>NC_060074.1:72420000-82420000 GCF_922984935.1 Meles meles
ATCACTTCAGGTAACAGAGATAACATTAAGTAACATACATTCTATGCACCAAGAACAATGTTTTATGTACCGAGTCTCTTATCCGTCTCTCCTAATGACTTCCCTTAGCGGGTTGTTAGTACTTGACAGCAGGTCTCCGTGCGGGGAACTTTTCTCCAATTCCACATTCAAAGGAGGTCCATCAGAGAGCATGATTGGCAATTTTCGTCATAATCTGCACATTATTAGCATCAAAATTGACGTGGCAGTTAACACTGGTGGGTTTTGATGTGCCTTTCTTCAAGTTCAAGGAAACCCCTCCAGTAGCCGGAGTTGGCAGAATGGGTCTCGACAACCCAGCGGTGGCTTTGCAGAGGCGAAAGCGCAATAGACATGCGTGAGAAACATGCCAAGAACCATTTTACCCAAGGAAAAGGAAAGCGAGGAGGGAAAGGGGTGAGGGGAATCGGGGTCGAACTTAGAATAAGGAAATGCTTCAGGATAATACCGCATATCTAGAGATTCAAGTATTTCCCAGATGGAACGGAACCCGGTAGCTGGAAAACTGAGCTGGAAACGCTGCTTCAAATAGACAACGATCTGTCAGTCTTGCCCTCCCCTTCCCTTCGCTTCCCTTTCCATTCCCTGCCTGGCTGCGGCACCCTCCTTTGCCATTACTTTTTGCATAAAATATGCAAGACGCCTGCATCCCGCACCGAAGATCAAAAGAGAGAACCGGGGTGGGCCGAGAGTGGAGGCGAGGCGGCCACTCCCGCCTGCTCCCGCGCTGCCCTTCCCGGGGAAGACGGCCACAGCCCCCTGTCGCCTCGCTCCCGCACGCGGTAAACCTCGCGGTAAACCGTCTCACAAACACAGCCGGCGGCAGCCCGCGCTCTCAACCGCTCTCCTGGCCTTCTCAGACCTCCATTCTTCCGCTCTCCGTGCACAGGACCCCTAACAAGCTCAGGCGGGGGGGGGGGGGGGGGAATTGCCACCTCCCCTCACCCTCGTTTAAAGAAAAGAAAGGCTGGAAGAAAAAGAGCAGCAAGAACCTCTGGGGTGACTGCCCCACCCCCACCCCCACCCCCGGCACAACGCGCTAGCGCCCACCATTCCCCTCTCTTTGTTGTGATTCTCCATTGCTTCTGGCCACGTGGTTCAGGAGAGTAACCTGGGCCTGAGGGCTTGCGGTCAGGACCCCGTACCCGAGGGGACTCGCTTGAGGGCAAGGGGATTGTCTTCGGGAAGACCCAAGAGCTCCGGACAGAGGCGGGAAACGGGGCACGGGCCGCGGGAAACACAAGGAAGCTGCTGGGTAGCAAATACAAAAATAGAAATTTGGGGGTACACCCGCCGGCTTTTCGCGCAGCTCTTTTCCCCCAGTTCGGTCGGGGCAGCTTCCCTTCGGCCTCCCGCGCCAGGGCGCCCCCTGGCGGCAGCGTTAGCAGCGGGCAGAGCGCAGAGGGCACGTGGGCGCACGGAGGGCGCGGGGGGCGCTCAGGGGACTCCCGGGCACGCTCAGAGTGGCGGGCACAGCCCCCTGGCGGCGGCGACGTAGTTATCTGGTGAGCGGCGCCTCGTCCCTCTGGTCCGGCGGGCTCACGGCGGTCTTGCTAAGCACAGCCGCTGAGTAGGGCAGGAAGCCGCTCTCGGAGCGAGGCGCCGCGGCGCTGCAGCCGAAGTCCGAGCCCCCGGCGGCCCCCGCGCCGCCTCCGCCTCCACCTCCGCCGCCGCCGCCACCGCCCCGGGAGCCCAGGGCCGCCGCGGCGGCTGCTGCGGCAGCCGCAGCGGATTGACTGCTGTGGCAACTGAGGCACGAGCAGGGCGCGGAACCGCCGCTGGGGGGCGCCCCGGCCGCCGCGGCCGAGGAGGCCGCAGCCGCCGCAGCTGCGGCCGCCGCCGCTGCGGAGGCCGCGCTGTTGAGCCCCGCGGCGGCCGCTGGCGTCTGGTAGAGGCCCGGGTGGCGGAAGCTGCACAACAGCTCCGGTCTCGAGTAAGGGTGCGACAGGGCACGGAAGGTGTCCAGCGGACGGATGGACGTGGCGAAGGGCGACGAGGCCGCGGCCGCTGCGCCGGAGGCCGCGGCCGCCGCGGCCGCAGCCGTGACACCCACGTGCGGGTAGTAGTGCAGCGGCACGTGCGAGTGGAAGGGGTAGGGCAGGCTTCCGGTGGCGGCCGCGTGCGTCATCATGTAGGTGTAGAAGCTGGGGTCGGCCGGGTGCGGCCACGACATAGCCAGGCGCTGCCGCTTGTCCTTCATGCGCCGGTTCTGGAACCATACCTGAGGGGAGAGCCGCGCCGCGGCCCGAGTTAAGGAGTGCCCGGAGGCCTCAGCCCCCGCCCTGGACCTCTCCACCCTTTCCGGACCTCCGCAAGGCCTGACCTACTACTCCCCTCAGACTGGGCGCCCCTTGGAGGCCCCTGTGCTCTCCCAGCTGGTAGTGAGGGCCACAGTGGGAACAGCCATGGGCACACCTTCCTGCGCGAAAATAGTCTCCTGCCCTCGGCTCCTGCTCCCTTGCTTTTTGCTGCGTTTAAGGTCCCAACGCAACCTTTCCTTTCCTTCCCGCCACCCAGTGGTGCCCAGCCTTGCTGAGCACCCCTCTCTCAATCCCAGGATTTGCACGGGATTCTAGGACACCTTTGAAGAGGAGCTATCTCGGTAGCTTTTCTAAAAGGTCGCAGCTCGAGGTCTTGCGTCCTCTGAGCGGCAACAACCTGCCCCAAGGGCACACGTTCGGTTTTGATATCGAAGGGATGATTTTGTTGGAATCGTTTGCCTCAAATGAGTGGCGGGAGCAACACCCTCTTAAACTAGAAGGGGACTTTTCTACCCCTCCCAATGCAGTCTAATGAAGACATCATTCGTCACAACTCTAAATTAAAGAAAGCCTGATCAAACCAAAGGGAGACTTCCACAACATCCCTTATCCCTTGCAATTTACTCTTTTCTTTTTCTAGTGTGGGATCCTCCGTGAAGTGTTCGCCAAGTCGCCCAACCTCCCAGCTGTCTCTCCCAGATTAATAAAATTAATCACCTAGAGATATAGAAGTAAGGACAATTTCGTTGTGTCCTCCCTCCCACCCCCCAAGGTTGCTTTCTTTCTCCCCCCACCCCACTGCTGCCCAAGAGAAAAATGTTTAGGAAACTACTTTCTCAACCCAATCGATCTTCAAAATACAGTATTCCTTTCTCCTTGTTGTAACGATTTATGTGGAAAATAAATCTCCAAGATCAAGAACAGATGAAAAGTTTCACCTAGGGTTCGTGCCAGAGGAACAAAGACCAGCCGGCTTTGCCGCCGAGGGGAAAGTGGGGCCATGGACATGAGCTAGGGACACCTGGGCAGGCGCTGGGCAGAATCGAACAGAGGCCAGCGTTTCCGGCATCGACTCCGCCATTCCCGGGCCTTCCCAGGTCAGCAAGGCCGGCCAACCCTTCGGATTCAGCAGCTGAGAAATAAATATGCCAGTTCCTTTGGTGACTCTACCCCGCGGATTTTCAGGCCCTCAGCTAAATGTGGCCACCCAGGAAGAAGAAAGGAGAAACAAAAATCAACCCAGACACCCCGGGGAGGGTAGAAAAGGCGCGTGCTGGAATCAATACCTTGATGGTGGTTTCGGGCAGGTTGAGCGCCGCGGCTAGCTCACACCGGCGGGGCCGAGACACATAGTTCTCCCTGTAGAACTCCTTCTCCAGGCGCGCGATCTGTTCGCGGGTGAACGCCGTGCGGTAGCGCCGCACCTGATCCGCGCCGGAGCCGGAGCCGCCCAGAGCCGCGCCCCCGCCACCGCCACCGCCGCTGCCGCCACCTCCATGCAGGCTGCCAAGGCCAGAGCCCGACGCAGACGTCGTGGTGCCGGCGGCAGAGCCGCTCTCCGCGTACCCTGGCAAACAAACGGCCGACAGTGCGAGAGTCACTGTAGGGCCGCGATCCGCGCGCTGGCTGAGCGCGGGTGGGGGAAGCCAGGAGAGGAAGGCGAGCTGCCTGAACTGATAGGGTCTGTCATGCTTATAAATTGCTGCCTTTAATGGAATCAATAAAGTTTGGGGACCCCTTCGTAACCAAATAATAAGAACTCAATTAGGAAGGTTTTTTTTTTCCTTAGACAATTGGAAATTTTCAAGTCAGGAGGAAAATTGGTCAAGGGAAAATGCCTACATCTAGGCGCAGTTTGGTAAGCTCTGGGTTTCCCCTGGTCTGGAGACAGCAGGGCAGCTTTTGTAGGGCTCCCAACCTTTCTTTGATAGTCTTTTGGGTTTGGCTAAAAAATATTTTTAAGATGAGAAAGAGCAACGCTCAAACCGGAACCATTGGGGAGTGGACTCTACTTTTCAACTCTTTTCTTCCGCTGACCCAAGCGGGTCTCCCAGAGGCGCCCGGCGACGCTCCCTCCGACTTACTCAGGATGCCCCCTCCACTCGGCCTTGGGGAATCAGGGGTAACGGAGTTCAGAGCAGCTACCAGGGCACCCTTCCCGTAGCGCGACTCAGCAGCTCGCTAGGGATCGGTCAGCTCGCACAGGCTTTTAGAAGAGCCCGCAGAAACATTTTCTAGGGCTCATGCGACAGCAGGCTGGAGGGCCTGGAACCCCCCAGGCGTGTGCCTCGCTGGGAGATTCAAGGAGCAAAGCGGGAGGAGTGCAGGGTCCCCAGCATGCGTCCCGCCCCCGCCCGAGCCCGCTGCGTGCAGCTTGCTTGCAGAAGAAGGTCGGTTAGGGGCAAAGGCAGTAGGAAGGGCCAGCAGGAGCCGCGGAGGAACGGGGAGGATGCGACCAGAGAGCGCGGCAAGGGCGGCGCGGTTACCTTTGCCATTGTTTTCCTTGAGCGGCGCGGCGGCAAGGCCGCCAGGGGAGCGCAGCGCGGAGCAGCCCACCTCCACGTCGCTGCTCATGTCCGCCTCGGCGGCCGCCTCTGAATAATGACCCGGCTTTTTACGGCCTTCGGCTGCCGAGGCGATTTCGGAGGAGACGGTGCTTTCGCTGCCCGGGTGCTGCAGGTTGAACAAAGTGTCTATTTCGAATTTGCCCTTGGCAGGGAGGTCTCCCAGAGCGCTGTGCAGGGGGGCGGACGGCAGGCGCGGGCTGAGGCGAGCCGGGTGCTGCGAATTTTCCAGGGCCTCGAGCACAGCATTGCCAGCCGAATCGGACAAATTGGAGAACCGCTTGCCGGCCGTGGGGCTGTGCAGCCCTCTCTCCATCAGAATCATCTCTTTTCTTATTCTTTCCATCATCTCAGCTTTCTAAAAAAATGTCACAGTGGCCCGCTGTCCCGTCCTAATGATGGGCTGCGCCTAGGGCTAATTCTCATTCAGCCCCAGCGAGCGCCTCTAAATATTATTATCTCTTTTGGAGGGAGGCGGAAAAATTGTGGGATGCCAGAGCGAGGGAATGACTGGTCAAAATGACCCATACATCCTTCCGAGCCCGAGATGTCATTCATCAAAAAGTAGCGCTCGCTCGTCATTAAGGTACGAATGACGCTGTTCGAATAATCATTTATTGTAACAGGTTTATAAGCAAATAAATACACGCTCCTGTCAGTGGGTAATGAAGGCGGCTTCGGAGCAGACAAATAGATCCAGGTAGGAGGCGAGAAGAGACAAGAAGTGAGGAGGAAGGCTCCGGTCCTTTGCCCGCTCAGAGCCGGTTCTGTTCGCCCGGGGGTTTGGCCTCGGGGGTGAAATTGACAGTCTGATTAATAGAGCGCGCCGCGGCACATTTCCCCCTTCATTTAGGGGCATCATTAGGCTCTCAGTTTGCTGGGTTGCCCCTTAGGTCCTAATCATGCAGCGCCTTCCTCATTTTTCCTCGGACATAGATACGTGTTAAATAATAGATAATGCTTTGATTTTCCAGAGTAGATCGTCGGGAAGCCCCCCCCCTTTTTTTAACATTTACAAGCGGGAGGGGTAAGGGAGGGGACCAGAGGGAGGATGTAGGAAGAGTTGCGTAAGGAGACCTTGCGCTCCTGTCTCGATTACTTATCTTTTGAATTTCAGAACCAAATATGTATTTTATTTAACAAATAAGGCGCCGAGTTTTCTCTCTCCCCACTTCTTCGCCTCAGCCTGGCTGCTCTCCTCCCACCCCAGCTGAGAGACAGAGAGAGAGAGAGAAAGGGAAAGGAAATATCGTACAGTTTTGAAAGCACTTTAGTGCTACGTGGCTGGGGAGGTGCGTTGGGCCCGCGCCTCCAAACGGAAATCATTAGGTCCTCTCTGATTTTTTAACACCGTTTGCAGAGTGAGTTCTGAACTTGAAGTCCTGGGTTTTTTACTTTTATAACCCTGCTGATGGATAGGCTTCTCGCCTACGCATTTTCCCTGGGGGAAATGAACTCGGCTGGACGATTTCATAGTAGAATTCGACAGCTAACTTTAAACACAGTCGCGATTTACGCCATATGGGCTGCCCCAGATCTACTTTCTACGTTGCCAGCTTTCCCCCTCCCTCCTCAAACTGAATTATTTGTGGCAAAGTTGCCGAATTTCTAGGTCAAAGGAGGAAAGAAGGGATTTGGCCTCCTTCCCTTTCCATCCGCTGCCCTCCCTTTTCCGGTCTGCTCTTCTTTCTTCTCTCCTTCTTCTCCTACCCGAACCCAACCTCTTACCTGTGGCCCTGAGTGTGTGCGGTGCTGAGTCTGGGCGCGGAGAGTCGCGTACCAGCCTTGCTGCTGCTTCCTGCGGCCTGAGCTTGGAGGCTGAGCCTCTTGGCGATAACTTTGATGGTCATAATGACGCCGGTGGCAACCATTTTAACGAAGATCAATCTTCACTCAAGGCCGTTGCACATCTCCTCCCGCGCTTGCGCCCCACCCTGTCCCGGCCCCCGAAGCACTGTGCGGGTCCGCCAGCCAGCAGCGAAACAGGAGAGATCCGCGGTCACAGGCAGGGGCACGATAAGATAGGGACGGGACACGGAGGTCGGCCTTCGAGCTTCCGAAGAGGCCGAGAGACCCTGCCAATCTGGGCGCTGGGCGCGGGTCCTGCATCCTCCCCTCAGCGCCAAATCAGACCCCAACCCAGCCCCCCTTCCTCCCTGCCGCCACACCCAGCACGTTGGGGTGTGTTAGGGGCAAACCCAGAATCTATTTGCCCATCTCTCCGTTGGCGCTTTCCTTTTAACCTTGAACCCGTTGGGGGCGCGTCAGGAATGTAAGGAGAGACGAGGTGTTAAGTATATTTATATACATTTATACACATAGTCAATGCCAAAAGTTTCTCTCCGGTTCCCCTCGGCGCCAACTTATTTCAACAACGTGAGCTTTGCTTAGAAAATCAAATCCACCTCTTTAGGCAATAAACGGAATTCTCCCCCAAGGTGAAAAATGCAAAGCTGGATAGACTGGCGGTGGCTAGAGAGGTGGGGGGCGGGGGGGAGGGACGTGGAGTGGGTGTCGGGAACCCGGAAGAGCACCGGCCTCGGCCTCGGCGTCCACCTCCCACCCTGTCCCAGAGGCCACTCGACTCTGAGCACTATGAGCCCTCCCTGAGGCGGCTTTCTGGCCCTTAAGGCGTTCAAAGATTAACCTTGCGAGTGCCCCCACCTCTCCCTCCTAGCTCCACAGTCTATGTCCCCAGCTCTACCACCCCCGGTAGGGTCGCCGGGCAAAGAGAAGTCGCTGCCCCAGGAACCTGGGAAGGGTACTCCCCCAGCCCAGTCCCACTTGCTTAGGGAACTGAATGGGACACTTCGGTCCAGGCTCAGGTTCGTGGGTGGCCGAGGCCCTGGCGGGGGTTGGGATCGGCCGAGGCGCGACCCAGGCGGAAGTCACAGAGGCCTTTATTGCTGTCGTTTGGCGCCCCCGTCTGTTTTATTCGCGGTTTCGGCAGCTGTGAGCCACTTTGAATCGCAGAAGCCGCAGCTGGGGGCTGAGGTGCGTACGGCAACCCCTTCCTCCTTCACTCTAAGCTTCTTCCTTTCTTCCCTTCCTCTGGGACCTGACGCCTCTGGTCCCAAAGCCTGCGCCAAACCGGACCTCAGTCTGTTGAAAAGGTAAAACACCATTTCTAGGCGACACCTTCATTCATTAGTGGTTTTGAAAACTATCTTGCACCTTTTAAATAACACTAATATTTCGTATTCTAGCACGTTAATTATAAAAGGTACATTGGAAAACACGTTAGGGAAATTACTCACAATAAAAGACACCTATAATTTTTCATTAAACTGCGTTTAGCAGACAATATTTCACCAGAGACGATGAACATCCCATAACAATATTTAATGTTCCTTACTTAATTTTAGATTCCACATCTACTAGCCTAGTAATGTTGGCGAACTTTTATGTAGCTTTTACTCTAAAATTACAAGTGCTTTTTACATATATTATCTCCTCTAAAGCTCGAAGCAACTCTAGAGATGGATTCTATTATCTCTTTTACAGAGATGGACTCTTTCCACACAGAGAGGTTGAAGGACTTGCTGATTTAAACTTTTCTCTGAAAATACCAAGTTACAAGGTTTCTAAAAGCTTTGGGGCAGCATTTTTGGTCGATTTTTTTTTCATTTTGCATACATCTTCCTGAAATACAAGCCTACCTCCAAAACACTGAGCCTGTATCGCGGATAGTGAGAAAGATTAACAAAAGTTCTGTTAATGTTTATTAATGAAATACCCAAACCTTGCACCTCTCCCAGACGGTGGAGGCTGAAACTGAGAACGACCAGTCAGATGCTCCCAGTTTTTATCCTAACCTCTGGGCCATATTGAGACCTTCTACTCACCACCAAAATACAGGACTCACTCAATAAAACAAGACAAGAGTCCAGCCCATGCCCCCGTGGTTTGTCAAGAATTTTTAAGGTGCATTGAGGGTGAGGGTGTGGGAGGGCCTTTCTCCAAATGGACTGAAAAACAGGTTTTTGGTCCAAAGGAGGAATTACATGAAAGAGGTCTTATTTATTTATTTATTTATTTATTTATTTATTTATTTTATTTGGAGGGGGAGGTTGGGCCTCCAGAGTACTTGTTTCTTGAGCAGCAGCAGGTCCTCCGAGGTGAAGCGGTAAACACTTTTGGCCTTGGACTGAAGGTAATATAAATGTGTCCAGGCTGCCCGAGGGGAGGGGCGCGGGTAAAGCCGGAGTTGCAACGGAGCCCCCGCGTGCGCCGGGGCCTGGCTGCGGTCTTCCGCGCCGTAGGCTCTGGGCTAAGCAGGCCCAAAACCGGCGCGGGCCCGCATCCGGATGCAAGCTCGCTCGAGGACTGGGGCCGCCTGGGTTTAGAGGGACAGCAGAACCGCTAAAACCTAGGCTTCGAACCCCTGGTACATTTTCTTTAAGTTAAATGCAGTCCCCATGGCTTATGGCTTGGAGGTTTCGGTTTATAAGGGAAGGAGTCGCCGCTTTGGCGACTCAGGCCTGACTCCCTCCTGGCATCTTTTTGGGACCATCCCTAGGCTGGCAGTCCTTGCGCTGTCTCTTAGTCCCTCTGGCTGCTTCTAGTTCTCCTGCTTCCCGCTACAGTTGCGCACCCGACGAGGGACGGCCCTGGGTGAGGTGGGTGTACTTTCTCCCGGGCTCTGGGGCTACCCAGACCCGCTGCCTGCCTGAAGCTTGTGCGCCCTCAGACGCCACGGGAAAACTTGCAGGGACATCTAGCGCCAGGCCTGAGGAACTGCGCGCTGCCCGGCCGGGAAAGCAAGCCTGACCACTTGCCTCTCTACCTCACTCCCTTCGCGCCGTCACCCACCCACCCCACGGCCCATCCCCCCACGGCCCACCTTCTTGGTTAGGCATTTCTCTAATCTTCATCCTTTCTCCCTGCTGGTGTCCACACGGGGATTCCTTATAGAGACCAAGGGCTCTGGGGAATGGAGAGAGACAGAGAGAGGGAGAGAGAAAGAGGGTGAGAGAGAAGGTGGGGAGAAAGAGGAACATTAACTTTCTTTCATTTCCAAAGGCCAACGGAGTGAGCACTTGCTGGACTCCAGTTAACAATGACCTTGCTAGAGAAGTGCATACCAAGGAAAACCACACGCCTTGAGACACCAGGCAAAATAGCAGAAAACTGTTTGCAGTCCCAGCTTTTGTTTCGTGGGGGGGGGGGGGGGCAACAAGTTACTCCAGCTCTGGGCCCACCCTCCAGCACCCCCTTCTCTGCGAGGTTAGTGCTTCTCTAAGAGGGAAGACTCTTGCCCTGTTTCATTCCTGCCAGGACTGGAGCTTTCTCCATCCCAACAAGGGCCCTCTGCTCTGTGGGAGGCCAACCTAGATTCACCAAATAGCACTTTGGGTTTAGAGAGTGTTTTGTTGTTGCTGCAAACAATTTACATTTGATAAAGCCTAACTGTTTTCTAAAATCCAAATGGAATACATCTCAGACATAGAAAGTGACCAAACTGAGGATTCCACTGTCTGGCTTTTGCTAGAGACCCTTTTCTTTACCCTAGGTTTGTTATTTTTATTTTTCTTAATAAATATTTCTAACCTGAATGAAACTGGGTATTGCCTAGAGAGAGAAAATTAGCTTCAAAGTTGGCAGGGCCCAAATTTGGTTAAGAACAACACGGTCCAGCCAGTTCCCGCTAGATTTAAGGCTTTATTCTGGAATGAAGACTATTTCTACTCTTAATTTTTGGCTTCTTACAAGTTAATTAGGGGGGTGTCTTGCACTTTCTGGTGTGGCCATCAAGGAAAAGACTTTCAAAGGAATTCCAAGCACCCCACTCTGATAGGAGCCGGTAATTGTTGTCTGGTGCTAATGGCCACCGATTATGGGGTTAATTGAGCTCACTGTTTTGGCAAGCAGAGGAACTTCTGTTCTTCAGTGAGTCTAAATCTCAGACTTCATCCACCCATTCCCCAACCCAGGACAAGGACATGATTTGAAAGTTCGTCTACAAGGAGGACAAGAGAGGATGTGATTTTCAGAACATTACTGATTCCCAGAAAGGGTGCCTATGGAGAGAGAGGAGAAAAGAGAACGAGTGAGTGATGGAAAAGGAGGACAGAAATGATTTCTCTCTCCCCCTCTCCCTGCCCTCCCTTCTCAATAAGAAGTTCTTTCCCAAATCAGGAAATGTGACAAAACTGGTTTCACTGAATAACACATCAGTGTTTGGAGGCATTTCTGTCTGGCTGCAGAAGATTTTCATTTAACAAAGGTTATGTCTGTTGTTAAAGCCCCAGCATAATATACCCACACATATACACAGGGTTCAGTCTGTGCTCCTGACCAATTAAAGGAAAGTATTCCCATTGAGTTTAAACCTAAAATCAACTCGGACACAGAGTACACAAACTAAATGAAATGTTTCCGCAAATTCGGCCTCAAAATTCCTCTACTACCTACCACCCTGGTTTGTAAATTATGTGTCTAATTAGTTCATAAACAGAGCAACCCTGACTTTGCCTGGTACTCATCCGCAGCCCTATGATCCAATAGCAGCCGCTGCCCTGGGGTGCTGGGTTTAAGGGCTCTCACAGGGTCCAGTCGGAGCCTCCTTCCTAAGGGGAATTCCCTCCCCCAGGTCCAGGACCTTGAAGGCTGTACTGGAAGCAGGTTCAGCAGCAGAATAGCAAGAGGCAATACTCTTTATTGTTTAAAACCTCCCGAGTCCCAATATCCGCTAGGATGGACAGAGAAACCCTGAGTCCTGTGAAGGTCCCACAGGGCAAATGGAGGCAGGGCCATGATTGAGAAGTGTCTTTCAACCAGGGCATTAATTCAGACTTTCCTCCCAGCCCTGCAGAACTTAATTTGTCGCATGGAAAATTCAGCCAAAATTGAAGGGCTGTCTCAAATCGGCAAAACTTGACAAATTCTTCCTTCCTAGCTGAATTTCATTTTCTTCATACTTTGACATATAATTGACTATTAAAATGTATTTATCCATTAGAATGTGGCACAGAGGTCTCTGGTATAGGGGGAGGAATCACAGGGATATTTAGTTTTAAAAGACTGAAAGTTCATTGGTTCCAGTTATGCCTTAGAAATTATTTCAACAAATTTGCTTTTTGAGATCACGGGGGAAAAATGTTTAACTCTGTTCTCCCTTTCTGAGAAAAAGCAAGGGAGACAAAGGAAAAATAAGAGTGTTTCAGGGTGATGTTCCACGACTGGTTTGGTACCGAAATTGCTGGGTGAAGAGGACCCAGCCAAACTCTTCCAAAATATCAGCAACCTCTGTCACCTAGCATGGGCTGGTGTTTTTAAAATGCAGATTCAGCTTCCGTTACTAACTTTTGCCTCCATTTTTCAAGTAACCAAAGTTGTTCGCACCAGAAAACTACTATTCCCTACGATTTTCTGCAAAGGCTCAAACCCCTCTGACTCAAATTTGATCATGAACACATCTAGGACTTCAAAAAGGTCAAATTCCCCTGCTTTTCCTTTCCAGCGCCCCTCTCATAACTTTCCCCTTTATTTGAGCCTTTTATGGTTACTGGGTTTTGCATGTCAACACTCCCGACACCAGCAGCCCACCCTGCAATGCCAGGCCAGGCCCAGGAGGGCCTCCTTGGCTTTTTTTACTCGCCCCATCCAGTCGTGTCTTGGGTCCAGGAATGGCAGGGCTGGGTGACAAGCTGGCTTCATCAATCACAGGATCATGGGCGCGATTTTCTTGGACATGGGCTGGCCTGGGGAGTTAACGCTGCAGAACCAAACAGGCTCACTCTGAGGGCTTCTGCACCCACCCAGCACCTTCAACTGCTCAGATCAAATGTTGCTCCTAAGGCGAAACCCTCAAATTTACCCCTGGAGACACACCAGCTCTCCACCCACCCCCACCCCCAGCGACTAGGATAGGTGGTGGTGGGCTGGGGCTCCGTTGCAGAGAAATGGTGCAAAGGGATGAGTCAGGTCAGGGCTGTGATGTCTGACACCAGGAGCCCACTCTCTCCCCTGAAGGTCAGACCCAGTTGTTCAGGGCTGCTCCTATCTGGAGCCTCAACTTGGCTTGGAAAAAAACCACCCTCTTAATTTGCCCTCTCAGTTCTCTGCAGTTGGCAGCTTGGAAAAGAAAGCGAAACAAAGGTCCCTGGGAAAGTGAAGTTTTCAATTAATTGGTGTGAGTAATGGGCGGGGGTGGGTGGTGGCTGCAAAATGCAGGAGGGAGTTGGGCTGCAGGGGAGGCGCAGAAGTTTCCGGGCGGGCAGCAGAGTGGCTTTCTCCAGGTGCCCTCTGCAGGGTGTTTCTGCTGACCAGGGAATCTGCGTCGAGGCTGGGGAGCCCAGTTGGAGAAGTGATTCCTGGTTGGCCTGAGTGTAAACGCGAACAGTGTGGAGGATCAGGCATCAGGAGTTTCGTCGCTGGGGCAGATCGTCAGGTTCGCCGCGTCGTGGCGGAGTCTTTTTCTGCTGCTTGACTTACTTGTAAGTCTTTGTCCCGTCCCTAAGGACGCTTCGTGGGCGTTTTCCTGGTGGACTGTATGTGTGTGTTTAGGGAGGACCTGCTCCAATTAGTCTTAATTCGGAGGATCCCTTATGACAACCTGCGTGAAATGCCCGTGGCGGTTGTTCACGGTAGGGAAAATAGACTTCCTCGGGCTTGGGGTCTAGGTCAGCTAATCCAAAGGATTAAGCAACGGGATCCAAAAGCAATCTGTTTTCACGTCATTCTGGCCATCTCCGTCCTTCACCTTCTTGAGCTGTGCAGCTCCGGGACCCGAGGAGAGGTGGCAAAACCAGCCGTGGCCGAAACAAGGCGCAGGCCTCGGCTCCCGTCTCAGTCGCAGACAGGGCCTAGGATGGGCGGTCGCGCAATCAACTCGTGGGGGAGGGCGGGAAGGGGCGGTGGGCTGCACTAGGGGCTGGGAAGAGGTAGGGGCCTGGGTGGGTGGGTCCAGCGGGGCCCCGGCCTGGAGCCAGGCTCTCCCGCGCCCCCACCCCCACGTGGCCCCGCGCAGCCAATGGCGCGGCCCCGAGCGGGAGCCCTCGGGGAGGGAGGAGGCCCCCCGACCGGCCCAGGCCCCCTCCCAACCTGAACTTCGTTTTTATAAACGTCCCGCGATGAGCTAACCTGTTGGAGGGCGGGCGGGCGGGAGGCGGGAGGCTCGCAGAGGGAGAGAGGGCGAGAGGAAGAGGGCGGGAGCGAGAGAAGGAGAGAGAAAGGAGAGGAGGGAGGAAGCGCGCCGCGCCATGGTGTCCTGCGCGGGGCCGGGGCCGGGGCCGGGGCCGGGCCAGGCCGGGCCATGAGCCGCTCCGGGAGCTGGGACATGGACGGGCTGCGGGCGGACGGTGGGGCCGCCGGGGCGGCCCCAGCCTCCTCCTCCTCCTCGTCTGTGGCGGCGGCGGCGGCGCCGGGCCAGTGTCGCGGCTTCCTCTCGGCGCCAGTATTCGCCGGGACACACTCCGGGCGCGCAGCGGCTGCTGCGGCGGCGGCGGCGGCGGCGGCGGCGGCGGCCTCCGGCTTCGCATACCCCGGGACCTCTGAGCGTGCGGGCTCCGCCTCGTCGTCGTCATCTTCGGCTGTGGTCGCAGCGCGTCCGGAGGCTCCCTCAGCCAAAGAGTGTCCGGCGCCCGGCGCGGCCGCTGCAGCGCCGCCGGGCGCCCCAGCTCTGGGATACGGCTACCACTTCGGCAACGGCTACTACAGCTGCCGCATGTCACACGGCGTGGGCTTGCAGCAAAACGCTCTCAAGTCGTCGCCGCACGCCTCTCTGGGAGGCTTCCCGGTGGAGAAGTACATGGACGTGTCGGGCCTGGCAAGCAGCAGCGTACCAGCCAACGAGGTGCCCGCCAGAGCCAAGGAGGTGTCCTTCTACCAGGGCTACACGAGCCCTTACCAGCATGTGCCTGGCTACATCGACATGGTGTCTACCTTCGGTTCCGGGGAGCCTCGGCATGAGGCGTACATCTCCATGGAGGGCTACCAGTCCTGGACGCTGGCCAACGGGTGGAACAGCCAGGTGTACTGCGCCAAGGACCAGCCACAGGGCTCCCACTTTTGGAAATCATCCTTTCCAGGTAGGAGCGTTGGGATGGGGCGGGGTGGGGGGTGTGTGGACGGGGAAGCCATGAGGGAAGGAGTGGGGGGAGGGAAGAGAGAGAGAAGGAAAAGAAAGCACCAGGCGTGTTGGTCCCTACTTGGAAGCTGCGCTTGTGCCCCTTGCCCAGCCAAGGTTAACCTGATGAAACAGTTCCTGTGGTTTGCCTGAAATTTGCAAATTTCTCCTTTGATTTAAACAGTTCCCCTCACAACCTTTTTCTTCTCCTGAGCTGGCATAAGCCTGTTTTTCTCCCACAGCTGAGGGTCTTTGCATGCCCTTTGCTCAGGCCTTGGCTCCTCCTCCCCAAAGAAGTGTCAAACAGTTGGGTCTCACTTTTGAAGGATATGACTCTCCCAGGGTCACCACTAAAGCTTCTAAGGGCTCACAAACACAAGAAATCAAAGCTTGAACAAAAACCCTGGATTTTTTTTTTTTAGGTCTGTATATGTTTGTATGTGTGCAACAGACATTTGCAAAAACTATCCTTATAACTGTCCCCAATAACAATGCCATAAAATTGAAGGCTTGTTAAGATGATGGTTTGAGAAATCATGATGACCCATCAAATGGCCTTCACTTTGAAGTGTAAATATCTTTATTTAATAATGTGTAAATAATATGTCTGTGTAAATAATAATAAAATGCAAACAGTCTGGTTTTCTTTATTTCCTATACGCCTTCCAAACATACACACACAACCCCCAGTGGTGCTCCAGAAACCCTGGTCTAATTTTTTTCATGCTGTTTTTTACACCAGGGGATGTGGCTCTAAATCAGCCAGATATGTGTGTCTACCGTCGGGGGAGGAAGAAGAGGGTGCCCTACACCAAACTGCAGCTCAAAGAACTGGAGAACGAGTATGCCATTAACAAGTTCATTAACAAGGACAAGCGGCGGCGGATCTCGGCGGCCACGAACCTATCCGAGAGACAAGTGACCATTTGGTTTCAGAATCGAAGAGTGAAAGACAAGAAAATCGTCTCCAAGCTCAAAGACACCGTCTCCTGATGTGGACCAGATTGGCCAAAGAGAGTTTAAATGCTTTCAGTTGTCTGCAAAAGACCTTCGGAAAGACTTGAATATGTATTTAATTTCCCCCCATCTCCCTGCCAATGATGGCAAATTTTGTGAATTGTTTTTCTTTCTTTCCCTTATCTGGCTCTAAAACCTTTTGCTGCCCAACCTGACTTTGTAGTTCTGTTTCTTACTTGTTTATTATTGATTTTGTTCTTGTCTAGGTTTTTTTTATGATGTTTTTATGTTCTGTTTCTCCCTCCAGGCCAGTATAAAGGACTTGAAGTATTTTTTAATAATCCCCCCCCCAAAGAATTTCAGAAGTGCCATTATGATTTTAGGGTTTTATTTTCTTAAATCACTTCGTATGCCTGTTTCTAGCACTGATTATCTTCATAATCTATTAGGGTAGAACGATTTGCAGTCATTTTTATCCTGTGATTTGGGCTATTTAATCATTAGCTCTCAGCAGTCACCCTGAGGCAAGTGGAAACAGCTCTGGGCAGACAGTGCTCTTGGGTCACCGGGAAAGTCTAAAAGCAGGCAGCTAGAGGTACTGTGATGGCTTTAAAAGCAGCTACCTTATTAAATAGAGTTTGTATCGATATTGGAATGAAGACAATCTTTCCTACTTCGGATCTTTCATTTGCTGTTGTAGTTCTATGTGTTTAGTATACCCTGTCAATTTGTGCTCTTATAATCTTCAATTTGAAAATAATGTGTCCTCATGGATGCCTTCGTTTCCCCAGCCCTAGATGCAGATATTTAAATGGCCGCAAGTGTGACAGTGATCCGTGGATGGTATAAATGTACGCCTCCTCCTTGACCTTGGGTCTGTGGGACTAGAAATGAGGTGATCTCCTCAGCCCCCTGAAAGAGACTGAATCAATGTGGCCAGGGGTGGGAACGTTTATCCAGAACCCAGTGAAGAACTCGACTGTCTGAACAAATGTATTGAGCCTCTCATGGAGTTTTAAAACATCTAACAAATACGAAAAATGTGGAGCTCTATAGTTCAATATTTTTTTAAAAAACCTGTTTCTGAAAGTGATGATAAAAAACTACTTTTAAAGTGCTGCATATTTATACAACTGAGAGATTATTTTTGTAGATGTGATGTCTGTGAGCTATGTGTGCAGTGCTGCAGGCATTTAAAAATCATTTTTTAATTCCTAGGGAGATGCAAATAAACAGAACTCTCTTGTTTCTTCTATGTCTTTATATATTTGTTTTCTTTTTCCAAGCTTGTGTTACCTCTTGTGCTCTTATTTATTATAAAATCTAGTTGTCTTGAACATTACGATGTTCTCTATAGATGAAGAACACTCAACCCCAGTTCTGCTGTCTGAAACCTCCTTTCCATTTCTGCCACCCCTCTCTGCCCTTTTCCCTGTGCCTTTAACATAAGTAGTGATGTCTTTAAATGAGAATATAATTTGTGGTGTCTGAAATGGTATTATTTGCCAGACAAAAAAAAAAAACTCCAATAAAAATTTTCCTTCTCTTTCAATATTACCACCTTATTCAAATAGTTTTTTTTTTTTAATCAATATGCATGTTTGTGTCTTGGTATAGGTAATTGTGCTCGCTTGAAGGTGTTCTTCCTAGAAAGGCTGTTGTAAATATCTACTCTTGGAAGGTCTTGAAATTAGACATATCCATATTTGGCAATTGAAAAAGAAACATTTCAAGCTGATCCTTTATCGCCTTCTCTGAGCAGCCTCCAAACAGCATTTGAGGATTGAAACCATAATTATACACCCTAAACCTCTAGTCGCAATTTTTAGGCACTGTGAACTTTCTTTTTGAGGCCTTTTTGCCACTCCGGGAAATGGCCGCTGAGGAACTGGGTGCCTCATTTTTGTTAGCGCTGGGACACAAATCAATTTAGTGGTTGCTAACTTTTTGGTATGTAAGTTAAATACAGATGTTTAAAACTTCATACAATATGTAAACTCTTCTAGCGGGAGGGTTCCCTTATGGATCTGCCAGAGAAGGTGCAGAGCCCCAAGGTCCAAAGCTACTTTCGTTTTCTCTGGCCCGTCTTGATTTCTTTCATATCTTGGACCGATGGTTGGCTGAGGGCCGCCAACTTCATCTTAACTGACAGAAAGAGACAGGGGGGAGAGGGAGGGAGGGAGAGAGCGAGAAGGGACTATGACTCAAACTGGAGAAGAAATAACCCCTGAAAATGGGGACACACGGACCCCCACCTTCCACTTTCAGGAAGAGTTTCTAACACTTTCTCTGTTTTCCTCGCAAGATGTGCTTTCATGTGAAACGGGCCTGTTTTCCCTTCCTTTCCATCGTCGTTTTCCCTCCTCTTTTGGTAAATTCCAGACTCCAGGGCCGCACTCCAATCCTAGGTCCATTTCGAAGGTTTCCTGTCGGATGGGGGGATCGCCTCGAGGTTTTCCTTTCATCTGTATTGTGCCGGTCAGTTTCCCTGCGCCCAAGAGAAATGGGAGGTTTACTGAAGATTAAAACTGCTCAAATGCTCTCCGGTGGAATTTGAATTGATGGCTAAATCAATAACAGATGAAGACTTTGCCATTTATGTGCATTCCTTTTATATTCCGAAGTGAGGTGAGAGTAGAGGAGCCGGTAGGTGGCCGAAGCGCTGGAAGGAAGGCCCGCGGGGAGCCAGGGCGAAGGGAGCTTCAGAGAGAGGCCTCTCCTTCGGGTGGAAACTAAGAGGCCGCAGGGATAGCACCTCCGAAACCCGGCAGGTTTCGAGCGCCACTGGTGGAGACTCGAGGCCCGCGCGTCTCCGCGCGAGGCAGGAGCCGAAGGACGCTCTGCAGCCGGGACGCACCGCCAGACAAAGAGGCGGCCGCGACGCTTCCCCGTGTCCGGCAGCTTGCTGGATGCCTCTGACTCCACTGTCCCGCCCAGCCTTGCTGCCACGATCTCCGGCTTTCCGAGACACTTGGCGGAGCCTGGCAGCGGGCCGTGACCGCACGGGCTGGCGACTCCAGGCCGGCTGTGCCGCCCTTCACTGTTGATCTTGACCGTGCGGCGGCCGGTCGCCAGGCGTGGAGCTCGCTCGCCATCTCCTGGGCGGTCGGCGGCATTGGCAGACCTCGCCGTTTAGCTTCGCGGCCAAATCCTCTCCCATTCCCTAGCTCACCCGCCAAGCCTCCTGCCCTTCCCCTCCCCCGCCACCCCGCGCGCCCCGCCCCCTCGGCGCAGTCTCCAGCTCCCAGATCCCAGCGCACAACTTTGCTTGCTGGACCTCGGAAATTATAAGTCCAAGAGATAAGGTAGGGCGGCTGCGCCACCATTCTGAGCCAAGGAGAAATAGAGGGAGTCTAGTTATTCTAGTCTTTCTGTTTCTCACTTAGTCCCTTTATATCTTTAGTCCCCAGGGGTAACGCGCAGCTGTGCGGATGCCTAAGGGTCCAGAGAAGACACCTCTGAACTTGGAAATACCGGAGCATCACTGTATACTGAGACAGAAGGAGATGAGACTACAGGGATCCCTGGAGCTGGAGTTTCGGGCCTGGGGAGACTGGAGCTCCTGGAAAATAGGGAGAGTCTCCCAAAATGAGAGCCTGGATCCCCTAAGTCCTTAGGAACTGAGGTTGCAGCTTATGCCTACACCACCCACCCCACCCCACCCCACACCCCGCGAAAGGACGGGGAGCGGAGTTGTCTCTCAGTCTGAACTAAAGAAACTCTGACAGAACCCTGAAGAGTCCCAGACATCCCCATGCCCACCCCCTGCCCCCGCCCTAGAGCGGGAGGAAGAGACGACTGCGTTTCCCAGAGCCGCCCAATCGGTCGCCATGACTCACACAATAAAGTCGCAGCGCGGTGGTCAGCCTTGCCCTCCGGCGGCGCCTGTGTGGTCTCCGTGCCGGAGCTGGCGGTCTAACCAATTCCAGCTTGGCTCTGGGACCGGCGAGGCGGGCTGCAGGTTGGGGCGGGCTCCAGTCACGCGTTGCTGGGTTTCTTGGGACCCAGGCAGGAGAGGAGGACCCATAGCCCTCTGGCCAAACTAAATCGGAGGGCCTGCGGAGGGGGGTGGCCACACTGCTCCCAGCGAGAGAGATTGGCCCCAGCGC
This sequence comes from Meles meles, assembly GCF_922984935.1. Taxonomy (NCBI): domain Eukaryota; kingdom Metazoa; phylum Chordata; class Mammalia; order Carnivora; family Mustelidae; genus Meles; species Meles meles. The sequence goes on from NC_060074.1 coordinate 72,440,000, forward strand.
ATCCCTGTTCGCCAGAACCCCGAACCCGTCAGCCACCCTGGAGGCACTGAGCCAAGGAATGCCGCCAGCCTGCTGCCTCGGTGGGCCCCGCTGTTCCCAGCCGAATGACTCTGGCTCTTCTGTTCTTCCACAGAAGAACAGGTCGGGGGAGCTCATCTTCATCTGCCTGCTGCAGAGTTGAGCAGCTTGGAGTTCTGGTTGGCAGGATGTAGTCACCGAGGTGACTCCAGGCGACAAAAGGAATGTAGCCTTTGGCAACGATTGGCCAGTGCAGCTGCCCCTTCCCTGGCCAGCATTCTCCATGGACTTGGTTGGCCTCAACTTTCCTGGGAGCAGAGGGCTTGGCCATGGAGAAGCACACCAGAACTGGTGTGAAACCACCTTCCTGGGAGCCAAACTTGGGCAGAGTTTGTGTTTCATTTCTCCTCCATCAGCAAATTTCTTGGACTGCGCTAGGCTCAGGCAGTGTGTGGATCTTCGCTGCTAGACCACTAGGGCAGAGAATCCTCTCCAGAGGAACAGGGCAGGGAGGAATCGGCGTTTGAGAAGCATTGCTCAGGCCTAGAGACAGAGCTGGTAGCCCCACCACACCGTGCACTCTCCGTGCAAGCCTAGAGGTGCACAGTACTAGAAAAGGCCTTAGCTGCAACTTAAAGCTGGTGGAAGCAAGCCTGGCCCAGGCAGCCAGTGGAAAAAGGGAGTTCAAAGCTAATCAAGACCAATAAGGATCCCAAGGGACACTCAGGCAAAGGCACCCAATGTCCCCAGATCCTGAAGCTGAGTCTGGGAACTCCCAGTGGTTTCACCTTTGCTCAACGTTCCTTGGCTCTGCCTGACAGCCTCGTCCTTCGCCATCCAATATTGCGGGTGTTATCATAATACCCTGAAGGGGGGGAAACGGGTCGGGGGGATGTAGGCGGTGCTGAAATGACCGGCTTTGAAGAACCTGCAGGCAAAGTTTCGTCCAATCGTCTGAGCCTGTCCTCTTATTCCCGGTTGTAACTAAATACTGCTGCAAGCCCAGCCGAAGCCCTTTGTTGGAGATGTGTGAGCGCAGTCTCTACAGAGCGGGCTATGTGGGCTCGCTTCTGAATCTGCAGTCGCCTGATTCCTTCTACTTCTCCAACCTGCGGCCGAATGGCGGCCAGTTGGCCGCACTCCCCCCCATCTCATACCCGCGAGGCGCGCTACCCTGGCCCACCACGCCCGCCTCCTGCGCCCCAGCGCAGCCTGCCGGTTCCACCGCTTTCGGCAGCTTCTCGCAGCCCTACCTGGCTGGTTCCGGGCCGCTCGGCCTGCAGCCCCTGGGCGCCAAGGACGGACCCGAAGAGCAGGCCAAGTTTTATGCGCCCGATGTGGCTGCCGGGCCGGAGGACCGTGGCCGTGCGCGGCCGCCCTTCGTCCCCGAGTCTAGCCTGGCCCCAGCGGCCGCTGCTCTCAAAGCGGCCAAGTACGACTACGCGGGTGTGGGCCGTGCGGCAGCGGGCTCTGCAACCCTACTCGAGGGGACCCCCTGCGCTGCCGGCTTCAAGGACGACGCCAAGGGCCCGCTCAACTTGAACATGACAGTGCAGGCGGCGAGCGTCGCCTCTTGCCTGAGACCTTCTCTGCCCGACGGTAAACGGTGGCCACGCTCCCTGGGCCAGTTTAGGCTGGGTTGGGAGGCGGGGTGCAGGGGAGAGTGTGTAGGGGGAGGGAGCCGCGGAGGGCGGGCAGGCTACAAGCAGCGGCCGGCCGGGCTGACTTGGGTTGGGGCTGTGTTGCAGGCCTGCCGTGGGGGGCAGCCCCAGGGAGGACCCGCAAGAAGCGGAAACCCTACACCAAGCAGCAGATTGCGGAGCTGGAGAACGAATTCCTCCTCAACGAATTCATCAACCGCCAGAAGCGCAAGGAATTGTCCAACAGGCTGAACCTCAGCGACCAGCAGGTCAAAATCTGGTTCCAGAACCGGCGTATGAAAAAGAAGCGCGTGGTCCTGCGCGAGCAGGCACTGGCGCTATACTAGCTCCCCGCGAGGTCGCGGCTGGCCAGTCCTGTCTTTTTAAAGCCGAGGCCTGGCGTGTAGGAAGAGCTGCGGATAGGAGCCTTTCCTTCCGCTCCTTCTCCGCTGGTCCCCAGCACCCTTCCGCTCCGTCTGCCGCCCCGGAAGCCAGCAGAGGATCTGGAGACAGGGCCAGTCGGGCCTCTAGGCTTCCAGCTCTCTGGGAGGGTTCTGCAGAAGTCGAAGTATAACCTTGGCCTTGAGGCTTCCTGAGTGGGGGTCTGGGGTCACCTGTCCTAGCTCTTGTCTGGGGTATTTACATGGGCGCTCACTCTAGCACCCTTGTACTGGATTTCTGCTTCCACCTAGACTCCCTTTCCTCTTCTCCCCAGTCCTTTTTGAATTTAGTAGGCACCCCGCTAGAGCTCTGAGTGGAATTAAATCTGGGAAGTCCTTCAGGAAGGAGTAGAAAAGGGCTGCAGGCACAATTCTGTCTCTTGGCAGCCAAAGCCCCTTGTGGCAAAGCCAGAAAATTGGATCTGGGGAAAGAAAGGGCACCGCCCCCCTCCTGTCTGCCCTGGCTGGTTCTGGAGGACAAAAGCCACCCTAGACATTCAGACTTTGGGAGGAAAGGGGAGGGGAGGGACGGTGTGGCTGGACAAATTTGAAAACCCCTCGGAGTTTGGGCTGGGCTGGCCCCTCCAGCTGGACAGAATAGGGTGGATACTTCCTTTCCGTGGATTCCAGGGAGGCTGAGGCTCCAGGGCAAACTGCGGTCTCTAGATAGGACTGGTAAAATTTCTCCTACTTCTTCTATCTCCTCCCATATGTCTAGGCCAGAGCCCTGCACTCTGTAATTGGACTCGGCTTTGGTGAGGACAGCTGCTAATCTGCTCTGAGGCTGAGTTGCACTAGGAGGTGGGAAAAATATCCAGGGGGAAGAGAAGGGAGTGAGCAAGGAGAGGGGTGTCCTACATTCCAACTGTAAATATGGCTTCCCTCTTCAGATGGGTAAAGTTGTGGACATGTCTTTCTTGAATAAAGGTAATGGGCCACCATAGGGAGAGACGAAAGTTCCTCCATCAGCCAGGGGGTGAAGAAGGAGGTCCCTCAAATCCTTAGCCCCTGGTCGCTGCTGTTGACCAAGTAGAGAGAAGTTCACCCTCTCTCACCCTCTTCACCACCGCACAACTCCACAGGGGGCCTTTCTGTGCCTCAGCCACTGTGCCTTTTCTGAGCCCACGTCTGGCCTGCCTCAGGGGTGCCTGTAAGGCCCTGGGCCCTGCTGGGTTTGCTTTGTGGAAACTGGGGTTCCTGATGCCAAATGGAGTTGTTTTGCTTGTGCTGGGGTGTCCTGCCTTACCCTCAGAGAAACTGAGCACCCCCCCTCCAGCTCCTTCTGCCATTCCTACCTCTTTTCTCTCTCCTTCTGAGAAGTAGCACCCCCCAGCTCCTACTGAGATGTATGGCAGCCAAGAGTTGACGATTCCTTCCCCAAGTCCAGTGACTTATTTTCAGTGGAGGACTAGGCCCTAGATCTGGAGCACGCACCTCCCAGAGAGCCCCAAGCCTCACTCCAACAGACCACAGTTTATGTTTAGACTAATTACATTTTCTTTGCTATCTAATACTTGTTGTGCATGTTTTGTGTTGTTTTGATTTTGTCCAAAAAACAATAGCTTGTATATATCAGATACATCGAAATGTTTTGAGTGGAAATAAATATACAGGTCCCAGCCAAGCTGTCAAGGGACTGATGTCAATTTTTCAAAAACAATCCAGATTCTCTCCTCATGATTTGAGGCCACCAAATTCGTTTTTCTTTCCTGGTTGTGGTTTCACTGCAGGTGTTGACTGTTCATTAAATGAGAAAATGGCTTCCAAGTCAGTCCGAAAATGGTGTATAAAAGCCTATGAACAAAATGTGTATGAAGCATCCAAGTGGGAGGAGACGGGGGTCTTGGGGCAGATTGGAAGGTATTAAGTGAACTCTCAGCTTGTAGGCCAGTGCTTCTATATTTTGCCTAAATTCTCAAACTTTAGGGCTTGCTGTTGGGGGAGGGTGTTTAGATATGAGGTTCATCAGATTTCAACACAAAACATCTCTCCCTGCCATGTTTCAGTCAGGCTACTTTGGAACAGGCTATGCCCTGTGGAAATCCTACATCCTGGCAATTCTGTCTGGAGCCCAGCAGATTCCCTTGGGAAATGTGGCCTCCACACCCCACTGTAGTCCTTAGGAGCCTCTAGCTGAAGCTGGAGAAGTTAAATTCTGCTCAGCATTCACTACCTGCTTGCAGACCTCAGATCCCAGCTAGCTTTGAAATGAAAACTAGAGAATTCCTAGTTTTAGATAGTGGAAGAATTAGTAAAACCATTAAATCCCTAATACCAAATATTCGTGGGCTCCGATTCCCCTTTCCTGAAGCAAATTTGATGTGTAATTTAAAACATTTTAAAAACAGCTCTTTTAAGAAAAAATACAACAGCAGGGAAAAAAGAAGCAAGAGGTTGTGAGGCCCTATCTTTAGAAATGTCTTCCCACCTGATGGGGCTCCGGGAGCTAGTTGCACCAGGAGCTGAGTCTCTTCCCCAAAACAGCCAAACAAAGGCGGAGGCCACACGCAGACCTCAGGTCCAGAGAGCTGGGTAAAGGACTAGGAAACCGGAATTAGATGCAGGCCCTAGGATAACACGGAGAAACAGTTTCTTTCCAATGTATACCATTAAATCATCGTGCTCTTTCTCTTTAGTCTGGGAGGTGGGGTTGGAGGAGAAATTCATGGAGACCACTCCCCAAAGAGATTGAAATTATTCTAAGTGTAAAATCTCGTTGTCCGTTGGAGCTTCAGCAGTGTTTTTCAAATTTATCCCCTTTACTGATCCGCACAAATACAAAGGCAGTGATGTCCTCTCTTCTCTCCTAGCCAAGGTTCTGGCAGGGATTCGGAACCACGGCAAAATTCCTAAGAAACAAATGCGGAGAGAAATGCTGAAATCTGAGGGCTCAACCTTCTCTCGCACAAAGACAAATACGTCGTCTGAAATGCTGCAGTCCGGGCAGGCCTCTTGACCGAGAAAAAAAGGTTTTAAACGAGAAAAAATGGCTTCGGCTGGCATTCAACCGGCTGCAAGCTCAGAGGGCCCATCAGGGGACTCTTAAGGCCTGGGGGCTCTCCCTGAAGGAGGAGGACTAGGGAGGTTTCCGGGAGGCCGGCGGGTGGAGGAGAAATCCAGAACCGTTGTAAATATTCATGTCTGCGGGGGGGGGGGGGGGGGGGGTGCTTCTTCACCCCGCCTCTTCCAGCTGCAATCACACACCCCCCTTCGTGAGGGGGGGTGCACAGTGCCTGTCCGACCATCCTTGGACAAAGGTGATCTCCCCACATTTTTGTTCTCCAGTCACTTGACTTAGGGAGCCCATTCCGAAGGATCTGCAAGGAAGGGACTGGCTCTGGGTGTTTTTCCCCGCGTTTCTCCTCTTCTTTCGTTTCCCAAAAGAGCATAAATAATTAAAGTTTGGCAGGGAGGAAAAGCTTTCTTGCAGAACTGTAGTGGCAATAAATGAAATGACTCAGAATCCCTTCCCCAGTCAGCTTTTACGAGGGCTGCCAGACAGTGTCTGTTCACGTTCTCCAGATACCAGGGGCGCCCTGACAAAGTTAAGGTCAAGTTAGTGTCTTATCTTGGGTGGCTCAAAATTACCGCATCGCCTCTGGGCGCTGCGCGGAAAGCTACCACTCGCGGAGCAGCTGGCTGTGCGGGAAGGGTCGGATGCGCTTGTGCTTCGAGTGGGGCCGCGCAGGCAAGGACAAGGCCACAACGCTGGAGTCTTCATGGTAGGTTTTCGCGGGACGCGCGGGTCGGGAGGCTGCGGTTTTCCTTGGGTTTCGGAGTGAGGATCCAGGAGGGAGCTGGGGCAAAAGGCCCAAGCGGGCTGCGCCCAAAATGAAAGCCCAAGTGTTGGGGGTGGGGGCGGGGATCTGCGCAAACGCGCAGAGAGGGGTCCGCTGCCCCTTCCCCTCTGCACCCGCGCGCCGCTGCAGATGGCTCACCCTCCCCCGCCAAAGCGCGGCTCCAACCGGAGCCGCCATCGCCATGTCGTTGAACTTGAATGGTTCCGTTCTCCCCATTTCCCTCTTCAGCGGTCAGCAAGCTTCGCTTTGGGGGCAGCGGGCTGCCTGTGCCCCACCCCGTGCAAAGAGAAGGTGCGAGAATTTCGCGCACTCCCAGACACGTAAAGACCCGGCTTGGGGGGGGGGGGGTGCGTCCCTGCAGCTGCTGCCCTGGGTCCTGAGCTGCCGCAGGGCTAGTGTCCGGGGAGCCATTTTAGGAGAGAGATTCAGGGGCGTCGACCACGAGCCCGAGCCCGAAAGTGAGAGGCTTGGCTGGCGATGGAGATGAGAGGGAGATAAGTGTGCTGGCGGTCTGGACCGAGGAGAAAGGGACGAGAAGGAACCTGGGCGAAGGTGCCAGCTGGAAGGAGGGTTCACAAAACGATAGGCAGTTCTGGGGCGGGGGGAGCCTCCTTGCCCTCCAGTCGCCACAGACCTGTTTGCGCAGTGTTGGGAGGAAAGCAGAGGTGGGAGGGGGGCGGAGGAAGAAGGGTGGGAGGGAGAAAAGGAGGGAGGAGAGAAAGAAGGGGGGGGACAGCGGCCAGAAAATAGATATGAGTTCCGATCACCCGCCTTTTCTCTGTCTGTCGGCATGGTGGGCAGAGCTCACCACACGGGCACTGCGGCGGCGGGGCCAGGGAGGGAACCAGCTTCACAGCCTGCACCGCCTGCTCTGGGCATAGGGCTGAGTCCCAGAACCCCGTGCTAGGATTGCCTGGGCTGAGGAATCTTGGGGCGAGGGGCAACTTCCTGCCCTTGATTCTGGGATTTGGGTTTGAAAGCTTCTTTCTGAGAGACCGATTTTACCTTTGGAAAGTGCTGGCTCTCCTGGAAGCGGGAGTCCAGGCCTTGCCTGGACCCCTGGGCTAGGAAAAAGGGACCTGGCGGTGGAAGAAAGTGAGGCCTTGGCAAATGGATGGGGATCTCTCGGAGCCAAGTGCTGCAGAGAAGTTCAACCAAGGAGGGAAAATCTGCTGAGAGCATTCTGCTCCCCTCCCCAGAGCCAACGGACCTCTGGGGGGGCTTACCCCCACTCCCCGCAGGGACCATGCTGGCTCAAGGGCACCATAGGAGCCTAGGGGAGACCAGGCAGCGTGGATTCGTAGGCCTTGGCGGGTCTCCGACCAGGGAAGGGGTCGGTTGTGAGGCGGGCTGGTCCTAGCTCAGGCCAAAAAGCAGAGAGGGTGAGGAGGGTGGAGATGTCAGTAGTTTGTCTCCGGTGGTGGGGAGTGGGAGACCAGGCACCTTTAGAGTAGGACTCCAGATCCTTTTGTTCACCAGACCCCCCAACTTCAAGAGGGTCATGGGGCATCTCCGCTGGCTAAACTTCCTCCTTGCTTTAGCATTAGGAGAGGAAAGGCAGAGAGGCGACAGGGAGAACACAGAGGTGGTGACACACAGCTAGGGGAAAGGAAGAGAGGATCAGGAGACAGAGAAAGAGGAGAGGAAACGGGGAAAGTAAGAAGAAGGAAGAAGGCAAGAGGGAACAAGAGAAGGGAGTGCGAGAAGAGTGGACGGGAGAGAAAGAAGTGAGAAGACTGAAGGGAGGCGGAGAAGGAGAAGGAAGACAGGAACAGAGAGAGGAGGAGCGAGGGCAAGAGATCCGAGTGCGCACCGAGGCCCTGGCCTGAGTGAGCTCCTGGTAAGGTTTTGGTGTAGGTTTTTTCAAGCCTGGCACTCGCGCTTCCGGGGTCAGTAGTGGAGAGAGCCAAGTTATTCTGCGATGAACGCGCAGGGCTGAGAAATATGTAAATCAGGGCTCCGTGTGCCCCGAGAGTGGAGCAATTACGCCCCCTGAGCAAGAAGCAACAAGCTCCTGACCCGCAAGCTGCAGAGGGTGGCGGCGTCGCGGGGGAGGGAGCGGCTGCAGGAAGGGGTGTGGGGGTGGGAACCTCACAACCTCACACCTAGTCCCCTGTGCCCCAGGCTGGGGCTCCCCCCTCCGCTCTCCGCTTCTTTCCCTTCCCCCTTCCTCCCCCTTCCTCCCCCTCCCTCCTCCCCGCCGGCTTCGGTCCGCGTACTTAAAGCGGCGCGGGCGGGCGGGCGCGGGCGGGCGGCCCAGCCGGGCGGTGGCAGATGCACCCAGCAGTGGCAGCCGCCGGCGGCGCACAGGTGACCGGCCTGCAGCTCAGCCAGGTCGGGGAGCGCCCGGGGAGTGCTGGCTGGAGCGGGAGACTGATCCGCCCCCAGCGCGCGCGTGTCTCGGCGCCAGGAGCCGTCCCGGGGCGTGTTGGCGAAAGCTGATATAGATATAAGGACATTTCTCTCCATGGCGTCACGTGACATAATTACCACCAGAATCAATCAAGATGAATTGCACGTCAGCGCCCGGTGGGGATTTTTGCTTAGTTGATCCTGGCCCAAGCCTCTTGTGCAATCGATGGCTCAGGTTGGCGGCGCGGGGAGCGGCCCGGGGCTCGCCGGCGCGCACGCCGCGGAGCCATGAACGACTTTGATGAGTGCGGCCCGAGCGCAGCCAGCATGTACCTGCCCGGCTGCGCCTACTATGTGGCCCCGTCGGACTTCGCCAGCAAACCGTCGTTCCTATCGCAACCGTCGTCCTGCCAGATGACTTTCCCCTACTCTTCCAACCTGGCGCCGCACGTCCAGCCCGTGCGCGAAGTGGCCTTCCGCGACTACGGCCTGGAGCGCGCCAAGTGGCCGTACCGCGGCGGCGGCGGCGGCGGCGCGGGGGGCGGCGGCGGCGGGGGCGGCCCCGGCGGGGGCGGCAGCGGCGGCGCCGGGGGCTACGCTCCCTACTACGCGGCGGCTGCTGCGGCCGCGGCAGCGGCGGCGGCGGCGGAGGAGGCGGCCATGCAGCGCGAGCTGCTGCCTCCCGCGGGCCGCCGGCCGGACGTGCTCTTCAAGGCGCCGGAGCCGGTGTGCGCCGCACCCGGGCCGCCACACGGCCCCGCGGGCGCCGCCTCCAACTTCTACAGCGCCGTGGGCCGAAATGGCATCCTGCCGCAGGGTTTTGATCAGTTCTACGAGGCTGCGCCCGGGCCCCCGTTCGCAGGGCCGCAGCCCCCTCCACCTCCTGCGCCGCCGCAGCCCGAGGGCGCTGCCGACAAGGGCGACCCCAAGACTGGGGCCGGTGGCGGCGGGGGAAGTCCCTGCACCAAGGCGACCCCCGGCTCCGAGCCCAAGGGGGCGGCAGAAGGCGGCGGCGACGATGGCGAGGGGCCCCCGGGGGAGGCGGGGGCTGAGAAGAGTGGCGGCACAGGTAGGCACCCGGTGCGGGGTGGGCTGCTGGGCCGGGGGGCCGGGGGCGCGGGGGGGGGCGGGGGCCTCCCTGTGCTTGCGCCGTTTTATGTGCCACTTTATAAGCGTTCGAAGGGGTTTATACATCCTATAAGATTTCCCGGGCCGTTGTAAAGTGTGTTTACGATAGGAAACCAATTTAGGTGGGCTTAAGGTAGACTTCGAAGGGGACATTAATCGCTGCAGAGAGCTTTTCCCCAGTTTGGAGGGGGGTGGTGGTGCTAGAGACCGTGGAGTGAAGGGGAGGTAGATTTCAAGCCACTTTGTGAATGTGGACACTCGAGCCTCCTGCTTTAAAGGGGGGGTGGGGGGGTGGGGAGATCCTTGAACTGGACTTTATCCAAGCCTCTGGCTGACGCGCGCTGCTGACTGGAGTAGTGCAGATGCCTGGGCGCGCTCGTGTTTCTCTCCCTTCGGGTTCCAACTCAGAACCGGCCTTGCCCTCTGCTTCTCCACTTCCGTGCCAGGGTGTGTGTGTGTGTGTGTGTGTGTGTGTGTGTGTGTGTCCGGGCGTGAACACAGGTCCACGCCCGCACTCTCTCCTGTGCCCGCCCATATATCATCCCCCACGACGCAGGCAGGGCCTTTCAGTAGCGGCAGGGGACGTCCCCAAAGGGCCCGAGGCCTGGCCCTCGTGCGGGCCTGGGCCGGCGGGCGTCCGGGGGTGGGCAGCCAGCGGCCTCTCTCACCTCTTGGTTTCTTTGACTTGCAGTGCCCCCCCAGCGGTCCCGGAAAAAGCGCTGTCCCTACACCAAGTACCAGATCCGCGAACTGGAACGCGAGTTTTTCTTTAACGTGTACATAAACAAAGAGAAAAGACTCCAACTCTCTCGGATGCTCAACCTCACTGACCGGCAAGTCAAAATCTGGTTCCAGAATCGCAGAATGAAAGAAAAGAAACTGAACAGAGACCGTCTGCAGTATTTCACTGGAAACCCCTTATTTTGAGAGCTCCAGGAAGCATCCCTCTTCCCGAGCCCCACTCACCCACCCACTTCCCCATCAGCCTGCCCTGGGCAGGCCCAGTGTCCTTGGGTTTAATGACGCCTCTTCTCTGTGGAACTCCACGATTCCTTCCCACGGTCAACTCGGGACCTCCCAGCGACCACTGCTGCCTGCGGACGAGGCCGGGGACTTGGCCGAATGGATCCTAATAAGGGGAAAATGGTAAATGCAAACGTCCCTTTACAATTTTACCGCCAATGTGCTGTTGTTCTCCCTCCTTCTCTCAGAGTCCCGGTGGGGACGCTGTGGGATCTGTAGAGAGTTAGGCCGCTAGGCTGGAAGGTGCTTGTTTTTGTTCTGAGTTTAAGGGACCTGATCATCCCCTTAGTGAATGCAGATTATTTAAACTCTGGGAAATGTATCTTCGGCCTGTTGGTCTGTCGTATCAAGGCATAAGTCACTGTGTTTTGTGTGAATAAATGGTTTCTGGTAAAATGGAGGTTACAGCTTCAACACACTATATGATTTTTTACTCTTTAAAGAAGTTTAGTGTCTGATTAGGGGATTTTGGTGGTCAGAACCTTCTCCCATATGCAACTGAAAACCAGGTGAAATGCTTTTTAATCCCGCTGAAATAAGAGTAGCTCTCTCCCACCCTGTCTAGGCTACACCGGTTTTAAAAATCACTTTAGGGATGAATTTCTGAATTAGGCTGTGACCCAGCCATTCTGGTGCTGCTTTCTGTAGGCAGTGAGGCTGGGGCAGCAGGAACCCAAGAAGGAAGTCTACTCCCCCCACCCCCAATTTAGTGAACTTGGAATTTCTGAAGAGACAAAATTCATTTTTAAAAAACTTGTTAGAAAATCTAAATTTAATCTTAACAAGGTGTCAGGACCCAAATTCCCTTAAAAAAAAAAAAAGAAACCAAAATTAGAAAGCTTCTTTGAAAAAAAAGTTTGCTAAAAGGGAGTTACCAGTGGTCAAGAGGGCTTGGGATCCTTGCTAGGGTCACAGCAGGCATGTGGAGGAGAAGGTAAGACCCCTCCCTGGAATAGGGCCTGAGGCTGCAGACCCACTTCTCACTGCATTTATCGCTTCAAGTTAAAGAATGTGGTGGGGGCTGAACTGCACATTATGTTGCTAGGCCAGGCCAGGCTGTTTACAAAACCTTGAACTGTCTAGACAACACCATAAAAGCCAAAGTTCTAAACAGCTTAATTGGGTTATATTATACACCTTCTGGTGGGCCCAAAAGAGATTTCCGCAATGTGCAATAAACTGTAGGAGTGAGAAAAGCATCTCTTTCTCTGAAAAAAGGTAAAGTGAATCATGACTCTTAACCTCTCCTAAGCCCAAAGTGTAAAAAAGGAAGAAAGAAAGAAAGAAATCCATAAGATGTACAGTACCCCATGCATCTTCAGAGGAGGTATGCATTTCCAAATGCAAAATATTTTTAATTGCCAAAGTTTGGTGGGGGGGAGGAAAAACATAAGTGCATAAGTGTATGCCTTTGAACTTCCAAAATGTCAAGGTCATCACCTTTAACCTTTCTGAATAATTAGGCGCCTTAAGATTCTTCTGTGATATTCAGCCGCCACCCACTCTCACACAGACATGCTTACACATATCCAGACCCCCATATACATTTATGACCACACAGCATCATATCAGGGACTCACCATAAATCTAAGCAAATGCCTAATTTCAGGATCAATAACCTTAATTTCCCTTCAAACATTTGTGTAATTCAATAGCAGTTGACTTCTTTTTAAAATACTGGCTAGATTTAAGTGTCTACCAGCATGCATGTTTTTTTATACAGCTAGTATATACTGAGGTGGGGTTTTTTTGGGGGGGTGGTCACAGACAGCAGTCCTCTTTGCTCTAATGAAGAACCACGGCTTTCAAAGCAGGCATTTGAAAGAGGAAGCTTTAGTCAGATTTACTCCTTCGTTGTATTTGAAAAAAACTGCTGCACCGTCAGATAAGTTATTGTGCTTTCTATGATATGGAACAAACCTAAAAATATTTATATTGTTTTCCAAAGCGTCCTTCAACCTTTGGTGAAAATTGCAAGAGAAACAAAGCTTATAATTGAATAATTTCGTTCGGAAGGGGATTCCTTTGTGTGGAATTCTGGGCGTCCGTTAAAATGTCAGTGCCCTACTAGTATGATCGTTGCAGGAGCTTAAAACTGCTTTATTTCTTTCTCTCTCCATCTGTCTTTTTTTTTTTTTTTTAACTGCGTCTAAACGTAGCAAGCTTGTGTGTCCAGTACCGTAGGTAAGCCGAACCAAGAGATACCATTTCCCGTTTGCATGGTCTTGGAGAGCCACACGGGGGCGCGCTCACGTTCCAGAAGGCGCGTTTGGCGGAGAGGCCGCGGTACCCTATCTTTCCCAATACTGATAGGCAATCTCAGCCGGTTAGAAACACGGGGCCACTAAGGTATTTGTTTGCTGTTTGTTTGTTCTAAGCAGCGACGAGGTGTGGGAAGTTGTATAAAGACAGAGAAAAAGGAGTTACCCATATTCCTGAAACAGACAATCACCTAATCGTTGTCTCCTTCAAGATAACGCTGTTGCAAAGAATACCTTGGTATAACCTGGTGGTGTTAAGGAGAGATTTTTTTAAAAGACCGATGCGTACATCTCGAAATAGGTCATGCCACTGAGAGCTAATTAAATTAGAGAAATTAATTGTCTTGTTGGTTTGAGTATGGAGAACAATATGAGGATAGGACCAACTCCTCCCCAAAACAGCATCCGCCTGATAACCCTGTCCGACCGCCTGGGATGATTAAAAGGCTTTTGTTTAAGACTGATCCGGGCGCCGGCAACTTAGCTGAGTGTGGTCTCAGAGAAAATGAGATGCGTCGGGACTGAGGGGGTCGTTCTGGGCAAGGGAGTGCCCCCGAACCCGGCCATGCCTGGCACCGGGGCTGCCAGTAGCGAGAAGCACAGGCAGAACTATGAGCCGGGGGCGCCTGGGCCGGGCTGGGCTGATGCAGCTGCAGGAAGTGGCAGACTGTCACGGGAAACGTTTTTACAAGAGGCAAGGCGGCATAGAATGGGGATTGCATTTGAAGCAAATGAGATTTGCGTTTGATAGAACCCTGGACACTCTTTTCAGCTGCCTGCTGGCCTTGAGAATGGAGTTGGATTTGGGCACTAGCTCTCAGAAGCAGTCTTCTTGCTGCATGCCCTCCTGCCCCCCAACCTCCTTTTACAAAGCCCCTGACTTTGGGGAGGGCCTGCGTCGCCATCCTCTGTCCAAAAGGGAGGGCTCCAGGACAGGCATGGGCTGTTCTGGGGGAGAGTGCCTGTCCCTTCTTTCCCGAAGTTCTTGTGAAGCCCCCGCAACGCCCAGAATTAGTGCTGGCCTCCTCGGCTCTGCTGCCTCTGTCTCCTTTCTCCAAACCCTGAACCAAAGGCCCTGGGTCCACCCCTGGGAGCTGGCATCAGCTGCAGTGGAGGCTGAGGCGCCATGAGCCCCCCAGTGAGGCACCAACCAGAGGCATAGGTGTTCCCCATGGGCACCCCCGGCTCCCGCCTGTCTGACCGCGGGTCCTGCTAAGCTACTCTGAAGCGACATTTCTCCGAGCGGAACCTGGGTCTCAGTCCAGGTGGGGAGAGAACCCTCCTCCCCAAATGCCATTATATTCCTCTTCAGGCGGCTCCAGCAAGGGTGCATGTGGGCTTTCGAAGTCCCTTGGCCTTGGCTGGCAGCCTTCCTCAGACAACAGGCGTTCAGCGTCTGCAGTTCCCTTCTTACCCGCAGTGCCCAAGATGGGCCTGAGAAAGGACAGAGAATTGGACCAGGACTTCCGGGGGGTGCGGACCTGACCCCTCCTGATAGTTCAGAGCCTGTGGGGCTCTTGGAGTACAGCCATGTATTTTTGAATCTCTGAGATCTCAGATCCTGAGGTGGAGGGAAAGTGCGCCAAGTAGGAGTCTTTTGTGTCTGAGATGGAAAGAGGCTCCCGGCCGCCTGCCCTTTTGCAGAGTCTCCACAGACCCTTCATTGAGTTGGTGGTGGCTTCCACAGCCTGCCCATTTGCCCCTCGATTCCTTTTCAGATTGGCTGGAAGGTGCTCAATGCAACCCGGAGGGGCTCCGTGGGGAAACAGCCTTTAAAATTTGTCCCCATCCAATCTGCCCCCAAGGAACGGCACAGCCCTGAGGCCACTCAGGGCCCAAATTCAGGGCTAGCCTAGGAGTCCCCAAGTCTACTCAGGCCCAGGATCACTGTTCTTCCTGGTGACAGAAGAGTGCAGATGCAAGCCACTTCTAGATTACAAATGCTAATTTCTTGCTAAAGCGACCCTATTAATTTTTTTCTTTGGAAAGAGCTGTGCCAGGGAGAAGGATGTCTTGGTACAAATATGGATATTCATCTCCTTTATAGTGCAATATTGATTTATTATTAATGGTAACTGCTCCAACTGATCTAAAGATGATCGAAAACAGCAGCTATGCAGCTACATTAAATACTCCTAAGCAAAATACAGGCTGGCCTTAAAAGCCAGTCTTTTCATTCCATTTGCTTCAACTTAGCCTTAGAGTCTTAACCGAACTTGCCATCCTCCCAGGTCCAGATCATTCCCTTGTATTATTTCTATTGTGCTCTATTTTTATTATAAAATTCCTCCGAAATATTGGCGTCCCTGGCCTCAAGGAACTGGTCTAAAGACAGATACTTGAGAAGGAATAAAAGAGAATTTTGTGATAATAGGTTCAAAATCAGAGCCGAGACACATATTTTCTGTGAATGGAGAAGAACCATGTAAAGCCAAATGTAATGTGGGGGTGACTTAGAGCCCAACGGCCCCGAGAGTTGAAACAGAAAGGCCCCCAAATTCGGAAGGCAGATCCTGCTTGTGTTGGCTCACCATAGACCTACCCGCTCGGCGAGGAATTGCTGGGTTTTAGCCTGAATGTTTTCTTCATGTATAAATAAAGATTATGAAAGGGCATTTGATGGGCATAAAATTCCCGATTAGATTGAACAGTCTTGCCTCACGAGTGGGATACGGAGAATTGGAGAACCGAGTTCCAGGCAGCGACCCTGGCTGAGAGGCAAAGCGACGAGAGTCCCCGAGCGCCAGGCTGGCGTCAGGGCGCCTGCCGAGAGCGTGCACAGCGGGCACTTTGTCCAGCCCTGGGCACGCTTAGCCGAGGCCTGGATCACGATCTCCACCTTCTGATAAAACAATTTTGGGGTGCCGGTCCGTGGCTGTTAGCTTTGAACAGGAGCAGCAACAGACTAGAGTCAAAAATTGGATTTTTTTTTTCCCTGCCTTCCTCTCCACCCATCCCACCCCACCCCACCCCCATCCTCAAGCTTAAAAACCGCCACCCCTAAGGAAAGGTAATGTTTAAACCTCGGGCTTCGCCGGCCGGCATCCCGCAGCCGGAGCAGTTAGAGGCACCAGGCTTTTAACCTGACAATGATGTTGTATTTGAACAGCTGCGTAAAGGTTTAAAAGGTCTGTCTCATTGCCACCGCGAAGTTTTTTAAAAGGGGTTATTGTTTGGGCGAGGGCACTTTGAGGGGACAGGCAAAGTGGTCCCAAGGCCGAAAATAATGTTCAGCGCCTGTTTCCACCAGGCCGGGGGAGATTCTTTTTGGGGAGGAGGACAGAGGGTTTTTGGAAAAGGGTTTTGTGAAGAAGTTAGCAGGCTCCTAGTTCCCCCACCCCAGAATGCTGAGGCGCTTTAATGAGCATCAGGCTCCAAAGAAATGTTCAGCTGAGGCGGAAACCCAATTTGCCCACAAGTTCAGTCTCTGGGCCTGAAACCCAAGGCCAGCCCATGGCAGGGCGAGTGTGGGGAGAAGAAAACACAGACGCCTTTCTGGACAGAGAACTGTTTCACAATCAGGGTTTCTGGGGCCCATTTCCTCTCTCCGATGCAGGGAAGGGGATCTGGGAAGCCTGAGGACGGCTCCTGTGCCCTGGCCTGGTCCCTCAACCAGGGCAAGCCTTTGGAAATCAAGGTTAAAGCTCCCCGCTGCTGCCCGGAGGCCAGGGCTTCCGAAGGGCGGCTCACCCGCCTGCAACCAGAGAACAAGAAAGGAAGTTGTTGGAGAAGTTTCTCGTAAAACTCTGAGTTTCCATGGTGGTGATGGTGGTTATTCTTTAATGAGCTCGACCACAACCCCAGACCAAATCCTCTTTACAGAACTTTCCATCACCAAAGGAAACAGAGGACTAAGGTTCTCCCACCTCCTTTTTTTTTCTTCTCCCTCCCCTTTCCCAAGCAAAACGGTGTCAAATAATTTTAGGAATTGTCCAAAACTATAAAACGCAACTTCTGACAAAAGTATAGCTTTTAATATTTGACGATTTGTGTTAAAACAAAAATTGACCTTCTTGGTTAGTAGTGAAGGGGAAAAATCAATAGTATAATTTTCAATAATTCATAAAGCGAACGCCATTATGCTAAATCTTAACTATTAATCTTATCCTTTACAAAGTCTCGATTGATTTGTTAATAAAATATCTTCCCGTGTGTGGCAACAGCGGGTATAACTCTTTAAAAACCTTCAGAAGCAAGAAAATTACCAAGTAGCCCAAGAATGTAGATGAGAATTTTATTGATCGCCCTGATTCTTCCTAATATGTATTAATAAATTCCACAACCTTTTGTACCTTGCACTTGTCAGAAACCAATGCTTTTACAAAATCCATAAAAGGAAAACATATTTTTCTTTGCAGAAGAACCAAATGACACCTTTGCATCTCTCTCTCTCTCCTATTCGGCCCAGCCAGTTTTCTCAAACTTCTGGAGTCTGAGGGCGAGAGTGTTCCCCTTTCCTTGAACAAATTCTTTTCTTTCCTTCCTTCCTTCCTTTCTCTTTGCTCATTATTATCAGGGTGTGTAGGGAGGGAAACCTCGGTTTAGTTCTCCCGCTGGGAACCGGAGGGACGCTTTCGAGGATAGCCAACTGCTGGCGAGGGATTGTCTCCGGGCTGAATGCTCCCAGCGGCCCGGCCGCAGAGGTCGGGGTGTGGTTCCTTCGAGAGAGCCCAGAGAGCGGATGGCTTGGGCAGCCGGCCCGGGCGCGGAGGGGCCTGGATCCCGCATCTCCCTCGGGCTGGAGGAGGGAATGGACAGCGCCAGGCCGGCCAGTCCTCGGGGCTCCGGGCCGGCCAGCTTGGCCTCTTAGCCCTCGCCGCCCTTCTCGCCTCCGCTCCCCACGATAACTTGATCGCGTCTTTGCGTGAGACACCTTTCCTGTGGCTCCCTGGGGTGGGATGTCTCTGAGCCGGGGGAATCCGACTCACCTTCCCACGCTGCCCGGGAGAAAATTAACCAGCCGGGCCCCCACCTCCCTGCCCGTGCCCCGGCTTTCGGGCGCGTTCTGACTGGGTGTGTGCGGGGGCATGCTTCTGTGTGCAGGCGCACGGCACTCTGGCTTCCCTACCCGCCGGTTCTCCCGGACGCCCCTCCGGCTGAGGCTTTCCTTCCGCTAGCGGGGCCCAGAAGCCGGAGCGGGGGACGCGAGTGGGGCCGGCCGGCTGAGCGAGCCCGGGGGAGGCTGGCGGGCGACGGAGAGCGCTGGACCGGTTGTCTCCAGCGCGCACTATCGCGGGCGCGTAGTAGATGTCGCTGTTGTCCGTGCTTACGCGGCCGGCCGGCCGGGCTCTGGAGCACGTGACCTGCGAGGAGGCTGCGGCTCAAGGCCATTTTCAAATCTCATTGGCTTGGTTGTCATGTGGTCGGCAGAGGCATCCACAATTACACGGGGAATGTTTTCCTAGAGATGTCAGCCTACAAAGGACACAATCTCTCTTCTTCAAATTCCTCCCCAAAATGTCCTTTCCCAACAGCTCTCCTGCTGCTAATACTTTTTTAGTAGATTCCTTGATCAGTGCCTGCAGGAGTGACAGTTTTTATTCGAGCAGCGCCAGCATGTACATGCCACCACCTAGCGCAGACATGGGGACCTATGGAATGCAAACCTGTGGACTGCTCCCGTCTCTGGCCAAAAGAGAAGTGAACCACCAAAATATGGGTATGAATGTGCATCCTTATATACCTCAAGTAGACAGTTGGACAGACCCGAACAGATCTTGTCGAATAGAGCAACCTGTTACACAGCAAGTCCCCACTTGCTCCTTCACCACCAACATTAAGGAAGAATCCAATTGCTGCATGTATTCTGATAAGCGCAACAAACTCATTTCTGCTGAGGTCCCTTCGTACCAGAGGCTGGTCCCTGAGTCCTGTCCCGTTGAGAACCCCGAAGTTCCTGTCCCTGGATATTTTAGACTGAGTCAGACCTACGCCACCGGGAAAACCCAAGAGTACAATAACAGCCCCGAAGGCAGCTCCACAGTCATGCTCCAGCTCAACCCTCGCGGCGCGGCCAAGCCGCAGCTCTCGGCCGCCCAGCTACAGATGGAAAAGAAGATGAACGAGCCTGTGAGCGGCCAAGAGCCCACCAAAGTCTCCCAGGTGGAGAGCCCCGAGGCCAAGGGCGGCCTTCCGGAAGAAAGGAGCTGCCTGGCTGAGGTCTCCGTGTCCAGTCCCGAAGTACAGGAGAAGGAAAGCAAAGGTCGGTATGAGCAAGTTGCCACCCCAGCGGGGCGTGCAGCCCGGGAACCCGGCGGAGAGGGAGCGCCTGGGTGCCCAGCATTGAGCCGGGGCAGCTGAGGCGGGGCCCGACTGGCAGGTGCCGCTCCTCCTGGCTTTTAGAGGGGCAGTCTCAGTCTCGAGATGGTCCCCGCTTCTCCCCGGCTGCCCTGGCCCTCCTGGCTAGTCCTGGCCCCACGCTGATGGCGCCTGGACAGAGGAAGGGCTTGCCGGGGTTTTTTTTTTTTTCCTGAGCTAGACCTGAAACGCAACAAAAGAGGGCAAATGAGACCTGCGGCTCGTAAACACGGCCCCAAAACCTCCTTTCTCTTGTTCAGATTTGCAGTCGCAGCTTTGCCTTTCACCCAATGATGATTTTAAGGCGGTCCAAGGCACTGTGTTCGTGTTCGAGTGTATGCTCCCCGCATCCTGCGAGCTTGGGGGCGGCAATGGGAACAAAATGACTGGGCTGGTTGGCGCTGGGACTGGGGAACAGGGCTCCCAGCCTCTGCGGGGCTAGGTAACCTTGGCTTTGTCTGGGGGAAAGTGCCGTAAGCTTTGCAATCCATTTGCAAAGAGGCCAAAGGCTGAAGGGGGGAGAATGGAATCTGCAGGGCCCACCCGGCAGGGCCAGCCTTAGGGCTGGGCTGGGGCAAAGAGCCAGGAGTGCTGGCTTTTTGAGAAGGAGCCCTGCCCTTAAGCCTCTCCCTCAGTGCCCAGAGGTGGGCCACAGTAAGGAGCCACATTTCTGGGAGTGGGAGGATGCTTTTGTGTGGGGACAAGAAAGCATGAGAATGCAAGAAATTCTGGGGAGTACAACAATGCCCCAGGCAGGTCGGAGAAGGTGTACTGGCTTCCTTGGTTATCTTTTGAAAGAGAAGGGCAACTATCAACCTGGTTGTGGGGCTCCTTGTCTGGGCAAGAAAAGTGGGGAAGAAGTGGCAGACTTGGGGATGTGAGGCAGCCGTGGGGTTGGTAGCCTTATTCAGGCTGTAGTTTGCTTCTTCCACTCCAGCCCAGTTATAAGCTGCCCAGTTAGAATGTTGTTGGGGAGATCCTGAAACTTTACTATTGTACTGATGTTTTGTGCAGATCAGAAAGTTGAGAGGGAGAAAGAGAGAAAACCCTGACACCAAGGGCAGGAGTACCCGCCCATCGTGTCATTTTGGGCATTTAAACTAATCTGGCATCAATTACAAATCCTTTCCAGGGCCCACCTCATATGAGTAATGTTTAATACCAGCATTTCCCAAAGTGGCCTGGCTGCCAGCGGGGTCATGGCCAAGGGTACATTTGAAAAGACTGAGAGAAAAAAAAAATCTTGATTTTTTTTCTTCTTCTCCCTTTAATTTTGTTAGAGGAAATCAAGTCTGATACTCCAACCAGCAATTGGCTCACTGCAAAGAGTGGCAGAAAGAAGAGGTGCCCTTACACTAAGCACCAAACGCTGGAATTAGAAAAAGAGTTCTTGTTCAATATGTACCTCACCCGCGAGCGCCGCCTAGAGATCAGTAAGAGCGTTAACCTCACCGACAGGCAGGTCAAGATTTGGTTTCAAAACCGCCGAATGAAACTCAAGAAGATGAGCCGAGAGAACCGGATTCGAGAACTGACCGCCAACCTCACCTTCTCTTAGGTCCCAGGCCCGTCGGAGGCCAGGATCGGAGAGGGGGCACCGCGTTCCAGGGCCGAGTGCTGGAGGACTGGGAAGGCGGAAACAAAACCTTCATTGCTCTTTGTTATTTGTTTTGTTTTGTTTTGTTTCCTGCTAGAATGTGACTTTGGGGTCATTCTGTTCGTGCTGCAAGTGATCTGTAATCCCTATGAGTATATATATATATTTAAAAAAACTAGCACGTGTAATTTATTATTTTTTCATCGTAATGCAGGGTAACTATTACTGCGCATTTTCATTTGGGTCCTAACTTATTGGAACTGTACAGCATCCATCAGTTCATTCATCCATCCAGCAATGTGACTTTTTCATGTTTTTCCTAACGCAAAAGGTCTCTGTGTGTGGTTAGTCCATGATCTCATGGCGTTTTGAATACATTCAGTACTTAAAAGTACTTAAATTACATATATATTTAAAAAAAGATTAAGAAAACCCACAAGCTTTGGGGGGAGGGGGACTAAAAAAGCACATTACAATGTATCTTTTCGCAAATGAATTTAGCAATTGTCCTTGGTGAGATGGAATATTGACGATTTATGCCTTGTAGCCTTCCCTTGTGGTGCATCTGTGGTTTGGTAGAAGTACAACAGCAACCTGTCCTTTCTGTGCATGTTCTGGTCGCATGTATAATGCAATAAACTCTGGAAACGAGTTCGCTCCCTCTGCTTTCTGAAATGGACCTATGTTACGGTAGAAATGAAAGTCTTTGGTGAGATTATCTTTCGGTTAAATTGCTTGTTTGGGGCAGTTGAGGATGGTGACAGAGAGCAAGAAGAAGGAAGATGGGAGATGCTGAAGGAGGCCTAGGGTGCTAAAATTCGGCAGTGGTTGATGGAGGCAAGTGATAATCCAGCCTGGGTGTGCTGTTTTCCTAGCTGGGAAGAAGGGGAGTCTTCTCCCCACCTCCCCAAGAAGTAACATAATTGAATTCTAGATGGGTGTATGTTTCCCTCTAACCAGAGCCTAGTAAGACGGTGCCCCCGCTGCTTTTTTCCCCACAGCTCCCCTTTTGTGTGTTTTCCTGTCTTTGGTTTTGGTTTTGTTATTTTCTAACACTTTCAGTGGGGTCTTGGTGATTTCTGACTGGCCTGCCATCATCAGGGGCGAGGTTGAAACCAGTCTGGCCCACCTGGAAGCCGCCCGGCCTCCCTTACAGGAACAAGGACAAACAGCAGCTAGCACTGCTACGGTTCCAGTTCTGCCCCCTTCCTTGTCCTCACCCCCACCCTATCCCAAGCGCAAGAAGAGCCAGGCCACAGCGAAGCCGAGGATGGGTGAGTTTTCCCATCCCACTCTGCCCTGGTTTCCCTGTGGAAGGATTTCATGCTCAGTCATTAGCTTTCAGTGGCCCACATGAAATTTTCGTAAAATTTTCTAAAAAGATTCCCCCTTCCCAGGTAATGCTCCCCCTATTTAACTATAAACTGCTGGGTGGAGCCACTGTATCGGAGAGACAAGAAAATGTACAAAAGGTGACTGAAAGGGACTTTGCAAATGAACATGACTTCACATGAGTCCAATGTTCCAGCTGCTGACCCAGCTTGGAAAACTCCAGCCAGCCTTCACTGAGAGAGTCCAGGCTTATCTAGTCCTGTGTGGGAGAAAGGAGAAGAGGCCTTAGAGGGAAGAGCCGACAGAGAATTCGTTTCCTCATGTTGTGTTGTGGTTTCAAAAGGTCTCCACCGACTTCAAGGAGCTTCACCAAACATCCTTCTCAGTTTTTCTCCCCATGAAACTATTTATTCAGGGGCTCTGAGCCTTACAGTTTCCATCAAGGGAGTCTTTGGGAAATTCAGTATTTATTCAGAGTTTTAAACTTCCTCCTGAAAACCAAGAACCTTTCCCAGTTCCAAGTCAGAACCCTTTAGGGGAGCCATTTCTTAAGGGTGGGAGAGAGAAGACTGGGAATCAATGCCAGGTTGGAAACACAAGAGTAGATTTGACCAGACCTCCATTGGTTGGGCAGGAGAAGGAGGGCAATTTTAACTTATCCGTTTCCTGCCTGCGATGTGGGGAGCGCCATTAGTTGTTGACAGGGGGCCATGTCTCAGAGGAAAACCCGTGCTACAGGCAAAGGCATCGCCTCTGGAACAAAATCAGAAAGCCATTGGCAAAGGCAATCAATCAGGCCATAAGTAGCCATTTACCCCCTTCCTTTCCGGGGCTCTAGGTGGGCTGGGATCCCTCCAAGGGTGCTCTGGGCAACTTGTAGAGTGAGGAATATATCCTCTGCCGCCTGCTCTCGGGCTGCTTTTGTCTCGGCTCCCAGCCGAGCTTCCGAGGCTTTGTACCATGGATTTGGGAGTGACAATGGGCATTTCCCTCAGATTCAAGGCTGCCCAACCTTACTTCTGGAGAAAAAAAAAAAAAGAAGAAGAAGAAGAAGAAGAAGAATTCGGAAGACAGTGGCGCCACAAGAAGCGGCCCGGCCCCGGGGAGATGCGGTTCCCGCTGGCCTCTCTGAGGCAGGCTGCGGGAGGTGGGCGGGAGCGGGCCTGCGCTAGCATTTGGGTCCTGCCCTATGCCGTGTTCTCTTCCAGGGCCTCTCCAGCGGCCCCGGAGAAAGACACGGCATCCTGGCCGCCACCGTCCCCGCGGTGCCTACGCTGCAGTCGGCCAGCACTTCCGAGGGCACACAGAAGCCCCAGCGGAGGCCGCCGCAGCACCCAGCCGGCGGGCCGGGCTGCCCCAGCTCACCCCTCGGGCCGCGGCGTGTGCTTAGCCTCACGTCGGGGGTGTGTGTGGCTGCGCGGGCGTGTGTGAGTGTGCTAGGGGGAGGAGGCCCTCCGAGCTGCTCCATCCGTCCGTTTTATTAGGGACACATTAATCTATAATCAAATACACCTCATAAAATTTTTATTGAAAGGCATAATATCATTACAGAGGTCTTCCACCTGTTTTAAACAACACGACAAGCTGTGAGAGAGCGTGTGTGGGTATGTGTAGGGAGGGGTGCGTTTGGGTAGCGAGAAAGGCACAGGGAAAAAACTCCCCTCGGGCGCCAGGGGGCCGCCTCTGAAGGCCGGCCTGCCTCGGGCCGCACGCCGCCCTGCTTGCCCTGGCCCGCCCGGGGCTCTGGCCCAGCGCTCGGTGCGTCCGGGACCCACGGCCGGGGGCTGAGTCCACGGGCTGGAGAGGCAGCGCCTGGGTCTGAAAAGCAGGACCGAGGACGGCAAGAAGAGACGAACAAATAGTCCCCAGCGCCTCCTGCGGCCACGGTCGAGCGTAGTAGTTCCAGCCACCGCCAGGCTGTCCGAGCCAGGCCGGACCGAGCCGGGCGCACGGACCGGGCCCATGGGCTCTAATTGCGGCGCTTATGTTGATGATGATTTTTTTTTTTTTTAAAATCACAGCAGCCCCCAGTTTAGCGGACTGATTTACTCCCGGTATTGGTAAATATGATCACGTGGGCCGTGCGACCAATGGTGGAAGCTGCAGCCTGCGAACTAGTCGGCCGCTCCGGCGCCGGCGGGGAGCGGCGCGGCGGCGGGCAGTGTAACCTTGGGTGGGAGCGCACGGCGCCTCAAAATGTCCTCCAGTGGCACCCTCAGCAACTACTACGTGGACTCGCTCATAGGCCATGAGGGCGACGAGGTGTTCGCCGCGCGCTTTGGACCGCCGGGGCCAGGCGCGCAGGGCAGGCCCACAGGTGTGGCCGACAGCCCGGCCGCTGCTGCCGCCGAGTTTGCCTCGTGTAGTTTTGCCCCCAAATCGGCCGTGTTCTCCGCCTCGTGGTCCGCGGTGCCCGCCCAGCCCCCGGCGGCGGCGACGATGAGCGGCCTCTACCACCCGTACGTGCCCCCGCCGCCCCTGGCCGCCGCCGCCGCCTCCGAGCCCGGCCGCTACATGCGCTCCTGGATGGAGCCGCTGCCCGGTTTTCCTGGCGGCGCGGGCGGCGGCGGTAGCGGCGGCGGGGGCGGAGGTGGCCCGGGCCCTGGTCCCAGCCCCGGCCCCAGCGGCCCACCAAACGGGCGGCACTACGGAATTAAGCCTGAAACCGGAGCGGCCCAGACCCCTGTCGCCGCCACCTCCACCTCCTCCTCCACTTCCACCTCTTCCTCTTCCAAAAGGACTGAGTGCTCCGCGGCCCGGGAGTCCCAGGGGAGCGGCGGCCCCGAGTTCTCCTGCAACTCGTTCCTACGGGACAAGGCGGCAGTGGCGGCTGGGGGAACCGCACCCGGGGCAGGGATCGGGTCCGGGTCCGGGGCAGGAGGCTCGTCGGAGCCCCCGGCTTGCAGCGACCACCCGAGCCCAGGCTGCCCACTGAAGGAGGAGGAGAAGCAGCATCCGCAGCCGCCGCAGCAGCAACTTGACCCAAGTAAGTGCAAAAGAAATTGCCCCCTGATTTATTGCTGAAACCTGTAAGGCTCGAATGTGCAAAACTGATAGTTTTACTAACCTATAAAAACGTCTAGACGCCTACTCTAGCCTAGGCGAGCAACACGCATCCATAAAAAGCTTCCCATAACCACCTACCCTAGGCGCGCGGTTTGTACGGTAAACAGAGCGCGGGCATTAAGGCTTTTTATGATAATTCCCCCCAAGTTGTGAAAAGCGGCCATCCTCGGTGAAATTAATTTAACGACCTCTTTCCCCCACCCTGTCGTCTCTCCTTGCCTCCCCTCCACCCCTCTATCCCTTTCTCCAAACTCCCCTCTTCATAGATAACCCTGCAGCAAACTGGATCCACGCTCGCTCCACCCGGAAAAAGCGCTGTCCCTACACCAAATACCAGACGCTTGAGCTGGAGAAGGAATTTCTCTTTAACATGTACCTCACCCGGGACCGGCGCTACGAGGTGGCAAGGATTCTGAACCTCACAGAGAGACAGGTCAAAATCTGGTTCCAGAATCGTAGAATGAAAATGAAAAAGATGAGCAAGGAGAAATGCCCCAAAGGAGACTGACCCGACGCGGCGCTGGCGGGACCACTGTGCGCTGCAAAGGCAGTGGGGATTTTGTTTGTGGGTGCTGATTTCCAGAAACTCTCCAGCGATTCGGACATTTCCTCCCCCTCTCCCTTTTAGGTAGAAGTGACTGTGTGGTTGGTCTCTGTGAGGTATTTGGGGGGACTCTGTATTTGCTCGCTTTTGTGTTGGAGAAACAAAGTGGCTTTGCGTTTTGCCTCCCCCCCCTCCCTTTCCTGAACCGTTGGTTCCATAGGAAATGCTATATTTTGTGAGTGCACGCTGGATTGAGGAGCCCTCCCCTGTGTAAATGTCCCCTATGTTTCTGAAAAGTGCTGTAGTTTAGCCCCCAGCGCTGCTCAAGCAGGGGCCAAGGGCGCCCCACTTCTGAGAATGAAGGCAGAGCGACAATGGTGGGAGGCCCTCCCAGGTTGCCCACCAGTTACGAAAGTCCCCTTTCCTCAGGGAGCCCGCGGGCCCTTCACTGAGACCTGAAATGAGGCCGAGACGGGAGCCCAGGGCCTCTGGTGGGTGGGGGGGTTTATTCTTAGTGCACTGGAGGGGCCGCTCGCTCCTGGGGAGGGCTCGGCTTGCGTGGGCGGCCGCGGGTGTAGGCCCTCCGGGTTCCTGCCTGAGGACCAGTTGTAAATGTTACCGCTTCCTACCAATAAATGCTGACCTGATCAAACGGAGCCCAGACGCTGGCCCTGAACACTGTGTGCCTGCTTTCTCTGTCTCTGCAAGATACCACCCCCCCCCCCACCCCCGGACTTCTCTCCCATCCCTGGGAGGGAGACACTGCTAAAAATCTAGGGCCCTTCCACCTAAGGTCCGATGTGCCTCTGAGTCTACCCTTTGTGTGGGCAGAGGGGGGCCCTTGGCTGCTCTGTCCTTCCCCCAGCCTGCTTCCAGCTTCTTAGCCAACTCCCGGCCCTCCGCCCAGTGTCAGCCTCACAGCAGTGCCCAGCGGAGCCCCCGGGCCCCAGAAGCCAGGCACCCTTTCGCTGGGGCATTGGCACATCGCACCCCTTCTCCCCCTGCTCAAGGGTACCAAGCCATCCCCTCCCCTCTCTAAACAAGGGAAAGACCAACTGCATTCTGGAGCAACTCCCCCACCTCCAAAGGCTGGCTGGCTCCTGGAGTACTGAGCAGTTAGGCTGCGAGCTTCCGACCTGCACACACTCAAGAGCCCCAAAGTGACCTTAGCAGATCAAAATGGTCAAGGCTCTCCTCCGCAGCTACCCCCACCCCATCTCAGTGCCTCCTCCCCCCGCCCCCCTCAGTTCCAGTGCGAGTTTAGCCCCCAGCTTGGCCCTCTGAGGTCCGCGTTCAGGGGCTAAAATGAAGGTCATTGTAAGTGAAGATTCGGGCCCAGCACAGCTTTTGGAGGCCGGAGAGTGGGTGGCGCCGGATGGCCTGGGCTAGGTGGAAGAAGGGGGGTGGCGATGGCAGAGTTTGGGGGGATCCTGATGAAAGAGGGGACTTGAAGGAAAAGCAGACGGGGGCTGGGAGGGAAAGCCAAGGCCCAGATCTGGCAGAAGGTGCAGCGTACCCCCGCCCCTGCGGCCAACCCGATACCTAGGGCTCTTTGAAAACAGGAAGAGCCAAGGTGTCATAAAGCCATCCAGCCGGCGAGACGTCTGGAGGTAATGAGTTTACGACAGGCTCGGCGCTTCGCTTTGAAACCATCTCATTTTGATGTTGTGTTTGTGGGAGGAAGGGGAAAATGCAGACAAAACTGGGTCTTAAAATCTGGACAATAAAATATAAACAAGACTGTGTTGGACCAAGAAGACAGGGACTTGAGAGTCCCCCATGAGGTGTGAGCACCTAGGAAATAAAAATGGGGGAGGGTAGGAAAGAGGAGATGATATATTCCTGATTTTTAAAACGGGCCGGGTATTAGAATTAGCCTATGGTGGGTGGCTCTTTATAATATTTCACTATGATGGCGGGCTAGCTCGTTTTCTTTCTTTTTTAATTGGCCTGTTATTTGGGGAGAAGTTAGTGATCTTGAATCATTTACTGGAACCCAGGGTCTCCCAGCCGAATCGTGGCAGGGTCGGCAGGAAAAATGTATTTAAATGCCCTTTCATAAAAGTACCTGGCCCTCCATTCCAAACTTTGCAGCAAAAGTATTGTTCCAAATTCTCCTTGCTTATAAAAAATGTAATCGTTACAGCTGAATTGGAAGAAAACATTTTTGAAATTGAGAAAAAAGATTAACCTCGAAGGAAATGCCTCAGCTGATTAAAGTCTTTGCTTTAACAAAAATCCAAGTGGAATGCTTAGTTGTTTATCTCACTCTGTGACTTGTGATATAAATTTAAAATCTCATTTATTGTGTATAGAAATGCCAATAAACACAGCCAAACAGGTCCTTTCCAGACAGCTGCTCAGAGATCCAGCAAAAAGCTTTTAATTTGGTTTCTAATTCTGCCTTCCCTTGTCCCCAGATTGCCCAGTGAAATGGGCCTGAAGGATTAAAAATAAGTTAAAATAGCAAATATTCAAGATTTACTGCTGAGCAACAAGCTTTAAAAGAAAATACCAATAAAATGAACTATCATTTCTTCGTTTTCGAAGTGCCTGGCTCCTCTGACAAAAAAGCCTGCTGTAGTTGATATTTAGAAAGCTGTAATTTTTCTTCAGTCCAGCCCGTCCTGTAATTGTGGGCGATTACAGAATGGGGACCTACTGTGTCTGGCAAAAGAAGGTCTGGAAGCTTTTGAAAAAGACACTATTGGAAGCTCTTGGGAGTACAGATATCTTTGGCGTTCAGGAGCCCCTGCTTGCTTCACTTGACTTGTTGACAATCAAAGGGATGAAGCATTATTAGTGTCAACGATCCAAGTCCCAGTCAAAATAAAGAACAAGATTAGAACTGGTCTGAGTCGGATAAAGGGACGTTAAACTCGGTCGACTGGAGGCGGCATTTTGCCACTAGAGAGCGCTGTTGCTCCACTTTGTGATCTCGTAAAGCTGGCGTTGAGGCGAGGAAGGTTTTGATTTAAAATATTTACAATCTTATTTTTAATTCTTAATCAGGATAAATTTAACCAAAAGAAGCAGTGTACACTATTAAGTTCTCCAGGCGTGTTTGTTAGGTATAAAATTTTGGATTAGTCAGGATTTCAGAAAATTTGGACTATGGCACAGCTGAAACTATAAAATGTTATGGTTAAGTTAATGCAGTCTATCAAAACAAGCATGTAAAAAGCATAGATCTTTATTTACAAAGTTAATCGCACTCTTTTCCCATTCCGATTATAAACAGAATGCTTGGGGTGGGGGCGAG
This sequence comes from Meles meles, assembly GCF_922984935.1. NCBI lineage: Eukaryota > Metazoa > Chordata > Mammalia > Carnivora > Mustelidae > Meles > Meles meles. The sequence continues at coordinate 72,468,760 of NC_060074.1, forward strand.
GGGGAGTTTAGTGTTTTGTCCCAAGAGGAAATGTTGTGTTGTAATGCTTTCTTAATTAGGCCAGAATATGTAGAAATGAATTTCGTAGTATTTGTGTCCCCCCCCCCCCCCAAGGAAAAACAAAGTTCTGGAAGGTACGTTGTAGTATTGAGATCTGGGCTCGCTCTTCTTTTTCCCATTCTGTTCCAAAACCCCATTTATTGATCCAGAGTTTAAATACGCATAAGCGCACCCACCAAACACGGAAATTTAAAAAGCCACAATTACAAAGTTGGTTCCAAGGCTTTATTGAGAATAATTCTCTTTTAATTGGGTATTTGCAAGGCTGAAGTACAAATCTTTAACTATCAGCATAGGTTTGTTCGCCTTCGGATTTTAAGGAAGTTTTACCTGGGGATATCCTGCAGAAAACAACAAACCCCCTTCCCCTCACCCCACCCCGCACCCTCCACTCCCCACTAATTTAAAAAATAAAGCATCCCTTTATCATCTGGAAATTCATTAACCATCCGTTTACCTTGACCATTATCAGCCATTGTGTAGAAACAATTGAAAGAGTATTAAACATAATCTTGTTATGCCTTTCCGTCTCGATCTCATTTTCTCCATTTGCAAAATATGATTCAGTCCACACGGACTGACCTCAGGATCGCAGTCACAGACTGGACCAACCCACAAGGAGTAGGGGGTAGTGGAAATGACTCGCCTGCTGCGCCTTTGGGGGCCCTCTCGGGTTTTTAGATATTTGCATTTGGCGTAAGAGACCGGCGTAGTGTGGTTTAGCTTTAGCGGGAGCGCCCTCCGTGGGCTCGGGGCATGTTTCCGAGGTCGGTTAAGGCTGGTGTGGGCCTGGTGCCCTCACAACAATAGATAATCCCTAAGGAAAACGGGCCCGGGTCATTTGAAAAGCCCACGAAAGATGCCGAGTTGGCAAGGGAAAACGCACTCAACATCGACTTATTATACTTATTGGACATTAATACGGGAGTAGACAGGGAGAAAAAAGGGGGTATGAGCAAGAGAAAACGGCGGCTAACGGCGAGCGGGCTTGTAAAATCAGGAATATTTTGCCGATTCACATTCGACTTGCCCACATGACACGGGACGTTTCTCTTCCTCATCCTTCAAGCTAGGATGACCCTTCTCTTTCCTTTCTTTCGGAAAAATTAGTAACTTTTTAAGCTGAATCCAGAGCCCGCTCTCAGCAGTCACTTCACAGGCTTGGCAGATGAACTAGAATCATGAGCAGACGATGGGCGCCGCCTGCAGCTGCCCGGAACCGGAGCGATCCTAACACCGGCCCCGAGGCTCCAAGTGGGGACTCTCAGGCGTCGGCCCCCCGCGCTTCGCCCGGGGCCACCGCCTGCCCTGGTCCGCTCCGTGCCGGGGCTGAGACCCGGGAGCCGCGCGTCCTGCTCGAGGAAATATCACCCACCCGAGCGTGAGTTCTCCTTCCCGCCTTGGAACATTTCTGTCCGCTTTTCTATTTACTCCCTCAGCAATGCTAATCTGCCCGCCCTCGCCGCCCCCACATTCCTCAGTTCCCCCTGCGCCTGGTGCTGACGTCTATCAAGGGTGAAATGATGGAAACTATATTCATAGGCATGATTTCCATTAAATATCAATTAACCTGGGAGCCTCAGCCAGGCGTGCAGTGCGTCAAGGGTAAATGTACATCTCATTTCCACAAAGCCTGCCCGCCTGGAAAAGAAGGCCGTAGATTCGCTTTGATAATGCCAGGTTTGGGGATCACCTTTGTGGCCTTTAATCAAACCACTCCAGACCCAACCCAAATGTACGCGGTCGGGTCAGTTTACTCCACTTGCCCTTGTTCCCCGGTCTGCGCCCGCGTGTCCAGAAGCGCAAAAGCCACGGCCAACCTCTGGGGGGGTTGTTCTAGGGGCCAGGGGAGGGAGTCATTTGCTGCCCTGGCCTCCTGGGAGTGGCCTTCCTTCCTCCCCCCCCCCCCCCCCCCCGCCAAGTGTAAGTTTCTCTCGCGCCCCCGCCACGCCAGCCGCGAGCCACATTCCCTAGGCCCCGGGGGGCAAGGCGAGCCCTTGGCAGTGCGGCTTTATGGGCCCCCTTTAAGGCCGGCGGAGGCATCTCCCGACCAGCGTGAGGAGTCCCGTCGGGAGCAACGGTGTCGCCTCCGCGCGGATCCCTCCGCGCGGTTATCTCGCCCCCATCTTCTCCACTCAGTGGCGTGGTGCGAAAATGCCTCGCCGGGGCGCACCGGGGCGGCAGCCTCGGCGGCGGCGGCGAGAGCGGTGGGAGGGGGCCGCGGGGGGGCCGAGGTGAGAGGTGGTGGCGGGTAGAGGGTGTTTTTTTCTTCTCCCTCCAGAGCGGGCGTTTGTAAACCGAAGCCAAAGAGTGTCCCCGTGGGCCGGGCGCACTTTTTTTCTTGTCCCGGTGCGCTCAGGGCCGCCTGGTGCCTGAGAGGAAACAGTGGAGGCAGCGGGGCAGGTCACCCGGGGCGTCGGCGATTATATTGCGGCCAAGCCGGCGCGCGCCGGGAGAGCCCGGGCGGGTGGTGAGCGCGGGGGCTGGGTGAGGCCCCGCGACCCGCGAGGGAGGCGGCGCGAGGCCGACGCGGCGGGCGCGAGAGCCGGGCATGAGCGTCCAGTAGCCAAGTGCCCGCAGCGGCCGGGCCTCAGAGGCGACGCGGCGCGGGCGGGTGGGTGGCAGCAGCAACGTAGCCCGGCGGCCCCGGCGGAGCGAGCAGCCGCCCCAGAGGCCCCCGCGGCAGTGCGGCCGCGCTAAGGCGCGCTCCCTGCCTGCTGCACACCGCCCGCCCAGGGCCGCCCTACCTCGGCCCCTGACCACCGCCGCCGCCGCCCCGATGAGCTCTTACTTCGTGAACCCGCTGTACTCCAAGTACAAGGCGGCGGCCGCGGCGGCGGCGGCGGCGGCGGCCGCGTCGGGCGAGGCCATCAATCCCACTTACTACGACTGTCACTTCGCGCCCGAGGTCGGCAGCCGCCACGCCGCCGCCGCAGCCGCCCTGCAGCTCTATGGCAACAGCGCCGCCGGCTTCCCGCACGCGCCCCCGCAGGCGCACGCGCACCCGCATCCGTCGCCACCGCCCGCCGGGCCGGGTTGCGGTGGTGGGGGCGGCCCGGGCCACGGCCAGGACTACTTCCACCCCGGCGGGGGCAGCCCGGCCTCAGCCTACCAGGTCGCCCCCCCTCCTCCTCCGCATCCTCCGCCTCCGCCGCCGCCTCCCCCCTGCGGCGGGATTGCCTGTCACGGGGAGCCCACGAAGTTTTACGGATACGATAACTTACAGAGACAGCCGATTTTTACGACCCAGCAAGAGGCCGAGCTGGTACAATATCCTGACTGTAAATCGTCCAGTGGTAATATTGGCGAGGACCCAGACCACTTAAATCAGAGCTCGTCTCCTTCTCAAATGTTTCCCTGGATGAGACCACAAGGTTGGGATGCATTTTTTTTTTTCAATGCGGGGAGAGGGGGAGAAATCTGCTTTCATCTCACGTTCTAGCTTTAAAACTACCTTTTCCTTGCCCTCTCCTTTTTCTTATGTAGCTATCGTAGCTCTTATTCATAAAGTAATACTTTTTCCCCCCCATAAAGTAGAAACCGCGTAAAGATGATGGGGACAGTAATTGTGAAGACCTTCTCTCTGTTCCTCTTGCCTGCGTATCCTATATATATCAGAGCTAGAGACTTGTTTGTATTTCATCCTTTAGACACGTTCGAGAAAGCTCCAGCAACCTGCAGAGGCACCATTACATTTCTAAAACGCTTGTTTTCTTTCTTTCTTTTTTTTAATCAGCAGCTCCTGGTAGACGAAGAGGAAGACAAACCTACAGTCGTTTCCAAACCCTAGAGCTGGAAAAAGAATTCCTTTTTAACCCTTATCTGACCAGGAAGAGAAGAATTGAGGTTTCCCACGCCCTAGCCCTCACGGAGAGACAGGTAAAAATCTGGTTCCAGAACAGGAGAATGAAATGGAAAAAAGAGAACAATAAGGACAAATTCCCAGTTTCCCGACAGGAGGCAAAGGATGGGGAAACCAAAAAGGAAGCCCAAGAGCTGGAGGAAGACAGAGCTGAAGGCCTGACAAATTAACTTCTACCTTTAAAATTTTACCACAGACTATTAAAACTAATGATCAACACATGCTATTGGACACCATCTATTTTCTTTGTTGGAAAGGACTTTACCTGTATTTCAAGCTACCTTCATGTCACTGCTCTTGAGGTTTCTGCGCTTTGAGAGGGGTTTGGGTGTTAAAAGTTTCTAGTATCACATAGAAGCAGCCCCTGAGCTGTCCTATGTAAGGGTAATTTGATACTGACCTTGTTGCTATATTTTTATAATGGTAGTTTTTAATGTCTGAGCTGGTGATTTGCCTCAACAACATAAACTTCCTAATGATTAGCACTAAATAATTGAATATAAAATGCTTTATTACTCAAACAAGTGCACTTGAACACTTAAAATCATTTCTTTATGGTGAGTAAATTAAAAGAGATCTATTAATTTTTTAAAAAAATTATGCCTGCAGAATATTTACTTTATTTGATTAAAGCATATTATTTATGTTTTCTTTTTCTGCTTTTATAATGAATGGTTCGGGTGACTTTTGTTTACTCCTACAAGGTTTCTTTGAGTATTTTGTAAATGTAATATCTCTGGGAAAATTCTGGGCCAAATATTCATAAAGCACATGTTAGCTGAAGAGTGTAATGTGTCGTCCGGCTCTGCAGCTTCCTTAAACTTGGGGAAGATGTTGGGCCAATGACAAAAGTTTCAGGAAAATGTCGTAGTTGATGTTTAATAATTTTCTGTAGTCTACACAAATTGTGGCAATTTAATCATCTAAAGTGAATGAATACTTGAAAAGCCAATTATAACATTTTCACTCATTAACTTTTCACTCTGGCAAGTCGTCTTGTGGAATGCCTCTTATTTCTCAACTTGCTTTCGTTTTGAACTGCGCTTGGTATCGCCTGAAATCGCTACGTCTCTATGCTGTGGCCGCTGCTGTGATCCGTTTTTTTGAATAGGTGCCATATTTATTTGTATTTCCTTCGCTCTGTTTGCACGCCCATTTTGAGCCAACTTGTGTGCGCCTCAGATGTCGGTTGGTACGTCCTCTGCTGTTCTCCAGGATGGCCTCACCTATTGAAACAAGCCCTGAGAGCAAATGCAGAAAAATCTGAGTGTAAACAACCGCTCCAGAACATAGCTAGCTCCTTAATAAACAAATGAATCTTTTTCTAGAGGTAGTGTCTTTGAGCGCCGCACATAATCCTTTCCCTGAGTCAGGAACCACCACCTGGGCTACTAGAAGGCGACATTTAACTAAAGCTTCTATTTGATTTAAAAAAAAAAAAAAAGGAGTGGGTACAAGCATTCCTTTGTAAAAATAAAGAAATAAATGCAGGGGAGGGGTCTCTTTTTCATTCCAGAGAAGGCTAGCTAGGCTCAAGATCATAGCTGCATCTTGCTCTAAATAACCTTGCTAAGATACTGTGAAAGCTTTGAACTTCGCAAGGACTCAAGTTGTGGGCCCAGTGGGGGAAGACCCAGAGTCTGGGTTACACCACAGATTATTCCGCTGAGCCTGTGCTGATGCTGGGGTTTGAGATCTGTTATTAACAAGATATCCATTTTCCATTGGAGGCTGCTCCTGCAGCTGCCATTTTATGAGGGAAGAGGAGGGGGAAGATGGGTAGTAGAGAAGAGGAAAAATTCAAGTAAACTAATACTTCTCCCGAAGAAACGGGAAGCATCTCATAAGGTAGACATTGACGGGCTCTTCGCATTTTTTAGATGCGTTAATTTTTAAAGAGGTACATTTTAATTTCCAGGGTGGTTTTTATTGCACAGGTAAAAAAATGGAATCTCTCTTAGGCCTGAATCAGCCCCTCAAGCATTGGTGGGCTATTTGCCTGTCACTTCAAGGACCTAGGAAATGTTGGCACCGGTGGGTCCAGAAGTGAAACACCTCCTAGCTTTCTATCCAGGGAAGAGGCTGTGGCCATGGCATTCACTGACCTGAGCCAGGAAAGACAATTTCAAGTCACGGGTGGCCTGCAGCTTAAGAAACATTTGCACGAGAGGAGACAGCTGCAACTGTGCATGCTGGATTTGGAAACGTTCTGCTCCGTGTGCTGCTTGAGACTCTGCTGTTGGCTTCTAGAGCAAAGATGCCAAGCCCCTGAAAGCATGGCTAGGAAACAGCCTGTGGGGTGGTGGCAGTGGGGGTTGGTAGAGTAGCGGTGGCAATGGTGGTGGTGGCCACAGGCTGGCTAGAGCTTCTTGCTGCTAAACTCCAGCTGCCTTCCATTTAAGTGATTCCTCTATTAGCAAAATTCGCTGTCTCCTGCTCAAAAATGCTCCTGAAAATGCAGTTTTAGAGTCACTGATTTGGGGCAAGACTCGGGACCTGGTGCATGAATGGATGTGGTAATCAAGAAATGAAGAGGAGGTAGCAATGTCCTTATTTCCTCTATATTCCGTGTTGCTCTGGAAGCGTTGTATCTTCTTGACCCATCGCCCCCAACCCATAGTAAAATTGTAGCTCTTGTACGGAAAAAAATTTGTTGTACGTGATGCACTGCAGAGTATTTGTACATATACAAATTTGGTATTCTGGGTATATATTTGGTGTATTTGTACTTACACATAGATTACACATTGCAGGAAGTGTTGGTCATAAATAAATGTAGGTATATATGTTTCTTTTTGTAGTTGAGAAAATCATAGATCTGCCTTCAAATAAAGAGCTTGGGGAATTACATCTGTGTGTGTGTGTGTGTGTGTGTGTGTGTGTGTGTGTGTGTGTGTGACACACACACCACCTTCTTTTAGTGGCTAGAAACTCCCCATCATGGTGTTTCATGCAGACAGACTCGAGGTGAGGAGCACAGAAGATACCCTTCTAATTGGCTCAAATCTGTAAACATCTGAGGCTTGCAGCAAAACGAGCAAACATTTTTGCTGCAGAAATTTGCATAAACCTTCAGACAGTCCTTTGAAAATGGAGCGTTGCTTTTTGGCCCTGGATTGCTTAGAGTCTGCTTAGAGAGGTCTGTAAACCGTTTAGAGAAAAATAGGACCCTCCAATGTTAACACTGAATGAAAGAACCAAGCCTTCCAAGTGATTTAGGTTCTCTGTTTGCAAGGACCAGAAACACACAAAAGGGTGTGGGTCTCAAAGGCTTCTAGAGAAAAATCAGTTCGGAGACTGCCATTTTGTGAGGTTCCACAAAGCCCAGCACATCGCCTGGATTACAACTCTGCACAGGGGAGAAAGTGCAAATATGGCTGCCTTTTCAAAAGTGCAAAGTCTTTTCCCAGACCCCCTTCCCCAGGCTGAAAAGGAGGGTCATAAAGTTCGCTTTTATGTGGCTAGAGGAATACTGGCAATTGAGATAATTTCTTAGAAAATTTTAAAGTGAGCAATCTCTGTTCAGTTCCATATGTACAGATCAGTGTAAAGTGTTCTAGCTTGAAAGGGCCCCAATATTTGCCCCACATATTCTTATACATTTTCTTTCGTAATTAAAAACATTGTTTTATTATTCTTCAATGTATAAGATGTCACTATTTCACATCCAAGCTTGTGTCCTCTGCTTCCCTGGTGTTTGCTGATTCTTCTGGAATTTGGGGGTGGACAGGGGAATAGAGCATTTTAATGGACCTTGGATACTGCTGTGGTTCCCTCCAGCAAAGTTAGAGCACACTGTTTCTAGAAAGAATATCACTTTTGCTGACAGATGGCAACAGAATTCCTTTAATAAAAAAAAAAAAAATCCAAGATCATCGAAACCTTTTCAAGGGATACAAATGGCCTGCTTTAGAGGGTGCTGTGTATTTTCTGTTTAAGTCTCTGTTCACTTAGGTACTTACTGGATATGATGGTTTTAATAGCAGAAAATCTACCCGTAGACATCCAGTGCAAGCATTTGTAAATGCATTACTAGAAGTCCAAAGACGGTGTCCTTGAAAGGATGGGCGAAGGGGTTACCTCTTTCAGGCAGGTTCTGAAGCCTGGATGGTCATGCCCATGCATTAATGATGAGGAGAATGTTGGGGCCCTCAAGGACATTCACTTTCAGCTGGTGTTCTCTGGAGCAGCTCCTATCAGAAGTACAAAAGGAATGTGACTCCTGCCTTTGGAGAAAAAGGACTATTTTTTTTTTTCCCAAGGCTGAAATTGAGGGTCTGCTCTTTACTGGAACAAATGGAGCCCCTCTCCTCTTCAATGTTGCATTGAGCAGTCTTTTCGATGGACAGATTTGGGGGCAATGGAAGAAGGGGAAATGAAAATTGCATAGAAATAAAAACTGCACTTAGGGGAGACATAGCAAGGGGCTTCATAGGGGATCCAGAAAGACTGCCTCCCCTTGAACCCAGCACTCTCCAGGAGGATATTTCTGCCAAGATAAATGCCAAGCATTGGGAGTTCAAATGTTATTTTGGAGAAGTTGACAAGTACCTAAAACCATTTCCAGACTTTGAGCTGGTTGGTGACTCTCCTACCCCCAGAAACCCCAAGAAAAGGGAGGGACCCCAATTTGTGTTGGAGAGCTGTTAGGGGGAGGGCGGGCTTTCTTGGCCTGCAGAGCCCAGGTTTTCTGTGCTAGATCACTGGGTCTGGCTTGCCTGGAGATGAGAGGGGCAAAAACCGAAAGTGCCTGGCTGCCTCTCGGGAGCGGGCCTTTCTGTGACGGGAGGGGAGGGGAAGCCAAGTGACCCGCGCAAGGAGAGTCAGAGGGGGGTGACTGCCAGGAGCACCTCCCGGAGCGCCTGTGCAGTACACCGCATTCATTTCCCAACACAACGCTCTATTCAGCAGAGGTTTCGAGCCAAACCAAAAAAGAGCAAAAGAAATACTTCCTAGAAAAGGTGAGAGTCAGGAACCATGGAGCAAGAGACGCAGAGAGAGCCAAGAGGAGCAGAAAGGAAGAAAGAGAGGAAGGAAGGAAAAGGAGGAGGAACACACAGAGAGAGAACAGAAGATAGCGGGGAGAGAAAGAGGAAAAAACATGGCGCTTGCGAGCTGTATGTGCAAAATCCGCAAGGAATTGCAGCAAATTCCTTTTTGTTTGAAGAAAATTTACAACTTGGTAATAGACCTTTTTATGACCTATTTGCGGTCGTCATTGGCTGCGGCTGGTCATGTGCAGGCGCCGCTCGCCTTCACGGCCTTTTTCCTGATTTCCCAGGCGAATTTCCCCCCGCATTCTGCCTTCCTGGAGCCTCACCCCCTCTTTTTCTAACCTTTGTCTCTGCAGAGGTGGGATCCAGTCGCGGGCTGCGGGATTGCGGGGTCCGCGGCGGCCTCCGCTCCCGCCCCGCGCCCAACGTGGCCCCACCGCGGCTTCGCTCCGGCCGCGCCGCTGCCGCCTCCGGAGTCGGCGGGGAGCCCGGCGGGCGGGAGAGCCCGGAAGGAGCCCGGGGCGCTCAGGCCCCCGCCGGCGCCGACACCGCCCGCCTGGAGCAGCCGGCCTGCTCCGGGGGACTGAAGCCGCGCGGTTCCGGGGCGACCCCTTCTGCAACGTGAGCGGATCCCTGTAGCCCCCAGTGCACGTCGCCCGGCAGCGCTTAATGGATTACAGCAACCGCCCCGGCCAACAGCAGCCTCCGGCTCTGCAGCCTCCGGGTAAGAGTCGCTCCTCCCCGCGCCCCAGCACTGCCGCCGAGGAGCTCCAGGCGCCCACCTCCTTGGGCAGCCCGGTGAGCTTGGCCCGACTCCCTATACTTCTCCGGTACCTTGGGGTTGCTGTCTGCGCCCCCGTTTCCTAATCGCTCCATCTCTGAGGAGGCGTCCCTTGGGGCCCTGGGTGGGGTCCAGCTGAGCTCGGAAGTCGAAGGGAAGCCTCATTTCCCCTTGAGATTCCGAGAGGTGGAGTCCGGACCCCACTGGATTGAGAGCCCCTCAGTCCCCACCCTGGGAAGAATCTGTAGATGGTTGCTGGGCGTCTTAGCTGTGCCGCGGGTCACTAAAGGCACTCGATAGTATAGAGCAGTGTTTTGCGGCATGTCTGTGTCAGAGGTATCTGGGAGGCTAACAGGTGTTTTTTGAGGGTTGAGGGTTGGGGCTGGGGTGGGGGTGGGGTGGATTCTGTGTACCCAGGATGTGTTCGGTTTGTTAATCTAGGCTTTGGTGAGTGATGCTGGTTAATTTCTAGGGTTTATGGTTTACTGGGCCTTAGGTATGAGATGGAATTTTAAATATTTTTAACCGTTTCTCTCGTTCTTAGAGAATTTTTATAACAATTTAAGAAAGGTTCCTCCCACATCTAATAATCTATCAGATGAATTTGGATTGTTTGATGTCACAAAATGAATACATGTTTTGGGAGGTAATGGGATCAGAAAATCCGGTGCAGGTCTTGGGTAAAAATCAACAGATATTTAAGAAATTCACAGCATGTCTAAGTTCAAATATCGCGAGTGTTTCTTACTTAGCAGACTAGGAAAAGAGTAGATATCCTGCTCTCTAATTGCACTGGCCTGGTGGGTTTTTTTGTCTGTCTGTTTGTTGTTTTGTTTTGTTTTGCCTTCCAATAAACGTTATATAGTAACATTTTACCCTCTTCTTCAAAATTACCGAACTGAAACATTATCCGTGCATCAAAAGAAAAGCCTTTGCAGAAAAAAAAAAGAATGCTCTTTTATCCCACCGATTTTGAACAGCACTTGAGGATGCATCTCTCAAATCCTCTTGACTATTCCCTCATGAGCACCTTGTGAGACAGTGAAACCTGTGGACAATATGCCGCATTGCGCATGGCGTGGACCTGCGCACCGCTGAATACCGCCTCCAGAGCACCCAGCGGCAGATCCTAATAATATTCCAACTATTCTTTGTAATCGTTTTGGCCATAAAAGTGTTCCTAAACAATAAATGACATCTGTGTAGAAAGGTTTCTGTGGTCACGAGCGATGGAATCGCGCTGGCTTCAAAATGGAGGGCCACTATTTGTGGCCGGTTGACGTCTGAGGAATTGTCGTGGCTCACTGTGGTCTCACAAATAAGAAACTGAGTGATATTTTTTATTTGGAATGCCTGTATTTTGTAACTATTTCGCCACTACGGTACAATGGCTGTTGAGATCATTGTCTCATATTGGTAAAAAGCATTACCTATTGAAAAGCAGGCCCCAGCTCAGGGGCACGTAGGCCTGTCCCCTGGCAGTTCCAAAGCCTAAGGAGCCCCCTAGATGGGCTGGGACAAGTGTGGGGGTGGGGAGGAGTTGTGACCATGATGACCAAACCCTAGTGTTGGCAGCTTCAGTTGCTTTTCCGTGGGTTGGGTGGCTGAGTGTGCCCAAGTGACTAAAAACCTAGGCCTACCGCAGGTCTTCTTACCCAGCAGAGGGTGAGGTCATGGGCAGATATGGAGGACTGAAGGGTTCTTTGTAAGTCCTGTGGTAGCATTAAGAGCTTATTGGAACTTAACAGTCGATTGCATTTAAGGGAATAAATAATCTGCAAATCACATTTGAACTCAGGCCAGGAGGAGACTAGTTAACGCTTTTGCTACTGCCGGAAATGCCCCCATTGTCCCTGTTAACCCAATTAAAAAAAATTAAACTCAATTTTTTAAAAAATCAAGTAAGAAACACTTTGACTCTGAAAGCTCCGAAGGCCAGGAAGTGTAACTCCCAGCGTCCTCAGCCCGAACCTCTTTCCGTTTACAGTTCAGGGGGTCGCTGACATGTCGGAGCCTCGGTGTTTTACGGGTCAGGCTGAGAGCTGGGCTTGCACTTTTCATGGGGACCAGGGAAAAGCGCAAATCTCGCTGTTACAAATGTGGCTAAGCACCAGGGCTGAAAACCAAACGTATTTTCCAGTCAGATGCGCCTTCAAATAAATATATTTCGCCAGAATTCTGTTTTCTGAGCTAGGGAAGCGGGGGAAATCGGAACAAAGACAGTATTTCACTCTGGGCAGGCAGGCAGCTGTTAGAGGTATTTACGGCCTTGCCGCAGTGCGGCCGCGGGGCAGGGCACGCGGGGGCACCGGAAGCTAGGGAGAAGCCACCCAGAACTCGGAATTCCGACTTAAGTCCAATTTAGGGCCACTTTTCCGGAATTGGTGTGAATAGATACCCTCTTTCTAGGAACGAGTCCCTTAGACTTGATGGTTGAGCCGAAAGAGGGATAAGTTGTGCTTTCTCGACGTAGGGTGGTTTTCTCCCCGCCTCGATGAACCGGTCAAGGGAAGCCGTGCACTAGATGTGAAATTGCTGATCCAGATGACAACCTTGAGAGTGTGCATTGGCAACATGGCGATTTGGGTAGTTTGGTGGAACAGGGCTTGCAAATCAGAAAGGATGGCTGGGGCTTTTAATACAGGTTTTCCCGGAAAAAAAGAAAGAAAGAAAAGAGAAAGTAACGCATCCTCTCTCTCTGAGATGGGGCGTCCAAGCTCCTCCGCAGGTAAGAACGCAAGCAGTGCGAGGCGGCGCAAACCTCATAGCAGCGCGTGAGCTGCTCTTGCAGTTCAGCGCCCTAAGCGCTGGTTTGGCGTCTGGCGCATGTGCAGTGAAATAGCCCAGCCCGGGGATCCAGCCATAAGGCACGATGGGGGAGGGGGGGCGAGTGGACCCAGGGCAGGAAGATAGAACCCGATCTCTCCACTCCTCCCTCCTATGCACTACTCATCTTTCCTTTATTCCAGCCTTCAATCTAAATATAGCCAAACATGTTGTCCTTGACTACGTTATTTTCAATCATCTTGACTCACCATCCCATCCCAATTTAGAAGGAGTCTGCAAATACGAGCTAGTGGCCAAAGGGAAGCCAAATCTTCTTTCAAAGAAAGGTGTTAAAAGAAACACACACACGTACACACACACTTTTAACACCTTAAAAGAAAATTTTTATGCGTGATCCCCAGGTGTTTTTTTTTTTTCTCAGCCTGGTTCTTCTGCTTTAGGAAAAGGCCTTTTCTCCTGGCGTTTGCTCAAACCGCCAAACTTCAGGCCAGTCCTTCAGCCATAGCGTTCCCGGATTTTGTTACGCCAGTGCAGCACGTTCGAGGGCTCTGTGGGGTCCAGCGGCTCAGCAGAGATTGGTCAAATAAATAAATAAACGGATAAACTGAAGGGATTTTCTGCCTGAACTTGCCTAATTAATGGGGGATGCATGCTCCTGGGCCGAGAGCCTTGGGGGTGGGACGGGAGGGGGGTGTCTCAGGATCCTCTGGACCTCTGGCCGCCCCCAGGGGACACTGAGGGACCGGCTCCCAGCCTCTGGTGCCAAAAGACCACCACCCGCGCGAAGAAGCCTCAGCCTCGGGTTTTCCCGGCAGGCTCAATCCCCCTGCCCAGCTGTCTGGCGCCTTGTCCAGGAGGAGGCGCTGTAGGACAAGGGTCTTGCCCGCTGCGGCGGCGCGGGTGAGGCCTCGGGCGCGGGCGGGGGTAGAGGAGGACACGTGACTCTCCTCCCTTATCTTCTTGGTCTCCTAGTGTTTTCGGCATCTGTGGAGGTTCGGAGCTACTGCGCCCACCCCAGAGGGCTGCTTCCCGGGATGGACAGTTTAGGCCAACCCGAGGCCGCAGAGCCTGAAGGCAGATTGCAGGGTGGCGGGCCACCTCACTTCCTCCGTCTTCCCGGAGGTGGCGCGATTTCCGCGCGCTGGGCTCCTAAAAGCAGGACACTAGGGCCCCGCGGTAGGACGGGACGTGTTTAACCATACCCCCTGGCTGGGCTGCTGTTCTTGCCACCTACCCTAACTGCGATCCTTGGTACCCAGAATCGGCAGCCTTGAAAAGCACAACGTCCAGCGCCTCCCCAGGCAGGCGGATGGGTCTCGCCATGACTCTCCTACCGCAGGGCCTGGGTTCCAAGGGAATTCCCTCTGGGTGTCCTTGAGGCTCGGAGGGGGCGAATCTCGTTGACTTTGCAGCCTGAGAACACTGCAGTTGCTCAGCTCAGCTCTTTCCCACACCACCCACACACACTTCTTTAACCCCCGCGCCCATTTCAGAACTTTGGTGGACTCGACGGGTCGTTTCTTGCACCGCTGTGACACCCAACTTCAACAGTCGGCCCAGATCCAACCCCACTGATTTCCCATTGTCTGTTGGCAATGCAGCCTTCTTCTTCCCTCTTTTCGTACTTCAGGGCAATGATTCTTAATAAAGACCTGAGTTCAAATTGTTTATAACTCAGGTTCCTGGTTAAGGCCAGACTTATTAAATCAGAATATCTGGGACCTGCAATTTGTAAACACTCTCCCAAAAGCAATTAAGAAGCATGCTTATGGGGCGCCTGGGTGGCTCAGTGGGTTAAAACCTCTGCCTTCGGCTCAGGTCATGATCCTGGGGTTCCGGGATCGAGCCCCATATCCGGCTCTCTGCTCGGCAGTGAGCCTGCTTCACCCCTCTCACTCTGCTTGCCTCTCTGCCAACTTGTCATCTCTCTGTCAAATAAATAAATAAAATCTTAAAAAAAAAAAAGCATGCTTATAGTTACAAACTACTGGTCAAGTGTCTCTCCTGCTTCTTCAATGTTCTTTGGCTTCCAGGGGCTAGGCTCCCTTTACCGTGCAGCAGCCACCCCCATGGTTCCTAGAGCTTCCTCCCTAATTGCGTTTTTTAATGTCACTACCCCATAGGCTAATTAATTAATTGCTCCCTTGTAGGGAAGGGGACATTGATTTCTTGCTAACTTGGAGATTTTTAAAGAGGTATGTTCTCAGTCCAGACCGCCTTGGTTCAAATCTTTACACTTACCTGCTATGTAACCTTAGGCAAGTAGGGACAATTCCCAGGGGCCTATTTCCTCATTTCAAAAGTAGGAGTAAGAGTACCTTAAAGGGCTGTTACGAAGATTTTTTGTTTTGTTTTGTTTTGTTTACTTACATAGCAATACTATGTGCCTTGCACTATTTTAACTACCTTATGTATGTTAACTCACTGGCTAAGTACTTGAAACAGTGTTTTGGCACATAACAAGCACTCAGTACATGTTGCTTCTATCCTTCTCTCTTTTTTGCTCAACATCAGGCCTAGACTTTTATTTTTTTTTAAAGATTTTATTTATTTATTTGACAGAGAGAGAGATCACAAGCAGGCAGAGAGGCAGGCAGAGAGAGAGAGGGAAGCAGGCTCCCCGCGGAGCAGAGAGCCCGATGCGGGGCTCCATCCCAGGACCCTGAGATCATGACCCGAGCCGAAGGCAGCGGCTCAATCCACTGAGCCACCCAGGCGCCCCAGGCCTAGACTTTTAGAGCTGAAAGAGACCTGGTTCACTCACCAATTCTTGAACTCTACAGAGGAGAAGACAGACCTTAGGCTTGGTCACACAGACAGTGACATACCCAGAAGAACTTAGTTCGGGGATGCTTCCTCTTGCTGTAATGGGCCTTGTAGGCCCTGCCCCCTTGGGTCTTAGGTGTGTGGCATCTGCCTATGGGTGGGCTTCAGGGACACCTCTGGAAGGAAAGTGCCCCTAGGCCCTCAGTGGGTATACGGGCAGACCAAGGAGGCCTTGCACCCATGCAGGCCCATTCGTGACTCCTACCAAAGGCTTCAGGCCTTTCTTGAGAAAGCCACCTTCACCACCACCTGTCAGTCCCACGCACCAAAGCATGTATCCCCCTTCTAGCCTCTTGACATCTGGAGCAGGGTTAAAAAGCAAAAGGCCAATGGGCAAGAGCAGAGGATGCCAGAAGTGTCCTACTCCCTCTTAACTTGTTTGTGTTCCAAGATCTAGGCTCCAGGGCTAAATTGGGCAAGCCCAACTTGCGCCACAGTGATATCAAGGTGTATCTTGGAGAGGACTTATCCCCTCAATATCCATCAGCCTTTCCAGATTTTTGAGATTCTTTCTTTTTAAAAGAGCTATGTAAATAGTATTTCATGCTACAACCCACAGACTTGTGCAGACCCCTTGCAACCAGGTTCCAACCCCTAGTCCTGGTTTCCATGACTTGTGCTTATAGACTTTTCCTAACAAGGCCTCCGCAGCCCTTTGCCAAGCTACTTCTCTTGGCTTAACCAGGAGTTCACCTGGGGCAGATTTTCTCTCAAAACATATATAATCTCTTTAGCTTTCAACCATGCCAGATGAAGTTTGGCCTATGGCATAGAGGACCGCTGCAGTCCCCAGCCATCCCCAGCTCCTGGGCCATCTAACCTCCACTCTTGTTTCTCAAAGTACTAAGGTGGCCATCCCAGACCCTACCCTTCTTGAGACCACTGGAGTCTTTTCTAGTTCCAGGCTCCATCATCAAAGGCCCAGTCTCAGGGCCCGTTTATTTGGATCTCATCTCTCACTACTGGAATTTTGCTCTGGGGTCATCTTTTCTTCTCAGAGGACCAAGTCCGAGCTCCTAAGCACAGGCTCCATTGTAGGAGATAGGGTTCAGGGTGGTGGGAAAACTGTTCCTTTTTCAGTGATAGAGTATAGTGCCAGGAATGTGGGATCGTATTTCTCCCCTGCTTGGGACTCTCTGCTCAGCCCCTCCCTGACTCTACCCCCATTCTGTGTTCCCATGTGCCAGGCCTAGGTAGTCTTCTATCATCTGTCCCCCACCTGGGAGTTCATTCAAAGTCCCCCAAAGTCTCAAAGTTCTTGTTATGCAGACACTTAGTTTAAGAGGAAAGCTCAAAACTACCTCTGGGCAAGAGGCCTCTTAAAAGTCAATGTCAGACTATTCTTCCCTGGGGCCACATAGTTGTGGCCCTTCCAGTAGACAGAGGGCAGGCAGGCCTCATTACATTCAGAGTGTAGCTGATACCTGCAGATGCCCCTTCACTTTCTCCTCCTTCCTGGGAAGCTGCTCTGGCTTCTAGGTTGGTGGAGCCCTACCTCATGGGACTTTCTGGGCAGGAATTCCCAGGACTGGCCCTTTCCAGGCAAATGAGAAGGGATAGTCTCAGAGTCCTGCTTTTCCCCAAAATGAATTCATTACAGGTTTTTAAAGAAGACTTCAACCTCTGCTTCTAAACCTCTTCTTCTGTTACTACCACCACCACCATTGAAACTCCTTGAGAAAACTCCAGTAAATTGGCCCAAGTTAGTATGCTGTTCTCCCTGATACTCAGCTTTCTTATTAGACCAAATTTGTTCTTTCTTATCCCCACTCGCTCATTCATTCACAGAAGCCCAGAACACTGGGGGCTCGGAGGCAAGGGAAGACTGTACGAAGGTGGGCACTCTCTCCTTAATCATGTTGCCTGACTGCCCTAAGATTAGGAACTAATTGAAGATGTCTGCCTCAGAGTCTTCCTTTCCTTTTTCCTCTGCATGGCTAGTTACTTTCCTGTTATTATCTCAAAATACAGAATAGGCTGTGTCATTTTATTCTTCTTGTGTGAGCCACAGTGAAGCCTGCAAGCAAGCCCAGTCACCGTCCTTCATTGCCATTCATTCAAAATATATCCAGCGAGCCCAGATCAGGCACTCAGCATTGTTTCAAACAACCACCTCCCCAGCCTGGTCTCCTTCTTGTACCCCACCCTCATGAAAAGCTCACACAATTGCCTAGAAAGTCACACATCCTTTGATTAATTCTGTTTTATTAACTTAAGGAAAAATAAAGAAATCTTTTCTCAATCTCTCAAATTCTAATTATTATTATTTTTTTTTTTACAGTGGATTAGCTGGGACTAATTTTGAAGCTGCTCACCTAGTCCTAACAGAATCAGAAATCATTTTTTTAAAGGGTTGATCTTTACTCGTGTTTTAAAAACGAATGCTACCAACTGTAAAAGAAAAAGGTCCTCCTGAGAGGCTAGTGGGGGAGGGGAGAAGAAATAAATGCCATAGAGTGTGAGCCAACAGCTCCCTGCCTTCAGCTGATGGAAGTTTAGAAATACACAGGGCTTAGAAATACACAGAGAATGGGTGGAAGTTAGAATGCAAAGAGATCTTTGTAGAGAGAGATCTCTTTCATAGGCTTGGTGGAACTTGCTGATGGGAACTCTTGCAAATGACTTTGATTTAGAAACCATGTATGTTTGTGTGTGCTCTACAAACCTACACATAACCCCCATTCTTTTCATCAGAATCGTCAAAATCATACATGTCTTCACACTGATTGGTAGAAACTCTGGCGGGCTATGGAAGGGTGCTGGAGGTCAATTCTCTTTTGATTTGCCCGCTTGGTGGGAGCTGGGGACATGGCTCCCACCCCCACCTCGCCCAGCATAGAAGGTCCCATTCTCCCCAACTGAGCTTGCTTGGGCCCAAGCTCCTTTTTCTGGGCTTTCTCAGCAGGAGAGCACACTCCCTCCTCCTCTCTTAGGCTAACCCTCTAGTGGGAGTGGGAGTGGCAGTGTGGGGCCGTAGCATTTCACTCAGGTTTGAGGGCAGGGACCAGGAGCCCCTAGCCCAGTGGGAGCAGGGACATCTGACTTCCTGGGCTTGGGCTCCTTTAGAACCTCATTTGCTTCCTCACACCCTGTCCCCTTCACACCAGGGCTGTTTTATTGTTTTATAACCTTCTTTTAGAGCTTCAGTTGCCAAAGATCCCGATGGGGCTATTCTCCAGTTTCTCACTTTACCAAACCCCAAGTCTTGCTGTTTTAAGCAGTTTGGTCACTTGCAAAGGCTCCCCTGTCAGAGCTAAGCAAATTATAGAAACCTCTAGGCATGTAGCTACCTTCACCTTTCTCACTGAGCCCATCCACAACAATACAGAGCCAAGTGTTAACTCCAACTGCCGCCCCCCACCCCAAGCCCACCCAGCCTCTCTCTAACCACACTATTTTCTGTTGAAGTTTGAACAAAATCTCAAACAATTCCTGGTATAAGGGAGTCAGAAGTAGCCTTTGATTTTCCTCTTTATTTATTTACCATATCTAGAGCTAGAAAATGATTGAAAGAAAGCAGTTGAAGGTACTCACAGTGAATGCAGCCAAAGAATCATAAGACATGCCCACCAACCAGTCTTTTCGAAATAGCACTACCTCCCAACCTAAACAGACTTGTCTGAAAAGATGCTATTTGAAAAGCCCAGGGTATTGATATGAATATGACCCCCCTTGCATCCTGAATATTTGGAACTATTTAAATGTGAGAGAACAGTTGCAGTGAACCTTTATTTAGTGAATAAAAGTTTAAAGCCGAAGGTTATTTATGGTTGTGCAGAGATGAGACCTGAGTGGCTATTTACGAGCACGTGATTCCAATAAACTTTGTTTTATGGCTTGAGAGTTGACAAGCCAAAATATAATTCCCACCATAAATTAGGTTAAGAGCATACAAGTGCAGATGCTTGGTTCTTGGAGCAGCGATAGGGAAGTGTGAGGCTCCAGCTAGCGCCAGGCTCAGAAGGAGACAGTGCTACTCCCAGTTCCCCTGCCCACTAGGAGAGAAAACCAGTAAGTCCCTTATTACTTTTTCCAGGACAGCTCCAGGGGTGGGGGATTTCTCTGCCTTGTCGTTCCTGCCTTGGGGTGAGCAGAAGTCCCAGAGAAGTGAATTTTCATTTTAGCCCAAACCAAAATTAACAAATGGAATGGGAATCTCGGGTTCCTCCCCTCCCTTCTGCACATAGAAAGTTAGGAATTGAGGGCTTCTACCTCACAAAAGGGGACTTACTGTCTCTCTCCGCCTCCCAATGGAGCATCTGTTTCAGACGTGGAATTAAACAGTGGTAGTCTAGGTGGAGAGAGTGAGAGAGTGGGGGAGAGAAGGGGAAGGAGAGAAAGGATGAGGATGGAGAGGGCTTTGCTTCTGAGATTTCTCAGGGAAGGCTGCCATCCTAGAATAGATGAAAACTTAAAGCTGGACACCAGCCCCTGTGAGGAGCACCGTTTTGTAAGATTGCTTTGTGGGCTCTCCAGTAGCAATGCTGACAAAATGCTGCCACATCCATGGAGCTGCAGGACAATCTAAAGCATTGCTATTTACCTTCCAACCCATCGATTTTTCCTCCTCCTTTGGTTATCATTTAGGTCTTCATTTCCCTTGGAAATTGCTCTTTGTTTTGAATTGGCGCAGAAGTGGGAAGGCAAGTCCCTGTAGTGCCTGGTCCTTCTTTGGAAAGGGGAGAAGCCAGGTTTGGGGGGCGCTAGTTGGGGCTGGGGAATTTGAAACCCACCCGAAACTGGGAAAGGGGGTTGAATTGCGCCAGAGTGAGCCAGACCAGGACCTGGGGCAGGGGACAGATGCAGCGGCTGCCCCCTCCCCGGTGAACTTGCTCCCACCCGGCTGATTGTGCAGAAGGGAACGCACAAAGGCCCAATTTTCTCCTCGCTTCCCGTTTTCCCACTGGGGAAACCCTGTTACAGGCAGCCTGAGTCGGGCCAAGCAACCAGTAAGGTTTTGCCCAAGGGTGCATGGAGCCGGGGAGGTGATGGGGCCAATACTCTCCTACTCCCTGGTTCTGCCCTTGAGGACTGCCGTCTCCTGCTCCGCGGAGAACTTGGCGCAATTCCTGGGGGCGGCACCCGAAGCGGGGAGGTCTGGGTATTGGTGGGGTGTCTGGGCCTTGTCATTTTTCTGTGTATCTTTTGTCTCTGCTTTATTATCCTGTGGAATTTAAGTGACCCCCGTTTTCATTGCAACAGGTTCGAGACCATGCGAGACTGCTGCTGTAAGTACCTTCCCGTTTCTTCCGAATTGCGAAGAGGCGGTATTGAGAACTGGGGAGGTGTTGGCGAAAGGGCCGGCCCACAAGACTGGGCGGGTGCGAGAGGGGCCCTGGCCGCCCTGGCCGCCCTGGCCGCCCTGGCCTGGCGGTGCGAGGGAAGCTCTCTTCGGGTGTGGAGGCTCGAAGTTGCGCTCCTGGATAGATTTTTATGGGGCCTAGTTCACAGTCACCCAACCAAGAGAACACACCGCAGGCTCTCACCCTGGTCTCCTTGGGCCTCCCCAGGCCTCCCCAGCACGCACAGGTGCAGCCCCGCTGCCGCCTTCGCTTCCGTGAAGAGCTTGCAGCTAATTAGCAGCCCGCCCTATTTACAAGTTTCCGGAGCATCGCTTTCTGCTCGAACCAGCCTGACAAACGCCAAAGCATCACGGTTCCCCTCCGCTGCCCAGCCTGGCCCAACTTCTCGTCTCTCGTTTTTTGAATAAAAAAGAAGAAAGAAAACGTCACCCTCTGAGGCTGCGGGTGCGGGGAGTTGGTCCGCTTTCGTGAAGGGCTGCGAATTCTGAGCTCTACGTGGAAATCCCTCCTGGCTCCCCGCCCCCACACACCCTAGGCCCCATGCCCAGAGGTTTGGGGACGCGGGCTGAGCGAGGAGGGAGGGATGCGACCCTTCTGGTTCACCTCTGGTCCTCTTAACCTGCAGTTCCAGAATTTTCGCGGCAGAGCTGCTGGTGTTGTTGGTGGTGGTGGTAGGGCTGCGGTGGGGGGCAGAGATGCTTGGAGTCCCGAGCTCAGAAGTTTGGATCTTTCTGAGTTGCATGTGCCCCGAAGACAGGTAGATTTCTGAGGAGGCCTGTGAAATCTCCAGGAAGACTATCTCATTAAGGTGATGGTAGTGGCAGGAGAATGAAGGAAGAAAACAGTGACCTCCTCCCTCACTGCAAAATGGAGATTATTTTATGTTAATGGGAGATGGAATGTAGGAGGGCACCCTTCCTCTCTGCTGAGACACCTTTTCTCCAGGGTGGAAGAAGCCAGGGCTTGGCTCTGGGCCAGGTTTCTTTGCTCTCCAGGGTGGGCAGCCTAGTTGACTTCCTGGAGGCTGTATTTCTCCCCAGAAGAGGAGAGTCTGCCCAGTTCATACTTCCCCTCTAGTGCTCAGGCTGGCCCCAATAAAATCAGCTCTGGGCTCCAGGCTGGAAAATCTGGTGTCCCCAGGACACCCTGGTTTTGCCCCCTTCCTGCCGCTGCCCTTGCTCTGGGTGCTATCTCTGCCAGTGCTCCTCACTTGCAGACCCACATTGGGCACCCTGTAGCTGAACACAGCACAAAAAGCCCGAGAGATCAAAAGCATTTGTATGGGCAGTTGAGCGGGAGGTGAATATTTAACGCTTTTGTTCATCAATAACTCGTTGGCTTTGACCTGTCTGAGCAAGTGGAGCAATAAGGTGAAATGCAGGTCACAGCGTCTAACAAATATGAAAATGTGTACCCCATCCGGTCCCCACCCAGCCCAGCAGCTCCCCCAATTTGTCTGGATAAAGCCTAGGCCCAGTGTCCCCAGGCAGGTGGGTGTGTGGGAATGCTTGGCCTTAGGGGAGGTTGGGGGGGAACCCCCCAACAAGGGGCATATGATGTGGGGCGGCCTCAGACTCTCCTTAGATTTGGCACCCAGGAAGTCCTTATAAAGTAGTTAAAGCCCTGGAACCAAAGGATGGTGGGGAGGAGTGTCCAAAGTGCAGACTAGAAGCAGGGAGCCAATTTAGCCAGGCTGTGGGGAGGGGGGCCGCAGAGGGGAGTTTCCCTGCTCTAAGACAGGATTCAGGCTGAGGAGAAACTCACTTTTGAATCAGAAGGGAGAAAATCAAAACAATCAAAAAAAAATTTTTTACCACCTCTGGCCTACGATCAGAGATGCAAAAACCACCTCTTGAGCCCAGGCATCCTTCCGCCCCTGAAATCCAACCGGGCCCTGAGAGTGTCTGTGTTCTTCGTGCCCCAAACAGAGGGTTGAGCCCTAGACGGCGCTGAGGCGCTGGGGCGGGTGCAATTCATGAACTTTTGTACTCTTGTGTGCTGCTGTCGGCAAAGCAAAAATAATGAAACTTTGTGATATGTTTGTAAATGATTTCGAATGACCCCTCGCCCTGCCCTTCACCATTAGCACGCCGACCCTAGCCCAGGGCAGCTCGGTGCCTGCAAGCAGTGCCTGCCCCGGGGTCCGCAGCAGCAGCAGCAGCAGCAGCAGCAGCAGCAGCAGCAGCAGCAGGACCAAGAGGCCTGCCCGGCACAGGGCCCAGGAAGGTAAACGTGAGACTTCTGTGAGAACTAGCTTTGTCAGCCAACCTGGCTTGCCTCCGCGCTGGGAAAAAGAATGGGTGGAGGATATTCCCCTCTTGCATCTTTTCTTCTGCCACTGAGGGCATTTGCTCCTTTCAGGAAAATACCACTTGATAAGGGGAGGGGGTGTTATTTGGATCTGGAGAGGGGGGGTATAATACAGCCGCCATTTCTGGGATGGATTATTTCTTTCTTCTTTTCTTTCCTTTCCTTTCCTTTCCTTCTTTCTTAAGATGACTGTCCCGTCTCCTTGGCTGCTCGGTCCCTCTGGCCCTGGTACAGAGGATGGGGAACTCGTTGCTGCAAATTTTCACCAAGCTCTTCAAGCTACCTGAGCCCTCTCTGAAAGTGCGAGTGGCCGCGTCGGGCTGTGATAGCTCTGAGGCAGAGGCCGGGGCTGGCAGCAGTCGGGGTACCCACTCTGGCCGGAACCCGGAGCTAGTAACGTTGTCTATATATACCCTGTAGAACCGAATTTGTGTGGTATCCACATAGTCACAGATTCGATTCTAGGGGAATATATGGTCGATGCAAAAACTTCATGTTTCTCCGAAATGGCCATAGTCGGAAGCAGAGGCCAGAGGCAGCGGCGCGGGTCAGTTTTCTTTCTGTTGCATTACCTTAGACTCCAGGAGGATGGGCTGAGCCTGGTGACATAATGGAGTCTTTGCCTGGAGAAGCCCCTCCGAGGCTCCAGTGTAATCCTTTAATTGGTTGCATGAATGCAGGGCCAAAGGGCTAGGTTTTGGGGGACTGGGGAGCAAGGTGGAAGGCCAGGTAGCCCCAGCCCCAGCTCTGCCCTGAGGGAGTATGAGGTGAGGTCAGAGGGTGCCCAGTGAGGGGGACTCACTGGTCAGGGACTGCCAGGTGGGAAAAAGCCAGTTGGGAAGAAGGGGTGCAGGGTCCTTTGGAGACCGTCTGGGTGAGGTGAGGGTCCATCCGCGGCTTCCAAGCCCACCCCTCAGCTGCAGCAGCTGGGGGGGCTGTGGGTGGCAGTCTTGCCATACCTGCGAGAGGGGCTTTGGCCAGAAACGCTCCAGCCTAGGCACTCACAGAAAGCTTGGCAGTTACTCATTGCCTGATTCAATTCAGGCCAGCCAGATTGTTGTAACTTTTGGGTGACCCTGACGAAGACAAAGCCAGGACTCGGCCTTTGTATGGCAGAGTCCCCGTTCCCGCGGGCGGGAGCCCTGCCTGCCTGGGGTACTCTGCCTAAGTCCAGGGCTGCCTCACCCACCGGCCTGGTAGTTTTCTGCAGCCTGACAAATTTGGGCTTTCATCCCCCTCCTTGAACTGTACCCATTTTGGGGGGCTGTTTTCATGCGGGTGGGGGCAGTGGAGAGGGCACTCCAGGTTAACAAAGTCAGTGGCAGACAAAAGCTGGGATTACCTGCCAGGAACGAGGGTGCTGGGGACTCTAGAACTACATTAACATCTGGTGGGGGCCTTCGAATGTGCCATGGCGAGTCACTTGATTACACGTATGTTATTTAGTTAAATTTGTGAAAATTATGAGATGCTCACCAACCCGGTGATAAACTCCCTCCCTCGCTATTGGCTGGCCTGGTCACATGGCCACCAACTTTATTCAGTTGACAGCAAGTAGGAGGGCCCTATGGAAGGAGAAAAAAAGACAACACGAGAAAAATTAGTATTTTCTACCTTCTGAAATTAATGGCCATGAGTTCGTATATGGTGAACTCCAAGTATGTGGACCCCAAGTTCCCTCCGTGCGAGGAGTATTTGCAGGGCGGCTACCTAGGCGAGCAGGGCGCCGACTACTACGGTGGTGGCGTGCAGGGTGCAGACTTCCAGCCCCCGGGGCTCTACCCACGGCCCGATTTCGGTGAGCAGACCTTCGGCGGCGGCCCTGGGCCCGGCTCCGCGCTGCCCCCGCGGGGTCACGGGCAAGAAGCCAGTGGCCCCGGCAGCCACTACGGAGCCCCAGGAGAGCCGTGCCCCGCTCCCCCCGCGCCCCCGCCCGCGCCCTTGCCCAGCGCCCGGGCCTGCAGCCAGCCGGGCGGCCCCAAGCAGCCGCCCCCCGGGACGGCCCTCAAGCAGCCCGCCGTGGTCTACCCGTGGATGAAGAAGGTGCACGTGAATTCCGGTAAGGCAAGGCCCAGCGACCTCTCAGTCCCCACCCCGGCCTGGAGGCCTGGGCCCCTAGGAGGGGGTGCGAGTGGGTGGGGGCATGTGGGGCTTCAATGGGCGCTGCAATTACTCTCTCCATAAATTTTTATAGCTGAGGGAGCAGGCCGGGACCATGTGGCTGGCTGCTTGGCTGTGGGCGAAAAAGGGGGTGGAGATGGGGGTGGGGTGGGGGAGGACTCCATTTTCAGAGCAAGGGAACCTGGTAGTGGAGGGGGGATTGCCCAATGCTTGGGAATTCTGGAGCTCGCGGCTCGGGCCGGGGAGATGGGAGCACATTTGGGGATCCCCTCCCGGGGAGCCTGGGGGAGTTGGTGGGTGGGAGGGTGGGTGGGAGTGAGCGTGTGTGCGCGAGCTGGGCAGGGAGGACGGGAGGGCGGGAGGGAGGAAGGGAGCGGGCTGGGGAGTGTGCGGGGAGGGCGGCGGGGCTTCGGGGCGCGCCAGGAAGTGAGCGGCAGTGGCAAGGGGCCTAACGAGTGGCTGGGCGCTGACCTGACTGTGCTGTCTGTTTTGTCTCACAGTGAACCCCAACTACACTGGCGGGGAGCCCAAGCGGTCCCGGACGGCCTACACCAGGCAGCAAGTCCTAGAACTGGAAAAGGAATTTCATTTTAACAGGTATCTGACAAGGCGCCGTCGGATTGAAATTGCTCACACCCTGTGTCTGTCCGAGCGCCAGATCAAGATCTGGTTCCAGAACCGGAGGATGAAGTGGAAAAAAGACCACAAGCTGCCCAACACCAAAGGCAGGTCCTCGTCCTCCTCCTCCTCTTCTTCCTCCTCCTGCTCCTCCTCATCTGCTCCCGGCCAGCATTTGCAGCCGCTGGCCAAGGACCACCACACGGATCTGACGACCTTATAGAAGTGGGGACCCTGGGCCCATTCCTCCCTGCGCTCCCGGCTGAGCCGAAGCTGCGGGGGCAGGCCGGGCTTGCTGTCACCTCCCTGGGCTCTAAGGTACTGTGGGGTGGACCTGGGACTCGAAGGCCGCCCTCGGACTAGGTTAGCATCCTGCCTGAGGACAGCCCCCTCCCTGGAGCGGAATGGGGGTGGGAGGGGGGCGGGATTCTCTCCCTAAGTACATTATCATATGGCAGGAGCTACTGAGAACATAAACCTTGGCGAGTTATTAAACTTATGAAAATCTCTGCTGTTGGATTTTGAATTTGCAAATGAAGGTGGGATACTTTATCCCAGTGTGAAGTTGAACATTCTCCCCCACCCCACCCCTCCAGGGATCTTTGTGGTTTAATAACGTGGGGGAGTTGAGGCAGGAGCTTGCCCCCCCCCCCCCCGCCCCCACCCTGCACTAGGTGCTTTCAGTGGAAACAGGAGAAGTGGGCCAGGATTTCTGAACTTTCTGGGTTGGTTATCTGTATAATTTCCAGTGTGAAAAAAGAGTATTTTGCTCCCAGTGGCCCCAGGCCCAAAGAAATGAGTCTAAGAAGAAAGTGGAAACGGGTTATTTTATGTTTAGATTATATTTGCTTGAATATTTATTTGTTGGGGGATGGTACAGAAATAACTGACATCTTAATGCCAAAAATCTTAAGAAGGTGAAAGGGGCTGAGTTTCAGGGAGAAGAATCAGAGATGTGTGGACTAACTTCTGGCTGTAAGTGGCATTTTGAACTCCACCCCCTCCCCACTCCCCGGAAATGTGTGTAGGGGGCCCTTAACCCTTTTAGAGGAAAGGAAAGGGTCAACTCAAAGTTGAGTTCTTGAAAATATATTTCCACGTGTGCTTTTTTCAGCACTGTGCTTACAACTAGTTCTGGGTGATTAAAGAAAAGGGGAAAGAAAGAAACAAATGGTCCAACATTTTCCTTCTGGGGAAAGAAAACAAAACCTCTATGTTCTGGGTCATTAGATAATGACTGAATTTTCTGTTCCAACTGGATTCCAAATGCTGGATTCCAAATAACCCATATAGCAGTTTTTTAAAAAAATAGGAATTGGTGTACGGCCTATATGGGAGAGGGGGTATGTAGTGGGGAAGAAGTGGGAAAGTAGGGGAAATCTTGCTTTAAAAAGAGAGAGAAAACTAATTGAATCTAGAAGTCCACAAAAGTTGGTGTTAGGGTTTTTTTTCCCTGAAGTTTTTATTTTTTAAACAAATGTAAGGAAGTTTTTCCTCAACACATTAATTAGAACCAGAAATTGTCAAAGTATAAAAGTTTCAGGCCCTCTTCCTTGCCTTAAAGAATAGTGGGTTAAGAACAATCACTCTCAAACAACAGGAGTGATGTTCTTCAGTCATTTTTCTTATGCCTTGCCTGAGAAGGGTTCAAAGCTCATTTTTCTAAAATACTGACCCTTAAGGATAAGGGGGAAAGAGTCAAAGGTAATGGCCAGAGTTCATATATTCAAATGAAACAAGACTTTGGAAGTTTAAACCCCAAAGCCTCAGGCTCCAAAAAGAAACCCCTTGGTTGTAGCTACGGAAAAGTGGCAAAAGAGGGTGGGGGAGAAGAATGAGCTTGAAAGAGAGATTCAGACCTGTAGCTATTTTTTTCAGTGTTTCAAAATGCTTCAGAAGTTTCAGAGATAATTTTTTAAAAAATATATTTAGGTGGAAGGAGAAAAAAGACTTTTTCTGCACGCGTGTTCTTTGGTGTCTCCTGAGAGCTGAGAGCAGGTATTCACTGAGTCCCTAGGCTGAAATTCCACTTCTCTAAAGTATCTTCCAGGCCTTGGTCTTTTGTATTAGACCCTGGGGACAGCTCTTTGTTCCTCCTTGGGGTGAGCCTGGCTCTCAGACTTGCACATGGCAATACTTGAATATCGCCACGTCGGGATATTAAAGATGGATATTCCTGCATTATTCACATCATTGTTTCTATGACAAAAAGCAAAGAGTTCATACATAGTCAAGACGTCTTTTTTCTGACGCCCTCACGTTGAGAAGCTGAAAAGGTATTTTACTGAAGTTCGGCTAAATTACAGAATCAGGTTCATCCAGAGGACAAATTTTCTATTCGATTAGCTGTATTTCAGCCGGGAGGACTGACCTCTAAACCCTTAACCTTTTGGACTCTAACTACCCTTCTCTTCTTTTTTTCCCCCTCTAACGTGGAGAGCAGTCTTTGGATGTAGCATTTGAAAAGAGCCGCTATGGTTAAGCAAGTTGGAAAGTTGCTAAGATTCTTTCCTAAAGCCCAAATCTGTGAATATATTAAACCTTCTCCTTGGGAGGGAGAAAAAGAATATATTTGCACAACACCAAACTACATGTATATTATAAAGATTATTATATAGATTTCCCCCTTTCCAGAAGTTCAGGTTATTCACTCCAGCTTTAGACCAAATGCCAAAACTGCATAGCTGCCCTCATTTATACCCCACAGGAAAGCCAAGAGGCATGTTTTGATGAAGAAAACCCGAGCTTCTTCTCAAACATAGCCCCGCTACTTTGAAAAGTAACTTAGTCAGAGAAACAACTTCTTTGTTTATAAGTCCCAGTTCTCCTCAGTTTCCAGGGATTGTCTTTTGAAATGTTAATGGAGCCTGGATGGCCCAGGGGGCAGCCCTCAACCCTGTGGTCCCAATTGGACCCCAGCGTCCATTTGGGCCCACAGGAGTGGGGCAGGGAAGAAGCAGTGTCTCCCCCGCAACTACCACCACCCAGGGAAGGGAAGGAAATGAGTTTCCATCTGGGAACGTACTCTGGAGAAACCTAGATGTGGAAAGGCACAGTGCCCATTTGCTTTTATTTGTTTCCAGTTTGTTCCCCCAAATATGAGCCAGAAGTGTTTGTTTTGGTGGTTGTTTTTTTTTAAACTGTGTTGGGGTCGTGACTGGGGAGGAGTGAAGTGTTTACTGAAGACATTGCTCCTCAGACTCCCATCTCACTTTGTCCATTGGAGCCTTTTGTTGGGAGATGACATTGTCAGTCAGCCCCATGGTGTCTGTTCACACAAGATGCTTTTTTAATAGAATTGACCACTGTTCTGCTACCACTGATTAAAGTATTATTTATACTAATTGTTGCCTGTAGTTTTGATGTAATTCATTGATCTATATTTGAAATAATAAAAAGGTGTAGCGAAACTTCCATCCTGTTTGGTGCCTCCACAGAAGCATTCTTCATTAAGTCTTCTAAAAGCTAACATTCGATATAAACAATTTATTTTATTATTTTCTGCATTGTGCCTGACATGTGAAGGTTAAACTGTGTAAGGGTTAGCAGATCTGTCATTGACCTCTCCCCCACAAGTACACACTCCCATTTGGCCACCATATTTTGTGGGCGTCGAGACGCCTAAGCTTGGATTCAGGCTGCAGGGCATTATTATTATTATTATTATTATTATTATTATTATTATTTTGGAAGGAAAATAAGTAACTTCCTAGGCTAAAAAGAGGCTCCAGGTTGGCTCTCTGTGTGGCCCAGGTTAGCCCTAGAACCCTTCAGTCTCTCTTTGTTTTGTGGTGGGAGAGAGACTTCCCTGCACGACTCCCCACCCCCCCCCAACTCTGGAAGAGTGCTGGGTTCTGGGCCAAGCTGGGACTGGCCAGTGGCTACTGGGACCAGACCCCTCTGGCCTCCAGTCTTGGACTCCTACTTTTCCTGTGCTGTTCAGCCCCACTGAGGCCTCCAGCACCCGCCCCTCCTTCCCCTGGAGCCCCCTCCGCCCTTGAGACGACAATAAACACCCCCCACTATAAAAAGTGGCGTGCGCTATTTTTTTTTTTTTTTTCCCACGAGGGCTTTCTCTGGTCTTTGCCTGGCCTGGAAGAGTGGGCCAAGACAGGAGTCCCAAAATAGCTGGGAAGGGGGGGCTTGCTCGCGACAGGAAATGAGCAGAATGCATAAAATCAGACATGTGTCCTTAATATATGGAAGGGCTCGCCTCAGACGCGTGGACATGTGTATTTATAAGTGTGCAGACAGAAGTTTAAATATTCAGACACATTTTATGATTGTCCTCTGCCCGTCTTCTGGTTAATGGCTCCTCCTGTGCCCACCAATACATCAATACCGTGGTGTGTATTGAATCACCGGCGGGGACGAGCAGGAAGCGAGTCCATAGCCGAGCCCGCTTGAGTACAGTACAGTAAATCGGGACCCTCGGCAGACGGCGCTTCCCGCCCGCCCGCCATGTTGGGGAGCCCTCCCTGCCCCCCGCGCCTGGCTGGGCGGCCGGGGCTCGCCGGCAGCCGGGGGAGGGCCTTTCATAACCCGGAGAATTTTCAAAGTGCGAGGAAGATGATAAGAATAGATTTCTACAAGTCCCGACCACGTGATTGGCGAAATAATTAATTCAGCACGTCCCTTAAGAAACACGGAGTCGTCATTAATCTGCCACGCAAAGGGCTCTCTCCGACTTGGAAAGTGCAGGGATCCCAAGAATATCACCCGCCGAGGGGGGCCGCGCGGCGCCCCCAAGCCCTCCACCCTCGGGCCCCCAGTGGCGGGCGCGGGAGCGCGGCCAGCAGGTAAATATTTTGGCGACTTTTATTTCTTCAGATTTAAACCCTTAATGAACTTAGCTGTCAGGGCCGCTGACAAATAGTTCCCTTTGCTTCCTGATTTGGAACCGCGCGCCGGCGAGAAGTTGTTAGTGGCTTGGATGGTGACCTTTGGTTCAGCAAAGCTTTGCACTTATGAAAAATTACTGAGAGCGGCCGAGTGTGTGTCTGCGAGCGCGCGAGAGGGTGTGTGTGAGCATGTGGGGGTGTGCGAGGGGCGAGGGGCGAGGGGCGAGGGTGCGCGCGAGCTGCTCCGAAACAACAGGAGTTGTTAAAACCCGCCCGGCTGGGGGACGCGCCTGGCGCACGCGGGCCGAGGTTGCCCGGTCGCCTGTGTCTACCGGGAACAATGGTCGCTGTCACGGCATCTGCTGCCTATTCTTAAACCGGTGAGAAAAGGCCCCGGCCCTCTTTTCAAGCGAGGGTCGTAAATTTTTCTTTGCGTCATAATAGAAGGCTATAAAATCGAGTTGAAATTTTACCCCAGGCAGGTTTTAACCAACAGATAATGATTTCCGAGTTGCTTCTCCCACTCCCCTCCGTTCCCACCCAAGCTCTGCTGCTTCTGTCACCCCCGCAAAGAGTTTCCCCTTCTTCCCCTTTATTTTTGTATTTTTAATTTGGGCGAAGATCTAAAATAAAGGCGCGGGTTAGAAGTCCCCGCCGCGGGAGTGGGAGACCCCGGGGGCGAAAGGAAGCCTGGGGCAGGAATATGCGGGAGCGGCCAAGTCGTGGTGCAAAGGCTATCTGTCCTGTCGCCTCCCATTTTAGCCTTTTTTCTCCCACCCTCCAAGGAGCCCTGAGGTCCCTCTAGCCCCTAGGCTCCCACCCCACCCACTCCACCCCCAGCTCGCCGGGGGCTCTGGGTTGGGACAGCAGCGGACTTTCTCCTCCAACTCGCAGCTCAGGGCCGGTTCCGGGGAGGAGAGCCTCCATTCGCCTCCTTCGCTCCCGTTGGCTTTGAGGATGGTTTCCGCTAGCTAGCTGGAGTTGGCAGTGTTTGGTAGTTGTTTGGGGATTGTGTGTATGTTTTGATTTCTTTTTTGGTTTGTGTATATTTCCCCGTCAGGATAGAGACAAAGTTTCCTCCGCTATGAATTATACATTCAAACAATAATACATTAATTCAATTATTCAAAGATGACAAATGTTTATGTGCTTTGCAAGCGACTCCGACACAGATTCCGGGTGCTTTCTCTGAGCTGCTTGCGTTTTTCTCAATGAGAATTGCTCCCCTCCCTCCCCAACCCCACCCACCCCGACCCACCTCAACATCCCCAGGTAGGCCCAGAGAGGAACCCACAAAAGCCTGCCCAGCCCCACTGGCAGTCCGGCAGCCAGCAGTCTCCCAAGTCCTGGGCTTGGCGGGCACCGGCCCGGGCTATTTTATCAGTGTGACAATTGCCCGGGTTGATGTGATAAATCATCGTAAGTAATTCCTGAAAGGGTGCGAGGCTGTTGGGGGCCGGGCGAGGACTGTAAATCTTTCCGGTTTATTGCTCTATGAACATATGCTCCGATTGAAGAAGGCTTAGATCCTTTCCTCGAGACAAATTCCCGCAAATCGGCCCCCCTCTTTGGCAGGAGATTAACACTTGCTGCGGGCCCGTTGCTCGGCCCCTGGAGGGAGGCTGGGGGGCAGGATCCTCCAGGTGGGGGTGAGCTGGGGGCACCTACAGCCCAGCCTCAAGAGGCGTCCTGAGTGGGCCTCCAGCCAGGCCCGGCCAGGTGAACAAAAGGAGGAGCCTCCTGACAGGTCTAGGGGCTCGAGCTTGTGACCTGTCCTCGGGGACTTCTGTGCTTCTGAAGGGGGGATGAGGAGGACTTTACCCCCTTCTCCCTGGCTCTTCTGGGGCTGCCGAGCACATTCATGCTCTCTTTCGCCTGTCGGACACTTTGCAAGCGGTGACAGGGCATCTGCTCCATGCCCGATGCTACTGAGAAGCAGAACTGGCCATGACAACGATACTTCGGGGATGGGGTGGAGACTCCCGCGTGGTGCGGGATTCCGGGGTGCAGGTCGGCCGGGAGAGGGCCATGGGAAGAGGGTGGCTCTTGGCAGGCTCAGACCTGGAGGCTGGTCGCTCACCCTGGCTGGGAGCTTAACTCTTTCTCACACGTAGAATTGTGACTGTAAATTCCGCCCGACCACTTGGAGAGTGCTGGGAACAGGTCCCGACGTGCTGTTTCTAAACAGAAGCTCCCTTGACTCCCAGATCAGCCCGACCAGGACTGATACCGCAGGCTGCTCGCCTTCTGGGAGGCGCCGCAGGAAGCGGGAAGCCGCGGCCTGTCAGTCGCGGGGCCTGCGGATTCCGTGGGCCCAGCCCAGGTTGGGAGGCGCGCAGGTCTCGGCAAACAGCCGCTCTGCACCTCGGCGGCTCCAGGCCACGCGGCGCCCGAGTGGAGTGCGCAAGGCGCGGAGAGGGAGACCGCTACCGGCCTGGCCTGCTGCTTAGGCGCCTTTTCTGGCTCTCGGGAGTGGTGGCCCCGCCGCCGCGTCTGCTGAACGAGCCGAGGACCCAGCAGTGGTGAGGGTGGGGGATGGGAGTGGGGAGTGGGGTTCCCCCGGGGTGTCTGGCCTGGTCTGGGAGCTGGAGTCACCCACCTTAGGGCCGGAGCCTCCGCTGTGCCACAACTAATTGTCTCGTTCCGGGAAGGGGAGAGCAGCGCGTCTGCCTAGGCAAGAGCCTTGCCTGGGTGCGTGCGGATGCGAGGTACCGGGCTTGGCTGGCTGGGGAGCTGCTAAGGGAAGCCTGGGCGTCTGATGCTCCACAGCCGCCTCCGGAGACGGCTCTGAGAGGCAGCCACTAAAATTTCCATTCCGTGGGCCAGTCCGGTGGAAGGCCGGGCCAGGGTCAGAGGTCGTGGGGGGAGAGACTCCAGCGCCCCCATCCCACTGCCAGCGGCCAGGCTGGGGCTGGGTTGGTCCCCAGCGAGACGGGGACTTTATTTCCGCTCCATGCCCACCCGTGTCTGCTCCGGGGAATGGGCCCAGATCCCACGCTTCCTGCCCCTCCTCCAAGCCCCCAGGCCTGGCTGCGCTCCGGGGCTGGATGGCGTGAAAGTTTCAGCCTCAATCAGTACACTCTTCCCTCGGGGTCACGTGAACAAATATGCTCGCATTTGAAGGCAGCGTCTGTATTTCCCGACTATGAGGGGGTTTCCGGGGCTCTCTCCAAATCCAGAAAGGGCCACATTCCGAAAGCAAAACAAACCCCGAGCTCTGGGGGGTCTGGGAGGGCTGGGCAGGAACCCAGGAGAGGGTGGGGGCTCGGGTGGCCGCCGCTCTGGGCCTGAGAGCGGACAGGCGGGCGGGTGGACCGACGGCGCGCAGCGCGGGCGAAGCCAGCTCGGGGACTACGAACTCGTTCCTCCTGCGTTTATTGGTAGTTGAACCTCAGCCTGGTTCCGTTCTACCGGGAATTCTGTGTGCTCGGGTATATGGCCGCGTCTGCGAGCGCGCAAGACCAGGGTTGGGACAGTGTTGTCTGCAGACAAAGGGGGAAGGCTAGCTCTGCCCCCCACTGGCGCCCCCTCTGAGGCCGAGGACACCAGGTTTATGATAAATTGGGATCCAGGTAAGCAATTGCATGACAAAATGGAAATCTTCGGGCGCCGGGCTGCTTGCTGCCCTGAATGGGATACTAAATATGATTTATTTTGTGTAATCTGTGATCTTGATTATTGCCAATTGGTGAGGCAGTCCGCGTAGACCTAGATACACTTCTACATATACATGGAGGACGGTGATTAATCGTAAGGAGGTGCGCTTTGTGGGGGTGCTCCCCGCCTACCCAAAGGTTAGGAGGACACACTACCTTGCCAGGTTTGGGGGGTGGCTGATGGTAGGGTTGGAGAGGGAGGAGGTGGCAGTTTGAGGAGAGGGTTGGCGAGGGGGTCGGGGGCTGGAGGAAGTATTTTGGGGGTAAATGTGCAGTTATGAGAATGGGCTGGAAAATGAAATGAATAAAAAGAAACTTTTTTACACTGTCACTGCCAAAGTAAGATGGAGCATCATATTAATTCCGTGTCTTGGGCTGCCTGGCTGGGCACAGGCAGGTTGATTTATATGTATTTAAAATAAACTCTGTGACCAGCCAGCTCCCTGCATTGTTCTGGGAGCTAGCTCCACATACGCACGCCTTTATCTCTTGCTGCTGGCTTAATATTTTTTTTCCTTTAGAGATTAAAGTGCTACTCAGGCTTTCTCCCCCAAATTCAAGAGAACCCCTAAACTACTTAGAAGAGTTTGAGAGGCTCCTCCACATGCCCCCTCACTAATCTAGGTTTTGACTTCCATAGTGTCAGAGAAAAGATTCAGGGCTCCTGAGTTCTTCTCCCGGAAGAACCTAGGATGAAAGCTAAATCATATTTTGGCTTCTAAATTCCTCGCATCCTTTTGTTTACTGGATCCTGTGGCTCCTGGCTGGAGGAGAACAGGACAATTCATCCTGGGGTTTTTCCCGGGTCCAGTGCCCAAGTAAGCAGCTCCATGAGTCCAAGTGAGCAGCTCCGGGCTCAGGAGAATGCCACACAGCCGGGCCAGACTGGGCCTCTGTAGGGAAGGGTCCCAAAAAGCAAGGAGCAGACCTTTAGCCTAAGTTGGGACAGGCCCCAGCTAGAGAGGGACTGACTTCCAAGGGCATCGCCATTAAAGGAGAGCAGGAAAGTTGTTTTGTCAATCGCCTGCTCTTGGCTCCATCAGAACTTAAAGTCGCTGGACATTTTTCTTCGCCTGCTGCCTTGGAGCAGCGTGCCTGCCAACTTAGTCAGCTGAATCCAATTACTGCGAGCAGCATTTCATTTGGCCCCATGGAGCACTCACTTATAACTTCCCCGAAAATTTCAATAATCCGCACCAAGGCTCCCTATCCTAAAGACTTTTTGGGGGGGGGGATGCTGGTGGGGGTTGGGGTATAGGGCTGGGTCTGCCTCAGACCAGCTCTTCACTGACAGCTCACAGATAGGGCTACCTCCTGCTCCCCCAGTTTCTGGCTGTGGAAAGGGTACTTGAGCTGGTGGACCAGAGCCAGCCGGGTTCAGCCTGCGATTCTGGGCAAGCAGGAGGCTGATATTGGGCCTGGGCTGGACAGTGGGTGGGCTGAGCAGGAAACAGCTTGAGAAGGCAGCGGGGATTCTGGGTGGCCCAACTTTGTCCCCCTTGGGGTCCTTTTTCTTTTTCCCTTCCCAAGCCTCCTGCACCAGAGCACAGGGTGCATGGGGCATCTCAGAGCACCCAGGAGCACACTTACCCTGTTCCTCCATGGCTGGGAAAACAAAAGCTACAGGCAGCACAGGGCTGGCCCTGGTGGCCTCCCAATTTAGCTCTCTTCTGAGGGGAAGATCCTACTTTCAAAGAACCCTCTTTTAAAAATAAAATAAAATAAAACAGTCAAGCGGCAGAAGTTGATGTCCGATCCCATGAATGTATCATATAAAGTGGCTTCGGGGTCCACCAGTCAGGTTCTAGGACCTGGGTAAAGTGTGTCCCTGCTGCACAGCCCTCCGGGCCGCCCCCCCCACCCCGCCCCGGGCCTGAGACTGGCTTGGAAGCTCAAGCCCCCGGCGCGATATTAGGAGCCCTACCAGGCCGGGATCTCTCTGAGGCGCTTCCGTTGGGTGTTCATTAAGGGGTGAGTTATTGCCGTGTGAGCCAAAGGTCACTTCAAAGGCTTATGGCTTCGTGCTCTGGTCTTTAGAAGGGACCAGATCGCTTTGTGTGGGGCTTTCTCCTGCATGGTTTAGTGTTTGCAAACTACTGAGTCGACAAATTGCACAGGGCAGATGCAAGAGGGGGGATTGTGACTCTCCTTTGGCCTGACCTGAACAGGCACCCATTAGGCACCCACAGTGGTGGGCAGCTTGGGTCTGCTTCTGGGTGAAGGTGGAAGGGATGTTTGTTTCTTGGATGGTTTGCAGCCTAATCCCTACCCAGGAGTGGGTGAGCAGCCCAGGCCAGGAATATGGTGGGTACCTACTGTAATAAAATAAATTCAGGGGAACCATTCAAGATACAACGTACAAACCAGGAAATAGTGCCCAGCTCCCTTTCCGCTGGGGCTGAGTAGGACAGCCATTGACTAGGACCTACCCAGGCCCATCCACATATTCCTCCTCTTCTTTCTGGGGCCCTATTCGGTAGCCTTCCTCACGCCCTAATTCTGCAAATTCTCTTTCACTCCTAGGAGGGTGGGCTTGGCCTGGGGGATTAGGGCACATAGCGTACTTAGAGCCTGGTTGACACAGGAGGAGAGAATTAATTCACCTTGTGCCTTTGACTCACTTATCCCATCCCCTGCCTGAGGATCTGGCATTTTCCTCAGGTCAGAGCTCTTCCTTCCCTCATCCCGCCAAAGACTTTGTGTTAAAGTCCACTCATTCTCTAGAAGCCAATCAAGTCTCCTTTCTGCCTGGGAGAAGGTGCCTGGAATGACTGTGGGTAACATATATAATAGTCACATTGATTAAGACACCCTTAAAAGGGGTAAAGCCTCTCAACATGTTTGGGTAAGAAAGAAGCAACTGCCACTGAGAGTTTTCCATTTTGTTCCAGATCTGCCTCAACAGAATATCAAAAGGAACCCGAAGAACCTAAAAAGAGTTACCGACAAAATTTGAGAACACACACACACACACACACACACACACACACACACACACACACAAATTGTGGTGAGTAGTGTGATTTAAAAAAAAAATAATAATTTCCACTACATTTCCATCTGTCCTACAACTCAAGGTAGCCATCTCAGGATTCATACATCAAGACATAAAACAAAGGGCGGCTTTGAAGTGGATCACCTCAGTGTGAACTGCTGCCCGTTACATGATAACCGATCATCGGCCTTCAAATTTATGGTCCTTTAATGGGGTGAACCCAGTGCCTTAAATGCAGGGTGTATTACGTATTGAGTTATCTGGGCTAAATAAGAATGATTTAGAAGGCGCGCTCAGAACTTCCCATAGGGCAGAAGAGGCTCAGGCTGAGAGCTGGAAAGAACTCGGGCAGAAAGCTGTCCCAGCTCTGCAGCAAATATAGCCCCACGGAGCAAACCCGAAAAGGGGTGGTTTCGGAATCCCGAAGTAGCAAAGCCAACAGGGAGCAAGAATCGTTGCTATGTTCCAGCGCATTAACGGGGATGCCCAGCAAGAGTCTGGTCCGCCAAAAAGAGATCTGTGGGCTTCCGAGGCCCCTGGCTTAGGAAGAAACGGGGAGAGGAACCAAGGCCAACTGGAACCTTAGAAACGTTTGAGACAACAGAAACAACCGGCAAACCATCGCCTCCCCCTTCTCTTTCAACTTGCCCTGACTCTACCAGTCCATAATTTACTGCGACCACAGACCAAGTCCCAGCCCGGCGACTGCCGCCCCTTCCCTCCCCAAGCCCTTCGGTGTGTTCACGGCCCCGGCGGGCGAGCGAGCGCCGGGCGGGCCTCCTCGCATCCAGCGAGCCTCCCGGCGTCCCCAGGCAGCGGCGGGCAGCAGGTCTTCGGCCCCCAGCGAGGCAGCGCGCGTCCCGTCCCGGCAGAGCTGCTCCGAGAGGCGGGCAGTGGCCACTTTATATAGTCCCCCTGCTCGCGGGGCGCGGGGCCGGCCAAAGTGCGGAGTAGGGAATTCTTTTGCTGCTCTTCCTCCTACGCGGAGCCTGTTTTCCACTTCTGAAAAGTGCCGGGCCTTGGGAAGTGTTTTTCTTTTCATTCCTTACTGAAGCGTTTACTGCCGCCTTGCTTGCAGTCATAAATTTTGTTACAAACCACAATGACAGGTGCATTGATATGCACCGTGAGAGCTCCAGCTGCTTAATAACCCCGTCCCCTGGCCGCTGTGAGCGCCTTTTATTTATTCGGTATCATATTAGGTATTGATCCCGGGCAGAATTAAGTGCAGTGAGGAAGTATCAGGGCTCAGCGGCTTCAGACGCTCGGCGGGTGCGGCGGTCCAGCGCGGCCCAGGCGGCCGAGGGTGGTCGCTTTGAGGCCGCCTTCCTTCTGGCTGGGGACCCTTCGGCCGGCCCTGCACTCCCAGCCTGCGGTTGGGCCTCCGAGCTGAGCTGGGCAAGCTCCCGGGACCGCGAGAAAGGTCAAGCCGGATCCCAGTTTAGTGTCCGTACCCTAGAAGGGACCAGGGGTTGTGCCGGCGGGGTTCTGGGGAGGATGCCCAGGCCGGAGGGGGGGGGGAGGTTGAGGGGAAGAGGAATGAGAGAAAAGGGCAGCGAGGACTTCGCAGAACAACCCCTCCCCCTACAGGGGCTAGTCTTCACCCCAAGGCATTTGGGTCCCGGAGCAAAAATGAGCAGAGGTACCAAAGGGCGGAAAAAAGAAAGCCTTTAAAAAAAGGGGGGGGGTGATCGAAAAGATGAGCCACTGAACAGTTGACCATTGTCCAAGTGATTTATGACCCATTCCTGCTTTTTAGGTTCAAGCAGAGTTCACAAGGAGTAGGGATTTCTGGAAAGAAATAAGCCTTTTTTTTTTTTTTTTAAACCAATTTTGTAACAATATTCTCCGGTTCTGTTTTAGGACAGTTGGTTTCTTTGGGACATTATAATATGGATGTGGGGGAAGGCTGCAAAGCCCTTCCTGGTGAGGAGAGGGCTGCTCCCCTTGCTTCTGGGGCAATAGACATTGGGGTGTCATCGAATAGGCCTGGAAATTCCTTAAGACAATGAAAACAGATGCAGGAGAACAGGCGCTGAGGTTATTCATGAAGCTGCCAAGTATTTACACTTTTGAGGCCCAGTACACAGAGCTTCTTCAGGAATATGCCATAGGAACAAATATATATGTAAACCATCTGTTTCAAAGACCTGGTCAGTAGCCAAAGAAGCTACTTTAATGTGATTTGTCCACCTATTGAGATAAACTTAGTCAACCTGGGAGGAAAGGGGGGGGGGCATGTATTTTGCTTCCACTGTTGTAAATGAAATGACAGAAGCAGCAGTGAGTTCTGGCGGTCTGAGTGTCAGATGTGACCATTTTGACATCCAGAGAGCCCATGGATTAAGACTAGAACTGGGATCCAAGAAAACTCCAGAAACAAATAAAGCTGGAATACCCAGTTCTTTGGCTTGGGGACAAACACATCAATATTAGTCACAGGATGGGGATGTAACTTTCCATTTGATATTCAGTAACTTTAATAGTCAGAGGATGATCTAGAAAATGAATGAAAGAAAGATTAAGACCAGCTTTGCTAGGTAGATATCTTAACTGAATACATTTAAGAACAATAAAAGAAATAATTCCTAAAACACATCCTAGTATTCTGTTATCCCATTGAAAAGGGCCTGTGTCTTTACAAGATAAATGCCAGATTCCCTTATATTTTAAAACAAAAAGGGCAACAATACTACCAAACAAAGGCTAATCTGAAGAATTATTAAAATTGGGCTCTTTGGTGAAAGTGGAGGAGAAATGAGTGAATGGAAGAGTGGTTTTGATCCCAGTGGTCAAATCCATTAGGCCACATAAGTTGTCTAGACAATGTGGTCCATCATGATGACCATGATGGAAGCCTGGGGAGTTTTGAGGAAGGAAAGGTGCCTGAAAGAGGAGATCAAGAATGAAGACCAGGGAGCTGACCTATGAGTTTTCTTTATCAAGCAGACAAAAGTGGTTGAATGGTATTAGTTATACTTTAACTCCTTAGGAGTCTGGAGAAGGGGGTGGAGTGGGTGAGAAGGGAAACCCCCATTAAGAATCAGAGGACACAAAAGGGATAGAATTTTTCTTAGTTTTTTTTTCCTTCTTCTTCTAATTCTGGGTCCATTCATCATGGCATGAGAAGTTCTCTCATTGGTTGTAGAGTGGGTGGAGTTGGGCCGCAGAGGTCAATAATAATATATATTTACACAATAGATGCAAGATAAAAATGATATAGTTATATTATAAAGCATCCTATGTTCTCCCATGCTTCATGCATTTCAAATTTTAAACCTCTTCACCCTTTCCAGTATCCATTTAAAAGTAGTAGAGGACAAAGTAAAGACTAGAAAAATGTAGATGAAAGAGAAGGAACATTTTCTAACCTCAAAATAAGTTTGGGAGTCTAAGTGTTCTTGGTTTTTATCTCCTAGTCCATTTCACAGGGCTGACCCACAGAGTTCACTGGGCGGATTCGCACCCTGTCACCAGAAAGTGGACTATCTGGGTCTTCATGAAAGATGCTGTGATTTTGAAATCAGGTGGGGGAGATACTTTTTCTTCTTTTTCTTCCTCCTCGTCCTCCTCTTCTTCTTCTTCTTTTTTGTTTGTTTGTTTTTTTGAGAGTTCTGGCTGTTCTGAGTGTGTTATAGAGCTTTCTTTTTTCATCAACGCCCTCGGGTGTGCCAGTGATTGACTGATTGACCCATACATTCACTCATTCAACAGCATTTACTGCACTTACTACAGACAGGGCACTAGGCTGGGTGTTAGGAATATATATAGATGAATAAGACACAGTTCTTGCCTGAAAGGAGCTCAAAGTACAGCGGGAGACTCAGCCATTAAAATGTATAAGGCCGTAAGTGCTTTTCTTAAAACTAAATTGACGATCTTGAAGAAAGAAAATAGTTTCTGGATGGAGAGGAAGCCCCTTCTCTTGGATAGAGTTGAGCTCAAGAGAAGGAAAGGTCTTTCCTTATGTTTATGGGAAATTCCTTCTAACTTTTGCAAGGTTCAAAAAGCTGAACTTCATAAAATCTCAGATGCTCCCCCTAGGAAGTGGGTAGGCAGCGGAGAGCACAGGCTAGTCCTTCTATATTGACTATCTTGTCATTTACAGTCCCTCTGGGGCCTTTCACTTTTCTTCTCCACAGGTCACCTGGAGCCCGGGGCTACCCCAGCCCTCTCAGGATTCGGCAGACCTTGGAACTGGCGGTGAAAGAGACAGTGGTGGTCAATGTTATTTGAGCCGGGTCAACAGGCCCTGGAACTTCCTGAGTGCACGATGCAGAAGGCTGCTTACTATGAAAACCCAGGACTCTTCGGAGGCTATGGCTACAGCAAGGACACCTATGGCTATGGCACCCCCCATCAGCCTTACCCACCCCCTGCTGCTGCCAGCTCCCTGGACACTGATTACCCGGGCTCTGCCTGTTCCATCCAGAGTTCTGCACCTCTGAGAGCCCCAGCCCACAAAGGAACTGAACTCAATGGCAGCTGTATGAGGCCTGGCACTGGGAACAGCCAGGGTGGGGGTGGTGGTAGCCAGCCTCCTGGCCTGAACTCAGAGCAGCAACCACCACAACCCCCTCCTCCGCCACCAACCCTGCCCCCATCCTCGCCCACCAATCCTGGAGGTGGAGTGCCTGCCAAGAAGGCCAAGGGTGGGCCCAATGCTTCTGGCTCCTCAGCCACCATCAGCAAGCAGATCTTCCCCTGGATGAAAGAGTCCCGACAGAACTCCAAGCAGAAGAACAGCTGTGCCACTGCAGGTAGCTCTCTGAGGGGGCTCCTCCTAGGCTAAGTCCCCCCAGAATGACCCCAAGAAGCTAGCTCACCTAGGAAGCAAGAGACTTGGGGCTGCAAGTGCAGCTTTGGAGGCCATAGGTCTACACTTGTACTCATGCAGAAATGGCCTTTCTTCTTAGTGTCCCCGATAGGAGCCACACCCTTACAGGGACAGGGCGCTCCCTTCCAGGCTGCTGGTGCCATTGCTGGACAACTCCCACAGTTATGACTAGGTGGCCTTTTTCTTATATTGACCTTCTATCTGCTTTCTTGGGCTGCTGGTCATGACTTAACTCCTTCTTCCGTCTGACGGCTCCTCAAAACTTGAAGTCAGGTATTATGATTCTCCAAGCATGGGTTCTTATGTAGCCTAAATCACAGGAATCCCACTCCCTTTAATTAATAAAAACTAAAGTCTGTGGAGTGCTAATCTGGTTCCATGTTAACAACCAGGCTAAATGCTTTATAAGCATTATCTAATTTAATTTTCAAAAAAACCCCTTTGAAGTAGGTATATAACAGCTCCATTTTAGAGATAAGGAAACTGTGAGTTGCCCAAGATCTCAAAGCCACAGAATGGCGCACTTGAATCCAACCAGAGCCTCCAAGACCTAGCCATGGTCTCTACTTGGTCTACCCCAGCTCAGTTCTCTCCATCCCAGCAAATCCATAATGGGAAGGGGCATATCCTAGGGGAAAAGGAAGTGCTCTGAAATGGGAGCAGCCTTGGGGTTCTCTTCCTGAAAAGGGAGATCCTAGAGTTGAGATCTTCTGTGGATCCATTCAGGATATGTGGAAGATGGGCAGGCCCAGGAGCTCTAAGGCCTGCTGCCTCTCTTCACTGCTGCTCTAAGGCCTGCAGCCTTTCTTGGTTCCTAAAATTTTCTGGTCTTGTGTCCTTTGATGCAGTTTATCTTCAGGTAGATGAATTTGGTTCCAGGTCTAGGGCTAGTTTGAGGCCTCAGATGTAGCTAGCTTGCTATCAAGTCTCTGGTTAGCCAGGATATCTCTGGGGCTGCAGCTCCTAGGGGGAAAGTGCCTTCTAGCTTGTAAACTTCTTCGGACCCTCCTTCCCAGCTACGAGCCCGGCCCCTCCTTCCCAGGAGAAATCCATTTGTACAACCAGGGAGGGAGGGACAAGCTGCTGAGGGAGGTGGGTAATGGAAACCCAGGTTGAGACTGCTGCTTCTAGCCCTGAAATACTCAAAACGCACCCAGGCTGGCCTTGGAGCCCCGGAAACTGTGGGGCGGTATTTTTATGGTTTATTAGTTCCCTGATTTGGGGTGCAGAGCCCTTCGGTGCAGCTGAGCAGGAGTGAGGTGCCCATATCTCCACCCTCATTCTGTGCTTCCTGGAGTGCTTTGCCCAGGAGCCAGCCCCAGAGCAAGGGGGCGGAGGAGGGTGTCTTCGTCCCTTACCCCCCAGCAGAGGTTGGGAAGAGTGGTCAAAGGAGTCTGGCCCTTATTTAATGGGGGCTGGGAGTGGGGGCTAGGCCTTACCAGCGGCTACTAGTCTCTCATTAAACTCCTCCACAGCCTTAGCCTTAGGGACAGGATGATGGACTAGGCTGGAGGGGAAGA
Source organism: Meles meles (assembly GCF_922984935.1). Lineage (NCBI taxonomy): Eukaryota > Metazoa > Chordata > Mammalia > Carnivora > Mustelidae > Meles > Meles meles. The sequence goes on from NC_060074.1 coordinate 72,512,271, forward strand.
GGCGGCAGAGTGAATCGGACCTCAGAAGGCAGATTATGGGGGGGGGGGAGTTTCAGGTGCAACTCATAGGTAGGACCGGGGCATGTGAGGTCCCGCTAGGAGCCTCACCTCTCAGACGCCCCTCCCCCACTCCAGCCAGCCAGCATTAAGGTTGGGGGACCGATGGAAGAAGAAAAGGGAGCCAGGGAAGCACCCTGCTCCGGCCCTGGGTGCCCAACCCCCCTCTCCCGCTCAGCATCTCCTCTATCTTCCTTCCTGCCCAGGAGAGAGCTGCGAGGATAAGAGCCCGCCGGGCCCCGCGTCCAAGCGGGTGCGCACGGCATACACCAGTGCACAGCTGGTGGAGCTGGAGAAGGAATTCCACTTCAACCGCTACTTGTGCCGGCCGCGCCGCGTGGAGATGGCCAACCTGCTGAACCTCACGGAGCGCCAGATCAAGATCTGGTTCCAGAACCGGCGCATGAAGTACAAGAAGGACCAGAAGGCCAAGGGCATCCTGCATTCGCCCGCAGGTCAGTCCCCGGAGCGCAGCCCGCCGCTGGGCAGCGCCGCCGGCCACGTGGCCTACTCCGGCCAGCTCCCGCCCGTGCCCGGCCTGGCCTACGACGCGCCCTCGCCGCCCGCCTTCGCCAAATCTCAACCCAACATGTACGGCCTGGCCGCCTACACGGCGCCGCTCAGCAGCTGCCTGCCACAGCAGAAGCGCTACGCGGCGCCCGAGTTCGAGCCCCACCCCATGGCCAGCAACGGCGGCGGCTTCGCCAGCGCCAACCTGCAGGGCAGCCCGGTGTACGTGGGTGGCAACTTCGTCGACTCCATGGCGCCCGCGTCGGGGCCGGTCTTCAACCTGGGCCACCTCTCGCACCCGTCTTCGGCCAGCGTGGACTACAGCTGCGCCGCGCAGATTCCCGGCAACCATCACCATGGACCGTGCGACCCTCATCCCACCTACACAGATCTCTCGGCCCACCACTCGTCTCAGGGACGCCTGCCCGAGGCCCCCAAACTGACGCATCTGTAGCGGCCGCCACCGGCCGGAACTCGCGGCGCGATTACCTCTTTTGCTTTGGTGGCGGGGGTGGCGGGCGGGGCCCGCGGGGCAGCTCGGTGACCCCCTCCCTCGCCCTGGCCCGGTCGCCGCCTCCCGGGTCTCGGGCCAACAGCGGCCGAGACGCAGGCGACTGGGCCTCCCCTCCAGGCGCGCCCTCCTTTGGGTGACTCGCCATAAATCAGCCGCACGGATTCTCCTCTGTAACCCTGACAGTGCCATATACTGCGGACCGAGGGACTCTAATCTGGTAATGGTGTCCCGAAGGTAAGTCTGAGATTCATCGGCGGCGCGCTCTGCAGAGGGACCAGCGCCCGGACAGCCCCGGGCCTGGCCCGAGTCTAGCTTAGTTGCGGAGACCTTAATTTATATGCTCCTTCCGTCCCTTAAGGATTGCAACGGACTCAACGATCTGTATTTATTATTTGAAGCGAGTCATTTCGTTTCCCTGATTATTTATCCTCGTCTTAATGTATTTATGTGTATAATTGTAGAATTCTCCAGCCAAGCTTAGGAACGCGCTCCCAGGCCGCGGGGGCCACGTTTCACCTCTGTAGTCCCCTTGGTCTGAACTAGTTGAGAGAGTAGTTTTTGAACAGTTGTAACCGTGGCTGGTGTTTGTAGTTGATGTAAAGGATTAAGACCGCAAATTGTCCTTCATGGGTAGAGTCAGGCGGCCCCGCGGCGTGGCATCACACCAGTTACTCATTTCTGAACAGCCGCAGCCCTCACCACTCGACACAGTTTATTGATTTCAAATTGTCTGGTACTATTTGAACAAATATTTAGAATAAAAAAATTTCTCAGTCCGAAGTGTATCTGTGTTAATCACGCACACTTGGAAGTAGATCACTCTGCCTTTTTATCTTTCGCACAATCCCAGTAGAATCCCAGTAGAAGGCCCCCAAATAGGCTGACTCTTTGATATATATATATATATTTTTTTCCATTTATTTGGAATCTGGTACATGAGCTGGTTCTGGGGATACTTGATTACACTGCAGCATTGACCTGAGGGTTGGGGGCGGGAATCTGAGGATGCAAGCCTAGAAACATCCTGGACGGGATAATTTGGGTAGGGTTTTTTGCTCTGCCTGCTGTGCTGTTTCCATCACCCTCTTTTTAGACACAAATCAACTTTTTTTAAGATTGCATTTACATTGGGGAGGCCAGCACTCACTTTTCTGCGCTAATAACAAAATAAACTTTAAAAGAAAACTGACAATCAAAGAAAAGACACAAATGAAGTTGTAGGAAGATCTGAGCTATGAAAAAGCTAAGGTGCACAAAAAGAAACGGTCATTTGGAGACGCGCACCTAAGCTTTTTCTCTAGGAAATGCTGTCAGGGCGTTTTCCTTTTTAATGGTTGGTGGTTCATTTCTAAAGTAAACAAACGTTGCCCCACGATGTAAAGTAATAAAAGTTTCATTAATGGAACATAACAAGTATAAACACCTTGTTTATTCCTGTTTCTTTGTACAAAACGGGCAAAAATGTCTTCAAGGATTTATATCTATTTTGTAAATATTAGCATGGCTTTAGCCAGGGGCGGACAACGTCCACCCGCTTCTCTATAAGGAGACACTTGGAAAGCGCCTTCAGATAAGGTTCAATTCTTTTGTATTTCAGCAACGTCGGCCCACGCATCTCTATTTGGTTTGACAAATAATGCAACTCCTACTACATCCCCGTGACACGAGGTGAAATTCCCATTGTGTGCAAATAATTTAACTTCTAATCTTCTGGTGGAACAACAATCATTTCTATTTGGATGTTTGTGTTTCGCTAAATGAAGGCTCAAATAATATTTAGTTTCCTTGTTCCTTTGTGCTGTTTTTAAAATGGCATGTTAGATTGGGGGTGGGAGGGGACTATTCTTTTGCTCAATTTCACTTTATCTGAGCAGGTTTAGAGTATCCATGTTGTAGAAGTGTATCAACAGAATAAATGACTTCAACTGAAGGGATATTTTACCCACTTTCAAGGCTTAAAATTGTTTTCTATGAGATTTGCATCCATAGGCAGAATTTCTAATTGTCTTGTAAGAAATTATTTTTTAAGCTATTAGGGAAGTCAAAGAAGAGCTTGCTGCCTTGCAGGGATTAAAACAACCTTTCTTAACTGGCTAAATATTAAATAGATGAATTATCAGGCTGTTTAGATTTAGCCCGGTTTTCCCTCATCTCCTCTTCCTACCATAAATAATAATAAAAATACATAATGCATTATGGCTCCAGGCGTTTTCCAGCTTGGTGTGTTACCGCAGGAGTATCTGCTGAGTCTGCGGGTGTCTGCGAAGGCCCCAAGTGTCATCTGCGGCTTAGGGTTTCATGGATTAGACTTTAAACGGTGTCTGGGCCGGCTGACATCAGCTTCCTCTCACACCGAGGCTCCAAAGAAGTGCGGGGCTGGGGGCCCGGAGGCGCCCCTTTCTCATGGGGTGGGGGAGTTCGCTTTGGACAAATCGGCTTTCTCTCACCTTTGGAGAAAGCTTCCCCGAGGCTTCTGAGAATTGCTCGGATGCTCGGATTCTTTCCTGCCATTGACCTGAGTGTTATGTGATGGGCGCACTAGGTCGCTCCCGGGGGACCGGGGGGGGGGGGGGGGGGGTGGCCGAGCGAGAGGGGGGTCTGCGCACAGCCATTTAAAACTTCATAAATTATAAACAAGCCGCCTTGGCCTTCGCCATAAATTCTGCTCCTTTTGAGCCTGCAATTAGTGTTAGGAAGCACTGGAGTCTAAACACAACCAAACGCCCTCTGAAGGGCCCAACTGCCCAAGGTTGCAAACCTTTATTTATTTCCCAGTCCCACCGCCTCCGCACCCCGAGGTCTGCACACACAGTCGCCTCCTCCCCCGCCGGCGGTACACTCTCGGTTGGGTTCCCGCTCCGCGAGGGAAGGTCACAATAGCTGCTCTATCGGCGGAGGCACCCGCCTCCTCCCTCCCGGGTCTCGGAGAAGCAGAGAAAGGAGAGAGTGGGGGAGGGGAGCCTGCACTGGGCAATGGCGCCCTAAGCCCAGGCTTCTCCATCCCCGGGGAAGTGGGGGAGTGTGTGTCTTGCAGCGGGAAGGGGCAAGTTGGCAGGATAAGGAAACCTCCAGCCTAGCCCGTGACTTGGGCCCGAGACAGGCTCACCGGGGGCAAGGGTGAACGCACCCAGGCCTCGAGGCTGCTGGTCCCTCACTGTCCGGCGCGGGGTTGCGGGCGCTCGCAGCAGCCAGGGCTTCCGGGAGCCCCGTGCCTTTGTGTGCGAGGCTTCTCCAGGGTCTCAGCGTCGGGTAAGGAAGGCCTCACAATGGCACCGCTGGGCCTGCGCCTGGCGCTGAGGAAGGGCTGGGCCGGCTTTGAGCCTTGGTCTCTGGGATGTGTACCTCGTTTGCTGCTCCAGGAGAGGAAGTGGCTCTTTGGCTCAGGCCTTGATCAGCTCTTTTTTTTATTTTATTTTTTTCCTACAGAGACCCCTGAAGGGTGAAGTGGGGGGAGGGGAGGGGTCAGGGAGGTTGTGGGGGATCCCCCTGAGGCTTGAAGAAAGGGCTCAGAGTAAAAAACCCAGGCCCATGGATGGGGGTAGCAGCCGTCTGGGAGTCCCTGGTTGTTCTGTCCAGGCAATCAAACGTGAATTAAAGCAGGGTGGAGAGGAGGCTGCCCAGAGGGCCCACTGCTGACTGGGAGGTGTGGGTGGGGAAAGAGATTTAGGCAGAGGGAGAGCTTGCCCTGGCTTCCAGGAGAAACTCAGGATCCAGCCTGGAGTGGAGTAAAGAGACCCCACTGAGCTAGCCAGGGGTGTGGGGCAGTTGCAGAGGAAACGTCTGAAGAGTAGTCCTGGCCCCTGGAAAGGTGGTAAGAAAGGGCGATTAAGTAAATGTTCTGCCTCCTGGCTTTCAGACCTCAGCCTCATCCACGGACCTGACAGAGAAAAATCCGCCTCTGATGAATCATTAAGTTAACCATCCATTTGTACCATTTCTTTATACAGGCTTTCAAATGAGAGAGAGAGAGAGAATATAGAGTGAGTACTTTCCCCCTGGTGCAGCCCCAGGCCGAGTCCCTATCACAGACACATCAGCCAAATTGGTTTCCTAGGCCCCAGAGGCTGCTAACCTTGCTGAACAGGATTTTTCGAATTTCTATCTGTAAGGAGTATTAAAAGATAGTGATTACCTACCCTAGCTATTCATTTCTCCCTCCCCCATTCTGCACCAGCCAACCCACCCCAGAGTGAAGCGCATCTCCTCAGCCATAAGTCTTGGGAGCTTAGGCTCTCCATCTGCTGAGGTTTTTCATTAGGGAGGGTGAAGAGGATATGTGTGGGTGTATGTTTGAATAACAAAGAAGAAACCCAACATCCTAATGAAACGTGTTTCTCGCTTGACCTGGAGGAGCCAGAAGCTTGTTTACGCTGTCAGTACTCAAGGAACAGCCACAAGCCTGATCGGCTTTATCCTCAGAATTCATTGCACCTTTCTCTTAAAGTAAAGAATTGGTTAATCCCAGTTACAGATCCAGGAAGGTCCTCTTCATCTGGGTGTTCTTGGCATGAATTTGGTCCTTCTTTCAGAAACTGTAAGGGAAAAAATGTAGGATGAACAGAACTTTGTGAGTATTAAATAAAAATACAAAGAGGGGCAGAAGGCCTCAGTCCCCACAGGCCTATAGCCTTACCATTTCGGGGCACTGCAACTTCCCAGAGAGGACAGAGCTATGGCCTGGGTGAACAGACTTAGCCCTGGACACTCTGGGCAAAGAGAGCTAAGACTGAGAGCCAGCCATACCCTCACCAGCTGTGAGGACTAGCTCACTTAGATTTCTCTTGCAGAGAGCCTGGATGGAGAGAAAAAAAGGCGGGGTAGTTGAATCCTCTGTACTCACCGCATTGGTGGTGCTGGAGGTGAAGATCATCACAGAGGGTGAAATCTTAGTTTTCATTGTTCCCTTGTCTCTGGTCCAGCTACAAATGCCCTTATCTTTGGGGCTCAAAGTTGGTTCCAAATGGATTATATATACCTGGCCTACAGCCCATGCCTGAACACTTCCCTCAGATCCCATAACCACTTGGCAAGTTGGAATAGTACAAAGGTAATTCAAGGACGCACTTTCAAGCCAGGTCTAGCCTGAAGCAATCATAGTGAACAAAAGGTTTCCCCACATGAAGGAAGAGGAAATGTAAATGGATGTCCAATCATTTGCAGTAGCAGAAGCAGGTGAAAGGTCCCTAATGGTGTTTTGTTGTTGTTGTTTTTTAAAGATTTTATTAATTTGAGAGAGGGAGCACAGAGGGGGAATGAGAGAGAGAAGCAGACTTCCCACTAAGCAGAGAGCTTAATGTGGGGCTCAATCCCATGACCTGAGCTGAAGGCAGATGCCCAACTGCCTGAGCCACCCAGGGACCCCAAAAGGTCCCTATGGGTGGCAAAACATCTGGACTGGTTCCGATAGCTAGTCTGGATCATTTTTATGGAAGAGTAATATCTGGAAAATAATGAAAATGGGATTTTAACATTAGTAAGAGCCCAAGGAGGAGACTTTAATTTAAATCAGGATTCATGGAGAACCCTGGTGGAACAGATGAAATGTTTTTATTGGGAAAGCAGGCCTAAAACCAGGCCAAGAGGACTTGTTGGGCCAGGGCCTTTGTGAAGGAGGGAAGAAGAGCGTTGCTGACTTCTGAGGAGAGGGGAAGAAGGCCCTTTGATGGCTCTATTGTTCCAAGCGCTGCCTACAAATACCACACGCCTCTCTGCCTCCTCCGCAAGGGCCAAGCGGGAAACTGGGTCGACTGAGCAGAGCTCGAGGTAGTGGCAGAGCCGGCACCAACCTTCCTCAGCATCTCTGCTGCCCCTTGGGGCAGCGACGCCGCGCCATTCCTGTCGCAGGCACAGAACACACAAAGGAAGCCCCCACCCGTCCTCAGACGTGGGGACACTCTGGGGAGGAGGCTGGCTTGGACCCCGAGTCTAAGCACCTCCCTCCCCTGCGGGGAACAATAGCCGCCGCCTCCCCCGGGCGGCCCGGCGGTCGCGCGGCACAAAGGCCGCCTTGGGGCCGCGCCACCATGTGACGCGCGCGCTCGCTCCGCGCTCCCCCGGCCCGCGGCAGGGCGCAGCCAGCAGAGCGCGGGAGCCGCGGGGCCGCGGCTGGGCTGCCGAAATCCACCTGGCACGCTTTCGGAGAGACAAACGGTGAGTTAATCACCCAACAGGCTGGCGGCCGCGTCCCTTCTCGCCAGCGAGGCGGCCTGGGGAGGGGGCTGGGGAGGAGGATTACTCTGTGTGTGTCGCGGGCTGGGGAGGGGGTGGCGGGAGAGGTTAGTCCTATTAAGAATTCATCAATCACCCGGTGTGCACTTTTCGCTCGACAGCGGTTCCTCCTACTTCAGAGCAAGTCCAGGCCAGCTGGGAGCCGACCAGAAACCGCAAGCAGAGGAGACGCAGGCACGAGGGGTGAGCGCTCACGGAGGGTGCGACCCGCCGCCCCAGGCTCTGCTGTGCGAGGCCGGTCACCCCCTCGCTCCGGGTCCCTCCTGTCGCCTGCCCGCCCGCCCTCCGACCACTTGCGGCCCGCGGCCCTTCCAAGAGGCCGGCAGCGCCCGTCCCGGACGCACCGTGACTCGGTATCCATCCTCCCAACCCCCGCCACCGACATCTCCTGCTTCCTCCCTATCCAGTCACCCTCAACGCCACTCTACGCCTAGAAACGGGCAACTCCATCTCTCCCAAGGCAGAACAAGAAAAATCCCAATGGGTCAGAAGGTTTTTGCAGACACTAAGAATTTTAAAAAGATTCCCAAGGGACTAGACTTCAAGGAAGAGACTGAGCTAGTTTCGTTCTCTTATTTACCTGGAGGAGTGATTTGTGTGGGAAGAAGCAGGGTAACACCCGGGTTGAACTTGGAACTAAACTTGAGTGCCATATAAAAAGAACAATAAAAATACCAACCACAATGATAAGCCTCTCCTCTTTTCTGGTGTGAAGGAAGGACTGAACTATTTTACATCAGCTCTTTTGGGGGTTCATTTTAGAAATACCATAAAGGGATAGACTAAGGGATAGACTGAAAACGGCGCGTAGCGGGGGCGGGGGTCATTAGCATTAGAGCTGTTTGCCGCGGGAGGGCTTGGGTAAGTGGGTGGTGAAGCATTCGTATAGCCCTTCTTGAGTGGTGCTTGTACTTCTCTTTGTAAAATCTAAGAAAGTTCCGGGCTACTCCCACCCCTTTTACTGTTTTTCTAAGTGACGTCAGCTGAGAAGTTTCTGGAGTTCCTTAAGTCTTGCCTCAGCCTATAGGAAAGAGCCCCTGAAAGACAGAAAATCCCAGCTCCCCCCTCCACTCTTCTCTTTCAGCATCCTCTTGGGTGGAAATTAACTTGCTTTGGAGAGATGTTCTACTATCGTTTTGCTTTAGATAGATATAACCTGAAGCATTAAGCCTTGCACAGTGTTCTGAACTCATTAAGCAACTGAAATACTGGTCTTTTCCTTGGCTCAGAGTGTCTCCCTCTCTCCTTGCCTTTCAGCAAGACCCACTGAACAGTTCCTGTGGGTATTGTGTCGGGCTCTGAGATATAAAAAGTAGTCACTAATAGTGTGCACCTTTTCATCTACTAGGGGAGGAAAATAATGCTGAAACAGTGTAACAGATGTTATAACACAGGTGTGGCCAAGATGTTCCTGGAATAAAGAGAAGGGGCCGCTAACACCACTGTAGTGTCAAAAAAAAAAAAAGGTTTCTCAGGGGAAATGAATTTGGGTTCTTAGAGTTTCTTAGGAAGGAAGGAGGGAGCTCTCTGCCAGGCAGAGAGACCAGCACATGCAAAACAAGAAGGAAAGAAAGAGCAAAGTCTGGCCCTGGAACAAGAACAGTACCTTGGAGTAGAACATCTGGCTGGAAAAAGAGGTTGTATGGAGTTCATGTAAAGGAGTGTGGACCTCACCCATAGGCAGTGGGAAGCCACCGAAGGTTTTAAGCTGGGATGTGAGGTTGTATATTTGGAAAGACTGCTCTTTGGGAAACTGTCTGACTGGAGAAAGCAGAGATAGGAGACAAGAAGAAAAAAAGGAGGTTGCAATAATCCAGCATAGAGAGGAACTAAGGACATGGCAATGAAGAGGAAAGACATTTAGGAGGACAAATTCACAGGACTTGGTGATAACTGGATGAGTGAGGAGAAGTTACAGATATTAATCCCTAGGTTTCTGTTTAGAGGGCCTGAGTGAGTACTCAGGTCATGCACCAAAATGAATACAGGAGGAGAAGAGAAGACTTTGCAGAGGAAACTAAAGAATTCCGTTTTAGGTCTACATTGTGTTTTCTGTTTTGCTAACTGACACACTGTATGACCCTAAACAATTCACTTAATCTTTCTGGCTTTCAGTCTCATCACCAATATAACAAACAGTCAATAGATATCTACCTCAGAAGTTTATCGTGTGTGTGTGCGCGCGCGCGCGTGCACACATCCACTTTGGGTATTACCTTTACCAGGTCCAAGGGAGTGTTGTATGCAAAGCTAAAACCTAGGGAAAACATCCTCTTACCCACACCATGCTAATCAATACTTAGATCCTGGGTGGCTAGTGAGAAATATGCCTCAGGAAAATTACAAACAACACCCTCCTGCTTCCCAGATATTGAATCCAAGCTAATGTTTAGGACTAGGTCAGATCATATTGCTAATTAGAGCTCCTCTGCTTCTGGAGGGTACTCTCCAGGGACACATGCAGAAATGTGGTCCTGGTATCAGACCACTAAAGAGGAGGCCTCTTAGCAGATGTCGGAAAGCTTTTTTATATCATGTGTCTTTCACAGAATGCTTGAAGCCACCCACTCTCTTTGAACCTCTTTAGGCTTCCATGTGGCACAGTGCAGTGTAGGAACATCTGACCTTGGCCATTTACATTGGGTGTGATGACAACAAGTAGTTTATCTTTTCGGTGTCAGTATTACCATTTGTAAAACAGAATTATGAAAGGATCAAACAAGATAAGGAAGAACGGCATTTTTGGAGATGCTCTAAGGTTAAGTAAGAGGCACTGTGTTTTACTTATTGGACTGGCAAAAATAAAAAATTTTACTATCCCATTGATGTGGCAAGGGTATGGGGTAACAGAAATTCTCTTATGTTTCTAGTAGAAGGGTAAACTGATTCACTTCTAAGGAGAGCAATTTGGCATTTTGTATCAAAATTGCCGGTGCACATACTTCTAAGTTATTTCATGTCCGGGAATTTATCTAATAAGTCAAAAATTTGAACATGTGTTTATAATAGCAAGAGGCTGAAAATAAGCAAGAACTTTTCTCTCCCCATTAATAGGGGATTAGTTAAATAAATTGTGGTAGGTAGGTAGAGTAGAACAGCATGAAATTGTAAAAACAAACTAGGAAGTTCTGTATGCATGTATATGAAATGATCTTCAAGATACAATAGGGGAGGGCACCTGGGTGGCTTAGTCAGTTGAGCATCTGCCTTCAGCTCAGGTCATGATCCCAGGGTCCTGGGATCAAGTCCCACATCAGGGTCCTTGTGCAATGGGGAGCCTGCTTCTCCTCCTGCCTTCTGCTCTCCCCTGCTTGTGCTAGCTCTCTCTTTCTCTGACAAATAAATAAAATCTTTTTTAAAAAATTTATTTACTTGACAGAGAGAGAGCATATAAGTAGGGGGAGTGGCAGGCAGAGGGAGAGGGAGACAGAGGGAGAGGGAGAAACAGGCTCCCCGCCGAGTGGGGAGCCCAATGTAGGGCTCCATCCCAAGGCAGATGCATAACTGACTGAGCCACCCAGGTGCCCCTAAATAAATAAAATGTTAAAAAAATATACAATGGGGGAAAAGCATGGGGCAAAAGAGTCATCTAATATGCTATCATTTATGCAAAAAATGTGGGGAATTTATAGATAGATGATGTTTAAAGTATCTTTGGAAAGACACACAAGAAACCAATTATTGGTGTTTATGTGAAGGGGAACTAGGTGGCTGAGGACGGGGTAAGAGAAAGATTCTCACTGCATACCACAGTGTACACTTTGAATCTTGAAGGAGGTAAATTTAAATTAACTATTTAAAAAATAAAGGAGCAAAAAAAAAAAAAGATTAGTACGACTGTAACTGACCTGGGTACACCTGTATGTGTTCACACATGTCCTCAATCTGAACTGTCCAGTTATATTAACCCAAGGACACTTCTTGTTTGCTCCCCCAGGTATCAAGCTCAGCAGGAGAAGAGGGGATCCTTTACCCTTGCTTTGTGGAGGGGGTGGGGAGCCAGATCCTCTCTGCCTTCTCTTGCAGGAGTATCTCTTGTGGGGCCTCAGAAGTCTGGAGCACAAATTTCGGAAACAAATTACAAATGGGGGGGGGGGGTGGCAAGCCTCCCAGTCAGCCACATTGGCTGTAAGGTCTCTCAGAAACCAGGGTGTCTCCTTGAACACTGCTCTGTGGCTCAGCACTGAGGCTGCCATGGCGTGAAGGAGGGGCTGCTTTACTCATCCCTCTTCGTAAACTGTGGACAGGAAGCTGACTGTGGTCAGGAGACCTGACTGTCATTTTTTGCAGGACGATTTTGTCTTTCAACCTTTGAATAAAGTGATTTCCTTTCTAGAATGAGAGGTTCAATGTCACTTATCTCTAAGGAGCCTTCGGTTTTTTTTTTGTTTTTTTTTTTGTTTTGTTTTGTTTTTTTAAAGATTTTATTTATTTGACAGAGATATCACAGGTAGGCTGAGAGGCAGGCAGAGAGAAAGAGGAAGAAGCAGGCTCCCTGCTGAGCAGAGAGCCTGATGCGGGGCTCCATCCTAGGACCCTGGGACCATGACCTGAGCCGAAGGCAGAGGCTTTAACCCACTGAGCCACCCAGGCCCCCTCTAAGGAGCCTTCTTGCACTGACATTTTATGACATGAAAGGTCCATCTTTAACCAAAAGGAGAGTTACAGCTTAGGCCAACAGACATTTAATCCCTTTTGGATCCCCGGAGCTCTAATGCTCATTCCAATTTGGGAGAGGTGGAAGGAAGGAAGGGTTGGCTCCTCCCTCTTGAGAACATTCCTACACCTTCCTTCTTTCCATTACCTCAAAACCACTTGAAAGTTTCCCTGAGGACACTGGGAGGGACAAAACCCTTTCACTTCCTACCTTACTAGCATCCCCAAAGCCAAGTTAGGAAAGTGGCAAGGAGCAGAAGCCAGGTCTCTGCAAAACACTACTTTGTCAGCAAAACTTGGCAAACTCCTACTGACTACTGCTTAAGGTTATTTTAGGAAACTTCGCCCCAACTAGACTCAGGTTTGGCCTCAACATTCTCACCCCTACCACGGGTTCTTAACATTGTTCAGGTATTCTCATGTTCCAGCTAGCCATGAGCTCTCCTGGTGCTAGTCAAGGGCCTCTCCCACAGAATCACGCCTCTCTCCCAACAATACCCACCCCAACCCAGCTCCTGAAGCAGAAATTCTCGAAGTATGATTCCAAGGAACCTCACTCTAGAATCACCCAAGAGGCTTATTAAAACTCCTACTGGAGTCAGATATATTGGATTAAAATCTCTTGGGTGGGCTCAGGAACCTACACTTTTTTTTTTTTTAAAGATTTTATTTATTTATTTGACAGAGATAGATCACAGGTAGGCAGAGAGGCAAGCAGAGAGAGAGGGGGAAAGCAGGCTCCCTGCTGAGCAGAGATCCCAATGTGGGACTTGATCCTAGGACTCTGGGATCATGACCTGAGCCGAAGGCAGAGGCTTAACCCACTGAGCCACCCAGGCACCCCAGGAACCTACACTTTTAAAGAAGCTTCTGTGATGATTCCTACCCACACGAAGCAGTTTTGGGAGCCAATAATCTAAGGACATCCTTTAGCCAATATTAGTCATGGTGAAAACACATCATCCTGTCCATTTTTATTTCTGTCCAACAAACATTTCTTGGATGTTTACTGTGTGCCAGGCAAGGGCTTGACCCACGAGCCTTTCATTCACAAAGCTCCCAGGGAAAGGCACAGCACTCTAAACTGTCTTCCTCAAGGAGAGTCATGTTAACAATCTTCTGATAGGTTTAGAATTCCTATCCTTAGGATCCCTTCCATCATGGGAGGACTGAAGTCTGCTGCAGAGAACTACAAATCTTGCTTAAGAGAAAAGCCCACCTCCTCATCTGTTTTTCACCCCAACAATCCAGGGCCTTTCTATCCTTTGGGGCGGTGAAGCCAAGAGTTTGCATGTGCTCAAGGCATCTCCAAGGGGTAAGAGGATGAGGCTTGTGGAGAGGGGTTGTAAGAGACTTCTTAGGAACAACTGTAAACACACAGAAGACCAGAGTGCCACCCTCCAACACTTCTGTCTTCTGTCTGCGAGAAAAAAAACTTGTTGTTCAGATGGGAGACAAAGGCTGTCATGGGGGTGGGGGTGGGGGGTGGCTGTCTCGGTTAGCAGTATGGGAGAGATTTCAAAGCATTCCTACATCAAACACAACCTGGCAATCAGGCTCCTCTGCTGTCGCCTCCCGCTGAGAACTCACAGCACCAGGACCTAGCAGGGCAAGTGACCCTTGGGAATTCATGACTCGAACAAGCAATAAAATTAGTAAGACATTTCTCTCATACCCTGTGAACACCTAGGAGACAAACCTTATCCTAGGTTCACATCTTTCTACATACATTTTCTCCAATGATATCTTCCTATCTCTCCATAGAAAACTATAGATTCAGATTCTTCTGGAGTAGGTTTATAATATATCTGAGACTTGTGCCAGTAATGAATCTCTTGTTCCTTTGGCTTGAGAATATTTTTTTTTTTCCCCAGCCCAGATCTTCCCTAACAAAACGTTCTTACACAGTAGGTTCTTGGCAAATGTTGAATCTGAGTCTGAGATAATCAGAGTCTTGACTCCAAACAGAACGAGTCAAGAACCAGTCAAGGAGTGGAGATGGCAACTCTGGGCCCCCAGGTGTAGGACATACCAAAGCCTGAGAGATTAAAGGGAGTAGAGAGGATGGACAGACTGTAGCTCTCTGTGAGCAATTACCAGATAACAGCAATTGGGTCTGGACGAATATTAAACATCTCACCCACCCACATTCACTCATAGTTTTGGAAACAAAACAATGCGATTAAAAAAAAATCTCATTCTCTTTTAGGGCATGTTCTTCCATCAGCAAAAGTTCAATCTCTAAAATTTTGCTTCAGGGAAATAGTGTGGACAGTTTATGGGGGCATCAAAGTCAATGCTTATTTGTGACAGTGAGGACCCAACTTTTGCCCCCAGTGCGTAACAGCAGAAACCTGGTCCCTGTTGCAATGAGGTTTGCCAAGGTGCCTAGGCTGCCTGTTTTTCCTGAAACGTTAGAGCAAAGGTGCTTAATATGACAGGCTTTGGTCAGACTGGCCAGACAATCAGGCCAGATTTTCTGTCCTACATCCTGAGTTGCAGCCGGCTGGATGTCTTCTCCAGAAAGTTTTGCAAGTCTATCCTCCTTCTTGACTTGGTCTTAGCAAGTATAGCCTCTGGGCCTTGGAGCTGTGATTAAACAAGTACTTTTTGAGAGAAAGACTTATAGTTTTGAGATAGGAGTGTGCACACTGGATCATTATGCTGATAAAACCTGGCTATTAAAGTTTAGGCAGTTGTGAATGAAGTGTTATGTGACCTCAGCAGCATTTGAGTTGCTGGTATTTTTGTATTAAGAGCCCAGAGTGAGGGACAGCAAAGAAATACTTCTTCATATGAAGCCTGAGCTAGCTCTGAAGGGCTCTATCATTTCCTGATCAGGGAGCTAAAAAAAAAGAGCCTCTATTTTTCCCTTTTAAGACTGTTTAGGACCGTTGTCATCTGATTGACTTTAGGAGAGAACTGAAGTAGCAACATCAAGGTTGAAGGGCGATTTTCAGCACAGGATTCTGTTTCCCAATCAAATCCAAGAACTCCAGAGGTGTCGGAACCCCAGACCTCTTAGATTTTGTGCTTATTCCTAGGTGTGTACTCTCTACCTACCCCTCCCCACCTTGGCTCAACTTCAGCTTCACCAGCAACACGTTTGGTGTGACTTTGTTTATTCACAAGTTCACATCCCAGTAGGGACTGGCTGCCTTGACTGTGGTGGCTCCTACTTTCCAGGCTTCCTGAGAGCAGAATTTTAGGCAAGGACTCAATCGCTCTTTCATGACAAGTGGATCAGTAAAACAATAATAAAACTTCTGTCACCATAACTAAGAGGCTATACTAGATCAAATTCTCAAGGGCACTTGAATAAGCCAAGAGTAGACCCTATTCACATAGTTTTAGGAAGCCACTCTCTTTCAAGACTGCCGTGTGTAAATAACATTTATATATTTAATTTGTTATTTTCCTACAGCCCCAAAGAGGAAAACATTATAAGAAATGTTCAAGGAAGTTGGAAAGTTTGTCAATGGGAGGCTTGTCTCTGTAACTCTTCTCTTCGTTTCCTGTGCCAGTTGCACTTTTATTTCCCGTCTCTCTGCGCTCAGTAAACAAAACCATATTATCAAGGGAAAGATGTGAGCCCATTAACATTGTGAGCCCTCAGATTTCACTCGCAAGAGACGACGCAGCACTTATCTGATGGAACAGAAGCTTTAATTGCTTCGAGGTACAAGCCCGTCCAAACCTCTGAGATCTGACCGGTCCCTGGGAAGCCTTTGCGCCCTGGAGCCAAGCCCCTCAGAGAAAACGTGCGCAGTCCGGATGCGGGTGCCAGCCTCCCACCGGCGTTCCACCGCAAGGGCAGAGTCTTTTTGGACATCCTAGTTAGAAGGGGAAATCTGGTAGACTTTCCCACAAGGCAGAAACCTCTGGCGTCCCAACGCGTACCCCCATCGCACCGCCGCCACAAATGGAAGGAAGGCCAACTGAAGGGATGCTGCGAAGTAACGTGAAAATCTAACCGTGAAGACGTTGCCGCCCCAGGTACACAGCACCCAGGGCATACAATTTAGTCCCGGGAATCGGAAGGAGGGAGAAAACGAGGGAAAATTAAATCCGTACCCTAGGTTTAGGAGAGGAATAACACCAGTGCCAGGAAAACCGAAAGCGCATAGGACTCAGAGTGGGGGGGTTGGGGAGGAATACTTGACCTTCCCGGGGTTGGGGGTGGGGGGAGGCTATGAGCAGTCCCCAAGGGCTGAAGTCCACACTCCTTTTTAACCCTTTCCCCACCTTAGTGCCCACGATCCGCAACCGAGGGGTCAGCCACCCACCGATCCAGAAGAGCAAGCTTCTCCCCCTCTGTCCTCACCGGAGACGCCCGTCCTGCCTTTCTGTTCCCGGTCCGTCCAGTACCTGTCCGGGTAGCAGGCGTCGGCGCTCTCGCCCCGCCCTTCCCCAGGCCGCCCCTGGGTCGCGCCGGCTCTCTACCCGGCCCGGGGGTTGCTGGACGGCGGCCACCCGCGGGCTTGGCAAAGTTGGCGGCGGGGCAGGCGCGTGGAGCCGCGCGCCAGTCGGGACCCCGGCCGTGCGGGGCAGGCGCCCATTGGCCGGCCAGCGCCACGTGGCCACCCCCGCTGCTATATTAGGCCACTATTTACCACCGGTTCGCTCGCCGTGGCTCGGCGAAGGCAGCTCGGATAGGGAGCAGAGGTGGAGCGGCGCAGCCCGCGGCGGTCCTGCCCGGCCCCGCACTCTGGCCCCGGCCTGCGCGCGGAGGCGGTGGGCCGGAACCATGAGCTCCTACCTGGAGTATGTGTCGTGCGGCAGCGGGGCGGGCGGCGGCGGCGACGTGCTCAGCTTCGCGCCCAAGTTCTGCCGCGCCGACGCCCGGCCCGTGGCCCTGCAGCCCGCCTTCTCCTTGGGCAGCGGCGACGGCGCCTTCGTCAGCTGCCTGTCCCTGACCGCCGCCCGGCCTGCGCCTTTGCCCCCAGCCGCGCCCGCGCAGCCTCCCGCGCCGCCCCCGGCCGCGCCCTCCTTCGCGCCGTGCACCCTGGAGGGTGCCTACCAGCCGGGCGCCGCACCTGCGGTGGCAGGGGGTGCAGACTACGGCTTCCTGGGGCCGGGGTCGGCCTACGATTTCCCGTGCGCGCTCGGGCGGCCGGCGGACGACTGCGGGGCTCACGTCCACTACGCGACCTCAGCGGTCTTCTCGGGCGGGGGCTCCTTTCTGCTCAGCGGCCAGGTGGACTATGCGGCCTTCGGCGAGCCCAGCCCCTTGCCGGCGTGTCTGAAGGAGCCAGCCGACGGCCACCCTGGGACCTTCCAGACCGCGTCCCCCGCCCCTGGTGCCTACCCCAAGTCGGCCTCGCCCGCCTCCGGCCTCCCCGCCGCCTTCAGCACCTTCGAGTGGATGAAAGTGAAGAGGAACGCCCCTAGGAAAAGTAAGTGCTTGGGCCTCGGACCGAGCTACTGGGGTCGGAGCCCCCCTCCGAAGAATTACGCTGGGAGCGCATGGTAGCTGCCCCTCTTGACGGCCATTTAGCTTTATGGGGGAAATGCGTTCCGATGCATTATTAAAGTGGGCGCACTCCATTGAGCGTGTCCCAAGTAGATGCTTCGAAAATGGGCCAGGCATTGAGGAAATTTTAGGAGGGAGCTCTCCGTGGAGCTCTGGGTTTACAGAGAACCAGGAGAACTGCTTTGTAACTTTGATTCTAACCAGTGTGCCCGCGTCCTCTCGCCCCACTGATGCCTTGTCTTTACATTGCAGGCAAACTCGCCGAATATGGAGCCGCTAGCCCCTCCAGCGCGATCCGCACGAATTTCAGCACCAAGCAACTGACAGAACTGGAGAAGGAGTTTCATTTCAATAAGTACTTAACTCGAGCCCGACGCATCGAGATAGCCAACTCCTTGCAGCTGAATGATACCCAGGTCAAAATCTGGTTCCAGAACCGCAGGATGAAACAGAAGAAAAGAGAACGGGAAGGGCTTCTGCCCTCGGCCACCCCTATGGCTTCCCTCCAACTCCCCCTCTCAGGAACGAGCACCGCCAAGTCTGGCAAGAAGCCAGGGAGCCCTTCTCAGGCCCAAAAGCCCTCATGAGGGTTAGTCTTGAGGCTGAGAAACCTTGGCCTGCAGAAGTCATAGGCTGCCTCACCCCTGTCTAGACTTGGTATGCTCAGTTTGGGATGGAGGTGGGCGTGGGCCGAAATTAACAGAGGTTTCTCTCAGGAAAGGAAGTATCTTAGTGGGCTTCTGAGTTCCAGGCTTAGGTGTACAGATGTCAATTTGAAGTCGCTTAAGCCACTCGTTTGTGTATTATTTGTGTCTTATCAGGGAAAAGGTATCCAAGTGCCAGCCCAGCCCTGCTGCTGTGTTGCCTAACTTAGTCCTATGCAGTACTTCGGTGCAGAGTGACAAGAGCACTCGTTGCTGATCTCTGCCGACCCCGGATATGCTCAGAAGAACGTCTACCCAAAGTTTTTCTCATTTTTACTTAAAGGACAGGCTACCTGTATTCAGCTCGAGATGACCAAAGCTAGTTAGGACCTTCTTGATCTAGCTAAGCTGCTTCAAAGGTGATCTTCACGTTTGCACTCCACTTGCTTTTTTTTTTTTTTTTTTTTCCTTTTCTTTTAAAAGCAGTTTCTACCTCTTCATGTGCCTGAGTGAAGATACAATCACTGGCTGTCTAGTTAGTAGCGGAACAAATCCACAGGGTGGGTGAACACTAGAACCTGAACTACACCTTGACACCAGTTACTCAGACTGGAATGTAAATATATACAGTATGTATATTTTTAAACAGGTTTGCTTGCAATGAACTTCTATATGACATTTAATGTCAGCATGTAAAGGGTTTGAACTTTTTTTTGTAATAAAAATTACAGAATCTGCTACTCTCTGTTTTTCCTTACACTCCTTTCATTTTCATGATCTTTCTTAAAAGCTAATTAGGTTTCTTCTAATTTCTTGATTCTGCTCTGGGAATTTGTTTAGATTAATAACTCTAAAAAATAACACATTTTATAGTTTGTCTATACCAACTATAGGTAATGGACAATAATCTGAGCAGTTTAAGGGAGAAGAAGAACTACTCTGCCAAATACTCAAGTTAACTAAGGAGTTGCTGTACTTAAAGTCTGCACGTTTTTGGGTGACTGTAGACTGCCCATTAACTCAAAGGTTAGGTGTCCACTGTGTAATGTTGTAAAGCCAAGAAGACACTGTAGAGAGTGCTCCTTATTCTTTTGTCTCTTGCTCTCATGACAAGAAAAGGCAACCTGAAGGTTTTGTTAGTTGGTTAGTGTTCTCTGAGAAAGGCAGCTGCACATCCAAAAGTTCTCAATGGCGGACTTCCCTTTCCCAAAGTCAAGCAGGGCCAGTCGTCAGAGCTTTCCACTTCCTGTAACCCAGACTGACATCTGGCCTAATAAGAGAGCATAGAGGTAACTTTCTGTTTTTAAAAACGAAATACATTCAAGTGACTTCTTTCAAAGAAGTTTCAAAGCACAAAATTTGAAGGATGGCAGGAGGGTTTGTGGTAAAAAGCCTCTAAGTTTGTTTCCACCCAGCCCCCCAGCTCCTAACCCTGGAAACACGCGTGGTTGGCCAGGCTTTTAGGCAACCTTACAGAAATACTATGTGAAAAAATGCAACATGAATACACAAAGCCAAGTAGATACTTGGGACAATTATCAGGGCAGTTCCTTTCCCTCCCTTTATGAATAGCTAGAACTTCATCTTTAAAATCTCTCTGTAGTTCAACCAAAGGGTTTCAAGGCTCAAATAATCCAGATATGAACCTCAGCTCTCCTTTTAACTAGACTTTTAGATTCTAGTGTAGTGCTTTAAATCCAAGTATTTGGAAGTCTAACAGTTGTGGAGGCTTACTATCCACGATATGATTAATTGTCTTAGAAGACTGGAATTACACTTAAATTCCTGTCCTTCGCACTCAAAGTTTAATGGAGTTGGAGAAATAAAATGATAAGCTCTAACAAACTCAGCCAATTAGGGGAAAAGATATCACTTAAAAAGCAGGTCTGTCAATATTATTCTTTTTTGTTTGTTTGTTTTTCACAGTTTCACTCTCTTTTTTCTTTAAGGTTTTTATTTAAATTCCAATGTGTTAACATACAGTATAGTAGTCATTTCAGGTTGTCAATATTATGCTTACATTTCACCATCTGCACTTCCTGGACTTGAAGCTAGTCAGATCTGGGTTGAAACAACAGTACCCTCCCCCACCCACCCCTACCCCATCCTGGTAGCTATTTGAAAGGACTTGTTGCAGGAGTTGTCCTCATCTGCTTGCTTCCTTCCCCTGCAGTGGTCTTTGACAAGACAATGTTTCCTTTTTGATAAGCATTAAGTGTACACCTAAGCAAACAAACAAACAAACAAAATGCCAACACGCTGGGTCATTTCCTTAATCTACCATCCTTTTCTCTGAGAAAATAAAGATTTCCTTTTGAAGCTCCTGCTAGCACTTAACCCTGATGGATGTCTTCCTTGATGAAGGTGGCTATTTTGATATATGTATAATGTTGTTCTGTGAATCAGGCCAATATTAGCTATTTTTTGACCAACCCCAGGGATCTTTAAAAGCCTTCTTAATGTAGGGGCGCCTGGGTGGCTCAGTGGGTTAAAGCCTCTGCCTTCGACTCAGGTCATGATCTCAGGGTCCTGGGATCGAGCCCCACATCCGGCTCTCTGCTCCACAGGGAGCCTGCTTCCTCCTCTCTCTCTGCCTGCCTCTCTGCCTAGTTGTGATTTCTCTCTGTCAAATAAATATTAAAAAAAAAAAAAAGTCAAATTTAAAAAAAAAAAAAAAAGCCTTCTTAATGTAGATCACTATACAGCTATATTCAGTATTAGGGAGAGTCCTGACTGGAGATGGGGATGAACGAGGTGACCTCTGGAGGTCCCTTTCAGCAATGAAGAGGCTACAGAAATGATTCAATGACTTCTGCATGTTTTATTTTAGGCCTATCATTGGGAAAAAAAAGAGAGTTCAGCCCCAAGAAAGTAAATGCAGTCCATGGGATGCAGTCCACGTGTTTGTACAGGAAAAATGGATTTTAGACTTCATTAAATACATCTTGTCCGTGGAGGTGCCTAACCCATCTGGATTGTTTATAGAACATTCCCCTTCCCATTGTTCAGAGCCTTGTGTTATTTTGAGTGAGATCATCCATGAAGTATGATGGTTACTATGCAAACTGTGAAACTGTTAAAACCACCCTTGTCTATTTTATAAGAATTCAAACTAAATATGCTAATTTCCCCTCCAGTGGTCCGTTTCAAGAATGAATACACAGTGGACAGTTCTGGCTGTTGTATAATTTACTGCTCAATGTTCCTTTGTCTTCACAGAATGACCATGTGTCTATTTTTCTGGATTCAGGATAGTTGGGAGTGAGGAAGAAGAAATAAAGCATTTAATAATATTTAAATTTCCATTACTTGAGTCCTAGCAACCAAAAGAGTTGCTAATGTAAAAACCTAAAGCAATGTCACCTAAATCCTCAAAAGACCAATTGTATGCATTCTGCCCCAGTCTCCTATATGGTGAGGACTGAGACTGGAGAGGTTGTGTCCGATTACCATGTCATCAGAAAAGACGGACAGACTCAGGAGAGTTGTATCAGCTCCGGACTTCTTAATTATTTCTTATGGCCAAACACATGCTCTATATTTGGTGAATATTGAATTGAAAAACCTCAGGACCTAATCAAGTTCAGAGAAATGTTGAGTCTGGCCACAGACCTCTTGACAAGAAAAATGCCGATTGTTAAAACTTTATTTGTGGTTTTAAAGTGAAACCATACTGAACATATCTCACAAATAATGATAAATCTCCACCTGAATAGAAATAAAGATTTTCATGTTTTTGTCCTTTAAAGCATATTTCCAGAGTATGAACATGCAACAGATATGAAAAGGATTCTATTTAACATCTTATAACTGCTTCTGACGTTCTAATTGTTATGCAACTATAAATTAAATAGAAACTTTTTAAATTCAATTGTGAACCAAGAGGAAAGAATTCCTGAATATTGGCATGAAAGGAAGGTCTATTACTTAGATTGTAAAGACTTAAGCATGGGATGCCTGTGTGGCTCAGTCGGTTAAGCGTCCGCCTTTGGCTCAGGTCATGATTCCAGGGTCCTGGGATGGAGCCGCATATTGGGCTCCTTATTCAGCAGGGAGCCTGCTTCTCCTTCTGCCTGCTCTGCCTGTTCTTCCTGTAGCTCTCAGTGCTACTGCTCTCTTTCTGACAAATAAATAAAGTCTTAAAAAAAAATAAAATCTTAAAAAAAAAGCCCTAAACATTATCTGTTCCACTTGTGCTAGTCTTACTGATATAATTTTAAAAAATTATTTATTTATTTATTTGGTAGAGAGAGAGAGAGACACAGAGAGAAGGGAACACAAGGAGGGGGAGTGGGAGCGGGAGAAGCAGGCTTTCTACTGAGCAGGCAGCCCAAAGTGGGGCTTGATCCCAGGACCCTGGGCTCATGACCTGAGCCGAAGGCAGACTCATAACAACTGAGCCACCCAGGTGCCCCCTACTGATATAATTTAATAAATATAAAGAATGGCCACAGAGTAGTCATTTGGACTCATAAGTAGCTAATAGAACAAGTCACTGACACCTTCGAGGGATTTCAAAGGGCGCTAGACTATTTAGTGCATCCCATTCCTCAGGGTTTGTTGAACCTAAACTACAGTTTGAGGAACACCTTTAAGAAAAAAAATCGTGAATACAAAACTGCTAGAGTATCTTCCAGGATCTGGAAGAGCCCAAGTGAGTGGAGATCAAGTTTCTTTAGTTCTTTTTTTTTTTTAATGTTTTATTTTAAGTAGTCTCTACACCCAATGTGGGGCTTAAACTCACAACCTGGAGATCAAGAGTTTCATGCTTTACTGACTGAGCTGGGCAGGCACCCCAAGTGTCTTTGGTTCATCATAAAACCCTATCTGCCCCTTCTGAAACTGTTGCTCCATTCCCAATACCTAGTCATTATTTGTAAGATGATAGCAGTGACTGCTTTTTCCCAGGATCTTGGAACCAGAATTACTGTTTGCACCTCTTAAAGGCATCAAATATTAGATAATGTGGACAAAGGCAGGTTGGGGCTTTGGTCTACACTCCGAGCCTCTCAATCCCACTCTCCTTTTCTGGGCTACTGGCTGGCTGAACTGTTTCACTTTCTGGTAATGGGGCTCTGTTTCATCCCAGCGGTTCTTTTCTGTTGTATTTCCTTCTCAGGGATACAAACTTAGAACCAGAGATGACAGCTACGCTGCTGACTTCTAAGTTTTTCCCAGAAGGATGGAATCACTGAGACTGAGGAAAGGGCTGTGGGGAAAAAAAAAAGAAGAACACTATCCTTAAGGAAGGAGATGTGGATTTTAGCATCAGTTGTGAATTTTTTTTTTAAGATTTTTATTTATTTATTTATTTGTCAGAGAGAGAAAGAGAGCAAGCGCACAAGCAGGCAGAGTGGCAGGCAGAGGCGGAGAGAGAAGAAGGCTCCCTCCTGAGCAAGGAGCCGGATGTGGGACTCGATGTGGGGCTTGATCTCAGGACCCTGGGATCATTACCTGAGCAGAAGGCAGATGCTTCACCGACTGAGCCACCCAGGCGTCCCCCAGTTGTGATTTCCAATGAAAAGGGAACATAACTTCCCTGGTCTCAGTCTCTTCTATAAAACAGAGGGGTTTGGTCTGGATGATCATTAAGTTTCCTTTTCACCCTAGTATTCTGCCACAATCCCTTACTTTGTTGGTTATTACTGAAAATTTTACTTAATAATAATTAGCTGTGTAAGATCAGCATCAACAAAAGGTCTTTACATTTTAAGCTATCTGTCCTTAGCTTGTGTGTGTATAGGGGCACCTGAGTGGCTCAGTCTATTAAACTTCTGCCTTGGGCTCAGGTCATGATCCCAGGGTCCTGGAATCAAGTCCCACATGGGAGGGGTGGAGGGAGTCCCTGCTCAAGAGGGAGTTTGCTTCTCCCTCTGCCTTTCCCCTTGGCTTGTGCTCTCTCTCAGCTCTCTCTCTCTCAAATTAAAATCTTAAATAAAATTTGAGAGAGAGAGCACAAGCAGGGGGAGTGGCAGAGGGCGAGGGAGAACCAGACCCTCTCCGACTAAACGAGGAGCCCGATGTAGGGCTCAATCCCAGGACCCTGGGATCAAGACCTGAGCAGAAGCAGACACTTAACCAACTGAGTCACCTAGGCACCCTAAATAAAATCTTTAAAAAAAAAAAAAGAAAAGAATGTGTGTTTGTGTGTGTGTGTGTGTAAGTATGAACTAGGTGATGTTTCTCATTGGTCTTGACTTGAACAAAAGAGCTAACAATGGTGATAATCTCCCCCGAAGTTACCACTTCCCTCTGAACAGATAAATTAGGGTCGAATAAGAAACTTTCTAAGTAGGTGTCAGTGCTTCAGGTTCTGGTTCTCAATCTCTTTGTTCTTAATTCTAAGTTGACAGGTTTCAGAATAGAGAAATAATTTGGAATTTCTTTTCCTTGAAGATATGTGGGATTCCAAAGTAAATACTCTGTTCTGTTACAGAAAAGAGATACAAATATCCAACTTGCTCCTGCTTTCCATTAGTTTCCAAGCCCTGCTTATTTTTTCTTCAGGATGTCTCATGCCTTTTTCCTTTCTCCGTTGACTCAGGCTTAACCATCTCCCATTCAGCTATGCGATGGAGGGACCCTGCTGATCTGGCCTCTGGTCTCCTTCCCAGCCACTGTCTCCCTCGTCCCTGTTCTCCGTTAGTTTTCTCACCACTGGTGTATATTTCATCTTTCACTGAGTGCCTTATACCTAATAGCGATTCTATATCCTTTGCTGAATGTTGAATGCAGTGTTATTAAATCGTCACAGTCACAGCTACTCATTAAGCACCTCTTCTACCAGGTGAAGAACATTATAACAATTTATTTGCTAAGTTTTTGTTTGTTTGTTTGTTTTGTTTTGTTTTGTTTTAATAATAATCTCTACGCCCAGCGGGGGCTGGAACTCACAATCCCAAAATCAAAAGTCACGAGCTCTACCCACCGAGTCAGCCAGGCTCCTTTTACTAAGTATTCTTTATATTTCATTATTTATAGTAGAACATAAGCTATTCTTGACCACACAGTAAAATACGAAAAGGAGGCTGAGAGGCAATGGAGGAACCACAGACTTTCCTTCTTTACTTGTAAACCAATGGAGAGTGGGAATGTTATGTGAACCTCTTTATAGAATATAATGTACAATGCACTTTGGTTGTTGTTCGAGGCTTTGTAATATATTGTATTGCATTCATTACTTACCGTAATCGTTTGAGTACCTTATGTGAACTTGAGTACCTTATGGGAGTAGAGCTACTGGAAGGGGATTTTTGAAACGAAATAACGTCTAGTGTTGGGGTTTCTCAAGAAGGGTCTGGAGACAATAAATGTAGTGGTTACAAGAGTGCATCTTGGAGGCAGACAGGCTTGGGAGCAAATCCTAAAATGGACAATGCAATGTCACTTAGCTCTACATTCCTCCCTTAAAAATGGGAATAATAACATCTTTATTTCATTGACTTGTGCAGACGAACAGAAGTAATACATGCAGATTGCTTAGCACAACGCCTGATGCTTAATAATCATTCACAAATTATGAATACGGGATGAGAGGTCTAATGGGTAGTTAGGGCAGAAAGACACAGGCTAAGGGAGAGAAATATTCATATATAGACATAAAACAAATATTTATTAAGCTATTAGGTACCAGAAAGACTATTAAACACTAGAATTGGAGTGATATTGAGAAGGAAACAAGAATCACGGGGAATCAGGTTGGAGAGAATAAGTAAAGCTCTAGGGTTATTGATAAAATTAGCAAAATATAGGTGGTACATGATAAAAGACTAAAGTAACATAGTAGTTAATGAATACTTGATGAGAGCAATGGCTAAGCATGCACTGAATTAAGAGCCCAAGACTTTAGAAGATCCAATCTGGAAGAAATAAGGATGAGAGAGGCATTGGACCACTGACCATTGTTTCCAGTTTACTGACCAGGCAATGCAGAAAACTTAAATCCACTACACATCCACCTAATTTTTCCCTATCTGAAAGGACATGTGAATTCACATGCAAGGCATTTTGACAGTGTCATAATTAGATTGCAGTGATGAGTTACATGAGTTTCCTACATTGTGGCACTTCCCCTGGCTTGAATTTATCATCCTTAAAAATAGAGATTCTGGTTACTATGTTCTGTTGACATCAAAGTTAAAGTACAATCAACCACATTCTTGACTCTGTTGCTGCAGAAAGAAGAAATTCCTCCCTCTACTTACTCTGGCAGTGAGGAATCACGAATTTTCTTAACTGTGCATAAACCTGTAACTATTTCCATTGTAGGTTTATGAAAGCCTGCCCTTAAGCTGGGGGGGAAAAAAAAGAAAAAAGGCTTGCTGCAGAGGGACATTTTGAGCTTTAATTAATGGTAAGACAGTCCTATGTAAATAGAAAGTATTTTATTTTTCCTAAATGCCTGTGACCTAATAGTCAAAATAGTGTTAGTATTCAATTGCTTGTATGAATAATTACTCTATCATATATAAATGTTTATATCTCCTCTTACATTTGAAACTTGGGCTTCGTTTCAAATTTGTGAAGTGTTTTGGCTTTACTATAGGGGGCAAGAAAAGAAATTACTAGCTTATAAAGGAATTGTAGAAAAGATAAGTTCCCAGTAAATAAATATAATGAGCTACAAAGGACAAGTTAAAAGTATAATATTTCTTATTCAGACAAGGACAGCATACTATTTGTCTCTAAAAATCTTTAATTGACTTTAAAAACAATTTAAACTACCTAGTCCATTAAGCTCCTGACTCTTGGTTTCAGCTCAGGTCAGGATCTCAGAGTCATGATCTCAGGGTCATGAGATCGAGCCCTGAGTTGAGCGTTGCACCGGGCGTTACGCTCAAAGAGGAATCTGCTTGGTATTCTCTCTCCCCCTGTCTCTCTCCCCACTTGCACTCTCTCTCACTCTTAAATATATAAATAAATAAATAAAATCTTAGAAAAAAACTTCCTTAGGTGAACCTGCCAAGAAGCCCACTTTATTCTTCTCTTTTGACTACAAATAAAAGCCCACATGCAACCAGAATAATCTATTTTTCTAGCAGCATATGGCTCCTTTGGAAACTTCAAAAACAGCTGTGTTTGTGTCTCTGAAGAAGCTTTGGAATTTGTTCCAAGGTGATACTACCTAAGAAAAGTCCAAATTTACTTTTATTGAAAGTTTGTGATTTTTGGTTGGCCCTGAATTCTGAAAATTATATAGTTTACAAGAAAGTACTATGGATTTCTTAACTGATCTCATATAAAAAAACTATTATAAGTGATGTATTTTATGATACCAATGGACTGAATTTCAGTCTAATCGATCAAAGATGAATAAAGATATTACTTAATACCTCTCCCTAACTTCATAAGCATCACAAAGACAAAGCAAGCTAGCCCCAGATTATTTGTAAATAAAAGTTGCAGATTTTCCAATTCTGTTCCCCTCCAATTTTAGTTGTAAAATATAATTGCCATTTTGAACTCAGAACAAATAGAGTTAGCTTAAAGCTTTCTCAATTAAGATTATGTAGTATCAGGGACACTTTAGTCTTATTTATTTATTTATTTGAAAGAGAGAGGGAGAGCACGAGCAGCGGGGAGGGGCAGAGGGAGAGGAGAAGCAGATTCCCTGCTGAGCAGGGAGTGTGATGAGGGACTCAATCACCAGACCCACGGATGACCTCAGCCCAAAGCAGATGCTCAACCAACTGAGCCACCCAGGTGCCCTAGTTTTGTTTCTTTGTTTAAGTTTTCTGACTTTAAGCACTCTCTACATCTGACATGGGGCTTGAACCCACAAGCCCAAGATCAGGAGTTGAACGTTCCCCTGACTGAGCCAGCCAGGTGCTCCAGGGACACTTTAACAAAATTGAAGAACACATTTGGGTCACTAAAAAGTCCAAACTTTTAAATATTTTCCCCCCTTATTGTCAGAAGTCTCTTCTGGAGGCTACTCTTCCAGTGAAGAAGATATAGTTACCTGTTAGTTTCATCTGCTTCTCTTTTTTGTTAAATTTAATTATTTTTAAATTTAAAAAATAATGTGCATGGTAGGTACCCAGTTTTAAACAATTATTTCTGTGTACCGAACTATCTCTCCATGTATTCATCTACCATTCCTCCTATCTGCATGTCTACATAGAGAGATGTCAAAACAGATCTTCACCTAATGTTAATGATGATTTTTTTTTCTACATGGTGGGCTTTTGTTGATTTTTTCACTTGTAGTACTTTTCTATATTGCTTAAAATCTTCAAATAATGAATCATTAAATGTAGAGATAATAAAGTCATTACCCCAAAATATATGAAAAAGGGAAAATTGCATTTGATAGTCACAGTCTTTGCATTTATTTTTTGCCAGTGGAAGACCCCAGAGGAATTAGATAATGCATCTCATGTGCCAATTCCTGAATAATTAAATAAAAATGTCTATAATATACATGGGTGTACACATGAGTCAAATAAATGATAGATAAGGCCTATCGTTCATTTCTTCAACAGGGAATTCAGCACTCCCGTGTCACATATGTTCAATTTTCATCCTACCAGTTGGAAATAAGCTCTGAATTGTGCTGATAAAAGCAGAATTCATGAAGAGCAGAAGAAAAAGAAAATAATATCTTTAGCTTAAGGAAAATGGAGAACCAAGAAATATGGAAAATGATACTTTTTTATGGAACTTATTTTTTTAACTGGAGTATGGTTGAGACACAATGTTTCATTAGTTTCAGGTGTACAACAGTAACAGACAAGTCTGCGTTATGCCATCTATCACCACAGCACACTATTACAATCCCACTGACTGTATTCCCTATGTTATACCTTTTATTCCCATGACTTACCCATTTTAAAACTGGAGGTTTGTATCTCCCATCCCCTGTACACTTTTTGCCCATCCCCCACCCCTCTTAAGCTAGACTTTTCATTTTTCCATACTTACAAAGCAAAAGTCAAGAAATGCTGCTTTTTATATTAAAAGCAAGTTTCTAAAGATACAAGCAAACTTTTTATAAGAATGAGTATTCTCTTTTTTTAAAGATTTATTTATTTTGGAGAGAGAGCATGTGCGTGAGCGGGCAGGGGGAGGGACAAAGGGAGAGGGAGAGAATCCTTACGCCAACTACCCGCTGAGGATACAGTCCAACGCAGGGCTCCATCCCAGGATCCCAAAATCATGACCTGAGCCCAAATCAAGAGTTGGCCGCTTAACTGACTGGTCCTCTCAGGCACCCCAAGAATGAATATTCTTAATATCCTTCGCACTTTTTTCTGGAGAGCACCAAAATATCCTTTGATATCTATCGTTCATTTATGCTGTAGAAAGACCTAGGAAATTCCATGGTGGTCTATGAGAGAAACACACCAAAAACACAGGTCCTGTTAAGCCTAGAGGAGGCTGGCGAAAGGTTAGATAACCACCATGAGAAAATGCTAGTTCTTTCGTCGGCTGGATTTCAAAGTTGGCTTACTGGAAGAGCAGCTTGATACCTCTAAGTATGTGTGAGAAAATTTAAAATAGAGATGTGTTCTTTCTAACTGTACCAGGTACTTTCACGTGGCTGAATTAGTAAAATTCTGTGAGCATCTACTTTGCTTCCGGCCTTGGTCTGGTTGTTTCTGCCGCCCTAGTGCCTACTCCTTCTTCCTCTAACAGCTTCTCACCTTTTCTGGAGGTAAAGGAATGGCTGATTCCCGGGCCCAGGGCAGCAAGGCCGGCTCCGGGACCTGTGCTGGCTTACCCGGAGGGAGGTGTTCCTGTAGCGCCTTGTCTGAGTGGTAGCGCCTTGTCTGAGTGGAGATCCGTGGTCCTCCTGGGATTACCCAAATCCAGTCATTTCCGCCCCCTGTTTCAGCCAGCTTGCGTGGGGCCCATGTTTGCCTCTCAGAACCCTGTGGGACGCACTGCCCTCAAGGAACTTAAAAACTCACCAGTAAGGGAGATCAGACAAGCCCAAAAATAACTTTAAGTGCTTTAGGGGAGCTTCACCTGCTTCGGACTGTGTCTACACAGCACAAAAGGAAGTGGCAATCTGGCATGCATCCCGCTTGCTTTAACAAACTTGGCAGCTGGACGGATACGTGAGACTTCCAAGTCCAGCAGAAGATCTCCGGAGAAGGGCTTCCACAGCTTCCACGGGAAACGCACTGTGAGTTGCTTCCTAGACAGGCATCAGGGACATGGAGTAGGTTTTCTCCTTCCGTCTCTTTGGGTTTCCAGAACTTTCTCAGCTCCTAGTAGGAACTGGGAATGAAATGATAACAAAGATCCCACTATCAATTGCTTTGCTTTGTTTCGTAGTTTGGTTCATTTTAATTCTCTCCGCTTCTAAACCTTTCTTCACTCCACTTTGCATTTTGTACACACCTTTATTATAAAACAACTGCTGTTGACAGCATCCATGTCTGTCCCCTCCAGGAAAGGAGCTGTACTGTTCACCTTCCTAATTCGGGACTCCCTAACCAGAGCTGTTTAGTGTTACACTGGTTTCCTACACCATCATTACTGAACAGATTTTTAAAAAATTTTTAATTTTTATTTTATTATTTTTTTTAAGATTTTTATTTATTTGACAGACAGAGACCACAAGCAGGCAGAGAGAGGGGGAAGCAGGCTCCCTGTTGAGCAGAAAACCTGATGTGGGACTCGATCCCAGGACCCTGGGGCCATGACCCAAGCCGAAGGCAGAAGCTTTAACCTACTGGGCCACCCAGGCACCCCTGAACAGATTTTTAAAAAATTATTTATTTATTTATTTATTTATTTATTTATTTATTTATTTGAGAGAGAGAGAGAGAGAGAGAGTGAGAGAGCATGAGAGGGGAAGTCAGAGGGAGAAGCAGGCTCCCCACGGAGCCGGGAGCCCGATGTGAGACTCAATCCCAGGACTACAGGATCACGATCTGAGCTGAAGGCAGCTGTCCAACCAACTGAGCCACCCAGGTGCCCCTGAACAGATTTTTTTTTAAGGAATAGTCCATGGGCCCCACTCTGATCCTGCTGGAATGTACTGCCTCACATGCTTGGGTTTAAGGTGATAAAAAACAGAGAAATTTGTCTCTATATCTTCTTTTTGAAGCATGTTTTGCTACTCCTTCATCTACTCATACTGTCCAGTCAGCTCTAAGCACCAACTGTCAATGTCCTCTCTAAACCTGGTTACATGAGCAGTTGAAACCCTACACGAAAGTTTAATGTACCCTTCTGCACGGAGGCGGAACTTCGCCATCAAGATAAGTGAGGGGCCCCTGGCTGGCTCAGTTAGTAGAGTGTGCGACTGTTAATCTCAGGGTGGTGAGTTCTAATCCCGTGTGTGGCATGGAATTTACCTAAAATGCGATTTCAAAAAATAAGTGGAACAATGCTCATTGGAAACAGGCGTCCAGCCTGGGTTTCCCACTGAGTAAGCGAGAAAACTGATTTTTAATATCTGTGAAACTTCCTGTAAAGGCAAGAGGCCCTGAGAAACTTTTAACTCTGGGATGACAGAAAAGCATTGGATAGGAAGAGGCGGAATCAGCAAGGCCATTTAAGAGCTTGTTCCAATAGGCTTTGCGAGAAATGATGAAGGCTTGAGGCAAGGAAGAAGAGGAAGAACGTTAGACAGACATTTTGGAGTTAAAAATGGGAAGGAGTTAGACCAGATACAGACCTTGGAGCTCTAGCAATAGAAAAGATAGGGGAAATTTTTTTTAATACGATAAAATATATATAAATTAAAATTCATCGGGGTGCCTGGGTGGCTCAGTGGGTTAAAGCCTCTGCCTTCAGCTCAGGTCATGATCTCAGGGTCCTGGGACTGAGGCCCACATCAGGCTCTCTGCTCAGCGGGGAGACTGCTTCCCCCTCTCTCTCTCTCTCTGCCTGCTTGTGATGTCTGTCTGTCAAAAAAATAAATAGATAAAATCTTAAAAACAAAAAATTCATCATTTTACCCACTTTTAAATGTACAATTCTGAGGCATGAAGTGCATTCACATTGTTGGGCAAACATCATTATTGTCCATCATCAGAACTTTTTCATCCCTCCAAACTGAAACTCTGTACCCATTCAACACTAACTCCCCAGTCCCTCCTCCCCCGGGCCCCTGGTAAACCACCATTCTCATTTCTGTCTCTATGAATTTGCCTATTCTTGATATGTTACATAAGTGGAATCATATCACATTTATCTTTTTGTGTCTGACTTATTTAAATTAGCATAATGTTTTCAAAACAGAAATGATTTTGTTGTGCCTCACCTCCATTACAAGTCATTTAAGATAAAATTGTGTTTTTCAAAATGACACTGAATTATACATATGCTTATATTTAAGAAAGCCTATCTCTGGGTTTTCTGATTGCAAATTTTGGATAATTGAAGCTGAACTTTTCTCTCTTTCTACGTCTGGGACGCGAGTGGGATGTGTGTGTAGGAGTTACTCTTGCTTCACCTTCTAGGTATTCAGCTTCTCAGAGGCCTTCCAACGCCTGCAAATGCGGCAGTTTCAGATCTTTCTCAAATTCTCCCTAAGCGCCAATATATCTGCCAGGTCTCCTATTTCCTTCAGGCTCTGTTCTTTGCTAATAGGTCAAATGATGACGACGGGTTGGTGTACATTTCCCAGGTAACATATTTAGGTTTTAATCAGGGATTTTTTTTTTTTTTTTTTTTTTTTTACTGGACCCTAGTGAGTCCTAGAGACAATGCAGAAATGGAAACTTCAAGAGAGAGGATGTGAGACTTTGGCCAGGGCAGGCTTGGGACCCTCCCAAATCTTTCGTGCAGATAGGATGGCTGTATAGTCCCAGCAAAGGCCAATAAAGGTGAATGGTGCTTTGGGTGGCATTAAGCAAGGAGGAGAGAAGGAGCTTTTCACAGCATAGAATCCTCTCTGTTTGGGCTGGAAAGAGCCTTAACGATTTTCCACTCCAGTCCCAAAACATGGGCTTGAAAATCAGAGGACCTGGGTTCAAGTTTGGACTTCACTCTTCACTATTTGACCTTGGGCTAGCCATTTGACCTCCTCTGTGCTTCACTTTCCTTTTGGGGGAATGAACAAAATGGTATCTACCTCGTAAGATCATGGTAAGGATTAAATAAAACAATGTGTAAAAAGCATTTCTGTATTTAGAAACTTAGTAGCTTAGAGCAACGTCATCATCCATAACATTACCATTTCTGTGGGTCAGGAATTCTGCAGTGGTTTGGCTGGGTCGTTCTGGCTCTGGAGTTCTCCCAAGGGTACAGCCAGATGTCAGCTGCACTGTAGTCGTCTGATGGCTTGGCTGGGCCTGAAGGATTCACTCCTACCATGGCTGCCTCTCAGTTTTGCCTGGTCAGGGCTCTCCATGCGGGTCTCTCTGTGGGCCAGCTTGAGTGCCTTCATGACATGGCTACTGGCCCCCTCCAAAACAAACAGTTCAAGACAGCAAGGTAAAACCCCAATCCCCTAACACACCTGAAATGACACACTACACTGTGGAATTTTCTACTAGACACACAAGCCTGCCCTGATCCAGTGTGGGAGGAGACTCCACAAAGATGTGACGAGCAGGAAGGGAGGACCTTGGAGGCTGACCACCATGCCCATCCTCAGCTCCAATTCCAGTTATGAATTACCTCAGGAATCGGAGAAGCATGGGGGTGGAGTGAGGTCTGGAGGGAGGCCTGAAATTGGCCCTGAGTGGGGAGGCTGGCAGACATGGAAGTGAGCCTCATCCACCTTTGCCTGCCCCAACAGAGGGTCCGGGACGCAGCTTGAGTCCAGAAGGTGCAGCCCCTGAAGGGAGCTACAGACCTCAGGAACATGCTCGTGCCTGGAAAATACTGATAAAATGATTCCTCTTTCAAGCAAATCGGGTGCAACTTTGAAACTTTTGACAAATGTCCTATCCCTAACCCCTGGCTGGGCCACTGGTTTTATTTATTTATTTTTAGGATTTTCTGTATTTGACACAGAGAGAGAGAGAGCAAGCACAAGCAGGAGGAGTGGCAGGCAGAGGGAGAAGCAGACTTTCTGCCAAAGGAAAGATCAGGTCATGATCTCAGGATCCTGAGGCAGACGCTTAACTGACTGAGCCCCCCAGGCACCCGGGCTAGGGTTTTAGACAACCACTACTGCTCTAGCCAACATACTGAGTGTGTGGGACACAAGTCCATCTCTTTAGGTCTTACTGTCTCCCATCTCTGAAATGGGTTTGACGATACTAATTCATTGGTGGTTGTTCTGAAAACCAGGTTTGTCATTACAAATATGAAGCATATTTATTTTCATGTTATAATTTTGCTTTAACATGTTCATTAGTTTGTTTAAAAGAGAGCATAAAGATCCTCATAAATGCATTAATCAACACATTTACTTGCTCATTTTTCTTCTAATTTTAGTTTTCAAAAATACCCAAAGGCTACATCCATTACAGGGTAATGGACTGCAAAATCTTATTCGATTGCAGCGAACAAATTTAGTGAAGTTACCAAAAAGAAAAAATAGGTAATTCTGTGAACGTCTGTCAGTTCAAAAGAATCAAAACCGTTGTTCTCACTGTCCTCTACCACACCCCTCCATCCTCATTCACTCCGACTTCACAGACGTTGAGAAAGCAGGAAATCCAGGGCATCTATCCCTAGAAGGCCTTGGAGACCCATGGCTCAGGACTTTAGGGAGACAGATGTATTGAACATGCTCCAGGTTTGATTCTGATACAGGGCTTTAGGGTGGCTCACCACCAGTGATTTCCAGAGCCTTCCTTCTCATCAGACTGAGAATGCTCAGCAGACAGATTGTGTTGGGGGACTCTTGGGCCACAGCCAGTCTCACTATCTATGAGCTATTCTGGTGCCTTCTCTACTTACCTTGCAGACAGCATGAGCATTTTTTGAGGTGATTAACTATGGCCTTACACCAACAGTCTTACTTATGATTCTTGAATTATAAACTGTTTTGATGGAAAATTTTCTCCAGAAATTTAAAAGCGATAATTAATAATTGATAACACACAAGTTCAGGAAAACTTAGTACACTCAAATTCTTCCAGCAGATCCTGGTACCATTACATACATGATTATATTTAATTCAATCTAAGATGATTACTTCAAACTGGATTCTCCTGCTGTCTATTTCGGGTTCTTCAGGGATCCTGTGAAAAATCTAAGGAAATTTCTTGCTGATTGGGGAGATATTAAACTGCAACATATGGCCCACACATGTGATTAGTATTCCTCTAAGGAAAAATGCAAAGGATTATATTTAGAATACAGGGTATGTGTTCAGTGGTTCTGGATGACCCAGGGGATTATTAGGTTCTTCTTGTGGAATTTTCTACAGTTGAAAGATGAATCCGGAATTCTGCATGTTTGGTGCGGACCTTGGAGCTCATCTGTAAGATTTTGCAGGTGTGAGGCCTGCCAAATTTTCAGTATCATGTAGTTTCTTGAAAGGTATTCATACTGCTCTTCAGAGATTTTCTGAGTTTCAGGTTCTCTGCCATGTATTTTAGAGGAGTCTTTTCACACAGGTATCTTGTGAAGTAAAAAATTAAGAAAGCTATGTTATTGGCCCCCAAGTGAAATGGGTTGAGCCCTATAATAACATTGCCAGTTTTGTGCCTACAGTACCGTAAATGAAATAATTCTAAATTCCATTCCTTTTTGCTCTGATGTTTCACCACAAATGTGTTTTTACCACATATTTGATCATGGAAATAGAGAAGGGAACATGGTTTCTGATGAAATTTTGACTCTCACATTGGGGTCCTGGGAGGCCAGGGGCAGATCTCAGGATGACCTGCTGCCTTGGTCCAAGGCCATGGCTAATATGACCATCTCAGAAGCTCCTCAGTGCCTTTTCCATCTTCTGGTAAAATGTCCTACGCTGCAAGACAAACTCCTTGTTTTGTAAATATCCAGCTTCAACCACTAAAGTCCTAAAGAATATAAGGGCTTCCAACTGTTTCTATGCGACATTTCCACTTGAATATCCTACTGTCAACTCAAAATCAGTATCCCCTGCCCAGTCCACCCCTCCAGCAAACTGGTTCTCCTTCCTGGTTACCTGACTGCTGCCAGTTTAGTGACACCAACTTCTCATTTCCAGTCACTCAGGTATCTGAGAATTTGGGGGAAGTACAATTTTGTGCATTCTCTTACACTAACCTCTTTCTAAGTCCCTTTATTCATTTTTCTCTTCAAGCACTTGGATTCGCTTTCCATATTCCTCTCCTTTGACATCACATAGGAAGCTTTGATTCTAGTTGTTCTCCAGTGTTCTTCCCATCTAGCTCAGCCTCAGTCCTGTCCAGCAATTCTTCAGGAACCCTCTCCCTCTCTGTTGTGCTGCTGTCCTGGGCTCTAGGCATCGACGGCAAGCTTTAACTATTTTATCTCACTCTCAAGGTCAAGGGCTGCCTCTATAAAGAATCTACTCATCCGGCCTGATTTCCCACTATTGCCAAAAAACCCTTCTACTTCAATCAGGTTAATTTCCTTGGGTCTTTTTTCCTCCCCCCCCCAACCCCCGCCCATATTAGGTTCTTACTTGCTTATGTTTCTTTTTTTTTTCTTCCTGAAATATTTCTTTTCCTACCTTTCAAATCTCCATATTCAGACCTCTGATAATCCTACCTCATGGTAGCTTCTTTCCCTACACTTAAAACAAAAGCAAATCAAAACCATGAAAACTTCAACCCAGTAATACCATTTCTAGAACTGTATCCTAAACCATTAACACTAGCAAATTAGAAAAAGCTCTTGTGCACAAAATTTTCCCTCCCTTCCAACCCTATTTGATGATATTACTGAAGAAATGCAAACAAACCAGAAGTCCCAAGATAGAAATAAGTAATTACGGTACATCACTCTAGAGAATGCACAAAATGAATATTATAAAGACAATGCAATTATATAAAATTTGTAAAAATATAAAGCTAACTGGACAGTAGCAGCAGAATGTAATATTGTATAAACATTTTAAATCAGTTCTTAATATGCAAAACACTTTAAATCCATCCTTAATATCCCAGATTGTAAATAAGCTTGATAATGAAATGGTGAAGAGATAATTTAACCGTAAAGACATTGCTGGCACAAGAAAAACACATCCATTTACAAGTTTCTATGTAAATAAATTTGGACTTTTGTTAAAAAGACTAACATCTCTTATGCGCCTATGACATTCTAGTTATTTTATATCTCATTTAATCCTTACAATATCCCTGGGGAGGGTGGTATTATTATCTCCATTTTACAGATGGATCAAACAGGCTGAGAGAGGTTAGATTATTTTCCCAGTATCACACAGTTAGGTAATGGAAGGTTCAAGAACACTTCTTTATTCTTAACAAAATTTCTGTTATTGAGGACTTGATTATTAAATAGTGTATTTATTGTAAGCTTTAACAGGTAGGGGACAAGAGAAAGAGGAGGGGGCATTTGGGAATATTTACATGGACTTCTTAAGAAGTAGTCAAAAGCAATACGGAAACTAATGATAAAAGCCACGCTGGTGGACAAGGGTGTCTTCTGGGAGCTCTGAGTCACCACTTTTAGCTTAACATTTAGGATTCAGAGATGGCAAGGATGCGACTATGAAAGCGCTTGAAGGATTTGACGAGGATGCGACCCAGCCTCAAAATCAGATAGAAGAATGGATGCTACCACCTTTCTGTAGACAAGCTGGTATTATAGGACTCTTTGTTTTCAAGTAATCCTGCAGCTTTTCAAAGGTGGTTGGCTCTCCAGACTCAAGTCTGTTTCTGTGGCAGAGGATCCTATAGTCACGCCCCATATAGATCATAAGAAGCTTTGGAATCTTGACAATCTTTGAGGGCAAGTAGTATATCCATCTGCAGAGAATCTTGTAAAAGAAATGGTGGCGAAAACCTAGTATTACTCAATTCGTGGAACTGGTAGTCACCTGGGAAATGTTAGTGATTTCTCGGAATCCATGCCTTTTCCCCAGGGACTTGAAAACATGGATTTCCCCCATTGAATAGGACAGGTGAGATGTTTTTGAGCTTCTTCCATGGTCTTCAAGCTATGTGGGGGTCACCTAGGCCCTGGGGATGAAGTGCTAGGGAGAAATTGAATCTTACGGTGATTTGGTTATTAGGTCAGTCTTTGTCTCTACCCACAGTATACTGTACTTTTCAGAGCCTACTGATAAATAATGCCATTAAGTTAAAAAGATGAGGCTGTTCATACCTAAAAGGACTCAAAATTTATTTCACACTGGTGTGGTCCCCCCAAAATTCTGTCATCCATTACAAGCATCAGCAGGTAAGTTTCAGAACAGTCTATGAGGGTAGCATGAGTTGGAGTACCATTGTTTGGAAAGTCCTTGGTTGCTAGTGTGATCAAGATAGGCAAGGACAGTCTGTACATCTTTTGTGTGGGAGGAGTGTTCGGGTAAGAAGCCTGACATTAACAAGGTTAAAGGGCAATGGTTCTGCCTTTCCTCCTTCCCGTACATGCAATTCAGGCCTTGTATTAAATTGTTTTGACTTCTTTTTGCTTTCAAGTCTGCCCATGCTATATATATATTTTTTAATTTATTTTTTTATTTTTTAATTTTTTATTTATTTGACAGAGAGAAATCACAACTAGGCAGAGAGGCAGGCAGAGAGAGAGGAGGAAGCAGGCTCCCTGCTGAGCAGAGAGCCCGATGCGGGGCTCGATCCCAGGACCCCGGGATCATGACCTGAGCCGAAGGCAGAGGCTTTAACCCACTGAGCCACCCAGGCGCCCCTGCCCATGCTATATATTTTAACTTGAATCCACAGTGCAAAAATTCTGGGGTAGGCATGTAGTGGGGTAAATTTTAACCTCCCATGATATGGTCCTTGGTTTTGTATCTCTCACTACACTGGTTAAAATTTGTAGTTTTGTGAAACCTTTTCCTTGGTAAGGAGTGAGAAGGCCAAGGTTTAGGAGTACCTCATGTCTACCAGTCATCTTAGCATTGTCGCCAACATCGTGTGAATTAATTTAGTTGCGTTGTATTTGCTAATGTGATATTGAAATCTCTAACAGTTTTAGTTTTTTTAAAAATTATTATTCATTTGAA
Organism: Meles meles; assembly: GCF_922984935.1. Classification (NCBI taxonomy): domain Eukaryota; kingdom Metazoa; phylum Chordata; class Mammalia; order Carnivora; family Mustelidae; genus Meles; species Meles meles. The sequence continues at coordinate 72,551,375 of NC_060074.1, forward strand.
AGAGAGAGACAGAGAGACAGAGAGAGCACAAGCGGGGGAGAGGCAAAGGGAGAGGGTGAAGCAGGCTCCCCACTGAGCTGGGAGCCTGACGTGGTCTTGTCCCAGGACCCAGAGATCATAACCTGAGCCACTCATGTGCCTCCCCCCGCCCTTTTTTTTTTTTTAATTTTTAGATTTATTTATTTGACAGAGATCACAAGTAGGCAGAGAGGCAGGCAGAAAGAGAGGAAGGGAAGCAGACTCCCTGCTGAGCAGAGAACCCGATGCAGGGCTTGATCCCAGGACCCTGGGATCATGACCTGAGCAGAAGGCAGAGGTTTTAATCCACTGAGCCACCCAGGCGCCCCGCCTTCCCTTTTTTAAAGATTTTTTTTTAAATTCATTCGAGAGAGAGACAGAGAGAGCACACTGAACAGTTTTAAAAATTAAAATTCTTCACGTGAACAGCTTTAGCAGATGGGAAATGCTGAAATTAGCAAAGGTTCATGGAATGACTCAGAACATCCACCAACCCTTCTATCAGACGACCTTAAAACTGCTATGGGAGAGAAGAGAGACCCATTGGAGCTCTTTGTCTCTTTTTAAAAATACTTTTATGCCTACCTAAAGTCTGTTTTTATTATGGGAAGTTAGAAACAGTTTGGCTTTTAAACTTAAGAATTAATGAAATAAGATAAGGCAAAATCAGAGAGGGAGACAAAGCATAAGACACTCTTAACTCTAGGAAACAAACTGAGGGTTGCTGGAGGTAACAGGGTGATGGGCATTAAGGAGGCACTTGATGTAATGAGCACTGGGTGTTGTACGCAAATGATGAATCACTAAACTCTACCTTTGAAACTAATAATACATTATATGTTAGTTAATTGAATTTAAGTAAAATGTCAATAAATAAATAAACAAAACAGAAGAGGAATTCTATTCATTTGAATGATTTTCAAGCTTGATGACTAGTGAATCAACTTGGTATTTTCTTAGTTTCTATTCTCTCAAAAAAGAATTGAATGTTTTACTTTCGTTGTATATCAGATGAGCAGAGAATAAGTTACATGCCTATGTATACTATCTAGGGATTCTATTACAGAGAAATTTTAGAGTTTTTCTATTGCTACATGAGTGGTAGTATTTTAAATAAAAGCATGACTTTTGGCCATCATTTTATTTCCCCTTCCCTGGGATATAAGCAACACCGGCCTTTCTCCAGATCATGAAGGAAAAACCCTATTATTCTCTCAGTGACCTTTGGCAAGCAGCTGCTCTCTTGAACTGTTCGTGTCTCTGGAGTGTTTGACTAAGGTTTCTTCTGGTCAAGTCATCGACAATCCAAATGTCAAACAACAATGTGGCCATTTTTCATCTTGAGATAAGTGTTTCTCCAATAAGATGATCAATTAGTCTTATTCACATTACAATACACCTCCTCATGTATTTTTATGCCATACAAAGATCTCTATAGTCTTATTACCTTCTTATTAAAAATGCTCTTCATTTAGGTTGAGAGCGAGCGTGTTGTGGGAAGTACAGTTGGAATATATAATCCATCCAAACACACCTCCTGTGTGACCTACGTGCATTGACATTCTTTATACCAATGCATCCTCCAAAGGTGGAATTATGAGACAAAATCTCTACTCTCAAGGATATAAACTGAAGTCTTGCATAGAAAAGTTCCACTTTTGGTAGAACGAATGTTCTGGAAATGGGCTTTTTCACTGAAGCAAGACTTACCTGTAATTACAATTCCTTGGGGATTTTTTCACTTGGAAACCAGGCACTTCATGGAATGCTTTACAAGAAAAATTCTAAAATTTGTTTGCTTTTTGCTAGAAGACACTTAAGGTGCCATACTTGCTTCTAAATAAAAGTTTAATGCAGGAAACCTTAGGTGTGTATTTGGGGTAGAATCTCAGCCCATCATTACATATTACTTTGAAAGGTTTTGACTGTTGTCTCGGGTTGTATATATCTAGCTGCTTCAAATACAACCAGATTTTAAATAGAAACTACTGTTTTTTCCTTTTTCCTTGTTAATGGTAATATCTGTCACATCTATCCACAATTTCAACTGTGTTTTACATTACAATCGGACAGTTTATAAATCGTTCCTAAGAGTTACCTACGGTTAGAGACCTATGAAGGCTCCCGTTTTGAAAATCTTTTTGATTAATGAAACTTAAAAAGCCCCTTTCTGAGAATGTTACTTGGAGCTCAGAGTGTTTATACCTCTGAATATAAACTGAATTAAATGATTTTGGGGAGCATAATAAAAATATAAAACAGATAAATGTGTCTCTGTGTCTGTGTGTAGTGAGGGAGGAAAAAAAAATCCCATGTCCAGAATCAGTCTTTAGTAACACATTTCAGAAATTTGGAGTATTTAACATATTTAAAACAGCTGGCTTAAAATAATAACAAAATACTTACCTACATTTGAAAGTGAAACAGCAGTTCCAATAAGCATTATAAATAGAACAATCTTCCCCGGTTTATTAATTCATTCTCTTTTTCCTATGACAGGCTGGTGACAAGCACCTAATCTGGGCCAGGTAAGTACAAGGCGCTGGAAATACAAAGATAAATGACAATCTGTGCCCTCCTGGAGATATTTTTCCTCCTGGAGTTTTAATGTTTAATTTCATTCGTGCTTTTATTAGGAAGGAAAGGCAGAAGAGGAGGGAAATGACTGTCTAAAAAAGGGATGGGAGTTTGAGTCAGAAGTTATTATTCAGCTTTTCTTGGGAGATTCTGAATTCATTCCATTATTATAAAGTTCTCACTTACTTCTCCAACTGAAATGAAACATACACACCCCCTTTGTCTCCCACAAAGATAGAATGAATGGAAACAAGATAAGAGCATGGGCTCTGGAGCCAGATAGGGATGGGCTGGAATACTAACCCTGCTACCAATTCGATTGTACCTTTCTATCATTTACATAATTAGCCTCTCCGTGTATTGCTTTTCTCATCACAGAAGGGGAGTAAGCACCTTCTAAAGGCAGTTTCTTTCTCCTTCTAGGCCCTTCTTTTCCCTTCCTGCGCTGAATATTATCGATCTGAGTATGAGGCACCACACAAAAAAAAATTTTAAAATAATTTGAAACTTGGGAATTGTATCTTTCAGATGCTGTAACATAATTGCTAACCTTGATGTTTTATAAGGGGTTGGAGTAAAAATGATGTCAGGGTTCCCCAATCCCTTGGTTTGGCTATGCATGTTTGGCACAGATCCCAGACTAAATATAGCAAGTCTTGCTTCTTGGGTCAATATAATTTCTAATCCCTAGGTTGAATGAGCAAATCTTCCCAGACAAGATTTAATTCAACAATGCATTTAGGTAGACACTGACTGTATCTAACAGTACATCACCAAGTGAACACAGGTCATCAGCATTAGCTTGACTAACTGAAAAGAAACTTGCATTAGGAAACCAGCACTCGGGGCGCCTGGGTGGCTCAGTGGATTAAGCCGCTGCCTTCGGCCCAGGTCATGATCTCAGGGTCCTGGGATCGAGCCCCGCATCAGGCTCTCTGCTCCACAGGGAGCCTGCTTCCTCCTCTCTCTCTGCCTGCCTCTCTGCCTGCTTGTGATCTCTCTCTCCGTCAAATAAATAAATAAAAATCTTTAAAAAAAAAAAAAAAAAAGGAAACCAGCACTCTAACCAACAAATCCTGCTGGGAATTCACTAAACATAATTGTTCATTGAAAAAAAAAAATAGAAATAGAGTATTAGGGGTATATTCACCCACTGATAGTTCCACATAATTCCCTGAAGTGTTAATGGAAGCTCAGCAAGTCCATCAGCAGGCAAATCTACCTCTTAACATCCCAGTTCATCTGTCAGTCTCCATTCACAGACCCTTGACATGGAGTGGAAAGGAAAAAAAATCCCATGGAATTTTCAAGGAAGAGAAGTCTATCTCTTTGCACTTACCCGTTCAACCACACTACAGCCTTGGCTTTAAAATGGCCAAACCAAGGGGCTCCTGGGTGGCTCAGTCAGTTAAGCATCTGCCTTCAGCTCAGGTCATGATCTCAGGATCCTGGGATCAAGCTCCGAATCAGGCTTCCTACTCAGTAGGAAGCCTGCTTCTTCCTCTCCCTCTGCCTCTCCCCTGTTTGCGTTCCCTCTCTCACTGTGTCTCTCTCTGTCAAATAAGTAAAATCTTAAAAATAAAATGGGTAAACTATTTGGAATCATGTGTTCCCATCCCTGGAGGATGGACTTGCTTCTTTATCTTTCTAGAATATATAGGTTAATGGGATTCCATCTATAGTTTATAGTTTATAGGCCAGATCCCTCTTCCTTACATGGACATTATAGCCTTTTCTCTTCTTTCCTTCCTTCCTTCCTTCCTGCCTGCCTGCCCTTGCCTTTGCCAAAATGTCCTTGCATTCTTGGACTTAAAGCCAAGAACAGGCTTTGTATTCCTAGAGTAGCAGAAGAAGTTAAATGTCTTTATTTTTTCATTCATTTCTATTGAAATAAACAAGCATATATTTTCCAATTTCTTCACTAAGTAAAATCAATTTCTGTGCTGGATGAAAGTTAACTATCACGACTCAGTGTGAAAAGTCAATGGGAAATTGAAGACCACTGTTTCTGTGACTCCTTCTAATGACTGCAATGACAGGCTTAAACTGCTTTCACAGGAGTCCTGTGAGCCAGGCCCCGAAGAATTCTTATGTTTCCACGTAACCCCTTCAAGGAAAATAGCATTCAATCTAACGGAGACTGAATAAGCTACACTTCTGTGATTCGTTTGGCTTGTGGCTTCTACTGCTTTTCTATTCCTGCCTTAGCAAATTATCCCAAACTTTGTGGTTTCAAACAACCCAAATTTATCATCTTGTAGTGCCGGAGGCGGAAATCTGATGCAGGTCTCACTGGCCTAAAACTAAGGTGTTGGCAGGGGTATGGTCCTTTCTAGAGACCTGAGGGGAAAGCAGGTTTGCTGGCATTTCCAGTTTCTAGAGGCATGTGTGTTAAAAGAAGTTACTGAATTCTATTCCCCAAAAATAATGGGTCATGGATGACAAAAAGAAAAGAAGAGCTCTATCTCACAAGTCTTTTATTTTTATTTATTTATTATTTTAGAAAGATTTTATTTATTTATTTATTTATTTATTTGACACAGAAAGAGACCACAAGTAGGCAGAGAGGCAAACGGGGGGGGGGGGGGGGAGCAGGCTCCCCGCTGAGCAGAGAGCCCGATGCCAATGCCGGGCTCAATCCCAGAACCCTGGGATCATGACCCGAGCTGAAGGCAGAGGCTTAACCCACTGAGCCACCCAGGCGCCCCTCGAGTCTTTTATTTTGGTGACCAATGTGGTAGGCAGCCTTTAAGATGGCCACAAGCATTCCAGTTCCTTGAATGTGAGCTAGACCTAGTGACTTTTTGCTTCCAACCAACAAAATTTTTGACAAAGACAATGAGATTTGGTTCTGAGATTAGGCCACAGGAAGTCTCTGGCTTCCATCATACTTGCCCGCATGTGTTTGCTCTGATGAAAATCAGCTGCCATGTTTTGAGCTGCCCTACAGAGGGGCCTCATGGCAAGGAACTAAAGACAGCTTTCGGGGCACAGGCAGAGAGTTTGAAACCTAGGCGCGCAATGCCAGGACCTCAGAGGAACCGAATCCTGTTAACAATTGCTTGAGTGCGCTTGGAGGTGGATCTTTCCTTGCTCAGGCCTCGAGGCGGCTGCTGTCCTAGAGGCTGAGGCATCTGGGAAAGCTGTGCCTGGATTTCTGATTCACAAGAACTGTGGGGAAACAAATGCTTGTTGTCATAAGCCTTTAAATTTGGGGATAATTTGTGTCATAACAATGGATAACTGATACAACAATGAAATGGCATTACATAAAGTTTAGGAAATGGTGGGGGTGGGGAGTCACCCATAATTCTACGCTCAGTCACAACTCTGGCTTTACTTTTGCATATTTCATTTCAATCTGCACACATAAACATACATTTCTATTGCTGATGAGCATAATGTGAATCAGATATTGCATTCTATTTTTTTCATTTAACACTTAAACCATAAGTATTTCTGTGTTGTTATAAGAATTTTTGTACTTAAGGGGTGCCTCGCTGGCTCAGTCAGCAGAGCATGCAATTCTTAATCTTGGGGTCATGAGTTTGAACGCCACATTGGACATAGAGATTACTTAAAATAAATAAATAAAAATTAAAAATAAGAAGAATTTCTGTACTTACAATTTTTATTTTTTATTTTTATTTATTTTTTTAAAGAATTTATTTATTTATTTGACACAGATCACAAGTAGGCAGAGAGACAGGCAGAGAGAGAGGGGGAGGCAGGCTCCTTGCTGAGCAGAGAGCCTGATTTGGGGCTCGATCCCAGGACCCTGAGATCATGACCTGAGCTGAAGGCAGAGACTTTAACCCACTGAGCCATCCAGGCGCCCCTGTACTTACAATTTTTAATGGCTACATAATATTCATTCAAGAGGGAGTACCATAATTCATAATTTAGCTAATTCCCTCATTCTCTTTGGGCATTTCCATTACTTCCTATTTAATTTGCAATTAAAAATAATGTGACAACAATCATCTTGTGGATGTGGTTCTTTTTTTTTTTTCCTCTTACCACTTTAATTTTTCCCAGGTCTTTCTCTTTCTTGTACATTTCTCAGTTTGCTATAGTAGCTCTTCAGAGTATTCTCAGTGGTTGGTGGATGGCAAAATTTCTGAGTCACTTCATGCTAAAGCTGTCTTTGTTTTTCTGTTCATTAAATATTAATTTAGATGGCTATTGATTTTTGGTTGAATATTGCCATACCCAAATATATGGCAATATCAAACCTAAGAAAAATCCCACCTCTCCAATAAAAATATAACTTCAAAGTTTTTAGCCAGCTTGAGCAGGCTATTTTAGACATGGAAACAATATAGGTAATATATATTTATAATTAAATTTTGTCACACAAGCATTTAAATCAACATATTACAAAAATCACTTTTTAAAATTTTGATTTACTGCCTTCTTTTTTTCTGGTTGAATTCTTAAATATTTTTTTATTGTGGTAGAATACACATAACATAAAATTTGCCATTTTGATAATTTGTAAGTGTACAATTTAGTAACATTAAGTACGTTTATGTTGTGCAACTACCACCACTCTCCATTTCTAGAATGATATTCTTTTGGAGCAGGAAAACTTCTTGTAAGTGAGATTACTGGGTCAGAGAGTTTGAATTACATGTCCTTTTTTTTTTGCTTGTTTTTTAATTGATTTATTTATTTTTTTTTTCTTTTTTACAGATTGAGAGAGAGAGAGAGAGAGATTACAAGTAGGCAGAGCAGCAGCCAGAGAGGGGAGGAAGCAGGCTCCCTGCCAAGCAGAGAGCCCGATACGGGGCTCGATCCCAGAGACCCTGAGATCATGACCTGAGCTGAAGGCAGAGGCTTAACCCACTGAGCCACCCAGGCGCCCCTAATTGATTTATTTTTAAAGATTTAATTTATTTATTTAGTTGGATGAGAGAGAGAGAGAGAGAGAGAACCAGCAGGGCGAGCAGCAGAAGGAGAGGGAGAGGCAGGCTCCTTACTCAGGCTCAATCTCAGGACTCTGGGATCATGACCTGAGCTGAAAGCAGACCCCCAACAGACTGAGCCACCCAGGTACCCGGTGTGCCTTTTATGAAATTCAATTATATTGTAGTGTCTAAGAACATGGGCTATAGATTCAAACTGGATTTGAATCCTGAATCTGAGTAATACTTGACAACTTTTGGGAAGTAATCTAATTTTTCTTTTATTTTTTTTGTTTTTTAAAGATTTTATTTATTTATTTATTTGACAGAGAGTGAGAGACACAGCGAGAGAGGGAAAACAAGCAGGGGGAGTGGGAGAGGGAGAAGCAGGCTTCCTATCGAGCAGGGAGCCCGATGCAGGGCTCTGTCCCAGGACTCTGGGGAGCCTAAGGCAGATGCTTAATGACTGAGCCACCCATGCACTCCAGAGATTTTATTTTTTAAGTAATCTCCACATCCAACATGGGGCTTAAACTCACAACCCTGAGACCAAGAGTCCCATGCTCTACCGACTGAGCCAGCCAGGCACCCAGGGAAAGAATCTACTTTTTCCAAGTCTCATGTTCCTCTTCTACAAAGTGGAACCCAATAACACCAAATAATAATTGGTATGATATTGTATATCTAAAATACTTAGGATGATGCCTGGCACAGAACGTCCATGATTTCCTTTGCAATATGTAAACCTACATAAATGGAAACTCTTGTTATTTATGATCATTATCATCGTCATATTCATGACCCCGTAGAATCAGTTATTCTTTATATACGTGGCTTCTGGCATTTTGCTGCTTCTGGAAGAAGATTTTCAACAATATCTGCGAACAGTACTTGTGTTTTGAACAAGTTGGGATACTATCAGGATTATAAAAGATGCTATCGGTGTGGCTCTCCTTAAACCTGATGGATCAGCTTTTTACAGAATTCAACAACAGATGCGACGAACGTGGAATCAAACCACAGCAGTATTCATAGTACATCACCACAGAGCAGGTTTTGATATCGGATGAAATGCAGGGGGAAAGAATGTAAAGCGATGATGGGAGAGGTGGGGTGGAGAGAGGTACTGAGATTTTGAAGAAATGAGTAGAAAGACACGGGGAAGCTCCTGGTTATTGAGCAATTGAGGGAAGCGATTGTGGTCAACAGAGAGTCAGGTGCTGCTGATATCCTCCCAATATTCTCGTGAGATAGTAACGAGGAGACAAACGAGAAAGCCTAAGTACAGAAAACTAACGTCCCGAACGTCACACAGCCAGTGATTAGCAGACGTGGGATTGCAGTTTAGGCTCTGGATTCCATGATTTTTTTGGTCTGTGGCTCACTGCATTCGTGTGATTAAGGACTAATTCTAGAAGTAGGTTTTTTCTATTTGAAAGGAATGAGTCTTTACCCAGACACAGACCCATGGAGAATGAGTAAAGCGCAGCTGTGCCGGAGAGCTTCGGTTTGCCCCCAGAGATCCGTGCCTGGGCTTCTCCATCCTGCTGTCTGCATCAGAACTGACCTGTAGAGAGTGCATCAAAGGGCTGGCTTGGAGTGCGCTTGAGCTTGCCCCCAGCTTCCTGTTGGTATTGGCAAAGGAGATTAGAGGAAAGAGAGTATTTATGGTTTCCTCCCTGAGGGGTTTCATTACGCTGGCTGTGTCCTGGCTCCTGTCTGGCGTCCCTCTGTACAGAGTCTTCAGGTTTCCAGTAACTTCTCTCTATACCCTTGTTATTGCAGGGTGGTAACAGTGCCTGGGCACTACAGTACTATGCCTTGTTGATTGTCTGTATCCTGCTCACATCTTTGTAAATAGGCCCTTTACCAAACTCTCCCCAAATTATCCCACTTCAAGTGTACCATCTGTTTTCTAATGAGCCTCTGACTGACACACAAGCTTTATGGCCACTAAGCAGAACTTTTGGGGAAGAAAGAGGAGGTGACTAGACCAGAGAAGGATCTGACTTCTCACCACTTCAGACTGTGGATGGCCTATGAAGATGGCAAAGGAAGGTGAGTGGGGTTATTTCAGTATCTGAATCCTCAAGAAAACTGGCTCCTTCCTCTCCTAGTTGAAGGTGAGATGACATTTCCCTCAGTGCGGTCTCACCAGGTTGAGAAGAGAGTCCCAGACTGAAGTGATGTCCTGTTGTCTTGGGCCATTCTGGAGAGATGGCGGTTATGTTCTACCTCTGGGTGTGGCCTGGCCTCTTGCCAAGAGTAGTCAGGCCATCCAGGGCTGAGCTGCCCAGCCATCTACCTACCAATTCTCAAAAGTCTTAGAGTTAAAAGCAACCAAATCCTCACATTTCAGAACCATCACTGGCATCTAAATTATGGTATTGTAATTAAGCTTTATACCCAAGGTTTCAGGCTTTGGGTACTTTAAAGAATAGTCTAGCGATCAAAGAAAGCCTCATGAGCAAGTGTCATTTGTTTGAAGGTCTCTGGACTCCAGAGAAGAGGTTGTTCTAGAAACTTGTACCAAGATACCACCATTTTTTTAAAAATTTTATTTATTTATTTATTTTTATTTGTTTATTTACAGCATAACAGTGTTCATTGTTTTGGCATCACACCCAGTGCTCCATGCAGTACGTGACCTCCCTATTACTCACCACCTGGTTCCTCAACCTCCCACCCCCCCCACCCCCCCACCCCCCCACCCCCCGCCACCCCTTCATAACCCTCTGGTTGTTTTTCAGAGTCCATAGTCTCTCACGGTTCATCTCCCCTTCCAGTTTCTCTCAACTCCCTCTCCTCTCCATCTCCCCATGTCCTCCATGTTATTTGTTATGCTCCACAAATAAGTGAGACCATATGATACTTGACTCTCTCTGCTTGACTTATTTCGCTCAGCATAATTTCTTCCAGTCCCGTCCATGTTGCTACAAAAGTTGGGTATTCGTCCTTTCTGATGGAGGCATAATACTCCATTGTGTATATGGACCACATCTTCTTTATCCATTCATCCGTTGAAGGGCATCTTGGTTCTTTCCACAGTTTGGCGACCGTAGCCATTGCTGCAATAAACATTGGGGTACAAATGGCCCTTCTTTTCACTACATCTGTATCTTTGGGGTAAATACCCAGCAGTGCAATTGCAGGGTCATAGGGAAGCTCTATTTTTAATTTCTTCAGGAATCTCCACACTGTTCTCCAAAGTGGCTGCACTAACTTGCATTCCCACCAACAGTGTAAGAGGGTTCCCCTTTCTCCACATTCTCTCCAACACACGTTGTTTCCTGTCTTGCTAATTTTGGCCATTCTAACTGGTGTTAGGTAAGATACCACCATTTTTTATTGTCCCATATGGGGTAGACAGTTTTGACATTGAAGTTGGGGCACTTGCCGTGTTATGTCGTCTCTTGAGAATGCTTTTTTTTTTTTTAAGATTTTATTTATTTGACAGACAGATCACAAGTAGGCAGAGAGGCAGGCAGAGAGAGAGAAGGAAGCAGGCTCCCCACTGAGCAGAGAGCCTTATGCGGGGCTCGATCCCAGAACCCTGGGATCATGACCTGAGCGGAAGGCAGAGACTTTAACCCACTGAGCCACCCAGGCACCCCTTGAGAATGCTTTATACATTTGATAGGACCCAGAGCCCCAGAACTGCCAGGTTCTAGTTAGCTGGGAGAGCTTCTTTTATCCTGCACACAGTGATAACCTCCAAACCCCTTGCCTGTTCACTTAGCTATCTTCTCTTTTCTAACTGATTCTTGCATATTTCTCCCGTACCCCACCCTTTGGTACGTGGTTATGTGGAGGCTGCCTTTTGTTGTTACTTCGATAGTGTATGTTCTTTCATTTGTTCAAGTATTTATTGCCCAGGGACCGGACAATCAATAATGGGCAGCTGTGCATATGATGAATATAGTTAGTCCCTACTGTCACAGAGCCTAGTCTAGTGGAAGATAGAGATACACAAAAAGATAATTACCCACGGTCGCTCCTTGTCTTGTAATTTCATGTGAGTGGAAGACAGAATTCATCTCTTCTGGTTTGTATCCATGGAGTATCCAAGCACCACACAGGTGACACGCAGTAGGAACTTGATTTTATACATTTTCTGCTAATAGTTCAGTGTTTCTTACTCTGCCTGCCTCTGTGTCAACGGTGTCAGAACTGGCCGTGAGGCAAGGATGGAAATCAGATTGGAAACTGATGCTTGTTTCTCTCTCTACACTGGGACGCTGTCATATCAGACTAGATAGCTCCAGATGTCCAATAGATTGGGCTACTTCCCTCATCGCAGTCCTCTTTCTGGGAGACATAGCTGTGTGCCTCACTGATGAGCCTCCCTGGCCCACCGCTAAGAACCACTTCCCAGTAAAGAACAGAACGAAGAGGAAAGAACAGAAAGCTCTGTGACCAAACCAGCTTTGGCCCTCAGGGGTAAGGAATCGTTCTCCAGATCACCTCATTAAAGGGAACAGGAAAGGAAAGACTCTATCTGAGGATCACTGATGTACCGTCACAACCCATTTCTTTAGTTTTCTTGCTAAATTCTGGATATTTATTGCTACTGGCTGATATCTTTTGCTCTTGCTTTTTTTTAGGGACTAAAGTGCCCAATTATTCAAACCAGTATATTCTGAGATGGTCTGGGAATGGTTTGTTCTAAAATTCTTGGTGTTTTTTCACTTTCAGCTAAAATGAATTTCATTTGTTGAATGCATCAGGATTTGCATGACGTTTGAAATGACTCTTCGTCAGGAAACTGAGTAGCTTAAAATGAATAGTAGCTCTCCCGCTGGTGATGATCATTTGGTATTAATAGCACCTCTTCTGTCTAGACTCCCCCAAAATTCAAATTTAAGAGTTAAATCAATTCTGGAATCATAATTGCAGTCATACATTTCTTCCAATTTTTAATTTTTATGCAGTTATCTATTTAGGTACCTTAATTTTCATTTATCTTAACCACAGTTATGACTTTTCCTTAAGATTGTCACCTTAACCTGCCATCATGCCCAGCTCTTATTTATAGTAATTTCCTTATGATTTTAAATTCTATTTTGAATTTTAAGGCCATTGGAACTTCTCTCACTTGTGTCTGCAGGGAACTGGGTAAAGGGATTCCCTATTGCTTACTCTGCCACAGAACTAAATCTTAAACTGCTCTTTCAGACCCAGTGGGGTCCCCTGCCCCCTTCTGCCCCGCTCATTGAGACTTTCTCCACTAGGGATTCCATAACTAATTTACCCATCTACTGTATTATCCGTCTGGTTCTCACCTTGTCCTTTGGATTGGAAGCATACCACTTGTCTCCTGGTTCACAACTTTGGCATCTGCGGACTCCCCAATTCCAGCAACAGCTTCAGTGGCTGCCACAGGAAATGTTCTTCCGACCTCCAGGATGGGAAATGATGCTTCTATCAGACTTAGTCCGGTCTTGAAGTGGAATCTAGATGCACTAATTCTTAAAAAACATTATCATATCATTCATATCGTATCAAAAACAATATTATTATTGTTTTATTGGTAACTTTTATTTTATTTTATTTTTTAAGATTCTATTTATTTGCTTGGCAGAGAGACTGAGAGAGCACAAGCAGGGGAACAGTAGAGTGAGAGGGAGAAGCAGGCTCCCCACCGAGCAGGGAGCCCGACGTGGGGCTTGAACCCAGGGCCCCGGGATCATGACCTGAGCTGAAGGCAGATGCTTAGCCATCTGAGCCACGCAGCCGCCCCTATTATTATTATTATTATTATTATTATTATTGCTAATTGAATGTCAAATTGTGGAAGCTGGTGGGATGGATAGAAAGAGAAACTAAGGTAAAGGTGGTCTTAGAACCGAGTGCTTTAGATAGAATTATAATATAGACTAGATGGAATTCTTTAGCAGAATTAGAATATGCACCGGCAGAAGACCATAACCCGTGTTTGTAGCCACTGCAGCTGTTATGCTCTTTGAGTCCTTTTTAAAACTAGACTTAACTGGAGTTGTGAGAAGCGTAACTCTCCTGAAGGAATCTCTAGCAGAAGGAGCAATCATTTTCAAGGTAGAAAAAAACTATAAGTATAAATAGACTGGGTTCACCTAAGACAGATGAAACAAGCATCTAGAAGAAAATCTATCGGTTAGGATTAGATCTAGTGGCAAGTAACAGAAACCCAAAATAATGGTGGCTTTAACAAGATAGAGCTTTATTCCTCTCCATGTAAAAGTCTAGAAATAAGCAGTGCCTGCGTTCTTCCTGTCTTTCTGTTTTACTGTCTTTAATGTTCCCTTTCCTGGTCCAAAGTGAATGCTAAGCCCCCAGCTGTCACATTTGCGTTCCAGCCAACAGGAAAGGAGGATATTATATACATATATCTTGCTTTTATCACATTAGATGAAATAACTGTCATATGGCCATTCCTAGTAGCTAAGGAAGCGGGGAAATGGTTTTATACCAGGTGGCCCTGTGCTCAGCTAAAAACGAGGCCTGTCACTGCCAAGAAGAAGGAAAGAATAGATGTTGAGGAATAGATAAATATTACGTAATTGGGGACTGTTCGGAGTAAAAAGATCCATAAGCATTTCATGAAAACAAGTTCCAAAGAATTTCTGCCTCCCAGCATTAAATAATAATTTTAAACTTACGTTAAATCATGTTCGGGAGTATGTCTATAACAGAACCACAAGCCAACCTCAAGAGTCTGGTATTAGAAGCACATCACGAGTTATTGTTGCTAATGTAGGTGTTGAGAATGAAGAAGACTGAGTGAATGTTGAAGAAAAGACCTCAGAGGCTTATGGATAAATGGCTCTAGAATCTAGTCTAAGAGCACCTGTCCCAGCTTGAGGAATGATTTTGATCATTGTCAATGGAGTTACTCTGAATCACAGATTTGGGACTTGGGAAGTTCTGTTTTGGTTGGATTCTCCAAAACAGCATGCCTGTATTTAGATTTTCAAATCAGAGAAACTGAAACTTCAACTCATGAGGATAGCAGCTTTTTTCTTTCTTTTTTTTTTTTAAAGATTTTATTTATTTATTCGACAGATAGAGATCACAAGTAGAGAGGCAGGCAGAGAGAGAGAGAGGAGGAAGCAGGCTCCCCGCCAAGGAGCCCGATGTGGGGCTCGATCCCGGACCCTGGGATCATGACCTGAGCGAAAGGCAGAGGCTTTAACCCACTGAGCCACCCAGGCACCCCGATAGCAGCTTTTTTCAAAGGAGCATTTTTTTCTTCCCAGATGAGTCAGTTTTAACCCCTTCTTGCCATTTCTGGAAGCATTAATCTGTTTATCCGATGGTACTCTAAGTAAACTTAATGTGCTATTAGGGGGTGATTTACGTACCGTGAGAGAGAAAGTTCACCCATTTCTGGGGGTGGCGGGGGGAAACAAAAACAAAAGAACTTACTCTGTGAGCCACCAGATTACTGACCATCAAATTTTGGCCCTATTTGCTCCCTGTGGAGGATTTTTCCATCCAAATCCCTTGAGGCCAGGAAGTCTTCCTGTTTTACCTGGTATCCCAAGTGCCTACCCCACAAAGCTAGCTCATAATAAATATTGGTTGAAATATTCTGAAGTGCCTTCATCAAAGACAATGACAGAAAAACACATAATGAAAATTAGCAACACAGTTTTTGGTTAGTCTTGGGTCATTTCTAGTAGTTCTTTTTTTTTTAAGATTTTATTTATTTATCTATTTGTCAGAGAAAGAGAGGGAGAGGGAGAGAACACAAACAGGGGGAGAGGCAGGCAGAGGGCAAAGCAGGCTCCCGACTGAACAGAGAGCCTGATGTGGGGCTCAATCCCAGAACTCTGGGATCATGACCTGAGCCGAGGGCAGTTGCCCAATGGACTGAGCCACCCTGACGCCCCCACCCTTTTTTTTTTTTTTTTTTTTTTAAGATTTATTTACTTGAGAGGGAGAGAATGAGAGCTGTGCCCGGAGCCAGACACGGGGCCAATCCCAGCACCCTGAGATCATCAGATCATCGCCTGAGCCCAAATCAAGAGTTGGGTGCTTAACTGACCGAGCCCCCAGGGGCCCCTCTAGTATTTCTTTCTTTTTTTTTAAAGATTTTATTTATTTATTTGACAGAGAGAGAGATCACAAGTAGGCAGAGAGGCAGGCAGAGAGAGAGGAGGAAGCAGGCTCACCTGCGGAGCAGAGAGCCCGATGCGGGGCTCGATCCCAGGACCCTGAGATCATGACCTGAGCCGAAGGCAGTGGCTTAATCCACTGAGCCACCCAGGCGACCCCCTCTAGTATTTCTAAGAGAAAAGAAAATTCACGGCAAGATGACACTGGGAAGTTTTGAGCTTTTGCAAGGAAATGGTGAAGGAAAAAATATTTATTTTGACAACTGCTCTTCAGTGTGAAAAATTCATAACTGTAAATGACAACAAAGGAAAGAAAACCTAATCTCTTAAGAACCTAAGCATTTACCATACTAGATTTTAGGATACACGATGGTTCCTTCTGTTACTTCTGTTTCCTAGTGCTGCCCATTTGCCAAAATAAAGATGTCCTTTCTCCAGCCAAACCTGAGCTGCCAGAGTGAACTAATGACTTCAGAATGGAAGACAGATGCTTCCTGCGGGAGGATTCCTGGGCAGACAGAGAACACGTAACCAGAGCTGGTTTCAGAATTTGTGAGGCCCAGTGCAAAATGAAAATGGAGGACTACTTGTTCAGAAGTTAGGGGGAAAAGTGTCATTAAAGGGACTAAAATATAAAGCTTTCCTCCTTTTCCCACAGTATCTCTGTTTTTTAATGTATTTAATGCTGCCCTAATTAAAGAAGAATAAAGCATTTTAAGTTAATGGCATTTTTTTTACCATTCATCTTTTGAGTGTGGCATTCCAATTTTAAATTTATTCAAATATATTTATTCAAATTATATGAGAACGTTTACTTGCATGCAGGATCACCCAAATTGTACAGTTATGTTTTGTAGCTTGTACATATATATGTATTTTTTCATTTTTTAAAAGATTTTATTTATTTATTTGACCGAGAGAGAGAGAGAGAACAAGCAGGGGAAGCAGCAGGCAGAGGGAGAGGGAGAAGCAGGCTCCCTGCTCAGGAGCCCGATGTAGGCTCAGTCCCAGGACCCCAGGATCATGACCTGAGCGGAAGGCAGACACTGAGCCTCAGACCGACTGAGCCACCCAAGCACCCCTGTATTTTGTTCTTACCACCACATTGAATATGCTGCAAAAAACTGCCTCACCTGTTTGGTTTTTTTTTTTTTTTTTCGCCTCTTCATTTGTGCACATTCTCCTAGCAGTCTGCGGAGGCCAATAGCGTCCGTAAAATGCTTGCCCTGTGCTTACTTTGAGTCCTGTCGAGCTCCATGCTGGTTCCACCGGAATTCTGAGCTTCAGAAATGCTACATGAAAATGGGATGGCAAGAAACGACAGAGGCACATGGA
Organism: Meles meles; assembly: GCF_922984935.1. Classification (NCBI taxonomy): domain Eukaryota; kingdom Metazoa; phylum Chordata; class Mammalia; order Carnivora; family Mustelidae; genus Meles; species Meles meles. The sequence goes on from NC_060074.1 coordinate 72,568,308, forward strand.
ATATGCATTATCTGCTCATGCCATGCTATGTTGTCCCTTTGGACTTTGCTTACAAAACATCCAAGTTCAAGGATTAAATTATTATGAATTTCAACACAGTGATAATACAGCATTAAATCAAACGTGGGACTCTTTTTTTTTATAGATTTTATTTATTTATTTGACAGAGAGAGATCACAAGCAGATAGAGAGGCAGGCAGAGAGAGAGAGAGGGAAGCAGGCTCGCTGCTGAGCAGAGAGCCCTATACGGGACTCGATCCCAGGACCCTGAGATCATGACCTGAGCCGAAGGCAGCGGCTCAACCCACTGAGCCACCCAGGCGCCCCAAACGTGGAACTCTTCTGAGCCTGAGACCCTGCGTGCCTGCACAGGCCATGCACGCATGAAGACAGTCCCACATGTAAGCAAAGTAATAGTTACCTTCTCTTCTCTTTGTCAGTAATTTGAAAAACCAGTAGTCATTTGAAGAGCACAAAGAAAATGGGCTCATGCCAAAAGGGGACATATTGAAAAATAATATTGTATTGGCTAACTGAAGTCTAAGATGAATCTTGTTATATTGTAAAAGAATTAACAGGAAGGGTGCCTGACTGGCCCAGTTAGAAGAGCATGGGACTCATGACCTCAGGGTCATGAGTTCGAGCCCCACGCTGGGTGTAGTAATTATGAAAATAAATAAATAAATAAACTTAAGGAAGAATTAACAGGAAAGAAAGAGTTTGTAGTTAGTGTTCAATTGAGAATTATCTTAAGGGCAATAATTACATAGTTGTATGGAAAATTAGTGAATTAACGTTTTTTAAAGAATAGAAATGTTTTTGTTTATTGATGCAACCCTTATAACAGCAAAAAAAGGCTAAACATTACAGAAAAGTAATATAAAAAGCTACTCTCAGGGGGCTCCTGGGTGGCTCAGTGGGTTAAAGCCTCTGCCTTCAGCTCAGGTCATGATCCCAGGGTTCTGGGATCGAGCCCCGCATCGGGCTCTCTGCTTGGCAGGGAGCCTGCTTCCTCCTCTCTCTCTCTCTCTGCCTGCCTCTCTCCCTACTTGTGATCTCTATCTGTCAAATAAATAAATAAAATCTTTAAAAACAAACAAACAAACAAACAAAAAGCTACTCTCAAAATTTAATGTATCTTGTTGCATGCATTTATAACAAAATTATTTTTACTCCTGATTCAGGCAGATGACATAAGATTATGATACTGATATGCACTAAAATTTTGTATTGCTTCATTGATGAGAGCACTGTAATAGCCCCAACAGAAAATCTATCTAAATATTTTCAATTTGAAGGACTTAAAGAAATAATAAATAAGCCATTAACTTGTTTTCATCTTAATGTATATATATTTTTAAAAGATTTTATTTATTTATTATACACTAACAATTAAAATATAGAAAGGGAAATTAGAGAACTGATTTCATTTACTGTAGCACCAAGAACCATAAGATACCTGGGAATAAACCTAACCAAAGAGGAAAAGGATCTGTACTCCAGGAACAACAGAACACTCATGAAAGAAATTGAAGAAGACACAAAAAGATGGAAGACCATTCCATGTTCATGGATCGGAAGAATAAACATTGTTAAAATGTCTATACTACCGGGGCGCCTGGGTGGCTCAGATGGTTAAGCATCTGCCTTCAGCTTGGGTCATGATCCTAGGGTCCTGGGATCGAACCCTGCACTGGGCTCCTTGCTCAGCAGGAAGACTGCTTCTCCCTCTCCTACTCCCCCTACTTGTGTTCCCTCTCTCGCTGTGCCTCTCTCTGTCAAATAAATAAATAAAATCTTAAAAAAAAAATGTCTATGCTGCCCAGAGCAATCTATACTTTCAATGCCATCCCGATCAAAATTCCACCAGCATTTTTCAAAGAGTTGGAACAAACAATCCTAAAATTTGTATGGAACCAGAAGAGACCCCGAATTGCTAAGAAAATGTTGAAAAAGAAAAACAAAACTGGGGGAATCACGTTGCCTGATTTCAAGCTTTACTACAAAGCTGTAATCACCAAGACAGCATGGTACTGGCACAAAAACAGACACATAGACCAGTGGAACAGAGTGGAGAGCCCAGGTAGGGACCCTCAACTCTATGGTCAAATAATCTTTGACAAAGCAGGAAAAAATTTACAGTGGAAAAAAGACCATCTCTTCAAAAAATGGTGCTGGGAAAATTGGACAGCTATGTATAGAAGAATGAATTCGACTATTCTCTTACACCATACACAAAGATAAACTCGAAATGGATAAAAGACCTCAATGTGAGGCAGGAATCCATTAGTCCTAGAGGAGAACATAGGCAGTAACCTCTTTGACATCGGTCACAGCAACTTCTTTCAAGACATGTCCCCAAAGGCGAAGGAAACAAAAGCGAAAATGAACTTTTGGGACTTCATCAAGATCAAAAACATCTGCACAGCAAAGGAAACAGTCAACAAAACAAAGAGGCAACCCGTGGAATGGGAGAAGATATTCACAAATCACATTACAGACAAAGGGCTTGTATCCAAGATCTGTAAGGAACTCCTCAAACTCAACATGCACAAAACAGATAATCACATCAAAAAATGGGCAGAAGATATTTATTTATTTGAGAGAGAGAGAGAGAGAGAGCAAGAGTGAGCATAGCAGGAGGAGGTGGGATAGAGGGAGAGGGAGAAGCAGGTCCCCCACCAAGCAGGGAGCCCAATGCAAGGCTCAATCTCAGGACCCTGAGAGCATGACCTGAGCTGAAGGCAGATGCTTAACCCACTGAACCACCCAGACGCCCCAGTGTATTTTCTTTTATATTAAGGTGAAAAATTCAGCTTTGTTTTCAAATGATCAATAGAATATAAATAACTATGTTAGGATGATACAGGAAATCATGTGACAAGAGGGCTAAGATGAAGTTCTATGAATATACAACTTAGCGAATATGAAAGTGTCACTGTAAACTAAAGATGTATTATATGTTCACTAATAATTTTTTCTAATAAAATTAATCAAAACCCAGATAATTCTTGTGTTTATTCAAATAGTGTTTAACACTAACTTTTCCAAACACACATATACACACTCACACACCCATACAACCTACACATGTGATTATGTATTGAACATTTCCAGAAGGATACTCAGTATGTTACTTAGATGGTTCTATCTAATGAGGTTAGATATTGAGAAAACGAATTTTACTTTTCACCTTTCCTTCACCTTCTGTACTGTTTGGATATTTTAGCATTAGTATGATTTTATTTTAATAATTTTAAAACTGGCTAGTTAGAAAAGGTAGTCATTCAATGAGTACACACTAAAACACAAACTGCAATCTACAGGCAGACATTGTACATATGGGTCTCTATTATTATTTCACTTCATTTTTTAGTTTGTTGGAGCCCCTCTTTACCCAGGGTGATCCTTGCATTAATACCATATTACTGAGGAACAGGCATCTGCAAAGGGAGAGCTTTTTGCAATAGTAGGGCTTAATTGTCCATTATGAGAAAGAGCAGTATCTGTGAAAGTTTTACTGTCATATGGTGTATGTAAATGATATTCTTTCATAATTTTAAGGCTTTTTTTAAATGAAAAATTTGAACATACACAAAGGTAGAAAAAAATGAACCCCCATGTATTCATTCAGCAATCAGCTTCAGCAATGATCAATTCATGTCCAATCTTGTTTTGTTAATACCCCGCCCACTTCCCCATCTCATTGAATTATTTTGGGACAAAGCCAGATATCATATCTTTTCATCCATAAATATTTCAGTATGTATCTCCATGAGGACTCAAAAAAAATCACAATAACATTATCACATCTTAAAAAAAACCCGCAAAGACTCCTAATTATTATTAAATATCCAATTATTGCTAAAATTTACCTGATTGTGTCATAAATGTGTTTTTCCAGTTGACTTCTGTATAGATTATCGACTGTCTTTTAGCCCATAGATTACCTCCTCCCTATTTTTTTCTTACCTTTATTTATTGAAGGAACTGGACATTTTGTCCCATAGAGTTTTCCATAGCTTGGATTTTACAGATTACATCTCTCTGTTATTGTTTAACATGTTTTCTGTCCCCTGAATATTTTGTAAATTAGTAGTTAGATCTGAATGCCTAGAACAGTTGTCATTGTTTGGGAAGACTACCTCCTAAGTGGTAGTTTCATCATATCATATCAAAAGACCTAGAATGTCTGCTTGTCCCTCTTTTTGTGATGTTAGTACTGATCCATAGCTTAGGAGCTGTTAGCATGACATATTGCAGTAGACTCTTCAGTGGTCCCCCCATGTTGCCCTTGCTCCCACCCTGAGGGGATATTATCCATGCAGGACTGAGCTGTGGGTTGGCTGGGCAATTCTGCTCATCTTGACTGAACTTGATTGAATGATTTTTTCTGGATCCATCTAGGGTTTCCACATTAGTGGACAACTTAACTCTTTGATCCAGAATTTCCTCCCGGGCCATGGTTCATCTCTTCCTTGTGTCTCAATCTATAGCAGGCTAGCCCAGGCATGTTCTGGTTTTACAAAGGTCGAAGAGCCTTCCATATTTGTGATCATCTGCCTCATTAAAAGATCATTCTTTCTTAGCAATGCAAATTCTTTCTTAAACTTCCAATTAGTCTTCAGTACGATCATTCAATACAGATACAGATATGATAGAGCTGAACTTTCTGAAGTTTTGGCAGTTCATTTTGTCTCTTAATGTAATAGGATAAGGCTTACTATTCACGTTTTCTAGTCCTTGTGCTTACACAATTTTATAGACTTTCTGACGTGATGAGAGGTCTTTATCATTTTGTTCTTGAGCCTGTCAGTTCAATCCACACCAGAATTCTTTATTTCCTTTAATTTGTCTCATTGACTGTTTTACTTCCTGCACTATTCTTCTTCTCTTTCTTTTGACAGCCCAAGCAGGTTTACAGCAGTCCAGTTTTAGCTATGCCGACTTTTCTGTTCAGCTTATCCTTGGGACATTTAAGAGAAACCTGTTGCAGTCAGTGTTTATGAGCTTTTATGATATTTGCTTAACAAATGTCGCCTTCAAGAAGATTGAGGTAGGCATCGACTGAATCGACAAATAAGAAAAACGGAGGATGGCAAATGTGGGCACAGGTAGATGGGAGGATCACTCTGGAAAGATGCTTATATGAAATGAGGAATATTTCCCCCCTAATATTAGAGGCAGCTCCACCCAATGATTCATTTCTTCCATAAATACAGAATCTTGGATCTCTTGAAGTATAAAAACCATATCTATAACATATTTTTCCTTTGACGAAATAGAATACTATATGCTTTATACTCACTTGTATTGAACACATACTTCACTGTTTCATTCTCTTCAAATTACTTAAAAAATAATACTGACAACATCTTGTGACATACTTCAGGAGGTATTGAATTTATAGGTTAAAAAGCTAAAGGTCGGGGCGCCTGGGTGGCTCAGTGGGTTAAACCTCTGCCTTCGGCTCAGGTCATGATCTCAGGGTCCTGGGATCAAGCCCCGCATCGGGCTCTCTGCTCAGCGGGGACCCTGCTTCCTTTCCTCTCTCTCTGGCTGCCTCTCTGCCTACCTGTGATCTCTGTCGAATAAATAAATAAAATTTAAAAAAAACTTAAAAAAAAAGCTAAAGGTCAGGAAGATGGCTTTCCTCTAACGAATGGTAAAGCAGAGGACTAGGGTGAGAAAGAACAAGCCTAATTCTACACCCAAAGGCAACTGCTTACTCATCCCATGTACAAATGCAAGAAAGCTTATAGCCCAAACGTGAAAGATGTTAATAAAGTGTTGGTTTGTTTTTTTTTTTAAAGATTTTATTTATTTATTTGACAGACAGATCACAAGCAGGCAGAGAGGCAGGCAGAGAGAGAAGGGGAAGCAGGCTCCCCGCTGAGCAGAGTGCCCGATGCGGGGCTCGATCCCAGGACCTGTAATCATGATCTGAGCCAGAGGCAGAGGCTTTAACACACTGAGCCACCAAGCGCCCCTAATGAACTGTTTTACTGGAAAGTAAGAATTGAAAGCCTTGGATGGATTTTGCTAAACAATACAGCAATCTGGGAATGTCAAAGAAGTAGAAAAAAAAAAAAGAAAAATCTTTTATCAGAACTCAGCCAGGCTTATGAGGGTCACTAAGCAGCAAGCTCAACAATAATTAAAAACTATAAAGCACTTGAGTGTCCTAAATTATAAACACCTTTATAATCTTGGAATTACAAAAAGCCTTCTTAAACACCGTTATCACCAATCAGTTTAAAATATTATCGCTTTAACACTGATTGTCAGTAGTAAAACACTATCAGTTTAAAAATATTTCTTGAATGTCGTAACACTGTGTTTTTTACTTAAAAGGAATGCAGATGAACATAAAGTTTGCCCTTTTAAAGAGAGAATAATCTCTCTTCAGTCATAAACTATTTAAGGTATTTTGGAAACTATGAATTTTCTCCTTTAGAAAATGTACATTTGAACATACACTCCGGATTTAACATTTAGCTTTTGAGGTTTTATGGGCATTCCAGAAGCTCTTCCATGGATGTTGGAGGGGTGAGTTCCGGAATTTACTTGCTTCTTTTTTTTTTTTTTTAAGGGTTTTACTTATTTGATACAGAGCATGTACGTGTGGGAGCAGGTGGGGGGGCACAGGCAGAGGGAGAAGCAGACTCCCCACAGAACAGGGAGCCCGATGCGGGTCTTGATCCCAGGACGCCTGGATCATGACCTGAGCCAAAGGCAAATGCTCAATGGACTGAAACACCCAGGCACCCCCTTTATTGGCTCCTTGTGAATTAGTAGGAGTCACATATGCCCCTAACTTGGCATCTGATCTTGATAAAGTCATTCAGCATCTTAGGGACTCAGTTGCCTTATCTGTGAAGTAAAGAAGTATGGGGTAGATAACCTGGACATAACTTTCTCTGTCCTTTAAGAGATAATAATCTGGGAACGTGAAATTATCATAAAAGTATTCAAGGCAACAGTTTTTCCAACATTTATGAAAAATTGCAAACAATAGCAAAATGGAAGGAAATTATAGTGACCACCTATATCTCCATCACTTAAATTCTAATATTCAATTTTATCACATTTTTATCCCTTTAGCCATTCCTACACTCATCCAGCAGTTTAAAAAGTGCCTTTCAAAGTAAATTATAGACATCCCTACTTTCTTTTTCAGCGTGCGTATCGAGTTCAATATTTGTTTATAGTTTTTCTTTTGATGTAAAATTTACATACAAAGGAATGTATAAATCTGAATTTAACATTTGTTGTGTTTTGGCAAACCCAATGGTCACTCTTTGTAATCGATTCCTTGCTATACCTAATGCTCTTGTCCCTTCTTCTTTACTCACCTGGAGAAACCAAAACCCTGCTTAAACCCAACTCTCCAACCAATAAAAAATTATCTGTACAGTTGAATAAGACTAGACAAAAGCAACTCTATCGACTTGTGTGTTTTAAATTCATGATTACTGACATAAGGCTTCCCAGCAGTTTTCTGTATTTGCTTTGTCCAATCTCTCCTACTCTCTAAACAAATGTTTCTCAAACTATCTGGGTGAAGAGTCAACTTCTAACCATTTTAAATCCATTTTGGAATAATACTTTTTTTTCAAAAGATTTTATTTATTTATTTGACAGAGAGAGAGAGAGACAGCGAGAGAGTAAACACAAGCAGGGGGAGTGGAAGAGGGAGAAGCAGGCTTCCCACTGAGCAGGGAGCCCTATGCGGGGCTTGATTCCAGGACTCTGGGATCATGACCTGAGCCGAAGGCAGACACTTAACGACTGAACCACTCAGCTTCCCCTGGAATAATACTTTTGTAAAATACAACTTAAATGAGTTACAATAAAAATGAAATAAAACAAAGACAAATTGCAAGTTCAAAATTTTTATCATTAAACTTAGCAGTCATAAAATTATTCCATCCAATTGCACTAAAAGCTTCTACATGCTTACTCTTAATTCCTATACCTGTCTTTTCATGGATCGGTAACAAAGACTTTGTGAAAAAGCTCTGGTCCCCAGACTATGCAGTGGGTAGCACTGCTCTATGTGACTATTTTGTACCTTCTCCTCCCTCCTCAAGCCTCTCCTATTTGCCTTCCCTTCCTCAGTCAGCTGGTGATTTTGCTTCACTGAGACACTTGAATGAATCAGAAGAGAATTTCACAAGCTCTCACCATCATGCCGACTGACCGACCTCTATCTGTGTCCATACACACCAGCCTTTCTCATGTTAGTATGGATGAACTGCCATGCTTCTGGAAAAGGCTAATCCTTTCAATGTACACTGGGGTCATGCCATCTCAACTCAGGGATGGGGCTCTGGCAACTCTCCCCCTCCCTTTTGCATCATGATCTCCCCCCCCTTCTGTCATTCACATCAACATACAATCATGTTGTTATTTCTCCCATCATAGAAACCCCTTGGCCCTCTCTCCCTGTCCAGCTGCACACTTAACCTTTCTGTCCCTTTCTTGCAAAACTCCTGGAATTAGTTGTTTATACCAGCCACCTTCAATGTCTTTGCCCGATTCTCTCTTGAACCCATTTTAGGCCAATTTTCACCTCACTACTGTATTAAAACTGCCCTTTTTCTAAGGTCACCAACGGCTTTCATGTTTCCAAATTTGTATTAATTTCCCAGCCCTTAGTTTCCTTGACCCACTGGCAACATTCAACAGTTAATGGTTCTGTTCCTTGAAACATTTTCTTCTCTCTTCAAGGTACCATTCTAGTTTGTTTTTCCTCTGACTTCTCTGGCTTTTCCTTTTCAGTTTCCTTTGGTGCCTTGCTGACTGGAAATGTTGGCGCATCCAATCCTTTGACCTCTCCTCTATTCTGTCTACACTTATTCCCTACATGATTACATGCAGTTTTGTGACTGTAAGTACCATCTATACTCTGATGAAAATCAAGTTCCCCGAAACTCACCCCTGACTCTCACTCAGATTTCCTATTTGCCGCCTCCCATTGGTATCTAATGAGCACCCAAGCATCTCAATGTTCAGTTCAGGCACAGCTCCAGATAGTCCGTTATGCTCCCAAATGCTTTTCCAGTCTTCTCTACTTCAGCAAATAGCAACTCCAACCTTCCAAAGCCCTAAAACCTTGGCATCATCATTGACACCTCTTTTTTTTTTCTATCATACCCCACCTCTATTTCCTTATCAAATCTTGTTAGCTAGCTCAGTGTATAGGAGACCCAAATGAGGAAGAGGTTTTGCATAAAGATATGAGTCATGTTTTATAAAACAGAAATGTTGGGAGAATGCCAAGACAGCTTCCAGGCTCATTGAATATAAGGGATGGAAAATGAGCAGCCTCCATTCTATAGGGCTGTAGGGGAGTGGCTGAGGCACAGAAAATTTCCAAGTTCCAAGTTCCAGAGGCAAGAGAGGAGTGAGATTTTGTGAAGAGGCTGAGAATAAGAGGAAGTGGCTAGGATTGAAATTACTCTTCAAGGGGCAGAAAGAAGAAAGCTGGAGAGGTAATAGTAGGAGGATACATCTTCATCATCATCACCATCATACAGTCCAGTCTCCCATTAGACGGGTAATTAAGATACCTTTACACCTAGGTGCATTGTGTTGGACCGTAACACCCTTAATGCAACATACATATGGCAGGCTTATCTTAATAATTTAATACCAAGACAAGGTAATCTATAATGAAGTCCCAAATAGCAGTTAGTTTCATAAGAACTGACTAAAAGCGACAAATATTATGCAAGTCCACTTATATGAGCTCCCTGAAGTAGTCGAAGTCATAGAAACAGAAAGTAGAATGGTGGTTGCCAGGGCCTTGTGGGGAGTGGGGGGGGACAAAGAGGAGTTAGCGTTGAATGGGTAGAGAGTTTCAGTTTGGTAAGATGGAAAGTTCTGGAGACGGAATGTGTTGGTGGTTATACAACAATGTGAATGTCCTTCATGCCACGGAACTGTATTTAAAAATGGTTAACATAGTAAATTATGTGGGGTGTATTTTTTTACCATGACAATTAAAAAAAAAAGGAATTGAAGTAGGGTGTATTTTAATACTTGCTAATCCAAGTCAGTTCAGAGAATGTCAATTCAGAGACCCTCATAGAGGTCTGACACTGAGGAAAGTATTCTATTCACATCTTCTAATTTATTCCTCACTGTAGCCTAATCATGAAAGTATGGTCTCCATCGCAGCAGAAGGAAAACTGGGAGCTCCAAAGCGTTCTTATCCAAAGCCACAGGGCTAGTAAATAATGAAGCTAGGAATTCTATCCCAGTGTATGTGTCTCCAGAGTCTATGCGCTTTCTATGAGCTAACGACATTACACCAACACAGTGGAGATGTAAACTCTGCTGTAAGAAGTTCCAAAGTCCACGTTATAAGCATGTGGCACAGTGGTGGAGTCCTGGTAAGCATGAGCAACAGATGGTTCAGGGCAGCTCCTTTTATTTTATTTTTTATTAGTCTCAGAGGTACAATTGAGCGATTCATCGGATGCATGTAAGACCCAGTGCCCTCCTTAATGCCCATCGCCCAGTTACACTTTCCCCCCACCCACCGCCCTTCCAGGAACCCCCAGTTTGTTTCCTAGAGGCCAGCGTCTCCTATGGTCTGACAGGCAGCTCCTCATAAACAAGCGCCAGACTGTGCTCAAGTTGAGAAGCTGGTGGGGAGAACAGGAACAAGGTCTACGCGCAGTGGCTGAGGCCTCGGATGAAAGACCTCTGTTCAGGGGCAACGCTGTGGAAGGACTCCTGATCACAGGTGAGGTTTATCCGCCGTCTCCTCACACACACAGACAATAATCGCTACCACTGGTTAGTGCACGACCGAAATATGATGGGTCCAGAGGTAAAATGAAAATTTCATATCCGTACTTTAGAAATACAAGTGTTTCGTAAATATGAGGCATTAAAATGATTTAGATTCCACAAAGTGGTTTGGGAACAGGAACAGTTTTATCAGATGGGTATCATAAAGCTCACTGATGGCCAAGACAACAGTGCCAAAAAGGAATTAGGTACAGACTACTCAGGGAAGCTTTGTATAATGCCAACTTGGACTTTTCTTCTTTTTTTATTCCCACCAAAGCATGTTTTGGAAAATCTATGTATGTCTCCTATTGTATAGAGAACTTCAAAAGACTGAAGTGAACCACTGCAGAAACCTCAGAATACTGTCTGGAGAATACTTCAAATATTTCCAAAACACATCAGTATAAAACATCTGCACTATAAATTAAAGACGCCAATTGGGTTGCCAGTAAAGGCAAAGTTTAATATTCCCAGATGTTATTATATAGTATCTTATGATATGTTGGCTGAATAGAATATGCACATTTGTACACCATGGTATTTTTTCAAAATGTAAATCTAATCCCTGGGGATGTAACAATAGCAAGACTGAATAAATTGTCTGAAAAGTAAAATTTGTATTTCTCTCTCTCTCTTTTTTTTATTGTCAGTTTAAAAGATGGGGGAAGGGAAAGAGCAAGAAAACCGATTCTTACATTAAATGGTACTTTGTCATATTGAGGAAGAAAATTATTTTTTTCTGAAGTGTAACTGATTTATAACATTATATTAGTTTGGGGGGTATAAGATAATGATTTGATATTTGTATAGTTGCTACTATGATCATCACCATAAGTCTCGTCACCATCCATCCCCTAACATAGTTACAAATTCTTTTCCTTGTGATGAGAACTTTCAACATTAACTCTCAGTAAACTTCAAATATACAATACAATGTTATTGGCTATAATCACCACGCTGTACATGACGTCCCGTAAATTACTTAGTTTATAACTAGAAGTCTGCAGGTCTTGACTCCTTTTTGTCCATTTTGCCCACTCCCCAACCTAGCTCCCCTCTGGCAACCACCAGTCTGTTCTCTGGGTCTATGAGCTTGATTTTGTTTTCTTTGTTCATTTGTTTTGTTTTCACATTCCACATATAAATGAAATCATATGGTATTTGGCTTTCTCTGACTTATTTCACTTAGTACCATATCCTGAAGGTTCATCCATATTGTTGCAAATGGCATAATTTCTTTTTTGTGGCTGAGTAGTAGTCCATTGTGTGTATGTGTGTATACATGTATATACACACACATATGTATATATACCATACATATGGTGTGTGTGTGTGTATGTGTGTATATATACATCACATCTTCCTTTTTTTAAAAAAGATTTTTATTTATTTATTTGACGGAGAGAGACCACAAGTAGGCAGAGAGGCAGGCAGAGAGAGAGGGGGAAGAAGGCTCCCTGTTGAGAGAAGAGAGTGATGAGGGGCTCGATCCCAGGACCCTGAGATCATGCCCTGAGCTGAAGGCAGAGGCTTAACCCACTGAGCCACCCAGGCGCCCTATATCACATCTTCTTTATCCATTCATGCACTGATGGACACTTAGTTGTTTCTATATCTTGGTTATTGCAAATAATGCTGCAATGAACATACCGATGCATATATCTTTCTGAATTAGTGTTTTGTTTTCTTTGGATGAATACCCAAAAGTGGAATTTCTGGATAATATGGCAGTTCTGTTTTTACTTTTTCGAGGAAACTCCATACTCTTTTGCATGGTGGTTGCACCAATTTACATTCCCACTGGCAGTGCACGAGGGTTCCCTTTTCTCCACATCTTTGTTAACTTGTTATTTCTTGTCTTTAGCCATTCTGAATGGTGTGAGGTAATATCTCATTGTGGTTTTGATGTGCATTTCCCTGTTGATTGGTGATGTTGAGCATCCTTTCATGTGTCTGTTGGCCATCTGTATGTCTTCCTTGAAAAAATGTCTATTCAGATCTTTTGCCCATTTTTTAATCAGATCACTTTTCTAATTGTTACAGAGTTGTGTAAGGTCTTTATATATTTGTTTCAAATTTTAACCCCTTATCAGATTTGTGCTTTGCAACTATCTTCTTCCAGTTGGTAGGTTGCCTTTTTAATTTCTGTTGATTGTTTCCTTTGCTGGGCAGAAGGCTTTTAGTTTGATGTAGTTCCAATTTTTATTTTTGCTTTTGTTGCCTTTGCCTTTGGATTCAAGTTCAAAAAATGATCTCTAAGACCTGTGTCAAGGAGCTTACTGCTTATGTTTTCTCCTAGGAGTTTTATAGTTTCAGGTCTTAAGTGTTTAATTCATTTTGAATTAATTTTTGTGTATGAGGTAAGATAGTGGTCCAGTTTTATTCCTTTGCATGTGACTGTCGAGTTTTCCGAACTGGACATTCATTTGTGGAGGAAATAGTCTTTTCCTTATTGTATATTTTTGGCTCTTTTGTCATAAATTAATTGACCATATATTTGTGGGTTTATTTCTGGGCTCTCTTTTCTGTTCCATTGATCCATGTGTCTGTTTTTATGCTTCTATACTACTCCGTTTTGATTACTATATTCAACTTTGTAATATCGTTTGAAATCAGGGAGTGTGATGCCTCCAGCTTTGTTCTTGTTTTCCAGATTGCTTTGGCTATGCAGTATCTTTTATGGTTCTGTATAAATGTTAAGATTCTTCGTTCTATTTCTGTGAGAAATATGATTCAAATTTTGATAAGGATTGCATTGAATCTGTAGATTACTTTGGGTAACAATATTAATTCTTCCAATCCATGAGCATGGAATACCTTCCTATTTGTTTGTGTCTTCTTCAATTTCTTTAATCAATGTCTTACATTTTTCAGTGTGCAAAACTTTTACCTTCTTGGTTAAATTTATTTCTAGGTATTTTATTCTTTCTTTGTTTCTTTTTTGGCTATTTGTTCTTTCTGATGCAATTATAAATGGGATTGTTTTCTTAATTTCTCTTTCTAATTGTGTGTTGTTATTGTCTAGAAACACAACAGATTTTTTTTTAAGATTTTATTTATTTATTTGACAGACAGAGATTCACAAGTAGGCAGAGAGACAGGCAGAGAGAGGGGGGGAAGCAGGTTCCCTGCTGAGCAGAGAAACTGATGTGGGGGTCGATGCCAGAACCCTGAGATCATGCCCTGAGCCGAATGCAGAGGCTTACCTCACTGAGCCACCAAGGTGCCCCTAAACACAATAGATTTTCTGTCTTGATTTTGTACTCTGCAACTTTACTGAATTTGTTGGTTCTAATAGTTCTTGGTAGAGTCTTTAAGGTCTTCGATATATAAAATCATGTTGTCTGCAAATAGTGTGAGTTTTACTTCTCCCTTTCCAATTTGGATGGCTTTATTTCTTTTTTCCTGCCTAATTGTTCTGTCTGGGACTTCCAACACTATGTTGAATAAAAGTGGCAAGACTGCACATCCTTACTTTGTTCCTGATCTTCGAGGAAAAACCTTTCTGTTTTTTCACTTTTGAGTATGATATTAGCTGTGGGCTTGTCCTATACAGCTTCTATTTCGTTGGCATACATTCCCTCTATTCCCACTTTGTGGAGTGCTTTTGTCATAAACAGATGTTGATGGATGTTGTGTTTTGTCAAATGTTTTTTCTTCATCTGTTGAGATGATCACGTGATTTTTACTCTTCATGATCCTTTTAATGTACTGTTGAATTCGGTTTGCTAATATTTTGTTGAGGGTTTTTTTGCATATGTTCAATGGGGAGACCCCAATTTTTTTTATAAGCATAGATATGAAATGTATAGGTTTTTTTTTTTTTTTAAATTTCAACATTGATTAGTCCCATTGCAGACTTTGGAGAGGGTGCAATGGAAGCTACATGTGCTTATTTACTTAGTAAACTCTCTTTTTGAGGTATTGACCATGTTATAGCATACTCCCTTTTTAGAATTTTCTGTATTTTAAGGCTGTTGGTTGAATTCTGTCGAGGATGTCCAAGACAATGAACATACAATGAAGCATAGTAGGGGTGCCTGGGTGGCTCCGTTGATTAAGCATCCAACTCTTGACCTCAGCTCAGGCCTTCATCTCAGGGTCAATAGTTCAGGCTCTGAGTTGGGCTTCATGCTGGGCATGGAGCCTACCTTTAAAAAAAAAAAAAAGATGAAACATGTACTTTTACAACACCAAAGAAGCCATATTTACATTACAGAAGTATTTTGGAGGATTTAGTAATTCATGGCATCTTTGTCCTGTGTTAATAGCAAGGATAAAATAGTGGAAGCAGTTTCATTCTGGAAGCTTTCTCCTACTCTACTCCAGTGAGAGTTGAGCTTCAGTGGTAATAACCATAGGGAACATTTTTAAGTCCAAAGTTATTTTGGTTAATTCAAAAGACTATTTTTATCCAATTACTGTCTAATTGAATTATTCAGTAGATTTTGAACTCAAAATGTCATTATCAAAAGCAGAAAGGATAAGTTGTTAAGTATGTATGTCCTTTCTACAGGTACTATAGTTAAGGTACCAGTCTCCAAATACTTTGGCGTTATGCAGAAACCTTGAAGGGTCAGGAAACTAGGTTTCTAGATTCTATCAGTAGCCAGTTGTGCAACCTCAGAAAAATAATTCCAGCTTTTTGGAACTGTGTTTTTTTCATTTCCAAAATAGGAATGTTGGGTTAAACTGTTGTTTTTGTTTTTGTTTTGTTTTTCACCATCAGAGGACCTCATTGATAGCAGTTGTCTGGGGAATCCTTGTTGGAAACCTCCAATTAGCTTATGGGGTTAATTTGAGGACAAGTACACAACATCCATTAGGTGTTAGGTGGGCATCACAGAATTCCCAAAGTTTCCTTCAGATTCTAATATTCTATGATCCTTGATTTCTTGGGTGCCTATCATCCCTCACTCATCATCAACAGAAATGAGTTATGGGGTATCTATTATTTTTTACCATATTGGACTAGGCAAGAGGATACCAAAAAGTTAAAAAGACTCCTCTTCAGTCTGGCTGAGAAGAGAGCTAACCTGGATAAAATTAAGGAATCAGGGTGATGGGTACCGGGTGGTAATGAAGACCCAGGGCCAGAGAGTTTAGGAAGGCCTTTACATACAGGACTTGAGAAAGGTTAACAAGGTAGAAGAGGGTGGACTTGCGGGAACAAGTGATAGGTTTTTCCAGGTGGGATAACTGGAGTCATCAGAAACATGGGAGCAGGAATACTCAACGCTTGTCTTTGAAGAGTGAGCAGGCCAGTTTGGCTGGAAAGAATTATAATATTATTTAATGAGTCTTTAATCCCAAATTGTGTATAGCAGCTTAGCTGTTATTTTAGCAAATGTGGTAGCTATTATTGCTATATTTAGCCAGCCTGTGGTACATCAGACTATCCAACTGTTTACAATTACTTTTATTAACCCTAGGGAAATTATTGATGTGTCTCAGAATCTCACACTGACACAGTGGAGCAATCGGCAAATATTTATTGAATCCATACAGTATGTGAGTCTTCATGAGGCATAAAGCTAGACTGGAAAGGTTCTAACCCTAAGGGAGCAGACTGTTGTTGCTGTTATAAAACCCCCTCAAGGAAAAAACAAAGTAAAATACAAGATCATACAGCCAATTTAGCACTGTAAAAAATAAACCTTCAAGCAACCTATACTTACAAAAATGATCTTACTCATACTCTAGCTCAGGTCCAAGTCTCTTCTTATCCCCATAAGAAGACAAGTATTTCCTTTCTCTTTTTAACCTACAGATCTCTTTATTTTTTATTTATTTGACAGAGAGAGAGAGAGATCATAGATAGGCAGAGAGGCAGGCAGAGAGAGAGGAGGAAGCAGGCTCCCTGCTTAACAGAGAGCCTGATACGGGGCTCGATCCCAGGACCCTGGGATCATGACCTGAGCTGAAAGCAAAGGCTTTAACCCACTGAGCCACCCGGGTGCCCCTCTATAGATCTCTTCATGGTGTCCCATAGCATACCAAACTCTAAGTTCTGCAAGAACACATCATCTTCTCTCCCTAACACACCATTTCTCTTCAAACGAAACATAACAATAGTAGAAACCATTTTCATTGTCACTTTTATCACAGAAGGTCAGCCACCAAAAAACTTTAAAGCAAGCAAATCCAAGTCTGTCCTTTCTCTAGTAATTTTCCCACTGGTAAATGGCACTACTTCCAGATTGACCTTCTGACCCAGTCACCAGGTCAGAAACTTGGGGCCCTAAAAGAAGGCCACGTTGAGATGGGGGAAGATGGTGTACGTGAAGGTGGTAGAGATGAGACTGTGGTGAGGCCAAGGGATGTGTCTATCTTGATCACTATATTCCTACGGTACTTGGCACTTAGTAATTGTCCAATAAATATTTGTTAAATTAAGTAGAAATTTGTCTAAGAGTGGACATTGTTGCTTTATCAAAAGGGAGAAATAAATTAATATGCATCTTTTGCTTTTTCTAGATAGCATGAAGTTGGGCCTACAGATTCCTGAATTGTTACTATTGGTACTTTGGTTCGGTTTCCTCAGGGGCTGAATAGAATTCTGAGAGCTACCTTCGAAATCTAACCAGTATTTACAATCTGACTTCTAAGGGAAATTGAACTCCGTGTGTTAAGCAGCCAATTTACAAAAATACCTTTGGAACACACTTGTTTGAAAATCGAGGGTTCGCTCTTCTATGTGATAAATGCTAAGTGACTATTTCAGGTGCTAGACACTAACAGTGAGTGAAGGAGGGCAAGATTGCTTACAGGGGGTAATCGAGAGAACTTTTCAAGATGGAACTTTTAAACAGAACCTTTAAGAGTGGGCAGGAGTTGGGAAGACAGAGAAAAGGAAGAAGGGCCTTCTAGATGAGAGAAAAATCGTGAACAAAAGCAGATATTAGAAGAAGTCTGGAGGGATAGTGAGTAAATGTCTTAAGTTGTGAAGAGAAGTATCAGAGATATGTAGAAAGAATGTTATTGCAAGAGTAGCATTTTTAGGAAGATTAATTGGTGGTTGTCTGTGGCATGATTTGGAGCTGAAAGAGACTGGAAATGTGAAAATTAATTAAGAGTCTATTTCATAAATCCTGGCATGAGATAATGGCCTAACCCAGAGTGGTAGTGGATATACCAAGAACATGGAAAAAGATAACAGGAAATGAATGATATTTTGTTATTTCACACAGCAGAAATTATTCTCTAGGCTTTCTGATTTATAACAAAAACATAAACTTCAGGGGCTGTTCTCTCAAATACATCATTGCAAGACCTTGTATTATTTTTCTTGAAGGTAGTTTTTGTTTATATAAAAATCACATTAATGATATATAATTATACTGATACAGTAACCAGCAGAACTTTTCAATCTAAAAAAGGCACACTGATACTTGTATGTCCAGCAAAATTGTGGGTTAGACAACCTGAAAAAGTCTCTTATTATAAAACACTTGGAAATCAGGGTAAAATAAGTATCCCCATACACCAAAAGTGAAGACTGAGTTGAGAATGAAAACAGTGTGGTGAAGGACGATGTTATGACTGCAATGGAGAGTTTACTGGTCTTGTTAACTCAGAACCTGGGGTTTATTATCCCATGCAAGAACATGAGAGGCTTTGGGCCAGTATCAAGTTGGACACCCCCACAATGCTAAAGTTCCCAAGTATTGTGCCCTTAAAGAAAGGGCAAGCAAGGAAAAATCTGTCTACCAAGACAAGGAGCCAACCAGGAGTTTTTCACCTGCATTCTAGGTGAACTGAAATCATATTCACTTTAAATTCGTAATCACAGGTCCTCACATGGATTTGTTGTTTGAACTTATACTATCTATAGGGGCCCAGAAACTCTCCCACACTGAGAAATCAACAACCCCTTCCCAAAAATGAGGTTTAGGCAAGGCTGGTATTACTCGTGGAGTGCTTGAAAACCTTTCTGGAAGGGTATGCATTTAGTCATACTGGCACATAGTTTCCACAGAGGAAGCCTCACAGACTAAAATTATAAAATACACAGGAAATAATTTACTATGAGTGAAGTTTAGCAAATACATCATATGGCAAAGAACTTCAATTCATGGAAGCATCAGTAAGATATTATAAAATATCTGATTTATACAACTGTGGACTCCAAAGAAGACATTAAGAACATAATAAAAGAACAAACTATTTAAATTTTTAAGAAAGTACTTTGGGGTGTCATTCTGGGCAGATTGTTAGGAAAAGGGAGCTATTTGGGCATAAGCATGGTTAAGACTGATGGTTGGGAGTAGTCAGCATTCCAATCATCATGGTGTCCAGGGAACTGCTATGAACTTTTATCCTATTCAATTAGTGCCTATGCTAAAAATGTCAGATATCAGGGGTGAGGCCTTGTGGCAGGGATCTCCAATGAGGTGGTGACAATTTAAGTCAAATGGTGAAAGAACAGTGGTTGTGAGATTTCTCTCCAGCTGGAAATAAGACCCCAGCAGTCCACTAGAGTGTAGGGCTGGTGATGGTGTTGGGGAGGTGTCAAGGTTAGCTACTGACAAGGACTAGGGTGACTGTCAAGACCCCAGTCAAAAGGGCTTGAGTTTAGGACAGATATATATCTAGGAGATGGGTTACCAAATAAACTGGAGAAGAAGTCCCATAATAGCAGATTAGGTATGCACAAAGAAGATGGGGGGCAGGGAAGATGGAAGGCAGGTAGGTACGGGTGCCTTCGATACCAGAGTTAGAATAACAAGAATCATTCCAGACCCTACATACTGATGGAAATGGGGTTTCCGATATGCTACCAGGCTTGGTTCGGACTTGTTCACAACTGGAGCAAATTGAGGACCTGAAGTTGGTCCTGAAATTCCATGAGACCAGCACCCATCCAGCTGACTGTATTTAGATATCTCCGTATCTCTAGACTGTGCAAGGCCTTGAGGCCTTAAAAAAATTAAGAATATTGCATAAGTATTGGATATTCAAGCAATTGTCATGCCTTCTAATTTACTACAAAATATCATGCAGAAGATGTCTTTTTCTTTTCTTTTTTTTTAAAGATTTTATTTATTTATTTGACAGAGATCACAAGTAGACAGAGAAACAGACAGAGAGAGTGAGAGGGAAGCAGGCTCCCTGCTGAGCGGAGAGCCCAATGCGGGACTCGATCCCAGGACCCTGAGATCATGACCTGAGCCGAAGGCAGCAGCTTAAACCACTGAGCCACCCAGGCGCCCCAGAAGATGTCTTTTTCACGTGACCTCTATTTAGGTGAATGCTGCATCTCAGTGAAGAGATTTATGATAAATCCATCCAACTTTTTGTTGTCTTCCACTGTCCGTATTAATTTCTTTTAATGTGTTTTTTGAGAGAAGCACTTTCTCCTATTCTGACAAAGTATTTCTTGAGGAGTGACTTTTCCTTTAAAGTTTTTAATTTAAAATTTCATTTAGAATGTTGGAATATTTAGGATGGTTTTTATTTGAGAGATAGAATCCCAGTCAGCCCTGTCCCCACTCTGCTGCCATGTTGTTACCCACTTAGTCGGGAAGGACCTTGGCAGGAGCTGCTCACTTCTGGAAAGAGCCTGCAGCTTCTGGATTCCCAGGGTTGGGGATTTGCTTCTGAGAACCAGAGTCTTTATGACCTTCCTAGGTCAGACCTCTTGGGAACTGTGCTGCCGGATTGCTTGTGAGTTTCCAGAAACTCCTTTTGACTCAAATGGCTCCTTGCTGCCCTCTGCCCTCAAGAGAGCCCCCCCTCCCAACCCCATCCCTGGCCCCAATGCACCCCCCTTTTGTCTCCAGCTCTGGGAGCCTGCCTTAGAGTGTCTTCCAGTGTGTTGTTCGGCTCCTGTGGTGTGACAACACTGGCAGTACTTTGTGGCAATCTTCCAGAGTTAGAAAGTTCTGTTTCCTGTAAAACAGAAATAAAATTCCTAGATTCTGTTGTTTGACTTTGAGGGCAGAGAGGAGGCTAGAGAAAATTGGTTTAGAGTGTGCTCTAAAATGTCCAGAGTACGTTCCAAGATGCGTCTCATCTTGAGAAATTCTTTAGGAAGAAAAAAGATTGGTCAAGGAAACTCTAGGTTAGTCGGAAAGCAGAAGTGTAGAAATCTGCATGCCACTCTCCATTATGGAAACTCAGAATTCCTAGGAGCATGTTAATAGTTCTTGGAAGTCCTCTGGTAGAGAAACCTCTTTAATTTGGATCAATCAGTGCTTTCCAAGCTTTTTGATCTCCATAATGAATAATTTTTTTGAAGAATACATACTATTTTTTGAAGAATACATATTATTATCTTGAAGGAACTAGGATGGCGGGGACCAAGCTTTGGAAAACACTAATTACCTGTATCTGATGGCATTTGCTCAGGCTTCATTTTCTTTGTAGCTTCTGCCACAGAGGCCCACTTTTACTCACTGGATCTTTCTTTGTTGGCCTTTGTGACCTCCCTTATTCTGATGTTCCTTCTACCTCCTCTCTGTGTCCTAAACCTGGGTGCTCTCCAAAACTCAGGCTTCAGTTTGCAGTTCTTTATTCTATTTTAATTTTTTTAAATAACTCTCTTCCTTTGGGATCACATTCTACCTTTTGGTTTCAATCAATACCCATATAGATTTTTCAAAAAAAAATCAAACCCCAGTATCTCTCCTAGCTCTAGTCCTGCATTTCAAAATGCCTCCAGAATATTTTCACTTGTATATTCTGCTGTTACCTCAAATTGAACATGTCTAAGCTTGTCTTCCCACAATATATACCCCTTTCAGTGCACATACACAAACAATAACCTGTTACCGTTCATAAAGGTAGAGAAAGCCCCACATGAGAAGCAATAAAAAGATTAAATACTCAGAAGTATATGTAATAATAAGTGTGTAAAACCTGGATGTGAAAAATTTAAAACACTCCTGAAAGTCAAAAATGTAGACTTGAACAGATGGAAAAGCATCATCTATTCTTGGATCGGCTGAGTCAAGATTATAAAACTGTCTTTAAGTCAATTTATAGATTGAATGCAAGTCCCCAAAAAATATCAAAATGGTTTTTCTTTTTAATGGAGCTGTATAAATTGATACTAAAGTTCTTATGAGAAAATAAACAGGCAAGAATATTCAGAATAACAGGGCACCTAGGTGGCTCAGTTGGTTTAGCATCTGCCTTCCTCTCAGGTCATGATCCTAGGGTCCTGGGATGCAGCCCCACATTGGGCTCCCTGCTTGGCGGGAAACCCGCTTCTCCCTCTCCATTCCCCTGCTTGTGTTCCCTCTCTTGCTGTGTCTCTCTCTGTCAAATTAATAAACAAAATCTTTATTTTTTTTAAAGATTTTATTTATTTATTTGACAGAGATCACAAGCAGGCAGAGAGGCAGGCAGAGAGAGAGGAAGGGAAGCAGGCTCCCTGCCGAGCAGAGAGCCTGATGTGGGGCTCGATCCCAGGACCCTTGGATCATGACCTGAGCCGAAGACAAAGGCCCTAACCCACTGAGCCACCCAGGCGCCCCAGTAAATAAAATCTTAAAAAAAAAAATATCCAGAATAACATTCAAAAATTATGAGGAAAAGAAAGACGCCAAAGAAGGTAAACTACCTCATGTAAAAAGGAAGGAGATTTTAAGAAAACCAACATTTATCTGTTTATCTGTGCAAACGAAATGCAGAAAGGGTAAACCAGAAATAAGATTGGTTACCTCCAGGGAGTGAGGGGGAATGGGTAGAAATAATGTGTAGTAAGAATGAGGAAGAGTGACACTTATCTGTGTCTGTCTTTTTGTATTGCTTTGACTCAGAACCCTGGCAATGTTTCACACGCTCCCTCCACCCTCCCCAGCAAAATAAATAAGTAAAGTCAGCCAGGACTTGGGAGGAACCTTAAGTGGAACACGAAAAGTAACAAAAAAAAGTGCATTAAATGAATAACATAATTGCACTGAAGCAGTTGGGGAAGGAAAGAACTGACCTAATCAACCTTGGAAAACAGTTTTTGACCATAAACTGTAAGGCAAAACCCCAAATCCTGCACAGAACTACTGTACTCTTCTTAGTAATTTTTTTTTTCTTATGGGGATATGAGCTTACAATTCTGAAACTACTTTATGTGTATATTGTAATTGAACAAGTAAGAAAATATATTGTGGATAATGAGAACCACGTTTCTTCCTGTCAGAGAAAGAAGTTACAAATAATAAAAGGGGGGAAACCTAGAATGAATTTAGTGGTATTGGATTAAAATTGAAGGTATTAGTATGAACTCATGATTTTATGTATATATGCGTGTGTGTGTAAAACATAAAACATATATGTACACACAGAGAGATGAATAGTTTGGAAATAAATATAGATGTGTGTGTGCATGTGTTATTATATGCACATACGTTGCCTATCTTTGTTCACTGAGTGGGCCTGGGAGCAATGAAAACCCAATAGGATTGGGCTTATCTAACAACCAGATCTTTGTTTCTAAATATCATTCCCCACTAAAAGAAACCAGAATTTTTTGGAAAATGGCTGATTCCAGGGGTAGGGCAGGGAAAATACAAAATGCACCTGGACCATCTTCTAGTGTCAGAAGATAAGGAAATGCGCAAAAAATGATAGAGGTATTTTGAAAAGACACAGCAATCAACTTGTACAATTTACCAATAACTGAGTCTGGGGAAATTTGAGCAAGAAAATAAACAATGACCCTTTGGGTTATAACCAATAGAATAAAATAAATATCCATGAATCCACACTGAAATAAATAAATATTTGAAAAAAATAAATAAATACAAGGCAAGAAAGCACAGCTCTTTCTTGCAGTAGGATTCTAATCCATAAATGTAGAAGGAATGATAAAAATAGAAAGTCACCATTAGTCAAATACCAAAGTAATAAGAGTTGCAGGCAAGACCCATCAGCAGATAGTAAAACTAGTGGACAAAATATCAGAAACAAGATTGTAGAGTCTCAAAGTATCTCTTACAATGTACTTCTTACTTACAAGAAAAATGTAACTGTACATTGAGGAAAAGTCACAGACACTAACTTAACCAAGGGGATCAAATTTAACATGACCAGTAATAGGATATATTGACTTGTATCCTGATATGATAGATGGAAAAAGGCACAACATTGCTTTGGAGGTACTTTTATCAAAAACAAATAACATCAATTTATCATGAACATATCAGAGAAACCCAGATTGAGAAACATTCTACAAAATAACTGAACAGAATTTTTCAAAAGTGTCAAAGTCATGGAAGACAGAGGAAAAATAAAAACAGAGAAACTCGGGGCGCCTGGGTGGCTCAGTGGGTTAAAGCCTCTGCCTTCGGCTCAGGTCATGATCCCAGAGTCCTGGGATCGAGACCTGCGTCGGGCTCTCTGCTCTGCAGGGAGCCTGCTTCCCTTCCCCTCTCTGCCTGCCTTTCTGCCTACTTGTGATCTGTCTGTCAAATAAATAAATAAAATCTTTAAAAAAAAGACAACAGAGAAACTCTCATGTATTGGAGGAGACTAGAAATAAGACAACTAAATGCAATGTGGGAGTCTGGATTAGAAAAAGGCAGTTAGAGGGAAAACTGGATAAATTAGTATATGGTATGTAGACTAGTTAATTGTGTCACATCAGTGTTAATTTCTTGGCTTCAGTAACTTTACTATGTTATAGTTTACCTTTACAAATACACATACAAATATAGCCTTACGTCTTGGGGCACCTGGGTGGCTCAGTCGGTTAAGCAGCTGCCCTTGGCTCAGGTCATAATCTCAGGGTCCTGGGATTGAGCCCCGCATCAGGCTCTCTGCTCAGTGGAGAGTCTGCTTCTCCCTCTCCCTGCTGCTCTACTTATGCTCTCTATCTCTCTGTCAAATAAATTTTGAGAAAAATCTTAAAAAAAAAAGACTTATGTCTTGCTGTAATCATACATTTCAACAAAATAATGAGCATTAAAGGAAAGTGGAAAGATACATTGATAGTTTATCATGAGAAAAACATATAGGCTATTTATATGACCTTTAAGTTGTTATTAGATATCAAAGTAAATTTTATTATTATCTTTAAAATTCTTTAAAGTTTATTCTTTTTTTTTTAAAGTAAGCTCTATGCCCAGTGTGGAGCCCAACATGGGGCCCAAACCCATGACCCTGAGATCAAGACTCAAGCTGAGATCAAGAGTCAGTAAATCAACCAACTGAGCCCCCCACATGCCCCTAAAATTTATTCTTTTAGGTATCATTTTTGCTCACTGTATTTTGATCTCATTTTAACGTACTGAAATTTTTTTGTTTTTCCTATTTGTGTGTAAGTATGTGTGTAACTACACTTCTATAGATATCTTATATAGTCAGGTTCTATTCACTCAGATAGGGGTGTTCCCTTCTCTCTATATAGCTATAAGTCCTCTGGAGAAAACTGGATGAAGGCACCCCGTGTGGAGACATTGAATTCTCCTAACCTTTCTTAAGCTCGTGAAAGGTCTTCTTTTTGGAGTTTCTGATACTTTAGTTGCAGTCAACATACAACTAATGTGCTTTGAGTAGCCCACGTGCATATCTTTTTTCTGGAATTGGAAGAGTAGCCTGGTGACACTACTAGTGGGGGGCACCTGAGTGGTTCAGTTGGTTAAGCATCTGACTTCAGCTCAGGTCATGATCTTTGGGTCCTGGGATCCAACCCCAAGAGGGGGCGCCTGGGTGGCTCAGTGGGTAAGCCTCTGCCTTCGGCTCAGGTCATGATCTCAGGGTCCTGGGATTGAGCCCCACGTTGGGCTTTCTGCTCAGCAGGGAACCTGCTTCATCTCCCCCCACCCCCTGCCTACTTCTCTGTCTACTTGTGATCTCTTTCAAATGAATAAATAAAATCTTTATTAAAAAAAAAGGCAAAAAACAAAACCCAGGTGGAGCCCCAGGACCAGCTCCAAGCTCAGCAGTGAGTTTGCTCATTCCTCTGCCCCTCTCCTCTGCTTTTGCACTCACTCTCAATAAATGAATAAAATCTTGAAAAGAAAAATTAATACAATTTTGAACAAGGCAGAGGCAGCTGTTCCTTATAATTTTTATACTTGGAATTAGGTTCTTTACTGACAGTAAAATACAGACAAAACTCAGTAGAAGATCTCACCAAGATACTAGCCAATAGGATCCAGCAGTACATTGAAAGGATTATTCACCACGACCAAGTGGGATTTATTCCTGGGCTGCAAGGTTGGTTCAACATCCACAAATCCATCGATGTGACACACTACATTAGTAAAAGAAAGGACAAGAACTATATGACCCTCTCAGTAGATACAGAAAAAGTATTTGACAAAGTACAACATCCTTTCCTGATTAAAACTCCTCACAGTGTAGGGATAGAGGAAATATACCACAACTTCATAAAAGCCATCTACTAAAAGCCTACAGTGAATATCATTCTCAATGGGGAAAAACGGAGAGCTTTCCCCCTAAGGTCAGGAACACAGCAGGGGATGTCTGTTATCACCACTGTTGTTGGACATAGTTCTAGAAATCCTAACCTCAGCAATCAGACAACAAAAAGAAATAAAAGGCATCTAATCAGCAAAAAAGTCAAACTTTACAGCAATTCAGCAATGTGGCAGGATGCAAAATCCATGCACAGAAATTAGTTACATTTCTATACACTAACAATGAGACAGAAGAAAGAGAAATCACAGGGTTGATCCTATTTATAATTGCCTCAAAAATCATAAGATACCTAGAAATAAAACTAATTGTAGAGATGAAGGATCTGTACTCAGAAAACTATAGAACACTAAAGAAAGAAGTTGAGGAAGACACAAAGAAATGGAAAAATGTTCCATGCTCATGGATTGGAAGAATAAGTATTGTTAAAATGTCTATGCCACCCAAAGCAATCTACACATTCAATGCAATCCCTATCAAAATACCATCAACTTTTTTCAGAGAGCTTGAACAAATAATCCCATAAAATTTTTATGGAACCAGAAAAGACCCCGAGTAGCCAAAGGAATGTTGAAAAAGAAAACCAAAGCTGGTGGCATCACAATTCTGGACTTCAAGCTCTATTACAAAGCTGTAATTCTCAAGACAGTATTGTATTGGCACAAAAACAGACATATAGATCAATGGCACAGAATAGAGAAATGGACCCTCAACTCTATGGTCAACTAATCTCTGACAAAGCAGGAAAGAATATCCAGTAGGAAAAAAGACAGTCTCTCCAACAAATTGTGTTGGGAAAATTGGACGGTGTTTGGAAAATTGGACAGCCACATGCAGAAGAATGAAACTGGACCATTTCCTTACACTGCACACAAAAATAGACTAAAAATAGATGAAAGACCAAAATGTGAGACAGGAATCCATCAAAATCCTAGAGAAGAACACAGGCAGCAACCTCTGTGACCTTGGCCACAGCAGCTTCTTGCTAGACACATCTCCAAAGGCAAGGGAACCAGAGGCAAAAACACACTATTGGGAGTTCAAGATAAAACACTTTTGCACAGCAAGTGAAATAGTCAACAAAAGCAAAAGACAACCTACAGAATGGGAGAAGATATTTGCAAATGACATATCAAATAAAGGGCTAGTATCCAAAATCTATAAAGAACTTATCAAACTCGATACCCAAAGAACAAATAATCCAATAAAGAAATGGGCAGAAGACATGAACAGACACTTCTCCAAAGAAGACATACAAAGTCAACAGAACACAGGAAAAAATGCTCAACATCACTTGGCATCAGGGAAATACATATCAAAACCATGATGAGATACCACATCACAATAGTCAGAATGGCTAAAATTAACAAGTTAGGAAACAACAGGTGTTGGTGAGGATGTTGAGAAAGGGGAACACTTTTATACTGTTGGTGGGAATGCAAGCTGGCACAGCCACTCTCTGAAAAACAGTATGGAGGTTCCTCGCAAAGTTGAAAATAGAGCTACCCCATGACCTAGCAATTGCACTATTGGGTATTTACCCCAAAGATACAAATATAGTGATCCAAAGGGCCACCTGCACCCCAATGTTTCTAGCAGCAATGTCCACAATAGCTAAACTATGCAAGGAGCCCAGATGTCTACTGAGAGATGAATGGATAAAGAAGAGAGAAAAAAAAAAAAAAAAGAAATCTCGCCTTTTGTAATGACATGGATGGAACTAGAGGGTATTATGCTAAGCAAAATCATTCAATCAGAGAAAGACAATTACCATATGATCTCACTAATATGTGGAATTTAAGAAACAAAACAGAGGATCACTGGGGAAGAGAGGAAAAAATAAGGCAAGACGAAATCAGAGAGGAAAACAAACAATAAGAGACTCTTAGTCATAGGAAGTGAGGGTTGCTGGAGGGGAGAGGGTAAGGGGATGGGGTAACTGGCGGACGGACATTAAGGAGGACATGTGATGTGATGAGCATTGGGTGTTATATAAGACTGATGAATCACTGACCTCTACTTCGGAAACTAATAATACCTTATATGTTAATTAATTGAATTTAAATAAAAATTAAAAAAATCTAATTGAAGATATAGATAAAATTCATGTGGGTTCATGTGGATGACTGGGTTCAAGAGTGAAGAGAGAAATATTCAGTCACTTATAAAAAATTTTCCAGAGACAAAATAGAAACCATTGCTGGGATTGGTAAGAGTTGCTGGTACCTATGTTAATTGTTTCTATTTCATTTGAGTTCTGGGATACTGTTTAATAAAAAGAAGCTGGTAAATTACCAAATATTTCACACTGAAATTTGAACTGAGAAACAGTCATAAAAGATTGCTTTTAATTTTGAAGAATTATAGAGTGAGATGTTTTCATTTTATTTGGAAAGGAAAAAGTTAAGAATTGCCATGAAAAAGGATGTTGTGCCCCTTAAAGACTGTAAGATTTAAACATGTGCCAAAATAAAGTTTTGTGTAAAATAGTTGGCAAGCTTTTGGATTACTGGAGGTGTACTACACACCAGTCGAAGAAGTTATTTTTAATGTATTTAAATTTGGTATACTGGCAAGGGCATTTTGCTTATACCGAAGAGTTGTGGTAGTTATGGCAACACAATTGAAATATTTCTTAGGTAACATTGCCTATGACTTTAAATGGGTACAGACACCCTCCCTCCCTCCCTCCTTCTCTTCCTTCCTTCCCTCCTTCATTCCTTTCTAAGACTTTATTTATTTGAGAGAGAGTGAGCATGCAAGCAGCAGGGGTGGGGCAAAGGGAGAGGGAGAAGCAGGCTCCTCACTGATCATTGACCCAACATGGGGCTCAATCCCAGGACCCTGAGATCATGACCTGAGCTGAAGGCAGATGCTTAACAGACTGAGCCACTCGGGCGCCCCTTATACAGACTCTTTTTCATAGCACTTGTTATGTCGTGTCTAAATGGCTTGTTTGTCTAACCATCTTTTCAACTGGATTGTACTTCAGAGCAGACACTGAATTTTGTTCACTATAGTATCTCCAAGATTTGGGTGAGGGCCCAGCCTTGCAAAATGGGGTCCAATAATTACCTGAAGAATGAAGGAATGAGTAAAATGAATCTCATTCTCTAAGATAGATTCTAATTTGAAAAGAAGGCAAAGGAAAATATTGGTGGTCATGTCATTGGACATAATCTTCAAGATGCTGATGTCCTATCAGAGGTGACCTAGTTTTCCATCATAGGAACCTTTTTCTCAAAGTGACTCCAAGTGCTCAGGAGGGCTTTCAAATTTCTGTTGTCTTAGGCCCATCTCTTCACCTCGTTTTCGACACTCATGTTGTAGACGCTCTTGCTTCAGGCTTCTTAGTCACCATCACCAACTCTTCAGCTTTGTGTACCGGTTATAAGATAAAAATGACAACTCTGATAAATTTAAAACAAATGCCAAACTATCAGCAAAAGCAAGGGTATCTACAACTGATCTACAAAATTTGCCAGTTTCCGTCACATATCACTCAGTATTAAGCAAGAGTAGTCACACAGTGGGGCGCCTGGGTGGCTCAGTGGGTTAAAGCCTCTGCCTTCGGCTCAGGTCATGATCTCAGGGTCCTGGGATCGAGCCCCGCATCTGGCTCTCTGCTCAGCGGGGAGCCTGCTTCCTTTCCTCTCTCTCGGCCTGCCTCTCTGCCTCCTTGTGATCTCTGTCTGTCAAATAAATAAATAAATAAAATCTTAAAAAAAAAAAAAGAGTAGTCACACAACAAGATGTGCTTGCCCAGCTGTACAAAGTCTTCCATAAGGACATACAAATAATACGGTACTTTGGATGTGGTTCTATCTGCACGTGTTCTTCTCTCAGTATTACTACGGAAATGAATCTCTGCTATGGAACATGGTGCTAGTCCAAGATAAGTTCTTGCCAGTATAATTAAGGTCTAATAAGGTCTATATTATGTAAGGCCTGGATGTAGACAGATCAGTCACGTTTATCCAGAGTGATGAAAACACTTTTTTCCCCCAATGGTAAAAGTAGCATAAAAGTAGTACAGAGAATTTAAAAAACAGCAAGAAGAAAAAAAAAACCAAGATCCCATCCTACTGGATCAAGGCTTTATTACATTTGAGAATTTTTTTTATATATACACGTTTTTACGTAGATGTATTCAGAATAAAGTACATTTCTAATTCTGCTTTTTTTACTTAACATAGCATCATTTTCATGTTTCCATGTTGTTTTATTCACACATATTATTTATAGCTTCAGAAAGTATATATCCTTGTTATCCAGCTGTGGAAGGGTGTTATATACGCCATGGGATGAGACAATTGTGTGGGTTTTTTATTTTGTTTTGAAAAACTCTGAGTTCATTGCTATAGTGATTTAAGGTTGAGTTAGCTCATTACATTTATGTGAAAGTATTTACTTCTGCATAAATATAGTAATATAATAAATAGCTATATAAATAAATATAATAATTCTGTTGAAGGCCTCCTCAGCTTTTCCTCTTAGTTAACACGATCACCTGAGTTTCTCTCCTCCTCCCCCACCCCAGGGGCTGTAGTTAGGGCATCACTACATTTTATTAGCCCCTTGTGGAAATACAAATTTTTAAAAAGATTTTATTTATTTATTTGACAAATAGAGAGATCTCAAATAGGCAGAGAGGCAGGCAGAGAGAGATGGGGAAGCAGGCTCCCCACTGAGCAGAGAGCCCGATGCGGGGCTCGACCCCAGGACCCTGAGACCATGACCTGAGCTGAAGGCAGAGGCTTACCCCCTGAGTAATAGGCCCCAGAAATAAAAATAATAAAGAGATTAAGTGACTTTTGTAGTTTTAACACAAGTGGTAGCCCCACTATAGCACTCTCCATTCTTCTTGTGGACGGGGTACTATAACATTGGCTGCCTTGCGTCTTTTCTCTCATTTTCTTTCATAATTTCTGTACCATTTTATTTCATTTTCTGTACCCTTTAAAAAGTATCTTTGCAAATCCCATATATTAAACCGCCTGTAGTTGCCCACAGCTCCATTATTTTTAAAGAAGTAAAAACTGTTAGCAGATGAACAAAAAAGCTCTGGGGCATAATATGGTCACCTTAGTGTTTTTAATTGTATTGACACTTTATTGGGATTTACTGAATTATCCATAATTAATTCTGTTGATGGAAATAGGAAGGGGGGGACTAATTTCATAATAAGGCCTGAATTTATTTTATCATTGTCAAGTAAATAGTATAATTTTGAAGGAATCTCAGCCTAAATTTTATCTTGCAGGCATTTTTCAAAAAAGAAAATATTTACATTTAAAATATGAACATTCTGTCAGAGAAAAATGAAATGCAGATAAAATGCCTTGATACTTTAATGTTAATAAAGTATATATTCATGATGACAGCTCTGTGTTTCCTACTTAATATAGGGATATAAAATCTAGAGACATGAAACTGTTTTCATGGTAGTACAGTTTTGCAAGAAAAGTGATTTTATTAGGGCAAACAATATTCGTATCATGCATTAATGTTTTATTTTAAATAATTGTGTGATTATCCTTTTAGTAACATATGGATTCCCTAACACTTCTGTTTTATAACCTCATCCTTAAAACTTTCAGTGGCTTGTTTTCTTGTATTTTCCTTAATTGTGATCTTAAACAGATCTTCAGTTTTAAATCTGTCAGTTGTTCTAATACAGATGCATAAATACATTTACTCCAGTTGGTTATTTATTCAAAGACAGCTTGTTTGTGGATACTGTCAGGACATCTGCATTTTATTGGATCTAATTTTTAGTAATAAAGACCTCCCACATTATAGATTCTTTCCAGTCTAAATTAGCCTGTGTGGGAAGCAAAGGAACCATCAGTCAGGGAGAAAAAGTGAATCCATATGGTGCTGATGAGTCTTGTTTCCCCAGCTACAATGATGAAAGAGTTGAGTATAGACAGTGCCCCCAGCAGATCCCAGTTTCTTTCTCAAAAGCTTTCTAGAACAGGGTTGGTGTCAATCACCAGCCCAGTACCTTTGGGCCAGTCCAGATCATCAGTGTGCTAGGCATCAAGCCATAGACACCTAACTGAAATTTTGAGGGCACACTCTCCTTTGCCTCTCATCTTGCTCTGTTTTTCTTGCATGTATGCCAAGTCCCTGGGTCTTGACATTCTCCTTCCACTTTGGGGCTCACCTTTGCCCTTTGGACTCATTGGATTTTGGATTCCCTGGTCCAATTCTAAGGCCTTTGGTTCAGGTTCCCACATAATCTCTATGATACGGAGAAATCTTAAAAAAATTCTGCAAGTGTCAAAAAGTAGTCAAAAATTTTATTCCAGCTTTTAAAAAGTGACAAACCAAACTTGGTAACAGAACTCCAATAGGTGACAGATCTTCACTTTCACAAGTTATACAAGTTCACTGTGCAGAGAAACAGACGGGAACTGAAAGCTTTTCTTTCAATTGCCTCCCCATATCCTGGAACAGTTCATTTCTCTTGGTCAATATCATTCACGGGGTAAGGAGGAGGAAACTGGGCATATTCTTTACTAACAGTATTATCTCCCTCAGCACAAACAAGAAAAACCTATTATTTCAACCCCTTGTCAACTCTGAACCTCAGCCAGTGAGAAGATACTGTTTCTTTTTCTTTCTTTCTTTCTTTTTTTTTTTATTTGACAGAGAGAGATCACAACTAGGCAGAGAGGCAGGCAGAGAGAGAGGAGGAAGCAGGCTCCCTGCAGAGCAGAGAGCCCGATGTGGGGCTGGAGCCCAGGACCCTGGGATCATGACCTGAGCCGAAGGCAGAGGCTTTAACCCATTGAGCCACCCAGGCGCCCTGAGAAGACACTGCTTCTTAATACATTGCTATATTTATGTTCAGGTACTTTTTTTGGGTAAATTTAAATTAGTTTAACAAATTTCCTAGTTGCAAAGGTGATGCAAATATTGATGATTTATTCTTAAAAATTTTATTATTTAGTGTAGTGGGTAGAATTGTATTCCCCCCCCCCCAAAAAAAGTATGTTCATGTTTCTAATCTCTGGTACCTGTGAATGTAAGCTTATTTGGAAATAGCTTTTGCAGATGAAATCAAGTTAAGATGAGGCCATACTGGATAAGGGTAGACTTTAATCCAGTGACTGGTGTCCTTATAAGAAGAGGGAAATTTGGATACAAACATACTCTGCCACGTGATGATGAAGCCAGAGATTTGAGTTGATGTGTCTATAAGTGAAAGAAGGCTAAAGATTGCTGGCAACTTCCAGAAGCTACAAAGAGTCAGGTAAAAGTTAGAGTCCTTAGGACTTCCAGCCTCTAAA
Organism: Meles meles; assembly: GCF_922984935.1. NCBI lineage: Eukaryota > Metazoa > Chordata > Mammalia > Carnivora > Mustelidae > Meles > Meles meles. Next base: position 72,601,796 of record NC_060074.1, read on the forward strand.
ACTGGGAGAGAATAAATTTATTGTTTTTAAGCCATTTAGTTTGTGGTAATCTGTTACGAATTTCTCAGCAGTGAAAGGGGGCCTTGGCTCACCAGATGATCTCTGAAGTAAGTTTCACTTGTAATATTTTATGCCTCTAAATCTGTAACATATCCTTATGTTTCCTCAATTGTATGCTTGTATAAACTGTATAAAAAGTCACTTATGGATTAAATGTCTCCTCCTTTTCCCGCCCCTCTCACCTTCCCCCCAACCCAAAGGGAGAAGTGTGTGAAACTTATTCTGCAAGATGAGCTTCTTTTCGAGTGTCCAGAATTGAAGGGCAAATTATTTCTCAGCTTAGGAGCTTCTCATGCCTCCTCTCTGCCAAACACCTTTGAATAAAGGAATAAAAACTAATGTCTGTCCATGGACTAATCAACCTAGCAGTACAGAGAAACAGAGGAAATTCAACGCAGATTTGAATCTGGGCTTCATCATACTCCCTGAGGAGGCAGTTTAAACTTTCTAAACCTGTTTCCTTATCCATAAAATGGCCATAACAATACCGACTTCTTGGTCGTTGAGAAGAAGACACGAAATAGAATGCTGTATACACTTTTCAAAGGGCTTGGTATGGTGCTGCTTAAACATATTACTTGCTGGGGCGCAGGGGTGGCTCAGGCGGTTAAGTACCCCACTGAGGTCATGATCTCAGTATTGTGAGACCCGGCTCGGCGCCCTTCCTGGCTCTGCAGTAGGGAGTCTGCTCCTCCCCCAGCTCGGGTTCTTGCTCTCCAATAAAGAAAGAATTCTTTAAAAAGGGGGAAAAAAAAACTTGCTTAGAAAATTCTCGCTTACAGAAAGAAGAAAGCGAGAAAATTCTCGCTTAAAGAAAACCTCCAGGATCCCTATTTCCACCCCCCAAGCTGGAGCCTAGAGCGATCGGGAACCAGAGACCCCACCCCGCGACCGCGAAACTGCCGCGAAGAGATTAGGACTCGGGAACCCCCGCGCCAGGGGAGGAGCGCGCCGGTGACGCGGGCGGAAGTGCTCTCTCTCCACTGTCAGCTGCGCCGGAAGTTCCTGGCCAGGCCTGGCGGTAACCTTCTGGTCCTCACCGCTTCCACCGCACCTAGGTGGGCTGTGCGAGTCCGAGCCTCAGCCGGGATCACGCCTGGTAGCCGCAGGAGACGCACGGGTTTCAGAGGAGGACGCCGAGGGCCGAGGGGTGTAGGAACCGCGGGCGCAAGGCCGCCCAGCAGACATGTCTCTAGTGGCGGAAGCCTTCGTCTCGCAGATAGCAGGTACCGCGCGTGGCCTCGGACTGCGGGTGAGGGCGGGGGCGGCGCGGGGCTGTCGCGGGGAACAGCGTGGAGCTTAGGGCTGCAGCTTTGCCTTTTGTGTCATTAGGTGCTGAACGCAGGCCTGGGGATAGAGGCGGGCACGGAGTACCAGCCTCATCTCACGGATAGTAAACTGACGGGGAGACACTTAGCCAAGGTCACACCGTAGGGACAGTGATACCGTCTTCCCCCTCGTGGGCGTACCTTGTGCTGTTGGGTCGGGAGGAGCTAGGGTGCGTGGAGGAGGCCCTGAGTTCGTATGGGGGGGCGTGGCTACAAGGGCCAGGTATTACAAGGCGGAGAGTGGCTGTGGCCTCGGTCGTGGGATCTGACGTTTAAGGTGGTTGTCATTGATGAGTTGCCCTTGTTACTTGATGTCATGTAAGGACCACCGAAGTTCTTGCTTCCTCTCCAAGCAACATAATATTGCTATTTGCCAGATCTGTAGGAATCGCCGAAAAGTCAGTCTCGGTATACTTTTTAGAAGCAACTTTGATTTGATGGACTGAACGTGGCTGATGTAACTAGATTTCTCTTTTTGAGTTATTTACCATAGTGAAAGAAATCAAATATTGTTGAGGAAGTGAGGAGAGTAGACATAGGTATTGTAGGTATAGGTTGATGGGTAATAGCTAATCTTTAAATGGAGTTAATCTTAATTTCTTGCAGGATTTTCAACATGAGTAAAGAGACAGTTACCAGGATAAATAGGTACATTTGAAATAAAGTAGTATTTTGGAAATGGAAAGTACTGAATGTGTAATAAAATTTGCCAAAATGTTTTTCGTAGCACTGCATTTGTGTGAACATACTTTTTTTTTTTTCTTTTTCACTTAAATACATTTTTTCTGGAAGAGAGAGAAGCTCTCACTAGATTATAAGCTTCATGAGAGTAGAGATATACTTGTTTTGGCCCACATTAAATCCGGAACACCTGTTAGTTGGTGCTCAATAAATATTTGTGACCTGAATCAACGAATAATCTTGAGATTTTAAACAGTGATTATTTCTGTTTATGTTAAAAGTTAGATCGTTGACTTAGGAGTGCCTGGGTGACTCAGTGGGTTGAGCCTCTGCCTTTGACTCAGGTCATGATCTCAGGGTTCTGGAATCGAGTCCCGCATTGGGCTCCCTGCTCAGCAGGGAGCCTGCTTCTCCCCCCCCCGCCCCCGGCCTACTTGTGATCTCTCTCTCTGTCAGATAAATAAATAAAATCTTAAAAAAAGTTAGATCATTGATTTAATTTCCATTTCTGCTATGTTAAAAAAAAAATCAACTATTTCACCATTGTAGGCTGATTTTGGTATACTATATGCATATGTCCCAGTGTGTGATTTCTTTTAAAGCAAAAATGATAAATGTCTTTTAAAAAACTTTTGATAAGTTTGGAATTTTATTTCAGTTAGTGAAATTTAAGAATTCCTAGGAATTTTATTTGTATGCCATCTTGGCTATTTGTATTTATTACTCTAGAAGGAGGCATTTAAAGATGAAAAATTCAATAGGTGGTGTTGGGACAACTCCTAAGTTATAACACCATAAGAATAAATTCCAAATGAGTTGAAGATCTAGATGTAAAATAAGGACAAAACCAAAGTGTAATAAAATAATTACGAGAAAGTACAGGCGATAGTTTAATCTTGGGTAGCAGAGGAGGCCTAAGCAAGACACAGAATCTAAAGTTTCTGGGAGAAAAAATTAGCAGATTTGATTGCAGAAAAATTAAAAAGCTTTACATGATAAAACACAGGTTTCCACAAAAATTAATGAAAAAGACAACAGGATCATGAGTAAAGGATAGGAACAAGCAATTCACAAATAGGGAAATGCAGATGGACAATGAAAACATGAAAAGATGCTGTCACTAAAAGTAGACAGAGTTTTCCATTTAGTCAAATGGGCAAAAGTGAATATGAAATTTTCTAGAACTGACAAGAGTATGGGGGAAAAAATCTATCCTCAGACTGCTGGTGAGTCTAAATTATTACTGCTTTTTGAGAACTTAATATAGTAATATTAATTAAAATACTATCCTTTAACCCAGAAACTTTTCAGGGAATTTATCTGATAGGAATACCATTAGAAGTACCTTTATTTCTTATGCTCCACAAATAAGTGAAACCATATGATAATTGACTCTCTCTCCTTGACTTATTTCACTCAGCATAATCTCTTCCAGTCCCGTCCATGTTGATACAAAAGTTGGGTATTCATCCTTTCTGATGGAGGCATAATACTCCGTAGTATATATGGACCACATCTTCCTTATCCTTTCATCCGTTGAAGGGCATCTTGGTTCTTCCCACAGTTTGGTGACTGTGGAGCATAAGAAATAATACGGAGGACATGGGGAGATGGAGAGGAGATGGGAGTTGGGGGGACTTGGAGGGGAAGATGAACCATGAGAGACTGTGGACCCTGAAAAACAATCTGAGGGTTTTGGAGGGGTGGGGGGTGGGAGGTTGGGTGAGCCTGGTGGTGGGTGTTATGGAGGACATGTATTGCATGGAGCAATGGGTGTGGTGCATAAACAATGAATTCTGGAACACTGAAAAGAAATTTAAAAAATAAATAAAAATTTTAAAAAATCCCAAATGGGGAAAAAAAAAAAAAAAGAAATGTTAAAGGGAGTTCTTTAAACGAAATAAAAGGGTGCTAATTAGTAACAATAAAACATTTGGAAGTATAACTTTACAGGTAAAAATAAACTTATAAGAAAGTTCAGAATAATCTAATGTAAAGGTGATGAGTTAATCATTTGTAAGCTAGTATGAAGTCTAAAAGACAAAAATAGTAAAAATATATAATTTCTTAAGGAATACAAAGATATATAAGATGTATATTTTGACATCAAAAACATAAAAGTTTGAGAGGATAAAAGTGTATAGTTTTAGAATATGTTAAAACTGAAGTTTTAATGAATTAAAACAGACTGTTTTTATAAAATAAATAAAAAAACAAAACAAACAACAAAAAAGTACCATTACTTGGGGCGCCTGGGTGGCTCAGTTGCTACGCGTCTGCCTCTGGCTCAGGTCATGATCCCAGGGTCCTGGGATCGAGCCCCACATCAGGCTCTTGGCGGGAAGCCTGCTTCTCCCTCTCCCACTACCCCTGCTTGTGCTTTCTCTATGTCTCTCTCTCTGTCAAATAAATAAAATCTTAAAAAAAAAGTACCATTACTTAAAGCGATATATAGCAGTATTCATTATATCATTAATTTTAGTATTAAAAAACCACAGATGTTCTAAATATATGTCAAATTATAGAATGTCCACATTACTACAAATAATAGAAATGTTAAATATTTTGGCTTGAAATTTATGATTACCTTAAGTAAAAACAAGTTATAGGATAATATATATACTATATGAGCCCATTGTTATTAAATAAATCCTATATAAACTTGTATATGTTTAAGCAAAGAAAAATAGAATTTTCAACTTATTTTAACTAGTAATTTCAGAGTAATAAGGGTAGGGTGTTGGTGGAGGGTAGAGTAGCTGCATTTCTGAATTATTCAAATTGTTATAGTGAGAATATTTTACTTGGGTAGTTTAAATGATTATAATTAAAAAAACTTAAAAGATTGTATTTGGGCAAGCAGTGAAATAAGGGGTGACTAAAATAACAATTTATATGAAACATGTTTGACTTATAAGTGACTATGAGTGTGACTCAGATCAAGCAACTATGCAGAGTGTTTTATTTCTGACAGTGATTTGATTTTCTTGGAAGAGGTCAACCTCAAGAGATTAGAGATTCGTATTTATATAGTCCTATTATAAATACAACAAATAATTGTGAATTGGTTTTTGTAGTTGAGGCTCTCATTTTTAGTGTATTGCTTATTATTTTTCCTTTGAGTGGTTGTGAGCCAACACACTCACATTTCTTTAGAAATGAGATATTTTTTAAGAAACATTTAAAGGCATCTTGCATCTCTCTGTGATATTCTTGAGAGCCCGTCTTTTAGGAAGACATCTCTGAACTCCCCAGCTTAAGGGAACTATTTTTGTCTCTTTACTACCAATGTATTCGCCTCCACGATCCCGCAGTTCTTACTCCTTACTGTACCTTAGTGGCTTACTCTCTTTATTTCCGCTGTTATTTCCTTAGTTCAGGACTTCATCATTTCTCGCTTGGATTACTATAGTGGTGTCTGAATTGGTTTCCATGTGTCTAGTCTGGCTTCTTTCTAATACAATCTCCACACTGCAAGCCTCAGTGGGCTTTTGTTTATGTTAATTTATTATTATTTTTCTAAAATGCAAATGTGGCTCCTCTTGTTTCAACGTCTTCATTAGTTCAGAACTGTCACATGGCATATAAGATCTGTCATAAGTTAGTCCATCTCTCCAGCCTCGTCTCTTGTCATTGTTAAATTCTCACTTTTCTAAACTGTTTTGTAGAGTTCATCTTTGGCACATAGTGTCCTCTTAAGGGACAAATAAGAGTTTGCACATTTTAACCTGTAAGTCTCTTACATTTTTTCCTTTCAAATGAGAACGGTTCTTTTTCTCTTTTTTTCTGGTTGTAATTATGATACATGGCCATTATAGACAATGAAGTAATCCAAAAGAATCTGAAGAGTAAAACAGCTATCACCTAAAATCTAACACCCAGATTAAGACTTTAAAGTTTTATCATCATCGTTAAAACTTTGGTGAGTAGAGCTAACTTGTTCTTTGCCCCTAAAAAAAACAACAACACATAAATAATACAAAACGTACATATTTTTTTGTAACCTATTTTGTTGTATAACATTGAGATGTGTTTCCTTGTCTGATGGAAGTACACATCATCATTTGCAGTGGTTACATAGTATTTCATTGTAATGAAGCAATCATAATTTATTTATCTACTCTTATTTTGGTGGTTTTTAGTGTGTTACATTAGTTTAGCCAGAGAAGCAGAAACTGGAGGATCTTGAGCTCTAGCTCTAGCTTTGTATCTATGTCTCTCTCTCCACACACACACACACACACACACACACACACACACACGGAATTGGCTTGTGGTGTTGCGGGGGTTGGCCAACCAAGGACCACGTCCACAGAGTAGGCAGCCAGGAAGGGGAGATCGAAGAGGAAGAGGCACATGTAGCAGGTGCTGCTTGCAGTGTATGAACTCATAGGCCCTCTGTTAAAAAAGACTTCCAACAGATTAAATCTGGCACACCCAGGATAATCTCCATTTAGATGAATGTAAAGTCAACTCTTTAGGGACTTCAGCAAAATCCCTTCACGGCAGCATCTAAATTAGTGTTTGGATAACTGGGAGAAGGTATTTATGAGCTACAAAATGGCTGTTGCTTCTCTTGTCCTCCCAGAGCCTGCTAGAGAATGTCCCTGTAGCTCACTATAACCAGAAACAGGAGAAAGGGAATTCTGGCAGCTGTAGTTCAGTCTAGGCAAGCTGATAGATCCTAAAGCCATCCCTGGTATGTATTATTTTTCTCTGATATGAGCAGTGCTTGCATAGACATATTTGTGGATCTACTGCGTAGTTTCTTTGATAAATTTCCTAAACTGGAAGAGGATTTTGAGTTGTTGTTATTTAATAATATGGAAAGGAAGGGTAAATTGTGATTTTGAATTTTCTTTTTAATTTTTGAATTAATAGCTTGGATCTTTAGATGATGATATGCTTGATTTAGAACTTTGAGGAAGGATAAAAATAATCCTGAGTATTGAATCATTAAAAAAATTTTTTTTTATGATTTTATTTATTTATTTGATAGAGAGGGACAGAGAGAGAGAGGGAACACAAGCACGGGGAGTGGGAGAGGGAGAAGCAGGGTTCCTGCTGAGCAGGGAGCCTGATGCTGGCTCGATCCCAGAACCCTGGGATTACAACCCAAGCCGAAGGCAGACGCTTAACGACTGAGCCACTCAGGCGCTACCAAAACACCCATTTTATTTATTTTAATAGTAACCCATTTTTAATATTTTAATAATAACCCATTATTTATTGTCAGGGAGAGAGAGCACAAGCAGGGGGAGTGGCAGAGGCAGAGAGAGAAACAGACTCCCTGTTGAGCAAGGAGCCCAGTGTGACATCCCAAGATGCTGAGATCATGACCTGAGCCAAAGGCATCCGCTTAACTGACTGAGCCACCCAGGCACCCTCAAAATTTTTTATAACAGCCTGTGTATTTTATATTTTCATTTGCTTGTTTTTTTTTTTTAATGGCAAGTTTTTCCAGTACATTACATGAGATTTTTATTTATCTTTTTAATTTTTTAGTCACTGGGGTATGTACCCTAGGGGAGGGTGGAATATCCCCTTTGGGTCGTGTGAGCACATGTGGAGCAGTCACTGTAGCCAAAAAGGATGGGATACTGTGGTGGACAAGCCTGACCCCCTTGTTTATCCCTGTGCTAGGAGTGGCTCCAGGCTTTAGGGCTCCACAGAGGCCCCAGACACACACAAAAGGAGAGAGAGGTGTTGAGCACCAAACAGCAGAAATCTCCCTCTCACTTTTTTTGTTGTTGTTGTTTGTTTTGCTTTTATTTTTAAGTATTCTCTATACCCATCATGGGGCCCAAACCTCCAATCCCTAAGATCAAGAGTCACCTGGTCCTCTGACTGAGCCAGCCAGGTGCCCATCAGTCATTTCTTTCATCTTGCTTTTTCACTTCTGGTGGACTATGGAGTAAGTGAGACCTGGCTACTTACTACATATGTGATCTTTATTTTATTTGTAAAATGGCAAAGATAATTTTATATATTTTAAAGATGATGAGAAAAGATACTAGTGCTTAGCCTTGTGTCTGACACACTGTAAGCACTCCATAAGTGTTCATTAATGTCATTTTTAGCTGTTTACCTTGTTAGTTTTTCTCTTTTACCACTCCCTAATAGAGTGAGTGGTGGTCTGTTTATTAGACATTGCCAAAACATTTTAGCCTTAAAAGCTTAGCTGATAATTATCTAGTTACTGATAATAAGAGTAAGCATCCCTTTTGGAGCCACCGTTCTAGATGATTTAGATATAAAATCGCTAATATTAACAATTTGATCCTGTTTGATAGATATTATTCTTATTTTATAGGTGAGGAAATTGAAGCTTAGGTAATAGAACATAAAGTTTAGGAACTGGGCCATAGGAGTAAGACAAAATTGAGTTCTAAATTCACCTCTGCCTCTTGTTCTGTGATTTTGGGCAGACTGTCTGGGCCACAGTTTCCTTATTTGTAAAAGGGGTAAGATTTTTTTTTTTAAATTTTATTTATTTATTTGACAGAGAGAGATCACAAGTAGGCAGAGAGGCGGGCAGAGAGAGAGAGAGAGAGAGAGAGAGAAGCATGCTCCCTGCTGAGCAGAGACCCCCCCCAATGCGGGGCTCGATCCCAGGATCCTGGGATCATGACCGGAGCTGAAGGCAGAGGCTTTAACCCACTGAGCCACCCAGGTGCCCCGGGGGTAAGATGTTTTATAACATGTTTCATGCATCTAGTTTACTGGTACGTGGTAGTTTCTGTTACCACTTTCATTGCCTGAGGGCCTTTGAGGTTGTTATATTTGTAATGTTACTCTTTTTGCTATTTTGGACAGCAAAAGTCCAAAAGTGTCTTTATTTCTAGTAACTCTATACCATTTTTCTGAATGACCTTATTACTTCCCCAGTACCTTGCTATACTTGAAGCATATCAGTTAATTTCATCATACTGTAATTATTAATCTTTTGAAATCAGTACAATATCTGTTCTGTTCTTTCTTTAGAAGCTCAGTAAACTATATAAAGCGTAAAAAAAAAAGACTTGCAATATTTCATTTATCTCATTGTGGGCATGTGGGTGCTTAATTATTTAAATATATTAATAACGTCATTCTAGGAGTAGCATTAATTTATATTATGATCTGGAAAAGTAGTTTTTTTATTAAAAAATTTTTTTTTTTAAGGGCGCCTGGGTGGCTCAGTGGGCTAAGCCTCTGCCTTTGGCTCAGGTCATGATCTCAGGGTCCTGGGATCGAGCCCTGAGTAGGGCTGTCTGCTCAGCAGGGAGCCTGCTTCCCTTCCTCTCTCTCTGCCTGCCTCTCTGCCTACTTGTGAACTCTGTCTATCAAATGAATAAATAAAATCTTAAAAAAAAAAAGATGTTTATAACATTTTGTTTTTATATCATCAATAAAGTATTTTTGATTTCATCCCTCTTCATGTTAAATACTAGGAAATGTAGGCTTTTTTTATTTATGAGAGAGAGAGACAGAGAGAGAGAGAGAGATTTACTTAAGAAAGAGAGCATGGGGTGGGGAAGGGTGGGGCAGAAAGAACGGGAGAGAGAGAGAGAATCCTAATCATCCTTGCATTTAGCACAGAGCCCAGGTCAGGGCTCAGTCTCACAGTCCTGAGATCATGACCTGAGCCAAAATCAAGAGTCGGACATTTAACTGATGGAGCCAGCCGGGCACCCCGGAAATGTAGACTTGAAAAGCAGTTCGGAAAGGTACCAGAAGCTCAAAGAAGTGGAAAACATAGTTTAAAAGTCCTTTGTAAAGTAGAAGTGATGCTGTTGCTCACAAGGTTTATTGAGAACGCAGAGAGTGATAGAGCTATTATATCTGATAGAGCTCTTATAACCGCATGCCTGACTATCTAATGATGATGATTGTAGCAGAAAATTGAAAAAATACAATGCAGGGAGCCCCTGGGTGGCTCAGTGGGTTAAGCTTCTATCTTTGGCTCAGGTCATGATCTCAGGTTGCTGGGATCGAGTCCCGCATCAGGCTCTCTGCTCAGCGGGGAGCCGGCCTCTCTCTCTCTCTCTCTCTCTTTCTCTCTCTCGCCTGCCTCTCTGCCAACTTGTGAGCTGTCTCTGTCAAATAAATAAATAAAATCTTTAAGAAAAAAGAAAAAATACAATGCATTCAATTCTTGTTCTTGAAAATAAAGATATGTTGTTTGTTTTACTTAGTATTCTGAGGATTCTCCAGGATTGAGGAAGGCACTGAGGAATTATTGAGGTTACTGAACTGGCCATCACATTCAGAGAATCTTCTTTCATTTATCTTTGTCATGTGAATGGTCTCATACTGTTGTGCTTATCACTTGGCACATGTAAAGGGGATATCGAAGGGACAGATGGAAAAGCAAAGCCAAAGATAAAATAGGTTCTACTTCAGAGTAAAGGCAAAGTACAATTTATTGAGAGCAATGTGGCTTATTTTATTTTATCATACTTAAATTTGTGAATAGGTTGGAAACTGAATTCTTAGAGGCAGCGTTTTGTTGCCTTTTAAAAAACTTTGATATGATGCCTTTTAAAAAACTTTCAAGTCAGAAAAATTTGAAAGTTTCTGATTCTGAAGTAGTCCATAGTTAATCATAATGTGAGTTTTAATTTTCTTATATGCTTTATTAACACTCCGTACTCTGAAATGTCATGATTTTTAGCTTTTAATTTAAAAGATTTGGTGATGGGTATCCCATAAAGATTTGCTAGTCTTATTTCTGTGAAGACTTTTGAGTTATTAACGTTAGCTCAAGCCTTCCATATTTGAGTGAAAATTGAAAGAAAATATCATCAAACTTATTTAACATTTTTCAAACGTTTTTGAATTTTCTTGATAAGCAGTTATCAGATGGACTGAAGATACCAAATGGAGATGAGCTATTAAATTCAGGCTTCTCATTTTTTGTTCAAAGACAAAAATTATAATATTCAGCAAATGCAGTTACAGACATTTATGTGTAGAAGTATTTGCCTTGCCAGTAAGAGAAATGCATGTTTTAATTTTTTATTGCTTTGTAAATGATCCCTCTATTCTTGAACACTCTTCTTATTTTTGTACGCTCTATAAATGAATCATGGTTTTGAACTTTTCTACATCAGTAATAAAAATGAGATTTGATTGGTTAGTGATAAAGAGGTTTCTTTTCATAAAAACAATCATTTTGTCATGGCAATTCCCATTAACTGTAACTGCGTTAACAAAATAGAAACTGTAAAAAGCATTTCATTGTACTTATACACTTAGCTGTGTTTTTGTGCTGATTATATATTTTTATCTTTAAGAACTTTTAAAAGCCAAAGAAGTTTCTTCATGACTTAATCCGCATTTGGATTTTCAAAAAAGTTTGTTGGGTATATATAATTCCAGGGGAGAAGTATCCTTAGATATTGTCTTGGAATTGGCCCCGTGTCATATTCTATTACCTAGACAAACTAGAACACTGACTAGAACTTCATACAAATAAATTATATCATTTGTTAGACAGGAAGAGGGGCTTAATTATTCCAGCATTTATTTCTGTAAGCTAATATTGGCAGCTGATGCGTTAATGATTTGGCCTTTTGTTGACCTCCTTTTCTTTTGATCATTAGTCTTTACATTATAGGGGAATGTTTTGGCATCATGAATGATAAGCTTCTGATTTCTTTTTGATAAATTTGAAAAAGATATGTGTTAATAAGAATGTAAAAATAAAAGCTACTTACTTTTTTTCATTAGACATTGTTATAATTGTAATTTTTTTTTAGGATTTTATTTATTTATTTGACAGACAGATCACAAGTAGGCAGAGAGGCAGGCAGAGAGAGAAAGGGAGAAGCAGGCTACCTGCTGAGCAGAGAACCCAACACGGGGCTCGATCCCAGGACCCTGAGACCATGATCTGAACTGAAAGCAGAGGCTGAGCCACCCAGGCACCCCATAATTGTAGTTTTTACTGTCCATCAGTTGAACATCCTAGTTTGGCTAGTCGATGAGAACTGGTTATATAATGTTAACTTCTTATGTGATAATTTATATTTATTTCTTAGTTGAAACTGTGAATTCTTTTTTTTTTTTTTTTTTTTTGAGATTGTGAATTATTCTTTTTTCTTGCTTGAGAGAGAGAGAGAGAAAACAAGCACAAGCAGGTAGGGGGGAAGGATAGAGGGAAAGGGAGAAGTAGACGCCCCACTGAACAGGGAGCCCGACCTACGGACCTACCAGGGCTGGATGCCAGGACCTGAGCTGAAAGCAGATGCTTAACTGACTGAGCCACTTGTGAATTAGTCTTGATGTATTTTCTTCTCAGACAGATTTCTTCTTTTTGTCATATATACTTGTACTGATTTTCCATACTGTCATTTTGTGGCTGTTTGGAGAAGGTAAAATAATTTTGATATTAAATATTTCAAAAGGGAGATAATGTTCTAGAAATGATAGAGTGCAATTTAAGGGCACGTGTAAAGTATTTCATTATTTACTGTTTTGGATTATCTTTGTATCATAGGTAAATGGCTTTACTGGTCTGCTTTTTATAAAAAGATAGTAAGCGGGGCGCCTGGCTGGCTCACTGGGTTAAGGCCTCTGCCTTCAGCTCAGGTCATGATCTCAGGGTCCTGGGATCGAGTCCCACATCGGGCTCTCTGCTCAGCAGGGACCCTGCTTCTTCCTCTCTCTCTGCCTTCCTCTCTGCCTGCCTGTGATCTCTGTCTGTCAAATAAATAAATAAAATCTTTAAAAAAAAAAAAAAAGATAGTAAGCTTTGAGTTTAGCCAGCATAATTACATCATTTTTTTTCTTGGATTCTTTTTTGCCTCATTTCCTGAATAATGTAGCAACTACCAACAGAACAGAGTTTCTGATGGAGGTAAGCCATTGTAGTCACTGGGTTCCAAATTCTGGGGACTGGAGGTCAGGGAGCCGTGATGTGGTCAGGAAGTTGGAGAGTGAGATTTCAGGAAGGTATATTTCCTTTAGAGGGAGGGTGGAAATGTCAAAATCTATGCCTGAAGTAGTAAATGGAATTTATAAATATAACATGGTCAGGAGTCAGTTTGCTAGCTGATTTAGATGGAATTCTGAGGCTTTGCTCAAATGGCTTAATATTTAGTTCTGTATTTAATGATAGATCTGTGACTAAAGTAAGTGTCCAAACTGTAACTGTTCAGTTACTATTGTAGTATACAGATCACACCGTGACTTAGGGATGTGTAACAGCCATTTTATTATGTTCATGGATCCTGTGGGTTAGTTCAGACAGATCACAGGAGAGATGGCTTGCTTCTACTTCATAATGTCTGGATCCTCACCTGGAAGGACTCTAAGGCTAGGGATCCAACAATTGAGGGCTGGAAACATCTGGAAGCATCTTCACTCGCACTTCTAAGAATTGCTGACAAAGAACTCAGCTGTGGTTGTCTTCTGGAATATTTATGTATGGCCTTTCCATGTGGCCTGGGCTTCTTGGAGCCTAGGAGCCTCAGAGTAGTCAGACATTTTACTTAGTGCTCTAAAGGCATGTGTTCATGGCCTACCAAAGGAGAAGATACATCACCTTTTATGACCTTGCCTTGGAAGTCTTGAAGCATCATTTCTGCCATATTCTGTTGGTCACAACAGTTACAGGTCTGCCCAGATTCAAGGGGAGGGGATTTAACTTCACCTCTTAATGGGCGGATGGGGTAGGTGGGGTGTTGGTGAAGTTCTAGAAGAACTTGTAGGACAGGTTATATTGTTGTGGCCATTTTTAAGAATGTAATACGCCACAGTGGACAAGGTGGTAATATACTGGTGCAGAGGGGTCACCTGAGTCTGTTTTAATTAGATCTGGGAATGGAGTAGTCCTGTTTACATAGTTCTAAACAAGATGGGGTGTATGAGAGGTGGGTGTAGGTAGAATGGTGTGTAAAGGTGGTAGGGTGTTACTGCACATTACAATATATTATCTGTGGAGCTCTCTAAAAACAAGCCATGCCTGTATTGTAAGGCATTTCTCAAACCTCATGCACACACTTGCACACCCTTTTTTCTCACCAAAAGCCTGTTACATGTGAAGGTCGAGGGCAGCTCTAGGACAAGTACATATATATATGTACTTGTGTGTGTGTGTGTGTGTATATATATATATATATATATATAATATACACATAATATATATATTTTTAGATTTTTAAAAAAATTTATTTGACAGAGAGAGAAATCACAAGTAGGCAGAGAGGAGGCAGGCAGATAGAGAGGGGGAAGCAGGCTCCCTGCTGAACAGGGAACCTGATGCGGGGCTGGATCCCAGGACCCTGAGATCATGACCTGAGCCAAAGGCAGAGGCTTAACCCACTGAGCCACCCAGGCGCCCTAGGACAAGTATATTTTTAAAACACTCCATAGATGATTGGGCTGTGTACCTCTTGTTAGGAGCCATTAAGCAATTTGGAGAGAAAGTGAGTTTATGAGTTTCCACTGTTGAATGTAGCACATATTATTGAGATGTTATCATTCCTTAATTTGCTTTGATGGTTTTATTTCCAGAGTTACAGCAATTATTTGTGGTCAGATATCTTTCAGGCTTTAGATAGCAAAAGACCTACTTGATTTCCTGCAGAATATATTTATTTGTTGATTACCTAATTTGTGCTAGGTCCCCTGCTAGGTGCTGAGTTACCTAGAAGAGTAAAACAATTCTTGCCTTTGATGAACTTACATTCTTTTGTAGGGCACATCCATTGAAATGGATAATTTCAATATAAAGTGGTGTATTTAATAGAAATGGTAATTCAGGAAGTCTTTCCTGAGCATGTTTTGTCCTTTCTCAAACTGAATTGGGATGTTCGATTTTTAGTAAACATCTCAGCTCCTCTCCCTGCCCCTCACCTTCTATCTGGCCCACTTCTGATTATATTTTGGACGAGTTCAGATTTTATCTCTTCTTGTGAATTCTTTCTTTGTCTTCCTCAGGCAGAATATGTACTTTTGGTTTGACACAAATGTAATAGTAATTATTGATAGATTTTGTAAGCTAGAGACTATATAAGGCGCTTACATGATTTATCAAATTTTATCCTTCCAACAGCCTTACAAGGTAGGTAATATTTCCCCTTTTCACAGGTGAAGTAATTGAGGCAAGAGTAGGTTAAGCAACTTGGTTAAGATCACTCTGATAGGGACACCTGGGTGGCTCAGTTGGTTAGGCCTGGGGTCCTGGGGTCCTGGGATCGAGTCCCTCATCGGGCTCCTTGCTTGTAAGGGAGCCTGCTTCCTCCTCTCTCTCTGCCTGCCTCTCTGCCTGCTTGTGTGTACTCTCTCTGTCTGACAAACAAATAAAATCTTAAAAAAAAAAAAGATCACTCCAATAATAAGCTGTAGAGTTGGGAGGGGAATTCAGATATGTCTGACTTTAAGACCTATGTTTTTCCTACACTAACTGTATTCGTTACTGCATTAAAATCATTTTTTAAAAAGATTTTTATTTATTTATTTTAGCAGTGGAGAGAGAGCAAGCGTGTATCTGTGCACATGGGGAAGGGGAGTGGAGGGGCAAAGGGGGAGAGAGAGGGAGACAAGCGGACTCTGAGCTGAGTGACTCTGAGCATGGAGCCTGTCACGGGGCTTGATCTCAGAACCCTGAGATCCATGACCTAAGCTTAAACCAAGGCTTGAATGCTTAACGGACTGAGCCAATCAGGTGCCCTCACTTACCTATTCAAAGTGGTTATATGTATCTCCGTCACTTGTTCTTCTCTCCCCAACCCCTTCTCCATGCTCTCTTCCCCCTTACCCACTCAACAAAGTTAGATCCGAGAGAGCAGTGATAGTTTTATGTTCATATTTGTCTTTTCATCATGTTTTGGTAGTTTGGTAGTTTATAAAAACCTACGTTTGTTTAGTTAAACGCATTTAATATGTATTTTCCCTGTCTGGGGATTTCCTATCTCTGCACTCTTCTTCATGAAGAGATTCTTTGATGGTTGGGCTATGTTATCTTTTTTCTTGGGTTTTGTTTGTTTGTTTGCTTGTTCTTGTATTTTGTTTTTGTTTTTGGGGAATCTTGCAGTTTTGCCAAGATTTTAGAAGGTATAATGACACACTAAATCCTCTGTCAGATCATTTGTTTCATAGCTAGCTGAAAGGGAGGGAGAAGGAATGGAAAGGGGTTGGAAAGGAATGATTACCTAGCTTGATGTGAGAGACTGAGTATGTGGAGAGTACTGAGAGTAGTAAGCACATAGTAGATATTTAAAAACATAGGTGCTATTACTACAGTGATTGTGTTTGATTTAAAGTAGTGGGAGAATTGTTCTTTAGTTTGAGGGACATCTATTTTCCATTTTCTAGGATTAGATTTGGGGAACTATTATACCTTGAATATTAACATTGTTAACATTGTTGAGGTCTGATACCTGTGTGGGGTTGTCTTCTCTGATTTTTTTTTTTTTTTGGCCAGAAATTGCACTTTTCATCATAACCAGCTGTTTTTGTATAGTTCTGCTGTTGGTCTCATACTCATCTCCATTTCTGAGAAAAGTTCAGACATGGTGTCAGTGTTTCTTCTTTATGAATTTCAGATTGCCATTTTTTAGAAGAGAATTCAAATTTTGAGTCCTGGCTACCAACTTCGTATCTATTCATAATCACACGTAGTTGGCCTGCTTTCTATTGGAAGTTAATGAAAAATGGCTGATTATTTTTATAATGTGACAAAGTCTAAACTTGACCATTTGAGAAGATGATGTGTACTTACTAAGAAAGGATGTAAGGTTTTAAATTTAACTTGTATTCGCTTTAGCCTCAGTTATTGGCTTGTTGTTGCTGTGAATTAGTTTTCTTGACCCTAGTTAACCTCCAGAAGTTTGTTAGTTTTATGAAATTGATCCTTGAATGCCATTTTGAAATTGATTTCCAGTTTCACATAGATAGGTTTAGGATGGCTCATGTCAAGCCTCATAATGACTAACTTAATTTTACTTCCTTTATTGATTACATCTAATGGGAAAACTATCATTTAACCACTTTGATTCCAAAAAAAGTGAGGCCTTCATTCATTAATCTTAAAGGTTTACTCTGGAATACTATAAAATTGCAACATGCCACTAAGACATGCTTTAACACATGGCTTTAAGCCATATGTGCAAATATTTAAGTAGAATAAGATGGACAAAAATCTTCTTGAATAAATTAAACCACACAGGCCCTCACTACCACATTCTCTGAGGCAAATGAATGAAAGCGGTGAAAAGAACTTAAATCTTCTATCAGGTATATTCTTTGTCCCAGCAACAGTCTTTTTTTGCGGTATTTACAGACCATCTGCTTCAGATTTACGGGAGTGCTTGTGGCATGTTTGGATTCTTGGTCCTCATCTCTACACTATCAGAATCTCAGAGTTTAGAATTTGGTAGAAATATACATAACTTTATGAAGTTCCATAGATGATTCTTATTAAGGGTTGAGAACTACTGTTGTAGGATGATTTTAATTACTTTAATTCTAATAATTAGTTATTATTGATTTGTTTATCTGTGTAAGAGGTTTATTTTTTTAACTTTTTAAAAAAATATTTGTTTATTTGACAGTCAGAGATCACAAGTTGGGGGGCAGGCAGAGAGAGAAGAGGGAAACAGGCTCCCCACTGAGCAGAGAGCCCCATGCAGGCCTCGATTCTAGGACCCTGGGATCATGACCTGAGCCGAAGGCAGAGGCTCAACCCACTGAGCCACCCAGGCGCCCCTGTGTAAGAGGTTTAAATGTCTAAGAGGTTAGCTGGTGATAGCTGTGTGTTCACTGACTGGAGCCAGCCTACCTGGGGTCAGACCCTGGCTCTTGTTACTTACTAATACTTACTAACACTGTGACTTATGTAAATTCCTTATGCTTGTGCTTCTGTTTTCTTACTGTAAAATAGGCATAATAATAATAGTGTCTACCTCATAAAGTTATGAAATAGTTAACATGTCAAGCACTTAAGTGCACAATAAACACAGTAAGAGAGCTTAAATTTTCTATTTACCTCAACTTTATTGAGGTGTAGTTAACATACGCTTTTAAAGTATATAATTCAGTGATTTTTTTAGGATATTTACAGAGTTGTGATTATTACCACAAATTGTAGAACATTTCCATCACTCCCAAAAGAAGTCCCTTGCCCATTTACAGTCACTTCTGTTCCCAGCCTGAAACAACTGTTACTCTACTTTCTATCTTTGTAGATTTGCCTATTCTGAACATGCCATATAAATGGAATAATACAATTTGTTTTCCTTAGCGACTGGTTTCTTTCACTGAGCCTAATGCTTTTGAAGTTCATACCTGTTATAGCAGGTATCAATAGTTGGTTCTTTTTATTCTGTTGTATAGATATACCACATTTTGTTCATTCATTCGTCAATAGTTGGTCATTTGGGTTGTTTCCACTTTTTGACTATTGTTAAAAATGGTGGTATGAACATTCATGTACAAGTCTTCCCATGGATATATGTTTTTGTCATACTCTACTCCTGGATGAATACCTAGTAGAATTGCTGAGTCATATGGTAATTCTGTGTTTAACATTTTGAGAAACTGCCAGACTTTTTATTTTCCTCCAAGCAGTGTGTGAGTTCCAAATTCTCTACGTCTTTTAAACACTTTTATTTTCTGTCCTGTAGCCGTTCTGTGGGTATGAAGTAGTATCTCATTATTGTAATTTTGACTTATATTTGACTGATGATATTAGACTCACATTGACTAATGACTAATGATACTGAGTATGTTTTCATGTGCTTGTTGGTTATTCATAGATCTCCTTTGGAGAAAAGTCTGTTCAAATCCTATGCTTATTAAAAATTGTGTTATTTGTCTTTAATTATTGAGTTGTAATAGTTTTTTCTGTATTCTGGGTATAAGATTTATGAGTCTTGGGGAATCTCAGCTGTTATCACTGTCATCACCATATCATTGTTTACCTAGATAGAAGTTTAGGTAGTGTTTGACCAGAAGAAGATAGATTCTCATTATTTTCTAGTTTCATTCAGGGCCTAACGTTGGGAGGGGGAATGTTCTGCCCTCTGCTAGTTTTCTTGAATTTTCAATTTGTTTGCTTTCTGTCTTCCGCTTTCTGAGTGGCAGGTTATTAGAACTGATTTGCCTTGCATAGTAATTCTACTCTGTCATGCATTCATGTACCCTCACTTTGGGTCATTTTAATTGTTCCTATAAAAGGGATCCCAGAGTGTTCCTTGACCCCTTACACCATGTGAGAACTGAAGTCAGAAGTCAGAGACTCACAAGAGGGCCTTCACCAGAGCCTGACCATGCTGGCATCCTGATCTCAGACTTCAGTCTCCAGAACTGTGAGAAAGAAATTTCTGTTGCTTGTAAGCCACCCAGTCTGTGGTATTTTATTATTGCAGCCCAAATGAACTAAGACAGTAGTCTTACCACCACTTACAGAAAGCTTACCTGCCAGTGTTTTTAAGCTTATGGAAGTGTCACCATGACATTACACTTCAGTTCTCCAACGTGAGCCATTTTTTGACATGAACATTGATATCAGACTATTGAGGTGATGGGAGAATGGTTTTAAACTCCATTTGTGGGAAGAGTCACTTCCTGCTTATACATTCTGTGTAATATCTTTAAATATCATCCCCTATGATGAAACAGTAGCTCAGGGGACATTGCTATTTAATACTTTATTGGTCTGTATTTTCTTGGATACAGTGTTATCTTTGAATTGTACTATAGTCTGCAGGTTGAATTGCTTTAACTCTAACACATAGTTCTTAAAATTCTAGTTTTGATAAAGTCCCATGCCATCATATTGAAAATCTACACATCTTAGAAATCCATTTTAAATGAAAGCTTTATATCATAACTGCCTAAAACTTGATAGGTGTCTGTGTTGATATCATGGAGATTATCAGCATAGTAATTATGTCAAACTAGTAAACATTTCCTTCTTTTCTCTATGTATCTTGTAGTAACTTTTTCGTGTTTGTGAGCTGCCAAATGCTTTTGGAATATTTCGTTATCTCAGTAGTATTGCTTTTATACCTTTGGCAGAAAGTCATCCAAATTTGGGTTTAGGTTATACATGTTTCTTATTCCATTTGTATAACACTGTCTAAATAGTCTTAGGAAGCTGAAGAGATGACATCTATGAGCTTTTGGAATGTAGTTGCCTAAGGATACACTGGCTTTGACTTCATTAGTGCACAAATGATAGGGTTGTGTAGAGTTATTATAGCATTAATCAAGTTGATGGATTGGAAATATGACAGTACTGAAGCAGCATGTAATATTAGTGCCTATTATTCTACAAATTATGTCTTCACCTACATTCATATGCCAGAAGAGTCATGTTGTGCATTAAGAATGCAGAACTTAAAAAACAACAACAGAGGGCACTTCTTTCCATGGCCCTTCTCTTGTCCTCTTAGATTAGATCATCAAAAAATAGACTTTGGAATTAGACTTCTTTATTAGGTCATAGCACTTTCATACTATAGAATACTCTGTATTGAATGGCATAGATTATCTGACCCTCGAATCACCGAATTTGATACTTGAAAGAATATTGCAGGTAAAATGTAGCATGTTTAGGGACGTAGGCCTATATATATGTGAATTTATGGGCCAGTAGTTATTTCTTTATAAGTTGTAATGGACTAGTAGATTTTTTTGTTGTTGTTGTTATATTGTATTGGTTAGTAAAACTTAAAAATAGTGGGTACCTTAAAAATAATTAAATGAGAAGCAAATATGCATTTTCGGGGGCTGTGGGTAATATTTTACCCTGTGTGCATTTCTAACACTAATTTATTTACTTATGCTTTCGTTTATTTTATCTTACAGCTTTCAAAAGTCAAATTTTTAATTTAAAAAATTTTAATTTTAATTTTTAAAAATTTTATTTATTTTATTTTAAAAAAAGGTTTACCCATTTATTTGAGAGAGAGAGTGTGTGTATGTACACGCATCAGTAGGGGGAAGGATAGGGGAGAGAACCTTCAAGCAGACTCCCTATTGAATGCAGAACCCCACATGGGGCTCCATCTCATGATCCATGAGATCATGATCTGAGCCCAAACCAAGAGTCAGACACTTAACTGAATGAGCCACCCAGGCACCCCGCTCTCTTTTTTAGCTTTGTTCTTCTCCAGCTTAAACAGGAGTGGAGAAAAATGTCTTTGAAAGTGTAAAAACACTCATTTGGATGAAAAAACTCCTGTTCCACTGAAGACTGAAAATTTAGGAGGCATCTGTTTGCTTTTGGTAAAAAGACACTGAATGTAAAATAACCATGGCAATTTTGCCTTTGCAGAATTGGAAAATAGGTAAAAGGCTAAGTAGGTAAGACAACAGAGTTTGTCAGATAGAAACCTAGCTATGAGGTGCTCTGAGCTTTATTTCTAGATGTTCTTTTATTTATATCTATAAAGTAGGAATTTTTTTAAATAAAAATAATAAAAAGTTTCATGGGTCTTTCACTGAGGAATGAGAAGTCATTCTAATTTGAAATAATGGATTAATGTGTGTCACTAAGTACCTTAGAGTAAGTTATGGTTGTGTTTTGGAAATGAAGAGTAGTTTCTTATTATGAAAGAGTTTCTGAAAGGTGGGTAGTTTTACTTTGAAACTCTTGAAATAAAGATATTAGCTTTAAATGATACTTAAAAAATCAAATCTAACTTAATTTGTATTTCATATTTTAGTATATATTACTGTAAATGCCACATTCAGTTTGGAGCACTTGGGAAGCCAAGTCTTTAATAAATAATCTCAGGACCATAGGATTTTTCACATTCTAAGGACTTATTGTTTAGAAAGAGAGATAAGATATTGACATAATAATAGAATAGAGTAGAAAGTAATATATGATATAAGACAAGTACAAACTGCTGTGGACAGTATAGATAAAAAAGAAATTAGATTTGTTCAGTTCAAAAGCCTTCTTGATGTAGGTGGCATTTAACCTTGGTGTTGAAAAAGGTATAGGATTTGGGTCTGTGGTGGTGCCTGGAGTATTCTGGACAGACGGGAAGAAGTTCAGCAAAGTCACAAAGGTGAGAAAATATGAAGTATGTAGGGGAAATTTTAGGTAGGATAGGAGGGTCTTGTTGTATCCCCCCCCCCCATTAATTTGTGTGTGTTCTTTCCAACCTTTTCTCATCAAAAAAGATGATTCACTAGAATAGAGGATGACTCATCTTTAAGGGTGTGTGAATGGCTGGGTTCCCTGCTCAAATGTCAGATAAGTAGTTATTTAATTAGAGCAGTGTTTTTCAAAGTGGAGTGGGGTGTGTATCCTCTGTGTTACATAAGATAATCCTTTGAAATACAAGAAGAAAGTCCTAGACCTTGGATTTCAATTTATTTTTTAACTTTTTTTTTTTAAGATGTTATTTATTTATTTGACAGAGACATATCACAGGTAGGCAGAGAGGCAGGTGGAGAGAGAGGGGGAAGCAGGCTCCCTGCCAAGCAGAGAGCCCAATGCAGGGCTCAATCCCAGGACCCTGAGATCATGACCTGAGCTGAAGGCAGAGCCTCAGCCCACTGAGCCACCCAGGCACCCCTAACTATTTTCTTTTTTAATGTATGCTTTATAATGTGCATGATTTGTTAGCTTAGAAGTACTGACCATATGATATCTAAATCTATCTGGGCATGAATGCCCAAATGTTTTACTGATGGGGATGTTAGATTTTAAGAAGTGATGGTGCCTGGGTTAGAATTGTAGGCTGTGGAAAGGGGAGTACTGAGATGACATGTCAGGTAAGTCAAGGCCTGGGGTTAGTCTTAGGAGGGCTGCAACAGTAATATCAAGTGGGAACTGTACATTTGATAGGAAGCAAAGAAACACATTTCTAGGTTTAGGGTCAGTGAAGGGGTAAATTTATGGAATTAGATTCTGCCAACAATTTAGGCAGCTGTTTGATATTTTTATATTTGTGTTATTGGTTGTAGTGTTTAAGTTTTCCTGGTCAAGTTTCCCTTTTTTGGCCGTGTTTTGTAATTTCCTTATCTTCTCTACTGCATTCTAAGCCTAAACAGTACAAAGTAATAATGGTACTAATAGTGGTAATAATAAAAACATTTATTCAGTCAACATTTACTGATTAGGTACTAATTCTGGGGATGAAATGGTAAGCAAAGACAAAACTGAACACTGGATTCATGGTGTTTATGTTCTTTAGGGGAGATAAACAATCAGCTAGTTCTCAAACCCGTGTAAAACTGTTGTCTGTGTTAAGTGGTACAAGGGACAGTGCATGCTGTCAAGCTTGTGAAGAGAGTGTTTGAACTATTCAGGGAGGGTCAATAAGGCTTCCCTGAGGACAGGACCGGCTACAGAATGTATAGGATCCGGTGCAGAATGATGACATGAAGCCCCTGTTCTAAAGAATTCCAAGACTAATGGCAGAACGTGAAACTGAGTGTGGAGCCCTTCTAAGCACTGGCCCTGTGCAGTTGCTCAGGTAGCATGTCCAGGAAACCGGCCCAACATCTCAGCATGTTTGAGCTGAGACACTGCAGGGGTGGGAGATAGCTCTAGGTCAGAGGATACAGCACAAATTTATCTCTGCGGCAGGAAGGAACATGGTGCATCCAGAAACTGACTGAAGGCTAGTGTGACTGGAGTGTAGAAGTAGGCGGAGGGGAGTTTTGATGAGGCCAGAAGGCCAGAGAGGTAGAGAGGGAGGGGTGTAAGGCCAAGTTGAGGAATCTGATCTCTATTACAAGAGCCACACCAACTGTTGATGGGTGGGAAGCATAAAATTTACTTTTGATGTGCTAATAATACCAGTATCTTGCACCTTGACAACATTGCACAGTAGTCTCTCTCGGTCCCCAATCTTACCAAACTTTTTTTTACAGAAAATTTGAGTTTCACCTTCTATATGTATTCCAAGGCTAGTCTTTCCCAAAGGCAAGTTTAAAAAGGCACTTCATACTGGGGGTGTTTTTGGTGGTAGAAATTGAAAATAGCATAGATGAGTCCTGAAATTTTATTCACTATTGAATTAGTTTATGGTCTAAAACATTTTAGGTCAATGGAAGTAAAACTAGTAAGGGATAAAAAATGTTTTAATATTGTTTAAGATGTTTCTTTTGAAATGCTACAGATTTTTTTTTTTTAAAGATTTTATTTATTTGACACAGAGAGAGGTCACAAGTAGGCAGAGAGGCAGGCACAGAGAGATGGGGAAGCAGACCCCCCCTGAGCAGAGAGCCCGATGCAGGGCTCCATCCCAGGACCCTGAGATCATGACCTGAGCTGAAGGCAGAGGCTTTAACCCACTGAGCCACCCAGGTGCCACGAAATGCTACAGATTTTTAAGGTCTGTTGTTAACACTATAATTATAAGTTCTTAATCTCCCTCTCTTTTTCACATGGCAGGAGAAAGGGGTGGATATTGACTTGCCTAACCTTGGGAAAGAGGAATAGGGAAGCAGTTGCATTTTTGGACTTTGTCTTTCCTGTAATAGTGTTCTCAGTAAAGAAAACTTCAGTTAATATTATCCAAACCAAGAAATAGAAATAGAAATGTTCTTTGTCATGTGTGGATAATAGTGTTCATGATTCATGGATTTACTTATGAAGGCAGTTAATAGAGTTCATTTCCTGGAAAGATACTTGCATGGTTGGTTTGTAGATCCATTTCCATGCCACACAACTTAGGATTTTCACTTTTGGCACTCTATTGAATAATACTCTCGCTATTTCTTCTCCCATGTCATATTTAAAATGTAATTATTTGAGCTGGTTCATGTAGGGGATGCACTTAAATCAGTGATGTTTGTATACTTTGAGCTGCTCATGGGTGAGATAGGTAGTTGATCATTCTTTGCATACTCTACCATTTCTTGCCTCCTGGTCCATGGATACACTGGCATGCCATGCTGCTAAACTGATACACACACACACACACACACACACATAATTGTATCAACCCAGTTCCTTCTCTTTTTATTTATTTATTTATTTTTTAAAAATTTTTTAAAAAATAATTTATTTATTTGACAGAAATCACAACTAGGCACAGAGGCAGGCAGAGAGAGGAGGAAGCAGGCTCCCCGCGGAGCAGAGAGCCCGATGTGGGGCTCGATCCCAGGACCCTGGGATCATGACCTGAGCAGAGGCAGAGGCTTTAACCCACTGAGCCACCCAGGCGCCCCTTCCTTCTCTTTTTAAATGATAGGTTCTATTTGTGAAGATAACCTCAGATGTTTTGGCAGATTTACTTTTCAAGAATTTATTTTTGACAGTAATTTCTGAGTTGAATATATTTTGTATTCTGGATCAAGGAAAACAGCCCCCTCCCACCTAGTTTCCATCTTTAGATTCTGTTAATAACAGAAATTTTAGTATTTGTAGGCAACTTCTCTTTTTGTGATCAGGTAGTAGGTCTCAAGGTTTCTTTATTTTCACATATGTCTGTTGTAATAGGTCTGGAGAATCCGTGATAATAAATTAACTTTTCCATGGAACACATAAATTGCTGCCCATATGAAACTCTGCGACATTGCTGAGTAGTAAAGTAGCTTCTGATTAATCAGAGAATACTTAAATTATATTGAGCAGATGCTTAATGCTAAGTGTATGTTATTCATTGTTTTGAAAACTCGTAATCCATGTCTAGTACATACAAAACCTAACTAACTGAAGTTAAAATTACTACAGTATTTAATTAGAACACCCCATTGCTTTAACAAAGTTAATAATACTAGGTTCAGTAAAACTTAGGTTAGCCAGAATATTTAGGGAACAGAGTGGTAGGTTTAATCAAATATCCCCCATCTTTCTTTCTACACACAATTAACATATGCAAAACAGAGTGGTAGGTTTAATCAAATATCCCCCATCTTTCTTTCTACACACAATTAACATATGCAAAACATGCTACAAGCATACATAGATGGGACACATCTGTGCCCCCAAGAAACTTAGTTTCAGTATCTTTGAAATTTTTGTTAATTTTATTCTTATGCTTTATTGCTTTCATTAGATTTAGATGCATATAATTGAATCTTTTTTTTTTTTTAAGATTTTATTTATTTGACACAGAGAGAGAGATTACAAGTAGGCAGAGGGCAGAAAGAGGGCAGAAGCAGGCTCCCTGACCAGCAGAGAACCCGATGCGGGGCTTGATCCCAGGACCCCGAGATCATGACCTGAGGCAAAGGCAGAGGCTTAATCCGCTGAGCCACCTAGGCACCCCTATAATTGAATCTTTTTAAAATTAATTGAATCTTCAATGATGTAGGATTTTACAACAAATGAAACTCATTGTATTGTTTCTCATATAGATGTAAACGTTATAGGTGTGCTGACCATACAGTTTAGCCTAAAAGGTTATTTTTTAGTAATTTGCTGATGTCAGCTTGTTTTTGTTTCCTTAACTTCTATTTTAAAAAACTATGTTACACAGGTTAACTGGGTTCTTAGTAAAATTCTGCTTTGTTAAAAGTTTACAGTATCACATAACATTTAGTTTTATTGCCTTTTTGGTATATGAATTGAAACTCAGTAGTTTTTGTTTATGTGTATAATATTATGAGCAATAGCATACAAAACGATGTATGGTGCATTATTTGCTCGAGGTTTTCATGGTATCCCTAAATACAAGTCTAATTTTGCATAGCCCGAACCAAATGAAAAGTGGCATTTATAATTTATAATAATATGATTTTGTTCCTTTTCATTCTGAAGTATGAGTTAAAGCAAATTAAAGGGTTCCTCCCCCGCACTCCCTGGACTGTTCAATGCATCTCAACAAGAGGTTAAGGGTTATGGTTAAGCCTGGCTCCAGGCCTAAAATTAGTTTTACTAGCTTTATTTTACATTGTAGGTACTTACTGGTTCATCGTGCTCTTTGACTTTGTTTTTGTGGAGTGGTGGTGGTGGGTTCAAGGTAACGGAATGTTCTGTAATACAACACGGTCCTTCTGTATGTTTAAATACTACCAGCTTATAAAGAAAGATGCATAGCCTGAAAGAGATATATTTGATTCTTTCATATAGTGTTACTTGTTTGAAAGTTTACTTTGTTAAAGTTTATAGTAAAGTACTGTTTCACTTTTTTTGATAGTGAATCAAATTCAGTATCTTATTTTTTAAAAGATTGATTTATTTATTTAAGTAATCTCTGCACCGAAGTGGGGCTTGAACTCACAACCCCGAGATCAGGAGTCACATGTTTTCCTGACTGAACCAGCCAGGCACCCTCAAATTAAGTATCTTGTAAGTAACATTTTGGAGTGTCTGTGTTTGGAGGCTAAAGGAATAGTAGCATATAGGCTGTTTTGGTTTTTAAATTTTCACTTTTGATTGGACAGGATGTCTTCCACCTCTTCTCTGTTGAAATTACAACAGCAGCACAACTCCCTACCAAATAATAAACCAAACAGGCATTTAAAAGAAGTTATCTAACCTACTTATACACGATACCATACAACCTAACGTGGTGTGATTGGTTGCCATATTTAAAGTAACCTTGGCAATTGACTTTGATTAAATGCTCTAGGCAAATCTTTGTGGGGTTATTGATACATTTTTGCTTTATGTACCTAATTATCACTGCCTTGTTTCCATAGCTGCAGAGCCTTGGCCTGAAAATGCTACCTTGTATCAGCAACTAAAAGGTAGGTACTTGTTCACAATTAAAAACGGCTCATATAAAAAAAAAGGCTCATATAAAAATATATCTAGGGGTGCTTGGGTGGCTCAGTCCATTAAGCATCTGCCTTCAGCTCAGGTCATGGATCTCAGGGTCCTAGGATGGAGCCCTGCATTAGGCTCCTTTGCTTAGTAGTGAGTTTGCTTGCTTCTCCCTCTCCCTCTGCGCCCCCACCCCTGCCTTGTGCTCTCTGTTGCAAATCTATAAATAAAATCTTTTAAAAAAAAATATTGTTACCAGAAAAACCACAACCCCTCAACATCATTTACTTCGGAGAGAACATAAAGAAGGGATTCTCTTGTGCAATTTGTTTACGAGATTTTGCCTAAACTTGAATCTGCCAGTGTAAACCAACTATTCATGGCCTATAAGGTCCTTAGTTTATTATTGACTCATTATATTGGCTGCTGTAGGCAATGTAAAATGATGTGGCTGCAGGAGCAGTTGGCAGATTTACTGCACCAGTAGCTGACACAGCAGATTTTTGAAGTCCTGTGGTAAAGTGGGCTCTCAGTGAAAAGGAACTGTTAAAATGTATAGGCTAGGATGGTTCAGGCTCCCTCTAGCAGCTCTTCATATATCATCAGATCACATTATGGACCCCATTTGGGGGCTCAGCAGCCTGCTGCAGTTGTCAGAAGACTGCAAAGTAATGAAGACTAATAGGCAGCGGCTCTAGTCTTCTAAGCATGGAATTTTTATTGCAGCAAACTTGTCATCTTTCTTTTGTGTGACAGATCTAGACACACTGTGCAATATTAACTGCAAGCTGGTTTTATATGATTTTGAATGCTTTTAACTAGAGGAGTTTGAGCACATACTATTTTACTTAATTTTAATGAAAAGAGGAGGAATAATATTTCTTGAAAAGTTGAAAAATGAATTTGTTTTTAAGTGAGTGATTTTAATTAAATATTGTTGATAAAATACAAAAAATGATCAAATAGTTTTAGAGGAAATAGTCTATGTTATGTACATATTGTGATAATTTAATCAAAAATTATGATTACCCAATTGTATTGATAGAGAACTTCATAGTTCCTGTGGTGAAAATCTATACCTTTTATTTTTAAAAATAGGAATAGTGTTTTAAAATAAAAATATTTACAAGTATATTTTGCTTGTTTAGCAGTCTCACTTTTGACTCAGACTTTTCCTTGTATTTTCACAGGGGAGCAAATTTTGCTTTCTGACAATGCAGCTTCTCTTGCTGTGCAGGTAAATATGCAAATAATGTAATAATTTTCACTTTGAGTTACAACTATTTTTTTTTCTCTGGGCAGTCTGTGATGTTATATATTTATGATCTTTCTGTGTGATTTACCATTATCAATATAACATCTTTTCTGTGAAGTGTGATTTTATCATGTAATATTTTCAGTTATTGTCAGTATATAAAATAAAAGTCTTCATTCTTTTGTTTAAAATCACTTAATATGCTAGATTATTCTCTTAATAGTTTAGCTTTTGGCTAGATACAATGGTATTGATTATTTGTGGTGATATGTTCATTTATGGACACAGTTACTAACTTATTTGTAAAGATTTATTTACCACATATTTTTAAGCATCGTTCTTTCACTGGGCTCATTCTAGTCGAATCCATTTGTTAATCTTAAAGCAGATATTCTCTTCTCTAGCTGTTTCTTATATATTTATTGATTACATTAGTGTCTCTTATTCCCAAACCACTTATTGAATGCAATAGCTCTTCACATTGTATATCACAGTTGTGTAATCCAAAAAACGGTTAGTGGTCCTGTAAACTTTAAACTGCACCACAGGAAGAATAGAATACCTGGGGATTATTTGCTTTAAAAACTAAAAAACACTGTATATTAACTAACAGGAATTAAATTAAAAACTTAAAAAATAAATAAATAAACCAAGCCCTTATAGATACTGCTTACAGGGCTCTGTATAACCTTCACTGATTCTATTTCCCTCTCTCTTCTCTTTCATTATCCTGAATTTGCTTATCATATGATGGGACTACAGATAACTTATGCATACAAAAAAAAGAACAAAAATAACTAGTATTGTAGATTGCTTTTTTAATTCATGTAAATTTAACAAATTGTATATGTTGTTTGATTGTGTTTTTGGTACTTGACTGTTTTTTATATTTGTCCATATTGATAGATATACCTCTGATTTATCATTCATCATTTATCAAAAATTATTTTATCATTTTTATTCATGTCTGTTATCCCACTGTATGAATACACCACAATTTACTAAAGAAAAAGGGAGAGAAATGCCTATGGAGATTATAGAATTAAAGTTATTCAAACATTTTGCATATGTAGCTGTTATTTATTTAGTTAGCTTACATAGTTTGAATCACAAAGAGGATTTTGTTGTGCAGCACTAAAAGATAACTTAAAAGAGAAACTAAGACATGTGGCATTTTGGAGATGGGATGATGAGCTTCTGGAGGACAGAAAGAAAGGCAAGAGAAAAGCTTGTGAGCTTTTGCTATGTTCTAGGCATGATGGTAAGCACTTGGTCATCTCACATTTTGTATTCAACTTGATATTCTCTGCATTTGGTTACTATGTCTGATAGCATGTCATTTAGTATATCTTTGCTTTCATTAAGGCAGGGAAAGAAGGAAAAGATGAAAAGATGGAATGAAGAAATGTATTTGGACAATAATTTATTCATATGAGTATGAGTATCTTTCTTTCTTTTGGATTTATTTTAAAGATTTTATTTACTTATTTATTTGTCAGACAGAGAGAGCACAAGCAGGCAGAGGCAGAGAGAAGCAGGCTCCCCACTGACAAGGAGCTGGATGTGGGACTTGATCCCAGGACCCTGGGATCATGACCTGAAAGCCGAAGATTGTGGCTTAACCGACTGAGCCACCCAGGCATTCCGTCTTTAGGATTTATTTTAAATCTTTTTACCAAAAATGTAAATTACATATATTTTATTTATTTACCCTTGTTTTATCTTCATTTTTAAAAATATTTTATTATTTATTTAAGAGAGTGAGAGGGAGAGCACAGAGGGAGAGGGAGAAGCAGACTCTCACTGAGCAGAGAACCTGACGGGATTTGAATGATCCTAGGACCCTAAGATCATGACCTGAGCTGAAGGCAGATGCTTAACCAGCTGAGCCACCCAGGCACCCCCACCCCTTATTTTATCTTTAGATACTACTATTACAACTTGTGTATTTTTTTCTTACATTAACTTTTGAAAATCAGAAATTCTCAGTTGATTTTATGCAAGAAATGTGGACTTTATACTGCCATTAATCTTTTCTTTTTCTTTTTTTGGTGAGGGTGAATTTAAATTTAGCTTTCAGATACTAATAATAAATTGCGTAGCATATCAGGTGTACTAGGTAAATGTTTGTTGAGTGAAAGATTTATAAGTATGGTAAAAGCAATTTCACCGAACTGAACGCACAAGCAAATTATTTGCTGTGTATAAAATAGTATTTTTCAATGTTTATCTTTGAAAAAAATAACTTCATAGCACAGTGAATATGTTCATTGATGCACTAATTCTTAACCCTTTTTAAATTGCCATTTTTGGGATGACTCTTTCAGGACCTCATGAAAACTGTAAACCATTTCTCCAGAAAACATTCCAGCACGCACACATGAAATAGACACATACCTCAGCTATTCTGCATATGGTTTCAGGGGGTTTACTGATCGCCTTGCTGAAGCTGTTTGGGGATCCGCTGTGAAAAATTATTGAAGTCATTTTCACCAATTATAAGGTATTTTGAGAAGGAATAGAGCAGTGGTTCATAACTGAAGGAGATTTCTACCCGACAGAAGACATTTGACAGTGTTCAGACATTTCTGGTTGTCATAACTGTTGGGGAGGGTGCTGTTGGCATCTACAGCATAAAGCCCTGGGATGCTGTTAAACAGCTTTCAGTGCACAGGACGGTCCCTCCACAACAAAGAATTACCCTGCCCCAAAGGTAAATAGTGTCAATGTTGAGAAGCCCTGGAATGAACTAGTTTTTAGTACAAACCGAGATCTCAGTATGTTACCATTAAAATAATAATAATAATAATAATAATAATAGTAATAATAGTAATAATAATAATGTTTTAAGTAATCTCGGGAAGGGAAGAAAAATTAGTGTTTTTATGGTTCCTATTAATTTACTTTCTCTCCATGGCTTCTCAAAATATAGTTGTAATTAATAGTAAAACCAGAAAAAAAGAGAACCTTTTAAAATGCAGAATTTGCTTAACCATTTCAATTTTTTTGTTATCCTACATATGTCACTTAGATGATAAATTAACCAGCATATATTAAAAATTCTTAGTTTTCTTCAATATTCTTTGACTTGACAGCTGATAGTAGCCATGACTATAAATGTGACTTTTCTAGATATCTGATGTAAACTTTATGGAGTAATTTTCTTCTATATAGTGGACCAGTATCCGTTTAGAAGAATCAGTTAAATGTGTAAAATTGATCAAAACAATGTGACAGGTATCCATAAACTGGATATTTTCTAGAAGATACCAGATATCAGGCATCAGATATTTTAATAGTCTGCCAGTTAAGCCACCAGGAAATTTAAATTTTACCTACAGCATAGACTTGGCATTTATTATAGTCCTGAACTAAGTGGTTAGATCTTTTTGATTAAAGAAACTCTTATAATTTCAGTTTAAAGGAAAATAAATTTTTTTTACCATGGCTGTTATTTCCTCTTAGGTTTCTTTTTTCCTCCTCATCCACAAAGTACTGGTATTAACTAGAAGTGTTTGTCTGGTCATGTAACAGTCCTGTATGTTGAATAGAGTGAAGTATTAGTATAGCATATTCCCCTGGTTCTCATGAGCAGTGTGTGTGCGTGTATGTATAGTGGTATGTGCATACATGTATAAGCAGTCTTTGTGTGTGTGTAATTGGGAAAAGAACTTGGATAATCTCTGTTACTGAACAGGCAAATCCACAGAAAAAGTGTGTTAGTGGTTGCCAGGAGCTGAGGAGAGGTAGAAATAGAAAGTGAGAGGTATTGGGAATAATGTAATGGGTACAGGGTTTCTTTTTGAGGTGATGAATATGTTCTAAAATTAGACAGTGGTGATAGTTGCACAATTTTATAAATATACTAAAAATTGAATTGGACATTTAAATAAAAGAATGAATTGTATGGTGTATAAATTATATGTCTATAAATCAGTTATTTTTTTTTTTTTAAGATTGATTTTATTTATTTGACAGATTTCAAGCAGGCAGAGAGGCAGGCAGAGAGAGAGAAGGAAGTAGGTTCCCTGCTGAGCAGAGAGCCCGATGTGGGGCTTGATCTTAGGACTCTGAAATCATGACCTGAGCCAAAGGCAGAGGCTTAACCCACTGAGCCACCCAGGCGCCCCTCAGTTATTCTTTTTAATTAAAAAATAATAATTCTTTGTTACTACTTTCACCTCCTAAACCTGAACTATTGTCTAACAGATATGTAATATATATAACGTTGGCCACATACATAGTTAAAAATTTTGGGGTCAGCTGGGTGGCTCAGTGAGTGGCTGAGCTGAGTGGCTCAGAAGCTGAAGCTTCTGCCTTCAGCTCAGGTCATGATCTCAGGGTCTTGGGATAGAGCCCCACATCAGGCTCTCTGCTCAGCCTGCTTATCCCTCTCTGCCTGCTGCTCTGTTTACTTGTGATCTCTCTCTCTCTCTCAAATAAATACATAAAATTAAAAAAAAATTTGTAGTAGTCCTATTAAAAAATGTAAGAAGAAACCGATGAAATGAATTTTAATCATGTTTTATTTAACCCATTGTATCCAAATGTTATTTTAACATGTGAACAGTACAAAATTGATTAATGGGATGTTTTACCTTTTTATATTAAGTTCAAAATATGTGTATTTTACACCTAGAGCACATCTTAATTTGCACTAGCCACATTTCAGGTACTCAGTAGCCACATGTAGCTACTTGTATTGAACAGCACATGTCTAGAGATATAGTATGAGCCAATACATATGAACTCCTCTGCAATTTTTCTGAGTAAAATGTCTTATTTTCTTCAAGAAGTTTATGACTTTGGGGTGCCTGGGTGGCTCAGTAGTTTAAGCCGCTGCCTTCGGCTCAGGTCATGATCTTAGGGTCCTGGGATCGAGTCCCATCCACATCGGGCTCTCTGCTCGGCAGGGAGCCTGCTTCCCTCTCACTCTCTCTGCCTGCCTCTCTGCCTACTTATGATCTCTCTCTGTCAAAAAAAAAAAGAAGTTTATGACTTTACTGATTTGGTATATGCTGTCTTTTATAGCAGCTTCCACAAATGAAATGGGAGTTGGTCTCTTCCAAATACAGCATACCGTAAACATTACTCTTTGTTCTTCCTCTGTAAAATGGAGATATAAAGAAGCTATTTTATTGGATGTCATGAGGATTGGATGTGTTAATATATATAAAGTACTTAGAAAAGTACTTGGCACAATGTAAATGTGCAATGAATGTTGGTTATTATTTCCTTCTCTCTTATTCATTGACGGAAGTGTGTATAATCAGTGTCAGCAGGAGGAATGGAAGCTTGCAGGCTTTATAATGCCTGAACACCTGGGAGTAATTAAAATAAATGTTAAGTTTAAGAATTTTTTTGGAGGGGTGGCTCAGTCAGTTAAGCATCCAACTCTCAGTTTTGACTCAGGTCATGATCTTGGGGTCCTGAGCAGAGTTGCACAGTGCAAGTGTGCTGAGCCCATGATCTTGGGGTCCTGGCATGGAGCCCTGTGTCAGGCTCTGCACTCAGTGCCCAAGTCTGCTTGTCTCTCTCCCTACCCCTCTGCTCCTCTGCTCCTCCCCCAACTCGTATCCTCTCTCAAATAAATAAATAAAATCTTTAAAAAAGAAGTTGGTGGGAGGGACATATTTGAATTTGTGTGAACATTATTAATTTTTGTAATCATTCACGCCATACCTAAAAAAATGTCAATATTGAATGCTTTAATTCAAAGTATTTTTTTAAAAAAAATTCTGAATAGGATTTGTTTTAAAAGTGAGTTTTTATTGAAGACTTTTATTTAAGGCATTCTACGGAGAGCTTTTATATGAAGTATCTCATTTAATTCTTACCATAACCCTGGAAGGGACTATTATGAACCTTATTTTAGAGATATGGGAACTGGAACTGAGCTTTGCCCAAGGTCATAGAGCCCACAGACTGTGGAGGTAAACAGACAGTAATGATTGAGTACCTATCATGTGCTCATTACTATGCTAAGCACTTTATTCCTATTAACTCATTTAATCCTTAAAACAACTTGAAGTTTAGGTGCTATTATAATCCACATTCTGCAGGTAGTGTTAGTAAGAACAGCAATAATAACTGAAACTAAAATGTACACAGCACTTACTCCATGTGCCAGGTCTTGTTAAATGTACCTTACATGTCATAGATAATTTTCACACACAGCCCCTCTAGGAGGTGGGAAGTAGTAGTAGTCCCAGTTTACAAAGTAGCAAGTTAAAGTGGAGAGGTTCTCAAACTTACATGGGTGTACTTGGCAGAGCTGGAATGCAAACCCAGGGAGTCTAGAGTCAAGAATTCATGCTTATAACACTTTGTTGCATATCAGTTTAGTCCAGGGACACAGATCTTTGAATTTTTATTCAAAAATAAGTGGACATTTAAATTCAAAAATCATTTCTGACATTTCCTAGCAAGTTGTATCTTCAAATTTATAGATTACTTTAAGACGTGAAAGATAAATGTGTCTCAGCTTTTGGATCTCTGAAATATGATAAAGGCAGTCTTACCTAAGTTTTCAGTTATTGTGAAGCTCAAGTTAGATAATAAATGAGAAATGCTTTTGAAAAAAGTGAAAGCAGTAGAAATAGCATTAGAAATACAAGATGATGTTGAATGCTGAATTAGTGCCTATATACATATTTTATGAATGCATATAATAAAATTGTTACTTTCTAGTAAGTTTTAGAAAGGATATTGTTTATTATAGGAAGTCAACTTACAAAGAAACCTGTTTTCCTTTTTTTGTATGGCTTAGTCTTTTGCAAAAGTCTGAATTTACTTTTAGAAAGTGTCTTGAACTGATGATAATTATTAGAATGCTGCATACAAGAGAATGCTACCTTTTACTTACTCAGTTTTTATACTCACTTCCAGTAAGAATAACATTTAAGCTCAGATTAAGGGAAATATCATCATTCTACTTAATATTCTCATTTTCCCCTTCTCGTGAATGAATACTCTGTCTTTAAAAATGAAAGGGCAGACAACAAAAAAACCATTTTTTTCTGTTGAATATGTTGTATCATTTAAAAAAGTCAGCATTTTTATAGGCCCTATTAATTCTGGGCCATGAACACTTACATGTCACATCTGCTGATAAATTGTTAGCTGACCCTTGCTTTTTTCCTTTTAGCAAATGATGCTTTTTAGGTAGACGTATTAATTAGCAGTTAAATGATAATATCCTCTTGTAGTGATGGGGAAGAGCAGGAGAGAGGAGGAACTCTTTCTCCTTCGGACGGTGAGTCACTTGTGCCACTGGAGAAATAACAGTGCTTATGAAAATACAGCCGCTGTAAACATGTCTTGTCATTGAGGTGGCTGCTGTGGACAGCTTACCTTGAGAATTGTAGAGGAAATGATTTTGAATTTTCAGTTTGGTTGGATACCTTTTTTTCTTTAAACAAGTTATTCATGGTTGTCTGCAGTTTTTTTTTAAGTGTCTGTTCAAACCTGATAAAAATCCAAGTAGGATGCCGCCAGTGTATATGTCTTAATAGAGAATTAAGAGACTACTCTTTTATGAAAAAAATTTTTAAATTGACATAGCTTTAAGTTTCATAGACTATAAAAGTTTTTTGAGGTTTTTTTCATCTCTTCACTTTGATCATCCTCTGCAAAATGATGCTTCTGTATTTACTTTCAGGAATAGAAGAAGGAAAGGAGCGTTTAGTGGCAGAGAAATTTAGGGAATATTTATTACATAGGAGACTTATAAAATCTTTTCAGTATTTTAGTAAAATGAAAAAAAATGGAGGCTGTAGGATGTTTTCTTGATAGCACTGAATTGAAAGTCTTCAGATTGACTGTCTTCTGTCATCTTTTGTATGCCAGCAGTATTAAAGAATTTTGGTGATTTATGCTTATAAAACTTGGAAGGATTTAAATACTTAGAAGATGATCTTCAGAAAAGATAATTTAAATCAAGATAATTAAAATTGAACTGAAATTGCAAACAATTTAACAGATTAAAAACATTTTCAGCATCAGTATTAATTCCTCGACATAAATGGTGTGGTATATACAAAACATTTAAATTTGTGTTACAGGATTTGTGAAAATGAAGCATATTCAAAATAGAATTTTGTGACTATTAGAGTTGTCATTTTTAGTGAATAGTGAAATAAAATGGTTTTGGAGGATAATGGTTTGCTAACATAAGTATCTAGTTAACATAGCAAAAATACACTTTGCTGCAGTCAGAAGAAATTTCAACTTAGAATATCAACCATATACTTTTCTGCTTAGAAAGTAAATAGTGAGCAGGATTTTAAAATTTGTTGCTGTTAAACAGAACAATGAAGACATAGCAGTAGGATGAAAAAATGACAGTCTATTTTTTATACAGAAAAGGACTAGAATTCTTCATTATTAGATATACAGTATCAGCATAATCGATCTAGCAGCATTATATTTGAGCTGAAAATACACTTAAATTTGAGGCCATACACTAGCCTGTGTGAACAAAACATCTTTCATATAGTTCTAAGATGAAATTACCCTTGAATGAATAGCATCTTCATTTATCTTCAAACCTCTTCTGTGCTCTTAGTGTATCTACTCTTTCAACATTCCACAACAAGAATTACATTACACCATTATACAAGAGTACTTCTGCAGTGTGAAATAGATTGGTTTGGAAAATGAACCTGGCTTTGCTATAAATTACATTCTCAGGTACAAAGGAATTTGTTATTTTGTTTAAAATAGTCACAAATATAATTAAGGTCTTAATTTATGTTAAACTACAAATATGGCTATTACTTTAACTGGATTAGGAACTTAATCTGTCACTTCAGGAATGATACCTAACACTTTTCATTTGTAACCTTAGATACATTATTTCAATTACAGTGTCTGCAGCTGTTTGATATAAAAAAATGAATCATTTTATAGGTAGATTTGTTCATGGTTTTTAATTTTAAAACATGCTTCTTCAGTAAGGTGAAAAATAATTCTTTGGTTGTCGTCACAGATTTTCTTTTGTGTCCTGGTAAAATGAGATATAAATTAAAATTCAGAACCATTTTCATTTTGTGCCCTGAAAATGGTATTGCATGCTTTAGAATAGTCCTTAGTGAATTCTTATGTGAAATATTTCAAATTTAATTATGAGATGAATAGAAGCTTTGTCCTAAAGAAGAAAACCCAAGGTCTGCTGTCTAAGGATAGCTTTACATGGTTAGGCTGAAAATTGCTTGTTCCCTATTAGAATTTGGATAACTTTGTTAATGGGATCTACATACTTTAGAAGCTATGTTTACAATCCCTTAAATTCCATACTATTACTCCGTGTGAAGCATTTAATCTTTTAAACATTCAAGAACAATTCTTGAAAATTTTGTAGTATTTTTATATTTTCATTGGCAAGCAATGTTGATTTTATTGCTTAAATGCAAAAGATTTCTTATGTATTTAACTTGTAAGACAAGTAAATGTTCATTTTGTTTTTGGAATAAAGAAGAGGAAAGAAGATAGTTGGTGCTGTTTATTGGTAAATAAATGATCCAGTATTGAGTTACTATTAGTTTATCAAAATGAATATGTTTTATATCCCTGCCACCTGCTGTTTAGCTTATCTTAAGAATTTAAAATTTGTTGGAGTTTTTTGTTGTTGTTATTTTTCTCAGTTGGGAATATTTATCTGTAAATAATTAAACAATCATTTATAAGAGCTCAAAAAAAGTAGTTTCCTTTCTTTACTCCCAAACTGTTCATTATTGAGTACCAAATATCTGACTGGTATTGCTTTAGGTTCTTGGATTATATGAATTGGTCTCTGTGACTGTTTCATAGTTCCTGATATTTAGTATTGACCTTACAGCTTACTTTGATTTACATTTAATTCTAAAAGGGAGAGCTTGTACCTTTGCTTATTCTGGTTATCTTTTTTTGTTGCTTTCCTTCTGAACTTGATTTTTTTTCTACAGCTGTCAGATGTTGATGTATCTAAAGTTGAGTCAGATATTCCAAAAGTAGTTATCAGGTGAGAGTTGTGTTAAGGGAGATCTGTTCTCTGATGTGATCTGTCTCATTTGTGCTCTTACTAGCATTTCATGTTTTTGATACCAAATTTGCTCTATTCGAAGCTATTTATGCTCATTGAATTGTGTTTCTGATAATTTTTTAAGTTAAATTCCTGTTGCTATTTTTCTAAAACAATATCTGCTTATTGATGTATGTCATTTTATTGATTTTTAAAAATCTGAATTTAACAGGAATTACATCTAACTTTTTAATGCAGTGAGCTTTGGTTCTATAAAATAACAAAATACTAATCTTTCTTGTAGCTTACAAGTTTTCTACAAATTTAGGTATGTTTTCATTTATTATTGTGAATATCCGTGGCTTAGTCATTGAGCAAATGTTACATGAGAACCTATAGTATGCTGAGGAGAAAGTAGTGAATAAGATGGAGGTGGTTAGTGTGTGCTAACAGAGCTTACAGTCTGGAGACCTTTTATCAGTTCATTTATCAGTTTCATCAGTATGTGTGACTTTGAAACATTATTCAGAAAGTAAAAATTTGTTAATATCAAAACATCTTGGGGCGCCTGGGTGGCTCAGTGGGTTAAAGCCTCTGCCTTCGGCTCAGGTCATGATCTCAGGGTCCTGGGATCGAGCCCTGCATCGGGCTCTCTGCTCCGCAGGGAGCCTGCTTCCTCCTCTCTCTCTGCCTGCCTCTCTGCCTGCTTGTGATTTCTGTCTGTCAAATCAATAAAATATTAAAAAAAAAAAATCTTTATTCACTTGTTTTTGCCTTGTTTAAAATGTTGTATATAAGGTACATACTGTGATCATAGAAATCATATTATTTATTCTTTAAACAAGTACTTTTGGTTATGTTCCCTTATCCTTTTAATATCTATTTAGGGATTTTTTTAATCTTATGCCCAATTTTACTGTTTTTGATTATAAAGGAAAATTACTTACCTTTTTCTCTTAAGGAGGTGTTAAAGGGTAGTAAGTGAAGTCACCTTTCTTTTGAAATCACCAAGGTTAGTCTTTCTTCCTTTGCAGATGGGTGGGTACATGAGTATTTATTACTAATATTATTACTGTTAATCTTAATAATATATTTATTGAACAACCATGTGCCAGATAGTATATAAGATGTTTTACACATTAGTACTTCAATTAATCTGCCTAATTAATTGTCTTCACTTTAGAAATGAGAAAGCTTATGAGGTAAAGGAACTTTCTCAAGCTAACAGTCAGTCAGCAAGATTCTGCCCAGAGATGTCTCACTGGGAGACTTAAGTCTTACTGTTCTGTTCTGACTCTTAATATTGAAAAAGGGAGGGGTGCCTGGGTGTCTCCATCAGTTAAGCATCTGCCTTCGGCTCGGATCTTGATCCCAGGGTCGTGGGATGGAGCCCCACATCAGGCTCCCTGCTCAGCAGTGTGTCTCCTTCTCCTTCTCCCTCTCCATCCGTGTGCTCACTCTGTCTCTCTTTCTCTCTCTCAAACAAATAAATCTATAAAAAAATAAAAAAAATTGATAAAGAGGATTTGTATTCTTCTACTTCTCCTTCTCTTCCTCCTCCTTCTTCTCCTTCTCTTCCTTCTTCTTCTCCTCCTTCTCCTCCTCCTCCTTTTCCTCCTTCCTTCTCCTCCTCCGTCGTTGTCGTCATCATCATCTTCTTCTTCTTTTTTTTTTTTTTTTTTAAGTAGGCTCCATGCCCATCTTGGAGCCCAACACAGGGCTTGAACTCACAACCCTGAGATCAAGACCTGATTTGAAATCAAGTGTCAGACGCTTAGCCACCCAAGTGCCCCCAAGGATTTCCATTTTTCAAAAGACATTCTAGTATTCTACTTAAACAGCATGTTTCTTTTTCTTTTCTTTTTTAAAAAGATTTTATTTATTTATTTGACAGACGGAGATCACAAGTAGGCAGAGAGACAGGCAGAGAGGGAGGGGGGTAAGCAGGCTTCCTGCTGAGCAGAGAGCCCAATGTGGGGCTCGATCCCAGGACCCTGGGATCATGCCCTGACCCGACGGGAGAGGCTTTAACCCACAGAGCCACCCAGGTGCCCCAACAGCATGTTTCTTAAGTCTATATTCTCTTAGGATCTATTAGATTATGCTAGGGACTTAACCAGGGACAATTAAAGAGTGGGAATATGCTGGGTCACCCAGTCTTAAGAGTAATGTATGGTGTGTATGAGTCAGCAACAGAAACTCGCTCTACTCTAAATGATGGTAAAGACAGAATCTCAGTGAGATGTGTAGCATTCTCCCTGTGCAAATAATGTAGTGACCAGGCCAGGCTTGTTGTTAGCTGGCTGTGTTTCTCTTCAACCAGGGTTGAGCCCTTCTCATCATTTTATGAACTGAATATTTTTATTTACTTCTTTGTTCATTTGTTTTTTGGTTAACATAATGCAATTCAAACAAGATGTGTGGTATTTCAAGGTTTTTAATGTTATAGATTCTATTTTCTTTCTCCTGTTAGCATGATATTTATTGTTTTTATAAAAGAAATTGATGATTTTTGGCTTTAAATATTTTATTTACTTAATTGACATGAAGAGAGAGCACAACAACCAAGGAGAGTGGCAGACAGAGGGAGAGGGAGAAACAGGCTCCTGACTGCAAGGAACCCAATGAGGGACTCCATCCCAGGACCCTGGGAGCACAACCTGAGCCAAAGACAGACGCCTAATGAATGAGCCACCCAGGCGCCCTGAGTTTTTGGCTTTGAGTTTAATCTCAGGGGCACCTGGGTGGCTTATTTATTAGGCGTCTGCCTTTGGCTCAAGTCCATGATCCCAGGGTCCTGGGATTGAGCCCTGTTTTGGGCTCCCTGCTCAGCAGGGAGCCTCCCTCTCCCATTCCCTCTGCTTGTGTTCCCTCTCTGTCAAAATAGATAAAATCTTTTAAAAAATTTCAATTAATTAAATTAAATTAATTAAAAACTTAATTTCAATTAAGTTTGCCCCTCCAGATTCTTTCTATGATATTTTTAGTATATTTCTTTGGAAATAAAGACTTGAAGAAACTAGATATGCATAATTTTTGAGACGTTTTGTTTTATTGGATTTCTTACTAATATTATTGTTTACCTTATCTTAATTATAAGATCTCCATGCTTATTTTAAATATCCTGAATATTGGACCATATGCTCAGATTTTAAAGGACTCTTAGTGACAATGGCTTCTATTTGTGTTACTTCTCAGTATATTTTCAGAAGATAATACTACTGTTACTGGATGGCTTCTCATTGCTTCTTCTTTGACTGCGTGTTAAATTGACATTTTAGTTTTTTTGTTTATTTTTTTATTTTAAAAAATGTAATTTTTTTTTTTAATGAGAGAGAGAGTGGAGTGGCAGAGGGAAAGGGAGAGGGAGAATCTCAAGTAGACTTCACACCCAGTGCAGAGCCTGATATAGGGCTTGACCTCAGAACCCTGCGATCATGAGCTGACCTGATATCAAGAGTCAGATATTTAACTGGTTGAGTGATCTAGATGCCCGTTTTATTGTTGTTTAATTATTATTTGAGGGGGAAAGAGAGAGAGCATGAGAGAAGGGAGTAGAGTCAGAGGGAGAGGCAGACTCACTGCTGAGCAGAGAGCCCTATGGACTCAATCCTGGCACTCCAGGATCATGACCTGAGCCGAAGGCAGATGTTTAATAGACTGAGCTACCCAGGTGCCTCCTTGTTTTTGTTTTTAATTGAAGTATCGCTGACAGATAATGGTACATTAATTTCAGGTATACAACATAGTGATTCCACAACTCTATACATTAAGTTATGCTCACCGTAAGTATAGGTATCATTCAGTACCATTGACTATATATTCCCTGTGTTGTACCTTTTATCCCTGTGACCTGTGCATTCCATAAGTGGAAACCTGTATCTCCTGCTTTTCTTCACCCAACTTCCCCCACCCCACTCTCCTCCCCTCTGGCAACCATCAGTTTTGTTTTCTGTATATATGGGTCTTTTTGTTTTTTTGTTTGTTCATTTGTTTTGTTTTTTAGAGTCTGCATATAAGTGATCGCATTCTTTTTTATGGCTGAGTAATAGTCCATGTTATGTGTGTCTTTGTGTTTGTGTGTACACACTACATCTTCTTTATCCATTCATATATAAGTGGATACTTGGGTTGCCTTCATATCTTTGCTATTATAAATAATGTAGCAGTGAAATAGGTGTACAGATATCTTTCTGAATCAGTGTTTTTGTTTTCTTTAGATAAATGTCCAGTAATGGAATTACAGGATCATATGGTATTTCTATTTTTAGTTTTTTGAGGAACCTCCATGATGCTGTTGTCCGTAATGTTTGCACCATTTTCATTCATACCAGCAGTACATGAGAGTTCCCTTTTCTCCATATCCTCACCAACACTTTTTAATTTCTTGTCTTTTTGATACTAGCCATTCTGACAGGTGTAAGGTGATAAATCTCACTGTGGTTTTGATATACATTTCCCTGATGACTTCATGTGTCTGTTGGCCATTTTTATGATGTCTTTGGAAGAATATCTATTCAAGTCCTGTGCTCACTTTTTTTTTAAGGTTTATTAATTTATTTATTTTAGAGCAGGTGTGTGCACAAGTGGGGGGAGAGGCAGAGGGAAAGGGAGATAGAGGGAACCCCAAGCAGACTCCCTGCAGAGTGCAGAGCCCAACATGGGTCTCCCTCTCACAACCCTGAGATCATGACCTGAGACAAAATTGAGTCAGACACTTAACTGAGTGAGCCACTCAAGTTCCCCTTCTGCTCACTTTTTAACCAGATTATTTGGGTGTTTTTTTGGTGTTAACTTATGTCAGTTCTTTTATGTTTTGGATATGGACTTTTCAGTTTTTAAACTTGGTGCGCTATAGATGGAGGGGACAGAAGAGATCAAAGAAGATAACTCTTCTTGGTTGTGTTTTTATTCTGCATAATAATTATGGCTCTCCCCCTTCTTTTTTTTAAGATATTATTTATTTATTTGACAGAGATACAGTGAGATCGGGAACACAAGCAGGGGAAATGGGAGAGGGAGAAGCAGGTTCCTCACTGAGCAGGGAGCCTGATAAAGGGCTGTATCCCAGGACTCCAGGATCATGAGCTGAAGGCAGACGCGTAATGACTGAGCCACTCAGGCTCTCCTACCTCTCTCCTTTTCTTAACATCTCAATATTGCCATACTTGCAGGAGAATATTGCCAAAGATTACACTAATTTGTAGGTACTTTTGTCAACTCTTCCACAAAAGAAATGGAGATGGCCTTTAAGGTTGGGCTTCTCAACATTTGAGTAGAGTTGCTTACATGGTTTCAAAACATACAACGGTGCCTTAGTGACCAGGTCTTTGAAAAGAGAGCAGAGTTGCTGCTAAGTGATATTAGAGAAGTCCCTATTAAAGACTCCCAAGTCTTTTGGGAAGAGACCACCAAAACCTGCTCATCCCACAGTTTTTCCTATTTTGGTAAATGGCAGTTCCATCATTCTGGTTGTTTATGTCAGAAGCTTTGAGCCATCTTTGGAGTCCTCTCTTTTTCCTGTATTCGCATCCAGTTGTCAGCAAAACCTTTTGGCCCTAGCTTAAAAATACAGCCAGAATCTGACTTCTTGTTCCCTTTAGCACTCTTGTCTTGATCCAGGCCACCATTATCTTGCCTGGATTGTTGCAGAATTCTAACTAGTGCTCCTGCTTCTCTTCTTCTACTCTACAGTCTAATCTCTATATAGTTGCTTGTAATCCTTTAAAATGTCAGATTCTTGCAGTCTTCAGCCCAGCACCTTCCTAAGATTGTTCGTCTCACTCAAAGTAAAGGTCAGAATCCTTAAAATTATCTGTAAGTCCTACATGATCTCC
Source organism: Meles meles (assembly GCF_922984935.1). Classification (NCBI taxonomy): domain Eukaryota; kingdom Metazoa; phylum Chordata; class Mammalia; order Carnivora; family Mustelidae; genus Meles; species Meles meles. Next base: position 72,646,569 of record NC_060074.1, read on the forward strand.
TGGTTATCTTTGATGTCATCACTTAACCACTCACTTCCTTAATCTGCATTGTCAGACTGGTCTTATTCCTCAGACACACCAGTTGATGCATAAGACTGCATCAGCTCTGTTGAACTTAGACTGCTCTTCTCTTAGATAAGATACATGGCTTGCTCCCTAACTTTCTTAAGGTTTATGCTCAAATGTTTCCTTACTGGTGAGCCCTTATCTGACCACTCTGCATATAACAGCAAGACCTTTGTACTGCTTTGTACGAAGGGATCATAGCAGGAATCACTATATATATTTTCTATTTTATTTGCTTGTCTTCTTTCTCCATTGGAATGTAAACTCCATAAAGGCCTAGACTTCATGTTCACTGCTCTGTTCTCAGTGCCTAGAACAGTTGTAATACATAGTAGCTGCTTACTGTATCAAGTATGTGGATGAATGCATAAATGCTTTCCATCCATTCTTCTACATCATCAGAATTGTGTCTTCCCATCCAGTTAGTTCACAAGAAGCTATGCATTGGGCCAAATAAATTAGCCTTTTGCAGGATTTACTGAGTTTGTTTTAATGTTTTGCTCCAGGGCTTTGGAAGAAAATACAAAAAGCAGTTCTGCATTTGGCATATGTTGTCTCATGTCAATCAGTAGCCCTTACAGAAGATTCCAGATGAGAAATGTCTTTTGGAGTTCAGTATGAGAAGTTCAGTTGAGGAGTGACCCCATTCTTTTTTGAAGACTACAAATATTCTATTGATGGAGTCACCGCAGTTTATACAATCAGTCTCTTATTCATGGGTATTAGGCTACTGTTATTATTATTGGAAGTGTAAATATTATAACTATAATAGGGCTTAGGCATGAATATTGTTACATATATCTTATAAAATATTATGTGAAGATGTTCATCTGTTTCTAGCAGTACAATTGTAGGGACAAAGGATATGTATATTTAGGATTTTTGTAGCTGTTGCCAAACTAACATGGGGTTAGACTGCATTGATTTATACTCCAAGCACTGGTTGAGTATTAGTTTTGTGTTTTGAAATTTGACTAAGCAGTTTTTAAAAAAATGTTTTTATTATCAGAAGTTTTGTTGCTTCATTAAGAAAATTCACATAGGAAAATTAGACATCTTTAGTCTTCGTTTTCTGATTTGATATATTTTCAGATTTTCATGTTTGTTCATTTATTGAGCTGATCATCATTATCTGGCACATAACTGTGTATTAAAATAGTAAATGCTAGTTTTAGAAGACAGAGGTATCTGAAAGGAGAAGCAAGAAGCATCAGAAGCTTGCCACCATGTTACTGAAAGATTGTTATAATAGGATCCCTGTCTGTATTCCTGATATCCTATTATCTACAACATTTGAAAGGGTTTTCCCGACATTTAAACTGCTAGTTTTATTATCTAATCAAAGCAGTGGCATTATTTACAATAACAACTTTTGAATCTAGGATTTAAAGTATTTGTAAGGGTTGAGTAGACTGGTGACAGATTGTTCTTGTTCTTTATACTTTTGGCTTTCGTTTTATTTATGTACAAATAAAATTTATTTTTCAAAATCATTTTTTACAAAAAAATTCTGAGCCATGGTTCCCAGAAGATATGATTCAGAAGTAATTACTGAACAAATAGAATTTAGAATCTTCATGTAGTATCATAGGTGTCATCTTTTGGGATTGTTTCTAGAATTTCTCTGATTTAAAAGTTCTCAATGAATGCTCTTTCTAAAGCATTCAGAGTCAAGAAAAATTTATAATCCTTTTGTAGTTACTTTTTTCCTTTCTCCTAATAATAGTTGGTGACATTATATATTCTTTTTATTTTTATTTTATTTTTTTAAAGATTTTATTTATTTATTTGACAGACAGAGATCACAAGTAGGCAGAGAGGCAGGCAGAGAGAGAGGGAAGCAGGCTTCTTGCTGAGGAGAGAGCCCGATGCGGGACTCAATCCCAGGACCCCAGGATTGTGACTTGAGCTGAAGGCAGAGGCTTTACCCCACTGAGCCACCCAGGTGCCCCTATATATCCTTTTTAGCTTGGGGTTAGGAATTTTAGAATCAAATTTGCTACCTTACTAATAGACATTTGAGTTGTTCCCAGTATTTGATTATTATGGATCAAACTCTATGAGTATTGTTGTACATATATGTTAATTACTATATGCCTTTTTGGGGAGTATAGTTCTGGGCATGGAATTATTGGTTGTTGGGTGGGCATATGCTTAGTAGTAATTACCAAACAGTGTCAAGATGGTTGGATTAATTTATACTCCCACCTGTAATATATGAGAGGCTCGTCACACACACACACACACACACACACACACACACACACACACACACACAGACACACACAGTCTACTGACCCACCCTGACCCCATCCCCAAATCTGGATACCCAGAGACAACCAATTTTCAATTATTTTAGCTGTATTATTTTTCCAGGTATTTACCTCTGTATTTTTAAGGTGCTTGTGTTACTATTACATTTAAAAATTTTAAAGTATCCATTGTATTCCACTATGAAATTCTCCTCTTACAACTCACCTTTCTCTCCTTCCCCATCTTCACAACTGTGTTCTCACTTTTTTTGTTAGATTAATACTAATATTTAGTATTTACATTATAATTAGAATGTAAATATTGATCTCAGTTGAGTAGCTCGGTGTACTATGCACATAATCTTTCTGTGTGCTTTCCCCCCCCTCAGGTTAGTAATTGTTTTATTTAATTCATTTGGGTAGTTTCTTTCATAAACTTTGATTGAACTATAATGCTCTCCCTCACAATGGTCAAATGCATCAGATACTTTTTTTTCTTTTTTCTCAGAAATACTGCCTTTGAAGCTTCTGTTCCTTCTACTCTAATTGGAGCAGTTCCTTCCTCTGCTGGCCTCAGAGCTGTTTTCTTATGACTGCTATTTACCATCATCCAGGGAATTCTTTTTGCTTTTTTTTTACGTTGGATCCCTTATTCTCTGGATCCCTATTCTTTCCCACTCCCTTCCCTCCCTTGGTTTATTTTTATTTTGTGCAGCACATTCTTCATTAGCTTTCTGAGAAAGGGTACATGGGAAATAAAAATTTAAAGACCTTGCTTATATGATACTGTTTTTATTCTTTCTTCATATTTGATTAATAACCTTGGCCTCATATAGAATTTTAGGTTGGCAAGATTTTTTTCTTAGCATTTTGAAGGCCTTATATTACCATTGAGCTTTCAGAGTTGCTTTTGAGACATGAATGTCATGTATTTGCTCAGTCCTGTGTATGCTTCACTTTTTATTTTTCTTTTTCCTGTTTCTTTTCTTTCCTTTCTCTCCCTTCTTTCCTCCCTCCTTTCGTTTCTGCCTTCCTATATGCTGTGATCAGATTCCTTAAACTCCTCATATGTTTGTGTATTCCCATATTAAAATAGGCATATCTGTTGTACCTACCTCTTGGGCAAAGCTCTTATGCAAGTACCTGGCACAGGATCGTAAGTGCTCAGTAAATATTAACCATTATAATTTTTCTTTGAAGTTGTCTTTTCTCTGCAATTTTTCTTTCCTGTCAGTTCCCTTTTTTTGCCTTATTTTGGCTCTAAGTTTTATGTTCGAGGCTTTCCTCAACTATCTGTTGGTCTGTACTAACAATTTATATTTACGAGTGAGGGGCTAAAAAGCTGATGGGGAGATGAGGGAACTTTTTGACATGCCGGCTTCACTGTGGACTGATTGCATAGTGAGCTGCTCTTTTTGTTGGCTCCTCCACCCCGGCCTAAACTGTCAGCATTTGTAGGACTTTTCCACAGTTACCTCTGGTGTCTTGGAGGGACTTAATTTGGTTGCCAGTGTGTGGGAGCCAAGGGGGAGAAGGGTGCTGTGGGTCTCTTCAATGTGTGCACTCTCCCTTAACCCTTTTCAGTGTGACAGCCCCACCACACCCACCCAGTGCCCTCTGCTATGCTTGAGACTTGGTCGGGAGTCTCTCTGGTTCTGTTTTTTCAGAAAATGAACCTTCTTTGTCTCCTGCCAGGTTGGGGGCAGGCTAGTTGTGTGATGCTTATACAAACTTTTAGCCACTCCTCTTATTTTTAGCCCTTTACCTCATCTCCACCTTCTGTGGTACTTGGTGCCTCCAGTTTTGGAATCTCCTAGTTTCTGTGATGTGGACGCATTGATTTTTTTTCTCTGCATACTCATAGGTTTCAGCTTCCTCTGCCCTGCTAAGTCTGTTCTCCATTCGACAGAAATGGGCAGACATCTCTAGTCTGCTTTGGTCACCTCTTGCCCTTCTTTGTGTCATTCTGGGTTTATTAGTTTTCTATTTCTTCACTGTTATTTTAGTAGAGGTTGTGTTTTTTTTTTTTTTTAAGATTTATTTGTATATTTGAGAGAGAGAGAGCACATGAGAGAATTGTGTGTGTGGTGGGGGAAAGGGGCAGAGGGAGAGAGAGAATCTCAAACAGACTCCCCGAGGAGTGCAGAGCCTGATGTGGGGCTGTATCTCATGACCTCAAGACCATGACTTAGGCCGAAATTAAGAGTCAGATGCTCAACTGACTGAGCCACCCAGGTGCCCTTATTTTAGTAGAATTTTTGAAAGATTGCAGAGGTAAATGTGTAACTTCAGTTCTTCGTGTTTAACTGGTTATCCATGATCTGGTATTACTCTTTTTTTTTTTTTAAGGAAATAAAAAAATGTGTCAACATCCCTTCAATGAGTTTTTTATGCATTTCATTAATTTATTAATGAAATTTAATTAATTATTTTATGCATTTCATTAATTTATTCAATATGTTGAAACTACATCACGCTTATTAAATTTAAGGGTACTGGGTACTATGTTCTATGTGTATGTATCTAAGTTTAAAAAATTCCTTACCTTTCAAAGAATAAATGTATTTATTGACTCTAGTTTTAATTTATTCGTTCTTAAATTTTTAGTTTTCACAGGTTAATAAATTTATCTGACCATTTTAGCAGTTGGAGTTGCTCAGCCAAGTAAACCCTATATTTGTTCTTTGTAAAATTGAAAATATTATGGTGCTTAATGCGTCACTGTCATCAAAAGTTGATGGATCTCTTGCAGAGTTTGTGGACACTCTATCTAATATTGTGCAGATTATTTTTATAATATTTAGCCTGGTCACTTTCAGATGATGTCAGCCTGTCTTGCTAAGATGTCTTTTATGCACTGATTATCATGGCTGTAGATCCATGTTGTCTAATAGAACTTCCTGCAATGATGTAAATGTTGTTACTTGTATTGTCCAATAAACACAGTAACCATTAGCCACATGGGGCTATAGAGCACTTGAAATATGGCTAATGTGACTGGGAAACTGAATTAAAAATTTTATTCAATTTTAATTTATTTAAGTTTAAGTTAAATAACCACAGGTGACTGGTAGCTACCGTATTGGACAGCACAGTTCTAGATTCTGATAGTATGTGCTAAGTTTTTGGCACAAATTATTGTATATTTTTGATCACTTGAATTAGTTTGGAATAAAGTATCCAGCCGAAGAAAAGGAGTTAGCAGAGTTATCCTAAATTTGCTTATTATAATTAGAACTACATTTTTTCTTTGGATTTACATAAGAATAAAAATATGAAGACTGCAATTTCAGAACTGAAAATAAAATGTGTTTTAGGTTGGTGTATCATGCTGTTTTATTTGGGGGCTGATAAGAGATGGAAAGTGAAAGTTGAAATTATTATTTTGGTACCTCTCAGGAATTTTCTTCCATCCTACAAAAGAAAGAAGTACTGTTTGACTCAGAGCCTGGTTTGGATTTAACATTTTTTATATCCTCAAAGACAGTCATAATAGTGTTCTGTTTTGCATTTTTAATGTTTGAATGAAAATATTGTGTTTGTGATATCCTACTTCTTTGTGAACTAACTGCAGGTTAATACATAAATTTCTTTTGAATCTGGGATTGTAGTAAATGTAAAATTAATCTTTGGCTAACTAGAATTATGCCATTAATTGAGGTCTGTGGTGAGTTTAGTGTTGCTAAATTGGTCAAATGCAATCAATTGTATTTTATTAAAGTGAAAAATTCACAGGACTGGAAACAAGGCTTTGATTGCAGAACATTACCATTTTGCTTAATATTTTTTAGTGAAATACAGCTTTTTGGAATAGTGGTTAGTACAGTTACCACTGTACATTTAGCTTAGCAAAATATACAATATTTAATATTCTTATAGTAGTATAATTGTTGACTAACAAGGGAATATTATCAGACATTTTAGAAGATAATATTAAGTAGTTCTTTCAGATTCTTTTTGTTCTTCTCTGAAGGCCTCAGTCTACTTTTATTCCTTCATTCTCAGAATGTGATTTCTTCTCCAATTTCATAGAATGTGAATATTCTTTCATTTTCTTGTCCTTCTTGCTTATCAGCTTGCAGTCATTACTGATCCAACCACCCCTTGTGTTAGAGTGGGAAAGGTGTCCTGTTTTCTAACAAAAGACCAGATACCTATACCTGTGCTCTTAAAATCCCTTTGTACCTTCTCATGGATCTTGTATGCCTGTTACCCTCCCTCTTTTTTGTCATTTCAGTGTTTCTGGTGTGTTTTTTTCTTTTCTGTTTATGTTTTAACAAGTTCAGCCTTTCTTCATCACCAGGTACAGATATATACATCGTAGAAGCAAGACCCTTCTAATCCCTTCTTCCTTTTTTTGAAAGAGCTGCTGATACTTCTTGTCTCTAATTCTTTCATTCCTAGCAATCTGTGTTTTCATAAGCCTTCCACGTGATTTTGATCCTAGTCTATACTTGTGGATCAGTCAAGTAGTTCACTGTCATTGTTATAATTTGGGAGCACAGGTTATAGTATTTAGAAGACAGCGTACACTTACACAGAGAAGAATCAACTCTTGGTTGAGGTGGTCTTTAAAGCTAGAAGCAGTAGTTTTTGGTGAATTAGTTAGAATTCGGTTTGGTTATGAGTTCTAGAAAACCCCAAATACCAGAGACTTGAAAAGATAGAAGTTATTTTTCTAAATTATTTATTTATTTGCCAGAGAGAGAGAGAGCGCGCGCGCACACCAGTAGGTAGAGCAGTGGGCAGAGGGAGAAGCAGGCTCCCGGCTGAGCAGGGAGCCCAACGTGGGACTCGATCCCAGGCCCCTGGGATCATGACCTGAGCTGAAGACAGGCACTTAACTGGCTGAGCCACCCAGGTGTCCCTAGAAGTTATTTCTTCTTATTCGCACAGGTAATCAGGTTCAATGACTCCGATGATTCTCGAGGAACTAGGCTTCTTCACTCTTGTTGCTCTGCCATCTTCAACTCTCAGCTTCTATTTCATAGTTCAGTCTGACTGCTGTGGCTATAGTCATCCTTTTTCATATTCTGGTGAGCAGAAAGGGAAAAAAGAGGAGAGGCCATATCGCTTCCTTAAAGAAACTTCTAGCAGTGGCCCAGAACTTTAAGGCCCTTTGGCCGGAATTTAGACATTGGTCACATCCAGTTGTAAGCTTATTTCAGATAGCCATGTGTGAAGATATAATTCATGGTTTTTAAAAGGGATTGCATAGGGGCGCCTGGGTGGCTCAGTGGATTAAGCCGCTGCCTTAGGCTCAGGTCATGATCTCAGGGTCCTGTGATTGAGCCCTACATCGGGCTCTCTGCTCCGCAGGGAGCCTGCTTCCTCCTCTCTCTCTGCCTGCCTCTCTGCCTACTTGTGATCTCTCTCTCTGTCAAATAAATAAATAAAAAATCTTTAAAAAAAAAAAAAAAGGGATTGCATAACAGTCCATAATTTGGATTCACCATAAATGACTTCCTTATTGTTAGACATTTAAGTTGCTTATAAGATTTTTTTACTATAACATAGTACAAATCAACAACTTAATGTGTTTAAAAAATGAATTAGTGGGCATAAAAACTACATTAGAATCCTGAGTATTATAGGAGAGAACTTGGAAGTAGCAGAAATAACATTTTGAGAGTTTTTCTTTGAGAAAGTAAAGATCCTGTAAAGAATAGTGGAATTGAGGAATACTTTATAAAATTTGAACTTTAGTCATCCTTAAAGAAAATTAAATCAATATTTAGTATTGATTGCTGGCTTACACAAACTAATGTGGTAAAATAAGTGTAGATAATTTACATTTTTTTTTCTTAAGAGTGTATAAATGCATTAAGTGTCAAGCATTTACTGGTGTCTAAATTATTGATTTTTTTTTTTTTTGGTACTGAAATGACGTTTTGTTTTGTTTGTAATACAGATCTTTCACTTTAAATCGTTTCATTCTTTTCTAATAAAATGTTATTGTATGAGATTTTATTTAAATTTAGGAATAAATAAATAAAAAGTTGTGTTCAATTTATATATACTTTCACTAGGCTAACTATACTTCTCTTGATTTGCAGGCCTTTTTGCAAATGTGTAATCTGCCTGTCAAAGTGGTTTGTAGGGCAAATGCAGAATATATGTCTCCATCTGGTAAGTTTTTAAAAATTCTGTTAATATTCTGCATTGATAAAATTGTAGTGCTGGTCCAGTTTGTACCTACTATTTTAGAAGTCCCATTTTTGTTGTTTACCCTTGGAATAATTTTCCCATGGTTTTGTAAAGTAGCAGTTGTAAACTTGATAGTCTTTGGGTGGACATGGCTATCGTTTCAACTCTGTGGTGTTAGTTGGTTACTGGAAAGTTACAGAAATTGTTTTAAGTAGTAAATAGTAAGAAAATACATAATCTCAGATATCCCCAGTTTTATTTACATAGGACCGTTTCCACTTCAGAAAACCAATTTTGATTATAATGAATCCATTCGTTATTATCCACACTTCTCTAAACTATGTTCTCCTATAATAGAGGGAAGAAGAGAGATTGTGGAATAATTAAATTTACTTGTCAAAGACCTTAAGTTCATCTCTGAATGCTTTTGGTTTGTAATGACTTCTTTTTGTTTAATTTTTATTTCAACAGGTTTTAAGATATCTATTAAGCTTTTAGCCTTTTTCCTATTTTTCATAATCAGTATTGCCCTTTCTGTGTGTCATATATTGTAGATTAAGGTAAAGTTTTAAATAAATATAGTTCAGATAATTTTAAACATCAAAATATAGTGCCACAAAGCTGATAAATAAATGTTAACTAGAATTGGTATGGATTATAATTATGGTTCTGCTGGTCCAATAATAACACAGAATCACACCTTTAATGGGTAAATCCATTGAGTATAAATGATTGGTATAAATGTGTTACCTTGCTTTTTAGGGAGACATTTTATCTCACTCTGAAAATAACTTAGAAATGATTTGTATAAAACATTTTTTTTTCTTTTCATCTTAGTTTCTTAAAGGTGGTAGTAATTGTCAAAAGCTGTGAGGACAGCCTCCATACACACTGAAAAGTCTACATTCATACATCTATACTTATAGATGTATGAATGTACATTCTAAAACATCTCCATAAAAGAATTTCTAGACTTGTAAACATAGACATATTTTAGATTGTTGCAGGCCATTAGTTGACTAATTTTCTGTTAATTTTGAATGTAGATTTTATAAACTTTCTGAATTCTGGTGAGATGAATCATATTGGGTTCTATCTTTATCCTTTATGTAGTCATACAAAAAGAGTGTAGCTACATGTAAAAAAGTTGATAATCTAATACTAAAGTTGGTATCTTTGGCAAATGAGGAGAAGCCCTAGAGTTAATCCACCTGTTTCCTAAAACAAATATACTAAGTACCACACAGGTAGATATCTTTTTATAGACTCTGTGAAAGGCAAATAACTATTATAGAGGCTACAGAACATAAACACACACATGCAGACATACATTCATAGGAGTCTCCTGTAGGTAGATGAAAGTGGCACTTTCTGTTAAGGCATTTAAATTTTATCATAACTCTCTTTCATCATATGATTGGGGGGATCAGGGGAATGTTTTATTTGTTTGCTTGATCTTATTGTAGTAGATTTTTAAAGCAGAGAACATCGTGGAATAATCAGAAATCAAGTCACTCTTAGCTAAGAGTTAGAAAATTTTTACTCTAATCCTTTTGTGACCTTGTCACATATTGACAATTTCCTTGGGAAATTTCACTTTTCTTTTTTGAGCTTCAGTGACTTCATCTGTAATATGTGGTGGTTGGACTAGATGGTATTTGGGCTCTTTTTATTTCAATATTTTCTGAATCACAGACTTCTTTGCTTTCTTCTTGCTTCCTTTAAGTCCTAAAAAATGATTATTCTGCCTAAAATAAGAAATAGGGCCCTCTGTTTGTTTTTTTAAATTATCTCCAATTGGTACCAGAGAATAAATATCTCACAGTGCTTTTCTTGATACCTGCAATAATAAGGATATAACATTGGCTCCACTTTAAGTCAGGCGAGTGACAAAAACGTTATTCACTTCTAATTTGTTGCCTTGATGTTTATATATTTCTTTATATTTAGGAATACATGAGTACTCATTTGACTACCCACACTGCTTTCCTGCTTCAGGATCTACAGTACTGAAAGTATTTTTAAAAAGAGAAAATACAAACTCCTTCTTCCAAGAATGCCAGACTGGATATTGAAAATGAGAAATACATTTTCCTTTCAAAATATTATAACCTAAAAATAGCCGTCAGTCTAGGCATTTATCCATGCATAGTTTTCATTCTCAGATCATTTTATCTCGGAGGACTGTACTATTTCTAGCATTAGAGTACGTACAAAGATTTTATCTCAAGTTAAAAAACATTATGGCCTAATACCCAGATAAGTTCTTTTCTTTTCTGCAAGATTTATAAAGCAGTAGAAGAAAGGAATGTGGAATTCAGTGTTTTTATATTGGTAACATGGAAATGTCTTCTAAATGTATAGTTGAGTTGTTGTTTCCCTGAAGGCCTGCTTGCCTTTCGTAACGCGTGTTATCCTAGGGATTTAGATGAAGCCTTGTTGGTACTGTAGGCCTCATCCATTACCCTTGGTCTGAGTGGGGCAGAGAAGAGTGAATCTGTTCAAAAGGACCACGAATCAGCCTACTGTTAGTGTGAACTCTATTTGACCTAGGTCTGATAGCAAGCTTCATCCTCTAGTTTTAGGGGTGAACTTTATTGCTATTTGGAGACTTATTTTGTTATCATCTCTGATAATTTCATCAACTATTGGTCTTTCTAAAAATGAAATCCCACTTTTTAAATGTGACATTTATTTAGAGAAGCCAGTTTATAAGCATGCTTCTTATTTCCCCCCCCCCAAATGTGTCTGGGAACATACTTTGTGTTATAATTCATAAACTAGCGTATCTTCAAAGATTGCTAATTCTTTTAATTCCTAATTTTTTTTGAGTCGAAGACATTTATTATTGTACCATTATGTGCTTAAAATATTGAACTTAATGGGTATCTGAGATTTAAAAGTGTATGTAAAAAGAAGTCATCTTCTTAAATGTAGTTTAAAATATAGATTGATTCATTGTACTCTGAAGAGAAAGTCCAATTACATTTCTTTCAAATCTGTCAATGGTCGTGAACCAGTGTTCTGCCTTGATTCATCTAATTTCCATAATTAATATTTACTGCTATATTATATAACAATTTGTTAGTGTTAGTTCTGAAAAGCTAATATTGTGATCAGTTGTTATATACAAGTGAGAACTCTAGAAATGAATCTCCTTTTTCTTTTAAAATTAGTAATCATTTAAGTTTATGGAATTTAATGTACACATTTAATTAAAATTTTCAAAAGTTATAGGGTTACAAAATCAGTATATTAATAAAACACATTCTGTTTTTGTATTAATTTACTGAAAGTGTCTTCATACATTTTTTTCCCCTCAACAGGTAAAGTACCTTTTATTCATGTAGGAAATCAAGTAGTATCAGAACTTGGTCCAATAGTCCAATTCGTTAAAGCCAAGGTAATAAAAAAGATATTAAATATATTTGATCACAGCTAAAAAATTTAAATTTTAAAAATTTATTTATTTATTTATTTATTTTAGATCACGGTTAGTCTTAAATAAGTCATTCATCATTCTTTAGTGTGTCTTTATATTTATATTGATTTTAACCTAGTTTTTAAAAAAATGCCAATATAAACTAGTAGGGAAATATTTCTAAAGTATAAGTTTTTTCCTCCATAATGTAAATCAATGGCAAAAGATGTAATTTGATCTTTACAAAATGGTAGATAATTTTCTGACTTGCAGTTAATGAGAGTTTTGGTCATAAATGAAAATTTAGGTTGTTGTAAAATGTCAGGTTAACCTTTGAGAAGAGAGATACAAGGATATATTTAAAAGTTGAACGTATTAATATATACATTTGAGTTCAGTTTAGGTTTTTTTTTTTTTAAGATTTTATTTATTTATTTGACAGAGAGAGATCACAAGCAGGCAGAGAGGCAGGCATAGAGAGAGAGAGGGAAGCAGGCTCCCCGCTGAGCAGAGAGCCTGACGCGGGACTCGATCCCAGGACCCTGAGATCATGACCTGAGCTGAAGGCAGCGGCTTAACCCACTGAGCCACCCAGGCGCCCCCAGTTTAGGTTTTAATAGTTATAAAGGACAACCCCCATTAACATTTTGGGGAACATCCTTCTGGACTTTTCTCTTTGCATATGCAGAAAAATGTAGATCATGCTATTATGTGTTATTTTGTAACCTGCTTTTTAAAATCATAAATATGTTTGGAAATTCTTCCATGTTAATGACCATAGAAATATATTATCCTTTTAAGTTGTTGTATAGTATATTATTATATGGATGTATTATAATTTATTTACTTAAGCCTTTATTGATGGACATATAAATTGTTGTCAGTGTTTGACTCTTATTATGTGTCAAGATAAATATTCTTCTACAGACACCTTTGTACACTTGTCAGATTATCTCCTTTGGATAAATTCCTAAGAGTGATGCTGAAATTATTAAAAGATACTCATTTTTAAAAATCTTACCACAGATGGCTGGATTGAACTAAAGGGTTATACCATTCTATGGATCTACTAATTATTATATTAGAATTTTTAAAATCAGTGTCTATTTCCATATATATTTACTAACATTTTCTTTCCACCTTTGACCACTTTATAAGCAACACATGTCAATCTTTTGGCATTTGTTTTATTACTAATAAGGTTAGTCTCTTAAAAAAAATAAGGTTTACTGACCATTCTGTTTTCTTCTTTTGTGAAATGATAATATAATTTTGTCCATTGAAAGATACATTTTTATAGTGGCATATAAATACTGCTTATTAATATTTTGTAGTGATAGATTATTAACTTTTTTCATGTATAATTTTAGAGATATTTCAGAAGTTTATTAGACATTTATAGTAAAAACATTGATGTAGTAAAAACATTTATATTCACTCAGTAGTAAGATAACTGAAAGTTTTCGTCTATTTAATATGATGCTCTTTTAAATTTTTTTTAAATTCCCTTTAGGGCCATTCTCTTAGTGATGGGCTGGATGAAGTCCAAAAAGCAGAAATGAAAGCCTACATGGAATTAGTCAACAATATGCTGTTGACTGCAGAGGTATAATAGAAGATAACAGGCCTTGAAAAGAAACTTTCCTCTTACAGACGATCATCTTTCTTATGGGTTATTTCAGAGTTATTGAGAAATAGGAATATAGTCAAGCAATTCTAGGGCTAGGATGGTTACTGAAATTATTTGGTTATTATGTTCGAACAAGTTGTCTGACATTTTCAGGTCTAGTTTTTCTGTTTGTAAAAAGGAGTGATTCTTGTCCACTCATTATTTCACTTTTGGCCTTGGGAGGTTTACTTAATAATATCTCTAAAATAGTTTAATGGTATTTAGAGATTTACTACTTTATGAATAGGAAATGCTTTTATTAAGTATTATCATTAATTAAATTTAATAATTCTGTATAGCAATATTAGCCAGAGGAGGGAAAACTCTCATATATGTGACTTTTATGAAGTTGGCTTATAAAAAATCACTATGGCAAGAAATAATTTTCTTTATCCATTTTCTTTTTGGTATTCTAAAGTTTTAGTGACTGTTCTTTTGTTCCTAGTTGTATCTTCAGTGGTGTGATGAAGCTACAGTTGGGGAGGTGAGTGGTTCTGCAGCATTTATCTTAATTAAAATTTAATGAGAAAACACTTTTGCTCAGAATCGTAAGTCCCTGCTCATAAATGAAACATTGTGGTTTATACCATTAGTGATATAGTTTTTCACTTACTTTAATTTTGCTTGCACATACATTTTAGGGAAGCTATGTGTCATTGTTTGATGTAACTGGTTGCAAAGTACATAAAAGTTTATATATTTTTAAAGGGAATGGTTTGAAATTTTAATTTTTTAGATTGCAAGCTATGTATTTTTTTCAGAGTGCTGTATTTGTGTTCTGAACATATATTTTCCTAAGAATTCTGTTTGTAAAAACAGGCTTTGTTTTTAGGATCATGTTTGTCACAAAATCTTTTTGCTCTAGATCACTCATGCCAGATACGGCTCTCCTTACCCTTGGCCTCTGAATCATATTTTGGCTTATCAGAAACAGTGGGAAGTCAAACGTAAGATGAAAGCTATTGGATGGGGTAACAAGACTCTGGACCAGGTGAATCCAGATAATTCAGATTGAAGTAGGGGTTGCCTCAACTTTAATGCATTAAGAAATTCATGTTTTATATTTATAATTTATATATTTTATATGTAATTTAAAAAATAATTTTGTATACAATTATATATTATATATAATATATTTTATATTATATAAAATTATATATTATATATTTATATATAATTTTAATATATAATTTATATATTTTATATATAATTTATATGTATTTATAATTTATATTATATTTATATTAAATGCATGTTATATTTAGTCTTTAAAAATCTCAGCACAATAAAAAAATTAGGAAAACATTTACTCTTATTTTTTTCTGACATGAAGTGGGTTTTATTTGTTTTATAAAAATCATACATGCTTATTATAAAACAAACTATCTAATACAGAAAAGTTCAAAAAGGAAATAGAAATTGCTTGAGATCCTATCATCTAGAAATTGCCACTGCTAACTTTTTGGAAAACATTCTTCTAGATGTCTCTGAATAACATTTTCCTTAAATGGGATCTTATTATACCTGCCACTCTGTAATCTAATTTTTTTCTATTCACCAATATATTGTGGGCATCTATGTCAATAAATATAGATCTGCAGCATCAGGGCTTTAAAAAACCCTGTTAAATACAGCTCTTAATATATCTGTTTGTTTTAAATTTATTGAAATAGCAAAATTAAAAAAATATATAGCTTTTCAAGGTCATGAGATTGAACTAATTCAATGATTAATAATGTTTCTTTTCCAAGGCTACTTGGAGTCCTAGCCAGCCAGTTTACTTCTGTGTGCCACTGACCACACTGGGGATTGGGGAAATGAATAGGGATCGAGTAAATAAAATCCATCTCCACTAGTGGGAAAACAGCTCAAATGCTTTCACTCATGGTGGGTCAGCAGCAGTGTCATCGTTATGAAGCAGCTTTTTTAAAATATGTAAAGTCATTTGAAGCTGTGGATTCAGGAAAATATTTTTTTGTAGGGGGTAGAGTTGTGAGGTAGAAACTTTCTTAATAGTAACCCTTATACGGAACTTAAATGTGCTTGTGTTTAAAGGAAGTTTTCTCTCAAAGTTTCTTATTTCTTATATAGAAAGTATTACTTATGTTCTATATGTGTTCTATAATCTGATTCTAAATATATGATAAAGGTTACCTAAATTTACATTTTTGTTATAAGCTGTGATACAAATTAAGTTTTAGACATTGTTTTGCTAATTTAAATATTTTCCTTTGGGTCTATTGCCTATGTTAGGTCTTAGAAGATGTAGACCAGTGCTGTCAGGCGCTTTCTCAAAGACTGGGAACACAACCATATTTCTTCAATAAGCAGTAAGAAACTTTGTCTTTTTTGATTTAGTTTCTTTTCTATATTGTTAGGTTATAAACTTATTTTGCCATAGAGGAATTATTTTATCAAGAAATATTTTTGATAAGATTTTGTTTTCTTTTTCATTTTTGCCCTCATTAAACATTTACTTAGTACTTCTTGGTTATCAGGCACAGCTCTAGGCTCTGGGATACTAAAATTTCTGAAATGCAGTCCTCGCCATTAAAAGTTCTTAAGGGCAGATGTGTAAACCAGTCATTATTTTATGATGTGATAGAGGTACTACTATCTATGTCTATGGTGCTGTGTATGGAACTACATTATCTTAACAAAATTCCACACTTGGAAAATGCTGTTAAAACATGAAGTCTAACCATACTTGCTTAGACAGGATGATACCCCTGGGGACCAAAAAAGTGAATAAAACTAAACAGTTATCAATTTTGTTAGATGGACACTGTTATGAACTTATCTTTTAAAAGTTAATGAAAACTTTTATAAAGCACAGAAATTAGTACGAAGGATATGGATTAAATGTATATGTACATATATCTAAGTTGAATAATTCATTAAGACAATTATTTTGTAATCTGGAAAAGAATATCTAATTATAGGCAAAGAAGGAATTTCCCTTTTTAAAAAAAAAGTTACAGTTTTAATATATTATTATTAATATTTAATATATTATTTAATATATCATCCTGTGATCCAGTTTAAGATGGGTTTAAATTAACATTTTTTTTTAAGATTTTTGTTTATTTATTTGGCAGACAGAGATCACAAGTAGGCAGAGAGGCAGGCAGAGAGAGAGGGGGGAAACAGACTTCCCGCTGAGTAGAGAACCTGATACAGGACTTGATCCCAGGATCTTGTGATTATGACCTGAGCTGAAGGCAGAGGCTTTTTAACCCACTGAGCCACCCAGGCACCCTAAATTAACATTTTAATCTTAATGTTTTACTTAGAAATTCTAGCCTTTTCTTGGCTCTGTAGTAAAAATTTTCCTTTTTAGATTAATATTTTTTTAAAAGGTTTATTTGCTATTATTTCATCTTTATAGGCATTCACCTTCTGTAACCATATCATACATCTTTTGGTAGAGATATTAATATTAGTACCAAAAATGACAATGACGATAGCTTGAAACATTTATTTTATCAATGTATACTACATATAACTGAAATTTGGGGTCTTGATCACTGAAGCACAAAGGTCATAGAATTCAAACCATGAAATCCTGGTAGGTAAAGCTTCTCCAGCTATGTTCCTAGTTCTGGTGATGTCTGCTATGCAGAGTCTAATTGTTTATTCTCTAACACAAAAGAAATGTATCTACATATTAGTGCCAAGTCATTCCTTTTTCTTGGTGATACAGGAATTCTTAGGGCTTGAAAAGCCTAGAAGAGGTGTGTTTTATCCTATGAAGTACATCATTGTGTGTTAGGAGTTAGTTTTGTTATGTATGCTATCTTCATGGGAGGCCAGAAGAATATATCTGACTTATTTTTCTCATTTAAACTCAGTGTCAAAGACTTCACTCATAACCAGGTATCATTCAGCATGTGATTTAGTGGAAATATCAAAACAGATTTTTTTTCTTATAAGATGACAGTTATATTTAAGCTCATAATGAGAAACTGAACATTTAGAACAAGCATAAAACCAAAGATTTGCTATGAAAGAACTGTATTAAGATATAGGTTTTTGAAATAATTTTACCTTGTATGAGACTTACATAAATATTTTCCTCTAATGACTGAAAAATAGATTTCATTTTTTAATTTTAGTTTTATCCCATTGTCTAATTAGTAGCAAACCATAATTATGAGAAAGTCGTTTGTATTTTTACTTTAATGTGACAGAATTTTTCTCATTTTTTTATCTGTCAGGAATCATTACTTTGTGAGATACTGTACTTTAGTGACTAGAGCTCTGGCTTAAGTCTAGATAATGTAGTATTGGATTCCAGATCAGTGGCCCTGAATTGTTTTCTTGGCTCAGATATATATACCAGACCTCGGCAAGTTACTTTATTTCCCTGTGTATCTGTCCCTTACCCTCTAAAAGTAGAATAAATTTTTCTCCTAGCTAACCTCCTGGAGATGTTGAGAGGACTCATGGAAGAAACCCAGTAGTTTTACTTGATGATTCAAGGGGAATGGGTAAATGAGGGAGATCCTGCATCAAGAATAGGAATTGGGAAAAGAGGACAAAGAAGAAAAATGGTGGAAAGAAAAAATTAGAAAAATGAAAGAAATCAGAATAAGATAGATACGAACACCGGTGTTAAGGAAGAAGTAAAACTGTCACTATTTGCAGATGACATGATAATATATATAGAAAATCGTAAAGACCCCATCAGAAACTATTAGAACTCATAAATGAATTCAGTAAAGTTGTAGGATACAAAATTAATATATAGAAATCTGTTGCATTTCTGTACACCAACAGACTAACAGAGAAATTAAGAATTTACAGTTGCAACAAAAAGAATGAAAATACCAAGGAATAAATTTAACCAGAGAGGTGAAAAACCTGTACTATGAAAACTAAAAGACATTGATGAAAGAAATTTAATATGACGTAAATGAAAAGATATAACATGCTCATGGATTTGAAGAATTAATATTGTTAAAATGTTCATACTACCCAAAGTAATTTACAGATTGAATGCAATCTGAACTAGAACAAATATATCCAAAGTATGTTTGGAATCACAAAAAACCTCAAATAGCCGAAGCAATCTTGAGAAATAACACAGCTGAAAATATAATAACCCCAGATTTTAAAATATACTACTAATCTATAGTAATCAAAACACTATGGTACATGTCATGGGAAAAAGTAGAGTATAGGGAATATAGTCAGTAATACTGTAATAATGTTGCATGGTGACTCTGGTTATTGTGGTGAGCATTGAGTAATTGTATAGAGTGGTTGAATCAGTATGTTGTACATCTGAAGCTAATCTAGCATTGTGTATCAATTATACTTTTTTTTTTAAAGGTTTTATTTACTTATTTGACAGATCACAAATAGGCAGAAAGGCAGGCAGAGAGAGAGGGGGAAGCAGGCTCCCTACTGAGCAGAGCTGATGCGGGGCTCAGTCCCAGGACCCTGAGATCACGACCTAAGCTGAAGGCAGAGGCTTAACCCATTGAGCCACCCAGGTTCCCCTCAATTATACTTTAATAATTTTAAAATTTAAATTTTAAAATACTTTAATAATTTTAAAAATTACCACTTGAGGGGCACCTGGGTGGCTCAGTGGTTAAAGCCTCTGCCTTCGGCTCAGGTCATGATCCCAGAGTCCTGGGATCGAGCCCTGCACCGGGCTCTCTGCTCAGCGGGGAGCCTGCTTCCCTTTCTTTCTGCCTGCCTCTCTGCCTACTTATGATCTCTGTCTGTCAAATAAATGAATAAATAAATCTTTAAAAAAAGAATCACCACTTGAGAAAATTGAGTAATTTGTTGCTCAAATTGAAATTGCTCAAAATTTCAAACACAAAAAGATAAAAGAGACTGATGGCAAAGGACTTGATTTACAAACTTGAATGACAGTCCTAAGATCAATGATTGGTATATAAAGAGGGACTATGTAAATTACTCCTAGTAGTATGAAGACATGGCAAGTTTTTGTTTGTTTGTTTGTTTATTTGTTTATTTACAGCATAACAGTGTTCATTGTTTTGGCATCACACCCAGTGCTCCATGCAGTATGTGCCCTCCCTATTACCCACCACCTGGTTCCTCAACCTTCCCCCCCACCCCCGTCCCTTCAAAACCCTCTGGTTGTTTTTCAGAGTCCATAGTCTCTCATGGTTCATCTCCCCTTCCAGGTTCCCTCAACTCCCTCTCCTCTCCATCTCCCCATGTCCTCCATGTTATTTGTTATGCTCCACAAATAAGTGAGACCATAAAGACATGGCAAGTTAATAGTGGTAAGGAAAGGAAAAATTACTGAACAGAGACAATATTAATGTTTTTGAAACTAGATTGACTATAAAAAGTATCAGAAAGAAAGAAATAGACAATCATAATAAAGCTAAAAAGTTGAGTATAGAAAAATTTTAAATGGGAAAGATTAGGAAAACATTTACATTTTATAGTATTTTTATTTTGATATTCAAATGAAAGAACAGTAGATAGCTGATGGATATTAGCTGGATCTTTTGGTATAATCATTTCATAACACATGTAAATCACACCCAACTGTGCTGTATACCTTAAACTTACACAGTGATACTTGTCAATTATTTCTCAATAAAACTAGGGAAAAAAAGAATAGTGATAGACATTGAAAATGTGGAAAGAATGATAATGTAGGATAAGACAACACATTTCTTAGGTTCTTAAAAATATATTTATGATCCTGGAGTATTTTTCTAATAAAAGGTCTATAAAGATAGATGTAATATATATATGAAAGATCTTAAAAGTCTTAGGAGGAGAGTTGCTATCAGTATTAAAATTTCAACCCACTACTTAGTAAGCATAAGAATGGAAATGTTAGTTCTCTCTTTATGTGGTATAGGAAAGTAATTAAAAACTGGATGTTAATCAAGATCTTGGCTTGATTAAACAATTCAGTACAAATATTGGGCAAAGTGTGTGTTTTTTTGTTCTTGTCTCACATGAATTGCAAGTATTTTTCGGAGTTTATTGCTTTTTTAAAAAAAAAATCAGGTTTATTATATTTATACATGCTAATATTGACACCATTTTATGTTTATAGCTCTGAGTTTTAGTAATGGTGTGCAGTTGTGGAACCACTACCAGAAGTGTACTTTTTAAAAAGAAAGAATTATAGGAATGGGTTATTTATATGTTTTATATATATATGTATAAATATAAGTAATTGCTGAAATTTGTAAGGATTACAAAAAATATGCATTAGAAGTTGTGTATGTGTGTGTCATTTGATTTAGTATATTGTGTTATACTTCCTGTTCGGTGTTCTAAAGTAACTTGCCACCCAGTTGTTGTCTTTATGTAACATGAGAGCCATGGCTTTATGCTCATTACCCATATAATTCAGCATCTTTGGAGTTACATGGATGTATGTTTGCAGCAAGTAACATTTTGACTGCTTCAGGGTTACTTTTAGACTACTATAGTTTGAATATACACTTACACTTGAACTCCTTCAGATCCTTCATTTAATGATATAGGATGCCCATCTATATTACTGAAAGTTGCATCAGGAAATGAATTCACTTTTTTTAAAAGATTTTTATTTATTTATTTGACAGACAGAGATCACAAGTAGGCAGAGAGGCAGGCAGAGAGGGTGGTGGGAGGAGAAGCAGGCTCCCTGCTGAACAGAGAGCCTGATGTGGGGCTCGATCCCAGGACCCTGGGATCATGACCTGAGCTGAAGGCAGAGGCTTTAACCCACTGGGCCACCTAGGCACCCCAAATTCACTTTTTTAATGATCTAATTCAAGAAGCAAAGAGTAGTTAACCCTACACAAAAATTAGGGAAAAAAAAATTCTAAATTGGTGAGATAAAGCTACACCTTTTAAGGAATATACTTGGGGACATGGAAGAGTTAGTGTTTCTGTCACTTCTCACGAAGTGCCTCTACATTTATCCACCTTCTACATCTCTGGTTCTTCTCAGAATCCATTTGTTATTGATCCTTCATTTGTAATGATACTATTCATGGTGCTATTTAGTCCAAGGACACTTGTGATTTTTTTTTAACTATCCTGTTGGCTACCCTCTTAAAATGACCATTGACTGCACATCTGACTTTGATTAATAATTCTTCATGAATGTGTCAAAAAAGGGAAGGTTTTGGGCGCCTGGGTGGCTCAGTGGGTTGGGCCTCTGCCTTCGGTTCGGGTCATGATCTCAGGGTCCTGGGATTGAGTTCCGCATCGGGCTCTCTGCTCGGCAAGGAGCCTGCTTCCTCCTCTCTCTCTCTGCCTGCCTCTCTGCCTACTTGTAATTTCTCTCTGTCAAATAAATAAAATCCTTAAAAAAAAATTAAAAAAAAAGGGAAGGTTTTGAAAGAATGTTAATAACTACTATTGAAAAATTAAATATTCTACATACCACAGGCAGGATGCTTTCTCTGTTTGCATTGAGCAAATACTGATTCAGTTCCTTTCATCCTTTTCTAAGAAGTGGGGATATAAAAGATGTATGCAGTGTCACCTCTAAAGAGCTTAGAGTTTAATGATGGGAAACAGTTAAGTGGACACAGTTACAGTGTGGTATGAGAAATGCATCACCTTTTTATTGATTCATTCAGAACATACTTATTAAGAACCCTGCTTTGTCTCAGGCATTGTTCCAAGTATTAGGGACACAGCAGGAAACAAGTAGAGAAGATCCTGGTAGAGGGAGACAGACAATTAACAAATATTAGATAGTATTAAGTGCTGCATGGAGAAATCAGATAGGATCACATGGTAATAAGTGACTCTATGTCCACTTTAGTTTGGGTGTTCTGATGTGACATTTAAGCCTTGTTCTGAAAAACAAGAAGGAGCCAGCAATGTGGAGTCAAGGGAAAAGTCTTCCAGGCAGCAGGAATAATTGGGTCAAGGCCCTAAGATTGGCTTGAGTTTGTTAGGCTCAAATGGAGGAGGCAAGACCAATATTGGTTGTGTGTTGACAGTGGTGGGAGATGAGACTGAAGAGAGAAACAGGGACGAGGTCATCTAGGCTTTCTATGCTTCAGGAAAGGAGTTTGGCATATTAGTGTTGAGTGGAATGGTTATTCATTAGAATAGTTTATGCTTGGAGTGGCATGGTCTGGTGACATTTAAAAAAAATCACTCTGGCTACTATGTGGACAATAAAGAGAAGCAGGAAGGCATGTTAGGAGGCTGTTGTAGTGGTCTAGGTGAGAGATGACCATGGCTGGGAGTTGATGATAAATGATAGTAATCAGGACTTATTTGGCAGTCCTGTCTCTCAACACTTGCTAATGTAATTGAGAGGATAAGAGAAAGAGAAGACTCAAGAGTACCTGCGGAAAAAACCCTGAGATTTTTGGCTGAAATAGCTGAGTGGATAATGGTGCCTTTTATTTTGGGAATATGGGATGAGCAAGTTTGAGATGTTTAATCAACATTCAAGTAGAGATGTGTTTTTTGTTTGTTTTTGTTTTTGTTTTTTTAAGATTTTATTTCTTTATTTGAGAGAGGGAGAGGGCATAAGTAGGCAGAGCGGCAGGCAGAGAGAGAGGGAAAAGCAAACTCCCCATCGAGCAGGGAGCCAGATGCGGGACTGGATCCCACGACCCTGGGATCATGACCTGAGCCGAAGGCAGCCACTCAACTGACTGAGCCACCCAGGCACCCCTCAAGTAGAGATGTTATGTAGACATTCAAATGTATGATTCTGGACTTTAGGAGAGGGACTGGGATTGGAGATAAATTATTGGGCAATTAGTGGCATAAAGACGTATTTAAAGCCATGCAACAGGATGAGGTCTTTCATTATTAGTGATTAAGACCACATAGGTAGTAAGTGGCAGTTAGGATTCAAACTTAGATTTGAGGGACCCCCAAACTGTCCTTCCAAACTAGATTACTGAAACATACTTTCACGTTTAGGTAGGCTAACACATATTTTCTTAAAAATTTTATCACTATGGGGGGCGCCTGGATGGCTCAGTGGATTAAGCCGCTGCCTTCGGCTCAGGTCATGATCTCAGGGTCCTGGGATCGAGCCCCACATCGGGCTCTCTGCTCCACAGGGAGCCTGCTTCCTCCTCTCTCTCTGCCTGCCTCTGCCTGCTTGTGATCTCTCTCCCCGTCAAATAAATAACTAAAATCTTTAAAAAAAAAAAAAAAAAAAAATTTTATCACTATGGGACTGATAGCAATAATAGTTCATAATTACAGTGATATTTTCTTTCTTCAGTAGTATTTTAATATTATTGGCAATTATCTTAATATAATGTAATTTAGTGATGCCTCATCTATAGACCATTAGTAGTGAGGTAGATAAATTTCAATTTTTTGTTACTAACACATAATTAAAGGAAAAAAAACCCTAGAAATATTTTTGTTGAAGATGTCTTTACTTCTCCTTCAGAAAGCTAGATTATTGGGGCACCTGGGTGGCTCTCGGTTATGTGACTGCTTTTGGCTCAGTCATGATCTCATGGGTCCTGAGATTGAACTCCTCATTGGGCTCTGAGCTCAGAGGGGAGTCTGCTTGAGATTCTCTCCTCTTCATTTCCCATCCTCTTCCCCATCTCAAAAAAATAAATAAATAAATAAATTATTTTAAAAGTGGTAAAGTTAAAATTAAATCATGTTGCTAATACGTTATTTGGGTAGTCAAGTGTCATTTGTCCCAGCACCGCAGTGAAATCCTCTGGTTTGATATCATTTTGGTTTTGCTTCTATTAAAACACTTAAAAAATTGTGTTGTAATTTATATTTTGTGTCCATGTCTTAGGATTTCTTTCACGTTCTTACATCTCTATCATCTAAGCACAGTTCCTGGCACGTTGGAGACCTACTGTATTTATGTAGTGAATAAATTAATGAATAAAATAAATATGATCAGTTACACCAATATTACTTTAATGCATTACCACTTTAAAAAGCAAGTCACACAAGTAGCAAATTATCATTTAAAAGGGTTTTCCCCGTATCTTACAACAGAAACTCCAAGTTGAAAACAAAATAAATTCTATCAAGTTGAGGTGGATTTATTTATGTGACTTTTTCTTTTAAACAGAGGAATAAAAATGTTTTAAAAAGTAGTGTATATTCTGCCATACAAGTTAAATGCTATTCATGTTACTTTCATTTCTACTTTTGTTTTAGGCCTACTGAACTAGATGCACTGGTATTTGGCCATTTGTATACCATTCTTACCACACAGTTGACCAATGATGAACTTTCTGAGAAGGTGAAAAACTATAGCAACCTCCTTGCCTTCTGTAGAAGAATTGAACAGCACTATTTTGAAGATCGTGGTAAAGGCAGCTCATCTATCAGATCATCTTAGAGATAATGTCTTAATTTAGTCATTATTTTTAAAAAAAACTTAACTCGAACTATGTTACTTGAAAGTTACAGTAAGTAATGGTATCAGAATTTTAAAACCAAAAACACTGCTTTTTGAAACCTCAGAATAAATTCTGTAATGCATCCTGTACATGTACTTTATACTGTTAAAATAATTCTGAATGATTTCACTTGATATGTTGTACTCGATATCTTGAAATTTTTGTTTTCTTGAAACGTATGCATATAAAAATAAAGCTCAAAGAACTATATGGCTGGTATATTTACTTCTGTTTGATCTTTCTGAAGCCACTCTGAACTTTTATACATGGAATAAACTGTCTTTTCTAAGGCAGATAATTTGTGTTCCATACTTTTAAGATGACTTTAATAGATACATGGTGAACCTGGGCATGGGAAAATTGTTCTTTACAAGTATGCACTTAGAAAATGTAAATAATTGCAAAGCAGTTAAATCCTGGAACAGATTACCATTTAAGAGCATTCTTCATATTTAAAACTAATTGAATTTGTAAACATTTCATCAGAGCAGCTATATTTTTATATTTGGTAAAGGGATAGTTTCAGAGACCTTATTTTTTTGAGTCAAGAACATTTTAATAATATTTTATTTCTCTTGTGAGAATTTTTGTATAAGCACTAAGGATCATATATTTTGTCCCTTTCAAATTTTTAAATATTTTATATAAAACCAAGGATACTTTAAAGAAATGTGAAAATCATGTCATTTAAAAAAAATCTAGAATAATAGTACTTTTATATTTTCTTTTTATGTAACATCAGGCATTTTTACCTCATTTAATCCTTACTAAGACACTATGATGGATAATATTCCCAGTTTACAGAGGAAGGGATGGTAGACAGAAAGCATAGTGTCTTGCCCAAGGTCATAGAGCTAGCAAGTAGTAGAGTCGGAATTCAAACACTGGCAGTCTGGCATCTGTTTGGCTTTTAGTGAATACTATATTTTTTGTTATGATTATAGATTTATACCATATAAGGGATATATTAGGTTCACCTTAGTCTAAATCCCATATAAACTTTGGGTAATCTCTTGGACTATAGTGCTATTTATATAGCTTTCCTAAACTAATTAGTTTTGTAATATGTATTATTAAAAAATGCCAGGTTACCTGTGTTTTTGCAGAACTCTTATGATGGGTTGGGGGGGGTAAATATATTTTTGTATATTTGTTTTGTCCTTAATGATGCCTTTTTCTTTTTATAGTAATATTCATTTAATTGAACCCAAACCATTTGTACTTCAGTATATAAAATCTAGACTTTTTTCTTTGAGTTTTTTGAATATTAAGATATTCCATCAAAATAAGTTGTATTTTTATCTTTACTATTTGGCTGTATTCTTATTTTAAAATGAGGAACATTGGGAGGTAATGGTTATTTATTCCAATTGAGTTATTTACTCTTCCTTAAGACTTACTTTATTTATGGGTCACTCTGGGAGGTCTTGTTTTTCTCTAGCGGTAGAGTGAATCACCATCAAAACAATGCATTAGAAAGTAGAAACCTTGATTATCCCATTATGGTGATTCAGTTACTTCCTTTTATCTTTTAAATTTGGGTCCACAAAGCCAATTCATAGTAGCTAAAAATGATCACTGAAAAGCTAGTTTGCTGTCTAAAAAGTTAAATGTTGTTTTAATGCCAAAATACTTAACGTGTGTACTGAATTTGAGAATAACTAGCATGATCCTTTATTTGAATGAAAATTTATTTATTTATTTATTTATTTATCTATCTGTTTATTTATTTGACAGAGAGAGAGACAGCAAGAGAGGGAACACAAGCAAGGGGAGTGGGAGAGGGAGAAGCAGCCTTCCTGCCTAGCAGGGAGCCAGATGCCGGGCTGGATCCCAGGACCTCAGAATCACCACCTAAGAGATGCTTAGTGACTGAGCCACCCAGGCGCCCCTATTTAAACTAAAATTTTAAATCATGAGTAATGAGAAAGTTTTAAATCAAGGTAAAGACAGTCCACAGTGTCATTTGATGACTTCTGAATGATGTGCATTATTGGGTTTAGCATATCTTCTATGAAACCCTTTAGAACAACTTGTTACTTTTCAGTTGACTATTGGATAGGTAGACATTGTATTAATTCATTAGGAACCCAAATCCAGGAAAGGTAGTATAAAATGTCAATCTGAGAGATTCGCTTAATACATCTTGACTTTTTTTTTTTTTTTTAAGATTTTATTTATTTACTTGAGAGAGAGCAGAATAGGGGCAGAGGGAGAGGGGGAAGCAGACTCTCCACTGAGCAGGGGGCTAGACATGGGATCCCATCACGGGGTCCTGGGATCATGAGCTGAGTCCAGGAAGGCAGCCACTTAGTAGACTGAGCCACCTAGTTGCCCCCATCTTGATACTTCTTTGGTGAACAGGTAGTATTTTTCTTACTGTTGTGTATGATTGTCATTTAATGGGGATGGGTAGAATGTAGCTGTACATTGAGATATTTCAAGATACTGTATTCTAAAGTGAAACTTAATAACTTTTTTGAACTTACTTTAACTTACTGGGTTTTTTTTGTTTTTTTTTTTTAAAGATTTTATTTATTTATTTGACAGAGAGATCACAAGTAGACAGAGAGGCAGGCAGAAAGAGAGGGGAAAGCAGGCTCCCTGCCGAGAAGAGAGCCCGATGCGGGACTCGATCCCAGGACCCTGAGATCATGACCCGGGCCATAGGCAGCGGCTTAACCCACTGAGCCACCCAGGCGCCCTTAACTTACTGTTTTAAAGTATTATATAACCAGTTGTTATGAGCTAATTTATATATTTTATTGAGTCTTAGAAGGAAATGTTAAAAAGGTTGATGATACCTAGACTGATATAAATATTTTCCTAATCTGTTTTTAAGTTCCTAAGAATTGGGATTGGATTTCTAGCTGTAGGTTTTGTTTTTTCCTTATGTTTTTGTCAAATTACAGTAATTGAGTTTGTGATAAAACTGTAGTAGATTCTTTGGGATTTTCTATTTTGACAGTCCTGTGTTCTGTGACTAGGAATAGTTTTATTTAATTCTTTCTAATCCATATGACTTTTGCTTGTATTGTTTTATTTTATTTGTTGCTTTTGCCTACAGCTCTGACTAGGACCTCTAGTATAGTTCTGACAGGAGTAGTGAGAATGGACATCTTTGCCTTATTCATGATCTTAGGGGGAAAGTATTCAGTCCACTATTAAGTGTGACTGTAGGCTTTTTTAGATGCCCTTTATTAGGTTGAGAAGGTTTTTTTCTGTTTCTAGTTTGTAGAGAGTTTGTGTATTTGTGTTTAAATCATGAATGAATGGCATATTTTATCAAAGGCTTTTTCTGTACACATTGAGATGATCATTTTTTTTTTCTTTAGTGTGTGGAAATGAAGAGTTCCATTAACTGATTTTGAAATGTTGCATCAGCTTTATTTTCCTGGGGTAAATCCCATAGGATGTGATTTCCTAGATGTTGTTAAGGATTTTTATGTCTATATTCATGAGAAATGTTGGTCTCCAGTTATCTTGTAATAACTTGGTTTCAGTATCCTGTTAATGCTGGCCCCATTAAATGAGTCAGGATGTATTCCTTCCTCCTAGAAGAGTTTTTGTTTGTATTATTTCTTCCTTAAGTGTTTGGTAGAATTTACCAATGCAGGTGTCTAGGCTTAGAGATTTCTTTGTTGGAAGATTTTAAACTTAAAATTTTAACTTATTTAGTTATTTAGGTTTATGTTATATTTTTATTTTTATATATATAATATATAATAATATATATTATATATTTAGGTATATGTTTCCTCTTGAGTGTGCTTCGGTATGTTGTGTGCCTTTCCAAGGAACTTACCTTTTTTCTCCACATTGTTGAATTTATGGCCATAGAGTTTTTGGTTTTCCATTATCTTTTTAATGTCTATAGCATCTGTAGTGATGTCCCTTCTTTCCTTCTTCATATTTGTAATCTCTTTTTCTTAGTCTGGTTAGAGATTTATCAGTTTAATGATTGTTTTTCCAGAAATCCAGCTTTTGGCTTCATTGATTTTTAGCCTTTTTATATCCTTTTATTCAAAATGTTTTACTTATAAACAACTTAGAATTGGATCTTGGATTACTGACAGTTTCTGTCTTTTAACTGATGTGTTTAACGTGTTAACATTTAAAGTAATTATTAATGTAGGTGGATTCAAACATGTTGTATTGCCAGGGACTTTTTATTTGTTCTACTTGCTCCATGTTTATTTTAACTCTTCTTTTGGACTTTTTTTTTTTTTTTTAATGAGGCCATTTTATCTCTACTGTTGGCATATTACTTACACATTAAAGTTTTATTATGCTGGTTACCCAGAGTTTACAATGTATTTTTTTAATCAGAGCCTATGTTCAAGTAATGTATACTAACTTTACTCCCAGTCTGTGGCTTGTCTTTTCATATTCTCAGTGATGTTTTTAGAAAAGCAGAAATTTTTAATTTTGATGAAGTCCAGTTTCTCAAATTTTTCTTTTATGGATTATGCTTTTGTTGTCATATCTAAGAAATCTTTACCTAATGCAAAGTCCTAAAGATTTACTTCTGTTTTCTTTTCGAAGTTTTATTGTTTTAGCTCTTATATCATTAAATTCTGTGTTCTGTATTGAGTTAATTTTAGTGGAATGAAGTAAGAGTCTAAATTGGGTTTTTTTTGCATATGGATATACAATTGCTTTTGTCTGGCACCTTTTGTTCCATGTGAGAAACAGGGAAGAAGGATCCAGGTGGGGCTTTTGTGCCTTTACTGCAAGGGATCACAAGGGACACTTTCTTGATTCCCACCATGTCTCCAGTTTTTTGTTTTGTTTTGTTTTGTTTTTTTTTTTGGGTAAACTTCCTGTGAGGTCCTTGGACAAGAGCCTATGAGTGAATGTGAATTCTTCTTTTGTTTTTGGCCCCAAGGGTTTTAATGGTCTTTTGTGAGGCCACACTCAGCTTTTAGCCATTAATTAGAAATTTTAGCTCAGTTCTTACCGTTGACCAGTATTTTTAAAGTGAACAAATGCTTTTGTATCTTCTCTTTTTAGACTGGGTTAGTTGGCCCTGCAGTCTCAGCTCTCTGCTGGTCAAGAACTGGGGTGAATTTGTAGGTGGTTCATCATTATTCTAAGGATGGGAGCAATGCTCTTTTCATCTTTCTGCATTCTAAAAGTGAAAATCTGGAAATCTAGACTGCTTTTTAGTCTTGAGATAAATGCTCATTTAGAATTAAAAGTGATAAATTCTTAAAGAGGTTTTATTACGTAAAATTTTAAACATGCAAAAAGGAGAGAAAAAAATAAAAACTCCTATGTACCTATGAGCCACTCCCTTGCCTCAGTTGCTACCAACTGAGGGTCGTCTATAATCCCGTTCTTTTTTATTTGCTTTATTTACTTAATATATGTTGTACATAAGTTCATAGATGTTTGCTTTTT
Source organism: Meles meles (assembly GCF_922984935.1). Classification (NCBI taxonomy): domain Eukaryota; kingdom Metazoa; phylum Chordata; class Mammalia; order Carnivora; family Mustelidae; genus Meles; species Meles meles. The sequence continues at coordinate 72,676,899 of NC_060074.1, forward strand.
AGGATGTAATATACAAATGTGTTCCTTTTTGTTACTACTGTTGCTATATAGATCATCTCCACACCTTGGTTTAAAAATAGAACATTTACTAGTATCTGGACGACCTCTATATGACACTATTTTCACCTGATCCCAGCTCTTTACCCTACCCTAATTGGAGGTTGCCACTCTCCTGAGTTTTGTGTTAATCACTCCCTTGATTTAATTTTGTTGCTTTTGGTCTTTCTATAAATGAAATCATACTATATGCATTGTTCTGTTTTGCTTCTTTCATACAATATTTTCTATTTCTTCTATTTAGCGGTGGTTAATTATACAGTTATTTTATTTGCGAGTGTAACATCTGATTTTTCTGTTCTCCTGTCAGTTGACATTTGGTTGTGTCCAAAGTTTTGCTGCTATAAAAAAATGCTGCTTGTGAACAATCCTGTACATATGTCCTGGTATAAACGTGCAACAATTTTTCCAGAGCATGTACATAGGAGTCCAGTTTCTGGGTTGTCAAGTAATGTATATATTTAACTTTACAAGGTAATTCCAAATTGTTTTCATAAATATTGTGTCAGTTTGCAGTTTATACTTCTCTTTTTGCCAACATTTGGAACTATGAGACACTTTTTTAAAATATGGTTATCATTTGTACTTTTTTTTTTTTTAAAGATTTATTTATTTGGACAGAGAGCACAAGCAGGGGGAGCTGCAGACAGATGGAGAGGGAGAAGCAGGCTCCCCGCTGAGCAGGGAGCCCAATGTGGGGCTGGGAGCCCAATCTGGAGCTTGAACCCAGGAGCCTGGGGTCATGACCTGAGCCTAAGGCAGACGCTTAACCAACAGAGCCACCCAGGTGCCCCTATAATTTGTATTTTCAAGATTACCAATTGGCTTTGTATAAATTTATATGTTTATTGGCCAATGCCTTTTCTGTGTGTGTGATATGACTACTTAATTTGGCTTTGCCTGTTTTTCTGTTGGGTCGTTTGCCTGTTCTTAGTAATTTATGGGAGTCTTATTTGTATTACAGATATTAATGCCTACTTGGTTGTAAGTGCTACAAATATTTACTCCTAGTTTGTGGTTTGTCTTTTCAGTCCATTTGTGGTGTGTTCTAATTTATAGAAGTTCTTAAGTTTTATGCATGTGAAGTGTTGTTCTGTCTTTTTCTTTATGATTCGAGTTTTTTTGTCCCTTGTTTATAAAAAAGGAAACTCTTCTAAATCCTTATGTATAATTCAGGGTTCAGTTTTAGTGTCCCATCGTTTGTGAAAATAACACCTTATTATTTTCCATGGGAGGTGCACCTTAAGCCCTTGAGGCTGACTTATTTTCTGTAGTTTAACTTATCAGGTGGACACAGTCTTGAGGAACGATATTGTTATGGTGGATCTGAATGTCATAGAGCCAATAACTGGAAACTAAATGCGTTGTGTGATATTGAGTAAAATATTTCTATGTATTTTAGAAACTTAGTGTTTCACCTGTAAGTTTTGCCTACTTTATTCACTTAGGGAAGACCTAAAAAAAAAAAAAAAAAAAAAAAACTGTATGTCAAAGTAACAGGCAAAGAACACTGTGTGTAATGCCTAAGTAAGCACATTCACTTTACTTTTCATTGAAATTTGTAAAGGAAGACAATGGGAAATCAGATATGTTGAGAAAGATATAATTTTCACCTGCATAGCCCACCTCTATAAAAGTTCAGGGAAAAAGTCAAGTTCTTCAGGTACTGGTTGGCATGAAGAATTGTCCTACAAAGGACTAAACTCTGTTTACTTGATTCCTGTGTTCTTGCAAGGCATTTTTTTTTAAATTTATTTGTTTATTTTTATTTGCTTATTTACAGCATAACAGTGTTCATTGTTTTGGCATCACACCCAGTGCTCCATGCAGTACGTGCCCTCCCTATTACCCACCACCTGGTTCCTCAACCTCCCACCCCCCCCCCACCCCGCCGCCCCTTCATAACCCTCTGGTTGTTTTTCAGAGTCCATAGTCTCTTATGGTTCATCTCCCCTTCCAGTTTCCCTCAACTCCCTCTCCTCTCCATCTCCCCATGTCCTCCATGTTATTTGTTATGCTCCACAAATAAGTGAGACCATATGATACTTGACTCTCTCTGCTTGACTTATTTCGCTCAGCATAATTTCTTCCAGTCCCGTCCATGTTGCTACAAAAGTTGGGTATTCGTCCTTTCTGATGGAGGCATAATACTCCATTGTGTATATGGACCACATCTTCCTTATCCATTCATCCGTTGAAGGGCATCTTGGTTCTTTCCACAGTTTGGCGACCGTAGCCATTGCTGCAATAAACATTGGGGTACAAATGGCCCTTCTTTTCACTACATCTGTATCTTTGGGGTAAATACCCAGCAGTGCAATTGCAGGGTCATAGGGAAGCTCTATTTTTAATTTCTTCAGGAATCTCCACACTGTTCTCCAAAGTGGCTGCACTAACTTGCATTCCCACCAACAGTGTAAGGGGGTTCCCCTTTCTCCACATCCTCTCCAGCACACGTTGTTTCCTGTCTTGCTAATTTTGGCCATTCTAACTGGTGTTAGGTGGTATCTCAATGTTGTTTTAATTTGAATCTCCCTGATGGCTAGTGATGATGAACATTTTTTCATGTGTCTGATAGCCATTTGTATGTCTTCGTTGGAGAAGTGTCTGTTCATATCTTCTGCCCATTTTTTGATATGATTATCTGTTTTGTGTGTGTTGAGTTTGAGAAGTTCTTTGTAGATCCTGGATATCAACCTTTTGTCTGTACTGTCATTTACAAATATCTTCTCCCATTCAGTGGGTTGCCTCTTTGTTTTGTTGACTGTTTCCTTTGCTGTGCAGAAGCTTTTGATCTTGATGAAGTCCCAAAAGTTCATTTTTGCTTTTGTTTCCTTGGCCTTTGGAGACTTATCTTGAAAGAAGTTGCTGTGGCTGATATCGAAGAGGTTACTGCCTATGTTCTCCTCCAGGATTCTGATAGATTCCTGTCTCACGTTGAGGTCTTTTATCCATTTCGAGTTTATCTTTGTGAACGGTGTAAGAGAATGGTCGAGTTTCATTCTTCTACATATCGCTGTCCAGTTTTCCCAGCACCATTTATTGAAGAGACTGTCTTTTTTCCATTGAATATTTTTTCCTGTTTTGTCGAAGATTATTTGACCATAGAGTTGAGGGTCCATATCTGGGCTCTCTACTCTGTTCCACTGGTCTATGTGTCTGTTTTTATGCCAGTACCACGCTGTCATGGTGATCACAGCTTTGTAGTAAAGCTTGAAATCGGGTAACGTGATGCTGCCAGTTTTGTTTTTGTTTTTCAACATTTCCTTAGCAATTCGGGGTCTCTTCTGACTCCATACAAATTTTAGGATTATTTGCTCCAGCTCTTTGAAAAATATCGGTGGAATTTTGATCGGAATGGCATTAAAAGTATAGATTGCTCTAGGCAGTATAGACATTTTAACAATGTTTATTCTTCCAATCCAAGAGCATGGAACAGTCTTCCATCTTTTTGTGTCTTCTTCAATTTCTTTCATGAGTGTTCTGTAGTTCCTAGAGTACAGGTCCTTTACTTCTTTGGTTAGGTTTATGCCCAGGTATCTTATGGTTCTTGGTGCTATAGTAAATGGAATCGATTCTCTAATTTCCCTTTCTGTATTTTCATTGTTAGTGTATAAGAAAGCCACTGATTTCTGTACATTGACTTTGTATCCTGCCACATTACTGAATTGCTGTATGAGTTCTAGTAGTTTGGGGGTGGAGTCTTTGGGGTTTTCCATATAAAGAATCATGTCATCTGCGAAGAGAGAGAGTTTGACTTCTTCCTTGCCAATTTGGATAGCTTTTATTTCTCTTTGTTGTCTGATTGCCGTTGCTAGAACTTCTAATACTATGTTGAACAAGAGTGGTGAGAGTGGGCATCCTTGTCGTGTTCCTGATCTCAACGGGAAGGCTGCAAGCTTTTTCCCATTGAGGATGATATTTGCTGTGGGTCTTTCATAGATAGATTTTATGAAGTTCAGGAATGTTCCCTCTATCCCTATACTTTGAAGCGTTTTCATCAGGAACGGATGCTGGATTTTGTCAAATGCTTTTTCTGCATCAATTGAGAGGACCATGTGGTTCTTCTCTCTTCTCTTATTGATGTGTTCTATCACACTGATTGATTTGCGAATGTTGAACCAACCTTGCAACCCAGGGATGAATCCCACCTGGTCATGGTGGATAATCTTTTGAATGTGCTGCTGGATCCTGCTTGCTAGGATCTTGTTGAGAATCTTTGCATCCATATTCATCAGTGATATTGGTCTGAAATTCTCCTTTTTGGTAGGGTCTTTGCCTGGTTTGGGGATCAGGGTAATGCTGGCTTCATAAAAAGAGTCTGGAAGTTTTCCTTCTGCTTCAGTTTTTTGGAACAGCTTCAGGAGAATTGGTGTTATTTCTTCTTTGAAAGTTTGGTAGAATTCCCCAGGGAATCTGTCAGGTCCTGGGCTCTTGTTTTTTGGGAGGTTTTTGATCACTGCTTCAATCTCATTACTAGATATCGGTCTATTCAGGTTGTCAATTTCTTCCTGGTTCAATTTTGGGAGTTTGTAGCTTTCCAGGAATGCATCCATTTCATCTAGGTTGCTTAGCTTATTGGCATATAACTGTTGGTAATAATTTCTGATGATTGTTTCTATTTCCTTGGTGTTAGTTGTGATCTCTCCCTTTTCATTCATAATTTTATTAATTTGGGCTTTCTCTCTTTTCTTTTGGATTAGTGTGGCCAATGGTTTATCGATCTTATTGATTCTTTCAAAAAACCAGCTTCTAGTTTCATTGATACGTTCTACTGTATCTCTCGTTTCTACCTCATTGATCTCTGCTCTAATCTTGATTATTTCCCTTCTTGCATGTGGAGTTGGTTTGATTTGTTGTTGATTCTCCAGTTCTTTAAGGTGTAGAGACAGCTGGTGTATTCTGGATTTTTCAATGTTTTTGAGGGAGGCTTGGATGGCTATGTATTTCCCCCTTAGAACCGCCTTTTGTATGCAGACTTTCTATTAGTCCTGTTTCTAGTTGGGAAATCCTGTGCTTGGCTATGATTTGTAATCCTGTATTCAAAATCACTCTGATTCAACTTTTTCTAGAGAATAGACTTCTAGAATTCTGGCAAGTTAGGACTAGGGTATCATCTAAGCATGCTGGCTGGGGAAGGGAGTCCGTTGTATATGACCGCTGTGGAATATATAGAATTGTATCAATCCTTCTGTTTTCAGTTCACCTACAGGCCTACCTCCAGAGGTATTAAGTGCCTCCAATTCCTATGCCTCTCAGGGTTCTGTGGTGCAAATATATTTGCTCCACTGCTGGCTTTAGTTTCTGGTTATTGTTGTTTGTTTGTTTTTGAGTCTGCTGAGACAGTTCTGACTTCTTTACAGCTTTCCAAGCTTCCACAATTTTATTACTGTTACCTCCTCACCTGTTTCTTTTAATCCTTGTGAGTGAATGCTTTTTCACAAATTATTTAATTAGCATTTCAGTGGCAATTTGGAAGGGAATAACGGCAAGAGCCTCTGCTGAATCTAACCATGTTTAAATAGAAATTTCTATTTTCTGAACGTTTTGATTGTCCTTCCTCTGTTAGACTTGCTTGCTCTTTCTTCTCTGGTTTCCAAAAGAGAGTTCTCTGAGGCTCAAAAAAAAAAAAAATATGTCCTTCCTTTTCTTTGCTGTTTACTCTGAAGACATCATACATACAATTGCTCTTAGGCTGCATACCTCAAGCCTGTATCTCCAATCTTGTTTGTCATCTAAACTCATATTTCCATCAAAACTCTTAGTTCCATATTTCCATCAGCCCAGAATGACAGAGATGAGGACAAAGCAGTTAGGTTCCAGGTGCAGAATTTAGGGAGACACTCCCTCTCAGGGTCATGTGACCTGAGACGTGAGAGTGAGCACCTTCTTAAATTTTGCATCCTCGATCCTTGTTATACTACCCTAATCCCAGCCCTGCCACCCTGTACTTGTGGCCAGGTTGGTTATCTCATTGTCACCCAACCTACTGATGTCCAGTGCCAAGTTCATTAACATTCTATTCACAATCCTTCTCTCTTCCCTCATCTGTATTTCCTGTCTTTGTCAATAGCACCACCAATCTACTTGTCAGACCCAGTCGCTCCTTTGCCAATTCCTTTATTGTCTGACTCAATGTTTTATTTATTTGTCCTTCAAAATATATTTTTCATCTATCCCAACAGGGATTTTAGCTCTTGAAGCCTCGAACAAAAACTTTGCCTACACCAAAATTCCTTATTGTTTTCATCACTTATCTCCTAAAATCTTTAGTTCTTTTTCCCACCCATTTACATATAAAGCACCTACTGTACTTCCACAGTCATCTATTATCTGACTTCACGCTGATGAATTCATCTCTCTTTTAAGGTTCAATACAAGTCACAGCTCTGTGGAGTTTTCAGTCACTACTCATGGCTGACCGGTCTGTTTAGTTTCTTCCTTTCTGTTCCTTTAGTCCTCATTGTCAATTTCACACTGAAACATACACTGACATGTGGCAGTCCGTGCCTCATGGCCGTTTCCTACTCCTTGGTCCAAAGCTAACTTCATCATCTTCCCATTCACAATCCACCTCTCAGCCAAATTCATTTGTCTGCCCCTGATATTCTCACTTAAAAGTCTATCAATTTTTCCTGTGAAACATATCTCAGGTTTTCATGCCTGCCTCCTCACCTAAATGGTCAGCTCCTGAAAGGTAAGGTGCATGTGTTAACCTGGCTTCTTATAACATCTAAGCAAAGAGAAGGCCCTCAAATTTTCCTTGATAAGTAAGAAAAGCTCCTTTAATATTTTACACAATAGCTCCCCATGAGAACGGAGGACTAATTTGTCCTTCTCTTAAAAGAATGTCATTTCAAAAGCAAAGGATATTGCAAGCTTATCCCAATCCAAGATCCATATCACCATTAAGTATATCTTTAAAAATATTTGTGTAATTAGGTAAGACATTTTAAACCGAGTGTTTAAATTGTCTGACATGCCTACAGTATAGTTGTTCAAATATATTTATGATTACTATGATTTTTAGGAAGCTAGAACTTCATATAAAAGTTCATACAATATAACTTTCTAAACACCATGAAACACAGCCTTCTAGAATACACTTGGTCCAGTAATGGCTCTGCAGACCATCTCTACTTCCCAGCTTCTCTCCTTGATAAAGGTCTATGGTTTCATCACTAATAACAGAGATTTGAAAGCAAAGTAAAGGCAAGCAATAATTGTAATGATTCTGTGATAAATTTTTCAGCCTTTGAAGAATACTTCACCTGGTATCTTATTCAATTATTTCAAACAGCAACAAATCTCTGCAAAACATCAAACTACCAGTTACTTGAGAAATGAGAAATTCAATTAGGAAATGGTAGTGGGGTTGACAATGCTTCTTTGGGAAGATGTGAAGTTTGAATTTAGGACTGAGTCTCGAAGGACCTAGCCTCTGTGAGCAGTTTATGAGGGCAGAGTGTCCCAGATTGTGGCAGGGTTCCTGGTTGTTCAGGCCTGGACTCAACATGGCTTGATTCTCCAGTGGAGTCTTACTGTGTTTGTGGTGGTGATCCAGTCACTCATGGGATCCCTGCCTCTGTGTTCACTGAGTTCCCAGCACCTCCCCACGGTCACTAACAGAGATCTGCTGGTTGGCCTTAGAGCTGCTCTAAATTAACTGTGCCCATGAACCAACTGGGATCTTAATGTGCAGCTACTGATCAGGAGGGTCTGGGTTGGCAGAAGCTCCAAATGGTGCTAGTGCTGCTCATCTGAAGAACATTCTTTAAGTAGTAAGGATATAGGAATATTCAGAAGAACTTGTCATTCTCCATGGTGTTATTTTTACAAGTTAAAATGCTACAGACATGCCAATCTTCCTTACACTGAGTTGACACGATCTCTCACTGACAATTACAGACCCATGATTCTGGACTTGATTTCCATCTCCTAGCGTCCCAGTGGGTACGTTGTTCTCCCATCGGAGAAGCAGGCAATGCATACAGCATGTTTTCCTTGAACTCACAGGATCTGTGCTGATTAGACCTCTTGGGAGCCAAGGGAACTATTCACAACCCCTCAGGGTCCTGCTCACTTGGGGACTTGGGGTGTTTCTAATGCCACCCAGCTCTGAGTAATCGGATATTTATTTTTAAGAGTGCTGCTCTGAAGTCCTTAGCTTTGACGAACATTCAGGGGTCCCACTGCCGGCTGGCAAGGCTGCCTGTGGACTCCAGGACTCTGATTTATGGGGCTTCTCCCCTGCCTGTTCAGCAGGGAGTCACTTGCCAGATACTCAAATAGAAATATGACTCTGGGTGGTGATAAACATTCTGAGAAGAGGGCATGAAATGTGACTGAGAAAGGAACTGAAAAAGAAAATAACATTTTATTCACTGAGCTACACTTGGCGTCTATCTCTGTGAGATAGATGGTGAATGTCCCTCCTTCGGGTGGTAGATACAGAAGCATGAAGCTCTGGGTTACGGAGGGCAGGCTGAGCAGATTTTCACAGGCTGCTTTTGCCTGGCAGTTCAGAAGGATTGACTTGTTTTAAGATGGGGATATCTACCTTTACAAATGGATTTTGTTTAATTTTGGGTAACCTATTTATTTTCCAGAACCATGTTGAGTTGCCATTTGTTTGAGCTGAAAACATTGGATCTGAACAGATATTTGTCTGTATTTGCCTATTTGAGAGGACTGGCCTCTGTGAAATTTGACATGATAGCTCAGATTAGTTTTTGCAGCTATCTAATCACTGGATTAAAGAGGATTTTAAGATCAGACCAAACAAGGGAGGACTGAATTAATTGAGCATAGGCTTTAATCTCTGGTTCTAAAAATGTGGGCTCCAGACCAGCAGTATCAGTTTACCTTGGAACCAAATAGAAGTGCAAATTCCTTTTTTTAAAAAAAGACTATTTATTACAGAGAGAGATAGAGAGAGAGGGAACACAAACACAGGGGAGCTGGAGAGGGAGAAGCAGGCTCCCCACTGAACAGAGAGCCTGATATGGGGCTTGATCTGCTGGGATCATGACCTGAGCCAAAGGCAGATGTCCAATGACTGAGCCACCCAAGCGCCCCTAGAAATGCAGATTCTTAAGCTCCACTCCAGACCTACCGAATCAGGAATCCATGTGTTTATCTCCCCCACCCCGGAGATCCACCTGTATTTTTATTATGTATTTACCCCCAACCATTTATAGAAGACTTTAAGGTAAAAAGTAAAAGATCTCCCCAGTCCCCAGCCTTACTCTCCCAAGTGCTTCATCTTTTGCAAAAATAGCTGAGTTTATTTAACTCTTAATTTTGAAATAACTATAGATTTATAACAAGTTGCATAAAGAAATATACAGGGAGGTCTATGTACCCTTCACCTACTTTCTGCCAATGCCAGCATCTTGTAATAGCAGAATACAATGTCAAGACCAGGAAATTGACATTGGCACAGAGCTTATTCGGGGTTCCCCGGTTTTACATAAACCTGTGTGTGTGTGTGTGTGTGTGTAGCTCCTGGCAACTTTATCACATGCATAGATTCTAGTAACCATCATCACAATCAAGGTACAGAAATGTTCCATCGTTACAAGGTCTCTTGTGTTATCTCTTTGTAGCTATACCTGCTTCCTTCCCCTCCACTCCCATCCTTAACCACTGACAACCATTACTCTGTTCATTTCTGTAATTTTGTTATCTCAATTTTCTTTGTTATTTGTAAGTTTATATTTGTTATATAAATAAAATCTCATACTTTGGAGGTTGGCCTTTTTTTTTAAGACTTACTATAATTCTCTGAGATTCATTCAAGTTGTCACGTGAATCAATAGTTTCTTCCTGTTTAGTGGCTAAAGAGTAGTCCATGATAAGGACGTCCCACAGCTGGCTTAACCATTCACTCATGGAAGAACATCTGGGTAGTTTCCAGTTTTTGACTAATATGAATAATGCTGTTATAAACATTCTTGTACAGGTTTTTGTGTGAACACAAGTTTTTATTTCTCTGGGCTAAATGCCCAAGAGTGTATTTACTGGGTCATAGTGTAGTTTCATACTTAGTTTAAGAAAAAAATCCTGTGAAATTGCTTTCCAGAGTGGTTGTATCATTTTATATTCATAACAGCAATGTATAAGATCAATCCAGTTTCTGGCCATTGCTTTTAGTTTTATTCATGTACTCTGAAATGTATATAGTAATATCTTATTATGGTTTTAATTTGCATTTTCCTAATAGTGAATTATTTTGAACATCTTTCCATGTGCTTGCATGTCATCTGTGTATTTTTTTGTGAAATGCTGGTTTGCATCTTTTCCTATTTTCTAGTTGGATTGTTTGATTTTTACAATTGAGTTTCAGAGTCCTTCAGATATATGATTCATAAATATTTTCTCCCAGTCTGTAGCTAATTTTTTTTCTTTAATCTTCTTAGCAGGCTCTTTTGCAGAGCAAAATTTTCAAGTTGTAATGAGGTGTGATTTATCAGCTTTCCCTTTTATGAATTGTGGTCTTCAGGCCAAGTCTAGGAGCTCTTCTCTTAACTCTGGGTCCCAAAGATTTCCTCTTACTTTTTTTTTTTCTTAAAGTTTTACAATTTTCCATTTAAGACTGTGATCCTTTCTAAGTTAACTATGTTGAATAAAAGCAGTAACAGAGGACACTTTTACCTTGTTCCCAGTCCTATGGAGAAGGCATCTAGTCTCTCACCATCAAGTATGATGTTAGCTGTAGATGTTCTTACAAGATGAAAAAGTTCTCCTCTAAGCCTATCTTGAGTGTTTATCTTGAATGAGTATTGAATTTTGGCAAATGCTTTTCCTTCCTCAGTTAGTATGATATGATTTTTCTTCATTAACCTGTTAACTTGTTGGATTACATTGTTTGATTTCTGATTAAGGGACCAGATTTGCATACCTGGAATAAATTTCACTTAGTAGTGATATATAATTATTTTCATACATTACTGGATTCCATTTGCTAAAATTTTATTGGGAATTTTTGTGTCTAAGTTCATGAGAGATATTTGTTTTTAGGTTTTTTGTTGTTTGCTTTTGTCTAACATGAATCAGACATTAATTTTATGTACTCTTTCTCCGAGTTTTTGTCTCGTAGAATGAGTTGTTCCCCCCTCTTCTATTCTCCAAAAAAGACTGTGTAAAATTCATGTTAATTCTTCATTAAATGTCTGGTGGAATTCTTCAGTGAAACTATCCAAGCCCAGAACAGTTTTGGGAGGACTTCTACTTATGAGGACTTCTTTTATGAGTTTAATTTCTTTAATGGTCAAAGATTATTCAGATTATCTATATCATCTTGGTTGGTAGTTGGTAGTTTGTGATTTTCTAGTGTGATTGGTACATTTCTTCCAAGTTATCAAATTTATGAGTGTAATATTATTTGTAGTACACCCTTATTATGATTATAATGACTGTACCATATAGATTGAAGTATATGTCATTCCTGATATTAGTGGTTTATATCTACTCTCTGTCTTTATCAGTCTTGCTATAAGTTTATTAACTTTTTTGCTTTTAAAAAGGGGTTTTTTAAAAATTGATCTCCTCTATTATTTTCTTATTTTCAATTTTATTGATTTTTTCTCTTTATTATATCCTTTCTTCTTTTTGCTTTGGATTTATTTTGATCTTTTCCTGTTTCTTGAGGCAATAACTTGCTTTATTGGTTTGAGTTTTTTTCTCTTTTCTAATATAAACATGTTTTTTTCTCAGTACTGCTTTAGTTGTGTCCCACAAATTTATTATGTTGTATTTTCACATTCAGTTTAGTGCTATGAATTTTTAAGATTTTTTCTGAGATTTCTTTTTTACTCATGGATTATTTGGAAGTGTGCTATTTTATTTCCAAGTGTTTTGAGATTTATCAGTTAACCCTCTGTTATTAATTTCTAGCTTGATTCCATTATGGTCAAAGAACATACATGTACGATTGCTCTTCTTTTAAATTTGTTGAAATTTGTTTTATGTATATGTTCCATGGCGACTTGAAAAGAATGTGTATTCAGCGCTTGTTGGGTGGAATTAGATCCTGTTGGTTGATGGTGTTCTTCAGATCTTTACATCTTTGCTGATTTTCTGTCTAGCAGTTCTTTTAATTGCTGAGAGGAGTACTGAAGTTCCCAGCTGCAATTATGGCAGTCTGTATTTGAACAAGCCTTCCAGATGGTTCCGATCATGCTGAAGTTTGGGAACATGTACCTTTAACTCTTTGTGAGTTTCAACTTCATGAAAGAAATCACTTAGAATGTAGAGAAAATGTAAGTTGTTTCATGACGTCGAAACTCCCTAGCTGTGGCCCTTTCTTCCAATCTATCTTACTGACCACCACTAGGTATATTCTCCCCCCAAAATTTCTCATCATATCTCTTCCAGGGAAACCTTCAATGATTCTTTACTGCCCTTGAGTGAAGCCATCCTCTGTGGTCTCTATTCTCCATCAAACTAGATGAGTCATAATATAAAAAATGTATATTTTACCTACATATAAAAAATACATATTTGTCTTTGTTCCTGTTTCTGGCACAGAGCTCATAAAAGCCTTGGAATTTTGTAAGTATTGAGAGTGGCAAATGTGTCTTTTGTTATGTTAATGAGGTGACTTTTTGGATGGCACCTAAAGTTGAAAGCTGGTTGCCAGGAGAACTAACCAAGTGATTTTAAGATGGGAATTTTTAATCCCACTCACTTGACCTCTTGTGGGGGGAGATCATCTGGACTTTGAATCTGTCCCCAAGGACCAGCAATTTAATCAACATTGCCTATGTAATGAAGCCTCCAAAATAACACAAAAGGGAGAAGGTTTGGAGACTTTATGGGTTGGTGTACACACAGAGATGAGAATCGTGTGCTGGGAGACAGCTTGGAAACTCCATGCCCCTTCCCACATGACTTACCCTGAATTATATCCTTTCTTTTGTTTGTTTTTTAAGATTTTATTTATTTATTTGACAGAGAGAGAGAGATCACAAGTAGGCAGAGAGGCAAGCAGAGAGAGAGGGGGAAGCAGGCTCCCTGCAGAGCAGAGAGCCTGATTCAGGGCTTGATCCCAGGACCCTGAGTTCATGACCTAAGCCGAAGGCAAGGGCTTAACACACTGAGCCACCCAGGTGCTCTGAATTATATCCTTTTATAATAAAGTGGAGATCCAGTAAGTAAAACACTTCTCTGAATTCTGTGAGCCACTCTAGCAAATTAATTGAACGCAAGGAAGTGGCTGTTGGAACCTCCAATCTATACCCAGTGGGTCAGAAGCACAGATGTGGCATCTGAGGTGGAGGGTAGTCTTGTGGGACTGAGACCTTAACCTGTGGAATCCAATGCTATCTCCAGGTAGATAGTGTCAGAATTGAGTTGAATTGATGGACACTCAACTGTTAACTGAGAATTGCTTGGTAGGGTAGGAACCCTGCAGCCTTCTGCACCATATTGGAGTTGGGTCCCAGAACCATTTTAAAAATCTTACATCCACCCTGTGCCTTCCTTCCTCCGAGTTTTCTTATGCAGTTTGTTTTTACCTGGGATGTCCTCCATCCATACTTAAATCTGTTGAAATTTTCCTTGTCTTTCTGACCATCCCAAATAACACCTTCTTCATGAAGACTTTTTTAAATATCTGAACAATATATAATTTCTCCCTTTTTGAAATCTTTAAGGGAGTTTATTTCTCTCTTTCCAATTTTTCACATAATCCTTCTTTAAATTAGTTGGGATTTTATCTTCTCTCTCTTGCTAGGTTGAAAGTTTATTGAAGAAAGGACTCCATCCTTGTATTTTCTGTAGTATCTCTTGGATGGTTCCTTAAAAATACTTCAGAAGTATTTGCTAAATTGAGTTTCTTGGACAGTTAATGGCACTTAATGGTCCATTGCTTTGTTCCTCTGAAATTAAACATTTCCAAAAGAGTTAAGAGTTTTCCCTTTTTAAAACCTAAAAGTAAAATATTTTTCAATGAAAGAGAATTCATTGTAAATTTATAATGCATTTGAAGTGGACTTGAAATATATTTTGAGTAGTGGTAGCATAAAAAGATACATAGAAATATTATATTGTAGTCAATGTTCATAGTGATTCTAAGTGTGTCTGTCTGTACCCCTCTTTTCCATTCCTATTGCTATTCTCAAGGGCTGGTTCTAGTGATTTATTCTATGGATTATTGCAGTGTTTCTCAAGCCTGCCCCGCCATAAGGGTAGCCTAGGAAACTCACTAAGATGCAGATTTCTTAGCCTCACTCCAGAGCTTGAAAGAATGATCAAGAATCTATATTTTTACCAAACATTCTATTTGATTCTAATGAATCAGGCCATTCATTGCCTTCTAATAGTTACAATTTCTCATCTCCCCAGTCCATGGTTCATCTGTCATGTTACTTAATTATCAGTTAAACTGCAAACTATTGTCATTAAAGATTTGTAATTGAGGGGATAGTGTCTCTGAATGCCTGATTTTCTAAATGAAAGGAACCGTCATAGTGGTCTAATATATTTATTAATTCTAGAATGCTTTAGTATCCTCAATATGAGTATGAAAAATCCCATTCCTTTCCTCTGCCCAGAATAAAATATAGGATATTATGAGAGCAAAAGAAAAGAATTTTTACAGTGTAATATAGAAATATAGCAGAAAACAATACGGTACTGCCTTGTCTGTGTTTTAGGGCAAACTGAAGAACTGATACAAAATGATTTTAGGAGCTTCTGGGAACGTGATGGATAGACTGACTCAACACATTTGATGCTTTATAGTATAAAACATCTAACTACTTGCAAATAGTATGAAGAAAATTTATTCCAAGTCTTCTAATGTCTACATACGTTGACATGCAATTGCCAAATAGCAACTTTGAGTACCATAAAGCATAATAACAACATTACCATCTTACCTTTTGAGTCTAAAGAGACTTTAGGAAGTATCTCATTTAGGGGTATCTGGGTAGCTCAGTGGATTAGGCATCTGACTCTTGGTTTCAGCTCAGGTCATGATCTCAAGGTTGTGAGATCAAGCCTCGGGATCAGTATGGAGTGTGCTCGAGCCTCTCTCTGTCCCTCCTGCTGTGCTCTCACTAGAATATATAAATAAAATCTTTTTTTTTAAGTATCTAATTTAATCTTGCATTTTATTTTATTATTTTAAAGATTTTATTTATTTGAGAGAGAGAAAGAGTACAGAGGGAGAGTGAGAGGGAGAAGCAGCCTCCCCTGGGATCATGACCTGAGCCAAAGGCAGACACTTAACTGACTGAGCCACACAGGTGCCCCAATCTTACATTTTAAAATGTAATTTTGAAAGTTGAGCTATTATAGCATGAAAGACACTCTTATAAATGTTTTGAACTTATAGCATCATTTAATCTCATTACCTCTGAGATAGTTCAGTATTACTGTTTGCAGGTAAGGAAACAGGATAAGAGGTTAAGTAGTTGGCCCAACATCACACTGCTCATGGGGGAGGGTGGATTTGAGCCTGCATAGTCTGACTCCAAAAATCTACTCTTTTTTTGGTTGTTGTTACAGAAATCTACTCTTTTGAGTGCCACCCTCTGCTAAGGAAATAAGACACAAGTACCCTGAGGCAAGTCACTTCTCCCCAGTAAAATTCAACTCTCTTGCTTTCTAACACAATATTCTTTCTACCTCACCAGGCTACATAAAAACACATCAGATAAATTGGTGATTTCTTTTGGACCCCTTACTGTTATCCGTAGGAATGTGTTGCATTCATAGTTACAGAAAAGTAAATACTTTTTACTAATAGTCTCGGGAAAATCTTCCAAAGTTTGCCTGAATTTCAAGTCTACAGTCTTTCAGCACCACAGAGACAGATAAATAACTTAGTGCGACCATTACATTAATGAAAATATAAGAACACTACATTAACCCAAACACATATCATCACTTAAGCGTTATCTTATGTTTCGCATAAGAAACATATGTTACAGGATGAATTATGTCCCCATCCCAATCCATATTTTGAAGTCCTAATCTCCAGTATCTCAGAATGTGACTGAGACCACAGGGCCTTTAAGAAAATAATTAAGGTAAAATGAGGTCATATAGGTAGACTCTAATCCAATATGACTGGTGTCCTTAAAAAAGAGGAAATTAGGGTCACGTGAGGACACAGAGAGAAGGGGGCCATCTGCACGCCAAGGAGACAGGTCTCAGGAAAAGCCACACCTGCTGACACTTCGATCTTAGGCTTCCAGCCTCTGCAACAGAGCAAAAATAAATTTCTGTTATTTAAACCACCCAGTCTATGGTAGTTTTTTATGGCAGCCCCAAAAAACTCCTACAGGATAATTGTGAGAGCCCGTGAAGTCCCGGGAACATGGATACTTGAGAAAACCCTTCATTAAAGGGTTCTTTGTTTACTAACTGCTTTGCACAGAGCCATTAGCACAAAGCCTTGTCCACGGTACAAACTGTCAGAGGTGGTGCCCCCTGTGTACCACTCATCTCCCTTCACAGGAAGTTTAATTTGAATTTTCTCTGCTAAGGACTCCAGAAACATCTCCTCATTTTTGCTCACCTCTTCGATCACCAACTTCTTTAAACCCAGGACAAATATAGTAACCAAAGTAACCCTGACCATCCTCCTGGCTTTGCATGTCTTTAGCCAAGGTTCCAGACTGAAATGTAGCAGCAAGACGGAAAGGGCGGGAGTTCGGCCTTCACCTGAAGCCTGTGGCACAATCCGTAGTTAGGCCATTTTACCTCGAAGTTGTCTGCTTGGAGGAAAATTTCTGTTCTGCAATACTTGGTGGTGATAAATTAAAAGAGAGAGCCAGAGAGAGAGAGAAACATACTTTTAGAACATGGGATTTGGAAAGCTCTAGCAATTATAAGGGACACAGAGGAAACTGTACTCTTTGCCCTGATGCTTCCACAATGAGGGACCGTGACAAGTGTTCTTGGGGAAAAACATGCTTTGAAGGGTTACTCTTCTATGTGGAACTTTCGAATTTAAAATCCTACTCGAACATACACATTATTTGTCAGTTTATCTTAAAACTTCATTGCATGCCCTATATCTCTTCCTCCAAACTCAAAGGAATATTAAAAGTTTTCTCTTTTAGGTCTTTTGTTGCAAAACAGCATGAGCAAAAGAATATCACTTTTCTGTTGGAATGAAATATGTGTATGGGCGAAGGAAAGGAGCCTGGATACCCTGCACATTTACTTCTCAGTCTTGTCAAAAATATCAATACATAAGAATAAAAAACAATCCTGCCAAATACTCAACCACCAGGGAATTCCTCAAGTAGAGTTATACGGGGGCCAAGAGCTAGTTGTCAATTTTGATAGAATGTAAAAAATTTTAGTGCCTTTAGATCCCAAAAGCACCAGGAAATGGCAAACATGACAACCGTAATAACAAGGAAAAAAAAGAAAGAAAGAAAGAAAAAGACAATTCTGACATGTTCCAGGATTTCTAATTGTGTCAGATTTTTAAATAAGTTTTGGTGTCTTTAAGTCCATAAAGTATTAGGAAGTGGTGAAAAAAAAACACAAACACAAGAATACAATAAGAACAAAATTTGAAATGATGTGGGAGTTCTAATCGTGTCAGATTTTATATGATTTTTAGTTTTCTCTAGTAGATAATACAATTCACTAAATATGATCATATGTTGGTTGGATGGAAGACTGAGAAGGAAATGTGTATTTTTAAGCACATTGCTATAGTTATCGTTTTCCAAGAGCATACAAGGAAGTGCAGTATTACGAAGCAAAAGTAAGATGATTTTTTGAAAAGATTTTACTTACCTATTTGAGAGAAAGAGCACAAGTCGTCCGGGGTTTGGAGGGGGAGAGAGGCAGAGTGAGAAGCAGGCTCCCCAGTGAGCAGGGAGCCAGACCTGGGGCTCGATCCCAGGACCCCAGGATCATGACCTGAGCCAAAGGCAGATGCTCAACCAACTGAGCCACCCAGGCACCCCAATTTCTTTTTTAACCAGTGAGTTTTGTATGAAACAATGCTGCTGGCAGCAATAATAATGTGAACATAAAACTTTGTCTAACATTTCTGACAAATTCTTGGTTGTCCAGTAGAAGACATCTGCATATTTCTGAAATCTTGTAAGTTGCTGTGTCCGTTTTTCTCGAAGAATTGTCCCACTGAGGGTGGAGGTATTTTTTTAATGCTTCTCTTCTACGGCTGATTGCTCTGTCGATAATCACCAGACAGCTTCCCCAAATGAGCAATGCAGCATTGAATCCTAAACCAAAACCTTGTCTTCCTGCCCAGAGGGTGGGGGTGGGGGGTGAGCTGTGAAGTAGAAGGTGGAGGGCACAAGTGGCAGACGGAACATGATCGGGGGCTGCTTTCTCCCTCAGACTCAATAACACTCTGGAAGTGGTAGCTTACCCTGTTGAAAAGGGTGTGAAACTTTCAGAACAACAAAGTCAAATAGATGGCAAGGCTTGGGGGATTTGTAAAGGGATACGGACTTTTCTAGGGCAGATTACCAGGTCATCAGTTCAAATGCAGCTGTGCTCAGCCATTACTAAAATGATTGCCCACGAGGGCTTCCTAGGCCAGCTGAGGAGTCAGGCAGGTCCTCTTGGTTGCCTGGTAGACAGCTGGGCAGCTGAAAGCCCAGCAAGGAGGACCACCATATCAGCAGGCACTGGGGAAATTCGAACTCTCCAGAACTCCCCCGGTCTGCTGAGCCCTGCTGCCAGCCATCTGCTTTCTTAACACCTCCCCAGGGTTCTGCAGGCCCATGACGTGTGCTGAGGGAAAGCATGTCCTGAGACTGTGTGAACTGCATCAGTTCTATGAGCCCGGGGGAAAACGTTTCATGCCTGAATGCAGCTGCCGGGAGTCGTGCTGGTGCCGGGAAGCTGGGGACTCAGCTTCCGGGTTCAACTCTGTGTCTGAAAAATTCACATAGCTCTGACTTCCCTCTAGGGCCCTGTCCAACCTGCAAGGGCCAGGATGGACCCCAGGGAGTTACCGCTAGGAGAATCATGACACAGTCCTTTGATTTGGCTTGGTGGCAATAAAATTTGCAGAAAGGTACGTACCAGGCTCAGAGGAAGTCCAATTCTATGACACAGTGCCACAGTGTTGGGACCCAGTACCCAGGACTCAGCTTCCCACGAAATAAAGAACAGAAAAGTCATCACATCCGGGGTCAGGTTAGGATTCTGCTGTTTCAACAAGCCCTGTGTAGAGGCAGGTCATGGCCACCTGGTCCGCCTGAGCTGGAAAAACTGACAAGTCAGATGTTACCTTTCTGTGACCTCCCTGCCCTCCACTTACCATCTAGGACCTGGCAGAGATGCTAGGGGCTGACAGGAGGCAGCTGTGGTCGGGTCTGGTGTTCTACGATCCTGGGTTGCGGTCCTGGATCTGCCCAAGAATCATCCTGGCTAATCCCATAATCTCTTAAGAAACTCAGTTTCCCCATCGATAAACATGAAACATTGCACTAGGAGGGCTTCTGGAGTATGATGTGGTCTCCAAGGTGCTATCTTGAAATAGTTTGAATTCCTCTGAAGCCGGCGATTATCAAAATATAAATCACAGTGACTGAGGCCACTGATAGTCATTAGAGCACGTGGCTCACAGTGAATGAATACAATCTGCTCGTTCTGGAGTAAACTGGGGACATGTCTATAAGTTGAGAAAGCAAAAACCGCAATGACGTTTAGGATTGTTTTTGTTAAATGCACGCCTTCAACAAAGCCCGCCCTGAAAATAGAGGGGCTGCATGAGGAGGAGAAACACGGGTGTGGTTTTCTACATAAATTTTTTCCTAACATTTTATTTACTGCATCCATTATTTTTTCAACGGCTAAAAACAGCTTTCCAAACAGCTTTTATCTTTAAATTTACTTTATGGAGGTAGTCACGCTGCCTTTAGAAAAAACTTTATTAGGCTGCACTTACTACATTATCTAGAAAATAATCCGTTTATATGCCTATAGATCTACCTTCCCCCAAAACCACACAGAACACAAAATATAGATGTCTGGTTTTGTCAGTCCCTATAAATAAAGGAGGCAGAGACAGTAAATATAGAAAGGGAGCATGTTACATTACCATAACACACCAGAAACCCAAGGTGAGGATAAAAGTGCTATTTATCAACCCACCGAGAGCTATGATTCTATGGATTTTCATGTCTTTGGCGTTACTGGAGCTCAGATAATTCCAGAATTTGATTCTTTATCTTATAACTTCATTTTTGGAAAGCATTTTAGTAAAACTGAGAAATAGACTCGGGACGGTAAGAGCATGATGAGGAAGAAAGATAAATGGGAGGATCATTGAAGAATCTCCACGCCAAATAGCAACAGAAGGCGCGGAAAGGTTCAGACTCAAAGGGAATCCTAAGTGTCAAGATACTTATCATCTCCACAGCGGTGGACTTGTTTGCAGCCCTTAGTCTGGTGACACCACCAGATTTCTGTCTAGTATCTTTCCAAGAATGCCGTTCTGCTCAGGAATGCCTTCGTCTGATTTTAAACTATGACTTTAATGCAAATAAAACTGCAGTCTGAATGACAATATTTGCATTAACTGTATGTCTTTCACCTTAAAGGAGTATTCCTCTCACTCCCCGTTTCTGGTTTTTTTCTTATGCACGCGTGCATGTATTTACATTTAGGTATCTATCTTTGTAGAAAACGTAATCATGGCTTCTTAACATTAAAGTAAAGCAGAACATTATTGAATATGAAGAATATAGCCCGCCTGCCTTCCTCCCACCCTTCCTTTCTTCTTTCCTTCTTTTTCTCGTTTTAACTCAAAACCTTTCAAAAAGTAGTCTGGGTTTCTAAGGTTGGTGAGAGACAGAGAAGTATGTCTACCATGTACTGAAACCTGTCCTATTCTAGGCACTGTGCTGTGTGCTTTTAATGCTTCATCTCATTACCCGTCACACCAGGCTCTGAGGTCAGTACTGATCTCCCTAGAGCACAGATGAGGTGACTTGCACAAGGTCATAGAGCTGGGGGTTAAGTGACACCTGAAATGGGTAGCAAGGTGAGGAATTTATACTCCAAAGTTTAAAGGAAAAGTAGCTTCTTTATTTAAGAAGAAAGGATCTTGTATTGTTCTTGAGACACTACTCAGCTGCTCCTGGGGGGGAAAAATCTTTTTGTCAATTAAGGGGAACTAGAAAGAGAATGAGTTAGACCGGAATAGAGTGCTTGAAATGAGAAGAGACAAAGCCACCTCAGCACAGGAGACTTACACATAACAAAGAACGTCATAGTCCCACGCATTTCAGTCCTAGTGCGCGAGTGCTGACTTGGGTACCGGGGCGATCCTGGTTGTACACTGTGGGCAGGACTTCCTGGGAGAAAGAGTCCCTCCTGCCCTCCATTCTCCCCTACTCAAGCTCCCAGGCTAATGGGAGGCCCAAAGCACCCTGTGCTTCTCACTTGCAGAACCGAGCACCCTTCTAGTCACTTCTTCCACAGCTGTCTTCCCAGGTGGGTCGGAGGCTCTGGGAGTGCTGGGACAATGTCTCTCCTTCACCATTCAGCAGCCTGCCCGCAGGACCTGAGACACTGCAGCCAGAGGCCGTGGCCTTGGTTAACTGCCTCCACTTCTCTTCCAATCCTGACCACCAGCCTTACACTCACGGCCATCCTATTCTACCCCACCAAAGCTAGTCCTTTGCTCCTCCCTGGGACCATTTACAGGCAATTCTGGGGTCTTGGGGAGCTGGAGCATGGCTTAGAGAAGGTGGAATGTCCAGAACCAGCTCTGTAGATCGTGAGGCCCAGGGTGGGGTAGCGGTTGCCAGGGCCTAAGGGGGACATTGCTAACACTTAAGAAACACCGTTGAATGAATGATTAATGATGAATATGCTGAAACAAAGCCACAGAGAGATAGCACTAAGCTGACCTCTTGGGGGCCTTGAACACCAAGAGGCTTCCCAGGAGGGGAGGGCAGTCTGAGGGGGGCTATGCTAGACCCTGGAAGAAACACTCACTGTGGCTTGTGGAACTCCTACTGTTATTTTCATTATTTCCTACAACCTTTAAGGCATTCATTGCCAAGATATTTCCATCTACCTGGAAATAAAGAGATAATCACAGGCCTTCTCAGAAATGACTCAAACCAATGGAAGTTGGACACCCTGAGAAATGACCCGGACCTTCAGGTTCTCTCCTTCTTTGTCACTAGTTGTTTCTAGATCCCCGTGGCACTTCTAACTCATTCCCAACAGTATACATAAAGTACCAATTACAAGTGAAATTACAAGCAGGGTAAATTCCTGCCGGGGTCCTGTTTACCCACCAGGTTCTATGGGATAGAGGCCAATTAAACAAATATAAAACCCAAACCAAATTTTGCCAGATGAAAACAAAACGAGATCATCTCTCTTACAACTAGACCAATGCCATCTGCAGTTTCGATGGTCACATTCTGGGACCGTGTGAAGACGGGGAGTGCGGATAGAATCTTCATGAAGCAGTAGAGGGAAGGCGTGAGATGAACCACAGCTCCATTGGTTTCCCTCGATTCTTTTATCTTAAGAACACAAGAATGATTCTGAGAAATTAGAATGCACCTCACCTATAGAAGAAAAGCAAAAAATGTTGTATATTCAATAGGCAGGAACTCCATTAGAAAAAGAATTGACAATTACTTTAGAAGTCAGGAAGCCAATTTTAAAATCAATACATTGCTTGAGAAGGATAACATGATGTAGTGTCAAAGTAGGAAGCATTATCAAAGCTACATTTACTTTGCATCGGTCCTTAAGTAGCCGTGGTCAAAGCCGAAACATCAACGAAAAGGGGAGTGGGAAAGCAGAGTTACAACCTGACCTAGATCTTCACACTGACTAACCAAACCTTACGATACCACACGGAGCCAAAAATCGGGTTTGAACTGTGCTTGTACTTATGTTTGCTTGATTTAACTTCACTGTAAAAGAATATCTCCATCCAGGGGAGCCTGGGTGGCTCAGTCGTTAAGCATCTGCCTTGGCCTCAGATCATAAATCCAGGGTCCTAGGATGGAGCCCGCATGGGGCTCCCTGCTCAATGGCAAGCCTGCTTCTCCCTCTCTCACTCCCCCTGCTTGTGTTCCCTTTCTCACTCTGGCTCTCTCTGCCAAATAAATAAATAAAATCTTAAAAAAAAAAAAAAAAAGAATATCTCCATCCAGACCCCACCCCCAGCCCCAGAATAAACAGCGTAACTACAAACAGGAACCACCACAGCATTGGGTCCCCTGCGTCCCACTCAGATTGTTGGTGGCATTGCAAAACACAATCTGAATGCTATTAAAGGGGAAGTGGAAAACAAAGGAAGATTGCAAGTAAATTACATGAAACAAATTTTCATCATCTCTGCTTCAGTTTGTGAGAAATTCAGTGTCAGCCACATATGTACATCATTGGAGAATAATTTCAGCTTATTCAGCTGATGGGGCAGAAATCTATTGAGTCTGTGGAGCAATTAACTGTAATTTGCAGGATCCTTATCATGTTAGAGAAGATGCTCAGTAAAGTAAGAGCCCACGGCTGCAATGGAATCAGGAGGGAATGAAGTTCCTTGTTTTCAGTGTTTGGTAGAAAGCCTTTTCCCATTCGTTTTAAATTACTAAGAAAAGCAAACATTTTGGTAAATGCTTCAGAGAGATTTATAGGTGACTCTAAATGCAATCTACTTGGTGACTGACTCAATTTTAATTCCTTTGGTTCTTGGTTGCAGAAAGGCCAACGTTGTTACCACTTGCCTGGTCAAAGGTTACGCTTCCTGCCCTCCATCAACCCAGCCCGGACATCTGAGTGTTTTTAGATACTAGTCAGGTCGCCTTCCAAGGGGAATCACTCACGCTGACCATCTGATTAAGGGGCCTCTGTAATGAATCCTGCTACCAGGTATGCAATTAGCCAGGCTCTAGCTTTCCTGGTTTAATGAAATGCGTGTTAGCTGCTCATCTGCGTAAGACCTCAGTAAGCGAAGGCTTCCGGGAGCTGGGATGCTCAATCGCCATCCTTCCTGTTTTAAATTTAAATTTCAATTACATTTAATGACGCTTTGTGTATGTGTATGTGTATAATACAAAGTTTTTGTGCCCAGGCTGCGGGGAGTTAGGAAACCCAGAGTGCGATTTTGGGTCATTGCTTCTCTGAGGAGGTTTCCACACACCCAGCTTTAATCATGCACTTGTAGTTCTCCATGAATGCCCTTGGCCATGTTGCGAGCATGCTTTCCCTGAGGTCTCCAGTAACGGAGGAAGCCTGACTGAGAGCTCACGAGAGCCAAGCCCTGTCTTAAGGTCTGGCAAAGTCTGGTACAGACTGGCAGTTATTCTTTTTCATACATGAAGAAACAGAGGTGCCGAGAAGGGGCTTGTCTAAGCTACAGAGTGGCAGAGCCGGAATCTGGACCCAGGCAGCCTAGAATCTGTGCAAGTAGCCACATTCCAGATGCACAAAATTGGGTCAGAACCAAATGGTGAAGTCCTGAAAAGTCATTCTGGGAGCTCCAAAATCCTCTTTCCGCCTCTTTGCCAGAAGCCCCTTCTCCTGGCCCTCCAACGTTAACACGCTAGACTCTAGCCACCACTCCCACTCAGAGCAGAGATCCGCCAGCTTAAACTCAGGACCATCTCCTAAACTCACGATGTGCCCTGAGGGGGTCCCTCTCATAGGTGTTCGCTTGTCAGGCGGCCAGTCCAACTCCTGTCTCCTGGCTCCCGTAATTAGTTCAGGAATGGGATCACAACCCAAAGTGGTCCCCCTCCCCCCAAAAGTCTGGGTTTTTTGTTTGTTTGTTTGTTTTTGTTTTTGTTTTTTTGTTTTTTGTTTTTTTGAGGCCTAGAGAAAGGAGGCTGATTTTTCATGATGGACTTGAACCTTGTGGGGGCAGGCACGACTGGACAATGATGGACCTCATGGAGCCCGAGAAGGGACTCAACAATGGAAGGAAAGCAGAGCCAGCCCAAGAGCCAGAGCAGGCTACATCCTGGAGGTGTCTTCGAGCTCCATCCCGGTTGGATCTAACACGGGTTATACCCCGGACTTCTCGGCTGGGACCCATTTAATTCCCTTTCTGCTCAAGTAATTTGCATTGGGTTTTCTGACACTTGCCTCCTTCTGTTTCTGGACAATTTTTGAATTCTAGTTAGAAAGTAAAATCATTTTATTTTCATCTGACAAGAATAAAAACATTGTCCAGTGGCAGTGAGAAACCACTGTGACCCTTCAGAGAAGCAGAGGGTGGGATGGGAGGTTTGGCAGAACTGGCTGAGAGGCCAGGGAATTAATGTGGAAAAGCTACAACACTGGCATTTACTTTCTCATTTAGTCCCCCTGGTGATCTTGCAAAGAAGGTAGCATTATCTTCAGTTCCCAGATGAGGGGACTGAGGCACCCCTGTGGGTAGTTAATGTCACCCATTTTATACTGTTTGCAAATGGCCTTCCCTTGCAAACAGGTAAATCTGTTTCACAGTGTAAAAACAGTGTAAATCTGCAGTATAAATCTGCAAACAGTGTAGATCTGGCCTTCAAACCCAGGCCCCTATGGCTCTGAAGGCCACAGCTGACCTCCTGTCGCTCCGGATTGTAACACAAAGTGCTGTGTGCAGTGAGGACACGGGACCCCGAGATTGTCCAAGGTGTCCCTTGTTGGTATGCCCTGGACATCTTCAAAGCACTCAACACACTGTCATTTGCTGAGTCCAGTGGCTAAGGTGGTAGATGTTATCTCTAGATCTTAGAGGTGGTCTGCTCTCATCAGGGTGGATAGGAGCTGGGCAAATGCTTTGGTTGTGCAGAATGAGGAAAGTTGGGCATGAAGATGTGTGTATTCAAAACATTCACTTTCTATGGCCAGTGAGGAGGAGACACTGTGGGTTCAGCATGGCTTGTTTGTTTGTGTTTTGGCCTGGGATGAGTCTGACAGACCACTGTTACCACGGTAATGAGTGCGTAGAGCACTCTGGTAAATTGAGGAAGGAAGAGAAAGTTGATAGTGAGACAAATATTTGTTGAACAACATTTTAAATGCACCATGAGTATAGTTATATACTAAGTGCTTTTAAGAGTATTAAACAAAAGGGAAAGTTATTGAGGAAGCCAAGAGACACAAAATCAGGGACAAGAACACAAAATCAGCACATGAACAAGAGAATATAGAAATGCATGTACGCATATGTTCATAGTATGTCATGGATGACAAGCATTACCATGGGTTCAGTGGGGCTGGCCAAAAGCAACTTTTTAGATCTTTCTCTCTCTCTTTTTTTAAAAAGATTCATCTAGTCACTTGAGAGGGAGAAAGATGAAGAGAGAGAGAGAGAGAGGAAGAGAGAGAATCCCAAGCGGACTCCACCCTAAGTGCAGAGCCCGACCTGGGGGTTCAGTCCCACGACCCTGAGATCAGCCCTCTGAGATCACTACCCCAGCCAAAACCAAGAGTTGGTCACCCAACCGACTGAGCCACCGAGCTGCCCCAGTTTTTTGGATCTCTTAATTTTGAGTTAAGCTTCTAAGAATTAACCTGATAAGTGGTGGTGGGTGGGGGGGAAGATATATATTGGTGACAGCAACATGGTGGTCGAATGGAAGTGTCACTTTTTCTGCTGGGCCAGAGGAAGGCATGGCTGTGTTCCTGAAGTAGGGGCAATGGAAAGTGGGTTTGGATTTGCACTGATTTACCCTGTACCTATATGAAGAGCTGGGCGGGAAAGGAGCCCTGTCATAAGCTGTGAAATACGGAGAAGGTGAATCCAAAGAAAGGGGGATGACTTTTCTGGCTCCATTGCCCAAGGACAGTGTGTTATACTGGGATGTGAATCAGACCCGGTCTTATTCATCTTCCTTTAGGGTCTAGAACTCTGGGAGGATTGATACGTATTTATTGAATGAGTAAGTGAAGGCAGGAGGGAAGAAGCAAAGGATGGAAGGAAGGAAACCTAACCAAACTGCTTCAGAAGCAGGGGCAAGATAATAGGTATTGATCAACAGCCGGAAACAATGGAGAGTTCAAGAAGATTGAATGGAGGAGAGCTATTTTTCTTCACAAAAGTGAAGAAGTCATTAACTACGTGGGAATTGTGGTTTCTTTTTGTGGTGGCACTGGTGGGAATCCAACTGGAGAGGATGGATCTTTTTGACTGAGTTGGATGGCCTGGTTATTCCCAGTCTCCTGCTTCCCCGGCCAATCAATACTCATGTCCTTAATGCTCCCTGGCTTCCCCTTTCACAGAAAGAAGACACATCATGAGCTGGATTCCAGGGGCCTTGTTCCCGCATAGAGGAATTTGCTTTTGTGTGAGAGTTCCTTGGTGTGGAGTGCCCAAGTAGTTTCTCCCTGCTTCCCGGTCCCATCAGTTACTGCCCTCACCTACTTACATACCATCTTTGGCTGACTTGCCTTCTCTCTTCAAAGGGTATTTTGCTTTTCTTCAGACATTTTCTAATACACCCGAACAAATCAATTAAAATTTGAAAAAGTCATCTCGTGGTTTTCCAACAGACTCTGTGACTTTATAGAGGTTGAATCTCTTCGTGTACACATACTAAATCAAAGACTCTCCCCTCATCTTTCTTCGTTCCTCCCAATGCAGGAAATTGTTCTGGTAAGTGGAGCCCTTCCCCCATGAATGCCCGGCCTGGCCTCAGCACCAGAGTCTTCTGATCCTTCCCCAAGCTGATGGGTCTGTGTGCAGGGCTCTGCACTGCTCCAGTGATCCCAGGAAATGGAATTCCTTTCCCAAGCTGGAGCCCCCGAATTTACCTCTTTCTTCTTGCATTACTTCATAGATAGATAATCTGAGTTAATTCCTTCAGGGTTCATACGCATTTAGCCTTTGCCTCTTAATTCTGCTGCCGTTCTCCAGTTCAATACCCAAGGCAAATTTCCTAAGCTCATTCCAGCGTGGATCCTTATTTTCTTTCATTAAGATAGAGTTGCATTAACCTAAGGTTTCTTTAGGGAAAGTTCTTATGAATATATATTTTCTTCTGTATTCAGCAGTTGACTGTCATTCTTTAAAATGCCAAATCCTTTCCCTTTCTTTTTTTTAAGATTTTATTTATTTATTTGAGAGGGAGACAGTGAGAAAGAGAGCATGAGCGAGGAGAAAGTCAAAGGGAGAAGCAGACTCCCTGTGGAGCTGGGAGCCCGATTCGGGACTTGATCCCGGGAGTCCGGGATCATGACCTGAGCTGAAGGCAGTCGCTTAACCGACTGAGCCACCCAGGTGCCCCTATAACACAATTTTAGTTTGGGTCTTATTTAGCCTTTTCTCAGTATTGAAGACGTTCAAGCTATGGGTTCAAAAATTGATTGATTTAAACAAAGCCTCTTCCACCAGTGGCAGGGCCTAAAATGCCAAATCCTTTCTAATTGAGCTTTCCAAGATGAACCTTTGCTTTCTATTTCTTCTAGCTCACTTTTCAGAAAGAACCTTTCCAGTGTTTAGGGGTAAGGATGCTTCAACCAAGGAGTAAAAATACCAGTTTTCCCTTTTCCTTGTCTTTTGGGAAATCAAATGATTTGGCAAAGGAACATCCTCAGGGCTGCCAAGAAACAGCTACTTCTATAAATCAGTTCATTAGGCCCTTAATTTCTGCGACATTTGTCTTCCTGACTTAATTGTAAACTTTGAAAGTGGGGGCTGGTTCTTCTTTTCTTTCCCTTCTCCTCCACACTCTGAGCTACCTTCAGAATTTGGGGCCTCCCCGTCATGAGGGTGCACTCCACATGTGCAGGGACTCCCAGGTTGAGGTGTTAATTTTGTGGCTGCTTTAGCTGTCCTAGTCCTAGTCCTAGGACTAGTCCTGCCTTATGTCCTAGTCCTGCCTTATGATGCCTAGAATGGGAAGATACGTACAGTTCTGAGGTGCGAAAACAGAGCTTGTCAGCACATTTTGGTATTTTGTAATGATTGTGCAAGGTTTGTGTCTGAGCCATGCTTGAAACGTCAGTAACCACAGTAGCTAATCACCTGTGCCTCTGTGAGCTGACGTGACGGCGCTGATGGCCACAGCTGAACAATAGGGACGAGCGCATTCCAGTACAGGAATGAATGGGCTTTAACGCGCTGTTATTGTTGCTGGCAGCGGGACTATATAAGGTAGAACCCAAGAAGTCCCAAGCAATAAAAAGCACATTGCTTCATGCCCCTGTGACAGTCCAAGTGAAATGACACGCCAGCTTGGGTAAATGCCCAAGAATAACACAGAGCAGCTCTTCACCCCTTGAGGACCCCGGCTGTTAATGTCATAAAAAAATTGCCACTGAGACCGTTAGAATGGAGTAGTGACAACGGCTGTTGAAGCATCCCATCCCAGGTCTTCCCTTGCTGTGGATGAGAGGGTGGTTTCCTAGAGATCATTCTCTGGGAAAAACTGGTTTAAAAAAATGAATATGCTGTGTCTTTATTACACCACATTACTGTCTTTATGTCAACGCATTCGTTCAATCAGTAAGTGTTTATTGAGTTCCTACTATGTGCTGACTACCCTTCTAGGCTCTCAGGATGGTAGGTCAGTAAGGCAAACAACTACTCCTTCCGTGGCAAAATTTAGATTCCCAGGGGAGACTGACGAATGGTAACTGTAGCAAACCATGAACTGCATTTTATTTTAGAAGGTGAGAAATGTCCTGGGAAAAGAAAAGGTCAAGCAGGTTCAAGGGAATTAGAAGTGTGAGAAGAGCAGTTGGAGAGGACGAGTAGGGTTCACAATTTTAAAGAAAGTGGACAGAGGAGACGTCATGGGATAGGCGATATTTAAGCAAACAATCAGAGGGAAGGGAGCTAGCCATGCGAAAAGGAAAAATCAAAATCCAGCTGGATCTCTCCCTGACATCCCCCTTACACTTAAAGTCTTTCAAAGTTTTCCCTCAGCTCCTGCAGGAAGGTCTAAACCCTTTCACAAGATCTCATGGAAGATAATGTCTTTTTCTCTCAAAACTTATCTCGTTTTTCTCTTTCCCCAGCCCTTACATGACTCCAGCCACACTGGTTGGCCATCTGTGCCTTCGAGAACCCACTCTCTGCCGCCAAAGCCCGCGCTTCCTGGAGGTTCATCGTGGCTGACTTCTCCATGTTCTCTCACCCTACAGGTCTCAGCTGAAATGTTGTCTTCTCAGAGAGGCCTTTCTGTTCTCAGGAAATCTAAAGTGGCCAACCCCCAGTGACGCTATCATATCGCCCTGTTGATCTGATCATAATCTGACATCTTGTTTTTATATTGTTTCCTTATGTTAACTGTCTTTCTCCTTTGAAGTGTAAGAACCATGCAAGGACGGTACACATGGGAAATGACATTACCCATCTTATTCCTTATTTTATCTCTAAAATTTAGTACATAGCAAGCACCCCCAAGCATTTGTCAAGTGAACAAATGCATACATGTCTGGCCGTGTGAAGCCTGAAGACCTATGGGTCTGTAGAAATTTAAGTCTTATCCAATACTCACCAGCCCGCCTATCCCCACCATCACACATGCGCACGCACAAGATATAAAGAACACATGGTCCTGCATGCAGGGGAATCAGTCTGCACCCATCTGCTCTCTCCTACCAAGGGACACACCATTAGTCAGACCTGAGGTGGGTAATGGGTTTACAGATAGACCAACCTCAGGACATACGTACTGTAAGTGACTGATACGATCGCTGTTTCATAGAATGCTTGCTCCATAGTAGATTAAATTAGAGAATGAAACAATCACTCATTGTTATTTCAGAGACTATCAACCCATCATCCATCCATCCATCATTCATCCATCTATCTATCTATCTATCTATCTATCTATCTATGGGAAGGACTCTGAACTAGACTCTTGTCAATGCTTGGAGTTGTTCCCAACAAAACCAAGAATAAGTGGACATCAGCACAATCAGGTACGTGGCCTCATTAAAGAGCCTATAGTTATGAAGCCACAGGTGCTACCATCTGCTCAATTTCCACTGTTTTCAACACAGCTGTTCTCGGTAATACGCTTTGCTCTTTGGAAATGAAGTGAAAGAAACAAAGAAAAGTAAAAGATGGCGGGGGGAGGGATTTCCTTGCATTTCCTTTCTTAAGGTTTCTTTAGAAAACAAATCGAATGTGACTGGTCCACAGAAGGTGTTCTACTAGCAGAGAGTCTGTGGGGTTAGAGGATGTGAGTACTTTAAAGACTTTCCATAAATGTTGTTTAAGGATTGCATGGATGGGTGGGTGAATAAATGAAATAAAGATGGCAGATATGCTTTATTTGGGAGGCAGCCTATTGTAATAGGAAACTCTAGGGCTTATGATTGCTTCATGACATGCCCAGTACTGGAAGAATTCACGGGAATTAGCATAACCTCTGAAGAAGACCACTGCGTTTTTAAAAAACATGTGAAAAATCAACTTTCATCTGTAGGTTCAAATAAGAATGGTATGTCTAATTTTTCACCTATCTACTAGCAAAGATAGAAAGTAACAATTGTCACAGTAAGGGTGTTGTGAGATAAACCTTCTCAGTCACCGCTGGCGTGAACCCATACAATGTTCCCTGAAGAGAATTGGTAAAATGTGGTAAGAGTCTTAAAATTTCTCATGCCTTTATTAAAATTATTTATCTTTTTTTTTAAAAAGATTTTATTTATTATTTATTTGACAGAGAGAGAGAGAGAGACAGATCACAAGTAGGCAGAGAGGCAGGCAGAGGAGGAGGAGGAAGCAGGCTCCCTGCTGAGCAGAGAGCCAGATGCGGGGCTCAATCCAAGGACCCTGAGATCATGACCTGAGCCAAAGGCAGAGGCTTAACCCACTGAGCCATCCAGGCGCCCCATAAAATTACTTATCTTTTAATTGATTTTCTTGCTGAGGATTATTTGTGTATAAAGAGGTTTATAATGGTGCTTTCTGTAATAGTGAAAAACTGTAACATTTAAGTGTATATTAGAATGGTTACCTACACGTATGGAACATGTGTATAAGAGTGTATTATGCTACCATTAAAACTCATGAGCATGAGGTAATGTGAAACAAAAAAAAAACAGGATATGAAATTATATATGGACTATGAATTCAACCATGAGAAAGAAAATATGCTAGAAAACCACTGGAAATAAATTGGTGAAAATATTGAGTGATTGCCTCTGGATGGTAGAATTACAGATTTTTTTCCTCTAAATAATGTTTTCCCCCTACCTTTCTATATCTTCACCCACAAGTATGGGCTATTTTGATCCTAGTAAAAAAGGTCTTCATAAAAACTCTGGAGGAACTAAATTCCAATTTAGGCTCCACAATGTCATGTTGGTGTGTTATATTGGTATGATGTTTGGTAAGTTATTCACGGTTTCTAAGCCTCAATTTATTATCAGAAAAATGGGGAAGACAACTTCCAGCTTGCAGGGTTGCTGGGATGCCTAACCAAGATGCTCTGTTTAAGGAGGCCGGCAGAATTGCTGGCATGTGCTAGAGAGTAAATAGTACTTATAATAATTGTGGCTCTAGCATTCCAGGTGATGGGGACCTAGTTGAAGTATTTTTTCTCTTTACCTGACCAGTTAATCTGTTATTTTTATTGCACACTTCAACATGCTACAGAAAAAAAGATAAAGAATTATTTAATGTTAAACTCTAGTTAATTACATATATGCCTTTTTTGATACTTTTCAATGTAACACCTAAATTTCACCTAATATCATCAGTAAACAGAATAATTTATGATCTATTTAACATTTTGGGTCTCACTGAAACATTTCTTGCATACAGTTTTACATATATCAGTATTATTTAATGGCTACTTAGAATCTATGATAGCAACAATACACCAAAGTTTACTTATCCACTTTCTAATTGTGGGATTTTTTTTTTCTGACTTAAAAGAATGGAATTGCTAGAAATATCTTTGTATGAGTAGATTTTTTCTTTTAAATATTTTCTTGGGCATATGCTACTCAAATGAGTTACTGTGTTAAAAGACCGATTATAGAGGGGTTGTATTCTTCTAGACACCTTTTTAAAAAGACTAATATGCAATGCTACTGGTATGAGGGTACATGCAATTAAACACTTATGTGCTAATATAATAGCACGAACTAGGTCATGGTTCTTCAGTTTGCATTTTTAATATTAGGAAATCTGAATATTATTTGAAGCACTGACTTTTATTTGTATCTTCTTATCTGTTTTCTGTCCTTTTGTAAAATTTTTTAGTAAAAAGTAGAAAGCATTATGGATTTGCTTCCACTCTAAAAATATTAAGCATTTCATTCATGTGTAATCAAATAAGTTTATTACATCTTATCTTTTGTTTTCTTTCTATTTGGGATACATTTTTCATCTTCCCTTTAGTTGCTCTCATATACCTTGTTTCTCAATTGCTATAAAGTTCCTTTGTACTCCTATTGGGATGAGAATTGTAGTCTTTTTATTTTTACTTTTTTATTGTTTTATCATATGTAAAGTGAATTTAATTTCTTTTTCCATGTGGCTTTCCAGCTGATCTTTCTACCAGCAGTTATTAAATATTAATTTCTTTCCAATCGATTTATTAGTCTTAGTTCAAGTTTCTATTCAGCAATGTAGACTATTTAGAAACATTGCTTAATACGGCCAGAGTATTTCCATAGGAAGTTTTTTAATACTGGGAAGATAACTTGATCACCAGAAATTCCTATTTTATATACGAAACAGGAAATTATTTCCCAAGGCTCTAAAGTGATCATTTGAAAGGAGAAAGACAAGTTTGGATGTAGCAGAAAAGCTACAGTTCCAACCAGGTTATCCTTAGAGATAGCCAGCATTGTATGTAATCTGTTGTATAAAGTTTGCATGTAATCTATTTTTTATGTAGTTTTAAAAATGCATAATTTATAGATTATTTTCAGATTATTACATGACTTTAATGACAGAGTTTGCACTATTGATAATAAAGGAACCTTTGATAGCTCCTAATTTCTTATCAGATAAGTGAAAGCTCCGTATTTGGCATCACATCATTGAGGTCCAACTTCTCTGTCTCCTTGGACATCCCCACTGCCGTCCTCACGTCCATCATTCCTGGCCCTGGTGCCTCTCCCGTTTGTATCTTGTCCAAGAACCCCTTCCAGACAGGGTCCCTATGTTACTTAAGATACTGTTTTGGATACTTTAACAGAGACACTTTAATTGTGACTGGAACAAAGGGGAAGCTCTGTTTCTAGTTCACGTAAAAGTCTGAGCTGGTGGACAGGCTCCAAGTAGGCTGTGCTGTTCCATTGGGTCATAGAGCCCAAACGCTTTCTATTCTGTTGCTCTGCCATCCTCTGGCATTTGTCCCTGTCCGCATGCTCTAAGCAGGCTACTAACACCTGCATCTCAGCCCACGGTAAGGGCTAAAGTAGCCAATAGATAATCAGGAGCTTCTTTTTAAGCATGTAATCCAGAAATTGCAACCATCACTTCTCCTCCCTTCAGAATTTAGTAACATGGTCCCAATCAGCAGGAAGAGAGGCGGGAAATAGACTCTCTAGTGACCTTGTGCTCATTTGAAACCTGAAGTGGAGGTAGGGAACAAGGAGTGTATCCTATTAGGAAAAAGATGGAGAGAATGGACGATGGGGCTTTCTCTTTCTCTGTGATGTCTTTCCTGAGCAACTTAGGCAGAATTAGTTTTTCTGTCCTCTGGGTCCCTTATTTATGATAGACAATTTTGTGCATTGCTCTCTCCCTTGAGTCTCTGGTCTCCTTGAGGTCAAACGTAATGTTTCCTTCTTGAGATTTACTTTCTTATTTGATACTTATATAGATACTACATTTATTTTTCAGTGTCAGACATTATCTATCACAGTGACTTCTCACTTGGAAGATAAAGCTGTAACCCTTTCACCTTCCTCCCATAACACACACCCTTCCTAGGTCCTCGTCCACTCAGTATTGTTATACAGTGATTTTATCTACATCCATGTTTGGGTTGTGTTTAAATAATTACAACTATGTAGATGCTATTCATGCACGTGGTATGATTAGTAACTTTGTCTATCTTGCCCAATATTTTGTTTCCCCTAGAGTTGCGTAATTGTTTGTGTAAGAAAATTACTATAATTTAATATCCATGTCCTTATCACCGAATTCAATCCAATCTTTGCCAAAACTGCACAGATCTCTTTGCAATATGTTCAAACACCTTAAGCATGAATTGCATCTTCTTGAAAAGAACAAACCTTCTGACGTGCTCCAGTTGAGACCGTTTTCTAGGATTTTCATTGCAGTTCAAGTCTGCTGTATGGATATACCCCTAAATGTTTTTGGTTATTCACCCATACCGCTAAAATTTTTTTGAGCGTTCACTCTGCTATATGTATATACTCAGTATATTTGTACACAGCACTATCTTTTACATGTTATAACATAACACAAACTTCTAGAAGTGAAGAAAAAGATAATGAAAGAAATGAAGAAAAAAGATAATGGCGCCCGGGTGACTCAGTTGGTTGAGCGACTGCCTTCAGCTCAGGTCATGATCCTGGAGTCCCCAGCTGGAGTCCCACATTGGGCTGCCTGCTCAGCGAGGGTCTGCTTCTTCTGCTTCTTCTTCTGACCTTCCCCCTCTCATGCTCGGTCTCTCTCATATAAATAAATAAATAAAATCTTAAAAAAGTAAGGATAACCTACTTTCTTTTTGCATTCCAGGGCATCATCTGGGTAAGTCTGTGAGTATACGTACTTGGGGGTTGTTATACTCTGCCACTTGGATGTGCATTGCCACTTGGCTATACCTCATAGTGTTTCCAAGTTGATTCCTTCTCTTTCCTCTAATTTCAGATCCTTCTGCTTGGTTTTCTCTGCATTAAATCAGGTTTTTTTCACTCAGTTAGACCAGATTAGTAAATTGGTTTCACTCATCTCTTTCTTAATCCCTCCAAACAGTCTCCAACCCAAAAATATTTCTTGGATTCATCAGTAGGTTGCCCATCATGACCTCTTTGTATACATAGTCTATTCACATTTACTAGATTTTGGATCAACTATGAAAAATTGTATTTTTTCCAGGAGGTCATCTGTTTTCTTCAGGTTTGCAAATGTGTCACTCTAAGTTTCATGTAATATGCTATGATAGTCCTTTTAGCCTCTCCAGAGGCTAAAATTATTATTATGTTAATAATTATGCCTGTTATTATGCCTCCTTTTTCACATTCCTAATATTACTGTCTTGTTCTTTTTTCTTTAATCAAGCTTGGGAGGGATTTACCTATTCTATTAGTCTTTTCAAAGAACTAGTTTTCAAATTTATGTGGTTCTGTTTTCTCTTCTGCTAATTTCAGCTTTAATTCCCCTAAGGTATAGTTTAGGTCACGTTACTCCTTTCTTGGTAAGCCCTCAGTGGTTCCCCATGGCCTTCATGGCCTTCTAAATTAAGTATGCACTCTTCAGACAGGTTTTCTTGGCTGTTAGGAGATATGTATTGAATGGAGCTCTTTCTCCATTGCCAGAAAAGGAGAGCTATAGTTGTGTGGGGAAGAAAACCATGTCTGCACACCAGTCCGTAATCTGTTTAGCTATGTTATACAACTCCTTTTATGTTTAACATCAGGGGCAGATCCCTGACCTTTGGCAAGGTTGTGAAATAGACCTTGCTTTCCTGAAAGTTGGGGATATAAATAATATTTATATATAAGGTCTGCAATACCATAGGATCAGTTTCATGAGCTGTAATTAAATAGGACTCTTGCTATAAATTCTTTAGTTCTTGATGGCATGCAACAGCTGGTGACCTTAGTTTTTTAATAGTGTTTTCAGGGGAGGAGGAAAGAAAAAGAGAGGGTCATTAATATGGTCTAGCCTCTGAGATTTTTGTGAATATTTTGATCTAGTACATACCACCACTCACTAAGTGAAAGACATCTGTTTCTTCTGTCTGCAGCAATTGGTATTAGCATTGAAAGTAGCCTGACTTCAGGGATCATCTCACTCATGGTCTATCCATTTGCTCAATGGAGGCAGTATTTATCAATTTTGGTGGACCTAACCAATTGAGCTGATCTTTTCTTTTACTCCTCCCAGAGTAGCAATCTCAAAAGCAGAATTAACTGATTGATCTGAGATCTCCTATTACTTTCTACGAGAAAAAAACCAGCATTGGCCGCCAAAAATTTGTCCTAGTCAGGAGAGCGTGGCGGGGGGCCTTGTGAGTTTTCCTGAACGTGTCGCATGAGAAGGCCACGGCCATGATCACTTCCTCGAAGCTGTTCTGCACTGATTGTGTTTTAAGGCTCATTATGAATTGCCAGACATGGCAGGTAAGCAGCGGGCTAAGACACTGAGGAGATTTATTGACATGAATGTGATAGAAAGCATGTATGAATTCATGTGTAATTTGTACCTGAAGGTTTTATGGGTGATAGATTGTTCTGTGGTAATTTTGGAAGATGGCTATGTGGGGGAAAGTGCTTCACTAGTAAAGAATATGGAGATAAAATATTAGTTAAGTATTAATTTTAAACTTGAAAAATTAAATATTTTTATTCAATTTGTTTCTGATCACAAAATTTATAGAAATTTGGGATAAAAATTCAGGTACAAAAAGATGAAAATAAAATTCATCCAAATTCCAGAGAAAATCACTCTTAATATTTTATTTATGTCCTTATAATCTCCTTTTCCTAGCCACAAGCCAACTTAACAAAAGTGTGTGTTTTATTAGAAAAACTCTTTAATGACATGCTACAACAGCTTAAAAAATTGGTTGCAAACTTTTTGATATTCCTTTCCTTGTTTTCTCGCCTTGTACCTGAGCAGACTTGTGACTCACTTGTAACCAACAGAACGTGGCTAAAGAGACTCTAGGTGACTTCGGAGGCTAAGTGAGAAAAGTTATTCAGCTTCCGCCTTGTTCTTTCTAACACATGTGCTGGAGCCCCGAGCAATCAGGCAAAAAGTTCAACTTGCTGTACAGGAGTGCAAGCCATCCAAAGACACCATGTGTGAGCTTTGCAGCCAACAGCCTCCAAACTCACCTCGCAGCTGCCCGACATCTTGGATATCCAGTCCAGGTGAGGCTTCCGGGGACTGCGCTTTCAACCTACTGCAATTGCTGGGGAGACCTCAAGCAAAAACTGCTTGAGCCCTTCTCAAATTCCTGACCTACAAGTTTTTGAGAAAAAAAATGGAGCAATTCGTGCACTTTGTTATGTATGTGATAGTAACCAGAACCAAGCTTAAAACAAAGAAATGAATTTAGCAGCATACTGTGAACTCTTCAGATTCATTCCATTTCCTTCTGCATCATTTTAATGTTTTCATAGTATTTTTACTATATGTAAATAAGGTACAGTTTTTAAGTTAATCCCCCTGTGTTGAATATTAGTTTACCTTCTGGCTAAGCCTTTTGGCTATGTCTTTGGACATATCTATTATTTCTTAAGGTAACTTAATAATAGTCAAAATTAGAAGTGCCAAAGTTATTGTTTGTAGTGCCTTTTTTTTTAAAAGATTTTATCCATCTATTTGACAGACAGAGATCACAAGTAGGCAGAGAGGCAGGCAGGAGGTGAGGGGGAGAAGCAGGCTCCCCACCAAGCAGAGAGCCCGATGTGGGACTTGATCCCAGGACCCTGGGATCATGACCTGAGCTGAAGACAGCAGCTTAACTGACTGAGCCACCCAGGCGCCCTGTTTTTTGTGCCTTTAACAAATATCCTTTCCCAACAGAGTCTCCACATCTGCACAGAAACACACACACACATACCCACAAACATGAGGAATTAAGGAAAGAGCACTGGTTTCAGAATCAGTAGTCTTGAGTTTCACCTCTTTCCACAACTTGCACGACCCTGAGCCAATCACTTAAACTTTCTGGGCCTCATTTTAACCCTCTGTAAACTGGGGATAACAATACTAACCTCAAAGGCGTTTTTATGAAAATTAATTGAAGTACAGTATTAAAGTGCCAAGCACAGACCAGTCATTTAAAATGCTAACCATTGTTCTTCCAATGACTTCCTGAGAGCCAAGGAATCATCTCTAGATGTCTTTTTTCCTACTCTTCCCAACCTACTGGGTGATTCTGCTTCTTTCTCATACTGAGCCTGGCTCCTGTCCTTTGAGACTTTACATATAGCTAGTTGATCAGTCTTGCGAGGGCTACTCGCTAAAGGTGTTACTTCTCCTGGTGAGTGGATGTGGTTTTGTTTTGTTTTGTCTTTTTAAGAGTGGATGTTTTTTTAAAAGGTGAGTCGTGCAAGCATAGGTATGTTGAAGACCCATGAGTGGAGTCCCTGATGCTAGGAGCTAGGATGCCTGGTAACTGAGGCACAGAGGGAGCGGATGTTCCCAGGGAGGAAGGCCGTCCTATCATCACACTCTTCAAACCACATGCCTCAGGCAGTCCCAGTCATGAGAGGGGCCTTGTTCCTAGGTAGCCTACGTGGGACAGCTGGCCTTCCTTCTAAATAAGAGAGAAGTGCAAAAACAAAAACATGCAGACCGTTCTTTCACATTGTTTGAATTACTTTGGGGACATACCACGTGAGCTCTGAAAAGTGTGTGAAAGAAAAAGTGGTCACAGATGTGGAGCAGGATCTGGGTGGCGGCTCCCACCCTACCCCCACC
This sequence comes from Meles meles, assembly GCF_922984935.1. Lineage (NCBI taxonomy): Eukaryota > Metazoa > Chordata > Mammalia > Carnivora > Mustelidae > Meles > Meles meles. The sequence continues at coordinate 72,716,470 of NC_060074.1, forward strand.
CCCCTGTCTGAGGCCTGATGGGCTCCGCATAGCCAAGAGGGGCCGCTGTTCACAAGTGCTGTCCGCAGACCTGCAGCAGGTGGGTGAGTGGGAAGGACGGAGGTGAAGGTTTTCCAAGCCATTTCTATTTCTCTATCCATTTTAAAAATTCTCTGTCATTCCAGAAATCTGGATGAGTTGAGGACTAAAAAAGGAAAGCTTTTCTGCATCTTCAGCTTTACTAACGCCTTTATATGGGAACCAGGCCTTGGCTGGAAAGATGTTTACTTTCCAAAAATTTCGACAGTCTTATTGTAAATATGCGATTATGCAACCGCCGTAGAACCTTCTTCAGAGACAGGGGCTAGGCAAGATGTTTTCACAAAAAAAATGAAAAAATAAATTGTTTTCATTTTGGGTATTTCCTTTTAATCATTGTCTACATACCCATGTAATAAGGTCACATGCTTCCTCATAACATAATCAGGCAAAAATATATAGCTTTTTGATTATTTGAGACCAATTTGGTCTTCCTCGTAAATCCTCACTTATGTCTCGGGAGCAGGAAAAAAATGTTAAAAACTAGATTTTTGCTAACTGGTAAATTTACTCTGTGGCAAACAGTCTTTAAACAGTCTTTACAGATGCTCGCATGCTTTAGATAAAATGGGCTCCACTCAGGTCTGCCCCTACCGTCGTCTCAGAGGGTTCTTGGTGTGTGAAGATGAGGTGGAAGGGGATATAGATCCTTGTAGCTTTAGTGCTTCCCTTGGGATCTTTATTTGTCCCTGTTGTAAAATTGTTGGGAAGGTGACCACTGAGGTGGGATGGATTTCAAAGTGAGTGTTGGCTGGCAGCTGTGAGGGAGGCCTGTTGCTGATGTAGGCTTCAGTCTGTATGGCCGAGGCTGGAGGCCCCCCTAGGAACTTGGAGTCCCTCACCTTGACTCTCATGGCACTGTGGGTTCCTTGAGTCCGTGTCACATGCTACTTCTGGTCCCTGGACTAGTTCTTCCATTTTATTTCTCGCCCTGGTGGGCCCCAGGCTGGTTCTCAGCAGCTACCATCTGTGTCCACTTCAGGGACCTATGAGAACTTCTGGGTCCTATCCAAGCCACGTAGACTCCAGGGCGGCCCAGGAAAGCCCTCCTTTCACTACCAACACCCTGCTCCAGAGTTTATATGATGCGGCAGCTTCTGGTTTGGTGTGGGCCAACCTCCTCCCAGAGTCCAAATACCAGGTGGGGCCAAAACCCTCCTCCCTTCAGAAATAAGATCTCTGTAATATGGGGAGTCCGTTAATCCCCAACCTCCTCCCCATCCTTGATGAACATCACCCAGATCTCATTCACGAGCCCTCTGACTCCTTTTTTAGTCCTCAACTCATCCAGATTTCTGGAATGACAGAGAATTTTAAAAATGGATAGAGAAATAGGGTGCCTGGATGGCTCAGTGGGTTAAGCCTCTGCCTTCGGCTCAGGTCATGATCCCAGAGTCCTGGGATCGAGTCCCGCATCGGGCTCTCTGCTTGTCAGGGAGCCTGCTTCCTCCTCTCTCTCTCTCTCTGCCTACTTGTGATCTCTCTCCTTCAAATATATAAATAAAATCTTTTAAAAAAATGGATAGAGAAATAGACTCAAGGCCTGAGTCTTGTCTGCAAGTGTGTCTGAAACCTGCAGGGGAATCCTTCCTTACTCCTTCCTAGCTTCTGGTGATTTGCTGGAGATCTTTGGCATTCTTTGGCTTAGAGACTTCATTCATATCCTTCATCTTCATGTGGCATTCTCCCGCTATCTCTTCACATGTCTTCTCCCTGTGCATCTCTGTGCCTGGGTCCACATTTCCCCCTGTTAAAAAGGAACAGTCATATTGGCTTAAGGCCCATCCTAAGGACTTCATCTTAACTCGACTACATCTGCAGAGACCACATTTGTAAATAAGATCATATTCTGAGGTACTAGGGGTTAGAACGTTAACGTAACATTTTCGGGGGGGGGTGGATACAATCCAATACACAACAAACATTGAGGCTGTTTCCAGGTTTTTGTGATGAGTGGCAATGGTGATAATATTGTTACAGATAAAGCTGTAATACATATCAAATGCATAACATTTTAATTCTATTGAAATAGAAGACTAAAATTTTAACGGGATAAGGAGGAATTGGAAATAAAATTTTTTAACTTAAATTATTGATTTCCGTTTCTCATTATTCACAAGTCTTTAATTGATACTATAAAGAGAAGTAGAACAGAAAGAGTTCAGAGCTTGAAATTCAGTTCATTCATAAATAATAGGCCCAGAATGAAATGGACATTGTCCAGTAGTTAATAAGGCATCATGGGCAAAATAAAGTCTTAAGAAATCTAACTTTTAACTAAGCATTAATCCTGTTCTAAAAGAGTTGTTTTGAGAATCATGTTGCCTTGCAATGTGCAGTAAAGTTTTTCCAGATATTTTTCCATAGAAAATAATTGGTAGTCATATTTTCAACGTGTTTTAAAGTTGTAACACTGCCACAGGCTTCCAAAAGGAAGAAACTTCTTTTTTTTTTTTTTAAAGATTTTATTTATTTATTTGACAGAGAGAGATCGCAAGTAGGCAGAGAGGCAGGGAGAGAGAGAGAGAGGAGGAAGCAGGCTCCCCGCTGAGCAGAGAGCCTGACGTGGGGCTCAATCCCAGGACCCTGGGATCATGACCTGAGCTGAAGGCAGAGGCTTTAACCCACTGAGCCACCCAGGCGCCCCAAAAGGAAGAAACTTCTGTTCTGGAAAGATTTTTCTGAAGAAATAAGATCTCTATGACATGGAGGAAGTCCCTTGATCCTCAATCTCATCCATCTTAGACAGACTCCTCCAGACCTCACGTACTAGGCCTCCGACTCAAGGCCCGAGTCTCACCTGCGTGTGTGTTTCTGTCCTGGGACTCCTGATTGAATCCTGCTATTTGGTTGTCTTTCTCCTGGTTTAGTTTCACTAATAGAATTCAGGTAGACTGTTCTTTGAGGAGGCCTGAGATTCTTGGCAAATCTTGGGCCTAAAATTCTTTAATACAGACCAGCTTTTACAACTCTGAGTCTTCCAGATCCTTACTACAGCACCACTGTTTTTCCATTGGTAAATGCTTCCTCTTTTCTAGTAGTTTTGGTACCATGATTAGTGGGAAGGTTCAAAATAGGAGGAAGTTAACGTTATCCTGCTTTTCTTGGGTTTCAGGCAATGAGTCGCGGTGTTCACAGACTCTTATTTCATACTTAAACTTGGATGTAGGCATTGTTATTCCCATATACAGTTGAGGAAATGGGGGTCAGCGAAAATAAAAATATTATAATGAGTGGCAAGTGCGTAGCAAAATCTGAATTTAAGCCTAACTCTGGCAGGTGTTCTATTTTACGTGCCCTTTCTATCTCACCATCATTCCTCCCAGGAAAAGAGTGTGGACTTCTCACAGAGGAATACTCCTAAAGCAAGCCTGGGCATATCTGTGCCTGGGTTTGGGCTGAGGAATCATTAGGCAAATCAAGGTAGGTCTAGAGAAGTAAGATCTCAACTGGAAGCAATTTTGCCCCCCAGGGGGCATTTGGTGAAGTCTGGAGATATTTTGGGGTGTCACAACTGGGGAAATGGGTGCAACTGACATCAAGTGGGAGGAGGCCAGATGTGCTGATAACTATCCTACACAGCACACGCATTGATACTATAAAGAGAATTAGAGCTTGGAATCAGTTCCTACATAAACAATAGGCTCGGATGAGAGTAATATTGCCCAATAAATAACAAGACACAACAAAGCCCCTACAATGAAGAATTATCTGTTCTGAAATACTCATAGTGCTGAGGGTGGGAAACCTGGTCTAGAGGAATGGCTTCTTTCTCATCCTGGCTTTTCCAAAGGGCCGTGAACTTGGGCATATCACTTTGCTTCTCTCTGTCTCAATGTTTTCTTTCTTTCTGATTTATTTGAGAGGGAGAGCAGAGGGAAGGCCAGAGGGAGAGAATCTCCAGCAGACTCCCTGCTGAGTTAGGAGCCCAATGCAGGGCTCCACGTGGGGCTCCATTTGGGGCTGGATCTCGCAACCCTGCGATTGTGACCCTGAGGTCATGACCTGAGTGAAAACCAAGAGTCAGTTGCTTAACCGACTGAGCCTCCCTGGAGCCCCACCGCCTCAATGTTCTCAACTGGAAAGTCGGTTTGCAGAGCTACATGAACTCTATGATTCTAAGGTTTATTAAAGAAGGTAAATAAAAATACCCATGTCTGAGAAAAACAAAAATGGCAGATTCTGTTCTTCATGCAATCTGGGCAAGGATTAAGGTATACGAGAATTGTAGTTAAAGGCTCTGTTTACACTGAAATGAACTAATAGGAAATTGCCACCTATTTTTTTGCCCCAATTATTATTGGGTGAGCTGTTCTCTTTTTCTAGCCAGCTGCTTAAATTTATCCTGCTATCCTTGGCCTGCAAGCAGGGCCTACATCTCCACATGGATATTACTATTTTCTGAGAATAATTTCTGTCTATCATTCGACATTAGTTTTCTGTTGTATCATTTGAAGGGTCTTGAATCTTCTCAGAGAGTGAAAGGATTTTTTAAAAAGATTTTATTTATTTTTTTGACAGACAGTGATCACAAGTAGGCAGAGAGGGCAGACAGGGGTTGGCGGGGGGAAGCAGTCTCCCCACTGAGCAGGGAGCATGATGTGGGGATTGATCCCAGGACCCTGAGATCATGACCTGAGCTGAAGGCAGAGGCTTAACCCACTGAGCCACCCAGGCGCCCCAAAAGGATTTTTATTTTTAAAAATGAGTTGGGGGGCACTTGGGTGACTCAGTCTTTAAGCATCTGCCTTTGGCTCAGGTCATGATCCCAGTGTCCTGGGATAGAGCCCCTCATCAGGCTCCTACTCAGCAGGAAGCCTGCTTCTCCCTCTTCCCCTCCCCCTGCTTGTGTTCCCTCTCTCACTCTCTCTCTGTGTGTGTCAAATAAGTAAATAAAATCTTTAAAAAAATGAGTTGGATTTTCATAAAAGTTTGACTATTACAATAAGTTCTTTCAAATATGCAATGCAAAGTTGGCTAAGAAGAGTTTCGAAAGCACATCAGAAGACAGAACTGCTGGGGTTTTGTGCCTAGACACAAAAATCCCAAATCAGCTTAGAGTTGTTGCGCTAGTCTACAATCAGTGCTGAGAACAGTATATACCACGCGGGTTATGGGCAGCTTTTTTTTTTTTTTAATTTTCAATAATATATATTATTTCCATAATAGCACATGGAACTTAGTGGCTGGAATATTAATACTAACTAAAAAACATCTAGTTTCTTTTGCTTAGAAAGGAAGATAGATGATTCTTTTCTAAGAACACTAAATAGGAAATACTAGGTAATGTTTTCCCATGCCCCAGTAATAAGATATATAATAGGATTTGGTAAAAAGAAAATTTGCTTTTGGTTTGACCGCAAATATCCAAACTAAATCACATGGCTGCCAGTCAACACAGAAATCAGTTTATGTGAGGAAAAAAAAAAACCAAACACTTTCAACAATCATGGCCTTGGCTTTTTCTTCTTCTTCTCTTTTTTTTTTTTTTCTGAATTTGTTTTTCCCTAAGATCTGAAAGTGCAGAGCACAGATTTACTAGCAGGCTTGGTATTGGCAATAGATGGACATAATACTCTGGAGGGTTTAATTGCCAAAATTCTTTTTTAGATGTCATTATTTAAAATGTCATTTTATTTTATTTATCATTTTATGTCATTTAGTCATTATTTAATGGCTTGTGCTAAGGTAGTGTTCTACATGTTTATCTTGAACTAACAGATGTCTCGACCAGTAGAAACCAGGCTGTGGTAGGTTTCCTTGTTATTAATCTAAAACAAGGCCCAAGAAGAAAGGCCCAGTGAGACCATTTATTAATAGTAATCAAGTGTTTCATGTACTGTGAGGTAAAAGAAAAAAGATTAAGTCCGGTATCTGGGAAGTATACTGGCTTTGCAGTCAGAGACAACTAGATTCAAATCCCCACTCACTCCGCCAGTGCTGGTATGTGAGGCTGGACAAACTCTTTAAGGTTATTTATTTATTTATTTAATCTTATTTCATTTTTTTAACTTAATTTATTTTTTAAAGATTTTATTTATTTATTAGAAAGAGAGAGAAAGCAAGCAAGCAAGTGCATGAGTTGGGAGAAAGGCAGAAAGAAAGGGAGAGGGAAGCAGATTCCCTACTAAGCGCAGACCCTGAGATCAGGACCTGAGCTGAAGGCAGACACATAACTGACTGACCCCCCCAAGGGAGCCCATTTATTTATTTATTTATTTTTACCCTCAGTTTTCTTATCTGCAAAATAGGGATATTACCCTCCTTATCGAGTTTTTTTAAATATGACTTAAATAAAACAGAATATATAAACTGCCTAACTTGAAACCGGTGCTTAATAAATATCAGTGTCCCTTGCACATTCATACCTGCTCATAGTTCATCCTATCCTCCTCCACCATTTATATTACACTCGGAAAGATAAGGCTGATGCCGAGTGCCACGCGGGGGATGTGATTGGTGTCCTGAGGACCCGGTATTCTGGAAAGGGAGAGGTTGCTTTAGCCTAGTGAACCAAGAAGAAAAATAATCTTCATGGTGACTAATATTAAACATCCCTCCATCCTCTCTTGTTGTGGCACCTCTACCCCCTCCCAGTTAAGGATTATGTGAGTGTCCCCAGGGGATCACACACAACTCTGGTACTGCCCTTCTCACCCTCCACTGCGTGTGCGTGCGTGCGCGTGCACCTGCATGCGTGCGCGTGCCCTTTCCTTATCCCTTCCTGCATCCTTGGGCCTGCCTGCATGGAGCACGGAGAAAATGAATGTCCTGGAGTGAATGAATGAATGAATGAATGAACGAACAAATGAACATTTGAGCCGGGCTGAGGAGACTGTGCATGTTTGGAAATATCTAAGGAAGAAGCGTGCATTTCAGGATGCGGTGGACACCTGGACCAGCTTTCTGTTCCCTATTCAAGGTGTATTTTTAGTAAAACTGTGTTTGTCATACTTTGTGATTTAGTCTAGGCAAGTGGTTAAGTAGACGCTGTAATGACTGATGAATTTTTCTTTGAGCTCAGGCCCATGAGGTGAAGCAGGTCAGAGTACATTTCACTAAGATTCCACCAGAATCCTCCCTATGGTATAGAAGACCTGAGCAGAATCCAGCTCTGCCGCTACAGATTTGGGACCCGAGGCTGCAGAGAATACCAACCTCCTGGCAAGACCGTAATGCTGGTCAGGATGGTCAGAAGAGGGATCTAGCTCTTCAGCTTAGAACCGACACCACCGTTTGCTTTTTATGAGTCATTGTTCTGGCTGTGTTTATTTATGGCTGACGGACTGACTGGTCAGAAGAGCTCACTAAAGGCTTCTCAACCACCCGCTAGGCCACTGGCTCCTATAAAAAAACACACCGATTCTTTGTCATTGACTCAGCCATTTCCTTCAGCTACAAAGTCATAGCATGTATGTATTTGAAAGTGTGCAGGAATGACATGTTGAGAAATCCAGTTGTTACAGGGATAAACTGGTTTACCCTGAAGCTACTGAGGCTTAAGGTTCTGGGCTTCTCTCTTGTATAATCCTGGATGAGGCAGGGCCCCTGGAGGGGCGAGCAATGTGTTCCCAAGATCATATGTTCTTGTAACATTTCCAAAAGTTCAATATTTTTGTATTATTTTTCTTGAAAAAAGACCTCCACATAACACTTTCTCCAGATTGTATAAGCTTCAAGTCTCAGAAAACCTGGATCTGCTCCTGATTAGGAATAGCTATTTTTCCAAATTCTAATTGCTTAAAAAAAGAACATGTAAAAATACTCCTTGTGTCAGAAGTGGCTAATGGCCCCCTGGTTTCCACTTCCTCTCCCCACCTTCAGTAACGTTTCCCCTCTTAAATTTTCAGTGGGCGCTTGTCCCCTCAGTTAGAAAGTGCATTTCCCATCTTCCCTTGCAGTAGTTATGGTCATATGACTGAATTTGGGCCAATAGGAGGTAAACCAAAGTGAGACGGTACAGATTCTCAGTCTTAAAATATAAGCTGCTTGCCCCGAACTTTGCTCTTTCTCACTTGCTGGGAATGGTGATTTCAGAAGGTGCATGTGAGGGAGAGTAGCACTACCTTTCCTTTCCTGGACTGCTTATTCCAGACTCCTAAGTTTGCGAGAATTTAAGTCATGTAACTTTTGAGTCCCTTAATTATGGCAATTTTGACTATACTGTAATTCATTAATTTCCTGTCTTCTCTCTTAAAAAAAAAAAACTAAGAAACCCAGCTCAGCAAGGATTTATCTCTCATTACTCCGGATCCTATGAACTAAAATCCAGTTTTACTAAGATAGGCAAAGTTTTAGAAAGTCCTTATCTATAGAGTCACTCAAGTTCTATTGGCCTAATATGGTAAAGAGCACCTGACAGGCAGTTAGATGATAATTTTACCATTTATAAGTTTACAGGTATGGGGCATCCTTGTCTGTGGGCCTTGGCATCCTTGTCTGTGTACTGTGAGTAATTTTGATTTCATCAGGGTCTTGGGAAGGTCAAGTAAGTCCACGTGTGAGATATCACTTTAGGTGAGTGTTTATTATTTTGCTTTACTTATATCCCGTCTTATTCCCAGAAATGATCTGGCAAATTTGATAATAACACAAACCTACTGGGGTTTTTGTTTGTTTGGTGAGGATTAGAGATAATCTGTGCAAAGTACTTAGCATTAGCCTAGCACATTGTTAGCACAGTGTAAGTGGTAATTTACCATCAGAAAGTCAGTAAGTGTTAAGTGAATGATAGCTTTTTACAATTAATAGAAAGGTGCCATTAATAATAATGTATGCCAAATGTTTTGAAACTGTAAAACCGCACAAACATCAGGTGTTATTTTGTTGTTGGGTCTATCCTGGAAAAAAAACATGCACTCACCACTGGCAGATAAAAGAGCCAACGTCACTAGGGGGTGCTTACAGCAACCTAGTCTAGAGTGCTGTCAGCGTAAGGAAGGGTGGCAGCTCAGCGCGTGGTGCCCTCCCCCGACCTGTCTGAGCTTTCCTCCCAAGCCCCTGACCGCATCTGATTGGCCCAGGGGAGGCAGTCTAGATCCAACTGGGCCAATCACATGCCCTATCCTGAGAGACTGAAGGTCGGTGCGTCCAGCCAGGGGCTCTGATGGTGACCCCGCCAGTCCAGCCTGGGACCCGCCATTCAGTTTTCTCAGCCCAGGTTGTCCCAGTATCCTTCCCACCACCTCTTTCTTGACTTCCATTAGCCAGAGTCTGGTTCTTTGCCTTGTGTCCAAAGAAACCTTGACGGATACCTACAGGAAAACAGTGTTTGCTTTTCTCAAGTCTTTTGTTACATGTTTCTGAGATTTGTATAAAGGACAAAAAGTGTGAGGGTTTACTAATAAAGCTGAACAAAACTAGGGAGATAATATGAAACAGAACCCTTCTGGAGATTTTATTCAGCTTCCTTCAAATTACTTACTTGGCAGGTACAAACTGAAGAAAAATATTAAAGCCAGTTAGAAATGTTTTTTCTTATCAAATTATAAAACTATCTGGAACTAAATAGAACCACGTTAAGGCTAAATTAATTCATTTTGTGTAAAGAAGATACACAAAGAAATGATTAAATACACCATGTTTTGCAGGATCTTTAATTAAGATCACAATGCAGGGGAACCTTGACCCAATTGTAGCAAGGTAGGAGTCCCCAGAACCTTCCTCTAACACTCTTCTGAGAAGCAGGGGTTTGGTGCGCTGCAGGCTTGTTTTACCCTCAAAGGGTACATTATTGCTAATGTACCAAATGTGCTAATTCTAAGGCAGTTTTTGCTTTAAGGCTGTCCCCAAGCACTAACTCCTGAGAATTGTCTGTCTATGCTGCTTGTAAAACTGCCATGGAGTGAGTTTTGGAACGTAAACAATTACATGGGTAATATATGTGGGACTAGACTACTGTAAACGTAAAAATTCTATTTACCTTCAATAGGATAAAATAGAACATGTCCATTGTCCAGGTCATGCTTTAGTCCCATTGCCTTCATTTTATAGGGATTTTTCCCCCCAAAGAAATCCCTCCCGACCATAATAAAAACCTCATTGATCCTTTCTTTGGAGACATTCATAACCAGGTCTTTGATGAAATGCCCTATAATGGTTCTAAATGAGGCGTATTGAACTGGTTTGTCAATTCTTTGCAGGAACAGCGGCAGTGCTAATATTAAACATGAGGTAAACAGTTCTTATGGAAAGTATTGTGGAAACACTGCAGTTCTGGCCTTTTAAAGCCATGGTTTTATATTTTAGATGCTTTAAATGTAGTTTGAAAAATCTCAACACTCTATTAAGTCATAGAACTAACAAGGTCGTTCAGTTGTAAGCCTAGCTAACAAGGTCTGGCTTTCTGTGAAGGGTTCTGTTGGCTGCTTCATTTCACTGGTCCACTTTCACAGCTCCTCAAGCAGTACTCACTCATTTGTTCGCTCATCCAACTACTGTTTATTAAATGCCTCTGCGAGCATATATGCAAACATACAGACAACTTAACTTCATACCACAAGGCAAACACGCAAGTGGTTTTCCAAGGTTCACAGCAGGGACTCCAAACTACAAGACCTGTTTCGGGGCACGTGGGTGTCTCAGTGAGCTGAGCATCCCACTCTTGGTCTTTGGCTCAGGTCAGGATCTCAGGGTTAGGAGATGTGGCCTGCGTAGGGCTCCATGCTCAGCACGGGGTCTGCTTAGGCTTCCCTCTCCCTCTGCCTTCCCCCACCCCCCACCCCACAACTCTCTCTGTATCACACACATAAATAAATGTCTTAAAAAAGAAAAGAAAAGAAAAGAAAAGAAACGTTTCTACTGGATCACTTGTGCTCATTCACAGGGTGAGCTCCGAACTCCACCCCTGGGGAGGAAAAGTGTTCCCGGAGAGAACATAATGTGGCATCTCTTAGCTTTAAACTCAGCTTCAAATATGTCTTTGTTTCCAAAGGGTGCCGCTCCTAAGGGCAGTGCGCGTAGCTATTTATGACACTCATGGGCCTCCCCCTGCATTGCTGGCCACGATCTTTAACGCTTGCTAAATAAAGAAGTCCCCGCTGCTGCTCGCGCTGGAGAACATTACAAATGTGGCTTCATGAGAAACAGCTCCAGTGAGAACGGGTGCGTGCGGCGGGAACACTTCACGGGCTTAGTCTGGGCGCGCATTTGAAACCCAGTTTCGTTTTCTCTGGGCCTGGCGGTGCAATGCCTTGCCGTGTCTCTGATTGGTAGCTGCTGCAAGTGTCTTTCGTGTCTCACTTCTTCCTGCCCTCTGGGGCCTCCCTGAGTGACTTTGATGCTTGCAAATCCCAGGGCTTATTTTTTTCAAGTCAGGACATCCCAAACATATCCTCTAAGTTTGGTTTTAAAAAAAAAAAAAACAACAAACAAAAAACCTGTCTAGCTGTTTTGGTATGGTGTGATGACAGCAGAAAGATAGAAACTTAACTTTAGATTTATGGAACAAAGATGAGGCATGGTAGTGCACTACGGAGAATGTCTGTGGGTTCAAAATGAGTTCAAGTGTGTGGCAACAAGGCTCTTTTCGCTTCTGATGTCCGTGCAGGAATTTAGATGCCGTGAATTTCATAACATCAGCTTGGTTTCGGGTGCCTAGTTCAGTGCCCCTCCCCCAGCCCCACCATATGGGATCTGAGGCCCCGTGAATATCCCTCATTTTGTCTTCTCCTTGTCTGTCCCCACTGTTCACATGAAAGCTATTTTCTGCAGGAGGGGCATCCTGCCCTGAGGAGAAAAACAGCATCTCTAACCGACTTTGGCTTTTTCACACACTTTTCCAAAACTCTGAGGGACTAGCTCCAAGGGACTAAAGGTAACTTTTTTTTTTTTTTTTAAGACCAGGATTTAAAGGAAAAGCTGCTTTCCCAGCTATCTAACGGGAGCATTTCTTGAGATTTAAAGTTATGATTACATGTGAAAAAGTCTGACCCCACTATGAATTATTAATTAATATCGATGTCTCATCAATCAGGGCAGTGCATTTATAGTTAGATATAAGTTAGAGAAAGTCAGGCACCCTAACTGGCCCTCTGGAGGGAAGTCTACCAAGACCATGCTAGCAGAAGTCCATTCTCCACAAGGTATGGGAAGTATATGTCCCCTCCAGACAGGATTCACTCCGGTGAGGCTCTGGATGGCTTCTGGGCACCATGACAGTTTTCAGGAATTGCAGAACAGAGGAGACCAGTTACCTATTGCTGTGTAAGTCACTGCCCTCAGGCACAGTAGTGTCCCACAAGGGCCATGAATTCGCCCTTGGTTTTGTCATTGGTGCTGCATTCATTCTGGATGGTTCTCTTTCTTGTCTTAACTGAGGTTACCTCTGTGGCTGCCATGGGTTGGTGGGTTGGTAAGAGGCTGGCTGGATGGCTTGACATTTGGACTTCTCTCCACTGGGTCTCTCGTCCTTGAGGAGGCTGTTCTGGGCTTTCTTATGTGGTGATTTGGGTTATCCAAGCAGATGAAAGTGAAAGCTGTAAGATTTCTTGAGGCCTGGGCTTGGAATTCTCACTATGCCACTTCTGCCATATTCTTTCAGTCAGAGAGAATCACAAGGCTGGCCCTAACTCAAGAGGGGGAAAAGGAATTTCTTTCTTAATGGGATGAGCTGCAGAGAATCTGTGGCCCAGGTTAATCGCCTCCAGATGAAAGGAGTCAGGGTTGTAGGCATGGGCTTCTTCCAATTGGACTGCCAGGACTCCTGCTTCCTGTCCAGTGAGAACTCACTCCTGGGAAGGATTTATAGGGAGAGCCCAGGTAACAGTCTCTGTATCTCAGACCCACCCTTGAAAATGAACTTCTACACTTTTATTGCTGGGATTTTTCAAAGATTCAAATCTGATTATATCACTCTCAGACTTACGCCTTAGTGGTTTCCCTCTGTCTGGAGGTCAAAACACTCGTTCTTTAGTATGGCCCATCTGGCCTCACCCCCCTTTCTAGAGGCCTCTCTCATGGTCCTTCCACAAAGAAGTTTCATTCCTTGAAGTTTCCAGTTGCCGGGAGTGCTTTCATGCTTCAGTGAGTTCCTGATGCTTATCTAGAACCATCTCCTCCCTTTCCTTCTCTAGGTCCACTTGCTTTGCTGAGGGTCATATGCCTTATAGAGCTTACTCTGTGGGCAGCCTCAGCCAGCTCAGGTGCCCCTCTCGTCCCCACCCAAGGGCACATAGCACCTTGATATGCCTCCATTATTGTACTCTTCACACTGTGGAAAGCTGGTCTCCTTGACCTTCCCTCCCACCAGACCGCAGGTCCACTGAAGGCAAGAACTGTACCTCATGCTTCTTTGTAGCTCCTAGCCCAGTGCTGGGCACATAATGGGAGCTCAAAAAAGAAGGTGAATGAACAAATAAATTGTAGAGTGAAATCTCTTTGGAATTTATTTCTTACAATTAAAAAAAGATTTTATTTATTTACTGGGTCGGGGGGGAAGAGCAGGGGAAGGGGCAGAGGAAGAAGCAGACTCCCCGCTGAGCAGGGAGCCCAATGTGGGGCTCAAGCCCAGTGTGGACCTCGATCCCGGGACCCCAGGATCATGACCTGAGCCAAAGGCAGATGCTTAAGCAACTGAGCCACCCAGGCATCCCATATTTCTTACTCTTTTTGATAAAAGTTTCCCAGCTGTCCTTTGTGGGGGGTGGGGGGGAGCTGGGATGTACAAATATAGGGATACATATCACAATAGTGTTTTCCACTATTTCTAACTCCCACCAGCACCAGGGTCTCTTGTAGTCCTGACTATCCTTCATGTATTTTGGAATTACATGAGCGTCATCAATGACAAGTCCTGTTTGGGTGAGAAGGAAATCATAAGGAATGGCTCAGAGAATAGCAATGTTAAAATACCATCTTAAAAATTGCCTGGATCCAGGCGCCTGGGTGGCTCAGTTGGTTAAGCGACTGCCTTCAGCTCAGGTCATGATCCTGGAGTCCTGGGATGGAGTCCCACCTTGGGCTCCCTGCTTAGCAGGGAGTTTGCTTCTCCCGCCGACCTCTCTTATGTTCCCTCTTTCTCAAATAAATAAATAAACAAATAATTTTTAAAAAATTGCCTGGATCCATGAGAACCCCAGGAAGACATTGTGCACATGCTGCTTCCCAGCAAGGCATGTGACCACTGGGAAAATCCTACCCTAGACTGTTGTTAAGTAAACCATCATGGTTCCTGCAATTGTTTAAAACACAACTTCGAGGACTGAATATTGTTTCCCTTTCCTTATAGCAAAGACGACCATTCAGCAAAGATGCCTGTGGCCTTTACACACCCATGGAGTTTCGAGGGAAACCACTCTCCCTTCACCACAGACCTTGAACTCAACTCCCCTGGTCACTTACAGAGGCCACCTGGCTCCTCTCACAGCCTCCAGGCAACAAAGGCAGCTCGGGGTGCTCTTTCACCACCCAACAGCTGCTCCAGGAGGAGGTATGGGGAGGAAGAGTCCAGCCAGGGGAAGTGGAACAAAATGAGGGGCAGTTGTAGCCTGAGATGGAGCAAGGAGAGGGAAGGAGGGGGGAAGGCCTACCCTGCTCTGTGGCCTATGTGAGCTTCTCCTCTCTCATTTCTTTATCCTTCCTTGCCCTCTGTCAAAGGCAGAGTTTCCAGCTTTCGCTTGGATAAAGTATTGGCTACCAAGGAGAAGTGTTGGACTTGAAGCTCTGTAAACCTTGCCAAATTTCAGTCCATAACTGACTTTCTAATGGTGCTCTTCATCATTTTTCCTTCCAAAACCCTCAATCAATATTGATTACAGACATGGAAATGTCACTCCAAAAAGATTTGAACTTGCTCCTAGAATGGCCTTCTTGGAGGGAAAATTTCAGTAGATAGTTAACCTTATAAGATACTAAACACTGATGAAATCCTCACATAAAACTGAGTCTAAATGAAATGGAAAGAATTGCAACCTGTTATCCTGTGCCAGGCACTGGGCTAGGTCTTTTCATGCATGATTTCATTTACCTGGACCTCGGCTCTGTGAGGGAGACTCTAGGAATATCCCCAGATGGAGAGACCGAACTTAATGTGACAAAGTTGGTTGAAAAATGCCACATAGATCATGACTGAAAGGGCTGGAAATATCCTAGTGCTATCAACCATTTCACTAAATGAGTACAGAGGGTCAATATACACACACATCTGTCCTCCTCCAGTATGCCCAGTTTTTATCAAGCATCTACCATGAGCCAGGGATTGGACTAGATACCTTACCTAGGTTATTACATGTAATTAAAAGAGCCATTTACTATCTGAATGTGTGTACAACAAAGGGCTCTTCAATATTAAGCACCCAGGCAGAATAACATGGTATGGTAGCTAAGTATCTGGGCTTCGGCTACAGACCTCTTGATTCAAATCCTGCCTAGGCTACTTGCCACTTCTGTTTATTCTAGCAAGTCATTAATTTCTCTGTGCCTCAGTTTACCCTTCTATGACAGCTACCTCAGGAGGCTTAAATGAGTTAACATTTCTAGAATGAATTGGCTTCTAAAATGTGGCTGAGAAGAGAGTCAGGGTGTTACTCACCCTTGTCTGTGCAGGAAGGACCCGTTCCTTGCTTGAGAAAATCTCCAGCAGGAAAAGATTTAAAAGAAAAATGAAAAAAATATAGCTATCAAAATCCACAAGTTTAAAATGAGAATTTTGCCCAAATGTGTCTACAGAGCTGTGAAGTGTAATGAATTAAATTGCCTAAATTTATTTGAAATTGTTCCTTTATATATTCAAAACAGATAAATTATTATTTATTCAAAGGACAAAAAAATGTTATTTAAAATGCTTAAATAGTTACGGCTGGCAACACTGAGCCTGGTTTGAGAGAAAGCCGTTGTCTACTTCTGAATTATTTGCTTCTAAGACATTTTGAGATTGTCTGAAACAGGGCTGATTGTTTTGGCTAATGAGTGGATAATTTATTGTGATTGTTTATGCAGTGCTAGGAGAACACGGGGTGTTGTCTGCACAGACAGAGGCTGTCAAATAATACAGTTGACCCTTGAGAAATGAAATACCAGGAGGCCCTTTTATACTGATGTGCACCATTGACTCAGAGACAGTCTAGGAATTGTGCTCTTTGGATCCTTGTGCTCTTTGGGTCCATCATGAAAGTCAGGCAAGACCAGCTTTAAACTTGGGTAAGTATGTATTCGACCTTCTTCTATTTAATTTCATTGACTTGTCTTCCTTCTTCAGATTTTGCTTTTAATCCTCTCCACAAGAGCCACCTCCCATCAAAATGTCCATTTTCATAAGATGTGGGAGGAAAGCTTCCTAGAGAGGAGTGTCTGCTTTGAAGGAGGAAGCAGAGGGTTAGAGAAATCAAACTGCCAATTATGTGTAAGGTCTGCAGATCCGAGCAAAACTATAAAAAGGAGAGAGTTTACTGCGACAGGGTGCCCCCTGCTGGGGACTCGTTGAATCACGCGGCCATCAGCTCAGAACCCTTAGCTCAGCTCAACCTTGTAACCCAATGCAGCTGCTGGAGAGGGGCCTCCTTCGAGCAACACACTACGCGTCTCAGACTCGCTGCAGATGTTTCTTTATGACCCGTCAAAATGTTTGCTAAATATCATCTGTTAATTTCCCAAACATCCTGGCTCTAGTTCTTTTATGTGAAAACTCAAGATGTTAAAATAGATGATAGCAAAATAAAATATAAAATAAAATACAAACCATGAAGGTGAATTCGACCTGCAACAGCAAATGTGCTGTTAAGTAGGCGTCCAATCTCAAAGGACCTTTCTTCATTTCTCTGTAGTTTCACGACAGACAGACGGGTGAGGGGGTCTGTGACCATCTTAAGTCTTCCGCTTTCGATCGTGAGATTTTAAAAACATCACCATGTGCAGGGAGAGCTACTGGTTTCAACCTCTGTCGTGGTCCCAGTCACTCCCCTCCCCACCCGCAGCAAGCACCTCGAAGCAGGACTTCGATGCAATAGTGTGGGAGGCAGAGTTGCTGTTGTCGGCAACGGCATCCCTTCGTGGGTGAGGTCTGGTGATCTCTCCTCCGAGGCTGGTACCAGGCTCCATTGGAAAAGGAATTCACACTCTTCCTTCAGGAGAACGGTTTGCATTCTAAGATGGGATTCGTGGGTGGGAAATTGCCTAATTCAAAAGAAAGGTTTCCTAGTGGAGATATAGTCATTTAGGGAGATGGAAATTGTGTAGCCCGCCCATTAAATCACACCCCTCTTCTACCCCTCTACGGATAGAGGATCAGTTGCTATGACAATAAACACCCCCTCCACCCCCCGCGCTTGCCCTCAAGACAGTGTAGACTGGTTTCCCCAGGGAAGGGGAAGGGGAGAGAGCTTATGTCTGGAGGCAGGAGGAAGTGGGGAGGAAGTCCCCCCAGGGAGGCCCCGCTCAGGTCCTCACCACACCCACGGGTCCCCTGTGCAGAGGGAAGTGGGGCCAGCTGCCGCTCTGCTCCAGGAAGCTGGGAGCACGCAGCTGGGCTGGGAACCCTTTGTGCTAAGGGAGGTCTGCGCAGACAAGCAGCCGCTGATTATAGGACATTTCATCAGAGCAGCTGCAACTGATCAGCTCCTGACTCAGTGCCTCTCACCCTCTAGAAACTTCCCAAGCTGTGTGCATTGGACTTTATCCGGAAGGCTCGTTTGCTTCTCACCCTCTAGAAACTTCCCAAGCTGTGTGCATTGGACTTTATCCGGAAGGCTCGTTTGCCTTCGGAGTTCTTTTATTTTATTTTTTTTAATATTTTATTAATTTAACAGAGAGAAATCACAACTAGGCAGAGAGGCAGGCAGAGAGAGAGGAGGAAGCAGGCTCACTGCAGAGCAGAGAGCCCGATGTGGGGCTTGATCCCAGCGGGGCTTGATCCCAGGATCCTGGGATCATGACCTGAGCCAAAGGCAGAGGCTTTAACCCACTGAGCCACCCAGGCGCCCCAGCTTTCGGAGTTCTTTTAAAGAGCAAGGCAGCCCTCTGAAAAGTGCATTTTCCAAGCAGCTGTTTGTTAGGCGAGGTGACTGGTTCTCCAAGTGCGTTCCCCTCGCTGGCAGTGTCAGCTTACCTGGGGAATTGATGGAATCGTGAATTCCCGGCCTCATGTTGGACCTACTGAATAAGAAATCTGGAGGTGAGGCCCAGCACTCTGTGTTTTCACAAGCCCTCTGGGTCATTCCCATACATCCCGAAGTCTGAGAACCACGGGAATAGGTGAAGAATTCCTAATTTAGTGAATATGGGAATATATAATGGGAAAGCTCGTTGGTGGGGAAATGGTGATCCAAACCCTCCAATTAAGATGAGGCCAGTGTTAGGTTCTTGATGCATGAAGCCTGTTGGTTTCCTCTCCTTCTGGAATCTAACACATGTCTTTAGTGTCCTGTTGAATCCAAACATGTAGGAATACTGCCCCCAACTTTAACACCACTGTTAGAGGGGATTAGAATGTGTTTAATCATGGTCAGCCTTACAGTGGGGTCTGTGATAGCCCACTGCACGGAAACATTGGACTGCTGAATTGCTGGAGAGCTTTCTTTCTTTCTTTTTTTTAAAGATTTTATTTATTTATTTGACAGATAGAGATCACAAGTAGGCAGAGAAGCAGGCGGAGATAGAGGGGTAAGCAGGCTTTCCACTGAGCGGAGAGTCCGATGCGGGCCTGGATCCCGGAACCCTGGGATCATGACCTGAGCTGAAGGCAGAGGCTTTAACCCACTGAGCCACCCAGGGGCCCCGCTAGAGAGCTTTCTAATGCTCTCTATAAGCTATTCCAAACCAGCTAGAGAAAGGAGAACTTTGGAGTCAGTCCCTGTGATAGTTTTAAGAAGATAATTATGGAATGTAATCGCAATAAACTATTATTAGGAGGCTAGTAATCTTTTTTTTGCAGGACATTGTGACATGCATGTCTCTCTGGTTAGAGGTCGTTTGGTACTTTATCTCTTTACCCTTTTGAAATGTGCTTGACACAGCTCCCTCTTAAGAATCAGGGTTGAGTAATAGCTACCATTGATGGAAAGTTTACTGTCCTCTGAACACATTAGAACATACCAACTCCTTATTGAACTCTTGTCACAACTCCACAGAGTAGGTGCTTTTAATTTCCCCCACTTAACAGTAAAATAAAATTATTTGAATGAGAATTAACTCACCCCAATTCCTCAAGCTAGTAAGTGGTCACCCTGGGATTAGAACCCCAGATGGTGTGGCTTCAGAGGCCATGGGGTTAACCAAACATTCCCTGGCTGAAGCCCTAAGTCAAGGGTGCCCTCTTTCCTGGGTCTCTATAGAGACTACCTGTTCCTCTGTGCCACTGCTGATATTACTACGGATAATTCGCAGAATATTTACATGTGTTGTCTCATTTTATCATCACAACAGACCTATCATGTAGCTAATGGTGTCAAGATCCCCGAGTTACAGATGAGAAAACTGAGGCTCCAGCTAGCCCGGCAGCTTACCTGAAACCACACAGTTAATATGCAGCTGAGCCAAAGATCAGATTGGGAAGTGCAGTCATATTTACTACACTCCATTTTTACACTTAGTGTATCATGGCTTGTACCCAAATTATTCTGTTCATATCTGTGGTTATCAGATATTAATGGCAGACCTTCAGAGTTGTCAATTTTTTCCTTTAAGGCATTCGAAAGGAAACACGATTTAGAACCCTTTAAAAACTTTTTTTTACACTATTTTGTTTTGCAGTACCCAAGTAATATACGCTTATAATAACAAGTCAAGCAATTCAGGAGATTGTTAACTTTTTATAGTCCCCATAGCATCTACCATATTGTCGGGAAAAAAGTAGATGTTTAATAAATAAAGTAGATGTAAATAGATACCGATTGATTTCACATACAGACACTGAGTTCACAAGTGTTCATTCTGCAGCAAGAACTGTGCTGCTGTTGGGGATGCAGCTATGGCCTCCACCCGCACAGAGAACAGGTAATCATGTGAAATGAGTGGGACATAGGAGGAAGGGCGGGCACTGGAGGAGACCAGACCAAGGGGAGGGACCAAAGTTTGAACTTCAATGAAGACCTCTGAAAGAATGACATACTGAGGCAAGACCTAAGTTCCCTCTCTGAACTCTGCTTGCTCATTCCATGATTTTAATTTGGTCTACAAATGAAAACACCCCCTCTTCCTTTTCTTTCCTTTTTTCTCTTCTCTTTTCTTTTCCTTTCTTTCCCTCCTTCCCTCCTTCCCTCTTTCCCTTCCTTTCCTTCCTCCCTTTCCTTTCCTCCCTCCCTTCCTTTCTTCCTTTCAACAAATATTTATTAAGCACTCACTATGTGCCAGGTTTATAATTGGTTCTGGAAGGTTTAAAAAAATAAACAGCTTTGGTGTGTAAACCTGGTGATTCACAGACCTGTACCCCTGGGGCTAATAATATATTATATGTTAATAAAAAATTAAAAAATTAAAAAATAGGGGCGCCTGGGTGGCTCAGTGGGTAAAAGCCTCTGCCATCGGCTCAGGTCATGATCCCAGGGTCCTGGGATTGATCACCGCACTGGGCTCTCTGATCAGCAGGGAGCCTGCTTCCCCCTCTCTCTGCCTGCCTCTCTGCCTACTTGTGATCTCTGTCTGTCAAATAAATAAATAAAATCTTCAAAAAAATTAAAAAGTATATAGCTTTATCGAGATAGAACTCACATACCATATAATTCATCCACTTAAGGTGGTATAATTCAATAGCTTTTAGAACATTCACAGAATTGTGAAACCATCACTATCATCGATTTCAGAACATGTTCACTTCCCCAGCCGGAAATCCCAGAGCCACTGGCAGATATTCTCATTCCCTGCCAAGACCCTGTGCACTAGACAACCACTAATCTACCTATAACTTTGCCTACTGTGGATCCTCTTCTGGTTGCCTATTCTGGAGGGATATTTTATTTGAGTGGAATTGCACAGTGTGGGATCTTTTGTGACTAGTTTCTTTCATGTGTATGTTTCCAAGGTCCATCAGTGCGTGATATGCATCAGTACTTCATTTCTCTTTATTACTGAACAATATTCCATAGTACCACTTTTTATTTGTCCATTCATCAGCTAATAAACATTTGGATCACTTCCACCTTTTAGCTATTATGAATAATGCTGCTCTAAACATACATGAACAAATTTTTGCATGGAAATACACTTTCATTCCTATTTCCCACCTAAGAATAGAATTGCTGAGTCACATGTTTAACCTTTGGAGGAACCGCCAGATTGTTTTCCCAAGTGGCTGCACCATTTTACATTCCTACCAGCAATGTGCGAGGGTTCCACCTTTTCCACATCCTAACCAACATGTATTACTTTTTATGTTTTTTGCTTGGAGCCATCCTAGTGGATGTGAAGTGGTATCTCGCTTGGTTTGGATTTGATGGCTAACCTGGAGAGTTTTGAGCATTGTGGTGACACAATCTGATTTAGGATTTCACAGGATCTGTCCAGCTAAGAATAACCTGTAGAGGGGAGCAGGCGAGCCATTTAGGAGGTTCCTGCAGTAATCCAGGTGGACTAGGGTGGTACTAGAGGCGGTGAGAAGCAATGGGGAGCCTTGGAATCTGCAGAGCTCCCATGTAAGCAGTATGGATTTCCAGATTCTTTACAAGACAAATACACCAGCATTGTCCTCTGGGAAACAAAAGAATGAATGCAAGCAAATGCAGTAGGGAACTGTAGTGTTGGTGATGAGTGTGGCCATGGAGGTCTGTCAGACAGCTGGAGATTGAGACCTGGGTCTCTCAATATGGGTGTGGGTGACTTTAAGCACATTATTTAAGATCTCTATGCCTCAATTCTCTTTTTTTTCCTTTTGAGAGAGAGAGAGAGCAAGCGAGCAGCCGAGCAAGCGCGAGCAAGCACAAGGAGGCGGAGGGGCGGGGCCAGAGGGAGAGAGAATCTTAAGCAGGCTCCACGCCTGACATGGGGCTCGATCTCATGACCCTGGGATCATGACCTGAGTCAAAATCAAGAGTTGGATGGTTAACCAACACCCAGGCACCCCACTATGCCTCAATTCTTACTTACCTGAAAAAAGGAACATTTTTCTAATGCCTCTGGGTTGGTATCAAGGAGGTACTTGGGAGAGCCAAGGGATGATGGTGATTTTTGTGGACCCTGAGAAGAGAGAAGAGTTTGAGAGGGAGTCACTGGCAAAGAAAGAGAAATGCTCTAAAATGTTTGGTTTAGAATCATCTTGGAGGTTCAACAACACACACACACACACACACACACACACACATACTATTGAATGCTTCTTTCCTTCACCTTCTAGAAAATGCAAATCCTTTTTAAAATATTTCATGCTAAAATGTAAGATTACCTTTTTGCAATCCTGGGACATATAATAGTCATATGAATTCATCTAAATAAATTGGCTGGAGGTGTCTATCAATGGACTAGGGGCTGTAACAATCAATGGCTTTGGTCTAACCTTGTACAATGTCACTTAAACATTGTCTTGTCTCCTAAGATCTAGTTGATCAATCAAATTAAGGCTGATGCCTGAAAGGCAAGGCACATTCCCATTCTATGTTGATAGAGTTCTCCCTTTACTGAGTGCCCTCTGTAGCCTGAAGAAGCCAAACACACAAATGGTTCCTGGGCAGGGCAGAGGGATAAGATCTTACTCATCCCACTTGCATTTAGATGGAATTTACCTTTGAGCACAATATCCATTGAGTTCATGATAGCAATTTAAAAATGTCTGCAAGACAGCTTATTCACTTTTCCAGCCAGAAGTTTGTTGCTTTACATTTTCTTCCTGTTTCTAATTTTAACAGTAAAACGTTTTATGTAGTTTCTATACTAGTTGCATGTTTGATTTATCAGACAGCATTAAAAATGTGAAAATGCATATCATTTTAGAGTTACAAAACTAACAACAATGGTCCTGTAAGTCCTATATATCCACCCAGCTCAGAGGAGCAAAATGCATAGACCTGCTTTCTTGATAGGAGTGAGGAGTTTTAAGATGGGAGCCCAAGAATGATCTTACTCTTATCCGCTGAGTAACTTTGACTAGTCCCACTCACTCCAGATTATCCTTATTACTAGGCTGTTTTGAGTTGGGGATGTGATGGAGAAGAAGGGGAGGGATTTGCCCTTTGCTTCAGGAACCCCTCCTTGTAGCACCTGGTATTCTCATAGGTCCAGAGATGCCATGGCTGGTGTTATAGAAACTGGGTAGCTATTCACCAAACCTACTTCCCTTCCTTTTGGGGCACACTATCCACCTTGCCCTTTCTTTCAGTTATATGTGGTCATGGGACTAAGTTTTGGCCATCTGCACGTGAAAGGGTCTATATTTACTCCAAAAATGTGTTGATGATTTAACATTTTGGAAGCTATTATGTTATTCATCATATTAATATGTTGTAAGAGGGGAAAAAAAAACACATGATCTTTTGAAAGATGCCCCAAAAGGATCTGATACAATTCCATATTTATCATGTTTTTTTAAAAAAGTAAACTTAAAATAGAAAACTATTCCTTTAATATGTTAACTGTCGGTAACTGCTGTTTTGTTCATTACTTCACTGTTGATAGCCAACAATCATGGCAAGAACTTGCCTTAAGGCAGCTTATTACTTAGTTACTTAACAACAGCAGTTCTGACCATTGCCATTTACTAAAGCGAAGATTCCAAGAAGGAAAATAGTTCAGCCATTCGAAGTTGGTTTTCTGTTGCCAGAATCTCTGTGAAGAGCCTTGATCCCCCATCATTCCTTGGTTTGACATCAGACACAGGGGCCAAAGCTTAGAGGTCCCGGAGGAGTCCCTGTCTTTCATCAGGAGGCTTAAGCAGAGGAGGCATTCCTTAGCGGGGTGGGAGGTGTGGGGGGTGGGGAGGGTGGGGGGCTGGGGGGTGGGAGTGTAGGAGGGTGGGGGGGATGGGAGGGTAAAGGGGGTGGTGGGCAAAGCCTGAAGGGTTTTCAAGATGTCCGTCCCTCCTGTGGTCCAGGGCTTCTCAGTAGGAGAGGAGCTTCTGGGGCCCAGATCTGTGAAGCATCTCTCCTCCTTCACACTCTCACTCAAATCAATTCACGAAAATGCACTTTTGGGGGATTCATTTAACTTCCTCAATAAACTTTTCCTGCCAGGTTTAAAAAAAAAAAAAGAAGAAGTCCAGATTTCACGCCTGGTAATGAAAATTATGCTTATTTTTAAATCTGGAAGACTGTTTCTGTCGTCCTTGAGTTGCCTAGCGTTTCCATTTATTCAGGCATTGAACGCTCCAAAAGAAGCTTGCTGTATCTGGCAAATGGTACGAAAAGAAACATTAAACTATTAGCACTTTAAAGTACCACTGAGGAATCCTTTTATTCCCTAAATGCAAAGCTTTGCATGAGAATGTGTTTAATAATTAGCTGGTAGACCAGATTACTCAGGAGTCTCTTCTGGTCTCATAAGTAAATAGGATTCTTTGTTGTAATTATTTATTTTCCCGAGAGGCCAGAATGGCTATAATCTTAACTACAAGTTTATCTGTTTCCTCTTTCTAGAATGATTTACTGTGTATACCTAAGAGACAAGGAAACCTCTTTGGGTTTCCCTAGTCTAGGCTTCCAGGAGACATTTCTCTTTTTAAAGGACCCAGGTGTTAAGCCAAATCCCCTGTTTATAGAATGTTAAGGTTATGACACAGTCAATAAAAGCCTGGAAGTGCTGTTACTGCTGACATTGCGCTCCTAACACACGCCTTTGTACCTTTTATTTCTCTTTCACAATAGTGTGGAGTTAAGAAGGGAGTGTAAAACTTAACTTTGAATTTCCTGGCTTTTGTTGGTTTGTTGAGCAATCCTAATGCTATTGAAATTTTCCCCTTTGCTGGGTGGTTGTTTTTCTGGTGTGCAGTTGTGCATTGTATTTTTCCTAAGAATTACAATGGTCTGGACACGTCATATTGGTATGAATGTAAACTGTAGATTGACCTTTGGCATGGTAAGTGGAAGCAGAGGAATATGTGTAAAATGTGTGAATTTATTTGAACCTGACCATGATTTCCAGTGGGGGAGGTGATTTCACGTTTGGAGTTGATTGGGCACCTCTCTCTTTTTTTTCCCTGGCCTTGGGTTGGACCAGCTCAACATGGAATTGCTGTTTTTACATGAAGGCAAACACCAGATGAAAGGTGAGACGTTCTGCCCCTCGTGATGGTACTTTCAAACTTGAGAGCCCACATGGATCCTTAAGGGACAACAGCCACCCCACCAGCTCACTCTTTCTAGTGGATTTTCTGCAAAAAAACAGCTCTGAGCTTGTTCATATGGCAAAAAACACACACACACACAAACAAAAAACAAAAAAAGAGAGAGAGAGAGAGATGTCATTGGCTGATTTTTTCTTTCATTCCTTTTATTTATTAAAAATAATTTATGTTGTTTATTTTTCTCATTGCAAAAGCTACATATGTTCATAGTAGGAAAACTGTTAAGTAAAAAGAGGCAAACAGAGGAATATAAAGCATTACTTAATTAACCACTGCTAACAATTCAGCGTGCTTCTTTGTAGGCATTTTTCTTATGCAAAACGTATGCATATTGTTTTGTAACCTACTTTCTTTCAAACCATAGCCTCAAACACCTTTGCACAACAATGATGTTATCTATTTTTTTATGTTTAATTATAAAAGTAATACATACTTAAACTTTAAAAATTTTGCTAAAGGTTTTAAACTTCGTGTCCTTTCATATATATGCATATAATGTACATACACACATGTACCTTTTTATTTTTCCATTTATATAACAGTCTTTGATTAGGTGAATTATAATTTGAGTAAGTACTTGTCTCTGGTCTTTCCCTTGAACTGTGAATTCTGTGGAACCCTATCAGTTTTATCTCCGCTGTCTCAACCCTTTCCTCAGATGGTGACTGGTAAGTAGTAGGGTTTCAGTAAATAACTGATAAATGAATAAATAAACCTTTACATTGTTTTCAGTTTTTCTCCATCACAAACATTCTTCCACATATAACTTTGGCCACATATATTTTGTAGATTTGGTGTCGTCCTAGAAATAGAATTTAGAGCCATGGACGTGTGCTTTGGAAGGCGAGCTGCCTCAATTTGGATCTTGGTAGGAACATTTAGCAAACTGGAGTGTGCTGAGGCTGGCACAGGAGAGCACTTAGGCACTTTCTTCTCCACTCCAAGTTCAGTGTCCTTATGTTCATAGGTTATTATTGGCCACGGTGGAAGTATTTACACCACAGAAATTGGCAAACACTACAGATCAGGACTTTTTCTATGTTTTATTGTTCTCTCTTTCCTTACTCCCTCCTTTCCTTCCTCTCCCTCTCTTTCTCTCTCTCTCTCTATTGCTGGTTTACAATCTGACCATTGCCATGGCCATAGGAAAGCTACATAATCTCTCCAAGGCTTAATTTTCTCACGTGTAAAATGGGGATAATTAAGATCAACCTCACAGTCAGGGAGATTGCTTGATGGAGCTCTAGGAGGCACCGTTCACAAGGAAGGCTAGGTGAGCTGTGCATTCTGGAATTGTGAGTGTGCAGCCCCACTCACAGAGCAGTTGTGAGGAGTAAATGGTTAATACTTGCAATTGTACAAGCACTTAGCCCAAGTACATACCAAGCAATCATGAAATGCAAGCAATTATTGTATTATGTGATTATAGACATATGTATTACTTTAGATGTTTCCAGATGTTCTCTAAAAGTGTTGTACTAATTTGTGTTCTTGCTACCAGTTTCCTAACTCCTTTGCCATGAGTGAATGTTACTGGTCTTCCCAGTGTAATAAAAATATCTAATTTGGCATTCATTTGCTTTTCGTTGATTATTGTTGAAGCCAGACATCTTTTCTTTTGTTTATCGACCATTGGGTTTCTATGAATTATCCATTTATGCTCCTTGCCTATTCTTCTATTAGCATCTCCTTCTACTTTTCTTCCTCTTCCTTCTTACATCGATCAAATCAAAATTAAATCATAAGAGCTCTTTGAATACTTTTTTCAGTATAAGTGTTACAAACATTTGACTTTACTTATGTGTTTTGTTTGCAAATTTGTAGGCCATAAAAATCATTAATGTTTTATGGGTTTTGTGTCTTCCTTACTAAGATACTCTAAAATTATAAAAATAATCTCAAAAAATCTTAATCATTAGGGCAGGGTCATGTTTGGACAGACATCGAGGTTATTTTCATAGCTATCTATTCTTTATCCATTTGTTTATAACTGTAATTATTGTAATTTAAAACACATATATAACTATTATAAATGCATATAATTCTAAGTAGCTATTTTGCGATTATAAACACCTCCGGTTTAACATTCTTATACCTCTATTTTTGGACACATCTCAGATTACTCATCAAGGAGAGCACCCAATTGTCCTCCAAAAAGGTTATACCGGCTTCGATGCTCGCTGTCAGCATGTGAAAATGCTATAGAGTACTGGGAGCGTAAGAACTCTGTGAAACCAAATATTCATATTGAGATTTGGGGACACGCTTTGTAGTATTTTTTTTCTTGTAGGTAATAAGATGTCTCAATACCCTTCCAACTCTGATTTTGTTACTTTCTCACCCCATAAATTATCCACACACAAAGACTGAAACGCACCGCTAAGCATTTTATCAGATTTGGGAAAGTAACAACTGGCAAAGGCAGGTCTCAGGGCTGCAGAAGCTCATCGTGGAGTCTTGTGAAGAGACATCGCACAAATGCAAAGAGAGGCTAAGCAAATAAAGGTGCAGGTGGTGTGCCTGTGAGGGAGCAAAGCCCCTGCAAACTCCCCTGTGAATGAGAGACAATAAGATGTGAGTCCTGAGCTTCGCGGGAGCCTCAGGTTCTGGGATGGATTGTCGGATGTGCAAATGCGGTCTGAAGCCGTCCAATCTATTTCGGGGGGTGAGCTGTCACACTGCAAATGTACCAAAGGGCGTAGGGATGATTTCACACAACAGTTCACTCGGTGATTTACGTGGGTGCAGGCGGTGGGATCATATGACGCGTGTGAGCCAATAGACGACGGACCTGCTTTGCCACTGACAATCAACCGACACTGAGCGATGTCAGCAGCCAATATGACTGAGAACTGAGAAGGCATAATAACATTTACATTGATGTTTTCAGCCGCAATTGCTACATGCTTTCTCTCTGCGATTGCAAAGATGCAATATGTTGATCATACAATAAATTGCCCAGCTTTCATTCTTTAAGGATTTCTAACCCAAATTTGATCATTTCGCAGCCGTGTTGTGGTTTGTTATTTCTCCAAAATGGAATCAATATCTATATTATATATATGGCTTTTCAGGGATCATTGTTTCTGTTTCTTGAATACCAGCACCATTTAATCAAAAGAAGGAATTCACAAAAAGGCGAGATTATATTGTCCTGAATGTTAAGCAATATTCCGTATGCATTAGACACTGATGAATATTTCAAGGAGTATCTAGTGGCTAATCCTTGTCTTGAAGATAAGAAGAGATTCAGCAGTTACACACACCCAAACTCTTACACGAAGACCAGAAAAAGATGGTAATTTGGTAAGACTGAATTCAGCTCTTCAGATGTAGATGACCATGGCCTTCAGGGAGAAGGAGAAAATCAAAGTTAAAATAAAAAGGACATGGAAGTTATGTTCTAATGCTTGATTTATCTTTAATATTTATAAAGATGCAAGTCTTTCCTGGACCTCTGTGTATTTTTTGGTTAAAGCTGGTAAGCACAAGCATCCCAACTAACAATGACAACCGTGGGATTTTAAAGGCTGATTGATTATGGTGCCAAGAAGGTAATAAAGACAACTAACTATCCATGATGTGAATTGAGGACTGGCTTGCTAAAATTCCTCTCTGGAGAGGGATAAAGTGTATTTGCCTTTTCCTAGTCCCCATTTGGAGAGCAAGTCTGGAGGAGATGATGTGGCATAACAGAAATGCCATTAAAGCCCAAAGCAGGGCCCTGGGCTTTTCCTTGGCTTGGGTGATAACTACCTTTCTACCTTAAGAACACTGGTGTATTTTTTGGATCCCATGACTTCATGTGTAAATGAGGTTTCAAATTCTGGGAAAATTCCAGAAATCTCTCCATTGACACGCACGGGAAAGGCGGTCTTCTCTTTCAAGCCGGAGGAAATTCGAGAGAACCACTGGGTAATAGAAGAGTCTGGGTTATTTCTAGCGCAGAGTAAGAAGAAACAGGAAAAAGTGCTGGTGTTCAAGGACCTCCAACCGTGAGAAAGGCATGGGCCATGTAGCTCTCTGAGGAGGGAAGAAAAGGCTCAGCATTGTCTGAAAATTACTAGACTGCTGGAGCCACGTGGGCAGGAGCGTGTCTCCTGTATTCATGCATGTGTCCCCAGAAGCTCACATCACGCCTGTCAGGTGGAAGGTATCCGAGACAGATTTACTATAAGGCAAATAAACCTTAAGCTTCAGGGTCCCTTCCATTTGCAACCTAAGATGCTCTTTCATACCCAACTTTGTATTTTCAATTTTATATGCTTTTTTATCACAGGGTCTCCCAACTATTACAGACCTCAAGCCCCACACAACCAGCCATCTGTCACCCTGTAAGGGTACAATAAGTATTTATTGGCCAAATGAGAAAAAAAAAATTTTTTTTAAATAAAAAAGGAAAAGAAGGGAAGGACAAAAACTCAAACCAGAAAAACCCATGGCAGCTGGGAGGATCAAATTCAACCTTGATCAGCCAGAGGCAGCCTTCTTAAACCATTCCCAAACAGCAACAGGCAATGGTTTGCCTCCATTAATTCAGCCCGTAAAAAGCTTTATTCTTACTTGGCAACCAAGGGCAAAAGGCAAATGTGTTTGAGCCTCTCTTAGGATATTCTGGGAGATCGCAGGAAGGGTTGCTCGGATTCCCAGAGGCAGGAGAGGTGAGTATAAGGGAGCTTTGTGCTTGGCAACACGCTGGGCACTCTCACATACCTTGTCTCACTTAATTTATTGTCCCCACTTCAAAGATGAGGAAACTGAAGGTCAGGAAGGTGAACTCATTTTCCTTAAAGTCATGCCACTATTAACTGGTGAAGTTGGGATCTGAACTTTGATCTGTTGAGTTCCCAAACCTATGTGCTTTCCTTGACTCCGTGCTGTTCTCCAGTGAGAAAAATAGAAGGTTCTTCCGTGGGTTGTAAAAGTCTGCCTAAAAAATAAGAAAATCACGAAGGAGTCCAGTGAGAAACGGAAGTGAATAAGGATTAGTGGGCATTAGGGATTGGCTGGCGGCTTTGTGACCGTGGCTTCTGCTATTCTGCTGCGTAGTAGAAAAAGATCCAGCTAATTCAGGGTGGGCTGGGAAGGACCCGTGCACTTGGGCCACAGGAACTTTAAGGAACAGCGCATGTGGAGGAGTGATTTGAAACAGAGGCTGTAGGTGGTTCAAAGATTGAATCTGAAGAAGCTGGAATCAGAGGAATCAAAAAAGATGTGAAGGCTGAAGTGACAAAACCTAACTTCTCTGTGGAATTAGAATTTCCTCGTCTTTCCACAAAGCCCTTGGTTATTCATTACTTGAGGTGGGAAGCCTTCAAAGAAGTCATCTTCTGGGGCAGCACCACGTGAGCCAGGCCGGGCTGGGCGTTGCGGTGGATCCAGGAGACCGCGCTGTCGTCTCTGCCCACGGGGCTAACAGGATGGTCAGGAGCCTCCATACATACGGGCCCACAGCACAAGCCGGTGGTCACTGCCTAGAGAGCGGGGAAATTATGAAGAAGGGGTAGGAAATGCATGGTTCCTTTTGTGTACTTCCTGACCTTGTCCCTGCACGTACCTCACGTTTTAGAACGGGGTTTCCTGAGCGTCTTCACAGTAACCCTGCCAAGGAGGCAGGGAGGGTGTGATTACGCCCTTTATGCAGATGAGGAAGGAAAGGAAGGCTCCGAGACGTGACGTGAACTCACTAAGGCCGTCCAGCTGCTCCGCGGTAGAGCCAGGACGCCCCCTAATTTCCCAGGCCGGTGTATTTTTGCCAGACAATCATCCTTTTCAGCGTCACATTTTAACTGGCAGCGTCTTCATTACCCGATGCCCCCCCCCCCCCCTTATTTTTAATTTGAGAGAGAAGGAGCATGAGAGGGGGAAGCTCAGAGGAAGAAGCAGACGCCATGCTGAGCAGGGAGCCCTGATGCGGGACTGGACTCGATCCCAGGACTCCAGGATCATGACCTGAGCTGAAGGCTGTCGCTCAACCAACTGAGCCACCCGGGCGCCCAACCCAATGCCTTTTTAACAAAACGGCGCGTTCCTAGTCACTGAATTGACAACTAATGCACTATTTCGACTCAGTATTAAAAAGTGGGAGAGTAGAAGTCTATGCCTTTGGAACTGGGATAAAGACATAGTGGGACACAACCTAGGACTTGCCCAGTGGTGTGTAGCAAGATGGCTCCAGGGCCAGGGGTAGAGGGTGGGAGGTGGGTGGCTGGGTCGGGGCGGCTTTGTAGCATTCGCTGACTTCCTTCACCTGACTTTGTAGCATTCGCTGACTACTCCCACCATCGCCATTTTTAAGCTGCCGACAGTTTAAGGTCTCATTCAGGAGATTCCTGAATATTTAACAAAAGGCTCTTAGCTGGTAAGAAGCTAGCCTGCTGTTGATAGTGGTCTCTTCCATCGTTTTCACTCTTGTTTTTGGAGCTAAGAAGCATCTTGAGAGAAAATTCTGGACCTGACATGAAAACCTTGAGTCTAGTACCTTGAGTCTAGTACTAGGAAAGCTATGCTTTCCTTTCTTTATTTGTGCCTGTCCATTAGGGTACAAATTCATATTCTGTATCTCATTGATTTTTTAAAAGTGGCTTGACTTTATCTGTCTGACATATACAAGCTGACTACATTATTGATAATTACTTCTCCTTTTTAATTCTTAAAGAACAATGCACTCCTCGTGGATCTGAAAATCAGACTCACAGGGCCGATAAGAAAGACAGACGTGCTTTCATTTACGTGTTCTTCCTTTCCTCATAACCTGCAACATTTCTATATAGAACGAATTCACTGGAAGTCGTTCCCTTTGCTGAATTTAAGGTAGCTCGGTATTAATGAACGTCTAATGCTGGGTTTCTGATTCTCTGCTATTTCTTGCCTTCCTGGACCACTTTACCGTGATCAAGTCCAAGGATCTGCTTCGTTCACGTTGCTCCGAAAATCTGAAAGTGCAAGGTATCCATTCAGGTTTATTCCTCCCTGGTGGGTACAGCTCTCATCAGATACTAATGAGAATTACAAATGTGGCTTAAGGAGAAACTAGTGCCTTTGGCGTTGAGGGGCTGCTTATTTAAAGATGTATGGCCATGGCACTTAAGGAAAATGATTTATCTGTTTTGTTTTGTCCTCCTATAAATCAAGAATACAGCACAGCATTAAACATTCCTCAATATTTATGCTAATATAAATTTGGGTTTACATACTTGACACTAATTCAGGAGGAGCAGTGGTATTAGAATAAGGGCTACCAGTGACAGACTGGGGTATTCCTGAACAGCCACTTTAACTCTATTAGGCTCTGGATGTTCCCTCGGAGTCCGGACAAGGGAGGTACTCCCCATTAGGCGCAGTCTCTCTGCTAGGCACATTCTGACCACACTCTCCATTTTTTGTTTGGTTTAAGTTTGGGCATTAGGTTAGCAATTGTATTTATAAATGGCTTACTAATGAGTAAGAGAGACAGAGATCAAGCTCTGTGGGAAATCAGAACGCAGGATGCTTGTGTGTGTCCGCGAGTCTTGGAAAAGTCAGTGGATCCAGGGAGCAAACAAAGAAACTACAAACATTTTTTTAAAAAGATTTTATTTATTTATTTGACAGACAGAGATCACAAGTAGGCAGAGAAGCAGGCAGAGAGAGAGGGGGAAGCAGGCTCCCCGCTGAGCAGACAGCCTGATGCGGGGCTCGGTTCCAGGACCCTGGGATCATGACCTGAGCTGAAGGCAGAGGCTTAACCCACTGAGTCACCCGGGTACCCCAGAAATGACAAACATTTTTAAAGACAGATTTCATGCCCACTAAACTGAGATTCTTTTCTGCCATTGTGTTGGCATCTCCTAGATGGGACTGGCCCTCTCAAATTCCTCAACCTCTTTGTGCTGGCTTCTGTTTCCTTGCAAGTAAAAGGCAAAGAATAATAGGGATCGCCCCATAAGCTTTCTGTGACAGCCGGTGAGACAAATGCAGTACGCTATGCACAGGATATAAGTGTGGTAGGTTGGCCCAACACATGTCCTTGGGTTTGGCTTTCGCCATGTGCAACTGGAATCCTGATTGCGTCTTTCCATTACTGGTCCCACTGGTGAAAGTCCATTGGAGCCCACGAGTCACAATTTTCTGAGATGTTTTGTCAGGCCTTTCCCCAGTTAGTTCAAAGGAGGAGCTGAAAGCCTTGCCAGAGTTCACTGTATTGTGAGTGTCCTTCCTCAGTGCCTCATTGCACTATGGAAATCAGGTCAGTCTCTGATGAGCTGCCTGGCTGGCTCTTGCAGGGAGTGTCCTGCAATTCTACTTTCCATATTTTCCATGTCTGAGTGCATTTTTGACGCTCCCTATCTTCATCCATCCCCCAAATTGCACACGTTTAATTTGGTAATAGGTTTCCTTTGAAGAGATAACGGAGGTGGACTGTCCACCCTATCTCCCATGAAAATTTGGGACTTCTTTGATTACTTTCGATGCAAAATACAATGAGAATTCAAGGCCTTATTATCATTCTTGCTAACCAGGAGACACGCCAGGTTTAAAGTCAGATTTGTTTCTGTGTTAATAATCCATTTGTATTACCCTTCCCTGCAGTTCCCGTCTCTTCTCCTGCTATCTTCAATGTGAGTTTGCACTTGTCAAAATGAATAATATGCGGTATCAATTCAAACTCCACTTTTCCAGTGTGTTCAGCCGTAATAGTTTCACTTTGCCTTGATTCTGTTGATTGCTATTAAATCCTGGATTGCTTTAAATTCTGTGAGATGGTCCTCAAAGTATCACTTATAAATTGTGTGCATTCATTAGAATCTTGCTTAGAACAAAGAGTACCCAAGCCTCTGCAAAGACTGCCTTCTACTTTGTTCTCTCTATAGAAGAGGCTATAGCAATGTATTCTATCTCTTGGGGAAAAAATTGTGTGAAAAGTAAATGTGTTAAATTATTAGAGGTGGGCTTTTTTTGTTTTGTTTTGTTTTGTTTTATCTTTTCTTTTTTATTTGGCAGAGGAACAAAATATTCCAAACTTAACATGCTTTCATGAGGAGTATGGATTGGGGCCAAGATTCATAATAAATTTCTTTGTGTCCAGCTGTACAATATTGATGTAAATGAAGTGTTAGTTGAGTTTATTTTAAGGGAATTCTTCCTACATAATTTATCTCGGTTTCAAATGCCAACCTCCAGCTCTTTTTTTTCTTGGAAGTATAGTTATTATAGACTACCTTTTAAGAAATCCTGTCAAATAAGAGTATTGCAAATATCAAATCTATTTTTCTGTTTAAAAAAAAAAGACCTACTTCAAATAAAAAGCTAGCCAAAGTAGAGCTAAGTCAAGGTGAGGGAGTATGGGAAATAAAAGGTAGTGCTTGTCAGGTGTTTGCTGAGCACACCTTACTAGTGCAGCTGGGTGCTGGGTGCTGGGCACATAGTCTTAGGAGGAACTGCCCTAGAAAAAATTACGTGTGAAGAAGAGAAGAACAACAACTTGTTGATTATTTATTATAATTCCAACTAGACACAAGTTTTCCATGATGCCAATAAACTTTAAGCTTTAGGGTCCCTCATTTGTACAAGCCCCTTCCAAGACCCTGGATAGGGCCCAGATCATATGTTCACATGGCCACATGTTCTGTAAAATTTGGAAAGTAAGATATTTAAATGCAATTGGTTAAGACCACTGTCGCTGTCTGCTCTACCTTCCCCCTGATACTTCCCCATTTGGGAGCCAGTGTATTTGGAAAGGCCACCAGTATTTTGGAGATCTAGTTGAGGGAAATTGGGTTGGAACAACATTTAGGTTTGGGTTTTCTGAGATAAATTTTGTGGTCTTCAGTCACCTCTATGCTCAGTTCAGTAATTATAAACCACCCCAGGGTAGAAATTGTGCCAGAATACTTCTACCTGCCCACTGTGCTGATTCACTCAGCTTCAGGACACAAAGATGAAAAGCCCAGAAACCATATCATGGTATCAACATGGTTTACAGGGCAAGGCATCGGAAATAGGTTAATGATGAAGGAGATAAGAAGTTTGAAATCCATAAACTAGTCTCATCAGTGACTAAGGAAAATGAAAATTCTTTTCTGTCAGGAGTATATTCAGTAATGAACCATATATCACCATATGTAAAGCTCCTGCTATGGGCTGAATTTTTGTGTCCCTCCCCCAACCCCAAATTCATAAGTTGAAAATCTAATGCCCAGTATGATGGTATTAGGAGGCAGAGCCTTTGGGATATGATTAGGTCGTGAGGGTGGAGCATTCACAAATGGAATTAGTGCCTTTATAAGAGACCCCAGAGAGCCTTCTTGCCTCTTCTGCCGTGTGAGAGTGCAGTGAGAAGATGGTCATCGGGGAAGTGGGCTCTCACCAGACAGTAAGTCTGTCTTGATTTTTGACTTATTTATAAGTAATAATTTTTTGCTTTTTTAAACCACTCAGTCTATGATATCTTTGGTTTCAGCAGCCCTAATGGGCTAAGACATCCCTCATATTTTCTTTTTTGATGAGTGTGTGAAATAGAACTAATCACAATTCTTGTAGTTATGCGAACTTCTAGCCATATAATAAACAGAGATACGTCTGTGTATAATGCTTATTGCATCCAAGCTATTAATAATAAAAAACCAAATTTACTTCAACCAAGCTAGAACAAAGACTGAAATGTCTTTATCCTTTCTATAAAAATTATATTACAAAATCATTATCATATGAAGAAGTGATCAAGACTGCAGCCAAATAATATAGCAAAAATATGATAGAGGTATTCCAGGCAATTGATTAATAAAAATATTGTGTTCTTTTTCTGGATTTTATGATGCATTGGCTTTTGGCAGGTTAAAAATATGTAATTTGTGATTTCTTTTCTCATTCTATGTACAAATTCATTTTTATTTTGAATGTAATTAATTTGTAAGCAAGTATTGAATGTTTACTGATTCCTTGAATTGTGCAAGGAAGTGGGCAGGGAAAGATAACAAAGACATGGTCCTTTGTTTGCCAAATAAAGTATGACACATGTATACTACAGGATTATATGCAGCCATGAAAAAGAACATGAGAGGTCTTTAAAAAAAAAAAAAGATTTTGTTTATTTATTGAGAGACTGCAAACAGGGGGAGGGGTCAAGGGAGAGATTCTTAAGCAGACTCCAAGCTGGTTGTGGAGCCCGACTTGGGGTTGGATCCCATGACCCTGAGATCATGACCTGAGCTGAAATCAAGATTCGGTTCCTTAACCAACAGAGCCCCTCAAGTGCCCTAAGAATAATCTCTGTGTTTGAGTGTTAAGTGAAGAAAGCAAGGAGCAGAACAAACATATACAGTGTACTGTTTCTAAGGAAGAGAGGGAGACGTATATGTTTATATTTACACAGGTAAATTCTGGATGGATACACAAAACACTGGTATTCTAGCTTTTATTATTATTATTATTATTAAAGATGTTGTTCATTTGATACAGAGAGAGAGAGAGAGAGGGTGTGTGTGTGTGTGTGTGTGTGTGCATGTGCATGAGTGGGGGAGGGGCAGAGGGAGAAGCAGGCTCCCTGCTGAGCGGGAAGCCCAACATGGGGCTCAATCCAGGACCCTGAGATCATGACCTGAGCCAAAGGCAGACGTTTGACTGAGCCACCTAAGCACTCCGCTGGTAGTCCCTGGTGTTTTCTGGTCCTTATGGGGTTTTTTCCTGACTGTCAGAATTCCAATCCCCACAAAATATGGATCCACCAGGCCCTGGCTATGTGACATTTTGCAGGCATATTAAACTTACTGAAGGAGCACCATAGCTGGGCATAACACTCTCTTCCCTTTTCCTAACGAGCAAACTGAGCCTCAAAGAGGTTAAATCGCTTTTGTAAGGTGAGCTGGTAAGTGCAGGTCTGGATTCACACCCTGATTCACAAGCCTTTCATGCTCCAATGTGCCTTCTTAGTCAAGGCTGCTTTTGATGTCTGTTTCTCACACCTCTCTTCTAAGCTTTCTCTCACAGCCCTCACAGAAGATTTTCCCTAACTCATCATCTCTCCCCTCATCCTCAGCAAACATTTTGTGGTGATTATCTTTTACTTCACATGGCAAGTATAAGCTGTCAAGTGGGAATTTCTCTAACCCTTCCCCTTCCCCTTCTCCCTGTCCTCCTGTCCCCTGATCTCAGTGAAGGACATCCTTCTCTGCCCTCCCACAACCCAAGGGTCCTCCTGACTCCACCACTCACTCCCCTCTGTCAATCAGCCCCAAGATTTGCAGAATTCGGCT
The DNA here is from genome assembly GCF_922984935.1 of Meles meles. NCBI lineage: Eukaryota > Metazoa > Chordata > Mammalia > Carnivora > Mustelidae > Meles > Meles meles. Next base: position 72,753,976 of record NC_060074.1, read on the forward strand.
CCCAACACCTCTCACCCCTGTCTCTTCTCCCGCCCCCTCCGCTCTATCATCAGCTCACGTCCTCACCCTGCCTGGCATCCTTGGTCTTATTTTTCTTCAATCTGTTCTCAACTGTGCTGCCATCTGAACATTAATCTGATCCTGTTTCTCTCCTGTTTAAAACTGTTCAAATCATTCATTCAGCTGTCTAATGCATCCTTACAAATGCTACTTTGACCTAGGAAATGAGGATCCACAGAGAGCAGAGCCAAGTTCCTGCCTCACAGATCTTGGGTTTAGCAGGGGGAGGGGGAGAAAATACGCAGCATAAGGAAGTTAATACAGACGTGTGAATATAAAATAAAGACAAAAATATACATGTCAGAGAGTGATAAATGCTAGCTAACAATCAGCACAGTAAGGGAGGTAGGAAGAACCAGGGGCAGAGCAAAGAGAGTTTGCTATTTTATACACAGTCTGGTTGGGAGAGCCTCGCTGTTAAAAAATTTGAGCAGGGGGGCGTGCCTTGGTGGCTCAGTGGGTTAAAGCCTCTGCCTTCGGCTCGGGTCATGATCCCAGGGTCCTGGAATCGAGCCCCGCATTGGGCTCTCTGCTCAGCGGGGAGCCTGCTTCCCTTCCTCTCCCTCTCTGCCTGCCTCTCTGCCTACCTCTCTGCCTACTTGTGATCTCTGTCAAATAAATAAAATCTTTAAAAAAAAAAATTTGAACAGGGATTTGAATGAAGTGAGGGCAGGGCATGGACAGGCACAAGCGCATTCTAGGTGAGGAAACTTCGGGAAGGAAGGAAGTGGCCACTCTTGCTGGGAAACAGCAAGGAGGGTAGAAGAGGGTCGCCCAGTGGGATGGGGGCCTAGAGTAACAGCATGGTGTTGGTGTGACATCACTGAGGGTTTTTGGGCCACTGAGGCTACTTTCGTTTTTACTCTGAGTGGTCTGGGCAGCTGTGGGAGGGTTTGGAGCGCAGGAGTTCTATGATCTGAAGTACCATTGGGAAGATCACTCTGGGTGATGTGTTGAGAAGATTTTAGTGGAGCACAAATGGAAGCAGAAACAATTAGAAGACCACCACAACGGTCCAGGCAAGAGATGATAGTGGGTTAGACCAGAGAGTGAGGAGTGGGAAGATTCTAGATATCTTTTGCACAGTTCTCTGTATCCTTCAAGATCAAAGCCTCCTTGTTCAGCATGTTACACAAGGTCCTCCATGACCTGCCTGCTCTGTATCCCTCAGGTGCCCTGAGGGCTTTGTACAGTTTCTCCGTGTGCCTGGAGCCCCCAGCTACTTTCTTCAAGGTGTAACGCAGTGAGCCATCCATTACTCCCCTTCTTCCTCCAAATCTGGGTTGGCTATGTTCCCGGCTCCCTGTGCTTATCTCCATCCCTCTGTGCCAAAACTGTCTCTTTACTGATCTGTTTTCCTTCCCCACAGTTGGCTGTGAGTGTATTAAGGGAAGGAATAGTGGTGTCCTCCCATCCCCCCTTTTTAACAAGTACTTGGCACATAAGAGGTGCTCAGTAAATATTGTCATAGGTGAGTATGGTCATTAACTGAGTCTGACTTTGAAGTTCTATTTCTCCAAAGCAATAGCTCTAGAGAAGGCTCCTCCTGTGTAGGGACATACATGGACAAAATCAGTGGTGAGGTTTAACTTCAGAACCTGCCACTTCAGGTAGTTTTTGGAGTAAGACAGGGTTTAAACAAATAAATTTCTAAAAACTGGTAGTATAGGCAAAAGGAGTAAAGAGTTGGTTAAAAGTTGTGGAGCAAAAATAGAAAGAATGACTATTTATAGAGTGCCTACCCGGAGTCATATCCTCTATGAGCATCTTAGATACAGAATCAGAGATTAGAGTGGAGACTTATGGGACCCTGGGAAGCCAGCTGAGTGTGCTTTTGAAACAATAAGCTTCCAAGAACTCACCCATCCTCGTGAACAGGCAGAGGCAACAAACACGGTGAAGATGGCATTTGAGAAAGAATGTGCAAAATGGTGCAAAGAGATAGAGGCCCTTTGCCTGTGTTCTGTGCGTCACCCTATGTGGGTAGGACAAAGCCCCCTCGTCTCCTTGGCATCCCTTGGCAGCAGGGGGTAGATTGGCATCTGAGTGTCCTGACCGGAATTCACTTGCCAGTCTTCACCTCAGTGACCATATCTCTGTGCCCAGCACTCCATCTACATTGCCTCCTGTCCTCATGCATCTTTTACTTTAGCTGCTGCTGCTAGAATTAGTTTCATGCCGGTGGGATTGGACAGTGCTTCACCTCAGCAATACCGCAGACATCTGGCTTCCTGTCCCAAGGCCCCTCTGACAACCTCGTTGAGAGAGACGCTTGTGGAGGCTTATTCACACGTGCAACCTGGAGGTGTGGGAGGGTAATGTCTCACAGGAAACTCCTGATGGATGGTTATGGGAACTGGAGGAGAGTGCCTCCCCTTCTGTTCCCAGGCAGGCAATTCTTAGGTACATTCTTGTAGTTTCTCTGAAGGTCCTGGGGAGGTTGAGCTCCGGTCACCCGCAGTGCCGACCAACTGGACGAGAGCCCTTCCCTCAGCGTTCCCTCCTGTTTTATTGTCTGTAGGGTCTCCGTCCTGTTTCCTGGGTTTGCGTCTTCACCAAAAACAGCCCGCTGTCCCAGCCTCTGCTTGAAAGTGGCAGTTTGGGGCAAAGGGTTGATGGGGATCCTGTCTCAGAAACCCATGCTTAGCACTCTTCAGTCATCTGGCCTTGAGGGCTCCATCTTGGAGCCAAATGACACATCTGCAGACAACTTTCGGAAAAGCAGCAGCGCAGAGCAAGCAAATTCGTCAGAATGGCTCCCAACCACCATCTGTAACAGGATTTGCTTGCACTAGATATTCTAAAACTTACCTTCCAGCATCAATAGGTCAATCCATTTCTTTTTTCCGTAATATGGACACGGGCCCCACTGAGACCCCCTTTTCTCAGAAACAAATGACCTCAACCTGAAGATCCTTGTAAGGTGATCTGTCACCTTAGTACCCGACAAATGGCCTTTCACATAAAGATATCGTGGATTCTGACACCAAGGATATTTTCAAAAAGAATATTTCTCACTGTGAAACATCCTGGGAAGGCAGTTATCACAATTTTGCTACGAGCTGTTATAGCAGACAATTGTTTTAGAGTTGAGACAGCATTATGCTGTTAAGTCTTTCATTTATTAATTTTCAAATGAAGAGAGTTCCAATAATATTAGTGTTATGTTTCTAAAATTTAGTATTTCTCATAGGAATTTTCCTAGGGATAAAGAATCAGGAAAACATCTTTTATTTTTGTATAAACAAAAAGAGAGGTAGGTTTCAGAATTCACAAACACATGGCTGCTTTACTATCTGAGTAAGTCCCTTTCATTACAAAATGAGCACAGGAGCAAAATTAGCCATAACATGAAAATGTTAACTAATGTTATTCATTTATTTCTAAAACTAGCTCTCACTTAAAGATGTCTCCCCTACTTCATGCTAGACTTGCCAACTTTGACAATATAAATCTACCACAAAGTGAAGTCACAAATCTTGTAAAAGATGTGGGAATTGGTGAAGTGGATAAAGCGATGTTGACAATTGTTTGAATCACAAACAAATCTACTGACAGATGGGAATGGAAGAAACAGAAAAACTAGCGAAAAGTAAGAGGGGGAAAAATCAAGAGGAATGATGATGGAATAGTAATTCATCAGAAATGTTTGAAAATCAAATGAGGAAGAGGGCCCTTGAGAAAATAATGAAGTTCCAAAAAATTTTACTCTTTTTAATGATAATAATGGATATCATAATGCAGTATTATACTATCATAAATTTGGTAGCAAAATCATGTGAGGAAAATCTCCCATTTGTTTCATTCCTGGTTCTAAAAAGTTATTTATGCAATCATAACCCCCAGTGTAAAATATAATAAAGTTAACCTCTTTTAATAATTTTTAGTTTGGTTTTTCAAAGTCAAGTCTCATTCAAAACTTACTCTGGCTCTGACTCTTTGTTCTGCATTTTTTAGTTTCTGCTTTAAACAGATACACTTGAAGATTTTCCCTATTATAGATGATTCGGTGTGTTAAATCATGAATCATGGATCATGGATCAGGTGTTTTGGAACATGGAAAGCGTTTTTGAAAAACCATCAGCCTTTGTATTCTCACTTTGCAGTTGAACAGTTGAGAAATTAGATGACATCACTGATTGTTAGGGGCCTGGCAGGCAGAGAGGAAGGGACGGTTCTAAGACGCATGACACCCACACCGTTCTCTCTCTATGCTTGTGCCACTTTGTCCAAACCACCCAGTTCCTCTGCATCTGAGATTAATCATACTCGACACCAGGTCATGTCTACAAAGTTTTTGAAGACCACTGAGAAAAAGTGCCATCAAGAATTTTTTTTTTATTTTTACTCTGTTTTTTTTTTTTAAGAATTTAAATATAGTTACTTACACTTGATCCTTTGGATTCCTGGATTAGAATGAAAGTGCAGATAATAGGAAATAGAAACTTTGAATGCTTTAGAAATATTTTAGTTCTGTTCAGTTTCATAATCCATGACTTATTCCCAAAGTTACATTATACTTAATTTTTACTCTGAATGTTTTGAGAAGGCTTTTGGCCAAAAACATTAACATTCTGACAATAATTTAAAACAACAGATAGCTCAGAAAGCTTTTTAAAACTTTACAGAACATTTCTGGTAGTGAATTTATCTTTTCTAAATCTATTTCATTCAGGAAAATGATAAAATTAGTTTATCTTTCTTGGGTACCAATCACTAATAATGGGTGATTGAAGAAGTCAGTTTTAAATGAATATTTTGTCTTAGATGATCCATGGAGCCAACATTTTGCATATGGATGTTACAGAGCTATGTGCACTCCAAATTCTAAACGCATTTGTTTTCCAGAAACTTTTCAGGTGCTTTGTAAAATAGTTTGAGGCTTTTCCAAATTGAGCATTTCTAGGACATCAAGAAAATACTCAAAATTTAGAGAGAAAATTTCAGACCATGAAAAATACTTATTATCAATAAAAGATACAAATACAGAAGAGCTCATCATCTTCTTCTTCTCATTATACTTCATTCCCTTCCCTCTTTCCTTCTTGCAATTACAGCTGGTAAACAGATGGTAGGCACAAAATCTGCACAAACAAGCAGACACACAGGCAGACACACACACACACACACACACATCCTCTTAATGGGGAGGGGCCTGTTGTTGGGAGGTCCATTGAGGATTTCCAGCTGAGGAGGACCCAGTTGTCAGGGCTCAGTCAGAGTTATTGTGGAGAGGGAAGTGTTGAAGATATATTAGCCCAGCATACATGTCTCACAGCAAGACTTTTGGTAAGGCACACATCTGGAGTCCCAAAACAGTCAATTCCTGTAGTCAATTCCTATGTCCTTGAATTTTTCTTCAGGTTCCTGGGAGTCAGAAAACTTGAATCATTTTGAGCAGGAGAGTGACAGGATCAAATTTGAAAGACTGTTCTGGATGCAGTGAGGAGAATGGGCAGTGGGGGGGGGGAGTAGGTAGGGAGAGATGCAGGAGGGGGGGGTGCGAGGAAGCAGGGAGACTAATCACTGGCTTTTGCAGTAGTTCAGGTGAGGGGGCTCAAACCTGGGCTAGAGAAGTGCCCAGGTTCCAGAAAAATGGAATTGAAATCAATAGGGACATGGTGTTGAATTGGCAGTAGGAAGTAGAGGGAGGTATCAAAGAAAATCTCCAAATTTCTGGCTTAAACCTCTGGTCGGGTGGTAGATTCATTTGCAGAAATGAGAAAGTTGGAGTAGGTGGAAGTTTATAGGAGAAGATCAAGAAGATCTGTTTTGGACATGCTAAATGTCAGATATTAGTAGAATATTCAGGGGAAAATGTCAAATAGACCAACCACCTGAGCTCAAAAGAGAATTGTGGAGTGCTGGAGGATTCTTTATGTTTTTCAAGGCACCTATGCACATTTTATCTCATTTTATGCTATAACAATCCCTTTATGAAAACAGCAGAGAGACATTTTTACCCTGTATTTCATAGATGGGAAAATTGAAATAAAAAGATGTTCAGAGACTTAGCCAAGTTCATCTCCCTAAATTCCAAGGGCATCCTACAAGACATAATCATTTGATCCTGCTTCTTCCATCTCCGTTTTAGTAAGTGTTTTAGTCTGATTCAAGGCTTCTCTTCTAGTTTTTTATAGGTGGAGCAAGAAGAAGTTTTCCCCCCTTTATAGAGAGTCCCAGACTTTATAGAGAGAGTCCCTCTTTATAGAGAGTCCCAGACTCCACAAGGGTTAATAAGGCACACATGAAATTCATTGTCGTCTCTTGTTTTGAGGTCCAGTGTGAAAAGAAAGAGGATGATCGCTAGCTCAAAAGGGGAGTTCAGGGCCACGGATTCCATCAATCCAGACAGAGTGGGCACAGCAGAAACGGTCATAGAGGTGTAGACAATAGGCTTTAAAGGAAACCCGTCCTTCTGTGTCCAGTGGAGGGAGAGCTCTACCATCCTCTGGGTCTCAGCAGAGACAACAGCAGACTCATAGACTGAGAGCCTCTCTCATTGCTGTAGGCAGTCGTGGAGAGGTCTCAGGCTCTCCCTCATAGAGGGCAGCCCCATGTGATCCCAACTTACTGAGAGTCTGGGCATCAAAGGGTTCAACCACCTAATCATAAAAGTCCACCGGTTCTTGAAGACATCTGGCTGAAAGCCAATCACATTTCAAACCTACCTTTGGTGCCTGTAAGATACTTGTTATAATCAAGGTGCAATAGTTTAAACTTTTGGGGGAAAGTCAGGTCACAGAAGAAGGAGTCTCATGAAAAGCATTGTTTGCTAAGCGAACCCTAAGCCCCAGGGAAGTGCCTGTCTCAGAAACAGTACGAAGACTTCAGATTCCTTGGCCCCTTCCCTCAATCCAAAGCTCCTCTAGCTTTAACAGTTTTCTTTTCTGTGCATATTTGGACATTCCCTCCTCCTTTCAGCTCCAACATACGTTTTTCTACTTTTATTAACTTGACATTATACATGTCTCCCCTCAGCTGCTACACACACTCTGTTTTCAGTAGAAGGTGAACGTGATTGCACTTGGGTTCATCTGACATCTTGAACTATTTTTCAGATGTTGTGGGGAAAGCCAAACCCTAAATAACTTTAGCTGAACACTTTCCCCTTAACTTCTTGCCTCACATGTATTTAAAGGGAAATATATTCCACATGTTTCTGATTTCATTTATCCCTAATTCCACAAGAGGTTGAGACATGGTTGAGGTTCCGGAAGCCTAATGTACCTTTCCCCCCAACTCAGTCAAAAACATCTTTCTCAGGCTTAGAAGCCCACTTTGAACTAGGGGTCAATGACTTCATTGTCAGTTTTCTTCTGAAATGGGTCTACTTCAGAAATTCCAGTCTAAAAAATATCCACAGTCTTCTTCCAGTCTCCAATTTTCCAAGTTTTCTTTGGTCTATGTATTTAGGGCATTAAGAACTGCATGCACATGCAAGATTTTCTTTTGACTTAATCTTTTGGATTTTATTTAGTTTCTCCTGTAGGTCGAGAGCTGAGACAGGGCCTGGGGAATATGGAGTATAATAAAGTTAATTTTGAACAAGATGCTTTCACTATGTCCGGACAGTCAAGGGAGGGCATTTGTGGCTAGAGAACAGGTGTGAGGACAAGAGGGCAAGTGAGAGGTCCTGAGACCAATTGTCTCCGGGGGATCCGAGAGAGACGAGGAAGAGAGGAGAGGGCCATGGCACAAGGGTTGGGAAAGACCTGATCAGAGATAAAACCCAAGAGAGCTGTGCAGTGAGAGCGGAAGTCCTGACACCCCAAATCTGAGCATCTGTCTTTTACGAGTAAAGGTTTTTGTGTCAACAGAAAGGGTCCATTGGTGGAAGTCATTTTTCAACTACCAGTTTATTTTCCCAACAAAGCAATACGCAGGCAGAGAATTTATTCAGAACTCACATCCTCACAGGTCAGTTGGGACTTGGGACATGTGCTACAAAAAAAGTTATAGGAACTAGGTTTTCCTTTCAAAAAGATATTTCTGAAAGAATAAGCAAACTCGAGCAATAGCACTAGATCCACTAATGAGCCAAATGCCAGCTATTTCAAACACACGAACAATTAAGAAGCTGGGGAGGGGGGTGGGTGGCGGGGACTGAGGAAATTCCAGGGGAAGAAAAGGAGAAGCACTTGAAAATAGGTGGGGTTCATTTCCTCCATGCATAGAGTTTTCTCCAACTGTTGCCTCAAGGCTTAGTGTTTCTGGTATTAATAATTCACAGGAAAAAGTAATGAAGTCACCCCAGCCTAGTCAGGAATGGAGGAGATTTAGAGTCTGAATGAAGAACGTACCTTACAGGGAGTTTTCACCCTGGCCTTGTTATGCATCCCCCCTCAAAACCTTTTCCCACATTTGTTCTGACTCAAGTGTGGTTTCATTGAGGACCTAGAATAGATTAATGTTTGGTAAAAGAATTACCTCCTCAAGCTTGGGACAGCTGACTATAGATCAATTCTACTTCCACAGCCAGTTTCTGTTGAGTGGATTATGTGAAGGCAGCTCTTGGCCCATGTACACAATTAGCAGGGTTAAATGAAGATTTAATGACTCCGGATTCAGTTGTTCCATTTTCAGTACACCTACATTTCCCAACCGATCATTCTAACGCACCCTACTTGGAAGGGACCACTGCGCCTGGAACCTGTTTTTGTGGACACAAATCAGGTGCTGGAGGGCCAGAGCTGGTGTCCTCCTGCATGAAATGATGCAGGGGATGAGGCAGGCAGGGCTGCGACTGTGTCGCTCCTACCCAGAATTGCCCTGAAAGAGGGAGCGTCAACTTGGCGCCGTTATTAATGGTCTGTGCTTCTGTCCTCACGCTGGTCCCACAGGGTAGAAGGAAGGGAATCAAGACCAGAGACTGTGCAGCCTGTCCAAACCAGGCAAGTGAGTTACGGCCGGAAGAGCTGAACTCTGTCAGCCCTCTGTGCCTGGCATGTCGCTTGCTTATTTCACTGCCGCAGCCCCTCCTTCTGGCTCCCCATATCCACAGAGAAAACCCGCGGCGTTTCCCCTGCAGTAACAGAGCCATCTTAGTAGAGGGAGACTGCTTTCTCCCATATGCCACCAACAGTGACAGCACCCCTGTGCCAGCAAACAGAGGTGTCCCCGCCCTCCCTGCCTCCCGAGACCCACTGCTGCGCAACGGCTGGGGCTGACTCTGCTGGAGCCGAAGCGGCCTCTGTGTAATGTTACTTGACTTATACATATTTTATTATGTTTGGCTGTTGGTGATGTTCAGATGAAAATTATTTCCAGAGTATAATAAAGGCTGCCCTCTATTAAAGGAGTGCGGTTTAGATCACTGACCATATTAACATCCTCAAAATTGGGGACTATCTATCAAAGCCTTGAGGAAGCAGGGGTTTCAAAGGTTGGGGGCAACCCGGGGAACCCAACAACCCACATGTAGTGTTCTTGGCTTAAAGGAACTGCTGAACCTTGGGAAAGATTTATACCACATTTATTATGATGCTGCGGCATCACCAAGGATATAAACCAGTCATTGGCACTCTCTCAAAGAACACATCATTGTAACTCGTTATAATAATACTGCTGTGATATGTGCTCGTAATATTTATAAAGGCTAAGCTATGAAAACAGTACATGCCAACTGTCAGCAGTGATGTATCATTTGAAAAAAAGAGAACGTCCACGACATAATGGTTTAAATGAACCCTGTAAAAGTATGTTGCCCTGCTGAAGCCGTTTGGCCGTCTGGGCCTCCGATGTCACGCACTGTTTTCCAGGATTCATGGCAGCCTGGCCTCCAGGAGCTCTCTTCCCTTCCTGTAGCTATTTTCAGAAATTCTGCGGCGTTCTTAGCAAACCTCACCTGATCCTGTATCTGGGTACTTAGAGCCCAGCAGAGGGCTTTGCTAAGAACACTTGCAATCGATACATGTGGGCCGATTTCATTTTTATACAAATGTGGGATACTTGTTGGCCAGTCGGGAGGTGGGGCAGACGGTTTTGCTTCCTTGCAGAAAGAAAAGTGATTGGGACCATCTTGAAGGGGGCGGTCATGCGGTCTGGCTGGTGATTTGGCTCCTGACTTGGGGCTCGCTCTGGGAAGATACTCAAGGAGCTTTTCAGAAACCAGCGCGACGTGAGGAACCAGCAATTTCCCAGTGAGATGCCTGTAGGACAGCTGAAACCACAGCAGCAAGCATGGGAACAAGGAAGAGGAGGAACATTTAATAGTCAAACCGGGAACTAACCACGGCAGATTGACTTCCGAGGGGTGGGCAAGGTGCTTAGTCCAAAAATTATTCTATTGAGTAAAAAGCCAAAATAGTTGGCAAAATCCCTCCCGTCGCTACAGAAAGGAGGCAGAAGCGGAAGGGAGGGCAGGGAGAGTGACTGTTCTGGGAAGTATGAGCGCTGAACTTGTGGGCACAGACAGAACTTCTCGTAATTAGCGGATCAGCAATAAAACGTCGAAGGCAACCGTCCCCTAATGAGGAAGAAGGTGAACAAGGCAGTCTGTGCTAAGGTTCAAAACAGATATGGAGGTAGTTAAGAGACCAAGCATGGGGAGGATCTAGCTAGTATTTGACGCTTTATATGCATTTATGAACATACGCATATCCACGTAAATGATATACTTAGAGAGCTATATATTATTTCTTCAATAGTGCAGGTTTGTCTCCACTGAACCTTTATTCTTTTTCTTAACCATAAAAGGTCTTGAGTTAAAAACAACTTATGATATTTTGAAGAAGAGATACCTAAATGATTTGGGGTCAATCAACACTCTTACAGTCAAAATACTTGGTCCAGCTTTATTAGCTGCTCTTATGGAATGATGACAGATCATTTTTTTTTTAAGATGTTATTTATTTATTTGAAAGAGAGAGACCCAGTGAGAGAGGGAACACAAGTAGGGGAGGTGGGAGTGGGAGAAACAGGTTTCCCGCCGAGCAGGGAGCTTGATGTGGGGCTCAGTCCCAGAACCCTGGGATCATGACCTGAGCCGAAGGTAGATGCCCAATGACTAAGCCACCCAGGTGCCCCTCGACAGATTCATTCCTGCTTTACAGAGAAAGGAACCTTAGGTGCACCAGTCACACAGATGAGATGCAAATGTACCTAGAAAGGCCATAAGGTAAGGGAATGAAGGAAGGGGGAAGAGACAAAGAGTGGGACTAGGAGACCCTGCCAGCAGGGTGGGGTTGTGGTCAGTGTGAGAACACGGCAGGAGGGGGAGGGAAACCACTTAGGGAGGTGAGGGACCAAGGAGATCAGAGGGCTCAGCAAACATATTTCACAGGCTTTTTCTGGAGGGTTTAGCTATGGGGATAGCCTTGCTGGCTTCTGGCTGATTAGAAAACAATGACCCTGTGACCCCTAGTTTCAGCAAGGTACCATTCCATTACGGAACTCCTGGAGAAATTTCCACTCTTGCCAGCAGTCTCAGCAGGGAAGGAAGCTGGGATTCATGCTTTGAGAACTCTGCAAGTTAAGATGTTGTCTGGGAATGTCCATGTCACTCTGGAGAAAGAAGGGCCCTGTTTCTCACGAAGCAATCATTCCTGGAAGCTGACTTGCTTTATCCATGCTCTATCAATCTGCCACCTTTTAGGAGAACTAAATCTAGTCCAAACATTTTTATAATGCTATTTGATAGTTTGAAACCAAGTCATATTTTATCAGACCCACTTGTCATAGTTCCAACAGAGAGGCTAAAGAACATAAAGTTAAAAAAAAAACAAAACTTGTGTTCCTCATGAGCCACAGACTTTAAATTTCACCATTGGGAACTTCCTCAACTTAGACAAGTGTTAGGTGAAACCGCCTTAATCATGGACATTCTCACAACTGTTAAAATTTGATGTGCATACTGAGAAATGTTTTCGCCACAAAGTTGGATTTGTGTCTCTCTGTTGTCCTCAACCTCCCAAACTTACACAACAGTGATCAGAGGACAAAATATGAACAAAAGAATTAGGTGCTCTGAAATATAAACTATATCCTACAGGGGTTTGGTAAAAGCCCGAGGATTCTAAAGTCTAGGAAATAGGGCACCTAGGTGACTCAACCAAGTGCCTGGCTCTGGATTTTGGCTAAACTTATGGTCTCAGGGTCTAGGGATTGAGCACCCCACCCCCAACTCGGGCTCCACACTCAGTGGGGAGTCCGCATGAGGATTCTTTCTCTCACTCTCTCTCTGTTCCTCCCTCCATTCATACTCTCTTCCTAAAATAAAATAAATCTTAAAAAAAAATAAAGTATTTGAGTCTTTTCTGAGTGCAGGAGTGGTTTCCTCTTGAACAGCAAATCATCTCACCCAGAGGTCTCCCTGGTTGACTTCCACGCTGGGTCTCAGAGGTGACATCGTCTTCTCACTTAAGGAGCATTAACTATTTTAGATGTGACCTCATGTAACAGTAAATTATCAACATTAGACATAAAATATTTGGAAAGGGAGATTCAGCTGGAGAAAATGCTATGCTACTGCATTTTCTTCTTTTGAAAATTTGTATTTCGTGTTCTTCATTCCATGATTGCATCATACATTTAAATAAGGAATGTTCCTCTGCAACTTCCTGAACAGAGATAACTCTTCTAATTTTGGAGCTGGAAGAAACCTTGATCCAATCCTTCAATTTTACAAATGAGGAAAAGAAAATCAAGTGACTCATATGTGCTCATATGAAGGAAACGGTTTATTTTAGGAGGTAAGAGGCTCAACTTTACAGAAATGAGCTACCCAAGCACCTGCTCCATTTTTCTATACCCTGAGTGGAATTTCAAATTCAAAGGCAGGGGGTGCCTGGGTGGCTCGGTGGTTAAGCATCTGCCTTAGGCTCAGGTCATCAGCCCCATATCAGGATCCCTGCTCAGCAGGAAGCCTGCTTCTCCCTCTCCCACTTACCCTGCTTGTGTTCCCTCTCTCGCCGTGTCTCTGTCAAGTAAATAAAATCTTTTTTAAAAAAATTCGAAGCCAGTGTTTAAACCTAAGTGACCACACTTCTATTGCTTCTCTCCCACTTTCAGACTAAGGGAAGTCAATCTGAAACTGTTCTTAATGACCTTCATTCCCAGGATCACAGTCTTTCCCTCTTGGTGTCATCAGCAGACAAGACACTCTGTCCAGAATTGGCCCTGGCTGCAGAAAGACAAAGACTTTACAATTCTAGAGGAATACCAGGCAGTCAGGCCGAAATGGAGAGGAAGAACTTGTTCAGTGTTGATAGCTGTGAAAAAACTTTTATGTTCTTATCACTTTTCCAGAGATTTCGATCATGGAATCTCTTCTGGGGATAGCCTGACACTCCACAGATAAGCTATTGCAACTCTCCGAGGGAAGTTTTGGCCCCTTTTTCTAGGAAGGAGGCTCCCTGAGAAGACCCCTGCATATTTGTCATGTTAGCTATACCCACACACCCATCCGTCTTGTATGGAAATGAACAGTTCACTCTCCCTGCCAGTTCCCAATCACCCAAGGCAGGGCCCCTGTGAAGGACAGTGCCTCTCCCAGGGGACAGCGTTCAGCTTTAACATGGGTTGAGCTGTCCTCTCCCTCTCCTCTCGCTCTCTAGTTCTATTCACCCCCCCTCCTCTCTTTTACACGCGTGTGCACGCACACACGCGCGCACACACACACATAGCCTCACCTCCGTTTATCTCCCCCTCACGCTCGCGCTCTCCCCAGGCTTTGTCTGGCCGCTCCCGCCCGCTCTGTCTGCACCCCCACAGGGCGTCCTGGTCCCCAGCCCCTGGGCGCGCACGGGGAGGTCGCGGCGCGACAGGCCTGGGGTTGGGGGTGTGTGGCCGGACCGCGTCGAAGGCCGTATGTAAGGGACGGGGCGACACCCAGGCGCACAGCCCCAGACAGTGAGCGTCCCCGCGGAAAAGGCTGTACGCGACTCCGAGCGCCAAAGACGCGGGTTCTGCCCCCTGCAGAGGGCCCGAGTGGCCCCCTCCCCGCCACAACGGGCCTCTCCGGCAGCCTCTCGCGCGAACAAAGGCCGGCGGGCTCGCGGCGCTCCCCCTAGCGGCGGCTCCTCCCTCGGCAGCCCCGGCGCGGCTTTCCAGAGCTTTCTCCACCGCCTGGGAATGCACTCGCCACCCAGCCGCCCAGACGTGTGTCCGGCGCTGCGCTTTCTCGCTCGGGCCCTCCCAGACGGTGCCCATTTTGACGTGCTTGTAACCCAGTCAGAAAAGAAGCCATTCACCAGCCCACATGCTTTCCTCAGTGAGACAAAGAAGTAAGTGATTCCCCTCCCTTGAAGGCCGAGGAGGGGTTCAGGGCGCTCACTTCCGTCCTCGGGTTTGGACGCCTTCGATAGAGGCTTACTTTGTCATTTATTTGCTCCCGCCGGAAGCCGGGGCTCAATGAGAACCCTCGAAAATTTTTCTGGAAGCGTGTACGGATTTACTGAATTGGGGGACGCATTCCGCTTGTCAGAGCTGACGGAGAGCCAAAGAAACTGGAATGGAGGGGGGAAAAATCGAAGCACAAAACACACAGACAAAAAACCCTACCACCCAGTAGCCTCCATGAAAATGGCGGGCACTTTTATCTGCCCCAGAGCGGAGTCTTCCCGTGGAAATTGTCTTGAGCCACATGGCGGGGGGGGGGGGGGGGGGGGGGGGGGTGTCAGTCTCTGGGGAAATAGGATGTGCCCCCAAGTTACCATGAGCAGAGGAAGAGCAGCATCTTCATCTGAGGGGTTCTGGCTTGTGAAATGACTCAACTTGTTTGGGGGTGAACTTGAAAGTGTGCAGCCCAGATGGAAGATTTAAGCTCTATTCTGCCTGACACAGCTGTGGTCTCCCAGTTGCCTTTGGATTGAGCCGGGCCACACCCACAGCTGCAGCCAAGCAGCGCTATTTGAAACTCCCCCAGGGCCAACTGCTGTGAAAAGAACAGTTTATTACACAAAATAAAACAAAATGCCAGCTCATCTTTACAGTTTCACGGTCTGCCTTGGGGAGAAGAAAAGGAGTTTTGGCTTTCAGCCTTTGTGCACTAAGTCTTGGGGCCAATTCTGGGAAGATCTGGAAAGTTCTCCGTTATGCTGTTGACTCATGGTGTGACCAGGGACCTAGCATTGCAGTCAACTGCTTCTCTTTGTGGGAAATGGGGAGAATGAAGTTTGCCATGGGGATGTTCTGGAGTGACCTGGTCATAAGGCTAGATTCAGATGACATGCTTAATATATTGTAATCATTTTTCTCCATCATTTCAAACAAAGATAGCTGAGATTGGGCCACTTGTTTGCCCTAATACTAACTTCAGGAAGTTCATTCCACTGGACTCCTGTTTTTTTGAAAAGCAAGCTTTAAAAGAAATAAATGAACCTGAAAGACTGTATAAAATTGGAATATTGAGGCAAACATCGAAGTTTTTCTCTTCCAAATACAACACAGACAAGAGACAGTGAAAGAATCTTGTTTAATGAAGCATCAGAACAATTGGAGTAAAGATGAAAAGTTCTCTCCCATAATATTTAGCGTATGGGCTAAATGCTCTTGATTTAGTTTTAAGAGGAAACCAGCCCCCTTGTCCCTTTATTATCTCTCAGGCCCCTACTATACTGAATTAGACTCTTTGAGCCTAGAAAATGACTAGTTTGCACTCTACATGGGAGAATCCAGCCTGAGAGTGGGTATGAGAGCATTTCTATGGTAGTGAAGCATCTGAAAGAAACATGAACTAAGTTGATCAACCAGATGTTTTGTCTACACAATACTAAGCATTAAGATATTTCCTCTATATGTGGATACTTGGTGTCATATAGATGAAACACTTGGGTGGATAACTGAGTTTTTTCCTCTTTGTTCAGATATTTATGATATACTGAAACAGCTGAAGAAGTATTCAGTTCAAAGTTCAGAGAGAAGAAACAGAAAAACAGGAGACAAGAGAGGTAAGTAAAAGCAAGGACCAGGACCTCCACTGGACTCTCTGGGGTCACAGACTTCTGGGTGCACAAGCAGAGGGCACCTTTTTTTTTTTTTTAACATCTTTATTTAATTTTTTAAAAATATTATTTTATATTATTTTATTTTATTTATTTTTTCATGTTCCAAAATTCATTGTTTATGTACCACACCCAGTGTTCCTTGCAATATGTGCCCTCCTTAATACCCACCACCAGGCT
Source organism: Meles meles (assembly GCF_922984935.1). Classification (NCBI taxonomy): domain Eukaryota; kingdom Metazoa; phylum Chordata; class Mammalia; order Carnivora; family Mustelidae; genus Meles; species Meles meles. The sequence continues at coordinate 72,770,160 of NC_060074.1, forward strand.
CATCCATCCCGCCGCCTCCCTCCCCTCTGTAACCCTCAGTTTGTTTCTCAGAATCCACAGTCAGAGGGTACCTTTCATGAAGAAAAAGGCACTACTTCCTAATGACAACAACTCCATGTCAGAACATGTGACTTTGTTGTCAGAACACAGATGAGGTTTCAGCCTCCATTCTTCCCTCAGCTCCAGGCTTTTGTGCAGTGTGCTGACCATGCAACAGTACTTAATGGCCTTGGAAAGTCATCAAAGGGAGTAGGAGAAATGTTCAGTATTAAGGAACAAGTGGATATGAAGAAAAGGATAGAGTTTTACTTTGCTCACAGGCTTTCCCAGTGAATGTACACAGTACAGAGGGCACTCCTGTTAATGTCAATTTTGGCTCAACCAGGAAAATATTTGCTTCCTGCTCTTTTTGTGTGTGTGTGTGGGGGGGAGGGTGCATGTATGAGTGCTATTTATTTATTTATTTATTATTTTCAAGTTAAGGAAATCCTTGCTGTTAATTCCAGGCATGTATTTACTGCCTATTCTATTTGGCGCTGTGGTCTGTCAAGTTTTCACTTCCCTGGAATTTTAACTCCCATCAGCCCTCCCCACTCCACTCTCCCGTCTGTAACACAAATGCTTTTTAAAAATTTTGCTAGTTTAATTAGCGCATGAATTCATTTTGATTGATGAATTGATGTGGCTTACTGGCATGAAGATTTTCCTTCCCTCCCAGCACTGTATGTAATAGAAACGGGCTTGTGTGGGGGTGACACCTGCTTTGATGCTGCAGACACTCTGTTTGATGGGGAGAGGCCAGCCATTCAGCTGTGATTCTCTAGTCTCTGGGGAGGTATTTTTTCATAGCTGTTGGTGGAGTGGGGGAAAGCTGGTGTTGAATAGGAGGAGAGAGTGGTGTGGAAAGTGATGGCTGAGAAACAACATAGCTAAGAATTTAATGTTTATATTTTATTGGACTGATTTTGAAATAGTCATTGTTCACACCCTGGACCCAGGAGGAAAGGAGACCTTGACTTTCTGCCATCAGTAGTACGGCATTGTGAATTAGTGCAGCGAGCCGAAAATTTCCAATGCCTCCTGCCAAAGAATTAAGCTGAAATTAGCACACAGTTGGTAACAATTTGATTTCTGGTCTCACTTTAATCAGTGAGGATTAATGGTTAAAAATTTTATTTCTAATCTCACTTTAGCCTGACTAACAAAAGCTGTCACTTTCATGAAAACTGCTAAATGAAGAGGGATTTATAAGCTCTCTGAGAGAATAAAAGCTAAAGTGCTAAGGCCCACTTTTCAGACCATAAAATTTTCAAATTCCCCCAATAGTCCCTCACATACTGCTAGAAGAGCTGACTGCTGCCGGGCTCAGTCATGTTTATTGCCGGACCAAGAATGAGTGCATTCTTAATGACTTCAAAACTCCAGATGAAATGCAGTGATCTTCCTGGGGAAAATGAATATTACAGAGCAAAGAAGGAAGTAGGATTTTAGTTGTGAATAGAGCATTCCTCAGAGTATTTCATATTTCCATATTTATATATATGTATAATATAAACATCCCTTTTCCTTTTTCTTATTCTCACCTGAGTTAGACCTTCCTGTTACCTCCCTTGCCATTTGGGTCCATGGCAAAGTTGTACAACTGGTGGAGTCTGTCTCTGCTCTACTGAGATTTTCCCTGAGTTTCCTTTGAACAGTTTCTCATTGACTCTTACCCCATCAGATCCTCCCTGCAGACCCTCGCCCAGACTTTACCCTGCTCATAACCCCACTCTCCTCCAAAACCAAATGTTACAAATCTTTATGCATTTATTTCTTACTTTTTCATTTTGAGTGTCTTGAGGGCAGAGTCTGGGCCCTCACTTATCATTTGTGTCATTGTGCCACACAGTGTCTTATATGCTGAAGGCATGCCCAAGTCAGAGTTCCAGGTGCAATGCCAGGATGCTGGGGAGGGAATTTCCACCTCACATGAGTAGGGGGCCCAGATGGTCTGCAGAGTCCCTTCTACTCCTCAGTTGGCCTATATTAAAGCCTTACCAGAAGGGACAACTGGCTTCCTCACTCTTTTTCTCTAGTTTGATCAAAAATAAAATTGAGGGGGTGCCTGGGTGGCTCAGTGGGTTAAGCCTCTGCCTTCAGCTGGGGTCATGATCTCAGGGTCCTGGAATCGAGCCCCACATCGGGCTCTCTGCTCAGTGGAGAGCCTGCTTCTCCCCCTCTCTCTGCCTCTCTGCCTGCTTGTGATCTCTCTCTCTGTCAAATAAATAAATAAAATCTTAAAAAAAATAAAAAATAAATAAAAATGAGGCTTTTCTCCAAGGTTTAGTTATCTTCTGATAAATACAATCCTCAACGACTGGGCTGCTCCCAAAGATTATACTGCAGAATGAATACCTCTTTAGATAATGGGCTGATAATGAGAATGAATTCTCCAACGTGAAGAGCCAGGAACCATCAGCTCTCATAACTCTTTGTTTTCCCAGTCATATTTTTCTCTCTTATCAATATGAGGCCAGTATTAATTATTTTGGAAGGCTCCCTCCACCTCTAATGAATTAACAAGCATCTGAGAATTTAAGTGGTGTCAGCAAACTTCGAAACACCATGGTCCTGGCTCATGGTGGCTTTCATCTTTCCAATGAGACTTCTGCTAAATGGGGTGCTAGTCCACATTGTCAGGCAGTACTGGTCAGGGTAACCCACAGAGCTGCCCTCACAGCTTTCCCTCACCCACCTCAGGCTAGCCATTGGGCACCCAGCCAGCTCTCTATGTCTTTACCTATGTCCACTACTTGGTCTCCCTGCAGGACTGGGGCACTTATCATACCCTCTGTTTCCCATCCTGCTCTGAGAGAACCCTTCTGTCCTCCAGATTGGGCCACATCTACCCTCTCTAACCCTTGGGGTCCTTCCCCATCTTGGACAGTCTAACTCATTTTCTCTATAATCCTTAGGCAAGAAAAGTCTCCCTATTTTTTCTTAATTCTTACAGCAGAGAAAGACACTACCATAATAACTTGTAGTGGATGAGGAGAGATTGGGTAGATTAGTGATACCCTTCATTTCTCCTGAAATAAATCTCTGTCTATCTATCCATCTGTCTACCATCTCTCTCCAGGCCTACATCTCCTTGTCTATCTTAGGTTGATTCAGTATTGAACTCTAACTTCCTGTTTGAAGAACACTGTTCTAGTCCACCTCCTTCAATGGTACCATATATGTGTTGCCTGGGTTTGCATGTGATTATATGCAGCAGAAACTTGACTACGGTGGCTTAGTACCAAACAGGGGTTTATCTTCCTCATGTAATAAAAATTCCCAGAATAGGCAGTTTAGGGCTGGTGCAGTTGCTCCATGTCATTACTCATGTTCTCTCTTTCTATGCTTTTTGTGCTCCTTTCATCTATATAATTTAAAGTTGGCCGCTTCCAGGCAGGAAGAGCGAGTCAAGCAAGTCCTTTCTCTTCATGAAGCTTTGTCTTTTGACTTAGGAATAGGAGTCTTTCCCAGGGATCTTTCTTGTATCCGTGATTGGAACCATGAACCCTGGTTATATGGGAAGCTGAGTAGATATGTTAATTTTCCAACCCTTCCAGTGGAGGGCAGAGGAAACTGAGAGAGAAGTTAAGGGATGGAGTGAGTACTGAGTGAGACATTCTATAGCACCTGTCAAAATGCATGACTTGCTTTACATTATTTAGAAAAAGAAGAAAAGGAAAATAATTTGTGTCAGTGTGTGACTATGATTAAAGAGACAAATGCCTACCCAAAGATTACAGGTGGTGTCATCTTTAAATCAAATGATGTCAGTGAAGATTGACAGCAGAAGCTGTCAGAACCAAGGCACAGATAGTTGGCAGGGGGTCCTTCCAGGAAGGTGGCTGTGGTCAGAACCAGTGTTTACAAGGGCAGGAGCCCCAGGAAAGCTCTAAGCTGCGCTGTGTCTTGCACATTGCACTGGGCCTCATGGTGGGGGAATAGGAAGGGGAGGCACCTGTGGGAGAACATCCCTCACAAATGCCCCATGCCTGAAGCTGCACACTGGAATCACTTGGGAAACTGTTCTGAAAAAAACACGGACTCCTGGAACCCATCCCCAGAGATTCTGATTTAATTGACTGAGGAAGTGGGCAGGGTATCGGGATATTAAGGTATTAAGATTCAGAGGCCTAGCTGGGGTTGAAGCTCACTCTGTTATGTTGTTCTGAAACACAGTACCCCACCTTCTGTAGAGTGATGCTCGCCTAGTCAGACCCTGGCCCAATGCCACAGCAAACAGTGCGGGATGAACCTGCTGCAGGGACTCTGGTTGCTTCTGCTGCAGCCGTGCTCTTGGGCGGAAGCCTACATCCTCTTCAGGAGATGCCACAGGGAAAATGCTTCCGGGTCTTAGTTTCAGGAAATGGAATTCTACTGAACATTTGGTTTGTTTTTGTCTTGTTGACATGCTGAATCTTATAAATGACTCTGTTTCCCTCTTTATTTTGGCTCCAAAGAGGCTTGGGAGCACCTCTATATTACCATATGGTATACATTCCTCTCTGTTAATATCACTCTTGGAGTTAGTATTTTCTCATCTAAAAATTTTATTTAGGCTCCCTCAAGTTTTAAGAATAGTTTCCTATTCTCTTTCTTTAAGCAGCCTCCAATCTTTGGTAGAATGAGGCAGAGGATTAAAAGAAATAAAATAAAAATCAAAAAAAAAAAAAGAAAGAAAAAAGCCTAAATCCCTCACCACCACCCAGTCCAAGCAAAACCCCTTTCCTGCTTCCACTTGCAGTTTTTCCAGTATTTGAATATTTAAATTTTTATGTCTTTTTCTCTTCAAATTTGTGTTTGAAATGTATTTTAATCTGGCTTCTTCTGTATAAAACTGTTCTCAGTTGGAACTTGGTTGGTAGTATCCCAAAGAGTAATTTATTCCTGGGTCTCCACCCTCAACAAATGGCCTTAGTTCTTCATGGGCGTACTTTGCTTTTGGAATTTAAAGATAGTAAAATTTAGGGACTTCCGACTCTCTATGTACACTAGCAGAGCCACTCAGCAGGTAGTGTAGTGGGTGTTGTTAGAGAATGGCCATGTTTGTATTTTTGTCTCCCGTTGTTTCCTCCTGGGTTTATTGTTCAAGGGGTGGTTTGTTTTTTTTTTTTTAAAGATTTTATTTGTTTATTTGACAGAGAGAGAGATCACAAGTAAAGGGGTGGTTTTGAATGAAAAGGAAAGCAGCTGCTGCAGCAGTTCATGGTGAAACAGAGAACCAGAAAGCTGTCCAGATTTCATTTCACAAAGACAGCACTTAAGCTTTGATTTTCACTGTTGTCCAGTATCAGTTACTTGTTTACCAGACATGTTTTAGATAGCTACAACCCATTTGTAAGTCACTTATTTTGTACATTATGGCCTCATGTCTGGCAAAGTGTTTCCAAGTTGCCTATTATCATAAAAGTTAAGAACTTTGACAGAGATATTAGGAATCATAATGATACAATATTTATGAGGCAAACTACCAGGTATTATCTAGCGATGAAAAAATAGCTAGTAAGCATTTTCAAAATAAGTTTGCTATTAGTCAGCTATTGTTAACTCCTGTAGAGTTAGAAACAAATCAGATGTCCAGGATTAATTTCTAAGCCCTCGATATGCATCTTTGGGGAGCCCACTTGACCTTTCTGGATTCCAGAGCCGAAGGAGGATAGTTAAAAGGACATAGGTATTTTAAGGTTCAACTAAGAAGGCAGAGTATTGAACTCATTGTTTAGTATTCTGAATTAAAAAGGATAATTAAGAACAGATGCCAGATTCTTCTGCTGTTGACTTAGGTGCCAATAGGAATATGGCCCCGAGGGGGGGTAGCCTTCCTCCAGCAGACCACAGGATCCCTTGCATCTCTTAACTTCTTTTTAAAGGTATTGGCAAATAAGAAAGGACAGATCTGGACAGAAGGGAGGCATTCTATATTTTTCCTTCCCCACTTTCTAGCCTCTTAGCTACCATTATTTATATGCATTTTGGGGAGAAGGGGCACTAGGGATGGAAAATTTGGTTTCTGTGCTCCAACTCTTCTTCTTTTCAATCATAGAAGACTCTGGAAGGCAGAAATTTGCAATAGTAAATGTTGGCCTTCAAGGTATGAAATCATGCTGTGAAAATTGTAGAAGTCTCCAAACTACAACAGTGACCATGGCCTTTGTATAAATTAGATTCCTAGCTTTCAGGGCAGGAACTGTTTCTTGCAGAGTTTTACCCACCCCTGTCATCATCTCTGCTAAGCAGCAATATTTGTTCCAAGTACTGCTGCTTCCCATTGCCTGAGAGTTCTGTCAAGAGGAAAAACAATAATTGTTACACTGAAGTTATTGCATTTTTGTGACACTAGCAAAATGACTTGCCTTATAATCAAAACTAAGAAGGGAAAGAGACCTTTTACAATCTGAGATCCTACCCAGCTCCAAATAAAATTTTTCAGTTGCAATGTGATGTCTCAGTAGTAATTTGGTAGCAAAATCTCTTTGAGATTTTTCCATTGCATTTTTTCCCACTGTCTTCCAAGGGAATGTAGAGAAATTTCAACTCAAGCAAAAGAACTCTGCTCAGACTCCATCCTCTTGCCTCTTGTCTTGCCCAGTTCTACAGGTTTCTGGGTTTTATATATTAAAGAACCCAGGAGCTTAGAGTTTCCAGTGAGGTTGCCTAGTTGGATAAATGTGTACACACTGCCCCTCTCTTCTTCCTTCCTGGTGGGTTAGTTCTGTCTCAGGGCAGAGCTAGTTGCTCTGCTAGTCCCTGAGACATTTCCCAGTCCCTGGACAACCCAAGCCTACTTTTGGACACATGGAACCAGCCGGGGGCAAGACGGCCACTCATCTTCCCTGGCTTCCTAAGGAAACATGCTCTGTACGATATGAGGCTTAAAGAACTGCAGGGTGTGGGTAGCAGTCACATGATTTCTCGCGTTCAGGTATTTGCACAGGATTCTTCTTGGATATCTCTGATGGTATGAGAGTAGCAACAACCAATAGACACATCATGAAACTCACGGTCCTTCTGGATTTAGCTTGAATACCTTGGGGATTTTTAGGTATGAAGAAATGTGCTTTCTATGGCAGACAATGACCCCAGTCACCAGTGTGGCTGGAGCATCTGAAGCTATTTCTCATGTACCATGGCATAGTAGTTGTGAATGTGGGCTTGGAGCCAGGTGTGGTAAATGTGAATCCTGGAACTGGGAGGTGGGGTCAAACTATGTTTGGGAGGGAGGAGCAGCTCCCCAAAGAAAAATGGAGGTGTCCCAGAGAAGAAGTATCAGCAGTTCCGGAGTAGGTCAGACCAGCTCTCTCCCATACTAGTGCTATAAACTTGAGCATGTTATAGAGCCTCTAGACATGTTAGCTACTATAGGATTAATAGTACCTTTTGGTGTGTGTTCTTGAAAATACATGTAAAAATGTATCTAAAGTACTTAGGACATAGCAGGCTCTCAATAAAAGGGAATGGAAAAAAATTAGATGTGGCATATCTTTCTCTCTTTCTTCATATTCAACATTTTTTAAGGTTCTTTGGACTTGGTTTCTCCCTTTCTCTTACTTCCTGAGCCACTGAGTCTCCTGAACTCAACATAAAGAACTCCTTCCAGTTACAGCTTTGAATCTGGCCAAAGAATAAAACTGTTTTTTGTATGTGTTTATTGTTGTGGTTATGATTATTATTAATTTGCCATCAAAAGAAAGTGCATCCTTAATGAGTCCGTCTGCATCTCATCTCTGCATTTCCAAATCGAAGCCCTGAAACGCACGACGAATGCAGCTTGCTGGGAAAGCAGCCTTTGAGTTTTGTTCGTGTAACTCATGCAAAAAAATGTTCTCCACAATCTGCCTCCCCAATAATTCTTGAGGGTTGAACTTATGTTCAGATGGTTACATCTGGTTCTGTAGTTAACAAATAGGTCAGAAGGAAAAGGAGGAATGAAAAAAAACATCCAGGCCCCCATCCCTCGTTTTTTTCTCAGTGTGAAGTCATTTGCTTTGCTTTCTAGCCTGTACCAAGTCCTCAGAAGTACAGCCAGGCAGATGGTGAGGTTATAGCTTGGGCAAGATGTGTTCTAATGTTATCAGCTTTAAAGGAGCACATGGAGCAGAGAGGAAAGATGGTTTGTGGTATTTTTGTTTATTAAATTTGATGGTTGGATTATGACATTTATATTTATTAAACGTACAGAATCTCATCCATCACTGTTGACAGTCAGAACATGTCCTCTGCGGTTGGCATAGCTGTCTTTTCCTGCAAAGAGATCTAACATTCATTCTTATTTGGTAGACTCAGAAGAGGTGGAGAAAAAAGAAGACCCGCCCTTCAGTGCCACCACCCCGGGGAAATGGGAGTATGAGATAAGTGTTATTGCATTTGATTCTGTCATGTTAAGACGCATTTTCCTTGTTTGGGTTGTGAGCCGGTTTGATGGTGCTGTGGAGAAAGCCTTAGTGGCATGGGAGCAGCATAGCCAGTGAACCCAAGGCAGGAAAAATACATAGAAAGAGGGCTCTCAGCTTTGCCCCATTAAAATCCTGGCATCAGCACTGGTTGAAAAAAATGTCATGAGGGCTTTGTCTAGTGGCTAGAGCATGTTAGCAGCCAGGCATCTTCATTCCACTCTGGTTTTTATGACCTACCAGATGTGGGCTTCTTGGATATATTATTAGAGCACCAGGTGAGCTGATGAAAGGACAGCACTCTGACTGCCTTCCAAATGACTCCCGGTTCACCTGCGTTTTGTTTACCTGTGGGAGGAGACAGGAGCTGGCAAGGCTTAGAAACAAGAAGGCACTGTCACCCACACAGTGCCTCAGTAGGTCTGGAGGGGAAGGACATGGTATGCTTGCTTAAGGCTTACGGATCCTTTCCAGAGCATTACTTAAAGATGTTTTTACAGCCAATGTGCAAATGAATGAGACACATGGGTTCAATCTCTTCAGCCACATATGATTCCCAAAATAAAAGATTCATTTAGGTTTGAGCAATCCCAGTACATTTGGAAACCAGTTAACCCAACATGCCTGCACAGCCTGGAAATCTTTGAATTAGAAGTATTTAAGATACTAACCTGGAGAGGAGATTAAGTCCTTTAACTTTCTCCTATCCCACCCCCGCCCCCATCCCAGCCTCCCTTTCAGGGCTAATGCTGGATTCTAACTCCAGTTGATAGTGTCCTAGGTGACTTTTCTAGTGCAGTCCCGCATGCAGTTGCTGTGTCTAAGAAAAATTTCAAGCAGTAGCAAGCACTTATGTAGGCTTCACACAGATTTTGACTGCCATGTATCTCCCTTCTCTTAGGCTGACTTAGAACCTGGGAAATAGTTTACAAGAGTACCATATACTAATCTCATTCTTTTTTAAATCAGGAAAATAACTGTTCATAAGCATTAATAAGTCATTAATAGAGCATCTTTCCGGGTATAGCTCTCGCCTATGCATTATGGGGGCTATTAAACAACAGTAAATGGCAGTTTATCTCTAGAGAGTTTAAACAAAACATACTAAAAGCCAGACCTCTACAAAGAGGCATAATTTCCTGCTAGATTGTGTGTGTGTGTGTGTATCTGATTACATAAATGGACTGTAAACATTTCCAGGGGTGGGAAAGAGTGGAGGTCCTGGGTGTTAACAAGGCAGAGGTCATGAGTGCACTCCCCACATGGACCACTTGGCTCTGCTCCATCCCACTGCCACAGAGGGCCCCTCGGAGTGGGAGCTACAATCCCTCTGACTACTCTGAAGTTCACATGAGTGAAGCCAGGGCTCATGTATGGAAGGGGGTGGCTACCCTAAACTTTTCTCTTTCTTGAATGAAAGCAATGCCATGCAAGACATAATTTTAACTGCACACACAGTATAATTCTCATCTGCTGCTTGGATGAGTGGAGTGAATATTTGTGAGCACGTACTATCTGCAAGGGTATATACACACATATCTTTTTTTTTAAAGATTTTATTTATTTGACAGAGAGCACAAGCAGAGGGAGCAGCCAGCAGAGGGAGAGGGAGAAGCAGTCTCCCCACAGAGCAGGGAGCCTGATTAGGGGATCAGTCCCAGGACCCTGGGATCATGACCTGAGCCTAACCTAACCTGAGCCACTCAGGTGTCCCCACACATATCTCATATATATATATATATATATATATATATATGCATATACATATATTTTTTTCTCATTTGATTCTCACAACAACTCTCTGAAGTAAGGATTTAGCATTGCCATGCAACTGTTAAAAAATCTAAAGATCAGAGCGTGGTATATAGTAGGTGCTCCATAAATCTGTGTTGGATGAACACATGAGTGAAACTGAGATTTAAATTCTTGCTTTTGGGGTGCCTGGGTGTCTCAGTGGGTTAAGCCTCTGCCTTTGGTTCAGGTCATGATCCCAGGATCCTGGGATCGAGCCTGCATCGGGCTCTCTTCTCCACGGAGAGCCTGCTTCCTCTTCTCTCTCCGCCTGCCTCTCTGCCTAATTGTGATCTGTCAAATAAATAAAAATCTTAAAAAAAAAATCTTGCTTTTGTTCATGGCTGTGAAGTAGGCTGCAAGAGGCTATGGGAGGATTGTGACCCCATTCATATGGCTCCAAAGCTTGCTTTTGCTTTGGCAGTGCACAAGAGAGACAGCACCATTAGGTCACCACACTGCCCAGGAAACAGAAGCACATCTAGAAGATGTCTCCATCCCTCCACCTGAGTGTTGTGTTGCAGATGCAAGCATAGCTATGGAACTCCAGCAATTGCTTCTTCTGTTGGAATCCTAGTAAGGAACAGAGATCAGGAGAGTACTGTGCTTGGAGCTGCTCCTCTCCTGGGAAAGACTTGCAGCAATGCCAGGTGAGGGACCAGGAGGTCCTGAGGGTGTGGTGGCCGAGGTAAGCATTGTGGACCCAGGAGCAGGCCTGAAATCTTTGATCTGTGTTTGGCTCTGCTAGTCACTAGACTCCTGACAAGCAAATTTCAGGGTTCCGTAGGTTGAAACACATCAATTCCACACTTGGGAGGGAGCTGTTATTTTATTGCCCCAATTAACTGCTTTATTTGTTTATAAATTCTTCCCTTTTCTGTTTTATGATGCAGTTGTGGTGTGTTTAATGGAACTGCAAGATTAAGACTGGCAAGATGACTGCATGTTATGTTTCCAAAACTAATAAATGGTTTGAATCCAGAATGTTTGTGGCCCTTTCCAAAAATATTTGGTTTCTCTAAAAAGCAACAGCTGTTGGAAAATGGATGGAAGTTTTTACTGTAGTGTGTATAGCATTTTATTTAATGCTTTCATTCCTTTGGGGAATTTGCTTGCCTGATAGCAGATGAAACAACAGGGACTTAGCAAAATATAAAAATTCGTGATGTTAAAAATCAGCAAGTTGGATGTTAAATTTAAAAGTCACACATGAAAACCAAGAATCTCTTTCTAAAAATACTTCTTGCTGAGTGGAAATTTTTTGCTTCTGTGAGAATAGGTATAAATTTTAAAATTCACTTTCCACTAATATTTCTATTGCATTTTGCAGTTTACAAAACACACACATACTTAAAATTTGAGTTTTACTGCAATTCTACTCAACAGCTAGGGACAGTGGTTTTCCTTGTTATAAGTGATACAAGTGAGGCCTCCAAGGAAGATGAGACTTGCCTGAAGTCAGGCAGCTCACCATCAGTGTAACCAGAGTTAATATAGAACTTTGTAGTGACTTGCTACTGCTCTCTGTCATACTCAATTGCCTATCAAGTAGTACCATGATCAAGTGGATGATATTTGGGCAATGGGATCTGGCCAAAATATCATTGCTCCTGCAAGGATGCTGTTGCCACAGCTGCAAACCCATCACTCACCTCCCTCCCTCATCCCAGTGGTGGAAGTATAAAATGGCAAAGTATGGTCACACACTCAAGCCTGACTACAGGGAGTGGGGCCAAAAGAGCTCTCTATGCCTGAGCTGCCCGCAGGATGCAGGCCCTGTGTCTTGCTAATGCAACACTTATGGCATGGTCACACAAGAGAGAAGGTTGGATGTGGGATAGAGCCAAATGGAGTGATAGTGCACCTGCCCAAGAGGGCAAGTACAGAGCAAATTGAACAGGGCAGACCAAAATGATAACAGAGGTTTTTCCCCTTTGTCCCTCCCTCCCTTCTTCTTCCCTTTTTTTAATTCTCCATCCACCGAAAGGACTGCAGAAGAAAAATATAGGAGTTTTCCGATTTTAGTGAACCACAGGATCACTGGGGAGTTTAATGAACATGGAAAACCCCAAGACCACAGCCCTGAGATTCTGATTTCATAAATGTTTTTAACACTTGTCAAAAGTAAAAGTAATCCCCCTAAACTAAAACAGCTTGGATATCCTAGAATGTCCATCCCATTGCTCTTTAAAGACAAACACAGCAAGCCGATGTCCTAAAGGCTATCACTCCTGATTTTGGCAGCTGCTAAAATTGTAAGTCTGGAATAGGGCTGAGCAATCAGAGTTTTTAACATAGCCCTAGTCTATTCTGACCCAGGTGGTCTACAGACTTCCTTTTGAGAACCCCAACCTAATGAGTCAGAAGGTTCACATGGGGCAACTCTGCTTAGGTGATAGCCAGACAAATCATAATCAAGCTCAGCTCTGACCCCTGCTTCTGTGCTCTGTTAAATGGGCTTAATCTCACCCTAGACTGGCAAGCTTTGCCTCCACTTGCTGCTTCCTAGCTTCTGCAGGGCAGCGACCTGTGACATCGACACCACCCGATGATGCGACCTCTGCCTTGGTCTCCAGCAGCTTTGGCGCTCAGCAGTGCACAGGGAAACTGACAGATTCACTGTGCTCCAGTGGAGAGAACTGGACCCAAAGGGAAGAAATTTAGTGTTTTGAGTTTTATGTGTGAAGCCTGCCTCTCTACTGTGGGAGGGGTTGAAGTCTTGCTGAGAAAAAGCAGAGAAAGAAGAGCAAGATAATGTAATTGTATCTTTACTTACTTTATGATTTATATAGGGCTTTCTGTCCTCCAAAGAGTGTCCAGAAAAAAAAAATGAATGATAAAATGTCCTGGGTGAAAATAGGAAAGAGAGAGATTGAAACAGATGGAGGGCAGAAGAGGAGTGGATGAAACCACACGAGGCAAGAAAGCATGCCTGGATTTCCTCTGCATGGTGGGTCTTCTCATGAGGTTCCCCATGGCAGGGGAGGTCATGGTAATGCCCTCCAACTCCCAAAATAGGAAAATTGTAATATCAGATAATGGTAGATTGTCAAATGTACAGGGAGCGCCTTGAGTTGATTATGAAGTCTGAGTCTAGAACTGTTTTTTTTTTTTAACAGTTTAAAATGCTGCAAAATTTTTGTTACCACAGAAAATAAGCACCAACAGCTACCATATACAGGTGACCTGTGCTCCCATCCTCTGCTCCTAATTCACTTGACATGGTATGCCTTCCAACATTGTTTGTCTAAAAATTTTTCTAACTCTTCTGGCATGAGTTAGGGAGCAGTGGGCCAGAGAACCAAGCCCTGTGCCCATCTTCTGGGCTTGACCGGCAACTTACAGTGTGACTTTGGAAGACTCACTCAACCTCTTTGGGTTTCGGTTTCCTCATCTGTAAAAAGAAGTGGTTGAAATAATAATCTCCACACTCCTCCTACGTCTAACACTCTGGATTCCCCTAATATATTCAGGGTACTTTTGGAAGAACTTGCTACCCTTTCCATGAAAGACAGAATATAAGGCCACTATTCTGAGCAAGTAAGAGCTTTTATGGGGAGATTTCTTCCAACAATAAGTGGACTAATGGGTTTGCTTTCTGTATTAGTTTGCTTGAGCTGCATAACAAAATACCACAGACTGGGTGGTTTAAACAAAAGAAATTTATTTTCTCATAATCCTGGAGGCTAGGAGTCTGGGATCAAAGTGTTAGTGGGATGGGTTTTTTCTGACATCTCTCTCCTCAGCTTGTAGATGTCTGTCTTCTTACTATATCTTCACCTGGTCGTCCCTTTCTATGTGACTGTTCCAATCTCCCTTTCAGTAAGAATACTAGTCAGATTAGATTAGATTAGGGCCCACCCTCAACTTAATTGACTTTTTTTTTTTGAAGATTTTATTTATCAGAGAGAGAGAGAGCACAGGCAGACAGAGTGGTGGCAGAGGGAGAAGCAGGCTCCCCGCTGAGCAAGGTGCCCGATGTGGGACTCGATCCCAGGACACTGGGATCATGACCTGAGCTGAAGGCAGCCGCTTAACCAACTGAGCCATCCAGGCGTCCCAACTTAATTGACTTTTTAAAGATCATATCTCTAAATAACAGTCACATTCCAGATACTGAGGTTGGTAGTTAAGCATATGAATTTGGTGGGAACACAGTTCAGCCAGTAACAGTCTCCATACTGGGGTATCTTGGGGAGTATGGAGAACATTGTATTCCTTGGCTGACTTGGGCAAAGCCCCGGATAGATGACCAAAAAGGAAGATTAGATGACCTCTTAAGGACCTTGCCAATCTAGGAATTTGCGATATTGTATAAAGCTCCTCAGAACCAACACCTCATTACCAGCAACATGAATAAAGAAGGGGCACAAAGAGCAAGGCTGCAGGAAAATAAAAACAATGAATGATTTGTACTTCAGGGAAAGCAAAGATGGAAAAGAACTTTGAAGCATTTTCATTTGGGGCAGTTTCATTACATCATGAGGGCAGAAGTACTTTATCACACAGCCATTATTGTTTGATCTGTACCTGTAGGTGAACTTTTAGAGAGAATAAGAGTCTATTTCACATAAATCCCCCTTTAAGCAAACACAAAAGCAGGATCCTGCTGAGGACAAAGGAAAAATTCATGATGCAATTCTGTGTATCCTCATGGGTACCCTTTTATGGCTGAGAAGGGGGAAGAAGAATTCCTTTCCAATATCACTGTGAAAGGGTACTTACAGATTACTCTTTCTGATTATTTGGACAGTAAAAGCAAGTAATGAGTCTCACACCACAGATCTCTGTTTTTTATTGCCCCAGTAATCCATTTGTCTCCTTAGGTATGTTTTCAGCAGCACAGTGTACTGGAAAGAGAATAAAGGCTTACTATGTTCTGGTGCGCAGGCCTGCGTCTGGGCCATTCCTCCCTATGACTTCTTGTGGCCAGTGGTCCACTGATGATCAGCAGCATCACCAGTGGGAAAAGATGTACATGGTATTTACAGTGAACTTCTCATTAGACTTTTGAGGTCATCTACCCTTATCTGCAGAAAATTATACATCTTCCTTAGGGAACCCTTACCACCTTCAATGGAAAATATATTTCTTTAATAACTAAAACCCACTATATCTAGCTTTAAACACACACACACATACATGCACACACACACAACCCTTTTGGATGGTTATTTTTGACGTTTGCTTATTTGTATGTCATTAAATTCTGGAAACCATTTCTTCACCATACTTTCAGCTCATTCTAGTGAGGAGCTGTGGACTTCCTATTAGTTTTCTATCATTGCTATAATGAATTACCACAAATTTAGCAGCTTAAACAACACAGATTTATTCCCTTACAATTTTGTAGGTCCAAAACAGGTCTCACTGTGTTAAAATCAAAGTGACAGTAGGGTTAGGGAAGAATCCTTGCCTTTTCCAGCTTTTCGTGGTGACTGATAATTCTTGGCTCATACTCCTCTTTCTCCTTCTTTGAAGACAGAAAGGCTTTCTCTCTCTGGCTCCTGTTCCCTAATCACATCTGCCTCTGACTCTCTGATTTCCTTTTTTACATTTAAGGAGACTGGACCCATCTGGATGATCTAGGATACTTTCCCCATCTCAAGGTCCTTGACCGTAATCATATTTGTGAAGTCCCTTTTGCCATGTGAGGTTACATGTTCACAGGTTCTGGGGTTTAAGATGTGAATATCCTTGAAAGGCTATTTTTCTGCCTACCACAGTCTCTGACCAGCTTAGCTGTGCATTCTGACCTCTTCGTTTTTGGAAATCACAGGAAGAGATGCAATTTAAAGGCATATTCTTGTTCTTAACACAGAGTGCAATGTTTCTTTCAAATCATGTAGGGGAGGGAGAGGAGCTTACACTTAGAGCCTCACCAGGTGTGGCATGGGGTCTGTCAGGAGATTTTTTTCCCCACCCATACAATCATGAAACCAGTGGCAATCTCCATGCCACTTTAGTCATGACCCCTGATGTGAACTAAATATATATATGCATTTATATATTTATATTTATGTATTTAGACAAAGGCTCTCCCGAGCCTCCTGAGTCTGGTCAGTTGTCTCTTGATTCTCATATCATCCAGTCAGTACCCCTCCATCAGAGCACTCATCACGCTTTACTGTGCCTGTTTTCTCATTTGTTGAGCCAAACAACTAGAGGGAAAGAACTCTAAATTTTTTATTACACTCCCAGTGCCTGGCACAGGCCTGGCACATGAGGAGTTTAATAAACATTTGTTGAGTCCATGAAAACTCTACAAAAAAGTTCCTACTCAAAGTATTTCAAGCCCAGCCCTGAGGTAAGTGGGTGGCTTGGCAGACATACTAGAGATAGAATAGAAATCTGAAGACAATTTATTTTCCCAGAGTTTTAATATTAGATTAATTAAATTGTAGAAATTCAGAATTGTTGATGTTGTAAAACAATCAGGCAGACAAATTATATAAATATATTCAATAATTAAACTTTCAGCACAATATTAAAACTTGCCAATGGTAAACCAAGGATGCAGTGTAGTGTTCAGGAAAGCACTGTGATCTAGGACTTTAGAATACTTGAGTTCTGGTTAAGTAAAAGAAGTAGCTGTGTGATTTGGGGCAAGTCATTTGCTATCTCTGAAATTCTGTCCTTATTACTAAATGATTCTGTTTGACACTTAAGCGACGGCCAAGGATGGAAATGCTATCATGGTCTCCTTATTCTAATGTGATGTGACTCAATCTTTCCCAAAGTGTGGAATACAGAATAAGAACCACTGGGGGTGTGTAACATGATTTTAGGGGTGCATGAATGAATATTTTTATTTATAACAATTGTTAATTGAGGGGCACCTGGGTGGCTTAGTCAGTTAAACCTCTCGCTCTTGATTTGGCTCAGGTTATGATCCTTAGGGTAGTGAGATCGAGCTCTCGAGCTCTCCTGCTGTTTGGAGCCTGCTTAAGATTCTCTCTTCCTCTCCCTCTGCCCTCCCCTGCCCTGTATCTACCCCCTCTGCCCCTGGCCCTTCCACTTACACTCTCTCTCTTTAAAAAAATTTTTTTAAAGGAATTCATCCAGCTGAATAACTTTATTGAATTTATTGGGCCAAACACCATAACATACAATTAAGAAGTACCATTGTTTTAATTCCCTTGGTGCGTTCCCACTTGTTCTGTCTGATCTTTGTCCTACTGCTGGATGATATTCTAGACCAGTTTCTAACTTTTCAGATTACTTTCAGGTGATTAGTTTTTTCATTGGGAAAACAGTTTCACATTCATGTACTAAAAATTCCAGTCAGATGAAAATCCAAATTTCGATCTCATCCAATTCAGAGTTTTTGTGCTCTACCATCTGACCCTTGATCCTGAAGACCAACAGTAGGAAAAAGGAATGATGTTTTATTTTGTTCTCCTTGATTCATTGATTCCAATTCACAGTGTTGCTCTGACTGTTCCAGAGTCAAGGCCAGGAGGAGGAGGAGGATTAGAGGAAAATAGAAAGACTGGCTTGTTGGAGCTCTTGTAAGCTTGTGGTCATTGTCTTCCTTATGACAGAGGCCCAAGCTGGCTCCTGCTGGGCATGTTTTTATGAGACTTTTGGTGTTGCTTCCACCACCACTAAAGACCATTCGCTGAAGTTGATGGAATATCTCTCCAACTTTGTATGACACTCCTTTGGCTCCTGTATTTTGGAACTTTATCCCAATTGGCCTTTTTCCAATGGGGTTCTCTCATCTCAGGAAGATTTTGGGCAGCTTCCTTTCAAGATAGCTCTAACCCGAGTACTTGCTGGGACATTATACACAGGGCTCACAGGTGCTCATATACCTTGCTCTGCATGTCATTTATAGAAATGCACCTTGATCTGATTGACCCTCTCTCCTTGTACTGCCGCTTGGGGCAACACCACCTAACCTGTTGCCCTCTGAGTTCTTCAGTTCCTTCAAGTTCCAAGGAAGGCAATTTGGAGTTCTACCAAGAATTCACTAATGATTTGTAACTCCTCAAAGCTGGCATCCAGCTAGGGAGTAAGAGGCCAGCCTCTATGTGTGACAAGTATTGTCAGTCCCTATGAGATGGTTTTCTTGAGGCTCTATTTCTTTGCTTAAGGGAGGGAGAAGATCCTTAAAGAAAGAAAGGAAGACCCTCATAACACTGTCTACTCCAGTAAGGTATTTCCTGTTGATGAATTTTCAACCTTGTTTTGATAGTCCTAAAAAATCAGCTTGGCCACCTAGTAACACCTTGCTTTAGATTGCTGAGATACTTCTTAATAGTTTTTTAAAGCTTTGAAACTTTAGCCAAAATTCTGAGGTGGAAGGAAATGTCCTCCTTTGTCCTCTTGTTATGTCTATGTCAAAAGTATATATGATTTATCAGACCTGTGATGTTGTAGACATTATTGTTGACAGAATAGATAGAAAAAAATAAGAGGCTTAAAGAAAAATTAAATAAATAATAGCATAAGTGGCTCACAGATATGGCAAAATCCATCATGGTGATACTCTTAAGCCATTATGCTAAGCAGGAGAATATAAGGCTGAGGCAACAAATTCTCTCTATTTCCAGGTCAACTGTGACAAAAACAATACTTATTCAGGTCTAAAGATCAAACTTGTACTCCATTGTAGCTAACCTACAATGGGACATTTCCTTTATCAACTTCGTGGTCAGTCCTTGCAAGATTTCTGAGTAAAAGTGAGAATATGCTAATTTCTAAGAGAGTATTCTATTAGGGTGATAAATTGTTATAAAATACAAAATAAGTGCTAAATAAAGTGGTTGCATACGGAATTATAAAGATCTCCATAAATAATGAACTAAAAGAAATTGCAATTTTAAAAGATTGGATTTCAATGGTCTGTATCTCTTTTCTTGGTTATTTAAGACAGTATAAAACAATATGTTGAAAATATCAAGGAAAGATTTAAAAACCTAGATTTCCATGAAGAAACAGCTTTGTAGGTGAAAGAACACTGAATTTAGAATAACAGATTCGAGCCCTGCAATATACCTACAGATAATATGATCTTGGGGAAGTCCCTAGGTCTCCCTGAGCCATGTCTATAGAATCATACTTCAACCATGCTGAAAATGTGCAAGGATCGAGTAAGATAGTATGTGAAACAGGGAACAAAATAAAAAGTCCAATATAGCAGTTCACCAGTCAATAGATGATAGATACTAATTTAAAAAATTTTCATTTAGATGTAATACACATGTAATAAAATGTACCAATTTTAAGGTATGATTTGTTGTGTTTTGGCAAATATATATACTCATATGTCTGACACTACTCTGTCAGAATCCCCAAAACTCTGTTGTGCCCTGTTGACATCACTTCTCTCCCATTAAATCTTTGCTTTAATCTTTTGTACAATTTTATATAAATGGGATCATGCAGTGTGTAGTTTTCTGTGTCTGCCTTCTTTCACTTGGCATAATGCTTTTAATGTTCATTCATAATGTTGTGTGTATCAGTAGTTCCTTTTTATTACTGAATAATATTTCATTATGTGGGTACATAATATTTTGTTTGTCCATTGACTGGTTGGTAGGTATTTGGTGTATTTCCAGTTTCTGGCTGTTACGAAAGAAGTTAATATAATCATTTGAGTACAAGTCTTTATATGGGTATGTTTTCATTTTTATTGACTAAATACCTAAAAAGTGGGATTGCTGGGTTGTAAAATAAGTGTATGTTTAATCTGATAAGAAATGGCCATGCTGCTTTCTATTTTTTTTAATTTAATTTTTTTTGTGTTCCAAGATTCATTATGTACCACACCCAGTGCTCCATGCAATATGTGCCCTCCTTAATACCCATCACCAGTCTCACCTAACCTCCCACCCCCTCACCTCCAAAACTCTCAGTTTGTTTCTCAGAGTCCACAGTCTCTCATGGTTCGTCTCCCCCTCCAGTTTCCCCTAACTCACTTCTCCTCTCCTTCTCCCAGTGACCTCCATGTCATTCCTTATGCTCCACAAGTAAGTGAAGCCATATGATAACTAACTCTCTCTGCTTGACTTATTTCACTCAGCATAATCTTCTCCAGTCCCGTCCATGTTGATAAAAAATTAGGTATTCATCCTTTCTGATGGAGGCATAATACTCCATTGTATATATGGACCATATCTTCTTTATCCATTCATCTATTGAAGGGCATCTTGGCTCTTTCCACAGTTTGGTGACTGTTGCTGTGAACATTGTTGCTGTGAACATTGGGGTACAGATGGCTCTTTTTCTACTACATCTGTATCTTTGGGGTAAATACCCAGTAGTGCAATTGTAGGGTCATAAGGTAGCACTATTTTTAATTTCTTAAGGAATCTCCACACTGTTTTCCAAAGTGGCTGCACTAACTTGCATTCCCACCAACAGTGTAAGAGGGTTCCCCTTTCTCCACATCCTCTCCAACACTTGTTATTTACTGTCTTGTTGATTTTGGCCATTCTAACTGGTTTAAGGTGGTATCTCAATGTGGTTTTGATTTGAATCTCCCTGATGACTAATGATGAACATTTTTTCATGTGTCTGCTAGCCATTCATATGTCTTCTTTGGAGAGTGTCTGTTCATGTCTTCTGCCCATTTTTTGATGTGATTATCTGTTTTTTGAATGTTGAGTTTGAGGAGTTCTTTATAGATCTTGTATATCAGCCCTTTGTCTGTAGTGTCATTTGCGAGTATCTTCTCCCATTCCGTGGGCTGCCTCTTTGTTTTGTTGACTGTTTCCTTTGCTGTGCAGAAGCTTTTAATCTTGATGAAGTCCCAAAAGTTTCATTTTTGCTTTTGTTTCCTTTGCCTTTGGAGACATGTCTTGAGAGAAGTTGCTGTGGCTGACCACACAGCTTTCTAAAGTGGCTGTACCATTTTGCATTTCCACTATTCATATGTGAAATTTCTAGTTGTTCTATATCTTCAGCAATATGTACTATTGTAGGGCATTGTAATTTTAGTTAATCTAGTAGCTGTGGAGTGATATCTGTTCTCTCTCTCTCTTTTTTTTTTTTTTAAAGATTTTTATTTATTTGAGAGAGAGAGAGAGAGAGAGGGTGTGTGGGGGGAGTCAGAGGGAGAGGGAGAGTCCCAAGCAGACTCTGTGCTGAGTGCAAAGCCCAGTGGGGCTCAATCCCACAACCCAGAGGTCAGAACCTGAGCTGAAACCAAGAGTTGTCACCCAGTCAACTGTGCCACCCACACACCCCATGATATCTGTTTTAATTTACATTTTCCTAAAGATGAACTATGTTCAACAACTTTCATATGATGATTTGTCATTTATATACCTTCTTCTTCTTCTTCTTCTAAATTTTTAAAATAAGTTATTTTCTTTTGAGATCTAAGAGTTCTTTTGTATATTCTAGATAAACACACCTTATAGAAATGTGCTTGCAAATATTTTCTCCTGAGACACAACAGTCTTTTGAATTGTAAAAGTTTTAGGTGGTTATCCTATAGAAACAGGATGGATTCCTCCCCACCAAATTTGATTTACGTGTTGAGACCAGGAAGATATGAAAGGATTATAACTCAGTAATGAGATTTTCTTTGGAGAGCATGGCAGGCTCTTAAGCAGGAGCAAAAGTGGCTTGAGAGAGCAGGGAAAAGAGACTGGTTTTGTTTGTACTGTGTTTGGGGAATGGAGCTGGAGTGAGGGTTCCTGTGCATAAGAGCCAAGGTTTGCATGTTTTGAACTTCCTTTTGGCAACAAAGGTGGGAGCCCCTGGGCTTTCTTATCAGCTAGCCCAGATGTGGGGCAGAAGGGGAAAAGGGAATGGTGGGGTTTGAAAGTCACCAGTCAAAATCAAACATCAAAATGAAGTCAGATTTTTTTTTTTTTTTGAGAGAGAGAGAAAGCTTGTATGCAAGCAGGATGGGTTGGGGTGGGGTTTATGGAGGATGGCTGGAGGGAAAGAGCAAAGGGAGAGGGAGCAGAAGGGTGAGAATTTTTATGCTCCACACCCAGCAGGGTGCAGCTGGGTATAGGGCTCCATCTCACAACCTTGAGATCATGACCTGAACCGAAATCAAGAGTCTAATGCTTAATGATTGAGCCACCCAGGCACCCCTTGACTCTTTATTACAGTTTAATTTTTTATGAAGACCAATTTGGTGTAGTTTTTCTTCTGTCGATGATTTATTTTTGTGTGTCCTAGCTAAGAAACATTTTCCTAATTCAAATTGAAATTTTCCCCTGTATTTTCTTTTAGAAGTTTTATCATTTTAGATAACAGTTAAGTGATATGTTTTAAGTTAATTTTTGTATATGGTGTGAGGTAGGCCCTAGAAATTTTTTTCCCTGTATGATCAATTCTTCCAGGATCTTTTTACTGGGAAAGATTTTCCTTTATCCCACTGAATTGGCATCATGGCACCTTTCTTGAAAATCAACTGGCATGGATATGGGGGATCTATTTCTGGCTCTTGGATTCTGTTTCATTGACCCTGTATTTCTCTATTCATTCTAATACCACGCCATCTTTACTATTATAATTTTATAACAAGTCTTGAAATTGGGTAGCATAATTACTCCAAATTTGTTCTTTTTTTCAGAATAATTCAACTTCCTAGATCTTCATTTGCATTTCCATATAAAGTTTTAAAATCATTTTGCCAATTTCTATTAAAAAAAACCTGCTGAGATTTGTTTGAAATCACACTGAGTCAATAGGCCAATTTGGGAAGAATTGACATTTTATCAGTACTGTATCTTCTGATAGATAAACACAGTTTACCTCTCCATTTATGTAGGTCCATTTCAAGCATCTCTCAGAAATGTGTTATAATCTTAAATATATAGGTTTTACACACACTGTACTAATTTTTTCTCTAAGAGTTTTATATTTTTGATGCTATTATAAATAATATATATTTTAAATTTCAGTTTCCAATTGTGAACTTTTATTTTTAGCCAAGGTGGACAAGGACTGGCTGTTCTCTCAATTGGAACAACTGAAAAGCTGAACGAAATATATAAAATAATGTTTCTTAAGCCATGAAACATCAGGCAATGAAAGACAGTGATTTTTTGACTGATAAAAAAAAAATAATGAGAGCCCTGTGATTGTCTGGCTCACGGCTTGGAGAGTGTTTCCAGGTTATAGCAGAGGGACAGCAATTCAGACAGAGCCCAGCAGTCTTCCTGAGTTGAGGAAGTGGAAGTGAGAGTTTAGGGAGGCCAAGATGGCTAGAGTTTGTAGGTCAGTGCACTGGAAAGAACAGAACAGCACTGAGGGAGTATCCAGAGGTCTGCAGAGAGCCCCTCTAAGTCTACTGTTGGTCAGTGCATGCTGGAGAGGAAACTATCAGGGAGCAGGGAAAGAATCACTCAAAAAGTTTAGAGTCAACAGTGTCAAAAATAGCTTTTGTTCCTACCATTCAGGGTAGAAAAACCTCATAAAACTCGTAAACCATAGGCCAAATGCTGCACTTGCTCCTACATAAGAAAGCTTAACAG
The DNA here is from genome assembly GCF_922984935.1 of Meles meles. Taxonomy (NCBI): domain Eukaryota; kingdom Metazoa; phylum Chordata; class Mammalia; order Carnivora; family Mustelidae; genus Meles; species Meles meles. Next base: position 72,793,828 of record NC_060074.1, read on the forward strand.
CAAGACCCAAATGGACCAAAATGTTTCCAAGTAATATAACTGTATTCCAGAACTAAGCGTAAAAATATTTGGGAATGAAAAAAAATCCAGCACTCAAGAAGGTAAAATTCATAGTGTCTGGAATGCAATAAAAATTTACCAGACGTCCGAAGGAGTAGAAAAAAATGTGAAATTAGGAGAAAATTTATCCAATTGAAGCTGACCCAGAACTGACCCAGATAGTAGAATTAGTGGATAAGGACATCAAAAGTTTCTGTAAGTATATCATATGTTCAAGAAACTAGAGGAGCAATGAAAAATGTTAAGTAGTGACATGAACAGTATAAAATAAAATGCCTAAATTGAACTTCTGGTGATGAAAACAGTGCCTGGGTAGAGAAATTTATTGGATGGAATTAATGGCAGATTGAAACCTGAAGAGGAGAAAAATTGAGTAAATTTGAAGCAATAAAAACTTGAAATTCAGAGATAAAAAAGACTGAAAAAAACCTCCTAAAAAAACCCCCAGAGCCTCAGTGGTCTAATGGGTCCCAGTGTATGTGTTACAGATTTCTTGAAGGATAATGATTGAACAAATTTTCAAATTTGATCAAAATTATGTCTACAAATCCAAGAAGCTCCAAGCATTCCAAGCAACATGAATGAAATTTAAAATAATGCTGAATGAAAGAAGCCAAGCCAGAAAGCGTGCACTATGATTCTATATATATTTATATAAATCTAGAAAATATAGACTAATTTATATTAACAGAAAACAGATGCGGGTGGAGAAAAGGCATGGAAGGGTGAGAGGGAGGGATTACAAAGAGAAAATTTTTGAGAGTGATGGATACATTCATTTTCTTGATTGTGTTGATGGTTTCCTATATATACATACACACACACACACACACACACGTATAGACATGCATTCATTTTTGTAAAATGTACCAAGTTGTACACTTAATTTTTTTCCAGATTGTATACTTTAAATATAGGCAGTACATTAAATGTGAATTGTGCCTTACAGACAAAGCTGTTTAAAAGTTCTGATAGTTCATTGCTGTCAGTATATAGAAATACATTTGAATTTTATATATCTACCTTGTGTCCTGCAAATTTGCTAAACTCACGTGTTCTAGTAATATTTGTTATTGGTACTGTTATTGTTGCTGTTGTGGTTAAAATCAACAGCATTGACAAAGGAGTTATTTAATGCATGTGCTAGAGCTTTGAAATTATGATTAAAACTGTATTTTATTAGCTATAATAGAGAAATCAAATTTTTAATTCTCTCAGGTGCCTAAACAGGGAGTTTCTCTGAAGATAATTAAGGCCTGGATATGCCGAGATCCTAATGATCACATGAGAATAGTAATGTACACAGGACTCTAAATACCCAAGGGCCAGGCTACCATCCTTCTTTAACAATTGTAGGAAATGGACTCAGATCCCTTTTCCTTAGAGCTCGTGTGCCAGCTCCCCTGGTGGGGGAAGCCCCTGCTTCCTGTCTGTTCAGTATTTGATGCTTGGTGATAATAGGCCTGTGCTCTCCAAGAGCTGGGAACTGCTCAGAACAGAAGTATTTATGGGTTCCCTGGAAGTGCCTCCTGAACGTACTCTGGACCCTGGCTGGAGAGCTTTCCCCTCACAGGCATGCTAGCTGCTGCTCAGATTTTGGGCTCTTGTCAATACCAGCAGAGCAGGGGAGCCCAGCTCACTTTCCTGGCTTGCTGTCTATAACCTACAAAAGACCTTCTCCACCCCATGGCCCTGCCACCACAGTTCTGCAGTTCTATGTAATAGGAGTTAGTGTTAGAATAACAAATCCTATTTTTCCTTTATAAGGAATTAATTATTCAATGTTAGTAAATATTATTAAGGGTTTTACACGGGCTGCCAACAGCAGAGGATTATGCTGGGGAGCAAATTGGATGTGCTGAAATCCATACATTTATACTCCATTATTTTCTTAGCATTATGAGCAAATATTATTTCATATGGACATCACATTTCTTTTTAGTCCTGTCAAACATTTGATGTGCATTTGAGCTTTTTCTTGCTCTGTGGATGGCAGTGTGACAAGTTAGGCTTCCAGCTATTCCTCAGGGGTCTAAGCAAAATTCACATACCTTCGATTTCTTCTGCAGCTCTGATTTCCCCTCTTATGGAACTCATCTTTGCTCCAAATGTCTTCTTTAGCAACACAGAAACTTTAGCAATGGGTGAACTCATTTTCTCCAAGTGCAGAAATTATTCAGACTTCAAGGATTTTGGAATTTAAAGGGGATTCTTGGTTTCTGCACCAGGTCACCCATAACACAGTGCAACTTCTGTTTTTAAGTGGGATAAAAACCCTTTTAAGAAGCTTATTGAAAGGGCTCAGATGATTTTGTGGACATCAAATAGTTTTTAAAGGACAGTATTTTGATGGTTTAATTATAAGAAAATAGGAAACATGCAGATTAAATTGACCCTAAAACACACATGGTTTTTAAAATTAAGGGCAAAGAATTCTGGCAAATACATTTTTGAATCTAAAACACATGAACAAAATCAAAAGGCCTGATGAATTTAGATGAGAGCAGTTGGACTAATGTGATGTGCCATATAGAATCTAGAGGGGACCATAGGTCACTTCTCTGTGCTGCCTCTGACCTTCTTGTCACCTGGGATTCAGTTTCATACCTCAGTTTTTGCCTCTGAAAATGGGTAAAGATACTAAATCTTTCCTCTTTTGTTTTTTTAAAGATTATAAAGAAGATCATGTGCTCTTTGAATTCCTCACACATACAAAGTTTCCTTCCAGGTAGATAAGTTTCTTACTTGAAGGAATTTGATAACTTTTACTGTTTAGCTTCTTAGTTGTCAAGGATGGCCACTGTGAGTCATGTAATTAAGAAAACCCAGTGTGGGTGCTTGGGTGGCTCAGTGGGTTAAAGCCTCTGCCTTCGGCTCAGGTCATGTTCCCAGGGTCCTGGGATCAAGCCCCGCATTGGGCTCTCTGCTCAGCAGGGAGCCTGCTTCCTCCTCTGTCTCTCTCTCTGCCTACTTGTGATCCCTCTGTCTCTCTGTGTCAAATAAATAAATAAAATCTTTAAAAAAAGAAAACCCAGTGTTTATAGTTCTCTAAATACCTAAACAGGTATTTTAATAATTTCTACTAGCTAAAGAAACTTTTCATCAAATATTCAGTGGGTTAAAGGGCACCTGCTCTGGGGGAGTAGAGCTGTTATCTTCAAGTCTCCTAGTGATCCTTGTTCTCTGGAGCAAAATGTTGAGATACCTAGCAAATAACAAATTTTCTCATGGTGTCTTGTTTTAGTATGTTTGGTAATTTTTGTGTGTGTACTTGTCTTTGTCTTTGAAAAATTACTGGTGGGAGTGTTTGAGACTTGTCACAAAGGCACATTCTCCAGAGAGGTTTTGCTTCTGCCTGGTGCTTGTGGGCACTATCAGTCCTCTACCACTTTAAATCAGGTTCAGAGTTTGAGGTTCTCTGAAACTTCCAGGGACTCGAAGTCCCTGGAACAAACAAAGTCCAGGGACAAATCCTGGGACTACAAATTCCTACAAACTGGCCTATGGCTGTAACATCTAGAGATGAATTTCTTTTCTTTTTTTTTTTTTTAAATATTTTATTTATTTATTTTGACAGGCAGAGATCACAAGTAGGCAGAGAGACAGGCAGAGAGGGAGGGGGAAGCAGGCTCCCCGCTGAGCAGAGAGCCTGATGTGGGGCTCGATCCCAGGACCCTGGGATCATGACCTGAGCCAAAGTCAGAGGCTTTAACCCTCTGAGCCACCCAGGTGCCCCTAGAGATGAATTTCTCTGTCCTCCTACCCACCTCACCACTTTTCTTCCCTTCTTCACAAATGGGTACAGTGGAGGCTAGTTCACTTCTGGTTGATATGTTCTCTGACGGAGTAGTCCTTGGGCTCCATTTAATATGAGGAAGGATTTTTCTTAGGCTCCATCTTACATTGGCCCTGAGCCTTGACTTTTGTCTACCTCTGGATATGACCAACAAAACTCAGTAAATGCCTTCTGGATTAAAAACATCTGTGATGCTCAGGTCTTTCTTTCTTCTGTGTCTTCTTTCCCTTAGATTTTGTCCTAGTAGTTACTTATAGCCTTGTCAGCTTATTGATATATTTATGAGACTTTTTGTATTAATATTTTATCCAGTATTTTTCATTGTTTTCTGTAGGAAATCTGGTCTGAAAGAAACCCGCTGCTACCATTTCTGGAAATAGAACTTTTCTAGATATAAAACCAGATTGAAAGTTTCTAGCATTTGAGAGCATATCCTACCACAGACACTACATTAAAGTCAGGGTTTCAGGGCGCCAAAGTGCTCAGTGGGTTAAGCCTCTGCCTTCGGCTCAGGTCATGATCTCAGGGTCCTGGAATCAAGCCCCACATCGGGCTCTCTGTTCAGTGGGGAGCCTCCCCCCCCCCCGCCTACTTGTGGTCTCTCTCTCTGTGAAATAAATAAATAAAATCTTAAAAAATAAATAAATAAAGTCAGGGCTTCAAGACATAGAACAGGAAGACTTTTGGCTTCTCCTATATTGGTTGGCAATGTATGTTCCATCATTTTACGTGAGTAATATCCTGTATCAGAGCTTTCTTGAGAATACTATTTATCTGAGCTATATACCAGGTAGTACATATGGTGGTATTAAATGTGATTTATTTTCATACAGTTCTAAGGAATTTGGAATGTGGTCTATTTTAAAGGCTAAATTTAATTGGCCTGGCCTTTAGATTGAAAGGAAAAAGCAATACATGTTGAAAGTGAGTTATATGACATCATTAATCTATCCTCAGTAGAAAACGAACTCTTTGTTGAAAAAAATATCCACTTCCCCAATACAGAATTTCCCCACTTTGCCTGTGCTGGTGTTAAACTGGCTTCCATGCTCTACCTCTATCATCAAAACAAAGATTCAGAGAAAGACAGATACTGTATGATCTCATTTATATGTGGAATCTAAAAGAACAAAACAAAAACTGAACTGAACTAAGGATATAATATACAACATGGTGACTATAGTTAACAATACTGTAATGTATATTTTAGAGTTCCAAGAGAGTGGACCTTAAAAGTTCTCATCAAAGGAAAAAACTATGTGGTGATGAATGTTAACTAGACTTTTTGTGGTGGTCATTTCATAATATACATATCAAATTATGTTGTATATCTGACACTAATACCATGTTATATGCCAATTATATCTCAATAAAAGAACCCAATGAAACAAAACCAAAGATAGTCCAGCCTGATGTCAAGTGATAAGAGCTCAAGCTCAAAGCCAGCTTCTTCAACCTCCCGAGTTAAAGAGTGCTCTGAGCACTGAAAGGAGGAAGCAGAATGCAGGAGTTCATGTGGGGCCTCTCTGGAAGCAAGGACCATGTACTTGTGCTATAATGACTAGGACCCTCAAAGAAAGGAAAATTCGAGTAGAAAAAGAATGCTCTCTTCTACATGATGGTTCTTCATTCGACAACAGGCTTCTCTGTGGGCTCACCCAGCAGCCACAGGGCCTAGCAAGCCAATAAATGCTTTGTCATAGGTGCTCAGTGGAATCTGAAGAAGGAAGGAATGAGTAAACGAATAAATGAACAGAATTTCCTATCCTTCCAGGTTAGCAAAGTTCCTTCTGCTCTTTGGAGAGCATTTGTCACCCTATTGCTTTGTGAAGTGCTCTGTACTTACGGGAAATAAATCTGGCTTGCTTTACAATTCATGCCCCATGGCAGTATTTTTTTCAAAGTGTGGCCCATGGGCCATTTACACCTGGATTACTGGGGTATGATCAAACCTGCAGATTCCTGGGACCCACTCCACAACTATCAAATCAGAATTTCTGAAGACAGACTCAGGAATCCACTCTTAATACAACCACAGGTCGATTCTCTTGTACAAAGAGTTTGAGAAGCCTTGTTTTATGTGAACTTTATTATCACATCAGTAAACATTAAGCAACCACTGTGCTCATTGCATATTTTAACTTGTATTAAAATGATCTGTAGGAAGTCTGTAATCTATTTAATCTACTTTATCAAGTTGTTTGATGCTTTCCAGCATTGAATGCATCTATTTATTTGCCTTATTGCCACAATCATCTTTATTTAAAAAAAAAATCCATGCACATATTATGCCATGATGAGGTTTCTATCAGATGAGAAAAATAGGTAAAAATATTTTCCTATAGACTCTAGACAGTTAAAATCTGAAATATGATAGTACCATTGAGGATGGATAGTGGAGGATTTGAAGAGTTAGAAAGGAAGGGAGTTGTTCCTTTCAGTTTTCTATGGTTTAGAAATTCCTCCAAATCGTAATTCATTTAAGCAAGTTTGTCTTATCTTTGTCCAATATGGCTTCATGTAATAAATGGAATTTCCTAATCAGCATTCCTTTCATGAATCAACATGGGATGAGTCCAAAATATTTGGCTTGACGAATTCTCTAGTAAGGAAAATCCCATGGCTATAAAATGAGCTGGTATTTTTGTTTGAAAGATAAAAAGAATTTCTCAAAATAGGTCCATGTTCCTAAAAAGTAAGCTTGCATAAATATTGCTCTTTTTGCCAGGTTCAGGAGATTTCTGCTGCATGATCAAAAGAATCAGGTGACACACTGAAGGAAGGGATTTGAATAGTTAACTGCTGTGTGTGAGCAGAAAGTCTCTCCCATTTCAACATAACATCCCATGTAAAAGAAACGTGGATTACAAAGACAATGACTTAGTGTAGTACATCCTTTGTTGCAAACAATAGGTAGGCAATTGATCAGTTGTTTTTTATAAAATGAGGCAAGTCTCAGCTGAATTTCAAACCTCATGTTAAAAGCAATAAAAACACAAAGCAGTACTCATATGCAGACCCTAGCAAAGAACCACATTGCGGCGGATTTACTACTTCCGTCGTATGAGCCTTAGATTGGAAATCAGCTGAACTTGTAGGTTTTGAGTCCTCATTCGTCATGTATGGTGCTGGCCTGCCAAAGTGAACTGTGTTGCTGTGCAAACATGAGGTCTCCAGGAAAACAGGGTTCTGACACAGGCACACCCACACTGAGCCAGGGAAATGCTTCAAGCATGCTTTGCCAAGGAAATGAAGCTGATTAAAAGAAAGGCTCCAGGAGCCTTGTGAAGAAGAGGATATAAAGGTGAACCGTTCTGGATCATCTCAGGCTCTGTCACCCTTAGATGAGAAACACTGTAGCTTCCCAGGGGGCCTGTACTCTAGAGTTCATGACACTTCTAAAGAGAAAAGCCAGTTGTACAGAGAGTTGTAAGGATTAAAATAAAACATAATATCCTTCAGTTTATGAAGGTGCATTGGTGCACCATTGCCTGATGTTACTCAGAATCTTACACCCAGCTACGAGGAACATGTTCAATTGTCTAAAAAGAAAAAAAAAAGATTTTAATAAGATTTGATGATCATTTAACAATTGTTCATTGCTGAAATTACAAAGAGTTTGAATTAGCTTCAACTCTTCCCTCTCCAGAGGCAAATAGAAGGTAGTTTAATAATCATTTTAAATGAAATCTCCAGAGTAATTTATGCATACTGCACATTTTAAATAATGAAAAGGAAAATCCAAGGTATTTCCTGCTTTAATTTTCAATTGTGGGAAGGCCAAAGCAACTGGGAGTTGTGTATTGCTGGGATGAGCATAGCTTGTGTACTCAAATCACCCAGGAGTCCCTAGGAGATGGGTTCCATTGATTAGGACTGTTTTCTCACCTGAAAGCGTCTGGTGGTTGGAAAACTTAAACAAACAACAACAATAACAAAAACCCATCCACCAGCTGGATTCAGCTACCAATTCATCTGTAAAACGAATTCATCTCATTCACATGTAAAAAGGTCAAAAGGAGAATCCTCAATGGAGTGAAACAAATCTTACCATAGTTTCAAAAAGGCTAAGTAGGTCTTGTCTTTTTCTCCTGGCCTGTCTTATGTAAAGATGCTGCTCCTGGTTTATATCTTTGGTATTCTCTTTCATCTAGTAGAATATGTGCTGTGTCTTAAGAGCTCTTCTGAACCATAAGTAGCATATTAATTAATTATTGGGTTAGTGAAACAAATTGCACATCAGTGTATTTTATAATTATTCTCCAATTAGATTTGGTTTATTGAGTTAGAGGAGGAGGAGAATGGGATTTCTGGTTAGACTAGAGGGAACAGCATGCAGGGTTATGTTCTGATTTGGGAAACATGTTGAGCTTTCTTATTAAGTCAAGTAGAGCAGTCTGTGTATGCACAGCAGCTGGAAGAGGATGGAGGGAGGGTAATTCCAAGAATCAGATGCCATGTTCCTTCATCGCAAGATTTCTCCAACTTTTGGAAAGTCTGTAGCTCAAGTACAAGGGCCAAATACTGTCTGGAGAAGATATGCTTAAAGAGGAAAGAAAAGGAGTTGACATGTTATTGGCATGGGGTCAATAATGCAAGGGGTCAGGAATTTAGACTATTTCAGATGGCATAATAATTTGGGGTCTGGGGTATAAAGGGAGGGAAACACCGAAATCACAGTGGACATCATCATGTCCAAACTGTAATGTGCCACAGAGATAGCACTGAAGAAAAAACATCCCTTAATCATTTGCAAGCATCCCTCTTTTGTGGGTTCCTGGCATATATATATGTATGTGTACTCCTGAAATCTCTAGTTACTCATTTTGAACCCTTTTCAATTACAAGCCTTTCTTCCCTAACCGGGGATCCTTCCTCAAACAAAGACTTTTACAGTCCCTATGTAATGCCTTATCTAGGGCATTTGTCAATGCATTATACACTCTGGCCACTGGTTGCTTTAAAATATTTCTCCCTGTGTCTCCAGGAGCCTCTTCTCAGCCAGTCAGGTCTGCCCTTTGAACATTCCTAATGCCTTTCTGAGCATTTGCTCAGAGCATAGCCCACTCACTGCTTGATTCTCTGTCTGCTTTCCACTAATCCGGATTCTGCTCAGCCTTCAAGGACCAGAAAAATGCTACTTTCTCGGGAAGCCACCCCGGCTTTCTCTACCCCCAGAGTCCATGGTGCTTCTTTTGGAGCCATTAGCTTGGCAACTTACTGACTACCATTATATACATCATTGTCTTATATTGTTAAACATTTCAAGGTTCTCTGCTTTGTTTCTCTTACTGGACTGTTAGTCCCTCGAGTGGAGGGGTTGGTTCCTCTAGGACAGTTCCCACTGTATAGTTCGAGCTCAATAAATGTACAATGATGAATTTGTACACAATGACAAAGTTCTGAGAAATATTTCTTTCACTCTTTTCTAATAATATTACATGTATTAAATTTAAATTTTCAGATGTTTAACTAAAAAAAGTAATTATTAGCACTTAAAATGAATTTAATTTCTATTAGGGAGGATTCCAGATATGTGGACTATTTTATCTCTTGATACAATACTTATATTTTCTCATAAAATGAAATAGAATATTATCTTAAATAAATTTTATATTTCATCACATTCATGTATTTGTTCTTTCCTGATTACCTTTTACCTTCAGGGAATAACTAATAAACTAGTTATGTGACATAAGTAAGAAATTAAGGAGGCAATAAAGATATCCCTTTGGCTTTCTGGGGTCATCCCCACAAAAAGGTCCCAGGTTTGACCTCTTTTCTTCAATTGACACTCACCCATTTCTTCTGCTTTCCTTTTACAGGTTAGGACTAGTCAAGAGTCCAGTGTAATGTTTCATTAAATCACTGAGCCATTGGAATAGGCTGAGCACCTCTGGAGGGAACTAAGTGGTTAATTGTATTTCATGGACCCAGCCAAACTTAAATGCAGCTCATTCACCAAACCATGCTTTTCCCCCCTTTTCTCTGGATCAATCCCAACTCTAATTAAAATGTAATATTCTCCTTATGTGATTCCTTGGAAAAGTTTGTGGAATGACCACATAATACAGAGCAGGTTTTCCAGATGTTGCCTGTCTTGGCTGGTATTCACATGCACAGCATCTCCACCCCCAAATTTTTCTTTTCTATACTTACCATATGACCTCCTCTCCCCTCCCACTTCTCCTCTGCTGTCCCTGATATACTGTGCATAACTTCCTGAGTCTTATTGTTGTGCCTTCAGTATATAAGAGCCATTACTGAAGTGCAGTGGGCCAAGAAAAAAGTAATGCTTGCCTCCACAGAGCACTTTAATGCTATTTACAATGGAAAAAATAACTTTGAACTGCTTCCAAAATAACAGGCATTAAAATCACTTCTGTTTGCAGTTGAGATGGATTTTGCAGTAACCTTTCCAAACCTGCTTCCTCTGAATGTTTTTCAGTCCATAGAGTGGCTTTCTCAATGAGAATTTAAAATGGTGCCCACATAAACACTTGACATATGCCTCTAAAGCTTATTTTCCAACATTCACTCAAACAGTTGCTTGTGAAACCAGGGTCTGCAGTCACATGATCTCAGTGAAGAATGTACAAATACTGTGGTATTATGAAACACTGTTCTAAGCTGTGAATTAATAAAATGGGCCACTATGACATAGCCATAAGGTTTAGGCCCACTTTTGATAATGTGATCTGTGAACATAGTTCCAAAAGTTCAATTTCCCACACTTTTCCCCACACATATTATCCATAAACCTTATATCCCCTCAGTCTTCTGATCTGTGTTCATTAAATGTTATGAGAATTTCTCAGTGAGAGGTTGCAAAATGGCACCCTGTAAGCAAAATCTATGCATTTTTAAAAATCTGTGTCATTCTTTCAAAATTCATGAATTAGTAGTTAATGTTTCAAAGTTGCAAGATTTCCCTCACAAATCTGGATTCCTGACTTCCCTTAAGAGATTATTTTTGATGTAACATCATTCTGTGGGCTTTGAGTCTAATAGCTGCCTTGTCACATGGGATAGGAGCTGTCTGCTCACTGCACCTTCTGAGTCCAGTCTTTCCCATCACCTACCTGGTGTTTGACTTGAGCACTCTGAATCATAACTTTTTCAGTTCAAGAATTTTATAGATAGAAATTTAACCAAGCAAAACATGTTTTAAGCCATATGCTGTTGATTTTTTTTAAAAATCTGAATTCTTCCTCTGGAGTATTATTTCTTATTTGTCTATATTCTTGACACTGGTTTCCCGAGTAAACTGAGTCCATCATGCAACATAACCTCATAATCGAGAGCAAGGGCTTTGGAATCATGTAGCCTTGACTACTTTCTAGCTGTATGGTCTTCTGGAAATTGCTTAAACTCTTTGTGTTTTAATTTTCTTAACTCTAGAATGGGAATACTCCATAACCCAGTGATTCTCAACTATAGTGTGTGTGTGAGAGTCACCCAGAAGGCTTGCTAAAACATGGATGGCTAGTCCTTTCCTTAGAGTTTCTGATTCAGTAGGTCTGAGGTGAGGCCTGTGAATTTACATTTCTAACAAATTCCTAAGTAATGCTGCTGACCCAGGAACCAAACTTTGAGAACAACTGTCTATTTCATTGCGTGAAGATTAACTGTGATAATTGTGTAAAACATATAGTACAGTGACAATGAGCTAGCCACCTGATTGAAATAAAAAGTTATACTTAATTTGTTAGAGGTCCGTAGTTCAGTTCTTATAAAACCAAATGAAGTGTTGCATTTTAATAAATACTATCAATTAATGGGGAATCCAGATATAATTAAACTATTTCATTCCTGAAACCTAAATATTTTCATACGACAGAAGAGAAAATCTACACCTTAACCTTATTTTGATCTTGTTCTTTTACCATTGTAAGGGAAGAATTTTAGGTTTGCCTAAGGTGTTGTAAGGAAAGAGAGCAAGAAAGGAATCATCCTAGATTGACATAAATAAATCACCTTCTGTTCTTGCATTATCTTCTATGTGCTCTTTCATGCTCTCCTGGAATCTAGACCCAACCATGGAACACAAAGCTACCCATTGTCTTGCATGGAACACAAAGCCATCTGTGGTCCACTGGTTGTTTGCTCCCTCCCCTTTTCCCTGCATTGCATCAGCATTGAGCAGTGAGAAACAGGATGACCTCATATCAGACTCAAAAAGCATAGGAATGAGTTCCATGCAGATCTAAAATCAATGGACAAATAATTTCCTCCCTCCCTCATCCCCTTCTCTCTTACTCTCTGTGTCTCTCTTTCTATCCTTCCCTCCCCCCTCTCTTTTTTAGGGAGAGTACAAACACATCCAGAGAGGGATAAGGCAGAGGGAAAAAGAGAATCTTTTTTTTTTTTTTTAAAGATGAGGAGCAGCAGGGGAGGGAAAGAAGCAGGGGGCAGATCTCACCACCCAGAGATCATGACCAAAGCCAAAATCAAGAGTCAGATGTTTGACTGAGACACCCAGGAGCCTCTCTCCCCTTCTTTTCTGTATTTGGATATTAAATATTATAGGGATATAGCATGTATTTTACAATACGGGCAACCTAACGGACACCTATTAAAAAGAGACTCTAGAACTCAATCCAGCTTGCCTGACTTAAAAAAAAAAATTTCTAGCATGGCGTTCAGACATACTGCACTCAAAAAATAGCCCTTGCGCATATGCAGAAAATAGACGATGTATAAATAACACCTGGAGTATAATGCATTATACTTAATTAAAAATTTAAGGACTCCTAATTTTTGAAAAGTTTGACCAATACATTATACTCCGCTTCCTCCTTTGGTAGGTTGTGTGGGATTTCAGCGCTCCTCAATTTGGGAGAAATAGGAATGAATGTGAAGTACAGGGGCTTGGGTAGGTAGAGGAAAAGTTTCCTCTAGGATTAGGCTTACTGTAAGGTGAACTTTGTTATCAAGGAAGTCTGTGGAATCCTCTTTTGTGAAGTTTTAGTGCATGTGTTTAGTGCGGATCTACCTAGAGGCAACACACTGGACTGAACGATCTCTGGGAGTTCCTTTCAAGACCGTGATCTTGTGAATTTTGTTGTTATATCAAACCACTCATTGCTTCCTGGCCTCCAGATATTTAGAAATCACTGCCTGTTCTCTCCACTGAGGAACTCACTGCCATGCAGTCTTTTATGGACAGTTCTAATAAAACACCCACCCTAGAAGAGCAGAGACTGGTAGGGTCAAAAATGGTTGTCACTTAGAGCAACCTTTGAGGTTGAAGCTTTTGAGTGGCATTTAAATTTAATACTGCATCATAATTCAGGATGCTAAATCAGTATGTAAAAAGGGATCAATACCCGTAAAACTACCAGTAAGGCTGGCATGGACCGCACTACTTCCTTTTCCATCTAAACCCTTTTACCAGCCTGTCTCCAGATCTTCTCGACACTGTGTCATTTGACATTACGTAGGCTATAAAACTTGACACATTCATTATGGGCAACAATAAGACTGGGCAGTTACCGTAGCATAAAATGGCAAAAAAAAAAAAAAAAAAGACCATCAAATATGGATATCATTTTCTAGCCAAATGCTTTATTAATGATAAGTCAGCAGTCCCAAATTAACACAGATGTGATAAAATATCGACTCCATTGATAAGTTTTCATTATAAACTATTCCTTCAGGCTCAAAATGAAAAGACTCAAATACTCCAGAAATCACTTCCAAATTCGGAGTAATGCTTCATTTGTGATAACATAAATAAGAGGCATTTTAGGAACATCTCAATAAATTTCATCTGGAGGTTTTTCTTAAGTAGGCCCAGTTGGGTCGGAAGACTCATAAAAATAGATTGATTTTTCCTGGTGCCATTTACAGATAAGCCAGAAGAAAAAGCCGCAAAAAGCCCTTTGCTGCTGACATTTTGCCGATCTTACATCCTATGGCTTATTTGACATCATCCGATGATGCAGAGTATTAAGAAAGTATAGAAGAATGGTGAGGAAATGCAACGGGAGAAACAAGGGCATATTTGTATCAGAAAATTGGAAGGAAGAGAAAGAATTCTTGTTTTCATTGCACCATTCACCCCCCTTTCTTTCTGCTTAGGACCCAAGCCAGTGAACAGCTCTTTACAAGACATAGAAGCTTAAAATTACACTGCTTTAAAGTATGAGGGCTTCAGAATTCTGGCCTACCAGCCAACCAGTATCTTTTTCAACTTGCGAACAAGCAGTTTGGCAGATCTCTTGAGTTCCAAACTAACCGACCAAAGGAGTTCTCTCCTCTATGGTTCAGGCCTCTCCAAAGAAAGAAACACTGCAGGCCAACCGGGATGATGCCGGTAGCAGAGAAGCACACCCAACCCCCTATTGTAAGCTGGATCCAGGAGACTTTTCATGTATCCTGTAATGATATTCCAAGATATGTGTTTTGACTTGCTGGTGGATTCAAATGTATGTTATGAGTCCCTGAAAAACAGGATTTCATTGTTCTTGGAACTGGTTTGACGCCTCTCCCTACCCTCTTCCCTCTTCATTCAGAGACATACCCAGGCCCTCTCTGCCTCCCACACCAATACTACCTCAAAGCACCCTTCCCTCAGGACCCGTGTGTCTGAGTCCTGAGCACAAGTCCAGTGCACCCGATAGTCAGGGTTTGTGGATCACCTTCCAGACCTGGTTCTAGCCCTTTCTGATGAAGCAGTAGCAGCCTTGCAGGCATTTTGCCAGAAAAGAGGAAAAATGAACTGGACTTCACAATCGACCAGGCACAAGCACAAACAGACCCCTTCTCAGGCCAAATCAGCCTTTCTGGTCCCGTCCTGACAACTATAAATTCAGAAGTCGCCACCACATAAAGTGCCTCATGCACAAATACTTGAACTCTGACTTCCTTTCAACAGCCTTAATGGCGCTGCTTACCATATCATTTTAATGTGCCCTGGTGTTGTAATGTCATAAATGACAATCTCAACTACAGTTGCCAAGCCCAACTCCACAACACCTTTGTCATATAACCTGTGGCCCTCTCGGGGCACACACAAGGGACCACCCCTCAAAGCCTTCTGTTCTCCCAGGCCTTTCCTTTGCTATTCAGATAAGAAGGCCTGTGAGCCACTGCTGCAAAGTATAGACATAATTAACCATCTCTTCTGTTCAGCGGTAACTTATGTTCCCTATGAGGAGGAAAATGGAGGAAAAAGAAAAACAACAAGGCCTAGAGACCCACGTTTCATTTGGAACACTAGGGGTTCTTGGTGGAGATCATTAAAGTATGGTTTGAAATATTTTCCTCTCCTCATCAAGTCACCAGCCCTGTAATTGATGTCATAAAAAATATCTGTGTTCAGTTGCAGTGGGTTTCTCGGGTCCCTTCAAGTTATCAATTATTCACATCCCAGTTAAGGGGCTGTAAAGCAACGTCCTGAAATGCCACCAAGGAGTCTGAGGGTGATGTCGTTCATCTTGTGCATTGCACCCACAAAGAGGGTGTTAGGACTCTGTTTTGGCAAGTTCATTTCCCCCTCCCTGTCCTACATTATCTGTGTGGGTTTTATTGCTTCTCCTCATAAATAGTCTCATCGGGCTTTTTGTTTGTTCATATCCTCCACAATTTATACTCTCAAAGATGAGAGGAAAAACACCAGTTCATAGGCCCCTGTCCTGGGGATCTCTGGGGCTTGAAACATTTCCTCCCTTATCCCTGCAGCATCCAGGGGGATCTGTTCCCTTACCTAAGTTCACACAGTCCAGATTTGACAGAAAACTATGTTTGCAAATGACAGGATTTCAGTGGCTTTAGGAATCTTTTCCTTCTGTTATTTTTTCCAACACTTTCTTCCCCAGGACAAGGTTTCATCCTATGACTTGTCTTTGGGCAAAGCAACAGAGAACATTTGGTGATAAGTCTGAAGACCCAGACTTGACTGTCATTGCCTTTAGTGATGTATAAAGGCATCATGGCCAACACACAACCTTCCCATATTCTGATAAAGCGCTTTATAGGGATTACAGGTACAATCTGATACTGCACCTTTTGCCATCTCATTATGTTCAGGCTTCTTTGGGATTGTCCTTTTATAGAACCTACTATAATAACTTGAGACCGTTGATGGAATCAGTTACTTCTAAACTCTAGAGTACAACAGGCTTTAGCTTTTCCATCACTCAAAGTGCAGATTTGAATCTACACAAATCTGTTCCTCATCAGCCCATTTTTCTGATCTACAGAATATAAATTAGGTTGTTATAAATGAGGTGGCAGGAAAAAGCTTGAGCCCTTTTGAGAGTGGCAGCAAAGCCCTTTCTAGGACTGAGGAGGGTGTATATCTTATTGTTCTCCACCTAGTCAAAACGAAAGTTTTGAGGAATTAGGGGACATGCTGGCTAGACAGGAATACAGCCACGGTTCTCTCTTAATGCTGTAGTTGTATGTTCTATATTTACTGTTCCCTGGATATTTAAACATCTAAATTGGCATAAGAATGTAAGGAAATTCTGCCAACATCGAGATCCTGAAAACCTCAGCAACTTGATTAACTTTGGAGACTGGCAGTCCTATTTGCCAATAAGCATTATGCCATCCCAAGTTTCACAACACCCTGTAGCAACATAGATAACTAATGTTCCTCTTTTTTTAACTTCTTGACAAGAAAGGACTCTTTCAAACATAAGAGAATCTGTTCACTTAATGCGGCTGTGAGGAAGGAGAGAGGGACATTTCTGCAAAGTGATGAAATGCAACGCACACAGCTGGGTGTCTGGGATGAAGGACCCAGCGGTTACATGACTCCTGTTTCATGGTCCAGTTTCCTGTGGGATGGAGGGGAGTCACAGGACTGAGAGCTCTGTACTTCCCGTTCAGAGGAAACCAGAAAAAGGGGGAGTAAAGGAAGGAACAGATGGCGGGGAGTAGAGGGAAGAAGTCCTCTCTAGTTTTCCCTTGATTCCAACCAGGGGCCAATACCCTACAGTCTTTTTAATAGAATGTGGTTCTGTCAAGGACAAAGCAAGTATAACTTAAAGAAACCTGCACACATGATTTCGAAGCTAAAAAGAGTAGGGGTTCGCTGATGTGGACAAACCACTCAAAATGTTCTGAAATGTGAAAAGAGAGGGGCAAGAATTTATAAGGAGGAGAATGGTTAACCCAAGTTAACCTGATTTCTTCTTAGCTCTACAAGATCTGTATTTTCTATTATAGGTGTTGATGAATGCTTTCGTTTGTATTGAACTTAGTTCATACGCACATTGTGTCTGTTGTTGTTCTGGTAGATGGCCTGGTGGGTATCCTGCTTCCCAGTTTAAGGTTCAGAGGGGAAAGGGAGTTGCTTGATGTCACGCAGTCCCCACTCAGAGATGTCTCGGCTCATATTTACGTCTGCTCAGGAGCAGAAGCTCAGTCTGCATAGACTCCTCCGTCCTTCCCTCACTCAGCAGGGCTCAGTGCTGGTCCCTGTTCTTGGTGGCAGCTTGGTAAACACAGATTGATGAATTAATTGGCAACAGTGATAATGACTGCTCTCAAGTACCTACAACAAAAGTTGTTGTTTTCCTCAGGGGTCTGCCCAGCCCTGATGTACCTAGGGTTGGCATTAGAAAAATCATGAACAATATCAGTGGATATTAGTGACTGAGGAAGCAGGCTCCCATTTAGCTCTAGACGCCACACTGAGATTCACACAATTAGAAGTTTATAGTCAACTGTGGGATGATACAGTCCATTAATCTTTCTAACAGTTACACGGTTCCATTTGGACCAGGCTCAGCTCTTATAAAATGCAGACTCATTACACTGACTCAGATGGGAGTCAGGGGAACATATTCAAGGGCAGTGCCACCGTTTGCAAGCATATTTGAAGAACTATTTTGGTATCTTAAACATGAAATGGAAGTTAGGCAAGTTCAACAGAAAATAAGTCCTTGTCCTTTGCTGGCCGGCTCTCTGTTTTCCTGACCTGCTTGCTTTGTCCACTCAGCTTGAGGACTTAAATACAAAGAGAAGGAGAACATCTGTAATTGTCTGTGTCTGCTCGGAGATCCCAGCCAAGAGATTTCACCAAAAAGGGTTTGAGATGGGAATTACCCCGTTTGGGATGCAGTGGAATAGGCTGCCAGGGTAAATATAGTTACTCTGAGGATGAATTGGGTATTCTGGCCTCTCAAATCCTCTTTGGAGTTGGAAAGATCCAGAGAGACTGTATTAAAGAAATGAACATACAGTATTTGAATCTGCAGACTTAGAATACTGAGGAGAACCCTATTCCATCTACGTCTTTTGTAATACAAAGAAGTGCCTCTTGGTATTAAAACATTTGTGAATATACTTTCATTCCTTATCCCCAATCTTTTTCAACTGAGAAACTGTGTCTGGGAAAGGTAAAATAATGCACCCAGAGTCACCCAGCTGTGAGGTGACTGGTGAGCGTATGTAAATGGAAGCCAGGCTTATTCTCACCAAAAGCCAGACCCTGAAAGCTACTTCAATCAGCTAGGTGTCATGCTATAAACTAGTACTAGTCATTTCAACCTTAGGGAGGATTCAGGGGGAAAGGGGAATGAAGGAGATGAAACAGGGAAGCTGGGAGGTGGAAATGCTTCACTACCTATGTTGCTGTTGGCCAGGACTGGTTGGGCGCTCAGGGTCAGCGTGGTTTTGGGATGCATCGTGATGAGAAGTAGGACTTATTTGAGGAGGTCAGTTAACAAGTGAGCATCCTAATAATAATGAAGAATGCATGCAAGGCTGGAAAACAGACAGGACCTGGAAGAGAATGTAGACGTGCTACAGAACTGGCCAGTGCCAGGCATTATTACTACCGTGCAGTGGTTTTCAACCACCATGGAGTTCAGATGCATATGGTGCTGGTCTTTCCACTTAAAACTACTTCCAGGATCTTTTATATTTTCATCTTGTGTTTTCACAAACTTTAACCACTATGATCAATATTTCCTATCAATATATTCTGATCATTGAGCACTGAGCCTAGTCTGAGAAGATGATTCCTGAAATCCCTAACAATGATGCAGTTAGTTCTTGATCATCTGCATACAGATTGACGGAGGCCAGTTTTTATTGCCGGGCTGGCTTCTCTCTGCCACATAGATCCTTCTGAGCCAACTCTTGTTATACTCTGTCACTGGGCACTCACGAAGGGCACATTAATTTTAATATTGGCTTTAGTCAAACCTCATTAGGAAGGTCAATATACTGCCCAAATCCCATTAAATAATATGTTTAAAACACTAAATAAATAACACTGAGATTTTTCATAGTTTTGGATCACCAAGGCAGCTTTTTTCTTTCTTCCAGCATTGCAGCTAATTTAAGACTGCAAGGAAGAAGTTTTAAACACATTACTTTTGGCTTAAGCCCAACAATGTTGCAATGTAATATTTAGGGCTCATGAATCAAGAGACAAACATGTATGGCCAGGTGTGGTTTGACATAAAAATTTCTGCAAGACAATTGGTCTCTCTGTATGATAAATGGTCAAACATCTCATTCATTTCTAATGCTATGCTTTAAACAGTAAGGTAAATATATAGAAGGCTTCCTTTTCTTTGCTTGGCATTTATCTTCTCTAGTGTGGAGGTCTGTCTGATTAATGTCCAGTCATTCAAGGAAAAAGATGTCATCTCTAAGTTGCATGAAACGTGGAATGATTAGGTCATGCTTCTGGGGGAGTTTTTACATTCAATTCCTTAAAATTTTTTTAACTTTTTTTTTTTTTTAATTTGTGTTCCAAGGCGACCTTTCTATTTCTGTGTAACTTAATAGACGGGGCTCTTTCCTGATGTGGCATCTTCTTTAGCAGGAGTCTCATCTGCTGGCAGTGATAGCTCTGAATTCTGGCAGCACTTGTGGGTAAGGGTCTCACCCAGTGGGCACCCATATACCAACTTAGCATTCATTCATACTTTCATTATGAAATTACAAAAAAGGAATGTTCTAATTCGGAAATTAGAATTGTTGACCATTTATAACATCAAAGCTATTGCCCTCCTCCCACCCAAGATTTATTTATTTATTTTAGAGAGAAAGAAAACAAGTTGGGGGGAGGAGCAAAAGGAGAGGGAGAAACTCTGACCAGACTTCATGCTGAGCTTGGAGCCCAATCCAGGGCTTGATCTCTTCACCCCGAGATCACGTCCTGAGCCAACCCATGGGTCAGATGGTTAACCAACTGTGTCACCCAGGCACACAATAGTTGTTGCTTTTTATTATATTATTATCTAGCTTGGATTTTGATTTTGTTCTGTGTGTGTGTGTATCTGTGTGTGTGTAGACTACCATAGTTCAAACATCATATAAATAACCTAGTTCCCTTTGCTAGTTTCCACAATTCTTTAAAATCAAGATACCAGATAAAATAATGTTTTGATGGCTAGAATCTATTATCAGCATATGACACAAGACTGGTCTTTGAAAAGGTATAAATCAGATAACACAGTTCCAGTGATGCTGCGCTCTTTTGATTTTTTAAAGCCTTCTGTCAAGGCTGCCTTTACCGGCATCTTTTGATAGTGAGAGAATTAGATCATTGGCGTCATCACAAGATGCATCTGGCAGCAGCTTTTCTTCATCATTATCATTACCAGGGCTTTGTGGTGTTGGATTTCCTTTAGTTCCATTTGTTTTATGTCTGTATGTTTCTGGGTTCTCACAGGTTGTGTGTGTGTGTGTGTGTGTGTGTGTGTACACGCATGAACATGCATGTGTGGGCTGTGTATGTAAGGAGACAGAGAGAATGAAAAAGAACTGAAAGAAGTTGGAGGAGAGCCTCCAGCAGTGTGCTGAGGACTCCTTCCTTCTGTAGTCACACCCCCCCATTCTTTTTCTAGCAAGTAAACTACAGGCCAGGTTAACCATTCCTGGGCCTATAATTCTCAGCAGAGGGACACTGTGGCTTCCTTTGGAAATATTCTTGGCTTTTCTATCCCTTCTCTGTCCACCTAATGGATTCTCGTTAAGAATCAGAAGCTCTGGGGGCGCCTGGGTGGCTCAGTGGATTAAGCCGCTGCCTTCGGCTCGGGTCATGATCTCAGGGTCCTGGGATCGAGCCCCGCATCGGGCTCTCTGCTCCACAGGGAGTCTGCTTCCTCCTCTCTCTCTGCCTGCCTCTCTGCCTGCTTGTGATCTCTCTCTCCGTCAAATAAATAAATAAAATCTTTAAAAAAAAAAAAAAAGAATCAGAAGCTCTGGGATGTGTGGCATTGAGGATATCTCACACAAGGAAGCACATATTTCTTTGCCTGTCTTTCAAACAGCACATTCTAGACTTAGTGGCACAGGAGGAAACACTTTCTCTTTGTTTCTGATTAAGCTGTCACTCACTCTTCATAATATCAAAGGTTCTGCTTCTGTTTAGCCAAGACAAGCAGCAGATAATTTCTCATATAAAAATCCTTGACAAGAATCTGAAATTTAAGCTTCAGTCTTCCACTTGGTTACAGACAGGGATGACTCATTCATTTCTGGATCTCATTAATTAATTAAGAAGCTAAAATATTTGTTGGATTCTTGCTATCTTCTAGATACTTGGGATGTAGCAATGAGCCTAGAAAGACATGGCTCCTGCCCTCACAGAGTTGATAGTCTAGTGTTAACTTTCCACATTTAAATGGAAATCAGCTTAAGCAGGAAAATAATTTGTCCAAGAACACTGGGTAACCAATAGAAAGATGGAAACTGGGCTCAGGAAGGGACTGTGGCAGGGGTCTAGGTAGTAGGGTGCAGATAGTAGGAACCATTTGGTGGTCTAAGCTAGTACCCACTCTGAAGTGAATATATGGGCACCAACCATTTTCCCCATTCTAGCATCACTCCCCTCAAGATGCAGAGTCCTAGAAGTGAATGTCTTTATGGTTTATCGGGGTCACTTGTCACCTTGGCTAGCAGGTTGCATGACCCCTTGCTTGAGTAATGGTTCCATCAGAATGCACACAATGCTCAAGTCAGAGTATGTAATTTCCCTTAAAAGCAGGTGACTGCCATCAGAAGAAAGGGGAAGGGATGACACACTGCTAAAAAGAGATCTTTACCATCCCCTCCTGTGCCTGGGCCCAGATTAAACAGAACCAGTCGATGATTTTCTCCCATAGGCAGCACATAAATGGCAAAGAGGAGACCAGGAAGAAATAGAATCTTACAGGAAAGCAAAAGCACGAATCCTCTTGATCCTTGGTGACGCATTAATGTGACATGCCACATTCATTCCATTGGGTGTTCTTCACCTACTTTGTAAGTTTAGGTTTGATCCCTGATAGAAAACATTGTTTCACTTTCTAAAGATGTGCCTACTGCATTTGCTGGACCTCAAATTTGTAGCTGTAGCAATATAACAGGGTGAGAGCAGATGCATGGGTATTGGGTGCTGCTACATAACTGTTGAGTAGCTTAGGTCAACTCACTTAACCTTTTTGAGACTCAGTTTTCTTCTTTGCAAAATTAGCATAATGATGTTTATTTTTGGATTACTGTGGAGATTAGAGGATTAAAATTAAGGATATAAATGAAGAAGTCCTTCACATATAGTAGATGTTCAGTAAATTATAGATATTGTTGTTGTATTCTTATAGAAGCCTTCTCCCTACTCATCTTTCAGCCTCTATCAATTCTTTAAACATTTAAATAACTTTAAACACTTTAATACCTTTAAACCCTTGTCAACTCCTGAACTTCTTCCATTCAGGCAAAAGCCACCTAAACAGTGAAATAATTTATCATCTCAATAACAATTTGTAATAAATAAAAGAAGGTGGGAGTAGGATAATTGTGAAGTTAATAAATTCTGCAATTGATTGATGGCATCAAGGCCTCAGCTCTATCTTTCATTCCGCCATTCTGTATTGACTTTGTTTCTTCATAGTTGCAACATGGTTGCTTTAGGACCAGCAATCACATCCTTACACACAGTGGCCAACAGCAGCAGAAGTTGTTTCTTCTTGTGTGTTTCTTTTGGTCAAGGAGTAAAATTTTTTCAGAACCACCTCCCATACACTCCCACTCCTCAACTGAAGAGTTTCCTTCAGGTGCTATTCACCTGAGTGAATTGAGTATATTCCTATATACATCTTAATTACTAGAGAGACTGGGAAATTGATCAGCATTTCCAGGCTCTGCCTGAAAGAAGAAAGGAAACACTGCTAGTTAGGAAACCAATAGTACCTTCCATAGGGGTCACACCACCTGTAAAAATAAGGATTTTGTGTTGCAAATTACCAAAAGCCACGTTCAAACTAGCTTTAACAAGAATGAAGTCTCTTGGCACAAAACTAAAAAATCCAAAGCCGTCTGGCTTCAGGAGAGGGTTAGTTTAGGGGCTTAAGCCATGACACCATAGAATTAATTTCTAACCAGCTTTCCATTCTGTATTCCGTGGTGAAGCTTTCTCCTTGGGCCCTATCTAGCAGTGTCCCCACCGCTCTGAGATCTCCCCTTATGACCACAAAGTTACATGGCTGTCCAAGATCTCACATCTTCACCCTCTTCTAAGGAAAGGAGGAGTATCTCTTGTGGTACCACCTGCTTCCAGATGGTCTGTCTCTTTCTCTTTAACCTTGACAGGATCATGTGCCTAGACTTGTACCAGTCTGTGTACAAGAAATTTTGATAGAAGACAATTGATGTCTGCCTCTGAAATTGGGGATAGACAAACCACATGCTGAAAAATGGAGGCACTCCCCCACCTTAGGACACCATTTGGTGAGAGACGGGGGTTAATGGCTGCGCTTAGAAGGCAGCAAATAAAGGTCTATTTCTACCCCTGTAGCAGTCTCTGAACTTAGAGGACTTAGTAAGAAAGGTTAGTCAATGTACTTCTTTGTACTATCTGTTATAGTCCATTTAATTCAAGTCAACTACATGTATCTGTGCCAACTTAGGCCATGCTGTGTGCATAGTGTTGGGCGGCAAAGAAAGCCAAATCCCTGTCCTTAAAGCTCAGGGTGATATTGTCTCATATTATTAAATGGTCTCTGGGTATTTATCTTTCCATGTATTCTCCCCTTAACTATTCTGTAAGCAGCATGATGGCAAGTACCTGGTCTGAGTCAGGAGATATTTGCCCAAACCCTTCCCTCTCCTCCTACAGCCCCCCGCCCCCCCCCCACACAGGTTATTCTGAAGATATGTGGACTGTTTGATTGGTGGCTAACATCCACATATATTGAGTGACCCCCAAGGCAGAACCCTGCTTGTCCTCCAGCTTTTAGCTTCTTTTTTGGGGTTGCTTTCTGTATTGTGGTAGAGATTGCTAGTATTTACCAATCTCATTTCTCTCTCCTTCCTGAGCACACTACTGAAATATTCTTCCTGCCCATCTGGTATCTAAGAGGTATCACAGGAGGGGCCACAAGAGGGGCCTGGCCAGTGAAATGTGGGTAGATATTACTTTGGCTACCATCAGGCCTGGTCATAAAATCTTCTGCATAGTCTTTCCTTAGGGCTGAGAATGAGATATCCTAGGAAATGGGGGATCCTGATAATGGAAGGGGCCCATACCCTTGACTCACTGCTTTGAATTGGTGTTCCTAGGAGAGCTGTCCTGCCAGCCTTGGACTCTGAATAAGCAAGTACTTGAGGTTTAGGGTGTGTTGTTACAGCTCCTAGCATCACCCTCCCCCTTTTTTTAAAGAGAGCAAGTCTGGTTTTGATACTTTTCAAAAACATCTTTTGATTTATAAGAAACTTTAGAAAGTTGCTGTCTTTGAAAGACAATACCTTTGAGCAAAATATTGTTAACATCTTCAGATTTGATATCCAACATTCTGCAGGATGGTCAATTTTCAAGAAAATCTATCTTTTCAGTAATAATCAGGATATTTGCATTATCCCCAAATTTGGGAAGGAATTATTATAAATGGTTTGGTCTGTACATTAGTGAAATCCCTTAATCCCATTGTGTGCTTGTCATCTAGCTGCACATTTGCAAGTATTCAACATTTCCAAAAAGAGTATTCCCTTACCTGCTTTTAAATCATTACTGGTTTTATAATGGCTTCATTATTTCTTAATTGTCTTAATTTTCTTTCTTACCTATTTTTGTTAAAAGCCAATTAAAATATGAATAATTTTAGCATCCCAGGCACTTTGGAAACAAAATGGATTTCAGGTTTATAATCATTTGTCAGTGAAAGCCAGAAGAGGAAGGCAGGATGGACAATTCTAGATTAACCTCAACTGAATTTGATTGGGCCTTGCTGCCGCATCCGCATGGCACTCAGAGTTTGGTAGTGTTAGGGCCAGGAGGGATCTTAGTGATCATTCAGTCCTCACCTCTCAGTTATGATGAGGCAGCAAAGATCTACAGAAGGCTGCACAGTTGGGTAGTGATGAAGAGAGGATTAATCCAGGGCAAAGAGTTTCCAGTAAATGAGCTGTGTGGAATTAAACCCAGGTATGTGAGTGAGCTTTCTCTCTCTGTGTTATCTGACTCTCTGGTTTCCTCCTTTGTTCCCAAGCAACAGTCCATAAGCTAAAACCACTAACAAATACTACTGACTTATTGGTAAGTTGATGTCTCTAGATCCTTAGCCCAAACAGGGAGTCCAAATAAAGCTGTTGAAAATATATTTTTAGACGTTTCTTTTTATCACCACTGCTCCATTCTCTGGTCCTCAGTCCACTGTCTCTGGGCAAAACAAGACAGGAATCTTCTATTTCCCCCATGCAGTTATTAAAGTATCACCCTGTTCTGCATGGCAACCATCTTCTAATTGATTAGGAGAGTCACTACCATCCAGTAAACTTTTTCAGGCAGATGAACAGATTTTCCTCATCTCAGGAATATTGAACTCTTGTCTTGGATATCCCTCTAGTTAGCTTTATGATTTTGAACTAAACTCATCCCCTTTCTGTATGTTACTTTCTCATTGATAAAATTAGGGGTTAGTTCAGAAAGCCATTGTCACTTCTAGTTGGGATTAATTAACCAATGAATTTAGGAGTTTTGGACAGCCTCTGCAGAAAGCCCTAGGAATTTAAAAAAAAAGAAGAAAAAGAAATATCTCCTGCCCTTGAGTAGTTCCCAGTTTGTCTTGAAGTCCATGCTTTTCCTGGATGGGGTAAAGAAAATGGTTGTGTAAAAGATTCTCAAAATCACACTGGGAGATGTGGAATCCACAGACATCTGAAACTATCTGAATTTTTAAGCCTCCATTGGCACTTCTTTTTTAAAAAATCATTATTCTATATCATGTTCTTGAGACTTGAATTACCTCTCACCTATATTAAAAATCTTTTATTTTTTTAGTTTCATCTGTTTCTGTCCTGTTTCCCAGTTTTCTTAGTCTGTAGATTATCAACATTTAAGAATTAGGTTTTAGGTTTTCTATACAGGTCCCTTTTGATGCACTTATCCTGGCCTCCAATTTTTCCTACACAAACTTTTATTCTTTTGTATAAACAAGTATGAATTTACTACACTAAAATTCTGCTTATAGTTTTATTTTACAAAGCAATCCTTTCTTAATGTGTTGTTACAAAACGGCATCCAATTGATCAAAGGAAAGTAGTTCTTTCTCTGCCTCTATTCTACCTTAATATTCTGGATACTTTTTGATCACATCAGACAGAGGTCAGAAGGAGCTTGAGGGAATGACGGAGGCAACTCAGGAAGGCCTGCCTATCAAACGCTTCCTGGACTTCTGTGCTTGGTCTGCTGATGTGGAACCTCTACAGTACTTCGTGTTCTCTCCTTGCAGACTGTTCTGATGCTCTGCAAATCCAAAACATGTCCACCAGCTGGTCTCCATTTCTGTCTTCAGTTTTCTTCATTTGCTGTTGGCAGTTAATAAATCAGATTTTACCTGTGTCAATTTGGACTTTAGTTTCTTAATTGTGTCAAATCATCTTAGCCTGGAGATGGTTTCTCCCCAGTATGACCACTGCAGTCTTTCATGGTACCCTTCTACCTCTGGCTGACTCTGCATTTGGCTCACGGATTTGACAAATGAAGGGTCTTGTTCATCTGGGGCACAGATCAGAGTTCTTCTGTGTCATCTATGAGAGCGCCAGACTTAGACTTCATATTTACTGGCCCACTATGGTTCATGTTCATTATTTTGGAGTGTATTACTCAGGACCATCTTGGTTATAAGGGGCCCAACTTCTAAGGTGACTTATATTAAAACAAAAAGAATGCAATAGATCACATAATAATTTAAAAATCTGGGTACATTTAGGCATGGCTGGATGCTAGAGTTCAAATGTATTTGGACTCAGTTTTGCTCTTTTTCTCCCATTTGTTCTCTTTACTCTTGGATAAATCCTCTTTGTATGATGGCTCCTAGCAACTTCAGATTTTTTCCTCTTGGGTTCATATTCAGCTCAGCAAAGAGCCTGATTATGACTGTTCAGACTGGAGTCATGTGCCTATCCTTGAGACAATAATTATGGCCATGGGGAGGGAATTTATTGATGGCAAAAACTTGGATTATCCATCTACCTTAGGAAAGGCAATGTACCCAGTCTCGCTGTGTCCTGAGATTGGGAGTAGGTGGTTTCCTCACAGGAGGTAAAAAGCCATAAAGATATGGCTCCCAGGAAGAAGAAAAGGGATTTCTGAACAGACCAGAAGGTCTATTGCATAAGAACATTGCCTGACAACCTGTGTGCATGATTCATGTCTTTTTCTTGTTACGATTATAGTTTAGGGTCATTATCTCATAAACTTTCCCCTTGCTGGTTTTCCAGATGTGTCATTACCTCTGGTTCTAACTCTAAGCTTTGATGCAATGAAGGGTTCCTCATTTATTTGAGTACTTCTGCTTATACTTTCAAAAATCAGAGATGCCTCAAGTTGTTTCCATCCTGTGAATCAGTGGAAGAAAACCAGCATTATTCAAGATTTCAACTGTTTCTCTAATCTAGCATACGCATGGCAATGTCCTCAGAGTGTTTAGTGGTTATTAACACAGTATTACATTGTCCATGATGCAAAGAACATGTTTTGTACTTCAGTTTTATAAATTATTTTCTAATTTATCAATTAATTTATCTGTGTTCATCAAGAGACTGTTAACATTTAAACCCTGGGAAAAAGCAGACATACCACATCATAAAATTAGCAAGTTTGGTAAAACATGAGAAGAAAAACATTCATTACCCCTTGCAACTGTCTAACTAGTCTACAAATGCTAATGATCTATTGCCAACTCTGTTTGCTTGATTTATAAGATGGGCTTGATGCATAAAAACATCATAGAATACCTATAATAAAATATATGCCTGTCTTAATCTGTTGGTTCACAATGTCATGTTTCTTACTATACTATGAATTTCCCTTAGCATGTCTCTGCCACTCAATATGTATTTATTAATAGTGACTCTTTTTGTGATTTCACATAAATACCAAACAAAAAGAGTAATGGGGGGGGATGGAGGAACACCTATAGATATCTTTAACATTGTTGTATTATTCTGGTTCCTTCTCAGTAAGCCAAATGGAAGTGAATATGTTCATCATTCCTTTTTCCTTAAGAGACATGATGTGATGTGTTCATAAGATCTTTTAATTTGGTAGGATTCTAGGTATGGTTTCTAATTGTTATTCACTGATCTTACTGTTTATCTAGTCAAGGATTAAGTTTCTAGTTCCAGAGGTGGAACGTGAAATAGGTTTTTCTCTCTCTTAATGAGTGGGCTTTTACCCAGAGTCACAGACTCACAGACATGAGGCATAACTGTTTTAATGCTACCTGCTTCCCTCCCATGACCCATTGGAGAATGGAGAATGTGTATTCAAAGAGAAATATAAAGTGTTCCTCCCCATCCAGGCAGGGTACTATGCATCCTGATGAGTGGTTTACTTGGATGTCCCCAAGGAAACGGGGCCTTTCTTTTTTAGTCAAAGATGGGTCTTAGAAGGTGTAACCATAGCAACATGGACAGTTCTGGTTCTATTGCCTCATGCTATCCCAGAGTCAGACACCAGTTCTTCTTTTATGGGGCTAGTTGAATGAAACTCAGACTTATACAGCTACCAGTCTTTCAAGGGTTAGATTGTCTAGGCACAAAAAGCTATCAAACCCTTTTAAAAAACAGTTAAAACACGATCATCTTCATACATTTCTAACATGGCATGGTACACCGCCATATTAAAATTAGGATGTGTCATCCAGTTTTATATTTAAGGCCCATGGGATTTGACTAGTTTAGAAGACAATCTCATAACTAAAAGAAAAGTCTCATTATAAATGGCCTTTGCTTCGGGGCACCTGGGTGGCTCAGTGGGTTAAGCCTTTGCCTTTGGCCCAGGTCATGATCTCAGGGTCCTGGGATCAAGCCCCACATAGGGCTCTCTGCTCAGCGGGAAGCCTACTCCCCCCACCCCCCAACGCCTGCCTCTCTGCCTACTTGTATTCTATCTCTCTCTCTCAAATAAATAAAGCAATAATGAGCTATTCTTCATCTTAGTAAATTAGCAAACAATTAAAAAAAAAACACATAGCCTTTGCTTGGCAGTTCAGGTCCCATAAAGGGGATTGTTCTTACCAAGAACGTCTCTTAGACTGAAAGAAAGTGATCACTGTTACAACGTTGGCCTCAACCCTGAGTCTTTGATTTTTATTTCCTCAGCTATCGCATCGACTTGGCAATACTTATGACCAAGTGTGTTAAACCTTACAGGAATGCTCTGCTGACCAGTTGAACAACTCCCTAGGTCCCTTGAATTCTTTGGCACATCCCTAAAAAGCTGCCAGAAATGAAACAAAATCTGACCAGATATAAATTGTGTATATTTCTCTCTTTGCATATATGGACAAGTTTAAAAGACTCAGAAATACAGGAGTATGGACAAAAACAGTCTCTACTAATCTTTGGGAGATGTTTCTAGGCAACAAGCATTGCATGATATAGAGATCATTAAATCTGTTCTATTTTTATGCCTGGAATTCCCAAGAGGTTCAGAGATCTCAAAACATTCTAAACATTTTACTGAGTCTTCCTTTAGCCTTATTAATAGGAACCAAGGACAGTTTAGATGCAGGGACATTGCTGGTGCAATTTCACTGAAAGATGGAAATCTTACACATTTCAGGCTTAACTATTAAATTAACATCGTGATGCAAATACTATTACCCTATGCCTCTCATATTCCTGGAATCTCCAAATGTGTGTGTGTGTGTGTGTGTGTGTGTGTTTTATTTGCAGTTTAGCTTAGAATTCTCTTAGCTTATCATAAAAAAAAATATGAACATCCCTTCCATGTGGATATTATTTCCTGCCAAGTAGAACAGGTTGTCAGAACAACCACTTGGGCCCGAGGATTCCCCCAAGTGGCCCCTGCATCCCTTCATTTCAGTGACCGAAATTCATGAGTTCTGGCTTTAGAATTTCCATCTAAGAATTTCCATCACAGGATCCAGATCTCTTTTGTCTGAAATTTTGATTTCACATGATTTCTGTTGGAATGCAGGCATATGTCAGTCTTATTCATTACAGGAGGTCTGATGAGTCCAGAAATTCTTTGTATTTCGTGGTTCTGGACTCTTGATTTCTGCTCCCAGTGGACCAGGTGTCCATTGCCTACAATATAGTTGCACATTCTCCTATTTCTTTGGAATACAGTCTGTTACAATTCTCTGGATGTTTTAAATAAGAGATTAGCTGTCCCCAGCCAGGGAGAATCTGGGCTGTGGATCAGAATGACCTCTTGAGGCTCTTCCAACTCTGTGTCTCCATGATTCTGATTTCCTCTCTGGAAAGCAGATATTACCCACATTTCTTCGCTTTTTCAGCTTTTGTATTTCAAGTGTCTGTTGATCGTGCAGTTGCACACTACTCCTTTGTTCTTTACATCTTTATTGAAGCAAAGCAGTGCCAGAAACTGCTTTTTAACAGTTATTCAGTCCCTGATGCCCTTCATGTATCAGATTTGGGATTTCATTTCTTAGAACTACTGGGCTGGCTACACAATTAATTGCTTCTTATTAATAAGCCATTAGACTCACTTGACCAACCGTCAACAGCTGAAGAAAAGCACGCATCCTCCGCCTTGCCCATATCTCACTCTCTTTTGACGTTGAAGCTGTTCTCCTATGTAATGGGAGACTTGCTGGAGTGTCTGGGAGTCTCTGGTTCATTTAAGTGACAGGAAGTATAATTTCCTGATAATAAACAGGTTTCTGTGGCCATCACTGTGACCTTTATCACTTCACCCTTCAGAGAGATTCCAGAAGGCCATTGACACTTAACTTTGAAGTGTTTGGCTATTAAGAAAAGGGGTTGTATGTTTGTGTGTGTGTGTGTGTGTGCGCGCGTGCACGCGCACGCACGTGTGCGTATAAATATCCAGCCAATGGCACCAGCAATCTATGTTCAGGAGGAACCATAACATACAGGGGAGCAGAACCAGCTCTGGGGACAGACAGATGTCAATGTGAAATCCAGCTTCAACACTGATTAGGTTTATAAGACCTTGGACAAATTACTTCTTCTCTGTAAGCCTCAGTTTCTCCTTCTGAAACATGGGATCACAGTACACCAATTCAGCTTGATTGTTTTGAGAAGTAAATGAGGTATGTGCATATAGAATATATTCCATAAGAATTAGCTATAATTACTCTCTCTAGTACTCAGCCCACTGACTTACATTCAATGAGAGAACGGCATGGTGTAATGGGCAATGAATGGGCTTTGGAGTCACACAGACCTGGTATGATTCCCAGCTGTGCCATTTACTCCGTGATTCTTACTTTCTCTTCTCACAGGGCTGATGTGGGGAATAAAATGAGGTAATGAGTTGTGCCTGGCATGGAGTAGACTTTCAAAAAACATGGGTTTCCTGGCTGGAGACCCTTCAAACCTCCCTCTTACAAGAACACAAATCTAGGTTCAGCCCCAGGCTGATTCACAGCCCCTGACTGAGACTGCAGGCCCCATATCTGCCCCCATGAAGATGGACATCTTGCCCAGGCTGTGGTCTCTGCATTTGTTCTGTGTTAATCGTCCTCATATGGTCGGGAATATAGTTCTCTTGGCCCCTCCCCCTGTAGGTCCCTAATGCTTTATCCAGATTCTTGGGCCAGATGTTTTTCAGAATTCAAAATTTTCTGTATTTCAGGAAGATAACGCAGTGTCACCTGCGTTACAGTGTCTGATATCCCAGTAGAGTCCGGGCAGCACTCTGCAATCAAATGTTAATATTTCTGCAATAAGGTGTACGAATATTCACCTTGAGGTGAGGTAATTGTGAAAAATTTAACATCTGTCCAGATCAGGTTTTGCAGCCAAATGTGTTCAGGTCAAGTCAGAACTGACTGCCAGTAAGTTAAGGGAAAACGTCCAATTTTCAGAGCTTTTTCGATTTGGGGATTTCTGACCAGGGGTTGCAGACCTGTACAAACCCGAGAGCTAGAATTGACTCCTTAGTCTCTTTTTGTTTCCATCCCTCTAGTATCTAAGCCATTTCCAAGTATTCTACTCTCCTGGGCTGTAAATATCTTTCTTAATCTGTACCAAACGGCAGTACTCTCACTTTAAAACCATTTCTTGAGAACCTTCTTGGTAGATACATTCCATTCATTCAGTTAACATCCTTGTCTTTTACTGCTCCTTTCCCCCCAAGTCTGAACTTTGAACTTTATTAGGAATAGATTTGTGTACTGGCCTTGGGTGAAAGAACACTGCCTTGATTTGTCTTTAATGTGTACATTTGCTTTCTCCCTCCATCTATATTGAAGAGCCCACAGAGGAAGGATCCTGTCATCTGATTCTCTATTCACTAGCTGCACACAACAGGAGATTTCAACAGGTCATTTGGATTATGATAGGAGCAGAACAAAGAGGACCAGACATTGACCCCAAATGGAAGCTTTAGTCACTTCCATGACCAATGGCTATACTCCTAACCTGTGTTCAACCTTCTTACAAAAGGGATCGAAAGAGATTGAAAACATCAGTCTGCACATCTGTCTTTGTTGCCATGAAAATCATTCAAACTTGTTCCATCATAGGTGAAGATCATCTTAAAAAACAATGAGAAAATTACATTTTTCAATAGTGCCCTGAGTAGAGTTACTCGATGGTAACAGTGATCTTTATATATCGAAGACTACTGAGAGGAGCTTCTGACCACTGCTAGTGAGTACCGGTGACTGGGAGGAGTAGTTGGCAAAGGAAATGAGGCGTTGCCTTTATTTGCTGGCTCCATTTTGCACATGCTGGTCGCTGTCCAACTTGGTTTAATTTGGCTTCCCTCATCACTGGAAAAAATTCTCCCCAGAGTCACCAGTGACTTCCATGTAGCTAAATTCAAGGGATATGTTTTAGTCTTCACTGAACTTAACTCTCAGAAACACTTTATGCTATCGTCAGATCCTCCCACTTGAAATATTCTCCTCCTGTGGCTTTCATGACAAACTGCTCTCCTAGTTTTCTCTTCCACCTTTTACCTTTTCTATTTAGTCTCCTTTGCTGGCTCTTTTTTCCTACCTAATCAGGAAATATTGGTGTTTGCAAATTTGTATTTCCAGTCCATATCCCTCATTTCACCTCCAGGCTTGTGTACCAGCTGCCTCTTTCAGATCTCTTCATGGGTGTGAGCATATCCAGAGTGCAGCTCATGACCTCCCCTCCCAAACCTGGTCTTCTCTCTATGTGTCTGGAAACAAATCATTATTTGCTCTCTTTTGCAAATAGGGTACCTGGGCATTGTCTCGGTCTCCTAGAATATCTCCCCCCAGTCCCCATATTCATTGACCACCAACTCCCGCTGGTTTTACCTCTGGGGCAGCTCTCTTGCCCACCACATTTTTTCATCTCCATCACCACAATGCTAGTCCCATCTTCCATCGTCTCTTGTTAAGAATTGCAGTCCCATTGCTATGCAGGGAGGAAAGAATGGAAGTTAGAAAGAAACCAACAGTCTCTGTTATGATAGCTATAGGTCTGTACCTGTTAAGATAAGTATAATAGTCAATATGTTTCTCATATTTGCATTTTACTGTTTAATATTAGACTATTTGGAAGAACAAGGAAGGGTAACACATCCTCAAGGCTTTTGGCAAAAGAGTTCCTAGTCCTATGTCTAAAGGACCATAGTGGTGGTGGGGTGGTGGCACCAAGTCTATGGTGGGAGAAACAAGTGAGACCTAGTTCCCTCCAGAAGCCCTTTCTGCCCAGGGATCCAGGGAAAACTGCTATGTCACCCAGGTATCTCGAGCCATCTATTGGCTCAGCCTAAAGGATTCCCTCAGCTCGTCTGTGACCTGTGACCATGCCCTTCAGTGTGGGGGTGAGGTTTGGACAAGTTCGTGTGCTGTCCTTTCCTGGTATTCCCCTGATAGCTGCCCAGCAATGGATATTGCCCCTTGAAGTAGATTTGCAACAGGAGCCTAATCCAAGACCATAGTACCCTACACCCAAAAAGTCTGACTGAAACTGTACTGGTCTTGCTGGTTTTGTCACTTATCCTCATCGCCTACTGAATTTAATGTGTATGATACACCCAAAGTCTCACCACAGAGAAATAGTGTCATGGTCAATCTTAAGATCAGCCTCATAGAAGCAAGTGCAACAGCAGTTCCAAACAGTGGCTCTCACCTCCCAAATCTGCTCCTCTTCCACCTATTCCCATTTTGTAAACGCCACATGTGGACACTAGTTATTCACACTGAAAACCAGAGGGTCATCCATAATCCTGTCTTCTCTCTAACCACCTCCTTCCACCCTCATTAAAACACTGAGTCCTTTTGTTTCCACCTGCAGAGGATTATTGGACTCTTTTTTCACTTCTTCCTACTTTGACAGGCACCACACTAGTTGAAGCCACTGTTTTCAGGTCCCATCTTCTATCTAGTCCTTTGTATCAACTCTCACCCTCCCTCTGCCATTCATTCTCTGCACAGAAGTTCCAGTGATATTTTACAAACACGAATTATATCATGTCCTTTCTTTGCTCACTGTACTGTAACTCCACTCACATCTTTCAGTTATTTTAAAATCAACATCCTCTTTCCTGCCTCAGGGCCTTTGCATACAATACTGTTTCCTCTATCCAGAATCTTCTATCCTTTTCATCATCTGGCTAACTTTTTCCTCATTTCTAAGACTTAGATTAAATGTCATTTCCTCAGCTTCCCAAGCTAAATTGAATTCCTCTCAGTCTTTTGAATTACCTTTCAACTTTTGTATTTCACTGTTATAACTGATAGCTATACTCTTATTTTTATGATTAATTGCTTAATGTCTCTTACGCCAATGAGACAATAAGCTTCAAGAGGGCAAGGACCATATCTGAACTAAACACCAATGCAGACCAGCAAACAGTAATATCTTTGACACAGGGGAGGAGCCCGTATTAGCTCAAGCTCCCATAATAATTTACCATAGACTGGGCGGCTTAACAGAAATTTCTCTTTCACAGGTCTCAAGGCTCGGAGTCTCAGATCATGGTCTGGCAGCTGATGAAACTTCTTCTTAGCTTGCAAAAGGTCACCTTCTTGCTGTGTCCTCACATGGCCTTTTCTCAATACAGATTCATGGAGAGTGAGAGAGCTATCTCTTATAAGACCTTATTAACTCTTATAAGGCCTACCAATATTATCATACTAGGACCCTCTTATGACCTCATTTAACTTTAAATACCTCCTAAATGCCCTGTCTTCAGATAGAGTCACACTGGGGGTAAAGTCTTTAATGTATGAATTTTGAGGGGATACTATCCAGTCCATAGCAGAACACAAAGTGTTTGTTGAAAATATGATTATAAAATACAGTCATTAGTGAAAAATTACTTCTGATAAATTGACAATTGGTTGCTTTTGTAGTTAGGTTTCATGAATGTGAAAGAATTTTTTTTGGAACTTTGCATTCAAGTGCAATCATCTTAATAAACATTTTATGTTTACCTCTTTTTTTCTTCCCTTTACTTTGGTGGTTTTCCATAATGCAGAATTGGTATCTAGATATGTACATGGCAAAGTAAAAGAGAAAACATTGATCAGATTTGAGTAGGGATTTTGAAAGTTAGATTTCTTTTGTCACTTGAAGACAGTTAAATCTTAAAGTCCCCTTAATTCTGTTGCATAATTGACTTCCTAGACAAACCAAGAAATAACCCTGGCTCATTAAAAGTTCATGGTTAGTATTTGTCCTTGAAGTAATACCATGAGAACCTCCACAAAACATTTTGTGCTCTGATATTTGTCTTTACTTTCTAGAGCTAATGCTTCCTCTGGGTTTATTTCCTGGGATTGCTTCTTTTCTCTTCTTATTTTTTTTTTTGAAGGGGGAGGGGGCTATCTACTAATAGTGGCTTCATTCCAACTGAGGAAACTGGTCTTCCCACATCCATTAATGACAAACTGTAATACTGTTGCTGGACTAGAAACTATCCATTAGAATCAATACAGCTCCCAGGGTTATTAGGGAGCACATATGTTTTCTTTGTTTCTCCCTCCACCCCCTAAGTCAGTGCCCACAAGGCATTATGTGAAGCTTTAACTACTTTGTGTACAATTATGCAACTGGTTTAAACTTATTTTGGCAAAAGTGTAGTGTATATACGTGGTGTGGTAGAGGGTAGGCATTCAAAATCTCTTGGGAAAGATATACTTTCATACAAAGTACTGTTACTTACAGTTTTTGGAAGTCACTTTCATGTAGATCACAATGAGTGGTTGATATATACTCTCACAGAAGCTAGTGGACTCTGACCAGGCATTATGTAGAAATGCGACTATAAGTGGGTCCAGAGAGACGTCATTAAGGGGTTACCCGAGGTAGTGTTTGGAGCCATCAGCCTTAAGAGGCATGACTATCAACGGCCAGTACCTCCCACCACAGCATGTCTTTCATCTTGTGTTGTAGCATTTTGTCAGAACTCTGGGCTGAAGAAATCCCTCTGGGCAAACATTCTGTGGGTCTCTGGTTAGCATCTTGACTTTGGGAAAGACATTTCACAAATCATAAGATGGCAAAAGGTGGTCCAAAAAGGAGAAACTGGGTGATGAGGGTCAGAACTCCAGCTTTGGTCCTGATTTTGTGACTGCTTTGATGAGTGACCATGGAGGCAGACGACCACTTACAGGCTCTGTGACTGTGGGCAAGCTATTTGACTCTCTGCCTCGGTTTCTTCATCTATCATGGGAATAATAACAGTGCTTACTTCATAGGGTTGTTTGATAATTAAATTAGCTCATACCTAGAAAGCACTGAGAGTGATGCCTAGCATATAGTTAGCAGTCAATGTTTGCTGCTTATTTTCCTCTTTCTTCATTTATTCAATGATTATCTCACTTACTTGCCATAAGTGAATGTGGTTAATAAAGCATTAATACTGCCCTGAGAAATGTCTAAAGTAGAGGATGCAAATGATCACTTCATGCATTAGCTTCTAACATAAATGAGCAAGGAAATATTTTCAAGTATGAAAAGTTGGGCACCATCTGGTCAACTTCTCCCTCCATTAAAAAAAATTCTCCTCTGGATGCTCATTGGTGATTTCTACCCTTCATTTGGGCTCTATCCTCCAACTTCCCTTCCATCCCAACTACTTCGTTTTCTTAAACTTTTTTTTTTTTTCCCCCTTAGGAAAGTGAAAGAATAACAGCTCCAGCTAGAGACGCTTGCCTGAAATAGCACTGGCACATAGCAGCTTCCTTTGTGGGTTTCTGCCAATGAGCCCAGCAGGCCCACAGATCCTGGGTATGCCACTGGGTCCCCAGGAACAGGCCCCTGACCTTGAGGCTTGGCAGCAGGCCCAGGCTGTTCTGAAGAAAAGGACGACCCCCTCCAGAGACCAGACAGGCACCACCCATCTTGCTGTCGCTGGAGTCCTGTGCCAAGTACAACACAAGGAAAATCTCTTTTTCATTGTTTGATTTTCCATGGGCTTTGAAAAAGTTCCCATTTCTTATAGCCAAGTCCAGAATTAAATTATACTTCACTGATAGCTGATGGGAAAAAAATCCCATTCAACTTCCTGAGACTCTTCCAACAGGCTTTGTTTGTGGCCTCACGGATGGTGTTTCTGACGTGCTTCAATAGCTCCTTCCTCAAATCCCCTTCACACATGCTGACCCTCACTCTGCTTTCTGGTATAAATTATTCATCTAATTTCTTAAGCACCAGGCAGACATGGCTGAGGACTGTTTCCCCCTCTGAACATGAAGTAATTGATGTTTTTCTGCTTTCCTGCCATGTGGTTAGGGAATTATTAAAATGGGCTTGTGTTTAATAGTCAGTTTTTGTTGGGTATTATAGCTCCATGATTAAGCCACACACTTCCTACCTCCAAGTGATGTGATGGCCCATGAGTATAGAAATTATCCAAGAACTCTATCTTCATACTTCTCTGTTTCCTTTCCACGTCATCCTTCTTAACACAGAGAAGTAAGATGGCAATGATATGGGAATTTTATGTTTAAAAAAAAACAAAAACACACAAACCCTCACAATCCAAAAAAAATCCCCTTAGATTGCTTTCAATTTCCCCTCCCCCTCCTTATAGCCCACGCCACCACCAACAGTGACACCTAGTGGTCAAATATAAGTTAGTCTCTTCATTCTGAGTTGAGGGGCTAAAAGCTGCTACAGAAAATAGTACTTCCTTGGGAAGCAAATGGATGGAGTTTTATGCCTTTCTGTGAATTCACAGACAGATTTATTATAAAGCATAATATGTTATTTGGGGGTGGGAAAGTGCACAATTTCTGTTAAGAACATGTTGGACCAAACATAAAACATATTTTATCTGTTTTCTTTATAAAGTTTCTTTAGACTTGTGCTTGCATGTTTCCCCGCCTTAGGTAATGACCATTTGATTTTATTATAACTTTAATAGTTGGCACCTGCTCAGCAATATTTTAAATTCTAACACCTATACTGTATAGCTAAAGATAAAATATTTTAAAGTGAGTGATGTTACAAATCAGCTATTTGTATAAATCTGTCTGAAACTCGTGGAACCACATTTACTGGCAGAAATGGGTCCCGTTTAAACAATAATAATCTCCAGGAAGAGATGAGAATTTTTATCTTAATTTTTTTTCAGTAAATGAGGAAACCTAAGAACATCTATATTTTTAATGAAATTGTTTAGAGGTTATACAAATATGGGAAAACCATGAATCCTTTCTTACAACCTTTTTATTTTTAAATAATTTTAAATAATTTCTAGTTATTTAAAATAACTTATTTTATTTTACAGTAATAGATGCACTGCCAGTTGCAAAAAACTGTACAAAGAGGTCCTCTATAACTTCACCCATTGTCCCCATGGTAACATCTTACATACTATGGTACAGTGTCAAAACGAGGAAAATGACGTTGGTACAATCCATGTAATTGATTCAGATTTCATCTGTTTCACAGGCAGTTGTATATGTGTATAGTTCTATGTAACTTTATCACATGTACAGATGTGCGAAACACCACCACAAACAAGATACAGAACTGCTCTATCACTACAAAGATAACTCACATTACACCTTCATAATATTAAAATAAATAATTGAGCCCAGACTTTTTCTCGATGGCTGGGAGAAGGCATGTGTATATATCATCATTATCATCATCACAAGCATTTATCAAATGCTATGGCCTGTGTTGTGTTAATTGCTTTATATGAATTATGTCATTTAGTTTTTACAATAATCTTCTGAGGTAAAGATTATTTACCCCCCCCTTTTTTTTGCAACTTCATTCATTTAAAAGAACAGCAAGAGTAGAATTAAAGAAAGAAAAATGATGGTTCATCTGATGTCTTGTCCCCTAACACACCAGATGAGGTTTGCTCCAAGTTCAATTTTAAATTTGATACAGATTTAGTGCAATAAATATGGGCACTGAGCTAGGTGATGAAGGGATTCCAGGTGTTGACAAAGTACATTGCTCAAGGTAAGCCCTCAGTTCCCCCTGTTGGTCTTCTGAGATGTTCCTATCGCCAACTCCAGCCCCAGCTCTCAATAGCACCGAAGACAAAGCTGGTTTCTCCTAAATGGCTTGGCACAGAATCACTTCTGACAAGAATGGAAGGAAAACTGGGTTCGGTCTTCTCAATTCCTCCTTACTGGTTCTATTTTGTCATTTTACATCTTCAAATACTGGAGTATCTAGAGAGCCACAACATACTGGGAAATAGAACATCATGAAATACCACGATGGTTTGAATTACCTACTCTACATCCATTGATGTTAAGAGAGAAAATATATTATTAGAACGCTGGGTCACTTTCTTGTCTTCTTTCCCATATGGCACAGTCAAATAATAATGCCATTGTGCAGTACAAGACATAAAAATATAAAAAATGGCATGAAAGTTCAGCTGGCAAGAGCTGTAATCACAGTACTAAATGGTTGGCTCCAGGTATAACTTTTTTGAAATATGAGATCTGCGTATCCACCTTTACCACCTGGGAGCCCAGCCAGTGGCACAGAATCATTTAGTCCCCTGAATTTGCTCTCCTACGTAATGTCATTGCCAAGACTAGCATTCTGCAAAGGCAATCTTGTGGGTTTTAGCATGCAGGGAATGGAGCTCCCTAACCTACTTCCTGCGGCCACTCATTCCATTCCTAATTACCTAATATTTTTAAAATGTCCCTAGAGAGAGAAAAACTGACTTAAAATTATACTTATGTGTAAATGACTGATATCAAAAAAGAGCAGGTTGTACAGGGGGAAAAGGTTAGATGAGGGTGGGAGGAAAGAGGCTCCAAAGGGGATACCTGGGGGATGGGGTTTAAGAAGGAGTGGTGATTGGGAGAACAGCATCACCTCCTCATGGTTTTGCCCCAAGCCAGCTGTTTATGCAAGGCAGGAAGGGACTATAATTGAGACAGAAAGTGACAGATTTTGGAAGGGAATATACAGGGGGTAGGGAAACACCTTTAGCTCTACTTCTTCCCCTGAAGGCCTCCTAGAGTCTGCAAGCCCCTCATGGCACCTCAGAGCCCCATAAAGGATGGAGGTTGCACAGGACATGTCTCCATGAGGAAGGAGCTCTGAAGTGAGGTGGCTCTTTAGTGCGGCCACTGGATAATCAGCTCAGGTTCGCCTGCTAAAGGGACTAAGAGGAATGAACATGGCCTCCCACGAGGAACCATGGCTCTGAGACCTGGTGTGGGGGAGCACCAGGAGAGATGATTGTTCAAGCATGAAGAGTGCACCCAGGAGTGTAATCCAGGAGGACCCAGTCAGGGTGAGACGGAGTTTCACTGACAGGACCTTCAGTGTCTAAGGGAAGGCTAAAAACAGGGTGGAACAGGGGCAGGGAAGAGCCTGAGGATGAGCCCAGAACTAAGTTGGTTAGCAGAGACAACATGACAGGCTCGTTTGAAGAGTCAGGAGTGGCGCAGGAAGTGAGTACTGGAAAAGAATTTTCCCAGCATGCTAGTCCACAAGATAGCTGCTCCATAAAAAGGGTCCCCATGGTCCTCCTGCTAAGAAGAAACTGAGAAGCCCACAAACAATACTCTTTCTTACAGATTCATTAGCCTATTAAAAGACTCAAGAAGTCCTACAACCTGTGTAGCTTTGCTTCACCCATAATTTTCCCAACTAATCTGATCTGGGACTCCTTTTCATGAGTTATACCTACTCCATTCCTAGGAACACCCTCTGGGAAATAGTCTCCTACAGTTCTTTGCCCCAATCCAGTTAGATGGACCATCACCCAAAGTCTCCCTGGCCACTGAAGGGATGTCCTGCAAAGCCCTTGCTATTAAGCACAGGGCTCCTCACCTCCTGACCTGCGGTCCCCTGGACACCATCCACGCCCTCTCCCCGTGTGGCCCAGTACTGAGAATGTTTGGGCATCTCTTGAAAGGGAGCTCAGAGAACATCAACAACCTGCCATATTGACTTGAAGACTATTGTGACTCTACCATGGGAACATCTTTGATCCATTGGGAATGGTGTTTCTCTTCCAGCTGGAGTGAAATGCTATTTGAATTGAGCTTCCCTACCTGTACTTTTCAATTCTGGAAGGTTTTTGTCATTATCGTTTTATTGTGACACCACCTCCAGGCACAGCTCTCAGTTAGCAGCACTTTATTACAAGCCAGTGCCGGCTAATAGACCATGAACCCTTCATTGATAGCTAATACCCTTAGTTACACCTCACCCCTACCGAATAAAGGAGCCAAATTGCTAAATTTGTTTTTCTGAAAGACATTGATTAAAAGAGTTGACAAAGCCCCTTGAATGCAAAATTTCCATCTGTCTAAAATGAAAAGCTTTCCGATCTTCACATTGTAGGCTGGGGAGAAGGTTTATTTTCCTACTGTGTGTAAGTAATGGATTTCGCCTTTTCTGGGAATCCATCATCTAAGAGTATGTTGAACACTCAAACAATGGCAGTCTAAATTGTCCTGCAGTGACACTAACTAGCTGGAACTAATTCAGAAATGTGCACAGAGCATGATGGGGATAAGTTCGTGTGTGGGGAAGAAGCAGCACACCTCACCTGCCTGCATCATAGCTCATCTCAGGACAGATGCTGGCTGGGACCGGGCTGCCCAGAAAATATGGGAGCCTTGTTATAAATTACATCCAGCTTTGTTTTTTCTTTTCTTTTCTTTCTTTCTTCTTCTTTTTTTTAAGAGGCTCTTTGTCAGATAGAAAATGTAAAAGCTCAAATACTTTTTACTCTTTTTCGTGCTGAGAGCTGCAGGCATATCCAGCAGCAACAACCAGTAATTAATCATAGCTCTGGATATGGAAGCACACGTTCAAAGACATTTTCAACCCACAGAAACACATCATGGGTTTAAAATTTTGCCATAGAGCAGAATCTCTGGAATGAAGCTTTAAATTCTTTCAGATTTTGATGTACCTACTGAGTATGGCCGAAGGCAGCCTCTGTAAAGTCATCAAGGATGACAGAATTCCTTCCCCCCCGAGAGATCTAGGACAGGCAAGCATCTCTGGACCACCTTGGAGACAAGCAGCAATATGGGCAGAGTCAAGCACGTGACATTGGGCTAAATATTAGGCGAGTATTTGGGTAATTCTCTTTTGTTGCCATGAACAGAGACGCTCAAGTTACGGAGGTGATTTATTGTAAGGATGCTTGTGCAACAACATTTGAAATAGAAAATGCTCAGGGTTGGAGACAGTTCTAGAAAGTACCTATGCTCTCTGTTGCTCTCAGGAACCACAGGGATACCCTCTATCAGTTTATCTGCTTTTTGTCACCTGTTGCATTTTATCCTCTCTGCAGACTGCCTGCTCTTGCTTTCTCATAACTTCCTCTTCCCTATAACCAGCTTGTACATGTTCCCTCTCACTCCATTCTTTTTAAACTTCAGCTCTTATTACTAACTGACTCATTCTCTCGGCATTTTCATAGTTTATATTCTCAAGAGAGCAAATTTAACTGGTCCAGATCATAGTGATATAGGCCAGGCCACATCACAGGTTGCTGGCCAGCCTGTGGACAGCCTGCTCTGGGTCAGGAGTTTACCCTGGGTCTCATCAACTGGGGCCAGATAGAGTAGGGGTACCCTGTTTAACACAGCCTCCTCTAGACCTGTCCCTTCAGCAGGGGCTGTGATTGGGTAGGCACCATGATTGACATCTGAGGTCACCATTGTATTCCTATTCTGTAATTAATGAGGCCTTTCAGTGCAGCACATGGCTCTTCCCATACACCAGCCCACTTGGCTGTCAGATGGCATTTCCACTTCTAAATAAGTCTCCACTCTGTTCAGACTTTTCATCCTCACTGCCACTACTCTTGTAATTACCCCCACTCACTTTCTTCCTAATTGGTCTCCCCAGGGATACACCCATGCCCCTTCAGTCTTGAATCCATCTTTCCCCAATTCAAATCTGATCACACCACCCCTTGCTTATAACATTCAGTGTCTCCCAATTCCCACAGGAGAACATCTCCTTTAAAAGATCTAAAGGTTTCCATGACCTGGTCCCTGCCAGCCTCCTCCCGCAGCACCTCTCACCATCCTTCCTTTGCTGTCTACACTCCAACTTACTCCCTTCAGTTCCTCTTACATGCTGCACTCTCCCTAGACTTGGGGGCCTTTGTACCTGTGTTTCCCTTTCTCCACCCTCAACTCCCCATCTTCTCAACTGAAACTTCCCACCTCTGACTT
Organism: Meles meles; assembly: GCF_922984935.1. NCBI lineage: Eukaryota > Metazoa > Chordata > Mammalia > Carnivora > Mustelidae > Meles > Meles meles. The sequence continues at coordinate 72,837,724 of NC_060074.1, forward strand.
TTCTGACTCCCTAGATGCGTGTGATGAGGACGGAGCACATCTGCTGTGTTTGCGATTATACCCTGGCCCTGGCCCTGGGGTGGCACTCAGTCGGTGCTCTGTAAATATTTCTTGTTGGTGTGTTGTTGATCCCAGAACTCTGAGGGGTTATTTCTATGTGAAGATCAAAAGTGAAAGGTAAACAAGAGTGATTTGGATAGAGGAAGAGCAAAAGAGAGTGAAGTGAAATAAAGAAGCACATGGTATAAGGATTTTTAAAAACTCATGGAATATAGATAAACCCCTGAAGAAAAAAGATCTATGGACTCTGATTACTGAGCGAAATCTGCAGCCCCCAGAGGGCCACCAAGATCAAAGGACTTGCTGAGGAATCCATCTCAAAGATATCTAGCATTAATAACAAGCAGGATTTCGGATCTGGATTAATTTGTGTAACAGAAGCTTAACTCCCTTCTATCCCTTTGGAATAACTGTGGTATTTTGGATGGGATGTGAACCTGGACACACCTGTCTCCTGTGGTTTCCCGGGACAGTCTGCATTCCAAGGTGTAGCCTACAGCTCCTTATGCATTCCCAGCACCAGAGCTCTCGAGGGCTTCCTGATAAACATTCACAGAGGCTGTGACAGAGATTTTCCTCCTTTGTTCTGCCCACCCTACCCCCATGGGGAGCTCAGGAGAGACAGAAGAGCTGGTCAACCTTGACACACTTCTATGAAGGGTCATGCTCAACCCTCTCTGACATTAGCCTTCTCAAGGAGGGTCATGGAGCCAAGCAGCCATAGTTATCTCTACCTTACTGGCATCAAGTAGATATTACATTTTTAGATTGTCTGGCAGAAGCCTACAATTGACACAACTTCCCACATGTTTTAATGTGAGAACCTAAATTCTTGAGGTAGCAAGACACCCTGGAAACCAAAAAGAGAATGGCCACCTCACTGTATTTAGCAAGTAGGAGATAGAGCAGGAAAGAGAGTGGGCAGTTGGCTAGTCAGTTAGTCAACTAGCTCTCTTCAGGCCCACAGATTTGCCACAACCTCTCATGGAATCCATTTCCTGCCAATAGCCGATGATAACCGGGAGAAACAAGGCTCAACACAACCTTGAGGAAGGAGAGGATGGCAAAAGTCAACAGACACTGTAGTAACTGAGGACTCATTTCCTCTGACACATGTCAGAGAAGGAAGAAATTGCTCCTGGAAGCTCACAGTGTTGTCATGGTCTGAATTCAAAAGGCTTGTAGATCACACCCTCACTAGCATGTCCCTCCTAATGATCATCCAAATGTCCTGACATCCGTGAGACTTGGACTGAGCAATATTGGTGGGAAGCCACCTTCGTCCTCACATCCAGAGGCAGTCGGTGGCCCTATCAGAAAAGCAAGGGTCTTAGTTTTATCTCTTTTCTGGATAGTTCAGTCTGAAGAGACATGGGATTCTCACCTCCTGGCTGTCCAATCTAAGGCTGATAGAAGTAAACAATAGCTGCCTCATTTAAGACTCTTTTCCCCCCTTCATTCCTCTGTAGAAAGCAAGCAAGCCAACAAACAGATAAAACCCAGACCAAACAAACAAGCCCCAAGCAGGCTGGGTTATCTTGATCAAGAAACCTAATCTCTCTCAGCCTGTAAATTTTCCAGCTGTAAAATCCAGGGATTGGACTTTGTTGAAAAGTCTCTTCTAGTTCTAAAAGCTATGCCATTTCATATAAAATATTCAGAAACCATAGGAAAGAGGTGGGAACACATTCTTTTCCCTGATGGGCCATCAAATAAGAAGAGTAATGAGTATTTGGGTGCAAGGTTCACAAGAAGCCTGACTTACAGACTTAAGATGCCTAATTAAATAGTGGCCTCCCCAAGGTCACAACCTCCTTCCTGTAGGTGTGTCTCTCCACTCAGTGCCTGGTACTCCATAATGCTATGCATAGGGTGGGCTCCCTGACCGCAGTTGACTTAACTTAACAGACGTTGTTTTTCTCTGAGGTGGATCCTAGACCTGTACGTCAGGCCCGAGAGAGTGTAGGCTTAGGCTTGCTGTAGACATGTGCATTTGTTCTATTCTCTTCCTCGGTGTTCAGACCAACGCTGGTGGTGGGAGCTAGATTTATGAAGGGCTGCTCTCGTTTTGGCAGCCTGGCTTCCTTGCTCAGAGTCAGGCTGCCCTGGGATGTAGATTTTTGTTCTTTTGCCCATTGTTTCCCTTCTCCTTATTTCTAATTTCTTTTTTTTTTCAGAGGCTGACGCGGTTATTTCCACCCCAAGTGCTTGGCTCCACTCTCCAGCTCTGGGCTCCGTAACCCATGGCAACAAGAGAAGGGAAGCAGGTGATCACACACCACACACATATTTGCTCTCTCTCTCTCTGACTCTGGCAGTCTAGGGCACACAAAGGGAAGAGTCTTAACGGGCTGCAGTGCCAATTAGAGACACAGGCCTCATGGCTGGTGCCGAGGCTCAGGGCTTCCGGGTCACGAGGCAGCAGCTGGTGGGGAGCAACGTGGCCTCTCCTTCTGTTTGCTCCAGCTCCTCGTATTTCTCCAGGGCAGCAAAGTAAAATCTGACCTTGCGTACACAGTTAAAAATGGCTTCACGGCAGTCCATTCCCTGCTAGCCTGGCCTGGAATCTTATTTTATGTGACCGTGGAGATTGGTAGAATTGTGCTGATGAGTCATAAGTGAGCTTACATATATGTAAGATGAGAAGAAATTTCTTTCCACCTAATTTTCCAAGTAGAAATCATAATTAAGTCATTTAAAATATAAACTTTCACCCCTGTCTCCTCACATATTGATTGGCTCTACAAAGTTTCAACCCAGTTCAACAATTTTTTTTGTTCCTTGCCAAATTTTCTAGTTAGTTTGACCTAGGGAGAGAAAAGTCAAGTGATTGACCCATGCACAAGTAGTAAAAATCCCCTTTCTGTTCAAGGGCTGAAAATACATAGTAGACAGGTTCTTATCCTACTTGATTGTAGGTTAATGAATAAGTCACTTTAAATAAGCATCATAAGTAATACATATGAACCCATGTAACATTTTATTTTCATTTCAAACTTACCAATATTCAGTAATTTCCCACTTTTTTGGTGTAAGGCCAAGGTCTGATGCTTGAAGGTCAACTCAACTTTCTTGTACTATAAGCTGTAATAATAATAATAATTAATAATAATAACCATCTGTCTAGATTTTTATGGTTTTCCCCAATATTATACAATAATCTCATTCCCATCTCATTTGAAGGCAATGTAACTTGTCTATTCTTTCCAAATAATTCAACCTATTTTTCAAGGAAAAGCTTTATTTCCTTTACATTCACACTGCATGGGTTTACATAGTGTTTAATAAAATTATGAATTATAAAAACAAATGCAACTGACAAAAACTTGTTTGGGAATAAGCCCAAGTATTAGTGATAAATTGGATACCCAACTCTTGGGAGCAGAGGTGTGTAGACATTCAAGAGAGCAGCGTTCAGCATCACAGGGCAATTAGGAACTCCTAGCTATTCCAGCTAAGAATGGGATTGTTGAATGTGATTACTAATACTAGAAGTGCAAGAATATGATTACTTATACCAGGAAGCTAATATCAGCATGGAACTAGGCAACCCCTTGTACCGATCCCCTCCACATTCTCCTGAACCTGTACCATTTCTAAGATCATTTCTTCATATTTAACATTTGGACAACTTCACATTCCCATGTGCTTCTCAAATTCACCATGTCCAAAAACAAGCCCTTCTCATTCTTATAAGATGAAATAGGACATGCTGGTTTTGCTAGTAGGAGAACCCTTTCACTAACGGAAATCTTAAGCCAGGTTGAACCAAGAGGAGACCCCAGAGGCTCAATGTCCATCATGCCCCTTCAGGAGATCCCAAGGAGCCTCTGAGGATTTCTAGAATTCTTTAGAGCACAGATGGAAAAACCTCTGAAATGGGGTATAGACTTTGAAGCCAGACCAAGCTGAGTTCAAATCCTCACTCTTCCACATGCTGTCTGTGTGACTTTGGGAAAATTGATTATGATCAGCGTCCTAGTTTCCTCAGAAGTCAAGTGGGAATAACATAGTTTCTAATAAAAATTGTGAACATGAGATGAAATTCTGCATGAAAATCACTTGTAATGCTGAGACACTCAGCAGTGTCTCTAAATCAGTTCCTTTTTTTCAATGGTCTAGATTTTTTAATGGCACCCAGTTCCCAAGGTTTGAAGTCTTAGTTGCCACTTACCCTTCCTTCCTTTTGTACTACCACCCTTCACCACACATCACTTAGCTATCTGGGAAGTTCTGCATTTTCTAGCCCCTTAACATCAAATCTTCAGCTTAGCTTCCATTTCATTTTCCTGTTACCATTTTAGTACATGCCTTCGTTATCCCCTAACTTCCTGCTACTCTCTACCCACAAATTCAACCTACACATTGATGGTCAGTGACCTTCCGGAATCACAGAACTGACTGGACAGATTGTGCTCAGCCCCTCAATGGTGTCCAGTAGTCTACCACATCAAATCCATTCAAAGTGTTCCAAGCTTTAGGCTCTTTTCTTTTCTAGGCTTGTCTTTGACTACTTCACCTCCAACTCCTTTGACCAGCCCACTCAACTACTCTCTGTTCTCTGACCAACTCTGTGCCTCTATCCCCACCATCTCCTCCACCTTTCCCTCTCCTTGCTTCTGGCTCCCCAAGGTCCACCAAGACTTCAAGCTGAAGTGGCTTTTTAAAAAATATAATGTCTCATCTCTCCATCTTTTAAACATCCACCTCTGACCTCACCCCCCCGTTTGTGTCAATCTTCCTGTATTGTTAATATTTGTACATTTATTATACTCTCATTTATAAGTTATCTCTCTTGTGAACCTGACCCAGGACTTTGCCACAGTAAGCTTCAGAAAATATATCTTGATTGAATAGTTTTCGATAAACATTTCAGGGTATAGATAAGATCCAAAAGAAGAAACAAAACCAAAGTAGATAGCAAGGCTTACTGTGGGTTCATAGTATATGTACTGTCATCTCCTCGGGGGCCTGACAAACGAGGACACTGCTACTGTTGAAGTCTTGGTTGCCCTCCCAGGAGACTGGGCATGAAGGCAAGGACAAAAATTAATCCCAAGGAAACAGGGTTTTCCTTGACTGTATGTTTTATTGATACAAGTTTACTCATTAATAGTTTAGAAAAAGAAAACAAACTTGTGTAAATTACTACCTTGCAAGGAAACAGAGGAAGATCCACATGTTCTTCCATATGCTTCTTGCTGCCATTTTATTTTCTATCAAGCTTGTCATGGGCTGGCAAAGGCCATGATTTTCTGAACCCTTTAATTATAGGGAATTCCTATAATTATAGGAAATTGTGACCCTGATAACTTCTTCTGACCTGCCTGCATCCTAACCCTTGCCTTTTTTCACAACAAATCTAAAACTTCATATGATATTATTCCATATTATAACCATGAAAAACATGGAACATTGCAATGAAATAGTAGAAGGAGAACTCAATTGGCATTACAAACTGAGGAAACCCAAATCTCCCTTATCCTTTTTTATTAAGCTGGACAGACTGCTGATGGAGTTTGGGTGTTGGGCTCTGACCACTGAAGGAAACCACCATTATCAAACAAACATCTGCTTGCTTCCCGCTGCAGTCCCTACCAGCTGTAGCTGAGGCACAGTAAATTACTCTGCTAATTCTATTGGCTTGTGCCTGCACTTCTCAAACGTAGAATATTGATTTGTGGCAGAGATCCTGGGCCTGCACAGACTCTAAAGGTGCAAGTGAGCAAAGTCTGATATTTTTAACACCAGAAAAACCAGCCATATGGGGAACTGTTGCCAGAGTTGAAAGATACCCAGGGACAAGGATCTGTAGGACAGAGATAAGATTGAAAACAATGTATCAGTTCATTGAAAGAGTTCCCTTTAAAGGTAAAACGCTAGGAATCATGGAAAGGAGCACCTTTTAGTCCCGAATGGAAGGCCGGGTGATGTTGATCCATTTTGAAGGATAATGAGAATGAGCTGGCATATGTAATGAGCAAAAATAGTCATTTAGCTGATTATTTGATGTAGAAATTCTACTCAAAAGGAAAAAGAAGAAGAAAAATGTTCTATAGCATGTCTATTCTCAGGCTGTTGCTGATTTTCAGAGACACTAGGGTGTGATGACAGAGAAGTCCGACTCTGGGATTTCCTGGTACCTAGTAGTGTGACTTTGGTAAGGCTGAAGTTGTTTCCTCGTTTCTAAGTGGCCGTGAGAACGAAATGGAATATTACATGGAAATCACTCATCACAGCCACAAGCTTATTGTTCAAGGTATTTCAGGGCTCTCTGTCCTTCAGTCAGAAAGATTATAGTATGGGCAATGGAATTCACTCTGAAGGCCTCTGTGGGCAGAGCAGACTGGGTGTGGGAGATGAGGACCCTACTGAGAAGAAGTCACCCACTGGCATCCTCCAGAGTTTAATAAGCACTTATCTCTCTGGCTGAATGGGGTGTGAAAAACTTACCCCAAGGGAGATTAACCCAAATATGTAAGGCTAGTGGGATTAATACCACCAGGCATTGAGGAGTTATCAAATTGTTTATGAAGTGTGAGGAGCTTGACAGAAGCTCCCCAGGTACCTACTTCACTTCCCAACTTCACAGCTATTGAATTTCAAAGAATTATTCTCTGTGTCTTCCTGGTTATTTTAAATTCTACTGTCCCTGGCAGAGTGAGGTATGGAAACGAGATTCAAGACATCTTTCGAAGATGAAGCTGACATTGATTTGAAGCAGAACTTTTGGTGGGATGCCCTCATATATGCGGACAGTTGGCTTGTTTCAGGTGTGGCTTTTCTGGAAGGTCAGTGACCAGAAGCCCAGAATACTTAAAATTGTGGGGCATCTCAGAAGATTCAGTGAAGACTTAGGGTCCCTCCTTTCTCAGTTCTAAACTACTGATTTTAAAATAAACCTTTGGAGAACTATGCTTTCATTAGGTGGGACACAGCCGTGTCTGAGGCACTGTACATGGATTACACATTTAATACACACAACACTCCCACAATGCCCTTATCTAGATGGGGACATTACAGGAGAGGTAAAAGCATGTAACTTACCTAAGGGTTCACAGCTGATAAAGTGGTAGAACTGAGAGAGAATTCATACATGCCCATTTGACTTCAAAAACTGTTTTAAATTGTCTACATTATCACATGCATTAAGATACATGAGCCACCTGGGCTTCTCAAGCTCAACCGATTTTGACCTACAAAATGGCACTTTCACATGGTTCAAACAAATACTTCATTTGATATATAGCATATATTTCATTTGACCTATGGCCTTGATCTAAACATTTGGTATAGATACTATAATGTTATTCAAACAGGAATGCAAGTAAATGTGATTGGATTTGCATTTCAGTTCTTCTCATTTTTCTGCTACAGACTACTAGAAGACTTGACTAATCCTACCTCAATGATTCATGCATTACTTGATGTTTCTCTAATGATTTTGAAATTAATTTTTGTATTTTTTAATCAGTTTTATTGTATTCTGACCAACTGAGCTTATAATTGTGTTTCCCTCTCGTTGGCTGCTGAACTTCACACATTTTGTAATTATGACTTTTACATTTTTTAGTTTGTTCCATGCTTAGTAGGTTGCTGGACTAATTGTTGCTCTTTGTACCTTCCAAACAAGAGTATAATTAAAAAAATAAATTATATGAAACTATATTAGATTATCTGAGGTCTAGGAAATATTCTCAGTGAGTACAAACCCGGCCAGAGTTACATGTACCTAAGATGCACTTTAATAGACATTGTATTTAAAAAACTTGTTAGGATGGCATGAGAAGGTATATTTACATTTACATGTACACCTGAAGGGATGAGTGTTTGAAAATATAAACAATTTGCATAGTAATGTTTATTATTTATGTTTCAAATTTACACTTAATTAATATGTGGGTTTCATCAGCTTTTTCCTCCTGCATAACTCAGTATCTTTATCTTTCACTATGACCAGGTAGACTTTTTTCAAGGAAGTTCACCATCCCTCTGCCCCCTGGTCTTTATCTCCAGTCCTCCTCAAGAAACCATGTGCCCTTGTTATCAGTGAACTCTTTTGAAAGGCATATTTTCCAATTTACAGTTATTGAGACATTGATAAGATGAATCCATTTATCTTTTTTCCAATCCATCCAAGGAGAATGTTGGTAAAATGATATTTTTCATTTGCTTAGCATTTTTTACATTTGGTGAGAGACTGTTATTTGTAATGACTGTTGCATGTCTATCATAGCTATGTCTCTGTATATGCTTTTTATTTTTTTTATTTTCTTTAAAGATTATTTATTTGACAGACAGAGATCACAGGAAGGCAGAGAGAGAGAGAGAGAGCAGGCTCCCCACTGAGCAGAAAGCCCAATGCTGGGCTCAATCCCAGGACCCTGAGATCATGACCTGAGCCAAAGGCAGAGGCTTAACCCACTGAGCCACCCAGGCGCCCCATCTGTATATGCTTTTTAATTAATTAATTTATTTATTTTTTAAAGATTTTTTATTTATTTACTTGACAGAGAGAGATCATGAGTAGACAGAGGCAGACAGAGAGAGGAAGGGAAGCAGGCTCCCTGCCGAGCAGTGAGCCCGATGCGGGGCTCGATCCCAGGACCCTGAGACCATGACCCGAGCCAAAGGCAGCGGCTTAACCCACTGAGCCACCCAGGCGCCCCTATGCTTTTTAATTTAAAAAATGGTCTGAGTGTTCAGCAGCAGCTAGGTTAGACTGTCTAGGTTTCTTATTTGGGGGTAATTACTTAGTTTTGTACCCTTTCCTAGTTTTCAGACTTTGGACCTGCTCATAGGAATGTTCTACGTCATGTTTTTGCTTGTTAATAACAACGCGATTGGATCTAGTATTCTTCCTCACTTCAGCTATGATATTTCAGAAACAAACTTGTTCTGACAAATGCAAACATTTTCCTGTATTGACAAAAACCCGTGTTAGGGGTATGCCACCCACGTTGTCAGGAATGGTTACCTCAGGAGCTGCAAATTGCCAAGAGGTCTGCCAGAGCTGAGATGTTTTCAGGTGGTCTTCCTCAAGATCATTTAGATTTAGGCATTTGAAAAGGATCTTCTAGAGACAATTAAAAAAAAAAAAGCAAATCTCAACAACGATGGAGAGGTCGCCAGAGAACTCTCAAAATCACCACCACTCCTGCAATAATTTTCACATCCTGTTTTTGTCTCTCTGCCCCAGCAGCTGCCTCGGTAGTTCCAAGGCGCGTTCCTGCACGCTTCTTGCAGGATGTCACAGCCATTTCCTCAGTTTGTGTAGATGTTTTTATTAGGTTGTGGACAATGTGCATGCTGGCTTGTGAAGAGTTAACCCTCAGCTGTGTGGTTGATGTGCCCGTATGTACAATGTTTCCCTTGAAGTGAGGGTGCAGTGTTTCAAGAGACAATCGCTGTAATGCTATGCAGATTTTTCCTGATTAATGAATAGGAATTTTCAATTGAGTCTTTAAATAAAAGTGAAACAGGGTAAGGAGTGGATATAATCCTTAATTTTTTTGATTAAAAGGCGTTTCAAATTTGAAAAACTTAGGCATTGTATACATACCTGATTTATTGTTCGATGTGTGTCTTGAGTCATAAAGCTGTTGTAGAAGTTATATAAGGCTTGCAAAAAAATAGTGTGGTTTCTTTGTGAAGCTAACTGCAATAAAATATAAAGTTTGTGATACATTAAATCACAAACATAAATATGCACTTTATGGCCAGCTGTTATTTCTAAATGTGCACATTTTAAAATAGAAACATTTACCCAACATGCTGATTAGCAGTTTCCCAGTTCCAAAAGACCCAATCACATTTAAGATGCAAAAGATTAAAATGCCTCAATGGATAAAGTTAATAGTTCATCTTCCTAAATGTTTTTATATGTTTTAAGTCTTATAGTCCCTTCCAACCCTGTAGACTCAAGGGCTCTACTGACTTTGATGTGGATTTGTGTTTTACACACATGTTTTAATGGGAATTGAGTCTGACAGTATCCCAGACACAGGGGAAAAATGTTCTGCATAGGAGCGGAGGCCGTGTGGCCCGCTTCACACTGTGTGCACAGGTTTTGGGAGAAAGTGAACTGCTCCTTATCATCGTATCGCAAGTATTCAACTTCAGTGTTGGCTAAAGATCATCTCAGTTGCTAATGTTCCTTCTCTGAGTGATTTTACTCCTCCCCGGCATAAAAATTGGTCAGGGAGAACATGCAAGGTTATGTTGACTCTAAAATGCAATTCTCTGGGGAGACCTTATGTGCTTGTCCCTGTGGCATCTCTGCTTCTGAAGGTGGACCGGAATTGTTAAATGCCGCTAGTCCTTCAGAGCACATTGGCAATTGGCAGTTCAAAAGTTCATACGATGCTGTATGTCCTAATAATTTTTATCTACATCTAAAACAATACAGGACTGTCAAATAAAATCCTGCATGCAAACAAATGATGGAATGCAGGGGAACCCTCTGCTTTAGCCTTTTCTCCTTTGTCCAACGAGCTAATGCAATAAGGCCAATAATAAAAGGTTGTGTACTAGGCCTAAAGCTTGTGACAGATAAAAAAGAAATGTTGGAAACCAATGAAGCTTTTGCACAATTAGATTTTTTGAGGCTGTGCTGTAAGGATTGCCCAGAGCCTGTTCGGTCCTGATTGATGGTAAAATCATAACTACATCATATTAGCTGTAGAGTTCACTGACAGGTTACTACAGATTAATATTGCCACTGCTGTTCGCTTACCATCAAACCAGGAAAATATGAATTGAGCGGTTCTTCTAACAAACCCTGCATATTAAAAGGTAGTGTCCTACTGAACAGGCTCCCCTGTCACTGAAGAAAGACACAAACGATGTCTACTTGAGAGACCTGCAGATATGCTGCAGCATACTAATTAGTCTGCCAGGAGAGCCCCTCACATCCGGCCGCCTAACGAGCTTTCGTGTGCGCTCGTTCCTTTAGAGCTCTTGGCCGCAGGACTGCAAGCAACACCCTAAAACGTGAAGCCACGAACCTTGGTGATTTAAATGCCGGCTGCCAGGCAAATTGCAGTGACATAAATTTGGCCCATGTGTTCTGCATCGTGTGAATATGAAACAGGGGAAGCTGCGGAGCTGCCGTTTGTTGGCTTTGGGCTCAGGAGGTTGGGTGGGTTCTTTTCAGAGATGCTATCCACAGCGAGGTGAGGGCACCTGTCTTCGGCTTTACTCTGAAAATATTGAAAATGCAGGAAATAAGCGTGTGCTGGTAATAATGACATCCAAAAATGAAAGCATTTTAGCCTTTTAACACCCTCAGCCTCGGGTAAGAGGTCAACTGTGAAACAAAAATAAGGCTCACCCTACAGCCTGGGAAACAGAAGGGGGCGTCAGTCCTGGTGAGGAATGGCTGGAAGGAAGAGACACTTTCGCACTGCGCCTAGACTTGCTAACATGAGCCCAGCCTGGAATCAGGCAGGAGACCTGTGATTTGGGCCCTTGGTCAAGGCACTTTTTCTTCTGTGACTCGGAATATATCTGTCAAGTGAAGGGTTTGAACTAGGTGATGTCCAAAGCCCTCTTCTGCTCTGTTATCCCATTCCACAGGCCCTGATGTCTTATAGCCTAGGCCACATTTCAGTTACTATCAATCTTACCGTTGTTTTGTAGAGAATATGCAAAGAGCTAGAGAATGAGCCAGAGCCTGGAGGAGAAGATAATAGTGTCTTTTCATCTTTGGAGAAAATGGTGACCGTGGCAACCGTAAACGGAAAGTTTCATAAACAACATTAATAGACAGATGACAGACTGGGAGAAGAATTTGCAATGCTTAAAACTGCCTCTAAAAAAAGTGACATTGGATTATTACGTAAAATATAAAAAGAAGTCTTGCAAACCAGCCAGAAAAAGGCCGGAAACCTCAAAGAAACATGCACAAAGGGTATGAAGTAGCTATTCGCAGGAGAGGAAGCTCAGATGGTGAACTGGTATCAGAAGGGTCACTCAAGGTCACTGGTAATCGGAACAGCACAGACCCCTTCAGACACATTAGAATGTCACAACTGGAAAGCTGGATAATGCCAGGTGTTTACAAGGACATGGGGGTGATGGGAAATCTTTGGCTGTTGGAAGAACAGTAAAGAGTATGATCATTTTGGAAAACAATCTGACAATCTTCATGAAATTAAAGTGAAGATGACAAGTTAGCCAGGAAGGCTGGGAAAAACCTGAGGTTTAGCCATAATTTACTAATAGTGCCCCCTTTACTTCCCAAAATGTTCCATTTAGGGAAGACAATAAATTATATAGTCATCCTACTTCCGCAAGTCCACCTCTGAACACATCCCAGAGATATTATTGCAAAGGGATCATGCACAAGGATGTCTTTTTAGCGCTATTTGAGGTAATTGGAAGTTCGAATTCTCATGGGTGCCCTTCATAGGACAATATATAAGTAAGTGGGGTGGTTGCATTCTATGGAAAACTATGCAACAAATAGAGGCAATATCATCAATATTTTGATATGCAATATTTTAATATACAATATGGATGCATTTTAAAAGCAAAATTATTAGTGGAAAGTAAGAAAAATGAGATTTAAAGTATAATGCCAACTGCCCAAATTTAAAAAACAAATTCAAATTTGTTAAATACAAAACGATGTGGGATATATAAAGATACACATACTGACAACATCAGAATGCCTGTGCGGAGGCGAGGGGAATGGTGATGAGGATTCTGGGGTGAGGAGGAGAAAATAATGAAACAAGAGGAGGGTCTTATGAGAATAATGTGACAACGTGCTATAAAGTGAGGTGTAGGATTATTATCGGTCTCTGCCCTTGAGGTCAAATAAGAAGAATAAAAGACTATAATTTTAATTTGCCTGTGGGAATGTGATGGCAATACCTTCCTTCAAATCAAGTATGAGGGTTAGCAGGAAGCAACAGTTCATAGATAGGAAGGCTTATGAGTGTCCTATACAACCTGTTCCCCAAGATGATGGCAACCTTGGTCTAGATAATTCTGCTATCAGATAATCTCCTGACTGACGGTAGAGCCTTTGGAATTGTCATCAATGAGTGACTCAGATCTTACATCAGGGTGTATCGTAAATGGCATTTGCAAAATACATACTTGTAACTCTCTCCTACAACTTAAATGGTTCCATGTGTTATATGAAGTCTAAAGGCCTAAGCTTATAGTAAAGGCCCTCTACCATGTAACATCAGACTCTCTCTCCCCTTTTATCCCCTACCTTCTCTACATAGATCCTTCACTCTCCTAGAACAGTCCTCCTGCCTCTGTCATTGCTCCCCTGTGTGTCCCACATGGTGTGTTCTTCCATCCCTCATCCTAAGTCTTATCCATTCTAGGGACTAGTTTGAGGTACAGCTCTTCTATGGAGCCTTCCTCTCCCATCTCAGCCCCAGGGCACCTTGACTTTCTCCTTCATGTAGCTGTTGAAGTGCACGCTACTTGGAATCATAAATATCTTTTTATACACGTGCTTTGTCTGCAGGGACTGTTACCTACTCTCAACTCTCATGAATACAGGCATACCTCACTGCACTTTGTTCTTATTGTGCTTCCCAGATATTGCATGTTTTTAATAAATGGAAGGTTTCAAGCAAGTCTGTGGGCACCCATTTTTCTAACAGCATTTACTCACATCATGTCTCTGTGTCATATTTTGGTAATTCCCACAAGATTTCAAACTCTGTCACTATTATTGTATCTGTTGTGGTGATCTGTGATCAGCATAAGACAGTGTACTTAGGAAATAAATGTTGTATGCATTCTGATTGCTCCAATGACCAGCCATTCCCCCGTCTCTTTTCCTCTCCTTGGGCCTCCCCATTTTCTGAGACACAACAATATGAAATTAGGCCAATCCCGCAATGGCTTCTAAGTGTTCAAGTGACATGAAGAGTCAGTTGATGTGGTAAACTTCACTGTTGTCTTATTTTGAGAAATTGCTGCAGTCATCCCCACCTTTAGCAACCAGCTCCCTGATCAGTGAGCAGCCATCATCATCCAGGCAAGACTCTCCACCACCAAAAAGATTTCAAGTTGCTGAAAACTCAGATGATAGCGCTTTTTAGTAATATTCTTAAATTATGGTATGTACATTGTGCGTTCTCTTTAGTTATAATGCTATGGCTCACTTGATAGACTACATCAGAGTGTAAGCGTATCTTCTATATGCACTAGAAAATGATAAAATTCATTGGACTCACTTAATTGCAGTATTCACTTTATTGTGGTGGCCTAGAACTGAACCCTCAGTATATCCGAGGATGGCCTGTAGTCCTAAACCTTTTCTAAAGCATTATCAAATAAACATTTATTGACTCCCTGCTTGGATACTGATGGCGTATACGATAACCCCTGGATACTGCCCCTTACTTCAAAAGAGCATACAGTCCATTAGAAAGGTATGTCAGTGGCCTGATAGAAACAGAATGAGGTACGCTAGGGAATGGGCTGGAATTGGGTGAAGTGATACCTGGGACTGGTGTGAATCATGGCAACCTCCAATTTCATAGCAGAACTTAACCTTTTCTCTATGCTACTTTCAGTCCAGATCTGGCTTCTTAGGTCAGGGGACAGGAGAGTTAGATATGTAGCAATGTTTCAACAAGGTCTGCTGGTGATGGTGATTATAGGATCATGAAGTCATTTCCCTACTATGGAGTCAATGCTCATTTTTTTCTGTCTCATGTATTTGAGGGCTAAAATAATTACTGAATGAATCTGAACTTTGCAGAAGGGAATATTAACTGATGACTGAAAATAAGGAGTGGTGTCCTTAGCTCGGTTAGGACCACAGACCTAATCTTGATGGCAGCCAAATTTGTCAGTGGCTTGTATTGCTGTTTGAAATGGGAAGGCATTGAGTCATAGGATACCCACCAAAAATGGGCTGAATAATAATGATATATAATGATCTTATATATAAAGATGTTTGGAATAGGGTGATGCATGAAAGACTTAATGATAATCATATTACTGAGGACCCAGGTTCCTCCTTCACTTCTATCTGCCATCCTTAGCATGTTTTCTTTTCATTCTCAAATTTATTGTATCTTGGACATAAGATGGTCACCATCTTATGGTGGACAGCACACCTTTGCAAAGCTGTGCTCAGAGGCAGGGTGGTAGAAAGCTTCTCTCCGAGATCACTGTTGGTCAATGAAGGACCTATTTCCCAGAAACTCCTAACAGATTTCCCCTTACATCTTTTTTTTTTTAAGATTTTTAAAAATTTATTTGACAGAGAGAGAGATCACAAGTAGGTGGAGAGGCGCAGAGAGAGAGGAGGAACAGGCTCCCTGCCGAGCAGAGAACCCGATGCTGGGCTCGATCACAGGACCCTGAGATCATGACCTGAGTCAAAGGCAGAGGCTTTAACCCACTGAACCACCCAGGCGCCCATTCCCCTTACATCTTATTGTCCAGAACTGGGCCATAGCCATGACTAAACACAAAGGAATATTGGGCTGGTTTAGCACTATTAGAGGAGGTAAGCCCTGCTAGTATGGAAGAAAGGGGAAGGGATTGGTGGTAACATAGGCAACCAAGAGTTTTTCACAGGCCAGAGACATTGGGTATTCACGAAACTTGGAACTTTTCTGCAGTTTCATGCCTCTATTTTGTGGAATAGAATCATGTTCATGGGCAGCAGATTCTCACAACTCTCAGACCTAGAGTCATGCCTTCTTTCCTTGGTGGATCATAGGGAATTCTCTTTCATTTAATTTAGTTTCTTTAATCCATTTATTTTTCTAACTAATCATTCATCATATACTTATTGAGCCTTTAGCAGATGTTCTTAAAATTTTTTATGCCACAGACTCCTTTGGCAGCCAGATGAAACCTACAGATGTCTTCTCAGAATAATGTTTTTAAAATCATTCCAAAAAGTAGAATTACAAAGGAAATGAATTAAATTGAAATGCAGTTTGCATTTGGACTCTGTGGTCAGAGCCTGTGCTAGAGCTGGTATATAAAATAATAGGCACTAAGCAAGGACTTTACTTTCATGGAGTATCCCATTTGGATGCTCCACAGCAGCCCAGTGGAGGTGACAGTCAAGCAAAACAATGTAAAGCTCCAATAGGAGAGGTATAAGGTGCTGTGGGAACACACCTGAGGGGACCTCGCTCAATACAGTATGGGGTTGGAGGAAAAGAGAAAGATTCCTGGCTATCAAAGAGACAGTCAAAGGAATTGACAAGGAAGGAAGTAGTGGGAAGACAATTCTCGTGAGAAAGAAAAGTGCAAAGATGTATAGATGAGAGAGATCTTGGAGGCTTTGGAGAACAGTTGCTAATTCACTGTTTCTGGAACGTAGAGGTCAAAGGGAACTGGACAGTGATGAGCTCATGACAAAACACTCTTAAAAGAGACTGATGCTGTGCTGAAATCCACTCTGAATGAGTTCATTATATGAGGCAACTTCGACCAGTAAAGACACGTGACCAGACTATAGTGACCTTGTTGGGTTTTTGCTCACTGTAGAACTGTAGGACTCAGCACAGTGCTGCATTAAATGAGGGGGAGATGAAGAGAACTCTAGGCCTTTGGGTTGCTAATTCCTAATGCAGCATGTTATAGCAATTCTGTGAGAGAGAGCCCCCAGTGCCCTGAGAACATGTTCAGTCAGCCCCTGAAGCAGAGTCCTCTACAACTCTCATCCCCCTCCACCACCATGTTCCTAGCCAGGAGTGGCTGCCCCACCTGTCCAGCTATAGCCAAAAGTCACATTCTTGGCTGCAGCTGTGGGGACTGAGACCTACAAGTGTGGATGGAGCCGGAGTAGTAAGGGCTCATACAGGACAAGTGGGAAACTGAGTGTGAAAATTTGCCCCTCAGCCAACGCCTTCACACAGTCAACCATGTTCTCACCTCACTCTGTCACCCGGGCTCTACAGCGCCATCCAGTGGCTGCTCCCTTGGACCAGCCCTTGGCCTTCTTGCTTCCTACAAAGGATATCAAAGCCATGATACAGATTTCTAGGAGGACCTTGACCCTTCCACCAACAAGCCCTACCAGCAAACTGAAGAGTTCACAATAATGTGGCTTGTGATGTCCCTTACACATTATTCTACATCTGTGTCCCCATGTTGAAAAATGAAACCAGGATGAATAGAACATCAAGTGGGAAACAGGGGACCTGATATTCCTTGATAAAAGGTGATAACTATTTGGACTTTATAGTTGGAAGGGAGCTCAGAACATAGCTAGTAAAACTCTTTCTCTTCACTGAGGCCCAATTTATGGTTGAAATGATTAGATGAACTTGATCATGTCAACCGTGGCCCTAATTATGGTTGTAGAAGTTGTCTATCCTCTTGGAACTTAGCATCCTCATTTCTAAGATGAATGATTGAAACTCTGTCTTTGAAAGTCCTGGCTAAGCATAACTTCTGTGATTTTGAATCATACCGAATTCTTTCCCTGTACATGAGTCTAATTCTCACTAAAAATGTATCCTTCTCATTTATTTCTAAGATGGATTGACATATAGCTGAAATTTAAAAATTGACCTACTTTTTGTCACACGGACACTATTTTTTTATGGTTACCCTATGATTCATGAGTCAGTTTGTCACACAAAGCTCAGATAATGTGAGTGAATTATTCACATTTCATAGCAGAAACATAGGAGCTTTTTGCTTCCCATGTCATTTAAAATATCTTCTAGATTCTATGTTTACATTTTTAAAAAAGCTAAAGAAGCTGAACATTTTTTTCTGTTTTGGAGTGTGCTTGAGAACTTCGCACTGCATGCAGTGTGCTTGAGAGAAATTAACGGAACTGGGTAAAATTCACATAACTTGACATTCCCTGTTCTAGGAGGTAAGAAATGGCATTCTTAATGATGGAAAGATCCTGATGTCAGTAGCCTCTTGATTTCGTTTTTTTGAAAGCCTCAGCTCATCAGTTAACTTCACTGTGTCTGATCCTTTATTAGTAAAATGAGAGATAACCTATCTGACAACCAGATAAAGAGGAATAAAGTTTGCAAAGCACTTAAGACATCTATAGGATGATTTGAAGAGAAAAAGATAATAATCCACTTGGATTTTTCTTTGATGACATGGCAGATTGTCCTGGTGACATAATTTATTGGCCCCTTTCTTTGTCTACCGAGGGTTCTCAGGACTTGGGATAGTGGTTCCCTGAAACTGTAATGATTTTTGGCATGTATCAGGCATTGATTATGACCTAGATTTTGAACACAAAATCAAGTGGAACCAGGTATGAGCACCAAAATGGTCCTCTTCATTTTTCATCTGATAAATGCCACAGCACACAAATATTGAAAAAGAAAAACATGAAGAAGGTATCTTTTTTTTCCATTTATGTAGCATTCTTTTTTTTAATTTTTTATTTATTTCTTATTTTTTTATAAACATATAATGTATTTTTATCCCCAGGGGTACAGGTCTGTGAATTGCCAGGTTTACACACTTCACAGCACTCTCCATAGCACATACCCTCCCCAATGTCCATAACCCCCTCCCCCTCTCCCAACCCCCCTCCCCCCAGCAACCCTCAGTTTGTTTTGTGAAATTAAGAGTCACTTATGGTTTGTCTCCCTCTCAATTCCATCTTGTTTCATTTATTCTTCTTCTATCCCCCTAACCCCCGATGTTGCATCTCCATGTCCTCATATCAGGGAGATCATATGATAGTTGTCTTTCTCCAATTGACTTATTTCACTAAGCATGATACCCTCTAGTTCCATCCATGTTGTCGCAAATGGCAAGATTTCATTTCTTTTGATGGCTGCATAGTATTCCATTGTGTATATATACCACCTTTTCTTTATCCATTCATCTGTTGATGGACATCTAGGTTCTTTCCATAGTTTGGCTATTATAGACATTGCTGCTATAAATATTCAGGTGCACGTGCCCCTTCGGATCACTACATTTGTATTTTTAGGGTAAATACCCAGTAGTGCAATTGCTGGGTCATAGGGTAGTTCTATTTTCAACATTTTGAGGAACCTCCATGCTGTTTGCCAGAGTGGTTGCACCAGCTTGCATTCCCACCAACAGTGTAGGAGGGTTCTCTTTTCTCCGCACCTTCGCCAGCATCTGTCATTTCCTGACTTGTTAATTTTAGCCATTCTGACTGGTGTGAGGTGGTATCTCATTGTGGTTTTGATTTGTATTTCCCTGATGCCGAGTGATGTGGAGCACTTTTTCATGTGTCTGTTGGCCATCTGGATGTCTTCTCTGCAGAAATGACTGTTCATGTCCTCTGCCCATTTCTTGATTGGATTATTTGTTCTTTGGGTGTTGAGTTTGCTAAGTTCCTTATAGATTTTGGACACTAGCCCTTTATCTGATATGTCGTTTGCAAATATCTTCTCCCATTCTGTCAGTTGTCTTTTGGTTTTGTTAACTGTTTCCTTTGCTGTGCAAAAGCTTTTGATCTTGATGAAATCCCAATAGTTCATTTTTGCCCTTGCTTCCCTTGCCTTTGCCGATGTTCCTAGGAAGATGTTGCTGCGGCTGAGGTCGAAGAGGTTGCTGCCTGCGTTCTCCTCAAGGATTTTGATGGATTCCTTTCTACATTGAGGTCCTTCATCCATTTTGAGTCTATTTTCGTGTGTGGTGTAAGGAAGTGGTCCAATTTCATTTTTCTGCATGTGGCTGCCCAATTTTCCCAGCACCATTTATGGAAGAGGCTGTCTTTTTCCATTGGACATTCTTTCCTGCTTTGTCGAAGATTAGTTGACCATAGAGTTGAGGGTCTATTTCTGGGCTCTTTATTCTGTTCCATTGATCTATGTGTCTGTTTTTGTGCCAGTACCATACTGTCTTGATGATGACAGCTTTGTAATAGAGCTTGAAGTCTGGAATTGTGATGCCACCAACTTTGGCTTTCTTTTTCAATATTCCTTTGGCTATTCGAGGTCTTTTCTGGTTCCATATAAATTTTGGGATTATTTGTTCCATTTCTTTGAAAAAAGTGGATGGTATTTTGATAGGGATTACATTAAATGTGTAGATTGCTTTAGGTAGCAGAGACATTTTCACAATATTTATTCTTCCAATCTAGGAGCATGGAACATTTTTCCATTTTTTGTGTCTTCCTCAATTTCTTTCATGAGTACTTTATAGTTTTCTGCATATAGATTCTTAGCCTCTTTGGTTAGGTTTATTCCTAGGTATCTTATAGTTTTGGGTGCAATTGAAGAAGGTATCTTTAAAGCAAACTGACATTTTGAAAACTTTGTCCAAGAATTGTTGTAGACGGACATTGAATGCGAGCAAGGTGAGCTGTTCTTTGGTAGCACAGTTTATAAAATATCAGTGAGAAACTGTATATATCAAAATTACACAAGAAAGGATCTTACAGAGAAAGTCAGGCACATAAGTATGGGTTTCCAAAATATAAAAGTCATTGAGTACAGAAGTGCAAATATCCTAGAAGTTTCTAATTCAGCTTTTTTTGACTGTAAGATTTGCCTTTGCCTGAAGCAGGGACCCAGCTGTTTTACAATAGGGTCTTTTGCCTCGCCACACAGCAGACAATGTGTGCCTTAAACAGCAAGTCTCTTTTCAAGGGCTACATCTCTTGGTTGTCTATGGTTTTAATAAAATATTTTCTGGAGTTATCAATGAATTTTTCACAGCATTTAGTGCTTTTATTGTCTATTCAAAATGTTGGCCACTATTAAATTCTTACAGTTTTTATTTTTTGATGCATTAAGTTTAATTGGAGCCAAGGACTTCTATTTTGAGGTTTTGGTATTTTAAAAAAAGATCATTGGTTTTTAAACGGAAAGGTTTGATGGAATATTAAATTTGATGAATCATAGCAAGTGTCTGTGTTTGTTAGCTTTTATAGACCACATTAAAGCATTCATTAATAAAGTCACACTACACTGCTTTGAGTAGGTCCTAAAAGGTTAACGACTTGATGCAGGCTGGTGTTCTTAAGCTCTACAGTTTGAGAGTAGTGTGTGCAGAACTTAGTTGCCTTTGAAACTGGAATACAAAAGAGAGGTTTTATTTTCTGTCAAAGAACTTTCTTGGTCCTCTTTCTCTTTTCCATCTCTTTTCTACAACCATCACGCAAAATCTTGCTCACTCAGATATATGTGGTATGAACCCAGTGGCTGCTTAGCTGCAGGATGACCCTGGAGGGGCCGTGATGTCACAGGAGAATGTCATCCTCCCTCCTGGCTGCTCCTGTGGTGACCTTCGAGCAGGGAGAAGCTGACTCCATTATGAATCACCCATTTTGGAATAGGAGTTGTTATTTGAGAAGTATATTTTTAACTGTTTGATTTTCTTTCCCTTGGAGAATGTTTCGGAAGATGGGATATAGAAACATTTGCAATATTCGGATGAGAATCACTTACACAAACATGCTTACAAAATCACATATCCAGAGGACACTGGCTAACCACAAGACTCAAGAGTCAGGGACCCACATCCTCCTATTCTGTGGCTAGGAGCCCCTGGCGTAATATTACATTTGAATGGTTTACCCCAGAGCATTTCCAAAGTCAAACTTTTATTTCCCATGTCAGAAACAGCATCAAATTAAACTAGATTGGAATTGTGAGGCTGCTTTTTAAAAAAATGCCAAATTGTGCAATTCCTTAATATTAAGTAAAAGCTCTATAGACACTTCATGAAAGCACATGAAATCGGTGTCTTTTCCAGAGGAAACTTTCTTGGCAAAGTCACATATGTGTGAGGGTAAATTTTTCTTAAAAGGAGACTTTGTGCAGTGCCTTGATTCTGTTGGGAGTTGTTAGTCAAATAAATGACTCAAATTGGTTTTGTGTGGGAGACAAATCAAAGCATTTCCAAGAGGTCGGAGGGCCGACCTGCAGTAGTTTAACCATTTCCTGAGCAAGTAGAACCTGCTGGATTAGATGGATGATAGTTCCCGTGTTAGTCATTGTGAAGAGAAAAATAACGGTTCATATAAAAGAGGCCACCAAGGGTTATATGGCTGCAATTGTTTCCAAGCTGAAACAACTTTGTATCTGTTTATTATTGCCAGTATCTTGTTATATTGTTCTTTTAGAATCAATAAAAGCTAAACTCCCTCCATGATTTTACTACCAGACTTTCCTGGAAGGACGGGTGGTACTGAGTGAGAGTCAAGAATGCCAAAACAGGGAAGGGAACAGAGCTAATGATGAGTCAAAGTTAAATCCACTTTATTTGACAGTCTTTTTCCAGAGAGGAAGTTGCTTCATTAATGTAAAACATATGGAGAGATTCTTGTCGTTGTTTTTTTAATGTATGAGGTAAGTTTTTTCTTTAGAGGAAAAAAGGAACAAACACACAAAGAGATTTTCTTGATTAAAAAAGGCTGTTTTCAGAAGACTTTTCCACACTTCTACAAAATCCTAGTTGTCAGTCATTGCCATGTGAGGTTCAGTTTATCCTCCCTAATAGTAGTTTTTCTATTTTGTTAAAGGTAGTTTTGAGAAAAAACTTGATTAAGCATAATCTTTTTGCATTTTTTGTCCCCAGTATCACATCATCCCTTCATATCTCTTTAAGGCATGAGCATACTAGGTACTATTTGAGTGCCTAATGTATCTCAAAGACTGGAGTCCCAGAAATAACCTTCCCCAGCTTTAGGGTCCAGGGCTGAATCCATGGTCCTGTTAAATTGATGGTGCTTAGTAAATATTTAGCAACCAGCTCCTGGGATGGTAGGAGAAAGAAGCATTTGCCAATGTCCCAAGTGTAAATACTTCCACCCTGCCTAATTTGAAGCTACGGAATTTGAGGGGGGAAAAGATACACACAATTAACTCTGCCAGCCATTCATAAGTTGGCTTTGGGACATTACCGCAGACCTCTCCAAATGACATGATTATGATTCTAGGATTATTTAATAGATTGGAAAAGGAGAGCGCCATTTGATTTAAAACTTTTCTTTTTCTTTTCATTTTCTTCCTTCCTTTCTTTCTTTCTTTTTTTTTTTTTTATCAAAGTGCTCTGAAAGCAATTTTACCTAAGGCTCATAGGTCTTAATATTTGCTGACCTTATTCAAGCACTGCAAGAAACCAGAGCCAACACTTTTCTTTTTCTAGAAGCTCTTGGTTAAAACCACTTTCTTCAATAGAATATTACAGGGGAAAAAATTCTCTACACGAGGAAAAATAGAATAGCAGATTATAATGTGTGATCTAGTTTTGTAATTTTTTAAAAGTTTACTTTTTAAGATATGATCTCATTGTTGGGACATGAGTCTCTGTAGAATGAGGCAGCTTTGAAGGACTCATTCACAGAGTCAATAAAAAAATGGAGGAGGTCACTGAAATCTCTGGATCTTTCACATGGTGGAACAGGGAAAATAAAGGTCTATCATATTTATGTATATGGTTAATCATATCTCCAAGGTGCTTTAAAGAAAATTATGTAGAGTAAGGCTTATCATTTGCAGCTGTTTAGGAGGAATGCCAGCAATGCAAGTAGGCCAGTTTTGAAGATAATGGATTTATGTCTTGCAGGAAGCCAAATGTGTGATCACTCAGACCAGAATCTGTTAAATATCATGTTGCTATTTCTCCCCTTTCTTCCCCGTGTTAGGTCACATCTCAAATATGAGCATCACCCAGAGGTTGCCCAGGTGATCCTAGACCATCCTGAGCATGCAGCTGTGCAGGGCTTGACCTTGAAGGACAGATGGCATCAAGGGGAATTCTTTTATACCTTGTATCAGCCGGGGTTCAGCTTCTGACGTTTCTGTCTACAGACGACAAAAGGCTTTCATTGTAAGCTGCTTTCTGATGCGTGCTTAAAACCAAGTTGAACACATTAAAAGGGAGAAGAGGCAGAAACGTACTTACTGTGCTCCGTGAAGAATTAAAAAATTTTATGGAAGTCGATGAAAGGGAAATAGATTTTTAAAATCTTTATGCCCTCTCCCCCCAGGATTGGACTTAATATTTATTTCAGGTTAATTGTAATTCTCCATTCATTCTAATACACATTTATGTTCCGTATTTTATTTCCTTGAAAAAACTGACATTTAAAATGTTTCACACAGATTATATTTAGCTGAGTGTGCTCTCTGTTTCTGATTTGAATAATATCATGATTCTTGCAAGCCCAAACCTTCCCTGAATAAAATTTACTGTCACAGGAGTATGATATGCTTTCAAGCGTTCCCCTTTAATTTTTTCCTTTTTCAACTATAATACTTTCTCAGACCTCCTTCTCTATAATGTTACCAAGTTTCTTTGAAGTATTATCTGATTTCAGAACTAAGGCTTAGCCATTCCTCTTCAGAAGACTTGAAATAACTCTCCGTCCTTCTAATTTAGTCCACCATGTACCCACGGTTGTTCTCTTGACCCAGCATAGTTCTGGAAAGTACAAGGCAAAACTTCTGAAAATCAGTCGTTGATCTGATTGCACAGGGGCTATGTGTTTGAAAGAAAAATAATAATAGCTAGCATTTATCGAGTGGTTTTAGTGTCCCTGGCATTGTTCTAACTGTTCTACATGCATTCCTCCCTTAGTCCTCATTTTCCAGACTAGCAAAGTAAGGCACAGAGTGGTCACTGAACTTTTTTATAAGGTCCCAGGACACATCAGTAGCATCAGGATTCTAACTCAGGCAGTCTACCTCAAGAGTACACATTTTTATCCACTGTGCCATGCTTCATAGAGCATTCTTCCGATCTATTTTGAAAGCTGTACTCATGGCTCTGTGTTCAGTGGAAAACACATGCACTAAGGGCCAGAAGATGAACCTTTAATGCAGTTTTGCCACTAATTTGTTGTGTGAACTTGGACAAGTCAGCCTCTCTGGAAAAAGTTAAGCAGAAATCCATTACATTAAATCCTTTTATAAGCAGCTTATTTATTTTAAATAAATACTATGGCTCTCAGTGGGAGGCCATTTAAGCAGTACCATTAAGACCAATGTAGACTAGTGTCTGGAGTCAGACTGTGAGGTTGACACAGGGCTCCATGCCAGGCTTCCTGGACTGAGTCCCCTCTCTGTCTCTTAACAAATGTGAGATGGTGGCAAGTTTGTCACCCTACCAGAGACTCCATTCCTTCATCTGCAAAATGTGAATAATAAAAACCTTCTACCACAGAGGGTCATGGAAAGCAGAAGAAGAATGCACTTAAAGCATCTAGTGCTTTATATGGTCCCATGAGGTTACTATTATTATGCCTGTTATATGGATGAATAAACCAAGGCCTACAGAAGTTAATTAGTTTGTCTAAGAATATTTATATTGTAGGTGATAGAGTCAGGATTCTAGCCTGGGCAGATGGGTATTTAACTAAACATCATCTTTCTCCCAGGCACAAGAGGATACTCTATGTCTGATACTGTATGTTATTTATTACCTGAGCTAACTGGCGCTCCCCAGTATATCTTCCACCTTCCCACAGTTCAGCATCTAAAGAGTTTAACTGGTACTTGCAGAGGAGTTTTCGGATCCTGCCCCAGCACTAACCCCAGTTCATTCTCATGGTCTGGGCTTTCCTCTGTTCTGATTGGTCAGTGCCTGCCCTCCATCCCTCCACCCCTCCTCCCTCTGCCCTCTACCCCCATCCCATCACACATACTCTATCACCAAGCATTGGTCTCTTTTCTGAAAAAAAAAAAAAAAAAAAAGAGTAAGCTGGAATGCTCTGCCAATGTTTTTTGTTTTGTTTTTGTTTTCCTAAATGTCAAGTTCTACAGGCTGTAGTAGGCATCCACCTTCTCAAGCCCAACCCACTTCCCACATGCCCACACAGATAGACTTTTTTCCCTAAATGCTAATTTCCAACGCAACACAAAACTTTGAGATTTAAAGTTTCACAGACCAACTACTGGTAGAAATGGGTTAAGATGTATTGGAATTTGCTTATGTCATATGTCAATTGATTAAGAAAATTAAATGCTGTGCCCCGGGAAATTAGAACATGGAAAGGCAGGAATAACGAGTGCCTAGATTTCTCTATATGTGACAGGTGCATTTATTAAAGGCTTCAGAACTTTCTGACCTTGAACAATCATGTACTATCCATAGAAGGATGCAAAGCCGTTTGTGACTTGTAGTTGTTGTCTCAGTTTCTCTGAAAATGCCTTTCCTTCTTAATTGATAGCTAAGATATTGAATTTTTCTGAAGAGTAGAATTCCTATGTTCTGATACTTGCTTGATTTCTCAAAGTTCCCCAAAGGGCCTTATCACTAACTGATTCTAAAAGACTTTGGTCTATTCGGATTCCTCTTTGTTGAAGAACACTGGCAAGAAAGGTTACCAGTTGGCATTTCTGTATAGACACCTTCTGCCCAGGAACCCAGCTAGTTTTGGGCTTTCACAATGATGCTTATTTGAGGCTGGGCTACTAGAAACATGGCTTTTTTGTAAAATGCTCTAGATTCCTTGTTGTTCCCACTGTTGTCTCTTCTGCACTGAACATCTCTGGAGCAAAAACTGAGAACTGGTCTCATTCTTTGTATGGTGGGTCTTCCCCTGTGACCTATGAGATTTATTTCTAACTGAGGCTCTCTTCTTAGCTTCGTATTATGTTGTGTTTCTGGAATCCTGCTCTTCCCTCCTTGCTCTGTGTCCTGGGGCTGGTGCAGGGGCATCCAGAGAGGCTTCCTGAGCATCTGTTCTTCTTGATGAGCTGAAGATTCCCATCTTGACTGAGGTCTTCCCGTTTTTAAACCTCCACTTTAATCTGGTGATGCTTGATAATAATAGCAAAATAATATGAATTGGTAAGGAAATGTTAATATATGCTTCAAATAGAAAAGCAGTTTCTTCTGCAATAGATAATGTAAGAAAATGTACAATGATAGTATTTAATTTGCATCAGTAGGTGAGAGCCCTGAATCTTTCATTATGAGGTTAAATCTGATTTTTGTTTGTGACCAGCATGAACGCTGACCTCTGCCCTTTGAATGATCTTTCCGTCTCCCAGAAAGTTCATGAAAAGGTCATGGAGCTGCACCGACTTCCTCTGTGTGTGCATGGACGTGTCTTTGCTATTGATCTGGGAAAAGACCTTGCTTTGTCCATTCAGTGGTTTGGTTCACTTTATTTTTCATGGAAACCTGATCAGTGATTATAGAATTTTTCCACAGGAATTCACACCTGAATAAGTGTAGAAAGCTAACCTCTTTTCCTGCTGTATTTTACCTAGGCCATAACTCCCAATTAAATGCATTTCTTGAACTCTTAACAAGGCAAAACATGGCGCTTACTGGTTCTGGGTCCAAAGCAGGAGAGAGAGGGAAAAATGGCTTAAGAGCTGGAAATAAAAACACTAGTGAATTCTTCTTACAGATGCCTTCATGTCAAATTCGTATCATGAGCGACTCTCAGTTTTCCCTTTAGATCATCTTGGCATGATCGAGGAGTAAAAATAAAAATGATTTCTGGTATATTCTTGAAGTGATTCCTTCTTTTGATGCTGCCTGTCAACGTAAAAGGGGCAATGAATCTCTGGAAACCGGCTCTGCTGACACCACCAGCAGCATAGTCACCGGTTTTCAAATCAGACTGCAGTGACCAGTGCAGTTAGAGGGTTTTAAATCTCCACCGGAAAACTATTGCCATTTACAAACAACAGTATTGTACCCAAAATGGTGAAAAATGTGTCATATTTAG
Organism: Meles meles; assembly: GCF_922984935.1. Classification (NCBI taxonomy): domain Eukaryota; kingdom Metazoa; phylum Chordata; class Mammalia; order Carnivora; family Mustelidae; genus Meles; species Meles meles. The sequence goes on from NC_060074.1 coordinate 72,865,388, forward strand.
AATGACTGTGGAGGGGATATAACCGTACTTTTCAAGACTGTAAGCAATACGTGTATTCATATCTTATGCTATTTATCTTGTAGATATACAGCACTGTAAGTCCCCGGCTGCTGGCTGTTAGGTTAGCATCGAGAAGGAAAGATCCTGAGGTTTGTCACTGCTATATATCACCCCAGTTGTGCCCTTTGATTACACTGGGGCACCAACAGTCATTAATAACAGGGAAAGCTTTTTGTCTGGCAAATGCATCGCTGTATAGTCCTTTCTTAACACCTAAGCATCTTGGTGTGGTAGCAAACGTAAATTAAGATGAAGATTGTTTATTTTATAGCCATACTTGTGAATAAAGGCGGCCTTCCCAGAGCCATTCAAGAAAATGTATTTTTCCCTGTCTTAAAACTTGAAATGTTTTCATATTTTGCAATTCGCTCAAGGGAACCCAGTCATTAAGTCTCACTTGAGCACACAATATGAGCACAATGTAATTACACTTTTAATTTCATCACTGTCACACTCATTTGGCTACCAGAGGGTTGCAAAGCAAGCTATCATCCAAGATAACAATTACCGTACAGACTTAAAGACCCAAGAGCGCCCATGGTTGAAGATTTCTTGAAGAGCGTGATGTGAATGAAATTTGCAAATAGAATGCTTTTCAACATTAAAAAAAAAAGAAAAAAGAGAAAAACCCAAAGTGATCAGATTTGATGCTTATTGAATATGTTGCTTTGCAAGGTTGGTGCCACCAGCTGGTCTTCCCTGAAGTTCTACTTTCCCTTCAAAAGTCACCCAAAGTTGACCAATTGCTGTGGAATGTGAGCCACATTAAACTAGCTCACAATAAATGGATTTATAAATTCCACCTCCCTATGAGAAAATGTTACAACATTTAAAGGCAAGTATAACCACACTGTCAATTTTACCTCTATTACATTTCTGTTGCCATTAGCATCCAGGAGGACCCAACTTTTCTTGGGTAGACCTGTCCATGCTTCCTTAATTCAGAGATTTTCAAACTATGCGATTTTTCACAAGTAATTAGTGGGTGGTGACATCAATTGAGCATTCTCCCATCGTCATTTAAAAAAAAAAGGAATGACAACAGAATGGTGTAAAGCCTAGTGTAGCACACTGCCCAGAGTAAGGGCGACTTACTGCCTGGCTCTTTTCTTTAGTTGTGTGCTCATGGGCACAAGTGTGCGTGCTCCTATTTTCATTGGTTCCAGATAGAAAATGTATATTTCTTCTGTAGGTCTTGATCAAAAAAGTTTTAAATCTTTTGCTGTAATCCATGGTTCCCAAAGTGTAAGATGCTTCCAGGAAATTTGGGCTTATATGAGGCTTATATCACATATAATATCACATATATTATATCACACATGAGGCATATATGGGCTTATATGGGCTTATATCACATGGATCACGTGATCAGAAAGTTCATTGCTTTTTCTGTTCTTTCTCCAGTTTATCTAATTGGATCAAGAAGAAAGTCTTATGTTGGTGTTAGTATATCCTTAACATCCACCTGATACTTGCTCAACCAGTCTTTGTTGTCATTTTCTTGTTCCAACTTAACATTTATTGCACACTCACTGTAGGCAACTGCCAAGTCCTTAAAAAATAAAAGATTTGCAACGCACAATGTCACTGTCAAGGACTGCAGAGATATACCAACTATAAAAGCAATTTGGTGGAAACAAGTGGGAGAGAACAGTAATTTGGGTGAGAGAAAGAGGACACTGGAGGGTTTGGGGTGGATATTTCAGCACAAACAAAGGTTCAGAGGTGTAAAAATATGGTCCACATGAAAATCTCCTGCCCCTTAGCCTCCATGCCTGGAACTGTCCTTTTACCCCTGCCTCCTTTATTTCTGTTTTTCCCCACTTCATACTTGCAGCCTATTCATTTCCCTTGCCTCTACTTCGCCACTACAATTTTCTGAGGGGGCATTTTAAAAGACTACTTTGAAAGCATTAAAAGTCAAAATTAGAATTGTCTTTGGACTCAATGTTTTTGAAAATTGTGTAGATTGAATTTCATAATACTGTTTTGTTAATATTGCTTCCATTATATTCACTTTTAAGGCAAATGACACTTTCCACATATACTTGTGATTTAAACCTTATTTTAAAATAATTCTGAGGAAAAAAAGGCAGCTAATTTAAAAAAACATTAAGGAATTTAGAGTATAGGAGATACTCTGTGTTAAGGCAAAAAGTTGTGATTGGCATATGCAAATAACCAAAGTTTTTACTGAAGTTGGGATGACACTATTAATTTTTAAAGCTATTGCCAGAATAATCATTCTAAAATACAAATTAAATCCCATCATTTCCTCTACATAAAATCTCTCTACATGAGATCCCAGGGCCTGACGCCTACCTTCTTTTCCAAACTCGTTTCCTGTCACAACCCTGTAGACAACCAAGCCAAATAATTTGTTCCTTTCACCTGTATGCTTTAGCTCCTTCTGCTCCTTCCTTGGGAATGCCAGCAACCCTTCTCCTGCCATCTATCAGGTCTTGCTCACCCCTTGAGACTCAGCTCAAATATGAAGATTCTAGGTCCCTTCCAAACAGCTGGCACTCTATTCTCCATTATTCTTATTTATATCACTGAGATACCATTTATTATAATGACCTCAAGTCTTTTTATTATTATTATTTTTATTTACTCTAATGCACAAAGTGCTTTGTTCATCTTTGTCTCTTAAGTATCTAAGATAGTTCTTGGTGCGTACACACAGTAAGCACTCAGCAAAAAATGGAAAATGAATAAATTCCTTATAATGAAGATGTACTTGGCACAACACCAGGACCAGACATAATGGAGGAGTCATTTACAAATTTTAAGTTTGCTGCATCAACTCACACAAAGAAGGGGATTTGAGATGAGTAACAATAGTGATAATAATATTAACCAACATTTAGTAAGTCCTTACCAAGTTGATGGCTTTCTACAATGCATTATCTCATTTAGTCTTATTTAAAACAATCCCTCAAGGTAGAAACTGAGGCTCAGGGAAGGGATGTAACTCATCCAAGACCAACAGCTGTTCAGCAGCAGAACTGGGATCCAGAGCGAGGGCTATCTGCCCTCAGAACCTGCCCCTTGCCACCAAACCCCAGGCCAAGGTAGATGAGTTGCCTCTCTACTCTCCAGAGAGAGTGAGATTAGCATCAGATGTGTTTGGTGAGAACAGTCTGGCATCTTTGCCTCAGTCACAGCTCTGTCTCCCCAGCTTCCCTAGTGCTCTGCCTCCCTGGCTCCTGGTCCTGAACTTGTTCCCCAGACTTAATTCTGCCCATCCCACTGGCCTGACTGCCCGCTTCTCTCGTAACGGCCTGGTTCCTGAAAGCAGCATCAGGTCCCGGTCACACGCAGGACTCTGCAGCCCCACGGCTCGGCCGTGCAATTCAGCTGTTTGACTGCAGGCACATTGTTTCACTTCTTCGTCTCCTCAAGATTAAAAATGAGTCATTATCTTAAAAGTGCAAAGAATCATCACTGGTACCCAGTAATTATTATGAGTGTTGTTTAAATACAGTGAACACCCTCTGGATTATGCCCTTCCTACTGTCCTGGGGGGGGGGGGGGTGCTATCCCGCAGCCACTAATTCCTCGCTACTTGTAGGTATCCCTAGACTGTCTCCTGATATGGCGCCGTTTCTTTCATTCTCAGGCAGTTCCTGCTTTGGGGCCGGCACTGTGCTTGGTGCAACAGGACAAGAACAGATGAAAATTGCAGTATTTGCCCTCAAGGAGCTTAAGAGAGGTCAACAAGCGAAACAAAACCAACAGAAAGTCTTGTCTCTGTTAGGAGCCATGCTGGGAGTCCCCAGTAGGGACGGCAGAACAAGTTTGGGCACGTGGGATGGGGTAGGCTCTGAGGGGGACATGGGAGGGCTGCAGACAGGACCCTTTCTGGGAGAAGTCAGTCGTTTAATCTGCCCCATGTTAGAGGCACAGCAAAGTCAGACACAACCCGGGCAGTGTTACTGTTTAAAGGGTGGGAGCTAAAGGGGTGGGGATGGGTCAGGGGTTGGCAGTGGGGACTACTGAAGGAGGCAGTTCTTGGGATCAGAGGAGGTGCCTAGTGTTGATCCCAGAGGCCCGAGGAAGTCAGAAAAAGGCCGATCATTACCCAGCATCCTTCCTATTTATTGGTTAATATAATGTTTAATTTTATTTGTCAATCTGACTGGGCCACAGGATGCCCAGTTATCCAGTTAAACATTATTTCTGGGTGTGTGTATTGTGAGGGTGTTTAGGAAAGAGATTAGTATTTGAATCTTTAAACTGAGTAAAGCAGATTGACCTCCCAAATGTGGCCAGGCCTCATCCAATCCACGGAAGGACTGAATAGAACAAAAAGAGGGTAAAAGGGGAATTTCCCTCTCTTCCTGTTTGAGTTGGGACATCAGTCTTCTGCTTTCAGTCTGGAACTTAAACACTACTGATAGGTTTTCCAGTCTCAGGCTTTTAGATTTGGACTAGAACTTAGGCTGTAGGTTTTCCTGGGTTCTCAGGCCCTTGGACTTGGATTGGAACTCCAACCCTGACTTTGTGGATCTCTAGGCAGAAGGCAGATCATGGGACTTCCCAGCCTCAGTAATCATGAGTCAGTTCCTTCTAATGAATACACAGATATGTAAAATACATATTTTTTAAAGTGAGAACTATTTTGGTTTAGCTAGAAGAACAGCTACTGCTACTTTTTTTAATCTTCTAATAGAATATTAGTAAAAGCTACCTTGACAATGAATTATGAATCATTCCAATAACTGTGCATTGCATACTTACTGTGGAGAAGGAAGGCAATGTGCCCAGAAAGCATGGGATATAAATGAGTATGACATAGTCCCTTGCCTGAGGGAACTCACAATCTGATGGGAATAATGCTTAAACACACAAATAGGTGAGGCAGGTTGATGTAATGGTTGAGAGGGTGAGCTCTAGACAGTGCTGTACTGGTAAGTGTCCAATTGCTGGTCTGGAGTAAAATGAGGGCTGTCTTGGTTTGTAGCTCATGTCTATTCCCATGACATAGATCCTCTTGCTACAACCTATGCTAAGCCACAGACATGGCCTTGCTGAATGCAAGGTTGGAAGAAGATATTAGCAATGTGCTCTCTCTAGCTGGTATGAGACAACACATGCACACCACCGGCTCTAGAGATTGAGTCAACTCTGGCCCGTGCTGGCTGTGTATTAGTTTGTAACTCCTTTGGGGTCCAGTAACTTTGTCTGGAAAGTGGGATTACAACAGTACTTTTCTCATAGAGTCATCTGAGGGCTATAGGATAAGCTATATAAAACATTAGGAACAGTGTCTGGTGAATGATCTCAATAAATGCAAACTATAATTACTATAATCAAATACAAAGAGGATGGAAGAGATGGTTTCCTACTAAATAAGTAGGATTTAAGAAGGAGGTAATTTTTTTAATAGTAGGGATGATGAGGTTGTGGAAGGGGAATCTCAAGTTGGGGAATACATGGCAAAGCTAGACAGGTAAGAAAGTATCAGACATGGTCTGAAAATTCAATTCAGTTTGGCTGGAATGTAGTGGTTACATATGGAAGCAGAGATACTACACCCTAGGAATTGGGCTGGGCCGTGTTTTGGGGTCCTGAGTGCCAGAAGATATGGGATCAGGGAGCCACAGACTATCTAGATGTAGAGGAGTGACATGACATGAGGCCTGGCATTCCTAACAAAGTTCCCTAAACTAAGGTGTCATGACGGCCAAGTGAAGTGAGGTGACTGCTTGAAATCCATGTTGGGAATACATGCTTGTTCTATCATGAAAAATAGGTACAGACTGGAGCTAACTGAGTCTGGCTCACAACTAAAGAGCATCTAGGTGGACTCTCGGGTTCCATTTCTTGTTCAGTACTCCATCTGGAAACACAACTGAGCCAAGGAAACTTTTCAAATGGGTATGTCTTCTGTGATCTTGAATGCATGTCAATGCAATTTCATATCTGGCAGATATTACAGAGATATATGATCTCACTGAGTGGGGTCTGCAGTTCACAGAATCACTAATACAAAATAAATTGCTACCCTTTAGAAATGACTTGCAAATAGAACTTCTTCAAATATTATAGGGTAGGGGAAGAATAGTACTTTCTACAGAGGTGATTTGGGAAAAATCGCTCAGTGGATATTATTTTCCAGAATATCACCTTTTTAGAAACCATTTTATTTCAAAATGGTTCATTTACTTTGGATCTAATTTTTATCATTTCCAGTTTTGTTTTCTAAACAATGTTCAAAGAGCCAAATTTTATTTAACAGTTTACAAATTGCCCTAAATCACACTCTATTTAAAATAGCCTTAAACACTTACTGACTTAAAAATTTTATTTATTTATTTGACACAGAGAGAGAGAGAGAGAAATCATAAGTAAGCAGAGAGGCAGGCAGAGAAAGAGCGGAAGTAGGCTCCCCGCTGAGCAGAGAGCCCGATGCGGGGCTCGATCCCAGGGCCCTGAGATCATGACCTGAGCCGAAGGCAGAGGCCCTAACCCACTGAGCCACCCAGGTGCCCCCATTACTGACTTAAACACTCACATTACATGATCTCATTTCATGCACATAGTCACCCTGTGTGATGGAAGTCATAGGGTTTTAGAGTTGGAACTGCGAGATCAAGTTTGAGACTCTCCTGCTTCGTTAATTTACTCAATATTTGTTGTATGTGTGCTTGACAGAAACTATGCCAGGATGATCCATGGTGAATAAGATAGAGGAGGTCCTCTATCGCAAATTTTCTTTCACAAGAAATTTACATTCTCAGTTGGAGGCAAACAATAAACAAATTGTCAAGTTAAGGGCCATGGTGTGTACTCTAAAAGGAAAATAGGTTTCTGTAATAAATGAGTTGGTAGAGAGGGTTTGGGTGGAAAACTGTAGTTTAGATGTCATTGTTAGGAGGTAACATCTGAACTGAGACTGGAACAGTAAGAAGGAGCTAGTCACTGAAGACCTTGGGGCACAACAGCCCAGAGAGAACAGAAAAAGCAAAGGCCAAGAGTGAACAAAGGAGGCCAGTGTGGCAGAGTGGAATGAGCAAAGGGGAGAGAAGTACCAGATGAAGTAGGAAGCACAGACAAGGAGAGATCCTCAGGACTCTGGATTTCAACCCAGGGTACTGAAAGAATTTGAACAGTGGAGATATATGTGTCTGTTGGGTGGTGAATGGACTTGTAGCAGTGGCAAGAGGGTAGGCAGTGAGACCAGTTGGAAAACAGAGGCCTGGGTGGGGGAAAGAGTATGGTTGGTAACAAGATCAGTTCTGAAACCAGGTTTTCTCCTCAAGGTCTAGTGTGCTTGCCATTTTGCAAAGAAGAAAATATCCAAGGGACTTAATTACTGTTTATGCAGGAGCATCTGGAAAGTCTATCATTTTTCCAGTCTTCAGAAAAAACATTATGGAGAGCTTTTCTGTGTGTGTGTGTGTGTGTGTGTGTGTGTGTGTGTGTGTGTGTTAGAAAAATGGAGAGCAGTCTCAAAGTCTTTGCATCGTCTATAACTCATGCCAAACACATAGGGCAAAGTCACCAGGTAGGAGGCTGCAGCCTGACAGTTGTACATACAACCTATTGTCTACCTAGTCTCTGGTCCTTTCCTTTCTCCCTGCTCTCAAACCCTTGTTTTGTTCGTGATGGCATGTACAGGTGACACCTGTGTTTTCTACTCTTAACTTTGCAGTTAAGAGTAACCTAGTTTTGACCAATAGAATCTTGCTGAGGATTTCTGGTAAAGTTTTCCTTTTCTGAAAAAGATCCCATTTCTTCCTACATCTTACCATTTTCTCCTTCCTTTGTGAAACCAGGAGGATGAAAGCCACATGTTTAAGATGGCAGAGCAAGGAGCTGGAAGGCAGTTGGTCTTTGATGGTTTAAAGTGACCACACCAACTGTGCACACATTACTTGTGAACTTTAAGACAAATGAGAAAATACTGGTTAAACCACTGAATTTGGATTTTTAAAAAAACTGTAGCTTGAACACATCCTAACAAATTCACAGGCTGGCAGGGAGGCAGAGATAAATTAATACACGGTAGCTACAATCCAACATAAATAGCTCATGAAAATATGAGATGGGATGTTAACTAAGTGCTAGGGTCAAGCAAAGTAAGAGTTGATTTTCCTAAAGAAAGAAAGTATTTTTCTTTTTTTTAACATTTAATGTATTATTTGCCTCAGGGGTACAGGTCTATGAATCATCAGTCTTACAAAATTCACAGCACTCACCATAGCACATACCCTCCCCAATGTCCATAACCCAGCCACCCCATTCCTCCCCACCACCCTCCAGCAACCCTCAGTTTGTTTCATGAGATTGAGTCTCTTATGGTTTGTCTCCCTCCTAATCCCATCTTGTTTCATTTTTTCCTTCCCTACCCCCTAAACTCTCCACTTTGCCTCTCAAGTTCCTCATTATCAGGGAGATCATATGATAATTGTCTTTCACTGATTGACTTATTTCGCTTAACATAATATCCTCTAGTCCCATCCATGTCGTTGCAAATGGCAAGATTTTGGTTTTTCATGGCTGCATAGTATTCCATTGTATATATATACCACATCTTCTTTTTTTGTCACTTTTATTTTTATTTGTATTTTTTATTAACATATAATGTATTATTTGCCCCAAGGGTACAGGTCTGTGAATCTTCACACTTACATATTTCACAGCACTCACTATAAACATAACCCTCCCCAATGTCCATAACCCAGCCACCCTATCCCTACCCCTCCACCCCAGCAACCCTCAGTTTGTTTTGTGAGATTAAGAGCCTCTTATGGCTTATCTCCCTCCTGATCCCATCTTGTTTCATTTTTTTCCTTCCCTACCCCCCACATCTTCTTTATTCATTCATCTGTTGATAGACATCTAGGTTCTTTCCATAGTTTGGCTATTGTGGACATTGCTGCTATTAACATTCAGGTGCATGTGCCCCTTCAGATCACTACATTTGTATCTTTAGGGTGAATACCCAGTAGTGCAATTGCTGGGTCATAGGGTAGCTCTATTTTCAACTTTTTGAGGAACCTCCATACTGTTCTCCAGAGTGGCCATGCCAGCTTGCATTCCCACCAACAGTGTAGGAGGGTTCCTCTTTCTCCACATCCTTGCCAACATCTGTCGTTTCCTAACTGGTTAATTTTAGCCATTCTGACTGGTGTGAGATGATATCTCATTGTGGTTTTGATTTGTATTTCCGTGATGCTGAGTGATGTTGAGCACTTTTTCATGTGTCTGTTGGCCATTTGGATGTCTTTGCAGAAATGTCTGTTCATGTCTTCTGCCCATTTTTTTTTTAAAGATTTTTTATTTATTTATTTGACAGACAGAGATCACAAGTAAGCAGAGAGGCAGGCAGAGAGAGAGGAGGAAGCAGGCTCTCCACAGAGCAGAGAGCCCGACGCGGGGCTCGATCCCAGGACTCTGGGATCATGACCTGAGCTGAAGGCAGAGGCTTTAACCCACTGAGCCACCCAGGCGCTCCTTCTGCCCATTTCTTAATTGGATTATTTGTTCTTTGGGTGTTGAATTTTATAAGTTCTTTATAGATTTTAGATACTAGCCCTTTGTCTGTTATGTCATTTGTGAATATCTTCTCCCATCCTGTCCGTTGTATTTTGATTTTGTTAATTGTTTGCTTTGCTGTCCAAAAGCTTTTGATCTTGATGAAGTCCGAATAGTCATTTTTGCCTTTGCTTCCCTTGCTTTTGGCAATGTTTCTAGGAAGAAGTTGCTGTGGCTGAGATCGAAGAGGTTGCTGTCTGTGTTCTCCTCAAGGATTTTGATGGATTCCTTTCTCACATTGAGGTCTTTCATCCATTTGAGTCTACTTTCTCTGTGCGGTGTAAGGAAATGGTCCAGTTTTATTCTTCTGCATGTGGCTGTCCAATTTTCCCAACACCATTTGTTGAAGAGACTGTCTTTTTTCCACTGAGCATTCTTTCCTGCTTTATCGAAGATTAGTTGACCATAGAGCTGAGGGTCCAGTTTCTGGGCTCTCTATTCTGTTCCATTGACCTATGTGTCTGTTTTTGTGCCAGTACCATACTGCCTTGATGATTACAGTTTTGTAATAGAGCTTGAAGTCTGGAATTATGATGCCACCAACTTTGGTTTTCTTTTTCAACATTCCTCTGGCTATTCAGGGTCTTTTCTGGTTCCATATAAATTTTAGGATTATTTGTTCCATTTCTTTGGGGAAAAAAAGATGGTATTTTGATAGGGATTGCATTAAATGTGTAGATTGCTTTAGGTAGCATAGACTTTTACACAATATTTGTTCTTCCAATGCATGAGCATGGAATGTTTTTCCATTTCTTTGTGCCTTCTTCAATTTCTTTCATGAGTACTTTATAGTTTTCTGAGTACAGATTCTTTACCTCTTTGGTTAGGTTTATTCCTAAGTATCTTATGGTTTTGGGTGCAACTGTAAATGGGATTGACTCCTTAATTTCTCTTTCTTCTGTCTTGCTGTTGGTGTATAGAAATACAACTGATTTCCGTGCATTGGTTTTATATCCTGACACTTGACTGAATTCCTGTATGAGTTCTAGGAGTTTTGGAGTGGAGTCTTTTGGGTTTTCCACATAAAGTACCATATCATCTGCAAAGAGTGAGAATTTAACTTCTTCTTTGCCAATTTGGATGCCTTTTGTTTCTTTTTGTTTTCTGATTGCTGAGGCTAGGAGGAAGTATTTTTCTAAATAAAGAAATAGAGTACTTTCTTCAAGAGTAATTAAGCCATCAACTTTTACATTCCCTACCCATGTAGCCCTGAAAATCAAGGAGATAAAGGACCATGGGCATCAGAATCACACCAAGAGAGGGAGCTCTGGAGGGTGTACAATTAAACTGCAGACAGTCACCCACATTGTAACTTAAAGAGGTGTCAAGAGGTCTAGGCAATTTGAGCTTCCTTTGCGGGTCATGAATTTCTCTAAGGTTGCATCTGGAGTCAGCTCAAGGGACTTTTGGTCCCTTTTTTGGATTAGGTTCATAGTACAACTTCCTTCCAGGTTTCTCAAACCCAAAATGGGGATGGGTCTCTGAAGTTCACCCCATTCTCAATCATGGCATCTCCATAGCATCTAAAGCAGATATAAATAAGAGCTTCTGTGTCATTTCTTTTCATGTCTACCTGAGAATACTGTCTGGCCCCATTTGAGGCTTTTAACAGCTTATTAAAAGGCATAATTTGGATGAGGAGCAAAGAATATATTCATGTCCTCATTTTCCCCCATTGAAGTCACTCTTAGAATCTGCATTTTCTCTCTTACACATAGACATACATGGACATTGGACTATAAACTTGAGGGTAAAGCCTATTTGTGATGATAACTATGAGATTTTTTTTTCATTTTTTAAATTTCTTTTCAGCGTAACAGTATTCATTGTTTTTGCACCACACCCAGTGATAACTATGAGATTTTAAGGCCCAGTATAGTGTATATATTGTGTGTCATTCTGTAAATACTCATTATTTCTGACTCATGGGCATAGATGGTGTTCTCTCACATTCCATAGAAAAATCTGGATAACACATTATTGAGATAATTTATAGGGACAAGAGGAACCCCAAGCTCTCCATCCTCTTAATAGTGCCCCAAATACAAGACCATTGAATACCATCCATAAGATCCAGTCTAACTCTGGACTATTATAAGAAACCCAAGTGGGCATTATCCATAATAACAAGCCCTGACATGGAAGAGCATTTTACTTCCTAGGCCTCTTGTTCTTTTGCTGCCTGCTCATCAATCCATCTAGGAAGCCCGCATTTATTGTGTTCTGGTTTCAGCTATTCTGAAATGTTGTTTGCTTGCAGGGCATCTGGGAAAATACAACAGTAGGACGATTACAAAGAAAGCCTTGCTATGAGAGAGCAGTCTTGTAGAGACACAGCCTGGCAGGCCAGACTGTTGTTCTGAGAACCAGGCACGGAGGGGGCTTGCTTTCCGTGGGGTCACGAGGTTGATGACAGAGTGCCTTCACAGGTTCCAGTGGTTACAATACCCCCTCTCAGGCCACTTCAGTTTCGGTGTTAAAATATTCTTTGTCAGAGATGTGGAAACTGGTCATGGCTCATGATTAGGGAATCTAGTCCTGGCTTTTTGTCCAAAAGGTGTCCTGAAGAATGCTGGTTTCATGGACCCTGCAGGTTCTAGGGTGGGGTCTTGTAATGATTTCCAAGCCATGTGGGAGGGATGGAAGAAGAGATCAGCGAGTTTGTTACCAGGCAGCAGGGATATACTTTTCACAAACACACAGTGTCTTGAAAGTTTGGTTTCCCATCACCATTTATATTCCTGAGGAATAGACGTGTCTCTCACTTTGCAGCAGTGTTTCGTGACATTTGGATTTACAATGTTCAAGTTGAAGTCTCTAGCCCCTTGCAGTCTGTCAAAAACAGCTTCTTTGTCCATTTATTTTTGTCTTCCACACCCAGTCTGAATATCTTTTGTAAATTTATACTTGACAACCCTCGTATTTCAGTAGCTGGCTTTGGTTTCACAATCTACCTTGCTTGCTCAGTTACATTAGCTGAAACAACAAATTTAATCCATGATGTCAATAGTAAATTATAGCAGAGAAGTAATATATGTCTGACATCATAAAGGTCAAGGCCATGGTAAAAACACTGCAAATTCTGGAGCCATTGTGTGGAGCAAGCGGTGGGCTCTTGCTAAACACTAACATCATGAAAATCAGATTAGCACTAAAAGCTGCATTTGGCTAATCTTATTTTTTTAATATCTTTTTTTTTAAATGGAAAATTTCTAAAAGCAGAAAGCTCTCCTATTCTACACTGGCCTGTGGATTTTGCTCCCATGGACATTGGCTATGTAATTATATTTTATATTTGGTAGTGGATAAATAATTAAAACTAGAATTACTTTTCTGAAAAGATTCATTTAGAGCACACGTTTTCTATTACCATAGCGGCTGGAGGGGGGAGGGGACATCGCCTCCTACCTACCTAAACTACCTTGCCATTAAAGTATCTAAATTACCTCGGTGAATTCTGAGCACAGAAGTGGTTGATGAATTGCTTTTGCATAAATGCACTTTCCCTTTGCTAGAATCTAATTTTATGAAACACACTCGTGTGTGTGTGTGCGCGCCTGCACACACATACACACACACTCGCTAAGAGACACACATATACTAAAGCAACCACTGAACCCTCTCAAGAAGAAAAATTGAAGGCTGGAATTTTCTCTATATAATGAAGTTTTTTTAAACGCTGCCAGTAATAGAAGCATCTCTGAGGAAAGCCCAAATGGCTTCATCTCCTGTAGGGAAGAGCAGTTCATGAATCATTGTTTCCATGCAAAAGTGTTTCATTCCTTAAACGGATGCTATCAATTGTAATGGCTGATTTTTTTTTTAAGTATCAAAATTTGATTTTGGCTTAAACTCATTTATTACAAGTAGGGGAAAAAAAGTCTTTTGCAGAGTAAACTGAAAAACCATTCTGTGGCTAAGAGTCTGAAAATCCCATCCTTTTTGTGGTCATAATGTGTTTAGATGGTTTGATCTGTCATGGGCAGCCCTAGAGGCCTCTTAAACAGCAGACAGCTCTCACTTGGCTCAGATGCATTTTCATTTGCTAATTAGAAGCATTTATTTTAGTTTCCATGAGTTCTTACTGTGTGTTTTTTTGTTCTTTTTTGTTTTTGTTTTTGGGGGCTTTTTTTGCTGTGTGTTAGACGTAAGAAAGATGGTAGTATCTGAGCTCCAAAATACAATAACGTGGCGTTGGCTATTATCTCCTGACAGAGTCATTTACAGTTTGTGTCACTGAGAAGGGAGAAAATGTTGTCAGCCCTCCTTGTGCCCAGTGAGAATCAGCACTTTGCAAGACTCTTCCTTGTGGGGTCTGGAGCAATGACTCTGAATAATCTGAAGAACGCAAACAGGCCGAAAAGAAAGTGGCCTCCAGGGAGGTCTGAAGATGTCCAGTCTCTCCCCGACTCGGGTCTCTCTGGTTTTCCTACCTCCATTACTACATGGGGTGATGAGTTGACCGTGAGCTAGAGCGGGGAGAGAGTGTGGCGGCCAAGGTGACCAAATCCTCCATTCCTAGTCCAGTTTCTTTGCCTCAGTCATAATCACCACAAGCAAGCTGAAGAAACCTAGCCCTCAAATTGACCTTGGGCCGTAGGAACAGCTGGCTCAAGATCATATAGCACTTTGAAGAAAGAAAAGGTCTCCTGAAAACTAAGGTTATTACAATGAATAACTGTACATTTTATATTTCCAAGATTTCTTTAATTTGGCAATTGATACCCATAAATATATCCTAGAGAATATGAACTAGATACAATTCCTGCCTTTGAGAACCTTAAAATTGAAAATCCTAACAAAATACATAGCCCTCTAAGTAAGTCATCTCTCAGCCTTTAATCCCTCTTTATGTCACACTGCTGTGAGGCAGATGGGAACATGGGGAACAGGCTCACCATGGAGGCTTGGTCGGTCTCTCAGGTTGCACACTGATACACCAGCAGCATTGTCAGCATTCACTTACAATGACTTAAATGTCAATGCAAGATTGTTGCATTGTTAGGCATCCTGCCTTATATCATCAGCATGTGATTGTGATATTTTCTCTTCATAATCAAATAGAAAGTTGATTTACTTGCTCTAATTTTTGTTGCAAAATAAAACATTATCCAACAAACTAAGTTTTGATCAAGCCCACATAAACTTCATGGACTTCTCTTTCACCCTGATAGTGACTAATACTTGGAAAAAGCCTCCCTCCTAGTTTGGCCTTATGGACATGGGTTCTTGACCTCGGCCATGTAGCTGTGTCTTTGGTTTTGTGGAGTGCTGTGGATTGTTCCGTGTCCCAGGCACTGTGCCTGGCACCTCATTTGCTGGATCGCACACTTCATGCAGTCCTTGCACAGGTCCTTTGAGTTAGGTGTTGTTATCTTCTCATTTTACAAAAGAAAAAGTGGACTTAGCAGGGCTAGATCGACTTTCAAGGCTACATACACAATAGGTTGACTGCTAGCCTCTGGACCCATTTCCATTGGGTCAGGTGCCCACCCCTGCATGAAAAATCCAATCCAAACCAAATCCAAACCTGACTGCCTTCAAATGTCACATCCCTAACTGCTACCTGGTCCTGCCTTATTGCATGTTCACATTACAAAGGTCCTTTGTATGCGTTATTCTCCCTGTTGCTCCTCTCAGTCCTAGAATGACCACTGTGCTTGCTTTAAAATTTGGAAAGCCATAGTTTGTAGTTTCCTGGGCTCACCTCATCACCCCAAGCAAGCCTGCTAGTTGCTGCTCTCGGCAGGGGGAACTGGGAACATGACAAATGACAGCAGTCTGCTCCAGGAATAAACAAACTCTTCATTATTCCATTAGCTAATTTCCATTTCCTGCTAAGCCTAACAATTTATTGGCACTATTTAAGTTAATGTATGGCTGTATTATTTTACATATTTACTTTATATTCTTCACACGATGACATATTTTAGGTGTTCATGTCCTCTCTGTGCCTTTTGGAAGACCAAATTGGATGCATTTGAGACAGTAACTCTCCCAGCACAGGTAGGACCACTGTGAAATCCTCTTTTATGGAGCACATGTTTCCTAAAAGCCTGAAAAGAGATTATCTCACAGCCACTGTGAATCAAGTGGTTGTGGAATGTAATGCCACTCTAGGGGGACACATTTGGGCTTGCTTCTCAAGCATCCTATGCTGGAGGTAAATGTTGTATGGTGTATTGGAAGCAGCATTAAATGAGACTCAGGAGCCCTGATTTCCAGCCCTTTACTATGTAAGGGTTTGGTGAAAATCCAAAAGGCATGTGGGCAGTCTCTGCTAAGCTGTTCAGACTATAAAGAAGAAACTCTCACTCTTTAGCAGAAAAGGCATTTATCTCAGGGTCACATGTAGACTGATTGGGAAAGAAAGCACAGTCCCAAAGGACAGAGGGAACTGTGAGATCCTTTCTGACCATTTCTTTCTTGTTCTTCTCTCACATATAAGTGACATGGTCTTGACCTCATGGTATCTGTTCCCTGTGACCTTGCTGTTCTCTTGGTAGTCCCATGGCTCTCTCCATGCTGACTGGCTTCTTCCTTCCCTATCCTCCAGGATTTAGAAAAATGGAGGCCAAGAAACCAAATACAGCCTGGAGAGATGGTTTATTTGGCTAGCTCAACATTTAGAGCAAATTTTGAATGTAAATAAATTTTTGGCAAAACACGTGTTATTTTCATATGGTTGCAAATTCACTGACTACTTCATTCAGAGGAAAGTATTTGAGATTGCAACTACTATACTCTACTTCCTTCTGCTTACTCATAATTTTTTTCTATCTCTTAACTTTCAGTTGGTTTTCTTTGACTCTTTGTGCTCTTGATCTCCATTGAAATATGAGTTATGCGATTTTTTTTTTCTGGCATTTACTGCTAACCCTCATTTGATCTGTTTCTCTCCATCGGCAGTCTTGCGAAAGAACTGTCTTATACCATTCTACATTAAAAGGTCAGTCCAAGCTACAAAGTACTTTGTAATGTCTACAGTGGTATGCAAATGCAAGGTGTTCATTATTATGATTGTTATTATGTGGCAGCATATATGAGGGTACATCAAAGTATCACAAAAAAATTCTCTCCTGGCACATGTGATGATTTATTGCTTTGGAGGTTATCCAAAGACCTTAGCTAAGAAACACAGCAGTTAAGCTATGTACCAATTTTCTTACAGAAGTGAGCATACACATGGGTCTTCTCTAAGAATCTATGGGGGAATAATTTCAGATTCAGACAAATGGCTCAGAGTCTTTGTTGAGTTGGTGTAGTGTGTAGGCACAGTCAAGGCCCCTTGGAGAGACCTGGGGAAGAACAGGTCATTTAGGGGTATCTTAAAAACATTTTCTCATTTTTGGGTACTACAAAGCCATCAGTATTCAAAAATGTCATGTAGTCTTCACTCACAGTTACAAATTTGGCCCATTCCTTGTCTTTTTACACCGCCTCTAATACCAGGGCAATTTACTTATTTCACTCTGCTCCAACTTCTGCTCACACAGGCTCCAATTAAAAATAAATCACAGTAATACGAAGAACATGGGGAAATGGAGAGGAAAAGGGAGTTGAGGGAAATTGGAGAGGAAGATGAAGCATGAGGGACTGTGGACTCTGAAAAACAATCTGAGGGTTTTGAAGGGGCGGGGGGTGGGAGGTTGGGGAAGCCTGATGGTGGGTATTATGGAGGGCACGTATTGCATGGAGCACTGGGTGAGGTGCATAAAAAATGAATTCTGTTACACTGAAAAGAAATTAAATTAAAAAAATAAATAAATCATAGAAGACAAAAAAGGGGAAGCAAGAAGCTCTGCTATTTCCCACAAGCTTTGGGCAGTAAGACTGGATGTCTCTCATTCAATGTCTCCTTTTACAAAGAGATAAAAACAGCCATTTACAGAGAAGCCAGAATAAAAAATTGAAAGATTTTGTAAATATTTAGACTTATTTAATAAAGCAGCATATATTTACAAAGAATATAGTCTTGGAGATCTCATAACTAGAACTAATTAAGGTTGGTAATTAACTTTGGAAAAAACCCAAAAGCAAAGAAAATAATTAGACAAATGATCTGTTAGTCTAGAAGATGCAAGACTTGGAAAGTGCCTATGACTCAGTTCAATGTCTCTTTCTATTAGAAACACTGGTATTCTCTTTCTGTTAGAAACACTGATAGGCTAGATCCTGATGTGTGTACTGTCTGCTTTGGCCCACTCTACAGGGATGTCATGAGGATAAAAGAGATCATAGATGTAAAGACACATCAAGCATTTAGAAATGGAAATGCCATATATGCCCAAGGTATCGTTAGCATTATTCCCATTGATTGTTCTAGCAAGCCTTTTTCATAAAGGATACTGCAGCATAGAATCCATTTGTACAAAGCCCCCCTCCCCCAAAAAAACCAAAAACCAAAAACAAGACAAACAAAGCAAATATCAAACACCTTGAGTCAACCCAGGAGTGCCTAGCCAGGCATCCTTTGATGGGTGTGGGAGCACTGGCCTGTTGAAGGCTGCTCAGGACTGGGCACAGAGCTGAAGAGCAGCATTGCAAGAAGACCAAATCACTGCGCTCACAAAGTTATGTGTGTGTTCCAGGGTGTGTGTGTGTGTGTGTGTGTGTGTTTGTGTGTGTGTGTGCATCAGTCAAAGTGTCAGTCAAACACTTCTGGTATCCACAAAATGATGCAAAGAGCCCAAACATGAGAAGGATTGAGCTTCTGTGGATGCTGAGACTTGCAGGTGGTACTGCCAACTGATCTAGGTCTTCGGATAGTAATCCTCCTATAACAGTACCTCCCTCCCTCCTTCCTTCTCTCCTTCCCTCCCTCCCACTCTCTTTTTTCTCTCCTTTCCTCTCCCCTCTTTGCCTCTCTCCTTCTTCCTTTCTACCATATCATGTTCTTGTCTTCAGCTGAATTTGTCATCTATTAAGATCCAATTTTTACATGATCTACTGCCAGGCCAATTGCTTGTCTGGAGCAATAGACTGAGGGTTAGGGCCTCCTTAAAACTACTATGCTGAAACCCAATCCCCAGTGTGATGGTGTTTGGAGGTAGGGTCTTTGGGATGTGATTAGGCCATAAGGGTGGCATCCTCATGAATGGGATTTGGCCTTTATTGAAAAAGACTTCAGAGAGCTCCTTCATCCCTTCCACCACATGAGGATACAGTGAGAAGACAGTTCTCTATGAATCAGGAAGGTTCTCACCAGACTCTGAATCTGCCAGTGCCTTGATCTTGGGCTTCCAAGCGTCCAAGACTGTGAGAGACAAATGTTTGCTGTTCAAGTCACCCAGTCTACAGTATTTTTGTTTTAGCATTTCACAACAAGACACCTGGGTTTCTCCAAAAGTAGTCTGAGACAAGACCTTGTGTGCAGAGAGTTATTTTTGAAGACGATTCCAGGAATCAGGGGTAAAAACCTGGGAGCCTGGGAGCATGAAGTAGAGAGAAAGGAAAAGCCAATCAAAGGTGACTTATGGAATGGTTTCCGCAGCAGGAGCTGGGATTGCATCTTATCAGGACCATCTGAGGCTATAGAATATTCATCAGAATTGTTCACAATGAAACCATTGACAACAAGCAAATATACCCATCAACTCTCATTTCCAGTTTGTTTAGGAGTTCCTCCAGCTTCTACTGCATGTAACCTGAGCAGTCTCTCCCAGTGTGATTCCTGGGCACCTCAGGGCAGAAAGGTGGGCTCTCTAAGTTAGGTGCTGCTAGCCGAAGCATCCCGGAGTGCCTCTAGGGACATGTGCTGATCCGGTAGCTGGTATCAGAGGTGAGGCCAGCAGGATAAAAGGTGATCCCAAGGGATTACAACGTTTCAGGCCTTCCTCAACCAGCTTTTGTATAATTGACTCATGTTAATCTAATAGAGGAATTGACATTTATTCCTATTAAATTTCATAGTATTGATTTTTTCCCAGCAATTTCACCTAGAGAATATTTTAAATATTCTGCTTCTCTCACTTACAGTTGTGCCAATCACAGCCAGCTTGGGAGGTTTAGAAGTGGAATCAGCTGGCCTGACTCAAATCCAGCTCTACCATCAAGTAGCACAAAATAGTAACTTCCTTGGAGAAGTTACTGTAAATCTATAAATTGGGCATGATTGCTGTACCTCCATCACAGAATTATTGTTCTTTAAGATTAAATCAAATAGGAGTGCCAGAAGAGCATGACTCTTGATTGTGGAGTTGGGAGTTTGAGCCCATGTTAGGTGTAGAGATTACTAAAATAAACAAGCAAACAAACAAACAAATAAAACTTTAAAAAAAGAAAAAAACAACAGATTGGGGGTGCCTGGATGGCTCACTCACTTGAGTGTCCAACTCTTGGTTTTGGTTCAGGTCATGATCTGGGGTTCCTGGGATGGAGCTTCACAGTGGGGGTCCATGCTCAGTGCAGAGTCTACTTGAATTCTCCCTCTCCCTCTCCCTCTGCTGTCTCCCTGCTTGTGCACTCTCTAAATAAATTCTTTTAAAATAAAGATTAAATAAAATATTCATTATAAAACAATTATCTTGGTACATGGATCATACAAAGTAAGTGCTTATTATTTTAAAATATATATCATATGTACATATATATGTACATAAACCATACCTTCATCTAAGTCATTGATGAAGGTAGTGAATAAAAAATATCCAAATGAAGAACCCACAGCAATTTTCTGAACCTTCTCTTTAGGTTAATATCAATCTATAGGTTCATAAAACCTCGGGTTTTGTTTGTTTCAAGTTTTTATTTAAATTCCAGTTAGTTAACACATGGTGGAAGATTCATTTCAAGAGTAGAATTTAGTGATTCATCACTTATATACAACACCCAGTGCTCATCACAAGTGCTCATTCACCATGATCAAGTGGGATTTATTCCTGGGCTGCAAATGTGATTCAATATTTGCAAGTCAATCACTGTGATACACCACATTGATAAAAGAAAGGATAAGAACAATAAAATCCTCTCAATAGATGCAGAAAAGGCATTTGACAAAGTACAGCATCCATACTTGATTAAAAACTTCCACAAAGTATATTTTCCCCATTCAATAGTTTGAAAGTATCATGCCACTTTCTTCTTGCCTGTCAAGTTTCTGTGGAGAGATCTGCTTCTAAAATTATTTGTCTTCCCATATAAATTAGGGACCTCTTTTGTCTTGCTGCCTGTAGGATTTTTTCTTTATCTCTGTATTTTGCAAATTTAAATACAATGTCTTGGTGTTGGCCTGCTTTTGTTGATTTTGATGGGAGTTCTCTGCCTCCTGGTTTTGGATGTCTGTTTCCTTCTCTAGATTAGGAAAGTTTTCAGCTATAATTTCCTTAAGTAAACCATCTGCCCCTTTCCCCTCTCTTCTTCTGGGACTCCTACCTTACAAATACTATTACGCTTTATGGAATCACTGAGTTCCCTAAGTCTATATTCATAATCTAATATTTTACTTTTCCTCTTCTTTTCAACTTCATTATTTTCCAAAATTTTATCTTCTTTATCACTTATTCATTTCTCTGCTTCTTCATTCCTTGTGGTCATTACATCCAGTCAGCTTCAAATCTCAGTTATTGCATTTTTCATTTTGGCCTGACTAGTTTTTAGGTCTTTTACTTCTGCAATAAGAGACTCTCTGGTACCTTCTATGCTTTTCTGAAGCCCAATTAGCATCCTTATAACTGTTGTTTTAAATTCTGGATTAGGCATATTACTTATATCTGTTTTGATTTGATTCCTGGTTATGATTTTTCTTGTTCTTCCTTTGGGGATGAACTCTTCTGTCTCAGCATTTTTGTCTAGGTCTCTATCTTATACTCTGTGTTAGTGAGGCCTGTTATGTTTCCTGCTCCTGAGAGCAATGGCTTTACAAAGAAGAGGTCATATACTTTCCAGGGCCTGATGCTTCAGGAAGTGTCTCTGGGGTATGCTGTGTGCACTCTGCTGCTGTGTTTTGGCTGCTCTTTCCCTCAGGTCAGTCCTCTGCAGAGTTTCTCCTTGCCTGCAGTGGGGAGTGTTTGGATCTTGGCCAAAGTATGGCAGGTTTTAACTGAGTGTGCTCTGGTCTGCTTGTCAAAAGAGACCTGAGGCTAGTTCCACTAGAGCTGAAGCTTTGCTGCACACCCTGGTTAGTAGACATGCTGCATGTGGAGGGTTTGTGCTGGTTTTATGGGAGAGGGGTCCCTTGCTCTGGCTCTCAGGCATGCTTGCCTGCGAAAAGCACCTGCAGAGCACAAGGGGATGGAGCTTGACCTAAGTGGTTTAAGCCTTCGCTGTGGGTGCTGTTCTGCTCACTGAAGTCCATCCATGCTGACAGGCAGGAGAGAAAAATGGAGCCAGCCCTCTCCCTCATTCCCAATGAGGGAATTTCATGCCTATGGCTGTGTAGGAAGCCCACCCAGAAGAGCAAACAGTCTCCCTTTGTGTGTCCCAGGCATCTCTGATAGTTGCTTTCATCCTGTCTCTGTCCAAGCTGTCTGCCTGGCAGCACAGCATACCTGTGTTCTATCCCAGGAAGGCTGGCTGAGATTTAAAACTCCAAACTTTAGGGACCTGACATGGCAGGAACCCACACTGGTCCTCTAGGGGAGGGTCTTACCACCCTGGGGTTGGTGCCAGTTTGTCCCAGAGGGCAGTCCTACCAAAGTGCAGAGGTGAGGAGTTTGGAGTGAAGTGCAGCAAAGAGCCAGTGTCTAAATTAGCTGCCCTTGGCAGGTGTCTCTGTGCCTGAGCTGAGGGGCGGGGGAGACCAATAGCACCCGTCACCACCCATTTTATGCTACAGCTCATCTCAAGAGATGACTTTGGTTGCTTTAACAAACTAAGGAATGCTATATCTACAAAGTAGTGTTACTCAAAGTGTGGTCCAAGAGCCAGCCAGTGCTGGTCCATCAGCTGTTACTGGTCCACAGTGAGATATGTACAGAGATTGAGAGTAAGTGGGTACAAATTTGTATAGCAATTTGACATTGTCTTTACATTCAAATGCATGGTCAATGGACTCATTTCATTGATCAGCACATAGGCCAGATTAGAAAGTGTTGAACTTGTGATTAAGTCCTATATAGTCAGAAGTAGGACCATGTAAGATGTGATATTTTAAGGTTAATTTGCAACTATAAGCCAAAAGTATGCAAAGATGGAATCCCTATCTTTCATCAAAAGTTAACTTGAATTTAACTTTATAGAGTAGTTGGAACTGGTTACTGAATTTTTAAAATTTGCAAATAGAGTATCACTAATTCATTTTGAAAAAATTAAAAATGAATATCCTGTTTTGTCCTTGTTCCCATGAATACATCTCTGTAAGACTGGTTTCTCTATTTTAAGTATTATGAAAACACAGAAACAGTTTTGATACACATTTTTTCTTATTGTCATGAATCTAACTTAGATGAGGTATGTTAACAAGCAAGAGGTAAACTCATCCATTACATTAACATTAAATATTGATATAAAAATAGTTCAGTAAAATGTGAATATAGGTGTTTAATATAGGAATGTATTTCACTAGTAATTTTGTGTTATAATGAAAGAATTACAAAAATTATGAGTGTAACAGCAATTTCCTCCATTATTTACCTCTTCAGATGTTCTCAATGAAAAATTTGCGTAGTTGTTAAAAACTCAATCTATTTTCCTATCTTATATCTGTTTTGATATTTATTGAAATATAATTTAATGCCTATTGAACCTAATATTAAGAAGGGATCATGTATTTTGTATGTCTTTTTTTTTTAGTTTTTTATTGGTAATTTGTTTTTATTGGTTTTACAAAAGTTACAAGTCTCTTAGAAATTTTATGAAATTAGACCTTTCACAATAGTTTGAGAAGCACTGCTATGTGCTATTCACTTGATTTATCAACCCATCAAAAAAAAGAGATGAATAGATCCTATAAAACTGAGGAATATAACGCTTATAAGATTTTATCATCTATTATAACAACAACTGCAATTACAACTGCAATTATACCACCCAAGACATTGTACAGCTGAATTATTGCATATGAACTGACTTTGAAGACAGGTTTTAAAATAACCACAAAATTAGACTTATTATGGCAACAATTTTACAATATATATTAATGTTGAATCACTGTGCTGTATGATACTGTATTTCAACCATATTTCAATAAAAAAAAAAGACCACCAGTTTTGACCTTTATAACAACTTCCACCAATCTCAAACACATCACAGAATGTTAGAAGAAGGGATCACTGAAAACATTATCTTTCACGTGGTGATGCCTGAGACCGAAATAGGCATCCACACCCAGAGAGGCAATGGGAAGCTGGAATGGTCGGGGGCAGGGGAGCAGGAGCACATGAAGAGCACCACTCTGGGTCAGTTTCATTTTTGTACAGTTTTTCTTGCTGACTCCATAACATGGAAAAGGCCTGGCAGTTGTAGAATTGGAATAAAGCTATAATTCATTAGTCAGCATTTAGCAATCCTGGAGTGTATCCTGGGACCACCAAGACCTGGAGAAGGGGGAAGGAGGGAAGCATAGAAGGAAGGAAATCAATAATAATAATAACAAAACCCAGTGTATGATTTTTATTTGCAGAAAAATAAATGAATAAATACATTCATTTTTAAAACATCTTCAGTAATATATAATTCACATATAAAATTTACCCATTTAAACTTACAATTTGGGTCACCTGGGTAGCTCAGTGGTTAAGCGTCTGTCTTCGGCTCAGGTCACAAGCCCCACATTGGGTTCCCTGCTCAGTGGGGAGTCTGCTTCTCCTTCTCCCACTCCCCCTGCTTGTGTTCCCTCTCTCATTGTGTCTCTCTCTGTCAAATAAATACAAATCTTAAAAATAAATAGACAAACTTACACTTTAATGGTTTTTATCATATTCAAAGTTGTGCAACTGTCACCACAACCCAACTCTAGAATGTTTTTATTCACTCACATTAATATAAATACTAACCATGCAGGTACACAGATACACTTATGTGTGTATATATACATGTTTTATATACACATAAATACATAAACTCTAAATCATTATTAAATAAAAAATAAATCTTTCAACCTATGGTCACATTAAAGGTTAAAAGTGTCTAACTGAGGGGCACCTGGGTGGCTCAGTAGGTTAAAGCCTCTGCCTTCGGCTCAGGTCATGATCCCAGGGTCCTGGGATCGAGCCCAGCATCAGGCTCTCTGATCGAAGGGGAGCCTGCTTCTGCCTCTCTCTCTCTGCCTGCTTCTCTGCCTACTTGTGATCTCTGTCCACCAAATAAATAAATAAAATCTTTTTTTAAAAAAGTGTCTAACTGAAGGAGCTTAGCGTCTTGTCATTTCTTTGTTTATTGCTCCAGAGAAGAGGTGAACAAGTAGCCCAGGGGAGGATGCCCCAGCAGCCCCCTCGGAGGCCAGCCTGAGTTAGCACACCGCTCTTCTCTCACCCTGATCCCCATCCTGACGATAATTGGCATTGGGCCCTTCTGGGCAGGTTTGGGCCATAGCTGTGCTGGGCAGCCCAAGTCAGTGGTGCTGGTGGTTTTTGAATGTTGACTCTAGTCTCGTCAAAACTACCAACACATTTTTGAGGTGGCCACAAAACACCAGATAATGATTTTACTTCCCACTTATTTAGATTAGGTTCAAATTGGATGTCTACAGAGGAGATGATCCATGTGTCTCCCCCCACCCACCTTCTTTTCCTCTATTTCAGATCCTTAATTCCTTGACCTACTTCCTGCTTCCAAATATGGCTTGTCCCCCTGGTCTGCCCCTCCTCAGTAAAGTTTTCATCCTTTACTTGGACTCTAGGAAATCTGATTGCCACTCTTGGATGGCTATCTGGGATAACTGTGTTTTGATGAACTGTTATTTTAGTGGCTAGACATTCAACCCACTAAGTATTTCCTTAAATGCAAATATATTCTTTTCCAGGTGCACCACTCCAGAACCTCCCAACCACCAACCACAGCCCCATGTAGAATGTCTCACAATTAAAAAAATAAATGTGTTCATCTGGGAAGAGGCAAGAAAAAGAGAATGTTATTTTAAATGATTTAAAAATAAATATAGGGAAAATACAGCTCCCTAATGTAAACTTGACTGTGAAAGGCAAACATCATAAAAATGTGGTCTCTGTTTCAGGTGTTCTGAAAACAAACTCGCTTTTAGGGCTCAAGGAGTTACTCTAAGCATTGACAGAATTAAGCAATGAGTCTTGTGTTTGAAGGATTATGTAGTACCTTTCTAACTTTCTCAAGCAATCTTTTTAACTTGCAGAGGTTCCAAAGCTGTAATTTTGGTTCTGATAAACAGTCAGACAGCAGTTTTACCAATATGTGTTTAAGTAATTCAAAATTTGACAACATTAGACAAAAAACCATATGGATTTACCTTTTCATTCTCAATAGTGAAAACAAATAGTCCAGGGTGCCTAGGTGGTTCAGTCAGCTAAGTGTCTGCCTTCAGTTCGGGTCATGATCCCAGGGTCCTGAGATCGAGTCCCACATTGGCCTCCTTGCTCATCGGGGAGCCTGATTCTCCCTCTGCCCCTCCCCGCTGCTCCCACCCATGCCCTTTCTCTCTCTCTCTCTCTCTCTCAAGCACACAAAAATAAAATCTTAAAAAAATAAAAATAAAACAAATGGTCTTGTGTGAAGAATTTTAGTTACACAAAATCGTAACCTATTCTGAGCTTTTCAATATTTTCTGAGTATTCACCATATGCTAGCACTGGGCCAGGAACACCACGGGCCTGCCCTCATAGGGTGGGTACATGTTCCAGAGTGGAGGCAATCATAATTCCAGAGTGGAAGCAACGATAATAAAGCCTAAGAATCCTCTTCTGGGTGAAGAGCATGGTTCTAGGGGAGTTCAGGGCAGGAGCACTCCTGTGTAACATTCACACACAGGCTTCCTAGAAGTGGCATGATTTTAGCCTCATTTAAGGCCTGGATCAGCAGACACTAGATCGAACACAAGCCTACTCTTCTGTTCCACTCAAATTAGAAGCAGTTTCCCAAACCCAGGAAATCACCAAAGTAGAAAAGCTTGCGTCAGTGCATTTAAAAGGAGTTTTTCAACAATAAAGGATAGCAAACAGGAGCAAACTGGCCATCTTTTTTGTTTTTCTTTTTTTCTCTGGGATGCTGGTATCTGTTTCTGCTGTTTGCTAAGGTTCTCCTTAGAAAAAGTACAATATCTACAACTTCTGTATGATTAAAACACATTGCCTTCTGTGAATGATGAATTCAGACAAGCAACTCTGTCTTTATTTTCCATCGTGTTTGGTCATAAATCCTGCAAGCTAGAAGTGGTAATGTTCTTTGGCTTCATGTAATTGTGCTGGCTGGGGCTCTGGATGCTCATGTCTCCATTTTTATTGTGTTGGGAAGTCAGACAACTCTTCCAGGTTGCTGATGGAGATGCTGGCAGTGGCCCAGCTCTCTAGGGTGATGATATTTGGATTGCTTTCTCTAAGGGATTGCTTTCCTCTGGCCAGCAATTTCTCTCATGGCTCTGTGTCCGTCCTTTGGAAGACCATGCAGAAAGGAAAACTATTTCCCCGCTTTACAACTTAATGGAGGGTGGGGGAGGGATGGGCATGTTGAGCTGGAAAGCTTGAAAGGAAATAAGTGAGTCACCTTAAATGCATACACATTAATTCAAACACCCCTCCCTCCCTCCTTCCTTCCTCCACTTCACATACATTTATTAAATACCTTACATGCTCTGCACGATTGCTGGGTGTCACCGAAGTCCTAAGCGAGTTTCGTGGTCTGGCATGGAAAAGACAACTCTACTAGGAAATTTGGGAAGAGTGTCAGCTTTGGCAGGTGTGTGTGTGTGTGTGTGTGTGTGTGTGTGTGTGTGTGTGTTGGGCTTACATTAGCTGCTGTAACAACAGACTTTAAAATATGGCTTAACACAATAGAGGTTTGTTTCTTACTCAGATCATAATCCAAAACAGATGTTCCTTGTCTATAGGATAAAAGACTCAAGTTTCTGTTTCGGTCTTCAGAATCATTTTTGGCCCTCAGAGAGTGAAGAAGACATCCACTTCTTAGAAACCCACCTTCTACTCATCTTCCATTGGTGAAAACTTGTCCCATGACCCAAAACTTGTCCCGTGACCCAGGAAGCAAAAAGAGGAGTGGGCAGTTAGCCATGGGAAGATTATGAATGAATTCTCTTTTTTTGAACAATTAATCTTCCATGATAATAGAATACTTAGTAGGAAAAGTCTGGTGGGCATCATTTCTAGCATAAACTAGAAAAAGGGCAAGGAGATCTGAGGATCTAGAAGTTGGAATACAAACAGGTCCAAGCTCCCATTTCTCAAGAAAACGTGATAGCTTTTCTGCCACTTCCCATGGAAGAAGGGGAAGGTTTCATTTTCAAAGCCGCCATCCCAGTGTGATTTAGCTCATTTTCTTTTTTCTTCTTTTTTTCTTTTTTTCTTGAAGGGATCATAAAAATTAAATCTAAAACAAATGCAATTCTTCAGAAAGTAGACTCGGTTGCCCTTTGAGATACCTAATTTCCCCAGCTCCCGTTAATGGCTGCCATCTTGCAGTCAGGGAAATGAGCCACTACCTTTGGAAGTCAGGTTTGTTAACTTTTTTGCCTGAATCCCCTCCATTTTTCTCACAGCTTCAGCGAGCACAGTTTCTTTTCCTCCTAATGTGATGGGGGATAAAATGAAAGGAAATTTTCCTTAATTCAATAGTGAAACTTGCCAGTTGCAAAGCACTTTGAAATACAAACTAATTAATAAACACAACTCCCTTCTAGAGCAGGAAAGGTTGCTGTTCTCATTTTTCACAGCTGAGAAAACTGCAGTTAACACAGTTGGCCCCGGGCTGTGTACCTTGTCTGCAGAAGAACGGGCACCACCAGCCTCATGTTCTCTAAGGATGGCATGTGGCCTCTGTAGAGAAGAATCGGTTTTTCTACGGGTTGTAGCTAACCGTGACTTCCTTGGTGGCCCCACACTGCTCCTGGCACTGGCTATGCAGTTAGTAATGTTCTTGTCACAAACTGTGAGTGACCCATTAAAGAGAATAAACAAAAATTGACCCCCCTGGATGACTCGCTATCTCACGGACACCTTTAGAGATGGGGAACTCTCTTGCCACATCAGCACTGTGGCTAAACTGACAATCAGAAAGGTGAGAAGTATCTGTTTCGACTTCCATGGTACTGAGGCCTTGGGGCCAAAATTATTACTGCCATTGCACAGGTACAGAAACCGAGACCCAGAGATCACGGCCTTCCCAGTGGCGACTCACTGGCAAGGCTTCCATCCTGACATCCGTCTTCTGTCTTGGTCCACCAAATGTCATATGCCTCACAGAGACAGCCGTGCAACAATTTCAGTAAGAAAACAGTTGTCACGAGCCATGTTCCATGTGAAGGTCTGCCTTGAGCATGTCTTCGGTGATGGAATAATTGGTTCCGGATTGTGTCACAGATGCACACTCGCACACTGGCCCCCCGGGGCAGAGGAATCTATAACAAACCCTTGAGGCCCCAAATGCTCTGGCTACACCCGCAATTAAAACATTTTTATAGTTGGAGACACAGGGTTTGTTGTTATAAACTGTTGGCTGTCAAATATAAGGGAATACCTAGGATAGAACGGAGATCTTTGTAGAATCTCTGTGTCTCCTTGAAGAAGTGTATGCTACCTATATATGTGAGAGTATATATGTATATATGTAATAGTATATATGTAATAGTCATGAATAAACGAAGTCAGGAAACTTTGGGTTCAGTTTTATTGGTGAGCACAGTGAGATCCAATGTCATGAAACTGCACTGTGCGATAGGAGACCATTAGCTCTCATGGGCGGCTACTATGAATTGAAAAGTGCTCTGAGTGGAAAATACATACTGGATTTTGAAATCTTCATGTGAAAACAAGATTGCAAAGTATCTCATGTTTATATTAATTATATGTTGAAATGATGTTATTTCTGTATATATTGGGTTAAACATGACATAGTATATAAGATACCTAGGAATAAACCTAACCAAAGAGGCTAAGAATCTATATGCAGAAAACTATAAAGTACTCATGAAAGAAATTGAGGAAGTCACAAAGAAATGGAAAAATGTTCCATGCTCCTGGATTGGAAGAATAAATATTGTGAAAATGTTTATGCTATCTAAAGCAATCTACACATTTAATGCAATCCCTAACAAAATGCCATCCACTTTTTTCAAAGAAATGGAACAAGTAATCTCAAAATTTATATGGAACCAGAAAAGACCTCGAATAGCCAAAGGAATATTGAAAAAGAAAGCCAAAGTTGGTGGCATCACAATTCCGGACTTCAAGCTCTATTACAAAGCTGTCATCATCAAGACAGCATGGTACTGGCACAAAAACAGACACATAGATCAATGGAACAGAATAGAGAGCCCAGAAATAGACCCTCAACTCTATGGTCAACTAATCTTCAACAAAGCAGGAAAGAATGTCCAATGGAAAAAAGACAGCCTCTTCAATAAATGGTGCTGGGAAAATTGGACAGCCACATGCAGAAAAATGAAATTGGACCACTTCCTTACACCATACACGAAAATAGACTCAAAATGGATGAAGGACCTCAATGTGAGAAAGGAATCCATCAAAATCCTTGAGGAGAACGCAGACAGCAACCTCTTCAACCTCAGCCGCAGCAACATCTTCCTAGGAACATCGGCAAAGGCAAGGGAAGCAAGGGCAAAAATGAACTATTGGGATTTCATCAAGATCAAAAGCTTTTGCACAGCAAAGGAAACAGTTAACAAAACCAAAAGACAACTGACAGAATGGGAGAAGATATTTGCAAACGACATATCAGATAAAGGGCTAGTGTCCAAAATCTATAAGGAACTTAGCAAACTCAACACTCAAAGAACAAACAATCCAATCAAGAAATGGGCAGAGGACATGAACAGACATTTCTGCAAAGAAGACATCCAGATGGCCAACAGACACATGAAAAAGTGCTCCACATCACTCGGCATCAGGGAAATACAAATCAAAACCACAATGAGATACCACCTCACACCAGTCAGAATGGCTAAATTTAACAAGTCAGGGGGCGCCTGGGTGGCTCAGTGGATTAAGCCGCTGCCTTCGGCTCAGGTCATGATCTCGGGGTCCTGGGATCGAGCCCCGCATCGGGCTCTATGCTCCACAGGGAGCCTGCTTCCTCCTCTCTCTCTGCCTGCCTCTCTGCCTACTTGTGATCTCTCTCTCTGTCAAATAAAATAAAATAAAATCTTAAAAAAAAAAAACAAGTCAGGAAATGACAGATGCTGGCAAGGATGTGGAGAAAGGGGAACGCTCCTACACTGTTGGTGGGAATGCAAGCTGGTGCAACCACTCTGGAAAACAGCATGGAGGTTCCTCAAAATGTTGAAAATAGAACTACCCTATGACCCAGCAATTGCACTACTGGGTATTTACCCTAAAGATACAAATGTAGTGATCCGAAGGGGCACGTGCACCCAAATGTTTATAGCAGCAATGTCTACAATAGCCAAACTATGGAAAGAACCTAGATGTCCATCAACAGATAAATGGATAAAGAAGAGGTGGTATATATACACAATGGAATACTATGCAGCCATCAAAAGAAATGAAATCTTGCCATTTGCAACGATGTGGATGGAACTAGAGGGTATCATGCTTAGTGAAATAAGTCAATTGGAGAAAGACAACTATCATATGATCTCCCTGATATGAGGAAGTGGGGATACAATGTAGGGGGCTTTGGGGATAGGAAAAGAATAAATGAAACAAGATGGGATTGGGAGGGAGACAAACCATAAGAGACTCTTAATCTCACAAAATGAAGTAAGGGTGGCTGGGGGGAGGGAGGTTGGGAGAGGGTGGTGGGGTTATGGACATTGGGGAGGGTATGTGCTATGGTGAATGCTGTAAAGTGTGTAAACCTGGCAATTCACAGACCTGTACCCCTGGGGATAAAAATACATTATATGTTTATAAAAAAATAAGAAATAAATAAAAAATTTTTAAAATGACATAGTATTAAAATTAATTTCACCTGTTCCTTTCTACTTTGTAATATGATTATTGGAAAATTTTAAATTCCATATGTGGATCACCACTTTCTATTGGAAAGCGATTTTATAGAACTCTAGTTTGTTGTTTTGTTTTTTTTTAAAGATTTTAAAAATTTATTTGACAGAGAGACACACAGCAGGAGAGGGAACACAAGCAGGGGGAGTGGAAAAGGGGAGAACAGGCTTCCCACCAAGCAGTGAGCCTGATGAGGGACTCGATCCCAGGACCCTGGCATCATAACCTGAGCCAAAGCAGACAACTTAATGACTGAGTCACCCAGGTGCCCCAAACTCTAGACTTTTAAGAATCTTCTAACTATGGGCATGCCTGGAGTGGCTCAGTCAGTTAAGCGTCTGCCTTTGGCTCAGGTCATTATCTTGAAGTCCTGGGATCAAGCACAACATCAGGCTCCCCACTCAGTGGGGAGTCTGCTTCTCTCTCTGCCGCTCCCTCTACTTGTGCTCTCTCTTTTCTCTCCCAAACAAATAAATAAAATCTTAAAAAAAAAAAAAAGAAGAAGCTTCTAACTATGAAAGCTTATTCAACCCCTGTGTCCCTCAGACCACTAGAAGCTTCTGCCGTTAGCAACAGCTTCCTTTAAAATCAACAGGAAGACATCAGTGTTTAAGCAAAAGAAATGTTTCCTAACTTCTGAATTTGTCTTCCTTATTTTATTTTCTAATATTAGAAAAGATCTGAAAGAAAATGCTTTTCATAGCTTTCTCCCTTGGCTAACTCTTCCATGCCCTTCAAGACACTCCATGTCCCAGACTCTGGGGAGGCATCCCTCTCCACTGAAGTGGCCCGAAGATGAGCTGGGGGCTTCTGCTCTACGTTACCACAGTCAAGCTGTCACCACTTGCTTGTCTCTTTATCCCATTTTCTATCAATTCCGTATGGTCAGAGAGTGTCCTTCATTTTTGAATTTCCAGTGAGCACAGTGCCAGGAAACATTACACAATGTTTGTTAATTCCTTAATTGAAGAATGAATGAGCAAAAATAATTCTTTAGTTGGAATTGTTATTTCAGAATGATTAATAATAGGAGCTGACATTTGACTTTTCACAAAAGTTCCATTAGTTAATCTTCACAGAAGTATTTGGGGGAAAAAAATCCTTCCTCATTAGAAGCGGTACATTTTAGTAACTACAGTTCTTCACAATGACTCCCCCAGCCAGTCAAGAATACCCTGAAAATTATATTGACGAATATGGATTGCTGTGTGAAAATGATAAAGTAACAATTTATTTGTATTTGTAGGTCATAGACCAACTAAGATGATGGCAGGAAGGATATTAGCAATACATGAGGTGTTCCTTGGGGGTGGAGAAGGTACTTATGGAAAAAGTCATCTGTTGTGTTTGGGGTGCCATATAATTTAAAACTTAGTGGGGGGAGGCGCCTGGGTGGCTCAGTTGTGTAAGCATCTGACTCTTGACTTCGGCTCAGGTCTTGATCTCAGGGTCATGAGATCAAGTCCTGCATGGGGCTCCATGCTCAGGGTGGAGCCTGCTGGAGAGTCTCTCTCTCTCCCTCCACCCCACCCCCCACCACCACTCACATGTGCTCTCCCTCTCTCTCTAAAGAAAAAAAAAAGTTAATGGGAGTGCTCTAATATTCACTCTGGCACAAAAAGCTTAAACCGGACTATTCAGGACAAATCAGGATATATGTTCACCCTAGTTATAGTAAAAAAGAACCATTTGTCAAGCTAAGTGGTCTACAATGCAGAAAAGATGGGTGGGCTATCCCCAGGTTGATGGGATGGAAGGGACCCTCATTGTGAGTGGAGGACCTGAGAGGAGACCGGCAGTGCAAGATCCCAACTACGTCTCCTGATGACCTGACTATGCCTTACTGAGGGATGCAACTTTTCAGCTGGTCCCTGCGGATGGAGCAGCTTCACACATTCTGTGGGCCAAAGTCCCATCACCTGCTCATCAGCTCGCAAACCCAGAATGCTGCTTAGAAGGACCCATCCTGTCCGTTGTGGGGATGGCTTCCTTGACCAATGCTGACTGAGTGAACACCTTCCTCTTGCCTTCTGGGCTTCTCATCAAAGTGACTGGGAAGGGGGAGGGGCTGCAGCATAGCAGCCCATTGATGCGCCATGCCTCCGTCATTGTTTCCAGTGTGTTCCTACCAGCCTTGGAGAAAAATGAAAAACTACGTTATCTTGATAAGAGCTTTCAATTAAAACCCATCGCATATACTATTACTTGTTTGAGAGATGAAGAAACTGAGTTGTAGGGATATGAAGACAGCTGCCAGTGGGGAGAAGTGGTGGGGAGGTTTCTGAATCCCAGTCTGGAGCACTTCCCAGTGCAACTCACAGCTTCCTGGAAACCCCCTGGAGGCGGAGGCGGAGCGGGGCAGGAAGACTGCCCTGCCTTTAGTTAACTGCAAATAAGCTTGAAATTTTCAAGAGACAAAAGCCTGACATTGGCTCTTTGTTCCCTGCAGGTGTGGTTACCTCCGACCATTTTTTGAGGCTGGTTCTCTTTGAGTAAGTGGGGCTCTGTGCACCTGACCTCCACAGCGAGTCTCACAGATGCGTTGCTGGAGAGCTCCTCCGGCACCTACCGGCATTATTTACGTTTTCGTTCAAAATCTCCTTTAGGGTGACTTCTGTGCACCTGAAGGGCCTGTTCAAGAAGACCAACAAATGGCTGAAGACAGATTTTTCAGCCAGAGGAAAGAATTATTACCTTACCATCAGTCTAATGAAAACAGAGGTGAAATACCAACCCGCACCAGATAAACAGCACGCGGAGCCATCCATCACTCTCAGCCGCACTGAGCAGAACAGCCTAACTGATGCCACCTGCCTTTCCTGCTTCATAGCATCAAGAGCTGGGACCTTTTCCCACAAGTCTCTGCCGGATAAAGACCTGGACTGGAATCCTGTAGGGCATTCCCTCTCCCGATCTAAATGTTCTCTTCTCGATAGCCGCAGACAGCAGGAGCTTCGAAGGGCCCCACTTCTCACTTGCGTGCTCCAAGCTGGTGTTGCCTTCCAGCACCTGCTTTCTCCTGCTGGCTCCTCTCAACACCTCCAGTCACAACTTGCTTTCTCAGGGCCAACCAGCCAATCATCAGCATAACCAATCATGCAATCTAAGTGTCTGCCCACCATCTAGAGGGCTCACTGGGTATAGAGATGCAAGGTCCTGGCTTCTAGGAGCTCAGAGTCAAGGGGTGGGGGGCGCACGGGAGAAGATAGAAATCTTGCATATGTACATTCTTTTACTTTTTGCATACATCATCGCACCTTCAAGAAGAGGAAGCTCGGACTTTATCACCCATAGTCATAGATGGAAGAAACCTACAGCTCTGAATATTTTTTGAGTATGTCATTAGACTTCAGTCTACCAACCGAGCTCAGTGATTTCCCTCCACTATATGAGACTTGTTTGATTCTGTTTTCAGATTACCCCTTTTCTTCTAGAAATCTAAAAATCCAGTCATTTGTAGCATCTACCAAGTCAGCCCTCATGGGATGCCCTCCACCCAACCGTTACTCCTTATCATTCTCCCCCACCCCACGAAGTATTGCTTTGAGAATCTTAAGGAATCCTCAAAACTTCCAACATGCATCCAGAAATTGGGGAGCAGCTCCTGGGTGTGCCTCCTCTTAAACCTACAGCCTGAGGCAAAGACAAAGAATACGGCTCCTGGCTCCAGACACAGCCCGATTTTGTTGAGGATTCTCATTCCGTGGGGTCTTGAGCCTTCACTGTGCCCAAAGAATCTGGGTCTCCCAGTGGAGCGATTCTGGCAGGAAAACCATCATTCCTGCTGCTTACCACGCAGTAAGCTGATGGAACCAGGTGGGTGTGAATCCTTTCTGACAGCCAAACAGAAAGAACCCAGTGAAAACGGGATCCGGGTTGTAATCAGTAACAGTCACTCATCACTTTCTTACCCAGGGCAGCATGGCAGAGGACTTCTGGGAGGCAACAGAATATATAATCCATCCTTAATATGTGGTTCCTTATTTCTTCTCTTGCAAATGGCTTGCATCGAAAAATTCCAGCATCCAAAATTTTTTTTTTTGCATCCAAAAATTTTGCTAGCATACCGATGTTTGTATGGTAAATGCCACCAAGTCAAACTTCAGTGTCGGTTTTTCACTTTCTGGGTCTGTTTATTAGAAGCATAATGCATGTTTATAAAGAAAATTTAAATAAATTTAAATGTTCTACAAATAAATTAAAAATCATCAACTTGTTTAAATACAGCGGTATGTTTTGGGCTGGTGGGGCCAAGGAAGGCCGGAAAGCCAATTTTCTACCTGACTCAGCATCACTCACAAATATTTGGTCTTGTAAGAGAGATGTGACAAGCTAATGAACCAAATCCTTACCTATGCCCTTACCTTTCCGGAGAAAAAATCCTTATGACCTTCACTGGTGGATAATCACAGACCCACAACCAGGGAGTAAAATTCTTAAAGCAGGGACTGTAATTTTAAATGTCTTTGGGTTTTGCAAGATGTGAGACCCTTGAGAGTGACCGCTCTGAGTGCCCGGCTGTATCTCTGCCATGGTGAATAAAAGAAGCAATGGACACTTTGTTAACAATGGTCTTGTGAGGAGCACGTATGTTTGAAGACCTCTCTTATGTTGTAAAATCACGTCTGTTGATCTCTGACACAAGGAATCGTAATAGAAACAGAATTTAATATGAAGTATATCAGTGGACTGCAGATGATTCACACAACACATGCACTGAGTGAGCTCGTTTAATACTTGCAGCAATTCCACAATGTGCTAATGACTCCAACAGACAAACAAAGAGAAAATGGACTAAGACACTACATCTAGGGGTGCCTGGGTGGCTCAGTGAGTTAAGCCTTTGCCTTCGGCTCAGGTCATGATCTCAGGGTCCTGGGATCGAGCCCCACATAGGGCTCTCTGCTCAGCAGGGAGGCTGTTAACCCCCGCCCCCCCGGCCTTGTGATCTCTGTCAAATAAATAAATAAAATCTTTATAACTACATCTAGTCAGTGGCAAAGCTACCACTCGGACCCAGGTCTTTCAGAGACGGTCATACTCTCTAGTTAATTCACAAGAAACTGATGAGTAAGTGAAAAGATGCTGACTATCTGTAGTGGAGGATATCCCTTTCCAGGGTGCAGAAATACCCTTTCTCCTCTCCTTGGCAACTCCTTCCTGGCATCACACGATCTGAGAAGCTATCATTATTTAGAAATCTGCACAGGGAGAGTGAAGAGTATCAGAAGGTGCTCCATGCAGACCATGGTAAGGACAGATGACACCTCAAGTCCCACGCACACACACGCGTGCACACACACACGTGCACACACACACCCACAATCTCTGATGACTGGAGTGACTCCCTTCCTTGTGTCTGGTGCACCCCATCCAAGGGCACCCTCTTTAGCTTGGGCTGTGCTGAATTCCCAGAGGAGGTAGGTTTTGCAAAGGAATTTCTTAGTATGCTGGTGAGTCTGACTTAAAAAACAAAAGGTAGGGGTGGTGATGAAGTTTCTTGGTTTTAACAACAAATGTGTGAGAGAAATGCAGATGTGAAACAAAGGGAAGAGCACTGTGGCCATCTATCAATGGTTGTGTCAAATTGACTTGACAAGTTTCTTGCAGGACTTGGGCTCCTCAGGATACTGGGCTATCCTCCTTTTTCCTCTGGATACCCTTCCAAAAAGGTAATGAAACATCGTGTCTCCTTCAATTATATGCATTTATCTACATAGCTGAATGCTCGGCAGCAGCCGCTTGCCCTCTTCCCACGTCTCCTGGAGCCATCTCGCCATCACCCCTCAAGTACACCTACAATTCACTGATTTCCACTGCCTCTCCACTCACATTTAGTAGATGCACACACTTTTGAGCAGTAAGTTCATTGTACTGGAACCATGTCTAACCGTATTAATATCACACCCACTGTGGCTGTTCCATAAAATGCCAAATGATAAGAAGCGCTGGGATTTGGGACTTTTCTTTTGTGGCTGTGAAACCTGGAAGTAATCCAGCTGTCAAGTCAAAGACAAACTTCACCTGTGCTCTTTCAGATCCATCACACCAGCGAAACGGGAAGATAAGGTTACACCCAGTAAGGTGCTGAAACATGGGAAATCGACCCAACCCAAGGGCCACGTTAATTAAAGCAGAGCTCGGCGGAGCAGGGCTTATCAGCAAGGGACCTGAGACTCCCCCAAATATGTGCAGGTCAAGATCAAACCCAGTCAGCCCTCACCCGTGGCCAAGAGGCACCAGAAGCCCCGTGTGAAGCACGATCTGAACTTGGCTGGCACGAACCCAGATGCCTGCAATGGACTTTGATCACGTAGCGGGAAGCGCCACAAGATTTCAGGCAAAACTGAAGCTCAGCTCCTCTCATGAGCAATCTCCAAAGATGGAGATCAGAGAAAAGTAAGAAAGGGCCGAAACTTCAATCACAGGCCAAGGACATCACATTATGTCGAGAAGCTGTCAACGCCTCCCAAACTGTGCCTGAGCCTCGGGTCAGAACAGAAGCATGCAGATCTCCCTCACAGATATTTTGTCTTTTCCCATTTCATGTGGCCTTGTTAGGAAGTTCTTGAGGACCCGCAAACAGCTCTTCCTACAGTACTCTTTCTTCCTCTTGGGCATTGATACTCTCCCTGCCACATCCCACGCCAAGGCAGCCAGAGAACGGCGATGTGGTCTAGATTCTGGACAAACATGAAGATGTGTCGGTCTCCGTTGTGATGGAGCTAAAACTGAGCTCTGCGGTGGGAAGCTGTTCTCATGGCGAGAGTTGGCCAGCCGGCTTCGAAAGAGACAGGGTGTACATTCAGCCCTGATTTCTGTGTGCCTGCGTCCACACGGCAGGCAGCCAAGTGTTGAGAGAAGGAAGGCTGGTGTGCCATGTGCTGGCGGAGCGCGGGCGGCTACCAGAGCCCCTCGGGCATGCTGAGTGACGAGCTGTGCTGCCGGGACCCCTGGGACACCCCCCCCCCACCAAAGCTTAGGAGCTCTGGAGTCTGTAGCCATGGAGAGATATTTCCAAAAAGCAATTTCTTCCTCTTGCATTTCCTTCCTGGCATGTCTGAAACTCCTTCCCTGGGCTCAGAGTCACTCTGTTTCATTCGCTCTGGTGCTGAATGTCACCTGATAAAATACTTACTTTAATTGCTAATTATACTGGTAGGAGGCGAAGAACAAGGCCCCCAAAGAACTGAGTCCAAACAGTAACGACACGGCCACTCTTGTCTGTATCATTACCATGCGCGCTGCCTTCCCCAAGGAGGGTCCGTTCTATAACACAACTCTTTGGTAACTGGAGTCACCTACTTTCCTGTTCTTGCAGCTGCAGGCATAAATCCCCAGCAGAAACACGAGGTGGGGTCCTGTGCTCCTTGTGTCCAGTACGGTCCTCCTGCATGTTGCTTCAGACCCGCGAGGGGGTGCTCGCCTCAGTATCATTTCACACGACCAGCTTATGACAGCTTTGTTCCATGTTGAATTATTAGCACTGTTTTAAGTCATTAAAATTGTCATTTAAAGAGCCTTTAAAGCGGGGACACCTGGGTGGCTCAGTTAGTTAAATGTCTGCCTTCAGCTCAGGTCATGACCCCAGAGTCCTGGGATCGAGCCCCGCATCAGGGTCCCTGCTGGGCGGGAAGCCTGCTTCTCTCTCTGCCTGCCGTTCCCCGTTTGTGCTCTCTCCTTCTTTCTCTGACAAATAAATAAATAAAATATTTTTAAAAATAAGTAAATAAAATAAAATTAAAAAGTCTTTAAAGCAGAAGAGGACACAGGCTAGTATCTCTGGGTCTCCGGATCCCAAGTGCTTATATTATTATTATCTTTTTTTAAGATTTTATTTATTTATTTGACAGACAGAGATCACAGGCAGGCAGAGAGGCAGGCAGAGAGAGAGGAGGAAGCAGGCTCCCTGTGGAGCAGAGAGCCCGATGCGGGGCTTGATCCCAGGACCCTGGCATCATGACCTGAGCCGAAGGCAGAGGCTTTAATCCACTGAGCCACTCAGGCACCCCAAGTGCTTATATTATTAAGTAATAACAAGAACAAACAACAGTCCTACACCCATTTATTGATGTGCATGATTAATGTCCTTCCCTCGCCGTCCTCATCCTCATGCTCTGTCCTCGTGTTCTACTTTTCCTCACTCTCTGCACTCCAGCCCGCTGCCCTCTGACTGCTCTTGGGACCCACGAGTCGTGGTCTTTGCACCCACTTCTTCTTCAGTCTGCCCATTCTTTCCCGGTATGTGCACATCTCACCCTTCCAGGTCTTTGTTCAAATGTCACTGCCAGAAGAAGGGACGCCTTCCCAGCCACTCCACCTAAACCTCCTCCTGCACCACTTTCTGTCTTCC
This sequence comes from Meles meles, assembly GCF_922984935.1. NCBI lineage: Eukaryota > Metazoa > Chordata > Mammalia > Carnivora > Mustelidae > Meles > Meles meles. The sequence continues at coordinate 72,905,411 of NC_060074.1, forward strand.
CTTCCTGCCTTGTTTTTCTCCTAAGCATTTACGCTAGCCTATAAATATATACGTTCTCTAGATTTTATTTGTAGCTAGCTTTAGTGTGTGTTTCTCCAAGTGGAATAGAAAAACAGAGAGCCCAGGGTTTTCGCTTGTTTTCCCCGTTGTGTTAGGGCCTGGCACATGGTGTCTAATAGGGAGTCCTGAATGCAAGGATACATGGTTTGGGGCCAGACTCTGTGCTGGCCACTCATGATCAACCAAACAGGCTTTCTCACTGCAGGGAATTTATAGTCTTCTGGGAAAGACAGATATTAAGAAATCAAGACAAAATACGCTTCCTGCAGGGAGCTAGCTGTGAGAGCAGATGGCAGGGGAGACTTAACTGGGTCTCTCTGCAGAAGGGACATTCAAGCTGAGACCTGAGCATATGGGAAACCAGAGACAAGAGAGAATATGGTGGGTTCCAGGTGCTTAATAATGGGTTGTGGGAAGCAAGAAGGGGCCATAGGTGCGATGAAGCTCAAGATGGGGAGGGTTGGGTCGTGAAGGCCTCGCCAGGAGTCTAGAGGAGACTGAGTAATGGGGAGCCGTTTTTTAAGTTTTAAGAGTTTTAAGTAGGGAAATGACATGATCCAGAATAACATTTTAACCGAGTTTGAGAGAGGTAAGACACAAAGGTAAAATGAAGTAGATCTCAGTACGTGCAGACTGTCAAATCTGTCCCTAAGTTAACTGGCTCGCTCCAGAAAAATAAGACTGGTAAACACAGAGGCACGATTTCTCGGAATCCTTACAGTTCTAGAACATATTGAGCTCATTTCTGCCTCAGCACTTTCACCCACCATGTTCCCCTTATTGGAAATGTTCTTTTCATCTACCGAAAACTGCCCACCTTCTCAAACACACCTCTTCTGGAGAATCCTTTCCTAGTTCCTTCTGTCCTCCTTGGTATTTCTTTCCTTTGATCTCCTAAACCACTGAGATATGCACAACACAATTTAGGTCTTAATGCTCTACCTTCTCAAATAATGAGGTCCTTCATTACCCCACGTGGAATGTCCTCTCCTTGCAAACGAGGACCCCACATCCTACCCACCTTGTCCATACCTACCTATAAAAGGATGAGAACAAACTAGAGTCCTCCAAATTGTATTAGCTAACGTCGGACCAGATGATTGAAGAGATACTGATTTGTAATCTTAGAATGATTACTTATAGAGTCATACTTTAGATATGAGGACACCGAGGCACATATATGTAGGTCAGCAGGGAAAACCAGAAGGAAAAACTAAGCGTTAGAGGCATCATCTGACTATAATTTAGTTGAGTGTAATCAAGAAAAATAAAATTGGAAAGCCCCCCTAAGATGACTGGGCACGTGTAAAGAGCAAAGGCCAACTATCCAAAATTTAAAAGTAAATCTCAAATCCAACTCAGGCAATTGTGGCAAGAAAATCCAGGAAGACCTAAAACCCAAAATTCAGTGAAGTCTGGCCAACTACATAATTACCACAAAACCAGTTCAGTTTTGATATCCAAGGTGATGGAGTGACACATGTAGGAACAGCTCTGTTTCTGGAGTAAGATGTCATAGCATCTCTTTCTGTTGTTATATTGAGACCATGAACAGATTCATTAATGATTACTTCATTCATGTATTCTTCTGGTGTCTTCTCATTGGCTCTCAAGGCCCATTGAATGGATCAATATAAAATCGTGTCATATCTCTTGACTCCAGTTGAAAAATCCCAGTATTTTGCAGTGAACGATCTTTTCGTGAAGATTCAACGATGCTTTACTTAACCCTCCTCGAGACTGACAATGAACGGGCTTCACACTGCTGATCGAGATCAAACAGTTTGTCAGACTTAAAATATTGCTCAGACGTAAAAGTTACTGCAGGTCCTCTGTTGCCTCAACTATGCAGCAATTATCGCCCATTGATTTGGGGTGTCAGTTACAACACAACGGAAATGCCAATCACACGCCCTTCTTATAGGTGTGTCAGGATGTCTAGTCCAGGTCCTACGCTCCAGAGTGCACGCGGGGGCCATAAAACTAACCAAGGAATGGATTCTGGCATACAAAAGCCACTTCCCACAAGGATTTTTGTAAAATACAAATTAGAAAAAGCTCTGTCATTCTTGCATTTCCCATGTGCACCAAACACTTCTGCCTTATTTTTTTTTTTTCCTTTCTCCAAGTAAATCGTGTACCTCAAGGTCTTTGGGTCAGTTTTTAACCTGACTTGTCTAGTAAAAGGTGATCACTTGGGGTAAAAAGAATTAAGTTCTTTTGTGTTACCAAAAATATATATATATATTTTCCTTCAGTTATGATGGGAAGAGGGAAGTTTGGCTAGCCCTGAAATCCCAAGTTTGAATTTGGAGCTATATTTCTGAGTGTAAACCAGACGCCAGTATCATAATTGAGCATTTAGTTCCTCTTTTCCCTTGAACAATCTCTAAAACTTCAGCTGATGAAAACTGAGATCAAAGAGTTAATCTGTTTTTTTTCCCTTGCAACTCCAGTAACATATATACTGACTGCAAACTGTGCCAGGTACCTTACAAATTCATTTATAAATTAAACTTAATTTACAAATATTAGGTCATTTAATACGAATATACTACACAGAGGTATCACTGGCTTCATTTTATAAGTGAGGAAACCAAAGCTCAGACCAGTTAAGCAACTCGCCAGAGGACACACAGTGCAGCTGGAACAAAACCCAGGCCCGCGGGCAGAGGTGAAATCTTTGGGGATTTTCTGCCATCATAGCAGAGGCAGGTCATGCTAAAAAGTACCGAAACTTCGGTGGAACAAGCCATTTATAGCTAAATATATACTCAAAAGTACTTAATTCTGCTAACATAGGTAAGTGTCTGAATTGGGACTCTGCAGGGCTGGGCTTAAGGAACATTCGGACACAGGCAGCCCCTCCGCTTAGCATGCCCATTTTTGCCCACATAGTGGAAATCTGGCAATGTCCCTCGTGGTCTTAAATTCATTCAGAAGTTTACTGTGAGAGTTAATGTATCATGAGGGCTGGCAGGGAGCACAGACTCAAAGCTCGAAAGAGGACTCTTATCCTGGGCTCTGGCCAAAGCTGGGCTAAGTGAGTGCGGCAGTTTAGCCTTGAGTAAGTTTTCATGTTCGTGTGAGCTGAACGCATCCTCAGACAGCTGCTAGCTGTAAAGTCATTTTGTCCAGATCCACTCCCAATATTCAGTAGTCCAAACCTGATTCACCAGTTTTTCACATTTTCCAACAATCATTTCCCCTCTCGTGGTTTGTAATTTTAATCGGAGAAGAAAGGAACGGGGTGGAGTGGGGAAGGGAGACGGCAGGAAGGGCAGAAGAGGAAAAGATGTGATTGTTAACATTTTTAAAACAATCATTGACCAAAAAAAAAAAAAAAGGGATCTCTGATACACAAGATCTGTTACTTCTTTCACCTCTTTTATAGTTTTTCTATTTTTATCAGAAGCCCAACAGGCAAAGACCAAGTCAGCTTCAGTGTTTGGCACGAAGCCCACGGCAATATTGATGACATGATCTCAATCATGATTATATGTTACCCTCTAATCATTACACGAATACTATTTTAAAAGCTTTAATAAGTTGCTTGAGCATTTAAGATGGTTTAGAAGTCTAAATTCATATTCACGCCAAATAGGTAGGACATATTTTTCATAATTGTTCTTGTCCCTTGGGTCAGTAATACAGTTTATAATCATCATAAAATTTCATTCTTAATTCTTCTTAATTTATCAGAAGGAAAATATGGATGGTTATTACCCAATTAAAATACTCCTGGTGCTTTTAAGGTAGACATTGTGGGGTTTTGGAGTTTTACGGAAGACAATTAAAAAAAGAAAGAGCAGCTGTGTGACTTCAAAGTGTTTTTAAGTGCTCCGAGTTTGCAGAGATATTCAACTGCTCTGTATCCTGTTTCCACCTGTCTTGTCCTCATATCATCTGTGATGTAATCAAGAAATAACGGGAACATTTTACTCACGCGAAAGGTGCAGGAGTGTGTGATTACAGACAGAATTTTCATTTGGTAGCTACAGAATCCATTCAGATGCACACACACCCTACAAATGACTTGGCTTGTGGTTGCCAAGAGCAAGGACCAGGGAAGAAGATCACCAAAAACCTGAGACAAGTGCGTGAATCTGAGTCTACCTCCCCAGCTGGACGGGGCACCACCTTTTTTGTGAGAGACACAAGAGGTGTGCCCTTCCAATGGATGCTTTGTGAAGGTGATGGTTTTTTCTAGACGATTCTTGTGGCACTAGCTGGAAAGCAACCCAGTAGGGCAGACTCAATTACAATGGCTACAGTTTCTTCCCCAGAAATCAAACGCATCAGGGTGATTAATACCCACCAAAAGAAAATGTCTAGACATCAAGACTGCATTTCAATTCATTATCAAAAAAACGAGATACAGATTTAGCCTCATACTCCTTCCTTTAGACAGCTCAGTTTCTGTCCCCTTTCTTCTCTTTGACCTTAAGCTGGAACTGTGTCGGAATCTATCTTTATTTTCTCCCTCTTATTTACCAGAATGTCTCAATGTCATGCATATGTGAGTTCAGATCTTTGAAGAGAAAGCCCCCCAAATTCATAAACTTCTGACAGTTTACTTAATATTAAGAGGAAAACACTCTTGGTCAGGGTTACTGTGATGATCCCTGATTTGTGCCCGAGCTTTCAAACAATTACTGAACCGCTCCAAAAGAAAACAAGTTGAGTCTTCGCAGTGATAAGCTGGTGGCTATGGCTAACGACCAGATTAGCTGGTGCACGTGTTAAGGGTAAATGAACACTTAAATATTTGCAAATAGCTTTTCACTTGTAAGGTGTGCTATAGTTTATGAAGAGGTTTGGCTCACATTGCATCATTTGGTAAAAATAAGCATACTGCCAGTTCCTAGAACCAACTTTTAGCCATCTCCTAACATGTCGTTCAATATGAATGACGTTTACTTATTTAATATGCACATTTTCACCGAAAATATTTAACTGTAGGATCCATATAATCAAAAGCGATGAAAGGAGATGCACTCTTAAGTTAAAAAGAATCCATTCTTAAAAACACTGATTTTCAGTGCGGGCCATTACTTAAATGGGTCTCACCCACGATGGCACATTTGGCTACAGCTCTTGTCTCTTGCTCTAGCATGAGACTCTAATGCCTGAGCACTAGTTATTCCAGTTCTCCAAAGCTAAGAATTTTGATATATGGCTCCTCTCATGAACGCTTACCTCTTTATGGCTTCGCCCAGGTGAATGGATGGCTCCGGGCTTTCCTGGGAGCCTCTGACCTCGAGAAATGAAGCCTGGAATATGGGGTCCGCAGGCACGGGCTTGTAAAGGAGACAGCTGCACCTGCGGGGACACTGCCGTCAGTGGCTGGGGAAACTAGCCAGGGAACACGAAGTGACTGAGTCTTTCAAAGTAGGGAGAGAGACTTTACTTTTGAGGAGGCTATCCAAACAGGTGACAAAGCACTACACTTCAAAGACAGGAAATCCCTTCCAACGTTAAATTGTAAGGACACAAAATGACCTACATTCAGGAAAACGGGGAGTCAGCAATTCAGGGTCATGTTTGTTCCAGTTTAATGATGCGTGTTTGGTGGATATTAACTGGTCCTGAGGACCTCCCCACTAAGTGGACAGCAGCCTTTCCGCCAGAAACCCACCCTTTCAACATCTTATTTTTAAAAAGGCGCTTGAGTTCACATCGGATTGAAGTTACTAGGTAAAGACTCTCTCTGGGCTAGTTTTCACTCTTAAAATCGGTCTGGTTTAAAATGACACATGGCTCAGCATGTTTAAGAAACTACGAAAAGGTTTTAATATTGTCTTCCTGAACTTGAAAACCAAGGGAAGGCGTTGGCCTATGGTGCAGCCTTGGAAAATGAGCTGATGATTGCTTCAGGTCTGAAGGACAGCCTGTAGGCTCCCCGGGATTGGGGCACGGGACCCCCCCTTCGTTTCTCCCAGCTCCGAGTGACACGTCTGGATGGAGATCTTGCCAAGCCCCGCAAAGCACCGAGGGCCATGGACGCAGCCGTCCCCACTATGTCAGAATGAGTACTCAATTCCTGTCCACTTCTCTACAAATGAAAGGGCTGGGGATAGGCATGGCTGAGGGGACAGGGCTGCAGCTCAGGCTATTTTCTCCCTGCAGGGCTCCTCGTTCTCCCAGCACACTCAGAAGCATTACTGAACAAAGGTGCAAGCGGGAAGGAAATGGGTGGGTGAAAGGCAATCCCGTTACAGAGCACGAAAGTTGTCCTTCTGTGTTTACATTTTCAAAAAGTGAAAATCAAAAAAGGGTTGATGTTGGAAAATTCCCGCGTAACCGAAAAGCTTAACCTACTTTTCCTAGTTTTATCAACGAAAGCCTCTCTGAACAACAAGGTCAAAGTTGACCCTTCTGCCCCGCTTACAAAGCAAGTCAACTGATTTTGTATGTATGGCTATAAACTGTTGGCAAGTTTTTTAAGTCAGGCACTCGGGATGAATTATGAATGGAATTAGCCGGCTTGACTTGGAATTTCCTCACTTTTACTGGTCTTTAAACAAGATTTTTATACATTCATATGTAATCAATGGGACCAACACATGAAATGGCCCTTAACATAAAACATTCTGCTTTAGAGCGATTTTGCAGCTAAGGAAACTTAAATACGAACTTCTAATGTGAAAAAGGTAGATTTTACATGCCGCTTTAAAACTGATCTGGAAAACTGACGAGCTGGCCACAAGATTTCTGTCAGACACCAAAATGAAGTTTGTATTTTAAAATACAATTTGAGATGCTTGCTTTCTCTCACGAAGCCAATCTGCTTCTCATATCCTTAGCCTCAGTCACCTTAAAAATACATAAATTTGGTATCTGGTGATTTAAGTTGCAGTGTAGCATAATTTAGGTATTCATAAATACAGAGAACAAGGAAATCCTTCCTTGTTGCAAAACTGCCTTTAAAACTACCATCCAGATGTGTGAAAGCTACAGGAATGCCTCTAGGTTTAACTTCGGCTATTGGCCATTTCCTACCTTAATATCTATTCTTCCATGTAAAAGTTGTGCTGTCTTAAAATTTTCCTGCAAACTGACATGTCCAAATTGATTTCAGTAGCCAACTGAGTGCATATGAACTGTGAGATCAGGATCAATGTCAAGTTTTGGAGAGAAAAATGAACTTGGGTTAATTTTTTACTTCAACAGGGGACATGCTCACATTTATCCCTTAATATATATATAAAAAGATTTAAATAAAATATTTCTCATCTGTTCACGTAGAAAGGAAAACAAGAAAGTTCAATAACACTATTGCCATACAGCTAATATAACAAAATACTTGGAACATTTTAAAGAAAGGTACTAATGTAAGTACACACAAAAATTTCAAAGTTAAAGAAGTGGTTGGAAAAAATACTTCTCAGTCACTTAGAATAGAACCACTTGTATATTTTAATGGTCTTATAGATTATAGTAGTTAAATATTTTTACAAACTTCTTGCCTTTTTGAGTACCTCCAAAGTATCAAGGGCCAAGAATATTCTTTTTCCTTCACATACATTCAAAAGGATCCACCAACTTGCCAGAATTGTTGTTATGTAGTAATCTTCTTTTACCTGATTATGGTGGTTCTAGAGAACAGAAAACAGTCTTTGATGTTTTTCTGAAAGAGGGAAATAGTGTGAAAGAAACCTTACTTTAAAACATGTTTTTATATTCATGTAAAATGTGTTAATTTCCAAGTTTCCTTACAAAAACCTTCGATACTACAATTTTATATAGACTGCATTTATGGGTTTGGAAATCCTCTCCCCTCCACTAAACTCCTTGAGTAGGGTTGTACTAATCTTCTTTAAATTTTTAAAAAATTACCTACACCAATCACCTAGCTACCTGTAGAGAATTAAAAATGCTAGTCAGTATGGTGTTTTTAATAATTATGACAACTTTTTCTGAAGGAGAGACGAACTTCAGTCTGAAAGGTGAACACAGAACAAAAGGAGTATAAAGTTTCCTTTTGGATTTCACAGAGCAACCAAAAAAGTTTCTCATCAAAATTTAAATACAAGACTTTTAGTCTGAACTACTGAGAATATCGTCTGCGGTTAAATATTTATTTCTGTGTTTCCAGAAACATACTTGCCCTTCATTTTCAAAGGCAACACTGACCGACCACATTTACAACTGCTGTTTGCTGAGCCACTGACATGTCATCTGTCCCCTCCCCCCAGGCAGGCGAATAGAGTAAAAATGGAATTTTTTATTTATATCCATTCCTTTCAATTCTGTTTTTAGTACATCTCAAATCCTTTGGCAGCAAATGCCAAACCACATTTAAATGGACTTGTTTGTTCCTCTAACGCCAAAGATCCAGTCCAGGCTATTTCAAATTCAATACTTTGCAAGTGACAATAAACAGCATTTTAAAAAATTGTTTAAAAAAACACTTTTTTTCATATAAGTCATAACAACAACAAAAAATCTAAAACATGGGGCTACAACTCTCACTATAAATTAGTTATATTTATTTCAAGCTAGAAGTGTCAAGTGGAACATTGCTTATCAAAAAGATCCTTGGGTGCTCCATTTACTTTAAACGCTACCTGGGCATATCAGACTCCACTGTTCTTGCCATGGGTCAAACCACAAATCTCAGGCATCCTCATCCTAGTAACCCGTGCAAGGTTCAGCAGGAAACGGGAGGATCTTACTGGGGTCACCTAACTTACCTCTTCTGAGCTTTAGCAACCGGTCTACTTAAAAACAGTACTTTCTGGCAAGATGTTTGTTAAATGCAGTTTAAAACGCTGAACATCCCTGGAGAAAAAGGATGCCACGAAACGTCACTCCCTTGTATTTTCTATTTCACCAACTTCTCATCAACACGCTCCCCATAGTGACTCCTCAGATGGGCGCGTCTGCATCACTTTGAAGCTACAAAACAAAATGCGGCCCGAAGCTGATCTCTACCTAAAAAGCCCTGCATCTCTCATTGGGCACCACCAACATCTCTCTGCCTAGAACACAGACACTGTTCAGATCTCGCACCCTTCTTTACAAACCTGCGCGGGTCTTTCGGGAGGGGAGGGGGTGACAAGACTTTGGCGGGAGCTGTTTCCCTTCAGCAAAGCGAAGGCTGACTGCAAACGCGCGGGGTGGGTGTTCGAGCCATTTCCTGCCGATTCCAGATTGCAGCGGAGCAGCGTGGAGAGGAAGTTGGACTTCTTTTCCAGGCGGAGCCTCCGCGTTGCTTCTGGGAAGCCCCACTACGTGGGCCGGGGCCGGCAAGGAGCGCGCCCGGTTCGGGCCCCAGCTCGGCGGCTCAGCGCGGCTGGGAGGGCCGGGAGAGGGGTCCCGGGAGCGGCGGGGCACACTCAACTCCGGAGAGGGGGCTGAGCGGGGAAGAACTCGCTCACAGAGCCTCGGGCTCCAACCACGGGCATGCACTTGAACCCGCCGCCGGGGCCGGCCACCCGCCGCGCTCGGAGCGCACGAGTGCCCCCCGGCCGTAGGCCTCGCGCGCTCCTCGGCCTCCCTGGGCGGAGCGGCCGGGCCTGCGGGCGCTGGGCTGGAGGTGGTGGTTCCCCACTCTGTCCCCGGGGTTAGCAGTGCCGGGGCAGCGCACCCCACTTCGGGACCCCGAGTCTGAAAGCGGAGACCCGGGGCCGCCTGCGGCGAAGCCTGACTTACACATCCCTTTCCGATTTGGAGAAAATGTCACAGGAAAGGGGGAAAAGAAAAAAAAAGAAAAAAGAAAAGAAAACTGTAAATATGATTTCGAGGGGGGCGAGGGCAGAGCGTGCGCGCGCGGCTGGGGCGGCACGGCCGCGTGGGCGCCTGGCAGGGATTCCCGGTCTCGCAGCGCGCCCTAGTGGACACCCTGCCCCTCGGCCGGTCCCCGCCGCGCCCGCTCGGGCTCCCCCGCTCATTACAATCTGCAATATATTATTTCTCCCAAAGTATTGACAATGTGTGAGACTCCAGTAACCCCGGAGCTCTTGTCTGTAATCAGCACATTTATTCACATTTAGGGAGAAGAATCCGAATTAAATCCCCGTGACTCAGATTGGGTTACAGTGTCATTTTCCCTGGATCCTCTTTTAAATCCACTCCACACTGCTTCTCTGTCTATTACATGCTAATTTAATTTTACTGTGGACGATATTTTCAGCATTTGCTGAGGACAGTAAATTTTGTAGTTTATGTTATTTCACTTTTTATGACTTTTTAACACTTAATAAAATTTTATTAGAGCACTTTTGTGTTTACAAGGCCACAAAACTCTTGGCAGGTTGTCAGAAGTCCTTTTTATTATGATCCTACTGATATACTGCGAGTAATGAAATAATCATGTCCAGAAATGTATCAAAGGCCAGAGGGATTATCCCACTTAATAGCTCCACAGATGCGCCCAGAAGAATGCGGACACGCGGCAGGACGCGCTGAGAGGCGGCGGGAGGAAGGAGGCAGCCCCCCCCGCGCCTTTCTTTACCATTTCGGTTGCTTTCCTAAAAGGCTACATGCAGGGTCATGTGACTTTCCGCGGTCTCAATAAAAAAAAAAAAAAAAAAAAAAAAAGAATTTATTCTATTGCAAAATGTGCTTTTCTTTTTATTCTCCTTGTGTGGGCATTTAAGGCTGTTCCAGTGGCAGTGGGGCTGGCTCAGCATATCCGTGTCTGTCACTTTCCTCTCATTTCTAAGTGTACTTTTGTGGCATTTAAGCAGCCGATGGTGACATTGGTGTTGATCCTCGCGGCTTCTACAACCCTTACGGAAAGGCTCTGGGAGGGACCCAGGAGGGCACGAGGTGTTTTAAAGTCCTTCCCCTCCAGACAAACAGCACCTTTTGCTGTTGCTTTTTGTTTTGCTTGCAAAACAGGGGAATAGTGAGTGACTCAAGGACTCCACTTTCTGCCTTGTGCCAAAGAACCACAGTATGCTGCTTTGATTTCTTTCTTTTCTTTTTCTCTCTTTTTTTTTCTTTTTTCTTTCTTTTTTTTTTTTTTTTTTTGGTAAGACTTGCTATGAGGATTGAGATATTGCAGCTTTTTTTTTTTTTTAAGAACAATTTCCTTTTCTTTTAAACATATACATGATCATTTAAGACACTGGTGTTAAGTTCATTCTTGCTGCAAAAGAAGGCCATTGTACTTCCTGACCCTGAAAGCAAGGTGGGTGGCTTTGTTTTATAATTAAATTTTCTGTCTCCAGCTTCATATTTCTCTTTCTGTTATTTCCTGAATAGTGTGCCAAAGTGATCAAAGAGATGAGGAATGGAATCATAAATGGAGTGATTTTGAAATTACAGTTGCTGTGTCCAGAGCACGTGTTCTTCTAAACTTTGGCTCTGAGGGACTTTGGTAATATTTTTCACAAGTGTGTGCATGTGTGTGTGCGCACGCACGTGTGTGTGTGTTTCATGCTGCAACACATCACGTTCCGATTTTGCAGTCTGTCATTGTTTAAAACAACCCCTGGGAAGCGTGCCCCTCTCTCTGTATTGCCTCCATCACACACATGTGTGTGTCCTCCCGATCTGATGTGCATGCGGCTGCTCACCAGGGCTCTTTGATTTCAACTTCAAGGGAGCAATTTTGTTCTTTGTATGTCATTTGCTAACCATGGATGAAACTTAGTGCCTGGTCTACTGTGTGTGCAGGATGGTCTACATTCTGCAGAGAGTGTATGAGGATAGCACCATCCCTTAAGCAAAATTTATGCCCTGAGACTATTTGGGCAGCCATTTTTCTCTTTTTACAGTGTTTTCCATTTGCAAATAGGACACTTTTTTCTTTTTTTTTTAATGATTTTTTTTTAACATAGCTGAAGAAGTCGGAAAGAAAGTGACATTTCGCTCTGAGTAAACATTCTTCCTTCTCTCTCGTTGTCATTGATGGCTTGTATTCTTTGCCCTTTACCAGCAGAGACCCAAGCACAGGCAGAGAAAAGGGTGCAGATTTTAGCCCTCCAAGTTTCAGAGCATTTTACGTAAGGGAATTTATGGCCAAGTGCCAGAATCACAAAAAGAGTATTAATTTTAATTCTGCTATAAAGTGACAGTTCAATTTTATAAGTAATTTTTGTCTAGGACAATTTAAATAATACTTCAAAGGCTGTCATAACCTTCATGTTAGAAATCTGTTTTATTTGATTATGAAATAAACCTCCCCTAAGGTAGATATTTTAAATTTATCAAAGTATGTTTATAATTCTTATTCAAAAGAGAAGAGATTACCTTAAACGTGATAACTGATGACACCCAGCTTAGTCAGGGGAGGAACTAACTGGTGTCCATGGGGATTTTATAGCCCCTTTTGAGGTATTCAGAGGGGAGAGGAACGGAAAGAGTGAAGCCCCCATCCTATCATCAAAAAGAGGAGTAAACAAACCATGCCAGAGGGATGAAATTGGCCTCTCCGATGATCAAGTTCAGTCAGCAGGAAGTCATGGGAGTTATGAGGACAGACCCTAGTCCCACTTTGCTCAGTCCTGATCCAGTTCTGCATATTATTTGTGTGGCCTTGGACAAGTTACCTCTCTGTGTTTAGTTTCCTCATCTGTAAAATGGGACTAATGATAATACCTCCCTCCAATTTTTGAAGGCTTGAAGTTAGGAGTTAATTGAAACAAAATATTGAAAAAAGACCCTGAATGCTACTTAAAACCTCAGGAAGACTGATGTATCCATCAGCTAGCACATGGCTGGTACGTAGCTGATGTCAACAAATATTTGCTGGAGAAGCGTGGATTGCCATTTTGTGCTCTCATTGTTCAGGCGGGGCTGATGAGCACACAGGCATCAGCCTCAGATCTAGACATGACGCTACTGAGAATAGACAGCAGTCTGGGAAAAGTTGTGTCCAGCTTCTCTTTAACTCTTCCAGTGGGGTTCTGTATTGTTTCTCAATTAACAATTAGGTTATAGTTTTGGGGGGGAAAGAAGGCTCAGATTTGGCGGGTGGGGGGAATCCCTATCTTCAGTACAGTGCTTTGTATGGAAGTAACAGAAAACTGTTAATATAAGCTAATATACCAACACATACATATTTATTTAATAAACAGTAATCGCAGGCACTATGCAAAATTCTTTGAGGTATCATCTTACTGCCTCCTCTCACTGACCTCCATCAGGTAGTTAGTTACCAATCTCTTTCTCATGGGTAAGGAAGATGAAGCTCAGAGAAGTCAAGGGACTTTCCCAAGGTCGCACAGTCAGGAAATGACAGATCTGGATGTTTAACCCAGGTCTAGGGGCATGCAAAAGCCATGCGGTTAGTCGACCACTATCTCAATCTCTTTGGCTTTTAGGGCCCCTAATCAACTTCGTCATTTACAATTGTTGTGTAAACCATGGTGAAAATGGAAATGATTAAGGCTGAAACCCAGCCTTGAATCATCTGTGTCTTGTGCAGAGCTCTGAATGCCAGGCTCAGGGGAGTGAGACATGGGCCTGCCTCCCAGGGCCTGTCCCCAGCTCATTCCACAATAACAAGCAGATGTTTAAAAAGATCCTGCCAAGAAGTCAAGGGTACTTTCATCCCCTTTGAAAAACCATGAGGATGCTGAATTTACTTGAACTGGTCCTAACTCAGCAAGAGTTGCGTGGGGGTAAAAGAGCAAGAAAGCAGAACTCAGACGGGGTGGGGAGAGGGCAGTGTAGGTTTTCCTTTTCACCAAAAGTTCTTCATCGGCTTTTCACTCCCTGAAGATAGTTGGTGAGTGTCCTGACAATTTCAGGGCACGAAGAACAACCTGAGGCAAGAAGAAAAGCCTCGATCCACATTTTAGGTCACTTAATGAGCAAGCAGGGCGAGGGGGTGGGGTGATGCAGGGGGCACTGCTTTCACCACATGCTTAACTGCACCCTTAAAACAAATGTGCACAGGACCCCAAGAGAGCACACCCAAGAGCCTGTAAGTTGTTCTAGGGAATATTCAACATGGCTTTCGTGGAAACTTATCTGAGGATACATTTCTAAAGCAGAGGATGGAAAGAGGCAAGGCGATGCCAGTTAGCTGGTAAACCCGAGACCTTTCTTCTCCAGAGGGTTAGTGAGACTCTACCACCATGGAAATAGAATGAATCTTTGACTCAAGACTTTGTGACTGTTATTGCTGGGAGAAGGGGAGGGACGGGGAGAAGAAATGGAGTGATACCTCCAAAGGACTTGTAACTTGATAGAGACCAAGCTCACCGTATGAATGTGGCAGTGGGCTCTGGAAGCCTGAGTTTGTTGCTGGAGAATTGAAGGCAATGCCTAGCAACGGTAGTGTGGGTCTACTGGGGAAGACCTCTGGGTTTACCAATCCTCTTGGCGCCTCATTCGTCTTTCAGTCTCTGAGTTGTTGCTTTGAAAGGAGAAGAGTAATCCAAATTTTGACTCACCTTAATGGGGCTTGGGAAGTCAAGGCTATATTTAGAGTTGTTTTGAGCTCGTCACTATGAAATCTGTATGAATTTCTTTAAATGAATGAGTAACTTACTGTGCCTTGATGAATATTCTATTAGAATAAGAGAAAAACTAAAAAAGCAAAGTCAGCTGCTAAATTTAATCCCACTAGTTTAAAACTGTAGCACTACATATAATAGGGCTGAGGCTGGAAATCTCTAGAAGGAACGCTGAAAGAATTGATGTTGAGGCCATATTGCAACAGACGTAATTTTAAGCCATAAAAACTTTTAAGGACCTTGAGTCATTTTCTTCAAACTCGCCTTGCCTTTCTTTCTGCATCTGCGAATTTGCCAAGATAAAGTTTATTGCTTGTAACAGGTTTTGAATGATAGTGTAGCTTTTTTGAAAATGTCTGAGTACTTTCTGATTATTTGATGGAAAGAATGTATGCTTTTCCCTTTTTATGTATCTTTCAAACCAGCTGCTCTGATATAAAGAAAAGCTTAAAAAAAATGTATTCACCCTTCTTAGGCTAAGAGCAAACATTCTGTTCCATGAAAGTTATATGATTCTCGAAAGGATGTGATGAATGAAATGGTTCTCAGAGCCCCTCTAGTCAGCTAGCTTGCGGATCAGACGGTCTTCCTAAAGTTTTGGGATCTAGAATGAAGGCAACAATGAGCAAAGCCAAAATGCGATACCCAAGGCAACAAAACAGCTAGCAGGGGCAGGCTCCCCGAGGCCAGGAAGCCACTGGAATCTGGTTGCTAGGAGACACTGGTCTTTCACTGGCAGCAGGAACATGTCCTTGAGCATGGCTTCCCCTGTGGTTGGCTTTGGACAAGCCATGAATCAGTGTGTCCTCGCTAGTGCTGCCCTCCCAAAGGAGCCAACCAGCCCACGGAGCAGGTGACACAGAGCGGCCATGGAGTGGGGCAGTTCCTGTTCTCTCAGAAAGTTTCTCACACATGCCCTGCCTTTCTGAGGTACTCTTCCAAAATCAATAAGCATTTCACATGTCTAATGTTCATTATGAGGATGTGGAGAAAGAGATGCCCGTGTAGCGCTCTCATCTGTGAGAATTTTACGAACTAAAATGATACACATCAAATCAAATGAAACTGCCTGCAAGTGCTATAGGAAACAAGAGGGATGGGATCCCGAGTTAACAGGAATTCAGACAGGTTTCAGAGAAGAGAGGGAACCGGAAGCAGGGATGACTTGCCTAGGGAAGGATGATTCTGGCAAAAGAACACCAGGGAGACCACTGAGAGCTCCCTCAGAGGTCCTTGAACTTGCCTTGCTTTCTCACAGAAGCATCCTCAGGTGCTGGCACAGGAGTGCTGGGAGCTCACAGGTCACGTCGGTGTTCCCCGGGAAAAGCCAGCTGAACGCATGTTAAGTGAAGAAGGCTGGTCTTAGTGTTATCAGAGTGACTGTATCAGGGAGTGGTGAGAAATGAGGTCATCCAGGGAAGGTATAGCCCAGTTATGAAAAGGCTCTTAAAAATTCAGCAGAAGTGGCTTCAAAAATTCACGCACTCCTGGGGACTCTAAGTCCAGCGGAGATCAAAGTTCTCCGGTTCACAGATGCTTTCTCAAATGCACTCCCTCTTAAATACGTCCCGTTTATCATATGTCACTCAACAAAACTACTGAAAATGCTCAATGTCATTAGATGTTCCATATTGGGTGAAATGCACCTTGTTTGTTTTTTTGTGTGTGTGGTTTTTTTTACAGACGATGACGAAACAAAGCCAGAGAGGCTCACGGTTAGGGTGGGTTCCTAAGTTTCAGAGGACAAGCCAAGATTTCTGGGTCTTCTGCCCCCACACACCTCTTTGGCTTATTTCTGAAAGCAGCCCATGGCGGGGGAGGCCAGCTGGAGGATGGTGACCCATGCTGGCTGTTTGGGAGGTGATCACGCTGCTGGCTTCAGGGGTGCGAGAGGAAGACAGAAGACCAGTTGTCTTTCTTCTTCTCCCTTGCTTCTCCCTGTGCTTTGCTCCCTTTGCCTTTCCTCCCCCACTCTTTCCTCTTCTCTGCCAGCAGCCTCAGACCTCTGAGGGACGTTCCTTTCAGGCACCACATATGTGGGCTCCTTGACTGACACAGCAGCCACAGGACCAGAGGCAAAGCTGTGTTATCTGGGAGGGGAAAAGGCAACAGCCCCCCCCCCCCGCCGCCGCCGCCCACTTTTATTGATATATAACTGACAAACAACATTGTATATGTTTAGGGTGTACAACAGAATGATTTGATACTTGTATATATTGTGATATTGTATTACAATAAGAGAATATTCTTCACCTCACATAGGGTCCTCATCCAATCACAGTTCTCACCTGTGAGGAGAGCCTGTAAGATGTACTCTTTCAGCAACTCTCAGATACGCAGTACAGTATCACTAACCGTAGCCATCACGGCGAACGTGACATCCCCAGGACTGATGTATCTTTATAACTGGAGGTTTGCACCATCTGACCACCGTCACCTCCATCTCCCCCACCGCCAGCAGCTACAAATCTGATCCCATTTCCATGTGTCTGATTTTTTTTAAGATTCCTCATACAAATGGGATTATACTGCATTTGTCTTTCTTTGTCTGGCTTACTTCACTTAGCCAAAGCCCTCAAGAGCAACAACTCTTGGACCTGAAACATGACATCGTGGCAGCTCTTGGAGAGGTCTGATGGAAAAGATAACAAAAGAAGGACATACAAGGTTGCTAACATTTTTAGGCATACATGTAAGCATTGCACTTAAATATGCCTGTAAAAGATTCCCTTAATGAGCTTCCAGACCTGTTTTCAAAAATACTCACCCCACTCTCCCATGTGATATGATGGTCACCTAGATTTTTGACTTAAATATTAAATGGTCTTGCTTACGAGCCAGTCAGCTATATGAGAGAGACAGTATAGTCCTGCAGGCTTCAGAGGGAGAGGACAGGCATTGGAATCCACATGCCACCATTTACTAGTTGCTACTGAACCTCTAGGAGCCTCGGTCTCTTCTGTACAATGCAAATAAGGAGTCCTACTTAACAGATTGGTTGTGGCCATTAAATAACAAAATGAATGTAAGGAATTGAGCGCAGTGTGGCCTTGGAGCCACTGGTCACCTTGTGGGCGGCAGCCACCCACAGCAGAAGCTTCTTCCCCGACTCTGTCCCCGAGGCTGAAGATGGTATTTCTAAAGCTACCATTTTAGCTTTTTCCCTTAACAGCTTCTTGAACAGCACTTTTCCCTACCAAGTTGCTCATATAGAAGTCAGTCAGCAAATCACACTGAAGAGTTTCTTAGTAAATGTTTATTGGTGAATGTATGAAATGATCGCCCCACATCCAAAGCAAGTTTATTTTCTCCCCTTGATTTCAGTGGTGATTCTTTTTTTGTGAAGGGTTGTGGCGGGGGCTGGTAAATCCTGTAGACAGACAGAGTGACACGGCGCAGGCACGGGTGTGTCTGTGGGATCAGGTGCCTGCCCATCAGCCCAAGCACTTGGAAATTCCTTTTCATTATACTGCAAAGCAACCGGCTGGAAAAGGAAAATTCAGTTAACTAGTTCTTTCGTGGAAAACATCCAGGCAGGCTTTTTTTTCCCCCTTGAATCCCCCTGCCCACCTCCCCAGTGATCTGGCTGGATAGACTCATTGTTTCCCACCGACAGGCTTTACCTGATGCTTTCTGCGACAGAGCCCATGTCCTGTGGAGAGAACAGGTGTGGCAGCCTCCAGGACGTCTGGTCTTACGGATTCTAATGGTCACTTTGCTGCCAGACCCCAGTTTGCATCATGAATATAGACAAGCTGTAGAACATGAGCTTTAAGCAGGTGAATAATGTCAGATGGGAATAGGAATTTTTTTTTTAACAAACTAGAAAAGAGATCAAGAAGCCTGCCAGAGTGAAAGGTGCTTTGGGGTTGGCAAGACTTATCCAGAGGGAGGGGAGATTATACAAATAACTAGACATGAGAGGTCTTATCTTCATCCTAGACTCAGACATATAGTTACATTTTGATCTTATATTTTGAAGGTAAATTTTTTCCCTACCTATTAAGTCTACCTTCTTCCTTATAACCAGAAGGACTTCTTCAGCTCCTGTGAGGAATGCTAATGCCAATAGCGATCTTGAACAGTCTCTAGCATCCTTCAAACTTCATTTAACTCTGGCGGCTCCTTCATCTGACACTCAGATGGCCATGGAAGCATCTGTTTTCAAAGCCATACTCAGGCTGATCGCCGCCACCACTGGGTTTGCCCAGAGCCTTGTCTCTTGGGAATCTGGTTCTGTATTTCTTTGAATGAGCTCAGCCCAAGCCTCTTATCCTAAAGGAAAGTCAGGATTGTGTCTGAGAAACACTCTTACTAGGTCATTCAGATCACTTATCCACCCACCCAGCCACCCAACCCTTGAACAAACGTCTTCACACAGGCTATCAACTCCAAAAGGCAGGTGTCTTGTCTGTCTTCTTGTTACTTTAGCTCCAAAACTCAGCCCACACCTGGCATAGGGTAGTCCCTGAAGGAATATTTGTTCAATAAATGAATGAACAGTTACCAAGTACCACTCTGTGTTGGAACTTGAGGTACTGATATGACAAAATGCAGTTCCTGCCTTCTTGGTGTTCACGATTCTTTCTCATGATGGCTTTGTGCCCCATTGGAAAAAAGAGATTTCAAGGCTGCGCATACCCTTCTTATATTCGATGAACTAGAGCTGTTTTAATAATTGACTGCGTAATGCACCAAAACAGATGTGGAGTTCCCTTTGGAGACAAATGGGGCTGGGGGGAACCGCTTCACTTCAGACAGATTCTCATCATTTCTTCGGAAAGTGCACAGCACCTCCAGTCACTAATGGCCGTTGGAGACTTTGGGGACAACTAATCTTAATGACTGCACCATTTCCTATGGGTCTTGTTAGTTCCTAAAACCATCTGTAAGAAGTTATTGTATTTGGCTTTCTTAAGCTATATTTTTAAGAAAGACATTTAATTAGTGCTTGTTAAGATGTTGTGAGTGCTTTGGCCACTTCTCTCACCCCTGCTGTTTCTTCTTGGTCAGCACATTTCTGGAAGTGTTGTTTCCGGAAAAAGGCATAAGATGCTTCTCTGTTTGGAGAGCTGCTCTGCGTGTCTGCATGAAGCAGGTTTCTGACGGGGACGGAAGAGACCGCCAGGCTGGCTGGGCAGAAAGGGCTCTGTGTTCATAGCAGCTACTTGGAAAAGCCTCCAATTTTGACATCTTTATTAAGAAAGCTGAGTTTCAAAATGGGGTTGGGACAGACAACCACAGGCGTGTGCCCTGGAGCCCCTAGGGAAGAATGTCCCAAGAGGGAAATGGGTGAAATAGCCCATCTAAACACCTTTGCAAAAACTTCGCAAGAAGGAATCTGCTTAAAAAGACATAGTTTTAGTGACTCTAAGAGACACTAGAAAACAGCAAAATAGTTCATAGCATCGAAAAATCCACCGATAGTTACTAAAAGAATAAATACCTTGACTATAGCTCTATTGTTCTTGCTAATGTTTGATACCACTGAGTTGACTAAAAATTCAAACCATCTTACAAAATAAGACAATTTCATTGAGATTTCCCCAGAATCCTCCATCCGTATTTGGATGAGAATGGTTTGATATTTGTAATCGTTGATGAATCACAAAGACACGTCAAGTCTAGTCAGATGGAGAGAAGTATTTCTAGACAATGCCATGTGAAGTCAGCGAAAATGAAGAAATAAAGAAATATGTGTGTTTAGATAGGTTAAGAAATGTTGTACAATCTCCTAAGAGAATTTACTTCTATTTTGTCCTTGAAACATGTATTGAAGGAACAAAAAGTTTCATGCTGGTAATTGCATAAAGGATAATTAAAACGAATTCCCTTTCTCTTTGAATTTCAATATGCTCCTTTAAGGTAATCCTTAATTGAAGAGGAAGTCCAATAAATGTAATATAGATTTAACCAAATTATGAAATCTCCATACTCTTCAGGAAAAGTCGTTTCTATTGGAATCCTTTCTGCCTCCTTAATCTAAACATTTATATATATTAAAGGCTTCAGTGAAGGATTAGCATTTGGCGCTGGGTGTGAAAACATTTCCTGCTGGGCCCTCAACCACTAACAAGCTTTTTGTTTGGAAGAGGGGGCAGGCATTGGGGAGGAGAGAAGAAGGGAGAGAAGTTGGCCAACTCTTGACATCTGAAATCTTGATCAGTCCCCGCAAGTTTTTTGGTTCGTGTGGATGATTTGTGGTATTGTTGTTTATCTATCATTCATTGGGACTTACTGTTTGGATGCAGGGGTCCCAAGACCATCTGCAGACTTGATGGGTTTTCTCTCAGCCAGTCCAGACATCTGGCTGTCAAGTTACAATCGCATCCCTGCCCCCCAAGTTGTTGGATACTCCCGATTCTCTTTGAACATACTACTGGGATACAACAGTTTCAAGCCATTGATGGGAGGGGCAGAGTCAATTCCTGACTTTAGTCTAGTTGGAAACAAGACTGACGAAATGAAGAAGGTGTCTATTTTGCTGGAAGGCTGGCTGTTTTCCTCCTATGGGGTTTAATGATACACCAGTTTCCTCTGTAGCTTGTACAACTCACTCTGAACAAGGAGAGAAACAGTGCCTTCGAAAATCACCTTCATGGTTTTTCCATGTTTACTATTTCCTGTTGTCTTTGCCTGAAAGTGTCGTAACAAAAATTAGGGTTGAGCATACAAACATTTGAGCCGGTGGGGGGATGAAAGGAGTTGATATCATATTTCCTTTCCAGGTTAATATGGGTGCCTTTGATAAAAGCTCTATAGACTTAGGACAGGATATGATGCCAATTAAACACATGAAACTTAATTTTGGGACTAAACAGTCACATACTTCTTCTTCTGATATCTGCTTGGCTGTTACTAACATGACATTTATTTCTCAACTACAGTCCTAAATTTATTGGATTGGCTTTATTTAAGGGACATGGGGCAACTAATATTAGCGCATGTAAAAGTCTAGCAATGTCTCCGAAATTGTAAAGTCCGAAATTGTAAAGCAGCTATTATAAAGAGAACACGTTCTCCTGAAGATTGTCAGCACGAGGTCAAGAACCCACGCAGACTCACTCCGTGAGCCCTTAGACCTACCGCTCACCTTGGCTGGAGGCAGATTTCAATTTGACACCTAAACTTCAAAACAAATCAACCAATTTTATCTCATAAAGTACAACAGGGAAAAATCTGACCATCTCTCCTTAGTCTTACATGTAAATTGCCTCCTTTTCAAGATTGTCCATATCCATTGAAAACCGGTGTAACTGGTGACCACAAAATTATGCATTACAAGTTGTTTAAAAATATGAAAAGTAATGTGTCGTATTTGGTAACAACACGTTTAAATTATAAAATGAAATATTACTGTTTCGTTTTAATGCAAAAAATAATTAAAGGGAAGGCACGCAAATATAACGAGTCAGGTCACCCTCCCCATCTTTTCACTCTGACACCTTGTTTAACTCCAGCTAATGATCCTATGAAAAAAGTATTAGTGGTTTCATTTCAGCCCCTGGTGGTCTATGTCACATACTACATAACCTGCTGGTGGGTCCTCTAGGGCTATTTCTCATTTACAGACAGTAGCCTTTTATAATTTGTCTGTCGGGGGAGGGGGCGAGAAGGGAGTGTATCCTGTTCAAACCTATTTATTATGCACTTGAAAATAGTGAAAATGTTTATAAAAAGAAGTCAAGTTAAAATTTTAAGACCTGGTCATAGGTCAAGTGTTCAAATTCAAACCTACAACTCTATATCAAGTGCTCAAGTAGTTATTATGTTTAAAAGAGAAAAAGTCACTCATGACTTGTACTCCATGTGGAAAATTACCACGCTGCAGTTTTTCTAACCACGAAAACTCTCATTTCCCATGTGCAGTTGGTTAGCTCCTCACCATGTCCCTAAGGAGTCTACGGGAGTCTGAAGCCCTGTAGAAAAATGAGAATTTCCACACTTAAACAAAGCCAAGGCAGCATTTTTAATGACTAAAAATAAGAGCAGAAGAAGTGGAAGAGGAGGGACGATGGGGCTTTGTTTTTTTTTTCTTTTTTCTTTTTTTTAGCCTTCTATAAAAAATGAGTGTGGGGTTCCCAGGTGAGGATCAAATGTGGGCTTGCTTTAAATTTTTACAGGGCATTGACCTAAAAAATAGAGGGAAAAAAAAACTCTCTTAAATTTCCTAACTCTGAGCTGCACGAAGGGAATGCTGAAACGAAAGGAGTCATCAAGGCCAAATTCACCAGACGGCTTTCGTGAACTGTTAGAGGCAATTTCAGGATCTGTGCTGTTAATTTAGGTGTGCTTTCTCTCTGAGCGTGGGTGTTTTATTTCCGACCAGTTCTTTCTATTCTTTGGTTGAATGTATACGGCTGATTCTTTCAGCGTTTCTCTCTCTCTCTCCCTCTCTCTCTCTCTCTCTCACACACACGCACGCACACACACAGTTTCTGTACATTAAAGAAAAATGAATACCTTTAGTCCCTTAGTAACAGTATTTTAAAAAGCAGTTCAATATTTGGATTGGAGAGTAGAATACTTTCAAAGACAACTCTAGTGGGCACAATGTTTTAACTGTTTTCTGTGCCTCCATTTTATTGTGTGCGAGCGGACAGCAAAATGGTGGTTCCAGCATTTTGTTGTATGAGGGCTCCTTTGCAGTTAGCATCTGAGGGCAGACGCAGAACCGGTTTGGATGCCAATAGAAAAGTCAGATTTTCCGGCCCAGAGACCGATTCCGTAAAGCATACCCAAAAATTCACCTCCATTCCCAGCTGCTTCAGCAACATTTTAGATATACACACACACATATATATGTATAAAAAACACAGGGAGAAATTCCTGATTAAAATTTAGAAATGCAACAGAAATGATATATCAGTGAAATACATAACTCCCTGTGTTGGTAAATGCAGATGTTATTAATAGAGCCTGCAATGTCACAGTAATCTACCTGGAGAAAAGATCCAAGGCAGAGTTAGTGGAGAGAATGTGAATGTTTTACTCGTGAATAAATGATCTTTCCAGATCAAGGTTGAGGTCATTTGCAGACTAGTTTACGTGAGCTCATTCCACAGCTATTTTCACATGCAAATCAGCATTCTGATTTTTAAAAAATATATATTACAGCCTTTTGTTCATGAGAAGATCTTTAGTTGATTTCTTAAAATAATTGAAAAATGTAAGAACTGAAATGTAAGAACTGGCTGAGAGTGCATTTTTAATTAGCTCCTAAATAGAACCAAAGGTAAGATAGATTTTGACTTACCCTTAACTGGATCTCAAATCGAAGAGAGATGAATTTGACTAAGACAAGAGTGTGACATTGCCCGCTATTACCTACGTCTGAATTACCACTCTCTTTTGTCTGAAGGAAAACATTTCCTTCTCAATGAGGTGTATGTTTTTAAGACTGAAGAAAACTGAGGCTCATACCATAGAGGTTTTTTTGTTTGGTTTTCTGTTTTTTCTTCTTTTGCTTTTTGACTGCAGTTGCTAAACATCTGAGATTATAAAAACGATGTTGCTACATAAAATAGACCTGCAGCAACACTGTTTATGGCACACACAACAGTATTATTTTCTGCTGTTTGGTGTGCAGAAGTTGTAAATAGGAAAATGTGTAAGCTATTAAATCTAGCAGCAATAGGACTCTTAAGGCAAGGTTTATTATACCAGTGCCTGAAAAAGCTTTACTCTCCCCCCTTTTATCTGTGGGTGTTAAATTTTCGTGTTTTCAACAGTATTTTAGCTCTGGAGATATTTATCTGGTAGCATCTTGGAGAAAAAGGAAATGGACAGATGTCCATAAACAAAGGGCTCCACCTGGTGGTAAAGAGGAGGTATGACATGCAAAGAGAACCTGATGGAAGGGCAGCATGTAGTGTGTGCATGTGCTTCCTGTAGTGAATATGTTTGAAGGAAAGAGAAAGACACGATTCCCCAAATTTGGATTTCAATGTTGAGGTAGCTTCACAGATAACATCGTTTTTGATTATTTCATTCAAATTCAGTCCTTCTGATCCATTTACAAATTATTTTATCCCAAATGCGTCCATCGGAACAGACATTAACACGTGACTTAGATATTAAGCACAATATAAGGCAAACTATCCGTATCATTTGATAATCTTACTTTTAAGTAGAATACCAGCTAGTAGACCAGTTTGAACAAAGAAAGCATTTGCTCCAACACAGAAGTGTTCTGTGTGCGGCTTTGTGGTTCACCTAAGTAGGAGGGACTAGAAAGGATGTGGTACAGAATTCAATCAGTGGAGGGAAGAAATTATTTCAAATCTGGGACTAAGACACAGAAAATTGCTCATTTTTCAATGGCATTTGTGGCTAAAATGTTGGAGAATCTGAATCTACATATTGTGACTCTTCCACCCTTTCAAACTCTAAAATTAGACCAGAAATTACATATATCAAATGCTATGCAAAATGTAAAACAGGCATGACGTTTATGGCTCTCTACGTAAGGTGGAAATTAAATCTTCAGCCTCCAATAAAATTGTATTTCTGTAATAAAACTGCTGCACCTTGACTCTAGACTACACTGAATCCCAAATTAAACACCCCATTTACCGTACTGTAACAAGCAAGAGGGTTTGCTACACTGAACAATATTATAGATAGAGAAAGGTATTATATTTTGCTTTACCATCTATGTACAGTCCACCCTAACAGGCTCATTCCCCATGTCTTCTTTCTTAGCACATATAGTATTTTGATGAGGAAAAAATTTAAGGTTTGTCTTTCATCGGTACATTTCTATTTCTTCCTTAGTTAGAGAAATCTGTCTAGGTGGCCGGGTCTAAAAAAGTCCATCAAGGAGGATATTTACTGCAGAATGTCCTCGTGCATTTCATGGATAACTCAGTCCTCTAAGCAGAAACAGCTGGTGTGCTAAAGGCTAGGTACATTTCTTTACGCATTATGTGTAATATGTAGCGGCTCTTCCCTCTACCGCACGTGCGCAGCTCACCCCATGGCCACGACCGCAGCACACACAGACTGCTACATAATGTATGAAGGTCTTAAACTTAGGATCTGGTCATACATGTTATGTATTTATCTTACCCAGCGTTGACTTAGAAGAATTAGACGGGATGTTGTTTTAAGCAGTCTAATGTCATAGATTGAGATCCACGCCCCCCCGCCCCCCATCACACGTTGGCCCAGCCAACAATGACTTCTGGCATTTGTGAAGGGGCTTATTAGAAATTAAAACCTACGGAGAGTGAAGCAGAAAGAACGATGAATACTAATGTCGCTTCATCTTTCCAACCCAAGCGCAGGCGAGCAAGGCTGGGAGCCGAGCCCGGGCCGGCCTGCGGCGCTCTCCCCGCGGAGCACCCCCTCTAGCGGACGGAACGGGAAATTCCCTCTCCCCGCCGCCGCTTCCGCCCGTCAGTCCGGCCTGCGCTCCCCTCCCCCTCCCGCAGGACACTGTGGGTATTATTAACCTTCAAGAGCGATACGGCGAGATGAATGTTAATCGTGGAGGGATTTCTAATCAAGTTTAATGGTGTAGGACATAAGAAGTTGTGTTAGCAGTTTCAATCCTGCTAAAAATGCTAATTGTTATGTTTCCTATGATAGGTGAGGGTAATAGGAAAATGGCAGCAGTTTCGGTGTTCAATTTGGAAATTGTTGCCTGTGATTTGGAGGCAAGTGCAGAGCCCTTGGTGGAAATGACTTGTCGAGAGGCTAGTTTCTTCAGAGACATCGGAGATTTGGGGCTTGATGTCTACTCGGTTCAAGAAAAGAGAATTCTCTGCAGGGAGAAATCTCTTCGTATCAGAAGCCATGGGGAGGCATTTTGGACCTGCAAACGACACGGTTTACACAAAGGGGTGCAGAGGTGATAACGTTGAGTACTGATCTTTGGAGCACTTTCTGTTTTATGTTTCCCTCTATGGTTCGTTGCCATTTACGCCAACATGCAAAGGTAATTTCTTTTTAAAGCGATACATACAGTAACAGCAAGTAGGAGTCCTACGTGAGAACAGAGCGAATTCTCATTTCTCTCTTCCTCGACTTCTGTCTCTCTCATTGACTCGTGTGTCATTATCTGTGCTTTTGTGTAAGGACAGCCTAGTGTCCTCAGCTTCGCTGCTCCCTCTCATGCTTAAAAAGTTGGCATCTCGTGTACCCCTTTGGTCTGCCCTGGTCCCTTGCTATTTGAGCTGGGGTTCTTGCAAGGCAGATACGCACAAGGAATTAGAGAGTATTGGATGGCATAGGAACAATGTCTTCAGTGTGTATTTTTCCTTGACTTCAATTACCCTAAATTCTATGGTTCAAGCTTGAACTACTACGGTACCTTCATGATGTCACCTACCAATGAGCTAGAAAGTATTTTACTGCAGTGTAGGTTACCTGTTGAATACTGGTCTTGAAAAGTTTTCTTGTATTTTTTTTAAGATTTTATTTATTTATTTACTCATTTTTATTTAAGTTTTCTTGTATCTTTGTACTTTGCATATTCAGTGTAAGTTTAGAAAATATCTAAGTGATGAATACAAATGATCAAAAGATAATCCACCTTAACGGATATATGCCTGTGTGAATATGGAGCGTTGTAACTGTATCGTCCCAGCTGCCATATGTGGATTTTGTCTTCATCTTTTTTTAGTCTTCTTTTTAAAAAATGATTCAATGTAGAGGAGATAGAAATGATTCATGGGTGTTGACAAGACACGTGAAATCAGTGATCAACTTTATTTTCCTATCAGTAATGATAATTAATTAGCCCAGGTGTCATACCTGTGCTGTAAGCCTTATCCCTATTTTACAGATGAAACAACTGAGACACTAAAGGGTTAATTGTTTGCCCAAAGCTATGTAGCAGCTCTGTCAACATCACAATTTTATTCCCCTACTCTTATTTCTTTGCAAATGGAACAATTATACCTCTCTTTGAAGGATGAAAATCTACTGTGTGTATCACAGGAGAGTAGGGCTGATGAACAATGGAACAAAGAGGTCACATAATGGGGCACCTGGGTGGCTCAGTGGGTTAAGCCACTGCCTTCGGCTCAGGTCATGATCTCAGGGTCCTGGGATCGAGTCCCGCATCGGGCTCTCTGCTCAGCAGGGAGCCTGCTTCCCTCTCTCTCTCTGCCTGCCTCTCTGCCTACTCGTGATCTCTGTCTGTCAAATAAATAAATAAAATCTTAAAAAAAAAGAAGAGGTCACATATTATTTGTTTTAAAATTGCAGAATCTTTCCTCGTGTTATAGAGTCTTTTACTACATTTTCTAGGTCGGAGTTATTTTAGCGTCATAAAGCTTCACATATACTTTTGGCAAAGTCAGTAGTCACCCGTACACAGGAGGAGTTGGTAATTCGAGTTAGGACAGAGTGAGCCCCAACATATCCTTCACTTGAAGGTAGAGTAAATTCAGTGAGGTACCAGATTTTCTTTTCATTTTCTCTCCCAGAAGAATCTGTGTTTTCTTCCCCCTACCCAAATGTTCCAGCGAACATTGCAGCTGTGCAGCAAGAGGCATTTTTGCATGCATGTATTTGGAGAACAATGTGGAGTATTTATCCCTTGGGATAAAAAAAAAAAAACAAAACCAAAACCCAGCAACAACAAACTTGAAAACAGATGGTTCTGATACAGTCTGATAAGAATGTAAACAGGAAAATATCTTTGTTGACTTATTTCTTAGTAATCAGTAATAATTAGGTATTGTCTAGAGATGAATTACAGTTTTGATTTTGCAAGCATGGCCACGAACAGCTTCTGAAAAGTGAAACTAAATTTCTGACGTTGGTGAGGAATTAGTGACTCCTGCTAAAACTTCCTTATTAAAATTCTTCTTGATTGATAGAAACAAATGGAAATTTTAGAGGATAATTTCTACATTCTTTGTTGTTTCTTTTGTCATCATTTGATTTAGAGATATACTTCTCTGGCCTGTCCATGAATGGGTTCACTTGAAAAATAACTTAAAATTTCTCTACAATTTAAAGAACTAAAACTCCCCTTCCTTCCTTCCTCTTCCCTCCCTCCTGCTCTCTTTTCCTTCTTTTCTTTTCTTTTTTGGTCTTATTATTTTACATGAAAATGAAATCTCTCTTTAGAGTCTGGACTGGTGTTTCTATGAACTCATTATATTTGTTGTTTAAGACATTTCTTGAAGGTGATTTCGATGCAATAAACATTTAATAAATGCTTCTTATTTGTCGAGTTCTATGATAGGCACTGGGGACACAAAGATGAATCTGACATACTTTGTTCTGTTACATGACTCATGGTTTAGCTGTAGAGGCAGGTCCATTAACAAATATCTCTCACTCAACTGATTAGAACAGGGAAAAGTGGCATAGTGAGGAGTCAGGAGAAGAAGTGATTCCTTGGGAGGGCAAGGTGTTTTATAGAGGGAGTACTAGATCACGTCTTAAATACTGTTTATCAAATCCTGGCTGCAGAGATCCATAGGCTGTGACATCCTGAATGCATAATGAAAATTCAGATTGCCGACCAGTTCTTTGTGCAACGTGTAGACAAGATCATGGAATCCTGCCATGATCTAGAAGTTTGGAGAAGTGCTTTTCTTTTAAAATACAATGCTTGTCATAGAAAACTTTGGAAAAATAATCTTGACTTTAATATGTAATTCAGCCATCTGAAATTATTTGTTATTAAAGTAATACAGATAGTCTATGCAGCATATCCCATAAACCCTGGGCATTTCTTTTTTTCAGCAACATTCAACAAACAGTGTTTGTAGATGCTGTCTATGGTGCTAGGCACATGGATTAAGAGAACAAATAATATGTGTAATCTCTCCTTATGGAACATAAAATCCGATAGGGAAGGACAATATCGTACAGTTAACTGCTCCAATTATCTATTAGTTAAAATGCAACAAGTGTTACTATACATAATGTATGCTACTGTTTTGTCTACCCTGCTTCTATTCTTTCTTGTTCTGGTGACAGTAACTCACTTTTATTTTTGAGACCCACCCTTCACCCCTGCGTGCAGCCTCGATGGGACCGGCAGCCAAGGTGCCCCGTCCCTAGCTTGTGACCCAGTGTAGGCCAATCAGGTGGTCTTTGCCAGGAGCCAGAGGGCTCTCTCTCCAGTTGCACAATCTCACCATGTTGGAAGTTTGTGGCTGCTTCAACCCTCGCTTTCCTTTTCTTTTTGACAGTTACACTATACTCTTTGAATAAATTCACTGTTAATCAGTTTTACCTGTTTTCAACTACTTACGGTATTTATAAAAGTGCTTAAAAAGCCAGGACTCAAATAAAAAGTAAACTAAACTGTGGCATGACTTTGAGGCTTTGGTGGAGTTTAAGAGTAGAGACCCCATTTGATCCTGGTCCTCACAGCACTATATTCTGAATAGTATGAGTTTGGTGACCTAGGCTCAATTTCCCCTTCCCTGAATCTGCAATAAATAATATTTATATAATAATAGTATCAGAAGTCATAATATTTACAAAACAGAATGTAAATATTATAAACTTTGGCAGTCTAAAAGCTTTACCCTAACAGATGTCCGGAGGTGGGGTGCTGTGTTAATTTCCTTATCTTAGAGTACCAAGGTCAGTAAATACCTTCTAAAGCTGCTAGATCCAGGAATGGAGATATAATTGTATCACTTAAAAGTGTACAGCTACCCAACTGAAGACGTAAAGAATGATGAATTAACCTAAATTGGGGAGAAGACAGAGAGAGAAGGAAGGCATATAAATGAGTGAAATTTTTCATCTTTCATGTAGAGAAGTCAATAGCTTCTGACTGCCTAAGGTTGAAAAACCAAGAAAGAGAGGTGTAGATACAGTATTTATTTGGAGTTAAAGTGGGACCCACTAGAAGAACTAACATGTAAATTTATTAACAGTGACTTTCTTCGGGGGAATAGTTGGTGGTAGAAGAAGGGGCAAGAGAGGGAGTAAAATTTGACATAAGCTTGGCTGGAAAAGATCTGGTATTCCAGAAATACACGAGTCATTAACCTAGTGATGGCATTAAGAAAACAGTATCATCCTGGGCTGTGTGAAGACAAGTACCATTTGTTGCTGGGAAATAATCCTTGTATAAATTCATCATAGGCTGGGTTCTTATTTGAACATTACACATCGGGTCTGTAACTTAAAACAGATGTATGAAAACCACACAGAATTCATGTATAGAAAGAGGAAAATGATGACAGGGCTTGGAGACTATGTACGCAAGGAAAAAAGGTGCGTTATTTATCCTGGAGAAGAGAGGGCTGAAGGGAGACAGAATTAACCTCCAGGCAATGAGGTGGAACTTTGGAGAATGCCAACTGGCCTTCTCCCCCTCACTGGACAGAGCAGAAGAAAGCGAGTTTCACAGAACAGCATCAGGAGAGTCTGTTTTTAGACACAGGAAGACTTTATGATCTGTAAATATGACTAAACTGCTGAATGGCTACCTCAAGAACTTTTGGAGTGCTTTAGACATAAGATAGAACATCCATTTCCCAAATACGAGCTTGTACCAGACCTCAGGTCCCCTTAGAGATGTAGCAAGTATATTTTATAGTCTGAGGTCTATAAATTTACATATGGAGAAAGATTAAGGATAAAGTAGTCTAAATAGTCCTACCTTGGCTGTGATTCCCAGGTAATATCTCATGAAGAAAAGAAAAATCAATATTCACAATTTTTTCTCTGAAGTACTATGCTAACTACTGGTTCCTTTAAAATATATATGCACACTCATATATATTACTTTATATATCACGTCTTAAAAGAAAATCATGTATTCTTAGGCACAGTAGTTCTCAAATTCTTATTTTGCACTACCATTAAGATATTTATGGTTTATTTTCTCACAATGGAAGTCATACATTTTTAATGCTAAAAAAAACTAAAAAACATAGAAATCACACTAAAAAATACTACTTTTTTTTTTCTCATGAAAAAGCGACCAAGCAAATGAAAACCATAGCCACACAGGACCAGCCGTCTCCTGGCTGCGTCGTCGGTGGCCCAGAAGGGCTTTGCTCTTGCCGGAGTCTGCTCGCCGAGGTTCGTCCTCTCGGGAAGGAGGTAGGAGTGCACGGTTAGCTGTCTCTTCATCTGTCCTCCTCTCTGCAAGTGGATCTCATTTCCCCACTCTCCGACGCTTCTGTATTAAAACGATGAGCAGAAATGCAGTCATGGAGTATTGATTTACCCAGTGCCTAAATCAGGGCCACTCCCTTTTGAAAACTGGCTGTACAGAGTCTGTGTCTAAGTAGCTGTGGCCCTGGCAAGACGCTAAAATTAATGCCCGCGTGTATGTTCAGGCGTGTTTGTGTTTAACACCCGACCGGGATTCTTCGACTTTGGACTTTGGGTCTGAGAAGGAACCCCATTTACCTGGAGCTCCTGCTGGCTGGAGGTTTGGTGGAGGGGAACAGGAAGTAGAGGATGAAGGGAATGGCTCTTGCTTCTTTACCCAACGGTGGTTGCCACAAGAAGATTCTGGAGCTCAACGAAGTTTGAAATTGCCCACCATGCTGAGAGTAGGTGAGAGAGGCACGACCTTATTGGCCTGATCTCTCTACCCATGTGTACCCGTTGAGCCACGTATGTCTGGTCCCATGTCAGGGCCATCCTTACTCTGCTCATCTCCTGTCTCCAGTCTTCTTGAACTCTTGAGTCAGATACCTTGGTTTCTATTGATTTCTCCTGGAAAAACGACACTCCTTTCTCTATAGCCTCCCTATCAATAACGTGGCTACATGAAATATGCAGGAGCTGGGAGCCTCCTGTGTTCAGCGGCTGTTTCAACATGCTTCCATCTTTAACCCTTCTCTGCCCTCCTAACTCTAGCTGGTTGCAGGGTCTGAACCTATCATCTGCCCTGAGCACACACATGGAGATCCATGAGATGGTTCCCTAGCTCTGCATAATGAACTTAAAGAATTTCAAAGCTGGAAGGACGTGTTTAGGGGATTTAAATCTTTTAAGTTGCATGTCAGAATCAAAACTCAGAGAATACAGGTCTTGCCCGAGACCATACAGTTGTTTACTGGCAGATCTAAAACTAGACCCAGGCTGCTTATTTCCTAGGACTCTGTTTCTTCCCCGAGAAAGCACTGTCAGAGAAGGCAACCGCAAGCTCTATGTTCTTATCAGCCCTCCCTGTTCTGAAGCTATCAAGGGGTGCGGGTGCCTTCTCTGTTGAGACACTGGTCCTTAAGAGCTGACAGTTCAGTATTTAAGAAAAAATCACTATCACGGGGCGCCTGAGTGGCTTAGTGGGTTAAGCCTCTGCCTTCAGTTCGGGTCATGATCCCAGGGTCCTGGGATCGAGCTCCACATCGGACTCTCTGCTCATCAGGGAGCCTGCTTCCCCCTTTCTCTCTGCCTGCCTCTCTGCCTACTTGTGATCTCTGTCTATCAAATAAATAAATAAAAAATCTTAAAAAAATCACTATCACTAAATATTGTCTGTAATTTAGCATGGATATTTCCCTGAATCAATCCATGCCATTAATATTTATATGAAAACTGGAGGTGCGTATGAGAGGATCTATGCAGACAAAGGTTCCTTTTTCATAATTTTTTTTTATTTTATTTATTTGTCAGAGAGAAGGAGAGAGAGAGAGAGCACACAGGCAGGCAGAGGTGGAGAGAGAAGCAGGCTCCCTGCCGAGCAAGGAGACCATGCGGGACTCGATCCCAGGACCCTGGGATCATGACCCGAGCCGAAGGCAGCGGCTTAACCCACTGAGCCACCCAGGCGTCCCAAGGTTCCTTTTTCAAATAGCACAAATTAATGCTTTCTCTCTCCCGTTTTGGTCTCTAAACATCTCAGGGAGCTAATGATCCCTGCCCTTTCTGTCGTCAATTTTCTTATCTGTCAAATAAAGCGATATGAGATGGTCTCAAAATCTTTTCAGAACCCCCCAATCTTGGATTTCTGGATTTGTTTTTTCTGAAAAGTTAAGATTTGGGGACTTTATCTGAGTTTTGAATACATCATAATGAAGCCTTTCTAAAATGTATTCTCTCTCACCAGCTGTTAAAAACAGCATAGTGGAACACCGCATATCCCCTTCACGAGCCAGGATTGGGTGTATGGGAATTGACTTGTATACCAACACCTGTATCCTCAGGGCCTAAAGAAAAACCCTTCAGATGGTAGCGTTTTGAGTCCTTTTGTCAGAACTGATATAATTTCTGGAAAATGCAGAAAAACAAAAGGAGAGAAATAAGGAAGGCTCAAAGGCCACTACTGAATGGGAGAAATTGGCCCTGGCAGAAAGCCAAGTGCCTTTTTACAACCCAAATGTTTTCATTATTTGTTTCTCTCTCTGGCATCGATACCTAACTCCTGACCAGCTTCCTTAGGCTGGTCTTGATCTAACATTTGACCGACCGAACCAAAGGAACACGTGAGGCTTTGGGGTTGGGGCAATCAAGAGAGTTGGAAGTCACTTCCAGAGTTAAGAGTTAAGTTAAGATTGTTATCCAGTTATATTGTCATCCTGGATTTTTGACAGCTTGGTTCATCCAGGTAGAATTGTCTACATGGTATAATTAGTAGGACTCCAAAAGTTCATAAATATCCTCTGACATGAACAGTAGATTCTAATCTCTTTCATTACAGAAGGGAGGTGCTTGAACACTTTCCACCACAACTGATGTCACCTGTGTGAGGAACTACCTTTAATAGCTTTTAATATGCCCCCTCTTTACCTGTGGGGGTGGGGGGACGAGGTGGACCCTGAGGACCAGGACAGGGAAGGTCACCCTCTCTCTAGTCATGTTGAAAAATCTTTCCATGACATAACCAATGCATTTATCCTAGTTATTATCACAGAGACATCAGCTCTAGTTACAGAAGCTTGAAAATATATAAAAACCTTCTTTACACTCCAGATTAGATGGGTACAAGGAACATAAACACACACACACACACACACACACACACACACACACACACACAGGCAAGAACAGAAATGCAGATTTGAGAAGCCCAGAGAACCACTTATCTTATATAATAAACGTGGTTGGAGAGGGCCAAGGAGTGGGAGCACACCTGGGAGAGCGGAGAAGGGTTTCGGAGACGTTTCAGAGGGAGAAGAGAGGCTTTGGAGAAACAGTCATCGGTGGGGAGACCTAGAGGCAGTGCATTCGTCCACCCATCACCTCTCCACTCTTCCCCACAAATAATGATCTACGTGGCTCTTCCTTGCTGTTGGAGTCAGAATTTAGAGCCTCTCATTATGAGGAGGTTAACCTGGAGGTGAACGGTTTTTGTTTAGGCTGCAGATCTTGTCATTAACAAGAACAGAAAGGCACCTGCCTGACTTCTGAAACCCAAGGTGAGCAAACTGCTGCTCACTGAGCCCCCCACCCCCGCCTCGGTGCAGGCATCCCCTGTGGTCTCGTTTCCTTAATAGCTACAGAACCAGTAAAGTTGGTGAAGGCTGGTCCCCCACCCCACCCCCCAAAAAAAGCCTCTGAAGAAAAGCAGGAGCATTCTAGCTAGCTGTCCAATTTTGGAAACTCATTTAACCTCTTCTGGGTCCTATTTTCTGTGTCTGTAAAAGAAGGAGCTTGGGATTTTGATTTTGATGATTCCAAGCCCCCGGGCATTAAGTTTATGGATGGCTACACCTGGAAGCACAGACGCCTTTTGGGAACAGCAGTGGGTTCTGGGTTTGTCAGAACTGTTTGTATAAGAAATTGACACAGAATCTGCTTGTCAACCCACAAAAGCTACTCTGACCTTGGTCCCTTCCAGGCACCTGTCCAGTGGCTCAGAGACCAAGGATGCCATCCTGGCTTTGCATGGGAATCAATCCCATTCTGGGGCATGGTCCAGATTATGCCACGGAAATGGGACGTAGGGCTGTTCCTCTGCCAAAGGGAACCCTGAACAGTTTTATGCTTCCCTCAGTGGGGAGGTGGAAAATTCCATTCCCGTGAGCAAGACCACTCCGTGGCTCAGGATCTGATTTGTGTATTAAATGTAAGATTTCCAGTTAACCCCCTTTTGTTTGAGTCAGGGAGCCGCCCCTTACGATTTGGCTGGCTGGTGGGATCTGCCTACAGGGAGGGAATAAGCTGGAGTATTTTGGTTCCTGTGACAGTTATAGCTCCTTGTAAATGTTTTTAAAAGAAGAGTATTTGTGATAATAATGTCGACAGGGAATTTAAAGGGATAGAATATTCTAGAGAAACAGGGAGGGGCAGAGGGGTGCAGGGAATTGGGCCAAAAGAATGTCACTCTGTGACCCTTAGGGACGTTTTGTGAAGCGAGGGGGACCTATTATGTCTGTGCTGCTGGCATGTCGATCCCCCCTCCATGCAAATGTCGGGACTGGATCTGCTTTACAATGGAAACCGCATTTTGCAATCCGTCCCTATTATAGAATGTGAATTGTTTATAAAAAAACTGATTTGCATTGCGAATAGCATTTATTATAAATAAATAAGGAGTATAGTGGTCACAAAATAAATGAGTAAAGATCAATTTGAAAATTGAACTAGCATGAAATTGCTGAAAAGATACGAGCATTATAAAATCTCTTCTATGTGGAAACATCTCTGTATTTATAGATCGACGTACCCCCAAATACTTCTCGCTGAACTAATATTAATGAGGAAAAAACTTGAACGTTTCAAAACTGAACAGTTTCACGGAGACTTCTGTCAAGTTATGAAGTATTACTAGTTAAAGGGGGATGTATACTTCTTATATGTCATTTAAAATGTATTACAACATCTATTAAATATTTGGATTAATAGCTGTCTCTTAAACCTCAAACTAAAAATCTTCAGGAAACATAAACACAAATGCCTTTAATCAAAAAAGGGCTGCTTAGCAGTCTAAGAAGAATATAATTAAAGAAGCCCATTTTAGGCATCTATGCAATTATTTTAAGATATGTTTAGAATTTGCATTTCGTAGCAGGCTTGGGTTATTAAACATACAACTTATCACCCTTAGTAATCATATTAACAGAAATAAAATGTCCAGAAACTTTAGGAAGTTGATTAGTAATCTACATTTCATACTAATTATGGGAGGCACATTATAGATTATAAATACACAAGATAAAAGTCCCAAATTACTGAGGGCAAAAAAATAAACTTTCCCATATTTTGACAAGCATTGCCTGGTCTGAACTATTTATACCATTTTAGAGTGTACTAGCACTTTTTGTGGAATATAAAAAGTAATAGAATCTTAGTAATATGAGGTCCCACTAGAGATATTTGCTATTAAATTGTTGCTGAGTGTGCTGAGGTTTGGGGTAGAATTATCGAGTTTGCAGATTAGTAAAGCAGGTTTTGGCAATGT
Organism: Meles meles; assembly: GCF_922984935.1. NCBI lineage: Eukaryota > Metazoa > Chordata > Mammalia > Carnivora > Mustelidae > Meles > Meles meles. The sequence continues at coordinate 72,942,179 of NC_060074.1, forward strand.
TTTAAAATTGAGTCAGTGATGCTTTAAAACGGGGCATATTTTAAGGATTCACAATAAGAATTTAAAAATAGATGAAAAGATTGGTTTGTTATCCTCCAGCGGTGTATGTTAATTAGCGTTTTTATGTAAACTAATTTTATGGTTGTCTGCAGGTTTAAGCATATACACAAGCAGGGGTGTGGGAGTGAGGCAAAGTTCATGAGAGACTAATTGAACATGAGGTGTGACATTCATTTTAAATAAGCATTTTCCCATTTCACTGCTGCTTTCTTTCTATTTTCCAAAACCTTTCCCTTTTCAATGGTCGTCAGAGCTGCAAACCCAGGATGGCCCAATTATGTGAAATTAGCCTTTGTCCCTATTTCTGTTTCTAAAGTTGACATCCTTTAAATCCCACGCTGAACGTTGCTAGTGAGAGTCCTCTTCTGTCCCGGGGAACTGTAGTGTTTGGGGCACACTGAAAGGCGGGACACACCACACGCATCTCTCGGCCACCTCCCAGGGGGACGCTTGTGTGTGTGTCCTGACCGAATTTCTTTGCCCCCAACATCACAATGCATCCCCTGATGCGGGCAGAACTCTAAAATCTGCTCTTCTTGTCCTCCAGTTTCCAAGTGAAAAGGTCAGTGTATGGAAAGAGAGGACCTCTTTAGAGTGGCCAAATAATTGGTTTCTGTTCTTTTTCATTGCCTGTGGTGACCCCAGCATGACCAATGGTGAGGAGATGGTTACTGGATGTTCAAGGTAGAAATCCTAGTGCTTTGGCAGCAATAGTTTCTAGCTGTCATCTTCAGTTTATTTTTAAACAATTATTTAAACCAGAATTATTAAGTCACGTGGAAAGAAGTTTGTATGTCTGATATGATTAGTCGAAGGGATTTGTAATGAATCATCCTGAAATATCTGTGCTAGGAAAACAAGTCCTTTAAAAATGTTACTAATTTTCATGGTACGAATAATTACAGCTATACCTCTTAGAGGTGGAGTCTTTATGTACTGTGAACAGTAATTGTTGCCAATTCATTCTCAGAATTCTAAGGATCATAAGAAGCTGTCTGATCTAGCTTCCTAACTTCAGAGAAGGTCTGTCTCCTTGAAAAGAATTCCTTCTGCCTCAAACATTGGTGTGGCTTTCCTTCCTTTAATTCCGTGTAGCGCCTGTGCAGAGCATTCCATACTTTACATGGGTTGCCCTTTATGATAGCTGATGCTTGTGTCCTCTCCCCAAACTTTCAAGGCCAAGACTGCATTTAAGTTTTTGAGCCCCTTTCCCCCAGACCCATAAAGGCGATCATTGTGCATCGAGGAGGAATATGTAAATTTATCTCAAAAACCATGCTAGTCCTTGACAGCCCTCTCTTGATATTTGATCAGCAACTTGTATCAGAAAGTGTTAGAGATGCTGGAGACCTTGGAGATATTCTAGTCTTATCTCTGTTTGACATAGAATGAAACTGAGTAAGGCCCAAAGAGACAGAAATCACTTGCTAAAAACACATGGCTGATTAACAGAATTTGAATCAGAATTCCAATTTCACTCATTCCGAGTCCAGAACTCTCTTTGTGGAGTACCATCTGACATTCACATCAGCGCAGGTGCCCATCCCCAGATTTGCTCATGTGAATGGATCCTTGTAAATGTCTGAGGTGCTAGTTCGGGGTCCTCTCCCTGTATTCGCATAGACCACTGGCAGCTTAGAATAAGCACCACAGATGCGAGCTGGAATCGGTCAGCGACTTTGGACCTTAACACACAACATCTGGGTAGTCTATATTTTCTTGAACATGTGGGGTTTTTTCCCCCCTCCAAATCCATGTTTTTTAGGTTGCTTAGAGAAGGTCAAAGGGGAGGGTTTGGGAAATAAGTTTTCCTCGTTCACTACTGCGCCAACTGGGGAAGACCGGGTCAGGGAATCGTCCATCAGGTTCCGCTTGGCTCTGGCGGACCATTCTAAACATTCTTAGACGAGCAGCTCAGCAAATTTGGAGCTCTCTGCTGTTACAGGATTTCTCTGCTAAATCAAAGTTCTCACAGAGTTTGCTGTATAGCATTGTACTCTGCTGAATTATGAGTATGTGGGTCCAAAGCCCAGGGTCATGGCTTGTCTGACTCACGGTCTGGGGAGGCTGCTTCCCGGCCGGACTGGTTTTCCTGACAGTTCCTTTGTTCAGTGAACAAGGACAATATAGAGTTTCTAGTTGTGACCAATCTTGTCTTGTTTCTAACTTTTGCCCAAGTTCTTTTAAGGAAAAGCGCCACCCATTTTCTCTGACCAACGTAAAAAGAGAGAGAGAGAAAGATCTCAGCACAAATAATAGCAAAAAGCACCTAATGATCGAAGCCCTCGACGGCTCAGCCGGCCGGGGTGCCCAGAAACGGCGGGGTCTTCCTTTAAAGACTGCGGAGCCTCGTGAGTGTGTGATCAGAGGAGAGACTGTGTGATCGTAAACAGCCCTGGTTTCACATGGGGAATTTCTATTTCTTAACTAAATAGACTTTCTGGTTTGAAATAGCATCCCATCCCGAAAAGCAGGACGATGTATGAGGAGGTTGGCGGCAGCCTTGGGTGTCATTTGAAGCAAGCACTGCTTTGTTTCCCCTGACCCCAGGGCACTGGAAACCTTTTTGGATTTGGGAATCAAGTGATTCTGAATTCTCTCTCATCAAGGGGAATCCAACGAAGCACTGAGTGGGAAAAACTTGGTGGACAATGCAGCACGTGTCGGCACAGGAATGAATTCAAAACAGAATGGGACAACCTCCCGTCCAGTCAGTAACACACCCAGACAGCTGGAGACACCAGGAGGAGAGGACGGTCCCGGTGGCACCACACCTGTGCTGCAGGCAGTCATGAGAGTGCTAGACGGTCACTGTGACTTGTGGTCCCAGGCTCTATTTACTTTGGTGAAAGCAGGCAGACAGGTGAAGTCCTGTGGTCCGCTGGTGACTCTACCTTGGCATTTCATGAACTCGCCAAGTTTCCAGAAATAATCTGAGGATTAACATGGAATAGTCAGCTCACCTCCCGCCTGCAGACCAGTAAAGACACCGAATACACCAGGTTTCCTCGCATCCTCATTTCATACAAAAAGGGAAATTTTAGTACTATAGTAGAAGACCGTAATCTAAGAATGAAGTCCTTCAAATGGCATAAATTCAGTTTTAGGGAAGAGTCCCTACGTTGTCTCTCTTAAAGAAAGTTCTGTCATTATCCTGTGGACCTCAGAAAATACCTGCACTGACCCGCCTTCGGGAAATCGCTACTCTAACTCAGAGTAATACTTGCCAAGACCCAGCTTCTGATTCAACACCCAATTCCCTTCATAGCACTGGAGTCCTGGAACGCCCCGCTGTTTCTAGAAGCTCCCGTCTTCCATCCAGTGTACAAGGCCCGAGCTTCTAAAGGCCTACAGCTAGGCTGGCATATTGAGATGTCACAAAAACTCTTTGCAAGGACTTTCGTTGATAGTCATTTGATGTTCTATCACTAGCTAGGAGATTCCGAGAAAATCATTTAAGCTCTCTGGATCTCAGTTTTCTAGTAAAAGGGAGATAATGCCACCAGCCATATTCGGAAAACTAATTTCCTGGATACTCTCAGAGCCTCAATATTCTTTTTTTTTTTTAAAGATTTTATTTATTTATTTGACAGAGAGCGATCACAAGTAGGCAGAGAGGCAGGCAGAGAGAGAGGAGGAAGCAGGCTCCCCGCAGAGCAGAGAGCCTGATGCGGGGCTCGATCCCAGGACCCTGAGATCATGACCTGAGCCGAAGGCAGCGGCTTAATCCACTGAGCCACCCAGGCACCCCAGCCTCAATATTCTTAATCTGAGTGAATGTGTGACTAAATGATTAAGGTCTTTGTTTTGTTTTTTTTGTTTTCCTTCTTTCTTTTTTGTTGGCTTACAGAAGTTGCCAGCATTGCCATTGGGATTCGCTGCGCACCAAACACTTAAGTCTAGTATGGGTCAAGCACTGTGCTGTGTCTCAAGACACAAGGAAAATACGTCATTATTATTCATTAGATTGTGTTTAAAAGGTCACGCTTCCCTTATATATAGTTGGTTTGTTCATTCATTCATTCACTCATTTGTTGATTTAACAAATATAGACAGACCCAGGCTATGTGCTAGAGAGAGAAAATAAGATAAACTTGCTATCCTCAAAGAACTTGAAACTCCTTTTAAAGAGTTTGTAATCTTAAAAAAAGTATATCCCCTATTTTTGTTCCATGAGGCACAAAAGGCACATTATATAGAACACAGCAGAAACTGCAAAATGAGTATTTGTCTGTAGATCTCAAATACGGCCTTATTGGAGAATGATTCTCTCTATCCACTCACCATCTCTCTGCCTCTCTTTTAACTTTTGAAACTCTCTATTATTCAGAGAAATCCTGCTTTTGATCAAGTAAGGTTGAAGTTATTCAATTCAATAAAAGTGACAGATCTGAATAACAAAATCTAATGTGATTTAGGGGCATCAAACTCCCCAAAACTAATTTAGAGTATGTGCAGCCCCCGGATCAATGCAGTTCACCAAAATAATTATTCAGTAACCCCCTCCTCTCAAAATAACTCATCAACTAACAGCAACAATAGATGAAAAGGAGAAAAGAAGAAAAATCTCCCAAGGGCATATGTTATTTTAATATGCTCTCTGTAATGATAAAATTAAGTAAACATTTACCAAATAGCTATATTATTTTGCACCACATAGACCCAGTCTTTGTGTCCTAGGTAAAATTTCTTGCAGCAATGAGGCCAAGAAATTATTCTTGCTGTGAACAGAATGGTGTGTTTTCAAAGTCTTAGTTAAATTCAATTGTTTGCAAATTTAAAACTGAAAGGTTTTGTGTATGCTATCCTTTTTATTGAGGAACAATTTCAAAGGCATATTACCCGGGGCACCTGGGTGGCTCGGTTGTTAAGTGTCTGCCTTTGGCTCAGGTTATGATCCCAGGGCCCTGGGATGGAGCCCCACATGGGGCTCCCTGCTCAGCAGGAAGCCTGCTTCTCCCTCTCCCACTCCCCCTGCTTGTGTTCCCTCTCTCGCTGTATCTCTCTCTGTGAAATGAATAAATAAAATATTTCAAAAACAAAACAACAACAAAACCAGGCATATTACGCACTGGTAAGTTATCGTCCACAAACCAAAATTATGGGGGTCTTCAGGCAACTCTGACTTCATCAAACCCTTGGCATTGTACTGCTTCATGATGGACACAACATAAATATATGCTTCATAGATGAATACATGAGTTCAGTTATGAATTACATTAGCAATTATATAATCTTGCATGTATATATTGCTTTACAATATCTTAAGTGCTTTCAGTTTATTCTCATACTAATACTTTAAATAAAGAAGAAATTAATTCAGCATGTTGAATTCTATTTGAAAGCATTGAGGTCACCAAATATGTCCTTGGCTTGAAGTGAAAACTATAGTAGAACTATGCGAGGAGTGTGACTAATCAGAAAAACAAACAAACAAACAAACACCACAAAACAGAAATGATAAAACATACACAAAAAGTTTAATAAACAACATAAAAATAAACTAGAAAAGAAAATAATAGTTTAAAAGTTTATGCTACTATTACTACTTTTACCCAGTCTGGGACACAGTAGATGCCTGAACCAGAATGCCACCTGTAAGTAATGTCTATTTCATGGGTCTGAGTACGCGCGCGTGTACGCATGACAGGCATGCATCTTGTAGGTTTTCTAGTTTCCCTAGAAACAGACCAGAAAAACTAGAGAACTTCACCGCAGGGAGCCAAGATGGCAAGCCATCCACGCCGCTGGATAATAGAGTCTTCTATTTATTTTTTTTTCCTCATTGGCGCTATGGCCCTGACCCGGCTGATGTTAGTAAACGTCGTGGTTGGCGGCGCTCCCAAATAATCCAAGGATCCCAAACCGGCCCTTTCATGCAATTCTCCTTCTTTGCTAAGGCTGCGGGTGAAAGAAAGTCTTCCTTGAGGAACCAGAAGCAAAACAAACAAACAAAAAAACCAGAGCAGCTCACCTAAGTTTTCAGACACTTCTGCTCCTGATTGATTTTGTCCCAAGAGTTGTGACATCAGGCCCCATGGTAAATTGCTGTGCGTTCTAAGACATCTCCTGGGAAAGAGCTGATAGGTGTTTCCTGAAGTACACTGAGTGTTAAGTCAGTAGTAAGTAAATTGCTGACTTCCTTGGGGTTGTTGTTGTTAATTGATTTGTTTCCTTGGACGATTGTATTTGTTAAACACACTAACAGTACAAGGGGGTTATAATGAATTCACAGGATGGTAAGATGTAACAAGTGTGCAGATAAAGCACGTAAGTCCCTCAAAAGGTGTGCTGCCAAAATGAGTGTAGCTTTCGAGCCCTGCCTCAGGTTTCCTGAGTGTGGGCTTTCTGGCTCCCAGTTCTCAAGTGTCTCCTGGTCACAGTTTGGCGACTTGGGACCTTATTCTCTCAAAATTAAACTCGAAAGAGAGTAAAAAGAGGATGTTAAAAAGAATGCTAGAAGCCAGCCGTAGCTGGTAAACGTATCTGGGCTTCTCCGAGACCTGGGTTCATCAAGATTGCTCATGAAAACTGGTAAAGAAGCCATTTTAACGTTCACGTCAAGGGGGATTGTGATTTAGGACCAGAGGCCTTGGATTCATGTTTCTCTGCCTCCTAGTAGCAGCTGAGTATCTTTAGGCAGATCTCGTAATCCCTGTGAGCCTCAGTTTCCTCATCTGCAAAACAGGGACACTAATACTACATCACAGTATTTGTGAAGAGATGATGATTAGTACATAAACGTCTTCATAAACTATAAAGGGATGTCAAACAGGTGTTATTATTGTGGTGATATTTTTATAACACTTAGGATTTTTTATTAAAAAATAATACATGTTCGGGGCGCCTGGGTGGCTCAGTGGGTTAAGCCACTGCCTTCGGCTCAGGTCATGATCTCAGGTCCTGGGATCGAGTCCCGCATCGGGCTCTCTGCTCGGCAGGGAGCCTGCTTCCCTCTCTCTCTCTCTGCCTGCCTCTCTATCTACCCGTGATCTCTCTCTGTCAAAATAAATAAAATCTTTAAAAAAAAAATAATAATAATACATGTTCATGCAGAAAACTTGATTGTTATGTAAGTTGTAATATACTGACAACATGCCTGAGGGATTCTGGGGTTACATGCAGATCCTAGTAAGTCTAAAGCATGTGCCTAATATTATTGGTGTGTGCCTCCCTCCTTGTTCAGAAACTCTGCTGGGGAGCTTTGGAAGACTGCAGACTGCCCGTAATGCCTACATGCTTAGGGCCACTTAAACAGTCTCCACCAAAGTCTCCCTAGAAGTAAGCAACCAGCAAAACTGCAGGTGCCTGGGGGCACCTGCGTGGCTCAGTTTAGCATCTGCCTTCAGCCCAGGTCATGATCCCGGTGTCCTGAGATCAAGCCCCACATTGGGATCCCTGCTTAGCAGGGAGCCTTCTTCCCCCTTTCCCTCTGCCTGCTGTTCCCACTGCTTGTGCTCTCTCTCTCTGTCAAATACATTAATTAATTTAAGAAACAATACCAAAAAACTGCAGGTCTCTACAGAAACCACTGGGTGGTCTAGGTCCTGGAAAGAGACCCTTGGGATGGAGATCGGGGCAGGAGATTCTTCCCAATTCTCTGTTAACTCTACTTTTATGGGCCTCAGTTCTTGTCTGCAAAAAGACCTAGCTGAAGAGATGTTCTTTGAGGTAGATTCCAGGTATGGTTTTTATGAATCTGTGCTCACTCTGTTGTTTCCATTTGTGCTTTGAACACCAATAGGGACCAACCAGGATGGTGAGACCTGTTTGACCTCAGCTCGGGACACTTCCCACAGTGTTCCTGGGGGCCCTCAGGAATCTTGAACACCCTTGTCACTCCATGTCACCCATAAAATTCTGGGAAGGGACCAAGTCTATAAAGATTATCAGGAACAAGTTGTAGCCCAGTTTACAATGTCTCCATTTCCCTCTTGTTTTCTCTGGGTGGATGGATAAAACCTCAAATATGGCCAGAAAGCCAGAAATGTGAATTTTTTTTTTTTCAGGAGGATAAGAAGTAGTTAGAGCAAATGGAAATGATGAGACTAGGTGAGAGGGAAAGAGAGAGAAGCAGCTGTTGAGAAAGACCAGGTACCTTACACCTCCAAAGGGAATAATAATATATTACAGGTCATTTAAATGTTGCTCCAGACTCTGGATTTCAGCCTTGATGGGGCCCTCGGAGTGTTCTGGAATGAAAAGTTCTTAAATGGAGTGTTTAAATGCTAACATACAGATTTAATGTTAGGGTTCTTTGACCTGAAATCAGCACCAGCTTCTACCTTGATGAAAGCAACTTTTCTAGGGGATTTGGACTTTGCCAACATTTGCCCATTCAAGGCAACTGACTGGAAATTTGGGTCAGATCTTGTAAGAACAGAGTCAAGAATAGAGCCATCTTTACTCTTTTAAAATTGTCATCGAGAATATCTGCTGTCAGAATGTTGTGTTCAATATGAAAATGTGGTCTCTCAATAAAATCATTTTGCTTTCACTTTACCGTGAGAACAGTAACAGTAGATATTAAGCTCCGAAAGACCTGAGAGCCAAAAAAAAAAAAAAACAACCCAAAAACCAGTAATTAAAAATATAATTCTTAAAAGCATAAGAAATCTAAAAAGTAGGTTTCTCTAGAACATAATGCAATATAAGTTGAAAATGTAACTTGCCAAAGTGACACTGTTCTTGTAATATTACTGGAATACTCTTCTGGACTGAATCAGTAATACACAGACTAAAAAAAAAATTCAGGGTGTCTGATGTACTGACATTAAATTTCACACAAATATTCTGGTTATTTAATAGTAATTTATTGTAGCTTTACTGGAAATTTTCTCCTCTTAGTTCTTAAAAGAATTTACAGCTTCAATTAGCACTTTTACTCCTAATAATCAATATTGATTTTACTGTATTCATTTCAGATCTTAAAATTTTTACCTAGAATTCTAATCTTAACTGTTTTTAAAGTAACATACCTCATTTAAAAAAATCCAGATAGACGTGCGTTGCCATCTGAAAAATGATCAATTTCCATTTACTTGAGGTGGGTTCTTTATTCAGAAAAGAAAGGACAGTTCTGGGTAATAGGGACCTGGCATTGTGAGCAAAATGTTAAACGAGAACGTGTGTATTATTTTCCAGTGTCTTCTCAAAATTAGGTAGCAGTTGTTATTTTTAACCATATTGCAGATTCTGTTTTTAGCCTCGCTATTTATCTCTGTATTTCAGTATGCCCAATGTATCAGGGAGCTGTTTCTCCTGCTCACAACTCACGTGAATTTTATGGGGCACATTGCCTGATGGGGTCCACCTAGGTGGACTATGGGATGTCCTCAGGAGAACAACAGACAGTTAGGGAAGATTCTTGTCCACTCTGTGTTCTGACATCAAACTGGAATTTCTCTTTTTTTTTTACATTAAGAGCTTTCCCACCTCTTTCTCTGATAACATGCCACACATTACATCTGGAACACAAATGCTTTACCAAAACCTTTCAATTAATCCTACGAATTATTTTCTTTCAATGTTCCCTGGGATCTTTTATGGGGAGTTCAATTTTATCTTTTTTTTTTTTAATTTAAAAGATGAGTTTTTTGGGTTGTGTTTCGCATTTAGGGCAGTAGTAAAAAATAAAAAGAGTTTCTTACGACTGCGTTTTCCAGTTACACATTTCACAAACATTTGAGCTACCTTGGGTTGGCCAGGAAATGTCTGCTGCCACATTAGTGATGTGATAATGGGCTTCACATATCACCTGGACATTAATAGAATGAAATCACTTACGGCTTCTGAAAGCAGCTTTGTTCTCAGCTGGTGTCCTGAAGGCACTGTACGAGCACAAGGGACTTTCTATCGCGTGGAGGTGAAAGTCAAAAATAAGCTAGAGTCATCTTTATTACTGGTGTGTATTTGTGTGTGTGTGTGTGTGTGTGTGCGTGTGTGCGTGGTGTTCCCCTCTATTTAACAGGTCCATTGATATTTGATGGAAATGACCAAAAATTCAGCGAGTTGCAGAAAGTGTGTCTGGGTCTCCAATCTGCCCCGCTCTGTGACATGCAAAACTTGTAATAACTGGGGACCTTTAACTCAGCTGCAATGGCCCATCAAAGGTGCGGCTTTATTCTCTCATAGCAGCCCTGTAATGTGATCAGCAGACATATCTGCAAACTTTTCCCTGAGCTGTGCAGATGTGGCCATAAAAGAGGCACGTATGCCATTGTGTATTTCCTACTTTCCTCTGAAAATGAACTTGGTTTCTGATTATGGCAGTGTGGCTGCCTGCCGTGTAACATTTTCTACAGGTGCACACCCTCTTAAAGAAATGCAGTCTATGAAAATCAGGGACGGAAAATGGGGACCGATTCAGGGCTGTTATTAATTCGATCTAGTGCCCTTTGCTTTGGGAAAGTATTCGCCAAAGAAGGCTATATAATAAAAGGCTTCTCTCGTGCATTTTTGATATTCTTCAGTTAATCAAAAACAGATGTACAGGGATTGTTCAGACAGACACCTGTCATGGAAATTAAAATGTGGACGTCATTAAATAATTCGCGTTGTGATTTTTTTGTCGAGATAAATCACAAATCGCGAATTCACATGCTGTATGTTTATTTAAAAATTGGGCATATATGTATTCCCTGAAAAAATATCAGGCTTTGAGTTATTGTTCCCCAGAATGAAATGTATGGTTTCTAAAACTTAATTTTGAGTTTTTAACCTATTTCTCCTCTGAGGAATATGGGCTTGTGAATAGCATACATTCTTCATATCACAGTCAAAGTCTAATCTGGTTTTCTTAGCAATCACGTGGATAGGTGTAAACAGATAAATAGTCACCATCCACCATTGACTGCCATGGCTCATTTTTCATCTTTTGAAATAAAAGCCCCAGAGAATTTTTGTCAGGATAAATTGGAGAATAAAAAAAAAAGTTCTCTTTTGAAGTGGATACTTTGAACACGGCAGATTTGTAGGGAATTTTCTTTTGCCTTTGACTCCTTTTAAGATCGAGATGGCTCTATAAAAATTAGCATTTTGGTTACTACAAACGGTGTTTATCTGACCCTGCAATTAAAGAACCGCTTTTGAGCCAGGCCTGGAGTTGTTATGGTTTTTAAGATTTCAGATATATTATCAGGTTTAACACTGAATTTAAACATTGTGAATTAGTTGACTTTTCCCTTAATTAGCCATGGCTACATTCCTATATAAAAGCTAAAAATACGAATACTTACCTTTCCCTCTCACGGAGTCTAATTACATTATTATCTCAAATAATATCTCCTTAATGATTCTTTGAACAATACCGCCTATGTTTTCTTCTTCCATGCAGACCTTTCGTAAATAACACAGTCTGCATCAAGACAAACAGTACATTCAGCATGTTTTGCAAAATAGAAAAAGGCAAGCTGGAAAAAGCGAATGACCCAAACCTCTATATTCCCAACACGCTCCTAGACCGCTTTCATGTAGAACTCACAATGGACATGTACATTGTTCATCGGAATATTTTCATATTTTTTTCATACAATGGCATCTATCAAATATCCAAAGAAGGCAAATTACTCACAGGAAAGAATCCGGAAAAGCCCAGAAATACCAAGCTACCCACGCTGACATCATGAGAATAAAACACTCAGTGAATAATAACAATACTAACTACTAATCAAGGAAACATGGTGCCAAATTAGTGCTCACATTAAAATGGACCTCATTTATTTAGGTGGGAAAAAAACCCCTATCAACTCTGCTCCATCTTCCTTATTTCCAACAACATGAAGCAACACTTGCCTAAAACAAATAAAATGACGCTTCCAGCAAATCCCTCAAGACCTTTTAAATCTTACGTGGGCTACCCGGGAATTAAGGAGCATTATATGGACTTTTGAATGGCACAACTACAGAATTATTATCCACTGAGTTATAAGGAATGGCTTCCCCTCTAGTTCGGGTTTGTTTTTCTTTCCCAGCAGGCAACATCTCACGCATCTGAAGTCAAGTAAAGCCCGGTCCTTAAGTTCCAAAGGAATTCTGTTCAGAGAATTTGCACTGCAGTGTGATTACCTGCGTTGCTCTTTAATACAAGTTTCTTTCTTTCCCCAAATCCAATGTCGTGCTCTACTTATTTGTTTCGTGAAGGACGACCCGAGTTCATGGAGATAAATAAATAAATAAAGAGAAACTTCTTATACGTGCTCTGTGCCATGGTCCGTGGGCATAAATAACACAGCGTGAATTCAAGTACACATCCTTTTCCCATTTGTTTCCATTCTCGGTGCCAACTTTGGCTCAATAAACAATGACCTTCAGCTAAGTATGAAGGAAGCATCCAGGACATAATGCACGGAGCGGTGCCCCTTCAAAGACTGGAACCCTCCAGAAGGGCCGAGGGAGAGAATAAAACTGGAGCTCGTGAAAGCAGCAAATACCCAATGAGTTAGTTTCAAGTTCACCTGAGGGGACAGCAGCCACAGTGTCTGAGTCAGAGAAGTGTTTTCTGAGCACGGTTTTGCTGATCACTTTTAAAAATATGACCCAGGAATAAGCCTAGAAGATATTCCTGAAATGAGGACTTTAAATGGTCATAGTATTGAACGAGATCAGAGATCTCCTGATTCATTCCTTCCCACCGCTTTCCTCCCCTTCTCCAGCAGGACAATGGAGACGTTAATCCTTTCCACATTTCTCAAAAGCATGTTTCGAGGATTAGAGAATTCAAGGTGGCAACAGATTAAATTGCTATTTATCTAGGACTCTCTCTCACCGGTGGGGCATCGTGTGGTACACTGAAAGAGCTTATTTATTGAATCCCCCATTGAATTGGCCTTAGAGAGTTAATACAACATCCACAGTGACAAATTTACTCACTAGGAATAAATTGCATTAGTTCCATTACTTTGTAAAGCACTTCCCCATCTGGGAAGAAAGTTATAGCATAAATCCCATTCTGTTCAGTAGCATGGCTGGAAGGTATCAACCTTTTATGAGCTAGGAAAGTCAGGTTTTTTCTTCTATTAATTTGTTAAGCATTCTCTGCCCCATGAGTTTTAACACACTGGAAGCACAGCAGCTGGCAGCTGACGAGGACAAGAGGAAAGAGGGGGACCTTTTGCCCCACCGGGCTGTGTTACCTTTTTAATTCCGTGGAGGCTTGTTTCACAGGATTTAGAGTTGACTTTGGCTCAAAACAGGGCTCTTGAGTTCACAACCAGGAGAATCACTTTAGTTGAGACTTACTTCCAGGTAAGTCTCAAAATTTGAGCATCCCAAAATTTTAGTACCTATAGCATGGTCTCAGGAGTTCCAAAATCTTGAGGTTCTCTCCCCGCTAAGCATTTCCAGAGAGGCAGTATTACATAATGTCAGCCCAATGACCTGAGTTCAAGTCCCAGGTTCACCATTGTTCACTGTTTGACTTTGCTCAAATTAACTTCACCTCGGTGAGCCTCTATGAAATGTGAGTAAGAATCGTAGCGAGCGAGGGGGCCATGATAATATGAAATATGGTCATACAAGTGAGCCTCCCAGTATAGTACTTGTTACCCTGCAAACCATCCTTAAATGCTTACTCTTACTGTTATTAGTGGATGGGACTCTTCGGATGTGTTACCCAAAGCTTCTGCTCAGCTCAAGATGGCAACCTCCACGAATGGTCTAGTACACACTGGTTCGCCTATCTACCATGTAACCAGAGAATGGAGACCGTTTTTCTGGCTCCTGTTTACACATCCTGCCCATTCATCTTGAAGCTCTAATTCTAAATACGGATCTAGATTCATTCATCCCTTCATTCAGAGGACATGGAGTTAGGACCTCTGTGGGCAGCTTGTACCAGTCCTTTCAAGACTAGAAGGGAGAGCTCTTGTTTTTTTGAAAGATGAAAATGCATACAATTACTTAACAAGTAATATGAAACCTACCTCTAGTTTTGAGTTCTATGCAGTTTGATTCTTTGATAATAGCTAACACTTATTGAAGGCTCATCAAAGGCCAAAGACTACGCTGAGGACTCCGTGTAACTTATCCCAACAAGGATGTTGAAGGCAGACACCATTATTCTAAACTTTGAACCCAAGAATTTGAACTCCTGAGTCTGTACCTTTAACCACTACCCTAAACTACCATCCGCAGATAGTACTGATTGCTAGCCCATTTTTTTAAATTACTAGATGCTCCTCTAATACAGTCTGTCCTCTTTGAAGACTGAGTCCTAACACCTTGCCACCACGTTGTGTTGAACGAAACGGAGTTCAATTGCACTTACTGGATCATAATCCCTTAGGCTCTTATTTGCAATTTCAGTTCACAAAAGGGTGTTATGTGCTCTGTTATTTAGACTGCCCCCTTTGTAATTTAGTTTTACCAAAAATACTGCAGGGTCCTCACTTATGCAACACTGACCAGGAGGTGGCTACTGTCCCGTTCCCACTTTGTTGCTATATTATATGTGTTGCCGAAGCGAGCACGCCACTTTGCTGCTATAGAAGGGGAGCTTTGGATACATTCCATGACTAGGCCATGGCCACCCCACTGATGAGCAAAGCAAGTAGAGTTTGAAAGCAGATCTTTTGATCCAAATAAATAATGAAATCCCGGCTATCTTTTAAAATTAGAATAATGCATTCTATGAATCCAAAGGAAAGGTGACTTTAAAACTGGGTGGGTGAACTATTACATCATCGCTCTCTAGCTAGCTCATTTCTAGCTTGTTCAGCCAACATCATGGATCTCCTCCCAAATGCTAGGCATAATCAGACACAGAACCTGACCACAAGGAACCTATTTCAAAGGGGAAATTAGAATCTTCAACCAGAGGTAAAATAATAACAATGGCCACCAAGGAGGGATTGGAGTCAGGGGACTGAGGTTTTGCAGCTGGCCTTACATCCCTGTTGGCCAGCGAGGGAGCTCACGTCAGAGAACCACAAAACTGTTTTACTCTGCAAAGAGCTGGTTCGATAGCGAGGAGTCTAAGAAGCTCAATCCGGCATGAAAATGAAAAACGTTTCTTGTCTATTTTTTCTACCCACTGTTTTGTTCCCCCAAATACAGTATGAAATATCTTAGGAACTCACATGAAAGGGTTCGTACACCAACAGAGAATGTTGGAAGTTCATCATGTTCAGTTATCTCATCTGGTGCTTTTTATTCCTTTTAAGCTATTTGAGACTGTTCAGCCAATGCGTGGAAAAACGTCCTCAACAAAGGCAGTTTCCCTTTAAGGAAAGATTCTGGTCCTCCTTTTCAGATGGTCATTCAGTGATACAAACCTGGAGGACTGAGATAAATGGCTCCTGGAAACATTTTCCTCTTGGAAAATCACAGATGAGACTAAATGAGACATTTTATATATATAGTAGCAAACAGTCATATGTACATTTCATTTTGAAGGTCCCATCTGTCTTGCAACCCAAACGGGTTTTGACACCGCAGAGTGATTACAACGCTTCGGGACCTCGGAAGAGCCACGGATACACAGCAGGTTGCTGACGAACTCACAATATTTTTACTGTTCGGGTATTTTTTAAAAAGCAAAAAATATAATCAGCACTGTAATTATGCTTCCTGACAGATGTGACCCCTGTATTTTGCAAAGTATAACTTGAATACTCCAGCCCAGCATTTAAATATAACTGCAGTTTTTATAACAAAAGAGAACCAGCAAAGCCTTTTTTTTTTTTTTTTTTTTTTTTTTGCCAGGATCAGAGTTTTAATTGATATCATTATAGCTCAAAGTTTGAACATGATGGGAATAATGACTCTGGTGTTTTTCAGCACCTTATTATTCATTTTACATCTTTATGTCAGCTATGCGCTCAAGTCCACAGAGTCTGTAATATTTAAATTAATAATGTAAATTTAACTATTGCCATTAAAGCAAAGAGCTAATTAGGTCCCTGCTTGCTGACTGGCAGTATGATGCCATGAGTAAAATGGTTTGAGCTGATAGCTAACACTGCCAGGAAAATGCGAATTGAGTTCACTTGAGATTAAACAACCTCCAAGACTACAGAGGAGGGGAAAATTAAAAGTGTCTCATCTCATTTTTCTTAAAAAAAAAAAAAAGAGAGAGAAAAAAAACCACGAAGAGACACAAATAGCTCATCAAGCCACTCAGAGCAAGGTTTCTGAGATGTTATGTGATTATTTTGTGCTTTCCTTCTATTTTGTGACTTTTCTTCCAAGTTCCTGGTGGAGACACAGTTGGGCATTGGTTAGAATTCTGGCCTTCATCCATGGTTTTCACCTTCTATGCTAGAGAGGCCAACAAGCTGAACTTTACCTGTTTTATAAACACCTCTTTTAAGTAAGCCCTAGCATAAAAAATTTAAATTAAATTAAATTTTTAAAAAGTCTGAATGATACTTCTCTCTCTCTCTCTCTCTCTCTCGGCCTTTATTCTCATTTCAGTAAAACAGCCCAAAACAAATAGCAGAAATGGAGAAGAGAGGCAGAATCATGCTTATCTCGAGTTCAGGTAAGGAAAGTCTGGCCTGGAACTTGTAGAAGTAGAAAAATGGGGCAAAAAGGCATAAGCACGTGTAGGTCTCCCCGCTGTCTGAAGGGAGAGCGTTCCTATGAAATCTTGCATCAGCCAAAGCAATAGAAATAAAGCAAAGAAGCAATTACCATTAATTAATTTGGAAAAACTGTTGAGCAATCCCAGCCCCCGCAAATAACCTCTCTTAGGCTTTTCCGGTACCTGAGGACACGTCTTGCTAATGGCTGCACAAAATAAATGGAGATAAAGCACAGATGCTCTCAGACATGGTTCAAAGCTGGAGCCCCTTGCCTCTGAGATGCCGAGTGTGGTCCCTGGAAGGACCTTGGCAGGGCTACTCTCACCCCTCGGAGAGCTTGTTGCCGCCACACTGTTGCCAAATGCTATTTTTGCTTTGGGTTTTGTTTTGTTTTTGTTTTTCAAAAAAATGCAAATCCTCTTCAGATTTCTTTTAGTTAGCGAAAGTGGGTACTAATTAGGTGTTTCATAAAAGCACAGGGGCATAATGGGAGCTTTTGAAAAGCAGGGAACACCTAGACTCCATTTAATAGAGTAAGGCCTTTATGATGGTCAGAAACAAAGCGAGGGCTTTCTCGAGACAGGTTTTCCTCTTTCTGAGCATGGGTGTGTTCCCTGCTGCAGACTAGTTCCATGAGCGTGCTTCCAGAATGCTGCAAGAGCCCAGCCTCTCCCGGCTCTCTTCGGGCACCTACGTAGCTAGTGGGCTATTTGCACACCCAATGGGAAGCCAGGGTGATCTGCCCAAAGACACAATGGAGCAGTAATTGTGTGTGAGGTAGAATACGGGGACTTGGCTCCTCATGCTTTATAAAACTAAGTTTTGATTATAATAAAAGGTGAACGTGTTCATTGAGGGATAGTTTCATATGCTGTGTGAAAAGACTTAAGAACGCTCTTACTCTAAAAAAATCAATTATTTAATTGGATTGCTACAACCTAACACCATTAAATGTTTGCCTCATTTAATTTTATCAAATGACGGTTCATACATCTGTGCTGATGAATTCATTGGCTGAGCATACTTTCTCACAGTGACTGTACTCACGCTCTTCTATATTCTCAAACTTCTCCCACCCTTTCTCCCTTTTTCTAAAGTGTCTTAGCATGATTCCACAAGAAGAAGTTGCATTGGTTGTCTGTCATGGAGGAAGGCTCTCCCATGACCAAGAGTGAAGAACCCTGTTGACCAAAAGCATTGTTTAGCTTTATGTCCCACTTGGCAAGGAACTGGCTACTAAAGTGACAGACGGAACTGGAGTTTTAATTACTAGAAGGTTCTGGTGGCTAGAGGTAACTAGCCAAATTGTTCTTCTGGAACTGGTCCACATGGCATTCGTGTTTTCTGTTTTCAGACCAAAAATTACTTTTTATTTTAAAAAATTGGATGGTTTAACAACTGCCAGAAGCAATGTTGCATAGTGGTTTATGAACCTAACAGCTGCCATGTACTGAGAGGTTCCTATGGCCTCATATACACAATGTCACCTAATTTTCAGGACAATTTCATGACTGACTTTCAAGTCGGACAGATGAGTTCCACTGCTTTGAAACTTAGTTTCTTTATCTGTAAAATGGGCTAATAATACCTCTTCGGATTTTTGTGAGGATAAAATGAAATCATGCCTGTAAACTGACAAAGAGCATAACTTGTAGCCTCAATAAAGCCTGCTTACACTAATCATTTATTAGGAAGAGTGAGGCTGTTCCTGTGCTACTGGGATTTGGTAGCTAGAGTCAGAGAGCCATCTACCCGTTATGCTCATGTTTGAAGAGCAAAACTGGCTGGCCATTTTGAAAATAACACCCTTTTTCTTTTTTTTTAAGATTTATTTGTTTTAGAGAGAGCACGCTTGAGAGCAGGGGTTGGGGCAGAGGAAGAGAATCACAGACTCCACGCTGAGCGCGGAGCCTGAGGCAGGGCTCCATCTCATGACCCTGGGAGCATGACCTGAAGCTAAACCAAGAGTTGGAGCCACCTGGGTATCTGAAAAAAAAAAAAAACAAAAACAAAAACAAAACAAAAAAAAAATCCTTTCAAGAGAGGGCTGTATAAGAGTCTGTTAAGTTTGTTCTTTCAAACCTTCCTCTGAAGTAAATGCCATTGCAGAATCTTCCTGAAAATTCCCAATGGGCCCTCAGAATTGAGCTACTATATACCCTTGATTCGATATGCCAGTATGAATGAAATCACAACCCTGTTGGTAGATATTTTGGTTGTTGTCAGTTTTAAGATACTTTAAATCATACTGTTGTGAACATATTTATAATCATACCTTTCTTACATTCTGGATGATTTCTTCAGAAAATATTCCCAGAAATAAATGAGAATAACTGAGTTGAAAAATTGAGCATTTTAAAGGATCTTGATATATATATTTCCAAATTTCTTTCCAGCTCATAATGCATTAATTGCAAATAGAGTTTTACCAAACTCTAGAATAAGCATGAGTTCTTTTCTCTTACAGAAAATCTACAACTCAAAACTATTCGCTAAAAGAGCACTGCGTTGAATGATCTAAGTGCCTGTTGGAGGATATGATAATGAAATATGTCCGCCAAACTCCCAAAAATCCTTGGAAGTTGGAAGACAAGGAAGAGTTGCCCTGTTGGACGTAGAAACTGTGATTATTGAACGATACGAACTATATGCACTATATGAAAACCAGGCTAACTCACAGGAACCACAAGAAGACAAGAATAGCTAACATTGATTAAGGTCTTCCTATAAGCCAGGTCCATGCTTAGTTTTTTACATGCATTATCTTATCAAATCCTCCACATATCTCCATTTTACAGTTGAGAGAAGTTACTAACATCTAAAAGCAAAATTTCCAAAGGGAAGGGACAGTCCATAATAATCAGCTTATTTTTTTTTTATCTAGGCTAATAACTAATAACCACAGTATTTTCTCTAAAAGTCACGGGCATTGGAGTTGGTGGGGGTGGGTGGGCGTGAATTACCTACGGGGCTAAACAAGGAAGAAAAGGAGGAAGAAGAAAGGCAGTTGAACTGTTCCCTCTCCAGAAGCCTTCGCAGCTGTTTATTCCACCATGATCCTGATCCTTTGGGTCAGCAAGACCCCTTGAAGCTTTGCAAAATGGAAACAGTCAACCCTCTGCAAACACTGTCAGGCACCATGATAGGAGTTAACAATGCCAGTGGGCTGGGCTTTCATGAAGCATTTCTCCATCCGTGAACCACAAACACATATACATTCCTGTCCAGATCAGACTCCTGAGCTTTCTGGCTCACCTTTTCTTTCCTGAACAAGCATATTTATCATGGTCAACGTGAGCAAAATGCCCTTTTTCTGTGCAATTCTCTTTTGTCCCTCTCCTCACGCCCTAGTCCAACTAAAGAGCACAAGACTCCGTGACATTTTTTAGGCTTTACCTCCGAGACTGGTGTCACAAAAGCAGCTGGGAGTATGCAACGTATCCAGGTATCAACCACTGTCTTGGGGGTCTTTCCATCAATTTTACTTCTGAGTTCACAGGAAGATTCAATGTGCTAACTTTGACTCAATACTGAGATGTGGGTATCCTGGGACGGTCTGTATAGAGATAAGAAAAAGGAAATTAAGGGAGAAAAAGAGACTGCAGGCTAGCTTTGAAAATACATTTCAGTATTTTCTGAGTAAGTGAACTGAGTAAGTTCACTCAGTATTTCAGCTAAATGAGCTGAAATATCTTACCTGCTATATTTCAAAATAGAAACAGTCTTATCCCATTAAAATACCACTTTGTGAATCTCCGTTGCTCTTAGGATAAAGCCCCAGCTCCTAGTGGGGGCACACACAGCCCATCAGTAGACTCTCCTTCCTTAAGTGGCTACTATTTGTTCCTTATGAGATAAACCCTGGTCTCATCCATTTTCAGTGCTGGGATTGTGTAGCTCTTTTTGCCTTGAGGACTCTGCATCTGCTGCTTCCTCTTCCTGTAAAGACTTTCTCTTCCTCCTTTCCTTCCTTGCTTGGCTCCCTTAAATGCCATCTCTTCCAGGAAGCACTCTCTGACCACCCAAGATCTGGTCATACTCCTCTCCTATGGACTCCTAGAAATGCCTCTGTACTCTGTTCTTATTCAAGTGCTTTTCCCACCAATTGAAATTCCCTAGGGGTGCCTCGGTGGCTCAGTCAATTGAGGGCCAGACTCTTGGTTTCGGCTCAGGTTATGATCTCTTGGGTCAGGGAATCGAGCCCTGCATCGGGCTCCCCACTCAGTGGGGAGTCTGTTTGGAGATTCTCTCCCTCTGCCCCATCCCCCACTCAGGCTCTCTCTCTCTCTTAATTAGATAAATAAATCTAAAAAAAAAAAAGAAAAGAAATTCCCTTTTGCCTAGTGTTTCCAACTGGACTGCAAGATTCTGTAGGGTCTTACTCAGTGTTTTCATGCCCATGCAGTGTTTGATTCTGGTCATGACTGTGGAAGTGTTGACTTGACAGCTTCTTTAGATGACATGTGCTTTCAGTGAAATGCCTTAACTGAATAGAGATTAACATCCCATTCCTGTTTGTTCCACTGGATTGTAGGCTCTCTGAATACCTATCACTGTCACACAGCTCTGTCTCTTTCTTACACACAGAACACACACACACACACACTCTCTCTCTCTCTCTCACAGGATTATTAAGCTACACTGTTGAACTAGAATCTTGCCTACAACACTACTCCATGCCCAAAAGGCATTCTTTACACATCCTCATGGCGTTTATCCAGAAAACATGGCTCCTTACTTTATGAACTGTTCTAGGCAATTTGGTTAGGAATTAGTACAAGTTTATTCAGGTGGATGATAATGTTCCATTTTCCTTCCATCCTAAATAGCTGGATTTGGATTCCCAAGCTGGGTATGGCAACCCACAGAAAGGGCACTTCAGAAACACCCGGTTGGTGGGGAGAGGGCGGGGGAGCGGTGTGTGCATTTTTGTTGCCCTTACTGTTTCCAAAGACCTGAATAGATACACACAAAATGTATTATAGAAGCAGTCTGTTATTCCTGAGGTTACTGTGATTTTCCCCAGGACCTTGCAAATCATCGATGAAAAACACAGCATATTTTCAAAGAATTAAAATGGCTTGACTTCAAAGAGTAGCTTTGTTTAGGGCCACCTGGTGACATTTCTTTCGTCCTTCTGTCTGAATAGAGAGTGGGAGCCACTACTTACCATCCACCTCCTGCCCTCTTAACCCATCGCTTGTTACATTAAGGTAGGAAAGTTTTATGTGTATAATTTGTGAAGTTCTCTTAAGCAGACAGTGCTATATAAATGTGAAATGCTGTTATTAATAATAAAGGTTGGCTCACCTAAGAATACTGTAGAATTAAAGTAATGAGATTCTATTTTTAGGCAGACTTGCCAATAACATGCAAGTATGATAAGGCTGTGATTTAAAGCTTGCTTTAACCTTCCACTTCTCCAAAGAGTACATTTTCTGGGCCGACTACACAGCAGTCAGCCGCCCAGAGCTCTATTAACGCTAATGGTGGATCCACACTTGAAGCCCAGTGTGTCCAGCTAAAAATAGCCTTTGGTCTTTGAGACATGGAGCACCTCTCACAGATAACTTGCTTTCACAAAATACAGATTGGCCTCTTCAGCCACCTCCTGTACCCTGATCGCTGTCTTGGAAGTGATCAAAAGGCTTCTAGAATGTGTTCTGAAATTTTCATAGAATTATGTAAAGATATAGGATGTGTATGGGAGGCTCGGTTATGTGTATTTTCAGATGTGAAAAGATACTTAACAAAGGCCTGGGTTCAAAGTGATTCACAACTAGAAAAAAAGTCTCACTCCTCAGGAAAAAAAAAAATAATTAGCTCTTCCACCACTAATGTTCAGGTCAATGCTTTGTCAATAACAGTAACTCTTCTTCACCAATTTAGTGCAGCCTATAAAGATCGTTATGACTCATAATTACAGATGCAGATTTATGTCAAAATGCATATATAAATCTCTGGTTCTGGCTATGGGTCACCTCTTATCAGAAAAAAGATTTGTGTAAGGAGACACTCTCCTTGATCCCTGTGGGCATTTTTTCTCCTTTCGACTTGGGGGCAGAATTATAAGAGTTCGCTACCAATGACACAAATATGACCCGAGGTGCGTTACAGATTCACAGCTGGAGGGAGTGAGGAGCTGGCTGGCTTTGATGGTGGGTGACGGGGGAGGGTGATGTAGCTGTGGAGACATACTTTCTGGGATTATTGCTCTCTGGCTCAGTGAAGACCACCTTTTCAACACCTGCAGGCCAGCCACTATAAATCAGGGGAAAGATGATTATGTGAACAGAGGGAAATGGGTTTTAAAACGACTGAGACTTCCTGAGGGAGAAGTCTACGTTTGGTTCGGGGACACAGGGAAGTCTTAGACGTGAGGGGTTATCAAATTCTGTGGAAGCCTGAGTGGTCAAATGAGATGTCAGTTTGGCCTTGCCCAGGATTCTCACATGCTAGGATTTGTTTTGGGACACATTTCCTGTTAGGAAATCTGAGTTTTGAAACATCACGTGGTCTCCAGAGAACAATCTCCCTGACGGTAGAGGGGCAGAATTTCGCCAGCATCCATGAATGACGTAAAAGGTGCGTTCACCCTCTCTGTGTGAACAGGAAACTGCCGAGAAAATGCTGGACCGTCTATTTAGTAACTGTCCAAATGCTAGATCTGGGAGATTACTGTGAGTGTGCCCAGCAATTCCCCTTTTCTCCTACCTGCAGATCTCAGTTCCATATACCCACACAGTAGATCTTTAACGTTGTAACTCTCCAACAGTATTCATAAAATACAGTAGGCACGTACCTACTGTATGACAAATCAGTTTCACTTCCGGGGCTACATGCAAAAGAAGCAAGTACCTATCTTCACAAGAAGACTTATATAAGGATATTCATCACCGCATTCTTCTTAATAGCCCTAGTCCTGGTGACAGCCCAAATGCCCATCAACAGGTGAATGGATAAACAGACTGTCCTATACTCCGACATTCAGCAATAAAAGGAGTGAACTATTGACACCCAGACACAGAAGAATCTAAAAAATATTCCAGTAAGTGAAAGCAGTCAAACACAAAAGAGTCCATAATGTGCGATTCCATTTATATGAATTTCAAGGACAGGCAAAACTAGTCTACGGAAATAGAAATCAGAATGCCAGCTACTTCAGCAGGACAGAGGTTATTGACTAGCAAGGTGCACAAGAGAACTCTCTAGGTTATGAAAATGTTTTATATCCTAATCTGAGCAGTGGTTAACTTGATACATAATATGGGAAAAAATCACTGGGCCATATACTTAAGATTTGTGCATTTTACTGTTTGTAAATTATAGCTTAATACATAAAAAATTTAAAAAGCTATCCGAAAAAAAAAATCCACACACACAGTGCAAAAAGACATGTTCTCACTTTGTAAGAACAATCATGAATGAAGATAAAATCATGAAGATATTTTAAAGAGTAAATGAAAAAAGGATAAATGAAAACACATGACCCTTTCACCTCTTCTCACTTTTATCACAGGACATGAAAATGCTGGGGCTGGGAAACTAAAATCATTATATGATGTGCTTGGGAATTCACAGAGAGCTCTTCAAGAGCTTGGTTTCAGAATGTTCCTGTTAAATGAGGAAGTGCTTCATTTGCAAGTTTCTCCTTAGGAAATGGTGGTGTTTAACATAAACAGTCAGGAAATAGATATTTTAGGTTGATTCATCACTTGCCTTAGCAAGAGATCAATTAGTTAATGATACTGTTGGCCTCAAGCATACGTCAGTAAAACATATTTCATTCTCTTGAATATTTAGATTAATTGAGGAATGAGGCTATGGTGTTTTTATGACCAAAAAAATTGATATTAAATACTCATTTTCCATTTTTCATACAATACACCTCAATTCTTCTCCATCTGTCTTTTTAGAAAGACTTTCAAGTTGTAAAAGGAAGTCTTTGGGGGTACTTGCCTTCCTGTGTCACTAATGAAACAAAAAAGACTTATTTTTCAAGAATGATCATGACACAATTTCCACATGGTGTCTGCTACTCATTATTCCATTGACATTTCCATTTCTGGAATTCTAATGTTTGTCTGAGATTGTTAGTGACGTTTATGAAATACTTGCAGAATTTCAAAACAGACCCTAGAGATCACCAAGTCCTTACCCCTCATTTAGGATGAGGAAACTGAAATCAAGAAAGGTTAAGTGACTGGCCCAGGGCTCACTTCTTTGGCTGATTTCTCGTGTGGAATTTGGATGCCTTTCTTGAACTGCATGATAACAGCAGATTCTCTGATCACAGAGATATCCCCACTGCATCGCTGTATGTGAGCATGTGCACGTTTTATAGAATGAGAAATCCATTTAAAGATGGTCCTCAGGACCTACGGTATTACAGAGTCTGGGAAATTATGTTTCCAAGCTCTAGATAGTTTCCCTCCAGCGAAGCTTGTATCACTAGCATTAGGCTAAGCCTATCTTTCTTCCCAGTAATACTGCATGGAGAAGTCCATGGATCAATGTCATGTATAAAATGTGGCTTGGGAGCTGCATTACCTGGGTTCACTTCTGCTTGTGCTGCTTACAAGCTGGGTGGCAGTGTTACCTGCACTCCTAAGTTCAGGTTCCTCGTCTGGAAAATGGGGATGATAATAATAGCACCTTACCTCGTTTTTTTTTTAGGTTTAAGTTAAATGATGTAAGTCAAGTCAGCCTGGCCCTTACTAAATATTCAATAAAGCGTAGCTATTAGGTCATTTTGGGATTCCCAGAAAGAAAATTATACTCCATTTTTAACTCTTTGAGGAACCTCCATACTGTTTAACCAAAGTGGCTGCACCAACTTGCATTCCCACTAACGGTGTAAGAGGGTTCCCCTTTCTCCACATCTTCTCCAACATTTTCTTGTTTCCTGTCTTGTTAATGTTTGCCATTCTAACTGGTATAAGGTGATATCTCAGTGTGGTTTTTATTTGAATTTCCCTGATGGTTAATGATGTTGAACATTTTTTCATGTGTCTATTAGCCATTTGTATGCCTTTTTTGGAGAAGTGTCTGTTCTTGTCTTCCGTCCAATTTTTTTTTTTTACTTGATTATTTGTTTTTTGGGTATTGAGTTTTAGAAGTTCTTTATAGATCTTGGATACCAGCCCTTTATCTGTAGTGTCATTTGCAAATATCTTCTCCCATTCCATGGGTTGCCTCATTGTTTTGCTGACTGTTTCCTTTGCTGTGTAGAAGCTTTTTATCTTGATGAAGTCCCAGAAGTTCATTTTTACTTTTGTTTGGAGACATGTCTTGAAAGAAGTTGCTGTGGCTGATGTCAAAGAGGTTACTGCCTATATTCTCCACTAGAATTTTGATGGATTCCTGTCTTACACTGAGGTCTTTCATCCATTTAGAGTTTATCTATGTGTATCATGTAAGAGAATGGTTGAGTTTCATTCTTCTGTATATAACTGTCCAATTTTCCCAGCACCATTTATCGAAGAGACTGTCTTTTTTCTATTGGATACACATTTGCACTAGTGGATATTTACCCCAAAGATGAGATGTAGTGAAAAGAAGCAGCACACACACCCCAATGTTCATAGCAACAATCTCCACAATAGCCAAACTGTGGAAGAAGCTGAGAAGCCCTCAACAGATGAATGGATAAAGAAGATGTGGTCCATATATACAATGGAATATTACTCAGCCATCAGAAAAGATGAATACCCAACTTTTGTATCAACCTGGATAGGACTGAAGGAAATTATCCCAAGTGAAATAAGTCAAGCAGAGAGAGACAATTATCATATGGTTTCACTTACTTGTAGAACATAAGGAATAGCACGGAGGACATTAGGAGAAGGAAGGGAAAAATGAAGGAAGGGTGGAAATCAGAGGGGGAGATTAACCATGAGAGACTATGGACTCTGGGAGACAAACTGAGGGTGTCAGAGGGGCCTGGTTACGGAGATGGGTTAGCCCACTGATGGGTATTAATGAAGGCACATATTACAATGAGCACTGGGTGTTACACGCAAACAATGAATCATGGAACACTACATCAAAAACAAAGGAAGTACTGTATGGTGACTAAGATAGCATACTAAATAAATAAATAAATAAATAAAATTTCTTTGGAAAAAAAAGAAAAGAAAAATTATACTCCATTTTATTTTGCCTGATTTTCCTACTGGCACATTTTCACACCTGCAGTTCAAAGTCCAGAATAGCCCCCTCTCTCCTCACTTAACCTCTTCTCAGCTCCCCCTCCCTCACCAGTACCTGTTTTGTCCTCCACACACCCCTCATCTGCCTGATTTTCTGTGGCATGCACAGCTCATGATACGCATTTCAGCACCTGGCTCTCATTTTACAACTTCATCTGATGTAAGCTTAGAGAAGCAAAGGACTATTGAATGCATTTCTTTTGCATCTCTAACAGGACCTGGCATAGTGTGAGGCAGGCAGCAGGGGCATGAAAATCATTGTATCAAAGAACTGAGAGAGAGAAACTTCAAAATATTAAGCTTTGATCCCAGTGATGGCTGGTAAACTATTGCAATGGAGACTTTCTAGAAAATCATATTTTAAAAAAGATTTTCTATGGCAGAAGTACTGTAGCCCCAAACAAAAACAAAACAAAACATAAAAACAAACAAAAATTAAAAAATCCAAACCTTGCCTGGAGCAGAATTATGACTTTCATTATAATCCAAATGCAGGAAATCTGTTGCTTTTATTTGGTTCTGTTATAGTGCATGTAATCTAGTAGTAAGACCAAAATCCTGTTTTTGATTTATGTATCAAATAATGACCTAAGGCCAGAAAGAACATATGAAACCGTATCTCCAACTCTTGCTCATAGTCATACTCTTCTTAAATACCAGGAAGTAACAGAACCAGCAAGAATATACCACAGCAATGATAAGATTTATGCCTCTGGCTAACATTTTCTGTACATATACGTAGAGAGAGGGAAATAGAGAAGTAGAGAATGTCTTATCAAATTTTTCAAGAAAATGCCTCAAATGCTTGGGCTTTATGGTGATACTGTACTGAATCCTTCCATTCCCTTTGACACTACGATTCCCTAGTGTCCATTTCTAAAAGATCTTGGGCAAGTACACTTAAGAATGTAGAATTGTCTGGACAGTTGCCATGTACACTGAAACTTAAACCTTCTCAAGGCCTTGGCAATTTCATGATTTATTTAAGCAATAAATATTTTTTACTGCTTACATGAATTCACTGCTAACTTAGGCATCAGGATTTTACTTTTTGTGTTAATTCCTAGGTGGCAGCCAAGATGTCCTAAGTGCCAGAAGAAACAAAGCCAGAAAACACATTGTTCCCTTACTTTCTGTTGCTAAGTGAAGCCGTTTGGCAGGAAAGAAGAATTGTTGGGATACCATGATGCAAAGAGATGTGCTTACCAAGTTTGCTCACTTGGGATGCCAGTGTTCACCTGAAATTGTCAGAATAATGCACACGCAAGCACACACTGTTAGTAACACACAGGGCATTTATGATATTATCTTCCAATTTTTCTTCATTCACCCAGCTATTCAACAAGCATTGAATGCCAACTGTATATCATCATGGGACACAGCACAAAAGAAAATACAGACTTCCCCCTCCTCACCTTCGAGGAGCCTAATTTTAAGAAGCTTTTCTTTGAACCTCTCAGACCTTGATCCTTGGAGCAAAGGAGATCCTTGGCCTCTGTCCATGATTAGGTTTTGACAACAGTAGCAGATAATTTTCTGCACTCCTGGAGCCAGTGTTTTTGTTTTAGCATTACTTGTTTTATGCTATAATGACTAGACATGCTTCATATGTAAATTTTAGTCCAAACATATATTAATTACTTTTTAAAAACTGGTATCATTTCTTTAGAGCTATTGCCGTGGAGGTGTTTTCTTAATAAAGTATGTAATGGGAGCATTTTTTTTCAATGAAGAAAATTGGAATTATTTCAATGCATCTCTGTGCCTAAGTGTCTGTGATACTTGGACAATGAGTAAATGGATTGATGATCCATTAAGGTTTTGCAGAGGCTAGTGGTAAATTTGCAGAGGTGAGTGTTTGCGGTAAATTGTCTCTTACTTTTTATTTTTATTTTCTTAGAGAGATAGAGCATGTGGGGGGTTGGTAGAGGGAGAGGGAAAGAGAGAATCTTAAGCACATTCCATGCCCAGTGCGAGCCCAACGTGGGGCTTGATCTCATGACCCTGAGATGGTGACCTGAGCCCAAATCAAGAGTTGGTTGCTTAACTGACCGAGTCATCAAAGTGCCCAATCTTCTACCCTTTTTGTGCTCAAAAATATAATCCATTTATCATGTTATTTGGCCCACCGATGTTTCTTTTTGCTATTATCATATATGTTACTGATAGTATTTGGAGTCGAATGGTCATGACACAGACTTCTTGTTCAAATATGAGTGATGAGCATAAAGTAAACATCACTACACTTTTGACTCTCAGCAGGGATGGTTAACAGAGTGAATGGTTCAGTTGGCACACAAAATGGTAGTAACCTGTACTGTGCTCAGTGGAGCAGAACTCAGGACATCTGAAGGTGTTAATTCTTCCTTTAGGTGATGGTGATTTGACGAAGTAATAGCAGAAGTGGGTATAGTGATTAAGATGAAGTAGGATTTCTCTGCAGCATACAAGTTATTTTTAGAATAGTTAATGATATGTTCATCCCTGCGACCACAGTGAGATTAACAGGAATGGAGAAACCACTGCTAATTGACAGTATTCAGGGACTAGGGGAACACACAAACCCTTTTTTGTTGGAAAGTGCCATTTTTCTTAAGCACTACTCACAACTGCCCCATGCCACATCATCATGTGGGATGATATGGGTGGGTGACTCCCACCCCCAAAGAGGCAGTCAGTTGTTTCTATCACACATAATGCATTTCAGAACAGAGAGTTATGTAGGAATGTAGCTCGAAGCAAAGAGCAGTTGGGAAGTTATGAATTACAATTACGAGTGGAAGCTATGGGTTGTAGCCAAAAATCGGTTGGGTCTAGATTTACGAATCTTGAAATAGATTTTGGGATATGCCTCTGTTTTCTAAACATTTCCAAAGAATTTCTTTTCTTTCTCGGAAGTCCAAAGAAGAGGAGTCCCTTTATTGCTTATGGGACTGAACCCAATGAAACTCATAAAATAATTTAAAAAAACTAAACAATAAAAGCAGTAACGTTTATAGATTATTTTACATTTGTGACCTATATGCAAAGTACAAAAACTATTCCATGAGCTTTTATTTTAACCCTATGAGAATAGAGCATTATAACGTCCCTTTAACAGATGAGGAAATCGAGTCAGGGCAAGATTAGAATTCCCACGAGCTCACATAGCTATAGTACTTGGAGGGGAGGCTCCATCACCTGTGCCCACCTGTGCCTCTAACCATCTTTTTACAATGCCCGTCAGATTTTGGCAACAGAAAATAAAATTCTGTATTACTCTTTTTATCTCATGGTGTTTATTCAAAGGTCAAATTCACATCTCTTCCAGATGGACAGTTGTGGTTCTATGTGGAGGATGGTCCATGACTCTTTTCAAAGCCCTCTTTGACTGAGGGGGCTTATATCCAACTTCAAAAGTTGCCTAGTCTGAGTAGCTTTAAAATTATCTGCTGCTTACTTGCAACCTTTTTAGTAAATACCCTCTGGCTTGGGGTGGCTTTGGTATTTCATGTTTAGTAAAAGTGTCTGCTACCTGCCCTTAGAAAATCTCTTGATTTTATGTCTCCCAGACTGCTTGTTGCTGAGGGCAAATTGTGGAATGGAGACTGGTGCAATTTCACTGCGCTGCAGAAATTAGGAGCGACTATGACATTAAAAGCAACAGCAGGTACTATAAATCTGAACTTTGTTTTTGGGGAAAAAAAGAATAAAAGTAAAACATGGGAATGCATAGGCTGCTACATTGCCAAGTTGAAGACAGTTTTCCTAAGGAAACAATTAAGCCTTTCTACAAAGAAATCATTTTTTATTTTGGATTGCATTTAAAATGTGAAGGTACAATGCAGATTTCTCAACTATTCATCATTCAGCCAATTTCTGCAAAGCCATTTCATCTCTTTGGGGCACTTCTCTTTTTCCAATATTTTAAAAAATATTTTCTTGTTATCAAAGTAATTCATATTTGTTGTAGAACATCTAGAAATAGATGGATAAACCCAAATACCACAGTACAGAGATACAGACTATTAACATTTTATACAGAGGTTGCCAACATGTATTTTACACACACACATAATTTTTTTAAGACTTTATTTATTTATTTGACAGAGAGAGAGGGATCACAAGTAGGCTGAGAGGCAGGCAGAGAGAGAGAGAGAGGAAGGGAAGCAGGCTCCCCGCTGAGCAGAGAGCCCGATGTGGGGCCCAATCTCAGGACCCTGAGATCATGACCTGAGCTGAAGGCAGAGGCTCAACCCACTGAGCCACCCAGGCACCCCCCCACACACACATAATTTTTAATGTTATCTGTTCTTGTCACTTATCAATATATTACAAAATCTTTTCATCTTATTAAATAGTCTTTGATAGCATCATTTGGTGATGACTATATCATTTTCTTAACCAAACCATTATGCTGGAAATTGAAATTGTTTCCAGTTTGACACCATTGTAAATAATGCTGCAATGAACACTTTTGTAGTTAACTCTTGGTATGCATTCATGATTCTTGTCCTTAGGAGAAATATCTACAACAGGGCATGCTGACACCAAGTGTCTATAAAATAAACTGTCCAATTACTCCTCCAGAAAGGCGTGAGTTTACATTCATACCATATGGTATTTCTGATTTTTTTTAGAATATTTTTGGTGAGGTGTTATTTCTATACCAGAAAAGTAGGGCCTCTCTTTACCTGTGTATCCAATGGACGGTGGATGAGCTGAGGTGCTTGGTCAGTCACCTTTCAGCTCATTTCCATTTCTACCTCAGGCTTTATATTTTGCTCTGTTATACTTTGGTAAGGTTGTCATAAAGGAGAGAGAAATGGTAAGGGAGTAGGGTGAGGAAGGAAGTAAATACACTCTCCTCAACCTGATTCTTTTTTTTAATTTTACTTATTTATTTGACAGAGAGAGAGATCACAAGTAGGTAGAGAGAGAAGGGGAAGCAGGCTCCCCACTGAGCAGAGAGCCCGATGTCGGACTCCATCCCAGGACCCTGGTATCATGACCTGAGCTGAAGGCAGAGGCTTTAACCCACTGAGCCACCCAGGCACCCCTCCTCAACCTGATTCTTTAAGATATAGTGTTTTCCTTGTGATAGACTTATCATGAGGGGGTGGGGAGGTGTGCTCTTTATTTTAACTCATTTTCTGTAGTAACAGGCATTTGGAACACTACATTATAGTACATGAAAGGAACCTAATAAATTAAAAAAATCCTGTTGAGGTGTTTCATAGAACTGCCCCTACTCAGTGTTCTTTGCATGGTGGCCTGGGGCTCCCCTTTGGCAAGAATCTGCTCCTAATCTGTGGTCAAGAGTCTTACCCGTGTGAGCTAGAATGAGTCCAGTCTTTAAAACCACAGAGAAAATCTTCGAAAATTGGGCTGGACTCTTGGAAGAATGGTATCTGCCCTAAACTCTTAAGGGACTACTTCATCTTTAAGCAGAGATTTGAAAAATGAAATCCCAGCTTTTATTTTTAGAAAGCACTTGGAATGATCAATCATTTTTCTTTCCCACATATATCACATATGAATAAAATAGGGAAGCAAAAACTAGTAGAGTTCTATCTCAAATATACTAAAACAAAGCAAAATCACTTCTTCAAATAAGATGCCTGTTTTGGATAAAAACAGTGTTGTTTTATGGCATCAGTCCTTCATTATCTAGTTATGTCTATGTACTAAACTACAGGGCAAACTGCTTTAATTCCACATAATTTACTTTGGAGTCACACAGAGCTGATATACTGTTTTTCTTCCTTTTCTTCTTGTGAGAAGGCAGAAGAAATAATTTAGTGTGAAAAATCCCGAGGATTAGATCAGTTGACATGGTTCATTGACCACAAAGAAGAAATTGGAGCTTTAATAATAATAATGATAATCTAGCAAACAGGTATAGTTATATATTTATATGAAACTACGTTTCACAACCTAAATAAAAGCATAAAGGTTGGCCAAATGCCTCCAGAGTAGTTGACAGAAAGGGGCTTAGTCCAAGGCATGTGGAAACCAGAGTTGTCATGCATTAATCCTAGAGACAACTGAAAGCCATTTGGCCTATGGATTGCATGAAAATGTGCAAAAAGTAGATTGGTTTGATGGACATTCCAAGCTCAATTATTTTCAAAGGAAGATTTTTTCTATTACATCCATTCTTTGTAAAAGAAACTGATGTCACTACATTTTACTCTGTCCTAAATGTAACCCTTTGCCAAAACTCTTCCATTCAAAACAATCAATTTATTGCAATGTGATGTATTTCTTCTTAATCTAGACAAATACAGCTGTTTCAGATTCCGTAAGATTTATTAATATATAATTTTTTTGTATTTTGACTTGTTCACCATAATTAGCCCATGTGTGTTCCTAATTCAGTAGTCTTCACTGAACAGTGAATTTTTAGTGATGAAGAGCTTTATCAAAACATCAATCCCCCTAACACATGCTCCTGGGAGGAAAGAAGGCTTTGGAGCTATAAAAATATACCCTGATGATGAGTTTGTTAATATCACTGGAACATTATTACAGACTATAACCAAGCCAATGAACAACCTCACTCATTTGGAGTTGGAATAGTCCTAACAGGCCTGCGTATTTCACAGAATGGTAGCCAGTCAGAGCGAAATTAATATACCGATACCTAAAGAAAGCATTTTCCCAAACAAGGAAATATAAATTTCTTATCCCCTGTATCTCAAGGATATGGAAACAATGTTGGAAAGAAAGGCGTTTAACTTTTTTGGCTGATTTAAGCTTCTCTGATTCCTTAAAATAATAGTAAATACTTCTACATTCTATTCAGAGATGAAATCTCTAGGTCAAGCCCAAGAAAGAGAATCATGCGAAGCCATGGTTCTCAGATTCCAGTACCACTGAAACTCTAGGGGTTTGGCCAAGGTGCCTCCGAAGTTCTGGGGCAGGGTACACCTGCTTCACCCACAACAGACCTGCTTTCATCTGAGCTCTACCTTGGGCCTCTTCCTCAGCGCCCACTTAAAGGAAGGCTTCCTTAGCAATAATAACAGTGACAACAATAATGATCATAGAAAAGTACCAGTATCACTGTAAAACTGTGATTTAAATAATGATTAAATTATGACCAGAATCTTAACTCTGCCATAGACGCCAGCACTGAAAGAAGGTCTAATACTTTTACAGACTACATTTTGAAAGAGAGATTAGAGTAGCTTTGTGCCTAGTGCATAACAGGTGCTCAGTAAATGTTTACAGAATGAATGAATCAGTGAATAAAAGAGAGAAGAGAATTACACCAGTGGTATGAAGACCTAAATTCAAATCATGCTTCCTTGAGGGAATCTGGCTTCCTCTCTGGGCCTCTATTTCTCAAACCAGTCAGCTTTGAGACTAGTTTTGAAATCCCATCCTCTGCCTGGAATTATGATCAGAAAAATGTGTGTTCTGCTGAAAAGGAAGTCGTAAAGGGAAAGAGCAAGTTTCAAATGCTAAAGGTCAGACAAGTCAATAAAGATCAAGCCACCAACAGCAACTACAATATCCAGCACAGCCCGTGTGAAAGGCTGAATATCACTTTGCTGGTCATAAGCAACTGCACATACATCCTAGGAATACCTTCAGCCCCATTTTAAAAATGGCAAAATGGAAGTTTGGAAAAGCAGGTGATTTTCTTTATGTCACCCAAGTGGCGGAGCTGACTTTGGAAACTAAGTCTTTGGACTCCTTTGTTCCATGGACTCAAAATATAAGGCTTTTATAACCTATTCACCCACGTGGGAGGTCACCCATGTGGCAGAAGGATGCCAAAGAATTGGGGTGGCCTAGTTCTCCTCTTCCAGAAGGGAGGCCCATAACCTAAATCTCATAATTTCTGATCCAGAGTCTCCTACATGAAACTTTATGGCCTCTTGAAAGGTGAATGAATAGGTTTGATTCATTGGAAGTCAGAACAGCTTTTTTAAATATTTGAGAATCAAGATAGATAGTTAGTCTGCCTTATAAAATTTTCTTACGGATGTCACCATCAAAAAATTTATCTTAGCTTAGTATACGACAAAGCTTAGTCAAATCCTTCATATCTTCAGATCCAGCCATTGTTAGCTGAGGGTATTAGCATTAATTCTAGCTGCATCTTAACTGATGTGCTCTTGGAAAGTAGTGATTTGTTTTGCCATTACCAGATTTCATCCATTAAAAATAGGTCACCAAGACATCACATTTTTATGAGGTTATTTTTACCACCTCCCTCTTTTTGGACTTCAGTTTTGCAGGTTATTTTTCTTCTGTGAATTAATGAAAGGAGTTCAGAGTGCTGAATTTTGTTTATTGAAGAAATTGGCATCTTTGAATCCGGAGTAAATAAATACAAAATGTGAAATAATAGAATACCTTTTCTGGTCAAGAAGAGGTAGATTCTAATTTTATAATATTAATCAAGAAATTTCTAAAGTGAAAAAAGTCCTTCATTTCCTAGTTTGTTTGTAAATTGGTATGATCTATACAGGTTCGTTTTAAAAATCACCCAGTTATGCTATAACAGTCTTTTTTATGTGACTGTATCTGTGTGCGTGTAAATACGCATATATGTTCCACACTTACTCTAGCATAAAAAATGAATCATTGATGGCTTTAAAAAGATCTTGGCCAGCAACTACATTGTCTAGATGCATGAACAAGATAATTTTCTGCAAATTAAATATAGCAAATGGGTGACGTCATTAAGGAGGGCACCTGTTGTGATGAGCACTGGGTGTTGTATGTAAGTGATGAATCACTAAACTCTACTCCTGAAACTAATATTAGACTATATGTTAACAACTAGAATTTAAATAAAAACTTGAAAAAATAAATAAATAATAAAGTAAACAAACAGCAACTATATGCCCATTAACAAAATAATAATTGTAAGTTCTAACTTGTCCTACTTATTTCTAATAATCTCTGTAGAGACTAATATCTCAAAAAGTATGTATGTGTTGATGATAGAAAGCAGGTTGAAAGTACTGATTTATTATAACCCTTCATTAAGGTTAAAAGCATTCCAGTGAGATGAAGACATCTGCCTTGTATTTTCACATTGCAGAAGAAAAATTAAGGACAGGAAGAACAAAAAAGAAAAAGAACAATGTGTCAAGTTGAATTCAAGCCAGGTTTGAAGAAAACAATGTTATCTTCCTATCTGTAAGTTTCCAAGAAAGAAACTTCCCCATGCCCACAACTACCATTTATTAGTATGCTATCAAATATATTTAATACTGTATATTAACAAAAATACATCTCTAAATTACTTTTCAAATTTTTATGGACAGTTTATAACACATATGTCTTTAAATGTCTTTTCTTTCTTTAAAAAAAATTAATAAAGAAAGCTACTACCAGAAAGAATCAAGGTAGGTTAATTATGTGTTGTATTAGGAAAACATTTTTTAAGTGGACCATTTCTTTCCTCTTCTTTCAGAGGTGGGGCTGGCTAAGGCTGGCAATTATAGGGTTTAGTGAATAGTCACTTGATATCTTGGAAATCAAAGGAAAGGGCCACTGGAGAAAGGCTGAACTTAGCTGTTGCAGGATTTTTATCTCTCTAAATGAGTGCTACTGACAGGAACCATATGTGTTACATAATACAGCTGAGGAAGAGAACATGGGTGGTTTTCCAAGAAGCTGTGACCTGCCTGTGTACGCATGTCTATTTGTGAGCACATGTGCAAATCTGATATATTTATGATATTTAATAAACACTTGGGGCCTCATGTGAGCTTGGGGACTATGTGTTTCTCTCATTTAAAAATTATATGTGAATATTCAGACTGATTTTGCCTTAGAATTAAAATCAATCTTTGTACTTTGTGGTGCTAAAGTCACTACACAAAACCATTTGTGAAAATGTGAAGCTTCCTTTGAAATGGCAGAAGAAAGCTTAATTGGTTCTGAATTAAGCTTGTACTTAGCCCACTTAAAAATAAAAAAGAAGCTTAAGCATAGCTGATGATCAGTCAAAATAATCTCACTGAAGTAACTGAATGAGTTTACTTCATATTGTCGTGTCAGAGTCCTTGAATGGCGGATATTTTCCCAGGAAGAGCAAATGGAAGCAATATTTTAATTCATGTTTTTTGTGGCATATCCTTTTTCATTGATTATTTTATTTTTCTCATTTATTATTTGTGGCATATCATTTTACTTTTAACCTACTATATCTCTATATGTTGAAGTGAGTTTCTTGTACAAAGGACCAAGTGGGGAGAATGCTTCTTTAATCCATTCTGGTAATCTCTATTTTTTGATTGATGTATGTAGACCATTTACATTTAATGTAATTACTGATATGTTTAGATTTAGGTCTATCCTTTTCTTTTCTTTCTTTTGGACTACTTAAACTATTATTGACTATTCCATCCTAATTTATTGTGTTTTTATTATATCTTTTTGTATAAGTTTTTAGTGGATGTTCCAAGGATTATGATGTATACACCTAACTATTCATAATCTACTTGGACCCAATACTTTACCATTTCAAGTAGAATGTAGAAAACTTAGCACCATATTGGTCCTTTTATACTCTCCTCCCTGATGTAGTTGTCACGTACTAT
Organism: Meles meles; assembly: GCF_922984935.1. Taxonomy (NCBI): domain Eukaryota; kingdom Metazoa; phylum Chordata; class Mammalia; order Carnivora; family Mustelidae; genus Meles; species Meles meles. The sequence goes on from NC_060074.1 coordinate 72,979,523, forward strand.
TATGTACACACATTGAAAACCTTATCAGACAATGCTGTAATTTTTCCTTTTCAACCATCCGTTTTTAAGAACTCAAGACAATATTTTATTACATGTACCGAGATATTTACCATTTCTATTGTATTTCTGTCATTCCTTGATATTCCAAGTTTCCTTCTAATATCATTTCTCTTCTTTCTGAAAAACTTCTTTAGCAATAAATTATTTTAGTTTTCCTTCATCTAGGAATGTTTATATCACCTTCATTCCCAGGATATTTTCTCTAGATATAGAATTCTGGGCTGAAAATTGTCTCAGTACTTGAAAATGATTGTGCCACCTCCCACTGGTGTCCATGGTTTCTGATGAGAAATCTGCAGTCATTAGAATCTTTATTCTCCTATAGATAATATGCTGTTTTTCTCTGTCTCCTTTCAAGATTTTTTCTTTGTCTTTAGTTTTCAACAATTTGATTATGATGTATTCAAGACTTGGATTTCTTTGAGTTTGTTCCATCAGGGTTCACTGAGATTCTTGAATCTTTAGGTTTATGTCTTACCAAATTTGGGAAATTTTCAGGCATTATCTTTTCAATTTTTTTTTAAACATCACTCCCTTTCTCTTCTCTTTCTCTTCTGGGACTGAATTGACATGAATATTAGGCCTTTTATTATTTTCCCACTGATACATGAGTATCTGTTAATTTTTTCAATCTTAGTTTCTCTGTGTTGTTTAATTTGCATAATTTCTACTGATCAGTCTTTACATCAGACTCTACCTTGTCATATCCATTATGCTACTGAGCCCATCCAGTGAGTTTTTTATTTCAGTTATTGTGTTCAGTGTTTAGCAATAAAAAGTGCTAAAATTTTCATTAGGTCCTTCTTTATATTTTCTGTTCAGACTTTTTTCTCTTTGCTTTAAAAGAGTTTGTCATTGCTTATTGGAGCTTTTTTTTTTAAGATTTTTTTATTTGACAGAGGTAGACACGGCAAGAGGGGGAACACAAGCAGGGGGAGTGGGAAAGGGAGAAGAAGGCTTCCCACTGAGCAGGAAGCCCAAAGTGGGGTTAGATCCCATAACCCTAGGATCATGTCTGCCAAAGGCAGACACTTAATGACTTAGCCACCTAGGCACCCCTGGAACATTTTTATAATAGCTGCTTTAAATTTTATCAGATATTTGAACTTGCATGTCATCTGGGCATTGATGTTTATTAATTGCCCTTTCCCTTATGAGTTGAATTATCCTGGCTTTTCCTATACCAAGTAATTTTTGATTCTACTCTGGAAATTGTGATTATTATTCTATGAGACTTTGGATCTTACTTAAAACTTATGAAGAATAGTGGTATTTCTGTTTCAGTAGGGAATTGACCTGATTATTTTCAAGCCATAAGTTCCAACTTGCTTTCTATGAACTGCAGTCCCCGTGTAAGTTTGGGTTTTAAAGCCCATTGCTATACAGATCTGTGCCATGAGTGTACCACCCAATGTTAAGTCTGAGACGTGATGAAAGTCCATTCATTTTTCAAAGTCTTATATATACTGATTATGATGAGATTCATTCATGTGCAAATCTTGGAATCTCAGAGTTAGTGAATAACTTTATGGGGTTGCTTTCACAAGCTCTTCCCTTTCCACAGTGCTTTCTGGTTTCCTGGGACTCCTCTTTTGAAGCTTTCAGTCAGAAAGCTGAGATTGTGCTATGCATTTCTATAGCTGTATCTGCTTCCGGGCCATGTGACAGGGAAACAATAATGGTAAACTCACACTAGTTCAGTGACACTTTGAATGTGGGTCCTCTTCCTCAATTTTCTCTTTACTGTTTACTTTTCAGAGTTCTCAAATAACCGCTCCACACATTCTGTCCAGGTTTTACACTTGTATTCAGATGGAGAGCAGAAAAGAATGTGCTTCCTCCATTTTACCCAGAACCTAAATCTTTAGAGAGTGACACTTTAAAATGACATATTTTGTTACAATAAACTTGTCAATTAAAGTTTCAGGGATAGTGTCCTCCATAATTGAGGACATTCAATTTAAAAAGAAGTTTTCAGATAGTTAAGTCTTAAATCCCTTAATGTTATAAAGAAAGGCATGCTTAGGTAATGAACCAGGAAATAGCTGTGACAAAATCAATACAGTGTCATATAAAAAGATAGGCGCAACAGTATAGATTTATTCATGTTCCTGCATAAGATACACATGCAGCCCTAAAATTTGCTCTTTCTGATTCTTGTGTCTTGTGATACTCACATGCATGTGTGTGCGTGTGTGTACACACACACACACCCACACACACACACAGAGCTTTGTTCTTAAAAATAATTTGTTTGGAACTAAATTTTTCTGAAATAGTTGTTCTCAAACTTCTAATATGCTCTATCTCCAGAGTTTCTGATTCAGTATTTCTGGAATGGGGACCAAGAATGTGCATTTCTAACAAGATCATGCCAGATGAGGCCAATGCTGCTGGTTTCAAGGCCACAGTTTGAGAACTGTTAGCATAAAGAATGAACAGAGCATACCAGAATTCCACGCGGCCCATCAAAAGGCATGATTTGATGATTAAATGTAAATTTGTGACTTTCTATTAACTTTATGAGATTTACCAAGAACAAACTCATTTTGTCCATAAGGAAAATCACAATTACTTGAAATTGATGGAAATGTAAATGTTTCCAGTCAGTTCAGCTGCCCTTATAAATATATATCCACAAGAAATGCTTATGCAGTATACTCATAATACTAATGTTGTGAATATACTAATACTAACATTAGAAGCTGAAATAAGAATACTTCTTTCAACCAAATCAATTATTTGGCTTCAATGGTATTGAATTTTTAAAAATTAGTTATCTTAATTGCTACTCACGCAATTAAGTTTTATTCACATTTATTTTGGGGGGGTTTATTCACTTTTAATGTGTGGCAGGGATCAGCTTATGGGCCAAATCTACCCCATGGCCTGTTTTTGTATGGCCAGTAAGCTAAGAATGACTGTTAAAAAATAAAAAAGAGGAAGAAGAAGAAGAACATGCCACAGAAACGATATTTGAACCACAAATTCTAGAATATTTACTATTCGGCCCTTAACAGAGAAAGTTTGCTGACTCTGGTCAAGGGCATCACCTGGCTGGGTTGAGGTAGTGCTTCCAGAGATGACATAGTAGAATAATTAAAAACACAGTTTTTGTTGTTGGATTGCCTTGTTCAAATGTTGCCTCTACTAACCACTTTATGTAGCCTTGGAGAAATTAATGCAATCTTTCTGCGCATCAATATCCACACCTACAAAATGCAGATGATGAACGTATTTGACTCATAGGGCTATTATTGATTTAATTAGTTAACATGAGCAAAGCCTGTAGAAAAGCATCTGGCACACAGTCAGCACAAGATAAGTACTAACAACTATTATTCTGCCTGGTAGACTATCACGGAAACGTTAAAAGTGGCATTTACACTGAATATTTATGAATATATATGTATATATATTTCTATTTAATAATAAGTGAAAAAAAGTAAGGTTCAAAAAGGTCTGCAACTATGTGTAGAATAAGCAAAACACAGAAACTATACAGTGGAAATAACACACACACACACACACAAAGGAAATATTCCAATTTGTTAGCTGTGTTCCCAACTTCATACCCAACTTCTTAGCAATGGTACTATGGATGCTTTTCTCCCTTCTATGGTCTTTTACCTTTTCTGAATTTTCTAAAATTCACTAGGAGTCTCAGCTCAATGGCTGCATCTCAGAAGTAGCTCATGCCTCTGCCAAGATTCTTATCCCCGTGATAGGATAAAAAGATGAGCTAAGGCTGCAGTGGTCACCATAATTCTGTCAGTATTTATTTTGGCCTCTGTAAGTCAGGCTGTTCACATTCTTTGTACATAGTTGTATTTAATTAGGACTTGGAGCTAGCCATAAAATGTGCATTAATTGTCTTTTATTTCATAAATGATGGCCAAAATAACAACCTTTGATAGGAACAGTTTGGGGGTAAGCACTATTTGGTCTGTTCATCTTCCAAGGCTCCCTGCCCCAAGCAAGAGATTTCTACTTGTTATCTCCTTTATCCTGGAGAATTACTAATCCTGTACTACCATATTAAGTACCAATTAAGCAGAGATTTGTCATTCCTGCTCGAGAACATTGAGCTGGGCTGTGGCTGCATATTTCACAGACTTCTGACAGAAATTATTTTAATTAGACTGCTGCTAGCAGCATTTAAAATAGTCTGTATGGCCAGAGAGAGGAAGAATGGCTCCTCAGCCAGATAATTTACTTATTTTTCTTTTTCACTCACCATAAATCTTAGGATTGTGGTTATTAAGCCTTTGGAGGGGGAAGGGGATAGTCAGGGAAAGAAATCAGCTAAACTTTATCTTACTTTAAATACCAGAAAAGAAAAATCTCCCACAGCTTTACTGAAAAAGACACTTTTAAAAGAAAAATGTGTTCAAGCAAAAACTGACACCAATAAGGTATTTTTACATTATGAATATCTAACACATTTAATAAGGATTTTTATACACAAATATCTAACATGTTCTACAAAGGACTTTTATATATAACTAATACGGTGGGAACCTTCCCTTCTTATCTTCATTATGCTGCCAAAATTGGTATTCTTATTTGGTAATTGTTAGGTTAATCTGACACCGAAAATCAAACTAAATAAATAACAACTAATCTGAACTCCACATTTAGTAGATCTTGATTAACTTGACACAAGTTTTGCAGTTGCAAAAGGACACGTTTTATTTTATGAACCCCATTTGCCAAATTGTTGTGTGAGTACAGTTTTTTCTTCTTTTAAAAATTTTTTAAGTATTTCTCCTCCTCATCCTCCCAATTGTGATCAATACCCAGTTAATTAGAATACTAATCGGAGTGTCTTATTCCAAACATTCTAATTTTTTAATTAGACCACAAATATGTGAGTACATATTCTAAAAATAGGTTATAATATTTAACCAACAAAATGCATATTTTTCCTTTGTTTTCTTCACTCACATAAATGGCTCAATCTTCCCTCTATGACAGCCACAACCTCATCACATTACCTTTCTTGGAGTTTTAATGCTGTATGGTACACTGGACAGTTATCCCATACAAAAGCCAACAAGCTTCCAAACTATTGGATGAAATCAAAGACTGTAGGCACCACCCACTCTTGAAGAACAAGTTAAAAGACCCTCTATATGCCCACCACTTACCATTCAAAATAGAAAACGTAAGAACCACATGATCAGATTTTAATGGGAAGATTAAAAGAATAGGGAGAGTTGCTTGGATGGATCACTACCAGATTGCTGCCCACGGACACACAACAAACCTTAGTAAATCATGAATGCACCTAGAGTCTCTCTTTAGGCTGGCTGGCTACTACACTCTTTTCATTTAGAGCTTTAGAAATGGTAGCTTTTGGGGGCACCTGGCTGGCTCTGTTGGTTAAACCCAGGTCCTGGGATAGAGCCCCATGTCGGTTATCCTTGCTCAGCAGGGAGTCGGCTTCTCCCTCTCTCTCAGCAGCTCCCCCTGCTTGTGCTCTCTCACGTGTTCTTTCTCTCTCAAATAAATAGTAAATAAAATCTTTAAAATTAAAAAAAAAAGAAATGGTAGCCTTCATAACTCTATTGAAAAATTTGTATTTTTATTTTTTTATTAACCTATAATGTATTATTTGCCCCAGGGGTACAGGTCTGTGAATCATCAGGCTTACACATTTCACAGCACACACCACAGCACATACCCTCCCCAGTGTCCATAACCCAGGCACTCTATCCCTACCCCCCCACCCCCCAGCAACCCTCTGTTTGTTTTGTGAGATTAAGAGTCTCTTATGGTTTATCTCCCTCCCGATCCCATCTTGTTTCATTTTTTTCCCTCCCTACCCCCACAACCCCCTGCCCTGCCTCTCAAATTCCTCATATCAGGGAAATCATATAATTGTCTTTCTCTGATTGACTTACTTCATTCAGCATAATACCCTCTAGTTTCATCCACGTTGTTGCAAATGACAAGATTTCATTTCTTTTGATGGCTGCATAATATCCCATTATATATATACCACATCTTCTTTATCCATTCATCTGTTGATGGACACCTCATTCTTTCCATAGTTTGGCTATTGTGGACATTGCTGCTGTAAATATTGGGGTACACATGCCCCTTCGGATCACTACATTCATATCTTTAGGGGAAATAGCCAGTAGTGCGATTGCTGGTGTAGGGTAGCTTGTATTTTTTTAAAAATTAGGTTAGGGATGCCTGGGTGGCTCAGTCAGTTATGTGTCCAACTCTTGGTTTTGGCTCAGGTCCTGATCTCAGGATGGTGAGATTGAGCCCCCGTCAGGCTCTGCACGGATCGTGGAGGCTGCTTAAAATTCTCTCTTTCCTTCTCTCTCCACCCCTTTGCCCCTCAATATCTCTCTCTTTAAAAAAAAAAAAAAATTAGGTTAGAATTTTTGCTATGGAATTGTGGGAACCCAAAGATGACTAACTACAAATGAATGGAAAGTGTTGGGGAAGAAGGGACGGTGGCCACATCCACTGGAGGACCAGAGATAGTTACTCAAGCTCCTGTGGGATGATTCCAGGAGCTACATTTGCATCTGGTGGCAGTGAGAAGATGGGCATGTGGCCAGGGAGAGATGGGGATGGAAGTGAAACCTGGCTCTTCCTTGAAACAGTTACTGGCTAGGAATTAACAGTAATTGGTATGGTAATTCACAGTCTTTCTCTGACTTTCAAACTCTTGAGTCAAATTGTTTAAGTCCAATTCTCTCTCACATAAGTTTGAATGGTTTTCATTTATAATTTGCTTGGTTTTTTGTTTCTAGTGCTTATCACAATCTTAATATTACAAACATAGCAAATATGCATGGCTAACACAAAAGTTCCAGATGAGTGCGGAAAAATGCATTTGTTGGTAAAATCTGGTGGAGGAAGGGTATAAACTTGCAATCCCAAAATGAATTTCTGAGATGCTTCTCACCCCACCATTCTCTTTTCCTTGCTGATACATGCTTTGTCTGGCGTCTTCTAAGACAGGCTAGGTCTCCCTACACTGAGACATGTTACATTCCTTGATGATCCACGTAAGCACTGAGGAAATGAATGAGAAGCTGTATTATCTCACACTCTGTTCTCACACTTTCATCATGTGTAGATTCATAAAGTCCTTGAAACTGAAGAACAAACCATATGTGGAAGACAAATACATTTCCTTGGGTGCCTTATCACCATAAAGTGAGGAATAAACTGTGAGGTTTCTTGTGAATGAATATCAGGTTAAGCGGCAGCAGCAGCATCAACTAGAAATATGGTAGAGGGGGCGCCTAGGTGGCTCAGTGGGTTAAGCATCTGCCTTTGCCCCCTGATCTTAGGGTCCTGGGATTCAACCCCATGTCAGGCTCCCTGCTCAGTGGGGAGACTGCAGGTCCCTCTGCTTATGCTCTCTCTCTCTGTGTGTCAAACAAACAAGTAAAAATCTTTTTTTAAGAAATGGTAGAAATACAAATTCCTAGTTTATCTGGTCCAAACTTGGTGAGCCAGAAACTCTGGGGACTAGGCCAGAAAACTGTAGTTTCATAAGCCCTCCAGGTGATTCTGATGCTAAAACCTGAGCACCACGGCCGTGGCCCACTTTGACGACACAGTGGAATCCCATGGGAAGCTTTAAAAAGTCATGATGCCTACGCTGACCACCAGCGGTGCTGATTTAATTGATCTATGGTGTGGCCCCAGAATGCATTTTCTAGAGGCTCGCTAGATGATTCAAATGTGCAATGAGGGTTGAAAATCTCTGGAATCGCCCAGACAAGAATGTCTCCTACTTCGTCAATCTCTTGGCAACAACTGTCGATCGCCTCGGCTCATACCTTTCCACGAGCTGGAAAGCTACTCTTTGTCCCTTCATTATTCTTACTGTCAAGGTTCCATTCCATATCTATGAGCAGGGTTTGGTTTTCCTCAGCACCCCCCACCCCCCCCCTTTTTTTTTAGCCCTTCTGCTTTTATAAAAGAGTTTATTGTTTCCATCATAATCATACACTTAGCATCTTTAGGATTCTCAGTACTTTCGCAGTTATCAACTGTGATGGGATTGATGATGTTTATCAAACGCCTCAAAATGAAATAGAGACAGAACTTTTCCCACCATCTATTGGTGGCAGGTATCTGAACTGGCTTCTGCTCTGGAGGATCATTTTGTTCCCATCTCTAATTTTTGTTTCGATTAGATAAGCTACTTTACATGACTTATTTCTATGTTTCCATGAGGAATTAAACTTAGGCAGGCCTATCCTGCATTTAGGCATATCTACACACATAGACCAATTCTCACCATAAGGCCCCCCACATGAACTCCTTTGGTACTTACACAAATATCACACTCACTGATTGATCTATTTACCAAACACTTTTTGAGTAGATACACACATTGAATGAGACATTTAAGTGACAGTACTGTATTTCCCACGCCATGCACTATAGTTTAACAAATCTTAGATAACAACTACCCATTAGAGGACAGTCTGGTAGAAATGTCAGCAAGGAAAAGTTGCCCATCGAGCACATTCTAGAACTCTTATCTTACTCTTTAACTGTGGTGGTAGGAGGTGTTGACCCCGAGAGAGTGGTAATATATGGGGGTGCTATATGGGAGTACCCACTTTCCACTGCCACAAAAGTGGGTGGTGGCTTGGCATTCCACTTTCTGACATACAGTTCCAGTTCAACTCATCAGATATTTATTGAATATCTACTAAACATTCACTACACGTCCTCTAATGTAGAAGGCCGGGTACCATGTCCAAGTGGCCAAACTGTACGACAGAAAAAAGCTGTTAGTGATGACCCCACTGAGGTCTGGCCTCAAGCGCTCCAATTTCCTGGGTAGCCATACCTGCTTAACCATGCCTGGATTATTTGGTGGTAGGGGGTTGCTGAGTACCATGTGAATAAATGCATTGTCTATTATATCCAGGCTTCACTCTGCGTGGAATAAAGAAAAAGAGACATTTTTTTATGAAAGGAGTTATTCACTTGCTAACGGTCCAATGAGATTTGGGGAATGTCTGCTCTCTGACTCTCCTTTCTGGTGAAAAGTCAAGAAAATGCATGTGGGAAGATTACAGTCTGAATTAATAATGTGACTCACTTTGGCACCCTTGCCCCAAACGCACAGGCTTTCCAGAGAAGTGGCGCTCCTTGGTCATTTCTGGAGGTTAAGATTCACTGGGCCCTGGTTCTTGACCCATTTCTCGTTTTCGGAAGATACGGGTCCACTGCGTTGGGGTGCCCAGAGTTTCCAGACGCCCCCCTCTCCTCACCAAGCCCCCCGCGTTTTGAAGTTAACACCGCTGAACCGCAGGGCAGGCGGCCAGTGCTGAGCTGGGGAGGCAGGGGTGGAGGTGGGGAATTGTGGCCGGGAGGAAATAAGAGCAAATTCCTCCAAAACGATCTGACAGGAAATGACAGAGTATCGGCCCCATTCCGCCCCACTCGGCCTCCGCTCGGAGAGGGAGCGAGAGCCGGCCAGAGGGAGAAGTCCTTCCACTCACGGAGCCATGCCAGAGCGCCCTAGGTGAGCATGATGAAATAATAAAGCATTTCCCGTGTGTGTTTTTCATTAGGCCTGTTTTGTTTTTCTTCCAAGTGCTGGGGAAACAGAACAGAAGCCCCGCTTCAGGCAGCACCACAGCGGCCGCCTCCCCTGGGAACAGCAGCTGCGCAAATAGGAGGGGAGCCCTCTGCGGACCTGGTTCCAACACCTTCCTAATGGAAATAATGATTTGCAAAGCCCTCTTTATACCCTTTGCTGCATAATTAGTAGCCCAAAGAGCAAAAGATTAAAAACGCTGTTCCTACTCCCAGCATTTTTGAAAATTTGGCAAAACATTAAATGTTCTGTTCCAAGAGCCAAACAGGTAGAGGTCTTTGTACCGACTCAGCCTTGGCGGGTGGGGCCGCGCCTTGAATCACTCAACACTTATTACGTAAAAATTAACTGGCTTGATGTCAATTAGTGAGAATTTGTTAGCAGACCTACCCAAAGGGACCTCCCCCTCACCCAATTTGATGGTTTTTGTGGAAAATATCTAAATACCCGTCATCCAAGCTAACTTACATAGTGTTAAGTGCAGCAAGTGTGTCAGCCTCCTTTATGGTGGGTGTGTGCGCGCGTGCACGCTCGCTCACATGTGCGTGTTTGGGGCCAGAGCTAAACATCAATTTTTACCCATCTCCTGAGAAGATAATTAAGAGGAAGCTCAAAAGGAGGCTGGCTGGAACATTCTCTCCAGCCCAAAGAAATAACCAATCCAAAATGCCTGTTGTTAAATGGGTCATAAAAGCACTGGGAAATCAATATTTGACTTTCCGTTTCTGGAATGGTGGCTGCTACACGCGGTTTTAGATCAGTCTGCGATCCTCACTGAGCCCCGAGACCCAAATAATTCCTGTGTTAACTCTGGACACTTGGAACCTGGAAATCTCGCTTGTTTATCTTTTAGTAAGTAATTGCCCCTTCACTCCATCCCAGTCCTGAGTACCCCCTGGAAAATAAACTGTGTGATAAATAAAATAAGGACTCATTTTATTAAATATCTAGGAGAAGCGCTCGGGTGACCTGAAAATGTAATTAAACCTCTAAATAAGCAGATTACTGGCTGAAAAGCGAGATTGATAGATGAATCCCTTCAGCTAAAAGGGATTGCTTAATGGACTGAGCAACAATCTTGGACTCTTTCCACCTTGGAATCACAGGTCCAGAGTCAGGCAGGCTCCACTCCACCATTTCCCTTCCTAAGATAAATGAAGCTCTGCCAGGCCTCTGTGAGGAGAGCCCAGAGGTGAGACCCCAGGCTATGTGGAGACACACAGATGTGCGACATTTCTTGCAAAAACAGCCAAAGACACCCAGAACAGTGTTTCTAAGGGCTCCCCCGACTTACTATTTAAAACGCCAGAAGAACTTACTACTCTCAAAAGGTTGAATTTATTTCTGGCTTTTTAAAAGAGGGTATTACTTGCAAAACGAAGAGCTGAACATGAACTTAAAGCCTCAGTAGGGCAAAATAAGGGAAAATAATGAAAATTATACCTGTTGTCATTCTCATATCATCCCTCCCGAAACAGAGGCGAGATTCTAGCTTCCCATTGGCAAGTCTGACAAACTTTCTGCCTCTGAGCATTTTGACCTTTTTTTTCTCCCCAAAGGTGGCCTTGGTGAAGTTTTGGTAGTTTAAATTTTGGCCCCAGGTCTAGGAAGTTGATATATTCTAAGTTTAAATATTTGGAACATTTCAGATTTATCATCTTGGTTTTCTGCTTTGTTTAATTTATAAACGGAAATTAAATGAGCCATTCCCTGTAGGGCTGTGTGACCCTTCCAGAAATTGACAATGTCAAAACATAATGTCTTTTCTTTGATACTGATAGGGGTTCTGTAACCTACATGATCAATGCAATTTATCATAAGAAAGAAACAGCAGCTCTGACTCTGGAGAAGACTGGCCAGTCGTAGCTATCTTAGTCTGTTGCTGTCATCCAGGACTCTGCTGTCATGGCTAAAGATCAGTCCTTAAGCCAGCATCTCACTAGCACATTCACTCCCAGTATGGTGGGTCCACGACATTTACCGTCAACCCAGAAAAGATGACCCAATGGATACCCCTTGATGAAACACAATTTTCCAATTTATTTTTGCAGAACATGGCATCACTGTCTCTCAAACTATGAAAGGGAGAATTTTGTCCTCTTCTCACTTTTAGAAGAGAGCAACGGTAGGGTCCCTATTCCCATCTAAATCCATGAAAGACCCATGCTGGAGGTCATGACCACTGTAGCTAGTGAGTAAACCGCAGTTTACTTGAGACACATGTATCTCGGTGATGAGACGTGATGTGAAAAAATAGATCTAAGACATACAGGCCATTGAGTCACGTCCTCAACCTGGAATGGAACAAAGCATTACTTTGATTCTAAAGTCAATTCATCTTCCCAGAGTTCATCGTCAGTAAGATGAGTATTTCCCAGAGCACCTCAGTCTTTTTTGATTGGAGTAACTACGCCTTCATTTAGCTCCCATATACCCATCTTATTCATCTTGGTTCTGCATTCTTTACCTTATCCCACTATGAACTATGGGGGAATGCCTTGAGTCTAGAATTAACTTAAGAACAATCAAGTGCACTAGAGAAGAATGTGTATTCTGTTGCTTTGGGATGAAATGTTCTGAATATATCTGTGATGTCCATCTGGTCCAGTGTGTCATTTAAGGCCTTTATTTCCTTGTTGATCTTTTGCTTGGATGATCTGTCCATTTCAGTGAGGGGAGTGTTCAAGTCCCCTACTATTATTGTATTATTATTGATGTGTTTCTTTGATTTTGTTATTAATTGGTTGATATAGTTGGCTGCTCCCACGTTAGGGGCATAGATATTTAAAATGGTTAGATCTTCTTGTTGGACAGACCCTTTGAGTAGGATATAGTGTCCTTCCTCATCTCTTATTATAGTCTTTGGCTTAAAATCTAATTGATCTGATATAAGGATTGCCACCCCAGCTTTCTTCTGATGCCCATTAGCATGGTAAATTGTTTTCCACCCCCTCACTTTAAATCTGGAGGTGTCTTCGCGTCTAAAATGAGTTTCTTGTAGGCAACATACTGATGGGTTTTGTTTTTTTATCCATTCTGATACCCTGTGTCTTTTGATTGGGGCATTTAGCCCATTAACATTCAGGGTAACTATTGAGAGATATGAATTTAGTGCCATTATTAGCCTGTAAGGTGACTGTTACTGTATATTGTCTCTGTACCTTTCTGATCTACTACTTTTAGCTCTCTCTTTGCTTAGAGGACCCCTTTCAATATTTCCTGTAGAGCTGGTTTGGTGTTTGCAAATTCTTTCAGTTTTTGTTTGTCCTGGAAGCTTTTTATCTCTCCTTCTATTTTCAATGATAGCCTAGCTGGATAGAGTATTCTTGGCTGCATGTTTTTCTCGTTGAGTGCTCTGAATATATCATGCCAGCTCTTTCTGGCCTGCCAGGTCTCTGTGGATAAGTCTGCCGCCAATCTAATATTTTTACCATTGTATGTTACAGACTTCTTTTCTCGGGCTGCTTTCAGGATTTTCTCTTTGTCACTAAGACTTGTAAATTTTACTATTAGGTGACGGGGTGTGGATCTATTCTTGTTGACTTTGAGGGGGGTTCTCTGCATCTCCTGGATTTTGATGCTTGTTCCCTTTGCCATATTAGGGAAATTCTCTCCAATGATTCTCTCCAATAGACCTTCTGCTCCCCTCTCTGTTTCTTCTTCTTCTGGAATCCCAATTATTCTAATGTTGTTTCGTCATCCCAAAGCAACAGAATACACATTCTTCTCTAGTGCACATGGAACCTTCTCCAGAATAGATCACATCCTGGATCACAAATCAGGTCTCAACCGGTATCAAAAGATTAGGATCATTCCCTGCATATTTTCAGACCACAATGCTCTGAAGCTAGAACTCAATCACAAGAGGAAAGCTGGAAAGAACCCAAATACATGGAGACTAAACAGCATCCTTCTAAAGAATGAATGGGTTAACCAGGAAATTAAAGAAGAATTGAAAAAATTCATGGAAACAAATGATAATGAAAACACAACAGTTCAAAATCTGTGGGACACAGCAAAGGCAGTCCTGAGAGGAAAATATATAGCGGTACAAGCCTTTCTCAAGAAACAAGAAAGGTCTCAAGTACACAACCTAACCCTACACGTAAAGGAGCTGGAGAAAGAACAAGAAAGAAACCCTAAACCCAGCAGGAGAAGAGAAATCATAAAGATCAGAGCAGAAATCAATGAAATAGAAACCAAAAAAACAATAGAAAAAATCAATGAAACTAGGAGCTGGTTCTTTGAAAGAATCAATAAGATTGATAAACCCCTGGCCAGACTCATCAAAAAGAAAAGAGAAAGGACCCAAATCAATAAAATCATGAATGAAAGAGGAGAGATCACAACTAACACCAAAGAAATACAGACAATTATAAGAACATACTATGAGCAACTTTACGCCAACAAATTGGACAATCTGGAAGAAATGGATGCATTCCTAGAGACATATAAACTACCACAACTGAACCAGGAAGAAATAGAAAACCTGAACAGGCCCATAACCAGTAAGGAGATTGAAACAGTCATCAAAAATCTCCAAACAAACAAAAGCCCAGGGCCAGACGGCTTCCCAGGGGAATTCTACCAAACATTTCAAGAAGAACTCATTCCTATTCTCCTGAAACTGTTCCAAAAAATAGAAACGGAAGGAAAACTTCCAAACTCATTTTATGAGGCCAGCATCACCTTGATCCCAAAACCAGACAAGGATCCCACCAAAAAAGAGAACTACAGACCAATATCCTTGATGAACACAGACGCAAAAATTCTCGCCAAAATACTAGCCAATAGGATTCAACAGTACATTAAAAGGATTATTCACCACGATCAAGTGGGATTTATTCCAGGGCTGCAGGGTTGGTTCAACATCCGCAAATCAATCAATGTGATAGAACACATTAATAAAAGAAAGAACAAGAACCATATGATACTCTCAATAGATGCTGAAAAAGCATTTGACAAAGTACAGCATCCCTTCCTGATCAAAACTCTTCAAAGTGTGGGGATAGAGGGCACATACCTCAATATTATCAAAGCCATCTATGAAAAACCCACCGCAAATATCATTCTCAATGGAGAAAATCTGAAAGCTTTTCCGTTAAGGTCAGGAACACGGCAGGGATGTCCATTATCACCACTGCTATTCAACATAGTACTAGAAGTCCTAGCCTCAGTAATCAGACAACAAAAAGAAATTAAAGGCATCCAAATTGGTAAAGAAGAAGTCAAACTATCACTCTTCGCAGATGATATGATACTATATGTGGAAAACCCAAAAGACTCCACTCCAAAACTGCTAGAACTTGTTCAGGAATTCAGTAAAGTGTCAGGATATAAAATCAATGCACAGAAATCAGTTGCATTTCTGTACACCAACAACAAGACTGAAGAAAGAGAAATTAAGGAGTCAATCCCATTTACAATTGTACCCAAAACTATAAGATACCTAGGAATAAACCTAACCAAAGAGACTAAGAATCTATACACAGAAAATTATAAAGTACTCATGAAAGAAATTGAGGAAGACACAAAAAAATGGAAAAATGTTCCATGCTCCTGGATTGGAAGAATAAATATTGTGAAAATGTCTATGCTACCTAAAGCAATCTACACATTTAATGCAATCCCTATCAAAATACCATCCATTTTTTTCAAAGAAATGGAACAAATAATCCTCAAATTTATATGGAACCAGAAAAGACCTCGAATAGCCAAAGGAATATTGAAGAACAAAGCCAAAGTTGGTGGCATCACAATTCCGGACTTCAAGCTCTATTACAAAGCTGTCATCATCAAGACAGCATGGTACTGGCACAAAAACAGACACATAGATCAGTGGAACAGAATAGAGAGCCCAGAAATCGACCCTCAACTCTATGGTCAACTAATCTTCGACAAAGCAGGAAAGAATGTCCAATGGAAAAAAGACAGCCTCTTCAATAAATGGTGCTGGGAAAATTGGACAGCCACATGCAGAAAAATGAAATTGGACCACTTCCTTACACCACACACAAAAATAGACTCCAAATGGATGAAGGACCTCAATGTGAGAAAGGAATCCATCAAAATCCTTGAGGAGAATGCAGGCAGCAACCTCTTTGACCTCAGCCGTAGCAACATCTTCCTAGGAACAACGGCAAAGGCAAGGGAAGCAAGGGCAAAAATGAACTGTTGGGATTTCATCAAGATCAAAAGCTTTTGCACAGCAAAGGAAACAGTTAACAAAACCAAAAGACAACTGACAGAATGGGAGAAGATATTTGCAAACGACATATCAGATAAAGGGCTAGTATCCAAAATCTATAAGGAACTTAGCAAACTCAACACCCAAAGAACAAACAATCCAATCAAGAAATGGGCAGAGGACATGAACAGACATTTCTGCAAAGAAGACATCCAGATGGCCAACAGACACATGAAAAAATGCTCCACGTCACTCGCCATCAGGGAAATACAAATCAAAACCACAATGAGATATCACCTCACACCAGTCAGAATGGCTAAAATGAACAAGTCAGGAAATGACAGATGCTGGAGAGGATGTGGAGAAAGGGGAACCCTCCTCCACTGTTGGTGGGAATGCAAGCTGGTGCAACCACTCTGGAAAACAGCATGGAGGTTCCTCAAAATGTTGAAAATAGAACTACCCTATGACCCAGCAATTGCACTACTGGGTATTTACCCTAAAGATACAAACATAGTGATCCGAAGGGGCACGTGTACCCGAATGTTTATAGCAGCAATGTCTACAATAGCCAGACTATGGAAAGAACCTAGATGTCCATCAACAGATGAATGGATAAAGAAGATGTGGTATATATACACAATGGAATACTATGCAGCCATCAAAAGAAATGAAATCTTGCCATTTGCGACGACGTGGATGGAACTAGAGCGTATCATGCTTAGTGAAATAAGTCAATCGGAGAAAGACAACTATCATATGATCTCCCTGATATGAGGACATGGAGAAGCAACATGGGGGGGGTAGGAGATAGGAGAAGAATAAATGAAACAAGATGGGATTGGGAGGGAGACAAACCATAAATGACTCTTAATCTCACAAAACAAACTGGGGGTTGCTGCGGGGAGGTGGGATTGGGGGAGGGGGAGCGGGCTATGGACATTGGGGAGGGGAAGCGAACCATAAGAGACTATGGACTCTGAAAAACAACCTGAGGGTTTTGAAGGGTCAGGGGTGGGAGGTTGGGGCAACCTGAGGGTTTTGAAGGGTCAGGGGTGGGAGGTTGGGGGAACAGGTGGTGGGTAATGGGGAGGGCACGTTTTGCATGGAGCACTGGGTGTTGTGCAAAAAGAATGAATACTGTTACGCTGAAAAAATAAATAAAATGAGAAAAAAAAATGCAAAAAAAAAAAAAAAAAAAAAAAAACAATCAATTTCTAGAGTAGGTACAAGAGTCTGTGGTCAACATCAGTAAGTATTCCAGAACATCTACGGAATGTACTGATGTCCCTGATATTTGTCCTGAAGGCAGAGCCAGCAAGGCTGATGGTGAAGTTATCCTTAAAAATAAACGACCTGAAGAGACCAAGAACTGGACAAATTAGAGTCTCTGGTTTCCTATGAATCTGTTGGGATGCCACTCAAAACAGAGCCTCCACAGCAAAGAGAATGTGTGCCGCACAGATCCTTTACAATATTATTCCATTTTAATCAAACTCATATACACCTACTAAAGAGGCCAGAGACAAAGAAAATTTGGAGAAAGAGTAACTCCTTTGTTTTCTTAGTCTTATTTCCCAAAGCTTAGCAAATAATCAACTTTAATATCATGAGCACACGAACACCTTGGCATTAGGGCACCTACAATCACACGCTATTCTCTTGAAGGGGTGTTCACCTGAGCGTACCGTGAAAGTGTGCACGACTGACTTGGGAGTTTAGTCCAGATTTCCATTGTTCTCATGACCCAAGGCATAATTATGTATTGACCACATTGATTTTTCAACAGCCTGAGAGATGAGTATCATAGTCTAGCCCTTAGGCTCAGGACCTGAATCCCAGTTCTACTACTTGTTAGCTGGTGTATCCTTGGAGACTTACATAACCTCAGTATTCTCAACTGTAAAAGAGGACTGCGGAGAGTGTTACCTCATAGTGTAACCTCATAAAGTTGTAAGGATTAAAAGATTAATGTAGATAAGCTTAGCTTGCTCTTGGGCACATAGGAAGTGTGCTTCTGGAAGCACCAGCTACTACTGTCCATATGCCAGGCTCCATTCTCTGCTGCCAGTGGTGGAGGAGTTCAGGAGAAGTCCTCTCCAGCAGCAGGAGCTGTGGGAGCTATTGTGGGTAGCATGAGTTGAGACTTCAGAAGGCTCCTCTTGACCTGAACCCTCTCACCACAGTCCCATCCTCATGGTAACTGTCCAGTTCAGCCTCTGAAAAGTTCTCAGTTCTTCCCTCACCGGCCAAGATCCATTCACCTTCTTTCCACTCTCTGCCAGTTTGGTTTTCTCTGGACATCCTTGAGCTCACATGTATGTAGAGCCAGTAAGCCTCTCTGCTTCCCCAAGTCTGCGCTTCTCCCCATTACCCTGCCTGATCCATTACTCCTGCTACAAAAGGATCCTCCTGGGGAGACTGGAGGGGAAGAAGGACTGTGAATAATTATACTCTTAATATTTTTACCTCTGTCAGAATAAATAACTTTCTAAAATACGTGAAAATGATCCTATGAATCTTTCTAATCTGAAGACAATGACTGGAGTCTACTCATTGGCATATATTGCACTGGCAAATTTATTTTTTTAAATATCCTATTTGCTGTCAAGCACACTGGCAGCATGATAGAATTATTACTTTATTATTACTTGTTGTTTTTAAATTACTATAGCAATCTACATTAAGAAACCGACCAAAGCCTGTATTTCTCTTTTTACTAAACCATCAGAATGGATTGAAATTAATTTCAAATCACTCCTTAAAAAGATCACTCAGTGTTTCCTTATTGTTCACTATTTGGCTGACAAAGACAAATTCCATTTTGAAATATTATGTGACATTACCTGATACTGTTTTCCTATAAATAAAAAAAATTACACCTATTTTTCTGTTTAATGAACTAAGATAACTGAAAGCTATGGCACTCGATACATCTTGTGGCTTTGATGCTATTGCCCAGTTTTGCACGATTTATCATTTAGAACCCAAATGGAGAAGGCAGCGGTGGGCACGAATGGAAATTGTGAGCCTTTTGGGCAGTACTTTTGAGTGTAGAGGCTTGATAATACCTAAGATGAGGGGTTCCAAGTTCTTCTCCACGTGTGCATCAAACTGACAGCGAAGACAGCTTTGCTCCACCTCCATCACTCCTAAAGAGGAAAAGTCTACAAAATCCTCTAAGGCTGGAAAAGTTGGCATTTGCTGCCCTGCCCCCACTGCTTCCTTTCCATTTCTGTCTTTCTCTAAATGGCAGCCCAGATTTCTGTCTCCTGTGTCTTCCCTGCCCCCATCTTTCTTATAATGGTTGTGATGGCCAGCTCCCCAAAACTTTGTGCCCCCCTTTCCACAGCACCCCAGGGAAATGACTTCTCAGGGTCTGCTGTTTCTTTGCCCCACATGCATCTGGGCAGAGCCATGGTCTAGTTCTTATCAATGGGCTGGGAGTACTGAGGGGGGTCCATTCTCGGCCAAAGTGTTCAAGAAGCCTCCTTCATGTTCTCTCTTCCCTCTTGTGCCCCTGAAAGCAGAGGACTGGAGCCCGTAGGGTTTTAGAGTCAAAATGTGGAAGGTGTATGCATTTCTGATGGTCCATATGGAGCAAAGCTGTCCATTCACCAAGATGCCTATCTGGTATGTTACATGATTAAGAAATAAGCAGCTATTGTGTTAAATCACTGAAATGTTACAGTTTAGGCAGCAAGCATTACCCTAACCTAGATAATAAACTTTGGTCCCTACTTCATTCTCAGTTGGCTGAACACTAATAACCAGGGGTAGGTTAGGAGATAATAATTTATCTTCCTCCGTCCAGAAGGGCTTGTATTTTACTTGGGGGAAAGTGCCCAGCCCTCTCCCCTGCAGAGGACACTATGTGCCTGGCTGTACTCTCCGGGGATATGGGTTTGACTCTGCCACCTGTCAGCACGACAAGCAGAAGTAGTGTGAGTCAAAGTCAGCATTTCTCGGTCTGAGTTCTAATACCTTAATGCTTAGCTGGGCCTGAGCAGATCACTTCCTGAACTAGAATTTTCTCATCAGGAAAAGGTGAAGGTAGGGTACATTGTCATCTTTAAGACCTGGAGTCCTCACAGCTCTTGGTTTGTGATCTACAAGATCTTGGCAAATTCCTTATCCTTTTTAAACCGTGGTTTTCTCATCTGCAAAATGTACTAAGAACGCCTTTCTTATAGGCTTATTGACTCACTCATTCTCATTCATTCATTCACTCATTCATTCATTCATTCACTCATTCACTCATTCACTCATTCATTCATTCATTCAAAAAGTATTTACTGAGACTCTAGTCTGTGCCAAGCAAAATTCTCAGTGTGTTTACAGGGGATACACCTGTGAACAAGACAAGGTCCTGCCCTTACAGAGCTCGTATTTGAGTATGGCAGGTAATGAATAATTAATAGGCCTGTATTCAGCCAGTGTGGTGAGGATGAAACAAGCTAATATCTATAAATTGCTTATGCAGTGGCTAAGAAATGGAAGCTACTACTAATGCAAACTACAAATATGCAAATGTGTAGAATAGTAATTACAATAGCATCCAGTAAGGCCACTGTGAGGATGAGAGGAAGCACGTGTTTGTAAATTACTTATGGTTATCTACTCACTTGATGATTAGGAAGCAAATATAAAGATGGTGTTGAGGTCTCCGTCACCATTTCAGTGGGGTTGGGCTATTTTCTGTTGGCAGCAGATGTTTTCATCTGGAGAGCAGAAAAGCCACAGATACAATCTGCCCCCGGTCCCCCCGTGCGAATCTGAGTAATTTCGCTGAAGAGACTTGGAAGGGATCTATCTGCCCTCAGGCAGAAATCATTTAGCTGCAGCTGAAACTGAACTAGAGAAACCGGGGACCCTCAAACAGCCTCCATATTCTGTCACTGGCAGGAGAAGACAAGTTGCTGGGACCAGAACAGCAGATCTACCTGCCTTGCCCTAGTATCCACCGGCTGAAGAGCAGCCCATAAAACCCTGGCATGGAAGAGCTTTGTGCACTGGTCATGAGTAAAAAACACGTATACAAGAAGGAGAGTGTGCAAGAGCACACAGGTAAAAATATGTGCAATTCTTACCGTGTGATCTTCCTACAAATAGGTAAGCAGAGCATACTGCTAGCTAATGGTTTGAGTTGCCTAAGTAGAATGACCATAAAATTTATCATCCAATCTGGGGGCACTTTTGAAAGTGAAAGGAGACAGTATTAATAATTATATCAAGACAACAGGAATAAATTGAGACTGTTCTGTGTGCTAAAAAGGACACGTGTTGACACTGGGCACAGATTCTTAGGAATATAGTTTTTATTGATTTTTAATGCTCGTGTTTCTTTTGGAGGAGGACAGAACTGTGTTTATAAAAATGTCTCAGCAGTAACAATATGCTAGTATTTCTTTGTAACAGTAACGGCAATGTACTAAATATTTTGAATCCTTTCTGCATGATGTGAAAGCACTTGTACCAGGTCTTGTGAGGGCTACAAAGTTGTCCAAGGCTCAACCCCCGCCCTCAAGGAATTTGTAATTTAGCAGAAGAGAGAAGCCATGTATAGTCAACCTCAAGGCAGAGAATGATGATACTGTGAGACAAGTGCAGGGGACCTTGGGGCTCAGAGCTGGTAAATGTTACTTCCACATAGCAATCCGAGAAGGCTACATGGAGGAAATGGCACTTGAGTTGGCCTTTGGGTTTGGGCAAGATGAAGCTGGTGACAAATGGGGAGAATGATGGTCCACATGGTGGGAGCTATGGACAAAGGCTCAGAACAAAAACCCTGGTTGAGATTGGGGAATAATGAGCAGTTGAGTTAGATAAAGGTGTTTGACGATGAGAATGAACATGGGTTGTGAGTCCAGGCCAGATGGTGGAGAGTTAAAAATGTGGCATCTTTGCTTGTAAAGGGTTGGGACTGTTTCTCATCCTGGGATTTCAGAGGCGCAGAGGAGAGGTCTACTACACAGCCCACAGCAGGTCTCATGCCCAAGCACACGATGTGGCCAGGTTTTCAGGACAGTACCCATCTCAGTAGGAGTCAGGACTAATTTTTAAACCCCCAACATGATATTAAAAGGAGATACATTTTGCTCTAAATGAACTGGCCTTTACACAGGGATGTAAACATGGTGAGTGGGGGAAGGTACAAAAAAGCCTTGTGATCTTTTGGGTCCTGCAAAGACCTAGTGAAGAGGAAAGGCAAGTTCTAATATAAGAGGAGGGTTAACGATCACAGTTTATGGTTTTTGACACATGCAGGGATTAGCACACCAAATTGCCAGAGAAGGGATATGGACAGAATATTCTCAGTAAGGTCCTCTGGAAAGTGGGTTGGAAGATTCATAGAACTTTCATCCATGGGCCTCAAAGAGAGGAACCAAAACAGCAGGGAAGAGGCAGTGTAATGTTACCTTGGACATTTGCAGAGTGGTGGCCCTGGTGCCCTCTCTCTGACGGGACTGGGTGTGCATGGTCCTAACTCTTATCGGGGTGGGGGTGGGGGGGTGGGGAGCCAGCTAGCCAAGATTGTTCATCCTGGAAACAGACTCGGAGACAGTGATCTGCATGTAGGAAGTTTACTGGGGCATGTCCTTAGATCCAGCACAGGTGAAGGGCCAAGCACAGCAGGAATGGGCAGAGGGAGGAGTTGAACAGTGATGTAGTCACAAACAAGGGCTCTGTGCATCCCTTGAGAAGCTCTGGATTGGGATGGCCCTTTACTTGTCCCATGTTGTGAAAAGGGAGTCAAGCCTTTGGATCCCCTCTCCTTACCTCTATAGATTAGTCCTACCTGCAGGGAGCCCCCGAGAGGAAATGTGACCCTAGACGAGAGAACTCTCTTTAGTGGACAGCAACGCCAGGAGAGGGACTTAGCTGAGAGCTAGAAGCTGCCAGATCTCCAAGGTCCTGGGGAGTGGGCACCACAGTCCTGAAGGGGGAATCTGGGCCAGCCACCCCAGCATACACTATACCAGAGACTTGCAAACTTGAGCGCACATCAGCATCATCTGGAGAGCTCATTAAAATGCAGACTCTGGGTTTGATCCCTCAAGTTTCTCACCCATTAAATCTGGTGTGGCGTGCAAGAATTTGTATTTCTAGCTAGTTCCAAGACCATGCTGGCCTGGAACACCGCTTTGAGAACCACTGCACTACATCAAGCATTCAGAACCTCCTGCTCAGGCACATCATTGCTCAACATTGTTCTAAAACCTGTAGCTAAACGGCACTCGAGTGTGCACATTTCAAAGCTAAACCAAGGAGCTCTTGTCATCTGTAAGATTACTTGGTTTTTCTACTTCTTTACTGACAATTTGGTGACCAAAAAGAGAAAGTCCTATTGCAATAAGCCATTTCTTTGGAGGGCTCTCAGTCTCTGTGTCATAAGTGATCTCTGAGGTTCTCCATAGGTCAACAACTGCTTATCTGAAATTGTTGTTCGCCATTAACTCTTCTACCTTAAGCACAGTCACCTAGAAAAGAGACAGACCTGGCTGCCTTGTGCGGTAAGTCCTCCCACAGCCGTGTCTGTGCTCTCCTCCATCCAATCTTCTGGGAACTACCTTCGCCCCTGATTTCCCAGGCAGTTCAGTTCAGAGGGATCAAGCGCTCACCATAACTGGCTGGTGGGTGGACATGGGACCCAAAGGAATCCATGGGAGTCCTTCCCCAGGAGTTCTCTTGGGAGTTAGAGATAAGAGCCCTTAGCTCCCCAGGAATGAGATTAGCCTGGAGCTGCCAGCGGCATGGCTTTGGGGCAGTTGAGAAGCCTATAGGCAATGAGGGGACAGGACCCCTCCACTTGCTGAGGAGAGAAGCAGAGCAAGAGGCAGACGTCCCTAGCTACACCCCCACCCTTCTTGGTCATGGGAGCCAATAAATCCCTCATTTCCTGAGCTAGCTCAAGTTAGTCTGCCACCACTTACAATCAGATGAATGCTATCTAATGCGACCTTTAACGGTTTACCATGGGAAACCGAGTCCACGGACCCGCTCTCACAAATTAACTTCCGAGAAAAGAATAGATAGAGGAGCCCCGTGAGCAGACTGTGGTCAGGCCTGGGTGGCACACTGCAACGGGACTCCTTCGGAGCTCAGTTTGCTCAGAACACGCTGGAGACAGGGATGGGAGTCAGGATGGGAGACAAATAGAGACACAAGTGAATGCTTACTACATACCCAGTGTTCTGCTACACGGAGAGCCTGCTTCATTCCATGTCAGTCTGACAAGGAGGTGACGCAGAAAAGAAAAATGAGGTACAGAGAGGTTAAGTGCATTTCCTAAGGTCACATAACTAGTAAGTGGCAAAGCCATGATTCAAACAAAACTCCTTCTGACTGCAAGTCACACATACTTAACCATTACCCTTCATATGACCTGTCCCCAAAGCAGAGGCCACCGTATAGGAAGGTACAGGTTATAGAATAGGTGCAAGGAGGCAAAGTTTACCCATTTCACAGCGTTGGCAAGGATTATTCCTCAGACTGAGATCAGGGACCCTTCCAGTGAGCCAGGAGCGATTTTGAGGGGCCGGGCAGTCTCCTAAGTGTCATAAAATCCAACAATCCAAGTACAGCACTCAAGAATATTAGCGCAAAGCACACTGTATTAAGGTCATATTTACAAGGAAATTTGCAGTTATATTCTTTTGAGCAGTTCATCCAGGGATGAAATCATGGATTTCATCATTTCTGCTGTTGATGTCACCAAGATGTCCCACACCTCCATGGCCAAGACACCCTGCAGAACTCTTTCAATCAAACATCATTAATTCATGCCCCTTTAATCTGGGCTCTTCCTATAACTCATAAAATGTCTATGCAATACTTATTTAGCACAAAGGTTGAAATGTTTTATTTATCAATTCCTGGAAGTTCCTCTCAAGTAAATAGCATGTGGTCTTAAAAATTAAAGCTTTTTCAGCCAAGGACTCAGAAGTGATGAATTTCCTCATGAGGCTTTCACCACTGGGTCCAGTAACCAAGTCTTAAATATTATGGAAGTTTTATGTTTAGGAGGCTTTAATATGTAGGACAGTCCGATTGTGAATGATAACTTTTTTCATGAGTGCTCCTTATTAAATTTCTTAGTACTCATTTATGTCCTCATTTATGATATATACAATATTTAAAAATATTAAAACCCAATTTCTTCGAAAAGCATTTAGTATTTGAGGCTTTTTTCCAAGTCACAAAAGCCTTTGGAGCATCAGCGAATTTGACAGACTTCACTCAATGTCATTCCACCAATGTAATGTCCATCCTGAAACCAGTTGGATGGTTTGTAAATAAATTGTGCCTCAATTAGCTAGACATGTGCTTCCATAACGTGCCTCATTTTGAGATTTGCCTCTGAGATTCTGATTGAACAGATCTTGGTTAGAAGATGGAAAGCTGTGTTTTCAACAAGTATCCCAGTGGATTCTAATATAGGCTGTCCGTGAGCCATCCTTTCAGGGACACAGAATTAGATGAGGCCAAAGTTCTGTATTTCCCTTTGCCATGAATCTGATGTAGGCCCAAAGAACACAGTGCTGCTAAAAATGTATATTTACATCAACCCATAGGTGAACATAAGAGTCGTTGACATGTATCATATACTATGATTAGAGGTTTAGAGAAAAAATTCCGTTATACAAAGGTACAGTTCCTTCATACCGAGAGAATTTATGGTGATTTTTCTCGTTGTTACTCATTTCTTTCAAGGTGAGATTTAATTTCCCATGACAATCATTTCATCAAGTGACACACACTCACAAACACATAATTTTCCTTTGAAAAATTCAATATTCTGCTCACCTCCAGGGCCTTTTCTTTGCAGAGGGATGATTTGTATAATTTCACACCTTGGCGGCAGTCTTTGAATTCTTATTGATAATTGTGCATGATTTGTTAGGAAGACAAACACACATCAATAGGAGCATTGAGTGCTACAAATTATAAACATAAACAAAATAAAACGATTGTCTATCTCTGCTAGCTTGTTTGGCAAACACATTTTATATACTACTTATTTGACCTTGAAAATGAAACACGGTTTTAATGAATTATTCAATCATTTCGAGACAGATTTGAAGATGGCCTTTGTTCAATTTATTAATTTTGAAATTATTATATTCCAACTAAATAAAAATATTTTAGAAGACCACTGCGTCTTGTGCTCTACTTTTCAAAGTATACGATTGTTACAGTAAGAGGTTATTAATTCCTTTTTGCTAATTCACTGACTCTCTCATTTTTTCCTGATAGCCAATAACCTCTTGGTTTGTAGCAAAGGTTTAATGAACAAATTTGGGAGTACTGTGGTGTTCTAAGATGAAAGGTTTACAAAACACACCACAAGACATTTACTAGTGGGCAATATATATAATCATTAGTAATTAAAACTACATTACCCTTGTCAAGGTGAATGAAAAAGTGAGTCTTATGGTGTGGTACTCTTGTATTTTATCATGTTTGTTTCTCATCTGCCTATCGAGGTGCTTCGTGAGGTCTCCCTTTGCAGTTTCTTGCGTGGTCTCATAGCAATATTAGACAGCAATGTGAAAGAGTAAGATAAATTCATCCCTTGTCTATGCACAAGGGATACACTATGCAAAGTCTTGTAATCTGGAGTGGGTCTCCCCATTGTCATTAGCGAATAAGCAAAGTTCTGCTTTCCTTATCACTTTAGAAAAATGTTCTAATGTCCACTCTTTGCCTTCCCCTCCAGTTCCTGACACACATATACCTTTATGACTCATGAATTTTTTTTCCCCCTGAAATAGATGCTGATGAAATGGAGGCAAAGAGTACTGTAACCAGTCTTTTCCTTTTTCATAATCATGCTGCCTTTTTATTCAACCAATACTTATTCAGTACCTACATGTGCCAAATGCTGGACAGGCAATAGGGAGAAAACATTAAAATCAATGAGAGGTCCTGCCCTCTAAGAATTCACCTTCTATTTGGAGACACTAATTAATTAGAGTGTGCCAAATGCAATGATATATACACATGCTCCACACCCAGGACCCACACGTAACACACATGTGTGGCAAGGCTGCAAGAGCACGTGGAGAGCATCCTACCCAGAGGATGTCCATCCATAAGCTTTCCTGGCACAACAACTGTTGAGTTGGGACTTGAAGCACAAGCAGAAAACAAAGAGGAGAGTACGTTGCAAGAGGAGGGGATGTAAAAGGGCAAGGCTTGTGGGACTGGAGTGCAGTAGCTCCAGTGGCTGAATGTAAAGAGAATGGGGAAGAGAGAAATTGTGTTGAAGAACGGGACAAGGTCCATGTTGTAGACTAAACTGTGTCCCCCCCCCCCAAATTCATATGTTAAAGCCCCAATCCCTAAAGTGACTGTATTTGGAGATAGGGCTTTTATATAGTAATTAAGGTTAAGTGAGATGGGACCCTAATACAATAGGGTTTGTGCCCTTATAAAAAGAAGAAGAGACACCAAAGTTCTCTCTCTCTCCTTGAACATTCAGAGAGGTCATGTGAAAACATAGTGAGATTCCCGACACCTACTAGCCAAGGGATGATGCTTCAGAATAAAGCCTACCTTACCCTCACCTTGAGCTTGAATTTTCCAACCACCAGCACTATGAGAACATTTCTGTTGTTTCAGTCTATGGTATGTTGTAATGGCAGCCCAAACAGACTACTACACTCCACGAAGCATGATTAAAAGGGCTTTGCATGCGGTGCTAAAGACTTTGGACTAGAAATGATAGATGACTACTAAGTAGAGCAGTGTCACGATCAGATTTGGGCTTTTGGAAGACTTGTGTGTCAGCAGGGGGAAGGGCAAGTGGGAGGAAAGACAGATTGAAGCCATGAAATATGCAAAGGACAAAGGCAGAAGGATAGGTCAAAGCACACTGTCCTAGGAGTAAAGAGGGCCCATCTTTGAGTTCAGCTCTTCCACTACCAGGGATTTGGCCTTGGGGCAGTCACTTAACCTTTCCTGGCCCCTGCTTCCACCCCTGTAAAATGAGAAGAGTTGACTCAAGGGGTGGTCACTCCAGCCTCCCAGTAGAAATCCTTCCTTGTAAACCCTTCCCCTCTCCACATTATGTATGGACCTCATGACCCTCACAGGCTAGAGCTGATTAGCTCAAAGTGATCATCTGACTCAGATTGGCTCAGTGTGGCTCCTTCTTTTAAAACTCTGGACTGGGAATTAGTCTGGGTATAGGGAACCAAGTCACAATACTACCAAAACAAATGTTTTGAACTCCTATTCCCGCATCCCATAAACAGCCCCTTCTCCCTTGTTCTGAGAACTGATTGTTCAACCTTTGCTTGTTTCTCTTGAAGTTCTCCCATCTATATGCTTGGAGTGATTTTTCTTCCCTTTTGTCTAGCTTAAGATCTTTTCTGTTCTTTATAACCAAAAATGGATCATGCAGCCTATTCTCAGATCTAACATTTATAAGTTTGAGACAAGGGCACGGCACACATTTCTAGGGAGTCTAAGGCCAGACATGTCCACTCCAGGAGCGACAGTGGGCTACTATATGATTGTGAATCTTCCTCTAAGATTTCTCCACTCATCTGCTGCCATGTCTGATGTTTCCAAGTGAGCAGTCATGTCTATGGATAAGAATGTCTCCATAGGGTCATAGTCAAAAACAGTCTAGGATTATCAGACTCACTAGTTGTTCATCTGCTGGTAGCTATCGATACTTTTGAAGTGGTAGCTATCGATACTTTTGAAGTGGTAGCTATTGATATTTTGAAGATTTTGAAGATGGAGAGAGTAAGAAAATATGTGGGTTAAAAAAGCAAACAGGCCAGAAATGAGATTCTGGGGCTGCAGGTGATCGTCATGGACTCCAGAAGACCCTGGAGGAGGGGGAGCCTGCACCTTTAGCCAAACCACCCAATGCACACTTGGCCATTTTACTAGAGGTCAACCCTGGGCCTATAAGAAATTCTGTACATCTAGCACGGGTGCTCATCATTCACATTCTTCATGTCCTTTCCCAGTCACAGGAGTAGGGGACCCTCAGAGAGCCTTCCTGAGCAGGTTCTGGGCAGAGACTTGGGAAGAGCATATGCCTTAGCAGAGACTTGAGTCCCAGGGCTAGCTCTACACTTACTGACCCCAGGGCTTTATCCAAGCCCCTTAAACCTCCTGAACATCAGCTCCGGTTCTCACAGTGTGGCTCTGAGCAGAACGTAAGTCAGGTGCCATAGAGAAAGATATTTAGCAAATGCTCCCATTGAAAGAAAAGAAAAATATCTATAGCTACCAGACTTAAATATTTTTCAAAGGCAAAAGCCCTCTTCAAGATGCTGTGAAATAAATGTAAAAATAAGGAGTTTGCATCACACGGATTTGTTAGATTTTATGTTTGTTACCAACTGTGCTTTCAAGAATCATCTGGAAATACGCATGATTTCTCAGAAAACCTTTTGTAGTGCCACAATAGAATTTGTGCCTCCTGACATTTTATCAGTTATTTAAGTTAAGTTGGCTCTGGCTGGAGACCCAGAACATGTGTCGGACCGCATTGCCTGCTGTGTACTCTGAAACCGACGGTCGGCCTCTCTGTGCTGTTGCCTCTTCTTCATGTTTGAAAACAAACTCAAGGCTCCTGCCCCATCTAATGGGTTGTCCATTTCTGCCAATCAGTTGTGAAGTTGACATGTATATATACATGTCACAACTGATTGGCAGATCAGTTGTGTGGAACTGTATCATCTGAGAATGATACATGCCTATTCACTGTATAGTATTTTTAATCAACCTGAGAAATAGACACTCAAGCTGATTAAAAACATATGTATGCCAACAGAATAGAAAATCACACTGATTCTGTTCCTTTCACCCATTAACTAGGTTCCCCAAGCTAAAGAGTGGATTGTTTGCAAACATACCTAAGTAAATTCATTCGAACAGTATAGGCACTCATCTTCATTTAAAGATAGTATTTGGGGGGCGCCTGGGTGGCTCAGTGGGTTAAGCTGCTGCCTTCGGCTCAGGTCATGATCTCAGGGGCCTGGGATCGAGTCCCGCATCGGGCTCTCTGCTCAGCAGGGAGCCTGCTTCCCTCTCTCTCTCTCTCTCTCTGCCTGCCTCTCTTGTGATCTCTCTCTGTCAAATAAATAAATCTTTGAAAAAAAAAAAGATAGTATTTGGGGGGCGCCTGGGTGGCTCAGTGGATTAAGCCGCTGCCTTCGGCTCAGGTCATGATCTCAGGGTCCTGGGATCGAGCCCTGCATCGGGCTCTCTGCTCTGCAGGGAGACTGCTTCCTCCTCTCTCTCTGCCTGCCTCTCTGCCTACTTGTGATCTCTCTCTCTGTCAAATAAATAAATAAAATCTTTAAAAAAAAAAAAGATAGTATTTGGGCAGTGGATAACCTTAAAATCACGTTCAGTTTGGCGTATTTGACTTGCAATTTAGTATAAATTTAAGTGTTTACGGAAGAATGGCAATCGTGTAATTTGTTAAATGTGGTTGCCCGCTGGCGCTGATGCAGCTGCGAGGGACTCATGAGCACCGCTGCCCCCACGCCTCCCAACCCAGAGATCTCGCAGGAGGAGTGACACAGGCGTGTCCATCTAGAGTCTCCAAGGCTTGGCCTGGCATTGTATGGGTCAGAAACACTAATGGCAACTACCATCCAGGCTCGCCAGGGCTGCTTAGTGCTCCGGTGAGCCCAGGCCAGCACCCACCCAGCTCTCAAGCACAGCCAGCTGCCATCCCTCTGTGTTCATGTTCACGGAAGTGAGCATCAACACTGCAGGGACCCCCTGAGAACAGACAGGCACAGCCCTGAGTAACTCATGCCACGCCGGGCTGGTGAGGGATACTCATGAGTCAATGCTTCTGTGTCTCTGCAGATCAAATAAAGATCTTAGAGTTTGGTAGAAAAGCTGGGACTCCCTTCTCGAATGGACATGCGTACAAATCCCAACGCAGTCACTAACTCAACCAATACTCTCTGTGATCATGAGCAAATTGTTTAATCTCTCAGAGCCTGTGTTTCCTCTCTGGTGAGGTAGGTATTTAGAAGCAGAGTTGCAGGAAATAAAATGCCTGGATCCAATTAAGTAACTCCATAAATGTTTGCTTTCTCCTTGGTTATAAAACCATTGGGTTTATTTGGGATTAGGTACAGTTGCTTAAGTTAGTTCTTGCCACGAAGCAAGTGACATTAATCACAGTAAAACATTCCCCTTTATTGACTGGGCAGAGATTCACTGACATAGACAATGAAAGCATATTTGGGGGATGATCCTTGCCAAGTCCGCTTTGATGTTTTTGCTCTACAAGAGCAAAACCAGATGGAAGTGATGAGATGCCTTAAGCTGGGTGCAAAACTATGAGACAGAGGTACGGTTTCCACTCGGTTTTGCCCACTGAAATATTCTGCACCTCCCCACGTTACAGAAGAATCGAGTGCTTCTCCTCAAATCCTACAGATCACAGAGCTCCCATCCAGACCCCAAAAGTCCTTCAGCAAAATCTGCCTTTGAGTTAAAAGCAGAAATGGATGCTGAGCATCTGCTCTGGAGGCCTCAGATAACACTCATGCTTATCAAGTCTTGATCAGAGAGAATGCCAGAAACACATGGAAAGGTCTTGCCCTTCTGACCTTCCCATCATAGTATTTGGAAGCAAGAGGACTGGGGCCCTTGAGGAGGGCCTGGAAGAGAGGTTAGTTGGCCTCAGTTCGGTTCCACCCCCATTTATCAAACCCATTCCTAATGCCAGACATGCTGGGAGCCAGGATGGAATTAAGAACATCACAGAGACCCAAAGGCACTCAGCCTCTGGAGCCAGAATCGTTCCCGAGCACCAGTATCTTCGTAAATTCACAGTCTCACATTTGGTTTGCACATTCTGCTCTCTTTATAGGTTACAAAATTGATCCAGCAAAATACAGGCATTCTTATTTTCTGTTGGTTAACATGCAGGAGCTTATGGTGTCCTAGACATTGGACAGAACTCAAACACAGTAGTCCAAGATTTGGTTTTGCATCAGATCTGAGACCACAGGTACCCAATTTAAAGATAGTCCAAGGAATATGCAAATCCTGCCAGGGAGGACAGTGCATGGTAGAAACTCAGAACATCTGAATCGAGGGACTGCTCTGAGGATTAAATGGAACAATTCATGAAAAGCATCTAATTCGGTGCCTGGCCCGTTGTCATTCTCCTGATTCCAACTGAGCATCATCAAGATTTGTATCAAGTCAGTGAATGGTTGTTCCAAACAGGCCAGCAAGACCATGAATATAATTAGGCAATAACTGATAAAATTATGGGATCCGTGGGTTAAAAGAGGTTGTGAAAGTTCATCTAATTTCTCCTTAGAACTAGTCTAAATCTATCTTACTTCTAAGCCCAGTTTTCCTACCCTAAGCTTATCTGTGATGAATCAACTTTTGATTTTACTCCTAATGAGTGCCTAAAATCAGAATTCCACCTAGCAATTTTTTTTTTTTTTTTTAAACAAGCAGCATGTGCTAGCCAGGGAAGGATGTTTTTCCTCTAACTTCACAGCCAAACTTCAAACAGAAAGTGTCCTTACTGAAAGACTGGCCAGATGCAGGTATATATCTCTGGGAGTTGTCCTGGTTTCTTTTTAAATTAGGCAATGAATATACTTCTTGACATGCACACACAAGATTTGTGGCAAAAACACCTTCCTTTCATGTAACTGATTTTCCTTTAATCCCAACCTTAATGTATATCATTCTTGATGCATAATCTCCAATGGGCTTTGAACTAGCAAATGTGAACTTTGAATAATGAAGAAAGCAATGACACTTTACTTTATGGCTGGGCTCAGGATACATGAGGTTCAGGGGCGATGGAGGTGTAACTGGTCACCTTTCACCTTGGCATCAGCAGGTAGAGTCCTAAAAGGAAGTGATTAGTAAGAGGTGGCAGTAAGTTAAAACCCCGAGGCCGAGTGTTCCCGATGCATTTACATTCCTTGGCTTGGAAGGCAGCGTTTAAAATAAAAAACCATCACCAAGACAGAAAAACTGCTATAGTTATATCACAGCACACTGAGTTGCAAACCTTTTAATGAAAGCCATAATTCTTCGGTTGTCTCCATCATACTATATTCTCATGCAAAACACTTTAATGCCTGGTGTAAATTACTTTAGACTTTCTTAGCGTGTATTGCATTTTTTAATCATGGGCGTTCAGTTCTAGTTTTCATTTGGAGTCCAGGAGAGCAATATCGAAATGAAGGCAGATGTGATCCACACCTGCAGCCTCCCCTTCTCTGGTCCCGCTCTCCTCCCTCCCCCATTTTCCCTCCTTACCTCTCTGCTACCCTCCTCCCCTCCCCACAACTACAGTTCCTGGTGCATCCTCAGTTAGAGGTTGTCCAAACAAGTGAACAATTGCAGTTTGTGCCTGAACAGATATTAGGAAGGGAGCATCAGAAATGTTTCAGCCCACACTGCTCCAGCCCAAGGTGAGATACAGGGGCATCTGGGTGGCTCAGTCAGTTAAGTGTCTGCCTTCAGTTCAGGTCATGATCCCAGGGTCCTGAGATCGAGTCCCGCATTGCTCTTCGCTCAGTGGGGAGACTGCTTCTCCTTCTCCCACTCCCCCTGCTTGTGCTCTTTCTCTCTCTCTGTCAAATAAATAAGATCAAAGGAAGGAAGGAAGAAAAAGAAGGGCGAGGCACGCCACACAGAGCCCTGGCCTTCTCACTGCAGTGTATGTTAGCATGGTCACAAAGAACCTCTCCATATTCATCTACCTTCTGGGAGAGACACCACTGAAGACATTTTTAAGTATTCACATAATATGCCGGGGCCCAGAGTAGATGCACAGAGGGAACCCGTTGCCTGCCCACGGCCACCCCACCACAGATGTGGCCATCTCTCTGAAACACCGATTGGACTGACCCTTCCTTGGCATATGTCCCCATCTTCTACTTCTCCCTCAAAGACAGAAGTCATCATTCACCCATACTCCCCTAACCTTGCCCATCCACCTTTATTCCAGCAAGTGACACAGTGGGCTCGAGTTGGTGCACAGTGTCTGGCTTGGCAATCTGTAAGCACATCTGGGGTGCACGTTCATTCAGATGAGAATCACAGGGCAGAGCACGGGGCTGGTATGTCATAGTAGGTGTTCAGTCAAAGTTTGCTGAATAAATAAATGATATGTCTTGTGGAGAAGGATGTCAGATTTATACACTGCTATTTAAATCAAGTATATTTTCATCTCACAGCCTCCAAATTGTGTAATGAAAGTAGGAAATACTCTGTGGT
This sequence comes from Meles meles, assembly GCF_922984935.1. NCBI lineage: Eukaryota > Metazoa > Chordata > Mammalia > Carnivora > Mustelidae > Meles > Meles meles. The sequence goes on from NC_060074.1 coordinate 73,013,623, forward strand.
GGTGACAGAATCCTGTATTCTGTAGCCTGGAAAATATGCAATAATAGTAAAACACTGACTGTGTTTATCCATTTTTAATTCAGGGGGTTGGCAACATGGCTGTATTTGAGATTTTTTGCGGCGGGGGGGGAGAGTGAAAATTTAATATATCCTCTGCAGGATTCCCCCTTTTTTCTCTGATGGAAAAAAAAATGCAGCTTTCACTTATTTATCTATAAGCTTTTCGAGGTTCTATTTTTTCAGCTGGTTCTTCCGACCCAGGTTCAGGGTCTAACTAGAGGGTTGGTCCAAGGTTAGCTAAAACACTGGATAAAATGAGCGTTGGCATCTGTCCCTGTGACTATTGATTCTGGAACTATGCCATGTCCCCGGGGATTGGAAAGATTCCCTATCTGAGGCTACTTGGCTACAAAAACCCTTCCTCCAGCCCTTGCCAACTAAAACACAGTAGGAGCAAATGTTGTGTGGCAACTGGGTATAAACACAACAGTTGGAATGCTTCAGAAAGAAGTTGAATTTCCTGGTTAAGTGTATTCAATGTTAAAACAACAATAACAGTGTGAAAAACACATTTGGGGATTGTTAGAATGCCTTACCCACTGATTCCCATTATTACTCATTGGATACACTGGTGTCTGATAAGTATTTCCTTAGGGATCATCTTAGAGTCTATGTCCTCACAAATTAGATAAGGGGAGAAATGGATTAAAGTAGGCCCCCAAAGAAGGCAAATGCAATGTTGGTTAAACCAACACCTTACCTGGGGTGCCTGGGTGGCTCAGTTGGTTAAGCATCTATCTGCCTTTGGTTCAGGTCATGATCCCAGGGTCCTGGGATCGAGCCCCGCACTGGGCTCCCTGCTCAGTGGGGAGTCTGCTTCTCTCTCTCCCTCTCCCTCTCTGTGTGCTTGTGCTCTCTTGCTCTCACTCTCTCAAATAAATAAAATCTTAAAAAAATATATTAACTACCCCCCCCCAACACCCTATCTGTGAGAGTAGAACAGTGAAAGGGAGCAAAGAAGCATGGGTCCTACTCATGGTGATGGTTCTTACAATAGGTAAAGCCTGTCTCTGGCCTTCCAGCTTCCTCATCTGTAACATGGTAGATCTCTTACAGAAACCTCTGAAATGCTTTTTTTTTTTTAAGATTTTATTTATTTATTTGACAGAGAGAGAGAGATTACGAGTAGGCAGAGAGGCAGGCAGAGATAGGAGGAAGCAAGTTCCCCGCTGAGTGGAGAGCCCGATGCGGGACTCGATCCCAGGATCCTGAGATCGTGACCTGAGCCGAAGGCAGAGGCTTTAACCCACTGAGCCACCCAGGCACCCCTCTCTGAAATGCTTTTTAGCATTGAAGCTTAGTGAGCACTGCTGCTCTCTCAATCTGTCCCTAGCCCCTAGCATGCTTTGTGTCTGAGTAGAACGCAAATGCTCTTAGTTTTTAAATCGGGGCTTTGCTGTTGGCACAAAAACAGAGCATTTCATGAGTTTTGTACCCAAGGGCTACCTAGTGGGAAAGGACCATTCTTACGGGCTGTACTGTGTCTCCTCAAGAAAGATATATTGAAGTTCTAACCCACATTCTGAGGAATGTCACATTATTTGGAAACAGGGTCTTTGCAGATTTAAGCAAATTAAGATGAGATCATCCTGGGGCACACTAGCCCAATATAACAAGCGTCCTTATAAAGTGGGGAAAATGGACACCGATCTAGAAAGAAGATAGGTGAGGAGACACCGGGAGGACACCGTGAAGACAGAGCGGAGTCTACGCTGTCACAAACCATGGAATGACCTGCGCTGCTGGAAGCGCAAGAAGCAAGGGAAGTTGCTTCCCTTGTAGGTTTCTGAGAGGGTATGGTCCTGCCAACACTCGAACCCCAGACTTTCAACCCCCAGAACTATGAGACACTTTGTTATAGCCGCCCTGGGAAACCAGTGGAGACCCCTTCATATCTCCCAAGTCCATGTCCATCTGGCTTCTTCACGGGAGGGAATGGGTACGTTGGCCGGTGTGTGTGCGATTTGACATTTGCCAGATGAAATAGTGGACAGAGGCAAACAGAGAAGGGGAGAAAGGGGAAAGAAGGAAAATGAAAAGATACCTTGTTAAGAAAATGGAGAAGTCTGGGATCAGGGCTGATATTTCACTCATATGCTTGGGAACAGCCTAATAGCTGAAGGATTTCTGTATAAATAGCCATCACCCCGAGACCTCGGAGTGCTCCATTGCCAAGACCACTGCCTCTGCTACCAGGTTGTTCTGTCCCTTCCTGGAGACCCTCCAGGATATCCCCACCCCAAAGAATCCAGCCAATGAAGGGTTGACTCCTGGCCCTGCAGGGAGTCTCTAGATTCTGCTCCAGGTCTCCCTCTGCCATAGTCCCTTCCGACGTGTCAGTAGTCCTTGCTAATAATATCATTTCCAATTGAGAACCTTGTGCATTTGGATTTGGTACTGGACTTTTGCAATGACAGGAAAACATGCAGCAGAAGGAGGTGAAACCACAGGTTGCTACAGGGAGTTGAGGAGAAACAGGCGTGCAAGAGAGCAGAGCAGCAGGAGGGAAGACAGAGCCAGGAAGCAGGGTCTCTCTGCAGCCGTTATTGTACAGTTGAGATACTGCTTCCCCTAAAGCTGCCTCTGGCCTTCTGGTCCTTTTCCTGGCAACCCACCACTGATCCTGGAGTAGGAGAGAGAGGTGGAAAGAGGGCACAGAGGATTAAGGCAGGGAAGGGCCAGTTGCTTATAGCTTGGGTCTGACTTCCAAGTTGCCCACTGGGCCAGAGCAGGAGTAGGGGCAAGAAGTGAGCACCCAGTGCTGCTGAGCATGGAGGCAGAGGTGGGCAGACAAACTCGGTTACAGGAAACTCTTGTATCAGCCAGTCTGGTGGGCAGTGGAGTAGACAGACACATCACTCGTAACAGCAGTCACCCTCTCATGTCTGCATCCTCACCCCCACTTAATCCTCCCAAGACCTCTAATAAGTAGGCATTCTCACTAATTCTCATTTTGCAGGTCAGAGTCTGAAATGCAGCAAAGTTAAATAATTTACCTAAAGGCCAGTGGCCAGTAAAGAATGGGGCCAAGATTCAAACTCAAGTATATTTGCTTCCAGTTCTCATGCTTTTAGCCACTAGTCCATCAGTCATCTGTAGAGAGGCTATCTGGCCATGTGTGATTCAGAAGCTGCTACGATCTAAGCGTGTATCCCGTGTGCCATCACCAATCCAAACCTCCAACCAAGTAAAATCCTTTTACCAAGTCCAAGTGACTCCTGTAGAGATAACATCTTATATACTTGGATGTGAATGATATCTCGTTATAAACATGGGACAGGGTGAGCTTAGGGTCCTCCTACTCTGCCATTTTCCCAAGCTCCTCTCCTTGAGATAAAATCTTACAATAGTGAATATCACTTCTCACATTGTCAGAGACTTTTCCCAAGGGACATCATTTAATACTTATTGAATGGCCACCGGGAGTTGAGCCTGGGATGCACTATTTTCACATACTGGCATTTCTCAAGATTTCCATCTTGAAAACAAAACAGGAACTATTCTGCCTGGTCAGGAAGGGATCTTGGGAGATTAGATGTTATTCTTATTCTAACCCTATCTATACACCGATTAGATATAAAGGAGCATTTCCAGATACAATTCAGATGTATGGGTAACATAAATCAATTATTCTTAAATAAGATTTGCCTTTATCATCCATCTGACTCTAGAGCACTCTTAACTCTTTATCTGTGTTTACCCCATCAACCCCGCTTGGTAAACACCATCTAAGCATGCTCTCAAACACACCGCCCTTTACAGATCAATGTAAATATAATTTTACCAACTTCAACTAAACCAATAAGATATGAAAGGTCATAATGGTACCAGACATGCTATGAATAATAGCTACGAAGGCAGCTCAGTGATTGATTCAACCAACGGCAATGAAGGTCCCAGGGAAAATGAGATATTTAATTTTCTCCTATCCCCTAGTATGTGCTAAAGCCCCTTAAATTTGGGATTGGTTCTCAGGCTCGCTGTGTTATCACTACATGCACTATTGGGGCCTGCAGAAGGAAAAGACTGTAAAAGTTGAGAAACTCGATTTCATTGTTGGTTCCGGTATGATCTCACTCTTGTCATAGAAAAACCTAAATCGTCAACTCACATGTTTGATCTATACCCCTCAGACACAACTGTATTACTTTCACAAGCCTGCCATAACAATTTCTGCAAACTGGGAGGCTAAAAGCAAGAAAAATGTATTGTCTTACAGTTCTGGAGACCAGAAGTCCAAAATCAAGGTGTTGGTTAGATTGCTTCCTTCTGAGGGCTTTAAGACAGAATCAGCTCCATGCCTCTCTCCTATCATCTGGTAGCTCCAGGCATTCCGCGGCTTATGGAGGCAACATTCAGATCCTCCTGTCTCTGTCTTCACGTGGCCATCATCTTATATGGACACGAGTCATGTTGGCTCAGGAGCCCAAATTTCTCTAGTATGACTTCACCTTACCTTGTTACATATGCAGTGACCCTATTTCCAAATAAGATCACATTCTGAGATGCAGGACGTTAGGATTTCAAAACAATTTCAGGGGGACCACAGTTCAACCCATCATAATATCCAAATAGAAAACAGAGTTCATAGCCCTATAGCTATTTAGGTTGCAAATCAGACAAAATATTTTCTGAAATTATAATACAGAACATGGAAATTTTATTTTAAGTAAATAATTTAACTTTATTATATTTTTACTTTTCAAATTACAAAACAATATAATTCTGTAATTATAAAATATATGAAAAATATATATATATAATGTATGTATCCTGTAGAAAGGGTAATAAAATGAATGTCAGTGTACCTGTCAGTTTAAGAAACAGGACAACGTAAATAAAATTAAAGCCTCCATGTGTGTTTACCTAATCTCATTCCACTTCTTTCTTGGTGAGCAAGACAGACTAGGTTCCTGCCCTCATGGAAGTTACATTTCAGTTGAGGGAGACAGACACAAACTAGACACAAAAATGAGAAACTAAATACCAGGGAAGGAAAGTGCTACCCACAGCATTAAAATATGGTGATGTGACAGCGGGTCACTTGATGACTACTTTGGACTGGAAGTTTAGGCAAGCCTTCTTAGAGGTGATGCCATTTATTCTGTGATCTGGTTGGAAAAAAGGAGTCAGTCATGTGAAGATCAAGAAGAAAAGCATCTAGCACAAGGCATGGAAAAGTACAAAGACCATAAGGCAAGATAAGCTTGCCAAATAAAAGGCCAGGTAGCTGGAACTCAGTAAGAAAGGACAGGATTAACTCACTGTTCAGAATATGCCATAAAAACCAGAGTAAAGAATTTAGATTTTGTTGTGAGAGCAGTGAGATACTATCAGAGGGTTTTAAGTGGGAACATAACATGATCTGATTTACGTTTCAGAAGCTATCTGTGGTTGCTATGTGGCAGGGGCCAAGAAAAAGCCAGGAAACTCTCAGGACTAGACTGATCGTGGTGGAGATGGACCATGTACAGATTTGGGATACACTCTAGAGATGGAGTCTATAGGGCTTACTGAACTGGATGTGGGAATAAGGGAAAGAGAAAATGATGCTGGATACAACTGAATGGACTGAGGTACATTTTAATGAGACGGGAACAATTTGGGGAGGAGCAAATTTGAGGACATGTAAGTTACAAGTTTACTTTTGTAAAGTTTGAAAAATGCCTAGAAGACAATTTTGTGAAGATTTTACAAGGAAGTTTGCCATATTAGTCCTTGAATCTTGGTTCAAAACTAGTTTCATTCCTCATGAAACGCAATCAACTCTACATTAGTCAAGACACATTCTCTCTGGACAATTTCCTCAGCCATTTCTGGTGGCCTTCTTTCCCTTTGCTTCCTACTTATTAACTATTCAATCATTCACCAAATGCTTTCTAGTACTTGTTATATGGATGAGCACAGTGCTGGCATCTATCATACTGTAGACATAAGTGGCTCTCTTTGAGTATCTGTAGAATGATTGAATGAATGAATGAATGAATTAACTAATTAATACACTGCTCAGGTTCTCTTGAGGCTTAAGTTTTCAAGGGTTGAAAAATCTAGTAAAGGAAACAACACATAGTTTAATAACTAAAACACAAAGTAAAGGGGTGCCTGGATGGCTCAGTCATTTAAACATCTGCCCTCAGCTTAGATCATGATCCCGGGGTCCTGAGATAGAGCCCTGAGTTGGGCTCCCTGCTTGCAGAGAGACTACTTCTCCCTCTCCTCCCAGCTCAGGCTCTCTCTCACTATCTCTCTCTCAAATAAATAAATAAGAATTTTTTAAAAAAGTAAAAAGTAAGTAGTTGAACAGGAAAGTTACTAATAAAGGATTGTGGGCATTCAGAAGAAGATATGCAATTCAGAAAATGTGATATATTCACAGGATGGAATACCTTGCAGTAATGACAGTGAAGAAACTAAAACTATATGCAACAACACGAAGGAATTCCACAAACATTGTTGAGCAAAATAAGCCATACAAAAGAAGACACACTGTATGATTTCATTTACAGAAAATTCAAGATAGACAAAAATGAGCGATGGTGTGAGAAATCGGGATAGTGGTTGATTACCTTGCGTATCGGAGTTGTGACTGGTAGGGAATGTGAGGGGAATCCTGGGACTCTGGTTGCATTCTGTTTTTTGGGTTTTGCTTGTATATGTTCACTTCATTAAAATTCACCTATCCTTATATTCAGGATTTGTGAAAGTATCATTATGTCAAGAACTGTAAATTGTCTGTTACAGACTCTACTTGCAATACTGCCACAGTTTTATACATACTGGCAGAAGACATGATATTCCTGGGTCAGAGACAAAGGAACTGATGACTCTGAGCTGAACAGGCAGCATGAGCCGTATGCTTGCCCTCATTGCCCTTGCTTCCCCTCCTCAGAGTTGCACAGGGCAAGCTCAAATGGATGCCACATATACAATGCTTTGTATCAACTGAGGAACCCCAAGCTTAGAAAACCCAAATCTTTCATAATGGGATACGAGCCAATCTGCCCCACCTCCATGGAGGGAGACGTTATGTTTTTATACAAGACAGTAAACAAACCTGTCCTCTGCTTGGGAGGGAGACACTATCTTCTAAGTCTTTTCTCTATACAATGATCCTTGAAAAGATAGTTGAGAACAAGGCATGAAGAAACGCAAGAGACCCCTGGAGGATTATGTACATGGTGTACTTCAATAACAAGTTTATGTTTAGAATTATGTGGTATTTTAGGTAGGTCTTATTTGGGCATGATCAGATTAAGGGAAAATGACTTTAATGTAAGGAATAATGAGTGGGTGAGTTTTAGTCGAGCATAGTGTTTTCCCTACCTGAAAGGTCTTCCAACATGGGAAGATGAGGAAAATGAAACTCGAAGGGCCAATTTGACTGTCTTTTTTTATTGCTCAGATAAAGGTTTGTAGAAAGGAAGAAAATCACTTTAAAGAATGAAACCAGACTTTAAAGAATCATCTGTGTATTTCATTTATCCTTTTCCCTACTCCCCCAACTGTGCAAGAATTTTGATTATTTAGAGTTGAGAGATTTTGAAAATATTTCTATCATAATATGTGCACAGTTCAGTAGATTTTATTTTGAAAATAAAATAAGAAATACAGAAAATAATAAACTCAAATGCCTTTAAAAGTTTTTTATTTCCGTAATTGAAATTTTTAAACCAAAATTATATTGGTCCTAATTAACTTTACTTTGAAAGACAAATCTCTAAATTCCTCTTGTCTTATTTACAATAAATCTAGATGACCCAATAGCATTTAAGCAGAAATGTGATATACTTAATGCTTAACATTTTCTTAACATTTTATCTCAGAAACATCCATTTTTATGCTACCTAGGTAAAAGCGTGGAAGTGAATATTAAAATCCCATAACCATATTTTGGTGCTGATGCTGCATTTTTACGCTTTATGATCTATCTTGAGCTGTTTGACTGAATGGCAGTCTGCTGTTTAATCAAGAGCCATGTGTTATTCTATATAAGTGTACTGTATTATAAAAGTGAATGTAAAATTAATTTCAGGATATATATGTTTAATTACATAGTCTCATGTTACATATCTGAATCAAATTGTGCATTGCCTCTTAATAGCTTGAAAAAGTTTGGAATTAATTTAAGCAATGAAGCTTGAGATGTTTTTAAGGAGGCTTTTCTCAGATCATAACTCAGTTCTCAAAGTTGAATCCTTTGTGGTTTTTCCAGTTTAGCCCCTCGGGTGGGGAAGTAAAGGATATGACATTTACTGAATGCTTGTTTTGTACCAGGTGATGGGATACATGGTTTACACGTATCACCTTGTTTTAAAGCCTAATAAAATTCCATGAGGTTACTGTAATTATTCCCATTTTATACATGAACCGAAAAATCAAGAGGCAACTACTTGAGGTCACACCGTGAGTAAGTGGTGGAACCGGGATTTGCATACAAAGGTGTATGCCTCCAGGGTGAAATCATTTTTTAGAATAGGACTTGCCTATGACTAGGGAAAAAAGACTAGAAGGATGAATGTACACCATTATGTCAGCCATGGGGGATTAAAGTTCATTTTTTTTTTAAGATTTTATTTATTTATTTGACAGACCGAGATCACATACAGGCAGAGAGGCAGGCAGAGAGAGAGTAGGAAGCAGGCTCCCTGCTGAGCAGAGCCCTGAGCAGGGCTCCATCCCAGGACCCTGAGATCCTGACCTGGGCCGAAGGCAGAGGCTCAACCCACTGAGCCACCCAGGCGCCCCTAAAGTTAATTTTTAATTCTTCGTTAAATCATTCTCTATTGCCTGAATTTCTGATAATGCAGATGTCTATTTATTTATTCAAATATAGTATAGGACTTGAAATGACCTTCAGAAGTCAGGCAGGTTGAAACTGTTAGCTGTGAAGGGGTCCATGGGCTATAGTCATATAGTGTTTCTTAACAAAGGAGGTTTGAATCAGGTCAGCTTCTGAATGCCCAAGTGCTGAATCTGTGTCTGGGGACCAGATGATCGTGGGGTGATAATGTATTTCCCAGAGACCTCAAAGGTCAAGCGTGGTCTGAAAGATAACCAATATACGGCTCCACTCCAAGCCAGAAAGATTCTCACATGTGAACCTGGGATGGCTTGATTATTACTAGGTCATGAAAGCAAGAATTACCCCTGCCTACTTAACCACTACCACTTTGAACAATTTCTCTAATAGCTATTGAGAATCATGGAATCATTTCACTCACTCCTCTAATAGAAATATGGGCTTACTGTTTATTTACCAAGTAGCCCTTTACTTTATATGTGTCCTTGTAACAGTATGGATCAAGATTCAAGTAATTATCCACCACCTCCCCTCCTTATATTTATCATTCCCTTTCATTTTTCTTTTTTTTAATTAAATTAAATTAATTTTTTTCAGTGTTCCAAAATTCATTGTTTATGTACCTCACCCAGTGTCCCCCTTTCATATTTCTTAATTGTCTATGTGAAGGTATTGGGATAGAAAGTCAGCTAGTTGGGTATAATAATGCTGTGCTGTGCCACCCAGCTTCCTCCTTTTGGACCAAGGTCCTAAAAGGTCAGGGTCATTCCTCCTCCAGCTTCCAGAAGTGTTGTTTGCTGGCAGCTCATGATTGAGAACCTCCTCAGAAATTGCCCTTGACCAAAGGAAGCCGCCTTGCTCAAGCTTAGCTGCTTCCTCAGGTTAGTCCATATCTAACGCCTAGACTATAAGTGGGCACAAAGCCCACCAATTTGGGGGCATCTCTGAAAGGCCATTGCAGCTCCAGACCTCCCTGTCAAATCATCTGAGACTCCTGTTACAACCTCATCACAGTATAACTTGTCCTTCCGCCCAGTCCTTCTTCCCTCATTCCTTTATAGGCATCTCTCCTAAGAGCACTCATCAGTGAGCCCTCTCCATGTGATGTGTTTCTGAGTTTCTTTCCCCAGAAGCAGGATCTAAGACTCGCCTACGTTTCCTATGCCCTCCCTACCACTATTCTCCCCCGGTTGAACTCTAGTTAGAGTATCATCCATCGTGAATATCACAATACCTGTACCAGGCAGATCCCTTCTTCCTAGAGGAACTGAGTTCAGAAAGGGTCTCTCCAACATGCTCTCTAAGCCCAAGGGGTCAAGAGTTGTACTGCTGGTTAGCTTCTCACTGCAAACAGTCTCTATGGGGCGCCAATAAAGTGAGCACTGGTGTCAAACCAAACTCCAAGATTGTCTGCCTTCCTGGATCACAGAGGCCATGGGTGCAGTGACAGGTCAGAGCCGAGAATTTTCTGTAGTAGCAGCCAACCACAGTAACAGCAGTAAAAAAAGGTCTCTAGTCTAGGATGGAGCAAGGACACCACTTCGTAGGTGACCTTCTGGGACCCAACGCCTGTCTCTTGGGCTGGGCTTCCCCATTAATCATGTACAAGGAACCATGGTATTAGAATAGACCCTGTCTTCTCTGGGTTTGGTGACTGGGTAACTTGGCATCTTCTTTTGGATTTATAAATATACCACAAAGGCCACAAAAGCCAGCTAAGTTAGAGAGATAAGAAGGCTCTGGAGGACATCACCAAGAAACGTGTTATCTCTACGAAACAACTCTTCTTATGAAAAATATACTGGAACAGATTGCAGCAGGACAACATGGTCAATAAAGACTTCAGGATTTAATTGCTCACATAGGGGAACATTTTCTTTAACACCAAAGTGAGCTATTTTCCCCAGTACTGCAATGATTGTTACACATTTTGTAAACTCCCCTAGAACTCTCTCTACATGGGATCTGTTAACTACAATCCACACTAAGGCAAACGATTAATTGACTCCAGGAGAAAAATCTTTAAAAATGGTGGGTCTCTATCCTGCTAAACTTGTTTCTCTACTTCTCAGATATAATTTCCTCACTTCAGCATTCAAAGAGCATTTATAGTGAAATGATTTCATTCAACCAGTAAATTAATTTAGTTTTACAGAGATAACCTTTGTAGAGAATTCCTCTGGTTAGGCAGGATCAGGTGCTGCTTGAAATCAGACCATAAAAATAATTTTTTAATGATCTAAATAGTCAACTAGTAACCCTTGTTGCTAGCATTGTTTCTGTCAAAATCGAAAGAAAGCTAGAAAACTTTTCAGGTTGCCCTCTTGCTTTGACTACTAGGAAACTCAGAACCAAATTTAATGTTTAATGTCAATAACAATTCTTAGCTCCGATATTCTGATAAAATCCTTCTTCTTTTCCCACCCCAACTTCATTCTATCTCCCCAGTACATAACTACATAATTTTTTAAAAATATATTTGAAAGTTTACTCTGGTAACAAACAGAAGACCAAGAAACATTCTTGAAACTGTAACTATTTCTGGCTTGCTGGCTCAAAATTTTAAAGCTGATAAAAGGGAGGCAGTTAAGTCATAAGCAATTAACAAGTGGGCAACAAGGAGAAGATACCCAAGTTCAACATCTTTCCAAAGACCAAGAATTTGATATGAGTGACTGAATATGGATCATATATCCACCATGTGAGGGAAAGCAGTCTCTTCAATATGGAACTCATTTTCCAAAACTGAATAGGTCTGCATCTCAAACAGTTCCATCAAACAAAACTGTGCCTTAAATCTTCTTTGAACACCTGAGCCTAAATCAGATTTAGTTATAAAAGGTTTCATTTTACATAATCAATATTTAAAGTTTCTATTGAGTCTTCAAAATGATTTGCTGCAATGCATGTGTTTTTGGTGTGAGTCCAACTTCCCAACTTGTCTAAGTTTTGGTGACAAAAGTTCACATTAACTTAGATAACAGGCCAGCACTGAAAGCTCTCAGGCTAGTTATCACTGTTCCCCATGTCTTCAGCATATTCAGATAAGATGAACTGAATCTTCATAAAAACTGACATTAATTGGCATGATTCCCTATATCAATACCTCAATCAATTTAAAAATATCTTTCCATATTCTGTGTGTGTTAGAATCTGAGATAATGGAGTGTATATGTCAAGATAGCATGGTCTCTGATGTAATAAAAATATAACCCTAGAGCCCTAGTTACTTAGCACAATAAAGGCTTATTTCTTATTCATGCTAAATCCCAATACGATGTTAGCTAACTCTTCAGAGTAGCTGTTCTCCGTGCTGTGACATAGAGATGCAAGCCATTTGTACCATATACCTCCACCATCTCAGTGCCTACTCTTCCTTGTATCATGGCTGGAGCGATACAGAGAGTCAAGAGAGAGAGTCAGAAAGAAAAGAGAGTTAGAAAGTCGCACATTGACTCTTGAGGGCTTCAACCTAGGAGTGACTCTTGTTCATAGCCCATTGGGCACATGGGAGCATGGATATTCAGTGAACAGCACATGTCTCTGATTCAGGGACTGTAGAGAATTCTGAGGGAGTGTGCAGACTTTTCTTACATCTGTTTCTGTGAAAATGTAGGTTCTATCAATGTCACTGTTTTTAAATAAGGTCTTGTGTATAGGGCATATTTGAATGAATACATAACATCCATGCTTATAATTATACACATAAAAACAATATCACTTTGTCTCATCATATAATTCCTCCTTTGTTTTTTATGAGTGAGTCTTGTGTGGATATTAAGATATTTTTTCATAAAGGCATTGTTTTATTGTTTAAATGATACGGTCAAAGACATACCCCACTTAGGCAGGAAGTAGGTTTTCAGTGAAATAAGAGGTTATTCATGGTGCCAGACACCAGAATCCTAACAATCTTCTGAGGAAAAAAAAAAAAAAAAAAAGAAGGAAGAAAGAAAAAGCAAATCTGTTTCTCCAAAGGGGAACCAGGATCTAGAGGTATTGCTCAGAAAGGCCGCCGAGTGATAATGCTCTTCTCAAAGTTGGTAAGACTATCAGGAGATCATCTGCTGTGTGTTGGGAGGAAGCATGACAATAAGCAGACTAAAGGCTGGGGAGTAAGGTTCCTAGGCAAGGGACTATTAGTGCATACTGACCTTTTAGAATAAGAACAGAAGAGTGAGTGAGAAGATTGACCTAGGTCCTGGGACCTTGCTCACTATCTCAGCACTTGGAGAAGTCAGTCTCAAAATTCTTGGGGGTGGACCAAGGGTTTGGTTTATCTTTTGGACCACATTTAGAAAGGAAGTAGAAATTCTTGTTAATCTAGAAGGAAACTGAAATGAAGAAAATGAGAAGACCCCAGTGGGCCCAGTGGAAGGCTACAGAGACAAAGTCAGGATTCAAGGTGTTGAGCATGGCTGTGCTGTTTGACACTCCAGGGGGGTGAGGGGAGGAAAGATGAGGCTGGGGAAATGGACAGTGGCTGAATCATAGATTCCCTTTCAGAGTCAATGTAGTGTCACTGTGGGATTCATAATCATGACAACACATGATAAATTTTCATCTGTGAAGCATCAGCTGTTGCAGTCTAGAGACAGTGATTTGGGGGATTATGGTGGTGATGAGGATAGAGCTCCAATATTTGGCAATGGGCTCTGCAGGACTTGCTACTGAATGTGGGGTGGGAGAGTTACAAGTGAGTCATGACGACTTCCAGGTTGCAGGCCAAGGAGACTGGGTAATGATGGGGTCATATCCACTGAGAGAGAGCAGAAGCTGGTCAAGTATGGAGAAGGTAATGGATGGGTCTGTGCGTGGTGAATTTGAGCTACTTGTGGCCCAGAACAAACAGATACTCAAGAACTATTCTTTGATTACGTGAATTCCATACTCCTTCAGAAAGAAAAGAAAAAATATTACATCTGGACTCCAACCAGAAAGGGTGCTGAGATTATTAGAAATTAAGATAATATTCAATTTTTATTCAAGTTGTCCTCCACTGAGAGTTGGAGGCTGTCCTTATTACTCATTACTTACTGATGCACTGTTCTGCCCATTGGGTTGCACCTCCCAGTTCCCACTGCTTCAATCATAGCTGAGTTCCCCAGATCTTCTGTACTCTGTGCCTCTACCAGCATGAACAAGCTGGCATTAGCACCTGCAACACCCGCCCAGGAAGCAGGACTCTTACCAGCCCTCAGCCAGCCTCTCATCTGTCCCAAGATTTTGAATCCATGACGCTCATCTGACTGGCTTCCCGCAGCAACGATGCAGACACCGACTCTGGCTGTTCACAGGCAATCACCGTGTGGTTGCAGATCTCTCTTACTAAAGTAATGTTCATCAACCACATTAGGATTATCAAAATACATGACTGTTCTCCTCCCCCATATTTCAATGAGACACCTTATTCCTGCTTGATACCTGTAAAGTACTGAATGAATGGATGGGAGATAAATAAATTAAACAGGAGGCCATTAGAAAAATAAACCTCTTACTGTTCTGTCGATATATCTCTCATCCTCACACACCATGTGATTTCTCAATAGCCCCCCGTCCCAGGAATATAGACCCCTTATCACAGATTTAGTGCTGAAGACAATTTTCACTAAGAACTACCTGGAAATTGTCAGACTCATCATATGTGGAGCCTGAGGTCCACATGCACGTGTCAGGAGAGGAGTCGGCAGGTCAACAGCCTTCATGACACAACTTCCCCCAAAGGATGGCAAAGCAACTTTTTTTGCAGTCAAAAAACAAAAACAAAAAACAAAAAAAACAAAACAAAAACAAAAACAAAAAAAAACAACCCACAGTTTTAATTGAAACGACTCAGATTTATTCTTAATTTAATTCAGCTGCCCAGCAGCCCTAATTAGATTTGCATCATGATGTATCTTCAATACTATCTATTTTCATAAATGCAAACTTTCCTGAACATGTTTCTGATGGATCCTGACATTTTAAAATATGTCCTATTGTCCTTTTCTGTGCAGTAGACCAAGCACGGAGTGTTCACTCCTATATCATTGTCACTGTGCTATCAGACCAGATGGCTACTTCATCACAGAATCAAGAATTGGGGATAATTGATGCTGCTCCTCGCTCTAGAATGTGAAAAGAGAAAGCATTTGCTGCACACGTGCCCACAAAGAGCAGCCCGAGCCGGCAGTAGCCGCCTCGTCAGAGGGCAGTGGGCGCTGCTGCTGCGGCCTTCAGGAGTGAAAGTCCATCCCACGGAGCCCAAAGCTCTCTGGTTACAGAAAATCGTCACAGCACGTGAGCTGATGCTCCATCCAGTAACCAAATGAAGCCAGAGTGTCCCTTTGTTAAGGAAAACAAGTTGCAATAAAACAGTTCTAAAATGGGAAAGATTATATCTGAATCTTCTATTGTTTCATATTCAAGGATTTCTCCCCTTCATGGGGGAGAAAAAAAAAATACGTGTGTTGGCTTAATATTCAGAGCAGTTGTTTTTTGTGTCTGTGACCATTAAATGTTAGAAACAGAAGAGCTATTTATCCTCAGCCTGCTGAAGAGAACAGTGGAAATTTCTTTTTATTGGTCTATAAATAAGCGGAGTCTGAACACACCCTTTATTGGGAGAAGAGCCACGGCAACTCATTACACATACCAACAGGCTCATCACGATTCCTTTTTTGATGTTGCCGTAAGCATGCAGATGGAGACATAGACAAAAGATTGTCCTCTCCAACTAGCAAACGTATTTAACCTGAGGACCATACTAGTATTCCCTAGGTAAAAGAAAAACGCCTATAAAATCAAACATTTCTGGTTAACAGGTGTTATCGTTCAGGAAAACCTATGTGAATCGGTGAAGTATCATTTAACACATCAAACACAACAAATCCAATGCTCTTGGTTCCTTTGTTGTACAATCACATAGTACTGACGAAGAAACGTAGGGCTTTGGGGTTTGGTCTGCATCGTACCAGAATCAACTGGTTAATTTAGTTAGAAAAAGATTCCTCCCAAATATCAGTTAAGACGCCTATTTGAATTATACAGACCAAAGATCTGGTTGTGTTCATTTTTGTCTGTGTCAGTTATCTGTGGTTGAGAACACGGAGAAGAGCCACTGAAAATGTCTCAATTATATGGGTAATATAATACATCCCTTTTATCTGAATCTGTTCAATTTGTTCGTTTTCAGATTAGGCATCCTGCAAAAACAGACAGCTACACAAGGGGAGTTCAGTTGTGTAGGCAAAATGAAAAGGCTATCAGTGTAAAAAGTGAGAGCAGAACAAACAGAAAGCTTGAGAAATTGGAAAGAACAACAGACAGCTAGCAAGAACCATGTTCCCCCTTCCACGGAAGGAACTGTATGTGCCTGTTCTCTGTACATGATTTGAGGCTTATACTCATATTAATGATGATACCCCTTCCATCAATATCTTGGATTATTACCAGTGTCTGGGAGAAATTTTATTGGCTGCTGCAGTTCATTGAGAATTAATTGATATGACACACTCTACATGAACTTGAAAAAAGTCTATCGAGTGAGTGATTTAACTCATTTTATGGTAATTATAAATTATGCCAGGAAACACTGTTATGGGTGGACTTGTTTCCAGCTCTGGGACTGCATATGTGAGTGTTTTGTACAGTCCACATTCTGGATACCCTGACTTTGATGGACGGGCCACCCCCTCAGCCAAAGCATTGATTGGACACCCTCACCAGCGTTTGCCCGGTGGCACGTTCTTAACCAAATCAGGAGGCAACAACCGACATTCTGAAAGACAATCTCCAAACTGGATAATTAAAAATTTTCCCCTCACAGTCTGCATATTTTAAATAATCTCCTAAGTGTTTCATAAAATCGGAAAGGAAGAGGGAGGGGAGAGCAGCTGCCAAATCAAACAGAAAATGAAAGATGACTTTAGAAAGGGGCTGTAAGAATGACTGGCTGCATGTGAAGAACTCTTTTATTTTCATTTCCTGCTCAGTACTGCTGATGAGCAGACGCTGACGATTCTGCCTCTCGGGGAGCGCGCGCCAGTGCCGTTATTAAAAGGAGCCCACCCGAACACGGTCGTTGTTATGCAGGGGCGGTAACTCACATAATGGGGGATGGCATTTCTTTCCACTCGTGCTGCTCCGCTGGTTCTAATAGCAACCTGGAGCTCAATTTCCTCCTCAAGAACATTGCATTTCATGTGGAATGTCAATTATTAAAATGCAGTGTCCCGTGTCTTACTTCTCACTAGATGAATTCATTTGCAAAACTTGCTAATTTATGCAAATGATTCTTAACCTGTAACTGCCTGGAATCTATTTTCCCCTTTCTGGCTTTTGGCAGCTCCAGAGTCTAGATGTGGGAAGGAAATCCGTGAATGCAGAATCTGTCGGTTCTGCCATCGTTGTATTGGTTATTGAGTTGTTTAAAAAAAAAAGAAAAACCACCGCCAGATACAAATATGTTATTAAGGAGAAGCCAGACGGCAGCTGGAGCTAAAAACATCTAGAGATTAAATTAAAGTTACACCAGAATGAGAGGATCTGGTACCTGCAGGTCCTGACAACCTGAGTGATGTTAGAAGCTAATGACCTCTTTTCTGGGAGAAACTAACTGGTTAATAACCCAAGGAAGGTCTATCAACTACCGGCTAAGACAGATACAGATAGCAGTCAGATAGCAAATGTCTTCCCAAGAATGAACACCAAACTGGACCGGATTCTAGTAAATACAAAGCACAAAAGGAACTGTATGCAATTTTAAATTTTTGGTTATGGTTGCTTGTAAGACAAGGCAAGAAAAAAGGAGTGTTTCTCAAAAGAAGGATTGCTGTGTGTGTGTGTGTGTTCAAATATGGGAGTGTTCAAGAGGCCTTGCCTGGTACTTGTGGGTCTGAATGCATGCTCCCAAAGGTACACCATACACCAGGTCCTGAGGGGTTCCTCCAGATGACTTGGGTTATACGTTCTTACCATCAAAGCCATCATATTTTAATCAACTCTTCTGAGAAGACCCTGCAATTTCCCCCTACTGGCCCTGACTGTTATGCAGATCTTTTGATGAACAGTGTTATTTATAAAAAAGTTTTCTGCAAACCTCAGAGCTGCTTTTCTTCCCCCCCCACCTTTTTTTTTTTTTTTTTTTGTGGTCAGGGGAAGGATTCTGATTCCAAGCCTGGCTTCTGAGTCCACAGGAAATGGATCCATCACATTGTTTTTATTCAATGTTCTTCATTCTGGCAAGTTTCTGAAGGCCACTGAGCAGTCGAACAACCTGGACTGGATTGGCCAGGGAAACTCAACCAGGGAAGCAGCTGGTCACAGTGTGTGTGTGTTTGTGTGTGCGCACGCGCGTGTGCACGCGTGTGACAGAGAGAGGATGCACAGCTGAGCTCTAGTCTGCACACCCACGCGAGCCATTGCTGTCGACTCCATGCTCGAGACTACCCTCCACTGTCCTCCTTGTTTCTCTTGCTTGCCCTCCTTCTGACTTTTCTTCATCTGCGCTACCTCTACGTGGTCACAAGCTGTCCTTGTAACCTGCTCTTCTGACTACTGGGTTGCGTTTTCCTTTTCCAAGTGTACCAATAGTTGCCAAGTAGGTAGGGGGCTATTTGTTGTAGATACTGGAATGGATTCTTTCAACTCCACTGCAGGTTCCAATTAAAGAGGAAAAAAAAAAATCTGCCCTTGGTAAAATAGACAGTCACCACTCCAAGGGACTTGTCCAAACTCCAGAAGAATAATGCGAGAGTATGTATTCAATCACTCACTTTGCTCCCCTTTCTTTCAGAACCATGTCTCTTTAAATTTGCTGAAGAAGATATTCCTTCTGGCCCACAGGATGCCAAAATGACTTGATGATTTATTTATGCAGCACTTGGCAGCCCATAGTCCAGATTGTGGCTGAGGCTGAATCTTATGAACCTTCCCCCAGTGAGTGTATTTTAAAATTATATTAAAAATGTAACTTTTGAAAACCTCAGTCATGTTTGGCCCAGGCTTGGGCCCTGAGAAAAACACTGATGTGAGTAAGGAATTAATATTGCTAAGAACCTAGCTAGTGAAATTTTTATTGTGAGAGATTAGAAAAGTGTTAAGTTTTCCTTTGGGGAAGGAAAAAAAATGGTATTTAGACCTAAATGCTTTAGTGATAGCAAATGTGACCTTCTCTATTTATAGCAATTCTTCTGGTCATTCAACAATTTGTCGGGCTTCTCCTAGGTTCCAGGAAGGACTGTAAGCCCAGGAGACTGTGGTAAATAAGAAATACCCTGCCCCTTCTCTTCCAGAAGAGACACAGGTAAATAAATGCCACTGGTAAACAGAAGGGTTTCAAATCACACCAATGAAATTCCCGTGTAATAAAGAGGGACACTGAGTTGAGACTTACCTGAGGTGCGTGAGTTTCCATGTTCACCTCAGAGGATGGCCTCTCTAATGTCAAATCAGAAAACAGAGCATCTGACTGAGCAAGTCCCTGGACAATTTCACCACCGCAAATTCCTGGTCCAAAGAAAAAGATATTGTCAAACTCAAAGGAAAGGGTTTAGACCAAGAGCAGGGCGTTGAAGAGACCACAGTACTCAGACAGGATCATTCTAAGATTTTTTTTTTTTTTTTAATTGACAGAGAGAGAAAGATCACAAGTAGGCAGAGAGGCAGGCAGAGAGAGAGGAGGAAGCAGGCTCCCTGCGGAGCAGAGAGCCCAATGCGGGGCTCGATCCCAGGACCCTGAGATCATGACCTGAGCCGAAGGCAGTGGCTTAATCCACTGAGCCACCCAGGTGCCCCCAGACAGGATCATTCTAGAAGAGACTTTGTAGTTTGGCACCATAGAGCCAAACTTTATGCAATGAGCGATTAAATGTTGTGAGGAGGCCCAAGTTTACAAGGTCTGAAATAAGGCCAGAGGGGCAGGGTTTTAATCAGTGGGTAATAAAAAATGGCACGGCAAGAATTAAAAACTTAAAATCCTAGCCAGTCTTTACTGAGAATTATTAAGCGTAATACCTCATACTTGCATACCACTTTATGGTTTTTTTAGAGTACAAGTCACACTTTTTATGCCTTTTGATTCCCTTAACAGTCCCAAAAGGTGTTACAATGTTCACATTAGCTGAAGACACTAAGTCACAGAAAAGTCAACTTAAAAATGGCGACACCGTTCTCTCTACCGTGGCTGACCACTTCACTCATAAATGCAAATACTTATAATTTTAAAGGAAGCATTCTCTGCAATTGCGTTATACACACTGCCGCTGTAGCGAGTTGAAAATGAAAATTCTGGTAAAGTCCATTATTTTGTCCCTAGTTTTATCCATCTTTATGCAGATTTTTTAAATTGAAGTTACATCTTCAAAGTGCAAATACAACCACTTAAATAAACAAATTGGCAGGGAAAAATTCTCAAGTTGGTCCTATCTACCAAACAAGCTATTTGAAGCCATATTTTGCTGTGGAGTCAAGTAGACCAGAAGTCAAGTTCAAAGACTTAGTCTGTCTTTTATTGCTGACACAGTTGATATAGATTTCACTTCACTTGAATTAATGCTGAAAAGTGCAGGTCAAAGGGAAGCCTGGAATTATATCTAAGTCTAGGGCAGAAGATACCCAGGGCCTTATTGTTACTCTTAAAAACCAGAGCCAAGAACAATCACAAAAGTGGAGACTCACGTATGAGCACTTACAACCTAGACCTTTGCTTAAGAACTACTGGCCAAGGAATGAAAACTTAATAATTCAAATTCAACTTACTGAAATCATATTAGTATCTCTTTCTTGTAAACAAAGATCTTTTCTCAAAACATAAAGTTTCAGGGAATTTATCACTTGCAAACGAATAGATGTAATTATTACCATGTAACATTAATTGAGTGTCAAAAGCATTTTAATTAATTTATTGGGTACTAAAAATTACAAGGATATTGTATAGAAGGTGAAATTAGACCCTTTCCTACCTATTGAGTGCCCAGACATAATTCAATGGATAGACACAACTCATCACTCTTAAGCTGCAGTAAATCTATCACCGGTAAACTTACTAGTGATCATCCTTAAAAAAATGGTTTTTATTTTGTAACTTCTCCCCAGGTTAGTCCTCAGTGGCCAGGCCTGTTAAATAAGATTGCTTTAAGAGAGAATGATGTACATGTTAGTGTGCATTTCATCAAAGGCACTCAAGCATAAATTTGAGTTAGGATTATGTAATTTTGTTATCAGAAAGTATTAAAGGGGAGAAGTCTTGATCTAAGAGGTGTCCCTTTCTAATTGTCTTGTACACAACTTCATGCTGTATTGAGCTGATGGTTAGGGAAAACTTGGGTATGGTCAGACCTCATATTCTTGAGAATATGGAAGAATCTTCCTGCTGTATTTTAGTCAGGACTCATGTGCTCTGAAGCAATCTTGGATAGGCAGATTCATCTACAAGAGAGCTCATCAACTGGTTGGATGTCTGGATCTCCTAGGACTTTATAAAAGGTGTTCTCATACACAGCGCAGTATCCTTTGGTTCTTTTTCTACCCTTTGAACACTATATTGAATCAGTCTCACTCCTCTTATATATAATGTTGGGCTTCTTTGGTTATTGGAGAAGTTTCTATGTCAAAGCTCCTGTTGGGCTGGGAGTCTGAAGCAGGCAGTACCACAGTATTGACAGGAAGGTCTAGCTTGGGAATCAGGTAGAAACCGATCTTAATCTCAGCCTAATCACCTTTTTGTGAATTGGGGCAGGTATTTTATTTATGAAATAAATTTTATTTCTATCATTACTCTTTGAGCTTCAGTTTCCTTATTTGGAAAATGGGAAGGACTATACCCACTCTGTAGGATGTTGTGATGATCCATTGAGAAAAAAGCCGAGCATGGAGTCATACCTAGGAATAGCTCAAAACCACAAGCTTCCTCACCTCTCAACTCTCAAGGATCTTGCCTTCCAAGTAAATTAACTCATTATAGATCTCATACATCAGTTCAGGTCACAGACACACAAAGTGAATTTTTGCTGCATATTTTCTTTTTTTTTTTTTTAAGATTTTATTTATTTATTTGACAGATAGAGATCACAAGTAGGCAGAGAGGCAGGCAGAGAGAGAGGAGGAAGCAGGCTCCCTGCCAAGCAAAGAGCCCGATGCAGGGCTCGATCCCAGGACCCTGGGATCATGACCTGAGCGAAAGGCAGAGGGTTTAACCCACTGAGCCACCCAGGCGCCCCTGCTGCATATTTCATCTGAAACTTCCGAGTGCTCCACTGGCACAGCCATGTCTTCTTTTTTTTTTTTTTTTTTTAATTTGTAAACAAGAGGCTTTAATTTCCATCTAGGCTATCTAAAACTTGTTTTTTTTTGTTTTTTTTTTTCATTTTATTTATTTTTTCAGTGTAACATTATTCATTCTTTTTGCACAACACCCAGTGCTCCATGCAAAACGTGCCCTCCCCATTACCCACCACCTGTTCCCCCAACCTCCCACCCCTGACCCTTCAAAACCCTCAGGTTGCCCCAACCTCCCACCCCTGACCCTTCAAAACCCTCAGGTTGTTTTTCAGAGTCCATAGTCTCTTATGGTTCGCCTCCCCTCCCCAAAGTCTTCTAATGTCATCCTTAGATTTCTTGCTGGACAACCACTATGGAAATGGAAATGCATAGAACAGAATGAACCTCCCTCAGGCAAGGTTTAACCTGAACTCACTCAGCTAATCATACAGCCTAGGGCACAGTAGGAAAAGGAACCACCATGTACTACCCTCTAAGGTGATATTCAATTCCATTTTGCAGGTAGGACTGAGGACCTATGTCATGCCAAAGTCACAGTTCAAAAGGTTAAGAAAAAAAAATTGGACTAACAATTGCCGAGGTCTGTGGCTAATACCCGGGAAGGTAATCAAGTCAACTTAATTAATTCATTATTTTCCCATCAAAGACAGCCCTGTCCCTTTCACAGAGACAGGGATTTGGTCCCTTTTAATTAACATGACTTCCTGGAGGCAAGATTCTAGTCTGTGGTTCCTATAGCCACAGTCTATTTCCCTCACAGCTATCTAGACAGGATCAGCGCTGTGCCTTCAAGAGTTATACAATGGAACAGGGGGGAGTTACAGGTAATCCCTTCTTCTGAACTAGCTCGAAATAAAAATTAAATGGGCCTTGAGCGTCTGTGAATTGCAGTGTTTCATTGGGGCCATGGAACACTAAGTGAGGCTCAGAAACAGGGTGTTAATTCAGGCCTAATCATTTAATTCCACTCTGTTATGTGCCGTATTTATCGCCCTCCTGGATCTGTTTTCTATGGCCTGATAAAGAGACAGTGATGCTCTGAAGCTCAATCAGGGACCATTTTATTTATATCGTTAGTTAGTCCAATAAAAGCACTGGCTTCAGGTTCCTGCTGTTATTTTCTGTTTTGTAGCCCTGCCGTTAACTAAGAAGATGCCTTGGGGATTGAATCCCCTGGGCCTCAGTTGCTCTGCAGCTGAAGGGGGCCTTGAAGGGATAGGGAATGGTCAGGACCAGGCGGAGGGCAGAGGAGCCAGGTTTGGTGTAACCAGATGCAAACTGGACGGGGAGTCAGCTCAGGGTTTAGCCGCAAACAGGAACCTTCCGTTAACTGTGTTCCCATTGTGAAAACCTGGCTGGCATTTTCCAAGGTGAACTTAGACCCTTTGAAGCAGTGATTCTGTTTGTGAACCAGAGAGGTCTTCGGAATTTTTTTTTAAATCAAAAACTTACTGCAACTCTCTCCAAAGGGAAAATGGTTCGATTTTCATACAAAAGGAAATAGAATGCAGCTCTAGAGTTGTTTGTATGTGTCGCACGGAGCGGAAGTGAAGAAAAACAAAAGCTGTACTTTGGATCATCATTTTTATATAATAGTTTTAACTGTGTAGCTTAATTGATTAATTGATTGTTTTCCTAACAGTCTAGAAAGGGCTATAAAGGGGCCCCGAATGAGAAAATGATGGTGGGAAACAGATTTATAGAGGTCGCTTGAATTAATGATATGGCGATCGGAAGATAACACAGGTGCGGAACGTAACATACTGTGTAATTATCGGTGTTTCCAATGGAGTTCATGTGTAGTTACCCATGTAATAACAGACATTATTTCATAGTAGGTATGCAATTAGCTCATGTCATTGGTGTGTAGTGCACAAATGAAGCAAATCATTATTGTTGTTTCAACACTAAAAGATGAGGACATTTTGAGGACCAGTGGGCCTCTTTATCAGGCAGATCATCGTGTTAAGTTTGTCTAACACACACATGCAGCAAGTAAATTTGAAAAATATTAAGTCTGAGGCTTCCGTACCTACGCAAGTACTTAGATGTGTGGAGCAAGCAGCACTAAAGAAAGGTATATTTGAGGACTGTGATTGAAATGGATGAACCAATTTGGAAGTGTAAGCATCAGTAACCAAAAGTTATCACACCCTCATTGAGAGATAAGGACTGAATATTTATCCGTTTTACCCACAAAGATTTGTGGGCCACTACCTGTGGGAGATAGACAGCTAAAGATTTAGGTCATGCCTCTAAGCATTGGGTAGAAGCTGAGGATCCCAGAGATCTTGCCAATTGCAATATGGCAGAAGGAGGTGCCTGAAATGTCCACAATTCAAAGAGCCATCGGAAGTGAATAAAATAAATGATCCTTCTCTCCTAAATACAGGGAGATATACCCTTGAATTGTAGAACATCATCATTAGACTATTTCTAAGTCCCCAACTGCTCTGCCTGATACAGCGTTCTTTAGCACTGGGTGTATGGATGGAGAAGACAGGAGGACAGCGCAGTCTACGGAGACATCTGAAAAACAGGAACGATACTAGTACTTTAGAATTTATTAATGATTTCCTTACACATTATCACATTTGATGTTCAAATCCAATTTGTAGAGCAGGTAGGCTCTATTTTCAGATATGGTAACTGAATCTCAAAGGGCTCACGTGGCTGGCCCAAGGTTGCTTCTTGAGAAAATGGCAGTCTCGGGTCTTGTCACACTTAATCCAGTACAATTTCGCTACATAAAGCCTGAGAGAAGCTATATAAAACAAATGGCCCTACTCTCTGCCAGTTTTAACTTTTTATCATTCTGTGACAAGTGTCAAACTGTGGATTCTAGAGAGGAAAGGAGCTAAGATAAAGAAAGACGTCTGTCACAGATGATGTGGGGAGTGTGTGGGAGGAGTTGCGGAGAGAATGGTAGAGACAAGCAGGCTGAGAAGATGGCGGAGGGGCAGGAAGTGTGGAGGGTGGAGGGTGCAACCGGGGTCAGAGAAAATGCCAGGCACAGAGGGAAACGTTAAGGAGCCAATGGGAAATATGCATTGAGTGGTGGACGGTACCGGGATGGTGGAGGCCTTGCATGCAAGCTGGGGAGTTTGTCTGTAAGAAAGTGAAGAACCACTGAGAGGTTTTGAGTAGGAGCATGATGCCATAAAAATGACTTTTGTGAGGATTAGTCTAGTAGTGTGCAAGACAAAGTAGCTCTTGTTGGCAAAGACACAGTTATGAGACCACAGCATTTGTCCAAACATGAGGGAGAAACTAATACTGCTCAAGAGAATATACAACCACAAGGCTTTAATAATTCTCTGGTGAATTAGAAAAACGATTTTCAAATGTTCTGGAGTATTTAAATAAATCAGTCACAGCTGCTCCCCCTTCTTGAGAAACAGCGCCAAATTAAACTTGGCTTTCAGCAGACATGAAAAGCAAAATTAAGCAATCATCTAAAATCCAGGGCAATGCCCTATACTTAAAAGGTGCTCGATAAATTTTTCTTACAATTTTGATGAAAGTATCATCCAATTCAAGCAGGAAAAATTATATTCCTCTAGACAACCAGCTTTTTCAGATATCAATACTTTTGTTAAAATATGATTTATAAGGCTGCCTTAACTCTTTTATGTATTTTAAATGTATATAGTAAATGAATGCTAAATCTGGAAGCAAATTGATTTTTTTCTTCATGAGTTAAGTGACATTGAATAGGATAGTAGGAGGAATAAAGGAATAAAATAGGGCTTTGAGTCTAGAATCTTTATTGTTGAAAATTCCATAAAACTTTGGTATTTGCTAAGGCTCACAATTTCAACTGACTGAACCAGATGGCCTTAACATAAGTAAGCTTTATGATTCCTGGAGAAACTTGGGCTAAATTATGAGCTAAGATAAATGAGCTTTTGGGGATACCTGATTTCCCAATGTAAATTGTCACTGGCTGGGAGAACTTGATGAGTGGGTTCCTTAACATCTCCGGGCCTCAGTTTTCTCATCCGGGAAATGGGAGTGACAATACCAACACTTTCTTTCACGAATAAACTATGCAAATACTAGTCACTCTTGAGATTCATTCCCTAATTCTCTGAGTGCCCCCAGAACCCAGCAGTGCCCAATGCCTCCATATTGTCCTCTGGGCCACACTGCATTCTCCCCTCACCCTTATTAAAGGTTACCTGTCCTAAGTTCCCCCTCATCTTATTCAGTGTCCTAATTTTGGCTACACTCTTAACCTGCCGCATGCTAAGATGTTAATGAATGTTAATATATCTATTTACCAGCTCTTCCAGACCCCTTGTTTGCATTTTAACAGCGCTAAAAAGCCTTAAGCCAATAGCGAACACGGTATTAATTTTAGGGTTTTCAATCGGCTACTGAGGAAGATTCTGGAAAGAGGGAAGGAAGGTGGGTCCAAGTGTTACCTACACTAATAGGGCAGACTCTGGGCAGAGTCTGACTTCCTGGCAGTCCCTCAGTGGCTCCATAATCAACACCCAATTGTGTTGTGGCTGCTACAGCCGTGAGCCAATTTCCCTGCCGAGGTTGGTCCTATACACGGGAACGGTTTTCTGGTTAATAAAAAATGCCACCACCCCTCTCACATTCAGCCAATGGGAAAGATGCCCTCAGTGGGTTCGGTATGTATGCTTCCTACAGGTTTTATAGCTAACGGCTGTGTTCTGGCATCTCATGTCCCAGCTGCAATAAGGGCCCATTGGGTCCTCCTCCCGCATTTACAAACACAGGCATTTAATCCACAGCCGTGATTCCCATCACCGGCAAAGGGAGCTGCTCTGCCTCCCTGCATGACGGGCTCTTTCCACTCAAACCAATTGTGGCACTTGTTTCCCTCGGCCCTGGCGCCTACCTACAGCTGTGCTCACTGGAGTGAGACTGTAATTTGCTACAGCATGCCAGGGTATTAATAGACAATTATTTATTGCAAATCGGAACCATTTATACTGTTTACTGGCTGACACAATGTAAAATTTTGATCCAAATGTTAATGTGTCCATGACATTGCATAATTCTGTTCCGTGCCATGGTTTTTCTCTTCTAAATGAATCGAATTGTGCGGTACGAGGAAATGGCATTTTTAATGGATGAATGATTTACAGCCTCAAACTTATAAGGCTATTATTTGTGTAACTAAGGGAGAATTGACTAATTGCGATAACGCAGCAAATTAGACAAATTTAGGATTGTACTGGGAATAAATTTGTAGGGAGAAAACGAGAATAACTCGCTGAGTTTTTAAAGGGTAACTGATAAATCTCACTTTAGCTTTACAGGTCAGTTGTATTTTGGGGGAGGGGGAAGGGGGGAGACCAGGTACATTTGAGGCCAAAAAGACTTATAAATATTCAATTGAGTAGAACATAGATAAAAATTACCTTTTCATAAAGAACCATATGTGTAGGAGAGAGTACTTCCAATTCTCCAAATGTTTACTGAAATTGCCTACACAAATGTTTTCAGCAGTTGGGTGGAAACAAAGAGCTTTACAGTTATGTGGTTTCCATGAAAAAGACACCAATTTTAGCATATTTACCTTCTATTTGTTGAGCACGCAACAAACACAAAGCCAGGGAAGAATGATTTCCTAATGGAGATCGTCATGATTTTTCAAAATAAAAAATGTGTATCAGCAAAAATCATATTTCTTTCTTTCTGCGGTATTCCTCTTAGGTTGTTTTATATTGATTCCTGTTATTCTGTTACTTCTGCCCGCAGAGAGATTGTTAAGATAAAAAGTGCCTCAAGGCAGCTCTAATTAAATCTCTGAGAAGTGAGCTGGGATATCTGAACACAAGGACATTCGAAGTGAAGATGCCTTTAATCCTCTAGTCCAGGTGGCTCCCACAAATTCACGATGGGAGAACACAGATTGGGGGGGTGCTCTAAGAATCCTAACAAAATATTTGTGTGTCCTTCCCGATTATACACAAAATGGTCTGCTCTTCTCCCGCAGGCCCGCTGACTTAGTTTCCCCTCCTGCCCCTGCTGCCAGACACACTCCTCCAGACTGTTCTCCACATCCTTCTAAACCGTGTGCTTACCCTGCTTCTCTGCTGCTCAAGTTCATTCCCTGAATGGGCCAAGATAAAGCACGAACGCTTGAGCTAGGGGCGCTCAGGTCCTCTGAACCTCACCCCCGATCCCCTTCTCTCCCACACCCTTTCTCTCAGCAGCCCCTTCACCCTGTCCATGAACCAGATGCTCCAGGTGACTTGTAGTCCTTGGAACAGACCACGTGCTTATCTCTCTCACCTTGGCACATCCCTATTCCCTCTGCTTTGTGTGCCCTCCTCACTCTGCTCGGCTGGCACTGATGCTCCCAGGGTGGGTTCAGGCAACATCCCTGGGAAGGCTCTGCTGAGCCCTGAGTGGGTCGGCTGCCCCGCTCCCCCTGTCACAGCACCTCCACACCCAGTTGGGAGTCATGGTTCCTTAAGCAGCATCCAGGGCCAGAAGCTCCTGGAGGACATGCCTTGTCTTCTTTGCTGGATTGGGCCACAGACTAAACCCTCGGTCAATATATGTGGAATAAATGAAACCCCCATTGAATATCCATGGGTTGATCCGTAAAGTGAAGTTGTCCTCATTGGTAAAAATGAAGATAGTATTATTTACTTTAATGCTGAGAATTGAGGGAGATTGTGCCAAGGGTCAAAGGCACAGAGACGACTCTGCAATGGTGCTGGGACTGTCATTTCAAAAAAGCTACACCTTAGCTTTTACTCTGCAGCATCTTCTATGGCACCTGTTGGGAAGGCCTCATAGAGTAGGAGCCTTCGCTGAACGTGGCCAAAGCTTATTTCCAAATGAGGACACAATATACCCATTCCTGTCAATGTTGGTTGGGAATTAATACTTGGAAAGGCCTCAGTACTAGTTGGCTTCAAGTCGGGTCTTTTTGAAATGGTAAGCACTCAAGGACAGAAACCACAGTTTATGCTTTGCAGGTACTTAGAGACTCTTCAGTTGAATTTTAATTGGAGAACTCAAAAAAATCCGATTTATTTGTTCAGCACATATTTATTGTGCTTTTGTATAGACCTTTGGCTCTATCCATCTTTTCTTCCATGGACCTCCGACTAGAATGGAAAAATGTCTGGGGAAAACGGAAAGCAGTAACCAACTGCAGCAGTGTAGACAATAGTGATGTAATCACTGGTTGAAATTGGTTCAGACTTCAGTATTAATGGCACTGGCTGTGTCAGAGTGAGGGACCAAACAGCATTGCTGTAACTTACATGATAAATGAAGCCAAGACTACTGCCCACCGTATTCCTAATGGACCCCAGGGTATGTCGCAGTCAAGAATTTGGATCATATAAGTAGACAGACCTGGACAGCTATGTGATTTCATACAAATTACTTAGCCTTTCAGATTCTTCAGCCATGTCATGGGGATTATAAACCCTACTTTGGGAGATCGCTTTGTGGGTCAATTAAGATAACGCATACAAAACACTTAACCCAGTAAGAACTCCAAAAAGATGGATATTTTTGTTATCACTTGGAAGATAAATCATGGAACATGTAGCATTCTAAAATACATTAAGGAGACCTGTTTGAGAGGGAAGATTTTTATTGACTCAATTGAATGCCCAACCCATAATCACCGATGAGTGCAACCATGCCCTTCTCTGGACTGCAAAAAAATGGGGCATTAAACACACATGCAAGAAATAAGATGACAGATCCCAAGATTCTAACTATACAAATGAAAAGAGAAATTTCACATTGCTTATAAATAATCAGCTGCCAAGTCTCAGTACTTGTGACATTGCTTGGTCTAGCTTTCTTTGCTATCAAGCAAAATCAGAACATAGGAATATTAAAAAAAAAAAAAAAAGGCACCTGGGTGGCTCAGTTGGTTGAGCTGCTGCCTTCAGCTCAGGTCATGATCCTGGAGTCCTGGGATCAAGTCCAGCATTGGGCACCCTGCTGGGCAGGGATTTTGCTTCTCCCTCTGACCTCTCCCCTGTCATGTTCTCTCTCTCTCTCTCTCAAATAAATAAAATCTTTTTAAAAAATTAAAATTAAAATTAATAAAAGGAAAGACTTTTTTTTAAGAGAGTAGTCTGGCTCAGGCCTCTGCATTCAGGAAGAGCCTCAAATGAATTTTTGAGCATTTTTTCCAACCTGTAACTAAGAAGACACACTGATAGAGTTGGAAAAAAACCCACATCAGACAAATTTCAAGCTGGGTCCCTATACTGGAGACTGGAGCACACCGTGAAGAAATCTTATTTGCACATCACTTCAGTATCTTAGGAATAACACAATTATCTTGTCTGAAATACCTCATGTTAAAGGCATTAAATTTGTTAATTTCATTAATTGAAAATATGCCCCAAGTTCTATAACCCTGTTTAGATGTTTCTTCAATTTTTAATACTCAGGGCCTCTAAAAATAGAAGGAACCTGGGCCACCATCTTGCCGTATAAGGGATCATGCCCTTTCTAACTCACTCATGTGGTCAATGCCTGATTTTGATCAACGGAGGGAAACTACCCCCTTTTCATATTAAAAGGATTTATTTTACTCTCATCCCATTAGAGAAGAGAAGCCATAAGCAGAAATATATCGATTAAAAGCCAGTTTTTAATTTTGTCCGATGGAAGAATTCCTTGGGAGTTGCATAGGGCTGCCTCACTGATGTATACCAAGAGGAATTCAGATTTTATATTATTTGTTCTAAACCAGAACATTTTACTTATTATTCATAATACATGTTGAAAGCAGACACCAAAATGGCTCATTTGGAGCCTTTTTGTGCTCGCCTGCTAATGCACATTAATGCCAGTACACATTCTGTATTACAGATCCATAAAATGCATTTGCATAATATTGAAATTATAATCCCAAATGTGTAGTAAAAACCTTTATGAAAAATTGTTACTGCTCAGCTACTATACAGTGGCTAATTTTTAATCTTCAGCCTCTCAGCTGCGAGTAAAGATAGGGTCTTCTTTAAATAAAAATCTCAGGAGTAGGAGCCTGGAACTGAACTCTCCTCTCTTTTAAGTAGGGTATTTTTAGTTAGGGGAATATAATATCTAAGGACAAAACAGTTGCCTTCATGGTGATTCTGGCCTTTTGTGAGCTGATGTCTTGACTTTGTAAATTAGGTTGAAAAATATCTCTAATTTACCTGCCTTGTATCAGTAATGGGAAGAAGACCCCTCCTTCCTAGTCAGTGAAGAGTCTTCTGGAAGAGAATCCAAATGTCTGGGGTAGCAAATATTTTAGAAGAGAATACCATTGGCCACTGTTTCTTGGATGCCATCTCTGTGTTCGGTGGTGTGGTAGAGTCTTGATTAAATCAAAACAAAACCTCATAATAATTCAATGACATAGACACACATTCCTCATCATGAGACAGTCTAGAGAGTGTAGGCACTTGCCAGGGTCTCTCAGAGGGAGACCCACGTCTGTTAGGTCCCATGTCTCAACTGCTACATCCAACAACAATATTAAATACAGATGTTTGATACTTCAAGTGATTCCACAACTATGCTTTCAAATAATTTCCAGGGAGTTCTAGATGAGACTTTCCTAGATTAACGTCACTGAGTTGCCTTATCCACCTAGGCTTTAGTAAGGGGAAACCTCCCTAATGGTTGGCTGAACGCTCACCTTGTGCCCAGTGGGGCCCAGGGAATGGCCCTGCCTTTCCTCTGTGGAGCTTGGTTATCTTTTGGCCGCTGGCCCCGCTTGTTGTTTCACATAATCCACAGCAGAAGTTCATTCTCTGTGCAACCCCAGGCAGTTCCACACAATTCACATTTGTGTCATGACCAAACTGTGAAACAAGGATGCATTCTCTGGTACTCCTTCACCAGGCTGTACCTCCTTCTTCCTCTCTCTCTCTCTCTCTCTCTCAATTTACAGCTAGAGGTAGGAGAAGAGGAAACTGGCGTCAAACCGGCCCAGCCCCACGGGTTGGCCAACCTAGACTAGTGGCTTCTTGACCAGTGGATCAAAGAGAATCAGACATAAGACTGAATCGATCCCTTACTTTATTTGCGGGAGTGTGATCTGGACAAAAAAGTTTTCTTATTTCCCTAGTCACTTATACTATTTAATTTTAATCGGTATTACATGCAAATTCAAAAGGTCTAATCATTCACCAGTTACTTTTTATGCAATGGGAAGTGTAATTTCTACCTGCTAAAACAAGCAGTAGCATATTATACATGATCTTCTGCACCTTTTTTTTCATTCTTTAGTATCTTAGAAATCCCTTTTTACAGAGACATATAGAGCTGCCTCTTTCTTGTAATACCTATGTGCCTTAACTCATTTAATCAGTCTTCTTTTGATGGATATTTAAGTTGTTTCCAATTATTTGCTATTACAAACATTGCTGCAATAAGTCAGTAATTCATACGTCATTTCGAAACGTGTAAATAGATGTGTAAGATAAAGTCCCAGAAATGTAATCACTGGGAATGCATCCTTTTAATTTTGGTAGATTTGGAAACATTGTCCACCATAGGAAGTGGCCCAATTTACACTCTCCCCTACCCCAGCCCCTCACCAGCAAGGCAGGAGCGCGTCTTGGCTTAACCTTCTCAATCAGCGGTTTCTGGGAGGCGGGGACTGGGACTTGAGAGAAGATGGAGTCAGAGGTGGGCAGGACAGAGGCCTGGCTGTGTGGAGGGCAGCTGGTCTACCAGCTCGTTTCCCAGGCATGTGACAGAATGAGGAATGCTGAGAAACTCTTATACATTTCAAACTACTCCGAAATAAACTCAAACATATGGGTCTTCTGTCTGCTGCGAAGTCTCCAGGAGGTAAATTCCACAGCCTTTTTGGGTAAACTATTTGGACTTCTCACAACTCTTCTGAAAGTCAGGACATTTTTCCTTATGTCTAATATAAATCTTTCTCACATACATCCACTTGTGAAAAACGTGTGCTAACATTACCCTAAAGCCATGAAAGTTCAGCAGGGTAGACAACACAATGCTCTAATTTCATGGCTAGAGTATGTATCCTCCTTAAAAAAAAAAAAAAAAAAAAACCCCACACGCACATCCCCTAAATCACTTGAGAAACTTTCAATGCAAATGCAAGGGATAGCATGAGTGTTTTCATCTTACCCTGCATTTAACTTACTGCATGGGGTCGTGTACTTGAAAATTTTGCCACGTTCTCCTCTTTTATCCTCCTCGTGTATAATAATCCCAGAGTTATGATACTCTCTCGTTAGATGCTGATTAACATATAGCTTTCCTAACAACGGTTCCAAAATCACTTCTGCTGAACAAGAAACTGTCGCTGTGACAAAGAGGCTTGCAGGTTATTTCCGAGTGTATCTTTCTTCTTCTGTCTAGATACAATAACTATTTTAGGAACATTTGGCATCCAAAAAATCCCAGCATTGTGCAAATTAAAACATCTGCTTATACTTTGACACCCTCATTCTTCAAAGGTTAGTTGCATTTGCGGTTGCTTTGTTCAACAAGACTGCTCTTAGAGCCCAAGGATGCACATTTAATTATTGGGAAGATATGTTTGACAGAGCTGTGGGGGAAAAAAATTACCCTTCATATTCAGACCAGCATTAACATTTTTATAGAAGGAGATTGCCTGAGAGTCAAAGAAGGGGGAAACTCCAGGAAAATAAATATGAATCTATTTGGTCACTGGTCCTCTTTTACTGATTTACAGGACACCAACCAACGACACTTTGCTCTGTTGCCTAGAACTCATCACTTTGCTCTCACACTGGCATTTCTGATTTCTTCGGAGGCTAAAGACAGCAAAGTAAACTCTGCTTCCAACAATAAATAACAGAGGGAGTTATTCTTTTCATTCAAGCAGGCTTTAGATCACAGCAGACAGCTACAACCAGGTGCATTTAGCTACATCTGTCATTGCCACGAATGCAAAACATGTAAAGAATCTGCCGCACACGGGTCTCCAGGCAGCCAATCCCACCCCATCAGTATTCGTCCGGTCCCAACTGTGGCGGAGCTATTGTCAACCAACACCAGGAGGAAGGGCTGAGGCGCCCATAGGCACGGCACCATCTCCTGATTGGTTTGTTTGTTTACACAGGTCACTGGTGCCAGGTAGCAGCCTGTACCCTGGAAGTCTTTCCGTATCTCAGGCCAAAGACTGGTAATCTCGCTGGGCAACGCCGAGATAACACATGTCAGGAGGCCGCAGTGGCTGGTAAGCCAACTCATCACTCACCTCGTCCCACCGCCCCTTCCGGCCCCCTCCCGTTGCAGCCTTCTCCATGCCATTCCAGAAGCCACAGACCTTCGCTGGTGGACCTGGAGGGAAGGGAGAGGGGATGGGGAATGCAGAACACGTGCAGCAAGAGGGATCTGGTGAGGCAGGACCCAGCAGGTGAACAATGACTCATTTGGAAATGTGCAGCTGGGGGTGTGTTATTTACATACCAGGGGCCCTTTGTTAAAGTGGCTTCGTGCGGTGTGGGCACAGCAGCAGGGAGGGGGGGGGCACGCATCCGAAGGTGAATCCCCCTGCAGAGCAGAGTCACTTCCCATCTAATTTGTGCACAACTTGAGAGAAGGCGCTCTCATCGGGAACCTGCTGCAGAGAAGCTGCGAGGTTCCGAGATTTATTTTCCTTCTGCCGAGTATATTATTTCCAAACTCGCCTTTTCAAGATCTTGCAAACTCCCTGGAAAAATGACTTAACAATGTAATGAAAACAACAGTGAAATAAAAGCCGCTGTTGATGAGGGACAGAGGTAAGGCTGGGTTTGAAATGAGTGACGAACCTCGTAATGAGGTGTGCAGCTTTGTACATGAAGCGATTTCTCTGTGGTACTTTTCCAGATGTGATGGAATACATTTATTTTGGTGTTCATCTGAACCGAAATAATACAAATGAGATACTAAAAAGATATCATTACGTGCAGAAGTAGGCAAAGAATTTAGAATCCCAGTTCTACAAGTTAACAGCTGTGCACCCAGCAATTTCGAAACGGCCTCGAGTCTGCAGGTTGCCCGGGAACCTCTGTCAAGTTCGTATGGACCAGCGATGATCTACGTGTGAATCCTGCATGTTGATAGCTCAAGTCTACTTTATTTCGGGCAAAAATAAATAGCTGGTAGTAAGAAGTCTGTCTGCACCGAGAGCCTGCGCTACCACTGAATGCAGCCGCTGTGGTGGTGCAATAAAACGGGATGAGTTTTCAACTAGCAGATGGTACCCTGTACAGTGCCTGAAATAAAATGGAGAATTAGGGTGCCCTAAGGTGTGCACAGGAAAGGCAATTACATGAAATAAATGGGCCTCAGGCCTACAGGATGCTCAAGTATGCTACACAGGAGACAAATAGTACATCTGGTGAACAGATTTTATCACACACTGGAAAGCCATAAAGCACACCGTTGAATATCTGATCCCCATCTCACAATGACATTTTACCTGTGTTGGTATTCAGTGCTGTTTATTTTAAAAGGTGCTGTAATCTCAATGATGTGTTTTAAAAGCCTCCTTAACACGGTTTTCTACTATGTACGATTTTGGGGAGGGGGACAGACACAAACAATGCGCAATGAGAATTTTGTGGACAGACAGCCGCTCTGGTGGGACGAGATGAAGTTTTGATTTCATTTACCCCATCGCTGATGTGGCTTTGGTAATAGGATTATACTTGTCAGCACTCCCTGTTTGGGAAAATGCCAACATATTTTTAATACTAGTTCCCACATCTCCATTTCACTGTCTGTAACCTCGGCAGAGTTTCCCTCCTCGCCCCCCCCCCACCCTTTTTCTTAATGTTCAAAGAAAAAGCCATCAGAGGTGGTGAGGGTTTGCAAGGAGAATTTTTTGGCACGGAGCCCCTTCTCCTTTCTTCCTCCACAAATGCAAAATGCTTTCTGTTTGAATATTGTGTGTTCCTTTTCTATTGTTAAAAAAAAAAAAAAAAAAGACTGAGGAGCACGTAACATTCATTATTGTTTTAAGAGTTGCTGTAATAAAATCCTCTCAGTACTTAAAGATAGTTTTAGTGTCCCTCCTAGGATTCATTCTTGCTTTCATAATTGGGTAATTGCATCCCCTCCCCCACCAATAAATATTTTCACCCAATTAAGTTTAAAACTATAATAAATTTTAAAGAATTATAGTCTAAAAATTCATACCCTAGAACCAGTACTAAGTCTGAATATTTATCTTAAGCCACAGAGCAGTGCAGCCTGTTTATGGGGTCTCTAGCTTCTGCGCCGTGTCCTAGCTCTCTGAGGGTCGAGAGCTGCCATCCGCGGTGTGGCCTCCCCCGGGGCGGCCTGGAGATGCAGCAGCAGCTGCAGGAACCTGGGGCGTGGATTTCAGACATGGGATCCTTTGCTTCCACCTTCCAGTCCTTTGTTTGCAGACAGCATTCTTCGACCACTCACTCCCTCATCCACTCAGCCATTCTCTCACTCATTCGCTGGTTCATTCATTCGTCCATTCCTCTGAGCACGGGGTGGGGCCCACGAGGGACCACGTGGCTGCCTGTACAGAGCCTACCTTCCTCTCCCTCCCCTTCACTCCACATACCTGTGTCCACATCAGGGTGGCAGGGCTAGCTTGCATGTAAGCCCCCTGTAGCTCAAGCGCACAGGCTCTCAATGGTAAAGGGCAACTCGGTGACACGGGTCCCTAACCGCATCGTTCAGATGTAGAGTAAATGCACACAAGTTCATAGTCCAAGAGGCAGATTCCGACCTCGGCCCCCTAGAGACACACAGACCTCTGTTCCTTCCTTAACAAAATGGGGATACAATTAAGCCAGTAATGCCCTGGGCCCTGGAACCAGCAGCCCGTACGAACGGGTCCCCTTTGCGCGTTGAAAGCTGAAGTTGGGCAGAAAGGAAGAGAGCAGGAGAGACTCAGGGCAACCAGAGCAGGAGTGAGAAGCAGGGAATGATTACTAGGGCAAGAAAGAGAATCAAAAGGAGAAATTCAGGGGCGCCTGGGTGGCTCAGTGGGTTAAAACCTCTGCCTTTCGCTCAGGTCATGATCCCAGGGTCCAGGATCGAGCCCCGCATCGGGCTCCTTGGCGGGGAGCCTGCTTCCTCCTCTCTCTCTCTCTCTGCCTGCCTCTCTACTTGTGATCTCTATCTGTCAAATAAATAAATAAAATCTTAAAAAAAAAAAAAAAGGAGAAATTCAGTTGGTCCATCCCAGGTGAGGAGAGGAAGGACCCAGATCTCTGGGAAAAGGCTAATCCTGAGGGCCTCATCGGGGAGATTCACCTCATGGCTCCGTCCACCTCCTTTCCTCATAGTGGCTGTGTCCTTCCATCCACTCTGTCCCCACGCCAACCCCAAATGCCCAGACGTGCTCGTCCCTGGTCATGTCTTCTGCCTCCACCATCAAAGCTTAACTACCTCCATCCCAGCGCCATCTAAGCGCATGGTGCTGTGCTTCAGAACTGGGCTTCGGATGAGAGGTCCTGAGAGAATAATTCCTTGAAAACACAAGGGCGGTGGTGCTCAGTCCCCAGGTGATAGCATTTAAGGTACCCAATCCTTTTAAGGACGACCAAGCCAGTGATAGCACCAAGTTGGTGGGTAAAAAAAAAAAAAGAAAAAAAAAAGCTCTATACAGGGGTGCCTGGGTGGTTCAGTCGTTAAGCATCTGCCTTTGGCTGGGGTCATGATCCCGGGGTCCTGGGATGGAGCCCCGCGTCGGGCTCCCTGCTCAGCAAGAGGTCTGCTTCTCCCTGTCTCACTCCCCCTGCTTGTATTCCCTCTCTCTGTGTCAAATAAATAGATGGAATCTTTAAAAAATAACTAAATAAAGCTCTATATAAATGTCAAGAATTTCTGAAAACATCGAGAGGGAAGTTGTTTTATACCTGAAAAAAATCAGAATCTTGTCACCTTTGCTCTTCACATACCTTTCTGATAGCTGGGGGGTTAGTGGTGGCAACTGAGGTTTACAGAGAGAAAACATCCTGAAGTTTAACAGCTGAGCTGGAACTAAAACCAATCTGGTATGTGGCTCATGATTTCATATGCAGAGCTGATCGAGATCATGGCAATAATACTTTGTGTCATTTTCACTCTCATATATTTCAGTTGATTTCAAAGATTTCATTTGGGGAAATAAAAGTAGTGCGTTTAAAAAAAACAGTCCAAAAAAAAAGCAGGGAAAGATGACAGGGAAGAATTTGAGGGGAATCTCGTTTGTCTCTGGATTCGATTTTTACTGTATGCAGATTTTCATCAGTTCTTGATAAGCAGCACCACTAAACTGCGGGCAAGGCTGGAGGGTGACGTGGACGGTTGTACGTTTCTAGGAAGCTAGGAGGGAAGTGTGTGCCGGCACGGGTCTTGTTATGAAGTGGGTATGTTTGTTTTAACGCTGTTTCTCCAAGGGCGGCTTGGTGGGGACTGCTTGCTGCCAGATGCCTGTTGTGTCACCTGCCCCGAGGTCAGGGTTGGCTGACCTCGGGGACCAGTCCATGGGGCACCTGGGTGTCTCAGTCGTAATTAAGTGTCAGATTCTTGATTTCTGCTCAGGTCTTGAATTGAGGGTCATGATATCGAGCCCCACCTTGGGCTCCACACTAAGTGTGGGGTCTGCTTGAGATTCTCTCTCTCTCTCCCTCTGTCCCTCCACCCCCACTCACCCTCATTCTTTCACTCTCTTAAAAAAATAAAATAGATGGGGCGCCTGGGTGGCTCAGTAGGTTAAAGCCTCTGCCTTTAGCTTGGTTCATGATCACAGGTTCCTGGGATCGAGCCCCACATCTGGCTCTCTGCTCAGCAGGGAGCCTGCTTCCTCCTCTCTCTCTGTCTGTCTCTCTGCCTATTTGTGATCTCTGTCTGTCAAATAAATAAGTAAAATCTTCAGAAAAAGAAAAATAAATAAAATAAAATAAAAAAGAAGGGCTCTGTCCAGAATTAGCCAAGGTTGCAGGGAGCTACCCCTGTCTCCCAACCAGATGGAAGTAGCCTGAACATATGTGGTCATTTCTACAGTAGCTGTCACTAGGCACCCTGCCAGGGAAGCTGTCTGGGGTGTAGTGGACTGAAGGCGAGATGTCAGCGTCTCTGTCCTGCCCCACTGCCCCTGCAGTCGATGATCACCCCTGGCTTCCCAGAGCACGGCCCCCCAGCGTGCTGGCTATGGCACGCACAGACAGGTGGAATGCCCACTGCTATTGTTCTCTGGCTGTGGAACCCCAGCAAGTTATGTCCCCCCTTTAAACCTCAGTTCTCTGCTCTATGAAGTGGGCATGAAGTAGTAGTACTTTCATCACGAGACTGTGATGAGGAACAAATGAAGTAATCCAAAGAACGTGCAAAGTACAATAGCTGGCTCCCAGGAAGAGTTCGACAATTTTTAGCTCTTCTTCCAAAGCAGAACTCTGTAGGCAAGGCTAAGTGAATTTGAGGTGCGGAGAGGAAAGGGGAAGGAGGATTTTGCTAGGTCACTACAGAAAAGCATCAGAAGGCATGTAGGAGGAAAAAGACACAGAGGCTGGCACAGTGGGTGTGGAGGAGAGGCGGGAAGTCCTAGAATCAGATCAAATTAGAAATAGAATTGGCTTGGTCCTGCTCTCTACCCGATGTTGCCGGACTCTCTATCATTGAGCCTAATCTGAGGAACAGAAATCCTTTGGGATAATCAGAGGCAAATAGTGAGTATGGGGGAGTCACACGGATGCCATTCTAGAAGCTGGCTTGGTGACAATGAGTAACAAAACCGTGTGGCAACTTACCCAGTAGTGGGTGGATACACTGAGAGGTCAGTCATAGCTATAGACAGGGAAAGTGGGGAAATGGGTAAAGAGGGTAAAGCTTGGCTATTAGGAAGGAAGCCAGAGCAAGGACAACCCTAGGCTGTCATCACAAGGATGTTACCAAGGCTGTTTGAAGACCATTAGAGACCAGAGGATCTTCAGTGTCCTGACATGTGCCTGAAGGGGTACAGATGAAAAGGTGTTGGGCTCACAGGAAATCAGTGACACTGAGAAACAGAAAGGATCTCTTCATTTTTTTTAAGGGGGAAGAATAAAATGCAAGTTATATAAATAAATAAATTTTATTTATATATATATAAATTTATATATATATATAAGGGGAATAAATAAAATGCAGGGAAAATAAGAAACAGGAAAAATGAGATGAAAATTGAAAATGAAGTAAGACTTGTATTGACTTCAAGATAATTCCAAAATGCTCTGAAGACAAAGAGGATTGAGAAACCAGCTGGTATGTCAGAATGCACCAGCAGGAATGTTGGATGGAACAGAAATGAAACCAGACTACAGAAATATTTCGATGCCAATCCTATTAACTCAACAAATCTGAGATTTCTAAGGCTTTGAGATCACCAGGGACCTTGCTGTATATGGTTGATTTTATAGTGCTGGATAGGAGAATGATAAGAAAGAGAATTTCTTTAGACTATAGACAGAAGAGAAATAGGAAGACATAAGCCAGTAGGACATGAGATCAACCTCCATAAGTAAAAACCCCATGATGCATATGATATTTTTATAATATCTTGCAAAAGACTTGTTTTCTCACCAACCTTCCCCTCACCTTACTATCTTCAACTCTGAGTTCCATTTCGATGACTCCATTAACTCTCCTATTTCAAACACCAATTGCCAAGTCTACTGACCTGTGTACATATACTCATTTAGTCAGTGCATGTTTGCTGAGCGTATCTACATATGGGGCCCTGTGCTAGATATTGGGTGATATGAACTCTGCCTTCACCAAGCTTATAATCTTGGGGAAAAGCAGATGTACACAGATGAATACACAGAACAAGACAAGACATCATTTTGAGTTTACAAATACATCATATTGAGTTTACAAAGACAGTGCTTTGAGGACATGGCAAATGAGGCAGGAGCTATGTATTTTCATTAGGTGGACTGAGGGGGCTTCATGGGAGTCTAGGATTTCAAATAGTGAGAGCAGAGATGTGACAGAATATTCTAGGCAGAGGGATAGGAATGAGCCAAGATGTTCTCAGGGAATGGTAGAAAGTGGGGCAATTAGGAGAGTAGGAGCCCCTTCCAGTTGTGGAAGATTCCGTTTGCCATATGATTAGTTCCACGCATTACAAAGCAATGCCTTCTGCAGTGTGGACAAACAGAAACCAAGAGTCCAGGGAGAGAGGCTGATGGCCTGAACGAAGGTTATCACAGAAGGAATGGAGAGTGGGGGCTGGGCCAGAGAGACACCACGGAGGTAAAACGAACAAGACCAAATGCTTTGTTGGGTTGGAGGAGTGAGGGAGAGGTTGGAACCCAAGATTCTTTTCAGAGTTCTCATTCTCTTTAATCTTCACTCCCGCATGACATTGCTTACTACTCCCGGCT
Organism: Meles meles; assembly: GCF_922984935.1. Taxonomy (NCBI): domain Eukaryota; kingdom Metazoa; phylum Chordata; class Mammalia; order Carnivora; family Mustelidae; genus Meles; species Meles meles. The sequence continues at coordinate 73,055,086 of NC_060074.1, forward strand.
TCTTGAAGGTTTCTTCTGAATCTTTTAATGAGGCGGCACTGCCCTGCTTCTCCTTCTGGTCATGAGCAGAAACTTAATAAATGACCTTCGGTAAGAAATTCAACTCTTCATTCCAACACTCATCCCTCTAAAAGATTAAGTGATTTATGTGGCTCAGGTCAAGTTGGAGTTAAGTGGTAGGTCTGAGACTCTGAGACTTATCTACCAAGCTGACTTCCATCCCCCAGGGAGAAGAAAAGGGAAAGATATTTGGTTGCAGGTGTGTACAGATGTGAGCCTCCAGAGTTGAAATGTCTCTAAGACTCTTTTGGCTGGGAATAATGCTTCATACCAGCAGGCAAAAATAGTTTACAGTTCGTTTTCAAGATAGTGAGTTTTAAGTAGAGATATGTTTTGGAATGGCTGACATATAAATCTTCCCAGGCTTCAACATGAACCACGAGTTTGATCCAACAGACGGCAATGAGTCTTTAAGAGCGGTAATGGCCCATCATGTCAAAGGGTATTTATGGATTTACGGAGTCTTCAGAAAACTGGATCTTGTACAAGCATGATAAAAGCCCACTGATTTTTTTGCACAAATAAATGAGTGCTTAGCTAGCTGTGTTTCTTAAATTAAATGACTCAGCCATTGTTCACTTGTTGTAAATTACCCAAGAGTCCCAGTCCACATTTTGCAGCAATGTGCTGCCGCATTTCTGTTGGAAGAACAAAGAAGTTTGGGGCTGTAGGAAATCACTAACTTCTATTTTTGTTTTGCACACTGTTAACTTCAGAAGAAAAATGCTGCTGAGTACAGGCTTTTATGACAGGCATTTCTCGGGTCGTATCTCTGGTGACAAACAGGGGTGAGGAGGGCGAAGTAGTCCTGTATTTAAGAAAGCTGATTTGGGACACAGGTTAATAATCTGGGGAGCCAATCATTTTGCTAGACTCTCACTTGATGAGACTTACAAACTAATGATTTTCTGTATGGAAGTCTTGCCCGGAGGACCAGCAGGTTCGTTCAATTCCAGCAAGTCTTTAAGGAACATGTTCACGCTCATGAGTTCTCTTCTCTGACGAGGAGAAAAATAGGTAGCTATTCCCTGTATGTTCATGAAATGCTTGGCATCTGATGTTTGAAACAAAATATTTTTGTAAGTAAATTGTGGTAAATAAGTCTTTTTGACAAATAGCTGGTACTAGAACAGTCAATGCTGCCAGAAGTCATGCACGTTCCCCAGAGTCTTTGGCTTGTGCCAGAAGCCAACGTGCTTTGGGCTCAATGGAAAATCAGAGACCAGAGGCTTTCTGATTTATGTCAGGCAGGTAAATCTGAGAATACCAGGGATCATTTCTTTAAAAAAAAAAAAAAGCTTTCCCAGTCTTTACTTTTTGTGAGATCAATATTGAAGAAGAGCTAGATAGAATGTTCTTTCTTGGTTTTGAGTATTAAAATGGGAACATGTCAGACACTGGTGGCCCAGTCAGGAGCAAAGTCAAAGGGCCTGAGGCAGGCTGTCGCATGATCACCATGGGGCTAGTCCTCCAAGAAAATCTAAATCCCCGAGAGAGAGGCAGAGCTCTCCAGCTTGCTGCTGTGGGGACTAGGAGATTGAGAACAATGGCACAAGACTGGGAGGTGTTGTACATTCTACCTCTGCCAAAGTGACCTTGCTTGCCTTTAAGGCAAGTCCTCCAGGATTTGAAGGACTCATTGCCTTACTTGCCAAGGAAAAACTCAGTTTTTCTTAAAGAAATCTGAAGATGAGTGGCCTCAACTTCTATTTACACACTGTAAGTGACTATTCAGAAAACATGAAAAAGCCATATGTAATGGAAACTTCCCTAAGAATTACACAGCCTTCCAAATAGATAGTACAAATGTATACTTAAAGAAAAGTAGAAGGCTGGTACTTTATGGACACCCAGGCAGTAAGACAAATATTTATTTCCAAAGGGAAAATGGAATTGATTGAAAAAGGGAAGTCCCCAGTCCTCTCTAGCAATGCTTCAGGAGGATTCCAGACTCAGCTTTGGGGATCGAACAAGTTTTCGGGCATATGAAACCACACACATCTCCTTGATTGTGAAATACTTAATCTCCAGGCAAGATGGGAAACACATGTGTGTCTTCCTTTCCTCTCTCTCCACTGCAGCCCACTGGGTGGTGAATGCTCAGAGGGAGTGGTGATAAGCCTGCCTTGAGTTTTCCAGCCTCTTTCCAGTACTGTCCTCTAGTGGGGGACCACCAACTCCTCCTGGATTCGAGGCTCAAGGGATTGGCAATAGTATACATAGGCCTAAGGGGTTTAGCTGTTAGTTCTGGTCACTAGACTTACTTGGTTAACACTGAGCCCTAGCAAAGACCATAGGACAGAGAGGGCATAATTGGAGTTGTGCTCTAGAAAGATCATTCTGCCAGCAGTGTGGAAGAATGAACATGAGCAGGAAAAGGATAATGGCAGGGAACATGGTGTTAGCTTTTCACAAAGTTCAAGTGAGGGATGATGAAAATGTAAAGGACAGAGGAGATTACACGTCCCACCCATGACCACAGTTACGGTATCGAGCAACCATGGGACTTACCCACTTCCACATGACCCCTGACCATGACATGCCTGTCTCGGCGGCCTCCGTGTCTATGCCTGGCTTCTCCCACGAGATCCTCCACACTTTCCTCAGACATGAGTCTACATGTCATAAGCATGTCTGCATCTAACAGGTTTTAATGGGCATTCCTTATCATAAAACACTTGAGGTGAATTTGCAGTTTGGGCACAGGGCCATTTCCTCATCCTGCTCATAACTAACCCCAGCAAAGTCTCCTTTACCTCTGTCACATTAAACTTCTGATAACAGAGACAGGTGGAACAGGGATATGTATGGTGATAGCCCAGCAAATAGCCTTTCTCCTCCAGGCTGAGTAATGTCAGGAGAGGACTCTACAGCTAAGGCTGACATCAGCATCATCACAAATAATAATAATAATGACACGTACTAAAAAAATTACTATTACAGTTTTGTACTTTGTACTGAGCACTTGCTTTGTACTAGATTTTGGGCCATTATATATATATATAAAATATATATATATATATGTGTGTGTATATATATACACATATATATATATGTGTGTGTATATAGATGTCATTATAGTTAAATGACAGTGCATATATGTATACATATACATAACAGCCCCATCAAGTGAGTACCACTAGTCTTTCTACTAAACAAAAACAAGGCTTAAATAGGGTTTAAGAAAGCTTAAATACATGTTAAACTTATATACTGTTATATGTTAATTATATCTCAGTAACCCTGGGGGGGAAAACCATGCAATCTACAATAGCCATGCACAAAAAAGAAACTTTCTTAAAGTTACACAGGTAGTAAGTGGCAGAACGGGGTTTCAAATACAGGTTTGTCTTATCCCTGAACCCCTGTCTTACTGAGTTAACCTCGTGCCACAAAGAACAATCACGTCTCATCATATGCCAGTCTATTCCTAGGCAATCCCCTAGTATGAAGTCAAATTAAACCAACCTGCAGGCATTTCTTCCAGTCTAATTCAATACAGAAAGAAGAGTCCGTCCCAAGTCACGGGAGACCCTTTTGGATTGAACCCAGCACCTGAGTTCTGGGTCTTGGCAAAAGGGGATTTATCAAAGGATCCAAACCAGATGAAGACCTCAGACCCACTACGACATGGGCCCAATTCAGGTCCTGTGAGAAAGGAACAGAATGTATCCAGCATCCACCATGTCCTCCCTTCCAGAATGGTGACTGGGCGCATCCCAGTCATTGTGCAGGGACTTCCTGGTGTCAACAGGTTCCTGTCTCCAACTCATGAAACATATGAGCCAATAGACAGTCTTGGCTCATATGAGTGAGGTTTTACACCTTGCCGCTAGTTATATGTGAACTCCAAGAGCTCTGGGCAGCCGTATCTGTCAAGCAGAGTGGGTCTATCAGCCAGGGCTCTGAGACTAAGCCTTCACCGGCCACAGTGTATTGTCAGCTGAAAAAAAAAAATCACTCTTTCCCAAATGCAGAAACTACTGCTCATCATCAATTAAGAGCACATTACAAAGAACCTCTAAAAAGTCTGGCATAGAGAAAGTAAACAAAAGATTAATATCCAACATTTATATGCAAGCAATACATCATTAATGATCATTATAGAGAACTTGCTTAGTTCAAATGAGGTTCCAGAAGACTGGAAGCGTTCCACTGTAACACCATATTTATAATAGCCACCCTGGGGAACGGCAGGCCCATCAACTTGACATAGCTAATATGCAAGGTAATGGAAATAAGTAGAGGTGAAACAGAGCCACACGAACACTGAATTATCTTGGGATCCAGACTCCATGCAAATATTTAGAGACGACCTGTCTCTTATTAGCGGAGTGGAGAGGACATTCCTCGGACACCTTAGGTCACATTTTAACTTACTATTCGATGCTGGCACTTCGTGTTGCCACAGCAGTTGGTGAACTGACAGAGGACAAGCCGCTTGGGAAGGAGTTTGTGCACCAGGTTGGGGAAGCGACATGACGCTGCAGAAGAAGGGGCTTTGGGTTTGAGTCCTGGTCCCCAGAGACTTACTGTGCCCCCCCCCTTTTTAGGTCGCTTAACCTTCTCTTTTATTAGTTTCCTCAACTCAGAAATGTGGGTAATGTTGCCAAACCACGCGTCTTATGCTTCGTGTAAAGCAAAATATCAGCACCTATTTCAAAGTGCCTGGTAGGGTCTAAGGAGAGGGAAATGCAATGCTCCATGGGCCAAGTGGCCTTGCCTGGAGCCCAGCAGGACACAGTGGGGATTTTGCTAACTGGCCAGACACGCCCTCTAAAAGGGTCCTTCAGCTCAGCCCACGCTGCCTTTAAGAAATACATGCCTCTCATTGGAAAGCAAAATTGGAAATAGTTTTTGTTTGTTTGTTTGTTTGGTATGTGTGCAAAATCTCTCACTTGTAAAATGCAGAGCTAAAAAGTTTCTGCAACTCTCTTCACGACTGAAACCTGTTTGTGGCCTGTTAGTTTGCAACCTCTCCCTAATGGGTCATATGTTGTGAGAGCAACTAGGAATTTTATTAGTTGATAATAATGATTGCTAACATTTATAGAATACTTACTATGTAGCAGAACTTCCAAAAGTTATATGAAGTAGTCCCAAGAAGCCCATGAGACAGGTAATTTCATAATCCCAATTTGACACATGTGGAAACAGGGGGAGATTATCACTGGCTGGAGTTAACTGGATTTTATGGAAGCCTTGTGGTTTTTTTTAATTCAGCAGAGGGTGTGATATAGGGACCCCTCCCCTACCCCCAGCTCTCAAATTTTCTCAACAAAACTCTTTCCAATGACCGTTCTAAGGAAATGTTTTCTCAAAGCATGATTAACTGTAGATATTGCCCATAAAGAAATACAGAGAATTTGTCTACATTTCCTCTCACAAAGTTATCCTAATTATTATCCTAATTATTAGATTATCCAAACCCATGGAGATAGTAACCCAAGTAAAACTAACAATTCATTTTTATTTAGCCAGGCAAAGCAGGGAGCAGCTGAGGAAGGCAATGTCTTTGCCAGACTCGGGTATCAGAGCTCGACACGAAATGGAAGAGATAAGCTGCACGTCGTCCGTCCTGTGTCCACTTCAAATCCAAATTCAAAAATGAGGCAAGAGGTGGTGCCATGTTTCACCTTCTTATTAGTGTGAATGAAAGACTCCACCAGAGGTCTCCTGTCCTGGAAAGTCATATCTAGAGGTCTTCTTTAAATTCAAGAAAGGTATTTCCAAAAAAGATCTAGAGAGATAGGCTACCTACTGGAGAGAAGGTATCTATTTCTACATGATCGGTCATGACCAGGTGATTATCAGAACGGTGAATGAAATATGACTTTACTGTCCCTGTCTCCTCCCTCAGTCAACCTCGTCAATGCCTCTGCTTATCCACGAGACTGCCGGACAGAAAACAAAAAATATTTGAAACGCAGTTTTGTTCCCTGGGGGACAATTAGCAGAAAATGATCACTTGTGATTATTGAGAAAGAGCTAACAATACAAGAAATGTCTGATAACCTCAAATCCTGAAGCATGCAGGACCTAATTGTTTCGCAGTCTGAGCTTCTGTTCCTACCCCTCGGCGCATCCCCATCTCCCCACACTGGTGTTTCCTTGTCCCGGCCATTTCCAACATTCTCCTGCAGCGCGGAGACAGAGGGCTCCCAGGTGATAGAAGGCAGTTAAAAATATCAGAAGGAGCTGGCAACTGAAGGTCATAGTGATGGGAAGTAAGAAATGGAATCTTACTAAGGGTCAATGTGTGGCACTTGGAAGTTTCCCGTGCACACGAGTGACGTACTTGGGCAGAGGAGGAAACAAAGTGGCAGCCCAGACCCAGAGGAGCCTCCGTTCCCTCCCTGTCCACGGGGCTTGGGGCCCATGTCCCTTCTCTTCCCGTCGTCACAGGCTGAGTGCTTCCCCAAGGAACCGGGGAATTCTAACAGGATATGTGTAACCCCCAGGGGAATCTGAAACAAAAGCAAAGCAAGAAAAGAAACTTCCCTTCATGTGCCCCTCACCAAAAGGGCATTCATTCTGAGAAGCAGGGAGTTTTCTGAAAATGGCGCTTCCTTGGCCTGTGAGAGGGAACCGGCCAGTCAATTCTCAGAAGCAACGACAAAAGAGTCTTGGGATTAGGGCAACTTGTAGGTAGCCGTGATAGTAGTCATGAAAAAGGAAATGATAACCCCTGGAAAATCCCCAAGAATAGGTTATGCTGGGACAGAGGGGAGAATGGTACTGACTTTTTTTTAAAGGAGCAACATGCCTCCCATCCGCATCCCCCAAAATGACAGCCTGTGGGTCTGAAGCCTTTCACAACACATTCGATTGTATAAGTACTTACGGAGCTTTGGTATGTGCCCGGCACTATGCTAGGTGTTTTTTTGAGTGGCCGTAAGAGAAAGGTTTTTCAGCAGAATCAGACCTACAAAACAGAGAACAAACTGATGGTCGCCAGAGGAAAGGGACTGAGGGAACAGGCAGAAGGGGTGAAGGGGAGTGGGAGCTACAGGCTTCCAGTTACAGAATGACTAAGTCACAGGGATGAAAGGCACGGCATAGGGAATACAGTCAATGATATTTTAATAGGGTCGTATGGTGACAGATGGGAGCTACACTTGTGAGCACAGCGTAATGTATAGAGAGTTTGAATTATTACGTTGTTACACCGGAAACTAATGGAACAGTGGGTGTCAACTAAACACAAGTTTAAAAACTTCTTTTCTATAGAGAAGGCTTTTTTTTTTCAGTAAGCAAAGTCATCACATTGGAAATGGAGCCATTAGAGTCAGGACTGGTTTTCATGATCCTCAAGCTTACCGAGGGATTTAGGTCCTGGTCCTTGATTCAAGATGGGAGAACTATCTTGTGCACATTCCAGAGGTGGGCATCCCAGAAAGTGAGGGCTCTGAAATTATCTCAGGTCCCAAAGAAGTCAAAGGGCTCTGAGACACCTGGCAGCCCACTGCAGGCTCCAACCTACAGCTCCTTGGACCCCCAGATCCGATCAAAGTGGGAACTGCTTTGCAAGTGCCAAGTTTCATGCAACTTCCAGTGGATTTGGAATGAGGAGTAGAGGCAGGCCCAGAGCAAAATGAGCTGAGTAGGGAAAGGCGAAAATAGATTCCGAATGTAAAAAGCAGGGTTCTTTGATGGGCTGAGGAACTGACACATGGAAAATGTAATGCATTATTGACAAACACGTATGCTGGCTGCAAAAATAATTAACACAAGCAGAAAAGAAATAGGAATGAAATGGAGCAGAAAGACTTTGAAAGATTGTGAAGTGGCCGCTGAAATTGCCAAGCTAATGTCAGAGAGATGATTAAAATTTTCCAATAGAACAGGTGAATAGGTAGTTAGGAGAGTGTGATGTAAACCAAGAGAGAGTGGATCATTATATGAATCTGCACGGAGGTACTAATCAGCATTTTATGTGCAACTTTGCAGCACACATTTTAGCAGATGGAGGAAGCTCTTAAAAGCTGATAGCTAAAGCGAGTCTGACTGCCTTTCTACTCCATAATAACCGTCCCTGGAATGGGTACTTGCTCCGAGTGAGCACCGCAGGACCAGTTCTCAGAATAGAATTCCAGACACATCAAGATGCTCACAAAGTAAAGGTCTCTGCAAAACTCCAAGGTGAAGGGAAGGGAAGGGAAAGAAACAGGAGGTTTCTGTCTTCCTAAGCAGAGATGCCTGGACAAACAGACTCTGAACAGAGAAGCTGGAGGCTCAGTAATCAGAACTCAAAGTCTCAAAGTCAAGGTCAAGTAGCAACCAGGAAAGATTCTTCTGCAGGTCAAACTGTATGCATGCAAGCAGGCACGCACACACATTCTTGTAGACACTGTATTGCTGCAATAACAAAAACAATTAGACGGCGGATTGTGGGTATGTTAAAAGGGAATAATTCTTCATGATCAGAATGATTTTTTCGCTCATTCAACAGAAAAAGACTCTTATTTTTTATTTGTTGGCAAAGCCAAATTAGAAAAAATATATATCTTTACGACCACAGGAGACAAATGAGTGATACCAAATATCACTAAAAATGCTATTAATCTACAGTGATATAAAATTACCATCTCAGCACAAAGAAAGCCTATATAATCTGAATTTCTCTAGCATCATAAAAACGAATGAGAAGCGAAATTGAGAATAAGTATGCTTTTGAGATGCCGTTAAGAGTTACATGCATTGTTAACAAATGTGGCTAGACAGACTGGTGATTTACCTTGAGAAACAAATTTATAGAGACACAGAAAAATTCCAAATGAGACCAACTCATTGGTCTTCTTGTTGGCTGATGACACCTTGAAGGGTGTTATTCTCCTTTCTTAGATATTTAAGTGTGGCTGATGAGCCACTGACCTTACGGATTATTTCCCTGTTTTCATTTACTCATGTTCTGCACATTTCAGAAGCCCAAAGTACCTTGGGATGGGGTAAGCATGTGACAAGGAAGAGAATACAGGTCAAGGGTTTCCTCTTCAGGAACCAGAGGGGCGCAGGTTATCCCACTGGGTGACCAGCAGGGAGCACAAAGCACTGTGGACTTGTTTGCTAGCGGACCTCCCCAAACGTGAACAAGGCCGCCCTCTGTCCAGCTCCCCTCATCTCTTGCTCTGTCTGGGGGAGGGGAATATCAGCCTGATTCTAGGATGTTCACAGGTCTCTGGAAGACCTGGAAGAGGATAATGGACGGCCGTCATTATCTGGGATATTGACTGGGTGGGAGGCTAATGAGGACGCAGAGGAAGATGGGTTGAGTAAGGTAAAAATATCGAGAAGTGGAAACTGGAGAAATGAGTGTTTCTACTTCTTCCATATATAACAAAAGAAAAGGAAAAAAAGGAAAGTCACCACAATCACCAACTCCACATGGGGAAATTCGGAAAAAGACATGTGACAGTTTTCAACTGGTCTCAAAGGTGATGTGGGTACAGCATCTTTAGATGGAAAGCTTCACCAAGATGCTACAGGTAAGCTCAGTTTGCTGCTTGCCCGAGGAAAAAGCATGGTAGCAATAGTTTTTTCCTTTTCATTGGATGCCTTCTTCTACATAGGGCACTACACAGGGCACTACAGTGTTGCCCCCAGGGGCGCATAATTAGAACAAGGCTTAATCCAGAAATAGAACTCAAATCCCACTCTGATCCATGTCCCTTCTATGAAACCCTACCAGGCACCTTATATCCTTATTGGCAGAGACACTAGCCTTGAGGACACAGGGACGCTGGGCATCCCTTCTGGGTCTTAATAGAAGTGAAAAGAAGGGACCGATCCTAGTTGGTGGCACCTGAAGCTTCATCTTAGGGGGCCTTCTTTAAGAAAAAGAATTTTAAAAGATGAATGTAAAACCAGGTATGATAGGAAAAATTAATTTGAACAGCTAAAGAAATTGCATCAAATCTGAAATTTTATAACACTGATGAATACCATAAATTTCCAAAAGATCCAGAAAAATAACTTGAAAACAGAAAAATATTTTTATTGGTTTATTAGAACTGATACAGTTCTGTAATGCTGTTTTCCCTACATTTCTTGCCTTCATACTCTTTGATTGCCTCTTTATAATAACGATTTTGTAATGCTTCCTAGAGAAAGGATAGACAAGTAATTCAGTCTTTCTTTCCTCCAGCATGATTGATTAAAATGTGTTTATTATTATCGCTTCTCGGCCTTTTGGCTAAGATCAAGTGTAAAATGTGTTTATTATTGATGGTTTTAGAAAGGGACTCTTTGCTTCAGCCTTTTATGGCAATGCCATATATGTAAATTTCTCTGCAGTTTTGTGCTTGGGAGGTGTTTCTAACTGCAGGCCACAGCTTTTAGAGACTTGATCAAGCCGGGAAGTCCTCCTCCCCACTTTCCAGCTCCAAGTCCTCCCTTCCCTCTTCTTCATCAGGCCTGACCCGAGAACAGAGGTCGGGATGCCAGGTGGCCATAAAGACCAGGTTAAAGGTGGTAACGAGCAGTCCTTGCTTCAGTTACTTCTCGTTGAAGGCAAAGCTGGGCCAGGAGGCTCAAGGTGGCCCACCAGAAGAAGTTGTCGTTAAGGACCAGGAGGACGGAGAGATTGTGCCCAGCGTGCCAGCCCCACCAGCAGCTCCAGGACCACCACAGGCAAGGGCAGTGAGGCCTCCAGGCTGAGGCAATGCTCTTTGTCTCCTAGCTCAAGTGATGGCTTTCTCCTGCAGGCGGCACCTGTGCCTTGGAAAAGACCTTGAATTTCCAGCTTCTCGAGCTATGCTATGACTCTGCCTCTGGTCAGCTCTGGCCACATTATGAACTAGAAGGCTCATTTTCAGGACCTTACTTTCTCTTTGGAGCATCCCCTGTTCTTGGAATGTAATACGGTAGAAATTCACAGGTAGACCATTTGTAGTAGCAAGTTTTGAAGCTGAAAGTAACTTTTCTAACCTTCATTAGTACACATTCAAATTCTGATCAATCTTGTTAGAGGAAAGACTGAATTATCTTTCGACTCCTCCTACAATAAATATCCCAAAATCATCACATGAAGAGTCAATCAAGGAGTATGCAGACAAAAAAGTGGAAGGAAAAAAGTATTGTAGCAGTGTGGTCCCCTTGGCAGCTCCGGAACCCAGAGGATATACCCCCATCACTGAGGTACCCCCAACCCTATAGAGAATTGCTCTTGGCTTTCTGGTAGAACTCATTAAGAAATATTTCCCTTTCAAATAAATGCCTGGGAAACATTTAAAGTGCCTCATACTTGGGTGACTGAATTTAGATCAGAAATACTAAGATGAATATCCTCAAGATTTTAAGGAACATGGCTGTAATGGCGGTATGCCATGGAGCCAATACGGAAGATACTGTGATGTTCGAGAATATCCCCTCAATTAGGCCAAGAAACAGACTCACCCATCACGGGTATGTCTACAGTCAACAACAAATTTTGTAACAAATGTTGTAACCTTTCCATTGGTCCTATTTCCTCACCAATTAGAACGGGAATGGTACTATGGTAACAGTTCACTCAAAGGATGTGAAAGTACGTACCACAGTGCCCTACATATGTGCTTAATAAATGGGGTTTCCTGGGGCACCTGGGTGGCTCAGTGGTTTAAGCCTCTGCCTTCGGCTCAGGTCATGATCTCAAGGTCCTGGGATCGAGTCCCGCATCGGGTTCTCTGCTTGGCGGGGAGCCTGCTTCCCTCTCACTCTCTCTGCCTGCCTCTCTGCCTACTTGTGATCTCTCTCTATCAAATAAATAAATAAAATCTAAATAAATAAATAAATAAATAAATGGGGTTTCCTTCCTAGAGGCTTACAATATATTTTTACAGACATTATACAATATAATTTTACAGACAGTGTTCTATGGTGTCTTTCATCTTTACTAAATGCTCCATTTATGCAACTTGAGTTCTTGCTGGAACCCGAGACCCCATTGTTTTTAAGGCCTCACTTCACCCAAAGACCAAACCCTGAACTCGGGCTTCCACCATGGAGTACCTGTTTTGTGTGATGCTGACACTAATCCACAGAACAAATGAGCTGACAGTGTTAGATCATTTCTTCACATAGCTTTTGATGTTCGATCTTCCCTGAAAGACTGGATACACAGCTCAGAAAGGAGTATAAGGCATCGTGAGACATGCCTACTACTTTCTCTCTTACTCAGACTTCTCCAAGATGCACATACTTCTAATTCTAGGAGTGCCTATGAGCATTTAAGGTCATGCACTGACATAGTCGATGGTCTGTGCAGAGCTGTCCATGTGTGATCATATACACATGCTCAGTTATTCTTTGAGTCCTTTCCTTTGAAATGGATGCTTCCATGCTTCAAATTTTTCTGATATCCAGCAATGTACTTTTCCAGACTTCTTCCTAAACTATGTGAATTTTAAGGTCTACTGTTGGGTTTTTATCTGGCTTTGAATGCTGAAGGTATCTGGCTTATTTATTATTATTATTATTATTATTACCTGGGTCTGCTCATAAAGGGGCAGGGAATTGGGGAGGAGAAGGCAAGTAAGGTAGAATTCTAGCTCAGAGCAAGTTGACTAACCACTAGTGATTGTCTTTCAGATCCTCAGCCTCACTCTCAATCTGAGACAGAGAGATGGCTTAGAAGTAAATGGGCAGTATTATTGGGATGTAAAAGGGATTGACATGGGCATAGTCCATATCAGCAGTACCTTCTGAACACCAACGGAGCTTGCACTCCTATCACAGCACATCATGTCATGTCATATCATATTATGGCTTGCTTCAAATTGTGCTGTGTTCCTAAACTTAAAGGAACAAGGCAAATGCTTGCAGAAATTTTAACTCGAACAAATAGGCTTGTGGCCTTAGCATAGCACCTTGAGTTCTTTGGAGTCAAGGCATTGGCTCAATTTTCCTTTCTAATAAATGTTTTGGTCACAAACTAATACCTAATTCCATTATCTGTGTAATGCCTACAAATTCCTTTGGTTTGTAGCAAGACCATTTGGTACTAAAGTTATTGAAAAACCACTGACCAATTACTAAGATGTATCCTATATGAGAAAGAGAGCCTAGACATGACCCTACAAGTAGACAGATCATTAAAAATAACTCAGCAATTGGCAATTGGTGGAAACCTTAGAAATAATTTCACCCAATCCAGTTATTTTACAGATAGGGGAAATGAGGCCCACGTTGCTCATGTGATTTGGTCAAAGAAAGCAGCTAACGAGCATTAACATCCGAGTGTTCTGACCTCTACTTGAAGCTAAGACATGATATAATATTTGTACACTGTGCTGGAATGAACTGGGGATTTGAGGACACCAGTACAGGCTAGGTGAAAACACTGATCACAATTTTTAAAAGTATTCTATTACTATGATAATAAAATTAAAATACAGAGCATTCAAGATGGATATTGAATATTAAATTCATATAAAATCTCAAAATAAAATCTTTTCCAAAAATGTTAATAAGAAAGTTGAGCTTGCTTCCATGCACATAACAGTTTTATACCAAGTTTTATGTCTGAAATGGCTACAAGCAAGTCCTGATCAAGTCTTTTTAATGATCTCTTCAAATTCTTGATAGTCACCATTGATGAGAAACTTTGTTCACACAAGTAGGTGATAAAAAATTTAAAGCCATTTTTTACAGCCATTCAAAAATTTACAACAGTAGAAATTATCTTTAAGGAATCTAAGAGTTCTTCTTTTTTATTTTCTTTGACCGACGTAGATGTTGAAATTTCTTGTGATAACGGAAATGAATTTCAAATCCAGTCAAACTTCTCCATTCCAAGTATTTGAAGAGCAAGGGGCTTGAACGTGCGGAATGTGCACACAGCGCTCAAGCCCTCGCCCGGCACCCTGTGTGAACGCCACTAAAAGGGCAGACCTGTGCAAGTGCACCTAAGTAACCAGGATATGTGAAGAAAGAGAGGCAGGGCTACCTTCTGCACTTTGCCTCGCGGGAATCCCTCCTGTTCCGCGGGCTGCTGCAACAGGAAATCTCCGGCATCTCTGCAGCCCTTTTGCCCACAGTAGGCAGCACTGAGCCCTGTGGCAGAGAGCTGAGGTAGGTAGCCAAGAGCACATTCTTGGCAGTGCTTGGTGCATCACGATGGTTTTAGCCATTGGTAGGGAATATGGGGCCTGCTCAACAGAGCCCCCACGTTGCTCTTGCTGAGGTCTGGACTGATAAGCAGCTCGGGACCTCAGTTACCATAGGCCTCATTCACAATACATCTGGGACCTTTCCAGCACAGCAATCAGGAAGGCCAGGGAGGTGCAACTACTCGGCGTATGTCTGAAAGTGACAAGCTGGGGCCAGACAGGATTGTCTGCCACTCAATCTGTCTTCTCTCCCCTCTCCATTAATAATCCAGCCAACATACTCTCCTTGAGGATGAAAGTAATGTCTCCTTAGTTCTACCAGGGGACCAGCAAATGTAGTAGTTTGACTTCCCTCGTCTAATAAATGGTGGTCCTAGAAATTCATGCAATTAGTATCTAATTGAAATTTTATTTTGCAAATAAATTAATAATACTAAATCTTATTATACCCACTTCGATATCACAGAGGGCTGACTGCTCTCTTTCCGCAAATGCTCAATGTCAGTGAGAACAGCACAGCTGACCGCTGTAAAAACAAACATCATTGTAGATAGAAAAATAAAATCAAGCAGTTTCTTTTACAGTTTTTCGCCCCAACTCCATTCATTATCTGACTGTATATGCTTCATCCATTTCCATTCCCTTGGGCTGAGCAGTTTGTGTCATAAAGAACCACAACCTGCACTAAAAATGCCCTTCTCCCATCTTTCTCTTAAAAAAAGAGAAATGTATTTTTCCCGTGGTTGGGATTAGTGCTGGGTGGACAGCCCTGTTTATACTGTGAGCAACGATGGCACAAATCTCCCAGTTTCTCCTGATTTCTGCATGGAACGATGTCCTCCTTTGGGGACCCATTCTTGGGGTCACAGGGGTGACATCTTCCCTGCTGTCACATGGATGTGCCTAAGAGCAGTTTTAACACCTCCTGTGCGGCCAGAGGGAGCGGCAGCCAAATTCTGACCTTGACCCATGTTTGGCAGGACCATGGTGCCCCTGAGCATCCAGGGCATGCCCCGCACGGAACATTCACCCCCACTGGGGACCTCAGCATTACGCTCATTCACTGTGTCCTGTAAACGTGTAACAAGGCACATGCCTTGCCCTTTTTCCTTGCTCAGTCAGCCATTCTGGTGACACGGTGTTGCTGTACCTCTAACTACCCCTGATCTCAGTGGCTTGAGAGAACCATCATCATATTCTCACTCAAACATTTGGATTTGACTGATCCAGGCTCGCTTCCGCTGGTCTTGATTTCAATTCACAGATTGGGTCCAGATCAGCTCAACATGTTTTTTTCATCCTCTCTGGACCACCAGATGAGCCTTGGTATTTTCTTCTTGCGGCAGAAGCCCAGCTGCACGAGCATATTTTCCATCTCTGCTGGTGTCGTGTCTGCTAATGGTCCATGGGGCAAGACAAGTCACGGCGCCCACGGGGAACATCAGTGCAGTGAGGAAGTACACTCCCCCATGACGGTATCTCAGAGGGGTAGGAGTTGGAGGCGGGAGTGAGTATTTGCTGACCCATCACCCAACCCACCACGTACCAAATCCAAATTACAGGACCAATAAACATGCCATCAGCATGGAGCCGAGCCTGAGATGGTCTGCTCTGAGAGGTTTATGTGAAAGAATACATGTCTCATACTGTACAAATATTTCACATCAAAGCATTACCACTTGGCTTCTTGGTCAGCTTCCAGTTGATCCTGTGTGAAACAGCCAGGACTCCCCCAGTGAGGGACCCCGCTTTCCAGAACCTGTGCTGCCCGGTTTTAAAAGAAATCACTCCTTTTTTTCTCTGATTTGTAGTCCATGCTGTTGGAACTGCCTAGGCTCCAGACCCTTCGGTACATGTTCTTCCAATCTCACCCCATTTCCAGCTCTCCTGCCATCTGAACAGCTTTCTTTCTAGGTCTCAGACTACTTCTGGGGAAGTCTGGGATGGTTTTGCAAAGTCAAAAGAAGAAGAACAAAGATCCTTTGCTAACACCCTTTTCTTCTTCCAGCTCAAACAATGTGTGTGTGTGTGTGTGTGTGTGTGTAGATTTACGCATGTGTGTGATACGCCACGCTCCTATCACTGGTGATGGAGCGGAAGTTAAACACACATAAACGGCAACCACATGCATAGTACTTGCCCCCTCCCTGCAAGGGAGGAAAGCTCCAGCACTATCTCTGGGCCCCCCTCACCTCTCTTGTTCTGCACTGCCTTTGGTCTGAAACAGACCCATGGAAGTCACTTTCACAGGGACAGTGACATAGCACTTAGTCACATGTTTAATCTTTCAGAGTCAATATTTGCAGAAAAGATGAGCACAGCAGGATACTGCCTTGGAGTTGTTGATCAATCCCTTTCTGAGGCTTCCCTTCTTTAAACTTGCTTTTTATTTTCAGCTCATCATGAGTTTCATAATGGGGTGTGTGTCTGTTTGTGTCACTACATTATCTTACTGCCCCAAAGCCTATCGAGGACCATGGTGAGCCCAGATTCGGGATCAAGTCAAAGAGACCGCCTCCTTTGCAGTCTGGTCCATAACCTGCAAGAATGACTTGACACGGTGCCCTTAGGAAATAGGGACCAGCCACAGGCACCTGAGAGAAGTAATGTGGGACCGATGTCACCTCCAATACAGATGATGGGACTGTTTGTCACCTGTTTAGAAAGCTGAAACACGACCATAAAGTAAATGGTTCCTTGATTTCCATTTCACACACCAAACAAAGGAGGCATAGGAACAGATGAAGGGACAAGTGACTCTCACTGTGAATCGGTGGGAGCCCTGAGTGACCCTTAGGAGTCTCTGCTTCTCAGGCCATTGAGATCCTCTCTCTAGAGTAGATGCCATGTATCTTTCATCGTGCAAATGCCTTTCCAATGGCTTTCAGATAGGAGCAATGGCATCATGAAAATATCAGAAAAGTTGTTCTGTAAGAGGAAGACGAGCTATTTTCAGTCCCCTGACAATTTTCCATTCCTTCTTTCTAGAAGATCTAGACAATTTGTCATCATAAGTCCTCTGGGCCGTTGGTTTTCCATCCCATCGCTACAACATGAGATGGAGAATTTTCATCGTTGCGTGCCTGTTTGTATGACTGCTTATGTAACCTATAGGCCTCAGAGAAATATAATGTTGATTTACTTTAGATATTAAGACTTGACTCTATTTTATATTTATTTCCAAAAACATAAAGTCTGAGCATCTTAGCTTGGACTCATTTAGCACCAAGAAATTTGTCTACTAAAGTGGCTCATAGAACTTGAAACAATTATAGTTTCTCCAAAAGCTAAAAAAAAAAAAAAAAAAAAAAAAAACTTTTTAGTCAAGGCCATTCAGCCAAGCTCATGTGAAATGAAAATTCCATTAAATTTTCTAAAACCATTTTGCTGGGCAAGAGGTAAAAATAAATTTAGAAACCCATAAAAAAACCTAAAAGTCATTTAGACAGGCTTCTCTGGGCAAAGGCCTTCAGCGGGTCTCTGTCCATTACTGGAAGCCAAAACATCTAACATCCATTTACTCTTGAATCTTCTTTATTCCCCACCCAGAGCTCACAGTCGGCCTGTTTCTAATTCCTCTGTGCCAGCATATCTGTTAATATCCCAAGTGGCTTCCTTTACAGCCGCGTGATCATCTGTGTATTATTAACTAACCGCAAATTAAAGTCATTACTTGGTGCTTAATTTTATGTAACATTTCTTTGTAATGTGTACAAAAGAAATTTGTTTTTACAGGAGTTTGGTAAATAGTATGTGCCATGATTAATTAGAGAATTTAATGGGTCTGTTGATCTGAAATTAAATTCAGTGCAACAATTTTCTTTAAAGATAATTTTTTAAATGACATTTCAAGGTGTGTGAGCTAAAAAAAGGAAACATCTTGCATTGATGGTCTATACATCCCATTGCAGATCTATCTGTTGGACTTTACCTGCTAAGGGATTCGTTTTTATGTTTCTAAAATCTATAGGCACTCTGAGGAATGGCAACATTCAAATAGCTATTTTAAATCCTTTTTGGACCAAGGTAGGATGTAAATGAACTAACAAGCAAATTCTTAAATACTTGGAGGTTCAGACATGGTTCAGTGTAGTTCACTGCCCTCCAGCTCTTGTGCTCTTCCTCATCTTCGGACACACCAAATGTATTCCCACTTCAGGGCCTTTGGACATGTTCCTTCTGCCTTGACATCTCTCTGCCTGAGTCTTCATGTAGCTCAAATCTTAGACAGGGTGCCTGGCTGGCTCAGTCAGCACAGCGAGCGACTCTTGATCTCGGGGTTATGAGTTCGAGCCCCACATTGGGTGGAGAGATTACTTAAAAATAAAACCTTAAAAAATATCTTAGGGACTTCTCTGACCATCCACATGGAGGAAGTTCCCGTCCCAGTCCCTACCACATCACTGTATTTAATGTTAATTCACAGAATAAGTCTCTCTCTGACATTATCTGGCTTTTATTTGTTCATTGCTTTTCCTCTGTCTCCTCCTAAAAAGGTAAGTTCCTTGAGAGTAAAAACATGTCTACCTTATCCTCTCTGTATCTCCAATACCTAGAACAATGCCTGGTATATTAGTCAGGGCTTCATACATCTTTATGAAATGAACAGATGAATGGCAATGCTCTCACAAACCCCTAGAAATAGCCATGCTCCTGACGGAGAGAGAGAGTATAATTGGCTTTAAAACTTTTCCTGAAGAAACAGAAAGAGAAATTCAGTATTTATTGGCTAGGCATGAGATGCACTAGGAAGAAATGAATAATTAAAATGTGAACAAATTAGGGGCACCTGGGTGGCTCAGAGGGTTAAAGCCTCTGCCTTCGGCTCAGGTCATGATCCCGGGGTCCTGGGATAGAGCCTCGAATTGGGCTCTCTGCTCAGCGGGGAGCCTGCTTCCTCTTCTCTCTCTGCCTGCCTCTCTGTCTACTTGTGATCTCTGTCTGTCAAATAAATAAATAAAATCTTTTTTAAAAAATGTGAACAAATTAAAAGCTGGGAAGGACAGGGATCAAGGTTGTAACTGATTGCTTAGCTTGCACAAACACCAAGTACCGACCAAGAAGTGAAACTGTGCATCAGTTGGCACCTTCTATCTTCATAAGCCCAATAAGCAGTTTGAACAGTTCCTATTAAAAGAAAGGCTACTGTCTTTGCTGATAATAAACTAAAAGATCTGAAGTTTCTTTCAATTTTCTATATTTAAAGCAGGATTCCGAAGGTTGAGATGATGTTTCATAGTACAGGGAGATGAGGAAGAAGAGGCTGCAGGAATGTAACAGAGATCAAGAATAAGAACTGTAACAGATCAAGAATAAGGACTAAGAGATATAAATTTCCATGTTCACTGTCATACTATACTCATGTTTTATACTTAAAATACACTGAAGTCTCTTTCCCAAGACTCCTATGTCTTTAAGGTTCTCCTACAATTCAACATGAAGTTTGTATCAAACCAATAATAATAATAGTAATAGTAATAATAATAATAATAATAATATGGGTCTAGAAGTATTAATAAGATTTTATTTCCCAATTATGAGTGGGGTCTGGAAAATGTCTATTTTCTGACTTTCTGAATGTGCTTAGAATGAATGGAAATCTAGGTGGTTCCGTGTGCAATGAGTTGGAATTTCCTTATGTTCAAATCCCATCTCTGCCATTTATTAACTGTAAACTTTGGCAAGATATTTAATTTCTCTGAGTCTTGGTTTTCTCATCTGCAAAATGGGCCTGCTATAACTCATGTGGATTATATGTAAAACACTTGTTTTCATGGAACCATATGTTAGTCATTTTCCTTATTACTTTTAAGTTTTAAGTTATAATTTAGCATTATCCCCCTGCTAGGTTGTACAGTAATTCAATAGATTTACTATTGACTCACTAATCATATAGTTGTTGTTTTGGTTACTGGTGGTCTGAAACTATTGTGTTTGTAGCGTGAGAGAAAGCAAAAATGTTTTTATATTGGTGTCACTGGGAACTGGGACTATCCCCTTGGGTGACAGCAGACACAAATGTAGGATCAATGAGATTAAGTAAAACCCTCTCATTCTGCAAATAAATCTATAGTTGCAATTCTGATTCATAATGTGTTTTATGTTTAAAAAGGACTCATTTTCTAGTTCTGTCCACTGGAAAGGCCTGTAAACAATGGCTAACCCAATGACAGTGGGCACTCTTGGAACCTTGTGTCTCTAAATACTATACCCCACCAAAGGAACTAAGCCACTTGGAAAGATGGCTGACTCGAGGCTGATTCCAGGCCTCATGAACTTCCAGGAAGTTCATTAAATGAGTCTGGAATATCCTGTCATACCAGAAAGCAAGGAAGCTATGAAAAACTACTGGGATTCTGCCCAAAGGATTTGGTTATCAGCTTAAAGAGGATCCAACTGATCAAAGAGTTAAGGATCAGGAGGTTGATAAATGCAATGGGTTGAAACATATCAAGTATATTCAAATTCCTAAGTTCAGTATGATACCAAAAATGTAGACTCCCCTCTAGAGGATGCCAGGGAACAAATTCATTGAGCTAAAACACAAAACAAACAAACAAACAAAAAATACGTGGTCTCAGAGTGACCAGAGAGTCAGGGGAATTTCCCATTTATAGAAGTTTTCCAGCTAACAAATGAATAAAGACCAATTAAATCAGGATATCACCATTTTGTGACCTCCTAATGAATTAGTGGATCTGAGCAATGACCACCAATGGCTGCTCAGATCACCAAAGAGAGACAATCAAACATTATGTACTTCTTAATACAAGTACGAAACACTGTATAAGAAATAACCTTGACAAAATAATTGAACCTGAATCTTATCAAGCATCTAGATCTAACTGCCAATTTAGAGCTTACAGTGACAGAGTAATATAATAAATCCAAACTGTTGGAAACTCCAAGACAAACACCCAGTTTCTTCAACAATAACAACATCAAAATTGCAAGGAAAAAAAAAAGGAGAGAGAGAATGATAGGGAGATATATAATTTTTTTTACATATAAATATATTTATTTGATCATTTTTTTTAAGGTTTTTTTTTTTTTTTTTTTTTTTTTTTGACAGACAGAGATCGCAAGTAGGCAGAGAGACAGGCAGAGAGAGAGAGGGGGAAGAAGGCTCCACGCTGAGCAGAGAGCCTGATGCGGGCCTTGATCCCAGAATCCCGAGATCATGACCTGAGCCGAAGGCAGAGGCTTAACTCACTGAGCCACCCAGGCGCCTCTTGATCATATTTTAGAAGGCAGAATAGAATCACATCCATTTTTAAAAATAGTATCCCTGTAAACAGACTGAAATTGAGAGCTGCTAGTTTTCTTCAGAAACTTCTGAAGATTGAACATTAGCAGCCTAGAAGCCTTTTCCTTCCCTTCTAGGCTCTCCTGCACTTGTTGGGGGGAAGAGGCTGGTTGACAATTGACATTAAATAAATAGCATATGGTTGAGTTTGCCAAACTTGCCAGACCCTCTCATAGGCAACAAGGTGACTTCACTTATTCTCAAACTAAAGTCCTAGAGTAAGCAAGTAGGCTTATCAAACAGATAATTGAGGGAAGTTCCCACTGTAGATAATTTCCAAAGGTAGGAATGGATGAACTCAGAGCCTAATTGTTCAGTCTTCTCTTTTGCTTCCCAGAATGAGGCATACTATCAATGGTGCTCAGATCCTTGGTTCATTGAGACTTGGTGTAATGCGCTCAGTTCCTTTGATTGAAATGTGTTGGAAAAGCCATCTCTGGGTAGGGAAGAGAAGTTGGTTTATTACAATGATGGTACTATACAAGGAAAATCAAAGCAGCCAACACCAGGCAGTGTCCTTTTTCTCTTGAACTTCAATTATCATCAGCTTCACAGTCTAAGCAAACTCAGCTGGGAGAGCAGGTGGTGAGGTCAGAGAAATGAGGACAATTTTATCCAGATCTGTAGGCCACCTTGATCTTCTTGGATTCCCAGCATGCCTACCTTTGTAGTCAAGATAATTATGGGGGGTTAAGACTCCATTTTTTGACCAGTTCAGTAAAATGGCATACATAGCTGATCATTTTAAGGTATACCATAGATACTATGTTCTTTTCCCATTGAACCCTCCATGGTTTAGATGCATAGACAGCCTCCCCATTTATGCTCAACCACTTCCCAGCACCAAGAAGCTTTCTTGGAACATGGGAACAACCAGTCCATATTTAGTGGGTTCAACATTGAGAAGATAGTTGCCTCCCAAACCTACTGTCTAAATCAGTTCTGAAATGATTTCAGATTCCCTTGCAATGTCAGACAAGGCTCTGTCCCCATTGATAATCCCAGGATGCCTTGTGGATGTGGTGCATATCTCCCACCTGTGATCTAGTGACCTCCCTGGCTTGAATTTGCCTTGACAGTTGTAGTGTCATCCATGGTAACAGGAACACTTCCAACCCCAGAGGTCATTTCCCTTCATCCCTTAAAGAGCTACCCCTGAAGATCCAAGAAAGAAAATTTCTAGAGTTCCAAAAAGTATCAGGACATTCTCATTCTCCATCAGATCAACAGGTCAGGGCCCTGTTAACAAGGTCAAATAGCTCTGGCATTGTTTTCACACTGACAAAACACTGTGTTTTGAAACCATTTTTCATATCAAGTAGACAGTTGATGGAGCCATTCTAAGAGTGAGTGAAAGACTCCAGAGCACATGTTCCTCTTCTGAACAGCTGTTCCCTACTCATCAACTCAGCAGAACATGATGGGGATGGCGTCCCTGGTCCTCAGTCTCCAAGACACAGGCCTTGGCCAGTTGGTGAAGGCTTTGTGATAATTTGTGGTCAGGACTACCTACTGGCTACATGGTTTAAAGGAGTTCAGCCCACTCATGGGGGTGGAAGAGTTACAAGGGGAACTGTGGCCCTAAGTCCGAGGAGCCTGGTAGTTATTGCGCCTGGGGTGGCTCCTCACCCATCCAGTGTACCCATCCCACTCACTGCCCCAGGCCAGCTGGAGAACATGCCTCTGGGGCACTAACTCCCCAAACTCTGCGTCACCCAACTGATCCAGAGTCAAGACTTGGCCACTTCAGGCTGTAGTGGTGCCCAGCCCACACTGAGCCCCCAAGATCCCCCCTGGCCCGACATCTGTCAATTAAGAGAGACTTTTAATTCATCAGTCCTAATGAGTGGACTTTGTGTGGAACCTGACCCAAGCAAAGCAAATGCTTTGTTATGTTCTCTTTTGTTTGAAAGAAAACAGGATTAATCTGGTGTTCCCAGAAGGAAATCTGACAGAATGGAGAGCCTTGGGGTAGAGAGGTTGGGAAGAGTGGGGGTGCAGGCCAAGGAGGTGAATGTGGGACCTCCTCGCTGCCAAACTCGTCTCAACCTCATTTGGCTCTTCTCTTTAATTAGCCCCTCAGTGAAACGTTTTGGTTTAAGTATAATCTTAGACTAGGGATCCAGAAAAAGACCAGCTCTATCACACCAAGCCCTCCATTTCAACTAAAGAGAAAACAGGAGAGAAAGGAGACATATCTCCAAATTCAATTCTGTCTTCAGTTATGCTTTAAAGAGAACTTATGTCATTCACCAAAGAGATATAGTTTCCCCAAGGGAGACAGCAGGTGTACATTTCCTCTCAAGGTTATTTAATTGCTGTCAGGAAGACATACGATTAACAAAACCAAATGCTGGAAATATGAAGTATAGACAATTTTAAAGTTGTTTATAGAGTTGATTACAGTATATCATACAATGTGTTTATATGCCATAAACCTGCCTATCACAGACTGTTCCCACACCTGTGCATCTGCATTAAACAGCCCACCGCTTAGCTGTGCATACATCCCCTGCTGAGACAATGGCCAGCACCCAGCAGAACCCAGCTTCCCCTGATGGCCTCTCCCGGTCACCTTGTATGCACCAGCTTCATTCCAGTGAAGCTGAGGCTGAAGGCCTATGGACCTGTAGTGTCCTCTGCTGCGGTGAGAGCCCTCTGAGCTCCACAAAAGGAGACCAGCAGGAAAATGACAGGCCTTTGGGGGTTCCTCACTGTCTTTTAAGATATTGCTATTCAAAACGGGGCCCGCTGTTGTAATCTTGGTTACCATTCAGAGAGGAGACAAGCATAGAATTGAGAGAAAGCATTTAAAATGTTGAAATCCATTTGTCAGGATGAGTTTATGTCTGTTGAATCTAATAAAAAAATGGGACTTGGGTTTTGTGTGTATTGGTTTTTTTATTCCATTTTTAGTTACTTTAATTGCCCCTTCCAAAATATCAGGCTGTGACAGATTGCAAATTTTAAAAAAAACAACTTCTCTTTCACTCTACATAATTTGAGAAGCACTGCCTTAGAGCGATGGCCCCCACACTTGCCACATCCCCAAGCTTCCCTTGGCACTCTGACAGTTCCCAAGAGTCAGCCAATGGCAAAAATGTGGACCTAGAAAGATGGTCTTCCCAAAGAGGCAAAGGGTCACTCATGGGTGAGAAGCACCAGGGGTTGGTAGATCTCATGAAACCAGCCCAGCTGACCCCTGGTCACAGCATAAACCTAGTCTTTCCAACAGTTAATGGTGTTGAAATGCTAGTCGTTGAAGCAGCAGCAGTCAAGACTTACATAGGACTTATGTAAATACCACTATGTAAGTAGTGGTGCAGCTGCTGTCCTAAATGCTCTACGAATACCAGATGACAAGTGGTTCTTCTCTTTGGAGTGACATATATGCACACCTCCCTATACACGTATACTGGAAAGCATAGCCTCAAGCCAGTTTGCATGGATCTGAAAATCTGCTAATGACTGACCTCTTATTCCATTATTTCAAGACATCATTCCTAATATACTAGAGACACTTATTAAAACACCCAGGAAATAAGAATTTCATGTCCAGATACTAGCCATAGAGCTCAGCTGGAAATTTTTTTTTAACAGAAACAGCATTCCATCTTGGAAAATATGGAGATATTTGGACCTCTGTTTTTATTTTTTGTTGTTGCACTTGGAAATTCTCGGGCAGGAAACAGAGATTCACAAAATACATGTAAGAGGCAAAGACAACAACACCACAAAACTTGCTTCACTGTACAGAGATGTTATTTAGTACCAAGTCTTTCATTTACTAGTTTTCTCCCCACAGATAGGTTGTAAGACTGAGGCACAGTTTAGATATTTCAATACTCCTTACCCCTTGTTGAGGTTTAATAAATGTTCAAATTTTATGAAATCTGTATTCCACAAATGGAATCTATTTGCCCTTGAAGTATGAGCCTTCTTAGACTCTGTGTTAGGCAGGTAAATTCTGCCCTCTCCTGTGATCTCTGCTATATCCAAAGATATCCCACTGCTGTTGGCAGCCAGATTCACTATTTGGCTTTTGAGTGGTCAAAATAAGTTAACCACACACAGATTTTCAGTACATCATTGTAGGGAAGGATGAAGGAGTTCACCCTGAGGAAACTTAAGCAGGGGAAACATTAGCTTCTCCTTCATGTTTCCATGGCCTTTGTCCTTCCTTGGGTTTTAGGGATAACCTGAGGCTTGACTTTGCAGGGTTAATGGATGTTCCCAACCCAACATGAGCAGGCATGGAGATGTTTTCTCCTGACTGACTAAAACCTCTTCTTCTTCTCACAGTTTAAAACCTAAGTGGTAATGCTGAAGCCCAATCAATTAATATTCACGGGAAGCCCATAGCATTCCAGAGCCATGATTCCTGCCCCTAGTTAACATGAATCTCAAGAGACTCTTCTCCACATTAATTCCTTTTGCCCTTCAAGATGAGGTCATGGGTGTAGGCATCCTCCTGAAGGTAGAGAAGAGAAAAAGTGGGCCTCCAAGGCAGCTCAGTGAAAGATAAAATATGAGTTAGTGAAAAGACAAGAAGAAAAAGGTATCTGTTACTTAGTGGGGATGTTTCCAGGGGAAAAAGTCCAAACTTGTTTCATTGTGTTATTTCTTATGTCTCTATAGTAACAAGAAATAGGGCAGTTCCTTATAAAATGCCCTCAAAAAATCGCTGGGGTGCCTGGCTGGTTCAGTTGGTGGAATGAGTGACTTTTAATCTCGGGGCCATGAGTTCAAGTCCTGAGTTGGGTGTAAAGATTACTTAAAAAAAAAATAAAGCATTTTTAAAAAATTGTCATTTTACCTTCCCAGCAAAGTAATGAGAAAGATATTAATATGTCCACTTTATATAAGGACACCAAAACTCAGGAAGAGTAAGTCTTTGTCCCCACATTCATACATACTGGAACAGAGGCAGGACCCTAACTGAAGTCATCTGCCTTTAAGCTCAGTGCTCTTTTACCATCGCAGATACCTTTACGGTCTTTTCCTGGATTTACCATATCCCAAACTGAATTCCCAACTATTCCTCCGAATCTTTCTTCTCTCAATATCTGTATAAGTCTGGGAGTCATCTTTTGACATTTTATTCTCTCACTTTCCCAAATCCAAACCATTAACAAATTATGGTAATTTCATGTTCAAACACCCCTCTTGCTATTTCTAATTCCCCCACGCGGATCAAGCACTCCAGTCATCTATTTGTAAATGCACATCAAAGCAGAATGTGTCCCATTAAGAAGGGAAGGAAGACAGAGCAGTTGGGAGATGAGCTAGATTTCCTTTTAAAAATAAGATTTTGAGGGGAACTTGGGTGACTCAGTCAGTTAAGCATCTGACTCCTATTTTGGCTCAGGTCAGGATCTCAGGGTTTTAGGATCAAGCCCTGCATTGGGCTCTGCACTTAGCAGGGAGTCTGCTTCTCTCCCACTCCCTTTCCCCCTCCCTCCCACTTGAGTGCACTCTCCCTCTCTCTAAACTAAATAAATAAATCTTTTTTTAAAAGTTAGATTTTGAGAGGTTTCTTCAAAAGAAAATAAGGAAAAATTAAGTTTGTGAGTCACCATATTTGCTTGACTATATTGAGAAGTATTTAATTTTTTTTTTTTCTTTTTTACAGATTGAGAGAGAGAGAGAGAGATTACAAGTAGGCAGAGCAGCAGCCAGAGAGGGGAGGAAGCAGGCTCCCTGCCAAGCAGAGAGCCCGATACGGGGCTCGATCCCAGGACCCTGAGATCATGACCTGAGCTGAAGGCAGAGGCCCAACCCACTGAGCCACCCAGGCGCCCCCTATATTGAGAAGTATTAGTTGTAGTCATGGTCGTATCTTTTTTTTTCTTCGAGATTTTATTTATTTATTTTAGAGAGAGAGAGAGAGAGAGAATGCATGAGCAGGGGTGGGAAGGAACAGAGGGGGAGAGGCAGTGGGGGAGAGGCAGAGGGAGAGACAGAATCAGCAGCAGACTCAACACCGAGCTGGAGCCGGCGGTGCGGCTGGATCTCACCACCAAGAGATCATGACCTGAGCTGAAACCAAGAGTCAGATGCTTCACAGACTGAGCCACCCAGGCACCCTGTCATTATCCTACCTTAAGTTTGTATTTTAACTTCTCTAAGTGCAACTGAAATCCTTTCAGGAATAAATCAGAGTTCCAATTAAATGCATGGTGATTTAATAACAAATGAAACTTTTCTTTCACAATCAGACTCTGAAAGCTGGGCAAGAAAATGTTCTTATAATTTTACAGATTGAAAAAATTGAGGTACAGAGAAGCAAAGTGACTTGCCCAGTGTCACACGACAAGACTAGGATCTGGAATACCCACACCCATTTAGGGGCTCTTTTCTCATAGGCTTTGCTAGCCTCTCTGATGCATTCTGTCCTCATATTTTAATGCTAAGATGACCAAAGAATAAAAAGCAATCTAGGAAATTAAAGATTTAGCAGAAGTCTGTGGCACGTACACTGTGGCCCAGATACCATAGTTCTTCTGTTGTTGTTCTAGACACAGTGTGTGTGCTCCAGAAAATGAGAAGCAAAGACCCCAGTCAGAAATTTTCTTAAAGGGCAAGAGTATTAAAAATAACTATAACTACAATAATTTGATAATGAATGCACCATATAAAAAGAGGTAAATTGTGACATCAGAAATGTAAAAGGGTAGAGTTCTTGCATGCAATCCAAGTTTGGTTGTTAATGTTATATCTAGAAAATGTTTTATGCAAGCCTCGTGATAACCACCAAGCAAAAGACTCCAGTATCTTCACAAAAGATAAAGAGAAGGGAATCAAAGCAGTCCACTATGCAAAATCATCAGTTCACAAAGGAAGGCCGCAAGGAAGGAAGAAAGGAACAAAGGGACTAAAAAGCAACCAGAAAACAGTAAGACAGCATTAATAAGTCCTTACATATCAATAAGTATTCTAATGTAAATGAATTAAATTTTCCAATCAAAAGGCAAAGAGTAGCTGGATGGATTAAAAAAACAAGACCCAGGGGGGAGGAGTCAAGATGGCGGAGAAGTAGCAGCCTGAGACTACATCAGGTAGCAGGAGATCAGCTCGATAGCTTATCTAAACATTGCAAACACCTACAATCCAACGGGAGAGCGAAGAGAAGAAGAACAGCAACTCTAGAAACAGAAAATCAACCACTTTCTGAAAGGTAGGACTGGCGGAGAAGTGAATCTAAAACGACGGGAAGATAGACCGCGGGGGGAGGGGCCGGCTCCCGGCAAGCGGCGGAGCAACGGAGCACAAAATCAGGACTTTTAAAAGTCTGTTCCACTGAGGGACATTGCTCCAGAGGCTAAACCAGGGTGAAGCCCACGCGGGGCCAGCGTGGCCCCAGGCCCCGCAGGGTCACAGAAGGATCGGGGGTGTCAGAGTGTCGGAGAGCTCACAGGTATTAGAACGGAGAAGCCGGCTGCAGAGACAGAGCCGAGGACTGAACTCTCAGCTTGGGGTTACCTTGAACTGGTCGCGGGCTGGGTGAGCTCGGAGCGCGGCTAGAGGCTGGGGATACGGGAGTGATTGGGTGCTGTCCTCTGGGGGCGCACTGAGGAGTGGGGCCCCAGGCTCTCGGCTCCTCCAGGCCGGAGACTAGGAGGCCGCCATTTTCATTCCCGTCCTCCGGAACTCTACGGAAAACGTTCAGGGAACAGAAGCTCCCAAAAGCGAACCCGAGCCGATTACTTAGTCCGGCCACCGGTAAGGGCGGTGCAATCCCGCCTCGGGCAAAGACACTTGAGAGTCACTACAACAGGCCCCTCCCCCAGAAGATCAACAAAATATCCAGCCAGGACGAAGTTCATCTATCAAGGAGAAAGCAGGTTCAATTCCTAAGACAGCAGAGCAATTCCAGAGGAGGAGAAAGCAAAGCACGGAACTCATGGCTTTCTCCCCATGATTCTTTAGTCTTGTGGCTACTTCAATTTTTTTTTCTTTTTTCAGTTTTTTTTTCTTTTTTCTTTTTTCTTCTTCTGCTAAATTTTTTAAAACTTTTACCCTTTTCTTTTTTAACGTTTTTTGACTAGTTCATCTAAATATATATATTTTTTCTTTCTTTTTTATATTTTTTATTTGTTTTATTTTTTAAATTTTTTTCTTTTTTTTTCCTTTTTTTTTTCTTTTCTTTTTTTTTCAGAACCTGTTTTTATCCCCTTTCTCCCCACCACAATTAGGGGTCTCTTCTGATTTGGTTACAGCGCATTTTTCTGGGGTCTTTGCCACCCTTTTAGTAGTTTATTTGCTCCTTCATATCCTCTTATCTGGACAAAATGACAAGGTGGAAAAAATCACCACAAACAAAAGAACAAGAGACAGTACCGAAGGCTAGGGACTTAATCAACACAGACATTGGTAATATGTCAGATCAAGAGTTCAGAATGACGATTCTGAACATTCTAGCCGGGCTCGAAAAAGGCATGGAAGATATTAGAGAAACCCTCTCTGGAGATATTAAAGCCCTTTCTGGAGAAATTAAAGAAATAAAATCTAATCAAGTTGAAATAAAAAAAGCTATTAATGAGGTGCAATCAAAAATGGAGGCTCTCACTGCTAGGATAAATGAGGCAGAAGAAAGAATTAGTGATATAGAAGACCAAATGACAGAGAATAAGGAAGCCGAGCAAAAGAGGGACAAACAGCTACTGGACCATGAGGGGAGAATTCGAGAGATAAGTGAGATAAGTGACACCATAAGACGAAACAACATTAGAATAATTGGGATTCCAGAAGAAGAAGAAACAGAGAGGGGAGCAGAAGGTCTATTGGAGAGAATCATTGGAGAGAATTTCCCTAATATGGCAAAGGGAACAAGCATCAAAATCCAGGAGATGCAGAGAACCCCCCTCAAAGTCAACAAGAATAGGTCCACACCCCGTCATCTAATAGTAAAATTTACAAGTCTTAGTGACAAAGAGAAAATCCTGAAAGCAGCCCGAGAAAAGAAGTCTGTAACATACAATGGTAAAAATATTAGATTGGCAGCAGACTTATCCACAGAGACCTGGCAGGCCAGAAAGAGCTGGCATGATATATTCAGAGCACTCAACGAGAAAAACATGCAGCCAAGAATACTCTATCCAGCTAGGCTATCATTGAAAATAGAAGGAGAGATAAAAAGCTTCCAGGACAAACAAAAACTGAAAGAATTTGCAAACACCAAACCAGCTCTACAGGAAATATTGAAAGGGGTCCTCTAAGCAAAGAGAGAGCCTAAAAGTAGTAGATCAGAAAGGTACAGAGACAATATACAGTAACAGTCACCTTACAGGCTAATAATGGCACTAAATTCATATCTCTCAATAGTTACCCTGAATGTTAATGGGCTAAATGCCCCAATCAAAAGACACAGGGTATCAGAATGGATAAAAAAACAAAACCCATCAGTATGTTGCCTACAAGAAACTCATTTTAGACGCGAAGACACCTCCAGATTTAAAGTGAGGGGGTGGAAAACAATTTACCATGCTAATGGGCATCAGAAGAAAGCTGGGGTGGCAATCCTTATATCAGATCAATTAGATTTCAAGCCAAAGACTATAATAAGAGATGAGGAAGGACACTATATCCTACTCAAAGGGTCTGTCCAACAAGAAGATCTAACAATTTTAAATATCTATGCCCCTAACGTGGGAGCAGCCAATTATATCAACCAATTAATAACAAAATCAAAGAAACACATCAATAATAATACAATAATAGTAGGGGACTTTAACACTCCCCTCACTGAAATGGACAGATCATCCAAGCCAAAGATCAACAAGGAAATAAAGGCCTTAAATAACACACTGGACCAGATGGACATCACAGATATATTCAGAACATTTCCTCCCAAAGCAACAGAATACACATTCTTCTCTAGTGCACATGGAACCTTCTCCAGAATAGATCACATCCTGGGTCACAAATCAGGTCTCAACCGGTATCAAAAGATTAGGATTATTCCCTGCATATTTTCAGATCACAATGCTCTGAAGCTAG
This sequence comes from Meles meles, assembly GCF_922984935.1. Lineage (NCBI taxonomy): Eukaryota > Metazoa > Chordata > Mammalia > Carnivora > Mustelidae > Meles > Meles meles. Next base: position 73,086,538 of record NC_060074.1, read on the forward strand.
AACTCAATCACAAGAGGAAAGCTGGAAAGAACCCAAATACATGGAGACTAAACAGCATCCTTCTAAAGAATGAATGGGTTAACCAGGAAATTAAAGAAGAATTGAAAAAATTTCATGGAAACAAATGATAATGAAAACACAACAGTTCAAAATCTGTGGGACACAGCAAAGGCAGTCCTGAGAGGAAAATATATAGTGGTACAAGCCTTTCTCAAGAAACAAGAAAGGTCTCAAGTACACAACCTAACCCTACACGTAAAGGAGCTGGAGAAAGAACAAGAAAGAAACCCTAAACCCAGCAGGAGAAGAGAAATCATAAAGATCAGAGCAGAAATCAATGAAATAGAAACCAAAAAAACAATAGAAAAAATCAATGAAACTAGGAGCTGGTTCTTTGAAAGAATCAATAAGATTGATAAACCCTTGGCCAGACTCATCAAAAAGAAAAGAGAAAGGACCCAAATAAATAAAATCATGAATGAAAGAGGAGAGATCACAACTAACACCAAAGAAATACAGACAATTATAAGAACATACTATGAGCAACTCTACGCCAACAAATTTGACAATCTGGAAGAAATGGATGCATTCCTAGAGACATATAAACTACCACAACTGAACCAGGAAGAAATAGAAAACCTGAACAGGCCCATAACCAGTAAGGAGATTGAAACAGTCATCAAAAATCTCCAAACAAACAAAAGCCCAGGGCCAGACGGCTTCCCAGGGGAATTCTACCAAACATTTAAAGAAGAACTCATTCCTATTCTCCTGAAACTGTTCCAAAAAATAGAAATGGAAGGAAAACTTCCAAACTCATTTTATGAGGCCAGCATCACCTTGATCCCAAAACCAGACAAGGATCCCACCAAAAAAGAGAACTACAGACCAATATCCTTGATGAACACAGATGCAAAAATTCTCACCAAAATACTAGCCAATAGGATTCAACAGTACATTAAAAGGATTATTCACCACGATCAAGTGGGATTTATTCCAGGGCTGCAGGGTTGGTTCAACATCCGCAAATCAATCAATGTGATAGAACACATTAATAAAAGAAAGAACAAGAACCATATGATACTCTCAATAGATGCTGAAAAAGCATTTGACAAAGTACAGCATCCCTTCCTGATCAAAACTCTTCAAAGTGTGGGGATAGAGGGCACATACCTCAATATTATCAAAGCCATCTATGAAAAACCCACCACAAATATCATTCTCAATGGAGAAAAACTGAAAGCTTTTCCGTTAAGGTCAGGAACACGGCAGGGGTGTCCATTATCACCACTGCTATTCAACATAGTACTAGAAGTCCTAGCCTCAGCAATCAGACAACAAAAAGAAATTAAAGGCATCCAAATTGGTAAAGAAGAAGTCAAACTATCACTCTTCGCAGATGATATGATACTATATGTGGAAAACCCAAAAGACTCCACTCTAAAACTGCTAGAACTTGTACAGGAATTCAGTAAAGTGTCAGGATATAAAATCAATGCACAGAAATCAGTTGCATTTCTGTACACCAACAACAAGACTGAAGAAAGAGAAATTAAGGAGTCAATCCCATTCACAATTGTACCCAAAACTATAAGATACCTAGGAATAAACCTAACCAAAGAGGCTAAGAATCTAGACACAGAAAATTATAAAGTACTCATGAAAGAAATTGAGGAAGACACAAAAAATGGAAAAATGTTCCATGCTCCTGGATTGGAAGAATAAATATTGTGAAAATGTCTCTGCTACCTAAAGCAATCTACACATTTAATGCAATCCCTATCAAAATACCATCCATTTTTTTCAAAGAAATGGAACAAATAATCCTAAAATTTATATGGAACCAGAAAAGACCTCGAATAGCCAAAGGAATATTGAAAAAGAAAGCCAAAGTTGGTGGCATCACAATTCCGGACTTCAAGCTCTATTACAAAGCTGTCATCATCAAGACAGCATGGTACTGGCACAAAAACAGACACATAGATTAGTGGAACAGAATAGAGAGCCCAGAAATCGACCCTCAACTCTATGGTCAACTAATCTTCGACAAAGCAGGAAAGAATGTCCAATGGAAAAAAGACAGCCTCTTCAATAAATGGTGCTGGGAAAATTGGACAGCCACATGCAGAAAAATGAAATTGGACCACTTCCTTACATCACACACGAAAATAGACTCCAAATGGATGAAGGACCTCAATGTAGAAAGGAATCCATCAAAATCCTTGAGGAGAATGCAGGCAGCAACCTCTTCAACCTCAGCCGTAGCAACATCTTCCTAGGAACAACGGCAAAGGCAAGGGAAGCAAGGGCAAAAATGAACTATTGGGATTTCATCAAGATCAAAAGCTTTTGCACAGCAAAGGAAACAGTTAACAAAACCAAAAGACAACTCACAGAATGGGAGAAGATATTTGCAAACGACATATCAGATAAAGGGCTAGTGTCCAAAATCTATAAGGAACTTAGCAAACTCAACACCCAAAGAACAAATAATCCAATCAAGAAATGGGCAGAGAACATGAACATACATTTCTACAAAGAAGACATCCAGATGGCCAACAGACACATGAAAAAGTGCTCCACGTCACTCGGCATCAGGGAAATACAAATCAAAACCACAATGAGATATCACCTCACACCAGTCAGGATGGCTAAAATTAACAAGTCAGGAAATGACAGATGCTGGAGAGGATGTGGAGAAAGGGGAACCCTCCTCCACTGTTGGTGGGAATGCAAGCTGGTGCAACCACTCTGGAAAACAGCATGGAGGTTCCTCAAAATGTTGAAAATAGAACTACCCTATGACCCAGCAATTGCACTACTGGGTATTTACCCTAAAGATACAAACATAGTGATCCGAAGGGGCACGTGTACCCGAATGTTTATAGCAGCAATGTCTATAATAGCCAAACTATGGAAAGAACCTAGATGTCCATCAACAGATGAATGGATAAAGAAGAAGTGGTATATATACACAATGGAATACTATGCAGCCATCAAAAGAAATGAAATCATGCCATTTGCGACGACGTGGATGGAACTAGAGCGTATCATGCTTAGTGAAATAAGTCAATCGGAGAAAGACAACTATCATATGATCTCCCTGATATGAGGACATGGAGAAGCAACATGGGGGGGTAGGGGGATAGGAGAAGAATAAATGAAACAAGATGGGATTGGGAGGGAGACAAACCATAAATGACTCTTAATCTCACATAACAAACTGGGGGTTGCTGGGGGGAGGTGGGATTGGGAGAGGGGGAGGGGGCTATGGACATTGGGGAGGGTAAGTGCTATCGTGAGTGCTGTGAAGTGTGTAAACCTGGCGATTCACAGACCTGTACCCCTGGGGATAAAAATACATTATATGTTTATTAAAAAAAAAAAAAATTGGAAGGGGAGGCGAACCATAAGTGACTATGGACTCTGAAAAACAACCTGAGGGTTTTGAAGGGTCAGGGGTGGGAGGTTGGGGGAACAGGTGGTGGGTAATGGGGAGGGCACGTTTTGCATGGAGCACTGGGTGTTGTGCAAAAAGAATGAATACTGTTACGCTGAAAAAAATAAATAAAATGGGGGAAAAAAAAAGAAGAGCTGGAAGGGGAAAAAAAAACAAACAAACAAACAAAAAAAAAAACAAGACCCAGTTATCTGTTGCCTATAAGAGACAACGTTCATACCACCCAGAATCATCTATAAATTCAATGCAATCCCTATCAAAAATCTATTGACATTTTTCAAGAAATAGAAAAAACAATCCTGAAACTCATGTGAAACCATAAAAAATCCTGAACGCCCAAAGTATGAAGAACAAAGCTGAAGGCATCATGCTTCCTGATTTCAAACTAGATTACAAAGCTTTAGTAATCAAAACAGTATGGCACTTGCAAAAATACAGGCACACAGAGCAATGGAATAGAAGAGAGAGCCCGAAATAAGCCCCTACATGCAAGTCAACTGATATTTGACAAGGGAGCCAAGAATACTCAATGCGGAAAGCAGAGTCTCTTTAATAAAGGGTGCTGGGAAAGCTAAGATAACCACATGCAGGAGAATGAAACTGGGCCCCTATCTTATACCACACACAAAGATTAACTCAAAATGAAATAAAGACTTAAAACAGAAGAACTGAAAACCATAAAACTCCTAGAGGAAAGCACAGGGGAAAACCTTTTTGACACTGGTTCTGGCAATAATTTTTTAGATATGACACCACAAGTATAAGCAACAAATGCAAAACTTAAAACTGGGACTACATCAAACTATACAGCTTCCGCACAGCAAGAGAAACAACCAACAAAATGAAAAGGCAGCCTATGAAATGGGAGAAAATATCGGCAAATCATATATCCGATAAGCGGTTAAAATCCAAAAGATATAAAGAACCCATAAAATTCAATAACAAAACAAAAAAAAATCTAATTTAAAATGGGCAGAGGAACTGAACAGATAGTTTTCCAAAGAAGATATACAAATAGCCAATAGATAGACACATGAAAAGTGCTCAGTATCACTGATCATCAGGGAAATGCAAATGGAAACTACAAGGAGCTATCACCCCACACCTTTAGATAACCAGCATCAAAAAGACAAGAAATAACAAGTGTTGGTGAGGGTGTGGCAAAAAGGGAATCTTTGTGTACCATTAGTGGGAATGTAAATGAATACAGAAACTTGGAAAACAGCATAGAGTTTTCTCAAAAAATAAAGAATAGAACTACATACGATCCAGCAAATGCAATGCAGGGTATATATTCAAAGGAAATGAAAATAAGGTCTCAGAAAGATATCAGCATTCCCATGTCAACTGCAGCATTATCCGCAACAGCCAAGACATGAAAACAACCTAAATGTCCATCAAAGTAGGAAGGAAGATGTTCTCTGTGTGTGCGTATACATATATACGTGTGTGTGTGTGTGTATGTATATATACTTAATATATGGAATATTATTCAGCTAAGAGAAAGGAGGAAATCCTGCCTTCGCAAAAACATGCATGTACCTTGAGGGCATTATTCTAAGCGAAATAAGTCAAACAGAGAAAGACAAATACTGCCAGCTATCACTTACATGCAGAATCTTAAAAAATAATAATAATAATAATAAGTCACCGACACAGGCAGTAGAATGGTGGTTACCAGGAGCTAGGTAGGGCATGGGGAAATACAGAAATGTTGGCCAAAGGGTACAAAACTGCAGTTACAAGAAGAGTAAGCTTGGGGAGATCTAACGTTCAGCCTGGTGAATGTAATTAACCATATGCAGTGTATACCTGAAAGCTGCTTAGAGAATAGATCTCATATGCTGACACCACAGAAAAAATACGGCAATTATGTGAAGGGACAGAGGTATTCACCAGTGCTCTGGTGGTGGTCTTTTCCCAAAAGAAATATCTCAAACCAACATGTCTCACACCTTAAGCTTATACAATCTCATGTGTCAATTATATCTCAACAAAACTGGGGGAAAAGATCTTCTCTTTATCAGGGAAACAACAATTCTACAGGGAAAAACTCGCTATGACCTATTTCTGTAACACTCTCTCACACGCTGCTTCCTTCAGCACTGGCTACAAATGCTCCATGAAGGGGCCATTAATGTGACCGATCTCCTCCCTTCAAAATATCTTTTCAAAACATTGTTTTTCCTTACGGTTCTTCTTGGAATCAGAAGCGATATATTCTAAAGAAATTTAAGAAGCCATCTAAAGAAGTTCTTTAAATTTAGTGCTCTATATAGGTTGGATTGGGTCACTACAAAATAGAATCATTCTTTTTGTCAGCTCTCTGTAGTCTCTGCAAAGTATTTCTCTCCTCCCCATGTCCATGTTGTTGAAAAATTTGCCATGGGCTTCCCAAAAGCTGGCTTTTCATGCTAAAGTACACTCCTAGAAGTGCAAAGATAGTAAGTTTTAAAAAGAAAACTGTCAGTGATGTAGATGAAAATGGATGTTCAAGCAATTCCCAGGCAGCAGAGAAAGACTCCAGTGTTTACATAATCCCTGTGTGCATGCGTGGCTTCTTCTCCGTTTCCCTGCTGAACCTCATCTGGCTTTGCTCAAGACCTCAAATGCAGTGAATTCGAGGCAGCACCTAATATTTATTCATGCCATTGTCAAGAGCATCTTTGCAGTTCTTGCCAAGGTCTGTCGCTGAATATGTTTATCCAGCTGCATGGCAAAAACATAATACACAGTCATCATTTTACTCAGTCACCTACTCAATATTTTCTTCTATGATTAAATTAACTCATAAATATTGCACTTTTAATGCCAGAAAGCCATGGTTCATCCAGCCAGTTGAATACTTGTTTGTCCATTTTCTGGGCACTCAGTCATGGCCTTACAGAGTTTGAAATAATGAAAAGCACTGCATTTACCTAACATGCACAAGAAACAGAGCAGGATCCTTCCTTGAGCTCCGTTATTATGCAGTGCAAGGCTGCAGAAGAACTTTTGTAAGCAGCACTGAAAAACTGCAGGTAGGGGCTGCGCTGGAAATGGTTTGGGTGGAGATACGCAATCTGCTCTGATTGGTCGATGAGAAGGACAGAAATGGTGGCTCTATTTGCAACTGGCACAATGTCTTGCTCTACCAAGGAGAATTTCAAATACACACACACACACCTTGGTCACACTTGTACTCAATTCATTACCAGACTGCGTTCATGAACCCTGTAGGCACTTGTTGTGTTCTGTGACGTCTGGGAACTTCTTTCTCTAAACACTCCCACATGGACTGCTTGTTTAAAGCAGCCGACTCGAGGCCTTACACGCTCACCTACAGTGTGGAAGGACTGCTGCTGAAGGGCGAGAGACTGCCCTTGCCGTCCCAGGCTAGCCCAGGTGACAGTAACACAACAGCCATCTACACAGTTACCTGGCCGTGGAGGCAAGAGCGATGTATGTACCCCGGGACCCTTCTGGAATTACCTCCTGAACGAAATATTTATAGCTGGCACGGCAGGGCAGTTAGCTTTTCTAGAATTATATCCAAATTCATGCTATTGTTCTGGGAATAGCCTCGGTTAGCAGTTGCTCATGATGTCAACGCTTCTGGAAACTTTTTACAGTCATTTTTACTGTTTTTATTTCAAAAATAAAACTTAAAGGAGCTTGAAAAGTAGGCTTTTAGATGATCACACAATGGCCTGATTTCAATGGTTTCAGTTCTGTGCGTTTTACTTTACGTGCACCTACTGAAATTAACCAAAATTAATCCATATTTGAACAAAGACTGCGGATACAAATGAGCCCTAACTTTCTAGGCTCCTCGGTGCAGTGCACTAGCTGAAGCGTTTGGAATGCATTGGCCCTGGGAGGCGAAGAAGTTATAGCAAACAACATATGGGCTTTAAAACTGGAACTATCCAAGACAGAACAAGAAAGCTATTTTCACTTTACTTGTTCCTTTTTTTTTTCCCCCTCCAGAAGATGAATTATTTCTAATCACATTTTATTTTCATCTTCAGAGCTGGATCCCAAAAGAGCCAGGTCAGTTTCAAACTGCTGGTGAGTCTGCAGCCCTGTCCAATGATTACCTAATGCATTTGTGTCATCTGCTTTCCTTGTTGTGTGAAAACACACTAAGGAAATGTGTAAGTGCACTGAATTGTTCCCAACTCTTTTATTCACCTTTCAGCATGCTAGTTCCTTCCCTTGGCATTGATATCATTATGCATTTGTCAAAGATAGACTGTCACTTTAGGGCCTCTATTATGTGCAAGAATTGGCAGCAAATTTTGCCACTGGGATTTGCTTATATCCTCTGTATGTTATTGTACTTCTTTGGCATTCAGTGAATTCCGTACACCCACTTCTTTGATGTTCATTCCAGCCCCTAAATGTGGAAACAATGACTGAAATTTTGGATCAAAGCATGGCAGGCAACACAGCTCTCTGCTAGCTCACTAAACATGGAGTATCTTCCCTCCACCACCCCCCTCCCCCGCCCCGAATCTAGACCCGTAGTCCTCTAAGAACAGTCCTGGTTTCCCCAGTGCAAAGAAACTAGAGGAAGTTAAAGAAAAACTCCAAGGTTTTAAGAAAAAGAAAGAGATTAAACAAGACAGTGAAACTGAAGCGCACGATCATTTTTAACCATAGAGAAAGCTAAGTATTGTTCCAATTGGTCCACCTGTTCTTTTTTTTTTTCCTACCTGCCCCCCACCCTCCCTACACCACACACACACTGGTCTAGTCTAGTCTAGCACTTCTACTGAGCCAGGCTTTTTTCAGGTTTGGGAAAGTCTCTAGATCTCATTTCTGTATAACGTCAGCTATAGTAGATGGCTCAGGTTTTTTAAAATAATTTTTAAAAGAAGTATTAAAGAGCCCGTGAATTAAGGAATTATAAAAGTAATTGACAAAGAAAACCAGAACTACCAAAGTTTCAGTACGTTACTTCTGCAAACTAGAATTAGCTGTCTGGAACACATTTTCAGTGTTTGCTTTTGCTTTACTCCTGGGATGCCAGTGTAAATAATTACTTCATTCAATTTATTTCACAGGTCAACTTTGACTCATAAAAGCATTAAAGCAGGTAACCCCCTAGGGATGTTGGGAAGACAGATGAGCAAATAGATAGGAAACTGCTATAAGCTCTTTGAGGGGGGGAAAAAAAAGACACTTTATAAATCCAGGGTATTTTATGGTTATGTTTTCACTTCATTTCATTTGGTATCCAGAAGGTGTTAGTTATAATTAATATACAATGCTGGGAACTATTATAGAAGTACCGTACTCCTTTTAAATATAGTAAAGAAGATAATTGTGTTTGGGGAATGTCATCCTGTATAAATTAGAAGAATTCCCAGGAGAGTGCCATAACTGAGAATCGGGCTGACTGCACTGATGGAGAAGAGAGATGTTAGCATGGTAGCCCGTGCTCCATCAAAGGGTAGAGCACCAAGGAGGTAACGTGACAGTCCTTAAAATACCCGGTTCAGATTGCCTACGTGGGAAGTTTTTAGGGACAGACGTATGCAACAGTGACATCTAGCGGTTGTAGAGATAATAACAAATATGTCTCGTTTTAAAATACACGATGTTCCCTATTATAAACAAATACTCTGTATTGTCAAATGGTGCCTGGCCACAGTGTAAATCAGTAATTCAGCTTAGATTGCCACTGCAGCTAAATTTACTGTTTATTCACTAAGTAGGTTCCAAAGTCTGTTGTTCCATTATTATTATCTTCTTGCTTTTTAATTTTACTAAAATTATAGTGGGTCTACTCTCCAAGGGTCTCTCTGACCCTCCTAAGCAAGCTTAGATATTTTTGCAAGCATAAATGAGACTTTGTGCTACTGCAAACCCAGCAAAAATGGAAGCTACACTTGACTCCACTGTTAAATATTCCAGGGAAGGCATGTGTGATCCTGAATATTTTCATTGTTGTAGAACTGCTCTAAGAAATTCATTAAGACTTTTTTCCAAGTTGTTGATGAAGAAGGAAAAGGAGAGGAAAGAGAAGGAAAGGAAAATAAAGGAGAGAAGGGGAAAAGGGAGGAAAGAAGGTAGGAAGGAAGGAAGGAACGGAGTGGAAGGAGGAAGGGGAGAGGAGGGAGGAAGGATGACAAGAAAGAAAGAGAGGAAAGAAGGAGAAGGAAGAAAGAACAGGACTACCCGCAGATCTTTAGTAAGTTTTGGTAACCGCTCCATTAACATGATAATATATCTAAAGAGGGAATTCAAAGAGCTATTAGCCTCCCCCAAATTTTTTCATTTTAAATTTCATTCTTTCAACTGGCATGGCAGGCAACTAACTGAGTAAGATCACAACAATTAGAATTTTCATTTAAAAAGACCAAGAAGAGCCCCTGCTGCTTGGAAGTACCTACAGCAGAGCCACTTGTAAGAGGATGCTTAAAAAGTGCCCTCTCCGCTGTGTTGGGAAAGAAGGTGACAGAAGCCTGTCAGGTCACCTGAGCCTCTAACTTACTTATGGCCACGCCAAGGCTGAGCACATCAAGTGACTGCTGACCAACTTCTCAGGCGACTCTCCTTCAGAGAAATATCATCTTGTGGCAAGTTGTTTCTCAATCTTAGACTCCCTTATGTTGGGTTTTTCTCTTCAACTGCCTGCCTCCTTGAAGTCCTCAAGATGGGAAGACCTTAAAGGTCCCCTCTTTCACCTCTTCTTTGTTATCTACCCAACTCCAGTGAGAAAATCAAGACATAACTCCATAAAAAATGCCAATTGCTCTTTAAGCCCACGCCTGTTGTGCCCAAATGGCGGAGAAGAAAGAATATTACAGAAACTGCATTGCTTCGAAGGAGCATTTGTGTGTGAAACCGGTGATTTGCATTAAGCAAAGAGCCCTAGGACAAAGGCATGGGGATGGTCTCTGCAAAGAAAGTCTGGGAAATGATTCCCATTGTGTCAGGGAGAGTTAGGGGAGATACGCATTGAAACAGAGCAGGTAGCCAGGTCTGTTTGCTTTTCCAAGGCCTTTGAACTGCAAGCTCGCCTATCCAGATTCTGAAGAAAAACAATGCCATGTTTCTATCCCTGCTCTCACAGCAGATTCCTCGGCCCTGTTGCTTCTCCTAGAAACTTTCACGGCAGGGCTTCGGGGCAAACACCCCAGGAATGGCTATGCCCAAGCCTCACCTCTCCCTTGGAGTTGTGCAAGAATTTGGCCGGGCCATCTCTTGTCTTGTGCACCCTGTTTGATGCCCAGTTCGATGATTTCTCGAGTCGGATCCGGGGTCCCTCCAGAGCAAAAGTAGAACTTTCCCCGTAGCATGTGGGCCTTCCGGCCCAAGACTGCTTCGGCCACCGCATTACCAGCTCCTGCCAGTCCGAGGAGCAAGAGGCTGGCATGAGGAATCAATTTCCTTCTTTTCCCCCTAAAGAAAAAAACCTGCCCTGCAAAGGTTTCCTCGGTGTTTCAGTACCAAAAAAAAAAAAAAAAAAAAGGCAGTTGCATGACAGGCATACCCTTTCCTCGCTTACAGCTTTGGGTCTAGTTTTACTGCATTATATAATCTAATAATCCATTTAATTTCTTTAGAGAGATGTTTTATATATATACAGGTGGCATTTGGATGGAATCACATATGCCATAAAGCTGTCCGCTCCTATCCGGCTTCAGAATACAGAAGAAGGATCTGTTTTACAGACATTCCAGAATTTTTACATGGTCAATTGGCTGGTTTTGTATTCTGGAACATATCAGAGTGTCTGCAGGAAAATATACAGACAAATTCTATAAAATGGTGGCAGGATTTCTGATTTACTGGTAGTGCTGGTTTGAATTTTCGCAAAAATATTTAGCCATAGGACAATGTATTAGGCGTATTCTTAAAGGTAAATAACTGCAGCCAATAAAAGTTCGGCCTATAAAGGGTCCCATCTTCTACTAGTTTTCTGCACCGAGAATTACTACCAGTATAATCATGGCTCCCTGCACACTAATATTTCCTCTGATACAGTATGATCAATGTTGTGGAAAAACATTTATTATATTTCTTCTAGCTACTTAAAGGCATTACTGAATTATGGGCATCGCAAAACGAATCCACTGTGCATTTTTTCTTTATGTGACGTTTTTACAATCTTCATTTTCTGCTTTGCAGCCACTGAGCTATAGAGATCCACACTTTGTCCCTCTTACAACTGCCACTGGGGCCACCCTCTCCTTTCTGCTTTATTACATCTGAAATGCACTTCATATGATAACATTCCTTCTCATTCTGTGCCAGACTCTTATTTGAAAGGAAGAAGTTATGAAAGAAATTAAACAATCAGTGTTGTTAATAATAGTTCTTAATCTCCTTGCTTAACAAAGGTTATGAAGTTTAGACTGAGGAAAGGACAAGGGGAGGAGATGGTATTTTACAAAATCATTCCAGAAGAGCCAGTGGACTCGGAATGGGTGTGGGGTTCGCGGTTTTGACATTTAACAATTTTATTAACATCTTTGCTTATTACGCACCTTGATCCACAGGATCTGCAGCTGGGAGAGAGTGTCCAGCTAACAGCCCGTGTCTCAGGCCCTGCCAGGGGATGAATCAATTAGCAAGAGAAGCAATGATGCAAATGCTCCGGGGTCACTCGGGATGCTGTTTGCCTTTTTGATAGAGAAAGCACGCCATAAATAACATCACACCTCAGGAAATCATTCCGGGAGGCCCAGATGCCGGCAGGGCTGCTGCCGGGGACGGAAGGAATCATTTGCTCATTGTGTGTATTTCCCCCATCTCAGTCAATGGAGGATTTGTAGTAAAATCAAAGTATTTAAAAGGAGGACAGTATGTGGTAACGGAGGCATGTTTAGTAATTTTTTTTAGTACCAGAACCTGTGATTTATGACCCAGAGTTACAGCCAACTTTATTACAAAAATGACTTCACCCATAATAACCTTATTCAGGGCTCTCTGGAGAATGATGTAGTACCCAACAGCATTATAATCTAGCAAATATTCACAAACAATTCCCTGCCTCGGTCTCCTTTGCCCCCCTCCCGTCTCCACCCCAGAGGCAGGCTTCCCCCTTCACTGCCTGGAAGAAGTTGCCTCCCAGGAAAGATTCTGTGCTCCTTCTGTGGGGATTTGCCCAGATCACGGATTTATAAGAAGCCTGGGACAGAAAGCTGCCTCCTGGGTCTGGGTCACACCTTCCCCAACCTTCTGCCCTGAGGAACAGTGAGCAGAACACACCCACTCACCTTTCATTTCCTCCCCGCACAGAACTCGCCTCACCCCTGCACCCCAGGCTACTCTGCCAGAGCTCTGATCCCCACCACCTGAGAAGGGCTCACTGCAGCTTCCCACCACTTAAATTGCCATGGTAACCACCAGCTGCACTAAAACCGCTAAGGCTGGGTGTCCAAGCAGGGTCCCCTGGGCGTAGGATCTCTGGGGATCTAGGAACTGGCCCTCCATCTTATTAAACTCTGGTGTCAGTTCCTAGCAATTGTTTTAAATTTACACCCTCAGAGTGGCTTAGTGGGATTACATGTCCATTTGCATTAAAACAGGTTTCTGTCATTAAACTGCCATACAATAAGCTTCCTCGGGACGAATTAATGAGCTCTAAATATCATCAAGTAGAAGTTCACTTCACCAAGAGGGCCACCAAGGGGGGCAGAAGGAAGTGGCTGCTCAGAAATCTCAGCCCAGGAGAAATGTAAGTGCCAAGTGAGAAGGAGTCTTGTCCTGGTTCTTGGCTGTGAGATAAATGGTTTCTGATTTAGGGCCCATCTGGGAGAGCTGGTGACATTCTCCCTGTTCACCAAAACCCCACACTTCACCATCTACTCCTTATTCCAAATACGCCTTTACTCTTGACCTTGGCTGCTGAAATTGGCTGATGGACTGTCAGCCCCTTTCTCTGTGACATGTCTCTGTTGTCTCTCTGTCCTTGAGGAACCTTGTCTGCGTCTAAGCTGGCCAAGAACAACAAGCTCACGGCACAGCGCCCCCTGTAGCTGGACTAAAGCCTTCCGACTCTACAATGCAGGGACAGTTGTTAAGGGACTATCCCCACAGTCCGTCAGGGAGCCCGATCCCAGAGCACTAGTCTCTGATTAGGAGCACCTTACTCTGGTCACCTAGAAGCAGAACAGGAACAGGGACAGTTTTTAGGGCTGGCTTGTCCCTGCTCACAAGGACCGCCAACACTTGCCCTGACAAATACAGATGTATGTCTAAGGAGCCATTTTTCATCAAAAATCAATCTCGACTTTCTTTTGTGGAAAGGAGTGAGACTTGGTGCTAGACAGACTTCCTGATCCGCAGGAGCTGTGATCTCATTTCTGTGCAGTCTTAACAGGGGACAGTAATGTATGATTGAGACCCTGCTATATTTAGGAATGACAAGATAGGCATTATTAATAGCTTAATTGACATTAAGGCAATTACCCCTACCCTTATTACAGTTTGTAGAATTACACAAAAAATATTGGCTGAGGCCTTTTTCTCCCTAGAGCTACCCAAGGATACAGCATTTTATTTCATGCCAGATCCCAGCTTTGACATTAGATACTTAGCCATAGAATGATTCCAGTAAATCATTATAAATGCATTATAATAAAGATGTTATGAGCTATCAGATATTAACCCCCAACCCCTAAAGAGAGATAAATAGTCCAGTTGCATGATTCTCACTTTGTTTCATAAGAAATAAGCTTTTGCAAAGAGCAACTGACTAATGAATTATAAAATGGTGTGTTGAGCTCAGATAATTAAACAATGCATTTTAGTGTCTAGTGCAGGATGAACACTAAATCATACACAAATAAAAAGGGAAAAACCTAATCCCCAAGCCCAGCTCCTATTTTCAAATAACATTAGAGGTGGGTCTATACTCCAGAAATGCTTCAACTCTTTTCTTATCTGATTAGAAGGGCATATCGAGTGTAAGATCAAGACACGAGGAGGTAAACTAAACCAATACTCAGAACAAGAATTCTGGAGGTGCTAATTTCAGATAAGCCCACAAGGTGATTTTAATGGAGATTTTACACGGAGATAACTTCTGTTCCCAAAGTGTTTACTGGGGCAAAAGTCTAGAAGAGTCTTGAAGTTTCCAAGTTTCCTTATACTTTTCTGTTTTGTCTTAACTCATGTAATAACATATGGCAGGGGTGTTAAAAACTGTGGCTTTGACCTTGTAGTAGAAGACTAATGGGAGGTGCAAGAGGCCGAGAGGTTGGTTTGTCCTGAGGGGTCACCATCCCTGGCAGGGCTCCATCTAGTGGTCAACCTTGGATCACCAAGAAGTTTTATCCTCAGGTGGCTGGCATGTGGGACTGGTTTGCTATTGGCTGCTGTTTTGGGCATGTCTTGAATTGGCCCCAAGATTTGAGGCTGCGCTTAAGCACGTCCTGAATATGGGTTTTAATCATCCAGCTTCTTAAAGGTGTGGTAACTGCCTCAAGGCCGTCTTCTGTTTCTTGGTCAAACAGGACACCGCTAATGACCAAGTGACCAAAATTAGAGACAACCTTGAACTCCACGTGGGCAATGAGCACCTGTGCTGGTGTGGAGCTTCCTAGGTACATCCTGTTCCACTTAGCTGTTCCTCTCCTGTGCTCCAGTCCAACCAGACCACACAGCCCAGTCTTTCCTCCATTTGTCCAGGCAGCTTCAGTATTGCCCAAATCAACTGACTTCAACCTTACCCAGAGGGTTGGGTGAACATTAAATGAGATAGTTCTATAAAGATCTAGCTATGAGAAGTACCTCTTAGAGAGTAAGCCCACAATGAAATGCTAATATTTTTATATTAGTTATCTTGTATTCTTTGACTCTCGCTCTTCTCATTGTTCTGCCCTTACATCCCAGGGTCCAGCACAGTACTTTAAGGCACCAATGTCATACATGCCAGCTATCCTAAACAATACTGATGGTAACAAGTACCAGTTAAGAGTTAACATTTTCTGACCACTTGATAGCAGCCAGCCACTAGGCTAAGAATCATCATCATCTCAATCAATTCTTTCAACAAGGCTGTGTGACAAGTACTATTTTCATTCTCATTTTATGGGAAACTAAAGTTTAAAGATGTTATACAACTTGCTCAAGGTCACACAAGCTCATAGGTGGGCCACCGAGATGTAAATCCAGAATGGGCCTAGACTTGGAGTCTCAGCTCTCTGCCACTGCATTGGGCTGATTTTGTCATCGTTCTTCTCTTTCATTTAGGCTGGGCTCCATCAAGGATCAGTCAAGGGGACGTATCCACTCTTAGATGGACGACCCTCAGGACTTTGATCTTTGACGTCCCAGGAAGTCCAGAACCACAGGCTAACTCTAGTTTACAGCTGCTCAAAAGTCACTTGTCTGAAAACTCCTGGGTCATTACATAAAACCATCCAAATAGACTTTACAATTGCGCACCCCATAAAGTTAATTTCACTTTGAGAGAATGTGTCTGAGGGAGGTGATGCACTCTGTTATGTATTCAGGTTGGTGGCTACAATAGATGGAGCTGTCCTGTCATCCTTGACACCCTGGCTTACTGGCAGCTTCGCTCCATCATGCTGTCACAGGCGAGGAACGGCCTCCCAGTCTTGGCTCAGAACAGTTATGCTTCCTAATGGTCCAAGCCTCACAAACCCCACACCTCCCTTAATTAAAAAAGTAAATTAAGAGGAATATTTCAACCTCAGGGATGAATTATCTTAGTAATTTAAGACTAATATTTTATTGGATAAAAGGACACACATGGGTATTTATTAAAAATGCTGCCTTCCACATTCTGTGGAAGAGGATGTGTGAGGTGGTGAGGTGTTTGGGAACCAGAGGGGCTAGGAGTGAACTTGCCACTTTAGAACACAGGTTGACTATTTGCTCTACATTTGTCCTTCAGACACAGCAGCCAGACATTTGGGATTTTCCACAGTCTTGATTTCAAACTTGCTGACTCTGCGTGCTATGGCAGACACTACTAATCTCCCAGGGTCAGGCACACTCGCCTCTCAAGCACCTGCACGGCTCAGCTCATTGGCAGTTGGAGAGGCCATCTGATGTGTCTGGTTGCTGTGAGTGGAAGAACTGTGGGTCCCTTCCAGGCTGAAGCATCTATTGGTGGATGACCCTCCAGCGCTCTCCTCCCCTGCGGAAGTGATCTCGGAAGCACGTGCTGAGATGACAGCATGCCCAATATCCCAGATTCCTGAGTGATTTGGTGGGGCTGTATCCTCCACAGGCCCATGCTGGACATGGAGCTTCAACAAGAAGTAAAGTTCTGCTGGGTGAAGTCACTGACATTTGGAGATTATTTATTACTACCACAAAACCCAGCCAATCCCGACTAAGTTGACGTTTTGTTCAGAAATATGGTCTTTCTTTCCAATTCATAAACCCTTATCCTTTTTCCGATAGCCTTATTCACTTTTACCATAGTTCACACATTTTTCTTCAACCTTTCAGATGCCTAAAATTGTCAAATGACCCTGAACCAGTCAGAGCAGTGCTTTGCCCTTCAACTATTGACAAATATTGGTACTATGAAATAAGTGAGCAAAACAGAAGACAAGGTTGGCCTTTTGAAAATAACAAGGCATATTATGATAATAAAAAGAAGGAAAAAATAGAGAAAAGGAAAGAAGAATGAGAGATAAGCAATGAAAAATAAAATAAAGAAAAGACAAAGGAAGAAAAATAGAGAAAAGAACACAAAAGATGGGCAATTTGTATCGAGTTAGTGATAGACACTTGTTGGTAGTTGAGTTCCCCTCTGGAAGGCATCTCTCAGGATATCTTGGATCCTCAGCACCAATACCTGTGCCTAGCATGCCAAAGCACTCAAAAAATGTTGGCTGAATGGATAAGTCAAGGAATGAATGAATCTTCATTTTGTATATTACTTGAAATGCATATTACTTGAATAGTCTATAACTATGAATGGGCACTCACTCCATCACATTGAAAAGCAGTGCAAAAAGTGAGAGGGGACTGAAAATCATTGAGTTTGAATAGCTCTTCATAACCTCTAAACCTGAGTCCTTGAAAAGAGCAACTATGAGGTCAGAGCAATTATTCCTTGTCCTAGAAACAGGACATCACTGATGACTCAGAGCAGTCTGTTTAAAATAGTGTTTCGAATAAACAGGGTAAAAATGTCCTTGTTTTGTTCGCTTCCAGCTGGACTGAGCAGAGAGTACAGTCAGCACAGGGACATCTGTGGCCTTTACTGCAGTGGGAGATGAAAGTAGAGGAATGAAATAACATTTGCTGAGTAATTTATTTTTAAAAAACTTTAAATGGGGCAAAAAGTAACAATATATCACAGGGACAAGAAGGTGGAGCTGGGGGGCGCCTGGGTGGCTCAGTGGGTTAAGCCGCTGCCTTCGGCTCAGGTCATGATCCCAGGGTCCTGGGATCAAGCCCCATGTCAGACTCTCTGCTCAGCAGGGAGCCTGCTTCCCTTCCTCTCTCTCTCTCTGCCTGCCTCTCTGCCTACTTGTGATCTCTGTCAAATAAATAAAATCTTAAAAAAAAAAAAAAGAAGGTGGAGCTGGGAGTCCTTCTACTGCCAAAACCAACTGGGGACCACCCGTAGAATATTCATCTGGTCATGGAGTCATTCACTTTCCCTAGGATGCACCAAAGCACTGTGATGTGGCTGCCCCATTGGAAATGCTCACAGCCGAAGTCAATAGAAACCAGTTCTAAGGATGTGGAAGGAAGTTAGCTTTCCCTCTGGGGAAAAGTGTGCATCCGGGGTCTCTCATATTATTTGTGTGTGTGTGCACATGCTCACACACACTCCAGCAAAGTTCAGCTGTGAAGGGCTTGTAATGAGAATGAAAGCCCCGAGCTAGCAGAAAGCTGATGTGTGGCGCGTGAAGTGGGGGTCACTATAATGTGGAGTAGGCAGGAACGTGCGCACACGGGAGGAGGGCATCCTTGCAGATCCTATGGAAACCCAGCAGAGGTGTTGTTCTGTCCTGCCTGCAGTTTTAAAGGAAAAGATCTCTTGGAATGATCACCTCCAAGAGATGCTCACACTCCCTATATCTCAATTCAAATTCATCAACTTCAACCTGTCATTCCCCAGCTACACTGTCCTCCCATGTCTTTTCAAAGGAACACACATTCTTCTGGTGTCCCTGGCTATACCCCTCAAAATCAGGAGCTTTTCCTCCTGACTTTTCCCTTCTTTCAATCTCTTCCCCTTTAAAAATGTTTTTTGGATTCCCTCTTTTCTTCTCCGTGCCTGGGCATCTATCTAGCTGGTCTAATTATACATCATTGCTTTCCTCTAGGAAATATAAGACCCAGACACAAATAACAGAATGCTATCCCATAATCCAAGCAGAAATGATGAGTGTCAGAGTAACCATGGCCCTAAGTGTTAGATTTCTCAGATAGTTCAGATTTCATGTAATTTTATAATTTTCAATAAAGGCAATTTGTTTTCAATGCCTATGTTGAAAAATGAAATTTTGGGGTATGACTTGATTTTCTTCTCTAGTATGTCTTTTTCCCCTTTGGACCTCTCTCTTCCCCTAATCACGCAGCTTGACATGTCTCTGCTCTGTAACTCAAGGAAGGGATGAGCCGGCATTAAACAGAAGAATTCTCTTCCTGACTTGCCTATTTCAAAGTGTAACCCCTAGGGGAAAGAAAGACTTATTATTAAGGCAGAGGTGAAAGAGTTGGGAGCAAACATGGATATAAGGAGGCGCTGCCCCCTCACCTCTTATAGAAGAAAAGAGCCTCCGTGTTGGTGGAGGGAGAGAAGTGGAGGAATAAATGGGAACAGGGACATCCACCAGAAAAGGAACTCATGTCCCGCTAGCTGGTTTTAGATACGATAAGGTGACAAAACCCTTGCAGCCATTGTGGGAACAGAGGTGGAGGGAGTGAAGATGGGTAAACTGGTATAACTACTTTGGAGGCTAACTCAGCAGCATTCGGTAAATTGGAAAACCTGGAGAAATTTTCACACACACATATATAAAGAGATTGGTACAAAAATGTTCATTGCAGCATTACTTCCAACAGGGGAAAAAAGCACCCAACAAACTAAGTGCCCATTAATAGAAGAGGGAATAAATAAAACGTGGAATGGTGTCAACCACAGACCATTAGACTATTGTACAGCAATTAAGAGGAATGGGTAAAACAATAGGAAGAAATTACAGGGGAATTTAGACCTTAGAATCCCACTGCTCTAATAAGACTTGAAGTTAAAATATAAGTGCTTCATTTTACAGATAAGAAGAAATGGGGGCCCAAAGGTTAAATGGTTTCTGAAAATCAGGCCAATGTTTATAGACTTCCAACGTGGCCTTTTGTCCATGAAGTTATCTGATACCTCAAGCCACCCGGTATAGTTTTCAGTTTATTCCAGAAATAGAAAGTTGTCTGCTCTGATCTCCCCAGTACACTAGCAGGGAAGGAAGACAAGAAGAAGAGAGGGAAAGGGGAAGAAGAAAGGAAAGAAGAGATATTGCCCTGTTCTTGAGATCAGTCCAGATGAAGACCAGCAGGAAACCAGGAAAGCCAGTTCTCATATTTCCCATCTTCATAGCTAAAGTGTCTCCTGATCCTCTCTGGATCTCCATTATCTTATTAGGAAAATAAGGAGTGCAACTGGAAGGAATTCTACTGACCCCTTATGTTCAAAAACATGGTCCTTGCCACAATCTACCTTTTCTGCTGGATAGTCAAACCTAGAGAGCACATCTGATGCCTTTTTCTCACTATACTATTTAATTCTCAACACACCTATAAACTTGCGGGAAGACTCTTTTACCTACGCTTTTAAGATAAGCACCAAATACAAATCTCAACACTAAATGGCAATCCAGGCTGCGGGGGGGTGGGGGGGTGGGGGGCGTAGATTGGGAGCCCAATGTCAGTGAAGCGGCCATGGCTCCATCTCCATGAAAGCCTGAGACAGGAGGGGAAGTCAGAAGACACCATCCACTGACCTCCAGCTGGATGGGAGTGGGAGTCAGGAACGCCATGCTAAGTCCTGACTGTGTCACCCACTTGGGCTGTCACACCGGAGAAAACTGTTCTGCCTCCAGGCTTCTTTTGCAAAGGAAGAAAAAGTTGTAAGGAGAGAAAGTTCTCTGAAAAGTACAGCATGTGCTGGAGGCCAAATGTTATAGAGATCCAGGAAGTGAAAGGAGACTCATCTTCTTCTCAGCCACGACTACATTCTAAGTGGCCAGATTTCAAAGTGTCCCAGCTGGGCCATCAGAAACCCAGAAACCTGCATGCACCTGGCTCAAATTCACTTTTCACTTTTAAAGTAACAGTTTTTTGTAATTATTAATGGTTTATTCATGTGACCACCCATGAGTGAAGGGCATTTCCCTCTTCCACATCTTTAATGGAAATAATTAATGAGGTGTTAGAAATTAACAACAATTAACAGTGCATAGGAACAGGAGCAGAAGGTCAGAGACTCCAAAATGCGATGGTTAGCTTCTCGGGTGGAAGCCTGCCATTTCGAGGAGGGACGTACCAGGAGAAATTTTCCTGTTAAATATCTTGCCATTGTACTGACTTTTCAAATGGGGAAAAACACCAACAATGGCTCTACTACTCTTATTTCTTTTTTTTTAAAAAGATTTTATTTATTTATTTGACACAGAGAGAGATCACAAGTAGGCAGAGAGGCAGGCAGAGAGAGAGGAGGGGGCAGGCTCCCTGCGGAGCAGAGAGCCCGATGCGGGGCTCGATCCCAGGACCCCGGGATCATGACCTGAGCCGAAGGCAGCGACTTAATCCACTGAGCCACCCAGGCGCCCCTCTTATTTCTTAACAGTACAGGTTTCACTGACGGGGTACGAGAGTTCCTAGCCCTGGAGTGTGCAAACACTGCTGCAAAACAGGGGCCAAAACACCATCCTTTTGTAAGAAGGAGCATGTTAACGGAAGGAAGTTGTTACCTGGTGCTTCTTTCAAGTTTATTCATCTTGCCAAGCAAATAAAATCATACAACAGATTACACTTTTGACTTAGGAAGCATTGCTTGATACAGAGATCAAACAACTGCATGACCATCTTAGATTTTATTAGATTTTAGTGGATTTCTGGAAGGAACTGGTACTTGGAGTAATGCATGAATATACACACATATATATTACATGTGTATACGTCTGATTAACTACAGTATCTGTGCAAGTATCATTGTTGTATCTAGGCAAATTAATAAAAAGTTGCCTTAAATTTATCTTCCTGATAGCTAAGTGCCAAGGAATATTGCCTTGAGGTATTGGGTCTCCCATCCTCAGTCCATGCAATTTTTTCCCCCATTTTCTAAAACATAACTGAAAGTCCTCAAGCCAAAGTTTTACATATATCTCAAGGCTGAAAATAAAGTTAGAGAGAGTGAGTCAAGCTCAGCAAACTGATGATCTCACCAAGGATATCCACCAAGGATATCCTACTAGAGAACAGGCATGGGATTTATATATATTCTGCTTCCACCCACAAAGTAATTACAATTATAATTACATTACCTGTAATTATAAACATAATTAATTATACTCCTGCAGTGCTTTAGAGCTTACAAAGTACATCACATACATAAATTATTTAACCTCATCAGTACCCTGTGAGGCGGGCATAGCAGAATACCCGCAGAACAATACCAAGGACTTCTCATGGAACCCAGGTCTGCTGTTTTCGCGAGGCCACTTCCTCCTTTCTCATTCATGATTATCTCCTTAAACAAAGCTTATGCAGAAAATGAGAAAAGAATACAGTTTCTAGAGGCAGTGATGATTCTGGATCCTTGGTCAAGCAACTTCCAGACCACCACAAATGGTTTTCAGAGAAGGCATGGGCCAGAATTTGTGGGAGTTGGGACCAGTCACAAGGCCCTCAAGGTTCTGGTTTAGCCCAGGTATGCAGGATCGCTTGGCTTGCCTTGAGCCTCAGTCCATGTTTTCGTGGATAAGAGTCACTCACAGAATGACAGACTTTGGGAGCTAGGAGAGCAAACATCTCTTGTGCACCTACGATGTGCACATGGCTGGGAATACAGAGCCCAGCCAAGCTCTGCAGAATCTCATGACCAAGGGGAAGGAACTGTCATCACACCAGGCAGTTCAGCCCTTGAGTTTCCCAGATTAGAGGTCAAAATGTACACTCCTCTGCCTGCCTTTCAAGGTTCTTCCCCATACCTGCTGAAATCCAGCCTGATGCCTCTCTCGAGACTGCTTTCCTACTATACTTTAGTAACCCACCCAGTCACCCTCACCTGCCTCCTCCGTTACCCCCAGGCCACTGTCTGGTCCTGGTCCTGGGTTTCTCATTTGCAGTGCTCTCTACCCTCCTCTGGATAGAAGGGAAGGTAGATTTGGGCCCTTTCATTGAGAACTTAATCTCCTTGGAGAAGGAAATTGTACTCAAATAACTAAAACAGAAGTCATAAAGTGTTCAGGGCCCTAAAACAGTGCTGCTCAAAGTGTGGACCTCAGACCAAGCAGACTAGTAGCCCCCAGGAAATTGTTAGCAATGTGAGTTCTTGGGCCCTACTCTGGACCTATGGAATTAGGATCTCCAGGGTTGGGCCCAGCAATTAGAGTTTTAAGAAGCTCTCCAGGTGAATCTGATGTCCATTAAAGTTTGAGAAAGCCTCTCTTCAAAGAAAGACTTTTAAACAAAGTCTGAAGGTGGAGTGATTTACATCCTTTAAAGACTGCCAGGATTCAGGCACTTGGAGAGGGGTCATGGGCATTCCTAAGGTAAGGACAGTGCAAGAAGAGGCCTCCAGAGTATGGTCTGGGAGCAGCAAGAACTTCTATATGTCCAGCACCTAGGATGGCTAGAGAGCTGCTGGCAGGCAATTTTCAAGTAATAACAGTAATAGCAATAGTTAGCATTTATGGGGTCCTTATTTTGTGTCACATAGATTTCTAAATGCTTTATTCACAGGAATTTTCTCATTCTATTTTTACAACAACCCTACTGAGTAGAAAGTGATCTCTAGTTACATGTGAGGAAAAGCAGGATTGGGAAGAGTAACTAAACCACCCCAGGCACACAGCTTGCGTTTGAATTTTCGTAACAGTGAGGATCTAGGCTGAGTTTTCAGATTGGTAGCACCAAGATCACAACTTGACCTTGGGGCTATTTGGGAGCCATGATTCAGGAGACAGAGGAAGGAGCCTGAGGACTGGATTTGGGGCAGTGGGAATGAAAAGGAAGAGGAGATACAAGGACCAAGACTTGGTAAGGGATGAGATGGAAGGAACAAAGGGGAGGCTGGAGCCAAAAACAGTCCTGGGAGCTCAGTCTAGGAGGAGGCTGGAGTCATGAACCAAAGAGGAGAACAACAGTAACCAAAAACACATCACCCTTTCTTCATATTGGATTTTCTTACCAGCTACTTATATGCCAGATAATGTTCTCTAAGAGTTGTACATAGGTCGGGTCATTTAATTTTTACAACAATCTTAAGAGATAGTGTTCATCTTTCTAATTTACAGAGGAGGAAGCTGAGGCACAGAGAGTCCGAGGTGCTCATCAAGGACCACAGAGGTTTGGCCAGCCCTTTTTGCTCTCCTCTCGCTACAAAATAGCACTAGCATCTTCCCAGTCATTGGGATATTTGTTTCTCAAAGGAATACATAAAGTTTTCTTCTAAACTTGGAAGCAAACAGAATGCAGCCGATTAAAGCAGCAGGCTAATTAATCCAGTAGCTCTCAACTTTCTCCCTGCACAAGAATCACCTGCAGAGCTTTACAAATGCTCCAGGGCTGGGGATCCATGCCCAGACATCCCGGTCCAGTGGGTCTGGGGCGAGACCAGTGCAGTGTGTGTTAACTGTGTATTGTGTCAAGCTCCCCCATGTGTTTAATGTGGATGCAGCACCGAGACTATTGAAAATTAACCAGCTGACAAGCATGTACTGCTTACCTCCTAGGAGTACATGCTGTGCTCCATACAGTGGCAGACCCCAAAGGAGATCAAGACGCTGCACCAGCCCTCAGAGTTAGTATCTTCCCAGATCTGCATGAGACCAAGAAAGAAGAAGATGGAAACAATACTGGGGAGCAGAACAGAGGTGGTGAATTCAGCCAATGCCCCAGAATTAATCCTTGGAGCCTGCTTGGAGAATCAGGGAGAACTCAAGAAGGACAGTGTTTATACTAAATAAAACAGATAAGGAAACCATCCGAGATTGTGGTGCAAAGTTATGCTTCCCCTTGAGAGGTCAACTGGCATAGACCAATTTGTCACGTTCTGCCTCCTTTCTCCACAAGAGGAGCTCTGAATGGTTTACGTATCCAGACCCGGGTCAGGGCCTGGCGCCTATACCACTGACAGTGGGGCATATCTTCTTTTTTTCTTGGCCAATGGGAAAAGAAGGAAAACATTCAGCAGCTGCTAAATCCCAGGGTCTTTATTTGAACTTCCCTGGACCAGGCAAGTGAGTGGTATTTATGGCTTGAAAGAATTTCCATCTGTAAGTTTATCTTCTTGTTAAAAATCAGCCATCCCCCTTACCCAAAACAACCAAAGACAATAAATCAAGGCTTAAGTAAAAAGCAAAGACTTGTTTCTACAAATAGGAATCCCTATGTTTAATAACATACTTTTTTTTTTTTTTTTTTTTTTAGTATGGGGCATCATAGGAAGTTAAGTGATTGGCAGGTGGGGGCAAGCTTTCTTCAACTACGCAGAAGTCACAGAAATGAGACAGATGCTGTCCAAGCTAAGGGAGGAAGAGCTGGGCTAACATTTCCCCATGAATTCCAGCACTTCATCAGGGCTTTCTTTACCTCTCCCAAATGATGCACACTGGTGCTGTTGTTATTCTTAACTAATTCTGCCAACTCATGACTATCCCTTCCAACCTGGTTCCTTTCTCTTTCACAGAAACAATGGTGTCAAAACAAGCAAGTCTCCTTTCTGAAGTACTGAACGGATATGTAATTCTACCACTGTCACGAAAGGAATGACCACAGAGTTCAGAGGCAGCCAACTGGTGCAATAAGTTACTACTTTTCTATCAAAATGTAAAAAAGATACTATTTAATGCTGATGGACCCCAAAATCTCCTCTCCCAAGAAGACTCTGTGGACCTCTTGTCCACATGGGTTCAAGTACAGTAGCAGTTATGGGGCCCAGACAAGGGCCTTTCCTTCTACCCTACCACTCAAGTTGCTCCCACTCCCAACCCACATTGTATCACATGAGTTAGGGGGTCATTTTCCTGCTGATTAAGTTCAGTCTCATTCATAGGTACAATAGAAAGAGCCCTTGTAAGCAGAAGGCCTGTGACTACCAAATATGTCTACCAATAATTGGTCACATTGAAATATTGTCTCTTCTGAAAATCTTCTGAAGAGTTTTTGTTATTTTTCTTTCTTTTGGAGAAATTTGGAAGGATTGTTCGGTCCTTCAGAATGTCATTTGAAATGCATATAATCTTTGGAATTGGGGTTCCACTTCTTAAGCCACTTTCTATTATTTCTATATTTCTATGCCCCATGTACAGCAGGTATTCCAATAGTATATAATAGTAATAATGTACACACAATGTAGAATTTAAAACCTACAAACCATGTTCATGGAAACTTATTTTCAAATACAATCTCACTTGGGCAGATTGGCTCTTAACCAACCTTCCAGAATTAGAAGTAGCTGCCCTTACTAGGAGCGCCCTTGGTGTTGTCTGTGGTGTAGGGCAGGGTGAAAAGTTGGGAGGGAAGAAGCCATCATCAGCAAAAGTTTCTTCCAGAGGAAGCCAAGCATTCACTCTGGATTTCTTTCTCTCATAAAGGGAAAGGCAAATTGCTTGGGTTCTCCTACGCTCAAAGGGAAATTATAGGATTCTTTTCCCCTGACAAAGTCTGCACTCACCCTACCTTTTTTTTTTTTTTTCTTTTTGAGAAATTTAAAGACACAAAAAGGTGGGTCAGTCAGTTAAGCATCTGCCTTTAGCTCAGGTCATGATCCCAGGGTCCTGGGCTCAAGTCCTGCATTGGGCTCCCTGCTCAGCAGGGAGTTTGCTTCTCCCTCTTTCCCAATCTCCTGCTCATGATCTCTTTCTTTCTCAAATAAATAAATAAAATCTTTTCTTTTTAAAAAGATACATGAAGTTAAACTCTTACATTCATACTTACCAAAGTTAATAACTGTTAACATCTGGTATTTTCCTCCAATTTTTGTTTTTTTAAGAAATAATGTTTCAGATTCCAAACTGCATCCCCTTCAACCTCAACCAGTTCACTCCCCCCACACCCAAGAGAAACCACTTTCATGAGTTGGTATGGACCTTTCCAGCCTATCAAAAATATACATGTTTTAAATATTTTTTTAAGATTTTATTTATTTATTTGACAGAAAGAGAGATCACAAGCAGGCAGACAGGCAAACAGAGAGAGAGGGGGAAGCAGGCTCCCCGCCAAGCAGAGAGCCTGATGCGGGGCTCGATCACAGGACCCTGAGATCATGACCTGAGCCGAAGGCAGAGGATTTAACCCACTGAGCCACCCAGGTGCCCCGCAAATATACACGTTTTATACACTTACACATGCAGGAAGCAAACAGTATTACCTTCTATATGTATTTTGTATTTAAATAAATGATGTCATTTTTTATATTTTCTGCAACTTGCTTTTTTTCCTATTTAACAATAGGTTTTGGGTGATCTGTGTTGAAATATGCAGAGCTAGTTAATTAACCCCTGTTCATGATGTACACATCATATTTTTAAATCCACTATTGAGAGATATTTAGGTTCTTTCCAGTTTTTCACTATTTTCTATAATGCTGCAACAAATATTCCTGTACATGTCCCTTTGTACACACCTCAAGGGTTTTCAAAGGAAATACACTCATTAGTAGAATTTAGGGGTCTATGCTATGCACAGTTTCACTTATGTGCTGCCACAACTCCCAAAGTGACTCTACTGATTTACATTCCCACCAGCAGAAGGTGATGGGACCACTTCCTCTGCATGCTGGCCAATACACGACACTACTGGACATTTAACTTTTTTTCCAATTTGACAGTTTAAAAATAATGGCTAAGTATTGGTTATAATTATTTCTCATTTCCATGACTACTCATAGGCTTAACTATCTTCACAGGTTTATTGTCAGTAACAGTTTTCTTTTATCATATCCTTTGCTTCTTTTTCTATTAGATTATTTGATTTTCATTACCAGTTTATAAGGATCCTCCATGTTCTGTGCATAGTAGTCTTTTGCATATTATATACATCAAAAATAAATCTTTTTAAAATTGGTAATATATTCATAGGTAAGATGCACAAGTGCATAGTGAAAATTTCTCTCTCATCTATTCTCTCCTCTTGCATTCAGTTTGCCTTCTTGGAGAAAACCAATGTGCTAGTGTACCTTCCAAAAGTTCTATACATATGCAAAAAATAGTTTCTATATTCCTCTAAAGTAACATTAGTTCTTCAACTTGCTTTTTTCACTTAAAGATCATTGTCTATTAGTTTATACTTCTTTCTTTTTATTAATGCAGAATATTCCTTTGTATTAATGGATCAGGATTTATTTAACCGGTTTCCTACCGAATGACAATTAGGTTACTTTGAATTTCTTGTTGTTAAAAGTTGTGCTTCAGTGACTTTTTTATACATATATTATTTCTTACATGTACAAATGACTACACAATAAATCCTCCAAAGTGGAAATGCCAGTTAAAACTAAGTACTTTTCCTAAAATCAAAAACACAATGGGGCGCCTGGGTGGCTCAGTGGATTAAGCCGCTGCCTTCGGCTCAGGTCATGATCTCAGGGTCCTGGGATCGAGCCCCGCATCGGGCTCTCTGCTCTGCAGGGAGCCTGCTTCCTCCTCTCTCTCTGCCTGCCTCTCTGCCTACTTGTGACCTCTCTCTCTGTCAAATAAATAAATAAAATCTTAAAAAAAAAAAAAAAACACAAGAAACAACAGAAGCTGGCAAGGATGTGGAGAAAAAGGAACCCTCTTGCACTCTTGGTGGAAATACAAACTGGTGCAGTCACTGTAGAAAATGGTATGGAATTTCCTCAAAAAGTTAAAAACAGAACTAATCAACGATCCAGCATTCAACTCCTAAGTATTTACCCAAAGAATACAAAAACACTAATTCAGAGGGATACCTGCACCCTTATGTTTATAGTAGCATTGTTTACAATGGCCAAGACATGGAAGCAGCCCAGGCATCCAATTGATTAATGAACGGATAAAGAAGCAATATAGATGAATGGAATATTATTCAGCCATAAAAAAAGAAAACTTGCCATTTGCCACGACATGGATGGAGCTAGAGAGTATAATGCTGAGATAAGTCAGTCAGAGAAAGACAAACACCAAATGATTTCATTCATATGTGGAACTTAAGAAATAAAACAAACGAGCAAAAGGGAAAAAGAGAGAGAGAGAGCCCAAGAAATAGACTCAACTATGGAGAACAAACTGATGACTACCAGAGGAGAAGTGGGTGGGGGATGGGTCAAAGGGGTGACAGGGATTGAGGAGGGCAATTGCTGTGATGAGCACCCGGTGTTGTACGGAAGTGTTGAATCACTATGCTGTACACCTGAAACTCATTTAATACTGTATGTTAGTTGACTGGAATTTAAATAAAAACTTTTCTTAAAAGTGTCATTTATTCTGTTCAATTGTATTTAAACTTTGTTTATAATGGGTTTTGTTTGTCTGTTGCCAAATAAAAGAGTTAAATTTTGCTATAGTCAAATTTAAGTACCTTTTCGCTATAGTGTATGTTTTTTGTATCCTGTTAAAGAAAACCTCTCCTACTTCAAGGATATGTTTTTTTCACATAGGTTTAGAGTTATGTGATTTATACCTTAGGCACTTAATCCATTTGGAATTTATATTTGTGCATGGAATAAAATTGGACTCTCATTTTATTTTCTCCCAAGAGATGGCTCCATCTACTCCTTCTTCATTGATTACCAATGTAATCTCTGCCACAAACTAAATTTTAGCATATGTATGGCTCCGTTTTCAGGCTGTCCTGTTTGATCTACTTATCTGACCTACTCCAATATCAGACTATTTTAATGACAGTAGTTTGTAATATGCCAGGCCACTGTTAAGACAAATTTTTTTTTCAAATGTTTTAATGTGCAATAACATCAGGCTAATCAGAGCCCTCATATGTCTAAATAATAATGGAACTTTGGTTTTGGAGGAAAATGACATTTTATAGTCTGTTGAAACTGAGGTGGGAGTCCACGTTGTGCCAAAAGATAAAATTTAAAATCTAGATTTACTGTGTTTGGAAAGGTTTTACACAGTTCTTTTGTAAGCACAGTACTTTCAAAATGTCTTTGAGATCACGATGGATTGTGCCTCTCTTCCCGCATCCCTATCTATGTGTGTGGGCAAAGAGAAAAAGAAAAAGTCCATGAGTCCAGGGTAAACATACAAATCTTTGGTTTACAGATTAAGAAAAAGAGACCCCAGAAGTGGGAGGAGGTCAAGCCACAAGTCACAGAACCCTTGTTATTTGCTGTCCTGCCAACTACTTGATTTAGTAGATTTCAATGCCTCAAAGAGCCAATAGCTGACAGATCATGATTAATTCATCAGACACCTACTGCTTGACCAGTCTTGAAATGGTGGGAGGGATGGCAGCAGTGAATGTACTGATCAGCAATCAAGTGAGAAAGGACTGTTCTTGCTACAGGGAAAGAACATGTAGAGCTCCAGAAATAGGCCTGTCTCATTTCCTCAAGGCTGGTGAAGGAGCCAACTTCCACTCTGCTCCCATGGGAACATCACTCCACAAATGCTAACTCTGCTTTCTTTTCGGCTAGGCTTTGAAGACTTTTGTACATCTTCCTCAGGCTAAGTCAATAAGGTGTTCATGGTAAAGCGTATATAGAGTCAGAGTCAAAGAAAATACACTCAATAAAAATGAATTCAGGGCACAACAAAGCATTTGAAACGTAGTTTTTCTATGTTGTGTGGGGGGGAAAGATCTGGTTGAATTTTCTAGCCTCTGATTTGGTGAAGCCCAAAAGATAATGGGCAATTCACAGCCAAGGTGGGTAAAGGGGATGCTCTCTCTTTGGAGGCTTAAAAAGAAGAGCAAAAGTAGAAAAATCAACTGTCATATTCTATACATGATATATAGCAAAGAGCAAGTGATTCACTGCCAAAGAGAAGTGAGACTTTTGTTTGGGAATAAGACCAATGACTTGGACTCTTTGAATTATCCAACAAATACGCCTCCTTATGAATACTGAGAAATCCATAGTGGACAAGACATCCATGTGCCATCTTTCACAGTATTTCCATTCTAGAGCAGAAAAGGCAAACAACAAGTCAAAATTAAATCACAAGCTGTAATGACCGGTATGAAGGAAACAAAAGTCTGAGCTAGAGGCCAAATATAGGAAATCCATGTTCCACAGGGGGTCAAGGAATGCTTATCTGAGGAGAACACTTGTGTTGAGACACAAGGGAGGCAAAGGAGCTGGCTAAGCAAAGACCGGGGGAAGAAACTCTCGGCAGGTGAACAGGTCCTGAAATGGGCAGAAACTTGGCATGGTCAGATTGCTGAAAGGGAAACAGTGGTGAAGCCCTCGGAGAGGGCAGGTGTGGGAGAGGTGGCTGGGAACAGACCCCAGCTAGGTGATGCAGAGCCTTGTGGACAAGAGGA
This sequence comes from Meles meles, assembly GCF_922984935.1. Taxonomy (NCBI): domain Eukaryota; kingdom Metazoa; phylum Chordata; class Mammalia; order Carnivora; family Mustelidae; genus Meles; species Meles meles. The sequence continues at coordinate 73,117,619 of NC_060074.1, forward strand.
ACTCATTCACATTTTTACCCTAAAGCCCACAGAAAGCCTGGAGTACTGCTTAAGCAGGAAAGTGACCAATCTGATTTACATGTGCCAAAAACCTACCTGCTACATGGAAAATAGATGAGAGTGCAGACGTTTAAGTGAGAAGAGATGGTGGACTAAGGTAGGAAAGTGAAAAGGAAAAAAAGTGGACTAATTCAATGTGGACGTGGATTCAGCAAGGCTTGCTGGCAGACTGTATTGAGAGGGTGAGGAAAAGGACAGAATCCAAAATAACTTTAAGGTTCTTCCTTTGAGTAGCTGGATGGATGGAAGTGCCTTTACAGGAAAGACTGGATGAGGGAGGGCATAAACTGGAAATGGAAATTAAGTATTCCATTTGGACAAGTTAGATCAGCACATATATGATTTTGAAACTCAGAGGAAATAAAAATTGGGGAATTGCTAGCATTTAAAGATACTGAACATGGGAAGAAATGAGATCGTCTAAGGAGAGGGTTTGGAGATGCACAAGAAGAGGGACCAGATTCAAAGTCTGAGAAGTATCAATATTCAAGGTAAGAAAAAAACTGAAGCTCACACAATGGTCCATGAAGGAGGAGGAGAAACAGTGGAGTGTGCTGTTGTGGAAATCAAAGAGAAGAGCAGGTCAAGAAGGATGGAGGGATTAAGGAGAACATGCCTGGGATTGTAGGTCTCAGCAGCCATTTTCTCAGAAGGCACCTACTCCTCCTGGTTATGTCTGCACCAGAAGTTCAGGGATTTACTATTCAAGAAGATGTGTTGGCCAAAAGACTATTGCTGTCCCCCTGGGGTTAATGGCTTTTAAGCAAACACTGATAAGAGTCCATCATGGGAGATCAGGAACTCAGTACCTCATGCCTGCATCACGGTACCAGCTCCTCGCTGGCTGCCGTAACTCCTGACTTCCTAACTCTGGTATTATATGCTAACTCAAGATCATACCTTGAAATACTACTTGCATTTTTCAGGAAAATTTACCCTCACCTATTAAAATTTAAAATGTTTGTACACTCTGACTGGGCACTTTTATTTCTGTGCATCTCATAAGAACTAAGATAAATGTTTGAGACTGTTCCAATTTGTAGTATAATAGGAAAAAATTAGAGCAACCTAAATGTCTACTCTTAGGGAGGTGGTAAATATTAAAGAATGACCTAGCAATACAGTTGATGTTATGTAGCCACTGGGAAAAACGTAGTCTTTCCAGATGGGCTGACATGGAAAGGAGGCCATAATCTATCACATTGCTGTGTGCACTTCCCTCTCCTTGCCTTCTAATGGAACCCCAGTTTTGTTCTGTTCTCCACTCCCACCCCAAGGCAGCTCATGTGACTCAGGCTTTAGCTAATTGTTGCATTCACCTAGAAACTCTAAATGTGAAGATCCTCTTTGAATCTATTCTCAACTCTGTAGCCAAAGAGGTTTTTAAAAACATCATCAATGTCACCTTCTTCTAATCACCCTCAGAACAAAGACCAAAATCTGTACAAAAGTCTATGAGGCCTTGTATGATCTGACCATTGACTGACCACCCATCACCACTCTCCTGCTTATTCTCTGGGCTCCAGTCACAATGGTTTTCTTTCTGTTCTTGAATCATAACGTTTCTTCCTTCTACAGGAGTTTGGGTGTGATGTTCTCTTTGCCATCATCTCTCAGTTAGCTCAAATGTCATCTTCTCAGGGAAGCCTTACTGACTATTCAAGCTGGATTTGATCCATCCATTCTTATGTTCAAAACTACTGTGTACTTACCCTTTCCCTCTTGACATTTCTTATGATGTATAGTCATGCAATCACAGGGTGATTAGTTGAAAGTTTTCTGCCTCCCGCAACTCTAAGCCCTCCGAGAGGACTGTGCCTATCTTGCCCCAGATTTTATAAGTATCACCGTGCATAGTACATGGGCATAGTAGGTGCTCCACAAATGTCTATCAAATGAATGAATCTGGAACACACATAGTAGGGCTCCACTGATAATCATTTAGTCAAACTGAGTTGAAGATAGAGATCTAAATTTGTTCTATTAATTTCCATCGATTAATGTGACTTTAAGATTTAACCATAATATATTCCTTCTTCTTCTATCCAATCCATCAGTATATCCCATCAACTCTACTCCCAAAACACATCCCAATTTCTGCCCCTCCCTCGCATCTCCACCACCACCACCAGAAGCCCTTCCATTGGCTTCTCCTGTTCTCATGTTTACTTATTTATTTTTTAAAGATTTTGTTTATTTATTTGACAGAGAGAGATCACAAGTAGGCAGAGAGGCAGGCAGAGAGAGAGGAGGAAGCAGGCTCCCCGCTGAGCAGAGAGCCCAATGCAAGGCTGGATCCCAGGACTCCAAGATCATGACCTGAGCTGAAGGCAGATGCTTAACCCACTGAGCCACCCAGGTGCCCCTGTTTCATGTTTAGAATATCCTCCATTGTTTGACTTTCTCTTCTTCTCCCTCTCTTAGAAACACCCTGCCCCATAATCCAGGAGTTGAATGATAGTTAATTCTTGTTTTCCCTTTGGCCTAACAGCCAAGCTGCCATCTTGGCCTTCTGAGTCTTCTCTGGAACATTTCTTAGATTCAACACTTTCCATTCCCCTTCCAGGCCCTGTCTGTTTTTACCTACAATCACACAAACTCTTCCTATACTTGTAAATATCTCTTTAAATTCCAAAATCTCAGAATTACAAGAGAGTGGGATTGGAAGTATCCCTTGAAGTAACCTGTTCAACCCTCCTCATTTTTTTAGATGAGAAACTGAATCCCCAAGACAATCCCCTGGTTTGCTCAATACCCGAGTTAGGCATTTGCTTTAGAGATCTTACCAGCATTCCCTTTACACTGTCTTCTTTTTGTCTCCAAATGTTCTTCCCAGCTTGGCTCTCTTTCCCGCACGTTGTTTGACTTCCTCAAGACAGAAATAATCCCAACCTTCTCCTACTCAAAAAACCTTAGGGGCTTCTAGTGCTTCAGTGAAACTAAGGAATTACTCACTGCTCCAGAATACACTGCCTACAGATTTAAGCTCAAACTCCTCAGCCTGGCACCTGACACTCAGGTTTCTCTTCTCAAAGAACAGAAGGGAGACCCACAGAAGCAAGATATTGAAAGACAAGTTTCATATCAACATGAAGATGAGTTTTCTGGTTATTAGAATTGTTCTCCAATGGCATGGGTTCTCTTAGGAGAAGGTGAGTTTCCTCTGAGCAAGCCTCCATGTTCAAAATACGGGCTCCTATCATGGAGATGAGGAGGGCAAGTGGATGAAATTACATCTGATTAATTACAACTTGGCTCCAACATCCAGACTCCTCCCCACATTAACATACTCTACGGTTCCTTTTTGCACACACACCCCCAAACAAACTGAACTTCTAGCTATTCTCCATATGGCCCCATACTTTCCAATCCTTCTATGACTTTGTTTATGCTGTTCTTGCTGTGTGAAATGTGTGAAATGTTTCTTCCAACCATCTCCATGAAACCAACTTAGATGTCACCTCTTCGTAGATATTTATATTAAGTCTGTCTGTCTGCCTGTCTCTCTCTCTTTCTTTGCATAAAATCATATAATTATTTTCTCTGAGGTGGATCAGAAGGAATGTTAATTAATGTTAATGTTAAGGTTAATGTTAATCTGGTCCAATACTTATGATTCTGTTCCCTTGCGATCTTCTCTTCCAGGGAGTCTTGCACACTATTGCTAGATAAATCCACATATTCTTCCTTCCATGCATTTCTGTCTATATTAAGAACCTCCAGTACCACTGCCTCAAATCTGTGCCCCTCAGTCCTGCAGTGGAAGGTTTCCATAAGTAGCATCCACATCTGACTTTCCCAGCAAAGAAGTTCCTCCCCTTTGGTCAGATGAGCCCCATCTGCACCCTATCCATGTTTCTTGGTCCTTCTTCTTTTGTGCTCAGGCCATTCTCTCAATCCCAAATGCTTTCCCTTTTCTTCTGTGCTAAGAAATGTGTTATACTTCCCTCCATAAAGACTGTCTTAACTAAAGGGACTGGGTTTTTGTTTGTTTGCTTGCTTGCTTACTTGCTTTAAATTTCCTGATTACCTAGCCATATAGAAATCAAACATCTGGCTTTATACTGACCGAGAATTATTTTCTCGATGTTATGAGTAGTGATATCTCCTCTCCCCACTGGGAACTCACCTCATACTTCCTTTGCCCACTCCCACCTGTCCAATGTATCAAATACACAGGAAACAAATAAACACTTGTTGGTATTCACTAAACAAGTTATATCTTACCAGCAGCCATCTTACCAAACAATAACTCAAACTATATTTTGTGCTGAGAAGCAGAGCCAGATAAGGAAGGAAGGAAGGAAAGAGAGAGAGAGAGAGAGAGAGAGGCAGGAAGGAAGATAGATAGATAGATAGATAGATGGATGTATTGGAAAGGGGAGACCAAGAGGAGAAACTGAATACCAGCAGTGAAACAAAGAGGTAATAAACCCTTAATCGTTTCCTAAAAGAGCAGGCATGATTGCTTTAATTGAAGCAGAAAGACAGGAACACCGGAGATGTGCTCATTTAACACCAGGAAGATGAATTAGAAAAGCCGCCCCAAATATTTTTTCTCTGAGTGATGTATTATGTGATGAAAAGCTTGTAATATGTTATAGTTGTACCTTTGACATAGGATTTAACCCATTGGTGCAGTGTCTGGATTTCTTGGTTTGCCTCTGTCTGCCTTTGGCTTTTAGAAAGGAGACTGAACTGAGAGGGAAAACGGAGCCTCATAAGGGTTTGACGTGCAGGGTGAAGTCTTTCTGCCGATTTATGCTGAGAATTTACGGTAGCTTAAGAAGAATTGCAAAACTGAAGAGTACAATATGAAAGGTATTCCTGAGAGACCAATCACTCTGAAGTCTGGCTACAAGTGGTCTTCCTGCTTAAGCTTCCAGGCCAAAGGATAGCAGATGAATATGTTGCTAGAAATTGGAGATGTGGCATTTCACTCTTTCAAGATGTTTCCAGAAAGGCAAAATCTCCAGAACAGACCAATCACTCTGAAGTCTGGCTACAAGTGGTCTTCGTGCTTAAGCTTCCAGGCCAAAGGATAGCAGATGAATATGTTGCTAGAAATTGGAGATGTGGCATTTCACTCTTTCAAGATGTTTCCAGAAAGGCAAAATCTCCAGAACAGAACCAAGCCATCTGGTAGACCTTACCTCGGCCCAGGCCCAGTGCCTAACTGGGCCATCAGAGGAAGGAAGCTTCTGACATAGCCTCAGTGAGTTCAGGTCAGGAGTGGAAAAACAGATCCTCAGAGCCTCTCTCTATGCCCTTTGTGTCCCATAGAACCCATGGGCATGCTCTTCAAAAGCAATGAGCACTGCTGACAAAGCTACTAGCTTGTACCTTACTGTCTTTCACAATAAAAGTATTTTCAAAAATTTAACAGAATGCATGGTTTTAGTGCTATGCTGCTAGGAGATTATGCTGAGCGAAATAAGTCAAGCAGAGAGAGTCAAGTATCATATGGTTTCACTTATTTGTGGAGCATAACAAAGAACATGGAGGACATGGGGAGATAGAGAGGAGAAGGGAGTTGAGGGAAACTGGAAGGGGAGATGAACCATGAGAGACTATGGACTCTGAAAAACAACCTGAGGGTTTTGAAGGGGCGGGGGGTGGGAGGTTGGGGAACCAGGTGGAGGGTATTTTTTTTTTTTAAGATTTTATTTATTTATTTGACAGAGAGAGATCACAAGTAGGCAGAGAGGCAGGCAGAGAGGCAGGCAGAGAGAGAGGAGGAAACAGGCTCCCCGCTAAGGAGGGAGCCCGATGCTGGGCTCGATCCCAAGACCCTGGGATCATGACCTGAGCCAAAGGCAGAGGCTTTAACCCACTGAGCCACCCAGGCACCCCCAGGTGGAGGGTATTAAGGAGGGCACGTATTGCATGGAGCACTGGGTGTGGTGCAAAAACAATGAGTACTGTTACGCTGAAAATAAATAAATAAAATTTTTTTTAAAAGTGTATTATAACCTCTAAATGTTCTTCTGCCATGCTTGCATAGAGCCAGCCCAGCTACATCTCATATTAGGCAAGTTTAATGAGTTTCCCCTTCTATCTCTCTTTTCCATCATTAAGATAATTCTTCAAACATTTAAACAAGAGTGGACTCCGCCTAATACTCATAAACCTCGCTTTCCTTGGCCTTCTGGGTCATGCTGACACAGCCTTGGGCAACCACTCGGGCCGGACCCTGTTAGCTCATCGAACACCCATCTAATGGCATATGGTTTATGTAACCACAGACCAGATTTCCTCCAACTTACTGATGATGGTGACATGTGGGGGAGCACAAAAAACCCAGGGTACAATAGAAATAGAGCAGACAATCTGCTTCCTTTCAACCCATCCTGCCTATGCCACAATCCTAGATGCAGACTAACTGGAAAACATTCCCTGACTGCTACCCTAGTCTCCAAAATATGCTACTGTTCTTTTGCTGAGTTTGGAATAAATGCCTCCTTGCATTTGCTAGGCCTCTGAATTTCATCTGTGGCCATTAGCCTTAGCATTCTCTTTCATGTCAACCAATGCCACATCCCACTATGGATTCCATATCTCGATTTCATCCTCAACATAATTCCAGCCTCCTCCTTCCCCCTGTCTCCTTGTTCCAGGTTGCAGTCCGAGAAAGAACACATAGCAGATTTTAATGCTAAGAATGACTATTTCTGTGCCACGGCCTCTTTTCCCAGCCGTTTGGGAAATGCAGAGCCTGTCTTTTCTTCTAGGGTTGTTCCTTCATAGGAAAGTGTATGGATTAAATAAGAACATTTCTCACCATCCTGCTTGGGGAGGTGTGGTGGGACACAAAGTGCCTCACCCAGGTTTTTCCAAAAGTCTGAGAAATGAATCTAGAGGGTTCTGTTACTCTTTAACAGAAGGCTTTGAAAGGAAAAAGGTGGAGAGAGAGCAGATGTTCTGGGTTCACCTAACAAGGTTGATCTTTGAGTCAGGTGTGAAGCCAGACGGACCCACAGCGGAGCGGGCAGGCATGACAGAACAACTCGATCTAAAACTTCCACCCCAAGAATTGACAAACTGGGTGTTTCCTTTCATACACTTTTGAAGTGGGCGTTCCAACCGCATGTGGGACCCTACAACTGAGCGGGAATCTGCTTTGTGTTTAAAGTCAGGAGTTCCACTGAAGAAGACGAGAAGATCACCAATGCCAGGTTACGGTATTCTACTGGTCTAGCGTGAAAACTTCAAGAATACTTCAGACTTTTGACCCACTTAGGATTGAAATGACAAGCCTTAAACTCCCAGAGATTTCACCGAGGGAAAAGCAAGTTAGCTTATTTAAAACCTTTTCTTATTAACACCAATAACAATCAATTACAAACATTTATTCTGATTTATGGACACCTGCTTAGCATCAACATCACAGACCTACCCCACCAATTACTCAGTGATACAATGGCACATTCATTTTGGTCAGAGGAGTCAAGACTTTTCTAATTTCCTGTGTAGCCACCTTCAGCTCTGTGTATATCTTCCTAGTTTAAATTACCACCAGGCCTCAAACATATTTGCCTGGTTTTTGAAAGCAGCGGGAGGTGCTTTTTGAAGTTTCTGAAACGTGTACACATGCATATGTGTCCTTGCACGCACACCGAGGTCACTCAGTCCACAGGCAAGATCATAAGATCCCTTTTGTGTCTAAGTGTTCCAAGGACTTACTATCACTCAGATGTATAAAACTTCTGTTTTTTCCCCTTATTTTCATGATTGATCACAATTAGAAGTGTTTCTCATTTATAACACTGTTTTTGCAACAACAAAGAAACGTGGGATAAGTGATGACCAAAATGACTTTAGAAGTCAGCGTAGGACAATATTTTCTGCTATTAGTCCTTACCAATGTCAAGTGCAAAATTTAAATTAACAACACTTCCCTTATTGGAATGACTTCAGCACTTTTGCCGCCTTCCATTGATTTCTATTTACTTTGGCAGCCACAGGCAAGAAGAACATATTTCTGTGCCTGATGAAGCAACCTAAGACTTTGTGAGGGGATAGAGATGCAAATGTCACAATGAAATGTTGCTGCGAGGTTATTCTAAGAATTAACATAATACAGGAGGAACACTATTTATGTAGTGTTCCTGCAGGCCTTAACTTCCTGTTAGTCTGATGTTAGAGCAGTCTCCAGCTGTATTTCTCATATTAACAACTGGTCTATGGTACTTTAACCTAGCAGTAAATATGATGTCAAAGCCATTTTAAAACTAAACAGCCTACCTGCAAATATGTCATATGCTAGATAATCCCAACCAGGGGTAACCTTGACCCCATGTCAGCTCCTAGGGAAGAGGCAGATGCTTCCCCCATACTGCTAAAGTTACTGTGGGCGACTGGCGTCTATAAAGGGTTGTTCTTCATTAGAAATACCAATAATAAATATTTCTAAGGTCCAAGTTGGCTTCAGAAGGAATAAAAGTCTACAGAAGGGCCAAAAGAAGCTTTGGACTCATTGTCCAAGTTTTTTTCTTTTTCTTTTAAATTGTTGGCCTCAGAGTTGAAAGCCAGTGGCATCAAAATCAAGAGATACTCCCTCTCCTCTTTCCCACTGTATCATCTGTGGTAAAAATCCAGTCACACGATGGCATATTCAGTTCATCTACAAAGGTAATGAGGCAGAAATGGGAATCACCACGCTTTTCTTGAACCCTGTATTCCACAGCCCGGCACTTCAAACATCTGCCAACAGTGAGTGGCTCCATGGGCTTTATCAATCATATAGAAATAAATAATGTTAAGCTGCGTGTTTTAAAAGTGAGATCGAGGACGCCTGGGTGGGTTAGTGGGTTAAGCCTCTGTCTTCAGCTCAGGTCATGGTCTCAGGGTCCTGGGATCGAGGCCCACATCGGGCGCTCTGCTCAGCGGGGAGCCTGCTTCCCCCTCGCTCTCTGTCTGCCTCTCTGCCTACTTGTGATCTCTCTCTCTGTCAAATAAATAAATAAAATCTTTAAAAAAAATTGAGATCCACCAGAGATGACTAAGAAGACATTCTTCTCACTCTGCTTTTAAATGAAAAAAGACTCTGTGGATCCCATGTCAACCTCAGTCCCGTCTTCTAGGACTGGAGGCGACACCAGAAAGCCGGCCTGGTGCGAGGAGCGAGTACCCAGAGGACACACCCGGAGCCCCGGTGGAAAGCCAGACGGGAAGGGGGACATGTCGATAAGCAGTCGAAGTAGCTGTGCGGCCACGGGGCCATTCCCCCACGAGGGGCTGCCCCTGCAGATCTCATCTGCACTGGCACCCGCCACCCCTGACCTGGGCCAGGTCCATTTCCCCGAGGCAATTCTGTAGAGACGTCACTGCTCAGCAACCCTGCATTCCTTCTGAATGATGTTACTACATACTTCCTCATCGCTTCTTGGGAACATGAGCTAATGAGAGTCAGAAAAAAAATCACCCCGTCCCCTGTGGAAGTGGAAAACTCCCGATGAGAAAGTTCCTACAGCAGAAAACTTCTCAGGTTGTCTTCTGCCATTTGGATGTGCAACTGCCTCAGCGATCTAGCCTGAGCACCTGCCCTGGTCGGCTGCCCGTGGTCATTGCGCGGTCAGGGCCATCCTCAGACTCACCTTCACTCACACTTACCCGTTCAACAAACCTGTCCTGACTCCTCTGTGCCACATGCTGGGAACAAGCCACGAGCAATTCGGACGGGGTCTAGCACTCGTTTGGCTTCTAAGTCGAGGGACAGTGATCACAGTGAAGCGGGGTGAGTGGTGGGAAATGGGAACAAAATCTGTATTCACGGTGACTGCGGTGGTTCTCGCACCATCCACACAGAGTCCACCTTCCCTTGGTGAGGCCAGCTTTAAAGGGGGCAAAGAGGAGTCCTGAACCACTCTGGCTAAAAAGGAATGCCTAGGATTCCAGGCCCAGATCTGATCTCTATCTAAATCTTTGAAAGTTTTCCAGGTTACGAAAATAAATTTAAATGGGAACTTCTGCCTTCTTAGACTATGAGCAAAGACTGGATTTTGTTAGGTCCTGCATCCAGTGACCATATCTTCATGAGTTACATTTCTAAAATGTATCGGGAGGTAGTAACTGGGTATTTAAAAGTGTATTTACCCCTGAATACATGCAGCAACAGTCAGTGTTATTTGTTCAGCAATCAGTTATTTAAGCTTCACTATGTACCAGGTATTGTTCCAAGCACCCCTAATTTTAATACACAAAAGTCTCATTGGAACCCTCTGAGAAAGGGGTGCTGTTACTACTTCCATTTGCGATGAGGAAACTAAGTATTGAGAGGTTAAGTGACTTCCACAAAGTCACCCAGCAGCTGGGAGTAGCAGCTTCCATGGGATCCTTTCTGAGCTGTCTGGGTATGTTTCAGGGAAGCTCTCCGAGGATGATAGTCTGAACAGGCCATCCTCAACCACAAGCCTGCCCCTTTTCTGCTGCCCATTGCAAGTGCCCTCCCTTGGTTCCTGTGTCTGGGAAAAAATGTGCTCAGTGTGAGGAGAAATAGGAGATCTTCCCTGCTGGCACCTGCAGGCTCCTGCTTAATAAAAGCTTTCAGAGGTGCCAGGCAGAACCTGCCACCCAAGATCTGTTCGCCCAAGGTCTGCAAGAGCTGGTGCTCCAAGGCTGGGGGACTGGACAGATGGAGCAGGCAGGATGTAGAGGAGCAGCTGGACTCATATCGATCTTGGCAGTCAAATGCTAGGGCCCTTTGGACCACAGTGCCCTCCCTGCACCAGACGGCCCAGAGTTTTTGACCAGGAAAGGGGAAGCATTGGTTTCTTTCCCCAAAATCTAGGTGTAATGTGTAACCTTGACCATGCCAGGGCGACAGATCTCATCAGTCTAATTCCAAGCATTTCATAGAGAACCGCCCAGGCACACAGGCAGGAGGCATTTGGAATCTCACCCCACAAAATCAAAAACCTACAGGTAACAACAGAACAGAAGGAATCGACACGCAGAACAAAACTATTTTCAAAAGTAACAGAGTGAGTTCCCCAACACTGGCAGTATTCAAGCATCACTTGGCCCAGATGTTACCGAGGGAATTCAGATATCTAGGTGGTTCAGCTAGATCGGTGGTATCCAAATCTAGACATTCACCAAGATGTCCTAGAGAATTTGAAAAAATACACACGGCCCGGCTCAATGCCATGTGGTCGGATTCATTAGGTCTGGAATGGGACCCAAGGAATCTGTAATTTTCACAAAAGTTGCAGCTATTTTTGTGCCCTCCCAACCCCAGCCAAGGACTGGGAATCTTTGGACGGGATAACTTCCATGGTTCCTTTAAACTGGAGAGGCTAGGATTCCTTCCCAAGACCATGAGCCTCACCCACCACATATTTACAGGTAGAAAAATGCCAGTGTAGATTGCTTGTCATTGGGGAATGGTTTCCCCCCAACACACAATGCAGTGGTTTGCATATTTGCTGATGTTTCCCCCCAAAAGCACGCGGGAATGAATCATTATTGAAACAATTTACTTTCAGTTAGTGCATGAATGCCTTCCCATGGTGCTCTGATGCTTTGTTTGTCCTCCTATAAAAATTATTTATGACCCAAGTGTGATCTTTTAAATCAGAATACTTATTCCTGAAATCAAAGCTCTAGCATGCTAATGCAAGTAGAAACCTTGATAATGTTTCAAAGCCATGTTGAATATTCAAAAGCTGGAACTGAAGGAAAGGAGTTAACATTAATTAATATTTGAAGCAGTAAAATAAAAGCAACAGTGAAGCTAATTTTGCAGGACAATTAATCATGAGTCTTGCTAATTACACATGGGATTTTGCAAATGATTTTTTTCTCAGGTAGCAAAGTAAAAATGATCATCCGCTACCCATCAAAATCATTGGCTTCTCACCAATGTCCCCAGCAAGAGCAATTAGTGGGAACAGCAGAGCCCTAGTAATTGCATGTCAAGAGAGGAGAATGTGAGAATTTTAATTGCTCTAAATAAAGACCACTTGCTCATATGTACACCTGATTGTCCAAAACAGCTCTGCAAGCTGGAGCAAGTAAGCCACCACTTCCAGGTGCCCACATAAAAATAGCTCTGGGGGAGCAGTATGTTCCCAGCAACCCATGTAAGCTGCTGGAAGAAAATATCAGTAAGCCTTCACATTCTGAACTGCAGTGTCATCACTTGACTATAAGAACTACAAAAAAAAAAAAAAAAAAGCCCAACCACCCACTTGGGAAAATGTGCATATTCTTTATATTTGCCAAATATTTATTGCTGACATTTTTTGGAGGAACTTTAACTATCTACAAGGTGCCAAGGGCTTGAAATTTACTGAATTTTAGGATCGCCAATAAAATGTTTTTAACAAGACATCTCAAGAGGGCATAAAATTAAAAATTACCATATTCATGAGAGTAAGCCTCTAAGATTGCAATGCTATAAACTGGATGTTTATAATTTGCTTGTGGCTTTCTTAATTAAAAACTGGTAATTAGAAACTCAAGTACTATTTTTATACTTCATCTTCTACACTTTCCATGCTACTGTTACTTTTCAGTTTAATATATGTACACATGGATGCACACAATTGCAAATGATCAATAATATTTAACTGTGTGTCTAAAACCTAAATGATGATGGATACATTTAAATATTGCTTTCCAAGAGATTATTATTCCAATGGCCATGTCGTGGCTTAAACATTTAGTTTAAACAAGACAGCTACCATTTCTTGCTCTTCCAAACATGCATCATTTACTCTCATTTTTAAGTCGAATCGCTGAATTGCCTTCTGAGTACTACTGGCATCTATTGTCTGCAAGCCTAGCCTTGCGTCTTTAAGTACATCATACTGAGGTGCTAAAACACTGCACACTTCCTGCTATTGGCTTTGTCGGCTGGGCATTAAGCTCGGAGCTTCAATCTTAGCTTGCCACCGTATCTTTGCACGTCCGAAATGGGCACATGGTTTACTACACCAGACTACTTAAAAGCAACATGGGAGGGGCGCCTGGGTGGCTCAGTGGGCTAAAGCCTCTGCCTTCGGCTCAGGTCATGATCTCAGGGTCCTGGGATCGAGCCCCGCATCAGGCCCTCTGCTCGGCAGGGAGCCTGCTTCCTCCTTTCTCTCTCTGCCTGCCTCTCTGCCTGCTTGTGATCTCTATCAAATAAATAAAATCTTTAAGAAAAAAAAAAAAGCAACACAGGAGGGCCGCTTCCTTCACTGAATTACCAGCAGATCACAGGTGTGTAGCTAACTCCCAGAGGTGATTCGGGTAGTAACACCAGGATGGTGATTTAAATGGTTAGAAACTTTTCCAGGGAAGGCAGTCCTCACAGTCCTATCGTTTTGGAGATACTGCTCACAAATGGCAAATTATTTACCCAGCCTCCTTAAGCAATTGCTTTTCATTTTTATCATGTTTTAAAACAGAAAACTTTGAAGCTGTGTGCTTACCTGCCAAGGCATAACCATGATGCCACCTTAAATCAGAAGTTCTTCTTCAGGTCATTTTTCGTCTATACCCATTCTCATGAGGCCTCAATCCAACCTCCACTTTTGTTCTTCAAACATCAGTTTGGGACCAAAAAGGATCAAAGTCAAAACAATCATTATTTACTTAGGAGCATTTTACCAAGACACAAAGAACATGCTGTTCACTTTTGTAGGAGGATTTTTCAGAGGGTCTAGAATGAAATGACCAAAAAAAAGAAAGCCGTGAGTGAAACAAACCTTGCTGGGGAAGAGAGCCGGATGGCTATGTCTCAGCTGGCTCTAAAATGTCTGATGCGAACTATAAGATGATTACTTAGAAAATGCATTGTTTTTACAGATCAAGATTACAAATACTTACTGCTTTTCTGGATTTCTTAAAGAGCACGAGGAGTAAAGTGTGCAATTCTCCAAATTTCTTCCCTGAGCTGTTCAAGTTCTTTTAGAATTTGAGCAGCATTTAGAATGCTCACATATACTTTTTATTTCCTGGGTTGTCTGGCTTTCATAACATCAGGGGATTGCTAAAGTGCTATTTATATTGCTACTCGTTATTGGGCAAGAGAAGGACAAGGAAGCTTTTTGATCAAAATGGGTCATTTCCCAACATTAAATGTTTATAAAAGGGTGTTACAGTAATAAGGGGTTAGGTGTGCCAGAAGTTTCCAAATCAAGGGCCAAACCACTTCAGAGTCAACTTGGCATAAGTATTCCTAGATTCTAGCTGCCCATTAAGGCAACAGAGCAGAGCATGGCTTGACCTTTGCCCCACACAACCCCCAGGACCTTCTGCGGTTTTTCTTGACATCAGGACCTTTTGTGATTTTTCTTGACATCTGCAGAATATTGGTAATTTCTAACACCACAGCTAACTTCCTTTGTAGCAAAGCAGACCTGTTATATTGACCCTTTGATGGAGTTTATGGTGCCACATCAATTAAATGAAGCAGAGAGAGACAGTGAGCAGACTTCCTATCACCCATCATTTGAGAAGAGATGTGCAATAAAAGATACATTTTCTGCACCCATATCAGTTTAGCGAAGAAAAAATGTATATACTAGCAACACAAAGAAAGGGAAAGGAGAACAACAACAACAAATGATGACGTTGAAGAATCCAGGATGGGTCTTGGGCTTCAGTTGCCTCCTTTGGTTTTAGACCAGATTAGGGGTTCTTAATCTGGATCATCTAGATCCCCCAGGGGATCCACTAATGGGTTTGATGATATCCACGAATCTCTGAAATCCCAGACCAAATGTTATTAGTGTTTGCACCTATACATATTTTTGGGCTTCAGCTTTATAGGTTTTATGAGATTCTCAAAGAAAGATCACAATCCAGATAAAATCTACTGGAATAAAAATGGTTGCTCAGGCCTCTTAAGGTACTAGTTTTCTATAGCAAGAGACTCTCTAATGATCCTGTTCCTAAGTGAAGCTGCTCCAAAAAGGCTCTCTCGTGTCTAAAGAAGCCCAGAGCTCAAAATCTTATTCTGATTGTATGGTTTCATATCATTGCCTTCCCTGTGGTCTGCATACATATAGAAATTTGAGATCCTCCTGCAAATACTTGATAAGGTTTCACTTTAATCTTGGTGGTCTAATGCTCTTTCAATGATGCAGTACTTAACTGAGCCGTATTAATAGCCAGGAAAGAAGAAAAAGGAGATGAGCACTTTCCTTCATTGGTGGCCAGAGCCCCTTGAATATGCTGATGGCCTGAGTAGTAACAAATCCTGTGAGTCACTAATACCAATAGGTTGGTGAGCTGGCTGACGTTAGCTATACCACTATTAGAACAACACAGCAACTTTGGTTTGTCTAATCAGTTGTTGGAAATGAACTCTTACTGTGGCCTCCACACTGGGCATCTTGCTATGTTCTTTCTAGGTTCTTAAGATTTCTTCAGCTTCCATGTCACAGACTTTGAAAGGACTGCTAAAACCAACACGGCAGCTGTCCATGTTCAAAAATAAAGGGAAAGGAAATTCAAGAAGCTGAAAAAGATTGATCAGTTTGTGGATGGATGGGCAGCTGGGATTCACCAGAACAAACCCTTCAAACACATGAAAGCACACACCAGAGATTATTTAAAACAACTGAAGAGCTCTAAGTGTGTTTGCTCTGATATGACAGAAGTAGGATTTGAAGGGGAATCAAGGCAGTCAGAGAGAACGGGTAATTAGAAAAACAAGACAAAACAAAACAAAAAAACACCTGGATTCTTAAATGGTAGGTTATAATCCTTGAAATGTAAATGTGGAAGTGTCCATCTCTTGAACTGTAAATGGGAGGGGCAACCTAAATGGCTTCCTTTGGCATTACTAACATGGAAGTAAATCGCTAAAGACAATAAAGAAGACATTGCTCTTGGGTTAGAAAGATGGAAAAATGAGAAGTCACGGCAGGAGGACAGCAACAGGAAATTATGGGACGTGGAAGCAGAATGGTCTTCCCACCTCTCATGCTGTGCTCCTGCAATGCCCGGGCTAGTCGGGGCTGGCTGCGGTCACTATGCGATTTGGCATTCAACAAGAACTTAGGTATTGCCGGGAAGAATTGCTGTCTAGTCTATGGGTTAGTACGCCCTGCGTGGAAGGAGATACAAGATGGTATCTCTTGTGCGAGACTTTACCTGCTGACCTGAAGAAAATAAAGCTATTAGGCTTTTATTCAAATGGCTGGTCTCCAAGATAAGTTTCCAACACGGAGAGAAGTTCACTGTGTGTACTGAGGCAAAGGCAGTTCCTCTGTCGGCTGAGGCACAGTGGGTCAATGAGACTCCAGAGCGCAGGCGTAGGCCCTCCCCACTAGAACTGAGAAGTGCCTTGGGCCACCCACAAGGCAGCCCTGGCAGAGCATAGGCCTGTGCTGCCCCCACCGCCTCTCTCTTCCTGCCTTCCAGATGATTCCCCAAGGGCCGTAAGCAAAAGCTTGGCTGCCTTTAGAGTCACCGGGCTCTGCATTTAAAGGAAAACAGCGTTTGTTCATAACTCCAGGGAATCATGAGGGGGAAAGAGAAGAGAGAAACAGCAAAGTCAGAGTTGTCTGGACCCTAATGATCCAGCCTTCTCTGTCTCTTCATTTCCGAAAGGTATCATTTTCACAATCAAGAAACCCCCTCCTTATGCAGTCGAGCAGGTCAGCCTGAGCCCAGTCATCATCTTTCCAGGCCATCATTCACTCCCTTTCCTTCTACCCCTTGAACAAAACATACATGTCTTCTCCTTTCCTATGTCAACTTGTCCTTTTTGGGAGCTCTCATGTCAGAAACAGCTGTTTCATGTTTCCACCCATATTTCTGTTTCTCTTCTCCTTGACCTTTTTCAAACAAGCTGCTGGCCTGTGTTCAGATGAGAAGCCCTCAGAAGGCATGGTAAGAGGAGACACACCACGGCGCTTGGGGCACTGAGAAGAGGCAGCCAAAAAACAGTGCTTCCCCTCCTGGGGTGGGGGTCTGCTGACACCCACAGAGGCCCAGCTCCAAAAAGAGCCTGACTGGCACTGCTCCACAGATTTGAAGGTCAAGATCGAATACTCCTCTTCCCCCTCACAAAGTAAAACTGGTCGAGAGTCCTCAGAATGTTATGTGTAATTCTTCATTAGGAATATGGAACAAAAAGGCAAATTTATTCTCTGATATAAAAGACACATTTTCTTTTTTCCTTTTTGGTTTTCTAGATATTGGATTACATTTTCATACGTTCCCACCTCACTCTGCCGAAGAGTAGCTGGTCAGAGAAGTCTCTAGAAAGCATATCAAATAGTGCGGAACTCTTCACTAAACAAATTTGTATCCTATGAGGTACACTGGCAATTAGTGAAAATAAAAAAATGTCAAGGATAAGGAGACTTGCAAGAATCTCAGAGCATTTTGTAATGATTATACTCTGAGATGGAAAGTAAATATATATATATATATTTACTTTCCATCTCAGAGTATATATATATACTCTGAGTATATAAAATATACTCTGAGTATATATACTCTGAGTATATATATATAAATATATATATTTATATATATATAATATATATATATTTATATATATATTATATATATATATATGTATATCTTAATGACTTGCACAAAAATTTTTCTTAGGGAGTAAATTATCTTTGTTTAGGAACATATCTTGGTAAGCTTTGAGGGGGAGATGGCGAAACCCAGAGGACCCAGGGTCAGCGGGAACTAAGGTGGCAAAAGAGAGGTCAAACTGCTCTTCAGAGGGAGGGACGGAGAGAGAAGAGGAAGCAAAGCAATGGACGGAGAAGCCAGGAAGATGACATGAGATGGGGCGATTGGCGATGGAGTCACTGTGATGGCGGGAGGCACAGAGGGACACGTAAGAAGGAAATGAAGAGGGGTGTCTGGGTGGCTCAGTGGGTTAAGCCTCTGCCTTCAGTTCAGGTCATGATCCCATGGTCCTGGGATCAAGCCCTGCATCTGGCTCTCTGCTCAGCGGGGAGCCTGCTTCCTCCTCTCTCTCTGCCTGGCTCTCTGCCTACTTGTGATCTCTCTCTCTCTGTCAAATAAAATCTTTAAAAAAAAAAAAAAAGAAGGAAATGAAGAAATTCAACTTGAGGTTATTCGCTTTGCTGTGATGTAAACCTCTCTTGTGTCCCCAAAAGTCTTACGTGTACTGAACAGTCATGGATTTCTTTTCTTCTGGTTAGAAGTCAAGGAAGGGATCCCATCTGTGTCCCATGCGGAGGTGCTGGGGTGAGGATTTCAGGAAAGGAGCCGGGGAGGGGCACACAATTCAGCCCTGAATACTACTGTTACAGGCAACAATGCAGGAGAACACAAATGCGCTGGGCAGGGTAAGAGAAGCCAGTCTCAAAAGGCTTCACACTGTGTAATTCCATTTACGTGGTACTCTCCAAAAGCAAAGCTTCAAGGACAAACAGCAGATTAGACGTTGCAGGAGGCTGACGATGGGGAAGGGTTTGAAAACAAAGGGGTAGCCTGAGGTAATCAGAGGGGAAGGGGTAATGAAACCACTTGGTAACTTGATTGTGGTGGTGTTTACAGGATCCACACTTTTGTCAAAGCTGATAGAAGAGTAGGCAAGATAATGGATATTCCTGATGTAAATAAAAAATTCATTTTAAAAGTATGGGTTCTAAATCAGAAAGAGAATCAGTTTTTATTTAACAGCCTATTGAGAGAAAGACACAAAAGCAGAGACCCGTGAGCGGCGTGCGGGGTCTGCCCCTGCCACCAGGCACAGCCTCCAACCCTCCTCTCACCCCTTTGCAACACCCCCAAACCGGACACGTGAAGAAATCATGATCACAGAAACAGGGTTTATTTTTTACATTCAGGGCTTCCTCCTAACATGAATTCCTTTGAGGAAGTCAGAGTCTCCCTGGTTCCATAGGTACCGGGGTTCTGCAGCACCCGTTCTGATGCCCAGGCTCAGGGGAAGAGAAACTATTTGGAATCCCGATGGGCAGACACACCACACCCCCATGACCCTCCACTTCTCCTCTCCACTAAGGAGAGATCCTGAGAGACTCTCACTCCCTGTGCCAGCTGCTCTCTTCTCCCCAGTGCTTGTTTCCCCCAACCCCACCAAGCCCATACTCTTCCACAGGGGAGGAAACAGTGTCTCAGCCGTGCTGATATCATGGCTATCTGTAATGAAGCATTATGAGTACGTACAAAGCATCAGCAGGGCAGTCTCTGATTTGTATTTCTTTGTTCATTTATACTTTATCTACTACCAAAAAAAAAAAATGGGGGTGGTTTTGGTTCAATTTCATTAAATAAATAAATACTTATTGAGTTCTCGCTATGTGCTAAGCACTGGGGCTATGGAAAGAGATCATGATCCCTGATCTCGGCCCACAGTCTAATGCGGACAGAAGAGAGAAAAAAATGGTTGTAAGGCACTGCGGTAAGTGCCAAGCAGAGGCGAACACGAGCTGCTCAGGAATTCAGAGAAGGGGTAGATATGCTGGTCTGGGCATCAGGGAGCCTCAGAGAGCTGGATCCTGAAACATGAGCTGGAGTTGACCAAGCAGAGAGCAGTGAAAAGGGGTACAGAAAACACTGAATTGTTCAATACGGCTGGGACACGATGTGGTACAAATGCGAGAGTGGCTGCTGGAGAAGAAGGCAAAAACCAGATGAGAAAAGGCCTTATACTCTCTCAGAAGTTTATCCAGCAAGCAGGTGCTGGGCAAGATCTGATTTTAAAAGGGCCCCCCGTATTATGGAGGGCATGTATTGCAGGGAGCACTGGGTGTGGTGCATAAACAGAATTCTGGAACACTGAAAAGAAATTTTAAAAAATAAATAATTAATTAATTAAAAGGTCCCCCTGGCAGCACCATGTGGGATGGGTCTGGCTGAGAAAGGCCTGGAGGCTCGGAGATGGGGAAACACATTTCTGCAGCATTCCAAGTAAGAGGAAGTGAGGGGCTGGATCCAGACAGAAGTAGGGAGAGGAAGTGGAGAGAGAGTCAGGGTACGTTTGAAATCAATTGTCCATTAAGTGCTAAACAGAGCCCAGATAAAGCACGGCCCCTCTTCCTGGACATCTGATCTAAATACGGAAGTGATAATGATATGGATAGTCCCCACCTTCTCACAGCTCACCCTGTCCACTGTTTCATTCATTCAACATTGGTAATAAACATGTGTGTTCACTGATGCCAACCACTCATTTGAAGATTTCTAAGTATCAGTTAGTATCTAGCAGTTAAAAGATGTGAACTCTGGAGTCAGACAAATCTCAGACAAACACTTTTTTAAAACGTGTGTTTCCTAAATTATCATAATGTTGCCTTTTAGCATAAATTTCTATGAATCTGAATACATGTCTAGATTTGGGTAACCACCACCACAATCAGGAGACAATTCCATCCCCTAAAAAAAAACCCTTGTGCTCTCGTGCCCTCCCCATAACCCTTGGCAGCCTTCGATTTGGTTTACTCCATCACTCCAGCTTTATTTTCTCAAGAACGTTATATAAGTGGAATTATACAACACGCAGCCTTTGGTGACTGGCTTCTTTCATTCAGCGTACTGCCTTCGAGATTCACCCACCTGCCACAGGTATCAATAGGTTCATTCCTCTATAGGGCTGAGTGGTACTCTGTTACGTGGTTGTGCCACACTTTGCCCATCTCCTGTTCGAGGGCTATATTTGGGTTGTCTCCAGTTTGGGGTGATTATGCATGGAGGTCGGTTTTGTGTGGACCTAACTCTCCATTCTTTAGAGTAAATATCCAGGAGTGGGATTCCTGGGCTACACAATTAGTGTATTAACTTTAAGAACCTCCCAAACCGTTCTCCAGAGTACATTCTAAATTCCCACCAGCCACATAGGACAGAGTTAGTCACTCTCCATCCTCTCCAGGACTTGATGTTGCTGGAATTCTTTTCTGAGCCCATGGATAGGTGTACTTGTTTAACCCAGCTCGCAAAGATTTCCTCCCATGTGGTTTTCTGAGTTTTATAATTTGAGGTTTTACACTTAAATCGGTTACTCACTTAGATTCAGGTTCTTTATCGAGGTGGTAGATTTTTTTTTTTCCTCATTTGCTGAAAAGACTATTCTTTCTCCATTCAATTGCCTTTCGATTTGTCAAAAACCACATGTTCGTGTGTGAGTGGGTCTCTCTCTGCACCTGCATTTTGTCCCAGGGCTGTGTGTCCGTCCTTTTGCGGTGCCCCAGTCTTCATGACTGTGGCTTGAGAGGAAATCTTCAACTTGGCTAGCAGGATTACTCCGAAAGTATTTATTTTCTGAAACCATCTTAGCTTTCCTACCTTTTTTGTCTTTCCACATATTTTTAAATTTGTTTATGGGTATCAATATTACTCTTGCCGGAATTTTCACTGGAAGTACATTGTGTCTGTAGATCTGGAGAGAATTATCATCTTGACTATGTTGAGCCTTCCAACCCATAAACATATGTCTCTCCCTTTATTTAGGTCCTCTTTTATTTTTATTGTCAACATTTTAAAATTTTCAGCATATGGATCCTGCATGTATTTTGCTAGACTGACACCATATTTGTGCTGTTGTCAATGGTGTTGTTTTTTAAATTTCTATTTCTAATTGCTCATTGTTAATAAAGAGAGATAGAATTAATTTTTATATATTGACTTTGTAACTGCATCCTTGTTAAATTCACTCATTAGTTCTTGGATTTATCTACAGATTTCTTGGGATTTTCTACATGAAAAAACATGCTGACCTTGAATAGGGGCAGTTTATTTCTTCCTTCCCAATCTGCATGGCTTTTACTTTTTTCTTGCTTTATTACACTAGCTAGGACCTCCAGGATAATGTTTAATAAGAGTGGTGTGAGTGAACATCCTTGCCTTTTCCCCAGTCTTAAAGAGAAAGAATTCTGTCTTTTATGATTAAATATGTTAGCTGTAGGGTTTAGATAGATAGATGGATAGATAGACATTATATATCATTCTATATATAGATCCCTCCATTAAAGTGAGAAAGTTTCTTTCTATTTCTAGTTCGCTCAGAGTTTTTGTCATGAATGCAGGTTGAATTTTGTCACAAGCTTTTTCTGCACCAATTAATGGGACCATGCAGTGCTTCTTCTTTAAACTTTTAATATGGTGAATTACATTGGTTTTGAATTTTGAATATTGTCTCTGCTTTACATCTCTAGATAAATCCCACTCCGTCACTGCTTACTACTCTTTTTACATATTGCTGGATTCATTTTGTTAATTTTTAACTGAGTATTTTTGTGTCTATGTTCATGAGGAGTATTGGTCTGCAGTGAGGTTTTTTTGGAATGTATTTATCGGACTTTAGTATCTTGGTAATATTGGCCTTGTAAAACAACTTGGAAAGTGTTACTTTCTTCTATTATCTGGAACTCACTGTGTAGAATTGCTTTTATTTCTTCTTTAAATGTTTGGTAGAATTGACCAGAGAAACCATCTGAGCCTGGAGATTTATTTTACAGAAGGTTAGTTGTTTGTTTTACTACAAATTCAATTCTTTTTTTTTTTTTTTTAAGATTTTATTTATTTATTTATTTAACAGAGAGAGAGAGAGGGAACACAAGCAAGGGGAGTGGGAGAGGGAGAAGCAGGCTTCCGGCTGAGCAGGGAGCCCGATGTGGGACCCCATCCCAGGACCCTGGGATCATGACCTGAGCCGAAGGCAGACGCCTAACGACTGAGCCACCCAGGTGCCCTACAAATTCAATTCTTTAAATAGTTATAGTTCAATATAATCATTCAGCTACAGGATTGAATAGTTAAGTTTAGGTCATCTACTTCATCTTGGATGAACCATGCTAATTTGTGATTTATGAGGAATTGATTCATCTCCTAAAAGTTGATGACTTTATGTATCTAGGGTTGTTTGTAGCATTCCTTATGACCTGTTAAGGTCTGCGGGATTTGTAATTATATTCCCTCTTTCATTCCTGCGATTGGTAGCTTATATCTTCTCTTTTTCATTGGCAGTCTTACTAGAGGTATCCCAATTTCATAGATCTTAAAAAAAAAAAAAAAAGATTTCATTTAGTTAGTGTTTGAATGGTATACCTTTTTCTTCCTTCTTTTAACCTACCTATATTGTCATTATATTTGAAGTCAGTTTCTTATAAACAGCATATAGTTGGGTCATGTCATTTTCATCCGTTCTGATTATTTCTTTTTATTGATGTGTTTTGACTATTTACATCTATTGATATTATTGGTATGTCTGGATTTAAATGTGCCATTTTATGACCTGTTTTCTATTTGTTCCCTCAGGTTTTTTTTTTTTTTTCCTGTTCTACCTTTCCTGTACTCTTGGATTATTTTAACAGTCTTGGTATTCCATTTTAATTTATCTTTTTTTTTTCACTGTATCTCTTTGTGTCTTTTAGAGGTTACTCTAGGGATTACAATATACATATCTGACTTTTCAAAGCTGACTCAGCATCAGTATTTCACCACTTCTGCATTACAGGAACTTGGCACCACATGGGCCTTCTGCCCTCTCCACTTTGTTATGCTTGCCTAACATACTACACTTATACACTTAAAAACCTTACTAGAAATGTTGTAATTTCTGTTTTCAGTGGTGAAAGATATTTTTAACAACTTATGTGCATAAAATAGTTTATTATATTTATCCAGATACTTACCATTTTTACTGCTCTTTTTTCATTCCTGATGTTCCCAGTGTCTTTCAGCCTTATGGCCCTCTGTCCATTAGCAATTCTTTTAAAGCAGGTCTGCTAGCAATGCATTCTCTCAGTTTGCCTTATTCTAAGATCTTTATTTCACATGTATCCCTAAAAGGTATTTTCACCTGATACAGAATTCTGGGTTGACAGTTCTTTATTATCAGCACATTATGAAATGTTCTGCCACTTTCTTTTGTCATTCCTGGCTTCTGATGGGAAACACACATTCTAATTGTTGTTTTCATAATAAATGTATTATTTTCCTCTGGCTGCCCTCCAATATTTTTATTTGTCTTTAGTTTTCAGCAGTTTGATTATGGTATGTGTGGGCATTTATTTCCTTGGGTTTATCGCACTTGGGGATTCCTGAGCTTTTTGAATTTGTAGGTTTTTGTCTTTTGCCAAACTGAGGAAGTTCTCAGTCATTATTTCCCTTAATTATTCAGCAACACACTTTTTCTCTTCTCTGAGACGCTGGTAACACAAATGCTAAAATCTTTTGTTATTGTCCTTTAGGTGTCTGACTTTCTGTTCATTTTTTAAGTTATTGTTTATGTGGTTGTATTAATATCTGCCATATTTGTAACTGTCTTCTATTCATTGCATTTGCTCCTTGCTTCTTTTCCCCCATCTGTCTGCCCTCTCTGATTTTGAGCATTTTACATGATTCCATTTTATATCTTCTCAACATATCTCAGCATAATTATGCTTTAAAACTTAACTTTACCTAGAACATATAATATAAACTTTAATTAATCAAAATCCACCTTTAAAAATACTACAGCATTTTATGTGTAGTTCAGCTACCTTATAATTTCCAATTTGTCCATTACATCCCTCATGACATTGGTGTCATGGCTTTCTCTTATTCGTGTGCTATAATAACTCAATATTGTTACTATTACTTATTTAAATAGCTGTCTTCTAGATCAATTAAGAATACGAACAAGGGGGGTGCCTGGGTGGCTCAGTGGGTTAAAGCCTCTGCCTTCAGCTCAGGTCATGATCCCAGAGTCCTGGGATCAAGCCCCACATTGGGATCTCTGCTCGGCAGGAAACCTGCTTCCCTCTCTCTCTGCCTGCCTCTCTGCCTATTTGTGATCTCTGTCTGTCAAATAAATAAATAAAATCTTTTTTAAAAAAAAGAATACGAACAAGGAAAGATTTTTATTTATTCTACTTATGTTCATTTATTCCTTCTTTGACACTCTTCCTTTCTTTATTTAGATATGAATTTCTGACCTATCCCATCTTCCTTCTGCTTGAAGAAATTTTTAAAACATTTTTTTGTTGACCAAGTCTGTTGGTGATAAATTCCCTCAGTTTGTTTGTTTGTTTGCTTTGTTTTGTTTTGTTTTGTTTTAGTCTGACAGTCTTTATTTCACTTTCACTCTGAAGAATAATTTTTCTGGATATAGAATTTCAGGTTGGTGATGTTTTCCTTTCAACCCTTTGAATATTTCACTCCACTCTTTATTTCGTTGTATGATTTCTGATAGGAAGTACACTATAATTTTTATCCTCGTTCTCCTATAGGTGAAATGGGATTTTCCCCCTCTAGCATCTTTTGAGATTTTCTCTTGTCTTTGCTTTTCTGCCATTTCTGGTGTGTGTTTCTTGGTATTTATCCAGCTTGCTGTTCTCCCAATGCTTCCTGGATCAGTGGTTTTGGTGTCCATTAGTTTTTTGTTTTGTTTTGTTTTGGTTTTTTACCACTATTACTTCAAATATTTGTTTTGCTCCACTATTTTATTCCCATACTAATTATGTGTATGTTATACCTTTTTATATTGTCCCACAATTCTTGGATGTTCTGTTCTGTTCTAGACTGTTTGTTTCATTTTTTTTTTCTCCTTGCATTTCAGTTAAGAAAGTTTCTATTGCTCTATCTTCAAATTCATTGATTTTTTTCTTAGCTGCACTGTCTACTGATAAGCCCATCCCAGACTTCTCCATTTCTGATACATTGCTTTTGATTTCTAGCATTTTTTAAAATTTTTTCCTAAACTTTCCATCTCTCTGTTTATTTTTTTTAAAGATTTTATTTATTTATTTGACAGAGATCACAAGTAGGCAAAGAGGCAGACAGAGAGAGAGGGGGAAGCAGGCTCCCCGCTGAGCAGAGAGCCCAATGTGGGGCTCGATCCCAGGACCCTGAGATCATGATCTGAGCTGAATGCAGAGGCTTAACCCACTGAGCCACCCAAGCGCCCCCATCTCTCTGTTTAAATTACCGATCTATTGTTGCATCTTGTCTATTTTTATCACTAGAGCTCTTCATATGCTTATCATACTGATTTTAAATTCCCTGTCTGATCATTCTAACATCTACATTATATCTGAGTTTTATTCTGATGAATGCTTATCTCTTCATATTGTTATATGTTACTTTTTGGCATGCCTTGTGATTTTTTGTTGAAAGCAGACATGTTGCACTGAGTAACAGGAACTGAGGAAAATAGTCCTTTAGTGCAAGGATTTATGTTAATCTAGGTAGGAATTGAGCTGTGTTCAATACTTGCTGTAGCTACAGGTGCCAGAGCCTTCAATCCCTTTCATGTCATTGTTTTACCTTTGAACGTCCCTCAATTCCCTTGCTAAGAGTCTGTGTCTTACAGTTCTTGCTTCTGTAATTCACTTACCCCAGAGTCCTGTGGTGTGGTGGTAAGCTACAGGAAAGGAATAGCATCTATAATCTTCCAATTAAATCTCTGTCATGTAGTCGACTTTGTCTCATGGCTGTCTTCATAAGTGCTTCTCCAGTGGAGTAGCCTTTTGGCCTTTTTTCCCACCTGCCTTCTACTCCCTTCCCTGGCTGAAATATTCCATTCTGTTTCCTTGTGGCTCTGATCCTTGGTGACTATGATTTTTCTCCCTCAGGTGAAACAGAAAGGCTGGAGAAAAGATGGAGTGGAGGGAAGTGCCTTTCTCCAGTTGGAGTAAGTCTTTGGCTAAGTGCTTTCCCCTGTAGAATGGGCCTTTATTACAGGGAAGGCTCTGGGTTTATTTTATAATGATCATTCTTCCTGTTCCCGCCAAAGCCACATGATGATCTTTTTCAGATATCTTTTGTAAGAACTTGGTGGGACTCCCAAAGGTAAAGCCCATGAAAGACTGCAGCCTCCTAGGAACTCCGCACTGTCACACTTATTCACATTCCACCTCCAGCAATTTGCCAAAATTACCTTCTAAGTAATCTTGCCAGTTTATGACTCCAGTGGCTTTTGCTTCAGGCAAGGAAATCTCTGCTGTGCCTGTCTGGATGCACCTATTACTGTAGATTTGGGGGTTGTGCTTAGTCCTATGACCTCAGTTTTCTGAGGAGTCCAAGAAAAGTCATTAACTTTTAGCTGTTCCAGCTTTTTCTTGTTCTAAGAATAGGAGGGGGATGTCCACGCTCTTTACATGTTGGAACTGAAACTGGAAGACTTTTTTTTTATTCCTTTTTATTTCTGTTATTTGGCTTGGATAATTTCTGTTGATCTATCGTTAAGTTCATTGACTTTTTACTCTGTTGTCTTCATTCTTTCATTTGGCCCATTCTGTTACTCAGTTATTTCAGTTATTGTTATTTTTCAGTACTAAAATTTCCTTTGGATGCTTCTTTATGCCATCTATTTCGTTGTTAGGACTCTCCATTTTTTTATTCATTTCAAAAGTGTTGCAATTCTGTATTGGCAGGTTTTTATAATAGCTGCTCTGAAGTCCTTGACAGATGATTCTAACATCAGTATCATCTGAGAGTCAGCATCTATTGACTGTTTTTCCCCAGGTGAACTGAGATTTTCCCTGGTGCTCTGAATGCCAAGTATTTTGAATTGTACCTGGACATTTTTAGTGTCATGTTGTGAAATTCTTGGTCTTATTTAATTCCTATGAGAATGTTGGATTTTTGTTTTAGCTAGCAATCAATCCAGTTAAGTTCAGGCCGCAAGCTGTAACCTGTTTCCTCTGGGTTGAGATTTTGATGTCAGTTAGGCTTTAACAATGCTATTCAGATCCAACCCACATGTGCAACCCCCACCCCCACCCCCCAATGGCCAGTATGGGACCTGAACAGCATCTGTTACTTTATTCTCAAAGTATTCTACATGCTGATCAGAACCAGGTCCATGCATGCAGGGTGGGGCCTGGAGTTCATAAACAATTGTATGCTTTTATTTTATGTTCCATAGCATCTTCTTCATGATCTTTCAAGGAGCTTCTCATAGTGAGAACTCCTGAAAAAATAATTTCCCATACTTTCAGTCCTCTGACCAGAAAACTGGGGTTTTAGTTACTCTGAGAGCACAACAACAGAGGTTGGTCCTATTAGACAACTCTCTTGGACCAAAGCTGTAATGATCAGAGAAGAAAGTTCCCCTTTCTCAGAGTTTTTGTTCTCATACCCACATTGCTATAGGATTGCTTGAAGACTCAAGGGTGCAAGAGAATGGAAAAAAGATTTTGTGTAAAAAAAAAAAAGTTAATTTCCCCAGTCTCTCTGAGTGTTAGAAGTTCCCTCTCCTGCTATTCAAACCAGATGTAGAGGATTTCTCCGGAAGCTCTCTCTGCACCACAGCACCCACTTCTCGGTGTAGGGCTGCAATGACTTCAGTTGGAGAGAAAAACAATTGCCTGTTTAGTGGCAGTTCAACTCCTGATCTTCTTCCCCAACCTTCCAACCACTCTCCATTTTTCAGAGTCCTCAATGAACTGCTCCATGCATTCTATCCCAGTTTTATAACTGCACTCAGTGTGTACTTAATTTTAATAAGAACCAGAATGTACCAGATACTTAAGACTGGATAATTCCCGGGCGCCTGGGTGGCTCAGTGGGTTAAGCCACTGCCTTCGGCTCAGGTCATGATCTCAGGGTCCTGAGATCGAGTCCCACGTCGGGCTCTTTGCTCAGCGGGAGCCTGCTTCCTTCTCTCTCTCTCTGCCTGCCTCTCTGTCTATTAAAATCTTTAAAAAAAAAAAAAGACTGGATAATTCCCAAGCCTCAGTCCCTTCATCTCTAAAGTGGGAATAAAGTGGGAGTCCCACGTCGGGCTCTTTGCTCAGCGGGAGCCTGCTTCCTTCTCTCTCTCTCTGCCTGCCTCTCTGTCTATTAAAATCTTTAAAAAAAAAAAAAGACTGGATAATTCCCAAGCCTCAGTCCCTTCATCTCTAAAGTGGGAATAGCAACTTGTGGCTAGAGTTTGTGAAGCACGAAGGAGACAATACATGTAACGTACTTAATTCTCAGAACATTGTAGTGTGTCCAACAAATGTTAGCTGCTGTTATTATTTTTGTTCATTGTTATTGTTGTTTTTGTCACTGCTACTGCAGCAACACTGAGATGGCACATTGGATAGCAGCAGTAGAAAGAGGCAAGAGAAAGGTAGTGTGATTAACAAACGTAGATGGAACAAAGGAGGGTCTACATTATATGTCCCACACTTGAACCATTCATTTTTATGTTTTAAGTAAGGAAACAGTGAATCTACGTGAACAGTATATCATGCAGCAATGTTTAGTTGTAGGTGACAACAATGTGTTATGTGCTATTCTCCATGAAAGTGCACAGATGGACACTATTCCTTCCTTCCTGCCTTGGAGAATAATAAAGAGAAGAAAGGCAGCCCCCTCAGTCACTTCTTGGATGAGGATTTGGAGGTAATGGAAACAAGTGTGAAGGTGGGAAAATCTTTATATCCTCTCCTTCTACCTAATTCACTCCATGCATGAGATAGCTTTACACACACAGTCATTACCTTTAGTGCAAAATTCATCCATCATGCCCAGAGTCAACATCTTTTTTAAAGATTTTATTTATTTGAAAGAGAGAGAGAGAGAAACAGAGACGGCACAAGTGGGGGGAAAGACAGAGGGAGAGGAAGAAGCAGACTCCTCATTGCGCAGGAAGCCGGATTCGAGGCTTGATCCCAGAACCCTGGGATCATGAACTGGGCCCAAGGTAGACGCTTAACTGACTAAGCCACCCAGGAGCCCCAAGAGTCAACATTTTTAAGGTAAGAACAATAAATATCTCTTCACTATTTATGTAGAGTCTTTCAGGTGTTATTTACTATGTTACAGGGCAGTGCTGATAGACTGTAAATGGTGGGTGGTAGTGAACTGAAAATGAATTTAGACCTTGCACTTCATTCATTCCTAAGTAAAGAACTGCTCCTTACATGTCTTTTGGATAAAAGTTGGATTTTCCTGGAACATAACTTTGATATACAATGTGGCTTTCTTTACTAAGGCTCTTTGCCATATCCACAGCCTATATATTCCACCTGAGAGCATCAAAACAAAAAAGAATGACTCCTTCCTACACATGCCCATCTGCTGAGCTTTGGTGAATTCTTTAGCTGTGGGTATTACAAGTTAGAATGAATGAGAATTTTTTTATTCAGACAGAATGGATTTAAATTCTGGCTCCCCTACTTTTTATGCATTTGAATTTGGGAAAGTTACTGCAACTCTTAGAAATCTGTTTCCTCGTAAAAGGAAGTTAATACTTGGCACACAGAGCTTCTTCTTCAGTTATAAACACATGTACTATATGCATGCCATGTACATAAACAAATTTATAGGACATTGAAGTCACTTTGTGTAAAATGTAGATATACCACCCATGCCCATTTTTAGAATTTAGGTTATTTCAGCAATGTTTGTAATTTCTTAATATTTGTGTTTATGACAATGCACCCTAAAATTCACCTTTCCAATAGAACAACTCAGTGAAAAGCAGGGACTTCTACATGCTAAAGATATCTTTAACACTTCATTAACAATGGCAGCTCAGTGTTTGGAAAATAATTGTGCCAAGTGGAATTCACTACAAAGAGGGGGCCTTGTGCCTTCATAAATGCCCATCACTTGGACTAACTTAACTAATAGCAGTCTCTGTCCCACAGGCCTGTCCCAAGGAGAACTTCAAGGGGTTTGGGATGACTCACTAGTGAAGCTTCTACAATACCGTATCTTTGTTGTTGTTGTTGTTTTTAAATTGGTTCCACCTAGTGTGGAGCCCAACGTGGGGCAGGAACTCACAACCCTGAGATCAAGACCTGAGTGAGATGAGGAGTTGGGACGCTTAGCCAACTGCCCACCCAAGCACTCCTTCACTGCCATATCTTGATTTTGCTTTGTAAAGTCCCAAGTACAACCCCTTACACCTGTGGACCCTTAAGAATGACATCTATAAAAATAGCTACTCTATACAGGGTAAGCAGTTACCACATATCAGGACTCCGCTCTGCACTTAGCTAACATTGTCTCAAATAATCCTCTTGACACCTCTGGATACTGGACCACTTTACAAGTAAGCAACCTGATGCTTAGGATCCTCTAAGCAACTTACCCACAGGGCATGCAGTTAATTCATTGCAAAGCACCAAACTCCTAGCTCTAAAACACATGCCCTTAACACCATGCCAGCTAGAGATTCCTCATTTTCTTCCCCTTGCAGGTTGAGTCTCACTAATCAAAACTGAACATTCTGGACCTACGAGGCATTGCTTATATTAGATCCTTCTGTTTTATCAATAATTGTAGACCAAAGTTAGTTTTCTTAGGCACAATAGGGATCAAAATCCATTTCAACTCCAAGGATCTTTCCAAATTCTTTTGTTGCACTTGAATTTTGTTGAGTTAAACAAAGGGGCATTGACCTTGAACTGACTTTTCTTTTCTTAAAATGTTTCTAACCGTATTTGCCTCAATGAAATCTTCACAACACAAAGAAAAGAAGCAAAGAATCCAACCCCCTGCTATTTAAAGACTTGAAGAAAGTTCATCCAAAGTATTCTTGGAAGATGAGATAGTCAGAAACACTGAATTAACACTTGCCATTTAAACATCCCTTTACAATACATAAACACTTGCAGAACTGGCAGAGTAAGGTACGGAATATATTACATAATCTCTTCTAGAAGAGGAGACTAGACCTTCAACAGATTATGTGACTTGCCAAGGTCACATAACTCTAGATGGTGAGTCAGAACTGGAACCTGAATCTTCTGAATCAAGGTCCAGTTTTCTAGAAGGAGAACAAGCAGAAATGGTCTTTCTAAGAATGTTAACTTAAGCAGAAATGGTGACCACTGGAAATTTTCTGTACTATAAAACATACATTTTAGCTAAAATTTGATGTTTCCTATTTACAGGTTAAGATATTAAAGAGTATCCCTTGTTATCATTACACAATTACAGTACTGTGGTTATTATGATCATTTTATAATTCAGGAAAGTTTGATACAAAAGGGTGACTTGTTCATGGATTGATACCAATGAGTATGAAATTTCAGATTATAGCCACTGGCATTTTAAAGGATGTTCTCGCCACGTTTAGGACTGATGCAAGGTGACCATTTCTCTTATACAATATCAATTATATGGCACTTTCTTAAAACTTTGGCTTCAGGCCATTGTGGACTATTTTGGAGGGAAATGTGTAGCACATGCTACATTAGGGCCGCCTTTCCCATTCTGGGAAAGAAAAGAATCATTTAATATGAACGTGAGCTTTTTATGTACGTAAAATGGTTAAGAGAATTATGTCACGTAATGGAACAGTGCACTTAAAGATTTACACACTTCAAATGAAATGCATTAGACACGTTCATACGCCTAAATGCACAAAAAGAATTTAAATATGACAATTAATTTATCACCTGTTGACAAATAACATTTTATACTTAATGTTAGAAGGAAAGTATTTTTCATGAAGTGGCTAGTTCTAATAAACATGCCAAATGCACCTGTAAATAAAAGGCGACAATGTTAGTCAGCACCTTATAAACTCTCCGGATTCAATCTACTCTAAGTGATGTGAGTGCTCAAGAGAAGAGTAATAAGAACAGGATGCAGCTAACGTAAGGAGGAGATGTTCCAGGTCCGAAGACAAAGGCATGCATGGTTTGGCTCGCCTGTTTTGTTTTCCTGAAGCTGCAATTAATTTTCAAGAGGAAGTCACAAAGGATATATTTAAGTGTTCTTAGGTAAAGACCTGAAACTCCTCTGCTTTCTCACAGGCCACGATGAAGGGTTTGTTTATTGGAAGCATTTTCCTTTTCAGAGAAAGCTTGTGTTTTCACTATTTGGTATAACTTCAAAACAATCTATATATTTGAAAGCACAGATTACTGCTAGCTTTTAGCTAGTGGGTGTCTAATAAATCTAATGAATAAATCAATAAAATTGGTTCCCAGACGATTTTTCTTTTTAAAACAAATATTAATGATTCTCTATACCATATTATGATCATTACATGACCAAACGTACAATGAATGAATATCACTGTGAAATGGAGTTCCCAAAAAAGGGGAGGGGGACGAATGATTATCTGAATGTGAGCAGACTATCTATTCTTCAACATCAAGTTCATTATGTTTTCTTTGAAAGTTATTCAGAAAAAAACGATCTTTTCCTTCTTTATTACCATGAAGCTAAAGAGGGGAAAGTCGGGTTTCCTCTGAGTAACTTTTTCCTCTTCAGCTTCACAGTACTGATTTAAAAAACAGACATTTCTTGGTCATACAATGTTTGGCAGAATTTACCTGGATTTTTTTTTAAATATTTTATTTATTTATTTGACAGAGAGGTCACAAGTAGGCAGAGAGGCAGGCAGAGAGAGAGGGAGAAACAGGCTCCTCACTGAGCAGAGAGCCTGATGCGGGGCTCGATCCCAGGACCCCGAGATCATGACCTGAGCCGAAGGCAGAGGCTTAAACCATTGAGCCACCCAGGCGCCCCTACCTGGATTTTTTAAAACAAAAATTTCTGTTACCCAGCCTCCTTTATTATCCATAAGACAAGGATAATTAATGTTTCATGGCAATGAACCTAAAGTGAAGTAAGATTCTTATAAAACATTAAGTCAGGAATAGAGTACAGTAGGTATCATTTTAGAGCTAAGCACATTGTATCATAATTTGAAAACCGAGTATTTATACACAGTAATATTATTTTTCAGAACAACTGGTACATCAAGCATGCAGGTAAAAGAACTTGAGCTCTTTAGCAAAATGGTCATATTTACATGTGGGCATATCTGGCAAATCTGATAGACTTGATTTAGGATTCTGGTTCTGCCTCTTATTAGTCATGTGACCTTGAGTAGGTGATTGCCTCGGTTTCCTCATCTGTAAAATAGTACCTATTAGTACCTATTCTATAGGATTGTCGTGAGGGCATCATCAGGTCATGTAGGTAGACATTTAGCACAAAGAAGGGCATAAGATACACACTCCAAGAGAGTAACTAATTTATTATATTTGGTTTACTACTGTGGAAAAATGAGAAAACAGCTAATCATGTGTGTAGTCAGGGAGAAGCTGAGCCAAAATGTTCTCAGATGGATTCAACACAAGGAAGGTCACTCTGAAATAAATACTCCATGAGAAAGAAGAAAGAGCACGAGAGAGGCAGGGAGAGGAGAAGGGAGGGAGAAAATCAGGAGGGAAAGGAAATTCCCTGACCTCAACCTTAAAGTAAGAAAGAAACAATGGTTACTCTGAGCAAAAAGATAAATTTCCTTCTTCACATAGTACTAAAGAAAGTGACATTCCATATAAACAAGGGGTTTGTGATGAGTTAAAAAGAAAAGAAAAGAACAGGCCCAATCCCAAGTTCATCTAGAGCTGCCAAAGTCACTGCAGCATCTGGGAGAAGAGCATGTGGGGGACAGAGGGGAACAGGTGAGGGCTGTGGAATCAGGCCCAAGGCATCACTCACAGAAGACACAAGTGTAGAGAGACCTGCTCCCACCGGCTTCGGGCTGTTAAGTGCGCAGAGATGGAAGAACCACTGTCACTGTAGCTTTTCACTAGCTTGTTTATTTACCCATCAAGAACCATAAGGACCTTTACTGCATAAAATGCCAAGTGTGGTGGTAATTGACATCAAACGATCCATGTCTACCAACAAATAAAAGACTAAAGTAATAAACATAGAGAGATGAGTGTTTAATGACCTTCAACAAATTTTTATTGTAAGATCCATAACAGTTAACTATATACACTGACATCTCTGGCCTGGAGCAGTCTCCGTTTTCAAAGTCACAGCGAAGAGGCCCCAGTCCTGCCTTGCTACAGTGGCTCATGAAAACTGGCTTGAATGTGTCAGTCCGGAATGGATCTGCCAAAATTGCCAGGCCCCTGAGACTTCCACCATGTCCATAAAATTAAAATTTTCCACCTTGAGTACTACCTCTCCACTTGACCTCCACCTCCTACACATTCCTTTAACTTTTTCCAGAGCTGGATAAAATACTGAAGTCATCAAATACTGTTCAACTATTTCTTCCCAAAATCAAGACATCCAGGGGATGCATAATAAATACCATCATTCAAGATGCTCTTGGATTTCTGTAATCCCCAACCACTGCCTTTAACTTAGTCCTAAGAATACCTGGCGATAACCTGAACTAATGGCCGTTTTGTCGGTGTTAAGTGACAAACTCAGAAGGTTTCCTTGTATAGAGATTTTTGGTTATAAAGGGAGCATAAATAAAAACAGGAGAAAGCAATAGTGGTTCCTCTGCTTAACATCAGAGGCTATGAAATCACCGCGGCACCAAGCTAGAAAGACGGTGAAATTACCTTGATTGCCTTTTAAGCCCACTGCCTAGTCTTCTTTAGGTGTTGTATGGCTGCACTGAGGTCCATGATCTCTGGGCCAGGGTTCAATTTCATAGCCGGAGTCATGACTCTTTACACAGGGACAGGGATGCAGTTTCAAGAAGTCATTCAGAAACCTCAGATTCATGGGATTCCGAAGGAAGGAGGCTGTTCTTCTGTCTCTCATCATGATCAAGAGCCAATCTCAGCCCCAAACAGACCAAATATAACACACACTGAGTCTCCCAATAAGTGGGGGCCCTAAGGGAAGAGGTTACTTCTCCCCCTCCTTTGGTACCACCCTATAGTAAGTATGCAATAAATGTTGACTAGACTCAAATCTGTGATAAGTATTTGGGAGAGTAAATACAAAAATGGTGATAGCTTTTATTTTCATCATGGTTTTCGAAATATTAATTAGATTAGTATGTCAGTTTAAAAAAAAGGATTTCAGAGGTTATGAATTCACTTGACAATGAGAGTGAGGACTAGTAGAGGAGCATCGGTTTAGAAGAAAAGACAAAAGCATCTTTGTGTCTCAAAATCTCTGGTATCACTTTTATAATAATGTAGGCTTTGGGCTTATGCAAGACCCAATTTCTTGTGGTTCACAAGCTTCTGTAATTCAAGGAAAGATCTCTCTAAAACCTGGATAAAACGTAAACAGAAGCTCATCATCATGGATATTCATTCTTTGCCTGCCAGGACAAAATGCTTCTCTAGGACATGCTCCTAGTATGTGTTTCAAAAAGTAGTGACTGTATTCTAATAGATCTTAAACTCCCACCTGACATTGATCTAGGACCAGCCACCCAACCAACTCTAGACCAGTCATCAAGAAGACTTCCAGCCATTCTGACTGGCTTGGGGGATTTCACTTACCCCAAACAGGTTAACCAGAGTGCTTTCGGGCTATTTTTCTCTTGAGATAAGATAACAAGTTTCAATGCCTCTTTGCCTCTCTGGCAGTGAGATTAAAAATGGAAATTTCATAGTTGCTGGCTAACATGTCCAAATCATGTAAAGATGCTGTTGTTTAGTAAAAGAGGATGATACTGACATGTAGCAAGAACCAGAGCAGAACCAGGAATAGAGATGGAAAGTGCTGGTGGCATCCCAGCCTCTGGTTCCAGTTGTTTCCCTCCCTGTA
The DNA here is from genome assembly GCF_922984935.1 of Meles meles. NCBI lineage: Eukaryota > Metazoa > Chordata > Mammalia > Carnivora > Mustelidae > Meles > Meles meles. The sequence continues at coordinate 73,154,051 of NC_060074.1, forward strand.
CTTGATTACATTATATTCCTACTGTAGGATATAACAGACATAAACTCAAGAGCATAGATAATAGGAAAAGTAGTAAAATAATCAAGAAGAGGTAAGTTTGTATATTTGTTAGCTTTGTTCTTAGTAAAATTCATTAAACTGTAAGTATATGTAATTTAATTTTTAGTGATGGCTCTGTTTATCAATCAGCTTGCAAAATTCTGACAATTTAGCCATTGGGTCTGGTACAAGATGGACAGTATAAGCACACACCTGGAGCATGGTACCCTTACTTAGTTGAGTAGTTTTTTTCCCTACTAACGTTTTAAGTTTCTATATAGTTAGATCTACCAAAATTTTGTGGTTTCAGCCTTTGGCATTATAATAAAAAGATCTCCTTTTATCAGAAAATTATAAAAATATTTATATTTTCCTCCAGCACTTTCATCTTTCCACAATAGAATAAAATATGAAATAAAAAAACCCAAAACCCCCAAGTATTAGCCTGTCATGCTATCTTTTATTTGAATAAACTATCCTTCTGTTCCACTTTTACAATATACTACAGGCTGATGATTACTTGGATCTGTTCTGCAGTCACTCTTCTGGCCCACTGATTTATCTCTATTTTTTATGGCCAGTAAATTACACTGTTCTAATTAGTGAATCTTTAAAATACATTTTATTTCCTTTAGAACATCTCTCCCATTACTCTTATAAATTTTTTCTGGGCTATTTCTGTGTATTATTATTTCCAATGAATTACACAATCATTTTTGTTGGGTTTCAAAAAAAAACCCCATTAGGATTTTTATTGCATTTGCATTAAATCTTTTACTTTTTCACAATATTGAATGCTTCCAAGAACACAAAATTTTAAATCTGTATTTATATACTTACATTTCTATTTACTCTAGTCTTTTATTTCTTAGAGTTAATTTATATATATGTGTTAATTTAAGACTTGTACTTTTCTTACTTTTTCTACAAATTTTCTATTTTTTGCTACTATTAATGGAATTTCTCATTTTATTCAATCTGAAATTTTTAGTTAAAAACACAAAAGGTCAATTTAAAAAGCTATTGTTTTGTTTTGTTTGTTTACTTAAAACTGTCCACTTTTCTGGGTTTCCTTCTAATAGTCTTTTTAAAATTCTAATAATTTTTTATTTGATTCTTATCTGCAAATAAAAATGTTTTTACTTTATCTCCAATATTTATACCTCTTATTTCCTTGCCTTGTCTGATTGCATTGGCTGGGACTGCCAAACAATACTGCATAGTAATGGTAAAAGTAGACATCCTTGTCTTATTCTTTTTACACAAATTCCTCTAGCTTTTGTCTTCACTTTTTATCATTTTTAAAGTAGTATCACTAATTCCCATATAACTAAGAGATTCTATTAAGATTAAATATTGATTTTTACCAAGCACTTTTCTGCCTTATGAGATTTATGTGGGGGTTCCCTTTATTTCGTTAACAAGTTTTCTAATATTGACCTATCCTTGTATTCCTGAAGCATTCTTTACCCTTACATCACTCTTTCAATATTGAATATAATTGTAGCATAATGACCTTCACAGAACAGGTACAAAAAGTATTGACTGACCAATTAATTGACTGGAAAAGGAAAAAGGAAGTCACGGATACTCTCTGTCATTAAGAATTGAAATTGCCACAATTATGTTGTCCTCCTTAGAATAATGAGGAAACAAGTACTCAAAATAATGAGCTTCAGGAGCAATGGATGCCAAAGACGAAATTCTTCTGGGTCTCAATTCCTGGGAGAAGGTTCTTACTAGCTTCTAAGATTTTTATGTTCCTTGACCTGACAAATGTTGAAATGCACTGGATTGGTTAACATGTGAAGAGCAGACCTTCTGTGGGAACACTTAGGAGATATCACTGTATCTGAGAAAGTTTAACGGGAATAACAATCAATACGAAAAATTTCCTGTGGCACAGACAGTATCTGCCAAGATGCTCTCTTTTGCACTCCATCCATAGTAAATGGTTTCTCTGCTGCTTCTATGCCTCTAGTCACAGAATCTGAGCTCAAGAGGGTGACCACAATTTCCTCTCTCAAACCCCTTATTTCTGGACAGAACTGAGTCCAGCCCAAATGACCTAATATTTAAAATCTGTAAAGAAAGATGGGCGCTTTGTCCCATAAGACAATTTCCAACTTTTCACAATCCTGCTGGTCAAGAAACTCTTCTCACATCTAGCCTCAATTCCTCATACTCTCTCTCTCTCGTAATTGGTGTTGTAAGATTGCTCTTGTCAAAATTCTCCCAAAACAGTTCTTGCTCTTCTATGTAATCTCCCTCACTACAAATGAAACTAACCAAGAAATTACTATACAAAATCCAAGTCCCCCAGCTTTCATTCCCTCAGCAAGGCTTTACTGAACACGTACTATGTATGAAGTACCAAAAGGAGTAAGGAGGGAAAAATTAGGAAATCTTTAGAATAAAGATGAATCAGACCTGGTTCCTGACCCTGAGAAGTTTGTGGTTTACCTGAAAGGCAAACACTAGAAACATAAAATTATTCCCTAAGGGTACTTTCCATAGATTGTGACTTCAAAATGAGAATCTCCCATACGGGAGAATGTTACCTGCAAACACACAATACAAAGCATTTCACGCAATTTGATGTTTATATAGATTATTTTCCAAGAAAATAAAAGTGATTTATATACGTTCCCTCAATATTTACACATCCCCTCAACTGCCAAGGGCCCTGCTTCCCTTCACACACACATAGGGCTTTTATTGACTTCAAAGGGAGCTTGGTGCATACAGGAGAGACCCACAGAGGCTGAAATGGACACATGCTGCTATTAATCTCAGCACACTTCTCTGAGCTGGGGAGGCAGGAAGTTCTGTTGCAGGCCTTTAAAGACAAAGGAATTAGACACAAAGGTTAAACAACTTTCTCAGAACCAAAATGGTTCCTGGGAGTTTAACATGGTGGTGAAATGTTTCAGCTCTGAAGTCAGACTGCTGGGATTTGAATCCTGAACCCAAACCTTATTACCAGCACAACCTCAAGCAATGAACTTAACCTCTCTGTGGTTTCTTCATTGACAAGACAGGGATACAAACAATCCCTACCATATAAGGTTGTTTTGGAGATTAAATGATCAACACAAGTATTAGGATACCATTCATCACATATTAATCATTTATATGTATCTATAAATATTGTTCTGGCACCAATATTGCAAATTAGCTCCCAGTCATCTGCATAAGTATTAGATTTCAATCACAGACAACTCAGTAATTGAAACCTTAAAGACAGAAGTCACCCCTAAGCCATCTCATTAAATTAGAAATAAAAGCTAAACTAGCTCAGTAAACCTCAAACAAAATCAAGGTCTCCCTTTTCCCCCACTTCCCACAATCTCTTTCTTTTCCTTGTCCTGATATTCAAAACCAAAAATTTCTTTTAGCTGAAATTGCACATTTCCATTGCTGTGTTTCTTCTTTTTATGACAAGATCACAAAGATGACATAGGGCCTGCGAAGGTTCATTTTGCTCCAGGAAGATTACCAGGCTACTTCCAAAGAGACACTGCATACAAGCCTTGAGGAAGGAAAGAACATCTCATTCTTATGGCCAAGCTGTAAAAATCTTTTAGACTTAAATCAAATCGTCAGGTCATTCTTCAATTTCGTTAGTTTCATATGGGGTATGTTATTATCTGGTCATGATTACCAGCTACACTTCAAAAACATCTATACTCAAAACAAAACTGGGTATTAAAAACCTTGGTCTCTAAAATCTTGCTTCACATCCCAAACAGGCAAGTAGGAGAAATCTGTATTATGAATTTATTTCAATATAATAGAAGTAAATATCATTTAAAATCCCCCAAATACACCATCTTCTCATCCCCACCACTACCCCCTAGATTAACCTCTAGTAATTGGAAGCAGTGCTCATAGCCTTAAGCAAAATTCAGAATTCGGCCTTTTTTGAACCATTTTTCTTGCCCTTTTACCTGGTTACAGATGGGTACTACTGGCCCCTGCCTGACTGAGCTCAGCTGGTGTTGAGCTGAGGCCCTTGTTCCAGAGCATCAGACTGACTGAATTCAGATTTGCCCAAGTCACACAGACCATTTAGGCATTAAATTTGTGTGTCTGTTCCCTTAGAAACATTTTAAATTATATTATCCAGTACTACTACTGCATAAAATGACACGTAACTGATAATGTTCGAGGCATCAATGCTATTAAGTTAAGAACATAGAAATTATATTATTTATGAATTTGCTCCAGTGTAGAAGGGGCCTTTGAAATACCCGCTCTGAGCCCACTGAGCACCCTTGTCTAGGAGCAGCCTGCCTCACCCTCCAACATACACCCTCAGCAGCCATGTTTGTACCATATCAATTCCCTTCGAAGCCAGGGAGGACACTGGCCCAACATGGGCCAATTACATTTTCCCTCTGAGAATTCGGGGTTGACTCAGTCTGGGCTGGAGAAGATATGGAAATCCCCTTTCCGGTCTCTCCTTGGTAAGTTTGCAAATAGCATAGAGGGGACTGGAAAACCCAGTCCGGGGGACCGCACTGTCAGCAGAACCCAGAACATCAGCTTGTTGAAAGAATCACCAGTCTTCCTGCAGGAAACCATGGTCTGTGACTGGAGACCTGGCGATGTCACAGGAAGGTGGCCCTTACGTCAGCCACACAGGAGGCTGCTGAAAACAGGCCAGAGCGTGGGAGAGGAGGGGGATGCAGCCGGTCACCTGAGAGGATGACGTCATCGCGTCAGCCGTCCAGTCCCGGAGGTTGCTCCTTCACCTCCCTGGCTCCTTCTCTGGCGCCACCTTCTGTGCTGCCTGAGTATCAGCGTCTCACGCGCTCTCCAAACATTTATTTAGTCATAGAAAGGGGTGAGTTCATCCTTTTAAAGGATTACCTCTAAATATTTTAAAATATCACTCTTTTAAAGGGTATTTACATTTTCATAGGCATTACTACTGCTCCATCAGTAGTAACAATAATAGTAATACTATTACTAATACTCCTCTAGTGTAGTAATGATAATGCTAGCAATTTGAAAATTTCTAAGTTGCTATAGGCTCAGCCTTCCTCCACAGGCTCTGCTACTCCCCTCAAATGCTCTCTCCTACACGGACATCAGCCCTACCCCAAGCACAGACTCCAAATCCCTCACCTTGGATTACCTCCTCTGTTGACTTTATTCAAATGTCTTGAATCCATCACCCCCAGAGACTGACACATGGGATACTGGATAGGGAATCATTGCCTGGGAATGGAAGCTATGGGGAAGAGACAGAGAAAGTAGAGTAAGAATAAGACCAAAGACTGATTTCTGGGGAAGGCAAATGTAAAGGATGGTGGTGAGAGAAGAAGAATCAGAGAGAAAGAAGAAGAACCAAGAGAAATATCAGGGAAGCCAAGGTGGAAAGACAGCTTTTAAGAATAGGGGATGGGCTGTAGTGCGAGTGGCAGAGAGGAGATACAGCAGGCAAGAGAATGGCTGTGGGCAGAAGGCCAGCAACTGAGAGACATCACAGTCTCTTACTCATCTTCAGGCAGGCACGGGATGATGGGGAGAGCACTGGTGGGCAGGAATGGTCAGAACCAGCTGGGGAGGAGGCAGACCGAACAGTGACAGGAGGCCAGAGACTAAGTGGCTGAAACTAGCCCCCAAAAGTCCCCAAATTGAAGAGGCCAAACTGAAAAAAGTAAAGTCAATATTGTGTAGAAAATACTCAGAAGACTACATTCATCCACATCACTGTGCTTGCACTACCACTGGAAAGGCCTAGTTTCAGGTACTTTACACTGCCTCAGAGGAGTGCTTCTCGGCCTAAGGATGATAATAACAGCACCAGCATTCTGAGCAGCAGAAAGCTAGTTACCTGGAATCTCTAGTTAACCAGATTTTATGACTTTATGCACCTACCCTCCACTTCTACAACAGGGAAGAAATTGTCCAAAAAAACCCACAAACAAACAGACAAAACAACCCCACACACATTTTAGAGATCTAGTCAACAAAGAAATATAGGATCTATACAGACCCGACTCAACACTTGATACCTTTTCTAGCCATACAAAGAACGGATGTTTGGGATACTAACCCTGAAATAAAAGATTCAACCACTGACTATATTTACGCTAATGGACTTTATTCGACCAAAATTTTATACGTTGAAAAATTCTATTCCACTTTATCTTAACCTTATTAGGCTTAATCAAAACAAATGGAGTAACAGGTAGTCTCACAGCAAGTTTACTTTGGCAATATTAGAGAGTGTCTTGGAACTTCTCTGAGTTGCAGAAATAAAAAATTAAATCACTTATGGAGAAACTAGCCTTATGTGGTCTGAGAAAAGACTTCTTGAAATATTTCATTCCTTTATGTAACCATTTTTAAATTGTAGAGATACAAAATGAAAAACAAAAGTAATGAGTTTGGGATGCTTTCTTATATTCCCCTAGACTCAAAACAACACATTTAAACAGGGTTTAAAGTCTCTAGCTTGGGTGAAGGGGTCCTACTGAAAACTTTGTACCCCTTGACTATTTCTTGACTATTTCACTGCATACATCATTGGGGCTCTATCTGAGGAATGTGGGAGGAGGTATTAAACCAGTAAATGGAGAAACCAAAATTATAATTCATTTCTCATGATTTCCTTTCTTTTTTATTCTACTTTATAATATTGTTTTTTCATCCATGGACTCTAGGAACTAATAATAGACTCTTCTACCAGTAAAACTAAGATGTGTTACTCTAACACATCATATGTTAATCAATGAACGTTTGCACATATCAAGACTGAACCAAATGTTTTTGTACGTAATTAGGAATTAGCTAGTCAGCTAGAATGCACAGTGCCTTTCATGTTCTCTCTCTCTCTCCCTCACTCCCCTCTCCCTCCCTCCCTCCCTCTCTCTCTCTCACACACACACACACACACACACACACACACACACACACACACCCTAACCAGCTGTTCTGACTAGGGCACCTTTGGAAGGTTGTTGGGCTGTTGACTGACTGTTGACTGTTGATGGACAGATCCCTCTGGGTGCCCAGTGACAGCTGACTCATTCTCCTTTTCCACTGGCCAAGCCATGTTGTCAGAGGAAAGATGGCCAACTATGAGAAAAAAATTGCTCCAGGAAGGGGCATACGTGCAAAGGGCAGCTGTTTCCCTTCTCTCTCAGGACATCCAGGTGCCATTACTAAATTTCCTGTATCCAGGGCCCTGGAAAAGTTCACTGACCTCGGGCAGGGGTTGCAGGGGACGGGGAACACTTTTTCCTTTCAAACTGTCTTTCTTTTCTCATTGTAACCAGAGGATCACCACTCACTATGTTGTCTTATAAATTATTCCTGTAAGATTTATAGCCATTTCTATGCTTCAAGTCAAACATTCTTTTAAGGCCAAACAGAGTAATTTACTGGATTTGTGTCTCTAAACAATCTTATAAATAGTGGCTCTCTAGTTCAAGGTGAATAACAGTCGTGGCAGGCTAGCATCAAAGAATACTGATTGCAATTCAATTTTATTACCTTTGAGGATTCACCCTGAGGATAGGGCAGCCTGGTCAAAAATCTATAGGCTGATCATTGTGGGTCTGTATTGGAAAATCCTTTCCAAGTAAACACCTCCTCTAAGGGTTTTTGCCTCCTCTCTTCATTGATGACCGTGTATATTTTTTTCTTTCCCAGAGACACCAAGATGACAGTGTTGCTAATCATACCTGCAGTTATGGCTGAGACAGTCAGGGCATGTTCTTTCCAGCATGCTTGCACATAAAGTCTGATCTCTAGGCTGTGCCTGCAAATGCTGTTTTAGACCCTGACACACCCATAAACACTCTCTATCCTTGACACCATTACGAATGGCAATGAACACAATTTAATGCCATTACAGCTTCTCATTCTTGGTAATTTCACCTGCTACGAAAAAGCTTACATGAGATGCTGGCAAGATTTTCAGGAAACTAGATACTCTGTCTGGGCAAACTGAACTCTCATGGTTCAAGAAATACACCCATTAGCCTATGATCTTTGATTTGACAGGCAGCTTGGTAACACTGATACCATTTTCTGCCTATTGACCTACCGAAAGACACATAAACCTCTTAATTTCTCCAGAAATATATGTGCCATTGGGTCTAGCCACCCCTGGAAAACTTTGGTAAGGTAGTGGGAGAATGTGAAGAATTCTGGAATATGAAACTCAATTGTGCCAGTGATTTTAGCCTAAGGGAACACAACAGAAGTCAACTAAGCTCGCATCTGTTTCTTTTTCTTTCTTGTCCTTAAAATCAAGAGATCATTTAGCCAGAGTAAAAATTTAACTTTTGTCGAAGGTCCCTCTCTCTCATCTCTCTTTTCAAGTCTGAATCACTTCAGACTTCAGCGCCTCTCCAGGATCCAACTCGCAATTCAGGAAACAAGATTTTGCCAAGTGTGCACGTGTGCTGCCTTAGCAGCTCGGTGCTGAGGGAAAATGAAGGGTGAGAAACAGGAAATGAAGTGCAAATGGAATTGTAATGTCTGTTACTGGTGACGTCTGTGAGAGAGGACCTAAGTCATTACTGTGGGGTACAAAGGATTTGTGTTAATGTAACGAGTAGGTAAACTTTATTAAAACTACCTTTCAGCTTCCAAAGAATGCTACTGCATTAAGGCTAACTACCTTAATGTTCATCCTGTTATATTGCTGGTTGCTATGGCAATATCCTCCTAGGTATTTGTAAGGTCACAAAAGGAAGAACTAACCCTCTTACTCCTGGAATAACTAATGTGGTTCTGTTACTTGCTTGATGTAAATGGTCTCAAGTGACAGCCAACTGTACATATAGTCAATTACAACTGCTCAAAGGAAATGATTTGTTGTAACAGCCGCTGTTCAACCTCTGTGACATCAATGTTTCTATGGAAACAGTTGCCTATTGCACTGCTTTGAATTGAGTATTGATCAAACTAGGGCCAACACTATTTCAGAGACTTGCTACTTTACTGTGTGGCAATTTACGATAGGAACTCATAACATCACTGTATATTTCAAGCCCCAAGGAACCAATTTAGCAGACAGTTACAGTAGAATATTAACAGAGGTCAATAATGGAAGTCTGATTATAGTCCTAGGACAATTATTCAATGCTTTTGTTGTCTGCCCTTCCAAAATTCTAGCAGCTATTATAGTTTTCAAATAATAATATTCATGCCTGAAGAAAGTGCTATATTCATTCATCTTCTATTTTAAACTTTATTTTTCATTGTTATGTTATCTATCAATAAAACTATTCTGCTATATTAACCAAGCTGTGACCCCTCAGAAGTAAATAACTATTGATCAAGGAGTAAAGATCTACTGGTGCACAACACTGTTTTCCATTAATGATCTTATTGGCCCAGCTGATAAGATGGTTGTCTCCAAACAACTGAAGATACAAAAGCAAAAAATAACATAGGTCTGATTTCCATAAAAAAATAGTTAGGATTTAATCCCCTGTCGTTGTTAAAGGATGGATTCTCCAACCTCAGTTGAAGGAGTAGTGAAAATAAGGACACTGCTATGCAGAATCCTTCTGTAAGCCTTTCATTCTGGGTAATATTTCCATTTTCCACAGATGTTTTATTCAATCTTCTCTGGAAACAACCTTCACAATGGTATCATCCAACCCTGTCCTTTTACAGATGAGGAAACAAGGAGACATGGCCTCTCTGATGTCTTTCAAAAAATAAGTGCTCTCCTTACAAATAGATATGTGGAAAATGTTGAATTGTGTTGAAAAAGATCATGAGTTACCCATTTGTCACTCATATGAACAAAAATACATGCCAATGATCCCTACCCTTAGACTGATTTGTTAAGAACTTAAGTCAACCAATTCTATAAAATTATTTACTTCTAGCCCTCCTCATTCCGAGACAGAATTCAAGGCAGACAGTCAGACAGTTTACTGCAGTGACATTGACCACAGCACAGGCCCTGGAAATTAATTTTTGCAGCTGAAGTTATAAAACTTCAGAAAGCACTTGGATAACCTGGCTCCATGCCAAAGAAGGGTAGGTGTCTATGAATGAAATCTGTTTCAATACATAGATAGTAGCACTAACTTTTTATTGCCATAATTGAAAAATTATGGCTTGGGGAATGATTCTTGTCAGGTAATAACAAATTCATCACCTGCTTGAAAGAAGCTCCTCTTCATATAAGGAAAAAGGATATTCTCCAAGCTTAGCTATTGATTTTTTTTTAAATCCTAACTAGATAGCTTAGAAATAAAAATCAAAGTGTAAAGTGTAAAGTATCAGTCCAGGTAATGTCTAAAACAGTATTTGAATCAGTCTGGATCCCGTTATATTTCTTTTTTTAACCAGCTAAGACTTTAAGTTAGTCTTCTTGATGATAATCATGGTCTTTTAGGAAATGAGCTTTCCTTGTTCATAGACCAAGTACTTACTGAGCACCTACTGAATGCCAGACACTGGTCTGAACAACGGAAAGAGCTGAGTAAGGCTAGCTCTCAGCAGTAGGCGGTAAGGGTCATTTGCCATGTGGAACAGGGAGTTCAGAGAAGAAGTGGTCTCTGGTCCCATAATCGATGTTCTCCCTTTGTCTCTTTTAACGGTAATTTTTGCCACAATTTTTGTTTATATATTTATATCCTGTTTTGCTACAGAAAGGGTTTAAAATGGACCTTAAGTTTGATTCTGAGCTTCCTACCAACCTATATAAAAAAGGAAACATAATCAGTCACATGATTCCATGTCTGGGAGAGTAAAAGAAAACAAAGCTAAACAAAGAGCAGATGTGCAAAAGAGGCCCAATGACTCCTGGTACAGAGACCAGAGAGAATTCTCCCTTGGGCCCTTAGAAACCAGACCTTGACGATGGGGTAAGGAATATCTTCCTCAACACAATGGCTGCAAAGACACCACTGTGTTTTGTAAGGCTAAGTAAGCTGTAAGGCTTTTCATACAAATTCAGTGACCACACCAAAGTGCCATTTAATAAACACAATTCTGCCAGACACCCAAACAAGGCCTTCCCTGGCATACTGCTTTCTATCAACATATAGGTACTGAGGAGCCATTAAAAAAAAAAAAAAATTATTAGTAGATTATCCATACAATACCTAACTTAGAATAATGTACCTTCCGGGGCGCCTGGGTGGCTCAGTGGGTTAAAGCCTCTGCCTTCGGCTCAGGTCATGATCTCAGGGTCCTGGGATCGAGCCCCGCATCAGGCTCTCTGCTCAGCAGGAGCCTGCTTCCTCCTCTCTCTCTGCCTGCCTCTCTGCCTACTTGTGATCTCTCTCTGTCAAATAAATAAATAAAATCTTAAAAAAAAAAAAGAATAATGTACCTTCCTACTTTACCCTGGAAATTACTCAGGTGCCAAGGTTTACACCTACATAAATAGATGAGTTGGCATACTCGCAAATCCATTTATCTCTATCTCTATCTGTGTGTGTGTGTCTGTGTGTGTGTGTGTGTGTATGTGTAATTTTTACTCTGTAAGTGAGATACCATGGAAGAACGTTCATGAGAATGTTAATTCTGGCTTTAGTGTATGAATCTCCAACTTTCTGGGCCTGGGCCATTCCCAGCTTACGCAAACTAGGTCATCTGTGTTAAAGAAAAAGAAGAAGATTACACAATGACCTTCTTTGTCTCTTGTTACAGTTTTCTTACTTAAAGACTATTTTTTCTAACTTAAGTAGAGCAACTCGCTCTCTTTGGTTTTTGTTTGCATAGACTACCTTTTACCATCCCTTCACTTTGAGCCTATGTGTGTCCAAAAGCTGAACTGAGTCTCCTGTAGGCAGCTTATAGTTGGGTCTGGTGCCTTTTTTTACATTTCAGCCATTCTATGCCTTTTTATTGGGGGAGTTTATTTATTTCCATTTAAGATAATTATTGACAGGTAAGATAGTGCCAATTTATTAATCGTTTTCATATTCTTTTACATTTCCTTTGTTCCTTTCTTCCTCTCTTGCTACTTCCCTTTGTAAACTGATGATTTTCTATAGTCGAATGCTCTGATTCCCTGCTCTTTATGTTTTGTCCATCTACGATAGGTTTTTGTTTCATAGTTACCAAGAGGCTTACATAAAACATTTTATAGTTAAAACAGCCTATTTTAAGCTGATAACAACTTAATTTCAATCACATACAAAACTCTACTCTTTTACACCCCCCAACATGCTATGTTTTTGATATTATAATGTACATTTTTTATATTTTGTGTCTACTAGCAATTATTGAGCTACTGTTTTTAATAATTTTGTCACTTACACTTTATACTAAAGTTAAGTGATTAGCTCACTACTGTGTTCCAGTACTAACATAACATACAGGGTGACATTTATTACACTGTTACCCTTACCAGCATGTTTTATATTTAAATATGTGTTCTTGTTGCTAGTTCACATCCCCTCATTTCTGTTTGAAGAACTCCTTTCAGGACTCCCTGTATGACAGGTCCACTAGTGATGAACTCCGTCAGCTTTTATTTGAGAAAGTCTTTGACTCCATTTCTGAAGCACAGCTTTGCTGTGTAAAGTGTTCTTGGTTGGCGCTTTGAATATATCATCTCACTCTCTCCTCGCCTGCAAGTTTCAGCTGGGAAATCCCTTATATGTGAGAAATCTTTTTTTCTCTTGCTGCCTTTAAAATTCTCTTTGTGTTTGATTTTAGCCAGTTTTACTATAATGTGTCTTGGAAGATCATTTGGGGCTGTACCCTTCCGGGCACCTATGAGTTTCATGAACTTAGATGGCCCAATCCCTCCCCAGATTTGGGAAGTTCTTGGCCATAATTTCTTTAAGGAAGCTTTCTGCTCCTTTCTCCCTCTTCTTCTGGGACTCTAATAATGTCTAGATTATTTCACTTGATGATATCCCATAATTCGTGGAGCTTCTTTACTCTATTCCATTCTTTTTTCTTTTTTCTTCAATGACTGAATAATGTCAAATGACTTGTCTTTGACATCACAGATATTTTCTTCCATTTGGTCAAGCCTACAATGCTTTCTATCTCATTTTTTTCTTTCTTTTTTTTTTTTTTTAAGATGTATTTATTTATGGGCGCCTGGGTGGCTCAGTGGGTTAAAGCCTCTGCCTTCAGCTCGGGTCATGATCTCAGGGTCCTGGGATCCTGGCCCCACATCGGGCTCTCTGCTCAGCAGGGAGCCTGCTTCCTCCTCTCTCTCTCTGCCTACTTGTGATCTCTGTCTGTCAAATAAATAAATAAAATCTTTTTAAAAATGTATTTATTTATTTGAGAGAGAGTGTGTGTCTTTGTGTGTGTGTGAGTGTGAGTGGGGGGAGGAACAGAGGAAGAGAGAGCATTTCAGCCAGACTTCCTGCTGAGCACAGAGCCTCATGGGGCTTGTTCTCACAACCTGAGATCTGAGCTGAAACCAAGAGTCAGACACTCAACTGACGGAGCCACCCAGGTGCCCATTGATTGCATTTTTCATTTTATTAACTGTATTCTTTAGCTCCAGAATTTCTGTTTGGTCCTTTGTTATTATTTTTATCTCTCTGTTAAACTTCTCATTTTTTAATGTATTATCTTCTAATTTTGTTGAACTATCTTTCCAGGTTTTTGTATAGTTCATTGAGCTTCCTTAAAACAACTATTTTGAATTCCTTATCAGGAAAATCACAGATTTCCAAGACTTTGGGATCAGTTACTGGAAAATTTTTGTATTCCATTGCTAGTGTCATGCTTCCTTGATTTTTCATGTTCCTTGAAATTGTGTGTTGCTGTCTTTGCATTTGAAAAAGCAGTTACCTCTTCTAGTCTTTCCTGACTAGCTCTGGAAGAGATATCTCTTCTGTCAGCCCTGCTGGGGATTCTGAAGCTGGCCTAGACCTTTTCTATGGATATGCCTGCACCATACTTTTCCTTCTCTTTTGGGGGCATTCTTAAGCAAAGACAGCCCAGGTCCTCTGTTTGCTTTCCCTAAGACGGCACAGAATGCTCAAGTTTATGTGCTTTCTCCCAATGCCTCACACTTTTTTTTTTTCCTTTGGTTGTGACAGTATGCTGGAACTTCTCCAGTGGACTCCTGGGCTTTAAAAAAGTCACCATCATCTGACAGAGATTGTCAAAATCAGTGTTCTTTGGGGGGAATACAGGAGAAAATTCCTGTTCCACCATTTTGTTGACATCACTCTCCTAACCACTGTTCCTTCTCTGCCAGTGAATGTGAGCTGTGTGATACAATAAAAGAACACTGGAATACCTGGGCGCACGCCAGACTTCTGCTTCCTACTGGTTATCGGACCTCTAGAAAGTTGTAGCAAGTAGCCTTTGAAAGTCTCATCTACTAAATACATTATAAATACACATCCTCCCTTCTGATGGGTTTTGAAAATTCAATGAGATTCTATACATCTCTGTACAAGTGTTTTGGAAACTGCAGGACATTATTTAAATTTGAAAGAACATTTTATTGAAAGCATTTTTTTTTTCATGGTCTGTGTAATTTTCAGGATAACTTGGTGGCATTTGGGGCTTTCTGATCTCTTGGAATATATTTTGACCAGAACTGCTTTAAACAGACTAATACACAGATGAACAACTTAGGGAGGTAAGTGGAATCCATGTACTATTGCGGGAAAGCCACAGATCTTAAGAGGCTTATGTTTCTGGTGGGTTCCAGCCTCTTCACCACACCCACGTGAGAGCAGGCAGCATCCTTGGCCCTCAAGAGCTTGTAAACTCAGGTTAATGATCTCCAACCTGAAGAATCTCTGTGATGGTTAGTAACAAATGACATAGGAGGGCACCTGGCACATAGCAGGTGCTTGATAAATGAGAACTCTTACTATTTTACAGAGAAAGGAAACAGTAAACTGGATAGAACTACATAAATGCTGTCCATAATCTTATTCTCTCACAGGGATATTTGGAATAAGGAGGTTTATTCTTGGAACCCATCCAGATGGGTTTAGTTACTAGAGAGCCAAAAGTTACCTCCAGGAGCCAACTTTGATGATGTTTGGTTAAGACAGAAGATATTACCTTCATTCCCATCTTACAGGTGAGAAAATCAAGTGGTTACATGCGTTAGTGGAACATCAGAATAGGACAGAAACCAAGGTCTTCTGATTACCACCATTCTTGTTGTCCCCATAGCTCCCTTCCAGTTACCCTATAAGACAGCCCCTGGACATGCACTCCCAAAGCATAGCACCCTAACAGAATGCCAGCCCCAGAGGAAAGTACAGAGAGATGCTACCTATCAAATGTGGGAAGTAAATTTTAGCTGGCAAAAATCATCTAGAGATATTTTAAATAGGACATTTCCCTCCTGAGATCTTGAGAGAAGTCATTTTAAAAATGTCAAATTTTAGTATCAAACCAGAAAGCAGGAAGGCCCCATCCCAAGTGAGTAGTTTCTGTGTCCTTTATGAAGACTTTCAGCCCCTCCAGCCCATATATTGCCCAAGTCTGGGCTATCTTAAGGGTCCCCCAAAATTTAATATCATCCTAGTCAAGGCTTAAAGGATCTCTGAAGGCCAAGAACCCTACTGAGTCTGGATTATCCAAGGCTTGGGAAAGTAGGGAAGAGGACTATAGGAGAAGATAAGAAAAGAAGTATTAGTGGTACAGGGCAAGATATTTCAACCAAATGTCGCTGCATTAAATCTCTTTGAGCTTGCTGTAATATGGATTTCCATTCCCAGGTTTGGTCTTCTGAACCCCAGAACCAGCTTAGGATTCAACCATACAGGTCACAGACCCAAGAAACCAGCAGTACACACCTTAGATCATGCAGTTCCCTAGCCTGGCAGTTGGGAAAAAAAATCACAACTGTAACTAACAATGAATCCAGAAGCATTTGAGTCTGTTCCATTTCTCTATCCCTCCAGTTCCACGTATATATTTTTAAAGCTGAACCTTTCCTTTGGGAAAACTATTGATGAGATGTGCCCTAGAAATCCCCAATGAATTTTAACAATAAGGAGGTACTATAACTTCTGGCTGATTTAGCAATTAACTAAAGGAATAATATACACAACACAGGAAAGCCCTTTAAGCAGACATTTCAGCAGAAATTTGGACTCTGCATTTTTCAATGGGACACCTCAAATCTTATGGCTATTCAATAGGTCATGATTTCATCATCGTTGTCTTACATCTATTCCCAGCATCTCCTCCCACCCTCTACCTGTCCCCATTAGGTGGGCCAACACGATTAATGTGAAACGTTGAGGTAAGAGGTGGGAGGACACATATACCCCTATATGTTTTTGTTCCAGACTTCTAAAAAAAATACCAACTTCAGAGATCTTACGATTTTTCTTAGGATACTGATGAAGTTAAGAAAGGACACTATACTTTCTCTTCCTGCCTTCATTACAAACATGTGAACCGTGAATCTTTGATGTTCTGTGAATGTCCCTAGCCCTGACAATATTGCATTCCATCACACCATCAGCCTACTGGATCTAAGGGTCAAGCCTCCTCCAGGAGCTTACAGGTCCTTCGTGAATGGACAGAACCTAAGGCAGGAAAGATGACCTACTCTCGTGCTTGTGATCCACCTTCTCAGACCTGATCTGGTTTCTTCTTTTAGATGCATTCCACAGAGAACAAGAGTAGGTGGACTGAGGCAAAGGCTGAGGCGCTGGGGACACAGGGAAGAGAGGAAGGGCAAGGGGGTGTGGTGGGAGTAAGGCCAGGCTGAGGGCTACAAGGCAGAGCAATCTTGGATGCTCCCAACCGCTGAGGGTGTGGAGAAGGGAGTCTGCAGCGTTTGTTTTACTTCACGACAATTCAGCCACAGAAATTTCTCACTTCCTGCATTCCAACCTCAAACTCAGCATGTCATGGACATTTGGCCACACATATACCATGAGAGGTTTCTTCTTGAAGGTCACACATCAGAAGCATACAAGCCAGAGAAACGAAATCCCCAAAGTCAGAAGTCCCTTGACAGTGGGTTTCTTACAAATCTGTCTTCCCCTTGGGTCGTCCCTTGGAGGGACGGATGTGAACATCCTATGTCCCCACACCCTAGTTCCACTCTCTGCTTTTCCTTTACTCTGGTCTGGGCCATCTCATGAAGAAAACAACTCGCAGCTCAGTGGTGCGTTTCTGAGTTTCTCTTATTTATTTGGTTCTCAAACATAAAGCTCAGATCCAGGGATGGCACTATAAACCCTCTTAAATACAAAAATAAAACTTGGTATTTCCATAAGGCCACTAAGAAAAGGCATTGGGTCTGACTTAGCTATTCCCCTGAGTTCTCTCCAGAAGTCAGGGGTAAGGCAAGCTATATTTCCCAGCATGGACACAGCATACACCTTTATGACTGAAAGAGGATGTTTTTATTTGCACTGCATTATACCCATAAATTCCATCCACTCAGCAAGTCAAATTATTGCTGGCCTCCAAAATACATTAAGTTTGGGTTTAAATCAGTCACTTTTGAAGATATACTGCAGCCCACTTCCTAGCCATATTTGTAATATATTCACCCTGCAAATGTTCTTTAAAATGCATTGTTTGTGGAGTTGTCTTACTTCAGCCAGCCATGTGAAGATATAAGGAATATAAGCTCTAATTTGCAGTTTCTTTGTGTGTGTGATTGTTCATGATTTTATTCATGGAGCTAATGGCTGCCAAAAGGCTTTCGTGTTATGAAGAGAAAGAGCTCTCTGAATTAGAATCAAATTAGAATTAGTGATATAATAGTAAACCGCAATGGGCAAATACTGAGCCCTGAGCAGTTTATGTTAGAATTTGGTGACAGCAGACAAGCTTTTCCAGATAACGGTGGGAAGGAGAAAGCCACAGCACTGTTGGGAATGTTTAATGGTGTATTGTAAGATGAAAGCGTGTTTAAATGGCAGTGCTCAGACTCTCTCTCCCTGACCTACACTTTCTATCTTACAAAGTATTACACACTTGTGTTCCCCATCAATTGTCATTCAACCAATTTTAACACGACAACCTGACTCAGAAGGCAAGGAAGCTGAGAAAGAGGGATATAAAGAAATAGAGTCCTATTTCCTGGGTTTCCTTAGGAAAGAGGCTCGTCCTCTCTGCAGTTCCCTTTTCCAGCTGCTGTCTGCCTGACGGGAAGGACATGCACACCATGGCAGGAGGGATGTGCAGGGTGGCCTCTGCCAAACGCTCAGTGCAGCGTTTCTCTGAGCTGCGGAAGGAAACTGGCCCGTGGAGCCTGTGAGAAGCAGGACATTCGGACCGTTTGACACCTGCCACTCCTCTTTATGCCCACCTTATTTCAAAAGACTGTTTGTTTAAAGGTAAAAAAGCTGCTAACACCTCACCAAGGAAGATGGCGCCACAAACATCGTCCATACTGCAAGCGGGATCTTTGATGCACCATGGTATAAACGGATTGTTCTTAGTATTTCTCAGAAATCAAGCACACATGTTTTTCCTTCCCCAGGCTCTCTGTGAGGCACTTTTTCACCCGGGTATACAAGCCTACTGCACGAAATATCTGGTGGATACGAAGATATTATTTTCCCACAAGTCCTATGCCAGGGTCAATTGATATCTATAATATTCCATCTTCTCTGATAATCCTAATATTTCTGCACAGATTAGGGGGCTGTCACATTTAGTCTCGGGATATAATAATATTAATAACAATTACCGTTTCTGAGCACTTACAGGCCAAGAACCTTGCTGGACATTTTACGTTTACTATCTTCTTTATATAGCTATCAACCTTATGAAAGATATGAAAGATATTATTCCATTTTGCCACTGAGGAGACCCAGGATCAGAGGTGAAAGAGCTGGCTGGATATCACAGAGCTAGTAAGTACAGAATTAGAACTTGACCTTGGGGATTACTTACTGCAGAGCTTCTTTAATCACTTCCCAGCACCCATCACCATGATTATTACACACTGAGGACCAGGGTTTTGCTGGAGCCACGTGGACCAGCTTGCAAGGGCTGAACACTGAATTTTTAGGAAGTGTGCAAGCAGTTGTCACATTGGTGGCTTGAAACTTGCCACAGTAGGAGTATTTACACCATGGAAATAGGCAAACACTACACATTAGGGCTTTTTTTTTTTTTAAGAGAGAAAACCAATTTTTTGAAAATTTACCAACACAGTGCTGCCAAGGAAGAACATTTCCAGTTACTGGGCTCTTTCTTCTCCCTCCATAGTGTTGTCCCCAAAGCACATAACAAGACAAAGTTCACAACTGGAGGACAAATACCCAGGGAAATGGTGCCAGCCTCCACGCTAGGTGTGGACTTCCCTGTACAGTCTCAGCTTCAACGGCCATTCTGGCCTGATTCTGCCCTTTCTCTTCACTTACTCCACCGGCTCTGCCTGTGAAGCACACAGGGGTTGGCAGAGCAAATCAAGACATGTGATATAGTTGTTTTGATGATAAGTTTTGTAAGCCAACTTCAGTTCTTATGACTCAAAATCAATACTCTCAGCCTATGGCATCAATTAGCTTTTCTCAACTCTTTTACTTTCCATCAGGTGAATATAATGTAAGTCCAAAGGAAATATATATGCTGAACACAGAGGGCATCCGTTTATGTCCAAACCTGATCTCCACCAGGGAGAGTCATGCTCAATATTTTTTATTATTATACAATTAACATTTATTGAGTGTTAATAGTGAGCTTATATATAACACAGAGACCATTACTATACCTGGTTTCTTGGCAGATTGTAGGAACAGCATGTTTTTGATATCTTGGATGGCACCAAGCTTGCTATAATTTCCCAATGAAGTCAGTGCTCCTAATTTCCTGAACATCTGTGCATCAAATTCATTAAATGGCTAATGAATCCAGACATATAAGGTTCATAAAAATATTTATATCTGACATTAACAAAATGGCACTCCTGCTTTGTTCCTCTACGTGACACCCTTAAGATAACCAAGTTTGTGTCACGGGCTAGAACCTGTTGGAAGAAGGCAAACGACTGAAATCAGTACTTTTATGTTTCTTCCATAGAAGGAGGGATACAGAAACCATGGCTCAAAATGGTCAATTAATATAGGACAAAGAATAGGGGGAAAGGATCCAGGAGTGCAGACAAAATCAGATGTCCACATTCCATAAATTCACTTTCATGAAGATCACAGCCAGCATGGATCAAATGTTGATGAAGGGTAGAATATTATATGGGCATGATCAGTGATCACATATGACCTCCCCTGCTGTCACCATGACCACCAGCCAGATCAGGGTCTCCAGGCTGAGCCCATATTTACATGAATTAATAATCATAATGCTCTATTCTTCAAAGTTTAGATATTCTAGAAACGAATGAAGAAACACTATTTGCCATAAACTCTGAGCTGAGTCAAATGATGGGGTTCTCCTCTGAATGTTCCCTGACTAGGTAACCTTGTAGCTCTTATTGGATTTCTCCATTGTCTCATGCCTTCCTACTCCCATGCATAAAATGATCAGGGTGTGGGCTAGACACCTTTCAATCTAAAGGTTTTAGGCTTGTTTTGTTGAGAAAGATGGGAGGCTGGGGATTAATGTGAGCCGAACTTTAGTTCAAAGCTTGAAAACAATGCTCATTTTTGAGTCTGCTCCGGTTAAGGGAAAAGGGCTTCATCAGAGGCCTACCAGGGGGAACCTCCAGCTTCATATCCTCTCACGTAGACCCCTTTTGGTAGAAATGAGACTCACAACATCCCACTGGGACACATTTGCAGCTCTGTGATTTGCTCACTGTGACTCATACCTGGAAGAGCTCCTGGTCCCCTTTACCAGACCCTCCAGATGTGCTCACACTCTGGGTGCTCTCTCCACTCCTCATGACCACGTGGGCCCCAAGAAAACACCTTACCTTCCTCTAAACTCCTGTACGGTTGACTTTTGAACAACATGGGTTTGAACTGTGTGGTTCCACTTATACATGGATTTTTTTTTATACATACAGTACTATAAATGGACTTTTTCTTCCTTATGATGTTCTTAATAACATTTTCTTTTCTTTAGTTCATTTTATTGTACGAGTACAGTATTTAATATATACGTAACATACGAAATATGTGTTAAATGACTGTTGAGGTTATCAGTAAGGCTTCCAGTGGTTAAGTTCTGGAGGAGTCAAAGGTTCTATGCAGATTTTCAACCATGTGGGGGCTGGCACCCCTCACCCCGACATTGTTCAAGGGCCCACTATAGTACTTATTTCCAATGCATGCCATTTTATAATCCAGTACTTCTCTGTGACACTGCTTTTCTGGGATTGAAGTATTATTCAAACATATCATTATTGTTGTCTTTTATACATGCACAATTTATTGCCCTGATTTGATTATAAACTCCTTGAGAACAAGTTTTGTATCATTCACTTCAGAGTGTCCCCACAACATCCTGGTGAGTTGCCACAGCAGATTCTGTAGCTTAGTTTTTCCATCCGCAGAATGGGATGATAGCACTTACTTTATAGACATAATGTAGAGTAAAAGAGATTGTAAGAAGTAAATTATGCCTGATTCAATAGATGTTGGATAGCATAATTTATTAGCATTATTAATATCATATTAGGGCAAAGGGAAGAATTCAGTGCTAGAAATGAGCAAAACTGAAATCTGGTTCCACCTCTACCATTCAGTGACTTTAAGAAGGTCAATTAAAGTCTTGGAGCCTCAAATTCTTCACCCATTAAAATTAGAAAAATAATACTCCCTGCCAACTTTCTGTCGGTGTGAAAATCTGATAAATAACATATTTAAGGTAGCCTACAGATGTATCATTTTTGGTACTCAGAAATATTATTTGATTTGAGAATGAAATTGTACTTATTTTACCACACAAACTGCTTATTGTCTCCCCTTTGTGGCTGAAAGGTCACCAGTCTTGCCATTTATGGGCTTGTAGGGGGAAAATGGGGTCCTCTGGATCTTCTGAATTTACAACAACTAGATGACATTCAGGGGAGTCATAGTGTCTTGGCCTCCTACTGCCATATTCCAGGCTTCTCGGTGTTTCTTTGAAAGGGATATTTTCATAACCAAACTAAAAATGTAAAATGTCTGCTAGCAAACCCACCATTTTGTTTAAACAAGTAAAACAAGCAGACATCTAAATAGTCAACTGATGAATTTGCTCGCATCCTTGCCTATATCCATGAGTAAGAAAGGAACAGAGCCAGAAAGTACCATGCACCCAGGGATGCCCCCTCCCTTGGGGACAAAGACCTCCTCCAGCCTAGGCACCAGAGAAACCTTGGCACATACACACATGGGGTTCCTTGCCTACGCCTATGCAAGGCCATCGCTTTCATAAAAACTAAGTATATCACAGATGAAACTGCACAATTGTATCTCCTGACTTCTTATGGTCTAAATGTATTCTTCTACCAGCAAACCACAAATATGATCATTCCTACTTTTTCAGTCTCATGTTATCGATTATTAGAAATCAGCGGCCATCTAAGTTGTATTAGCAACACACCAGATAGTCACTCGTTCACCAAATAATTCCGGAATATGTCTATGTGCAAAGCACTGGAGCACACCACAGCGAACAACACAATCTAACCACAGTCTTATTTAGACAACTTATCTTAGTCTCTAGGAAGATTTGTTTCTTTGCGGTTGTGTAGGCATAATTTACAATGTTTCTGTGAACAGTACACTTTTAAAAAGAAAAAAGTATTAATCAAGCAATAATCCATGGTTAAAATATTTGGAATTTGGTGTTCTTCTCCCTTTTTTAAAGTCAATGAAAGGAAAAAAAATTATTAGGAAAATTATTTGATATTCTGATATGCTCACACGCATTGCTCCAGTGAAAACAGGAAATGTGCAAGTGCATTTTTACTTTGTGTAACAAAACAACCCAATAAAAAGGTAAAGTATGGTGGAAGTATACAACCTTTATGATATTTCTTGAAATTACTCCACTTTTATAGAGGATGATATTCATGCTGGCAACAGCTATAAAAAATATGGAAATGTAAAAGAAGAGAGATTAAATATGGGATTTATCTACGGGCCCCAGTACATTAAACCCTTAACATATTTGAAATATGAAAATAACCTGGGCCCTCAACATCAGGATCATGAAGGGAATTTTAATGGTGTCCTGTGCCTTCACTTCCAAGATTTGAATTTTTGTTGTTTTAGAGGTCTTTTTATATATCTGCTTGACTTGCACAATTACAGCAACTTGTCACTTTGACCAATAAGACAAAAGCATTTGAAACTAGGGATGTGGGTGACTCATTCTGACCTGATACACAGTACATGGAAACCAGTCCTTGGCTTTCTCCTTCAGCCTCCCACAAAGAGGGAACTCAGACCATGCTGCCAGGCTGGAAATCATAGCAACAGTGACCACACCTGGGGGACAGACAGGATGCCAGTTTTAAATCCTCTGCCCACAAAACACACAGTACCTGTGCATCAAAGTGGGGCCAGTCTTGAAGCAGCGAGTGTCAGAGAACAGCACAGCCTTTCCTCCATCTGTTACCAGCAAACGCTTCCTAACTGAGGCCTGAGCTGACACATTGGTCCTCTCTGTAAAGGGCAGAAAGAAAAGCTATGTCCATTCCAGCATATGCTGTTTCTGCAGGAACGGAGTATCCATTTGTCATGACCTACGGAGATCCTGAAGAGTAAAACCCGAGTTGGGGAGGCAGCAAAGAAATGAACATCATGCCTGTATCAGTGGGACATGAGAGAATGGCTATAAGGTTTAAATCCAGGCTTGGGAAAAGGAAAAGGAAGGAGTGAGAACAAAGAGAAGTTCATAGGGCACCAGGGACAGTGAGGAAGTGGGAGGCAAAGAGGTAAGAGACAAAGCCCAATTCCCAAATCCGTCTTCTCACTTTGTTCCAGGGGAGCATCTTCCAGCTCTTCACTTACTGATGTCTCACATATGCCATAGGAGTTGGTAGATAAAAGCAACCTGGTAATTAGTTTTTAAAATAAAAAGACCCCCAGGACTTCCAGTTTAAAATGGCATCTGGCTAATAGTCCTGATATAGCATCTTTTACTAAAACACACACACACACACACACACACACAGAGAGAGAGAGAGAGAGAGAGAGAGAGAGAGATGCAAACACTTACATTGCCACCAAAAATTAAGATCGACAGTCAACTCCTTACCACTAACTGTAAGGTCAATGAACCTGGATTTTTAAAGGCAATTAGTGGCCCACCTGTGCTTGCCACCAACCTAGAGGAAGCCCACCTGTCTGAAGTTAGAAAGGCCCATTATACCTTCCCCACTGTCTGCCACCTGGCTCATTAAATCAGACAGACATTCTTCTACTATGTAAGTGCTCCTTTTTAAGCTGGAGTCTTATTTTCCTTCCATATCCAACCCCTCGGTCATCAGCTTTTTACTTGAAAACAATCAGGACCGCTACCTGGAAAAGAACTTGTCAACAAGACGGATTGAGGAAGCAAGCCTTGGGGTGCCTCATTCCAACCAGGAAGGTGTCCCCATGAAAACAAAACATAATAGGAGAGAAGACAGAATACAAGGTCTCTGACAACCAGGTATGCCGAATGTTACAGCTTCCATGCCAGAAAGTAAGGCAATGGGAGCAGGGCAAGAGCTAACGTCAACACTTAAGAAATGAAAACAAGTTAAACACCAGAAATTGAGCTAGCGGCTCTGGACATCAGCTTGCCCTCCAGATGTAGCTCTAGGAAGGGAATCAAACCCATATTCAAGTGTACAGAAGAAGGTACCAGTCCAGATAGACATCCTGTGTTAAGAGAAATGACAAGAAGAATCAATAACAAATGCAGTCTGACAAATGACATAGAAATAGAGATAGAGGATATTATCCTAAAGACGCAGAGGGAGCACAGCCTCTGAAAAGGATTTGCCACAAGAATTGAAAGAAATTTTCAGAGAAAATTTTTTTCAATCTTCAACAGAATTCAAGAAGTAGTGGCTTTTATGGAACAGGAAGAGATACCCATAACAAGAAAATAGGTCATGAGAAAGAGACAGTAAGGTGAGATGAAAAGAAAAATGTGTGAAAGAGAAAATGATTGAAGTAAAATCAAAATGAATGATAGAATTAAAACCTGCACTTGAAGTCATGTGGTACAGAAATGACACACATAATCACGTCAGTAAAGCAGAGACCAATGAAGCAATAAAAGAGAGGGTAACAGACACAGAAAACCTAAGAACTGTATGTTTTTTAGGAAATACTAGAAGAGACAGAACAGAATTTATAATCAAACAAAAAAATTTAATGTTTTTAACCTTAAAAAAATGTTCAGGGGCATCTGAGTGGCTCAGTGGGTTAAAGCCTCTGCCTTTAGCTCAGGTCATGATCCCAGGGTCCTGGGATCAAGCCCCACATCAGGCTCTCTGCTCAGCAGGGAGCCTGCTTCCCCTCTCTCTCTCTGCCTGGCTCTATGCCTATTTGTGATCTCTCTCTCTCTATCAAATAAATAAATAAAATCTTAAAAAAAAAAAGTTCAGTATGCAGATCACCAATCCACTACATTCCAGGCAAAACAAACATGTTAAAACATATCTAGAAGCATCCACAAGAACTTCTGAAGTTCAGAGGGAAATAACATTCCTACCACCCAGAAAGTCATGCCCAGACAAATTGTCTTTCCTGTGCAAAAAATCACAGAAAACACTCCCAGAGGTCAATTGTATGAGGATGGTTGGAACTGGACTTTGGATGATGATCACTTTGTAGCCTATACAGATGTCAAATTACAATGTTGTACACTTGAAACTTTTATCATGCTGTATATTAATTTTGCCTCAATAAGAAAGAAGACACACGGAAAGAACTCAGAGGTAATTCAAAATAAATAAAGAATGAAACTATTGTGCTTTTGAAGAATTAGCAAAAATGATCAGTGAAAGAAGTTCGATATTTTAATTATGTTAAGCAATTGTAGCAAAATTTGTTAATAACAAAGCAAATATTAAAATTATCAATAAAAGAAAAAAGGTTATATAAACAATAGTGATAATATGTGTTTTACATCTAAGCTTGTACTAACAAAGATGGGGAAGTAATGAGGGAAAAAATAAAACTATGGTACCTTTCTCATATATAAGGATATTTTAAAGATATGGTTTAATTCTTGATTTTGAAAAGCTGGAGAATATAAAATATGGTTCTTTAAACAATTTAAAGACAACCAATAGTAAAATTTAAAATAAGATTACCTTTCAAGATTTCCTTAATAGAAAGAGTAAATTTTATTTTTTTTGAAAGAGTAAATTTTAAAAAGTAAAAAAGTATTGCATAAAGCAAATAAAAGACAAGAAAATAGCAAAATGTCAGAAAGAGGATAAAAATATATATAATTATGAGAAAATTTGTAAATGAGTTAAGCCAGCCCGTTTAAGGACCAGTAGTTTCAAATTGGTTTCATCTTTTTTATTGAAGAATAACTAACACACAGTGTTGTATTAGTTTTAGATGTACAATATGGCAATTTGATATTTATATACATTATGAAATGATCATTGGAATAAGTCCAATTACCATCTGTCAGCACACAAAGTTGTTACAATATTACTGATTACATTCCATATGTGGTACATTACAATCCCATGTTTTGTTTATTTTGTACCTGGAAAATTGTACCTCTTGATCTCCTTTACCTATACACACATCCCTCCAACAACTATCAGTTTGTTCTCTGTACTTGTGAGTCTGTTTCATTTTGTTTATTTGTTTTGTTTTTTAGATTCCACATGGAAGTGAAGTCATATGGTATTTGTCGTTCTCTGTCCAACTTATTTCACATACTTATATAATGCCCTCTAGGTCCATCTGTGTTGCCACAAGAGAGTTCCCTTTTTGTGGCTAATACTCTGCCCTGTGTGTGTGTGTGTGTGTGTGTGTACACGTATACCACATCTTTTTTTATCCATTTATCTATCGGTAGACATTAGGGTTGTTTCCCTATCTTGGCTATTGTAAATAATGCTGCAATGAACATAGGGGTACATGCATGCATATGTCTTTTAAATTAGTGTTTTGGTTTTCCTTGGATAAATACCCAGAAGCAGAGATGCTGGATCATAGAGTGCCTCTATTCTTAATTTTTTGAGAAACCTCCATACTGTTTTCCATAGCAGCTGTACCAGTATAAATTCCCACCAACAGTGCACTAGGGTTCCCTTTTCTCCATATCCTTGCCAACACTTATTTCTTATCTTCAGAAACAAAATTCAGACCCATGCTGCTTATAAGAGACACACCAAAAAATAAGTGACTCAAACAAGTAAGAAGTAGGGTATATACATTTTTGATAAATACAAGCAAAAGAAAAAGTTACAAACCAGGAGTCAAGCTAAAAAGCAATAAATAGGCCAAAGATGTAATTTTATATTGATAAAAGATACAATCCACAACTAAGAGAAAATACTCATAAAGATTTTTTCTAAAGATTTTATTTATTTATTTGACAGACAGAGATCACAAATAGGCATAGAGCCAAGCAGAGAGAGAGAGGGGAAGCAGGCTCCCTGCTGAGCAGAGATCCCGATGCGGGGCTTGATTCCAGGACCCTGGGGTCATGACCTGAGCCCATGGCAGAGGCTTTAACCCACTGAGCCATCCAGGTGCCCCAGTCATAAACATTTTTATATACCAAATAGCATAGCAAAATTTAATAAGCAATACTCATATATCAGACTATAGAAACAACAATTAATTCCCAAAGCAGAAATTCTAAAGGCCACATATTTCCAACTACAATACAATCAAACCAAAAATCATTATCACATATTTAAACAAACAAATCAATAAATAAACAAAACCAATAACTCTGAACTTTTAAAAAAACACTCTCCTGGGGCACCTGGGTAGCTCGGTCAGTTGACAGTCAGACTCTTGATTTCAGCTCAGGTAGTGATCTCAGGGTTGTGAGATCAAGCCTGTTGTCAGGCTCCACACGCAGTGGGGAGTCTACTTCTCCCCTTCTCCCTATCCCTCTGTACCTCCCCTCACTCCCTCTCTCTGAAATAAATACATCTTTTTAAAAAAAAAAGTGTGGGGAGGGTGACTGGGTGGCTCATGTCAGTCAGTTGAGTGGCTGGCTCTGGGTTTGGGCTCAGGTCATGATCTTGGGGTCCTGGGATTGGACCCTGCATTGGGCTCGCTCAGCGAGGAGTCTGCTTGAGGATTCTCTCCCTCTCCCTGTCACTCTGTCCCTCCCCTTGCTGACATGATCTCTCTCTCTCAAATAAATAAATCTTAAAAAGAAAAACAACTCTCCTAAACTAAGTTACAAAGGATATCAAATCCTCAATTGTACATTAGCTTTTATTTTTTTTTAATATTTTATTCATTTATTTGACACAGAGAGAGAGCACAAGCAGGGGGAGCAGCAGAGGGAGAGGGAGAAGTAGGACCCCATGGAGCAGGGAGCCTGATGTGGGGCTTGATCCCTAGGCTCATGACCCGTGCCAAAGGCAGAAGCTTAATCAACTGAGCCACCCAGTTTTAAATTAGTTTAACCCTAGACTAGGTTTTAAATAACATAACTAAGATAAATTAATAAAAATTGTGGGAGATGGCCAAAATTCCAGTCAAGAATGAATTCATAACTTTTAATTATTAAATCAAATATGAAAAATTGACAGCTGATAAATTGATAAATCTAGTCATTGATAAAATAAATTGAAAATAAAATTATAATGACAATGATGAAGTTTGAGCACTTGCCATAAGGTACTGAACCAAATGCCTTACATAATTATCTTATTGAAACATCACTTTATTTTTGAAAGATGGGTATTATCAGCAGTAGTTATACTTTATAAATAGAGAAATTGAGATTTCAAGATATTAAGTTATTTTCCCAAGATAACACAGCTAATAAATAACAAAATTGGGATTTAATTCAGGTTTATCTGACTCCAAAGTCTTTGCCTATAGTCACTGCCTTTACAGGGTTAGAAAAGAACAAAAAATCTAAATGATAAATTTAGTTTTGAAAAACTAGACCAATATTTGACAAGCCTAAAATAGAAAATAAAGATAAAAAGAACAGAAAAAAAATTTTTAATTAAGAAGAGGATACAACAGATACATTATGATTTTAAAATTATTCTTTATGTTAATAAATTTGCAAATGAGCTAGATTATTTCATAATAAAATATAAATTACTAATTGTGTTACAAAGTAGTAGATAATCTGAATAGAAAAAAACTGGAAAAAATAGAAAGTTATCAAAGTCACAAGGGTTAGAATGATTTACCAGTGAATTTTTTTTAAGATTTATTTATTTGAGGGGGGTGGTGGCAAAGGGAGTAACTCTCAAGCAGACTCCTTACTAAGCGTGGAACCCATCATGGGATCACTTTCATGACCCTGAGATCATGACCTGAGTGGAAATCAAAAGTCAGAAGCTTCACCAACTGAGCCACCCAGACATCCCGTCAGTGAATTGTTTTAGTTTCAAACAACAAGAATAATCTTTAAATTGTTTTAGTTTCAAACAATAAGAATAAACCAAATGAACAAATGTCAGAATTTTATTAAGACCCCCAGAAAGACTTGAATAAATGTTCCTGAGTGGAGAAAACCCAATTTTATAAAGATGTAAAAAAAAA
This sequence comes from Meles meles, assembly GCF_922984935.1. Lineage (NCBI taxonomy): Eukaryota > Metazoa > Chordata > Mammalia > Carnivora > Mustelidae > Meles > Meles meles. Next base: position 73,183,615 of record NC_060074.1, read on the forward strand.
AAATCTAAAATTAATTTTAGCGGTGCCTGGGTGGCTCAGTCGTTAAGCATCTGCCTTCAGCTCAAGTTGTGATTCCAGGGACATGGGATTGAGCCCCACATCAGGCTCTGGGCTTGGTGGGGAGCCTGCTTGTCCCTCTCCACTCCCACTGGTTGTGTTCCCTCTCTGTGTCTCTCTCTGTCAAATAAATAAAATCTTTAATAAATAAATAAATAAAATTTAATGATTTAACTCAGTCTTCATGGGGATAATTTTTTTTTAATTTGGCAAAATGTTTCTGAAGTTTAACAAACAAAAGCGACTAACCAGCACATTTTTGAAAAAGAAAGAAAATACATAATTAAGAGATATCTGGATAATTAAAACATCCTATACAGTTTCAGCAAGTAAACTATTTTTAAAGAGTGTTGCAAAAATCAGTGGGTAGATCAATGGAATGGGATTAATGCCCTAGAAAGACAGTTGGCATATAAAGAAATGAGTACATGGTAAAGGTGCCAACGGGGAAAGAATTGCGCTAGTCAGTGCAGCATCTGTTCTATCTAGGACAGAAAGGAGGACAGAATTTAGATCCTTCCCATACCCCCCACACATGCACGCATCATATACACACACATAGTTCAAAGATGTAAATGTAAAATTCAAGAAAGTCAGTCATAAAAACCTTTGAAGGTAGATGAATATATAGTGTAAGGATTGGGAAATATTCCAAGCATAAATATAATGGAAAATGCTAAAAAAGGCAAAAGTCAACAGGCTTCACTACATTAAAAAAATTAAACTTTTCTATTGCAAAAAGAAATATAAATAAAATTTAAAAGCAAAGAACCTGGTAAAATAAGTATTTTTCCCAATATGTGGCAGACAATATGTTGACGTACTCTGTATGTAGGGAGCTCATACAGTTGGATAAAATCCCACGTACCTGATTTCTGTCAATCAGGCACCCACAGTCAACACTCTTCCCTTTAGAGGAAATTCCCTGGTGGACAGCCTGCCATCCTTGCTCGCTGGCCTACGGCTACAGGGCATGTGACCTAAACACAGTCAATCATACGCATCCATCTGAGCCTTTGTCTCCTTGAGGGTGAGAGAGAAAGATAATAAAACCCATAAAAGATTATTATTCACAGAGGCTGTAGTAGAACTCAGAGACCAGAGGAGCCATTGTTGAGCCATCATGGTACCTGTGGTCATGTGCCAACCATTGACCAGTAGTTACTATGGTAACCATGGTCTTTTTTATTCTTAATTTTCTTTTTTTTGGATGCAGAAAATATATTTAATAAAATTCAGCACCCATTTTGGGTTTAAGTTTTTGTTTAAATTCCAGTTAGTTAACACACAGCGTAATGTAAGTTTCAGGTGTATAGTATTCAACACTGCCATACTACACAAGTGTCCTCCTTAATCCCCATCACCTATTCAACCCATCCCCCTCCCCACCTCCCCTCTGGTAACCATCAGTTTGTTCTCTGTAGCTAAGAGTCTGTTTCTTGGTTTGCCTCTCTCTTTTTTCTCCCTTTGCTCATTTGCTTGGTTTCTTAAATTCCACATGAGTGAAATCATGTGGTATATTTGTCCTTCTCTGACTGACTTATTTCACTTAGCATAATACTCTCTAGCTCCATTCATGTCATTGTAAATGGCAAGATTTCATTCTTTTTTATGGCTGAGAAATATTCCATTGTATATTTATACCACATGTTCTTTATGCATTCATAAGTTAATGGACACTTGGGATGTTTCTATAATTTGGCTATTGTAGATACTATCATTATAAACATCAGGGAGTATGTATCCCTTTGAATTAGCATTTCTGTATTCTCTTGGTAAATACCTAGTAATCCAATTGTTGGATCATAGGGTAGATCTATTTTTAACTTTTTGAGGAAACTCCATACTGTTTTCCACAGTGGCTGCACCAGTCTGAATTCCCATTAACAATGCAAGGGGGTTCCTTCTCCACATCCTCGTTAACACCTGTTATTTCTTCTGTTGTTGAGTTTAGCCATTCTGACAGGTGTTATGTCGTTGTAGTTTTGATCTGCATTTCCTGAATGATCAATGATGTTGAGCATCTTTTCATCTGTCTGTTAGCCATCTATATGTATGTCTTTGGAAAAATGTCTATTCATGTCTTCTGCCCATTTTTTACTTGGCTTATTTGTTTTTGAGGTGTTGACTTTTATAAGTTCTTTATATTTGGATATTAGAATCCTTATCTTGCAAATATTTTGTCCCATTCTGTAGGCTGCCTTTTAGTTTTGTTGATGGTGTTGGGGTATCTTAACTGTTCCTGGAGCAAGATGTCTGCTGTGCCTTGTCTCTCTTTGCTCGTCTCCAAGTCTGGTTCTCAGTCTTCCCTTCAATTCTGTGAGCTACTCAATACCCTTAGCAACCAATTTATTTTCTACTTAAGTTAACTGAAGTCAGTTCTTGTCATTTGCAAGCAAGAATCCTGACTAGTACATCTCTCTAGATAAGGACATAAAATGGAAATTCACAAAAAAGAAATACAAATTATTACTAAGTATTTTAAAAGTATCTAATTTCCCTAATCAGATAAATTATTCCTAGAAAATCAAGGCAAGAATTTGGGCATAAAATTAGTAAGTTTACTATCAGCAGTATTTTGAATTAGTAAAGACATGGAGCCCAAATTTGTACAATCTTTTTAGAAAACAATTTGAGTATATATACCAAAACCTCTCAATATGCCCACAACTTTTTAACATAGTAATTCTTATTCTAGGAATTTATCCTTATAATCATTCATGCAAAGATGTATGTATAAGAATGTTCATTTTAGCTTTGTTTCTTAAAGTTAAGAAGTATATGCAAAAATGTGTTCAGCAATATGAAAATGGTTAAGTACCTACAGTAGATTCTTTCTTAATGAACTTCCATTAAACCAATGCCTGATTATTCAGTGATATTTATACCCTCTGGAAACACATCATTCTTTTTTTTTAAAAAAAAAAAAAAGATTTTATTTATTTATTTGATAGAGATCACAAGTAGGTAGAAGGTAGGCAGAGAGAGAGAAGGGGGGAAGCAGGCTCCCTGCTGAGCAGAGAGCCCAATATGGGGCTCGATCCCAGGACCCTGAGATCACGACCCGAGCCGAAGGCAGAGGCTTAACCCACTGAGCCACCCAGGCAGCCCACACCAAACATTCTTCATTCAGATATGCATGTACTTTCTCCCCCCAATTAGGTGGGCACTTAACAAGGTGCGATATATTTGTGACGAGGCCTATTTATGAACTCAGTATCTACTATCATCATTATGAATGCTAAAAGAAAGACAGTAGTTGTTTCCAAGAAAATTAAGTTGAATTATTTGCAAAATTTAGCTAAAAGCAAGTTGCTGAAAAAGAAAGAAAAAAAAGACAGGAAAGGAGGAAGGAGATTAGGGGGAAGGATGGAAAACAATATACTGTTACTAGGCAACAGTAAGCATTGGGGAAAATCAAGTCTAGCACAGGGATTCTCACAATTTTGGTCCCTTCTTAAAAATGATTAAGGACTTTCAAGAGTTTCTGGTGATGTGGAAAATATCTACTGACATCTTTCATGTTAGAAATTAAAACTAAGAAATTTATAAACTATTAATTTTGAATTCATTTTTTAAAATACCAATAATAAACCCATTATGTGTTAATGTAAATAACGTGTTTTTATGACAAATATATTTTCCAAAACAAAAGAAATTAGAGTGGTGTCACTGATACTGTTGTGACTCTGTAATGCTTAGATTAATGGAAGGCAGCTGAGCCCTCACATTGCTTCTGTGTTCAATCTACGGCAGCATCACAAGGCATGTAGCCCCTGGAAAACCCTACTATATAATATCAGGAGCAAATGATTATGGGAGAGGCAATAATACCTTAACATTATTACAAATATAATTTTAGTTTTACAGACATCCTTCTAGAGGCTTGGAAATCTCTAGAAGCCCATAGACCACACATTGAGAACTGCTGGCTTAACAGGGGTCTGTGCTCAGACCTCCAGTAATTGTCTCTAAGTTTGTGATCCACTTCAAAACAAAATAAACAGAAAACTATAGAAATTAGAAGTGTGTTATTGATCTTATTTATGCACTAAAGAGAGCACAGATCCCCCATTATAATTAAAGACCCTGGCCTACATTTTTTAAGTGAAGAATAAATGCAGAGATGTACGCTTTAAGTATTTTTTTAAATGTTCAAGAAATATATGTGTTTTTTGTTTTTTTTATTTATTTGACAGAGAGAAATCACAAGTAGGCAGAGAGGCAGGCAGAGAGAGAGGAGGAAGCAGGATCCCTGCGGAGCAGAGAGCCGGATGTGGGGCTCGATCCCAGGACCCTGGGATCATGACCTGAGCCGAAGGCAGAGGCTTTAACCCGCTGAGCCACCCAGGCGCCCCAAGAAATATATGTGTTTTAAAAAATAATTCCACATCATTTATTTTACTATATACCCCACAAATTAGTTCACTTTGGGCTGCAATTACTTATGTACTCATTATTTCATGTGGGACTCTGAAGCTTCATGGGTCCAGAGTTGGTTAATTCGGTGGCTAGGCCATGTCAAGGCTCTGGTTGCCATATCTGAAATAACCTTGGTTTTCCCCCATGTTCCCAAGAAGGCAGCCACATCTCCAGGAACCACTGGCAGGAAGGGAGGGCAGTGGTTGGAGATGGAGGGCAAGAGGTGTTTCATCTCATGCATCTCTCTCCTCAGCAGGAGGAAACTCTTTTCTAAAAGCCCTTAACAGGGGTGCCTGGGTGGCTCAGTTGGTTAAAGCCTCTGTCTTCGGCTCAGGTCATGATCTCAGGGTCCTGGGATCGAGCCCTGCATCGGGCTCTCTGCTCCGTGGGGAGCCTGCCTCCTCCTCTCTCTCTGCCTGCCTCTCTGCCCCCTTGTGATCTCTGTCTGTGGAATAAATAAATTAAATCTTTAAAAAATAAAAAAAAAATAAAATAAAAGCCCTTAACAGACTTCTCCTTATGTCTCACTGGCAGGATTAGGTCACATGCTAACCCCCAAACTCTTTGTTGAAAGAACGGGATCATCATGACTGGCTCAGAACAAACCACAGGTATCTCGGTGTTGGTGTCTCGGCACCTCAATCCCATCCGCCCAGGCTGAACAAATCGATTCCACACATCTGAACAAAATCAGGGTCATTTGAGCAAAGACCAGGAGAGGAACTGCTGTGCCATCTATGGTGACAGTGCCTCATCTGCTTTAAACCAAATTTTTCAATTAACCAGCCAACTACTGGGCTGAGCACAAAGCGCTAAGAGGGTACATCCATACTACATACGAATGTATATATGTAAATGTGTATATATATACATATATTTTTTTAAAAAACTGGAAGGGAAGATACAAAAATATAGCTGTTTGCTTTGGGTTTATGAGTTGGTTTTAATTTGCTTCCTTATAACTTTTTATATTTTCTGATTTCTCCAATGACACATCACCGTAATAAGCTGGGGGAAAAGCATTATTTTTAAATGGTTTTGTGAAATAAAATAACATATCCATGTCTTTCATTTATATAGCAATTTTACAACATTATTTCATTTTATCTGTAAAATCAAAATAAGGACAATATTTCACAAGAAAAATAAATTAATGCATGTAACATGCCAGTAGTGGCGCCTGGTAGATAATGAGAGCTCATTAAATGCACGCTACTCCTGCTATGCCGCATTTACTCTATGACATAAGTAGGGCAGGAGGAATTATCTTCATTTTACAGACTGGGCAGCTGAGGCTAAGAGAAGTGTAGTGACTTGCCCAGGATCACACCACTTGCCAACATCAGCATTCCTTTCAAGTACACTAACACTATTCACCATCTATGGCATAGAGGATAGAGAAGAAAATTCTATTCCTAACCTCTAAAAATATTTGATGTGATAGGATTCTTTTAAAAAATGTTATACTAGATTTCTTTGTTGTTGATATATTATTTACATATCATAAACTTCACCCTTTGAAAGTGTCCAATTTAGGGATTTGGGGTATATTCACAAGACTGCAATTACCATATTACTATCTAATTCCAGAACATTTTCATATCGCCTCCCCCAAAATAATATCCATTAGCAGTCATTCCCCACTCCCTTCTCCCCCAGTCCTCTAGAAATCACTGATATCTTTTGTGTTTCTATGGATTTGACTATTCTGAGCATTTTCTGTAAATAGGACCATACAGTATGTGGCCTTGTATATCTGGCTTCTTTCACTTTGCATAAAGTGTTAAAGGTTCACTCATGTTGTAGGTTCATTCATGTATCAATAGTTTATTCCTTTTGTGGCTGAATAATATTCCACTGTGTGGATATATACCACATTTTGTTTACCCATTCATAAATTTTATACTAGGTTTCTGGACATGGTAATTTGACAGTTTAACCAACTAAAACAACTAGACGGTGAATCAGCAAAATTCAGTAAACCAAAACACTGACTGAATAAAATGATCAGTAACCAAAAAACCAAATCACTAAAATTCAGTTCAGTTAGTCCATCAATGACTGCTCGACTTTTTATCTGCATCACTGCTATGAAAACCCTAATTCCTTACTTTCCTTAAATAATAAAATATCATCAGAGAGACCCCTTTAAAAAATAGGAATATATTTTTTCACCCTTCCTTGGAATCATTTCTTGTTTGTTTTCTTTTTATTTACTAGAAACCAAGAATATTCCAGTTCTTTCCAGAACCCATTGTCCTTCAAGTGATCTGCAAGTCTTTTAGTCTAGATTCCCTCAACTATAAACTACAAAACACAAGCATCTCTGATACCTAGCTAAGGTGCCAACAGAAAGCCTCGTTTTCTCTTCCCTGCAGCTCTGGGACCTACACTTGTTTTCTCCACAGATAGATGTTTAAATAGATGACCTCTGGGGTCCTAATCCAGCTCCACAAGTCTAGGATTCTAGTCTTTGGTTCGCGTGCATAGCCATTGCCAGCACACTGCCCCATCCCACTCTACCCTGACCTGCCACCACCCTGATTCCACTCAAGTCAGGCAATCTAGATGAGACTAAACTTCTGTGGCCTTGGTGGCAGGAAGAACTAGAATAAGGGGACAGCGGCATCGTATTAAAACCACCCCAGAGGTTTATATAGCCATTCTTAGTGGAATTAATCAGACAATTCCCCATGAAAACTCCTTCAGTAGTTAGGCATTTTATCAAGGCAGAAACTGAGACTTGGGAAGTGGTTGAAGTTCATGTGGTCAAGGATGGGCCCCGAAGCTCCTGTCTCCCAGTCTGCATTCAGCGCATCATGTCACTGAGCCACATCACCGCCAATGGCATAGGGACTGTGAAAAACAAACAGCTAAGGGGAGTAGTAATGACTGGTGGGAGCTTATGGTGGTCACGAGGGTGACTACTCATGGGCATGCCTGTGCCCAATGGGAATAAAGGAAAGGCTGACAACAGGAAGAAAAGGACAGTCAGAGAAACAACTGAAAAGTGAGCCAAATGCACTCAAGGCCAGTCACCCCCGTGGTACCTGAAGAATACCCAGCACTACAAGCTCCTCACTTACTGAAAGATTCTGAGAAATGAATGTTTGCAAACTGCCTGTGGGGGGTCACTTAAACCAGGCACTACCTGTCCAGCCCCAGACCTTCCCACGGAAACGCTGCTCGGTGACATGATGGTCTCCACTCTGAGAGTCTATGAGGGGATAAGTTGCTATTAAGAACCTGTGGCAGGGAAGGCACAGCGTCACAAGTAAGCCGTACATAGAATAAGCAAACTGCCTGGCTTGGCATTTCAACCCATTTCAACACCCATTGACACTCAAAATTTTCACCAGACCCCAAGACCTACCTTTTGCCTCCACTTCTACTAATACCATTCTTTCATATACATCAGCCAGATACATGCCAGGTGTTTTGCATATACTATTCCATTGCAGCACACCTTTGAGACATGCATTATCATCCCATTTGACAGATGGGAAACTGAGCTCAGAAACATGGATAACTTGCCCAAGCTACTTAGGGATAGAGCTGTCATTTTTAAACTCAGACTTTTTTTTTTTTTTTTTAATTTTTAAAAATTTTTATTTTTAAATTTCTTCCATTTTATTTATTTTTTCAGCGTAACAGTATTCATTCTTTTTGCACAACACCCAGTGCTCCATGCAAAACGTGCCCTCCCCATCACCCACCACCTGTTCCCCCAACCTCCCACCCCTGACCCTTCAAAACCCTCAGGTTGTTTTTCAGAGTCCATAGTCTCTTATGGTTCGCCTCCCCTCCCCAATGTCCATAGCCCGCTCCCCCTCTCCCAATCCCACCTCCCCCCAGCAACCCCCAGTTTGTTATGTGAGATTAAGAGTCATTTATGGTTTGTCTCCCTCCCAATCCCATCTTGTTTCATTTATTCTTCTCCTATCCCCCTACCCCCCCATGTTGCTTCTCCATGTCCTCATATCAGGGAGATCATATGATAGTTGTCTTTCTCCGATTGACTTATTTCACTAAGCATGATACGCTCTAGTTCCATCCACGTCGTCGCAAATGGCAAGATTTCATTTCTTTTGATGGCTGCATAGTATTCCATTGTGTATATATACCACATCTTCTTTATCCATTCATCTGTTGATGGACATCTAGGTTCTTTCCATAGTCTGGCTATTGTAGACATTGCTGCTATAAACATTCGGGTACACGTGCCCCTTCGGGTCACTATGTTTGTATCTTTAGGGTAAATACCCAGTAGTGCAATTGCTGGGTCATAGGGTAGTTCTATTTTCAACATTTTGAGGAACCTCCATGCTGTTTTCCAGAGTGGTTGGACCAGCTTGCATTCCCACCAACAGTGGAGGAGGGTTCCCCTTTCTCCACATCCTCTCCAGCATCTGTCATTTCCTGACTTGTTAATTTTAGCCATTCTGACTGGTGTGAGGTGATATCTCATTGTGGTTTTGATTTGTATTTCCCTGATGCCGAGTGACGTGGAGCACTTTTTCATGTGTCTGTTGGCCATCTGGATGTCTTCTTTGCAGAAATGTCTGTTCATGTCCTCTGCCCATTTCTTGATGGGCAGAAATAAACTCAGACTTTTGTTGCTCCAAATCGATTTTCTTTCCACTAAAATGCAGTATGTTTATTCAAATTCTATATTAGATTTTCCACTGAAATCTTGCCTGCAGTTGAAATATATAAAACATTTTGAAGAAGCTTTTATTAGTTTAAATTTGTGATATTTACATTTCTAAGTATATTTAGGGGCGCCTTGGTGGCTCAGTTGGTTAAAGCCTCTGCCTTCGGCTCAGGTTGTGATCCCGGGGTCCAGTGATCGAGTCCCGCGTCGGGCTTTCTGCTCAGCAGGGGGCCTGCTTCTGCCTGCCTCTCTGCCTACTTGTGATCTCTCTTTCTCTGTGTCAAATAAATAAATTAAATCTTTAAAAAAATAATAAATTTCTAAGTATATTTATTATAAAGACAATTAATGAAATAATGAAGCTGCCTTGATAAACACAGTTGCAACATGCATTGTAGCTTCTCCTCTTCATGCTATTTACATTGCACAGAATTGAGAAAATCATGATTTAGTAGGTACAAATGTCTTTTAATAATGGCTTTAATACTCTTTAAATAATGTTCTCAAGTCACACGGTCATTAAACAGATGCAACAGAAAAAACTTTATTCTGTCTTCAAAAGAACCTGTTAGCCTGGCAACACAAATTGACATGTTAATTTTCTCTAGTGTGTTAAAAATTGTTACACATCACATTTTAGTGTGCCTGGTGTGTCTATCACAATGTTAGTAATAATTTAAAGTGTATTTAATATTTTAGAATGAATTTTCCCCCAAACTTATCTACAAATTCAATGCAATCCTAATTAGAATCCCAGCAGTCTTCTTTGAAGAAATTAACAAGCAGATGCTAAAATTTGTAGGAAATGCCAAGGACCTATACTTGCCAAAACAATACAGAAAAGTGCAATAAAGTTGGAGGATTTATCTGATTCTAAGACTTACAAGAAAGCCACCATATTCAAGACAGTGTGGTATTGAGGTAAGGATAGACTTATAGATTAGTGGAACAGAACAGAGTCCAGAAATAGAACCAAACTTTTATGGTCAATTGATTTTTGACAAAGATGCCAAAATAATTAAATGAGAAAATCATTGAAATGATGCTGGAACAACTGGATATCCACAAGGGAAAAAAATTTTAACCTCTATCCTTACAACACATGTAAAAATTAACTCAAAATAGATCAGAGATTTAAAAATAAGAACAACTATGGACATTGGGGAGGGGAGGCGAACCATAAGAGACTATGGACTCTGAAAAACAACCTGAGGGTTTTGAAGGGTCAGGGGTGGGAGGTTGGGGGAACAGGTGGTGGGTAATGGGGAGGGCACGTTTTGCATGGAGCACTGGGTGTTGTGCAAAAAGAATGAATACTGTTACGCTGAAAAAATAAATAAAATGGAAAAAAAAAATAAGAACAACTACTTAATTTCTGGAAATAAATGTATAAGAGAAAATGTTTGTGATATCCAGTTAGAAAAAACACAAAAGTACAAATCATAAAAGGAAATATTTATTAAATTGACTTTTAAAAGCTCCTGCTCTTAAAAAAAGTTAAAAAGACAAAAAAGCATTTCACAATATATATGTCAACTCATCACACTGTACACCTTAAACTTATACAATGCTGTATGTCAATTATACCTCAACAAAACTGGAGAAAAAGATAAGCAAAAGATTGTGATAATATATATGCAAAACATATACCTGACAGAAGGCTTATACCCAGAATTTGTAAAAAATTCTTATCACTCAGTAAGAAGGAAACAATGCAATAAAAATGGGGAAAAGATGGGGCGCGTGGGTGGCTCAGTCATTAAGTGACTGCCTTCAGCTCAGGTCATGATCCCAGCGTCCTGGGATCGAGCCCCACATCGAGCCCCACATCGGGTTCCCTGCTCGGTGGAAGTCTGCTTTCCCTCTCCTAGTCCCCCTGCTTGTGTTCCCTCTCTCGCTACATCTCTTTCTGTAAAATAAATAAATAAAATCTTTTTAAAAAAGAAAAAAGAAAATGAGGGAAAGATTTGAACTCTATGAACAAAGGTACACAACTGCCAATAAGCACCTGAAAAGATGCTCAACATTACAAATTATGAGGAAAATATCACATAAAACCACTTAATACCAACTATTTACTGCACATTTGACAGTACCAAGTATTGGTGAGAAGGTGGGGCAACCCAAACTCTCATATGTTGCCTGTGTGAACATATAAAATGGTACAGTTTCTTTTTTTTTTAAGGTTTCTTTTTTTCCTAAGATTTTATTTATTTTTTTGACAGAGAGCAGGGGAGAAAGCAAGAGAAAGCACAAGCAGGGGGAGCAGCAGAGGGAGAAGCAGGCTCTCCACTAAGCAGGGACCCTGATGTGGGACTTGATCCCAGGACCCTGAGATCATGACCCGAGCCAACACTTAACCAAATGAGCCACCCAGGCACCCCAAATGGTACAGCTGCATGTAAGATTAAATACATACAAGCCATATGACCCAGAAAGCTCATTCCTAGACACTTACCCAAAAACTGTGGAACAGTTTTCCACACAATAACTTTTTTACATGAAGGTATATTGCAGCATTATTCACAATAGTCAAAACTGGAAAAAAACCCAAGTGTTAGTGAACGAGTAAACAAATAGTGGTATAGCCACACCATAGGACACTACTCAGCACTAACAGAAATAAAGTGTTAATATAACTCAACAACACAGATGAATCACAAAAATATGTTACATGAAAAAAAGTTAAACACAAAGAACTACATACTATGATTCCATTTATATGAAATTCTACAAAAGGCAAAAGTATAGTGGTAGTAGATTAGCAATTGCCCTCCAGCCAGGAGTTGGGAGAGTGGGGTGACAGCAAGGAGGCACAAGGGAACTTTTTAGGCTAATGGAAATGTTCCATCTTGATTATGAAAATGGTTCAACAACTGTATACAATTACCAAAATTTATTAAACCATACACTTAGAATTTTATCTTATGTAAAGTATACCTCAATAAAACTGAGGTGAAATGAATTGTTTAAATTACTGGAGTTTCACAATCTTTTAAAAAGAAACAACTATCCTGGTGTAAGAACAGAAGTGTGTTCCCTTCTGCAGCTTAATACCAAGGGAACACACACAGAAGTTAAACAAAATATCTAAAAGACGGATTTCTTGGTGCTAACTATCTATCTGCTTTAAATTATTTTGTCCTTCCAATCTCCATCTCAAGAATAATGAGAAATACAACAATTGTACCTTAAATACTTTGACTGGCTTCAATATACATGAAACTCAGTAGTAAATGGGTTCCTAGGGAAAAATCTTGGCTACAGGAGACTCTTTCATTGGACCATAGCAGCTTAAGGCATTTAAAGACAAGTGAGAAACAGATTGTTTTGGTTTGTTAGTTTTGGGGATTTGGGGTTTGGGTTTGTTTTTTTTTTCTTTTTGGCAGTGCTTAGCAGTTTCATCATGCTTTCTTATCATCACAAAGGATACTTATGACTCATCAGTCAACACCTAGGGTCAGATAATTAGCCATTAACATACTTCACCTGCACTAGGATGAAAATGATATCACAACTTGCAAGAGATCCCCTTGAAGATGAAACCAAAAGAAATTGTGGCCACATGTTATTTCAAACCTGTACTCACTACCCCTCCTGACTGCCTGTCATCCAAGAGAGGCCAAACAGATGTGTAAAAATAGCTGTTTAACAGGGGGGAAAATACTGTAAAATTGTTTATGGCAGGACAGCGGGTTCTTATAGGCAAAGTAAATTACAAATAGATTTCTCAATTACATTTTAAAGCCTGGTATTTGATTCTTATATAACAGTCAAAAATCAATTTTGCATGGAATTTATGTGAATGCCTCATTATTAATAAAACAGCGGTGGGCGGCTGCTACTTCCTCCCCACAAAAGCAGCACGCAGTGGGGAAGCGTTCACGTGCCAGGCTGTGCAATCCTTTATCTTTTTATCCTCCACTTCAGATCATAAAAAGGAAAGGGAAGAAATGAATTCCAAGCAAATTTTAGGCATAGGCTTCTGGCAGCGTCTACTTCAAGGGAGCCTGGAGGGGCACCCCGGGAGTATTCAGTGGCGGGTGTCGAAGCAGTCCTGGCCCCCATCACCACCTCCCACTCATATTGTACCCTGAAGGTCCCTTTTTTTATATATATAAAATCTAACCAAGCAAATAATTCCAGTTGTTAAAAAAGACATTGAACTTCATCTCTCACTCTACCCCTAGCATATCTCTCATCTCAGTATTAAGAGTTCACTGTTGACCACACGAACTTATTTAAAACGACTGGTCAGTACAGGGCCAGTGGCACAATGGATAAAATGACTGGTTAGTGATGCTTTTTTTCACATCACTTAATGATGATTAGTAGTTTTTGAAAGAAAAGGACTTGTTCCTGACTCAAACATTCCAAGCACCTAACAAACATATTTACCTCCAGTTCACAAATAGGAAAATCAAATTCCATCAATGTCCACAGACCATAATACTCTGCTCCCTATTTTGTACTTGACTCCTCAAACCATGAAGACTCCCTTCCCAAACGAAAAGTGTAGTGTAATAAGACAACCTAACTTTCCTGGGTAGCCTTTCCTAACCAACTGGGTAACTTTTAGTAACATATCATTGCTGTAGGACTTGTCTCTTCACCAGGAAAATAAGAGAATTTTCAAAAATTATCTGAGGTTTCTTTCAGATCCTAAACAACTCGAAGACTCAGGGCAATGACAAAGAAGTCACTGTATTCCTATCACATGGGAAAACAAAAAGAAAGTTGTATGTTTGGCCACCAACTTGGGGAAATGTTCCTCTTCAGAAGTTAAATACAGTTAAATCACAGCTACCTGCTATTTCTTCTACAGGGTCATACTTCAAAGATACCAACAGGGAGGAAAGGTAGGACTCTCCCTGCCTCTGAGCGCTTGCAGTGTGTTTCCACATACTCATTTCTCCTTGATCTGGACCTCTGCTCAATGCACTATCACACCTGGCAGCTGTGGGAAATCTGCACTTGCCCCCTTCACTTCCGTGTCAACAGCTAATCAGCAGTAATCACACAATCACTAAACCAACCCAGAGTGCTGAGCTGGGATCCAGTTTAGAAATTATACTTGAAACAGAGGTGTGCATGAGATGACCTCCTGCAGATACAGAATGCCAGAAAGTGGCTTAAGAATAAAAGTCCAGGGCACCTGAGGGGCTCAATTGGTTAAGTGTCTGTCTTCGGCTCAGGTCAGGTCAGGTCAGGTTCCCGGAATCAAGGAGTATCAGGGCTCTGGGCTCAGCAGGGAGCCTGCTTCTCCCTCTCCCTCCATCCCTCCCCTGTTTGTGCTCTCTCTCACTCACTCACTCTCTCTCTCAAATAAATAAAATCCTTTTTAAAAAATTACTTTTCCTTTATGCTTCCTCTTATTTTTACATGATGGCTCTGAAAATGTCTTCACTGAGAAGGATATAACTGATGCAACTGAGATCAGCAAAACCAGGATTCTTTGGGGGGTGAAAAGGAAATTTTTCTAAGTCAAATTCAGATTTGGGATTTATTGTGCGAGTGCTGCTAATAAATTCAAATGGAAGCTAATTTATTGATGACTGTGGTCAATTGCGTGAATGGCCTCAATCCTTCACCCCTACTTGTATCCATGCCCTTTGCCCCATGACTTTGCTGTTCCTCACGAAAGGCAAATCTGTTTCCTTAGGCCTTGAATCCGGTCTCAGATGCATGACTTTCCTTGGCTAGTAGAAAGGGCTGGAACTGACAAACATGCCAGTACCATACCTCAGCCCCAGTCTTCCTGTTGGTCATTTCCTACTTCTGCCATTGCCACAACAAGAACACACCCGGGTATCTGTGGATCTCAGGAGAAGGATGAGAGACACATGGAGCAGAGCCAGCTCACCCCAAACAAGCCTGAACTAGACTGACCATACCAGATACCAGAGGGAGCCCAGCCAAGATAAAGTAAACCCTGCAGATGCAGGAGAAAAGGCGCCTGCTGTTGAATGCCCTGGGATGTCATGCTTGTTTGTTATGCAACAATTTCATGGTAATAACTAATACACTGACCTTTCTAGATAGTAACCGATACCAATGACGATGTTATACTGCCACCCCTTCTCAAAATATCTGTGACTATCTGATCTTGCATTATCTTTCTTAGCATGAATGATAGACTGATTCTGAGTCATTATAACTTCCTTGTTCTTGGTAAATAATCTTCCTCACGCTCTCTGAGGGTCTTGGGCAAGGAGTTCTCTCTCAAAGGTCTGTGTGCCCAGGACTACCTCGAGGGCTGCTTTAAACACAGACTGGTGGGAGTTTCTGATGCAATTGGTCTGCAGTCAGGCTGGGTCTGAGAATGTGCATTTCTCACAAGTTCCCAAGTGGTGCTGCTGCCCTTAGTTCTGGGACCACAGTTGAGAGCCTGTTCCTTAGGCCATCGAGAGTTAAGTACGAGGTGGCTGGTTCGCATACCCATCTGTGTTTTCCCAAGGCACATTTTCCATCACCTTCTCCCTCCAACCAATAAATGAGTGGGGCCAGAGCCAAGATTCCACAGCCTTCCAGATGAGCTCCCCCTGGAAGAGGCAGGCTCTGCAGCAAACAGCGAGCAAGGTCTCCCAAGCCACACAGCAGGGACCAAGCCCGGTCTCTGCCCCAACCTTACAGCTATTCCAAGGGCTTGGGAAGCTCCCTGGCTTGCACCCAAGATGCAATTGCGGAGGATAAAAGAGAGTTCACACTTCTCAGCGTCCACCTCAAAGCACTGTTCTTAAATTCCTCATCACAGAATGCGGGGGTTTTACTGTCAGAAAAAAAACCCTAGCCCCATCTATTTAAAGGTGTGCAATCAATTTCCCTCTCAAATCTCCACGGCAGATATTCCCATTTGTTCCCGCTTGCTGTGTATGCAGTGGTCCCCCACTGGGAAAACAGAGCAGCTTTTGCTCATGGTGCAACTCAGCTCCGCCTGATTTCTGTTTTACAATGGTCTGAAGTCAAATTTGAACTCAGACATTTGCACGTGGCTCCTCAGCATCAGCGAGAGTTGGCAGGAATCTGGGTCCTCTGAGTGATGCTGATTTGTGGTGCTGCCTCAGAAAATGAAACCAAATTAAAAAGTTGCCCCTTGAAACTTCACATCTTTAAAATGCAACAGGGAAATAGTAAGCAATTATAAAGAACTGGCCAGCCTGCTTTACCTTTCATGTACTTTTTTTTTTTTTAATAAAGTATGGTTTTCATCTGCTAACTGCTACATTATTCTAACTCAATGGCTGCGCTTTGAAGAAGGGTAGGGTTGCCCTTGAGGTGTGTGAACACTTGCCCAGGGGCCTGGGGAATGTCTGGCACTTTTCTCCTCAAAGCCTGGAGTAGTGGAAATATTTCCAATCTGTGTACTAGAAGGAGCTTGACCCTATCTTGATATTCTTTTTCATGTTGCAAAGAATATTCATAGGAATCTTGATGCTCAGAAATTCACAATCAACCACTATTCTGCCTATAAGTAAAGCTGCACACGATTTGACATATTAAAACTCAAGTTCTATTTTCATTCAACAGATATTTATCAAGCAACTACTACATGCAGGGACTGTGTCTGGCAATAGGGATACAGAGATTAAAATATCCTCTCTTTGCTTTCAAAACGGTTATCATGCTTTTGATGAAATGGACCCCAAAATGAATAAGGATACTTTCATTCATTCAGCCATACATGTTTTGAGTGTGTATTATGTCCTAGACATCGTGCTCCCCCCACAAGACAGCACACAACGATAAGAAAGGTAGCCTGGGTTCCTGCTCCAAGTTCAGTCTTGTGAGTCAGATAGTTATAAGAACGTGTGATAAATGTATGGTTTGGGCAGTCAAGACCCAAGAGCAGGGAGGAGGAAATCCGGTTGTGCTCTGTGAGGTCAGAGAAAGCTTTGGCAGAAGTGGCACGGAAGCTGAGATCTGAAAGAGCACAAGAAGATACAGAGAAGGGAGGAAGAGAAAGGAAGAGAAGAGTTAAGAAGTCTGTAAATGTGGTGCTACCTGGTCAGCTCTAAGAAATGGAAAGATTCAAAGGGGATGACGGAGACCCCAAGGCCCCTTCTCCAAGCCAAACTGCTCAGTCCTTCGGCAGATGATTCCCAGGCTCCCATTCTATGCCCAGGCCTGCTCGACATGCTCAACATCCACTGGTGACCAAAACAGGCAAAGAACCCTGCCTGCAAGGAGCTCATAGCCCAGCAGCAGGAAAACAGACGATGGAAAAGAAATACAAGTAAATTTGCTGTATAGGAAAAGTATTGGAGCAATGGGAGAAAGAAAGGAGTCACGCTAGTGCAGGAGGAACCCCTAAGGATAAAGAGAAGAAGGAAAGGGTTTCGGCACAAGGTAAGCCCAGCTGTTGCTGAAGAAGATCCCTTATCTCCCCTGGAGAGGGTATCCCTACCTTGGCGCCGCATTGCCCTGAAGGGGCATCGTATTGCCCCTGAGCAAGCAGGTTCCACAAAGGGGAGGCTAGATGGAGTCAGTCTGTGAAGATGGAAGGCCATCTGTTTCAGCCATCGTATGTGATATCAGCTCTCGTCAATCTTGTGCTGACTTTCTTTTATCTTGGCAATAGGTCTCCTGATGGCCAGTGGAACCCTCTCTCTGTTAAACTAGACTATTAACCTAATGGTGAATTACTTTATGATCTTACCTTCTCTGAGTTGTTCGCCATTACCTTTCAGATAGAAAGACCTTTGCTTCCTTTTTGTTGGCTTTTGTTTCTAGCACTCACTGACACTTTATTTCTTTCCTGACATATCCTGCAATCTTAGGTAACTGCCACCTGGTAGACAGGGGTTTGTGGACTTAGTGTTCAACAGCAAACAAAACAAATAAGCATCTCAGCTTCTCCTGAACACAAATAAATGGGAAATCTAAAGGGCATGCTTCTCCTCCTAGTTTTGATTTTTCCAAAAACCCTGAACTCTTTATTTAAAAAGCAACTAAGTGAAGCATGAGACCTGTGTGGATACCTGGAGCATGAGGTTTCTACTCACCCTGGTCTTGGTTCTCCTCTAGGTATGAGCAGGAATAATGCAACAGGCCTTTCAGTTTCAGATCTAAATCCTAGATCATGTCATGTATACCCACGACAATGCTTTAGACACAGGGCAACCCAATAGTCCTTTCAGGCAGGGTTACCTGCTCTGCTGACCCTGTTTGTCCTAAGGGAATGGAGGTACCACCTTTCTTCTGGATCCTCTTCTCCTAAGCTATTCCCAGCCTCTCCCTCTTTAACAGAAGCAGAAAAGCCCCCTGATGCATCTAGATGTTATGAAATCTCCTCATTGTATTTTTCCAAGCAGCAATTTCCCTGCCTTCTGGCTTCTAATTCTGAATTTTTCTCTACTTGAGAAATGTTCCAGTTTCCCATTCCTTTTTCTGATCAATAGCTGGCCTCTACCTACAATCGATTCCTTCTTCAACTAGCTTTAAATCACAGTATCAGAGAGAAGCTGCTTTCTGTTCCAAGCGTTAGTGTTACAAAAATAGTCACAACAACACTAAAACGAAACATGTAAAAAAAAAAAAAAAGAAAAAGAAAAGAAAAGAAATATGTAACTTGCTTTTCATTTATGTAAGGAATTGGGCTGAACTTTTTTCTTTAGCTGCATGAGCCTCAATTTTTAATTTTCCCATACTTTTGTATGAAAATACTGGAACGTATTTACACCAGTCTTGGGATTCTAGGCAATGAGTCTAATTTCTCCAAAAGCAACAAACTTCCTCCACACCCTACCCCCAGACAAATTGTCATAGTCTGAGTTTAAAACTAAAAGTGTATTGATTTCTAGAGAAGTGTAACCTTCTATGTTTAAAGCAGTAATGGGGACAGTGTTTACACAGAAGGTCTGAAGTGCAAACGTTCCCTGGACATTCTGGATCCTTGCGCCCCAAAATGCCGCCCTTGACCATTTCCACTGTCTAGCTGCTCTTCAGAAAAGCACACTGCCCCGCAGACCCTACTCAGTAAGAATCAGCATTTTAACAGGAGTCCCAGGTGATTCACCTGCATGTTAAAAATCGAGAAGAAACGTAAATGGGATGATGTTTGGATTCCGGGATTGTTCCCAGGCAAAAGAACAGGATTCAAGTGGAAGAGAGAGATGGAAACGTCTGCACCTCTGGCTATTACCTCAAACATTCCTCTTCTTTAACACAGCCTCTGTGGCAGTCTTCGGCTGAATGCAGGCTTCTGCTGATCAGCTCCGCCAGGCTTCTGGGAGATACTGCAGCTGTCCCGCTGGAGAACCCGCCTCGGCTTCCTCTCCCAGCGCTTGGCTACCCACACACCCCGTTCCTAAGTTTTACATTCTCAATCCTCCCTGCCTCCTTCTGAATCCCCCATTCCTCTAGTGTTGAGGATGCCTGGACATAGGATGAGGTAGAACAAAAATCAAGAAGACTCTTCATCTTCTCAACATCTCCCTTGACCCCAGAGATCAGTGCTGCCCAAAAGAACTTTCTGTGATGACGGATATGATTTTGTTCATACAGATATTGCTCATTCTGCTAGGCACCAGTCACGTAGGACTTTCAAGCAATTGAAATGTAACTAATGTGACAGAAACTGATTTTTCTTTGTTCCCTAGCTATTTAAAACTCAAATCTCAACCAATTAAAAGTAAACAAGTCTTAAATTCATTTCCCCAGTCACAATGCCTACATTGCCAGTGCTTAATAAGCTACCATGTGACTAGTGGCTACATTATTGGACAATGTAAGTCTAGAGCATTCTCGTGGGGTTTCTTGGCTCCTTTTTGGTTACCACTTGGATGGCCATCACATCCTCACATGGCATCCACCACAATGGCTCTAGCAACTTACAGGAGTGTGTGTGTGTGTGTGTGTGTGCGCTCGCGCATGTGCGCGCGTGCATCTGTCTGTGTGCAACAGGACAGAAATCCTTTTATCAGAATATCACTGCTCTTTTTATAATTACCACTTATTTCCTTCACAAGTATAGAAACCTCCCTAGACAATAAAGCTCAAAGGTTTCTTTCTCTTAATAATTACAAAGTGCTCTATAAAGGCCCCAAGAAAATGACCACCATGTAACAACCTCAATATAACTGTAAACTGCTTTGAGAACTTCCTTCCGACCAGCCTCAATATAACTGTAAACTGCTTTGAGAACTTCCTTCCGTCCGAGACTCCAGAGATACAGAAAGGGACCAGTGCCCTTAGCAAGTTTTATCTTCAAACATCTGACTGTGTTAGAAGGCGAAATCAAATGTTCTGATTGGCTAACAAGGAGTCTGAGCAGGGACTAATGGACCGTAATTCTCTCTTCAGAATTTATGAGGATTCATCATCATTTAATTAACAATATAAATATTAAAAAAACATTTTACAATAAAATTTTATAATTGTAATAAGACACCCTAGCACATGAATTATGGGGTACTAATTCCCACCCAGTTTTGTTGAAACTGGACATGAATGAATACATTAAAATGCATACTATGTCATGTCTTAGCGTATAAAAAATAAAGTGGCAAAAAAGTGTTTCAAAATTCAAATTTTTATCCCCCAAGAAAATAAGTGAAGAAATTCAATGAAAATATAATTTATTGGGTTTGAGTTTTTATTCATTTTTCCACTGGTAATTACATTACCCACACAAGAGACAGTTTCTGAAGAGGTTCAAAAAAATTAAACTGGGTTGTTTTTTTTTTAACTCTAGATTTGTAAGCTCTCACTCCTCTGCAGAGAGGCCATGTTCTTTCCTCCTAAATCATTCCATAATTTAGGAATGCAATAATAATAAAATATTAGCAGTCAGCAGAACACAAGAATCAGAATTTTCTGAACAGCAGCCCCAAATCCTATTTACTCTCATAATGATTTACTTATAATAAATAACATCTGTGATGTTTACAATGTACCCTGCACTGTGTAATGTGCTTTGCATATGTTTACCTCAGTGAATATTTACAATAACCCATGAGGTTATCTTTTGCATATTAGCCCATTTTACAAGTGAGAAAGTTGAGGCTTGGGGGTGGGGTGGTGTTTAGTGAGCTGCTGGAAAAAGCTAAGAACTTGTAAAGACAGGATTTGAAGCCAGGCAGTCTAATACTAAAACCCAGCTCCCCAGCCACACCCTTCCTATAGGATGGCCAATGAATAAACCCCACGGACCCAGAAGGAAGATGAAAGCAGACAGGTAAGAACCAAACCATCATCATCCAAGTTCAGGCAGCAGCTTGGTGAACATTCAGAGATTTGGTGGAGGGTGTAGAACTCCAGGGAGAAGATGCGTCCCAGCGGTGAGACACGCTAGCGCAAGCACAATGTTCAGCATCAGTAAGGAGGAGGGGAAGGCCACCTGAGTTCTCAAGGATGCCAGCAGGCAGCACGGGGCCAGGGCACACTGTGTAGCACAGGAGCGGGCAGAACGGACAAGCTCTCAGCAATGATGGAAGGCCCTACAGCACGCGTGTTAGGTCTGGGCATCATCTGCAACCAGAGGCGCTCCTAGAGTGAGTCCAACCAGGAGGGGGAAACAGAGGTGGTCTCCTGGTGAGCAGGTTTGCAGGACAGTCAGACACTGGGAGCCTCAAAAGTGGAGGGAAGAGAGTACATTTTGTGACTACCGTGATGACCTGATTTTCCTTTCCAGGCTGATGTGTGATTCCTCAGTTTTTGACCCAGGAGGAGAAGCACACCACGCTACCCATCAGTGGTCTCAAGTTTGACTGGGATAGTGGCGCTAGCCCAAAGACAGAATGCCTGGCACAAGGGCTCCAATGCCTGTCACATCACGAAATTCAAATGTGAGCTATGGGGATTTGGCCAGAGAACCCCAACACAAGGTGTTTCTTTTTTTTTTTTTTTAAAGATTTTATTTATTTATTTGACAGAGAGAGATCACAAGTAGACAGAGAGGCAGGCAGAGAGAGAGAGAGGGAAGCAGGCTCCCCACTGAGCAAAGAGCCCGATGCGGGACTAGATCCCAGGACCCTGAGATCATGACCTGAGCCGAAGGCAGCGGCTTAACCCACTGAGCCACCCAGGCACCCCACAAGGTGTTTCTTAAGACCCAGATCCTCATCCAGTTATAGTTGCATGACTATCTATTAGCTGTTAGGACTGCTCTCTGGAGAAGCCAAAATCTGAACCATTCTGTGGACTTTCTAGATAAAGTTCAAACCACTGAAGTCTAACCCTTCCATAACCTTGTCGCTTAACTCAGAGACTGTCCAGGGAAAATCTAAGCCTCACGGTGCACCTGACCTTCACTTATACCTTAGTTTAGTTTAGTGCTTTTGCTTTGTTATCTTCAGGGCCTATACCTGACTATGCAGCTAGGTCCAAAATAATAAACTACCAGGTGAACAAACGGGGTCCAAGTAGAGAGGAGCGCCCTCCATGCTGCTGCACGTCATTCTATCCACATGAGGGAAATGCTAGTGTCCGCAATGACAATAAAAAAAAATTCAGAGCCAAGCAAAAATCTGGCATAAAACTGAGCATTCCAAATATCAGCACAAATACAGCTCCCTCACCCTCATCTCCCTGTCGCCTGACTTAACCTCTGCACACCCGAGTATTATAATCCAACCTCATCTCGTTCACGATTAAGTCATGTTCAAATTCTCTTTCCTGTAACTGTAACCAAGCAAGAATGAGGTCTGTCATTAGAGCTCTGCTGGCCAGTATTTTACACTAGCTGGGGGAAGCGCGTGTTCAGTTATCTCTTCCTACTATGACCCACAGCACTCCTGTTCCTCATAAATGGTTCCTGGCCGTGGGGTGAAGTGGGTGGGGAAAGAGTGGCGGGATTAAGTCAGGTTATTAGGCTATTTGGAAAGTAAGTCAGTAATCATCAATCCCTACACATAGTGGGGCAAGTGTCATAAAACAGAGTGAAGGGTAGAACTTCGGACCTTCAGATATTTGGGCCATATAAAGCAGAGAGACATTAGAGAAATATAAAGAAAAATATTGAAAATGTAATTAGCGATATAAAAGTGGCAATGGGTTTGGGTGGGCCTTAAGAAAACATAGCAGACCAGGATAACATTTTCTGAACTAACAAACAGGTTTCAGAAAACTTTCACCCTTCAACCTTTTCTTCTTGCAACTAGCTGGTTGCTATTCCAACTGGTAGCTATTGCCTCATGGAATCAGAGAATAAAAGAAGCAGAAGTTTTAAAGTCATAGCCCAGATTTAAAACAGAAACTATTTGAAAAGTGTATTGTCAATAGAAGGCCAATTTTTCCAAACCCTGAAGAGCTGCGGAAGGCAAGAGAAAGGGCGCAAGCAAGACAATCAGACTCTAGTGGGTGTCCCCGAAAAAAGGACCAAATCCATGCCCCATCACTCCTAGGCTGATGCCAGGGCTAGGAAAGACAAAGGCTGGGAAGACCAGGACTTCATACCATATGGGCCCAGGACAGCAGGAAGGCCTGGAGCTCTCCACACCCCAGGGTGAGGTTAGAGCCACTGAGCAGAAGGACCTACTTGGGGTGTCCAGGAGAAGAGGCTGGAGGCACCTCGCCAAGTAATGAAATGCACACAGGAGATGGCCAGCCTGCTGGGGCTGCCTACCTGGACAGGAAGGACATAACAGTGGACGCACTCAGAGACCAGAGGACCAAGGACAGTCCAGGAGCTGCCTGCACGGAGACAGGACTCTCTTGCAGCAGACGCCCTGGACTCCCACTGCCTTGACTCTATGTAAGGACCAGAAATTCAGACACAGTCATCCCCCCTTATCTGCAGTTTCATTTTCTACAGTTTCAGTTATCCCCAGGCAACCACAGTCCAGACACAGATGATTCTCCTTCTGACGTATGGTCACAAGGTCAGTAGCGGCTTAACACTACATCACAATGCCTACATCACACACCTTACTTCACCTCATTGCACAGGCATTCTACATCATCTTTCTACATCATTCTTACATCATCACAAGTACAACAAGGTATTTTGAGAGAGACCACATTCCCCTAACTTTTATTACAGTATTATTATTATAATTGTTCTTACTATTATTATTGTTGTTGATCTCTTACTGTGCCTAACTTGTCATAATTATGTATGCATATGAAAAAGTGTAGAATCTATAGTGGTTTCAGGGGTCCATTAGGAGTCTTGGAACATATCCCTCATGGGTAAAGGGGAGCGACTATATAAGAGGCAAAGAAAAGAGAAACCTTAAACTGAGAATCATCCTGATTTGACAGAGGGCACCCCAAATTGATGAATAACGCATTTTCTCCACCCAATGGAATGAAGTCTTGAGACCTGCAAATTAGGTGTATTTTATAGGAATAAAGTTTCATTTCTTGCATATTAGTTTGTGAAAATAGTATGTGAAAACAGCCAACTTTCAAAGTATCAGTTGCTTGCTCTATTGCCTAAAAAAGAAGAGGAAAGAATGAAACCTTAAAAAAAAAATCAAAGCATTCTTTGCTGAATGATGGCACTCTTGACAGAGGGAGGACGAATGCTCCTCTGAGAACCCTCGCCCCGGGGGCACTGGAAGTCTCCTCTGGTTCAAGAGAGTATTTATGCACACAGCAACTCTAGCTCAGTTCTCTTGTGTATTTGAAATACATCAGTGCGGCAGGGGGGGGACGGGGAGTAGCATTTCTGAGTACTTAATAAGATGTAAGTGAAAAGAAAATAAAGGAAGATACACAGTCAAATGGAAATTTCTCTTCCAAATAATGAAAGGAGACTTGTTGGAGACAATCCTGAGGTTAGGATTTGATAGATCATTGATAATGCCCAAATACCACTTTAACCAATAAATTTTAAAATTCCCCTTGGGAGAAAATGTTTTTACAAGAATCGTTGACAGGCTGTAAAACATACAGTGATTTCAATCTCTACACCCAAGCAAGCAGTGAGATGTCAAGAGAGTGAAATGATGAACCGTCTACAAACATGAAAACAACTTTGTTGGACATGATGGATCTGAAATGAAACCCGGGGTTCCCCTAACATCTTGGTATACTCTGGGTATCTTCTGTGGTTCTGATTATCAAGGTGTTCGCAAGTGTGCATTTTTTGTTTTGTAAGCATCAAGTGATTCAGGCCCTGGGAGCAGGAGGACCCCCTGCTTGATCAGAAGCCCAGACGATCCGGCTGCCTGGGTGGCTTAGTCAGTGAAGCTTCGGACTCTTGATTTCGGCTCAGGTCATGATCCCAGGATCATGAGATCGATCCTCAAGTCAGACTCCACGCTCAGAGGGGAATCTGCTTGAGATTCTCTCCCTCTGTTCCTCCCCCTGCACTCACTCACTCTCTCTCTCAAATAAATAAATCTTTAAAGAAGGAGTCACCCAGACGATGAACTAAGAGGGCTCAGTTGGCCAGCAGCTCCCCATCAGCTAGGTGGTCATAGTGAAATGTTCCACCAACCCATCTTTTAAACCTGTATTACTAACAGGTAAAAAGAGGACACTGTTAAAATAAAACCACTTTGTAAACAGACAACTTGCTAACTTGGACGCAATTATTTACATGGTTAATTTCTGTAACTATGTATGTACCAGTGTCTGCTTTAGCAGTGTTCTTCTGTGAAAATGGGGAGAGCTTAGAGGCATTTTGCCTTTCTTTATATTTAGAGATGAAGAAAAAATGGCCATGGAATAGGATTTATTGACGTACAAATGTGGTGATCTAAATAAGAGACTGGTGTTGTCAAGTCTATCACTAAAAATTCCATGATTAAAAACAGCAGTGTCACCCTCCCGATCTCAAACTGCACTACTAAGCTGCAGTAATCAGAATGATATGGGACTGATACAGAAACAGACACACAGATCCATGGAACAGAACAGAGACCCCAGAAATAACCCATACTTATATGGTTAATTAATCTATGACAAAGAAGGCAAGAATGCACAGTGGGGAAAAAGGCAATCTCTTCAATAAATGATGCTGGAAAAATGGGACAGCTACATGAAACTAGACCACTTTCTCATACCACACACAAAAATAAATTCGGAATGGATTAAAGGCTTGAATGTAAGATCTGAAACCATAAAACTCCTAAAAGAAAACGTAGGGAGTAACTCTTAGACGTCAGTCTTAGCAATATTTTTTTGGATCTGTCTCCTCAGGCAAGGTCAACAAAAGCAAAAATAACAAATGGGACTACATCCAACTAAAAAGCTTTTGCACAGCAAAGGAAACCATCAACAAAACGAAAAGGCAACCTACTGAATGGGAGAAAATATTTACAAATGATATATCTGGGAAGGGGTTAATATCAAAAATATATAAAGAAATCATAAACTCAACACCAAAAGCCAAACCATCTGATTAAAAGATGGGCAGAGGGGTACCTGGTGGGGGGCTCAGTCGGTTAAGCATCTGCCTTCAGCTCAGGTCATGATCCCAAGGTCCTGGGATCAAGCCCCACGTTGGGCTCCCTGTTCAGGGAGGAGCCTGCTTCTCCCTCCCCTACTCCCCCTGCTTGTGCTCTCTCTCTCTGTGTCAAATAAATAATAAAATCTTAAAAAAAAAAAAAAAAAAGATGGGCAGAGGACCTGAATGGACATTTTACCAAAGAGGACATCCAAATGGCCAACAGACACATGAAAAGATGTTCCACATCACTCATCGGGGAAATACAAATCAAAACTATAATGACATATCACCTCATACCTGTCAGAATGGCTAAAATCAGAAAGACAAGAAATAACATATTCTGGCAAAAATAAGGAGAAAAGGGAACCCTCATGCACTGTTGGTAAGAACATACACTGGTGCAGCCACTGTGGAAAACAGCATGGAGATCCCTCAAAAAATGAAAAACAGAAACACCATATGATGCAGTAACTCCACTTCTGGGTATTTCTCTGAAGAAAACAAAGACACCAATTTGGAAAGATATATGTACCCCTATGTTCACTACAGCATTATTTACAATAGTCAATATAAGGAAAGAACCTAAGTGTCCATCAGTAGATGAATAGATAAAGATGTAGGGGATAGATATGTATTAATGTGTATATACATTAATACACTATTAATTAATCAGCAATAAAAAAGAATGAATCATGCCTTTTACGACACCAGGTAGACCTAGAAGGTATTATGCTAACTTAAGTAAGTCAGAGAAAGGAAAATACCATATGATTTCACTTACATGTGGAATCTAAAAATGTAAAACAAATGAACAAAGAAACAAACAGGAATCATAGAGAACAAACAAACAGACTCATAGAGAACAAAGTAAGTTGGGAAGGGGTAGATAGGCAAAATAGGGGAAGGGGATTAAGAGGTACAATCTTCCAGTTACAAAATAAGTGAGCCAGAGATAAAAGTCACAGCATAGGGAATATAGCGAATAATACTGTCACGACTTTGTATGGTAACAGATGGCAATGAGACTTATCTGGTGATCATGTAGTAATGTATATAGATGTCAAATCACTATGTTGTACCCCTGAAACTAATATAATATTGTACGGCAAATATACTTCAATTTAAACAACAACATCAACAACAGAACCGTCAGACTTGTTCCAGGCCCCCTGGCTCCTACTGAATTAGAATAAATATTTTAGTGTTCTTTTTTAGTAGAATTTTTCATGCATGAATTTAATTGGGTTTTGAGATTTCTTGGTCTCCTCTCATACACGACTGTTTTTTAAATATAGAAAAAGGATCAAACTAAAAGTAAAAGAAAGAGAAGAGAAGGAGGAAGAGAGGAAGGAAGGAAGAAAACAAAGAACCGAACTGGCTCAGTGCTAATGCTTTATAGTGTCCCTAAAATTCCTGCTCTCATTTTATCAATCTTTCCTAAAGGACAGTGATGTTTATAGAGCACACACAACGTGCCAAAGTCCTAGGTTCTCCTGCTCCCACATACCCAATCACTTACTATGACACTAACAAAATTGTATGCAATATTGCAAAAACACTGATAATCAATTATAATAGATAACAGAAAATACCAAAAATAAGTTTATGCTCGGGGCACCTGGGTGGCTCAGTGGGTTAAAGCCTCTGCCTTCGGCTCAGGTCATGATCCCAGGGTCCTGGGATCGAGCCCCACATCCAGTTCTCTGCTCCACAGGGAGCCTGCTTCCTCCTCTCTCTCTGCCTGCCTCTCTGCCTAGTTGTGATTTCTCTCTGTCAAATAAATAAAATATTTTTAAAAAATAAGTTTATGCTCTATATCTCCCGAAATCAAAATTGAAGTAGCAATTTAGAGGGCAAGTCTTTGAAATTGGCCTAAATTTGGATTGTGAGTGAAACCCAGACTGTCATGCCCTTTGTCCTCTGGTTTCTCTACCTGTAAAACCTATCAAAGCTTTCCCTAGAATCTATAAGGAATTAATCATCACTGATAAACTTTGGTATTATTACTGAGTCTTAACCTAATCCAAATTATTCCCAATTTCGAAGTCAACCCAGCCTTATTTAAGCTCCACAATTCCAAAGTTTACTGTATTAATGAAACCTAGAATCAAAATTTTCAAGCAATACAAACCAGAGGTACACATTACTCATGTCACTCTCTCCGTGGGAGGCAACCCAAATTACATGCATTAAATACAGATGTATTGATTCATCCTTTTGACGAAAAAATAGCTCCCTTTAGTGGACAGTAATATCCAATCTGGCTTTCCCACAAGTTGTCTGACATATGACCAAACATCTCCCCACTCAGAAAAGTCATCCATAACTGATCCTCTCTCTGGGGAATAGGCTAAAGACTTCTTTTCTCCTTTCTCTCTGTCAATTATCCCTATGTACCTATCATTATAGTTACTACTACTACTACTACTACTAAAGTATTATTGAGTACCTACAATGTACTAGGCACTGTTTTGGTGCCTGGAATATATAAGCAAATAAAACAAAGATTGCTGCCTTCAGGAGGCTCACATTCTAGTAGAAGAAATGGACATTAAACAATAAAAAGTAAGTAAAGAATTGGGGGGATTTTTTGTAAAACTCAACCTAGATCTACTTCTTCAGCCCTCCCAACAACTATGAGTCAATGAATTCTTTGTGTTAAATCCTTTCCTGGTAAACCTTTGAAGAGGTCCTGTTCTCAGCAACTGAACAGCTGGCACTATTACCCAGCCCGCTTGAGCTCCACCCCCACTTCATTTAAAACCACAATAATGGAGTCTATCAGTCAGTGTCTTCAGTTGCAAAAAACTGCCATGTTTAAGGAAACAATTCACTGGAATCAGGAAGCTCCTAGAATTGGCTAGGGGCCGAGAGATCCAGATTTGGGAAAGAAACAGGAGCAAAGGGAGACCAGGCAGCAGAAGCACAGTTCAAGGTCAGCCTCCAAACACCATCTCTCCCACCGCTAAGCACAGGTACGGAAGATACATGCCGCTGGGCAGGCAGTCCTCCAATGGATACCTCTGCCGGCCAGCCCTAGGGGCCTGCCTCCTGCTGACAAAATTGAAAACCCATATCTAGTATTTTTCAACTTCTCCACATGGGAGACGCTATGCCAAGTATCATACATTGACTAATTCTTACATTTAGAAAGAGGGTTCCGAGATGCCTGGGTGGCTCACTCAGTTAAGCGTCTGCCTTTGGCCCAAGTCATGATCCCAGGATCAACGCATCAGGCTCTCTGCTCAGCAGGAAGCTTGCTTCTCCCTCTCCCTCTGCTGCTCCCCCCCTGCTTTCGCGCTTGCGCGCTCCCCCCCCCCCCCCCCCCCCCCTGTCAAATAAGCAACAACAACGAAAAAAAACCTTTAGGGGCGCCTGGGTGGCTCAGTCATTGAGCAACTGCCTTCGGCTCAGGTCATGATCCCAGGGTCCTGGGATCAAGCCCTGCATTGGGCTCCCTGTTCTGTGGGGGGCTGCTTCTCCCGCTCCCACTCCCTCTATGTTCCTTCTCTAGCTGTGTCTCTCTCTGTCAAATAAATAAATAAAAATAATTTAAAAAAAAAAAAACTTTAGAAAGAAAGAAAGGAAGAAAAGAAGGAGGGAGGGAGGGAGAGAGGAAAGAAAGAAGGCTCCAAAGCTGGGGAGCTCTTCCAAAATGACAAACACCTATAACAAAAGACTTTCTCTAGGCTTTTTCTTTAAATGTGCATCTTTTCTTTCTTTCTTTTTTTTTTTTTACAAGGTAATAGCCTTGCCTACTCTAAACCCTTCACACCCCAATGGTAAGACACAGTCGGCTAAGCCAACCTGCAACAACATGAGAAGCATCTGAGCCTCTATTCGTGGCAAATCAGCCTTCCCACCACCCTCCTCAGCGATGGAGCTAGGTTCACCTTCTCTGTGCCTCCAAGCAGGCTGCTCTTGCTTTCATCATATTGCTCACCCTCCTTTGTAAATCTATTCTGTTCACGTATCTGTTAACCCTTTGGGACTAAAAGCACTTGGAGAAAAAAAGAATTTGTGTCTCTAGCACAAATCACATTCCTTGGTACCCACAGGAAATAAGTAAATATTTGCTTAACAAATGTATAGAATAAAACTTCAGTGTCAAGACTCCAAAAGATGGAAACTAAAAATAGCAGTGTTTCCATATTACTTCTTAATCTCAGAACATTAGTCAGAACAAATTCTTAAATATTTTTTGCAAGAGATGATCCTGCAAACCACAATGCACCCATGGACTTCGGAAAAGAGTCTTTAAAAGTACCGAAGTTTTAGAGGGTTCTGTTTGAGAGGTAGCTCTAATTGAGGCCCTCCCTACCCAGGCACCATGCTCCTTAGCTCTCCAACCAGTTTGGGTTCCTGAGTCCCAATCCCAGTATACCATGACACAAACCACTGCTTATCATCCTATTTCCTACTTTCCTCTGCAAGTCAAGGAGCTACACCAAAGGACCAAAAAAATGTTGACCATCCCTACATTGAAAACCAATTGCTTTTTTAACAATTTTTCTCATCCATGCCTAGAATTTTTCTAATTGGGACCTCCAATGAAATACCTAGTCACCCAAACATTGCTCTGACTGGCCAGAATGGAGGAGATGCTTGCTACCCTGACATCATTTGGTTTTTACTGAATAACACAACATCCAAAATTTGGTGGCTTCACAATAGTCCTTTATTATTATTCTCAAGTCTTTTGTTGGCAGGTTGTTGCTGCAGATCTGGGTCCAGATTGGATTGGTTGCTCTTGGCTGGGCTTGCTCATGGATTGCTGGTCAGCTGTCTGGTCAGCTAGAAGGTGGATGGTCTAGGATGGCCTCACTCACATATGCAAAAGACGATCTACAGTCTGGAGTGATGAGGGCTACTGAGTCATATGTCTCTTATCATCCAGCAGGTTAGCCAAGCATCTTCACGTAGGGATAGCAACAGCAGCCCCGTGTGCAACAAAAGAGAGCAAGCCCCAGCGTGCAAGCGCTTTTCACATCTCTGTCTCATATTTGTTATTATACCACTGGCCAAAGCTAGTCACATGGTCAAGCTCAGAGGCAGCGTAAGAAAGGACCGCCCAGGGATCTAGGTACAAAGAAGCCACGAACAAACTAGAGGCCATTACTCCAACAATCTCCCACACATCTTTGACCCAAGGTGACTTCACTCTTCAACCTCTTCAAAACATTTCAAAGTTTAATTTGGAGATTGGAAGATATCTAACAGAGGACGCAGGGTCCTGGGATCATGACCTGAGCTGAAGGCAGACAGTTAACCGACTGAGCCACCCAGGCACCGCCCTTCCTGGTTTCTTTTGCATGTAGTTCAGATGGCTGGCTGTGCACTAGGACAAGGCAAAAATGCTGCACACAGCACCCAAGCGAGTGAGTTTTTGAGGCAGACCGCTCATATGCATGTTCATTCACGTGAGCCTGAACCCATGAACACAGAGATTTGGTAAGTGCCATTTCCAGCTGTATCCCCAGAGCCTGGAACACAGCCTAATACATAATAGCAGATAATTTATTCAACAATTTATTTTTCTTGATCTCCTACTGTGTGTACTACACTGGGGCTGGAGATACAGAGGTGAAACACCCAGTCCTTATCCCAGTCAAGAAATGATGGGAGTCCAAACTAAGACAGAGGCAAAGGAGCTGAAGTAAAGGGGCCAGGATTGAGAAATGAAGGAGGGAAAATCTACAGGACTTGATGGTTCATTCTATGTGGAAAGGGAGTGTGAGGGAGGAATCAAGGATGATGGCCAGGTGACTGGCTCGATGTAGAGGGGAGACCACGTTTCCCCATATTGCAAGCCCAATTGTAAATAACAGTATCTGGATTCAAAGTAGCTGCTCTTTTTTTTTTCAGTAACAACTGTAACTAGAGAAAACTTACCCCATAAGCATACATGACTTTCCTTAGCCCTACACACTCTAAAGAATCCTTTAAACTCCTAAGTCTTCAATAGTATTGCAATTACCTTTTCAATGTCTACTCTATACCATCTCAAACACATTTTCAAACCTAAACTTAGTAAAATTATTTTTCTGTAGAGTAATATACTTTTATTGTCCTTGTCCACTGCTAGAAGCCAACAATCTCTTTTTTATTGCTATTACCTTACAATCATAAAAGCTCTGTGGATGGGTTGTGATTGCTTCAAATGAAGAAACTTAGTCCAGGTAATTTCTCACGACAGAAGTCCATGAGGAAGGTTAAGTCTGAAATCAAGCATATCAGATAATGCATCCAAGTTCAGACATTTGATTTATTGCCTATCCTTTCTAATGATTAAATATTCGGCTGCCCCATTGAAACCACACACATATTCATACTACGAAGTTCAAAGCAGGTTAACTGTATACTAACTTTCCACCTTCGTCCTCTGGAGAAAACCATCAGCCTGCGCACAACTCATAATAACAAAGAAGGATTGGATACTAAGATCCAAGAAAGAGTAGAAGCGACTAATGAGGATGTGAGTGTCAAATTTCTCTTCCTAAACACCGAGTTCTAGCAAAGTTTTTCTTTGTGGTAAAGGAACCCAAGAACAGCTGTCAAAAACATGGCACCGCTAACCCTTTAACAAATTAAAAAGCACCATCTGCAGGCACTGCAGTCTGGATAAGCAGATGTGCACCAAGTACAAAGCCCAGGGAAGAGAAAATGGCTTGGCAATGCTGAGGTTAAAGGGTCTGAAAGCAGACAGCATATGTTTCTCCAATAAAAGGAGCACTCCACTACAGAAGCCAACAATTTGTAACATTTATAAATCGCTATTGAACCCCTAATGTACCTCTAAATACCTGCATTCATGTTTTTAAAGTTTCTTTAAGAACAGTAAGTAGATCAATTAGAGAGGACTACAAGTTCAGCATCTTTCCATGTACCATTACTCGTTCAGTTCAGCTGAAGAAGGTCCCTACACTATCTTTAATCTGTTTCTTTTTCCCTCATCCAGTAACGCCTCTCATTAAAACTAACTCTTTTGAAATATGCAACACTGGCTAGCTTGTCCTCCTTGCTAATGGTCCTGAATTGATTCTTAATTAGTTGCAGTTTTGGAAAGAATCCAATTAAAATAGTAGGGGATTCCAATAGCAGAAAAGAACTGGCTAATATGGGTTATGCTCTGAGCTGCTGATCTTTGCATTAAACTTGCTCAGGCAAAAGGCAGCTATGCAAAATATGGCAGGATTCAAATCATACTAAACATATTCAGGTTTTAAACAGAAACCTTCACATGGTAATTTATCCTCTAGCCATAAAACATGATCAAAGAAAGGCAGCCAAATGCTGTTAGAAAAATTACATTCCTTCATTCCACTTTCTCTCTCTTCTTCCTAAAAGGACAGGTTACTAATTCAGGAGAAGACAGCAGAATCTTTCCAATAAATTACCTACATTTTTTATTTGCTGTGCATTTTCCACTCCCCTACTTAAATTCCAAGAGGAGAGGGGAAGCTCAGTGTGGGGAGAATTAGGGGGAAAGGTAGAGCAGGGGAGGGAAGTCTCTAGGAAGCTAAAAAGGATATTTTCCTATATTCTTTCCAAAAGCAAAGAGTCGCTACCAGCAAAATTCCCAGTGTTGTTTATGAGGGCAGCTGGAGGTCATTTGACAGGTATGGCTTTTATGGTTGAGATTTAATTATAGAAAAGCAAGGTCTCAGGAAACCGGGGCGGGAGAAGGACTTGTGCCACTGCTGGTAGGTGACAGTCACATGACCAGCTTTTGTATTCAGCAGTAATAACTCACTGCCCGCTGCCGGGATGGAGCCCAGCTCCCCTATCCCCTGAGGAGCTTCCACCAGGCATGGATTCAGAGGCTTTGATCCGCAGATTAACATGATCTGGGAGCACAGGCTTTGTCTTTTGCAAACATCCTCAGTCCCTAAATTTGGATCCAATGCAAGGCTGAGACCATTTTTATTTGAGTAATGAATTGCAGTAATTAATGTATACATTGATTTTTTCCAATTCTCCCTAAAGGCTATTTCCATTTTTAATTTATAGAAAATATATACCATTCCTTTAATAAGAGACTGCTCTATATTTCAAAATATATATGAAAGAAGAGGCACAAGCAAGCAAGAACAAAAAGACGAAACAGGTGATATTAAAGATGGGGGCAGTGAGCACATTAAGTCAAGTCACTCTAAAAATCAGTAAGAGGAGGCTTTTCCAGTGGAATTTCAGTATTTTCTCTGAATCTTTTCAAATATTTCAGAAAGCTCTCTAAAGAAGCAGCTTATTTGAAGTATTCAGTATTTGAAATGATAAATATCTCCTTCGTTTTAAACCAAGTTTTTCCCAACTATTATTAAAGGGATATCCTGTGCAAAAAAAGAGATGAAGAGAGAGATTCTGAGACCAATAAAACTGTTGTGGAATTTTAGTTTTGTTTGAAGAAGTCATATTGTTTCTTCCAATGTCTCTGACCACACAGCATTTAAAACAGAAAGACAGAGAGAGAGAGAGAGACTGAGAACGAGAGTGCCCCTTGTCTCAGCTGTACCTTAATGAAGTATCCCCAGGGCTTGAAATGATGGGATTTTCCTTACTTGAGAAATAATTCTTTTCTTGCACCATGTTCTCAGTAAATACCAACAGAGAGAGAGGAGTGTGTGGCTAATACAATCGGATATTTATCTGAAAGTCACAGGTAAGGAACAGTGGAAAGTCTCCCATGGCAGATATGCAGCAATGGCCCGGCATAGCCCAAGAGGAAGGAGTTTGGAGACAAATGCAAACTAAAGAAATACCTGATTAACCTTTCACTGACTCTGAGCCACGTGATGCGCAGTGAGCCTTCTTAGAGTGATGGCTTTAGAAGAAGATGTTAAATTTAACCTCTGGCGCAATGATAAATTGACAATAAAAAATTCAATGGCTTGGTAATTACCAATCACTTTGGACATCGGCAACATTTTTCAGTTCTGTCACCGTGCATTGGCACAAAAGCTTCAGCTGAAATTCTCTCGATCTTCCTCTTTTTAACTTTGTTTTCATGATGCAGATTAAATCTGCCACCCTATTACTGATTCATTTTCCTAATTTTTCATGTCTGCACCATGCCCCAGCTGCACCAGACTGATAATTGTGGAGCCCAGCCCTGATGATTAACATCAGAAGAATTAATTATGCCTGCCATTAAAATTCCGGGTTGCACATGGTGATCAAGAAAAATTAAGTTTCTCTAGGCCTCTAAATCATTTCACCTTTACAGGGAAGGATAGTGCTTGGACAGCCCGGCTGCAGCCTGCCTTCCTGCCGAGGTCGAAACCACATGCCCTTTGTGTAATTCAACAAATGCCTTCCCACTTATTTTTTCCAGGATTTGGATGAAAGGATTTAATGCTTCGAAAATAAAAGAAACCTGAAAGATACTCTCTATCCTTGCTTGGAGAGGGGAGAAGAATACTTTTTCAGAGGCTCAGCTGCTGTTTCTGAAATATCTGTTATTCTAATTTGTAGATGAACGCATCCCGTGGAAAAAAGAAATGTGCGACCCTTGGAAATAGATGATGAAATGGGGGTGGAGAGAGCTCTAGCTTTACAATCGTTATAAACAAGACGAAAGGAAATGTTCATTCAAGTAGGTAAAGGCAGGGACATTTCTTGGAAATAAATTGATAACAGAATAAAAACAGATTCCTCAGATCTTTAGGCTAAATAATAATGAGTAAAGGAAGCCTGTTGACTGACGCATTTCCAAAATGATTGTTGCGTGAGAAACTCAGAATGTATTCAGTCTAGCCTAAGGTACAAAATTTACTAGAGCTATAAAGAGTAAGATGATATGCATTTATCATGTTCTTTTTCTACTCTATGTTCCATTTTTAAATTACCATAATAATGTATATTATAGGCATGGCTTTAGAAGACTACAAAGGGAGTCATATTTTGATGAACGGATGTAAATATCTTATACCAAATGGTAAATCTCTTGTTCACCTCTATGCAAAGAGTATGCACAAGCTATGCATCATATCTGTTTCATTTATTATATTTAAGAAGTGATATCACAAGACAACTATTTCAATGCAGATATTCTTGTTAGCTTTTATTGGCAGTAAATTTACAGAGTCATGTTAACCATCCACCCATCCCAGGTGAGGCAGAGGGAGGGGGGATAAGGACAGTGAAAAATTAATTCTACCTTTTTAAAAACTGTACTGGAAAATTCTAGAAGCTTATATATTTTGAAATTGGTTCATTTTCTCACACACACAAACCCTCTTGGACTTAGTGACATGATAAAATCCCACACTTAATGATTTAGAGGGTTAAACTGAGTATTTCTTATTATTTTTGACTGCCTGCTGTACTAATTACCCAGGATCATTTAATAACACAATTTCACAAATGACAAGTTCTGGATGCAGGGTTGACTGCAAATGTGTTCACTTTGTAAGCATTTTTCGAAGATAATGTAACTAGAAAACTCTGTTGAAATCCCAACATTTGAAAAGTCATAAAATCTGTTTAGAGGACCTGAAGGACAGATGAGGTAAAAGCAGCAGGCACTTGAATTTGTTGAACACTTCCTAGCGGCACACAGAACTGACCGTTTAGTTTCCATTTTCCTCATAATGTACAAATCCCCCCGGGAGGTCTGGAAACAGAAGGAAAAGCTGCCCTCCAAATAGTCCCAACTCCAGATCAAAGAAATCAAATTTTAAAATTCAGAGAAAAAAAATATATTCTGTCTTTTCAACAGCAAGCAAATTAAAGGTACAAGAAGAAGTGGAGAATAGGAAGCAGCAGGGGGAAGAAAGGAAGGAAGGAAAGAAGGGAGGAAGGAAGGAAGGGAGGAAGAAAAGAGGGAGGGGAGCAGCCTGCAAAAACATACATCAATCACATAAGCACAAAGGCTGTTGATGTAAAAGTATGTAACACCACAACGTTCTGATAACCAAGGAATATAACTCGGGAAAATAAAAAGGTAATATAAGAATCAAACAGCAGAGAAATGCCTAATGCTAATGTCACTATAGAAGGAAATCAAGATGGTAGCTCAGGGGAAATGTCTGGATTCTTCTTATAGGTTTTATAAGAAGCAGTAGATGTGGGGGGTAGGGGAGGAAACACTCCCAGGTGCAAGAAACAATTAGAAAATAGATGAAAGGCTTCCTGAAACCATACTGAATAATAAGAGTGGGACAAAAAAGATAAAAAGATTTCCCACCTGCATTTATTTTCCCTTTCAAATAGACTAATTTCTTAGTAAATCCTAAATAAAGAGACTCTTACATTATTCCTCTTTATTTGTAACAAAGAAAAGATGGTATAAGAGAGAAATTTGGATGACATAAATATATTGTGTTTGTTTAAAATATCATCTCTCGTGTTCTGTTTGTCTTTATTGTTACAACTGATATTTACCGTGCAAGGACATAGGAGTAAGAGGGCGTGTGCACACACCGTGTGTGTGTGTGTGTGTGTGTGTGTGTTTACTCTTATGAATGAAAATGTTTTATACAGTGTTCCCTTAGATTTGGGGGAAGCAGGCAGATAATTATTCTGATTGAGGAGACCACAATGACCTATAAAATCAAGCATGCATACAGGGTCTTTCAGTCTAAGTAAACAGAACTTATCACAAAATGAATCTGGCTCATGATTTAATGAATTACAGAATCGAAATAGTGCTGTTCCCCAATTAGAAAGAATATTAAGCAGTTCACATAAACTAATACAATTTGTATTATTAGTAACCAAATAAGATGTTTAAGTTTTTTTCTACTTTGTAATTTTCCCAATGCTGTCATAACCAGTATCAGTGAATGAGAACTGTAGTGAGCAGTGGGGGTCCTCTCAGCAGTGGTGGTGGATGTAGGGGTCCTCTGCAGCTCAGGTAGTACACTGCTCCCGGATGGGATCCAACTAAAACAAAGTCACAAAGCATTTTTGCCAGAACTGTTTAACCTGAATCTAATCAATTTTGAGATCTAACTCCCAGTACACAGGAAATACAGAAGCTAGAGTAAAGAGTTAAATGACCCCCCAAGGGAACAACAAATCTGGAAAGTAGAATGTCCTACAGAAAAGCTAGTCAGGTTTCTTCAACATGTTAATTTCGAGGAGAATTAAACAAGCTTAGGGAGGGGAGCCTTGATTAATGGACACTGTAAATACATGGCGTGCAATACATTCTGGCTTGAACAGAGTAACTTAAGAGACATTTTGAGAAGAGTGAAAACAGCAATATGGGCTAGATGTTCAATGATATTAGAGAATTATTAATTTCATTAGGTATGATGATGCTATTGTGGTTATGTAGGAAAATGTCATTATTACTATATGTATGCATTCTGGAATATTTAGAGTGAAATATCCATCACTTTAAAATAGCTCAGAAAAAGACAAAAGAAACATGGTAAATTTTTAGGTAGAAATGTTGCTCATCATACTATCCTCTATACTTCTCTGTATGCTTAGAAATTGTTCATAAAAATAAAGTGCCTTTGTGGGGGTGGGGCATACTGGGAGGTAGATTCCACAAAAGATAGTTGGATCCGAGTAATAACTAAATTGAAGTAGTTGTATGGTCAAAGCAATGTCAAGGTAGAGTCAGCCCAAGCCACTGGAAGTCATTTGAGGTACTAGAGGAGTCTATGATGGGTCAGAGAATTATGGATTGGCATAACTTTTTCACTTGGAGGTTCTTCAATTATCACCTGGTCCAACTGAAACATTTTGCAGAAGAAGGAAGAGAAATCAACATAAGTGAGGGTGTGCTCAGCACTAGAAGGGGAATCAATCCTCTCCATTTTCGGCCTACCCCTTATACTCCATCCCATCCTAGATCGAAGCTTCCATGATTCCACCCTCCCGCAACAATAGGGACAAATTATACTTTCACATGTTTTGTAGTTTGGAGCCTACTTCTCAAACATTACTTCTTTTAACGCCTCCTAGAAGATGGATCGTTTTACAGATAAGGAAACTGAGGTGTTAAGAAGTTAAACAACTTGCCTAGTACCACAGAGGGGAAAGCTTGAGGTACAATCAAGCATGTCAGAACTAGCTCCGTATTCTTCATCCTTCTGTAGGCAGCACCTATACTTGTAAATGACAAGATCTGATTCCCCAACAGCCCCTTAGGGGCAGCTGCAAGTTTCATATGACCTTTACTTGCAATAGTAAGCAAAAGTCAAATGAGTAACATTAACTAACAGCACAGTGAAGGTGACCAGCTAAACCAATGGTTCTCAACTCAGGCAGCACTGCATAGCCTCTAGAGTACAGGCAGATACTTCGGGCTTTCTAAAAGTGCCCTGGTGGGGGTAGGGGTAATTCTGATGTGCAGCCACATTTCAAAAACTCTGAGATTCACTATCACCATCCTAGCAGATGGCCTCTTGGTGGTCTACCTTGATCGGGATATAGAATTTGGAAATCTGAGGGAATAAATGACATGATAAACATGGATGAACCATGAAAACACTGTGCTAAGTGGAAGAAGCCATTCACAAAGGACCACATATTGCATTATTCCGTTTATATTCTATGTCCAGAATAGGCAAATCTATAGACATAAAAAGTAGATTGATGGTTGCCTAGGGCAGGGGTATGGGTGACCTGGAGTGATGGCTAAGGGGTGTAGGGTTAGTTTTAGGGCAATGAAATGTTCCAAAGCTGATGGACAGTGGTGATGGATGCACAAGTTGTGAAAATACTAAAAATCATCCAACACTTTAAATGGGGGAGATGCATGGTATGCGAATTAAATCTCAATAAAGTTGGTTTTTTTTAAATGAACGAATTGCATGTCTACTCAATCCCCCATATTAACCATTTCTGTCTCCCTCTCTTTCTGAGAAAAGCTGAGCATTCATTCACATCTGCAAATATTCACTGAGCACCTTCTATATGGCGGGCTCTGTTCAAGGACTGGGAGACAGAATAGCAAACATGGCAGACAAGAACACTGTCCTCATGGAACTTATATTCTAGAGGAGGAATACAGATAATAAGCAAGTAAAAACACTAGGAGAATAATTTCAGATTAGGATATAAAGCAAGCAAAACTAGATGAAGTTAATAGTGTGTGGACTAAGAGTGCAGGCCACTCTTAGGGCAAAGGTATCAGGGTAAAGGTATCTTTGGGGAGGTGACCCTCGAGTTAGGTTGGAATGACAGGAAGCAGCAAACCTGCAAACAGCTGGGGGCAGGGGCACCTGGGTGGCTCAGTTGGTTAAACCTCTGCCTTCGGCTCAGGTCATGATCCCAGGGTCCTGGGATCGAGCCCGATATCAGGCTCCCTGCTCAATAGGGAGCCTGCTTCTCCCTCTCCCACTCCCCCGCTTGTGCACCTCTCTCTGTCAAATAAATCTTTTTTAAAAAAGGATCTGGGGGCAAACACAGATAAATGCCTTGAAGCAACAATAAGGCTGACATCCTCAAAGAAGGAAAAGGCCAGACCGGCTGGTACCAAGTAAACAAAGGAGAAGTGGGAGATGAGTTGAGGGGGTTGGCAAGGGACAGGTGACATAGGGCCTGATAGTTTGGGTGATTACATCCCATGTGTCTAAACCAGAATACACTAGAGGATGAAAGGAGATGCTTAATGAGTTACACAGAACATAGGAAAAATAGGTACAAACTTGAGACTGTCCCCCAGGCAAACCAGGATGTCCACTCACCCTACACAAAGACCAAGCTTTTACTCCACAAGGCCATGGAAAATTGTTGGAGGGTATTAAACTGGACTGCAAGCAAGTTTGAAATTTTCCTCTCTCGGGGGCCCCACAGCTTATTCTTGATTAGAGAGATTAAGAGTGGAAATGGCATCAGCCAGGCATCTCTTGTGAAAACTAGAGGCACCTACAACCACCTCACCACATGGGGTAAGGTTGCAGAAGTCCCGCACCAACACTGGCCAGAACTGTACTCCCTTGGCAGCTTGGGGTCAGTTCCAGCACAGCAAAAAATCACTTTGGCTTGGGAAATGTTCAAAGCAGGTACTGCCTGCCGTCCACCCTAACCAAAGAGAAGCTTCAGAAATGTTCCCAAGCATCATCAGACACACAGCATGGGAATTCTGTCATTTCCCAGGGAGTTCACAGGCCTGAGCCATAAAATGCATTCCCAATTTGACTGCTTGGAATTATGCAAAAGACTTAGTGAATTTGGGCGCTTGTCTACCAAAAACTTGTCATCCTGTCTGAGTAACACTGAATTATTCTTTCTGGCTTTGGTTAGATACCAGGACGTTAATGAGTAAATAAGAAACATGTAACAGCCACCATCTTCACCATAAAATCCGGAAATAGAGTCTAGGAAAGGCTGGGGGAGTTCAAATTCCAAGAAACATTTTTAAAACCCCTAAAAGTCTTTTGGAAAGCAGCTTAATAATAGTTACCACTTATTAAGTACTTACTATGCTCCAGGCCTTATGCTAGGTGGCTTACTTGCTTTACCTTACTACAAATTTGCAAGGTGGCCATGCTATTTCCCGGTATCAATGAGGAAATTGGGTGTCTGGAAGGTTAAATGACCTTCTCAAAATCTAATCTCTAAACTTCAAACTTAAGTAGGAAAATGAGTCCATGTATATTCCCAAATGCCCTGACTTGTTCTCCTCTGATGAAGCCAAACATACTTTGTGTTTACATAAATATGCAAATGTTCTGTGTGTGTACCATCTTTTAGAAAAACCCAATACTGCACTGAAAATCCAAATAATGCAGAACAAATAAATTAGGAGTTATTGTTAACATTTCAAGAGGTTTTACTTCACTGACTCTTTTAATAGCAACCTGATTTGCTTTACAAGTTTTCAATTTACATTCAGCTATTCAGAAATGTATCTTCTGAATGCACCAAAGCATAGATTTATAACCCATTCTATAGCATATTTATTTTTGTGGGGTTTTTTTTTATACCGCACCCCTTCACACAAAGCCACCAAGCCAGGTGGTTCCCATAAAAATCCCAGAACTTTGGCCAACATGCTGAAGTCTCTTTAGATGCTATAATTAATTGTGGCTTATGGCATGTACGTGTATTCAACAAGACACTCCCTGGCCCTCAAGGCAAATTCAAGCTTCTCAGCCTGGTTTGCCAGGCCCTTCACACTCTCCCCGTGTTTCCCATCCCATCCTAGCTGCCATGACGTGGTTTCCCAGGAGCCCACTGGATAAAGGGAGAGCTGCCATTTGAAGGAATCTGACAAGCAGGTGGCAGGGAGGTTATCCTGCAGCAGGGCCTGGGGGGCCAGGTTCAAAGAGCACCCCTACCACACGGAGGCCAACTTAATCAGACGAAGTGGGGCCTGGGTGTAGCTTTGTTTTGTATTTGCTCGCTTGCTGTTTATGTGTTGAATGGCTCACTGGTGCCAAGTACAGCCAGGATTGAAAACTTGTCACCCCCTTTGCCCACTGCCAGGCTCACTGTGCTTCCTTTCCGCACGCCACGCTGCAGCCTGCCAGCACGCCCTCACCTTGAGGCCTCTGCACAGACCAGTCCCTCTGCCTGCAACACCCTCCAACAAGTCTCCTCCTGCACACCCAGCTCACTGCTGCTCGCCCCTCGGGCCCCGCTTGGGATTCACTCTCTGGGACCCCTACCAACCAAGTTAGGACACAGTAAGCTCACCCTCAACCCTCACGATGCACTTACTAAACTGCACTGAAACTGCCTATTCAATCTGCTTGCCACCCTCCCCATGGGCCCCTGGACGGCAGGCCGTGTATGATGGAAGTTCTGGTTGCCAGGAGACCCTCTCAGCACCCCGCGCATAGCACACACTCAGCACACTATGCAACTGAAGGAGCGACGAATGCCTTGTTTCCTGGTCTGAAGCAGCTTGCCCGTGGATGGGAAATGTCTGTAAAACGACGCCAGATGGGTTCAATGCCTCCGGAAGTGCACAAAACATGCTTTCAGGAGAAACGATTTCCCCCGGTGGGTTCCCACACACTCCTCATCTCTTGCCTTGTTTTTAGAGGCATGTTATGTTCTCATTCTCAGACACTGGTGTTGTTTTAAAATCTAAAGTAACCTTTATCAGGAAGCCCTATACCTAGATCCACGCTTGTCTCACTGACTAACCATCATTTTTCAACGCACAGGTGTCTGTATCCTCTGGGAGCCCGGCTTGACCATGCCCTTGGAGTGACCTTAAGAAGTAGATGTGGGAATGCCATCTTCAAAAAATGATTTTGTATTACCATCTGAGATATGGATGGAAACATATTTTGGTGTGTTCTACCCAATATAAAAACAAATCCATTCCTTTTTTCTCTTCTTTTAATTAGTGATTTTTTTAAACTCAGTGATAACCAAAGATTAATGGCCATTATTACTTTTTGTTTATATCCTTTTTTTTTTTTTAAAGATTTTTTTTTTTTTATTTTTAGTTATTTGACAGAGAGAGATCACAAGTAGACAGAGAAGCAGGCAGAGAGAGAGAGAGGGAAGCAGGCTCCCCGCTGAGCAGAGAGCCCGATGCGGGACTCGATCCCAGGACCCTGAGATCATGACCTGAGCCGAAGGCAGCGGCTTAACCCACTGAGCCACCCAGGCGCCCCTTGTTTATATCCTTTAAAACATTTCTCTATTTGTACCTTTTCTGCATGTACAAATACAGAATTTAATTATTTTTTGGAAAAGTGGGAGCATAAATATGGTCTCCTAGCCCCCCCTTTTTCCATTTAACACACAGGGTTTATTTTTCCATGTTAATACAGATTTAGGGGCACCTCGGTGGCTCAGTTGGTTAAGCGAGTATCTTCAGCTCAGGTCATGATTCTGGAGTCCCAGGATCAAGTCCTGCATCAGGTTCCCTGCTCAGCTGGGAGTCTGCTTTTCCCTTTGACCCTTGCCCCTCTCATGCTCTCTCTCTCGCTCTGATTCTTTCTCTCTCAAATAAATAAAATCTTTAAATACATACATACATACCTACAGATTTACATCATTATTTTTAAAGCCTGTAGGTAATGTGTAGTATAATGCCATTGGTTATGGCACCAGCCATTTTCAGCAATCATTTAGACCGACTTCCATTTTGGTTATAAACAATGCTGTGATGAATACCCTCGTGCACACATTTGTATGTGTTTGTCCAAGTGTTCCC
Organism: Meles meles; assembly: GCF_922984935.1. Classification (NCBI taxonomy): domain Eukaryota; kingdom Metazoa; phylum Chordata; class Mammalia; order Carnivora; family Mustelidae; genus Meles; species Meles meles. The sequence continues at coordinate 73,228,165 of NC_060074.1, forward strand.
TACAAATAAATTTCCAGAAGTGGAATTCCTGAACTAAGGGGTATACATATCTTTAAGTCTGATATTTTGCTAAGCTGCCCACAAAATATGTCAGACCAATTTTTATCACTATCAAAAGTTTATAAGAACATATGTTTCTCTATTTTCCTATTAGCATTGAGTATTTTCAATATGCATTCATAAGAGAAAATATCTATTGCTGTTCTAATTTGTAGTTCATTGATATTCATAAGCTTTAATGCCCTTTCACATATTTTTTGCCATTTGTATTTTCTGTATTGTTATGTTTACATTCTTATTAGTTTGGTTTCCATGGCGCAGTGGTTATCACATTCGCCTGACATTCTTTTTTTTTTTTAAATATTTTATTTATTTGACAGAGAGAAATCACAACTAGGCAGAGAGGCAGGCAGAGAGAGAAGAGGAAGCAGGCTCCCTGCCGAGCAGAGAGCCCGATGCGGGGCTCGATCCCAGGCATTCTTATTAGTTTGTAGGAGTTCTTTATATATTAGGGATGTAATCCTATTGTCATATGCTGTAAATATCTTTTTCCAGTTTGTTTTACCTTTACCTTTGTTTACAGGGTGTGTGTTTGTACTCTGGCTTTGTTTTTCATGTGATCAAATTAGCAGTCTTCTCCTTTATGTCATCTTTGATGGCATGCAATTTTAGTATTCTTAGTGTGGTTTATAAGATTTAAAATGGATTGTTCATATTGTCAACAATAGAAAAATCATCTGGAAACCAAATCAGAAATTTCAAAATAGAGTTTATATTACTTGTTACACAGTATAGTTCTTACCACTACTAGAAAAAAATTGAGACTAAAGTTAACATATTTATCAATATTTTTGAGAGGAAAAAATCTATCTTTTCAAAATCCTCTCTGTGCCAATTAGCAGGTGATACTTTATGTATTCCATATTTATTACCTGAAATAACATAATCCCAATAGAAAACTCTAATTTGGTCAAAAAACGATTTTACAAGCTGTTGCAGAATATGGATGCAAGTATCACAGCTTCAAACTGTGAGGAGAGATCCAGCCAGAGCTTGGCTAGACATGTTTCAATAATGACCACACGTGGGATAAAACAACTGAAACTCATTCACTCTCATTGACAAGTGAAGCATTCTAGACCAGTTTCTCTTTCCTTTCTGGAGATGCTACTACATAGGAACCCCAAAGTTCATGAAGGACAGAGTGACAATGATGCTGCAGCCTGATGGATGACCTCCACATGGGCTCATGCCCTTCATGAGGGTCTTACAGTCCCTCCTTTGACATGTTCATCTAGACCCCCAGGCAGCAGCATACAGCCAGCTTTTAAACACTAAAATTCCTTCTGATTTCATAATGCCTGTTCAGGTCCCCTTAAAGTCTGCAACAAAAGAGTCTTCTCAATGGGTCGTAAAATAATGAATTTGCGAGAGCCAACAACAGTTGAAAACTTTCTGTTTTAAATAAGGAAAATTAACAATAACAACAAGAGCGAAATAATTTAGGCAGCAAGAGTCAAAAGAACCATTGCTGTGACAAAAACAGCTGTGCAAGATAAATCTTCATTCTAATCTCTTGAGAATATAAAAAGAATTTATAGCTGTCTTCTCTTTCTTTGTATTCTACTAAGTGCTATAAAAAAAAAAGTTAATTAGTAAGAGTCTCGTATTCACCACTTTTACAACTGTACCTTCACCTGAGGAAGAAACAAGTGCCCTGGCAACCCTTCTCTCATTGGTCAGTGATGGTTAAACGAAATGGGAGGTCTCGCCAGGGCATATGGGACATCAAAAAAATCAAACACAGAGTCAGGGATACAAAGAACTTATCCATAAGGAGGGGTGGAGAAACTTAAATGGATAATAATTATATAACAGAAAATACAAGGAACAGGCAAAATTCAGGAAAGAAAAAGTAAGTATGGGCTAGGATGTGACAGCTCACTAGAGAAAGCGGAAGCGGAGCTGGACGTTAAAGAACGGGCTGGCAGAAAGGAAGAAGAAATGCTGCCCAAAGAGGGAAGAAGCCAACAGCATCCATGAGAGCAGAGAGGTACATATGGTGAACGGCGAGCAAACAGGATTTGCTTGGGGAGCCACTGAATGCTCTATGACAGAAAGAAAAGATAAATGTTGTACAACAAGGGAAGGAACTAAAAATAAGACAGGGAAACGCAGGGAGTGTTGAAGACCAGGACAAAGTTTCACCAAGGCTGAACAGACTATTCCCACCCACCCCACCCCCCCACTTTCCAGAGTCAAAAATGGAAAATTTGGTTTATAAAGTAAAAGTTGCTTATAGAGCCTGGGGGCAGGCAGAAGACTGTGTGCTACAATATTATGTCTCTCTCCCTTATCAGGTGTTCACTCCCACTACATCTAGATGATTACGTTATAGAGGGATGCTCTCAATGATTTGAGAGCATTCTCAATGATTTGAGAATGAAGAAACAATGAATCCATAAACTAATGAATAAGCAAAAGTGATGAGAATTTTTCTCAGGAACTTGTTATATCTGGATATGAACTACTGGGGATTTCATGGAAAGGAAGAAAAAATGGTGAGAGAAAGGAAAACCATCTATTTAAAAACCACAGACTATCAATTATAAAATGATAGAAACCTTGATTTGGGAGACAAATAGGAATAGAAACACAGACATTAATTTGAGAAAATTATGGTGAGTTATTGAGTGATTTTAACTCACTGCTATTCCCATCTTATAGCCAGGTCAAGTTTTTAGTGGTCCAATCAAATATTATACTCATTCATTCAAATGGAAAATATCCACCAAGCAACAAGCAGTCCTCTGGCTCCAGGGGCCAAAGTGAAATTCAAATTTATTTTCTTAAAATTTCTGGCTGATCACATGAAGCCCTGAACCCTGACAGCTAACGACTTATGTGCAATTGGCTATTATCACAATAACCATCCCTGATTACCAAAATAACCTGGCATTTACTAAGAGAAAGGTTTGAAAGAGTGAATTTTAAGGCTGAGTAACATCGAGACAGTCCCAACGGTGTATATACTGGAAACATTAAACAAGCAATTAAGCATTTCATCTGCAATCATTCCACATTATTTATCCAGGTGAGACAGAGTCCCAACCAGATACAATATTGTTTTAGGAAGCATGAATTTGGCTAAGATTTTTAAGATAGAAAAAAAAATCTGTACAACAATTATATACGGATTGTGAGTCAAAAATTCTCTAAATCTAGGGATGCCTGGGTGGCTCAGTTGGTTAAGCCACTGCCTTCAGCTCAGGTCAGGATCCCAGGGTCCTGGAATCAAGTACCGCATCGGCATCCTTGCTTAGCGGGGAGCCTGCTTCTCTCTCTGCCTCTGCCAGCTACTTTGTCTGCCTGTGCAGGCGCTCTCTCTCGCTCTCTGACTAAATAAATAAATAAAGTCTTTAAAAAAAAATTCTCTAAATCTAAATTTGAAGATAAAGCTTAAATTTGACACTGTTTCTACCACTGACCTCTGTCTCCAGCCTCCACCACCAATCACACGTCCTCTCATACACTTGTATCAAGATTAGATGTCCCAAAACATCACTCAGCAAATCATTCCTCAGGGGAATAACATTCACTGATTCCTTCCTCAGTCTTCTTTTCCTCTCCCCTTTCTTCCCCTTTTCCTTTCTTATCTATCAAGTGTCTATTATTCATCAGGCATGCTGGGACCTCCCACAGTGAACATAATATGCACAGTCTGAAAGTCTTTCGAGGGTCCCCTTGACTAGAGTCAGCCATTCCAAGTCCTCCAAAGCAGAACCCCATCCTTCCCAAGGCTTATCACCTAATTACTCCCACATACCACTCAAACCTCCAAATCAACCAACAGAACTGCGAATTTGACCTTGAATACCTAGAATTTGTTTTTGTCTTCCACCCCTCCATCTTTCACCACCTCCTTACAAAGTGCTGTTCTCCAGTTTTTTTTTTTAACATTTTATTTATTTATATGACAGAGATCACAAGTAGGCAGAGAGGCAGGAAGGGGGGGGGGAAGCAGGCTCCCCGCTGAGCAGAGAGCCCGATGTGGGGTTCGATCCCAGGACCCTGAGATCATGACCTGAGCTGAAGGCAGAGGCTTAACCCACTGAGCCACACAGGCGCCCCTCTTTTCCCCAGTTTGACATAGTCTGACCTGGGTTCAAAGTCTTACTACATTCTTCCATCTGTAAGATCTTAAACAGGTCACTTAATATCTGGGAGTCTCAACTTCCTCATCAGATAAACAAAAATAATAACACCTACAAAGGATTAAATGTGACCATGTGTGGGAAAGAATTCAGTAAGAGGCTTTGTGATGATTTTCTTGGACCACCCCAGCTAGAAGTGAGCTCTCCTCCCCAAATTCCAAGAGCACTGTTATATCCCTGCACTTCTGAGCCACTTCGAGTTATTAGTTATCTCTCTGTGTCCATCTTCACTTCCTACTTAGGACCAGAGAAGGAAAAACTTCTTTATGGCTGATACCTGAGACAGAGCCTGACACATACCTCATCCTATTGTGGAGGAAGGAGAGAGGTGTGGTTAATGACCCATGGTGCCTCATAGCTGGCATCAGTAGTTTAAAGAGTCTGCTAATTTGGTAAATCATTCAACATTCAGACTGTTCCTCTGACCTTTGAATAATAATGCAAATGGGGAGTCTCCTCAGAATGACATGCCTCTTTTATTTCTGTTGTTACCCAGTTTAAACCCAAATGCAGAAACTGAAAAATGTTCATACTTAATTTCACCTAACTTCACATTGGTCTCCATATTTGGTGGCCACGAAACAGTTGTAAAGATGAAACCAGAAAGAGCATGTCTGGACTATAATAACAGGCCATCAGAATAGGAACTTAGCCAGAAAGTTTGAAGGTTAATGAAAAGTCGAACCAATACTATATCCCTTTTCTGGCTCTGTAAGACAATGACCAGCACCCTTACAAGAGAGAGAGTCACAAGCCTGTGTCTTCAAAGAAATAACCGATGCTGAAGGATTCATTTTCCTACGCCAATGTCATGGCCAAACTTGATCTTATTCCTGAGCAAATGCAACTTCAGGAAACCTTCTCTGAACCTTCTTCAAGAAGCTTCCAACTACCTTATGGAATCACTGTACTGGCCAATAGCCCTCTGCTTTTGCAGGAGTATTTTATGGCCCCCCTAAATCAAGGACCTTCTACTGTTCAATAAAATTCTTTAATGAATTATAACAGTAACCATAATTAACTTTACCCAGACAGAACGATAGGCAGCCCGAAGCTCTCAGTGGACCCCAGGCATTATTTCAGAGGGCAGGAGCCCTGGCACCTGGCTCCCCTACTCAATGCCTCCCTGATCCCCTGTGGGATTCTCCCCCCAGAGCCAGAAATCCGGAGATAATCCACAATAGGAACAAGTGGCCTATCTGGACCAAACTCCAGGATTACCTTGCTCCTTCTCTGATAAATGGACATAACCACTTTCCAACAGACTGAAGAACAGCCAAAAGGAATCTTCCAAAATATACACTTATTTAACAATGACATGAGCTCATTCTGAGTTATTATTGCTTCACACAGGGGAAAAAAAAAAAAACAAAAAAAAAAACACCCAAGCCTTTCCCAGACAATGAAGGTAACTGGGACTAAGGGATAGAAACAGGTTGGCAAATTCTCAGGACTCATTTGGATGTAATTGCTTATTCTCACTCTCTCTTTTTTTTTTTTTCCCCAGAAAATGCCCCAGCGACAGGGAAGGAACCCCACCTTGTGCTGTTCCAGTAAATTCTCCTCGTAGCACGTTGAACCTCCCCAGAGACGCTTAGAGACTGCCATTCGTTTAATTGCTTGAAAAGCCCAAACCAAACAAGAGTCGCTGGGGCTCGGCCCTCTGTTTGTTGGCTGTCTGCAGATTTACAATTTAGCACCATGTGGATCTTCAGAGCCAAAGTGTTAGAATTCTGAGGGCCTCATTCCACCTCTCAAAATACAATGGGCAAGGGCGGAAAGGCTTCAAAGTCCCCAGAAGGCACCAAACCCAATTACGTTGCAACACATGTGTGTGCAGCCCTTTAAGCTGCTCATTAACATTTGGAAAATTCTTCTGGTAAATGTCTTCCTATCCAATTTAGCCTCCTTTTCCCTTCTCTCTACCACCCTCATCTCATAGACAGGCAACAGTAATGAGCTATAGGAACGTAACTCTTTAAACGAAGAATGTCATCACTTAAGAATACAGGAGAGCGGAGCATGTTGTGTATGTCTACAAACTGCAGTTGCTGTCTGTTAGAGTTTGTAGCAACTTTTAAATCTGTCATCACGGCATGAATTTCATACTAAGCTCCTTCCCGGTGCTTGGTCCAGGAAGCAAAGGGGGAACAGGCTGTATCATTTATGGGCAGACTGGTATTGGGTCAAGTGTGACATCACACTCCGCTCCCACCGTAATGAGGTGAAAGGCAAGGCTGCAACAACGTGGCACTTTGTTTATTGGGAAAATTTAAGTGGGGCTGTATTTCAGCTTATGATAAAACTGAAACAAAGGATATGGATTACAGATTTTTAATAGCTCCAAACAACAGAAGAGTGAAAAAGAGGGAGCCCTGTAGACTTGGTAAAAAAAATGCAAAAAGTCAAAAGATCAATGTAGGCTCCAGACAGACTGGTCCCTTGGCATATGTCCTTGGCACATTTGCTCAACTAAAACATTAGCACATCAGCCAAGTGTCTAATTCTTGTTTCTTTCCCCTGGTTAATATTATAAAGCAGGAAGGGAAACCAGACCTAAAATGTGTGTGTGCGTGCGTGTGTGTGTGTGTGTGTGTGTGTGTGTGTTTAAAATATCCCATGTTTAATACTCTGGCAGTTCTCTACCATGATCAAAAATTTTCTATTCAACAAAAACCAGAATGAGACTTATAAATACAGAGAGTAAACTGATGGTTACCAGAGAAGATGGGGTTGCGGGATGGGCAAAATAGGTGAAGGGGAGAGGGAGATAAAGACCTCCAGTTATGGAATGAATAAGTCATGGGAATAAAAGGTACAGCATGGGGAATACAGATGATATTGTAATAGTGTTGTATGGTGACAGATACAAGCTTCCATTTGTTGTGAGCAAAGCATAATGTATAGAGGTGTTGAATCATGGGACACATTGGTGGCACAGTTGGTTAAGCATCCAACTCTCAATTTCAACTCAGGTCATGATCTCAGGGCCCTGGGATGGAGTCCCACATTGGGCTCCACGCTTAGTGGGGAGTCTGCTTGAGGTTCTCTCTCTCCCTCACCCTCTGCCCCTCCCACTCATGCTGTCTCTCTCTAAAATAAATAAAATTTTAAAAAAGAGAGAGAGAGATGTTTAATCACTGTGTTGTATACCTCAACCTACTCTAACATTGTGTGTCCACTATACTCAAATTTAAAAAATTTTTATTACATGAAAGATTTTATATTCAAAGGCAGCATGACTATAACTTCTCATTTCCCACTTCCTAAAGTCTTCCTTCTTTTTGTCCACACTGCTATTGGGTAGCAGGATCAGCTTCTATTTCTCCATGTGTTTACCTACATCAACATTTGAATTTATGAATAACCCACTGAATACTGAATACACTGAATATATCTTACAGAGAAAGATATATTTGGCAAATAAAAGAGGGCAGAAAAACTTCTGAGACCTAACTTTATTTAGAATTAGGAACGTTTTATTTAGAATTGTAACTTATCCCTATAGTTTGGTGTGTTTATTTATCATGCCTACTGTGGACTGCATCCTCAAGGAGTACACAGTCCATGAGGAACTGTCTTGTAAACAGCTGACCATAAGACAACGCACAGTGATAGGGCACCTGGGTGGCTCAGTCGGTTAACCATCTGCCTTTGACTCAGGTCATGATCCCAGGGTTCTGGAATCGAGCCCTGCATTGGGTTCTCTGCTCAGCGGAGAGTCTGCTTCTCCCTTTCCCTCCGCCACTCCCCCCATGCTCACGCTCCCTCTCTCTCACTCGCTCTCTCTCAAATAAATAAAATCTTAAAAAAAAAAAAAAAGACAAGGACAGTGAAATCAGAACCCTCAGCTAAGCACAGGTATTCACATCAACCCAGAAGAAGCAGCTATTAAATTCACCTAAAGTTGCTTCATCTTCCACTGGAAGAATTATACATGCAAACTTTTCCTGTGTATCAAGAAAGCAAAAGGCCTGAGCTGCTCCTGCTGGAAGGGGACCTAAGGCCCCACTCAAGTGAGAAAGACACAAAGCTTCATGCTCCTGAGGGCCCATGAAATCCTCTGTCTGGAGGAGCTTAGTTTTCAAATTGTGCTAAATAGTTCTACTTAATTTAGGTGAGAAATTTATAAGAGAAAACATCCCGTTGTAGGACTAAAATTCTACAACTACTCTTTTGTCCTTAATTTTTCAGCTCGGATCAGACATACCCTAGTAGAACTGGGCTTAAATTTTACCAATCCTTTCCAAGAATAATGGCACCTCCCATAACGGCATTGTGAAGATTAAACGACATGCGAAGTACTTAGTAGAATACCAGCACATGGCAAATGCTCAGTAAGCTAGCTGTTGACAAAATAATAATTATATAATGAGGAGAAGATGGTAATAACAATTCAATTATACAATAATCGTATATTACATCATAATCATTCTTTGTAGGAGCTCATTGCCTCATATTATCCAAATTCACAGTCCTTCCTCTAGTTAATTCTATTTTAAGACCCTAGTATTTTCAATCTTCCTACCTGTGGGGAAAAAGCAGTGGAGAAAGAGAAAGACAATGGAAACAAAATGCAGAGACAGCCAATCACTCAGCAAAGCCCTCACCCCATGTGCATACAATCAGCACCAGCTGTAGTCCAATTAAACTTAATCTAGTCACGTGCTCATGCGCTCCTCAGAAATTAGAGGAAATCAATTCAAATGCTAATGAGAAAGTCCATAATTTATTATCTGCTGAGGAATGCATGTTACATTAATTTTAACTGTAAACAATTATTTTTATTGCAAGATTAATTACCCTATCTTATACAACTTCCTTTTTTCATATTCTTTTAAGGAATTAGTTTTCAGTTGCTGTTTTGTGGCTCTGTCACAGTTCTTTAGCTTGAGAAAAGTATAATTAATTTAGGGATGCTGCAAATGTTGTTTTCTATTCTTCTGCCAAAATAAAGTGGGATAAATGGCTAGGTCAAGCATGGAGAAAAATAGCTGCAGCTTCCGGCCAGGATGAAAAGACATTAGAACTCAGAATGGAAGTGGGGGAACAAAACAGAATTCAAAACGGGAGCTAACAGTGGTCAGTTCTGACCACACCGTTCCCCAAAGGCTTCCACATGCAAGGCAGTCCTCAGATTATTCTACAAGGTCTTGAAAGTCCATGGGAACTGCAGGGCCAAAGTTTTCGGAGTAAGAAAGAAATTAATCCTTTTCGCTTAAAATAGCATTACGGTCTGGACTTCTCTGTCCATGCTGGGCAGGGTGATTGTTCCTCTGAGCAATCAAAATGGAATAAAAGTTTTCTGTCAGAATTCCACTCCCGTGACAAAACTGCCCTCTCTCTGACTTGGCCCCCCAGGTGAATGAATGTTCAGTACGGTGACTTGTAGGAAATTATTCTCAAAACGGTCACTTCTCCATACGAAGAACAGGACTTTAGAAAGTGAACGGCACTCACAGGGTGGAAAGTGCGTATTCTGTTAAGAATTCTGTTGTTGAGGGGTGCCTGGGTGGCTCAGTGGGTTAAGCCTCTGCCTTTGGCTCAGGTTATGATCTCAGGGTCCTGGGATGGAACCCCGCATTGGGCTCTCTGCTCAGCAGGGAGTCGGCTTCCCCCCTCTCTCTCTTCCTGCCTGTCTACTTGTAATCTCCATCTGTCAAATAAATAAATAAAATCTTTTAAAAAAATTTCTGTTGTTTCTGACAAATCATTTGCTTGATTCTTAAGCTTTCTTAAAGCTTCCATTGGCACAACATGACTTAGTGGTTGAAAGGTAAATATTTATAAAACACCAAAATCTATTCGTTTACTTCATTGGGACTTTCTCAATTTAAACATCCAGTGAAAGCAACTGCTAGTCATCGATTAAAATTAAATTAGACTAAATTAAATCTAAGCCCAGTTGTTGATTTCATTGGGAATTTGGTTAGAAAACAGGCAAAAGAGAATTGAGCCCAGGGAAGATTCAACTGCTAATTACTTGTAAAAGTTTGGTCTTAAAGGGTAATAAGCGTTTGACCTAGGAAAGTAAACAGAGAAGAGATGCTGGCTATGAAGACCCTGGGCTGCAGCCCTATAGTCAGGGCTGGCTGTGGCTTCCTGTCAAGGAGATTGAATCTTAGTTAGTCCCAATGTGTTTCTCTCAGAGAACTATGGCTGGGAGGCCATCAGGCACACACAACAATCAGCTAAGCTACGGCAGACAGGAAGAAAAACAACCTTTCCCGTGAGCGACAAGCTCTCGGCACTCCACGTTGTAAATTCGAACCAAAAAGTCGGGTTTTGCCCTTCTTACATGCTTTCACGATTTCTATTAAATATTTTCACAAGTCCCTACCAGCAGAGCATGTGCTACTTATCAGAATCCCATATAGTAGCTACAAAAACCAGGAAGTGGTTGGAAGGGACAGGCTGTGGTGATACAGGTTACACCTGGTTTCAATTTGATTGTCAGATGTCATAAGGGCAGGCTTATAAGACTAAACCTCACATCTACCTCAAACCTATAGGGAATTATTGCTGATTTATTTTAACAAGGAATGTTTCATGCTCTTGATTTCCATTCCAATTTCTCTGCTTAATAAAATAAGATGTCACATGTCAAGCTACATTGTATTGAATTATTTCAACAACCCAAAGCCATTCAAATCCACTTGAAAACTTGCCACAATGCCAAGATCTGTCACAAAGCATTAGGATTAGTTACCCCTGGAAAATGCTCCTACTATAAGACAAGCAGATAGGCAGCACAGAGGAAGAAAACCTTGAAGTATTTCTAAGCTTTGCACACCAGAGAACTCTGGTTCAATAGACAGACAGGTTCTGTGGCCCTTTGAATTACTCCTTGCCTACCTTTAAGTTCCTCTGTTCTTTTGACCAGACCAAAACAATCTTATCATGGGCCAAATTCCTGCTCGTCCAAGCTGCAGACCCCTGTGTCAAGTTCCACAAAGTACATGACAGAGGACCTCCATTAATTTCAGATATTTCATATAATAAAAATTTATATTCTATCAAAGTCCTCTGCTTGATAAAGAGCGTGACTTCCAGGCATGTAATGAGGCACAAGTCTGTATTTTGAAAGTCTTGTCTTGCTAGGTCACATCTCCAACTCTGATCAGTTATAGGCCTTTTTTTTAAGTTACAGGGGTCTTTCACACATCCCAAACCAATGTGGTTAAAGAAGAAACTACTTTGGGGAGAGTCTACAGATCATAAACAAAATGAATGAACCTAAGGAACCCCATCTGTAAGTGCTTAGGCATTCTTGATTTAATGGTAGACTTTCAATGCCTTACCCTAAAACACTCTTAAAGTAGGATTTCTTTTATGGAAAATATGTGTGGAATGTCTTGTAGAACCACAGGATTTCATTTCCCAATGTTGACATGTATGGGAATAAAAATGAACCTGGAGAAACACAGAGATGTGAAGGCTTTTCCTTAAACTGGTTCTTCAACTATTAGGAAGCCAGAAACTCCAAACACCACATAAGAAAGTATTCTCTTTAATGATTCCAACATAGAAATTCAGTCTTTTTTTTTTTAAGATTTTATTTATATATTTGACAGACAGAGATCACAAGTAGGCAGAGAGGCATGGGAAGGTGCAGGGGGAGCAGCCTTCCTGCTGAGCAGAGAGCCCAATGCAGGGCTCGATCCCAGGACCCTGAGATCATGACCTGAGCAGAAAGCAGAGGCTTAACTCACTGAGCCACCCAGGCACCCCAAGAAATTCAGTCTTTTAAAAAGATCACAGCTCTTCTGAGATTCACCAATCTCTGGTCCTGCTGTGGTCATTCAAGCCATGTGGGCCCTTGTAAAGCCATGTTTGGGCAGCAGCACCTGCCCCTGCCAGCCCTCAGCCACACTCAGAGAAGCTGCTTGAGCTTTCACAGCCACACCCAAACAAACTCCCAAGGGTCAATGGATAGAATTCAGGATCTCTGAGAACTTGAATAAGAAAAACATCACTTCCACTAAATTCAGTATTTCCTTAAATTGTGAATGTAGACAATAAACCAGAGCAGAATTAGCACATCTAGGACTTACAGAAATTTTCAGACCACCATTATTGTTGATGCAGCTATTTCAAAATGCCACTTATGTTCATCATTACACCAAATTCTCATGCTCATCAAACACATTGCCAGATTTTGTTATTAATCTATTAATAAAGCATATACAGATAGTCCCCAACTTACAAGGGTTCAATTCACAATTTCTTGACTTCCCAACGGTGCAAAAGAGATATGTATCCAGTAGAAATCATACTTTAAACTTTGAATTTGGATCTTTTCCAGGACTATCAATATGCAGTAAGACACTCACTCATGACACTGAGCAGCAGCAGCCCAGCTCCCCATCAGCCACACCACCATGGGGGTAAGCAACTGACACACTCCAACTACTCTGTACCCACACAACCATTCTGTTCTTCACTCTCAGTACACTATTCCATCAATTACATGAGCTATTCAATACCTCACTATAAAATAGGCTTTGTGTTAGAGAATTCTGCCCACTTGTAGGCTCATGTAATTGCTCTGAGCACATTTAAGGCAGGCTAAGCTAAGCTATGGTGTTTGGTACGTTAGGTATTGAGTGCATTGCTGACTTAGATAGTTTCAATTTACAGTGGATTAATCAGGAGGCAATCCCACCATAAGCAGAGAAAGATTTATATATTACTATATCATAATTTTTAGAATATTTTGATAACTACGTTTCCATATAGTTGGTTTTCCTAATTCTAGATATTTTATTTTATGCATTCAAAGCATTTTTCAAAGAAAGGGTCTTTTTTTGCTTTACCAGACTTCCAAAGGAGTCCCTGGCATGCACACACAAAAGATGAAAAGCTCCAACCCTGGTTACAACCTTGGAATTCTCCTCTGTTCATTAGTACATAACCCCATTCCACAAAGTGGTTTCTATCTGGTCCTAACAAGTTCTACAGTTCTAGTAGCCTAATCCTGCTACTTTTCCTGCTTGACTTTCTGCCTTAGAAACTTGATTCACTCTCTGTTACTTCTAAGACTTGGTTCTCTGATTTGCTCATTCATTCATTCAATAAGTATTTACTGAGTGTCTATTGTGTGTCAGGTACTGTGTGATGTGGTAGACAGATAGAGACAAGCTCTCTCTAAGTCTCTATATAGAGACAAGCTCTACATTCTAGTGGGAGGATGGATAGACAGGTAGCTAGCTAGCTAGCGAGAGAGAGGAGATGGCTAGATAGGTAAAAGATAGGAAAAAAGGAGGGAAGCAAATGAGAGGGAAGCTATGCAGAAAATTAGAACAAGTTGTCACAGAAGTGTCACAGAAAATGACCGGTACCCATGGTAGCTTGATGGTCATGCAGGACCTCTCTGAGATGAGATGGTACAAGGGACAGCCACTTGATGCTCAGGGAGGAAAACCATCAAAGTACTTGAGTGATCAGGGAGGGCCAGGGTATTTGGAACACAGACAGAAAGTGGTCACAGAGGAGGTCAGAATGGAAAGAAGGGTTTATTTCAGGAAGGGCATCCTAAGTTGGGTAAGAACTTCAAACTACAAAAGTGCTCAGCAGCCACTGAAGGGTTTTAAGCAGGAGATTGCCATGACCTGGTTTTTGTTTTATAACATTGTTTTTGGCTGCTGTGTAGTGAACAGGCTGTAGAAACACAAGAGCAAAATCAGTGAGTAACTTAGGAGGCTGGTGCAGTAAACTTGCAGGATTTGGTGAGAGTATAGAAGATGGAGAGGGAGAGATGAGATGGAGAGCGAGATCAGATGGAGAGGGATAAATATCACACTGGGTCACAGCAAGAAGCAATGCCAAAATCAAGATAATTTGAGGGAAGTTTAACAATTGACAATTGACAAATGTCGATTCGTGGACTGGGTATAAAGAAACAACAAGGAATAGCGCAACAGCCCAAGGCTGTTAACCCAAAGGGAATGAGAAGGGAGGCTACAGGAACCCAGAAGGAGAAAGCATGCAGAGATGGCAGCCTCAAGAAAATTCTGACCTTTGGGCAGGGGGCATGGCCAGACTATGCTAGCAGCACCCAAGTGGGGACACAGCTTAGGTTTGGCTGTGGCTCACTTTTGAAGGCCACTAAGGAAATAAATATCTTTACCTCACCCTCCAACCTCCCATCAGGATTCCCTGCTGGCCAGAGGGAATGGTTGGTCCCCATCAGAGTAGAGGAGGATGAAGAGGTTCCTGCCTGCCTTGCTGCTCAGAGTGCCAGGTCTCTTACATCTGTCAATTATGGAGGTTATATTCTAGCATCCAAATTATTTCTTTATATTATTTTCCCAAGACAATGAGCTTCTTGAGGACATCCATGTGCATCTGTTCCTCCCAGTAGAGTAGCTATTTAATGAAAGATTGTGGTTAGCGAATGAATGAATGAATGGCTCCTTCCATGTTCCTGAGTCCCTGCCGTTACTCTTTGTGGGGTTTCCCCAACCCCAACAGCTGTACCTTGTAATAGCATCTGCATGTCACAAGTTGTGCTGACTCACTAGTTCTCCTCCCAGTTCCTCAGACGAGCCCATCACAGGGTTCCTGTCCTGCTTCTTGTCCATCTCAAAATCCCCCTCTCTCTTCTATTTGCGCCTTCATGTACCTACTTAGGGTTGCCAACCTGCTCTGAGACAATTGCCTGGATTTTTATTCATTTTTGTCCAAAGAGTTCTAACTTCTTGGTAATAGCAGATATATGGCTTCCCCTTTGAGCTTTTTTGAATTAAATCAGCACTCTTACCACTGAGTTTGAGAAGCTTGGTGAATACACACATACATCTATGTCAGGTCTATCTCCAAGCCAAGGAGTCGTGTCCTGTCAGTGTTCTGTTGAGGATGCCAGGGTTCCGTGCTAACCTGTTTCACTGTAGAAGTGTTATGCCCAGATTTCCTTTGGTGATATAAACTGAGCCTCTGCTTTAGCTGATGAAAATAATATGCCAGATACCAAACTATAAATGACTTATTTCGGGGGGCGGGGAACCTACTTCAAAACTACTTCATATTTATCAATCCCCATATCTTGCTGTCCGGGGCAGCAGCATGCACAACTTTTCAGCTTTGCCTTCAAAATGTGATAAATCTTCCTGCTGGGGCAAAGAGAGCATCTCTGTATTTATCCAGAGAAAGAATTTAAAGCCTGTCTCCATGTTTGTTTTGGGGTTTTTTTGTTTGTTTGTTTTTGTTTTTTTGTTTCTTTAAAAAAAAAAAAAGGTAGGGTGGGAGAGGGAGGGGGAAAGGTAACAGACTGTGAAGGATTGATTACTAAAGCAAAAAAATCAATCCTGAGACTTTGATGATTTAACCAGCCACAAAAGCATAGAAATGTATGAGAAAGCCCTGATTGATTTTTAACTCCGTAATCCTTCCCACCCCATCCATTATCCTGTATGGATCATATTAGCCATCATTATGACTAAGACAAGATAGGACACTGACATCCGCCTGACATGATATAACTGTAAATGGAACCGGCTTCTACACAAAGGCTTTTACCTGGTTATTAATAGTGTTCTCTGTGGGTGATGGACTGGACTGATATTAAAACCTCCGTGGGCTGTGTGGAGCCGTTGCCATTTGATTTCAGTCCAAGCAGCAGCTCCTCAAGGTAGTTACTGCACCGTGCCCTGACAAACTGCTCGAGTATCATTCCTGGATCCTCACCCTTTTAAGAGGCTCATAAAATACCGGGGCTGCTGACATCTTTTTGGCACTGAGGATTCGAAGCCAGTACTGCTCAGCTGAGATACCAAGTATGTTCGCAAATGCCTGGACAAGAGCCCCCATCTTCACCACCACCACTGTGAATGTGAAGGAGAGGAAAGATTTAGGGCACACAGCTTTTCGGGTGACATGTGTTATAGTAAAACACAGATGAACACATATCAAGATATTAAGGTCACTTGGTAACTTTTGCTTGTTTCACTTACCTCCAATGAATCAATGAAAAATATTTAGTTCTTAAGCAAACATTTACCTTCTAGGTTCCATGAGGCTTCCAACTACTATTTCATGTCTAACCAAACCAAGGGGTCAATTAGAAATATTAGAGGATTTCCTGCAGTGTCGGCTTGGTGGTTGCATAGTCTTTTAAGCCTTGCCGGTCTTGGAAACTCTTTCTCTCCATCCATTTTGAATGTCAGTCTTGCTGGATAAAGTATTCTTGGCTGCATGCTCTTCTCATTTAGTGCCCTGAATATATTTTGCCAGTCCTTCCTGGCTTTCCAGGTCTCTGTGGACAGGTCTGACATTATTCTAATGGGCTTTCCTCTGTATGTAAGGAGCTTCTTTGTCCCAGCTGCTTTCAAGAGGGTCTGCCTACAATTATAATTCTTCATTCTTACTATCAGGTGTCGCGAGGACTTTCAAGAATCTATAATCTTGAGGGGAAACCGTTCTGCCTCTAGTACATGAACACTGTTTCCATTCGTGAGATTGGGAAAATTTTCATAGACAATTTGTTCCACTATATCTTCTAGACTTCTTTCTTTCTCCTCCCCTTCAAGGATTCCAATAATTCTGACGTTGGAATGTTTCATGGCATCATTTATTTCCCTGATTCTGTTTTCGTGGCTTCTGAGCTGTTTGTTCCAGGCTTCCTCCTGATCCTTTCTCTCTATCTGTTTGTCGTCCAGATCACTAATTCTATCTTCTGTCTCAGTTACCCTAGCTTTTAGAGAATTTCGATTAGATTGGAACTCATTGAGAGCATTTTGAACATCATCCCTGGTGGCTTTCAGTTCTGCCCTAACATTGTGAACATCATCCCTGGTGGCTTTCAGTTCTGCCCTAATCAGTTCTGTTTGGTCATCCATGGCTTACTCCAACCTAGCTATTGCCTGGATAATTGTTAGCCTGAATTTCTTTTCCAACATATTGTCTATGTCGACAGCCATTAGCTCTGTTGCAGAAGGTCCATCCTCTGTATTTTTCTTCTGTCGGGTATTCCTCCTCCTAGTCATTTTGGTGAGAGATGACTGAACAGATGTAGCTGGATGTATCGACTGTGGTGCAGTCACGGTGCACCCTGGAATGCTTCTGAGCAATCAGGATTCCCCACCCAAACGAGAGAAAAAAGAAAAGAAAAAGAAAAAGAAAAAAAGAGGGGGGGGGGAAGGGAAGATAAAAGAGAAGGCTCAGCCCAATGGGCCCCAAAGTAAGATTTATATACAAAGCATATAAGAAGTATACAAACAAAAACAGACAAACAAAAAGACTGATAAAAGTATATGACAAGAGAAAAAAAATACATATATATAAAAGCAAAAAAAGTAAGAACCCCGTCAAAAAGAACCCCAAGTATAAGATTTATATATTATCAGGACAAACACAAATACACAGAAACACTGGTGGAAGGAAAAGATGGGAGAATGGTTATAAATTCTCAGTGTGGGTGAGGAAGGTTATTTTGATTCTTCCTGGATGTATCTTGATGTCTTTGTTAAAGGACTCAACTTTCCTAAGATAAAGGGGGATTAAAAATTGGTAATATACAGTGGAAAAAAGACAGTCTCTTCAATAAATGGTGCTGGGAAAACTGGGCAGCTATATGTAGAAGAATGAAACTCGACCATTCTCTTACACCGTACATGAAGATAAACTCGAAATGGATAAAAGACCTCAATGTGAGACAGGAATCTATCAGAATCCTAGAGGAGAACATAGGCAGTAACCTCTTCGATATCAGCCACAGCAACTTCTTTCAAAATATGTCTCCAAAAGCAAAGGAAACAAAAGCGAAAATGAACTTTTGGGACTTCATCAAGATCAAAAGCTTCTGCACGGCAAAGGAAAAAGGCAACCCACAGAATGGGAGAAGATATTTGCAAATGACAGTACAGACAAATCTATAGTACAAATGACAGTACAGACAGGATCTATAAAGAACGCCTCAAACTCAACACACACAAAACAGATAATCATATCAAAAAATGGGCAGAAGATATGAACAGACACTTCTCCAATGAAGACATACAAATGGCTATCAGACACACGAAAAAATGCTCATCATCACTAGCCATCAGGGAGATTCAAATTAAAACCACATTGAGATATCACCTTATACCAGTTAGAATGGCCAAAATTAGAAAGACAGGAAACAACGTGTGTTGGAGAGGATGAGGAGAAAGGGGAACCCTCTTACGCTGTTGGTAGGAATGCAAGTTGGTGCAGCCACTTTGGAGAACAGTGTGGAGATTCCTCAAGAAATTAAAAATAGAGCTTCCCTATGACCCTGCAATTGCACTACTGGGTATTTACCCCAAAGATACAGATGTAGTGAAAAGAAGGGCCATCTGTACCCCAATGTTCATAGCAGCAATGGCCACGGTCGCCAAACTGTGGAAAGAACCAAGATGCCCTTCAACGGACGAATGGATAAGGAAGATGTGGTCCATATACACAATGGACTATTATGCCTCCATCAGAAAGGATGAATACCCAACTTTTGTAGCAACATGGGCGGGACTGGAAGAGATTATGCTGAGTGGAATAAGTCAAGTAGAGAGAGTCAAGTATCATATGGTTTCACTTATTTGTGGAGCATAACAAAAAACATGGAGGACATGGGGAGATGGAAAGAGAAGGGAGTTGAGAGAAATTGGAAGGGGAGATGAACCATGAGAGACTATGGACTCTGAAAAACAACCTGAGGGTTTTGAAGGGGCGGGGGGTGGGAGGTTGGGGAACCAGGTTGCTGGGTAATAGGGAGGGCACGTATTGCATGGAGCACTGGTTGTGGTGCAAAAACAATGAATACTGTTACGCTGAAAAGAAATTTTTAAAATGTGGGAAAAAAAAGAAATATTAGAGGACTTGCCCAAGATTACACAGTGATTCAGAAGCAGTTCTAATTAGTAAGCCCAGATTTTCCTTTTGTAATTCAACAAAATATCTTCTTTTAATCAGCAAATATTTACTAACTTCTTACTATATACGAGGCATTTTCTGGTAAGTGGAGGAAAAGCATTGAAAAGTAGATGAAATCCCTGTTCTTGTGAGGCTCAGTCAATTCAAGCCCAGAAACACTGGTGGGAGACACATGTATACAACTGTATATTATGTGTCCAACCATCTGAAACTCAAAAAACCTAGCAGATTTCCCCCAAACTACCCCAGTCTCCTCCCGTCCTTGAAGCCAAACATGGTAGTTAAACTCGGGATAACATTCTAAGAGACAGCTGGGAAGGTAGGGGAGAAGGACACCTTGTATTTAAAATTAGTAACTCTTTCCTTTTAGAAACTGGAAAATATCTCCTCATTGATAATGAGAATAAATCTGAAAATTTATTTGGAAGTTACATTCTGGAGATCAACTGTGAGAATTAAATGAGATCTTAGATAAACAACAGACTTTAAAATAGTGCTTAACACATCCAAATCAGCAAAGAAGTCAAACTTCTGCTCTTCACACATGACATGATACTCCCCAAAAGATTCAACCCCAAAATTGCTCAAGCTTATACAGGAATTCAGCAAACTGTCAGGATATAAAATCAGTGCACAGAAATCGGTTACATTTCTATACACCAACAGCAAGTCTGAAGAAACAGAAATCAAGGAATCAATCCCATTTACAGTTGCACCCAAACCATAAGATACCTAGGAATAAACCTAACCAAAGAGGCAAAGGATCTATACTCTGAAAACTATAGAACACTTATGAAAGAAACTGAGGAAGATACAAAGAAATGGAAAAATGTTCCATGCTCATGGATTAGAAGAATATTGTTAAAATGTTTATGTTACCCAAAGCAATCTATACATTCAAAGCAATCCCTACCAAAATACCATCAACATTTTTCACAGATCTGGAACAAATACTCCTAAAATTTGTATAGAACCAGAAAGACCCCAAATAACCAAAGGAATGTTGAAAAAGAAAACCAAAGCCAGATGTATCACAATTCTGGACCTCAAGATGTATTACAAAGCTATAATCATCAAGACAGTATGGTACAGGCATAAAAACAGACACATCGATCAATAGAACAGAATAGAGAGCCCAGAAATGGATTCTCAACTCTATGGTTAACTAATCTTCAACAAAGCAGGAAAGAATGTCCAATGGGAGGAAAAAAAAAGTCTCTTCAATAAATTGTGTTGGGGAAATTGGACAGCCACATGCAGAAGAATGAAACTGGACCATTTCCTCACACCATACACAAAAACAAACTCAAAATGATGAAAGACCTAAATGTGACACAGGAATCCATCAAAATCCTAGAGAAGAACACAGGCAGCAACTTTTGTGACCTTGGCCGCAGCAACTTTTTGCTAGATATGTCTCCAAAGGCAAGGGGAAAAAAAGCAAAAATGAACTATTAGGACTTCATCAAGATAAAAAGCTTTTGTTCAGCAAAGGAAACAGTTGACAAAGCTAAAAGAAAACCTACATAATGGGAGAAGATATCTGCAAAAACCGATCAGATAAAGAGCTAGTGTCCAAAATCTATACAGAACTTATTGAAACTCAACAACCCCCCCAAAAAATAATAATAATCTAGTCAAGAAATGGACAGAAGACATGAACAGTGACACTTCTCCAAAGAAGATACACACATGGCCAAAAGACACATGAAAAATGCTCCACATCACTTGGCATCAGAGAAATACAAATCAAAACCACAATGAGCTACCACCTCACACCAGTCAGAACAGCAAAAATTAACAGCTCAGGAAACAATAGATATCGGTGAGGATGCAGAGAAAGGAGAACCCTCCTATACTCTTGGTGGGAATGCAAGCTGATGCAGCCACTTTGGAAAACAGTATGGAGGTTCCTCAAAAATTTGAAAATAGAACTACCCTATGACCCAGCAATTGCACTACTGCGTATTTATTCAAAGAATACAAACATAATAATTTGAAGGGGCAGCTGCATGCCATTATTTATAACAGCAATGGCCACAATAGCCAAATTATGGAAAGAGCCCAAATGTCCATCAACAGATGAATGGATAAAGATGTGATGTGTATATATATACAATGGAATATTACTCAGCCATCAGAAAGAATGAAATCTTGCCATTTGCAGCAACATGGATGGAACTAGAGGGTATTATGCTAAGTGAAGTAATCAGTCAGTGAAAGACAAATACCATCAGATTTTACTCATAAATGGATTTTAAGAAACAAAACAGATGAACATAGAAGAAGGGAAGGAAAAATAAAGTAAGATGAAACCAAAAAAGGAGACAAATCATAAGAGACTCTTAACCACAGGAAACAAACTGAGGGTTGCTAGAGGGGAGGTGTGGGGATAACTGGGCCATGGGCTTTAAGGAGGGCACTTGATATAATGACCACTGGGTGTTATATGCAAATGAATTACTAAATTCTACCTTTTAAAATCATAATACACTATATATTAATTAAAATGATTTTAAAATTTTAAAATAGTGGGCGCCTGGGTGGCTCAGTGGGTTAAGCCGCTGCCTTCGGCT
Source organism: Meles meles (assembly GCF_922984935.1). NCBI lineage: Eukaryota > Metazoa > Chordata > Mammalia > Carnivora > Mustelidae > Meles > Meles meles. The sequence goes on from NC_060074.1 coordinate 73,249,844, forward strand.
CAGGTCATGATCTCAGGGTCCTGGGATCGAGTCCCACATCGGGCTCTCTGCTCGGCGGGGAGCCTGCTTCCCTCTCTCTCTCTCTGCCTGCCTCTCTGCCTACTTGTGATCTCCTGTCTCTCGCTGTCAAATAAATAAATAAAAATTTAAAAAAAAAAAAAAAAAAAAAATTTTTAAAATAGTGCTTGACATTTAAGATTTCAATAAATATAATAATGAGGATCATGAGGAGGAGGATGCTAATGATTGTGCATTCAAGTCACATGATGACACATAATAACTCCCTCACTTAAGAGGACAGAGGCAGAAGTGGTGTAGGTATATTCTTACACTATATTATGAGCTCTCCGGGTGCTGTGATGTTCCTACCAGAGAATGGCATTTTCCTGGACATGCAAGTTGCTCCTTCCAGACTAGTATTACTACAGCTAGTTCTAAGCTAGACTACTCCTCTCCTCTGCACTCCCTGACAACCCATCAGATTCATGACCTTTCAAGTCATTTTCAGGGTAAGTCCAGGAAGCTCTAGAACCCCTGAATCAGGTGAGCCACCTCACAGACACCAGAGGGGATAAAAATACTTGTCTAGAGGCAACCCAACTCTATCACTAAAGCAACTCACACCCACAGTCAGTGGGCGCCATAGGGACCAGTGGTTTTTAATCCACCCAAGGCTTGGGGGTAGGAGGGGAATGCCTAAATATTAATCCAACCACCCAGAGACACACTGTGTCAATTACAGCAACCTGGTGTTATCTATACAAATAGTCACTGTTACCCATAAGCACCCAGCCAGAACACTGTTATTCAATAGTTAAGATAAGCAAATTTGTATTTTCTTGAGACAGTCCCATTTAGATGGGATCTTATAAAGGCATAACATTCATTTCTTTTTTGTTTTTAAGATTTTATTTATTTATGTGAGAGAGAAAGAGAGACAGCATGAGTGGGCGGATGGGCGGAGGGAGAGGGAAAAGCAGACTCCCTGCATTCGTTTCTATCTAGGCTCCCAAAGCCAGCCACCCTTGCCCATACAATTTTACAAGCTCTTCTAGCCTAAAGCCCAGATTTTTCTAGAAAAACAGTCCATCTCTGTTTCTCTTGTTACACTCTCAAAGAAATCTAGACTTTTCTTTCATAGTTCTGATCCCAGTTTATTATTATATATGCCAGTGATGACTTCTGTCTCCCGCTGACTATAAGCTCCCCAACGAATTTTGTTCATGTGTATAAGGACCTCACACAGGGCCAGGCACATAGCAGTCCCTCCAAGAGTAATTGCGGAGTGAAAGAATGAGTAAACAAAGGGATTCTGATTCATCAGAGTCGAGGGACAAGCTATGTATTTGCTTGTTTTTATGAAGCTACCCTCCCATGTTACTAGAAGCAGGTCCTTATTATTGCTCCCTGAGACCTTCTGCTGTGTGAATACCATTAATGCCGACACTGACACTCAGATTAATGAAGGGAAGCAATTTATTGAACTGATATTTGGTGTAGATGTCATTAACAGCGCTCCTTTGGAGCAACTGCATCAGATCGGACACAGTTTCCCCCAAAGAGCATGAAGAAAATCATTTAACTACTCTCCTGCAGCTGTTTATGTGACACCGACCTCTACGAATGGTTCAGTTGGCTCTGAGACAACTGTGACCCTCCTATGATTCCTCTTCATTGATACTGTTTTTGTCCCCTGTGAGAAACACGTCCTGTAATAAATCATGCCGTTGTGGCCTCAGTTTTTGTTGTTGTCATTCCTTCTCCCCAACTCCCACAGCAAGTCACTAGAAAAGTTCCAAAAATGAGACAAAGTCAGCAGATCTCCAAATAACTGTATCAAGGGGGTACATCTGAAAGGCGGTCTTGGGAGCTAAGAATAGGGCCTGGTGGATTTGGGTAGTTTTACAAATCCACCAGGATATAATATATGTTCTTTTTTTTTTTTTCTTAAAGATTTTATTCATTTATTTGACAGAGAGAGATCACAAGCAGGCAGAGAGGCAGGCAGAGAGAGAAGGCAGAGCAGAGAGCCCGATGCGGGGCTTGATCCCAGGACTCTGAGATCATGACCTGAGCTGAAGGCAGAGGCTTAACTCACTGAGCCACCCAGGCGCCCCTAATATATGTTCTTTCACAGATTCTTAGAGCTAGAAAAGTCGAACATATTCAGCAGGCAACAAGGCAAGTTTGGGAAAGATCATACATATCCAATGTCCTCTCAGGCCATATAATTAGTGGATGGTCTTTATCCGGTTCCTCCTAGCACAAGCCTCGTTTTACCTGGTCTTTTTTCTGAGTACCACTAATAAAACATCTACAGGCCCACCTCCTGGCCCCTCCACCCATTCTAGTTTTTTCAATTTATTTTTATTTAAATTCAATTAACATACAATGTCTTATTGGCTTCAGAGGTGAGGTCAGTGATTCATCAATCTTATATAAAACCCAGTGCTCATTACATCACCCGGTTATCCCATCCCTTCACCCCACTCCCCTCCAGCAACCCTCAGTTTGTTTCCTAGGCTTAAGAGTCTCTTATGGTTTGTCTCCCTCTCTGGTTTCATCTTATTTTATTTTTTCCTCTTTCTCTATGATCCTCTGTTTTGTATCCTAAATTCCACATATCAGCAAGGTCTATAATTGTCTTTTCTCTGACTTTTCTCGCTTGACATAATACCCTCCAGTTCCATGCACGTCGTTGCAAATGGCAAGATTTCATTTTTTTAATGTCTGAGTAGTATTCCATTATATATAGATACCACACCTTCTTTATCCATTCATCTGTCGATCCCCTCCACCCATTCTAAAGCTCATTTTTCCCATTTCCCCTTCATGACTGTCCACTCCTTTTCCATACAACAGCCCTGACTCATGAGCAGCCTCCCAGAATCCATGGACCACATGACCAGGTGACCGCATTCCTTTTTAACACTTTTGACTGTTAGACATCTCTGCATATACTGTGGAAATTCTCTTTCTAATAACCTTGATCTGCTAGTTCTAGTTTTGTCCTTTGGACCTATGCACAAAGAAACGAATCATTCCTGTGCATGGACCTTCGTCTGGAGTTAGACGTGGGCCTGCAGTTGCACCTTCCAGACTAGCATTACAGCAGCCAGTGCTAAGCCAGGATGCTCTCTCCTCCCAGCCAGTCAGACTCAGGACCTTTGATGTCCAGGAAGCTCTAAAACACCCGAACCAGTGGCACTACCTCACAGCCACCAGAGGCAGAGAAAAACACTGTCCAGAGGCAGCCCTCAGTTCATCCTTGAAGCAATCATCTGGGACCCATGCACACCCAAGGTCAGTGGGTACCATAGGGACTAGTGGTTTTTAACCCACCTGACGCCAGAGGGTTGGAGCAGAGTACCTAAATACAACCCAACTACCCAGAGAGCTCCTGAGTCTCAGCCTCATTTGTGGTGATCTATTGTTATTCTCACAGTGGTCAGTCACCACGGTCATCCAGAAACACCTAACCATAAGCACTAATTTTCACTGCCACCTTTTCATAATAAAAGTTATGGTTTCCAGGCCATCTCCCCTAATGAATCACTGTCCAGTTGGAAAACATCTTAATATTCAATGGGATCATTTGTTTCTAGAATGAAACGTCTTTCCATGACATTATATGTAATATTGCTAAGACCTGAATGCAAAAGCAAGAATTCATAAGTCAAGTCTTTCATTCTATTTATGGGGGCGGGAAGCAGATACTTGCAGAGAATTATTTAAGAATGAGGATTTGACAGAGCCTCACCGTTTCAACAAGATAGTTAATGCATACTATAAAACTAGAAAGAAAAAAATTAGGCTGGCTGGCTCAGTCAGTAGAGCATGTGACACTTGATCTCAGGATCATGAGTTTGAGTCTCACGCTGGGCATGGAGTCTAGTTAAAAAAAATGTTTTTAAGGACAGGAAAATTAAATGGACCAGGAGTTATTTCAGGGTTTATAGATGTATAGGTCATTTGGTAAATCCAGGCCTTTGTCCAGATTCAAGTTTGCATCAGAGATACAGGTGGATAATGTTTTCAGTCATCAGTCTTGAAAAACTGGCTGGCTCTACCTAAGTATACAATCATATTGTATATACATTTTGACGCAAAAGAGTAAGTATGCAAATAGATAAAATATATACCCATAAACATAATTTTTCAAATATCCCTATTAGAATTATAGCTTTATTTTTCATTATCATGTAGCATATGCTCGTTATAGGGAAGAATTCTAAGATGACGCCAATGATCCTTCCCTTCTGATATCCATGGCCTTGTGTACACCCCTCCCTGTGAGCATAAGCTGGATTAAGGGGCTTGCTTTCAACAAACAAAATACAGCAAAAGTGGTGGGATATTACTTCTGAGATTAGGGGATAAAATACTGCAACTTCATCTTGCTCTCTCTTTCTCACTTGCTCTCTCAAATGGAAACCAGCTACCATATTGTGAGCTACCCTGTGGAGAGGCCCCTGGGGCAAGGAACTGAGAGAGGACCTCCAGACAACAGCCAGCAAGGAACTGAAGCCTTCAGGACAGCAAGCTGTGAGGAACTGAATACCACCAACACCCACAGGAGGGAGCTTGGAAGCAGATCCTTCCCCAGGTGCCTTGCGTCATACCTTTACCACAGCCTGAGAGAGTCGCTAAAACAGAGGACCCAGCTATGGCAAGCCCAGATTCTTGACCCATATAAACTGTTAAATCATAATTATTTTTGTTGTCAACCACTACATTTTAGGGTGAATTGTTACTCAAAACAAAGCAAAAACAAAAGCAAACAAACAAAACACCTGGCTGGTTATTTCTCTGCCTGAAAGTACCATGATCCCACTATCATTATGGCCTCCCACTTTTCGAACTTGAACATATCACTTTGGCCTTCTTGGCCTTTGCTGCTTGGCATTTGGTTATCCTGAAATACAAATAATAATAATTAAATAAGCGTTTTAAACTCTGTACTCCAGTTGATCTTCAAAGACCCGGCTTTGCACCTGAGTTCAGTCTTCTGCTTTTAGAGTTATCTTTTCCTGAAGTTTAAGAATTAATACTGGCACAATGTGGCAAGTGGGAAAGAAAGGATGTCCTTAAAAATAAAGCTTTGACCTGGAAATCAGTACAATGGCATGAAGCACACAGGAATAACAATATGATCAAAAAAATATTCCTTTTGTATGGAACCGGAAAAGACCCTGAATTGCTAAGGAAATGTTGAAAAAGAGAAACAAAACTGGGGGCATCACGTTGCCTGATTTCAAGCTTTACTACAAACTGTGATCACCAAGACAGCATGGTACTGGCACAAAAACAAACACATAGACCAGTGGAACAGAGCAGAGAGTCCAGATATGGACCCTCAACTCTATGGTCAAATAGTCTTCAACAAAGCAGGAAAAAATATACAGTGGGGAAAAGACCATCTCTTTAATACATGGTGCTGGGAAAATTGGACAGCTATGTGTAGAAGAATGAAACTTGACCATTCTCTTACACCATACACAAAGATAAACTCGAAATGGATAAAAGACCTCAATGTGAGGCAGGAAATCTCAAAATTCTAAAGGAGAACATAGACAGCAACCTCTTCGACATTGGCCACAGCAACTTCTTTTAAGACCTGTCTCCAAAGGCAAAGGAAACAAAAGCAAAAACTTTTGGGACTTCATCAAGATTAAAAGCTTCTGCACAGCAAAGGAAACAGTCAACAAAACAAAGAGGCAACCCATAGAACCGGAGAAGATATTCGCAAATGGCACTATAGACAAATGGACAAGATCTTAAAGAACTCCTCAAACTCAACACACACAAAACAGATAATCACATCATAAATGGGCAGAAGACATGAACAGACACTTGTCCAAAGAAGACATACAAATGGCTAACAGACACATGAAAAAATGTTCATCATCATTAGCCATCAAGGAGATTCAAATCAAAATCACTTTGAGATACACCTTACACCAGTTAGAGTGGCCAACATCAACAAGACAGTAAACAACAAGTGTTGGTGAGGATGTGGAGAAAGGGGAACCCTCTTACACTGCTGATGGGAATGCAAGTTGGTGCAGCCACTTTGAAAAATAGTGTGGAGACTCAAGAAATTAAAAACCGAGGTTCCCTATGACCCTGCAATTGCACTACTGGGTATTTACTCCAAAGATACAGATGTAGTGAAAAGAAGGGCCATCTGTACCCCAATGTTCATAGCAGCAATGGCCACAGTCGCCAAACTATGGAAAGAACCAAGATGCCCTTCAACAGATGAATGGATAAAGAAGATGTGGTCCTTATATACAATGGAGTATTATGCCTCCATCAGAAAGGATGAATACCCAACTTTTGTATCAACATGGATGGGACTGGAGGAGATTATGCTGAGTGAAATAAGCCAAGCAGAGAGAGTCCACTTATAAGGAATAACACAGAAGACATTGGGAGATGGAGAGGAGAAGGGAGTTGGGGGAAATTGGAGGAGGAGACAAACAATGAGAGACTGTGGACTCTGAGAAAGAAACTGAGGGGAAGGGGAGGGAAGTGGGGGGTTGGGTGAGGCCAGTGGTGGGTATTAAGGAGGGCACATATTGCATGGAGCACTGGGTGTGGTGCATAAACAAGGAATTATGGGTCACTGAAAAGAAATTAAATTGAATTTTTAAAAAATTCCTTTTCTTTCTAGAAGTCATAAAGAAAGATTAATAGTCAATTTAAAATTAAAATCAACCCCCAAATGAAATATCTTCTCCTAAAATCACCATCAAATGTTAATTGAATACATCTCTTCGCCCTGCTATTTTTCACTGTTGGCATCCTCCGGGTTTCCAGCCAGAAGCAGGAAACACTAAATGCCTTCCAGGAAGCCTGCACTGTTGCAATTGGCCTCAGGTTTGGCAGCACCAAGGAGTAAGCAGAATCATCACATCACCTTGTTTATCACATGGTGGTTTACTGCTGACGAAAGCATGGCACCAGGCTCTCTTTAACCAAAGGGAACCCTGAATCCACACAAGCAATGCTGGCCTCCAGAAAGAACTGCCAAGTCAAACTGCCTTGATCACAGAGGAGATGCCTAGAGACGAATATTTTCCACTTCCACACAGAAGGATCTAGCCCAAATGCCATGCAGAACTATCTGCTAACTATGCAGAACAGAAAAGACATCAAGGCATGAGCTGCAAAGAGAAAATCTTGGCAAAGAACAGATACTGTGACTTAAAGCATCTGTCGATCTCTTAACCTATGGTTGTTTGAAATTTCCAGGTGAAATTTTAAGGGACTGGAATAAGTGAAGATGCAAAATAGCCAGAGTTTGCTGTTTTACTGATTTACGTTCAGCTACTCTTCAATTAAGACCACTTTCTTGACTGTATGGTTTCATTTGACCACAATAGGTATTTTAATTTAAAAAGATTTGAACTTGTGAGTCACCTAGTAAAAATAAATCATTAAAATTAGCAAGGCTCGGGGCGCCTGGGTGGCTCAGTGGGTTAAAGCCTCTGCCTTCGGCTCAGGTCATGATCCCAGAGTCCTGGGATCGGGCCCCGCGTCGGGCTCTCTGCTCAGTGGGGAGCCTGCTTCCTCCTCTCTCTCTCTCTCTCTCTGCCTGCTTCTCTGCCTACTTGTGATCTCTGTCAAATAAATAAATAAAATCTTCGGGGGCACCTGGGTGGCTCAGTGGGTTAAAGCCTCTGCCTTCAGCTCAGGTCATGATCCCAGGGTCCTGGGATCGAGCCCCACATCGGGCTCTCTGCTTAGCGGGGAGCCTGCTTCCTCCTCTCTCTCTCTCTGCCTACCTCTCTGCCTACTTGTGATCTCTATCTGTCAAATAAATGAATCTTTAAAAAAAAAAAAAAAAAAAAAAAAATCTTAAAAAAAAAAAGAAAAGAAAAGAAATAGCAGAGTAGATATAAATAGGTATTTTATATTTGTTTGGTACAACATTCTAGCCATTGCACCAGTTAAAATATTCCAGTGTACCCATTAATTAGTATAGGTATCATTAAATCAAAAAGAAGGTAAGGGTGAGAGAAATAAAATTAGTGACTCCATATTAGGTCTGTTGCCAGATATGCTTTCTCAGCCCAATTAAGACAAATCAAGAGTTCAATTTTTATCTCTTCTCTTAATTAAGGAATTGGGAATACACGTAAGACAGGGTGAAGTGTTCTTTTTTCATTTTGTCCCTTCTTTCCCAGTCTTCTTCATCCTCTCCTTGAAAGGAGGATGCCTTTGAAAGGACCCAAGAAAGGGAGACTTTGAGAGTACAATGCTACATCAAAGTTAGACTCCAAGAGAAAAAGGTCAGCATCAGCAGGGGAAAAGTTTGTCTTGTAGATGTGATACTCCAAAGACTTTGAAAGACATAAGTCCCTTTACATGACACACAAGTCCAAAAATATACACAAAAAACCTGACAGAAGCCCTCTAAGATGAACTCAGTAGCCTGGATGGAGGAAGAAGGTTAGAAATAGGTCGTAAGATTGTGAGGAGAAGGGAAAGAGTCCATAAAAAGGAAGTAAGTCCTCTTCTAACATGGGGCAAAATGGATTGACAAGACAAGGAGAGAAGTCAGACAAAGACCAATACTGTATGATCTCTATTAGATGTGAAATCTAAAAACAAAACAGAAAAAACAAACAAACAAACAAACACAAAAAACAAGCTCATAGATACAAAATCAAAATTGGTGGTTGCCAGAGATGGGAAATAAGAGAAACAGGTGAAGGGAGTCAAAAGATTAACGTTTTTTGGGGTGCCTGGGTGGCTCAGTGGGTTAAATCCTCTGCCTTTGGCTCAGGTCATGATCCCAGGTCCTGGGATCGAACCCTGCATCGGGTTCTCTGCTCAGCAGGGAGTCTGCTTCCCTTCCTCTCTCTCTGCCTGCCTCTGTGCCTACTTGGGATCTCTGTCTGTCAAATAAATAAATAAAATCTTTTTAAAAAAAAGATTAACTTTTTTTAAAATTAATACTATACATTTGTACATAAAAATATATATATTTAATTAAAATTATTTATATGTCAATATCTATATAATGGGATAAGGATAAAAGTGCTAAGGAGGGAAAGAATGCCATGTGGAATAGGGAAGTAAGAGAAATTGCCCATAGTGAGTGACTTCAGTAGAATACTAGCACTTAGGGGAGGAGGAAAGTTAATGAAGTTATGAGAGGAGACCTCTTCTTTTTTTTTATTTTTAAGATTTTATTTATTTATTTGACAGACAGAGATCTCAAGTAGGCAGAGAGGCAGGCAGAGAGAGAGAAGGAAGCAGGCTCCCTGCTGAGCAGAGAGCCCGATGCGGGGTTCGATCCCAGGACCTGGGATCATGACCTGAGCCAAAGGCAGAGGATTTAACCCACTGAGCCACCCAGGCACCCTGGGACCTCTTCTTGAACAAATGGAAAGATAAATGAACAAACAAACAAACAAAGGAACATGTCCCTAGACCTTATTCCCCAAAGCTTCCTATCAGGAACTGCTGGGACAGTTTCCTTTCTTTTGCGGAAATGACCAGTGCTCATTTGTACTCCACACCTTTGCCCAAGCTGATCTGTTCAGTTCATCCTTTCCCACTACCTCCGCACAGAGAGCTACCTCTTCTACTGCCCCCAGGTTAAGTGTTATCTCCTCCCTTAAGCCTTCCCCAATAAGACTAACACCTCACCCTGACCTAGCACAAGTGCTTCCCACACATTAAGCTCCGTGATGCTTCTGAGACATGGACAGCATTGTCACTGTTTTCCATGGGAGGAAACAAAGGCACAGGGAATGTGAGTGACTTGTCCAAGATTGAGCAGCTAGAACTGGGACTGCAATGAAGATATTCTGAACCCAAGCTGTAGGCCTGAAGAGGGGAAGAGTCGTAAGAAGAACATGGGTTCAAACCTTGATGTTTCCCCCATTAGCAGGGTGACTCAAACAAGTTGCTCCACTGGTCCAAGCATTAGTTTTCTCCTTTACGAAATAGGATAGTGAGACAAACAGAATGGGTTTGTTGTGGGTAGACTGTGGGGCCTCACCCCAGTGTCTGGAACCTAGGGGACACTCGACTGTTAGCCACCTCCTGCCTTCTGCTCCCTCCTTCCCACCATGTGACAGCGACTGCCATAACTGTCTCCCAGCTCATATGGACCTTCTCTCCTCCACACTTAGACAGAAATCATGATCTCCCCCACGCAACTTGGTCTTTAATCAAATAGAAATTAGGATTCTATACACCACAAGGGACCAAAGCCCAGGTCTAAAGTGGTTAATAACAAAAGCGTATTTATTAACTCTAACAACTGAAAAGAGCAGAGTTAGGTAGCTAGACATGAAATTAGTCAGCTGGGCTCTGGTACCCCTGCCCTCGCCCCCATCCCTGCCCTGGGATTTTCCTCTGGCTTTGCATGTGTCCATGCACAGTCCTCCTTCTCAGGCCACTTCCCAACATGAAAACAAAATTTACCCCAGCAGTTCCAGCCCTCATACCTGCATGCTACCCCAGCAGTGAAGAGGTCTTGGTTGCAGTATTCTCAGAAAATGTCCCTGAGTCCTAGCTCAGGTCACCTGCCCAACCCTGAGCCAACCACTGTGATCAGGAGGATGACTAAGCTCAGAGTCTTAGCCTGGGTAGATGCCTGACCCCAGCCCTGATGCAGAAATGGGAGTCACTGCCCACGAAACAGCTGGATCATCAGTGGAAATCAGTGCTGTTGGGACAGCAAGCATTTTAATAGATGTAATGGCATTCTCCTGTTGGGCCTGGTTCCATGTCCTGGCCCTGAAGTGAGCAATGCTGAGAGGATACAGCCCTGTTAGTCCACAGTCTCCCAGCATTTTGAGGGTTTCTATAGCCCAAACCTTATGCCTAGGTCCCACTTGGTTATTTTTTTAAAGTATTACACTTCTACCACATAGTTACAATAGCCGCTCTCACAGGAGTCCAGAATAAATAAAATTGCATGCGATTGGATTCTGTCCCTAAATTGATACTATATCCTTTGAAAGCTTTATGTTGTTTTCGTGTGTGTGTGTGTGTGTGTGTGTAAAACTGTTGACAAGGTCACAGAGGGATGGTCTTATACAGAGTCACCCATATGGCTTTTCATAAGAATCAAATCCACATTATGACAATGACTTTCAACAAAGGTTAAGCAGGCAAACTTCGGTTTAAAAAAACAATTTGCCCATAACTCAACTGCTTTTATCTGCAAGCCTTTGAAGTGGAAGGTAAAAAAAAAAAATCAAATATTTCATCCTTGACATCTTCAGGGAAGGTGTGTGTATACAGGAAACACCCATAAAATCCCTGAACATAGAGACAGCAAATGATTATGCATAATCACAACCGCAGAAATGTATAAGGAGGTAAAATAGGTTAAGGATGTTGTCCTTGGAAGCTACTTTCTGTCAATAAGGCATAGATCTCTATATATTTCTCATATTTCCCTGATCCACGGGTTAAATTTGCCATCTCCTAATCCCCTGTCATCATTTCAGATATCAGGCTAAACACCTCTGGGGTGCCTCTGGGGTATTCACAACCTTCAGAGGATTGTTGATAGTGATCGCTTTCTTCTGAAGTCTTTGTTGATCCAAGCATACGTATTTTGTTGTGTAAGTCTTCATAAATCAGTCTTTCCGCCCGTTTATCATCCTTGTGGCTTTTCTCTGAACACTCTCCAGTATGTCTCCGACTTGCTAATAATGAGGTTCCCAGATCACGGTGCGTCGTTCCAAGCTCAGTCTCGCATTGTGCAGAGAGGACTTTGCCTCATTGCTTCCTGACCCACTGTTTCCACTTCCAAGGTTCTGCTGCCAGATCATATACAGAGCCGTGAATCATGCGTCCTCCATGACAATGCCTGGGGAGCCCAAGCACTTCCCAGTATAGGTCAATGTCTGATGTGTAGTAAGTGCTCAGAAAAGATCCTGAAGATCCTGAAGCAAACAAACAAATGAAAGCATGGGCTCCCCAGTTGTGTCTTCACTGTATCTGAACTCTTATTACAAAATGAGCAAGGGAGAGGGAGTGTGTGTGTTTGTGACAAAAGTGGGAGACAAGGGAGCAGAGAAGAGACACAAGAAATCCTTTGCTGATTATTTGGCCTTTGTCACTCAAATATTTCTACCGCTTTGATCAGGTTGAGATCTAGCATCACTCTCATTTAGCAAAAGGCAAATGGAGGTTCAGAAAACTATGGTATGTCACCACAGTGGCTGAACAGTTGAATCACAACTGAGAACATGTCTAGAATCCCAATTCTAGTACCTGGTGTAGCCTCCAGGCTAAACCAGTTTTAAAATTCTTTTGGTAAAATCTTTGCAGGACTTAACTTCTTTAGCTAAAATATTTGAGGCATGGGTTCCTAACTGGTTTTGTTGAGAGAAGTCTGGCCATGTCTATCCATAATAACAGGATCCAAGAGGATGGAAAAGGCAGCAGACAAGAGCTAACCTGTTTTCTTGCTTTCTCTAACCTGATGGCTCTAGTGGTAGTGAGAGTGACAAGAACAGTAGTTGCTGCTGGCACAACGAGCACCTGCTGTATACTGTGCACTCTGCTTGACCCTTCACAAATATGTGATTTCATGTAACCCTTTAAACACCCTATTGAAACAGTCATCATTAGATGGATGTTACGGGAAGGAAAGTGAGTCCCAGGTTAAATGCCTCAGGATCACACAGCAGAGCTAGGGTGCCAATTCAGCTCTGTGAAACTATGCCTCATTCTTCTGCCCCAGCAGACATCTTTTCCTTGGTTGCAATAGTATGCCATGCCTGATAGTCATTCCTACTTTCTGCTTTCTATAAACTTCTCACTAAGGAGGCCCCTGGGTGGCACAGTTGGTTAAGCGACTCTTGGTTTAGGCTCAGGTTGCAATTTCAGGGTTGTGATTTCAGGGCCATGAGATCACACCCCACACCTCAGGCTCTATGTTCAGTGTGGAGTCCGCTGGAGATTCTCTCTCCCTTTCCCTCTGCTTTTCGTGCTCATGCTCTCTCTTTCTCTCTCTCTGTCTCTCTCTCTCTCTCTCAAATAAACAAATAATCTTTAAAAAACAAAAACTTCTCTAAGTTTTTTTAAGGACCATCTGTCAAAACTACCTGAGAAATAGGGGGGAAAAAATCCATTCCTTTTAGTTTCATTTAGAAAAGTTTAGAGTTTTCAAAAGGACCTTTTCTCTAGGAAATTAAGGAAACAACAAACCATCAAGATTGTCACTTGCTAATAGGACTAGCCAGGTATAAGGCCAAATGTAAAGGCCTAAAAATTTATTGGTATAGTCCCTGCATGGCCACAGACGGCCGCAGTGACCCAGAGGCAATCCCCTCTTCTCCAGTCCATCTATTCGCTTGCTCAGTTTGTTCTGCCATGTATGTATACTGATGGCCTCTGGCTGGAACTGATCAGAGCAGATCGACAGAGCAGCACACAGTACTGTCATGAAACACTACAGTGAAATGCATGGGAAAATAAGTAACCCAAATCACTCTTCTTTCAAAAAAAAAAAAAAAAACACTAATCAAAAAAAAAAAAATGCAAGACCAAATAATCTCTTCTCTTGGTTAATTCATTTCCCCAAATTATCTATACCATACTCTGTCTTTATGTTGCAACTCCAAACCAAAAAATACTTGGATGGAAAAATTGTAAAGAAGTAAATTCTTCAGGGAAGTCCACATGCCATGATCAAGAGACAACATAATTCCATAGAAATAGTATTGGAGAAGAAGTGAGATTTGGTAGATATGTGGCTCTTAGTTTGTTTGCAGGAACTATAAAGTAACCATTTTTGAAAGCCCCCTGGGATATAGAAAGCATTCTATGGTACTCACAAAACATTGGTTGAATTTGTTTAACCGACCTGGGATAAACTTCTCCATATTTCCAAGCTTTAGTTTCACCATTTATAAAACAGAAACTAATAATAACTTGCTTGTATCACATAACTATTGGGGGCTCCCAACAGGATAATATATATGAAAGCATTTTTTAAACAATAAAGCATCACAAAAGTAAGCCATGAAGAAAGGGGGATGAACTATGATGGTTCTGCCAACAACGCAGGCATTGTGCCAAATAGCAAGTTGGAAAGTTAATAGCACTTTTTTGCTATTCATCCAGATGTTAGGCACATTCTAACTATAAAAATTGAAGCGATCACTGGCAAACATTCAGGAGTTCAGAGGACTGCTAGAAGGAGCAATGTGAGTGTTCTCTGGCTCTCCTGGGCCCCAAGGAGGGCAGGAAAACTTCTGCATAGAGCTCTTTCTCCTCTAAGAGAAACCACAACTCTTGCAGCTCTAAAGGGAAAATGGTGCAGATTCTAAATATTTTGCTATGGCGCTGAGCTGAGTGAGTGCACACAAGAGTTAGGTCTTTGTTTTCTCACTGGGGAATAAGCCCTTTGGATCTCACACTTTAACCCCACTTCTATAGCAATCAAACCAAGCCAGAAATTTGCACTTGCAAATATTTTTGAAAGATCTGACTAAGCCGTTTTTAGATGTTTTTCCAGTCTTCATGTGCCTTTCCCTCCCACAGAGCACAATTAAAAAGGCACCTTTAAAAGGCTATTAAAAAACATTGATTGGCTTAACTGTGCTAATGTCATGGCTTTAAAATAAAATTCTATTAAGTCCTTAAAATATTGCAGACAAGTACTTTACAGCAAAAACTCAGGACAACCATCCTGAAGCTTCTGTTACTCACATATTTAGCTAATTACTTTAGTTCAGTTCATCTTTCTTATCATCTCGTCTTTGAATTTTTTTAATCTTTTGATAGTTCTCATGAAATAACTCTCCCCATGGATACCAGAAGCCAGCACTCGGCAGCCCCATTTACCCCCAGTCACCACAGTAAATTAAAAAAGAACAAGTCAGACACGTGTGTGCTTTCACGTTGTTGTCGTCGATACATAAGGAGGGGATGGTGTCTCCCTACATGTGACAGCTAACATCACAGAGCACCAGACCCTCAGAGACGTCCCAAGAGTTACTGTGGATTCTGATTAGCCCACGTGATTAGGCCATCATCCCGTGTATATACTGAATCACTCTTGTCCCTGGAGAAGCTCAAGAACACAACACTAACATACAGAATTCCTTTCTCTTCTTCCGTATTTCAATTTTTGCTGTTATGCCTCGGGCCGGTGTAATGCCTGAGGCCAGGTCAAGAAAGAACTCCTCAGGAATGGCGCTCATTTAAGGAGAAAGTTAACACGACATCCCAGTTTGGGTAATGTCTCGGTGTCCTGGTAACATTCTCACATACCCCACCTGGCCACAGAAGGCAGACAAAGAAAAGCAAACGGTCTCACACACATGAAGCTGTTTGTAAACTGCTCTGTTTTGGAAATTCTAAGTGTTTGTTGCTGCTGCTACTGATGATGATGATGATAGATGGATGGAATTTTGGTGTTACTAAAGTAGGACTTGCTCAAGAACCAAGTGGACTCCCTTCTGACCCTGTGGAAACCTGGAAGTACAAGTGAGCTATGTGTCTGACTTATGTGCAAAACTGTTTGAGGCAGCTTTTTGAGTTACTACACAGACTCAGCTAAGAGATATGACAATGAATGAGTTATTATGGTTAGCAATTTCTCCATAGCTCAAAGTTTGGGATCCACAGCCTCGAGAAAGAAACCTCCAGGACATGACTTCCCCTGAAGCAAATTTCAAGATTAATGAAGGCGCTTGCCATCCCCCATCCAGGTGACCTGTCCTTACATCTCTGTTGTCATTCATTTCCTCATTTATCCTAGGTGCTGACAGGCCTTCCCACCATTCTGGGCCCATTTCTATCTGTCAATTTATGGAATGTGTATAAATACCATTTAATTTACTCTATCCTCAATTCAACCCCTTACTGAGGTAAGTCTCTGTTGTTTATTAGGCCCACAAGTAGACTAATTAAATATTCCTTCTCTCTACAGAACAGAAAAAGACATTTGCTGCTATTCTACAAATAATGGTTTTCCCCCAATTTTTCTCCCATCCAAGTACTAACCAGGCCCGACCCTGCTTAGCTTCCGAGATCAGACGAGATCGGGCGCGTTCAGGGTGGTATGGCCGTAGACTCCCCCAGTTTTTCTAAGTGTTGAATGGACCATTGTGGGAGGAAAAGAGTCTGGGACAGGACAAGCAGCTTCTCAAGTCAAGATGCAGTATTTGGAGAAGACTTTCTGCCCAGACATCTCTCCTCTCTACTACTCAACTCCACAGAACCATGACAGCTATAGGGGGAGAAAGAAGTCTCATTGTCCGAGCCCTCCAAAACTGCTTAGGACTCGGCAAATTCATCCCACTGTGCACTGGCTACCCCTGCTTGACCACCCTTGGATTTTTCCTCCTCCAATCACTCCTGCTCATCCTGCAAGAACAAGCACTGGGGTCATCTGCAAGAATGTCAACTGCTATGGCACCATCTCTACTTCCTAGGATCACTTAGGAACTCAGAGCTTGTGATACCTCGTTCATATCCCTACTCGTATTCAGGTATGGCTCACTAGTTTGTGCAGGATCTACAAATAATCATTTTTTAAATTTTTTTATTTAAATTCAATATAGTTAAGATATAGTATATCAGTTTCAGGGGTAGAATTTATTGATTCTTCAGTTGCTTTTAACACCCAGTACTCATCACATCACCTGCCGGCCTTAATGCCCATCACCCAGTTATGCCATCCCCCCACCTGCTCCTCTCCTACAACCCTTAGTTTGTTTCCTAGAGTTAAGAGTCTTTTTTTTTTTTAATATGGTACCTTCACTGAGGTGTCAGTGGAAGGTTTTTTTTTTTTTTTTTTAAGATTTTATTTATTTATCTGTCAGAGAGAAAGAGAGAGAAAGATCACAAGTAGGCAGAGAGGTAGGCAGAGGCAGAGGGAGAAGCAGGCTCCCTGCCGAGCAAGGAGCCCTATATGGGACTCGATCCCAGGACACTAGGATCATGACCTGAGCGGAAGGCAGCCGCTTAACCAACTGAGCCACCCAGGTGTCCTGAGTGGCTCAGTGGTTTGGGCCGCTGCCTTCAGCTCAGGTCATAGTCCCAAGGTCCTGGGATCGAGTCCCGCATCGGGCTCTCTGCTCAGCGGGGAGCCTGCTTCCCTCTCTCTCTCTCTCTGTCTGCCTCTCTGTCTACTTGTGATCTCTCTCTGTCAAATAAATAAAATCTTAAAAAAAAAAAAAGAGTCTTTTATGGTTTACCTCCCTCTCTGTTTTTATCTTCTTTTTCCTTCCCTTCCCCCAAAATAATCATTTTTTAAAGCCTCCCCCTCCACACCACCACAGAACAAAGTACTCATGAAATATTGGTAGAATTTATTGAATTAAACTTGGGCAACCTTCCCCATGTTTCCAAGCTAATATCTCATGCACGCCAATAATTTGGTGCCTTTCAAATAAATATTCTTTAAATACTGGTTTATTGTTTACTTGGTGAAGTCAAGAAAAACTATTCATTAAAATGATAATCACTATGGGGGCACCTGGTGGCTCAGTCGTTAAGCATCTGCCTTCGGCTCAGGTCATGATCCCAGGATCCTGGGATCAAGTCCCACATCGGGCTCTCTGCTCACCCCACATCTCCCTCTGCCTGCTGCTCTCCCTGCTTATGCTATCTCTCTCTCTCTGACAAGTAAATAAGTAAAATCTTTAAAAAAAAAAAAAGGGGGGGGGAAGAAAGAAAGAAAAAGACAAGTGCTGAGAGGTTGGCTAAATTGCTCCACCCACAACACATACATTATACATTAACTCAAACGTCGATAAACTTGGCCCACAGGTCAAATCTGGTCTACTGGCTGTTTCTGTACAACCTGCAAGCTAACAACTGTTTTTTCAGATGAATATCTGTAATCTATTTGATGACAGAGAACACTATCTTTGGATCCCACTTAAATGAAATGTTATCTTCCCTAAAAAAGAAACCATTCTTTTCATTAGTAGGCTGATATTATAAAATATATATATACTCAAATATTATCATCATCATTATCAGCAGCAGAATTATTGTTGTTTGTATTTCATCAATAAAAAAACTGTGTAAATTTGTTTTTTCTTTTATTATATAAGCAGCAACATAATGTGCTCAATTCTGCCTCTTGGTCTGCAAATCTTAAAATATTTACTCTCTGGCTTTTCACAGAAAGTTTGCCAACTCCCACTCTAGCCAATTGTCTCTCAAATATGAGTAAAATATGGACTTTTAAAAAAAATTTCAATATAATTAACACAGTATTATATTAGTCTCAGGTCTACAGTACAGAGATTGAACAATTCTATGCATTACTCATGGCTCATCTTTAGTGTATTTTTCATGAACATGGACCCCTTTTAATATATTCTTTCAGATGCCCAGCATTGAATTAGATCATTCCATTACAATGTATTAAATATGAACAACAACAAAAAAAACTCAGTAAAAAATAAATACAAAAAATCTCCTTATGCTCATAGCTTTTAAACAATTACAAATCAAAAATTTATGAATTAAATACAAATAAACTTACAAAACCAATAAAATTCAAATAACATCAATTTTGTGTGTTTAGTCATGATGTTCTAATCAAACTCACAGCACCATGAATATAGTATACGCTGCTCAGTGCAGATTATACAGAAGGTGGCCACATTAATGGTCAAATATGTGCTTATGTTCATTATTTTCAGGTCATTATTGAAATTAAACTAAAGTTATAGTAATGTGTAATGAGAACTCACATCGGCCCTAACAACACATTCATGGCCCCTGAGAACTTCACAGACTCCTAACTGAGAAACACTTTACTAACCAACATGAACTGTCTCATGTTCCCCCAAACATGCTCCTATTTGCCTCTGTTCAAACTATTCCCTCCTCATGGCTCCATGACTTCATTTGGAAGACTCCCAAATCCCTATTCCCATTTCTCAAGTGATGATTCCCAAGCCAGAGAATATGGCAGACACTGGAGAAACCAAACATCTCAGGGCAACTTACAAAAAACAGGAAAGTTGTGAGTTGTAGAATGACCAACTTATTCAATCAGAGCCCACTTCTTGGACAGGATAAATGCCAGACGTTCAAGAAGGAAGCAAGTTCCCAAGACTAGGGGATGTCCCTCTGAGCTCTGACCATGTTAGCCCTCGGACCCAAAGCCACTGTATAATTGCCCAGAGGATTCTTGGAGCTGCCTGACACTCCCGTGTAGCCTTATGATAATCCTTCCCCCATGATGATTGCTGATGAACGTCTCTTCCTTAGAACTTTTTTATTATTATTATTATGGGAACATAATATAAGCTGAGTATATTTGGTAGTAGGTTCTAATATTGAAGGAAACTCAAAAGAGAAAAAAACTGTTAAAGAGTCGAACTAAACAATGCCGTCTAGAGTTGCACATTTGAGTCATAAAGTTTAAAATAAAAGGAGATTACTATAAATATCAAGATAGTGGATACTTTGGGCAGCAGGGTGGATAATGATCAGACAAGTCATGAACAGAAGTTCCTGCAGTGCTTAGTAGGGTTTTAAGTTCTTGATTTAGTGTTCCATGATACATGTTTGCATATAACACCCAGTGTTCACTGCAATCTCCCTAACACCCATCACCCTGCTACTGCCTCTCCCCCATCCCCTTCCCTTCTGAGACCCTCAGTTCATTTCCCCAGGTCCACAGTCTCTCATGATTCATCTCCCTCTCTGATTTCTCCCCCAATTCAGGGCTCTCTGCTCAAAAGGGAGCCTGCCTCCCCCCCTCTCTCTGCTTGCCTCTCTGCCTATTTGTGATCTCTCTCTCTCTCTCTCTCTCTCTGTCAAATAACTAAATAAAATCTTTTAAAAAAATACCATATGAGATAAGTCAGACAAATACCATATGATTCCACTTAGATGTGGAATCTAAAAAACGAATGAACAAACAGAAATAGACTTATAAATACAAAGAACAAACTGGTGGTTGCCAGAGGAAAGGTGAGGGTAGGCAAAGTAAGTGAAGGGGATTTTTACAGTTACAAAATAAATAAATCACAAAAATGAAAAGTACCGCACAGGGAATATAATCAATAATACTATAATAACAGTATATGGTGACAAACGGTAACTATACTTATTGTGGTGTTTTGTAACACACATAATTGTGGTACACCTGAAACCAATATAACAATGTATGCCAACCATAGTTTAATACAAAAATGCAAAAAAGCCAAAAGAAATACTTCTAAGTAAGTCCTTAGTAAGCTAAGTTCTTAGTATCTGCAACAAAATATATATTTAAAAGAAAATCACAAGATTTTCTTGTGATTCATCATGATGTTCATGATGCTATCATGAACATAAAGGTTAAAATACAGAAATGCTCAGGCTATGGGTTTCCAGCTCACTCTCAACCCAACCAGTCAGAATTTACTCTTTAAAAACCACCCCATGGTGTATATTTATTTTTATTTTTTTAACATTCACATTCATTTTAAAGGCACCTGTGTTCCAAATCCCTGGATCTTTGTGGTCTCTATTTTGAGTTCTCCTTTTTAAAACTAGACCTTTTTGCCCCCAGATAATACAGGTGGCTTGTCCTCACATCCCCAGCATCTCCTGAGCCCCCTTTCCAGCCGAGCTTGGACAGGCCAGTCTGACATGATGTACCAGTTATCCAGGGCCTACTTTAGAAAAAGAGCCCTTAATGAGGTTTTCTATTTCGAGCAAGGGCCTTCTGGATTCTAAGTGCAATATAGAGTTTCTACTACTGAGATGGCATTAATTAGTTTATCACCTATGACCTGAGAGATTGTGACATTATATGGATATAATTTATCACAGCAGAAAGCTGAGGGCATTTCATTTGAAACCAGATCATGTTCTCGTGTGTAAGGCTGAGAACAGTTGCCTTCCCTTCCTATCCACTCTTATCACACAACCAGAAACAACCTATTAAGAGGAATGCAGGCCTCTCTGCACCTGTACGGTGGTTGTGCACAAACAAGAATCTGCACATACAAATGACTCTGCCCACCCCACCTCCCAGAGGGGACTTCAGTTTCACTGGTCTTGATCTCAGTCCTGACAGTGTTTGATCTCATTTTCTGGAGGGGAAGGATAAGATATAAGAATGGACTAAAATCAGCCATAGAACACAAACTGATCTTGGAGACTAACAGCAATAACAACACACACCATTCGGAGGTAATGGGGTAGAAGCAAGGAAATGGAGATATCAATTAAGACCATGAACTAATGACAGGGAAACTAGGTTACCACAAATTTGGGACACATTGTCATCTAAGGATATTATTTTATAGCAAGAATACCTGAGCAAGGGATAGATCAACAGAAGCACTAACCACTTTTTCATCTCAACACAGGGTTATCTTAACACATCTCAACCTTCTGCTCTCACATAATGAGCATACCATGAATGTTAAGTGCATGACTGATGTCACTGGGGAACAGTGCCACTGAGGCAGGAGGTCATCCCTCATTCTCCCATGTTTGTATCACCTTCTAGGTTCCAAAGCACTTTCAGATACATTATTCTATGTTTTCCCAATAATTTTGTGGGGTGGTATGAAATTATGATTCAGAAACGTAGAATGACTCACCCAAGGTCACACAGAGGGTTACTTGAAATATAGGTCCTCTAGGCTAAAGCCCATTATTTGCTTCTTGGAGAAGGTTGAAGATGAGAAGCCCTATTTCTGTTCTCTTTATCTACCATTTCTCATTTCTGTGGGATTAAGGGCCACATATCACTGGGAATAATCCGGGTCATTAGTAATGATAACTAACATTTAATGACTTTAATAAGTGTTATCCTTGTGCTTCAGATTCCTCATCGTCAGGGTGGGATACTGGCAGTACCTGGTTTTGAGGATTAAATGAACTAATGCGTTTTGATAAGTGGCTGGCACATAGCCAATTATTAGTGATACCCCTTGCCTTTGTGCTAATCTCGAAATAAAGCCCACTTGCCCACTAGTGTTTCCCTAGTTCCCCCTTTAGGCAGTACAAATGCAGTATCTTCAGGGTTTCTCCACTCTCTCAGGAACAAGGGTCATCACAAGACTTGGTTTAGAGACTGAAATGCTTCCTAGCTTTTGGTACCAAGAAAAAGACTTTTATTATTTTTCCTATGTGTACTCAAGTTTTTTAAGTTCTCATCTATCACCAGCATTCATTAAATAATAGTCTATATGGTCTCCTTACAGGGAAATTGACAATTTTTTAGGTCGTTTGAGCACTGAAAATAGTTCAGTCTCCCATTACTCCCTGAGGACCATAGACTGAAAATCACTGTACTAATCCAACCCCACACTTCCAAGCTAAGAAGTAGACAACCCAAGATGTTAGGGGACTTGTTCAAGGTCACTCAGCCAGTTAAAGTCAAAGTCTGAGCTAGGAACTTAATCTTTTGACTCACTTGAGGGTGCGGACAGCTTTCTACTCTAAATCTATGTATCTAGTTAGGTCCTTTATTCCAGTGAAACCATTACACCAGTGGTTTTTACAGTCTGGATTTTGTAGACTCAACACCAGCCTTCACCAAAATTGCAGAGGGATTCATTTTCACTATCCCCAGTGCAGAGTAAATGTTTCATAACCAGGCAGCAGTCAAAAGACCTAGTGTTGGAAATGTAGACGCTGACTTGATTATTTCAAGACAAACATCCTGATTTTCCATTTGCTATAGTTTGGGGTCTATTATGAACTTCAGGTCATTGTCTATAATGCCTCTGTCCCAGGAATTAGGAACCCTTTTGCCTATGCAATTTGATGGTTATCCCTAATACTACCCGATAACCACCCTCTAAACTTCTGTGGTTTTTAATCAACCATTTCTTCTTTTTTTAGTACAGGCCAAGACTGGCTCTTTAGAACACAAGCCATCCCACCAGTTGTTTTTATTGGCAAAATTAATGAACAGATTCCTATTCCATCATCCCAGTCATTAAGGAAATGTTGACTAGGACTGTACCGAAGATGACCATTATGGAAATCCACTTAATCTTCCCATTGGCTGACACTGAGTCAATGACATAATATTGAGCTACAGTACAGGTCTCTAAAACTTGGCTTTCCAGTCATCCAGAAAAGGCAAAACTCTAAGGTATGTTAAAGAAAAAGAAATAACTTTAAATTGAGAACGAATTTTACCAAAGTGGGTATTCTAGTCCCTGGTTGTAAGCGCTATGTATTTCTCCCCCCAAAGAAGTCACACAACTGAAAGGAAATATTTAGTGGAAATTTAGACACACTTTGTAATACCACAGGCTTCTCAGTGTCCCCAGCTGCATTCTCCAGCATCAACAGTCGCCCAGCAATTTTCAGGCAGCTAGTTTTCCACATCTATCAGCCAAGGCCGCCTTTAAATACAGTCTTGTCTCCAGTACAGGTTGTAGTATGTGTTCTCCCTGGAGGACCAGGCCACAGCATTTAATGAATAAATTATAATGAGAAATAAATATTCTAAAGGGTTTTTCATCTAGGACAGACTCTTATTTCAGCGTTGTGCTTGCTTAGTTATTTTCTCTAACACGAAAGTGTAAAGCGATAACCACAGTGTGAGCATAAAGCCACAGTTGATCCGCTAGCGCAGTACAGTCTGGTGAAAGAGCCATCTCCTTTTTATCACAATTTTCTGCTAACATGACCAAGAACCCAGTGGAATCCAAACCTGAGCACATGGCATTTCTGGCCATGATACAAAGGTCTACAACATCCTCCTGAATATTTGATGGCCCCCGAGACCCTGCCGTGTAGCATGGTTGGGGGAACAGCTGAAGCTGCTCACAGGCACAGCTGTTGCTGTCTCCGTGTGGTGCTTGAGAGGACGGCTGCGGGAGGTGCTGGAAATGGAGGTGGGGTGCTGTTTATAAAACGAGAGGCACTCACCAAGGCCCACACGGCAACGCCAGGCTGCCTAAGTTCTCAATCTCTGAACTCTGCTCCCCATAGACTCCCCATCTGTCTGCCACATCCGGCCCCTCCTTCCCACGCTGAAGCCCTCATGTCACCCACCAGGCAAGCTGCTGAAGCAAGCACCAGACTCTCAGAGAAAGGCCCAGGGCAGTTACTCCGTGGCTCTGTCCCTTCAGGGTGGAAGACCGGGATGGTAATGATGGGAGAAATGGCGGCCCTAATTCCATCACCAGGACTAGTTATGCCACGATAATAGTCTCAGATAAGTGTTTTCAGGTGGCTGGGAAGGGACTGGTGGCTTCCGATAAAGAACAACCTGCAGATGCCTTAGTAATAAGAAACTTGGTCTGGTTCGTAATTTCTATAAAAATAATATTACCCACTCTTCCCATATCACAAGTGGGGTCATTTCAAAGATGGCCTGAGGCTGAGGGGTCCTCTGTAAGTTCCGTAAGGCTCCTCCCACGTGACCCCAACAATTGATGTAAGTGTGTGCTTACCGTGCAAGCGCAGTCTCAAGACCCGCAGGGCCTTGAGGAGCATAGTATACACAGCTCCTCTGTGCGGAGCTCCAGAGCTCTGTGCCTGGGATAACTTTTCAGAGTCCTCCCAAAGGAGGAGAGGAGGCCCAGACCCTTGAACTCTCTCTAGCCAGCCATCACTGAATGGGAGCTTCCCTCTCCCTCCCCACCTCCAGGGTTGGGGGGCCTAACCTCAGGTAAGGGAGCTGGCTTCTGTCAAGGACAATTCCTGTTGAGGGACTTGGCTGTGACTGACCAGGCGCCGAAAGCCTGAAGAGCAGGGTAAATGAGGACTTTCGTTCTGAAGGGTGATTTGGGCAGTGCACCCCAGGTTAAAAGAAAACAGTCTTATTTAATACATTTTTATCAATGATTTGCAGCTCAGAATATGAGAACATAGAGCCATTACAGTCCACATGCAAATGGGACTGCACTGGAGACCTACATGAGGTGACATCTATGTAAGCTATTCATATCAGGGTTTAGCTAACAAAATACACTCTTCTGGTTTCCTATGGTGAGTGATCTCGACTTTGTCTCCCCTGATCAATCTCAGAGCCAGAAATTACATTAGCTAAGACACTTTCTGAATGATATCGAAAGGACACGATCCCCACAGAAAGGCAGACGGTGATAAGAGGTAACCAATGATGGATTACCCCTGACAGTGTTGAGGCAAAATGTCACCTGTCACCATTACAGGTCAAGAGTACATACTAAGAAGACGGCTTATCACAGCAGACTACTGGTAGCATCTTTGGGCACGTTCTCACAGCTACAGATGCCATGGATGTGGCATATTTAATGTTCAGAAGCAGCACGCTAACAATAGTTAAGCGTTGCTTTGGTGCGTGTGGCTGCCTGCTTGGGAAGTTCCCTCAGTTGGAAAAATGTGCTAGAATTTTGAGCTCACCGTGCATCACTCAGCGATGCCAGGGAAGCTCTGAGGTACAGTTAGCTCTCGAGATGTTTCAACTTCTCAGAGAAAAAGAGAAGCAGGAAGAGGAGGGGAAAGGAGAAAAGGGAAGAGGATAAGAAAAAAGAGGCGGGAGAAGACAGCAGGGGAGGTGATGAAGATGATACCAGAGTGCCTAGTTCTATTAAAAGGCGCTAGGTCTCACTGCATAAAACTTATATATCTAGAAATATTTTATATTGCTTCATTTGACACATGGGTTTTTATTTTGAGCTTCTTCATAGTATACATTTATTTATATATAAATATATTGTGTATAATATATCCACTCGTATAGAAACACAAATATAAATAAAATTATACATAAGTGTACTGTATAAATGTTATTATATAATTTTATATATCTAAAATATGTATAAATTATATATTTAAATGTATAACAAATACACACAATCTTGTAATGGGAATTAAGAAGGCAGTAATCTAGAAAAATATAACATCTGAACTCTGGGCTTTAAAATATTGTTATTAAAACTTTGTTTTCAAGATTTCTTGAGGTTTCAGTGTCACCTTTCAATATCAGGCCATGAGCAGCTACACTGTCTTCCATGGCTATCAAAGAGAAATGTTTCCTAGTTATAATGAACAACTTATAAATGATATTAACTCATAAGTATACTAAGCTGCTAAAAATGTTGTCTGATGGACTAGTCAATCCCAATTTCCTGCTTATGAAATTATGACAAACAAACTTGCTTTATGAGGACATGTCTGCGGCTAAATCACTTGGGAAAAAAATCCATTTAAAATTTAAAAACCAAAGGCTTCTGACTCTAGCCTCTACCACTGACTCGCAAGATACAAAGGAGACTCTGGCCCAATCTCCAGTGTACAATCTGAGCAGCCCTGACAGAAAATTAGAATTTCAGACCCTGAATTAAAATATTCAGCACCTCTCATATTCATAAAGGCCTTGGGACTGTCCCAGGTGCCAGTGATCAAAGGGGGGAAAAAAAAGAGTAAAAGTCTTCCACATACTGTATTTTACAGTAATAAAATTCCTATCTTTAAATACAGTCAAAAGGTAGTTCAAGACTCTAAAGATGCAGAACCAAAAATAGATTGATGAATTGAATGTTGATTAACTGGTGACCTGAAGGTAGACACCAGACAGGTAAAGAAAACGAAATAAAGGTATCTCATGAGCAAATTTCTCAAAATGCACAGCTGCAATACAAGTCTACAGAGCTCAGCCTTCGCTGGTCTACGTGATTAACACTTTTCTGGTTCTACAGCTTATCTCATTTTCCCAAGGAGAGAACTATTTATGAAGAGTCATGGCCCCATCTTTGGCTGGATGGAAACGCTGGCCTCAAACCACCAGCATAACCTGGAACGAGAACGCTCCATTGCCTCCTATGGGACCCTGGGGACTCTTGTACACACACATATTTATCTTCTCCTCCCTATGTGTGTGAAATTCCACCGGGAGGAAAACCCACGCTCTCCCAGTCACTGGGCTCTCACAGCTCGCACCTTCCGGGGTGAAGACAGCATCACCTCATCTGAGGCGCTCCTCCCCAACTCTGGCACCAAGTCAGTGGCTCGTCTCTCAAACCCTTCTCCTTCTACTTTCTCCCCTCACCAACTCCACACTCTCCAACCCCCTTCCCTCCACTCACTGGTCTTCAATCTCTCCATGACCCTGAACAATAATCCCATTACATCCCTGAACTCTATCCAGGACGTTCATCTCCATCCACCTTTTTAATGGCATTGTTAATGATTTGAGGGGAGTAAATCACAGTCAAGATAATGGCTGCAAAAAATTAATAGACATGATTTTTATGATATAATATACTAGTGTACTAATCGTGAGAACAGTTAATTGAAAAGCACTAAATATTTTATTATCCATTCAGCATTCCGTCTCCTTTTACCATTCAGCATTCTGTTTATTCTTTCCCCCATTCTGAACTTTTTACCTATTATTCTTTCATAATTCCCCATAAAGGAAAACTGCAGAGTAAGATAAAGAGAATTCTAATCACTGCATCTAATTACAGAGATGAGTAAATCACAGTTTAACATGTCACAGTCCTAAGAAAAAAGGGACAGGCACAATTCGAGGAGAAGCTTAACGCCTTAAAGCTTGGGGAAAAAAATCCCAGATAACCTAAAATTTGCTGAACTACTTGAGAAAATGGGGCCCTTTTTCTTTCTAATTCCTGAACAAGAAGTATCAGTAGCTCTTTCCAAATGATGGCATTTTTTAATTGACTAAAGTCTCCTTCGTGGGCTTTGGGGCTGCTGTCTACACACTGGGGAGGGGCAGTGTGGATATCCCATCCGTCCCCACAGCCCCAGCCTCGCTGGCACTGGGGAGCTCCAGGAGTCCCCAGCCTTCCACTCCCACCACATACCACTGGGGACCCCATTCTCCTCAGGACTGCAGAATATGCTCAATTACTGCCTATTTACTTTCTTTAACGTTAAGAAAAATACAATACTAGCACACCACAACATTCAACTTTCCACCCTCTAACTGCAAAGTGGTCACCACACAGCAAAGTCAGATATTTTCACATCTACTAAATTCTAATAAAAGTTCTCAAAAACTATATTCAGTACTCAGACTTGCTGGTTAGTTTACATAACTGCCCAGTTGCATTTTGTTTCCTGGGTTGAAAAGAGGATAAAAATCACAATACCATGTAAATTCTTGAAATCTAACAACCCTCTACCCCACTTACTATTATCATCTTCATCTCAAAGGAAGTAGGATAGCAAAGGTTACAAGCTGTGTTCACTCATCCAGAGCTGGCCCTGAACATGTTTGTCGAACCGGCCAAGTCTCTCTTCTACTCTGCACCCCCTCCAGACCCTTTGATTCCTGAGTCTTCATCTCCCTCCTCTACCACCACCATCGCCCCCCCACCTCCTACCCCCACTCTCTCTGCTGCCTCACCCCCCAGCCCCACAGCTCTCTCCTACAACATGAAAAGCCTTAAGTATTAACTGAGCCAGAACATTTACGTTTTCTTTCAGGCCAGAGAGAAAACTGTATTTAGATTCGTGAGTCTCTGGAAACATAATCTTTATCATTAGTCCCCAAACCTAGAGGACTTTCAGGATTCTCTGGAGAGTTTGTTAAAATACAGATCCCTGGGTTTGTTCTGCAGAGCTAGACCCTTGAGGGCTAGACCCAGGGGGCAGCCTGCCAATCTGCCTGCAGGCCAGGGATCAGGAGCAGCTTGGTTGCTGGAGACCATCACATGATCCACTACCTTCTCCAAAACCAGGCCTGCCTTCCACAAGTCAGAAAGGGAGCTTGAGGGGATTAATTACCAGAAAAGGTAGAAGCCATCATAACATGTACAAAAATGGAAGAAAAGATATCAGTTATATTAACCATGAATATATTTTGCTAAACAGGATGCTGGCTTCAATTCAATCAGCTGAATCTACGAGTTGACATATTTGATCAGCTAATTGTATCCAGGAAGAAAATGGCATTGGCTATTCTTAACTTCTTCATTCCATTAGGCTATTGTAAAAGGCAGGATTTATAGGTGCATATAAAGGACTTTCCTTTCCTTCTCTAGAAACGAGAATGAACCCTGGCCATCCCTTAAACCCAGTCTAACGTGTGTTTGACATCAGACCAATGCTGAGCAATGATCACTTCCATTTTTCCCTTATTAGTAAGTAGAACCCTCATAATAATGCCAAGTAGCAGGAGGACACTCTGCAAACTGCACTCCCATCCCAGCCAGGGGGAGCTTCTCCCTTCACACATCCTGTCCTTTAGAAGTTCATCTAAGGAACCCTGACTTTAGAGGAGGACACTCTGAGTCCAAGTTCCTACTCAGCTATTCTATGACCTTGAGCATCATACTTACCCCTGAGGGGGCCTCTCATGGCATCTGTAGAATGGGCATCCAAGTATCCAGATCTCTGCCTATCTTCAGTGAGATGTGAGGCCCCTACCTCTCTCCAGGTGTATTTCAGAAGTTACCTCAATTTAATCTCAATTCGACCAATCCTCTATCTTGTCATCCCCCAGTTAAAACAATTTGATGCAAATGAGGGCTCTTACAGTTCAAATTTGATTATTTTCAAACCACTAGTAAATTTCTATTTCAACAATAGACAATTACAATACAATTAACCACATTATTATGATAAATTAGGACTGTGTCTATCTGAACCATGACAACTGTTGTTGGCTGAGGAAATAATGTCAGTGGACTTCTACATAGCCCAAGGTTGTTGGATACCCTTTAGAAGGGTACAGAGGAGGAGAGTCAGGCATTAGCTGAGTAGATGTACCACATACCTTCAAGGATCCTTCCAACCAGAGTCTGTGAAGTGACTGCTAACCCAAATATTACTCATTATTACAAGTTTTATTGAAATTAATCTACTTTTCTTTACTCAAAGGTACATCCTTAAAAATTAGAGTCTGGTAAATCAAGTCATATTTCATGTTCAATTACTATTATTCTGCTACTCTAAGGGAACATGTACTCTAAGGGAACATGTAAGAAACATTTACTGGTGTTAATAACCCCCTTTTGCCTATCTTGACATCCTAGATTTTTCTGACCCATTTGATCCTTTTTCAAGTAGCACATCCTTGAATTTATGAATAGAGATTTTATACTCGTACAAGAGCATAAAATTATAAATTATGAAGGTTGAAGAAATGAGCTTTTTTTGGAGTACTGTGACTCAGTCCATGGAATTTACATAATAATCATAAATTAAATGAGAGATTATCTTTCCATTCTCAATCATCATTTCTAAGGTGTCACTACCTTTTTGACCTATCACAAAAAAGTATAGGATCAAAACAACATTGTTATTATTGCTAAAGTTCTGGATCTGCAGGCTCATACAAGTCTGCCTGAATTGTAGACAGCTGTCATAGATAGTCAATATGGCCTTACACGGTTATAAGTTCACTCAGAAGGTCCAGAATGTCCTTAACACAACAGTGACAACATTATGCTCACTGTACACAAACAACACAGCCACACATGGACAGATACCATGCACAGCTTGGTGACCCCTTGTTTCTGTTTGCCTCTTCAGGTCCCACTGTCCACACTTTGCACTATTCTGGGTAACCTGTGTGAACTGAATCGATGAGCTTCCTTGCTCTCAGGCTTCCAGGTGGGTTCGACCAATGGGAATATTAGCATGTCAGAAGGAAGGAGGAGAATGAGATAAAGATATTTATTTTATTGACTGTTCCTCAGCATGGTGGCTTTGGGTAGGCCTCCTGCCTCAGTGGAAGGCCCAGTACTTATCTAGGAGCCCTCACTCCATAATGCACACTCTATCTCCCTCCCACTTCTGGCAACTACTTTTCCTCATGCTCTCTCATAGCCTAGTGGTAGAATAGCTCTCTGCTGGGAGTAACCCAGCAGTTCTGCATTATGCTTTGTTGCTTTTCACAAACCCTACCCCCACATTTAAATAGTCCATTTATTAATCTTTCTTCCGTTATCCATCTTGAATATGCCATCTGTTTCCTGCCAAAGACCTGAATAATTTGCTCCTTACATCACAATTTATAACCTGGACCAACTTCTGAGGTACATCAGGGCATGCCTTTCTGTAACACTGGGGTCTACAGCCAATAGTTCAGATTCTAGTAACAGATCCAGGCCTCTGACCACAGTGAGAGAGGTCAGACCAAGAAAGGGTCAGAGCCAATGCCCAGCACATAGATTGCAAGATACAACAAAGTCTGGGAGCCGAAAAAAATGGAACTGGGCTAAGAGGGATGAGACACTTGCAAGGGGAGCTGGAGCTGTGTCCAACCCAAGACGAGAGGCACAGAGAACTACTAGCTCAAGTGCCAAGTGGTGTTCCAGTCTGGGGCAAGGCAGGGAGGTAATCAGCTATGGCTGAATAAGAGGCATTCAGTGCAGGTCCAGGAGCGCAGGTGGCTGGGAGGGCGCAGGTTTCTGATGACTCAAATATGGAGAGAACTTGAGTTCAAAGCGGAAATCTACTCGAGAAATAAAACACTGCGGGAGGGAGAGGTGGAGAGGAACTCTTCTAATATCACTGAGGAAGAGGGACACATGGCAGGACTCCCCCATAGAAGAGCTAAACTCTCAAGGCTCAGAATGAGACCAGATGCAAAAGCTGACCAAACCAAATCAATGAGCACATGTCCTTGGACTCCTTAAAACCATCTGCCTGGAGTCGGGAATGGAACTGAAATCTTCTTGGAAGGACAGAGCTGGAAAGGTGGGGAAGGTGGAGGATAGGAATTAAATAAACCCAGTTGCCAGGATGAAAGGGATTCTTGAGCGGGATAACATGAAGTCTACTAGACACCATCCAACTTAATCCTGCCTCAGGGATTTCACTGGGGAGGCGGGGATGGCCTCTCTCACCAAAAGGCAGGAGTTTAAGAAGAAAAGGTGATTTTCTATGTGTCTAGCACTTACTGAGGACTTCCTATGTTCTAGGAACTGGGCTTTGCATGCACCTTCTCATTATATCCACATGACCCAACAAGGTAGGTAGTACTATCGCCTCCATTTTATGGATGGGGAAACTGAGGCTTACAGAGGATAAATCATTTTCCTAAGGCCATATGGGAAGTTTGTGGTAGAGCTGGGATTCACACCTGTGCTGAGGTCTTCCTGCCGATTGCTAGGACAGGGTCTCTGTAGTAACATAAAAGAGTCAATTAAGGCTGTGCCTATCACAGAGTGTATGCGGGTAGGAGGCGTGTGGTGTGTGTTTTTATCTAGACAAATAACCGCATAGTTGTAAGCCCTTAGGGAGTATGTTCCGCAGCAGAGCACTCTCATATGTTATTGTTAGGACAATAATTTCATTGTTTTCACACTGCAGTGTTATCTTTCTCCAGGAGAGAAGGTTTGCCTGCCTTCTCATCAGACCTGGTCCACTGAAATATGACATTCAAAGTCCTTCTAATTACCCCCCTTACAAGGCAAGTCATTTTTTGGGCTCCCTGTCAAGGTGAACAGTGGAGGAGAAGGTGGGAGGAAAGGACATTTGTAATGGTACACTGGATTTTCAAAAGATTTCAGACTGCTTTTAAGTTGAGCGTTCTTTTATGAACACATCTTAGAACCTCAATATGTAAGCTTCAGAGAATCAGAACTTCTCTGGTCAAAGTTTCAGAAGCACGCCCAGAACACTGCCAGCTCCACCTTCCTAATTACTCTGAAGTTCAAGTTAAAAACACTGATCTTTTGGCAGTTTTTACAAAGCTCCAGATAGTCTTACTATAAGATCCAGCAATTGCACTCCTAGATATTTGCCTAAATGAGTTAAAAACTATGTCTACACAGAAACCTGCATGCAAATGTTAATAATAGCTTTATTGATTGCCTCAAGTGGAAGCAATCAAGATGTTCGCTCAGTAGGTGAAAAGTAAATAAACTACGGTGCATCCATACAAGTGGGTATTATTCAGTGATAAAAAGAAATGAACTATTGAGCCATGAAAAGTCATGGAGGAACCCTAAATGTGCATTACTGAGTGAAAGAAGCCAGTCTGCAAAGACCATATATTATGATTCCAATGTATGACATTCTGAAAAAAGCCCAACTATTGTAATAAGGTAAAAACATCAGTTGTCAGGAGCTAGAGGGCAGGGGGACAGAATGCATAGATGAAACAGGATTTTTAGGATGGGGAAACCATTCTGTATGGTACTGGAATGGCGGATATATCACATTATACACTTGGCAAAAATCTCTGGAATTATACAACATTATAAAGAGTGAAACCTAGGGGCGCCTGGGTTAAGCCTCTGCCTTCAGCTCAGGTCATGATCTCAGGGTCCTGGGATCGAGCCCCACATCAGGCTCTCTGCTCGGCAGGGAGCCTGCTTCCTCCTCTCTCTCTGCCTGCCTCTCTGCCTGCTTGTGATCTCTGTCTGTCAAATAAATATATAAAATCTCAAAAAAAAAAAAAAAAGAGTGAAACCTAGTTAAAGATAATGTATCAACTGTTCGTGGGACTGCAAACTGGCACAGCCACTCTGGCAAACAGTATGGAGGTTCCTCAAAGGTTAAAAACAGAACTACCCTACAACTCAGCAACTGCGCTACTAGGTATTTACCCAAAGGACACAAACATAGTGATTTGAAGGGGCATCTGCATCGCAATGTTTACAGCAGCAAAGTCCACAAGACCGAACAGTGGAAAGAGCCCCGATGTCCACTGACAGATGAATGGGTAAAGAAGATGTGGTATAGGGGCACCTGGGTGGCTCAGTGGGTTAAGCCTCTGCCTTCAGCTCAGGTCATGATCCCAGGGTCCTGGGATCGAGCCCTGGATCTGGCTCTCTGCTCAACAGGGAGTCTGCTTCCCCCCTCCTCTGCCTACTTGTGATATCTCTCTCTGTCAAATAAATAAATAAAATCTTTAAAAAGAAGAAGAAGACGTGTGTGTGTGTGTGTGTGTGTGTGTGTGTGATGGAATATCATACACATCAAAAAGAATGAAATGAAATCTTGCCATTTGCAAAGATGTGGAAGAAACTAGAGGGTGTTATGCTAACTGAAATAAGTCAGAGAAAGAAAAATATCACAATATTTCACATATGTGGAATTTAGGAAACAAAACAGATAAACATAGGGGAAGGGAAGAAAAAAATAAAATAAGATGAAAACAGTGAGGGAGGCAAACCATAAGAGACTTAACTATAGAAAACAAACAGGGTTGCTGGAGGGGAGATGGCTCAGGGGTGGGGAATCTGGGTGATGCGCATTAAGGAGGGCACGTAATGTAAAGAGCACAGGGTATTATATAAACTCTACCTCTGAAACTAATAACACAGTTATGCTAATTGCACTGAATTTAAATAAAAAATTTTTAATAAAAGATAATGTATCTGTACTGGTTCATCAGTTTTAAGAAATGGACCACACCAATGCAAGACGCCAATAATAAGGGAAAATGAGAGGAAAGGGAATATATATGGGAACTCTCTTTACTTCCTCCTCAATTTTTCTGTAAACCTAAAACTGGTCAAAAGAAATATGAAGTTCATTAATTTTAAGAAGAAATACTACTCTCAACAAATACTAAGTGTTCAATAGGCTTAATAAATGCTTACTGAATAAAGTCACTGATTAAACACTAAACTTGGTTCATTCTGACACTGGGCATCTCTTTGAGAACAGACTGTGGCATTCTGCTCACAGGTTCACAAGCTTGGTTAGCCAGCTTTCATGCATGTGGGAGGCACAATAATGGGTCCTCAAAGATTTCCACACCCTCATCCTCTGGACCTGTGAGTATGTTATCCTACCTGGCACGGAGGACTTAGCAGATGTGATTAAAGTTAAGGGCCTTGAGATGAAGAGATTATCCTGAATTATTCCAGTGGGCCCAATCTAATTGCAAGACCTTAAAAGCAAACCTGTCCCTGGTCAGTGAGAGGGAATGTGACCACAGAAGATGAGCTGGGAGATGCAGCAATGTTGGGTTGGAAAATGAAGGAGTGGGGGGGGGGGGGCAAAAGTCCAGGAATGTGGGCCGTCTCTAAGAGCTGGAAAAGTCCAGGAAAGAAATACTCCCCAGAGTCTCCAGAAAGGAAAAGTCCCTGCTGACACCTTGATTTTAGCCCACTGAGACCCATGTAGTTCTAACCTACTAAACCATAAAATAATAAATGTGTGTTATTTTAAGCCACTAAATTTATAGTAATTTGTACAGCACAGTAGAAAACTTATACAATGCATGTATGAATCAAAAACAGATCTTAAACTACTGCCTTACCCCTCCAGTGAAATGCAGACCCCTTCCCCAAGAAAATATCTAGGCTCCCCATCCCCTAATCAATGATTACCCATCTAGTCATGAACTTAAGCAGTTTATTACAGTGAGACTTAATGCATGAGCTCATCAAGATACATTTTTCAGAGTAATGCTTACACTTTTTGACTTAAAAAGAAAAATAAAAAACTTCCATCTCCACTGACTCTTTTCACAGATATACTGTGAAGAGCTTCTGCTTAGGAGCCAAACTCTGCTTGAATCTCAGCTCCTCATGAGCCTTTGGTTATACACAAGGTACTTAGCCTGAGCTTCCGCGTCTTACTGGGAAGGGATAAAATAATAATCATACACAAAAATGCAAAATACATAGTGACACATATGAAATAATCATAACGTACAAAGTATTTTCAGGAAAATACTCACTGGAGGAAGTGTTAAGCTGCTCCTGTTTTCGACAATGTTCACTGAACACACGATATACTGGTGCCTCTAAGTAAATAGCAAGTATCAGACATGCCAGTGGGACAGTGGAAAAGTGAAAAGGAATGGGTAAATAGGTGGGAGAGGCAGTTTATAATCTATCAACACATGTAGTTTCCTATTTAAAAAAAAAAAAAGCACTAACATGAGATAATATATTAATGTAGGCGTGAGCCCCGTCATTCCAAACTCGAAACCTGCCTATCCCTGATGTTTCTGAAAATGCCTCTGCTCCAGGTAATTCACCAGCCTCTGCATCTTCAAGATATTTTCTGTTTAAAATTCATTGATAAAGCAAAGACCCCTGCAGCAGAACAAGATCAATACCCTGTATCTCTCTCTAGAAAACAGAAAAGGTAAACCTCCATTGTTCAGAGTTCTGATTGCTTTTAACCCATCGGGCCTGTCACATGCACCACCAAAGTTGCCCTAGGTAATTCACCTGCAAAGGATGCTAGGCAGCCTAGCAAAAGGTGATTCCAATGAGAAATGCAGAGATTTCTTTCCTAAGAGCTTTGCAAACACTACACCACTTTTTTCCTTCCTAGAAAATGTGCAAATTATTCTAAAATGTAATCACCAGGCATGTTCCCATGAATACGAAAAACATAATGCATCCTTTCAAAAGTAGCACCAAAGGCTTCATGCCCCGTGCGGACTGGGTGAGGCATCAGTGAAGCAAGGCATTCACTTGTACATATCTGTTTCTGAGGATTATCACAGAGCACTGAAAACAAGATAAAGTCATTACCTGATCAAAAAGGCATTTGACGGACCGCAACTGCTGGCTGGGAGCTGGAGGTGGGGGGGGGGGGGTCCCGCCAACCCTGGCCAGGGCCCGCCTCAGCCCTGGGGCTCCAATCCCACCCCTCAGCCCTGTTCTCTGGGCCATGAGCTTTTGGTCCAAAGTAGTTGATATTTCTTGAATCTGAGAACAAAAATACAGGCTGTAAGAACACTGAGAACACCGCAAACCCTCCAGTTACTGAGGCCCTAAAAGGTCGTCCAAATCATTCATCCACTCTTCCGAAGTCCTATTCTTCAGCAGGGAGTCAATCAGGTCGGCATCTCCAGCCATGCTGGCCAGCCCACTGCCCCCCGGCTGCCCGCTGTAGGCAAGGGCAGCTCCTGGCCCGCGGTCCGCACAGGGTAGGCTTGAGTGCAGTGTAGTCCCGCCCGGCCTCCCATGGGTGGTGCCGGGCTCTGGCTGAAGGCCCCCAGCTCAGGCCCACCGGGGCTCCCTGGGGAGGTGCTGGGGCGGGGGCACTGGTCCTCTGCTGCACGCTCCCTGGGGGCAGCATGGACCCCGCCGCGGCTGCCGAGCTCATGGGGGCCATGGGCCTGCTGGGCATCGCCTGGGAGAACTGGGGGTTGGACATTTTCAGGCCTGAGTGGCTTTTGAGGGGACGAAGGGTTGTGCACACAGGGGTAATTATTCTGCACCAGCAGTGCCTTTGCTGGGGGTACTTGGACCCTCAGATCCTCTTCTCTATAATAGCCATTTGCCACCTTGAGTGGTGTCTGGGCCATTTCCCCTTTAAATGCCCTCCCTTGCCCTCCCAGATGCTGAATTTAGCTTTCAAAGAAGGGAATGAATCATAAAGCCAGTGAAGACTCCACCCTCTGTGTGAGTTCCCCAATCTGAAGGGGAAGAGGGTGACTTCAGCGGGTTTTCTACCAAAAATAGCGGGCTGAAGGCTGGTGATGAGTCCTGTTCCTCTCCTGGTCTGCCTCTGGCTGCTCACCTCTGTCCCCTCCTGGGGAGGGCTGCCCCTGCCTTAGTCCTCGGGCCACCGGACAGACAGCAGGCTTCTCGCTGCAGTGTCAGAGCAATAAAATGTGATGCTTGGGGTCCCCCCCAGGGAGCTGCCCATGGCTTTATTTATGAATCTGGTTTTTGGGGAGTCAGGGGAGGAGACGTCTCCGCTTCAGTGCAAATGCCCTCTTCCAGGAGCCATGACTCAAAAGAAGGGTGCTCGGACTTTGTTATACACATTTGCTTTGTGTAAATAAATGTTTACAATTTTATATTAAAGAGGAAATAAGCATTAGAAAAAAAAAGGCATTTGACAACTCATAAGGTTTTATTTTAGTGTACAAATAAGCACTCTGCTTTGAGAATACCAACTTGGTGTGTGTGCACTATAGTTATGAGCTTTATGAATTAAAACTATAAAATAATAAGATCATGCCAGGACTTAAACATTCTCAACACATATATCTTCCAGAACCCTTGAAAGCTGCATAATTTCCATGATGCTATTGTCATCAAAACATTTTTCTCTCTTTGAGGATCTGCATTCTGAACTCAGGCATATCCTTCTGATACAACCTTATTACTTCCAGATGTTGGTACCACAAGTGATGGATCTGATTGTTGGGAAGAATCCAAAGTCACTCAAAGCCCAGTTCGATTAGCAATGTAGGTTATCAATAGGGATAGCGCATATGGATCAAAAACAAGGTTTAAAGATAAAATCATAACACTGGGTTTTTTGGGAAGCTCTGGCCAACTGGACAATGAGAGAGCTCCAAAAGGGAAGATTAAAAGGAGACTGAGAAATGATGTCACCAGACTAGGCATATAGGATTTCAAAGTGACTATTTGAAAAGGAGAAACCTTCCCTTACTACATGCTACAGCATCTGTATGGGAAAGAGAGGGGAAAAGTCTCATAACTTTCAAGCAGTAGTTCTTAAATATTTGGTCTCAGAATTCCTCTATACTTTTAAAATTATCGAGGAATCCATGGAACTTCCATTTATATGAGTTCTAGCTATTAACGTTTAACCATATTAGAAATTAAAACTGAGAAATGTGTAAAATGTTGATTCATTTCAAAATAATAATAAAAGAGGGAGGAGTCAAGATGGCGGAGAAGTAGCAGGCTGAGACTACATCAGGTAGCAGGAGATCACCTCGATAGTTTATCTAAACATTGCAAACACCTACAAATCCAACAGGAGATGGAAGAGAAGAAGAACAGCAATTCTAGAAACAGAAAAGCAATCACTTTCTGAAAAGTAGGACTGGCAGAGAAGTGAATCCAAAACGACGGAAAGATAGACCACGGGGCGGGGCGGGGGGGGGGGGCGGCTCCTGGCAAGCGGCGGAGCAATGGAGCACAAAATCAGGACTTTTAAAAGTCTGTTCCACTGAAGGACATTGCTCAGAAGGATAGGGAGTGTCGGAGTGTCACAGAGCTCGCAGGTATTAGATCGGGGAAGCCGGCTACAGAGACAGAGCCAAGGACTGAGCTCTCAGCTCGGGGTTACCTTGAACCGGTCGCAGGCTGGGTGAGCTCAGAGCGCGGCTGGAGGCCAGGGATACGGGAGTGATTGGGCGCTGTTCTCTGGGGGCGCACTGAGGAGTGGGGCCCCAGGCTCTTGGCTCCTCCAGGTCGGAGACTGGGAGGTCACCATTTTCATTCCCGTCCTCCGGAACTCTATGGAAAGCATTCAGGGAACAAAAGCTCCCGAAAGCAAACCCGAGTGGATTACTTAGTCTGGCCCGGTAAGGGCGGTGCAATTCCGCCTCCGGCAAAGACACTTGAGAGTCACTACAACAGGCCCCTCCCCCAGAAGATCAACAAAAAATCTAGCCAGGAAGAAGTTCATCTACCAAGGAAAGCAGGTTCAATGTGTAGGACAGCAGAGGAATTCCAGAGGAGGAGAAAGCAAAGCACGGAACTCATGGCTTTCTCCCCATGATTCCTTAGTCTTGCGGTTAATTTAATTTTTTTTTCAATTCTTTTTCTTTCTTTTTTCTTCTTCTGCTAAATTTTTTTAAACTTTTACCCTTTTCTTTTTTAACGTTTTTTAACTAGTTTATCTAATATATATATTTTTTCTTTATTTTTTTTAAATTTTTTTCTTTTTTTTTCTGAACCTCTTTTTATCCCCTTTCTCCCCCCACGATTTGGGGTCTCTTCTGATTTGTTTAAAGCACATTTTTCTGGGGTCTTTGCCACCCTTTTAGTATTTTACTTGCTCCTTCATATACTCTTATCTGCACAAAATGACAAGGCGGAAAAATTCACCACAAAAAAAAGAACAAGAGGCAGTACCAAAGGCTAGGGACCTAATCAATACAGACATTGGTAATATGTCAGATCTAGAGTTCAGAATGACAATTCTGAAGGTT
This sequence comes from Meles meles, assembly GCF_922984935.1. NCBI lineage: Eukaryota > Metazoa > Chordata > Mammalia > Carnivora > Mustelidae > Meles > Meles meles. The sequence goes on from NC_060074.1 coordinate 73,289,568, forward strand.
CTAGCCGGGCTCGAAAAAGGCATGGAAGATATTAGAGAAACCCTCTCTGGAGATATAAAAGCCCTTTCTGGTGAAATAAAAGAACTAAAATCTAACCAAGTTGAAATCAAAAAAGCTATTAATGAGGTGCAATCAAAAATGGAGTCTCTCACTGCTAGGATAAATGAGGCAGAAGAAAGAATTAGTGATATAGAAGACCAAATGACAGAGAATAAAGAAGCTGAGCAAAAGAGGGACAAACAGCTACTGGACCACGAGGGGAGAATTCGAGAGATAAGTGACACCATAAGACGAAACAACATTAGAATAATTGGGATTCCAGAAGAAGAAGAAAGAGAGAGGGGAGCAGAAGGTATATTGGAGAGAATTATTGGAGAGAATTTCCCTAATATGGCAAAGGGAACAAGCATCAAAATCCAGGAGATACAGAGAACCCCCTTCAAAATCAAAAAGAATAGATCCACACCCCGTCACCTAATAGTAAAATTTACAAGTCTTAGTGACAAAGAGAAAATCCTGAAAGCAGCCTGGGAAAAGAAGTCTGTAACATACAATAGTAAAAATATTAGATTGGCAGTAGACTTATCCACAGAGACCTGGCAGGCCAGAAAGAGCTGGCATGATATATTCAGAGCACTAAATGAGAAAAACATGCAGCCAAGAATACTATATCCAGCTAGGCTATCATTGAAAATAGAAGGAGAGATTAAAAACCTTCCAGGACAAACAAAAACTGAAAGAATTTGCAAACACTAAACCAGCTCTACAGGAAATATTGAAAGGGGTCCTCTAAGCAAAGAGAAAGCCTAAAAGTAGTAGATCAGAAAGGTACAGAGACAATATACAGTAACAGTCACCTTACAGGCAATATAATGGCGCTAAATTCATACCTCTCAATAGTTACCCTGAATGTTAATGGGCTAAATGCCCCAATCAAAAGACACAGGGTATCAGAATGGATCAAAAAACAAAACCCATCTATATGCTACCTACAAGAAACTCATTTTAGATGCGAAAACACCTCCAGATTTAAAGTGAGGGGGTGGAAAACAATTTACCATGCTAATGGGCATCAGAAGAAAGCTGGGGTGGCAATCCTTATATCAGATCAATTAGATTTTAAGCCAAAGACTATAATAAGAGATGAGGAAGGACACTATATCATACTCAAAGGGTCTGTCCAACAAGAAGATCTAACAATTTTAAATATCTAGGCCCCTAACGTGGGAGCAGCCAACTCTATAAACCAATTAATAACAAAATCAAAGAAACACATCAATAATAATACAATAATAGTATTGTATATATACTATACTATATATATATTGTATACATATACATACATATACATATACATATGTACATATACATATACTATATATATATTATATATATATACAATATATATAATATAGTAGTAGGGGACTTTAACACTCCCCTCACTGAAATAGACAGATCATCCAAGCAAAAGATCAACAAGGAAATAAAGGCCTTAAATGACACACTGGACCAGATGGACATCACAGATATATTCAGAACATTTCATCCCAAAGCAAGAGAATACACATTCTTCTCAAGTGCACATGGAACATTCTCCAGAATAGATCACATCCTGGGTCCTAAATCAGGTCTCAACCAGTATCAAAAGATTAGGATCATTCCCTGCATGTTTTCAGACCACAATGCTCTGAAGCTAGAACTCAATCATAAGAGGAAATTTGGAAAGAACCCAAATACATGGAGACTAAACAGCATCCTTCTAAAGAGTGAATGGGTCAACCAGGAAATTAAAGAAGAATTGAAAAAATTCATGGAAACAAATGATAATGAAAACACAATCATTCAAAATCTGCATTTTTATGAGGCCAGCATCACCTTGATCCCAAAACCAGACAAGGATCCCACCAAAAAAGAGAACTACAGACCAATATCCTTGATGAACACAGATGCAAAAATTCTCACCAAAATACTAGTCAATAGGATTCAACAGTACATTAAAAGGATTATTCACCACGATCACGTGGGATTTATTCCAGGGCTGCAGGGTTAGTTCAACATCCGCAAATCAATCAATGTAATAGAACACATTAATAAAAGAAAGTACAAGAACCATATGATACTCTCAATAGATGCTGAAAAAGCATTTGACAAAGTACAGCATCCCTTCCTGATCAAAACTCTTCAAAGTGTAGGGATAGAGGGCACATACCTCAATATTATCAAAGCCATCTATGAAAAACCCACCGCAAATATCATTCTCAATGGAGAAAAACTGAAAGCTTTTCCATTAAGGTCAGGAACACGGCAGGGATGTCCATTATCATAACTGCTATTCAACATAGTACTAGAAGTCCTAGCCTCAGCAATCAGACAACAAAAAGAAATTAAAGGCATCCAAATCAGCAAAGAAGAAGTCAAACTATCACTCTTCGCAGATGATATGATACTATATGTGGAAAACCCAAAAGACTCCACTCCAAAACTGCTAGAACTTGTACAGGAATTCAGTAAAGTGTCAGGATATAAAACCAATGCACAGAAATCAGTTGCATTTCTGTACACCAACAAGACAGAAGAAAGAGAAACTAAGGAGTCAATCCCATTTACAATTGCATCCAAAAACTGTAAGATACCTAGGAATAAACCTAACCAAAGAGGCTAAGAATCTGTATTCAGAAAACTATAAAGTACTCATGAAAGAAATTGAGGAAGACACAAAGAAATGGAAAAATGTTCCATGCTCCTGGATTGGAAGAATAAATATTGTGAAAATGTCTATGCTACCTAAAGCAATCTACACATTTAATGCAATCCCTATCAAAATACCATCCATTTTTTTCAAAGAAATGGAATAAATAATCCTAAAATTTATATGGAACCAGAAAAGACCTCAAATAGCCAAAGGAATATTGAAAAAGAAAGCCAAAGTTGGTGGCATCACAATTCCGGATTTCAAGCTCTATTACAAAGCCATCATCATCAAGACAGCATGGTACTGGCACAAAAACAGACACATAGATCAATGGAACAGAATAGAGAGCCCAGAAATAGACTCTCAACTCTATGGTCAACTAATCTTCGACAAAGCAGGAAAGAATGTCCAATGGAAAAAAGACAGCCTCTTCGGGGCACCTGGGTGGCTCAGTGGGTTAAAGCCTCTGCCTTCGGCTCAGGTCATGATCTCAGGGTCCTGGGATCGAGCCCCACATCGGACTCTCTGCTCCGCGGGGAGCCTGCTTCCTCCTCTCTCCCTGCCTGCCTCTCTGCCTAGTTGTGATTTCTCTCTGTCAAATAAATAAAATATTAAAAAAAAAAAGACAGCCTCTTCAATAAATGGTGCTGGGAAAATTGGACAGCCACATGCAGAAAAATGAAATTGGACCACTTCCTTACACCACACACGAAAATAGACTCAAAATGGATGAAGGACCTCAATGTGAGAAAGGAATCCATCAAAATCCTTGAGGAGAACGCAGGCAGTAACCTCTTCGACCTCAGCCGCAGCAACATCTTCCTAGGAACATCGGCAAAGGCAAGGGAAGCAAGGGCAAAAATGAACTATTGGGATTTCATCAAGATCAAAAGCTTTTGCACAGCAAAGGAAACAGTTAACAAAACCAAAAGACAACTGACAGAATGGGAGAAGATATTTGCAAACGACATATCAGATAAAGGGCTAGTGTCCAAAATCTATAAGGAACTTAGCAAACTCAACACCCAAAGAACAAACAATCCAATCAAGAAATGGGCAGAGGACATGAACAGACATTTCTGCAAAGAAGACATCCAGATGGCCAACAGACACATGAAAAAGTGCTCCACATCACTCGGCATCAGGGAAATACAAATCAAAACCACCATGAGATATCACCTCACACCAGTCAGAATGGCTAAAATTAACAAGTCAGGAAATGATAGATGCTGGTGAGGATGCGGGGAAAGGGGAACCCTCCTACACTGTTGGTGGGAATGCAAGCTGATGCAACCACTCTGGAAGGTTCCTCAAAATGTTGAAAATAGAACTACCCTATGACCCAGCAATTGCACTACTGGGTATTTACCCTAAAGATACAAACGTAGTGATCCGAAGGGGCACGTGCACCCGAATGTTTATAGCAGCAATATCTACAATAGCCAAACTATGGAAAGAACCTAGATGTCCATCAACAGATGAATGGATAAAGAAGAGGTGGTATATATACACAATGGAATACTATGCAGCCATCAAAAGAAATGAGATCTTGCCATTTGCGACAACATGGATGAAACTAGAGGGTGTATCATGCTTAGTGAAATAAGTCAATCGGAGAAAGACAACTATCATATGATCTCCCTGATATGAGGACGTGGAGATGCAACATGGGGGGTTAGGGGGATAGGAGAAGAATAAATGAAACAAGATGGGATTGGGAGGGAGACAAACCATAAGTGACTCTTAATCTCACAAAACAAACTGAGGGTTGCTGGGGGGTGGGAGAGGGGGAGGGGGGTTATGGACATTGGGGAGGGTATGTGCTATGGAGAGTGCTGTGAAGTGTGTAAACCTGGCAATTCACAGACCTGTACCCCGGGGATAAAAATACATTATATGTTTATAAAAAAATAAGAAATAAAAATTAAAAAAAAAGAAGAAGAAGAGGAAACCCACTACATGTTAATATAAGTAATGTAGTTTTATACAAAATGACTGCGTTTTCAGAACAAAACAAAATTTAGTAAGTATGGTATGGTTTCGGGGCGCCTGGGTGGCTTGGTGGGTTAAGCCTCTGCCTTCGGCTCGGGTCATGATCTCAGGGTCCTGGGATCAAGCCCCGCATGGGGCTCTCTGCTCAAGCAGGGAGCCTGCTTCCCCCTTCTCTCTCTGCCTGCTTGTGATCTCTATCAAATAAAAAATAAAATCTTTTTTTTTTTTTTAAGATTTTTATTTATTTATTTAATTGACAGAGAGAGATCACAAGTAGGCAGAGAGGCAGGCAGAGAGAGAGGAGGAAGCAGGCTCCCTGCGGAGCAGAGAGCCCAATGCGGGGCTGGATCCCAGGACCCTGAGACCATGACCCGAGCCGAAGGCAGCGGCTTAATCCACTGAGCCACCCAGGCGCCCCTAAAAAATAAAATCTTTTAAAAAAAAAACAATGGTATGGTTTCACATCTTTACAAATCCCTCTAATGTCTGGGCTCAGAGAAAACTACCAGATTCTCACACCTGCTCCCACATTCAATCTGCCCTGTGTCACGTGTTGTGTATTCTGGAAATACACCATGAGAGAATGAAAGTGAGAAAGACAGATACTACCATAACATAACGATGAAAATAGCTCTGATCTGACAGGCTCCCTGACGGAGTCTCAGAACTGCTAGGTTTCCTCAGATCACAAGGGAAAACCACCACTTTATTGTCGTGTCACCACTAGCTGAAGCGTGACAATAAATACAACTGTGTATGTCTGTGTGTGTGTATACACATGCAAATACAGAATGAGATTTCAGAAGCTCTGTAATATTACTCTGAGGAAAACAGATGTTTCAGTCTTCACATTTCTCACTTCACTTTGTACCCTAACGGGGCCTTGTGCTCATCTGCCCAGCAGCTCAGCTAAAACCTCCTCACCTCCTCTACTCCTCAGCTGCACTCCATTTGTGCCCCAAGTGTCCTTGTCTGCAGTTAGGGGGGCACTTTAATCTGCTGCAAGGAGAATGAGCTGGAGGAGCTGCCGGGACCATCCATTGCAGGTCTGCTGCTTAAGGAAACCATTTGGTGGCTAAATGTGGGGAGGGCAGCCCAGACTTTTTCCTTGTTATTTTCCCCAGTAACACAATACCAGTTTACTCACTGTTATTCCAAATACACAGACTATTATCACTCCAAAGTGACCACTGGTAGTACTTAGCAGATCAGCCATGGCAGATCTGAGCCACCCCTCCACTAAACACAAGGAAAGAGGGGCTGGGTTGGGGGGGGGGGGGTATACACCCAGTTTCCAGAGCTCCAAAAGCTGCAGACAAGCTCTCTCAGTCAGCCAAGAAGGCATTTTTCAGACCCTTTGCTGACATGGTAGAAAGGTTCTGAAAATGAACATGACTGGGACCAAACATTCCAGGAAAATATTACAGTTTTCAGGGACTTTCATCTCAGCACACACAAATGGAGTTCTCTCTGTGTCCCAGGCACTGTTCTAAGGATTTGCTATCTTAGCAGAAAGAGCATTCAACTGAGAATCCAGGTATCTGGGATCTGGTCCCTGGGCTGTATCTAACCAGCTGTGTGTCCCCAGACAAATCACCTAACCTCTCTAACCTCAAGACTGGTCATAGGCACCTAAGTAAAAATAAGGACATTGAAACAAATGAATTCTAATGCCCTTTCAATTCTAAAATTCTATGATCCTTTTTTTAGTGATTTTTAAAATTGATTTATTTATCTGAGAGAGAGGAGGAGGAGAAACAGAAGAAGAGGGACAAGTCAGCTCCACGCTGAGCACAGAGCCAATGCAGGGCTCCGTCACACAACCCTGAGATCAAGACCTGAGCCAAAATCAAGAGTTGGATGCTCAACTGACTGAGCCTTCCAGGTGCACCAAAAATTCTATGATCTTAAAGCCTGATGGCAACCTACAAGTATATAAGCAGAAGAAAAACAACATTTTGTTTGGTTTTTTTGTTTGTTTTTTAAAATTTTATTTATTCATTTGACAGACAGAGATCACAAGTAGGCAGAGAGGCAGGCAGAGAGGAAGGGAAGCAGACTCCCCACTGAGCAGAGAGCCCGATGTGGGGCTCGATCCCAGGACCCTGAGATCATGACCTGAGCCGAAGGCAGAGGCTTTAACCCACTGAGCCACCCAGGCGCCCCTGGGTGCAGAAGGAAGACAGCAGAGCCCAATTCTCTTACAATGGGGAATAAGGTCCAGGATTCTTTTCAGCGGTGTATGTACCCACCCATGGAATGGAGGTGTTGACACACAATGCAGACATATAGAAATGCTTCCCAGGCCTCAGGAGCTGAGGGCCGTGAGCATTCCCCACCCCCACCAAGTATGGCTGTTTCCAGGGACTCTGCCCTTCACTGTTCAGGATCTCATTATTCCCAGTGCTCCAGACAGAACACATGAAGCCCCGTGATGCTGAGCATATGGCCTGGCTCAAGAAGTGCTCCCTGCACAGAGACATGGGACACGTCACAGAGACAAAAACACCTGGTTGTAGCCATGATTCTCAATGGAATTTTCCTTATGCTTGAAATACGTGAGCACTGCTGATGTTAAGCCTTCAGCTAAACAAGAAAATGTAGTAGCCTATGGACCATATTCTCCTGAATGACATTCTCTCCCCCTTTCAGCTCTGCCACAAGCTCACATGAAATATCAAATTGCTTGCAGCTCATATTGAATAATGAATATGCCCGCCTCAGCCTATCACCAAGCCTTCAGCGGTCCGCCTGGGGAACAGGGGGAGATGTTAGAGGTTTGCAGGCCAAGCACAAAATTGAAGACAAGCTTGAATTAATAATTTGCTTATTTCTATACATGTGCTTCAAAATAAAGTGCAAATTGAATAAGGTAATAACAGAGCTTGGGAGGGGAAAAAAACGCTTCCTTTCGCAAATTGCTGACACTTCAATTTCATGATCTCTCACCACACTGAACGTGATTTGCAACTGTGCTCTCTCTATGTCATCATGTGGAAACGTCTTCAGGAAGAGCCAAAACAAATGGAAAACAATTCCATGGAGGTTTAGAAAAAAAGAAATTAAGCCTCTCATTTGAAGCTGATTTTTTTCAAGAGCACCATTTTCTAAAATTGTGCTCCATGGACTTTTGTCATTCAATGACCTGAGCATTCCTTGGAAATCTCAGGGAAGTTTCATACATTGTCTATGCCAGGTTACCTCAGCTTTTTCCTACAAGAATCTCCATCATGTTCTTGCTAATCACAACCACATACACACTTTAAGAGCCATGTTTTTTTAATTAATCACTTTCAGGTACATTTGCCCCTAATATGTTGGTGCCTAAAAATGTAGGTCCATTTACCTTTGCATTTTTCATTGCTGTCAACCTTACATCATAATCAGGCACTTGCAGATTGAAAACAATGAATGTTTGAATCCAGTCCCAGGATCCTAACCCATCTAATTCACTGGAAGATGGGTACGCACACCCATGCACACACGTATCTGCACACAGCCAGACACAATTTTAGATTCAAAATATTGGAAGACCCACATCCCTAATAAACCCCAGAGGAGGAACAAGCTGAAGATATCCCCTATCTCCTAGTTTTCTTGGAATAGAGCCCTCTGTGAGCAGTGTGGGGCAGCTCGAAGGGATCCTTTCTCCTGTGTGTGGTGGGCAGTGCCTCACAAAGATCACCGGGGTTAAGTTCAGAAAACTGCTCCCTTCAAACATGCATTCCCTTGGTAAAAGTGCTTCCTTGTCTCCTGCACTCCCCTCCTGACCCCTTCACCGGCTCATGCTCTGCCAGTCCGCTGTTAGCTTCCTTATTCCTTAAGATGGGGTTAGATTACCTTTGCATGTGCTCCCCTAGCACTTACCAGTCTGGCCTACAACTGCCTAATCACTGGTCTACAATTTCACTAAAATCTAAGCTCCTGTAATACAAGGACTCCAGCTTGTTGGGTTTTGCATCCCCAGTACTCTGTCCGTTACCTGGCACTTAACAGGAACAAATTACCGGCTGAATGAATGAGTGAACAAATGAACACACTTAGACCAGTCTGACAATTCACTGTTATCCAGAGGAAGGAAAGGAAGGCAGGAAGAGGAAATGAAGACTATGGATCTAGAGATTAACGATGGGATGTTATGTCTCCCACATCTGGGTTATTGGTTTGCATCCAAACTTGGTAGGTGACTCATAAAACCCAGCATCAATAAATTCCTATTTGGTCAAAGGTACTCATACCACTTCTAGAGGCCAATATCTAAAGCCAGAGGAAATGAAAAATCATTGTTGTCCATTTTAATTATCAATACTGTCCAAGATAAAAGGGGTTGGTTGGACAGCAGAGGCTAATAATCACCTTCCCTCTAGAGGCAGCCTCAGCACCTCTTCGCAATTACAATCCACAAAAACCCAAACATGGATGTTCATTTTACATCAATTTTCGTCTTTCATTAAGAAGCCCAGAGAAGGGACACCTGCGTGGCTCAGTTGATTGAACAGGTGACTCTTGGTTTAGGCTCAAGTCATGATCTGAGGGTCCTGCAATCAAGTCCCGCATTGGGCTCCACACTCAACGCGGGAGTCTACTTAGGTTTCTCTCTCTCCCTCTGCCCCTGCCCTGCCCTGCACCCATGAACATGCTCTCACACGCGCTCTCTCCCTAAAAATAAAATAAGAAATCTTAAAAAACAAAATAGAGAGACCCAGATAAAGACAAAAATAAGGAAGATGACCTAGCAAGACCAATGATAACCACACCTTCCTCCTTCGCGGGCAGACCGCTGTATCTAAAAATTAGAAATTGATCTAGGTAAGACTTTGCAGCAAAATCTTAGAGACGGTTTGAGAAGTAGAAGGAAAAACAAAATGCAAAATGCCATACGGATCATGAGACATTACGAGCTACAGGTCAGAGTGAATATCAAGTCACTTAGTTAACTAGTATCCTCCTTGTTATCCAATCTGGAAGTCTGGACTCATTCTTGTCTCATGATTAACTTGTCCTTCTCTACCACCACCCCATCTAACCAACCACCAAGAACTATTGATTCTACCTTCTAAATATCTCACTTTCCATTGCCAGTACCTTATTCCATCACTATCTACCGCCCACATTCTGTATTACTCAGGTTGAATAATGCTTGCTACTTTAACAAACAAGCTCTAAAACCTAGGTGACTGAACACAATAAAAACGTTTTTCTCTACCCAGCAAAGTGCAATGAGGGTTGGTGCTTGGGCCCCTATTACAAACTGTTGTCCAGAGACCCAGGCTCTTCCTCTCCTATGGCTCCACGATCTTCCAGGGCTTTTGAGTCCTCCACTGGGCCCTCTACTTCTGGCTAACATATGAGGGAAGAGAGAGAGCATTAAGAGTTGCCAAGCATGGGAGGGGCCAACATCTCATCCACTTTCATTCCTTGGCCACGACCCAGCCATGGGGCCTTATCAAACTGTAAAAGAGCTAGAGAAGCAACCTAACTCTAGGCCAGAAAGAAAAACACATGTTTATCGGCCAGCATTAGCATTCTCTGCCCCAGATCTCCTCCTATCTGCCCTTGTCCTAACTACACCATTCTAAGCCAGTCTTCATGTGGCAGATGAAATGGAAAAAAATTCTGATCACATTACCCTCCAGTTGCAAACATTTCAATTGCCACCACTGCTCTTAGGATAGACACCCAAATCCTTCTCATGGTTTTTCAGTCAGCATGTGATCAAACAAGAAGGACCACCATAATAAAGAAAGGCATTTGTTAGAAGGGGCAGACCTCACACAGTGGGAGCTGATGGAGCAGTCTATGTTAGCTGTTGCCTCCGCTTCTAGTTCTGAGCCTGAAGTTACCATAGATCAAAGATCCACCAGACTGGTGATCGGAAGGCCATCTGGATATACACAAGAGCAAGAACACTCTGGAACCTTTGAGAATGATTCAGGATCTACAAGGACACTGGGAAACTGTGAGGACAAACTGGGACCCCTATGTCACTCACTACCCCCACCCTCAACTTAAGCCATGGAGCTGCACGTGCCCTTAGCCCAGGGCTTGAGGAAGCTGAAGGAAGAGATCCAGTGGGGGTGGTAGATCCAGGAGCTGCCCCACACCAATGAGATGAGCGGGCAGATCTCAGTGCACAAGCTTCCACAGCACATGGAGACCTGCACCAACCCTCACAGCACGGAAAGTATGGCTGATGCTTCACTTATGCCTTCCAAGTCTCCCACAAAATGTCTCTTATGACCTACACTAACCCAGAAGCATACAAGGAAAAGATTTCTGGGCAACATGATACAGTTTCAGTAAGTGGGCATGGATCCAAAGCCATCATACCCGACCTGTAAGACCTGGCATGATCTAGCCCCTGCCCATTTCTCCATCCTTGCCTGAGTGAATTTCTCCCCTTTTTTAATATTTAAAGGTCACTCCCCACAGAAAGATTCCCTTGACCAAGACCTTCTTTAAAAACACTTAGTGCTCTCCTAATTGCTTGTTCAAACTCTAACTTTACCCTTGACTACAAGCTCCAAGAGGACAGGGACTGTGTGTACAGTCTGCACTACTATATCTTAGCCCCATATACAGAAGACACTCACTAAAGAACTCATGAAGGAAAACTGCTTGGTGTATCAATGGGCCTCTTCTTAGGTAGAATTCCAATTAGGTCACATAGTATTGATATGTATCCAGTTTATTTTCAGAGAATCTCTAAAGTAGGAAAAACAGCGACTTGAATGAGAATTCATTCCAAAGTCTGACATCCATTTTCATTGTACCTCACCTAAATCTTTAATGCCTTTAAAATTACCCAATGAAGTTCCTATATAAGAGATACAGTCCACTAAATTATTATATATTAGCATCAAGGAAGATAAGTAATTCTCTCTTTTGGAGATTTATTAGAAATAGTACACAGCTAACATTTCTACATTATATTAGAACCACCTGCCCAAAAGCAGGGAGATGGCTTCTATGACCCTTTAGGGAAATCCCCGTTCAATGAGCCTATCAAAGTTATTTTACTAGCACAGCTGTGTAAGATTAATCATCTTTGTGAATTCTTAATTGCTGTGGTCAGACAACCCCCAGAGAGTAATCATACACCGTGGCAGAATTCACGCTCCTTTTTCATTCTTCCGTGATAAAGGAGAAAGAAGGAAGAAGCAGTAGTTCACCACCATTTTCTCATTAATTCATTCAAGAAATAATTATGGATGTTTCCTGCAGGGTAAGTGCTAGGGATACAAAGATGGCTAAAGGAACTCAGAGCCTAGCAGGGAGAAAGGCAAGTGAACAGACAAGGTTGGTATTGCTTTAGAGGTATTCAAAACTAGAAGCTTCAATTTTAAAAGAAGTGATCAAAATACCACAGCAAGTACTCGGGAGATGTAAGCTATATGTCAGACACCAACATAGGTTATACCAAAGACACACTGACTCCCAATAACAGCTCTGTAAGGTAGGGATTCTTATTATTCCCCCCCATTTTCACAGAGGAGAAAACTGAACCACAGAGAGACCAAGTAACTTGCCTGTGGCCACCCAGCAGGTCTCCAGAGCCCACTGACTTACAACAATGCCACTCTGACTCAACCTGTATTCCCTAATATTCCATAATCCCTCCATGACTGTCAGACCTAATAATTATGAATTAAGTTATCAGAAGTTTAATGATTAATCTTCAAAATATAATGAATTATCAGCATTTTAATAAAAATGGCATTTAAAATCTATAGAGAGGTCAAATTTGTTAACTCTTTCATTTGTGAATATAAGTACCTACACCTTCTTAAAAGATGAATAAAAATTATTCCCCAGAAGGAACTCCAGCCCTTGGCCATATCCCATTCTTGTCTGCATCGGTGCTTCTCCCTTTAGCTAGGGCTGAGTGATGTAGGAACCCTCCATTGCCACAAGTCACCACATTTGGCAGGGGACAAGGAACAAAGAGTTATCCAACAATTATACACCGAGATAGTTTCCAATCTTCTTCTTCCATCCTGGGACTTCCTCTAGCAGCATCTGCAGAGAAGGAGACTGTCTTCAGCTCTGTCCTAAGTGGAAGACGGAACAGGGCATATACAGAAAATGTGGTTCTTTGCATTCTATCAGGAGATGTAAAGAGGCATTTTAAAAAATCATTTCTGCAACATCTGGGTGGCTCAGTTGGTTAACAGTCTAGCTTTGGCTCAGGCCATGTTCTCAGGGTCCTGGGATCAAGCCCCACATTGGGCTCTCTGCTCAGAGGAGATCCTGCTTCTCCCTCTCCCTCTGCCTTCCACTTCCCTTCTTATGCTCACACTCCCCCCTCTCTAATAAATAAATAAAATCCTTTTAAAAAACCATTTCTCATTGAAATGGATTAAGATCAGCACCTAGAGTTGTCTTACGGTGGTATTGCTGCAGTATCTAGTATATTCCCTCACCTGTCCAGCTCCAGCTGGTCCACACTGGATGCTATGGAAGCCCAATGGGGTGGCCAGAAAAGCTTCCCAGAAAATGCTGAGCTCGAAGAACATGACATGGTAAATCCACTGGAGAATCCAAGTAGTTCTCTATGACTGGAGGATAGAGGAGTGGGTAAAACAGAGGGTGGGCGTGAGGTGGCGCAGTCCTGGAGATGAGCCTAGAGACATAATCAGGGGCTACATCACTGAAGGTGTATAGATTTGACTCTGGAGGCTATGGAGATCTGCCGGAGGAAGACCAACCAGGGAAGACCTCTCTGGCAGTGGCAGCATAGAAGACAGATAAAAGTTCTTTTTGTAGGACTTGTGTGGTGATCTAGCATTGGAGAAATAGCCCAGCCTACTTAGTGGAGGTTCCCCATTGCCCTTAATAATAATAGATCAAAATAAAAGATAAGAAGGATCTTTTTTTTCCCTTTTCTTTAGCAATGATCACAGAATACACAAAAGCCTAAGTCAGGTTCAAATATTGACAGCAAAATTCAGTGGGATTCACAGCTTCCAAAAGAGACTGTCTGGGGAAAGACTGATGAAAAACACAGATCTGGCCATGAGAAGTGTAGAGTCTTTCTAAACTTTTTTACAAAGGGATAGATAATAGTCTTGAAATGGAGTCCAACTGATGACAAGAAAGCATCAGAAATGCTTAGATGACCTATAGTGGGGGCTGACTTTAAAATATGGGTAGGAAGACACAGAAATGTACAGAACCCCTGTCTGTCCTCTCTCCGTGACGGTGTGCACAGAGGTACCGTGGGAGTGGAGTGCATGCATCAAGGGCAGCCTAGGATCTTTTGTCTCATAACATCTGATCAGGGAAGTTTTTATGATACTTTCCAGTACATAGTAGTTAAATTGAACAAATATTATGACCACAATAAAACACATTCTTATCGTTGCAACATAAATCAGCAACCGTTACATTGTGAGGGAGCTGCCCCCACAGGCGCAGAGATGCTGCAAACTAGCATCCATGGGAAGAGAAGTTTAAAGGTAAAGCCACAGCATCAAACGTCATTTAAAATCAAAACACCACAAAGTTAAAACCTGTTCCCTCCAAGGCTTTCATGTAGCTTTTCAAACTTTTTACAAAAAACTTTTCCTTCTAGTGGATCGCTAAAAAGCCACCTACATAAAACCTGCTAATAAGGACTCCACTGGAGAGCCTTGCCATAAAATCAGGAATGCTTTGGAGCTCAGTGGAGATTCACTCCTGCCACACGCAGCTTGGCTGCAGCAACTCCACTCAATCCCAGTACACATGTTTTCAATTACAAACTGGAGCTTTCTATCAGACTCAGAATCAGTTGTTTTATACTGCTGGCATGGGAGAAACTGTTTGAGGAGAGAAAATGTCCACAGCTCACAGAGCCGGACTTCTCAGGAAGATGCACCTCCCCACACACACCATGTCCATCCAAGGAGGGGAAAGCATTGAGATTCTGGTAAAGTGAAATCCATTTTGCAACTTTGGTTTGAATTCCAAGTTTTTGGAATTGAAATCAAAGTTGCATCTTATAGCAATCTAACAAGCACTTCTTTTTTATAGACTCTTTGGCACATGGCAAATTTGAGACAACACTGAACATTCACATTCTGCTCTTTCTAGGGCTTAAGGTAGTCAAAATAAAGTAGCTCTATGGTGTCCCCGTGGCTCAGTTGGTTAAGCATCTGCCTTCGGCTCAGGTCATGTTCTCGGGGGCCTGAGATCAAGCCCTGCATCAGGCTCCCTGCTCAGTGGGAAGTCTGCTTCTCCCTCTCTCTCTGACCCTCCTCCCACATTGCACTCTCTCTGGTCTCAAGTTAAAAAAAAAAAAAAGGAAGAAGAAAGAAGAAAGAAGAAGAAGAAGAAATAAAGAAAAGAAAAGAAAAAGAAGAAAAAATTAGAAAAAATAATAAGAGTCTATTTAAAAAAATTAAAAAGTAGCTCTGAAGGCAGTCTGGGGAACTTCTAAGGAAAATGGGTTCAGGGAATGTTGCTCTTTCTAAATTTGGAGCCACTCAAGCTTATGAATTTACAAAGTTATTAGCTCCCTTTTTTTTAAAAGATCTCATTTTTGTGGGATGACTGAAGACTAATGTAATTTTGGAGAATTTTATTAATTCAAAGAAACAAATCCCCCCAACATGAAAAGTGATAATTTGCTCTATAAATTTCTTTTTCTTTTTTAAGCTAGAAAATACTGAACACATAGCAGATGTTCTACTCAATCCTTATAGTGTCCAATAAGGTACATGGTCTTATCTTACAAGTGAGGAAATTAAGGCTCAGGCAGGTTAGTCACATCGTTCAATACAACACAGCTGGTAAGGGATGGTGGTAGGATCTGAACCCAGCACTGTCTGGGGGTTCATTGCTGTGACACGGTGTCACCCCATCAGAAATGTCAATAGGATAATATATTATATGTCAATAAAAATAATTTAAAAAAAAAGAAATGGCAATGGGAAACATTGGCGTGAGGCCTCCATTTTCTCTCTACTGATGCATCAGGAGACAAAACCACCTCATTAAACAGAGCAATATTCATAACTACCATGCCTCTACTTTTTAACCAATCACTCCAATTACAGGAGGCATGTATTCTAAGAGAAAAGCAACTCTATTGTTTTTGCAATAAATACGTATAAATAAACGTGTGCAAATGAGATCGCTCTGGTTTTCACTGAACCGTCTAAAGCCTGATGCGCAGAGCACATCGGTGCACTTCACTCAACCAGCGTGTTTCCTGGTGCCCCACACAACCACTGTATTCATTATGTACACCGGGAAGGGCACTGACTTCACTTGCATACTTAACCTTTTAGAAGTCTGAATTTTCTCACAAAAGGAAACAAAGCAGCCTTTGTCATACACACAGCAGAAACATTTATCCATTTTCAGGTTTGGAACCTGCTATATACAATAAGGAGCAATACGTTCAGCCTCATCCAGGTTAAGGACGTAGGTGCAGGGAACCAAAGTCGAGGGGTTCTCCCGAGCCCACTAACAGTTCACCTTCAGCACCACAGCAAAGAAAATCGCACTTCCTCAGCATGCATTTTCTGATTCTCTATTCTCTATGCATTCTCTACCTGATCGCAAGTTTCCCACCCAACACAGAGTTAACAATGTATAATACATTTTCATTGCCCCAGTTAATGCAGGAAAAAAAGCTAGAAAATTCTCAGGGCAACCTGAAAGAGGAACTCAAATCAACCTTGTAAAGAGCGCCCAAGTCTGGTTCTATACTAATTGCCATGTAAATTAACAAAAAGCACAGCCCCACCAGCAAGGAAATGTTTTCTTCACAGACCATCAGCAAAGTGGCCCCAGAAGCCGGAATAACATCATGCCTGTTTCTTTAGACAATAAAATGCCAAAGTTTTTCTTTTGCTGTCAGCAAATGATGAATACATGTGGTACCGATTATTTAATACCACTAGACCACCAGGGAAGAAGATTTAGGTGAACTGCGGCAGAACTATGCCATTTATTTTTATTACCATGCATTAAAAATTACGTTTACAGATAATTGTTTTTCTCCTTCCAATAAAGCAAGATAAAAAAAAAAATCCAGAAGAATATTTAATAATACTGGACCACCAGGGAGGAATTTTTTAAAAAGTTGATTTTTTTATTGAAAAATTAGATTTGCTGTTTTAAAATTTCCAATTATTTTTAAGTGTAATTTGTGAAGAAATTATTTTAAACCAGGGCAGTATGAATTTTCTGCTGGGGGAGTGTCTCACAGATTAAGTTACTCTTTTAACAAGGGTAATTACCTAATCAAATCACCCCTCAGAACCATCAGTTTTAAAATACTTGTGTAACTGACTGCCTGTTTTACAACTCTGTTCCACCACGTGTCACATTCTCGTGGTTTCTATTTGAGTCAGTGTTTCCAAAATCTCCAGATAAAATAAACTCTTGATTTTTCCCCCCAGTAGCATTGTAGTAGATTGGGAAGAACTTCTATTTACCAGTTTCTTCTAAAAGGAGAATGAGAAGTAAAAGGAGAAGCAGTAGCAGCAGCAAACTGGAGAAGAAAACAACAAAACAGAGGTGGGGGGAGAGAAAAAATCAAAGGAATATTAAATTCGCCTTCACACAATGGTTGCAATGATAATCTCTCTACACTTCACCTGGCATATTTACAATTAGGACAGGAAGTAATTGTTTCTCTCCCTCTCTTCCTCTTCCTCCCCCTCCCTCCTCTATTCCCCTCCCTCCCTCCTCCTCCCCACTCCATCCTCCATCCCCCTCCCTCCATCACTCCTCCCTCCCCACCTTTTTCCAGAATGTAGAGCTCTATAATTAGAAGTCTTCTAAGCTCATCCCCCATCCATATCAGAATGCCCTCCATGATCCCTCACAGATACCAGCCTATCATTTCAAAGCATTAGCTGATTTGCCCAAAAGGCGGGTAATTTTGTTGTCGGCAGACACCCCCTAAGACAAGAGAAGTCCTGTCTCTCTGTAACTCTCACTTTGGGCCCTAAGCTGCTCTTTGAAGCAATGAAATGAGAGAGCAGCTCTTGAGAGGACCGCAAGTCAAATGGCCGACCCACGCCACCCCTGCACACTATGTATTCCTCTGGGTTTTTAGTAACTGCTGTGACAAAAGCAGACCCTGTGTTCTGGGCTAAAATCAGTCAGGCAGGAAGGACACACGGACACATACTCATACCCCTCATGTCTGGTTTTCCAAAAGGAAAGTCGTGTCACAACTGTTCTCAGGATAGAAGACACAAGGGCCAGGCCCAGGCAAAATTATAAAATCACTTGAGGATGCCTTTGGCTCCTTCCACTTCTTCTCCAATTTGTTAATTCCTTCACAATATTGTTTGCTAATATATCCTAATTTTATTAAAGAAGTTTGTCAAAGGGTAGATCAAATCACCCCATTTCTTGTGGAGTTCGTGCCTATACTTACACAGAGCCCATTCACATGATAATTCTCAGGATGAGTCTCCTCGGTGACTCAGGTTTATTCCAACATGACCTCATGGGAACCAGCAAACCCTATTCAGTGCTGAAAGCTAGGTCTGTCTTGGGAGGCCAAGAATGTTTATCTACAATGTAGGACAGCCTGGGGTCACACAGCGATGCTCCTGGTGACATACCATATTACTATACTTTCCTTTGATTTTAGGGCCAACTTTGCTATCATGTAAGTTAGCGTGCTGTGCTCTGTTCCTTCCAGACCAAAAACACTATAGGCTGGCTATAGACAGGTCTGGGCAGGGCTGATGGGAATGGAACCTGTTCTAACAGAGTGGAGGTCCCAGTCAGTGAAAGCCATGAGCAACTGCAATAAGGCTCAGAAAACCGTGTGGGCATGGCCTGCCCCACTCGCTGGGCCCTGACAACAAGCACTTCTGACTTCAAAGTAGTCTTCTCTGCTGCCATGAAGTCAAAAATCATCTCTTTATTATTTCTGCCTTTTGAGAAAATCTCTTGTCCTTCCACTCCACTAAGCTATCCTTCTGGAACATAAGGCTTCAGGCCTCACTTATCTGGTTTCCACAGGCAGAGATCCAGGAGATCTGTGGGCCTCTAAGCAAAGGCTCTAAGAAGGAGTAGAGGGGCCAAATGCAAACCTCATCTTGTCATTCTCCAGCTTAACACACTTTCATGGCTCCCTTCCTCCCACAGGGACAATGGCAAACTCTGGCCATGGGCTTCCAAGGCCAGCCTGTTTGACCCTTTGCCCTCTCCTGCCTCAGGGCCTCATCAAATGAATCCCCTGCATTTCCAAGGACTTAACAATCTCTGAACTTTCGCATGTACATTTTCCTTGCTAGGCCTCTTCTAAGAATTTCTCCCCACCTTAATCAGCAGGAGTAAGAGAAAAACCCTGATGAAGTCAGAGCTCTAAGAAGGAAGTGGATAAGTGTAGGAGGCAGCATTTTAACATCTGGGACAAACATTCCCAGATTTTTGTGTTTGCAGTATTTCATTACCAGAAGGAGGAGAAGGAGAAGAAGGAAGATGAGAGAAAAGAAGACAAGGAGAAGGAAGAGGAGGAGAAGGAAAAAAGGAAGAGGAAGAAAGGGGGAAGGGTGAGGGGAAGGAGAGGAGGAGGAGGAAGAAGGTAACAAAACCAAACCAAGGGAGGATAAGGGTTTCAGACGGTCAATGTCATGCATGCTCAGAGAACAGGGATGTCCCTGTGACAGCTCAGAGAAAGGATTTGTCTTCTTGGTCACCTTACGGTGGCCATGCAGACTTGGGGAGATGAAGGTGGTTTGCAGAGAACAAATATCCTATATTCTGGTGGTCAGAGCTCATTCTTGCTTATCCCCAGGGGGTCGAGGGTCTGAAGCTGCTGAGTGGCCTCCCCCGGCAGGTTGGGGGGTACCCAAAGAAGATATCCCATCAATTGACAAGGATATTCTGGACCTGCTGGTGCACTGCTGAATATCTGGTTCTCAGATCACCCTATGAATGTATGGGCCAAACACTTCCTTATTATCAGCTCGACACCTTTTTCATCTAGCTCACAGAAACCTAACTTACTAGAATACAAGCCACTAAACTGGAAATCAACTACAACTGAACCAACAGAGTAATAAAGCTACTACAACAATAACAAAAACCAACGTGCTTCACATTCAAACAGTGCCTCCCAAGTTCAAAGACTTTCACAAACGTCATCTCACTTGAAGATGGAAGCCCGCCGCACAGCCCTACTGTGAAGCACGCCACCTTCTCCCCATATCACAGACGAGAAAACTGAGCTCTGGAAGCAGAGATGACTGCCTGAGGGCCCCCGCATCTCACAAGTGGAGTCAGAACTCCAAGTTCATGTCCTCACAGCAGCTCCTGTCCCCTTTCTGCTGTACTTTGCTGATTTTCACCAGCACTCACACCAACAGCAAAGCAATCAAATAGAGGTTTAATTCTCTGATTCAAACTCAACTCAAGCACAGTTCAACAAATGTTTGTTCAGTCTCAGCTCTGTACCTGTACATGGCATCACCCCCAAATATCTCTCAAAACTCATGAGACCCTCGTGGACTTCAATTGTCTAGACTCCTGTTTTATTTAAACAAAATATATTATCCAGAAGTTATAAAAACTGACAGTATTTAAATGTTTAGCATTAACAAATTAATGTGATGAACACACATACACACAGTTACAATGATTAAATATAGATAACTCACTTGGAAATAATGTCCAAGTGTAAATAAGAGCCCTTAGTAGGGTAAGGTCAGACTTTCCTGACCCTTGTGACAGATTCTGCCTGTGCCGGGAAATGCCTAATTCACTAGAGAACCAAACATTTTTTTTAGACTCTAAAATGAATTTTAAACAAAAAGCTTCAGAGACCTTTTATTAAATTCCCAAATTGTCTAATATTTGCAATTAATAAATGCCAGTGGGCATTTACAGAGCACTGAACTAAGAGTCTAGAGACATAGGTTCTAGACCCAACTGCCCTGCAGAAACCAGAAAACCACAGAGCCCCTAACTTCCCAGGGCTCAATTCTCTCATCTGTCCATCCACTGCTGGACTGTGCCACAGGTGACACCTACAGCTTCACGTGCTGTGATTTGAGTTCCCATCCCTGGAGAAGCTCCTTCCTGGTCCATGAACTCAAACTAATGATCGCTTCAAGCAAGCAAGACTGTGAGACTGTGTGAGAGAAAGAGAATGTGCAATCACCAAAACAAACAAGCCCTGACTTCGGAGACCAAGCTGTCCCAAATGATGGCAAACAGCAGTAACTTGGAGGCTCAGTGCACCTAAAAGGGCATTCTGTTCTACACAATACTGGGGATACGGGGAAAACCATGGATTTTCATCAACACCCACGTGCAGAAATTTCCAAAGCAAACATTCTTTGGAAATAAAAACTGCAGTCCTAGATGTCATCATCTTCCCTGGGCTATGAGTCACTCAGGTGACGGCATCCTGTATCAGCCCCCCACAGGGGGCTTCAGAAATCTTAATTTGCCCAAAGATGCTAATCAAGCCTGGAGGCTTAGAGTCCTGAGCCTGCTGATGTGCTGTGTTTGTTTTAAATCAGACCGCCTACTTGGTGTGAGCCTGATCTCTGTTATTAAATCCCCTTTTGTTCTGCCATACACCCATCAATCTTATCTTACAAATCAAATAGAGAAGGGTTAGCATGTTTATAATTAAACCCTGTAAGCTGTTTCCAAATATCTAGTCAGTTGCCCTATACAAGTGCACCCATAAATATCCTTTAGTTATAAAGTGAAGCTTATCTGAATGGTATTTATAATCTCTTTTGCAGTAAAACAATGGCCTGTAATCTCTTCTGGGTTTAATATAATTTAGACTATGTAATTTGCTTTGAGTTAGAGTATTATTCTGATTATCTTGATTGTATCCAAAACAGGACAGTTTTATGTAAAGTAAGGGAAAGAAGCACTTATAACCAGTGCCAGCTAACTTGAAAAATTCTGAACTCATAAATAATTCTGAACACATATTATCATTTGTGTTACTAGTTTGGATGTCAGTCAAAGACTGTTTACTGTCCCCCAGTATTCATCTGCTCCTTCTCCCTCTAAGAAACAGAATGCTCTCCCAAATTCTGGCCATGCACAGAGCCCCCCAATAAAGACCATCTCTCTGCCTCCCTTGCAGCTAGGTGTGGCCATGTGACTGAGTTCTCATAAACAGGTCACGAGCAGAAGTGCTGTGTGCGACGTCCAGCTCTTGGCATTTTAAGAAGTCTGAATAATTACTCTTCTCTCTCCCCTCCCATTGCTAGAATGCGGACATGATGCCAGGAGATATGAGCAAAACCTTTGGGAGTAAAAGCAACAGGAGAGGCAAAGTCTCAATCCCCATGAAGCCATACCCCTGCCTTGCTCTAGGCTACTGTATGAAATAGAGATTGGCCTCTACCTTGACTGAGCACTGCAGTCTGTTACCACCATTTAGTAAATATTCAAAGATAGAAATATTAATTTAACCTTTTACTGTACAGCCCCCTTTCCTCCTTTCCTCATGGGAAATTATACCTTCCCATGCATTCTTCTTCCTGTGTGGAAATTCAAAGAAATAAACATTTTAATCTGTGTTATATGTACATAGTACAGCACAGTGTAGTATTTCAGAGTGAGGGTTCTGACCTCAGGCCCCAGATTTCAAATATTGGTCACCTCCTAAATTTTATGTAACTTCAGGAAAATCACTCACCCTTTCTAAAGTCAGTTTCATCATCTATATATGTGATAATGCCTACCTCATAGGGTTTTAGTAAGAATCAAATGATAATGCATATTGAGAACATGATAAGTACTCAGTAGGTGTCAGTTTTTATGATAATGATAATGGTGTTGCTACATTTAAGTGGCAAAAATAGGACAAAAAGAATTGTGGAGTATAGCTTCAATTCGTCCGGACTCAGATAAACCAAACCAAAACAGATGATGCAAAATTGAAAAACCTTGTTTTTTTCACTCATTGCCTGCCTCCCTTTTTTCCCCAATGAAGCACCTCCTCCCCATAGTTCTTGCCTTACTAAACTGTGAACCAAGCAAGAATGGATATGTTCTCCTCAACTCTTAAGTTCACCTAGGTATTTTTTTTTTAAAGATTTTATTTATTTATTTGACAGAGAGAGATCACAAGTAGGCAGAGAGGCAGGCAGAGAGAGAGGAGGAAGCAGGCTCCCTGCGGAGCAGAGAGCCTGACACGGGGCTCAATCCCAGGACCCTGAGATCATGACCTGAGCCGAAGGCCGCGGCTTAATCCACTGAGCCACCCAGGCACCCCTCACCTAGGTATTTTTATTTAGAGCCTCTGTTCAGGGAATCCCAGGCATACATTATATGTAAGAGGTATTTGGTGGTGCTTCTTACTAAATTTATACTGAAACTCATTTTGTCATTGGTCCTTCATCCCGCCCTGCTGTTCACTCACCATGCTTTGTCCCCAAACTCCCCAGTCCCTCCTAGACACGTGGCTTGAGCCACAGAAACACATATTACCTGTTCAGGACACAGCACATGAGGAGTGCAAAGAGCTAACGAGTGCAGAGAGAGATGCCATGTAATGACCAAACACAGGCCACTCCAGCCTTGGGCTGGGGAAGTTTGGGGGTGGGTAGGGCAAGAGAAAAGACACGGTGTTGGGAACAATGGAAACTGGCCATTATAAGATCCGGGACACGTACATTTTAGTGTGGGGGTTGCTGATGACAGTGGTAAAATGAGAGAAGATAAACAGTGCAGGGTACTAGAGCGAATGTTAGCGTAGAAACCCATTACAAATCCCAGAGTAATGAAACCGAGGTGAAAACCCTGCTGACAGAGTTTTAGAAATCATAAAGTGTAAAAAAGTGAGGCATCAATAGGAGTGATGCTACTGGTAAGGATGATGATGACGATGATAATGCTGGTGAAGACAGCTGAGGGAGACACCTTTGACAACAAGTGCCCTGTCCAACTCCTCCCTCTGTCAGCCGACCTGCTGGTGCAGTGCAGCTCTTGGAGCAATACGTCATCCCTCTCCTCAGGCCAGAGTTGATAAAACAAATAGAAACATCTAATCCAAGATAGGACCATCAGATTTTTACTCTAGAATATATTAATCATTTACTCAACGGTTTCTTTCCACTTGTGGCTATGATAGAGCAGACTTGTATCTAACCAACCCTCTTGCCAAGAACCACCAGATGAGTTAAAACACCAAACCAAAAAAATTAAAGTAAATGAGCTACCAAGGTAGCAAGACCTGAGAGCTAAGATCCTAGAGGGAAGGAAAGCACACACAGACTAGCCTGACATTTGGCAGTACTTTTCTCCTTGAGGCGTTTTAAAGAGTGGCCAAGAGACTAGAAAGCTGAGAAGAGCTTTCTGCTTTCAGTTTTCTGTTATTGAGACAATAAATAAATAAATAAATAAATCAGAGTTCAGGGCCTACCAAGGAAAAGAGTCCTGGAGACACTCCTAAGCTCTCCATTGGAACTGTTGGAGGGCTACCCCCTAAGAATAAGGGCTTATTAGCACCAAGGGAGGTCCTTGGGGAAACACGACTACCACTTGTCCCCTGAGCTGGACCTGGGCAATCAGAGGCTCCTTACCACCGTCCCCCCAGCCCCCGTCCTTGGAATGTGTGCTCTGCTGCCTTGCCCATTTCCAGAAGCTGCCGCAAGGCTACAGTTTGAGACAGAGATATAGTGCTGAGACCATCAGGACGGTGTATGTGACTGCATCCAGGTAAGGCCTCTGCCTTTTCAAATCTGGCAGGCAGGTGCGGAGATGCACTCCTCCTCTGGCCACCTCAGACAAGCCTCCTAAGTTCCCTTACTTATAAAGCCCACCACCTACCCATGTGGAGTGGTCTGTCTCTTTCTTCCACCTCTCCCCACCCTCGGCATAAGGGGGCTGGTTTCAGATTATACCTGGGAAGCTTCCCAGGAGGTTGCGAATCTATAAGTAGAAATAAACAACCTCTGTAAAGACTGAAACACAAATCTGAATTAGCTCAATCTCAGATTAGATTAAGGTAATTAGCCTCCATCTTAATAGCTTTGTCCAAGCATCAGCAGCAAAAGTATATCCTCTCTGGGCGGTGATAATATCACTTGAAATGATCTCTTCAGTTTTTCACATACCACGTTCAGCACTCAATAGGAGACCATTTAAGCACCCAAGAGATGAAAATGTAGGCAACAACAGAAACAAACCTCTGGAGATCCAGATATTGAACTCATCCTTTACTCACCAGCCCACTGCACCAACCACATGTGATAAAGTGTGCTAGCCAGTGAGAATATACTGAGGAGCAGACGGTTATGATGCCCTGCCTTCATGGAGTTTTAGTCTGCTGGGCCAGTTCAACAGCAATCCCTCATTTGAAGGGGAGGAATAAAAAAGCCAGTCAGAGTCCATTAGATGGTCATAGGCAGGAAACCGTGAGATCATGGCAGGTGGTGGCCAGACCCCAGGCCCATGTAAATTTCAAAGGAGCCAAATGTAAGAATAGTGCAAAGAAAGCTTGTCTACCACAGAAGAGAATGGAGTATATCTATACAAGAAACACATAGACACAAAAATATCTAAGCCCAAAGAGAGAACCAAGGAGGTAGAGCAGCTTCCTGATGGCTTTCTAGTTCCCAAAAAGCCCAGTCTATATTTCCTATAACCGGGTTCCATGAGATACTATACTGTCTTCATCAGCGCTACTTTGAGCTTCTTAAAGTGAATTTCTGTTCCTTGTAATAAACAGGGTATCTGACAAAGATAGGAGCCATTTATGTTACCTAGAGACTAGGATGCTAACTGCCATGTTGCAAAAAAGGGAAAAGAAATCAATTCAATGTGTTGGCTTAGCTTGTTATGAATTTCATCCAGTTACAGGAGAAAATCCCACTTATGGATGATCAAACTTATCCAGGGTAGTCATATGCTGAGAATGGTAAACAACAAGAAGGGAGAGCAGGGGCCAAGCAGTTGCATCTTGTACCTAACATAAGGCTCCAAATAAGTTAAGTTACCTTCCAGAAAGTGAAAATCTAAATGCAATATTCAAACAAGTTTTATGATGCTCCATTCACAAACATATGCCCAGCATTTTTACCCATGTAGTCATGTATAAAAATAAATATAAAATAAAAATAAAAATACTTTTTCTAAAAGTATTTTATTTTATTTTATTGTGGGGGGCACCTGGCTGGCTCAGTGCATTAAAGTCTCTGCCTTCGGCTCAGGTCATGATCTCAGGGTCCTGGGATCGAGCCCCACATCGGGCTCTCTGCCTGCCCCCGCCCCCCGCCCCGCCTGCCTCTCTGCCTACTTGTGATCCCTGTCTGTCAAATAAAAAAAAATAAAATTTTTTTTAGCAAATAAAATAAATAAAATAAAAGTATTTTATTGTGTTTTATCTGTACAACTCCCTATCTTTGGCCTCTCCTCCTGCCAATAACCCTTCTGTCCAAATCACATATATTCAAAGTGGTCCAAAAAGAGAGTGCTCTGCAGAGGCAGACAGAGCAAGGGCACATAAAGGAACAGAATGCACTGGGGAGACGTGCAGGAAGGATGAAGTTACTTGAGGCTCAGCAAAACAAACCAAAAACTAATTTAAAAGCAATATAACTAAAAGACACTGGGCATATTTGAATTCCAAAAGCCAGAACTTCAATGCTCTTTTGAGACCTTGACCAAATATCCTCTGGCCATGGTAATTGTATTTTCTTTTTACTCATTTTGGCTTGTTTGCAAGTAGACCAGATTATGTTCATTTACAAGTTCATGTTATTCACGCTTATTTATGGGTTTATCTGTACATCTACACCTACACCCGCAAACACCTATGGCTTATGAATTTCAATCAAACACTTTAAAAAAAGCAATAAATGTTTTCTATTAGTGAATTCAGCATAGCACAGCTTGGAATTTCACCCATAGAAATGTCAGGTCCTTCTTCCCTCATCCAAAGAGACAAAAATGAAACAAAAGAAACGCGCCTCACTAAGTAAAATGAGCTAAAATTAGCAAGCAGCAAAGATGATGCCAGTTGCCGGGGGCAACAAATGGTTGATGGATGGAATAATTAAGATCGACAGTAAACTAATCTCTGTTCCTTTATTGAAAACGAAGTCCCCTGAATCAATTAGCCTTGTCAGGGATACCTTTTATAAAGAAACGATGACATCCCAGCCACTTGCCTTTGTTTATGGATTTGCCCACCCTTCAGTAAGTGCAAAAACTCATTTCAAAAGCACCAAGAAATAATAATGGAAGATTCTGATACATGAGGCGCTGCATAAACAAACATAGCCACAGCCCTTGAAAAATGTAAATCTCACATAGTATGCCCAGAAGACTTCATGCACTGACTCAAAGGCACATTATCCTCCAAATTTTGCTGCTAAAAAGCCTACAAGCCATTCTTTTGCAGGCCAAGCATGCACCTGTCAGACTAGAGATCTAAGTCCATTGTGAGGCCAACCCTCACAAGTGATAGAGCTAGGAGAGCAAAAAGGTGTCAAGGGGGAACTTCTGGCACTCACACAGTCACTTTGGGATCAAGAAACTGAAAGAAAAGACAGGGCGGTGGTTGTGCTAACATTCTATGCCAAACAGATCCACGCACACCTACTACAAGCATTACCCTGAAGTTAGGGAATAAATCGAAATTATTGGAGATGGCGGAGGAGAACTGCAGTCCGCCCTCCCCTGTTTCTGTGACCTGAATTTAAGCAATGGTGGCTGCAGTCCCTTGAGAAGTGGAGGGATTCTATAGTCAATCAAATGTCTTGGGACAGAGGATTAGGACTTAAGCATAAAACCCTTCTTGAGGGGCGCCTGGGTGGCTCAGTGGATTGGGCCGCTGCCTTCGGCTCGGGTCATGGTCTCAGGGTCCTGGGATCGAGCCCCGCGTCGGGCTCTCTGCTCTGCAGGGAGCCTGCTTCCTCCTCTCTCTCTGCCTACTTGTGACCTCTCTCTCTGTCAAATAAATAAATAAAATCTTTAAAAAGTAAAAAAAAAAAAAAAAAAAAAAAAACCCTTCTTGAGTTATTTTTATAGAAAATTCTGCTAATTTTATTTGTCTCCTCTCCTGCTTCTTTTTCAGTACAGCAAAGGAAAGTCAGTTAATGTTTCTTTGATGGTGTGGGCTCTCACAGCGCTCTTGGAAGAAGTACTTCGGAATATCCTGGTTGGGTAAGTTTGGGAAATACGGGTTTAAATGGGAAAAAGGGATTTCTTTGCTACAGAACATTTCAGGACATTTAATGTGAGTATCTGAATGGAGAACAGAGTTGGACAGTGACACAGTACATAGTATTTCCAAAACATTTTGGGCAGAGAATCAGATTTTTTTTCCACAAACATGTCATGGAACTATTTAAACCACAAAATACACTCCTAGAATTTGTATTTGAGAACATAAATGTAAATATGAAAGGTGCACAAGAATAGGCAGAACAGATAGGACCTTAGGATATATCTTATAAACTGTCCATTAAAAATGGATATACCACTGTCACTTTAATAAAGGGAGGAAGGAGTTTGGAGTTATCCAATAAAGGAATTTGCTTTTTTTTTTCCCTATAACAGTCAAACATCAAAAATCAAAGCTTGGTAGAAAAATAAATGAAATGAAAGTTTGGCAACTTAGGATATCTAATTACCTGATTACTTTTCATAAAATAAGATTTTATGATAATAGTAATAACACTGGCAAACTTTCATGTCTAAATATATATGCTGTATATGTGTACGCTGCAATTTTTGGTCACGGAATTTTATCACACTGCTCTAAGATGAAAACATGAAAGCTTTAACATCAAAGCTAAAACCAAGTGGTCCTGAATTGCCCTCAGAAGGTTGGCATCTGTCACAAATGTGTTAACCCAGGGCAAATGTAGAACGTCATTATTTCGAGGCGAAAATATACAGAGCAAATAACAAGAAATAGATAAAGTAGTCTGGGACCATTTTACCTCCTAACAGAGAATAATAAAAGGGAGTAACAGATTTTGCCTCATTGTAAAAAAATAAACCCTTTAAAATCATCACTAATGGAAGTGGATTGTTCCACTTTATTTTTTAAATAAACACCTAGTTTATGCAGATTTAAAAAGTGATATATGCTCACTATGGGAAGCCTGGAAATCACTGGACATTATTAATAGACACAGGACTAAAACAGACTCCTAAGCTTGCCACCACTCATGGGCATTTTGGTGTATGTCCTTAAAATCCACTATTTGACAGAGTTTAGGTCACACAGTGTTTAACTGACATCCTACTTGTTTCCTTCCTTTACAAATGATCTGTAGCGTTTTTCCATGCCTTCAGAACTCTTTGAAAACATATTCAAAATGGCTGTCTATGATTTCCAAGCCTTTAACATGCCCATTACCAAGAACGTTCTGCAACAGGGGGCTCTGTTTCCCTCCTCCCCTAAGACCTCACCTTGCAGAAACCTTACTGGCTACACAGCCAGGATCCTGCCGTCGGTGGACAGGCTTTA
This sequence comes from Meles meles, assembly GCF_922984935.1. Classification (NCBI taxonomy): domain Eukaryota; kingdom Metazoa; phylum Chordata; class Mammalia; order Carnivora; family Mustelidae; genus Meles; species Meles meles. The sequence goes on from NC_060074.1 coordinate 73,318,670, forward strand.
CAAGCCATCCTACTGAATATTCACCACACACAACAAGCATTTTCTTCTACACAGTCAATTTCAAGGCCCAAAGCTGCATTTTCCTCTCAAATGCAAATGTAAAATATACCCTTAGGCCTAAAATGCTACTTGCTTTTGCCAACTCACCAAATGCAGGAATCATCTGTGCAGTGGCCCAAGACAGACATGGCTGAAGCTGCCTTCTGAGGACTGTGATATTACAGAACCTCGATGCTGCAGGAAGCATAGCCTGAGAAATCTGTGAATCACAGGGTAGAGTTTTACTATCAGTAAGTGTATGCATCTCTGGCCGGTTAAAGTCCCTCTTTATAAATAAATACATCCAGGGGTGAAAAGAAAATAAATATGCTTATATTTTTCCTGTGATTATGGGCCCCATCAGAAGTAATACAAAAATTCTGTTATCAGTATAGGTGGGGGTGGGGGAAGCTTCCACCAGCCACTCAAAATGCCATCTATTAACTAGGATGGGGCCATCTGTTGCAGAGAGAGAGCAGTTCAAGTTGAGTAGGCACTCCTCCTTCCTGGTGGGCTGCGGCTGGAGTACTCCAAACACCTTTTCCTGGGGTCAGGAAGAGCCATCAGTAGGAAATAACTTTGAATCACTACCCATGTGGGCTGGATATGAACCAGCCCCCTTAGAAAGGCCGATCTGGACAGAACGACACTAAACTCTGGGCCCTGCCAGCCTCCCACAGCCAGGCTGCTGACACTTTTATTTGCTGGCATTTACAATGTTGCAGCAGCTCAGCCCTACTAATGTGGCTGCTTCCAACACAGCACTTAGGCAAGGACTTCTGAAAGGAAAGCAGAAGGATGCTTCTCTAAGGTAGGGGGCCTCCACCAGTCCTGTTCACACAAAGGGCAACTGCAATGTCTGAAAAGCAAAAGCTTGGGATGGGTAAGTCTAGCATTTGCTGCTTCACAAACAGTGGGATTACTTGTCTCTATCTCTCTCTCTCTCACACACACACACACACACACGCACACACACACACACCTGTTAAGGTATTTATCGTTATTTTTTCCTACTACTTATAATGAAGAAAAGCAATCTGCCATTTAAAACCACAGCCGCCTCCTCAGGAAAATGGCCATGTTAAAGGGAGGAGGAGCATCTGCTAAAGCTGGAGAAGGCCGAGTCACTGGACTGCGCTTTCTGCATATAAAGACAGGTGTAGACCGAGTCTGGAAGTCCGCCTGAAGCCAAAGAGCTTAAGTGTGCTGCAAAGAGACAGAGGGAGGAATTGGGCATTTCGAATTGCCATGGTGCCGAGAAGTGCAGAGGGTGTGGGCTGTGGAAAAGCACAGGCACAGGAGCGGAAGGTGGGGCTGGCAAGAGAGCCTAGGCCAGAGCGCCCAGCTGGGCAGAAATCCTGATGGTGCGAAGGACCAGCAGACTTGGCCCAACAGGGATGCCGTCATTTATCCGCTGCGGTATAACCTTGGGACCCGCAAACCTTCAGTGCAAATTCTGCTAAATGCAAGAGCCTTGTTTACGTAGTTGATCCGGAAAGTTAAAACTTAGGAAGACCTGAGACTCCTGAGTAGTGCGGTCAGACTCTTGGCTTCTTTCTGCTCAGGTCGTGATCTCAGCCCCGCGAGATCGGGCTGTGAGTTCTGTTCTCGCGAGATCCAGTCCCTCGCGCGTGTCTCTGAGCGCAGCAGGAGTCCACTTGAGATTCTCTCCTCCGCTCCTTCTACTCATTTGTTTTCTCTCTCCTCCTACTCTTTCGTTTTCTCTCTCTGTCTGTTTCTCTCTCTCTCTCTGTCTCTCTCCCCACCCTTCTTCCTCTTCCTCCCTCCCCCTCTCTAAAATAAATAAATCTTAAAAAAAAAAAAAAACTTTACTGAGACCTACTGTGTCTTAAACTCTGTAGGTTCCAAGTACAAAATGAATTCTTCCAAGGTGTCATTCCCACTTTACAGTTGAGGGGACAGAGAGAAGTCAACAGGCCCGTAAATGACAAGGGTGGGATTTGTTGTTGTTTTATCAACGCCACAGTTTTATTTGTAGAGAACAAAACATGAAAAGACATTGTTGAATGTACTCCAACACCTGAAAAACCCACCCACAGCAGTTTCTCTGAGACTTTTGTTAAAGTACTTGATATCACAATACTCTTTAAAGTGTATAGTATGTTCAGATGAAGAAAAAAATCCAATTCTGATGCATTGTTAACAATACAAAGAAACACAACATAATTTGAATGAATTTTATTTTTAAAAAGATACATGGGGGGAGGGGGCCTGCCTGGGTGGCCCAGGTGTTAAATATCTGCCTTTGGCCTTTGGCTCAGGTCATGATCTCTGGGTCCTGGGATCCAGCCCCACATCGGGCTCCTTCTCTCTCTCCCTCTGTCACTGCTTGTGTTCCCTCTCTACTCTCTCTCTCTCTCTGTCAAATAAACAAATAAAATCTTAAAAAAAAAAAAATACACAGGGTACATTTATACACAGTTCAGGTGTAACATGGAGGATTTTTTTTATGTTTAACACCCTCATTTGATTGACAAAAGGAACCCCTGACTATACCTCTCTAGTGTCAACAAGATTTGGTTTGGAATAGACTGGAGCCACACACAAATACGTTCAGGAAATTGTATCAAGCATGATTCCCTCCTACATAACCCAAGCATGCCCTGGATTCCTTCAAATGAGGAGAAGCTTTTGCATATATTTCTTTCACTCTGGTTCAATGTGATACATTTCTGGAGCTAATCTTCATTCTGTCCTTGAGAAGCTGATCAGCTCAAGGAAGATCTAAGAGGAACTTAGATGATGGAGTTTCAGGGCCATATGCTTAACCACTGTACCATTCGAAATTAAGGGACAAAAAGAAATAGGGGCTGGAAGTGATAAGACCCTAGAAAGAGTCAAAATGCATTAGACAAGGGTATTGAGCCAGTCTTCCCCAGTTCTTCCTGGGCAGGATGATCACAGCCAATGTCTGAGTTACACACCTCTCCTTTCATGTTGATTCACTGATTCAACACAACAAGGTGCTGAGCAACACATTTTATGTGAAGAAAACTATGAGTAAGGCAGCCTGGCTCTCGCCCCCACAGAGCTGACAAGTTAAAGGAGAAAAAGAAAGACGATCATTCCATAGGAATCAACATAATATAAGCTTGCTATGAGGGAAGTATACCATGCTTTAGGATATACAGGAGGGGCTCCTAACCCAGAGTTGGAAGCCCAGACAAGGCTTCTTGGGAGGTGTGGGGGGACAGCAAACATCGAAATTGAGTTCTAAAATCTTAGAGTTATCCAAGAAGAAAGAGGACAAAGAGAAATCCAGCAAAAGAATCAGTATGTGTAAAAACCCACAAACAAGAAGGCCATAGTATGGTAGAGCTGGAACCATTCAGGAGAAAAATGAAAAGAAATATACTTGGATATTTAAAATGAATCTGGATCATACATGCCAAATAAAGAAGTTACACTTTATGGAACCTCTGGATAGCTCAGCTGGTTAAGCGTCCAACTCTTGATTTTGGCTCAGATCATGATCTCAGGACTGTGAGACCGAGGCCATGCTGAGTTCCATGCTGGGGGTGGACCCTGCTTAAGATTCTCTCTCTCCCTCTCCCTCTGCCCCTCCTCCCCCCACCAAAAGAAAAAAAGAAAGAAAGAAGTTACATTTTATCACAGAACATGAATATGATTATCATGTTTTATGCAAAAGGAGGATATGATTCATTCATTCAACAAATATCTACTGAGCACCTACTATGTGCCAGGCATTATTCTGGATACTCAAGGTAAATTGGTGAATGAATTAAAGATCCAGGCTTTATATGGGGGTGTGGGAAGGCAAACAATTAATACTAAAAATAAAAAGTAAATTATGCAGAATGTTCAAAGGGGATAGAACAATAAATTTAAAAAAAAAAAGCTATGCAGGGTAAGACAGATTGGAGTGGGAGTGGGAGAAGGGAGCATGCAATTTCAGAGTTGTCAAGAATAGGCCTAATATGGGTGATAGCAAGCAAAAACTTGCAGGTTCTTACTACTGATCACTCTGCAACTCACAATCAACATATGCAAACATATTATTAGATACTCAAAATAAAACTTAAGGCTTTTTCATGTTTGTTCAATGTCCACAGTCTTGCTTACCTTACTCAGAGTCATAGTCCCATTTTCATCCAGAAACATAAAATTACTTTAGACTTTAGAATCTAGAGCCTGGAAATTAACAACAACAACAACAAAAAAAAAACAGATATAAACTGAAATTTAGCCCAAACCTCAAGTATTTTCATAAGCTACTAATATTATATGTACCCCTTAGATATCTTTCAATGACTTGAAACTTTCTACACCCCTTAAGCCTTATGTCCATCTCTTTTAAAATTCAGCAGATTAAAAACATTTGATTTACATCTATTTTTCCTATGGCTACCCCAAGGACTTGTTTCCCACTGGAAGACAAAAGCAACCATATTTGGTCAATTTGGTTTCTGTCCTCTCTCTTTTTCTTTTCCGAGTTTATAATTGTCAGGAACAGCTGTGTGCATTGCCAATGCCTTCCCCAAAACTAACAGGGCTCTAACATACAAAACATCTATTCTGCTTCTAAATTTGTTTTTAATTATATTGCAAGATGGAAAAAGAAATGCCTTAGCTGTTAACACTGGCTCAGTGGGGCCAACAGTAGACATAGAGCAGACACAAGGAAATACTTCAAATTTTTTTTTTTAGTTTGCCATGATTTAATAGCAGATATTCCTGGCTTTGAGTGAACTCTGCAATATCCCAGTGCGACAGGATAAATGGTCGTCTACCACTATTAATTTTAGGTCATAATGTCTGAAATGCCGCTTCAAAAATAAATGCAGTATTTTCACTTTATTTGGTCAGGTAAATACTAAACTATTTTGTCATAATAACTTTACAACACTGTGTTTCACCTTGTCTTGCCTTGACTGCTGAAGGTAATAGGGACCATTTTATTATGTCCATAAATTGAGTCAATTGACTTATCCTTATATCCTGTTTCCTGAACTTAACGAGAGATTCTGCCTCATTAGGAAAACACACCATCCTGCAGCAGGATCAAAAGCAAAGGAAGCCTGATAATAAGTCATTTTGATTTCAGGGAATGTTCACCAGGCAAACTTTCAATATTCTGGCAGAAGTAAAACAAATAACTGGCTTTGCAAAGCATGGTTTGCTCAGAGCTGTACTTACACTGGAAACATCCCAGAAGGGTCCACATATGGGGGAAAAAAATCACTGCTTCTGAATACGAAGTGGCACTCGTCATGACTCTATAGATTTAAGTGGCTCCACATATCTATCAAACAGCACAATTCAAAATATTAAATATTTTTGCAAGGAGACTTTTAAAACGATCTTTAGAGTCATCACTTTTAAAATTCAGACCAACAATCACAATCATATTCTTGGATTAAATCTGTGAGAAATAAATGGTGAAGCCGAGGTATTCCTTCTGGTCTGCGAACTCTGAAGGCTGTGGCATTTGTTATTGTTGTTGCTTCTTTACAGGGCCTGGGACATAGTTCAGTAAACAGTTGTGTTGTGGTGCTGTGTTAACCAAGACAATGGCTAAGGTGAGAAGGTCCTCCGCACTGCATTCATAGGAGGACCAGGACCCAACCCACAGATACTGATGGTAGAGAGGATGAGCAAGAATGCTTTTAAATAATTACTATCATAGACTAGCATCTGCATTGTTCTGAGCACAGTAGGTTACTTCCTTTGATCTTCACAACATTTCTATAGTTACGTACCATCATTGCTATCATCTTATAGAAGAGTAAACATAATGTGTTCAAGTTCACCCAGCTGTCAGGTGGCATATGCTTCCCAAACCTGAGCTTTTGGAATTTAGGGTCCAAATCTTATAGGCTAACATCCAGAGGAAGCTGCCCTGCCAGCAAACAAAGACAGCCACAGGAGCCTGGTAAGAAATAAGCAAAGACCCTACAAGTGCAAAGAAGAGCCAAAGACAATGGGCAAGGTTGAGCTGAGCAGACAAGTTTGCTTGTGTCAGTTAATTCAGCTTATTAGAGGCCACGCCCCCAGTGGATACATTTGGCCCTGCTACTCCCTGGGCCTCTTCCACATGCTGAGACCTCAAGGGATCTGTTCTGCAAGAGCCGATGAACTTCCTCCTCATTACCTTATAGAATGCCCATATTCTAGATCAAAGAATTTGAAGATCTCCAGCTTCATAATAACAAACACAACCAGAGTAACTACTCTCTGAAGTATTGCCCAAAATGTTTATGTGCTGAGGACCCAATTCAATCCCACTGCGAGTGGGTAAACTTCAAGCAGTCCCACTAGACAGCAAGCGTGGGAGAAACAATACAGAAACCACTTCAGGCTCTAGTTACATAAGCCAAGTAAGTTAGAGAACTGAGTAATTACTAGCGAATTTCATTCATATTGTAGACCACCAAGACACCAGTATTCCCATTCTCCACTATCTAAAAGTAAAAGTAAGATTTATCCAGCACTCTGTTGGAGTCATGTAAAAAAAAAAAAAAAAAAAAAAAAAAAAAGAATTATAAACCTGGATATGCTTATAAGGAGTCCAAATATAAATTATTATTAGCTAGGGGCTCCTGGGTGGCTCAGTGGGTGAAGCCTCTGCCTTCAGCTCAGGTCATGATCCCAGGGTCCTGGGTGGAGCCCCGCATCGGACTCTCTGCTCAGCAGGGAGCCTGCTTCCCCCTCTCCCTCTGCCTGCCTCTCTGCCTACTTGTGATCTCTCTGTGTGTCAGATAAATAAATAAAATCTATAAATAAATAAATAAATTTTATTAGCTAATGCCCAAGGATGACAATGGGGCATTCTGGCCTGCGCCAACTCTCCAGCTTCATCTTACTCCACTTCTGCTCACTCACTGCTCTTCAGCCACATTGAACTACCTTCTAATTCCACTTCACAGCTGCACGTGCGTTGTTTTTTTGTCTGGAGTGGTCCTCTTCATTCACACTCATTGCCTGGATAACTCTTGTATCTTTTGAGGTGGAAAGAACAGGAACACAAACTCGACTGGCTCACATAGTAAAAAACACATCAAGAAATCCAAAGCGAGGGATGCTCCACAGTTGGTTTATCAACTTAAGAAAGCTAACAAGAACCAAGAATTTTTCCATCTTCTTGCTCTGCCTTTAGCGAGTGGGCTTTGTCCTCAAGGGAATTCCACTCAAGGTCACCCGACATGACAACATCCAGAGGCAGAATCACCTCTTCTTTGTAAAAAGTCAGGAGACCATTCCCAAAAGTCCTCTAGCACTTCTCTTTGGTCTCAATAGCCAGAATTATAGCACATGTGTTAACAAATCACAGGCTCTAACTTACCACATACCTAAACCCGTCAATGGCAAACCCACGAAAACTATCCTTATTACCTCAGATCAATCAAGACCTATATTCTGGAGCCAACTTCCCTGACAAACGTGGCTAGATAGAGGAAGCTGGACACGTAAAAATTAAAATGGAGGATGGGAGTCCTCAAGGGAAAGAAAAGAAGAGGAAAGGGAAATTGGGTGTTTGGGAAACAATCTCTAGGGTGTGTGATGAACAACACTTAGGGTTTAAGGAAGGACTTCCCTGAAATCTACTCCACACCCAGACTTAGATCTCCCCACTACAAACTATCAAAGAACACTCTCCTGGGGCACCTGGGTGGCGTAGTCAGTTAAACATCTGACTCTTGGTTTCGGCTCAGGTCGTGATCTCAGTATTGTGGGACTGAACCCCATGTGGGGCTCTACACTCAGTGAGAAGTAGCTTGGGATTGTCTCTCCCTCTTCTTCTGCCCCTCCTGTTGTGCTCGCTCACTCTCTTTCTCTAAAATAAATATTTTAAAAAGCACTCTACTTTTTCATCATCGAATTTATCACAGTTGTAATTAAATAATCATGTGCATGAATATATACCTAATGTCTTTCTGTCGCCCCATACTCTCTTCTTTATTGCTCTAGCCACAGCACCCAGCATGATACCTAGCAGAGTTATTTGGCCCTAATGGGGTCTCCTTCCACCACTGGAGCTGTACTGCTATCAAGACTTCTCTCCTTCCCTTTGCTTCAAGACATTAGGTCTACTCCATGGACTCTAAGATGTAAACAGCAAGTCAGGGCCCTAGCAGTCTGTCTGCCTCCGTGCCTCACTGCCAGCGGCACTGTTGGCCAGTGACATGCCCTGATCCATCTCCCTTATCCATAAAGGCAGCCTATGTGAGCCCCTGCCAAGAGAGCAGATGGCCAGGCTGTGTCCAGCTTAATCTCCTAAGGAGGTATATTTCCTCTTGCAGCTCACAAACTCCACGAACAAGTAGCCCATGAGACAGAAACTTGGCACTGGCTCATCAAATTTTCTCCAAACCAGTGTCTCTTGTGGCATCAGAATAAGATGCATAACTGTGCTTTTGTTTTTGCTTTTTTAAAGATTTTATTCATTTATTTCACAGGCAGTGAGAGAGGGATCACAAGCAGGGGGAGTGAGAGAGAGAGAAGCAGGCTTCCTGCTAAGCAGGGAGCCCGATGTGGGTTTCAATCCCAGGACCCCGGGGTCATGACCTGAGCCAAAGGCAGACACTTAACGACTGAGCCACCTAGGCGCCCATAACTTTGTTTTATTCCTTCCCCTTGAGAGAACAACTGAGCTAGAAACACTGAGTTCTTTGGAGTCAAACACACTTTGGGAAATTATTTAATCTTTCTGCATCTCTTTTTGCTCATTTTTAAAATGGAGAAAATCATCATTCTCCCATGATGCTGTGAGGTACCATGTGATAATGACTATAAGATGTAACAGATGATAGATTTCATCATTCTTATTGCATTGACACCTACCAGAGGGGAAGTGGGGGGGGGGGGTGTGAAATAGGTGATGGGTTCTAAGGAGGGCACTTGTGATGAGCACTGGGTGATGTACAGAATTGCTGAATCACTGTATTGTACACCTAAAACTAAAATAACACTGCATGTTAACTATACTGGAATTAAAATTTTAAAAATTCAAAAAAATTTAAAAGAAACCATATGAGGCCACCATCCAGTGGAAAGTGGTGGGAGGTGGTGTGATGGGCCTCGGAACTACACCTTGTTCACTAGAGATAAGACAATAACTTTGATTCTGCCAAGACTTATTAGCCAAGTCTGGAGAGTACTTCCCTAAGGAGCTAACAAAGGTTTCTGTGCTTAGAATGGTTTGAGAAACTTCACCATTAGAAATCAAGAGTAAGTAATTTTAGAAATTAATATTAAGAGTTAAGAGTCCCAGGGCACCTGGGTGGCTCAGTGGGTTAAGCCTCTGCCTTCAGGTCAGGTCATGGTCTCAGGGTCCTGGGATCAAGCCCCGCATCGGGCTCTCTGCTCAGTGGGGAAGCTGCTTCCCCCTCTCTCTCTGCCTGCCCCACATCGGGCTCTCGGCTCAGTGGGGAAGCTGCTTCCCCCTCTCTCTCTGCCTGCCTCTCTGCCTAGTTGTGATCTCTCTCTGTCAAATAAATAAATAAAAATCTTAAAAAAAAAAAAAGTTAAGAGTCTAAAAGTACTTCCAGTTACAATACTCTAAAGGAACAGTATCCAGCCTGGAATCATGACCATGAGAACTTCTAGCCACTCTTTTCTGGAAGCTTACAGCTTCCTCTTGTTATCCCTTACCTTTCCCTTTAAGGGAACTGGATGTTTATCTTCAAAGTCAGCTGGGAGTCCAGGTGATTGAGAACACTGTACCTATCTTCTGGAGAAAAGAGCAGCAGGGCAAAAGGTGGCTGGTAGCTGCTTTTTCAAGTAGAGGAAAGCACACTGCATCCCAGGGCCTGCACCAAGAATAGGGAAAAAAGGACATCTCAAGCCCCCTGGGCCAGAGGACTGTCCATCACCTCTAAGGGCCTTCAAGACCATGGTTCCCCAATTACAACACACCCTTGTAAGCAATGTCTTCTCTTGCCCTCAGTGGATGTAGTGAGACCATACTATCTTAGGTCAATCTTTAGCTGTGCTGGATGAAGAATAGACATTCCCTTTGCAAGTGGACTGTTCCTCTCTGCCCATGGATCCTTCACCCCCATGCCCTGCAGAGAGCAGTCAACATTGTAAGAGATCACATTCTAATGAACACAATGATTCCAACTTGAAGAGTTCAAGAAAAGACATGGTTGGAAGACGTGTTGTTCTACATTTGTGTCATAAATTTAAGAATGAAAAATTTAAAGCTACAAGAAAATAATTGCTTGCATTTCCCCCATGTACTCTGGGTAAGACTTTCATTTGTGATCATCAAGGAAACACTCTACAGTCTCAGTACAGTCTGAGAGGCACTGGAAGCCAGTATTCAACTGTGCCAAGGGGGATGATGCCATATCATGAGTAATGATATAACCAGCACTAACATGAAAAGTATTAAAGTGCCCCAGCAGCAAGAAGATGTACACTGTCCAATGCGAAAAGTTCTGAAGAGCCACATCATTGTAATAACAGTATTGCTACTTCTTTATTGCATGAGAAATAAGAAATCAGCCAGGAACAATGCAATTAATGATAAAGAACATGAAGAGATGCCTGGACACCTGCACTGATTAGACAGTAGACACGTACACAAGTCCCTCTTTTACACCCATTATGTAATCTTCATCGACAAACCACTTTACCTTGCACAGGCCCATGGATTTTGTAACACATTTTTAATCGAATTGCATAAGGAGATGGAGTCCCACAAAAACGTATTTGCCCAAGTCTCTGCACACCCTCAAGAAAGCCAGAAGTCCTGTCTCTTGTCAGCAATTCTCCCCTCTGCCACAGAAATAACATTTTAGCTGAACACATGATCACATAAAGATAATATTTTCCAGCCTTCTTTGTTATAAGGTATGGCCATTTGACACTTCTGGGTTATGCCTCTGAAAAAGAAATGTGCAGGCCCTTCTTTGACCCTCTCCCTGCCCCCTGCTGGCTGGGATATGATGAGAACTGAAGCATTCCTACAACCAGAAATGGAATCCTGGGGTTAGGGTGGCAGAATCACAGTACCAGTCCTGGTTCTCCCATCTCTACCGGTCCTGTGAGACAGAAATAAGATCCTGGTTTATTTAAGCCCCTGTATTCTGAGGTTTCTTTGAGATACCAATTTCCTTAGGAGAAGCCAGCACATGGAGCCTGTGAGAGAATAAATCCAGGATTCAGTTTTACACTTCAGTTTGAAATTCCTATGAAATATCAAAATGGTGATATCACATAAATAGTTGTATCCACAGTCTAAAGCTCACAAGAGAGATCTATGTTGAAGACATAAATTCAAGCCTTGCAGCATATAGATTTTAATCAACCTTATTGAGGTACAACTTATAATAAATTGCATCTAGTTCAAGTACTCGATTTCCTGAGTTTTGACTGCTGTATCCCCCTAAGAAACCACTGCACTGGGAAACAAACTGAGGGTTTTAGAAGGGAGGGGGTGGGGGGATGGGTGAGCCTGGTTATGGGTATTAAGAAGGGGCAGATTGCAGGGAGCACTGGGTGTTACATGCACACAATGAATCATGGAACACGCCATCAAAAACTAATGACATACTGTATGGTGACTAACATAACATAATAAAAAATATATATAAAAATAAATAAATAAAGATACAGAACATTTCCATCATCCTGAAAGGTTTTCGTGTGCTCTTTTGCAGTCTGTCCCTCTGCCCCTGGCCTCAGGCAATGCTGATTGGCTTTTTTTTTACTTAAATTCAATTAATTAACATATAATATAATATTTGTTTCAGGGGTACAAGTCTGTGATTCATCAGTCTTATATAATACCCAGTGCTCCTTACAACAACTCCCCAGTGTCTATCACCCAGTTACCCCATCTCCCCCACCCCTCAAGCTACCCTCAGTTTGCTTCCCAAGATTAAGAGTCTCTTATGAGACTCTGGTTTCATCTTTTTCCTTTTTTCCCTCTCTTCCCCTATGATGTTGATTGGCTTTTTATCACTATAGATTAGCTTGCATTTTCTAGAATTATAAATAAATGGAATCATCTAGTACATATGGTTTATGTCAGTCTTCTCTCACTTAGCACAATGCATTTGAGATTCACCCATGATTGTGTATAGCAGTTTTTCATTCTTTTTTGTTGCTGCGTAGTATTCCATTGTATAGATAACACATTTTGTTTATCCATTTACCCATTGATGGACTTTGGGTTGTTTCCAGTTTGGGGCTACTGTGAATGAAGCTGCTATGAATATTTCTGTACAAGTCTTTATGTGGACTTGTGTTTTCCATATACATGGATTTTTTTATCTTTAGAACTTTTGAATGAAACTTCTCAAGAATTTGAGAAAATAAGAGAGTCCAGGACCAAGTTCTGAGTTATTCCATGCAAAGTCTGGACAGAAGAGGAGAAGCCCACAAGACAGAGTTGATAAGGAGAGAGAAAAAGAAGAAAACCAGTTAAATGTGTACTGTTAAAGCCAAAAGAAAAAGTATTTCAAAGTGGCGGTAATTGACAGTTTTGACAAATGCTGCTGTGAGGTAGGATGGAATGTCACTAAAAAGCGTCAATTAAATTTGATAACATGAAAGTGATTGACAACCTTCGTAAGAGGAATTTTGGTGGGGAGGTAAAGGTGAAAACCAAATTGTAACTGGACAAAGAGCAAATAAATGAGAAAGTGAAGTAATTATGTATGTACAAGTCTTAGAATTTTAAGTATGAAAGAGGCAACTGATGAGAAGATGAAATTAAGGGAGAACTCTTTTCAGTACGAGATACAAAAGCACATTTGAGGGGGTTCTGGCTGGCTCAGTCAGTTGAGTGTCTGACTCTTGATTTCAGCTCAGGTCATGATCTTGAGGGTATAAGACCGAGCCCCACATTGGGCTCCACACTGGGTAAGGATCCTGCTTAAGATTCTCTCTCTCCCTCTGCCTCTCCCCCATGTGCTCGCACTTTCTGTCTCTCTCTCTAAAAAAAAAAGAAGAGAAGAAGCATGTTTGAATAATGATGGAAAAGATTCCATCTGGGAATGGACACAGGGAAGGTGAATGCATAAGTTCGAGTTTGTCCAATATAGGAGTTTCATCATGGAATGAACTGGGCAAGGAGACCAAGGATATTCGCAAGAAAGTTGTTGAAATGGCCGTGCAATTTAAGCAAACTGGGGAGAAAGTAATGAGAGGAGAAGATGGAGAGGAGGGTGGACTAGATGTCTTAGGGAAGTTCTGCTGTGGTGGAGGCAGGAAGGAGAGAGGAAGTAGGGGTTGGAGAGTAGCATGTTTGAATAAGTGACTTCAAAGCAATGCCGTCTCTGGCAATGACAAGTCTAGAGCCTGACCACAGAAGTGAGTGACTATGTCAGAGTGGAAGAGAAAGTCATTATCGATGTAGAGGCCAAGGAACCGAGACATGGGGGACTCGCTGTGCAGGTTGTCCACATAGGCAATGGATTTGCCAAAGGCAAAGGCAAGAGCTGGGTACTTAGCAAGCTCTTAGCAAAAGCTAAGAACACTGGTGCTAAACAGGTTGGTCCCTAGCAAAAGGTCAGACTCCCTTATTGGCATGAACTGGGCTCGAGAGGGGAGAATTCCAGTGGGGCGGGGGTAGGGGGGGAGGAGAGGGGGGTGCATAAACACATGACTATAGCCTGTAGGATGACGGGAGCAAGTTTTGGACTTCCTCCTCATATCCAAAAGATATGACCATCCATGAGTGTCAGGGGACAGGGCAGGAATCTGGCTCTTGTGGAAGCTCCTAATTAGTCAGAAAACCATTCTTGTGGCATTTATGTCTTAACAAAAGAATACTAGAGAAAATCTATATTTCTGCTATTTCCAGCAGAAGTTGTTCACGTAGCCAAAGTACCAGTCCTATGAGATACAGCCACCATTATTTTATATTTATTACTGTACTTAATCTTTTAAGATAACAGGATTAGCTTTCAGATTAAACACCATGTAAATGTTGCACTGTACTCTAATTAAAATGAATAAGCTAATTAAACCAGAAAAAAAGTTCAAATAAACCCTTGGGAGTGTACCATTAAAGAATATACCCTTTGTTAATACTTTGTGATGCGAATAAAGATTATAGCACATTAGAGATAAATATTAGTTGCATTTTGTTATATTTAAGGTCCCTGGATCATATATCATACTATTAATGGCTAGCTTATATTAATTATGTCTGCAGACCAAAGCAATATTCGACAATATATGATATATAGTATATTATAACATGACTCAATTCTGAATAACATTGTTAGTATAGATTTTAACTCTCATTTTCAAGTTAGGTTTCAGGGAATTTGTGCGTTTAGTTAATGCCAGTAGAAATGAGCTCTTAAAGGAAAACAGCAACAACCTTGTAGACGTAAAGGCAGAAATGCATTCATTTCACCCTGCTTGTTACACCAGGTTCCTAAGTACATGCAAGGGTTCCTCTGGAGCGATTACTACCAAGTAAGGGAACATGCTGGTAGCTCTCTGTGAGTGTTCAGTCCACAGCTCATTGCCACTGAAGTCAGGCCACGGTCTGCTGTGTAAATGGGCACTGTGGGGCTCTTTAATGCACAGGTTACGGGTACAATAGGCCATTGCTGCTCTTCTCTGCATAAACACATTCTTGGGGGAATTTAAATATGTATACTATTGCTCAAACTTAGTATAATTTCTGAACTTGTTCTTATCAGTTAAGTCACATCGCTTTAATGAAGACTTTCTCAATTGCAAATAAGTGATTTCTCCATTAAGTTAGGGATATTATAGTCCATTGAGAATAACCGTCCAAACCCATTTGACAGTCTGTCCTTAATGTGGATTAAGGCACTTAGTATCCCCTCACTTAGTGTGGATTCTTGACAATTCCTGCAACAGTTTCCTTGAACTCAATTTATTCTGAGATCATAGATGGAAAGATGGATGGATAGACAGATAACCGATGATGGACAGATGGATAGATAATGGATAGACAGATAGACAGATGAGACAGAGAGAGAAATAGACAGCTAGACGGATTGGGGTAGAGGTAGCCATGGATATCAACTACTACCTGGTCGTCTCAGCGTCCTCTTCTCTCTACAGAACCATTCATTCATTATAAACAGTGGGCAGTGTCCTTCTGAGTCCTCCTCCAAGGAGTCTGCTGTGTGAATGAGACAGAAGCCACGCATGAGGTACTGGTGGGGTAGCCATCCAAATGCCTCCTGGTCACACAACCCCCCCGCCCCCGCAGGAGCTTCACCAATGTACACCTTTACGATACCCACTCTTCAAATGAGGCTCCCAATAATCCGTGTACAGAGCATTCATCCCAGCCAATATCTCGTTCACAGCTAAACACACTTTTAATCTATTTACCTAATACATCTGTGTCATTTCAATCTTACGAATATATGGCAGAGAAACATCTGAAATACCTTCCCCACTCACACTCAACAATTTTTCTGAACTGCTATAGAACCTGAACTGTGCTCTGAATTCCACAAATCACTGAAAAACGTGTAGGCGTCCATTGGTCCCACCAAAAACAACACTGAGCTAAGTTGGTTTTTGCTGTTTGCAGATTTGACTACATATTATTTTTTTTTTAAGATTTATTTATTTGACAGAGAGAAATCACAAGAGAGGCAGGCAGAGAGAGAGGAAGGGAAGCAGGCTCTCCGCGGAGCAGAGAGCCCGATGTGGGACTCGATCCCAGGACCCCGAGATCATGACCTGAGCTGAAGGCAGCGGCTTAACCCACTGAGCCACCCAGGCGCCCCTGACTACATATTATTTTTATTGGTAGCATTATTATATTGCCGTTTTATAGCTTCTTCTTTCAGAGGAGTAGAAAGAATTTCATCCTCCCCCTTCAGGATCACTTTTCATTTTCCAGGGAATGGAAGAGAAATAGAAGATAAGGGGAAGAAAAAAAACAGCAACAATAAAAAGAAACAAAAAGGAAAATGGAAAGGATGTAAAATTTGGAACAAGTCCTTACTACCGAGTATCAATGGATTCCCACACCATGAGAAATGCATTTAAATCCAATTCTTATTTAGGTACTAATATATAATTATTTACCCTAATTTAGTTCTTTTTTTCAAAGCAGTTTTATGTTATAACTATATAATGTCATAATGTAATATTATATTTATATTAAACAGTTACACATTATACAAATTATAATTATAATAGCTAACATGTATGTGTAACTGTGTGCAAGGAGTTGCTCTAAGTGTTTCATGTGTGATCAATCTTCCTAACAACTATATGGGGTAGATATCATTTTATTATCTTCATTTTATAGATGAGTACACGGAGTAACTTCCCCTTGGTCATATGCCACCAAGAGACAGCGGAGCTGGGATGTCTCTTTCCTGATCACTGTAGCCCTAAGCTAGATAGGAGTATCCCCTCCTCCTTACAGGGGAGACACGGAGGTCAGCTGATAAGCCCAAGGCTGCAAATAATAGCAGATCTGGGAATAGAAGAACCACAACTAGGTCTGGGTCTCTTCACACAAAATGTGGTGAGTTTACTCCAAGAGAATGCAGCATTGGGGTGCCTGGGTGGCTCAGTCATGGCTCAGACCTGCCTTCTGCTCAGGTCATGATCCCAGGGTCCTGGGATCTGCTCCCTGCTCCACAGAAAGCCTGTTCTCCCACTCCCCCTGCTTGTATTCTCTTCTCTCACTGTGTCTCTGTCAAATAAATAAATAAAATCTTTTAAAAAGAAAGAGAGAGGGGTGCCTGGGTGGCTCAGTGGGTTAAAGCCTCCGCCTTCAGCTCAGGTCATGATCCCAGGGTCCTGGGATCGTGCCCCACATTGGGCTCTCTGCTCAGCAGGGAGTCTGCTTTCCCCCCCACCGCCTGCCTCTCTACCTACTTGCGATCTCTCTCTCTCTCTGTCAAATAAATAAATAAAATTTAAAAAAAAGAGAGAGAGAGCAGAATATACTTAGATGTGCTCTCAACTAACCCTTTAGACACATGTAGTGCCCGTATCAATGGTGAGAACCCAGAGCACCCGCACAGGGCCCAGAACATGGGAGAAACAAAATTGTCAGTTTCCTAGAATGTCCTCTTTACCTTCATCTTGTTTTACAGAATAGCAGCAAGAAATGGCTTCTCCTTCTCCAGGGTGACTGAGGAGGTGAGAAAGCCCAGCAAGGAACCTCAGGGCACCCGCCCCACCGGAACAGCCATGACAGAACCTCCCCACTGTCACTTGGGCTCTGCCAGAGAAGTCTGAATCTAGAGGGAATTGTGGGGATGGTGAAGTTAGGGTTGGGGGGGCAGTGCTGATGAGACTATTGAGTAAATAACCTCACCACTCCCGCCTGGACCACCCACCTTCACCGAGAAATCCCTGTTCTCGTGAAACTCAGCCACACTGGCGTGGAGAAGGACCCTCTTAACCTCTAAAGCTCCAATGAGCTATGAGACCACAAACCAGTCACTCCATCTGAGGTCCAGAAACATCATTAGTAAAAATAGAGTTACATAAAATAAATATAAAAGCATATTGTCCAATAAATTCATCTGAGCATTTCTCATGATCTTAAATTTGTGATTCTAAAAATGACACCGTGAATTACAAGTGGAAAAACTGAGCTAAAGGCTAAAAGATTTACTTAGGGCCACACAAAAATCCCAGGACAAAATATGCTACATCTCTAGATATTTTCTAGATACAACCATTAAAGTTTGTATTAATTAGCTACTTGCTACTTAACAGACCTTTTTTTAAAAAAGGAATTTGCAGGGGCACCTGGGTGGCTCAGTGGGTTAAGCCTCTGCCTTCGGCTCAGGTCATGATCTTAGGGTCCTGGGATCGAGCCCCACATCGGGCTCTCTGCTCAGCAGGGAGCCTGCTTCCTCCTCTCTCTCTGCCTGCCTCTCTACCTACTTGTGATCTCTCTCTGTCAAATAAATAAATAAAATCTTTAAAAAAAAAAAGGAATTTGCATAATGAAATTTGTTCCAACTTAGCTATAAAATTGCTTTTCTAACAAATGTTGTGCACTAAAATACTATACTGTCTTGGGTTTTTGTTTTTGTTTTTTGGACTGTGATAATGGTTCTGTAGGTAAAGTTAATGACATAATTAGTATTATATCATAAATCCACCCTGCCTAAAGATTGTTTCCTTTTACTGTTCTAATTCCAAAACAATTAATGTCCTAATCTTCTCATGAAGTAGCTCAAATTTGGAATGATTTGAACTAATGCAGTTATTGCAATCAATGTAAGTATTGGGATGCCATAATAATAAAATTATATATTTTAAAAGTGTCAGTAAGTATTCAAAATTCTGAATCATACTTATTCTCAGCCTCTCTCTGTCTCTATCTCTGTCTAAGAGTAAAACAGACAGAGATAGAGAGAGAGAGAGAGAGAGCGATGAGAATGAATATGTCAGGGTTTTCATAAACAGAGTAGTTTCACAGTACAAGGCATTTACAAAATCCATGCTGATTTCTGAGTCAGCCGTTTTTGTTTCAGCCAGAAATGTGTTCAACAGCCTGTATTTGGTCACTTTGGATTGCTTACCATTAAGAGACTGACTTTATCTGGTTCCTTAATTGCTGAGTCCTTCATAAAGAAAGAAGGTTTTATCTGCATTAAGAAGGGAAGGGAATTAATCCCATAGATTAAAAAGTCTGCATCTATGGGGCTCCTGGGTGGCTCAGTGGGTTAAGCCTCTGCCTTCGGCTCAGGTCATGATCTCAGGGTCCTGGGATCGAGTCCCACATCGGGCCTCTGCTTGGCAGGGAGCCCACTTCCTCCTCTCTCCCTGCCTGCCTCTCTGCCTACTTGTGATCTCTCTGTCAAATAAATAAATAAATAAATAAATAAAGTCTGCATCTATGGCACACAAAGCATTTCATAAATAAGACAACTCACCCTGAAATATAAATATATATTTTTTCCTAATATTTTGTTATGTAGCATCACCTTACAGGAGTTTAAAGAAAAGAAAGGAATAGTTTGTTGAAATGACAGCAAAATGAAATGAACATTTGTTGGCATATATATGCAGTTGATTTCTATTCAGCTATTCTGAAATGAAAGTCTAGAACCCTCTTTACACAAAATGTTAATCCAACAATAAGCCACTATTAGTGATGATACTCGTACCTAATATTCTTATTCATTACCCTCAATATTCCATGAAGCTCAGAGGTTTGATCATCCCTGGTGCTCCACACTAGTGGTCAATGCAATATGGCCCCCCAAACCTGGCATGATGCCTATTTTTGCAAATAAAGTTTTATTGGAACACAGTTCTGTCTATTTTCAATTCCATATTCCCTATGGCTGTTTTCATGCTACAGTGGCAGAGTTGATTAGTTGCGACATTGATAATGTGACCCACAAAATTGAATATTTACTACCTGGCCCTTTCCAGGAAAAAATATGCTGACCTCTTCTGTACACCACAAATATTTTCAGTGTTTCTTCTGCCAATAACATTCAAATAATAAATAAGTGAAATGTATTTTGCTACTTCTGCTCTCCTCTGCATCCATTCATTCGACAATTACCGAGTGCCCCCTATGAGTCACACACAGTGACCTCTTTATATGAGAGCTCTAATGCACATGCACTGAAACTCACTGAATC
This sequence comes from Meles meles, assembly GCF_922984935.1. Classification (NCBI taxonomy): domain Eukaryota; kingdom Metazoa; phylum Chordata; class Mammalia; order Carnivora; family Mustelidae; genus Meles; species Meles meles. The sequence continues at coordinate 73,338,280 of NC_060074.1, forward strand.
AGAGTTTTCTTAGCCATGATATTTAAAGAAAAATGCCCTCATTTCAAAGTGAATCGTCAATGCTTTCTAGCCATTAGTTTTTGCTTCCTGATCTTCTCTTGCCTGAATTTAAAAGTTGGAACTAAGTAACTAGATGAAGATCATATCTCTTTTCTGGGTTTAGCAGCACACACTTCACAGAAGGGGCATGTGTCTCTGGCCAGGGCACCCCAGCCTCCACGTGCCTCTCCCCCCACTCAACTCTGAGAAAACTCCCACTGAGCACAGATTCAAAAGTCCTGCTGTAGTCCATTCCTTTATGTCTATAATTATGTCAAATACACTACAGAACAATAGGGATCGATCCTTACTTTTTAAAAGTCTTTAGAACCAAATACTCCATAGTCTTCCAAAGTAGCTCATGTCAGTGTCCACCAATTTCTCCAATGAGAAAACCCTTTCCCTTGTCTTTTCCATTTAAACTCACTCACTTCTAGCTCTCTTCAGGCAGGTGGCAAGTACCTTCTAGTATTCTCAGCTCTGAATAACTTATGCTTCTGCGGTTAGCACATGTAGAGAAGTCAAATCTTTTGGTTTCTTTGAGCTAATAGAAGAAACACGTCCGTGAAAGGCAAATGTTCAATGAGAACTTCTCATACTGAGGAATTCTGCTCATTCCCACAAACGGCCCCCATTAAAAATCCTTGGAGAAATACATTGAAGGTCATTTTAAAGATGATAAAGTTGCAGTGGTCTAAAGAAAAGTTGTGCCATAAAGAAGGGTGACAGTTGGTTTCTTGTTGTTCCCCTCTACTCCATTTGCCAGTCCTGAGGAAACACAAGTACTCCTAGAGACACAAGAAATCAAGGGTACAGAGCACGGCTCTTCGAAGCTGCTGGACTTCATTGAGCTTCGCGGCCCCAGATGAATTCACAAACCCCAGCCACTAACTACACAGCATGGCGACAGGTGAAAAAAAATGAATAGATCAATGTAAACTCATCATTGCTTCCTGGAAATAAACACGACTTCTGGGTTGCTAGTTTTTATACATAAAGCAGAGTCTGTTTAGTTATTTCAGCAACAAATAATTAAGATGAGAGGCTCCAATGTGTCACCCATGTTTAAAGAGTCAGCTTGCTAATTAGAGAAACAATAAGATAATTTATTATAATAGAGCTAGACCGAGACACTATTTCTTCTGCTACAGTCACCAAAGAACTCAACTGGGCCTACCACTGGCCTAGACGTTAAATAACTGAGTGAATGACCACGGCTCTTTACAACCCACTGGAATAATGGAAATGTTCTGAATTTGATCTGAAGTTCTTGGAAAATAGAATACTCTTAAAATAGCGCAATTCAGCAAAGTAAGCCCAGGAGCAACAGAACTGGAACCTACTCAGTAAATACGGCTTGGGCCCTGAAAGAATGGCACCAGGCCCCTGAGCCTCCCAGAACCTTTTCTGCTCCAAATGGCAAGCCCTTCTAAAGCTATACATCTACTTCAATCCATTCATCCATCAGCAGTAAAACTGCTTTGATGGGATTGATTTAATACTTGAGAGAGTCCTGAATTTGATAAATGCATGACAGCTGCTTATTTTGGCCCCTTTTGCAAAGCTGTAGCTAACTCTACATAGAAATTCTATTTCTTCCCTTTGTTTTATTTATCAGAACATATTCAGGGTAACTGTTATAGGGAGCAGAAAGGAAATGTCTCCTGGAATCCTTTCAGCATGGAGGTTGGGCACAGTGCTGGGAATGGGTGGGATGGCTTAGAGCACTGACTCTTCATAGAATGATGAATTACATATAGAAGTCACTATCCACAGACAGACCCTCCCTCAGTTCTCTTCAACTCCCTTCAAGTCAGGAGAAGCCTCCTACCTTGTTTCTTCCAGCTATCATGCCTACCATTTTTAGATGACCCTCCCTGGCTACAGGAACATTTCTGAGGTTCCACAAGATGCCAAAGGCCTCTCAGCCACCCCTAGTGGACTGTTCTTCTCTCACCCCTTCCTTGAGATTTCCCCCAGTCACAAACATCCAGGTTGTTATTTTCCTTGTGTTTCTTTGTACCAACTGTAGAACTACCCCTGAGTGGCTTTACATCATCAATGAGGGATTAAAACTGCCCTTTAGAGTAAGTGGCAGAAAGGAAACATGGTCATTGCTGAATACACCCCACTCTAGGTACAGAAGTGGGAGGTTCGTTGCTGACCACATATGCAGTGTGGTAAGCTAATGCTGTTTAGCAGAGAAGAAGGCCCTGAGAGCTTTCCTTGACTAAGAGCACACAATCTCACTAAGGAGATTAGTGTGGAGGAGGATAAGGAGGAGGAAATTAGATTAAGGAGGATAAGGAGAAAATACATATTAACAGTGTACTCTAGCAGAGTATATATGTTTATTTTATATATATATATATATATATATATGCCATATATACACATTCATACATTTATATTTATTATAAATCATTTTTTGGTTCTACACATTTTAGGAAAATATTTCAGAAGCAAATGGGAGGTGCCTGGGTGGCTCAGTGGGTTAAAGCCTCTGCCTTCTGGCTTGGGTCATGATCTCAGGGTCCTGGGATCAAGCCCCACGTCGGGCTCTCTGCTCAGCAGGGAGCCTGCTTCCTCCTCTCTCTTTGCCTGCCTCTCTGCCTACTTGTGATCTCTGTCTATCAAATAAATTAAAAAAAAAATTCTGAGAGGCGAAACCTCTATTAAAAAAAAAAAAAAAGCAAATGGGATTATATCCCATCAAGGTGATGAAAAACATGATATGCTTGTTCTCCCTGGCAAATGCTTCAGATCCTTGAGAATGATAGTTTAACTCTTCAGCACTGCCTCTTAAATTTTCATTCCAAACTCAAGTGTAGTTTCAGAGGTCACTTTTCCTGCATGAGAGCTCTTATTCTGCCTGAGTTACTCAGTTGGAAGCCTCTGGAAGACACACAGCTTTCCGTCTCAGCTCTGGCCAATACAGTGAAGGAGAGTTCACTCCATTGGTGACGTGTGCTCACTAAGACAAGGGAGGTCAGGGGCAGGAGAAATGGCTGGATGGAAACAGACAGACTAGGAGCAAGACTCGGCTGGAAGGACTGTGCAGCAGAGGACGGGAGCAGGGGCCTCAGCACTGAGGCGAGTATGAGAGGACCTGATTAGATCTGCAGAGCAGGGAGCCTCTAGGGAAGCAGAAGGCAATCAAGGGTTAGGGGTCTGAGGGCTGCCGTAGCAGTTGTAGGAGATCCCTCTGTACAGCCCGGCACAAGCAGCCAGGACCCCTGGGTGGGGGGAGGAGGAGACTGCCCAGGGGTTAGGCAAGCTGACTTGGGTTTAGAGAAAAGCAACTAGGTAGCCCAAGATGGTGGTCCCTGGACCAGCTGGGATGGCAGAGACAGATAACCCTTGCTGCTAGGGCAGGGCCTGGGTGAAGGATCAGCCATGGTTCTGGAAGGAAAGAGATGCACACAGGAAAGGGAAAGGGAGAAGTTCATGAAGGGACTGTTCTCAATGGAGGGGGTGGGGTTAAAGAAAACCAACCAACAGGGGACCCAGTGTGCTCCCAAGTGCTGGTGAGGGGAGGAGTTACCACCAGAGGCCTGTCTGGTGGGTTAAGGGGAAGGAGCCTGTTGGAACTCTCTCTCATGGGTTTTGACCTAGAGAGTTGTTGGACATGGCTGCAAGACAGGCCCACCGAACAGAAGCTGCACCCCCTTAAGGAGGAGCATGGCCATTGACAACACAGGCCAGGCAGGGAGGGAGCCCAGGCAGGGACATACACATTCTTTTGCCTTCTCTTCCCTGGTCAGATGCATCAGAGGGGACAGGAGGAGGGCGATTGGTGCAGGAGACACAAGACAGCCCCTCTGAGCCCAGGACAGGAGGCACAAGCATGGAGAGTGAATTTGCTGGGACAAACTAAGAAAATACAGCACAGGGAGTACCCTGGGGAGGAGGGCTACGCAAGCCCCGAAGTCACACTTTGCAGCCCTAAATGTGAATTTGTGGAAGTAAACCTGCTTCCAAACACACACAGAGACGAAGAAGTGGGAGGGAGTATCCCTCCCACGGGGGGGTTTAGCTTCTTTTTTTTTCCCCCCAGCTTGACGCAGGTCCTGAAACCAGTCTGAAGTCATGGGTGGGAGTCATCATTGCACATATAGGGGAGGAGAGAAGATAGAGACTGGGAAAGCGAGATGGGGATGACCTGCCGATACAGCTCTCTGTACCCCACAAATCTCAAAAGCACATCCACTCTGCTACTTGTACTTGATTCTCAAGGTCCCTTGTTTAGTGGGTCAGGTCAGCATTCATGTTCTAAGCACCATTCAGAAACCTGAGGAAATTTAGCTCCATAAGCTGTGTCCCCCCCAACCCACTCTCCCACCTGCAGTATATTGGCCACATGAATCACAAAGAAGCTTGATTAGAAGAAAATCCACTACTGTTAGAAGAAATTTCTGTTCAGAGGAGCCCAGGGAAGTCTCCCTCATCAGCACAGACCACACCTTCACACCTCCCACCCTCCTCCCTCCTTCTGGACTGGAGCTGCTGGGAGGGCTGGGGGCAGGGGCAAAGCATGGTGCCACTAACTGGACTATGTTCCCTCCTGCTGCCCTACACCAGTCACTGCTGATGCTGGAGAAGAGAACATGGTGTAAACAGGCTGGGCAAGGCCAAGGCCACTACTACTTCCCTGGTGTCTCTCTCTCTCTCTCTCCCTTTTTATTCATTTATTTGACAGAGAGTGAGAGAGCACAAGGTAGAGGGAGAGGGAGAAGCAGCCTCCCCACTGAGCAAGGAGCCTGACACGGGGCTTGATCCCAGGACTCTGCGATCATGACCTGAGCCAAAGGCAGTCACTTAACCAACTGAGCCACCCAGGCACCCTGGTCTCTTTGTTTTAAAGCTCCACACCCAACTGGTTCCCTTATGGCTCCCCCAGTTGCAGTGGTCGTTTGCTTGCTTGTTTAATGAGGCTCATTGGCTTCTAGGCTGTACCCAATTAGAGGACAGCCAAGCATTCATGCCTTCCACTCCCCTAGCACAAACATCCCAGCGGGGTCCCAGCACCCCAGCTCTCCCCTGCTTTCCTTCTCCTCCAGGCACACTCTGGGAGCTGCAAAGAGCCTCTCTCTTCTCTCTTGTTTGATATCACAGACCTGGAACTAACTATCTATTTCAGCCGTTCCCTCCCCTACTTTTACCCGCTAGGGTTCTTCAGGAAACATAAGTTTTACGAATGCTTTGCCAAGGTGAGATGATGTTAAAAGAGAACAAAATAGTGACAGCAATCCTGTCTGTGAGTATGTTGCCTGTAGTCTCATTCCTTGGATGCTACACAGTTTGCAAGGCTCATAATTAGTTTGACCCAGAGAATCTGGGACCTTCCAGAAGCGGTTTCTAGAATAGCAGCACAAATCGTCATGATTATAATGAAAGTCAGCATTTATTGAGACTAACTCGGTACCATGCATTAAACTGTGTGGTTTATATATTTATCTTTAATCTCTGCAGCAGCTCAATGGATTATGGATTATTACCTTCATTTTAGAAATTAGCTTAGAGTATTTAGATAATATCCCCCAAGATGAACAGCTCGTAAATTGCAAAGACCGGATTTGAATTCGAGGGTCCTGGACAGGCTAATCTTAGCACGTGCCAGGCTTCCGGACCCATTCTGAGCCTCTGCAGTAAGGAAGCACCAGGCAGAAGAATGGGAATATGTTCATTTAAAACAGTAACAATGTCCTGAAACTAATGTAACATTTGTGTCAACAAATAATAAACAGATAAATAAATAAAATAATAAACAGATAAGTAACAATATCAATAAACAGATAGACACCAATTCCAAATGGAATCCAAAGCACGAATCCATAGCATCACGAATGTGAGAAGAAAATGTCTCAGTAAACACGACGTGTTGATCTGAGCTTTTACCTCACTCATATCTATGCATTCTCTGACCCAGTTCTTAGACACATTACATTCTTAGGATACTACATAATTTACATATTTGTTTTTTGGAACACTTCTGGAACTATTTTAAAGTTCAGAAAAAGTAGGGGCACCTGGGTGGCTCAGTTGTTAAGCGTCTGCCTTCAGCTCAGGTCATGATCCCGGGGTCCTGGGATCGAGTCCCGCATTGGGCAGGCTCCCTGTATGGCGGGAAGCCTGCTTCTCCCTCTCCACTCCCCCTGCTTGTACTCCCTCTCTCGCTTTCTCTGTGTCAAATAAATAAATAAATCTTTTTTTAAAAAAAATTTTTTTTAAAGCTCAGGAAAATCATTCTTCTCACAGCTTTCTTAACACATTAATTATAAAAATTATTTGAAAGGCAAACTCCTTTCCCTAAAGTGCCATTTCCAGTTGCTGAACTTAAGCGGGTCCAACAGAGCTTGTGACTGCTGTCCATATGGGCCCTCCCTGATGTCATGACACGTCTTCCTCGCTTCCCAACACCCCACTGTGACGTGTCCTCTTCCCCCTCTAAGATCCGCAGACATCAGCAGCAGTCCTCGACCAACTCAGTTGTAGGAGGACCTCTCTTCTGAAGACTATTCCTGAATGTCTACACCTCTATCCCTTTAATGCTCACTAGAACGCCTTTCCTACTTTTCCTCTCCAACCCATCCAGAGAGCACCCCTGACATTACACTCCATTACTGTTCACTGTTTACTCTGATATTACATACCATTTGCTTTTTCCTTTGTACCCATTAGCATTTTATAAGCTTTGCCCTAATAATGGTCATTGAATTGGCTAAATGTGGAAAGGAAATCAACAGTACAGGACAATCTAGAAGATGTAAAGAAGATAGCAAAGGGTGTCAAGCAGAGGAAGGTAGTTGGGGAGTTAAAATAAGAGCTGTTGACCCAAGCAGCCGAGTGCCCTAAAGGCTGACTCCAAAGTTGGCTTCTATACTGTCCAGCCATACAACCCATGCCTGTGCCCACCTTATTTAAGGCTCAGCCTTCCAGAGACTCCAGCCCAAGTTTCTATACCATAGAGCTATGCTCAGGAAATGTAGCCTGGCCTGGCAGGTAGTAATGAGAGCAAGGGGGAACAGCCAGAACTAATGTCCTCTGCACTGATGACCTTGACCAGAGGAGGCAACGGGAGCATCAGCAGAGACCAGCAATTCCCTTGGGAAGCCAGGCAATGGGGGCCGAGACAAGCTGAGTCTAGAGCTTTCAAACTAAGTGGCCCCCAGGCAGAGCAGGTGATGTAAATGGGTGAGGGGACGCAGAGCACAACAATCAAGAGTGGACATGCAGACCGTAGAGTTCCTACCCGAACAGAAGGAGCCAGCCGCGTCTCAGTTTACCCCATTATTACCACATAGGATTGTGGTGTGTTGCCAGCCCCTCTGATTTTCCCCGAGAACTCAGAAACCCAGATTTTTATGTGAATTCTCCCACTTTTTAAACATTATTGGCCGGGGTGTCTGAGGGACTCAGTTGGTTAAGCATCTGGCTCTTGATTTCAGCCCCAGGTCATGATCCCAGGGTTGTGGGATCAAGCCCCAAGTCAGGCTCTGTTCTCAGCAGGGAGTCTGCATGGGATTCTCTCTCTTCCCCTCCCTCTGCCTCTCCCCACCCTCCCCCAAATAAATAAAAAAAAAATTTTTTTAAACCATTACTGGCAATTTTAACACATCTTTAAACTATGTGTGCCCTTGACTATGGACACACAGATGTGACCTAAAGACGGGCAATTTGTAACCCCTGCCTGATATCCAAGAGTTAAGGTCAGTTTCTTTCTTTCTTTTCATTAGATGGTTTCTTTAAATTGTGCTCGCACTGTAGCATCCACCCCTTCCCCTTGGCTTTTCCTCTGCCTTCTCCTGCTCTGCGTTGGCTCACATCATCCAAATCCTTCAGTCCAAACCCTGGTTCCCTTCGCTCATGCCGTCCTCTTATCAAAATTCCATTTCACGATGACATAACAAGGCCCAACTCCCCAGATCAAACACAGCAATTTATGAAAAGTCAAAATGAGTAAAACTTCTAAACTTGGCATTAAAAACCACCTAGTAGACTCCTCCGTCTCCTGAGGGCACTTTAGATGTATTAATATTTCAAAAGCTCATACTTGAATTTATTTTTTATTCCTGTTTGATATTGCCTCATACATACCCTGTCTTTTCTCTTAAAATTCTTGAAGAGCCGCGTTAGCTCCCCGAAGGCCCCCAGCTCATGTCTACAAAAGGAAACATGCTAACATTCCAGACCCCCGTCTTCGGAGTTAGCTAACAGTGGTGCTGGGAGCCCCCTTAGGCCTCCTGGGGGTTCTGACCTGCCTGAGGACCGTGGCCACGACTGGGAGCTCTCTGAGGGAATTCTGAAGATATTCGTCTAGCACGTCAGCAACCAGATTCTCTGCCAACCCAGGGGCATGTTCATCCCACCATTCCTGGATTCCTCCCAATTTCTGGTCATTTTCCAGAACTAAAATGCCAAAAACAGGGTCCATCTTGCCTTTACAGAAAGTAGGCAATTACCTAGATACTGAGATTTAGTCAAAAATACAATAAAAACTAAAAACTTCCCCACTGTTCACGATGGCTGAAACCTCAGGCCCAGTTTTTCAGGCCTCCAGGAAGTGTGGGAGGCTGTGACCTGGAATAAAGCTTCAGCGAACTTCCGTCCACCCCGAGGGGGAGATACCAGGTGTCAGGCATTTTCCTGGAAAAGCAAAGGGGGGAGCTAGGGAAGATGTGGGGATATGAAGTCCGTGGGAGGAGGGCCCAGGAGAGGGTGAGGAACCTGAGATGAGAGGCCCGATAGTCACTGCAACATTTTGTCTGGATTTCTTCCCTAGCTGTCTCCCACTTTGCTCCTCAGCCAACCCTGGAGCACAGAGTCAGGGCATTTGCCCACCCGTAGGGGAGAATTTGGGGAAAGACTTGAATCCTTCCTCCGGTCATTAAGGCTAGATAATAGCCCTCACTCCCCTTCCACGCCAGAACTCCCGCACCTCCCCCCAACGTTGGGGCCATTGACAGAGACAACGCAGGAGACAGATGAAACCCACTGGACTGTGAGGCTGCTAATTCCTGCCACTGAAGACTGAGGCGAGCCCTTTCTCATGGAGGGATGTCACTTTTCCTGGTCCAACAGAGATACAGCCCAGAGGGCAAACTCCCATGTTGGGCATAATTCTTCCAGTGAAATGTTTAGAAGAGTCCTGCCAACAAAAAGCAGCAATTTCCATGCAAATGCATGCCTGTGGGGGAAAATGCAATTGGTCCAACAACGGTACTGATGGGACACCCCCTTCCCTCTCCAGTGGGGTGTGGCGGCACGGCTTGAAGGAAGAGCTCTATCTGTTCAGCTTTTCTCCCTCTGAGCGTGCCAAACATAAATGACTCCTGTGTTCCAAAGGGGGTGTTTGCTCCACACTGCTGCCCAATGACAGGGACTGCATGGAAATGAGAAGTCATGTTCCCCTCCTTCTCAGGGGGCCCCCCGAGAACAAAGGCAGTGTTTTGTTTTGTTTTGTTTTGTTTTGTTTCAGAAAGACAGAAAGTCAGAACATTCGTGTTTTGTGAAACCCAAAAGGCTAGTTAACCATGTGGAGTTTACAAAGACAAATAATAGCAACAATCCCCTAAGCTTGGTTAGTGCCCCAGGGAGACAGCACTGCAAGCCCCCCACTGCGATTCTGAGAGCCATGCTGGGGCAGCGGTTGATGCAGTGGTGGAAAGGGTTCAGGAGCCGTAGATTGTTCTGGTCACCACCAGTAGTATCAAGATGAATGGGGCAATTTGCGATAAATGTGATGTTGTCGAACTCTTTGGGAGGTCTTTAAGTTGGGGTACAGTTACACATGCCCTAGTGCATGACAACTTCCCAAGGGCTTTTCAAGGGAATGGATAGCTTTGGGGAATCAACCACTCAATCAGCTTCTGCATGTCTTCTTTCCTGAAGTGAATTTGTCTAAGACCATGCCACGGGACTCTTCCTATCTCCAGTGGTGCTTTACCAACTTTGCAAGAAAAGCATATCCTTCCCCCACCGTGGTTCCACTCAGGTGCATTATTCTGGGGAGTCAAATCTCATGGCTTCTTCCTGAAGGACAGTCCTTTGAGAGAAGAGGCAGCAAGCTTCAGAAATAAGGCAGGTGAAAAACTCATGGTGAGCCCCTTTTGTTCCTTCTTCCTTCCCCTCACTTCCTTCTTTTCTCGCTTATTTAGGATGCAATGAATGTGAGATTCTCTTCCTTCACTTCTTATGAGTCGGAAGTCAGGAGCAAGAAGATTTCAAAGGGTTGCATGCTAATACACTTCTTTGAATTAAAAAATGAATTGAGATTTTTTTTTTCTGACATGAAGCAAGTCCAATTTGGCAGAACGGTTTGACGACAAGGACTAGCTTTGCCAATTAATTTATATGATGGACACTCTCCATAAATTTAATGAGCTAAATCTGCAGCTCCAAAGTTTTGATGAAAATATATTTTAATCACGGATATGATATTCAGTACCTCATCTAATACATACTTTGCAACTACTTAAATTTATGATAAAAAATTTTAGACATCAACTCAAAAGCATCTTTCAGAATTCTTTCGTGGAGTACATGAGCTTAAAAAGACTGAAGCCACTAGTCGAGCTGGTTCTTTCCAGGTCAGAGTGCTCATAAAATTTCTTCGTATCTTCTGTTTCTCCCTCTCTCTGCACCTGGCTCTGTACCTCACTCTCCTGACCTTGGTTACCAGTGTTCAGTATCCCTTTCAGCTTCCACAAATTAAAGCACACCTGAAAAACCCAGAAAAGTGGAGGAAGAAGCTGTGGAAACCAGGCATAATGTCCCCAAAGCACTTCCCAAATACTTTGACTGTCTTACAGGTAAGGGCTTCAGGATGAACAGCTTGAATATCTCAACTATTTCAGAAAAAATAATAAATTCATTCATTCTGCTCCCAGTTCCTCCACTGGGCTAATTTCATATTTCCTTCCTAATCTTGAGAAATAGATGCTACTCAAGGCCAAACAAAGTAGCAACTTTTCCTTTTAGTCTTTTTTTTTTTTACATTAGTTCAGTTGACATTTAATATTGGTTTTAGATATGCAACATAGTGGTTCAACATTTATATACACCTCAAAATGATCACCATAAGTCTAACCACTACCTGTGGCCATGAGAAGTTCTTATAGACAATATTCCCTATGCTGTACTTGACGTCCTCATGACTTAATTATTATAACTGGAAGTTTGTACTTCTCAATCCCCTTCACCTATTTTGTCCATCTTTGTCCCACTTTCCCTCTGGCAACCACCAATTTGTTCTCTGTATGTATGAGTCTGCTTTTGTTTGTTATTTGTTTGCCCATTTGTTTTGTTTCTTAGAGTCCAGATATAAGTGAGATGATGCAGTATTGACCTTTGTCTGACTTATTTCACTTAGCATAGTGCCTCCGGGTGCATCCATGTTGTCCTAAATGGCAAGATTTCATTCTTTTCTTTATGGCTGAGTAATATTTCATCAGGGAAACACATCCCATGTTCTTTGTCCATTTATCTATCAGTGGACACTTAGGTTGTTTTCATATCTTGGCTATTGTGAGTAACTCTGCAATGAACACAGGGCTGCATGTACCTTTCCAAATTGGTGTTTCAGTTTCTTTGAGGAAACACCCAGAAATGGAACTAAAGGACTGCATGGTGCTACTATTTTTAGTCTGTTGAGAAAGGTCCACACTGTTTTACCAAGCGCAAACTTTCTTTTAACTTTCTCTTTGTAATGTCTCCATTGACACTGTTCTCTTCTTTTGTCCACAATAACCGCTGCTGGATGTGAAAATAAGGAGAAAAAAATCCTGAGATGTGGAGATGGAGACATATAGGGAAAAGTAGAGATATCCCCCATTCCCTTTGCTTGGTTGATAGCCTGAGTAGTGAGAATCTCTGCCGTTACCAACAAACCTCAGAAAAGAAGATAAACTCCATGATTCTGATTAGTCAGCTAGTGAGCTGATTCTTACTCTAGACAAAATTCATAAAATTTTTCATAACATGTCCCTCTTTAGTCATCTGGTAAAGCCTAGAGAATCCTTTTTTTTGTTTTTTTTTTTTAAACCAGAGAGGCTGGACACCTTTTATGTTTATTGTGGCAACATTTAACATGAGATATACCCTTTTAACAAATTTTTAAGTGTACAATACACTTAAAAAGAACATGTAACATAAGGTTCACCTTCTCAATGAACTTTGACATATGTTACAACCACAGGAACTGTGGTGTTCCGGAGATCTCAAGGACTTTTCCATCTCACCTAACCGAAACTTAGTGCCCTTTGACCACCACTTCCCCATTTCCATGTCCTCCACCACCAACTCCTGTTAACCAACATTCTGCCCTCTGTTTCTGAGAGCCTGACTATTTCAGATTCCTCAAGTAAGTGAAGTCATAGAGTGTTTGTCTTTCTGTGTCTGGCTTACTTCACTTGGCATAATGCCCTCCTGATCCATCCATCCCTTCAATCCAAATGGTGGAATTTCCTTCTTTTTTAAGGCTGGATGACATTCCACTGTGTATGTAGACCACATTTTCTTTATCCATTCATCCACCGATAGACGTTTGATTATTTCCATATCTTGGCTACTTGAATAGTGCTGCACTGAACAAGGGAATGCAAGTATCCCTTTAGGATCCTGATTTCAATTCTTTGGGAAGTGGGATTATAGGGACCCCTTCTCAGAACACATAAAACAAATGAATAAGATTGCAAAAGGAGGTAATTATCTTAAAATACTGTTATCAAAAGATCTTTAAAAGCAATTTTGTGGCATAGTATTATATGTGCTTTTTTATTAGCATATTAAATAACAAGGTCACCATTTTATTAAGGAATAATATCTATCCAAATTTTGAAGAAGTAATATAAATTATATTTTGAAATACCTGCAACCACAGTAGAATGTTTTAAAAATATTTGTAATTTGGTGACAAATTCACAGATACTGCCAATATTATTGGAGTTTGTTGGCTATGTACCTAATAAAAGGAAATATTACATTTTAGTTAGAGCTTAGTGAAAGTACACACATCTGTTTTTTCCCATCCAAATTTAAGGATAACCTGCTCTAAATAAACTGTGGCTCAGGCGATATTTTGAAGACCTATCTTCCCTTTTTGCTCCCTCTTTGCTATTCTGGTTGATTCTTCTTTCCCTAAGCACCTACCCTAGAGTAGTTTGGATTAGCTCATGTAACGGCTCATAAATAACAACCACCATTCATGGACCTTCTACAATTTCGCATGCATTATTTGTATGTCTTATAACAACTGTCTGAGATCCGTTATGAATATAACACCTGAAGCTCAGAGAGGTTACACAAGTGATCAAAACAACAAAATGGAAGATTGATATTTACACTCAGGTCTGTACACCTTAAAGCTTGTCCCCATTTCCAGTACATTGTACTGCCTCCTTTCAGCTTAGAGGAATGTTGCATCGTAATCAGGAGTCTGAAAACCAAATGCCTCCAAGAAATAGTGGAATTTTAGATATAATCATAGAGCTACTTGGAGACAGGGAGTTTTTAGATACCCTCTAAATCTCGCGATACCAGTGACAGTTCTCACTCACTGCCCCGTGTCTGCAGATCGGTAAGGAACTGAGTCAAACGACAGAAATCTATCCCCAAACCCTGGGAGGGCTGCACAAATTACAGAACGTGTGGGCAGACAGAGCCTTCAATACTTTTGAAAGACAAAGACAGTTTATTTTATTTTAAACTCTGGGCTTATTGATGCTAGGTCCCATATCTTTTTTTTTTTTTTTTAAGATTTTATTTATTTATTTGACAGAGAGAGAGAGAGAGAGAGAGCAAGAGCAGAAACACAAGCAGGGAGAGTGTGAGAGGGAGAAAGAGGTTTTCTGCTGAGCACGAAGCCCCACATGGGGCTGGATCCCAGGCCCCCTGGGATGGGGACCTGAGCCCAAGGCAGAGGCTTAATGACTGAGCCACCCTGGCACCCCAAGGAGAGTTTATAAGAAGGATCTTTTTCACCTGGCTGCCATTGCAGGCAGTGTTCTAGCTGCCTAGCTTCCAGGTGTTTTGGGGGTTTTGTTTTTGTTTTTTAATTACTCCAAACATGTAAAGAAACATTATAGAGGAAGAACTGAGTGCCAAAAATGATGAAGAAAATGACCTGGAAAGCTCTCCTCACCTGTGCAACTTGACAATGGCTTTCTGTGGTTATAAGTAGATTTCCCACGTCCTTTTTTTTTTTTTTTTTAAGATTTTATGTATTTGACACAGAGAGTGAGATAGCACAAGCCGGGGGAACAGCAGAAGGAAAGAGAGAAGCAGGCTCCCCACTGAGCAGGGAGCCCCATGCGAGGGCTCAATGTGGGTCTTGATCCCAGGACCCCAGGATCACAACCTGGGATCATGACGGAGCTGAAGGCAGAGGCTTAACCATCTGAGCCACCCAGATGCGCCTATTTCCCATATCCTAAAAGGATGAAAGTGTTGGGTAGAGGAAGGAGAGCATCTGAACCACTGTTTCACAGACTACTTTTGCAAACAACTTGAAGGCAGTGTCCTCCCATCAGACTGTAAACCCTCCAAGGGAAGGGATCGTGTCTTTGGCATTTCTGTGCTCCAGAGCAGGGTCTGATTATTTACTGAACTAAGGCAGCTCAGGCCTGAGAAATTCCTCTGTACCTCTTCAGGGCCTCCAGGTATTTCTCCATCAGTCGAGGGCACTCAGTGTTTCTATCAGGTTGGTTTCTGTGCCATCAACGTCCAGAGAATGCTGTCTTTATTCATCATTGAAATGATGCATACCTCTCTGTCTTCCTTTTCTCCTTTTCTCCTACCAAGCTTATTTCTACTTTAAGGCAGAACTGGGAAATATTATACCTACTTCAACCTCTGGATGACAGATCTCATCTGACTTTTTACTAATATTTGCCACACTCAAATACATGGTGTTCTATTGAGTACATTAGAAAAAAAAGATGGGCGGGAATGGCTTATCCCTAGTGTCTTTCATACTACAAACATTATTTTTAAAATTTGCACAATGTCCAACTAAATTTTCTCCAGTCTTCCTTATCCAGTGTTAACTCTAAGAAACTTTTCAAGAAATGTTCATTAAGAGTCCAGATATGCAGTAATGAGATTGAAGCAGTGATCAAAAACCTCCCAAAAAACAAGAGCCCAGGACCTGACGGATTCCCTGGGGAATTCTACCAAACTTTCAAAGAAGAAATAACACCAATTCTCCTGAAGCTGTTCCAAAAAATTGAAGCAGAAGGAAAACTTCCAGACTCTTTTTATGAAGCCGGCATTACCCTGATCCCCAAACCAGGCAAAGACCCTACCAAAAAGGAGAATTTCAGACCAATATCACTGATGAATATGGATGCAAAGATTCTCAACAAGATCCTAGCAAACAGGATCCAGCAGCACATTAAAAAGATTATCCACCATGACCAGGTGGGATTCATCCCTGGGTTGCAAGGTTGGCTCAACATTCGCAAATCAATCAGTGTGATAGAACACATCAATAAGAGAAGAGAGAAGAACCACATGGTCCTCTCAATTGATGCAGAAAAAGCATTTGACAAAATCCAGCATCCGTTCCTGATGAAAACGCTTCAAAGTATAGGGATAGAGGGAACATTCCTGAACTTCATAAAATCTATCTATGAAAGACCCACAGCAAATATCATCCTCAATGGGAAAAAGCTTGCAGCCTTCCCGTTGAGATCAAGAACACGACAAGGATGCCCACTCTCACCACTCTTGTTCAACATAGTATTAGAAGTTCTAGCAACGGCAATCAGACAACAAAGAGAAATAAAAGGTATCCAAATTGGCAAGGAAGAAGTCAAACTCTCTCTCTTCGCAGATGACATGATTCTTTATATGGAAAACCCCAAAGACTCCACCCCCAAACTACTAGAACTCATACAGCAATTCAGTAACGTGGCAGGATACAAAGTCAATGTACAGAAATCAGTGGCTTTCTTATACACTAACAATGAAAATACAGAAAGGGAAATTAGAGAATCGATTCCATTTACTATAGCACCAAGAACCATAAGATACCTGGGCATAAACCTAACCAAAGAAGTAAAGGACCTGTACTCGAGGAACTACAGAACACTCATGAAAGAAATTGAAGAAGACACAAAAAGATGGAAGACTGTTCCATGCTCTTGGATTGGAAGAATAAACATTGTTAAAATGTCTATACTGCCTAGAGCAATCTATACTTTTAATGCCATTCCGATCAAAATTCCACCGATATTTTTCAAAGAGCTGGAGCAAATAATCCTAAAATTTGTATGGAGTCAGAAGAGACCCTGAATTGCTAAGGAAATGTTGAAAAACAAAAACAAAACTGGCGGCATCACGTTACCCGATTTCAAGCTTTACTACAAAGCTGTGATCACCAAGACAGCGTGGTACTGGCATAAAAACAGACACATAGACCAGTGGAACAGAGTGGAGAGCCCAGATATGGACCCTCAACTCTATGGTCAAATAATCTTCGACAAAACAGGAAAAAATATTCAATGGAAAAAAGACAGTCTCTTCAATAAATGGTGCTGGGAAAACTGGACAGCGATATGTAGAAGAACGAGACTCGACCATTCTCTTACACCGTACACAAAGATAAACTCGAAATGGATAAAAGACCTCAACGTGAGACAGGAATCTATCAGAATCCTAGAGGAGAACATAGGCAGTAACCTCTTCGATATCAGCCACAGCAACTTCTTTCAAGATATGTCTCCAAAGGCCAAGGAAACAAAAGCAAAAATGAACTTTTGGGACTTCATCAAGATCAAAAGCTTCTGCACAGCAAAGGAAACAGTCAACAAAACAAAGAGGCAACCCACAGAATGGGAGAAGATATTTGCAAATGACAGTACAGACAAAAGGTTGATATACAGGATCTATAAAGAACTTCTCAAACGCAACACACACAAAACAGATAATCATATCAAAAAATGGGCAGAAGATATGAACAGACACTTCTCCAATGAAGACATACAAATGGCTATCAGACACATGAAAAAATGTTCATCATCACAAGCCATCAGGGAGATTCAAATTAAAACAACATTGAGATACCACCTAACACCAGTTAGAATGGCCAAAATTAGCAAGACAGGAAACAACGTGTGTTGGAGAGGATGTGGAGAAAGGGGAACCCTCTTACACTGTTGGTGGGAATGCAAGTTAGTGCAGCCACTTTGGAGAACAGTGTGGAGATTCCTGAAGAAATTAAAAATAGAGCTTCCCTATGACCCTGCAATTGCACTGCTGGGTATTTACCCCAAAGATACAGATGTAGTGAAAAGAAGGGCCATCTGTACCCCAATGTTTATTGCAAACTGTGGAAAGAACCAAGATGCCCTTCAACGGATGAATGGATAAGGAAGATGTGGTCCATATACACAATGGAGTATTATGCCTCCATCAGAAAGGACGAATACCCAACTTTTGTAGCAACATGGACGGGACTGGAAGAAATTATGCTGAGCAAAATAAGTCAAGCAGAGAGAGTCAAGTATCATATGGTCTCACTTATTTGTGGAGCATAACAAATAACATGGAGGACATGGGGAGATGGAGAGGAGAGGGAGTTGAGGGAAACTGGAAGGGGAGATGAACCATGAGAGACTATGGACTCTGAAAAACAACCAGAGGGTTATGAAGGGGCAGTGGGGTGGGGGGGGGAGGTTGAGGAACCAGGTGGTGGGTAATAGGGAGGGCACGTACTGCATGGAGCACTGGGTGTGATGCCAAAACAATGAATACTGTTATGCTGTAAATAAAAAAATAAAAATAAATAAATAAATTTAAAAAAAGAGTCCAGATATGCACCTGCAACTCTATGGTCAAATAATCTTCAACAGAGCAGGAAAAAATACAAAAGACAGTCTCTTCAATAAATGGTGCTGGGAAATTTGGACAGCTATGTGTAGAAGAACGAAACTCGACCATTCTTTTACGCCATTCACAAAGATAAACTTGAAATAGATAAAAGACCTCAATGTGAGGCAGAAATCTATCAAAATTCTAGAGGAGAACATAGACAGTAGCCTCTTTGACATTGGCCACAGCAACTTCTCTCAAGGTATGGCTCCAAAGGCAAAGGAAACAAAAGCAAAAATGAACTTTTGGGACTTCATCAAGATCAAAAACTTCTGCACAGCAAAGGAAACAGTCAACAAAACAAAGAGGCAACCCACAGAACGGGAGAAGATATTTGCAAGTGACACTACAGACAAAGGGCTGATATCCAAGATCTATAAAGAACTCCTCAAACTCAACACACACAAAACAGATAATCACGTAAAAAAAAAAAAAAAAATGGGCAGAAGACATGAACAGACACTTCTTCAAAGAAAACATACAAATGGCTAACAGACATATGAAAAAATGTTCTTCATCATTAGCCATCAGGGAGATTCAAATCAAAACCACATTGAGATACCACCCTACACCAGTTAGAATGGCCAGAATTAACAGGACAGGAAACAACAAGTGTTGGAGGGGATGTGGAGAAAGGGGAACCCTCTTACACTATTGGTGGGAAAGCAAGTTGGTGCAGCCACTTTGGAAAATAGTGTGGAGATTCCTTGGGAAATTAAAAATAGAGCTTCCCTATGACCCTGCAATTGCACTACTGGGTATTTACCCCAAAGATACAGATGGAGTGAAAAGAAGGGCCATCTGTACCCCAATGTTCATAGCAGCAATGGCCACAGTCACCAAACTGTGGAAAGAACCAAGATGCCCTTCAACAGATGAATGGATAAAGAAAATATGGTCCATATATTCAATGGAATATTATGCCTCCATCAGAAAGGATGAATACCCAACGTTTGTATCAACATGGACGGGACTGGAAGAGATTTTGCTGAACACAATAAGTCAAGCGGAGAGAGCCAATTATCATATGGTTTCCCTTACTTGTGGAGCATAAGGAATAACACAGAGAACATTAGGAGAAGGAGTTGGGGGAAATCAGAGGGAGAGACAAACCATGAGAGACTGTGGACTCTGAGAAACAAACTGAGGGTTTTGAAGGGGAAGAGGGTGGGGGGTTGGGTGAGCCTGGTGGTGTGTATTATGGAGGGCACGTATTGCATGGAGCACTGGGTGTGATGAAAAAACAATGAATTCTGGAACACCGAAAAGAAATAACATAAAATAAAATTCCAAAAAAAGGTATTCATTAAGTACTTATTTATTCTGAGCTTTGTACTATTCTAAGTGCAAGGAGTCAGGGATACAGTGTGAATAAGTATTTAGCAGCAGTATTAACAAAGATCTATGAATGAATGAAGAAGTTATACATTTTTATCGTGCTTCCTAGTTTTTTAATTATTTCACGCACACCTGCTCAGGTGTTTCTCAAGGCCACATTTCCTTCCCTAGGTGGTAGGTAGAACAGGTATTATTACCAAGTATTAACAAGGTTGCAAGACTGGCCGAAGTTCTGACAGTGTGTCAGTAGAACTAAAGCAAGAATCAAAACCACAAAAATCTAGCCCAGTACTTGAGACAGCACTTCCATAACCCATTCCTTTCCCAGGCCTACTGCTCTCCCATATAACCAGTGTCATTCAATAAAACCGTGCATCTATTCTGGATCTCACAAGCCCACTCAGAATTCTCGACACAAGCCCTGCCGTTCTCCACTCACCCCCAAAATTCCACCTGCAATCATTCTACCAGGCCAGTAAGCAGAAATGGCTAACAAACTATGAATTCCATACTTAAGGATTCCAGCTACCTTTTCTTATGTAACAAATTATTCTGAAACCCAATGGTTTAAAGCAACCGTTTCATTGTATCTCATGATTTTGTCTGTCAGGAATTTGGGCTGGGTGATTCCTCTATTGTACGTGATGTTGACGGCGGTCATCCACTGCAATCAGTGGGCAGATGGCCTCCATCACATGTCTGACACCTTAGAGAGGAGGCAAATGGCTTTAACACTGGGACTATGAGCCAGAGCCCCTGAACATGACCCTTCCAGTATGGTAGCCTCAGGGTAATCTGGACTTCTTATCTGGAGTCTCAGGGCTCCAGAGTGATGAGGTAGAAGCTGCATGGCTTTTGTGACCCAGCCTCAGAAGTGACATCACATCACTTTCATAATATTCTTTTGGCTGAAGCAGCCACAAGCCTGCCCACATTTAACAGAGGAGACGTAGATGCCTGCATCTCCATGAAAAGAGTATCGAAGGACTCAGGGCCATGTTTTAAAACTGTTACATACGGGTTTCTTATAATTCCTTTTCTTGTCCCAGAGTGGTTTCTCTCCCCATCCCACCCATTTCCTCTTCTCAAGTCACCCCAGTTTGTGGGCCTCTTCTACCTGTTCTGCACACTCTGCAGGTTCCTGTCCCCTGCACTGTGTTGGTGGATGCTCGCCTCCTGAATCAGGGCCCTCAGGACACCCGGATCTTCGTCATTGTCTATGGCTGCATGAGGTATACACAAGGGACGGAGTCTTCAATGCTATTATTTAAAGGAGCTGCTGCTGGCTGTTTGGTGCCAGGAATGGCTTCTTTTTCCAGCGGCACTCCGTTTGCTTTGCTCTGTCCCTGAGGCATCCTTCTCCTTCCTTGTACCTCTCTCAGTTCTGCTCTGATCTCTGCCAATTGAAAGTAAACTCCCAGAGTCAGACCTTTACCTCTCTTAATAGGACACTTTGTGCTCCCAACAGTACACTTGAGGCTGAAGTGCAAAATGGATAAGAGTACAAGCCGTGGGGTCAGAAAGATCCAGATCTCTAATCCCTGCTCCCTCACTTACTGCGAGATCTTGTCCGAACTACTTAATATCACAAAGCCCGTTTCCTAGTCTGTAAAAAGAGAAAAAGAGACATACTTCACAGGATTATCAAAGGGATTAAAAGGGACTATGTAGACAGAGCAATTATCACATTGCCTGATACTCAGTAAACACCCACTAGGTACTAAGGGTAGTAGTAATAGCAGCACTACTAGTAGTAGCAGTGGTGGTTAACAATACCTAGCTGGTAAAGAACCATGATGACATAAATTAAAGTACTCATGAACATGCAAATGAGTTTTTAAAGCTCCAGTCCTTTCTCTCTAGGTACATAAACTGGACTCAAAGAAAATCTGTGTACAAGGATGGGTATGGACATACATACACACATGTCAAGTCAAATCTTTTTTTTCTTTTTACCAGATATATTTTATTTATGTTTCTTAAATGTTCACATGGATATTTTTCTGTCAGTCATTCACATCAGCAT
This sequence comes from Meles meles, assembly GCF_922984935.1. Lineage (NCBI taxonomy): Eukaryota > Metazoa > Chordata > Mammalia > Carnivora > Mustelidae > Meles > Meles meles. The sequence continues at coordinate 73,359,554 of NC_060074.1, forward strand.
TTTAAGGGATTTTTGCTAAGAGAATCTCCCTGTCTTAGAAAAGTATTCAAATGCAGTGGTTGGACTCAGCAGATCACAAAGAATATAGCATGATGAAAACGTCTCCAGAGCATCATAAAGTATCACTTCAATATTTAAGACAGCTGGATTTACTCCAAGGACTGAGACAGTCTGCCTATCACCAGCTCGGCTTCAAATTATAGTTCTTGGCTCCAGTCCGCAGTTCAATGAATGTGATCTGTGCAAATACAAGGTGAATAAATCTTAAAGATACTGAACAAAGTTATTTCCCAACACAAGAACACAAGGGACAAGACAATCTTGATTAGTCGATGCCCGTGCTAGTATTTCATCTTGGACTAGCTGATGTGAAGGTTCGTGTTATTGACTCCCTGTTTGACTCTTCCTTGGAAAAAAAGCAATATTCTACTTTGAATTGGTTATTTTCACAACACCCTCTCCATAGTTAAGATCTGTCAATATTCCTTTATCTGGGAGGTGCTCAAGGCCCAAGGTTTTACAGGTCCTGACATGAAGTAATCTGCACCACAATTCATGTCACTTACACAGTTCAACCTTTCTGATATAAGTGAGAATCCTCCCAACAAGGACTCTACCTGCCATTCATCTCCAGCTGTGCAGAGGAACCTGGGTGGATGAGAGTTAAGGACTTTTTAATAAGGGTCTGAAATTCTACTTCTCAATAGGCAGCAAAGGACTGGAGGAAATATTGAATGTTCCTGGGTTTGGTGTAAGTACAGTGTTTTAATTACCGAGGGCTGCCATCATGAGGTACCATAAACTGGGTGGCTTATCATTTCATCATTCTGGAGGCTAGAAGTCCAAAATCAAAGTGTCAGCATGGTTGGTTCCTCCTAAGAGCTATGAGAAAGAATCTAATCCATGGCTCTCCTAGTTTCTCATGGCTCCAGGGTTCTTTGGCTTATGGCTTCGTAACTCCAGTTTCTGCCTCCATCTCTACGTGGTTTTTTTCCTGGTATGGGTTTACATCATCTTCCATCCATGCATATCTATCTTGCTGTCCAAATTTCTTTTACATAGAGACGTTTGTCATGTTGGATTAGGGCCCATTCTAATTATCTCATTTTAACTCAATCCCTTCTGTAAAGACACGACTTCCAGATAAAGTCCTATTCTGAAGTACCAAGGGTTGGGACTTCAACAGATCTTTTTTGGGAGACACTATGTAACCCATAACATACAGTAGGTAACACTGAGCAAAACAGAGCCAGGAAATTGTACAGTCATATTACAGCAATGTGGACAAAGGAAAAATGCCAAAGTAAAAGAAAAGATTCCCCTTCTAGTGTTCTAAAACCACTTCTCCATTGTTTAGTCTCCTTTCCTGCAAGCTACCATTCATGTCATTCCACTTTCAATCTCTGTAATTCAAAGCAAAGAGAACAACTTGATACCTTTCCCCCTAGATCTGTTCTGGGAAACCAAGTTCCCAAATAGGTTCATGTGTTAGATATAAGTTTCCCTGGACTTTTCTGTATTTGTTATCTCCTTAGCAAGAGAGTTTGGACTAACTTGCAGTCAATTGCTTTGTATCTTATTTTCTAAGAGTAACACATGTGCATGGTAATTATTATTATACCTGAATTAGTTGTAAATTGACAAAAATCCTTCCAAACATTAGAACACTGACCTCTTCTTTCTTAGAAGAATGTTTTTCCCCCTCTCCACCTCTGGCCTCCAGCTTCTTAGAACTAACACATTCAGGAAAGGTTTAAATAAAGAACCTACAGTATTTATGATGTTCTTGGGCCATAAATCATGCCTCTGCCAAAGACCAGGCTCCTGGAAATGGACTTTCAGTTTCTCTCAAGTACACTTCAAAGAAGAACACTATGAATCTGGGAATATCTCCTTCCTTTACCAAAAGAACATATTTTAAGCTTCGAACCTCCTAAAGGACTAGCTACATACAAATGCTGTATTAGAAATGAGAGACAAGAGACCAATTCATAGAAATCATATCTGAGTCCAACTTTGAGACTGTGCAAGCAATGAGGTAGAAAGGAAAGTCACTATAAGAGATGGGCAGACTCGTTTTTGCAACTGCATCCCACATTGGATGCTGAGTTTTGAATATTCCAAAGTAAAAAGAGCACCCATGGTTCAAGAGCTATGTGGGGGTACCTGACTGGCTCAGTCAGTAGAGCATGTGACTCTTGATCTTGGGGTCATGAGTTCAAGCCCCAATTTGAGCATAGAGCTTACTTTTGAAAAAGAGAGAGAGAGAGACGTTAAGAAACATTAAATTGCCTGTGCACTAGAACTTGTAAGTTAGATTTACAGAATTATAAATAATTGTAATAAACTTAAAAATGAAATGACAGCCTCAAAGGAGGATTTAATTGCCAGACAGACAGAGATCACATTTATTTGACAGACAGAGATCACAAGTGAGAGGCAGGCAGAGAGAGGAGGGGAAGCAGGCTCCCTGCTGAGCAGACAGCCTGACGCAGGGCTTGATCCCAGGACCCTGGGATCATGACCTGAGCTGAAGGCAGAGGCTCTAACACACTGAGCCACCCAGGTGCCCTTAGTTGCAATATATTTTTACCTGAGAAATGACTATTACAGAAAATCAAGTTGTAGAAGGTGCATTTACAGCAATAGTGTCCGAGACTCATGTTCAACATGTACATTTTCTTCAAAAGCTACCAACATATGCTCTATGAAAGAAAAAAAATATTAGAATTATCTTCCCCAAACTTGAATATTCATTTTAGAGATAGAAGTCACTTAGCTTAATGTTTGCTTGGCTACTTGTGCTAGAGTGCTGGGTTTTGATATTTTTCTTTCCAGTGAAATTGTAGCTTTATCATACATACATATTTTATGACATCTCAACATTGATATGTTGTAATAACTATAATATTTATGTTGCATGATCTCAAAACTAGGACAGCTCTTAGACTTTATCTAACCTTTCCAAGTGATTTTTACTACATATCACTGTATCTCATATAAGCTTCCAGCAACTCTGAAAAGGAAGTAGAAAAGATGTTATTAACTCAAAAGAATACCGAGGTCCAGAATGGATATGGGACTTGCCCAAATGTGCCCCTAGGACAGAGCCAGAACCTGACGTTTCATGCTCCCTACATCCTCTTTTCCATTTCTCTTTCGTGTCTGTGTCACCTCCAAACACTTTGTTTGCTCAGATACTTGAGTCACGGTTACTCTCCCCAATCTTTGGGCATAATTCTCATTAACAGAATCACCCATGATGAGGACCACAAAATTTCTCAACTGCTCTCACTTTCAGCTTCATCACACTTTAGCTCCAACTTGGGTTTTCCCACCACTAAGAACGGTTCACTTCTAAGATTTCTAGTCGGTTCTTACTTGCTGACACAACGTCCTCACTTTCTGCTTCCATCCCCACTTACCTACTCAACCTGCCATTTGCCCTTGTCAGTCAGTCAGAAAATACCTATTGAGAACCTACTGTACCTGGGCCTGGGAAATCAGTGGAAGATTAGCTAACCACCAGCCCAGCCCAGCCTGAATTTTCCCCCCACCCCCAGCTGAGCCCATGCTCCCCATACCTGCTCTGAAGGCCCCAACTGTCTCCCCAGCAACAGACATTCATTTCAACATTACTCTCCCCCGCATCGTAAAAGTCTTCAGCTCGCTGATCTTCCAATCCCCAGATCTGAGCCCCTCATCATTCACATTCTCTGCTCCCAGATTACCTTGCTGCTGGTTAAGATCCTAAAACTCTGATGACGAGATCCGCCGCAAATTCAAATTCTCCAACTTGACCTAAGACTTTTAAATTACTCTAAACATTCCAGAAATAATCAAAACAAAAATGGCTGGATGTCAAAACAAAAATGGCTGGATGTCTTAAAGATGCACGTGTTGGTTTGAAATGAGATAACAACTTGTAATCACATCAGCTAACCAGGAACAAAATAGCATCGAGCTCGGTGTTACTGTTGGTGCTTATGCAGAATTTAGGAATTCCTGAATGCGATTGGCCAGAGGATCCCTTGGAGAGAGATCTTTTTTTTTGAAATATGGAATCCCAAGTCCTACTTCAGATTAGTGAAACAGAACTTCCAGAACATGTATATCTAAACCTCTCCAGGAGACTCTGATGCAGCCAATCCACAGACTGCCATCAGAGTCCCACTGAGCTACACTATACTTTCCTCCAGGACACAACAGAAGGGATTTCTTCACTGAAGAGGCATCTGGGTTGAATGATCAGCCTTTATATTTTATTTCCTTTTTTTTTTTTTCTCCCCTACCTGAACCTGAAAACTGTTAGTGTTATCTATTGTCTACACTCCATCTCTACCGCATGCTTGGCTTTTAGAGCTCCACTCACCGATGTGGCTTGGGAGCCCAATCCCCTTCCCCGCTCCAGATCAGCTGTGTCAGTCCAGGACTCTTGCCAGTCTAAAAACGGTAGCAATGGGTGTGCGTGTGATCCCGCTCTTTCCACATCCACCAAAGTGAAACCCGCACAACCTCTCTTAGTTTTCCCACTGATGGAGACTGACGACTTGCTTCACTCTCTACTGCTCTCTTGCCTCATTTGTAATGACTTTATGTTAGCCCAAATGAATGTTTCTTCACATCTGCCCTTACAGCAGAAGTAAAGGCAAGATGAATATCATGTCTGTGCTGGACTAAACACTTAAATCCATTGCTGCTGCCGTGGGCCTGCTGGACTCTCTGAGTGCAGCTTATGTCACTGTTTTTGAAACATCTTTATGGTCAGGGAAAAGATCAAGCATTACCTCCAGTGATGGTAAGATCCAAATAGCCACTTCCAGTAACATCCCTGAGGATGAGTCATAGTCTGATCAGTTGATTTATAATAAACCTTCCCCACATGTATCTTGATAAAAGCAGACCTTTCAGGATTTTTTTTTCCAGTCCCCTACCAAGGCTTTCCGTTTCATACTTTCCAGTTGCCAGATTACACACAAAATTGGAATTTTCCTCATTTGCTATGGATTTGATTGATTACATAGTCCCTAAAAAAATGTTACCTGCAAATGCAGAAACTTGACCCCAATTTCATATACACACACGCAAAAATTAGGTAATTCTCTAAATGTTGTCTCTTCTTGCCTTTTTTTCATTAAATTATAAAAGGTTTCATACAGGTCAGCATAGCTGGTGCCTCTTTACTTTCATTTCTGTAACAATCTTCTTTATTATTAATAACAGTTATGGCAATAAAAGCAATAATAATGTCTACATTTCTTCCCAAGAGCACAAAGGTCTTGGCCCTGGGTACCAACATGCACTAAAATATACAACAGATGCTGTGAATCTTTTTTTTTTAACATCTTGAATGTCTTAAACTATCTTCCTTTAGTTACTATTCCCAGTTACTAAAGCAAGAGAGTGGTAAAAATATATATATTAATTTAATGTCCTTCTTTCCTTTTCTCCTTTTAACAGATTAGCTTCACATTTTCAGTCTTTCAAGTCTCATATACACATCACAAATTCATTGAAATTGAACAGACATTAGAGAAACACTTCTGTTTTCTTCTCAAGGAAGAATGAAGGCCAGAATTGACATAGGAGTTTTTCTAAGGCACCAAGAGAAGATGCCCATGACTTATTTAGAAGTACGCTGTCTCTCTGGGGAAAGACGGGTTTTGGGCCCCCAATCTGGACTATTCTCTTCTCACCCTGAATCATTCACTCTACCCTTATTGAACCAGCGTTTTGTTTTGTTTTGTTTTAATTTAAATTCAATTAGCCAACATATAGTACATCATTAGTTTCAGAGGTAGTGTTCAATAATTCATCAGTTGCATATAACACCCAGTGCTCATCACATCAGGTGCCCTCCCTAATGCTCATCACCTAGTTACCCATCCTCCCACCACCTCCCCTCCAGCAACCCTCAGTTTGTTTGCTAGAGTTAAGAGTCTCTCTTGCTTTTTCTCCCTCTGGGATGACTTCCCATTCTGTTTTCCCTCCTTTTCCCTACAATCCTTTTTTTATGTTCCACATATGAGTGAAATCATAAGAGAATTATCTTTCTTTGATTGACTTATTTTACTCAGCATAATACCCTCCAGTTCCAGCCATGTCAATGTATACAGTACATATTCATCTTTTCTGATGGCTGAGTAATACTCCATCGTATATATATGCTACATCTTCTTTATCCATTCATCTGTCGATGAACATCTCAGCTCTTTTTGCTGTTCGGCTATTGTGGACATTGCTGCTATGAACACTGGGGTGCAGGTGCCCCTTCAGATCACACTACATTTGTATCTTTGAGGTAAATCCCTAGTAGTGCAATTGCTGGGTCATAAGGTAGCTCTATTTTTAACTTTTTGAGGAACCTCCATACTGTTTTCCAGAGTGGCTGCACCAGCTTGCATTCCCACCAACAGTGTAAGAGGGTCCCCCTTTCTCTGCATTCTCTCCAACATTTGTTGTTTCCTGACTTGTTAATTTTAGCCATTCTGACTGGTCTGAGGTGATACCTCACTGTGGTTTTTATTTGTATTTCCCTGATGCCAGGTGATGTGGAGCAATTTTTCATGTGTCTGTTGGCCATTTGTATATCTTCTCTGGAGAACTGTCTGTTCATGTCTTCTGCCCATTTCTTGACTAGATTCTTTGTTTTTTGGGTGTTGAGTTTCATAAGTTCTTTATAGATCTTGGATACTAGCCCTTTATCTGGTATGTCATTTGCAAATATCTTCTCCCATTCTATAGGTTGCTTTTAGTTTTATTGACTGTTTCCTTTGCCATGCAGAAACATTTTTCTTGGTCAAGTCCCAATAGTTCATTTTTGCTTTTGTTTCCCTTGCCTTTGGAGATGTGTCTAGTAAAAAGAAGTTGCTGTGGCTGAGGTCACAGAGTGAGCCAGCCTTCTAGAAATGTATCTTCTCTACGATTCATCTAGTAGACCCCTTACTATCAGTGAGATAGAATCTGATTTGTTGGCTATTTTTTTCCCCAAATACCACCCCTACTACTCCAGGGGCAGCCACAAATTGACTGGGGCAGGAGGTACAGATTAAGTTTTTCCAAAGTAGAAAAAGATAAAAATAATTGAACAAAAACCCCTGTTTAGCTCTTTTTTCTTTTCTAAACCCCTGTTTAGACTCTCTTTTTTATTCATTCCAACATACTAAACATTTATAGAACTTTTATAGTCCTGGAACAAATTCCCTTGAAAATTGAGGCTGGGTTGAGGTTTACATTCTAAGCTTCATTAGGATATGTAATCCCAGGGCATTGTGATGAAGGAGTAGAGAGCAGAGTCAGGTAAGACTGGGGAGCACATACAAGATGCTATGTTACAAAATTAGTCCCTTCACAAAAAGAAATCTCTTGGGATAACCTAATCAGAAAGCTGTCTCTCAGAACAGTCCCTCAACGGGTGAAAAGAGAGACAAATTATCTATCTGCCCCCTCACATCTATCAGATCCTGGAGCCATACGAAATCAGTTACCACCCAGCAACCTCAGTGGAAGACTTCCAGAGCTCTAGCAAGACAGGCAAAGGCCAGAGAAAACGAGGTGGCACAGAAGAGTTGTCTGATACACTTCCCACATGCAGCGAAACGTCTTGTATACTATTTCCTGGTCAAATATAATGATCAGATACATCCTACCTGTGTTTTCAAGTCACAACCAAGGACAAAAATACCTCCCCATCACTGGTTTCCTTTGAAGAAGACATATGTCATAACAGTATATAATTTTTTGCAGGAATTGTTTTTACCTATGAATTTCATTTAAGGTATTTCCAAACAATAAGCTTTCATCAAAGAAAAAGACAGTTGATCTGGAAAATTTTTGCTTGCTGAAGCCCCTCTAGATTAGCAGAATCAAATAAATACCAAGTAAGGACTTCTAAGGAAACACTAAGAGATCACGTGAGCTGCCTAGGCAGCCACCTTGTCAGGAAGGTGGTTACACAGATGACCCTGACTTTCTCAACAAAGTAGTATGAGCATAACATCCACTGCTGCAGGAGAAGGAGAGAGAAATTGAGGAAGAATTACTCCCTTTTTAGTATGCAAATAAATTATTTATATGCAAATAACATGAGCAAACGAGTTATAATACAAAAAGTCTATCTTATAAAGAAATTTTTTATATGTCTGCTGAAAAAATTAAAAAAGCTTTTTTTTATTATCCTACCAAATTTCCCACTAAATTATTTAGCCCAAAGTCACTCTCCATCTGATGCAATCTGAATCAAGTATCATTGGATACATCTTTAATTGTGATTAAAACACTTCAGCTCAGTGTAATTTCTTTCTGCCCCAAGGGTGTCCAACTGTCCTTAAGGACAAATGATTCTACCATCGTCACCACCATCATTAAGTATTTGGATTGAGTTGAAAATTCATTTTGGATAATAATGCCTTATGTTAGAGAAGTCATTTATTTGAAAGGCACAGAAGACAACTTAATTCTACTATGTACCAAGTCCTTGGCATGAATTAGCAGTTCAAGGTGCTTACACCATGAACCCCAAATCCTTAGACTATCTTTATTTTCAGTTTGTCCAAAACTCTTGAAAACTAAGCTCTGTTACATATGAGTACTCTCTGCCCACAAGGAAAATAAGGAGTCTACTCAGGCCTTCCAAAATAGTACTGGGGACCTTATCTTGTAGAACTAATCCACCAAAAAATGCCTTAACTCCTATACCAGTTTGCCAGGGTCACCAGAATAAAGCACCACACTCAATAAATAAAGCTCAATAAATTCTGAGCAGCTTAAACAACAGAAATTAGTTTCATCATTTTCTGGAGACTAGAAGTTCAAAATCAAGGGGATAGCAGGGTTGTTTCCTTCTAAGGACTGTGTAGGAAAGATCTGTTTGGGGCATCTCTTCCTTGGGGGAACAGATGGCTGTTTTCATCTTATGTCTCCATCCCTTCACAGCATCTTGCCTCTATGCAAGTCTCTGCACCCAAATTTCCTCTCTTGATAAGGAAACAGTCAAACTGGATTAGGGCCCACCCAACGGTTTCATTGTAACTTGATTATCTCTAAAAGATGCAATTTCTAGGGGCACTTGAGTGGCTTAGTCAGTTAAGCGTCTGCCTTCAGCTCAGGTCATAATCCCAGGGTCCTGGGATCGAGCCCCACATGGAATTGGGCTCTCTGCTCCATGGAGGGCCTGCTTCTCCCTCTTCCTCTGCCTGCCACACCCCTGCTTGTGCATGGTCCCTCACTCTCTCGCTCTCAAATAAATACATAAAGTCTTTTAAAAATATATATATATTTTTAAAGATACTATTTCCAAATAAAGTCACATTCTGAGGTACTGGCCACACCACTTCGACATGTGAATTTGGACAGGAGCACCATTCAACCTGTAACTCCCTAACACTCTTGCGTCTTGATTATATGGTCTGCAAAGATGGGCTCCATGGTGGTAATGGCAGAGGTTAGAAGGCAGTCTCCAGTGTCCAGTCAGAGCCCTCAGTTGGCTGTGAGAGCTCAGATAAATCACTCATCCTCCTTAAGTTCCTTTTCTGCATCTGTAAATGGGAATGGTAATAGTAACTACCCCACAGGATGACCATGAGGATTAAACAGTCAATCCATGTGTCTGGCACATAGTCAGTGTTCCTGATACATTAGTTCTTATTAGCATGAATTATTATAAACCTAAAATGACCAGTCTAAACTGAAAAGTAAAGCTTATAGACCCAACGGTAGAGAAGACAATTTCTACTTTTCCTCTCCAAACAGCTTACAGTCGCCTTTACTTAAGACTGCCTTTCAGGGGCACCTGGATGGCTCAGTGGGTTAAAGCCTCTGCCTTCGGGTCAGGTCATGATCTCAGGGTCCTGGGATCGAGCCCCGAATCGGACTCTCTGCTCCGCAGGGAGCCTGCTTCCTCCTCTCTCTCTGCCTGCCTCTCTGCCTAGTTGTGATTTCTCTCTGTCAAATAAATAAAATATTAAAAAAAAAAAAAAAAAAGACTGCCTTTCAAACTAAGACAGGCTCCCTGGGCCACGCGATCAGGAACAGTTGGCTTAGAATTACAGTCTCCTGGTCTCCACCGTGTCCCACCCTTTAGTGACACAACACACAATATTACATTAGTTCCAGCTGTAACATAGAGATTCAACAACTGTGTACGTTACGCTATGCTCACAAGTGTAGCTACCATCTGTCACCCTATAATACTATTACAATGCCATTGACTATTGCCACAAGATTTCTTAAGAAGTAGAGTTGAGGTCTGACTGACCAAAGAGTTGAGATCAGCAGACTGACCAAAGGTCCTCCTTCACCGAGTCTTCTGCAGGAGATACTATGCCACACAGCTTCTTCTCACAGTATCTGCTTTCCTGTGTCTCAGAAAGTCAGTCCTACTCCGCCTAACCTATTTTTCTGAGGGGGAGGTGAGAGGGAGAGGAAGAGGAAAAGAGAGAATCTTTTTTTTTTTTTAGATTTTTTATATTGTGTGTGTGTGTGTTTGAGAGAGAGAGAGAGAGAGAGCACACAAGCAGGGGGAGGGGCACAGGGAGAAGCAGACTCCCCACTGAGCAAGGAGACCGACTTGGAACTCAACCCCAGGACCCCAGCTCATGACCTGAGCCAGAGGTGATGCTTAACTGACTGAGCCACCCAGAGGTCTGGGAGAGAGAGAATCTTAAACAGGCTCCACACAGCTCAGAGCCCAGTACAGGGCTTGATCTTACTGAGCCAAAACCGAGAGTCAGACACTTAACTGACTGAGCCACCCAGGCGCCCCTCTACATATCCTATTTTAAGCAGTTCATATGGTAATGAGATAGCCAATCTCCATGTATATGTGTGCGGTTGTTGTTGAATTTTTTCCCAAGGCCTTACAAAGGTATTAATATTCACAGAGTTGATATATTAAATTTACAAAAGTCTGGGATAAGAGGAAAGTCTCTGCTTCTAACCTTATGTAAGGAGAATCTGAGACTTGTTATAAATACCTGTTTTTACTGTGTGATTTTCATGTATGGTTTATCCCTACCTTTTCATGAAGCTGGGAATAAAACAGAAAGACCTCCACAGTGGAGTGGGTCTCTGAGCACACCAATGAGCCTCCTTTCCTGGGTGACAATGGTATAGACAAAGCCTTCTCAGCCCAACATGTTCAGAAGATAGGTTTCCTGGGAGGAAGTCTAAAACTTCATGAGAGCCTCCAGGATGATGTTATGACTTTTGTGGTTTCCTTTCTTCATTATAAATAAATAAATAAGTAGATAGATAGCTAGGTAAATACATACATATATACTACATTTTTCAGCTGATAGGCATAAATATATATTAAATATATTTTTATGTTATATAAAATATATTTAAATATATTTAATATTGAATTTAATTTATTATATTAATTATATTATATATAATATATAATTAATTATATATTATATAATTTATTTAATATTATAAAATATTAAAATATTTTCTTTGGCCTAAAGTCTCATTTTATTCTTCTGATTTTAAAAGAAATTAAAAGAACATCATGGGCCCTCAGAACTATTTTGGTCCTAGGCACTGTGTTTACTGTGCCCAGCAGATGTCAGTCTGGAAAGTATCTGAGGCACTAGAGCATTTGATGCAATGTTTCTAGCAGCTGACTAGCCTTTTTTTTTTTTTTTTAAAGATTTTACTTATTTATTTGACACAGAGAGAGAGAGATCACAAGCAGGCAGAGAGACAGACGGAGGGAGAAGGGGAAGCAGGCTCCCCACTGAGCAGCAAAGAGCCCGATGTGGGGCTCAATCCCAGGACCCTGAGATGGTGACCTGAGCTGAAGGCAGAGGCTTAACCCACTGAGCCACTCAGGTGCCCCTAGCTGCTGACTACTTTAATGGATTCACTTTCCAACATCAAAAAGGCCTTTGACTTCCATAACCCTTCTTTACTAAAGTCCTATAAGAAAGAAAATAATAGGGATGCCTGGGTGGCTCAGTGGGTTATAGCCTCACTATATCCCAGGGTCCTGGGATCCCAGGGTCCTGGGATCGAGCCCCACATTGGGTTCTCTGCTCAGCAGGGAGCCTGCTTCCTCCTCTCTCTCTCTCTCTCTCCCTGCCTCTCTGCCTACTTGTGATCTCTTTCTATCAAATAAATAAATAAAATCTTTAAAAAAAAAAAAGAAAATAATATACAGACCTATTGGGACTTTACACTCCTGCACACAGTTAGAGAAAGGATTACATAAACTCTTTGCACATATTCATATATTCATACTTACCACATCTCAGGAATTTTCTGGTTTTGTTTTGTTTTGTTTTGTTTAGTGATCTCTACACCCATGATAGGGCTTGAACTCACAATACCAAAAGCAAAAATTGCATGCTTTTCTCTGATTGAGCCAGCCAGGCGCTCTTACACATCTCAGTTTTTTTGTTTGTTTGTTTTGTTTTGTTTTTTTAATATTTTATTTATTTGATAGAGAGAGAAATCACAACTAGGCAGAGAGGCAGGCAGAGAGAGGAGGAAGCAGGCTCCCTGCCGAGCAGAGAGCCCGATGTGGGGCTCGATCCCAGGACCCTGGGATCATGACCTGAGCTGAAGGCAGAGGCTTTAACCCACTGAGCCACCCAGGCGCCCCCCCCCCTTTTTTTTTTAATATTTTATTTATTTGACAGAGAGAGAAATCACAACTAGGCAGAGAGGCAGGCAGAGAGAGGACACATCTCAGTTTTAAAGCACATACTTTATTCTCTCTGAATTCCCTCTGTAGATATATAAATACATAAACATGTATTTGCTGCTTTTAAAGTACACTTCTCACAAATCAAAGTTACTAATGAAGAAAGAAAGGAAACAAATGTTTACTGAGACCATACTATGTATCAGGAATTGTCTTTGGTATATCCACATGGCTAGTCCAGGGAGACAAAGATTTATACATTTATACATTTATATAGAAGGAAACTGAAACTAAAGAGGTCAAGTAAATTTAGTAATGATGAGGTAGAATTCAAATCCAGGTGCTTTGGATTTCAAAGTCAATGTTCTTTCCACCAAAGCAAATAGATTAATTACATTGAAATGTCCTATTTAATCTCTTTAGATAAAAAGACTTAAAGTGACTTTTCTCAAGAGAAAGTAGCCATTTTCAAATTAAGCCAGTTATCAGGTAAAATCATATCATCTAATAGAATCACAAACTTTTGGAGGCAGAAGTACATTAGAAGACCCCAAATCTTTAATCCCTTCATATTCTGGATGAAGAAATCCCAAAAGGATTTGTGATATTTACAATATCACATAGAAAGCAGTGTACATACAATCATTGCCTCTCACAAACACAAAAAAGCAAAAATAAATAATCTTTATATATGAAACATTTTTTAAAAAAGTAGAAGAGAGTAACATGAATAGAGAGTTATTCTGAACCATTTTTCATGGTTCGGATTGTTGCTAAATGTACCTTCCTTTATCCATCATCATATGCCCCCAAACTGAAGATCAAGTAAGTCAACTTCATATGACTTTAGGTTCGTACAAACAACTGTGGGTTTCAGTAATCAAGGCAGATTCTATTGAGATACAGAAACTGAACCGGGTTTTGAAAGATGGATAGGAGTTGAATGGAGTGCAGAGTGCTTTCTAGATGATCAGAACAAAGCCATGGATGGAACCATATTAGCATTTACCCTGAGCTTTGAAATTTTAGAAAGCAATTTCAAGGGCACCTGGTGGCTCAGATGTGTGAGCGTCTGCCTTTGGCTCAGGTCATGATCTTCGGGTCCTGAGATTGAACCCCACATCGGGCTCCCTGCTCGGCGGGGAGCCTGTTTCTCCCTCTGCCCCTCTCCCCTGCCCATGCTGTCTCTCTCTCTCTGTCTCAAGTGAATAATTTTTTTTTAATCTTAAAAAAAAAGTAATTTCATAAACCTTACCTCCATTATATCTTACAACCCTGTGAGATTTTTTTTAAAGATTTATTTATTTACTTATTTATTTATTTGACAGACAGAGATCACAAGTAGGCAGAGAGGGAGGCGTGGGGGTGGAGGGGTGGGAGCAGGCTCCCTGCTGAGCAGAGAGCCCAATGCGGGGCTTGATCCCAGGACCCTGGGATCATGACCTGAGCAAAAGGCAGAGGCTTTAACCCACTGAGCAACACAGGCGGCCCAGTTTTTTGTTTTCTGTGTTTTTTTTTTTAAGATTTTATTTATTTGACAGAGAGAGAGATCACAAGTAGGCAGAGAGGCAGGCAGAGAGAGAGAGAGGAGAAAGCAGGCTCCCTGCGGAGCAGAGCCTGATGCGGGGCTCGATCCCAGGACCCTGAGATCAGGACCTGAGCCGAAGGCAGCAGCTTAATCCACTGAGCCACCCAGGCGCCCCTGTGTTTTTTTTTTAACAAATACATACAATTTAGTTGTTTTTAAGTTAAAAATCAATGAATACTTGTAAAAATTTTCAAAACAATGCAGAAGTATATAGAATAAAAAGTGAAAGTTTCCCTTAATCCTTTCTACAAATTCTGTCCAGAGCCCTTTCTCATAGGCAAAGTTTGGCATGTATCCTTTCAGCCCTTTCACAATGCCTTTACACACACACACACACACACACACACACACACACACACACACAAGTCCTGAAATATTCAGTAAAGCTAGAGATGGAGGAAGGAGATTAACCGGAAGAAAAGAAACTTTGAGGAAAGAACTGAGATGTTTCAGGATGAACTGAAATATTTTATGACAGGCAATGTAACCCATACATCATTCGAGTGTTGGAGCTGGAGTTTATGTTTGTTTTGGGACAGGGAGGGAGAGAGAGTTAAAAATAATTACTGGGGGGCGCCTGTGTGGCTCAGTGGGTTAAGCCTCTGCCTTCGGCTCAGGTAATGATCTCAGGGTTCTGGGATGGAGCCCCACATCGGGCTCTCTGCTCAGTGGGGAGTCCGCTTCCCCCACCCCCCCACCTGCCTGTCTACTTTTGATCTCTCTGTCAAATAAATAAATCATTTTAAAAAATTATTATTGGAAGTCCTCAAGGGTGGCTGTTGGGTGAGAGAAGAGCCATCCCAAAGAACCTAGTTACTTAGGGTACACAGATTATATAAATTGAAAGGAACAAGACTGTCTAGTACTCCAGCCTCCAAGCTAAAGAATCTACTGTTTTTTTCTGGAGGCAGTAAGAAGTCATTGAGGGCTGATGAGCATGTCATGGACAATGTGATTGATGTTTCAAGAAAATACATCTTGTAGCAATAAGCAGAACATAGACTCTGAAGTTATGGAGACCAATTAATGAGTTAGTAGATCCTTAAAGCATATATTCTCAAGGAAATATTCTTAAATAAGGTCAAAGGTTTATATACAAGTATTTTCACCACAGTATTATAAAAGCAAAAAGTTTCTAAACAAGGAAACAACCAAAATAGCCAAAAATAGGAAAGTAGTTAAGCAAATGGTGGCATCCCCAATTCAATGAAATATCATGAAGCCATTAAAAATAATGTTTTTGTAAAACACTTCATGACATGAAAAATGCTGGTAATACAATGTTGAGTGAACCCACTGACACAAAACTATATATGAGCTTGACCCCAATTATATAGAGAATTTCCTTAAGAATACTGTTGTGATTATCTTGCTTTAGGAAAAGACCATTAGTCATAATGAACACATTTTCGTTTATAATGCTCTGCTTTCAGTAAATAAATTAGAGAAAACTTTTATGTATCAGCATGACTTGGCTAAAGGACTGTTTCAATTCCTATTATCAGTTCAGGTTTATCTTCTAAGCATAAGAAGGAGACCAGCCAACAACAATTAGACTCCACTTCTCTGAGTAGGATTTAGAAGTAAATAAGCCAATGGAAGGTAAGACTCGCTTCTAATATAATAACACTGAACCCGTGGGGGAGGCAGCGCCTGCTCCCGGACCTCTTGTAATGCCAATATTCAAAAAGAAACCCCAAAATTATACATCCACATGCGTCTAGAAAGAAAGAAAGCAAAATCCTAGCCATAGTTATTGCTGGAAATGCCACTATGGATGATGTGTTTCACTGTTATGCTAATAAGCATATATCACTTTGAAAATTAGGGGAAATTTTTGTTTGTTTAGCTGGGTTTATTTGTTTAAATAAAGGAGCAAGTGCTTAAGACTATGAAATGCAGGAACAGATTAACCAAAAAAGATCCAGCAGTACTTTCTAATTCAGGATATAAAGGCTTGATAAAATACAGTTTAACATTGTATCCACATTTCATTGACTTTTCGAAGAAAGAGGATTATAGACACTTTAGACATTTAAAAAAAAACTCAAGTAGGTAATTTCTGTGGGCTTTTCCCAAAGAATCTGTGTGGAAGAAAGTGGAAAGTCAAACAGTACCTTCTCTCCACCAAATCTTTCTCCCAAACCGCCAAGACAGCTTTCCATCAGCACTATCAGTATTGTAATACAAGAACAGTTCAAAATTTCAATATTTGTCCAAAACAAGCAAAACAATAAAAAGAGGAAAATTATACAGTATTGCCGTGACATTTTTGAAGGGCACTGAGTTCAGACCCATCCTTTTCTTAAACAAGTTCTCAAATCTTCATTCTATAGATCCTCACGCTGTAACTACTTCATAAATGCTAATAGGACTATAAAGGTACTATAATGATTTATAATAATGAAGACAGAGACTCCTAAATTAGCAGTCTATTCTCTAGTTTCCACCAAAATAGTCAACAGGTAAATTCCATTTTGCCATAAAATTTCTATTTCTATTATTTTAGTCGTTAAACCAAATGGTAATGAAATAAAAATTTACAGGGCCTGATGGGGCCAGCATTAACCCAATCCTGCCCACAGTCTTCATTAAAATTGACTGTGCACTTCCTCCCTGACCTTGACCTCCCCCAGGAGAAATAGACACCTCTAGACCACCCAGACCTTCCTATCCACTCTAACGAGAGTTTCCCTGGGTAATTATGTAAAGCTCAAATAAAATCAAATAAAATTAAATAGAAATCAGAATACTCTAATTTCACTAATAAAAAATAACTAAGAAAAGTTTATACCATCTATACAACATTTGTTTCTTAGTAGCAATGGATGCACAGTAAGAATATGAACAGAGGTTAGCAAAAAAAATTTGCATGGTATGTTTTTGCAGGCTCTGACACACTCGTGGTTTTTTTCTGATCTCACACTTAGACTTCTTAATTTATTTTTAAGCCTTGGCATTGTTAGTTGAACTGAAACTGGTAAATTAAGCTTCCTGAGGCCCATTGGCCTTATTGGAAAATAAATTTGTTAAGATTTATTTAACAAATACTTACTAGCCAATTGCTCTGTGAAATGCACTATTAAATAAATAGGTATTAGAAAATAACTATTTCAGAAGCGCCTGGGTGGCTCAGTGGGTTAAAGCCTCTGCCTTCGGCTCAGGTCATGATCCCAGGGTCCTGGGATCGAGTCCTACATTGGGCTCTCTGCTCAGCAGAGAGCGTGTTTCCCTTCCTCTCTCTCTGCCTGCCTCTCTGCCTACTTGCGATTTCTCTGTCACACAACTAAATAAAATCTTTTAAAAAAATAACTATTTCACTGGTGCAAATTTTAAAACTATTAATTCTTTTTCTGACTGTTGACCATTAACCATTCTTCCTCAAAGCCTTCTCTGCCCAATATGAGATAAAAAGTAATACAATCCAAATACTAAAGGATCATTAACATAAAGTCTTTAATTTACTCATATAGTCTGATTCAATTTTCAAGTTCAAACCCCAAGAATATATATAGCAATGCTAAACATCAAAACAGTGATATGTCAATAATGCATGCTTAGAAAGCTTTTTTTTCTAGTTTTACTGAGATATAATTGGCATATAACATTGTATTAATTTTAGGTATGCAACATATGATTTTTATATGGCAAAATAATTATCCCAATAAACTTAGTTAACATCTATCACCACACAGTTACAAATATTTTTTTTATTATGAGAACTTTTAAGATCTACTCTCTTAGCAACTTTCCTTTTTTTTTTTTTTTTTTTTTTAAGTGATCTCTATGCCCAACAGTGGGCTCAAACTCATAACCCCAAGATCAAGAGCTGGATGCTACCAACTAAGCAGCCGAGTATCTTCTTCTTCTAAGTAAACAGCAGTTTTCAAACATACAATACCTATTGTTAGCTAGAGTCCCCATGCTGAACATTACCCCCCAGAACTTATTTATCTTTTAACTGGAAGTTTATACTTTTTGATCACCTTTGCCCATTTTAGAAAGTTCTTTAAGGATATCAAATCCTAGGATGTCTGTATGCTCAGCAGCATGATTATATCTGTGGTGGCTTCTAGTTGTGCTGAAAATTTTCTTGTGAGATAGGACCCCAACCTGAGTCTCCCCAGGCCTTCAACCTGTGAATATAAACAGAATCACACTAATAATTAGAATGCAAATTCTGTTGGTCCTTGCATCCGCCTGGCAGGACCTCAACAACTTATGAAATTTCTCAATGCTTCCAGAGTACAAGTGCTCTCTGAATTCAGGTGCTTCTAGAATTCAGATGTGCTCGTGAAGAATCCAGGCATCTGCTGTGGCTTCTCTCACATCCACTGGGCACTTCCATGTCACTGGGCTCTCGCACTCTGCCAGACCACAGTGCTGCCATTTGCCACGGAGAGATGTGCCGTGGAATGCAGATAACGCCCAACTTCTGCCTGATGCTGACGAGAGCTGACGTTACAACATGTTCAAAGGTTCCAACATAGTGAGGTTTGTGTGACTGAACCATCAGGATTTGGGGTTTTTCACTCAGTTGTCCACCTGAAGCTATTACAACACTGTAGGTTAACTACACTGAAATCAAAATAAAAACTTATTAACCTAAATAAATAAAAAGAAATTTGGAAAAAAAAAAAAGAATTTTAGGTTTTGTTTGTGGTTTGACTTTTATAAGACAACCTGCTCCCCACAGTAACCAGATCTCTAACACCGGGTCAGGCATGCTTGATACCTTCCTTCCTTTTTTTTTTTTTTTAAATAAACATATAATGTATTTTTATCCCCAGGGGTACAGGTCTGTGAATCACCAGATTTACATACTTCACAGCACTCACCATAGCACATACCCTCCCCAATGTCCATAACCCCACTCTCCTCTCCCGACCCCCAACCCCCAGCAACCCTCAGTTTGTTTTGTGAGATTAAGAGTCACTTATGGTTTGTCTCCCTCCCAATCCCATCTTGTTTCATTTATTCTTCTCCTACCTCCCAAATCCCCCTCATTGCATCTCCACGTCCTCATATCAGGGAGATCATATGATAGTCGTCTTTCTCCGATTGACTTATTTCACTAAGCATAATACCCTCTAGTTCCATCCACATTGTCGCAAATGGCAAGATTTCATTTCTTTTGATGGCTGCATAGTATTCTATTGTGTATATATACCACCTCTTCTTTATCCACTTATCTGTTGATGGACATCTAGGCTCTTTCCATAATTTGGCTATTGCAGACATTGCTGCTATAAACATTCGGGTGCATGTGCCCCTTCGTATCACTACGTTTGTATCTTTAGGGTAAATACCCAGTAGTGCAATTGCTGGGTCATACGGTAGCTCTATTTTCAACTTTTTGAGGAACCTCCATGCTGTTTTCCAGAGTGGTTGCACCAGCTTGCATTCCCACCAACAGTGTAGGAGGGTTCCCCTTTCTCCACATCCTCGCCAGCATCTGTCATTTCCTGACTTGTTAATTTTAGCCATTCTGACTGGATAGCTTCCTTCTTTAAAATAAGTTCTCCCCTGGGACACCTGGGTGGCTCAGTAGCTTAAACATCTGCCTTCAGCTCAGGTCATGATCTCAGGGTCCTGGGATCAAGTCCTGCATCAGGCTTTCTGCTCAGCAGGGAGCCTGCTTGTCACTCTGCCTGCCCCTCCACCTGCTCCTGCTCTCTCTCTCTCTGATAAACAAACAAAAAAACAAATAAAATGTGTTCTTCCCTTGGAAGCTTCCCAGCCCCCCTTTCATATATCCTTTAGGATCCATCCCATGCATACCCACACATAGTCAAACCCCAGCACAAGCTGAAGCTGAGATCCCCCTATATATTAATCACACCTACTGGAAGGCTAAATGAAAGTGCCAACTTTGGAAGAAAAAACACTTTTTCAGTTTCCTCTAGGGAAGGACTCTGTGGTTCAACTTTGAGGTTTATTATTTTGAGAGAAATAAATTTTTTATTTAGAGCAAGTCACTATATTTCTTCATTTGGTATAAAATTTCACCAAAATAATTTAAAGCTTGAACCCTCAAATTCCCATTTGCCCCCCTCACAGAGTAAATGAGTATTTAAGCCTGGCAAACAGAACCAGTTATATTAAACGGTGTCATGAATGGATTGCAAAATATTTTAACCTATTGGTAATCCTTTGGGCCGTTACTCTCAAGAAATGAAAGAGTAGCTTATGAGTGCTACTTCTTTTTTTTTTTAAGATTTTATTTATTCATTTGACAGACAGAGATCACAAGTAGGCAGAGAGGCAGGCAGAGAGAGAGGAAGTGGAAGGGCTCCCCGCTGAGCAGAGACCCCGACATGGGGCTCAATCCCAGGATCCTGGGATCGTGACCCGAGCCGAAGGCAGAGGCTTTAACCCACTGAGCCACCCAGGTGCCCCATGAGTGCTACTTCTAAAATTAGTAACATACTCAAGAGTTCCAGTAACTCTCCGCTGTTTCACTGGATAATTTTCACCTGGCTAAACACAAGTACAAGAAGAAATTGACAGTAGGTCTCAGGAGAACTTTTTCTCTGCTGATCTCTTCACTTCTGTGTACTGGTTCTCCCTAAAACAACAGTCTTCTCACTGGTTATCAACCTTGACAAGGGCAGATGCCCTTTCCGTTCCATAGCTCACTTGAAGTTCAAGAGTTCTAAAACATAATACTGTCCTTCTCTTTATCCTCTCACTTACTTAATCACCCCATGATTCTGATGACTATGTTTAGGTTCCTTGTTCTATTCCAAAGCAGCCTCTCCTTTCCATTCTCAAAGTCTTGATTCCTGTTTTGAGACACAGCATAGCATGGTAGTCGAGCACAGACAGTAGGGGCAAATCATCCACACTCAAATCCTGCTTCCTCACTTATGAGTTGAATGACCTTGAGCAAGTTACTTAAACTCTCTAAATTCCAATTTCCTTATTTTTAGACTGAAGATGATGATGATAGTAAGACCCTCCTTGGGGTACCTGGGGGGCTCAGTGGGTTAAGCCTCTGCCTTCAGCTCAGGTCATGATCTCAGGCTCTCTGCTCAGCAGGGAGCCTGCTTCCCTCCCTCTCTCTCTGCCTGCCTCTCTGCCTACTTGTGATCCCTGTCTGTCAAATAAATAAATAAAATCTTTTAAAAAATAAAAATAAAAATTAGACCCTCCTTACAGGTTTGTTGTTAGGATTAAATGAGTAACGCACATATAGCCGTTAGAAGAGTATCAGGTACATAATAGGCATTAGTTGTTCCTAATACTTTAGAATGATTCTGTTGAAGACAGGAGGAGGCAAAACTGGCAGGATTTTGAAGAAGACAGACCATTATCTAAAGGCACTCTCCAGGGATTTGGCTCATAGCTGAGTGACATGGATAAAGTAAGTCTCTAAACCTCTGTCTCCTCATCTATAAAATGGTGCTAATTGAAAAAAAAAATGCATGTAAATTACTTGGCAATGACCTAACATGCAGTAAACATTAATATTAGCTCCTATATCATCTATAAAATAATCCATAATTAGGTCTGCTTTACAAGAGTATTGTAGTAAGGTAACACAGGTGAAGGACTGGCATAATGATTCAATATTCATTAAGTAGAGGGTTGATACATAGTTTCTTTTCCACACTTTGCTCTCAAACTCTATGGAATTAGATATCATCTTTTTTTAATTACCCTTGCCTTTCCTTCCCTTGCGAGCTATACCTGGAAGTTCAAGGAACAAAGGGAGTCAATGATTACATAAATTCTACCTACCAACAAGATCCTCCACAAATCTATACTTAATAAGCAAACCTGTACCAAAAGTGAGGATTTATTTGGATAATTGAATTCTAGCAATATATCAGACGAAGTATGATATATTTTTCCCTGGAAATGACTAAAAATGCTGGATATAATATAGGAACATCTTGAATGCCTCCAAATGAAAGCAAAGGAATAAGGAATACCTAGAAATGCAGTACTGAATCAGTTCTACCCTCAGTGCATTTGCTGAACCCAGTGAACTTGAACACAAATTTTTTTGCTCCGGGGAACACAAAACAAAACCCCAAGACCACCCACATTGGTGTCTTGTATTAGAACCCTCATAAAACTGGGGCCCAAACACAGAAACTCAGTGAAGGGGGGGACTAAAATAAACTACCCATTTCCAATACCCTCCCTCCCACCAAAAGATTGCATGGAAAACTAGCAGTCTCAAAACTTGGCAGTAGGGAGAGTGGGAGAAAATTATACCCTGAGAATTTATAACCAGAAACTACCCTCCCCCAAGTTAGCACAACAGATTTTCACTTTTGAAGCAGTCTAAATAAAACCTAAAGTCAAACTTATTTAAAGTGGTCCTG
Organism: Meles meles; assembly: GCF_922984935.1. NCBI lineage: Eukaryota > Metazoa > Chordata > Mammalia > Carnivora > Mustelidae > Meles > Meles meles. The sequence continues at coordinate 73,382,127 of NC_060074.1, forward strand.
GACTGGTAATGCCCCAAGTGTCTAACAAAAGCAAAAGCAAATCCTTTGTAGGAAATAGTCTCTTTCACTCTAGGATACAAAGAATCTCAATGGATACTTTTCCAAGGAAAATTAAACAATGTAAGAGTCAAGATTAGTAAGGAAGGAATCAAAGCCATGAGTAAGAGCCAGCAGCAACAAAAGTTAACACAATCAGACCCAAAATACTTCAAATACTTAAATTATCAGATACAGAATATTAGTATAAGAAAGGTAGGACAAATGGAAAACAGAGAAGACAATAAAAATAAACCTAAATATGTCTGCAGTTACAACAAATATAAGCAGATTAACTGCTTCAGCTAAAAGACAAACATGCTAAACTGAGGAGGTTTTTAATTTTTTTATGTTATTTATAAGCAATATGTCTAAAGCTTAAAAACACAGACTGAGAATGTAGAAGTAAAAAGATACAGAAAGATATACAGTGTACATACCAATAGGGGCACCTGGGTAGCTCAGTGGGTTAAGCATCTGCCTTTGACTCAGGTCATGGTCCTGGGATAGAGCACTGGGCTCAGAGCCCAGTGTGGAGTCTGCTTGTCTCTCTCCCTCTTCCTCTGTCCTCCCCACCCCCCACTCATGCTCACGCTCTCTCTCTCTCAAATAAATAAATAAAATCTTTAAAAGAAAGAAAGGAAGGAAGGAAGGAGGACGCCTGGTGTACCCAGTTCCAATAAATATATACATTTATAGATGAACTTTATTAGACACAAAAACAATCATTACAAAATGATTAGAAATTCAATTCATTTGGAAGATATCAACTCGAAGTGACCTATACCTAGCCAAAGCCCTGAAATACACAAAGCAAGGAAAATTGACAAATCTCCATCATACTGAAAGATTTCAACACACTTTCCCAGCAATTGACTGTTAAGATAACATAAAAATCAGTAGTATTATGGAAAACTTAAACAACACACTCAATAAATTTAAACTAATGAACATATATTGCTTACTGTACTTAATGGCTTAAAATATATATTTTTTCCAAACATGCTTAAAACATTTTAATCAGGGGCGCCTGGGTGGCTCAGTGGGTTAAGCCACCGCCTTCAGCTCAGGTCATGATCTCGGGGTCCTGGGATCAAGTCCTACATTGGATTCTCTGCTCAGCGGGGAGCCTGCTTTCCTCTCTCTCTGCCTGCCTCTCTGCCTACTTGTGATCTCTGCCTGTCAAATAAATAAATAAATAAAATCTTTAAAAAAAAAAATTTTAGTCAAATGATGTTTTCAAAGAAATTTCAACAAATGTAGCCCTACCCCCATAAGTAGTATTATACAGATGAAGTTCTCCAACCACAATGGATTTGCAACCAAAAACACATAACTTTAAAAATTCCTATATGTCTGGAAATTAAGACATACACTTTTAAATTACTCAAGGATCAAAGAAGAAACTATAATGGACATCAGAAAACATTCAGAACAAAATAGTACACATCAAAACATACATAACATATAAAATATTACATTATGAAGCTAAAGAACTTACAGGGAAATATGCAGCTTTAATTTTAAAATAGAAAATAAGAAAAGCTAAAAAAATAATGAAAACCAGGCACCTGGCTGGCTCAGTAGAGCATGTGACTCTTGATCTCAGGGTTGTAAGTTCAAGCCCTATGTTGGTTATAAAGATTATTTAAATTTTTTTAATCTTAAAAAAAATGAAACCTATGTATATCTTAAAAAGTTAACAAAAGGATAGGAAAAAAAACAAAGATAAGAAAGGAAATAATACAAAAAATAAAAAAATAAATAAAAAGAAAGAAAGGAAATAATAAAGTTAGGAGAAAATAATTAAGTAGAAAAAAAAGATTTAATAATCAAAAGTTGGTTCTCTGAAAAAGATAGTAAAATTTTAAAACCTGTGATAATATTAAGAAACAAGAGAGCAGACCCCAAAATTTAAAAAATTAAATTTAAATAGTGCATATATAACATGAAAATATTATATAAATAGATTAAATTAAAAGGGGACATATATTAGGATGCAACAGACCTTAAATAAGTAGGAGATATATAAGCATTATTCCAATAAACTTGAAAATGTACCAAATGACTCATAAAATATAACTTATCAAAACTGACTCGAGAAGAAAGCAAAATCCTGAATGGTCCTGTGACTATTTTAAAAAAAAAATTTTTTTTAAAGATTGTATTTATTTATTTGTTAGAGAGAGAAAAAACTCAAGCAGGGCGAGTGGCAGGCAGAGGGAGGAGCAGGTTCCCTGCTGAGCGAGGAGCCCAATGTGGGACTCGATCCAGGACCCTGGGATCACGACCTGAGCTGACCAACAGAGCCACCCAGGCCTCCCTGGTCCTTTAACTATTAAAGAGATGAAGGTTATCAGTTTAAATCTTATGACTCAGGAGACTGGCTAATCTAATCATTACTGGTACTAGTCATTCAAAAAACAATTTCATTTTACATAAACTATTTCAGATTATGGAGGGGAAAAAAGATATTACTCCACTCATTTTTTAATGCTAGTATAACCTTGATACCAAATCCAACAATGATATTCAAAAAGAGGAATTTACAGACCAATTTTACTTGGGAATATAAATGCAAAAGTCCCAGACAAAACACTAGCAAATCAAATATTTCCAAGTATTCAAAATACACACACACACACACACACACACACACACACACACACACACAAGCCAATGGGCTTATTCAGGAATAAAAAAAGTTAAAGAAGGAAAAATAATGTTATTGGCTACATTCACGTACTGAAGGAGAAAATTGTGACTATCTCAACAAATGCACTTGATAAATTCAATATTCTTTAATAGTAAAAATTCTTAGTAAATTATGGATTAAAATGAACTTCTTTAATCTGTTGCAGGATATCTACCCCAAAAGTTATAGCAAAAAACATATTCAATTTTGAAATTCTCAAAGCATTCCATTTAAACATCAGGAATAAGGTAAGTTTACCTACTATCCCCACTTCTACACAAAATTAAACTGGAGATCCAGACCAGACCAATAAAGTAAGAAAAAGAATAAGGTATAAGAATTTATAAAGAGGGGTGCCTGGGTGGCTCAGTGGGTTAAAGCCTCTGCCTTCAGCTCAGGTCATGATCCCCGGGTCCTGGGATCCAGTCCCGCATCGGGCTCTCTGCTCAGCAGGGAGCCTGCTTCCCCTCTCTCTCTGCCTGCCTCTCTGCCTACTTGTGATCTCTCTGTCAAACAAATAAAATAAAATCTTTAAAAAAAAAAAAGAATTTAGAAAAGAAAAACAAAAACCTCTCATTATTTTAAAATGATATAATTGTCAGGGTGCCTGGGTGGCTCAGTGGGTTAAGCCGCTGCCTTCAGCTCAGGTCATGATCTCCGGGTCCTGGGATCCAGTCCCGCATCGGGCTCTCTGCTCAGCAGGGAGCCTGCTTCCCTCTCTCTCTCTCTCTCTCTCTGCCTACCTATCTACTTGTGATCTCTCTCTGTCAAATAAATAAATAAAATCTTGAAAAAATAAAATGATATAATTATCTACAAATATAAACTATATGTCATTTCTTACAGCATCAAAAATGTGATTTTTTAGGAATAAATCTAACAAAGGATATGAAAGATTTTTAAGGGAAAAAGTATAAATCTTTATTGACAGATATTAGAGAAGACTTTAATGAGTGAAGAGCTATACAATATGAAACATGATTTTTAAGAAGGGAGGGGGTATAGAAACTTGGACCAGTGGAACAGCATAGAGTCCAGTAACAAACCACACATGAATTGTCATTTAACACATGACAGAGGTGCTAATGCAGATCAATGGGAAAATGATGGATTGTTTTCAATAAATAGTGGTGGAGCAATTTGTTTTCTTTTTTTTATTTTTCCTATAGGATTCAACAGTACATTAAAAGGATTATTCACCACGATCAAGTGGGATTTATTCCAGGGCTGCAGGGTTGGTTCAACATCCGCAAATCAATCAATGTGATAGAACACATTAATAAAAGAAAGAACAAGAACCATATGATACTCTCAATAGATGCTGAAAAAGCATTTGACAAAGTACAGCATCCCTTCCTGATCAAAACTCTTCAAAGTGTAGGGATAGAGGGCACATACCTCAATATTATCAAAGCCATCTATGAAAAACCCACCGCAAATATCATTCTCAATGGAGAAAAACTGAAAGCTTTTCCATTAAGGTCAGGAACACGGCAGGGATGTCCATTATCACCACTGCTATTCAACATAGTATTAGAAGTCCTAGCCTCAGCAATCAGACAACAAAAAGAAATTAAAGGCATCCAAATTGGTAAAGAAGAAGTCAAACTATCACTCTTCGCAGATGATATGATACTATATGTGGAAAACCCAAAAGACTCCACTCTAAAACTGCTAGAACTTGTCCAGGAATTCAGTAAAGTGTCAGGATATAAAATCAATGCACAGAAATCAGTTGCATTTCTGTACACCAACAACAAGACTGAAGAAAGAGAAATTAAGGAGTCAATCCCATTCACAATTGTACCCAAAACTATAAGATACCTAGGAATAAACCTAACCAAAGAGACTAAGAATCTATACACAGAAAATTATAAAGTACTCATGAAAGAAATTGAGGAAGACACAAAAAAATGGAAAAATGTTCCATGCTCCTGGATTGGAAGAATAAATATTGTGAAAATGTCTATGCTACCTAAAGCAATCTACACATTTAATGCAATCCCTATCAAAATACCATCCATTTTTTTCAAAGAAATGGAACAAATAATCCTAAAATTTATATGGAACCAGAAAAGACCTCGAATAGCCAAAGGAATATTGAAGAACAAAGCCAAAGTTGGTGGCATCACAATTCCGGACTTCAAGCTCTATTACAAAGCTGTCATCATCAAGACAGCATGGTACTGGCACAAAAACAGACACATAGATCAGTGGAACAGAATAGAGAGCCCAGAAATCGACCCTCAACTCTATGGCCAACTCATCTTTGACAAAGCAGGAAAGAATGTCCAATGGAAAAAAGACAGCCTCTTCAATAAATGGTGCTGGGAAAATTGGACAGCCACATGCAGAAAAATGAAATTGGACCACTTCCTTACACCACACACGAAAATAGACTCCAAATGGATGAAGGACCTCAATGTGAGAAAGGAATCCATCAAAATCTTTGAGGAGAATGCAGGCAGCAACCTCTTCGACCTCAGCCGCAGCAACATCTTCCTAGGAACAACGGCAAAGGCAAGGGAAGCAAGGGCAAAAATGAACTATTGGGATTTCATCAAGATCAAAAGCTTTTGCACAGCAAAGGAAACAGTTAACAGTTAACAGTTAACAAAACCAAAAGACAGAATGGGAGAAGATATTTGCAAACGACATATTTTTCCTTTTTTTAAAAAAGTTTTTATTTATTTGACAGAGAGAGAGATCAAAAGTAGGCACGAGAGGAGGGGAAGCAGACTCCCCGCTGAGCAGAGAGCCCGATGCGGGGCTCAATCCCAGGACCCTGAGATCATGACCTGAGCCAAAGGGAGAGGCTTAACCCACTGAGCCACCCAGGCGCCCCAACGATTTGTTTTCAATGTGAAACAATTAAACTCTTACTTCACACAATAAACAAACATCAGTTCCAGGTCAACTAAAAACTTACATGTGAAAGGTAACTCTATAAAATTTCTAGAAGACCATAATTCGAGCATCTTTATGGTCTCAAATTAGGGAAAGATTTTTTTTTTTTTTTTTTTTTTTTTTTTTTTTTGACAGAGAAAGAGGCAACAAGAGAGGGAACACAAGCAGGGGGAGTGGGAGAGGGAGAAGCAGGCTTCCCACAAGCAGGGAGCCTGTTGTGGGGCTCGAGCCCAGGACCCTGGGATCATGACCCAAGCAGAAGGCAGCCGCTTAATGACTAAGAAACCCAGATTCCCCTAGGGAGAGCTCTTTAAACCAGACACAAAAAGTTCAAATTATAACGGAAAATATTTATTATATTGAAATTAATGTCTTCTGTCTTTTGAAAAACATTATAAGAGATGAAAAGACAAGCCCAAACTGAGGAAGATAATTGCAGCACATCAAGCATCAGAATACAAATATTTAAAAAAAAAAAAAAGAATACAAATATATATGAAAGCTTCTGAAAATCAGCAGGAATGACCACTATCCAAATAGAAAAATGGAGCAGAAATAGCCCATAAACACGAGAAAAGATGTTCAGCTTCCTGGCAAATCATGGAATTTCAAACCATGAGAGACCATTCCAAAGCTGCCAGGCTTAAGAAGTATGATAGGGCCAGGGCACCTGGGTGGCTCAGTGGGTTAAGCCTCTGCCTTCAGCTCAGGTCATGATCTCGGAGTCCTGGGATCGAGCCCCGTATCAGGCTCTCTGCTCAACGGGGAGCCTGCTTCCCCCTCTCTCTCTGTCTGCCTCTCTGCCTACTTGTGATCTCTCTGTCAAAAAAAAAAAAAAAAAGAAGTGTGATAGGGCCTTTTACAAAACTGAGGAGGCATGAGAATGTTCTGCTGGTGAGAGACGAAATGGGTACACTTCCAGAAAACAACTTGGCATTACCCAGTAAAATTAAGCATGCGTATGTTCTCTGTGATCTCATGTTCCCACTCTCAAGTTATGTATCCTAGAGAAATCTGTGGATGTGCCCAGGAGACATGCAGAAGGACATGGCTAACAGCATTGTTTCCTGCGGTGAAAACCAGAAAACAACCTCGAATGCATTCAACAAACTAGTCCAATAAGTTGTGATACACTTTCATAATCAAACACCACACAGCAATAAAAATTAGTTTACTACAGCTACAAGCCCACATGAATGGAGCTCAAAAATCAATAAAATGTTAAAGGAAACAAGTCACTGAAGAATATGTATGGTATATGCATATAAGAATACGTATGTATGTTTTCACTCATATAAAGTTTTAAAACTAAACAGTACAATGTTTAAGGAACATATAAATAGGCAGTGATGACCACCAAGAAAAGCAAGGAATGGATTAACAAAGTTCAGAACTGCAGACAGTCTCAGAGGAGAAGGAGAAGGACACAAAGGAGATTTCTGGGATATGGGAAGGTTCTATTTCTCAGCCTGGGTGCTAGGTACAGAGGAATCCATTTTATATTTTTTTAACTGTACACATTTATTTTCATGTATTCTTTTGTATGCTGCTTTATTTTATAGTAAAAAATAAGTAAAGGGCGCCTGGGTGGCTCAGTGGGTTAAACCTCTGCCTTTGGCTCGGGTCGTGATCCCAAGGTTCTGGGATCGAGCCCCGTGTCTGGCTCTCTGCTCAGCGGGGAGCCTGCTTTCCCCTCTCTCTGCCTGCCCCTCTGCCTGCTTGTGATCTCTGTCAAATAAATAAATAAATACTCTTTTTAAAAAAATAGGTAAAACATATATTTAAAGAATTTTGATATTTGTTTTATTTGAATTTTTCAGACAAAACTCTTTTTTCCTGAGTTACAAGAATAATTATTTCAGTTTCCTCTTTCACACTTGGAAAAGGGAGTCCTAGAACCTGAGGTTTCTCTATGATCAAATTGGAAAGAAGTACTTTCATGCACAACCCCCGTGTATCTAGCAACAGGTTTCAGCTAAACAGTGCAGGTTTTCACAGTAACTCAAAATGGTAGAAAATTATGTTACATCCCCTAAATTCTTAACAGCATTCATAATACTTCAGAAATAGCACTCGATAGCAATGCTATCCAGTAGAAATACAGCATAAGCCAAAGATGTAATTTTAAACTAGTAGTAGCCTCATTTCAACAACTGACCAAAGTCTTTAAAGTTATTAATGAGTTACCTTACACTCTTTTGCATACTAAATTTTCAAAATTCAGTGTGTATTTTACACTTAACAGCACATCTCCACCTAGACTAGCCTCATTACAAGAGCTCGAGAGCCCCACGTGGCGTGTGACTACACCCTCGGCAACACAACGTTATGGTCTCCAAAGGAATAATGATCCACTTGGCTTCCGCTTTAGAGATTAAAAATAGAGACCCACCCACCAAACCCAGAGGCCTATTAGACCTCCAAACTACAAAGGAGATTTCTAATTTTGGCATTAAGTAGAAGTAGGTGCCTTATTCACAAAGAACAATAGAACTGGTCATTCTTATCATACCTTTTCTCTTTATATCCCTGAATTTCCTCTGGATCGGGCCTGACAGGAACTTCTTGTAAAAGGGAAATAATAATGCTTTGGACTTCTTAAGCCTGTTTTCCTCTGGGATCTAAAAAATTTTAAGAACCTCGGTTCACTAAAACACACAAACACACACACACACTGGTTCACTAATCAACAGTCTTGACATATTCTGCCATTGCAATTCATTTATATCTAGGGAAATTGAGCCTTAGAATAGAATGGCTAACATCAAATATGGAGACAGAAAGTGAACCCAGGACTGAGATTCTGAGTCTCAGGGGTCTCCTGAGCATATGTACTTGTTTCTTAAAGTTATTAGATTTTTCTTTTGGTTCTTGTCCAATCTTGTCCAATCATTCATGCTTAATTCCTTTTACTATCTTCCATATTTCACCTACTCTATCCCATTTCAATATTAGTCCAGCAGCAGGAACCAAATATAATAATATGCTAACACTATGCCTTATTATGTAACATTTCTAAAAGGAAATACACAATTCATAAAAGGTTTTGTTTCCTGATTTTTTAAGGATAAGATGTTATAATTTTTGTAGAACAACTTTTGTAGTAATAAAAGCCAAATACTAATTACCAGAGAACTAGAGAATGAGATCATCAATATTTATGGGATTTTTTTCTTCTGACTAATTTCACTATTTTGCATAGGAAATGTGCATTTTCTTAGTAAGTGTTGTTTAGTGAGTGTATTCATTTTCCAGCAGTTATTGCATGAAAGTGTTACTAATGAGAATCAAGCATTGACTTTCTGCAACTCATTTGTATGCTTACAGACACACTCATTTTCCTGTCCTTTTCCTATTTTTTGAACTATTTATTATCCACAGCAGCACAAAATATTACTTAAGTAACCTCCAGTACATTGGTTTTCTGACTTTCAGATCTCATAAACAAAAAATACATGTTTCAACTGAGGGACTAGCATCATGTTGCCAATTTTTATTTTGCCAACTACAGTTATTAAAAAAATCATTAAAGCCTACCCCTTATTTTATCCCCATCATTCCATTAAAGCAGCTGCTCTCAGACTTCAGCATGCATCCAAACACCTGTAGGATTGTGCAGACCGATCGCCCCCCCTCCCCCGCCGAGTTGTTCATTCAGTAGGACTAAAACAGGGCCCAAGAGTTTGCATTTCTAAAAAGGTCCCATGCGATGCTGGTACTGCCGGTCTGGGGAACCACACTTTGAAAAGTATTGCATTAGAGAGAGGCCATTTAAACAACAAAAATGAGGAAAGATAGCCTCAGGATAAAGGAGCATCATCTAAATTGAGTAAACTCAGAGGCGCCTGGGTGGCTCAGTTGGCTGAGCGTCTGACTCTTGATTTTGCCTGAAGTCATGATCTCCAAGTCAGGGGATTGCCTGGTGCTGGGCTCTGAGCTCAGTGAGGAGTCGGTTTCTCTTCCTTTCCCTCTCCCTCTGCCCCTCCCTCTGCTCCTGTGTGCACGCACACACACACTCTCTCTCTCATAAATAAATGTATGTATGTATGTATGAATGAATGAATGAATGAATGAATGAATGGTGTAAACTCACCCAAGGTCCATGCAAGTTTCACAGTGACAGTCCCTGAAATAACACTGGAAAACCAATGCCCTAGTACACTGTCTGGTCAGATAGCCCTAAGCAGCCACAGGTGACTACTGAACATTTGAAATATGGCTACCCTGAATTTAGATGTGCTGTAAGTCTAAGATACACACTGGATTTTAAAGATTTGCTACCAAAAAATAATAAAAGTTCATTAATAATTTTTTGTATTGATCATGTGTTGAAATGACAACATTTTGGATACTCTACCTTAAAGGATATTAAAAAATAATTTCACTTTTGGGGTGACTAGGTGGCTCATATGGTTGAGCGTCTGCCTTAGGCTCAGGTCATGATCCCGATGTCATGGGATCAAGCCCCACATCAGGCTCCTGGCTCACCAGGGAGTCTATTTCTCCCTCTCCCTATGCCTCTCCCCCTGCTCATGCTCTCTATCTCTCTGTCTCAAATAAATAAATAAAATCCTTTTAAAAATCATAATTTCACTTTTTACTCTTAAAATGTGGCTACTAGAAAAGTTTAAATTACATATGCGGCTCACATCGTAATTCTATCAGACAACACTGCATTGAGTGGAGGGTCTCAGTGCGGTCTCAGGGTCCGTAGCCTCAGCATCACCTGGGAACAAACATGTGAGAAGTGTAAACTCTGACAGCACCCCAGACATACTGAATCAGAATCTCTAGGGACAGAACCCATCAATTTGTTTCAATAAACCTTCCAAAAGATTCTGATCCAGGTTAAAGTCTGAGAACCATTGCTAACCAATGTTTATCAAATTTTAATATATATATGAATCACCCAAGGGGCTTTTAAAATTCAGATCCTAGTTTTGAAAGTGAACAGTGAAACTCGGGATTCTGCAGTTTTAACAAGCTCCCACCAGATGTTAGACACTGCAGGTCCTGGGCCATTCTGCAGCTGCAAAGACCTAGAACACTGACTCCTCATCTAACACTCTAACCAATACCCATTACAAACAAATCAGCCCACTTCTCCAAACTCCAAATTCACATCTCGAGATTCCAGATGGACTTCTGGAAGAGAAGGGAAGTGTGTTTCTCTGACCGAGGGATTCTGTCAAGACCATTGGAAAGCCATAAAGAAATTCTTCTGCTTCCTTGCATTATCAGACAACCTGCCACGTTCATTGAATAAGAAAGTGTGTATTTGTGGGGCGCCTGGGTGGCTCAGTGGATTAAGCCGCTGCCTTCGGCTCAGGTCATGATCTCAGGGTCCTGGGATCGAGCCCCGCATCGGGATCGAGCCCCGCATCGGGATCGAGCCCCGCATCGGGATCGAGCCCCGCATCGGGATCGAGCCCCGCATCGGGATCGAGCCCCGCATCGGGATCGAGCCCCGCATCGGGATCGAGCCCCGCATCGGGATCGAGCCCCGCATCGGGATCTCTGCTCCGCGGGGAGCCTGCTTCCTCCTCTCTCTCTGCCTGCCTCTCTGCCTACTTGTGATCTCTCTCTGTCAAATAAATAAATAAAATCTTTGCCTGGATGGCTCGGTGGTTTGAGCCGCTGCCTTCGGCTCGGGTCATGGTCTCGGGGTCCTGGGATCAGGTCCCGCCTCGGGCTCTCTGCTCGGCGGGGAGCCTGCTTCCCTCTCACTCTCTCTGCCTGCCTCTCTGCCTGCTTGTGATCTCTCTCTCTGTCAAATAAATAAATAAATAATCTTTAAAAAAAAATAAAAAAAAATAAAAAGAAAGTGTGTATTTGTGTTCCCATTTTTCCAGTAGGTTAATGGTGATTCAATATACATAGAGCTGGAAGCTACTTTGACTAGGCTGGATCATTTGAATGAAAAATGGGCACTCTAGCTGAATCTCCCTTGGCAAAGGGATCCTTTTAATCAGCACTCTTGTTTATATCCAGATAGCAGGTTTTAATCAGAGTTACTATCTGCTGTTTTTAACTAAAAGAGGGCAAAGAAAATGGAAAGGAGAGGGAACTCTTCTCTAAAACTGTACTGAGTCCATTTCTAGTTTATCCATCATGACGAGAGCCGCTAGAGATGAGCCAGACCTTCTCAGATTCTGGTTGCTTCCCAGGAGACTCCATCATACACCCAAGAAACAACTGCTTCCATATTTGAAAGAGGTGTTATTTTTCTTGATTTCCTCCTCCTCTGAGTCTCTTATTATATTTTCCCCACAATTTGCTATAGTGGAAGGATACAAAAAAGCAAACACATTTACAATTGTCGAGGGCGGGGGGTGGGGGGGACAGCTTACACTCCAACTGAAATGATAGAAAGTGACTATTAACTGTTTAGCTTATATCGTACCATATTTTTTTTAATAAGCCAGAACATAGAAATGAGAAGTTAGGAAATGTGTCTTCTATAAAATTTTGCCAACAGTCTTTGAAATAAAACTACAAAATGCTTTCTTTTTTAACCAAAATCTATCACTTTCATTGTTTACTGTAGTATAAGAAAGAAAAAAACAGAATTAAACGGGTGAGGCTCTTTTTTAAAATACGTGATTTATTACCCTTCTCCTTCAGTTTTGACAAAAACCTATAACACACAGTACATTATCCATGCTAGGTACAAGAATATACTATAAAATGGATTTTTGGTGTTTACACATACATGTATGTACAGACATATGTATGCGTATACTTGTTTTTCCAGCATTTATGCAGTGACTTAAATCCAACAATTAAATTTATAAAACTCTTAAAAAGATTTAAAAAACATTAAAAAAAAAAAACCTCTTAGTCATGAAGTGCACTTGGGTGGCTCAGTCAGTTAAGCATCTGCCTTCGGCTCAGGTCATGATCCCAGGGTCCTAGAGTTGAGTCCCGCATTGGGTTCACTGCTCAGTGGAGAGTCTGCTTCTCCCTCTCCCTGCTGCTTCCCCTCCTTGTACTCTTTTTCTCTCTTTCTCTATCTGACAAATAAATAAATAAAATCTTAAAAAAAAATCTTAGTCACAAGAAGTCAGTCCACTTTGTGCCTAGGACATATGCCATTTGAAAAGACAAAGAGGGCGCCTGGGTGGCTCAGTGGGTTAAGCCGCTGCCTTCGGCTCAGGTCATGATCCCAGAGTCCTGGGATCGAGTCCCGCATTGGGCTCTCTGCTCAGCGGGGAGCTTGCTTCTACCCTGCTCCCTCTCTCTCTCTGCCTGCCTCTCTGCCTACTTGAGATCTCTGTCTGTCAAATAAATAAATAAAATCTTTAAAAAAAAAAAAGGAAAAGACAAAGAGTCGTATAATGCTGGGCCAATAAAATGAAAAATCTGGCAGTTGAGGTCTGTGAAGATTGCTCCTTATGTGGCTATAAATATAAAACAATTATTTATTGTTTGGACCAAACCATAAAAACAAATCCCATAAATCATTAGCTACAATAAGGTAAACGGTTAAGTCCAAACATTCACTGCACTTGAAAACAGACAATTGGTATCTTTTGCACAAGTTTAGATCTACCTGTGGCTATGGTGAGGCAGTGCTGTGGAAATTGCATTTGCAGGGAAAGGAAAGGGGCTTGTAGAGCCAGTGAAGAACGAATGAGTCATCCTGGCATGTCTGGACTTCAACAGGCCATCTCCTAGGGTAGGACACTCCGTCTCCCTCTGGTCCCATGGAGCAGTAGGACAAATCCCCTTACACCGTCCTGCTTTCGGAATCTGGCTGTTCCCATCCTAAGCTTGTTGACTTTGAACGAGTCACTTCTCCTCCTTCCAGCCCAGCTTCCTCAGCTCAGGCAGATCCTGAGTGCAGAGTAATGCTCTTCCCAGAGATCTCCGGATAAATCGTTTTCTTCCTCAGACTCCAGAAACCTGTGATTCAACAAGGCCAACGGCATTGTTGAATACGTTAAAAAATAGTATGTGTCCATTTCCCAGAACAAGCTGGTGCTCAGTAACCGCACTGTGCAAATGTGGAGGCAAACCCAGGGGACCGGAGATGAGCAGGCAGAGAAGCAGCGAGTCTCTCCATCGCCCTCCCATACGGTGATTCTGCCTCCTTCACTTCTTCCAGTAAACCAGTAAAGGTTTGTGTCATCCTTGAAAACCACGGGATTTTCAGTTAGTTCAGAAACAATGCTTACTCTGCCATGTTCACATTATACATTTTCCTTGCATTCACAAGTCCTAGCTTTGTCCACTTTTCCACGTTCATTCACCAAATGTTTATTTAATGCCTACTGGGTTCAATGTTTTCATGCCAGAGGAACTGTTTCTGTCTAGATGTCTCTAACTTTTCACTCTGTGGGAGCACGTGAAGCACAGGGCTCTAACCCAGCACCACTCAGCTGAAAGACCAGCCGAAAGATGATACCGAGTACAAACGACACGGATGTAGGGGCAGGAAGAGTCCACACCGCATTCAGAGTAAAATGCCACCTTCTTTGTGTGGTCCTAGCTGACGTCTCCAAGAGCACTTCTCCCCACTCTGCACCAATAATTCTAAGAGTTCAAATGTTGCCTTCCCCTAGAAGCAGCCCTAAAGCCTCCAGCCCCCTCTCCATCCCCACGGTACCTACCACAGTCTGCTAAACTGATGTTCCTCCTAGAGACCAGTGGTTACCAAACTTCATCTAAGCCACGGGAGGACTTGTTAAAGCCCCATGCTGGGCCGCACCCCTCAGACTTTCTGAATTCGGAGGTCTGGGGTGGGGCATGAGAACTTGCTTTTCGAAGAAGTTCCCAGGAAGGCTACTGCAGCTGGTCCAAGATGACACCTGGAGACCCACTGCTCTAGTCTACCAGTTCCTTTTATTCGGTTCTCCCCAGCATCTAATACAGAGTGTGACATACGGTCGATATTCAACTATCTATCAAAAAGGAGCAATGTGTGAACTAATGAATCCCTGGCTATTTCATCTGGAGATTGACAAATTCATCTCACAGTATAAGAGGAACCCAAGACACTCCCCCACTAGTATTAAGCTCCCTCAACAAACCATTAGAAACTTTTTTTTAAGGTTTTATTTGTTTATTTGACAGACAGAGATCAGAAGTAGGCAGAGAGGCAGGCAGAGAGAGTGAGAGGGAAGCGGGCTCCCTGCTGAGTAGAGAGCCCGATGCAGGGCTCGATCCCAGGACCCTGAGATCATGACCTGAGCCGAAGGCAGAGGCTTAACCCATTGAGCCACCCAGGTGCCCCCATAAGAGACTCTTAATCATAGGAAACAAACTGAGGGTTGTTGGCAGGAAGAGGGTTGGAGGGATGGGGTAACTGGGTGATGGACATTAAGGAGGGCTCGTAAGGTAATGAGCACTGGGTGTTATATAAGACTGATGAGTCACTGACCTCTACCTCTGAAACTAATAACACATTATATGTTAATTAATTGAATTTAAATTAAAAAAAAATTAAGCTCCCTCTTAAAACGGGCAGAAGCTGAGAGCCACTGTGCTAGGCTCTGAGACAAAGCACGCTGACTGGTGTTGCTGAAAGCTGCCATAGGAAAATCTTCCCCTTACTACCTGAAGTCTCCCCTCTAGGATCAGAGCCTTGGTTTGATTGGAGATTAAAATGGTAAACTTTCTCTTCTGTTAAAATCTCTTTTTCGATAGTATTCATATGTGAATAAGTAGAGGAAGACAAGCCATCGGCACTAGAACTAGCTTCATTTTTAAAAATGGGATATTAAGTGCTCTTTCCCAAGACTGACACCCTAAATCAAGTCAGCCAAATTTCTCTGACCATCTGGGAGTCTTGTTTAAAATTACGGATACCTAAGGCCTTCCCGCGGAGAGTCTCAATTCAGGTAGGTCTGTGATGGGGCCCCCGAATCAGTCTTTTTAACAAGTTTCTGAGGGGGCCAAAATGATTGTTTTTTTAATCACCCCAGCCAATTTTTTTTCACTTTTTTCTTCTTTTTTTAGTCCCCAGCCAATTTAATGTACAGCTAGGACTGAGGACCCCTGCAAGAACCCAGGTAAAAGTTTTCCTCTGACATTATTTTTGACCTAGTATTTTTCACCTGGAACAGGTTAGGTCATGGTGCAAAAGGCCAGGTTCTCAACATGGAATGTGGCTTTGTTGCCCTTTAGTTTCCTGGAAGGAATAAATGTGTAAGGTATTTCTACCAAAGATCAAGTTTTGCGTCATGGCTCTATGGAGCTCAACCCACTCCAACAATAACAATAGAGCCATTAATCAGAAGACTCAGGAAAAGGGGAAACTTCTCACAGGATGACGCGAATTACCCAATTATTCTGAACTCAAAAACTAAACCTTAAACACTTGTCTTATAGCATCAGAACCATGGGTATGATCTGGAGAAGTAATTAGCATATCAAAATTCTATGCTGGGACAATGTCAGAGTAAAACACAGGTAGGCTCTGGAATGCTACAGGGGATGGAACTAGTAATGGTCTTCCACTTCAGTGTAAATATGGTGATGTCAACAATTAACCTTCCACTGAAAAAGTTTTTCCTGTTTATACATACGCTCTGGTGGGGGAGAAAAATTTGATGTCATTGAATATTATGTTTTGAATAGAACTTCCTCTGCGCCAATGTTATTTAAGGTGAATTATAGTTTTAATTCAGAAAGTCAGAATTTCTTTTTTTTTTTTTAAATAGGCTCCATGCCCAATACAGGGCTCGAACTCAGGACCCCGAGATCAAGAATTGCACATTCTACTACTGAGCCAGCCAGGCGCCTCTATCTTTTTTTAAATCACAATGTCTCAAAATTATACTTGCTTTCCTACCTCTCTTCATTCTCTTGCTTTCACATCAAATCCCAAGAATAAAATCTAAGCATCTCGCCAACACATTCTGTATTGGCCTCTGCTCAAGGGTCTACAGGAGGTCAGTGAGGCTACGTGAGGTCTGATGCACCTCGGTTCATTAAATTATTTAGTATGAGCACTAACTTACAATTGTATAATAAAAGCAAATGTTTTCCAGAATGGACAGCAGACAAAAGGAGGACAGTATATAGGATTCTAGGAAACAACTCAGGGGGACTTGACAGCTAAGAAGTCATTTTTCTAAAATACAAATTGTGGGGGCATCTGGGTCACTCAGTGGGTTAAGCCTCTGCCTTCGGCTCAGGTCATGATTTCAGGGTCCTGGGATCGAGCCCCGCATCGGGCTCTCTGCTCAGCAGGGAGCCTGCTTTCCCCTCTCTCTCTGACTACTTGTGATCTCTGTCTGTCAAATAAATAAATAATCTTTAAAATAAAATAAAATACAAATTGTGTTGCAACTTCCCATTCATTCTTAGCCCAGCATCAGCACACAGGAGCCGCTGGTGAACGCTTGACGGCATTTGCTTCCTTTAGATAACAGCCCATGTCTTTCATTAACCCCTACCATCAAAAAAAATCATTCCTTACAAAAGAATGCTTTGAGGGATAAAAGGCTGCCAATGTGCAAACTAAAGTTCATTGCATTTTTAATAAGAATTTTGAGCACAATAAAGATTTTATACCTAAATATATTACAAAGAAATAGATGTAATGCTACATTAAACGATTACTACACTAGCTTCATTTGCTCCTTTCTCTTTTTCCCATGCCTAACACCATCACCTTCCTTTTTTAAGATTTTATTTATTTATTTGACAGAGAGATAGAGCACAAGTAAGCAGACCGGCAGGCAGAGAGGGGGGAAGCAGGCTCCCTGCTGAGCAGAGAGCCCCATGTGGGACTTGATCCCACAACCCTGGGATCATGACCTGAGCCAAAGGCAGCTGCTTAACCAACTGAGCCACCCAGGTGCCCCTTGCCTTCCTTTTAAAAAGGACAAGGTCTGGGGCACCAGGTGGCTCAGTCAGTTAAGGGGCCAACTCTTGGTTTCAGCTCAGGGCCCTGATCTCAGGGTTGTGAGACTGAGCCCAGTGTGGGGCTCTATGCCCTCTCCCCTCTCTTTCTCTATAAAATAAATACAATCTTTTTTAAAAAAATAAATAAAATAAAAAGTACGAAGTCTGAGATTCATTTGATAGTCCCCCATTTTTATGTCTGCAAGTCTTTGGGCATCATGTGGTCCCCTGGCCCCCACTGTTGATGACAGGAGCCTGGGCCACCTGGGCCAAAGAAGGGGCCAGGGCTGCTGGCTCAGGTCTCCACAAGGTCTTCCCCTTACCCCTCTCTCGAACTGGCCAAACTCATCCTTAACAATCCCTTGTGTGAGAGATTCAGTAGTTGTCATGTGCAGAAGAGCCTACACCAGGAAAGCAAGAAAAGGCAACCCTCTCTCTCCCAACACCCACGTTCTTGTGACTATTTAAACATGTTAAATTCAGGACACCTGGGTTAAGCTTCTGCCTTCGGCTCAGGTCATGCTCCCAGAGTCCTGGGATGAGCCCCACTGGGGCTCCCTGCTTGGCGGAAAGCTTGCTTCTCCCTCTCCCTCTGCCTGCTGCTCTGCCAACTTGTGCTATCACCCTGTCAAATAAATAAAGAAAATCTTTAAAAAATTAAATGTGTTGGGGCACCTGGGTGGCTCAGCCGGTTAAGCCTCTGCCTTCAGCTCAGATCATGATCTCAGGGTCCTGGGATCAAGCCCCGCATCGGGCTGTCTGCTCAGCAGGGAGCCTGCTTTTCTCTCTCTCTCTCTCTGCCTGCCTCTCTGCCTACTTGTGATCTCTGTCAAATAAATAAATAAGATCTTAAAAAAAAAGAAAAAATTTTAAGTGTGTTAAGTTCAGTAAAATCCAAAGTTTCATTCCTCATTTGCACCAGGCACACTTCAAAGTGCTCCACAGCTTCTGGTGCCTAGAGACGGCCGTATTCGACAACGCAGACGTAGAAAGGGCTATTGGACAGCACCAGTCTCCGGAGGACATAGCTAAGGAGGAGAGTAACAGTGCCCTTACCACTTGGAGCGTCAACCAAGGAGAGAAGGAAGACATAGGGCGAGCCACTATTTCTCAGAGCGTTTGTTTAGTCCCACCAGACTGGTCCCCTTTCCCCCACCTCCATAGATTCCACCGTCCCCCCTCCTCAAATCTTTCCCATATTTCCTGAGCCCAGGGGAGGATGGGGTGGCAACGTGTGAGAGACTGTGAAGGCAGCTTAAAAAAAAACAAAAACAGGGGCACCTGGGTGGCTCAGCGGTGGCTCATTAAGCCTCTGCCTTCTTCGGCTCAGGTCGTGATCTCAGGGTCCTGGGATTGAGCCACGCATGGGGCTCTCTGCTCAGCAGGGGGCCTGTTTCCCCCTCCCTCTCCCTCCGCCTGCTGCTCTGCCTACTTGTGCACACTCTCTCTGTGTCAAATAAACAAATAAAATCTTAAAAAAAAAACAAAACAGCAAATTCCTCTCGTGTGCATCTCACTGGCATAGCTTCCATATGGACGTTGCTCTTATAATCCCTAGATGTTCAGCAGGGGCACGTTTATCCAGTTATAATTATAATTATTTTATATATTATTAAGTTATCCTATATAAAGTTAATATGTTATATGTTATAATTATTTTTGTCATAGAATCCTCATTCTGGTTGGATTTTGGAATTCATATTTTATCCAGTTATAATTATATTTTATATATTATTAAGTTATCCTATATAAAGTTACTATGTTATATGTTATAATTATTTTTGTCATAGAATCCTCATTCTGGTTGGATTTTGGAATTCATATTCATATTTTGGAATTGTCTCAAGTAATAGCTATGGTAGTTTAATTTCAAAGCTTTAAAAGAATAGTTTTAATATTGATGAAAACTTAGCTTCTACTACTTTTAAATAAAAACTGATGGCCAACAATCCCATATATGTTAAAATATAAAAAGAAAGAGGGCGTCTGGGTGGGGCTCAGTTGTCAGGTGTCTGCCTTTGGCTCAGGTCATGATCCCAGGGTCCTGAAATCAAACCCCACTTCAGGCTCCCTGCTCAGCTAGGAGCTTGCTTCTCCCTCTCCCTCTGCCTGCTGCTTCCCCTACCTGTGCACGCCCTCTGTCAAATAAGCAAATAAATAAAATCTTTAAAATAAAATATTAAAGGAATGATAACTGATAGTAACAAAGTCATTTTGTGCTTCATGTGGAAAAACACAACTTTTTATTTCCAACACACATGGGTGGAGCTGAGGAGACTGGCTTTAGCAGATATAGTTACAGACCCCCGATATTCAGGAAACACAAAGATTCTAACCCTCTCATCCCTTTGAACTTAGATATGACCCTATAATTACTTGTGACCAATGAAATGAGGGCAGAAGTGAATCACTTCCAGGCAGAAGCGTTAATTGGCAGTTCTTGACTCCATGCCTGTCCTCTCTGCTTTGAGGAGCACTGAAATACTGTACTGCAGGTCACTTCTTAAGATGGTAAAACTGCCATCTCTCTAGGAGATGTAGAATGCAGCAGAATTCCCCTCCTTCTCTATGTACCAATCCACACTGGACATCAAGGGTGATCAAGAAATACACCTTTCTTCTTTTAGCCACTGATGTTTTGGGTTATTTTTATTGCAAGCCCAACTAGCTTGTAGTACTGACTAGTACACCAAACCAGACCCAACGTAGTCTCCCTGTTGGCATAGCAACCGTTGCTCTTACTTAGAGCGACAAAACCAGATTTTTCCAGGCATTTGTCAGTTAGACACCTTCTGAAATACCACTTATTATTGCTTTTAGGGATTTCCTGAGAGTGGGTCTCTAGTAAAATTCCATGATGATATACCATGGATTTAATCACACATGAACACATCATACCTCACGTGCCCAGAGCTGTCCCCTCAGTACCCTCTGAAATGTTACTGTTATCCTCTGACACCATTGTTCTGTATTACGCTGGTGTAGTTTAGCAAATCCGTCCCTGACACTTCTTCCCTCCTGCGCTCCCTACGGCAGACCTCTGTTCTGGCACAACAGGTCGCACTATTGTTGCCCAGATACAAGAAAGTGAATTCCTGGGAGAGAGGAATCCTGTTGACTCATCTCCATATCCCCAGCACATTATCTGAGAGTAGGTAACTACTAACCATTTGGGTGGGGAAGGAACAGATATATTTACAGGTTTGGTCATGCTCTCTTTAGCCCCTCTCTATTTTTTTTTTAAGATTTTTTATTTATTTGACAGAAATCACAAGAGAGGCAGGCAGAGAGAGAGGAAGGGAAGCAGGCTCTCCGCTGAGCAGAGAGCCTGATGCGGGACTCGATTCCAGGACCCTGAGATCATGACCTGAGCCGAAGGCAGTGGCTTAACCCACTGAGCCACCCAGGCGCCCCGCCCCTCTCCATTTTTATACCCCTCATGTGGCACCATCTCAGGCAAATACACGACCCTGTAAAAATACCATTCTATGAACACCGCTCTGGGGCTAAGTCCCTGCACGACCCACCCTGCTGCTGAAATTGTAGTACATTGTGGTTAAGCTCTGAAGCCCTCGGCTTCGACTCAGATTCTAGTTCTGCTACTTACCAGCATGATGATTCTGGGAAAGTTGCTCACCTTGGCCAGGGCTCAGTCATCCCCTCTGTAGAACAGGACCTCTGGCACAGGCTTGTGAGAATCCAGTGACTCCAGGGCGCTCAGCGCAGGGACTGGCACAGCCTCAGCCATCCACTACTAGCAGATCTAAAGCTTTGCTGTGCTCCACATGCTCCTCTGCTCCGCAGTTCCCACATCACATGGATGCACGTGAGCAATGCCACGTGGTAGGTCCCACTTTCAGCCACTTAAACCAAAATCTGCTCTTTCACAAAACCCCCCAGGTGATTTGCAAGCCCATCAATGTATGAGAAGCACTACTCTAGAATGTTGCAAACTCGCCTTAGTTTAAATGATTTCAGGGGCACCTGACTGGTTCAGTCTGAAGAGCATGTGACTCCGGATCTCAGGGTTATGCGTTCGAGCCTCATGCTGGGTGTAGAGATTTCTTTAAAAAAAATTATTTCAGGGCGCCTGGGTGGCTCAGTGGTTTAGGCCGCTGCCTTCGGCTCAGGTCATGATCTCAGGGTCCTGGGATCGAGTCCCGCATCGGGCTCTCTGCTCGGCAGGGAGCCTGCTTCCCTCTCACTCTCTCTGCCTGCCTCTCTGCCTACTTGTATCTCTCTCTGTCAAATAAATAAATAAAATCTTTTAAAAAAATTATTTCAAATGGTGCAAATGACCCTGTTTGCTCAAAACAGGAGGGCTTAAAGCAGTGGTTCTCTACCCTCACTGTGCCTCAGAATCCCAGGGTGAATTTTAAGAAAAAAATCACACATAGCTAGCCTAACCCCACCTAAACCCAAACCGCCCCCCACTAAGCCCACCCTGCCCCCTGCCAGAGATGCATTCTATGGGTCTCAGGTGGATGCAATTTGGCATCCTAGTTGTTTTACAAAATCTCCCCAGGTGATTCTCACGAGCTTGAGACCCACTTGTTTAAAGACAGTATTAAATTCTGACAAGGTCTGTGGTGACCTGGCTTACCAGGAAAAGAAAGAGGATCAGTTTAAAAAAAAAGAAAAAAGAAAAAAAAAGCTATCCTGCCACTTGAGGAAAGGATTGAAGCAAGCCCCGTCAGGTTTTTAGGACTTCCACATTCTCCCCTCGGCCATGACGACCTACGCCAGTGTTTCACACCTGCTCCTCCAATCCTGACCCAGCTGCTTGGACTGCAGCCTGAAACCTTCGCCTGCACGCCCTCTCTGTCTGCCTCATGCGGGCGCCATCTATCCCCGCTTCAGGCAACGTCTGCTGCCCTGGTCCTGACTTCTCAGTGCCCTTCCGCTGGTTCACCCACATCCTGTGTTGACCCCAGGCTGCTCCTGGATCCCGATTCCATTCAGAGCTAGAAGAGACTTTCTTAGGGCCATGGTTCTGAGGAGAAAACAATACAAACCCTTCCCCCCAAAACTGAAGACTCGGGGAGCCAGGGAGAGATGCTCACCCGCTTAAAGACTACAGAAACCAGGGGCACCTGGCTGGGTCAGTCTGTGGAGCTTGCGGCTCTTAATCTCGGGGTTGTGAGTTCAAGCCCCATGTTGGGTATAGAGATTGCTTAAAAATAAAATCTTTAAGAAAAAGAAAAAAAGACTGTAGAAACCAGTCTCTCACAGCTGAGACTGCCAGCAGCTATGAGGCATTAGCTATGCCTCAGTCTTCCCCCTTCCCAAGCCAACTAATTTTATCAGCACAATATCTAGTAACAGAGAATACTCAACAAATGTTGCATTTGTGCTTTTTCCTTAATTTTGAAAATTTATAGCAAAAATCTCTGGGGTTAAAACTTGCTCCTACCAAAGACAAGTGCTATTTGATACCACTTATATGGTATATGTGTGAAATCTAAAATGTTAAACCTACAAATGTTAAACCTACAATGTTTATATGTGAAATCTAAAATGTTAAACCTACAAAAAACAGTAAAATGGTAGTTACCACGGATTGAGGTTGGGGATGAGAGAGAAGGCGTTTACGGATACAAACTTGTAATAAGTACTAAATAAGTCATGGGTTCTTAATGCACAATATAATGAATATAGACAAGAATTTTGTATTATAAGGATGTAATATGATAAATATCACCATATCAGCAATCATATTATTATAAAATATAAATATATCAAAGTAACAAGTTGTACATCTTAAACTTACACAATGTTACACATCAAATTTATTTAATTTTAAAAACTTGCTTCTGGGAGCACCTGGGTGGTTCAGTCAGGTGTGTCTGCCTTCAGCTCAGGTCATGATCTCGGGTTCCTGGGATCGAGCCCTGCATGGAGTTCCCTGCTTGGTGGGGAGCCTGTTTCTTCCTCTCCCTCTGCTGCTCCCCCTACTTGTGCTCTCTCACTCTCTCGTTCTCTCAAATAAATAAGATCTTTAAAAAATTATAATAAAAATTTTAAAACTTGCTTCCATCAATTAAATAATGGTTTGGCAGCGCTAATGGTGCAATGGTAGGTCATTGAAGGGTATAAGCATAGACAGACATAATCCAATCTGCATTTTTAAAATACAATTTGCTTTTTTTTTGCCATATAGAAACTGGGGTCAAGAGTGAAAGCGGAGGGATGCCTGGATGACTCAGTTGGTTAAGCATCTGCCTTCGGCTCTGCTCATGATTCCAGGGTCCTGGGATCCAGTCCCTGCTCAGTGAGGAGTCTGCTTCTCCCTCTGCCTGCCGCTTCCCCTGCTTATGTGCTCTCTTTCTCTCTCTGACAAATAAATAAAATCTTTAAAAAAAGAGAGAGAGTGTGAAAGCAGGGAAAACAGTTAAGAAGCTACTGCAAAGGACCTAGCATAAGGTGACAAGTTGAACTTGGGTGATGACAGCAGATTCAAGAGGTATTTTAGAAGTAGAATTAGCAAGAC
This sequence comes from Meles meles, assembly GCF_922984935.1. NCBI lineage: Eukaryota > Metazoa > Chordata > Mammalia > Carnivora > Mustelidae > Meles > Meles meles. Next base: position 73,406,108 of record NC_060074.1, read on the forward strand.
TTGCTGATGGACTTGATTAGGTAGGGAAAGAAGGAGGAATCAAACCTAACTCCTAAGTTTCTGGCTGGAAACTCTGGGAAGGACTTTTGCTATAATGGAAAGATTAATAAAGACAGAATCTTTGGGCAGACCTACTAATGTCCCAGCAAGCACCCAGCAAAAAGAGAAGAGGCAAGTGGAACCACTAGGTGCAAACTACAAGAGTAGTTATCATGTGTACATTTAAATTCTACAAGAGTCTCGTGCCTAGAGTGGGTCCTCAAATACCAGTGCACCTCTCCAGGTATCCAAACCTTCAGTAATTAGGATATTTGTCAGAGAACAAAGACAGATTCAAACAAGGGAGAAGAAAACAAAGACCAAGGCACAGAGATAGATGGAGCCTGGGGATGAACCATGAAGCAAGTTCTAAGATCCAGGACTCCAGGTCCAGGGTAGATGAAGAATAGCAAACAAGGTCCTCTTTTCTGAGATGTAGTCCCAGAGTCCCAGCACAGTGCTTGCTTACGTTAGGTGCTCCAGTATTTGTCAATGGCTTTATTTATTTAATAAGTACTTGCATAATGCTTACTATGTATCAAGCACCATTCCAAGGGGTTTAAAATATTAACTTGTTTAATCCTTACAACAACCTTATACAGTAAGAACCACGATTCTCCCCATCTTTCAGATAACAAAACTGAGGCATATCAAATTAAGCAACTTGCCCACAGTCGTACAGTAAGTAACAGCAGAGCCAGGAGCCGGCCCAAGGGTTCATGCCCCCAACCACGCTGCCACATGCGTGAATGAATAAATAAAGCCAGAGGTGCCTCCTTAACCAAGACAAGAGACTTTGACACAGATTTCTTGTTTCAGCTGCTACAAAACACAGGTAAGTTCAAAGCCGTCGCTGAGAGGGTAGGAGGTCAGCTGTCCTTCCTACCCTCTCCACTACATGCTTACGTACTCCAGTGGACTTGATACCTTAATTTGTCCAAATACTTTGGAATTATGTTGTGTTATTCTCTTTGTGGCTGTTTTAAATTTCTCTCTCTCTCTCTCTCTCTCTCTCTCTCTCTCATACACTCTTCACTAAACACTAACTTTTAAAATCATAAGATGTTACAATAAATCTCTATTTTCCCACATAATTGCAAGATAGGACTCCACCGCGTTTTAGTCACTCACTGTTTGTGGTGATCACACTGGGTGCTTCCAACACCCCACTACCGCAGATAAGACTGGGATGAACTACTTGTGCCTCCCCTAGTGGACTTGGGGAAGGATTTATCTGGAATATATATGTAGATGGGATCATAAGGTATTCATACACTTGAACTAAATACTGACACATGGCTTTCCAGAATAGCTATATAGTCCAGACCTGCATCGACAGTACTTAAGGATTCCTGCTGCCCACATCCTCGCCAATACTTGCTGTTCTCCACCTTTTAGTTTTTGCCAGTTGGATGAATATGAAGCGATAACTTGTATAAATCTGCTGTTCTCTGATTACTGATAATGTTCGGCATGTCTTCATACATATTTTTGTTAGATTTTCCAGTATTCCCTGTGAAAATAATTTATCTGTATCTTTTGACCATTTCTCTGTTGGGTTTCTTATTCTCCTCATGTTGATTTGCAGTAGGTCATTGTATATTCTCTGTATTCATTCTTTGTTGCTTTTAAACAATGAAAATATCTTTTCCCAGTCTATCACCTGCCAGTCAAATGTATCTACAAACTTCCTACAATTTCTATGGCAAATAATACGAACTTTTGATAAAATGACATTCTTTTTTTTTTTCAAGTAGAATGGAGAAATGTAAAGATCTTCAACTTTCATTATTGTAAAATCACTCCTTCATCAAACCAGGAGACCCGATGACTAAAGAGAGAACCTAAAAATAAATAAATTTGAAGTTCTAGTTCCCAAATGACTAAATTGGTAATTAATGAACACTTTTGGTATATTCTATTAATAAGCTGAAGCCATTTTTTTATTTACCCCACCTTGTTCCACAAAGGATCTGAGGAAGCTTACAAGAAAACAAGCAATAAAACTGAAAAATATAAATAACCAAAAAATCAGGAACAAGGAAAACACACAGCAGAATAGAAGGTCAAGACCAGGAGGAAACTAAGAATGCAGATTTGTAGGCCACAGGTTTGATAAAATTACAAATGTTGAGCCAAAAATTTGGCATTGAGCTTCTTGGCAACCAAAGGGAAAAGGGAAAAGGGAATACAATCAGGCACAATCAATGATATTCTTTGTTGATAAGAAAACATACAAGTTCCTCAGAGGAAGATAAGCTTTTCCTGGCCCCAAGTTCTAAAAGAATTTCTCAGGTGGGCTTCATACTGGGAACGGTTCCCTCACCAATATTTCTGCAGTCAAAGCATGTGTCTCATTTCTTGTAACATTTCTGTAAAAGCTAATGGCCACCAAACTATATTCTCGAACATGAAAAATAATCCCGTCTCTGATCTGCCAGTTAAATGTGAGAAGGAGGAAATGAAGAGGAGAAGAGACCAAAGAGAAGTTCATCCTAGCGTGCAATGCTTGAAACTTCAATTTAGTATAAAAGCCAAACCAAAAACATCTGGAAGAATTAATGATGTATTAGTTAAGATACCACTAGTTGCGGACATAGAAATGCCTGAAAATCGCAGAGGCTTAGCACTGAATTTGGGTGATTTGAGAACAGAAGATTTCTATCTTTTTTTTTCTTTTTTTCTTTCTTTACTTTCTTCCTTCCTCCTTTCTTTCTTTCTTTCTTTCTCTTTCCTTTCCCCTTCCTCCCTTCCTTCCTTCTTTCCTTCCTTCCTTCCTTTTTCTTTTTAAGGAGGCTCCAGGCCCATCGTTCACGACCCTGAGATCAAGAGTTACATGCTCTACTGACAGAGTCAGCCAGGAGCCCCTAGAAATGTGTTTCTTGTTCACATAAAGCCAAAACGAGAACCAGACTCCTTCCATCTTGGGTCCCCACCATATTCAGCATATGGGAAAGAACAAAGAGGAACATGCATGGGAGGTTTTTATGGGTCAGGCCTGGAAACAACAACACATCACTTCCACTCATGTTCCACTGGCTAGAACTTAGAATACTCTCAGCCACAAATGATCAGTTGTATCTTTCCAATATTTCTTCACAAATAATTTTCTATACTAAGTTTCAGCAAATTACAGCCTGCAGGCCAAGTCCACCTCACTGCCTGGTTTTGCATGGTTCACAAGAATGATTTTTTCATTTGTTTAATGGTTGAAAAGAAATAGAAAGTGGAATAATAGCATAAAGCATTTGAAAAGTACATAAAATTCAAGTTTCAGTCTCCATAAATAAAGTTGTATTGGAACACAGCCAATATAGTTTGCACTGCACAACAACAGAGTTGGATACTTGCAACAGAGACCATATAATTGACAAAACTGAAATATTTTTCTACCTGGCCCTTTATTGGAAAGGTTTGCCAACCTCCTGTTTAAACTAATAAAAATTGATGGGATTTGAGCAACAGGTACTTTTAGGCCTAAATGACTAATATTCTTGATTAGTGATTGAAGTGAATCCGTAAGCATTAGTAATCAAATGAACTGATAGTAAAATTCATATCTTTGGGTAACATTAGGGAGTCTGACCAAGATTCTGGCCATTCTTCTATATGCAGAATTGGATCAATAAGAACCTGCAGGCAAAGCCAGGATTTTTCATAAGAATTATTTCTGGATCCATATCAGTTCAAAAACAAATAACTAGCCATTTTTACATACACAAGTAAAGAAACATTGCTTATTTGGAAATTTGTTTTCCAAACTTCTCAAATAAGAAAGTATTTCTTCAGTGGAATGATGAGATATTACACTAGCATGGTTTGCATTTTAAAATAATTTAAATAAATTTTAAATAGCTGATCATTTTATTATAGGAGGGATACTATTTTTTGAGGAGTGTAAATACCTTAATTCTAATGGTGAAAAGGTAGAGGATATAGGTAAATAGCTAGGAATCACATTTCATGAAATTATTTATCAAGAAGTTTTTTTTATAAATAGCTTCCTCATGATTCTATTAACATAGCCCTCGTTTCTTGATAATTCTAGAGTCAGACCAAGAACAAAAATAACTCCTTTTATCAGAATGCTTTATCGACCTAACATTAACTGACAGCATTTCTTTCTACTGAAGTTCCAAAATAAAAAGGTTCACAGGGAATATGAGCTCTTGTACATACATGAAACCAATTTAATACTTTAAGAAAGAGTAGAATATACCAACATATCAAAATAAGCTTTAGGGGTGCCTGGGTGGCTCAATGGGTTAAGCCTCTGCCTTCAGTTCAGGTCATGGTTTCAGGGTCCTGGGATCAAGGCCCTGCTGAGCAGAGAGCCTGCTTCCCCCTCTCCCTCTGCCTGCCCTTCTGCCTACTTGTGATCTCATTCTCTCTGTCAAATAAATAAATAAATAAAATCTTTAAAAAAAAAAAGCTTTAAAAATAACCTCAATATTCATGTCAATAGGCATTCCTCTTGAGCATTCACAGTGACACAAAGGACAAAGTTTGTCTCATAGCCACTGCGACTGCAATTATCCTGAGCAAAAAAACTCCCAGTCCTGAGGACCCAGGCTCCCTGAGAATAGGATCCCTGAGAACATTGGGAATGATCTGAGAGATAACTTTACCAGGATCCGATATGAAACTCTTGCTCTGTATAAGAGGAAACTGAGCACAGACTGGGTAAGAGACTCGCCCAGGGGACGCAGCCAGCGTTAGAATCCAGCCACCCCATTTCCCACCCTGTGCTTCTTCCTTACACCACAATTCATCCTGCTAGGCACCAGATCTCTGGAGCTATCAGTGTGCAAGCAAGGTTCCAGTAGCTTCCTTCTCAGCAAGATAAATTCATGAGGCACCTGGGTGGTTCCGTTAGTTAGGTGTCCAACCCTTGATCTCAGCTCAGGTCTTGATCTCAAGGTCCTGAGTTCAGGCCCCGCTTTGGGCTTCATGCTGGGCACGGAGCCTCCTTAGGAAAAAATAAAATAGAGGTACCTGAGTGGCTCAGTTGGGTAAGCATCTGCCTTTGGCTTAGGTTATGATCCTGGGGTCCTGGGATCAAGCCCTGTGTCGGGTTCCCTGCTCCATGCGGAGCCTGCTCCTCCCTCTCCCTCTGCTGCTCCCCCTGCTTGTGCTCTCTCTCTTTCTATCAAATGAATAAATAAAATCTTAAACAAAAGAAAGAAAGGAAGGAAAAAAGAAAAGAAAGTAGGTCAATTCAAATTCGAGTCCCATACCACTTATTGCAGGAATGTCTCCCAGTGAGACCTATAAAACAGTGACCTGTCAGTTCTCTGGGGGCCAAAGATCCCACAACACTTTTTTGTAAGAGCTGACTTTACCTTGACTCTTTGGCCTAAGACTTAGATGTCTTCCACCTTTCCCTTCAGGCTGCATTGGTTAGCCATGGTTCTTGTCTTCCCTTCTTGCTTCCTACCTCTTTCCTCCCTGCCCTCGGCTTTGCAGATCATTCTGTGGTTCTGGAATGGTTACACCAGCAAGCACACAACAGCTCAGCTGCTGGAGAACAGTTCTGGGCAGCCAGACCCACCACTTTTACCTGGATATTCCAAATTTCTGTGTGAAAATCCATGACGTGTTTATAGATTTATTTCTGTTAACACAATGAGTTTACTAACTAAAACCATGATGAAATTTTGCCGATTTATAAAGTTTTTTAATTCTTCTTCTTCTTCTTCTTTTTTTTTTTTTTTTTAATTCTAAGACATCACAACCCGGGCCACTTCCTCCTGGTACATTATTTGGGGGAGAAAAAATCTCTAATCAACTAAATTTAATGTTATTTGTATTACTTGACAAAACTAAATAATGACCTGCTATTTCCCTCCATTTTTTAATAAGACTAGATTTCCGTTTACAGCACTGATTCATTTAAAAATAAAAGTAGCGGGCGCCTGGGTGGCTCAGTGGTTTAAGCCGCTGCCTTCGGCTCAGGTCATCATCTCAGGGTCCTGGGATCGAGTCCCACGTCGGGCTCTCTGCACTGAAGGGAGCCTGCTTCCCTCTCACTCTCTCTGCCTGCCTCTCTGCCTACTTGTGATCTCTCTCTGTCAAAATTAATAAATAAAATCTTAAAAAAAAAAAATAAATAAAAGTAGCAATCTCTCTTTATTCTCTAGCTCCCAATTGTAAAATCTCACAATCTCTAATTAACAGGGATTCATTTTAAGCAAAAATAGTAGCAACTTTTTATTTTCTCACCCATTCCCAAAATGTATAATGTTTTTTAGTGCTTCTTCTACCACAAACTGGATAGCTGAAGTTCTTTAAAAATCTAGCATGAGGGGTGCCTGGGTGGCTCAGTAGGTTAAGCATCTGCCTTCGGCTCAGGTCATGATTGCAAGGTCCCTGCTCAGCAGGGAGTCTGCTTCTTCCTCTCCTATTCCCCCTGCTTATGTTCTCTTTCTCTCTGCCATCTCTCTCTCTCTGTCAAATAAATAAACAAATCTTTAAAAAAAAAAAAATCTAGCCTGATAGATACCATCAAAATGAGTAAACACTGCAATCCTGGTTTTCAAAGTTCTTTCATAGTAATGACTTTATTTTCTTTCTAGAGCTTGAACTATGACACCTTCAGGTAGTCAACTCCTACAGTTTCTGATTTTTTTCACCTAGACCTAACCAGCATTAAAACACAAAAACATGACAGTACAACCTCAGAGGTTGGGGACCCAGAATGTAAAACATCAAGATTAAAAAGTTTATAAAGGCAGACATCTTGGGGCAGCTGCGTGGCTCGGCTTGTTAAGTGTCTCAGCTCAGGTCTTAATCTCAGGGTTCTGAGTTCAAACCCCACATTGGGCTCCACACTGGGTACAGAGCCAAAAAAAAAAATTTTTTTTAAAAAGGCAGAGATCAGATATCTGGATGTTTGGGAGCATATGTAAGTCATAAGAGATGGGTTTGGTTTTTTGGGTTCTTTTTTGTTTTGTTTTGTTTTTAAATATGTATATACTTTTTTTTTTAGCTTTTCCTCATGTTTTCATTTTTTTATTTTTCACAGAGCTATTTGAAGTTAGAGTTTTGTATGAGTTACAGATAGAAGAGAACATGAAGATCATACTGTCCTACCCTTTTTTAATAAATAAATAAATAAAATAAGCAAACTAGTTCTGTGGCTAAGAGTTCACACTCTGGAATTCGATGGCTGGGGTTCAAATCCTGACTCTGTCATCTTCCACTCTATAAAGTCGATCAAGTAGACTATCATCCATATAGCTCTACCTTCTATAAAACAGGGTAATGATGAAATTTACCTCATTAGTTTTGTAAAGATGAACTAAAAGTAAAAAATATATATTTGGGAGGAACACTAGGAAAAAAACCTATCTTTCAGTAAATGCTTTTTTTTTTTTTTTTTTTTTTTAGTAAATGCTTAATAAATACTAGCTATTTTAAATACAGATTAAGAGGTTAAGGCCAGGGAGAGCATGTGACTTACCCAGTAGGACAACATGGGAGCACTGGAATTTCTGGTCTTCCTACTCTATCTACACCAGTGACTTGACTCGGCCATTTTCTTTCTTACAAACGTTTTGATCCAATAGATTTTTCAATCTGGTATAAACATTGCTTAGCATTAAAACAACAGCTGAGGAAAATGCAAGTGCTTTTCTCAAGAATAAAAAAAGAGACTTCACAGATATGGATGCAAGTTGCATGGAGTTTTCTAACTGAAGGCACTTCTGTAATACCGCCCACATTTTCATAGCCACTTATGGTGACTTTGCTGTTGTTCCCATTAGTTGTTACTCTTCCTGTCCTGTGAGAAGGGGGATTAGTATTATCCCTACCTACAAAATGGAAACTGGAGAATAGAATTGATCACAGAAACCAGTCTCCCTATAAGCCTGTACTTTCATGAAATGACACAAAAATTTAGCTGGATTTATAAACTTCTTCCAGGAAATGTAAACATTTAAATTTTTGTTTCTTCTGTTCATAGGACTAACTCTAAGGAAAAAATAAATCCCATTTGTATGTCACAGAAGATCAAATGAAGCCAAACAAGTCTTCTAGAATGAATTTGAGATAGAAAGTAATTCCATTATCACCACCAGAGGAACATGCCCTGGTTTAATAATTTTTTAAATCTTGGGCCATCTCATACACTAAAGAAATGCAAATAGGTTATATTTTGTTTTAATATGGGGATGGACGGAAAAGGGACTATAAGCTCACTCAACTTCTGATAGTTTAAAAGAAGATTTTAAAACATTTTGTAGGCAAGTGCCCAAAGATGTATGAACCAGCGTATCTTTTACAATGCTGTTTGTATCATGTTTAAAGTAGACAACCCGGGGTGCCTGGATGGCTCAGGTGGTTGAGTATCCATCAGCTCAGGTCATGATCTCAGAGTCCTGGGATTAAGCCCTGTGTCGGGCTCCCTGTTTGGCTGGAAGCCTGCTTTCCCTCTGTCCCTCCCTGCCTTAAGATTCTCTTTCTCTTGTCTGCTCCCTAATATAAATAAATAAAATATTTTAAAAATAATTAAAATAAATAAAGTAGACAATAATTTAAATACCCAATAAGGGAGAACAGAGTAAATAAATTATGGCATATCACTATTATAGAATATTATACAATCATCAACACAGATGATTAGGCATATATCCATCATGTAACAGTGTTATATTGATGAGAAAAAAGCAATTATAAATAGCGATTTGTTATGGTCCCATTTTAATAAAAATCTAAGTGAAAATCATGTTTCATATGCATAGGAATACATAGAAAAGAAAGGTTGGAAAAACATCAAAATAAAAACAGGTTTATTTCTGGATAGTAGAATTATTTTCTTTTTTATATTTTCTAACTGCTTAATATGTTTCACTTGCTTAAAAAAAAAAGTAATAAAGTTTGGGACACCTGGGTGGCTCAGTCGGGTAAGCTTTTGTCTTCAGCTCAGGTCAGGATCCCAGGGTTCTGGGATCGAGTCCCACATTGGGCTACTTGCTCAGCAGAGAGCCTGCTTCTCCCTCTCTCACTGCTGCTCCCCCTGCTTCTGCCTGCTCTCTCTCTGTCAAATAAATAAATAAAATCTATTTAGAAAGTAAGTAAAATCAGAAGCAAACCTAAAACTAAAACCCAAAGATTCAGAATTTCAATTCCCATGACTAAAGTTCATTAATTCAATAAATAATTATTATGCAGCTAAAATTTAAGGAGCATAAGAATAAGTCATAAACAGATCCTACTCTCAGAGACCAGTTACTAACAGCATAAAGAATCTACTTGAATTAAAAGAGATAGTGCCGTGCTCGCTTCGGCAGCACATGCAATAAAATTGGAACGATACAGAGAAGATTAGCATGGCCCCTGCGCAAGGATGACACGCAAATTCGTGAAGCATTCCATATTTTTAAGAACCTAGATGTCCAGCAACAGATGAATGGATAAAGAAGAGGTGGTATATATACGCAATGGAATACTATGCAGCCATCAAAAGAAATGAAATCTTGCCATTTGCGACGACGTGGATGGAACTAGAGGGTATCATGCTTAGTGAAATAAGTCAATCGGAGAAAGACAACTATCATATGATCTCCCTGATATAAGGAAGTGGAGATGCAACATGTGGGGTTAGGGGGATAGGAGAAGAATAAACGAAACAAGATGGGATCGGGAGGGAGACAAACCATAAGTGACTCTTAATCTCACAAAACAAACTGAGGGTTGCTGGGGGGAGGGGGGTCGAGAGAGGGGAGTGGGGTTATGGACATTGGGGAGGGTTTGTACTGTGGTGGGTGCTGTGAAGTGTGTAAACCTGGTGATTCACAGACCTGTACCCCTGGGGATAAAAATACATTATATGTTTATTTAAAAATTAATTAATTAATTAAAAAAGAGATAGTGCCACAGAAGGGTATGTATGAAGGAAGGGTTTCTTTTTACTCAGGGAGTTAAGTATTATTAAACAATAAAAAAAAAACACACAACAAAGTTTTGATATTGGCAAGTCGAATTTATATGGTTGTATGATGTGTGTTACCTTAGAAAAATAAATTTTGTGCAGTTCTAGGTGAAAAAAGCAAGTTTCAAAATATTATGTGTGTTTAATAAACAGATATGCCTCAGAAATGTAGATGCCAAAATGTTAACATGATCATCTCTCGATAGGGGAATTACAGGTGATTTGGTTTTTTTTGTTTTTTTTTTTTTTAAAGATTTTTTTTTTTATTTTATTTATTTGACAGTGAGAGAGAGAGATCACAAGTAGGCAGAGAGGCAGGCAGAGAGAGAGGAGGAAGCAGGCTCCCTGCGGGGCAGAGAGCCCGATGCGGGGCTCGATCCCAGGACCCTGAGATCATGACCTGAGCCGAAGGCAGCGGCTTAATCCACTGAGCCACCCAGGCGCCCCTGATTTGTTTTTTTTAATCATTTTGCTATCTATCATGTCCTATTTTACAACAATAAACCTAAAGGGTGTATTCCAATTAGTAAATGGGGAAAACTTGCCCACAGTGACCACATAAAATCTCGCATCATGCCATGATTAGAGCAGACCATGAAGGAACTGATGCTGAAGTGATTGATTGCAACCAGGATAAGGGACTTGCCACCTTTTCTGAAAATATCTGGTTCTGACTTTCTCCATCTGACAACATCGAATGAGTCATATGAAATTATCATCTCTGCTTTGGTGTAATATTCAGAGAACTAAGTAGATGTCTACAGACTGGAAAAAGGACCAAAACAACCAGAACTCGTGAGTGTGTTCACTAGTATATGATCATGAACCAGCAGCAGGACTTCACAAAGAACGTCTGGGTGGTGGAGAGTCAGCTTCTTAACGAAGGAAAGTAGCAGACCTGGTAGATCACAGAACTTAAGCCGATGAAAACCTAGCTTTCCTTGAGGAAGGCTTTTAGATCCTGTCCTATAAGACATGCTGGGAAAATAGGAACAGGAGCAGACAACTCTTCACCAGCTGATGAGGAAGCAGTAAGCTAAACCTCTCGAATTTAGGAGATCACAAATAGTGTTTTGTAACATCAAACTGAACAACAATGAGAGGCTAAAAAGGGCGTTCAGAAGAGAAAACACCAAGCTAAGATGAACCAGTATAAATAACCAGAAACAATATTCTGGATTAAACTTACTAAGAAAAATGTGCTCCAAATATACCTCGATTGTGGGAGATAAAGAATTAGAAATGATTTGGATAGAAAGCTGACTTACCGATAGGCATTGCAACAGCAGTTAGAGCAGTGTTCTGACACGGCTATGGAATCAGGGCTGTAACATACACACGCACGTGGCTCACACCCACATCAGTCTAAACCACGGGCTGCTGTCATTATTTCTTGGCAAGCCTTGCTCTCCCTCAAGTTTTTTTCTTTCTTTTTCCTTTGCTGTATTTCCAGCACCTAGCCGAGCCTGGCAAGAGGGACCTTTCTATAAATCCTTAAGAATGAATGAGATCATCCTCCCATCTTCCTCAGGATACCCCAATAAAACACTGAGCTCACTCTTGGAACTCTGTATTTAAAGATGGATATGAATAATTTTCCAGCCATTCAGGGGAGAACTTAGAAATGCTGCGAGGTCAGTAAATGAGAACAGGACTATGAGTTTATAGAACTGGATTCTTCCATTTTTGGAAGAGAAAGTTGAGACGTATTAGTTACAATCTCAAATTCTGAAGAAATCTGACAAAGGAGACATTTTTTCTACAAAATCTGACAAAGGAGATATCTTTTTCTGCTAAAAATGTCCCAAGTGGATGAGTAAGAAGCCCAGATTAGAGAAATGGGCCATTAAATGTTGTAATGGAGAGTAACAACATCAACAATGACAAAATTAAAATATATTTTAGCAAATGCTTTCACAAAAGAGCTGGCTCCTCAGCTCCACTGATGAGAGTTATATGTGAGCCCAAGTCAGTTAAAGAGCTGACCTCTCTAAACCAACCCCCTTCCGGAGCCAGAGCCCCACAGTTTCATAATTTCATGACAAATATGAATAATCAGACATCATCAGAAGCTTTGCATAAAAATGCAAAACCCAATTTGATTTTTATAATATTTATGTTGAATGCATCATAGAGGTCCACATCAACAGAATTAAAAATATACTGTGGAGCAACAGGAAGTAGATTTCTGGAAAGTCCCATCCTTTTCTCTTCATGTATATTTGCATATATTTATATATTTATACCCCTTAAAAATTAGCTGGTTATTTAGTAATTCAGAATGCTCTAAATAAAACCTGATATCGAATATAATAGAATTATTTCCATTTCAAAATGCATGACTTTTGTACTTAATGTGTTCAGTATACCCAGTAATATATGGTTGTAGTGAGAAATTGTGAGAAAACAACCCAGCTCTTATTGATTCATCCAATGTAGTTATTGAATATTACAGTCTTCTATTCTTCAGCCATTGTTTTTATTTGCAATACATAACTGTTCTAATAACTTATCTGTCACCATAAAGAACCTTTGGGTTTCTTCTGCTTTCCAAATAGCAGTGAAAGGGTCCCCCAAACCTACTGATTTAGCACCAAATTTAAATAAGCCTAGACACCCTCTCACTTTTCACATTGAGTAGAACAAGGTCAGATTGGGCATCTTCCAAATGCAAAGGCTTAATTGGACTAATTTTTTCATGATAATAATGTATATTTAAGATAGCCACTAAAAATTGTCAATGCTAATTTAGTAGATCAATTCCATTAAATGCTTTGAACTTTTCACCACTTGCTAATCTCATTTATTAAAGCTGCTGTTTTTGTTGAAAATCTGAAGCTATAACTTAATATCAAATTACAATTCCAGCCAGACCTAAGAAATATTTCTTTATATGTGAAATATAACCTTCAAGGATCTTAAGTTGTGTTCAATTGTAAGAGTCTAGCCATAAAATTTCTTGCAACCAAAATGCAGAGAGGTCCTATGAGTCTACTGGCAATTGGGTTATTGTAAGAAGCGTGCAGCAGTGTTTCTGTTTCAGAAAAACATGTTTCTGGTCTCTGAAGCAAAGCTTTACCACCTGTGATTATTGATTATAGACCAACCTTCATAGAACTATATGGTTTGTATTTTTATACCAAACACCATGTCGTTGAGGTAATAGTTCAATTCAGTTCAATCAAAATATCAAGATTTTGTTCAACATTCTGATGAACAGCTTAAGAATGTAACTCACGAAGGTAAAAATAATAATGTATCTATTAATCAGCTAAGGAAGATTTCGAAGAGAAGAGACTCCACAGCACGATCACATAGCCAACCATGTGTAACATTTGTTTGGAACCAGACTTCCAAGGCTATTTTTATTCCCTGTGATTTACCACCAGTATCCTCTGGGTGATAGTGGAGGAAACAGATGCTGGGAATCTCTCTCTGCTCAGTTCCTGAGAGGAGAATTCTGACTCACAGCCCCGCCAGCTCCCGGCTTTGTACTCACATGCCGAGGGTGGCGGAGAAAAACGTAAATGACTGCCTGATTTCCAGTCTCCTACTGCCAGTTTCCTCAAAGTTTCCACTTACGCATTTGACTCCTTTACCAACTTCGTTTGAAGTTCCCATTCCAAAATCCTGAACGGCATGTTCCCAGGATACATTAATTTTTTTTTTTAGTTCATTCAGTGGGGATTTTCCACCTGAAATAAAAAATGAACCGAAACTGGGGAGTGGGCATTCTTTTGGGGGGGGGGAGGAGTTTTTCTTTCCCTGTTGCCTGGGAGTACTGATTTCCGCAGAGGGAAGACAGCAGGGGGAAAAGAAATTGAAAAATATTCCCTGCCAAGCTCTAAGCACACTTTCTTAGGGAGAACCGTAAACCTTACCCAAGTTTCCTGGACCCCGTTATTTATCGTGAACAGATTTGAACTAAAACAGATCTGCATCTACTTGGAGATTATATTTAAATTGTTAATTTAAAAAATTAATGTTTATTAAATTTCCACAAAGCTTAGAGTCTTATTCTTTCTTAATGCATCTAAGTTAATAAGAATATAAGGGAGGAGAACGGAATCTATGCAGTTTACCTATCACAATGGATTTATAACAGAAGCACATTAGAGATTGAGAACTCAGTTTTCACAAGGCAAGAGTTTCTATTAAAATACTATTTTATGGAGAAATTAAATTCACTGGCCGGTCTATGTTTTTACAAAGTTTTTTTTTTAAACCTACTTTAGTTGAAACAATAGGACCTATATAGGTGACTTTCACAATTTAATTTTATGTAAATCAATGAGTTTCCTTATCAAGCACCACTGAATTACCTAAATGTTTACTTACTAATCCTGTTATTCGGTGTTTAAGGATAGCCTAGAATAACTGAATTAGGATATTTTTACATTAGGAAAATTTAGCAATTGTTACTGCATTTCAGATAAAATGAGTTAAGCGGATGAATTAGGCCACCCAACATAACTGCAACAACTTCTGCTGGTGTGTGTCTATGTGACTGAGGCGCCAAGTCGATTTACTAATCTAAAGGAAATCTATCCATGGGGGTGTTATTAGCATATAGATCAAGCAAACCACCTAAAGACTAAATTATTGCTTTTCCTTCATAAAGACATCTAACCACGCTCAAGGTTACCACCATATGATTCTCTGTGGGAGACCCCACTGGTAGATTGAGCACAAAATCACTACGACCAAATAAATATTTCTTCTTAGCCACACACATACACACACATATACACACTCTGTGTCAAATTAGTAACATTTTATTGGAAAATTAGGCAATTCGAAAGGAGAAAACTACTTCATGAAAAAATTTGGTAAGATGCCTACACTGAGGGATGCCTGGGTAGCTCAGTGGGTTAAAGTCTCTGCCTTCGGCTTGGGTCATGATCCCAGAGTCCTGGGATCGAGCCCAGCATTGGGCTCTCTGCTCAGCGGGGAGCCTGCTTCCTCCTCTCTCTCTCTGCCTGCTTCTCTGCCTACTTGTGATCTCTGTCTGTGAAATAAATAAACAAACCCTTAAAAAAAAAAAGATGCCTACACTGAGCAGAGAAACTTAAAATGCAAATGCAAGAGATTCTCCAGTGAAAAATCCTCACAAACCAGTAAATAAGCAAAAAGTCAACATAAAAATTTTGATGCTTAAAAAAATTCACGTGCCCATAATATTCGCACACACATTAAATGAAAACTGCACACACACACACGAAAAACAAGTATGATGCTGAAAACTCCTTTTGTACTTGCAACAAATTATGGATGCTTAACAGTTTACACTCCTGGGCTCAATGTACGTACAAAAACACCAAAATAACCAATCGGTTTGATCAGACATTTGAGCAAAGAAAGTGTGTCAAATATCTGGGAGTTCTAAACAACTACTTGGCCACCCAGACAAAGACAGAAACTTACCACTTCACATACAAATGAAAAAAGACAGTGTCAGCAATAGGCTTATGGGGACAGAGACAGGAGCAGAGGTAAATTTTTATTTAATGAATACTTCAACTCTGGTACATGAATCACAAAACTAAAACCCCTCCAATATACTCAAACACAGTTGCTTAATTTAAAAAGTCCCAGCCTCAGCACCAACAGAGATAAAACATACTCTCATTTAATGCATCTGTGATGCTGTCAAATGGCCTAATAAGTGTAATATTGAAGATCAAATCTATGGCATCTCAAGGGTTAAGTTCTGTGTTGTGACTAATTTTGAAAAAAATATTCTAGTATGAATCAGGTTTAGGCTAGTTCAGCAAGAGGAACCGTTCCATAATGAGGCTTGGCCTGGCCCAGTCCCAGTAGAATTAATTTTGTGCCGTAGAACACCTAGATAAATTAGTTTTGCTTTAAATATTGAGTCCTAAAAGAGTTAAAAGAGGGAGAATATCAATCAATAATTTTTAGATTAACTACTTTATATATGACAAAACAAAATTAACCTTGGCATTATAACTCCTTCTTCTGGCATTTCAGATGAACCTCAAGTTTAAAATAAATAATTGGAGATTTAAAAACTAACCAAACGTGTGCATTTGTTTCTTGGTACAGAATACTAATTCATAGCTTGGTTTGTAAAAAGAAAAGATTACTTGTACATTTTGCAAAATTACAAATACGGTTCTTATTTTTAGTTATTAAAATAATTGTGCCTGAGAATTAAGACTTGTGAAAATATACAGAAATATATTTTGTAGAGTTTTTTTTAATAGGAACACTGAAGCAGTTAAGCTTTCAAATTAAGTGGAAAAATAATATCTCAGTTAACAATGTTAGATTCTCAAAATTATATTTTAATTGATTAATTTCCCCCCATGTCCACACATTATTTCCCTTTATAAAACTGATTTCTATGGAAATATTTGTGCAGAATTAAAATCATGTCTACAGATGGCAACAAATTTAAGCCAAAACTCCCTTGTGTCTTGATGGCTTTTTCTGGTTAAATGCCTACCAAAAGGTAAGTATAAGATTTATTTCCACGGGAGATGAAATCAAGCTTTTAACCTGGCCAATTGCCCATATAAACAATCTTCAATGTTATTTGGTCATCATTCGGTAATTAAAATGGCAAATTGCAACCATGCTGAATTTACATCCATGTGCCGAAAAGTTATTTAGCAGATAACTAGAGATAGAGGAAATGTCTCTTTAACAGATTCTTTTAGGAATACATCCACAGGAAGCATCCGGCTTTCAACAGTCATAAAAAACAAGAAGCAGTTGAACAGTGGCACCCAGAGGTGAAAAGTATATTACTTGCAGAGATTTATACGGTTAACCGTTGTCTGGTTTTTAGACATCCTTCTCGTCACCTCCAGATTTTTCTACTAGTAATGTACCAGAAATCAATTTTTCTGAGTTACATATTGAAATATCATAGTTTAATGAAGAAAAATTAATGTCTTCACTTTGAAAAAGTACTTTACTTCTGGATTACATGGCATATCAATCCCTCCCTCAAAACAATAAGCTAACCAACTAAACACCAGACAAAATACTTTCCAGAATTGAGTTTAAAGCCTAATTGTCTACTTCTAGCCTAACCAACATTATTAACAAAAACATTTGTTAAGAAATAGTTCTGTTGATTGCTACACAATGTCCATATACCCCATATTATGTGTTTTTCTAAAAACATTTATTTGAACTATTGTGTAGCCCTGAACCCAAATTATAAGTCTGAGGAGATGTTAAGAATTTTCTGTTGAACCCTTCCATTATCATGACAGCAAAAGATGGGGACAGAATAAGAGCTGGGCGAATACGAGCAAAGGAAATAAGAGTACTGTTTTATTCCACAGGAACTTTAAAAATAACAGAATCTCTTTTGACCAAAATTAAAACGAACCTACAATTTCTTTAATTAACGAAGCTCCAAACCTTTTAACCTGCCAACTCGCAGCTGCATGAAGCATTTGACTGGTGCTGAGTTCCTAAACTAACTGCAGGAAAAAACACCCCCTCCTGAGTATAATCACCTTCGGGAGCCCCAAATAAACCTCAGTTTGTGGGGCCAGAACAGGTCAGGTTTTTTAAGAGCCTCAGAAGAATAGTCTTATTTCTGCTCTTGAGCCGAAATGTACATGTGTCCTCTAGCAGAGAGGGTTTTCGCCGCTGGTTCTGCCTAACCCATCACGGATTTTCATCTATTAACTGTGTTTCCATTACCTTTTGTCAGATGTTTTCTCCAAGATTCCACTGCTTCTTTTTAATCACCTAAGAAGCCACACTGATGTGACAAGCTCCAGAATGAGGCTCATTCTTTCCGATCTGCATCTTAAGCCTAATGATGAGAAATGGGCTCCCATAAACTTGAAAGAGGCGAGGAAATGCTGCCAAAGTCATTATCCACTACTCTGAATTGGAAAGAGGAGATATGTCCCTTTCTAGAAGAATCTTAATAAAGTATAAAATAATTCTACAAAGCCTTCAGCGTTTCATTTGTGAAATAAAGGCAGTTGCCCAGTGCCATTCAAAAGAAAAACAAAACACGTCATCTGCTAATATGTGAAACCTACATAAGAATATACCCTCGATTTTGCATCTCAAGTGTTCAGTTGTTGACAGAAAAGGCAGAGGATCATGCATGCATGAAAGCTAATATTAAGATCTCTCCTTTTTCCCTGTCCATCCTCTTGTCCCTTTTTCCGTTCTCCACAAATAGCAGTGTCGTGGCCTACATCAGTATTTTGGCGTTAAGGGTAGCTACTATGTTAAAAAAAAAAAAAAAAAAAAAAAGAGTAGCTACTACGTAGCTTCTAAGTCGCCAGCAAGCCATTTGCCCCTGAACAGGCTGTGAACTGCCACTAAATAAATGCCTGTCTGCCCGCTGCCTGGAGCTAAGTCTGCTGCTGCGAAATGACAGGCGTTCTCGGACTCAAAACCTCAAAGTCGTTGCTCATACTTGGTGATTTCATTACAATACCAGTGTGAACGGGCTTAGGGCATTTTGGCTTACAGCATTTGGAGCAGATCTTTAGGAAGCTGCTGCACACGGACCTTACTGATCTCTCCAGTCCTTAGAAAATCCACCGCTGTTCCCAGGACCTGCGCCCCGCGCAGGCAGGACGCAGAGGTAGATCTGGGCGCCATCTAGTGGACTCCACAGACCTAGGGGAGTCGGCAAGAGATTGGGGAGCTGTGTGAGATTCTGGGAACAATCCCTACTGCCTCCTTGTTTAAAAAAAAAAAAACAAAAAACGTTTTGCCTCAAACGATAATCGAAGCAGTGAGGAAGGAGGCTTATCTAAAAACAAGGAAAAAGAAGAATATATATTAACTCAAATGACTTTTGAAGGAATTTCAGCCCTGGTTTTCCAATACGAATTTTTAAGTCTCTGAAATGTCAAACGTGCTTCATTATTTATATATTTATTATGAGAAGGAAAATACGAAAAGTTTATTTTGCCCAAATACTACCATTTTCTCTTCCTTATAATCTGTCAAAATGGATACTGTAAGATTATGTTTTACTTTAAGTATTTGTGATTCAATAGGGCAATCCAAATGAAACTGAATCCTTATTTTTCCTAACATCTAAAGAATACATGCATGCTAAAGATGCTTCTTATAAAACACTCCACCAACTATTTCTCTCCTCCTCACCCCAATACCGTCTGCTCCTAACATTTCCCAAAAGAGATGTCTTTGCACACACGGGCCTTCTGGGTGAAAGGCCTTCCACTTTCTTCTTGGCCACGTGATGTCAGTTAGTATAAAATCAAATTCAAAAGACAACTCCTGGGAAGCTGTACCCCTGGCTGATCCACGATTACTTTTTACTTTATGTTACCAATCAGGTCTTTGTTTTTTGATCAAAGTATAATTGCCATACAGGGTTATATTAGTTTCAGCTGTACAACACGGTGATTCGACAATTCTGTACATCATGCAGGGCTCACCACGACAAGTGTACTCACCATCTGACCCCGTACGTGATTACAGTATTATTGACTATGCCCTATGCTGTTCTTTTTAAATTTTTTTACTGAACTATAATTAACATACAGTTTCAGGTGCACGACATCCCAACATGTCATATTGAACAGTTGCCCCTTGTCTGTGATTTCCTAACTGCTTATCTCCACAAATAGTACTTTTGTACGACTCAGCCTCTCCGACAGTCCAGGAGCCTATTAAATGCTGAATACACAGCCATGACGTTAAGTAAATGACTAGCTCTGTTAAGATCTGTTAATAAATACTCTGGTATTTATTATAAATACATCAACAACTAACTTCATTGAGCCTTACTAAATTTAGCAGGCCTTGTAAGTTCTCATAATTTTCTTATCGGATGATGACAACAGCCTTATGAAATAAGTACTACTACCATCCTTATTGTAGAGTTCAGGAGAGCCGAGTCTGAAAGGTTAAGAAATTCACCCTGCTGACGTGGGGAGTAAGAGGTAGAACAGGAACCTGATTTCAGCCTGTCTCCAGAGCCTGGACTCAGAACCACTATGCTACACTCCGTCTGTCTTCTATGTTGTTATTAAATATATGATACACTCTGATCTTATTACTGGTTGTATTATATTTCAGTGGTTCATGTTACACAAGCTAAATAGTTATCATTTTATCCCATGTAAAACCAGTTATTTTAGATAGCTGCTAAAATTATTCAAGTTGTTCATATTTTTTACCATGTTTGTTCTTCAAAGAATGAGCTTACTATAATTAAAAGACTTGTACAGAGGAAGGAAAAGAAATTACTTTGCTGATCAAAGGACTGATGTAGGAAAATATGCAAGCTGACTGCATTTAGCTAAGATTGCAACAATGAAGTGGAAAAGCTAGGGGAAATGGGGGATCTGGTAATAACTCTTTCTTTGTGTTTTCAGTTCACCTGACCTCTTTAAACATTTTAATTTAGAAATGCTCCTCACAGTCCTCAGGCTTGGCCTCATGAGTAAGCAAATCAGGAATCCGACAGCAGCCACCTGTGGGGTTTCATTTCAAGAAAATTAGAAAGAGCTCCCAACTCCCTAAAATATTTAAAGATATTTAAAATTGCATTCTTAGAGCATCTTGCCTTTGACTTAACCGAAAAAGGGACAACATTGGTCATAATCGCTCAAAACTGGAAATAACCCACATGTCCCTAGACAATAAAACAGATAATATGGTAAATTCATACAATCAAATATTTTTCAGCATTGAAAATGAATGCACTAATGTCATACAAAACACAAAATATAATTTTTTATAAACATATTTTTTTTTTAGATTTTATTTATTTGACAGAGACACAGCGAGGGAGGGGATGAGAGCGGGGGTGTGGGAGAGGGAGAAGCAGGCTTCCCGCTGAACAGGGAGTTTGATGTGGGGCTCGATATTAGGACTCTGGGATAGTGACCTGAGCCGAAGGCAAATGCTTAACGACTAAGCTACCTAAGCGCCCCAAACACTGTATTTTTTAAAGTCTGTTTTATTTTAAGTAAACTCTACCCCCAACATGGGGCTTATGAACTCATGACTCCGAGACCAAGAGTCACATGCTCTACCAACTGAGGTCAGGCACCCAACACAAAATATAATTTTGAGCAAAAGAAGCAAGACACAAAAGAACACATACAATTCTGCCTGCATCAAGTGCCCAAAAAGGCAAAACTAAACTATTATTTAGGGCTGCATAAGTCAGATTGGGAAACTATTGAGACACCAAAGCTGGGCTAGTGGCGGCCTCAGAGAAGAAGGAATAACAGGAAGGGAGACGCAGACAATTTCTGGAGGTCTGGTGATGCTCCCTCAAACTGTATGCTCATGTTATGTTACATTTCTATTTGTAAGTTATATTTCACCATGAAAAATGTAAAATAAGCACATCTAATGTTCATTCCAAAAATGCATCAGGAAAAAGAACACATGAAGCTTTACTCATCATTCATGCAGATGTGCAGGGAAAGGGGGAAAGAGCAGGCATGAAGACTCCAAATTCTAGAAGACAGAAGAAGCAGACGGACCTGGATTTGAACTAGGGGCTGCTACTTGCCATGGGCTGGCGTATGAAGCCTCTCAAACTCTGTGCTCTCTCCATCTACGAAACGAGATCACCATAGGGCCTCTCCTGGGGTCGTTCTGAAGCTCCCATTATGAGGCTGGTTCTCATTAATCGCCCGAATGGTTTTTTTGTTTGTTTGTTTTTTCTTTCTCTGATATTGGGGATAGAGGAGGAAATCTCACAGGGAGTAGAAAAGGAGAAAACTCAAGAAACTGCACTCATTATATTTCCTTTCCACTCAGCCCTGGGTGATTCCTCAACCCCACCAGCTTCAAGAATCACTCAGCTGAGATGGCTCCAGTAAGAGTCACCAGGGACCTTCTTGGAACCCAACAAACGTATTTTCTCGACATCGCTGGACACTGTCCTTGAGCTGTCCTCTTCTCACCACACCCTTGCCACTTGTCAGGCCTTTGTCATTTCTCTTCTGTCTTCCCCCAGCCGCCTACCTGGTCCTCTCTATTGTGACCCTCCCCAATTCTTTCCCCACACTTTAGCCAGAGGGCTTATCCTAACTGGTAGATCTCATCATGCCTCTTCCCTAGAGCCCTCATATGAACCTCTATAATCCTCAGTGCTGGAGAACTTGGTCTGTCTGCCCATCACCCAAATTCCTTTGGACCTTCTTGCCTTTATCCCACCTGCTCTCTCTACCTGGAAAGCCCTTCCCCGCCACCTCACTCTTCACTATATTGTCTGCCTCACTTGTCAATCTTCAAAACTCAGGACAAGTCTCCCTTCCAGGTACCATCCACCTTTTTCTAGATTACATCCCTTCTTTTGTCATTGGTACAATTCCTGATTATTCTTAAGTTATTGCACTATTTATATAATGGTCTATATTCTTATAAGGCTATATACACTCTTCAAAGGTGGACACTGTTTCTTACCCACTTTCGTACACCACCACCCATCACAGTGACCAACAAAATCCTGCTTAAGTGAATTAATGAATTGGGCAAATAATCGATGCTCACCTCACAGTATTGCACGGCGATCTCTTCTATTGTAATCTCTCTCTCTCATTCTTTCTACAAAGGAAGAGAGTAATGTGCCATATTCCTGGCCCTTAAACCCTATCTTCCAGCATTTCCTGGTCTTGTCATAATTATTATATTTTTCCACCTGATATTTAACCAATCAAAAACTTTACAAGTAAATTTACAAGTAAATTAAAGCTGTCTGATCTTGTTCAATGTACAGTATAGATGGACAGCCATGGGTTAAAATCCTAGCTCAACCAGTAACTAGCTGTGGGACCTTAAATAAATCATCCATCCCAAGTTTGTTTTTCACTCTAAAGTGAGGGTAAAAATATCTACCCTCTCTGACTTGTGAGGCTAATGAACTAATGTACATAAAGCACTTAGCACATTGCCTAATACAAATAACTATGCAATAAGCATTATTTGTTATTATTATTAATGCACAATTAAGACACTTGTGCACTTTGCAAACTAAAATTTGTTAACCATTAATTATAGTGCTCTCTACTTTTCAAAACTGAGGGTCACCTTGGTTTTAAATGAAGGCCTTGGGCTCATGGGTGGCTCAGTGGGTTAAGCCTCTGCCTTTAGCTCAGGTCACAGTCTCAGGGTCCTGGGATCGAGCCCCACATCAGGCCCTCTGCTCAGGAAAAATTTTATAACTGAAAAAAATATCAGAAGTATGGGAAATTAAATGAATATATAAATAAATTCCACTCAATAAATGCTGGAATTTTCACTGTGGAATCAACATTGTTTATTAAATACACATTAATCATATACATTATTCACTGGTGAAATATGCTTTAAAGTACATAAAATGAAAAATGCAATACCGCAAGCTTAACCTCTGCTATTGCTGTTTTCTGTGCTTCGTATTGCAATTCAAATCTGGTTAAGTGATGGTTTTGAAGAACAGAGTAAGAACAGAAAAGTAAAAATGAAGGGAAACAAAATTCATTAGCTAGAACTGTATGAGGAGGTTTGCATGGCCTTTGGAAATACGAAGACAAGAACTTTGGAATTTATTCCTGATCTCTATTTATATTAGAGGGATATTATATATTTGTACTTTTAAAAATCACTCATCTAAAAGTGAAGGATCTGTTTGTTTTATCTATGAAACTTACTTTCTCTCTCCCAATTGCCCCCTAAAAAGGAAAACCAAACGAGCCACTTTATTCAAAAAGAAGAATCTCATGACAATAGGATTATTATGACAAGCATTTCCCATACTTTATTCTTCATGCCCAGAATGACATTGGTAAGATAAGACATTTTAAAAGTCAATAGCACTTATTTTGAAGTTTAAACTATCATGTAAAAAAAAAAAAGTCATTTCCTTAAACAGGAAATGTATTAATAATGGCACAAAAGACAGTACCAGTCACACTATAGAGTACAATGTAGCCCTTCAAAAAGAAAATAATATCCTTATCCTCAAAGGGTAGTAATTCTTGAATAGAGTTGTTTAAAAAATAAATACAGAGGGGGAAATCTTGACACCCCTCATCTCACATTCGCATAATTTTGTTGAATTCTGATCATGTGTTTTAACCGAAGATTTAAGTTGAAGCCATCTAAAATTTAAAGTTGCAACAATATTCTCCAGTTCTCACCAATCAAATAAATTCTCTTTGCTTTATATATAAATTTTTATGCCAATATTTGCAAAATGATCATATTTGTGCAACTAGTCCATTCTGTTCAGTATTAAACCCCAGAAAGCTCTGCAAAGGACTTACTAAAATACATTTTTAGAGACTCCTAAGGCTTTTAGAGTTATAGAATAGGAATTTAAGATGAAGGCATTTGGGGTATTGTTTAACTTGTATTTTATTTCCTATTACTTCAGATTAGATAGCATTGGGGGGTGGGATTCCAAGAAATGTAATTATACATGGATTCAAAGTCTTGAGTTGTTGCAAACAGTAGATTTTCATTTCCTATTCGCTAAAAATATAACCTTACATTCTGTTTCGATTCACTGCCTATCTCAATTTATTGAAGATTTCTTAAAATTTATTTATTTTAGAGGGCGTGGTGGGACGGAGCAGAAGAGGGACAAGCAGACTCGTACTGAGTGGGTAGCCCGCAAGGGTCTTGATTCCACAACCAGAGAACATGACCTGAGCCAAAACCAAGAGTCTGCCACTTTAACTGACTTGAGCTCCTCTGCCTAACTCATTTTACCAACAGGTCAGATTTTCCTACTCTTGGATTGAGGCAGTTCATTGAGTCAGCATGTTTGTATGTAAACGTTACAGAAAGATTAACCCAATGCAAGTTCCGTATTCTCTAGGATCTGGATATAAATTGGTTTCTTGAAACAAAGTGCTCTTTACTTGGTAAAACTAACTTTCTAAGATGGGACACTCCTGAGTTTCCAAAATTGTTGCTTTGCTCTTGAATGGAGATGTAGAATACTCTCCTGAAATAACTTTTTACTAAAAACTGGTTTGAGGAATGATCCAGAAATACTAATTCTTGGGGCACTTGCGTGGCTCAGTGGGTTAAGTCTCTGCCTTTGGCTTGGGTTCTGATCTCAGGGTCCTGGGATTGAGCCCTCCTGGGATCAAGCTCCACATCAGGCTCCCTGCTCAGCAGAAGTCCCCTTAGTCCCCTTCTCCCTCTCCTTCTGCCCCTCTCCCATCCCACCCATCCCTCTGAGCACTCTCTCTCTCTAATAGATAAATAAAATCTTTAAAAAATAATAATAAGGGGCGCCTGGGTGGCTCAGTGGGTTAAGCCGCTGCCTTCGGCTCAGGTCATGATCTCAGGGTCCTGGGATCGAGCCCCGCATCGGGCTCTCTGCTCAGCAGGGAGCCTTGTTTCCCCCTCCCTCTCTCTCTGCCTGCCTCTCTGCCTACTTGTGATCTCTCTCCCTCTGTCAAATAAATAAATAAAATATTTAAATAATAATAATAATAAAAGAAAATTAAAAAAGAAAAAATACTTATTCTGAAAGTCTCGTTTTTATGAGCAAAGAGGATCAGTTTGGGCTTGGTGATAGAAACAGCAAAGAGGGGATTTTATTTTGGCATAAAACTGGAGGTTGCATAAATACACGAACATGAAAACACATCTTTTCAATGTGAATCACCTGAAAGTTGATTTTAACCAAAAGATGAGCTAGAGAAAACATAGTAAGATCAAATCTGCCTCGCTAAAAGACGGATTTATTTGAGTTGAGCTGGGGGGCCGTGAGGGGAGTAGGCGGGGTTTGGCAGAATCACTCCAATTGGTTGATTTAGTAAAAATTAAGAAATATACTCCTGAGCACATCGCGTATGTAGGATGACTCACTCTTCCACTGTTTCTTGAACTGTTTTATGAGAAAAGATGTGCGCTACTTTGGTATGATTTGAGGGACTTTAAGGAATCTAGAAGTTCCTCATCCATTCAAAAGACAAACAGACCCCAAATGAGAATTCTTTATCTGTCCCAAAATATCTTCCTTACTATTGTGTGAAATTTCACCACCATTTTATGGAAGTTTCATTTTATGAAAGTAAATAAAAGAGCAAGTCTGCATATTTTAAGAAGACAGAGGCTATAACTATCTCACAGTTCTGTCCCCAGGATGAGATTAGTGCCTGCCACAGAGGCTAATCAACAAATATCTATCTGTTGAATGAACACATTTCCTGACACTTTTATGCAAAGGAGAGTTTTTTAATGTTGTTTGCTTTTTTTTAATCAATTTTTTCCCAATCCATAAATGCTAGAAATTATGGAAAATTTAAGAAATTACTGAAAGGCAAGAGAAGGGAGAATTTGAGAGTAAATAAAGTATATTTAATTCTTTCAAAATAATGGAAATGATGGCAAATGTCTGATTTTGAACAATTTTTTTTGGCCAGCCTAGCTACAATCTAATAAATAAAAAAGGAGGGGCTCCTGGGTGGCTCAGTGTGTTAAAGCCTCTGCCTTTGGCTCAGGTCATGATCCCAGAATCCTGGGATAGAGCCCCACATCAGGCTCTCTGCTCAGCAGGGAGCCTGCTTCCCCCTCTCTCTCTGCCTGCCTCTCTGCCTACTTGTGATCTCTCTCTGTCAAATAAATAAATAAAATCTTTAAAAAAAAAAAAGAAAAAGAAAAAGGAAAGAATGTGTTGTCTTTTAATATATGGATTTAGTTACTAATCAATGGAGTACATTCCTTATCATCAAAATTCTGTGACCCCGGGGCGCCTGGGTGGCTCAGTGGTTTAGGCCACTGCCTTCGGCTCAGGTCATGATCTCAGGGTCCTGGGATCGAGTCCCGCATCGGGCTCTCTGCTCGGCAGGGAGCCTGCTTCCCTCTCACTCTCTCTGCTTGCCTCTCTGCCTACTTGTGATCTCTCTCTGTCAAATAAATAAATAAAATCTTTAAAAAAAAAAAAAAATTCTGTGACCCCAAAATCAGTGGGTGGTAGTGTGTCCTTGTCTTCATAAATTCCTATGAATCCTAACTCTAACCTTATTTAATTAAACAGTTAGGGTGGGAGTGGTGGGTTAACTGACAAAATTAATAATTCTAGGGCACAGATTTCTCACCGGCCCCTTCATGCTCTCAGATCCCACAGTAATAATATTTACTATTGGGACTGAGCATTAACACACTAAAGAAGAACAAATAACTGATGCTGGAGACCTCTTTTTTTTTTTTTAGATAATTTTAATCCTTATGAAAATTCTTAAGTGAACAAAGTCGTTCTCCCACACCCCCAAGAGCCTGTGGGCCTGGGTTAATTTGCATAGTTTGTAACCTTAAGTCTGGGTAAAGTGTTGGTATAAGTCAAATGCAGGGCTGCATACTGTCG
Source organism: Meles meles (assembly GCF_922984935.1). Taxonomy (NCBI): domain Eukaryota; kingdom Metazoa; phylum Chordata; class Mammalia; order Carnivora; family Mustelidae; genus Meles; species Meles meles. The sequence goes on from NC_060074.1 coordinate 73,433,392, forward strand.
TATTATGCCAACTACTGGATTACCTTTTAAAGAGGGAAAAAATATATGGCACGTTTCATTTCAACACTCGAAAGAAAAGGCAATTGGGGGATGTTAAATTCAGAAAGGAAAATTGTTTCGTTGCATCTTTGTTAACAATTTGGAAGCATCCATTGTATTACTTCTGCAGTGGTATTGAGCTACTTTTATTAAGGCAAATTTATAGCAATGTTAGAAATTAATACCACTCTTATTTCCTCCACTGCCTGACTTTATTGAATGCCATGGGGCATATTAATCAGTAAAGCCAAGTAGTGCATGAAATAAAAGTATAAATTAACCTGTAACATGAATGTAAAAGGGGCTTAATAAAATAGAAATAAATAACACTTTAATGATAATCAACCTGCCCTGTCTGAGCCAAGCAAAAATTGTGATAATGCCAAACATGGGGTCTAAAGAGTCCTATATATTTTTGTAAAGTTAGATAGAACCGAGCATTGACACAGAAGTCAAAGTAGATCGTTATGGCTATATAAACCACAAATGATGTGTTGCAGGAATCCTGGTACTATTAGTCCAATAGACAAACATATGCACTGCATTAAGAGAGTTTAAATACCGAGCAGCTAACTATTCTAATTTTCCACTTTTTTACCACCCTGAACGTGCCCAGTCTCACCTAAGTTCCCACTTTGGGTGAGGTAATTTAGAAAAACATGATTGTCTTACTGGGCTCCCTCGGCCAATATATTCTGGTATTTTTTTAAAGTATAATATATGCCTTTTAAATTTATTGATGTAAACTGTATTTTCTTCAAATTTTTACCTAAACTATATTTGCCTCAAAATTTTTAAAAATATATTTTACTAAAATTTTAAAGATCTCTGTCTACAATTAAGAGTCACTTTTGCTTTTTTAATGTTACTGTACCTTTTCTCATTCTTTCTGGATCAAGTAAAAGACAGTATTAATAGCAATACCAATATAGCATATATGTAAATTATAAATTTTTTCAGAAAAAAAATATACTAAACAACACATATAACTGGATGACACTCTATTTCCCTCCCAAAAGGGTTTGCTGTGAGTATATAATTGAAGCAAAATAGGACCACGGTGTAAGACACATACAAAATGAAATTCAAAGCTTCTCTGAAACAAATAGCCATAGGGGGCACTTGGGTGGCTCAGTAAATTAAACGTCCAGCTCTTGATTTTGGCTCAGGTCATGATCTCGGGGTCCTGGGATCTTGCCTATGTAGGGTTCCCTGCTCAGCAGGGGGTCTGCTTCTTGCTCTTCCTTTGCCCTCCCCCTGCTCATTCTCTCTCTCTCTCAAAAAATAAATTAAATATTTTTTTAAAATAACCAGAGAATAATACTGTCAATGCTTCACAGAGAACCAACAGAGCCATAAGCTTCAGTCTAATCTCTCAATCTACATTTACATATGCGACCAAAAAGACAACTTGGGGGTAAGGGTCAGGCTTGTAACACCTGTTATTTTTATAAGTATCCGTTAACCTTACCAGGTTGGTGAAAGAACAAAACAATATGTTGATATTTGGAATAATAAAACATGCTCTCCCCAAATGCAAGATGTTATTATTAATATTCATGGAAAGAAAATATTCACACACAGCTCTACTCAGACTTGTTCTCCTGGATTTTAGCACTGACTATAATAATCAAGAAAGATGATATAAAAACACTTTACATCATATTCTAAAATTATGTGAACAGAAACTTTTTTTTTTTTGGAAGATTTTATTAATTTGAGAGCGAGCGAGAACAAGCAGGGGGAGGGGCAGACAGAGAGGGAGAAGCCAACTCCCCACTGAGCGGGGAGCCCAACTTGGAGCTCCATCCCAGGACTCTGGGATCATGACCTGAGCTGAAGACACCCGTTTAACCGACTGAGCCACCCAGGAGCCCAAAACAGTAACTTTAAATTATAAATTCTTTTCGCTTTCTAATGCTGACGCTAAATCAGTTTGATTAAATCTTCAAGGATCCTGTTCCCTGTCACCAAATCAATCTCTCTGGAATATTATTCCTATGAGTATGTCTCCCTCTAAAACCCTCCCTGGCTCCCTCTGCTTCTAGAATAAAGTTCTAACTGCTTAGCTGCACATCAAAACTTCATGATAACACTCGATTCCTTGTACGTAGCCAAGGTTCCTATGCTCTGGTCTGTGACCCTTTCCAACTATGACCTTTTTGCCTGAAGTGTCTAAGTTCTTCCCAAACTTCAAAGCTCTGCTCAAATGCTACTCTTCTAAACTTTTCGGATCACTCTGATTGCATTTTTTTAAAAATTTCAGCATGGAGGGAACCAGAAATATGGATCCACAGAATTGTTGATCCATCATAGAATTTTATTTTATTTTTATTTTTTTTAAAGATTTTATTTATTTATTTGACAGAGAGAGAGATCACAAGTAGTAGGAGAGGCAGGCAGAGAGAGAGGAGGAAGCAGGCTCCCTGCGGAGCCTGAGATCATGACCTGAGCCGAAGGCAGCAGCTTAATCCACTGAGCCACCCAGGCGCCCCCATCACAGAATTTTAAATCTTAAAGTCTATTGGCAAAAAAAAAAAAAGAAAGAAAGAAAGAAAAGAAAAGAAATGGAAAAGAAAAAATTAATTCTTTATTTTTTTAATTACATGTATTGTACCAACATTCAGTATTCCCATCAATGTACAGCTGATGCTCAGTTTTAAGCTATTTCTTTTTCTTTAGGATTTTATTTATTTATTTAAAATAAATACTGCAGAGAAGCAGGTAGGGGGTGGGGAGCAGGCTCGATCCTAGGACCCTGAGATCATTACCTGAGCTGAAGGCAGAGGCTTTACCCCACGGAGCCACCCAGACACCCCAGTTTTAAGCTATTTCTTAAGAAATTCAAAAATTATTCAATAGAAATTATTTAAATTTACAAACCCCTCTTAACATCACAATGAAACGTCATGCTGTGAGGTGACTTTTCTGATAGCATGGGCAAAATCACCAATGCAGGTATGTGAGTATCACTCTTGGGTTCCTTCCACTCCAATAGAGCACAATAATCTAGGATGGGCTCCAATATATACAACACATGCCTAGAGACATTACAGTGGCTTATTTAGAGAGCAAAAAAGTCATTCAGATATTCTGAATTATTTTATGGTAGTGAAAACCTACTGACCCAAGGATCTCATCAAGAATAAGAAAACAATATTAAAGGCCACTGCGCTTTTGCATTTTATTAACTTCAAAATGGAAAATTAAGTCTGGTTCATATTAGAATACCAAGCAATTGTGGTAGGACCTCCCCCACTATTACAGTCTCAAAAATATGTCAGTTGGTATATTTTAATTTTTACACTTTATTTCAGGAAAAAAAAATAATAAAAGGTGTAAAGTGTAAATGCCAGAGAACAGCCACAAGAAATTATACAGGGATTTTTAGCTGATTTCATTTTCTGAGAAATAAAATCCAGAGCAAGTTTTTCGCTGGGTTAAAAGGCAGGGAAGAAAATTCCTACTGCCAAGTTGTTACCTATCAATTATTCTTAGTGCTTTCCTAATAATTTCATATAATTAAAGAATAAAAATTGACCCTCTGTGACTTAAAATTATAATAGTCTAGCACATGGTGATTATCTGAATTCTAAACATCTATGTTATAAATGTACATAGATTGTAAACATCTCTGTTATAACTGTAAAACAACAACTATAATAATTATTATAATAATCATTCAGTCAGAGAAACTGCAGAGCATAAAACAGTATGGGCTCCCCCTGCTGTTTCTACGGCTAAACTTAACTAACATTTCCGGTTGCCAGGGCTTGGTGCCCTGATTTTAAGGCTGATTCATAAACAAAGGGTAAACAAAACAAAATTAAAATGCCATTCTATCAATAAATCAGTAGGTCGAGGGGGAAAGGAGAAATGAGATCATGAGATCGTCAGTGCATTTAGTGTAATAAAGAAGCAGGTACGTGAAAGTGAGCATTGCCTGGAATTCCAAAAGCTACGCTAATGAGCTTCCGGGGAGCATCAGGAATGTCTTGTCACTGCATTTAGATAAAGAAGTTTATAAGTCGGACTTGCCATGGAACTTTGTCAAGCCTGAAAATCACATCACGCCCCTCGGCAAGTTGGACACTGTGCCGCCATCTTGACTCTCTGCGAGCGGGACGTGTAGACCAGCCCAAGCCTAACAGGATACACTAAGGAGATTATTTTGGAGAAGTCCTAATGACATTGAACAGGAGGCTAGCTTAACATCTTGTCCAAGTGAGATCCCAGGCCTCCTCCGTGATGGTTGCTTGGAGTTCTGTAGGCTAATGAGGGGAACCATCTGTAGCATTTTGCTGGCAGATGCGTCTCCTCCTCAGACTCTGCCAGAGTCTCCTAATGAGGAGGTCTGTAGAGAGCCCCGGTATCACTCTGTGAGGGATGGCTGTGCTATTTAGGAACCGTGCAATCTAGAAGCCAGACCAATATTTGATTATCTGTACATATGCATTTTGGTATGCCTTGTCTTTTTGAATGTGAACATCTGAATGTCTGGCTGTATTTACGATTGGTTTTATGTTGCTACATTCAAGAACACCACCACCACATAAAAATGATATCCTATGTTTATTTCTTTTGTTAAAACTTTATAGACTATTTCAAGTGAAAGGAGAATCCAAATTGAGTGAACCATTTATAAATAGTGATAACTATTTCAAAATCATCAGAGAAGTCTCCAAAGAAGAAATACATATATATAGACACTCAGGTATATTCCTTATTCCTTCAAATGTGTTTATTTTGCAATGTAGAGCTAATGTCTAACTTTATAATATCAAAAAGTAATAAGAAATCAAACCCAAATGATAAATCTTAAATTCTTCATGAGTAAATTTCAAATTATGACGGAAAGACATTTCAAAGCATTTACTTGGCAGTATATGGGAAATTACATAAGGATTATAGTAGGCATCAAAACATTTTAAGGCGACCATTAAACAATTTTAAAGATAGACCTAATCACAAACTCAGCGTTTAAAATAAGTAGTTACATACTACAAAACTGTTTTAAATGAACATAAATTAGTTTCTTACTGTAATTCCCCAAATTTTATGACAATTCCACTCTATCATTCACTTCAGTTTCAATTAATCTACTGTCATTGAAAGAGCCTCGTTAAAATTAATTTTCTTTTTCCAAAAATAATAAAAATAATACTACTTAAAACTCATATTCATTTAGATAAGTTCAGCTTCCATCACAAAGAAAGATAAAAGAGACTCAGAGGAGACCAGATAAACTGAAGATTTTAAGATTTTTAACTAGGGCCTTAATTATAGACCAAAAGTTACAAGATGCTTTAAAACCAAAGAGAAGATGTCTATACTTTAACTTGGTTGAAAGGGAGGTTAGGTGAATTTTTAATATGAAATATGCAGCTTTCAGCAGAAGTGCAAAGTAAGTTCAAAGTTCCAGTTTACTTAAATCTCACAGAGCAGCCCCGTGAGCAGCTGGTTATTTTAGCATCTGATGTCTCCCATAGAGAAGATTTTAAATGTGTTTCTCCAACAGCAGAGTAACACTTTCGGCTGCCAGGGAAGACTGTGACAATAATTTCTGCCTGAAACCTCCACTTAAATTAGATCTGCCTTCTAAAAATGTTATTATAAGAAATTTTCATTCAGATTATCCTTTTTCTCTAGAACTGACATAGAGATATACAAATGACATTTCTTTTAATAATAAATTATTTATTTAAATTCAATTTAGTTAGCATATACTGTATTATTAGTTTCAGGTGTAGAATTCAGTGATTCATCAGCTGCATACAACACCCACTGATCAGTAACAAATGACTTTTTTTTTTAAGTTCTTTACAAGCTTCAGTTTGTTTTCCTTATAAATTCCACATCTAATATTAGTACTAATAATTGATTTTAGCAACAAGTAATAAAGTTATAAACACTCCTGCTATTTAATGAAAGAAATCTCTCAGATTCAGGTTTTATTTATTAGCATTTGAAGTCCCTCCATAACCCTAGTAAGATCAGCTATAGCTTAATTAAATTAGAAAAATGGCCTGCCAAAGATTATTTGTTCTTAAAGTACATATTGTATGTTTGAAGTTTTCCTGCAGATCCTTATAACCTATTTCAACTTGAGGACAGATTGGGCTCCAAGCCTAGATTTACTTCGTGCTTCGCCCAACAAAGTGTCTTTTGCCTGAAATTATTATATATTTTTTTTCATAATGTACCAGCTACAAACACTGTCCTAAGGGGTTTCTGTTTTATTAACCATTTGAGAGTTACTCATCTAGAGTTGTACCAGTGAGAAGGTAGCAGAGCTTGTTCACAGTAGAAATATCTGCTACTTAAAAATGAACACAAATTTAGACTTACAACATGTCTGTCTTCAGTGCTGTTTGTGGTGAAGTTCCAAATTACATGTCCTAAGTATATATTCAAATATCTCTACAAATGAAAAACAAAAAGCTAAGCGTCCACTGGCAAAAGATTGAGCTGCTCCATCAACATGGCAGGAATATTTCAAATAAATGATTTCTTCTCAAATCCATTGGAAGAACGGAATGCACTTGTCTGGCCTTTCCTCTCTCCGCCCCTGCCCACCATTTTTCTCTACTTTGATCTGCAATTCCGCCTGCCCCTCTCCGGCCAAGCGGCATTGACCCTCCATTATAATGATGAGGGGGAGGGGAAGAAATGGGGAAGGACGAGGGCTAAGGGGAGACAAGATGAGAGCCGCCTCCCCTGATTTGAGAAGGGCCACGCGGCTCCCCTCTCCTACCACTAGCTGGCGCCAGAGCTCTAAAGATGCAGTGATACATTGCGTCACAGCCTGCTAAATTAACAAGGCTGTTTCCAAACTGACCGCAGTTAATCCGAGGAAAACATGAAATGATTTTAATTGTGATCATGTAGCAGAGCAGCACCGCAGAGGTTGCCATTTTGATTAAAATAAGCCCATTTTATGCCTCCTAGCTTTTGTCGAAAGAAAGAAAGAAAGAAAAAAGAAAGGGAGGGAGGGGAAGAGAAAGAGAGAAAGACATCACTGAAGAACTTGAAGAATTTTTTTCTTATCTAAATAATAAACCGAGGAGAAGCCTTTTTTCCTCCATCAACTATTCGCTATGCATATAAAACTGTAAAATTTTCCAGTTATATAATGCTCTGTTAACCTAAATAAAGTGCCTTCTTTTATTATGCCTTTAGTCTAAGACAGAAATGTCCAACATAGGAGGGTCACACATGAAAAGCCACTTTACTGCCTTAGCTCCTAATTCGCTCTTCCACCTCCTTCCTTGTAACTAGCTTCAGCTTTGCGCTCCCAGCATGCACGCTCCACAAGACCAGCTTTCCCCCAGGCTGTCCTTGCCTCCTCTCAGGCAAGCAGAACATAGGCCATCCAGACACCACCATGGCTGCAACTCTGTGGCCAGGAATGGCAGCCAAACGCACATAATTGCTCATTTTAGGGAAAGATGGCTCCTGGACAAAAGAGAGGAAACAGCACTTTCGGTTCACAACATAAATGATCGTCATACAAGTAGTTACTCTGAGATAGAGGTCTGGCTGGAACAAAACCGTATGTGAAAAATTCAAAGCATTTGCTGCCGTGGAAAATACTGGTTTTCATTTGAGCAAACTTCATATATATGTAGTACAATTTTACAATTAGAAAAGTGGCAGACAGATTATTTTGGCAAGAGAAGGAGAATTTAGACAAAACTACAGTGAAATATAATTTTCTGGAGCAATACTTTTTAGTTTAACTTAGGAATAGTCTAAATGGCAGGTAATACCCATTCGAATCTTGTACATATTATCCACTCTGTTTGCCCGTGTCCTCCAGGACAGTGGAGGTGGACCACGTGGGTCTGGGGAGGAGAGAACAGGCTCCTCCAGGACAGTGGAGGTGGACCACGTGGGTCTGGGGAGGAGAGAACAGGCTTCTCGAAAACAGCCTTCCCCTGGCTTTCCAGGGCACAAAAACAGCAAGCTTTCCTTCCCTCACCCTGACGCTAATTCCTCAAAGAATAAATACTAAGCTTTATCTTGGGCGGATTTGCTTCACCTCCAGAACGAATGAGATAAACGTGTTTTCTGTACTTAGGAGCCTGTCCCTCCCTGAGCCAAAGTATACAAGGGGTGCCTCAGACTTGCAGTTTTAAACCTTTCCTGAGCTGAGTTTTCCCTTGGGATATCAGTGAGTCATTGTCCTTTCCTCTCCAAATAAGGTCCCAGAAATGAACCAGGACAGAGTGTGACGTGTTATACCAACTGCTGTTTGTTTTGGTGGCTTTTCAGTCTTCCACTTGCAATCTTTACAAACACTTACCCAATGACACCTAGGTGACTTTGATGAAGGAGGGACTGTTCAGAAGGTGACAATAAAGTTTTGAGACTGTCAAAAATTCTGCAGAGCAGACACAATGGAAGAGCTCAGCATGTCTGCAGCACGGAGTGTCAGACTTACTCTCTGTTACCAGGCCTGATTTGGCTGGGACTTTCCAGGAGACATAATGACAGGGGAACTACGTTAACCACAATTTGGAATGCCTTGATCTTCATGCTAACTGCCATTTTCTTTTGTTACTTACTGGCCTTGACCTATAGCCGGACTGCATCAGTTGCTACTGAATCCAGCAGGTTCCTAGTGCAAGCCTGAGTCTTACGCATAGTTTAATTCATATTCCACTCAACATGCCCATTTTATTTCCAGTGGAAATTGCTCATTTAATTGCACTGTAAGTTTTATGGGGTATGCCCCAGGCTGTGTTCTTTATGCTAGGCATTTCAGTATTTATGAGCAGAGCTATACCCAAAACTTCAAACATAAAGTAAAACCAGCAAAATATGCTCTCCTCCAGTTCCATAAATACTTTTCCCCAGTTTCATTATTTTTTCCCATGAAATTAAAGGAGTGTGTTAAACCTGTAACGTAGGCTATTGCTTGGTGTCTCGAGAGCTGCTTTTGTCCTTCAAGTTCATAACTGATACAGCTCTGCTTTCCTGCTCAAGAATGAAACTACAAGTGATCAGGAGCAGACCGTTCCACACATGGGTTTTCTTTCCAGTAACAGAGAGGACTTCCTCTGTCCATAGCCTATAGAATGTTTCCCATAAGACTAACCTGATTTTTTTTTGTTGTTTTTTAATGAACTGTGCCTGCTTCTACGTGACACCTATACACAGTAAATAAACACTCTGGATTACAGATTTAATGGCTGTTGTTGCACAATAGGTCTGGGTAAAAGAAAGAAATACCTGTCAGCCTTCTGCCACAGATGCCTTCTGTGTTGGTGCACAGGGGCAGACGGACCTGATTTTACCTGTAGCAGATCAGAATATGTTCCTAAACCAGCCAAATGCTGAGGTTATACTGTGTTTCATTAAACCTATGATTGCTTTTTATCTACTACTGTTATCCAGGGAATTCCAGAGATTTCGACAAACACTTCCTACTGATTACAGCATTGATGCCATCATTCCTGTATTGGTTGGGATTCAGTGAAGCTGCAAGTAGCTGAAAAGCCAAACTAACGGCGGCTTAAACAAGATAGAAATTCTCGTACTCATCAGGACAGTTCACGTACTCTGCTTCTTCCCCCATTGGGGCACATGGAAGGATTGTACTTCCCCACCCTCTTCGAGATTAGGCATTTTGATCTGACTTATATTAGCCAATAAAGGGATGTGTGTTTTCACATGTGTGAAAATGTAGGTTTTCAGGTGGAAGCTTCAGGTATGTACAATTGACTACCTTCCCTTTGCCTGTCTGGACAGTCCGAGGAAGCACTGATTGAGAGAGAATGCTTCAGCCTGGGTCTCTCAGGGCCCTCGATGAGCAGATTTCTCTACGGACCAGCACTGGATAAGTGTTTGGATCAGGAAATAAACGTTTGTTGTGTTAAGCCACAGATTAAATTTCATTCTCACATACAAGTCGGGATGGAAGGGCCAGAACTGACAGAATATGCATGGTTTTAGGAACCCAAGCTCCCCTGTTGGGCTGTTCAGGGGAGCATAGCCAGGTGCTCATGTTCTAAAATTCCAAACAGCAGGAGGCTCCCAGAAGAGGTCTCCCTTCCACTCAACTCCCCCTCGGTGGGACTTGGTCTCCTGGCCACATCTGGAGCTGCAAGGGAAGGGGGAGAGATAAAAGCTCGTTGAGGCTCCGCCAGAACTTGTGGACTGCTTTCCTACATGACAGGAGACAGCGTGCTGCTGCTCTGCTCTCACTCTCAGAAAGTCCTTTTATGGGGCGCCTGGGTGGCTCAGTCGGTTGAGTGTCTGCCCTGGGCTCAGGTCATGATCCTGGGGTCCTGCCCCCACATCGGGATCCCTGCTTAGCAGAGAGTCTGCTTCTCCCTCTGTCTGGTGCTCCCCCTGCCGCGCTCTCTCTCTCTCTGACAAATAAATAATTTTTTTTTTAAAGTTGTTTTGTAAATAGATGCTGGTGCTAGGATTGTACAGCCCCCATCACGATCATCTTTTATAAAAATGCAGAAGTAATTAGAATATTGATTAATGTGGATGATGAGAGATTGAGGCCACCTGAATTTATTTTGTTGTTGGGGATAGGTTCTTTCCTCCCCCAACATCTGCGTTGGTAAAAAAAATTCTGAGATAGGGGCACCTGGGTGGCTCAGTGGGTTAAAGCCTCTGCCTTCAGCTCAGGTCATAATCTCAGGGTCCTGAGATCGAGCCCCACATCAGGCTCTCTGCTCCGCGGGGAGCCTGCTTCCTCCTCTCTGTCTGCCTGCCTCTCTGCCTAGTTGTGATTTCTCTGTCAAATAAATAAAATATTAAAAAAAAAAATTCTGAGATAAGAATCCTCATTTATAACCTTCAACAGAATTTGAAATGATACTGTCTGTATTAATTCCATGCACTTGTTCATCTGGCTACTTTTATCTTATATATTTTTTAAAGATTTCATTTATATACTGAAAGAGAGAGAGCACATCAGGGGTGCCTAGCTGGCTCAGTCAGTGGAGAATGCGACACTTGATCTCAGTAGCAGTTCGGGCACCAGACTGAGTGTTGAGATTACTTAAAAATAAAATCTTAAAAAAAAAATCACAAAAATCAAATTTCTTTTCTCTTCTATGATCTCTCACTACCAGTCCCAGAAATACAAGAAACAGGGATAGTGAGTTTGGCTCCACCTTCATTGTTTCTTGCATAGACCAGACCTGAAGAAAAACCGATCAATGTGATCGATTCTAACTCTGGGGAGTTGTTTCGCCATCGCGTCTCACTGAAGCTGACAGCAGGAATTAGTGATGACATCTTGCATGCACACCGCAGGTGATCTGGTAACACTGGGCACATTCAAAGGATACACAATGCAGAAGGAGCCTTGTTCTTTTAACAAAGTACTCAGTGCAAAGCAAAGTAAAAGCCTTTTTGCTGGCTTTAGTTTCACATCTAAGTTCACTTTTGGTCATCCTTTGGTCATCCTTCCTTGTGCAGAAAAAAAAAAATTTTTTTTAATTGTAAAAAATGTTTCCAAAGCCGTTGTGGTCAACACTACAGCTCAGCCAGGAGGGAGCCTGACCCTCCAAGGATTTATGGTCTAAGACGGGGAGGGAAGCAGGGTAGACCAGTGGGAGGACAGCGATTTGTATTGCTGAATTAGCCACCCAGATGCAAATCTGAAGTGGACCTGGGGCAGCACCAAGTTGCACTGCATTTTCACTCTCCTTTCTGACCTCCACTTCTCTTCCCGCTTCCTGGCCTTGTTTGTATGGTGGGAAATCTATTGTCCATTGGGGGAGTTCCCGTATGCCTGAGTGTGTTTGTCAGACCGGTGGGGCAGGCCTTGGGGAAGCCCAAGGGGCCTCTGGCAATGAACTCAAACTGGATCTGCTACTTAAATTTAAACACATCCAGACAAGTCTGGCAAATGAGTAGGGGTAGGAGAAGGGCGTCTGGGTGAGATGCACAAGACTCCCCACAGAAGAACTGCATTTTCAAGGAAGGGCAGGAGGCTTATTTGCATGAGCAAGGACTGACTTACTTTTCCCTTTCTAAGTCATTCTTTATTTTTTTGTGATGATGAAGGTATAATTGTCCTACATTATATTAGTTTCCAGTGTACAACATCATGATTAGATATTTGTGTATATTGCAAAATGATCCCATAATTAGTCTGGTTGACATCCATCACCATACACAGTTATAGAATTTTTTTTCTTATAATGAACGTTTTTTAAGGTTTACTCTGTTACCAACTTTCAATTATATGATACAGTATTATTAACTAGAGTCACTATGCTCTACATTACATCCCCATGACTTTTATTTATAACTGGAAGTTTGAACTTTTTGACTCCCTTTACGCATTAAACCCACCCCCACCCCGGCCACTGGCAGGCACCAATCATGCTTTCTCTGCATCGCTTCAATTTTAGTGCACGTGCTGCCAAAGCAAGCCCTCAGAATAACTCTGATGATTGTTTTCGAGTTCCTAGGAAACTGGGACACAGGGTCAGAATCTTGTATACCCAATGGGATCATCACTGCTGCAGACTTCAGCAGGATTTGCTAGCAGATCAGAAAACAAGCCTCAGGGGTGCCTTCGTATTCATCAGAAAAAGATGCCCTGCCACAGAGCCTGGCCAAGGGAGAGGATGGGGGCTGGTACCTGCAGTTCAAAACCCCAGAACCACACATGGAGGCCCTGATGGGAAGGATAAGCATGCTTTTAAGCCAAAGGACTCCAAAGTACCCAGCTCCCATGTGGGTACAGCCACTTCTCCTCCCCATAGCCCCTGGGAAAGCAATTTAGAAGCGATGAGAAATGGAAATCCAAAAACCATATGCCTAAAACCCCAATGCAGAGCTCCCTGATCCTAGCCCAAGTCGATGGTTTAGGCTCAACTCAAAATGAGGTCTCTCCTTTTCCTCAAGTCCATCTTACACCTTGGCATCTTCCACCCCTCAAGCCAGCTAGCCTTGTGGGATAAGAGACCAAAGTAAAAAATAGTCCAAATGGTGACCTGAAATCTGACCTAGCAATGCCTGAGAAAGGAGCGGTCCGAGGAGAGGTGGGGGAGAGCTGGGGAGAGTGACTAAGGCTTTTAAATCACCAGTGCTTCCTGGTCATGGGCTTGACCATTAGAGTCCTCAGAGGGCAAGTTTAAGGAGTCGCTACAAAAAACATGTGAGAAAAAACAATTAGGAAGCCCAAAGTAATGTGGAATAAATGAATACAGTATTTCAGTATCATAAGCCAAAAAAGAGAAAAAAAGTTAATCAGAACTTAAAGAAATATTAATTCTGCTCCCTGGCAGTATTAAAACATAGAGGAGTGGCAATTTCCTGGAACACATCCATTTCTGTAATTACTTAGCTGACTAATCCAATAAAGCCATATTTACCAAACTCCAAGCCTACAACCAAGGATTTTTTTTCTTTTGATGTATCTTAAAACATTTTGAAGTACCTGATGCAGTTGTTTTATGTAGATTTATTAGAAAGCTTCTGGAATGGAATGTAACTGCTATAGTTTTAGTAAATAATAAAATTATACTACAGTCTCTTAAAATAAAGTGATGTGATTCATAGTTCTTCAAATTACAGGTGGCCCCCAACTTACGGTGGTTTGACTTTTTTTTTTTAACTTTACAATGGTGTAAAAGTGATACACGTTCCGTGGAAACCACACTTCCAGTTTTGATTTTGATCTTTTCTGGGGCTAGTAACATACAGTACGATACTCCCTTGTGATGCTGGGCAGCCCCGGCCCCCAATCAACCCTGCCATCATGGTAGGGGGAAGCACCCTCACAAAATCTTTCTGTACCCATACAACCATTCTGTTTTTCACTTTCAGCACAGTATTCTATAAATCGCATGACACATTCAACACTCTGTTAACAAACAGGCTTGGTGTTAGAGGACATTGCCCAGCTGTAGGCCAGTCTAAGTTTCTGAGCAAGTTTAAGGTAGGCAAAGCTGGGTGCCTGGGTGGCTCAGTGGATTAAGCCTCTGCCTTTGGCTCAGGTCATGATCTCAGGGTCCTGGGATCAAGTCCTGCATCAGGCTCTCTGCTTGGCAGGGAGCCTGCTTCCTCCTCTCTCTCTCTGCCTGCCTCTCTGCCTACTTGTGATTTTTCTCTGTCCAATAAATAAATAAAATCTTTAAAAAAAAAAAAAAGTTAGGCGAGGCTAAGCCGTGATGCTCAGTAGATTAGGTGCATTAAATGCGTTTTTGACTTTTGCTGGGTTTATCAGGACTTGACCCTATCATAAGTTGGGGAAGATCCGGATAATATTCACTACGCATTTTACTCAGAAAGGAAGAAAAAAAATCCATCTGAAGCATGGTGTTCAAAGTTCTTCATGGCCACAAAACTTTTTCAAAAAAAGCTGTATTTCACACAGATGTTATCTACATAAATACAGAGAAAAGCAGATCTGATCTGGGGATGTGCTGGTAAATGTTTAACAAGGACCTCTCCAAGAAACACGGATGTGGAGGTTCACTGCTTTCTGTAGTATAAGTGTTCCCACCTTGGCCATCACTGAATGAAGACTTGGAAGAGATACACCAAATCTGCTCCTCTGGGCTGCGAGCCTCAGACACCCCTGCACCAGCCCCCCACACCCCCACCCCCACCACTCAGTCCCCTCTCCCTTAACACCGAAGGGCACAGCATGAGAACTCTCAGTGAGATAACTTTAAACAGGGAAGCTTTTTGAAAGCTTACTAAAACTGCTGAAAGATTGCTAAACTGCCTCCTAGCAGTACTTAGAAATCCTGTTTCCCTTGCCTTATCTTATGATTTAATGAGAGCTCTAAAAATACACAGTAGAGATCCCCCAATAGACAACTCCCTCCCTGATTTAAATAACCTTTGACTTTCATCTTGGACATTCCCAATATATACTTTATATACATTTTGTCTCAAATATAGCACTGTATGGAATTCTAAAGAGGACACACAAAAATTTGCTCTTAAAATTCTAAAGGTCAGAGGCACAGATGTAATCTGACTCCCACTTTCCCTCCCTCTCCTTTTCCTTATCTTTTGCTCTCAAAAGTCTCTCAAACCACCCCCCTCTTCCCTCTCCTTCCCCATCTCTTTTCAAAAGTTCTAGTACATCTGGAGCTGGTCAGCCTAGTTGAATGAGGAATTCGTAGAGAAGCGGAGCGCGTTTCAATCCCTTACCTTCCCAGCCTTAGACCTGAAGGATGCGGATCTTTTGATTTGGGGGAGTCTAGAGAGAAGGCCAGAAGCAAATGACCCTTCTGGTCATTCTGTCTCAGAATGCCCAGGGAGTAACAACCCTCAGCCATCGTCACAGAAGAGAGATGCCCAGTTAGAGAATGCCAGGGGAGACAGTGCCCTGCGGACAGAAACGTGGAAGGAGGAACTGGTTAGGGATCCCAGTTCGTGTCACTTCTTAGCAAAACCCACGTTTTCTCCCCTCTTTTTATGGGTTTGCTCTCTTGTTAGCAAATAACCACTCCATTTTTTTTCTTCTTTTCACAGCTCTCTCTAGCCACCTTACTTATTTTTTAAAATACTGTTGGATTCTGCTATCAGACAACAAGAAATAAACATTTCCTCAGATATGGTGGGAATCTACAGTGAAATCTTTGCAGTTTCTCATGGGCAGGTCAAGTTAACCTAAAAAAGGGGGGGTTGGAGCCTGATCTCCAAAATTAAGTAAAGTCAGGAGCCTTCTCAGGCTGTCCTTCCCAGATTATAGCTGGGCTGGGAAGCTGGGCCAGGTCAGTATTCCACACACATGTATGATGCTCCTACTATGTGCTGGGCACTTGCTAGGTGTGGAGGCTCTGGAAATCAGTTCTGCTTTTCAAGAGCCCCAGGTTGCCCTCATTTTATCGTTATTGTTGTTTTTTTGCAGAGTCAGGGAGCTGGGTGATCTATTTTCATTCTAGGCGGTATTTAAATAAATGCCTTGCATACATACACACACAGACTTTTCTGAGACTCTAAGCAAACAGCTCCCAGAGGGACTTTGCCACGAAGTCAGGGAGGCAGGGGCGGTGACTTGGGGAAGGAACATGATGGGTGACAGATAAGTCCTCTGGATCAGACCAGACAGCTTGAGGGCTTGGGGAGAGGAGTTTGTGAAGGATGAAAGACTTTCAGGAGAAATCATAAGAGAGGATCTAAAATATACGAACTTAGGAGAGAAGACCTCCAGGAAGGAGCAAGGTTGGAGAGGACAGAGACAATGCCTCCTAAAGGGAAGCTCACCACAGGGAACCTGCTCAGATGGGAAACCCTCATAACCAGGAAATACCGGAGAGATTCCAGCACCCAGGCCCACGCGACAGTCACGTGGCTACGGAAAGAACAGAGTCGATGCTGGAGGGCAAGTCGGGTGAATGAGAGCAAAGCCAGGACTCAGTCCACTTCTCCAGAAACCAGAAAGCCAAATAGACAATTCATCCTAATCCGGGGAATAGAAGGATGATAGGATAACGAGCATAGGCTGGCCAAGGGAAGGAGCTAGACGAGCTAACATTCAGTGTGTGCCAAGCACTAGTCTAAACACTTCCATGTGTTTTCGCTCACTTAACCATCAACAATAGCTCTGTGAGATGGGTATTACTATTATACCCATTCTACACATGAGAAAATTGAGAAATGGGATGCTTGCTTCTGCACAGCTAATAAGTAATGTAGTCAGGGTTCAAGACCAGGTCGTGTTGCTCTGTGGTTACAGAACCCACACCTTCAATCCTATGCCAGAACACTAAAAAAGAACAACCGAGCAAAACTGGGCTTGTTTTCGAGTGAGTAACATGAGATTGGGTTTTTAGAACTTCCTTCATTCATCACCAGATTGTGTCCTGAAATTCTTTTATGTCATAGTGAAGGTATTTGTTCACATGACATTCTGAGCACACTTACGAGAGACAAGCATTCAGCAAATATAAATTGATCCCCCCTCTACTCCAGGCACTAGAGTAAATGATAGGAGTTCCTGCTTTCATGGCATTTACAGTCAAGTGTGGGAACTCAGTGGTCATAGGTTATTACTGCAGAAAGCAAGATAGAGAAAAAAGGTTTAAAAAAAAAAAAGAATTGGGGGCACCTGGCTGGCTCAGTCAGTAGAGCAACTGACTCTTGATCTAAGGGTGGTGAGTTTGAGGCCCACGGTGGGTGCAGAGATCACTTAAAAGATAATTAAAACTTTAATATAAAATACTGATTCCATATTATGTACCAAAAACTTCACACATAATTGCACTGTTCCCACATTAATTCTACCTATCATACAAAGAAAACGAGGCATTGAAAAGTTAAATATATTGGCCATAGTCATAGAATTCAGAGATTCAAATCTAGATTTCTCTGTGATGAAAATCTACGTTCCCTGTTTGACTCTACACTGAAATAAAGAAGTCCCAGGAAGGGGCACCTGGCTGCCTCAGTTGGAAGAGCATGTCTTTTGATCTCGGGGTCGTGAGTTTGAGCCCCACGTTGGGTGTAGAGATACTAAAAAATAAATAAACTTACAAAAAGAAAGAAAAGAAGAAGAAGACATCCATGAAAAGAATGAAAGTTAGTGGGGCACCTGGGTAGCTTAGTCGGTTAA
Organism: Meles meles; assembly: GCF_922984935.1. Lineage (NCBI taxonomy): Eukaryota > Metazoa > Chordata > Mammalia > Carnivora > Mustelidae > Meles > Meles meles. The sequence goes on from NC_060074.1 coordinate 73,450,985, forward strand.
TCAACTGCCTTTGGCTCAGGTCATGATCCCAGGGTCTTGACATTGAGCTCCACATCCCACGTAGGGCTCTCTGCTCAGAGGAGAGCCTGCTTCTCCCTCTGCCTGCCACTCCCCCTGCTTGTACTCTCTTATAACCTCTCTCTGTCAAATAAATAAATAAAAATTAAGAAAAAAAGGAATGAAAATCAGTGATAGTTAACTGAACCTCTGTGGACTTTCTAAATCATAATCACGAATGTTGAGTTTTAATATGTGAATGTTTCATAAAACCCGTGTGTATATTAGACAGGGGGTGGATTTGAAAGCAGGGGAATGTTGGATTAAAGGCCTGCTTGTTCTGAAATTGAAATTTTATAGGAAATATCTTTAGTTTAATGATGAACAATACTTAGCCTTTAATTAGCTCCTCTTTTAAGGATGTTTGAGGATAATGGCATTCTCAGGGCAGCTCTAAGATGTGGTGAGAAACGTTACCTAATTCCTAGTGTAGGGGGTAGAATAAAGTCCCTTTAATGACTTCAACTACTTTGCATTTCTGTTAGAAAGCTCCTAGTGGCAAGCTGATCTAAACACTCTCTACCCCCACGGGATGGTGGAAAAGCTTGCCTCATTGAGAACAGCTGTGGTCCCAGTTCAAATTTTGGACCCCCCTATTTTGTCCTGTTTTGGTGGAAATACAAAGTAACCCAAGGCAAGTAAAGTAGTGCTATCCTCAAAATTAATTCGTTCTGCTTACACACACAGTGATCAAGTGGCCCTATGAAAGCATGTCCTAAGAAAAGAGAAAGGGAAAATAAAATAGGACCAATGCAGTAACAAGCAAAGAGGAATACAGGGGCACCTGGGTGGTTCAGTCGTTAAGCGTCTGCCTTTGGCTCAGGCATTAAGCCCCACGTCCCATATAGGGCTCCCTGCTCAGCGGGAAGCCTGATTCTCCCTCTCCCACTCCCCCTGTTCATATTCCCTGTCTCTCTCTGTCAAATAAATAAAATCTTTTTTTTTTTTTTTAAGAGGGATACAAATGATACAATGAAATCTTCATGAGGATCCCTATGACTGTCCTTCTCTCTGGGATCCTCTAAGCAAGAGCCACTTTGTAACAGGCTTTATTTCTTTGGTCACAAGAGCATCTCCTAAAATAATCAAAAAGAAGAGTTAGCTGTAACCACTTTGATGACTGGATCATCTGTGGAGTTTTTAAAACTCGTGATGCCCAGGTTTGACCACCAAAGATTACAACTGAATTGGTCTGGGGAACAGCCTGGACATCAAGACTTAATTTTCAAAGTTTCCCATCTGATTCTAACATGCAGCCAATGTTCAAAATCATCATCACTGTGAGGTTTGAAACATAAGGTATGATTGGTTTTCATCTAACCATTTAAAAATAATTGGTGTGTTGTGTCTAGACAGGGCAGCCCCCAAATTCCTGACCACCCATGGATAAGAATCTAGACTATACCCCATTAACCCTTTAGAGGACAGCTTTTATGGCCATCTCTTCCAGAGGGGACATGGCAACAGGACACATGACTGAGCCATGCACTTCTGCTGGCCTGCTAAGCCCAGGTATCAGAACCGCCATTCTTCTGACATAAGGGAAGTTAGTTTCTAGGAAGGCAGAACCACCCCCCAAACCTTCCTCCCCACATGTCTCTGCTATCATTGTACATAGATCCTGCCTGGAAAAAGCCGAGAAGCTGTAACCCTTAGATGGGGAGGCATCTATTTCCAGGTGTAGGACCCTGGTAAAGTTTCATGATAAATGACCAGGGAAAGAGTAAACACTGTACTCTATTGGCCTAAAGGATTTTAACCACTTTTGTATCTACTGACAAACTGATGTCAGTATTCCTCATATGTATATGTGTGTATATACATATACTTATCAATACTGATAATTATTGATAAAAATATGTTCTTCAAAATATCCTTTGAATTAATCTTACTTTTACTGTTTCCCTCATCAGTTAATGAGCTGATGAAATTTTGATACATCTTCCTTATATATTTGCATGAAAACTGTGTTTTAACTTTTTAAAAAATGATAGTTTAGCACCATGGATATTTCTAGGAGCACTTTTATTGGTTCATGTGCCAGCAAGTTCAAAATGAAAGTTTTTTTTTTTTTATTTAAAGATTTTATTTATTTATTTGACAGAGAGAGAGATCACAAGTAGGCAGAGAGGAAGGCAGAGAGAGAGAGGAGGAAGCAGGCTCCCTGCGGAGCAGAGAGCCCGATGCGGGGCTCGATCCCAGGACCCTGAGATCATGACCTGAGCCGAAGGCAGCGGCTTAATCCACTGAACCACCCAGGCGCCCCTCAAAATGAAAGTTTTAACTTTCCAAAAAATATCATTCCATTTTCAAAATGAGTCAGTTTTGCAACAAATAATTTTTCTGAATATGAATTTAAAAACATACTCATCAGATAATTTTTAAATGGGGTTTGAAAAGAAGAAATTAAGGGGTCCCTGGGTGGCTCAGTGTGTTAAAGCCTCTGCCTTCTGGTCAGGTCAGGTCATGATCCCAGGTCCTGGGATCAGCCCCCCTCCCCCCCATCGCATCGGGCTCTCTGCTCAGCAGGGAGCCTGCTTCCCCCCCCACCCCGCCTGTCTGCCTACTTGTGACCTGTCTGTCAAATAAATAAATAAAATCTTTAAGAAAAGAAGAAATTAAGTTAATTACTTTAAAATCAGATCTTCAAATAAAATGGCAGATTAAGAGCAGATAGATCTAGAGTTTGTGAAAATAACAAAATTAACAGTTGATTGATACTAAAGACGTATGATTTTAATTCCTATACTAGACAAAGGTCAACAGCATAATTAGTTAAACAGATGTTTCATGAGCATTTACACACACACAAAAAGATCATTAGCAGAGGATTATTGTTGAGGCAAGAATTAATGTGGAGTGTGACCCATATACCCACCTTGTTTTCTCAATAAATACTTGTTTGATTGGCTGATATCTTAGAGTAAATCCTGTGTGAAAATGTTCATTTATGCCCCCAGATCACTTGCGTTTCTCCTTTAAAAGTTTACTGTCAAAAAGGGCAGCTGGGTGGTTCCATTAAACCTCTGCCTTCTGCTCAGGTCATGATGTCAGGGTCTGGGGATCTCAGGGTCCTGGGATCAAGACCAGCATCTGGATCCCTGCTCAGTGGGGAGCCTGCTTCTCCCTCCCCCTGTGGCCCCCCACTTGTGCTTTCACTCTCTCTCCCTCAAATAAATAAAATCTTATTTTAAAAATCTTTTTTAAAAGCTTACCTACAAGTATCCCAGCATCTCTGTTCTTAAAAGTTAAGGCATCAAGTAAAAGAAAGTGTAATTTAATGTACTCTGTATTTTGTTTCCCAAATATTTTATTCTATTGCCAAAAATGTCAGTGGAGTAACGCAGATCTTACCTTGGTACGATTTAAGCCAAAGATAATAAGTGTTTTAGGATCGACATAGGTAAGATTGTAGGTAACACTAGTCTTTGATGCCCCACTTTCTCCCTTTCAGCTCCCCTTCCTTCCAGAGACCCTCTTCTTCAGGATTCTTCTTGATGTGCAGGAACCCTGTTACCTTGCTCTACCCAGGCTTGTCATTCCAACTTCATCCCTAATACTGTCCACGGTAGGCTTTCACTCACCAAAACCTGACTGTATTCTGTTTCCTTGGGTTTATAAAAGTTGAGGCGCTGCTCCTTTCTTCTAATTTCCTTTTTCACTTTTGTCTAAACCAATCCCCAAAAGGAGATGTTGTTGATTGGTCTGAGCCTGACACATCAATTAGGCCAAGTGGACACTGGGGCAGATTTAGTGTGTTAAAGGTCATGTGCACCTCTCTCTTTCCTGTGACCCTAGATCAACTGGTAGCCTGCTTCAGATTCCTAGCTGTCTCTGTTCTCATTCTGGCCTTTCATGTGGCCAGATCATAAGCTCTTAAAGCAAGTTTGAGAACAGAATTGCCCAATCTCAAAAGAATTTAATCTTTCTTAAATTTGATTTAACTCTTAGCCAGCATTCTCAAAAGTACCTGAAGCAAAACAAATGCAAAGGTGAAAAAAATGAAAACTATTTCAGGGGTAATCCCTTTAGGTTAGGAGTGAGGCAGTCTGTGGAAAATTGGATAAAGACTAAAAAAGGAAATTAATCTGAAGTCACATTTTGTGTCTTATCTAATCATAACAAGTGACATATTCACTAAAATCTTTCTCTGTAAGGAAGGCAGGAAAATGTGCCTAGTTAGTGGTGGATAGTTGTCCTGGAATGCAGTGAAGAGAAAGCTACCATACATAAATACAAATATAAAAAGGATCTACGGAAATTTCTGTTTAACCTGGAAGTGATAGGCCAATGAACTGAAGAGAAATAAGCAGAGAGGATACTCTTTTACTGGAAGATGAACCCAGCGAAGGCGCAATAGGAAAGGGAGGGAACTCTGGTTTCCGTCTGTTGCTTGGAGCTCCCCTGAGAAACACCACCGGTGAGAACATGCTACTGGTTCTCTCATGAGTCTGTTTTTATTATTTCATAAATGCTGTGGAGATTTTTTTTTTTAAGATAAAGCGAATAAAAACATGGAGTTTTATTTGGACTTCACTTCTGTTTAGCAATTAGGCTTTGGTCAAATCACTCAACCCACAATGAGGAGATAACAATTGCGAGGAGGAAATGATAATAAATCATTGCTAAGTACTACTAAATACCAGTATGATCAAGATTTGGCAGTTCTTATGTTTATTTTTGCAATTAAATGTAAACTGTTTAATTTCTTTATCCTGAAAACATTTTTTTCAGCAACATGATGCTAGCCAGTGAGGTTCCAGAACCGTCCTGAAGCTGCCCGTAGAGACTATGCAGACAAACCCATATAAAGGAAGAATACCTCAGAAAATATCAATGTGTAGTTTCTATAAAAAGGATGGTGGTCTTTTATTTCAAGGTAAAAAATTGAACCATGTTCCTGGAGGAGTGCCTGGGTGGCTCAGTCAGGTAAGTATCTGACTCTTGATCTCAGCTCAGGTCATGATCTCAGGGTCCTGAGATGGAGCTCCTGAGATGGAGCCCCATGCTTGCCCTCTCCCTCTGCTCTTCCTCTCTCTCTTTCTGGAATAAATAAATAAAATTGAAAGGAAGAGAAGAGGAGAGGAGAGGATTGGATTGGAGATGTTCCTGGAGAATATCCTTTATGTGCCTCAAAATCAGCCCAGCCAAACCATGCCCTTTACGTCTTTCTTTATTCCTCTTGTATCCTACCTTATCCTTACAGTCTCAGGAGTTAGTGGTACCATCATACACTCAGTTGAAGAAACGTCAGCTCCCACTGACTTAGGCAGTTACTAACTCTTGTAAACTTCCTTAGAACCTGTTTATTTTCCTTGTATACCTCCAACAACTCAGCCCCATCCCTCCTGACTAGTCTATCCCCTCCTGTCTCATTCACCCCAATAACAACAGTTAGCTGAAATGAAATAACTGATGTGTTGGGGCGCCTGGGTGGTTCAGTGGGTTAAAGCCTCTGCCTTCGGCTCAGGTCATGATCCCAGAGTCCTGGGATCGAGCCCCGCATCGGGCTCTCTGCTCTGCAGGGAGCCTACTTCCTCCTCTCTCTCTGCCTACTTGTGATCTCTGTCTGTCAAATAAATAAATAAAATCTTAAAAAAAAAAAAATAACTGATGTGTTAAAAACACAAATTCAACCGAGTAAATCTGAAAATCTAATTGGCTTTCTTAAGTCATTCATAAACTGGGCAACATCCCATCTAGCAAGAAGAAAGGAGCTCTGAAGAGTTGTACAAAATGCAAGGAGGGTGGGGCAAGGAAGTAATTAACAAAAGAAAGCATTGTTTCAGGCAAGGTCACTTTCCTGAGGGGGAAGAGCAGGAGGTCTTATTATACAGATTACCTCACCTTCCTTTGGGGGTGGTGATAGAGAGGGCCCACGTGACAGATTACCTCATTGGTACCAATCAGAAAATTCCTGACTAACTGGTTAAGTTAGTCTCTTCTGAGGTTGTAATTAGCTTAAGTAACAAGCCCCAGTTTGTTGACGTGCCCTAGTACAGATTTACAAACCCATTGAAGAGAATGAAGAAAATTTAGCTTTGATTCATCAATTGTCATCTACTGAAAATACATTGGATTTTATTTAAAAATCGTATTATAAAAATTTCAAATAGTGGATTAAAGCCTCTGTCTTCGGCTCAGGTCATGATCTCAGGGTCCTGGGATCAAGCCCCGCATCAGGCTCTCTGCTCAGCAGGGAGCCTGCTTCCCTTCCTCTCTCTGCCTGCCTCTCTGCCTACTTGTGATCTCTGTCTGTCAAAAAAGTAAACAAAATCTGGGGCGCCTGGGTGGCTCAGTGGGTTAAAGCCTCTGCCTTCGGCAAGGGTCATGATCCCAGGGTTCTGGAATCGAGCCCCGTGTCGGGCTCTCTGCTCTGCGGATAGCCTGCTTCCTCCTCTCTCTCTCTGCCTGCCTCTCTGCCTGCTTGTGATCTCTGTCTGTCAGGTAAATAAATAAAATCTTAAAAAAAAAAAAGTAAATAAAATCTTAAAAAAAAAATTTCAAATATATATGAAAGAGAGAGAAGGAATAATGAAACTTCATGACCTATCACCTCTCATTGCTCCTCCTATCTGCTCTTCTCCCAACTTTTTTTCTCCTGGAATATTTTGAAGCAAATTCTTTCATCTTATTGGCTCATCAGTATATACTTCATATACTGAATTTTTTAAACTTTAGTTTCACTCAAAGAGGAGAAATTTATAGCTGATAGTCTGAGAACAAAATCTGTCCTCTTAACAAGAATTTGCATAGTCTTTGGGAATTTTTCCTAATTTTCTATCTTCCTTTCCTTCATAAATTACTCCTTAACAATTATATTGAATTCAATTATTTAAATTCAAGTAGGAGTTTTTATACTGAATTGTGAGTTCCCTAACTAAGAAGTTGTACTGAAGTAAAATTAAATTCTTGAATTTCACTCCCAGATCAACAAAAACTTACAGGTCATATACTTGAACGTTAAATAAGGGACTAGAAGATCATTTGTTGATGAGATTAATTTGCTTATCTCCAGGATATCCCATAAGTCAGTATTATTCTAAAGTGAATTATTATCTGTGTCCACGCTTACGTAAATAATCCTATATTCTGACAATTCTACTTAATATGTATTTTTTTTCTTTTTTAAAAAAATTTTTAATTGATGTATAGTTGACAAACTATATGTGAGATTCAGGTATACAACATAGTGATTCAACCTTTATATACACATATAAGACGTGCTCAGTAAGACAGTGCTCATCTGTCACTACTGTTAAGCATCTAAATTATCTATAAGGGACCTTTCATCAGAAGTGTTTATTTTTAATTTTTTTAAAGATTTTATTTATTTGACAGAGAAGGAGAGCGCAAGCAGCAGGAGCAGCAAGTAGAGGGAGAAGGAGAAGCAGGCTCCCCGGCAGAGCAGGGAGCCTGATGTAGAGCTAAATCCCAGGACCCTGGGATCATGACCTGAGCTGAAGGCAGTCGCTTAACCAACTGAGCCACCAGGTGCCCCAGAAGTGTTTATTTATTTAACAAAATTGAGATGGCCCTTTTGAAAATTTGTTTGAAGACCCAGAATTGAAGTTTAAATTCAGCTTTGTTTGTTGCTGTTAAGAAAATTATCAAATCATTAAATTTTTTTTTTAAAGATTTTTTTTAGAGAGAGAGAGAGTGAAGGGGAAGGGCAGAGGGAGAGGGAGAAAGAGTCATAAGCAGACTCTGCATTGAGGGCAGAGCCCAACAGGGGACTCAATCTCACAACCCTGAGATCACCACTGGAGCCAAAACTAAGAGTCAGACGCCTCACTGACTGTACCACCCAGGTGCCCCAAATCATTAAATTGTTTATATCACGGATGAATCTGGATTTCACTGGTGAGGTCCAAGCAGTTTGTAACCCCCAGGAGTATTACAAGGAATACAAGAATGGTGAATCCTTCCCAAGTACCAAATCCAGTCTGCAGGCCTTCACTCAGGGTTTGAAACCCTTACTAGGAGCACCTTTCTGTATCCTCTCTACCAATTCAGGTATTATCCATCCTTAAAAATGCCATCTGAAAGTTTCATTTTGTGATGCTGTGTTTTATCATTAGAGACATATATTTGGTCTTCATCCTTGTTTCTGGCACACAGCTCCCCAAACCCTGGGAATTTCCCATGTGAGGAGAGCAATAAAGATGTCTTCTGTTCTGTTAATGAGGTGACTTTTGGAAAGCACCAAAGGTGAGGGCGGGTTACCAGGACAACCAACCTGTGATTACAGGGTTGGAACTTTCAGTCCCCCCACCCCACCTCTGTGGAGGTGAGGAGGGCTGGAAGTGAGTGAATGGCCAATGATAAAACCAATCATGCATAATAAAGCCTCCATAAAAAACCGAAAAGATGGGGTTCAGAGAGCTTCCACGTTGGTAAAAACATGGCGGTGCAGGGAAACGGCACACCCAGAGAGGGCACGGAAGCTCTGTGCTCTTTCCCCTCTCCCCACACCTTGCCCTAGGCATCTCTTCTACCTGGCTGCTCCTGAGTTACATCATTTTACAAACCAGTCATCTAGTAAGCAACATATTTCCCTGGGTTCTGGAACCTCTGATCTATAGCCGGTCCATCAGAAGCACAGGTGATAACTGGGGCCTGCAACTGGGATCTGAAGCGGGTCAGAAGCAGTCTCGCAGGACTGAGCCTTTTAAATCTGTGGAATTTGATGCTATCTCAAGGCAGATAGTATCAGCACTGGGTTGAATTGTAGGACAGCTGGGGCCTAAGAATCGCTGGTTGGTGCGGGGAAACACTCCCTTCCATGTTGGAATTGGAGGCAGAACTCTTATCTCTCCATCATGAAATCTTCTGAGATCTTTGAGACCATCTATAATTTCCCCACTTCCCTGAGGCACTTTGGTCAAGACCACATGAGTCAGTACGTCTAAATTATTGTATCCCGGTTCTACCTATATTATGAGGACAAAAAAGGTGTCTTAAGCCCTTTTTAGCATTTCCGAAGATTTGGAACGACACATATAGTTGATTTTCAAATTCTTGATCAATTAGGGTATAAGAAAGAGTTTCAGAAGTCTGAGGGAAAAGAGACAAGCAGGGGCACCTGGGTGGCTCAGTGGGTTAAGCCTCTACCTTCGGCTCAGGTCATGATCTCAGGATCCTGGGATGGAGTCCCGCATCGGGCTCCCAGCTGAGTGGGGAGCCTGCTTCCCCCTCCTCCCTCTGCTGCTCCCCCTGCTTGTGCTCTCTCTCCTTCTCTCACTCTGTCAAATAAATAAATTCTTAAAAAAAAAAAAAGAAAGAAAAGAGACAAGCGCTAGGGATTCTCTCAAAGCACTAGAGCGTCTCCAAATTCATATTAAAACAATTACTTATCACATATACAATTTAAAAATATTGGTATAAAAATAGGTTTTTATCAGATATTCCTAAGACCACTTGCTCTTGCTCTTGGGGGGCACCTGGGTGGCTCAGTCAGTTAAGCATCTGACTCTTGATATCAGCTCAGGTCATTATCTCAGTGTTGTGAGCCAGCACCACATTGGGCTCTGCACTGAGCCTGGAACCTGCTTAAGATTCCCACCCTCGGGGCGCCTGGGTGGCTCAGTGGGTTAAGCCTCTGCCTTCAGCTCGGGTCGTGATCTCGGGGTCCTGGGATGGAGTTCCGTATCGGCTCTCTGCTCGGCAGGGAGCCTGCTTCCTTCTCTCTCTCTGCATACTTTTGATCTCTCTCTGTCAAATAAATAAATAAAATCTTAAAAAAAAAAAAAAGATTCCCTCCCTCCCTCTCTCTCTCTAAAAAGAAATAAATAAAATACATATATTTTTAAAAAGAATGCACCTTGGGGCACCTGTGTAGCTCAGATAAAGTTAAGCATCTGCTCAGGACATGATCTCCAGATCCTGGAATTGAGACCCACGTGGGGCTCCCAGCTCAGCGGGGAGCCTGCTTCTCCCTCTCCCTCTGCCTCTCCTCCTGCTATAATGTCTCTCTCCCTCTCAAATGAATAAATAAAATCTTAAAAAAAAATGTACCTTAAGATAAAATACCACTTGTTTGCACATACTCTCACAATTTTATTTTTTCTGATTCATATAGTGGGCCGATGTTTTAGCCCAATTTACTAAACAACAAAGTGTACAGGAAATTGAGTGTTCTTGCTTTTATGTGGTAGGTATAAACACAGGGCTGTGAGAGGGAGGAGAAGCAGGGAAACAATGCTCAGGTAGGCTGTATGGGAAAGCTGTGCCATGAGGTAGCCTGCCAAATGATAGGGTTCAGGGCGGGTCACCCCAAAATATGCCACTTTGACATACTGATTATTTTGAACTAAAGTTACTTAAGAAATAGCTGGTACAAGAAGGTCCTTTGTTCCCCTAAAATCAAGAAATAAATTCCCCAAGTGAAGGCTACCTTCCCCATACCGGGAGGGAGGAAAGCATCCTTATCACCACAGATAGGGAATTCAGGGCCAAGAAGGCCATATAAACAAACTTGGTTACTTCTTCGTTTATTTGCTACCCCAAACCCAAACCCTTTTGTCAATTCTTTACAAATCATTGTTTCATTGTTTAAAAGGTATAAAGGCTGCCTGCTTTGGTCGCTTCAGGGAGACTCCCTTATGTTTGAAGATTTTTTATTTATTTATTTGACAGAGAGAGAGAGAGAGAGGGAGAGAGATCTCAAGTAGGCAGAGAGGCAGGCAGGGCGAGGGGGAGTGGGGTGGGAAGCAGGCTCCCTGCTGAGCAGAGAGCCAGATGTGGGACTTGATCCAAGGACCCTGGGATCATGACCTCAGCCAAGGTAGAGGCTTTAACCCACTGAGCCACCCAGGCCCCCCTCCCCTATGTTTGAAATTAATTTTTTTTTCTGTTTATCTGTCTTACGTCAAATTAATTATTAGACCAACCAAAGAATGTAGAGGGGACACCGCAGGCTCTGATGCACACTCCAGGGTGTTTGGACAAGGAATTTGGGGGTTCCAGGCAGCCAAAGCACGTTCCAGAAGGGAGGGGGCTGTCCCAAGGAAACCACAAAAGTGCATGTCTTTCTGTAGGTAGCTGAGGGCAGTAGACTGGATCTGCTCGGTTTCGGCCTGGAGGCCTTCCCAAGTGTTGCCTGTCTGCCATGTCAGCACTGCTCTTTTTCTGCAGTTACCTGCACGGGATACACTGGCGGTTGGTGTGAGTGGCTGCATATCTTTATTCAGAGAGATTACAGGCTGTGCTTGTTATGCGGCCATTTTTGTTTTGTTATTCTATTATGTAAATCTAGCCAAGGAATTGGTTATTGACATTCAACAGTTTATAGTGCCGGATTTATTTTGAGCAGAGAATTGCCAAAGCAGAATGGTGTGAAGATGTTAGGAATTAGATGAGGAGAGATTACTAGGTGATAATTACAGCTTCACTTTAAATTGTGTGTTGCAAAATATCTGCTTTGTTTCTCTTGTGGATGAGGAGGTAGGGAGGGTTTGAGGATTTAGCCAGTCTCTCAACCTAATTTCTCAGGGAGAGCTCTTGGAAATCATTCATTTTTCTTGCATGAAATGATATCATACACCATTTTTTTTTCAGTGAACTCTACGCCCAACATGGGGTTCAAACTCACAACCCCGAGATCAAGAGTCTCATGCTCTACCAACTGAGGCAGCCAGGTGCCCTGACATCAGACACCATTTTGATTACAATTTATGCCATTTTGTTCTTTAATCTCAGAAATTTATTGTATCTTGTGATAAGGTAGTTAGTTGCTTAACTCATACATCTAATTAAACGAACAAAACACAATTAGCATCTAAATTTCACGCCACTTTGGAAAGAAACAAAGATCTTTACTGAAAGCCAATTCTGAGTCTTAAGAAATGAATTGCCCATAAATTGAAAGAACCAAAGGAGGAAAGATTTGAAAGCACAAAAACAAGCCTCTACAGTTCATTTGAGGTCACCAGAAGAGAAAACTCTGGTACAGGTGTCCTACATCACAGTGCATGGTAAACTATACCAACTCCTTACGGAGAATTTTCACTACAAAACTGCTAATAAAAGAAGCAATTCAATATCATCCTTCCATTTTTATGGCATCTTACTACAAATATACTCAGCAGGTTATGGTCTTTATTTTAGAATTTAGAGCTTCTATGGGATGGCAGTTGCCTTCATTCTGCACAAAGGCCCAGGACAGCCAAAGCTATTACTGCTTCTACTGTCTGGGGAAGCGCCGTGGAGAGAGACAAGGGTGAGTGGCTTACTGAGTGAGACATTCATCTCACGCTATCTCTGTTTCTGCTCAGACATGTTCTCTTCCAGTCACTTCTATTCACCAAATGACCTTAGGCAAATTACTTAGCGTCTCCGACCATCCTGTCCTACTCTCTAAAATGGAGATAATTGACCTACTTATGGCCAATAAAAGGATTCACTGAAACAATTTGCAATCACCTTTGGTAATTAGTGGGCTGTTTTTTTGTTTTTTTTTTTTTTTAAGATTTTATTTATTTATTTGAAAGAGAGTGAGCAAGAGAGAGGAGCAGGGGGAGGGGCAGACTCCCCACTGAATGGGGAGCCAGATGTGGAGTCCAATCCTGGGACTCCAGGATCATGACCTGAGCCAAAGGCAGACACTTAACTGACTGAGCCTCAAGTGCCCCACTAGTGGGCTCTTTACATGTAAGTTTCCAGCTACCTCCTATCTTTTAAATATAGGTGGAAAGAAGGAGCCACACTGTTCCTACCTTGTTATCTTTATTGCCTAGAAATTCAAGCTCACAGTGCAGGAAATAGCACAAAATCTAGTGTCAAAATCGACAGAGAGCCAGGGATGGGGGAAATGACTGTACTGTTTTTACCTGAGAATTATTTAACTCTAGTGAAGCAAGTTCTCAAAGGAATAAGCAAGAATTTTTCTAAATTTTAGATATCTCTTTTTAAATTTTTTTTTTTTTTTTTTTTTACTATTTAGGAGTTTGACTTTATGAACACTTTTTAGAAACAATCTTTGCTCCACACTTTAAGGGATACTTTAATGACACCCTCGGACTTGGCTGACACTATCATGTAAAAAATGTATTGGCTAGAATGTGATGTTCTTGGCAACTAAAAATAGCCTAGCTGTCTGTCCTTTCCATCGCTATGCTGAAAGACTCTTTTCAGTTCTCAAAGGTGTGTGGTCACTAAAACACGAATAAAACTGAAATGTTTGGGCCTGAAGACTTTAGTTTGAGGACTTTAGAACACATGCTTCTTACAGCTGAGATGGTGCCTTCTCCATCAGAGCATTACAGATATTAATAAATATAGAAATAACTTTTCATTGTCAAATAGCATACCATTCAAAATGTATTATAAGACTATAGTAAGTTTTTCAAATTTGTCTACATAGAAAAATTTCAACATCAGTGATTCTTTTAACGTCTATGTATATTTGAGGCTCAGATAATTACGAATGTGGGAGAATCACCTAAAAATTGGTTTCCTTTCCCGTAACAGAAACCATAAACATGGCCACCTTCTTATTTCATATCTGTGAATACTACGATTATTTCAAAATTTAAAAATCCATCAGGTAGGGGCGCCTGGGTGGCTCAGTGGGCTAAAAGCCTCTGCCTTCGGCTCAGGTCATGCATCAGGCTCTCTGCTCAGCAGGGAGCCTGCTTCCTCCCCTCTCTCTCTGCCTGCCTCTCTGCCTACTTGTGATCTCTGTCTGTCAAATAAATAAATAAAATCTTTAAAAAAAAATCCATCAGGTAATAATTATGTGGTAAATGAGTAAAGCTTTATTGATAAAGATAAAGGCCTCCTCTGAGTTTTGTTTCCTTTCCAAAAAGCACTTCAGGGGTGCCTGGGTGGCTCAGTGGGTTAAAGCCTCTGCTTTTGGCTCTGGTCAGGGATTGAGCCCCACATCGGGCTCTCTGCTCAGCAGGGAGCCTGCTTCCCCCTCTCTCTCTGCCTGCCACTCTGCCTACTTGTGATCTCTCTCTGTGTCAAATAAATAAATAAAATCTTAAAAAAACAAAAACAAAAAACAAAAAGCACTTCATCTGATGTAGTTCCAGATTTTTCTAATTCCTTTTTGCTACCTCAACAGTATATCAATAATTAGAAGGAAGAAATATGGTATTAATGAATGAGGGAGTTGGACTACATAATTTCTAACATTTCTTCCAGGTCTAATATTCTAAGACTTATAATAAAATTTCATAAATATAAAGAAAGTTAGATGTGAATAATATCATAATCATGAAATACCTGAGGTGTAGAATCCTTTGAAATCCAATCAGGCAATGCTTTCTTGATGGGTTGAATATACCTGGAACTTCATTATTATGAACTTAATTATAGTAACTCTGAAGAAGTGAAGTCCCTAGACATTAAGCAACACACTCACAATTACATGTCACTCCAGGGCACGATTCTTAAAATTTATCAAGCATCAAGAGAAAAATCTTTAAATAACTTTATTAGATCTTATTTGCCTATCTTAGTTTGGGCTACTACAACAAATACTACAGAATAGATGACTTAAACAACAGACATTCATTTTTTATGGTTCTGGAGGCTGGGAAGTCCAAGATCCAGCTTCCAGCAGTTCTGGTGTCTGGTGAGAGGATGGCGGTAATATTGCTGTCTCCTCACCACACAGAGAAAGACAGATCATCTCTCTTGTGTCAGTATTGCTCCCACGAAGTGTTTAAGCTCTTGCCAACTGAATATCATAAAATCTAGCTAGCATACTAAGAGAAAATATCAAGGAGGATGAAAACGTAGTAATTGTTACTATTTTCAGATGTCATTGATCTCCCAGTTGGCTTTGCATTTCATCTTTCATTTTCTTTGCTGTGATGGGTAAGACTGATCTTAAACATCCAGGAGTCCTACAACTCCTGTTTTTTTTGGTTGGTGGCTCAAAGACCGCTATCTGAGGTCAAACTAGTCCATCCACTGGCTTCCCTGTATCAGATCATATTCTGTCTCTCTCCCCTCACCACCACTCCTCTCAAATACTTTGAACAGCCACTGAAAGCCTAAAGGAAGCTATGCTGGTAGGTCAGACTTGGAGACTGCCTGCCATTTCCGGAACAGGTGCGTTAATGTGCCAGCAACATGAAAGAGGAAAGTGGAGAAAATGTGCTAAGAGAAAGGAAAAGGAGACACCAGTTGGCCCCAGTGAGGCTGCAAAAGGAAGAATGTAGATTCCTTGGTTCCTGATAGCTTCAGTTTCAGCCTTATTTCCCATGAAGTCTGACTACATTTGATCTTGTGAGAGCTTTGCTATCATGTGTCCCCACCCTTTTAATTTGAATTAATTAGATTTCTGTTCCTTACTTACAAAAAGAGAAGAAGCTAAGACAACTGGGGATACACCCCAGTGACTGCCTGTAGGACTGGCTCGACCTGTGATAGGGAGTTAAACAGAAAGCAGCACTTCAAAGGACTTCATGGACCATCTGAGGTCTCGGTTTACAATGTTTTACATTGCTAGTTTACTGGGAACAATGAGTGCCTGGCCTGGAATTAACCGACCCGAAGTGCTTCCTGAAGACAGACTGGGAGACCCAGGGAGACTAGAGAAGCAAGGACCAGCAGGTCCAGCAAGCTGGAGGCCTGCTTACCCACCCCATTAGCTACCCCACGTTACAATATTCTACCTCTCAGTAAATAATAACCCACTCACTGAAGGAGAGTCAGTTTTCTGCTTCTTAGAGATTTAACTCTGATTATCGACAGTTCTAACTTTAGCAGTTACACCAGTATGTCACTGGTTTGTCTTCATTACTTATTATAAGGTCTAGGCTAAGGAATGTATAATTCCAAAACTGAGAGATCGAGGTCATTTTTTCAGCCGAAAAGACAAAAAACTCAAAATCATTTCAAATTGGGGAATCAAAGTATGTGATACTCTCCCTCAGATATGTGGAATTAAGTGTTCTGAACATGTTAACACACTCTGGGGTGCTTCATGCCAAATGATTTAGTAAGCTGTTTAGGTCACTGCTTAGGTGTTTTGAACTTTCTCTTCCTCCTCCCCCCAAAAACATTTTTATTGCTCTATTATTTAATAATAATAAGTTTCTGCTTTTCAAATTGTCTTATACCTAATAGAAGTATTTAATGTTTAAGAGAAATCCAAACTTAAAACAATATTAATGAAGTGATATATAAATTTTATTTCTAGAACTCATTAAAACTGCTTTAAATCTAAATCACTGCATATTAGAATATTATAATTATTATTTTTATATGGTTCATATGATATCATCGAACTTAAGGACATTTCACCAAGACATAATTAACCTACTGAAAAAAAAAGTATAGCAGAAATGTAATTACAATATATAGATAATTAAAATAATAAAAATTGCAGAAATCTGAGATATAAACTGAAAATAATTAATCTGGCTTTCCTAATACATCTAATAGTATTTAGGATAATACAACTACAACTTTACAAGACCATGGCTGTACTTGAACTGAAGAGAATTCACCGTTGATATTGTAAGCTTGAAATAAATACACAGCGCATGATGGTGAGCATGCTCTGTGAATCAGCTATAGGATGTAAACAAATCCACAGATGCATTATCATGAGAAGTTCCACATGGTTAGTCCTACCAAATGGAGTTTACTTATATCTTGCAAAAGGAAAGGGGGGAAAAAGAGAAGACATTCAGGGTTGTATTTACTTTATCCCTACAATCTTTATAGTGTATTTCTTATAATGGCTGAGTTTGTACTGGGGGTCTAGCTATGTTCTCTTATGTTTACTCCTGAGAACAATCTGAATTGCACTTTGTTTTCTTCTTCTTCTTCTTTTTTTTTTTTTTGAAGATTTTTATTAATTTATTTGACAGAGAGAGAGAGAGAGAACAAGCGGCGGGGGTGGGGGTGGTGCAGCACCTCCCGCGGAGCAGGGAGCCTGATGCGGGACTCGATCCCAGGACCCTGGTATCGTGACCTGAGCCAAAGGCAGACACTTAACCAACTCAGCCGCCCAGGCACCCCCGGACTTTGTTTTCTACTTGCAGTTTTGTGATTGTCATAATTGCTATAAGGGACCAACCGAAAGCACACAGCTGTGATATAAATAGCAGAATAACATTGTCTGGATTTTATGTTGGTTAACTGTAAAAATAATTCATTAACACAGTTTTCACCCCATTCGTGCCTGTCATATATTATGGATTTAAGGTAATTTCTGTTGCATGAATTGATGATGCAACTGAAAGCATTATTTATTCCTCTACTAACTTTTGCAAGGATTATAGGTCACCATCTACATCACACTATATCAATATTGATGAAAATCAATATATCTGGAGCCTCTGGAAACTCCTTTTTTTTTTTTAAAGATTTTATTTATTTGACAGACAGAGATCACAAGTAGGCAGAGAGGCAGGCAGAGAGAAAGGAGGAAGCGGGCTCCCCGCTGAGCAGAGACTCCGATGCGATGCGGGGCTCCATCCCAGGACCCTGGGATCATGACCTGAGCCAAAAGCAGAGGCTTTAACCCACTGAGCCACCCAGGTGCCCCTGGAAACTCCTTTTTAAAAAACTTCCGTTTTGGGGATGGCTGAGAGGCTCAGTTGGTTAAATGTCTGCCTTGGGCTCAGGTCATGATTCCAGGATCCTGGGATCGAGACCCACATTGGGCTCTCTGCTCAGCAGGGAGCCTGCTTCTCCTTTTCCCTCTGCTGCTCCCCCTGTTTGTGCTCTCTTTCTGACAAGTAAATAAATAAAATCTTTTAAAATAAATAAATAACTTCCATATTTTCAGCCATTTTCTCCATTTTGTTCTGAGACATAATACATAATAGATAACTTTTTTTTTAGTTTTTCTACATATCATGTTTTAATTAAATCAATTCTTACAAGAAACTTCTAAAAACCTTGTTAAAAAACCAAAACAGGACCACTTGTAAGAACTCTGACATAACAGGACAGATGCTAACAGAGCTGTAGGGAGAAAACAGAATCTCAGATGTTGTTCTTGTACTTAGATATAGGCAAATAATCTCAGTTTGGTCCGACCAACCATACGGAACTTTACAATGATAATATACCTCTGGTCTTGGTTACATCCTGTAGTCATGGAGTACGAGGAAGGTATTCGTATGAAGCACCTCCTCTCCTCTAGGAAAGTTACAGACATAGCAAGGGGTAGTGCTGGGGTTCAAAACCATACAGTCTGGCTCCCAAATCCTCACTGTAAATCACTATATATGTGGCCTCTGTGCCCATGTGGCATAAATTAAATGGCAGAGCAAAGCGGAGGCCCTCACAAACAGAAGGCATCAGAGCTGTATGCCTCCCAAAGTATATGCCGTCCCCCACCGCTGCTCACCAGAGCCAGCTCCCGCAGCAGGCCAGAAGTCAGCCCCTGTCTTCCAGGTTCTGATTAAGGTCTTTCCTCGTAGCCTTAACCCTACCTTCAGGCTCTTTAGGCAGTGTGATGAACAGAGATAGCCATCAGGCTCCCTTCCCTCCTGGGACGCATTTTCCAAAGCAGTCTTTTCACATATAATTTGTAGTAAAGACTGAATAAGACTAGTTATAGCCAAAACGATAGGATAGAGAACACTTGCTACTTTCTCAGCTAACAAAACCCACTTTCCAGCCTCTGGACTTATTCAGAACTGACCTACGTTTGACACTCCATTCCCTCCTACCGTGTTGCCTTCGGGCTGCCCAGACCCCTGATCATGGCCTTCTACTCAGTAGTGCCCTCCACCTTGGAAGTCTTATTCTTCAAACTACCTTTCTTTCTGTTGCACAAAGTGCTAGTTATTCCCCAATATCTGTATGTGCCTTCTCCCATAATGACAGAGCTCCCGCTTCCTGGCTCCCGTGTAGTCAGTTATGGCCATGTGACGAAGTTTTGCCCAATGGGATAATAACACACAGTGTATATGCAGTTTGCAGCAAATATCCTTAAAGAAAGGTGATGTACCCTCACTCCCCTTTCCTTCTGCTTACTGGGTGCAAGGTAGATTAAATTTCTGGGTGAAATATAGCAGATAGGAAGACGGAAGGAGTCTAAGTCTCCAAGTCTTATTGAATGCCACGTCAAATTTGTACAACCTTGTGAATTAAAACAAAACAAAACACAACAATTTCTGGAATACGATGGAGAAACAAACCTCTTTCTCGTTTACTTTTACCTGGAGTATTTTTGTTACGTGCAGGCAAACTTAACCTAACTATTCCCTCTTCCTGCTATTGAGCTGTGAGACTTGTGGTTTTATTAATATAAACAGAAGAGTATCCTCTCAGGGTGCCTGGGTGGCTCAGTGGGTTACCTCTGCCTTCGGCTCAGGTCATGATCTCATTGTCCTGGGATAGAGTCCTGCATCAGGCTCTCTGCTCAGCGGGGAGCCTCCTTCCCCTTCTCCCTCTCCCTGCCTCTCTGTCCATTTGTGATCTCTCTCTCTGTATCAAATAAATAAATAAAATCTTAAAAAAGAAGAAGAAGAAAAAGAAGAATATCCTCTCTATATACCACAGAACTTTATGAACTGGTCCCTCCTGTTTCAGCCAATGAATAATAAAAGGATTTGGAAAAATCCTCTCCTAAGATAAAAATTCAGCATGCAAGCCTACTGACATACATAACAGTCCTTTGGTTTCCAATGCTGAGTATTATGTGGATTTTTATTTTTGCGTCCTTTGCATCTCAAATCCTAATTTCCCAGTTTTGCCAGCTAGATCACCAGCTCTGCTGATGAGAACTAATACTACAATCAGAGAAAAGAAAAAGAGAAGGGCACTACCATGGTTTTCCAAGTTTATTCCTTTGAGTTACTTGAAGGAAGACTTAAGTCTTGTTCCTCTGCATTCCTTAAGCCATTTCCCATCCACATAGCCACCAAAGTTCACCTTTTACAAATGACAGGTAAACAGTGCCTGCTCAGTTGGTTAAGCATCTGCTTTCAGCTCAGGTTGTGATCCTGGGGTGCTGGGATCAAGCCCCACATTGAGCCTCACATTGGGCTCCTGGCTCAGCGGAGAGTCTGCTTTTCCCTCTGCCCCTTCCCCTGCTAGTCCTCTCTATCTCAAATAAATAAAATCTTTAGGGGAAAAAAGCCCTTTACAATGACAAGTTGAGAGAGAGAGAGAGAGTAGATTTGAGGTTACCAGGGATGGGAGGAAGGGGGAATGGGAAGTTATGACTTAGTGGGTACAGAGTTTCTGGCTGCAGTAATAGACACATTTTAGAAATAGCAGTGATGGTTATACAAATTGTGAATATAATTAATGTCATTGAATTTTGCACTTAAAATTGGCTAAAATGATACATTTTATGTCATATATATTTTACCACAGTGAAAATAAATAAATGTAGGAGAAAAATGTCTATTAAGAGAACAAAGGGAATGATGCCCACCCTTCAAGCCTTATAATAATCTGCTTCTTCTTATACCTACCTTTTTTTTTTAAGATTTTATTTATTTATTTGACAGACAGAGCTCACAAGTAGGCAGAGAGGCAGGCAGAGAGAGAGGAGGAAGCAGGCTCCCCACAGAGCAGAGAGCCTGATGTGGGGCTCGATCCCAGGAACCTGGGATCATGACCCAAACTGAAGGCAGAGGCTTAACCCACTGAGCCACCCAGGCACCCCTATACCTACTTTTTAAATTCTATTTTTCTCACTTTTTAAAAAGATTTATTTATTTATTTGAAAGAGAAAGACAGAGAGCACAAGTGGGAGGGGCAAAGGGAGGAGAGAGAATCTCAAGCAGACTTTATGCTGAGTTTGGAGCCCAATGTGGGGCTTGATCTCACAACCCTGAGATCAGGACCTGAGCCAAAACCAAGAGTTGGGCCCTTAACTACCCAGGTGCCCCTCTATTTTCTAATATTTATGTACACTTCTGGAGGTTAAGGAATGTGTAGAAGATATGCTGCCGTGATAACCAGCATATTTTATTTGCCTAGCTGAATAATTGTAAATAAAAATACTTTCCTTAGCACGTGGTTTTCTCCATTTATAGTTAATGATATGGAGGCAAGAGAAGTAACTTCTTAACCGCCCATACCAAGATTCCTTTTACAGAGAGACTTTGAGCAGAGCTCTAGGGTGAAAGAGAACCTGAGATGGTTTAGCTACTCCCTGTACCAAAGCAGAAAGGGGACACCTGAATTACATGTAAGCCTATCAAATCTAGGTCCTTGTTTAACTTACGAATTATTTGTCCTCTAAGATTGTGTATAAGTTTACATAGTATATAGGACTAACAGAATCCCCTTCATATTGTTTCCAGGAAATATTTAACTACATCAAGAAATCACAAAGCTCCTTGTTAGGAAAACCGAAATATAATAACATTTTTGATGGGAAGCACATGACACTAGATCCCAGGATATTAACTAAGGCAATAATAGTAAAAGGACCAGATGAACCAGAAGAAAGGGAAACACAGGGAAATGAAGATCTGCACATAAAGCCTAAGTATTTAAAATCTATGTAGGGATCCAAGTAAACAGAATGAAAGAGGTTGGGGGATTATTGAAAGGACTAGCAGTCTTAAGTGTCTCTTCCATTCTTTACAGAGTTATTTAAATTTCCTACATTAAATATGTCTTGAGCATTACTATATCGCAGCAATAGGAAAGCATTTGTCCTTCCTTCTATAAGAAAGGAGATTGCATAACTCAGGGTAATTTAATCTTCTCTATCTTCTGCATGTTCACAGCCATAAAATGATAAGATTGTAGGCAGGGAGAGATAGGTAGCAGAACAGGAAGTAGCTATGATGGTGTGACTTATGAAAAGAGCCTCCCTCCAAAATCAAATTCCTCCACTGACTTTTCTCAGTGATCCCATTCCCACCCTTTGAAAATGTTTGCTTTGGGTTAAGGTATTATTGTCACAAGAAGTTTTCTTAAGACATGGCTTTCCCTTGGGATAGCTACGGTAATGCAAAGCTGTGGGATTTGCTGTCAGTGTGAGAGCTCAGAAGGCCATGAAGGAACAAGGTGCCAGGCAGCCAGATTTCTGTGAATAAACGGCCCAAAGTGTGCTGTCTCAGTCAGAAGTCTCTCATCACCGTACACATTAACGTGTGTTAAAAGATACACAGGCATATTAAAAATTTTGAGTTTATTTGAGCAAAATCAATTCAAATAGGGCAACATCCGATTGAGCAGACAGAACAGCATTTTAAGGAGCTGTACACGATCAAAGACTTCTATGGGCAGAAGGGAGCAGACATGGGGAAGTTATGCTGGGCAAAAGAGCCTGTTGGTTATCACAAGGTTACTTTCCTTTAGGGGATGGCTGGAGCCTGTCAGTCACAAGACCTATAAATAGTGCTGATCAGGTGATTCCTGACTGACTCATTTAGGAGTCCATTTTTGGGTGAGTGAAACTGCGATTGAGTCTTGGATTAGTGACGTAGGACTT
This sequence comes from Meles meles, assembly GCF_922984935.1. Lineage (NCBI taxonomy): Eukaryota > Metazoa > Chordata > Mammalia > Carnivora > Mustelidae > Meles > Meles meles. The sequence goes on from NC_060074.1 coordinate 73,473,423, forward strand.
AGCCTAAATGAATTCATTTTGGACCCATTCTCTTATTTTTAACTACGTGCTTTCCTCATTTAAGGTCCCATATTACTACTGATGAGTATTTCCCTTTAATTTTTTTTTAAAGATTTTATTTATTTATTTGACAGACAGAGATCACAAGTAAGCAGAAAGGCAGGCAGAGAGAGGAAGGGAAGCAGGCTCCCCGCTGAGCAGAGAGCGCAATGAGGGGCTCGATCCCAGGACCCTGAGATCATGACCCGAGCCAAAGGCAGAGGCTTTAACCCACTGAGCCACCCAGGTACCCCTCCCTTTCATTTTTTTTTTAAATTAGTGTTTATTTATTTATTTATTTATTTAAGTAATCTCTACACCCAATGTGAGGTTCAAACCCGCACCCCAACGTGATCAAGAGTTGCATGTTGTACTGACTAAGCCAATCAGGAACCCCCGTTTTACTTTAATCAATTGTATTTGGGTCATGTTATCTTGACTCTTCTACACAGATATGTAGGCAGTTTTTAATTTACAAACAAGAGAAACATTCATATAATAATTTCAGCCTCCCACTGCCAAAAAATTCTGAAAAACAATGGAGCCTTTGGTGAATCTTGGATTGTGAGCGTGAAGGAAGGGAAGATTCCCCAGGTCAAGATGAGCCTAGGCTAGCAGACTCTAAAGACAATCTTACTGGCTTACATATCTATAGGCCACTTTCTCCCTTTCCTCATCTCCCAATCTTTCCACACACTACCTAAAATTCCACCATCTACAGTTTGCTTTGATTAATAAAATTCAAATGCACCTGAGAGAGAGTTCAATAAAACTTTTTAAGGCTAATGGGTGCATGGGATGCCTGGCTGGCTCAGTTGGTACAGCATGTGACTCTTGATCTTGGGTTGTGAGTTTGAGCACCATGCCAAGTATAGAGACTACTCAAAAATAAAAAAATCTTAAAAAAAAAATAGTGGGGGGGCGCCTGGGTGGCTCAGTGGGTTAAACCGCTGCCTTCAGCTCGGGTCATGATCTCAGGGTCCTGGGATCGAGTCCCGCATCGGGCTCTCTGCTCAGCGGAGAGCCTGCTTCCCTTCCTCTCTCTCTCTGCCTGCCTCTCTTGTGATTTCTCTCTGTCAAATAAATAAATAAAAATATATTTTTTTAAATAAAAAAAATAGTGGGGACATGACACAAGGACATAGAAGACAAATTTGGGGCAATTTACATAGTAAAAGGAATAATCACTGCAATTGATTATAAAACATTTAAGAAATTAAAAACCCAGGGCTCCTGGGTGGCTCAGTGGGTTAAAGCCTCTGCTTTCAGCTCAGGTCATGATCCCAGGGTCCTAGGATCAAGCCCCGCATTGGGCTCTCTGCTCAGCAGGGAGCCTGCTTCCCCCTCTCTCTCTGCCTGCCTCTCTGCCTACTTGTGGTCTCTGTCTGTCAAATAAATAAATAAAATAAAATAAAGAAATTAAAAACCCATGGTAATGTGATTATAGAAAAGGATGTCCTTATTTTTAGGTTATGCAGGCTAAAGTATTAGGTGAAAAGCATCATGATGTTCGCAATGTATTTCCATACAGAAACACAAAATATGTGGCAAATGTTCATTATTGTTGAATCTGGTTGGTAGGTATAAAGGTGGTTTTTGTACAGTTCTTTCCATTTTTCTGTATTTTAAAAAAGTTTTATTATTTATTTTTTTTAAAATAATTTATTTATTTATTTGACAGAGAGAGAGATCACAAGTAGGCAGAGAGGCAGGCGGAGAGAGAGGAGGAAGCAGGCTTCCTGCTGAGCAGAGAGCCCGATGCGGGGCTCGATCCCAGGACTCTGGGATCATGACCTGAGCTGAAGGCAGAGGCTTAAACCACTGAGCCACCCAGGCGCCCCTGTATTTTAAAAAAAGTTTTATAATTAAAATAGAAAAAAAGTAGCCCTGAGAGAATTTAAGGTCTGTCAGTCAATTTGGACGTTAATCTCATTTTTTCAATCAGATTACTTTCTTCCTAACAATAGCTGAGACCAACTGTACTGACAGCAACCCCACCCAATTTTTTCTTCAGAGTCTTAAACTTCATTCTATTTTCAGTGTGCACTGATATTTCTCATCCACAAAGAAGCCAGGTTGGTACCTAATGTTAAAATTAACATAAGTAAATCAAAATTAGGGTTTTAATTTAGTTTTGATGGGGAGGAATAGGAGTGGTGCTGGTGGTGGAAAACTGAAGTTGAGAAATTAGGATAAAACTGAGGCCTGGCTACGGAGAACTACCAAGATACCACATCAGGGTGGTTACATAGAGCACTGCCCGTTGGAGGAAAGTAATCCTGAGTTGGAGAAACTGTCCACCAAAATTAAGTCAATCCCTCTTCTAGGACTTCCATCTCCTTCCTCTTACTTCATCTGCCTAGTTCCCTCCTCATGGTATGGGAAACAAAGGCACAAGGAAATGTAGATAAAATTAAATGTCCTTATAACCTGCAGCCCATGGACAGATACTTCTGGCCCGTAGAGTATAACGTTCCTCCAGGAGGCTCCCAACTGTCTTCGAGTTAATGTCTTGCTAGTGGGAAAAACAGCCTTGGCTTGACAGTAACAGCAAGGCCTCAGATTTCAGGAGTCTTCTTTTAACATACGAAAATCCTCTTGGAACTTCCTTTACCTTTACCTCCCTCCAACCCCAAAGTATAATAATCAGTTGCTTCCCACAATCCTGGGGCAGCAGGGGGCAGCAGCTTGTTTGGCCCACGGGTCCTGTCCCCACACTTCAGTAAAAGCCACCACTATGCACCGAAGGCGTCTCAAGAATTCTTTCTTGGCCATCGGCTCCTGGACTCCACCAAACCTCACCTATATTCAAAAATTACATCTGCCTTCAGCTCAGGTCATGATCCAGGGTCCCGGGATCCAGCCCTACATGGGGCTCCCTGCACAGCTAGAAGCCTGTTTCTCCCTCTTCTACTCCCCCTGCTTTTGTTCCCCCTCTGTCAAATAAATCAATAAAATCTTTAACAAAAACAACAACAACAAAAAACACAAACCTACATCACTAACACCTGGCTCTTACTTCATGCTCAATTCCTCTCAGTTTCGTTCCAAAGTCTAACCTTAGCTCTGAGGACTGAAGTTGACAGTTCACCCTCAACTTCACCAGTTCTGAGTCCCCCTAGCCCCAAGTCATTTCAGTTCTACCTATCGTGCACGACCATCATGCTGGGTGGGATTTGAATTGCATTCATTGATCAGAGATTAATACCAACTCTCTACTGGGTTTTTGTCACCATTGAGGACCTGAGGCTTTCCAAATCCCTCCCCTCTAGTGGAATACCAAGTAGGCACTGTGTTGTGTTTTAAGGACACTCCTGCATATTATCTCATTCAACCCTTAAAGAATGTATCACTATTCCCACAGCTACTAAGTATTAGAAGTGGTTCTGCTAACTCAAAAGTTTACCTTTCATCTTCTTTCAACTACCTAGCATCAAATTCGACGAAAGGTCATCTTATTTTCTCCATATATTTTATCTCTAGCCAAGATGTTTTCTCACTTCCCTATGTTAATTTAAGATGCACGTCCCAAGAATTCTTTCTTGTCCATCGGCTCCGGAGCCCACCAAACCTCACCTATATTCAAAAACTACATCACTAACACCTGGCTCTTGTTTCTAGTACAGTTTCCTTCTCTACTCCAGCCCTACTGCCATCAGGGATAAATCCAGTGTCCATCTCTAACTAACCTATCACTCAGGTTTCAATTTCCCTGACTCTAACATCTGGCTTGCATTTGGACAATCACAAAAACTTGAAAGAGGATCAAGAACCAGGGCAGGGATGAATGATAAAGTTCATCTCCTATACAAGACTATTCCCTCAAGACTGGAAGAGGTGACAGAGACTTAAGGAAAATGAAGAAACAGGTGTGCCTGGGTGGCTCAGTCTGCTTCTTCCTCTCCCTCTGCCCCTCCCCCCTGCTCATGCACATGCTCTCTCTCTCTCACTCAAACTAAATCTAAAAAAAAGGAAGAAACAGAAATATCTCCCCCTGCAAAAAAAGAGAACAAGAGAAAACCCCAGAAACAGAACTTAATGGAACAAAGATAATAAGTGCTTTACCTGCTAGAGTTCAGAGCAATCTTGTAAAAACTGAAGCTTCAAAACTATCCAACGGTTTCTCCTGTCACAGTAAAACCCAAAATTCTTACAAAGTCCTACAAATCCTGCATGATCACATCTCTTATTATCTCTAATCTTTCTTCAGTTCTCTTCCGCCTCACTCACTCTGCTCCCACCAAATGAACTTGCAGGCTCAAATACTCCCAACAAGACCCAGCTTCGGGATGTTAAAAAGAAAGCCATGGGCCCAAGATGGAGTCACTTGCCCCACCACAGGAAATCAAGGCTTAATTGCAGTTTCAAAACTTCTCCAGGTGTGGAATCTTAAGTCAAAATCTGGAATTTTCTGGTAGCACCACAGAGGTAATCTGTCACCTGGGCCCTCTTCACCCACCCTAACGGAAGATGAGGTAATCGACCTAATAAGACACTTTTCTGGGCGCCTGGGTGGCTCAGTGGGTTGAGCCGCTGCCTTCAGCTCAGGTCATGATCTCAGGGTCCTGGGATCGAGTCCCGCATCGGGCTCTCTGCTCGGCAGCGAGCCTGCTTCCCTCTCTCTCTCTCTCTCTCTCTCTCTCTCTCTCTGCCTGCCTCTCTGTCTGCTTGTGATCTCTCTGTCAAATAAATAAATAAAATCTTTAAAAAAAAAAAGACACTTTTCCCCTGCTGCGCCTGGGTGGCTCAGTGGGTTGAAGCCTCTGCCTTCGGCTCAGGTCATGATCCTAGGGTCCTGGGATTGAGTCCCGCATCGGGCTCTCTGCTCGGCGGGGAGCCTGCTTCCTCCTCTCTCTCTGCCTGCCTCTGTGCCTATTTGTGATCTCTCTCTGTCAGATAAATCAATAAAATCTTAAAAAAAAAAAGACACTTTGCCCCCCGAATTCTTCCCCGTAGGGGAAGGACCTTGCCTGAAACAATCCTTTCTTTCATCTTTTTTATAACTTCTTGCCCTACTCTGCTTTCTATAAAAGCCTTCCATTTTGTACAGCTCTTCACAGGAGGTCCCTCTATTTGCTAGGTGGGATGCTCCCTAATTCACAAATTGTTTAATAAAGCCAATTTGACCTTTAAATTTTACTCAGTTGAGGGGCGCCTGGGTGGCTCAGTCGTTATGTATCTGCCTTCGGCTCAGGTCATGATCCCAGAGTCCTGGAATCGAGCCCCGAATCCCACTGCGTTGGGCCCCTGCTCAGCGGGGAGCCTGCTTTTCCCTCTCCCACACCCCCTGTTTGTGTTCTCTCTCTCGCTGTGTCTCTGTCGAATAAAGAAAATAAAATCTTAAAAAAAAAAACAAATACAAAATAAAATAAAATTTACTCGGTTGAATTTTGCTTTTTTTTTAAAAGATTTTATTTATTTATTTGACAGACAGAGATCACAAGTAGGCAGAGAAGCAGGCAGAGATAGAGGGGGAAGCAGGCTCCCTGCTGAGCAGAGAGACTGATGTGGGGCTCTATCCTAGGGCCATGAGATCATGACTTGAGCTGAAAGCAGAGGCTTTAACCCACTGAGCCATCCAGGTGCCCTTAAATTTTGCTTTTTAACAAGGGTCTCTGCACTTGCTGTTTTCTATTCCTATATAATTTATTTAGTTTATTGTCTGCCTTCCTCGGTTTGAATGTAAGCTCCATGCATGTTGTCTTTCATCCTTTTTCCCCCCTGTATCCCTAGCACCTAAAACATTTTCAGGCACATGGTTGATGTTCAATAAGTATTTTCTGAGTGAATAAATAATCAATGAATGATAAGTCACTTGCCCAATCCTAAACCAATGACCATATCTTAGAGGTGCCACCAGCAAGATCCCCAACAACCCCCTTCTTCATAAGAATGTCAACCTTATCTTTTAGAGGCAAACAACAGGAAGAGCTCCTGCTGGCCTAGACCAGTTTGAACTCAACCAGTGACTCACACCTGCACAGATGGACCTTGCAAGGGGGCCCTGGTGTGTCGGACAGTTAGTTACCTCTCCCTCATTATGTTAAAATCTCCAAACAAGGAGGAGTACAAACCTTGTTAACATGACATTCAACACCAGTATAGGCATGTTTCCTAAATATACATGCATGACCTTATGCTGATCTCTGCATATGATGACCAAACTCCCCTTTCTAAATATTTGCCCTAACCCTAAATAAAAAGAACCCACTCACCCCTGCTTGGGGAGTCACAGCTTTGGAAGTTATTTCCTGTGATCTCTTTGCGAGCTGCAGATAAAGTTTCCTTTGTGGACAACTCCATTTGGTGTAGTTCTTTATTTGTAACTCACCAAGGAGCAAACTCTTTAGTTAAGTTACAAAGGGATACAATATTCCAGTTGGCCAGCCCTAAGTCAAAAGGGGTTTCTGCCGTCAGGGTTGGGATCAGCTAGCTCCCCCTGAACCCTGCAGTCTAAGAATGAGAAGTGGGTAGTTCCATAAGAAAATCAGAGTGCGATTACTAGAAGGAAACGAGATGCTAGGCAGGTGAAATCACAGATATCCATTCCACAAGATGTGACAAGGGAAGTGCAGGGAAGCCGTTTGGAGAAGATCTATTACATAGACTTTTACCCTTTTCAAACTTCCAAGTTGGGACCTGTCTGGGAGAGAGCATAATCAGTGTGCATTTATCATTACTTTCAGTATCAAATTACCTCATCCTTTAACTCACCCACCTGTGGGGAGTGTGTTTGTGTGTGTGTGTGTGTTGGGGAGGAGGGTGTTGTGATCTCTCCCATCATTTCAACACACTTATCAGAACTGACCACTACTTTAACCTGGGAAGCACGTACAGAGATTCCCTGAGGATTCTCGGTGTTACAAATCTCATGGAAACAGAGGGAGAAGGAAATGGAGGAAAGGATCCAGAAGGGAGCAGAGAGAACGGTGAAGGGGAGAATCAATGTCCTTTATTAAGACAAGGTAGGAGACTACCAAAAGGAGGGATAGCCAGTATTGTCAATCCCCGGGTTAGGGAGATATGCTATGGATTGATTATGTGTATTGCCCTCAAATTCATGTTGGAACCTTAATCCCCAATGTGTTGGCACTTGGAGATGAGGCCTTTAGGAGACAAGTCATTAGGGTACAGTCTTCATGATGGGTTTAGTGTCCTTCTATAAAGAAGAAACACATGAGCTAGCTCTCTTTTTCTCTCTTTCTTTGATATAAGGACACAGAAAGAAGGCAGTCATCTGAAGTCAGGAAGAGGGTTCTCACAAGAACCCAAGTGTACTGGCTGGCACCTATGATAAGAGTTCCCAGTCTAAAACGGTAAAAATAAATGTTTGTTTGTTTTTTTTAATTCTCCCAGTCTGTGGTATTTTGTTAAAGCAGCCTAAACTAAGTAAAAAGGATTAACACTGAGACTAGAAAAATTAATTCGATGGTTAGATAATCATTTATGACTTTGAAGAAAGTATTTCCATAGCCTGAGGCATGAACGAGATTATGACCACTTAAGAACCGAGGCGCTGATGAGGAAGTGTAGATGCATCACAAAATGAAAAGTGAACAAATTGCTTAAGAGACCGAGAGCCTACTCTAGACAGCACTACGCTAGGCACCAGGGTCAGCCTCATGGGTGTATGACAAGGCATTCTACACGGGGTGCACACGAGCAAAGGAAGGGGTAGAGGAAGAAGGAGAAACAGACTCCTGCTGAGCAGGGAGCCCCGAGAGGGGCCTTATCCCAGGACCACGAGACCATAACCTGGGTGAGCTGAAGGCCGTCATTTAACTGAGCCACCTGGATGCCCCATACACATTCATATATTTTTAATGCACTCATTAGGTCTAGAGAAATATAAATGGAATTTTGTTTTATGTTTTACTTTATATACTCCTTATTTAAAAACCAAGATTTTAGGAAAATAAAGCTATTATTACATTCTGAATATAGTGGTGGATAACAAAACATCCAGTATACCACAATTCCTCCTAAGAATTACCTTCCTCCTTCCAAAATATTTTCAATTTCCATTCTCTTTTAGTTCTGACTCTGCCATAATTTGCTATTAATCTTAGAAAAAATCAACTCCTTTATCCCTGCACAGCCTGGCACTTGTTTCTCCCTCTGCCTGTTCCCCTCACTTGTGCTCTTTCTCTCTCTCTCTAATAGATAAATAAAATCTTAAAAAAAAAAAAAAAAAAAAAAAGCTGGGGCACCTGGGTGGCTCAGTTGGTTAAGCAACTGTCTTCAGCTCAGGTCAGGATCCTGGAGTCCCAGGATTGAGTCCCGCATCCAGCTCCCTGCTCAGCGGGAAGTGTGCTTCTCCATTTGACCCTCCCCCTCCCAGCCACCCCCCCTACCGCTGTCATACTCTCTCTCTCTCTCAAATAAATAAATAAAATCTTAAAAAAAAAAAGTTTAGATCAGAAACTGCGTAAAGTCACTTCAACCATAGAACCTAGTATGAAAATATATTCACAGAAACAAGTTCAAACTGATCATTAAAAAATGTGGAAAATTTTGATTTATTCAAATGTAATTTTTAATATCTTCTCTAACACACTGTAATTTATTTTATAATTATATAATTTAAAAGTAATGCTATGAATTTTTTTTAACCATCGTTTAGATGCTTCCAAATCTTGTTTATGTAACCTAGGGTGCTATGCAAAAATTATCATTTTCTGTATGTGTTGTGATATGGAAGAAGCTTAGAGGCCCTGATATAATTTATTTATAAAGTGTGTCTGCCACCTCATCTCACCCTAGGGCCCTTGTCCCCTGCCTCCCCCTCATATATTACAGGGATAGACAGCAGCCAAGGTTCAAGTCTGTATCCAACAAGGTCAAGAACTCAGCATAGCTATTTGTATGAGATACCATGTGGCTGCAGGGCTGGAGGGCAAGTTTAGACAAAAGCATAAAAAATAGCTAATGTCTAAAAATCACAAAGTCTGGATGAACAACAAACCTGGACAAATCCAAAGAGAGGAATCTATACTTACTGAAGGACAAAAGAGGAGAATAAATGGACTGACATACCACGTTCCTGGATGAAGTACTTATTATCACATCTCCCATCATTTCTCATATGAATAAAAGAATTTAATACAGTTCAGGGATGCCTCAGTGGCTCAGTCGGTAAAGCATCTGCCTTCCGCTCAGGTCATGATCCCAGGGTCCTGGGATGAAACCCCACATCAGGCTCCCTGCTCAGTGGGGAGTCTGCTTCTCCCTCTCCTCCTTCTCTCTCTAATAAATAAAATCTTTAAAAAAAAAAAAGAATTTAATACAATTCAAAAAAGAAAGAATTATAGCAAATTATGATTGTTATTATTGATTAGGAATAACTTGGTTAGAAAACATCTAGACAAACATTCCCTACAGTGAAGCCAAGTGATCAGACTGCTTGATCACTTCTGAAGCACCTCTTATATATCTTGGTGTGGATACCATCTTCCTAAGGTCTTTAACTTTGTGTTTTCCTAAGTACTCAATATTGATTAAGTTATGCATGACTATTTCACAGTAATCAAACTCACAAAGCCTTGATGTATAAACAAATCACTAAGGGTATGCTTTTTTCTGAACGTTTTAACTACTGTTTGTGGCTATCAGGAGTACCAGATAAGAACACTTAATGGTTCGCTTGTGATTTGGAATCATAGTAACAAGAGGAGTCTGGTTTGGAGGGTTATTTCATTCAAGTTATATTATGGCCTGGGGACTGGTTTCTGCCGCAGAACAGAGTACTTTTTGTTCATGTCTCCCAAAGAAAACACCTGTTCCGCTTGGCAGTGATAGATGAATATCAACAAATTCTTACTTTTTGTTTTCCCCTTTCCAAACTCCAAACCAACCGTTCCCCATTTGGTTTTTTGTTTATTTTTTCCATTCTCCATTTAACACAAACTCTTTTTCAAGCAATTTATAATATTTATTATTTTATTTCTAATCTTTCCAAGGGAGGGCTTGATCAAATCTAAAGAAGATGCTCTTACAAACTGCTACATTAAAATACAGGGCATTTCTAAGCAGGGCAGGGAAGACTTGTAAATTGCGGTCACTTTAATCAGTACCTTTGTTTAAACATGATCCCTGGATTATTAATTTACAGTTTTCACAGGTGTCGGCGATCACCTAATTTCACTCCCATTTTCATTAAAAAAAAACTCAAACTAAAGCTCAGTGAGATCGAATAATTTAAAATTACTTGGTTTGATTAAGGATTATTAGATCTCTGGCTTTTAACTCTTTATCTCGTTCCTTATACTTCGAGACCGAGTTGGAAACATTAAAGTAAAAATCACTCGCGCATAGGGAGCCTATCTATCCTTCCTTTTAGAAATCTTGTTAATCATTTCCTTATATTAAATCCGCGAGAACTGCTGCTTCAGCTCTTTCCACAGTAACCGTGAGTTAGTAAACAGTGGACAGATTTCTTGAGTTCGGTGAGTACTTAATGAACTGATCTCGACCAGTTCTGCCTCAGCTCATTAAGGGTGAAATTTCACTGTCAGCCGCGCTTTTGAGGCCCTTCCAAGGTGCCCATTGATTCATATAAGTCAGGGTCGCAAGAACGTTCAGTGCAGCCCTCACAGTGGGCGTCGCAAAGAAAATGGTCTCTGGCATCCGGAAACGTGTGAGATGCCGAGAAGCCCACAGGGCTTTTGGGCAACCTTTAAGTACAAGAGAGAAAAGTGCGGTTTTATTCAGGCACGGGAAAGAAATGAATTCGTAAATGAATACCGAGAGGTCTACGTGGGGGAGGGGAAAAAACGCCAGAATAAAGAGAAAGGCCTTTTCTCCGGGGACAAGCGGTCATAAGGCGTTCTCCAGACGTGGGCGCTCACCATTCGCTGGGTCCGAGCTGACGTCACCGCAGCAGCCCGGGCGCGAACGGCGGAAAGGGCGGCACCGCACTGGAAGTTGGCGAGGCGCGCGCGCTCCCGCGCCCCGGCCCACCCCCGCTCCCTGCCGGCCAACCCGCTCGCCCATTCTCTTTTCGCGCCCAGTTGGCCACGCCCCTCCCGGCCCGCCCCTCCCCCACCAGCACGGCGGCGCGCGGAAAGCGCGTCACGTGATGACTAGCCCCGCCTCTTCCTCTCGGTCCCATATTGAACTCGAGTTGGAAGAGGCGAGTCCGGTCTCAAAATGGAGGTAAAACCGCCGCCCGGTCGCCCCCAGCCCGACTCCGGCCGTCGCCGCCGCCGCCGGGGGGAGGAGGTATTAGGGGGAGAGCGGGGGGTTGTTGGGTAGTGGCCGGCATGGGGGACCTAGCTCGGTGGGAGCGGGGAGGCCGGGTGGACCGGATCGGCCGTCCCGCGCTCTGCGTTGAGACGGGCGGTGGGGGGGAGGGGAGCGGGCCTCAGAGGCCGCTTTGGGGCCCCTCGCCTTCCTCGCCCTCTCCTTTGGCTGCACAAGTGACCCTTCGGAGCCGCTGCGTGGTTGGGGAGACCTCCGGAGGGGACCCGGCCCGTCGGCCGCGCGGCCTCGCGTTCGAGGCCGAGGGTGGCATGGCGGGCCCCGGCGGGAGCGGTTGGGAGGAGGCGGTGGGGGAGGGGAGGGGACGAGCAGTCACATCCGGGCGAGCGAGCGAGCAGGCGGGCGGCGGCCACATTGACATTGATCCGCTGCCGCGTTACGAAATGGCGCATTGGGCCGCAATGGCCGCCGCCTCGCTCCGCCGCCCGGAAAGAGAGCGCGGAATTGGAAGGAAGCGGGAGGAGGTGGCCCGGCAGAAAATGCCACAAATGTCTTCGGATCCTGCGGCCTACTGCTTTCGCTGAAGTTAATGCCGGCGCGTTTCTAGTCCTTGCGGATCTCTAAGGCGACGAGAATTTTAATTCCCTTGTTTTTTTCTTCTCAGTACCCAGTTGACAGTACGAGATTTTAAAAAAAAGTTTGCTGCCTTAAAATAACTTCTGATTTGCCATTCTTGCTAAACTATTTAGAATTATACGTATCTTCGCGTCGTGTGGGTCGGCTCTGGTTGTAGTTTCTTGGATTTTTGTTTGAGAGGATTGCAACCACAGTTGAATTTTTCATGTTAGAGATAATTTTGTGTGGGTTATAATTGTTTTCTGTCCTTTCTGTGTTCTGTCGGTTAATTACAACTAACCAAGATTTGAAAAGATGAGACCAAGTGAATTGATGCTTTAGGCTATTAATCATTTAACATTTTTTTCTAGCATGTGACAGTCTTTTCATATTAAATGCCTTAACATCTCTACTTTGGAAGACACACGAAGACATTAGAATGTAAATGTGAGCCCCTTTATTTAAGGACTTTGGATGAACTATACTTAATGCATGCATTAAATGGCAGTTAATTTACTGAGGAGCTAATTCAGTTGCAAAACAATTCAGGCCGTATCTTAGTTTTTTAAAAATTTGTTTCTCCTTTGCTCCATTATTGTCAAAATATATTTTATTTAATTCTGCATTTAATATAAGTGCAGCTTGCCCTTTTTGTGACCGTATGTTTTTGAAATTTTTGCCGTGTGATACAAGTGCAAATAGGTAACTTTACAGTATATAGCCTAAAACAAATTGATTACAGAAAGCTATCAAGATAATGGTCTGTGTCTTTTTGTAATTTTGGAGGGGTGGGGGAAGAATGCTGGTTTAGTCTTGAATTGAGGAATACCTATTTTAACCTTGATATGCTTGAAAGTGATGGATTTTTAAAAAATTTGCCGCTCAGAACCTTTTAAGTTACATACTTCAGTTTTGTGGTTTAACATTTAATGTTTGAAGTGTAGACTGATGAGGGAAGACATGAAAAATGGTCTGGATAGAACACTACTTTTACAGCACTTTGTTTTCTTACTTAAAGAGCAGTTTGTCAGTAGCAACTTCTAAAATAACTTGTCCCCAGATACTTTAGTTGTAGTCTAAAGTTAAGGGACTTTTGATTGTGGAATTTTCTTGGACTTAAATGTAGTTGGAGTGATATTGGCATTTGTAAGGCTGTGTAGATTTTTTTTTTTTTTTTTTTTTTTTGGTATTTGGGTACCTTTCATCAGTTGGTGTTGGTCTTACTCCAGTTTTTAATTCGACAGTGTTAATAGTACAGGAATCTGATACTGAGTTTATTAAGTATTTGTAGCAGATTAAAGACTTGTGCATCTCAGCAATTTATCTGTTAAAAGAAATAATTAAAATGTATTTGTTTCCTCAGGGCCATGATCCAAAGGAACCAGAGCAGTTGAGAAAACTGTTTATTGGTGGTTTGAGCTTTGAAACTACAGATGATAGTTTAAGAGAACATTTTGAAAAATGGGGTACACTTACAGATTGTGTGGTGAGTTGCTAAAGGAACAAAAAAAGATTGTTAAGGGGCGTAAGGCCTGTACAGATGTATTTCAGTACTTTAAAATTTTGTTTTATAGGTGATGAGAGACCCCCAAACAAAACGTTCCAGGGGTTTTGGTTTTGTGACTTACTCTTGTGTTGAAGAGGTGGATGCAGCAATGTGTGCCCGACCACACAAGGTTGATGGGCGTGTAGTGGAACCAAAGAGAGCTGTTTCTAGAGAGGTATTTTCATAATATTATGCTGTGTAATATGTGAGATAGTTGGAGAATTTGGTTTTTGACTTATTTTCTAATCTGTAGGATTCTGTAAAGCCTGGTGCCCATCTAACAGTGAAGAAAATTTTTGTTGGTGGTATTAAAGAAGATACAGAAGAGTATAATTTGAGAGACTACTTTGAAAAGTATGGCAAGATTGAAACCATAGAAGTTATGGAAGACAGGCAGAGTGGAAAAAAGAGAGGATTTGCTTTTGTAACTTTTGATGATCATGATACAGTTGATAAAATTGTTGGTAAGTAGAAACTTCCTGGAACTTGAATGAGAAAACAGAAAAGGTCCCTTTGTGCTATGTTAGATCTGCCAAATTGCGTTACCATTTTGTATTGCATTTAATAGCCTATAAAGCATATGGTTCAGTTTTCATAAATGACGTTCTGGAACACTCCCTCGTTCTTGAAGTGACTACTTTCTTGATATTTAATAAGTTATGTCGTGATGTGTTTTTCCAGACATCAAATAACTTCTGTTTGTTTGTTTGATTAAAAAAATTTTAGTTCAGAAATACCACACTATTAATGGGCATAATTGTGAAGTGAAAAAGGCCCTTTCTAAACAAGAAATGCAGTCTGCTGGATCACAAAGAGGTGAGTAGTACAATGTATACACATAGAATAGGTGTGAGTGGTATTTGTAAGGTTTTTAAAGCTCTCCCTTTCCCTTGTTTAAAGGTCGTGGAGGTGGATCTGGCAACTTCATGGGTCGTGGAGGAAACTTTGGAGGTGGTGGTAACTTTGGCCGCGGTGGAAACTTTGGTGGAAGAGGTAAGAGGGTGATCTAATATTGTGTCTACCTGAAGTTTATTGGTAAGTTGTATGTTTGTTTTTAATTCATACCTTGTTTTTCCTCAGGAGGCTATGGTGGTGGTGGTGGCAGCAGAGGTAGTTACGGAGGAGGTGATGGTGGATATAATGGATTTGGAGGTGATGGTAAGTTTTTAATGGATAGTTGATGTTTTGATTTTGTTTCTATACTTCATGGAAAGTTACATATTTATATTTTTAATTTCAGTTATAATTTGCATGGTTTGACTACATTAAAATAGACTTTCCCCCCTTAAATTTGTAACATTAGCTAGTTCCTTTTTGGCCAGTAGCATTTATTGTACTAGCATTTGAGATGAATTGTGTCTCGGGGGATTGTTTACTATTTTCTTTATTAATGAACTTAAATTTTGAAAAACTAGAACGATTTTTTTTTTAAGTATGAAAAGATACTTAAGAATTCTTAAACTCCGTCCTCACTAGGCGGTGCTGCTGATGCTGTTGCTGCTGCTTTGCACTGTACAGGCAGGGGAGGTGGGGAATGGCAGAGGGAGGCGGAGAAGCAGTTCCCCACTGAGCAGGGAGCCGATGTAGGGCTCAGTAGGGCTCAGTCCGAGGACCCTGGGATCATGACCTGAGTGGAAGGCAGCCATTTAACGGGAGTTAGTCACCCAGGTGCCCCTAGCCCAGGTTTTCAGTGCTGTTAATGAGGTGTTAACTAGTCTTGTGTTAAATTAAGTCACTGGTTTATTTCCAAGTTGATCAATTGTAATACGAATTAGAGTTCAGTAACCTAACTTCCCACATTGATGTTTTTGTGTGACTTCCATTTTTCTTAAGGTGGCAACTATGGTGGTGGTCCTGGTTACAGTAGTAGAGGAGGCTATGGAGGTGGTGGACCAGGATATGGAAACCAAGGAGGTGGATATGGAGGTGGTGGTGGAGGATATGATGGTTACAATGAAGGAGGAAATTTTGGAGGTGGTAAGCTTTCACTTGTTTTGAATGTTCAAGATTGTTTATAGTTAATAACATATTTCAAAATGTGTTAAAATGCAACATTTGGTCAAATAGTAATACTAGAAAATACTGAAATGATGAATGATTAAAACTGAATTTTTTTGCTTTGCTGGCTGTTTAGCAAATTGGTAAAATATGAACGTTCTTTTTGTGTTCATACATTTTTATGTAATTTTTCAACATCTTTTCAACTTTTCAACATTTTTATGTAATTGAAATGTATGTTTCTCAGTAATGTATTTATTGCTAGAATTTTGATTCTGGGCACTTTTAAATTGGACAAATGGGAACAGCAAATTGAATGTGCAGACACATTGAAATGAATAGAGTGTGGCCTGGAGTTCAGGGGACAGAACTACTTGGAATTTTAATGTCCTAGGTACATTTTATTTTTTTTAAAGATTTTATTTATTTATTTGACAGAGATCACAAGTAGGCAGAGAGGCAGGCAGAGAGAGGAAGGAAGCAGGCTCCCTGCCCAGAGAGCCTGATGCGGGGCTCGATCCCAGGATCCTGAGATCATGAGCTGAGCCGAAGGCAGAGGCTTTAACCCACTGAGCCACCCAGGTGCCCCCCCAAGTACATTTATCTTAACATGGGGATTGAACTCGTGACCCCCAAATCAAGAGTTGCATGCTCTACCCACTGAGTTAGCCAGGCGCCCCTAGAAAAATTTTTTTAACAGCCAATTTAGAATACCTTCTTTGTCACTGACTGAAAAATAGTGCTAGTCCAAATTAGAGCAGATCAAGTATAGTTGATGATAGTGGTATGAAGGCAAGAATGTGTGCTAGGGTGTGGCATCTGATGTGGACGAAAGATGGCACCTATCTGTATACATGCAAATTTTCCTGGACCATCTTCATTTTTTATATCCTCTCTTCCTACTTAATGCCTGAGGTCTGCTAGTGACCCTCTTATGGAGTTGATACCTCTATATATGGTTTTCAAAGGGTCGCCTTGTAATAGAGTGATGTCATGATTGTGGAAAGATAATAATCAGTATATTAAAAAGAAAATAATTGTGTAGGTTAACCACAATACAACTTTTGTAATTTCAGGTAACTATGGTGGTGGTGGGAACTATAATGATTTTGGGAATTATAGTGGACAACAGCAATCAAATTATGGACCCATGAAGGGGGGCAGTTTTGGTGGAAGAAGCTCGGGAAGTCCCTATGGTGGTAAGTACTTTTCTTCCCTTCCCTGTCCCCTACCCCTTTTGGTTAAAAATTTTCATAGATTTCTTAATTAAAAGCTTAAAAATATTTTTTAAAAAACCTATGTATTTCTAGGTGGTTATGGCTCTGGTGGTGGAAGTGGTGGATATGGTAGCAGAAGGTTCTAAAAATTTTTCAGAAGAAAAGGGTAGGTATCTTTAAAATTTTATCATGATGATAAAGAATATGTGGAACTGTTCACTGAGTGTAATAATTTTTTTATCCTGTATTATTCAACAGGCTACAGTTCTTAGCAGGAGAGAGAGCGAGGAGTTGTCAGGAAAGCTGCAGGTTACTTTGAGACAGTCGTCCCAAATGCATTAGAGGAACTGTAAAAATCTGCCACAGAAGGAACGATGATCCATAGTCAGAAAAGTTACTGCAGCTTAAACAGGAAACCCTTCTTGTTCAGGACTGTCATAGCCACAGTTTGCAAAAAGTGCAGCTATTGATTAATGCAATGTAGTGTCAATTAGATGTACATTCCTGAGGTCTTTTATCTGTTGTAGCTTTGTCTTTTTCTTTTTCTTTTCATTACATCAGGTATATTGCCCTGTAAATTGTGGTAGTGGTACCAGGAATAAAAAATTAAGGAATTTTTAACTTTTCAATATTTGTGTAGTTCAGTTTTTCTACATTTTAGTACAGAAACTTTAACAAAATGCAGTTTTGAAGGTGTTTCCTTGTGAGTTAACAAGTAAAGAAGATCATTGTTAATTACTATTTTGTATGAATTTTGCTAAAGTTAACTGTAAAGAAACACCTGCTGACTTGCAGTTTAAGGGGAATCTATTCTCCGCATTTCCAAACCATGAAATGAATGGGCTCTGACATGTGGAGAGAATAGATAATTTGTATGTTTGCAATGTGTGTTTTAGATAAATAGAATTGGGTATTTAAATTAGCATACTTGTGAATTTAATAGCATTAAGATTTACCTTCAAATGAAAAAAAATCTCAAAATTCCGATTTGGTTTTTGTGCATTTTCTTTCAAAATGTAATCATATGATTTTAGTGTGTTAGTTTGCTAAGAGTCCTAGCCATGTTTAAAACATCTCCATTCTACATTCACCTTGGTCACATGTGAACTGCCATAGTTTTATTTGGGTGTAAAGAATGTCTGCTGCCCTTTGCTTAAATTCTGGAAAGGGGCAGTGGATGTTTTCCCTTTCACTTAAAAACTGTTCTTAAAAACTTAAAAATACAGGACCACTAAGCGTGCTGTGTCTGAGCAAATTAGTGGCTACCATTTTTTTTTCTTCCCGTTTTCAAAGCACAAGAGGCCCATAAATCTTTGGTTATTTTCCTTGGTTTAATATATATATTTTTTTGATACAAGCTTTCAGAAGCAAGAGAATAAAAATCATGCATTGTTGAACCCTTAACTGGCTGGCATGCTTTCCTGTTTGTACCCTCTCTATTGGATAAAACCAAGGACAGTCTAGATAAAATCCTAAATGACTTCACTGCAGTAGAAGTGTAGCACAGTTGCTTAGTACAAGCTTCTCACTTTCCCACAGACCTGAATTCAAAGTTGAATAGTCTGAGTTTTTGCTCACTTAAAATACAAAAGAACACACTGTTACTCCATGTGTATGCTTGAACCTGAATCGTGTTGGTATGAGTTAACAGTTTGGTTTGGAAGACCTTGGTTGAGAAGAGTTTCAGATAAGGTCATATATAAACACCAATGTCTACTGTTTTGCGCCAGCTAGTGCTTACAATTTCATTCGAGCCCTAAGTTATGTGCTCTGCTGTTATCTTTCTTGGGCAGTTGAACGTTGAATTCAAGATTATTTTTGTTTTCAGAAGTACTAAGCAAAACAAGCAATAAAAAGGGGAATGGGGCGTGCTAGTGTTTGAATATGCTCTCTTGTTGCTCTAATTCTGTGCCTTTGTGCATTATTAATATTTGGATGCATGCAATGCCAGCATGGAAATCGGTCTTCACAGATACTGCAGTTTTCCAGAAAACACTCACAAACCAATAAATGTAACAGACAACATTCCATTTGTTAATGGACATATGTGAATAAGCAGCGTAGAAAATAGGCTAATATTAGAAAATGGTTAAGTCTTTAACAACTTCAATGTGGTTATATAAATGGACACTGTCAATGTTCATAACTTAAACCTGGGTACCTGGTCAAAGTACTGCTTGGGAAACATTTTATTAAAATTGAGCTAAATTGTCTCAAGTTCTTTTATTCATATAATAAAGGTTGAAGGAATGGGGGAGATTAACATTTCCTGTTTCTATGTTTGTGAAATTGTTTGACACAACCTTGACAGTATCCTTTAATGGTATATGAGGTTAATTGTACTGTTAACAACCTTTTTATGTTCTGGAACTAGTTTAATAGTGAAAATATTTTCAGTAAGTTGATGTTTGCAACCTATAAGCAGGTGAAATCTGTGTATGTGACCTGTTTATAAGTTGTATTAGCTTAGTTCTTGTGAACAGTGTGGAAAAGTAAGCCATGAGGAGAGCGATTTAACCAGCTTTAAAGGACCTAAGGTGTGCATTTTAAGCACAGTCTGGATCAAAGGAGACTCACTAAGACAGGACTTCAGCAGCCTTTTGAGTATGGACAAGTCAGCATAAAAAAAGAATGACAAGGCAGCAGCAAGAGCTTCAACTACAGAGAAGTGAAGGCATAAGATACTATGGTGATAGTGAGCAACTTTCCAAAAGCTAGTTAAATCTGCTTATTACAACTGAAATATCGAAGAAAGTCTAGCAGGAAGGAGCTCTTCGCCTATTGGAACATCAATGAGAGATAGTTGCCACAGTCACTAGGTCTAGCATTTAGACCTGCAAGGAAGGGCAATAAGCATTAGGTAAGGCTTGAATTTGAATTTTTTCACTAATTAAAGAGTAATTTTTTGTAAAGCAAGGTAAGAGTAATCTTTTTGATTTGCAGGTTGAATGAGAACCCTTCTTGCCTAAATGAGGAATGTCTTTCCTACCATCTTAAATACGAAGGTTTCTGGCTGGGTAAGGTTTGTAGCTCACAGTAAAAGCTGATGACACCATTTGTTTCCCTACAAATACATATTACATATTTTCAAACTATTAGGTACACTGGCAGAATTACTCAGCTGATAACTTTGAGAACCACATCCAACACATTTTAAAAGTTTTAGGCCCTCGCAACAACCATGAGTATCTTGAGTCAGATATGGCTCCATGTATGCGATTCATTCTTGGTGTCTTTAGGATAAAGTTAGTTTTTGATAAGAGGAGTAACGTAATGTAAGCAGAACACTTGTAACAGAAGCATTAAGCTGCCAGTCCTCATGCTATGAAAAACACCTTAGAATGAACTTCCAAAATTGCCAGGTGATACAGATGGAAAAATGGTCTTCATTCAAGTGGCCTCAAATTCTCTTGCATGTAAATTCAGGGAATTACTTGAATAGGATACATTTTTGGTTCTTTTTAACCAGTTAGCCAGAAATAGTAGGGCCCTAATTATGCTATTCCCTTTTTAAAAGATTTCCCAAAGAACAGAATTATATTCTATCAGTTGGTGATTATTCATAAGGGCTATTGCTGCCCCAAAAGGGCTTATTAAAAGTTGAGATTTGAGGGGTACCTGGCTAGCTCAGTTGGTAGAGTTGAGCATGCAGCTCTTGCTTGGGTTTATGAGTTCAAGCCCTGTTTTGGGCACACACTTGGGCAGGTTTAAAGCAGTTTCTAATTACGAAGTTCATACATAGTAGATTCAGTTCGCCAGAGTTTATTCTCAGAAAATGACTGGTTGGCTCTGTTTGTGTACCTAAATCAGGATTGAATTTCTACACAGAAGTGTTGAAGAAGGTAATAGCATTTTGATGATAAATTTTCTTTACTAAGTGGTTGTAGTGTGAAATAAGATAGGAAACATTTTTTTTTAAAAGGCATTGTTCTTTCTTTACAGTCCATCTCATTTCTTAACAAAATAAATTGCTTTTATTTAAATGTAGTTCCATTGTCATTCCTGAAAATGTGCTCTTCATAGTACCAGTTTAAAAAAAAAAATAGGAAGTTCTAAGGAGGGGGAAATGGTTGAAAACATTTCAATCGATCTTGTCAAGCCATCTCACGTTACTGCTTCCCACGCTACATTTTTTCAAAAATAACCTGATACACACTGAAATCTTGAAGAAAATTGGGTAATACAGATCATTTGTTAAGGATCTGAACAACTGAAATAAGCTTGTTTCTTAAGAGTTCCACTATGTAAGTCATAACTTGAAACATTTCTAGTTATGGACAGTCTCTCGAAGTTCCAGTAATTGATGTCACAAGTAGTTGAATGATTTGCAAGTTAATGCAGGGGTGATGTAAGGATTGTTAGCCTATATAATATTCAAGAATACTTTTAAATTTCAATGTTTTATCCTGATTTTTAAGACTTAAGAGGTGGTCTGTAATGGATTCAAATGTTTCATTTGTAGTATAATGAGATGTTTACAGAAAGATAACTTTTTCATTAAAATATTTTTAGAAATGTGTGTGTTGTTTTGTTGCTTCACAGTGTTGTGATTTAAACACTAGGTGAATGTTACATTAGTAAAATAACAGGAAACTTGGAATGGTCGTTTATATAGCGGTTAAAGATAATGGATTCTGTTCAGTGGAAAATAAATACATGACACTAGAAATACATGTTGGAAAAATAAACCAAAAACGTATTACTTAAGGATTTAAGTCTTGCATACCAATAGGTGAGATGGGGTGATGAGGAATCTGAACTTCTGGGGAAAAAATAAAAGGTTATGGATACTCGGGAAGAGAGATGGGGACAGGGTTTCAGATTTTGGATGAACTCTCCCCACCCCTATCCAAGGCAGTGGATTGCTTGAGTCTACTGCGGTGTGATTGTGGGCTGGAAGGAAAAAGCATGAAATTTTGTCAGACTGCAGTGGTGCATTTTAACCCAAATAAAGGTGATAAGCGCAAAGTGATCAATTTGTTGTAGGGCTTTGAGAATTGTGACTTTTAGGAAAACTTTATAGCACAAGTATTTAGATTCTTAGTGTTAATAACAGCATATTAAATATAGTTGAAGTTGTGTGAGGAATTTGAGCTGTTAGGATTGCAACACATTTTGATTACAATGCAATATGTGCGGTGGTTTTCACATTTTGCAGCTTTAAGTACCTTATCCTGTTTTAGTATTTGACTTCCAAAGTAACTCAGCAAGGATGGACTTAATTTCTACCGGAATAAGTAAAATTGTCTTTCAGAATGAAAATGTTATTCAGCAACAAAACATTGGAATCTTCCATGTATTCATAGACTAAATCTTGGAGATGAGTGTTTTGCAAAAACTGGACCTATGTTATAGTTGATTTAAGTTAGGATTGTATAGAAGGTACCAAGGATTGGGAAGGGGTTAAGATTAATAGGTAAAATATACCATTTTTGCTTAGATTTTTTTCAAATCCAGTAATGGCAGGTTGCATTGAACTGCCTTTCAAGTGATAAAGGTTAAGTGAACATCATACTGAAAGCTAGTTAGGAAATAGGAATTTGCCCAAGATACTCAGCTTGAACAATTTATTGATAATTAGATAAAGTTAAGTACAGGGGTGTTGGCAGCTTTAAGATATGAAATGGTTAAGTGTCACCTATTCTATATAGCCATTAAAATTGTTAAAAGGGCCTATAATCACAAGGGCGAATCCTACGTTAAGTAGTAACACTTGACGTTAAAATATATCGTTAGTCTGCATTGACAGAAACGACTAAATTTTTGTTCTTCAAAATACTTAGGAAAAGAACTGATAGGTGCTCTATTTGGATTTAATCTCATTTGTCTCCTCTTAACATCCTTAATAGGTTGGAAAATTCAGTTAGGTTTTTGTTAGGATCAAGTTTAACAGTAAAATACTTAAATACAGAAGTTGTTTTGTGAGCTTTGGCAAGTTTACTTGGGGTTTCTTTTTTATGCATGCTACACTTAGGCAGGTGATGCCAACAGACCCCTAGGAATGGTGGTTTTATATACATAAATACGTGGAATTAAGCATTACATTGAAAATAGTAATCAAGGGACACCCGGGTGGCTCAGTTGGTTGGGCATCAAACTGATTGCAGCTCAGGTTGAGAGATAAGCCCCATTATTGGGCTCTGCTCAGCATGGAGCTTGCGTAAGATGCCCCCTCCCCCCAATAGTGATCAAAATAGTTAAGTTTAATTTAATAGCATATGCTTCAAGTATTAAATGAGGTTAGTGGGTCTGACTTTGGGCTTTGAGGTTGTGATGCATAAATGGTATTCTGAAATAACAGGTATCTGGTAAGGATTTTTAATAAAGCACCAGTGTGATTTGTTGTCTCTAATATTGAAGGAAATTTTAAATTTCATTAAATGTCATCAGTAACTCAGTTCGAAATTCTCTGACATTCTATCCAGATTAGTAACTGTTTCGGCCCAATTTTTTTTTCCTTTGTGAAATGGAGATAATACCTACCCTCATTAAGCCTGAAGGTTAAATCTGATAATGGGTTTAAAGAACTTAATCTGTTACCTAGCCCATGGTCCCTAAAGATACTTTTGGTAATAATTATGGGTACTGTCTTAATATCTTCAAGCATAGTTAAAATTTTAATGGAAGACAAGGTTAATTATGCCAGTTTTTTTTGTGTGTGTGTTTTTTTTTAAAGATTGGAGAGCAACGGAAGTAGGGGGCAGAGGGGAGGAGAGGAAGAATCAGACTCCCCACTGAGCAAGGAGCCCAACTTGGCTCTGTCCCATGACCCTAGTGGAAGACAGATGCTTGACCTTGACTGAGCCACCCAGGGGGGGTCACTGTTATGCCACTGTCTTAAAGAGGTTTTTTTCCTCCACATGCAGTGAAAGTTTTTGAGATCTTTGAATTTTTCTTCAGCTCCCAAAAAGTATAAAATGCAACTGAAAACTGAACTTGTCCTGCAATTTTAAAAATAGGAATGAATTATTTTGTGTATGTTTTGAGGCTGAAAAACAAGTATGGTACAAGAAGTACGAGTTGAGCAGCCACCCCTTCGCTAAAAATCCTGGCCTTGAGAAATCTCAGCAAGATGTTTCTTTGCATAACAAATACAGTATCTTTCAGCTAAGGTTTCTGAGAATGCTTGACGTATGTCAGCGTAAAAGGCATAGGTACAGATTGTAAAATGAGTCTAATATTTCAACAATTGCGAAACTTAATCTGAGGACACTAAAAAGCTCTAACTCATGTCCTGATGAAATGAACACTTGGCTTCATTTTGTCATGAGGTTAGGATTTGCTGTGTTTAAAATTTTGGGTTTCTAACTGCATAGTATGTTTAGTACTTCAAAGTCAGCTTTTCGGGTACTGTAAAGAACTATGGTTACTTGAATGAACTCCTCTCTGGCTAGAAGTCAGTTGCAGTCTGCCTGGCAGTGCTTTTCACCCCTGTTCAGTGCCAACCCGTTCCAGGTGTTCCAGGTGGGGCTGCTGGTTTTGGACTCATGCCACATCCCCAATATGCTCACACACCTATAATTTTGTCTAAGGGTGGGGCACTTTTGTCAAGATCCCGAGATTTATTTTTGGGGGGTTTGGAAAAGTGTCCAGGATCTCAACACCACCACTTACAGGCGATACTTTACTGCAGGAGGAGGACCGGGGCAGAATCTGAATGAGTATCAAGATACACCCGTTAGTTCTTGAATTCACTTTCAACCCTGAGCTTTGTCCTTTGAGTCAGATTCTCTAATTTGCTAATGTGACTTCAGTTTCTTTCACTAGCAGCTAAAAGGCATCCTAGTAAGGCTAATAAGGAAAATGAGAAAACACCTATTTGCAGAATGCTTAATGTAGCTTAGGCACAGTACTTACTGTGTAGTAACTCAATACTTGCCCTACAGATGAGGAAGTGAGCCTATGTGCTTTGAGTTACTGGAGGTCATTCCAGGAAAATGGTGGCAGCAAGCTCAGCCAATCTGGCTTTAGGGCCTCTGGACCTCTGTACTGTGTCACTGCTAATGGGTTAATAGGACTCAGCGAATAATCTACATGTACTTAACTCTAAATGTACATAACTCTCAAGATGAATCTCGAGTTATGTACATAACTTCAATTTCCCCACTCCAAAAACGTAAGACAGATTAGATGAAGAAATAGTGAATCAATGCTGAGTGGTCTACTGGAGAGCCTACAGATAGTTTTGTGGGGCCTGAACTGTTGTCTTATTTTTATGTTTAATCTCTCAGTATGTCCTAAAGTGAACGGACTTTCCCACCTAGACTTCCCTTCTAAGCAGTCTTCATCTCAGGGCAACTCAGTTCTTAAAGATATTCAGGTCCTTGAGTGCACCTTCACCCAACATCCATTCTATCAGAAAATTGTTTTACCTTTGAAACGTACCGAATCCAGTGCCTTCTCATTCCAGCTATCACCACCCTAGACCAAGACAAAACACTATCCCTCCCATGTGAGTTATTTCAGAGCTTCCCCGCATTCACCTAACTGCTCCCATCTTAACCCTCTAGACTATTTTCAACACATAAGGCTAAGAAAACTTAACACGTAACACCCACAGCTCCCCATTCTGTAAAAGCCAAAGCCATCATGAAGATGTTAGGGGTTCTGTGTCACATGCCCTCTTTCTCCCCCCTCCATTTTCAGCCATGCAGTCCTTTTTCTGTCTTAAATAGGCTTCAGAGCCTTTGGATCTTGGTGTCTTGTCTGCAGTCCTCTTTTTAGCTAATAGAACAGGTCTCCCTCACCTTCAGATGTTGCCATCTCAGTAAGGCTTTTCTTCTTCACAACCCTATTTATTCTAGCATGGGGGCAGAGGGAGAGAGAATCATAGGCGGGCTCCATGCCCCAGTGCAGAGCCTGACATGGGGCTTGATCTCATGACCCTAAGAACATGACCTGAGTCGAAATGCTGTCAGACACGAATTGACTGAGCCATCCTGATGCCTCTCCAACCCTATTTCAAATCGCAATGCTTCCTTTCTACTGGCCTTCCCAATCCTGGCACGTGTAAAGTTTGCTGTCTTCAAAAACGGATTTTGGGGCACCTGGGTGGCTCAGTCATTAAGTGTCTGCCTTTGGCTCAAGTCATGATCTCGGGGTCCTGAGATTGAGCCCCCCACATCACACTCCTTGCTCAGCAGGAAGCCTGCTTCTCTCTCTCCCACTCCCTCAGATTGTGTTCCCTCTCTTACTGTGTCTCTGTCAAATAAAAATTAAATCTTAAAAAAAACCCAGAGATTTCCACTGTGTCCTCTATTTTAAAAAATACCTAGCACATGGTAGGCGAACATGCACTGGTGTGAATAAACACA
This sequence comes from Meles meles, assembly GCF_922984935.1. NCBI lineage: Eukaryota > Metazoa > Chordata > Mammalia > Carnivora > Mustelidae > Meles > Meles meles. The sequence goes on from NC_060074.1 coordinate 73,499,351, forward strand.
AATGTTTTCATGTCAACATATAGTATTTTCCTTGGTTGAGAGGTACTTGATATTGAAGAGAGAAAATAACTTCTTGATACACTTTTTAATCTCTGGAACCAGAAGTTTAGTATAAAATGCTTGTCGTATTTTCAGTGACTGAAAACATTTTGAAAATGTAAAATGCGTGAATATGTTAAGTGTGTTACTGTTATGGAAAATAACTAAATAAATGCAAATGAATTCCAAAGAACTTAACAGTAATATTCCTTTATTAGTACCAGCTTTTCAACTAAATTGGTTTTTGCCAGAGCTAAACAATTTAATATAAAAAAATGCCTTTTTTTGTTTATACAGTATTTATAAAAAAAAGTACATAGTGGTTAGTTTTACAACAATTTGCTTTTAGCCAGATATCATATAAATCTATGAATGTAACAAATTAGGTAAGAACAGTATAAATAAGAAGTTTTTGTAGTATTTACACTTACACAGAAACTAGCCCAAATGGTGTTCTAAGAAATTAGGTTTGCAGTTAAAGTGAAACTACTGATTCAGCATACTGATGACTTATTTTAATGCTTTTTAAAGTCTGTATTATTTTCTATACTAGTTTTGACTATAATTTTGCATAGAATTACTTATAAAGTATATTTTTGCATTTCACATCACAGTAGGAGCTTTTAGTATAACAGTACAAAAACAAAAACAAAACCAAAAAAACCCCCCCAAAACAACCCACTAGCTCAGAAAAGGTCAGATCTTCCCAAATCTAGTTTTTCTTCATATCTGGCTTCTTACTTTTGGGCACAAGGAATACATTGCCGTCTCTTGTCTGCTGCAGGGAGTACTCAGTAGGAGAGTAGGGTTTTCCATCTTCATCACGGAGCATGCTGAACACTTCGAGATATAAGGTGCTGAGTTGTTTTTTCAGTAGATGGAGGTTTTTGTCATTCTCCCCTTTTTCTTTGAGCAATTTTTCTTTTTCATCTTTTAAATGATCTAAATCTTGTTCCAGTTCCACTATATTTTCCAGTTTTCTTTTTCTGCAATTCTGAGCAGCCACTTTATTCTTACCCCTCCTGCGTATATCTCGAATTAATGCCAACTGAGCCTCATTGAATTGCTCCTTGGACATCATTTCATTGAAGTCATCAACAGGGAGGTTAATGATTTTTTCAACAGGGAATGGGATATGGAGAGCTTTTGCCCTTAGCTCATCTCTTGTGAGATGAGCCTCTAAGCGGCTCGAATGTTTGTCTTTTGTGAATGGGGTTTTCCGATGACCAGGGCTTACAGGCAATTCCTTCTTTGGCGTGTTTTCGCACTGAGCATCACGTGCAGGAGCGCTGTGCCCTGAAGATGGTGACAGGGGTTGGGCTGTATCTCCAGCAGACTGTACTGGCTGTGTTTTAGGACCATTCTGTTTAACACTTCCAGGAGCACTATCTATCTCTTCCATTTCCGAATCACTGAAGCCAAGTGGTGTGTCTCCATAGACAGAAGATTCCACCGAGTGTTCTGGTGATGCCATGCCAGGACTTGTGTTGAGTGAAATGCCAGAGTCAGAATCATTGAATTCTGTGCCTTCAGGCTGGTTCTGATTGAAGGCTTTACAGAGTGATAGATCAGAAACATCAATTGGCCCATTAAGAAGTTCAGAGAGAGACTGGCTTAATGTAGCAGAGGAGGGCACGCTGTTGCTACTACTGGGTTCTGCTATGAAAGCAGAATAAAATTCATCCCCAAAATCTGTGTTTATTGTAGCATCTGAATTTAATGAGTTCACGGTCAACTGGCTGGAATCTTCTGTGGAGAGGATGCTGCTGAAGGAATCCTCGAAAGCACTGAGAAAATGTGGACTACAGTTACCTACTTCTTTTTCCAGTGAGGGCACTGATGAGTAGAAATGGTAACTGTTGTCGATTTCTGTCATTTTGGTTTCTGGACTTGGAACCGTGCTAGTCTCCACCAGTTTGTCATTTTGAATATTAAGACACTGTGTGGAAAAGAAATTTTTACTAAATACAAATCAGGTTAAATATTTTAATAGCTGATAATCTGTATCTCATGGCAAATATTATTTATTTACTTTTTAAGGATTTTATTCTTAAGTAATCTCTGCCCCCAATATTGGGCTTGAATACACAACCCCATGATCCAAGATTCACACACTCCAGTGATGAGCCATCTAGGTGCCCGTGATGGCAAATATTTTTAATAGCAGATAATCTGCATCTGATGGTAAACTCTCTCCCCACCCCCGTTCTTTCCAGGCTCTTCTGTAATTCAGGTAATTCCCATTTCTGACAGATATTTATGTCTAAGCATACGTATTACTTTCAAAGTTCCTAGATCAGACTTCTGGTCTACAAAGATCAGCTCTTTCCTCAAGACATCCAGTACACTTTTATTAAGTGCACGGAAGTGGGCACGGACAGCCCTCATGACTAAATTTATTTAAGTAACCTCTACACCCAGCGTGGGGCTCAGACTCCCAACCCTGAAAGAGTCACATGCTCTATCAACTGGGCAGCCCTCTCACGATGATTTAAAAGCCCCCTCCAAGCCTTCCACTAAGTCGGTGACATGTAAATAACTGCAGTAATTAGTTTAAAGGTACTGAATATGAGTGTCTTTAGCGTCTACTGATAGCAGATCTTAGTTACCTGCAATTCTGGAATGGATAATAGCTCCTCCCAAACTTGCTCAATGTCCTGCTGCATATTGTCTAGATCAGCAATGACTGACTGAACGAGGAGAGTCTGGGGTGACTGAGCCTGATTAGGAGCAACGAAGACTGGAGTCTCCATTTGGCTGGGAATATCAGGAACAAGTGACTGAAACGCAGCTGAAGAAACCTAAAATTGACCAAGCGTGTATCTACGTGAGTCTGCGAGCAACACTGAAGAACATCACAACACCTTACACTGGACCTGGCTAACAGTTCTGCACTTCTCTAGTTAGAACCACTATGACCCCTGTTTCTACATAACGAAAACACGTCTTTTCTCCCCTGTCCAACTGACTCCAGATGGACTTATTTACTAGTTTTAACTGTTTTATGCTATGCATTTGAAGGTAAATTTCAAAATATGTAACAATCTTGAAGTTTTAACTTGTATCTCTTGGTAAAAATACCTAGTATAGGGCTTCAATCACACACACACTAAACTGTTAACTGAGCTAGTCTTGGTTTATTACCTGGTTTGCTTTTTACTCACCAAAATTTATTTCTAAGTACCTATAACCAATGGATTATTTGTTTCCATGGTTACGCAGATCCATGCTTCTGCAGGGGTAAGTGGTTTTGGTTTGGTATCATGCAGGTTTTTGGGGGTTTTTTTTTTTTTTTTTGCTTTTTTTTAAAATTGTGAAGTTAACTGTAGGCTAAGGTTTCTTCGACAAAATTTCCTCCTAAAATTTTTTTTTAAATGCAGTCACACTTATAGGACATACTAAATATAGTTGGGGAGCTTCAGTGTTAGCCAAATGCTATACCTCATTGTCATCGACAAACGGGAATGTCTCTGCCAAAAGCTGCATGCAGTCATCAAAGTACAAAGCGTCTGGTTTGGGAATGTCGGCAACCTAGATAAAAGGGAAGGACATCAAAGAAGAAAAAGACTGCTCAGTGTCAGACAATGTTTATAATACAGTTAACCAAACGCTTATCTTCTTTCAGAAATCAGTTTAGTATAGAGCACAGAATCAAACCAACAAGACCCTGGGTTCCAATCTTGGCTTCCCCAATTTCTTGAGTGCTCTGAGCTTCAACTGCTCATCTATAAACAAAACGCTAGCAATCTGTACTACTAGTTTTACTGCTGCTAGATCCTCACGTTCTGTTCCCACAGCTTACAAAGCATTGTCAATGTAACGTATGCCCTCGCACTCCTTACAACTCTGTGAGGGCAGTCAGTCAGGTGTTGAACTTGTCAGGAGGCTGAGGTTGGGAAGCTGACTTGATTTGGTCATGAAGACAGTAAAAAAGACAAAGCTGGAATGCAAATCCAGATGTTTTAATTCTTGGGCCAGTATGTCTTCCTTAAGCCCTGACACCTTCCCAAGAACTGAGTTTTTGGTACCTGGGAGTAGTTGGCAGAGCTGCTGGTTTCTGATGGGATGTGTTGCGCTGGCTGAATTGGGAGGAATTCACCTGTTTCTTCGTCTAGTTGTAACTGAGCAAAAAAGGCTTTCTCTTGCTCCTTTTGGAGTTGTTCTTGTCTTTCCTTTTCAAGTTTTTTCTGTTTTTCCAGCTCATGCTCCTTCCGTCGTTGACTAAAGTCAAATACTTCTCGACTTACCCCAAGATCTATATCTTGCCTCCAAAGTATGTCAATCAAATCCATGTCCTGTGTTTAAAAAAAAAAAAAAAAAAAAAAGACACCATGGTTAAGATGGTTTTTAAAATGGCAGGTACCATATAATGTACATTATGCCATTGTTGATGGTTGGGGGTAGGGAGATGACCATCTGAATGGGAACACAGATCCAATGTTCTGGAAGGGCACAGTTAATTCCATTCAATGAATCTATTCATTGAAAGAAACAACAACCTACAAACACAGCCATCCATTCTAACCACTTATTACTTGGATTATTAAAGACTGGATGATGGCAGAGGTCACTGAAGAGCAACGTGACATGCTACACATTGAAGTTCTTGAATTAAAAAGAAATCCCATACTTGTTTAATGGAATACAGAAATTACAGCAAGGACTCCAAGCCACTGGTTTCTTATGAGAAATGGAATCTGGAAAACATAATCAAATATGTGGAATTTTTTTCTAAACTCAGCAAATACCCATTTTACAGCTGGGGGGAAGGTGGGGAACGGGACCCTTGTTAAATGTCAATCTAGTGGCTGTGAAATTTCACCTTTTGGTATTTCCTACATGAAGTTATTTCCCCCCATCATTTCTTGCTATTCTTGTCCCCATGACTCATTTATTAAAACAATTTCCTCTTGACTTGAGTTTTAGCTCCTGAGGCGTGAAAAAATTAATAAAGAAAAATCCTAGCTAATGGTGATCTTGTGACCCATGGGTGAAGCAAGGGGCTGCCCTGAGAAAGAGGTAGTGCTCACTAGTTTCACTTCTGAGAAGTCACAAGCAGTCTTCTTAAGAAAATAACACAAAATGAAAAACAAAAAAACATGGCTCCAGGGAAGGATGGAAGTTACCAAAAGTTTTAAGATACGGGGAGAATCTTACAATGAGGGATGGTTATTTTGATTTCTGTAACAAAGCTAGGCCTTGGTTCCACGTCCAGACTTTCCTAACCACGTGTTAAAAGCAGTTTTTCTGATTTATACCTTTCGTTTTGGGAAAGCCTACACAGGTAGTAAATTTAAATCACTCTCCATCGGAGAAAGCCATCTATACTGAAAATAATATAATGAGATTGAGACCAGAAAAATCAAGACATGGGGGAAGGGAGTTGGGGCCGAAGGCAGGGTAGACACAGTGTGAACAACCAGCACCGACATTTTTGGTCCTGGTGATGGCAGGCTGCACTGAGTTGCCCCGTGTGTCTAGACTCTACTGTTTTCCGCCTCCAACGACAAAAATAACACGGTTATTGCTTCACTGAGCAGTCAGGCTATTTTTACCCGACAAAGGAGGTGCAGGCCACCCAGCCTAAACGCAGCACAGCGACATGGATAGCAGAGGCCATCGCTACAGACTTGGTGGGAGAATCCTAAACACCACGAAACCCTCCCTGCTCCTGGGGTTTATCATCCTTCTAGCCTCGAGCAGGGTTAAAAAGTGTTCCCCCCAAACAGCAGGTATAGTTAGAACAGCTGTAGCTCTTCAGAACTACAGCCAACGTCTGTCAAAGGCTTTCTACATGTCAGGCATCATTTGAAGCACTCTACATACAAACAAATCCACAAGACAACCATATGTAGACAACATTCTTATTTTACAGATGAAAATACCGAGGTTTAGAACAAAAGGGAGACTGCTAGAAAGTGTACAGGGATATGTCCTGGGCAGCCCCAAACTTGGACTTGTGCTGTCTTAAACCACAGGTTACACTAAAAAGTATAAAATCTGATCATTGACCAGTGGACAGGATATAAAATCCATTGTCTCACACACACACACTTTGCTTTAATATCTTGGTGGTGTGAAAAAGTGGCCAGTTTACAGAAGGCTGGATTGAGCACATCCCCTCAAGTCATCTTCCTGGCCATGACAAGAACACAGCAACCACAGAGCATTTATTCATATGTGGCTATCTCCTCAGGCAGCTCCCCACAAACAGTAAGCATGAAAATAAATTTCCAGGTTAAAAATGATGGGTCTCTATTTTAATGGACATGTTTTATCCAAAGGCAGAGAGAAAGCTACTTTAAAATTCTGATCTTGGGGCGCCTGGGTGGCTCAGTGGATTAAGCCTCTGCCTTAGGCTCTGGTCATGGTCTCAGGGTCCTGGGATCCAGCCCCGCATTGGGCTCTCTGCTCAGTGGGGAGCCTGTTTCTCCCTCTCTCTCTGCCTGCCTCTCTGCCTACTTGCGCATGCTCTCTCTCTCTGTCAAATAAAATCTTAAAAAAAAAAACCAAACAACTTTAAAATTCTGATCTGGTTAGGTCGTAGCTTCTCAATAGGTTCAGACCCAGCCAAGTATCCCAACCAGCTCGGAGAACTGGACTAAGGCACCAAGATACTGAGGTCTTCAGACTATTCACATCCACTAAAAGCCAGCGCTGAAAATGAAAAGAATGCACGATCACACAGTCTCAGCTGAACTCCAGTCCCTCTCAAAAACGGATGCGGACAGTGTGCTGAGCTCTTCAGAGCAATAGAAGACACACGCACACACGTGTCCCTGCAGCTGGGGTCACTCTGGCGCATCCCTCCCTCACTTCCCCAGAATGCCCAGGTGGGGACTTCTTGTTAAGCGATCCCAGGATCAAAAGGAACACCCAGTTTTGATTTGTTCCTGAAAGAACTGAAAGGACACTGAAGCAGTTTATGCTACAAATACCTGCTTACAAACCAGACTATTTCAGAGGATCCCCAAAACCCAGCTCTATGGGCTGAAAGAAAATTTCTACTGTAATTTACTCGAAAATGATCAGTAACGGTCACACCAAGAGTTGATACAACTCTATTCCTTCCTTTCCTTCTCCAGATGTGCTGTCTTGAGTGGGTTCAGACAGTTTAGCTCCACGTTCACGACCTAACTGTTCTATCCCACCCCTATCCCGCAGATGTTGGTGGATCAAGTGAGACGTGAAAGAAATCGCTCTATACATGTAAAGTCCATGCGAATGTTGCTGTGCATGCTGGCAGCGATGGTTCTAGTACTCGCTGTCACAGGAGCAAGATCGAACTCGAGGCAAATGGATGATCATGAAGCTGTGGGCCTAAGTGTAGTAGGAACCTGCGACAACCTTCAGTGAGGAAGCTACTTGGTTCCTCCTCAGGGAGGGTCTGAAACGGACTCATGGGCTTGTGCAACATGCATTGAAAACAAAAACACATAACACACACTTTTGTGTTTATTTTCATGTACACACCCACCCATACCCACTCGACCGTCAAGACTACCTATCAATGCATAGCTCAACTGATTCAATTTTTAAACATTTCCCTAACATGCTCAGAAAAGGACACCTTGATGGATCTTTATCAACACACAGGAAAAACAGATCACGAAGCATCACCTGGCCCAGCTCTCGAACATCCTGTTCCCGGGAAGGCAGACCCCTATGGCCCGAGCGTACTGTCTCCACCCGGAATGCCACCAAAAGAGGTTTCAAGTGACAACATCTACTTGTTCTTAATGCAGACTGGGCAGCCTTCAGTGAGATCACAGTGGGCCCCAAACAGGTTTCAAAGTGTCCTCAGAGTTCTCCTTCTGTGTTTTAAAGTTTATTTTGATGTAGTATTTATTGTTGCTATGAAAAGTCTCTAAAAGAAACCTTCTGCTTAAAAATAAAAGCATGGGTAGTCTTAACCACCTCGAATTCCTTAAAGCAGATGTTCTGATCAAATTTATAATGAAGCAACAATGGGTTTCCTGTCCTGGCCTTCATGTATTATCCTCTGTGTTACTCACATTTCCACATCATTTTCAAAAGAACACGCCTTCGGGGATATGATATTGTTTGAAATCCTCAAAGCTCTATGTTGAAAATGAGAACTGTGTCCACCCAAGACTTGCCGCTGGGGAGCCCCATGGCCTCAGGACTGTTCTGTGCTACCCTCACGGGCAGGGAGCACTTCCTGCAAGGAGCCCCATGACTGGGCACATGACTTCTTCCAAAAATGACCCATCCCTAGACACGCGCTACATCTGAGCGGAAGGCGTCTGGGCGGAGCCCATCAACAAACAAGAACAGGACACCGGACAGTGGGGAAGGGAAATGCCAAAGGAAAAGCTAAAACTGCTCTAAGGCACATAAATCCCAGGCCCTGAGAAAGAAGAGCGTCTTATCCCCTCCCAAGCCCCTGAAGAGGAAGGCCACTCCACTAAATGGTAGCTCAGTAGAGTCTGGGGAAGGAGCGGAAAGCAGGGGGACAGTTCCCACAGCATTCCAACAGGTATTCCTCAGGACTAGGGAAAGAGCTGGCTGTGAGCCTTTACATGCCATATGGAGCCGCTAGGCATCTTGAATTTTTTTGTTGTTGTCCTTTAGTGATTCCTGAGTGTGTTGCAAATTATGCTGCTAGCTTGGCTTACACAAAAGATGACAATTTAATAAGAAACATAAATGTTTGACAATTCTCATTAAATCACCATCTGGTCCAAAGGAATTCTTCATATTTAAAATGTATATATCATGATTTGCCATCCGTGTAATCTATTATACGTTTTCTGGGGAATCTGAAGTTGGATTATTAACTCGTACCACTTTGAAACAAACATCTCTGTTCCAGGATAAAGAAAGGAGAAAGGCCTTGAACAAGTCAGCATTTTTCATACTCGGATGATCCAAATAATTAGAAAAGATAAGGCAAGATAGCACCATCTCCTCTTAAGAAAAATCTGTAATCTGAGGCTCTGGGAAAATATCTGAAATGAAAAATAAAATGGCTTCTATAATATATTCACACATGTAAACGAGACTTGCACCTCCCAACCCATTGCCCTCCCCTCCCTCTCCCATCCTTTATTTTGTCTTGAGGATGGGAAGGCGGTGGGAAGTTTGCTTCTAAAAACAAATTTCACTAATCAACTTAAAAAATTAACTCCACAGAGTATGAAGCTTGTGAAAAGAACATGAAAACTCACTTTCTATTTACTGTGTAAGCATGAAACCATGTCTCCAGCTACTCCTAAAAATCACGTATTTCCATTAAGAAAGTAGTAAAGGAGGCTTTTATTTTTTTTTTAAAGATTTTATTTACTTATTTGACAGAGATCACCAGTAGGCAGAGAGGCAGGCAGAGAGAGAGGGGGAAGCAGGCTTCCCACTGAGCAGAGAGCTGGATGCGGGGCTGGATCCCAGGACCCTGAGATCATGACCCGAGCTGAAGGCAGAGGCTTTAAAACCCACTGGGCCACCCAGGCACCCCAGTAAATGAGGCTTTTAAAGTCTATTCTCCTTGAGATCTCTCCTTCATCCAAATATTAATTACTGGCATTCAGAGTCCAAGATATTTTTCAGTAATTGTTTTCCCCATCCATGTCAGTCTTTAGATTATGCCCAGGTGGTTGTATTATTCACCTGAAAATGAAATCTGGGTTAATATTTTTTTTTTAAAGATTTTATTTATTTATTTGACAGAGAGAGATCACAAGTAGGCAGAGAGGCAAGCAGAGAGAGTGAGAGGGAAGCAGGCTCCCTGCCGAGCAGAGAGCCCAATGCGGGACTCGATCCCAGGACCCTGAGATCATGACCTGAGCTGAAGGCAGTGGCCTAAACCACTGAGCCACCCAGGCGCCCCTGGGTTAATATTTTTTTGACAGAAGATGCTCAAATATTTTTTATCAAAACCAGATGGAACATGAGTCCTATCCTGCCGTCCGACATGAAGAGCCAAGTGGGCTACAACACAACCAAAGGCCTGCTCGAATTCTGAAGAAATGGTAACAACAAATCTCTCCTTGACTCACAAGTCACAGTCCTTAATAAATCAAGTAAAATGATAGGGGTGCCTGGGTGGCTCAATCGTCGGGCATCTGCCTTTGGCTCAGGTCATGATCCCAGGGTCCTGGGAATGAGCCCCACATCGGGCTCCCTGCTCAGCGGGGAGCCTGTTTCTTTCTCTCCCACTCCCCCTGCTTGTGTTCTCTTTCTTGCTGTCTCTGTCAAATAAATAAAAAAAATCTTGAAAAAAAAATAAAATGACAACAGCTGGTGTAGTTTTAAAATATTTTTCACTGATGACTATTATATTTCATAAATAATTATCTGCCCATTTACTTCTTTTAGCTTCTCTCCCACTGCTTCATTACAAGAAGATACACAACAGGGACACTTGGGTGGCTCAGCTGGTTAAGCCTCTGCCTTTGGCTCAGATTGTGATCCCAGGGTTCTGGGATTGAGTCCTACACTGGGCTCCCTGCTCAGCGGGGAGCCTGCTTCTCCCTCTGCCTGCCGCTCCCCCACCTCGCTCTCACAAATAATTAAATTAATTTAAAAAAAAAGGTAGAAGATACACAACACAATGCCAATTGTTTTTTCAGTGAGCATTCTAGAGAAGGCAGATGACAGGTTATTCTTTCACTGTTGGTTCTACTGGACTGATGGGCTAACGTTTAAATATATTGGCTACAGTAACTGTGAAGTAGGTAAGAGTCACAGAGAGAGAGAGAGAGAGAGAGAGAGAGAGAGTGTGAGTGTGTGTGTGTGTATACTCATACGTAAACCACAGAATGTTAGGTGTGGAAGGGGCCTTTCAGTCTAGGCCAAGTACAGATGTCACTTCTGTGTAACTACAGCTCCATTTTTAAATATAACTGGCCTAACAGAAAGTTCTATGTCTGCAGAGGCTCCTAGTAAGTAGTAATAGTTACCACTAGTCCAAGTTTTCCTTCTAGAGAAATCTTATGGAGCATTATTTCCCCAATCTTCAACAACCAGCGATTTCTAACAATAAAAATTCTTGCACATATACCAAGAGATGAATTATTCGACAAGTTAAAACCCAAGATCACGAGTTTGCTCTTCCCTGGGGACTAGAACCATCCTTCCCACCTTTCTGTCTCGCAACTAGAAAACGGTCCAGTTTCCTGAGTCCAGCGTGTTACTACGCACAGACATTTTCATGGGCTGCTTCCTGTTCACAAACAAGTTTCTCAGCAATGACTCAGTCTAAGAAATATGATCCAGCCGGTTTACTGGAACTCTCACCCATTATGCTTGTCTGCAAGCTGCAAACACAATACAAAGATAAAGCAAAACCGGACAGTGAACAGAATAGGAAGTTGGACTGCTGGTTTGCTCAGGAGGCATGTACGTGTTTAGCCAAAAAGAAGTCAGAAAGGACACTGCATTTCCAAAAGGGTCGGTGAGCCCACCTGCTGCAAAAAGTGCACGGATCCAACTCTTCCACGAGGAGTTTCACACCTGTGTCCCAACAGACTTCTTCCTGGGTATTTGGGTGGATGTGGCTGCCAGGCCTGGGAGGGCTTCTGGGACAGCTTACCCTGAGTTTGCCAGGAGAATGGCTTGGTTTGATAAGCAAACTTGATGATACATTTTTCTAATCTCTTTTGTTTTATTTATTTATTTGACAGAGTTCACAAGTAGGCAGAGAGGCAGGCAGAGAGAGGGAGAAGCAGGCTCCCCACTGAGCAGCGAGCCTTATGCGGGGCTCCATCCCAGGACCCTGGGACCATGAGCCAAAGGCAGAGGTTTAACCCGCTGAGCCACCCCGGCGCCCCTCTTTTGCATTTTTTTTTTTTAACAAGCCACATATATACATTCAGTTCTGGACACTGACCTCCATACATGAGAGGAACTCTGAGTAGGTCTTCCATCACTATTCGAATGATTCTACTGGGGGGACACCTGGGTGGCTCACGTGGTTAAGCGGCTGGCTGTCTTCCACTCAGGTCATGATCCCAGGGTCCCGGGACCGAGTCCTGCGTCTGCTTCTCCCTCTGCCTGCTGCACCCCTGCTTATGCTTTCTCTCCCCCTCTCTCTAACCAATGAAAAGAATCTTTAAAAACAACAACTACTACTGGGAAATACACACCTAACACACATATACACACACACAGAATGCCCCAGAAGAATCTTCAGAAGCACTGGATCTAAACCCTCTACCTGCCTTACTGAAATTCACCAGATGTGAACACACCACATGGCTCACGCATCCACGCTGAGGTCCAACAGCGCTGCCTGCCCATCCTGGTGTGCCTTCCTCCTACAGGGTGGCCGCCAGGAGGAAGAGCAGTGCTCTAGCACAACTCAACGGCTGGGCTCTTTACAGCCATTTCTGCTACTTCTAAACACCCTGTGTGATCCTTCACCCTCTTTGGGTCCTGCTTTTTTTTTTTTTTTTTTTTTAAAGATTTTACTTACTCATTTGTCAGAGAGAGAGAGAGAGAGAGAGAACAAGCAGGGGGAGTGGCAGGCGGAGGGAGAGGCGGGCTCCCTGCTATGCAGGGAGCCTGATGCAGGGCTCAATCCCAGGACCCTGGATCAAGACCTAAGCTGAAAGCAGATGCTTAACCATCTGAGCCACCCAGGCGCCCCAGAGTCATGCATTTGTAAAAAGAAATTATTTATTTTAAGCTTAAAGCTCCTTTTCAGATTTAAGAAGAAAGAATCATAAAAAAAAATAAAAAAAATAATAATAAAAAAAAAGAAGAAAGAATCATGGGAGTCACCCAGGCTTGGAGGCTGAGTTAAGCACTATGTGGTAGGTGACGGCCACTAGCCAAAGACCTTGTTTGCCAGGGCGGGGGGTGCGTGCTGAATATAAAATACAGACACACAAAATGCGGTAATACATAGAAACTACCTAAAACACTAAGTTGGTTTTTTTTTTTAAACTGTAGATTTGTTAAAATACATTCTAAGGGGTCTGTTTTTTAGCTTTTTTTTTTTTTTCTTGCATGCTGTCTTCTGAATATGAAGTTATTTCCTGAAATAATGCACTGCAGATGGCTAAAACCTCATTTTACTGGGATGGTGGTAGTTATAATACGGGGGGTGGGTCCAGAGCACAAGACTCGTGCCTGTAACTACCGTACACGGATCATCACTCCGCCTCCCCATCTAACACGTGTGTACAGAGCACCTCTCAGAGGCCAGCAACTGTGCAAGGTGCCCGGGGGACAGGAAATAAAGAGTCTCTGATTGGGACGCCTGGGTGGCTCAGTGGGTTAAAGCTTCTGCCTTCAGCTCAGGTCATGATCCCGGGGTCCTGGGGTCCTGGAATCGAGCCCCGCATTGGGCTCTCTGCTCCGCAGGGAGCCTGCTTCCTCCTCTCTCTCTGCCTGCCTCTCTGCCTAATTGTGATTTCTCTCTGTCAAATTTATAAAATATTAAAAAAAAAAAAGAGTCTCTGATCTTAGTTCGGACACGCTGAGCCGCACACAGGAGCCAAGGCAGCATGAAGGCAAGTATCACTAAGCCACACACAGACAGACTTCACCGAGGTCACAACCAACAGAGTCACAACTGTGTGGACGTGAATGTCCCACTCGATAAACAAGGGTTAACGCTTGGTCTGCAAAGGTCTACTCCAAGCAAAGGAGGTAATGGAGGTGGAGAGAACAGAGAAGGATGAACACATCACCACTCCACTCACTTTAGGCATTCCTGGTCTCCCCTCTTGGTGGGGGTAGTGTGTGCCCCCCCACTCTACCCACAGGGGCGTGGCTTCCCCCAACACAGGGACAATTCTCTGATGCAGAGACTTCCTCCCCACACGCGGACTTCTCCGTCAGCGTGACTAGGGTCAGTTGAGCTGGGCATTACTGCTCATGCCACATGGTCAGGGAATGCTACAACTGGAAGGGACCACAGGGCTCACACAGACGCCCCGTTCATTTTTCAAACAGGGAAACAGGCCCGAGGATGAAATGACTTGCCCCAAGGTCAGAGGTCAAGGATTCCCAAACTACCAACCTCTCTACTCTGCAACTCTTCCAAGTTATTTGGCAGAGGGGAAGAGATACATTGATACATTTTCACTCCAACCTAATTTTTAAATGACTCTCTCTTGCTCTAACTTGCCAGCCTGTGGGCTCCTATTACAGCTGGCCTTTGCCAGGCACTCATGGGCTATTTGCGGGCAAGATCTCATTCTGGCTTCCCCGCAGTGCCCCAGGGAGCTGGTTTATCTTCATTTAGGGATGAACACACTTGCGCTTTGGGCACCAAGGAACCCTGCCCCAAATCACATGTTTGGCAAGTGGCAGAGCCAGGACTCCAACTCAGAACAGACTCTGGGCCTGCCCGGCTCTTCCCAAGCTGTGGGGCCACTCCCTGGCATTCACACCCCAACAGGACACGGTCTGGAAACCGCTTTAGCCCCAGTGCCCCCTCCCCAGGCAGGCCAGGAAGACTTGGAAGCTGTCCCTCTTCACACTCGGACCTGCTGCCCTGATGACTGCTGGCAAATCAGGTCGACTTAGCTGTACCAGGAGACATCCACATTTCAGTCTACCTTCCCATAAAGACAGTAGTTACCCCATACTTCCTTATGTCTTCTCTGGGCTCTCTTACAATGCTCTGATTCAACTGTGAACGACTTTAGGGCATGACAGTGTCTTTTTAAAATAGATAACACATGTGTATGTGGTACATACACATGCATTAAAAGATGCAAAAGTAATCACCTAATTACCTTCCCCAAGGCAACTGCTGGCATCAATTTTTTATGACTTCTTAGGAAGATAGTCTATTAAATACACACAATAGTGTATTATCATTGTGCTCCCCACTTTCTAATGTATTTTGGAGACAGTTCTAAATCAGGGCATAGAGATGTTCTAGTATTATTATTATTTTTTAAGATTTTATTTTATTTTTATTTTTTTAAAGAATTTATTTATTTATTTGACAGAGAGAGAGATCACAAGTAGGCAGAGAGGCAGGCAGAGAGAGAGGAGAAAGCAGGCTCCCCGTGGAGCAGAGAGCCCGATGCGGGGCTCCATCCCAGGACCCTGAGATCATGACCTGAGCTGAAGGCAGCGGCTTAATCCACTGAGCCACCCAGGCGCCCCAAGATTTTATTTTTAAGTAATCTCTACACCCAACATGCAGCTTGAACTTACCACCCTGAGATCAAGCCACACACTTCACCGATGAAGCCAGTCAGACTCCTGGTTCCATTATTTTTAATGGCTGAGCAGTATTTCACCATAAAGATGCACTAGAATAATGTATTATTTCATAACATAACCATTTCATTAGTCCCTCATTGGGGTTTTAAGTGATTTTTGGATCTTTTACTATGACAAATAACACTATAATGAATATCCTTATACAGAAATCATTCCAAAAAAGTGTGTGAAGACATCCGTGGAATACAGAATTATCAGTGGAACTGCTGGGTCAAACAGTATAGCTGACCCTTGAACGACGTGGAAGTCAGTGGCACCAACCTTCCCACAGTCAAAAACCCACGTGTAACTTTTGACCAGAAGCCTCACCAGTAACAAACAGTAGATTAACACAGGTTTTGTATGTTCTATGCATTATGTATTATATTCTTACAATAAAGTAAGCTAGAGAAAAGAAAAACGTTATTAAGAAAAATCAGAAGAAGGAGAAAATACATGTAGCCAAAACCATCTGTGTATAAGCGGACCTGGCCAGCACAGCTCAAACCTGTGTTCAAGGGCTAACTGCACCGGCACCTGTCATGAGGTTAGACACTGCCGGACAGCTCTGCGCAGCAGCTGTGCCTTTTACACTCCCCCCAACACTGTGGGGTGCCCATCTCCCAGTCATGTGTCCCGCTTACCCTGTATGGTATTGGCATGTGGTACCCACACGATAAACGCGTATTAATCGTACAAGGTCTCCTATGTTAACTCCAGAACCATTTCAAAACCAGCCCCTCCTTCTACCTTTTAATAATGAAATTAAGGCTAACAGTGAGATAAACATCACAGTCGGCTGGCCAGCAAGCAGATCTTCTCTAACCACCAGTCTAGGTCCAGCTTGCTCCTGCCAACTTAACCTTGGTTGTTGCCTTTGGAGCTAGCGGAACATTTGTAGCAGCAAGGGACGGAGAGGCAGCGGTACACACAGGTAAGTCAGAGGCTGGGCAAGGCCTCAATAGCACAAATACTACAGCAGGTCAGGCAGAACCAGAAACCTCTGCCTTTCTCACAGACAAGGCAAATATCAAAAAAAAAAAAGCAAGTCCAGCCTAGTTGCCCCTCTCCCAAGTTCTTAAAGACCAGGAGAAAGCATACTTTCTCGGAATGAATCTCTCAGGAACAGAGGTTTCTTGGTCATTAAATTACTTTAGAGTACACACAGACTAAGGACAGCTGGCTGTGATCTTGGGAGACCACAGTCCAAACCCCAGGTTTATAAATGAGGTTCCTGAGGCCATGAGAGGCTAAATGAGTAACTGTCCCTAAGTCTCATATGATGAAGCAGAACCAAGGAGGGGTCATATGGTCAACCTAACACAAATTAGATTTTAAGGGGGACTTTCTACTGCAACATCTATTACTTAGGACACAAGAAATATTGGGAATTACTCTGAAAACAGACCTTCACAAAACTGTTGTGTGGCACTGACCCCTGAAGCCAAATTAATGGCCTATAAAACCCTGTTATTTGACCAATGTCTAACATGCATTTTTCCATGCAGGACTTTCCTTCCCCCACTCCCTAGCTCTAAATAGCTTCCTGAAGACTGCCCCTGCTCAACACAACAGAGGTAAGCCGCTTCAGGCAGAGCTTCAGGCAGATCGTCTCTGCTACCACAACAAAAGCAACTCAGGATCAACGTGGACAGCGGGGACAGTGTCCCAAATCCCCAAATCCCAGAGATAAGGCCATGTACCCACTAAATGCACATTCCAAACTTGATGGAATCATCAAGCGTTCACTGAGACCAAGTGTAGTCCAAGAGTTAGTTCTACACTGTGTAGGAGAAAGAAAGCCATTGAAGACAGCAGCCCATAACACAGTGCTTTAAGATCAGAAAACTCTTTCACAAACATTCTTTTTTTTTTAAGTCAAAGAGGGAGAGTGCAAGCGAGCACATGTGCACACCAGCGAGGGGCAGAAGGGTAGGGAAAGGGAGACGGAGAATCTTACGCAGACTATGCCCAAGGCGGAGCCCACCTCGGGGCTCCCGATCTCACAGCCCTGAGATCATGACTGGAGCCAAAATCAAGAGTCAGAGAGACTCCCCAACTGAGTCTCCCAGGCACCCCTCACGTGCATTCTTATGTCGTTTAATCCTCACGCTACTCTGTGAAGATCAGCGGGATAAAGAAACTGAGGTTGAGAAGGGCTGCGTGTCAAAGGCTGCATACTTGTCACCTGCATTTTAGGCAGAAGCAGCCTCCTCGAATCTGATGGACATGCTCATAAATCAAATCACCACCTGGTAAATCATAATGCCTGCCTTCCTTCTTCCACGCCTCAAAATACAAATAAAATTCAGGTTTGCTCTAAGGGTGTTCCTTGTAGTTTGTGGTGGCTTCTTTCTTTCAATCAGTTTTGCTACCCTTGTAAAACAATACCATAAAACAGGCCTAGACTTTTATCAAATGACCTAAGACAACCTACCTAAAGAATAAACGCATGAAGTCAAGCTCTTAGCCTTTTTCTCAAAGACAAAAGCTGTGGTCTGGTTTAAAATCCTCTGGCTTTGGGAACAGGACTTCTTAAAGTATTAAAGCCAGATGTGTGGAGGTTCCCAAAGTAAATGTTCCACAAAGCATGGGAATTATTTTTACCTTATTATTATTCCCCCATGACTATACAGCCCAACAAAAACACATGTCAAACCCGGAATCGACCATCCAATCCACTAGTAGGCAAAGCAAAAAAATTATTTTTCCTTACCACTGAAAATAATTTCTTCTGAAAGGCCTTTTCTTCAGTCTGGAGCTGGGGAAGTTTAAGTTCTTTGCAGCCATTTCCAAGGCCAACCAAACCACAGACCCAAGGCCGTAGGCTATCAAGAACACTGGTTTCCAGTCCCCGTCTAGTCTTGCCATTTAACCGTTATGCTTTAGCCTCGGGTTCTTCCTCTGCCAAAGGACAAGGCTGGGTTAGGTAACTCCTAAGATCCCTTCCTCTAAATACCTCTGACCATATGATGTCCAAAATGTAAGTGTGAAATCTAATTTTGAATTTTAAGACAAGCTAATTTTGGCTACCTAAATAGATGCTCTAAAGCAGTACTGTCCAACAGAAAAATAATGCAAGCCACCTGTATCATTTAAAAATTCTGGGGGCACCTGGGTGGCTCAGTGGGTTAAGCCTCTGCCTTCAGCTCAGGTCATGATCTCAGGGTCCTGGGATGGAGGCCCGCATCGGGCTCTCTGCTCAGCAGGTAGCCTGCTTCTCTCTCTCTCTCTGCCTGCCTCTCTGCCTACTTGTGATCTGTCTCTGTCAAATAAATAAATAAAATCTTATTTAAAAAAATAAAAATTTTTAGTAGCCTTAGTGAAAAGACCAAAAAAAGGTGAATTTTAACAATATATTTAATCCAATAAATAAAAAAATCATTTTAACACATAACCAAAAATTTTAAATTATCAATGAGGTATCAGAAGTGGATACTTCTGATGAGGACACTCAATATCCACTACAGCAAATCTCATGGTCATGATCACATCAAGTGTAGTGTACTCCCAGAATAAAATTAACAAAAAACCTTAACACCGTTTCTGGTTTTAAATTTTTTTTTTTTAGTTTTTAAGTTTAAATTAAAATTCACTGAAATTAAAAATTCAGTCTCTCAGTTGCATTAGTACCATTTCAAGGGCTCAGAAATGACAAGTTGGTTAATGATGGGGCACAGCTCGGAGGGAGCTTACAAAGTCAGGCCTCCACACTCCTACGGGAGAAATTCTAGTGAGCCAAACTCTTCTGTTTTGCAAATTTCTTCCTGAGGATACAATGGGAGCATTAAGTCCTCCAAACTTCACTAGGTAGTATTTATGCCGCTAGCAATTATTTGTAAAAAGCTACTACAGTGACCTGCAAGCGTGAGTGTGACTCTGAATGCCTAACGGGGCTCTTAATGACTGAGGGGACCTTGACAGTCCCTCAGCACTTGTCTAGTCCAGATGATACACAATTACCAGACTATTGCAAAAGTCATGGGAAGAATGGGGGAGAAACAGGGGGCTTAGGTGATGGGGAAGCACTATCTGTTCCAACTAAGGATATGAATTAAGCTGAGCTGGGAAACTATTTCAGCTACTTTCAGATGCATAAGTTTGAGGACGCACAATACCCACTGTTGTTGCCAACCGCCAGGCAGCAATCTGGACCTCTTACAGAAAAACTGTAATTGGTGCAAATATCCTATATCATGCTCTTAAGATCTGTCCAGAAATCTCTTATTTTCCTTAATGTAAATCTTTTCAATTAACTTGTCAAATAAGTATGTAAGGACAAGGGTTACCTGGTGAGCCTTCACATTAAGATTTGAGAATGAAAGATCACTGTGCCATAGGATTCCAAATCCAGATAAAGAGAGGTATGACGCAATCGAAGTAATACTAATGATTATGCCTACCATTTACTGTGCCCTTTCCATGTGCTCGACATTTTTGCAGTAATGTGTCTATTGTGTCTATTAACTCATTTACTCACACCGAGCTGCAAGGTCGCAGTATAATAATCATCCCCTTTTGGAGCAAGGAAACTGAAGCACGAAGACCCCCATCTCCTAGATGACCATGAGATCCAACCCAGCTGCATGTCACAGAAGCACTCAAGTAATGGCTTTACTTCAGAATAAGCTAGGCTTCTGCTGTTACCTAGCTGCAGAGAGTAGCCTGGACTTGGCCAAGTAGCCTCACCGTGCCACTACTATCAGGAATAACTGGGACACTAAGACTAGCCTCACAGAATTGTTTTCTGTAGGAGAAAAAAAAGTATGTAACGCCCCTTAAAAATATAAAGGACAACCAGGGCTGAGTTATTAAAACTGTTAATAAGTTCAACTCCTGTTGCGATGTCAAACGAACACGAGGAAGCCTCTAATTTTTAGGCTTCTGGGTCTAACTACTACATAAAAAATAGAAGGTGAGGTCATAATTTATTTATGTACCGACATCTGCATGGCAACATCAAAGGGTAGTGAGTATAAGACCGTTTCAGCTGTGTCATCTCCCCTCAAGGGTTTTCTAGAAGGTCTTCTTTCCCTTTACCATTCTACTCCTTTTTTTTTAAAGGCCAGTTACTCAGGGGTAGCTATTACAAAAGCAACATTTCAGTCCTGAAAGACTAAAAGAAGGGGTAGGACTGGGAAGAGGACAAGGTCGCAGGATCAGCTCAGTTCGTGTTTGCATGTGGCGTTGTACTAATACACTTCTATTCCCCAAACTCTTTCTGCTTGTTCAACTTGCCTGTGGACGCTGCTTCTTTTCCAGGCCCAGAACCCCAGAGTAAGCAGTTCTGCCACGAGTGAAGAAGTCTGTCTGGGAAGGAGTTTAATGAGATGGCTTATCTATCCGCATCACTACAGGGAATCTGGCAGAAAGGCTGCAGGGTCCCACAGGGGAGACCAGGGCAGCAGGCGGCCCTCTATGGTCCAGGGCACTCGTGACGTCTTGCCACACAGACTGGTTTTCTGTCTCTGGAGACTTCAGTGCCCAAGATGAGGGACATGCACAGGAAGACCACAGGAGAATGTTTACAGCAAAGAGCAAAAAAGGGCATGAATGTTCATGCCACTACACAGCTAGAATTCAAGGAGGTTTTTTTTTCCTCAGGTGTGCTCAAGAAATCTGAGCCCCCCGCACATCAAACATCCCTGATGGAGAAGAGACACAATCGTGGTAACAATAAGCACAGTCACTGTTTGTTGAAGGTGTGCAGGGGGCTCGCTTTCGGGCTGGTTCTTTTCTGGCTTAACTGTAAGAGCGCCAGGGTCAGGGTCCTCCTCATTCTGCTGATGAGGAAACTGAAGCACATGACACTGGAATATCCCGCAGCTTAGCCTCTGGAAGCCTCGGTTCTCTGCCTGCAAGACAGGGATCGTGTCCACCTCACAGGGCAGAATCAGGAGCGCACAGGAGGCGATCAGTGTGTTGAAGCACGAGCACCCTGGCCAGCACTGGGAGGGCCCGAGACTGCAGCTGCCACCACTGGTATTGTTAGATGCTCCCCGCCCCCCTCCCCCGTTGGCTTGGGGCTCACAAGCAAAACACGCAGGGGAGGACAAAAGGGAGGACATTGTCTGTTTTTCTTCTCTGGGGTGAATACTGCTCATCACTGGGCTTGGAAGCCAAGGATGAGCCTGTAACAGCTGAATAAAGGCAGTAAGAGTGAATCAATCTTAGAGGAGGGCACGAAGAAACAAACTCCCTCTGCGCCACCTTGGAGAAGAAAACGAGCAATCCCTCCAGCAAAGCTGCAACTTCGGGCTCCTCCTCCCTCCCCTCCCATCAGGGGACCGAATACAGTGGCAGATGCTTTCTCTCATAACACTGGAACAGCAGGGGGTGCGAGCTTGGGCACAAGTGCTATCAGGATGGGGCCAAGAGAAAGAGGACATCTCCCCTCCTTTGAAAAGGGGGCTGGAAGCATCTTCTTAAATGGCTAACAAAGGTGGCACAGATTCCAGTTACCAATACAGATCCTCAGTACACGTGCTGATGCCTAGTCAGCTAGGCCTCTCTCACACCTCTCTGCCCCCCCCATCCTTCTCTCTGCCTCCAGCCCGTCCCTCTTCTGATTCATGGGCCATAATAACTTCCTGTCCACATCCAGCTCACGCGTCTTGCCCTTTTCAAAGCCTTCTGTGATTTTGAGCTCTGTGCGTAAAACTTGAAACGCCACATGTGGGCACTGCAGGACTCTACAGTCAGCCCCAGATTAACCTTTTCACCCCCCACCGTGATCCAATCGGTTGCCTGAGCCTAGCTCCTGCCTGCAGCCTTCCTCAGGCTTCCAACAGAAGCGTGAGCCAAAGAAATCTGACTGACTTCAACAACAAAACTAGTTAAAAAGCTACCTCCGCCAAGATGTCCCCTCTGAGCACCCCAGTTGGAAATGGTATTTTCTGCTCTGTACTGTCACAGAGCTGTCACACGTCACCATGAGCTCATATAAATACCAAGCTCCTGGGAGCAGGAACAGGCTTGCCCTCACTTTACTGAGCAACTACTA
This sequence comes from Meles meles, assembly GCF_922984935.1. Lineage (NCBI taxonomy): Eukaryota > Metazoa > Chordata > Mammalia > Carnivora > Mustelidae > Meles > Meles meles. The sequence continues at coordinate 73,521,579 of NC_060074.1, forward strand.
CTACATGGACACTAGGCATGATGCCAGACACCAGAGTTATAAAAATGAATAAAAAACATTTTTTGTCCCTGCCCTAGAGAAAGTCATACCTTAAGCAGAAGGGACACAGATGTAAAGTAATTTATGCTCATGGATATGAAACATGTACAATCTAGGTGTACAAAGAGCAAAGGGATTGATTGGGAGGAGGGCTATTTGAAAAGCAAAAGTCCGTCAAGAAGAGACAACACATTTGCTGTATTATCTTGGTCTTATCTTGGTATTATCTTGCTGTATTATTTGCTGTATTATCTATTAATCTCATGCCCTGGAAGTTCCTAGGGTGTGTAAGTACCTAATAAATATTTGTGGAATGAGTAAGTATTCATTTAGGCTCAGGATTCAGTATTTTAACTGTATACCTAAGGCATCTGGGATCAAAGAATTCTAATTATTTAAATAATTAAACAACAAAGATACCATGTTTGATATCAGTTATGACCCAACTACTAGTCACAGAAAAATTATTTAATTATTCAAATCACTTCATATTACTGATACTTCAAATTATTCCTTGGGTGCTCTACTAAAAACAATGTATCACACCTTAAAAACTATAAACACCTCCCCCTTCAAGTTAACAATATAACTGATTTTTTGTGGGAATCAACAAAACAGTATCTTCAAAAAGCCACCAAAGAATCTTGCAACCTGAGTAGCACATCAGTCAACATAAATGCTAAGTGTATGTTCTTAGAGGACAGCAGTTATGTCCCTCAGACTAACGGTCAAACATGGCAACCTCACTTGGCCCCATATTCTAGACTTTTTTCAAAGCATCAATTTATTACCATAAGGTCTTAACCTCTTCAACTATTCTATACTCAGTACTCAGACTCCTTCACGAAGTCCCAGTAGAAATGGCAGTAAAGACCCAGAGAGATATGGTACATGACCTTTAACTTCATCTTGAAAATTTGAAACAATGTGTAGTTTATCTTTTGAGGACAGGTTCCTTGCAGCTGTAAGCCTGAGAAATGCTAACTATCAGCAGGGGGAGGATTAGGGCATCGAATGACACTGAACTCTGTGTTAAGTGAACTGGACCCAGCACTCTACCGGAATAAATGAAATGTACTTGGCCTTCTGGTTTCTGGAGCTTTCATCCCTTTCTCTATCACTCCCTTCTAGTTCAAAATAAAAGGTGTGAATACGCTGCCATCTTTGGAGATGGGGGGCTTCCCTACAAAGAACAAGGGAAGGACCCATGGAGAGCCCCCTGATCCCCAGTTTCATTTTCCACCACTTTCAGTGACCTGCAGTCAACCAAGGTCCAGAAGCAGACGATCCTCTCTTGACGTATTTGTCACAGGGTCAACAGCAGCCATAGCAAGGCCTACGTCATTCATTTCATCTCATTATGCGGGTATTTTATCATCTGACATCTTTGCAAGAAGAGTGAGTATAATATAGTATTTTCAGAGACCACGTTCATAACTTTTATTACATTACATTGTTATAATTGTTCTATTTTATCATGCTGTTGTTAATCTCTTACTGTGCCTAAATAATAAATTAAACTTTGTCCCAGGTATGTAGATATAGGAAAATCATAGTATATATAGGGTTTAGCACTATCTTGGGTTCAGGCATCCACTGGGGGTCCTGGAACTTATCCCCACAGATAATAAGGGATTACTGTAATATTCTTAGCTTTCCTGTAGCTAAGTCCTAAGTAGTAACGTCCTAGCTGCAAACTAGCTCTAGAAGTCAGCAGATCACCATGGTTCCAATGAGGCTGGGACTATCCCCGAGGAGCAACTGATCCTGGATGGGATGAGGGACGGGTTTTCTAGTTGTCACAATGGTGCTGAATATCCTGGAACGTGGGACAGTCTTCCACCCCAAAGAGAAGTCCAGCCCCTGGCCAGCAGCACTCACTCCTTCCGATGAACACTGAGCAAGATCCATGAGGTAGGAACACTGCCTTAATTCATCTTTGTAAAGAAGTCCCTCACTCCTGAGCACCTAACACAACACTCACAGTCATTAGACAAGAAAAGAAATGGAAGGAAGGAGGAAAACAAGGAGGGGAGGACAGAGATTATGGGCATTCTAAATTCCTGTTCTGCCATCGTGAGGGACAGGGCCCTGGACAAGTTACTTAATTAACCTCTTTGAATAGGTTTCCTCGTCTGTAAAATGGAGGTAATGGCTCTTATCACCATAGATTTATTGTCAAGATCAAGTAAGAGAACACGCCCATGACCTACTAGAGTGCTAGCAGGTGTTCTGTGATCCTTAGCTTCTTTTCCTTTCCTTCCCTACAAAATCACTAGCTGTCTCCATTCAGATGCCTTGTAACATCAAAAGGTTGACTCTTTTTCACACCAGAAGTGAGTTAGTGAGTTGGTAAAAGGTGAACTGCAAAGAATAACTGTCCTCCCCCCTCTTCCCCACCCATTACCACCTTCACCAGCAATGCTGAAGAAAGGGAGAAGGATGAGCTATCTAGGGGAGTCATTTCTATTCCCATCTCTCTGTGCAAGAAAAGGCTTTACTTATCAGGATCAATGAGAAAAGATGTGAGGTTCCCCAGCTCTCAATATACTTTCCCCCTCCTTTCTGAACTCCCCAAGTTCAGGACCCAGAGGCCGAAGTCCTTCAGCAACACCAGAAGCAGCCCTAAGCGGAATCAATCCTGCCCTTGCATCCCAGGGACACCTCAAAGGGGAAGGGAGCACCTGACCTACCAACAATGGGGGCACTCCCCCAAATTGGGAACTCCCCGAGTGGAGACTATGTCTGTCCTCCACAGGAATTTCTAAGATTACATTATGACTGAATTGCCCAGTGGTCACATATGTGCACTCAGCTACCTAGAAGGGGTACAGGAGGGGTGCTGCGGGGTGGGAGGGAGAGCCCTTCTCTCAGGGCTACCAGCTCCTGACGTGGTGCCAACTTCTGGAGGCCAGTGGCCTCCTGAAACTGCTCATCTCTGGGTTGTCTGTCCATCACCTAAAGAATTAATTTCCTATATTAAATTCCCTGCTTGAAATATAATGTGGTTTCTGGTTTCCTAAACTGAACTCCTTAACCTCTCCAAAGAGTTTTCTCAAGAAAGACCAAAACCTGTATTATCAGGGTCATTACAAGAAATAAAGGTTATGAGTGTAAACAGCACAAGTAAATACTCAAAAATGCTCTCCCTTTCCTCACATGCAGAATCTAAGGGCAAGCTGCAAAGTAGTAAAGATTTAGGCGATCTTTGGTTAAAAATTCCAGGTCCATCTGAAGCTTTCCTCAGGAAGAATCCAAAAGGTCTATATTCTCCCTGGGTTCATTAAAAGAAATCCCTTAAGCTTGTTTTCTTATTCCTCCCAATCTCTCTCCCTTTCATGATAGAACCTTTCCCCCACCTCAAACAGAACCTGGAATTTTCCTTCACAGAGTCATCATCCTACTCTAAATCCGCTGCCCCAAGGATTCTCCCGAACACGCAGCCGGGTAAAGAATTTTCCAGCACAGGGTGAGCCTCTGTCTCTGGAGGAGGGAAAAAAAAAAAGCCTGAATTCACAGAATGGTTCTTATTCTTGGTCCTAATCTCAGTCTGGGAACCAGCAGAAAAACACACAGGCCAGGGCCCACAGCTAGCACAAAGTAAACCAGCCCTGTTCCTGTCCTTTGGGGCTGTTTTCTCAATGTATATTTTAATTATGTTTCATTGAGACTTACCAAGAACAAAAATAACTTCAAATATTGGCCATTTTTTTCCCTTACTTCAATTAAACATACAGTTTTTGTTTTGGGTGGTTTTCATTACCAGGATTTTAACGTTAATACTTTTTTTTCCCCCCGTATCAAAAAATTCAAGGCTCCTCAACACTCTGTAGACACAGCAGCAAGATTCCCCGGATCAATTCAATACTATAAAACAAAGCAGCAAAAAGGTCAAACCTCAAGCTCCTACAGAAGCAGCAGCATTCTACAGGACACAGCATTCTACAGTTCATTGTGTATTATACATGCGTTCCAATTCTGTTCACAGAAAGCAACAAAACACCATAATCCTTTCCCCCTGGATTCTAAACCCTCAGGCTGGAATAGGCTCGCCTCTACATGCATGTGCGTTATTATTTTGTGCTGAGGCCGGAACGGGCTGCCTGTTCCCACCCCGCCCGCCAGGCGGAGCTACGCCAGCTTCAGAAGGCCCCGAACCACACCTTTGGGTCTCCCCAGTGGTACTCCTGTGCGGTACAACACTCACAAATGATAGAAATTAGCCTCGGTTTCCAAAGACATACGGCAGAAAGCCACTGGCAGCCACTGAGGTCGGAATATAAAGTAGACTTCACCAGGCAGAACACAGGGAGTCAAAAAAATGAACTGCTAAAAGCTGCCTTGTAGATTTAAGGTTTTTGTTCTTTTTAAATAGGATAATGAGGCCGAGGAATGTGGAGCAAAGAACTTCCTGGAATAAAGCAGAGTCTGTCCTGGCCTCCACACTCCCCAGCATGTACCCAAGCACACTGCCCTCACTGCCTTTTCTTTGCGAGTCTGGATCACAGGTCACGTTCCCCACCAAACACAGGAAAATTCTGACCCACTTGGAGAAAACGTTTTGATAACAAAATTGCCACCCAAATCAACGTCAAGAGCTTAAAAAGCTCAAGTTATATGTAGTGAATTTCAAACATTTTGCCAGGCATCTTAAAACAGTTCCCAGATTTAGGTGTAACCTTAGGTTGTGAAGGTCAGTGATCAAATATAAAACCACTTCTTTTCATGGATTTAAGACAGACATCCGAATACCGTATCTTTGACGGGTACCAAGACCTGAGCTGGTTCATAAACCTGACTGCATACTGGAATCCCTTTTCAGGAGCTTTAAAAACAAAAACGAAACAAAAACTTGCTGCCTGGGTCCCATCGTCACAGACTTTCATTTAATGAGGGATATGGCCTGGATGTCAGTATTTTAAAATACTGATGGTGATTCTACTATACAACAAAATTTAAGAACCACTGTTGCAGGGAACAAAAAGAAATAGGTAAAGTAGAAACAACCCAAAAGCCCATCAACTGATGAGAAGATAAATTAAATGGGGGGTAGATCCATACAGTAGAATAGTACTCTGTAACAGAAATAAATGAAGTCCTGTGCTACCCCAGGGTCAGACTTTATAACCACCACATCGATTGAAAGAAGCCAATCACAGAAAATGGTATGATTTCATTTATACGCTATATCCAGAATAGACAACTCCACTGAGACTGAGATGGCTGCATGGTTACCCGGGACTAAGGGAGCTGAAGGGAAATGGAGAGTTACTGCTAGTAAGTACGGGCTTTCTTTTTGGGGTAATGAGAATGTTCTAAAACTGACTGTGATGATGGCTCCACAACTCTAAACACACTAAGTCACTGAATTTGTTATAATGGGTGGAATATACGGCATGGGAATTCTAGCTCAAAAAGCTGTTCTTAAAAAAAAGGACACTAATATAAATTCTATGCCCAGCTTTCAACGAATTTACAATCTAGGTGTACAGGGGAAAAAAAAGATACACAGTCAAGACAAGTATCAGAGATTTTTAGAAGTGATTTAATAAAATTGCTAACAGAAAATAAGAAGTCTAGGTTCAGGCTTCAAAGCCAAAATGATTTGATTTTTTCTTTTCTTACACAACCACTCTTTTCTTACTTAAAAAAAAAAAAAAGGCAATGGAAAGCTCAGATCTGGCCACTATACTGTTACTGGGGCCCCAAAGTCTCCATTTCCAGGCTTGTGAGAAAGGAGTGACTACTACAGGCTCTTGATGGGGTTATAATGAGTCTCAAGAGTCAGTTATCAACAGGGCCATTGAAAGATGGACTTGGTGCTCTAAATCCTTCTCATGTCCTGGATTTCTCTTTACCACCAGAGCTTAGGCCAAATAAATTTACATGCTTACACACACAGCAACTCTCATATATGAGGCTTTATGACACACAGATATTATAGGCCATGTACAACAAAGATGATTGGTTAAGTGACTTCTACACTTAGAGTTCCTAAAATCCTTCTTTTTCTTCTTCTTCTTTTTTTTTTATAAAGTAATCTCTACACCCAACGTAGGGCTCAAACTCAAGACCCTGAGATCCAGAGTTGTATGCTCTACCAACTGATCCAGGCGGGTGCACTCCTCCTAAAATTCTTAATAGTTAAAAAGTTTACTGTAGCAGGGGCTGACACATAGAAAACTCCCAACTTTAGGCAGAATGGAATTGTGTTCAGCAGTCTTGATTTTTTGAGGGGGGTGTCCATGTGTATGGGAGGTTAGTGTAAGAACACCATTTCCCCCCTCCAATACTGTTTGGGAATGTAAATATTATTAACTTGAATGTATTTTTGCTTTTGTTTCTAGAAAACACACCATTATCAACTGAGCAATTGAAAAAGCCTTGGCCTGTATCTTAGAGCTGTTTAAATAAATGTTCGTTGGAGCATATTTAAAAGCAGGTGACAGGGGTGCCAGTGGGTTAAGCTCTGCCTTCGGCTCAGGTCATGATCTCAGAGTCCAGGGATCGAGCCCCACATCGCCCCACATCGGGCTCTCTGCTCAGCAGGGAGCCTGCTCCCCCCCCCCACCCCGGGCCTGCTGCTTTGCCTACTTGTGATCTCTCTCTGTCAAATAAATAAAATCTTAAAAAAATAAAAAAATAAAAGCAGGTGGCAGTGAAATCTTAGTAACCCCTAGAAACAGTATTACCAAAATATAAATTCTTTTCTCCATATTATGGTAAATTTAAAACAAACATACAGCCAAAGGTAAAGGAGGCAGGCCAAATACTGCATTTAGTAAACCTCTCTTCCTGTATCTTGGTGTGCAGCACATTTCAGCAAACCTTCAAAGTGGCTGGACCAGGATCCACTGGATGGCAGCATCCTTAATTAGACAAGTAAGACAATAATTCTGAAAGTGCTTGTTTAACAATAAAGACTAAGAAATAATATATTTAATTTTGAAATGTACTAACTCAAAACCCTAATTTAAGCTTCACCGAGACAGATTTGAGCTCTTATGCTTGCTTCAATTCAGAAATGCCCCAAACAAGAGACCCGTGCTAAATTTGAGCCAACAGGTTTCTCCTAGCCATTTTCCACTCAGATTCTCCCCATCCTACCCAGTGACCTTCAACCTAGCTTAACCCAATCTCTCCCACTCTTCGCCATACTATGTATCTTCACCATCAAATTTATTTTTGACTACTACTGGAAAACAAAAAAAGTCAATGGAACAGGAGAATATACCAACTAACAAGACAAATAAAGGTAAACAAAGAGTCTGGAGCTAACAGATTTAGTTAAGAAAAAGGAAAATGGTCCCTGAAAAATGTGATGTCCTAACCCCAATCCTATCCTTAATCTGGAACACTGCTGAAATTCCAGAATTTCAGAATGGGGTGGTCCTGGGGTGCCTGGCTGGTTCACTATAGCATGAGACTCTTGAGCCCGGAGTTGTGAGTTTGACCCCAAGCTGAGCATAGAGATTATTTAAAAATAAATCTACAAAAAACAACAACAACAACAAAAGGTCTTGCCTCTCTAAATTAAACCCCTCTAGGTCTGTACCTTCCTTAAAAGGTCCCCATGCAATAATTCCATTGTCAGGCTATACTTACTCTCACTGTATTTAAGGTCCACCTCCAATACACACACAGTTACTGAATTTCTTGTTAAGTGGAAAAGGTGCAGAGATCAATCTTTTTTAATTCCTGCCTTTCCTTTCCCGAGTTTTTCCTCAATTAATCCACTTTTTAAATAAAGTATGAGCTTTTCCTTCTGTTTAAAGTTTAAGTGGTCCTGGTCTACTTTGGAAGTGGTGAGTAAAAGCCACTGGAGTCAGACGATGTAGGTGTGATTCCCATCTTCACACTCAATAATAGCTGGGGCACCTCTGGTCTCTGGCTGGCTGAGCCAGAGGAGTGTGTGACTCTTGATTTCAGGATCATGAGTTTGAGCCCCACACTGGGGGCGGGGATTACTTAAATAAACAGATGAATTAATTTAAAAAAAAAACAGTTGGGGCACTTTAAGCAGGACTCTTGGCCCCTTTACTCCCCCTGGAAACTTGAGATAATAGTATTTCCCATGGGGTTAGTGTGGAATTATGCATGTGAAGCAATTATTGCAGTGCCTGGCACGCAAGAAGTGCCCAATAATTCATCTAGTACCATCTTAATGCCAAATTCTTCCTGCACCCAGGAGTTTGCACTGAAAAATTAACCCCAGATCAAGGAAAAATTAAAGAGAAAGTATTATTTATGCAAACCCCCCTTTAAATTATGCCCAGCCAGGAGGCAGGCAATTCCCAGAAAAATGTGCTTACAGTCCACAGAGGGGTCCTTTTCCATATAGCTCTGAAGGATATTTCATCCTGAATGAAAGTAAGTATTAAAAAAAAAAATAGTCTATTTGACTTTCAACTCATCCCAGTAATCTTAAAGACAGTTCTTTTTTCCAGCATTGTTTATAAAAACCCAAGTTAACAAGAAAGATGCCAAAAGGCCCATTTTTAATGCAGAAAAACTACTGTGAATTGTGTATTTATTCTCCAACATGCGGCTTTCATAATCTCTCAAAAGTCTAAAAAATCGTATCTAAAAAAGTCAAGGTGTTCTTTGCTCAACATTCATTCAGATGAGGGGCCTGTCCTATTTTTCTTTTTAAAAATTATCTTATCAGTCTAGTCCAAGATCAACTTCATCCCTTCTTGTATAAAAGTACTTTATCTCCCCAAGACCCCCTTGGAAAGGGTAATGGATGGTTTCTTCCACTTAATGGAAATACAGAATCTAAGGCTCTCCTTACTACCCTGTTTATCAACATCTCCTCCACACACAGGATGAGAAATTGTATCCTAGTACCACCCCACACCTGCAATTTCTTTGACAGAGGTCAGAATCCATTTTTGACTCTGCTGAAATCTTTGCAGAATACCTAAAATTATTTAAGATCAAACAGATTCTAAATTTTACTCCGTTTTTTTCATAGCCTTCAGAGATGAAAATTATGTCTGATTAAAGGTGGAAACGTAGTTACCTTATCAAATAAAACTGTATATTCACTTTTAAAAGAGAAAGCAGTACACATGCTTTATGAGCTTTTGTATGCATGGAATATTAAATTACACAGTTCTTTACCATTATTATTTAAAAATAGCAGAGGACTCTAGGCTACAGTTTAGAAAAGCAAAAGTCCATTAGCCTCATATCCTTTGATCATGAAGATTACTATATAAATGGCTACACAGCTATATGAATTACTGTTGAATAGCAGCTAAATTGAAAAGCACAATTTACTTCATACTAGTGGGAGCTGGGGGAATACGATCCTTATCAGTACTGGGAGAAAGTTCAAGGTAAACAGCTTCAAACAACAAAAAAGCACAATTAATAAATATCAATAACTTAAAATCTTTAAATCTTCAAGATAAGTGTAAAACTTCAAATATATAAGAATATAAACATACGCTCTTAGTACTTTTTACCTTACACATTTCCTTGAACCAAGTGTTTTTTTCCTAAGGAACCAATTACCAAAAAAAGTTGTAAGTATAAATATCTACTCCTTTAAAAGTCCCTACAAAGTATGAACAGAAACTTGTTTTCACTTTTACAATTTACAAAACTTGTTAGCAAAACATTATGAAACACAAGTGTCCCCTCCCTCTGCCTTAAGAAGCAACATGCTAAGAAATCGAGGCAAATTCTTAAAAAACAGAAAAACTATATAAAGCATCCAAGGAAGAAATAGTTTATGATAGCAGAAATCTTACTAACAACCTAAAATCAAGAGAAATTCTAATCTACACTCGAAACTCTTACCCTTGACAGCACAGAACAGAATATCCTGCTTTACACATTTTGTAATTGCAATTCTGAAACGTTAAATCCAAAGACAAAGCCGCCCTGGGGAAAATAACAATTGCGCAACAGATCAACAGCTCCAACTCGTCCCTTGGCCCTGGCGCGGCAAGGTTTGCACGCTATAAAGCAGGAAAGGGCCAACCAAGGGCCGCCGTGACAGCCAACCGGCCACTCTCATGGAGGCCGAGTCCACGCACGCGGCGTGCGCCACGGGAGGCACCGCGCGGGGATCGAGCTGGGGCGCGGCGGCATCCGACCTCAGTCCGCCGCCTCGACCCCCATTTACCGGCCGGTTGCCAGGGGATGACCTCCGATCTGCGAGTCCGAACTTTTCCCACTATGCGAGCGAGCGCGCAGGGCCCCTTCGGCCGCCGCACGTCGGGGCATCAGGAACGCGCCCGGCACTTCGTGACCTCTTCCCTCCCCCACCCTGGGGGTTGGGCTTTCCCGCCAGGCTGCCTACCCGCGATCCGACCGACAGACCGACGGATTACTCAGGAAGGAGCGCCCTTAGACGGCTCAGCGGGTGGGCGCGCAGCGCCACAGTCCGCTCCCACGGAGGCCATGGATGGGGGCGGCGGCAGAGCAGGGGCTCCCAGTCCGGAGGAGACCTCAACTCCCCCGAGAGCGGCCCCGTGACTAGGCACATTTTTGCCGGCTCCGAGGCGGAGGAGCAGCGCAGCCCCGGAAGGGCCGGGCCGCGCCGGCTCAGACCGCCACCGTCCGCCCCCTCCTCCAACCCCGCCACCTCTAACTCCAGGGGCCAGCTGGGGCTCCGGAGTCCCAGCTCCGGAAGCTGGGGACGGGGCTAGCGAGGCCCCTACGCCCGAGAACGAAGCCTCCAGACCTCCACCCAGCCACCCTCGGGGGTCGCACCCCCCACCCCCTCGCTGCCCCTTGGGTCCTCGTGGCCATCGGAGGTCTCGCTCCTCTCCCGACCCGGGCCCGGCGCAAACGCAGCGGCTCTACTGTGCGGCCGCTGCAGTTCGGACTCCGGCGGTAGACGAGAGACGCTGGCTGCGGCTGTCCCCGCCCGATCCGCGGCTCCCTCACTCCCCTGCCCCCGTCCGGGCACCACCGCGGGGCTCCCAGGGTCTGGGCAGCACCTGCTGGGACGGGAGTCCGGGCGGCGGCAGCTCCAAGTCCATCATGATGAGCTCGTGACCGTACTCTGGCGCTCCCCGACGGCGGCTGTGTCCCAGCTGCCGAGGCGCGGCGCGGACCGGGCGGCGGCGGCGGCAGCAGCGGCGGTAGCTCCTCCAGTATCCCCGGCACTCGCTAGTTCGTGACACTGCCCGAGTGGCCAGCCGGGATGTTGCCCCGCTCCGCCTCCCGCCCCCCGAGGGCGGGGCGAGAGCCCAGGTCCTTCCTTCCCTGGCTGGCGGCGTGGGCCGAGCTTCCGAAAATCCCCCACCCCCGCTCCAGCTGACGCAAGAAGCTCGCTGGCCGCGGGTGGCGAGGGGGGATGTCCTTGGGGGCGGCCGTGGGTGGCCGGTGGCAGCCATGGGTGGCCACGGGCGGGCGGGCTGCCCGGAAGAGGGTTGTATTAGCTCCCCGCTCCCTGAGCTCAACCCCTCCTTCCCCCCGCAAATAAAACCTAGGCTTTCGGCCCGCGAGATTAAGAGTTGTTTGCCGAAGGTCGCTCGGATTCGGGCGCTTTGAAACAGTTTAAACAGTTGGAACAAACACGCCTGGAGACCCGGCAGAGGCGCCGGTATCCGAGTTGCGCCTCCCTGATTTGGAAATGCAGAACCTTGCCGGGCTTTATCTCACTCCACCGCTCGAGAGTGGCGCCAGCCCTGGGGGCGGAGGCTAGAGGTTTGGACCCAGGCCCTGTGCAGTGCGGACTGCCCTCTCGCCCTCGGTCCCCTCCGGGGCGGGGGCCAGCGAGACTCGCCCAAGGCAGATATGGACCGCGCGGGGATCTCGTGCTCGCAGTCACCCTGAACGCCCTCTGCTTACTCCCCCGCCCTGGCACTCCCGCCTAGGCCCAGATCGCCAAGGGCAAACGGGGAGGTCTCTTTGGGTCGGGAGAGTGGTCGTCAGTATGGCCCAGCAAGAGTTTTCTCCTCCCACCAGAGCGCACACACCACAGTACAGATGGCGTCTTTGAACACTGCAGTACTACAACATGCCGTAATCTCTACAAGTTTCTTTCACGTACCCAGCGTAATTTTTAAGAATAAGAATAAGAAAGACCAAATTATGAAATAGTTTGGGTAGTATGGATCTGTCCTGTAAAAACATACGGTGTCTAGGAAAAAAATAGTTCAACAAAACAGTAGTAATATCACGAATGATTTTTACCTTTCTCGTTACTTTAAGTAAATTTTAAGTCTACAATGAATACGTATTACCTTTTACATTAAAAGCGATTATTTAAAAAGTAATCATTGTCCACGAAAAAACTTCAATTATTTGAAAACAGGAATATTGTGAAATCTTAAGAGAGAAGAGATAAATGGTTTTGTTTTATGCATCAACAATCTTTCTAACTCTTTAAGAATAATCTTTCTTTAAGTTTCTAGTTTCTTGGAATTAAGCAAAGCTGGGTGAAGTAGACAGTGTTCTTAGAAGTTTTACTATTTCATTCAAGAACCTGGCAGGGGGAAAAAAAGCCTGACTATTGCAGATCAACGCCCCCCCAAAACTGCAAAGAACTTACCTTCTCTTGGTTGCGTAATTTGACACTCCCAGGATTTATCTGTAAATTTATTTGTTCAAATATTCCTTGAGGTAAATGAAGCCTAAATTAATTGCTTCTAATTGAAGGAAACATCTTCAACTTGAATTAAACCTTTTCTGCTGTTATTTGTAAAGCCAGCAAAATGATCTGAACATTGAAAACAAGCTTAGGAGCAATTACTTAAAATGAACCTGACATGAAACAAGCAGAGACATAATGAAAAGACATTTCTGCGTCAAAGAAGGGCACAGAAGTATATTGTTTAACAATTCAAGTTACTTATTAAAACTACTTCATGGGAGAAAGTAGACAATGAACCCCGGAGGTAGGACATACCAGAGTCATATATGACACAGTTGTTGCCCTCAAGGAGTTTATAAAGTATTTGGTATTTCCTTTTAAGCAACACATTTCCATTGAGTTTAATACATGAAATAACCTTTATTTTTCAAAACTGCAATTGCTGGGAGTGTATTATTTTAGGCACCTCCAGAGTACATATTTTCAAAGGGAGGAGAATAATATGATAGCAGTCTAAACACGTTAAAGAAGATAAACATTAATGAAAGCTGCTTGGTCTTAAACGGTGGTTCCACACCAGAAAAGAGAACCCTAGTCTCAGACCATCCATGTCAAACAAGTTCCCAGTCTTTGTAGACACTAAAATGACGTTGTCCTCATGTGAGAACCTGGACTCTTCCGTGTTCTGTAAACTTTCCTACTGTGCTATGGGGACACAGATACAATGCACTGAGAAGCTCCAGAGGAACAGGAAAGAAAATGCTGGTTTTCTTCTGTCCTGGTGCCATGGGAATCTTTACTGCCTGCTCCTCAAGCTAATAGTTAAAATTTCCCCCAATTTGTTTCACATGCTATACTAAATCTTGCACATTTCCACTGATGTCTGAATTCTCTGCTGTCTATGTAAAAACAACCCTCCAAATATGCTTCAAATGTTTCAGAATTATAATACTTTGTCCTAGAGTTATCATTTAAAAATAAGCATTATTAAGTCTTCTGAGTACACAAAGTTTGGATAGTGGTGATGCAGTGACCCATTTATTTCACCTTCTCTGTGATCTAATCTGCCAAGTTTGACAAGGCTATGAAAGCACCTACTGCTTCAAAATCCTTCATCACCTTGAGGCTCCTTCCCTTTTTTTTTTTTCACTTTCTTTCTATTTTATTTTATTTTTTTAAATTAATTTATTTATTTGTCAGAGATCACAAGTAGGCAGAGAGGCAGGCAGAGAGAGAGGGGGAAGCAGGCTCCCGGCTGAGCAGACTAATGCAGGGCTTGATCCCAGGACCTGAGATCATGACCTGAGCCAAAAGCAGAGGCTTAACCCACTGAGCCACCCAGGTGCCCCTTCACTTTCTTTTTAATTGTACTCTGTGTTTGAGCCAGAAAATATCTTTTGGAATTACAGTCAAAATTCTAAATTTGTCCAGCATACAGTTGGAGGATATTGGGTAACTAGATTCCAAAAATGGCACCCGGTGAACCAACCCTCCTCATATTGATACGCTTCTATAGTCCCCTACATTGAATCAAGACTGGCCCTGAGTTGCTTTAACTTATGGAAAGAGGGTGAAACTGATACTATGCCAGGTCTCTGCCCTAGCCAAAAAGTCCTGAAAGTTTTAAATTTTCTACAAGAAGTCAGCCATCATGGAAGAAGTCTATCAGAAACCCTGGAGGAAGAGATTCCAGGTGGAGAGGAAGGCTGTGTGAACCAAACCACCAGACATGGAGTGAAAAAACCATCTTGGAACCTTCCAGCCCACTTAGTCAAGCTCCCAGTGCACTCCAGCCCCCAACTGCTATCTGACATCATCAATGAGAGACTCCAAGCAAGACCTGTGGAAGACTGCCTGGCTGTGCCTAATCAGCCCAGAGAATGGCAAGAGATTATAATCAATTGTTTTCAGCCACTAAATTTTGGGGGTGGCTTGTTTCTCAGCAATAGATAACAAAACAGCATATATTAAATATCAAAGGCAAGGTTTCTCCTGACTGCTTTTTGTTTGTTCACCATCATTGGGAGCACATATAGGGATGGTATTTTGCAATTTAATAGAGTCTCAAACCCTTTGAAGCAAATTGACTTCCCTGTGAGTGAGGAAGATATCTTTCTTATAATATAGACTTGTTGCTTTGTTAAAAAGTAAGTCACCTTCTCACAGCATACTTCAGTATCATACCATTAGATAGATGATGGTGGATGACGAGATGTTCTTATCACAATACCCCTAAGGAACATAGACATTTCGTCAATAATAGGTGGAGATATAAATGCATATAGAAATTCTCTGGCCCTCAGAATGACCTCATTTATACCAGTTATGTAAGATTCTTGCTGAATATCTGCTGAGGGAATTTGAACTTCAGGAGCCGCGTGGCCAGCGGATAAACTGAACTCCTGTACGGCAGTATTCAAAGTAATTGGTGTATTAATTTCAAAACACACCCATAACCTTGGTTCCTTGGTGTGCATACCTCACTATGCAAACTACTGATACAAAGAGCTGTATATCTCCAAAGCCAGTTTTAACTTGTACAGTTTCCTGCTGATAATAGAAACAATGCTCTGCAGAAACTGCAATGCAGTGAGTGAAGAGAAAAACCCAGTTTAAAGAGTGCTTTTGAATTATGTGTTGATACTTATATAAATATATATGCATGGGAAAAAAAGACTAAACATATATGCTCCAAAATCTTCGTCATAATTATTCTTTCTTTAAAAAATATTTTATTTATTTATTTGAGAGAGAGTATGGGGAGTGAGGGGAGGGAGAAGCAGGCTCCCCGCTGAGGAGGGAGCCCAATGTTGGGCTCTGTCCCAGGACCCTTGGATCAGGTGGAGCCCCTGGGATCATGACCTGAGCCGAAGGCAAATGCTTACCCAACTGAGCCGCCCAGGCGCCCCAATCACAAATATTCTGATTAGATTACTTATGTTTTTTCCCCCTCATTTTTGTCTGTCTGTATTTTCCTAAATAAACGCATATTACTTTTATAATAATAAGCAAAAAAAGTGGGGGTGGAGTATGGGGTAAAGGAGGACACTTGCTTTTCTCCCGAGCCACTGGGTCCATTTCATTTTCAAATTGAATTTTAACCACAAGCTTTGCAAATCTTTTCATTCTGTTTCTACAGAGTGGAGCCTGGAGAATTTGACCACATCTTTAAGTGCGGTTGTGGTAAGGGTCTAAAGATCCTTTATTCTTTCAATCTACTGCTATCTTTGCAAAGTTTCACTCAGAATAGGAGTCCCCACACAAAGATGGAGTTCTGTGAGTACATTGAGTAGAGACTCAGAGCCATAGCTTCAGAATGATACATAACATTGGCATATTTAAAAAAATAGAGCAATAGAAAAAGACTTATACATAGAGCTATGTCTGGAAGATCAGTTACCAAATAGTAATAAGTGGTGTTGGGTATCAGATAATTTTCACTTTTATTTTGTACTTTTCTGCACTGTTCAGATTTTTACAGTAAGCATTTTTAGAATTAGAGAAAAAAATGAAACTGTTCATTCTGGACAAACAAAAAGCTGAATGCAATCATGGAAGAGCAAAGTATCCTCATGGACAGGACTTTCAGGCAAAGTCTTTAACACTCTCAGAGATTGGAAGGTGAAAAAGAGAAGTAAGATTTGCCATGGTATTTGTCTTTTGGCATTTGCTATTTCATAGATTCTTGTTTTGGCCTTAGAGTAATACCAGAATCTGAAGAACCTTTAAAGCTGGCCCAAAGGTGGCAAGTACGTTTTACTTTGATTACCAACTCTACAATGCTTTGTTGAGAATTCAGAAGCAGCTTCCCAGTTTGGTAGAGAAATTTCAGTGGTTGATTAATAATGTCTGCCCTGGGGGTGCCTGGGTGGCTCAGTGGGTTAAAGCCTCTGCCTTCAGCTCGGGTCATGATCCCAGGGTCCTAGAATCGAGCCCCGCATTGGGGTCTCCACTCAGCGGGGAGCCTGCTTCCTCCTCTCTCTCTCTCTCTCTGCCTGCCTCTCTGCCTACTTGGGATCTCTGTCCGTCAAATACATAAATAAAAAATCTTCCAAAAAAAAAAAAAATAATGTCTGCCCTGGACACAGAATGACAGGAATAGTGGCACATATTAGGTGTTTTTCCTCCCTGATCTAGCCCAACTCTCTACTTTTACATTTGAAAAAACTGAAGGGTGAAGTGGTTACCAATGATCACACAGCTAGCTATTGGCAGAGGCAGGAATGGAATAACATTTCCTGATCCTGGTAGTACATTCTTTTCATGAAACAAATTGACCAGGAATTTCTTTCTTTCTGAGAGTTTCTTTCTTTTTCTTGTTTTTTTTAATTTTTAAAAAAGATTTATTTGTTTGCTATATATAGAGAGAAAGCACAAGCAGGGAGAACAGGAGAGGGAGAAGCAGGCTTCCCACTGAGCAGGGAGCCTGATTTGGTACTTGATCTCGGGACACTGGACTCATGACCTGAGCTGAAGGCAGATGCTTAACCGACTGAGCCACCCAGATGCCCTTGACTAGGACTTATGAAGGCAAATTTAATATTGGACCAACCCTAAAGGGTTAGTTGCAAATTTTATTTATATCCTAGCATCTTATTCTTAAAGATGATAATTTTTTCATATATTTAAAAAATATTTTCTACAAATCATGGTGATGTGATTAGGTCCAGTATTATAAGTCAGAGGGCTACAAAACAATGATGTGAGTTGCTCAAAACTCAAGAAAATTATTTTATGAAGCTGGCCAATTCTAAAGCCAGTCTCAGTCCACTCGAGGTCAGGTCTCTGTAGAGTCCCTTGGCTGTGCTCTATTTACTGAGAGTACTGACAGCAAGACTCCTTGGAGATGACATTTTTCCACCTTCTGTTTAATTAATTCCCCATAGACAGAATGATAAAATATTTTTCACTAGAGAGAAAACTTGCAAACAAATATGAGAACAGGATTTGTACATGTAAGATCCTCAAAGTGAAGGGCAGGAAAAAAACTAAATGAACTGTTTGCAACTTCAGCCTCTCTACCTAATGGTAGGGTTTTTGTTTTTCTGTTTTAATGAAAAGCTCTAAGAGTGTTGGTATAAAATGTACTGACAAGAATATATACTATTATAATCCTTGCACTTCTTCCAATAAATTAAATTCCTCTGGTTGTGTGCTTCTAAAAAACCTAACATGCAGTAACTTCGCTGCCAGTTTTTAAAGCTATCTTTCCTGGTAAGGTTTAGGTAACCTTCCATCACATTTCTTTCTTTTTTCTTCCTTTTCTTTTCTTTCTTTCTTTTTTTTTGGGGGGGGGTTGTTGTTTGTCTTTTAAATATATATATTTTTTTATTTTATTTATTTGACAGAGAGAAATCACAACTAGGTAGAGGCAGGCAGAGAGAGAGGAGGAAGCAGGCTCCCTGCGGAGCAGAGAGCCTGATGCGGGGCTTGATCCCAGGACCCTGAGATCATGACCTGAGCCGAAGGCAGAGGCTTTAACCCACTGAGCTACCCAGGCGCCCCTGTCTTTTAAATATTTTGTTTATTTATTTATTTGAGAGAGGGAAAGCTAGGGGAGGGACAGAGGGAGAGAGAGAGAAAGAATCTCAAGCAGACTCCACGCTCAGCATGGAGCCTGATGCAGGGCTTGAATTCACAACCCTCAGATCATGACCTGACAAAAATCAAGAGTCAGATGCTTAATCTGGGCCATTCAAGTGCCCCCATCACGTTTCTTTCTCCTCATGAAAGATAAAATATTTCATTCTTCAGGGTTCATAAACTTCAAAAAGTTTGTGATGATAAATGTATGAGTTCACTTGCCTTTTAAAAATTGAGTTTTCAGGGGCACCTGGGTGGCTCAGTGGGTTGAAGCCTCTGCCTTCGGCTCAGGTCCTGATCCCAGGGTCCTAGGATCGAGCTCCGCATCGGGCTCCCTGCTCGGCGGGGAGCCTGCTTCCTCCTCTCTCTCTCTCTGCCTGCCTCTCTGCCTACTTGTGATCTCTGTCTGTCAAATAAATAAATAAAATCTTTTTTTTTTTTTTAAATTGAGTTTTGAGGGGCATCTCGGCTCAGTTGGTTAAGTGTCTGACTTCAGCTCAGGTCAAGATCTTGGCGTCCTGGGATCAAGTTCCACATCAGGCTTTCCACTCAGCAGAGGGTCTGCTTGTCCCTCTCCTTCTGTCCCTTCCCCTGCTTGTGCTCTCTCTCAAATAAATAAATAAAAATCTCAAAATAAAGTAAAATAAGATTGAGTTTTGACTATGGGCTATGCGCTTTACATGGATCATTTTATTTAATCCTCTCAGAAAACTAATGACATAGGTATATATATATATATATATATATATATATATATATATATATAATTTTATTTATTTATCTGACAGAGAGAGAGAGCAAGCACAAGTAGGGGGAATGGCAGGCAAAGGGAGATGGAGAAGCAGGCTCCTTGCAAGGAGCCTGATGTGGGGCCTTATCCCAGGATCCTGGGATCATGACCTGAGCCAAAGGCAGATACTTAACTGACTGAGCCACCCAGGCACCCTGACAGAGGTATATTATTACCTTCTCTAAAAATGAGGAAACAGAGGCCTGGAGTGGCTAGCCTGTTTTTTATCTATGGCCAAGTAGTAAGTAGCTGAGCAGGTCACTTTGGCACTAAAGTCCTTAAGCATGAAGATTTGCTGCTTCCCTTGGATGTCAAAAAGAAAAAAAAATTGTTAATCAGGGAATTTGAGTAAAACTGTTTTCTGAAATATTTTGTCAAAAAGTATCTAGGCAATTTAATCATTAAAAAAATAACAGTTGATGGTACTTTCCATGCTGGGGGGGTGAGGGAAGACCCAGATGAATGAAATATGAATTCTACCCTCAAGGCTCTTAAGGTCCAGTAATGAAACATCAGCATTGCCCACAGCCAGGAAGTGGTGGATGCCACAGAAAGGGGCAGTGGATCTACCCAACCTAATGGCACAGGGTCAGGTTTGTCTCTTCATTTTTATGAAAAATTGACACAATGCTTTCCCCCCAAAAAAACAGTTTTAGTGGGAGTGTCTGGATGATTTAGTCAGTTGATTAACTGACTCTTGGTTTTGGTTCAGGTCATAGTCTCAATGTTGTGAGACTGAGTCCCATGTGTGGATGGAGCTCTATATGGGGCATGGAGCCTGTTTAAGATTCTCTTGCTCCCTCTTCCTCTCTTTCTGCCTCTCTCCCCTCCCTTTAGGGAAAAGAACAAAGAAATTTTGCTGTTAGATAATCAAAGAGGAATTATGGGGAAAAATAACATTAACTATTGATTTAAATGACATAAAAATTCCAGAAAATAGAAAATAGGCATCCTAATGCAAATTTGAGTTTATAAAAAAGAAACTATAAAATACTAAGCTTTTGCTTTCTACTGGTATCTCAGAATTTCTTCTATGCACCATGCATTGGTGGACCTACTTACTTATACTTTCTGAACTGTGTTGAGAAGCAACAAATATTACCTGTTTCTTTTACCTCCTTGAGTCCTCTCTCTTTGAAACCCTAGTTACCATAAACAGTTTAAACTGAATTAGTTAAAATCATCTACTACCCTGACAAAGTCACTGAAGATTTATTAACAATGATAACAACAAAGACCTAAACACTGAAAAAATAGATATTTTGTGACAATACTTATTCATAAGATAAGATTTGTGACAATACTTATTCATAAGTTTTTGTGTATACTATAGACTTCGTCATAAAGGAACATTATGGAGACATTTCTTACTAAGGTTGGTCTGTTTTAATCTCCTAGGGAAGTAAGTACTGTATTGTCAGCAGGAAATATGTCCTTTCAATTTCAATTGTCCATTCCAGGAGGAAGGTCATATAACACCAGCATTTAATTTCCTCTTTATCAATTCAATTTAATACAAAATCATTGTACATACTTTGTGAAGTGTCCCATGTGAGACTTGACTTTATTGAGCACCTACTTTGTAAGAGCCTTTACTTCCAAACCTTTTGTCAGTCATTACTAATTCTCACAACAACCATTTTACAAGTGATAAATCTTAGTTCAATCTGATGTAGTAACTTGGCTAAGGTCACACAACTCCATTCAATAACTTGGCCAAGCTTCCACAGCAGAGTTAATGTGAATCCTAGGTTTAGCTCATTCCAAAACCTTTGCTTTTTCACTAGGCCAACCTAGGTCCCAAGATACCACCCAATTCTTATTTACAATAATTTATTCACAATAAATCAAGTATTTGTGAATAATTTAACAACATACAGATTATAATCTATACCATAATTTTTGCCATGAACATCATTTAAGTGTATGATATACTTTGAAGGGTATAACATAATTTCATGCTGTTGGAGTATAATAAAGCTATATATATGCTGTAGTATAATTTTTATGTTGAAATTAAATTTAAGATTTCCACATTATTGTCTTTCTTTTTTGATTGTTGCTTACCAACCCTCTCCTAATGATCCAAATGTGTAGATACATTAAAAAAAGAAAGAAAGAAAGAAAGAAAGAAAGAAAGAAAGAAAGAGAAATTACAAGAGCCCCTAGAAACCTGTATGTGATTGCTCACATACCTGTGTGGCTCACAGGTGCATTTGAAGAGTATCGCTCTAAGGAGTACAGTTCAGATTTTATGGTCTGATTCCAAGGTCCAAGGTCTTTAAAATTAACCTACAATCAGTGGCAAATTCAATCACAAGACTCTACCCAAATTATCTTTTACTATAGATCACCTTCATGATCTATGCAAAATCCAATGATCTTCGCAAAAATCCAAACCCTACTCTGAGTAAGCTGAGCATCAATAATTCACTGTAAAGTGATTGTCTTGCTCCCTGGAAGGCTTAAAAGCAGAGGAGCTTGTGTGTTAGGTGAAGAGTCACACCAATGTGGCTAAAAAAAGAAAAATCAGGTAACTTTTAAAAAACATAATAATAATATAATGTAAAAATATTATAGTAACTTAAAAAATATAATAGACTTGATATGGCTATTCAAAAGACAGAGCAACACAGTTCAACTGAACAAAAGATAAGGTTATAAAAAGGTTTGAGGATAAGGGTGCCTGGGCGGCTCACTTGGTTAAGTGGCTGCCTTTGGCTCGGGTCATGATCCCAGGGTCCTGGGATCGAGCAGTGCATCGCACTCCCTGCTCAGCAGAGAGCCTGCTTCTCTCTCCCTCTCCCTGCCACTCTGCTTACTTGTGCTCTCTCTATCTCTCTGTCAGATAAATAAACAAAATATTGAAAAAAAAAGGTTTGAGGATAAAAAGGTAAAGGACTATAATGTTGGAAAAAAACCACTAACTTCATTTATACATTGATCATTTTAATGCAGAGTATTGTAATGACCAAAACACATAGGTATCCCGTGTCATTTTATGGTCTTCTTGAACTGACATTAAGCTGCTCAGAAATGCATTGTTTACAGGGAAAGCTGATTAACCTCACCAACATCAGTTTCCTCATCTGTGAAACGGAAGTTTTGTGAAGCTGTTATAATGTATATAAAGTTATTTGCGAAGATGAGGAGCAATTAGATCCTCTGAAATGATAATCCCAAACCCCAAAATTACTATGTGAAAAGCTTGGAGTAACACTAGGCAATTGCCATTCCTTTAGATTTAGTTATTTTCATAAATGCTCGATATTTGGCATAATCAAAAGAAGCACTGGTCTGAACTCGAGACCTAGAGATACTTCAAAATAAAAATAAAGGAATTAGTTCAGGCAAGATTCGCAAGGGCCAGAAACTGTGTTACCCGTCATCTTATCCTATTGCTTTTTACTTTGTCTGATAACATGGGCGCACTAGATAAGTATTTGCTAAAAGAATGAATGATTGTGTGAGTAGACTTGTTGATTTCTAAAGTTTCTTCCAACATCAACACACCACTTTTATAAGAAGAGAGGAAAGAGAGTGCACTGTATAAACACTGGTTTGTTGTGTTGTAATAAGGCACATGTATTAAAAATATCAACTGCTGGTTTGGCTAGAGACTCTGATATTTACTTTGAAATGGGGAGGCTCTATATGTTTTTTTCATAGCTACTTATAACATTCATTTACTACTCACCAAGGAATGTTCTGAGTCAAAGAACATGATCTTGAGGGGATCTTGGTAACGTGGTATTTGCTTCATTGCACCAGTGGAATGTCAGATTCCAGTGAGAAAAGATTTTTAATAATTTTTAATAACAGCAGTGGAAAATCAGGAATAATTTTTAGTGTTCCTTGCAACTCTTTTATGTTTGTAATTTAGAAGCCTTTGCTGGCTGAATTCTGTGTTTTCATTGCCAAGACTTTTCAGACTACATAAACATTTTCATTTGCTGAAATGTTAATGTCTTGATTTCATATCCACATAATACTTAGCCCATTAGAGCTAATGGCCTCCACCATTCACTTTTACATGGCTACCTAATTCAGAATTATTCCAGTTCTAATTTTACATATGCCCAAACTTACATAGGATTGAATGTGCTGTAAGCCCTGCGGCTCACAGTAAGTGTGCAGAAGGAGGCCAATATTTATTTCCACTTCTCATCTTTGGTCTACGTGGATTTGGCAGTGCCATGACAACATTTCAGAGACTCAGAAAATAGTGTTTTCCTTGCCTAATACATGATTTTTAAAAAAGTATCCTATCTCCTTCTCAGTGACTCAGTCTGTTAAGGTCAATAGCCATCTGTTGACATTGGCCTTCTCTGAGTGGTAGGTTTAGGAGTAGGGAAATATTCAAGCCCTACTTTAGGCATTTCTATATTGATTTTTTTCAGAAGCACCTTTACAGTATTTAATATTTGCATAAGTAATGTATACCCATGACCCAAATATTTAAAAAATATGAAAGGTGAAAATTTCTCTCCCATTCCTGTCTCCCATTCACTAGATCTCTTCCTGATCCACTGTTACAGGTTTCTTGGACTGTTGTTTCAGAGTAGTTTAGGCATACGCAAACACATACTTATATGTATATATATATATATTTTTTTTTCACACAAAGGACAGTAGATAGTATATACTGCATTTTGGAGATTTTTACATATCAGTACAGCATATTTTTTTATTTTTTGGAATATTTTATTTATTTATTTGACAGAGAGAGAAATCACAAGTAGGCAGAAATAGGCAGAGAGAGAGGAAGAGGCAGGCTCCCTGCTGAGCTGAGAGCCTGATGTGGGGCTCAATCCCAGGACCGTAGGATCATGACCTGAGCCAAAGGCAGAGGCTTAACCCACTGAGCTACCCAGTACAGCACATTTTTATGTACATACATACATTTATGTATTTCTGTCTTTTTATGGCTGAATAATATTATAATATATAGAAGGCATTATGATTCACTTAACCAGTTTCATACTGATGGACACTGGATTGTTTCCAGTTTTGCTATTACAAGTATTGCTACAATGACTAACCTTGTAGCTAGGCCATTGTATGTGTCAAATATATTCATTTGATATATTTGATTACAAGTAATTGTTGGGTTAAAGGATATGTACATTTGTAAGATTGATGGATTTTGCCAAATTCCCCTCCATGGAATTGTATCAATTTACAATCCCATAAAAATAATGCAACTTTTAGGTGTTTGAAAATCTGATATGTAAAAAATGATATATCAACAGAGCTTTAATTTGCATTTCTCTTATGAGTGAAGTTGAATATCTCTTCACATATTTATGTACTTTTCTGTGAGGTGTGACTTTGTTATTTATAATAAGAAATATGTATTTGGTCTTCATAAGTTTCTGGCAGAGCTCCTAAAACTCTTAGAATTTCCTAAATGATGAGCCACAATAAAGATATCTTTTGATATATTAATGAGGTGACTTTTGGACGGCACCTAAGGATGGGGGCTAGTCGCCAGGGGAGCCAATCTTTGATTAGAGGCTTGGAACTTTCAGTCACACCTCCCTAACCTGGGATGGGAGAGGAAGTGGACATTGCATTCAATCACCAATGACCAATGATCTAACTAATTATGCCCATGTAATGAAGACCCCATTAAAAAAAAATAGGGGCGCCTGAGTGGCTCAGTGGGTTAAGCCTCTGCCTTTGGCTCAGGTCATGATCCCAGGATCCTGGGATCGAGACCTGCATTGGTTGGGCTCTCTGCTCAGCAGGGAGTCTGCTTCTCTCTCTCTGCCTGCTGCTCTGCCTACTTGTGATCTCTATCAAATAAATAAATAAAATCTTTAAAACAAACAAACTTTAAAGGCTCAGAGAGATTCTGGGTTGGTGAACATGTGGAGATTCTGGGAGAGTGGAGCTCTCAGAGAGTATGGAAACTCTGTGGCTTTCTTCTTACTTGCTCTGTGCATCTCTTCCAGCTGGCTACTCCTGAGTTACATCCTTTCATAATAAACTGGTAATCTAGGAAGTAGAATGTTTCTTTGAGTTCTGTGGGCTGCTCTAGCAAATTAATCAAACCCAAGAAGGGGGTTGTTGGATTCTCTAATCTACAACCCAACTTTGGAAGCACAGGTGACAACCTGGACTTGCTTTTGGCATCCGAAGTGGAGGGTTGGCAGTCTTGCAGGACTGAAACCTTAATCTATGGGATCTGAGGCTATCTCTGGGTAAACAGTATCAGAATGGAGTTAACTTGTAGGACACCCAACTGGTGTCTGAGAATTGCTTGTTGGAACTGGTACCAGAACTCTTTGGTTGTTTATTCATTCCATTGCCCATTTTTCTTTTGGGTTATCAACTTTTTGTCTTACTTATTTCTAGTAGTGCTTTTATATAAGGGATATTAGTGCTTTGTTATCTGAGTTGAAAATACTTTTTCCCCATTTGTCATTTAACATTAATGATGGTGATTTTTCTTATTCCCAAAAGAAACTATTTTAATGTAATCAATTTTATCAATTTTTAAATGGCTTCTGGATTTTTCAGTCACATTTACAAAGATATTCCAAGGTTATAAAGAAATTCTCTCATAGTTTCTTCTAGTGATTTTATTGTTATTACTTTTTAAATACATAATTTTTTTAAGTTTGTTTATTTTTAGCAACCTCTATACCCCACATGGGTCTCAAACTCACAACAACCCTGTGATCAAGAGTCACATACTCTTCCAACTGAGCCAGCCAGGCACCCCTCTTCCAGTGATTTTATTTTATTCATTTGAGAGAGACAACAGTGGGGAGGGGGGGAGAATCTTAAGCAGGCTCCACGCCCAGAGTGGAGACCTACCCAGACCTACCCAAGGCTTGATCTCAGAACTCCGAGATCATCACCTGAACCAAAATCAAGAGTTGGACGATTAACCAACTGAGCCACCGAGGCACCCCTCTTCTAGTGATTTTAGTTGTAATTTTCTATATTTAAATACTTATCTGAGGGGTGCCTGGGTGGCTCAGTCAGTTAAGCCTCTGCCTTGGGCTCAGGTCATGATCCCAGGGTCCTGGTCCTGGTATCTAGCTCAGCACTGGGCTCCCTGCTCAGCAGGAAGCCTGCTTCCCCCTTTCCCACTCCCTCTGCTTGTATCCCCTCTCTTGTTATGTCTCTCTCTGTCAAATAAATAAATACAATCTTTAAAAAAAAAACAAACCTTATCTGGTATTTGTAATTTACTTTAATGTATAGTGTGTAATATGGGTCCCGTTTTATTCCAGATGGCCATTCAGTTATACTAGTGCTATTTACTGAATGGTCTTTTCCCTGGCAATTAGCAATGTCACCTTTATCTCATACAAATTCCTGCATCTCTTTGGGTCTAAATCAGAACATTCTCATCTGTTCCATTCATCTATATGTTCATTCATGGACTAGGCCCACAGTGTTTTAATTATTGAGGCTTTATAATGTGTTTTAATATCTAGTAGGGCCAGCCATTCCACCTTCTACCACACACAGAAGTACATATTTCTTCTCTTTTCAGAACTTCCCTGGCTATTCTTCTCCTCTTCCCAATACAAATTTGAGGATTATTTTGTCAGGTTCGAAGAGAATAAAAGTTGATATTTTTATTGGGACTCTGCTAAAATTCTTTTAAAAGATTTATTTATTTGAGAGAGAGAGAGAGAGATTGTGCAGGAGAATCCTCTCCCTCTGCCCCTCCCCCCACTTGCCTAATGCCTAACTGACTGAGCCACCCAAGCACCCCAGATCTATTCTTCTGCCTTATCTGTCCTCCCAACCTCCAGTCTCTTGCTGATGTTTCCTCTCGGCTGGTCCTAACCAGAAGACAGAGGAGAAGGGAGTCCTTAAGGGTTGGCTTCCCAGGACACACAGCAGGTTGGAGAAGAAGGATTGAAGGTAGATTCAATGCAGAAGCCAAAACCAGGTAACAAAACAGCCTCTCTCATCATTCGTTACGGAAAAAAAAAAGATTATTACAGGTGGTAAAAGCAATTTTCTTGAAGCCAGTAGCATCATTTTTGTTTATAAGAAAAGTGTGGGGTCTTAGTCCTAGGCATTTTTATGTGGAAAGCTGCTGGTACCCATCTTTTTCTAGGTCTCATGTTAGCAGGCCCATGGCCTGCATTTCCTGGTCAGGAATGAGCTTCTCAAATGTAGTTCTCCCTACATCTAGTACCTTATTTTTAAAACCTTGCCAGTCCTTCCTCAGATCTAAAAATAATGTTTTAGTGCAATGGATATCAGATAGGTTAGTTGTCAGCACCGGAACAAGACACTGTATCTTCTGGGAAGGATCCAGCAGAACACGCCCTTTTCACTGGCACCTTGGCAGGTCTCCAGGGGTTTTCGGTTCAGGTCTACTTCAGATGCCCCCATGCATCAGCGGACCTGGCTTTGAGAACAGAGACTGTACCACATGTTGCTCTCTCGGGTGGACTGGTTCCCTTCTGCCAGATATTTGGAAAGTGTTCCAGACTCTGCAGCAATCCTGGCCTTCTACCGAGACCTCATGGGTCACAGGGTTGCCAGATAAAATATAGGACACTGAGTTAAATTTGAATTTCAGATAAATGAATAATTTTTAGTATATCACAAATATTGCAACGGACATCCTTATACTAAAAAATTCTCTGTTGTTTATGTGCAATTCAAATTCAACCGGGCATCCTGAATTCTTCTTTGCTAAATCTGGCAACACTTACCAGAACTCTTCCCAAAATAATCCTCCACTGTGCTGCCTGCCTCCTCCCCTGCTTTCAGATCGCTCCACTGGAATTAAGTTCACTAATGTATTAAGACAACCTAGAAGGAATATTAACTGCACAAGTCACAGTTAAGATTTATTTTTGAGGTATTCACCTCTGACTTCCCATTATAAGTGATTTGTTTACCCGATCAACAAATTTGTTATTTGGGCACTAACAAGGATATCTCACGAATGGTTGAGAACAATGGAGGATCAGGACAAATTTAGATTCCAGCAGGTGTGTTGGGGGGGATAGCTTCAAGGAATGCATGCAGAGAAAAGAATATTACAGAGAACTTGTATTGTCTGACAATTTTGCCTGACTAGCATCCTTGCATTGTTCCTTCCTTGCCTTCCCCTTTCATCCCTTCCCTATTCAACACATACTCACCCCCACATTTAGGGCATGAACTAGAGGCTAGGTCCGAGCAGAACAGAAAGCAGGCCCAATGGGGACGACAACTGCCAAGCAACCAAGGGCTGGGGACAAAATAGACTAGGAAGAGAAGTAAAACCAAGAAATATTTAAAAATTAGGTGCAAGACATTTAAGGGAAAAAGTCCAAGGTTAGCCAAGAATGACTGCTTATTGCAGGATTCAAAACCTCTGAATGACAAAACTTCTGAAAAAGGAAGCTATGGTAGCACCCTGCTGACCCTTCTCCCTGCCCGAGTACTTCTCCATTTTGTCCTCCCCGCAGCTGCACGGAGCGGACAATAGCAGCAGCCCTCTCCTTGCAGGCTCTGCTTATACAGCAGCTCAGCTCTACGAATTGAATAAACCAGACCTCAGCCTAATTTTCAGAGACTGACTCGATGGACTCAGCTTGGCCAAATGCTGTGGCCCCAGAGGCTCGGGGTCTCGTCATGAGGCAGATACAACCTCACCTCGCATGGCTGCTTCCTTGTGGCCTCCGTGTTCGAGCCTAGAGACTGACCCCTCGGGGACTAGCCCTGATGAGACTGGGCCATGTAAACTTGTGTTTTGCGGTCATCTTCCCACCTGGAGCTTTTGAATTGTACCGAGCAGCTCTGAAGCCCTCGCTGCAGGGTCCTGCTCGAGTCTGACCTGGCCAGAGAAGCAGGAGAAGCAGAGGAGTTTGAGGATCCAAATGGAGTTGCCAGCTAGTTCTGGTATCTTAGACTTCCCCAGGCTGAGCACTGAAAGTCCCACATGCCAGGAAACCCCTCAGTCCCTGGAAAACTGGGGTGATTGGTCACCCTAAAAATCAAGATGCTGAGGCCCTGGTACCTGATTAGGTCTCCTCAGCTGTAAAATGCTGGGATCGGCCAATACAGCTTCTAAAGTTACTGCCACATCTGACAGCTCACGATTCATCCTCATGCTCCTGACTTTACCCATCAGCCCTCAAACAAAATTCGCTTGATCCAAGTCCTAAGTTCATGTAATCTGATGATAAACTAATCATCGGTGTGTTAACAGGAAAGGATGATGGGGTTTGTAGAGGAATTTGAACAATGGCTCCGGGAGGAAGGCATGTGGCTATAGCCAAGTGGCCCTAACCGTGGGAGTTCAGCTGGGGTGATGGCCTGTGTGGCTCAGTGTTGTCTTGGAAGGGATATGTTTATAGATAGGCGTTTCGAGGCAGCCAGCCTGGAAGAGCTGGTTTGATGGGCTGATTGCAGCTGCACAGCAGGAACGGTAGCCACAGGCAGGGCATTCCTGTCTGACCTGAGCCAACTTTCACAGTGTGACGTGAATAAAGTCAGTAGTTGAAACCAGAAACTGGAGAAGAAAGGAAGTAGTCTACTGATCCCACTATTTATTTATTTTTAAATGCGTTTGCCCTGAGTCCCAGTCTGTCATCTGAAATACAGAGGCTCCTAGGTGGCTCAGTCGGTTAAGCATCTGCCTTCAGTACAGGTCATGATCCCTGGGTCCTGGGGTCAAGCTCTGCATTGGACTCCCTGCTCATCGGGGAGCCTGCTTCTCCCTTTACCTCTGCCATTCACCCCACTTGTTCTCTCTCTCTGTCAAATAAATGAGATCTTTAAAAAAAATAATGAAATAGATATGCAGTTATTATTTTGGGGTACTTGAGAATTCAAACTCTGGCATCACCCCCTACTAACTCTGTAATATTGGGCAAGTATTAGGTCGAATCATATGAAATCGTCAATATTAGACCTTTTGACCTGCAAACACAGGAATTCCACAGGGTTAAGTCTAATAACCTACTCTCTTTTCCTCAGTCTCCTCATGTATGAAAGGCGGGTAGGCGCCCACTGAGAAAGCATGCAGAGAGGACTGACTAGGTGAGAAGGTGATCCGAACAGTCCCTGTCACACTTCCCGTTCAGTGGTGTCGCTATACTGCTGCCTCCTCGGCCACTAGCTGCAAAGAAGAACAGAGGGCCCGTGGACTCCATCAGCTGAGCATAGGGAGCCCCAGATTGTCCCGGGATGTGCAGCACTAACAGACCAAGGGGGATGGGGTACCTTAGCTGAATGTAGAACTTCATTCTCCTCCCAGAGTTAGGAAAGAAGAATAAGGTTATACCTCAGATTTTTCAGTTGTTCTGAGAATTGAAGTTTCTTCCTTTTCTCTCAGGACAGGAATTAGGAATAATTAGGAATATAATTAGGAATTATGTCCTAATTCTGAATTCTGAAGCATGGCAAAGGGCTTTTATAATGGGGTCTTGCTCTAGCAAAATTGGGCCCCATCTTTAACCTTACATCTGTGTTTGTAGCAACCACACAATGTGATCATCTTATTCAATTTGATTATATACCCACATACACATATATCGGGAAGCACGAACAGAACAAATGAGATAGCCTCATCATTAGTGGAGTATAAAAAAGTTACATTGGAGGGACGCCTGGGTGGCTCAGTTGGTTGGGCAGCTGCCTTCGGTTCGGGTCATGATCCCAGCGTCCTGGGATCGAGTCCCACATGAGGCTCCTTGCTCAGCGGGGAGCCTGCTTCTCCCTGACTCTGCCTGCCACTCTGTCTGCCTGTGGTCCCTCACTCCCTCTCTCTCTCTGACAAATAAATAAATGGAATCTTTAAAAAAAAAAAAAGTTACATTGGATTTCTCTCAGTAACTAACAGGAAGCAATGAAAGGAGAGGAAACAAAACATTTTGCTGCAGTACTGTCATTATATAATTAAATAACATTTATTAACTTAAGCAAATGCACTTGGCTTTTTATGGCTCAAAGAATCTAGGAAATAGTTTCCTTACATTTAATGAGGAAGTGCGTTGTTAGGTCTCTTAATATGTTTCTTCCCTATAGCACTTCTGTGTTTTGTCTGTGTTCTGCACTTTCATTCCCTTGACACTAAAGCGATCTGTTCACCAGACTGGGAACACTCTAACTCTTAGGTCAAATGATAACTGGGGGAGTCTTTGGACTCCAAGGCCAGACCTCCCTGTTATGCACATCCCATAGATATGTCATCAGAAATCCAAAAAAGAAAACAGCCTTAAGCCTGGCTTTTTAAAATTCCCTCTCAAGCAGGCTTCTTGCAAATGTGAGAAAGTTCAGCTCTCAACATATATTAGCAATAAGGTGTTTACAACAAAATGCCTGGTTGTGCCAGTTAACGGCTTTGCTCTTTGAATTAATTCCTTCCTGGTGACAAAGGCTGAGCTTTTGAACTTCTGGATAGGGCTAGGCAGGGCGTTTTTGCTTGGCTTGGCTCTCTTAAATGGATAGAAAAGGCCTGGTTGAACACCTGGTATTTTGTGGCCGGTTATTATGCTACGGTTGTTACTGTGCATTACCGAACTTCACTTTTTGACCACAGAGCTTACTGTATTCTTTAAAACAAACATCTTTTGAAAGCTTCGTATGCTCTGAAATGATTTTAAAATCCACTTTGCCAATAGGATTTGGTGCAAAACAGAATTTTTTAACCAATGTTTGCTTTAAGGCAGCATCTCTTCACCTGTCATTTGGTCTGAGTTCTTCAGCTCTCTCTAGCAATAAGTGATCTTTCCACTTACACTGCCATAAGCCTTCCTGTTCCTCTCAGCACGGTAGGTGTGCTTACCGTACAATGACCTGTCCCCCCGGGGAACAGATTTACTCTAGGGTGTGTGCTCATAACTGAGGCAGGGGAAGTGATAAACACTGAAACAGTCAGAGAAACAAATCACCTTTTCCACATTTAGAACACTAGTAAATCATTCACAGACAGGCTTTTGAAGCTGTGAGTCTTCCTCTAAGAAGACCAGGTTCCCAATTCTTCTCTTTTCTTTTTTTTAAAAAAGATTTTATTTATTTATTTGTCAGAGACAGAAAGAGAGAGCGCACACAAGCAGGGGGAGCAGCAGGCAGAGGGAGAAACAGGCTCCCTGTTGAGCAGGGAGCCCAACGTGGGGCTCAATCCCAAGACCCTGGGATCAAGACCTGAGCCAAAGGGAGATGCCTAACCAACTTGAGCCACCCAGATGCTCCTCTCTTCTTTAATTTTTTGTTTTTAAATTTTAATTTTAAAAAATTTCATTTATTTATTTGATATAGAGAGAGTACAAGCAGGGGGAGACGGAGAAGCAGGCTTCTGCTGAGCTGAGAGCCTGACACAGGGCCCAGTCCCGGGACCCCGGGATCATGACCTGAGCCGAAGGCAGACACTTAACTGACTGAGCCACCCAGATGCTCCTCTTTTCTTTCTTTCTTTCTTTTTTTTTTTAAAGATTTACTTATTTGAGAGAGGAGAGAGTGCACAGGCGTGAATGAGGGGGAGGGGCAGAGTAGACTCCACACTGAGTAGGGAGTCAGACCGACCCAGGCCTCGTTCTCACAACCCTGAGATCATGACCCGAGCTGAAATCTACAGTCAGCTGCTTAACTGGCTGCTTAACTACTGTGGTGTCCCCAAGTTCCCAATTCTTAAGTGAAAACCTAATCACCAAGAATATAGATCAAACCATCAAGCCATCCCAGTTGAGGTGGACAAGGGAAAATGTACATTTTCTTAAAAAGATTTTATTCATGGGGCACCTGGGTGGCTCAGTGGGTTAAAGTCTCTGCCTTCGGCCCAGGTCATGGTCCCAGGGTCCTGGGATTGAGCCCCGAATCGGGCTCTCTGCTCAGCAGGGAGCCTGCTTCCCCTCCTCTCTCTCTCTGGCTGCCTCTCTGCCTACCTATGATCTCTGTCTGTCAAATAAATAAATAAATAAATCTTAAAAAAAAAGATTTTATTCATTTATTTGACAGAGAGAGAGAGAGAGATCACAGTAGGCAGAGAGGCAGGCAGAAAGAGGTGGAAGCAGGCTCCCTGCTGAGCAGAGAGCCCAATGCAGGGCTGGATCCCAGGACCGGGCTTAATCTGCTAGTTCCCTCGACAGAAGAACTCCCATCAATCAATGCTTCTTCGCCTCACTTAGTTTTGTGGGTTTTTTTAAAATTATTATTATTTTTTTTTATTTATTTGAGAGAGAAAGAGAGAAATATTGAGAGAACATAAGCAGGGAGGAGAGGGAGAAACAGGGTCCCTGTGAGCTGGGAGCCAGATGTGGGGCTCAATCCCAGGACCCTGGGATCACGACCTGAGCCAAAAGCAGACACTTAACCAGCTGAGCCACCTGGCACCCTGCCTCGCTATTAGTTTTAGGAAAATGACACAAAGATTTCACCTCACAAGGACCTGATGAAGTTAAATGTGATACACATGTGATAAGAATTTTTTTTTTCCCTTGGTATTCCCCTATCTTCACCTCCATGCCTTGGACAGCAGGCCCTTGTCTCATTACCTTAAGGTAAAGGTATGATGTGATAGGGTAAACAGCAAAACAAGAACAAAACTTCTGTGAGTTGTGTTTTGTGTATAAAAGCCCTCAGAGGGCTGGAGAGGATTTGGAATACAGCCAAAGGGTTTAGAAGGAAAACGTTTGAGGACAGTGGGGCTTTCTTCCCTTCACTGGGGTAGGAGGAGAGATTGATGAAAAGTGAGAGCAAAGGCATGAATGGGTCCTTCCTTCCTGCCCTGCCCTTCTACCTCGGGAAGACAACAAGCCTGGGAAGAAGAACAGCTGTGTGGTGTGGGCCTACAGAACTCACCAGACCCTGGAGTGTCTCCCAAGTAGGGAGCTGCTGGACATGAATAGGCCACATGACCAGGCAGCAGGCACAGATGTATCAGTATCTGTGGGAAGACTAGAAGGAACTGTAGACATTTTAGTTGGTCCCTCCTCAAACCTGACTTGAGGAACAAATGGATCTCCAATACCTTGTACTAACCTGTGTACCCAACTGCATCCCAACTCAAACTTAAAGGTAGAGAGATATCCAAATGGTGGAAGTCATTGCCAACACCACTTTCCAATATAGAGTCAGAGCTTAAAAGAGAAAGTGGGTTGATTATAGTGGAATAAAGACACACTTTGGCACACTTGCATATGTATACTGAGATCTTTGCCTTAATCTAGTTTGAGCTTCTGTGGAAGACAACGTGGTACATTGGAGAGACACTAACCTGAAGAGCTCTGTAACTTAGTAGTATGTGACTTAGGACAAGTCATGTAACTACTCTGGGCCTCAGGGTCCTCAGTCTATAAAATGTGTATAATAACACCCATCCTGACAACTCATAGTGCTGTTGTGAGAACGGGATGCTACCTGTGGATGTCATTATATATAGCACAAGGCATTGAGCCAGCCTAGATAGTATCAGATGCAAATCATAATTAGAAGAAAAATCTGATGAAATAACTCCGACTTATAGAAACTTGTGGAAAAGACTCGTCAATTTCTTTTTCTCTTCCTGGCACACCAAAGATAACATTTCCCAATGTTTCCCAGCCTCCTTTGCGCTTAGGATGGAGCCATGTGATTGGGTTCTGCCACTGGGATATGGCAGAAGTAACAAACAGTGCTTGTAGACCTAGCTACAAATCCCCCTCTGTGGTCTTATATATATTCCCTTCTCCGTCTTTGGCAACTGTTGAGGCCATAGGTTGAAGCTGATGCCATTTTAAGATGAATTGCCAAGTCACCACTTGGAGGAGTTGCATAAGAGTGCCCCCTTCCTACATTGGCTTATGATGTAAGATATAAACTTTTATCATGTCAAGTCAATAATACCTTTGGGTTATGTGTTCATGTAGCCTATCTAGCCCTGACTGGTATGGTACTGTAATAGGGTAACATAGAATTATAATATATATACATATTTCATATTATCTATCTATCAAATGAGATGCCTCAAGAGTGAAGGAGTGTCTCAGTCAATATCTTTCCTTAGACATTATGACAAACATATAAATTCAGTTTGTGCTATTCTTGAGCAAAGACGTCACAAGCACAGGTTATGATGACATTCAAGTCTTGTCTGGCTTGCTCAGTGGAAGCACGGTCACCTATAATCCTGGCTCTGACAGACCCCAGGCTCCAATGGTGACAGACACCATTCTCACCGCGGCTGCTGCTGTTGAAGTCCCTTGCCTGATCACTGCACGGGCTTAGCTTGAAGGTGGCCTCCTCTCTCCTCATCTCAAACTCTCCGTGGACACTCAGCATTCTAACAGGGAGGACCCAGGAGATGCTCTTGGATCTAGGCAATGAGGAAACCCATTCTGTAGGGAACACAGCTGTTACTAAACATCTCAAAGCAGTAGGTTCTGCATGTTTGCTTATTACTACTCCCATTCCCCAAACAGTTCCAACATACATGCATTTGTAGCTTAACTTCTGCTCAAGCCACCAGAGCAATGGGTATTATTGACTGTACTCAGAGACCACAACCTCAGTGCCACCCGGGAGGCTAGCCAACCGCAGACAGAAGAACAGTAATGCTTTTCCCCAAAACTGTACTCTCTTTGTCCAGAGCTGGCAAGAGAGCTCTGTTATCTTCAAGGCCCCAGGTTTCAGATTTTCTCTGCCACATGCCTGGTCATGCCTGGTCACCACCCTCTCTCTGGGTGAGTCTTTATTCTTTTTTTATTTTTTTAAAGATTTTATTTATTTATTTGTTTGTCAGAGAGAGAGCATGAGAGTGCACGCAGAAGCAGGGAGAGTGGCAAGCAGAGGGAGAAGCAGTCTCCTTGCTCAGCAAGGAGCCTAATGCAAGACTCAATCCCAGGACCCTGGGATCATGACCTGAGTTGAAGGCAGACACTTAAATGACAGCCACCCAGGCACCCCTGGGTAAGTCTTTATTCTTAATGCCTTTGCACCATTGGGAAAGATCTCTAGGAAGGTCTGGTCATTTTATTCCCTAACAAAGACTACCTTCTTTTGGACCAGTTAACTGCTTTGATCTATGCCAGAGAATCCTGCCTAGGGGGCAGGTAGACTTGAGCCCTTGGTCACACAGGGTGAATGAGGAACCATGAATACAGTGGGAAATCTGTCTGCACAACTGAATGAAATCTCAAAGCCCTTATCCTGTAGGCCATAGGTGCAACTGTACCATTATCTTTGAATGAACGGTACTGACCTTCAGAAAAAGAAAGCATTAATGTATTTTTGCTAGGTAATATTATTATTATTATTTTTTTAAGTAATCTCTATACCCAATGTGGGGTTTGAACTCATGACCCTGAGATCGAGAGCCGTATGCTCTACTGACTGAGCCAGCCAGGTGCCACTATTATTATTGTTATACTGAGAATTGGTGACCTGAGGAATAAAGATACTTTAAATGTTTTAATTGTTGCTTCCTAAAATAAATGCTTTTAGAATCATAAAACTACTATGTGCTTATTGTGATCAGTTTGCCAAGTACAGAAAAGTATATAAAATGTTTTAATAGCACCTATCAGCTTCTGTTTTGTGATATAATTTGTGTGGTCTACCTTCCCTCTACAGTATACATCTCTTGAAGAAAGAAATCATAGCATTTCTTCATCTTTGTGTAGCCCATGATACCAAGGCTGAGAGTCTTGAATACAGTAGGGCACAATAAATGTGGAATGAATGTCATTTAATTAATTTAGGAAAGCTGCTATCTTCACCTACCTTTGTGGACCAGAGTCGCCAAGACTGAAAACAAAATAAAAGAAGATAACTGCCATAGACACTGGGTGGAGTGGCCATGACTATGGACTCTGAAGTCAGGCAGATGTGGTCTGAAATACATCCCTGATCTTACAGCAGTGTGTCTACGGGTGAGTTATCCAACGTTCTGAGTCTCTGGCCTGATGGGGCTCTGTTGCAAATTGCCCTCATTCCTGGACCGAAGCTGATGGCATGATCTCTATCCGAAATGATGCCTGGAACTCTCCCAATTTTAGTACTCACACCTCCACAACTCAAGAAATTCCTCAATCTCAGGTAAACCAGAAAAGATGGTCACCCCACAGAGAAGTAGGACAGATCACACACCGACGCTTAAAGCAAAGCACACTTCAGCTCTTTTCAGTTCCCCCAGCAAGTCCCGTGGCACAGAGAATTCTGAGGGGTGGAATAAAGGAAAAAACTCAAGTTTTTTCTTTCCTGAGTGGGGGGAAAAAATCCAGTTGTTCCCTACTATCTCTTTTCTTCCATGTGTACGTCCTTTACTTTCAGAGAACACTTTTGACCTTTCTTGTCATGCAATGTGTGGAGGTATTTCCCCCACCATCCAATTCTCTGACACGAGATGGGTGTCCCACAATTTAATTCAATTCTTAACTTGTCTACCTGGAGATAGGGTCAGATCTCATAGGCTCAGGTCCATGAGACTGCCTCCTCATTTTAGATTCTAGTTACAAACCCAGGTTGTCCCCTGGGCTTCTGACCAACCAGCTATAGACTGGCATTTCCAATGATCACCCTCCTTGGGTTCAATTAATTTGCTAGAGTGGCTTGCAGAACTCAATGGAACATTTACTTATGTTTACTGGTTTATAATAATATGCTATGATAACGGATACAGATGAAACCCAAAGGGAAGGAGGGGTGCATTGGGCAAGGGGGAAGGAGCTGGAGCTTCCATGCCCTCTCCAGGTATGACCCACTCTCCCAATACCCCCACGTGTTTACTAACCTGGTAGCTCTCTGAAGCCAGTTCTTTTTGAGTTTTTATGGAGGCTTCATTACATAGGCATGATTGATCAAATCATTGGCCACTGGGGAGTGAGTCAACCTCTGGGCTTTCTCCCCTCCTCAGAGGTCAGGGGTGGGGTTGGGCATGGGGAACTGAGAGTTCCAACTCTCCAATCACATGGTACGTTCTCCTGCCAATCAGCCCCCAATCTTAGGGAAGGTCCAAAAGTCACCTCATTAACATAACAAAAGGCGCCTCCAGGAGCTGTAGGTCAGGAATTGTGGACAAAGACCAGATATATATAAGAAACATATTTTAGGCATCCGAATGACCAAATATATATTTCTTATAAATCACAATATCACAGGTGGGGATATACCATCCCATTATATCAGGGGGAGGAGACCTGGAAATATTTAGCTCTTATGACCACCACACCTGCTTTGCCTCTTTCCTCCCCATCTAGGTTTATAGTCTTCCTCAGGGGATATTCAGCTCTCTCACCTGATCCTAGCACATTTATTGCCAATGGACTTTTTTCCCCCATGCCTCACTCCCAGAATAGCATTGGTAGTAGGTTGAGCAGTGGATGCCAAGACAGAATCAGCCTCTCCTTCAATTGTAACCATTCATAAATGTATTAATTAGTGTATTCATTTATTAGACAAATACCAATTGAATCTCTATTGTGCTGGAGATGTACCATGTGATAAGATGTGAACTTCAGGATAAAATATTTAAGTCTAAGAAATACTGAGCTACTAATATTAGTCTTTTACTATGCCATCTATAGATCTCATTTCCCTTATTCAATTATTTTGTGGGCAATTTGATATCTTCTCTCCTGCCCCTTTCAACATTCACTAAAGACTGAATTTATAGGCTTAAAGTAAGTAATTTAACGTGCTCAAACTAATAAACTCATACCTGCTTAGCCAAAAGAGCACTGTCCACCCATGGCTCTGCCTGCAGGGTTAGGTGCTGGATTTGGAGAAGGGAATAGGACTCAAAACTGGGAAGTTGTGACGCTCTTACATATTTGCTAATTCCTGGAAGTTGATTTTATGCCATAAGTGTGCCATTAGCCATTCCCAGATGCCAGTAGCTGCTTCGAAAGGTCTAGGTTACAGTAGTTTCCAATCACTTGGCAGCCCTGAAAAATCCCATGTCTAGGCCACATCATGAATCAGTTATGTCAGAATCTCTGGTGGCAGGCAAGACTCAGATATTGC
This sequence comes from Meles meles, assembly GCF_922984935.1. Lineage (NCBI taxonomy): Eukaryota > Metazoa > Chordata > Mammalia > Carnivora > Mustelidae > Meles > Meles meles. The sequence goes on from NC_060074.1 coordinate 73,560,464, forward strand.
TATTTTTCAACATTTCCGGGTGGAGCCCTAGGCCTAAGTCTGTGGTTCTCAAATTTAACTTGTATCAGAATCACCTGGAAGGCTCAGAGATTGTTGGTTCCCCTCCTGGAGTTTGTGATTCAACAAGTCTGGGGTGGGGCCCGAGAATCTGCATTTCTAACAAGTTCCCAGACAATGATGCTGCTGGTCTGGAGCCCATATTTTGAGAACCACTGGCCTAGGAGACCCTCAGTATCCTTAACAACCGAGTCGAATAAGGGATGGGACAGTGGTGAGGAGGCCTACTCTAGATTATTACTTCTGGAGGATCTGTTCAGGTTGCTCTCCAGACTCAGATCTGCTTGAGAGTAATCTGTAAGGCGGAGTAAAATAAAATGACCTGTATAGTTGTGAGGTTTAACTGTGATAAGGTACACACAGTACAGAAGTGGCCACAAAGCAAACACTCAACCAAGGCTAGCCCACGATGCTACACTATGTTTCCCCAGAAACCCAGTAATGATCTCGAACCTCAGAGAAGGGTCTGAAACTTCCGTATTTCAGAGTCTACCTTCTTTCCTTGGTCCCTCTCTTTCAAAATAATAATTGAAAAGGCAATAAACATTTATGATTTAAAATATGTAATTGTACAAAAGGGTGAGAAGTATTTTGCCTCCCCGAGGAGCTCTTCAGTCCTCCTGTTCTGTTCATCAGAGATAAGCACTAGCTCTGATTTCTTTTATATGTCTCTAGAGATATTTGTTGCAGATAGAACCACAATTGTGTGTATATGTGTGTGTATCCATCTCTCTTTTTTTTTTTAAGATTTTATTTATTTAATTGACAGAGAGAGATCACAAGTAGGCAGAGAGGCAGACAGAGAGAGAGGAAGGGAAGCAGGCTCCCTGCTGAGCAGAGAGCCCGATATGGGACTCGATCCCAGGACCCTGAGATCATGACCTGAGCTGAAGGCAGCGGCCTAACCCACTGAGCCACCCAGGCGCCCTATCCATCTCTTTTTAAAGAGTATTGACGATAGCATGCTATGTATACCATTTTACAATATTTTTTCTAATATTCATAAATGGGCAAACTGGTTTTTTTTTTCACCTAAGATGATATCTTGGGGATAGTTTCATATTAGTGCATATAAACGTGTATTCTTTTTTTTTTTTCTTTTGAGTAGGCTCCAACACAGGGCTTGAACTCTTGACCCTGACATCAAGACCTGAGCTGATATCAAGAGTCTGTGCTGAGCATGGAGCCTATTTAAAAAAAGAAGAAGAAGAAGAATCTTGGGACAATGGTGGGTGACCTGGATTATCCCATCTTAACGGTACTAAATTTAATGTGTATCTTGTTTGTGTGAGTTGTTGCAACACAGGCTGTGGTTTTATGTTGTGTGTGGTTCTTCATCCACTTTTTCAAGGGTAGCAAGGCCCTGCATCACCATTATGCAAAACTGCTGCTGCTATACATTTTTCCAAAATGCTTAAACTACTATTCTAGAAAAGTTAACTCACATACTGCTCCCTCTCTCTGTTGATGTGCAAGGACCCAGCAAGACAGTCTGAGAACATGAAAATCACATAGTCTTGGTTTCATTTCCAACTAACAGGTTTGGTTTAGTTACAATAGATCTTGAAAGGCCAGTAAAATGAAAGGATAAGCTGGTGACCAGTGGAAGTCCCAGGGTTGCTTAGAAGTATGGCCCCTTCCCCCATCAGCTCTTCTAGCCCCAAGTCTCCTCAAATAACAGCAAACCATGTAGACATGATGGGTTTGCCATAAATCAGCGTTAGGATAAGTGTCCTAGCCTTCCACTTCCAACCAGAGTAGCATCTCAAGCCTCAGCATAAGACCAAGGCCAGGTACACTGGAGCTTTAATAAAGCACCTAACTTACATATCCAAGTCAATTCCTGATAATTAAAAAATGATGTTCTAAAGCTAGAGATATAATTGGGTCTGTATAAACCAATATAAGCATCCCAAACTCAGCCCCATTTGAGTCCAAAAGCCCCTCCGCCATCCTCTATCGTTCAAAACTCTACCTGCACCTCTCCCACACTGACCAGCCCCCATTCTTCCCTTTCTTCCCCTTCTTCACACTGTTCTTCCCTTGGCTTAACTGTGTCCTCCCAGATGGATATGTTGAAGTCCTAACCCTGTGGCCCAGAGTAAAAGGCCCAAACTCCATTGCCTGATATACGCCCTGCCCATAACTCCAGCCTATTGATGGAGCTAACTTTTCCACCACTCATTTTCCCTTCATGTGCCCCCATACCAGCTAAACTGAACTATTATTTCTGTTACAAACACTCTGCTTTCTTACCTCCTTTTCCCACTATCTTTGTTCACGGTCTATCTTCTGGGAGTACCCTCCTTTCCCCTATCTCTTCATTGGTGAATACTACTTATTCTTCAGAGCTCAGTTACAATGCTACTTTCACGAAGCTATCAATGAATGCTTTGCTCTGCTTTGCCCCCCTAAAAAGTTCTTGCTCCAGTCTCTGAGTTTTCGTAGCTCTTTTCTAGACCTCTGGATACCTAACATTTCCTTTTTTAATTAAAATTATTTGTATTAACAATACACATCCTTTGTTAAAATCTTAATGCACTACTTCATTTAATTCTTCTAATGACTCTACGAGGTAACTATTATTATCCCCATTTTGCAGGTTATGAAAACTGAGGCACGAAGGGATTAAATAATTTATTCAAGAATGCATTTAGTGGTGAAGCTAAGGTTCAGATGAATAGAGCCCCAGAGCCCATACTTTTCTCACCACTACTACATAAGTTTTTGGTTTGCAGACAAGGAGCTCCTGGATGGCAACCATCCCCGGATGCTCCATCTTTGCATCTCCTAAGTACCTACTGCCATGCATTGCACTTAAAAGAAGCTCAGTGAAAAGAGGCATAGACTTGGTGAGAGGTTCCCTTTTCTCTCAACAGTAGGTGGGTAAGTTAATGACCATTATACAGTGTTCTATGCAAATACTACAGTTCCTTTCCCCACTGAGCCCCCCCTCCCTGTTTCTTTCCGCCCCTTTTCTGTGTTCAGCCTGTGGAGAAGGCAATGTCCTTGGGAAGGGTAGAAGGGACTGGTTTCCACTCAGACGAGTTCTCTTGGGGACTAGAGACTTCCTGAGAAGTTCTCAGGCAGCAGCCCTCTCTAGCTGGCAAATGCTCTACAGTTCACAACCTCAGGCAGTTCCAGAGAATGAACCTTTTGAAATGAAATAAACAGAGAGAAATGGGACCTTTTATTATCTCCAGATGGGACTGTGCAGCCTTAGAAACTGTAGAAATAATTCTTTAATGCCTGGATCACACTTCTGTTATCTCCCAAAAGGAAAGAAAGTTCCTTTCAATGAGAAGGGGTAAATTATGTTAATTAAAAAGCCAACATGGATTAAATTCTGCAGATTGAATCCCTGTTCCCTCTATCCAGATTTTTCTGGTTTGCTTTTTACTTAACTTTGCATTGCTCTCCCCACGTTTAAATAAAATATTAGGTTGAGTCGGAACACACACACACACCCAATTGTAAGACTGTTGTTTCTGAGTCATTACTCAAGACTTAGATGTTATTTTTAAAATGAGGAATGAAATCTGGCAGTGAAATGCTCTTTAGGGTATTATTGGAAAAGGATACATGAAAAGCGTATCTGTAGTATTTTATGTTTTACTGTTAGTGGTCACCAGTTGGGCAGCCTACACACAGAAGGTGCCCAATAAACATTTACTGAATGAATTCCATACTTAATAACTTTGGACTATAACAATATAAAATATAGCTTTAAAATGGATAGTGCCACCTATTGGTGAAGATATAAACTTTAAAATGATAACATATAATAAATTAATGTTTTGCCATCATTTATTATTTATTCCCACAGAGATTCTAAGAGATATTGAAGAGCTAGAAGGAATAGCTTGCTTGACCCATGCAGACAAGAGGCACTAATGTTTTCACTTGGTTTGCTCTCTAGTGGGCACCAATTAAAAGCTCAATATTTTAGAAGATGCCAGAGAAGTAAAGACATGGCCCTTGACTTCAAAGAGCATCTTTCTGGGACACCTGGGTGGCTCAGTGGGTTAAAGCCTCTGCCTTCAGCTCAGGTCATGATCCCAGGGTCCTGGGACCGAGTCCCACATCGGGCTCTCTGCTCAGCAGGGAACCTGCTTCTCTCTCTCTCTGCCTGCCTCTCTGCCTACTTGTGATCTCTCTGTCAAATAAATAAAATCTTAAAAAAAAAAAAAAGAGCATCTCTCTACTTGGAAAGAGAAGACCTACCTCCTGAGAACAATAAACAAATACAATAAAACCATAAATACACTGACATTAAAATGCACAGTGTTCACTCCATATATATGGTTATATCTTATATATTATGTAGTAGCCATACTTCCTGGACAGTACAGAAACAAGTATGTTTTGCTTACCACTTACCCCAGGCCTAGCACACCACTGTCCCTGGCACTTAATAAGCAATGATAAACACGACTGAATAATTGAATAATTCAGGTCTCATGGTTAAATACATGTAGATGTGTAGGTTATAGAATCTTTTAGTATATGTGCTGCTGAAGCGAGTACATAGAATATATAACATCAGACCGGCAAACAGATCAGAAAATACATGTGAACACAGGAAGTCCTATGGAAGTCCTATGAGTTGTGTTTTGAAGAATTCTTCAGGGAATTTATAACCTAATACAGATGAAGCCACCAGTGCAGGCAGCCCTCTTGCAGTCATGGATTTGGGTGTGAATTGAGATTTTAGTAGTTTGCTATGCCAATCCATGCTTTTTCCTCGGCCAGTAACTAGGTTTTTGCTCAGTATTGGTGAAGTCCAGAAGCAAAGGAGAGGGCAGATGGTGGATAGTTGCAAGACTGTAAACACATGTCTTACTCCTGAAATTTTATACTATTACTGGAGTATGCAGGTAGCCTCATTAGTTTCCTCCAACCTAACTATGTGTTTGAAAGTATTCCTATAATATTTGACAATATGTATCGAGAGTCTTACAATGATCATATTATTTGATCTAGTACTTTTTCTTCTAAGAAAGTATGCTAAGGAAATAATCAGAAATGTGAACAAATGCATCTGGAACAAGGGAAAAATCTACTCAATATGGAAACAGCTAAGTAAGCTTTTTTTTTTTTTTAAGATTTTATTTATTTATTTGGCAGAGAGAGAGAGAGAGAGAGACAGCTAGAGAGGGAATACAAGCAGGGGGAGTGGGAAAGGGAGCAGGCTTCCCGCCAAGCAGGGAGCCCGATGCGGGGTTCCATCCCAGGACCCTGGGATCATGACCTAAGCCGAAGGCAGACACTTGACGAAGGCAGACACTTAACGACTGAGCCACCCAGGTGCCCAGCTTTTTTTTGTTTTTTTAAAGTTAGGAAAGTTTTGTTACAGATATAAGACAATTCTCATGTGATCTTAAAAAATATGGCACAAAATTGGGGTTCCTGTGTGGCTCAGTTGGTTAAATGTATGACTATTTGTTTCAGCTCAGGTCATGATCTCAGGGTCATGAGACTGAGCCTTCCACTGGGCTCCACGTTCAGAGGAACTCCCTTTCCCTCTGCCCTGTCCACCCCAACTATCTCTCTTAAATAGTAGATCTTAAAAAAATATGGCACAAGGGGCGCCTGGGTGGCTCAGTGGGTTAAAGCCTCTGCCTTCGGCTCAGGTCATGATCCCAGAGTTCTGGGAACGAGCCCTGCATTGGGCTCTCTGCTCTGCGGACAGCCTGCTTCCTCCTCTCTCTCTCTGCCTGCCTCTCTGCCTACTTGTGATCTCTGTCTGTCAAATAAATAAATAAAATCTTTAAAAAAAAAAAAAGTTCAAAAAAAAAATATGGCACAAAATTACTATATGTTATCCCTGACCAGAAGGATTACAGGTGGTTTTGGTTTATTCTATTGTACAAAAATCTTTGAAATTTAGTGGGTGAAATTTAGCTCATCCATTCTGGCTATTTTTGCTTTCATTGTCCTTGGCCATTATTTTACAACTTTGCAGAGAAAGAGGTTAACATGTAGAAAATTGATATTAATGCAAATATTTCCTATTATAGCTATGCAAATGATTCCATTAATGCAATGGAAATGAATTTTGTCTGGTAGATAATAAAAATCTCCATAATACAAATCCATTTGAACTGGTTATAACATCTTACTGGTTTCCTCATTAATTAATGAGTTAAATAAAACCTTTGATATGTGCTCATTGTATATTTATATGAGTCATGATTTTACCTTTTATGAAAGCTATCACTTAACAGTAGGCATTTTCTATATTCTAGATTTTTTTACAGTAAACATGTATTGCTAATTTTTAAATAAACTTTTAAGTATAACATGCATGCTATACTTAAGTTTAACATGTATGCATGTTTTAAGTATGTATTCATGCATACATAAATTTATAGCTCAGTGAATTCACACAATCTTTATAGCTATGTAAGCAATCCTCAGATCAAGGAATAGAACATTCTTATGACCTCAGAAGTTCCTTCATGTCTCCTTCCTAGTCACTATTACTTCCCCACCAAATGGGTGAACAATCCTGATTTCTAACATCAGAGATTCATTTTATCTGACTTTAGCTTTATATAAGATTTATCTGTTTATTTGAGAGAGAAGGAGATAGCACACATGTGCATGTGTGAGCGGGGCGGGGGGGGGGGCAGAGAGAGGAGAGAGAGAATCTTTAAGCAGACTCCCTGCTAGGCTCAGAGCCTGACTCGTGGCTCGATTCTAGGATCCTGAGATCATGACCTGAGCCTAAATTAAGAGTTGGACACTCAACCAAATGAGCCACACAGGTACTCCTGACTTCAGCTTTATATAAATGCAATCACATGGTGTGTACTCATTTGTGCCTGGCTTTCTTTACTCACTATTATGTCTGTGAGATATTATCTATGTTGTTGTATAAAGTTTTAGTTCTTCATTCTCATTGCTGTGTAGTATTCCATTATGTGACTAGCATACACTTTATTTATTTTTAAAGATTTTATTTTTATTTATTTATTTGAGAGAGACAGATAGTCACAGTGATAGGGAGAGAGAGCACAAGCAGGAAGGAGAGGAAGAAGCAAGCTCCCACCGAGCAGGGAGCCGGACCTGGGGCTCAGTCCCAGGACCCTGAGATCATGACCTAAGTCAAAGGCAGAAGCTTCACTGACTGAGCCACCCAGGTGCCCCTAGATTACACTTTATCTATTCTACTGCTGATGAGCATTCAAATTGTTTCTGGTTGGGCCAGAATAATGCGCCTGTGCACATTCTTGTGCATAGTTTTTGGTGAAAATACGATTTCTGCTGACTAGCACATGTAAATCCGAAAAAATAAATCAGAACTATATAAAAATCAAAACTACCAACCAAAAATCAAAACTACATTAAAAAAGTCATTTTCCCTTTTCCCTCTAAGACCATTCTATCAATATGCAATTCCCTCGATAAACAAATTCTTTTAAAATATAAATGGGGGTGCCTGGGTGTCTCAGTCGGTTAAACGTCTGCCTTCAGCTGAGGTCATGGTCCCAGGGTCCTGGGATCGAGCCCTGCGACTGGCCCCTTGCTCGGTGGGGAGCCTGCATCTCCCTCTGACTGCTGCTCCCTCTGCTTGTGCTCTCTCTGTCAAATAAAATCTTTTAAAATATATATATATATGTATAAATGTATTCCAGAATTAATCCCCATTCACACCTTATCGTGAATTTCTATAATCTGATGAAATCAATAGCTAGTTGAGAAGCTTCCCCTGGTACTAGAGGGGGTAAGGAAATCTGGGTGAGGAAAAAGGAGTGGGAGATTGGGTGTGATAGGAAGACAGTGAGTGTTGGAACTTGAGGGGTGAGGCCAGGGAGAAGGAGGTAGGAGAGGGGAGATTTACTGACTTTTCCATTCATTCCAGGTCTTGGCTGTTTCCTTCTGACAAGAATCACTAAAATGATTGTTAATGTGACCTGTCTGATTTAAAATGGTTTACAGTTGACAAAGTGCTTTCATATATCCATTACCTCGTTTGGTCTGGCTCTCACAAGAAGTTGGGTGTTTTCACAACTGTTCTTCTTTTAGATGCTTAAGGCTTAAAGTTGGATATCACAGTTGGATGGGTAGGATTCCAATTCCTCCCTCTGAAGCCAGGCTCCATAAGCTAAACACATTTAGTTCACCCTCTCCAGAACAATTTGGTATTTCCCTATTCAGTTCCCATCTCAGAAAGTAGAGAAAGAAGGAGGAATTAAAGTGCAGGGGGAGCAGAAAATACGCCTTTGACATCTTTCTTATCAAATATTGTTGACCTTAAGGGATAAGCTGGAGGTCTGTCATAGGTGATTAAGGGGCAAAGTGGTACAGACTTGCAGAGTCTACACTGTGGCCTTCTGCAAGTGGGCAGTGACTGAACAAAGATGGTAGGGTAGGGTGAAGTGGGTGAGTGGGGGTGTGGAAATCCAGGATAGGCCCAACCCAGCAGGCTTGGTAGGGATGGAATATGGTAATAGTAATGAAAATGGCACTGGAGTTGCTGAGCACAGTCTGAACCGGAAAGAAATGTTTGCGTATCTAAGCTTTGAGTGAAATGGTGCAATGGATGGGATGTCCTAAAGAACTTGTAGTGAGTCTGGGAGTGCAGCTAGGTGGTAAGTAGTTGAGCAGCTAGTTGAGCAGCTAGTCTGAGATCTTGGAAGTGATGAGCAAAGAGGCCCAGGCTGGGGTGTGGTCAGGCATCTCAGTGAATCTTGTTTCAAGAAGGATTTTCAGAACTTTTATCTGGACTTGTAGCTGTTTGAGAGTCTTTGAATATGGTTCAGTTGAGCTTACTGTAAAGCACCCCCAGCAGATGGCAGGGGAGGGGGATGTGGCGCAGGCCTCCTGCGAACAGTCAGGCAGAATGGGATTCACATGAAAACCCCTGACAGCTACTCCCCTGTGTCTTTTGTTTCAGTGCCCTGAGAAAGGATTAAGGCTGATCCATGCCAACCCTGTCAATGGGCTCATTCTAATTTGGCAAGCAAATTGTTATCAACAGTTTCTAGGTGTGCATTTTCTTAGAGATGGATTCTGTGCAAGAAAAATCAGATTCTTGTTGCCAAGGTATTAATTTAACAAATAAACAAGTTGCAAAATGCCAAAGGGGAACATGAAAATGTTTCCAGGCTTCCCACTGGGCTCATCAAGAACTGCTTGTCTGCTAGCTCCCACACTAAAAAGGTCCAACATCTTCGCTGTAGATAGAGTGTTTCACCCCTTTCCTAATCAAAGCTTACAGTTATACCTTGGGACCTCAGCACTGTATACACAAAAGAAGCTTCTCCTTTAATATGCAAAATAAACAAAGAGTATGTTTTCCATTTTGAATCTATAAACATACAAGGGTGCAGGAGATTAAGTGTTCTGCATCACGTAATAAGGAATTAAAACTGGATCCTTAATTTGTGATTAGGTGTCTATATCCAAGTATCTATCCTCCATAGAGAACATAGAGTTTGGGAGTCTCACTTTCTATAGACCCACACCATTAGCCCCGTAACCTGGTCAGGCTATTGGTTTAGACATATTTCATCAGGGCTTGGCCCCCTGAAAGAGCAGGCTGCCCTCAGTGCTTCTTATTCTCTAACTTCTAAAGCATCTAAAGGGTTTGGCTATCCCACGGGCCTGCGAGATAAGGGCTGGATTGCCCTTCCAGGATTTCAGAGTTGTTCTTTGGGGACAGTCCAACCCTGATTGCTCAATTTTGCAGGCACAAGCACAGATTAATCATCCGTACATGAGTTCCTCTTCCAGGTTATCTGAGGTTTCTTGGATGACGTTTTAATTTATAAAATAAAGTAGTAGCCTCTTTAATGTTTCTGCTACAAATGGCCTTTTCTGTATATTTCAAATTTCCAAAAAACAGTCTTCCTACAGATGAATATAAATATGAGTTTCTTTCTTTTTTTTTTTAAAGATGTATTTATGTATTTATTTGAGAGAGATAGAGTGGTGGGGAGGGCCAGGGAGAGAAGAACCCACAGGCAGACTCCCTGTTGAGTCTGGAGCCACACTCGGGGTGGAGCCATCTCCCTGAGATCATGACCTGAGCCGAAGTCAAGAGTAGGATTGCTCAGTTAACTGAGCCACCCAGGTGCCCCTAGAAATTTGAGTTTCTTAAAATTTCATGAAGCTCTTTATATAAGGAAAAGACAAAAAAATGAGGGGCTAGTTATACATGCTATTAACACAGGGTATTGAGTGAGTTTTGTAAGGCATAAAATTAGGATGTTATGTATCTTCTAACATAAAAATTGTTCCATTTGCGGTGGTAGGAGGAAAGAAGATAGATAGCTCTTGGAGTTGAGTCATGAAACATGTTGCCTTTGGAGAAGAGGAGCGAATGGGGGTCCACCAGCCTAGTGAAGGTGGAATGAGAGGTACAGGTAGTGTTAAAAATTTTTTAAAATACAGTCTTCTTATTAAAAAGGAAGACTTTCTCATATTTCAAATAGGAAATATGACAAAAGACTGAGGGGAGAAAACAAAAAACACCTTAATACACCACTGATTACTAATTTCTGCAGTGGCTTTCCATTGTTTTGGGAATTAACTTCTAAATTCAGGGAGGAATGATAATTACCCTTGAAAATACCCTAAGTCACTCAGTTTTGGAACAGAATGTTGCTTCCTCAGTGAACAGTTAATGAAGTAGTTGTGTTTATAACCCTTGTTATTTAAGAAACAAAAATAAAAGTTTCTGTTAACACTAGAATCGCACTCAGTATGACTAGATACTCAAAGAATGAAAAGCACATGGAACCAGAAATGGTTCAAATTCACATTACCTCCTTCATATTTACTTTGCGTCAAGTTCAAGCTAACTGAAAGGAAGATAAGGCAGAAATCACCATACCATTTAATATGTTCTCAACTGCTCTCCCCTCCTCCTTTCTTTCTCCACTTTCCCTCTTTGTTCTTTCTTTTTTGCCACCTACTCTTACTAAGTTTAAGTGAACCCTAGTGATGATAATGCTAAATGATGCTACTGTATTTATAATACATTTGTATCTATCCTTTACTAACTTTTAAAGTTACAAAAATACATACATATTAATGAAAAAATTCAGATAGTACAGAAAGTATGAAATAAAATGTAAAATCTTTTTCCAACCTCTTGTCTCATCTGTTGGCATTCTTTCCACTTTGAGAGAAGGAGCAAGACCCAGTGTTGGGAGCTCCTTTCTGCACTTTTATAAACTATGTTCTTTGTGAATGTTGTGGGTATTTTTAATTAAAAATTTTTTTAAAGATTTATTTATTTATTTGAGAGACAGAGCCTGCAGATGGACAGAGGGAGAGACTCTCAAGCAGACTCCCCACTGAGTGGGGAGCCCAATGCAGGGCTTGATCGCACGACCCTGAGATCATGATCTGAGCCGAAATCAAGGGTCAAACGCTTAACCGACTGAGCCACCCAGGCGCTTCATGAATGTGTGTATTTTAAAATTATTTTAGTGGGACTTGGAGAGCAAGAGGAGAGGAAATGCATCTGCTCAGTCTACCACCTTGAACCAGAAGCCCTTTAAGAGTTTTTAAAAATATGCTTATATTCACACATTTATTTATTTTATGAAATGGAACCACTGAGCACATATTGGTTGTCACCAGTGTTTGTCCTTAATAAACTCTAGAAAAAAAATTTTTTTTTAGGGTTTAAAGAGCCTTTATTAAAGCCACTACTTAAAGAGGCATGATGAAAGCTATGGGAATACCTGATTGTGGGGAGACTCAGAACTAACAATGAGACATTCCTAAACCCTCATGGAGAGACACCCCTTCTGCCAAAGTCTGCAGCACCCAAGCAGGGAGGGATTGAGGACAAATACCATGATTATCTACCTCCTCCTGGCACCTGTTCTCATGCGGATGCCTCCCGTTGGCCAGACCAACAGAGAAGCCAGCCAGCAAGGGAACCTGAGTGATGCAGCCTGCCCTGGTCAATACCTGGGGTTGCAGAGTTCAGAGACTGGATCTAAGGCAAAGGAAGAATTATAGCACAGAAATCATTTAAATTATGTTGCAAATGTACAAATTAGTGGGAAGACACAACCTTCTATTAGTAAAGTGTGAAGGAATGTTAAATATTTTGGGTCGATGAAGGCTACGTTTTAATCCTCAGATCACCATTGATCTCTTAAGACCTAAGTTGTCAACCTAAAACATTGTTACTCATGAAAATAATGAGATAATAAGAGGTGACATTAGGATGTCCCGACAAGACCGTCTTTTCTCTTCTAATTTACTAAACTTTAGAAATCTTATCACATTAATAAATATTTACCTATAATATTACTTTATTTATTTATTTTTAAAATTATTTAATTGACAGAGAGAGACAGAGCTAGAGAGGGAACACAAGCAGGGGGAGTGGGAGAGGGAGAAAGAACCAGGCTTCCCTCCGAGGAGAGAGCCTGATGTGGGGCTTGATCCCAGGACGCCTGGATCATGACCTGAGTTAAAGGCAGACGCTTGACGACTGAGCCACCCAGGCGCCCTCCTATAACATTACTTTAAACATAAATAGTATACCTTCTATGGATGTATTTAACTAAACTCTTATTATTACGCTTGACAACTGAGCCACCCAGGCACCCTCCTATAACATTACTTTAAACATAAATAGTATACCTTCTATGGATGTATTTAACTAAACTCTTATTATTGGATATGTATTTGCTTTTACTATTTTGGTATGGTAAATATAGCCTACATAGTTTCACTATAAACATTTTTGCTGTAGACAACTTTGCAGTACTGCAAACATTTTCACTGCATAACTAATTGGCCAGAAGGCAATTATGTCATAAAAGAGAAAATAATGAAAAAATAAAAAGGAGATATTAATAAGGACATAGTGAAACATGGAAAAAAGTTAATAAATTAATTACTAATTTCTTCTTACTTTAAGAGAGGTATCAGTTTTCCAAGTGCCAGGATGTATATTTGTAACTGAGCTTTGTACTGGGTTGTGAAAGCCTTCGATGTGGTTGTTTGTCCTTTGCCTATTGTCACAAGCCCCTAATCTATGTTCCAAAGTTCCATAGGAAATGTGGAAGAAATGTTAACTCTAGGATGCACTTGTTACTGATCTTTGTTACCTTTGTAACTGATATTTTATCATTTTCTATAGTATAGTCTAGTATGCAGTTTGGCTTTATACTCTCTTATTTCACACTTCTAGTAAGTTTATCACCATATTTTCTCATAAGTTGATGTACATATTTATCATCTACTAGTTTAAGACCACCATGTCTACTCATTGCTGCATAGACCATTATGAGAACTAGCTAAGATTTAAATAATATAAAAATGGGAACTTTACCAATGGAGAAATGAAACCAAACTGTCAACCAGTTATTTTATTTTTCATGGCGAAATTGCCTTACAGCCAGTTATTATGGGGCAAAAATGTTTGTGGCAAAGATGTCTATAGCAAAGATGCTTATGGAGAAAGTACTGGACACAGCTGAGATGATCTGCCTAGTAAGGAGCTCAATCTTTGCGCATATCTTTAATTATTTCTAAAGATACAGTTCTGAAATTGAAATTGCTCCCCAAAAGATATGTGCATTTTTAAAGCCTTTAAGCGCAATGGGTATTTGTTGTTTTTACCTCTTAACTGTGCAATCTAGAAGCTAACAATGAATATAGCTTTTTTAACTAGGGTGGGACACTACTAAAAACGTTTTTCATGTCAGGACACCTGGGTGGCTCAGTTGGTTAGGCGTCTGCCTTCAGCTCAGGTCGTGATCCCAGGGTCCTTGGGATTGAGTCCTAAGTAAGGATCGCTGCTCAGCGAGTGGAGAGCCTGCTTCTCCCTCTGCCTCTGCCTCTGCACACTGTCCCCGCCGCAGCCGCCTGCCCCTGCTCCCCCCCGCTCATGCTTGTGCTCTCTCTCTCTCTCAAACAAATAAATAAATAAATAAATAAATAAATAAATAAAATCTTTTAAAAAAACAAAACTTTTTCATGTCAAGATCTGCCTCATCTTCCGAAGTAGGATTTCCCAGCACTAGGCTTGTGGGGGTGGAAGCATGATCTTCCTCCTTCCAAAAACTGGAGTGAGTCACTATCAGCTTTCTTTTCTCCACCCTCACATCTCAGCCTTCTTTTTTTTTTTTTAAAGAGAGAATTCAGCCTAAGGGTTCCATTGGATTGGAATTGGAGAGAGGTATCTGTTCCAGGTCTTTTTGCTTCAGACTGGAATTCATCTCATCTCTTAAAAACAGAGCATTCTTAAGATAAACTCTTATCTGAAGTCTAATTTAAGGTAACTTAACCAATGTAACAAAGTAAAAAGAAATCTCAAAAACAAGTTTTTGAAGCTATTAGCAATAAAAAGAGCTATTTAAAAAAAAAATAATAATGGCCCTTTCTGGCTCTCAGCCATCTTGGCGGCTACTCTTGGTTGGGGTTGTCCTACGTGTAAGGCAGGAGGATGATGGCTGCAAAGAAGACGAAAAGTCACTGGAGTTAATCAACTCCAGACTCCAAGTCATTATTGAAAGTAGAAAGTACGTGCTGGGGCACGAACAGACTCTGAAAATGGTCAGACATGGAAAAGTGAAACTGGCCATCCTCACCAGCAACTGCCCAGCCTTGAGGAAATCTGAAATAGAACACGGTGCCCTGTTGACCAACACTGGTATCCATCACATCATTATAGTGGCAATAATATTGAACTGGGCACAGCATTTGGGTAACACTACAGAGTATGCACACTGACTATCATTGATTCAGGTGATTCTGATATCATTAGAAGCATGCCAGAACAGACTGGTGAAAAGCAAATCATGTAAAATTTTTCTTTAACAAAACTGGCCAGAGCTTGTGTTTGTTTTTTTTAAGTGAAATGAACTTGTGATGGATATTATTCTGGTGGTAAGATTAAAGTGAATTCTGATGTCTGGGTAGATTCCCCATGTAAGTTACATTCCTTCCTATCTGAACTCTAGAAGGCTTTCACAGATCATCTTGGGGCGTGAAGAAAATCCAGCACATGGACATGCACACATACCTCACCACGCACACTCCTCTTTCTGTTTTCCTTGCTATTGCTACTACATACCACCATCATCAAAGTCTAGCAATGCTTTTAAAATATGTAATGTGGTCATTATGGCCGATCAGGGCATTTTCTAGGTTAAAAAAGCAAAGGACATACAAAAATGAATTTTCAAAATCTGTAATGGTATGTATATTGTTTTAAATTTTACAGGGCACTTTCACATATCTCACTCGGTCTTACAATACTCCTACTAAATAGATATTAAGACCCCCTTAAAAAGCAGATAACAAAACTGAGGTGGATAGAGGCTTAAAAATTCTTCAAGACAAAGTTTAAAGTTTTTCCATTTCAGGACGCTCCCCTTCCTGTAGGTTCTGTGCTTCTGTGCTCAGGGATTTCATCCTACTGAAATTGCTCTTCATCTGAGGAGGAAGTAACAAGATGAACTGCTAATTCTCTGGGTTCAGGGATTTTATGTTTCTTCTTACAAAGCCCTGACATTCTACTTCCCATCAGGCTCATGGACAGTTTGAGCAGGTTCCTGTACCAGACCTACATGATGGATGAAGCAAATAATTCTGAGTTTCCTTTCTCTAGGACTAAACTCATGGACACAGAAATACAGGCTAAGATCTTCCAGTAAAACTAATTCCTACTGTGGGTCATCTTACATTCAGCTAATTAGGAATTACTTTTTTTTTCGATGTGCATATTTTTTAAAAGATTTTATTTATTTATTTAACAGACAGAGATCAAGTAGGCAGAGAGGCAGGTGGGGGTGGGATGGGGGTTGTGAAGCAGGCTCCCTGCTGAGCAGAGAGCCTGATGAGGGGCTTGATCCCAGGACCCTGAGATCATGACCCGAGCTGAAGACAGAGGTTTAACCCACGGAGCCACCCAAGTGCCCCAGGAATTACTTTTGAGACAAATAAGCATAATTAGAACTTTGCAAAAACACTTCTGTAAAATCTTAAATGATTCCTGTCAGAGAGCTTTGTTTTGCCTGAAGTAGACAGAAGCATTAACTTGCTTAAATTAATAATTGGGAGTAAAAAAGAGAGAAAATACCAGAAATTTCCCTTTAAAGTGGCCAGGTTTATGAGTTAAGATATCTAAGAAATGGAAAGAATTTAACATGGTTCATAATCAAGGAATGTGACCAGACTGGGAACCAAAATTGTTCTGGGGTGATATGCTCATATTTTTCCATTTTAAAAAACTTATATTTAGTGGTTGGGTACCAGATTTATTCCTAAAACCTAGTGAAATTCATTGACTTTGAAATGGCACTTTCAATTTCCTGGAGATTCCATCCTCATCCTAATCCCTATGGAAACCTCGAGTGTAGTAGAGAACTGAGAAACTGAGACTTGAGATCCATTGGACCCTGAGGACTGTGGGGGAAGGTGGACTCTCTGGGGTTCAGTAGCTCTCAAATGAGTGTTATGCTACCTCTGGGAGATGACCCAGAAGAACCATCAAGAACAACAAATAACTGTTCATGGCTAATGATTGAGAAACTTGGGTTTCTTTCTAGTTAAGTTAAATTCCGTTTGTGTTTTCTATGAAAGGGACTCTTGTATTTCTTTTGCTCCCTATCTCAGTCAGTTGTCAGAATTTGCGTTGAACATACAGCTGATGCCTAGAAATACTTGCTTCATGAACAGATAGGGAGATTAAGATAACTGGCATGTCTTGATGTGCTGGGTCTTTGCAAAGATAAATTTGAACACAAGTGGAGATGATAGCACAGGATTTGTCTAAAATCTGAGAGATAGAGCAAGGGTGGGCAAATGAATTATTAATGAGTAGTTACACAAAAGAGTAAAGAGAATCCTTCCATAGCAAAAGCTTTACCACTAAGGAGCTATAAGGGCTTTGGGCATATTACCTAACCTTAAAGCCCTCATCTATAAAATATGGATAAAAATAGGAACTATCATATTGGATTACTATGATGATTAAATAGGACAATGCATATAGAGTAATTAGAGGAGTGCCTGGCAAATAGGAATCGAAGAACCTAGAAGGGCTGTCAGGTGCATCTATGCAGATGGTTAGATCTCTAGGGCACCCGGAAGCAACAAAAGCCTCTTAGACATGAAGGGGCCATGGGATACCTACGACATAAACCAGGCTTGGACATTATATTGTGAACTAATTAAGGACCAGCTAAGATACCCATCCCATTCCAGAAACCATGAACTGAGCCACCCTGGTGCCCCAGAGTGTTAACTACAGTTGTCATGTTGTACATTACATTCCTAGTACTTGTTATCTTATAACTGTAAGTTTCTACTTTTTGACCAGTTTCCACCAATTCCCCCTCCCATCACCCTAGTAACCACAAGTCTGATCACTTCCTATGAGGTCTTTTTTTTTCTTTTTAAAGATTGCACAAATAAGTGAGATTATACAGTGTTTGTCTTTCTTTCTTTAACTTACTTCACTTGGCCTAAAGCCCGCTAGGTCCAACCATGTTGTCACAAAAGGTAGGATTTCTTGTGTGTGTGTTTATGGCTTAATAATATCTCATTGCATTTCTAAACCACAACTTCTTTATCTATTCATCTGTTGATGAACACTTAGTTTCCATGTCCCCAAACCTTTTAGGACAATGATCTATACTTGACCATACTTATATTTTTATTTTTATTTTTTAAAGAGTTTATTTATTTATTTGACAGACAGATCACAAGTAGGCAGAGAGGCAGGCAGAGAGAGAGGAGGAAGCAGGCTCCCCCGCTGAGCAGAGAGCCCGATGCGGGGCTCGATCCCAGGACCCTGCAATCATGACCTGAGCCTAAGGCAGAGGCTTTAACCCACTGAGCCACCCAGGCGCCCCTTGACCATACTTTTAAAAAAATATTTATTTATTTGACAGAGAGCACATGAGCAGGGGAGGAGGCATAGGGAAAGGGAGAAGCAGACTTCCCACTGACCAGGGAGACTGACACAGGGCTTGATTCCAGGATTCCTGGATCATGACCTGAGCTGAAGGCAGATGCTTAACCAACTGAGCCACCAGACACCCCCTGACTACACTTTCTTAGATTGGGCAATAAAACTACATTGCTTTAAAAGTGTACTAACATTCACATTTACTCACCAAGTTCAACCCTGGTCTTTTCATTTATTTGGAAGCAGATCAATTCTTACGGCAATTTCTGAAAAAGAACACAGTGCTCTTGCAACAGTGATGACATTCCAAGAGGTGGGGTAAGAAAGGAGACATACAAAGCAACTGCCTGAGGTGGAGTGTTGACATTTGGGAAGGATGGAATGTGGAAAATCACTATCACAGATATTTGAAAAGAGGTTCAGAAAAATTCGCCATTTGGAGCTACCTATTTTACAGTGTAAAAACTCAGCAGCCTAACTGTCAGACATGGTCTCTAGGCATTCAGCATTCATTTTCACCACCTTCCACAGACACCCCATTGCCATTTTCCAGTATTATAGGAGCTGGAAGTCTCAAAACTTCTATCTTTCTTTTCATCATACACAAAAATCAATACCAGATGAATTGTAAATCTAAATGTAAACAGTAAAACAAAGTTTTCACACAAAAAAATTGGAAAATACTTTGTGACCTCAGAGTCAGCAAAGATTTCTTAAATTTCTTAAATTTTCTTAAATAACGGAGCCATAAAGCAAAGCCTCTGATAAGCTGAACTACATCAAAATTATAAATGTCTTCGGGACACCTGGGTGGTTCAGTCGTTTAGTGTCTGCCTTTAGTTTGGGTCATGATCCCAGGGTCCTGGGATTGAGTCCCACACTGAGCCCTGCATCGGGCTCCCTGTTCCATGGGAAGCCTGCTTCTCCCTCTCCAACCCCCCCCCCCCCCGCTTGTGTTCCCTCTCTCATTGTCTCTCTCTCTCTCTGTCAAATAAATAAATAAAATCTTTTTAAAAATTATCAATGTCTTCATCAGAAGACCCTATTAAAGGAATGGACAAATAAGACACAGAATGGCAAAAGGTATTGCCAATACATACACTCACCAAAGGACTCATAGAATAAAGAACTACAAAGAAGGAAAAGTCAGACAAGCCAATAAGAAATTGGGTGAAAAATAGGCAGTTCATAGAAGAGGATATCTCACTGGCCAATATACATATGAAAAGGTGCCCCACTTATTAGACATCAGGAAAATAAAAACTAAAACCATAATAAAATTTCAACACATCGTATTAGCCTTTCAACAGAATAGCTAAAATGTAAAAGTGGAAAATACAAGGTTCTGGTGAGGATGTGGCAGGGTACATCCCTCACTTTGGAAGACTGGTAGTATCTACTCAAGCTAAACATATGCTTTCCCTATAACCCAGAAATCGCACATTTATATATCTAACTGAAGTCTACTTTGTGGAATTGCTCTATGGTGTTAGAGGCCAAGACAGTAGGTAGCTTCTGGGAGGATAAAGCCTAGAAAAGAACATGAGGGGGGCTTTCTGGTGTACAAGTAATTTCTGTTTTCCAGTCTGGGTTATGGTTACATGGGAACACTCACTTTATAAAAATTCATCAAGCTGTACCTGATTGTGATTTGTGCATTTTTCTGTATATATGTTATACTTCAGTGAAAACTGACTTAAAAAAAATCCCAACAACTCGGGGCGCCTGGGTGGCTAAGTGGATTAAAGCCTCTGCCTTCGGCTCAGGTCATGATCCCAGAGTCCTGGGATCGAGCCCTGCATGGGGCTCTCTGCTCAGCAGGGAGCCTGCTTCCTCCTCTCTCTCTGCCTACTTCTGATCTCTGTCTGCCAAATAAATAAATAAAATCTTTTAAAAAAAATTCAAAATTTCTGTAAAAAAAAAATCCCAACAACTATAATTCTTAGACTTTCCTGCTAATAGGATTCAGTATACAATTTGGATTTTGCCAGTCAGGTATAATAATGTGAGACTGGAAGATAAAAGCAAGATGGAGGCTCTTTTCCCCTGCCTGTTAGTTTTCTCTGTTACTTTTTGATATGCCTGCCACATTAGATGTGATTTTCAACAGCCAGACTTTCTGTGCCTCTGCATTGCCACCAATTCCATTGGTGAGATGTGGCTGGAATGCCAGCTGTGGTCTCCATAGGTTCCTGATCTCTAAGTTGTTGTTGTGTAGTATGACTTGGAAGCCTAAGGGCCGCCCTCTAACCTCTGCTCTTCCAGCCCACCTAATTGT
This sequence comes from Meles meles, assembly GCF_922984935.1. Lineage (NCBI taxonomy): Eukaryota > Metazoa > Chordata > Mammalia > Carnivora > Mustelidae > Meles > Meles meles. The sequence continues at coordinate 73,580,698 of NC_060074.1, forward strand.
TTTGGAAACACCTAATTCCTTGTATTCAACACCAAGAGTGGTGTCTGCACTGAACTCCGGTTGATACATCAACTTATAACACAACTGATAGGCAATGTGGTAGGGTCCAGGTTGGTTTTAAATGTCTTTGAAAAAGGAAGTTACCATTGGCAATCCCAACACCTAAGATCAGCATTACCATAAGATCTGCTTTAGAGCTAACCTAAATCTACTCTGATGTGCTGTAAACCCATTTACTGCAGAGGATATACTGCTTTCCGCTGCCATTCAAAGATGATTCTTAAGGCATTCTTTGTCTTCTCTTCACAGCTAAATGGTACCAGTTCTTTGAACTTTTCTTGTTCTGCACATCTTTGTTCTGCAACTCTACCCAGTTGTTGCTATTTGAAAACAGTATTTATAAAAGTACTGCCTATTCTGGTAGGATTAGTTGTCCCTTTCTTTTTCTTTCTTTCTTTTTTTTTAAATTGAAGTGTAATTTACATACATTACATTAGTTTTAGGCATACGATGTAATGATTTGATATTTGTCTATATTGTGAAATGGTCACCACAATAACTCTAGTTAACATCTGTCACCATACATAGTTACAGAACTTTTTTTCTTGTAATGAGAACTTCCAAGATTCACTCTCTTTGCAAACTTCAAATAAGAAAAACAATTTTTTAAATAAATATTTTATTTATTTATTTTTAGAGAGAGAGCATGAGTTGGGGGGAGGAGCACAGGGGGAGGAACAGGGAGTGGGAAAAAAATCTCAAGCAGACTCTGCACTGAGCATGGAACCTGACATGGGGCTGGATTTCACAACCTTGAGATCATGACCAGAGCTGAAACCACCAATAGGATGGTTAACTCACTGAGCTACCCAGGGGCCCCAAATATGCAATACAATATTAACTATAGATAATGCTGTATATTGGCTCTCCAGGACTTTTTTTATAACTGGAAATCTGTACCTTTTGACTCCCTTCACCCATTTCACGTCCCACATCACCCATCTCTGGCAATTACCAATCTGTTTTCTGTATCTATGATTTTTTAAAAAAATTCCATATGTAAGTGATATCATATAATATTTGTCTTTCTTTTCTGAATTATTTCACTTAGCATAACACCCTCAAGGTCCATACATGTCAAAACGGCAAGATCTCATTCTTTTTTAATGGCTGAATAATATCCCCATTATATGTATATATATACACCACATTTTCTTTGTCTCATCATATGTAGATGGACACTTAGGTTGTGTCCATATATTGGCTATTGCAAATGATGCTGCAATGAACATAGGGGTGCACATATTTTTTAAATTAGTGTTTTTTACTTTCTTTGGATGAATACTCAAAAGTGGAATTGCTGGATGTGGTATTTCTATGTGTAGTTCTTTAAGGAACCTCCATACTGTTTTCCATAGTGGCAGCACCAATTTACATTCCCACATAAACAGTGCACATCCTTGTCAAAGCTATTATTTTTTGTCCTTTTTTTTTTTAAATTTATTTTTTTTTAAATTTTTTGTCCTTTTGATAATACCATACTAACAGGTGTAAGGTGATATCTCATTGTGGTTTTGATTTGCATTTCCATGATGATGAGTGATGTTGAACATCTTTTCATGTTCCTTTGGCTATCTGTATGTCTTCTTTGAAAAAAATGTCTGCTCAGATCTCCTGTCCAGTTTTTAATCAGCTTGTTTTTTGTGGTTTTTGTTTGTTTATTTGTTTTGTTTTTTGCTATTGAGTTGTAAGAGTTCTTTGTATATTTTGGATATTAACCCCTTATCAGACAGGTGATTTGCAAGTATTTTCTCCCATTCGTTAGGTTCCCTTTTTATTTTGTTGATTGTTTCCTTTGCTAGGTAGAAGCTTTTTAGTTTGATATAGTTCCATTTGTTTATTTTTGTTGACATTGACATTGGTCATCACCAAGACCAAAGTCAAGTAGCTTAGTGCCTATGTTTTCTTACAGGAGTTTCATGGGCTCAGACCTTACATTGCATTTTTCCATATACAGCTGTAGTTTTGGTATGTCCATGGGAGACGGTGAGCTCAGGATCTTCCTATGTCATCACCTTGAACTGGAACTAGCTGTCCTTTTCTTTTGGTTTACTCCTAGGTACACTCTTGTTTATCTGACCAAAATCTTAAACTGCTGACTCAAGTTTAGGTTATGGTCTGATAGATTTGTAGAAGGTTGAAAAATAAAACTTGCCAACCATAAGCAACAGTTTTTGTCTGGCTTCCCAGTACAGAACAATATTTAAGATAACAGCTTATAAACAATAAGAATCAGAGGTCAAAAGAAAAATTAATAGGCAAAGAGAGGAATTGTAGATTCACACATTTAGAAGAGACTTTAGAAATAGTCTTTATATACCAGGATATTGGAGCTCAGATATGTGTCCAGGCTTTGAGTCATTGCTTACTCTGAACAGTCTTGCAACTCAGAGTGTGGCCTTCAGACCAGTAGCATCAGCACCATCTGGGAGCTTGATAGAAATGCAGAATCTCCAGCCTCAAGCCCCACCAAATCAGAATCTGCATTTTAACAAAACCCCCATGTGATTTGTTATGCATGTTAATATTTGAGAAGATATAAGCAAAAGCACCACAGGTTTTTGTCCTACTATTTAAAATCTTGCATAAATCATATTACAGAGAAAACCTGATCTCTTTTGGGCAAGACCTGTACTATTACAGGTCCTGGTCTAATACATTATTTGAATAGCTGGATTAAATAAAAAGAAAAACTCTAACGATCTCTGGGAAAAGAGGGCATCTATTTGAGCTGTGCTTGTTTTTAATGTACCCATTCAGATTTTAATTCACTAGAAAAATTAATAGCCTATTTGGTGGTAGCAAGTCCTGCAAAAATAAGTGCAATAAAATGGAAGTATTTAAATGGGTATTTAAACTATGCAGTCATCAGTGATTTAGTTTTCAATTACACAAAGGTAATTACACTAGAATCCACCTCATTCACCCTTCCGTGAGAAAATGCTGGAGTGTTGTAATAAGCTGATGCTTTCAGGCAATGACTGATCTCCACTCCTTGTTGGCCAGGACCTGAATTCATTTACTTTAAACAGTTTAGGGTGTATGCTAGGAATATAAATGATGGAAACACCCTTTGTGACCCTTCTTACAAAGGAAGTCACATCATTATAAGGGGGCATGTGAGGCTACAGGCCTAGCCTCTAGACTGGGAAGGGCTCACACAACATGCAGATTTGGCTCAGGAGGGAAAGGCGGGACCATGGTAAAGGAGAATTCCACCACTAGCTCTAACAGTGTTAGCTAGTGTTAACTCTAACAGTGTTAAAGTTCCGTGCGTAGAGGAGGGTTTCTGGGATGCTGGCAATGTTTTGTTTCTTAATCTGGGTGCTGGTTACATGGGTGTGTTCAGTTTATGAAAATTCACTAAGCTGTTCACTTACAATAAAAATTCTTTTCCATGTGTATGTTATACTGCAATAAAAAAAATTTAAAAGTATAGAAAGTTAGAATTGCATAAGACCAGCTTTTTGTCCTCTTTCCCTCCTATTCAGATGCAGCGGGTCTGTGTCCCCTACTTTGAGAAACACGGCCCAGAGTAATCAATGAGGTTATAATCAGGAAAACTGATGAGCAAGTTTCTTTAACCCACCATATTCATAGAGGTGGACAAGTAAATCCAAACAGACAATAATGCATCATGCAAGGTGCACTATGTTCTAGGTGCTATGTAAATACATTCTCCTGGTCCTCACCCTTGAGAGGACGATATTATCTTCACTTACAAATGAGGCAAATAGCATCCATACAGCAGGCTGGACCAAAAGTCCATGGCAGATTTGTCAGAACCAAAGTCTATCTTATTTTCCGTAGTGCCACTTCCAGGCAGTTTGAAGGAGCAAGTAAGTCACAAGGACAGTCTGAGGGAGGTGTGAGTGGACAGAGAAGGAACATAGGACTCTTTGCCAAGATTAAGGGCAGATTGCAAGAAGGTACCCATGAATATTTTGGAATCCTCTGGCAGCTTCTCAGAGGCAATGCTCCAAGGCCAAACCCATGGGACCGCCAAACACCTGGAGAGTCCTGGACCATAGCTTGAACTTGGCTGAACATCAATTTCACCTTGGGAAGGTTTGAAATATACAGATTCACCAGCTCTACTCTAAAGTTCTGGATTCAGTACCTTTGAGGTGAGTCCTGAAAACTCTTTAAAAACCACCCCAGGAAATTTTGATGGTCAGCTGGGTTTGGGAACCACTACTGCAGTTATGCTGACCACAAGAAAGAGTCAGACTTGGACTGACCTTGGCAGTAGTTCATCACAAGCCAACCAGGGGAAAGCAAAGGGTGCATAGGGGCACCCTCAAACTGTGAAACTATAGCCAGATGTTAGGCCAAGAAACAAAGCAGAAAAAAAGGAAACTTGCTGTCATGAGATGGAAACTCATGACTAGCTTATGTCTGCAAATAAAAGCCTGCTCTTGTGTCCTAGGCATTTACAGTCAACTAGAGTTTCTCCTTTAGTTTGTTCACAAAGAAGGCATCAAAAGGGTTAAAATTTTTTTAAATTTTACCTTTTTAAAATATTGAGATATAACTGACTTATAGCATTTAAAATTTTTTAAAAAGATTATATTAGGATTTTTTAAAGTATTATAAAAAGAGAGACAAAGTACAAACTTCCAGTTATAAAATAGAGAAGTCATGGGCATATAATGTACAGCAGGGAGATTATAGTTAAAGCTGTAAAAAATATAAACAGTAAGTAAATTTCATATCTCAGATCTCAATATGAAATCCTAGGCTGTTTTTAATTAGAAGTTTGAGAATTTTGAACAGAGTAAAAATGGGCTTTACAAAATTTAAGGAAATGGTATTGCAAAGGTAACAAGATCCAAGGGCACCCTCTTCTACCCCATCAACTTGAACTGGTTTATTCTAGATTTAAACTATGACTTTGAACAACCTAGATTTCTATTTGACCCCAGTGTTCAGTGGTAAAAGTACAGAGGTGATTATGTCCGGTCAATAACTTCCCTATCTCATCTGTCAACTAGAATAAATAGCTAAAACTGATAAGTTGATAAAGTACTTTTTTTATTGGAGAGTTAATAACTTACTCTGAAGTAGACTTTAATTACTAGACCTTGCTAACAACTGACATACGAATTAATTGCCAAGTTTAATCCCTTTGCAAGTTTAAAAGAGAACTTCACAGCACTCAAACCTAAAGGAAATATTTATGATATAAATGACAAAGCACAATTCAATCCATTATTCATCAGTATAAATGGGAACAAAATACAGGGAACAATAAAATAAGCCTAGAATTGGAGCTAATTAGATTTAAGAAAACCATTTTAACCTAAACACGTTTTCATCCTAAGCCCTTGTCTCATTTGAGGAAACAACCCTAGTTCTTTGTGTATGAGATTAGAGCCCATGTTTAATTTTTTCCAACATGTAAAAGTGGTGTAAAGGGATCTTTGAGCCAAGAAGTATATTCTGGCTTCAAACACCAGAGAGCTGATCAATGTCCATGAATTTTGTAAAAAGTTAACATTACTCTTCTGGATAAAAAAAAGGGGGGGTGTTACAAAAAGGACAAATTAGAACACAAACCCAAAGATTAAAAAGATCCTTGGTGTGTCCTCAGTTCCCCAGTTTATTCAGATTTTTGTTTTCGGTTTCAGTAAAACACTTCTAAAGGGGAAGAATGTTTAGTTGCAAGTAAAATTTTCTAAATAGCTATAGCAGAACAAAAACAATTATTAAAGTAGGTTTTTCATAAAGAGATTTTATTTTTAATTAATCTCTATATCCAATATGGGGCCAAAATCACAACCCTGAGATGAAGAGTTGTACACTCCACTGACCGAGCCAGCCAGGTGCCCCCTAAAGCAGTTTCTAGTCTGAACTTCTTGATTTAAAAGAATCATAGTGGGATGCAAGCTGGTGCAACCACTCTGGAAAACAGCATGGAGGTTCCTCAAAATGTTGAAAATAGAACTACCCTATGACCCAGCAATTGCACTACTGGGTATTTACCCTAAAGATACAAACATAGTGATCTGAAGGGGCACGTGTACCCGAATGTTTATAGCAGCAATGTCTACAATAGCCAGACTATGGAAAGAACCTAGATGTCCATCAACAGATGAATGGATAAAGAAGATGTGGTATATATACACAATGGAATACTATGCAGCCATCAAAAGAAATGAAATCTTGCCATTTGCAACGACATGGATGGAACTAGAGCGTATCATGCTTAGTGAAATAAGTCAATCGGAGAAAGACAACTATCATATGATCTCCCTGATATGAGGACATGGAGAAGCAACATGGGGGGGTAGGGGGAAAGGAGAAGAATAAATGAAACAAGATGGGATTGGGAGGGAGACAAACCATAAATGACTCTTAATCTCACAAAACAAACTGGGGGTTGCTGGGGGGACGTGGGATTGGGAGAGGGGGAGCGGGCTATGGACATTGGGGAGGTGAGGCGAACCATAAGAGACTATGGACTCTGAAAAACAACCTGAGGGTTTTGAAGGGTCAGGGGTGGGAGGTTGGGGCAACCTGAGGGTTTTGAAGGGTCAAGGGTGGAGGTTGGGGGAACAGGTGGTGGGTAATGGGGAGGGCACGTTTTGCATGGAGCACTGGGTGTTGTGCAAAAAGAATGAATACTGTTACGCTGAAAAAAAAAATAAATAAATAATATCTTAAAAAAAAAAAAAGAAGAAAGAAAAAAAAAAAAAAGAATCATAGTGGGGTGCCTGGCTCGCTCAGTCAGTTAAGTGATTGATTTAGGCTCAAGGATCATGAGACTGAGCCCTGTGTCAGGCTCTGAACCAGGCATGGAGATTCTCCCTCTCTGCTGAAGATTCTCCCTCTCATTCTCTCTCTCTGGCCTTCCGCACTCTCTGAAAAAAATTAATAATAATTTTTTTTAAAAAAGGCTCACAGTAACCTGAGATACAACCTATTGTATTACCTCTTTAGAAGGGAAATTATTTGTGTGCCTGGGTGGCTTAGTTGGGTAAGCATCTGCCTTTGGCTCGGGTCATGATCTTGGGGTCCTGGTATCAAGCACTGCATTGGGCTCCCTGCTCAGCGGGGAGTCTGCTTCTTCTTCTCCCTCTGCCCCTACCCACTGCTCATGCACTTTCTCTCTCTTTCTCTCTTTCTCGCTCTCAAATAAATTTTTAAAATCTTTAAAAAAGAAAAAAGAAATTATAGATATCAGAAAAGTGGTATTTTAAAAACTCATATATCCTTGCACTTATGATAAACTGATTTTTGACAAGGGTTTCAAGATAATCCAATGGGGAAAGAATAGTATTTTCAACATATAGTTAGGGATAACTGAATATTATATGCAAAAAAGATAAAGTTGGACCTTTACCTCACACTAAATATAAAAATTAACACAGGGGCGCCTGGGTGGTTCAATTGGTTAAGCGTTTGCAGTCAGCTCAGGTCATGATCCCAGTGTCCCAGGATTGAGCTCCACATCAAGCCCCCCATCTGCTCTTCTGGGATCGTGCTTCTCCCTCTCCCTCTGCCCCTCTCCATGGTTGTGATCTCTCTCTCATGAATAAATAAAATTTTTTAAAAATTTGACACAAAATGGAGCAAAGACCTAAATGTAAGATCTAAAACTATAACTTTAGGGGTGCCTGGGTGGCTCAGTGGGTTAAAGCCTCTGCCTTCAGCTCAGGTCACAATCTCAGGGTCCTGGGATCAAGCCCCACATTGGGTTCTCTGCTCAGCAGGGAGCCTGCTTCCTCCTCTCTCTCTCTCTCTGCCTGCCTCTCTGCCTACTTGTGATCTCTGTCTGTCAAATAAATAAATAAAATCTTTTAAAAATAAATAAATAAATAAAACTATAACTTTGGAAGAAAACATAGGCATAAATCTTTGCAACTTTAGTTAATGGTTGGTTATATACAGCAACAAAAACACAAGCAACAAAAGAAAACATACACAAATTTGACTTTATCTAAATTAAAAATTTCTGTGCTTCAAAGGACACCAGCAAGAAATGTACAGAATGGAAGAAAATATTTGCAAATCATATATCTGACATGAGAGCCACAACTAAAATACACTAAGAATTTTTACAGCTCAATAATGAGAAGTCAGCCCAAATTAAAATTGGGCGAAAGATCTGAACAGACATTTCTCCAAAGAAGATAAACAAATGGTCAATAAGCTCATGAAAAGATGCACAATTTCATTAGTCATCAGGAAAATGGCAAATAAAAATCACAGTGAGATACTACCTCAAAGCCACTAAGATGGTTAGCATAAAAAAGACATAATAACAAGTGTTGATGAGGAAGTACTGAAATTAGAATCTTCATGCATTGCTAGTGGGAATGTAAAATAAAGCAGCCTTTTAGGAAAACAGTCTGGCAGTTTCTCAAAAGGCCAAACACTGAGTTGCCATATGATCCAGCAATTCCCTTTTTAGGTATATAACCCAACACAAATGAAAACATGTCCAAAACTAGTATACAAATGTTCACAGCAGCATTATTCATGACATCTAAAAAGTAGAAACAGGGGTGCCTGGGTGGCTCAGTGGATTAGGTCTCTGCCTTCGGCTCAGGTCATGATCTCATGGTCCTGGGATTGAGCCCCGCATCAGGCTCTCTGTTCAGCAGGGAGTCTGCTTCCCCGCTCTTTCTCTGCCTGCCTCTCTGCCTACTTGTGATCTCTTTCTCTGGCAAATGAATAAATAAAATCTTTAAAAAAGAAAAAAAGTAGAAACAGCCCAAATTCTATCAATTGATGAACGGATAAATAAAATGTGTTATATCCACACAATGGAATATTGTTTGGCAATAAAAAGAAAGTATTTATCTCACAGATAAACCTTGAAAGTATTAAGCTAAGTGAAAGAAGCCAGTCATAAAGGACCACACATTATACAATTCCATTTATATATAAGGTCCAGAATTGGCAAACCTATACAGACAGGAAATAGCTTAGTGATTGCCTAAGGCTAGGGCAGAATGACTAGGAGTGACTCCTAATGGATACAGGGTTTCTTTTGGGTGTAATGAAGATGTCCTAAAATTGTGGCATTAACTGCATATACGTGTAAATATACTAAAAATGTTTACAGATTCTTTTAGAAAATTTACCTTAAATATGGACATTAGTAAAACAGGCAAGGTTACTCTATCAAATGAGATCAAATGATATCAAAAATTGGGGAAAGTGCTTAGGGTAACAAAACTTTTTAGAAATCCAAAACAGGATTTTTACTTTTTACTGTCTGGGATACATTTTGGACCTATTATGTCAAATAAGCCTAGAATAGTAATTTTTGAAGAGCTATTCTTCACAACAGGTAAAAAATACATTGCAGGAGCCAAGACAGCCTCCTAAAATTTGTGAAACTGAGGGTAAAAGTACAAATGGATGTCCATATTCCATACGTACATGTAAAAGTTATAAATAAAATATGTTCTATTTTCCTAACTTGATAACTTTGTCTACCTAATGACCTGAAGTCCAAGTCTGAATGTGTAATTCTTAGACTTTGCTGTTCTGCACCAGGATATGGAGGTATGGGGAGAGCTGAAGCTATCCACTTTCTTTTCCCATTCCCGGCTCTGACTAAGACATGTCTGGGATGTGTGGATGCCCCAGCCCACATACCACACTCTGTGCATACCCCTAAGACTCTCCTTGGCCATCTTTAGGCTACGGGGTGCATATATTGGCGGCATGGTCTGCCCTTGGGAGGATAGGACTGGAGAAGCGTAAGCAGGCCTTGGAAGTGAACTTGGGGCACCGAGACAAGGAATTCTAAGGTGGTCCAAGTTATCCAGACTGTGACTGAGTAGGGATTGATGTGGATTCTGAGTGAGTACATCCCCTTCATCCCAGTCTCCTCACTCTGTGGTGAGGGGCTCAGCCAGGGTGGGTCAGAGAAGGGCCCTCTAAAAGTTGAAAGGCAGTATCAGCAGGAGCTCTACCTTGTGGAATGGGATAATTAGTCTAAGACACGGAATCCTGGCACATACCTCAGACCTGCTTCAGCAGGAGGAGGAAGGCCAGATCAAGCTTGTCCAGACAGGGAAGATGGATCATGCCTCACTCACCCTGGAGGGTTCACAGAAGCTTATCAATTCTTGGCAAAGCAGAATAGCTCAATCTGGGAGAGTCTGTCCAGATCTGAATGCCAGTTTAGTTAATGATTTAAAGGAGCACTCAACTTTTCATTTTATGGAGATAACGTCTGGAAGATTCTGGTGTTATTTTTGTAAAGGTTGCTGAACTCCCTGTTTGTCCTCTTCCTTGCTGTGACTTTTGCTTTCTCACCCTCCACTGTTCTCCTAGTGCCAAGGACCCACTTCCTCTTAGCCTATTATTGGTGTTGATGATTTCAGCAATGATCCTGATAGATACCCTCATCTCCTTGGTCCTTCATTCATTCCTGTCTTCCTAATCCCTACCCTGAATGAAATCCATCATGTACTTTCTGTTTCCATTCCCAAGCAGAAGATATTGCTGGAGAAAATTTAGAAATCTGATCCAAACTATGTCAGGTGACTGTACCAGATGAGCCTTCACTACTAAAGGTGATTCTTTGAATTTTCAATCAAGTACATGCCTTCCTATGACATTCCCCTCTTTCTTTTCTATATCTCTCCTACTTCCCCCAAGTCCAAATCCTACCTCTTGCATATCACTTCCCCATTTTGCTTAATGAAAGAAATTAAGATTCTACAACATGAGCCTCCCCTTTCTGTTTCTTTCCTCCTTCCCTCCTCCCCTTCCTTCACCCTTTCCTTCCCTTCTTTTGCATTCACTAAAACCTGGGATATATTCTATATTCCTCTCTTTCCTTTCTTTGCTACCCCTAGTCCGATCAGTATCCACATACTATTGATCTTCCCTCTTAAACATCTCTTCAACCCACCCTCTCCTCTTCATTTTGTCATTTTCTTGGTCCAGGCCTTCATCATCTCTGCCTGTCTTCATTCAATTGTTTTCTAAATGGTAGCCACGGACACTTGTCTCAACCTTCTCCACTTCATCCTCTGTAGTCCTCCCAGAGGGGTATTTCCTTAGAGAAGGAAGTAGAGGCTGAGTTGGGGGTGACAGAGCAGGGAAGAAAGGAGAGTCAAAAGAGAGGAAGGCCCAACATCTGGAAATCAAAGAGAGACATTGAAGGGAGAACAGAAATGCCTGCCATTTAGATTCTCTCACTTTCTTCATGAAATCTTCAGTTAAATCTGCTGCTTTGTGGGGTTGACTTACTTTTAGAGAAATACGGCAAAGTACTGTGTCCTGCTTTAAGGTGAAAGGCAGTGCACATGAAGCCAGATCTTATCTGGTTTGCATGTTCAGTTTATTCTTCATTCATTCATTCGTTTGTTATTTAACAAATATTTATTGAGCGCCTACCATGTATAAGGCACGTGCTAGGTGTTGGAGGTATGCAGTGATCAGGATAGAAACAATCTTGTCTTGAAAGCATTTATAGTCTAGACAGAAAGCTGGTAAATAAAACAAATTAAAATATGATAAATGCTATGACCTGAGAAAATTATGGGAGTACATGGAAGGGACACATCAAAGTCAGGGGTGAGAGGGAGGTCAAGAAGGACTTCCTGGAGAGCTGGCATTTACTCTGAGACCTGAGGAATGTGCAGGCATTAACCAGGCATAGGGAAAAGTTGGAGAAAATCCTCTAGAAATGTTAGAAAGTCCAGAGGCAAAAGAGAGCACAAAGAGTCCATGGAACTGAAAGAAGAGGGAAAATTGCAGGAAATGAGTTGGGAGAGTTAAACTGGGGACAGATCGCAACTTGTAAGTCAAGTTTAAAAGTTTAGAGTTTACCGAAAGGCAATGGGAAGGTACAGACAGGCTTTTAGCAGGTGAATGATCTGATCAGATTTATGATTTTGAAAGAACATGTGATAGGATGATATGTGAAGCATGAATGGAATGCACTCTCTTCACTCATCTCCTTGGGCTCTGAACTGTAACCTGTACCCTGACACCAAACCAACCAACACACACACACACAGACACACACCCCCCCCCACCACCATGACCACCACCACCACTACCAGACTCTTATTAGTAGAGTAGAAAGTACATCAAATATTGTGGAGATAATCTGATGCTGAGAGAGAGACCCAGACCTACATTGTAAAAATGAAATATAAAAGATTCTGCTCTTTAACCAGAGATTAAACTGAAATTGGGAGAGATTAAATAATTAATTTTTCTATTGTTTGAGATTAACGCAATTCCACACATGAGAATTAATGAGATTAAACAATGTACACATGTGTAAATATGAATCAATTTTTCCTGTCTGTGCTATGAGTGGAGAAGAAATGACCTGATATGGATGTGCTGGACAGAAGAAAGAGATGTTTCTGTATTGTTTGCTTGGGTTGCAGGCAATGTGATTACTCCTCTATAAGATGAAGCTACGTGGGACCCGCATGTATACGCAGCCAGCCCGTCACTGCCCATCAGAGCCCAGGGTCACAAACACTGGGCCCCGCTGGACTGACAGAGTAGACAACAGTGGCATTAGCAGTTCATGCCAGCATTCAAACCACCCAGATGAGATCAGACGAAGAGCTCACACTCCATCACGCCATGAAGCCAATCATACATGGACCTCCATCCTCTCTCCACCAAGCAGTCAGGGATGATACACAAGTTTCTGGCTGCATCAGTGAGTCCAGGGTAGTGCTTACCACTCCTACGGAAATTCAGGAAGAGGTACATGTTTGAAGAGGAAATGAGTTCACTTTAAGATGCCTTGGAACCTACACGTGGAGATGCCTAAAATGAAGCTCAAGAGAAAGGTCTGGGCTGGACAGATATCTGGGAGCATGCAGGGGGTGTCACAGATGCCCAGGAAATAGTAAGTATGAAAAGGAGGACATGTCAAATGTCCAGTAAAGAGAGGATTGACAGTTGTCCCTTGAGTGCAGCTACAGGGAGATCACTGGTTATTTTGGAGAAAGAAGAATGGGAGAGTGAATGAAAAGCGAGGAAGTTAAAACAGTGAGTGGAGATAACTTTCCCAAGTTATAACTTTTCTAAGTGGATAACTTTTCCACTGGCAAGGAGTGACCAGGCTGTAGATGGAGGGGGAATGTGGCTTTTTTTGGAAACTGAGGAGGAAGGAACCAGTAGAGAGAAGAGGTTGAATATATAGATAAGAGCGAGAAACAATAACCAAGAGTGAGGTGAATGAGAAGTCAGGAGAGACGACCCACACCACGGGCCAAGACATGGGCCTTAGAGGAAGGAGGGAACATCTTTCGTAAAGAGGTAAGATCGAGGAAAGTGGCAAGGTGGGGAAAGATGCAAGCTGATAGGCTGGCTTGGAAACCTGAGACTACTCACATCTCATAACTTCTGTTTCACCCCCTGACAGGTGGAAAATAAAACCACCTACAGTGAAGAGTAAAGAAGGCAAGCTTGGAGGTTTGGAAAGGGGAATTCCCGAAATAGCTGCTCTGGTGACTCAGAAAGAAAGAGCAAGCAGGTGAGGGGAATGTGGTAGGATGGCAGGCAGTACAAAGTCCCGAGTGAGGTTGCTGAGCTGAATTTTGGGCAGCCCAGTCTGTATGACCATGCAGTTTTCTCCGGCAGTGTCCAGTAGCCCAGGCAAAGGAACGGCCAAGGCAAACAACTAGATTCAAGTTTTGTCAGGCAGATGAAACAAGAATAATGGAGCAATGGAGCAATGGGGTTGGGGCCACATGTCAGAGGTTAACATTAGAAAACATGGAATCTTTTCTGGATAAAGAAGGAAAAGGAGCCAGCAAGTGGAGGGTAGATAAGGAGAAAGAAGAACACAGAATTCTTAATTAGCTTAAAAAATCAATACAGTAAAAATAACCAGAGGAAAAAAACTAGAGGAATAGAAAGTCATGAGTTCAGAGGTGCTTGTGGTTTCTTGATGACCGAGCCTGGGGTGGCCATGAGATTGGGTGTTTGAAACAGAATAGAGAAGGAAATCAGAGATGGAATCAAGGAACTGAGAGAGATCAAGTGTGCCTCATGGTCATAACACACGTGCTCGACTGTTGGCAGAATTTGGAATGAAAAGGGATACCGGGGTTCATTGCTAATGTCTCTACTAAATAAAGGACATAGCTAGGCAGTCAGTGGATGACAGCTGAGGTGGAGAGTGTGACCTGATGGCTATGTATGTAGTCTGGGTCTCAGAGGGCAGAGAACTGAGGACCGTGGAGACAACAGTGTTTGACAGAGGGTGCCTGACTCAGCAGCCTCCACTCATGAGGGCTACAGGGGAAGCCACGTTAGGGCCCAAAAGCTAAAGAATGTCCAGTGAAGAGGCTGGGAGTATCAGGGTCTTTGCTGATGAAGAAATGGGATTCCGGCAGTCACAGAGGAAAAGTTTAGGAGGAAAAGGGGGACAGAAGCTAAATCAAGTATGGGGATGAGAGTTCAGGGAGGATATAACCCCTTGAAAGGGCTTCCCTCTTGGGCACACATCAATGGTGTCAAGGGTCTCAGGGATGGCGGGTTTGACAGCTGCACGGATGCAACAGAATTAATGGGGCAGGGCTCTCGGGATTCAGCTTTGTCCTGGGTATGTGACACCTGTGAGACATGGGTCTCAGAATAATCTGGGTCTAGGCTCCAAGGAAAGTGCCAGAGCAGAGGGCTGTGGGTGGTGTATGGTGGTGTGGCTCTTGAGATGCGTGCAGGCCAGGGGCTGGGTGATAGTCAATATCCCAACTTCAATCTCTCATATTCTGCATTATCTCAATGCCTCTTAGTCTAGTCGTTTTAGGACTCAGTTTTGTCTCTCAACTTAAGAGTCCAGGGGTAAAGTATTCAGTAACCTTAGAGCACCAGGAGTTGTTTTGGGAAAGGCAGATTTCCTGACTCATCATAGCATTAACCGATTACAACCCAAGGAATATCAAAAGGTACTCCTTCAAGGAAAGATACAGTGTTTAGAGTAACGTCCTGGAATGTTTGCTTTCATTGAAGAAAAAGAGAGAGAGACAGAAGGAGAGACAGAGAGAGAGAGAGAGAGAATTTAAAAGGACTCTGATACACTGCAAATTGATTTTTTTCTTAAGTGTGAATGGCAATCCACTTAGCCTCAGGTTGGTCTATTTATGTATTATAGTTATGTTCAGTCTCCATGGTGAGGCTTTTGTTTTTGTTGTTTGTTTAAAAGGTCCAGGTCACATTTTAGCTTCTGTTCAGTTCATTACACATGAACAATTTAGTGTTCTTTAGGATACCCCCGAGCCCTTCAAATGCCATATGTTGAAGGGGTACCTTCCTTATGTTCTCCTTGTCAGCAGATTTTGCTACAAACATCTTGCTGGTAGACCCCACTGTTTAAAAAAAGAAACAACGGGCCCAAAATGGAGTCATTTATGCTAAGCCTACACCAGGGAACAAATACTTAATACCTAACTTAATTGCAGTTTCAGCCTCTCCCAGGAATGTAACCTTGAATCAGTCAGGCTGAAATTTCCTGGTCAGCAGTAGTGAGGTAACCTGCCTGAGAGGTCCTTTCCATCCCCTAAAGAAAGATGAGATTATCTGCCTTTTCCTTATCCCTGCCTCTACAAAAGCCTTCCATTTTGTACAGCTCCTCAGAGCTCCTTTCTAGCTGCTAGATGGGATGCTGCCTGATTCATGAACTGTTGAATAAAGCAAACTTGATTTCTAAATTTACTCAGTTGAATTTTTTTTTTAACACCATGAGGAATAATGTTTTAAAAAACCTTAGTGGGGCTTTGAAGTAAAGTATAAAGTTCTTCTCTCTAAGTCTGTTCTACTCCTTTTCTCTTGCATAGTAAATTCCACCGTAAGTTGCATGCTTTTAATGGAGTGTTACCTTCTTGCTTACTTAAACTTCAGTGCAGCGTCTGGTGACATGGGGATCATTTTACAGTAGGTTCAAAGCATCGGTTGACAAAAGGGTCAGTAAATAGCACTGTTTATATCTGAAATGACTCCAATACTCACAGCAAACCAGGTGGCTTGGAGTTTGGCCGTATCAGATGCCCGGTGTCATGATGCAAACGACCATGCTTATATGACTTTCTTCTGCATGGCATGGGAACACCGATGACGTTATGGTTAAGATATAGAAAACACAGCTAGAGTGGGAGAGATGCTAAGTGGTCAGTTTCCTCATTCACTGATATGTTTGTCACTAATTCTTTACATCCCCACATGACTGATTCAATCTAGTCGAAAAAATTAAGTGTAATCATCATACCTTAGGTTCTGCTTAAAAAAAAAGAAGGGTGAGTCGAGGGTAGGCAGTGGATAGCCAGTTGCTGCTGTTGAAGTCAGTTGGCGCTGAGCTTCCCTGGCATTTTTTCATCTGTGCTGCCATCTAGAGAGGAGAGTTAGAAACACACAAAGGTAAACTGGAAGTCCCAAGATGGAGTACGGGAAAATGGACTCTGTATACTAATTTGTAGAAAACTGTAAGAAACATCAGTGAGATTTGGGGTGATAATTTTATGTTTTTTCCCTCTCTCTCTCCGTCCCTCCCACATACAAGGCAAGACTTGGATATCTGTTTATTGTTTTTTATGACAACATTCCAGGCATTGCGGGGAAGCCGTTTCCTGGATTCAAACTGACTTCTTACATAAGTAAAATTCAGTTGTATTAACTTTCTAGTACCTCCAGACTGGTGTCCATAGTTAAAATATTACTGAAAGTGCTCATATTCTCAGTCCTGCAGGATTTGGAGAAGAAATGCCAGGATGTGTGTGAGTGAGTGAGAGCGTGTGTGTGTGTGTGTGTGTGTGTGTGTGTGTGTGTGTGTGTGTGTGTGTGTGGTGTGAATTAACAAGGTAAAGAGGGCCTTTGAATGCAGTAGGGCAGTTTCCTGAAGTCAGTATGTTCCACAGAAACTACTAGTTCTGTTTATAGGTGAAATATTGGTCAAATAAATTGGGGGGAATGCTAGGTAAACAATTTTAAACTTTTCTTTATTACAAGCAGGACTTCTGATAAGTTGTAATTTACCAATGTACATTGAACTTTCAAGAGAGGAGAATGCCGGGCAAAATTTCCCAAACTTACTTGACCTTGAAACCCTGGACTTTTCATAGGACTGGTTTTGTGTGGAGCAAACTTTAGGAAATACTACAACAGGGAAAGGCAGTTGGCCTGCTTTGGTTTGAGTAGAGATTGGGGAATTTAACTATTTTTTCCCTAATGAAGTGTTATGGGAGTAGGATTTGATAATTGCTACTTCCAGGGAAAACAAAGTAAGTTTACGTATAACGTAGGCTAGATTATCTCTCACAGCTTGTACGTCAACTAGCCCATAATAAGATAGGGTCTTTTTAGCCACATTGAGGGTGCTCTCACCCTATGCAAGTACAATTTGGTGGAGAGAAGAGGGAAAACTGATTAAATATTATTCCTGCCTTTGTCAAACCATTCCATAAGTGGCGTGCTAAGGTCAGATACAATTTACTAAAATTATAAATAATTATACCAGATTTATTAATCATAACTGAAATATTAGGGCTTTGTTTCCCCCATGGAAGAAAATGGCCTTCAAGAAATACTGTTGTAGTAGTATCTGCTGTTTGAGGATTTCGCTTTATTATTATTTTTTTAAATTAAAATGTCAGTGGCGATGAGAATATTTCTGTATTAATTCTGAAAAATGACATTCTTGGTGAAACTAAGTGAACAATATTAATGCTTCTCTTTCAATAATTTTCCTGTACTTTAGGAAAGGAAATATATAATTCATGCTTTTGACTTAAAAAGTAATGTCTCTGTTTAGGTATTAATAAGGATAATGATAAATTATCATCTCTCACAAGGGACACATATTACTTTCATTTTGTAGAAGCAACTGGGGCTCAGAAAAGAGAATCAGTTTGTCTGATTGCTTGTAAATTGTGGGGGTGAGTTTCAATTCTAGTCCTGTTTGCCCCAAATCCTTATGGTACCTAAGATGGTGGGGCAGAGTAATTTTAGAAAACGTTTACATACTCCCTTTTTTCTGTAACCTAAAAATATGACTTGCCAAACTGAAGTGAGAAAATGGTTTTCCTGGGAGGTAGAGAATTATACACATACATATACATATATGACACTGTAGGCTTTATGAGAGCAGAAACCATCGTACCATGTCTGTTCTCCTTACCATATTAAATACAGTGCTTAGTATGTAGGTCCTAAATAAAGATTTGCTCAACAAAGTACACACAAATGATGATGTTTGGGATTGGGTGGTGGGCACACAAGAATACCTTCAATATCCTATTGTCATTTTTTACAAAAGAGTTCACAGGGGATGTCTGGATGGCTTAGTTGGCTAAGCGACTGCCTTTGGCTCAGGTTATGATCCCGGAGTCCCAGGATGTCCCAGGATTGAGTCCTGCATTGGGCTCCCAGCTCCACAGGGAGTCTGCTTTTCCCTCTGACCTTCTCCCTTCTCATGCTCTCTCTCACTCTCTCTCAAATACATAAATAAAAACTTAAAAATAAAATAAAAATTAGAATAAAAAAAGAATTCACGGTTATGAATCTATAAAGTCTTCTCTCTTTATGAAATGGTCTGAACTTGGCCAAGGGCAGTATCCACACTTGCAAATTTATTTCCCAATCAAATCTCAATAATCATTAATCACATTGTGAGTCAGTTTGTGTGGTTACTAAGAACCTTCCCCTGCTGAGTTGTATTCATTCTCTAACAAATTCAGTCCCTGTAAGTGGATAAAATTAGCAGGCTTGTAAGAAAACTAAATTTGAAGGCAAAGACTCAGTATTTTTTATACTTGTATTCTTGGTGTCCTGCTATATAATAGGTGCATAGCACATGTTTAAAATGAAGGAAGAAAACAAGCAAGTGAGGGACCAGTGGTGGGTGATTTAGCGTTGGTTCAGCCATGTAAACTTGGCCCCTCATTTCCCCTTTATTGTTCCTCAGCTTGCTTGTCAGGAAGCTAGCGTTGATCTAATTGATCACTAAGGCTCCTTTAGATTCTTTCGTGGTATAAACAAGACCATGTTTCTTTGTGCCCACTAGGGGGTACTGTAGTACCAGTGCAGTAGCCGCCATCTTCCAATTTATCCAATTCTGGTAAACTTTTTTCCCTGAATTTACTCCCCTGAGAAACATTCCTTACTTTTAACTTTCAAACTCAAATTCATACTATAAAATATAAAGTATATGATTTAATTCAGTAATAGAAACTGTATAAACCTGGGAAGAATTTAGCTTAATGACTCATTCAGCTCAGTAGGGAAATTAGAATCATAGAGTGATTTGCATAGTAAAATAATGAGATGTTAAGATTTTGCCTGGGCCAAAAGAAGGGCCTTGAAACTCTTAGAAGAAAATAAAATGGAACAAACTCTAGCTATCCTACTAAAAAAAGACATAAACTTAAGAAGTGTGCCAAATCTAAGTCAAGAGAGCTATATCAAGAGTATAAAAGGTGGCTTAAGAAAATAGAGATATACCATGTTCTTCGATAAGAAGATTCAAGATTGTAAAAATTTTTAATTATTTCTCAAATGTATTTATAAGTATAATACAAGTCCAATTAAATTCCAATGGGATATTCTTGGAAACATGATAAAAGAGCTGTGAAATTCATTGATAAATATTAAGCTGAGAAGAGCCAAGAAAAGTGTTTAACCTTTTGAGGGGGAAAGGTTGAACCATCAGATGTTAAAAAATATTTAATTTTTTAATATTAAATATTAAATTAATATTAAATATTAAAATTTAATAAATATTAAATTTTTAAATGGGGGCGCCTGGTGGCTCAGTCTTTAAGTATCCGCGCTCGGCTCAGGTCATGATCGCAGGGTCCTGGGATGGAGCCCCACTTCCTGCTCAGCAGGAAGCCTGCTTCTCCCTCTCCCACTCCCTCTACTTGTGTTCTGTCTCTCTCCGTCTCTGTCAAATAAATAAATAAAATTAAAAAAAAATTTTTAAATGGCTGCAATTAAAACTGTCATAGTGATAACAAAATAAACAGACCAATAAAACAGAAGAGCAAATCCAGAAATAAACCCAAGGGTATGGTGGCCTGGCTGTGTGGGTGTGTGCCCATGTGTGTTGGCTACTTTGTATCCCAGCACTTTTCCCAGTATAGAAACTGAAAAAGGGCAGATTGTCGCTCTTCAAGACAGGAAGGGCATCAGCACAGAGCTGAGGTTTGTTCAGTGGGATTCTGACACTCAGTCTAGAAGGAGTGATACAAAGGTGCATGGACTAGCAAGTTATTTACAGAGATGGTAGTGACCTCAATAATCCAGGAGAAGAGAACGTCTGGTGGCGACAGTGTCACTGAAAACATTCTGTTTAGCCGCTTCCCATAACGGCTCTTGGCCAAGTTCTGGCAGCATTCTAACCAGACTGTTTCTACAGAGGTTCTTGGCTGAGTTTTCTGTTGCCACCCTCTTTTGGCTCCTATCCATTTTCTGAGCCTTGTTTTTAAATTTCCCGTAGATTTTGTGAGCCCTTGTTTTCCTTCCAACAAACTCCACTCTGTTTAAGCTACCTAGAGTTGATTACTAATGCTTGCAACTATGAATCCTGACTTGTATAGAAACTGGTGATGGGGAATTGGTTATAAACAACAGACTCTTAACAAAATGAGACTAGTTATCTAGACTCATTATGTTCGAAGATAATAAAAACCCAATTAATATTCAGAGATGGGATGCTGGAAGACCACGGCTTGTTATGGTTAAAGAAATTAGTGCCTGTGAACATTAGGACTAAGGTGGGCATTGAAGACAAGAGCATGGAGGACCTAACCGTTGTTACCATAGAACAGTATGAAGGATATGAGGAATTCAAAAGTTGTGTGCTGAGGTTAGCTGTTTCTATAGAAGAGATTAACAAACGAAATCTCTAGATTCTCATTTTAAAACATGAAATGAAACCCAAACCAGAATTTGGTAAAAGAAATTCTTATCACCCTAGGACTGAGATAGCTATAACTCAATATTTGTTTTTTCTGATTGTTTACAAATCAGTTGAATTCACCTCCTTATCTGGGAGTCTTACATGAATATATGCTAAGGTGCTGATCCAAAAAGAGTTATAGTCTTAAAATTAAAATACCATGTAGAGGGGCGCTTGGGTGGCTCGGTGGGTTAAAGTCTCCACCTTCAGCTCAGGTCATGATCCCAGGGTCCTGGGATGGAGCCCCAATCGGCCTCTCTGCTCAGCGGGGACCCTGCTTCCTCCTCTCGCTCTGCCTGCCTCTCTGCCTACTTGTGATCTCTGTCTGTCAAATAAATAAAATCTTTAAAAAAATGCCATGTAGAAGAGAATTTGGGGAACTTAGATAACTCTCACACCTAAACTCCACTGAATCTCCCTTGCAAGCTGAGGCATTATCTCCGTTTGCTTATGAGGCTGTTCCTCCTTTGTCTGATGATATTGAAGCACCTAGTTTGAGGGAGTTTCCTTATAAGAGGAAGCCAGTTTTCTTTTCTTTTTTTTTTTTAAGATTTTATTTATTTATTAGACACAGAGAGAGAGACCACAAGTAGGCAGAGAGGCAGGTAGAGAGCGAGGGGGAAGCAGGCCCCCTGCTGAGCAGAGAGCCTGATGCGGGGCTCAATCCCAGGACCTGAGATCATGATCTGAGCCGAAGGCAGAGGCTTAACCCACTGAGCTACCCAGGCGCCCCGAGGAAGCCAGTTTTCTAATGCCCACTCTTTTTTTTTTTTTTTAAGATTTTATTTCTTTATTCGACAGACAGAGATCACAAGCAGGCAGAGAGAGCAGGAACAGGCTCCCTGTTGAGCAGAGAGCCCAATGCAGGACTCAATCCGAGGACCCTGGGATCATGACCTGAGCCAAAGACAGAGGCTTTAACCCACTGAGCCACCCAGGCACCCTCTAATGACCACTCTTACTCCGAATATCTCCAGGTCTTTAGAATTAAATTCTGGTATGTTTCAAACAAAATGTTCCAATTACAAAGTGAAATTCAGGAAGAGATAGCTCTAGCACCAAAGGAATTGAAGAGTTTTGCTAATTAATCTGTGGAGTGGGTTAGAATATATTTTAAGAATGCTGGATGAAGGAGAGGAGGACCCAACTGAATCCTGAGCTGATTTACAAACAGGGTTTATAAGAGATTCTGGATTAACTGTTCTAGCTTGAGAAGATAATTCTGTTTGTTCTGCTAAAGTTTGACTGAAATCTGGACATAACAGTGACTCATGTAAAATGAAGTTAAGATGCAAATCTCTTCAATAAAATGTAAAAGAACACATTTAAAAATTTTAAGAGACAGGAATGATGGGGTGGATTTATCATTTCTGACCCAACCACTCACCTCAACCATGTCTTTCAATAAGTTCCAGAAGCCATTCTTCACAAACGCCTTTACAGAATATGTGTGGCTGTGATTCTAAAGTGAGGGATAAAGCATTGTACCTGAACACTTTACCAATATGAAGAGGCACTATTTTCGTGAACTGTTTTGGATTTTTAGAGTCTTGCTACCGGGTCCCACTGTAACAACTAACCCTGGGACACCAAGTGATTGCAATCTCAATTGCTCAACGTGATCCAGATGTTATCTGAGACTCCTAGCCCAAGTTGGAAAGGTATATGTAGAACCAGGCTTGGACAGGTTTTTGAAGGCAAGTAAATTTTATGAGCAAGTTGCCTATATTCTTTTGTTGCTTAATCATGTCAGACTGCTGTCCCTTACACATATGACTTCACAGGGGTATTCACATGACCACAGAGCCCAGAAGGACGAAGGAAAAGGATAATCCTCACAATTGGAAGAACTTGAACTAATAATATATCTCATTGTTCAATTTGCCTGGTATCAGCAGTGTCTAACAATTTGATTTTGTAACCTGAGCAGCAACTCGAGAGGGGTAAGACTGGTGACAAGGATGTTTGAGAAAAAGGCACGTGATAGGAACTTTAGGAACGGACAGGGGATGTGAATATGATTTCCTATACTGTTGAAAAGAGAAGCAGAGATGATCAAATTCCCTGGTTATAATATTTAAAATTTTAATTAGCTTTGGAGCTTATACTGGAGATTAATAATTAAAACAAGCTTGATCCGGCAGTAGTTGAATATGGTAGGGTGTGTGTGAGTGTGTATGGCAAAGATCTCACCTAATTCCTCTTCAATCTTCCCTTATAAACCCTTAGGTTCCTCAGAGCATGGTTTGAAAGCTGCTAATCTAGTCCATCCTCCTTATATGTTTTTATTTTTAATTTTTTAATAAAGATTTTATTTATTTATTTGATAGACAGAGATCACAAGTAGGCAGAGAGGCAGGCAAAGAGAGAGGAGGAAGCAGGCTCCCTGCTGAGCAGAGAGCCTGATGCGGAGCTCAATCTTAGGACCCTGAGATCATGAACTGAGCCGAAGGCAGAGGCTTAACCCACTGAGCCACTCAGGTGCCCCTTTATTTTTATTTTTTAAAAATAATTTTATTTATTTATTTATTTAACAGAGAGAGAGAGAGAGAGAGAGCGGGGGAGGGAGAACATGCCATGTAGGGGGAGCTGGAGAGGGAGTAGCAGGCTCCCCCCTAAGCAGAGAGCCCGATGCAGGGCTCAATTCCAGGACCCTGGGATCATGACCGGAGCTTAAGGCAGACGCTTAATAGACTGAGCCACTCAGGCACCCTGCCGTCTTCCTTTAGAGATGAGAAAATGTCCAGAGTTGACTTGAACTATCTCAGGATGTACGCTAGTGGCATAGACAGGATGAAACTCAGGTCTGCCTCTCCGGTTAGTGCCCTCTCTGAATAGCATATTACTTCTGTAATTGGGAATAAGTCCCACTTAATAGCAACTTCACTGTTCCCCGTTATTTAACTCATAACTTATTGAGACAGAAAAGTACCATCATTTCTGTTCTTCAAAACAGAGAAAACAGAATGGCAGGGGTAAAGACCAGAATAAAAAAGGCTAGGGGCGCTTGGGTGGCTCAGAGGGTTAAGCCTCTGCCTCCGCTCAGGTCATGACCTCAGAGTCCTGGAATCGAGTCCTGCTCAGCGGGGAGCCTGCTTCCCCTTTTCTCTCTGCCTACCTCTCTGCCTACTTGTGATCATCTCTCTCTCTGTGTCAAATAAATAATAAGTCTTTAAAAAAAAAGAATAAAAAAGGTTAAATACTTGAATGTTATATAATCTCTGTTATATAACATTTTCCTCTCAGGCTTGGAATGGCCTTCCAGCTCTAAGTGTCTAAGCCTGTGCTAAGCATGTTGTAGTCATTATGTTATTTAAAGGTAAGGCAGATTAATTCTTTGAAAGACATTGTGTCCAGTTGTAACTTTTCTCTTATATAAAGGCTGTATTGTCCAATATGATAGCCACTAGCTACATAAGGCTACTGATCACTTGAAATTTGGCTAGTCTGAATTGAGATATCCTGTAAGTGTAAAACACACACCAGATTTTGAAGACCTAGTATCCAAAAATAATGTAACACATTTCATTAGTAGTTAAAAAATATTGATTGTATGTTAAAAGGACATTTTGGGAAAAATTGGTTAAATAAAATATTAAAATGAATTTCACAGGGTTCTTCTAATTTTTTTTTTTTTGTTAACGTGTCTACTAGAAAATTTAAAATTACACATGCAGTTTGCTTTAACTTCTGTTGATCAGTGTTGATATAAGGAAATCAAACCAAACCAAGTGGAATTCAGCCAAAGTTCCCGGTAGTTCATCAGAGTTGTCAGAATTCTAAAGATGTCAGTTACTTACGTCTATGAGCTGCTGAGCTTTTACTTTTGACAAAATTGCCATTCACAAATTGGAATTTTCACACTTTACAGAAAATATTGGAATGGCAGTGAGCAAGCTGGGACAGTATCTAATTCTGTTTTTAATACAGAATGAATACCTTGTTGGCATTTGATATTTTTGCTTTAGAAATCAGTAGACAAGAGCTATTTAGTTCCCCAGAGAAGTTATAGCAAAAATGTGCCTTCTGGTTAATTGCTTTGAACATAGAAATATTTACACTGAAAATCTGAGTCTCATATCACTCTATTATATCCTTTCCAATTTATTTCACTATAAAGTTTTCATTTCCCTATCTGTAACCATGAGCACAGAGTAGGCAATGAGTTGATGGTATTCTTTATGATGTGTGATATACAAAATTTTAGGTTGGCTATAATTATTCTTTTAATTATATTCACTAAATAAAGTCAATAGAATATACTATTTTAGATATATTACATAAAATGTATTATATTATACAGACACACACCAGCATGACAAAACTATAGTTAATGCCTTCCTTATCAGAGACCAAGTAGGAGTCCTAAATTTCCAGAACTTAATGATTTCCGTGGCCTCTTACCTAGAGAAATTCCAATAAAGTACAAACAGCCTGTCAAGATATAATCATATTACAGCTGTCTTTGAAATGAGATATTCTGTGAGTGCTACATGGGGACAGAACAATCTTACTTGCTAAAATGGATCATAAAGGTCAGTGGTGATGCTCAGCTAGATTAGTGTCTTTTCAAATCTGTTCTCCACCTTCTCCTGTGTTGATGGTATCTCCATCTATTCACAGTCCTCCCATACTTCCTCACTTTCATTACCTGTATCCAAGCGATCGTTAAGTACTGCCAAGTCTACCTCTGAAATTTCTCTTGAACTCTTCCCTTTTCCAACCAGGTGAGTCCCTTATCAACTTCGCCTCATATACCTGGAATAGCCTTTACATTATTAGGATTTCCAGAATAAGGACCTTTGAAACTATTTTCCCATTTTTAAAAAAGATTTTATTTATTTATTTGACAGAGAGAGAGAGAGAGTATGAGCACAAGCATGGGAAGTGGCAGGCAGAGGGAGAAGCAGGCAGAAGCAGACTCTCCGCTGAGCAGAGAGCCCAATGCAGGACTTGATCCCAGGACCCTGGCATCATGACCTGAGCTTAAGGCAGATGCTTAACTGACTGAGCCATCCAGGCACTCCTGTTTTCCCATCATAATTTATTTTATTTTATTTTAAAGATTTTATTTATTTATTTCACAGAGAGAGACACAGCGAGAGAGGGAAGACAAGCAAGGAGAGTGGGAGAGGGAGAAGCCAGTTTCCCACTGAGCAGGGAGCCCGATGTGGGGTTCGATCCCAGGACCCTGAGATCATGACCTCGCTTGAAGGCAGACGCTTAACAACTGAGCCAACCAGATGCCCCTATTTTCCCATTTTAAATGAAGTTCCATACTGCCACCAGGATATCCTAAAGATCCAAACAGATCACTTACTTGCTTGAAAACTTTCCAGTTAGATCCCCACTACCTATAAGATAAAGTTCAAACTCTTTAGCATGATATTTAAGTCTTTGTATGTTCTAATCTCAGTCCCTTTTCCAGACTTATGTTCTGCCTTTCCACCAATCCCACTAAGAAAATCTAAGTTTAAAAATAATCACATAATCCATTAACATTCTGAATTTTTTTATTGATAATATGTGAGGGAACTGAGAGGATTTGTATGTGGTATAATAAAGCTGACATTACTCAAATATAAATCTATTATTTATGGAAGATTTATTCAATGTATTTCCTTTTGTCAAAGAAGTGAGAGTTCTTTTGATAGCAAGTGACAGAAATCTAATTTGAATTAGCCTTGGCAAAAATGAGAAATAATTGGCTTATAAATGCCAAGGAAGCATTATAAAACCAACCTAAGAGATGCGCAGGGCTGCAGTTGGCCTCAGGAACAACTGCAGGAAATCCACTGCCATCAAAATTCCTTTTCACAGTTGGCTTGGCTCTTCTCTGCACGTCAGCTTCATCTGCTCTCACTGCAGGATTTCCCCACAAAGCAGAAAACTTGGACAACAGCAGCTCTTTGGGTCAGTGTCTTTTAAAACCATATAAATGACTCTCTTTCTTGACCCCAGCTTGAAAAATCCATAGGAAACTTTTGATTATACTGGCTGAGGCCAGGTTCCTACCCACAGACCCAACAAGTCTGACCAGGGGAATGGGGTCATATAAGCAAGAGAAGTTCTGCTTATAGCCATGTGGATGGTTGTGGGGCAGGGGGATATCTTAGGAAAGAGCTTTTGGGGAAGGCAGTCTCACTGACATCTATGACGGTAATTCTTAAGTAATTTTAGTAGAATTAAAACAGCTGAAAATTGTATGACTAATTATATTTAACTTCAATTATAATTACTACTTGATTGCTTATTCTATATAAGATTTGTTACTTGTTTTAAGGTATCTAATCACAGTGGTTCCAAATACTGTAATTATATTTCCTAATACTTACAGCTTGTATTTCTGTTTTGTTGCTTATTTTATTGGTCAGAACGTCCAGAATCACATAAAAGAATCATCTGTATAATTGTAAAATTTTCAGGCATATGTACAAATAAAGCTTAATAGGGTAAGGAAGCAGGAAAAGGACATCTCAATTGAGTGATATATAGGTTCCTGTTGGAGCTAGAAGGGAACTCAGATACAACATACCAAAGCTTATAACAAACCAGGATGCAGAGTATGGCATTTCCAGTTTTTTTTTAAATTTTTTTTAAGGATTTTATTTATTTATTTGACAGAGAGAAATTACAAGTAGGCAGAGAGGCAGGCAGAGAGAGAGAGAGGAGGAAGCAGGCTCCCTGCTGAGCAGAGAGCCCGATGTGGGACTCGATCCTAGGACCCTGAGATCATGACCTGAGCCGAAGGCAGAGGCTTGACCCACTGAGCCACCCAGGCGCCCCGGCATTTCCAGTTTTTAAAGCATTGGATCAATTCTATACGGGTTGATGAGCTTCTGTGGCCCTGAGATATTACCCCTCTTCTACCTCTCTGCAGTCCCACAACTAAAGATTTATATCATGGCATAGTGGGGGGCTAATTGGTTCTGACTCGTTGTTTAATATTTTGAGTGTCGGTGGTATTAAAACACAGTGATATTAAACACATTGTATAATTTTACCCCTGGTGGGATATACCCTCAGTACCAAAAACCCCACAAAACAAAAACAAAAACCACCACCACCATCACAACAAAAAAAAAACTTGCAAAAAATTTTCACATTATTTTAAAAAAAGATTTAATTAATTTATTTATTTTGAGAGAGAGTAAATAAGGGGAGGGGCAGAGGAAGATGGAGAGAGAATCTTAAAGTAGACTCCCCACTGAGCGTGAAGTCTAACTTGGGGTTTAATCCTACAATCCTGAGATCATGACCTGAGCTAAAATCAAGAGTCAGATGCTTAAGTGACTGAACCACCCAGGTGCCCCTCAAATTATCTTTAATGACTAAATTTTCTGTAAAAATTCTGAAAGTGTTAAAGTATTCTAAAAGGAGGGGACAAGATTTTCAGCAAAAAGAATGGAATACAATTATAAAATCAAAGAAGTAAAACTCTGTAATCCTAAATTTGAATAGAAAATATCAGTATGAACTCATAATAGATTTTCATATTTCTGTTCACAGAAAAGGCCTAGAAGCAGTTAACAAACCATAGAAGGAAATACTATTACTGCCCAGATTGTAGTCCCTAGGGATTCTTAGAGAAATGTCTGATTAGAGATCTGGGGCAAGAAATGTATGAGTCTGGACATCTTGTCATACAAAAAGTGAAGAAGCTATCAAAGACTACTATGTGTCAAAAGGATCCTGGAGCCAACTCAAAGAGGTTCCTATAATCGGAGTGTTCGTAAGAGTAACCGCAACTGATCAAACACATTAGATGGGTTTAAATCCTGAGAACATAATGATATTTTAAAAACAGTTTCCTCAGTCACCTTTAGAGGATGATAACGAACCAAGTCATTATTCTGAAAACTGTTAAATAAAAGGAAAGAATCAGGCATTTAATCTGCCTTTCTTTTATGAACTGTGTCTCATGGCAATTAACCAGTTGAGGTCAGGAAAATTGTAGAAATAGGTATTATAGAAATAGTCTAGCTAATAAATGAAGAAGAAAAGATATAATTAGAATATTACCAATTGCAAACCCCAGTGGAAATAATGGAGCCAGGCAATTATCTTTAAGGATTGTTAACGTATAAAGAAAGATGATTAGATACCACTATCTCCTGATGGAAATATTCCTTACCCTTGTGGAGTGTTTTTGTAAAGAAAAAAAAATCAAGTCTAAACCAGATCAAACTACTAGACCTAACTAGAATTTTATAGGTGATAAAGGGAACACATAAATATGTTAATTGAGAAATACAGTCAAATCCAGATGTGCGAAACTCTAGGATGAATACCCAGTTTCTTCAACGAATACAAGGGAAACAAAAATGGGGGACATGAGAAAAGCATAGCTTCAGAGAGACTTAAAACACATAGCAGCCACACACAATTGAGGACTTTGGTTTCTGATTTAAACAAACCAAGCAGAAAAAAAAAATCAGAAAAATTTAAATGCTAGATATTTATGATATTAAGAAATTACTGTTAATATCTTAGATGTGCTAACTGTATTGAAGCTATGTTTTTAAAACATAGTGATAGCTCTTTAGTGATACTGAAACATTTACAGATCAAATAGTATATGTAGACTATTTCACAAGAATCCAGTGGGCACAGGGGTAGGGAAGAAAGCGGGTGGAGAATAGATGAAGAGAGAAGGGCTATGAGGTGCTGACTATTGTGGCGGGGGAACAGGTCATTGGACAAGACTCTCGACTCTCGTGAAAGTTTGAAATTGTCCATAATAAATGTCAACAAATAAGTTAAATTTATTTAATATTATCCATGGACATCACATAATGAAATTCCCTAATTTTACAGATGGTACAAACCGAAGTCTAGAGAATTAGTCAGTGGAAAAAACTCACTTACTCTACTTGCTATGTGACCTGGGCCGAGTTACCTAACTTCTCTGAATCTCAGTTTTGTGAGAATTAAAGGAAATGAAACCTATAAAGTGCTTAGCACAGGGAGCACAGAATAGGTGCTCATAGGTAGCAACTGTCACTCTCAGCATCCAAGATCACACCGCTTATTGTGGCAAAGCAAGATCTAGAGCACACATTTTCCTTTAAAAAAAAAATTTACTTTTGCAAGAGAGAGAGAAAGTGCATGCACAAGCAGGAAAGGAGGAACAGAGGGGGAAGAAGACTTCCCCCTGAGTAGGGAGCCTAATGCAGGACTTGATCCCAGGACCCTCTGATCATGACCCCAAAGGAAGGCAGACACTTAACCAACTGAACCACCCAGGCCCCTGAGCACACATTTCCCAATTGGTAGTTCTGTCATAATATGTCATTTCTTTTGAGTAACGGGCTTTTAATAAACACTAGTTGAACTGGGGGGGGGGGGGCGCGTGGGGGGAGAAATGGCCCAATAGAAATTGGCGATTGACAAGAAGAGGTTTTATCTGAAAAAGATTTTTTTTCCAGATATCATACCATATTATATCTTTGATCTTTGATAATGGCAAAGTTTAGTTTCTCACCTGATAGTCAAGGCCTGACAGGATCCTTCTGCAAGTCCACACATGATTCCATGAGGGATGATTGAAATAAAAGAAAGTTCCTTTAGTAGGCTTTCTATTTTGAAATCTGTAACATGAGGCAACTAACTATACATGGTAATAGACTTGCCCAAGTCACTCTGCCACACAGGGGCAAAAGGGATTAGAACCTAAATTCCCAGATCTATGTGTTTGGCTTCAGTGAATGTATCATTTTTAGGTGGTTACACATTAGGGAGGATGATTTCCACTGCAAGGCATACAATGCACGGTATTATCCTTCTAAGAATCAACCATAAGGCAGTTCAATTTATCAGCACATGGGCTATTTCTTTTTTGAGATATTAGTTTCAGTGGATGCTCCAGGCATTTGAAACTTCTCATCGTCTGCTATGAGAAATAGCCATGAGGCTTTAAACAAACACCATACCCAGTGTTATGTATTTGTTGGCATTACTTGTTTTGTTCTATATCTTTATAAGCCTCTTTCTTCTCTTGCACTTCTTTTAGTAACCTTTCATAAGAAAGGCAAAGAGGACAGGATGCCTCTATTCTCTGTACTTCTCTGTGGAAGTGAGGGAGAACATACGATGAAATTGATGAATGGAACTGATCAGATTAAAGGACTTAGGCCCAGTCTTGCACTACAACAATGGGGAAAAAAATCAAGCTAGTTTAATCAATACCTAACATTGTGTTAGATGTTGAGATACAAAGGTGATTCAGACAACATATCAGTTCAGCGTACCTGCCCTCAAAACAGAGTTTAGGAGGTTAGGTGGATGGGTATCAAAACAACTGTGATTTAAAAAAAAAAACCAAACAAGCAATATATCTGCTAAACAGGGGTAAAAACAAAACACCTGGGCGAGAGGAGGCGTTCTGACAAGAACAGGCAGGCTTTCAGAGAGAATGTGGCATGTGTTTGGGACTTTGACGGACCTTGCTTTAGCTGACTAGGAATCAGAATTCAAGACTTGCCACACAAAACTCTTGGTGGTTTCAGTCTGTAAAGGAAATGCGACACGACAGGGTGTGTCCTGAGAACACTGGTGTGCTGCAAGAACCAGCTGCATTTCCACTTGGGGTTCTTTCTCGCTGTTTGGAAATAAAACGTAAAGGCATGGAGGATAAAAATAAGCAAGCCTAATCAAAATAAAAAGAATAACCACACAGAGGACACAGTAAGAACAGGGTAATTTCCCTCTGCTCAGAGCCTGTGTATCAGGAAAGGGGCTGTGTGCACCTGTACAGGATGAGTGTGGCCATTCATTCAACAGATACTTAACAAGCCCCTCCATGTGCTGGACACTATGATAGATGCGGGGTTAGAGCAGTGAGAGAGACCTCCATCATCTCTGACTTCACGAAGTTTATGTTCTGACTAAGCAGTCAGTCTTTAAAAAACAGCGAAGTATAGAATTGCAACTGCAATAAACACTGTGAAGGAGAAGGGCAAGATGCTAAGGGAGCCTCTGACCAGGGCCCTCACGTATTAGGGAAGTTGTCTTTGAAGAAGTGACATTTGAGCTGAACCCTGAAGAAAAAGTAGGGGTGCACGGGCCGGAGTTAGGGTTAAGGACAGGGCGGAAACCAGGCTGGTGGTAGCACAGTGTGGGTGGTCCACAAACAGTGAGAAGGCTAAGGAGGTGGCTGAAAGGTTCTTGTGCACAGCCTTGGAGGCCCCACTCATGATTTGAGTCATTACCCTTGCATACCAGGAAGCAACACCTTTTTGAAAGGTCATGCTGAGTGCAGAATGGAGAAAGGATCAAAGGGAGACAAATACAGGTGTAAAAAGGCCAGTCAGCAGGCTATTGAGGCCTGCCTTCCCAGAGTCCAGGCAAACAAATGAAGGTAACTTGGATTGGGGTGGAGACAGTGAGACAGTGAGACAGTGAGGTCGGGAGGAGGAGGGCACCATCTGAAGAGAGCATGGCTTGACCAAGTCAGAGAGTGTATGTGTGTAAGAGGGGACCAGATTTTATGACAACAAGACTGCACTGTTTTTCTGCACTCTCTTTCTCTTCATGCCAGAATCCCCACACTCCCAAACCTGCCCAGGTCAGAAGAGAACTTCAAGAATCAGGCATTCTTTTCCTAATCCCCATATACAGAAACGGGCAAGATGTGTCTTGTGGGGTCACACCCTAGGCTTTCTCACTCTTTTTCCAGAATCTTGTGCTCAACCTTAACCAGAGGCAACAGGCAAGGATGCTAGGAAGTTATAAGAGGAAAGAGAAAACTTATAATCAACTAGAAAGAGAGAGTAGCTGAGTAAATACGGATTAACTCTACACGCTGAGTTGGAAAAATATATCGTTATGAATCCCCCAGCCTCCCTGTCTTGGGTGGAGATAAAATCACCCTTTCGAGTGAATGTTAGCTGTAACCAACCACGTTTGAGGATCCTGTCTGCTGAAGCAACACCTAGTACTAGATTTGGACCTTGCGGTCACTTAGACAATATTTGTTGAATGGAAGCATGATTATAGCAAAGTGTAAGGGCTGACCCAAGATCCTGAGAGCTATATATTCTCAGCACAATTTAGAGTTCCGCGGCTCCTATCATTTCATTGTGGAAAGGAGAAGGAAATAGGGAACAGATAAGGGCTTCCTTACTGCTGTGGAAACAGGAACTTTGTGGCATATGAAGTAAGTTTTGGGCCGGGAGTTCTAGTAAAAAGTGGACCAAGGCTGTGTCTTTGCTTTCTTAAAGTAAGGGGATCATAGAACAAGGGCTGTAAGTCTAACGTAGTATGAAGAGCAAGGCCCAAAAACTCACATAGATTTGGGTGGGGAAGGGAAAGAAAGCAAGCCAGTTATTAGAAGCAACTAGAGAGCTTTCCCCCCACCTACATTTCAAAACTAAACTGAGACAGTGCTCAAGTGTGCATTCCTCTCTCTGGCTCCTGACTAGGAAGTGATTCCTTTATCTGTTTTTGTTCATATCAGCAGCTATTATTGTCTCAAACAAGTATTCCCACTTCACAAAAGTCCTCAGTTTCCCAACAACTTTCCTTACAACACAAGAAACCCAGTGACCTTGCCAAGGACCTGGGTTCATCTCCGTTTCTTCAGCCACAGCCTCTTAGGGTACTTACCCAGGGTGGCCAAGACTTAAGCCTCCATTCCAGGCACTTCAGTGTTCAAGGGCCAAGGGAAAAAAAATTTTGTTTTAACGTATAGCAGTAAAGATGGTTTTGTAATTTCTAATGAATTCTATTCTTTTTTTTCTTAAATCCATTTTTTTTTTCTTTTTTAATTTGACAGATCACAAGTAGGCAGAGAGGCAGAGAGAGAAAGGAAGGGAAACAGGCTCCCTGCTGAGCAGAGAGCCCGATGCGGGGCTTGATCCCAGTACCCTGGGATCATGACCTGAGCCACCCAGGCGCCCCCTCTAATGAATTCTATTCTTTTCTTTTTTTTTTTTTTTTTAATTTGACAGATAGAGATCACAAGTAGGGAGAGAGGCAGGCAGAGAGAGAGAGAGGAGGAAGCAGGCTCCCCGCCAAGCAGAAAGCCCGATGCGGGGCTCGATCCCAGGACCCTGGGATCATGACCTGAGCGAAAGGCAGAGGCTTTAACCCACTGAGCCACCCAGGCACCCTGAATTCTATTCTTAATGGGAATGAGAGCAGGCATGGGGAGGCTGGCCAGGGATCTCTATGTTTATCTGCTCTTGCAAACTGTGGCCTCTGTAGCCAGGGGAGCACCCTGGACTTTAGGATACAAGTAACAGGTAATTGAGGCTCTGGCAAACTTAACTCTTCCAAGAGAGGTTTGGGCAATGGTTGGACCTCCTTGACGTGTCAATTGAGGTAGAAATCAAGGGCCAGTGGTAACATTGAAACCTTCTTATTTAAAACACTGATGGCCAAGCATTTCCCTTATCTTTTCTTTTTATCTGAGGAGTCAGCAAGCATAATTCTCAAAGAGGGATTTTTGACAAAGGGCCTTCAGATAAAAATGTAATTATCAAAACCAAATTTTCAACAAAGGGCCTTTATACACTGTATAATTCTCCTTCCTTATAATAAATATTCAATCTCTTTCTTTGAAGGGTCCCAAAGGTCTTGCTTAAGAACAATAGATAATAGTCATAGTTTCCTCATTCTATTAGTCAGAAAAAAATTATAAATTCAGAGGATCTTTAGTCATAGGCGAGCCTTTCAAGATATCCTGTAACAAGGGTTGACATAGAAACCTGAAAAACTCCCAGCAGACACAAATTTAAGGGGAAAAAAAAAGCATTAAGTTGGCTTTATTTGGGTCACTTTGAGGGATAGGCTGGGGCCTACTGGAGTCTAGCTTAACAGCAATATACTGGTTTGCCCTATGTTCTTTCAACAGGGTTTCCATGGCAATTCTGTAGATTTTCTGGCTTGTCAATAGCAACTGCCTCTGACTTGCCAACAAGTGTAATTACAATAGACCTGAAATTCTAAAGACATATTCATCCTACTTGAATGAAGTTGTCTTGTTAGGGTCAATAGGGTATTTGGCACCCAATCAGCTTCCACAAAGAATCATCTAGAACTGTGCTAATATGGCATCCATTAGCCACATGTGGCTATTTAAATTTAATAAAAATTAGATAAAAATAAAAAACTCAGTTGCTGAATTTCAAGTGCCATATTGCAAGTGCTCAGTAACCACAAGGAGCTAAATGGCTAACTCATGGGCAGTGCAGTTACAGAGCATTTCCATCATCACTGAAGTTTTGTTGGATAGTACTGATCTAAAAGAACCATTTATTTGCAAATATATCAATTAGTAATCCAATTTGTAATTCATTTAAATTGGGACAACTCCCTAAATTCTTTCAGCCTCCTAAAAGAACTGAAAAAAGCAAACAATCTCTTCTCCACCTCTTGAAATGGCTCTTTAGTATTATATTTCTATGTAGCTCCAAGTTGGGGGAGAGAGGGAGAAGTGTCCTTATTAGTGAAGTTGGGGAATGACCCATATTAGACAGAATCCACATTGTTCCTGAATTTGAAAGACTCATGGACAAAGGCTCTCCATATCTTGTATTAATTTAGGGAACTGCAGAAGGTTCTTTTGTCTTGCTTTAAATATACCTTTTCCACCTACTCATTGATATATCCTCTTTCAAGGAGGATTTTTTTTTTAAGTGGTAACATTTTTTTAAAAAGATTTTATTTATTTGACAGAGAGAGAGATCACAAGTAGGCAGAGAGGCAGACAGAGGGAGAAGAGGAAGCAGGCTCCCTGCTGAGCAGAGGGTTCCATGCAGGGCTTGATCCCAGGACCTTGAGATCATGACCTGAGCCTGAGGCAGAGGCTTAACCCCCTGAGCCACCCAGGTGCCCCCCAAATTTTTAAACGATTACCATATAAAGATTTAGTATAAATATCCTTGGGAGAAATACACTAAGCTATAAATGACTCCTGTTTACTACTTTCCAATAGGTTTTCATTGGAAATGGAAGAGAAAGTTCAAAGTTGCTAAATTCCTAGATTGAGGTGGAATTTGTTAAGAAGGATCAGAAGGAGAATGATTTGGAGTGGGGCTAGATTTTTATTGCTCAATTTTTGAAAGGTTGGTCTTTGGTATTTAGGGAATATATAATGACAACAGAATGGACAGAATATTCAGCTCTGGTTTCCATTTGCTTTGAAAGTGGGGTCCTCCTGTCTCTCCAGCAATTTACTGATTGTTGTCAGCATGAAAATGGTCAATATTGGTTTAGGGTGGTATCTTTTTTTTTTTTTTTAAGATTTTATTTATTTATTCAACAGAGAGAGAGAGAGATCATGAGTAGGCAGAGAGAGAGGGGGAAGACGGGGGGGGGGGGGGGGGGGGGAGCAGGCTCCCTGCTGAGCAGAGAGCCCATTGTGGGGCTGAGCCCAATGTGGACCCTGAGACCATGACCTGAGCTGAAGGCAGAGGCTTAACCCACTGAGCCACCCAGGCGCCCCTAGGGTGGTATCTTAAAGAGGCATTTGACTCTTTGTGACATTGAATTACAGAATTTCAGAATGAGAACTTTGGGTAGCATTTTGTCCACTTCACTAAACCAAGAATTTTCAGATTCTCTTCTGTTAAATTTCAGGGGGCATTTTAAATATCAGGGGATATCAGGAAATTTTACCTGATTTTCATTTCTAAGTTGCAAAACCCGGTAGATTAGAGTAGATAATTCCTGCCTGTCATCTCTATTTTCCATCACATGGAAAAACACCTACTAATGTTTGTGGAACTGCTGAGCTGCAGTCTCATACTTTAAAGACGAAGAAAATGAAGGCTAGAGAAGGAAAAACCTTCTCCCAAGGTCACGGAGTGGGGTAACAGTAAGATAGCAGCAGGAGAAAATCTTCTGTGTGTACTTTCTGCTCCACTCTGCTGATGGCTCACAACTGCTTTCTTTCTTCAAATACTTAGTTCTGGAGGCTGGTACAGCTTCCCACCCACAGTTTAACTGGGTGCAATTATTGTTTCTCTCTTATTTTTGCATTTTTTTTAAAGATTTTATTCATTTATTTGACAGAGAGAGAGAGAGATCACAAGTAGGCAGAGAGGCAGGCAGAGAGAGAGGAGGAAGCAGGCTCCCTGCGGAGCAGAGAGCCCGATGCGGGGCTCGATCCCAGGAGCCTGGGATCATGACCTGAGCCGAAGGCAGAGGCTTTAACCCACCGAGCCACCCAGGCACCCCTATTTTTGCATTTTTAATTTATTTCTTGTCCAGCAGTGTTGAAAGCATCAAATGATGGTATTTTTCTTGTACCAAACAAAGACAGTTTAACATTAAAAAAAAAAATACTAAAAAGGAATACAATAAAATACGATCAGCTTATCTTTCTGGGTGGTGGAATGATAAACTATTTTTATTTTCTTCCTTATCTTTTCTGGCACACTCCAATTTTTCTACAATGAACAAAAGTTTTTATTAAATTTTTCCTTATGAATTACTTTATAATCAGAAGAGAACTGATTCTCCTCCTTCTCCTCCTATTCCTACTGTTTGAAAGGCTCCTGCCTTCACTTAAATAGAGTGGAGCAGTGGGCTTCCATTAAGCCAGGTAAAGGGCACATTAAATATCCAACAGATTGGGGGCGCCTGGGTGGCTCAGTGGGTTAAAGCCTCTGCCTTCGGCTCAGGTCATGATCCCAGGCTCCTGGGATCGAGCCCCGCATCGGGCTCTCTGCTCCGCGGGGAGCCTGCTTTCTCCTCTCTCTCTGCCTGCCTCTCTGCCTGATTGTGATTTCTCTCTGTCAAATTAATAAAAAAATATTAAAAAAAAATATCCAACAGATTTTTGGAGTAGTCAAGGAGGACTCTCACCTGTGCTATTCCATTTTCCTATTTTCAGCTGAAAAGGAAGACTGTTGTCTGAAATGATTGCTGGTCTTTCAGTTGAACCAGCTCAATCTCCTTTTTTATTTTATAGCACATGTCTTGGCTTTCTGTAAATGTGCAGTTTTGCTTCATTCTCAACAATCCATTGATTTTCATATTTCATATATGTGCGTGTGTATGTGTGTGTTTTAAAGGAAAACACCCTTTATATACCTATGTAATTCAAGACAATAAGGAAGTATAAAATATTAATCCTAGAGGTAGACTTTTTACTTCACTTGGCAGGTAAAGGTAATTAGTTTAACTTCCTGAATATTGCACCTACATATTTTCTCATGATACATAAAGAGGAGTATATTCCTAGGCTTTTGTATATGAGAAATAAAAATAAATTAAAAATAAACCTCAGAAACTATTAATGATGTGTGACTGTGTGTGCGTGTGAGAGAGAGAGAGACAGAGACAGAAAGAGACTGAGAGAAAGAGAAGGAAGGAATGGGTCCTGACCCTCTATACGTTAGCCTGGGTATGTTTTAAGATGTTTTTCTGCATCTACTGCCACATATACACAAAAAATCTATAAAATCCCACAGAAGTTAAACTCTAAGTTTCTTCCAAAGTGAGGAAATGTGAAGGATTCGAATTTTTTTTTTAAGATTTTATTTATTTGAGAGAGGGAGACCGAGAGCACATATAGTGTGTGTGAGCAGGGGTGGGGGGAGAGAGGGGGAAGGGAAAGAGAAAGGGCAGAGGGACAAGCAGACTCCCTGCTGAATGTGAAGCCTGCTACAGGGCTAGATCCCAAGACCCCAGGATCATGACCTTTGCCAAAGCCAGATGCTTAGCCAACTGAGCCACCCAGGCACCCTGAAAATTGGAATCTTTTAATAACTATTTAGACATTTGTTTCTTTCCCCTCTTCTCCTTTGCTGAACCCCAAGCACCCTCACCATACTAGTTCCCTTATGCTGCTAATCAAAATAAAAATCTGTCAATAGCATCTGTTTTGCTACTTTTCAGCTTTGCCCAGATATTAACAATTAGACAATTGTCAAGATGGACAATTAGAAGATATGCCAATTTGCTCACTGACATTTTTCTATTAACAGATATGCAATATGTATTATAAAATATGTTTTTCACTAGGGGACTTAATAGAGGAGAGGTATTCATTTAGAGTTTTAAAAAATGTAGCCCAAAACATTTTTTCCCCCAAGTTGGGTTTCATGCAAAATAGTAGCTCACCAC
Source organism: Meles meles (assembly GCF_922984935.1). Lineage (NCBI taxonomy): Eukaryota > Metazoa > Chordata > Mammalia > Carnivora > Mustelidae > Meles > Meles meles. The sequence continues at coordinate 73,619,732 of NC_060074.1, forward strand.
TGAGCCAAGATCACATCCTTGGTCATTTAAAACATTTTTTACTTGCTGCCATTAAAACCACATTCCTCAGTATCTCCTTCTCCAAGGGCCAAGTGTGAAGACCAGGAACTACCCCAAACACTATGGATTCATAGCTTATCCAGTTCAGCTAATGATTTCAATGACCTCTTCGGGAAGAATCCCTTCTAAAAGCCACCTTTTAGTGACTGAAAAACGGGGTTTCAGGAGGCCCAAGGCAGGCAGGGAAGGCCTTTTCTTTACTTCTCCCACTTCCCTGTTCCCCGTCTCTCCATCTGTTGTCTCCTTTCCTTCTCTCCTCCTTCTCCTCCTCTCTCTCTCCTTTTATTTTTACCACCTTTTCTCCCTTTCTCTCTCCCTGCCTGCTATTGAACTTAGCCATGTAGAAGATGGATGGGCTCTTTAATGCTAAGATCTTAGTGTATAGCCCTTGGGGATTATACCATGAGACTGTGGGGACATAAACTCCTCCTATTTACTACTGTTATCAATAATAACAATTATTACTACAACCAATAAAGTCATTATAACTATAACAACCCTTTATTTTTGTATCATGATACTCATAAAAGAATGTTTCCATCTAATAGCTATCTGGTTTGATTCTTAGGGCCTTGTGAAGAAAGGCAAGCATTATTTCTATTTTTCAGATGAAGAAATAAGGGTCCAAGAGGTTAACATGCCTGTAGCAGCACAGGTAGCTAGCAATGAGTTTGGGACTGGAACCTGAGTTCTGGTGGCTGTATTCTCTTAGATGGAGTTGAAACTGTAAATTTAAGTTATGAAGAGTGGTACCCAATAATAAAGGTTTGTGGTTACGAGTAACTGCCAGTGTAGATAAAGGAAGTATGCCTAACCAGCAATTCCTTATACACTTGCCAGATGTGGTTGAGATGGCTTTTGCCTCATCTTACTACCAGGGGCTATTCCTGGAATACTCTTTGGGTTCCTCACACATTTGAATTTTAAGATGAAAGCCAGGATTTAAGCGGACACAAACATACACAGGGTTTGGAGCTTACTGTAAAACAATAAAATAATTTTCTTTTTATAAATGTGTCATTTTGGGGTGTCTTTACAGTAAAAATAGGCTGTTAGGGCAAAGAGGAGTAAGTGGGGCAAGGTCAGTGAGTAGAGGACAACAGAGACAGCAGGGACTAGAAAAAAGAGTGTAAAGACAGCATGGGTGACTCAGGACCTTGCTCAATTGTGTGGTGGCGTTACTATTGAACCTGGGAGAATTTTGCCATAATCTCCTGCAAGGTTGGCTCCAGGCAAGCTTGTGAAAGAAGCTTTTTTGTAATTCTTCCAATACCACATCCCTTTGTATAAATAAGAATCCTTCCTAGAACCCTTATGCAATCTCTTAATTACACCTAAGGGCTCTTTTACTCCATGCCCTGAAAGTATTCTAGGCCTTTTCTACTTCTCCATCTTGGTTTCACTGCCAGAGAACTGTGCTCCCGTGCTCAACGGGATCATTGTGTTACTCTAGTCATACTTCAGGTGGCCTTGTTATCTTTCTGCCTTTATTTGTGGAGAAACTGTGAGATAGCTCTGTGTTACTTTCTACTTTCTCTGTGTACAAGAAACTGGTGTGTGAACTTCTGAACTATTACCGTTAGGTGATAACTTTCAAGTCCAAACTCAAGTCCATGTAGTAAAACTGTATGCATCTCAAAATCAACATGTCTGAAAACTGGACATATGGTTTTCCCCTAAATTTGATCTTCCTTTTGTGTTCTGGCAATTCATTTCTCGGTTGAGTAGGCTTGAAATTTGCTAAGTTTTATATGGCAAGAGCTGGTTGGAATTTCCCCTATATCCCTAGATTCCTCCAATTCTCTTAATTGGAGTAAATCCCTCTCCTACCTCTGGTATCTTGGAGTCCTTTGCTTTTATCTATAGGAGAGCAAACCACATTATATCTACTGGTGGTCACTTCTGAGGATGTGTGTGGTCTCTCCTCCAGGAGTCTACAAGTTGCCACCAATCTCTTTTCTGCCCTGTTATCTAGGCCCTGGTATATAGCAGGTGGAGATGGTCAGTGTGCTGGAATGTCACAGGTTATAGGAATTGAAGTCTCTACCAAAGCATGCTCCTCAACTTAGCTATGCTCTCAAATGTGTCCTTAGTGAGAGCTCTTCACCATTCTTCTCTGCAGGTATTCCGGTCATGAGTACGCTGTTCCTTAGACACCTCCCTGGCTTACTCTTGAGAAAGAGCCTTGCCTCCTGTTTCATTCTGAAAATTGAGAACACTAAGGAAGAACTTCCTTCCTAGACAGTACTTTTTAGGCCAGAGATCTTTCTTCTTTTCTTTTTTAAAAGATTTTATTTATTTGAGAGAGACAGAGCAAGCATGAGCAGGGGGAGAAGGAAGAGGCCGAGGGAGAGGGAGAAGTAGACTCCCCACTGGGCAGGGAGCCTGATGTGGGGCTCAATCCCAGGACCCTGGGATCATGACCTGAGCTGAAGGAAGATGCTTAACTGACTGACCTGATTTTGCATCCTGACTCTCCTAAATGACAAGATGCCTTCTCTCTCCACCAAATTTATAGACAATTTGTCTGTAAAACTGGGATAATATTAGTGCCTTCTGTGGTTACTGTAAAGATTGAATTAAACAACCTATATAAACCACTTAGTGCAGTGGCTGGCACCATGAACATTAATTAATGTTGTTATTAATAACTTTCTCTCTTACCACCTACAAATTTGTCTTTCTCTCTTAGCCCATCTTTTTTTTTCCCTCTTTCTACCTGGGCCTAATTCCACCTCACCTGTGATTTGTCCCCTCTGCTCTGTCTTAGCGACCCAGCCTTATGAAGCCCCTCTCACCCAACGGTCCTGTTTCTTATTCTTTCCTCTCTATTGACTTTTTTCACTCTGCATACAAAGAGGTTCTGATTTCCTCATTGTAAAATAACCATCCTTCAGTGGTGCATCTCTCTTTCTCCTTTCCTGTATTACTCCTGACCCTTCACAGCCAAATTCTCAAAAGGCCAGTCTACACTTACTGTCTCTACTTCCTTACAGCCTCAATCCTGCAACCCCATTTCTTTCCATGTCCTTGATAACACTCTTGCAAATGCCCCTAATAACCTCATGATAGCTAAATCTGGGGGACACTCTAATGTCTTCACCTGGGGCTCTGATGTTTCTGGCCAACCCCTACTTGAAATTCTCTCCTTTCCCTGTGCTTCTGTTTTCCCACTGTTTTGAGTTTGTACATCCATGGCCAGTTCACTTTAGTCTCCCTTTGGGCCACTCTTTTTCCACTCCACATTTAAGTGTTGGTATTTTCCTAGTTCTGGGCCTCAGACCTCTGTTCTCTATCAGTTCCTCCGTGACCTCAACTACCCAAAGGTTTCAGCCACCACTTTTCTCCTGGTGACTGGAACATCTCTATTTCACAATGGGGTTTCCCACAGGTTTCTTTACCACAGGACTCCTCTAAGGCATTAGTGTGCTAATGGGATTGGTAGCTCTTTGGGAGAGGGAATGATGGTATACATCATGGGAATGATGGTTTCTCATTTATTTGACCACGAAACCTTCATTTTTTTTTGTTTTGTTTCATTTCGTTTTGTTTTTCATGGAGAATCTTGCAGACTGGTGCTCCGGGAAACATACTTTGGAAAATGATGTTTCATTCCTTACTATTTCCAGTCTGATTTAGTTGTGTTTCCTCTGGGTGCCCGTAAGCATTTGCACACAGTGTACTCTATCTTCACCACGCTGTACTTCTCTGACTCTGCCACCCGCTCCTTGAGGGCAAGGCTTCTATCTCTTTGCATCCATTGCACAGTGCCTGGCATAGAGAGTTTGCTCAAAAATACCTGATGAGTGCATGATGCAGGAATGAATGGTAACCTACTTCTTCCTGGCATAGTAAAGAATATTCTATGGCACATTTAAAATAGTACTAATTGGGCAGTACTTGACCCTGACAGCTGGTCTTGAACAGGTCTTATGTTAGGGGCTACAGTAGCTGAAAAGAAATATGAGACAAATTCTTTTTCCTCAAGGAAGACAAAATAAATTCAAATAAAGCCATGTGGAAATATTTAAGTGTTAAGCTGTATGGGCCTGACTATAAGTGCTAGGGGTACTCTGAATTTGTAGAGATCACTGAGGTCTGAAGAAGTCAGACTTGGTAAAAGGTATTATAAATGATACTTTAGTAGGACTATTCTGGCAGGAATGTAGGTTAAGAATAATTAAAAAGAGGGAACTTGGAGAAAATTAGAATGGCTGGGAGTGAGGAGATATGGCCTGGCATAAACCATGGTGGTGGGAATTGGTCGGAATAGTGAAGAAAAGGCCTTTCCTTTTCTAGTATAACTTGGTGATGGTCAGAATGGAAGTGGAAGGACAGGAGACAAGTGAAAGAGAGTTTTCAGGTTTCTATCGGAGCCTGACAGAACAGTGGCAGCACCAGCAGATTTGAAGAAATTAGTTATTGCAGGTGTAGCCAATCCAAGCACTTGGAAGTTACAATTCTAGAATATACTAAGAAGAACGTAGAGCTAATTACTATGCAAGGTATACACTAAACAGAGACTTGGATTATAAATTTAAAGAATATGTCCAACAGCTGAGCTGACATCATTGACTTGATAAGGTCTATAGATAAAATTGACTAATAACTTGCATAAATTTTAGACCAGGTTTGCTAAAAATGTTATGCATGACAAACCATGAAAAGAGTAATGAGAAGTTCATGATTTCCCATAAGCAAGTAGTAATTCATTTTGTGATCAACTAATCCTGCTGTTTGCAGCAAGTTCTCTAATTTCCAAAGCCAGGAGAGATAATAGAGCAAAACATGTCTTGACCATACACGTCTTCAAAGTATTTGCTGTTTTCACAGTAATTCAGTACAATGAAACATGCTGGCACTTGAGTCAACATTTAACAGTAAATTATTTTAAGGAAACAACATCAGTAGGTTTTAAAACCCAACACAGTTTAAAAGTAATGCAAGTGATGAAGTCCCTTAAGTTCATTTTCACTTTTGTTTCCTTTGCCTTTGGAGACATATCTTGAAAGGAGTTGCTGTGGCCGATGTTGAAGAGATTATTCCCTATGTTCTCCTCTAGAATTTTGACATATTCCTGTCTCACACTGGGGTCTTTTATCCATTTCGAGTTTATCTTCGTGTATGGTGTAAAAGAATTGTTGAGTTTCATTCTTCTACATGTAGCTGTCCAATTTTCCTAGCACCATTTATTGAAGAGACTGTCTTTTTTCCACTGGATATTTTTTCCTGCTTTGTTGAAGACTATTTGACCTTAGAGTTGAAGGTCCATATCTGGGCTCTATACTCTGTTCCACTGGTCTATGTGTCTGTTTTTGTGCCAGTACCACACTGTCTTGATCACAGCTTTGTAGTAAAGCTTAAAATCAGGCAATGTGATGCCCCAGTTTTGTTTTTCTTTTTCAACATTTCCTTAGCAATGTGGGGTCTCTTCTGGTTCCATACAAATTTTAGGATTGTTTGTTTCAGCTCTTTGAAAAATGCTGGTGGAATTTTGATCAGGATGGCATTGAAAGTATGGATTGCTCTAGGCAGTATAGATATTTCAACAATGTTTATTCTTCCAATCCATGAGCATGGAATGGTCTTCCATCTTTTTGTGTCTTCTTCAATTTCTTTCATGAGTGTTCTGTAGTTCCTCATGTACAGATCCTTTACCTCTTTAGTTAGGTTTATTCCCAGGTATCTTATGGTTCTTTGTTCTGTAATAAATGGAATTGATTCTCTAATTTCCCTTTCTGTATTTTCATTGTTAGTGTATATGAAAGCAACTGATTTCTGTACATTGATTTTGTATCCTTCCACATTACTGAATTGCTTTATGAGTTCTAGTGCTTGGGGGTGGAGTCTTTTGGGTTTTCCATATAAAGTATCATGTCATCTGCGAAGAAAGAGAGTTTGACTTCTTCATTGCCAATTTGGATATCTTCTATTTCTTCTGCACAGCAAAGGAAACAGTCAACAAAACAAAGAAGCAACCCACAGAATGAGAGAAGATATTTGCAAATGACATTACAGACAAAGGACTGATATCCAAGATCTATAAAGAACTCCTAAAACTCAACACACACAAAACAGATAATCATTTCAAAAAATGGGCAGAAGAAATCAAAAGACACTTCTCCAAAGAAGACATACAAATGGCTAACAGACATATGAAAAAATGTTCATCATCACTAGCCATCAGGGAGATCAAAATCAAAACCACACCGTGATACCACCTTACACCAGTTAGAATGGCCAAAATTAACAAGACAGTAAACAACATGTGTTGGAGAGGATATGGAGAAAGGGGAACCCTCTTACACTATTGGTGGGAATGCAAGTTGGTACAGCCACTTTGAAAAACAGTGTGGAGATTCCTTAAGAAATTAAAAATAGATCTATCCTATGACCCTGCAATTGCACTACTGGGTATTTACCCCAAAGATACAGATGTAGTGAAAAGAAGGGCCATCTGTACCCCAATGTTCATAGCAGCAATAGCCACAGTCGCCAAACTGTGGAAAGAACTAAGATGCCCTTCAACAGACGAATGGATAAAGAAGATATGGTCCATATATACAATGGAGTATTATGACTCCATCAGAAAGGAAGAATACCCAACTTTTGTATCAACATGGATGGGACTAGAAGAGATTACACTGAGTGAAATAAGTCAAGCAGAGACAGTCATTTATCATATGTTTTCCCTTAGTTGTGGGGCATAAAGAATAACACAGAGGACATTGGGAGATGGAGTGGAGAAGTAGGTTGGAAACTGGAGGGGAAGACAAACCATGAGACACTGTGAACACTGAGAAACAAACTGAGGGTTTTGGAAGGGGTGGGGTGGGGGAGTTGGGTGAGCCTGGTCATGGGTATTATGGAGGGCACATATTGCATGGAGCACTGGGTGTGGTGCATAAACAACAAATGCTGCAACACTGAGAAGAAATAATATAAAATAAAATGGAAAAAATAAAGAAAAAAAGAATGCAAGTGAGATCTGGCTTTATTGGAAACTCAGGCATTAAGAACCCTGAATTGGACCTTATTAACTTTCTGACTTTGTGCGTTTCATCTAAACTTTTTTTTCATCATTTATTGAACACCCCCAGCATGCTTACACCCACTTACAGCATGCCAAAGATGCAGTCCTAGAAGGTCACTTTCTAAAAAAAAAAAAAAAAAAATGGATAAATGCACAAAGATGGGTTTTTTTTTTTTCTGGATTAAAAAACTGAAAAAGATTAGGAAGATTGCTCATGAAATTCAGGGTGGGGAATTTATACCCAAATTCATGAAATTTAGGTATAAAATCTGTCCATTTTATACAAACATGACATTTCGTCCAATTCTGAACTCCACTCTCCCTATAATGTTGTTGTCAGATCAAGTTAAATATCAAACACAGAGCTGCTAATATCTCATCCTCCACCATATACAACTTTCCTATCATCTTCTCAAGTAAGAAATAAAGGAGTACACTTGGAAGCATCATGATTCTTTTTAAAAAAAAATTATTTATTTATTTATTTGACAAACAGAGATCACAAGTAGGCAGAGAGACAGGCAGAGAGAGAGAGGAAGGGGAGCAAGCTCCCTGCTGAGCAGAGAGCCCGATGTGGGGCTCGATCCCAGGACCCTGAGATCATGACCTGAGCCGAAGTCAGAGGCTTCAACCCACTGAACCACCCAGGCGCCCCAAGAAGCATCATGATTCTTGCCATGTGCTGAGGTATTATGAGTTCCTTCCTTTCCTTTTTATAATGTTCTTATAAATCTGTAACCCTCCCCTCCCTTCATCCTAACTAAGAAGTAGTGGACTCATTGCTTCTTCTATTCTACCACTTGCTGAGTGTTTCAGTATCATCTTGAATTCTCGTGCTTTCATCCAGGGAATTAGCAGGCTCACGAAATTTGGTCACCCATCTTGATTTTGACTTCCATGTACAGAAACACTGAATTTATATGTGTATATGTGAATGTTTGTGTGTGGAATAAGCTTTCTAGGTATGTCTAAAAGGCTTGATTCTGCACAATTGGCTTAACTTACAGCTAATAGAAAAAGGTTTTAGTACATAGATTTAGCTTTAGTCTCATATTCAAGTTAAGAATATGCTACCACAACCCTCATTCAGGACATTAATAATGAAACTCGGATTGACTATTCTGGGCCACCATTCGCAGAATGATTTCATCAATGATCACTGTTCTTTGGGTGCTGGCCTTGGTTATTCACATCTTGAGCATATATTCTGTAGGACCTTAAAATTAAGACAATGTATCCCAAAAGTGTTAGAAGGAAAATCATTCTGTGGATGAAACTCTATTACACAGGGTTATAAAGAATTTCGGGACCTTTAATGAGTAAACGGGCAATTTGACTTTTCAAGGGGGCAGAGTTACAGTGGGAAGTGTTTCCCAAAGTTATGACAGTAGAACCACAGGAACATGCTCAGTCTCCAGAAGAACTAGCATCCTACTAAATTTACTCTGGGAAACCCCCAACTATATAAATTTCCAAAGTGGCAGATCCCTGCAATCCATTCTCTTTCTCTGGGGGAAAAACACAGAATATTCCATAGGCCACCGGAAAATGCCCAATGGCTATTTGGTGTCAGACCGACTTTCAGTAGGGCACCAGAACCAGATGTATAACTACCAAACTAGTCTGATCACCTAACTGGTTCTAGGGTAGAATGCAGAAATCCAGATTCAATGTAGGCAGTTCTTCCCATTATATTATATTTGGGGTGTGTGTGTGTGTGTGTACATTACACTTGTACAGAATCTCAACTTAAAAAAATATTTTATATTAAAATTTCCATTTATCACTCTAGAAACCCTAACACTCTACCTTAAGGCTAAAGCCAAAACTTTGCCTAAACCGATAAGCAATTATTAGTCATAGACTGAGCAAGGGAATGTGAAATAGAATATAAAGTGTTATTAGTTTTTCTATAATTATTAAATATTTGTGAGCATTTGAACTGTGTCTGAAGCAGACTTACCTGTTATTTTCCTCTTATTTGGATAGCCTGTTATTATGTTATAAAATGAATTTATTTGGTATCACTTCTCTTTAAGAAGCCATTTTAATTGCTTTCTGAGCAAGGAATTGGTACTTTCCTGATGGATTAATATATTATTTTACTGACTTTAGTTTTTTTTTTTTAAGATTTTATTTATTTCTTTGACAGAGAGAGACCCAGGGAGAGAGGGAGCACAAGTGGGGAGAGTGGGAGAGGAAGAACAGGCTTCCCGCCAAGCAGAAAGCCTGATGTGGGGCTCAATCCCAGGACTCTGGGATCATGACCTGAGCAGAAGGCAGACGCCTAATGACTGAGCCACCCAGGTGCCCCTGTTTTAGTTGTTTTATGTATATCAAAACTGAACTAAGCTGGGTTGTCCTTTACTTTCTGTCTAGCATTAAATATTTCATTTATCTTTTTGCAAGTTTTAGTAAGTTTTACTTTCCAAGGTCTAAAGCAGAATGACAAAAGACAACATGTTCTTAGGAATACTGGTGTTTTTTTAGGGTTATTAACTTTGAACATACCTTCATTTGTACTACTTCATGTGAACTTAACAATAGTCCATCAGGTAAACAAGATCTGATTAAAAGGTAACTGTGAACAAAGGTAAGGAAGAGAAGAGAGCAAATGTGATACAACCAGAACTTCAATCCAGATCTCCTGACTCAGGGTTTTGAGTTATTTCTACAAAAGCAGGTTTCTTTCCCTCACTAATACTGTGAAGTGTATACCATCAGACCCTCATGCTAAATATATTCAGCAATTAAAAATAACATCTCTGACCCAATGTTTGATTTCTATTCTACTTCATCAAGACCAACTATTGTACCTAACTAAATTATTTTAAGATTTGGGGATAAAACCACCACCACCTAGAAACCATTAACAAAGAAAAACAATTATTGTTACATGGTCAATTGTAATCACTTTTGCTTCCCTGTTTTGGGGAGTATGTGTGAGATTTTCCTCACTCTTCCTTTAACATACACAATTGAAGAATGCCTTTCTGTTAACCTTTATATCCATTTTATTTTTTTTTAAGGATTTTATTTATCTATTTGAGAGAGAGCAAGAGAGAAAGCACATGAGCAGTGGGTGGGGGGTGATGTGCATAGGGGCAGAAGGAGAGGGAGAAGCAGACTCCCCTCACAGAAGGGAACCTGACATGGGGCTCCATCTCAGGACTCTGGGATCATGACCTGAGCCGAAGGCAGACATTAAACCAACTGAGCCACCCAGGTGCCCTTTTTATATCCATTTTAGATTGCATCTCATTTCTTATTTATCTTTCTCTCATGTTTCCTTATAAAATAAAAAACCATTCTTCATATTACTCTTAGGTAATTTGGCCTCAAGGAATCTCATCTAGGATTGGAGAAAATTCCCTGAAATATGAGTGACTATAAGATTAATTTTTTAAATGAAAAAATAATAAAAAGAGTTTTAATGAGTTGACAATACTTTTGAAGTCACAATATGAAGGAATATTCCCATATATTTATTTTAATTCCTCTGGAAATCTTGGAGGTGCTCTGCCCTTAGGTAGAACCTGGATAGAAGGACAGACTGCTGATCTTAGATGTAGGTATGTTCTGTCTGACCTCTGAACTCCCTCTTAGCTGCTGAATCCGTGTAGTATTTCTATTTCTGACCTATCAAAACTTGCTCTTAGGAAAGAATCTGCTATTACTCACTTATTCTTTGGTGAGATATTACCTAGCTTTTATGAGGTTTTCTTTCATGTTTGTGTAAAAAAAGATTTATTTCCTATGCTAAGAAACAGCACCCTCATTGCCTCCTACTTCACACACACAAATCATACAGGATAAACTTCTACCTGTGGTTAAGGACAAGCCAGTCTGTGGGAGTTCTTCAAAAATAAACATATGAGAAAGGAATTAGACCTACTGCTAGGATCAACACTGTTCTTCCCTGGGGAAAAATGTCTGCTAAAGTGAACCTAAGAGGAAAACCTAAATAATTTGGCAGCATAAACATTATAATGCATGGAGTGTAAATCAGAGAGGAGTGTCTCTTCATCCTGAACTATGTAATTATCTGTTAAAGAATAAAAAATATTTTATTTTATTTGGGGGGGTGCAGTATAGGTCTTCATTCTTTAGAGCAGTACCAAAAAAAAAAAAAAAACCCCACAAAAAAACATAAACCTACTTTAAATAGATACCAGTGAATTATCTTGACAGGAAGAAAAAAACCTGACAACAATATAATTCCACATGTTCTGATAACATCAAGAAAGGACTCAAAAAGGAATCTGCACCTCAGAATTGTAGGATATTGAGAAGACTGTTGGGTTGGGAGGAGATAATGATTAATAGTGACTATTAGGCTCAGAATGAAGAGTCACATGCATCAAACTCTTTCCATTAAAAAGAGTTCATTTATATTCAACTGACTGCAAAAATGATTAAGTCTCTCTTACCAATGAGTAAAGTTATCATTAAACCTATTTCTTTCATGATAACTATTATGAAAGTGAAAAGATGTCACTCATCTTTCCCTTTTTCTTCTATGGTAGTTAAATAATCATTCTCTGACTTGCATAATTTATCAGTTTTATATTTTTAAAAAGATTTTATTTATTTATTTGAGAGAAAGAGAGAGAGCACAAGTGAGGGGACGATGCAGAGGAAGAGGGAGAAGCTAGCTCCCTGTGCAGGCTCCCCACTGACATGGGGCTGGGTTGCAGGACCCTGGGATCATGACCTGAGCCAAAGGCAGATGCTTAACAGACTGAGCCACCCAGGCGCCCCTGTTTATCAATTTTAGAGCTACTTTTGAGTATGTTATTAGTTTTTATTTTTGATGAGATAATACCTACTTGCCAGTACATCACATACTTCATTATAATCTCATCAACATCATAATTTTAAAAAATAGGCTTTTCTAGGTGCACTGGAATTTGTCCACACTTCAGTGATATACCTATATCAATTACTATGAAGTTATTGGGTTATTTGCAATGATGACTTGCATTCTGAAAGTATGGTAGGAAACCCTGAAATGCTTTTCAAAGCCACTAGTGCTAGAAATCAACACTGTGTGTTGAATTTAGAGATGTGTGGATTTAGAGATGAATACAGAGGAAGAGACTGAAGCATAACTTTTAATTTGGTATGTATAAACTGAGGCCTAGGAATAGCGAGGGGCTATCAGTTTATAAATTTTCCAATGTTTTCTTCAAGGCCTCTAGTTATGGGTATGGAAGATTATTTACTTCCTTTGTTGAAATTTTAAGGTTGTGGACAGCAAAAACCATTTGTTGTATTTTCTTTCTTTTCTACCATGATTCTTTGGTTGGGGTGGTTAAGATTACAAATCAACAAAAAAGCCAGGCTGGCGTATTTGTGCCAAGTCAGACTGAAGTCCACTAGGGATGGGACTAGAAACCAGGAGCCAGTTTTTGGCAGAGAGGCATGCATGATCCCATTTGGGAAGGGCGGGGATAAAACAGAATTTAGAAGCAAATACCACTGCTATCTATTTAGCTCTGAATGTAAATAAGCTTGGCATCCCTTGGTTTGGGTGCTTGATAAGTGTTCTCTGCTTTTATACACAGAGATTTATAGCAGTAAGTATTTGCACTTTTAAAATAAGTTTTACATGACTGAAAGTTACTGTTTGGCACCCTCTTTAGTTAACAAAACCATCCTAGATAGATTAGAGTCCAACTATACTTCACTCAAAGACAACCCTTGCAAATCTACCTTCATATATCCTATCTCTAATATTTGAGACTTACTGCTCTTCTTCTATCCTACATGTAGTAGCTAGCCTCCAAAATGGTCCCCAATAATCCCTGCCTGCTGCTATTCACATCCTGTGTCTCCCCTTCCATGATGTACTAGGGTTGGTCTGTCTGACCAACAGAATAAGACATAAATGATGGTATGTTATTTCCAAGACTAGATTATAAATGACTGTGGCCTCTATTTTATGTGCTCTCTTGTCTGCTTGGTCTCCTCTTTCTCTTTCTCTCACCCTCTGTCTCAATACTTACTCTGTGGGAAACCAGCTGCCATGTCATGATGGCATCTATGAAGCCTACTACAAAAAAGGCTTGTAATGGAGGCTGGCTAACAGTCTTGTGAAGTGAACTTGGAAATGGACTCTTTGACTCTAGTTGAGCCTTGAGATGACTGCAACTCTGGCCAACAGCTTGACTGCAACATTCTAAGAGACTGTGGGCTGGAACAACCTGCATGAGTCACTCCTGGGTTCCCGACTCTTAGACACTATTATGAGATCATAAGTGTTTATTGTTTTAAGCTGCTAAATTTTAGCAACTGATAACCAGTATACTGAGTGTATTGGATTATGTATTGACGTGTACCGAACTGGGAAATACTGGCTTTATGTTAGGTTGAAGAAATGACCTCTCTTACTCTCTTACTGTTTTTGCAGGTGACAATTAATTTCTCATCAGTGCTTTTTCAGGATGCTTTGCAAAGCTACTGCAGACAGTAATTGACCTGATGATGTCTTATTCCCTGACAGAGTTCATTCAAATCGTGAAGGACAAAAACATTTCTCTCTGGTATCTATTTACTCACGATGGTTCACCATTGGATCTAACCTTGCAATTATGACTTCTGAGTGGATAAGCAGCACAATGTATTTTACAGCTGTTTTTATCATCTCTCACTTTCACAAACATGGGGTAAGAGCAGTTTCATTTAATAACAGAGAAATCATGGCATGAACGTTAAAAACTACTTGGGACTACTAGAACCACTGATCAATTTACATTTATGAAGTAACATTATTAGCATATTTGATATTTGAGTGTTGGGAAAGGTCATTATGCATGCTGAGATTTTTTTTCTCCTTTACACTTTACTACGCTTTCTAGAAACTTTAGAATCTTTATTGATTGTTTTTGAAGTAGTAATAAAAAAGACAGAGCTAATATTTAAAATGTAATTCTTAAGCTTCTTATTACAGAAAATTTTAAACATACATAAAAGGAAAGAGTGTGTGAATCCTCATGTAGCCACCACCCAGCTTTAAGATGGCTAATTTTGTTTGGACTATTCTCTAATCTGCTTGCTGCCTTCCTAGATCACCTGCACTAGATTATTTGGGTAAAAACCCAAAACATCACATTTTTCCATAGACAAGGCAATTTTAATAATCCTTCAAAGCTAGGAAGCAGAAACTTACCTGTTGTTCTTATGGATTGGTTCTAAGGAAAATGTGCCTTAGCTGAAATATATTTTTATTCTAAGCAAGTTGTGTAACTGGTTTTTGACCTATATTTTATGAATTCCTGTAAGCTAACATGGAATTTTCACACAACATTATGGTGGTTTTATGTATTCATATGTGGAATTCTGGGTTTCTGAAATCTTTTTCCTGACATTTTAAGATCTATTGGAAGATCCGCAGATTGGTTATAATAAACAAACATCCTTGATAATGGAGTCCTCTTTAGAAAATCATGATTAGAACTTGGGATGGAGCTGACTACACATGTACTTGTAGCTAAGTAGCAAATGAGCAGGTTAATGGGTAGCCACTGAAGGTTGATTTCCCTGACTTCTTAAAAGCACCACCCAGAACTAGTATACAGAGTGATTCATTGACTCAAACATCTTCCCGTCCCTTTGATAGAACCTCTGACTGCTGTGGGGCCTAGATGTCTTCCTGATTATTATTGCACCTGGTATCATGTTTTTCCAGCTGTTGCACTGTCTCCCTGTAGGAGATTTTTTGATGTTCATCCCTCTACCAGCCTCCTGCTTGCTCTCTGGAGGCTCATCCTATGACCCTACTCTACATAGGCAACCTTCTAACCTGAACTGTGACTAAATAGATGGGCTTAAAAGCTATTTATGGATCATATGGCTCATCATAAAAATAAATCACTAGAACTGGCTATAATTAAAATTTCAGTAATGTGAATTTCAGCTCTGCTCCATCCTCAACCACACATGAGCAAATCAGAATATTACTTTTGATCCAGGAGCTTTGGACTTTTTTTCTTTTCTTTTCTTTCTTCTTTCTGTCTCTCTTTTTCTCTCTCCCCCTTTGCTTTCTTTTTTTCCTTTCTTTTTTTTTAGAAATAAGAAATGAATTGGAGCCCCAGGGTAGCTCAGTCAGCTAAATGCCTGACTCCTGATCTCAGCTCAGGTCTTGTTCTCAGAGTCATGAGTTCAAGCCCCATGTTGGGTTCCACACTGGGCATGGAGTCTACTTAAAAGAAAAAAAAAAATAAAGAAGAAGAAATAAGAAATGGATCACAGTCTCCTGATATTTAACTCCCTTTAAAACAGAAATGGAAAATTACCTAATACTTCAAACACACCATTATTTTGCACACAAGCTTAAAACAAGCTGGACCAAGGATACATTTTGAGGACTATATTCAGAGGGTCAGAAAATGTCCTTAAAGAGTATATATTAAAAGGGTCCCCTTTAGCAGAATTAGTTGGCCTTGAAATGACCATCTTCACTTTCATGCCTTGCAGTCTAGCTATTAGTGGTTCTACTCAGGGCTAAACTTTGAGGTGTGTTTCCTGCCTTGATTGCTCTTAGGAGGATCTCCCAACATTAGCTTTAGTTGTTTTCCCATGACTGCCTCATTTTAGTGACCCTGAATACCTACTTTCCATACATCTTTTCTAGCTCTGATTATATTGACTCAAGTTGAAAAACGAAAAAGAAAAAAGATAGGTTTTAAAAGAAAGAAAAAATACAAAGGGGGGTTTGTTAAAGAATTAGGAAAAAAAATAAGAGCATGAAGAAGTTACCTTTGTTTGAAAATACAGTCATTTAATATGTCAACATTTTGTTTTTTATTTTTAAATATTTTATTTATTTATTTGAGAGAGAGAGCACAAGTGTGGTGAGGGGCAGAGGGAAGGGAACAAGCGGACTCCCCACTGAGCACAAAGCCTGACACGAGGCTGGATTCCAGGATCCCAAGATCATGACCTGAGCCAAAGGCAGACCCTTAACTGACTGAACCACACAGGCACCCCTGATATTGTTCCTTTAAAAGCAGATTTTGAGGTACAGTGGAAACACTGCATGGTAGTTAGTATATCATTTTAAACATTTGATTCAAAGTAGCTCTCATACCTCTTTAGGCTTCAAGGAAATATGATTGCTGGTGGTCGGAGGTAGTGCCATGGTTCAGCACGACTAGAGAAAAAACTTCTTTAACTGTAAAAGGATAAGAATGGGATGACCGTTAGAGGTGTGTGTATCTCTAATACATTCACAGTAGCTTTCTTGTAAAACAACCTAAGGCAGTGGGAAGTAAAGACCGCTCCCCTATTCAGGAAAGATAATAATAGGAAATGGTTGAGTAGAGAGCGAGCTGAAGGACACCTACAAAGGGTTAAGCAGGAAAATTATTTCCACCATAAGTTCTCCTAAGTATGGAGTAGGGATTCCTAAAGACGTATATAGTCCTGAAGCAGTCAAAAGTAGACTTCGCCAGAGTTGAGTAACAGGCTCCCGGAAACCACTGACTTTTTGCCACAACAGCTTCAAACTTGGCTCTTTGGAGCTTTGGAGGAGTATTGGCGCACTCAAAGACTTACTTTGTTTCTTTATCCCCAAAGAATATGTTTGAGCAATGAAAAAACAATTCCCAGCATTCCTGAAATAGGACAGAAAGGATTTACCTTTGAGAATATTTCTTCTCCTGGGTGCTTGATCGCTGTTGTCCACACATACAAATGGCTAATCAGGAAGGCTTAAGAAACCTGGAGGTATGAAAAGTCCAAATGCTAGGATTTGTGAATACACAATTTCCAAGTTATGATCCTCACAGCTTTAAAAAAAAAATCGCATTGGGAACAATTGGCCCCCAACATCCTTTTAATTATTTACCGCTTATCTAATGTGATGATAAAAATAACTATCTAAGCCCAAAATGGGAGTGAGCCTGAATTTACAAGGTAAGTCAACAATTTAATTAATGATTAACAAAACATGTTGTCACAAGTCACCTAAATTCATTAAGCCCAGTTATAAGAATTTATTTTCTGTTCATATATGAATTGCACTTCAAAATTTTATTTTTTCAAAATTTGATTTAAAGTGTAGGAATCACTTTCAAAATGTATAAAATTTAAAAATATATATTTCATATAGAATGTATCAAAATATTAAATTATGCCTTAAATATTTTTGACAACGTTGTCTTTTATCAATAATGGCACTGCATACTACTTTATGGTAATAGAACTACTCTAGCATCTAGTTGTTTAGAGTCAAACCTAGCAAACATTTCAGCAGACATCTATAGGAATACTTCAGAGCAGCAGTTCTCAAGATGTGGTCTGGAAACACTTGTAAGTTCCTGAAATGCTTTCAGGGGGTCAGCAAGGTCAAAACCATTTTCATAATAAGATTTAAGATGTTATTTATCTTTTTCACCTCATTCTCTCATGAGTGTCGAGTTTTCCAGTAGTTACATGGCATGTGATATCTCAAAAGATTGAATTCAGAAGCAGATATGAAAATTCAGCTGTCTTCTTTTTAAGTTATGCATTAAAGAAATTTGCAAAAATGTAAAGGAATGCCATTTTTCTCAGTTTTTTTCTGAGAAATATGGTTATTTTTAATAAAAGTATTTTATTTAGATTAATATTTGTTTATTATAAAATAATAAAGAAATACTTTAATGTTTTTCAATAGTAATTTCTAATATGGTGTAAGTAGATAGGTAGTTACGTAGATAGGTAGGTAAATAGATATAAACAAAAGCGCTTTGGGGGGCAGTCTCAATTTTTAAGATTATAAGAAAGCCCTAGAGACTTAAAAAATTTTAAAAAGTTTACTGCTTTAGAGTGTTAATAAATATCAAATCCTGCTTTTATATGTCCCAAAGAAAATAATTATTTTAAAGTGACTTTGATTTTGGTTTCCAAAATCTTGCACACTTATCATTTTACAGTAAATCTGACAGGTAGGCAGGTTAGAAATTGCTCTTACCTGTAACATGAAGAAATAAAGAAACAAAGAATTTTAGATTGCACAGTAAGATAGATCATAAGAGAACATAAAGTACTTTCAACTCTATCCCAATGATTTGGCTGATTAAGTCAGTTTCTCCTTAATCTATATAGTGTGATTGTGACATCCTGAAATAGAAATGTGTTGTAACAGAACATGGAACCCCCTGTTCGGTAGCTTCACTACCGAAGCTAAGTCAGTGCCCCTTACTGGAGTAGACAGCTAACCATAGTTCAATGCTCCCCTGTCATTCAAATACATTGTTAACTTCTTTTGTGGTTTTTTAGGTCCTCGTCATTTGTCATTTGCTAATTGGGTTTCTTCTTACAACCACTAAAGAGGTCCTCGGGTATACCCAATAGGCTGACTTCCACTTGAGAATGAATTCCTAAGTAGTAGTCTTTTCAGGCTTATCATGAAAATCCTCTGCTCAAGAACTTCTAATAGCTCTCACCAGGTCAAGTTTTTACTCTTCTACTGTTTTCAGTGCTTTGATGATTTCATCTCACATTACCCATTCAACCTTATTTCTTCTCCCTCTAACACCAATTATCTTTTCTAGGAAGGCTGTCACCCTTATACCTGCCTCATTTTCACTTCCATAATAGCAATTAAATTTTACTATATTTTTTGCACATTAATCCTTTAATAGCTCTGGGAAGTAGTCATTACCATTTCAGTTTTATAGATGAGGAGCCAAGCCCAAAGACATTAATGTGAAAAGCTCAAGATAACATATCTGGTCAACGATAGAGCCAATAGTTGAAACAAAGTCTGTCTGGCACTGAGGCTAGTGTTCTCAGCCATTACACCAAATATATTAGTAAGTCAACTGAACTCAAAAGGGCTAAATAACCCAATATTTTATACTTACACTGCTTAAAAGAAAACACATAGGGGGTACCTGGGTGGCTTAGTCAGTTAAGCGGGCTACTCTTTTTTTTTTTTTTTTTAAAGATTTATTTATTTATTTTGACAGACAGAGATTACAAGTAGGCAGAGAGGCAGGCAGAGAGGGAGAAAGGAGGAAGCAGGCTCCCCGCCGAGCAGAAAGCCCGATGCGGGCTCGATCCCAGGACCCTGAGATCATGACCTGAGCCGAAGGCAGAGGCTTTAACCCACTGAGCCACCCAGGCGCCCCAAGCGGGCTACTCTTGATTTCAGCTCACGTCATGATCTCAGGGTTGTGAGATCAAGCCCCACATCAGACCCCCGCTCAGAAGGGAGTCTGCTTGAGATTCTTTCCCTCTTCCCTTTCTCTCCTTCCTGCCTCTCTAAAATAAAATAAGTGAATATTAAAAAAAAACAACAACAAAACACACCTAGGCTGTTTACAAGAGACACATTTAAATATATATGAATACAGAAAGATTAAATAAAAGTTAAAGGATAGGATACCCCCAACACACACACTGGCGTAGCTAGAGTTCAATACAAAAATTATTATTAGAAATAAAAAGGGATATTTGGTGACTGTAAAAGGTTCAATTTATCAGGAAAATATAATTTTGACATGTTTAATATATTGTTTTGAAGTACAGGAAACAAAGATTAGCAATACAAGGAAAATTAGATAAATCCATAATAATAGTGGGAGATTTTAACATGTTCCATTAACTGATAAAAATAAGTAGACAAAAATATCAGTTAGGATATTAAGATTTAAACAATATAATGATCAGGCCAAATTTGTATTTGGGGAACACTACTATATCCCAAAAGTAGAGCAAATACAAATTATTCTTTTCTTTTTTAAAATTAATTATTTTTTTAACATATATATGTATTATTTGCCCTAGGGGTACAGGTCTGTGAATCAGGCTTACACATTTCACAGCACTCACCATATTACATACCCTCCCCAATGTAAATTATTATTTTCAAACACAAATGAAAACTACTTGGAACTGAATAGTGACAAAAATACTGTTATCAAAAGGGGAATGAAGTCAATTACTAAGAGAAAAATGTATAGCCCTAAACATATATATTAGAAAACAAGCATCCAAAAAAGGCTGAAAAATCAATGAACTAAGTTTTCATTTCAAGAAAGTACAAAAATAAAAAGGAAAGGAAAGGAAAAGAAAGGATAAGGAATATCAGCAGTAATTAATAAGAGAAAACATACATATAATAGGGTCAACAAAATCAAAAGTTGGTTCTTTAAAAAAAAGTATAGGGGCGCTCAGTGGGTTAAAGCCTCTGCTTTCGGCTCAGGTCACGATCCCAGGGTCCTGAGATAGAGCCCCACATCCGCTCTCTGCTCAGCGGGGAGCCTGCTTCCTCCTCTCTCTCTGCCTGCTTCTCTGCCTACTTGTGATCTCTGTCTGTGAAATAAATAAATGGAATCTTAAAAAAAAAAAGTATAAAATTGATAAATCCCCGGCAAACTGATAAAAAAAAAGATAGCGAAATAACCAATGTTGGGAATGAAAAGTGGGACATTATAGAAGATCTTATAGCCATTAAAATGATAATAAAGGATACTGTGAAAAACTTTATGTCAATAAATTTGGAAGTATAAATGAAGCAGATAATTTCCTAGAAAAATACTGTCAAAGACTGAAACAAGTAGAAATAGAAAATCTGAGTAATATTAAACTATTTAATCTATAAATAAAAACCTTTCCATAAAGAAAACTCTAGGTTCAGACTATTTATTTGATGAATTCTAACAAACATTTAAGGAAGAAATAATAAGCAATTTTACACAAACTCTTCCTGAGACTTAAAAACCAAAGGAATACTTGCTAACTGGTTTCTTGAGGCCAGCAAAAGCTGACATGTTCCTATTAGAGAACCAACAAACCAACCTTACTATATACAAAATCTTAAACAAATTTTAACTCGGTATTCAGTAAATATAAAAAAGCCAATACCTGTCCATTAAAAAAGCCAATACAATGACCAGATTGGAATTATGCTAGCATTGCAAGGCTGGTTGACAGAGGAAAACTGTTCTATGTAATTTACCGTACTAACAGGATAAAAGAGAAAAATCACGTGATCATCTCAATAGATGCAGGAAAAAAAACCTGATAAAACTCAATATCCATCTATGATCAAAACTCTCAACAAACTAGGATTAGAAAGGGAGTTTCTTAATCTGCTAAAAGGTTAAAAAAAAAAAAAGAATAATCAGCAACCCACTTCAAACAATGGCAAAATGTTGAGAGATTTCCCTTTGAAATCAGGGACAAGATAAGGGTGCTACTCTCACAATGTCTATTCAATATTGTACTTGAGGTTCTAGCCAGCCAGGGAAGGCAAGAAAAAGAAGTACAAGGTGTAAGGATTGGGAAGAAATCAGCTGAAAAAAATCAGTTGTTATTGTTCACAAATGATATAAATGTATGTAGAAGATCTAAAAGAATGTACAATAAGTTAAGGCAGTGTGATACTGGCATAAGATAGACAAATAGACCAATGAATAAAATAGAGTCCAGAAATACACTAAGGCTATATGGACACTTGACTTATAACAAAGATGGCAATTAGAATAAGATCTTTTTTTTTTTTTTTTAAAGATTTATTTATTTATTTTTTAGAGAGAAAGAACCTGTCTGCATGCACAACCTGGGGTGGGGGTGGGTGGGGAGAGGGACAGAGGCAAGGGAAAGAGAATCCCAAGCAGACTCCCCAGAGTGCAGAGCCTGACACAGGACTTGATCCCACCACCCTGAGATCAGAGATGACCTGAGCTGAAATCAAGGGTTGGATGCTCAACTGACTGAGACACCCAGGCACCCCTGGAACAAGATCTTTTTGACAAGTAGTGCCAAAACAGTTGGATTCTCATATGGGAAAAAAAAAAAAACAAAAAACAAACAACCCAGAGACTTGATCTCTATCCCATAAACAAAAATCAATTCCAGTTACACTACAGATGAAAGGAAAAACAATAAGGCTTCTAGAAGGCAATACAAGAGATTTATCTTCATTACAAATTCACAAATGATGATATCCAAACGGTCAACAAACATACAAAAAAGGCCCTCAATCTCATTAGTAAAATCAGGGAGATATAAATCAGAATCATAATTAAGATAATAGTATATAATTGCTAAAACTAACGAGACTGACAATAACATATGGTAGAGCAATGGCAATTCTCATATGCTCCTGGGATATATTTGTACAATCTCTGTGCAATAGTTTGGCATTTCATTATCTATTGAACATATGCATACTTGGTGACCTAGTAATGTTATTCTTACGTGGGCACTTAACAGAAATTCATCTACATGTCTACCTCGAGATATATGCAAAAATGTTCATAGCAACCTTATCCACAATAGTCCCAAAGTGGAAAGAACTCAAGTGTCCATTAATTATAGAATAGAGAAACTCTGGTATATATATATATATATATATATATATATTTAAAGGAATATTATACAGCAAAGAAAATGAACGGACTACAGTTACACACAATAACATGGATGAATATCACAAACATAATATTGAGTCAAAGAAACCAGACACAAAAGAATGTACCATATGATTATTTAAATTTAAAGAGCTGGTAAGGGATGCATACTTAATTGTTAGAACCATAAAGAAAAACAAGAAAATGTGTACTATGAAACTGAGGATTGTGGTTAGTTTTGGCAGATAGGAAGGGCTAAACCATTTGGAGAGGGCATAAAGGGGACTTCCCGGGTGCTGGCAGTGTTCTATTTCGCAATCTAGATGGAAGCTACATGGGTGTTTGATCTGTGATAATTTATGCTTTGGTTCACTTTTCTCTGTGTTATATTTTACAATAAAAATGTATAAAATGCAAGAATTCTTTCATTCAGGGAATTCCTTAAAATAGGTTATTCTGTTGGTATATGTAAAATTTATAAATTTTTCTTCCTGAGAATGGGTGAGACGCATATTCATACCTCATTTTGGACAAAAGTGAAGAAATCAGTTAACTATTGCCTAGTGTTAGACTAAGCTCTCTTGAGAGACAAGTAAAAATGAACAGACCAGCAGCTCTGTAGAGAAGTAATGGAAGTCAGTGCAGTAATGTGGTGCATGTAATTTGGTACTATCCTATTTAGACTTTTCTTGTGCCTCATGTCAGAAGAGGTATCATAAATGTAAATAAAAGCCATTCCATTTAAAATTCCTTTTGTTCTTAGGCTCACCCTTTGTTTCTGTACATGTGATCTGCCCTTCATTGGATCCAGGTTATTAAGGGCCAAGTGTTCCAGGACCCAGAAGGAAGAGGTGTGTTGAGATGGCCCTCCTGAATGTTACATTCACTGAGGTTTTGCTTTTTGTGGGAATCATAAGCATTTCAATGGACCATACTTTGTGTGGAACATTCTCTCTTTGAAATAAATTTCAAGGCACTCTGCTTGGGCTTTGTTCTTGTTAGGAGAGAGGGTAAGAAACCTTTCACCCATCTCACACTTATCTCACCCAACAGAATCATACATCCCCCCCAAATATATCCTAACTCCTAATTAGCCTGATTATATCATACAGATGAGGCACTGACTTACATACTTTTGTATCTCCTAGCACATTGTAATGAATTAGGTACGTATGTTTTTACTGCTTGTATTTCATTACTGTATATATATATATATATATATATATATATATATTTGAAAAATATCACTAATTTTTCCACTGGTATAAAATTTTGGTTTATATCAAACCTTTCACCACCCAGGAGAAAAGTCTTTTTGTTATTCTGTTGATATGTGCAAAATTTATAAATTTTACCTCCTCCGAGTTGGTGAGAAGTATATCCATACCTCAGTTTGGACAACAGCGAAGAAATCAGTTAACTATTGCCTAGTGTTAGACTAAGCTCTCTGAGAGTCAAGCAAAAATTAATAGACCAGTCTCATTCCAAAAAAATTCTGAGGAAGTTATTGCTTATTAATAGCATTTTTGGCAAGAAAACCAATTTTACATGACTGCAAGCAAATTTTAATGTTCTTCTAGTAGCATGTAGAAAGTGTGAGAAGCTTGAGGGTTAGATTGGCTGAACTCTCAAGCTTGAGGAGTTCCCCTTTGAGCACTCAGCGATTTGCTCCTGTTCCTTTTCTTCTCCATTCCAAATAGCCAATTTAGAAAAAGAGCAGCTACACAGGAGTAGGGCTCAGTGATTCCAGAGCTAAGCTGGATATTTAATGCTGAACTATCTTTTAAGAGCTGGAGATCTGGTATTTAAATCATCTTTCTCATTGTCTGAATTTTCTCAGAATTATTAAGTAGTTCTTTTATATTAGCCAAATAGCTCCTGGGATTTCTTAACTCTTTCACAGAGCCTCTGTTAGAAAGAAGGTGGTTATTTGGAAAGAAGGTGACTTCACTGGGCTTGGAATGCCTATGGCAACCCTTTCTCTTACCATTCCCAAGACTTATCTTTGAATTGCTCATTATGCAAAAAGGAACTTTACTTCTGATGGTTAGATCTGCAAGGTGCACTGCCCTGTGAGATCCCCCTAATTTCACCAAGTGTTATTATCCAGAAAGTCAATTTGTAGAAAAGCAAGAAGTCCTAAGAACAACTGTTGGGTAATTCTATCTGCAGCAATAAAGTAGGGAAGGGCATAGCATTCAGTAAGGAATGGAAAAAGAATCTCGGTTGCAA
This sequence comes from Meles meles, assembly GCF_922984935.1. Taxonomy (NCBI): domain Eukaryota; kingdom Metazoa; phylum Chordata; class Mammalia; order Carnivora; family Mustelidae; genus Meles; species Meles meles. Next base: position 73,644,404 of record NC_060074.1, read on the forward strand.
CTCAGCTCTACCTCCTCAGGCAAGTTAGTGTCTCTGAACTTCAGTTTTTTCATCCGTAAAATGGAGATTACTTGAGATCTAGCATTAAGCACAGTGCCAGTTACTAAGTAGATGAGGAGAAAATGACCGCTATTTGCTCTAATGGTTACAAGCAACGAGACAGTTTTGAGTTACTTTAGAGACGCGGAGGGGACACGGGGGCAGCAGGAGCTCATTCAAAAGAATGGCGCTTCTTTTTTTTTTTTTTTTTTTAAAGATTTTATTTATTTATTTGACAGATAGAAATCACAAGTAGGGAGAGAGGCAGGCAGAGACAGAGAGAAGAGGAAGCAGGCTCCCTGCCAAGCAGAGAGCCCGATGCGGGGCTCGATCCCAGGACCCTGGGATCATGACCTGAGCGAAAGGAAGAATGGCGCTTCTTAAGCTGTCAGGTCCAGCAGCACCCTGGTCCTAGGCGTCTGCCCTGAAAGGCTGCTCCGGAGGCCAAGGCGACACCCGAGGTCACCACCCTAAGTACTAGACCATCCCGGGAAGCTTGTGGTTTGGATTCTGGTCCAGCTCAACCCAGCCGTGTCTGGACCAATCTGGGACAGCTCAAACTCACCTGCTTGGCAGGTGCTCGCCGTCCGAGGCGTGACCGCGGAGGGCGGACGGGCGCGGTGGGCGGGAGCTGAGACTGCTAGACTCCCGGCGCATGGCACCCGCCGCCCAGTCGCCGCGGTGGCTGCCGGGATGCGCCGCAGCGAATGGTCGCGCCGGGCGCCGCTCTGAGCGACCTTTCACCCGCGCCCAGCGGTCCGGGGCGGCGGCACAAGGCGGAAACCATGGCGGAGGCGGAGGCTGCAGCGGGTGGAACGGACGTGGGTGCGGGCTCCAGCTCTGCAGCGGACCGGGACCGGGACCCGGACCCAGACCGGGACCGCGCCGGGCGGAGGCTCCGGGTTCTCTCGGGCCATCTGCTGGGCCGGCCCCAGGAGGCTGTTAGTACCAATGAGTGCAAAGCGCGGAGAGCCGCGTCGGCGGCCACGGCGGCGCCCACTGCCACTCCCGCCGTGCAGGAGTCAGGCACCATCCCCAAAAAGCGGTGAGTAGCGGCTCTTTGGAGCTGGCTGGCGGCGAGACCAGGCTAGGCCTGTGCAGCGGGAGGGCAAAGGCAAGGTGGGAAGGGAGGTGACACCGGTGGGAGGAAAGCATCCCGGTCCCTGAAAGTGAAGAACCGTCTCGAGAGAGAGTGGACGAGACCCTGGACTCTGGCAGGAAGGGGGCGGGATGGAATGGTGGATTTTCGTCACTATTTGAGAGTAACAAATCTGAAGGACCGTTATTGGGGAAGACTTCAGGGGGACCCGTTTTCTTGGAGTCTTAATGCCAGGGATTCATTATCCTGAATTAATACTTGGGGATAAGGTCTTCGAATGGATAGAAAGGTTTCTGACATGATCCTCCAAGATTTAAGTTTGCACTAGGTGATGGCTTTCTTCAAATTCGCGCTAGCCTGGGAGTGGGGAGAGGTGGTTCTTGGGGGAAGGTGCTGACTGGTTTCTGTGGGAGCAGGTTTCCATTTGCTTAGGGGCATGGTCTTTGACTTTGAAGGGAGAAAAGTGAGGGATGGGTAAGAAGCAAAAAACTTCAGATACTAGTTAAATGATTTAGGTTGTGGTGGTGACTACTGAACTCTGCTGTAACTAGAAGCGGAAAGACACTTGCCTGTGGCTGAGGATGTTTTTAAGTGATCCTGGCTTACTACTTTTTGGAGAACTCTTAAGCGCTGATGGCAGCTACCAGAGAAAATATTTTCTGAGATGTGGCTTTGTCATGTGGATGAACTTTCAGAGTGGGAAAAAAAGTGTTGCTAATGTTTAATGATACTTTCAGTGTGCCAGAGATTGTGTTAAGTCTATTATTTCTTTTACTCTTCTTCAAACTCTGAGTTTTCTACAGATGAAGAATAGAACAGATTTACAAAGCCTGCTTCAGATGTTGCATGTTAGAATTCCAGAGTAGGTCGTATTAACTTTAGGGTCAGTTTCTTAACTTGAACTGCTTGTGGTGAATTCATTTATTAATTCCACATTCATGAGTCCTTTCGTCTGCTAGTATTTACTCTATCAGGAATACAAAATGCAGTATTTACTTAAGGAACTAATAGCCTAGTAGGGTAAAGTCATAATAGAGTGTGGTAAGAAATTTAGCTGATAACCATAGCAGATGGTCACTAACCCTAGTTTTAGGTCTGTATGTCAGGGGGAAGGCTTCCCAGAGTAAGGATTGAGTAAATCTTGAAGTTTGGGTTGGAAGTAACCTGCCAAAGGAGAAAAGTGTTTTTGGCAAAAAAACTGTGTTCACAGATAAAGCAGCGAAAGACAAATTGGGAAACTGTTGGACGTTCACTGGGGTATGAGGGGGTGAGAATGACAGAGGGTGAGGGCTGGAGGCAAGTCTTGTTTGCAGGATTTTATGTGGGGCAAAATATTACATTTACCTTTTAGAAAGGTTGGGGGACGGAATTGAAGAAGGTTAAGCAGAAGGTTAAGGCTGGGAACCAAGACCTGAGTTTGGATTTCCACTACATGATTCTAGTTGCATGACCTTGGGCAAGTGACTTAACCTTTTTCAGAGCTTCAGTTCCTTGTCTGTGAAAATGAGGACAGTAATTCCTACTCTGCAGTGTTGCTGTGAGAATTCAGCAACATGGAGTTAAGTGATCAAGTGCTTTAAGTGCACTGCTGGTTATATAACCCTTCGGATGAAATGGTAGGTGCAATTTTCATTGAGTCCAAGGACAGGGTAGCCAGTTAAGAGACTATTACTCTGATGACAAATACTGCCATTCTGAACTAAGGCATAATATTGGGAGTAGGCAAACCTATTTGAAAAAATATTAAGACGTAAGTTTTTTATAATTTGCTTACTGAATGATGGGGGAGGGAGGAATCAAGGATCACATCCTGGCCTCAGGCTTCACTTGATGTTATTTGAGCCATCATTGGGTTTAAAACTTTTTTCCCCCAAATGGCTTCATGTACATTTATGTCTGTTCATTTGTATGTATCTTATGATGTACATTTTTATGCATGTTCACAATCTGAGAACTAAGTAGGTAGGTCAGGTGTTCCTTATAGTTGGATTTAGGGGCCTTCATCTGCAGTAGTCGGAGAAAAATAATAATGTTTATAAGGCACACTGGGGTAATGAATGAGGTTTCCCATGGCTGAAGGTGACTGGTCTCTGTGGTTACTCCATAGACAGAAGGCACAACTGTTACCTATCGTTGGTGTAGATTATGGTTAGAAAGCTCTCTGGTCTTTGGTTCAGAGTTAGGTGTGGCTAGTGGTAAAATCTAGCCCTGTACAACTGTTTTGAAGTTTGAATCAAAATATGAGGGAACATAAAAACTTTTATTAGATGGAAGAGTGATCTCCCTTGGAGAGTGATCTACTTGCTATATTGCTGTTGGGGAACCAAGGTCTCCCTTCAACTTCCTCTTGCTTAGCTGGGCTTCAGTTTGCCAGCAGCCAAGCTGAGTCTAAAGGGAAGACGAATGATGGAGCAAGGAGCCAGCATGTAAATCTAATAAAGTGTGAGTGTGACTGTTTGTCTCTTATTTTGGAATCACTTGCTGATGTGTGTTATTTGTATAACTCCTTCTCTCCATTACCTTGGATGATGTCATTGGTTGTAATTCTTCTATCTCAGGGCTGGTTATCATCACGGAATTGAAGGTGTGACTTCTTGAAACTTAATGTTTTCATTTCCCTTACAGGACAGTCATATGTATGTTAATTTACCCAATGTTTATAGAATAGTTGCTTTATGACAAGTATTGTCCTAGGCACTGAAGGCAGAGAGATGAATAATTGTCCTTGCCTCAAAGAATTCACAGTGGTAAGGGAGATACACATTCCAGTACAGTTTGAGTAGAGCTGCTATGAATACAGATATAGATAGATGTAGCACAAAGGAAAGAAAGAGTGATTATCTTTAGGGTCAGGGAAAGCTTTCTGGAGACAGTTAAAATATGGATGATGGTGTGGCAGATTGATTGGATGGTGAAGACAGTTCCAGGCAAAGATAATAGCATATGGCAAAGCAAGGGGGCATGAAAGTGCATATTGTATTTAGGTAATTGAACAATTCAGTATTGGTAGAGGTGGGAGTGGTGTAAAAAGAGGAGGGCTCTGGCCAGTTGTGGAGGCCTTGGCCTGTAGATCATCAGTCCATTAATTCATTCGTTTACTCATTCACTCATTCATGTGTGACTATTTCAGTGCTTACTATGCAACACATAGCAGTGGACAAAAACTCTGCCCTTATGGACTTACATTCTAGTTGGGGTGGAGATAGCAAATAAGTAATATAGTATGTCAGATGTTTATAAGTGTAATGAAGAAAAATGAAGCAGCCAAGGAGATTAGGTAACAGCAAACCCTTGAGGCAGTTAAGCTGGGAACAGACTTGATCATATTGGGTTTGGGTTTGCATCCAGGTACAGTGGTTAAGAATAGACTGGAGAAGGATGAGAATGCACATAGGAAGACCAGTTAGGGAGCTGTTATAGTGGAACAGGTGAGAAATAATGAAGGATTAAATCAAGATGATGGCAGTGAAAATAGAGAAAAAGATGGATTTGAGTTTTGGAAATTAGTGCATTAAGTAATACATAAAATTACGTGACTCTATGCCATGGGAGTTTTGGAGCAATGATAATAGAAGAGGGATGGTAAGAGTCTTGAGCAACATGGATATTTAAAAGGGTGGGCCAATCATAACCAGTTGCACTTATCACGTTGGTCTCCTATGAGTTGGTTCTAATTACTTCTATCCAGGAATATATATTCTCATTATTTGAAATTGCTGAGCAGAGTTTTGAGAGTGATGGTTTGCTTTTGGACCCTCTGGTTTTCTTTAAATTGCATGAACAGTTTCTTTTTTAAATCTTGCTACTGGTTGCAGTTTTAGATTCTTGAAAATCATAGTAAATGCCAATTAAGTATGTGACATTTTTATACCTTAGTTTTGGATTTTTTCAGTTTTAAAAAAGCTATTTTAATGTTAGAAAAAGTGAAGAAAAAAATCCCTTGTGACATCCGTCCCTCTGCACTGTTAACGGCTTTCCCAGTTGTGGTTTGGGTTCGTCAGAACTGTTCTATGGCAATTTTTACAGAGGTTATAAACTCTCCTCAGAACAAAAGAAGATCTGATTAAGACTGCTACCAATTGCTTAATTTACTTATACTGCCATTTATGCACACCATTCTTTAAAAAATGATGTATTATTTAAGAGCTCCCAGAATCCTTAGTAGATGTTTTCCAGACAGAAAAAAGCTGAGTTGACCTTGTGTAAATGTTTCCTAGGAAGGCATCTTTGTCATGCCAAGTTTCAACCATTTATGATTATGATTTATGAAATTCTTATGAAATTATGATTATGATTTATGAAATTCTTAATTTTCGAAAACGTAATGAATGGTTTTAAAAAATAGACCAACCTATTTCCTTCTATGAGTGGATTTTGCTGTTTCATTTGTGGGAGAGAACAATTTGAGAATAAAACAGAAACATATTTCTCTTAGATTGCAAGTATCATTTTGGAATGGACCACATTTTCTGCAAGTAGACTTCTTTATGTCAGGAAGTTACTTACTATAAAGCCACCTACCCCCAGTCACTTAATAATATCTAGGAATAAATTAAGTGATCTATTTTTAGGCTGCAGGGGAGTGGAGTGCTCTTGTAGTCAGATGATATACTTTATGGAACACTTTAAAAGGAAATGCTAAGCAAGTATTACTCCTTTCAATTTTATTTTCTTATTATTGAGAAGAGAATTTCTGTTGTTCAGCAGATTAGTATGTTAATTTCAACTCCAAACCAAATCAAAATATCCTGAGTAGAGTTTACTCTTTTGACATGAAATAGTAATCACCCTCCCCCCATTAGTATTCTCTTCATTTGTTACGCTTTAGGAGTAATATTTAATTTTATCAATGTCCCACATCTGAGTTCAGCATCAATTGAGAATACGTATAGACAGGTGGAGATAAAAATGCCAGCTTTATTACAAATAAAGTTGGTTGGAGAATATGGCTTAGATTTGGACTACCTAATAATTACTCTGAATTGGGTAGACAGTCACAGGTAATGCTGGACTGCAGAAGGCCTCCCCTACTAGGGCAGAGCCAGCTCCAGTAAGCTTTATACATGGCCCTGAGAGAGACTCTATTATAACCACTTTATAGCTGATAGATTGTAAGGAGAGAGAAGGCTGACTCCAGACGCTTGGTGCCTCTTCTCAGAAATTACTAACCAGGTAAATCACTCCTCCCATGAGGAGGGATGACTGTGTGACTGACCATTGGGGAGGTCAGGTCAGCTGCTCTTCTGAAGTCCCTCCAGACTGGAAACTGGATGCCGGAGAATGGAGGTATTACTGACACATTTTTGAGTAAATTAAGGGAAAGGGTTGAAAACTTTATGGTAGGTAGTCTTTTTTTTTTTTTTAAAGATTTTATTTATTTATTTGACAGACAGAGATCACAAGTAAGTAGAGAGGCAGGCAGAGAGAGAGAGGAGGAAGCAGGCTCCCCGCTGAGCAGAGAGCCTGATGTGGGGCTTGATCCCAGGACCCTGGGATCATGACCTGAGCCGAAGGCAGAGGCTTTAACCCACTGAGCCACCCAGGCGCCCCTATGGTAGGTAGTCTTCCACCTGCATCATTTGCGTGTGTCATTCCTGTTGCCTACTGAATACGTTCCACAGTTTTCTTGGTTAGGGCAGTTAAGGTCTTCCAGGGGAACAAATTGGCCTTTCTAGGCCTCTGATTTCCTTGGTACCTACTGTGTACTCTAGCTCTACACCAGAATTATTGCTGTTCTGGGGACATGTCCTTCCTTTCCCCTTTTCTTTGATATGTTAATGTTTCCAAAGTATAGTACACCTAGTAGTCATGGTCCTGGGATAATTAGGGATGGTACGTGGCTTACAATCTTACTTGTGTGGTTATAAATGTTTGTGTATATACTTATTATTTTTTTGTTAAACTTTATTGAATTATTACATAATTTATTATAAAAGTAGATGCACAAATCATGTTTACAGCTTAATTACTTTTCACAAAGTGAGCACATCTATCTTATCAGTATTTAGATTAAGAAACAACATTATCAGTCAGTCCCCAGAAGCCTTCATGTTCCTCTTCACCTCCCACCAGGATAACCGCAACCTTTACTGGAGTTGGATTTGCTTGTTTTGAACTTTGTGTACATGGAGTCATGCAGTGTATATTCTTTTGTATGTGACTTCTTTCCCTTCTCGTTATGTTTGTAATACTCATCTATGTTTTCATGTCTAGTTGTATTTTGTTCATTCTTACTGCTGAGTAGTATTCCACTGGATACACTGTGAGTTATACATTATGTGTGTGTTTTTTTCTTAAAGATTTTATTTACTTATTTACAGAGAGAGTGAGTGAGAGAGAACGGGGAGCTGTGGGAGGAACAAAGAGAGAGGGAGAAGCAAACTCCCTGCTGAGCAGGAAGCCCAACTCTGGGTTCTATCCCTGGACTCTGGGATCATGACCTGAGCTAAAGGCAGACCCTTAACCGTCTGAGCTTCCCAGGCATCCCATTCAGTTTATCCATTTTGTTCAGGATGAGCATTTAGGTGGCTGCTAAATTTAGGTTTGAAAATTTATTGATTTTAATATGAAGTACATATCTAATGTTTTTATAGATATTGCTGCATAGAAATAGGCCAAAATAATTAAAATGGTAGTTAGTGTATAATATGTTCAATCTTCTTAAGTATATCATTTGTTTGAGGTAATAAAATGTTCCTAGATACTATATCATTCATGTAAACATTAAACCGCCTTATTAAACACTGTGACCTTAAAGTCTGCAGTGTTCAAATGTTATTTATAAACTTATAAGATTAGCTTAAAGTCACAAGTCTAAATCTATAATTCAGTTACACATTTGAAATTTTTTACAAGCCAGTCATTCTTATAAGTGAGATCCTCTTAATTTTCTAAGTATATAAAGATCAATTTCTGCATAGCTTTCTTGAAACAAAAACAGTAACATCTGATTTTGAGTCCCTTCTCAAGCATTTGTATATTTAATTCTAGATCTTTTTATAGTTGAAATAAGTTTATTCATTAAGGAAGGCTATACCATTCTAGGTAACTGCAGTTACTTTTGACGAGGGAGTTTGCTTCTTGGGTGAGATTTGGAGCTATAGGTATCTTATCACTCACTAAGAAAACTATTGTATTGCATGTAATATTTGTCCTGCAGGCATATCTGAAGTTACTAACCAGAGATTTAAGCTGGCATGCTGACCAAATTCTTGTCGGTAACTTTACTGGGCTTCTCCAAACTCTATTTATAGTTGACCTCATATTATCAACTTGGGTGTGTTCATGTATTCTAGGGCCTTGTAATGAAATAATATGAATTATTTCATTTGTTATATTCACATTTTGCAATTCCAACTCAGATTGTTTATGTGGTTGGATTTTGCATTTCTTCATCCTGAGCTTTCCAGGAATCCAGCATCAGGGATATTAAAATAACACTCGATTTCTATTCTGCTGTCAACTCAAAGTGTATAAATCAGCACTGTGCTCTAGAGCTTTCTGTGATGCTGGAAATGTTCTATAATCTGCTATACAGTATGGTAGCCACTAACCACATGTGGGCCATTAAGCACTTGAAATATGACCATTATGACCAAGGGCTGAATTTTAAATTTTATTCAGTTTTAATTAATTTTTAAATTTAAATAGGCATATGTGGCTAGTTATATACCATGTTGAACAGCACAACTGTATATTGAAATCTAACTCATTATCTGTCCTTTCTTGTTTCCAAACGAAGTTACCTTTCTGGCTTTCCTTTCATTTTTTTTTTTTTTTTTCTTTTGAGATTGAACTCTCTCTCTCTCTCTCTCTCCCCCTCTTTTTAAGATTTTATTTATTTATTTTGTCAGAGAGAGTGAGCACACAAGCAAGGGGGAGCAACAGGCAGAGGGTGAAGCACATTCCCCTCTGAGCAAGGAGCCTGATGCTGGACTCGATCCCAGGACCCTGAGATCATGACCTGAGCCAAAGGCAGATGCTTACCCAACTGATACTCTTATACACATTTATCTCATCCGATCTTTACAACCACCCATTTTACAGATTAGTAACTGAAGTTTGCAGACGTTTGCTAGAAAACAGTCATTTGCTATATATACTAAGTGGTAGGGCTTAGATTTGAATCCAGATCTTTTATCTCAAGTCTAGAGCTTTTTCCTTGATACTGTGCCGATATCACCAGTTCTAGTCATTTTTTTTCTTCAAAATCTTTCTTAAAACCATATTGTGGGGGCGCCTGGGTGGCTCAGTGGGTTAAGCCTCTGCCTTCGGCTCAGGTCATGATCCCAGCATCATGGGATTGAGCCCCATATCAGGCTCCCTGCGTGGCGGGAAGCCTGCTTCTCCCTCTCTCTCGCTGTGTCTCTCTCTGTCAAATAAATAAATAAAATCTTTAAAAAAAAAACCATATTGTGGATTAAACAAGTTTTTTTTTTTAAATATTTATTTATTTGACAGAGAGAGATCACGAGTAAGCAGAGAGGCAGGCAGAGAGAGAGAAGGAAGCAGGCTCCCTGCTGAGCAGAGAGCCCGATGTGGGGCTCGAACCCAGGACCCTGAGATCATGACCTGAGCTGAAGGCAGAGGCTTAACCTACTGAGCCACCCAGGTGCCCCTTAAACAAGTTTTTATTGGTCATTTGTGTTCTAGGTGTTTGGGCTACATCAGTGAACAAAATAGGCAAAGATCTATTCTTTCATGGGACTTATATTCTTATATGTGAAATAGATAATTAATAACAGTAAATAAGTCAATTACTAAGTGTTAGAAAGTGCTAAGTGCTATGGAAAAAAGAAAAAGAACAGAGTAAGGGGGTAGTGTTCAGATTTTAAAAAGGACATCACGGGAGAACATGACATTTAAGCAAATACTTGAAGGAGATGAGAGTGTTAAGCTCTATGGATATCTAGTTGAGTGAGCGTTCTGGGCACAGAAATACTGGGCAGATACCTTACGGGGATGCACATGTGTGTTTTAGGCAAGTAACAAGTGCAGCTGGAGTCAATTCATAATCTTCCCACCCCCGCACTGTTTAAAGTGTGTACTGTTGAAACCTTAGCTCTTAGTTTCCCTGTCTCTTCTGTTTTAGTCAAGGTCTCTTATTCATCCTACATTTTCTAACTTCCACAAGTTTCCTTATGCCACTCTCTGGAAGATCTTTGCTTGTCGGACACCAGGCTTCAGGGTCTGTGTGTGTGTTTTTTTTTTTTTTTTAAAGATTTTATTTATTTATTTGACAGACAGAAATTACAAGTAGGCAGAGAGATAGGCAGAGAGAGAGAGGAGGAAGCAGGCTCCCTGCTGAGCAGAGAGCCAGATGCGGGGCTCGATCCCAGGACCCTGGGATCATGACCTGAGCCGAAGGCAGAGGCTTTAACCCACTGAGCCACCCAGGCGCCCCGGGTCTGTGTGTTTTGAGGATTTTTTTTTTTTTAGAGATTTTATTTATTTATTTGACAGAGAGAGATCACAAGTAGGCAGAGAGGCAGGCAGAGAGAGAGAGGAGGAAGCAGGCTCCCTGCCGAGCAGAGAGCCTGATGCGGGACTCGATCCCAGGACCCTGAGATCATGACCTGAGCCAAAGGCAGAGGCTTAAACCACTGAGCCACCCAGGCGCCCGGATCTTTTTATTTTTGAGAATCGAGACTGGGTAATTGTCAGTTATCTCTTCCCCCATGATTTCTTATATTATAAATAATAACTCTAAAATCATTGTTAAGTATCATGCGATATAATATTTAGGCCTGGAGACTTTAATTCATTTAAAGCAGCTAGATACCTCTTGGCATCTTCTCAGCTGTTTGAAACTTCTATCTACTCAAGTTTGTTGGCAGTTGATTATTGTTTTCTATGTGCTAAGCGCTGGGGAGAATTAGCACATAGTTTCTGCCTTATGGGACATGTAGGTCTACTAAGGAAAACTGATATGTCTTCTATTAATGCAGGGTGCTAAGTGCTAGAATAGGCAAGAAGTGGGAGGAATGATGACTCGTACAGCAATGGAAGGGCCTCTTCATTTCAAAGAAACATAGATTAGAATGGTGGAGGAGTGCTCTTCTATGTTAAGATGCTATGAGAAAATTCTTAAGTCTGAGGGTAAAACATAGATGAGAGCATTTGGATGAAAATAGAATCAGAAGAATTAGAGTAAGAGAATGTGGACAGTGTAATGAAGAACTGGTATGGCACTTGGCCCAGTATTGTTGGGGGCCTTCAGCTACCTGGATAGCTTTTAGAAGTCTTATTCTGAGAGCAGAATATCTGTTAATTTACAATTTAAAAAAATCAAAGGGTACCTAATTGATGCTGAAATGTAACACATTTATTTGAAGAAAAAAACAATCAAAATGAAGACTTTGAAAATAATGAAGAGATAAACGCTATAGCTTCTCGACATCTTTTAGATATGGCATATATGTGTAAAGTTGTGCTGTAATAATGTCTTGAAACCACCATTTTCTATGTCAAGAAATGTTAATGGCAACCTCATCCTCAGGGACTCATCAGGTATTGCATTATATGTAGGTACTCTAAGTTCAACCAGGACAGTATCACTTTTAATTGTGTTCAGTCTTTCCCTATTATAAAGAATGCTGTGATAAACTTTTTACAATTAAATCCCTAAAAATTTCCATAAGACAAATTTTTTAAAAGGGTTAAAGGACATTGGAAATTTTTTAAATGGGTTAAAGAACGATTGGAATACATTATTCATTCATCTCAGTGGGCAGAGGCAGAAATAAAGCACAGTTGCTTCTTCAGATTTAATTTTGACCAAGAATAAAGAATTGGAAATTATTGGAATCTTAGGAGAAAGACTCCTCTCATGTTTGAGCAGATTTATATCTTACAATTTAAGAAAGCAGCTTTCCAGAAATTCACATAAAAGAAAATGCAATGTTTAGGCCTGGGTTGCTAAGGGGATTCCAAAACATGACCACAGAGAGCCTAGGAAATATTGCTTAACTTTGCCTAGGCCTTGGAGGTGACGAGGAGAGAGAGCTGAGGCAACTGGCTAAGATATGCCACTTTATTTATTTTTATTTTTTAACATTTATTTATTTATTTGACAGAGAGAGAGAGAGACTGCACACAAGCTGGGGGAGCAACAGAGGAAGAGGGAGAAGGAGGCTCTCTGCTGAACTGGGAGCCTGATGTGGGGCTTAATGCCAGGACTCTGGGATCATGAGCTGAGCCGAAGGCAGATGCTTAACCAGCTGAGCACCCAGGCACCCCAGGTGTGCCAGTTTAAATCACTTATTGTTATCAGTAAATATTGTACAGTACATGCTTATTCAGATGGCTCATACTCTGGTCAAATCTTTCTACATCTTGCGATGCAACTTAAGAATTCTAATGTCAGGGCGCCTGGGTGACTCAGTCGTTGGGCGTCTGCCTCCTGCTCCTGGGATCGAGCCCCAAATCAGGCTCCCTGGGACGCCTGGGTGGCTCAGTGGATTAAGCCACTGCCTTTGGCTCAGGTCATGATCTCGGGGTCCTGGGATCGAGTCCCGCATAGGGCTCTCTGCTCAGCAGGGAGCCTGCTTCCCTCTCTCTCTCTCTGCCTGCCTCTCTATCTACTTGTGATCTCTGTCAAATAAATAAAAATAAAATCTTTAAAAAAAAAAAAAAAAAAAAAATCAGGCTCCCTGCTCAGCGGGAGGCCTGCTTCTCCCTCTCCCACTCCCCCTGCTTGTGTTCCCTCTTTAGCTGTCTTTTTCTCTCTATCAATCAAATAAAAATCTTAAAAAAAAAAAAAAGAATTATAATGTCTGTAGTTTTCTTTTTCTTCCAGAATATTATGTTGAAAAAATTTAAACATACTGTGAAAATCAATTTTATAATAAACATTTAAAAAAATTTTAAAAATAATTATTTATGTATTTACTTATTTGACAGAGAAATCACAAGTAGACAGAGAGGCTGAATATCTGGGAGGAGAGGGGTTACCATATTTTACCATTTGGACAGAAGAGCCGAAAAGGCTGATTTCCTTAGAGAAACATGTAGCAGATGCTAGCAAGAAGTGAGGCTAGCAAGAAACCTGATGACTTTCTGGGTTTTAGTTCTAATCCCACCCTGAGGAAAAGCTCTATTCCTGCCCTTGAGGAAGGTACCCTGGTACTCTTTTTTTTTTTTTTTTTAATATTTTTGTTTATTTATTTGATATAGAATGAGAGAGAGAGAGAGAGAGCACGCGCGCTCACACACACACAAGCTCAGGAACAGCAGGTAGAAGAGAAGCAGACTCCCTGCCGAGCAGGGAGCCCGACGTGGGCCTCCATCCTAGGACCCTGAGACCATGACCTGAGCCGACGAAGGCAGAGGCTCAACCCACTGAACCACCCAGGTGCCCTGTAATAAACATTTTTATACCAATCACTTAGATTCTACCATAACATCATACTGTGTTTCCTTATCACATATCTGTCCATTAATTCATCATTTTCTCCATTCAGTGTTAGTCTTATCTTATTTTTGATGAATTTTAAAGAAAATTAGTAGCTTCATTTTTGAAGTAAAATCTCTTGTATTAGATTTCACTACTATTGAGGGAATTTTTAAGTTAATATCTCTGACTCTTCAATCTCCATTTTCACATTTTCAATTATTGGACATTTTTATCTGAGAATTGGTGTTTTGACATAGTGGTAATCCCTTTTTGAAGTAAAATTTTAAACGTCTATTTTTTTTAAAAGCAAAAGGTTCTGCTCTTGTTCTTTTATGTTGATCTTGATTTCCAGATAATATTTTGTCTGCTTTGTCTTTGAGAAATATTTGTAGCTTTCCAACATAATTATTAGATTCCCAGTCTGATTTTGGCTTTATTTCCAAGTTCTTTCCTGCCATCTGCCATTATTTTCAGAAAGTACATTCTAGTTTGCTATGCCTGTCTTCAGATTTTATACAAGAGGCAACCTTTTTAAAGAATGAATTCTTATTTGTTAGCATGTGTGTTCATTAGGACTTTTGATTAAAAGTATCAATTAATTTGCGCTAACTGAAAAAAGAAGAGTGCAAGGACACCGGGTTGCCTGAGTGGCTCAGCTGGTTAAGCATCTGCCTTTGGCTCAGGTCATGATCCCGGAGTCCTGGGATCAAGCCCCACATCAGGCTCCCTGCTTGGCAGGGAGTCTGCTTCTCTTCTGCCTGCTGTTCCTGGAGCTTGTGTGCTGTCTCTCTCTCTCTCACTCTCGTTCTATAAAAAAAAAAAAAAAAAAATACCAGGGCACCTTCCTCAAGGGCAGGAATAGAGCTTTTCCTCAGGGTGGGATTAGAACTAAAACCCAGAAAGTCATCAGGTTTCTTGCTAGCCTCACTTCTTGCTAGTATCTGCTACATGTTTCTCTAAGGAAATCAGCCTTTTCAGCTCTTTTGTCCAAATGGTAAAATATGGTAACCCCTCTACTCCCAGATATTCAGCCAGTTAGTAGCAAATAATTGAACTGTCTTGTTCCCAATAGCTGGGTCATATATCTACGTTGTTCTAATCAGCAATTGCCTAGAAAAGAGTGGTGGTGATCTTAGTTCAAAAATAGTTGCCCAGGCAGCTAAATGAACTGAACTTACTCTGGTTATCATACTTAGAAATATGTCACAGCCGGATCATCTGCTTGTCTTTTTTGATGACTCCTTCCCCAGAATCTTGCTCCATGAGTCATCCTTTTGTTTTCCTCTTGGGCCTCAATCTTTTTTTTCTTTTTTTCCTAGTTGATGATTTTTTAAAAAAATCAAATTATAATTAACATGCAGTTTCAGGTATACAATATAAGGATCCAATTCTGTGTATTACTCATTGTGCATCAAGATGAATATACTCTTAATCCCCTTTATTTCATCCATCCCTCTGCCCACCTCCCCTCTGCAACCACCAGTTCTTTGTATTTAAGAGTCTGTTTTTGGGTCTCTTTCTTCCCTTGTTTGTTTGTTTCTTAAATTCCACACATGAGCACAATCATGTGGTATTTGTCTTTCTCTGACTGATTTATTTTACTTAGCCTTGTACCTTCGAGGTCCATCTATGTTGCTGCTAATGGTAAGATCTCATTCTTTTTTATGGCTGAGTAATATTCCATTGTAATAATATCACACATATTATCACACATATTCTTTATCCATTCATCCAAGGATGGACACTTGGTTTACTTCCATATCTTGACTATTGTAAATAATACTTAAGTAAACAAGGGTGCATATATTTTTTAAAATTAGTGTTTTTGTTTCCTTTGGGTTAGTACCCAGTAATGGAATTACTGGATCATATCGAAATTCTATTTTTAATCTTTTGAGGCTTGAGGAACTGCTGTATTGTTTTTCAGAGTGTGTGCTGTACCAATTTGCATTCCTACCAACAGTACACAAGTGTTCCTTTTCCTCTACATCCTCATCAACAGTTCTTATTTCTTGGGTTTTGATTTTAGTCATTCTGATAGGTGTAAGGTGGTATCTCACTTTGGTTTTTGATTTGCATTTCCCTGACAGTTAGTGATGATGAGCATCTTTTCTCATGTGTCTGTTGGCCATCTGTATGTCTGTTTTGGAAAAAATGTCTAGTTAGGTCCACTGGCCATTTTTTAATTGGATTATTTTGGGAGGGGGTTGGTGTTGAGTTGTGTATGTTCTTTGTATATTTTGGATATTAATTCCTTGTTGGCTGTATCATTTGCAAATATCTTTCGTTCGGTAGGTTGCCTTTGTTTTGTTTTGTTTTGTTTTGATAGTTTCCTTTGCTGTGCAAAAGCTTTTTACTTTGGTGTAATCCTAAACTACACTTTGGTGTATTTAATTTTGCTTTTGTTTCCTTTCCCTCAAAGAGAAATACCTAGAAAAATGGTTCTGCAGCCAATGTCAAAGAAATTACTGCCTGTGTTTTCTTCTAGGATTTTTTTTTTAAAGATTTTATTTATTTATTTGACAGACAGATCACAAGTAGGCAGAGAGGCAGGCAGAGAGACGAAGGGAAGCAGGCTCCCCGCTGAGCAGAGAGCCAGATGTGGGGCTCGATCCCAGGACACTGGGATCATGACCTGAGCCGAAGGCAGAGGCTTTAACCCACTGAGCCACCCAGGCGCCCCTCTTCTAGGATTTTTATCGTTTCAGGTCAGACATTTAAAGTTTTAATCTATTTTGCATTGATTTCTTGTGTGTGGTGTAATAAAGTGGTGCACATTTATTCTTTTGCATGTAGCTGTTCAGTATTCTCCGCACCATTTGTTGAAGAGACTGTCTTTTCTCCATTGTGTATTCTTGCCTCCTTCATCGTAGTTTAATTAACCATATATGTATGGGTTTATTTTTGAGCTCTTTATTTTATTCTGTTGATCTGTGTGTCTGTTTTTGTGCCAGTACCATAGTGTTTTGATTACTATAGCTTTGTAGTATATCTTGCAATCTGTGATTGTTATACCTCCAGTTTTGTTCTTTCTCAGGATTGTTTGGCTATTTGGACTCTTGTGGTTCCATACAAATTCTAGTATTATTTATTCTAGTTCCTTGAAAAATGTTGGTATTTTAATAGGGATTGCATTGAATCTGTGGATTGCTTTGGATAATACGGATATTTGAAAAATACTGGTCTTCCAGTCCTTGAGCGTGTAATATTTTTCCATTTGTTTGTGTCATCTTCAGTTTTTTCAAGAGTGTTTAATGGTTTTTGGAGGGTTAATTTTATTCCTTTTGGTGTAATTGTAACTGGAATTATTTGGTTAGGTTTATTCCTAGGTATTTTATTCTTTTTGGTGTAATTGTAAGTGGTATTATTTTCATAATTTCTCTTTTTGCTATTTTGTTATTAGTGTACAGAAATGCAGCAGAGGTGCCTCAGGTCATGATCCAGGGGTCCTGGGATTGCACCCCATATCAGGCTCCCTCAGTAGTGAGCCTGCTTCTCCCTCTCTCTGCCACTCCCCCTGCTTATGCGTTCTCTCAAATAAATAAAATCTTAAAAAAAGAAAGAAATGCAATAGATTTCTGTATATTAATTTTGTGTTCTGCGATTTGACTGAACAAATTCATTTATTTGTTCTAATAGTTTTTTGGTGGAATCTTGAGGGCTTTCTATATATATAGTAAAATGTCATCCTCGAACAGTGGAACTTTTACTTCTTCCTTACCTGTGTAGATGCCTTTTATTTCTTTTTGTTGTCTCGTTGGCTGGGACTTCCAGTATGTGTTGAATAAAAGTGGCAAGAGTGGAAGTCCTTATTTTGTTCCTGATCTTAAAGGAAAAGCTCTCAGTTTCTCACCATTGAGGATGATGTTAGTTGTGGGTTTTTCATATATGGCCTTTATAACATTGAAGTATATTCCCTCCAAACCTTCTTTATTGAGAGTTTTTATCATGACTGGATTTTGTATTTCGTCAGTTATTTTTTCTGCATCTATTGAGATGAACATGTGATTTTTGTCCTTTCGCTTGTTAATGTGATGTATCATGTTAATTGATTTGCAAATATTTGACCATGCTTGCATCCGTGGAATAAATAAAAACTTGATCATGGTGAGTGATTTTTAAAATTTATTGTTGGATTTGATTTGCTAGTATTTTATTGAATATTTTTGCATCTGTGTTCATCAGAGATATTGGCCTCTTATTTTCTTTTTTGGTAGTGTCTTTCTCTGGTTTTAGGGTAATGTTGGCCTTATAAAATGAATTTGGAAGTTTTCCTTTTTCTTTCTTTTTTTTTAGATTTATTTATTTTAGAAAGTGTATGTGAATGGGGGAGGTGAAGGGGGAAGAGAATCTCAAGCAGACTCCCTGCTGAGCATGAAGCCCAATGTGGGGCTTGATCTCACGACCCTGAGATCACAACCTGATTGAAGTCGAGAGTTGGATGCTTAACTAGCTGGGCCATCCAGTCCCACCTTCTTTTTCTGGTTTGTTTGTTTGGTTTGAATAGTTTGAGAAGAAGAGGTATTACCTCTTACTTAAAATTTTGGTAGATTATTTTGGTAGAATTCACCTGTGAAGCCATCTGGTTTTGGACTTTTATTTGTTGGAATTTTTTTGATTATGCACTCAATTTCATTGCCAGTAATCATTCTGTTCAAATTTTCTATTTCTTTCTAATTCAATTTTGGAAGATTATATGTTCTTAGGAGTTTATACATCTTCTAGGTTATCCATTTTGTTGACATATAATTTTTTATAATATTCTCTTATAATCCTTTGTATTTTTGTGGTGTTGGTTGTTAGTCTTCAGTTCTGATTTTATTTGAGCACTCACTCTCTTCTTTTAATGAGTCTGGCTAAAGATTTATCAATGTTTATCTTTTCAAAGAACTAGCTCCTAGTTTCATTGATCTATTCTATTGTTTTTACAATCTCGATTGCATTTTCTATTCTAATCTTAAGTACTTCATTTTTCTGTTGGCTTTGGGCTTTGTTTGTTCTTTTTCTACCTCTTTAGGGTGTTAGGTTCACTTATTTATTTGAGATTTTTCTCCTTTCTTGAGGTAGGCCTGTAATACTCTAATCTTCTCTCTTAGAACAGGTTTTGCTGTATCCCAAAGAGTTTGGACTATTGTGTTTTCATTTTCATTGTCTCTGTATTTTTTAATTTCCTCATTGATTTCTTAGTTGACCCATTCATTGTTTAGTAGCATGTGATTTAGCCTCCATGTATTTGTGTTCTTTCCATATTTTTTCTTGTGATTGGTTTCTAGTTTCATACTGTTGTGGTTGGAAAAGATACATGATATGATTTCAGTCTTAAAATTTATCAAGACTTGTTTTGTGGCCTAAGGTGATGTATTTTGGAGAATGTTTCATGTTCACATGAAAAGAATGTAAATTCTGTTTTTGAATGGAATGTTCTGAATATATCTGTTAGGTCCATCTGGTCTAATGTGTCATTTAAAGCATTTTCTTGATTTTCTGTTTGGTTGATCTCTCCATTGATATAAATGGGGTGTTAAAGTCCCCCATTATTATCTTATTATTGTCAGTTTCTTCCTTTGTGTCTGTTAATTGCTGCTTTATGTATTTAGGTGCATCCATGTTGGGTACATCGGTATTTATAATTGTTATATCCCCTTGTTGGATTGTTTTCTTTATTGTTATGTAGTGTTCTTTGTCTCTTGGTATAGTCTTGTTTTAAAGTCTGTTTTGTCTGATATAAATATTGCTACCTCAGCTTTCATTTGCTCCCATATGATGGTAAATTTTTTCTATCCCTTCATTTTCAATCAAACTGTTTAGTTCTGAAGTGAATCTCTTATAGGTAGCAAGATGGGTCTTGATTATTTTTATATCCATTTAGTCACCCTATGTCCTTTTTTTTTTTTTTTTTAATTAAAAAAAATTCCAGTATAATTTACCCTATGTCTTTTGACTGGAGCATTAAGTCCATTTACATTTGAAGTAATTAATAATAGGTATGTACTTATTGCCATTTTGTTACTTGTTTTATGATTGTTTTTGCAGTTCTTCTCTGTTTCTTTCTTCTTTTACTCTTCCCTTATAGTTTGATGGCTTTCTTTGGTGTTACGTTTGAATTCCTTTCTTGAGATGCCTGGGTGGCACAGTCAGTCAGTGTCCAACTCTTGATTTCAGCTCAGGTCATGATCTCTGGGTCATGGGATTGAGCCCCATGTTGGGCTCCAGACTGCTGAGCATGGAGTCTGCTAGGAATTCTCTCTGTCCCTCCCTCCCTCTGCCCCTCTCTCATGCCACATGTGCACATTCTCCCTTTCTCTCTTTAAAAAAAAAAAAAAAGAATTCCTTTCTTTATGTTACAGGTTTTTGATTTTTGGTTACCATTTAGGTTCACATATAACATTTTATGTGTATAGCAGTCTGTGTCAGATTGGTGATTGTTTAAGTTTGAAACCATTTTAAAAACACTAAATTTTTACTACACCCACGTTTTGTGTATATGATGCCACACTTTACATCCTTTTATTTTGCGAATCCCTTGACTGATTTGTTTAGATGTAATTGACTTTACCACTTCTTTGCATACTAGTTTTATAAGTGATAAATCTACTCTTATTACATATTTGCATTTTCCTGTGAAATTTTTTCCTTTCACAGTTTTCTTATTCATTATGGACTTTTCTTTCTACTCAAAGAATTCCCTTTAACATTTCCTATAAGGCTGGTTTAATGGTGATGTACCCCTTTAACTTTTGTTTGGGAAACCATATTTCCGTCTATTCTGAATGGTAATCTTGTTGGGTGGAGTATTCTTTGCTGAATGTTTTTCCTTTCAGTACTTTGAATGCATCATGCACCTCCCTTTTGGTCTACTAACTTTTTGCTGAAAAATCAGCTCATGGGCTTGTAGGATTTCCCTTATATGTAACTGTTTTCTTTTCTCTTGCTGCTTTTAAGATTTCCTCTTTATCATTACTTTTTGCCATTTTAATTATGTGTCTTGGTGTGGACCTGCTTCGGTTCATCTTGTTAGCAACCTTCTGTGCTTCCTGGATCTGGATGTCCGTTTTCTTCCTCAGATTAGGGAAGTTTTCAGCTACTGTTTTTTCAGATAAGGTTTCTGCCCCCTTCTTTTTCTCCTCTCCTGAGATCCCTATAGTGCTGATGTTATTACACTTGATGATGTGGCAGAGTTCACTTAACCTAGTCTCCATTTTTGTTATTCTTTTTTTTTTTTTTTCTTTTTCCTTTTTGCTGTTCTCCTTAGTGGCTTTCCATTACCCTGTCTTCCAGATTGCTGATCTCTTCTTCTGCCACCTCTAATTTGCTGTCAGTTCCCTTTGTGTATTTTTTTAAAGATTTTATTTATTTATTTGACAGACAGAGATCACAAATAGGCAGAGAGGCAGGCAGAGAGAGAGGGAAGCAGGGTCCCCGCTGAGCAGAGAACCTGATGTGGGGCTCGATCCCAGGACCCTGGGATCATGACCTGAGCCGAAGGCAGAGGCTTTAACCCACTGAGCCACCCAGGTGCCCCTCCCTTTGTGTATTTTTTTTTCCTTTGTGTATTTTTAATTTCAGTTATTTTGTTCTTCTGACTATATATATCTAATTCTCTTTGTTGACATATAGTTATATATGTATCATCTCTTTGTTGACAGTCTCACTGAATTTTTTCTTAAGTCTAGTATCTTTATGACTGTTACTTTGAGTTCTTTATCAGGCATACAATTTATTTCCATTTCTTTCTTTCTTTCTTTTTTTTAAAGTGGGTGTTGTGCCCAGTGTGGGGCTTGGACTCACGACCCTGACGTCAAGACTTGTGCTGAGATCAAGAGTCAAGCACTTAACTGACTGAGCCACCTAGGCTTATCTCCATTTGCTTTAGCTCTTTTGTTGTGGCTTTGTCCTGTTTTTCATTTGGGACACAGTCTTCTGTCTCTTTGCCTTTTGTGGATGCACTGGGCAGGTTTGGTCCTTGTGTTGTTAAGGGGCCAATGTGGTGCCACTGCTTATGGTTGGATAGTGTCAGCAGTCAGACCAGGTGACCGTCCTCAGCTTGTCTATTGGTCTGTATTCACACTGACTTGCAGGGTGCTCTTCTCACACTGTCCTCTGAAAGGCTTTCATTTGTGGGCAGGGTGGGCCATCAGACCAGATGCCTTCTCCCAGTCCAGGACTAATCAGAAGGGCATATTCTCTGCACTGCTAGCTATGAGGTTTGTTGCTGGGACTGCAGGCACACCGGTGTGTGGTTATATTCCCCACTCCCCAGGACAGGAATCACTTTAAAGTAGCACTGGTCCTTGTTGGGGTAGCTTCCAGGGAGAGTCGGGCAAGAGCTGCTTTGAAGGGTACCTGCCGAGTGGGTCAGGTTGGGAGGGGTGGATCCAAAGCAGAACATTTGCAGTGTGCCTTGTACTAACAAGATAGGTAGAGAGTGTCCTTGCTGGTTCCTGTGTGACTGGCTATCTAGGCTTGGGTAGGGTGAGAGAAATGGTGCCCACCAGCATTTTTGTTTTTGGAGAAGTCTCTTAAGGAGCCCTGTCCCTCTAGTGCCCTTCTGAGATTAGTGAATAAACTGTCTTTATATCCAGGTGCTTTTCAAACTGCTGTTTCTATGCTGTATCTTGCTAGGTTATTTGTTATGCTGGCCCTTTAAGGGTGGAGACTGTTTTGTAATCTCCCCCTGGGTGTCTCCCAGAGCTATGCTGACTGATTTTTTTTTTTTTTTTTTTAAGTACCTAGAGTTAAGCCCTGCTTATTGCAAAAACACCCTGAATTAAGCCCCACTGGTTTTCAAAGCCAAATGTTATGGGAATTTGTCTTCCAAGGGCCTCCAAGTCTGGAGTGCTTAGGGTGGGGTCTGATTCTTTCACTTCTCTCTGCTTGTGGTATCCCTCTTGTTTGTGGTTAGTCTCCTGAGAGAGGGTTGGTGGGAATGGGAGGGAAGGGTGAGCAGGAGAGGTGCGGGTGGGGACCAGAGTTTGGTTCCCAATTATGTCTCTGCATCTCCTACCCTTTTGATGTGGAAAGTCTGTTCTGACAGTCTTTGGGTGGTTTTCAGAGTTAGCTGTACTTGTGTAGCTCTATCTTAGTGTGTCTTGGGACAAGGTGAGCTCAGGATCCTCCTACTTAGCCATTTTCCCAGAACCCCATCAGTCTTTTTTTCTTTGTTGCTTTTTCCTGCTTCTTAAAATCACACTCAGATAATTTATTGAGTTTTTTTTTTTAAAGATTCATTTATTTGACAGAGATTACAAGTAGGCAGAGTGGCAGGCAGAGAGAGAGAGGAGGAAGCAGGCTCCCAGCTAAGCAGAGAGCCCGATGCGGGGCTCGATCCCAGGACCCTGGGATCATGACCTGAGCTGAAGGCAGAGGCTTTTACCTGCTGAGCCACCCAGGCGCCCCAATTTATTGAGATTATTTTCAGCCCGTGTTACTCTTTTGAAGCAGCTCTTTTAAAAGCCACAATAATCCAATTATAAAGTCCTTAGTCATTTTATTGAGTAGTTTCCAATACCTGGTACCTAATATCTCTTTCCTTAGCTCCCATGTTATTACACTATCTTGGTTTTCTTCCTACTCTTCTGGCCATGATTTTGCTGACTTTTCTTCCTTCTGCTTCCTAAATTTACAAATCCTTGAGATTAATTTTTTAGTCCTTTTTTTTCTTTCTTTCTTTTTTTTTTTTTTTAAGATTTTATTTATTTATTTGATGGTGGAGGGGCAGAGAGCGCGAGTGCACAAGTAGCCAGAACAGCAGGCAGAGTGAGAGGGAGAAGCAGACTCTCCATTGTGCAGGGAACCTGATGCAGGGCTTGATCCCAGGACCCTGGGATCATAACCTGAGCCAAGGCAGCTGCTTAACCAAGTGAGCCACCCAGGTACCCAGTCCTTTTTTTTTTTCTTAACATTTTCTTTCTTTATAACCTCATCGATTCAGACTGTATTAGCTTTACCACTGTTTGGGGGGAACTTCTAATATTTCTGTCAACTTCCATTTTCACATTTTTAATGTACATTTCTGACTGTCTTGCTGAATTCTTCAACCTATTATGCATGTATAAGGTCGTTATTTTCGCCTAGTACTAGTATTCAATCCTAATACTCCACTATTTCTGTTTACTTCTTATTTAGATTCCTTTCAAAGCCAATGTCTCAGTTATAAGGCCTTGCTGAGCTCCATTCCCTCTCCCTTATCCAGGCTGTTAACATACCAGATAGAGTCTATTAGTTGTGATTATCAAGACATTTTTGCTTTTCTCCCATTGACACCAACCTAGATGAAATCTTAATTGTCTCACATCTACTCCGGTCTTCCTTTATTTTTTCCACTTCAGATGATTCTCCATTCCATTACCAGACCAATCTTTGTTCAGAGGAAGTGTGAGTACTTGCTACCTGTTAGTGCTGTGCTACATTCTAATGTCGCAAAATTTATTAACAGCCCAGTAGAGATATAGACAGATATGTAGAAGTTATGACATAGTAAATGCTATAATCAGTGTAATACAGAGGGAGCCATAAATTCTTCCTGAGAAAGATAGGAAAGGCTTTAGAGGAAAAGTAACTTTTGGACTGGTTCTTGATGGATAAATAGTTTTCTAGAGGGAGAAGAGTATTTCAGATAGGGAAGTGTGTATATATGTTTATATACATATATATGTATGTGTATATATAAATATATGCATAAAAGATCAATGGTGTGTATAAGGAAATGTGTTAAATTTCTGTGTGGCTGGAAGAATCATTGTTAAGGGAGGTAAAAATACTTAGAGCCAGATTGCAAAAGACATTGTACGCTATGTTAAAGAATTGGAGTTTCATCCACACTGGAGTATAGCAAAATTTTAAAGCAGATGCTGTTAGATTTTTGCTTTTGGTGGCTGTGTGAAACAAAGAATATACTGTTTTGATCCTATTGCTCCCTGTTGATTATTGGAGTAATAAAGCTTAATCTCTTAATTTGGTATTCAAAGTTCTTTTGCTGTTCTCCATGACTTTCTTGCATATGCTATATGCTTTAGCTAATTTGCGCTACTTACTAGCATGGGAAAGTCCTTGTGCTTTTATGCTTTTGCTTGATTATTGAATTTTCCAAAGCAACTGGAAGTGAAGCATTTTCCTCTCAGCTAGAGATGAATACTATATTCTCTGAGCTTTTGTAATATTTTGTGTTCCACCTGTGGCAACCAGTGAATATACTGAAATCATAGCTTGGTAATTAAGAAGCGTTGGAGCCACAAGACCAAGATTTAAATACTAGTTGTGTCATGTACTGTTTGTGTAACTCTGGACAAGCTACTCTTTCTAAACCTTTCTTATGTTTTATTTTTTAAAGATTTTATTTATTTACTTGAGAAAGAGTGAACAAGCGAGAGAGAGAGAGAGAGCGAGCGTGCGTGTGCACGTGCACAATGGGGGAGGAAGGGCAGAGGGAGAGGGAGAAGCAGGCTTCCCACTGAGCAGGGAGCCTGTTGTGGGGCTCCATCCCAGGACCTGGGGATCTTGACCCGAGCTGAAGGCAGACGCTTAACTGACTGAATCACCCAGGTTACTCCCTTTCTTATGTTTTAAATAGGAATAATAAAACTAATATCATTAATCTCACATACTTTAATGTGAAAAAGAAATGAGGTAATGATTATAAAACCTTCAGCTTTACAGTATTACACACTGTTACTACTATTGCAGTATACTGTATAGGAAGAGTAAGAAGAATCTGGTGCTGGAATAATGTCTGAAGGTGAAAGCATAGGCAGTGGCAGCCATGGCATTTTAATATTGAGAACGAAGTTCTAATAAATACCACCTTATGCGTTAGGAAGAAAAGGAAGACCCAGAGAGTAAAGAGAATTAGCAATTTCTTGTCCTACATGGTGTGCTGATTGTCAGTGTGATGCACACAGTGGTTACCATTGTGCTGCTTGTCATTTGCAACTCTTCCCTGTGGCTCTTAGGAGTTGCTGCCTCTACTTGATGTGTGGCCTTGGTGAATACATAAATTGGAATTTGAATAAACATATTGTGCTAAAGGTAAGTTATTTGATAAGCCATTATCTTAATTTTTATACTTTATAACTCCTTTAACATGTGTAAACTAGGAAAATTTCCATAACAGGTTGACTGCTGAAATTCGGGTCAGAAAGTATAGCCTTCATTCCCCCTTAACAGGATAATCCTTTCTAAAATTTGACTGTAGACCTGTCTACCTCCTCTGTCACATAACCAAATCTCCCATTTCCTTTTCCTGCCTTTCCCCTGTCTTCTACATGGTGAGTGCCCTCACTTTGCCCTCTTGCTGCCCTGTTGTTTTGTTGCAGAATTCTCCTCAGGTCCATTTATTCCTGCAGTGAATTTAAAGTTGTCCCCTTCTCTCCCACCGGTTCCAGTCCCTTCTGATTTTGAGGTTGGGTAAGAGTAAGTTGATAAACCATTTACATTAAGGTTTTGTATTCTTTGTGGCTATTCAACAGGTGAGGCTTCTGCTCTCAACTTTTCCTCGTGCCTTAAGGCAGTGCTTACACAATTATGGTCTGTGGATGGCTAGTATGAGAATTTTGGGGTAGTGTTACTTAAAATGTTTATATTCTGAGGGCGCCTGGGTGGCTCAGTGGGTTAAGCCTCTGCCTTCTGCTCAGGTCATGATCTCAGGGTCCTGGGCTCGAGTCCTGCGTTGGGCTCTCTGCTCAGCGGGGAGCCTGCTTCCCCCTCTCTCTGCCTGCCTCTCTGCCTACTTGTGATCTCTCTCTCTGTGTCAAATAAATAAATAAAATCTTTATAAAAAATGTTTATATTCTAAGACCCCACTTTCAGAGATTGTAATTATTGGCTAGGTCTAGAGTGATATCCAGAACTCTTCTTTCAAAATGAATACCTAAAGTGACATTTATACTCCCAAGATGTTTGGGAACCTCTATTGAGATTGTGATTGGGCCATGATTTTAATATTTCTTTTTCTCTCCCTTCAAACTTTGTGGGGTTCTTTTTTTTTCTGTGGCCAGAAGCAAAGGTAACAATCCCAGCTACCTGTCATTTAAAGTAGAAGGGGCTGCTGCTTACTGTTATACTAAATAGAAAAATCCCACTTGTTTAAAGCAAGAATACTATGTATATTAAACAGGTATGGATTTTAGTCTTGGCTTTTTTAGGGTCTTGTCAAGGTTATTGGGTTGTACTCTGGAAGACAGCTGAGAGAGAACTCTGAAGCTTGGTTTCTGTTGTAAAATGGCATACAGACTTTTGAAGACAATCATATTTTCTTTGTTGTTTGTAAAAATGTAAGACTGTACTAGAAATGTTTTTGGTCACTTACAGATTGGTCAGTATAATAAGCTTGTGATATAATTCTTATTTCAATTACTAGCAAGCAGGGAGGGAGCAATAAAAGTGAATTGGCATTTTCCCAGCTGGTGGTAGACAAAGTCTGGAATTCGCTGCCTAAATTGCCATATTGATTAGATTGTAGTGGACAGTTGGGGGAATAAACATGAAATTTAAAGTACAGATTAGAGGGGCGCCTGGGTGGCTCAGTGGGTTAAGCCTCTACCTTCGGCTCACGTCATGATCTCAGGGTCCTGGGATCGAGCCCTGCATCGGACTCTCTGCTCAGCAGGGAGCCTGCTTCCCCCCTCTCTCTTTGCCTGCCTCTCTGCCTACTTGTGATCTCTCTCTGTCAAAAAAATAAATAAATCTTATTAAAAAAAAAAGTATGGATTAGAGAGCTCACATGGTCAAGGGAAGGGTATATCTTTATCTTATATGCTTTATCTTTTGCCAAGACAGCTCCCTGATACTGATTAGAACTGTTTCCTCACTACATAGACCTAGATAGACATGAAGGTAAGGGACAAGATAGTTATGTCTTTCCAGGTGTTTGGAATGGCGTTACCAGGCTTGTGTGAGTACATATTTATATAACATGCCTGCCCTAGCACTAAATATTTGGAATATATACTACTACAGGTATAAATGACTAATGGTCTGTATTTCTATTTTCAAAGAGATTTTTCAAACAATAATGAATTTCCAGTTGGTAGAATTTGGTGTGTGTTAAGAAAAGTTTGGGGGGTAAAAGAAGGCACCCCAGGAGCCTGCAGTGAATAACCAGATTATTCTGCCAAGGGTTAAAGCTGGCCTTGCCTTATTTGCCCCAGTCTTCCCTTCTTTTGCTGCTTCTTTGTGCCTCTGTCTATAAGATTTTTTTTTTCTCCTATAGCTGTATATTCCTTTTTCTTTCATTCAATGATTCATAGCAGGTATAATAGGATTTCAACCTTGGGGACACAATTATTGACTCTTGAATTCAAGTTTTAAAAAGTTTCTTCAATGAAGTACCCGTTTCTTGTAAACTAAAAAGTTGACTCTAGAAAATCAAATATGTATTTGACTTGAGGAATATTTGAAACTGATTCATTATGAATGAAATTCTGTTATTTAAAAAAAATTTATGGGAATTGCTAAGAAATCCGATAGTGCGTTTTATAACAAATCATCATGGAATATCTATGTATATGTGAAAGAAAGAATTATTATTTTTTTTTTAGAACAGAGAGAAACTGCACTGAGATTCAAGGGCTGAGCAGCATATTTGCTTGAGATATAGAGTTGTGGTAATGATACTTTTTAGTCCATTGCATTTGTGTAATGACATAATATTATTTAGTCAAATTAAAAATATACACACAAAGTAACATATTTTACTTTAAACACATACACATATATTCAAGAACATTCATGAATGCCCATGGAAGGGGCAGATAGGATTAGGAATCAGAGATGGAGGAGAAAAAAAACAAGGCCTCACATTTGTTCATAGACAAATGCCATGAACTAAAAAAAAAATAGTATTATGCTATAGATCATACTGTTTTCTCCTTATGTGTTTGCCACTGTTTGAAAAATCTTTTCATGTTTCTGTATATATATATATATATATATATATATATATATATATATATATCTGTCTTCCTCACTGCTTTTGGTTGCTGCATATTATTTCACCGAATTTACTTAACACTTACCCATTCCTCTAGTGATGCCTTAGCTACCCAAAAATAATGCTCCATGGGAATATATCAAAGCTGTTCTTTTATGGAATTGTGTGTGAATTCCTCCTGAATATATACCAAGAAGTTGTACAACTGGGTCATAGAAATGGCATTACCTATGAAAACTTAGCACGTGATTGCTCTGTGGAGTAGTCTACCAGTAATGCATTTGGGTTCCTCTTCTCCACGTTCTTGCTAACTTTCTCTGTCATGAATCTTATATTTAATCTATTTTACACTATCACACTGGAAGAAATTAGAAAGCTGATTAATGATTTATTACATGGAAGGGCCAAATTTATTATGGCAGGTAGGGACTTAAAACTTATAATGGGGATTTTGAGGGAAGATTGAAATTCATGTTGAAGTTTTAAGTGTAGCATGATCCTGTGCAGGTTTTGCAAAGAGAAGGTACACTGTTTAGAGGGCAGGGATATTATGTTGTTGAACTTCCCATCAACCTGATCTTGCCAGGGTCTCAGAGTCCATCATATTTAGGTAGTCTGACTTGTGTAAACTATTCTCATTAATGGCCAACGTTAATTAGAATGTCAGTGGACTAATTCATGGTGAAAAAACACAATTATCAAACCTCCTAGCCATTTCAGTTGGCCACTTTTTCTTGGTAGAAAATAAAGTGTAATTAGAAGAGTTCACTTGGTGAGTTTTATATCTGGGCAAGAAGTAGTATTCTGTGATTCAGATGTTTGATGGTATCAAGCTGTCAGAGGCTGATGACATCTATTTATTCCAAATCAAATGTTGTTTTTTTTTTTTAAAGATTTTATTTATTTGACAGACAGAGATCTCAAGTAGGCAGAGAGGTAGGCAGAGAGGGAAGAGGAAGCATGCTCCCTGCTGAGCAGAGAGCCTGATGCGGGACTCGATCCCAGAACTCTGGGATCATGGCCTGAGCCGAAGGCAGAGGATTTAACCCACTGAGCTACCCAGGCGACCCCAAATCAAATGTTTTAACAGTCTTGGAATCATGATATTTGTAGCAGTGTTAAGTGATGATAATTTATCCATGTCTTTTATTTTTTGTTTGTTTATTTTGTGGAGCCCAGGGTAGTGCCTGGGTTTGAACTCACCCTGAGATTAAGACCTGAGCTGAGATCAAGAGTTGGAAGCTTAACCGACTGAACCACCCAGTTGCCTCCATATCTTTTTTTTTTTTAATTTTTTTCTATTCTTTTTAGTAAAGGGACTTTCTTTTATAGTATACACACATTACTGTACTTTTAACTAAGCTGCTTAGGTTAGCAAAAGGGAAATTAGTTGGCACTGTTAGATTGAGGAAGTAAGCGTTGTAAATAGTTTTATATAGTTTTGCTATTGAGTTTTTAGAAATAATTTTGTAGGGATGCCTGGGTGACTGAGTTGTTTAAGCGTCTGTCTTTGTCTCAGGTCATGATCCCATAGCCCTGTGATCAAATCCTTTGTCAGCCTTCTTGTTCAGCAGAGAGCCTGCTTCTCCCTCTGCCTGCCGCTCCCCCTGCTTGTGCTCCCCCTGCTTGTGCTTATTCCAGCACACACACTCTCTCTCTCTCTCTCTGACAAAATAAGTAAATAAAACCTTTTTTTATTTTTTATTTATTTATTTATTTTTTTTAAAGATTTTATTTATTTATTTGACAGAGAGAGATCACAAGTAGGCAGAGAGGCAGGCAGAGAGAGAGGAGGAAGCAGGCTCTCTGCCAAGCAGAGAGCCCGATGCGGGACTCGATCCCAGGACCCTGAGATCATGACCTGAGCCGAAGGCAGCGGCTTAACCCACTGAGCCACCCAGGCGCCCCTAAAACCTTTTTTTAAAAAAAGCAATAATTTTGTAGGACCTGTAGACTAGATATGATATTTAAATTTATTTTAAAATGTATACATTTTAAATTAAGTTTAGAATAGTTTTCTCCCCTCATTAGCCCCTTATATTTCTAATGGTAACTCAGCTTCAGTTTGTTTTTTTTTTTCCAAATAAAAGAAGTTAGTGGGATTATTATTTCAGTTGTAGGAATTTTCTCTAGCTGGTCTTTGCAGAGATATATTTGTTTTATTGATCAAATCTTGGTGTGTTTCTCAAAACTTTTTAAACTTTACTTTCATAATTTCCTTTAGGTTTTCTGGGTCTTGAGGTATACAGATATTTTACTTTTATACATATTGTACTACATATTGGATTAATATGATTTTATCTGATATTGAGCATGGTTTGTTAGAAATCCAGCATTAAACTTGGTTTTGGCTCACATCATGATCTCAGGGTTGTGAGATCCAGCCTGCAGTAGATTCCATGCTGGGTGGGGAGTCTGCTGGAAATTCTCTCAATCCCTTGTCCTCTGCCCCTCCTTCCATTTGAATGTACACTTGAACTCTCTCTCTCTCTCAAATAAAAAAAAAAAATCCAGGATTGAGGCTTAAGTTTTGTACTTTGGTTTTTATTTTCTAAAATCTCTGAGAACACATTATCTTTTTCTTATTGTTTAAACTGGAAAAGATAGATAAAAATGTGGTTTTCGTCTGAACTAAGTAGTGAAGAATCTTTTATTAGAATTTTGATTATTGGAATTATTTTGGAAAAAATTGTTTTTAGTTATTACTTTGTTGAATTTTTTATTGCAGAGTCAAAATAAAATTAGGTTAAAGCATATTTTCCTTTTCTATATTTTCTCATGAAAAAATGATTAGAAATAATAATGGTAGAAGCCATGCCTTTGTATCAGGATGCTTGCAATTTATTAGAGGAGTCGTCTGACTATGTATATGCAGAGATTTAAAAGTGAGTATCTCCCATTTTTAAGAAAGGATCTCTGGGTTTCATAATAATAATAATGTTAAATCTAAATATTTCAGTATTGTGCAGACAGCAGCATGGGGAAAATGCAGAGTAATGAATATGTATATCATGGAAGAATACTGCCACCTTGTGTATACATGATGCTATGTTAAGTCTCTTTTCTTTTGTTAATGCCAGCTAATACAAAGTGCTTCTTCACCATTTGGTACTATGGTTAGTTAAGTAAATGTGTAAAACTTTTTTTTTTTTTTTTTCATTTTTCATGTAGTAAAATCAACCCAACTTTTTTTTCTTGGCAGGAGGAGGCATCTTATATTTTTAAGACATTAAATTTGGTGTAGTTAGCTCTGAGAATTGGAAAGTCTGAGGGATCAGTTTGGTTAATTATCTCTGGGGTTAGTACAAAATTGAATCATTTTATTTGAATCTTATGGAATGTTGATGATTCTTTGATCTTTCTTCATTTTAGCACTTGCCATGCTTTGGGATCATTATTCTGAATGCCAGAATTCATTATACTATAGATAAAGGAAGTAAGGGCATTTGGCTTACTGACACAACCATAGTCCTTGATTTTTAAATGTCAAGTGCAGAAGAATGACTATAATAATAACTTGGAATAGTGCTTTGAGAAATATTGATGTGTTGAAAGAAGAGTTCCTTTAAATCATTTTGGTTACTTGAGGGCATGACTTAGTGTGTTTTGGATATCACAAGACTGGGGGTTCACTTTCTGATGCTCACAACTAGCTTACCTGTGTGTGTAATCATGAGTGCTTCCCTGGGCAGAAGTTTCTTCATCTGAAAACTCAGCAGTTGAACTGGGTGATTTCTGAGGATATTTTTAACTTTAGAATTCTATGGCTGTTAAGTTTTACTATTAACTTTTAAAGTGTTAATGCTATAATGCTCTTCAGGTTTCTTCAGGTTACTCATTATTTTCTTCTGTATAAGAAATTATTTTGAAAGTTTAATGTATAATCAATCACATAGCTGTGTTTAACTGTCGTGAAAAATATTAGTAATTTGAGGGGATACTTGTATACAAAAGTTTAATACCAGAAACCTAGGAAATTTGCCTACTTTTTAATATAATATGTGGGGTACTTGAAGATATCAGAAGATTGATTTTAGGGTAACCTAGATTTTAAATATATACTATTTTCAGCAACATAACACTGTTGCGGTTGCACGAATGGATTACAAATGCCTACATTTCAACTTCTGGGAAGGCTCCAAAAGTTGGTATGAATATGTAATGATATATAAATGGTAATGGTATAAATATTATAGGCAGAATTTTCTAGTTGAGATGAAAAGAGAGAAAAAAATACCTTAAAAAAAATAACTTTAGCTTATAATTGAAAACTTGGGAATTCTTTAGGCTATTACCCAACTGAAAATTTAAGACTAGTGATTCTGCAGAATGTAAATCTCTTATTTTTGAGTGCGCAGCAGCAGAAATTTCCTGCTTTCCTTGATTCATTTTTCTTGTGCAGTGCTAAGAGTGAACACATGTAATCAGGTTTTCACTTTTTACTTTGAGGCTTATGGGAATAATTTTTTAAAATTCTAAACATAATTTTAAGGAAAATGATTTTCATTGTTAAGCTATGTAAACATGCCAAATTCAACATCTGTACTGAAATAATTTCCCAGTGCCAAGTGATTATAATACCAAAGCAAAATGACTATATTGGTATTTTTGAATTTATTTTGTGTAACACCAAACTGTTATTTTATAGAGTACAGACTAAATGACAAATATTTAAATTCACTAACAAAATGAAAATTTATTTTCATAAATAAACAATTTATGCCATATTATAAAACATTAAGTAAAAATGTTAATTAAAATGTACATATCATCCTCCTATAAGTTATTCTGGAAATACAAAGTACTAAGTAAATTATACTTCATGAAAGTGAAAAGAATATAATTATGAAAAAAGTGAAACAGATAATAACTTAAATTCGTTTTTAGAAAATGTAATCTTAAGAAAATGGTAAGTCAGTGGTGACATTAGCCATGAGGTTTTTCCAAAAGCTCTCTTCCAGAACCTCATTCTGCAATGAGGTAGGAATGTGAAATCAGAAGAAAACGTTGGGTGATAGTTCATTAACAAGCTTATCTACAAATCCAGTCTCTGGATTGATACTCTTGAGATATTTTGAATAGTTTGTTTTTGTTTAGGGACTGGTGTTTTTACTCATAGCAAACTGTAGTTTTATTTTTTATTTTTAATTTTTAAAGATTTTATTTATTTATTTGACACACAGGGAAGATCACAAGTAGGCAGAGAGGCAGGTAGAGAGAGAGGGGGAAGCAGACTCCCCGCTGAGCAGAGAGCCCGATGTGGAACTTGATCCCAGGACCCTGAGATCATGACCTGAGTGGAAGGCAGAGGCTTAACCCACTGAGCCACCCAGGTGCCCCAAACTGTAGCTTTGTTTTGTTTTGTTTTGTTTTCCAAACTGTAGTTTTAAAGAGAGCATGCCTAGTTTTCTTTTTCTTAATTTTATATATAGGTAGAGACCAGTTAATGATGGTACTTGGTTCAGTTGTGCTATGTTAATATTCTACTTGTTTGAAAAGTCTTTGATTTGGAAGAAGAATTATGATTGTAATAAAACATTTGGTTGTCAGTTGACATATTGTTCTTCCTTGGGAATTATGGAGAATTAGAATGCTTTCTGATGAGTACATCTTTGTTTATTTTGACATTTTTAAAGATTGAGATGTAATTGACATGTAACTAATTTCAGGTGTATAACGTAATGATTCAAAATTTGTATATATTGTGAAAAGATCACTCCAGTAAGTCTAGTTAACATCCATCACCACACATATTCACAGATTTTTTTTGTGTGATATATTTTGAAATTTTAATGCAGCAAATAACTTTCTGTATAGAGAAGAGTTTTCTTTAAGTATTTTCATCATGGACTGCATAATTGAATTTGCAATAAGATTTGTTGCCCAGATATACTAGGATACCATGCTAAAACATGTAATAAATGCTGAAAGAACACTTCAGTGTGTTTGCTTATTGTGTTCTGCACAGGCTTAGACCTATCTTTTCTTGTGTAATGTTAAAAATTTAATGAGTCTAGGGGCGCCTGGGTGGCTCAGTTGGTTAAATGACTGCTCAGGTCATGATCCTCAATCCTGGGATTGAGTCCTGCATTGGCTCCGTGGTCAGCAGGGAGTCTCTTTCTCCCTCTGACTCTCCCCCTTCTCATGCTGTCTCTCTTTCTCTCATTCTCTCTCTCTCAAATAAATAAAATCTCCTTAAAAAATTTAATGAGTTTTTTTTTTTTTTTTTAATTTATTTGTCAGAGAGAGAGCACACACAGGGCCTGCTGAGCAAGCAGCCTGATATGGGACTCAATCCCAGGACCCTGTGATGATGACCTGAGCTAAAGGCAGATGCTTAACCTACTGAGCCACCCAGGCGCCCCATTGAGTCCTTGATTTTATGAAAATGAATCTTTTTTTTTAAATTTATTTGACAGACACAGCGAGAGAGGGAACACAAGCAGGGGTAGTGGGAGAATGAGAAGTAGGCTTTCTGCAGAGCAGGGAGCCCGATGTAGGGCTTGATCCCAGAACCCTGGGATCATGACCTGAGCTGAAGGCAGACACTTAAGGACTGAGCCACCCTTGTGCCCCGAAAATGATATTGAAGACAATGAAATACTAGCATTTTGGAAATTCAAAGTACCATATCATTTTGGAATAATAAAAATTGGTGTAGTCATTAACTGTTATGTTAATATGTAGGTTGAGATAGAAATTGGTAGTGACATGGAAGTTGGAGGATTCAGAATATTTGTAAACCTAGCTCTCAGATTTTTAAATCTGTTTTATTAAGTCTCTGCTACTAAGAGCGTTATTACTAGTGAACTGACTCTATAAATTGGTCGTCTTCATCATAGCAGATAAATAATTGTGATTTTTCTAATATAGGCAAAAATTTGCTTCTTATTCAAGTTTTATTTTAATTGCAAAATTTTTTAGGCCATACTATAATGTAAACTAATAAGGAATACAAATTGATGCATACTCTATATTTTTCTCTTGTTCCTTTTTTTTTTCTTTGAATGCGTTAAATTTAGTTGTTGCCCTTTGGGAAACAGATGCTGCTCATCAGAGTGATTCTGTATTTAAAAATATTAACACATAGACATTTTGATATACTATTTAAATCAATGTAATATTAGTGGAATAAGGTCTTTTAAATGATTGTGAAAGTTAATATCAATGATATATTGTTCAGTTATGAGATATTTAACATAGGTCTAACATGTTTTTTTATTATTACTAGGCAAGAAGTTATGAAATGGAATGGATGGGGATATAATGATTCCAAGTTCTTCTTCAATAAGAAAGGCCAAGTTGAGTTAACTGGGAAAAGGTAACTGGTTGCTTTATTCTTTTGTTCTTTTTTCCCCTCCTCTTTCTTTCTATAAAAAACTTTAAACATAAATAGCAAACATAATTATGTTAAATAGACATACGTAAAAATAGAGAGGGTAATATAATGACTCCTCTCTCCATTTAAAGTTATCAACATTTTGACATAATTACTCCTTCTTTTGTCTGTGGTATTTTAAATTCTGGCATTGTCATGTCACTTCTAAATATTTACATATGTCTCCTTTAAAAATATAAGGACCTAATATCAGCTAATCATAATAACGTCTTTATCATACTCCTCAAAATAAGAGAAATTTTATATCTGATTATCCAGTCTACATTTCTCCTGATATCTAAAATATGCCATTTTATAGGTAGTTTGAATCAGGATCCAAAAACGCCTATAGTCGTCCTCCCACCCAATCTCATGCCATTGACTTGTTTGAAGTAACTCCATTTTTAGGACTGGGAATTTATTTTTGGGTGTGGATTATTATGGAAGGTAAACAATTTTAGGTCTTTGTGAATATAAATAGTATTTTAATTTTTAATTTTTTAAAAGATTTTATTTATTTATTTGACAGAGAGATAGAGCCAGAGAGCACAAGCTGGTGGGGTGGGGCGGGGGACTTAGGGGGTGGCAGAGGGAGAGGGAGAAGCAGGCTCTCCGCTGAGCAGGGAGCCCACCGGGCTTGATCCCAGGCCCCTGGGATCATGACCTGAGCCTAAGGTAGACCCTTAACTGGTTGAGCCATCCAGGTGCCCCATAAATAGTATTTTTAAAATTAGTTTTCTGAGATACATTAGGGAAGAAATAATGAAGAAAGAGCAATCATTTGTGAGGTAACTTTGACATTCCTGAAATATTTTTGGTAATGTGTGGATAAGAATTCCGAAGAATATTTGTATTGTTATTGTTCCAGATGCAGACAGAATTGTAAAGTAAGTTCTTAGTTGATTTTAAGAACTGACCCTGCTAAAGTTGGTGTTTTGGGTAGTTTGTCTATTGAATTTTGATACTAACTTTTGAAAGGACAGTGTGTACAAATGCGTAAGATTTGAATGCTAGCTCTATAAATTAAAAATTGAGAATAGATAGAAACTTGGATCAGATATATTTCGAATCTGTTCCAGTATTGTGCTTTGACTTAATATCTGTTGGGCATTAATATGGTTAGGTTAATATTTTTGGGATGTTGATATATAGAAATAACAGCAGGAAAACTTTTATTCCTTTGGAGAAATTCTCTTTCTTTGCAACATGATCATTTCCGTTTCTGACTTAAACATACTTTGTACCTGAAACAAAACCTCAGGAGTAGTGATTAGGGACTAATTTTAACCAAGGTATGAAATGTACATTTGACATTTGCTTTTTAATAGGAGAAAAAATGTCTGTATTCTCATTCCCATCTTTAAGTGTGACTGGGCAGCATGTTGGTGGAGGCTTAGTTGAGAAATTGTGTAAATCAGGTAGAAGGAATTTCTGGTTAAAATTAAATTTACCAGTGTTCTAAATGTTGAGTGTTTTGTGATTTAAGTGGAATAGTGTCTAATATGATAGAAACTTATCTATGTGGAAACTGGCTTTGCATAATCTCCTGGGGGGAAAAGTAAATCTTCTGAACTTAGAAAATCAACTTCCTCTCCTCTCCTGTCTTCATTTCTTTCTCTCTTTGGACCTAGAAAATATGGCATCTTTATTTTATGAGAGGGGGCAAATTGTGACTTGTGCATGGTGCCACTGAAAGCATTAGACACCTCCTGACTTGTGTGGAGCACTGTAGGCTAGTTAGTGGTTTGTGTTGGAAGTCTGTGTGTGCGAAATGAATCATCAGTCACAGAAAATATCACAAGTAATTGTATTTTACTAGTGCCATGGATTCAGAAGCTTGTTCCTATTGCAGGTGTTCTGGCACTCAATTTGTCAGTTTTCACAGAGTGGATCAGGTTGTAGAGGTCTGACACATGAGTGCCACACTCATGAGATAGTCAGGAAAAACATTAGAACCCCAGTGTATTCATTAATGTTTAGATTATTCCGTTTTCCATGTATAGAGGCCTTCATGATATTAAGATATATAGAATATAAAATGTAAAATATATTGTTTGGAACTCTCCCAACAATATAGGTTCAGAGTAAAGGGGATTCAGTGGCCTTAAGAGAGCTTTTTATCCAGGTTGTAATAGAACCAGAGAATGTAATTGTTTGACTTCTGACTTTGGAAGATTGCTGCTGCTGCCACTCTAACCAGAATTAGTTCCTTAAAGCCTTCATTTCTTTGCATTATCTCCTGAATCAGGTCCAGTGGGAAAAAAAGGAAAGAGAATGGGGTGCATCTGACTGGCAGAGCCTACAAGGGAAACCCGTAATGCAGATTTTTGGGCACGTTTGCTTTAGGGAAAGGTAGCCTTGGCTTCTCACTAAGTCTCATCTAGAAGGCAGTTCTCCAAATACAGAAATGGGATTTAAATATTCTAAGATTAAATATGTACTACATAAACTATTTAATAACTAAAACCAATAATTAAATAATAGTCAGTTCCTATTTTAGTGCTTCCAGAAGTACCATTACCTTGTCATAGACCAGATAATAAACCGGATTGAATTGGATCATAGCTTTCTATAAATTTAGTCTAGCCTCCTAGGGATTTCTCTGGTTTTTATCAGAAAACATTTAAACATTCTTTAAGGTAATAATAGCTATTATTTAATTGAGTGCCTGCTGAATTATCTTAAAATAACTTTAAGATGGGTAGTGGTATTTTCTTAAAAAGAATTAAGAGATTGAGGAGGAGAGAGGTTAGAGAGCTTATTTGAGGTCACTTGCTCAGTAGGAAACTGGGATTGAAACCCATGTGTTTTTAAGCTTTGTTCTTGTGCCATTTCTATTGTAGTGTGCTTCTGTAGGCACTTTATAGTAGCCTTCTATCTGCTATACACTAGCACAGCAGAGTTAGTCATATTGTAAAAAATTACCCTGTGAGAGAGATTCCTATTTTTCTAGTGAATGGCACTTTGCAGATGCAAAAGGAGGTTGTGATATTCTTAGAGAATGACTAGAAAGGATGAGTTACAAGAAAACACTGATTAGGCTAAACAGTATTAATTCACCCTTTTGTATTAATAATAGTAGACTGAGGACAGTTTTTGAAATTCTTCATAAAGACTTTTTATTCTAGTATTGTAGAAGACTGGAAAAATTACAGACCATTTGTACTGTATAACTGTATAGAAAACATGAATAAAATATCCTAAGAAATGTATAAAACAGAGCTGGGAAAAAAGGGGAATTCTTAGGTGCTGTCAACCAAGGATGAGGGTCAGTGAAAATTTTGGGGGATTCCCTTATTTTTGATCCAAAGACATTGAACAGGTAAGAAATTTTTATTAAGCAAATGTGTTTGAGTGTGTATATTTTGGGGAGGGTGGCGTTAACATTTCAAACCCAGCCATTAAATTAGTATATGATATGCTGTCGAAGCAAGCACTCCAGCCATTAAATTAAAAGCAGTTATTACAAACTGTTACAGATCTTTGGGAAAAATTTTTCCCTGAACACAGTCTTATCTTTTGAACATATTTACAATTTGTCAGGTTATAAATCCTTAGGTTTATTAATTTGCCATTCTTACTCCTTCTGGATATAGATGAATTGAGTCCTCCTGGGTTTCAACAGCAGAAGGCAATACATATTGTCAGAGCTAATGCTACATTTTTCTACAAACTAAAATTTTTGGAAAGTGTCATTATTCATTGACTTTAAAGGTATTAAATATTAATTGGTGCTTACAAAGCAAAAGTTAGTGCTTTAAATGGAGAGAATTTGTTTGGGTTTATGTACTTTCTATTTTCAGTGACATAATTTTTCATTAAGGTTTGTCAGATTATAAAAAGATTTTTAAATTGCTTAGCAGTTATTAGGAACTCACTCTGAGAATAGAGTTCGTGCCTACTACTGTCTTGCTGCCTCTGTGCACAGCCACAGACTGGGAGTGCTTTGTCTTTAGTCACAGTAAATCCTGATGTTCACCTCCTTCTTGGATATTTATGTTCACAGGATTTTCTTTCCACACAGTGATTTCTTTGTCTTGAATGCTTCCCCTGGTTCTGTATCTTCTACAATATTGTTAATCCTGTCCTGACGGGAGGTGGAGTGTTGATCTCACCTTGTATTTACAATATGAACCATTCCTTAAAATTCTCAAACTCATCTTCAATCGTGATTAAAGATTCATTCGGGAGTCACCTGTTTCAGTAATTGATATAGGTACCTGGCTTTCCTCTTACCATATTTCTGGCAAAAGTTGCATGTTTCTTGCCCATATATTCATCCTATCAATCAAGTGTCTTTGTAGCTTTGAGTAAACTAAGTTGTAAATTAATTTTTTCCTTCCTTCTTTCCTTCCTTCCTTTCCTTTCCTTTCTTTTTTCTTCTCTTCTCTTTTTTCTTTTCTCTTCTTTCTTTTTTCCTGCCTTCCTTGCCTTCCTGCCTGCATTCCTTCCTTCTTTTCAGGTTGTAAGTTTCTTAAAAACAAAAGTTGTAATACCAAGTCTTTGTGTCCTGCAATACTCAGTACAGTCTTATGAGTGTTAAATGCTTGTTTATAGTTTTGAATATAAATATAAATTATTTTTACTGTAATGTAATAAGCAAGTTATTACCTGGCTATTTCTTAAAAACCTCTTATTCCTTTAACTTTTCTTAAAATGTTTCTTTTCAGTTAATTTACTTCTTTGGCTTCAAAGTTTTCATTTTTATTTCATGATATTTTGTAAGATTTTTGGAATGCTTGGCAATATGCTAGGTTTTATGATTATTGAGTCAGGCTTCCTTTACTGTTTTTCAAATCCCAGGGCATTAGATGCAAGAAAAAGTACAGTTGAATGGTTTATATTCTGACATGACTTTTTGAACCATATGTTTTGTGCAGAATTGTAGATAATGGAGCAAAGTCTCTCTCCTTTTTTAAGAAACAGTTATTCTTTTTTCTTAAAGATTTTATTTATTTGAGAGAGAGTGAGTGTGCATGTATGAGTGGGGGTGGGGCAGAGGAAAAGGGAGAAACAGGTTCCTTGCTGAGCAGGAGCAGGGCTCAATCCCAGGACCCTGAGATCATGACCTGAGCTGAAGGTAGATGCTTAACCAACTGAGCCACCCCGGCACCCTGATAGTGGAGCAAAATCTTAAATCAAATATTCTGCCACACAAGATAACTTCTTCAGAGTCCAAAATACTATGCATTCAGATGTGAAAATATATTGTGTTTGATTTAATGGTAGAATGTAATTTTAAATTTTACACATGGCAATAACACCAATTCTGTATCTATTAATTCAAGTATCTTGAAGGTGGTCACTTTTTTATTTTATGGATAATGTTATTTGTGAATTAAGGGATCCACAAAGGTCTGAATATGATTCTGTCATGAATATCAAGGGTCTAATATATTTTATGGAGACCCAAATTAATTGTACATTTAACATATAAAGACCCAGCATTAAAACCTAATGTTCCAAATTGGTCTTTTGGTAGGACATTACTAACATACAATGGCATATCTGTTAACAACCAGCTTTCCAGAATTTGTACTTTACCTCAGTTGGAATGAGGAAGATTTTATGTTGAATGACTGTCTGTCATTGTTATAGCTATGAGCCCCATACTTTCTTTCATTTCAATTTCCTTTTTTTTTTTTTAAGATTTTATTTATTTATTTGACAGAGAGAGATCACAAGTAGGCATAGGGGCAGGGGTGGGGGAGCAGGCTCCCTGCTGAGCAGAGAGCCCGATGTGGGACTCGATCCCAGGACCGAGATCATGACCCGAGCCAAAGGCAGAGGTTTAACCACTGAGCCACCCAGGCATCCCTCATTTCAATTTCTTTAGATTTATGAAAAAGGTATTATTATGTAGTACTTCAAACACACCATTTCAGTTTGATTTTTAGCACTTGTGATTTTTTTTTTTTTTTTTTAACGTAAAGAAACTGGCAGGGGTGCCTGGGTGGGTTACCCTCTGCCTTCAGCTCAGGTCATGGTCTCAGGGTCCTGGGACCAAGCCCAGCGTCAGGCTCTCTGCTCAGCAGGGAGCCTGCTTCCCCCCCCCCCCCCCCCGCACCCTTCCCTCCCCCCCCCCCCCCCGTCTGCCTTTCTGCCTACTTGTGATCTCTCTCTCTGTCAAATAAATAAATAAAATCTTTAAAAAAAAAACAAAGATACTGGTTTGATTAAAACACATGGGTTCTTCATTTTTTATCCTTTCTCTGTCATTTTTGTTTTGTTAATGTTTATGTAAAGACTGATTTGACAATTTTAGATAGGACTTTTGTTGTATAATTTGAAGTTAACATGAGGAGTGACACCCACTCAACCCTTGCTGTGTTACTGTTAAAATTATGTGACAAAATGAATGCTTGTTGTCACTTTCAATTAAGCATTCCTTTGGATGGGGCCTAATACCAGCTTTTTAAATGTTGAATTCTGCATTATTATAAATATATATTTAATTTTGAACAGAGTTTATATATTACCCACTGGCTCTTTAAAATTTCTTTGTGATATCAAAGTAATCTTTTGAGGCTAGTTGCTAAATGCTTTGTTGGTACTCAAGTTCTGATGAAATGAGTGGGAAATAACCTTTTGAGTAAACATTATACTTTGAACTTTTTAAATAACTTGCTTCACATCGATGTTAAGACCAATTTATTGTTTATTCTGATTCATTGTCAGTATTTGTTTAATTATTATTTTTTATTTTTATTTTATTCTTAAAGATTTTATTTATTTAATTGACATAGAGAGAGATCATAAGTAGGCAGAGAGAGAGGGAAGCAGGCTCCCTGCTGAGCAGAGAGCCCGATTCGAGGCTCAATCCCAGGACCCTGGGATCATGACCTGAGCCGAAGGCAGAGGCTTTAACCTACTGACCCATCCAGGTGCCCATGTTTAGTTATAATTTTTTAAATTGTTTTTTGATCTGGAGTGGGTAGTGACTACTAGAGTATTTCTTCTTTTCTCCATTTAAATACACACACCCACACCCACACACCCAACACACATACCCACACACATACCACACACACCACACATGCAAGAAATAAAGATTGCTGTAGAGCCATTTGAACTATCATCTTGGAAAAAATTAATTTTGATGTTACTTCATGTCAGCTACAGAGATCAATTCCAGATAGACTGTAGACCTAAATGTAGAGGCTAAAACTGTAAAATTGCTAGGAGAACATGCAGAATGTCTTTCTGAATTTGAGGTTGTCAAAAAGTAGAGAACAAAAAGTGTTAACTTTTATAAAGGAAGGAAAAAATGAATCAGATAGATAATACTAAAATATAAAACTTATTTTCTTTGAAAGACTCCACTAAGAGAATGCAAGGAAAAAAAAGGCAAAAGCAGAAGAAAATATTTAATACATATGTCTTTGATCTCAGAATATATAAATAATTCTTATATATAGATGAGAAAACGATAGTAACCCAATAGGAAAATGAGCAAAAGATGAACTGGCTTTGAAAACAATATTCCTGTATCTATTATCCATTTGGATAGAAACTCAAACCCATACGTTACCAGTGAAATTCAAATTAAAATGGTTAAGAGATTACCAGTAGAGTGTTTCTCATTCCCACCACCAAGTGTGGGAAGGATGTGGAATAAGTCCATATAGCACTGTTAGTGGTAATCATGTTGGAAAACTTATCTACCAGTATCTACTAAAGTTGAA
Source organism: Meles meles (assembly GCF_922984935.1). Lineage (NCBI taxonomy): Eukaryota > Metazoa > Chordata > Mammalia > Carnivora > Mustelidae > Meles > Meles meles. Next base: position 73,687,925 of record NC_060074.1, read on the forward strand.
CATATGCATAGACTATGGCCTGGAAATTCCACTCTAGTTATATACCTGTCAGAAAAATGTGATACATTCTTGAGAAAACAAGTTCAGGAATGTCCCTGCATGCACCAAAAACTAAATAACACTGTTGTCTATCAACAGTACAGTGGATAAAGAAACTAGTTATACTCACACAGTGGAATTAAGCCATGGAAATGAATGAATGTTAACTAGATGTATCAAAAAAGATAAATCTCACAATAGTATTTGAGCAAAAGAAGGCTAACACAGAAGAGTACATTTTATTAACTGAGTTCATTTATATAAAGTACAGAGACAGTCAAAATTACTCTGTAATGATAACAGGATAGTGGTTCCTTTGGTGTGAGGGAAGGTGGTGTGCCTGGAAAGTGCATGAAGGGGAGTGTTTCTGGGGTACCGGTAAATGTTCTATTTCTGGATCTGAATGGTGATTACATGGGAGGTTTACTTTGTAAAAATTCATTCAGCTCCAGACTTATTTGTCTGTATTTTTGAATGTATGTCGTACATACATTTACATATAGGTAAAATATTTATAAAATCAAACAAAAATAATGCAGCTATAATATAGGTTTATTTGGCTGTCTCATTATCATTTTATTGGGGGAGTAGAGAAGTTGTGAGATCATTGTAGTGAAAAAAATTTACTGAATGTAAGTACCATGATTTTATAAATATCATTCATAAAGAATTTTAGAATAATGATCTCACTTGGAATGGTGGTAAGGGAAGAATCAAACTAAAGGCAGCATCATGTAAGGCTTAAAAGCACAGACTGAAGCCTTATTACCTGATTCAGATCCTGGTTTTGTAATTTACTACCTGTGTGACCTTGATTAAGTTACTTAAGTTACTTCACATCTTAAGTTAATTTCTGTTGCCTTCCTCATCTATAAAATAGGGATAAGAGCACAAACCTCCTAACATTATAAGTTAATATACATAAACACTTAGAACAATGCCTGGCACATGATAATGGTATGTATTTACTTAAGAAAAAGTTTAAAGTACTGTTTCAAAATACACATTTTAAAATGTTTTGGTCTTTTCAGAGAGCTATTATATTAGTGCTGTTATAACACACTGGGTCATTATTGTTTGCATATCAGCCTTCTTCACTACACTAATCTAGGGTAGGATACTTATTTTATGTCTTTATTTTTAGCACTTACTGCTATTTAATATTTTGCCACCTCTGGCAAGTATTTTCAAAACTGAAAAGCTGTATCTCAAAGCACTTGAGTTTTCTGCACCAGTCTTTATATATATATATAAATATATAATTATAATATATAAAAATATATATGTAATAATCCTAAGTTATATATATAATTTAGGATTTATTATGTATATAAAATAATTTTCATATTTCATATAAACTAAGGATTGGGATGAAAAATGTAGGAAATGAAATCTGAGTAGCAAATCTAGTTTTTTCCATACTGTTCCTACTCTATAGAACTCTTATGTGTTTTAAATTTCTTGTACAACTTCATGTAAAATCTAAGTATCTTTGAAATCTGTAGGTTTATTTGCCATTCTGTATTCTTTTTATACTTGTCACATCATAAATTCTATGACATAGTGATAGAATTTGGGTTTGGGGGGCTATTTTTAATATTTGTTATTCTAATTTATTAATTAACATATAATGTATTATTAGTTTCAGAGGTACAGGTCTGTCATTCATCAATCTTATGTAATACCAAGTGCTTATTGCGTCATGTGCCCTCCTTAATCTCCATCACCCAGTTACCCCATCCTTCTGCCCCCCCTCCCCTCCAGCAACCCTCAGTTTATTTCCTGTGATTAAGAGTCTCTTATGGTTTGTCTCCCCTTTCTTGTTTCATTTTGTTTTATTTTTTCCTTTCTTCCCCTATGATCCTCTGTTTTATTTCTTAAATTCCACATATGAGCGAGATCATATAATAATCTTTCTCTGATTGACTTATTTCACTTCACATAATATCCTCTAGTTCCATGACAGAATTTTTAGAAGCCATAAATATTGGATAGAAATTAAGAGAAAAGTCATTTTGTTTACCCACTTATTTACTTTCTGTTATTTATTCTGTCTTGAAGATTTCAGTTTATAGTAAGTGTTGTATTTCCATTCAGCCTATAGGAATCACGTTAACATTTCTTGTAGTATAGGTCGGCTGGCACCAGGTTCTCTCAGTTTTCATCTGAAAATGTCTTAGTTAACTTTTTTTTTTTTTTAAAGATTTTATTTCTTTATTTGTCAGAGAGAGAGAGAGGGAGAGCACGAGAGTGCACAAGCAGGCAGAGTGACAGGCAGAGGAGGAGGGAGAAGCAGACTTCCTGCTGGCCAAAGAGCCCAATGCGGGACTCAATCCCAGGACCCTGGGATCATGACCTGAGCCGAAGGCAGTGGCTTAACCAACTGAGCCACCCAGGCATCCTGAGTTAACTTTTATTTTTGAAGTATATTTTCACCAGATACAGAATTCTAGGTTGAAATTCTTCTTCTTTCAGCACTTTAAGAATGTTCAGTTTTTTGGGGCCCCTAGGTGGCTCAGTGGGTTAAAGCCTCTGCCTTCGGCTCAGGTCATGATCCCAGGGTCCTGGGATCGAGCCCCACATTGGGCTCTCTGCTCAGCGGGAAGCCTGCTTCCTCCTCTCTCTCTGCCTGCCTCTCTGCCTACTTGTGATCTCTGTCTTTCAAATAAATAAATAAATAGATTTTTTAAATGTTCAGTTTTTTCCAGGACTTCATTATATTTGACGAGAAGCTGGTCATAATTTTTAGTGTTACTACATTGTATGTAATGTGTCATTTTTCTCTAGATGCTTTTTTTTTTAATTTTTTTTTCTAGATGCTTTTTAACATTTTCTTTCTCCCTCTTTTCTCTTACTTTTAAATTGTAGTTTGACTATGATGTGCGTAGTGTGAGTTTCTTTGCATTTATTTTCTTAGTGTCTTCTGGCCTTCTTGAATTTGTAAATGTGTATCTTTCATCAAATTTGGAAACTTTTTGCCATTATTTCTTCAAATGGTTTTACTCTATTTCCCTCTTTTTTTTTTTTCCTTTTTCTTGGGACTTTATGTGTATGTTGTGTGTATTATATACATGTTAGTCTTTTGCTATTGTTCCATAGGGTTTTGAAGCTTTGTTTATTTTTTCAATCTTTTTCTCTGCCCTTCGGATTATATATGTTAATAAAACATATCTGTACATTTTACTTTACTTTACTTTATACTTTACTTTATCTGTACATTTACAGGCATCTCCAGTCTGCCCTTCTGTTCTTTCAGTGAATTTTTAAAAGTTCTAAATATAGAATTTCTGCTTTTTTCTTTTTATAGTTTCTGTTTCTCTGCTGAGATTTTTTTCTTTCTCACTGGAAACATAGTTTCCCATTTGTCCTTTAACATAGTTATAGCCATTTTAAAATGGTTGTGTGCTACTTCCAGTGTCTTAGTTCTTCTTAGGGTCAGTCCCTATTTGTTGCCCTTTCTCTTGATTATGGATTACAGTTTCTTGTTTGTTTGTGTCTAGTAATTTTGGAGTGCATTTTGGATAATGTAAATAGTCTGTTGTAGAAACCCTGTATTCTATTATGCTCTTCTGAAGGGGCTTTATTTATTTTTTTAACATTAAGTAATTAACTTGACTATTCTCAAATTCCCATTTCCCCCTGTGGTGGTGAGCAACTTAGTTCTTTTAAGCTTAGTTGGGCTGCTTCAAGTTGGCTCCATATGTGTGTAATTCAAGGTCAGCTAAGCATGTGGACAGAGTTTATGCATATATCACTCAATGACTCTCTCCTTTTCTGTGATTTGTGTAGACTCTTCCCAGCTGTTGTGTTCACTGCAAATACTGCCTTCTGGTTTTTCAAGGCAGGAAGACAATAGATTTTCTGTATTTTTGTTTCCGTTTATGGTACCAGCTGGTCTGTTCCTCAGTCTAAAACCTGTATTAAAAATAAAAAAAACTCGGAAACTTATGTAATGCTGTTTACTTTTTCTAAGTGTATCACACCCCCTACCCTCTATTATTGCCTGCTTTTATCTGTCTGTACTGCCTTCAGAGTTGTGTTTTGTTTTTGTTTTTGTTTTTGTCCAGAGTTTATAGTTATATGTGGAGGGAGAGGGTGTTGTTTTAATAGGAACAACTTGACCATTACTAGAAGCCAAAGCTAAGATTTAAATTTAAATGAAGGTCCTTTACTCTAATGTTTTATTTTCTTTGTAATCTTAGGTACCCTCTTAGTGGTATGATTTTACCAACTTTTAAAGACTGGATCCAAAATACCCTTGGAGTAAGTCTGGAGCATAAAACTACCTCTAAAGTAAGCAAATAAGAATGATGACTAGTATGCTTAAGTCTGTGTGGGTGTGTCTGTGTGTGCATGGACATGTGTTTAATCCCAAATCAGTTAGATTTATCTTTGTAATTTGTTATAATTGCTTTAATGCATTTGTTGTAATTTTTTTGGTTTTTTTTTGTTAAGAAGTTTACTGGTTTTATTGGCCTTGCTCGGTTTTCTAGGGATGACTTTTCAGTATCACAGATCTAGATCCCAATCTCAAAATTTATCTGAGATTTGTCTGGTAAACTTTTTATCTTCTCTGAGCCATAGTTATCCTAATTTGAGAAATGAGAGCAATAACTGTCCATTCTACCTTTCATAGGGTGGTAGTAAAATGCACATGAACTAATTCTGTGGGAGGACTGTTAGAAAAATATTATAAGTTGCTATTAATTTTAGGATATTTAATGTACTGACAGTAATCCAGGATTAATATAGAATAATTGGAAATAAATGTAATTTTACATTTAATATCAAAACATTTAGAATATTAGAAGACTTACAAAAAAATAAAAATTTGATTAAGATATGAGTGATAATTTTAGTTCATGTACTTTCACTTTTCTTAAGCTAGGGTTAAAAACCTTTAAACTGTATTCATATCAAACTAACAAAATAGCATTTCTTCATGGTTTTTATTATTTATTATTTACTATGGGATGGTATTCTGCATGTCCCTCTAAACTGGATATAAGTTCTATAAGTACAGGGGCTGTGGCTTATACTATATTCTCTACTGTATCCAACATGTTATTAAGGACTTAAATATTCACCTACTGTTTGTTTTATTTCTAAATCCACAGTTACATTTTATCCTACTAAGTAAATTATGTTAACAGCTAATTTTTACCCCTCCTAAACCAAATTCTTTCAACTTTTCTTAAAAGATCTTTTTTTTATTTCCTTAATTATTTCTTTTGACTATTCGTAGTTACTTTTTTTTTTTTTTTTTTTACATTGATGCAATCTGTATACCATATTCGGAAATTTCGCCAGTTTTACATGCATTTTTTTCTGATTTTGAGCCCTTTTCAATTTTTAACAACAAAATAGTAATATGTATGTTTTGTTGGGGGTCCTTATGGTCATTTCTTTTCACCATAGCATAAATTCCTTGAGGTCAAGATTTTTTTACCTGATTATCTCACTGCTGTATCCCCAAGGCCTAGAACATTGCCTGGTATATAACCCACACTCAATAAATATTTCTCATATAATTGAATATTAAATGCAGACCCTTTAATAAGATACTAACAGTATGTAAATATCATATATTTTTTTTACACATTCTTATATTTTCTTTTTTCCAAATACTATAGCATAGCTTTTTCTTTTCTTTTTCTTTTTTTTAATAGCAGGTTTGATTTGGTCAGCCTCTTCTTACATGTAAGAAGAGGCTACCTACATATATAGTAGGCAGGTTTTTGATGCTTTTCATAAAAATTATGACATTTAACCTTTCTCCTTTATGGTAGCTGTATAAATTTAGTGGTGATAATCTCATTTAAGAGAAGAAGAAGTTGTGACTTCCCCCGTGTTGCATAGCTTTAAAGATTTTTTTCCCCAACTTACCTCTTAGTTGAAATTAAGTATCAAATTATAATGTTACAAGTTTTAAAGCAGTTCTGTGAAAATGGACCTGTTACTTATTATGAGGTTTCTTGTTGATCATTTTAAAATAATTATTGAACTATAAGAAATGGTAAATTTTATCTACAGGTGAAAATGTAGATGATGAAAAAAGTTGGCTTTTCCCCAGTTTCCTTGATCTAAAATGAAAGATTTGAGACTTTGTCATCTTCTCTGTTCTTGATTGCAGTTTTCAGAAACAATGAAAAAGTGGGGCATAAATGCAAAAGAGGAAACATGGCTTCTATAACTTATGTTACAGAATGTGATTAACGGGACCATTTATAATTTGTTATTGTCACAGAGTTGGTTTCCGTATGTGTTGCTTGGTATTTTCTCATGCTTTTGTCTCAATTTGGATATTAAAATTTTACATTTTATGGTCACTCTCCTAACCAGATACTCAGAATTTATTTTCTAGAAATAAGTCAAAGAAACCAATTTTATTTTCTAGGCATCCTTAAATCCTAGTGATACACCTCCTTCTATTGTAAATGAAGATTTTCTTCATGAACTTAAAGAGACTAATATTTCATATTCACAAGAAGCAGATGATCGAGTATTTAGAGCTCATGGTAAGCAACCTTATAGAAGCACTATTTGATTTTAATTTAAAAATTTCCTATAATTTAAGATGTTTTTACATATTCTTTTTTAAATTGCAAAACAGGTCATTGTCTTCATGAGATATTTTTGCTCAGGGAAGGAATGTTTCAGCGAATTCCTGATATAGTTTTATGGCCAAGTAAGTTCTTTTTTTTCTTTGTGTCATTAGTTTAGTATTGTGAAATCTTAAGTAAATTTAGTATTGGAAATACGTACTTTTGAACATAGGCATTGTAAAAAGTACAGGTAGCTGTATTTTTAAAGTTTACCAAAAGTCATATAATTCTTTCTTGATCTGGGCATACTGAACTATTGGTTTTCATGACTGATCTTGCTGATGATTAAGTTTTCATTTTAAATGTTAATATCATATTGGGAGGTCAGATAAAAAAATGTATTTCTGGTTAATTTGAAAGCTTAATGAAATTAGTATCGATCAATGATATATTCAGAGGTAGAGAAACTCTTAACTATTAATTCCTGCAAATTTGTTGTAGTAATTTGTTGATATCAGCTTGTGGCCTAAAAAGCATTATGTCCAAGTGGTGAAACAAATTGTTTAAGATACCCGTTGTCTTTGATATAAATAATTAAATTCTGAAAAATTAATATCATTCATGATTTTGGCTCAAGAAAGAGGATGGATGAGTTTTATGTTGTTATTTTGCTCTTGCTGATGATTAGATAGTCAGTATATTTATATGATTTTTATATCTATCTCTTAGTAGAAAATTTAAAGCAGAATTGATATAGTATACCTTACTGTCCATAATTACCATTTAAAAAAGTTCCAGTGGTCTGGTCCTTTTTTCCTCTTTAGATTCTATTAAAGGAGTAGATGGAGTATTTTATTTTTCAAAAGTTGGCTCATCTGTTTTTAGATGTGATCCTTTTACTTTACAGGGAGTATCTGAAGGAGAAAATCATACTTTAATATAGAGGTAGGAGGGAGGTGACATACATAGGAGGAAAATCCAAGAGCATGTGTAGCTGAGATTAAATTACTGTCTTGATACTTGTGGTATATATTCTCCCAGTATTCTTTTAGTAGCTTTAGGCTACTTCTTTACCAAGATTTGGGGAGGATTTATTTCCTCCATTTTTTTACTAGAAAAAATGAAAGCAAAATTTATCAGTTTTCATTTTCCATAGGAAGCTTTAATAGACCATCTTTTGATGATACATTTTGAGTAGAACTTTCAAGCATACTTTCTAGGTATTTTCTTCATGTGTCTGACTATTAAAGTACTGAGAAATTACCATAATGAAAATGTAGGTCTTGCTTTAGGAAATACAAATATTTTTTAAAAATCCAGGTTTAGGAAACATGCAGAATTAGTCTATTGTTGCATAAACGTTTTCTTTGTTCTGTGAAATCTGTCCCATTTGTCAGTTCTCTTAAAACGTTGTCCTTTTTATTTTTTTCTGTATCAGTTTTCAAATCAGGCCCTTATCAACACATAGCTGGATTTTTCTTAATAGCCTGTAAGGTTCTCTCTCATGCTTCAAGTTTCTTGTTCCCTCCAACCGTCGCATATACTCTTGAGAGGTTGGTTTTTCTAAAATATTCTCTTTACCGTCATGTTCTGTACCTCAGGAATCTATATAAATAGAATAAAGATACCTGAGGTAAGTTTATAATTTTATTCTGTTGAATCTTTCAGTATAATGACTTCTTAGAAATAGTTACCCCCTCAACAGGTTATCAGATTTCTGAGGCCTTTATTTAACTTTAATGTAAATTTTCTGTTGGTGATAAAGTTCGGGTTTTGTCCTTGAATGAGGGCAAGTTTTGAGACAATGTGGCAATTTAGACAATGTGGTATGCCACAGAGTGGAGGCGGCTATCTCATCCTACAGTTTGAACACACACACACACACACACACACACACACACACACACACACTCCCCATTTGGATACACGTACCTAGGAGATCTATCCTTGTGGATGTCTTTAAGTCTGGCTATAATTTGAATCTGAATTGTATATTTGCTTTAATAGGATGTCTAGGGCTTCTTTTTTAATAGGATGTCTAAGTTCTTAAGCATAAGAACTTGTAATATATGTAATTTTTATGATTTGGACTCATCCTTAAACCAGGATTTGTCACCATTGTGAACCTTAACACAGTGTGAATATCTCTGCCTTTCACTTAGTTTGGACAAATAGTCACTCATTCATGTTGTCTGTGGTTAAGTATGCTTATAAAAATAAAGTCTCCCTTAACAATTACATATTTTTAAATCATTTTACTTATTAAACTTAGTATTTATGCATTATTTTTAACTGTCTAAATACCAAAACTTTAGGCCTGTGAAAATATGTGCTAGGAACTGTTCTAGGTATTAAGGATGGGCTGTGAACAAAACAAAAATCTGTTCTCAGGTGTCATGCAATTTAGTGAGGAAGGAGACAGGAAAAAGAGAAATGAATGTATAATGTATTGAGTGGGGATAAGTGCTGTAAAGAAAAGGCACAGTAGGAAAATAGAGAGCTGTATAGGTGAGCAGTGGGATGAGGGAGTGCTATATTGTATAGTGTGGTTGACGAAAGCTTCTGATTAGGTGACAGTCCTAGAAGTAGTTTAGTCTTGTTAAAGCATTTTTATTTGGGTATTTTATTAGTTATTAATCAACTGGTATTCCACTTAGTAAAAAATTTTACCACACATAGTGATTTTTATAAGCTTAATCTGAAAACTTAAAATGGATTTTTATTAAAAATTGGAATGACACGAGGCGCCTGGGTGGCTCAGTGGGTTAAAGCCTCTGCCTTTGGCTCAGGTCATGATCTCAGGGTCCTGGGATCGAGCCCTGCATCGGGCTCTCTTTTGGCAGGGAGCCTGCTTCCCCCTCCCCCCCTCTGCCTGCCTCTCTGCCTACTTGTGATCTCTCTCTCTGTCAAATAAATAAATAAAATATTTTTTAAAAATTGGAATGACACAAATGATATATTCCTAGTTTTAAACAAACCTGAGAAATGATAACTCTTATAAAACAATATTTTTACTTTCATTAATGGATATTCACTTGTATGTTTTACATCCTTAATTTCCCTTTCAAGCTCTTAGCAGGTAATACTTGATTTTTGCATCGTTTCCTTGCATCAAGTCTTTTTCTCTTTTCCTTGCGTCAAGTCTTTTTCTCTTCTTTGCCATGCCATATTAAATGGAGAAAGATTTATCTTTCTCAGATAGTTTCTTTGCCATGTTGGTCCCTGACTTAATGCTCTATTGCTAGTCAAATTGAGGTTTAGCATCTTGTGTCTTGTATCTAAGATCTTCTGTTGTCAGGTTTTTGTTACTCTTTAGTTTTGTACAATAGAAAGGAATATATGTAGTACATTATGTATAGCATTTTAAAAATTGCTTAAAAAACAGAGAATCAGTGGCTGCAAAAATTAGTGGGTGAAAGTATGATGAGAAACATATTTATATAGAGTAACTATCTCCCCACAAGATACTTATTAATTATAGTCTTCTTATAGTGGAAAAACCTAGCAGATACTTTATAACCAAAGGATGAAAGTTAACTTTATAACCAAAGGATGAAAGTTAACATTTATAACCAATGGATGAAAGTTAGCAGGTCTCAGAAATGAGACCTGTCTATATCATGTGCCTCCAGATGTTACTGAGTAAGAAAGGCACAGCATCACTTCTGTGGAATTCCTGCTGAGATGTGTAACCTGAATTTAATGATGAGGCAGAAACCCAAATTGGCCGATACTCTATGCCGTAACTGACCAGTGCTTTTCAAAAGTGTCAGGGCCATGAAAATAAAAAATAGGGACTCTCTTAGATTAAAGAAGAATAAGGAGAGGTCTCTGGGTGGCTCTGTCAGTTAAGTGTCTGCGTTCTGTTCAGGTCAACATCCCAGGGTCCTGGGACTGAGACCCACATCAGGCTCCTTGCTCTGCCTGCAACTCCCACTGCTTGTGCACACTTTTTCTCTCTCTCTCTGTCAGATAAATAAATAAAATCTTTCAAAACAAAAAATAAAGAAGAGTAAGGAGACATGACAACTAGATACAGTGTGTAATCGGCTGGTGCAGAAAAGGGGACATTAGTGGAACAAATTTGAATAAGGCCTATGTATTAGTTAATAGTATTTTGTAATAGTAAATTGCTTGATTTTGATAATTGAAAATATAAGATGTTAATATTTGTGGCTGCTGGATGAAGAAAATTCTTTGTACCTTTTTACAACCTTTTTATAAGTATGAAATTATTTAAAAGTGAAAAGTTAAAAAGATAAATAGTAAACATTTTGTTTTAATATAGCTGTTTAATATGTGTTAATGAGTGAATAAAGAAAGAAAAAGTTTATACACTAAAGAACTTCATGGACCTTACTTTGCAGGGTTAGTGATTAATTTATTTTCCTTTTTTTTTTCAACAGCATGCCATGATGATGTAGTTAAGATTGTGAACCTAGCATGCAAATATAACCTTTGTATCATACCAATTGGTGGTAAGTATTGTGCCTTTTAAATTTTAATATGGTAAATGTGTTTTTATTTTTATTTTTATTTAAATTATTTGTATTCTAAATATTTGTATCATCCCATTGAAAGCAAGCATTCTTGTAATTATGATATTGTTATTCTGAAAAATTTGTTTATGCTCATTTTTGAGTAGATCTATCACCTAAACTGTTTGAAACATGTTGTTCATGGGTTCTTTGCCATATAGATCCCAATTCACACTGTGACTTAATGCTTAAATAAGAAAATGTTCCCACCTTAGTAATTATTTTATAACCTTTTTCTTTATGGAGAGAATGTTATTTTTCAGAGGCTAAATATATCTAATATATACTTTTGGGAAGGAACACTATGCAGTGTGAAAGATCAGCTAGGACAATGATGACCAGATGAGTAATACATTTTAATGTTGAAAACTAACATTGCTTTGCATTTTAAGACAAATTTGCATTTAAGACAAATTTGATCTATTGATCACTTATCAGCCACATTCTAATAACCTACACAAGCCAAAAGAAATTGACTTCACTGATTCAGTTAGCATTGATGAAACAGAAGTGGGACCCCAAACAAATCAGCTCCAGATTCCTTCTTCAGCTGATACTTTTAGTTCATAGAAAAAAAAAAAAAAGGCACTACAGTGCTGCTTTTAGTGAAATATTTTTCTGATTTCAAATGACTGTGACAAGCAAATAGTTTTTACTAATTACAGGCATGCTCTTAATTGACAGTTCATGGTCTCACCTTGTAAAAGTAAACTGAATATAGTAGATCACCACCTCTTGTAATTCTTACTCGTATCAAGAGTTTTTTAATCTCTTGATTAAAAGACACATGGAAATACCAATTAAGAATTTACTCTGGTATATGGTAAGACAGATGATTAAAGACTAAATGCAGTATTATTTTATGTTAGTATCAAGAAAACATTTCTCCTTTGATAGCAAATGTTCATGGGAAACAGGAGTGCATTGGTTATATACTTGTATATATTTATTCTATATTAAAATCACCTTTTCATCATTAACATATATTTGTTTGAATATTATATAATCTGGGCAATTTTAACTTTCTTATATTCTGATTTATTAAAGTCTTTTTGTATGACAATATAAAATATTTCGAATGATAAATGAATGTTATAATTAAGGTAAGGTGTCTTTAGTTGAATTAGGAAGTATTTTTTCTTTTAAGCAATATCTCCAGAGTAATCATTAGCTTAGAATTTTTCTAATCATGTTTTTGGAGTTTCACAAATTGCTAGGGGCGTCACTTGAGTGTGCCCAGGGGATGGAGCCATATCCCATTGCTTTCAGCTCCATAATATTTCTTCATTTTGGCACGCAGCATAAAATAAAGGTGAGTTTGCTTTTAGTGTGTTAGCATTTGCAAATTACATTTTGCAAAGTAGAAATAGGTATTACTTTTCTAGCAGGCCTGTTTGTATACTTTGTATTGGGGATTTGCCCTAGAAATGTAGCTAAAAAATAAAATATTAAAATTGTTTTCTATTTTGGCAGGAGGAACAAGTGTATCATATGGCCTAATGTGTCCTGCAGATGAGACAAGAACAATTATTTCTTTGGACACTTCACAAATGGTATATGATAATTTCAGGCATATTTGAAGATAGTGTTTGCTTTAAAAAAAACTCTTATGGCTCAGTCTTAGTTGTCATTAAAAAGGTATATTTTGGTACATTTTGTTTTAAATTTATTTTATTACTGTCTTTTACCGTTGTCTTCAGTTCTCAGAAAGCTAAGTCCACTTACACTCAGGTTTATATCTTGGTAATTTCTACCAAGTTAGCCTGAGAAATTGATAATTTGAGAGGCATGGGTTGGAATATTGATACAATAGATGACCTGATTTGTATTGTTAAAAGCAAAACAAATATTATTACTTAAGGTTGATTTGAAACACCAAGACTTATCCCCCAAATTTTCAATGCTCTTGCACTTTTGCTTCTGGAAGAATGGAGAGCAAACTAATTTTAATCATAGGATTATTTTGTGACCCTTTGGCTCGCTATGGTCCAAGACTTGGACATTGTGCCATGTTAAAGCTTTGATTTGGGAATGAACTTAAACTTTATATAGTCAACAATATTTGTGGTTGCATATGCCTTCATTAATATAAAAAGTTTAAGATTTATTTATTATTTATTTTATTAGTTTGAAATTTTTTTCAAACACCGAAGTAGAGACAATAGTATATCCATTTTCTAGATTAAGTAATTTTTTTTTTTAAGATTTTATTTATTTACTTGACAGAGAGAGATCACAAGCAGACAGAGAGGCAGGCAGAGAGAGAGAGAGGGAAGCAGGCTCGCTGCTGAGCAGAGAGCCCGATGTGGGACTCGATCCCAGGACCCTGAGATCATGACCTGAGCCGAAGGCAGCGGCTTAACCCACTGAGCCACCCAGGGGCTCCTAGATTAAGTAATTATTGACATTTTTTATCCTATTGGCTTTATATTTCTTTGTCTCTCGACTTTAATTTTTATTTAAATTCAGTTAATTAACATATAATGTATTATTAATTTCAAAGGTAGAGGTCAGTGATTCATCAGTCTTATGTAATACCCAGTGCTCACTACATCAAATCCCCTCCTTAATTTCCATCACACAGTTACCCCATCCCCCTACCCCCTTCCCTGCAGGAATCCTCGGTTTGTTTCCTATGATTAAGAGTCTCTTATGGGTTGTCTCCCTCTCTGATTAAGTCTTGTTCTGTTTTTTCCTCTCTTCCCCTATGATCCTCTGTTTCTTAAATTCCACATATGAGTGAGATATTATGATAATTATCTTTCTCTGTTGATTTATGTGGCTTAGCATAATACCCTCTTGTTTTAGCCACGTCGTTGCAAATGGCAAGATTTCATTTTTTTGATGGCTGAGTAGTATTCCATTGTATATATATTCGATATCTTCTTTATTCATCTGTCAGTGGACATCTGGGCTCTTTCCATAGTTTGGCTATTGTAGACATTGTTGCTATAAACATCGAGGTGCAGGTGCCCCTTCAGATTACTACATTTGTACTTTTGGTAGGAGTGCAGTTGCTGGGTCATAGGGTAGCTCTATTTTCAGCTTTTCGAGGAAGCTCCATGCTGTTCTCCAGAGTGGCTGTACCAGTTGGCATTCCCACCAACAGTGTAAGAGGGTGTTTTTTTCTCTGCATCCTCACCAACATTTGTTGTTTCCTGACTTGTTAATTTTAGCCATTCTGATGGGTGAGGGGATATCTTGTTGTGGTTTTGTTTTTTTCTTTTTTTTTTTTTAAAGATTAATTAATTTATTTATTTGACAGAGAGAAATTACAAGTAGGCAGAGAGGCAGGCAGAGAGAGAGGAGGAAGCAGGCTACCTGCCAAGCAGAGAGCCTGACGCGGGACTCGATCCCAGAACCCTGAGATCATGATCTGGGCCGAAGGCAGAGGCTTTAACCCACTGAGCCACCCAGGCGCCCTGATTTGTTTTTTCTTGATGCAAAGAGATGTTGAGCATTCCTTCATGTGTTGGCCATTTGTTTATCTTCTTTGGAGAAATGTCTGTTCATATGTTCTTTCCATTTCTTGATTGGATTATTTGGGTTTTTTTGGGTGTTAAGTTTGATAAGTTCATTATAGATTTTGGATACTAGCCCCTTATCTGATGAGACATTTCCAGATATCTTCTCTCATTCTTTTGGTTTTGTCAACTATTTCCATTTCTGTGCAGAAGCTTTTTATTTTGGTGAAGTCCCAATAGTGCATTTTTGCCTTTGTTTCTCTTGCCTTTGGAGATGTGTCTAGCAAGAAGTTGCTGCAGCCAAGGTGACAGAGGTTGCTGCCTATGTTCGCTAGGATTTTGATGGATTCCTGTCTCACATTTAGATTTCTCCTCCATTTTGAGTCTATTTTTGTGTATGGTTTAAGAAAATGGTCCAGTTTCGGGCACCTGGGTGGCTCAGTGGGTTAAAGCCTCTGCCTTCGGCTCAGGTCATGATCCCAGGTTCCTGAGATCGAGCCCCACATCCGGCTCTCTGCTCAGCAGGGAGCCTGCTTCCCCTCCTTTCTCTCTGCCTGCCTCTCTGCCTACTTGTGATCTCTGTCTGTCAAATAAATAAATAAAATCTTAAAAAAAAAAAAAAAGAAAATGGTCCAGTTTCATTTTTCTGCATGCGGCTTGTCTAATTTTCTCAACACATTTGTTGAAGAGACTGCCCTTTTCCCATTGGATATTTTTTCCTGCTTTGTTGAAGATTAGTTGACCAAAGAGTTGAGGATCCATTTCTGGGTTCTCTGTTGTGTTCCAGTGATCAATGTGTCTGTTTTTGTGCCAGTACCATACAGTCTTGATGATTACAGCTCTGTAATAGAGCTTGAAGTCTGGCAGCTTTGGTTTCCTTTTTCAACATTCCTTTGGTTATTTGGGGTCTTTCTGGTTCTATACAAATTTTAGGATTATTAGTTCCAGCTCTGTGAAAAAAGTTGATGGTATTTTGGTAGGGATTGCATTGAATGTATAGATTGCTCTAGGTAGCATAGACATTTTGACAATATTTGTTCTTCCAATCCATGAGCATAGAACTTTTTTCCATTTCTTTGTGTCTTCCTCAACTTCTTTCATGAATGTTCTATTTTTTTTTCTGAGTACAGATTCTTTGCCTCTTTGGTTAGATTTATTCCTTGGTATATTATGGTTTTTGGTGCAATAGTAAATGAATCAACTCCTTAATATCTCTTTCTTCTAATTCTTAATGTATAAAAATGCAGCTAATTTCTGTGCATTGATTTTATATCCTGCCACTCTGCTGAATTGCTGTATGAGTTCTAGCAATTTTGGGGTGGGGTCTTGGGTCTTCCCCATAGAGTAGCATGACATTTGCAAAGAGTGAGAGTTTGACTTCTTTGCTAATTGGATGCCTTTTATTTCTTTTTGTTGTCTGATTGCTGAGGTTAGGACTTCTAGTCCTATGTTGAACAACAGTGGTGACAGTGGATGTCCTTGCCATGTTCCTGACCTTAGAGGAAGCTCTCAATTTTTCTCCATTGAGAATGATATTCACTGTGGGCTTTCCGTATATGGTTTTTATGATATTGAAGTATGTTCCCTCTGTCCATACACTGTGAAGTTTTAATCAAGAAAGGATGCTGTACTTTGTCAAATGCTTTTTCTGCATCTACTGAGTATCATATGGTTTTTGTTCTTTCTTTTATCAATGTAGTGTATCACACTGATTAATATGCAGATGTTGGACCATCCTTGCAGTCCAGGAATAAATCCCACTTGGTTGTGGTGAATAATCCTTTTAATGTACTGTTGGATCCTGTTGGCTAGTATCTTAGTGAGAATTTTGGCATCCGTGTTTATCAGGGTTATTAGTCTGTAATTGTCCTTCTTGGTGGAGTCTGTCTGGTGTTGGGATCAAGGTAGTGCTGGCCTCATAGAACAAGTTTAGAAGTTTTCCTTCCCTTTCTATTTTTTTAAACAGCTTCAGAAGAATACATATTATTTCTTCTTTAAATGTTTGGTAGCACTCCCCTGGGAAGCCATCCAGCCCTGGACTTTGTTTATTGGGAGATTTTTGAATATGTCTTCCATTTCCTTGCTGGTTATAGGTCTGTTTAGGTTTTCTTCCTGTTTCACTTTTGGTAGTTTATACATCTCTAGAAATGCATCCATTTCTTCCAGATTGCCTAATTTGTTGGCATATAGTTGCTCATAATATGTTCTTATAATTGTATTTTTTTGGTGTTGGTTGTGGTCTCTCCTTTTTCATTCATGAGTTTATTTGGGTCCTTTCTCTTTTCTTTTAGATAAGTCTGGCCTGGGGTTTATCAATGTTATTAATTCTTTCAGAGAACCAGCTCCTAGTTTTATTGATCTGTTCTGCTGTTCTTTTGGTTTCTTTTTTTTAATGATTTCTGGTCTAATCTTTGTTATTTCTCTTCTTCTGCTGCGTCTAGGCTTTATTTGCTATTTCTCCTTTAGGTGTAGGGTTAGGTTGTATATTTGGGACCTTTCTTGCTTCTTGAGAAAGGCTTCTATTGCTATTTACTTCCCTCTTAGGACCACCTTTGCTGCATCCCAAAGGTTTTTGAATAGTTGTGTTTTCATTTTCTTTTGTTTCCATAAAATTTTTTTTTCTTTAATTTCCTGGTTGACCCCCTCATTCTTTAGTAGGATGCTCTTTAGCCTCCATGTATTTGAGTTCTTTCCAAATTTCCTCTTATGATTGGGTTCAACTTTGAAAGCACTGTGGTCTGAAAATATACAGGGAATGATCACAGTCTTTTGGTACCAGTTGAGGCCTGATTTGTGACATAGTATGTGATCTATTCTGGAGGATATTCCCATGTACACTCGAGAAGAATGTATATTCTGTTGCTTTAGGATAGAATGTTCTGACTGTATCTGTGAAGTCTATCTGGTCCCGTGTGTCATTCAAAGTCCTTGTTTCCTGCTTGATCTTCTGCTTACATGATCTGTCTATTGCAGTGAGTGTGATACTATTATTGTATTCTTATCAATGTGTTTCTTTAATTATGTTATTAGTTGGTTTATATAATTGGCTGCTCCATGTTAGGGGCATAAATATGTATAATTGTTGGATTTTCTTGTTGAATAGATCCTTTCTGATATAGTGTACTTCCTCATCTCTTATTACAGTCTTTAGTTTAAAATCTAATTTGTCTGAGGTAAGGGTTGCCACCCCAGCTTTCTTTTGATGTACATTAGCATGATAAATGGCTTTTCACCTCTCACTTTAAATCTGAAGGTGTCTTTGGGTCTACAGTGAGTCTTTTGCAGACAGCATATCTATGAGTCTTGCTTTTTTTATCCAATCTTAAACCCTGTATCTTTTGATTGGGGCATTTAGCCCATTTACATTCAGAGTAACTATTGAAAGGTATGAATTTAGTGGCATTGTATTGCCTGTAGGGTAACTTTCTGTATATTGTCCCTGTTCCTTTCTGGTCTGTGTTCCTTTTGGGCTTTTTCTTTGCGTAAGGGGTCCCTTTTAATATTTCTTGCAGGGCTGGTTTATTGATCACAAATTCTTTTAGTTTCTTTTTGTCCTGGAAGTTTTTTTTTTGTTTGTTTGTTTGTTTTTTTTGGTTAAAGATTTTATTTATCTGAGAGAGAGAGAGAGAGCAGGAGCGGGTGGAGGGGCAGAGGGAGAAGCAGGCTCCCCACTGAGCAAGGAGACCAGTACAGGGCTTAATCCCAGGACCCTGGAATCATGACCTGAGCCAAAGGAAGAAGCTTATCCAACTGAGCCACCCTGCTGCCCTTGTCCTGGAAGCTTTTTATCTCTCCTTCTATTGAATGACATCCTAGCTGGATAAAGTATTCTTGTCTGCATATTTTTCTCATTTAGCACAGGAATATATCATGCCTGTCCTTTCTGACCTGCCAAGTCTCTGTGGATAGGCCTGCTGCCTGTCTAATGTCTCTACCTTTGTATGTTATGGACCTCTTGTCCCGAACTGCTCTCAAGAATTTTTTTTTCATCTCTGAGATTTGCAAGTTTCACTATATGTCAGGGTGTTGACCTATTTTTATTTATTTTGGGGGAGAGTGCCTGCCTGTGCTTCCTAGAGTTGGATGCCTGTTTCCTTCCCTGGATTAGGGAAGTTCTCCAGTATAATGTGCTCCAATATACCTTCTCCACTGCCACCCCCCCACCAGGATACCAATTATCTAATATTGTTTTACCATCTCTCAAATTCTCCCCTCATAATCCAGTAGTTGTTTCTCTGTCTTTTTCTTAGTTTTGTTCTCCATCATTTTGTCTCCTATATCACTGATTTTTTTCTTCTGCTTCATTTATCCTGCAGTTAGAGCCCCCATTTTGATTGTATCTCATTAATGCCCTTTTGATTTTGACTTGATTAGATTTTGGTTCTTTTTTTTCCTCCAGAAATGCATTCTCTAGTGTCTTCTGTGCTTTTTTTTCAAGCCCCACTAGTATCTTCATAATTGTTATTTTGAGCTCTAGTTCTGACATCTTACTTATATCCATACTGATTAGGACCCTGGCAGTCAGTACTGCCTCTTGTTCTCTTTGTAGAGGTGAGTTTTTCCATCTTGTCATTCTGCCCAGAGAAGAATAGATGAATGAGAGAACAAAATACTAAAATGGCAACAACGACCCCAGAGAAATATATACTAAACAAGTCAGAAGATACCTGAAACCGAAAAAAAAGAAAAAAAGAATGTAATCAGACAGGTGAACAGACAGAGCAATACCCTGGATCATGTATGTATTTTGGTCTGTTTGTTAGAAAAGTAGATCCCCAAATTGTAAAGAAATAAAAACTTGTATATGTATGAAAATAAAATTAAATACAATGAAAGGATGGAATGTAAATGTAAAGATGAAAATTAAAAGACAAAAAGAAAGAATGAATATAAACAGACAGGTGAACAGAACAGAGCAATACACTATGTCCTGAATGTATTTTGGTTGCTTTGTTAAACTGTATCTCAAATTATAAAGAAAGAAAAACATATATATACAGAAATAAAATTAAATACAATGAAAGGATAGAGTTTAACTGTACAAATGAAAATTTAAAAAAGATTTTAAAGAAAGAATTGATAAAATAAGAAATTGGTTGAAAAACAAAAAAGAAAAAAATTGAAAGACTAAAGAATTGTGGGGAAAAAAAAAACCATGAAGTCTGTATACTGTTTTTGCCTAGTGCTGGAGTTTTACATTTCTGTGTGATTGGTAAACTTCGTGTTGGCTGGATGTTCTTGCAGATCTTCTGGGGGAGGGGCCTGTTGCATTGATTCTCAGGTGTATTTGCCCCAGTGGAATTTTACCACCCTTGGCAGAGGGCCAGGCTAAGTAAGCAGCTCTGGATTGCTCTTTGTGGCTTTTTGTTCCTTGAAGGCTTTTCCTGCCACTTTAGAGGATGAGAATGAAAATGGCAGCCTTCTAGTCTCTTGCCCTGGAGCTGAAAGCTTGGGGCCCCACTCCTCAGTGCACTCTCAGGGAAAAGCAGTCAATTATTCCTGTCTCTCTGGTCTCCGTCCTATAACCGAGTGTTTCTATATCAGGCACGCAGCCCCATTTCAAGTCTCTAAACCCTGTAGACTCCTGTGGTGTGCATCTGTGCCGGTCCTCCTGGCGGAGAGAGGGAGGTCTCCCTGGTTCTGCTGCTTGCTGGGCTCCTGCTCAAAGAGCAGTTGCCCAGCTGTGCCATGGGTGGCAGTATATGGCATCCCTGAGCTGAGAGCTCACTCCTAGGGCTTGCTGATTGCAGCTGGCTTTCCCACTCCGATGCCTGGGAACTCTGCCACACTCAGGCACCCTGGACTTCCTGTGATCCCAAGGATCCTGGGACCACCCCTTCCTGCCTAGGATTCCACCCTCCTTCGCTACCCGGGCACCTTTCAGGCAGGGATGTCCCTCACTGGAGCAGACTTCTAAAAGTTCTGATTTTGTGCTTTGTTGCTATATCACTTCCTGGTTCCAGCTTACATAGGCTCTTTCTCCCTCCTGCTGTGGTTTATCTTCCCATATATTGCCTTGGATTCACTTCTCTGCACCTCCTACCTTACAGAAAGTGGTCACTTTTCTGTTTGTGGAGTTGCAGCTATTCTTTTCTTTGATCTCTGGTTGAGTTCACAGGTGTTCAGAATGATTTGATAGCTGGCTAGCTGAATCCCGGGGACCGGATGAAACTAAGGTCTCCTACTCCTCCATCATCTTAGACTGTCCTCTTGACTATTTTAAAAGTAAAGCCTGATATGCTACTTATCTAAATATTACTTATGTATCTGTTTTTAAAAGGCATTTCTCCCTATATTATTATTTCTTCTGGCAAATTTAAAAAGAATTCTTTATATCATTTAATATCCAATTCACATTCAGATGTTATAGTTGTTTCAAAATTGTCTTTCTTTTATACTTCATTTGTTCATAGGGGGATTCAGACAAGGCCCATGTTAGCTTTTGGTTGTTTCCCTGTTTCATTTCATCTGAAACCCCCTTCTTTCTCTTTCTGAATGTTACTGACTTTTGGAAAATGTAGGTTACTTGCAGTATAAAATGTGTCATATTTTGAATTTCCGTGTCATTTCATCTTGGTGTCATTTAACTCTTCCTCTAGGCTTTGTATGTCCTCTAAACTCAAAGTCAGATATAAAGTCTAGTTAGATTCAGGCATAGCTTTTAAATTTTATTTTTTTAAGCAAGGATATCTTGTAGATGGTGATGTGCTTTTCTACCTCACGTCACATCACATCAGGAGGGACATAATACCTGGTTGTCCACTTCAAGTGTTGCTAAAATTAATCAGGATGTTCAGATGGTAACAGCCTGATTATTCTTCTGTAAAGTTCCCCATTAACCTTTGTCCTTACCCCGGAGTTTAAGAAAAGGCAGTTTCCTTAGAAGATCACTGAAGAGTAGCCTATTCTGTAATAGGCTTTGGATGTGTTTGGATTTCTGTATATGTATACTTTACTGTGTACAAATTTACCACTAAATCTGTTAATGAATTTGTAAAATAGAGACAGTAATAATCCAGAAGATAATTGTGAAGATTAAGTGAGATAATATAAAAGTCTTTACACTGAGTAGATGCTTAAAATTCTGTGCCTGATTTTAAATGCCAGGTTTTTAACCATTTATTTTATAGAAAAACCTTATATATTCACTGCTTTTAATATTGAACTGTCTTAAATATTGTAGTGGATGGGTGGTACTTAAAATTGTGATTTGCTTTAGAGTTGATAAGCTATGTCTCTGCATGATTTTGCACAGAGTACTTCTGATACAGTATGTGTAATATAGTTATGCCAGTTTTTTATTTCTTTATTTCTTAAATACATACAATAATACTAGGACCTGTTGGTCTCAAAGTTTTATTGTTAACTTGTATTGGGTAGTGTATACTGGATATAATAGGGTATTTTATATATATTTTCTTTGAGCTTTTCTGTGAGTACCGATAAAGGGTTGTATTTTTGTTTTTTTGTTTTTTTCTGTGCTTCCTTCAGTTGTTTTTTTTTTTTCCTACCAAAAATATGTTTGGGCTCCTGGTAAATTGAAGGTATATAATTAGCACAAGTACGTAATCTCTTTAAGAGCCAACCTACTAGGGGCACCTGGGTGGCTCAGTGGGCTAAAGCCTCTGCCTTCAGCTCAGGTCATGATCCCAGGGTCCTGGGATCGAACCCCACATCCTCCTCTCTCTTTGCCTGCTTCTCTGCCTACTTCTGATCTCTGTCTGTCAAATAAATAAATAAAATCTTAAAAAAAAAAAAAAGCCAACCTACTAGAGGAGAAGATGTGTATAAGTTATTATAAGGTACCAACAGATTACTGAATTCTGTCTTTTTACTTCAGTTTAATACTTCCTTTTGTTTAGTGGCTTTAGAACCAAAAGACTGATTTGGTTATATTAAAATTACTGTTGTCTTATTGTGAGAGTATAATTCAAATGAGAGTTTTATATAACACAAAACAAAAAGTACATTCACATATATCACCTTATTTGATGTTTATCATAATCCTGTGAATTAAGTAGTACAGTTATTTGTATGCAAATTTGAAATATAGGCAGACAGTTTCATATTGTCTGTTGTATTCTTTCCTTTTTATTATTAGCTAAACTTACTGTGTTAGTTATTGCCATGAAATCGAACATTTCAAAGTGCAAAGAAAGCTTCCCTGGGATCCAGAAGAAGAGTGTATATGTTAACCTGATTGCTCAGAAGAGGGAAGAAGTCTGTTTCGAAAATTTAAAATTTACTTAGAAATAAATTTAATTTTTTTAAAATTAAAATTAATATAAACAAATATTAAATAATATAAATTTTAACATATTTAACATAAATAGTTAATGTAAATAATATTAAGTATTATAGTATAGATTTCATATTACAATGTTATAATATAAATTTTATATTAAAGTATAATTTATAGTTATAAATAAACAATATTAAATATAAATATTGAAAAGAATATTAAATAAAACGTAATATAAATTTAAAATTTATTTGGTGAATAACTCACAGAGATTCATATATACAAAAAATAGGTTAACCAAAAATGTTAAAAACATTTTTTGGGCAGTCTTACATTTGGTAAGTTGAGCCAGTTGATACTCAGTTCCTTCTTTTAAACAGGAGGCAGGGGTCTGCTTTGGTTTCTGTCCTGGTCCTATTTTGGATTAAAAACAAAGCAGGAGTGCCATTTAGTATTATCCTATGTCTTTGTATGTGACTTTTTCTTGTCTCACAGTAGCCATCTTTTGATATTCTTGAGTTACATATGATTGTTAACTATTAATAGAGAGTATTTGCAGAATGCCAGGAACTTTGTGTGCTAAGCGGGTTTTTTTTAAGATTTTATTTTTAAATAATCTCTTCACCCACTGTGGGGCTCAAACCCACAACCTGAGATCAAGAGCTGCATGCTCCACCAAATGAGCCAGCCAGCCACCCCCGTATGCTAAAGTTTTATGTGCAGTATCTCATTTAATCCTTACACCAACCTTATGAGTAGTGTTACTGTTCACACTTTACAAATGAGGAAACACTAAAGTTAGTTACATAATTTGGCTAAGGTAAGAGGTAGAGTTTAATTCAAACTAATCCTTGAATAAAGATAGAGTCTGTGTTTTAATGTTTTAAACCAACTCCTATGTAATATACTGCCTTTGTTACTATATCTGTCTTGTTGTGTAGTCTGGGATATATGGGTAATGTAGTAGCATGGGTAACCCTGTTGCTAGTTTTCTGTCTTGTCACTTGCTTCCTTGAGTTAGGAAGTTATATTTCCTTAGAAAATGTCAATAGACATTTGGATGAGACATTTGGATTAGACATTGGAGATGAGACTTTTTTTCTCCCTTTGCATCAGAATCGAATCCTCTGGGTTGATGAGAACAATCTAACAGCTCATGTGGAGGCTGGTATCACAGGACAAGAGTTGGAAAGACAGGTATGTTACTTCTTTAATTAAGATTTTCAAAATTGCTATGTATCCTCTTTATTTTTTTAAAGATTTATTTACTTAGAAAGCAAGTGGGGTGAGGGGCAGAGAGGGAGAGAGAGAGAATCTCAAGCAGAGTCCCTGCTGAGCACAGAGCTAGACTCAGGGCTTGATCTCATAACCCAGAGATCATGATCTGAGCCAAAATAGAGTCATGCGCTTACTGGACTGAGCCACCCAGGTGCCCTGCTTTGTGTCCTCTTTATGAATGGAGTATCTTTTACAGCACATTCTCTGAACAGATTTGCTCAGTTTCTGTTGTGGGTCAGGCACTGAGGACATAGTAGTGAATAAGACCCCAACCCCTACACTTGGAAAGCTTATCTTATAATGTAAAGTTAGGTAAATAGACAGTTATGATTCAGAGTGAGAATTGCAAGGTGAAGGCTGAATGCAGGGTGTTATAGCTCATCAGACAGGGTTAGCAGGGAAGGAATTGGGCAAAGAAGATATCACAGGGAACACAGCATTTAAAATGAGACTTCAGCATGGGTGAAAGTCAGCAAAAAATGGGAGTGGAGAGAATAATCCAATCAGAGGAAGCAGCAAGTGCAGAGGCTTTTAGGGCAGCTGTTGGTTTGGGGAGGCCTGCAGACAGCTGAGTGTGGCTGAAGTCTAGTGTGTGTTTACGGGAGAATACACATGATTGGTGTTTATATGTTGGATGGGAATATGTGTAGTAGTGGTCAAGGATGAAGCCAGGAAACATGAACAGATCAGATTAGAAAGGGGCCTTACAAAGTCCCTTTTAGGATTTTGAACTTTACCTCTGTATTCAGGTAGTTCTGGCTAGTTCCTGTATGGAGGTTGGGTCGGGCATGTAAGGGTGGTAAAAGGTTACTGGCATAATTCAGGCAAGAGCTGATAGTGACTTAAAATAAATGAGTAAGATTTGAGCAAGGTGAAACATAGAGGACATTGAACTCTCAGAAGTTGATAAATTGGGTAAACTGGTAGATGTCGGTATTTGCTATTAATTTAACTTTTCAATGCCTAATTTCTTTTTCTTTTTAAGATTTTATTTATTTTAGAGAGAGAGGGTTGGAGGGGTATGGAAGAGCAGAGGGAGAGGGAAGGGGGATGACTCTCAAACAGACTACATTGAGTGTGCAGCCTGATAGGGCTTGATCTCACAACCCTGAGATCATGACCTGAGCCAAAATGAAGAGTCAGGTGCCTAACTGAGCCACCCAGATGCCCCAATGCCTAATTTCATTGAAAACTGCATCTCATTAATTAGTCAAACTCTTGGAGACCTTGTAGCACTTTTTTTAGGATCCTGAAGAATTCTTGGAAAACTTTAGATTTCTAAAGTTTGGCATTCTAAGCAGATAATTATTAAAATGTATTTCCAACTTCCTCAGACATGGTCAAGATGACTGTAACTCAGCTTTTATAAACCAAAATTAGAAAGTTTAATTTGTTGGTGATATAGTGACCACTTTGTTCAACGTGAGTTACAGAGGCTCTTCTCTTCTACCTTTGAGTGGGACAGAGAGAGACGAGACATCTTTGTCGGTCTTATTTTTATTGTCTTTTTCCTTATTTCTTGGAAAAAAGTTGAATGAAATTGGTATGCCACTGACCCATTCTGAATGAAAGGCTTTGAAAAAAATTATTAAACTATTACCTTTATTTTTGATTTAATGCACTAAGATAGAACTGGAATGAAATTGAACATAGTAGTTGAGGCAGTGTTAAAGATCTTTTATAAGCCAAGGTTTTATATAAACCCAGGTAATGGATTTAATTATTATAGTATATAATGAACTTATGTGGGAAGAATAATAGTATTGAATGAAAAAGACTGTAAAAATCCCATATTAGTTTTCTGTTATATCTGAATGAGGCACTATCAACACACCAGTTTTTTTTTTTTTTATAACAAAGGGTGGCCTTTCATGTGTCTAATTTTATATCTTCTTTTATTACAGCATTTGATGGAGTATTTTAACCTTTTCAAGTTTTTTTTTTTCTGAAAGGTTAGAATTAAAATTCAAAGAACATATTTCCTTGAAATTTAAATGACATTTTCCTAGACTGGGAACTTCTGATATTTTACCTACTAGTTCATTTCCCTAAATGCCAATATAGAACTTTCTTTTTTGCCTCCAGTAAACTGTAATGTAGTTTCTACAGCCATTTTGATCCCAGTTCAAGTTCTTCCTCATTAAAGTTGTGTACTCTTCAGTTTCTTAATAAGCTGAGGTTACCAGCTTAAAATATCCTGCTTTTTCCTTCTAGAAATTTTAAAATGACACAAAGAAGTTGGGTAGCACATGTTTTAATCTCTTTAGTTTGTAAATTACATTGATTTTATTTTGTGTACAATTTAAGGGAGATCATTAACACGTCAATTATGGATTTGTTGTAGAGTAACTTCATTGAAGTATAAGTGTCATACAGTAAATTGCACTTATTTAAAAGATACAATTTGATATGTTTTGATACATGAGTACAATCATGAAACCATCACCACAATCACAATAGTGAACACTGTACCAAACCCAAAGATTTCCTCTTGCTTTATGATTCTCTCCATCCAACCCTCACCCTCCACCCCTGACGAATCACTGATCTGCCTCTTTTTTTTTTTTTTTTTTTAATAACAGACGTGTGTTATGTCAGAGTTCTGGAAGTTGATCTGCTTTCTATCATTGTAATTTTGTTTAATTGTCCTACAATTTTACTGAAAACTAATCAGGTACTCTTTTTGAGTGGGGGCGCTGAGGGTATGGCTTCTTTCACTAGGCATAATTAGTTTGAGATTCATGCATATTGTTGTATATATCAATTTGTTCCTTTTTATTGCTCAGTAGTATTGCATTGTATAGCTATACCACTGTTTGTTTATCCATGAACACTTAGATTATTTACAATTTGGGACTATTTCAAGTAAAACTACTGTGAACATTCATGTGCAGATCCTTGAATGGACATATGCTTTCATTTCTCTCGGGTAGATATTTAGAAATGAAGTGGTTAAATCAAGTGGTAGGTATATATTTACCTTTTTGAAAAACTACCAAACATTTTCCCACAGGGCATCATTTTATATTCCCACTAGCACTGTGTATGAATTCCAGTTTTTCTACATCCTCTCTAGTACTTGTTAATGTTAGTCTTTTAAGTTTTAGTCATTCTACTTGATGTGTTACAGTATCTCATTGTGGTTTTAATTTGTATTTCTCTAGTGTCTGGTGATCTTTACAAGTGCTCTTTGTCGTCCATGTGTCTTTGGTGAAGTATCTGTTTAAGTTGTTTGTCTAATTTTTAAATGGGTTTGTTTTCTTATTGAGTTTTGAGAATTCTTTACATGTTCTGGATAAAAGTCCTTTTGCCAATCTATGCTTTGCAAATATTTTCTCCCAGTCTTTGGCTTGTCTTTTCAGTCTCTTAACAGAGTCTTTTGAAGAATAGATCTTTTTAATTTTGGTGAATTCCATAATGTATTTAATTTTTTACTTTATATTTCATGGTTCTGCTGTCATATCTTAAAATCTTTGCTTTACTTAAGGTTACAAAGATTTTCTCCCATCTAAGTTTCATAGTTTTTGGTTTCCATTGAAGTCTCTGATGAGTTTTGAAGATTCTGAGTTAATGTCTATGTATGGTGCAAAGGATGGATTGAAGTTTTGTTTTTTTTTTTTTTTTTTTTTTGCATATGGATATCCAGTTATTTCAGCAACATTTGTTGAAAAGATTACCTTTCAAATTGTGTTGGCTCTTCTGGGATTTTTCCCTTTCCATATAGACTTTCAAGTTTTTGTTGTTGTTGTTGTTGTTGTTGTTTTTATTTAACAGAGAGGGAGAGATCACAAGAAGGCAGAGAGGCAGGCAGAGAGAGAGAGAGAGAGGAGAAAGCAGGCTCCGTGCTGAGCAGGGAGCCCGATGCGGGGTTCGATCCCAGGACCCTGAGACCATGACCTGAGCCGAAGGCAGAGGCTTAACCCACTGAGCCACCCAGGTGCCCCAAGACTTTCAAGATTTTTTATATACTATTTGACAGAGAGAGAGAGCGCAAGTAGGCCGAGTGGCAGGCAGAGGGAGAGGGAGAATCAGGCTCTCTGCTGAGCAAGGAGCCCGATGGTGGGGCTCAATCTCAGAACCCTGGGATCATGACCTGAGCCAAAGGCAGACACTTACCCCACTGAGCCACCCAGGCGCCCATCTATATAGACTCTAGAATCAGTTTCTTAATATCTGTAAATGCCTTGTTGAGATTTTGACTGGGTTTGTTACACTGAATCTTTAGATCAATTTGGGAAGGACTGACATCAGGATAATATTGAGTCTTCCATAAACATGGGATATTTCTCTCCATTTATTTAAAACTTTGACTTTTCTTTATAGATTTTGTAAGGTATCTATTAGATTTATACCTAAGTATTTCATTTTGGTGGGCCTAATGTAAATGGCATTATGTTTTTATTTTTAAATTCCACTTGTTGCTTGTTGGTATATTGGAAAGCAATTGAGTTTTGTATATTTATCATGTATCCTGTCGTCTTGCTTTAATTGCTTAATAGTTCAAGGTTATTTTTCTGTTTTTTCAAAGGTATTTTAACTGAGTATAGAATGATAAGTTGAGGGGCACCTGGGTGGCTCAGTGGGTTAAAGCCTCTGCCTTCAGCTCTGGTCATGATCCTAGAGTCCTGGGATCAAGCCCTGCATCGGGCTCTCTGCTTAGCGGGAAGCCTGCTTTCTCCTCTCTCTCTCCCTCTCTCTCTCTCTGCCTGCCTCTCTGCCTACTTGTGATCTCTGTCAAATAAATAAAATTAAAAATTAAAAAAAAAAGAATGATAAGTATATAGTGTTTTTCTTTCAGTAATATAAAGATAATGCTTCACTGTTGTCTCACTTTACTGTTTCTGGCTAGAAATCTTATCTTTGTCCTTTTGTACATTCTGTGGGGTTTTTTGCCCTCAGTTTTCCTTTTAAGATTTTCTTATAACTGCTTTGAGTTACGTGATTGTGATAGACCTTGGTGTAGGGTTTTTTTGTGTCTGTATTTCTTACACTGGGGCTTTATTGAGCTTCTTTTATTTGTGCAATTATACTTTTCATCACGTTTGGAAAATTTGGGGCTATTATTTCTTCAATTATCTGACTCTCCCTCCCCCACCTGACTTTTAGGGACTCTGTTTGCTTATATATTAGGCTGTTTGAAGTTCTACAGCTTACTGCTGCTTTTCTCATTTTTTTTTTTTAATAAGAGACTTCTTTTTTTTTTTTTTAGATTTTATTTATTTATTTGACAGAGAGAGATCACAAGTAGGCAGAGAGGCAGGCAGAGAGAGTGAGAGGGAAGCAGGCTCCCTGCCGAGCAGAGAGCCTGACGTGGGACCTGATCCCAGGACCCTGAGATCATGACCCGAGCCAAAGGCAGCGGCTTAAACCACTGAGCCACCCAGGCGCCCTGCTTTTCTCATTTTTCTCTTCAGTTTCTTTTGCCACATCTTGGAGTTCACTAATCTTTTATTTGCTGAATATATTCTGCTCTTAACCCCACAAAGTGTATTTTTTAATCTCAAACATTATATTTCTTACTTTTCTAGATATTTAATTTGGGTCTTTCTATATTTTCTATGTCTCTACTCTGAACATATGGCATATAGTTAAGTAACTGTTTTAATGTCCTGGTCAGCTATTTCTAACATCTGTGTTAGTTCTGGGTTGGTTTTGATTATTTACCTCATAATGATTGTTTTCCTCATTATGGGTTGTGTTTTCTTGCTTCCTTGTACACTTGGCAATTTTTTTAAAAAGATTTTATTTATTTATTTATTTGACAGAGAGGGAGAGAGAGATCACAAGTAGGTAGAGCGGCAGGCAGAGAGAGTGGGGGAAGCAGGCTCCCTGCTGAGCAGAGAGCCTGATGTGGGGGCTCAATCCCAGGACCTTGAGATCATAACCTGAGCCGAAGGCAGAGCCTTTAACCCATTGAGCCACCCAGGTGCCCTGGCAATTTTTTATTAAGTACCAGACATTGTGAATATCATCTTGTTAGGTCTTGGATATTTTTCAGTTCTATAAATATTCTTGAGCCTTTTTTTCCTGGGATATAGATATTTGGATATAGTTTGATTCTTTAGTTCTTGCTTCTGTGATCTTTTAGGTGGGTTCAGGAACAGTGCTCAGTCTTAAAGCTAATCATTTCTCATTACTGAAGAATGATCATCTTGGATGTTCTGTCTTATGCTTTGTGAAGGAAAAATTTTCCAAGTCAGGCTGGTGGGAATAGACTTCTGGG
Organism: Meles meles; assembly: GCF_922984935.1. NCBI lineage: Eukaryota > Metazoa > Chordata > Mammalia > Carnivora > Mustelidae > Meles > Meles meles. The sequence continues at coordinate 73,718,254 of NC_060074.1, forward strand.
CCTGTATGAGTGCTAGTACTTTTCTCGAATCCTTTGCATTGTTTTAAACTCTCACCCTGGGTAGTTTCCTCACTTGTATGTGCTTTTCATTACTCTGCTGACTACTTTAAAGGGGACCCTCTGCCAATCTCCAGGGTTTTCTCTCTTTGCTGTTCTCTTCTCTTCAGTACTTTCTCTTGTGAATTTTATATGCTTTGGTTTCCCACAACTTCAAACTCAGTCTCCTTACCTCACATACAGTGTTGGCCAGAGTTGTACTTGGATTCTCTTTCCCTGCATCACCATCTGGAGCATAAGCAAGGGGCATTCATAGTATTCAGTTCCTTTGTTTGCTTTCTCAAGGGATCACAGCCCTTTATTACCTCATGTCCAGTTATTTAAAGACTTGTATCCTATATTTTTTCAGGGTTTTTTTTTTTTTTTTTTTCATGTGAGAGGATGTATCTAGTTCCTTTTACTTGAACTTGGGTGAATGTCTCTGCTGCACTTTTAATTTTTTCTTTATACTTCTAATTGTTCTGTATTTACTTAATTATGTTTTTTGTTAATTTCAGTTCCTTCTCTTTCTATATAATAACAAGCTCTGCAATTTAGAATTTGCTCTTAGTGATGTGTCTTATGCCTAGAACATAGTTAGTATTTGTTTTAATATTGAATGGGAGTACAGAAATGAGTAAGACAAATTTCTTATTCTGTTTTATGGGATACAGATGGAGAGGAGAGGTTATTTTATTTTATTAAAAAAGGATATTTGATTAACTATATGAGTTAAATCTGTAAACCTTTGTTCAGATGCAGCTAATGGCATTAACAAAGACACAGTAAGCAGTGCCTGAGTGGCTCAGTTGGTTAAACATGTGCCTTGGGCTCAGGTTCTGATCCCAAACTCCCAGGATCAAACCCCACATTGGGCTCCCTGTTCAACGGGGAGTCTGCTTCTCCCTCTGCCCCTTACCTGACTCTTGTGCTCTCTCACTCTCTCTCAAATAAATAAATAAAATCTTAAAAACAAAAACAAAACTTAGCCTTTAGAAGAAAAAGTGGCTGAATGTATATAGTCATAGATACCATTTATTAAGCACCCAACCATATGCCAAAAACTTTCCTATTAATAAGTGTACTGTAACATGCAGATTTCCTAGCAAGCATAAATGGCAAGTTTCAAGTTCAGGTTCTTAACTATTACACTTACTTCACTTACCTAGTAGGAAGTTAGTCAGATTTTAACAAAGTAGTAGATTTAAAATTGTGTGCTAGGTCGAGGTCCTTGAGCATAGAGACTGTCTTCCCCCAACCCCCATTCTTTTTATATCCTCATTTTCATTGCTTTACATAATTCCTGGCTTGTGGTAGCCACTTTATAATTGAGGAAGGTAATGAAGTAAACCTACAGTCTTAAGAGGCAAATTATATGTAACATTGGATGTACTTACAGAAGTAGTTTAGATTTAATTTGTTTTGGTGTAGGTAATGTAGAGATTTTGTCATCAGAATATATGAAAACTCACTGTTTAGTGCTTAGGATATCTAAGTGCTCTATTAGTGTTTTTCCTTTTTCTGCTAATTTCAGAAAAATTGAGTAACAGTAGTCTTTTTTGAGAGTAAATAATATGAATATAGATTGGGAGTTAAGGAAGAACTATAAAATAACACTCTGATGATCTTCATTTTAAATTGTTCATACATTTAAGGTACTTCTTTGTGAATAGTTAGTAATTTCTTAAAATTAAACACTTGAATATTTAGTGAAATTTATTATTAATAATTGATATCTTTAAATGCTGTTTTTCTAGCAAAAATGTTAGAAAAGATAATAATTTGCAATGCTTATGTGCAAAAGCTAACAAATTATGTTTAACTTATTAAGTTCTCTCAACTTGGATCACAACTTTTATACCATACTTACGGATACAAACATAGCTGACATATTCTACATCTCTGCATGGCTTACTTGGAAAATAGAAGCAGTTGCTTAACTGGATGACTATCAAAATGGTCAATACAGATTGATGGGCTTGAGTGCAGTAGACAGTGAGTGTGCAGATGGTGGTGTCTGTACCATTTGACATGAGATGACTGAGTCTTTAAAATGATTTCAGTGGAATGGCTTTGGTGGTGTTGCAGTAAAGGGCATCCATTCAACTTCAGGTGCTGTGCAGATGGCAAAGCCAAGCTAATATAGAAAAATGAGAAACAAGTGACTATTTAATGTACAGGAATGCATGATCTGCATCACAAATAAATGATTGTATTACATGCAGGAAACCTAGCCAGATGGCTGTACATTAAAACACATGACTCCTTGAGAGAATTAAGTACAGGCAATTTGCTTATATTTTCTGCAGGCCTGCTGCATATTATGTTAGGATAGGGAAAACAAGAGATTAAGTGCTTTATTTATTGAAAGTGTTTAGGTGAAGTTGGCAGTTATTTAAACATAATCTGATCTCCGTAAGTATTTAAGTTATCTCTTTGTGGTAAAAAAAAAAAAAAAAAAAAAAAAAAAGTAGGGACGGTAGTTGGTTTTATTTTAAAAGGATGAAAGGAATAAGATTGGCTAGCAAGCCCATCTTTTGGTCCACATTTTTCAGTTTTATAAAGTTTTCCACTGGGCCAAAGCTTAAAAATTTTTTTGGATGAGCATGATAAAAGTATTTCTTTTTTTACATGGGTTTTAATGAGTCCAAATACCAGTGACATATGGAAATTTTAAAGTGTGAAACATGAGAGACTGTGGACTCAGGAACAAACTGAGGGTTTTAGAGGGGAGGGGAGTGGGCGCATGGGCGAACTTGGTGGTAGGTATTAAGGAGGGCATGGTTTGCATGGGTGTGGTGCATAAACAGTGAATCTTGGAACACTGAAAAATAAGTTAATGTGTTGAATGCTATATGAAATGGTGCCATTCTCACTAGTAAAATACTACATTTTTTGTTTTTCAGCTTAAAGAAAGTGGTTATTGTACAGGTCATGAACCAGATTCCCTGGAATTCAGCACCGTGGGAGGATGGGTTTCTACTCGGGCATCGGGCATGAAGAAGAATATCTATGGCAATATTGAGGACCTGGTAAATTTTTTTCTGGTTACTATGTCATAATTGATTAGTATATTACTATAAAATGATTAAAGCCCTTTTTAGAGTTGTATGGTAGGGTCTTCTCAAAAGTATACCCCTTTTAATTATAGTGAAGTTGACTGTGTGTAATAGGAACAGTTTAAAGACAACTGTGGTCATTATTTACAGGTGCTCCTTTTCAAGTGACTGATATTTCAACTTTATAGATGCTTCATAGTATCTGACTTATAAAATATATAAGCATTATTTTATAAGCCTCATGGAGCCTCAGTCTTCAAGTCCACCAAGGTTTTAGTCCATTTATTTAGATGATCTCATCATTGCCACTCTTGCCTTAGGAGAGTTTATACTTCTCTTAAAAAATTTTTTTCTCTATAGAATGAGAGAGTCTGATTAAAAAGGTTCTAGTAGGTGGCAGTATGACCTGTAGTGGTTTATGGGCACACCATTTTATTTTAGCTGATCTGGTGCCAGTGTTCTGGGAGTTAGTGTGATAATAGTGTAACTGTGGGCATTCTGACTAGGGATTAGATATCATTTGTTCCATGTGTAGCTTTTCCAGTGATTAGTTGTGTGACCTTGTACAAATTGGCTCATCTTTTTAAACTTCTTTCCTCTTCTGTAAAGTAGAATAATGATATTCACGGCATGGAATTATTATAAGTGTTTATTATAAACACTTAAAATGTTCACATTATCCTTTTTTTAAAAATTGAGGATATTTTTAGAAATCACATTTTTCTTTTTGCAAATAAAATAACATTCAATTTCAGAGGAGAGAATTTGGTCCTTTTACTGTTGGATTATAAAAACTTTATCTTAGTTAACATGTGATAGACTGCTACACTTAGTAAGCATTTACTGCTAAAGCATATAATTTATTTTATTCCTTTTTTGGAGAGCCTTAAGGACCACAGATTATAAGCGTATATCCTAATGTGCTTATTTGCGTGTGTGTATCTAGCTTTTGATACAAAAAAGGATCATGCTATGTTTAATCTCTTTAGACTATGTTATCAATATATTAACTTGTAAAAGAACAAAGACAAATGTATTTATATACTATCATTTTTAGACTGTGTATAATTCTCTTTTACTGGTAATTCATTGTTTATTAAAGTAATTCCCGATTAGTGAATATTTTAAATTTTTCTTGATTTCAAAATTGTAGAAAACAAAGAGGAAAATATCTTCTTTAGTAATTTCCTTGGCATACATCTTTAATCACTTTGGGGAAGTTCCTAAGACTTGCATTGTTGAATCAAGACATTTATGTTTTTTAAGTCTTTGAATTTTTATCGCCAAAATGTTTCATAGAAATTTGTGCCAATTGGCATTCCTACTAGCACTATGAGAATATTTCTTTTACTCGACCCTTTATTTATATTTTTGTCTTTTTAATTTTTTTTATTTCTTTAATTGCTAATGAATGTAACTTTTAAAATGTCTTCATTGGTGATTTTTGGTTTCTATTTTGTGAATTGTTTATTGATGTCCTCTGCTCATTTCCTTAAATAATAAATAGACTATTTTTGTTTATCTGTCAAAAAGCTGTTGTAAAAATGTGTTGGATTTTCACCTAACCATTTCCTGATTTAAATTTCAGGAACTATTTTTGAGTGACCCTCTCCCTCGAGTATGCTTACATTCTCACTGGTGTGAGACTTGTATCACATGCATCTCTCTTTTCTTCTTTTCAGTTCAATCACTACATCTCTCTCTTCATCCCATTTTTTACCTGATTATAATTAATACTCTCATTCTTTTCATTCTTTTCTACTAAGTGAGCAAAGTAGATAAATTGAGGGTGGGAATAAGGCAAGAGTAAATTTTTTCTTAGAATTCTAAGCATCGAAGCAGCTTGATGTTATTAATAGTGCTTCATTCAAAATTAAGTGAAAGAATGAACCTATTAAAATATGATCATTATTTTTTTTGTCCTTTAGTTTTTTGCCACATGGATAATCCTAGACTAAATTTGGTTTAAAGAAAAGTGCTTTTCATTTTTTTAAGGTGATGAACATACCCAAATCAGTAACAATCTTAGAATGATTTTTTCTTCTTTTAAAGTTATATAAAATTTATTTTTAGTCTAAGAATTATTAAAAGATATTAGAATTCTGAAGGGTGTCACCATTTATCCACTTAATCTATTATTTTAAAAGTAGAGTTTTTTTAAAGTAGAGTTTTTTTTTTATAAATATAGATGGTTGTGTGTACACATATGCACAACATTCACTGACAAATATGTAGACTTTACATCATGCATTGTATTAAACAGGTGGTTCATATAAAAATGGTAACACCTAGAGGTATAATAGAAAAAAGCTGTCAAGGACCTCGTATGTCAACAGGCCCTGATATCCATCACTTCATCATGGGATCTGAAGGTAAATATAACTAAATTTATTACAAAAAATTATAGGTTAGTGACTCAGTTTTGTGAAAATCTGTGATATTGTGATATAAGATCTTTGAAAGAAAGACACATTTTATATATTTAAAGAATGGTGATTTTTTTTAAGTTTTATTACTTTAATTTAGTACTTCATAAAGTTTTTATTATGAGAACATCTTATTAAACGTCCTTTTACATTTTGGTCTTTATAGTTTTAGAGATAAGTTAGCCCTTTTGGTATTTTATTTTTGTTTTACAGTTTTTTAGGAAGAGTAGTTGTTAAGATTTAAAAGGGTTTGCTTTCTCTAACCTTGTCTGACTTCTCAGGGGGGAAGGGCTGAGAAAGTATTGTCTTAGTGTCTTGACTTTCTGTAATTGTACTTTTTATTATTTGCTATTTGATTCTTTGAAGAAGTGGAATTTAAAATCCTGTTGATTTATATATCTTTTAAAACGTATGTTGGACTTTCTTTTTTTAACTATTTACTATTCTTTGCTTGGTTACTTAATGCTGGGTTGATTAGAATGTAGTTCTTTATCTCACATTTAATTGCTGTACTGATCAGGAAAAAACCGACCTTCTATTTTGCAAACTAACTGTTCTGCGGTGAATGTTATGGATAAGATGAACATTGTCGTGTTTTTTAATTTTTAGAATAGCAGAGAGGGATATCCCTTAAATTCAGAGAAATAAGATAAAACAAGTGTCTCTAACTTAGTGGAGGAACTCATTACTAATTTAGAAGATGGTACAAGCTGAAAAAGAGATAGATTTTTGAAACGTTTAGCTGTATTCATGGATGAGAGAGCAATTATAATAAACTAGGATGATGGGACATCAATCCTATCTTTTGACAGAAACATCAAAGAGGGAAAATACAACAAGCTATGTCTCAGTGACATGTTAGAGGTCAACTGTTGATTTGATGAGCAGTGATATAGCTTAAATATTTTTTCATGATAATCAATGATAAACCTTTGTCAAGATGTCTTACCAGTTTACTTTCTTATTTATTTTCTGATCAGGATACTCTTCTGTGGAAAAATAGAACTACATTTTTATGAGAAAAATGTTAAATTCCCTTAAAATAATATAGTTCTTTGGTAAATATTCTGCAACTTCTAATACTAACATATCATCCAAAAGTTAACTAAGATATATAACCTTTTGCCACCTGGTATCAAATTGAGTAATAGGTATTAAAACTGAGAGTTATTAATTATACTCTTGGTACATATATAGTTGGAGTCAACTCTGTAAATATAAATGATCTTTTTAAGTAACCGTATCAGACATTTTTTTCTCCCTTCACTTAGTATTTTAAAATTTTGGTGCTAGGTACTGTTCTGGCACACTGAAGGGACACAGGTTACAATTGACCTTTATAATATAGTATGATAAATTGTATGATTAGAAGTAAATGCAGGAGAAATACAAACAAAGTTCATTTTAATGAGTGCTTAAGAAGACCTCTTCAGAGGGGCCATGGCTAAAGTGGTTCCTGAAGGTTGATAGGAATTGATGGAATAAGGTGGTGAGCTAGTTGCCCTGCAGAGAGAACTGCAGGTGGGCAGACTTAAAGTGAAGCTGTGTGGTGAAGCTGCCAGGTTTTCAGTGTAACAGGAACATAAGATTTAGCTATAAGAGTGTAGTAGGCAGCAAGTCTAGGGTAGAGTGGTAAGGGTTATAGGGTAACTGGAGAGAGAATTTGGTCTTTTATGTCTTTTAAAATAGTTTAAACTGGGGCGCCTGGGTGGCTCAGTGGATTAAGCCGCTGCCTTCGGCTCAGGTCATGGTCTCAGGGTCCTGGGATCGAGCCCCACGTCGGGCACTCCGCTCCGCGGGGAGCCTGCTTCTTCCTCTCTCTCTGCCTGCCTCTCTGCCTACTTATGATCTCTCTCTGTCAAATAAATAAATAAAATCTTAAAAAAAATAAAATAAAATAAAATAAAATAGTTTAAACTGTATCTAAATGACTAGACTACCTCTCTCAATAATAAATTATTTTCTGAATTTAAGAAAGGTAAACTCATAATAGAGGAAGCAAAGAAGTATGATTTATTAAACATACACTAGGGCAAATTACTGTATTTAAGTGAGATTTTATTATACACATATATGTAAAATGATTTAGGAGCATGAATGATGAAATCTTTCAGATCTGGATTTCAGTCCTGGTTCCACCACATAAATTTCTGTAACTTTGTTTAAATTAGGTAATTTTCTATGCCAGTATTCTCAGCTATAGAATGAGGATAATAAAAGAAACCATTTTCATAAGCTTTTGTGAGGATTAAATGAGATTATGATAAGCAGTCTATAAGCATTTAGTAAATACTCAACAAATGTTAAGTTTATTACTATCATTGCTATTTATTATTTTGGCATCAGTAGTCTTTACAAGTATAGTCTATACAAGTATAGTTCTTAATCCCCATCTCTGTATGTGGATACAGAGTCATCTTAATGTAGGCCGGGAGACAGCATGATTGAGAAAGTTAATTTATGTGAAATCATATTCTTTTTATTTTATTTTTTACTTTAGAATTTTATTTTTTTTACGTTTTTAAATTCTAGTTAGCATACAATATAATACTAGTTTCAGGAGTATAGTATAGTGATTCAGACTTCTGTATATCACCTGGTACTCATCACAACAAGTTCATATTCTTTCATAATATGTATTTTTATCTGTTGTCTTGAGCCATCTAAATAATTACCTTCTGCCTTAAATGTGAATCATATACTTTTCTTCAAGTTAAAAAAACTTTTTTTGCTATAGTTAAAATGATCTCATGATAGCCTTGAAAGCATTATCATTAAAGAATACATTTTTCTTTTCTTTTTTTTCCCCAAGATTTATTTATTTATTTGAGATAGAGATCACAAGTAGGCAGAGAGGCAGGCAGAGACAGAGAGAGGGGGAAGCAGGCTTCCCTCTGAGCAGAGAGCCCAATGTGGGCTCGATCCCAGGACACTGAGATCATGACCTGAGCCGAAGGTAGAGGCTTAACCCAGTGAGCCACCCAGGTGCCCTTAGAATGTATTTTTCTGATCCTACGAAGTTCTCCATGTGACTAACCATGTTGAATTTAATGTTTTTATCTTGTTTTGTGTTACAAATTTTTCATAATGATTTTTTTCAATTAGCAGCTTCCTTCCATTTTAGACACTATAATAGTCAAAGCCTCTGAGATGCTTTACATCTTTCCTTATGTATGAAATTTCTTATGTATGAAATTTACTAGTAACTCAAAATAATTTGTTCTTTCATTTGAAAAATGGTTAAAACTACATTTTTATTTTTTTTAAGCCTATGACCCACCCTTGTTTTCTTCTTTGCTCTATGTTGAAATAAGTGAAATGCTTATTATCAGTCCTTTTGTGTAATTTTACCTTTTGTATGACCTTGACACTTGTAAGACAGCTTGAGTAGTTATAATGTCCATGGGTTGCACTTTGTATCCTTGATTCTTGAAAATGCTGCTCCAGTGTTGCTTGGTTTTATATGTTGTTTTAAAGAAATCTAATGCTAGTTCTTTTGCCTTTGTAGATTGTTTCCCTTTTTTTGCCCGAGTGTCCTGAGGATTTTTTAATTATTGCAGTCTACTACTTCTATAGCTCAGAGTTGATTGTTCTGTGTTGTTTCGCATGGCACCCAGTGGACCCTTTCTATGTTTACATTTACATCTTTTATTCTTTCTGGAAAGTTTTTTTGGATCTACTGTTAAATATTAGGGGTCCCCCCCCCCCTTCGTTTTGATTTTTCTTCTTCAGGGACACTAATTATACTATGTTTGACTGTGTTTGTTTGGCATTTCAGGGAGTGACTAACTCTTTTTAATTCCCCAGCTTTTTTAAAATTTCATTTTCAGTCCCCTCATTATTTTCCTGCTCTTCTTCAGTGCCCTCTATTAAGTCTTCATTTGAATCTATTCTCTGTTCTCCTTTGGATACCTTATAACTTAGCCTTCATTTTTTATATGTTGTTTTATTGTTGTTGCTGCTCTTTTTCTTTCCTGAGATTAGTCATCTCTCATTTCATTTCTTCTTGCTTTTTTTTTTTTTAGATTTTATTTATTTATTTGACAGACAGAGATTTCAAGTAGACAGAGACGCAGGCAGAGAGAGAAGAAGAAGCAGGCTCCCTGCTGAGCAGAGAGCCCGAGATGCAGGGCTCGAGATGCGGGGCTCGATCCCAGGACCCTGGGATCATGACCTGAGCTGAAGGCAGAGGCTTTAACCCACTGAGCCACCCAGGCGCCCCCATTTCTTCTTGCTTTTTGCCAACTTTTAATGATTGTATTTCTGATTCAGGTTTTGTTTTTCTCTTTTTTTTTAATATCCCCAAAGGCTTGCTTGACAATATTTAATTCAGTTTGAGATGTTTATTACTGTTTTCTTTTCACGATCATGGTTGGTTTAGGAGAGAGACTTTTCATCAGCAGAAAAGCTTTTATTTACATTTTGTCTTTTTCTAGTAGTTTTTGTGGATTTGGTCTGCTTTTTTCTATTGCTATTTATTACTTAGAAAGTGTTTCCTAGTTTGGGAATGTCCTTTCCCGTGCTACTTCCCTCTCTTGTGCTACTTGTTTTGTGGATGGTGGTATTTTGGTGGGAGAAGGCATGGCATGTCTTCTTTTTTATTTCTATAGGATCTTTAATTTCCCTCTCTTACTTCATTCTTTCCCATCATTACTTTGTCTCCAAGGAGTACCATACTTCTCTGAATATGATGCTCCTCTGAAATACTCCTCTTGTCTCTCTAAGGATGCCTTTCTAGTTCTTCCCATTTTCAGACCCCTCCCCACAGCCAGGGCTATGGATTTCCCTGTACAGGATTTTGGTGTTACTGTTGCACTTTTGGTGTCTGTGATTGATTTTGTCTTTGCTTTCTCCAGGTCCTCATATACTCTTTGTTTTTCCATATAAAATCTTTTAAGTTTCCCCTTACTTTCAACCCTTAGAAGCTTGCAGCAGGTGGAAGGCTATAGTAGGTCTTTCGGAATTTTTTCTTTTTATCTCTATTTAACAAGTAATGTGAAGGTCAGAGTGTTTTTTTGTCTCCTAGTAATAGTGAAAGTTTTATTTCAATATTATTTGTGGTTTTCTGTTTCTTGTTGATTTTTATGTTTTGGCGCAGGAGAAGGTAGAGAGAGAGGGAAGATTCAGAGTCAAATGACTTACATTCTTCTTAGTCCTGAAGTCACCTGGAAGTATATTGTCAAATTACAAAAGAATTTATTTACTTTAAGCAAATACTTGCATTTTATATCAAATAGCCCGTGAAGCTCTCAGTTTTCTTGAGAAGAAACATTATATTTGAAAATTATAGATTAGAAAATTCTTAAATTTATTGTAGTGTAGTTTTGATGAAACAAAAAAGTGAATGATGTATATATAAGCCTCTGTGATGTCATATTGCCATGGAATTATTTATAAGCAATTATATAAAGCAGATTTAGAATATAAGTGTATAAAGTGATATAATGTACATATATTCAAGGTATAATAATTCAAGTCTTTTATATCATTCCACTGGCATAACATTCCCAAAGCAAAAGAATCAATAAATTTTATTTTTAAATTTAATTATTTTATTTTATTTTAAATTTTATTATTAAAACACAACAGAAACGAGCCATTTGATTGAGTGAATTTAGATATATCCATTTGTGATGGGCTAATTTGAATGGAAGCTGCTCTCTGAGACCTGGGTGGCTTTGCTTTCACAGTGGAACTCCCTGTAGACTCATAGCTGGATAGTTGCAGAGACTTGCTTTGGGCATTTCATTAACCTTGTGATAATGCAGAGTGTCACTTTACAATTTTTTTTTTTTTTTACCTCACTTACAATGTTATGGTGGGTTTTATTACTTGAGAGTGCCTCATCTACATAGGAAGCAATACAGGTATGCAGAAGTTTAAGACATGGTCACTTTCCACTGTAGAATTAGAACTTTAAAAGAAGTTTCCTAATGTAAAGGTATATATATTTTAAAGTAAACTTTTTGGATATAGTAATTACATGCACAAAATTAAAATATGGACAGATGTATAAAATTCAAAAGGTATTAAGGATGTATAATGGGAAATCTGCCTTCTATCCCTTCTTCAGAGCATTTCCTTTGTTTACAGTAAACACTTTGTGCTATATTTAAGTGTGTATATATGCTCTTTTAAAAGCACAAACAAGAGTTTACTACTCTGCTTGCACTTCCTTTTGTAAAGCTTACTCCATATCATTACTTTTAGAGCCACCTCATTCTTTTCGACAGCTACTGACTGTACACTAGCCAGACCCTCATTGATTGGCATTTGAATGGTTTCCAGCTTTTTCCTGGATTATATTTGTTGTATTAGATAATATTATATGTTATAATTCAAAGAAGGATTTTCAAATGGCTCCATTTCTCAGATGTTAAGGAAAGATTTCACAAAAACCTGGGAACTTGGAGTTTAGTTTTAAGAAGAAAAGTTTTCCCGTCTGCAATCATGGCTTATTCTGACCTTTTCCTTAATGGATTTCAATCTGGTGACTTTTGAGTTTCAGCAAGTATTTATTAAAGTGTTCTGTAATCTGTGGTCAGATTAGAGTTAAATAGAGGTGATTCCTGTGTTTAGGATTATATGCCTGTCAAATTTCAGTTCATTTGTAGAAAGGACATTTAATATGAGGTGTTAATTCCAAGGCTACCAGGAGCTTCTATAAATGTAAAAAGGGTTGAAAGAATTACAAATAAGCTTAGTGGTACTGTCAGCATAGTGCTAGGAAAATTAGCAACTTTAAAAATTAAAGTGATACCACTTGTATTGATAGGAACGAACAAGTGTGGTAAATAATTCTGTACTGGTAGATGAGGGGACATCATAGTACAAGTAGTTTACTTGTCAGCCTTTTGCCTCTTCTCTGGCAAAGATTTAGAAGTTCTCTTAGGTGCCTTTTATAGCATAAGGTACTTTTATAGTGTAAGATACAAATTTTCCAATTTGTAAAATGTATAACTGTTAGCTCCTTATTTAAAAAAAAAAAAGCTCAAGTTTCATTTGTAATTCGTTTAGAGAATTAATTAACTTATAATGGTTATTTTTTAATAGCTTCGTTGAAATATAATTCACATTCCGTAAAATTCACCCATTTTAAGTGTATCTCTTAGAAGGGATAGTTCCTGAGGTTAGTGTTTGGGATTCTTTTCTGAGCATATTTGGCATCTTGTGCACTGTTTCTATGTAAGCAAACTAACTGGCATACAGTGTTGCCTTTATCTACAATAAATTTACCTATGTCCTCCCAGTTGCCTTTTACCACATCCTCCACTGTTTTTTTTTTTTAAGATTTTTATTTATTTATTTGACAGACGGATCACAAGTAGTCAGAGAGGCAGGCAGAGAGAGAGAGGAGGAAGCAGGCTCCCTGCTGAGCAGAGAGCCCGATGTGGGGCTCGATCCAAGGACCCCGAGACCATGACCCAAGCCAAAGGCAGAGGTTTTAACCCACTGAGCCACCCAGGCACCCCTCCTCCACTGTTTTGAGAGTGCTCTTAGGCTTGAACTTTTCCATGCTCTATTTGTTGCAAACAAAATAATTTTCTTTAGAAAGAGATTAGGAACTGCTTTTTGGCTTGTATTCCCTTCCCCTCCTCCCTCCTCAGTCCCTTGAGACCAAGTCTCCGAGCTTGGGTCTCTGAGCCTCTGAGTCTCTGAGCATGGCTCAGGAGGGGAGCGGAGGGGAGCAATGGCATGCTTTTCTCCCTACTTTGGTAGCTGAGTGCAAGGGAAAAGGGGAAAGGAAAACAGATTTTCTTGGTTTGCTTCTCCTGGCAAGATGCCATCTCTTTACGAGCCAGGCTAAGGGCAATTGGGACCCTAGTATTAGTGTGTCACTCCAAGTAGAGCCTCTGTCCCACCAGGTGGGTACAAGAAGGGAACTAACTTCCTTCCCATTCCTCCAGCCTCTTGGTGGTACTTGCCCAGAATGTAGCCTTAAGAAAAGGTAACTGAGAATAGGGTAATATGGAATAGGACCAGAGGTTTTTCTAAAATTAAAAAAGTCTTCATGCATATATTCCAGAGAAAGGAAAACATACATCCACACAAAAATATGTATGTAAATTTACATGTATATTCACAGTAGCATTATTCATATGAAGTAGCCAAAATGTGGAAACCTATGGAACTTTCAGCTCTAGGGAGGGGAGAGGTACTGGACATTGAATTAGTGGTTTAATCAATCATGCCCATGTATTGAAGCCTCCATAAAAATCACTAAAACGTGGGTTTCAGGGAGCTTGCAGGATGGTGAACACATGGAGGTACTGGGAGGGTAGTGCATCTGCAGAGGGCATAGGAACTCTGAGCCCCCTCCCCCCTACTTTGCCCTATGCATCGTGTGTGTGTGTGTGTGTGTGTGTGTGTGTGTGTGTGTGTGTTTTATTTTAAAAAATGTGGAAACCCAAATGTCCATTGACTAATGAATAGATGAACAAAATGAGTTATGTATACAATGGAGTAATAGTCCACAATTAATAAACAATGAGTACTAACACATGCTATAATAGGGATAAACCTTGAAAACAGAAGCCAGTCACAAAAGACCACATACTGTAAAATTCCATATGAAATGTCCGGAATAGGCAAATTTATAGAGATTTTACGAGATTTACAGATTTATAGAGATTTATAGATTACAGAGATTTATGAGATTTTACAAGATTAATGATTGTCTGGGGCTAAAATGTATGTGTGGGGAAATGGGGAATGGCTATTTCATGGGAACGGGGTTTCTTTTGGGGGGTAATAAAAATGTCCTAGACTTAGAATTTTTTTCTCTTAAGATTTTATTTATTTATTTGAGAGAGAGAGCTGCGGTCGTGGGGGGGCAATAAGGAGCAGAGGGAGATAGACAAGCAGACTCTGCACCCAGCATAGAGCCCAACACAGGGCTTGATCCCATGACTCAGAGATCATGACCTGAGCTGAATTCAAGAGTTGGTCACTTAACCAGCTGAGCCACCCAGGTGCCCCCTAAACTTAGATTTTAATGATAGTTGCATATATCTGTGATTATACTGAAAACATACTGAATGGGTGAATTTTATGCTTTGTGAATTATATTTCAATAAAGATGCTGAAATAAAAGATAAAGCCTTAGTCACTTTTGTGATCTTTTAAAATTTACAAGATATATTTACTTTTTATTTAAATATTAATTGGGCCAGACTTGCAGAGTTTTTGTGATTTACAAATTATAACAGGGTCATATTTGATATCTTGGTAGGCAGTCATTTGTATATGTGATGAGCATACTGTGATCTAATGTAATTTACTTTTTAATGAACTCTTATTTTAATTTTGTATCCTGTATTGACATTTTGGGTGTATTATAAATTTACTGGGAGCTTTGATTTTTGTGATACTTTTTATTTATTTCTGTTGTTATCATTAAGTTCTCCAATTCAGCGATTTCCCTCTTTCTTGATTCTTTTTTTCATCATTCTCAGAAAATTTACTAATAGTATTAATAATTTCTGCCATTTGTACATCAGAAACCACTAATTTGAAAAGCTTGGCTTTGTGAATATAATCATTTTAATCATGTCTCTTCAGATATTTTAGCATAGTTACTTAGATCTCATAGAATGTAGTTTATATTTAACTTGCTTTTTTCCTCTTTGATTTGTCCCTCCTCCGTGTAAGGAGAACATTTCCACATAAGGAAAGAGCATTTGTTTCATTGTGGTTCTCTTGTACTAGATATTTATGGCAACTATTCTGTCTCTGAAATACTTGGGGTTTTTTGTGTCTTACAAGGGCATCTTAGTATTGCCATTGTCTTCGTATGAATTCCTAGGAAAAAAGGCAGGGTAATGATAGTCCCTCTAATTTCTTCTATCATTTTTAAATTCTCATAGAATTTTCTTTTTGCCCCAGCAAATTTTTGTCACAGTGAAAGTAGGCACAAATATCAAAATATACTTTTGTCTGAATGTTTGAGGTATACAAACCTGTTGTTTTTAAAAATTTTTTCTTTTAATAGGTTGTAATACTTTTAAAACTATTTAAAAGTAACCTTCTTATAGGAAGGTTACCTTAAAAAAGTTTTAAAGTATTTATACATAAGAAAAATGTATTCCAAAGCCTTTTTTTTAGAAAGTATAAAATTTGTTTAGTTATTTTTCTAAAAAGACTTGAGAAGCCATTATTCCCCACATAGAATAAATAGATTTAAATATGGATAGAATAAATTAATAGAATAAATAGATAAAATAGATTTAAATATGATTTAGAAAATTGGCATGTGATATATTGGATTATTCCCCCTTCTTTTTCAGGAACTCTTGGTGTGATAACAGAGGCTACAATAAAAATCAGACCAATCCCTGAATACCAAAAGTATGGCTCAGTAGCTTTTCCTAATTTTGAACAAGGAGTAGCCTGTTTAAGAGAAATTGCAAAACAGGTAAAAACAACAACAACAACAAAATCCCACCCATCTATATTTATATTTTAAAAATTCTACTGCATAATTGATTTTGATATGTCACAGATAATTTCATATTTAGTTGTGTTATAGTTATATATGTGGTTTTTACCCAGTTCTCTATGAAAAGGTAATGTAAAAATCATCCCTATAAGTGCAGTTGCTATTTCTTTCTATTTTGGTTTAAAGGGTGCTGTGTGATTTTAAGCCAAGGTAAGATGTGTACTTGGGTTGATGGCTTTGAATGACTCTGCCTTTAATGAATGTTATGTTTTCTTAAATTATTTTTAGGTAGGACATTTTGTGATTAATTTGAAGTGTAATTTTTCCTAAACTAAGACAGTTATCGAAGTTAAAATAATGGCTGACTGTCAAGGATTAAAAAAAAAACAAATTAAGTATAGTATATCAAACTTTCTCAGTTCTTAGGATGTGCTACTACTATGTCCTGCTTTGTTTTATAATACTACATAAGCTATAGTTTGAATTAAATAACATAACATAATATAATATACTTGGCTGTAAGTTAAGAAGACTTCCCATTTTCTCTTTCCTTCTTAAAAAAAGATGTATTATTGAGGATTTTTAAAAGACCAGGTAATGCCACGTAATATTATTTCTATGTTCTATGTATCATTGTAGAAATTCTTGCATTTCTTTAGGCATTGGTTCATTGTTTGAACTACAGTGGTTTTTTATAAAATTTTATTGTACATTTCTCAGTAGGAAGGAAAAATACTCTAGCCTGTTTCTTCTTGCTTTCTCCAAACTCCTGGAGTTCGTTAGTACTTCCCATCAGCTATATAATACTGGAATCTTGAGGGCAAGGGAGCTTTCTGACCTCACCCATATAGGTCAGCTTCCAGGTGTCATGAGCAGGGTGAAGGGAGGATCCGATGAGGCAAAGGAATGATATCCAGTAGACATTCCATATTCATTGTAGACTTTGTAAGGTATTAAAATGGAAAGTGGTTAAGAGTCTTATCTTCCCACCATCCCAAGACAACCACTCTTAAATGGTTTAAAGAAACTAAAATTAGCAGAAATATTTTACATTTACTCACTTCCCATTTCCAGTGTTCTTGAGTTCATACACTTAGTTTTGCTTTCTGAGACATTTATTTTTTTCTGTCGGTTTTCCATTTGCAGGACATTCCCAGCTACATGGTCACCTAATCTCATGGTTGGCAAAGATAATTTTTATAATTTCTAAGTAGCTTCAGTTACTTATCAGATTGCTTCCTTCAACAAAACTTAGCCATAGCCCCCTTAATCTCGATTGTCTTACTGCTAGGTGGGGGAAGAGTTTAAATAAAGAAATATAGTCCCGGAGTGAACATTCTTGAACTTGTGGCAGGTCACTTTGGTGGTGTTAAAGCAAAAGCGAATGTTAATATTTGAAATTCTTACAAGAGCTTGTAATTCCTAGAATTTGTGGATATTATGTTATGGTTAGAGAGCTAAAATACACAGTAAGTATTATGCTATGTTTGCTAAAATAATGAGATGGTATAATATTTAAATATTATTTTAATATATAAATATATATTAGCACATCTATTATTAAATATTAATATATTATGTATAATTCATGTACTATTAAATATTTATAATATTTAAAAGCAGGATTATTGAATAAAGGAGTGGAGATAAGTTTTAAGAGTAAATATTTGTTATTCTAACGTAATATCTGAGCACTGAGCAGTAAAGTTCAAGTGTGTTTTAAATATTGTTGCCAAAACCTTCCTCACTTAGAAGCAAAGGAGAGTAATTTCAAATTTAAGATAGCCCAGGTGTTAAAGAGTTAAAGAACTATTTGCAAAGCCTCATGGTTTTGCTCAAGGTAGTTAAAACCTAGAAGAGTAGAAAGCTAGGTTTTTGTTTTCTTTTGTTTACAAAATAACTGAGTTTACCAATTAAAAATTAGAACGGACCATTTTCCATAATTAAATTATATTTTCCTATTAATTTCAGTCTTAATGTTTTTTTATTAAAGTGTTTTCACCTGGTGTTATAATTTATTCTTTGCGTTAAGTACTTTTATTTGCTTTCTGTCAAGCTTGATTATTTCCCTCCCCAAAAAAGCTTTATAGTAAAAGATACAGTTTATCTCTCTTCAAGTTTTGAATGACATCTTTTTAATTGGCCATTGTTTTTTTAATGGCAAAATGAGAAGGAATGCCAAATTGGATTTTTTTTTTAAATCATAGAATTTATAAAACTATCTGGTATGTATGTATTTTCAACAAAAGATCTCATTGAGGTAACATTCAGTCTCTGTTGGCCCAATCTGCCCCTTCGCAAGATCTCGATTCTAGAACAGATTTAGTAGACTTGTCAGAAAGTGTTGTTATGTGATCTTTGAAGTAGAGGTAGACATATTTCGTGCTTTCCTGCTTTTCCATATTATAAATATGTGTATCTTAGCTTTCATTAATGAGAAATGATGTACAAATATATCATAATCCTAAATTTATAATTTTATTAAAATGGAAATGTTGGATTTAAACATAGTTGCTATAATCTGATGTGGTTTTTGGTACAATTTAATATGCCCCTGGTAGAAAGTAACAGAGAAAAACTGCTTGTGCTAATAAAAAGCAGAGGGTGAAATTTTCCTTCATCCTTGCATAAGTCAGTAAAAATTGCCCTTTTATTCATTTAAAGAATTCTTGGTATATTCACCAGTGACCATAATCTAAATTGACTACACAAAATTGTATTGGGTATATGGTTTGGAGTAAACAAAGGTGATGGTTGACAAAGTGCCACCCTGTAGTTAAAGACATCAGAAAAAAGCTCCTTTCTAATCTACAGTTTTAATAATGTGGCTCTGTGTACTTAGTAATAGACAGTTTAAAGACATACATACCATGCAACTAGAGAGCTTTCCTTGCTTGAAACTGATTAAAGAGCTTAGATACATAATATTTTACTCTCAAAAATTGCTTGTATGAATGAAACAATTAGGATAGTTACTGCAATTTGGAGATGGAGATATTCCGCTGTTTGGGGAGCATACATATTTTACTTCTGCACATAAGCATTAATGTTTACCTTCCCTGGAAATGGATAAATCCTTGTATTATGGTTTAGGGGCATTTACATGTCAGTTTACAGAATGTACAAATCTTGTAGGTCAAGAATGGAACTGTGTGTGCTGTAGTGCTTTGTAACAGTATTCTGAGGCAGAAAAAATTGAGAAAATGATCATATTTTGGCACGAGTTCTTCAATTTGCAATTTGGAGTTTCAACTGATAGCAGGAGAATTAAGATCCATTAAAATAGATGGTACATGGTTTATGACTGTGCCAAATTCTTGATTGAATAATGAGTTGGCTGCTTGTAATTTCTCACTGTCATTTCATAGTACTTCCATTTTTGCAGTATTTTCAGACCCAAGTTGCTTTTGAAATGGGAAACTATACTTTGGATATGTATCTTTTGGAAAGGCATATACATGCTTGTTTACAAATAGCAAAGTGGGCTCTTTGCTTATTTTCATCACTTTTCCTACTGAAGGAAATAAATTAAACAGCTTTATACTGACAGCAGAAGGATTCTACTAAGGTCTCTCAACTAATCTTTGTCCATGTGAGGATTGTCCTCTTTCAATACTTCACTGCCTGGTGAGGAACTAGAAAGGAAGATTTAGTGGAAGATTAATGTGATTCTATCTTACAAATGGCAATCCAGTATAATCTCCAACTTAATTCAGTAGATGGGTAAGTAAGTGATTTTTAAGACTTTCTGAGAAAATAGATTTCCCTCTGTAGCATCTCAGGAGAGGAGAAAGTGTTTCTTAATCAGAATATCAGTTTCAGGTGTATTTTATTATTCTCTTATTGTTTGTTTAAAGATGACATGGATATCTTTATAAAGTTTTAAGGGAAAAGTGTTGAACTAAGCTCAGAACTTAGTTCAAAAAAAAAAGCAATTTTTGAAGTCTGGGGTTTCCCCTTCCCAGTAAAAACTTACGAGTTCTGCCCTGTAGTATTGAGGGAGGATCATTTGTTCCATTAATGGGAAAGACTGTATGTGTGGCACAGATCAGTATGCATTCCTCTGAAAAGTCTTCCTCAGTATAAGAACTAGGTTTTTAAATTAAAAGGCATCTTTTTCTCTCCCTTTTGACAAGGGGAGGCCCATTCTACCTACCATCACTTTTATTTTAAGCAATTTTAAACTGATACAGTGTTGTTTCCTAGAGAGTTTAGACCATAATTTGGAAAGAAGTACATAGTTCATGTTTGATACCTCAGACTGTTATATCTCAATTCTGATTGTCCTGTCTTAAACTTAATTTATCCTAGAGGGGTTGAAATAAATTAAAAGGAGCTAGGTTTAGCACTTACATTATAAAATAATTAAAACTTCTTTATATTCAGTGGTAATTCTTAGAAATAATTTGTTACATGTAGAAAATGGCATTGTTATTTTAAATGAGTGTGTGTGTGTTTGTGTGTGTGTGTATGTGTGCATGCATGCACACGTGAATGCATGTTCTTTCCTTCCTCTGAAGCAGAGTAAGTAACCTCGACAAATGTTTGATTAATTGGAATCTGTACTCTGTGATCCAGCAAAATGTATTAAACTTGAGGACAGTTACAAGACCTACTTTCAACCAGGAGCTAGTCAGAACAAGTCATTACAAAATGAAAATGAAAAATGAAAAATAAAAATGATGAACCAGAGACTGTTTGGCATTAACTTTTGGCTCTTCCCTTAATATAAATGGAGGGAAATACCTACTCTATAAGATGTATTGTTTCATCCTTTAAAACCAAGAGATAATTCTCTTGTTAAAGAACATTCTTATTGTTTACAGTGTGGACTCCTAGCTGTCACTTCAAGTGGGACTGATAGTTATACCAGTAGCCTTAAATGCTGTCTGATTTCATCTGTGGTATCAGCTCTGAGGAATAACCAATTACCTGTCTACATTTTAAGTTTCTTCTCTCTGGAGATTTGCAATTAACAGAATTCTCTTCACATACCCTTTTTTGAATTTATTTATTAACTTATTTTTGTGTGTGTATCTGTATTTGAGATAGTGTGCTCTTAACTTTATATCCAACAAAGTACATTGGATATTGTGTAAGTTAAATAGACAGTTCCTGGCTTCTAGCAGTCTCTGCAGGTGGCGTATATCATGATAAATTTTAGGTGTTTAAATTTTTGTATGGTTAGGGACAAGGAGTTTGGTATTGGAGCTTTGGCTTCTGATACAGTATGAAATTACTAGACTATCTCCCAAATAGACTCACGGTTCAGAAATTTGGGCTGTTCTTGAGTCTACACAGAATGTTTTGATTTACTTCTTGAATAAACAAGCCTTTTCAATACAAAGAAGATTCATGTGTTAACCAAGGTAGTTTAGATATGGGACTACCATTCAGTGCTTTTATTTTATATTTCACCTTTATGAAATTGGAATAGCAGAAATCCTGCTGACATTTGAAATGTTTTAGTATTGATTTTCCAGAACTTGTAAACTAAGAGATACCTTTACAAATAATGTGTCACATCTACAGTGCAAGTTCTGGTTTTCTTTGTGATAAGAAAGAGATATGACTTAGTCCATAAAAACAGATTTTGCAGAAATTTTCTGATGTGTTTCTTATAGGGATTATTTTTTGGAGAGAATGTTTGGATTGAGAAATCTGTTGGTTTTTAAGTTAGTATAGAGAATTCTACTCAGTAAATAAGACTAATCAGTGATTGTTTTTTATTATTCAGGTTTTATATTCAAGTAAATTCCTGGTTGTAGTGTCATTAAAGGAAAGAGATTTCCAGCAATTTAACTGAGTCAGTCTACACTTGTGCTCTCAGGTCAATGTAGTTATTTATTTATTTTCGGATAGAACAAAGATAATTTGGTATTTCCTTATTAGTCAGTAATGAGTTTCTCATCTCTTTTCAGATTATTTACTAATATAAAGTATACTTGGGTAAAAGTCAGATGACATGAGGGATTCTAGTAAAAATACATTTATCATAGTAGAAAATATATCAGTTATTTCATTAACTCCTGTTTGGGTAAGCAAATTTTGTTTGAGTGTTCCTTAAATTCCCTGAATGCGTATTATTAACCCACCAATAAAAATACTTGTTATGGGGCACCTGGGTGGCTCAGTGGATTAAGCCGCTGCCTTCGGCTCAGGTCATGATCTCAGGGTCCTGGGATCGAGCCCCGCATCGGGCTCTCTGCTCCGCAGGGAGCCTGCTTCCTCCTCTCTCTCTGCCTGCCTCTCTGCCTACTTGTGATCTCTCTCTCTGTCAATTAAATAAATAAAATCTTAAAAAAAAAAAAAAATACTTGTTATAACTGTTCCCTCTCAGGTTAGTTCTGACCACAAACCACCAGGGGTCACTTTAACTCAAGGACCCTTTTCCCCCTTTCCTCATCTGTGGAATACTCTTAGCATAATTGAATAGCATGGGAATGAATTTAGAACTCAAATTCTCAGGATTTGTGATGTTTCTAACTTTTAAAGGAAATATTTTTAGGTTTTCAAATGAGGTTTTATAGCAGTTGAAACATAACCTGATCTTAACCATAGGTAGAGTTACCCAGATTGAGTGTTGTTGTTGTTTTTTAAGAGTAATATTTTGATCTTTTGATTATAGGAACTTAAACTTAATTAGTTATAGTGGCAAGTTTTCATGTAAAACTCTAAGAGACTTTTCTTGCTTTGTGTTTTTAGAATGATGCACAGTCATTACAGATTATCAGTTGCCAGAGGATCATAAAGCAATCTAGATGCTGTTTTTTAATTTGAGAATGTATTTTATGAGAGAGAGAATTGGAATTTACTCATGAGACTTTACTTGTGATAACTAAAAAACTCATTTACTGACTTTTAAAAGATGTGGCACTATGAAAACAGACTAAATAAAGTTATTTATTTAGTCTGTTTTAATAATAGCTTTAATAATAAAGCTATTATAAAGCTAAATAAACAGATTAAATAAAATATTTTTTAAAAGTCAGTATTGAAAACTAATATTTATTATCTAGATACAATAAACTTTCTTTAGCTTTTCATTCTTTTGTGGTACGTGTTAGTCTGTAACCATCTACCCTGCCTCATTATAAATAGGAATAGTACATGATTTACTAGTTATGTGACTCAGCTGTCAGGTTAAAATCGTGGTCAATATTATTGAGTGTGAGTTGTTATATGTACAAGTGCCCTGAAGCTTACTTAGTTTTCCAGTTTTTTAATTTGAAAGTTTTAAGCCTATAGAAACTTTAAAAGAACAGAGTAATGCTCCTCTGTATATCTACAAAATACATCTTGGTACAACTGGAACAATTTCAGTTATACCCAAGATGTATTTTGTAGATAGTCTTTTCAAACCAAGATTTTATCAAGGCCTGCATATTTATTGTATTTTAGTTGTTTCAGAGATGGAATTCCACTGCAAATTAGCTGTACTAGACTTAATATACATCCCTGCCATTTTCTGGTATATGTGTCCTGTGCTGGTTGTTTTCATTAATAGCACTTGCTGTAGGTATAGGACTAGTAGAATCTATGTAGCAGTAGGAGATAGAAGTTAGAAGGTTGTTGTTAGGAATTTAAAAGTTGTTTTTTGTGGGTGGGGGTGTATCTGGATGGCTTAGTCATTGACTCTTGATCTCGGGGTTGTAGTTTGAGTCCCATGTTGGGTGTTGACATTACTTAAAAGTAAATTCTTTTAAAAAAATGTTTGTTCTCTAATAATGATAGAAGGGATCTGAATTCTTTCTTATACGTTACTGGTGTGTGTAAGCCAGAACATATAAGTCTGCTTATTATATGATACTCTATTTATTTTACGAAGAAAAGAAACTTTGTCTAAGCAGGCTTCATATGTCTTATTAGAACTTGGTACACCTGGGGCTCCTGGGTGGCTCAGTCAGTTAAATGTCCAACTCTTGATCTCATCTAAGGTCTTAATTTCAGGGTCTTAAGTTCAAGCCCTGCGTTGGACTCCATGCTCGGCATGGAGCCTGCTTAAAAAAATAAGAATAAAAATAAATTTTGAAAAAGTTGATATGCCTGTTAAATAGGAACATTTTATGAAGGTTGATTTTTCTTTAGTATTTTGGAAACTAGTTTGGTTTTTAGAAGTATAACCCAATTACAAAGGTATCTTTATACCAAGATTTGAAATTACTCACATTGTATATTTTTTATTTTATAACTGCATAGTGAATAGATAGTTTTCACATACATTTTGTTTCAAATATGACTTGAAAGAGATGTGTGTGTGTGTGTGTGTGTGTGTGTGTGTGTGGTGTGTTAAGTCATTTTTTGGGAAGTTTTGTGGTGTATTTGAAATACTGCTTTTCTAGCAGTTAGGGTATATCTTGGTCCTACTTTTGTCTTTTAATTTTGTCTATTTAGCAGTCATATGACCTTAGACAAGTCTTTTAACTTCTCTGGTTCTTATGTACTCATCTGAAGAATGGGGATAATACCGGTTCTGCTACCCTGATGGGGTTGTTTCTTGTATTAAATAAGACATGTGAAGATAAGTTAGACATCACAGGATTCTATAAAAGTGAGGCATAGGTTATCATTATAATATATATATAAAATTACCTAGTACTGTTTCTTTAGATTTGGCAGTGACTTTTTTAAAATATAGATTGAATTATCTCACCTTTAGTGTCAAAGGTGAGTAAATAAATTGTGTAGTGTTGAAAATGAGAATCTAGTCATTTTGTTGGGTGAAATAAAATGTGTATTGTGAGTGATTTTATAAATTTAAGTATTCATTTAATTAAAAGTGAATAGTAGCAAAAATGCACAATTATATAGTACCTTTTGTTCTCTTGAATGATCTGCATAAATCTTAATGTGTTGATGCAAATTTTATTGATAAATGTGAAAATTTTGTCATCTGAAAGTAATCTCTTGGTAGAACTTTAATCATGTTAAAAATTTACATAGAAAATAAAATTCTGGAGTCCAGCTTGCTTTAATGTTATGGAAAAATTATAGCTAACTTAAACCTTTCTAGTGTTTGTGTTGTAGTATTTCAGCATCACAAAATTTATATGGCTATCAGCTCTCCTCATTTTTCTTTCCTTGTAGCATTTAGTGTGATGCCTAGACTGAATTTAATACTGGCATAGTTTTAGATATGTAATGTTATCTCAGAGTTTTGTTGCTATTTCATACAAGTAACCTTGAAAGATTTTAGAATTCTGGACATTGTTTGATAGTGTCCAGAATTTTCTATTTAAAAGGGATTATGAGAAGGGATAAAAAGGGCAGTTCCTAGAGTTACGTATGAAGGCATCACAGATAATTTTTTTTAAAGTGCTTATACTCACAAAACTTCCACCATCATCTTCTTCATCTTAGAAGTGTATATCCACCATCATCTTCTTTATTTTAAAAGATGATATAAGAACCTGAGGACACATTATAATTCACAAGTGGTGTAATGTCCTAGGCATTGATTTTAGTCTTTGAAATTTCTTCTTTGTTCCAAAATAATCCACTTCAAGCCCCAATATTTTGTTTAGGTGCTTCCATAGATCTTTGCTAAGCATGAAGAAGATCTAGTCGCAGACAAATTAAAGATCTGGCAACATATGTGTTTATGTATTATACATGGAGATTTCTCCTCCAAGTATTTTATAGAAGTCACTGATGTTTTGTCATCTTAAAGTTATATAAAAAGTTAAGATTTTTTTTTTTTTTACTGTATATAGTCCTAGGAACTCTACTCTTGATCTCAAATACAGAAAGATGACATTTCTATTCTACCTGTGTAGCTTCTCTACAGTATTAAATTTATGTCACATTTTCTTCTTTTTAAAATAGAGATGTGCTCCTGCATCTATCCGCCTCATGGACAACCAACAGTTTCAGTTTGGTAAGTAAGGAGTTGTCATTTTAAACACTGCTCATGAAGCCACAAAATTTGTGAAACAGCTGTTACCTGCCAGGAAGAGTGCTGAATGAAGAGGTAGGAAGATGAATGTGATAGTTCCTGTCCTGCAGGAAGCTCTCAGTCTAACGAGGACAGACAATTACATAAAGAATGAGTGTAGGATTATTGCGGGTGTTGTGAAAGAAGAGTGCACTGGGTACCCTAGGGTGCAAATGAAGGAGTGGTTGAGCATGTTGAATTTTGCTGCATGTTGGTTGACATGGGGAGTCAGGAAAGGCTTCTTTTTTTTTTTTTCCCCATTTTATTTTTTTCAGCGTAACAGTATTCGTTGTTTTTGCACAACACCCAGTGCTCCATGCAAAACGTGCCCTCCCTATTACCCACCACCTGTTCCCCCAACCTCCCACCCCTGACCCTTCAAAACCCTCAGGTTGTTTTTCAGAGTCCATAGTCTCTTATGGTTCGCCTCCCCTCCCCAATGTCCATAGCCCCCTCCCCCTCTCCCAATCCCACCTCCCCCCAGCAACCCCCAGTTTGTTTTGTGAGATTAAGAGTCATTTATGGTTTGTCTCCCTCCCAATCCCATCTTGTTTCATTTATTCTTCTCCTATCCCCCTACCCCCCCATGTTGCTTCTCCATGTCCTCATATCAGGGAGATCATATGATAGTTGTCTTTCTCCGATTGACTTATTTCACTAAGCATGATACGCTCTAGTTCCATCCACGTCATCGCAAATGGCAAGATTTCATTACTTTTGATGGCTGCATAGTATTCCATTGTGTATATATGCCACATCTTCTTTATCCATTCATCTGTTGATGGACATCTAGGTTCTTTCCATAGTTTGGCTATTGTAGACATTGCTGCTATAAACATTCGGGTACACGTGCCCCTTCAGATCACTATGTTTGTATCTTTAGGGTAAATGCCCAGTAGTGCAATTGCTGGGTCATAGGGTAGTTCTATTTTCAACATTTTGAGGAACTTCCATGCTGTTTTCCAGAGTGGTTGCACCAGCTTGCATTCCCACCAACAGTGGAGGAGGGTTCCCTTTCTCCGCATCCTCGCCAGCATCTGTCATTTCCTGACTTGTTAATTTTAGCCATTCTGACTGGTGTGAGGTGATATCTCATTGTGGTTTTGATTTGTATTTCCCTGATGCCGAGTGACGTGGAGCACTTTTTCATGTGTCTGTTGGCCATCTGGATGTCTTCTTTGCAGAAATGTCTGTTCATGTCCTCTGCCCATTTCTTGATTGGATTGTTTGTTCTTTGGGTGTTGAGTTTGCTAAGTTCCTTATAGATTTTGGATACTAGCCCTTTATCTGATATGTCGTTTGCAAATATCTTCTCCCATTCTGTCAGTTGTCTTTTGGTTTTGTGAACTGTTTCCTTTGCTGTGCAAAAGCTTTTGATCTTGATGAAATCCCAATAGTTCATTTTTGCCCTTGCTTCCCTTGCCTTTGCCAATGTTCCTAGGAAGATGTTGCTACGGCTGAGGTCGAAGAGGTTGCTGCCTGCATTCTCCTCAAGGATTTTGATGGATTCCTTTCTCACATTGAGGTCCTTCATCCATTTGGAGTCTATTTTCGTGTGTGGTGTAAGGAAGTGGTCCAATTTCATTTTTCTGCATGTGGCTGTCCAATTTTCCCAGCACCATTTATTGAAGAGGCTGTCTTTTTTCCATTGGACATTCTTTCCTGCTTTGTCGAAGATTAGTTGACCATAGAGTTGAGGGTCGATTTCTGGGCTCTCTATTCTGTTCCACTGATCTATGTGTCTGTTTTTGTGCCAGTACCATGCTGTCTTGATGATGACAGCTTTGTAATAGAGCTTGAAGTCCGGAATTGTGATGCCACCAACTTTGGCTTTCTTTTTCAATATTCCTTTGGCTATTCGAGGTCTTTTCTGGTTCCATATAAATTTTAGGATTATTTGTTCCATTTCTTTGAAAAAAATGGATGGTATTTTGATAGGGATTGCATTAAATGTGTAGATTGCTTTAGGTAGCATGGACATTTTCACAATATTTATTCTTCCAATCCAGGAGCATGGAACATTTTTCCATTTCTTTGTGTCTTCCTCAATTTCTTTCATGAGTACTTTATAATTTTCTGTGTATAGATTCTTAGCCTCTTTGGTTAGGTTTATTCCTAGGTATCTTATAGTTTTGGGTACAGTTGTAAATGGGATTGACTCCTTAATTTCTCTTTCTTCTGTCTTGTTGTTGGTGTACAGAAATGCAACTGATTTCTGTGCATTGATTTTATATCCTGACACTTTACTGAATTCCTGTACAAGTTCTAGCAGTTTTGGAGTGGAGTCTTTTGGGTTTTCCACATATAGTATCATATCATCTGCGAAGAGTGATAGTTTGACTTCTTCTTTACCAATTTGGATGCCTTTAATTTCTTTTTGTTGTCTGATTGCTGAGGCTAGGACTTCTAGTACTATGTTGAATAGCAGTGGTGATAATGGACATCCCTGCCGTGTTCCTGACCTTAACGGAAAAGCTTTCAGTTTTTCCCCATTGAGAATGATATTTGAGGAAAGGCTTCTTAAAGGATGGTAATGCTTAAGCTAAGTTTTAAAAGGGGAATACAAGTTTGCCTTTTCCCTTTACCAAATTTGTTCACTTATCAGCAAAAAAATACGGAATTTTAAAACCTCAGTGGCATGTTTGTACTTCAAATAGTTCAATATGGCTCAAACAGAGGGTGGGTGAGAATTGTTGCAAGAGATATTGGATGGGTGCACTAGGGCTTAGCAGGATCAATTTGGATTTTATTTTGCCAGCAGAGGGATTTCTTGTAGAGGTAATAAATAAACTAGGTTTACATCAGAGAAAACTCCATCCTACTAGCTTTATGCAGGATGGAGTAGAATGGTGCAAGTGTGGAATAGAAGTTGAAATGCTTCAAGAGGCAAATTTGGGGGGCCCTGATCAAGGCAGGAGTAATGGAGGTAAAGAATAAGGCAGAGATTTCCCAAAGCTCAGTTTGCCAAGGTTCAGTACTGGGAAGAGTTGAGAGCAACTCCCAGATTTCTGATTTGACTGACTGTGTGCATTGAGTAACTGTCTAGAGGAAGAGATGATGATTTGGTGGAAGAGATCTTACAGTGGGTTGCCTGTAAGTTACCATTTGGAATAATCTGTGGAGAATTCACTAGCAGATAACCATGTTTCTTTTTCTCCCTATTTTGTTTTTAAGTATTCGACTTTCTGATGCAGTTTATCATCTTTTAAATTCTAATTTTATTGCTTCTATATTTTTCCCATATGCTGAAATTGAGTTTGGGATCCAGGTTTATAGAATTGAAGTCTTCAGAGCAGTGTCTGAAATTATAGGAATGATTGCTCAGTAGTAAATATAATGGCTAAGATAGGCAGGTTTTTGTTCTACTTAAAAGCAGTTTAGATTTTAATATAGAGAAGAGTGATTATTATATAGAAACTTAAGGAAGTCATGTTAATAATATTCAAGAGTTAGGTTTAAAATTAGGTTCTTCTAAGTCATAGCTTTTATTCCTTTAAGTAAATTATTTTCAAAATGATAAAAGCTTAATATAAGTGTGTCCTATAAATAATAAAATCGTTAAATCAAATGAAAATGAAGACTTCTGTGTGTTTCGGCCTGCATTTAGAGATGTAGGTCTTTTTTTTTTTTTTAATTTTATTTATTTATTTATTTGAGAGAGAATGAGTGAGAGAGAGCGTGAGGGAGGAGAAGGTCAGAGAGAGAAGCAGACTCCCCAAGGAGCCGGGAGCCCAATGCGGGACTCGATCCTGGAAGTCCGGGATCATGACCTGAGCCCAAGGCAGTCACTCAACCAACTGAGCCACCCAGGTGCCCCTAGAGATGTAGGTCTGAAGAGAGCCATGTATCTGATTAATAATGTTGTGTTATCCATTTATATGCTGTTATTATAGTGAATTATGTTAGACATAGACACATTTATAAAATTAACTGATTTGACTAGATTTTATTTATAACTGGGATTTTAACAATTTAAAATGAAGGTTTAAAGCAAAGTTACTCTGGCCATCTGTCATCCCTATTCCACATTCTTATTGGTCTGTCTAGGAACATATTCTAAAGCAGGTTCTGCCATCTACCTCTGGACTGTATCTCTTCTTTCTACTGTTTACATGGCCATTAAAGTGATTTGTTGAACAGACAGATCTGATTCTGCTTCTTGGCTATCTATAATCTTTTTGATTTCTCACTACCTTTTGAAGCCTTTCCATCTATGTATCTTGTCACGGCTCCATGATCAGGCAACTAAAGAATAACAGTTAGCACAGCAAGGATGTCTAGGACTTTTTAACTAGTTGATTGCCGGTGTTTTTACCATACTGGTGGTTAACAAAGCACAAGCCTTATTATTAGATGTTAGTATTTTTAATTGCACTCCTACCTCTGATGCAACCCTTCAATTTATTATATTGAAATGATATGTTTTAAATATTTTGAAATGATATATATCATTGAGTATATTGAAGTGATCTATAGATTTCCTCTGAAAAACTAAAGTTTGTCAAATTTAGGGGATGTTTCTTTATCATTTTTATATCTCCTACACCTGTCATATGGTAGGCCCTGATGTTGATTGACTTAATCATCCACTTAGCAAAAGAGGGTGAACAAATCTTGAGTAGCACTTATTACCGTGCCAGGCACAATATCATAGTTTATCAAATATGTTTATCAAAACATATGTTTAAATATGTTTGATAAATATGTTTATCAAAATAGTTTATCATAGTTTATCAAATACTCCTCACAGCTGTTCCTGAAAGTGACTCCCAGTTTACAAATGACACAAAGGCTTCAGTCAAAGCCCACAGGTTGTATGTGGTAGAGCCAGGGTTGAACGCAAATCTGACTCCAAGGCCCAAGACTTTTTTCACCTTTTGAGATTGCTTCTTTGACAGTGTAACAACACCAAATTTACTAATCAGACTGTTCACCTAGTAAAGTTGAAAACCTAGTTCCTTCATTTACTATAAAAAATAAACACAATAGCCAAAATATATTTAAAATGTAATTAATTTGAAAGGCAACAATAATTTAAGAATAAATAAAAGATCATATCCTCTTAGGTGACTACTAGTGCTTGACACACTTAAGGATAGTATCGCTTTTATGATGATTATTCTTCAAAGCTATCATGTCAACTCATTATTTGGGATATATGTGACTAAGTCCCACTAGTGTTAATGGAAATTGTGCAAATAAATTTCCATGTGTTAAGATGACCCTTAAGGATTATTTCACATTAGTGACTTTTGGAGTCCCCATAAATTATGTAAAGATGTGTGGATCAGAAGGCTTATATGGAAACAGATAACTTCAGTTTCTTGCAAGAATATGACTAACATACACATTTATGTTTATTCATTTCCAATTATTAAAGTAAGATAAATTCCATTTGGGACAGGAAGTGAATATTTTGATGGTATGTTATTTCTAACTTTATACTTTCTAGAAATGGTATTTTTTAAGGCACTGATTATGCTGGAGAAACATTTTTTGACAGGATACAGTAAAAGAAAAAAAATTTCCCAAACATGTGATCCAGGAACTTGAAAAGATTGCTAGGTTGATCTCTATCTAATCTGCCCTTTATTTTTGTTGTTTTTTGTTTTGTTCAGTTATAGCATGGACAGCTAACTTTTTTTTTTTAATTTCTTTTCAGCGTAACAGAATTCATTGTTTATGCACCACACCCAGTGCTCCATGCAATACGTGCCCTCCATAATACCTACCACCTGGCTCCCCCAGCCTCCCACCCCCTGCCCCTTCAAAGCCCTCAGATTGTTTTTCAGAGTCCATAGTCTCTCATGGTTCATCTCCCCTTCCAATTTCCCTCAACTCCCTTCTCCTCTCCATCTCCCCATGTCCTCCATGTTATTTGTTACACTCCAGAAATAAGTGAAACCATATGATAATTGACTCTGCTTGATATATCACTCAGCATAATCTCTTCCAGTCCCGTCCATGTTGCTACAAAAGTTGGGTATTCATCCTTTCTGATGGAGGCATAATACTCCTTAGTGTATATGGACCACATCTTCCTTATCCATTTGTCCGTTGAAGGACATCTTGGTTCTTTCCACAGTTTGGCGACCGTGGCCATTGCTGCTATAAACATTGGGGTACAGATGGCCCTTCTTTTCACTACATCTGTATCTTTGGGGTAAATACCCAGTAGTGATAGCTAACTCTTTACCTCTGGTTAAGACTTATGTTACGAAGATGTGGTATATATACACAATGGAATACTATGCAGCCATCAAAAGAAATGAAATCTTGCCATTTGCGACGACGTGGATGGAACTAGAGCGTATCATGCTTAGTGAAATAAGTCAATCGGAGAAAGACAACTATCATATGATCTCCCTGATATGAGGACATGGAGAAGCAACATGGGGGGGTAGGGGGATAGGAGAAGAATAAATGAAACAAGATGGGATTGGGAGGGAGACAAACCATAAATGACTCTTAATCTCACAAAACAAACTGGGGGTTGCTGGGGGGAGGTGGGATTGGGAGAGGGGGAGCGGGCTATGGACATTGGGGAGGGGAGGCGAACCATAAGAGACTATGGACTCTGAAAAACAACCTGAGGGTTTTGAAGGGTCAGGGGTGGGAGGTTGGGGGAACAGGTGGTGGGTGATGGGGAGGGCACGTTTTGCATGGAGCACTGGGTGTTGTGCAAAAAGAATGAATACTGTTACGCTGAAAAAATTAATAAAAAGGGAAAAAAAAAAAAAAGGAAAAAAAAAAAGACTTATGTTACTTGGTCTTTCATGTCACAATTTCCTACTGTAAGTAGTAGAAATATAGTAAGTATAACAGATTCAGATTCTTAAAAAAAAAAAAGATGAATGGGGAAAAAAAAAATACAAGTAATTATTTTTTCCCTCTAAAAATCTCTCCCCTCCCCACCTAAGAAACTCCTTTGCTGTTTGCACCTATTTTAAAGAAGAGATCTGTTTTAAACAAACAAACAAACAAAAACAACATCCCAAAATCTTAAAGCCTTTTTTAAAAAATAAAATTTTTGTTTGAAAATAACTTCAGATTTACTAGAGACTGTAAAATTCTTCATAAAAATTCTTTGTAAATGGTATGCCCCATTTTTCTGAATGGGGTTTAGCAGTAAGGCCAGATGTATGACTCTTAATCTAACAGTCATGGGAGTTAAGTTGTTACTCTGAAAACAATGAGAAGACAGTAAAAGACTTTCACTCAATTAAGCCCAATCCGCAGGCAAAGATGTTAATTTAACAGACTCTGAGACACTGTTTATGTTATTTTGGCAATTTTAACTCTCTGGGTGTGATTAAGGAAGCAATTACTAGTTTTATGCCAAGAATTCTGGAAGAATTAAGAATTAATTAAGAAACAATCTTAAACTTGGCATTGACTGCATATTCGGTTATAGTTCTGAATGGTTTCTGCATAATTACAAAAAATAAAAGTAAACTCAGCCACCATTGGCTGTTCTTAATGAAATAAAAATTAATGAGGTGATTTTACTATGTATAAACTATACCATTGAAAAATAACTTAAACTATATGTAGTATTTACATATAGTAATTTGAATTCAAAAAGAAACAAGAGAGGTTTTGTAACAGAAAATTTTGACTTTTGAAAGAAAATAGTTAAAAGATGTAGATATTAATATCAATATGCTATATATAAAACGTAGGAAGATTTAAAAAATAGGAGACATGAAACATTCACTTTTTTAGGATACTAAATTAAACTAGCCTCTTAATCTTTTGAAAAAGAGAATTTACTATTAATTTAAATTATGAACTTTTTCTTCTTAGGTCATGCTCTTAAACCTCAGGTTTCCTCTATTTTCACATCATTTTTGGATGGCTTAAAGAAATTTTATATTACGAAGGTAAGAATTTTTATAAAATGCTAAAATTATAAGTGCTTATGATATTTTGTTTTCTGCCTTCTCCCCTTCACATGTACCTGTTATCAGGTATGTTTTTTCATGGTGCTATGTACATTTTTAATTATTATTTTTTATGTTGGAATACATATTTTATCAAGTAAATCAGTTATGCATTTAATTTCAGAAATAATTTTTTTCCAGATATGAAGTTCCTAAAAATAACATCAAACAGTTTTATACATGTAAGATTTTTTATAGTTTGATTTTTTTCTTTTCTTTTTTTGTAGTAGATATCTGTATCTAGTGAAATGAGAGTGTGGACTTTTTTTTTTTTTTTAATCTTTGCTGAATTCCTTTCCTAAAGGGTTATGCCAGCTTACATTACCTCTAGGGACACACCGGTGCTGTTTCTTTGTTCCATCCTTGCTATGGCATGTGGGAGTTGTGTTCTGTTATGTTTTAAATGTACTGAATCTAGGGGGGGAAAGTAGTACTTTATTTTAGTTAGTGTTTCTCATTGAAATTCCAGTGAGACCCATCATTTTCCTGTAATTCCTAGTAGAGTTTTTGTCTGCATTAGTTCAGTATGGTTATTTTGCCAAGGGTGGCAACTTCGTGGTTTTTTCCCTTGGTACTTTGCATGTACCATTTGAGTAATGGGATTATTAGATGCCTTTGTCATAAATGTGAATAATTTTTTGACTCTGGTGACTCCCTTTTTATTTATTTATTTATTTATTTATTTATTTGGGTGACTCCCTTTTTAATAAGAGTTTTTCTTTTTGGTGCAAAAGTTTCAAAATTTTGTATCTTTTCCTGTGATTATTTAACCACTTTTAAGTTGGGAGCATTTCTTCTCTCTCTTGCTTTTTTTGTTAAGTGGGAATTAAAAAATTTTTATCTTTATTACTCTTTGAATTTATTTCAGTTTTATGATTTGAGATAAAGCTCTAAATTAACCTTCACCTTGTACTCCCCCAATTGCTAACCAGTTGTGGCAGCACCATTAACTAATTAATCCCTGCTTCTCTTACATTAACTTGCCATGTCTGAGACATCTTATTTACTGACTCAGGACGTAGACTCCATTTTAATGTATCAAATACTGTATGATTTCTCTTATATATGCAATCTGGAAAAAAAATTTAAAAAATCACAAAAAACTAAGCTTATAGATACAGAGAACAGACTGGTAACTGCCAGAGACAGGGGTGAGGGGTGGGAAAAGAAGATGAACTTTTTTTGTTTTTAGGGGTTGAGGGGTGGAAGGAGAAGGTGAACTGTTTTTTTTGTTTGTTTGGTTTGTTTGTTTAGTTTATATAAATTGAATTTTATAAAGGTATCACATTTTTTTAAATGAGTTTTTGTTCTTGAAAAATTAAATGGATTTAATTGCTATAGGTCTAGTTCTTGTTTTTTAGAATTTTCCTTGTTTTCCATCATAGCCTACTGTTTGTCAACCTAGAAAAACTTTAGAAACTCTTCACCACCTTAGGAAGTCCATTAAGGTTTCTATCAGAATTGGAATGAACCTGTATATTAAGTTGAGCAAGAATTGACAGATTTAGGGGCACCTGGGTGGCTCAGTGGGTTAAAGCCTCTGCCTTCTGCTCAGGTCATGATACCAGAGTCCTGGGATCGAGCCCTGCATCGGGCTCTCTGCTAAGCGGGAAGTCTGCTTCCTCCTCTCTCTCTGCCTGCCTCTCTGCCTACTTGTGATCTCTGTCTGTCAAATAAATAAATCAAATCTTTAAAAAAGAAAAAAAGAATTGACAGATTTATATGCTTAGTTGAGGCATTCTAGAACATGTGTCTTTATAATCCATTTTTAGACATGTTTTCCTAATGAGGTTACATATTTCCTTTTATGGTTATTCTTAAGTATTTTAATTGTATATGTAAGCTCTCCTTTGGAAATGTTATTTAATAAGAAATTATTGTTGGTATGTAAGGATGCTGTTATTTTTTACTTTTTGCCATGTTACATCTTGCTAATTCATTATATTCTATCATTTGGTATTTCTATTTGCTTCTTTATTGCAGCTATAATTCTTACATGTTCTATTGTTGTACTGCTTACCCATATGTTATTATAAGTGACACCCTGGCACACTTTGAAAATAAGTAGTTTTCTATAGCTTTGTTACTTGTAATAACCTGATTAGGTGCATTAAACATTCTTTTTTGATTTACATGTAAAATTCCAAAGCTCAGTTTTCAAGAGTTGGTATCTTTGAGCCCCGATCAGAAAGAAAAATGAGCAAAGTGTATTTTGATTTACTGTTTTGTAGGATAAGACTTATCTGTAATAATTTTTTTTTTTTTGGTAGTTCAAAGGATTTGATCCAAATCAGCTAACTGTCGCTACATTACTATTTGAGGGCGACCGTGAGAAGGTTCTTCAACATGAAAAACAAGTGTATGACATCGCTGCAAAATTTGGGTATGGCTTTTAGTTCATAATGGCAAGAGAATGTTAATCTAAAATTCTGGTATCAGGGGCATCTGGGTGGCTCACTAGGTTAAGCCACTGCCTTTGTCTCAGGTCATGATCTCAGGGTCCTGGGATTGAGCCATGCATGGGGCTTCTCTGTTCAGCAGGGAGCTTGCTTTCTCTCTGCCTACTTGTGATCTCTCTCTCTCTGTCAAATAAATAAATAAAATCTTTTAAAAAATAAATAAATAAAATTCTAGTATCTGTAAACAGTTGTTAATGTATCCTTTCAAGTATTAAATTTGGGTAGTATATGATAGTCAACTTAAAATGTGTTGGTTTAAAAAAAAATGTGTTGGTTTATATCTAAAATTTGTGATCATATATATGATATTAAATATTTTATTATATTTTTCCATTAATGCTGATTTTATAATGTTTGCTTTCATTGTACTAGAGTAAAATATGAAAAATTCATAGTCCTCTTACTATTTAGTGGTAATTGTATATGTATAAAACATGTTATTAGTATGTTTTTAAAAGGAAATTTTTTAAACAAAAGAATTTGATAAATTTTCTATACTCCGCCCCTTGTCACTTACTGTTTTGTGCTGGTATAAAGAAACAGAAAACATTTCACATCTATAACCAACTGAATAATGATTGGGTGGTTTCTTTCTGTCTGCTTGATGGATTATGAGATTGATTGATGAGAACTATAGTGAAAATGCCATTTATCAGGACTACATTTTTTTCCTTTCCTTTCTAAGTACATAAATTAAGTTTCCTGGATAACATTTTCCTTTTTTTATTTCAGAGCTTAAAATATACATTATGTTTAATCTGAGTTCTTTGTAAATATTTACTTTAATTTCCCTTTTTTGCTATTATGAAAATAAATGGGCACTTAATTTGTAGCCTTGTCTTTTAGAATGCCTCACTTTTATGTATTTTTCTCACATACAATATTCAGCCCTTCATTGTTAGGATTTTCTGAACTTAGTGTTTAAATGCAGAATTCTTGGAAAAAGATCTAATCTTGGGCTTAATTTTTAGTTTACTTTTGTACTGTTTTTGAGTATTGCAAATTAATTTCTCGGTTTTATTTTTACCTTATTCTGA
The DNA here is from genome assembly GCF_922984935.1 of Meles meles. Classification (NCBI taxonomy): domain Eukaryota; kingdom Metazoa; phylum Chordata; class Mammalia; order Carnivora; family Mustelidae; genus Meles; species Meles meles. The sequence continues at coordinate 73,755,586 of NC_060074.1, forward strand.
AATTGGCAAGTGGAATTTCTTTAGTAAAAGATGAAATTAATTAATCTTTCACTTTTCCTCTTTCACAGTACCTTTTCTGAGAATTACTGATTTTTTAACTAAGTTAGTTAAGAGTAATTGTGCTATAAAAGTTCAGTTAGTAACTGAAAGGCTTAGATTACAGGCTAATCTCTGAATTTATTTTTGAAATGTACGTGTACCTACTTTTTAGTTTCTAAGTTTTGGGAGTTTATACAAAATTTGATTTTTAAACTTATTTCCTAAAATCCATGGTGTTAGAAAAAATTAAGGTGGTTTAGATGAAAACCTTTTATATCTAAAGTAAATCTTTTATTTCTGTTCTAACCTTAAAAAGAGGTTGAAACTTAAAAATATTTTTTATATATTTAAATAAATATTTAAAAATATTTTTATATATTTAAATATTTATTTATTTATTTATTTAAAGATTTTATTTATTTGACAGAGAGAGAGATAACAAGTAGGCAGAGAGAGAGGAGGAAGCAGGCTCCACTCCGAGCCGAGAGCCCGATGTGGGACTCGATCCTAGGACCCTGAGATCATGACCTGAGCCGAAGACAGAGGCTTAACCCACTGAGCCACTCAGGCACCCTATATATTTAAATATTTAATTGGTATTTCAGAATTGTTCAGCAGCACTTGTAGGGAAATGTACACTATAATATTTGAATCATGATATATAAATAAGGTAAATTTGCTTAGCTTCACCTTAATCCCTTGGTCCTCAACCTACTTCCCACACACACCCCCACACATAGATACACATGTACAGAAATTCTACTTTATAGTATCTTTAAGTGTCATTACAATTCAGAGTAGCCAGCAGAATCATTAGTCATTTGCTACATTTCCTATTGGACTGGGTGGGTAGGATGATGGCAAAATGCCTTTTCATGTGAGATAAGACATAATTTTTATAGGACATGTCCTGTCTTCTCTTGGATATCACTGCTGATGCCTAGTATATACTAGATGCTTGATTGAACATTTGTTGAAAGAATTAAGGAAACAATATTTTTCCCTAACAATTTTTATTCTGTTTCATATATGCCTAACTGCTGTGCCCCTCTTTAATCTTTAGGTATTTATCATAGCCATTTTGTCAGTTTTAAGTTGAGCCGCCAACTGTCATGAATTCTACTGTCATATAATTTGTCTTGTTTTTCCCATGTAATTCCGGTCATTTACAACTTAGAAGTTAAAAATGAACTTCCTTAAGATGCATCCAGGTCTTTTTAGATACTGATACTGAAGCCTCAGAACTACTGAGTTCATTCGAGTTATCTGTTGATATCAAACAAAACATATCAAAATCATCCATTAAAATAGGTTATAGTAAGTGAGATACCTATTTAAAGCAAGGGCAAAACATTAAATTCAAACTCTGATTGGGGTCTCGTTTTTTGGCTATTATTATTTGCTACTTACTAGTTATGTTATAATTAGTTTCTTAATGTACTTTCATCCTGGTTTCCTTCATTTGGATGCAGAAATCTTCTGTATTAACAATTGGCTGTCATTAGGCAGATGACTTAGGGCTATTTTGGTTTTGATTTGATTTGATACTTGGAAATATCTTCATATTGTTTTCTAGCAGAAGTCCGGGTTTTCTCCGTGTTTCTCCCTAGGCAGTAGTTCTTTGTTCTAATCACTGAAAGATTCAGGGATATTTTTCTTACTTAAGATGTCACTTGGCCAATCCTTGCTCCCCAATGAATGATTTCTTCTGCATAACTAAAAAGCAGCATAAATTTCTTTCTGCTGAAGTTTGATTAGTTAGTTTAGTTCGCGTATTTTATTTTGAATTAGGACATTATTCATCTATCCTTTATTTTCTGTTCTTTTGTTTTATCTTCTGTTCCTACCACCTCATTAGCTTTGAATTGATTATTTTAAATAAAGTACTCCCAACAGTTTAGACATTTTTAAGTGTTATCTTAGCCATTTTTCCTTCTTTCCTTATACCCCTACCCTAACACTGTTACATACCTTTGAACACGTATGCGCCAATGGAACATAATAGGCAACTGTTGAATAATCATATTTTGGTTGTTTATCTATGTTTGCTAGCAAAATACTTTAACTTCTCTAAGGGTTAAACAGAATAAACATTCCCTGTCAGCGATCATGATGGATGTATTGACATTTATCATAGAACTTAAGGTAATGTGTTATTGTTATTTTTAAAGTGTGTGCTTAAGTTGTTTAATGTAATTCAACATGAGAGTGATTAGGTTCACCAGATGGCTTTTTTATATAAAAAGATTGTCTCTCATTCCTCTTTCATTAGTCTTTCCAGCCCTTTCTCATGAAACAGGTTTAAATTTGTTTAAGAACCTTGTTAATTGATGTTTGAGATTTGTGGAGGGGAGTAGGAAGTAAGAGATGGATATTGCTACTTTGCCATAAAGTGGTTTGAACCTTAGTATACTTTTAAAGTTTCTCACAAATAGAAAATCTGGAATTAGAAAAATTTTAGACATATTTTATTTAGAATTAATTCTATATAGCAATCCTCACCAGTGAACCAATTACTACTTGGATCCAAGTTAAATACCAAAATGGCTGCAAAATGGCAAGTTAGAAGCATTTAATTTCTACACCCTACTCTTGTTTATACATGGTATTTTAAAGTAATCCTGTCTAGAAGATAGAGTTCTGAAAGTTACAGAAAGAGAAAGAGAAGGCGAAAGAGAGAGAGATCGAAATTACAGAAAGCTAAATTTGCCAGAAAACCTGTGATTCTGAAAAGCAAGCCTAGAATGACTTTTCTTCTTCTTTGGGATTTATGAGTAATTAGAATGACTTTGTTTTTTTCCTGTTTTGGATAAGAAAATGCATGTTTCTATGTGGTTTGTCACACTGAATTCCAAAGTGAAGCAGATCTTCCCACCCCACCATATGTTAGAACAGGATCTAAAGAAAAATAGCTTGACATGGGATTGCAGAGTAGGACTTTTTCTCATCTTGATTTAAGAGAGACAGGTCTACTAAATGTCCCTACCTGTTACTTCCCACCAAATACCTGCTTAGAGCGTGCCTCCTCAGGGATTCCCAGCACAGGTCTCCTGCACCCTTTGCTAGTCTTCACTGTCCTTTCTTTCTGCTGCTAGGCCCAAGATGAATTGTTCCTGTTTCCTAGTTCAGTAGTGTTTTTTCTTCCTTGGACTCAGTGTCTGATTCTGCTTCATATAGACTCAGATATTTTCCTCCATGCACTTACCTTACCACAGCAACCTTCTGACTTGTTTGCTTCTTGTTTTGGAGCTTTATTTGACCTCCTACCCTGACCTCAAATCCATATATATTCAATCCAGAATTATATTATTTCTTCTTACTTTTCACTCTCAACTGGTTGACTTTAAGTTTTGTCTTCTTTGGTCATTAACATTTAGTAATACAAACAGTGCCCCCCCACCCCCCCACCCCCTGCCAATTTCATTTCATTGTATTCCATTCCCAAGTGGTTGTAAGGCTAGAGCTGCTCCTGTCAAGTGTTTGCCACTTCCCTGGGTGATACTGATTTGTTTATAGGCAGCTATATTCTAAGTCAGGAAATCTGATTTGGCCCTTACATCTGAGCCTAAAATTGCCTTACAGTATTTATGTAATATAAGGGTACATCTATGCAGTATTACTTACTTACTGCTAAATCCAAGCAAAACTTAGGGGGAAGCAAGAACTTAACTCTAAGGTGTTAATCGAAGCAATAAGAAAATTGATTCTTCCAGAGAAGGCTCAAATAACAGAGGTTCAAGACCTGAGTCTTAGGCAACATTGTGGTTAAGGGCTTAGCATGCTGAGACCAAGGAGGTGTAATTATGGCATTCTGCAGAGAGACAGAGAAGATAATCACCCATTATGACCCAAGAAAGTCACATGAAAGTACACTTTTCTTTTCATCTGGTTTTATTGAGGGATTTTTTTTTTCCCATGGGCACTTTGGGTTGACTAAGAATAGTTAAAATTTAATTTCTGTCTGATAATGGGAACAAGCGAAAGTGAAAGCTCTTTACTGAAGGTAGTAGAATAAAAATGACTTTCACAAAGCAGAGTACTTGGACTGAATTATATGTCATATGGGATTAGTTCTAACTAGATCACCAAATACAGTTTCTGTGGATAAAACTACTTTCAAACAGAAATGAATAGTTCATAGTAATAAAACCTTACCTGTTTTCTTTTGTCTGTATGTTGCTTCATAAACTTTAATATTTCTGTGTACATATATTTTGTCTCATTTAAGTTACAAGTTTCATAAAATAAACACTGTGTCTGTTACTTCATATGCAGTGTGCATGAGTATGCAAAAAACTTTTTGGCATTTGGAAGATGTCCATCATTGTACATCTTTATATGTTTATAAGACTATAATGACACATGAATATATGGATAAGAATATATGAATAAAATAAGAGTATTTTAGGTATCTTGTTATGCTTGTGAAGTTTATTAAAGTTTTCTTAAATTTGTTTCTCCTGGCTAATTCTCTGTTGCCAGTATGGGTAGAAGTAGTTGAGTTCATATGAGTCAGTTTTATTAGTTTGATAGATAAAAGTTTGAAATTAATGACCAAACTGAAATATTATAAGTATTTTTAGGTTTTTGTTATCCAAGCTCATTCTTTTGACAGCTCTTTGATACATTTGTGATAAATTAGATTAAAATAAAAATGAGGGCACCTGGGTGGCTCAGTGGGTTAAGCCTCTGCCTTCAACTCGGGTCATGATCTCAGGGTCTTGGGATCGAGTCCCACATCGGGCTCTCTGCTCAGCGGGGAGCCAGCTTCCCCCTCTCTCTGCCTGCCTCTCTGCCTACTTGTGATCTCTCTCTGTCAAATAAATAAAATCTTAATAAATAAATAAATAAATAAATAAAATAAAAATCAGATGCAATGTAATATTTGTAAGCAGTTATCTTCAGGTGTCATATTAGTTTGGTTAGTTTTATATATATATATATATATTTTTTAAAGATTTTATTTATTTATTTGACAGAGAGAGATCACAAGTAGATAGAGAGGCAGGCAGAGAGAGAGAGAGAGAGAGGAGGAAGCAGTCTCCCTGCTGAGCAGAGAGCCCGATGTGGGGCTCGATCCCAGGACCCTGAGATCATGACCTGAGCCAAAGGCAGCGGCTTAACCCACTGAGCCACCCAGGCGCCCAGTTTTATATATTTTTAATAAACACATATGATATATATTCACAGTTCGTTCTTTAATTACAGTGGATTGGCAGCTGGAGAAGATAATGGGCAGAGAGGTTATTTGCTGACCTATGTCATCGCATACCTTCGAGTAAGTTATCTCGTATTTCCCTTGTCAGTTTATGTTGCAGACCATACTTTTCCTTACTTTGAATGAATAAAATTATTTTCTTAAATTTTAATCTAGTATGGTGTACCACATCATTTTACATGAATGTAGGACTAGCTTACAAGTGTTCAGAAGCCCAGTGAAATCTTCCTTCTATGTTTTCGAGGAATTTAAAGATTATTTAGGTCATTCTACTCTGACTAGTTCATAATCTCTTCTAAAGATATATAATCTTTCTTTAACTCTTTAAAAATTGGTATTTAACTTGGTTCCACGTAGTAATTGGTTCACTGGTGATGCTTGCTATATAAAATTAAATCTAAATAAAATAATTTGTCTAAAATTTTTCTAATTCCAGATTTTCTATTTGTGAGAAACTTTATTAGTCATGTTGATCAAGAGTCTACTATATAAAGACAATATTTTGATCTTCCTGTCAAAAAAAAAAAGTCTACTATCCTTACTGATAAAGTATTCTTTCAGAAGTTTATTCATTTATTTCATTTTGTTTTTCTACTTTGGCTATAATAAACTCAAGTTTTATAATTGTTTTTGCTCTTATTAGGGTTACATCTTGAAAATATTGCTTGTTTATGTAATTTGAAGGGTCTTATTTTAAAAAGTCATTCCTTAGATGTCCTACTGAGAATTTAACTTTCCTAAGTGCTGAATTTTCTAAATATTCACTTGGAAATTGTTCTGAAGGAAATATATAAACTTATATAAAATTTGTTTTTACTTCTCTAAGAAAGCTTGGATTGTGTTCTTATTTTATTTTTTTTTAAGATTTTTATTTATTTATTTGATAGAGATCTCAAGTAGGGGGAGAGGCAGGCAGAGAGAGAGAGAGAGAGAGGAGGAAGCAGGCTCCCCGCTGAGCAGAGAGCCCGATGTAGGGCTCGATCCCAGGACTCTGGGATCACGACCTGAGCCGAAGGCAGAGGCTTTAACCCACTGAGCCACCCAGGCGCCCCTGTGTTCTCGTTTTAAAATTAACTTAATCCTTGGGGCACCTGGGTGGCCTAGTCGGTTAAGCATCTATCTGCCTTCAGCTCAGGTCATGATCCCAGGGTCCTGGGATTGGCCCCGTATTGGGCTCCCCGCTCAGCAGGGAGCCTGCCTCTCCCTCTGCTTCTACCTGTCACTCTGTCTACTTGTGCTCTCTCTCTCTGTCAAGTTAATTTTTTAAAAAAATCTTAAAAAAATAATTTAATCCTTGGTAAGATCTAAATTTTAGGTTGCAGTAATGTTGAAGCATATACGTTTTCCTGGGCAACTCCATTCTTCCATGCTGATAAGGAAAATTACATTTATTGCTTGTATGTTATGTTCGAAATTGTGATTAAGGGATTTACAGATCATGAAAAGTAATAGGTGATTTTAGGTCTTATTAATAATGTTTACTTCCATAGACTATTACTACCCCAAGCTCTCCCATAGTAAGCAATCTGAATATATATAAATGTTTTGTTGGGCATTTTCTCTAAGTATATTGACCATTTTCCCATAATACTGAATTTAGAATTCTAGAAAATGAAATGTAACTGTAACAAGTACAGCATAGACACTGTTAAAACGGAATTAGAAGCAATTTTGAGATTTGGGGCGGAGTGATTATTTGTTTTGTCTTATTTTTTATTTTCCCAGTGCTTAATACCTTGTCACCAAGTGTATGTACTACATAAGTGAATGCAGAAGAGAAAATCCACATATTTTAGATCAGTAATTTGGGGATTTTTCCTTTCAACCAGTGGTAGAATTGAAATGATTCATTTTGCTAGAAGTGAAAATTTAACATGTATTGATTTTTCTACTTATACAATTTTCTTTCCTATCTTTGCACTTCTGTGGTGGCTTATGAATTGCCTTTTCCAGTTTTGGTATTAAAGCAGAATTGTATTCTGGTTAAAGAAATTTGGGCGCCTGGGTGGCTCAGTGGTTTAAGCCACTGCCTTCGGCTCGGGTCATGATCTCGGGGTCCTGGGATCGAGTCCCACATCAGGCTCTCTGCTCGTCGGGAGCCTGCTTCCCTCTCACTCTCTCTGCCTGCCTCTCTGCCTACTTATGATCTCTCTCTGTCAAATAAATAAATAAAATCTTTAAAAAAAAAAAAAGAAATTTGTATGGTAAGTTAGTTACCAAATAAGAATTATATCTTGTGTATTATAAAATATATTTTCCTAGCAGAGATGCTTCCAGATATCCTATCTTATTTAGTTACTACAAAGAGAGCACTATATTTTCTAATTTGTTTTTAAAGAAAAGTTGATTTCAGGAGAGAGATACCTTCTTCCTTTAGTCCCCCTCCCCCACTTCTCTGTTGGCCTGGTCCTTCCATCCTCCTGACCACTTTTTAATGTTGTTTAATTTGCTGTTTAGGTTACTAAAAAATCAGTCTTAGTATCTACATGTACTCAGACAGTTCTTAGATAGAGACTCCATTCCTTGGAGAAATATTTAAATTTCTGCCATGTGTCAGGCACATTGCCTGGTGTGTGAAGACAATAAGACAGTAAGACAGACAAAATTCCTGTCCTCCTGGAGGTTATAGCTCACTCTCAGGGCCACTTTCTAGTGCTTTTATAGAATGGAGAGTAAAGAGCAGTGGAGGTTACATTAGAAACAGGTAATACTAAAAATTATGTGAAATACTAGCAATATTATAATAGTATTAATTCTTCTGTGCCTGTTGTAATATCTTGATTTTTGTATATATGTTTTAACAGGACTTGGGTTTGGAATACTATGTATTAGGAGAGTCTTTCGAGACTTCTGCTCCTTGGGACAGGTAAAATATAATAAAATGCCTAATATTATTCAAATATGCTATAGGAGTTGCTGAAATAATGTATCTTTGTACATGAATATACAAATTTTTAAATTTTTGTAAAGAAACACTTTAAATTAATATCTTTGGGATGCCTGGGTGGTTCCAGCCAGTTGAGTATCTGACTTTCTGTTTCAGTTCAGGTCATGAGATTGAGCCCCTGCATTGGGCTCTTGACTCAGCAGAGGGTCTGCTTTAAATTCTCTCTCTCCCTCTCTCTCTCCCCTCCCCTCCACTCGTGTTCTCTCTCTAAAATAAATAAGTCTTTAAAAAAATCAATATCTTCTTCAGAATGTCATATTTGTGAGCCTTTTTGTTTGTTTGAGGCAGATTTGTCCATGTCCCAGAGAAGAAGAAGATATTACTGAAGTCTACGTTTAAAGAATCTTATTGAGCACTTAAATGTCACTGTATAGTTTCACTAGCTTTGGTGTAAAATTTTAAGTGCTTAATAGCTTAAATGTTCTCTGAAAAGTCCCCCCAAATTTTAAAACCACTGCTAACCTTCTTTTGTAATAAATGATTTAGCTTTTGATATTTGTAGGGGTACTATTAAGTAAGATTAATCTTTTGTCTGTCAAATCTTTTGTCTCTGGATCTCCACCCTAGAAGCTATGATTGACATCCACTTTCTATTTCAGAACTTTTTCCTGAGCTTGTTACCCAAATATGGATACATCACCATTAGATCTCCTCCACTCCCAAATAGGACCTTAAAAATTATATCAAAAACTAAATAACAAAGGGCGCCTGGGTGACTTAGTTGTTAAGCGTTTGCCTTTGGCTTACGGCATGATCCTTGCCGTGGTCCTGGGATCCAGCCCACTTCCCCCCTCCACGGGAAGCCTTCTTCTCCCTGTCTCACTCCCTCTGCTTGTATTCCCTCTCTCGCTGTCTCTCTCTCTCTCTGTCAAATAATTAAGTAAAATCTTTAAAAATAAATAAATAAGTAAATCAAGCCTAAGGTTCTCTTTATTAAAAAAAAAACAAAACACTAAAAAAAAAGAAATCGGATACCTTCATATTTTAAAACAACAGTATTTTGTGGTCAAAATGAATTTTGTAATTTGATGAAATATGAATATAGTGTGTGTTTTAGTTAATAGTGATGTCCTTAGGTCAGTTTCTTAGTTTTGACAAATCTGGCATGGTTAATATAATATGTCAACCTTAGAGGATACTGGGAAAAGAGGAACTCTTTGTACTGTTTTTGTGATTTTTCTGTATCTAAAACTATTTCAAATAAAAAGTTTATTTAAAATCTAGAAAAAAGGATTAACATTTTGAATATTATCAATCCCCTCTTCCCTTTAAGAGCTATTTCTTACCTATCTGTTTTCATTGACTTTTAATATCAGTCTAGCATAGCTTTACACATAGTTCATGTCCAGTAAGTCTTTGTTGAGCTATATTTTAGCTCGGTGCTTGACAATAGGCTATTGGACATTTGGTATAACATCATGACTACTATTTTTATATTAAGGGAAATGTTTTAGACATGGACACAGGTTAGTATTCCTATAAACCCAGAATTGAATTTTCATTAACATGTTCATTATGGCTTTTTAAAAGCTTTTCAAATCCTGTAATTAAATTTATTTTGAAATTGGGCTTGCCTGAATATAAGAAATTGCCTTCAGGAGGCTTGAGTATGCTTTTCTAACTTCTGTCTTTTCTATGGCAAAAAAAGAAAGAACTTGCTCCTTTGAAGTTGTAAGTGGAAGGATGCCAGGTAAACTAGCATTTATTCACATTTTTGAAAATTTTTTGAAAACTTTGTATTGTGTTCAATGATGTTTTCTAGGGTTGTGGATCTCTGCAGAAATGTAAAAGAGCGAATAACAAGGGAATGCAAAGAGAAGGGTGTTCAGTTTGCTCCTCTTTCTACCTGCAGGTGAGTTGTTGTTGTTGTTGTTCTTATACTACTTACCCTGAAAAGAAAAACAACCCACATTTTCTAATTAGTGGAGAAGTGTAATATTTGCCAGCTGAGGAATATCTTCAGTCTATTCCATTTAGCAAGTTTTCCTAAACTTCCCTTTTGCCACCTTCTTAGGATTGTGCCACTAGGATTTTAAAGCAGTCCTTAGCACTTTAGGAGTAGAATACCTTTCCATAAGTGAGCCGTCTATCCTACTGGGACAGAACGATAGTGCAGAGCCAAACCTTGGAGCTCCTGGAATAAGTAAAGTACTCCCTCTTCATTCACTGAAGCTGTCAATCACATATATATTCAAGAAAGTATAATTTAATACACACTCAACATAACTTTTTCTTCAATAGACAAAAGGCGCTTTTAACCACTTTGTTATTGATTAAATGAATGGGCATAGAATAAAGGAATGAGTGGAGCAAAATATCCAAATAAAGATTAAGTCGTTGTTTTCAATAGATCTTTCTACAGCAATGGAAATGTTCTTTGTCTCCCCTATCTGTTATGGTAGCCACAAGCCACATGTGGCTGTGGAGCTGTTGAAATGTGACTCTGGAACTGAATTTTAAGTTTTATTTAATTTCAAATAATTTAAATTTAAAACACTCCATGTAGCTGATATCTTCCACAGTGGGCAGTTAACTGAAAGTCTTGTCCTCTTTGTTAGATAGCAGCAGTCCAAAAGGAGGTTTTTCTTGAGAAGGGGCACTTTGTAGTCAGTCTTTTCTTATTAAAAGATCTGTATAAAACACCAGAAGGTTAAATGTATGAAGACTGAATCAAGCATTTGACTTCTCTATAAAGTTATAGAATTAATTGGAATGGAGAATAAAGGGAAATTAGGGGAGATTATGTGAAGGGGATCCTTAAAGTAAATGATACAGTAGTTATCTAGCACTTTAAAATTTTTTAAACATTCTATGTTGCATAACTGCCTCTCCTCTGTGTGTGTGTGTGTGTGTGTGTGTGTGTGTGTGTGTGTGTGTGGTTTTCAGGAATATAACTCAATATTTATTATAGACATAAGCACAAATTACAATAGAAGCAAAATTAGAAGTTAAGGTAATTTGGGAAATAATGTATTATCCTTATTGTTAAGTATACCTGATGCAGGACTCTAAACAACAGATATACTTCACCAAAATACCATTTTTGTATATTTCTATTTGTGATGCTTGTTCTGATTTGCTCAGAATCACTTAATCTTAGCCTGGGAAGGCAGACCTGGGCCTAATCCAGCTCGAGAACCAGGCCCTGCTGGCCACTGTTTGGCCATGGCAACTTCCTGTTTACTTTTAAATTTCTTTCTTTTGTAACACTACATGTGTATGACAGATGAAGGCGCTGTTTTACTGTTTATTAGTAATTTAATCTCTTAGAGCTCAGAGTTTATCGTTAGTAAGGCAGTGTAATACCATCTACTTGATGAGGCTTGTCAGTCTGAAATGTGAGAGAGGGTATGTGAAGGGCTATATGAATGCCATTGAATTGTTGTGAGGTCATTACATGAAACTTGAGGTAGACAACCTATACTAGTGCTAGTGAGGGAAATTTAGGTGTTGTTTTTTTTCTCCAATGACAAATCCTCATGAAGGCATCCAGTTGTTAAGTCGCTTGATAATTTGCATATATTTCATTTGTAAGACTACAAATATTTCTGTGCTTTTCAGACTGCTATTTCTTTTGATTTTTTTTCTTTTTTCTATCTTTTATATCCTCATCTTGTACTTCCCTACTACCAGATTGTATTTCTTAGTTCTACTTATTGCCCCCTTTGGGACAGAGATCTTTCAGAATTTGCTAAATTTTTATGCTTTTGCTGGGGTAAGAAAGCAAAATTCTAACATGAGATCTGAGAGAATCCTCTTAGACATTAAACGTTCATGTCAGCTTGAAAGATCTACTTGAAATTGTGTTTTTGGCTTCTGTGTGGGACGGAGAGTATCAGGGTTTGATGACATTTCAGGAAGTACTGAACCTATGTATTAATTTGTGTATTAACATGTTTTAGAACAAGTGTATTTGGGGATGAATCTAAAAACATAAAAGCTCAAAATGTGGATTATTGACTGGTCATTTGATATCTAAAGGAAGGGAAAAATAGGGACCTTGCTTTGTACAATAAAGAACTTATAACTTGATAAACCTGCTGGTAACCTAGTGACTGATCTTGGAGAGAACTTCTCCAAATAAAGGTGTAACAATATACACCTTTCTTTCTCCTTCTCTCTCTCTCTCTCTCTCTTTTTCTTTCTTTCTTTCTCTCTTTTTAAATTTGGAGATGTCTTTTAAAGTAAGTTTTTATCTTAAAGTCTAAGAAAAAATTTTCTGTTCGTTTATATTATGAACCCAAATTGATGCTTAATTCTTTTGATAGTCTGGTCTGCTATGCCTCCTACTGTAATACTGAGAGCAAATCAGGCCTAATAATCCAAAAGTCATTTGTTACCAGTAAAATTTGAAATACTTTAAATAATGGAATCTATTTTTTTGTAGTTGAGAATTTTTTTATTCCTTTGTTTTACCAAGTAGCGACTTAATAATTTTGTCCCCTCCTCCTTCTTCTGCCCCACCTCCCTATTTCTCTGTCCAGACTTCTCCCCTTCCATTATGAGAATATCACTGTGACAAACCACTACTTACTGTAAGTTACTGGGAAGGAAAATATTCTGCCCTCAGGATACCACAAGTCTTGGATCTTCAGAAGGATCTCATAAGGGCTTTAACTAAGGCTCTTTATTATGTATTGTAGGTAGATAGACTAAATTTGACATATGTCATTTATTAAGCAGCTATATTTTTAAGAATGATTTTCTGATAAAAGCTTAAATGCTCAGCTTCTGTGATCATTTTATAAAACCAAAATTTAGAATGTACAGTCTAGTTATTTGAATGGTTTTGGTAAGGAATTGTAAATATACTTCTTGTATCTCATACTTGATAAAATTAACATTTAACCAGAGTTTGATTTTGGTTTAGTTTGATTTGAGCCGCTTAATAGTGTGGGCCAAGGAGATTGTTGTGTGTTGAATGTAAATGTTGAATGTGTGAGATACATTTTTTAAACCTTTTAAAAATTTATTCCAAAATTAACTTGAAATAATTATAGCTCTCATTGAAATCAAAGATCCCAAGGAAAATAACTAGCTGTAGGGTACATTTATTGGGTTCATTTATTTCATTTCTGTCCATTAAAATGTACTTTATACTGGAATAGAAATTCTAATTCTAAATTTTCTGAAGTTTTATGGGAAGGAATTCCTGGCCAGTGAGTCTAACATAAGAACTCCAAAAATTTATTAGAAATTAAAGAATAATGTAATGACCTTGGCAGGCTTGCTATCAGTTGTCCAGATAATTTTGGAAACTGTTGGTATTTAAGTGTCTTAAATGATAGCATTGATCTATTAAAAGGTATAGACCTGAGTCAGTTTCTGAAGTAGATCCAAATTGAGGTTTTCAAAAAAATGGTTTTTTTATTATTTTTACTTTGTCTTTGAGTTACTGATCAGTGAAACTTTGTTATATGACTTTTAGAAGCCTGTTTATCTATTGAAACTGAACTCTGTGGTATAGATCCTAGATTTGTTGGAAGGTAGCAATGCTCTGTTAGTATTTAGTTGTGTTTTCTATTTATTGATATTGATTCAAATATGAGTGATACATATTTTACTAACTGCTATAAACTCATTTCATTCAGGTATCCTTTCAATGTATTTAAATTTGATTATTCCTAAATGATAGTGCCCTCATAGTTAAAACTGTTCTCCAGTTTTTCTTAAACCGTGTAAATCTGGTATTTAAAATGTAAACATTCAAGGGATCTTTTTTATGAGTGTGAATTAACACTAGAAGAAACACACAGCTGGCAAATTGACAGTAGCATTGTTAAACAGTTCATTTCTTCTGTGCTAAGGCACCTAACATTTGGCCTAAAAGGCCATTAAAATTTTAGATTAGATTCTATTTGTATTGTTGTAGTAAAAAGAGTATTTCCTCTGTATGCTCCTTCTGTTAAATTAAATTCTTTGTAGGAACCTCAGTAAATTGCACTCACAGATCTATGATTATCTTAGCCCTCTTTTAAATGCTTCACCTAATTGCACTTTGAAAGCCCAGATATATGTCATATATATGATTTAATAATCTAATGTGCGGGGCGCCTGGGTGGCTTAGTGGGTTAAGCCGCTGCCTTCAGCTCAGGTCATGATCTCAGGGTCCTGGGATCGAGTCCCGCATCGGGCTCTCTGCTCAGCAGGGGCCTGCTTCCCTCTCTCTCTCTGCCTGCCTCTCTATCTACTTGTGATCTCTCTCTGTCAAATAAATAAATAAAATCTTTAAAAAATAAATAAATAAATAAATAATCTGATGTGCTTGGTATCGTTTGTAAACACATATACAACATGCGCATATATGGGACCTAGAGTAAAACCTTCAGAGACAGTATTTTAAAGCCATGTTACTGCATTCGATCTGATCATGCAATTTGTTTCCAAAGTTCTTAATAATTATTAATATGAAGTTAGTGAAGATGCTGTATTTTACCCAGCCTGATCATTTTTGGTATTTGAACATTTCTCTTATTTCCAAGGTTTACTTTCTCATGCCTATTTTGTTGACTTTGAGGAAGTTTAGAAGGCTTATGATAGATCACCAAGTCCCATCTACTCTGTTTGGGGACTTCATTAACTTCCCTATACTTTGTAACAAAACCAAACCAAACCAGTCTCTTCTGAGGAGGTAGGGTTTTTGTTTATTTCAGATCAATTGGAGAAATATACATTGTTTTTAATTTTTTAAATTCTTTGGGTAATAATCCAGATTTACTAAAAAAAAAGTTGTTAAAAATAGTACAAATAGTTCCTGTGTTTCCTTCATCCACCCAATCTCCATTCCTTCCATGGAGTTCAGAGTCTGGGTAGAGAATGAGATTATGGCTTAAGCAAATTAAATGATCTTACCTTTACATTTCTAAATGTTAAATCTGATTTCACTTAATTTAAAATCTTGTGGGGATTGTCTCTTTGTTTTTTAGGGTGACGCAGACTTATGATGCAGGTGCATGTATCTATTTCTACTTTGCCTTTAACTACAGGGGAATAAGTGACCCACTGACTGTGTTTGAACAAACAGAGGTAATTTTGCATACATGAGTATACTTTTATATTCTTTTATTAATTTAAATAAACTTTCCTATCAATTTATGAATTTTAGTTTGACTCTCTTTAATCACTCAATGGCTTACCTGGTTGGTAGTTCATAGAAATGAGAAGCATATTTGGTGCACTGAGTTGTATACTGAATTGTGAGTTTAAAATGAATATTCTCTAGAGATGTTAGAATTCATATTCTGTAGTCTGTCATTCTTTGGTTGTTACTTACAGGATATAAAACCTGATTAACTTAAATACCAAAGGACTAGGAATCCTTGATACCACTTTGGCAGTACATCCATTTGCTGATGGTGGCCGCACTTGAAGTCAGCAGCCCTGATGTTCTTGCTTTTTGTTGCTGTAATATCCTCATTCTAGTTTTATAATTTTCTGTTTTGCTATAGCTATACATAGGCCACTGAGGTTCATTTACTGCTAGTTTCTGTTAACATTCCTTCAGTGGCCTTAAGATTCCAATTGTCATTATAAGTATGCCTAGAGTTGAGGAGACAGACTAAACTACAGAGGAACTGGGAGGAGACTGAGGTTTGTTAAAACCTTAGGTGTGCTCCCGTTTAAACTAGTGTTTAAAACCTTGTGTCTTAGTGTTATTGCATGCCTGCCAAAGGTAGCACCACGCAATGATTTTCAGTGCCACACTTTTAGACTCAAACCATAGCAGGATTTGGTTGGCTGCCTCCTATGCCTTTTTTTTTTTAAACAGCTTTTTTGAAGTATAATTGACATAGAGAAAACTGCACGTATTTGGAGTATACATTTTGATGAGTTTTGCATATGTTTACACCTGTGAAAATATCACCTCAATCAAAATAATGAATGTATTTATCACCCCCAAAAGTTCAAATACTTTTCCATCAGTTTAGCCTTTCAGTGTTTTGGTTGCCTTCTGACTACTCAAAGGTCCTGTCCCTGTACTACAAGAGTGAAATTATTCCTTTTTCCCCGATCCAAACTGCCATTCTCTAAGCACTACGAATTTTAAGTAGTTATTGCCTTATTTAAAATTATTTGTGTAATTAATATAATTTATTAAATTTAAAATAATTATTTAAAATAATTTGTTAGAAGGTATAATGCTAGCATTTTTTGGATTCATTTGAAAAACCCTAAATCCTAAGTGATGAGGGTTTATAAAGTTACTTTGCAATGAGATGTGGTCCATCTGTCCTGCCTGGGCCCTCTTCTACCCTGGCCTAATTCCTGATAGTTATACACACCTGAGTAATTCTGAGTTTTAGGCACTGTAGCTATTTCATCTCATGGCTGGTATATACTCATGAATTGAAAGTAATTCTACTTCTGTTCCCTTTTTTCCACTCGGCACTTCAGTCATTCTCTATTTTCCTTTAAGTGTTTATTTTTCTAACCTTAATGCTCTATAAGGAGATTAATCAGGGTCAAACATGTTAGGAGGAGAAAATAAGGGGTTTTTTTTTGCACTTAAATGTCCATAGGTCTGACCATAATTTGTTCCAGGAATTGACCTATGAAATGTTCTGGGTGTGGTGTATAAACAATGAACCTTGGAACCCTGAAAAAATAAAATTACATTAAAAAAAAAAAAGTAATGTTCTTCATAAAGGCTTTTCTGGTTGATCTCTGGTAGCTTTGCAAGTGATTTTGAGTCTGATGCCCACTTTATGATATTTGGTGAGCAGTTTAACCATCTACGCCTCATTTTCTTTGTCTGTGAAATATGGATAATTGTAATTATTCCATAAGGCTGTAGTGGAAAATAAATGAGTTGCTGCAGGTAAATTGCTTAGTGTACTTTTGTAGACACAAAATAAGCAGTTAAATGTTAAAACAAGCAGTTAAAATAAGTGTGAGTTAGTAACATTTGTTGGTATAGTAAGATGTTTACTTCAGAGTAAGACTTGACTGTCTTCACAAAACTTTTTATTATTATTAACAATGTAGTGCTGCTGAATTGATCATTTTTCTTCTTTTTGTTTTCTAGAATCTTGAAGTGACCATTGTAGGCATTGTGACCATTCACTAGAAAAAAAAAACTAGAAAAAAAAAAAAGCTAGGCTGCATATTTTAATTGTTTCTTAAATGTAGTTAACCCAAGAGAAAGGAAAATTAGGCTTCCAGTTTGTTGTTTAACCCAGGAAGTATGTGCCTCCTTTGGGAGTTGGGTTTTACTCTTTCCCTGCAAAGTGAAACCTAAGTAGCAACTGTTTGTTGTGTTGTTTCCAAATACAGGCAGCTGCTAGAGAAGAAATCCTTGCTAATGGAGGGAGTCTGTCGCATCACCATGGAGGTAGAATTTCTAATATTCCTACTGTTAAAAATAATTGGTTTGATAAAGTGCTGGGGAGAGCCACAACAGTACGTAATTTGAGGGCACCTGATATTTCTTGAGAGTTTGTATGTCTGTCATTGAGGTAGCCTAGAGTTGTGGTGGTAACCCACAGAAGAAATATTAAACATTACTGTTCTTCTTTTAAAGTATAAAATCTTATTTCTCTAATTTAAACACGAAGTTAATTACTTGCCATGCTTTAGATGTTATAACGGAAATGAGTCAACATTTTAATTTCCACATCATAGACATTTATTGTTTTCTGAGCTCTTACATGTAAATCAATTTGACTTTCAGATTGTTTTTTTTTTTTTACTTCCTGACTGTAGGTTTTTAACATGTTGTCAGTATCAGGTAACAAAATAAATATAGGTCAGATCATGTTACAATAAAACTTCAGTAATTTATTTGCATTTTCAGGTTCTAGGCCCTAGGTCTTTGTTAAAGATTCCCAAGTTTGATGAAATGATTTTAGAAATTATTGACTTGGGGTCGCCTGGGTGGCTCAGTGGGTTAAAGCCTCTGCCTTTGGCTCAGGTCGTGATCCCAGGGTCCTTGGATCAAGCCCCGCATTGGGCTTTCTGCTCCTCAGGGAGCCTGCTTCCTCCTCTCTCTCTGCCTGCCTGCCTCTCTGCCTACTTGTGATCTCTCTCTGTCAAATAAAATATTTTTTAAAAAAAGAAGAAATTATTGACTTGAACTTGAATGTAGCTAGGTTTGATTATGTATTAATTTATTAAGATTCTGCCTCATTTAAATAGAAATCTTATTTTTATTGTATTTCTCATATTTTTGTTTTCTGTGTTCTCAAAAATTACAGCTGCATAGAAAAAACTCTAAACTACCTGGTTTCCTCTAGTGCTTAGAAAAAGAAACTAGGTAAGCCTAAATACAAAGTATATTTCAGATGTGCTAGTAAAATGAAGATGCTTTCCCTTTACCAGTTTGCCCTCTTCTAAATTTCTAAGTATTAGAGTGTCCTCCAGGACTTCTCCCTGAGCCAGTTTGTTCTTCTGTGTTCACTCTGATGGTGATTACCTCAGTCCCAGGACTTAAAGATATGCTGATGATTCTCATCTACCAGAAAGCATTACCACCATTCTAGTTCAAATCACTCTTTCTTCCTGCTGAGACTTCTTCAGTAGCATGTTAGCTAGTCTTTCTACTGCCACTCTTGATCCCTTGTCATTTCTGTTGCTGCCAGAGTAATCTTTTCCCAAAATTCAGTGCTTTCTCCTCACACTAAAAATAAAATCCAAACTCTTTATCGGGACCTTTAAGGATATAAATGTTTCTATCTCTCCATCCACATCTCTTACTACTTTTTTACTCTAGCAACATTGGCTTTTTTGCTATTCTTCAGACATACCAACCCCCTTTCCCCTGCAAAGGGGAAATCCCCAGATTTTCTTAAATCTTAAAAGCCTGCAAGGCTTGGGGCGCCTGGGTGGCTCAGTGGGTTAAGCCGCTGCCTTCAGCTCAGGTCATGATCTCAGGGTCCTGGGATCGAGTCCCACATCGGGCTCTTTGCTCAGCAGCGAGCCTGCTTCCCTCTCTCTCTCTCTGCCTGCCTGTCTGTCTACTTGTGATCTCTCTCTGTCAAATAAATAAATAAAATCTTTAAAAAAAAAAAAAAGCCTGCAAGGCTTTTGCTGTTTCTTTTTTTTCTGCTGTTCTTCCATTCTCTTGTTTTTCCCCCAGATATTTTCATGGCTCACTTTCCCATCGTTTAGTTCTCTGATAAAAATGTCAGCTTCTTAGGGGTATCCTCCCTGTTCTTTAGTTTCTGTGTTCATCATTTGAATAAGTTCAGTGAGGTTATTGACTTTATCTTGTTCATCACTGTGTTTCCCAGTCCCTAGAACAGTGACTACTGGCTCTTCTGTATAGTAGATGCTCAATGAATATGTTAAGTGAGTGGCTAAGTGCCCAAGTGCTCACAGAATTTGGAGCTGTTTTGCAAATTTGCAAATAGCTCTGAATCATTCGTATTAAAATGGCTATAGTCTCAATGCTCATTTATCTTCAAATATTTAATAGTCAGGCCTTGTTTGAATATGGGGTCATGTTTAATGATGAAAAGGCTCAGTTTATTCCATAATATTTCTTTTTTTTTTTTAAGATTTTATTTATTTATTTGACACAGAGAGAGAGATCACAAGTAGGCAGAGAGGCAGGCAGAGAGAGAGGGGGAGGCAGGAGAGAGCCCGATACAGGGACTTGATCCCAGGACCCTGAGTTCATAACCCTAAGGCAGAGGCTTAACCCACTGAGCCACCCAGGCACCTCATTCCATAATATTTCTGAGAAAATATATTAGAGCCAGTTATTCAGTAGAAAGTAGGGTAAAATAACATACATTTCTCTACAACTGTATAACAGCAGCCATTTTAGTATTCTTCCATAGATGCATTATGTACTTAAGGTTCCATTCAGACTTTGTCTTAAAGCAAATAAAAGGTTGAGAGGCTTATAAACAAGGGGAAAGAACACAGACATTGGAATCAAATCTGTATTTGACTCCTGGTTCTTGCACTTAACTAGCTGGTGACCTTAAGGAAATAACTTCTCTGAGCTGGTGTTCTCTTCTGAAATAGAACTAATAGTACCTACCTTGTATATTAATACATTTAAAATAATAATTTAAAATACAATTATTATAAGAATTACATGTGATATGTAAAGTATCCAAGGTGCCATGCATATAGTAGGCGCTTAAAAAAAAAACCAGTAGCTTAAAAAAAAATAGCAATAGACAACTCCAAATGGAAACTCTGGTTTATATTCTTAACCATTGAAGAAAGGATTACAGTTTATGTGAAAAGGATACATTCATACATTTAAAGTATATGACACAACAATTGTCCTAACATATTTTCAGTTGTAACCTGCAGCTGGTCTCATTATATAGGAAGTTCTGTTATAATCTGTATGAAAGAAATTTCCTTTACACTCTTGGCTACAAAATATGCTATACAAAAATGTCTACTCTCATAAATGCCTCCTGCTTAAAGTTAATCATCTAATTTATAAATGTCAAATATCCTGTGCTGTTCAGTGTAGTTTCATAAAACAGAAACCTTTCTAGATAAATTTGAAATTGAATAGGTTTAATTGTCCTGCTAAACTTAACTAATGACAGAGCTTTTGAGAGATCACTTCTTTTTATGTGAAAAAAAGATTTTCCTTAATTTGCATCCTGAACTTAAAACTCAAGTTGACCTCATAGTGTCATCTTTATTTACTGACCTTCAGGCAGTGTCATGACATTCTCAGTACCATTTTTGAGTTCAAGAGTAGAAGGGCTGGCGGTGGGAGAATATTGATGCAATTTCTCTTAGAGGGTTTGGCCTGTAATTGTGATTAATAACGGTTGCTTTCACTATCTGGAAACAGACAGGCTGATTTGTCTGCCTACAATCATGCTGTGATAAATGGAGCTATTTTAACTCTGGTTTTGTGTATCAAAGAAAACAGATGTAGTCTGGAACTGGAGGCTATAGGAAATATAAAGTCTGCTTAACTTAATCTTCATAGTGCTTGTTTTTATAACTGACGAGCTGGTCAGTTTAAAGAGTTTTTACCAGCCATGTCCTTAATTTCAATTTATGACTTAAGTTTTTAAATTGTTCATTGGCTAATATTATACCTAAGTCCTTGTCAGGAAGTATAACTTTTTGATTAAATAAAACCAGTCTTAGTTTAAATATTGGTGTTTTTACCTAGCCAAAATTATTTCTTATTGTTCAGAGAATAACTGTGGGGTAGCTGCTCCAAGGTTTTGTTTGTTTTTTTGTTTGTTTGTGGTCTTAACAGAATCCGGTAGTATCAGAAACTTTAAAAGTAAAAAAGAGACGACTCAAAAGAATGAGCAAAAGATTGGCTTTAAAGCCTTTTGTTAAAACTGTAGTGTGAAATAAAAGACATACATATTGGAAAGGAAGAAATAAAATTCTTGCTATTAATAGGTGCCATAATTGTCTATGTAGACAATCCCAAAGAATCTAAAAACAAGATCAGCAAAACTGCAGAACTTAAGAGCACGCATAAAAATCAATCATGTTTCTAATATGAAGAAAAAACAGAGAGAAACTGAAATTTAAAATACAATGCCGGGGTGTCTGGGTGGCTCAGTGTATTAAAGCCTCTGCCTTCGGCTCAGGTCATGATCCCAGGGTCCTGGGATGGAGCCCCACATAGGGTTCTCTGCTCAGCAGGAAGCCTGCTTCCCCTTCTCTCTCTGCCTGCCTCTGCCTACCTGTGATCTCTGTCTGTCAAATAAATAAACAAAATCTTTTTTAAAAAAATACAATGCCATTTCCAGTTGCATCAAAGAAAATGAAGTGAACATAAATCTAACAAAATTTATACATACTTAGACATAAATCTAACAAAATATATACAGGATCAGTATCCTGAGAATTATAGCATGTTGATGAAAAAAATCAAAGAAGACTTAAATAAATGGAGAAACCGTGTTCATAGATTGGTTAAAAACTCGACGTAGTGAAGACAGCCATTTCCAGATTTACTTATTTGTTTAATGTAATTCCTGTAAAAACTTCAGCAAAATTTTTAGTAGGTACATTAAAGATTATTCTAAAATTTATATGGCAAGACAAAGGAACTAGATAGCCAAAACAGTTAGGAAAAACAATTATGAAAAAGAAGACTAAAGTCATAGGAATCTATCTATTTGATTTCAAGTCTTATAGCTCTAGTAAAATCAGGACTGTGCTGTTGGAGGAGGGAAACATCGTCAATGGAACAGAATAGAAAAGCCCCCCCCAATAAGTATGTCCAGCTGATTTTGATAACAATATTTTGATAAAATACAGAAGTAATACAGTAGAGGAAGTATATAGTTTTTCAACAAACGGTCCTGTAGTAAGTGGACATCTGTAAGCCCCCCCCCCAAAAAAAGAATCTTGACCTGAATTTCAACATCTTATACCAAAATTAACTCAAAATAGATAATGGACTTAAATATGAAACATAAAATAATAAAACTTTTCGAAGAAAACAGGAAAAAATCTTCAGGGTCTAGAGTTAGGCAAAGAGTTCTTAAGCTGGTCGCCAAAAGTATAGTCCTTTAAAGGAAAAGTTGATAAATTGGATCTCATCAAAATTAAAAATGTTTGCTCTGTGGAGGACTCTGGTAAGTGGATGAAAAGTTGAGCCACAGAGTGGTAGAAAAGACATGCAAACCACATGTCCAACAAAAGACCTATGTCTATGATATATAAAGAATTCTCGGGGCGCCTAGGTGGGTTAGTGGGTTAAAACCTCTGCCTTAGGCTCGGGTCATGATCCGAGGGTCCTGGGATGGAGCCCTGCATCGGGGCTCTCTGCTCAGCAGGGAGCCTGCTTCCCCCTCCTCTCTCTGCCTGCCTCTCTGGCTACTTGTGATCTTTGTCTGTCAAATAAATGAATAAAATCTTAAAAAAAAAAAAGAATTCTCAGAATTCAACAGTAAGATGCTAACAATCCAATTAGAAAGTGGGCAAAAGATACGAAGAATTTCACTAAAGAGGATATATAGGTGGTAAATAATCACATGAAAAGAGGCTCAACATCATTAGCTACTAGGAAAATGCAAATTAAAGCCACAAGGGAAATCACTATACACATATCAGAAAGCTAAAATTTTAAAATAGTGACAATATCAAATGCTGGTGAGATATGAATAAACTGGGTCAATAATACATTGCTGGAAGGGATGTGAAGACACTTCAGCAGTTTTTTATAAAATAAACATGCAACTAGCATTTAACCCAACAATTATACTCTTATATATACCAGGGGATTGTATACCAGGGTATTAAAAACTTAGGCTCACTCAAAAACTTCTGCATGAGTATTTAGAGCAGCTTTACCTATTATATAGTCCCAAACTAGAAACAGTGTAGATGTCCTTCAGCTAGTGGTTGGCACATCCATATCATGACAGTTCCTCAGCATTATGAAGGAAGCAACTTTCGGTGCGTGCAATAACTTGGGTAATTCTCCAGGGAATTATGATGAGTAAAAGAAAGCCAGTCCCCAAAGATTACATACAATACGATTCTATTTCTATGACATTTTTGAAGTGACTGAATTACAGAAATAGAGAACAGATTAACAGTTTCCAGAGGTCGGTTGTGGGGAAGGGGTGACTGTAGAACAGACAACACAGGTATCCTTGTAGTGATGGCATTGTTCTGTATCTGTATATCAATATCAGTATCCTGGTTGTGATTTTGATCTTTTGATGCCTAACAGATAAGTATAGCCTTTCCAATATTGAGTATCAGATTACCATAATATGGCAGAAAGTTCGTTTTGTCCTTTAAATTAATTTTTTTTCCTTTGGTTCCTGCTTTGTGACTGGCTTTTTCTCACAAAACTAATATATTTCCACTGAAGCAATGTTGTAAATAGAATTCAAGACCAGCCAATTTGACCCATAATTTCACTGAGCATTTAATTATTACAGCTATATCATAGGACAAACAGATTTGAGAACTGACAGAAAAATCTGTTGTAAAGGATGTATTGATCCCTGTGCCTTTCCATGTATACAGTTCCAGAAGATGCCTGTTGTAGCTTACACCCTCAGGTATATCACCATCATAGAATAGATGGCCTTGATACTAATATTTCTCTTTGGACCTCTAAAGAGGTCCCAGCAGTTTTATATCCAAGACTCTTCTAAGTAAGATGTTTTTAGTCTGAATGTCTATACTACATTATTAGATTGTTAGAGAATAATTAACTTTGTAGTTTCATGTGATAAACAGTTAATTCTAACAGATATTTTCAAATGCTCATCATGGACATACAAATCAAATGAGATACCACTCCACACCCATCAGAATGGCTAAAATTAACACCCAAAAGATGTTGATGAGGATGCAGAGAGATGGAAACCCTCTTACACTGTTGGTGGGAATGCAAACTGGTGCAACCACTCTAGGAAACAGTATGGAGGTTCTTCGAAAAGTTAAAAATAGGACTATCCTGTGACCCAGCAATTACAGTACGAAGTATTTACCCAAAGGATACAAATGTAATGATTTGAAGGGGCACATGCACTCCAGTGTTTTAGCAGCAATGTCCATAATAACCAGACTGTGGAAAGAGCCCAGATGTCCATCAACAGAGGAATGGATAAAGAAGATGTAGGGGTGTGTGTGTGTGTGTGTGTGTGTGTGTGTGTGTGTAGTGGGATACTACTCAGCCATCAAAAAAAAAATGAAATCTTACATTTGCAGTGCAGCTGATGGAACTAGAGGACATTATGCTAAGCAAAATAAGCAGTCAGAGAAAGACTTATCATATGACTTCACTTGTCTGAGGAATTTAAGAAAAAAAAAAACAACAGATGAACGTAGAGGAGGGGAAAGGTAAATAAATTAAGACAAAATCAGAGAAGATATACCATAAGAGACTCTTAACTACAGGAAACAAACTGACAGTTGCTGGAGGGGAGGTTGGTGGTGGGATGGGTTAACTGGGTGATGGGCATTAAGGAGGGCACGTGATGTAATGAGCACTGACTGTTACATGCAACTAATGAATCACTAAACTCTACCTCTGAAATTAATAATACACTATATGTTAGTTAATAGATTTTAAATTTTAAAAATGTATAACAGAAAAAAAACCATATAGATATTTTCAGATGTGAATCTATTAAAAGTGATGTTAGTTGAAATTTTTTTAAAATGTTGTTATGTATTGTCTAATACATAACAAAACCCACTAGGCTACCTTTGGCTATTTAAATTTAAATCAATTAAAATTAATTAAAATTAGGGCCGCCTGGGTGGCTAAGTCCATTAAGCATCCAACTCTTGATTTTTGGCTCAGGTTATGATCTCAGGGTTGTGAGATTGAGCCTCTGTCAGGCTCCGCAAGGGGCATGGAGCCTGCTTAAGATTCTTTCTCTCCGGGGCGCCTGGGTGGCTCAGTGGATTAAATCCTCTGCCTTCGGCTCAGGTCATGATCCTAGAGTCCTAGGATTGAGTCCCACATAGGGCTCTCTACTCAGCGGGGAGCCTGCTTCCTCCTCTCTCTCTGCCTGCCTCTCTGCCTACTTATGATCTCAAATAAATAAATGAATAAATTCTTTGAAAAAAAAAAAAGATTCTCTCTCTTCCTCTCCCTCTGCCCCTCCCTTACCTCTCTGTCTTTAAAAAAAATTAATTAAAATTAAAAATTCATGGGGTGCCTGGGTGGCTCAGTCGGTTGAGTGTCTGCCTTCAGCTTAGGTCATGATCCTGGCGTCCTGGGATTGAGCCCTGAGTGAGGCTGCTTGCTCAGCTGCATCTCCCTCTCCCTCTGCTTCTCCCTGCTGCTTGTGTTCTCTCTCTCTCAAATAAATAATTTTAAAAATCTTTTTAAAAAATAAAATTAAATTAAAAATTCATTTCCTCACTTGCACTAGCTATATTTCAAATGCTCATATCCACATGTGGGTAGGAGCTACAATGCTGAATAGTACAGATAAAGAACATTTCCATCATCATAAGAGAGTTGTATCAGATCGTGCTGTTAAGCTTTATTTCATATATATATATATATGTATATATATATATATATTCACGCATTGGGTAGAAAAATGGCACAAAAAATGACTTACAGGTTTTTTTTCAATAGATATTAAATTCAAGTTTTTAGGAGTTAACTTTTAAAATAAAGTAGCATTTGTTGGGGCGCCTGGGTGGCTCAGTGGGTTAAAGCCTCTGCCTTCGGCTCAGGTCATGATCCCAGGGTCCTGGGATCGAGCCCCACATCGGGCTCTCTGCTCAGCAGGGAGCCTGCTTCTCCCTCTCTCTCTGCCTGCCTCTCTGCCTACTTGTGATCTCTGTCTGTCAAATAAATAAATAAAATCTTTAAATAAATAAGTAGATAAAGTAAAATAAAATAAAGTAGCATTTGTCATCAGTGGTTGATGTTCTAAGATGTAACTTCCGTTTATCCTTTCTCCAGAATTTCAGTTTGGTCAGTAGCCTCAAATTTAGAGTAAGTTCACCTTGATACAGTTGATTGTAGCAGTGAGAGTATGTTACCCTTATGGAAACTGTTTGGGCTTCTAAGAGAGCCCCTTGGAAGCACCTAGTCCAGGATTTCTTCATTTCGGCACTGCAGATGGTCCTTTGTTCTGGAGACTGTTAGGGGCATTTAAGATGTTTAGCAGTGTCCCTGGCCTCTGTCCTTTAGATGCTGGTAACATCATCCCAGCTAGGACAACCAAAAATGTCTCTAGACATTACTGTATGTACTTTGGAGGGCAAAATTGCCCTCATTGAGAACCACTGATAGAGTCCAAAGAGTTATAGAGATTTGAAGGAAAGAGCTTTAGGTTCTTTGACTGACCTTTTGTTTTAGCTACTATAAAATAAATAGCTCTGCTTATATCCAAGAAATAACATCAGAATATAGGAAGTGCAAGGCAAATAGAAGCAATGGAAATTAAGGAAACTCAGATAGGTTTCCCTAGATACTTGAATTTCTGCTCCTAATCTAACAAGACTTACAGATAACTGTGGTTCAGTATTTATTTTTTATGTCTACTAACATTGAATTCTTACTGTGTGACATACACTATTCTACCACAGAACCACAAAAATGAATAAAACATGGCCCTAGTCTTCAAGGAGCATATGATGTTTTCTACTTTTCTTCTGCCCTTATGTATCTCATGTTATCTCACCTGTTTACTTGCTTTTTACTCCATTGTATAGGCATTACTTGACAACTTGGGTTTAAATTGCAAGTGTGTCAAGCCATCTGTGGGGAAAATGTAGCAGAATTATCACTTGGTTATATTCTGAAGACGGATCTCCTATGATCTGTTATTGGCCGTAGTAATTCAGACTTTTGTTCTATTTCATAATCTCTATAAAGACCTATTCAAGGATCAATAAGATCTTCGAGCTATTGTGTGAAATGCACAGATCAAATCTGAGCATGAAAAAAATTCACATTTTAAATATTGAATAAAAGAAAAATCCTGTTAGATTTTAATTGCTTTATTAAAGTCTGTTATATCCATGCCTTTGTCATCTCAATATCGGAAATTTCATTAGTAGAAAATAAGTCGAATATCTAAAAAAGAAATGGAAACATGACTTAAACTATCCACAAAGCACTAAACTAAACTCTTGGATAGGCATAGTCCCATCTCATGTGCCTTTAAAGTCTGGATGTTAGCATCCCTCAGTAGGAGATCTGTTGGCTAACATTCAGCATGTACCTCTACCAAAACCAAACACACCCAAAAATGTGCTGTGTAGCACAAATGCATGGACAAGTGCATCCTCTTTTCATGTTGAAACCCTTGCTCTGAAGAAGCATCATCGCAGTCAGATTACCTCAGAGTGGATGTTGTCCATGTTCTCTCTTCTTACCAGTACCTAATAAGTTTCATGGGGCCAGAACCGCAAATGGCATGAGGTTCTTGGGCTGATTCCAACACATATTCCAGCACTGATTCCTTACATAATAATTCACCAGTAGTTTGGTTGGATTAATTAAAACTTGTAATACAAAGTTAATGCTCAGATCGCTCATACAAGCACCTAAGTCAAGATTTTCTCTTTAAAATCTGACCTATAGAGTAGTGCTAAAGTGATATGCAGGATGCCCAAACTAGAACTTTCAAAATATAGTTGTTATATAGTAATGGTTACGTGCTTTTAGCTGTGGCTGAGTTCTACTTCTGAGCTTTAGCTTTGGTAATCCTAAATGTACAGTCTGTTTCATAATTTGTTTTTTAAATAAGCATGTAATCTTTGCAATCTTATAATCAGATTCATAATTCAAAAAGTTTTTAATTTAGCTAAAAAGAACTCTGGCCAGCAGACCCCAGATTTATCCCCCCCCCTTTTTTTTAAAGCTTTATCCTTTTTAAAACAGGACTATTTGGGATGGGGTGCCTGGGTGGCTCAGGGGGTTAAGCCTCTGCCTTCGGCTCAGGTCATAATCCCAGGGTCCTGGAATCAAGCCCCGCATTGGGCTCTCTGCTCAGCAGGGAGCCTGCTTCCCCCTCTCTCTATCTGCTTGCCTCTCTGCCTACTTGTGATCTCTCTCTCTCCCTGTCAAATAAATAAAATCTTAGAAAAAAACAAACAGGACTATTTGGTAGCTTCTGTGAAGCCTTCAGTCCCTTAGACCACAAAGAGTAGTTCCAGATAATTTTTGGTGACTAGGCTAGCTACCATATATATTTTTCATTTTTCACACCCAGTGCTTCCATACTCCCTGTACATGTTTGGTCATTCATATCACAAAATACATTCTTTCTTGGAGCTTAAGCATGCAGAAGGGATTGTTGAACTTGAGATTTCAAATACTGCCCCTAAACACTTCCATTTCCTCTGTTCCAAAAGTAGTTTTTAAAAAATATACTATATATTGTGGAGGAACATAAAATACTTGTCTTATCCAATCTGTATACACATAATTAGATATTAAGTTGTAAAAAGGTGAATTCCACTTTAATTTGAGCAGAAAAAGAATTTTCCCCTTAGTTTTTTTTTTTTTTTTAAAGATTTTATTTATTTATTTGACAGACAGAGATCACAAGTAGGTGGAGAGGCAGGCAGAGAGAGGAAGGGAAGCAGGCTCCCTGCTGAGCAGAGAGCCCGATGTGGGGCTCGATCCCAGGACCCTGGGATCATGACCTGAGCCGAAG
Organism: Meles meles; assembly: GCF_922984935.1. Taxonomy (NCBI): domain Eukaryota; kingdom Metazoa; phylum Chordata; class Mammalia; order Carnivora; family Mustelidae; genus Meles; species Meles meles. The sequence goes on from NC_060074.1 coordinate 73,784,843, forward strand.
GCAGCGGCTTAATCCACTGAGCCACCCAGGCGCACCTTTCCCCTTAGTTTTGATAACGTTCAGCATTTAGCTGGTCTGTATTTTTTGTATTTTTTTGTTTTAAAGATTTTATTTTTTCAAGAGGGAGAGAGAGAATGACCAGGGGGAGGGGTAGAGGGAGAGGGACAAGCAGACTTCCCACTGAGCATAGGAGCCCAATGTAGGCCTGGGTCCCAGGACCCTGAGATTATGACCTGAGCTGAAGGCAGATGGCTTAACTGACTGAACCACCCAGGCACCCAAGTTTTTGAATTTTTAAAAATATATCTAAGCCTCTTAAATACCTGGCTTTAGACTTTGGGCATCAATAGGATAATTGTGAGTTGTGGAGTACAAGGTCCCTATCTTAGCATTTTGTAGCTCTAGTGTTAGCTCTTAGCTAACTTCTGGAAAATCAGAAGTCAAATAAACATAGTTGAGTCAGTGGTTATGAATAACCCAGGTTCAGAAAGAGGCATAAACTTCATGTGGTAAGAATGTACATAAATGTCTTGTCATGAATAACGTGTGAATACATGCTAGGGATGCTGAAATAGTCTGTTATTTGCTATTCTTATCCATTCTCTCCTCGTCCAATATGGCATGCTACATAAGGACAGAGTGTCATTTCCTCCATTTCTGAAATGAGCTCTGCAAATGTTTAAGCACACATGTATTTGTGCACATGTGTGTTAAACGTGTCCTGACCAGTACAGTCAACTAATTTCTAAATGCCTAAATGCAGTGCAGGTAAGGATTGTACAAAGGACATTATTAGCGTTGTTGTTTAGCTCTAGAATAAAAATCTTCTACTTTGAAGTGTAATCTCTCTTTGAGATTAAAAATCTGGCCTTTGGGTTTTTGGGTTTTGTGTTTGGTTTTTTTTTTTTAGATTTTTATTTATTTATTTGACAGATCACGAGTAGACAGAGAGGCAAGCAGAGAGAGAGAGAGGAGGAAGCGAGCTCCCCACTGAGCAGAGAGCCCAGTGCGGGGCTCGATCCCAGGACCCTGAGATCATGACCTGAGCTGAAGGCAGAGGCTAATTTAACCCACTGAGCCACCTAGGTGCCCCTGGCCTTTGGTACTTTGTTGTTATTTTCACTTATTGATTCTTCTGCGATAGCTACCAAAGGTTCTTCAGCATTTTATGAAGACTATCTCTACTAATCATCTTAAAGTCTTAGAAGGCTGAAGATTATTACTTAAACTGTGTTTTCTGTCTGTACACTTATGCTACAGTATAGCTGACCTAATTGTTAAGCAAAACTAAAAAGATTCCTGGTCACTTTAATTTTATAGGCCATGATTTCTGACCTCAAATCAAATTCTGTCATCACTGATGGAAGAAGCTCAGAGACCTCTGCCATCAAGGGGTTAAATTCTTTCATTAAATATGTTTATGAGGGACCACAACCAACTGCTTTTTTTCTTTTTCCTTTTTTTTTTTTTAACTTTCTAGTTCACTAATCAAATGTATGTTAGATTGATTATTGTAAAAGTATAAACCATAGAAAATTTGACAAGATAGATGTGTAAATTATCCTTCTGACAGAACTAATGATGCACTCCAAGCACCTTCTGTTTTCCAGCGCTTGGTGAGCAACTTCATTAAATATGCAATGGCTGTTGGGTGGCTTCTCAGAGGATGGTTCAGCTCCTTGTGGAATTGCATTATTATTAGAGGTGTAAAACCAGGCAGACAAGCTAGCTGTTGGGCATCCTGCTGAGGTTCTAATGTGCTCCATCTTGTTGGAGCAGTTGTTTGCAGTCTTTTCAGGACAATTACATCCATAACCACAGGACACATTCAGTGAAACTATATTACAGATAACAGAGACTAACACTGACTGCTCTTCACCCCTCTCCCTAGAGCTGCCTCCGTGTGGGTAGCTTATAATAATGCGACTTCTATCACTCACAAAGTAGTTGTGTTTGTTTTTTTTTAAATCCCTTGGAGCAAATCGGAAAATAACTGATTTGTAACTTTTTTGAGTGCTTAAAATCATAGGCTGTTTGAGTTGAAAGACTTCATAGATTCTAATCCCTTTGAAGATGACAAAACCAAGGCTAAAGCATTGTAGTGAGTTGTCCTTTCGGGAGCTAGTAGGAGGACGTGGTAGAACATCTTTTTGGTGGTAGAGATTGCATGAATAAGAATCTGTTTTGTTTGGCTTCTGGTTTTAGAGCTCTTTTAAACAGTTTTTTTCTTTTTGAATTTAAGATTTTTTTTCCTGCTCTCATTTTTCCCCATCTTAATTCCAGCAAACTTTATTTCTGGAAGTCAAGCAGAAATCCTTTGCTTTCTAAGGGTATCATGCTATAATTTTAATGACAATTTGATAGTTTACTGGAGAACTGGACACAAAGATGGTTTCAGTTGAGCCTGAAATGATATTTAAGGCTCCAAATGGCAGATGCTACAGTGTATCACTGCAGTCTGATAAATGAGATTGCATTTTAGAATGACAGGCTGAATACTTTAATGAAAGAAGGTTTCCATTTCAGTTGGCCAATTAAATCACTGTTGATGACTTTGGATCGTTAATGAACATTTGTGGAAAATGACCATTTGAATTCAATTATTACAATAATATGTTTGAAAAGTACTAACTACAAATAAGCCTATCTGTAAATTAAAAAGATTTATCCATTTTGCCACAGATAAATTAGCATATTGCTTTGCTTTTCTTAATGCCAAAGCAAGTTAACATTTCAAAATTTTTTTTACAGATTAAGTCCATATCCTTTCTTATGAAAGTTCTGCTTAGAAAAGTTTGTTTTTTCATTGGGTGCCCTCAAAAAGATAATTTATGCTGTGGATCATCATATTACTTCATTATTCTTAAATTAGCAAGAGCTGGAAACAGAAAAGGGGAATATTATATAATATATAAAAGTAGAAGATTAAGTTTTAAATGGATTAGGTATTTATTTAGCGCCTTAAAAAAAATCTTTAATTCTGGAAAAACAGTAGGAAGAAAATAACCATTATTAGAGAACATGTAAATTTATTTAAAAGCAATATGAAAATAAAATGCAAATGAAAGTTTCATAACCACATTTTTTTCTTAAACCCATTACAGGTTCAGATTTCCTTAATTATTTTAAGCTTTACAGTATTTTATGGATGTATATATATCCTTCCATTTTTGCTATAATAGTTCCAATAAATTCATCTGGAGATGATGTTTTTCTTTAGTTAACTTCATTTTCTCTGAAACTTTGGCGTGTTTTGGTAGTTAAGATAGGAGGAGGGTTCTTTTGAAATGCATGTTTTTATCATTTTGTTATTTGTGAAGTGGGCCCTGATCTCAGCCCAGGCTTCCTTCATCTCCGTTTCACAGTTTACAGAGAAAGGAGACACTGTGGAGCTCAGGCTTCCCCTGGGAATACATTGGGCTTAATGAGCTTGATAGTCTGGTGGGCTCAATAAATCAAATAAAGCAAAACATTTCTCATTTTTGAATAAAAGCATTTATCACACAGTGTTTGTTCATTCATGGTCACAAGATTGATTGGTTCTCAGCATCATAGTGTATACTGAAGCATTTTTTTATTTTGTTTTTCCAGTGGGCAAGTTACGGAAGCAGTGGCTAAAGGAAAGTATCTCTGATGTTGGCTTTGGGATGCTGAAGTCTGTCAAGGAGTATGTGGACCCCAATAACATCTTTGGAAACAAAAACCTTTTATAAATCCATTACTGTTGTTACAAAAAAAAGTCACTTTTTTTTTTAAGTCTTCAACTATGGTTATACCAGTAATCAAATATATCATGGACTGTATTTCAGCAAAATTTGTTTTTTGGTTGAAAATAAGTTGTTAATCATTCTGTATTTGTTTTGTTTCTACATCTATGGATTGACAGATGGTATTCCTAAATCTCTCTCCTTGTAGGTGCATCAGTTGATCGCCAACTGGTTGTCATTTCAAATTTTAGTCAGGCAGCACAAGGCTGCTAGCTGTTATTTCAAAGGAAGATGCTGCCAGCTGCTCTGTATTGATGCCTCCCCTTGGGAACAAAGGCAGATTTGGGTATCATCCACTGCTTATCCAGGCTCTTTTTCAAAAGGGCGTCGCTGGGGAGCAGATATCTAGGGAAGGATTCCGTTGCGGAGTGATTACAAATTCTAGTGTGAGTAGGCCATTAAGGAGGGTACTCAGGAAAGAACATAGGCAACCTGTTACTTAGGATACCTTCAGTTCTGTGAGGTGCTTGGCCTACATTTTTCTTTGAAATTAGTATACAGTTACAGACCTTAAGTCAGTCTAAAAATTATTGTTAGGGACATGTTTTAGTTTTCCGTGTTTCTGTTTCTACTGAGGTATGAATTGTACGTGTATAACTGAGAAAACCTCTTGTTATATCCTAGTTCCTTCATAATATGTTGTATAAGAAAAACTGAGCTATCACTCATTGTATTTGAAGGACAGTTTTACCATGAAATGAATGCTTTTATAAGCTTAACAGTCCTAATGTTTCTGATTTCACATTCTTGTTGCTAAGACGCAGAAGAAGCTTCAACAGGAGCAGAAGAAGGAAGATTCCTTACACTTCATATCTCCAGTTTAAAGAATCATTTGGCTAATGAAACACAGTTATCATTTAACTATTGAATTTGAAATCTTCAAGTTTCAGTGACAATTTTTTTTAATTAACCCAAACAACGTGATAAATTTTCATATAAAACTAAAGTTTCAGTTTAGTTTTTAATAGTGATTTAACGCCTTTTTGAATTACTGGTTTAACCTAAATTTTGAAAAAAATGTATTAATACACATGCCATAATCAAAAGTTTGAAATGTCATATTTCTTAAATAATAGGGAGAACATTAATCACATTTAGCAGACATTTTTACATTCAAACCTGGATATTAAAATAAGTGAAATTATTACTTTGAATCACTGTCTGTCAAGGTTCATGATTCACATTTTGGGATGGATTCTTTTCTTAATGTAATACCTAACTTTTGATAATTTTTTAAAATTAATACTTGATCAAATAATGTAAGTCAAAGTGCAGACGATCCTTTAAAAGGACACAGTGTCTGTCTATGTAGCAACAGCTCCAAAGTATTTTTGGGCAGTTTGATACCTTTTATATCTGAAGTATACTTAACCAGAAAAGTGAAAATTTAAATTGACAAAATGGTATTTTTAAGACTTCAAAATGATAAAACAATTTGTAATAAAATTGGCCTCAAACTAATAAACTTAAAATCTGTAAGCAAATCAAAATTAAATATCAGTTTAACAACAAAAACTAAATGTTTATTTATTAGAAGCTGCCTCTCTTCACTGGTGATTTATTTTTAATTATAAAATTTCCAGCAGATCTTAGCTTTAAAAGCCCTTGCTATTTGAAATAGTTGGATGCTTGATGAGGAAATTCCACTTGCCTCTAGAATTATAAAAATCTCAGCTTTATAAAATGCATCTATCTATTCATGAAGGTAATTTCTCTAACTGGTAATCAAAATGTAAAACTTAATACAGTAGTAATATCTCACTGGAGTGTATCCATGTTTCTGAGTAATTTTTTTTTTAAATAAAATTTACAGATTCATAAGCAGACCCATTCCTTTGCACGTGATTGTTCTAACATTCTTCCCAGGGAATTCAGATTTCAACAACCTCAGAAATCTGTATTTGGTTTTAGGAAACTATAAATATCACAGCTGAAAATTGTTGTGTTCACTGTTCTACATGAACCTTACGGAATAATTAGTGATTTATGTCTTTGTTTTTCTTCTTCCATGTATGCAGGACTCCCCAACCTTGATTTTATAGTGACGACTACATTCTGTTCTTGGAATGATTTCTACAGGGAGTATTTTGAAACACATGAACACTCGCCAGTGCTGTTTCACTCTGATTTAGTAAATCAGAAACCCTGTCCCCCACTTTCTCACACCTGCTTCTGAGAGATACCTCGGAATATACTTAGTTTCTGTGGAGAACGGGGTTCTTGATTATGCACAGAGGCACTTAAACCTTGCCTCATATTTCTGGAATGTCTGAAAATGGCTTCATAAAAGTTAAAGCCTGGAGTACATTGTTTATGTGAGCTTTTAAACTCATTTTGAATAAGTTTCTTTAAAATTTTAAAAGCTCATAACCGATTTGATTTTTAGTACAGCATAAACATTGACTTGTCTTTCTTAAATTAGTCATATTTCTAATATTTGTTGATGTTACATTTGGGTTGAGGTTTTAGTGGGACTAGGAACTTGTTGGTAGTCAGAAGTGGCATTGAATACTAAAGACTCAATATGAGCAGGCTTTATTGACCCTTAGAAAAACTGATGCCTTAATGTTTGGTGCAAAATACAGTGCAAAAGTGAATTTTTTCTTATACTGAGTAACTTGGGCTTTTTTCGTTTAGTAAGAATTGTGGAAGTCACATGTTTATTGTGTCCAGCATTTTACCACAAAGAGGATTGAATTCTTTCGTCTTGGGAGGAATTGGGAATTTACATCCTAAACACTTACATATTTAGTACTATTACTTAAGAGCTACTTATGAAGCTGGAAGCCTTCTTAAATGTATTGATGTATTTTGGAAAACAAAAGCACAGTGAAGGATGAGCTTCCATCAGTGTGTCAGATACAGATGGTTGCAAGGAAACCTGGTTTTCAGAATATTCTCTTAGTAACTGCTAAGTCCTAGCTTACCTTTTTGATAATGCCTTTCTGCATGCTGGCTCCAGAGATTTTTCTTTTGTTCTTTTCTTTTTTAGCTACAACTTCTTAATCAGAGCTAATCAAAGAAGCCCTGTAGTCCCAAGCTGAAGCGTGTAACCTCAGCTGTTCAAATGGGGCTGGGTGTGGTTGAGCATCTATCCTGTATAAATGTAGAACACAAACAGTTCCTTATCATGGATTGATTCAGAAGCTGCATGTGCTGGCGCTTGAAGCAGGCACAATGGAATGCTGTGGACAGTGTCTGCATTTTAAGAAACACTGAGACAGGCATTAAGGATAGCTTTAATAGCTTTTCATTTACCACTTAATCTTTGGCAACTTTGCTTTTAATTAGGGCTTAGCTCATGGTGGAAGAAAAGCTGAAAATAACAAGTGCCAGTTTTGGATTGAAGAATCCAGAATCACTTTTGGCTTTACGAGTATGGAAGTGTGGCTTTGTTCAAGGCTCCAAATGAACCATATGTCAATACATTCATTGAATTCTTACTCATTTCAGGGTCCTGAAAAGGAAAGAATGTATACATTGATACAATTCAAAAAATGTAAAAGATTTTTTTTAACTATTGAATTTCATGCTGTCTGCTATGAAGGATGTAAGACACTTGGCTTTCTGCTTCCTAAACCACACTGTTTGCCTTCAGTGTGGAATTTGTAAAAACTACTTGTAACATCAACAGGTTATAGAAATGTATATCATTAATAAAATGCACCCAGGTCCAAGAGATTTTGTTTTCTTCAAAGGGAGTGGGAAGTTCATTTTTCTGCTTGCATATGGGTTTTTCTTTCATTTTTAGTTTTTCATCTTCATATTTCCACTGATTTGAAAACAAAATTTTATAATTTTATTAATGAAGCATAATCAAGCCCCTTTAGAATATAGTTAGCTAGATTTTATCACTAATTATTTTTTAAATCAATGTTGTATTCCTAGGAGGTGTTTAGTCTCCCTTGAACCTGAAGCATTCCAATTTGAACCTAGGAAGATCCTCAGAAAATGAGCACTGTGCTCGTCTAACCACAACAGTTCCTTAACAAACGTGAGTGAGGACCACTGATATATGGAACATTCAAGCCAAAGAACCATCACAGAATGAAGGAACTTGAGTTCTGTGAACATGAAAAGATTTCTTTTTTGGTTCCCAAAGGAGATTTTTTTTATAACTTTTTTTTCCCCACAAGGAAGAAAAATAACACATTAAGTATCATTAAGAACATTTTTCAGAGACTGAATTTCCAAATCTAAGGTGGAGAGAGAAGGAAAAGAAAAATGTTATAGTGTGGATTTCTAAGCTGCACAAATACCTGTTTTTCAGGCATCTTATTGTTAGCAGTGTTTTTCATGAAAAATATGAGTACCCTATGAAACTTATGGTTTAACCCTTAAAGTAATCTTGTTCACATATCCGTAAAGGACATGAAATGCTTATACTGGTACACAGTTTATATAAATAATTATTTTTTTGGACCTCTTAAGGAATATCCCCAAAAGTTTACAGTGCCTTGTTGGGATTTTTTTTTTTTCCATGAAATAGCCATTGTTTAAAATGAGTGGGAGAGGATAATTAAGTCTTTAAAGACTGAGATTGTTTAGTAGTTCAGGGCTCTTCCTCTTTAAGAATATGTCAGGAATTAAGTAGTTATGTGTAGAAATACTGAAAATCCTTTCCACAGTGTGGGTTTGGATCACCTGTTCTAGTCTGTTTCACTAGTTATAAGGTGGACCTGTACTTCATATATCCATTCAATTGATGGGATTTATAGGTACTTTCATTCTTAGATTTTCATTCCTATTGTCCCAATTTAGTAGCCCTAACTTAGTAGCCCTAAGATGTGGCTTAGTGGATGTGGCCTACTCACTCAGTCCCTGAGACACCCACTACTTGGTTTTGGATGTTAGCTCACACAGCTCCCTGAGGAGCAGGGCCTGTTGGGGTGGGGGGTTCTATTCCTTATATTGTGTGTCAGTCTTTTTTTCTGTGATGGTGCCTTCAGAATAATGAGTATTTCTGTTCCTGGACAATGATAAATCTCACGAGAAATATGTGTAGATTATATCTCTTAATTTTTGTCCTTTTTTGCTAAGCCTGTGAAATACTTTGGCTCTGATACAACTTGACTTGAATAATATCTTATCCTGAGTCTTCCTCCAAGGCAGTTCATATTCCTGCCAGTACTGTAGTGATCTTTTGGGAACTACATGTGGGTAAGCTCTTGTATGTAAGCCATTATATTGCTGTAACTAATGCATACAAACAGTTCTTTACGTTTATAGTTTAAATGTTGATACGTAGTGGGAAGGGAAGTTCCTGAGAGATTCAAAGCAGCTTTGTCAGTTCAGACTGAGCCATACTGTTTTCCACAAGGGCTCAAAACATAGTCTATCTACTGTGCTTTTGGTGTATGTTCGGATTCTCCTTTTATTGCTTTCCCTAGACTGTACTGTTCTATAAGCAAATGCCCATGTATGATTTTTAAGATGTGCTGGGAAGAAATAAAACAATATCAAAACCGCTCATTGTTACAGAAGTTGTTGCTTATTTCACGTTGATCCCATTTAACCTTATTTCAGCAGCGTCACGCTAGGCTGCCAGAGAGTGGATAGAATATAGTCTGTAACCATGAGTACCATCTCTGTTACTGAAGGACATGTGTACAGATACTGATCTTCTCCCTGCCTGTGGCTCCTGTACTGGAGGGAAGGTTACAGTTTTCTGGGCTCTGAAATGACTGAAGATCAAGCCTGTTGAACCTAACCTTCCTTGGTACATTTCAATAACCACTTGCCTCACTAAGATTTCAGCTCTTAGTTAAGTAAAGAAAGAAGTTTTCTGTCTGGCTCGTATGAGCTTGGACTGAATGAACCTTAGAAATCCTCTCATCTTACCTTTTCCTAAACATAATTGTCTAATTTCCCCTATCCCCCCAGGCCACAGATAACCGGTCTTCTGAACATTTGCTGTGACCACATAGGAATTTATTGCCTTTTCAGAAAGCCTGGTCCAGCTTGAAATCTTCCAGTATTAAGAGGTTTTTGCTGTTTAGACAAATCTACCTTCCCGTTCTATTCACCGAGGTGACTTTTAGCTCTGTAATCATAGAGAATTGTCCAGGTATTCTAGTGAAGGGCAGCTCAGGTTCCCCCACATCTTCTTCAGTCAGCTTTTGCTCCTGTGACTTGCAGAACCGTCACCATCCCAGTCTCTCTTCCTGTGTGCCTCCTTGATACGGTGGGGCTTTTTTGTTTTTTGTTTTTTTAGATTTATTTATTTTAGCAGGTGGAGGGACAGAGGGAGGAGGCAAGAGAGTCTCAAGCAGATTCCTTGCTGACTGCAGAGCATGACACAGGGCTCAACCTCACAACCCTGAGATCATGACCCGAGCCCAAACCAAGAGTCAGCATTTAACCGACTGCGCAACCCACGTGCCCCAAAATTTTATTTTTAAAATTTTATTTATTATTATGTTTTCTTTTTTTAGAAGAAAGCGTATGAGCAATCAGGGAGGAGGGGCAGGGAGTATCTCAAACAGGCTGTATGCTGAGTGGGGCTGGATCCCACTACCCCTAAGATCAGGACCTGAGCTGAAATCAAGAGTTGGATGCTCAACTGACTGAGCCACCACGTGCCTCCTCTTCGATGCTCTTAAAGTGAAGCGTCTAGGCCTGTATGTGCCAGAGTAGTAGCAATGCTTTCCTTATTCTAGTCACTAATAATGCATTTTTGATGAACATTGCACTGTCACCTCACACTGAACTTGAATTTAACAAAGCTTGTCTTTTCTGCCTATGCCATTTTGGCCACATCTCCCTGGAGTCTGATTTTTTTTTTTTAAGTCCAATTAGTTATATTTATTCTTACTAAAATCTGTATCTTGCTGGATTTGATTCCAGAGTTTCAAAATTTAAGAATCTTGACTTTGATCCAGAATGTTTTTTGTTCCATCCAGTTTTAGGTCCTTAGTAGAAGTGAGACATAGTATGTCTGGATCTGGTTGCAAGTAATGGCAGAAAACTGGAGTACATGAGAGTCTGCCCGGTAACACATCCATGAAAGAGCTTTCGGGGCACAGACAGCTATTCTTCCACTTCAGGTGCTATTGTCCACTTTACATTTTTATATTTTGTCCACAAATAGGCTTTTTGTCCCAATGAATCAATCAACAGTTATTTCAAATAAACCTTAAACATGCAATTACATTTACTTAAGTCAGTTGCCAGACTGAAATCCTTTGATGAAGCTTGCTGTCAAGTGTCTTGTCCTAGCCCAGGAGGAAAGCAGATGAGGTCTGCCATCACATTTACTTTTGCCTGCGTTTGGCCTCAGGGGCGTGTTTCTGTTTTCGATATACTTAAACCCAGTTTATGATGCGACCTGTTGATTGGGTCTAATATTGGCTGGTGTACAACCTCTTAAATTCATTCTGACACAGTTCTGTCACATCTTCTGTACCTTGTTGTATCCACAGTACACCTGGGAAAGTGCTCTTTAAAAATTGAAATTTTGTCACTATAAAGCTGTAAAATAAGAGAGGATGGGGTTCCAAAGCCTAAGAACACAATGGAAAGAGTTCTGTTCTGGAATTTTGAGTGTGATCCATTTTCCTCTACCAGCTACAAGTCATTTTCCCTACTTGGAACCAATTTCTTTTGTAAAACGAAAATCTCTAAGGTCCCTTCTAACTTGGTGATTCTGATTAAGTCTGGATATTTTTGCTGAATACTACCCTAGAAATGATGATTGCATTACCAATTTACTTTTTAATTCATCCTTTTTTAGCCAGACACTGTGCTGAGATTTAACCCTAGACAAGAGGTAATGATTGTTAAAATAATCCTGTGAAGTGAGTGGTATTATCCTTTTTTTTTTCTTACTGGTGAAATAACCAAGGTTTAGTGAGGCTGAGTAACATCAACTGTTCGTAAGTAGCTGGCAAGTGGGTCTAAGTCCAGTGCCTCTGCTGGCTGCTTCACTGCTCTAGGCTGCTTGTATTCGGTATCTATGACATATACAGAATTTCTGCTTTTAAAGTAGATTGTATATATTCTACATATAGACTATATAAATAGTCATTGCCCTCTGCAGGAGGGCATAAGTAAGGAAATGGAATCTCTCCTAGCTACAAAGTGGAGGCCACTGTCTTCAGGATTACACACCATAGAAAAATACCAGGATGTCTTTTGTCTCAGATACTGTTTTGCTCTGTAAATGTTTCATCCAGAAGGTCCTGTTTTGGTGCCTTTATAGGTTTAATATGAAACTTATAAAGGAAGTGCTGTGTTTGATGGCCTTAATAAATTTGCATTTTTAGAGCTTTAATGCTGTATTCCTTTGAGCTGCACTTAAAAATGTAAGAATACCTGTTTCTATAAGTTCTATACCTTCCCATAAAGAGACTGGAAATTGAAAGAACTGTTAAGATTAAGGAAATGTTTTATTATAATCTAGAGCCCATCTATGGAAAGTCACAGTTGCTTAAAACTGCTAATTTAAGAATTAAAGTTGCTGCTGAAGGATTTGAGCTACATTAGGATACTAAAAAAGTTGTGTGTATTTTGTAGCTAGAATGAAAGTATAAGTTTAGAATCTGGTGGTTACAGTCATTCTGCTTCTGTGGTTGGACAGCCAAGAACCCAGAGTTAGTGGCTCTTCACAAAATGTTCTGTTTAATACTCTGGGTACAGCTCTCAATAAGTGAATACAAAAAAGCCCAAATGTCACTTTAGTCCCAGAGACAAGACAAAGGATAAGAGGCAGTTAGTGAACGGTAGATTGTGAGCTGCAAGTCACACTTGCTAGGAATTAGTGTGTCAGAGAATACCATCAAGAAACCACAATCTCCAAGGTATTTCTAGATCTAGACCAATAACCATTAAGAAAAAGACTAAGGAACCTAAGACAAAAACTTATATTCAAAATGCTGGCATTCACTTGAAATGAAAAGCTTCGCTTTGGTGATGTTATCCTTTTAAAAGTAGGTACTTTAAACAGCTATACCCTACTTACCTGGACAGACTTCCAGCACTGCTAACCCTCCATATTCAAGTGTGGAAATAGGCCCAAGCCAAGTTACAGGACAGGGGGTCAGAAGGTTATTCCCTTAAAGCATCCTCTTCAAGTCATTTACCCTTTCTTACCTAACATTTTCTAGTAAGCTTATTTATCTGGGCATCAATCCCATAGCGCTCCACAAACAAATTGTTAGAATCTGGGGCTGAACCTATCACTGGCAGTTCTATATGGATTTGATCTGAGGAGCTCCTCTGAGGTTTGGGATGCCATACCTCTGTATTCCTGTCTCACTCTGCAGGGAGAGAGTGTGATCATCTCCTATGATTTCATTGCCTGATGACCGCCCTCTATCCCCACAGTTCTCCTAGTTCCTGACTTCTTATAAACAGGTCAGAGGTAATCACTATGCATCTGACCTCACAGATGGAGTTAGTGTGAATATTCGTGCCACAGCTGAGGCCAGATTCAAAGAAGGCTGTCGGGGAATGGGAATCCTTTGTCAGGCAGTCATGTCTCTGATCAAGAGAGTCTGCTGGTGGTTCTGCATGGAAAGATCAAGTTCCTATTCATGCCTGAGAAAATGAAAATAACTACTTGTGTACAAACAGGTTTATATTCTGAATATGTGGAGATGGGGGGTTGACTAGGATTATGAAATACTGGATTTAATCTTTGATTCCTTTAAAATATACCATGCAGACATGATGAAGAAAACAGAGTAAATGCTTTAGAAATATACAGAAATCCTTTTGTCAAGAAATGTGCTTTTAACAATTATATCTCTATGATACAAAGAGTTTGAGAGGCAGGGTGGGGGGTTTGGGGAGCAGGGAAGGAAAAAATGAAACAAGATGGGATCAGTAGGGAGACAAACCAGAAGGGACTCTTAATCTCACAAAACAAACTGAGGGTTGCTGGGGGGTGGGAGGGTAGGGAGAGGGTGGTTGGGTTATGGACATTGGGGAGGGTATGTGATATGGTGAGTGCTGTGAAATGTGTAAACGTGGCGATTCACAGACCTGTACCCCTGGGGCAAATAATACATTATATGTTGATAAAAATAAATAAATTCTTTAAAAAGTGCTTTTGACACTTAATACATAATGTTGTAAGAGCATAGAACAAAACTTTTCATCAGAGCTTTAGGGATGATGAAAGCCTTCAGTTAAATGGCAAAATACAGCCATTGTGAAGTCATTTGTTAGTGTCATAGTATCAATAAGCACAGCTAAGTACTTCCGAGGTGAATTTAAAAGAAATATATATCCTCAAGCACCTGGATGGCTCAGTTGGTTAAATGTCTGCCTTCAGTTCAGGTCATCATCCCAGAGTCCTGGGATTCAGTCCCGTACTGGGCTCCTTGCTCAGCCAGGAGTCTGCTTCTCCCTCTGCCTGTGGCTTCCCCTGCTTGTGCACGTGCGCGCTCTCTCTCTCTCTCTCTCTGACAAAATAAAATCTTAAAAAAAAAATATATATATATATATGTATATATATATATGTACATATATATGTACATATATATATATATACACACACACACACACACATATATTAAAATCTCCTAAAAATAAAGGACAGTAACGTCTGAAGAGTTAGGAATGTCCTCAGTCTCCTCTAACATTCAGAAGACAGGGCAGCTTCCGTAGGTGTGGTTCAAAAGTCTTTACTGTTGCCAGGCAGCAGTCTGTCAATCTGAGGGGTGCCTCTCCAGAGAGCCTGGGTAAGGAAGGGGACAAACGCCCTGATTGACCTTTATTCCTTTACTCAGAGGTAGGAGCAGTCAGGATTTCCTGATTCATTACTAACCAGGAAATCCCAGCTGCCCAGCGGCAAGGGGTTAAAACTGTTCTGAAAAGCTTTTTATGTTCTGGAAAGCTAAATTACACATACATGCAAACCACAAACACACAGCACCTGGGTAAATAAAATGTGACTGAATAAAGGCCAGGCTATTTGCAAAAGGGAATCTGGAAAACATTTGCTTTTGGGTGGTTAACGTTACTTACACCTTTTTTTTTTTTTTTTTTGCTTTTTTTAAAGAAAAAAAATAGAAGAAAGCTGCAAAAACATCAGAATTTTGACATGGCTGTTGAAAAGAAGATTTCAGTTCATTTACTTTCCTAATCTTAAGGGACTATGGAGATTGAGAGGCGCATAGAGCTACTGCACAAAGAAGCAGCAATACTTTTAGTATAAAAGTTGTTAAATGAAGACCATTTCCCAGAGACAGAATTGTGCTGTGGGATGCACTGAAGTCATTAAACATGAACTGTCTTCCAAACATGGGATCAAACATCTATGGTAAATGATATTATACATAATTATAATTAAGATTAAAAATGTTTATAAATTTAAAACCATTGGACTTCATGGTAGGCCAAATTTTCTAACAGATCTAATAGAATTTGAGCACCTAGGAAGTCATGCTGCAAAGGGTTTATGCTGCACATAAGGGATTTCTCCTGGGAGAAAAAAAAATCGTCATTTTATTATGGCAGGGACTCACTATTACTTGAAAGCTATCAGATTGAACTATGAGAAACTGCTAGTTTTGTAGGTCAATAACTTTGAAGAACAGCAATTTCATGTAATTCAACCTAATACTTTCTTTTCTGAACCAGGTCAATTTGGGGTTGACAGTTACATTTATGGATAAAGGGTAGGTAAACAAATAGTAAAGCTCATATATGGTTCATAAAATAAAATGCCTAAGCAGAATGAGTAGAGTTCTCCTTGGGAACGCTGTGGGTATGCAACTGGCATTATGAATCTACCAGATAAGGTTTCAGAACTTTTCATCCGTGATAGAGGTAGGAAAGAAGTTGGGTGGGGTCACGGGAATGGGGTAGATTTTTCCTTACCAGAGAGGCTACAACACAGAAACAACTCCAGCATTAACCTATCCTAAGTAGGTAGGAATTAAGAATAAGTTTTTAGGGGGCACCTGGGTGGCACAGTGCGTTAAGCCTCTGCCTTCGGCTCAGGTCATGATCTCGGGGTCCTGGGATTGAGACCCCTGTCGGGCTCTCTGCTCAGCAGGGAGCCTGCTCCTCCCCCGCCCCCCCCCACCGCAGTCCCCCTACCTTCCTTTCTGGCTACTTGTGATCTGTTAAATAAATAAATTTTTTTTTTTAAAGCAGAGGTACCCTGAAAACTTACTCTTTTTAAAAAAAATTTTTTTGGGGGGGGCGCTTGGGTGGCTCAGTGGGTTAAGGCCTCTGCCTTCCGCTCAGGTCATGATCCCAGGGTCCTGGGATTAAGCCCCGCATCGGGCTCTCTGCTCCGTATGGAGCCTGCTTCCTCCTCACTCTCTGCCTGCCTCTCTGCCTAGTTGTGATTTCTCTCTGTCAAATAAATAAAATATTTAAAAAAAAATTTTTTTTTAAAAAGAGTAAGTTTTCAGGGTACCTCTGCTTTTAGTCACTGTCTAGACATAAATGAGAGCAGAGTTATGAAAAAGTAACAGCGTATCTTGTTCATACGTACACATTATTAACAAATGGAACAAAAGAAAACTATGTAAAGTTGTTTTTTTAGCAATTGTTTATTGTCTTTATACCATAGCACCATAATTGATTTCCCACTGAATCTTGTCCATTAAGAAAACAAGAACTTTTATCACCTAAGGAATTTTGGTTACAGAAAGTGTTAAATCTATATTGGAAAACCCTGCCAAAACATCTTAAACTCTATGCAACGTGTGTGCATTTTATTTTATTTTATTTTTTTTAACGTGTGTGCATTTTAAATTAATATGAGGGTAACGTGAGAATAGAACACACAATCCCTAAAACTTAATACTAAAAGCATAGAAATCCTCTATGTTAACTACTTTGTTCTGGGCTTGATCGTGACAAGATAGTGCTGGAAATTGTAATCCCTGTGCAGGGGACACTCTAAATATAGCCAAGCACAACTGAGAAAAAAAGGAGAGGGAACATGGGCACTACAAGTTCCAATAAACACAGAGTCCCAATTCAGTTTCAAATTTTTCATGTATCTTTCTAGGTTAAAGTTAAAATAAGTAAAAAAGTTAAAGTAAAAATAATTTTTCATGTATCTTTCTAGGTCAAAGTTAAAATAAGGTTAATCTAATTAATATGATTTTCAAATGTACAAAGTTTAACATGTGACAAATGTAAAGATGATGATAGCTAAATAGAGATACAACTATAAATACAGATATATAAAGCAATTATGATAAAAGACATTATCAGACATAACTATATATTCCATCCTATAATCTCATAAATCAAAGCTTTTAATTGTCTGGATTCATATGTGACGGTATTCTTTCCACTATGCATTCTTTCTTCTTCCAGGGGTTGTTCAATAACGGCAGGTATGTTCCTGCCATAAAGTTCACAGTGTTCTAGAAACTGGACACATTCTTGAATAACACTGTCACGAAGCATGATCGTATGTTTTGACATGTTTTCTAATAAGGACAGGAAGCATCTTTTAGCATAATACCAGGTATCAGTTCCCAGTTTCTTCTGATAAGGTTCCAGGCTTTTGATAACCCGAGAAATACCAAAGTCGTAATTTCCTTTGGCACAGTAGAGTGTCCCTATCACCAAATTCACAATGCAGAGGTGGTAGATTTTCTTATCTGGGTCATCATAGGACAGCTGCTCTTCCTCCTTCTCGATCTTTCTCATCAACTCCTCGGCTTCTTCATTCTGACTTGTCATGATGTATGAAACACACAGGTTAGCCAGCACAATAGCGCTGACATTCAGGATGTTGTCATAGTGCTTCTTGACGATGGGTTCATAGAAACCGATAGCTTCTTTGTATTTGTTTTCCTGCATGAACAGGACATGAGCCACGTTCAGCTTCCACACATCATGGTCATTACAGAATTCCACAGACTTGCGGAAGATCTTTTCCACCATTGCATAATTCTCAAGGTTCCAGTAGATCTTTGCCTGGGCCATCAACACGGGAATATACTTCTCCAGAGTGTCATCGTACTCATTCACTGCCTTTTTGACAGCTTCATCATCTCTGTTGTGTCTTGCTTCCTGTACTTGTATGGTGAGTCTCCGGAGCTGTTCAGTCAGCATCCCTGCCAGCCCATCCAGCTTAATGAAGGCCTCTTCTGGGGCTGTCTGGCAAGTGATCATGGCATCCAGGAAGTCATAGAGATAGGGTGTGAGCAGCCTGTAGGTCAAATGGGCATTCTCCGCCAGGACATCGGCTGCCAGGTCAAAATACTCGTACTTACAGTAGAGCAGCAGCAGGTTGCCAAAGGTCTCCGGGGGAAAGGGGTTCTGCTGGAGCAAAAACTGCAGCTTTTCAAACCCCTCGGTAGGCCTGGCATCCATGTTCATGAGCGCCTGGTTGTGCAGGGTCACGGGGTCTAACTCTTCTTCTGCCCTAGGTGGCATGTCCGTGAGGGCTTCCTGGGCCGCCTCGTAGTTTCGCAGTTGGTACTCGATGGCGGCCTTGAGGTTGAAGGCTTCCACCAGGGCAGTCTGGTGAAGGACTAAGGTGTTGCCAACACTTCGCACGTCGATGCCTTCCGTGGTCATGCCCACGCCTAGCTCCGGGTGCTGGCGGATGCCACGCTCAATGATGTCGGCAATGTACTTGAGCGCCGGGGCGTAGTGCCGGCTGCTGTAATAGGCCAAAGCCAGGTTGTAGGAGAGGTCAGGCCGGTATCCCGAAGCCTGGAGGGCCGCAAGGAACTTGGCGCACGCGGCTTCATACTGTCCCTCCTTGTAGAGCAAACAACCCAGGTTGACCTGGCCGTCCAGTTCGTTCTCGCCCCCACTGTCGTCGCCCCCTTCCCCACTCAGCAGCTGCTCCACCAGGCTCTTGGCCCCGGGCAGGTCGCCCTCGCTGTACTTGATGGCGGCCTGCAGGCGGAGGACCCGGCCGTGGTAGGCGGGGTTGTCCAGCAGGAGGAAGGCCACCCGCGTGGCCTCTGGGTAGAGGCAGGCCTTGTACAGGGCCTGGGCCTGGTACAGGCGGTACTGCTCCAGTTCGGGGTGCAGCTGGCCCAGCTGCTCATAGCACTCGGCGGCCAGCGCGAACTCCTGCAGGCGGTAGTAGCAGTAGCCCAGCAGCGACAGGCCGGCGCGGCTCCTCGGGCTCCGCTGGAGCTCGCCGCCCAGCAGCTGCACGGCCTCGGCGTAGCGGGAGTCGCGGATGAGGCGGTACACGACGGCGGTGAACTCCCCATCGGGGATGTGCGCGCCGCTGAGCCCGGCCATAACCGCCGCGGTGCTGGTGCGTGCTGGTTACCACGGCAACGAGCCTGCCGGAAGCGGAAGATACATAGAATAGTTAGGTTTTTTTTCTTTTTGTGATTTTTTTTTTTTTTTTGGTCTATTCCCAATGTTACGTTGCAAGGGAAGACCAGACTAGGGTTAGAAAGGAATCACTAATTTGATTATTTCATGTCTGGGCTGTCACCAAGGCTCCAGAGTGTTAGCCGCGTTACCAAAGAAGAAACTGTTCGGGTAGTTCAGAGACCGAAACTCCACTTCCCGTCATGCTCTGGTTCGATCGCGGCGCTTCCAAGGTCGTGACCGCGTTGCATGCTGGGAGGCGTAGTCTCCGCCGGGCGGACGCACAGTCTTCAGGCGGTGAGGTTTTTCTGACTGTTTTTCGTTAGCGTTTACACTTCGCGCTACCCTCTGCCCTGAATCTCCGAATTTCACTACCTTAGAAAGACGGTGGAGAAAATGGTCTTTTCCAAGGTGGGATGAAAATAAAAGCACGACCAAGTTTCTAACTCTTCTAACTCTCCAAACCTAGTGTGTGTGTGTGTGTGTGTGTGTGTGTGTGTGTGTTCCAAGGTGGGATGAAAATAAAAGCACGACCAAGTTTCTAACTCTTCTAACTCTCCAAACCTAGTGTGTGTGTGTGTGTGTGTGTGTGTGTGTGTGTGTGTGTGTGTGTGTTCCAAGGTGGGATGAAAATAAAAGCACGACCAAGTTTCTAACTCTTCTAACTCTCCAAACCTAGTGTGTGTGTGTGTGTGTGTGTGTGTGTGTGTGTGTGTGTGTGTGTGTGTGTGTGTGTGGCTGATTCATGTACTTGTCAGGCTTTAATGTTTTATTTCAGTTAAAAAGAAATTTTTTTTTTTTAACCTCGGATTCCTAGTTTGAGGATCTCTGGAAATTTGTTCCAGTACGAAAAAATCCTGGACTTTCTTTTGTTCTTTTGTCATGTATTTGGAATAGATGCTCTAGATTCCATGTTAGTACCTCTGGGCTATATCTATGTAAATACTTTTGAATTTAATATTGTCCCTCATGGGACAGTGGAAAACTAGGGACATAATTATCCTGTAAAATTATAATGGATCACTAATAAAAAACATACCCATAGTTTAGACTGATGTGGAGACTAAAATTTGTGAGAGATGAGTATAATTTTTCAGTCAGAAATTAGAGACAAAGGTAGACAAAATAGCAAAAGACACAACTGGCTTATCCCAGTGAGGTAGCAGCAGTTCTTAAGATAATAAAATTAGCTATAATTTATGGAGTGCCTGGATGGCTCAGTCAGTTGTGTGTCTTGCTCTTAATTTTGGCCCAGGTCATGATATCAGGGTTGTGGGATTGAGCCACATGTTGGGCTCCACACTGGTTGTGGAGCCTGCTTAAGATTCTCCTCTCCCACTGTGTGTGTATGTCCCTCTCTAAAGGAAAAAAAAATATCTATAAGATATGAATATCATATGCAGTGCGTCTGGGGTAATGGGGTTTTCTTTCATAGTCTGACACAGCCTTTCAGATTTCCATTGGCTTCACTACAATCGAAGCTAAACATAGTCCAGGTAAAAACATGTCTTTGCTATGTAATTAAAGACTTCAATGCAAATCCCTTACCTGCCTCAATAGTATTGTAGCCTATAAGCCTTTTCTATAAATTCATTTTGGAGCCAATATCAGCTGTGTTGCAGGGCACTCTATTAAACTGTTCATATAGATTATCTCTCAGCTTAGTAATCACCTTGTATTCTGCTTATTAGACAGAGAGGAAAAAAAAGAACAGCTGAGCCATGATATCGAAATCTAAGTTATTAGGAAAGAGAGACTATTGAATTAATTCAATGTATGTATTACCTAAGAGCCCAGTTTTGCAGAAATACTAGTGTCTTGTTTTTTTGTTTGTTATTTTTTCCATTAAAACAACCACCTTGGTTTGGGCAGTAAAATTGGAACTTTCTGGCCTGAGTTGCAGCTGTCAGCAGATGTAAGGAAGTGATTGGTGTGTGGCAGTGTAGTTCCTAGTCACCTGTTATAGCTAAAAAGAGATTTCAGTAAGGCATCTGGATGCTAAATTATGAAGCAACTGATTCATGTACTTAAGCATTCTTTTCCCTTGCTGAGAAATCTGCCAAACTTGTGTTCTTCTAGATGGAACCAGACAAGGAGTCTTTCACTGCATGAATACTGGCAAAAGGAGAAACTGCACCCATTTCAGAGGAATTGAGGGGTCTCTGGGCCACTCAAGATTCCCTGAAAAAGCAGCTGAGAAGACCTCTATATCCCTACTCAAAAGCTTCTTCCAACCTAGTCTCTGGCTGGAGCCTTTTCTGGTCTTCAACCAAAGGAGGTACATGGCTTGAGGGATGCTAGCTAGTGTGGCTGAATAATCAAGAAATCGGGTCTTCTCCTTTATGGCTGCCTGATTGACACTTAACTCTTGAAAAAAAATATCCAAAAGGCTCAATATTTTGAAATCTTAATGTATTTTAAGTTCTTAAGTATGAAGCTATTACCTTTGGTAATTTGCTATTAAATCAAGGTAAAATGACAACATAGAAATGGGAAATTGCCTTTTATATCTTTTCGTGTGTTTCAGAGTTGTATCATGAAAACATTCACCTCCAGATGGCTTTTTGGAAATGTATGAAAAATGGACTATCTGCTCTCCCCCAAATTTCCCTGATCTCTTTAGACATCAGTTGGGGTCCTTTCTTTGTGTTGCTACCTGTCTGTGGATGAGGCAGCTGATGGGGAGCAGGAGGGAGGCTGCTCTGTGTCTTTCTCCTTGTTTCCTGTGCTACTGTTCCTGAGGCCTGGCTTGCAAAAAGCAGGACATTCGGTTTAGACAGATGGAGGGCAGGGTCATTTTCAAAATGAAATGAGCGCACAAATCACACTGTGAAATTGGCATGACCATCACTGCTGCTGTGATAGACTGACTTTTATTTAGTCTCTGATAGGCAGTTGGGGAATACACTAGTTTGGGGAGGCAGTAGTGAAAGAAGTCCCCTTAATTAATGATAGAAATTCTGGAAAGCAATAAATGGGGTGGAATATTATGAAATGTCATAAAGGATCATTTTGTTTCCAGCAAAATCTTGGAAAGCTGGATCATGTATCAGAAAGTAAGGGTATTGTAGCTTTCCTAGCAATAAGAAAGCATTTGGCGGTTGCAATAAAATGATTCAGTGCCTTATTGAAAGAAACTAGGCTCTGAGAAAATGAAGTTGGACTCAGGGTGGATTTTGCTGCATAAGCAGAGGCGTGTTGACCATAGAGAAGAATTCAATTTAGGCAAAATGTATAGGAGCTAAAAGCATGGTATTTGGCTCTTCATGTGCTCATGTTTGTCCCTGCCAAAACATGAGATGATTAAATCCCATCGATATTCTATTTGGCATTCTCTTATAAAGCTAATTGGAAATGACTGTTTCTTATTTAACTTGTAAAAATAACCACTTCTTTTTAGTAAACATTGTTTTTTATGAGTATTTCTTTTTTTTTTTTTTAAAGATTTTATTTATTTATTTGACAGAGAGATCACAAGTAGGCAGAGAGGCAGGCAGAGAGAGAGGAGGAAGCAGGCTCCCTGCGGAGCAGGGAGCCCGATGTGGGGCTCGATCCCAGGACCCTGATCATGACCTGAGCCGAAGGCAGCGGCTTAATCCACTGAGCCACCCAGGCGCCCCTTTATGAGTATTTCAACCTCAGCTATGATTGAACATTTTCCTTGATAAAGGAAGACCTTCTGCAAAACCATTTGCCAAGTTATTATTTCTGTTTCCCATCCAGTCTGGGCCATTTTCTGCAGGATGGCAAGATTGATTCCTCTGGAGTCCAGCTTGGTATTTTGTCCCTGTGTGTCTGTTGATGATGATAGAACTGACCCGCTTTCCACCACCTCTCACCTCTCACCCATAAACGGGAAGAAAAGAATAAATTAGTGCCAAAGTTGTAATGCAGTTCACCGACCTTTAGGAGCATCTGTTCAATCTTTTAAGACTCTTGGAAAAGATTGTATGCTGAAGTCACACGTGGGAACATTTAGGCTCAGACGGTGAGAAATTTAACCTCACTGAGACTTAATCTTTTTCCTCAGGTAGTTCCAGCTCTATTAATATTTTATATCATAATATGTTTCCTTCTTCATATATCTTGATTTTGCTCAAATAATTTCTATTTTGAGGTTTATGATGTTATTATCCAAACTAATTTATTAGGGAGATCACAAAACATGGTTTAGAAAAAGGAATTAGCAGAGTAGCCATAATGGTGGTACTACCCTTGAAAAACTTATTCCCTAGGGTTGGAGTGTGCTGTGGAATGCACTGATGGGACTGGTACCCAAATCACTTCATTTGAGCATTTTTTCACATTTCTAAGAGGCAAGAAATGATTTGTAGTATCACTTCTTTCTCCCAAGATTGTTGCCCTTCATAGTCAGATATGGCCTATGCTTGTTCTTATTTCTGCAGTTTAGCCATGAAAATAATAAATTGGGTGGGAAAGGTCTGTGAAGTCCATGGTCAGAAGATGCTATTCTTTTTTTTTTTTTTAAGATTTTATTTATTTATTTGAGAGAGAGAGAGCACGCACACAGAAGGAGAGGGAGAAACAGATTCTTCCCAGAGCAGAGAACCCAATGTGGGGCTCTATCCCAGGACCCTGAGATCATGACCTCACCTGAAGGCAGACACTTAACTGACTGAACCACCTAGGCGCCTCAGAAGATGCTGTTCTTTTTTTTTTTTTTTTTTTTTTTTAAAGATTTTATTTAGGGATGCCTGCTGGTTCAGTGGGTTAAAGCCTCTGCCTTCGGCTCAGGTCACGATCCCAGGGTCCTGATTTTGAGCCCCACATCGGGCTCTCTGCTCAGAAGGGAGCCTGCTTCTCCCTCTCTCTCTGCCTACTTGTGATCTCTGTCAAATAAATAAATAAAATCTTAAAAAAAAAAAAAGATTTTATTTATTTATTTGACAGACATCACAAGTGGGCAGAGAGGCAGACTCCCTGCTGAGCAGAGAGCCAGATGAGGGGTTTGATCCCATGACCCTGGGATCATGACCTGAGCCAAAGGTGGAGGCTTAACCCACCGAACCACCCAGGCGCCCCCAGAAGATGCTATTCTTATCAAAGAAAGTTGTCATCAGCTTTTGAGCGCGTTTTCTGGCTTACAGTACTAAAGAGCCATCCATGTTGGCTTTGACAACCAGCCATCTAATTGTCTCAAAAGTACTGTAGTATTTTTTAGGCTTTTCCTATAGAGAGTTATGGAACACACTCCCAGGGCCTGTGCTGGTGGACCATGGAACCCAACTCAGAAACCAAGCCTCTCCTTCAAGCCTCCTGGTGCTGTACTCCCCGAATCCAGTGAATAAAATTCTGACAATCTGCCTTTGAAATATGTCAACTCTGTATATTTCTCTCAGAATTCCACTACTGCTGCTCTGCTTTCTGCCACCATCTGTCTCCTGGATCTTTGATAAATCTCCTAAATGGCTTCCCTTCATCTCTTCCTGGGACCCTTAAAAAGATTCAGGGCACTTTTTCTCCCTTCTTTGTTTAGGGTTTTACTCTGCGGAACCTCCTTGTGCAAAACAAAACTCCCAGTGACTTTGCTTCCTAAGTGAGAGTTTCTGTCTCAAGTGTGTAAGATGTGGTCATTCATTCTAATGATTCTTGCTGCCTGCATGTATGGGAATGTCTTTAGACTGAAAGTTCAAATGGTTTTGAAAGGGATGGTTGCTACCTAATGGGTAAGTTAAACATTTGCGTCCAGGAATAGATGTTCTCCTGACATTTCAGATGCTGTATTCCTGAGTGCCTGATAAACTCCAGAAAGTGGAGGGGCAATGGTCTGGTGTAAATTGGTGTTTTCACTAATCCTGCTTCTCCAGGAAATTAAAGCACAAAATTAAATAGTATATTTTGTTCATTCAATAAAGTATTGTGGAGAATCCAGAACCTTCAAGAAACTCATCGACCAGGGGAGATACTTTAAGTACATTGAAAATCCACAACCCAGGCAATATGTGTGGTACCTAACGAGTTGGCACAACATGACATAGAGCTTCAGAGTTTAGAGTAAAAACAAACCAGCATTTGGCTAGGGTGGTGGTATATAGCTCTATCACAGATACCTTGCTCCTTCCCCCCACCTTTTTACAAGATTTTATTTATTTATTTGACAGAGAGAGAGATAGCCAGAGAGGAAACACCAGCAGGGGGAGAGGGAGAAGGAGAAGCAGGCTTCCCACTGAGCAGGTAGCTTGATGTGGGGCTCGATCCCAGGACACTGGGATCATGACCTGAGCCAAAGGCGGACGCTTAACAACTGAGCCACCCAGGCGCCCCTGCTCTTCCCTTTTATAACAAATATTTTCCAAGGCCCTCTTTGTTGTTTTGAAATGAAATTTGTATATGATATATAACATCCTATACACATAAGTTCTCTTCCTGTTTTCCTTCCCTTTTTTCTTCTTTTTAAAAAAGTCTTAGGAGGTACATGAACTGATCAGTCATAATCCTTAATCACTGACATAATCTCCATTATTGGTCCATTCATGGTCCTCTTCTAGTCTTCTGTTTATTTGTTTAACTATTTTTAATAATGTAAAAACCATAATGATGGCACCATCCAACATAAAAAGTAGATCCTTTACCATAACCTACATCTGACTCTGGAGATGTCTCCCAAACCATCCTCTTAGCTTTTTCATCCTGATTAACCAAAATCCTGTTTGGTGTTGTCTTTCTTCCGTTTTTTTTTTTAACTTAAAGATTTTTAATTATATATTTGCGAGACACAGAAGAGCATGAGTTGGGGGAGGGGCAGAGGGAAACAGAAAGGGACAAGCAGACTCCCCACGGAGTGAGGAGCCTGATGCAGGGCTTGCCCAGGACCCTGAGATCATGTCCTATGCTGAAGTCAGTGCTTAACTGACTGAGCCACCCAGACACCCCATCTTGGTTCCATTTCTATACAGTTTCATTGAATCTATATGGGTTTCTTGAACATATTTTTATTTTAGTTGTTTTAACTTTATCAAAAGTATTCACATGTATCTCCTCTTGTAATGTTGTAATTCTGAGATTCATCCGTATTTTTGCACATGTCGCTGCAGTCCACTGGTTTTGACTACTCTGTTACATACCATTCTGTGAACATTCCAGGTTTACTTACTTACTGTCCTATTGATGGGCATTCAGGTTGTGTCTCAATGTTTGCTGTTTTGAAAAGTGATGCTGTGACATATTTTTGTACATACTCCTTGGTGTACAGGTCCAAGATTTCTTTTGTATATATGCCTATAAGTGAGATTATTGTGTCATTAGAATATTTGGATGTTTAATGTTGTGCATAACCCAAACTGTTTTCCTTAATAGTTGGTCTAATTTACATCCCCGCAGCAGCATATAAGAGATTCTAGAAATCTGCATTCTCTCTAATACTTCATCTTGTCAAAATTCATATTTATTGGCCATATATATAGTTTCTCTTTTGCGACAAGCCCAATCTTATATTTGCTCATTTTTCTATTAGGTTCTTAGTGTTTTTCTTAGGATTTTAGGAGCTCTTTGTATACTCTTTTACTAATCTTTATCAGTAATGTGAATTGCAGGCTTCTTTTTCCGGTTAGTAACTTTTCACTTTCTTTAAGGTAAAGTACTTAAGTTTAATGTAGTTAAATTTATTAATCTTTTCTTTTATACTCAGTGCTTTTTATATCTTGTTTTGAAAACTTCTTTACTTCACGGCTACATTATACTCACATATATTTTTAAAAGTTTTGTTTCTTCATTTAAATTTTTAATGCATTGGGAGTCGATTATTGTGTGTGTTGTGAGGTAGAGATTCAATCTAATTTTCTTCCAAATGGATAACCTTCTTTTTTTAGCTCCATTTATTGAACAGTCTCTCAGTGTACCCCAATTTGACATGGCTTTTCTGAAATATACCAAGTTTCCTGTGTATATCGGCCTGTTTTAGAGCTCTCTATTCTTTTCCATTGTCAGCTTGGGACAAAGTTTGGGACCCACACAACATTGTCTTAATTTCTGTAGCTCCATTATAAATCTAAATATGGTTGGGCAATACCCCACTTTCAGAAGTGAACTGTCAGGGCACCAGGGTGGTTCAATTGGTTAAGCATCTTTCTAAGGCTCAGGTCATATTCTCAGGGTCCTGGGTTCGAGTCACCATTGGGGTCCATGCTCCCAGGGGAGTCTGCTTCTCCTTCTCCCTCTGCCATGCCCCCACTCATGCACATATGTGCTGTCTCTCAAATAGAGAAATAAAATCCTAAATAATAATAATAATAATAATAATAAATTAAAGCATTTTGGCTGCTCTTGGCCCTTTACTTTTCCTTATATACCTAATTTTTAAATCAATACTATAAAATAATGCCCTTACTATAATATGAAGAAGAGATAAATGGAAAATGTTTCTATAGAATAGTATGTAGTTTCATGCATATAAGTTCTAGGCAATACCAGAACAACAATCTTCTGAGATGTTCTACCAGAAGAACATCCCCACAAATATTCAAAATGCCCCCTGAGAGTGGTGCAGCCCCTACTGAGAGCTGACAGGTTAGAGAAGTGGAGTGATGCCATCCAGAAGTCTTGGAGGATGGGTGGGATTTAAGCTTGCAGATAGCAGAGAGAGAAAGAGGTCAAGTTTCACTGCAAAGTTTAAAAAGCACATGGTTATAAAAAGAGATGTTTAGGGGCACCTGAGTGGCTCAGTGGGTTAAAGCCTCTGCCTTCGGCTCAGGTCATGATCCCAGGGTCTTGGGATGGAGCTCCACATTAGGCTCTCTGCTCCGCAGGGAGCCTGCTTCCTCCTCTCTCTCTGCCTGCCTCTCTGCCTAGTTATGATTTCTCTCTGTCAAATAAATAAAATATTTAAAAAAAAAAAGATGTTTAATAAAAAGTTCATCCTGATGAAGTTGGGAGTAAGTTGGAAAGATTTTTTGGAATGTTTTTTGTTTCTTTGGGAGTGGCTGATGCAGGCCAAAGTTAGTTAATACCTATATCACAACCACTTAGCTGGTATGGTCCAACACAGCTGACCCATCTGCTTTCCTTTGGGCAAATCATCTAGAGACGAAATTAAGTTCTGAGAACATAAACTAATAAACCAAAGCAATAAATCCAGCTTTAATAAAAATGAAACAGGTTCCCCACATTTCACTTTAAGCTATAATTTTAAGTACATTTACCTTGTATTTTATTAAGCACCTTCATAATAACCTTTTTTTTTAAATTGAGAAGTATTTCCTGTTCTTTCACTCTGCCTCTGTGGATGGCTTAGATCTTTTTTAAAACAAGATTTGGACATTTTAAGAGCATGATTATTGCTGCCTGATAAAACAAGGTAGTTGGAGAGTGGGGAAAGGGCCCCGAACTTGTTTATTTGATGACTAAGCTGGCCTCCTTGAGAACTGCAGTCTTCCTTAGGTAGGGGTCCTTAGGCTACATTTCATTCTGTTTATCCTATAGGGAGGGAGTCAAAAGGGAGGCTGTTCACTTGCCTTTTTAGTATTAGTTTCTGTATAAGTTTAAGGGTCTAACTAGCAATTCCCTTTAAAGACAGAATGGCTAGTTTTTTCTAGACAGTTAGTCAATGGCATTAGGACCTCCTTAAAGGTGTTGATGTTACAAAGGTATATTCAGATGGTGTGTTTCATAGTGAAGGGCTTTCTTTGAGCCTGATTCTAAATAGAATACCTTTGAATCTGTACAGTATTATTTAATCCAGACATTAACTGTACCAAATCACTTCTATGACATTTAAAAAGTTTTTTTTTAAGATTTTATTTATTTATTTGACAGACAGAGATCACAAGTAGGCAGAGAGGCAGGCAGGAGGAAGCAGTCTCGCCGCTGAGCAGAGAGCCCAATGTGGGACTCCCTCCCAGGACCCTGGGATCATGACCTGAGCTGAAGGCAGAGGCTTTAACCCACTGAGCCACCTAAGTGCCCATAAAAAGTTTTTTTACTACTAACATATTTCAGTATCCCCCTACTCCAGGTTTGCCAGCTTTTGCAAATAAAACTGCAGACAGGACATGTAGTATAAGGAGAAGTATATTTGCGACATATATTGAAAAGTCATCTATTTATCTCAAATTCAAATTTAACTGGGCATTTCTGTATTTTATCTGGCTACCCCATCCCCAATGTGTCATACTCAGATTTTTTACTTCCACTGAACTCGGACTTCTCTTAAATATTACTTTTCCTGGCATAATCTTTATTTCTTACAACTATACAAATATGGAAGATGCTCATTTTCTTTACACTTTCCCATATACCACTCCCACAAGGCACTAAGTAGCAGTAACATTGGGGAGGGGGATGTATGTGAGAATAATTGGGTTAAAGAGAAGCAATAAAACCTTATCTCTTATCCCAGGTATAGTATGTCTGTGTATAAAAAAAGAACTTAATTTTTTGGGGTTTCTATATATGTGACATATTTTGATATATTGAACTAATTAAAATATCTTCATTAAGCAATAATGATCTTCATCATTTTTAATCCTGTAGCTTGTTTCGTTGAATGAATTTAATTCAGCTCTTTTTGAAGATTTTATTTATTTATTTGAGAGAGAGAGCAGGGGGAGGGGCAGAGGAAGAAAATCTCCAGCAGACTCTGCGCTGAGCACAGAGTCTGTACAGGGATCAATCTCACGACACTGAGATCATGATCTCAGCTGAAATCCAGCTGCTTAACTGACTAGGCCACCCAGATGCCCCTAAGTCAGCTCCTTTTAATAAAAATTTGGTGTCCATGGCAGAATAAACAACTTTGTACTGAAAAGATTAGCTATCCCTATTGTAAAAAATCATATACTACACTAGGGGTTTTTCACTTACTTTCTCTTCTCTTGAGTTACAGACTCCCTGCTCTCTTCCTAGGCCATCCCTTCTCATCATCTCTTCTCATCTCTCCCGACGTCTCCCCTTTTTCAGGCCCCCTATTCCTCCAGCACTGCTCCGAGAAACTCAAAAATTCTTCTCACTTTGTAAGCCTTCTTGTCTCATTCAGCCTATCTCCTATGGACCATCTTGCTACAGCCAAAGTGTTATCCACATGTTTGGTAGTTATCATGTTTGGTAGGGAAAGTTATCCACATGTTTGGTACACAAATACAAGTCTCCACCTGATGAATTCTGCTACTAGCCCCTGAAGCAATGTTCCACTCTTGTTCTGTTTCTAAAGGGGAGAGAAGAGGGGGTCAAAAATGACAGTTGGACTAGGAGGATAAAGAAAGGAAGGACCCTCAGTGGTCCTTTGGATTAAATTTCAAACCAGAAACTGATAGAGCTGCCCAAGAGGGACTTCACTGGGCCTGGATGGGACTCCTAAGCCAGATGATAATTCTAGGGTCTGAGGGAACAGGACAGGAGGAGGGCTTTCTTGACCTTCCCCAGCTTTCTTTTGGTACCTGGAGCTTGGGAAATCTTGCTGGCACCTAGAGATAGATACTGGTATTCCTCTGATGGGCAGTGTCCTCTTCAGGCTAGGTTATAGGCAGCTAAAGCGGGCACCACTACTGAAGAAGAATGGGGCACTGCTGTTAACAGGTTGGTGCTCAGATTTCTATGAGGCTGCTTTTCGGATCGCCCAGTAATAGCCAGGGGAATCTATGACAAGTAACAAAAGAGAGGCCAAGGGAGAAATCACACCTGGTTATTGGATATCTGTGGAGGAGACATTAATTAACTAGACCTTGAAAGATTTCTCAGAAGGCAGCCTCACTTTGAGAAGTAAAATCTGTTATGTAAAGAGAAGTGCATCCATATATATTTTTTTAGTATTGTTACTAGCTAATGGGATGTAAAGACAGCGACTTCTTACCAAGGAAATTATTGCATTGCTTCTAATAGATTATGCTGGATTTCTTTCCCTCTTTTTTTTTTTTTTTTTTGAAGATTTATTTATTTTGAGAGAGAGACAGCAGGGGAAGAGGCAAAGGAAGAGGGAGGGAGATCATCTCCAACAGACTCACCATTTAGTGTGGAGCCCATTGTGATGCTCATTGCAGGCCTCAACATGGGCCTTGATCTCAGGACCCTGAGATCATGACCTGAGCCAAAATCAAGAGTCTAACACTTAACTGACTGAGTTACCCAGGCGCCCCTCTTTCCCTCTGTTTCTAACAGGTATTTAATGGTGGTGGCATGCAAATGAGAACACTCGGGAGAATATGATGGACTAGCCCATGAAGACAGTGGCCATGAGCCCTGTTAGGTCATTCTGTGTTCACAGAATCAAGGACTATACAAAATTTGATGGCCCACAGAGAATGTTCTTTAAAAACTCACTTCCCGAAGAAAAAAACACAAGCAAGCAAAACTCCCACCAGTATAGAAAAAGAAAAATGGCAACCAAGGCATGTCTCTGAGGGTCGTAGAAGCATAGAGTCTATCTCCTGTCTCCTGAGAGCCACATTCATTACAGCTCCTCAGGGTGACTCTCTAACCCTATTGCTTAGAACCCGAGTGAGGTATGTGGAGGAAAAGCTGCCAGCTCTGGGCGGCCACACGAGAAGCAAATCCATTTGGTGGATGGACATTTTTAAAACCTGCCACATATGTTAGCTGTTTTTATGGCAATTAAATTGTTGGGGGATCTGTGAGGTGAATGTGCAATAAAACCTTTCACAATAAACCATGTGGAAAATCATCTAATCCAACCCCTGGAGGTCAAAAGCCACAGTAACATGTTGCTTTATTCCATGAAGAAGAATTAAGACTCTATAGACAGCTTGCTTTTCCCTTTCTTCTTTATAGATCAGTGCTCTAGATTTGGGGTGGAAAGTACACTGTGTGAAATGGCAGTGGCGGGTTGCTGGAGGAGGGTGGGGAAGCCTCCCTGGCCAAGTTGAACCTAGGAAGTGCTTTGCCAATAACTTTCAAAGCAGCATCATTTCTATGCTACCCTTTTCTAACCCCAGGAAGTGATATTCTTCCTAAGAGATATATGGGGGCAGGGGGTAGGCAGGGAATAGGACAAGGATGTAAGGCACTTAAGTCAGAACAAGATTTCATAGTGAGAAGACCTGGAGTTTGGGAAGTGTAAAGGAGGGCGTGATTATGTTTATTGAGTCACTGACGTGGGAATACATAGGTTTCAGAACATTGGGGAACCCTTTCATTTTCTCCTGAGGCAACGTAATGGTCTAAACAAAAATAAAATTTGCAAGAGCCTCTAGGACACTTTCTTACTGATGTGCACTTTGAGGATTTAAGCCTAAGTCATTTAGCTAAGAATCAATCTAGAAAGTCATTATAGTTAAAAGAAAGTCTTGGGGCTGAGGAACATTTGAAGTTTCACAGTAACTCCTCAAAAATGACTAGTTAAGTTTGTTTATTCCCATTTGAAGTTCATTTTGAAAACTTCTGTCATTCACGTTTATTATTTTTATTTCCTAAAATGGGCTTCTAATGAAGTTAGCATGCCTTTCAGTCCTGTCTTATCTTTTCTACCCAGGTGTTTTAAAATTTGAGATTCAGAGCACATCTGAATAGCATGAAATGCATGGTGAGAAATAGAAAGGAAGAAGAATTCTGAACATTAAGAAGATAATATTAAGGGGCGCCTGGGTGACTCAGTGGGTTAAAGCCTCTGTCTTAGGCTCAAGTCATGATCTTAGGGTCCTGGGATCGAGCCCCGCATCGGGCTCTCTGCTCACCAGGGAGCCTGCTTCCTCCTCTCTCTCTATCTCTCTGCCTGCCTCTCTGCCTACTTATGATCTCTGCCTGTCAAATAAATAAAATCTTAAAAAAAAAAAAGAATCAGAATACCATTGGGATGCCTGCGTGGCTCAGTTGGTTGGACTTCTGGCTCTTGATTGCAGCTTGAGTCATGGTCTCATCAGGTC
This sequence comes from Meles meles, assembly GCF_922984935.1. Lineage (NCBI taxonomy): Eukaryota > Metazoa > Chordata > Mammalia > Carnivora > Mustelidae > Meles > Meles meles. The sequence goes on from NC_060074.1 coordinate 73,817,703, forward strand.
ACAGTCTCAGGGTCATGAGATTGAGCCCCACATCAGGCTTTGCGCTCAGTGCAGTCTGCTTGTCCCTCTCCCTCTGCTCATCCCCCGACTCATGTACATGTTCTGTCTCTCTCAAATGAATGAATGAATAAAATCTTAAAAAACAAAACAGGGCGCCTGGGTGGCTCAGTTGGTTAGGCAACTGCCTTCAGCTCGGGTCATGATCCCAGAGTCCTGGGATCGAGTCCCACATCGGGCTCCCTGCTCCACAAGGAGTCTGCTTCTCCCTCTGACCTTCTCCTCTCTCATGCTCTCTCTCAAATAAATAAATAAAATCTTAAAAAAAAAAAAGTTTAAAAAACAAAACAAAAAAAGAATCAGAATACCATCAGGTGTCAAATTCTCATCTGAAATAACTGAGATACAGTCTCACTCTCGTTCTTGCTGTGTGATGGTCTGAAGTTGGCCTGAGTAATGGCACAGGTGGTCAGCCCATGCTCACTGACTTCAGGTGCAAACGGAGGCTAATTATGGATTAATAAATGTATGTGGATAATGCTCTGCCTGTTTCTAAGTACCTTCACAATGTAGTTCTTTTCACTGAAGGATGATTTAGGATATGCAGATAAAACAACTGATCAATAGATTAAATTTTCATTTCTCGGTTGTCAAGTATGATCCCAGAGACATGAACTGTACCATTCTCAGAGCAAACCTTCAAGGTCTTGGTTGTGGCCTCTTTTCTGTGCTGGGATCTTAGGGACCATTTAGTTCAATACTGTTTTATAGATGACAAAGCTGAGGTTCAGAGAGGTGGGGGGAGTGGCTTTTCCATTCAGTAAACTAGGGCAAGAACCAAGGTCACCTGAATTCAAACCCCAGGTCTTCCACTAAACAGCTTAGGGCCAGTCATATACTGTGGACTGCTTTCTTCTCCTATAACATCAGGGTGTTGAGTGATTTAATATGGTTTGCCTCTTGGTTCCAGCATTTCTGTGTTCTTTCCACTGTACTGTATCTTTGATTTCATTCATTCATTTGTTCATTGATTCATTCATTCCATGACAAGGAGTAGTTAGAAGCAACTGTCCATCAGGGATCATATTCACCAGCCTGCTCCCCGTGCCTTCTCAGCCCTTGTATGTGGCTGGAGCCACTTCTTACCAATGGGACATGATTGGAAGAGAAGCATGTTACTTCCAGGCAGAAGTGATTGGGTAAGAGGTGTGTTGTTTCTATCCTTTCTTTCCTATCTGCTGGCTGGAATGGTACTCTACAGTCTTAGGAGCCACAATGTAGGAGCCTGAGTTCCTGAATCACCCCATGGAAGGCTACTTACTAAGCAACTGCACTAGACTGTTATGTGTACGAGAAATAAATTTCTTTGTCTTTAATGTCATTGTTGTTGAAACAACTAGCATGATCCTGACTAATGCAGTCAGGCAATAGGCATTTAAATGCTTACTATATGCATGATATTATGTTGAGTAGTAGGGATCCATCAATGCCTAATAGTTCCTGCCCTCAAGGAGTTCAACCTGGCAGGAGAAGACTTATAGATACATCAGCAGTTGCAATTCAGTGTGACAAGTACTGTAGTAACACAGGATGCTGGAAGAGAATATAGCCTTGAGCATTTCAGGAAATATGCCCAGCAGAGGTAGCATTTAAGTTAAGTCTTGAAGCAAAGCCTTTTGATGGTGGGATGGTGTTATGAACTAAATGCTTTGTATTCCCACAAAATTCATAAGTTGAAGCTCAAATTCCCAATGTGATGGTATTTGGAGATGGGGTCTTTGGGAGGTAGAGCTGGTTGAGGTCATGAGGGTGGGGATCTCCTGGTGGGATTAGTGTCCTTATAAGAAGAAGAGAAAGATATTTTTCTCCACCTCATGAGAACACAGTGAGAAGGCAACCATCTGCAAGCCATGAAAAGAGCCCTTATCAGAACTTGACCGTGCTGGCACCCTGATCTTGGACTTCTAGGCTCCAGAGCGGTGAGATATAAATGTCTGTTGTTTAAGGTGCCTATTCTATGGTATTTTGTTATGACAGCCCTTGCTGACCTTAACAGATGGGCATTTCTTCCCAAGGGACTAGTCTTTGCAAAGGCCCAGAGATAAGGGACAGCATGACTTACTTGTTCAAGAATTTGGTAGCTGCCAAGGAAGATGGAGAGGTAACCTGAGGTTGCATCTGCAGGGAGAAATCTCCCATTACACTGAAGCCTTTGAATAAGGTTCCCAGGAAGATGGTCTCTGTCAGACACATGCCTTGCAGAGGCCCTCAAGGATGGTGAGATGAGCAGAGACCTGGGGGTGTGGTCTAAAGGGTAGGGAGGCAGAGATAAGTAAGGGATTGGCCAGGAAATGATTCTAGTGGTATCTGTAGCGTCTGCACTGAAGAAAATATCCAAATGCTTGCAGGTCAGTTCGATTTGACACAGTTCAGCAGCAGAGAGAAAAGATAAGCATCTCCAAAAAATATAGTTCACTTATCAGTAATGTCATTAAACAGACATGGGGTTCAACTCTCAAATTCATGGAACGGAATACTGTGTGGCCCTTGAGGTTGCTGGGGAAAGCAAGTGCTTCAGGGACCCAGCAAGACTTTAAGTCTAACACTAATGAATTCCACACTCCAGCGAGAGAAGTCGTTATTTGCATCATGATTTCTGACTTGGCAAATAACCAGAGGGAATAAATCAGAAATCTCCCAACCCATTTTCCAATGAGGATCATCTGGTGATTTTTTTCTTGTCTTTATTCTAGGCTTTATTCTAGGCTAGCCTCACCCTCAAATCTTCACAAAAGAAGGAAGAAAAACAACAGAGCCTCCCTTCTCTCAAACCTTGTCTAATCCTTTCATAATTCAAGATCACAGAGCTGCTGTAAAAACTCAGCCTCTCTGCTGTGCTTCTTCCCTGTGAGCTTGGCAGAGCAAGCAATTCCATTTACCAGCACTCCAGTGAGCCTGTGGTGATAAATAAAGCTGCCACCCTCTGCTTGCCCACCGTGTTTAAAATGACACATTGGACAAGTGGGTCTCTATTGCCTCCATTTTTTTCATGAAAAGGCTAAAACTGGTCTGCAAATGCAGTAAATCTTAATTTCTAATATTAACTCCAAACACAGAAGAAATATCATAGGCCAGTTTAGACTGCAGTGAATTTGATGATCGGCTAGTGAGGATTTGAATACTAAAGAGATAAAGCAATCTGAAAACTAGCTCCAGTAGCCTCCTGGGTGTGTGGGGTTTCTCCTTTTCTCTCCTTAAAGCGAACTTGCCATCTCCCCATGCAACATTATTGGAAACTAAAAACACAAATGCAGGGAGAGCAAAGTTAACATGAAGAAAAGCTGTTTCTAAATGCAGAATCCTGGGCGCCTGAGTGACTCAGTGGGTTAAGCCTCTGCCTTCAGCTCAGGTCAAGATCTCCTGAGCTCTCTGCTCAGCAGGGAGCCTGCTTCCCCCCCACCCCCACCCCCACCCCGTCTCTCTGCCTACTTGTGACCTCTCTCTGTCAAATAAATAAAATATTTAAAAAAAATTTTTTTAAATAGAATAAATGCAGAATCCCAGAATTTCAAAATGACCTCTTGTTGTGGTTATGCATGCTAATAATTACCTTTTTTTGAACAGTTACTGTATGATGCATCCATACCAAGTGATTTCATGCATATCTCACTGAACTTCTGAGTCTGTGAATTTTCTTTTCTAATATTCCAATCTGGAATCAAGGGCATTCTTTTTTCTTTATTACCATTAGCAGGAGAATTGACTTTGAGTTACACATTGAGTACGAAGGCCTGGAAGGATGATCTCTTACATGAATGAGTCAGCATGAAACCATCTTGTTGATCTACAGGAATGGACCCCTTTCTCTGGCAGTCAGAGCCCTCCTTGGTCTTGTCTAAACCTACTTGGAAATCTTATTTTCAGCCCCTCTGTTTCATCACCTCCCTCTGTGCTCTAATCTCATTATATAGTGCTCTCTTCCCCCATGCTTTCCCAGCTGTTTGCCTTTGCTCTAGGTCAGTCATCTACTTGGATTACCTTTCCACCTATCCTCACCTTATAATCTCTACTTGACCACCAAGTCCAGCTCAGATTTCACATGTGCCATGAAGCCTGGCCTAAATTTCCTCCCCAAGCTGAAAGTCACCTTTTCTCTTTTGACCATCCAATCCTCTGTATTAAGTTCAGAAACTCTCTTTGCAAGGGTGTTCATAGCAGTGTGGTCATAATAGCAAAAAATGGGAAATAACATACGTGACCATCAAGGGAGTACCAGTTTTGGTTTTTTTTTTTTTGAGATTTTATTTATTTATTTGAGGGCAGGCACAAGGTGAGGGAAGGGCAGAGGGAGAGGGAGAACAGACTCCCTGCTGATCAGGGAACCTGATACGTGGCTTCATCCCAGGACCCCGAGATCATGACCTGAGCCGAAGGCAGGAACTTAACCAACTGAACCACCCAGGTGCCCCTAGAGTGTTGAATAAATTCTGTTCTTATTCATTGTGGAGAACAATATAACTATTAGCCATTGTGATGCAGATTATATACATTTACTGATTTAGAAGGATACCCACTCTAGATTATAAGTTCAAAAGAAAGTATCTTTATTTTTATTTATTTATTTTATTTTATTTTTTCAATGTTCCAAGATTCATTGTTTATGCACCACACCCAGTGCTCCATGCAATACGTGCCCTCCTTAATGCCCACCACCAGCCTCACCCGATCCCTCACCCCACTCTCCTCCAACACCCTCAGTTTGTTTCTCAGAGTCCACAGTCTCTCGTGGTTTGTCTCCCCCTCCGATTTCCCGCAACTCACTTCTCCTCTCCATCTCCCAATGTCCTCCGTGTCATTCCTTATGCTCCACAAGTAAGTGAAACCATATGATAATTGACTCTCTCTGCTTGACTTATTTCACTCAGCATAAGCTCCTCCAGTCCCATTCACTTTGATACAAAAGTTGGGTATTCATCCTGTCTGATAGAGGCATAATACTCCATTGTATATATGGACCATATCTTCTTTTTCCATTTGTCTGTTGAAGGGCATCTTGGCTCTTTCCACAGTTTGGCAATTGTGGCCATTGCTGCTATGAACATTGGGGTACAGATGGCCCTTCTTTTCACTACATCTGTATCTTTGGGGTAAATACCCGGTAGTGAAATTTCAGGGTCATAGGGTAGATGTATTTTTAATTTCTTAAGGAATCTCCACACTGTTTTCCAGAGTGGCTGCATCAACTTGCATTCCCACCAACAGTGCAAGAGGGTTCCCCTTTCTCCACATCCTCTCCAACACTTGTTTACTGTCTAAAAACAAGTATCTTTAGGGGCGCCTGGGTGGCTTAGTGGGTTAAGCCTCTGCCTTTGGCTCAGGTCATGGTCTCAGGGTCCTGGGATTGAGCCCCGCATTGGGCTCTCTGCTCAGCAGGGAGCCTGCTTCCACCTTTCTCTCTGCCTGCCTCTCTGCCTACTTGTGATCTCTGTCTGTCAAATAAATAAATAAAATCTTTTAAAAAAATAAAAAGTAAAAACAAGTATCTTTAAATACAAAAATAATTTAAATTTTACCTGCTTCAGTCTTCAGTGGCTGAAAGATTAGGCCTTAGAACTGGCCCAAAATTGTTTCTGAAAGTCCCCAACGGTCAGGGAGGGAGGTTTACATATGCCCAGAGCTGCAGCCACTATCCAAGCCGGCTCTTGGAGGTGCTCTAAGAAGTTTCATTGCTTTACCTTCTGATGGAGCCCATCATGAGACATTGGTTCGCCCAAAGCCATTAGTCTGTGAGTTGCCACTGAGTCCCACTGTGTTCCTTAAGTCTTCCTGATTTCTCTTCCTCTATCATTCACCTGTTTCATCAGCCCCTGAGATGAAGGTAAACAGGACATGATTCCTGTCCTGGAAAGGCTCTCAGACTGTCCAGGCTTACATTCCAAGTCCTGCTTGGAAATTCCTTTGTAGTGCTCTGCTAGCTGCCCAAGGGTAGGCGATGTGGACCGAGTGCTGAGTGAGAAGATATGGGTTCATACCCCAGCTTTGTCACTTACTAGCTTACCATCTTGGGCAAGGCATTTTCCCTGAGGCTCAGTTTCTTCAAATAAAATGATAGTGACAATATTACTTATCATATTGCTTTGTTTTGAAGGATAAAGGAGATGTGATTATCAATGTTATTCATACATCATAAAAATCTAGAAAGGCCATTTAATATTTAATAACACATACTTAATCCTAACCTTACGTCCCTAACTCCTAATGAGATATCTGTCAATTTATATGACTTCAGAGAATTTTTCAGCTCTAATATATTTTTAAATACCAGCAAGTTTTTTTTTTTCAAGATTTTATTTATTTATTTGACAGAGAGACACAGTGAAAGAGGGAACACAAGCAGGGGGAGTGGGAGAGGGAGAAGCAGGCTTCCCGCTGATCAGGGAACCTGATGCAGGGGCTCAATCTCAGGACCCTGGGATCATGACCTGAGCCAAAGGCAGACACTTAATGACTGAGCCACCCAGGGGCCCCTGGCTCTGGTATTTTTTTTTTAAGCCCAGGATGGGAATGACACCTGCTTGACTTTGTAGATCTGACCTTCAACTGAGCCCCTGACTGCCACAGTGACCTTGACTAGGATGTTTCTCATGTTAGAGGGACCCAAGGTGACAGCACCTCAGTGGGCCAACAGCTCTGGGTAGGAACTCACAGCCCATCCTCAAGTTCTCATCTGGCCCTCCAGAGAAGATTGGGAAATCCACTATCTCACATGTCAAACAAGAGCCCTTCACTGAAATGCAAAAATGTGTATTCCCAGAATTTGAATGGACAAATCACACTCAGGAATGTTGAGGGACATTTAAAAATGTCCCCATAATCTTTTGCTTCTTCACTGCAGAGCCTTTCTGGGAAGAATTAATTGTCTGTTCGGTTCCAGAGACTGGGATCACTTCTGGGTGTGTGGACACACTGTTATGTGCTCTGCCTGTGGAAAGGTTTCTTTTGTGGGTGTCAGTTAAGTTATGAAGTGTTAACAGACTCCTGGAAGAGCCATCACATCAAGTAGAAGGTGTTGGGTTTTGATTTTGGCTGTGGTTCAGGTTTGTTTAATTTCTGTCTCCTCCCCCCACCTCCTTACTCTCAGCCTATTAAGATTTGAACGCATGGGCGGACAACTCCAGTTGACTTACTTGTATCAGTTTTAGGGCTGAAGACACTACCATTCTGGCCCTTTCAGCTTTGGAAAGAGTCTTTTCTTTCCATGCATGAAGAGGTTGAACCTTGATGGGAAAACCTGCCATGTTCAAATAATTTGTGCTCTTTTTTTTTTTTTTAAAGATTTTATTTATTTGACAGAGAGAGAGAGATCACAAGTAGGCAGAGAGGCAGGCAGAGAGAGAGGAGGAAGCAGGCTCCCCGCGGAGCAGAGAGCCCGATGCGGGGCTCGATCCCAGGACCCTGAGATCATGACCTGAGCTGAAGGCAGCGGCTTAATCCACTGAGCCACCCCGGCGCCCCAATTTGTGCTCTTTTGATTCTCTTCTGGGAATGGACAAGAACTGGGCAGATCGTTACTGCTATGGCCCATGTGGCTGACTTAAAAACAACACATATGGGTTTATGTTCTCTTGTGCAGTTTTTATTTTAACCCAAGTGTACTGCAATCCTTCTTCAGAAGCTTGCTCTGAGTCAGATGTTAGGGAGGTTTATCTGCTGGTCATTTTTCATCTTGATAAACCCAAACCTTCAATGGGAACTCTGTTGATGAACAAGCATTCTCTTTCTTATATTTTCTCTCTTCTGCCTTTGATTAAAAAATAATACATCTGTACACTGTGGAAAATTTAGAACATAGAAATGCATAAAGCATAACATAACAGTCACACCATTAGCTTGTCATCTCGAGACAACTGCTGTTAATAATTGGTATGTCTTTTGTCCAAGAGCAAATAGAATTGGGATCATTTATGCTCTCTGCAAAGTACTTTTTTCACTTAGTATATCACAGCCATGTTACTGTGCCTGGTCAAGCATTCTTACTCTTCAGCATAATCTTTCCTGGCCATGGAACACTGAGAGCTCTGGACTACACCAACTTCCTTATGTGGACTTTGTCTGGCTCCTGGGTTGGAAGCTATGGCCCAACTCCTGAGGCTGGTACTAGCTCATTGGAACCACTATCCCAGCTCTAAATATGGCTGTATATTCACCTAAAAATGTAAACTACTTCATTGTCAAAAACAACCCAAGAAATCTGCTCAGGGCCCTCGCTGAGAGAATTACCCATCAGATCCACTCCTTTCTTCAAGTGTTCACAAGTTGGAATGCCATTTTCTCTTGCTTATTCGTCCATTTGTTTGTTTATTTATGGCTTTGGTTTTTTTTTAGAGTTTTGGAATCACAAAAGTTGAGCAAAATTAAACAAAGTATAGAGAATGCCCATATACTCCCTCCCCTGCCCACTTCCAGGCTCCCCCACCATTAACATCTCCCACCACAATGTTACATTTGTCACAGTCAATGAACCAGTATTGACATATTATCAGTCAAAGCCTATGGTTTACATTACAATTCACTCTTGGTGTCGTAACTTCTATGACTTTTGACAAATGTATAAAGACATGTATTCACCATTATGGTATTGTACAGAATAATTTCACTGCCTTAAAAAAATCTCTTGTGCTCCACATAATCATCCCTCCCCTCCCCTAAGCCCCTGACCGCCATTGATCTTTTTACTGGCCCCATAATTTTTCCTTTTTCAAAATGTCATATAGTTGGAATCATACAATATGTAACCTTTCCAGATTGGCTTCTTTCACTTAATAATATGAATTTAAGTTTCTTTCATCTTTTTTATGGCTTGATAGCTCATTTCTTTTTACTGCTGAATATTTCTATTGTCTGGATGTACCACAGCTTATTTGTCCATTCATCTACTGAATGACATCTTGGTTGCTTCTAAGTTTGGCAGTGATGAATAAAGTTGCCTTAAAAACATCTGTGTGCAGGTTTTTGTGTGGATATAAGTTTTCAGCTCCTTTGGGTAAACATGGAGGAGCATGATTGCCGGGATGTATGGTAGAAGTATGGGTAGTTTTATAAGAAACCATCTTCCAGAGTGCCCATACCATTCTGCACTCCCGCCAGCAGCGTCTGAGAATTCCCATGGCTCCCCTTTCTTGGCGGCACTTGGTATTGTCTGTGTTCTGGATTTTAGACAGTCTGATGAGTAGTGGTAACATTTTTCTTTATCTCTTTTTGTTCAAGAGAAAAGTCTTTCCTACTTGGAATTGCCTGAAAATGAGTGTGTGACTATTAATCTAAGCAGGTTCTCTCCTTTCTGTTGTTAAGCAGATGTCCACTAACTTCTGAGAGTCACACAGTCTGCCCCTCTGTGTCAGCTTGGTGTCCTGTAGGTGGTTAGAAAACATTTGCTGATTACATAGCTCTCAATGACCCAACTACCTCTACTTTTGAGAACCGGAAGGATCTGTTTGGGGAGATTTGGACTTAGATGCACATGCATACATATACATAAAACCACAGGCACTGTTCTATACCAGCTTGAGGCCACATTGCCTAGGCTTTCAAACCCTAGACTCTGAGGACCTCCATGTGTTAGCCTTGGTCTATAAGTAATCATAAATGAATATTTTTGGTTATGTTTTATTTTGGCCAATCATCAGACCTATTATCTTTGGGTCTCAGACAATGAACTAGTTATTCTTCCTGTTGGAGCCCATGTGAACCAATCTTTGAGGTGGTAGGTGCAAAAGCTGATGAGAACTGTGTTCATTATCCCCCTCGTTTCCTTTTGTTTTGTTTCCTTCCTCCATTGTTCCTCCAAGAGGATTCTTAGAAACAAGGAGACCTATTATTGAGTACACCCTGTTTCTTGTGCTTCCATTGTGCTGGTTCTGCATTATGTGCCTGACACATGATAGGTGGTAATCAATGTTTATTGACTAAATAATGACCTTTGGTCTGATATGGAACTCTAGAGTTTGCTGATAAAGAACCATGTAACAGTCTTAAGTTCATTGTTGGAGCTTCTGTTGCAGTTGCTTTGCAATAGCAGAAATCACTACAGGTTTGCCTTCATGAGCCCATGGCCATGGCCAAATGTGGAGCCAGTACTCCCCAACTCCCCACCTCCTGCTTATTGTCAAACACACACCACACATTGTAGCAATCATATCGCCAAAGCTTTATGGCATCCATAAATTGAAAATTACTGCCTCTGACAGTTATGGGCCTGTGTCAACACCAGATCATGTTGACTCTCCTGGAATGTGTTTGTGAATGCACCATACCAGCCTTGGAAGCTGTTGACATCAGAGGCTCTAAGTTAATTAGATGTGGCCCCAGAGCATTGTGGGTTTTGCTATCTAGGAGGATTTTATTTTTTTTCCCTGAAATTCCTCTCTCCTTTGATTTGATCCGAGAGCAGTAGCTATCTTGGCTGCCGTGTTTGGCAGACAAGATCAGTTTAGAGGAGGAGACCACCTCGCAAAGCAAGTGATAATGATGTCTGTGAACTGCTTCCCTTTCTTCCCCTTTGGCAGATTGCAGTATGAATGGCTGGAGGTAGTGGGAAATGGTGCTGGTCATGACTTCCACTGTGAAGGAGAGACACAGCCTGCAGTCTCTGTGTTCTGAACAGGTTTTGTCTGACTATGCCAGGGCAACCATCTGGACATGATGTTCATGAGACCAGTGTTGAGTCTCCATTCTAGCGGCAGTGCACGCTGTGAGCTCCCTGCCCTGTGTGCCTCTGTGCATGTGTGTAGGCAGTGGAGTTCCTGAGAGGACACCCCAGCTCTTTGAAGGTCCTCTTGCTGCCTTATTTTTTCTCTCTGCTGTAACATCCTTGTCACTCGCAAAAATAAAAAGAATCCCCATGAGTTAGAATATGTTTCTGTGTGTGTGTGTGTGTGTGTGTGTGTGTAGTTTCTATTCTGGAAAAATCAAGAAAGGAATAAAGACCCTGGCCAGTTCTGTCAAGCTTCAAAGAAAATGTCTGCCTGTGACACCATCAAGACTTGGGTTGTTCTCACATTACCAGAGCCCTGACGCAGGGCATCACCCTAAACTGAAAGACTGCCACAAGGGCCTAAGCTGGCAGGACCCAGACAGAGTAACAGAAAGAAGTGGGTCTCTTGGGAAGTGGGAAGTGAAGCCACAATGTCAGGGAGAGCCCCACAGAGTTGTTTCCTGCCAACTAACTTCCCTGCTTCAGTCCGTATTCATGGAGCTCCATGTGCAGAGAGAGCAGGGAGCAAGAACCAGAAGGAAACAGAAACCCATTTCTGCCCTCAGAGGGTTTACATTCTAATGGTGGAAAAGACACACTCCTTTGCAAAGGCACGGAAATGGGAATGAGGGGGTATGATGGGGGTAATGGGGAGCAGGTGAGGAAAGATGGTGAATGGAGGTGGGGTAGACAAGGCTACAAGGATAGAAGGTACCCAAGGGCTGGAAGTTCTGTCCATTGAATTCACTACTGTGAATACCTAGAGCCAGTGCTGCCAATTCACTTCGTGGACTACTATTGAGATGTACGTTGAGGCTAGGGACTGAAGGAGCTTTAATTCCTCAGGCAATGTTCTCCGGGTATGTGGTGGATTGAGGTGGAATTTTGCATGGAGCTGAGTACTCCTGGCATTGATACGCAGAGTGATTGAAGAGGGCTGGCTTTTAGGCCACCATCCTAATTAAATAAATGCTAATCCAAGCCTGGGTACTAAGGGACTCAACTCTGTTAGAGTTCAGAAAGGGGTTTCAGTAGGAGAGGCAACGAGGGTTTCAGGAGCAAGCTCACTAATACAAGTTGCAGAACTCTCAGGAGACCCCCTGTGCTATTGCCCTCCTTCTATGAGACTGCTCTGTGGTCGCACCTTCTGGAGCAGACCTAACCTTGCCCCCTGCTGCCACCGTTAGCCATAGATAGAGGTTTCACGGTCCATTTGAGACGTTTCACATTTTACCACTGTTCTCAAGAATGTCCCACAGAAATGACTGCTGCTTTAACTGAAGCTCATTTATGAGTTCATTCATTCTTTCACTCATTCATTCTTTTACTGTTATCTACAAGCATATGCTTCACCGTCCTCTGGGCCTAGGCACTCATCAATAAATCAGAGCTCCTGCCTGCCCTCCATGACCTTAACAATTAAGTAGGGTCAAACATAAACATGCATGTGAGTAATAAAGGGCTGGACACCTGCAAAAGGCCTAGTGAGTGCCGAAAGGAGGATGTCCGCCGGCTCCATATTGAGATGTGAGGCCAGGAGCATCATAAAAGCACAAGTGACGGGGCGCCTGGGTGGCTCAGTGGGTTGAGCATCTACCTTCGGCTCAGGTCATGATCGCAGGGTCCTGGGATTGAGCCCCCCGCACCGGGCTCTCTCCTTAGCGCGGATTCTGCTTCTCCTTCTTACTCTCCTTCTGTTCTTTCTCTCTCTCTCAAAAATAAATAAACGAAATCTTTAAAAAAAAAAAAAAGCCAAAAGTGACAACTGAGTTTTTCTTTAAAGTGTTTACCAGCTTGGCAAAAAGGAGTTAGAGGATGTTCTAGCAGAGAGCGAAGTGTGCAAAGGCTTTGAGGAGAAACCGCTGACATGGGCTTTGAAACTGGGTTCTAAATCCCCTTGGGTGGCAGAGCGGGGTATGGTGGGCTTTGGATCCTAGATGTCAGCAGATCGCTATGGCCTGATTCACTGTGCATGTGATTGAAAACAATATATTTATATCAAAGCAAATAAGACTATTTTGAGGCAAAATGCAAAAATACCAAAACTCATCCTAAAAACAAAAACAAAAACTTCAAAGTGATGTCAAGGTTTATGCAGAATCTTTCACAGTTTACCCCTTTTCTTAGTTCTGGCTGCTATAACATAATCCCATGGACTAGGTGGCTTAAATAACAGAAACTTCTTTTTCACAATTCTGGAGGCTAGAAGTCCCAGATCAAAGTCTGACAGGGTGGATTTCTGTTGAGAGCTCTCTTCCTAGCTTGCAACCTGCCTCCGTTCACTGTGATCTCACATGACAGACAGAAGGTGGCCCAAAAATGTTCTGGGGGCACTGAGGTGGCTCAGTGGGTTAAGCATCTGACTCTTGATTTCAGTTCAAGTCATGATCTCAGGGTAATGAGATGGAGCCCCGTGTTGGGCTCTGTGCTCAGCGGGGAGTCTGCTTGAGATTCTTCCTCTCTCTCTGCCTCTCCCCCCTCTGGAATAAATCAATAAATTAAAAAAGTATTCTGAAGAAATTCATATGTTCTTATGGATTGTTACCTTGATCCCAAGACCTTCTTTTTTTCCTGCCCTTTCTAAGACTAAGCTAATCACCCTCTTCTGTTTTGTGAGCTACCCTGTATCCTTTCAGCAAGTTCCTTTTTTAAAACTTAAACATACTTTGTTTCTGTTGCTTGCAACTAAGGAACTCTAGCTGAAGCCCAGAGGGTATCAGGAAAAGCCCTATACAATTTTCTCTGTTCATTCTGCCTTGTGTTGCAAAAGGAGACCTGAGACCACTCCTGCTGCCCCATTATGACCATCTCAGGCTCTGTGCAAGCCCCTCTGCCCATCTGTGGTAGGGAGTTTGGTATGTACACTGCATCCTAAGCCATTTCCTCTCCACTGCGGTCTTAACTCCCAGCCCTTACGGGAATTGCTTCAGCTGTCTTGCCCAGCTGTCAAACTGTAAGGAGGAGGGAGTCATAAACCAGGGGACAGTGGAAGACCATCCACAGACCTCTCCCAGTGAGAACATGGAAAGGACAGCAGAGGCTCTGACCACTAAAGAGAAAGTAAAATGCAGAGCCATAAAGAGAGGGGCCGACAGATGGAGGTGGCCCCAGGTGAGCTTTGCCAATGCGACATTAGCTTTCTCCACATTTTTTAAAGTTACCGTTTTGCAGGCTCTGCTGCCAGAACTTTCTGAAACGCTAGGCCTGGGTGCCAGGGCAAGCTGGAAAGCCAGCCAATGTGCGCTATGAGTGCCAGAAGATCACAAACACGGGCACTAATAGCAGCTTGCCTGATATCTCAGTGCCTTTTTTTCCTGCCAAATTGATGGGGCCATCAAGATAGTCTTCCAGGCTTTGTAGCTCAGGTGGTGTACCCAGAAAGGCAGACCCAGCCGGGAACCCTGAAATTGGCGTGGGGCAATGGTTTGGGGGCTCTAATGAGTGGCCTTCCTTGTCACATTCAGGCAGGTCTGAACCACCTGGGAACTTCAGCTCTCAGTGTCTCCAGCAGCCAGGAGTGATTGCAGAACATCTGTTGGTAGTGGGATCGGGACTCACTTCTGTCTCTGTAAGCCTTTGAGCTTCCTTTAAGAAAAAGCCCTCCTACTTCCCTCCCCATTCACAGCCCGCCAGATGTTTGTGTTCTGTTTCTGCAAAGAAATATTAAAGGCACAATAACAATAGCATTAGAATTGCCCAGAGCAGGCACCTGCTACCTATCCCATATGTATGCCTGGTCTAAAAATCAGGCAACTGACAGCCTTAAGTGTCAATCAGTTTTATCATTAATTGACCAAGTACTGTGTTCCAAACATTATCCTAGGTGCCATCAGGAAGGCCCTTGAGGAACTTGGTTGCCTTTCTAGTGAGGGCCAAAGATGAGATTATAGATAACTGACCTCAAGGTCTAAAGCTCAGCTCGGGTTCAGCTCAGAACACAGAAGTCGTGGTGCGGAAGGGCCAATTCTTTTTTTTTTTTTTTTTTTTTTTTTTTTTTAAGATTTTATTTATTTATTTGACAGAGAGAGATCATAAGTAGGCGGAGAGGCAGGCAGAGAGAGTGAGAGGGAAGCAGGCTCCCTGCCGAGCAGAGAGCCCGATGTGGGACTCGATCCCAGGACCCTGAGATCATGACCTGAGCCGAAGGCAGCGGCTTAAACCACTGAGCCACCCAGGCGCCCCGGAAGGGCCAATTCTAAATTCTCTGCACTTGTAGTGAGATGTCCAGTTTGTGCTGTTAGAGTATTGCCTGTGCCACTCTTTGGCAGTTATTACACACCTCCTTGCATGGTCAGTTCCCCTTGTAAGTGTGTGGGTGTCTCACTGTTTACAAGGGAGGGCAGGGAGAGACTCACCTTTGATCTCATATCTTAAAAAGTGCACCATGGTTAATAAACTGGTTGGCTTAGGCAACTTCAAAGTTCAAGGCATGTCTGGTCAGCTGTCACATCATCTAACATGTGGGCTTATCCATCCCCTGCGGTTTTAGCCAGTACTGCTTAAGCATGTCTGCACAAGACAAAAACCATATGAAACCCCAACTAGTCTTGTGTTTTATACAGAGAGGTACCAAACATATTCCCAGTTGGAGTACAAACAGTGTATCTTCTCTTTACTTGATACACATGTGTTATAAGAGGGATTTTTAGCAGTGATGAGAGATTTGGTTAACCAAGGTTAGTGGTCCCATCATAAAGATGAAGACCAAACTGTGAAAACGGACGTTAGCATGGCAGTCTACCCCTTGGAACCACTAGGCTTTGTGTAGCTTAATTCTTACAACTGCCCTATGAAGGAGATGATGTCCTCCTCCCTCTGCTGTTTGTGAAGCCGAGACTCAAAGAAGTCAAGAAGCCTCATAGTGGTAGGTCTATTGAGTGAAGGAATCAGGGTATGAATGCCTGTGTGTCTCATTCCTTCAGGGAGAAAAGTTGAGCTATTCTACACTCCCACTACCACAGATCTCAGTGGGGGGTGGGGGAGAAAAGTCTTCCAGATAGATACCAGTTCTCCTCTCCCATCAGGCCTTTGGGTTGGTTAAGATCTTTGTTCCTATGTGGCATGGGGTAGTAGAGAATGGGCATATTGGAATGGGTGGTGCAAAAGGTTAGGGTTAGGGTTGGGGTTAACCTAACCTAGGGTTAACCTAACCCTAACCCTAACCCCAACTCTAACCCTACCCCTACCCCTACCCCTAAGGTCTGTCCCTGCTGGGAACAAATCTGTGCACCTAGCTGCTTGGCCAGCAGGATATTAAGATAGGGACTGTGTAGGGAGCCAGGGAGGAGTTGGGAGCTTGCCTTTGAGAAGGGTAACGTTAAGGAGACCATGAAGTCAGCCTTGGTTGGGCTTCCCACTCTGAGGTCCCAGAGGCCAGTTGAGATTCTAGGGATTTCCATGGCTTGTTGCAACCTGGGAGAGACCAGTTGGGTGCACATCAGCACCTTCCCTAGGTTAGCTCTTCCTTCAGCCCCTTCCCCATCCTACTGTGAAGCTCCGTGGAAGGACTGAAGCAGAGCTCCAGCTCAGGAATGTGGTCAGACTCCATTCCTCCACACTAACTGCCAATGGAAGTGATCTTTGTTCCAGTAGCCCAAAAGTTGTTTGCTGAAGGGATTAATAGGAATCTGATGTCAGGGCTTTAGAATATCTGTAGTTGATACGCACAGGACTGAATAAATAGCATATGAATCTTCTTCCTTAATTAAAGTCACCTGGCCTGAACACTGTTCGAAAAAAATGTTTTAGGTCTCAGTGAGAGTGTACCTATAGAATTATCCTATAACTCAGCCTCATTTCAATTAAATTAGTGAGATTTTAGAGGTATGTGCTTAGGTTGTCAATGAAAAACAAACCTACTTCTTCTCTTCCCAGGCCCATTGGTTTGGGATTTCCAGACGACGTAGTCGCATGGAGGTCAGTGCTCACATGCTCCTACTTGACTGACAGGGCACAAAAACCAGAAAGTGGGACTAATTGGGAAATAAGAGCAAGGTGTGTGTATATTTTAGCTACATGATCATTTCAGGACCATATCAAAGCATACAGTGTGTGTTATTCATTTATTTATTCATTCAAAAGTCATTATTTCATTTAAAACCACTTAATAATAGTTTCTATTATTTATAGTATGTATTGTGTTGGTATACCAAAGTACAAAAGTGCATCTGTAATATGAACTCCTTACTGTTGTTTTTTTTTTTTTAAAGGATATACATTTTGTAAGTAAGTTTATACTGATGTGGAAACATTTCTGGAAGGATACTTCAGAAACTATCAACATTATCCCTCTGGGGAGGGAGTGGGATAGGTAGCTGTTCAGAAAGGAGACATTTATGTTTTATACATTTTACAATTTATATCCTCTCATATATTTACATTTTATACTTTCCTGTACTCTCTGAGTTTAGTTAAATATCCTTTCATCTCTAGTGCCTGATACCACTTGTCTCAGTAAAATTGTCACTGGTTTATGATGAAATTTACAATGAAATGGAGCAATTTTTTTTTCTAAGAGAGAGAGAGAGAAAGAGAGGGGCAGGGAGGGGAAAAGGGAGAGAGAGAAAGAGAATCTCAAGCAAATTGCACACCCGTCATGGAGCTCTATATGGGGCTCGACCCCACAACCCCGAGATCATGAGGTGAGATGAAGTCAACAGATGCTTCATCGACTGAGCCACCCAGACTCCCAGAAGTGAAGCAATTTTTAATTGCATTCTACAAATATCACTATGAATTCTGGATCTCATATTAGAGGAACATATTTGCATATCAATATATTAGCTGGACCAGGCAGGTCAGATGTGCTTATGATATGTGAACAAAATAAAATAATGCAGGGGGCACCTGGGTGGCTGAGTTGATTAAGCAACTCAGGTCATGGTCCTGGAATCCCAGGATCGAGTCTCAGGATCGAGCCCTACATCAGGTTCCCCTCTCAGCGGAAAGTCTGCTTCTCTCTCTGACCCTCTCCCCTCTCATGCCCTCCCTCTCTCATTCTCTATCTCTCTAAAGTAAATAAATAAAACCTTTAAAAAGCAAAAACAATAACAAAGCAGGGACATGACATACAAGAGTAGCTTGGTTTCCCTTATCAGTGACAAGGAGCCTTTAAAAACTCTACATCCTAGACTACTAGTGGTGCTGGAAACCTTTTTTCCTTTCTGGATAGTCTTTGCTAGCTGTCTTCCTAGCTAGACAGATGTGGGGTCCTGAGCTTTTTCATTCTCTCCATTCTTTACTCATCCCGAATCAATGAAGACCCACAGGACAGGTGGGGGCATGCAGGGTTACTCAAGTTCAGTGCAATGGGCACTTCCCTTAGTTTTGTTTAAGAATTTGTATTAGGCTCAGGGAGCCTGGGTGGCTTACTTGGTGGAGCTGAGTCTTGGTTTCAACGCCAGTCATGATCTGAGGGTCCCAGGATTGAGCCCTGTGCTCAGTGGGGAGTCTGCTTATCCCTCTCCTTCTGCTCCTCTCCCTCACTTGTGAGCTCTCTTGCTCTCATTGTTAAATAAATAAATAAATAAATAAATAAATAAATAAATAAATAATTTAAGGAAGGTTTGTCTCAGGCTTTATCCCTGAGACTCTTGGCCCAGAAGAAGCCAATCATTTTCAGAAGAGGACCTACAACCTCGGTCCTTCCCGTGGTCTTCACCATGCCTCATTCCCAGAGGCTCTTTCCCTTCTCCCCAAAGTAAAATGTGTGTCCAGCCAAGACAAGTATGGGGTTGGATAGGAGTTCAGCAACTGGAAGACACATGCAAAAGCACAAGGACGTACTCCTCGAGAGCTGTCATTATCTGCTGGGCCCTGAGGAAACAGGCAGAGGTGGTGTGGGCTCAAGAGCAGGACAGTTGAATCCAAACTCTACCAGCTGTGGGACCTTGGGTAACTTATTTACTTAAGAATCTCTGAGTCTTAGTTTCTTCGTCTGCAAAATGGGAATGAAAATACCTGCCTTGCAAGGTTATCGTGATGATTTGCAGTAGTTAATCCACAGTGATATGATGTATCATTCATCCATCAAACAGTACCTGTTTATTATGCATTAAACAGTGTGCTAGGCACCAAGAGAGATTTCAAATATTAATAAAACATGGCCCTTGCCCTGCAGGGATTCACGTCTAGGAGAGGAGATGAAAAATTTAACAAATATATTAAATCAGGGTGATAAATGCAATAATAAAATACATACCAAGCTCACTTGTGTCACAAAAATAAGAGAGAAATTCAGAATTTAGAAACAGATAATTTACTGTAACAAGTAATGTTTTGATAAGAAAGATGATTTCTTTACCGAGAATTGCTGATTATTTATTTATTTATTTAACAATTCAGATGCTTCATATGGGCAGAAAATTAAGGGAGAGTCCCTGTCCCTTTTCTCATTCCTATTGCTTCTGCCTTGGTTCAAGTTAGCATTTCCCATAGGTGGTAACTTGTAGTCTCCTAACTGACCTTTTTACCTCCAGATTTTCCCAGCACCAATCCATTTTTTGTTAATTGCTTGGTGACACTAGTAACAATCTCTCATACCCATGTTTTGTCCATTTACAAACTCTTTTCATAAACGTTGTCTAAAATGATCTTCACTACAACCAAATGAAGTGTGGGAGGACAGAAGTGATTATCCTTATTTTAAAAGAAAATGAGGGCCTTACAGGTTAAGTGACTTGTTCCAGGTCATTCAGACTCAGACTCATCCCCTTCTGGGTGAAAATCCAGTACCTTCCTCTCATGTCTGTTTGACCAAGGCACTGGGCTGTTAAACCATTTTATGGCTTCTTGTTCCTTAACATAGTTGACAACTTTATTAGTTGTTAGAGCTCAGGAGAAGCATCTGTTTGATCAGAGACTTTTGATGCTCTCAGCCACTCTTGCCAAACGCAAGACTAATTAGAGAGTGCAACTAAAGTCCTCTCCTGTTCCAGAAGCCTCTTGGGTCAAGCCCTGTGGTTGGCATGGGGGATTTTCCTAGCCAGAGGGAGGTTCTGGGCGAAGCACCTGGCTCACAGGATTTTTCCTTGCTCACGCTCTGAGAAAGCAGCCTGTGAGGGGCAGGTCTGGGTCCAGAATACAAGTGTCTGCCAGGCACAGCTCTGGTCCAGGAGGGCTGCTGAGCAGTGTCCCGATTCCTTCTTGTCCTGGCGTTAGACTAATTGTCTTCTGAGTAGCACTTGCTTCTGCTTCATTAATCTCATTTGTTGCCTCATATGTTCATTTATGCATTTATCCATTCATTGAACATATATGTAGCTACCATATAGGCACTGGCGATGCAAGTAAGAATAAGATGTGGTCCTTGCTGCTTCTTTCTTTCTGTCTTCAGACCCGAACTGGAACACATTAGTCCTGTGCCTGCTTCACCGATCCCCACCCTTGTCCTCCAAGGAAATACCATGCTCACAGCCTTCCTGCCAAGGTGGCCAAATGTGGTACCATCAGCTTCACTGATCCAAGAGGTAAGTTATCATTTAAAAATCCCAGGGAAGGAGTCCAGTTAGTCCCAGTTGGATTCTCTGTCCACGTTTAAAAAATAAGTATACAAGTTAATATGATGGGGCCAAACTGGGCACATGTTCCCACTCTTGTGGCCAGTGGAGCTGAACTCTTTCCAGAAGACAGGAGAAGAGTGCTGAGGAGGTAAATATCTAAAAGATAAAAACAGTGGACCCCTATGGCTTTCCACGGCATGGGATTAGCTGACATTGCTGCCTATCCCCCGCCGTGTGTCCCCTCATCCTGAGGGAGCAGAGTCCTTCGGTCAGCCTTAGAAACACTTCGCCTTGAAACCATTCTCCTGGTCTGGTATATGACCCAGTTATTTCATACCTGCACATCTCCTGAGCTTCGTATTCACTTAGGGCAGCTTTGGGCCTCCTCCTCAGAACCAGTTACCCCCATAAGGAATCTGACATTCATCCATGCAGGTAGGATTAATACATGCAAAGGAATAGGCAGGCACAGCAAGATGGTGGGTTTCTAACAGGGATGTTTCTAATTAATCATCCTCATGTCTCAGATGGGGAGAGGGCAAAGAGCCACTGAGGCCACGTCAGCGCAGGCTTGCTACATGGCTTCCAGTTAACGGCTGGTGCTATTTTGTGAGAAGCCTGTACCCGGGATTCCACCTCCTTGTCAGTGAGTGTGCAGCTGGGTGGAGCGTTTCTGGTTGTGCAAGTTCAGGGGGTCATAACTGAGAGCCTCTGTGTCCCTCTACCACTCACTCAGGCTGCCTTCCGGGGAGCAGTGGGTCTGTGCGAGAGCCTGCAGTGGGGCCTCAGGGTTTTGCTGGAGCACACATTTGTGTCTAAGCGAAGCCAAAAACTGACCGCATTCACTCCGATCCAGGCAGATGTGGAAGCAGGTGTGGAAAAATCTGCCTTATGAGCCAGAGTTCTCCCTTGTCATCGAGCTGAGTAAGGGCCAGGGATGATGATGGGCTGAGGAGATTCAGCCGACTCTGAGCTGTTAGCTAACTGAGTGAAGCTGAAGCAAACGGCTAGGGACCTTTTAGCTCTTTTCATCTGATCTTGAAAGAAATTCCTTTACCAGGCTCCTGGCTGAGTAGAAGTGAGGTCAACACTCCAAATTAGGTAACCAACAGTAGGTCATGGTCTAAGACGTCCTAACTCTCAGAGTTGCCTGTGGCCCCGTTTAAACGAGGATGTTTCTTCTTTCAAGGCTACACTCTTTTCAGGACCACATCTGCCCCCCCACCCCCCGCCCCGCAACTGCTAGGCACCACCAGGTGTGTCTAGATGTCTTTCGTTATAGAGGGAACCATATTGCTGACATGTTTGTCAGGAAGTGCCGAGCTTTGAACCCCATACTGACAAATGATTGTAACCTTTCTCATTCTGCAACCACACGGCTGTGCGTACTTAACTTGAACTTCACTTCTTCAGAGCACCTTAGCTCTAAGTTCTAGATAGCCAGCTCTGCCAGATTCTATCCACGTCATTTATAAAATACTCCAAGTCAATCATCAGACATGGATCTTTGCTCAGCCTTTGTAATAATCAGACATCCAGTTCTCTTTAGCTACTCAAGTTTGACCAAGATCTTGTCTTTTCATTCCCTATACCTTTCCTTTTTCATTTTCATTAATTTCTAGACTTTTAGCTTCAAATATCTGTTTGATAATTGGCCTATGATTGTAATATTGTTCAAAATATTTTCTGCTTCTCTGTGGGACAGAATTATACATCCTCACCCTATTGATGTGAGACCTGATCATATGACTTTCTTTGGCTCATGAAGTATTACCAGAGTGACACATGCCGCTTCTGAGCAGAAGGTCACAAAGGCTTTTGTGCGGCTTCACCATGTTGTCTTTCCCTTTTCAGGGGGAAACTGAAAACCAGTATTGCAATCACTGGATAGATCCCTGGTGATTATTATTTTTAAGTGACACATTCAATATTTTATACAGGGGGATAAGCTCTCAAGACCTAATCTAGTCCTGGTTCCTATTTTTCTCCCCCCGCCCCCCACAGCATCCCAAAGGCTCCTAATCTAGACGCCATCCTGAAATGAGATAAGCTAATTGTGGGAAGGGGAAAGAGGGAGGCAAGAAGCGGAGGTGTTAGTAAAGATGTGGCTCCAGAGGCCTGAGCCAGCAGTGAGAGCAGCTGATTACATTATAGTATGTGGGGGCGGGGGGCGGGTGTCCCAAGTGCTGTGTCAGGCAGCCCTCTTGCGCCAGCCCAGCAGTAAAATCTGGTTAAAGGGGGAGCAGGGAACTTTGACAGTGCCTGAAGATTTCCCCAAGGCAGATGTTTTTGCTTCTCGGCATCTATTCCTGGAGGAGAAAACAGAGAGATGGACTCGCTGTCATTTGGAATGACTCGGTCCCTGTGGTGAAATTGGCCAGCCAAGACTGGTAATATATTGAGGTGGCTTCCTAGTTTGGTTCGCTTCCTGAAAGTTGAAAGCCTCATTTCTCTGAGCACGTTTCTCTTTTATTACTGTGCTTTCCAGTGCCCCAGTCTTCGGCTTTATCCAGCACAGAACAATTTGGGTATAGGCCCCAAAGAGGACTCCTAACAGCACGTATAAGGACTTCAGTTCCTGAAAAGGATATGTTTCTCTTCCCATCACCTCTATTCCCACATATTTATATGACATGAATTTGAAATGCCCTATTCATAGACTGCATGCTGTTTCAAGCCATCCCAACAATGGGTAAAATGCATTTAAGCTGCCCCTCTCAGTGCAGAAGACAGAGCCTTGCTAAGCCACACTGCAATTAGCTTTGTATGTTTCTTGTCACAACCACAGTCTGCCCACAGTGCGACCAAGATGAAATGCCATTCCTGCTGACTTTGTGACTCTGTATGAGTATGTGTGTTTAGGCACTTATTTAAAACACAACCACAGGCCAATGTGCCTTTATCGAGGCACATGGAGATCATTACCGCACACTTGCATTTTGGGTTGGAAGGAAGGACAGCAGTTAACCACCTGAAATCCCAACAGTAAAAGAACACCACGAAGTTCTACAACTGTGGAACAAAAGATTACAAAATGTAGGTTCAGTTAAAAAATTGGGAAGTAAGTTACGTTACAAACTTGAGCACTTTTGTCACAGTGATTAGTAGAGCTTATTACATGTGACTAGAATATTCCATTTCTACAAAGAAATGGGGCAAAGAATTAGAAAAATTTCAGTTGTTGTATTTTTGATCCCAACCCCATGTATTCAGACAAAGCAAACAGAATTTCTCACAGGCTTTCAGTATGTAAAAACAATGCACCTGTATTACTAATATTTTAGATTTGTGTTGTTAGTCTTTTGCCAACAGCAAAGGTGACCACCATTAAGCATTCTGTCCAGTTTTCCTCTTGATTAGGTGCTCTACCAGACTCATTTTCTGGGAGAAAATCCCATTCAGGTCCTGGAAAGATTTAAAACACCTTAAACTTTCATTCTAAATTTAGTTCTCTGGGAAGAAGGTTGAGATCCAGAAGGCCTGAATGAAGCCTAGTGCTTTGGGAGACAGCTTGGGTTGCCTTAAATTAAAGCTTGCTCTCTGGAGGGCCATAGACACCACAAACAAAGCTTTCTCTACTGTGTTCCGCTACTGTATTCAATGCACTGAGTAACTCTTAATGTTCCTAGGGTTTCCTAAATGGCCTAGAAATAAAGCTAACAGAAGAGGGCAATATATTTCAGTTAACTAACTTTAACAGTATACCCAAAGTTATTTCTTTTCAAAGAGCTCATGAAAGGCCTTGGTCAGAATTTTGGTGGCATTAGAAATACTTGAACATTGGGGCGCCTGGGTGGCTCAGCGGGTTAAAGCCTCTGCCTTCGGCTCAGGTCATGATCTCAGGGTCCTGGGATTGAGCCCCGCATCGGGCTCTCTGCTTGGCGGGGAGCCTGCTTCCTCCTCTCTCTCTCTCTCTCTCTGCCTGCCTCTCTGCCTGCTTGTGGTCTCTATCTGTCAAATAAATGAATCTTTAAAAAAAAAAAAAAAAAAAAAAAAGAAATACTTGAACATTAATCCATCAGCTGTCCTTTAGGTCTCTAGACTGTAAGCACATTAAGAATGAAACACCACCCTGGATGCTATAATCTTTATAGGTCTGTATTTCTTTTCCAAAAAATAAAAAGAACAAAGTCACCACTCTCACAACAACTGGAGGAAACCTCAGTAGAAACTCAACACTTTTTCAATGAGAAATACTTGATGTCATATATTTTGTTTAATAAAGACTGAGTTGGTTGTACACTAAGCCAATTTAAGAATGTGATCTGTAACTCACCGTCTTAATTACATGGAGAAAAAGTGAATGGGTTCATTATTGTTGTGAAAAGGAACAGTGACCTACCTGCCAAGTGGCAAGGTAGAAATAATTAATCTGGTCAATTAAAAAGAAGCAGATAATTTAAAATGCAAAGACTTCCAGGTGGTGCACTAAATTCTGCTATCTGGAATTGCAGATTCTTACTGTCAGTCTTGGTTTTCTCAGTACACATTCCTTGTCCTTTTCTTTGTCTTTCTTCCATGGCTCAAATCTAATAGAAAAATCGTTCTATGCTATAAATCATGACCTGCTTCTTTATGTCTTATGTCCTAAAATATTTATTTATTCTAACATGTACTCTAGAAATGCTCCAGGGGATTAACAAATCCCTAGAACCATCTCCAGGATTCCATTTTCCCTTTGTTGAGGGTCTGTTATATCTTACTTTCCCTCCGAAATCGTTTGGCCTTTTTCTGGGGTTTTAATAATGTTTTAAAAGTGCTAGAGCCTGAGCCACACTGTCTGGGTTATCTAATCCCATTTATGATCCTATAACCTTGAAACTTGCCATGGCCTGGCTGTCAGCACCAAGTTCTAAATACATAGGGTAGTGCGTTTGCTCCATGGAACCGGAAATTAGTCCAACAGTTACTTTTCTACAGACGTTCATAATTCCTCTTGACATTTACAAGCAAGTAGTAGTTCTTATACGTAGAGTCATCTCAACACACCTCAGCCTGCAGCGAGTGGCTACCTGCAGCAAAGCGCAGGGGCAGGTGCAGAGAGGCAGGCACTCTGCTCCCTGGCGTCCCCAGGTCACCCAGCTGCCCCCCGCCCGCCTCGCTGTGGCTGCGGAGACGCGGGGGAGCAGGGGAGGGGCGCGCGGGGGCGGGTGGGGAGACCCTGTTCTTAGCTTAATCCCTTTCAGCTGGTCCAAGCTCGGTTCCCGGACAAATATTAATATCATGTTCATTTGAACCAAGGCAAAGCTTTATAAAAGCATCAAACAGTTCAAGGGAAGGCTGTTTTTACGGTGAGAGTCTGCCTGTAAATTTCTGGTTGCTAAGGAGGAAAAAAAAATTCTCATCTAAAAAACCCAAATGCTGCCGCGGTGAAGTGCGACTTGAAAGTCTCTATTTCCTAGGTGTTAGACTTGGCAAGTTGGAAATAGCGAGGGAGGCGAAAAGAGCTTTTCCTTGATGTGCTCAAACAAAGCAGTACATATTGTCAGCTCCGCAGGAGGCGCGCGGCGGCCATATGTGCGTCGCCCGGCGAAATGGAATAAACAGCTGCTGCCAGGAATCCAATTCCTGGCAAGGAAGCAAACCCAAGTCCTCCTGTTTCCAAAATAAAAATCACCAGAGGGATTCCCCTTCCTGCAGTTCCAGCCAGTAGTTTTATAAAAGCATAAAACATCGCTGTATTGTGGTTTATAATAATCCCTTACATTTGTAGAGCATTTTACAGTTTACAAAGCGCTTTACATACATTATCTCATTTGAGCCTCATACTAGCCCTGGAGAGTACAAAGCACAGATATCCTGAGTCACTTTTCACAGATGGAAAAAGGAAGGTTCTGAGTGGGATGAGGTGGTGAACTGGGTGCCACAGCCCAGGTCTCCTCCTGCCTAGTCCAGGGCTGACCCAGCAGAGACCTGGGGTTCTGCCAAAGGGTGGCTGTGTCTCAGGGATCCAGCGAAGGGACCCTTTCTTGTGCAGCTGAACTGAAAATGCAACTTCACTTTGCTTTATTTCTTTGGTACAATCATCCATTCACTCTGCCAAAGGACTTCTCTCCCACTTTATGAAGCAGCAAGGGAGGCAAGTATGTTGCAAGGGAACAAAGAGAAGAGAAAAGCAACCCTGCACACTGAATGTGAATTTGGTTTGTCCTTGATGGCAGTCAAAAGCCACCACTTCATTTTAAGCATATATTGCAGAGATTAGCCAAGGTCATCCTGGGCGTCAGAACTGAAGGGAGGAAAAAAACATGGATATTGTTCAATTGTTCTCAGACACTGCCACCTCTGTACAGTCCTTTGCAGAAAAACAGGCTTTTCTCCTGGAACTGACCGTCTTGTGCTCATTGTGAAAGCAGTTTTATGAAAGGATCTACAGGACTTTTTATATAGGAATCTCTCGAACCTTAGGAGATGGTGGACTGCTGGTGCCGGACAGTCCTGTCCTATAGGATAGAGGACATGGTGGGTGCATGGCGGACGGGCTATTATGGGCCACTTTCCTTCCAAAACAGAGAATTGCTTTCTGGTTTTGGAGACCTCGTTTCCTGGTCAGGTCTCACTGGGCCTACTACCATCCCTTGGAATTGTGTGCTCTTTGGTTCTAGCTGCAGAATTTGGCATTAAAACATTGCTGCTGGAACTAAAATGCCAGGCTTCTCGGCTTGCGAAGTGTGTGAGCTTGAGCAAGTTTACTTAAGCTTTCTGCCGTGCCAGAGATGTGCCTTCCCTGAAAATGTGGGACTTCTAATAAAACTTGCTTCACAGGGTTATTGTAAGAATTAAATGATTATTATTGGAGAGTGCTTAGAGCAGAGCCTGGTGTGAAGTGGATATTCTCTCAGATTCTGTTAAATCTAGGAAAGCTGTACTTTGGACAGCAGCAGACCAGCTCCAGCTGGCCCCTTCTTGCTCCCTGAAGATGTCCCCCTTATAGAGAGTGGTTGGTGACATCCCTCCTTCCTGGGTCAACTTTGACCCAGACGTACCTTCCCAACATCCCTCACGGAGATGCACAAACCAAGAGGCACTTTGCCTTGTTGATTGTTCATCAGCAAAGCAATCAGGATTTGCAGGAACACAACACAATTTGGCTGACAGTATTTACATTGTTGGTGTCAAAGCAAAAATTGTATGGACCAAAATTAAACATCCAAGGAGGACTTCATTCAAGGCTGTTGCACTAGGGAAGAGAGCCCAGAACTCAGTCTGAACTCAACTCCACTGCAACAAAGCGTGGTAGACTTTTCAAGCACTGGGGTTGAGAGAATGATCATAGCCCATCTGTGTTTGCTAACTGACTTGACCTAAGGAAAAATAAGTTTTTGTATCTTTACAAGTATTCATTTTACAGCTTAGAACAAGGTATCCCCAGAAGTTAGGCTTTTACTCTTCAGGAACTGGAAAATGGAGGGTGGGGGGGAAGGCTACTATCTCCTTTGATGATTACATTTCCAAAGGCTTGTCAAGCTGAGGGAAATATTAAGGCCCTCTTTGTCTTCAGTGTTATAGAAATTGGATGGCGATTTGATGCCGAATGCCCCTCCCACAGAATTCCTTTTGAAGGTGAACAGAAACAGTACAGTTTCCCTATTAGGCCTTGATAGTAGGGCAGTTTCTTTTGGTTTCCCGAGTATCCAGTCTCTTCTCTTTCAGAAGGCATTGATGGAAGAAGGAGAGAGCCTCATTTTACCTGTTCTCTTAAACCCTCTGAGTCCTCATCTACACCATAAGTGATGTCCATCCCCTGGACCATGAGTCCATCCAAGGTTCCATGGTTTTGAAAAGAACCAGATAGTGAAGGGGGGCAGAATATGCCACCCCAAAATGTACCACTTTGCTGTGCAGATGTGTTTTTTTTTTAAGATTTTATTTATTTATTTGACAGACAGAGATCACAAGTAGGCAGAGAGGCAGGCAGGGAGAGAGGGTAGGAAGAAGGCTCTCCGAGAGAGCCAGACGTGGGGCTTGATCCCAGGACCCTGGGATCATGACCCAAGCTGAAGGCAGAGGCTTTAACCCACTGAGCCACCCAGGCACCCCTGTGTGGATTATTTGAAAGGGATGAAGACCCAACAGACTCGGGAAGAACTTTCACCTCTTCCTTCACTGCCTTAAAGAATTGAGATAGGAGGCTTGGCCCAGAAAGAGAGCTATTTATTACTGGAGATAACTTTTTATCTGACCTATCTGTACGGCATGGCAAACATCTAATTACAGTGGCTCTTTTTATCTTCCTGCGACCTGCCCTCCTCCCCTCTCAAGCCCCAGGCCCCTATCCTGTTCATTAGCTCAGGATGACATATACAATTAGCTGACCTGCCTTTGAGTCTCATATTTTTACAGGGCTCCCGTACACATGATTAAGTTTGTTTTTTCCTGTTAATCTGTCTTTTGTCAATTTAATTGTTAGACCAGCCGAAGAACCTAGAAGAGACTAAGGGAAAAATTTTCCACTCCTTCAACAGCAGAGGAAAAGGCAGGACTTCAACTAACTGAGATTTTGCCCTGAATCTCAAGGGGGATGCCCTGTAAAGATATAGGCCTTCTCAGGGGGAGAAAACCCCTTATAGATTACCAGTCTCAACCTGGGTCACAACCAGCTCATTGGCCTTCAGGTGCACACCCATTTCCTTTGTGAAAACTCAACTCCCACCCCTTCCCTGCCATTTGGTCTGCAGAAACCATCTGGGTCTTACAAAATGATTAGTGATGCCCCCTGCTGTTTAAACCTCACAAAACAGCCAGGGAAGAGGTCTCCTTATTGCCTGGAAAAGGGTTAGTAGGCCTGAAGTCTACTGGTCAGATTCATTTTTCATTATTTCTACCATGGTGAGCGGCAGGAATGCTCATTCCTTCACCTCTTACGTTGGGTTTGCCTGTCTCACATTAATTTTCAGGGATGATACAATGTAAATTGATTTTGAGAAGTATTTCCCAAATTTTCAAGATGTGTTTCCTCCTCTCTCCCTCTTTCTCCCTCATCCCCTTTCTCCTGGAGGCAGTAAACTCCATCTTTTGTGCACAACGGTGTTTTGTTTCCTTTCTGCTCTGCCGTCAGTTGGGGTGGGGGGCTGGTGGGGAAGATTGCTGGGATGTTAAAGGAGCTCTCTTACCCCTGGGGCCATCCCCATCCTCCTCAGGCCTTCTGTATGTGGATGAGGTGGGAAGGTTGCCAGTTCTTGCTGTAGATTTTTGGAATCCAGAGTTATCGTTAAATCATTGTATTTTAGCCACTTGAAGGAACAACTTTAGGCCTGAAAGCAGACTCTGACCTGCAAGACCAAGGTCATGTTAAGGGTCAACAGAAGCCTGAGCAAGATTCAGTAGCACACCGGGCTTCTTTGTTGTTTGCCACATCCAGGCCAGTTTCAGGACAACTTGGATGCTCAGAGGAGCG
Organism: Meles meles; assembly: GCF_922984935.1. NCBI lineage: Eukaryota > Metazoa > Chordata > Mammalia > Carnivora > Mustelidae > Meles > Meles meles. The sequence goes on from NC_060074.1 coordinate 73,847,350, forward strand.
GGAGTTTACGCTAATCTTTGCCCCAGGCAAAAAGGACTCAACTGCTTTTCCTGTTGGTTCTAAGAGGGTAGTGTATTCGTAGAGCACCCACATATAAAGAGTACTGAGCCTCTGGATGTTTGGGAGAAGAGACAAAATGCACTCTGGATGGTATCTGACAAGATGCAGGCTCTGACTTGGAGTTTTTGAGAGTGAGAGGATGAATCCTCGTGGAAAAGGCCCACAGGCTGCGAATGGAACATTTAGGAAGATCCAGGCTCTCAAAGTGCATGAGGCTATGATTAAGCATGTCAGAAATGTTGCAGCAACAGAAGAAAAGTATGCAGTATTATGAACAGCCTCATAAAAATGCCCAGCCAAAAACAGCTATGTCAGTTTTGAAGCCCAAGTGCAAAATGAAAATGCGGGTCCTTTGTTCATAAATTATTGAGAATTTTAAAAACAGTGACAGCAGAGGATTAAACCTAGCATGGGGACGCTTCTGTGTGCAGAGCCTTGTGTGACCATACAACCACCCATGAATTTGGCCCTGTGTCTCCATGAGCATGAATCCAAATGTGATTGCTTTAATTGGGTGAATCATCAGAACTTTCCTGCATTCATTTTACATAGCAATCAGAGAAAGAATTTGGCTTTCTCCACAGAGCAGTGATGCCAGAGGGGGAAACATGTGGGGTGGACCTCCCTAGGGTCCAGTCTGAACAAAGGTGTCTTCAGTCTGTGGTGGAGACTAGTTTCCCTGTTCCTCTTCCTTCCTTTCTTTCAGAGAAAGGGGTGGGGGGTCCCTATTTTAGGTTATCTGCCAGGATCTGTGCCTGGTCTGGAGCTGCCTCTGTTATGTGAAAAGTTTCCCTTTACACATGATTTCTTTCCCACCTCCCTTCTTCCTAGCAAACACATAGCTCTTTAAAAGATTCTGGAAAAAAAAAAAAAATTTTTTTTTTTTTTTGGCAAGTTCTGTGGGCTTTTATTAGATATACACTGTAATTCCAAACGGTGATTACATGATGTCTGGCTTTCCCTGAACTCAAATTTAATATCCTGAAAAATGGGAAGCTTTATTGCAAGGCTGAAGTACACCAGGAGTGGGGGACCTGGGAATGAGGGCTTGAAGGCCTGCTGATTGCTTTCATTCCACCTCCTAAAATCTCTAGCTGGCTGTACTTGATACTTGTTAACCTCGACGTTGCCTTTTAGATGGACTTTTTCATCCTCCTGAATTATGTTTATTACCCAATGGTGGTAAATATATATTTTTAAAAGACAAATCATTCATAGCTCTACAGCCTTGATACTCCAGCTTGTTTTCACTTTTCTACATTCTTTTATTGTCTGGATTATATTTTTGATTGTTGTGTTCACAGTGGAGTTTTAACTTTTTGTTCTGCAGTTGCGTTTTAATTCCTTTTATACTTATAAAGGTAAAACACATTTATAAACTTAATGAAGATGAATGAACAATAAAGCAAACAAAAAGCCTTAGAATTGCCTGCAAATGGAAACCAAAGCAATAATCATTTAGAAGCCGAGAGCCTAATAAAATAGAGTTGAAGTGATCCTCGCTGTTGTTCCCTGGTTCTGTGCCTTTATTTTACAGAAAAGGAAACTGAGACCCAAAGGTTAAATGAGCTACCACACAGCTCCTAGGGGCAGTCGGGACTAAGCAGGCTGCAAATGACAGCTTTGTTTTGTTTTTTATATACCCTGAATAGTTCTGTTTCCACACTAGTATCTTTCTATGGAAATAAGTGCTTTGAGTGTGTCTGCCCTTCATTTGTGATGTGAAGGAGTTGGAACAGATGCTCTTAAAAATTCTTCCAACTCAGAACTTTGAATTCAACTCAAAATGAACAGAACTGGACTCCTGCCTAGTCAGCCCGGAACTACTACTAAAAACATATGAAAAATGTGGTAACAATTAAAACATTCACTATTTTAGCTAGATGTGTTGTACAGCAGCACACCAGATCTGTATGAAAACACAAGACTGGATCCGAGACTGAAGTGTTCCAGCACATCCCAGACTTCTCCACCAGCTGGCGGTCTCCTTTTAAAATTACTAATTCAGAGAAAAGCCACAAGGTCCTAGGCAAACAAATGAAGGGGCGATCCTGTTCTGAGTGGAGTAACCTCCCTTCGGCCTTTCAGAGCACTGTTAACACAGAGCGAGGCCCCCTCTACTGGTGGAATTAATCTCCCACCAAAAAGTCGGAACTTGTTAGGTTTGCGGGAAATGGAGGGAAAAAAATCATAGGATCAGAACAGATTAGAATTGGAAGGAAATATAAATACCCAAATGTCAGCTTTTAGAGATCTAGAACGTTTAAACTTTTTTGGTCATAAATTTGTTAGGCAACATTCTTTTTTTTTTTTTTTAATATTTTATTTATTTATTTGACAGAGATCACAAGTAGGTAGAGAGGCAGACAGAGAGAAGGGGAGAAAGCAGGCTCCCTACTGAGCAAAGAGCCCGATGTGGGGCTCAATCCCAGGACCCCGGGATCATGACCCAAGCCGAAGGCAGAGGCTTTAACCCACTGAGCCACCCAGGCACCCCTTGTTAGGCAACATTCTACTGAGGAAATTTTCACAGTAGCTGGCAAAAATCTCTGTATTTAAGTGTGAAGTTAGCTTTCGGAAAATAGAGGCCCTTAACATATACTTACTGAATCAATTATAGGTAAAAATTCCATCTTTGCTCAGTGAAGAGTAGGGTTCTTCCACACCCTCACATGGAGTTCTGTGCTCCATTTGTCTAAACTAAGATTTCTTAAACTCTTCAAGTACTACTGACATGCTTCTTGCCACAGCTAAGTACTTACTGTGTCTTATTATTTCATATTTTTCTTTCAGTCAAGCCATTTTTTTTTTATTTTAGCCTCATCTCATGCAATAGAATTCATGAATTTTCAGGTTTGATGTGTCGTGTGTGTGTGTGTGTGTGTGTGTGTGTGTATGTATGTATGTATACCAAAAAAATAAATATATGGCTATTAAAAAATGTTCTCTGTGCTAACTAAATTCTTCTCATTCAATTATCACATGTTTACCATGCTTTAAGAAATACTGAGGTAAATATACTTCATGTTTAAGTCATGTAAATATAGTAGTAAGAATTTCATCCTTCCATCAAAGGCAAGTTTTTTATTGTCTTTCTTCGCCTGTCCTCTCCCTCATGCCTTACCCTCTGTCATGAATCTTCCTTCATTCCCCTTTCCATTCTCTCAGAGTCCTTTGGTTCAATACTCATACTTCCTCTTCCCCATGAGGTGAGGAAAACTTTCCCTCTCTATCGCCCATTGGAGACTGTGCTTCATTTGATACTGAACTCCAGGAAAACCATATTGAAACAAACTGGTAATTGACAGAAGGAATAAAAGGACCTTTGTATTCATGTCTTTTTCTAGGAATTGGGACTTGAGGAATATTGGAAAGTGATGTTGTTTCTAATTCATCCTTAGAGTCAGCCTTCTCTGAGGAAATGGCACATAAACACAGAAAGCCCAATCCATAAAAACACATTTAATAAATTATGCCTTGAGGAATAGAATGGGGAGTCTGTTTTTGTCCGGGCACTGTGAAAGCTGGAATACCTGTAGGGGAGGATGGGGTTGAGAAAAAGGCTGATCTTCATGAAATCTTTTCCCTTATTAAACATTCCTGTGTTATTAATTCAAGCTTTGTTTCTTTAGCAATAAAGGCGACCATTATGCATTTGTTGCTGGGTGAACACACTCAGTCCCCAGCTAGTTTTAGCTTGGTACCATTGTGAAGCCCGGTTATTTACAGTAGATTATTTGTGTTGAAGCCTATCCATAGAAGATCTCAGTTTTGAAAACTCTTGTCATTATAATTTATTTTATAATTTATTTTCTTTGCTTTAACTTAGTATATCATTTCTGTTGACTTTAATGAAAAGTAAATAAATAACCTTTTGAGACAAAATTTATATTTTTTAAAACTTTAGGCCTAAGGAGTTCAGAAAGAGTTGGAATGCCAGCTGTTTTATAAGAAGTTCACTATAGAAAATTATATAGAACACTCTTCTTCCAAAGGAAAGAATTTCAGTGACCGAATTCTCATTTTGGTTACATTTGCAAAGTAGTTTCAGAATCATAGGGAAAATTTATACAAAATAGCTTATGAGAACCCACAAAGATGAAAACTAAAGTTACAGCAATGTAATTCTATATACCTTCTTATTCTGGGAAAATTTAAGCATTATTCAATCCTAATAACAACTGATCCTGAAAACATTAATTCAAGACTCCAGAACCCACAGGGAGGAATGGGTGCTCTGCATTTACTGTGGCTCCCCAAAAAGGTCCTTTCTGATGGCAAACAGATGGAAACCCCATAGAGAGGCAGATTTCTGCTGTAGCTATCACAGGGCTGCGCCATGCCTTTGAAATGACATCAGCCAGGAAACCAGTGACTAGAGTTTCAGGTTTCATTGAAGGATTTTGCTTTGCTTTTTGTAGGTCCAAAGATGGCCAGAGAAGGCAATAAATTCTGTCTGAGAACCTCTCCTGGTAGATGTTTAAAGAGATTATATGAGTAAATCAACTGTCCCAATCTCCCCATGTGATAAGGACCATCCGGTTTGAATTTGAATTTTCTTCATCTTTCTTCTAGAGAACTGATGTAAGCCAACAACTCAGAATAAGTTGGGCCTGATACATGGAATGCTGTGCTGTGGGGATTATCAAAAACTAAAGTATTTTTTATGAATCTTTTCCTATAACCAGGTTTATGACTGGAAAGGGCCAAAGCTGGAAAACGTGGATTAGCATTTCTCACTGGTAAAAAGATTAGGTTACCTCACTTTAACACTTAGGTTTACTATATGTGAATAAATGCTGCCATTGTTTTCATTTTCATTTTTATTCCAATATTATTGAGCTTTCACTGAATCAACCTTATAAGAATGTGGAGGAAATTCTAAAATATGAGTCACGGTATGCACTGGTGTTTATCTTGTGGTTCTGCCAAGAAACAGAGAGCAAGCCTTGGACAGGGCAGCTTTTCTGGGTAGAGCAATTTGATTCTGCATTTACTTCTACCTAAGTGAATGCTCTCCCAAGAATAGCATTATCAATCTCATGAGTAGCTGCTACAATTTTCAAAAGACTGCATGAACATTTAATACAAACGAAGGCAAGTTTTCAGGCAGTGTCTTTACAAAGGTCCACTAACTTTGTCCTGTTCACTGGTATCTAAGGATTGATGCTGGGTCTCAAGGAAGACTGGGTGACTATAGTGTTGGCCCACGCATAAAAATTCATCACCTCCTGGATAACACTCAAAATTGTGTCACCTAAGTATGGTGAATGTAGTTGGGGTGCTTTTAGGTACAAGTAACAAAAAAATCTGGCTCAGGCAAGTTTAAACAATAAGATAATTTATTTTTTCCATTCTATAGGAGACTCAGAGGTAGGTCAGGTTCTAAGGAAGGTAATATAGTGGCTCAAAGACATAATGACTCCAGTTCTTCCCACCCCCCGCCACACTTCAAACTTAGGTTAGTTTCTGTTATGGTTATAAGATGGTGGCTGCGGATTCAGATCAATGACGCTCAGAGGAGGAGAATCCTTATATCTTTTTTTTTTTTTTTTTTTTAAGAAAAGCTTTCTCAGCAGCCCTTCAAGAGACTTCTCATGCTTTAGTAGGGATTGGACCACATGTTTATCCTGAAATTAATCATGGTAAAGGGGGATTATAACAATGGATTTAGACCACTGATTTTCAACCTTGGCTGCATTTTGAAAGTTGAAGTTCCCGGATGCAGGCTGGGGCATGAAGAGTTCTAAAAGCTCCCCAGGTGATTCTGCGGCAAAGCAGCATAAATTTAGAACAAATATCTGGATTATAAATTGCCATAGCCACTAAATATTACTGTATTTTCAATGTAAATCCTAAAAGATGTATGTGCATATATAAATGCACACATGGGACTGGAGTCAGGTTTGGAGGAATCCACGTTTATAGGGAGACCAGATGAATGTGGTCCATATTAGGGAGACAAATTTGGATGCATTCAAAGCCAATCAAAACCATTTATGAGCATGGTTAAGATAATACCTATATAGAGTGACTTTTGACTATAGCAAAGTGTATTAAATTAAGAAGTGATGACAGTAAGTGATACTTCTGAGTCTTTGAAGAAAAAAAGCATGAAAATACTCTTAAATTCTGGAAACCATCTTTTAAAAAATTTCCACTGTCAAATGGCTTCTAGATAACTTCAGTATTTTCCACATTCCCTCTAGGAAATCCAAAGATTTCTTAAGAATCCTTGAATGCATGATATTAAGTTAAAAAAAAAAAAAAGATTTCAGGGTGCCTGGGTGGTGCAATAAGTTAGGCTTCTGACTCTTGGTTTCAGCTCAGGTCCTGATCTCAGTGTCATGAGATCGAGCCCCAGTCAGGCTCCAGGCTAAGGGCGGAATCTGTTGAAGTTTCTCTCTCCCTCTCCTTCTGCCCCATTCCTGCCTCACGAGCTCTTTCAAGTAATAAATAAATCTTAAAAAAAAAATTTCACTATAACATGGATGGACCTAGAGGGTATAATGCTAAGTGAAATAAATCAGTCAGAGAAAGATAAATATATAATTTCATTCATATGTGGATTTTAAGAAACAAAACAAATGAACAAAGAAAAAGAAGAGGCTTTTTTTTTTTTTTCTCAGACTCTTAAATACAGAGAATAATGGATGGTTGCCTGAGGGAAGGAGAGTGGGGGGTGGATGAATAGATGAAGGGGAGTAAGTGTACATTTGCCAGGATGAGCACTGAGTAATGTATAGAATTGCTGAACCACCATATCATACACCTGAAACTAATGTAACACCCTGTTACTTACATTGGAATAAAAGAAAAGTAAAAACAAAAAGGTTTCACTAGTCTGAAAGCTATATACAAATACCCCAGACCAAATGCCTTAAAAAAATTCAGATGCCCTTTTCCCAATGATCTGTTTTTTATCATTTCTTTGGACTGGATGTCCAGGCCATTTTATTCTCATATAGACTGTGCCCCGCCCCACGTCACCCCCATGGTGGCCAGCATGCAGCATTCACGTGCTCACTGTTACCGTTGTTCATAGAAAACAGTGGTTTTCCACCTTGGCTACACATTAGAACCATCTGGGGGGACTTTATTTAAAGACTGATCCCTCCCTTCCACTGCCATCCCCATGAGTTGAAGCTAAATCTTCAGGAGTTCAGGCCTACGCATCCGAATTTTGAAAAGTTTACTGGCTGGTTTTAATATAGAGTGAGGACTGAGGGGTATTAGTTCAAAGGGGGGAAAGGAGGTAGAAAACAGGGACATAATCTGTACTCTTGTTCTTAGCTTGTTTTAATTTTTCCTCCCCCAAACCCAAACTAATCCGAGTAAGCAATCTTGTGAGAGAGTGTAAGTAAGCCCTTAAGGTCTTGGTTCAAATGGGTCTTGCGAGCAAAGGTAAAGCTTTATGGAGCCTCAGAAGTCTCTGGTAACACTCTGTAAATACCTGTGAAAGCAGCTGGCCCTCTACTGTGCTTTCTGAATAAGTGCCTCATACGTAGCCCTTTGCACTTGAGGTGCAGAGAAGCCTCTGACAGCTGTTTTTACTGTGGTTGGTGGCTAGAGACCACAATGGAGAGAAGAAAATCACTAACTTGAAGAAGGCTCATAAAGTGATTTTTTTTTTACGACCTGATGAAGCAACAGGTGGGTCAATAATCTTTGTGCCCAACCCAGATTGTGCCACAGCTGAATCTGTGCCTGCTGCAAACAACACACGGCGCCTGCTCCAGTCCCCTCCGGCACACTTGGAAACTAGAATATAATTTAGACTGGCGCGGGAATGTGTTTGCCGAGTGTACTTTAGGAAAAACTTATTACACCACCAATGAAACAATCAGCAGCAACAGAAGTAGTGAAAGTCATAGCTCTGGAAAAAGAAATACTTAGTATTGATAGTGTGTCAGAATAATTTGGAAAACAAAACAAAACCCTAAATGGTAGTAGAGTAGAAAGATCACTGGATCAGAGTCAGTAGCCCTAGATTCTGATCCTGGCTTTGCCACTGTTTGATTCTGTGATTTGGGCAAATCATAGTATTCTCTGTGAGCCTTCATCTTAGGATTTAAGAGATGTGCTAGTTCAAGCCCTGGGCTCCCTGTTGCGGATGCATTCCACATTTTTATCGTAAACCCAATCTGTAATTTAAAAAATCTATTAAGTCATATCTACAAATGTCACAGAAGAATCCATTTATGATTTTCCATTTTAGATTCCTCATGATTATTTCTAGAATCATTTTACAGTTTTTCCAACTACTTCATTATCGATCTTCCATCCCCTGTCAGAAAACTAGTCTCCTTAGTTTCTGAAAAGGACTAGTAACTACGTGCAGCATCTAGGTCAAATCATGCATAGCTCACCTTTGTCCTTTGGCACATTGCCAAAACACTTTAAATGTAATGAGTCAGTACAAGACTACAAGACCAGTACACAAAAATGCTGTATTAACTATAGAAAAAGTTTTACCTTTCTCAGAGACACACGAAATGTGGGTATGTGACATTGCCTTTGTAATAGGATCTTTTTTAGAAAACTGTTATGATTCAATTCCTGAAGCTTTCTTTTGCTTTACAGTGTTAAGGTGTGATCATCTCTTGCTCTAAATATAGTATTTCCTGGCTCACAAATGGACCAAGCCTTTTATTCCCCAGACTGTATATTCTTCTTTTCATATCCGAAGTGCGTAAACTCCAGGGCATGGCTTTGTCAAATTTGGAGTAACTCAGACCAAGATGTTGAGTCTTCACAGAATAGCCTCTGACCTTATGCAGCAGAGACAGAAACACTAACCAGCTGGTAGGATCCTGGTGGATCTTGATAAGCTCTTCAAGACTCTGTGGACACTTTGTGGACATAACTTTTACAGCCGTTGCCTGGTAAAACCTTTAGTAATATGTCTTTTATCTCAAGCATTTGCCTCTATACTAAAATAACTGGAAACATAATCATAGCAATAAATGCTTTTCCATGCACCTTATTAAAGTCTTGTTTGCACAATAGTTTCAGCCATTTTTTATTTTGAATGGAGAGATCCAGTCCTTGATGATGATGTGTTTAATTTCACAAATATGCAAATTTCACTTTCAAATAAGGACTTGGACTCAGTTTACATGTCCACCTGATAATATTTACAATCAAGTTATCAGCAGATCCTTTTTAAACTAGCAAATGCCTATCTTTCACTCTAGAAATGTACACAGAACTCTCTATTTTCTGAACATTTTTCCCTATGAGGGCAATTCCTTTTCTAATATAGACACATTATAATGTTGTAGACAGAATTTCAATATGTGATAGGTCAATCTTGGCCCAAATCCAAGGGCACTGATTTTAATTAAACAATCAAAAGAACCTTGGTTTCTTATGGACTTAAGTGTAAAGCAATCACCTTGTAAAGACTCACTCCCCCCCCCTCCCCAAGGGAACTATTAAAACAAGACCACACTATACCTATGACTAATGAATTAATTACCTCTGGCTAATGCTTGGTTCTATTTTTCAATATAAAATATAAATTTCAATATAAAATTTATATTTTATATATATATATTTATATATATTCAATATAAAAATTATAGCTACAGAAAAGCAAGGCTTCTCTAGAGTTAAGTATATTTAATTCCTAGTATCATAGAACATTAAAAAAAAACACTGTACTCTTTAAAATTTCATTCACTGTTTTTCTATTGAGGTCAAAGAGAAAAAGATAAGGATTACTGCAAGTATACAAATAAAGATTTCTGCAAATTATATAGATCCAGTGCTTTGGGTTAAGTCCTCTTAAAATCTTCTCTGGCTTTACCAATTTGAGAGTCACTTTTTATTGCTAAGTGTTATCTCAATTTGCAACAATGCATGGTTAAATGGTTTCTACAGTCACTGTGATAATCACAGTGCTACTTACCTGACACTTATTGCAAAAAGGTTGGTATGCATCTTTTATACCTGCTTGTGGTTTCAACTGCCAGCTGTCAGAGAAGTGTCCCTATAATTGACAAAATGGAGAAAATAAAAGATAAAAAGAGAAAGAAAAGGAGAGCAGTAAGGCAGATAGATTTTTCATTTCTTATCTTGTGATACATTCTGTAGCAGTAAACATTTCTATCTCTTAAATAGACCCTTTGAAGGCAGAGAAAGAAAACTCTCCAAGAGAAAGCTTTATAAGCTGGAGATTGTCTTTCTGCTCATTGTGGCTTTGTCCTTTTGGAACGTCTGCATGACCTCTCCTCCTTGTATTAAATAAAACAAGGGTGCAAGGACTGATGATTCGATTTAGTGAGTTAGTTACAGGAGTAGCTCTGGCATCTGTTACTTTCACTCTGTTATCCATTACTTCTGTTCTGTTAATGGCAGCAGACATTTGATTAACTACTGAGATTTGGACATGAGGAGGATCCAAGGTGGGTTGTGAAGTAAATCACATAGCTACATCTCTGCTTCATCTTCACCTCTCCTGTTTCTCTGTTTCCAGACTTCTGGCAGATTGGCAGCTGGAGACCTTCACCTTGGATAGGAGGAGCTCTAATTATTTCAAGAATAATTGACTTAGGGTGCCTGGGTGGCTCAGTGGGTTAAGCCGCTGCCTTCGGCTCAGGTCATGATCTCAGGGTCCTGGGATCGAGTCCCGCATCGGGCTCTCTGCTCAGCGGCGAGCCTGCTTCCCTCTCTCTCTCTCTGCCTGCCTCTCTGTCTGCTTGTGATCTCTCTCTGTCAAATAAATAAATAAAATCTTAAAAAAAAAAAAAAGAATAATTGACTTAAAAATGCATATTATAATATCCTGTTAATAGAACTCCTGGAGTATATGTCATTTACTATCACTTGTGGTATAACATTTTTTGGAAGAATTAAAATCAAATCTCCTCTTCCCCACCAAATAGATAAATTAGTGGATAAAACTAAAAGGGTGAGTGAGTGAAATAATTTTTAAATATTTACAAAATTCTTAATTTATGCACAACCCAGAGCTGAGAACAAGGACTGGCCTTTTATACCTTCATAGAGTCTTAAGAAAAAGCTCCAAGTAGAAAAAGGCAAAAAATCTGTATTTCTTAGTAGTAATCAGTATGTTGTAGTATCCAACAAAAAGTGACAACAGACTTCTACCGTAACCCCAAATACCAGGAAATATTCATTTGAAATGTAATTATATATATTGTTTCCTGACTGACTTGTTTAAATAGACAGGTCACAAAAGCAGTCAACTTTCTTCTGTATGGTTCTGTGGAATCAGACGTTACATCTAGAAGTATTTGTAAAAAGCATCTAGTAGTTCAAATGACGTGGCACCTCAAGGGGTAAAAGAAATTATGAAGGTAAAAACTTGACTGTGGGCAGTCTGGAACTCATCTTACTCTTTTCATTGTCAGTTCAGTGCTTACTTTTCCCTATGCTGAACACATTAGAAAGCTTTTACATTTGATTATTTGTCACTATTCACAAGGAGGCACAATCAATCCTGGAAAATCAAAAATGGAAAACTAGGGCAAGTATTGTATAAAACTTAAGATCAACCAATCAATCAAATTATGGAAGGAAAATTAAACCACGGACCAAACCTCATAACCTGAAAAGAACCAAAAAAATAATTCTCATTCATTTAGTACTTTTAAGTCTATAAGAGCTTAGGCCAAGGTCCAAACTTGACTCAATTGAGACCCAAAGTATACAGAACTAAAAAAAATGGAGTGGAGGCATATAGTTAATGTCAGAATTGGTCTTACTGGACCACAAATTGTATCCCAGGATGGCACAATGGTCGGGTCTTGATTGCTGATTGAAGAAAGGTACAGCCATGGTCTAGCAATCATTTACATAGTGGTCACCAGAAGAATGCAAAAAAACCCACTCTAACAGTTCTTTGACTCATGCCTCATTCTCTTCTATAGCCTAAAATTAGAATATAAACTATGGAGGGTAATTTGCTCACACAAAAACATCGCTCCAGCAATTGTTGCTTGAGGGCAAAACCTGGTGACCTCTGGCACAGAGAATACCAAAGTGAGCTAGCTCATACTGAGGGATCCTTACTCAATTAAATGGAAAGATTCCTCAAGCAGAATATTTGTTGTTATAATTTTAAGTGTACAAAGCTCAATATGTAACATGTGAAGATGATGCCAAAGATAAATACAGGTAAAGGACCAAATATAAATAACAGAGCCATTTTTTGATAAATGCCATTATCAGACATTACTACATATTCCATCCTATAATCTCATAAATCAAAGCTTTTAATTGTCTGGATTCATATGTGACGGTATTCTTTCCACTATGCATTCTTTCTTCTTCCAGGGGTTGTTCAATAACGGCAGGTATGTTCCTGCCATAAAGTTCACAGTGTTCTAGAAACTGGACACATTCTTGAATAACACTGTCACGAAGCACGATCATGTGTTTTGACATGTTTTCTAATAAGGACAGGAAGCATCTTTTAGCATAATACCAGGTATCAGTTCCCAGTTTCTTCTGATAAGGTTCCAGGCTTTTGATAACCCGAGAAATACCAAAGTCGTAATTTCCTTTGGCACAGTAGAGTGTCCCTATCACCAAATTCACAATGCAGAGGTGGTAGATTTTCTTATCTGGGTCATCATAGGACAGCTGCTCTTCCTCCTTCTCGATCTTTCTCATCAACTCCTCGGCTTCTTCATTCTGACTTGTCATGATGTATGAAACACACAGGTTAGCCAGCACAATAGCGCTGACATTCAGGATGTTGTCATAGTGCTTCTTGACGATGGGTTCATAGAAACCGATAGCTTCTTTGTATTTGTTTTCCTGCATGAACAGGACATGAGCCACGTTCAGCTTCCACACATCATGGTCATTACAGAATTCCACAGACTTGCGGAAGATCTTTTCCACCATTGCATAATTCTCAAGGTTCCAGTAGATCTTTGCCTGGGCCATCAACACGGGAATATACTTCTCCAGAGTGTCATCGTACTCATTCACTGCCTTTTTGACAGCTTCGTCATCTCTGTTGTGTCTTGCTTCCTGTACTTGTTTGGTGAGTCTCCGGAGCTGTTCAGTCAGCATCCCTGCCAGCCCATCCAGCTTAATGAAAGCCTCTTCTGGGGCTGTCTGGCAAGTGATCATGGCATCCAGGAAGTCATAGAGATAGGGTGTGAGCAGCCTGTAGGTCAAATGGGCATTCTCCGCCAGGACATCGGCTGCCAGGTCAAAATACTCGTACTTACAGTAGAGCAGCAGCAGGTTGCCAAAGGTCTCCGGGGGAAAGGGGTTCTGCTGGAGCAAAAACTGCAGCTTTTCAAACCCCTCGGTAGGCCTGGCATCCATGTTCATGAGCGCCTGGTTGTGCAGGGTCACGGGGTCTAACTCTTCTTCTGCCCTAGGTGGCATGTCCGTGAGGGTTTCCTGGGCCACCTCGTAGTTTCGCAGTTGGTACTCGATGGCGGCCTTGAGGTTGAAGGCTTCCACCAGGGCAGTCTGGTGAAGGACTAAGGTGTTGCCAACACTTCGCACGTCGATGCCCTCCGTGGTCATGCCCACGCCTAGCTCCGGGTGCTGGCGGATACCGTGTTCAATAATGTCTGCGATATGCTTCAGAGCCGAGGCGTAGTGCCGGCTGCTGTAATAGGCCAAAGCCAGGTTGTAGGAGAGGTCAGGCCGGTATCCCGAAGCCTGGAGCGCCGCAAGGAACTTGGCGCACGCGGCTTCATACTGTCCCTCCTTGTAGAGCAAACAACCCAGGTTGACCTGGCCGTCCAGTTCGTTCTCGCCCCCACTGTCGTCGCCCCCTTCCCCACTCAGCAGCTGCTCCACCAGGCTCTTGGCCCCGGGCAGGTCGCCCTCGCTGTACTTGATGGCGGCCTGCAGGCGGAGGACCCGGCCGTGGTAGGCGGGGTTGTCCAGCAGGAGGAAGGCCACCCGCGTGGCCTCTGGGTAGAGGCAGGCCTTGTACAGGGCCTGGGCCTGGTACAGGCGGTACTGCTCCAGTTCGGGGTGCAGCTGGCCCAGCTGCTCATAGCACTCGGCGGCCAGCGCGAACTCCTGCAGGCGGTAGTAGCAGTAGCCCAGCAGCGACAGGCCGGCGCGGCTCCTCGGGCTCCGCTGGAGCTCGCCGCCCAGCAGCTGCACGGCCTCGGCGTAGCGGGAGTCGCGGATGAGGCGGTACACGACGGCGGTGAACTCCCCATCGGGGATGTGCGCGCCGCTGAGCCCGGCCATAACCGCCGCGGTGGTGGTGCGTGCTGGTTACCACGGCAACGAGCCCGCCGGAAACGGAAGGCTGCTTGTTGAGATTACTTTGTAACGGAATAAACCCGAAAGGAATAAAAAGTAGTCAACGAAGTTAGTCTTTCCATTATTAATCCTGTCCTCGAAGACTTTATGTTGCTAAGGCCGTTAGTCACACAAGACTGAACAAACGCTGCCGGGTAGCTCAGAGATGAAAACTTCACTTCCCGGCATGCACCACTTTAGTCGTGGCGTAGCCGGAACGTGGCCGAATTGCATGCTGGGTGCGTAGTCTCGCGGGACCAACTCACAGGAAGGGAGATGAGGTGTCTTTTTTCCGTAGAGTTAAGGAGTTTGCTGGCTACCGGTTTTATGACTTGGCTGTCTGGCAGTCGGGGAGGAAGGGAAATCCTTTGTTTTTTAAGCCTTTTTAGTGTGTAGTGCATTCAAACGATATCGGTTCGTGTTCTGTGTGTAAATTAGCGGGAAGGAAAAGGTGGACTGTCTCCTTGGAATTGCTCTGTAATTAGAGTAGGGTCTTTTTTAAAGCTGCCTCGAGGGCATGCTTTCTACGGAGGTAATAAGGAGAGACCAAAAGTCTTTATCTTTATTGTTTTCACAGATGACGGTAGGAAATGGTTTAGCATTTGGTATTGTGAGACATTCAATTTTTAGATTCAAGTGTCTCCAGTCCCCTTATTTTTCATAAACAATTATTACAGAGCAGATGGCTGCGTTTAAACTTGGCTGCATCTCCTGCCCTAGTCCTCTGGCTTTCACTACAAAAAGAAACCATTCTTCTTGATCTACCTAGATCTCCACTGGTCTTCTATCATTTGCATTGGTCTGTCTAGTCCCCAAGATAAACGGTGTCCAAATAAAAGCATGCGTTTGCTGTTTGATTAAAAACTTAAGTGCAAGTCCTTTATCCTCCTCCTGTATAGTTTCGCTGCCCATGCACCTTATCTGTATGTAAATTTGAGACCCGACATCAACCATCTTGTATTATTAGGCCGTTTATATACATTTTTTCTGACCTTAATAACCACTCCATATTCTGTATATTACAGATAAAGAATCTGTGTACTGGAAAGATTTAAGTTATTTGCTTAAGACCACACAGGTAGGTAGGTAACAGCTGTACCCTGATATCCAACATCTAGTTTCAGTAGGTAATAGTAACTGATAAATAACTCATTCTGTATATCCCATATAGATGAGTTTGTAAGAGCCCAGTGTTTGTGGCCAGTTTGTAGAATGGAAGATTAGTGTCATT
Organism: Meles meles; assembly: GCF_922984935.1. Classification (NCBI taxonomy): domain Eukaryota; kingdom Metazoa; phylum Chordata; class Mammalia; order Carnivora; family Mustelidae; genus Meles; species Meles meles. The sequence continues at coordinate 73,862,897 of NC_060074.1, forward strand.
TTCCTCCATTCAGCCAACGGACTTGGTGTGGGCAGTAGAAATTTGAACTTCCAGATGTGAGTGGCAGCTGTGAGCAGATGTTAGGACTTAATTAGTGGGTGGGGTGGTATAGCTTCTAGTCACTTGGTCTATCTAGGAGGAGACTTCTCTGGGTGTGTGATTGTTCATATCAGAAAACAGCTGAATAGGGGGTATAGCTCAGTGGTAGAGCATTTGACTGCAGAAAACAGCTGAATTTTGTACTTACTCAGTCTTTTTTCTTGCTGAGAAATTGATAGAACTGTGAAGTTCTGAGTGGGATCAGAAAAGGAACTTATCACTGCATGAATACCAAGAGAGGAACAAACTGCACACATTTCAGAGGATTGAGGGGGGTTTCTTGCACACCTAAGATAACCCGAGAAAACAGGCAGTGAGAACTACTAGAACTCTTCTCAGAGACTTCTTTCAAACTAACCTCTGGGTTGCACCCGTTTAGGGCCTTCAACTCAGCAGGTATGTGAGTTGGTAGAGACTGATTAGTGCTGGCTGATAACTGAGGTGTGGAAGGATCTTCACCTTTATGGCTGCCTGACTACATTTGTCCCTTGGAAACTCAGGCTCAATATTTTAAAATCCTTTTGTGAGAACTGTTACTTGGGTAAGTTACTATTAAATCAAGGTAAGACAACAGAACATAGAAATGGGAAACTATCTTTTTATCTTCCGTCTGTCAGTCTTTCTTTCAGAATTATATTTGTATCATGTAAAGCATTCATCTTCGAATGGCTTCTTGGAAATGGATGAAAAATAGAAGGACTATCTGCTGTCTCTCAAATTTCCATCCCTTCAGGCATCAGTTGGGGTCCCCTATTTGTGTTGGTACCTGTCTGTGGGTGTGGCAGCTGATGGGGACAAGAGGGAGGCTGCTCTGTGTCTTTCCCCTTATTTCATGTGCTGCTGCTCCCAAGGCCTGGCTTGAAAAAAGCACAGGACATTCGGTTTAGACAGATGGAGGGCAGGGTCATTTTCAAAATGAAATGAGTGCACAAATCACACTGTGAAATTGGCATGACCATCACTGCTGCTGTGATAGACTGACTTTTATTTAGTCTCTGATAGGCAGTTGGGGAATAGATTAGGTTTTTTTGGGGGGGAGGGTGAAAGGAGGCCCATTAATTAATGATAGAAATTCTGGAAAGCAATAAATGGGATGGAATATTATAAAATGTCATAAAGGCTCATTTTGTTTCCAACAGAATCCTGAAAACTAGAGCATGTATCAAAAAGTAAATGTATCATACCATTCCTAGCGATAAGAAAGCATTTGGTGGTTGCAGTAAAATGGTTTAGTGCTTTACTGAAAGAAACTAGGCGTTGAGAAAATGGTGTTGGACTTGATAGCTTTTGCTGCATAAGGGAGGATGCATGTTTACCACGTAGAAGATTTCCATTCAGGCAAAATGCGTAGGGGCTAAAAACATGACGTTTAGTTCTTCATATGCTTATGTTTCTGTCTGCAAAACTGTAAGATGATCAAATCCTGTTCTATATATATGTGTAATCTATTCAGCATTGTGAAACAGTTGGAAGGTATGATTTTGTATTTATCCTGCAAATGTGATCCTTTCCCATAGGTAAAGCGGTCTTTTCTGAGTATCTCAACTACCACAGTTGTGGGCAGACATCTTCCTTGACAATGGAAGACCTTCTGCAAAACCATTTGCCAGTTGTTCTTTCTTTATCCCTCTCATTGCAGGCCATTTTCTTCAGGATGTCCAGTTTTAGGAGCTCAGTTACCTTGCTTCTTCTCATCAATAAACAGGGGAAAAGAATAAATCAGTGCCAAATTGGCAACGTAATTGACTTTTAGGAGCATCTGTTTAATCTTTTAACATTTTTGGAAAGGTCGTATACCAGATCAACACTTGGGGACATTTATGCTCAGATACTAAGTCATTGAACCTCATTATGAGCTCTCTTTTTGCTGGTAGTTTCAGCTTTATTAGTATTTTAATTAGATTTCCTTCTTAGATATACCTTGGGTTTTTTTTTTTTTAAATCAAGTAGCTTACATTTGGGTGCTTACAGTGTTATTATGTAAATTAGCTTATGGGGGGAGCACAATAGCATTCTGGTTTATAAACAGAATTAGTAGAGAAGGCACAACTGTGGATCCTGACATTTAAAGAAAGCAGTCAACCATGCAAAGAAAGAGCTACTCTAAGCCTCGTGTTTACGAAGTACCTTCTGTACCAGGACCAGGTCCTGCTTTGCCTAACTCCCCTCATGAATCCTCACAGCCTCCTATGCATTAGGTGACTCTTATCATTGGCCCCATGGAAAATCATGGGCAAAGCGCAAAAAGAAGCCTGTGGTGGCTGCAGCCCGCTTGCAGGACCTGGCAATTGCTTCAGTGGGCCGGGAGGAGCCACACTGCCCCTCTTCCCTCGCTCCCCCTGGGCGCCTCCTCTCCAGTCATTTGAATTGGCTTTGGATCATTTGCTGCAGTTTGTTCTAATAGAACAGGCACAATGGTGTAAGAATTTTAAAGTTTAAGCACCGGAGCCATTGTGTAATTGTATGGCGTCAGTGTGGCTGGCAGCCCTGCATTGATGTGATCCCCTTGTGTAATTGCCCATGCAAATTCGAGCAATCTGTAACGGACACAGGAGCCCCCATTCGGCCTACAGATTTTTCTCCCTCCAGAAAATCGTCAATAATTCGAAGAACCTTTTGTCATCTTTAAAATGTTCCACGAACAGGACGGTCTCAGTATCCCTCTCATATGGGCAAACATCACAGATCAAGACAAGGTCAATGCGTTGAATTGACAGAATTTAAATTGTCGCTATTCGCTATTCGGATGCATGCTTGCCTCTTTCAGCCTTTAAATCACCCTTCTTGAGAGAGAAAGATTATTCCAGAGGCTTCATTAAACCTTAAGCATTTTATTAAAAACAGAGATATTTAGGTCTCTTAAAGCGGACTGTCTCAAACTCATGAACTGGTTGCTTGGGAAATGGCCATGCCGGTCTGCAAGGTCGTGTTCTTACAGTGCAACATCAGCCCGGCAAATGTGCACAAAGGGAGTGACTCCAGACAACTCAGCTGAAGACATATTTCCCTTCTTTTGTGTAGAATAATAATAAGGAAGCAAATCCGGAGGGGATCCTTTTTAGATTATTGTATATCAAAATAAAATGGCAAAAGCAGTTTTCTCCCATGGAAATGAGACTTAACAAAACCTAGTCTCTTATTTCCATAGAATGCTGTTTCTTTATTCTCTCTCCCCATCCTTTCTCCCTTTCTCTCTCCTTTCTTAATTCTTCTAAAGATGATTTGACCTACATCTAAAGAAAACAAATGGAGATTCTAACACACATTGACACACACACAAAGTGAACACAAAGATGATAGCTTCAAATAGCACATTTTTGGATACAGCGAATACTTCATTTACTTAATAAATATATTTCTGTACCAGTGTATACCTTGGGCAACATTGGTATAGATATGCCCCCAGACAAACAGCTGATCTTTAGCCCTGTTGAGAGATGTGCCAAATATGCAAGAATGTTCAGAATTAAATTAGAGAAGATGTAACCCCAGATTTCTAGATGAGGAAAAGAGAGTAACACAAACTGTGTGAGCAGGACACCAGGCAGTGCTGAGCTGTGTGCTGCTCATGACAGTCCCCGGACATGCTTCATTTTGTTTCTGCCATCTCTGTCTGGGATTCTGACTGCTCACTTAGGCAATTCTGGCCTTCTTGTAGCCAGGCTCGACCTTTACATTTCCTGCCGCACTTGAGTTTGGGGAGTTCTTGACAGCAAGCGGCAGAACAACTGTTTCAAAGACTGTTAACGTTGAAGCAGGTAATGAAACCTCCGTGTGCCGGCGTGGCCCAAGTTTTTAGGGGCCCAAATTAGGTTTGTTCTGTTTAATGAAACTTCTTTGAGATTTTTTTTTTCCAGCCCAGACATTTTTCTTTAGATTTAAATCTTCCCCAGTATGTTTAGATTTCTGTCCTGCTCGAAGGGAGTTGTTTCACACTATTTCTGGGACCAAGACTATATTTTTTCCGCAATTCATTAAGAGTCCGCAGGAGAAATGGATTTTAAAATAATTGTACCGCAAAGTAAATTGAGCAGACTCTGTTTAATGACCTAAGGTAAGTGGATAAAGTATGATAAATCTCAATACATGATAAAAGCAACTGAATTCCTGTAGCGTTAATATTAGATAATATTATGATGCTAACAAAATTTTAAAGATTATTTCTCACACAACCTGGTGTGTATACAAATATAAAATACCTGGAAATGTAGAGACCTCTCAGATCTTAGAAATAAGAAACACATGCAATTTTAATTTCATCTGACTCACTTAATAAATTGCCTTCTAAATTAAAGTGACTGCCATTTACAGGACATCTAGATATGAGATAATCTAAAATTGTCCTCTACGAAGTAAAAGGGTATATTTTTAAAGAAATTGTACCGATGACCATAGCGTTCAGGATCACTGGAGGCAGGCTCTGATGTATCTGTGGTAAGGGTATTTTATATCTATCCCATGGATGTAACTTTTTATTTTGTCTTTAGAAGATGACCCCTCTAGGTTTGTTCCTATTTTATTTGAGAAGAGTAAGTAAGACTACTATGCGGAAAACATTTAAAAAAATACAGCATGGTCCTCTGGTGTAGAAATGAACTGAATAAGAGCCAGCACTTTTATTTTGCAGGTGGGAAACCCAGGACCTGGAGAGTCCAGCTGGTGGCCAAGGGGATGAGGGTCCCCGTCAGCTGAGCTTTGCCTGGTGCCCTTTTGAGTTTGCACGCTGCCCCCCCCCCACCCCCGCCAGGATCACAAACTACATGATAGGCTGGACGTGTATTATGTATATTTTGACTAATAAGAAAATAAATATCGTGTCTGAAAAAATACATCAGGCAGAGAAAGCAGGATGAAGTCATCACAACCATGGCCGAGAGACTGAAGGAAGTGAACATCATCTGGTCAGTTGAAGGTTTTATAAGAAGGCTCACATTTCAAATGCCTTCCTCCAGTAGGAAATAAACACTGATAATACAGACTGAGAGAATTTCTGTGTTTTGCAGAAAAGCAGAGTATATAGATAACCACACATACCTCACAGTCTTGGAAAATTATGCATTATTTAGAAAAGGGATTAAAAATATCTCCAACTTGCAAGTGTTCAACCTCCAACCCTGGGGGGTTGCACAGGGAGGGCGTTGCTGTCCTTTTCCACTGCTTCATGGTCTCTGAGGAACAGACCCATGGCATTAGTCAGCAGTTCCCGAATTTTGACCCACAATAGGAAAGATACTTCGAGACAGGAAAAATAGATGGAGGCAATTACAAACAGCTACTTGATTGATGGTTGACATTGTCAGGGCTCCAGTGTATGGCAGATTGCGATGGTGTTGAACTCCCCTTGCTACCAGTGGCTGTTGCTATTGGCAACCGTGCAGTGAAGCCAATAAAAAGGCAAGAAAATGAGAGGAAAGCTCAACCTTCGTGGAAGCCGTAGGGTTTGTGCAATAAATTATGTTCCCCTTAGCAATATGTAGCATCAACGTTCGGGTCGGCCACAGTACCCCCAGCCGCCTGCAGTCTCTGTCGGACCCTGGGTCTAGTTTTATCATAAAGCACATGCTTTAAAATTTTGCTCTAGATAGACTGGCATCCGTCTGTCGGGGCTATTTATTTATTTATTGTTGGGGATGATAACAGATGTGGGTTTGTCTCTGCCTCACGCGGACTGATTTTCAATTCCCGCTTGTGTTATAAACACGATGTGGCAATAGCTGAAAACACCTGCAGTGCTTCTGAGCGGCAGCCCGCAGCCGCCCGACCAGGGTCTGCCCCCAACTCCGCCCCCCGCTTTGTTCCTCACCTGAAGGAGGCGAGACAGCGTGGCAGAAGCTATTTTCCTTTATAGCAGAGTGATTTAGAAAACTGGCTTAATAAAATCCATAAATCTGAACAATGTCCTCTTACCTGCTCTGCAGAGGCAATTTCCCCTGCACTCATTTTCTCCCCCATTCCCCCAGCCTTTCCTGCAGAGGCAGCTGTGAAGGCGAGCTAGGAACCTTATTGTTCAGGCTCCCACTCCCTCCTTCTCTCTTTGGCCAAACCCCCCTCCAGTGTCTCTCTCTTCTAAGCAATTGATGGCAGGATTCTGCAACCTCATTTGGGTGGGGGGTGGTTAGAAGCGCCATTTTTCTTTGTTTGGATTGACGTTTACTTTGCCTTTGGTGGTCCTCCTACCAGCTGCCTTGGCATCTTTTCTTATTGGGGTGTCTTTTGCTTCTCGTCCTCGTCTTCATTTCCCACCCCCCACCCCCTGGCCTGGTTTATAATTTTCTGTTACTTTAATTCTTGCCATAAAGAATCTTACATTGAGGCGCCTGGGTGGCTTAGCGGGTTAAGCCTCTGCCTTTGGTTCAGGTCGTGATCTTGGGGTCCTGGGATAGAGCCCCGCATCGAGCCCTGCATCGAGCTCTCTCGCATCGGGCTCTCTGCTCAGCGGGGAGCCTGCTTCCCCCTCTCTCTGCCTGCCTCTCTGCCTACTTGTGATCTATCTCTCTGTCAAATAAATAAGTAAGATCTTAAAAAAAAAGAATCTTACATCTTCTCCATTGATACCTGCTCTTCCCTCCCGTTTTTGGTACCTTCATTTACCCATTCTTTAAACATTGTCGGAATATCTGTTGTGTTCTCTCGGGGGAAACCGTGCTCTTTGAGGAACACAGCCCCTATTTCTTTAATACTTGAGGAGTCAAGTTCGTAACTGATATTGACCAGCAACAACAAGAACAAAAATGGTGAACTTAGGATTTTCCAGAGCTGGAACGGACTTCAAGGTACATCTAGTCCAGGGAATCTTCCAACTCCTCAGAGCTCCTTTATGGACCACATCGTGTGTAATCAAAGAGAGGAGAATTTACAGGGGTTCTGGTTCCCCCAACCTGGCTTCAAACAGAGAATTTCAGCTATTAAATATTTTATATCTTGGGCATTCCTCGTAAGATTTATTTGCACAAAGAGTTCTGAGGTTAAAATATGTCTGAAAATCTTTTCCTAATGTAATCTTATTTGACAAATGAAACAGGCTGGGAGAAGTTAGGTGACTTGTCAACAGTCACCCAATCAATCCTGCCAAAGCCAGGGTAGGAAGTCTAGCTTCTAGTCCAGTGTTCTTTGGATGAACCAAACCATGTCCTCAATCTCTTGGGTAAAATGGGGAGCAAAGGAGTTTTGTGGTCATTGCATCGATTTAATATCATTTATTTTAATTATAAACTTAGTTTCCTAGATAATATTTGTCTTCTGACCAGACTGTAATCTCTTCAGTTTTCAAGCATTATTTCTTACACTTAAGGAAAAATCAAAAACTGGGGACCACTGCATTTGGCTTTAGGTTGGTTTTGGTGGGAACCTGACATAGTATACAGAAATACCCTAAGAGAACTCAGGGTAGTCACTGATCATTTTCCGTGTTTCTATGTCCATAAAATGTCTCTGCTATTGGGAATAGTTCCTAAGTATTCATATGTTACTTGTGGTAAATCCAGCTATGGACTTCCTTTCATCCCTCCTTTAATTAAAGTCTATTACCCCAATCCTTCTGGGAGAAGTCTTGGTCTACAACGAAGGTTTGGTTTTAAAAGACTGAAAACGGTGACTGCGATCCCAATGCAGTGCTATGAATGTTGTGTAAACACCAGTGACACGAACACATCTGTTGTCTCCCCACTATGGGCCTTTTGAGGGGAAAACTAGAAATGATTGGTATTTGTAAGGATACTATAGTTTATCTCTTAAGGAGGCAATTATAGAGTTTATCTCTTAGGCAATTCTAAAGGCTCTGATCCATCATTAAGAAGCTTTAGGATAAAAATAAGATACCGCTACAGAATACAAAGTGGGGTTCTCGGGACAAAAGAGGGCTCAGGAGAGGATGCAAAGGCAGGCCTTGCTTAGCCTGTAACCAATGAAGGGTGAGCTAGGAAGTGAAGCAGCGCTAAGGGTGTCCTCACTGCTCCGGGCTCCCTGGGCTGGGAGGACCACAGCTGGCTGTGCTCAGGTGCTGGCTCCTCTGCCCAGCAGCTCCGTCTCAGCCTCAGCCCCTGGATGCTCCCAGGGAAAGCTGAGGGCCCCCGGCGGCTCTCCCTCCCCACCTGCTGCTCCATCCCTCCCATTGTGCTCTCCTCTGCTGACCGCACTTCAAGGTAAAAGCCCAGGCGAGCTTCCCCCGCACAAATTGAGATTCTGTGTCCGCCGGAGCAAAAAGCAACAAAGGGATGCTGTGGACTGGACAAAGCCGGCCCGTCAGGACACAGTCATTTTGCCATGGCAGCGAAGCTGGACGGTTAGTTTCTGTCTTCCCCTGCGGCCAGCATGAGGCTGGAGGAGGAGGGAGAGGCAGCCGCCAGCAGCCTTTTCTGGTGCAGCTCTTCCCACTTTCTTCTGTTCGCGGCCACGGAATCCAGCATCGGCTTCAGTTTCACATTGACCTTCACCAATGCCTGAAAGAAAACAAAAAACAGGTGGAGGAGAAGAACCCGAGTCACTGACATGACTTTCCAGCTTTCACTGTTGAGGACAATGGAAACTGGCTGTAAGAAATGAGAGGTGGTAATTATTTTGGTAAACAAGAGCTATTTACAAGAAGCAAATATGCACGTGACACCACTGTGTTACATTAATAGAACCCAGACAAGGCAAGACACAAAATACCCAGCTCACACATTACTAATATGTCTATTGTTGCCTGCCACGGAGACCTCCAGATCTCAATAGACCATGAACTTCAGTTTTGACCAAGGTATACCCTCCATTTGCTTCACCATGGATGGTTCTGGGTGGACTCACCTGAATAAGAAAGGCCAGGTAACATCCTGAAAGAAGAGAAGGTGCTCATTTTTCACGCTGAGGATCTGGGAGCTGCGCTAAATGTACAGATGTGGATGTGAACATGGAGATGGATGCGCAAGAAGGGAGACAGGAATGGGGAGGTGAGGGCCGGGTGCCGCAGAGGGGAGGAGGGAAGAGGACACACAGGCTGAGGCTGGAGGCCAACCGAGGATTCAGGGTCCTACTTGCAGGAGACTTTCCTAAATATTTTCTCCTTTACTCAATTTTGTTATAAAAAAAAAAAAAAGTGTCCCCTACTCCCTAATGGTATAAACTTCCAGCTTTACAAAACATGGATGGCCTCTGTCATGGAACAAAGCAATGAATAAAACAAGGATCGTGGAGCTGTGGGGGTGTTCGCCCGTGGAAAGGGAGTGTTCCTGTCCAATGCCTTGGGTCTTCATGCTGTGGCCACAGATGATCCCCTCGCTCCATGGAGACACCTTGCGGGTGTGTCCCATCTGTCCCGAGGGAAACAAAGCCACTGCAACGTCAGCAAACCTTCAGAACAGCCTTCTTCAAGCAGGATGTGTGGGGTGGGGGGTGGTCACAGTAAAGCCTCCCAAAGGAGGAAAGACTAGCCCTTCATGTAGAGGGTGTCCCTCCCTAACACGATTGCAAATCAACAATTAGACCTGATCTATCTCTTCAGATAGCCCTGACTCCAGGATAGGAGTTAAATGCAACTGGATGTTAGTTAGTTAAGTGGCTGTTGAAAAGCCCAGAAGTAACCAGGGATCCTACTGAGCCGTGAGCCCTCCAACCTGGCTGAAATGGGGTCCCTTCACACGAATGTTTCTCTCTCTCTCTTTTTTTTTTCACACGGATGTCTCTTAAACGGAGCATATTCTCTCTCTTGAAAGCGGTCTTTATCACACCAGCCACCATTCAATTCTAAATTAGATTTATAAGCCATTCCATATGAAAATAAAACATAGTGACATAATAACTCAGGTAGTGATCAAAATCCCCTTTATTTTTGTGAAAAAAATGCAGGTTATTGCTTTCTACTCGATGCACAGTGTTTTTATTTGGACAATAGCGTGGGGGTAGCAACGAATGCCACGGTTTTATTTAGTATAGTTTGGCACTGGCTCCTCTTCACTCTGATCAAGCCTTTTAATTAAACTGACTACTATAATTCCTATGGAAATTAGTGTTTATGTTATTTTCCTGCTACAAAAGCATTTCTCTAGAACTTATTTTTTTTTAATCCCAGGAGCACAAATTGGAATTTTTTTCTGCCTGAAATGTAATTAAAAACTCATTTGATTACTATATTTCTGGCTCTGTTTTACTTATTAAATTCCTGTAATCAGTTTTCTTTTATGAAGCTGCTGGGAAATGATCTCAAAAACAACACATTTTTCTCTTCCTTGGCAGGTTCCCGAGCATTTACTAAATTACATTCATAGCACCTGCCCATGATTCGAATTACTCCACCAATTTATTCCTTAAACCATTTAAGTTTATTTGGCTTAGCCCCAAATGGAGATTTCTTTCCTTTATCTAGCTCTTTGTTCTCTTTCTTGCTACCTTTGTGGTGAATAAAAAAAAAAAAAATTCCAGGTTGGGGGGAGCAGAACATATTTCTCAGAAGTCCTTCTCTTTCACAGTCTCTTCAATTAAACATGGAATTGTTATAGTAGAATATCGTTTTCCCCTGGTTGGTGCTGGTCTAGGCTAAGGTAGCAAAAGTCCCATCCTGTGCCATCAGTAAGGGAATTGCTCCTACTATTCAGAAAAACTTGGATAGTCCTAAAAACTTCTCAACAGTGAGTGATGCCTGATGAGTTCTGTGCAAGTGCTACTCGTTTGCAAGTCCTGTCTGACTTGTCCTTCACTTCGCCAGAGAGAGGGGACAATTAACACCTGTCTAGTCGCTCTCCATACAGATGCAAAGGGACTCTAAAGGTTAGATACTTGGTGCGATCTGCCCTGGGATGCTGAATCTCCTCTGTGACTCTTAGTGTTTACACATGCCCAGAGACGGTGAACTCACTACCTTACAGATGGTTCTGATTTTAGCGTATTCCTTAGACTGAACTGAAATTTGTATCCTTGTTACTTCTACCTAATGGCCCTTTGAGCTGGAATCTGCTTGAGCACCGTAGGACTGATGACTCATGTGCTGCTCCAAGTGTAGGTCAGCGTTGACCTAAAACCCCAACTTTGGATGTTCTACTTACTGTCCCTTGGGGCAACTGTCTGGCTCATGCGGGGGTTCCCAAGCTCATGCAAGCTCCCCCTGGCCCACCGCAGACAGCACCTTGGACCCTTGTCCACTCCGGACCATAGACCTGGGCATCCAGTCATCCCAGTGGCTGAGGGACCTCCTTGCTTCCTGATTCCATTCACTCTGTTGTTGAGTCCCCTTCTGACCAGCCAGGTACAGTTCATTCCACATTTTATTTATGCTTTGAATAAGTAATACATTCCCATAGTCCAATGTATATAAAGGGTAAAAAGGGTACAATGTAATATCTCCCTTCATCCCTGCCTCAGACACTTGGTTTCTTTCCCTAGAGGCAACCAAAGTTACCAATTTCTTGGGTATCCTGCAAGAAACCTTTTCTTCATATGTAAGCACATATAGAAAATATATACACATAAATAATATGTGTATGACATGTATTATGCATACATACAATACATTATTATATGTGTGTGTGTGTGTTTAATTAGGTTGATTTCCACTAACATTTTGGAGATTTCTCTCAGAGATGGAGGGAAATCAAAACTTTGTGGAACAAAAAAAAAAAACAAAAAAAACCCAAAAAACTTTGTGGAACAACATTACTATGATGCTTGAGTGAGCCCAAATGTACTGTGTAGAAATTAGCACTTGGAGTGTACAGAGAGGAGAGGGACCGAATTCTAATTTTCTATTGCTACAACACTGAGATTTCTTCTGCAGAGCTTAATCTGCTGTGAATCCCATCTATTCTCATTTTCCTCTGAAAAACTGTAATTTTCACTTCTAGAAGTTTGATTTGTTTTTTTTTTGTATCTTCCATCACTCTGCTTATCATGCTTGATCTTTTCTCCACCCTTCTGCACATATAAAACATAATAAATGTCTTAATGTCCTTCTCTATCGATTCCATGATCTGTATCGTTTCTGAGTCCGTATTGATTGATTTTTTTTTTCTCATTATTATGGGCCAAGTTTTCTTGCTTCCTTGCATGCCTGGTAATTCTTGACTGGATATCAGCCATTGTGGATTTTATGCTGTTGTGTACTGGATTTTTATTTAATCTATTTATTTATTTTTGCACTTCTTTAAACATTTTTCAGTTTTGTTCTGGAATGTGGTTAGGTGACTTGGAAATAATCTGGTCCTTTTGAGGCTCACTTTTAAGCTTTGCTAGGTTGGTCCAGAGCAGCCTTTAGGTTAGGGTTAATCTGGGGCCACTACTGAGACAATAATCTTCTGAGAACTGTAGCCGGTACCTCATCCATTTCCAGGGTTTTCTCTCACGTTCTGGCTGGTGGGAGCATGGACTGCTCCCCAGCCTGTGTGAGCTCTGAGCATTGTTCTACTTGTTCCTTTTTGCTGTTTTTTTCTCTCCCCCTCAGCCTTAGCACCCTCCCCACATGCACGCGGCGAAGAGCACTCAAGATGGCTCTGCAGATCTCTGGAGCTCTCTCCCTCTCCCTCTCTGGTAGATTCTCTGGTCCTCTTTCCGGGGAACTCCAACCTCCTTGGCCTCCCCAGATCACGGGCTCTGTCTCCCCAGCTCCGTAAGAGGGCAGGGCTCTGCCTCGGTTTCCCTCCCTGTGCCGCAGCCTGGAAGTTGTCTCCAGCAGCCAGCGAAGACAATGGCAGGCCTCACTTCATTCGTTCCCCTCTCTAAGGAATCACGCTATTGTACTGCATGCTGCCTGTGTCCACTGTCTGTAGACTGTTGTTTCATGCTTTCCCCCCATCACTCTCTCACGGCCAGCAGTGGAAGTCCCTTATCAGTGGTTTTAAACAGCTCTGTTTTGGGGACTATCCTGTGAGCTCCTACGGAGAGTGGAAATAGAGCCTGTCATCTTTTTTTTTTTTTAAAGATTTTATTTATTTATTTGACAGATAGAGATCACAAGTAGGGAGAGAGGCAGGCAGAGAGAGAGAGAGGAGGAAGCAGGCTCCCTGCCAAGCAGAGAGCCCGATGTGGGGCTCGATCCCAGGACCCTGGGATCATGACCTGAGCGAAAGGCAGAGGCTTTAACCCACTAAGCCACCCAGGCGCCCCAGAGCCTGTCATCTTTATGTCTGTAGCTCCTACTGTAGCGGCCCTGGGGAACAAGAACCTTTCCTCTCCTCTGCCCCCAGAGCAGGGGCAGGAAGAAGGGGTGAGGCTAAGACAGCTGCCGGTAGCTGAGAGTGGGGTCAGGACGTTCTGACCTGCTGCAGAATGCTGCTGTAAAAACAATCCCAGAATGACCCTCCTGGGAAATGAATATAGTATTCCCTCCTATTACCATTATTCCTGAGACCATGTTTTTTTAAATCAGCTTACCAAGCTGCTAGGACTCAGATTCTGGCCCTGATTTCCCTCTGCCATCGTGGTCCACATAGACTGTCATCTGACCTGGTGTGTGCTTATTAGCTGACCGCAGTTACTTCTTAGAACTCAACTGCTCCATAGATGGGGCAGATGTGGGACAAAGAGATAAAGAGAAAGCCATATTCTTAGAAAGACTCATTACTCCTCTATTCTGTTGTTGGAAGGGGGCGTAAAGGAGCACCAGCAAATTAAAACCACATTTGTCTTTGAACTTGAAAATGTCCAACTCTGTCATTAATATCTTTTCAAAACTTTGAGGGAGTTGGGGAGCCTAGGTGGCTAAGTTGTTAAGTGTCTGCCTTCAGCTCAGGTCATGATCCCAGGGTCCTGGGATTGAGCTCCGCATCCGCTCACTGCTCAGCGGGAAGCCTGCTTCTCCCTCACCCACTCCCCCTGCTTGTGTTCCCTCTCTCGCTGTGTGTCTCTCTGTCAAATAAATAAATAAAATCTTAAAAAAAACCAACCAAACAAACAAAAAAAACTTTGAGGGAGTTATCTGAGCTGGCTATTCATTTATTTTTTTAAAAGGCCAAAGAGAGAAGACGGTTTTCACTTCCTATGGTTGAATTATATAATTCCAGAGTGCTGGCAATAATATTTAGTATTTTCTGTCTTCCCTCATTCCCACCTTACCCAAGAGAAATAATCAGAAACTAAGAGGTACAATACATGGTGGAAAAGAATGAATTTAAAGTATTTCTTCGGGGTTCCTGAGTGGTTCAGTGGGTTAAGTGTCTGCCTCTCGATCAGGTCTTGATCCCAGGACCCGGGGATCGAGTCCCGTGTCAGGCTCCTTGTTCAGCCAGGAGTCTGCTTCTCCCTCTGCCCCTCCCGCTGCTTGTGCTCTCCCGCTCTCTCTCTCAAACAAATAAATTAAAAAAAAAATAAAAAATAAAGTATTTCTTTAATATCAATTTTTTTTATAAAATATAAAATCAGACTTGGAGCCCATCTCAACTGTTTGAGGCAATATCCCTGTTATGAAGATACGATCACTTTACTACCAGGATTATTTACTTTCTGAGTGGAAAATGTCAAAAAGCCCATTTGAGGGTTGGTACCTTGAAATGGGAAATCACCGATGTGTGACCAGCTGGTGTCATCTCTGCACAGAGCTTCACCGGGAGGGGCAGGAGTGCGTGCAAGTGGTGGCAGGCCCTGAGATTCTTTTGGGTTCACAGGACTGGCCAGAGCATCTCTGAGGAACAAAGACAGCTTCTCCTGAGGGTATGCACCTTCAGAAGGAAGGGGCCAATTGTGGGAGGAAATCCAAACTTTTACATTGTTGAACAGCTACGTTTCTTGGTTCCCAGAGGTTCAAGCTGACATAGTCCTGAATTTTCCATGCCACACGGCAGCGGTGGCAGCCAACAGCGGTGCTGTTGGCTAAGGAGCATATTTGGCTCACCAGCCTTCCACTCTTCTGCGAAGGCCAGAGGTAGTGAACTGCTTGTCCTGAACTCATCACCTTCCTCCAAACCTTCCTCTTCAGTTTACTCTCGTGGGGAACTGAACATTATCCCCTCCACACAACTGTTGAGCCCAGAAATCTATGAGCCATCCGTGACATCTCCCTCAGCCCCCTGCCCCCAAAAATCAAACTTATCACCAGGTCCTATTAATCCTGCTTCTAAGGTATCTTTGCATGTCAGTGTCTTGCCGTGTCTCCAACCCTGGTTTAGATGACGGTCAGATTCCCAACTGCTCTAACCTGTTCCTCTCATATCAAGATGCCTGCCTTCCCCTTCCCCCATCCAATTAGCCATCCACATTGTAGCCACAGATTCCAGCCCGCCCTTCTCTACCCTAAGCCTTTCAGTGGCTCCCATTTGATATAAACGTGCTAGAAGACTCTACCAGAAAAGGAGAATCACGGTATTAAAAGAGAATGGAATCCAAAATAAAACAGAATAGGAAAAAAACCCATAAAACCCAAAGGAAAACTTGGGTTAGGGTACAAAAGCAGAATTTTGAAATGCCCAAATAATCCCATTAAGTTTTCTAGAAAACCTGAAATCCTCATCTTTCTATGCATCTTTCTAGTATTTTCCTAAGTAAAAAAAAAAAAGAAAGAAAGAAAGAGAAAAGCTGAACTCCACATGGTGTGTTTGGCAGGGGAGTCACCAAAGTGTTAGTTACTACATGTGAGAGCAGATGGAGCTGGCTGTGGGGTCCAGATGGAAGGCAGCAAGCAGATTCCTCCTCAACCTCACTCCTTCTCTTCCCAGTTCAACGGCCTTTGAAACTCAAGGTTGTGTAAAAATTAATTTGCATTAAATTGCTTAAGATAATGTATTAACTACCATAGGAGGCTTCCAGCAGTTTTAAAAACTTGCTTCGAAAAACAAATAATCAGACACTAATGGTGAACACAGAAGCAAGCCAAGACTTCTGTGAATAAATGTTTTTACACATTAAAGACACCAGTTTTAAAATAAATCTTTAGTGTGTAATTTGCTCAAGTCAGAAAGTTAATAATTATCGTTTACAAACGTTACACATATAACTAGGCCAGGGACTGTGTACTCTTGGGTTCTCCCCAGGCTAGACTGCAGTGGAGTTCAAAGGGCTCTAGCATTATGACTTCTGCCCCATTTGGGGACAGGGTCATTTACTCTGCCAAGACTCTGGTATTTCTAACAGAGATTGCTAGTTGCCTTCCCAATATGTATCAGGAATGGTCGGGGAACTATAAGCAGAATTCATGAGGAAGAGTTTCTGAGAAAACTCTTAAATGGGGGTTAATTCAGCTGGGAGGTATATTCTTTTGCTCTTGGTCCTACTCTTTATTGGTGCTGAATTATTAACATGATGGCTGGAGCTATAGTGGCCACTTTGTGACTATGAGGCAACTTTGAGTATGGGAGCCATGTGCTAAGGAAAGATAAACAGGGACTGGGTCTCTGATGGCTATGGAACTACTATATCATAGCAGTCTAGAGTGGACTTCTCTGGACTATTGTGAAGCAGAGAGAAAAAGAAACCTACTTTGTTTAAGCTATTGTGATTTCAGATCTCCGTCAAGCTGTGTGCAATTCCTAATTGAGAGAATTGATGTCATGTTATAGGTCTCTGTTTTCTGTCGAACTATGCAGATGTCAAAGAATTCTAGTTGATCCCTTGCACTGGGGAATTATGAGTTAACTTTTTATGATAGTGGGTTATAAATGAACTGTAAGAGACAGCAGAGGCTATACACTGTCCCTTTACTGTTCCTCTGATAATAGAATCCATTCCATGTGCTTTGAGTAGGCATAGTAATTCAGGCCTGACCAACAAGAGTGCCCCGGTGACTGGTGTAGGAATGGGGCTGTGGCTCAAGGTAAGGCAATCAGAGCTCTCTCTAGGTTTTACCTGGGACTGCTAGAAATGAGGTTTTCCTTTTCATGTTTCTTTTGGTGTGGTAATACCTATAACAAACATGTGACCTTAGAGCTGCCAGCACGTGTGAGGAAAGGCTGATTGAGAATGATGCCAAAAGATATGTAGGAGGCGGAAAAAGGGGACATATCTTATGGTATCCTTTGAATCCCTTGGCTCTAGCTCTGCCACCCAGCCAGCTGTGCCTCTCAGCTCACTAGTTTCTTAAGCCAATCAATTTCCATTTCAGCTTAGACTAATTTGAGTGAGTTTCTGAGCTCCAAATAGTCTTTTCCTGTTGTCACTATTTGCCTCTGTCACTCCCAGAATTACTCCAGATTGAACCCCCACCACCAGACTTTGAACTGGTGGCTGACCTAAGGAAGTCTCAGCTTCCTCAGCACACAAAGTTGCTGCTGACACTCACTGGGCCGTGCTCTCTACCAATCAATTAGATTAGTGAGGGTCAGAGATCAGTTAGCAGTTCTTTCCCTTCTCCTTGAATCCCAGGAGTCTGCCAGTTTCTTTAACAGGCTGCTCATTCTTCGCCTGCCATGTTATGGGGATTCAGAAAATGCTAACAGTGTATGCCAACTCCCTCTGGTGGCAAAGTCAGCAGTCCTGTGGAATTTCAGCTTCTCAAGGGAATCGGGACTCACCATTTTCCCTGTGGGCCAGGTGAGCTCTGACAGAAAGGACAAACTGCAACTAGCTGTTACTTTCTCCTTAGTGGGAATTTGTTATTACTTCCTGTTTGCCGTAGTGGGTGAGATGCTTTCTCCATTTGAGAAAATTGGTTTTCTATACATGTGATATCTACTCTCTAGATCTGTTACTTGGAAGCTGGAACAGCTTGGCTGTGTCCAAATTTTGCAAATGCTAAAAAACATTGTCAGAACTTTCTGAAAAATTTTAGTGACATTTGAGATCTTAAAATCTAAATAATGTGAAGCAGTTACCCGAAGGGCGGTAAAGATGATAAAGCCACAGAGGTAATGCTTATTAAGAGAGCACGTGAGCTCATTAGAATCCAATGTGAGAGTGATTCAGATTTTTAACGAGAATCCTCAGGGCATAGTCTGGTCCAGCTATAACACTGATGTTTGTAGTATCAATGTCTAATATCCTGAAAGCTAATTACAGTACTAGTAATAACTTAGATCCTTTTCTTTCCAAGGTGTGAAGCAGGTGCTCCAGTGCTCGGTAGTGATCTTCTCTCCCTCTTTTCTTTCTGCTTGCAGTCCCTTCCTGACCTCTCAGGTTACGTGTTTTGCTTACTGTATTTATACACTCAAGGGATTCCTCTGTGGAAAATGATATTTACAAATGACATTAACATTCTGAATTAATGAGGCAGGAATTTTAGTCTCTCCTGGGATTAACAGCATTGTTATTTCCATCATATAGGGCAAGAGTCCTAAACTCAAATGTCTACAGGGACAGGCCTGTAGAGTTAATGCATGAAATAGGCTTCACGAGACAGCTGGGAGTCGTGGGGCCTCCGGGAAACTGGACAGTTCACAGTGTTAAAAACTGCATTCAGTTCTGTGGGCTGCCATGTGCCTGCCGTGACAGACAGGAAAACCCATCTTGCCAAAATGAACTCAGTGCTGAGGACTGAATGTGTCCCATGTTCCAGGCTCCATTTGAGGATCTCTCCGTATGCGAGCTGATTAAACCCCACAACAGTGTGGGGAGATTGGTATTATTGACTCCATTTTGACAGATGAGGATCCTTAGATTGGGGGAAATTAAGTCAAAGGCACCAGTGTGAACACGGTTAAAAAACAGCATAGCTGCAAAGTCAGTCGTGGCCTGCCTGAGTACAGAGCCCGTGGTGTCTTCCCATGAAGGGTTCTCACTGGGACGCTGGGAATGACAGGTGTCTGTCTCACCTAACTGCAGTGTCAGGAGAGAGGGGCGACTCTTTTGTTCTGGGGCCTGGGACACTGTTTCAGGACAAACCCAGGGGATGGAGACAGCCTCCCTGAGTAACGAAGAAACACCATCTCCCAAACATTAGACGTAGACAGTGACTCTTTTATCTGTGACTCATCTACTCTCTCCTGCCCCAGGAAAATAAAACAAGGGTTTTAAGTAGTAAATAACAGGCAGGCCCAAAGACAGCTTGTGTAAATGGGAGCAAGGAGAACCATCTCTTCTGTTATAATGAGCCCCTCTAGGATACTGTCCTAGGTTATCCTGTTGGTTGGGTTTTTAGAGCGTATTGGTAGCTAATCAATCATGTTCACGGTGTAGGCAACATCTGACTTGGAAGGAACGGCTGCTGACCCAGAAGCCACAGCCTTTGATGAATGGGGCTTCGTAGCAGGGGTGGTTAGAGCATGTAACTAAAGCTCAGCCACACCGCTCCGAGCACCAGGATGTTTTCCGGTAAAACTCCACCATCTGCGATTTTATAGAAATACATAGACTTGATTATTTTGGCCAAGTTCAATGTGCAAGAAGGACCATTTAAACATTTTCAGTTTGTTTAAATACATTTTGTGTGGATTTCTAAACATTTTGTGTGGATTTCTCAATTATTTGAGTCCTAGGCTTCCCTGAACAGAACGGATGGGGTGCCTACGTGGGCGGGGGTTGTATAAATATGGAGTTGCAAGTCCATGCCTTTGGCGAGAATAGTATTCTGAGGAAGGTGCTATGGGGCCTCAAGAAAGGATTCTAGAATACTCCATGAGCATTTTGATCGTCGATTTTTTTTTTTTTAGCTTGTATTTGAGCATTTCAAAGGAGTCAAAACACTAATTATTGGTACTGATGAACTGTATAGTGGGCACCATGCAGATGACTGGGGAACATCTCTTGTGAGGCTTTACAGGTGTCCCCATGCTCAGTACCACACAGGCTGAGGAAAGAGCCCTCAAGGCCCATGCACCCCAATGTCCCACATCTACAGAGCCCCAGATCCAGAGCATCTGTGAGAAATGCAAGATCCTTGGGACAAAAATCCTCTAGTCCTTTGTTGGTCTCTCTCTGTATGGTAGGAGGACCTTCTTTTTCTTCATTTTATAAGATAATGAAGAAAGTGAGAGTTTGGAGAGAGAGACTAGGAAGAGAAGAAAAGGAATATTTTGCAGACACTACTGGGTCTATGAGGAGGATGTTTCTTCATTAGCTGACTTTCTCTTTGTCCAAAGAAAGAGGTCAACGTGGTCATTTTAAGATCTGGTCCAGGGCATGTTATCGTGGCTCTTCTTTAATTACATTGCTAACTTTCCCAAAAGCTATGATACAGGAGAAGTTTGTGTGTGGGGGGACAGCAGGACCACAACACTGGGCATTTTTTTTTTTTTAATTACATTACTGAAGTGCAGTTTATGGATGGGAACCTCAGAATGTTATGAATAGAAACTTCCTAATGGGCAACTATTTTCTATCTTTCAACTTAGGGACCATTTAAAAGTAAATAAGTGGGGCACCTGGATGGCTCAGTGGGTTAAGCCTCTGCCTTCCGCTGGGGTCATGGTCTCAGGGTCCCGGGATCACACCCTGCATCAGGCTCTCTGCTCAGCAGGGAGCCTGCTTCCCTGTCTCTCTCTCTCTCTCTCTCCTGCCTCTCTGCCTACTTGTGATCTCTCTCTCTCTGTCAAATAAATAAATAAATCTTAAAAAAAAGTAAATAAGTAGCCCAATAAAATGACAAACTAGAACTAAATTCTAAAACTTACATGGAAAGATAAACAAGCATTCTTAGAAAAAAAGGGTGAAACTAGGGTTATCATTCAAACATATTATAAAAGACATTAATTAAGGTAGTATGACAAGGTGGACAGATTGATAGAACAGAAGAGAAAGACAAAAAATAGAGTTAAATTTAAAGAAACTTAGCGTATGATGGAAGTGAGTTTTTAAATCCTAAGGAAAAACACCAGTCAAAAGCTGCTGGGAAAACTGGGGAGTCATCTGAAAACCTAGTTGGATTCTGACCTCATACGTCACATCCAACAAAATAAAGTACAGCCAGATGAATCAGGGTACAAATGTAAAGGAAAAAAAACCATAAAATACTAAAAGATGTTCTGAGAAAAACTCTTCATTATCTTTTTGCAATGGGAAAATCATTCTATGTATGACTTGGAATCCAAAACCACAAAAGAAAAGAGTCCTGAATTTGACTACTTAAAATCGATGTATTTTTCTACAGCATAAACAAAGGAAAAAGGTAAATGACAACCCGGGGAAAATATCTGCCACTTTTGCTCAGATAAAGGTCTATTTCCTTAATATATAGTGAGCTCCTACAAATCAAAAAGAAAAGACTGCCAGCCGAATAGAAAAAATGGCAAAAATATGAAGAGTTTACAGAAAAAATACTAGTTACTTCTGACAAGTCTATCCTAAAAATATGATTAGACTCATTTACGATATAGAAAAATGCAAATGAAAACCATGAGATAAGCTTTACACTATCTTATTAGCACAATTCAAGAAGTTTGATAACATAGTTTATTAGTAAGGGTGTGGAAAGAGGAGTCCCTCACATATTCCTGGTGAGAATATAAATTGGTTCATACCCCACAGAAGGAAAGTTGGCAATACCTATCAAGATGTCAAATGCTTGTGTGCCAAATGGCCAGTAAATTCCTCTTCTGAGTATTTATCTTACAAATAAAGTGTGAAGAGTATGCATTTACAAGAATACTTATTGGACAATGTTTACAGTAGCCAACTATGAGAAATGACATCGGTGTCCTTAAGTAATTAATTATCGGTTCAAGATTTTATTCTTTATCTTTAAAATCTAAGTCTGGGCACCAAACAGGAAAATCTCAAATATATATTAAGTATGAAATATATGTGAAATCTCACATATATTAAGTGTGAAAAAGCATGGTCTGGGGCAGGATGTATTATGCTCATATATGTGCACATACATAATACATATGTAGACACGTGCATACAAGTATATACATATCTATGAGCAGAGTGTGTGTACATACACATATATGCTGCATTAGAAAACACTGTATGGGGCGCCTGGGTGGCTCAGTGGGTGAAGCGTCTGCCTTCACTTCGAGTCATAATTCCTGGGTCCTGGAATCAAGCCCCACATTGGGCTCCCCACTCAGCGGGAAGCCTGCTTCTCCCTCTCCCTCTGCTGTTCCCCTTCCTTGTGTTCTCTCTCTCTCCCACTCAAATAAATAAATAAATAATCTTTAAAAACAGTGTATAAGCACTGTGTATTAGATGCATACAAGAGAAAGTCTTTAAAGGTGGTGGCCCCCAAGGGACCCGAGTGTGAGGAAGGGTCACTTTTCTCTAATACTTTCGTGCCTTTTGAATTCTGTTCACTGGATGTGTATAAAGTACTTAACAGTAAAATATTGTATTAAAAAATTTTATCATGAACTGATAAAGGAACTAGCAATCTTCAGTCATGTGTGAGACTTATTAAATAACACCTCATCTACCTGATGGTTCATAGTGAAAGAAGGCTTACAGATACAAGGATAAAGAAGAGAAATGCTTAGTTCATGAAGATCAAAAGAATTTAGTATTTCACCACCATAACTCAAAAATTATTTCAGGACGTTCAAGTACGCGGCGATACTGTTATGTATATGTTATGCGACGATATTATAACCCCCTCCCCCAGGCCACTCTCCCCCCTACATCACAAATAAGGGCCCACTACCTCATTGATCCTAAACATTTCCTCTGAGAAGCGATCAATGTCCCCTGCCTGGCTATTAAATAGATTCTGAAAAACTCTTCAATCCGTATCAGTCTCATATCCTTATTTAGTTCCTCAAATGTGCCCTCAGCTGGGAATTGGGCAGGCAACTGGGATTCTGCTGTGTTCACCACGCATTTGAAGGGCCCCATCCATCATCATTGCTGGGCCTTTTCTGATGCAATGTAGCTTGTTCTTTGTCTTTCTTAAAAACTGAATGGCTGTTAAATTATCCATTTATCTTCCTTCAGATTTTCTGTTCAGTTTCTCAGGCCCTCTCAGGGCTGTCTTTTCTATCTTGTTTGCTGACTTTTCATTCCATTTTCCCTGTTCTCCGAGGCATCTCGGTTCACCATGCTGTCCTTCAAAACAAACTCCCTGGTTCAGTCAGCTTTCTGCTTGCTGGAAATCTGCCTCACTACTCGTGTAGACTTCCTTTTCACATTTTGTCCCTTCAGGATAGCTTTGGATACTCTGAGATAATACGTTTCAGACTTTCCCCATAGATGGCAGGGTGTTTGGGGACAAACCATCACTGAAGATCAAAAGTCTTGCTGGGGCGCCTGGGTGGCTCAGTGGGTTAAAGCCTCTGCCTTCGGCTCAGGTCATGATACCAGGGTCCTGGGATGGAGCCCCACATCAGGCTCTCTGCTCCGCAGGGAGCCTGCTTCCTCCTCTCTCTCTGCCTGCCTCTCTGCCTAGTTGTGATTTCTCTCTGTCAAATAAATAAAATATTAAAAAAAAAAAAGTCTTGGGCTGTAAACCGGCTCTGCCACTATTAACTTGGGTCACAAGTGACCTTTCAAGTTACCGCTTTCCCGACCTACAGATTATTTGCAAGCTCACTTCTTGTCAAGAATCTTCATATCACAACAGCACGTTGTCTTCATGTACAGTGACCCACTGAGGATGTGAAGTTTGTGGCACATTAAGGCCTACACACACACACACACACACACACACACACACACTCTCTCTCTCTCTCAGGTGGTAGCAGGAGTCCAGATTTGGAAGCAGAAAGAATCTAAGCTCTGTCACTTAATAGCTGTGTCTTCTTGGACAAGATACAGAAACTCTCCCGCCTCAGCTTTCACATCTGGAAAAGGAGGATGATAGTAGTATCTGGCCCGCTACCTCTAAGTAGACTGAATCAGATAATGCTTGGAAGGTCAGACTGGTGCGTGGCACATAGTACGTGCTCAGGAATGTTATTAGAGACTCACAACATCTTAGTAAGCTGGGCAGTTTGGCTGTTATTCCAATTTACAACACTGGCCACTGAAGCTTGGGGGTCATATTAATGATAGTAACAATAATAATGACTCACATGTATGGAGGGCATTAACCTATCATGTTTATTCTTCCCAAAGTATTTCCACTTGCCTCCTCTCCCTCAGTTCAGACTCTTAGAAAGGCTGTTATTAACTGTCATCAATTCCCTTTGCTCCAAGAAGAGAGTCCCTTTGTAAAACCAAAGATCTTTAAAATGTAGCAGAGTGGAGATACTTTCGGTCCAACCTACAGGCTTGTGGTGATCACCATACGAAGTCCAAGGAGGGGTGCCTGGGTGGCTCAGTTGGTTAAGCATCTGCCTTTGGCTCAGGTCCTGATCCCAGGATCCTGGGATCGAGCCCCCGTTAGGCTCCCTGCTCGAGGAGGAGTCTGCACCTGTCTCTCTCTCTCTGCCCCTCTCTATGCTTGTGCTCTGTGAAATAAATAAATAAAATATTTAAAAGAAAGAAGTCGGAGGATAGCAAGCTTTAGATTTTATGAGTGTGGAGGGCGGCTTTGAAAGAGGATGCTTATAAAAACACTCAGCTCCTACTGGCCCGTCGTAGGTCTCATTTCTGTTTCTCTCTGCCCTGTCCTCTGTGGGTCTTTGTTGCTCTCTTTCTCCTTTCCTACTTAGTTTTTGGCCTTTCAGAGCATCAGTAGCACTGAGACTACGGAGGACATAGGAAGGCGAGGACCTGAAGAATTACTCTTCCTGTTCTGTTATTTTATGGTTCTGTAGTTTATCCTTTCCTTTGCTGGTAGGAGGCAACGGCTGGTAGGCTGAAACTCCTCCTAATCAACCGGGGTGATTGTGAACAACTAGTATAACCACCCTACTTTCTCAGCCGTGAAATAAAGACAGAAATGCTAACGTCCGCCACAGGGCACCTCGGGAATGATGGCTTATTTCAGGGCATGTGGAAAGTACACGCCGCAGAGGGGACCCAAGGGCTTCCCAGGGGCGCAGCGACAACCCACTCTTTTCCCGTTTCTGCCCCCGTCCTTGCTGGCTGTGTTGCCAAGGCCGTCCTGTGGGGTCTCCCCGCAGCTGAGGAACAGCCTGCACGAGGCGGAGGGCAGAGGGCGGTGGCGCTGCATGTGCGGGGCATTGCTGCTGAGCCACAGATGCGATGAATGCAAATCAGTGCAATGCGCTAATGAAGGAAAATGCAGAGGGGCCCCGAGGCTCTGTCTCTACCTCCAGGGAGGAAACAGAGCTTTTACCAGGAGCCTGTCATCTGAGCAGATTCCTCAAGGAAGAGTAGGGTTTGCTGGGGGAGAAGAGGGAGAGGTAGTGCGGGCAGTGAGCGCTGTGTGAGCAGAGGCATGGTGTGCGAGCGTGCACGCATGTGTGCATGTGTGCACGCTCGCACACCAGTGGAGTGGCAGTTTGGGAAATGGCTGGTGGCCAGTTACTTCAAGAGCAGAGGGGACGGAGGAAGGAGGGAGAGAAGGTGAGCAGAGGAAGGTCAAACATGCCAGCTTTGACTTTTCCCTCCAAGAACGGGGAGGGTCTGAAGGACTCACGATCAAATTTGCTTTAGATAACTCCCCAGTTGATTTTGCGGATGGGACTGAGGGCATGAAGCCGGAGAGGGCCTGCTGAGTGTGCCAAGGTCTGAGTGGGGACAGAGGACCCAGAGGAAGAGAAAAGTCATGATGTGGCAATGAGAAAATAATAACCGGAACCTGGTCTTGTTTTATAATGTATTTCCGGTCTTATCAATGATACCAGGTTTTTTTTTTTTTTTTGATACCAGGTTTTTTGAAGTTGTCTTCTTTTTTTTGTATTTACTGTATACTCTGAATTCCTTTTTCCCTTCGTGTCTTTTGATTTGCTTCCACTCCTTCATATTGGAGGCTCTCCTGAAACAGCCAGTGGTCCTTCTCTGTTTGCATAAATCAAGTGCAAGGCACGGAAAGACAGATCCCAGGCTGTGTGGCTGGCGGGACGAGAAGGGCAGAAGCTGTGGGGGGCTGTGTGTGCGCTGACCCCTGAGCTTCATTCAAAGGGCATCCTTCGGGGAGCTGACTCCCACTGAGAGCGTCCCAAGTGCAAATACGTGCAGATCCTTTCTCTGAGGCCACCGTTTCTCTTAAGAAGAATCCCACTCTTCTGCTCCTGGGCTCTCTGGCTGTTGGCATCCTGAGTGTGGGGTAGGAGGGCACCTGGGGGTCCAGGCAGTCATTCCACAGGCTTCTAATTTCAGTCATGAATTCTCTGGATGAGTGCTCTGTGGGAAGAGCTTTCTGGTCTCCCGGCTGGCAGCAGGGACAGAGGTGGTTTACCTTGGCCATGTGTGTACTGAAGTTCCACTCACCGGCTTCTAACCTTTCTGTTTATTTCCAGGCTTATGCCATCACGTCATTGTTGTGGATCAAATTGTGCCCACCCCTCCCCTAAGGATACGCTGAAGTCCTCACCGCTGCTACCTGGGGACGTGACCTTATTTGGAAACTGGGTCTTCGCAGATGTAATCAGGTTAAGATGAAGTCATATTGGATTGGACAAGCCCTAAATCCAATGGCTGGTGTCCTTATAAGAAAGGCCGTATGACGATACAGGGACACAGACACGGGAGAAGAATGTCACCTGAAGACAGAGGCAGAAATTGGAGTGATGCAATGTAGTGCATGGAGTGAAGCCAAGTAATACCAAGGATTTCTGGTAACCACCAGAAGCTAAGAGAAAGGCATGGAACAGTTTCTCTCTCAGAACCTCCAGAAGGAACCAACCTGCCACACCTCGATTTTGGGCTTCTAACCTCAAGATCTGTGAGAGAATAGATTTCTGTTGTTGTGAGCCACCAGTTTGTTGTACTTCTTAGCCCTGGAAAACTAATACACCCCCTCTTGGTGTACTGGGCCCCTCCGAGTCTTAAGCCTCTCAGGAGCACCCTCTGAACGACAGATCAGCTCACTTGCAACTGCAGACGTTCTGGGATGTTAGTTCCTTGCCAGCTTTTAATATTGGAGGAGATCTTATGTCCTCTCACATTCTGTTGTCTTTGAGAGTTTTGGGTTTTGTTTTTTTTTTTAAAGAAATACAACTTCATTATTTTGCATCATGCTTAATAGTTTTAAAGTCAAGTCAAGAAAATACTGAACAAAGGTGTTCATTTCAGAATTACCTCTTTCCGCAAAAAGAAAAAAGAAAGTAGGTAATGACTGAATAAATTATGAAAAGTCAACTGACTGGAATACCAGGCTGCTGTTTCAAAGGATAACATGAAAATTGGCTTAGGAACGTGGGTACTTGTTAGAATGCTATGTTAAGTGACCAAAACAGAATACACTAGTGTCTCTGGGTAAATTCATGTTTCCATGTGGACAATAGCATAAAGGGTTACCTCAGGAAGAAGAAAATGTGAGGTCCTTATTCCTCCTAACAGCCTGCTCTTAATGATTCAAGTATTCTGGAAGGCGATATGTTTTCTCTACCATGTTCCTTATTTCCTTGTTAGCAGAGTCCTTAACATCCTTACTTATACTAACAGTCTGTTCAAGGGAATCTAGGTTTTTTTTAATACCATGTTCCTCAAAAATTTTTCACCTTCTTTTCAATACCCAAGAAAGTTTAAACCTTTTAAAAAATTCCTTTATTATTATATTAATGGAATTCTCAGAAGGATAAGGAGATAACTAGTGAGGCCAGTCTGCCATCTTCTATTGGCAATGTCAACCTGCTTTGCAACTGAAAGTGTTAGGTCAAGAACAGCTTAACATAACATGTTTCTTGAGAGAATTTTCTGTAGTAACCAGCTAAACAGAATCTATGAGTCCATTTGGTCTCCGAGGAGTTTCTCTCCCTGGAATCTCTGCTCTGGTCCCTGTATCCTCCCCTCTGAAGGATTCAGGGTTTCACACTATAAATGGGAAGTTTACAAAAATAGAGCACTACTGGCCAGAATGGAATCAGCTTTTACTTCCTCGGGGCAATATAGTGAGAAAAAGCAGCAGAAGAAGACAGAGAGAACTTGGATTCGAATTTCCAGCTCTATTCTGTATTCACTGCTTCACTAGAATTAAGTCCATTAACTTCTATAGCTTTCACTTTTCTCATATGTTAAACTTAGACCATTAGACATTATCAGATCCAGGATGAAGTATTTTCTTCTTCACAGTTAGGGTCAAATTAAACTGTATCTCTAAAAGTACCTTGTAAACGCAGTCAGTATTCAACAAATATTTGCTTTCTGAAAAAAAAATGTGCGTTAGGATACCCCATGTCTGTCAGGACTCTAATACTGAATGTCTTCTTTTCCAAGCATTCAGTCTTGTAGAAGTCTTTAACTTCGTTTTAGACCCTGGCTAACAAGTCAACTGTTGGGCTGCCATATTGGTCGGTCTGTGAGGTGGAGAGCCTGGCTCTCTCCGGCCACATGGCCATCTAGCTTCTGCTTGCTAGATGAGCCAATGTGCCTTGAGTGATTTATTTCATATTTTTATGGCTGCAGCTCAGATAATTAAATATAAGAGTTGTGATGGCTGGTCATCCAGATAGTGCCTCCTTGAATTCTCTTAGGAAACATTTCGAGTAGTACAGAAGATTCTGTTTGGCAATAGCATAATAAGAATGCTTTATGTTTATCTCATGCCTCACTTCCCACGAGCTCAAGCCATGCTGACCTTCCAAATGCACATTAAATTGCAGAAATTTCGCAGAGGCACTTACAGTGCAAAAAACAATCTTTAAAAGAAGCCTTGATTCATTTCCTGGTAGAAAAATGCAATTTTCTTCTCCCTGTCTCTCTCTCCTGCCTTCCCACTCTCCCTCTCTCTTTTCCTCTTTTTCTGAAGAGATTCAAAGAAGAGAGAACCATGAAAAAGAGGTAAATCAGCTTTTAAAATATGTTTTCTAAAGGTTCTGGGAAGCAATGTAAGACAACATTCCAGGCCTTGTATGGACTTGAGGTAAGTCATTTTTAGCTTCTTGATTCTCAAGCAGAAACCCTTTCAAATGAGTTATTTATGCTGACCAGCCAGATAAGGAGAAGTAGTCTTATCTTAAATTCTACCTTCAGAAGCCTTATTAGGTTATATATTATCTTTTTTTCTTAAACCAGATTATAGCATTTTAATATGGATTCATCATGGCAGTTTTGAACTCATAAAATGCACAGGAATAGGAGTAGATTAAGTACTACTGTATAAAGAACAGGTTTTTTTTTTTTTTTTTTTTTTTTAGATTTGCATGACATGAAACAAATCAGGTCCATTTTATTTACAAGAAAATGTACATAGAGCTGGTTGCAAGCCAAACTCATTTTTGGAGGTGAAAAAATTCTCTCTAAAATCAAACATCCTGGCACATCAGATATTCAGGAAGAACTCTGAGATGTAGCCAAGGGTGTGAGATGCCGTCATCTGTCACATACCATGCTTGATGCAGGCAGCGACGTGAACTTGAATGCTGTTCTGCTAGTAAGCCCTGTCCAGCACTTCCCTCTTCGCAGCACGCGATTATCTGACACTTGTAGTAATGGTAACTGTTAGGAAATGTGGAATCTGAAAAGTCTTCTAAGTCAAAGAAAGATTACATTTTAATCATAATAAACTTAGCATGTTTTATGGTATTATAATTTGATTATAATTTGAATATAATTCAATATATGTTGAAATCACATGTATACAATGCGTGACATAAATTCTTGAGATCCATATATATACCCATATCTGTATGCTAGCTCTCTCTATTAATGTGAATATTAAAATAACTAGAAGACTATATTTTCTGCCAATGCTGGATAAAAGAAAATCTCATGTATTTCCTAGCTGAAAAAGTCAAAACCCTGAAAAATTCACAGCTATAAACTGGCCTTTTTATATGAGAATTAAGGGCCAATTCAACCATGATGAGAACTAAACCGCTTTCTAAAAAGATATCATAGGCCATATACTTCAGATTATGGGCAGGAATAGAACAGTGCACACTGACGAAAGGTTTTATATATTTATAGATGATAATTTAACATGATGTTATAAACCCTACTTCGCACATTCCGCTGCTTATACTTAATTTTGTGGTGTTGCACCCATCATGCATTCCTCTGTTTCTTCATTCATTTGTTCCACAAATGTTCACGGAGCAGTACTGGGCACTGTGCTGGGTACTGGGAACATGATGGTCCCCAGAAACCAGTCTACTGGGGAAGGCAGTCAGCCAGCCAGACACTCACAGTATGGAGCGTTAATGCGTCGTTATGAAGAGACAGACAGAGTGCCACAGAAATATCGAGGGGGAGGAAAGCTTTGCCAAGTAGAAAGGAGAGGGAGGGAAGCACAGCAAAGGCCAGGGAAGAAGAGGGCTGGGAGGCCTATGCTTTGGGACAAAGGGCGCCCCTGGCTGAGGAAGTGGGTGAGGCACCGGCAGATGAGGCCAAGAGGCCGGGGGCCTCAGGAAGGTGCCCCAAAACACCAAAGCAAGAAATCCAGAAGGGATCTTACAGATGGTAACCTCAACTGAGGTTTTTAAGCAGGGGGAGGCGTGATCCAGTTTTTTAAAAGGAAGATCACTGGCCAAAGTTCGGAGGACAGGCCATCGTGGACGGGCCTAGAAACTGCCTAAGACGGACACTTCCAAATGTTCACATTTCTCTGCCATTTGTATTTGACTGATAGGACCTGGAAAATTGTGAAGCAAACGGGTTTTACTATCAGCACTCAGATTTAGGTATAAAATATGTGACAAGGACAATATTTTGAAAATCTTAAACCCATGTGTTTTTGTTCTGCTTGAATCGTCATGCCCATGGCCTCCCACCCATTAACTCAGTAGGCGCCCCTCCTGCAGGCAAATGGCAGTTCCTGTCAGAAACAGCAAACTGTCAGCATTTGGCATTGAGAGACTATAATCCTGAATGCCAGCTTTGTGTGGTGCGAGAGGGGGTGTCTATATCCCAGAATTCTCCTTGACCTATTAAGAACCAAATCTGGCTATGTCAGATCACCCAGTCTGACCACAAAATTCTAGTGCAGACAGCATAGGGGAGACCATATAAGGGTAGCTCCCATCAGACAAGAAAAAAAGTTAAAAAACTTTCCATGTTGGGGAGGGGGCAGCAGGGGGAAAGCAGCAATGCAGGCAGAGGAGGAGGAGTGGGAAAGAGAGAGAAGAGAAAGAGGGAATGGAGAGAGACAGAAAGTGGGGGGGGGGTGGTGGTGAGAAAGGGAAAATGAGAAGTGAGTGTCTTGGCTCTCTGTACCTTGGGGGACAAAGTCTGCGAGGGGGCAGTCAAGGGAGGGCTTGTTTCTTGACTCTCAGAGCCTAATTCAGGAAAATGACAGAATTTTCCTAGAACAAGCAGGCACTGCCCTCAGACAGCTTATTAGAAAGGACAGAGGAAGTTGTGTGGACCGCGGGGTGAGGAGAAAGTAGCTGGGAGCTCGTGGGTGGGCCACAGGAGCTGAGCACTTGACGAGAGAAGGAGCTGACTAGATCTGACCAGAGGAAGCTGGTGGGGGCTTCCCGGGAGACGCTAGCAGCCACAGCCAGTGGCCAGGGCCTGCACCAAGTGCACGTCACACCCTCCGTCACGTGGAGGCCAGCAAGGCATCATGCGAAGCCCTGACCGGCCACCTCTCTGAGCCCGTTTAGACCTAACAAGCAGCATATGTGCTTGGGTCCCTCTCCCGGACGCTCACAGAGGGCTCACAAAGAGAGGGGAGCCCCCCTGGCCCCAGATGGCAGCCGGGTAGAAGAAATAGCTTCAGTTCGGAATTATTCACATTTTGGTTTTAACCGGAAAAATTGTTAAAATTTATTTGTCAAGTTTAAGTACCAGTCCCTGACTGTCTCCCTTCCCCCAATTACCAGGAAAAGTGGAGCCAGATGGATAAATTATAGAGAATGTAGGAAGTTACTTCTCTCTCTCTCGTTTTTTGAGTTACACACAATGTCATTCCTTGTAAAGACTAGCAAGAAATTAGCCCCAACTATCTCTTCCTCTCATCCACAAGAATACTAAATATTGTAGAGAAAATATGTATAGAAAACTGATTTGGGTTGTGTCCTTTTTTTTTTTTTTTTTTTTTTTTTTTTAGTGTCTGATGAAAAAAGTATCCACATTCTATTCCTTATAGGTTTTTTAAAAATTTAAAAAAATTTTTTTTTAAGATTTTATTTATTTATTTGACAGACAGAGATCACAAGTAGGCAGAAGCAGGCAGAGAGAGAGGAGGAAGCAGGCTCCCTGCTGAGCAGAGAGCCTGATGTGGGGCTCCATCCCAGGACCCTGGAATCATGACCTGATGACCTGAGCTGAAGGCAGAGGCTTTAAACCACTGAGCCACCCAGGCGCCCCTCCTTATGGGTTTTTTTTTTAAGGTAGATTTATTTTTTTTAAAGATTTTATTTATTTGACAGACAGAGATCACAAGTAGGCAGAGAGGCGGGTGGGGGGGGGGCGGGGATGCAGGCTCCCTGCTGAGCAGAGAGGCCGATGTGGGGCTGGATTCCAGGACCCTGGGATCATGACCTGAGCGGAAGGCAGAGGCTTTAACCCACTGAGCCATCCAGGCGCCCCTCCTTATAGATTTTTAAGAGGAAGAGTGACTAGTTAGTCCCTATAGAATATAATTAGTTATATTCTAACTAGTCACTCCGTAGCTCATTACTTATTCTTTTTTAAAAAATTAGACACAAGGCATGAGCCATCTGGGGAATTTTAAGTTGTTTTTAAAGAACTTTTTAAAAAGTCCAGAAAAATCATCCTAGCACTTTGAGCCTCTTTTCCAATTTATCAATTCTAATTCCCATTCTTTACAATTCTAATTATATTTTAAAGATTCTTTCCTTCCTTCTTTCAGAGAGTTTATTAATAATTGTATTAGGCGAATGTATTTTCAAAACAGCAATTACAACTGAAGGCAGAAAAATGTCAAAAGCTACTGTAATCAGAACAGAAACTCTGCCTGTTGCAGGAACCCCATGGCATTTTTATAAAGAGGCAATACTCTCGCAGAATTTTTCCTTCCTCTGATGGAGACGGAATTATTCTGGCTAGATCCTGTCCAGGTAAGCCCTTCGGCAATGTCTGTGAAAAAAGCCATCCCCAAATCAAGAACCTGTTTGGGATGCGCTGAAAATACGATGACGTTCATAATAAAAATTAAATCCCTCAACCCTTAACAACAGAAGATTTATAACACCTCTGCGCATCATTGAGATTCTAGGTACACTGAGGTTTGATTAAGTCACGAATGAAAACGTTGCTTGCTGTTGCAAAGAGAAGCTCAGTGTGATGTTGCCACATCAGGTTTTCTGTTTACCCCTAAGGCTGGTGCAGCGATGACTTCAAAGTTTGATGGTGTCTTTTTTTTTTCTTTTTCTTCTTTCTTCCTTTTTATTTTTTCTCCCTCCAAAGATGTTGAGCAGCAGGCTAATGGATCCCCAGCAGGGTGCAAAGACAGCAGAAAGCACGGGAATCAGATGTCAATGTGTTCCTTCAAGATACCCTGCTAGGACAGAGCTAACTAACCAGGCTTTAGTCTCCTCTTGGGGCACACGCTCTGATGCTTCCCTGCCCACTCTCGACTTCCTATATGCTTCCTGATTAAAATGCTGTCACAGATAAATCATGACTTCTGCCTGTGAGGACCATTTTCCATTTTCTTTAAAGAAAAGTTTGGAGCCATCAGATTGAAAAGATGAGCAAGTTCTGGAGAATTATATACTCATGTCTAAATATATGTATACAAGTATGTTGTATCTCCCAACTCCATAACTAGTCACAGATCTGGGCGTGTTCTCTGCATGCTTCTTCCCTATGCACTGCTTTGTTGATATACTTTTTAATATATTTTCTCTCAGTCACTTCCAGTCAATCACTAGATTACTTAGGTCACTTCCTAATGAATAGATTTTAGGAGGACTGGAGGAGTTAGCCTGGTTTTCCTTCACCATAGGAACCAATTGGCTGGAAACTGAAGTTGTCTCAGAGATGAGTTCTAATTTTAAATGCAGCGAGTGTCCAAAATGTAGTTTGTGGGAGTTCCCACCTAGGCACACAAATGAGTAGCCCTTCAGGCGCCTGGGAATAGTGATAATCTACCCCCGGCTCAGAGGGACATAACTCAGCAAACTGAAATGAACGAGGAAAGTGCTTGATCTATTTTTATAACTGACAAACACAACCTTTTCAAAACCATGAAGTGAAACCAATTTACTTGGTGAAAGTCAATGAAGTTCAAAAAGCAACTTATGGAATGGGAGAAGATATTTGCAAATGTCTTATCAGATAAAGGGCTAGTGCCCCCAAGTCTATAAAGAACTTATCAAACTCAACACCCAAGAAACAAAAGACATGAACAGACATTTCTCCAAAGAAGACATACACATGGGCAACAGACACATGAAAAGATGCTCAAATCACTCGGCATCAGGGAAATACAAATCAAAACCACAATGCGATACCACCTCACACCAGTCAGAATGGCTGAAATTAACCAGTCAGGAAATGACAGATGTTGGCAAGGATGCTGAGAAAGGGGAACCCTCCTACGCCATTGGTGGGAATGCAAGCTTGTGCAGCCGCTCTAGAAAACTGTATGGAGGTTCCTCAAGACATTAAAAATAGAGCTACCATATGGCCCAGCAATTATACTACTAGGTATTTACCCCAAAGATACAGATGTAGTGACCTTCAGACACACTGCACCCCAATATCCATAGCAGCAATGTCCACAATAGCCAAACTATGGAAAGAACCAAAATGTCCATCAACATTGACAGATGAATGGATAGAGAGGATGTGGTACACACACACACACACACACACACACAACACACACACACACACACACACATACACTGGAATATTACTAAGCCATCAGAAAGAATGAAATCTTGCTATTTGCAACAATGTGGATGGAACTAGAGGGCATTATGCTAAGGGGAGAAAGTCAGCCAGAGAAAGGCAAACACCAAATGATCTTACTCATATGTGGAATTTAAGAAACAACGAAGGGAAGGAAAAATAAAATAAGACGAAAACAGAGAGGGAGGCAAACCATAGAGACTCTTAACTCCAGGAAACAGACTGAGTTGTTGCTGGAGGGTAGGTGGAGGGGACGGGGAACTGGGAGACGGGCATCCTTGTTGTAATGAGTACTGGGTAGTGTATGCAACTGATAAATCATTAAATTCTACCTCTGCAACTAACAATACACTATACGTTAATTCAATTGAATTTAAATAAAAAATTCAAAGAAAAAAAGCTGTCCTAAAACCGTATTTGTATCTACTGTTCAGCTGCCTCTCACCCACTTCCAAATTTGGTCCGTATTCTGCCATTCAGTTGCCTGGCCCGTGCTTCGGCTAGCTTCCACCCTCCCTAGAGGGCATCTTTCCACCCTGCTCCCCCCCAGCACAGGCATTTGTTTCAGCTCTCTCCACAAGTATCTGTTTGCCTAGGGTGCCACATGAGGCTTCTTGCCACCCAGACCGCTCCACCTCGAGGTCAGGGCCCTGGCCATGAAAAGGAAAGTTCTTTGTCTCCTATGGACTATTCTGTATTCTTTTGCCCTGTGCCCTGACTGACCTAGCAAGGCCACCCTGGATTCCTGCGCTCTACGACTCAGTCCAGGTCATTTCAGATCAGTCTCTTTTTGGGATGCCTACCACCTGCATACTTTCCCATGTGTTTTCTATCCTCTCAGACTCTTCATTATTACACGTTCATGGTCAAGACCTCAAACTGGCCTGTCAGCGACAAGAGTTCCTGCAGACACTTGTCTCAATGACTAATGTCACATCAGTGACCTTCCTTGCTTGGTGAATTGTCTCGTCAAGGTTTTGTATCTTTGCACTGATGCTGATTGCTGCCCACTGACACATTCCATTTCATTTCGGGAGCTGGACAGTTAATGTCAGCTTACCCACTTAAATTACAGACAAGTCCCAACCCCCCAACAGCATGAAATGGGGCAAAATAGGGACTCTTGGAGAGGATACTTAAAACTGCTTGACAAAGTTTCATCTTGAGGGCTTTTTTGAAATATTGGTTTCAAAGACTTATTCACAGAAGTTATAATTTAAAAATAAAATTTGTTTTTATCTTTTTACTTACTAACTTATGTATTATTTCTTAAAGATTTTAAAATTTATTTTAGAGAGAGCGAGGGGAAGAGAGGGAACAGAGGAAGAGGGAGAGAGAGATCTTGAGCAGAATCCCTACTGATCGCAGAGCCCAACGTGGGACTTAATCTCACAACCTTGAGATCATGACCTGAGCCAAAAACAAGAGCTGGATGCTCAACCGACTGAGCCACTCAGGTTCTCCTCTCTGTTATTTTTAAAAATAAGTGATGATAATACATTAAAAAATGAGCATGATTTTCATGCTTTGCTAACTAAGAAGGTATCGCAGCAGAAATGAACATGAACTTTTACAAAGAGCTCCTCCACATTCCTCTTTACAATGCCAGGATTCTCTCATCAGTTTAATAAGAAAGACTGTGGAAGAAATATCCAGCAGAAGTGGAATGGGTGGTCGAAAGGCTACTACATCAAAACCAAGGCCACAGATGGGTGAGACACAACTCTAGCTTGGTGAGAGAGTGTCACTTAAAGTGTCTGTAACTTAAGTTTCTGTGGATAAAAATAGCAGATGTATCTAATCTCACAGAGAAGTAGTAAAGTAAAACAGGTAAGGAAAATCAGGAATAAAAGATAATCTGATGTGGTAATGTTACTCCCTAAGTTCTGAGAAGTTCAGTTTTCAGTTTAAATTCAAGCAGCTTCCTTTTTAACCTAAAGATTTCAAAGTATTTAAGAGGAAGTATAAAATAAGCCCAAATGATCGTGAATCAGTACCCAAACAATGAAATTAGCATGTAAAAGCACATGAGAGTGCTTTCCAGAATTTACTATAACTAATCACATAGGAAGGACGTGTGGACTTTGGGTCCATTCCAAAGTAGCTTTGCAAACTAATACTCAAAATTCATCAGTCATACAATAACAAGTCTTCATCCTCTTAAACTTTACCTACAGTAAAATGAATTTATTCATGGTAAGAATTCATCCCATTTATTGCATAACTCTGCACAGGAAACGGAATAAATTACAGATAGTTCAACATGGATAGTCAAGGTGAATTTGGCAAAGCAAGATATATCTGACCCAACAGCTGTGGGCTTTATACCTAGGGGCCCAGCATAAGCAGAGATCCAAGAGGAGCAAGGATGGGAGAAGCGGACAGGAAGAAAAGGGAGTTAAAGATCCTCTTATAATACAGTACACATCACTCCTGATTTTTTCGCCCAGTTGTCCATTATTAAACAGAAGAACATTATGTGCCATTTAAAACTAAAATAATCTATTTTATTTATTTTTTAAAAATTTTTAAAAAATATTTTATTTATTTGACAGAGAGAGAGATCACAAGTAGGCAGAGAGGCAGGCACAGAGAGAGGGGGAAGCAGGCTCCCCGCTGAGTAGAGAACCGGACGTGGGGCTCGATCCCAGGACTCTGGGATCATGACCCGATCAGATCATGACCTGAGCTGAAGGCAGAGGCTTAACCCACCGAACCACCCAGGTGCCCCTAAAATAATCTATTTTAGGTTATTTTAAAACTTTGCCTCATTTTTATGCTATCATGTATTTAATGGCTAACATAAAATAAAGAAATGAACTTATTTTTGGTATTTATAGTCACTAAAAAGTTACATTTTCATCTTCAAGACAGTATTCTAGATTTTTTTTTTTTTTTAGCGTAATGTGACAGGGCTCAGCAGCTCCTAAAGGTACTAAAAACGAAGTAGTAGATAAGCCTGAAACTTAATGGTTGTGAGGTCCTTAAAAAACAATACTGTGTTTTTAATGGAGTTGCACAGGGTGAGAAACTCCAGCGGTTTTACGTTCCCTGCATGCGCTTCTCAGTCTGAAGTTAGAAAAGCAGCTCAGTCTGATTGAGCCGGGTAGGGGGTAAAGAACTCACCGGGTTTTACACATGAAAGCAAACGCTTAGTAGTAGAATTAAAAGCCAACGTACACTGAATTGTTGGTGTTAACTGAAGCCAACCCTGATCTGTACTCAAAATGTGAAGCATGCACATTCAAAGCCGGTGACACTCGTCTCCTTGCCAGGAGCAGAGGCCTGAAACCCAGACAGCAGAGCAGGAAGGCACAGCGCACCTTGCTCAGAATGTAGGGCTCAGCCTTTGTCACACGCATCTCAGGGAGGCAGACTTTGAAGATGGAAGGTTCTCTGAAAACTCTGTGGCCCAGACCATGGGGCCAGGCCAGAAAACCACGTTTCATGGTTTCCTGGAGCTCTTGTGTCTCAGGTGATATTCAGAGAAGTAAAAGAAAAATTGTAAAAAAAAAAAAAAGAAAAAAAAAAGAAAGAGAAAAAGGAAAAGGAAAAGGAAAAGACCCGTACAGTCAGATGTTAGAGAAATGTGGAATGAATCAAGGTTAAATGTGTTTCTTTCCTAAAGGACTCTCTGAGTTTCAGGTTCTCTAGTTGTGGGGAGAACTCTGAGAGCTCTCTTTGAAGAGATTTGTATCAGGCTGTGGCTCTGGGTCCTTGTGTTCCCTGGGACACAGCTTGGGAAATACTGAGATAAAACATGATTAACCCTGGTTTAGAGAGGAGGACCTCAAGGCCCATGGACATTATGTCCTAGAAGGAGAACTCAGGCCTCCGGCCTCCTGGCACCAGCTTTTCCTAGGAGACGGTTAAAACCTGAGAAGAGATGGACCACAGCCAGAGTTCTTAGCAATGCCCAGATCCTGGAGGTTCTCTAAGGCTCTACCTTCATGGAGTACATATGCCCTTCTCTCCCGGCTCAGTCGGGACACGTGGGCCCTCCCAGATCCCGATTACCTGATACAAAGGCATACAGATGCTATCAATCCACTCCAACTGCAACCGGGGCAGTTCATCTTTCCGGTTCCGATCAAAAATCGCCTAGAATCGGGGAAGAAAGGCTTGCTTTATTACGTTGGAGTAGTTTACAGGTGCTTTGTCAAACACTTTGCCACAATGATCCAATTTTTACCAACTGAACACTTCACAAATCACAATCAGTCTTTACATGTACTTTTCCCCCCTTTATCTATGATGAGAAATAAAGTATTTTCACCTCTTTTTATGAGATTTGTAAGCGAATTTATTTGAACTTTACAGCACGCAACTCCTTGGGGCCAAAATCTGCCTTCAGATATAGGTAATGGCCACTAAATCAAGTCTTCAGGTCACTGGGAATTGGGTACAAGTCAAGGGGAAGGGGATAGGTTTTACTGCCACAAAAGTAATGCAGGCTTTTATTTTTATAGTGAAAGAAGGTGGGATAGATTAGAAAAGATCCTTAAAGCAGTTTGATTTTAAATAGAAACTATTTGTGTTAATTTTTCAGGGTGGGGTTTTGGTTTGACAACTCTGTGTGTTTCTCAACAAGGTTCTGTCATTAATAAAATCCTGAGCGTTTATCTATCATGGGTTGGATGATGTGGTAGTGACCCATACTCACCTCCTTCCCAGCCTTTAAACTTCATGATATTATAATGTTTGGAAATTTTAGGTATATTTTTCAAGAAAAAGAAGTGACATAGGTCTGGTGGGCAACATGAAAAGGGAACTGATCAACTGGAATTGGGGCTCACGTGGGTTCTTGAACAAACAACCACCAGTTCTACTCCATCAAGCATGTCCCTCTGTCTGCTCTCCACGAGTAAGGCCAGGCTCTAAGAAGCGGCATTTCCCTGCATTACTGTCTTTTTAAAAAGATTTTTTATTTTTTATTAACATATAATGTATTATTTGCCCCAGGGGTACAGGTCTGTGAATCGTCAGGTTTACACTCTTCACAGCACTCACCATAGCACATACCCTCCCCAATGTCCATAACCCAATGCATTACTGTCTTAAAGTAGGTTAGATCTTTCCTCTATAGAGATAACATGTGGCATCTACATCATTTTTTTGTGTTTACATAGGTCACGAGGGCAGATCCAATGCATTCCCTTGGCCTGGAGATGTTGAAAAAGCCAGCATCCTTCGGACTTATGAATGAGGGTGGGAGTGGGTAGGACAGAAATCACGAGCTGCCAAGGCTCACAGGAAGACAAAAGGGAGATGCCGAGGGAAATCTCTCCGAATCGGGGAGGAGGTCACTGACTCCCACAGACTCTGCTCATCCTTGTCTTGTAACGTGAAATGTGAAATACCAGGAAAGAGCACCAGGATCTGGAGAAGACTGACGTGTGCCAGCGGAAGGGAGGAATGGATCTTGTGAGTTGCAGTAGTCTTTGTCTGAAATGTTCCTTTAAAAATATTATTCCGTTACTTAATCTTGAGCTCTCAGAGTTGTCTGAACTTTTCTTATTTACTTAAATACTATTTCTGCTGCACGGAACTATTTTTTGGGGGGGGTTCAGTTCACATTGGTTGTGCAACCATCACTACAATTTTAGAACATTTTTAATCACCCCAGCATGAAATCCCATACCAATTAGCAGTCGCTCCTCATTGTCCCCCAAATTCCTAGCCTTAGACAACCA
Source organism: Meles meles (assembly GCF_922984935.1). Taxonomy (NCBI): domain Eukaryota; kingdom Metazoa; phylum Chordata; class Mammalia; order Carnivora; family Mustelidae; genus Meles; species Meles meles. The sequence continues at coordinate 73,903,222 of NC_060074.1, forward strand.
CGAGACTATTTTTTGTTTATATTTTCTGCACACTCATATAAATGGAATCGAATGATCCGTGGTCTTCTGTGATGGGCTTTCGCAGAGCATTTTGTGTTCAAGTTTCCTTCCTGCAGCAGTCAGCTGCTCTTCATCCCTCTTTCTGGCCAAATGATATTCCACCGTATAGTTACACCCCATTTTATTTATCCGATCCTCAGCTGATACGCACTTGGGTTGTCTGTACTTTCTGGCTCTGGTAAGTAATGCTGCTGGGAACGTTTATGTATAAGTTTCCACGTGGATGTACGTTTCCATTTCTCTCGGGGATAGACCTAGAGGCAGAACTGCTGGGCCACATGCCCAGTCTAATGTTTCATGTTTCCTGGAATTGCCACACTGTTTTCCAAAGCAGCGGCACCATTTTACGTGCCCACCAGAAGTGTACAAAGTTCCAATTTCTCCACATCGTCCTCAGCGCTGGCTGTTGTCTGTCTTTTGAATTAAAGCTGGTCCCCACACACCTGGGTGGCTCAGTGGGTTAAGCCTCTGCCTTTGGCTCAGATCATGATCTCAGGGTCCTGGGATCGAGCCCTGCATCGGGCTCTCTGCTCAGCAGGGAGCCTGCTTCCCCCTCTCTCTCTGTCTCTGCCCGCCTCTCTGCCTACTTTGTGATCTCTGTCTCTCTCTGTCTAATAAATAAATCAATCTTAAAAAAAAAAACAAAACTGGTCCCCGTGAAGTGGTATCTCACTGCAGTTTTGGTTTGCCTTTCCCTGATGATGACTGATGTTGAGCATCTTTTCATGTGCTTATGGCCCATCTGTATATATTTTTGAAGAAATATGTATTCAGATCCTTTGCCCTTTTTAAACATTGGGTGGTCTTTCTAGGAGTTGTTCATAATTCTCTATATATTCTAGATGTCAGGTCCGTATCAGATATGAATTGCAAATAATTTCTCCCATCCTGTAGGTGTCTTTTCATTTTCTTGAGAGTGTCCTTTCAGATGTAGTGTTACATTTTAATGAAGTCCAATTATCTATTTTATTTTTCGTATGCTTTTGGTGTCAGATATAAGACATCACTGCCAGATCCAATCCAGAAGATTAACACTCTGTTTTCTTCTGAGTTTTCTGTAGTTTTAGCTCTTACATTTAGGTCTATGATCCACTTTGAGGTGATTCTGGGGTTCAGTGAGAGGCAGGGGTCTAATTTGACTCATCTGCAGTGGATATCCTACTGTCCCTGCACTATTTGAAAAGGCTATTCCCCACCCCTCCCCCCGCCCCTTGAATTGTCTTAGCATCCTTTTGGAGATCATACTGTAAGAGTTGATTTCCAGACCAGTCACTTTTCAATAAATGTTTTTGAGTGAAAGTGTGAGATAACACACTGTCCTATGCTTTCCTTTTACAGCATTTTGCATCTTGTAGTTGATTATGAGTGATTATTAATTTACTTTTAAAGATTTTATTTATTTATTTATTTGAGAGAGAGAGCATGTGGGAGAGAGCAAGCACAAGTCAGGGAGGGGAAGGCAGGAGGAGAGGGAGCAGCAGGCTCCCCGCTGAGCAGGGAGCGGATGTAGGGCTTGATCCAGGACCTAGGATCATGACCTAAGTCGAATGCAGACGCATAACCACCTGACCCACCCAGGTGCTCCGAGTGATTATTTACTCAATATCTCTATTCCCCATCCGTTGACAAGCTTTGGGGAAGAGCAGAAGATGGAGTCTTGCTCATGGCTGGATGCACAGTGCCCAGCTTCATGCTGGCTACCTGGAGGTGTTCAAGCATGTTTTATTAATGGACTCACTACTTCCACTATTAACCCTTTGGTTACTTTAATGACCTTTAGGACCCTGACACCTAATGGGGTCTCCCAGACAATTTTCTTCCTAAATATCAAATACTAACAGACACAGCTGGTGTCACCTCTGGGTGCCTGCATTTCCAGACCTCTCTGGAAAAGGACTAATGAGAAATAGCCCCGCCATAGCAGCCCGGAGACTGTCAACACAATGTTAAGTAAGCTTTTGTGAGGAGAGAGTAGCATTTAGTGCTATGCTTCCACTGCAAAATTAGTTTCATTTACGTCTTCGGAGAAAGCCTTACCTGAGCCTCCAGACAAAGGCTCCTTAGTGCTGCGTCACTGCGCCTGCCAGCTCGCCAGTGCTGGCAACTGACTCAGATTTTTTTTCATTTAATTAAATGACCTGTGGTACTGCTGCATTATAAACCCTTCAGAGGATGCCTGTGAAACAGTTCTTTTTAAGTGGAGGAAAGATTTAATTTGAAAAATAGGTACGTAGCTGAGAGAAATAGGGGTTGTACGAGGTTTTACACGTTAATGATGTATCCCAATCTATTGTCTTTATTTTTATAACCAAATCTGGTGACACCACCAAAAAAGAGGAAAGGGAGGTTTTGGAAACAGTATCAATAGATGTCGCTTTGGAAACTAAAATACTGGGTGAGTGTTCTAACCAATGTTGTCTTCCGACCTTTCATAAGTAAGCAACCGATTAGGAGTAGTCAACATTTGTAAGGCTCTGAGGTCTGACTTTAAGCAGGTGACATTGTTTAACTAGAAGCCAGTTCTGGTGCCTTTCCTTGAAAACTTGAAGATCTTATAAATAACTCCAAATGTTCAAAAGTCAGTTGGCTTGAATCCTCAGAAACAGACATTCTTGACAACAGACACGTTCCTTGAGCCGCACTCAGTCTACTGAGCTGGTCTGGCTTTCCAACACTTTACGTCATTCCTTGAGTTGTTGGGTGATATGTTTTTAACTAACCCTTCATTATGAATAAAGAGGCCACCCCCTCATTGTGGGTGGAGATGGAAGCATTTATGTCTTTTGTCTTGTTTGAGTAAAAACACCATCATCCTGAGCCTACAAGTAAGCATTTTCAAATAATAATCGAATGGATGATTCCATTGAACATGGCATTTCAGTCAACAGAACTGAGAGTTCCCCAAGTGAAACTTTTCATTTTGCAAACAAAGAAAAGAAAGAGACTTGAAATGATTTGGGTTTGGGATTTTGGAATGTCTGAAATTGGAAAATAAAATCCAGAACACCCGTTATCACTGTGGCTGTCCATTCTAGCTGCCCGAGGCTGAACAGCTTGCCTTTGACTTTGTCTGTATTTCTAATCCAAAGTGGCTACTGACCGCATATGAAATGCCAGGACTGAGCTTTGAGCTACTCAAATGTCACTCTGCACGTCCTCCTTCATGCCTACTTGGCCCACTGTGGGAGCTCAGGAAATACTTGTTAAGTAGCTCACCACTCTTAATCAGAAACCTGGGAATAAGAGTGTTTAGATCTAAGTTTAATTAAAGTTTTAAACTTTCAGGAGTGCTTCCTTAAATTCAAATTTCAGTCCTTCCCACTTTCAAGTTATGATTTGGATTTACTTTCGAAAATGTCGCTCCAAAGGGTAAATGTGTCATGTTAGAAGCATGAACTTACTGAAGGAGTGAGTTTGAGCTCTGCTCTCTCCCGATCTCCTTGTTCAAAGAACTCACTGGTTACAAGTTCAGCCACCTGAAACATATAAATATTTAATTTATGGTTATGTGTGATGTAACATAAGACTCAGAAGTTATTTCTGCCCTCTGTGTATGGTGATGATCTTCAACCCAGAAAATCATTTAAAAAAGCTTTTGAAGAAATACATTAACATTTTCTGTTTCAAGGTATTACAGACTTTAATCAATGAAGCTGATTTCCTTCTAATCAGAAGAACTTGTACAGGCATTTTGAGATGCATGCTAGTAGACGATCTCAGAGAGTACAGATTGCATATTCAGGATGAGGCACTGGGTTGCCACCTTCAAAGAAGGAAATGTTCCGACTGCAGAAAAATGAAACAAATAATGCCTAATAATATTTTTTTGTTTTTATAATATGATATACTTGTAATAATAATTTAGCTAACTTTTGGTTGTTTCTACATAGATTCTTCACTTTGTTGCATACTTTTATCTTAGCTTAGTTTCATTTGCCACCCCCAAACTCTTTACTGCCTCACCCTACTGCTAATTGCATGCACTCTGGAGAAAGATAACCCCAGGGCCACCTCTGTTTCTTACTGGAGCCATCAGCCAAGGGCAGGACTAATGCTAGAGTGACTGTTCATCCCAGGTTTTTCTATAGTGTGTCATGATGCAGTTTGAAGAATGTTGTTCTGGTCTTCAGACTGTCTTAATCTAGGTACATAAGTGTTCATTTATGGTAGGATCCGGTTGGTACAAGCACAATGGAATTGGTGGTTCTACCCTGAATGGGTAGGTTTTTCCAAAGTAAGGACTTCTATTTTTCCTCTTTTCACCAATTAGCATGGATGATCTGAAGTTGCTCATTGATCACTGTTAAGCTAAAGAGAAGCTTCTCCAAGCCCTGTGCTTCCAATGATCACTTATGGGAAGCATAATGATACGGCAGGTAAGTGTTCAACAAGTATTTTCAACAACACTATAGTGTGCATCTAGGAAATCTCTGCGATGAACTAGCTGGATTTAGAAAATTTGAAAGAGCAGGAAAAAAAATCCCAGAAAACTCGATGGCAAGAAGATTTGGATCCCCAGACTAGTTTTTCCTCTATTCCAGGCTCTTACAAAGATGATATTCTAAGTCTGGAAAAGGCTAAAATGGTTTCAGTTCAGACAAGTGGACAGAATCAAGATAATTTACCTAACTGTATGTCTCAAGAGATTCTGCCAACCATAAATCATAACCATTGATAAAGCATAAAAACAGGGGTGCCCGGGTGGCTCAGTCATTAAGTGTCTGCCTTTGGCTGAGGTCATGATCCCAGGGTCCCAGGATCAAGCCCTGCTTCGGGCTCTCTGCTCAGTGGGAAGCCTGCTTCTTCCTCTCCCATCCCCCCTGCTTGTGTTCCCTCTCTATGAAATAAATAAAATCTTTTAAAAAACAAAACAAACCATAAAAACATCTCTCTCCGTCTCTGTCTCTGTCTCTCTGTATCTCTCTCTGACACCCTCCCCCCAAACCCCTGCCTTGAGACTAGCAAGTATGTAGCTCATTTATAAAGAAATAGAATATCTAGTCAGTTCAAATTTTAAACATTTGTTTCTTTCTTTTTTTTTTTTTTTTTGATTTTAAACATTTCTAGTAAGGAATATGGGTACCTTCTGAAAATTCAATAGCGTAAAACCAGTGGGGCTGGCTCAGTTTTTCTAGGGCCTGATTCCCTTCTCTGTCTCTAGTCTCTGCCACTACCTTTCCCATTAGCACTCCAGACCTCTCTCTCTGTCTCCGGCCTTCCTGAAAGAAGAAATGGTCCCCTAAGGGCCTGGCCTCATTTATTCAGCTCCCAGAACACTACCTCAGATTGCTCTGAGGTGGGTCTTTTGCACTAAAGAATGCAAATGTGCACATCAGATCACCCCAAGGTAGGAGTCCTGCATAGGTCCATAGCCCCTGGAAAGTAAAGAAATTAAAACAAAATCCTGTCCTCGATCTTTCTAAAGTGGTCCTGGCTATCTTCCCTGTGCTTTTTAATGGCTCAACGTGTACCAGTGTTTCATTTGTACTTAAAAAACCCAATCAGGAACATTAAGTAGCTCCTGATTGAATTTTTTATTAAAGAAGGAAATTGAGATTCTAATCAGGCCTTGGGGGATCACTGGGGAAACCCACATGTGTGAGGCAGGAGGGTTGGAATAGACACCAGTTTGAAAAAAAAAACAAAACAAAACACTGCAAGGAAATGTTAAAAAAAATCAACATCTTGGAAATTAGAAATATGTCTATATTTTTAAAAGAAGTTTCCATTATTTTTGTTCAAATGTTTCATAAAACCATAGAAGTGAGTATGTTTTTGAAAACACTTTAACCTACTCGATTTGGAGACAAACACAAATGAGATCTCTAGTTTAGAGTTGCACAAGATTTCTGATGGAAATGTCTGGAAAAACATGGTTTTGTGTTTTATTTCCCTGAACTTTTGGGTCTCAGCAGAACTTCACATCCTAAAAATAAAATATTATTTACGTCAGTGACCAAGAAGACCACCTTCAAGTGGCCAATGGGCCTCCCAGGTTGGTCTAAAATACTAATGCAGAAACTCTTTTTCCTCCTAAGGATTTTCTCCTGCCTTTTTCCTGCTCCCAAGTGGGCTACTGCTCCTTTAGTTGCTGACATGCATTCCACTGGGGTTTCTGAGCGGCCTGGCATACCGTACCTCATTCCACTCGTTTCCAATCATCTTGGTTCTTCCCCAGTCCCCTAAATTTCCTCCCACTCTCCACTCTTCCACTTCTTTCCATCCCAATCACAGTGGCCACCCCCGCAACTACACTTTTCCCCAGTACCTGGAAGATACCTACTTCTTCTCTGTTCCCCAACTTTTACTGTAAGGGAGCCATCGCACAACGGGGCAGCAGAGAGTGGGCAGCGATGTGGAAACAAGCCACGCAGCCGTACAGAATTTTCCCACTGAGTCTGTTTTACGTAACTTCAGATGTGTCACACTAAGATGAAAGCCGAGGCTCGGCTGGAGGAGAACTATTTCTTGGAGGAGAACTTTGTAGGGAAACCGCCCCATCTAAACTGGACTGTGACAGGAGCAAAGAAATGAACTTTTCTTGGAGTTAAGCAACTGAGATTTGAGAACATACTTGTCACTGCAGCATAGCCTACCCTAGTTTTGACTAACACAACAATCAGCATGGAAATGAGGTGCTGCGGTTAAAAGAAAAAGACAGTAAGAAGGAAGAAAAATAAGAAGACCCTAGGTGGCATCAGTGTGGGGTTCAGGTGTCAGACAGTGAGGAGACATTGTTGGAGGCTGTGAGGATGATGGCCCATGTTCCACGGCAGCAACAGATTTTATGCAGTTCTCACTGAAGTAAAGCAAATAATGTATCTAATGAATTTACAGCCTTAGGGAAAGAGAATGGCGAACGAATGTTAGTAGCCTGTGATGATTGCTATTGACTATGTTTTGCTAAGTATTATAAGAAGTGAGCTCAGGAAAGGATGGGCAGGTTTATCTTCAGGAATGAAAAGAAGAGAGAGAGTCACAAATTCAGAGTCTTCATCTTCAGGGATGAAAGATAAAGCTGCTTTTTAATCCCAAACTGTAAAAATAAAAAATTAAGATATGTTTTGAATGACAAAGGCTGATCAAGACTCAGCCTTGTGGGGCACTTGGCTGGCTCAGGGGGTGGAGCATGTGACTCTTGATCTTGGGGTTGTGAGTTCAAGCCCCACGCTGGGTATAGAGATTACTTAAAAATAAAATCTTAAAGCAAGCACGTGAACAAATAACTCAGCCTTGAAACAAAAATCAAAGGTATGGCCAGTACACTCATACTTAAGGACTCTGAATGAATTAGGTGGTACACAGGATATCCCTTCAGTTGTATAAACTGGCCCAGAGAAATGATTTTACTACATGATTCTCTCACTGGCACTTGTTGGGCCCTGACTGCTAGGAATAGCGCCATGGAGGAGGAAGAAAGAAGTACATGTGTTATTTTTCTTTGTTCTTGCAAACAAGGAAGCAAAGAGAGCAGATCTAAGAAGTCTGTCTAGAATAGAACTGTGGATGTGATTATTGGCAAATGGAAATGACTAGAATCAAAGACATAAGAAGCTGACTAAATGGGCAAGAGAGTTTGATGCCATAACCCCCATAGGAGAGTGACTTCTTAAAACCTAAAACAGGCCTTGGGTCCTCAACTTTCTTTGGGTGGGAAACAGGTTGGAAAACTGCCTGACCTTTGGATATAGCCAAGGAGGACAACGGAAAAGGATAATTTCTTGGGATAGTTCTAGTGATCATGAATTATGATGGTTGGGGAGCATCTTGCAGAGAACCAGAGACTACTACAGAGTGGACAGCCTCACAGTGACTGCCCAGTGGGATTTTGGAATTACTACGGCCCCCTAACTGTCAAATGTTGGCCATCTCTTTCTTTTCAAATTGGGACTATTCTAATGAGTATTTCACTGTTTGGGTGTATGTCAGATGCTGTGTTTGGGGTGTGTGAAGGACTTTAAATCCAGACCTGATGTAGAGACTGGGATGAATCTCCCAGAGATCCTGGCCTTTGAGCTTGATACTATGACTAGTGGGACATTTGGGTCATTTCTCTTGGGAAAAGCCGAGTATATTTTGCCTGCAGGAAGGGAGAGAATCACACTTTTGGTGATTAGAAGGGCAAACTATGGTAGTCACATATTCCTTAACTATTTCTGGCTTTCTACATTCTGGGCACAGAAAAGGATCATACTTCCCGGTTGAGTAGAGTCTTGCGACAAGTTCTGGCTAATGAATTTCTTGCCAGTGCAAGGCAGTCTAGGGCCTCTGTTGGACTGATCCAGATGGTAACTCCTCCTTCAGCCTCAGTCCAAAACAAGGAATAGACCAACTGACCCTGGAGGCACACGTTCATGAGCAGTACGTTGTTTGAAGCCCCCGAGGCTGAGGGATAACAGCTCATTTCGCTGACACACACACATCATTTAAAAATGACTGACATATCTGGTGTGAGACAGTGTAAGGCTCTGCCAGGAACGAAGGCTTTGGAGCCTAATCTGCTGGGATTTGAATACCAACTGCTCACCAGCTTTATCACGTCCGGCTATCCTTTCTAGGATTCGCTTTTCCCGTTTGTGACACAGGGGTAAGAACTGTATTAGTTCCCCTGAGTTGCCAGGCATGAGCACAAACTTGGTGGCTTAAAACAACAGGAACTGGGATGCCTGGGTGGTTCAGTCGGTTAAGTGTCTGCCTTGGGCTCAGGTCATGATCCCAGGTTCCTGGGATTGAACTCCATATTGGGCTCCCTGCTCGGGGGGGGGGGGGGGGGGGGCGCGTCTCCTTCTCCCTCTCACTCTCCTGCTCCCCCTGCTTGTGCTTTCTGTCTGTCAAATAATAGATAAAATCTTAAAAAAAAAAAAAAACAAACACCAACAAAACAAAACAGGAATCTATTCTCTCCTAGTTCTGGAGATCAGTAGCTCAACATCAGTTCACTAGACAGAAATCAAGGTGTGGCCAGGGCCAACCTTACTTGGGAACCTCTAGGGGAAAAATCTGTTCTCTGTCCTTCCTATGTCCTTGTGACTGTCACATTTCCTTTGCCTGTGGCCACATCGCTCCACTCTCTGCCTTGTCTTCACATCCCCTTCTCCTCTTCTGAATGTATAATCTCCCTGTATCTCTCTCTTCTAAGGACGCCTGTCATTGATTTAGGGCCCAGCTGGATAATCCAGGATAATGACAATGATAACGATTGTCATTGAAGTCTTTAACTTCAGCACATCTGCAAAGACCCCTTTTCCTTCTAAGGCAATGTTTACAGGTTCCAGAAATGAGAATCTGTTATCTTTGCGTTGCTATTCTTCAGCCTACTGGAGTAACTACCTAAATCAAAGGTAGGGGGAGGGGCTTTGAAATTAGATAATTGGGTATTAGACATTCAGTCAATAAATATTAGTTATTTATTGTTATACGAATCTATTTTATTTTCCTTAAAATGTTGAGACTTAAGATACCAAGTCACTGTTTTAGACCCCACACAGTAGGTGCCTCATAAAATTAAAAGATATTATTCTCCAAATACTATCAGGAATCAAGGATCTTAAACTGTGTGGTTACTGGCTTGAAAACTATTCTTGATCTAAACTGACACGTTTGGCAGTGAAACCGGATAGGTGGTAAAGGCATGATTTTTTTTTTTTGGTACAAATTAAATGTGGATATTGCACACTTTGGCCAAAGTGATCTGATCTCTAAATAGTCTTTAAAAAGAAAAATAAAATTTCCTTTTGACCTCCTTGGTTTCTTTTTTCTCTCTCTTTTCTTAAGATGAGAAAAAGGCAGACCTTGGGCTAAAATCTGATTACCTATTTTAAAATGCCACTTGTGAAACTCTTGCCTTAGGACATGGTCAATGCATTATCTGGATTTAGAATGTTAAAAAAATCTTAGAGAATCAGGCACATTATGACTCAGTGGAAGCACGTTAGAGAACGACCGTGCAATAAAGTATGTCTGGCCCGAGCCTCCTGCTATTTTTTACACCATGTTAATACTGATGCAAATTGACTAGGGCTTCAGTGCCCAGGAGTTGGGGCTCTGGGAATATTGCACCCCCCACCTCACCGCCCCCAGTCCCTCCTCTGCCAGGCCCTGCCATTAATCACCACTTGCCTGTCTCGAGATCTCCCACGGTTTGGTCACAGCTCCAAGGTCACAGGCTGTCATTAACATTGATCTGAAAAACAGAACCAAACAAAACAGCCTGAATAATCTTTTGTTGCATTCCTAAACAAACCCGTCCTAGATACATAAATAAATAAAATGGGACCAAGGCCAACTCGAACACGTCTTTCCCTCAACAAGGGGAGCACTGTTTACAGTCCCCATGTTTAGCATCTCCATCATGTGGCCACTGCTTAGGACAAAGCTCACACACAGCCTCGGCTTGGCTTCCCTTTTGTTATGTCTGCGGCGGATCAAGGGAGGAAAAGCGCTGCTTGCTCTATACCTGAGCTAAGCAAGCACTACTTTAAAAAATCCCTAATGGACAACACGTCTTATTTTTAACTAGTGGCAAGGGAATCACCTTATAATACCAGATACATAGCTGACAAATCTTCACCAACTTATGGCTGATTGATGGGAATGGATGGAAACCTATAACAAAGAGGCAAGGCGCCCGCCACCATAGGAGCCCCTTCATTTCCACCTGCTCTGCGAGCTGAGATTTCCTGGGAGAGCCACACTGTTTCACTCCAGTTTATTACCTGGCTGCAACATGTTTTACAAGCCTTCTGAAGAAGAAACGTATTCTGCTGCAGCTTTCATTCATTCGAGCAGCTAAGAAAGCACCGGAAGATCTGAACCAGACCTTTGAGGGGCAGATTTCTACTGGGTTTAACTAGAATTCACCCTGAACCACAGATATAGAAACACAGAGAACAACTTAAATCGTGGATAGTTCTGGTGCTTATCATCTGATGTGGTGGGGAGGTGGGAAAAACAAGGCGCACCCTTTGTCCGAAACTTGCTTTCTTTGTACTGAAGCCAGCAGTACGTGATGAAAAGCGATGAAGGATTGGAGTCAAGAGACCACATCTCGATCGGCTCCTTTTGGAAGAAAGGGGTGTGTTGTTAGAGGTCAAGGGGCTGTCCTGATGTCGGGTGTTAACATTGCATACCCTGCCAGACTCGAATGCCTCGGAAACATGTCTGCTTCCCAGATGGCAGAGCGTGATGGTAGTGGGGTTTGTGTAACTTCCCCAGGAAACCCCTCCAGGAAGCCTGGCAGCGTGGCAGGTAACAATGGGTCATTCAAAGCACCGCCAGACACCCGGGCCTCAGCAGCTCCCTCCAGGAGTTGGGCAGCATCTACCCTCAAGCCCCCCTGTGCTAAGCGCTACAAGGAGCAATGCAGAGGTGCACTCTTCAAATTTGAGCTTTTGTGACAAGCACTCTGCCTGTGCCATACTAAGCACCGACCCACTAATTACTAACTAAATGAATCTTTGGAACACTCAGAGGAGGGGACCGTTATTCCCATTTTCCAGAGAGGTAAATGGAAGCATGGAGAGATTAAGTAACTTTCCCAAAGTGAGTAAGGATTCAGGATTCTGTGTTTAAGACAAAGCTACCAGACCCCCTCTTGCTACACTCAGGTGCTTCTCCTTTCAGGTTCTGCTGGTATCAGAGGGAGACAAGACTGTAGGTAATGCACTGAACTTTGCAATCTCTCTCCCAGACAGGAGAGAATCTCTATGAGGTTGCCTACTGGTACCATTAACTTGGACAAGACTTGGTTTCCTCTGCTTGATAATTCAAGGCTTACTTCTCAAATTCCTATCACCATTAATCAGCCAATCAACAAGTGTATTGAGCATCTGTCTAGGTGCTCAGGTAGTGATCATTCTAATAGGGACCATTAATAGAGCAAGCACTACAGAGTAAGTTACGGAGTCTCTAGATGAGGTAGGGATACTATTATTTCCTCCATTTTATAAAGTAAATAGTGTTTTGCATTCCTTGATCAGACAGGTTAGAAAGTTTGCCAGCGGTTAAACAGAGAGGGAGCATCAAAGCTGGAGCTGGAATCCACAGAGTCTGACCGAAGGGTCTCTCTTTCCCTACAGTGGAGCAGGAAGTCCATACTGAGAAGGAAGACAGAAAAAGGCTGCGTGGGAGGATGGAGTGGGGGAGTTTGAAACCTTTATCCAACTGGCACAGGGGAGTCTGTTAAAGTTGGGGGCTCAACCAAGCTAGACCATGTTAGACCTTGCAGGCAGAAGTTTAGGTGGTGGGTGGGAAAAGAGTTTGGAGAAGCCGAGAAGGGAAGCAGGGAGACCAGTTGGACAGTATCAATTGATAAGGGTCTAAAACAAGGAAGGGCAGGAGAATGCAAAGACAAGGAGAAGGCTGAGAGATTCCAAAGGAAGAACCAAAGGGGGTGAATGAGTGTTATTCTGTATTGTTTAGATCGAGCCTCTAGAAAAACTGAAAGGTCTTTTCTAGAGTCAGAGAGGAGGGAGGAAGAAGTTACTCTTGAGGTCCCCATAATTCTAGTCCAGTCTGCGGTGTGGGGGTGGGGTGTGTGTGTGCTGGAATGAATGATCAGGAGCATGGAGGGCACAGCCAGCTCTGTGGTGGGGGTGGGGAGGTGGCGTGGTAGAGGGGATGGGGTTTGGTAGGGGCGGGGGTGGGGGGAGGGGCTGCACCCGGAGTTTCTGATGCTTTTATCGCACCTCCCCTCTATATGCTAAGTCATTTCAACAACAATCTTGTGTTAGCCATTATTTTCTTGATTAGTTCTCCAGTTTTAAAACAATGAGCAATGAAAATGAACCCACTGTCATGTAAAAAACAGATTCATAGTAAAATAGTTCACGTATGAACTGAATTTGGCGCTCACCAAACAAAAAAGCGCACTTTGCGCTTTGCTCTCTGTGTCACGGTTTTTAAATTTTTATAAACACCTATAAGACGTCCAAACGGGCAACACAAAATGACAGAAGTGAAGTAAGTCAAGCTGTGCTTTTTCGTCCTCGCCGTTACCGTTCCACCATTGTTTCTTCCGGACATACTGTCTGAAAGCAGGAATGTGACGCTCCGTAGGGTCAAAGACACCAACTAGCCGCGGGGCCCGCGCCCAAGGCTCTGAAGCGTGAGGAACTTGCCCCAGGAGTGTGCTCGGCGCCCACCCGAGTCAGCGGCTGACGGCCCCGCGCACTCTTGCAATGAATTTACAGGGGCCGCACGCGTCCAACTAAAGGATAAGTAATCCTGTGCTCATCTGAAGCTTTATATCAATTATGTTGATACTCAACAGTAATCTCAGCAATTGTTTAGGGCTTCTACCAACGCAAGATTTTTCTCAGGGCGGCGGGGGTGGGGGGAGGTGGTAACATATCTCGTCGTTGACATTGTTTAGACTGCAGGCACGTGGTGATGATAAAAAGCAGACACACTTTTAATTGGTTTTATTGCTATTTTCAAGTTCTCTAAGAGGGTGGTCCCTGGAGCCCCCTGCCCCTCGGTGCACTGTGGTCGGTCAGAGTCTAACCATGAAATGGGGGAGGGAAGGCAAAGCCGGGGCGTGCCATAGAGAGCTCCTGGAGCACCTCTATTTTACACGGTCTCCTTCCAAATAAGATTTTTCTTCCATTTGGGGTTCCCTGTCAAAAAAAACATTTGAAAAACTCTGCAGAAAACACCTGGGAGGAGATGTGGAATGAGTGCTGGCATTTTTTTTTGTTGTTGTTGTTTGTTTATTTACAGCATAACAGTATTCATTGTTTTGGCATCACACCCAGTGCTCCATGCAGTAGGTGCCCTCCCTATTACCCACCACCTGGTTCCTCAACCTCCCACCGCCCCCACGGCCCCCCACCCCCGGCCCTTCAAAACCCTCTGGTTGTTTTTCAGAGTCCATAGTCTCTTATGGTTCATCTCCCCTTCCAGTTTCCCTCAACTCCCTCTCCTCTCCATCTCCCCATGTCCACCGTGTTCTTTGTTATGCTCCACAAATAAGTGAGACCATATGATACTTGACTCCCTCTCTGGCATTTTAAGAGTTGTGCTTAGAAGAGAGGCCAGGCTGGAGAGACAGGGCAGGAGCCCCGTGAGAAAAGGTGGTAGTTAAAGCCAGCAGGAGGCTGAGGATCGAGAGAGGAACCTTGAAAATAGGTCCTGGGAGGTCCTTACATCTCGGGGGTGGTGGAGAGGGGAAGGGCTGAAGAAGGCTGAAGAGGAGAAGCAAGCGTCAAAAGAGAGTAGAAAATCTGGAAGCACAAGGCTCAGCCGACTCCAAGGCCCGGGAGAGCTTCAAGACAGAAAGGCCAATGCAATCAGGGACTGTGATGAGATCCAGGAAGAGAACAAGGGCCCTAGAATTTGATCCTTGGGAGGTGACTGGTGACTTTGAAAAGGAGCAGAAGTCCCATTTCACAGACTGAATTCCTCAGTAGAGAACGGCTAGCTACTCTGTGGTAAATCCGTACTTTGGAATACTGTGCGATACGAAAAGCTGATAAGGTACGACACGGAAGAACTTCCAAGGCATATGGTTGAGTGAACAAGCCAGTTCAGATTGCTATATACATATGTAACTTATGTTAGAACAGACAAGTCCATACTCAACAGAATTTTTCCTTAGAATATATACATATATAAATGCTTTGGAAGTGGTTGGGAAGGATATAAGTTGATAACAGAGTGTATATCTGTGTGTCGGTATGGGAATGGAGAATGAAGCCCCAGGGAGGTCTGGGGGCTCATCTGTCATGTTTTCATTTATTACAGAAAAATATATTCCTATAATTACTTGTGAAACTAAAAATTATTTAAAAAGAAACACTGCCTTGCAAGAAGTTAGGAGGAGTGTGAATCAAATGTGGGACTGAAGGTTAAGAAGGAAACTATGATTGGACCTTGAGAAGAGGGCAGATTTTAGCGATAATTATTTTTTGCCTGAGGAGATAGGAGCATATTTTTAGGCCTAGAATGGTCCTGAAGGGAAAAAAACAGATTTTGAAAATGCCAAAGGAACATAATTGGTAGGGTAAGTTTAGGGGTGGGGGAGGTGGAGGGAACAGAGTTAGGACACCTGGGAAGGGCTAGTTTTGAAGAGAGGAAGGGTCCCCTCCCACCCTGGACAGGAAGAAGAAAAAGGCCCGAGAAGATAGCAGAGAAAAATACTGCCGCAGGAGGGGAGAAACAGAGGGCCTCTGGTGAGAAGTTCTTAAGAAAGAGTAAAGAGAGGTCATGGGCAGAGGGAAGGGCAGAAGGAGGGCAGGCAGCCCTGGGTTTGGAAGCTGGAGGTGGTGGTGGGGGCTTGGGGGGTACAGGGGTTGGGGGAGGTTTGCATCGAAGCTATGGGTCGGTCACGACAGGGGTCCTGCTCTGGGTGATTCTAGTAGTCACCTGGCTGTGGAACAGACACAGTGCGCGTCTGTCCAGGCCTCACAAGCTTTCCCAGGAATACTCAGCAGCTTTGGAACAGGACTAAGACTGCAAAAGGTCTGGGGGTGGGTGAGGTAGGGGGTGGGTGAGAGAAAGAGGAACAGAGCCTGGCCAGCGGCATGGCTCCAGTCAGGGTGTTCAGATGTGCCACGTAAGTGCGGTGGTCTGTCTTTTCTAAACAACTAGGAAGAAGTCCGGTGAAAAGTCTAGAACAGACTCCTTATTTCTGCCACCCAAATCGCTGCAATTGGTTTTCTATCTACAATGCCTGTTGTCTCTAAAAAAACTTCCCAAAGTTAACTCTCTACTTTATTTTGGCTAACACTGTTTTCTAAAGTTCAAAAATCTACCTCTCCCCTCAACATACACCCCCACCCCGCTTCCCCAGGAAAAAGAGGAAGTCACAGCTGCTGAAACTGAACCAATTTGAACACCCTTTTCTAATTCTGAAGGCAAATTTATGGAGAGGGAGCAAAAATATTAATGGATTAGAAGATGAAAAGACGAGCCATCTATCTTTTCTCTAATTATTCAACTACTCTCTGAATGTTTTACATGTAAGCCAAGATTTGTTACTTTAAAAAAATCACATGTGTGCCCTTACCACTGTCGGAAAACCATGGCTAAATCTTCAAATAATGAAGAAACACATAAACAAGAGCTGCTTCTTACCGAAATATATCACGATGGTTTTTGATGTTCCAATCATAGTCTCCTTTACTGACAAGTTCAAAGAATTCAGTCCTCCTCCTGCACAAAATCAAATGAAGGAAGAAAGAAAAAAAATCTGGAATGAAATTTCTCAGTCTGCGGGGCGACATAAACACATTTATGGGAAAATATAAGATCACCTGAACCAAGTAACTTAATATTTGAAATCATGAGGCTAAAGCACTATCAAAATAAATCACTTTTTTAAAAATGTTGAGGCTTCAAGAAAAAGCCACAATCATTTCTGAATGTATTTACAGCAGAGGAGATTATCGAGCCATAAAACAGAAAACAATGTGGTCCCGCATCTAGGATTACTGGCTGTGAAGCTCTTGTGATGGGCACTGAAAGTCAGAGGGGGGAGGCAAGGACAAATAAAAAGCGGGAACAATTTTGGAATGTTCTTTTATCATTCAACAGAGAACTGAGCTGCATGAGGATCTGAGATAAGATAAACTCCCCGGTAGTAAATTCAGGGCAAATGCTTTTTCTGGGTTAGAAAATAAGGATTTCAGCATTTCAGTGCTTAACCACATGGTCTGTGGAGTCAGAAATAACCCTTTGAAGAGTGGCTCAGTCACCTCTGTGCTGTGCAACGTTGGGAAGTTACGTAAACCCTCTGAGCCTCCGTTTCCAAATCTCTAACATGGGGATCGTATTTGCTAACTCACACAGTTATGGCTGTTATTGTGAGAATTAAATGCAAAGCACTTGGCGTAGTGTCTGTACCTAGAGATATCAGGTACCCCAAGTGGCTAAGATATGCCCAGGGTGTCCTGGGCAGCACAGAAGAAGGCACTGAGCTTAACTTGGAGGGTCATGGAACATCATGGAAGTCTTTCTGAAAGAGCTTGCCTGTCTCATTATCCTTGTCATCATTTGCACCTGATGTCATTTCAATCCTCTGAGTTATTCTAAGAAATCACTAGAAGGCAAACTGCATGAGGGCAAGGGCCTGGCCCCTTTTCTTCACTCTTGGATCCCCTGTGTCTACAACATCCATGAGAATGATTACCTCGGAAACCTATTCATTTTTAACAATAATTCTCCAGCCACTGGTTTCACCTCTATTCTCATGGTACTGGAGTATTCACAGTTGCCATTGGAGAGACTGTGATAAGAAAACAACATAAAATCTATCCAAGCAAAGCTCCCTTAGATTCTGGAAGACTAGATTCCCACGAGACCAAGAGGACAACAAAACAAGTTGTGGGAAGTTTAAGAACATCATTCCCATCTGATGTCCGACCCCCTCCCCCTTCCACTAATATTGTTATATCTGCTGAGAGTATTTTCAATATATGAGACATAATATCCCTGATGCAAAATGGAGCCATATTACCTAGGTGGTTAATTCGATGTAGAAAAGAATGTTTTAAAAAATGCAAATCTGTGATAGGGCAACTGAATAGAACCTTAAGGATAGACTTCCCAACTATGGAAACTTTAATACCTAGAGTTGCTGGTGTCAAAGTCTTAAATCAACGGGACCCAAAATTGGCTATAGGCTTCCCCTTGTGTTAAAACAAAACTAGATTCCACTGCATTGGGACAAAATGGGTTATCCACTGTCCCTAGGGGATGGTGAATAGAGAAGGGGTGTGAAGAATCTGTAGGGCACAGAAAAATGTGACATACTAATTTTATTTTTTCTCCACTGACAAAAGTATGGCTATTTCTTGATATTTATTCTCATGTTCAAAGGTTTGACTATGACCTCAGAAGGCAACAGGACTTTCTGAACACCATAGCTTTGTCAAGTTCAGTCACTGGTGAAACCGTGTATATCATACATGTGGCAACATGCTTGCTCACACAAATAGTCAAATAGATACTTTAAAGTTGGAACCAAAGTGCATTTTAAATTTTTTTAAGTTCCTGAAAATTAACCATCTTGAAAGATCAGGAGATGGGCTTAATCATTTTCATAAGGCTGCAAA
Source organism: Meles meles (assembly GCF_922984935.1). Lineage (NCBI taxonomy): Eukaryota > Metazoa > Chordata > Mammalia > Carnivora > Mustelidae > Meles > Meles meles. Next base: position 73,921,335 of record NC_060074.1, read on the forward strand.
AAGGATTTGGAAGTAATGATATGCAAAGGTCACATCACAAATTTTTTATTCATGCTCAATATGTTTTAAAAGGTATACACATAGAGAACGCATCTACCGCTTCACCATCCAGCCCAGAAATAAAGCTTTACTGACCCTTCCGAGGTCCTGAGTAGCTCTGCTCTCTTGCTTCTGCCTCCCTCCCTCCCACCACAAGATGTCCATTTCCTAAATTTGTAGAAATCATCTTCGTATAGAGCCTTCTAATTTTATAGGAGATTCATGCAAACTATTGCTCTGCATATTTTGAGACTTTATAAATGCTGTCCTTGTAGTGTATGTATTCGTTAACGACTTGCTTTTCTTGCTCAGCATTTGTAAGATTCACCCACGGCGTTATGTACAGTTCTATGTGGTTATTCTGTGTATTACTATACACTGTTTATTTACTCACTTTCCTGAGGATGAAGGTTTAGATTATCTCCAGTTGTTTTGCTATTATGTATTACATAGAATGCTGCTATGAACATCCTTGTGTATGTCTCCTTGTGAATTTGTGTGCATTTTCTCTCTCTGCCTGTCTCCATGCATGCACACGCGTGCACACACACACAGGCACACGCCTACGTACTGTTGCTGGGTCATAGAGTGGTTTGTTTTCTATGTTTGTGTTTTCATTATAATTATAGTCTCTTAGAGGCATATGGTACCTTTGAGAAACATCTACTGTTTCTCTCATTTCAGAGGTGAGAAAACTCAAGATGAAGGTAGGTGAGGTGATTTTTCCAGGTCCCATGGCAGTTATGGGCTTATCTGGGGAGATTCTAAGCACCCAGCCTCCTGGTTCTGGCCTCTGAGGTCATCTTTGTAAACCGTGAGTAGCGTGAATCCTTGGGCCGGAGAGCCCAGCGTGTTGAGAGGATATGGACAGCAGTGGCCCACAGCCCTCATGAGATGTAATGGCTTTGCAGGCACATGCTCCACGGGCGTGCCAGATGCCAAGTCCCGCGGTGGGCACCAGACAGGTGTTTCCGGCATCAAGAAGGGGATGCCCCACACAAAAGCGGCAAATGGCCTGAGCCAAGTTGGTCGTTCACGGCTCCAGGGGGCGTAATTCTGAGCTCCTCCTTAGTGATGATCATTACAAAGCAACAATGGGATAGCCACTGTGATAATGAGAAATGCATTTGCCCTCACAGCTGCTCCTTTTAGCATCTATATGTGTATGTCTATGTAGATTATATTGACTCAACAGCACGAGCATAGGTGAAACTGTTAGACATAGGGGCACTTTTAAAAACACAGGACTCCTAAAAGGAACATCTACAAAACTACAAAGTTACCTAAAACTCCCCGGATCCAAGCTCTTCCGTCATGAGGAACTGTATCATTAACTTCCCAAGCAGATCACTGGGAACCTTGGTTTTCAAGGACAATGGCAAATACCTCGGCTAGTGAAAAGCAACTTACTGGAAAATCTCATTTATAATCAGATATGTTTTTATTAGGCTTTTATCCTACTCTCCTGACATCTGCTCCATTTAGAAAAATAGCAGTCTTTAAAAAAGCATCATTTGAACAGAACTGCTAAAATTACCCTCAAAAATAATTCTAAAGATTGGTTACTGGTCACCCATCACCACACTAAAAATCTTTCTGGTTTGTAATCTATCTTGCACAAGATACCTTTTATTTGTAAAGTGAGAAACCACCATTTCTGTGTTTTTTTTAATCAAACCATTCGGGGGGGTAAATTTATATATCTACACATGCATATATGTGCACACATTCTTTATCTTTCTGTTCGTCTCACTGCTCCAAATCTACTAAAAGTCCATGAACGTTAGGAAGGATTTACTGCCAAATTGACAAACTGTCCTGTCCTTGTGATCGTCTGCAGTGTCAGCCCCGGAATTGTCAGGTAGCAGTGATAGGAGTGTGTGTGTGCTGAGGGGGGTGAGGTTGTGGGGAGAGGGGGAAGAGATCTGTTCTTTTGGTATTCTTACAGCTTATTCAACAGGCAAGTCACAGGTTTGCGGTTGATTGCTAAATGTAGACTCCGGAGAGATTTATGGAATTTGGGCACCAAAGCACCTGAGAGGAATAGAAAATTAATACATGGATGTTAACTCTAGTAATTATGACTAAAGGAAAAAGTTATATATTCAGTTTTGAAAGAGAATTGTCTCCTATCTTTAGACTAGCACTGATAAGACCCTGAATGAAGTTACTTGTTGGAAGCTGGGCTTTTGCTGATATGAATAAAATGGTGAAATGCAGGAAACAGAAAGGCTAGAATGCCTGAATGTTGAGAATGGCCGAAGATTAGACAACACAGGGCCTAAGAGTCATTCAGTCCAAGCACAATCACCAGACCAAGAGATGGTGCAAGGCACTGCTAGATGTCACGTGCCCTAGTGCCTCCTGCATTTACTTTGGCCATAGCGCTCCTCAGACTCTGGTAATTACTAGTTTTCTCTCATCCCCATAGGTGCAGAGCCCCTGAGATAAGAGATAGGTCTTACCTGCCTGTGCATTCCCAGAAACTAGCACACTGCCTGGAGAAGTGTATAAAGAAGACACCAATAAATGCTAGTGGATGAATTTCTCATGTTTTATTCAGTTGCCATATCACGTGGGTGGGGACATGGGGATGAATATATGTGAAAATGCTTTGAAATACACCAAAAGGGGGCAAAATATTTCTTCCGTCCACCTGCCGTGGGGCCTGTTCTAATAATAGAATAATTTCAGCAGGTTAATTCATTAAGGTCTGTTAAAATATAGGAATGGGTTAAGACTTGTAAGTCATTATACCTTATTCTGCATTGATTATCTTTCTTCTTTCCAATATGGTGGCTAAGTTGAGTGCCGGCAGCAGCAGAAGTTGAAAATACTAAGCAGAGTGGGCTCTTAATAAACATTTGTTGAGTGATGAATGAGTGATTAGTCCTGCCTGAATAGCAGTAGAAGCATTTGTTGAGTTCCTGTTGTATTTAAAAAAATAAATTGTTCTAGACAGTAATCTAATTTTAAAAGGATGATCAAACTATAACTCCTTTAATAATCTAAGATAATTTAGTACATTTTGCTGTCATTATCAGATGTTTTTGAAAAATGCTACTGCTTGCCTCCCCTTGGAAAGACAAAGACAAAGATACCATTAGACTGGGCATTTTCCATAATTGCTGATGAATGTTGTAGAGCACAAAGGGAAATGGAAAATTTCAGTTTGAAGATCCATTTGATTAATTTAGAGAGCCAGTTGGAAAAGCATTGAGCATCCAAATGGATGTGTAAAATCTGAAGTGTTGGATAATTCTCAGTTTCTTATAGTGGTCTGAGGCAATGTGGCATGGAGATGTGAGCACAGACAATGCGATGACTTTGGGGAAATTACTTATGCTCTCTAAGTCCGTGCATGTATCCTGATCTGTTAAGATGGAGATAATAATATCTACCTTGAAGGCTGGTACGAGAATTCAATATCAAAAAGCTAATATTTTGAGAGCTCATTACATCAGGCAGTGAGTGTGTCAGGTTTTGGGCCTCCAAGAGGGAGAGGTCAGCACTCACAGGGCTGCCATGATGGCGGTGATACAGGAAGCTGGTGTAATGCTAGGATGGTGAAGGCGCCTGCTGGATGCTGGATGAGAGATAGAGTGGCATGTGATCACAGCCTTTGGGCATGGTTGCTAAATGGCTATTGTCGACTGTATTAAAGCTAAAGAATTGCCAACTTCTGATGCCCCAGCTTAGCTCAAGTGTAGACAAAGAGCCTCCGATTGCCCTCTCAGCCCCACCAGACAGGCTCCTGAGCAGCTCTAACCTGGAGCCTCCACCTCCCCGCCCTCCTGATGGAGGTTATTTGAATTGCTACCTGCTGGCTGCCTAGTGTGCTTGCAACCGGCCTCAGGCATGGGCACACTCAAGTGACTCCTGCCCCTAATGCCTGAGTGTTCCCAGGCTTGGCTTCAGTTCCAATAGTTGTAGAACTGCAGAGAGAATGCCACCGTCATTAAAAACAGTTTGGGGTCCAGCTTCCTGGTTCAGATCTCACCTTTATCAATTAACATTGTGAACAGTTTACTAAGTGTCTCCGACCATCAGTTTCCGTCATGTGTATAATGAGGTCAAAATAGTGCCTGTGCTAACAGGACTGCTCTAAATATTAAATGGGATAATGTGTATATAAAGCTCCTAAGTCAGCACTCAGGAAATACTAGTTGTTGTTTTTATTAATAATCATGTCTGTTGACTTCACGCAGACAAAAGGATAGGGCATTTGTGACTTCCCTTTGAAGTTTTAATGTTTATAATTTTGGACCTCTTCCTCTGCCTACCCACAGTCCAACAAGCGGCATCCTTTGTGGGGTAATTTCTATTAAGTTTTCTGACTAAGTGATTTTTTTTTTCCTTATAAGGTATTTTCAGTGATCAAAGTTATCAAATTCAAATGATTTAAATTTACATTATTTAGATTATTGAAATCTTAATTATTTAAACTATCAAATAATCTTTCTAATAGGTAATCTCCTTTGGCCACCACAAAGACCTTAGGGGATGGTTACGGGTGTTATGCCTATCCCCATGCTGCTGACAAGAACCCAAGGTAAAGAGAGATTAAGTGAGTGACTCCCTCAAAGTCACATGGCTGGTTACCGATAGGGTACATCTAAGTCCTGCTTAAGATGCTGAAATTACTATTTAATTATCAAAACCTTATTCACTGCAGGGACACAGAAACAGGCACAGAAATCAATTTCAGAAGATCACTGAGCAGAAACTGGAAAATGTTTTCAGTGAGTTGGAAAATCAGACTAAAGAATTAACCCTGGACTTGGGTTGTGAAACCTAGAAATTCACACCAAAGTTTTTTAAAATTGTTTGTTTTATTTTTGTTTTTTTAAACCTGTGAATTCTGCTTTCATCTATCACTTGTGGTATAGAACTCCCCAAATGCCCAAAGCCATTAGAAATTAAATTTACAAGTTTCTGTGGTTGTTTTTTAAAGGGTTCCCATATTTATAGGAATCTTATTTTCCTCTTTTGGCACGTGGCAGGAGATCTCTCCTGTGGAATGGGTCATAAATGCTCCAAAAGATGCAAAAGAGCTTCTTCTTGCCTGCACTGGCCCTTTCTAGAGTGCTTTCGCTTTCCTAGGGGAGGAAGGCAGTAAGCTTTCTTTTTGGTTGACCTCAAGAGTATCAGGACTTTTTTTTTTCTTTTTTAAAGTAGGCTCCATGCCTAGCGTGGAGCCCAATGTGGGGCTTCAACTCACAACCCTGAGATCAAGCCCTGACCTGGGATCATGAGCCAGAGGCTTAATGGACTAATCCACCCAGGTGCCCCATGACTTTCAATTTGAGTAGTCAGGGCAGAAGAACCAGAGATAATTCAGACCCTTAGACAGTAGTTGTGCCAGGCCACCCACACCCTCCGGGCCCACCTTTCTTCAGATATTGCTGCACCGAGCTCCTGCCCAAGCTGCGTGGTGCCTCACTTACTTCCTGCTGGTGGGGGGCTGAGGGGTGGGGAAGCTGCTTTGACTTCCTGTGTGGGGTGAGGACTGCTGGAGGAATCTCCAGCCCTTGGATGTGTATGTCCTCGAAGTCCCAAGTCCTGGGAGTTCACACCCATGGAACAACCTTGGCTAGTGGAGAATGGAGGTGAATGGGTAATTTTTGAGGTGCAGCATTGAGGCTTTTCAGACAATCCCGGCAGGATCAAGCATAGTTGACCACAGTGATGACCAGCTAGGAGATGTGTCCTTATAATAGCTTTCCAACCTCCTGTTTCTGACGTCACTTCCAAAGCTATGCTAACTGCACGCAAGCCCTTGTCTCCAGTTCTGCTTTGGGAAAGGGGAAATGCTAGTTTTCAAAGTAAACTGATTGATATACATCTGGGAAGGTCAATGTCCCATATAATGTATCCCCGATACAAATGACAGCTATTTCTTGATTCTTCCATGAGAGAAGGAACACCCTGATTGCAGAAAAAGCCCTGAGAAAGCAGGTGTGGGTTTCAGTTTAGCCACTAATTAGTTATGAGACCGAAGCCGCACCATTTAACCTTCTGGAGCTCAGTACCTGATCTACAAAATAAAGGAGATGAATTGGATTACATCACGTGTAACATCCCTTCCAGTTCCACAATTGTATATTTGTGAATAAAAGCATCTGGGTGACAGTTTGTAGTGGCTGCGGTTCCCCTCATTAACCCTAGGGATTGTTTTGGCTAAAAATATGGCAACACTTTAAGGCAACTTTAGACAAGCAAGTGAATCAGCCTCCTGAAGGTCTAGATTAGGGAAGGAGCAGCTATTTGGTACCTCAAAAGACAATAACGCTGACAAAAAGAGAACAAGCTGGCTTCTTTGAGAGTCAGCAAACAGCAGGGTCTGCAGCATTAAGATAAGAACAGAGTAATGAGAAAAGGAGTTGCAACCAACTTCCTTGGCTGCGTCCCAGCGGTCACTCTGTGATTCGACACATCCCTAACAGGACTTGATAAATGGACTCCAACTGGGGAGAATTTTTTTTTCCTCCTTAGAAGTTACTTGGAAACTTGGCTTGGGAAAATGCTTCGACTTTGAGAAAAAGTAACACAAAATCCTGCAAGTGTCAGAGACAGGAAGTAAAAACATTGAAGGGATATAGGCCTCCATGAATCCCAAATCAAGGAATATCATTCCAGAAAAAAATGGAAGATTGGGATAGGTAAGTTAATCATGAGGGTCACAAAATACCCCAAATAAATGGGCTATAAAGCAATGAGATTGCAGGTGTTGCCAGGCATTTATAAGACGCAAAAGACAGATGACATAGGTATTGTTATCTCCATTTTACAATGAAGAAAAGAGGCTCAGAGAGGAGACTAATTTGTCTGACGGCACACAGACAGGTGGTGACAGAGCTGGAATTTTTGTTTTTAAAAATATATGAAAAATTAATTAATATATTTATCAAGGTAATACAGGCATGTAGTTAACAAATCAAACAGTACTGAAAAGCACATAATGAAACAAAACAATGTTTTCCTTGGGGTGTCTGGGTGGCTTAGTCGTTAAACAAAACAATGTTTTCCTTGGGGTGCCTGGGTGGCTTAGTCATTAAACGTCTGCCTTGGGCTCAGGCCCTGATCTCAGGGTCCTGGGACAGAGCCCTGCATCAGGCTCCCTGGTCAGTGGAAGGCCTGTTTTTCCCTCTCCTACTCCCCCTACTTGTGTTCCCTCTCTCGCTGTGTCTCTCTCTGTCAAAAAACAATAAATACTGTTATGCTGAAAAAAATAAATAAATAAAAATTTAAAAAAAATACATAAAATCTTAAAAAAGAAACAAAACCCCCCCAAAACAGTGTTTTCCATATTGCTGCCTTTTGTTCTTTGAGTGTATTTCCTCTGCTTTCATTTCCGGTTTTATTTTTGCTGTAGTAATCTTAATTTCAAGAGATTTTTCTTCTTCTATGGTCACTCCTATTATTTTTTAAAGCATCCTGTTCTTGTTTCATGGATGTAATATCTTAGCTGTCTAAGGGTATTGGGTTTTTGGGTTTTGTTTTCTTCTTCTCCCTGTTTGCTCTGAATATCATTTTTTCCTATTTTCTTTGGCTTCTGTATTTCATATGGGAGGCCTTCACAAAATTTCCTGTGATCCCCCATATCAGTTTGAATATAATAGTAAGGCATTGAAAGACTGAGCATGAGTTGTATGTATGCATCCCACACCCACATTACATGGGACAAATTTATCCTAAAAATTATTCATTGTTTATATGAAATTCAAATTTAACTGGGCTTCTTATATTTCTGTTTGCTAAATCTGACATCCCTGTGTATATGATCTATGAACTCTTAGCTTCTGGGTGACTGGGCTATGGGTTTTCAATCCAGAGGTTTGTTCCATTTCAATTCATTCCCTCTTCTGAGCTCTGTATCTCCTTCCCACGTTGTACTTTCCTCAGTCCAGAGGCTGCTCTTTCATTTCTCCAGGGAATAAATCTCTAGCTATCTCCAGGGGTAGAGGAAGGCAAACTAACTGGCTACTTTGGGGGAAGACTTTGTGGGCTCCGAGCATTGTATAAACTGGCTTTCTATCAATCTCTTTGTTTTACTTAAGCTTTGAGAGTCATATCCCCTTTCCATGGCACGTTTTCTCTCTGGGCTCCAAACAAGCTCTTACAGGGCAAATTATCTTGCTTCTCAGAGCTGTTCTCCTCTGTAGGTCCTGCTTTTCACTTCTACTCTTTTAGGTCAGTTACCATTTGTTGGTCAGCCTTCCATTTTTCACTAATGTATTGACATCTCTTCTCAGTTGTGGTATGTCCTCTTTCTTTCTCCTTGCAGATTTATGCCTTTATTTTTCTTTTAAATTTATTTGGTGTCCTTTCAGTGGAGTTTCAGGAGAGAGAAGATATAGACAACTGGGCTCAATCTACCAGGTTTAATTAGAGTGCCAGAATGCAATTTAAATCCAGACCAGCATACCTTCAAAGCCTTTCTCCTTCCACAATACCATATACTAAGTCATTCAGCAGAATCCAACAATAAATACTTATGGCATAGATTGTTAGTTGTGTACTCTAATATCCATCCTTTCTTTATTTAATAATAGGGCCCCTACCTTTTTTTACTAGGGCATACGGCTACCCAGAATAAAGACTTCCTTTCCCAAACTTCCTTCAACCTTGGTATAGCTGAATGACTAAATTCTGACCAAGAAATGTAAGTGGACATGTTATGCAGAGCTTCCAGAAAACTCCTCTAAAAGATAGCTTGCATCACTTTTTGCACCACCCCCGCACCATCCCTTCTTTCTGCAGCTGCGATGTAGACATAATGGGTGGAGCTTGAGCAGCTATTTTGGACTAAGGTGGAAACCACGTGCTGAAGGCAGCAGCTCAGAAACATAAAAGGAACACTGGGTCCCCAGTGACTTAGTGTACTACTCTACCAACTCCAGATTGCAGATCTTCAGATTTCTTTTACGTGACAGAGACGTAAGCCACTGCTATTTTGGGGTTTCTTTCCCTTACAATTGAATATAATTTGAACTGACACAATCCCAACGTGCAGTAAGATTTCAAAGAGAGTGGAACAGGCTTTCTAGAAAAGGTGATGGAGGAGACCAACCTTCAAGGAATGTTCGGCTCGGGGGTGGGGGTGGGGGAGTGGTGCAGGGAGAGGATCTCATGCAGAAACAGTGTGATTAGGGCACAGGCGCACCTCATGAGATGTTTTCAAAGGGTAATATGTAGACCAGTCTGGTTGGAGTAGACAAATCAGGTAGGAGAGAAGTGGAAGATAAGGAGGAAAAAAGGTTGGGGGCAGATTGTGGAAGGCCTTGAAACTTGAAAAAAGGTTTCGAGGTTGCTTTGAAAGCAACGAAGGCACTGAAAGTTTTTGAGAAGGAAGTTGGAGATACAGGATTAGAATGTGAGGGAGTGTTAGACTGAAGAATTCCAGAGCCTTCTATGTACCTATACAGGGTTATGTGGAGATGAGGCTGAGGGAACAAATTTGAGTAGAGAGAGAAGAACATGGGTTCAAGAACTTATTTGTGGGAACAAGGCAAAAAGATACCTACAAAGAACCCAGAAAAGGAGGACAAAAAGGAGCTGGATGTTGGGGAAGAGAAGAGGGTAGAAATTGACAGTAAGAAGTCCGTAAACCTTCAGAGATCTCAATGAAGCTAGACAATATCAGAAATGAGTAGTGGACATTGGATGCGAGGACAAGGAAGTCTCTGGTGACCTCTGAGAGAACAATTCTGGTTGAATGTGAAAGGGCACATGGGTCTGCAAAGTGTAAATAGGTGTTAGGAAAATAAAGGTACTAACGTGTTCCATACATCTTAAAAGGTAGTCAGTAAAAGAAACGCAAATCAAAAAGCAGTTAAAGATCTCCATGGGATCCAGTGAAAGAATTTGTTAAGGAAGGGAAATGGGTCTTTAAGAGGAAACTGCATATTAGTGGAGGAAGAGACTTCCAGGCTGCCAAAAGAGGTGTTACAGGGCAGAGCAGGTCTTGGAGGAAATAAGAGCGATGAAATTTCCATCTCAGATGGAGGCTTGAACTTTGGAGTAAAGGGGACCTTTCTTCTGGGAAAGAGAACTAGAGGAGAGGCAAGAAAGGAAGACTTGGATTTCAAGTCAACCTTTCAGCAACAAATGTTTCATTAGCATCATCAGAGCCATTATGGATCTGACCAGAAATAATGGTCCAAAATACCAATCTTGAGACAGTCTCTAAAATGAAAATGGCCATCACTTAGCTTCAGAGTCAAAAGTCTCCCACAAAGCTCATAAAATAGAAGAAAGCTGTAAATTTCACAATGGTAGCCCTGATTTTCTTGTCTTACAGATGCCACCTTAATGAAGTTCATTTAGATGAGAGGAAAACAACAACAACAATTTAGCTCATTTACACATTGATACCAGTGTTAGAGTAACAGGCAACCTCAAACACGGACCTGAAAATTAATTACAGGATGAAATTTTAAATATCCATTTGTCAAATAGATCAAATGCCAATACCTACTCAAAGTACAGCGTGAGGTCCGTTGCTAATATTGACTGCTTCAAAAGCTGCATAAGGTCACTATATTCCTTGGAGGACAAATTAGCAAAGATGTTGTGACCCTGTAATGAGAAAGTAAAAGGTCACGAAAGACAACATTAGCTCTGAGGATGTTGATTACATATGTTTCCTATATTAAAAAAAATATATGGGCACATGATAAAACCATTTAAAACAATTTAATGACATTTTGTGCAAATACAAACAGATTCTCAGGAAGACAGAGCAAAGTCAGAAAGTACAATCCTTTTTGAGGGCCACCATGGGGCACTTTATTATTCTTTATTAGACTTTATTAGTCCTAAACAGGAAACTCTGAAAATGTTTAAACTTACTGTGGTCAGGTTTGTCCCAACAAACTCCATCTGACTGCCACTTCCTGTAGAATTTACTGGGTATAGAAGTTGGCAAAACATTTGGGAATCTTTCTGACCCTAAAATGAACACTAGTTTCACTTATAAAGACTTAGGTTGGCATTTTGGGAGCACCCGCTATGGCAACAAATGACTTCAAGGACGAAGAATAAAAACCCTTAGACCAGCGGTTCTCAGCTGAGGGTGATTTTGGCAATGGGGACTTCTAGCAGCAGTTAGAGACACTTGATTGTCACACTGGTTGGGCATGTTGTTGGTGGGTAAACGCCCGGGATGCTGCTTAGTCTCTCACAATGCACAGGAGAGCCCCCACAGCAAAGATTTACCTAGTCCAGCATGGCAACACGGCTGAGTCTGAGAAACCCTGCATGAAATTGTGAAGATACATCCCAATGAAGTGTGTGGTAGTTGAGCTCAGTACGTCATCACTGAGGGGCTAGAATGTATACGGTAGGTTCTTGGCATGGTTCTTGGGACTGGTAAAAGGACTCTGACCTAGGAAAACTTGCACCTGTATCTCCAAACCTTTGCAAAGCACATTTCTTTTCATCAAACTGTATTTTAGCTGCATGAGACAGTTCTTTCATGTTTTTATAAAGTAAAAAAAAAAATCCTTATGTACAGTGACCGACAATTCACTTACTTCGCTTTGAAAGCCAGGGACTTTTTCAATGACCAGGTTTTCCTAGCATGAATTAAGTACTCAAAAACAGAAGGCCGGGGAACCAGAGGAGCTTTAAACCCAGTGTTGAGAGCCAGAAGATGCTGAAGGAGGAAGGGGCAGAATGACTGCCTGAGAATAAACTATTCTCTACCAAGAGGTAAATTAATTCTTTTAGGGAACCAGAATATCAATTAGCAAATTAGTTTTTACCAGGCACCAGATAATAATCTCCTTCCCTGAGTTAATTTATCTTATTGGGTGAACTCTCCACTCCTCAAAGACTAGAGTATATTGGTTCCACTTGCGACCAGGTCGAATATTAATAATAATTTTCAAATGAACTCTTCCAGACCCTTAATTCAGCCATTAGGAAGAAGACAAATAACTAAACACAGGCCATGCCATAATTCTGCCCAGGATTCTTTGCCTGAGCCTTGCCCCATGGATTAATCATGGGCTGGTATGCTGGGGGCCTGGGAGAAAATGGGTGGAAACTATGGAAAAATCGTCACCCGGATCCAGACCTGTGCGCCTAGCATTTCCTGGTGAAAGAGATAAAACCTTTAAGAGCAAGTTACAGTAAAAAATATGTGGCGCTCAGGAGAGACTTGGTCTAAATTCAAGGATCTTGATCATTTTGTGAGAGAGCGTGCTTTACGAATTTTAAAGCACATGTCGTAACTGACACAACTTACAGCTAATAGTGAAAAAGCTAGCCAGATAAGCTTTAATAAAAAAAAAAATAGCTAATTTGTAATCAGAGTATTGCTTGTATGTAAATTGACCTTCTACGGTGCCTTGAGGGTTTAGTCTCTGAAAGACATTTGTCTCCCTGAAACACTGCTTCTACTCCCTGTTTAGGGGGGAGTGGTATTGATGAAAAGTAAACCAAATGTGGAGGGAGAAAGGTCTGGAGCAACTTTCCGCCAGCCTCTGCCTCATTTGAAAAGCGGAGTCATAATGATATCGGCATGTTTGCCTTTCTGAGGAGCAGGACAGAAGGGGAAGTGAGGGAAGCGCCAGGCCACGACCCACACACCAGTTGCTCAGGGGTGTGGTTCCATTATTATTGTTCTTCATAGAGAACCCTGGAGTGAGGGCCAGCCAATGTGTTTTGTTTGTCTGAAGGCAAATTCTATGTTAGTGGGGTTTATTTTTCCCAGGAAACAAATGACCTTCCGAGAGAACCCACCACCCTGTTTATAGTCCCTGTTGTTACAAAGCGGGTAGTTTCTGGGGTCAGAAGTACAGAGTAGACAGTCTGCCCCCAAGCTCCTCCTTCCCCTCCTTCCCGCTGTCTTCCACAGCGCTCATCTAAAACACGGCTTACATAGGAAAATCCCAGAGCTGCAGATGCTGGGATGCTGGTTTCTGTCAAAGTTGCCAAGAGCCTAACCTTTGATGTTTCATTCCCAACTGAAAATGCATCTCCCCCAGCGGGTTTGCCCTTCCCCAGACGCACTGGGTTCCGGAGTGCTGCCTCTCCTTTATGGGGTCGAAGAAGGCTTTCGTGATATTGCAAAAGGCATGCTTTCTCAAGATAGGCTGGAGGGAAAAAACCCTCCATATTTAATGATGCTATTCCAGCGAAGCAGGGCCTTAATGATGATAATAATAATAATTAATGGCACAGCTAGAGAACTGACAAATAATGGGGAACAGATGATCCCTTCTTGGCCTAAAAAAAAAAAAAAAAGTCTGTACGCCTGCAGAAAATTAAACAGATCCTTTCCTGGCAATTTAAAACTCAGATGCCTCAGCCAGAGTCAGTTAGTGGTTTTTCTTTTTCTCCGTGGAGAGCTAAAAGTACAAAAATCCAACTATTTCCAACTCCTGCATTGCCACATGAAACAAAATAAGGCATATGGCCTTGGCCCAGGGTCTCAAGTTTAGCTGCAATTCTCACTTTCAGACTGCTCCCACCAGCAATTTTGGGTTCTTTTATCTTTTATAGCCTTCTCAATTGTGCTAATAAAGTGTAATTTTCTCACCCTGTTTCTACTTCTACCGTCTTTTCAAATGGCTTTGGATTTTGTAAAAGGGAACGTTGGGCCGCTCACTACTGGGATCAAGTCACTCTGTTAGTGGGCTTCCGTCCTGCAGGAAGGCAAGCCTGTGCTCTGGTGACGAGCTATATATGCAGTCCCCTCTGCTGAGTGAGTCTGAGAAGTCTTCTTACTGGTAATGAGACCCAAATGAATCCACTCAGGAAGAATTTGAATAAGGTTCTTGGTCAGGCATCTGAAAGAATTTTTAAAAGCCACCAAGAGAAACAATCATTTGGCTTAGAAAAACACGCCCCTCTTCTCCATATCTACCTGAGATGCTACAAAGAAAGAAAGAGGTAGCAAACATCATCTTTATGGTTTACTGCCAAGGGGGAAGCAGAACATTGGGTCTGTACCTCACTCTGAAGGATCATCACAGCGTGGTTAAAATGGTGGTGCTCCAAGGTAGCGGAAGTTCCATAGAGTTGAGCCAGGGCAGAGCCACTCCTGAAAGAGGACAGAAGGGTGAGTGACCTGGGCCCTCCATCTGCCAACGATTCTCCCACACCAGCACTTTGGATCAAACTGCTTTTCCTGCCTTGGCCCAGGAACATGAGCATCTACATTCTCAGGAAACTGTGTAGTTCACTTATCCATGAAGGAAACATTTTGAAAAATTTCTGTGTGTTAGGCTAGAGCCTGTGGATGATACAGCAATAAATGAGACCGAGTCCATGTTGGGGAGACATTTACAGACTAGTAAGGAATAGGACATGTGGTCATAAGGGAAGGTAATGCCCGTGACACAACAACATAGAAAGCGTTCCAGGTCCAAGCCAAGTGCTGTGGATGATTCTAGCTCAGGGGATATGATTCATGAACTAAACCTTATGTAGCCTTATGTAGCCTCTAAGGGTCCAAACAACTAACTGTCTTATACTAAATGCATTTAACTCTCCATGGAAAAAATCCTTGGAATATAGGGCAGAGACCATTTAACAATACATGTATGGCTAACAAGCTTCTACTACTGTTTCCCAGCCCACAGTCCCATTATATCCCAGGGTAGAACTCTGGAAAGTTCCCTGGTTTTGGAGTCAGACCCTGGCTCTTGGTAATAGCTTTGGACAATTACTTGGGTGCCTTAAGATTCAGCTTCTTTGTCCTAAAATTATGATAATGCTATCTACCTCCTGTTATTTATAAAAATAAAATAAAATATTTGAAAGTGCCTATCATAATGCATGACATGTAGTAGACTTCAGTCTAGTAAATCCCATAAATCAGTTAAAACCCATATATATTTCCATTTTAAAAAAGAAAATATTGATAGTTGAAAAACATTATTTTGAATTATCTATAAATCTTGCTTATGTAGAACAACTTAATTCTCAACAGTATCAGTTAACCAAAGTGTTCATTGGAAATGTCCAAGTGTGTTCATTTCCAGCTCTTGTGGATTAGGGATTAGAGCATCTTGTGAGCTAAGAGAGATCCAGAGAATCCTATAGTTTAAAGGGCAGTCCCAGGACTCTATTGACACATCCAGGTCCTTGTATTCTTTCCTGCTCATTCTAGAGAGTTTGGACGTTAAAAGGGCAATTTGGTTTTTACTTGGAAATGCCAGAGATTGATAGCTCACAGTATGCCCTGCTAATGAGAGAAGGAAAAACTGCATTTTTGGTCAATGTGAAGGATTTTGGTCATAAGCTGCCTTCCATCTCCATTGTGAAGCGGCCCAAGGTCCCAGCCAGATCAGGAGCCCAGGGACCTTGCAAAGGTCCTTGCAAAGATCCTTGCAAAGACTCAAAGCTGACCACATGTTGGGGGAAACACAGGGTTCCACAGGGATTATTACGAATACAGTTGGTAAGGAGGGAATTAGATTTTAATCGGGTATGTGTTATTTCTTTAAGTCTTACCTTAATTTATATCATTAAATAAGTGAAAATTTGTTGGGCTAATCTTAGTAGTCACTGATTAATTAATATTTAATTTTAGTTAGTATTTTCTATCACAGGTCATTTTTATGAAAATACATTTTTCAAAGTGTTCACTGTATCCCTTTGTTTTGGTTTTTGAAGTTCTAGGAGGTCCTATGTGGATGTCACATCCAATTACCTGGCATGGAATAGATGCTTAAAAAAATTAGCTGCTTGGCTAATAAGCTTACAGTGGTGTGGCTAGAGACTTAGTTTGAACTAGAAAGTTGACAGTAAAAAGTGTGTTAGCATATTTTGTAATAATGTTATTAATAATAATAGCTATCATGAGTACCTACCTATCATACATTAGGCAACATAATAATGACTTACTATATCATTTCATCTAGTCCTGACAACCACCATGAAATAAGTGTAATTTCTCTCATTTTACAAAGGAGGAAACCGAGGCTCAGAGAAGTTACACAACTTTTCCAAGGCCACACAGCTGGCAGGTACCAGTTCTGGCCTGGAATCCAAGCTTGTAAATTTCTTCTCATTACATCACGAGAAAGATACCTTTCTCATTTCTGCTACTGAGTCTCCATTTTTGCCAAGGTGGTTGTCATCAATGAAAGAAGATTTCAAAATTTAATGGAGAATTCTACTTGTACGACTGCTAACCACAGGCTCAGATTCCTGTGATTTGTTTCCATTAGCCGGCCATGCCCAGATGCCCCTAACTTAGTGATGTGAATCCTGATAACAGTCACTGATACAAGCTAAGGTCACGATGCAACATATTCTCTCTTCCTTTATCATGTTGGTTTAGCGGACCTCACAAAAGTTAAACCAGCTAGAGGATCACAGATTACTTTATATTTTCTTTTTGCAGGATGACTGGGATGTTTCCTCCCTCAACCAGGGGACACCTTATTACAAATACTCCAGTGTCTCCTCTCCCTCTTCCCCAGATCCACAGGTCTTCTGAGTGCCGCGTTCAATCAGATGTCCTCTTGGGCATTTGCGGAAATGCAGCCATGTGACTGTCCCCGGTCTGAGTATCTCCAGCAGCAGCTTCCCTCTTTGTTCCCCCTTGTAATTGCATCTTACATTCTCTGGACTCCCACACAATACTGAGTTCATCACAAAAATATGTAGATTTTGCAGCTGAAGCAGATTGAGGCTACAAAAAGTGGAGGAAGACATTGTGGTTCATTCATTCATCTATCATTCATTCACCCATCAAGTGTTAATGACTCTCACAGTGCCAGGCTGCAGGCACGCAATGTACAAAGATAGATAAGACTTGGCTCTTGCCCTCAGGAAGCTCACAGTCCCTCTAGTTGTGCGGGAGAATTTCTCTGATTAGACTTGCTCTAATAATGCTCGCCTTTCTGCAAGCAAGGTGCCATCTTAGCGTTCATGAAGTAGAGCTTGAGACTAAACCTACTTTGTTTTCTAGAGTAAAATCGTAAAAGCAAGAATACTTCCATTTCCATGTGGATCCTTGGTTTACACTACCAGATTTGGTCTTTGTCAATTTTTCTAAGACTGCAAAACCTCGTGGTGCTTTTTCTCTCAGGCCCAGTCTCACTGAGGGTGTTGCCTTACCTGCCACTAGGTTATGAACCTCCTAGGCCATAGGAGTGAAGCCCATAGACATTAAATTTGATGTAAGTGGCAAAAAATAAAATGCATCCGTTAGGATATATATACCTTATCAAAAAGTAGTCTGCAGAATATTAGTTCTTTGAAATATGAAATGGCATATGGGCAGAAATGAAAAAGGTCCCGTGGTCAAATACATTTGGAAAATGCTGGGTTTAAAAAGTTAAGCTCTTTTTTTTTTTTTAAATTGTAGGATTTCCCAGTGGTGTCAATATGTGAAAATACACTGACTTGGCAGGGGGGAACATCATATGCGGTATTAACCAATTTTACTTTGTCATAAAACCATTTTTTAAAAGAGGCCATGTCTTTCATGTAATACATTTAGTGTCAAGGTATACTTCCAGTTTTTCATGTAAAATATGAAAAGATACCCATATTATTTACATATGGAAAAAAACAAAGCTTAACTCCAGCCCTCATTTTAATTGTCTGTGGTAAGTATATCCATCGTATAAGAGCTCTGGGGCACGCACAATGTAATTACGTAAATATTACATATCCAAATTATGGAGCTCTATATATCTCCAAATTGTGGATATCCATATTGCATATCCAAATCCCAGAAGCACAGGAATATTTATACATGCGATTATTCACGAAGCTCTTTATTGATTAAGTCATCCCGACGTATTGAAGTTTCTCATTTCTGAAATGACACACCAAGGAGAGACTTACTAAAAAGAAAAGTTGAAGTGAAAATTCTTTCCCTGCAGGCATTCAGCACTTTGCCCAGGGAGCAAAAAAATAGACGTGCAAAAACATGCGTAAGTTTGCCAGATGTGCATATTCTTTGAAAGAGAGATGTGATGGAAGTGTGTGGCCATGGCTTATGGGAAAGTTTTAAAAGGAAAACTATGAAAGGTAATTAGGAAATTGAGAATTGCTGGGAGGTGGTGAGGAATGGGATTAGGCTGTCATGGCAGATTAATGTGCCCCAGGATTTCACTTCTGGGACCCGGCCGAAACCGACAAGATGGGTTTTCATTCCCAATAAATGAGTATAAGAGATTATGCTAGAAATGAATAGAAGAAGTCTCCTAGGAGAATATACTATAAAGCTGCTTGGTACTGATATTTAATCATCGGGGGCAGCTGTAATGGAGAGGGGGATGAGTGGGAAAGACAGTCCCTGGAGAAAACAGGAGAGAGGTGTTCACAGAGCACTTGCCAAGCATGGTGGGATGGCCGCCCTCTCTGCCTATTGATCATTCACTGCCTGTCCTCCAATACTTAAAAATTAAGAATAAAATATGAAAATGAAAAGGTTCACTCATCAGAAAGGCTAAGAGAATAAATCATATTGTGCTATAACTAAAGTCACAACTTTTTATCGTAGAGGCATTTTGCATTTTATATAGTAATTTGTCCCTTGCTAAATGTCTCCTGTTTATAGCTTTATATATGAATAAAAGGTACTGTATGCTTTGCCACATAATAATTGGTGCATTTAAATCCCATTTCCAAATCACTTGAAAGGTTGGAATTATACTGTAACTAAGGGAAGGGACTGTTGGTTATACTTCTTTATGTCTCCCACAATGCCTAGCACAGAGTCTTGCACACAAAAAAGCACTCAATTATTGTGGAATAACAAAGGAAATAAGGATTAGATTTCTTCTTAGCACTTTTCTAAACAAGGGCATGCTTACTGAATAAGTCTTATTCTAATCAATGAAAAGGTAATCCCTTCCCCATGATGTAAAATGTCTCTTTTAGTATTCACTGTTGAAGGAAATTTTAACTGAGGTTGGGTTCAAGAGTGACTTGCTTTGGTAGAAGCAGGGTTAATGGACATCCTGTGAGTTGGTAAATCGTGTACAAGATTAATCGTCTCGAGGAAACACGTCAAGAATATCTTGGAATGGGTAGATTTGATCATGTGGTATGAGGATGCAAAAAAAAACTGAATTCTAATATCATCAACTTAATACCTATTTCATATGTTGAAAGTTGTTTAATCTCACACCAGTCACTTGAGACTGGGGACCTTAGTTTCCATTTTTGTAAAATTAAGGTGTTGAAAAAAATACGACTACTAAGGTCTTGTTCAGGTCTTTCTTTTTATGGCTCTGCGTCTTGATTTGCTGGATGTCAAAATATATTTCTGTTTTCTGTAACTCATGTATATGACAAAGCAGCCAATAAACTGGAAGCTCAAAGGCCCCAAATAAGTATTACAAAGTCATGAAAGAAAGTATGGTGCGGTGGTTAAAGAATGGTTTTTGGAATCAGGTAGCGCAGGTCTGAATACCATTCTGCCACATTCTGGGTGTATGAATCTGGTTAAGTTAATTACTTTCCTGAGGCTCAGGCCCTCCCTGTTAAATGGAGATAAAAAGATATACCCTACAAGTGTTTTGGTGAGCACTGGAGGTAGGAAAAACACATTGTAGTTCTTCTCTTGGTCTCAGGTCCTGTTAGTTGCAAAGAACAGAAACCAGTTAGAAGAAGCTTCACCAAAGAGAAGGTTGATTAAGGGAGAAAAGGAACTCTGATGGAGCCCAGTTATCACAGGTGTGGCTGGGGCTCCTGGAAAGGGAGGAGAGCTGTGGAAAGGAGGGATGAAGTCTGCTTTTTCTGTCTTTCTCTAGGGTTGTGCAATCTCTCTTTTCTGTTTCTCTCCAAATACCTACTTTCTTCTCTTCTCTCTGCAGATTCCCTTTCTTGTTTCTCTTAGCTATTGGTGTGGTCATCACAGATTTCCCAGAATAGCAACCTACAGCTGTCAAGCCTCTGTGGATCTGCAGCTTAGATCTCAACAGCTAACTGAGTCAGGATCGTGGTAATCCCTGGCAGATAAAATATGATTAGCTGGGTTTTAATTTACTGTGTTTTCTTGGTCCAAAGAGCTGAGAGGTCAACTAACAAGAAGGGCCGCCACTCCCAGTGTGATACTCAGGCTTTCTCTGGGAAAGGACATTGGTATCTGAGCACATGTATTGTGCACTTAACTGTTAAAAAGAACCCACAAGGTGCTCAGTCTTGTTTAATGAGCATAATTCTAATACCTTTATCTCTTCTTTATGTGTAAGTGGCAGAACGGTAGGCGGCTAGAGAGAGGGTGCTAAAGGAAGATATGCTGACAGTGACGCCATTGACCCAAGAGAGAGAGGCATCCTAAAAAATAATGAAACGCAGACACAGGAATTCAAACATAAGGAGTTGTCAGACCCTGTAATGAGAGTATACTCAGCTTACGCTTCAGTAGGCCCCAGGGACACTATTGTCTTTAGTGCAACATCAAACCTATGTGTATAAAAACTATGTTTTATAACAATCTATAAAAGATTATACTTGTTTAAGAAATCAGGAAACTTTATTGAGCTATGTTAAATACTTAAATTACTTAAATTACTTATCTCATCCATTTATACATTCATCATTCATTTATTCATTCATCAAACATTCCTTGTGTGTTTCTTATGCTCCTGGTACTTGTTATTCATCACAGGTACTCAGGAAGAAGGAAAACACAGCAGTAAATCAGCAATTAAAATGTAGTGAGATGCACGCTTTTGAAAAAGCAGAGGGCATTATGTGGGCACAGAAAATTGACAAGGGGATGGCACCTCAGGGATAAAACTCAGAGGGTGATGCTTTCAGAGGAGTTTCGGGGAAAGGAGAAGGGCATTCCAGGCAGGGGAAGCAGCATACTGGGGAGCAGAGAGGAGACTAAGCAGAACCCCCTCGAGCACTCTAACAGCCCCTCTGTCTGGAACACTGATGAGCTGATGGGAGTGGGGGGGGGGGGGCGCGGCTGTTGGGCCGGAAAAATGGGCAGGAGCCCAACTGAAAAGGACCTTCAGGGGCTAATCCAAGCAATTGAATATTACCCTGAAAGTCACTGGAGGCCAGTGAATGTCTTTTAAGCAGGAGAGTGATCTAGTCAGTTTTGTGAATTATAACGATTTTTCTAGAGTGCCAGGGAGGAGGAAGATTGGAGGAGGGAAATTGGGCTGCTTGTTGTAGCAATCCAGGACGGACATGAAGAAGCAACAGTTACAGTAAGGATGCAAAGATGTGGACCTTGAGGGGTGCTAAGGAGAAGATTGTGGTGCCTTGTGTATTTCTGGTGCTGCCATTCACTGGGATAGAGGAAAAGGGAGAGGGAAAGACTGATTCTGAGGGAAGTGGGGGACTCCAATAGGAAGAGAGCTCTCAGAAGGAGGGAGTGGTAAAATGTGCCCGAGGGCAAGAAGGGCCAAGAAAGAAGGAGAAAAAGAGTGTCCCTCAGTTTTGGGAAAGGGGGCCATTGGTGGCCTCCCCTGGTAAGGTGGCACTAGAAGTCATGTGGAAGACAGGGGCTGAGGAAATGAAGACAACGAACAGGCAACTCTCCAAGAAGCCTGACTGGAAAGAAAGAAAGAGAAAGAGAACGGACGCCGGAAGGAGAAGTGGGGAGTGAGGTGTCTTTTTCAAGATGGGAGAGAATCGTTCACATTAACAGGATGCTGAGCACTAGTAGGAAGGGGAAGCAGACACAAGGCAGAGAAAGGAAGATTGATGGAGTGGGGTTCCGCAGGAGAGGGCAAGGATGGCACCCAAAGCTGAGGGATTAGCCTCAGAGAGGAGGCAGCACAGCCCTTTGGCTGAGATAGGAGAGAAGGATGAAAGGATGGGGCCAGACAGATAAGTTTCTACATGGCAGGGGCGGAAATTGAGGGAGTGCTCAATTGATGGCCTCAATTTTCTCGGTGAAGGAGGAGGCAAGGTGATCTGCTGAGTGGTGCGGGGGTGGTGGTAGACAGGAGGTGGTTCAGGAAGGGAGAACAGTTTGGTACATATAACTGCTAAGGGCAGTGGGGGATGGAGCTGACTAGGGATGCAGAAAGATCCGGGGGAACACAGAGCCGCCACCTGGGTTGGGACAATATATATTTGGTATGTCTCAGACTCTCACAACTGTGACACTTCTCCTAAATCATTTAAAAGTCTAGGTAGAGGAGCAAGAAGTAGAATTGTTTGATTGAACTGGGGCTGAGTTTTTGCAAAGTAGATGTCACAGAAGGTTAAGACGGTCAAGAAATCGTAGCCTACTGAGAAGAGAGGGTCGAAGCAATGGGCTGTGATAGCATCCAGGATGCATAGAGAGGTGTGTAAGATAAAAATTCATTTGCTCGATCAGGAGTAAATGCAAGGTGCCAGGACCGCCAGGCCTCAAACAAAGCGACTGGTGTGCTGTTGACCTCCAATGGCCTATTCACGTTCATACTGTGGTGGTAGATCTGTTCGGGGGCTTTGAAACCCGTCATCTCGCAGTTATCTTACTTCTTTATTGAAGCCTTCCTTAACTTCTCCAGCCCCAAACTTTTTGCTCCGAGTTGGAACTCCCATATCATTTTGTTTGCAAACAGAGAATAAAAAGAACATTGAAACTAGACCCTCAATGTAAGGGTCTAGTGGGAGAGTGGGGTTTTGTTTTATTTCCAACCCCCATACATTCTAAGGCCTTGGCCACAGTGTGAGCTACCAAGCAACAGTTGTCTTGACCCGTCCAAACTGCTTAGGGGCAGATCATTCTGTCTGTGCGCATTAGGTGCTCGCACATCCCCAGTCCTGATGAAATCCTTTGTTTGTTTCTCACCTTTCTGTGGGGGGAGGGATGAGAGCAGCAGAGACCCTCTTCCTCACGTTGCTTTACTTCACTGCAGTTTATACAACACCCACCATTAAAGAACCTGCAAGAGATTCTATTGGGTGAAGAAAGATATTTTGCTTCATAAAATTTCCTAAGACCACTTCTATTTTAATAGTCTTAAAACCTAATTTTGAGAGTGGCAATTCCAAGATGCTTATAATGCCATGAAGGCAAATACTCTGGGAGGGAAAAAAAAAAAAAGCCTTTTAAAATCGGAGCTTTGTTATCTGACTGAGGTCAACAGAGACAGACCAAATCAACAAGCATGACATGAAGGGCAAATTTGCAATTAAAAGAAGAATAGGGAATTATAAAGATAGATGAGCCCCATGACATGCACACCCAAGCCTGTGTGGCCTTGGCCTCCGATGCCAGAAATTAATGCTTGACTCTTTAGCACTCGTCACCTTTGGCTCTGAACAGAAAGGCAAATGCATTAAAATAACAACAATTAGAACACTTACTTAGCTTGGAAGGCATTGTTGGTTCCCCTGTGGTCGAGGTCATGACACAGGCATCCCACAATCACCGCTAAAATTTCCACCTCGGTCAGAATCTCTTGAAACCCTGCAGTCTGGGGAAAAGGGAAAATGGCACGAGTCACTCCTTGGGGCAGGGAGGATGGATAAGATTCGTCCCCTCAGCAACAATCAGCTCTGTTTTCATACTCACATCATTTAAGGAAATGATTAACTGCCACCCCCTTCGATGACAGTCAGTTGGGTGGTCAGTTGCACAGACTAAGGTCCCCACGAGCTAGTGATGAATTAGCCAGCTGTTGTAGTGGCCCACCCCGGCACACCAGGACACAGTTCAGACTATTTGTTCCCTTTTTAGAGAAGAGCCTGTGCTATCCAGATACGGTGACATTTTGGCAGCAGCCCAGAGAAAAATGTGTTTTGTGATTCTATGTGGCAATGATGAGCATCAGGCACGAGGATGAAAGGGGGCTGTGAATCGAGAAGTGAAAGCTACACCCACCAGTGGCCACTCCAACGAAGGCAGGCAACAGAAAACACCTTTTATGTACATATTAAAAGAAGAAACTTAGAGCTACTCGAATTGCTACATAATATTCTAGAACTTACCTTGTGACTACCTTAATTCATAATAGGTTGGAGGACAGATTAAATTCAAATGAGGCAGGCAGGGTAGGTCTTGAAAACCAGGATTTGGCAGAGGATTAGGCAACACAGATTGAGGACCAGGTGGAGTGTTATTGTATGGAATCCTTTTTTTCTTAGCCTCTGGTAGCATGCTCGAAGAATGCGTAGGCTGGGTGCGAGATCTTTGGGGAGCAGTGTGATGTAATTAGGGAACCAACGCTTGTTGATTCCTGCTGTCTTTCGGTTAGCTTAGAAGAGGAAGTGAGCCTCTAGAAACACAAGTCCATGCATTTTCTTGACCTAAAGCCTTTATGTCTTCCCCTTTTTCCTTAGTTAAGTCTTCCATTTCATTACTTATTAAAATCTTTATCAGAGGGCAGGGGGAGGGGAAAGTAGGGTTCACACTGCTTCCTTTTTCATGTATGTTTTTTCCCCACACCTTGGACCACTAGATAGTGTCTATAAGACACTTCTTTAGAGCAATGAAAACTTTGTTTTTTAATTAATTATGTTTTTATTGCAGAAATAACTGAACAATAAGTCTCGGTGTTGACAATTTTATTTTTAAAAAATTAAGTTGGATCCCCTGTTACATTTAGAAATACACATAATTTGGGGCACCTGGGTGGCTCAGTGGTTTAAGCCTCTGCCTTCGGCTCGGGTCATGATCTCAGGGTCCTGGGATCGAGCCCTGCATCGGGCTCTCTGCTCAGTGGGGAGCCCGTTTCTCCCTCTCTCTCTGTCTGCCTCTCTGCCTACTTGTGACCTCTCTCTCTGTCAAATAAATAAATAAAATATAAAAAAAAAGAAATACACATGATTTCCCTAGCATAGCAAATGGGAATGTTTATAAATTGTTGGGGGGGTTAAATAGCCCATATCAAAGCTGTGTGCGCCCCTTCATTCTAAAATTTGGAGTTGGCTGTTCATTTTAAGTTAATTTTATTTTACTTGTAGTATTACCTGAATAGTTAAAAAACAAAAATCAAATCATGGTAAGAGGCTTCGAATCAAAACCAGTAGTCTCTCACCCTTCCCCTGTCCAGATTCCCAAAGGCGCCTAATCTTTCCTTTCTCTAATTTGGTAGTTATTTCCTACCATATTTCTAGATAGTATGTCCATATTATTGGCACTTGGTTATTCATAAAGTATGTATATAGTCCTTCCTCTCTGCCGACATTGTCCTAAGAGCTCTGCAGCTGTTTCCCTGACTTAATTCTCACCACAGCCCTGTGAGGTAGGAACCACTGTTATCCCCGGGTATAGATGAGGAAATTGAGGCAGAGAAGCTAAGTAACGTTCCCAAGGACTCACAGCTATTATGTGGCAGAAGTGGGCAAACTCCCAGCATCCAGCCGCCAATCTCCCCTTAAACACTGATGTCTTGGTCTTGTGGTGGGTGAGAATTCTCTTCCCTTCCTCTTTTCCCTCACCTCTCACACTCACAATGCAATCCAGAGTCACATTCCATAAATATTCATGACTGAGCCAACTAGTATTCAAGGATTGTTTCCTTTATGATGTAAATGTTTTTATTTCCTGGAGTTAAGATTTCCTTGAACATTGAAGTCTTCTCACCTTCTACACAACTCTCCAAAGGGTCACGGTGTTTCTTCAATGCCTTCCTGTCCTGGGGACTCCCTGCGGTAGCCTGGTCCTGCTCTTTGGTCTGATTCTCTGTGGGCTGCCAGTTTTCCTCTCCTGGGGTTGACCTCCAGGGTCCTGCATCCCAACCTCTCTCCTTCCTCAGTTCCTCCCTCATTTCGCAGGAGCAAATCTGCCAGTGGCTTCATGAGAAAGGGTGTTAACTTTTCAACACTGGGGAGTGTGTTAACTTTGGAAGCTTTGCATGATTGAAAATGACTTTATTTCTCTATTCAGTTGTTAGCTTTCCCTACAATTCTAGCTTGCAACATTTCCACTCCGAATTTTGAAGGATGGCTCTGTTGTTTTCTACTTCTGAAGTTGTTTTTGAGAAGTATATCCAATTTTTATTCCTAACAAATCAGACTTATTTGA
Source organism: Meles meles (assembly GCF_922984935.1). Lineage (NCBI taxonomy): Eukaryota > Metazoa > Chordata > Mammalia > Carnivora > Mustelidae > Meles > Meles meles. The sequence continues at coordinate 73,947,280 of NC_060074.1, forward strand.
TTTTCACTTAGAATCCTCTCTCTATCTCTGGGTTTTGGCAATTTCACAAAGATAATGCTTTGGTTTAGAACTTCTTTCTCCATCGTTTTGCTTGGTGAGGATTTTGCAACCTGGGGACTCATTTTCTTCAGTACAATGTTTCTGTAATCTTATTATTTTTTTTTTTTAATTTCCTTTCCCCTATTTTTGGGGTCCTATTTGAATAGCACTCCAGTTGGTTGGATGTTGGGCTTCCTGTATTGATCTCTTCATACTCTTGTCTCTTCTTTCCCGTTGCTCACATTGACTTTTCCCTCTTACTTTCCAGGAGTCATCATTTGTAAGCATTTTATCTGTTGCTCCTTTTCTCATAGCATGCTCTTCTCTCATGGATGCATTATCACCTCATCTTTTGGAAGATAATCATTATAATTCCTCTGAAATTCTCTTCTGCTCCTTGATTGCCTCTTTCCTCTGAACTCCTTTTCTCTGCGTTTGCTGGTTTCCCCCAAATGCCTGATATCCTTGAGTGTCTACTCATATAAGAGTAAAGCATTATGATGTTCACCTCACACCAGCACATGGAGGTGGTGTCTGTAGATTTCTGGGCCTTACCACCAGGTGAGCAGATGGCCAGCTGTTCTTCTGTTGGAAATCCCCAAATGTCAGTATCTAAACTCATTTTCTCTGGACTTGCCAATCTCTTGCTTGGAAATGGTGTAAACATGGGTGTTGGCATTTTGAGAAAAGAGAGCTGTATCTTCTCATCTTTGAGAATGCAGACTTTTGCTTAATTCTCTCATTTTCAGGGTGTATCTCACCTCAACTTTTCTTTTGGTGGTGTCCCCAAGTCTGGAGCCTAGTTTCTCCAGCAAATATTCTGGTTTTCTGCATAAGTGAGGGGAAGAGTAGCCCTCTGACTACATGGAGAAGGGGTGGAGACTTTGGGGCTCAGAGTTTTTGGCACCCATTCACTCCACTCCACTCAATTAAAAAAAAAATTATCTGATACCTCCAGTTCCTGAGCCTTGATAGATTCTGGAGAGATGTTTCTCACGTGGACTATTTCCTCTAGTGGTTCACCTTGAAGGCACCTGGGTAGATCTTCCTTTTCTTTGCTAAGCTATGAGCCATCCTCTCTCCATTTTCTGCCTTCATATATTATGGTTCCATAACATATGGAATTTGTATCCATTTCTTGTTCTTATTTTGGGAGGGTGATTTTGAAAGAAGGAATATAAATGTCTTTATATATCATCTCTGTCATCATAGAAACTGTAAGTTAGCTTTGTTTGGTTTGGATCTGCTCATTATAAGTAAGTCCTCAAAGCCTATAATATATGACATAATTATCCAGAATACTGTAGAAATCAGTGCTGTAAAAAACAATAGAACTGCACTAAAATTTACAGAGGTTCTGCCTGTGAAAATATTATTGATTAGAATGAGCTGATGAATTAGAATAGTAAGAATAAGGATAATGTTAAAGCAAGGTAATTAGACTAGAAATTTAATTAGAAGATGAAACTGAATGCCTCTAATAGACTCAAGATCAGAATCCTGAGTCATTTTTAAGCCATCAGTTATCATCCATTATATAATACGATGGAATGTATTTTACTATAATGTTCTATGCCGCCAACCCCCCCCCCCCCCCACCTCCCTTGCCCCTTCTTGGGAACCCACAAGTAGGTCTTAAACTATTTGGATCATGGATACTTTTGAGACTTTGATAAAAATCATGGCTCCTCTTCCCAGAAATTATTCTATAAGTTTATGGTATTCAGAGACCATGGACCCCACCTCTAGATCCTCAGAATGAAGAGTCCCTGAAGTCCAGCACACTTGCAGTCACACAGAACATATTTACCTCTCTCATATTTACCTGAATTACTGAAGCAGCACCTATCTCTTGACTGTGATTTAAAGCTGCCTGGTAAATGGCTTCTGAGAATCATCAGGCTTGAAAAGTGTCCACCTGCCAGTAAGTGTCCATTTGCCCCTCCCCCCACATCCATCTTCCTTCGCGCCCTCTCCATTCAGACTTACACTGACCCAAGTTGAAGAGAAAAAGTCAACTGCCTGCTGAGGACAATGTACTTTCAAAAGAAAACACAGTGGCAGTGGAAAGTATATTTTAATGTATTTGTCCCCTGCCCGACTCTATTTTATTCTTTTATTTTCAAATACAACTATATCTTTTCTGTTCCTGACCCAATAATTATGGATTTTACTGACTATAAATATACTTAGATATACACTATATCTAAGTGAAGAAACAGTCAAGTCATATAGACCCACTTCTCACGTCACCCTTTCCAGAAAAGCCTGTGACTACCCTCTGAGCAGGCTTCCAGCGATTGTTCTTCCTTGGGCTAAAACATACGCTGGGATAATCCTACTCCCAGCCACCCAAGCATATAATCACTGGCATCCAAAGAACCCAGACAATTAGACTGATTCACAGGGTATCCTAGTCTACCCAGTAATTTCCTATCATCTGATCAACCAGCTAGATATACTATCATTTCCAAGCTGACCCCTCTAGCGAGTGGAGGAAATCATGGGCAGAGAAAGATAACTGCAGCTTTGCTGCTCTATAGAATCCAAAAACGTCTAAGAAACAAGAGGCATGATATCAACACAATCTAGATGGTGCTATGGAGGCTTCACTCACTTAACAAATGTTATTAAATGCTTATTGTATATCAAGCCACTGGTGATGGGGATAATGATTTCATATCTGAGAAAAGGCTGAGGACAACGCTGAGAGCAGACTACAGTTCTTTAGTGCTGAGAGAACACCAGGTACTCTTCTACATACTTCGAATCTAGTAACTCACTGAATCCTTATAAGAACGCTTGAAGGGAGATGCTGTTCTTATCTTTCATTTTACCAACGAGGATACTGAGGCTCTGAAACGCACTGTTAGAGTGTAACAGAGGTGGATAGGAGCTCAGGCAACCTGTCTACCGAGGGTGTTCTCATCCACTCCGCTACTCAGCCCTCTAACGTGAGGGCGTGGGTGTGGTTAGGGGGCTTTTAAACACTCTCCTGATGATACAGTGTTAGATGACATGGCTTTAAAGGATCAACTGAGGTGTGCTTTATTCCACAGATGCTGTTATCCTTGAGTGGTGATTGGCGGATAGCACAGAGCCACTGAACGTCTTACCCCTAAGCATGAGCTCTGACGCATCAAGAGGGAACTGATCATAGTGACGTACAAATGAGGTTTGGAGAGAAAAGAAAGATACAATGGTTTATATGTAACATCCCAACTTTACTCAATACATGCATAAAAAAAGGACTGTCAGGACATCAAAATGTTACCAGTAATACGATCACAGTTGACTTAAAAATTTTCCTGTGTGTCCAAAATTTCCATTAAAAAACATTTATGCATTAAAATAATATATATAATTATATAATATATGTTATATATAACATATATAAAAATATATATATAATATATATGTGTGTGTGTATGTAAATTCTTTTTTTTGTTTTGTTTTATTTTTTGTTTTTTGAATAAGCCCATGTTTCATCAAACTGTCCTACCCTGGAACAAAATAGTGACAACCTCACAAGTATCATTCTCTCATCTATTCATCGAGCAAATATTCATTAAGCATTTTCTCCATGATAGGCATTAGGGAAGCACTAACACCCTGAAAAGTGTCCGTTCATTCATTGATTCAATGAGCAAATACTTATGAAGCCGTGTACTGCTCCAGGCATGAGAAAGAGAGTTTGGAAGAAGACAGGCATGACCCTGGCCAGCCCAAGCAGAGCTGTGAAGGTCCCTTTTCTAGAGAGAAATCATCACAGCACCGGCCGAGTTTTTTGGAGAGAGTACTGTTGGAAGAGGTCAGCCACCCCTGCTCTGTTTCTGGAAAAGGTAGACTATGGACCGCAAGCCCCTTTGTCGTATGTTCAGCTCCGGCCTAACAAGCTGAGAGAGTGATGCCAGACATTTCTGCCTTCACATTAGTTTTTGCACGTCTGTGTCAGAGGTACTGAATGATGAGGGATTTCCTGAGTTCTTCCTGTTGATTTCAAGATCTAGCAGGTGGCAGACTAAGAAGGAGGGAATCCAGTGATGTACTAGGAATTCCTAATGGTCGTAGAAATTCCAAACTGAAAGTTTTTGGCTCCGAATGTTCCTCCACGATGCTGACAGCTGGGCACTAAAGAGAGCCCCCAGTGGATTGACTCAAGTTGAGGGGGAACGCGATTAGTTTTTGTAGACTTTCTTCTCCCTTTCATCTTTCTCTCTTTTCTGGGTAAGAAGAGCTCAGATCATTCCAAGGGGTTTAGAAGACCATGGTTTCTCAAGGAAGTGCCCTCTAGAAGAGTCCCTAATCTCCATCATGTCTCAGCGGACCTATAGATGACTCCAACTTCAAAGTGATGTGAGCTTGGGGCGCAAATGCAGCCCTTGGACAAGAAGCTTTTGATTTCTGGTTTTCTTAATGTCTAGTGTGCAGAGTGTTGCAGGGTCACTTTCTGGGGCCTTTGTTTGATATGTTATTAAAATCAAATTTACTTTAGCCGAAGAGCACTCTTCGAGGGTTTCATTGCAAATGCCACATACCAGATGCTCATGTCTATCTGTGAAACTTAGATCTGCGAGCAAGAACCAAAGGCTCTATGAGAAGGGTGCCTCCAGTCACCCTCCCAACTGAGCACATAGACTACTGTGGGTGGGTCTCAGCAGGGAGGGCTGTTAAGGCACGTGTTTGGCCTCCACAGGCACGTACAACAAGCCCAGCGTGTTTCTCTTTGGGCCTCTGTTTTGTTGGCTTCAGGATGGAATGGGTATCTCTCAACATACAAATCCAAGCAGCAGGCTGACAGGCATCAACGTTATTCAACTGCTCCCAAGCAATGAGTTTAGGCAGAAGGCTTTCTCAAGCTTTCAGATGGAAGCAGATTTCAACAGCTTACCAAGAGTGCTTATGAATAAATTTACACTACTTGATGCCATAGTCTATCTTCTTTTTAAAACAGGATCCTACCTCTGCCAACCAGGGCTGATGGGGGATGAAAACACAATGGGGAGGAGAACAGGAATTCATAGCCACAATCCCCTACTGGGGGGGAAAAAAAAACCCTACTGCACAAACCAGAACATCTGGATTTAATGGTCGCATCCCTTTGGCATTTATAGTAATCTTCATCTGCCAGGGTTTCTGTGCTAAGCTGGAAAAGAGGCACTTTAGCCCTATTTTTGAGGCCCAGGGACGAGAACACTTTCAGCCATTAGGGGACCACCATCCAACATTATGTTTACATATCCCCTTCACCAAAGCATGTAATGTAACACAAACCAGTTGTAGTTTGTCTAATTATCCATGGGACCAGGGGTAGTTTTCATCAAACTTGCCTTTCTTTCTCCTCAAGATAAATGCAGCCAAATACTGATTTAAATCTATAGTGACCCTTCCCTTATCACGCTAAGAGTTGGGAAAATCTTATAGTCTACATCAAAATACTTTCTGTTCCAACCAGAAGCCTCTAACAGCACTTGTCATCAAACGGTAAAACCTACATCATATTTTGGATACACCGTGGCTGTCACCCTCAAGTAATGTTCAACTGTTTGCCCATGTAAGTCTGAGACAGGTGAGGGAGCAAAACTCAGTGGTCTGTCTGGTGTAATTGCATATGTTGAATGAATGATGTATGAAAAAAATTGAATTGATTTTAATAAATTTTATGGAGTTATTTTTTAATGGCTTCCAAGACTTAATTTTTAACATACCTATTACCATAATTTAAAAAAATTATTCACTTTGGAAAGTTGAAATCGTACAAAAAATAGAATACTATAATGAACTCCCATGTCTTTATTATCCAACTTCAACAGGCTCCGTGGTTTGCTGGTCCCGTTTCATCTATGTGTTCTGTGTGTTCACATGCATGGGTTGTTTTGTTTGTTTGTGTCCTAGGGTCTTTCAAAGCAAACCTCCAGCATCTGTCAACACTCTTTATCTCATTCTCAAGATGTCCAGATGTAGTCAAATAAAAACTGGCCGAATAGCTCCTCTCTCACATTTTGATAAAATGTGTAAAAAGATATACAAATGGTATAAGGGAAATTTCAGGGTGGCTTTCTTAATAAAACTTGGAAAAAAACAAAGTTTCTACTTCAATTTAGATAATACAAGGACTACATATTGGTGTGCACACAGCACCCAGTGTATTTCAAAAAGAAACAAGAAAAAGCATGTTGGATTCTTAAGGACTGAGCTTTCAACACTAAAAATATACGTGCTTTGTGATTCTTTGAGGACAAAGATTTTTTGTTTGTGTTTAGAAAGGTGGTTTATACTTTAAGATAAATTACTTGCGCACTGAATATAATACAGCATGTGGTTTGTGAGCACAGAAAATGAGGCAGATCACTTGGTGAGCATTAATTGTGCAGAGACAGACCTCTCCAAGTATGAGAAGCCAGGTTGATGAATTTCAAGATTATGAGGGCTCTTCAAAGCTTACCCAAATTTTTATTAGCCATCATTGAGCCAAAATTAAACACCGGACTCACGAAGAATTAAAACTTTTTAAAGCTCCCAGTCTGACACCTTGAAGTGCCAGTTTCCAGCCCCACAGAAGTGCCATCACTAAGTTATAAACCGGGGAGAATAGAGGCTGTGATGAATGACCACAGCTTTGCTGCCGGGTCTCCCTGACCTGGAGGACTCGGCTGGTGTCATAAAACACAAAGCGACAGATTAAGCAGTTTACCAACACCGTAAAAATCTCAAGAATAAATTCCCTTTAATCAAAAATCCTATATTGTAACGAGGCAGCCAGAGCCCTGAAACCACATTCATTTCCTCCCAAGCCTGTGTCCATGAACGAGAGCTTATACGCTCTCTGAAATGCCGGACATGATTATGTTCATACACTTTTACAATTTACATGTCCTAAGAAAAATACCCAGCTCTGGCTGATGGTGCGGGAGAATTTATTTTCACTAGGAAGGGAATGACCCATAACTCATGAATGGCAGCGCTTAAAGTGAGTTATGGAGGTTACTCTCCTGTGTGAGGAAATGGATTGGTTTCTCCTTCTGCCCAATTGTATGTTTGGTTATTAGCACACCGGGTTCTTAATTATGTGCGGCTTTGCCTTTTTTCTTTTATAAAATAAATGTGGATAAAGGGAATGTCAACTAGAAGCATGGAGTGCCTAATTGGGGCTCTCAGAGGTGGCCAGAGAGAAGAAAAATAGAAACCTTCCTAAATGATGAAAAGGCAGCATTCTGAAATGTAATTTAAGCACAGTATTCAAACTGATTAGTGCTCAGGGCTGATACTCTGCAAATACACTGAAAATCACTCCTTTCCTAAACTGAAAATTTGCCATCTTTGAAGTTACACTAGAAGTCAAGACATACCTACATGAAGATTAAAGAGCTGGTTTTTCTAACATGCTGATTTTATCGCATTCTTACGATGATGCTGCATTTATTTTCAAGTAAATACAGTAGTTGCTCCTTATATGAAAAGGAAATACAATGTGAAAATGGTGTTTGATGATTATAAACATGCTCATTGTCTGTTACTTTAATAGGCAGTTACAGAACAGAACATGTAGATCTCCTGGACCTCTCAATATGACAATCTACAAAAAAAAAATTTAGATTTCTGTTAAGATTAGGATTCTGATTACTTAGTGAAAATATTTTATTTAAAAATTTAATAGGTTCTAAAAACATTTAATTGGCTCTGTCCTTCTTGGGAGGCCGGGGAGGGGGGTCAGGGGGGAGGGAGTGGGGGAGAGTTCCAATTGTGTCTCTCAGATCTCCTTCCAGAATAAATTTTCTATCTCCAAAATCAAGGACTTCTCTGAAAACTGCAGACAGCAGACAGCGCCTTATCCTCAAGCTGAAGAAGAGGATGGATTTTTCTCCCTAAACGTCCCTTCTGCTCTCTAGTTTGAATTATCAATAAAATGATTTGGCTTATCTCTGAAAATAACCTTGTTGACAACACAAATATGGACTTCAACAGGCTACCTCCACATTTAAGATTTAAGAAGCTCCCAGTAAATGTCAGGGGGTGTCAATGTGTTTGCTGTGATACTTGGTTATTATTAGTGTTTAACTGCGATCCCCCACCAACGCCATGCCGCCAGCCCTGCCGTAAATTTTAATGCGATCATGTGCTCTTCCCTTTTCATATCCCGTGAATTCTGCAGGATCATAATATTCCAAATGAACCCGAGCTGAACCTCAGTGCGATATAAAGAAAAAACAAGATTTCTAACGGCGATCGTTGTTCATCGTTTTATAGTTTTTTTTAAAAACTGGACACAAGGCAACATGAATAATATTACCCTCAACTAAATGCACTCATTCAAATTAATCTCTTTTGAGCCCGACAGGATGCGGGGCATGGCCCAAAGTGCTAATGAGTACATTTATGGGATAGTAAAGAACACCGACTCTTAAGGAAACCTTTCCACCCCACCCCCCACGCCTTGGAGAATCTGTCTGAACTCATACATCATTTATAAAACCGAAAAATGTCTCCGCAACCTTGGCACCGCCGCATACCTTTTATTTCACAGAATGCAAACAAAAGCACAGTTGTTTTCTCTATCTGGTCTGCATTGTGAATAGAAGAGATGTTGTTTCTCATTGTTCATTATGTATGTGCTTAATGGAATATTTATTCTACAAGCTTCCATAGATAAAGAGAATTTGTGTGATTTTTCTTGATCTGCAGGTTTTTATTCCTTGTTTCAGCCCCAACAAGTAACTGGCAGGACGTGCTGCATTTAGCCAAGGAATTCAAAATATTTGGTGAATTCTAGCTACCTAAATATCTCTAGAAGCAAAGGATAATGTTAGAGCTTTCATTTCAAAATTGGGAATTTCAGGCCAGAGGTGTGGAATAAATTAGTCATTAGCAGGGTTCCCAGTGAACTAAATTTCCACCGTTTTATATCAAATTGCTTATTCTTCAAAGTAGTTCATTTTTCCTCCCTTGTAAAGGAACAAAACCGATTTGTTACCTAGACATGAGGTTAAATACTTTTGTAAAACATAATTCTGAGTCAATAAGTTTATCTTCCATGTTCAAAATGATTTTAGGGTTAAAGGTTTGGAAGCTGGTGTGTAGATTTACTATTTGCTTGTCCGGTTGTACATGGTGTCATAATTTGCTCAGCAATGGCACACAACTATGCATCTTCCCACTCTCAGAGACAGATGGGTTTAGATAAATACACACACGCACAGATACAAGGTCACATGGAGAAAGTTGTATTATTCCCGTAACAGCTCTGTGGGCAAGGCAGTCATAATACAGTCTGACCTGATAGGAGAGGCTTTTTTGGGACACACTGGCTTTGTTGGTGCCTCTATTAAGAAAAGAATGTGGGAGTGTGTGCCGCATGATCTCCTCTCCTAGGAAAAAAGAAGTACTTTCAGGGAAGGTTGGGAAGATTTTTTTTTCCTCCTTGCCTGGCAACTGCCTGGGAAACTTTGCCTTGGAGCGCCATCTAGAGGAAAATTCAGCATATGTGCACTTTCTTGGCTTTGTGACTCAGGCAGAAAGAATCCAGTGGTTAGTAGGTGTATTATATTTTTTCCTAACTCAATACATGGCAATAGAATATGAGATAACTAGAATGGAAATATAATCACTAGTGATAACAGAACAGTGAAATCCCCACTAGTCTTCAGGAGAGTCTAAAATGTTAATGCCCATTCACTGAAGTGAGGTTATCATTTTGCCATAAGCTGAGGTCTTATTCCAGAAATTAGAACTGATGAGTCAATTAAATTCATTTTTTCTTCACTGACCAAGTAATCTTTTCTCACCTATGTAATTATTTTCTTAGTTAAAAAATCTCATTAACCAGGCTGCCCATGGTCATGTTGAAGAGACTGCTTGTAGTAGGGACAGAAGTTGACATTTTCAACCTATTGTAACCGTTAGTCAAATTCAGCAAAATTTAATGGGCAGGAAATAATATCTTTTCCAGATGTGGCTTCTCAATTCAATAGGAGGGAGAAAAAAAATAACATTCACCAGTGTATTCTTTTTAAAGCCAGGGTGGGAACTTTAGTAGAGAATTCTCCCATTTTTTAGCTAACATTGATACAAAAACAAAACCCAAGCCTTCTCACACAGGGCTACTCTTCAAGGTTGCTGAGTATACTTGCAAAAACAAATATACCCTTGAAGGATTCTGGCAGCATGAATACCTCCGTTGTCATAACAGAGTTTGAGAGTTCTGCTTTCTTCCAGTTCCTGAAAAGGATCAACATCATCTGTATTTTGGAAACATATAGTGAAGAAAACTGGGTATGTATTTCCTTTTACTCCTAAGCGTCCTCCCTGACCCTGCTGCTCTTGCTAACTTCCCCCACCCCAACTATTTGAAGGCTTGTTGTTGACGTTTGTCTTTCACATCTCTAACTTATAACAGCAAAGCCATTCCTTTTTCCCTTTGTCGAACAAGGCTCCTGCTGACTTATTTTTGGCAATTCACCGTAAATCCATAGGTTCTCCAAAATAACAGATTAACAATTTCTTCATTGAATGTCTTCTGTGAGCCAGATGCATAAACCCTGCACACAGGAAAGGATTCCTTGTCTACTGAGACCTGATATGGAAAAGCAAGATGAAAGCGGTTTTATTCTGTTTTGTTTTTAAGCAACATTGGCACTTGAGCAATTAAGGCTAATAGTTCAAAGTATCTTCCTCCCTTATTTGCCTGGCCAACTGCTTTCACGGGGTATGTTCCAGAAGGACAGGGTCAGTCCAGTTTTTTCCAGGTCAGTCTGCTTGCTCCTTTAGCAGTTGAAGATCCAAAACAGAAGTCCTCCAGTGTAAAAGTGAAGACCTTTTTGTCCCACCTTCTCATGCTAAATGCACACTGGAGTTCAAGTTAATCTAACACACATCTGTTGAAAACCTACCAAGTGTATGAGGGCATGGAAAGTGCTGGCAAGACCCAGGAAATAACTGTTGGACAAGCAAATGAATGTTGTTGAAAGAATAAGAAATGATCTCTTTGGCCTCAACCTGCTGACTCTATAGCAAAATAAGTGATCTGTGACTTAAGACACACAGCAGAAAGAAAGACGTGTTGTACCAGACACAGTGCAGAGATAGAAGTAATTACTGATGCTTAGGGATATAGGGGAAGACTCTGTGGAAAACTGGCATAGATCAGTGCCCTCAAGGATGAGTAAAATTTTCATAGGAAGAAAATGGGACAGAGCAATTCATAAGGAAGGAGCAGAACAGTTGTTCATTTGACCAAAGAAAAAGGTATATCATTTGGAGTTCCCTATTCTGGGCTTAAATTTTAGTGTGGGTACAAAGATGTAAGGTACTTAGGTTTATGTTACAATAATCTAAAACTTGTGTTTTCTTCCATTTTGTATGGTAAATATGTTGATACATGCAAATATATGTACATATATGTGTTTATATACATATGTGTATGTGTATAAAACCAAGAGGCCAGAGAAGCCAACATATTTAAGCTAGAAAACATTTTACTTGATTACAGTTTAACAGTGTAAGTGGAGGTAAGGCCAAAACAAGGCTTATTCCTTGGTTTCAATCTTTGCCACAAATATTTGCTTTTAGTTAAATTTCAAGACTTACTTCTGGCTAGTGGCTCTAACCATCTCTAAAAAACCAGATTATCACTTTCCGTGGGTGACCCTGTAGAACAGAAATTTTAGGCCTGGTGTGCCCCAAAGGCCTAACAGCTTTTGCTCCCACTACTTCTTTCCCTTGGCCTCCCTGGGCATCTCACAGATTATCATTCTTCCAGGATTTCCACGTTCTGGTGGGCAATGTCACATGGCCTGACTACGGCTTTTCACCAGCTGACAGTTTTATCCAAGGATCCCTTTGTTCTGTTACTCAGGCCTCTATCCACTGCAGAAAGATTACTTTGAAAATCCAGGCACTTCTTTGGTAAAAGGAACCAGTTCCCCAAGATAAAACATAGAAAAGAGGCTCACGCAATCATGCCAAGACTACATCTACTTTAGGGTGTCAGTGATTTTACTCCTTTAAAGGCCAGAAAATGTTGTGAAATATACATTCCCATAACCGGGGCAGGTAAGTTCCAGTGTAAAATAAATCATGTGGCAATTTGTCAGAGAAATGGAAATGTGAAGGAGAAGGCCTACAGGTCCATACACGTGACAGATGACCTTCCACCACCACCAAGCACACTTACGGTCAGCATCGCAAACATCAGTTGGCATACGTTGAAGGCGTGTCTCCAGTTGTGGTAGAGAACCATTCGATAATTTTTCCTCACAGTCAATAACCACCTACACAGTGTCTGAAATGGGAAGGGAAAGGTGTAATCAGGTGCATGGACGTGTCCCCAGTGGGCTGTTATCAAAACAGTGCGTTACATCTGAGTGACCTTCACCACCCAAGCGTCCTTCCACAAACCTCCCAGGGTCCTCACGGTAATCCCAGGAGGGGTACAGGCTGAGTGATGTCATCCTCTAGTCGAGTTTGGGAAACATGGCTACCATGTTGACTCAGATGGATCACCCTGTTAGAACATCTTACCTCATAGTCAATTTTAAATTTCTGTACCATCCCCAGCTCCATGAACATCCGGAGAGCGGCTGTGATCATGGCGTCAACATCGAGAGAGAAGTCATCAAAATGGATGTCATTGATGGCAAGTTCTGACACCAGAGGGACGTTGGCTGCCTACAGAACAGAGGCCATAAGTCAAGCCAAGTTCACCAGCTTTTCCAAACCCCTCATCTTGCTCTCCTTTCCTGCTTATCAGACATGCCACATAAATCAGACCTGACCTGCACTTACACTCCAAGACAGCTAAACTCTGAGCTCGAAATGTCTTGTTTCCCAACTGCAAATGCCCCAAGCAAATGAAGGTGGGGGGAGGAAGGGAAGCTAATCTGAAGAAAAAATATACACACTGGATCTCGTCTGCAGAATTTAGAATACAAAGCTGTCTCGGTTACTGAAAACTGCAGTCATACAATATATTCTGATGCATATTACAGAGCTCTAAATGCAAGAAACATCTGGGCAGCCAGCAGCTGTGAATTTTAATTGCTGCTATTCAGAGGAGGACATGGGAACACACCTCTTTGCAGTGTTTCTTGTATTCTTATATTCTTGTTTTTTGTATCCTTATTTCCTTGTTTCTTGTATCCTTATATCCTGTATCTCGGCACATGCACTTTGTTGCACATGTGTTCTGTATATTCAGAAGGATGGAAAGGATCAGACACAGCAGCTCTGGCAAAAATGTTTTCTTAATAGAATAGAGATGTTTGGAGGATCAGCACCAGCGTATGTTTCACCGAAAGAGAAATGTACAATACCGTCTAGTCACAACGTAAGTGCAATACTAGTCATACATATTCAGAGTTTTCAAAACACTCATGTTAGGCAGCTGTCCCTCAGTCCCCGCCCCCCCCCGCCCACAAATTTAAAGGGAAGAAAAAAAAACTTGGGGGAACCATTTTTGTGCTGATTTCCTTGCGTTCACCATATCCTTTGGGCCACTCTTGGTAAGGGAATAATTTCTACTTTTCAGGTTATCAGGGACATTCTGGGTTCATATTTCTAGTCTATTCACTGGGTGTAAATTACTCAAGGATTTATCTTCACCCTGAGACTATTTTGGCTGAGCAATGAAATCCAGTACTGGTCCCTCCAAGCATTCTAGAATCCTTCCCTCCCAACTCCATGCTCCTCCATAAGAGTTTATATCTCTAGCTTAAAATCCGAACACTGTTTAACCCCCACAACACAGAAGAACACAATGAACAAATACAGCAGTATTAACTATATGCACACAGTTTACGATAGGTATCTGGAACTTTTTCTCCTTGTGTGGCTGAAATTCTGTACCCAATGGACAACCCCCCACTCTCCTCTCTGCTCTCCACTCCAGCCCTTAGCAACCACCATTCTCCTGTTTCTATGAGTTTGGTTACTTTAGATACCTCATGTAAGTGGAATCATGTAGTATTTGCCTTTCTTATTTCACTTAGCGTAATGTCTTTAAGGTTCATTCCCGCTGTACCGTATGACAATATGTCTTCTTTTTTAAAGCTGAATCATATCCCATTGCATGTGTATGCAGCTGACCCTTGAACAACAAGGGTTTGGGCTGCATGGGTCCATTTTATGTGGCTTTTTTCAATAAATATGGCACAGTACTGTAAATGTATTTTCTTTTTCATCATATGATTTTCTTTCTTTCTTTTTTTTTTTAAAGATTTTATTTATTTATTTGACAGATCACAAGCAGGCAGAGAGGCAGGCAGAGAGAGAGAGAAGGAAGCAGGCTCCCTGCTGAGCAGAGAGTCCGATGTGGGGCTCGATCCGAGAACCCTGGGATCATGACCTGAGTTGAAGGCAGAGGCTTTAACCCACTGAGCCACCCAGGAGCCCCTCATCATATGATTTTCTTAATGTTTCATGTTCTCTAGCATACTTTATTGTAAGAATCAGTACCTTATACTTACAATATACAAAATATGTGTTAATCGACTGTTTATGTTATTGGTAAGGCTTCTGGTCAATACCAGGCTATTAGCGGTTATGTTTTCTGTGAGTCAAAATTTTACACTGAATTTTGACACCCACCCCTAACTCTCATGCTGTTCAAGGGTCAACTGTAATATTTTCTTTATCCATTTTATGCTCATGGTTTAGTTTCTGTATTAATCAGTTTATCTGTCGAGGCATCACTTTTATATACTACAGGGTTGAGAGTGTTAGAGGATTTCCTTAGCTGTATGGTCATCTTGGATTTTCAGCTTCTGTTTACAAGCTGGGTTCTATAGCTCCCGTTAAAGCTCTGTAGCCTTCTCTGCAGGGGGAATCTAACTGACCTGTTTCCTTGCGAAAGCCACCAAGCGTGGGTATCTTTAGGGCTTTGCTCTTTACTCAGATTCCCCAAAAATCTTGGGGGTGGAGCCTGGCTGGGAAGGGGGTTGGGGGCGGAGCCTCAGCATCCCTTTCTAGCTCTTCATTCAGCCTGGTCTGCAGCCGGTGGGCCTACCTCGGAGCTCTGTGCTGGTGTCTCTCTAACCCAAAGAGCAGCTCTTGAACGCTCTTAAGCTACACACGACCCCCGTTATTTAGGAAGTGGAGCCCTGAAACAAAGGATCTGGAGACGTCACTGTTTCTTAGATTCCATGGTTCTACCTTCATCTTCACAGCCAGTTCTGGAGCTCTCTCGGAGGGGCTCTGTGGTATAAATGTGTTTGCCTCAGCTTTTCCCATTGTTGGCTTATTTTGGCTTTCTTGGGTTTGCTAAATTACTTAATATTTATCCGTCTGTTTTCTAAATTTTGTTATTGTTAAGTCCTCTCCCAATTTCTTTGTTTTTGAGAACTTATTCCTTAAAAATTTTTTAAAAAAATTTCTTCATGGTTTTTTAGTGGGGCCTGAGGAAGGAACAAAAGAAAATGAGTCTGTTCCCTCTACCATGGTTATCCAAAAATCACTGATTATCCAAAAATCCAAAATAAACTCAATTTATTAAATGATGCCTTAAATGATCAGCTTGGAGAACTCAGAGATAAGCTGGCCTTTGGTATTTAGTCTCTCTGTTTCTATGTGCATGGGCCTGGTAGCAACCGTGCACTCCCCTTTCTCTTAATCTGTTCCCTTGTGTGTTCACCTGTGTCCATCCTGATCTTGCCTTTTATTTATTTATTTTTTTTAAATTTTTTAAAAGATTTTATTTATTTATTTGACACACAGAGAGAGATCACAAATAGGCAGAGAGGCAGGCAGAGAGAGAGAGGAGGAAGCAGGCTTCCTGCTGAGCAGAGAGCCCGATGCGGGGCTCGATCCCAGGACCCTGAGATCATGACCTGAGCCGAAGGCAGAGGCTTTAACCCACTGAGCCACCCAGGCGCCCCCTGATCTTGCCTTTTAGACTGTAACAATCTTAGAGGTGAATGTGGTGTTTCTTACTCTCTACTTCTCTACTTCCACCACATGTTTCAAGGGCTTTCTCTGTACTGAGAATATCTGTACTCATGGCAATTTGTTCAAGTTCAAACCCAGATACAACTGGAATACCACTTCCTAGGAAGGTAGGAGCCCTGTCCCGAAATACACAAGTGTTTCTGCTCTCAGGTGGAGTCTGGTCCTGAGCCAGCAGAGGAAGTCCAAGCCCCTCCCAGCTGGTTGCCGAGCTGCTTACATGGCATTGGAGGCCATGCTGCTCTCCAGGTGGCCCCTGTCTTGTGGATTATTAATAGTGTAGTCTCTGATGCCATTATAAATCCTCTACCCTTCAAAGGCACTAAATTCACTTAATTATCTTAAAAATTAAAGAATATAGGCATTTTTTCATTATGAAATGTTAATGGAAAGGAAATAAGAACATTAGGTTGAAAAACGTAGGGTGACCTCTGGTTCACCAAGACCCATACTTATTGACCTTGTCTTTTTTCCCCTAATATGTTGATTGATCCACAGTTAAATCATACCAGTCTATAGATCACCCCAAGCCCTGTCGTAAACCCTTGCTGGCACTTGTAGATGCAGAGAAAGTCCCCAGCCTTTCAGAAATGGCCAATTTCTGCTATTTTGAGAAATAGAGATCGTTTTCATCCACATTCCTGGGTTTAAGAGCAGTTTCTGGAGGAAATTATGAAGAATTAAGAGTACTGTGTGTCCTGAGGAGGTATGCACAGAGATCTTGTCTGCAAAAGATTTGAAGAGTTTTCTGTTGCCAAATTTCCTTGTTATAGAACACAAGCTCCACGTATCTTCTGATAAGTAGAGAATGGGACCACATCTTCCAAACCTATAATTACTCTAGACATAGGATATTAACAAAACAAATCAAAGTCAATTTCTCCAAGTGTCAGTCTTCAACTTTTAAATATTTATAAGGCACCATATCCCTAAATCAAAGAGGAGTGCTACAATCCAAAATAACTACTGAATTAATAGCCAGGAAATAACATTTGGATAAAAGAACCATTTACTTTACTGCAGCAATAAATGAAAACACAGAATTATGAGTCCTGGAGCTAATTTGAATAATGTTCAAGAAGTGGGACTCTAGCTGGCTGGGAGTACCTGATATCCTTTGACCATTCCTCTTCTTTGTTTGGGTCTTAATAGTTAAGTGGTTATCAAAGGGAGTCATAAAACTGCCTCCTCTAAAACTGAGAAAGTAGCTTTACAAAGAGGCCATAAAATGTTAAAATACAATCCTGGATCCCCTGACACATGAATATTACATTTTGTGATGTTCAGAAAATGGGAAGAAAGAACAAAGTGAGTGGGGTCCCGGGGCAAGCATTTCAAAGGCAAAATGACTTTTGCCAATCCAGTCCACTCACTCATGGACGCCTTTGGACAAGAGCAGAAGTTGGGGGCTTTACGATCCTGTTTTAAGGAAGACAGGAGCCTGGGCTGTAGGAATGTGGAAGCGACTGCAAAGTTCTTTATTTCACTGCACTTTTATAGCTCTTACCAAATGCCAGGCACTGTTCTAGCATCTTAAGCATATTAACTCATTTGCTTCTCACAAGGACCGGAAGAGGTAGGGAATATTTTTAATCCCATGTTACAGACAAGGCAACTGGCATAGATGATAGGCAACCTGTTTAGATTTGCACAGTGGGGACTGGCAGAGGCAGATTTGAACCTGGGGCATCTGGTTCTAGAGACTGGTTCCTAATCACTACGTTGCCTCTAAAAATGGGCTGATGCCAAGCCAAGGGGTTCCCTCATCCCTGTTCATGCAAGCTAACTTGGGTGCACCAGGGGTGGTGTTTGGGACTTAGATCCAGATAATTATTGATCCATTTTTCTTGGTGAGCAGCCTGGAACCATTTGAGAGGACAATGTTTTGGTCTTTTATGGGTTCGTTTGGGAAGACTCTAAGTTCACAACTTACTTTAGAATAGACCCAGTCGTTAGTGTTGTTTGGATTAGAGGGAACACGGAATCAGCTCCATACTCCCAAGTCCATCCTGAAAAAATAACTTCTTCTCTGAGGGAGCGGAAGCAGACTTCCAGCAAATGGCATTAGCTTCCGATGGGAAAGCAGAGCGCATATGGGGCTGGTAACTACTCTTGGCCAGGCACCAGTAAGGGAAGCAGCAGACAGCGGAGGTGCTGTGTGGAGAACACGAAGCTGAAGGATCCTCTGTCAGAAACCTGGGAAGTTTCTCTGGACCTTTGGGACACAGTGGAGAAGTGCCTAAAACATATGCGTGCACTGAGGCTTTACCGGGACTCATAGCACTAGAAGGAGCTAGTAGTTTAGGTGGTATGCAGACACATTTCCAGAGGCGAAGAGTGACATTTAACGAATTTCCTCTTGCTCAGGAAAAGAGGAAACGATTTCTTATTAGTTGCAGTATAATGTTGTTTTCCTAAATCAACTTTCAAACAGGAAAGGTAGGCTATTTGGGAGCCCATGCCATGTGAAACGTGTGGGGAAAGATACAGAACTCAAAGGAGAGAGCACGACCCGAGTTCCAGCAGCGAGCTGCTCTGCCGACGGAGGACATGCTGACCACCCAGCTCGTGTGTAGACGACACCCGTCATGCTTGTCTACAAAACACCACCAGAAGCCACAAAGAGCTGGGGGGCCAGCTGGTGGCCTGTGTGGCAGTCATGTGAAGATCTGAGTCATGTTCCTGCGGCCAGACATACAATAATGAGATGATCACACACTGCAGCTCATGGGCTCAATTGATATGTGGAAACAGTAAAATTTAGAACATAAGAGAGAATATAAATGTCTCAAGAATTCTCAAGAAATATTTTTAAAAGAACAATTATAAGGCCTTATCCTATCTCAGGTTAAAATATAAACATAGTATATTTTAACATGTTTATATGTTAAAACATAGATTTTATGCCTTTAACTCAGTCTACACTGTAACCCCCTCTTTGAATACCTCTAAGTGTTCAATGTGGCCTCCTGAATGAAGTAAAATTCCCTAGCTTGCCCATCCAAGTTACCATCTTCCAGTCGTCTGTGGAAGCATCAGGCTGGGCATTTCATTACCCTTATTCTCATCTCTCCCTCTCTGTTTCAGATTATTCTACTTCCCGCCCCCCACCCTGCCCCCATATGGGTTTACTTCTTCCTTACCCTGTGCCAACTGAAATTAAACGTTATCTTCTTTACAAGTTCATTTCCATTCATGCATTCCTATCTCATCTATCACTATCTATCACTATCCTACAGTGATGTTGTCCTTCTCTGCCGTTACAGAAATCACTGTAATATTTACGGTCACTTTATACTCTAGGGTTTTCCCGTATGCCCATTAGAACAGGAAGTAGGTCCCTGATCAGATATGCCCATTGGTTTGAATGTGATTATTTGTGATTTGGGGGAAGGGCCCCGTAGCTTTCTTCTGACTCCTCTGGTTTAACATGTGTTCTGTAGCTAACGAACTCACCAGGTGACTCTCCTGTACATGCTGAGGGCTGTTTCCTCCCAGAATCTTGGTATACATGAATACTTAAGCTTCACCTAAACAGTGGCAACACTTCCCATTACACGGCTAACCGAGTCCAAGGGCATTTTATGTATTTGTCTTTTTTAAGTGTGTAAAAGCAAGGAAGATTTGTTGTCAATAATCACTATATTGAAAAAGAGAGGAAAGTTTAAAGAAATACGAACTCCTAGGTATAGTATGTTCCTTTTCTTACTAACCTTCAGTTATTCTCAGTTACTGCTTAATTCACTTTGGTTTTTTTGGGCTTGAGTATATCTATTACTTTGAATCTCTTAATAGGAGAATGGAACATTTATTATCTCTTGGCATGCGATTTTCAGAAATTTCACCGGAAGTTAAAAATCTTCTGGCCTTTCTTTTATGTCTGTTTGAGCTGTTCCAGCTAAACAATCTCAGCTTGATCTGTTTCCTATTGATCTCAGGAACCACCTTTGTTATCTTTCACGCACTAACATAAGCCTCAGGAGGCATGATTCCCACAGAGTCTTCTTATCATGGTGAGAACAAAAAGTAAAAGAAACCTCAGAGTGAGTGTTCCCTTTGGGAACAGAGAAACGTTCTTCTATGTGATGTCTTTTTAACACTGGCTCTTTCATATTGCTAACACGCCCTCCTTGTTTATGTTGATCAGCAAAACAGTCTCCACAGCAGCACTGAAAATTTCAATACTGCCTTTCAACAGAAACTGGTCATTTTAAAAGAGATTTTATTTTTTCTAGCGTATAACATTTAAGATAAAATAAAAAGTAATTCACTATAGTTTTTTTAAAGGTATCAAGCATTTCTTCTTAAACACATGCAGAGCCTGGTGGCTCAGTGGGTTAAAGCCTCTGCCTTTGGATCAGGTCATGATCCCAGGGTCCTGGGATCCAGCCTGCATCGGGTTCTCTGCTCAGCAGGGAGCCTGCTCCCCGCCCCCGCGCCCCCTCCCCCCCCCCCCCCCCCCCCCCCCCCCCCCGCCTCTCTGCCTACTTGTGATCTCTGTCTGTCAAATAAATAAATAAAGTCTTTAAAAAAAAACAAACAAAACACATGCAGATATCCCAGGTCAGTTGATGCAATATTTGTTTATATGCTTCCGTGTTTTCTGTAGTTTCTTTATGAAAGAAGATAGTTTAAGAGTATAAGATTAATCTGTCTTGCGTTGAGTACATTACAGTGGTGTTAAAGGCAGAGGGTAAGGTGAAAGAGAATCAGCACTAAGAGATGATGATGTGTTGAATCTTTAATTTAAAATCAAGCCAATGTCCCTGAATGAGGTGAGTGCTGTGAAGTAATTTTTCTTTTAAAAAATGTTTCTGTTAAAAAAGTTTATTGCTTTCTTATTAAAGTTTAGTCAGTATGGTATATACAAATGTTGTTTTGTTGTTGCTGGTGGTAGTGGTACACACATAACCTGGTTTGTTCCAAAAACTTTTTAATGTGGATTTCGAAAATCCATGCAATAACAAAGAGTAGTAGAAAATAAAAATAGCCCAGAAAGAGAAATCAAAGAGAAACTATGGAAAGGAATATAAATCATGAGCATAAGTGAAGTTACTAGACAGAATGCATGTCCTTGCGTCAAGACATTTGTAAGGACAGCCAGAAATTTGTCTGTAAGCTTCCTAGCAACCACTATGAAGAGAATCTGGTGTGTTAGATAATTTACAGAGTTCGTAAGTTTTTTTTTAAAAAGACAGGGGCTAAGGAAACCCATAGAGACACAGCTATGCTATCTCTGAGTTAACAGAGAAATATCTCTTGTGGTTTTTAGGGAAGATTTTCCCAAGCCACTAATTCTTGAAGTGCGGCCTCCAGACCAGCTATGCCACTACGGAAGAACTTGTTAGAAATGCAAATTATGAACCGGAAAACTCTATTTATGTTTAATGAGCCCTTTGATTCTGATGCTTGTTAATGTTTGACAACCATTGTTGTGAAGAGATCCCTTCAAGAAGCATGGCAGTGAATTCCTCAGAGTTGGGGTGGCTCTGGGTGATGTACAAATTTGGGGGATGGAAGGCAGAATATAAGGGGTTCCCCCAATGAAATGAAAAGCCACTGACTGATGAGAGTCTGCTATGCAATTTTTTAGACTTTTTCTATGTTTGAAAATTTTCATAAAATCTGGGGGGAAATTATTCACTGCCAACAAGTGGTAAAACATCAACCTAACAATACAATCCTCCAAGGAAAAGCTTTGGCTCCATAGGGATTTGTGCAGTGATGTTTCGAAAAAGCGTGGTTTAAATTCTAATACTTGTTTTTTCTTGAAGCTATTTATTACATTTACCTTGCAGCTGCCTTCACAACAGATGTGGGCTCCAAACCTACCCCCGACCCTACTTGATAAGGGGCCCTGAGGGAAGCCTGGGACTGAGTGTGTTCCTTGACAACACAATAATAAAACTATGTTGTGCGGTTGCCGAGATGAGTAAACGAAGTAACGCCCACTCAGGGCCAGGGTCCAGCACAGTGCCTGAAAATTGGAAACAGTGACTGATAGTGATCATATAATCATGGTTGTTGGTGGCACGTCATTGGTATACCTGTTAGTAATTTAATACTGATAGCCTCAAAGAAGGAGGGAGTGGACATAAGGAATTTCAGCGATTAGACCGAGGGACCAACTCTACCCACTCCCTTTGCTTACTGTTGCTGATTTATTACCAAGGATATTTTAAAGGATAAAAATGAAGAACCAAAGATATATATAGTGTGAGGTCTGGAAAGGTCTGTCCCATGGATTTGGGGTGCACGACTGTCCTGGCATGTGAATGTGCTTACCAAATCAAGCTCCTCAAACCCCAAACTTTTGGGATTTTTATGGAGGCTTTATTACGTTATTAATGATTCTTTTTTTTTTAATTGTATTTTTAAGTGCACTCAATATGAGGCTCAAACTTGATCTCAAACCCTGAGATCAAGAGTCGCATGCTCCACTGACTGAGTCAGCCAGGGGCCCCATCATAGTTAATAATTTTTTTTTTATTAACATATAAGGTACTATTTGCTTCAGAGCTATAGGTCTGTGAATCATCCTTACACAATTCACGGCACTCCTCATAGCACACACCCTCCCCAATGTCTGTAACCCAGCCACCCTATCCCCCTCGCCCCACCGCCCCCAGCAACCCTCAGTTTGTTGAACACACTTGTACTGGGTACCTAACCCGACGACAGGCGCGAGCGGTGCCGTGCTACCAATATGTTTCTGGAATCAGTGTGGTCCCTGTGCTGGCGGTCTGTCAGGGGACACAGTGGAACCAACAGGTAGTGACAATACAGTGCGGGAAGTGCCGTGATGAGGGTGGGGGGCACGGGTGGAAATAGGGCTAGTTTAGTGTCCCTGCCTTCATTCCTTTTTTTTTTTTTTTAAGATTTTATTTATTTATTTGACAGACAGAGATCACAGGTAGGCAGAGAGGCAGGCAGAGAGAGAGGGGGGAAGCAGGCTCCCTGCTGAGCAGAGAGCCCTATGTGGGGTTCGATCCCAGGACCCTGAGATCATGACCTGAGCTGAAGGCAGAGGATTTAACCCACTGAGCCACCCAGGCGCCCCTTTCTGCCTTCATTCTAGATCATCATTAAATTCAGCTTTATAAAGTGTATTGAGAATAATTTAAAATGTTAAAAATAGTTACTATGATGAAAAGTTTTCTCAAGGTCACAAAGCTTGTATTGAAACCTAAGAAAAGAGGCAGTCTCCATTCCCAGGATGTTCATTGTCTATGCAGGGAGAAAGAAGAGGAAACAGAGTGATTAGTGAAAAATTGGAAGCGGCAAGTCCAGAGGCAACAAGGGGAGGGAGCTTATAGGTGGCCAAGGAACACAGTGGAGGAGGGTTGCTGATGTGGGCATTGAAGGATGAACACAAGCTCCTGAGGAGCCTCAGTCCTCAGGAAACACTGATGGTTGCAGGCAGAGAACAGCATGGACAGAGGAGAGTTCCCAGCTCACCTGCAGAGAGCACAAAACCAGGAGGCACAGACCTCCAGGGCCCCAGGTTGATGACAAGGGCTAGATTCAGGACTTGCTCTAATTGGCCCTTAGAGCCTGTGAGGCAGCCGCTTGGCCAGGCTCCCATCTGCGGTCCTGGAGCACAGCCCGGGAGTGTGCCTTGCCTGTAATTCCAGGCCTGACTTCCACTCACTGTCCCTGCCAGCCTGCTCCTTGTCTCTGGGCAGTCACCAGTCTCTGTCCTCTGTGGTCAGAGCTCTGAGAAGCCGACCTTCAAAGTTCTGGTCACAGTGTTTGTTGGGGCAGGTGATAGACTGGGGACTACTCTTACAGAAAAACAATGTCCTTGTTTTTCCCTTTCTTCGCTGCACTCAGCAGCAAACCCTTCCCTTCCCCTTCTGGGAAAATATGAAAAGGAACTTGTTCTCAGTTGAATGGGGCTCTGAGTCAGTGGGCCATCAGGATCTATTCTGAAAGAGCTAAAGGAGCCCCTGGGGGAGATGAGAGAAGGTCGCCATCTCGCCGGGGTCACAGAGTGGGGTAGGAAAGGAAGGAGAGGGTCTCTGGGAGCACAGCAGCTGGTCCTGGGGCATCTGCCAAGGAAGCAGTTGCATGTACCTAGACAAGGACCACCCTGGAAGCATGTATGAGCTCCTGGGAGCCACATGTAGCAGAATCAGGATTCACGCATGGATTGCCTGCCTTCGCTGAGTGGCTCCCTCCCCCGTTTTGCACTCAGGGACTCACCAGCTGCTTGTCCCATGGAGACTGGTAAAGTCTTAGCTTATCAGCGTCAGCCCCTCATCTGCAGACCACTCAGTGGGAGTGACACTTGTCTGGGCAACAACCCCTCTGCTCAGTCCCCAAACACGTAGTGTTGAAGGCCACCAATAAAGCCAAGAAAGAGGGGTAGGGTCCTAGGTACCTTGAAGAGTGCTGGTGGGGGCACTCTGCACACCTGCACTTGGGTGGGAAGCTGGATGATGGCATCCTTGCGTCATCAGTAATGTGCTGTGTAACTATCTGTTAAAGTTCTGCTCCAGGAAGGTAGGGATTGTGTCTGTCTTGTTTACTCTTATGTCCTAAGTGTCCAGTAGAGTTTCACAGGGCTGTGCCTCACACCTGGAAGAAACTCCCTGAACATTTATGGAGTGAGGGAATGAAGACCTGATGATCGAGCTGAAAGTTAGTTTACTAGTACTCCCCAAGCCATGCCACCACATCGTCTCATGGATTTGAACTTGTGGGACCTACTGCCAACTACCTCTGTGAATTCACCATGTGTAGACACCCACATGTGCAGAAATCCAAGATCAGGTGAAATAAGTGAGTCAAACAGCCTTCTAATTTTGAGTGACGTGTCTACATCACCAGGGCTACTTGCAGTTGGAGACACACAGAGGGACCTCTCAGCCTGTGGCCCTGGTCCTCAGGTTCTAATCTGAGCTCATCAGCTGAGTGACTCTGAGTGCCAAAAGAGCTTGCTTCAGCTTTTCAAGAGGGAGATAAGTCCTTGCAGTGGATGCACGAGCGCGATGTGGTGATCCTGTGAGGTTATCATGAGCTTCTTCCCATGTCTTAGCCGTGAGAGGATGGGGGGATATTTGCAGCCAGTCAAGGTTGGGTTGATCGCATTAGACTTTAAAGTTAAGAGATGTGAGATATGAATGCCCTAAAGCAAGTGCTGCCTGTCCATCCCAACAAACTGCTTCCTTTCATCTCGGCCCTACAGGGCCACCATGCCCTCTGTATCCTGCTCCTCTGACTCACTTGGTTGGACCTTAATAGCCTCCAGTTTACCTCAGCCTGAACTTGCTGCGCTGTGAGTGCTGCTTGAGTCCTTGATGGCCCTCTTTGTTTCAGTATTACCCAGGAGAGGGAAGGCATAGCCACACATGCTTCTTCCACACTATGGTGCCTGGCAGCTTGAGGACACATAACAGGGAATCTGTAATTGTGTGACAAGTGAGGATAAACTCTAGACTCACTGGCAGTTTATTCAAGTCCCTAAGTCCACCTGAAGAATACTCAAAGAGGAATAGGAAATTAAAGAATATTACAAAAGAGACGTAGAAGATAACCTAGATCATCCTCTAGGAAATGACACAGATTCTATATCAAATAATACAGATTCAGTCAACATTGTTCCCCTTTAAAAGAAAAGGACACGTCAAATGTCAGCTTCTTATAGCTTAAATACCATCTACTCCAATGAGTAGCCACTCTATATTAGTTTTATTTTTTTTTTTTTATTTTTTATTTTTTTTTCTATATTAGTTTTAAAACAACCTAGGCATCTTAGAAAATAAAACATTGCACCCAACGCTGTTAACTTCTGCTGTTAGCCTTGGCATGCTGTAATTTTTTTCAAAGGTTTGGATGTAGTGAGCAGGCTTAGATGTTAATTTCACAAACAGAAACTTGCAAGATTGCCAGAAATTCCTGACTCTTGGTTAGAATAATTCAAAGAAAAAACCTGCAACTTTATGCACATATATGATCTCTACATGAGTTGAACAGATAATTGCACATGCCAGGATGGGGGTAGGGGAAGATCAACAATTCCAGGTGAGCTCTCTATCCTGACTACCTAAAATAGCACGGCCAAGTGGTGCTATTTCAAAAAGTGAAGCTGTCTGGGACATCAGCCCATGGTGATGGGTCAGAGTTTAGAAACCAGTAATAGGGACCAGGCGGGTTAGTCCTGCACTTTATTAACAAACTGCTAAAGATGAAGGAACATCATACTCTCTCGTTTCTGTACTTTGAAATAACAGGCTTATCAAAGAATTTCCACTAATAAGAATTCACAAGAACAAGCAAATACTAATGCTGAACCATAATGGCTAAGCATAGAGGACACCAAGGGGCATGGAGCCTGGAGACTGGTGAATGGTAGAGAAGGATAATGTTGGGAGATCAAAGAGAATTAGAAGCTCAACTTTCTCTCTTTATGGTTTTAGTAGACGTCCATCTGCCCCTCCCTTGTGTATGCTGGAGTGATGGGTCCCAATGCACTGTTGCAAAGTTCCACACCCCACCATGAGAACAGAACCACTGACGGGCAGAACTTGAACAATGGGATTAAAACTAGAAGCTAATAGCAAGAGGGGGCCATACTGGGGGTGAAGAGGATGGTGTGATTCAGTGACCAGGACAGGGCTTTGTTCACGTTTTCTACTCCTGTTATGGGCCTGATCCCATGCTCTATCTCCCCTTGTTCCGTACTCAGAATTCCATACTCTTCTTGGCCTGCTAGTTGGGTTAGGAGTACAGTCTGTTGCCATGGACATATGTGGTTGACCACCCAATCATCCCTTTCCAGTGAGCTGATCAGAGTACATGTTTCAATATTCATGTATTTAGTAGAAACTATTTCCCATTCTGTGCATCAAAAAATATAGGGTGCCTGGGTGGCTCAGTCAGTTAAGCGTCTGCCTACGGCTTGGTCGTGGTCCTGGGGTCCTGGGATTGAGCCCTGCATTGTCAGGCTCTCTGCTTGGCAGGGAACCTGCTTCTCTCTCTCCCTCTGCTGGTCCCCTGCTTGTGCTCTCTCTCTCCCTCAAAAAATAAAATGTTTTTTTTTTAAAAGTATAGTAAAGCCTGTTGTCACTTCTGACACTAAGCATCTCTCTGCTGTTGCCTCACCATGTAGTTGGGGAACTACGTGGAGAGAAATAGACTCAACTTTCCACGTGCTTTTCATGGTTCTTCTATGCAGCAAGATAAACAAGAATTTGTATAGTTTTATTTATAGATCCAGTAAATATTTGTATTGGTTTGTGCCATAAAAGCCCATGGAGCATTCTAAAAGAAGTTTCTAAAAGAAGTTTGGGGTGAATAAAGCAATCACCTGCAGTAAAGAAGCAATCTGTCCCGTGAGGAAAGTGGGGTGCAGTGCTGATTCCTCAGCCACAAGTCTTGAATTGTGTCTTGAATCATACTTGGATTTATTCCCAGATGGACGGAGGTGCTCCTGAAAACACTCACACATACCTCCACGCACATAATGTCATGCGCACGCACGCTTGTATGCGCATGCACGCTTTATTCTTAATTTGCTTTTTGACTTCTATCAGATATTTTATTAGTCTTTTGTGTCCTGCCTTTCTGTCAGTCCATCATCCCCACACTGATGATGAACATTTTCATTTTGCCCAGTTGGGCTGTTGGTATTGTGCGTTGCTATCTGACTCAAGCTAAATGTGCTGGATAGGACAAAAATATTTTGGAAGTGGAATTATATTTAGAAACTCACACATAAGGGTCAGTGAAAATATTCATAAATTTAACAACATTGATAATTTTCATTTAAGCAGTTGAGAACTCAACCATGTTTGGACAGGTTGGCGATTTTTATTAGTTCCTAGTAGAATACGCATTAGAAGAATGTTTTTGTTTTTGTTTTTTATGATTGTGATACACTTCTTGAGATGTACCATGTACCAAGCATCATGCAAAGGGTTTTATAGCATCTCGTTGAATCCTCTAACAACCTGATGGGTAGTGCTCTATTATTAGGCCCAATTTAGCACCATCTACCATTAATGAGGAAACTGAAGTTAAGAATGTAAGTAACTTCCCCAAGGTCACATAAATAGAAAACTGCTGGATTTCTGCTCCCTGCCCTCTCTGTGTGTGATCGTTACCCTATGCCATCTTCGCAATCATCCGAGCGCTCTCTTAGCTTACATTCACAGCGATGCTGCCGTTGCTTTATTCATGCCAGATGTTCTCGTCCATGCGGTATGTAGGCTTGTATTTATATTTGTAAGTCTGTCTCTTACCATTTATAAGTTGCATAAGGAAAAGATTAAGATTCTCAAGTGCCAGCAATTATTCAGCCCAGTACTGCTTTCATGGCTAGCACTGAGTAAATGGGGGCTGGCAGTCTGCTCGGTGCATACTGTCTGGGGCCAACAGTTATTTATGTCTTTGAATCTGAGTATCACCACTTACTAGAGCTCTGGCCTTGGGCCTCTACTTCCTCTTCTGAAAAAGGAGCGTAAAAAGAACTCTCCTAGTCACTAAAAGGGCTAAGTGAGCACCGTGCCAGCCCTCAGTAGGCCCTCAGTAGATGGCAGTGTGTCAGTCGGCTAAGGGCACCACAGCAAGTACCACAGACTGGGGGACTTAAACAGCAGCACTGTACCTCCTCACAGGACCAGAAGCTGAAAGTCCAAGACTGAGGTGTGGGCAAGTTTGGTTTCTCCTGGGCCTCTTTCCTTGGCTTCCACCTGGCCTTTCCTCAGTGTGTGGGCTTCCCTTATGCCACTTCCTTTTTTTTAAGGACCAGTCATTTTGGATGGGGGCCCCTCTTAGGATCTCACTTAGCCTGAATAATTTCTTTAAAGGCTCTGTCTCTAAATGCAGTCACATTCTAATGTACAGGGTTGGGTTTCTTTTTCTTTTCTTTTTTTTTTTTTAAAGAGTTTATTCATTTATTTATTTGAGAGAGAGAGAGAGAAAGAGAGAGAGAGAGAGAGAGAGAGCAAGAGAGAAGAGAGAGAGCGCGCAAGCAGATGGAGGGGCAGAGGGAGAAGGAGACTCCCCACTGAGTGGGGAGTCCAATATAGGGCTCAATCCCAAGACTGTGGGATCATGACCTAACCAAAGGCAGATGCTTAACCAACTAAGGCACTGAGGCACCCAGGCACCCAGGCACCCAGCTGCCCCTTACCACAAGGGAATTACCAGGCAGCTCAATATCAGTTGCTCATCCCTCCTCGGCTGCTTCTGGAATTTGTGGATAACATGTCTTTGAATTCATGTCCTGCTTCCATATAAACAACAGTAATTTAATGATGTAAAGAGTCCCTTGATAAAGCTGTCTATAATGGTTTTTCTTTCATTCTCCTTGGAACAAGGAGAGGGATAGAAGAATCAAGGCTTGATTATAGATAGCAGAAGTAGAAATTAAGTTTTAAATAATGGGACTTTGCTGCTTTCCTGATTCTTTGGTAAACTCTCATAGTCTCTGATCCCTGGGATCTTTGATTGCTAGCCCCACACAAGAGTTAAGTGTGCAGATGCTGCTCTCTTTGTTTTGGCTGTGCAGAAAAGGAGATTAGAAGAGGACACATGTGGAGGGCATGGCTGGTGAGGTGAGGGGCATGGAAATGAGGGAGGAGGGAAAGAAATTGAGCCATCAGGTGCTCACTGTATGCTCTGAACTAGGCAAGCATGGAATAAGAGGGCTCAGGGGAGAAATGTCTCCAAAATCAACCGCACCTAATTTAGGATGGCCAAGAAGGAATAGTTCTCTCAGATCCTTTGAAGAGAAATAAAAAGAAAGGAACTAGCATTCTCTGAGTGGGTACCACCACAGCTATTTTCTCTTTGAATATTCACAACCCAGCGAGGCTCAGAGAAGTTGACCAACCTTCTGGTAAGAAGCCCCAGTAAGTTAAGAAGGCATGAGAGCTCTGAAAGAAAAAAGGGAAGAGAAGGGTTGGAGTAAGGGTTCAGAGAGCTTTAACCAGCTGGGATTCAGGAAGAGGTTGCTGAAGAGCCCCGATGTGTGAAATTCAAGTTGGAAGTGAGAGAACATGTGAGTAGGAGACTAAATCTATGGCAGTCTTGGCTGGGTGAGATGGCTTGTACTTTTTAGGTATCTGGATCGTTCAAAAAGAAAAATGAGCTTGCTGCCACCTGGGGTCCAGACCACCCTGGGGCTTCCCTCCCCTCCCTCCTCCTCTGCCCCTGCACCAGCACTGAAACCAGGCAAGAAGGGCTGGAGACCTCAACATTTCTAAGACCAAAGTGGGGCTCCAGCTCAGGAAACATAGGAAGGAAGGAAGCTCAAAAGACTAGACATGGAGGGGCCCCTGGGTGGCTCAGTGGGTTAAGCCTCTGCCTTCAGCTCAGGTCAATATCTCGGGATCCTGGGATCGAGCCCTGCATTGGAATCTCTGCTTGGCAGGGAACCTGCTTCCCCCTCTTTCTGCCTGTTTCTCTGCATACTTGTTAACTCTCTCTCTCTGTCAAATAAATAAATAAAATATTAAAAAAAAAAAAGACTAGACATGGAAAAAGGGCAGAGATCCTGGAGGAGGAAAAGAAAGAATATGGGGGAGAGCACTGAGAGAAAGGCAGGAGGAGAAATGTGTTCTGGTGACCTGGTAGGACTTTTCTGAGGTCTGCCGGTGATCCTCTGTGCTGGGGGAGACTGCTGATGAGTGGGAAGACTCTCAATGTTCCATGCTTTTCTTGACTATGTAACATTAGATAGATTAGCACAAAACTAAAGTATGTTCAAACCTTCTTTGAATTCCTCTTGGCACATTCATACTGTGGGAGGCAGGAGGAGAAAGAAGATTCCCTGCTTCCCGAATCATGGAGGACCTGCCAGGAGATCTACCAGGCAGGAGGTGCAGCAGGTCACTGGTCCAGATTATGTTATTCAATCAATGTTTCTCAGGGGATTTTCCTGATTGGGCCTCTTCATGGGATAACTTCTGAAAGGGACGCACAGTGACTATGATGAATGTTGTTATTGTTCTTGATGATTTGCTTCTCTCCATATGAGAAGATTCTCCGTGCCTTTGTACTACCACATGACCCTGTGCCTCCTGTGGAATGGCAATATTTCCCTGCCCATTGACCTCAGGCTTGGTCATGACTTGTTCTGGCCTATGGGATGTGAGTGAGGGTGACCGGACACCCCCCCCCCCCCCGCCAAATACACACATACACACAGGGGGCAAATCTATAGGGCCCATCATGTGGTTTCCAGTTCTCTAGCTCAAGCCCTGGAATGAAGATGTGTGGAAGGAGCCAGCCAGAGCTGACGGACAGCTGACATACAATGAGAACTAGAACAAATCTCTGTTGTGGTTCTTTCCTCAAGGGAACCTAATGAGAGTTGCTATAATGACCCTTTCCTTTGTACACTCTCCTTATTTTATATTGCCATGGCTTTTTTAGGTCCAGTGTCCATAGCAAAGAATAACTGTTTCCATTCATGGATGCTTTTCCTTCTTATCCCAAACAATAGCAGACTTTGTATGTGACCGAAAAATCATGATATAAGAAGAGGGAGGGAAAAAAAAATAGAGGGAGAACAACTGCCATATTGAGAAAGAAAAAGAGACTGAGTGTATCTCAGGTCTTTGGAGACTTGGCACTGTTGCATATAAAATCACATTGGCCAGAACGCTCATCAGAGCATATACAACCCGTATCAACACTAGAGTGGCTCCTAGCACCCCTAGGCAGAAAGCACCAGCTTCCACATTAAGTCAGTGGTTTTGGTACTTGGTTCCATTCTAGATCCAAATGGGTAGCTTATAAATATGGATTTCCAGAACCTAACTTGAAATTCTGCTTTGGTAAGTCTAGGATGCAGGCCCTGGAGTCTTTATTCTCTAAGTATTCCCCAAGTGATGCTGGTGAGACTCCATGTTGGGACATGACCACCAGTCCCCTGCCCCCAACTGACAGTCTTTTATGGCTGTAAGGGTACCAGAGGAATCCAGACTGTGCCCATGTTCTGGTCAGAAGGCTGGCATTGGATGCTCCAGGCTGGGTGAGAGCCTGCACCCTGCACCGGAGAGCTCTGAAAATCTGAGGAACACTCACCCCCCAGTGGTCCTTCTAGGATGGGGGGCAGCAATGGCACCAGTGAGTGTACCTGTTCTCCTTGGCCCCTCCTCACCTTCTCCCCTGCAAACTTCTCAGGTGAACTGAGTCCT
This sequence comes from Meles meles, assembly GCF_922984935.1. Classification (NCBI taxonomy): domain Eukaryota; kingdom Metazoa; phylum Chordata; class Mammalia; order Carnivora; family Mustelidae; genus Meles; species Meles meles. Next base: position 73,979,403 of record NC_060074.1, read on the forward strand.
CCTTTACCAGTGAAAGGCAGAAATGGCTTCATTCCTTGTAGCCAGTCAAGCAAGGCCAAGGAAACCAAGGTTTCCTCTGCTGAAGTCTGTGTAGGTGTTGACAACATGCCCTGTTGGCTCACTGTTTACTTGAGGGAGGTGCTCTGAGATGTCTCATGCTCCTTGGACACTGCCACTGAAGCCTCCAAGGAACCAGACCTGACTTCCAGGAAGAAAGAAAAATAAACACATATAGGAAGGCAACCAGCCACCAGAGAGAAATAGAGTTGCTAAAAGACACAGTAGACATTTTGCACATCACCATCATCACCATCACATCTAAGGATAACTGCAGGAAAGTGGGACCAAAAAATGTGACTTAAAAAAAAAATCAGTAGGGCGCCTGGGTGGCTCAGTGGTTTAGGCCACTGCCTTCGGCTCAGGTCATAATCTCAGGGTCCTGGGATCGAGTCCCGCATCGGGCTCTCTGCTTGGCGGGGAGCCTGCTTCCCTCTCACTCTCTCTGCTTGCCTCTCTGCCTACTTGTGATCTCTCTCTGTCAAATAAATAAATAAAATCTTTAAAAAAAAAATCAGTAGATAAATGAAGAAGATAGGTCTCATTTAGATCCGAAGTAGTGAGTTGGAAGGTCAGGTGAAAGAAATATATTGAAGCACAAAGAGAAATAGAAACATTTGGAGATATAGAAATCTGGAAAGAAAAGACAAAATATCTGGAGGATAGATCCAGAAGGAAATGAACAAACACCAAGAATTCCAGGAGGGGAAAAAGCAACTTACCGAGGAGAGGAAATAGTTAAACAACCAAAATAGGCCATCTCCCTAAATTGATGAAAGACCGAAGTCTATAGAAACAATGAAAAATGCCCCATACCCAGACATATTCTGATAAAATTCCTGAAATCTGAGGTAGAAGGAAAAAAAAAATCTACAAACTGCTAAACATGAACAATGAGATCTTAAGAAAAGGAATCAGATTGGTATTTCGTTTCTCAAAGCAACCTTGAAAGCAAAAGACAACTTCTATGCCCATGTGAGAGAGACAAAGTACTACAGTCCTGAATTCCTATGCCTGGCAAAGATGGGCTTCACCCGCTGGTGTGAAGGGAAGCTATTTGTGACTAGGTAAGGATTCAGCGCTTGTAACCAAATGAGCAAGTCTGAACAGAGATTCTGAGAGAGTGTAAGATGACAAGGATAGGAAAAATTGGCGAGCGAGGAAACTTACAATATAGAGAGCTAAATCTAAATGGAAATAGTGAGAGATGGACTGGAATTATTACTATCTATGTCATGTAAGGATTGCTGAAATAAGAGAGACAGTTAGTGACTGCCAGGGGGAACCTCATAACCATCTAGAAGAAAAAGCATTACACCTTGATGGCAAGATCAAGGTCTGGGGGATAGCATGAGATATATAAGCACAGGAAAGGAGCAGAGAAGGAAAGGAAGGAAAACATTTCCTGATCGCAGCTGGTTAGAGGTGGGAGTAGGAACGTTCTAAAGGTCTGCTGAGGTGAAGGTGAAAGAAGCAGTGGGGAAGTGTTTGACCTGTTGCCTCCATTTAACAATAGGGTGTCCTGGGAATAGAATTCTCACCAGTGGGGGAGAAGGAGGACATTGAGAAGCTGGAGAAGCACCAAAGACTTTGTCAGGGTCTTGCTTCACTTCTCCTGAAAGGGTACCTGATATTCCCTTGGCTGTGTTCTGTTTTGAAAACTTGTCTCTCATTTCTAAACTTGCCCCACTCTGGGAACTAACGTGCTCTTGAACTTGTTGAGTATCCACTTTGTAATCATTCAATTTGGGCACCGAACTCCCGGAAGCCTGGCCTCCAGCTCTCCCTGCACAAAAGTCTCCATACTTCCCCGCCCGATGGGCCAAGGGCAGCACCAGAGTTTGCTAAGGAGAATGTAGGCCAAACGGTGAGAGCACCTGTTGGTGTCAGAGCCAGGATCAAGATCTCACGATTCGTGATCCAGGGCTCTGTGGACCAGACCCTACTGCCCCTACCAAGTCCCCTTCCAGTTTGAGGCCAAATTTACCAACTTTCAGGGTGCTCTGTTCAACCTCTCCCTTAAATCAGACTCTAATTAGTCACATTCTGTAGCTTTGCTTTGAGTATGTGGTATTTCAGGTTACCCATTTGAACATAATGATCATATTTATACTTCTATACCAAGAAAATTCTAGCACATGGGAGCACTTTAATAAATCTAATAAATGATAAGTAATAGCATGTATTCAAGAGACAATAGTCTTAATTTAACTACCACTGAAAGGAAACAGTTTTCCTTTATGACAATGATTTGATTAAACAGAAGTTTTAGATTGAGTCCATGTTATGGACCACTATAGAAGAGGAGCATGTTAACCCTTCTAAAAGAGTAGACCGGACTATAAATTTATATTCTGAAAATGAATCGTCATATTTCTCATCATTCCAGTTACTTTTATAAAGATGCACCAGGGGAATAAGACCCTTTCTCTGTCTTACCTATTCATGTTTTATTAAATACCGAGATCACCCAGTGCCCTCTTCCTCATAGCAACAGTATTTGGGTAATTCTTGGAAAAGTCATGTACCACCGGGTAAAGGAAAAAAGCTGCCTGCTCTTGCCTAGTGTTGGTGGATATAAACTATGGGCATGAGACAGCAGTTATTTTTTAAATTCTTTTAAAGGTCACAAAGGATAAATGATTGCAATAACATTTCACCCACTGGCTCTAGGTTTTTACTAGTAAATCCTGATATTGATTTTAAAAGCTGCAAATCCTTTATTCAAATATTTCTGATCGGACCATAAATCCTCTAAATTCAAATTTTTTTCTGAATGAAAGATCTATGAAGAGAGATAATGGCTTTCATGGGCTGTCAAAGCACAAAATGTTACTTTTTGAGTTTGTCATCGAATGTGATATAAAACACCTGAAGGCAGATTATTTATATTGGTAAAGTTATTCTTCGGCATTGGAAACTATTTTCTGGAAAATAAAAATAAAATATCAAAATAGCTTTTTGTCAGAACTAGGAATGTTCTGCTTTTGAATAAGGTGGTAAAAATAATGTGGATAAATGCCAAAAGCTATTTTCTTTGAGTCAAATGTATGCTATTGCCAGGATGGGCCAGAGTGGACTACTTTCCCATATATCCTTCCAGTATATTTTAGCAACCATCTAACATTATTTTTGCTAGATAAATAGGAGTTCATCTTTTAACTGTTCTTTGTTTTGTTTTGTTGGTTGGTTTTTGGTGTGGTTCTTTTCTATATTTCCTTCCCAGAGTCACCAAACATTAGATTCATAGTTCAGATGAATTCAGTATGTCAGAATTATACCTCTCTTTCTGGGTAGTGATTGTGGGATTAAGAAGCTAGTTAGCCTAGTTATTTTCTGTGGCTGCAGACAATGGTCCTTACCCTAGCCATCTTTCTTACCAATAAATGTGTCATGAAGGGGCTCATTAAAGGAATGTGGCCAGGTAAAGAAATCCAGTGATTATAGCTCCCTAAAGAACTAGGAGTTGATGTGCCACAGAGATGGGGCTGGAAAGTCATCTTCCCATAATAAAGACATCAAAGAATGCTCACTAGACAAAATAAAAGCTGGTGTATGTTAATGTAACTCTATCTCTATAAATAGAAATATATACATGTCTACTAATCTGCTATTGTAAGCCCATGCATCGTTTTGTAAAGAAGGGCTGTGGTTACATGATGCCAAATTGTCTTTTAAAAGTTGCAAAAGCTGCAAAAATATTTATAGAGACTGAAGACTCAGTGTTCTGAAATATTTCATGTGTAAAGTTATAAACATGTATCATTTTCTCCTCTGTATTGTCATTTCCCTTAACTAATGGAACAATGTATACCATATATTTTTTTTAGAAGGTTTTATTTATTTATTTGACAGATAGATCACAAATAGGCAGAGAGGCAGACACGGGGGGAGGGGGGAAGCAGGCTCCCTGCTGAGCAGAGAGCCATGCAAGGCTTGATCCGAGGACCCTTGGATCATGACCTGAGCTGAAGGCAGAGGCTTTAACCCACTGAGCCACCCAGGCGCCCTGTATACCATACATTTAAGGGAAGGGCTTACTGCAAAGAGAATTATAGACCACAGTTTTTTTCTCTTCCTTTCTTTCTTTCTTTTTCCTCCTTCTTTTCTTTCTTCCTTCCTCCCTCCCTTTCTTCTTCTCCGTCTCCTTCTCTTTCCTCTTCCTCCTCCTCTTCTTCTTCTTCTTTTATCGACAGTAGTTTCAATCCTAGCTTCAATGCTGACTTGAGCAAGTTATTTTACATGTTTGAGCTGAAGGTCCCCCATTAGGTCCAGAAGGCCCAAATCACTAATCTCACAGTTATACTGATGATTCAATCAAGATAACACATATACAGTGCCCGACACATAGTAGGTGCTCAACAAATGCTAACTAGAATAATAGTAATAATAATAATTGTCATTACTGTTATTTTCATTACAGCTCATTTGAATAAATTCTAACATTCTTGGCCATTTGGCATGAAGTATGGTCACCATTTTACTGTGACTTAGAAATTGCTGATTGTTACGTATTCCCAAGTACGAATGGAAAAATGATGAGCTGGTTGGGAAAAGGAATAGGTCAGATAATTTTGAGAACATCCTGGGAAGAAGGGAAGATGCAGGCCCAGGGAGCTCCTTTCTCCGATCCTGAAAACTGGAGTTTAGGTTTCATTTACAACAGTACATAATCTCAGCCACACATAAGAAACCTTGCCACCTCTGCCCAGTAAAATACAAATCACTGACTACCCATTTTTATTTTAGGCAGTTAGACAGTTAGTACATCGTTAATTCCTGCACATTCTCAAGCTCAATATCATTGTCAGTTCCGTTTTATTTCCACCTCCTTTCCGAGATCCCTGGTTGGAGGTAAAGACCTGCTCCCTGAACGTCTCTGGATATTTTTCTAAGGCAATATGAATCTTCAGGAGCTCCCCTTCTTTGAGGCAATTTACAACTCAAAACAGCAACACATTTTCTTTTCAGGATAGAAATACTGACAATAAAAATGGAACAGCTTTGAAATATATGTTACCGTAATTAAAGTGACTTGATCTTTGGAAATTTCCGAGACAAGTCTTTATTGCATCTATTATTTAATGATGAGCAACGAGCATTAAAGAGTCAGGCTCAGAATACTATCAATGCCAGGATCTGGATGTCCTCGTCATTTCTTTTTTTTTTTTTTTTTTTTTTCTTTTGTATTATAATATGTTTTTTTTTTTTTTTTTTTTCTCATTTTATTTATTTTTTCAGCGTAACAGTATTCATTCTTTTTGCACAACACCCAGTGCTCCATGCAAAACGTGCCTTCTCCATTACCCACCACCTGTTCCCCCAACCTCCCACCCCTGACCCTTCAAAACCCTCAGGTTGCCCCAACCTCCCACCCCTGACCCTTCAAAACCCTCAGGTTGTTTTTCAGAGTCCATAGTCTCTTATGGTTCGCTTCCCCTCCCCAATGTCCATAGCCCGCTCCCCCTCCCCCAATCCCACCTCCCCGCAGCAACCCCCAGTTTGTTTTGTGAGATTAAGAGTCATTTATGGTTTGTCTCCCTCCCAATCCCATCTTGTTTCATTTATTCTTCTCCTATCTCCTACCCCCCCCATGTTGCTTCTCCATGTCCTCATCCCGCCTCGGGCAAAGACACTTGAGAGTCACTACAACAGGCCCCTCCCCCAGAAGATCAACAAAATATCCAGCCAGAACGAATTTCATCTATCAAGGAGAAAGCAGATTCAATTCCTAAGACAGCAGAGCAATTCCAGAGGAGGAGAAAGCAAAGCACGGAACTCATGGCTTTCTCCCCATGATTCTTTAGTCTTGCGGCTACTTCAATTTTTTTTTCTTTTTTCAATTTTTTTTTCTTTTTTCAATTTTTTTTTCTTTTTTTCTTTTTTCTTCTTCTGCTAAATTTTTTAAAACTTTTACCCTTTTCTTTTTTAACATTTTTTGACTAGTTCATCTAAATATATATATTTTTTCTTTCTTTTTTGTATTTTTTTATTTGTTTTATTTTTTAAATTTTTTTCTTTCTTTTTTTTTTTTTTTTCTTTTTTTTTCAGAAGCTGTTTTATCCCCTTTCTCCCCCCCACAATTTGGGGTCTCTTCTCATTTGGTTACAGCGCATTTTTCCGGGGTCTTTGCCACCCTTTTAGTAGTTTATTTGGTCCTCGTCATTTCTGATCACAGAATGTGGCCGCTGGCGGATGCCTCTGCTTGTTTTCTTTTTAGGACTCCCTGTGCCTTTCCTTTGAGGACCCGCAGACCCAGACCAGCTTGTGCTCAGGCAGGCGTTGTCTGTTACAGAGCCATGAGCAGGTGCACTTTGAAAAAGGTGTGGTCAAAAGTGGCTGTGCAAAGTTGTTATACTCCACTGTACGAGACACAATGCCCACCAGGGCACAAGGTCTCAGAAATGGTGTAGTAAAATCACCTTTTTAGCTTCATTTAATCGAGTTTTTATCAGAACACTTTGGGCAGGTGGGTGGCACATCGCATTATTAATATTCTGTGGATGGGTGTTTCTAATAGGACACGAGTCTGGAAGACATTAGCTAGGGCTGTACTTTTCATTCCTAGCTCCATGAAAGACTCACCTGGGAGCTTTAAGAAATATGTATGCCAATGCCAGTCCTCTGCCTATTCTTTTCAATTGATCTGGGGGTGATACCCAGGTAATGGTATTGTTTTTAAAGGCTCTCTTCCCTGGGTAAGTCTAATGACAGTCAGGGCTAAGAATCTCTGGCAGAGGCCTGCAACTATGCCCCCAGTGGTCCCCTCTCCAGTACACAGAACAGAGCTCTAATGTGTCAGAGAAAGACGTTTCCCTGGGGTCAGATCTGTATCATTAATTGACCTTGAAGTTTTAGCTGACATGTTGATTTGCTGGTTTCACTGGCCAACTCCCTACCATACTCTTTGGTAGTTGCCATATTCAGTGGGAAGGAACAGGCTGTCATTTTATCCAGATCCTTCCCTGAAAACCTGTATCTGCTGTATCACGACTTCAGGTAAGTGAGGAATTGCTCTTCCTCGTGAAAAACGGTGAGGACCTCTATTGTAGGCAAGCCTTCCAAGACTTTCTCTATGACTTATGGTAGCCTGTCTCCCACTTGAGCTAGTGGGTGAGAAAAAACTCTGAAATGTCCATCATTAGTGTAGCTCACTTGGGAAATGAAAGTCAGGGAAATAGCCTGGTACCTGGAGCCTTGGAAAGCCTTATCTCATGTAAATTTCTAGCTCAAATTTTCACCTTGTCTCTGAGCTTTTCTGAAGTCTTACTGGAATGGAAAATGTATGTTTCTTCTTCCTTAAGGAACCCACATTTGCTGATGAAAAAGTCCAGGGAGAAAAACTGGGTAATTTAATTCAGTCATTTTATAATTTGCTCAACAAATGTCATTCTTGGGGCGCCTGGGTGGCTCAGTGGGTTAAGCCTCTGCCTTCGGCTTGGGTCATGATCCCAGGGTCCTGGGATCGAGCCCCGCATCGGCTCTCTGCTCAGCAGGGGGCCTGCTTCCCACCCCCACCCCCCCGCCGCCTGCTTCTTGTGATCTCTCTCTCTGTCAAATAAATAAATGAAATCTTAAAAAAACCCAAAAAACACATGTGATTCTTCAACATTTTCATTTAAAGGTATAGGAGAAAGAGAAAAGACATTTTATATTTATCAGAGCATTGGCAACGTGCTAGGATAAATACAGTTCTTTCTATGTTGTCGTCACATTTCATCTGTACCCTAACCCTCAGGGTGTTTCCTATTGTCCTACTTTTCAGACTGTGGAAAGGGAGGTTCAAAGGGCCCAACTCCTTTACGGTCACTGCCCACAGTTCAGCTGGAAATGTGAAGCAGAGCTGGGCCTTGAACCCAGGTCTTGTGATGATGATGGTGGCAAACCCAAGCCCAGACTGACATTTTCCACCTCTGCAGAGCCCAACAGAAACAACAGGCTGAGATTCCAGTCTGAGCTTGATGACCTGTTTCGCACTCAGAAAGTTGCAGGTTTTTCATTATTTTGACTTGACTTCTCAATTTTTTTTTTTTTTTTTTTTTTTTTTTTTTTGCGTGTCAACCCCAAAATGGCATCTTAATGTCAGAAGCCTTTTCTCCTCAATGTTCTAGTCTGTGCTCTGGAGCAGGAAAAGTGGTAATGCTGTGTGGGAAGGCAACATGTCTTGCCCCAGGGGTGCGTATTTCAGTACTTAAAAAACACACAGGTGTGCTGAACGACTTGCATAATGGTAAGAACATGAACTTGGGATTAGACCCAGGTTCAACTCTTATTCTTGTGACTTATTCACGCTGTGACCTTAAGAGAGTCACATTCCCTCTTAGCCTTCAGTCTCTTCATCTATAAATGAGGTAATAAGAAAAATCTATCTCCTAGACTTTTGAGAGAACAAGACTATAAGTCAGGTCTCCTGCGTTTAGTTTTCATGAGTTGCGTAAATCTAAACATTTCAAAGAAGATCAAAATGTTTCACAACTTTCCGAGGCTCGTCACTTGTGAAACTCAGGTGGATTCACACGTTTTGTGTCATTTATGGACTCATCAATTTCGTCATCCATTTATGGCTTTAGTGACTCCAGAAATATTTCTTGAGCACATACCATCTATCAGGCATTGTGTTAGGCACCAAAGATAAAGCAGTTTTCATGTAGCTTAGCGTCTGGCTAAGGCCAGTTTTCCTGCATGCTTTTTTATATCCATTAAGAGATACACAGGAATGATATTCACATACTAATTTATTAATATGAGTCTCCAGAATTGACACGCGTGTAATAGCATTAGATCTACAGTTAATACATTGCCCGCTGTTAGTTATAATTACTAGTAATTATGGTTAATTTCCAATCTAACTCTCTGGAAAAGCAGACAGCCCCTTCCCTCCATGTTGCTGCTTTAAGCCAGCAAGAGCAGCGGCTCACGTGAATCTGCAGGGACGAGCTGGCGCTGAGTGAGCTCTTCTAGTAACCTGTCTGCCCTGCATGAGACCAGTGACAAGATACGTACGTGCTCCGGGCATCGAATCCTTGTGTTTAACAGTCTTTATTTATTGAGCGTGTATGTCCTTCCATCATACAGCTTAAAGTGATCAGGCTGGATTCTCAGCAACGACTGGGTGTCGTCAGTTTAAGTCTTTTTTTTCCTTGCCTAGTTTACGGAGCATTCCCCAATGGCTTTGATTTTACATATGCTCCCAATCGGTATTAATTTTCTGTTCCAAAGTAACAATAAAAGAGTAAAATCAGAAAGAGGAAACCTTGCTTTCCTTTATAGATAGATTGCATGGGAACAGCTGAAGGAGAAGGCAGAGGACATAGCCCGTTATTTAAGGCCCAGGCCACATGGACTTGCTCTATGGCTCTCTCCTGGGTTTTCTTGGGAGTGGGGCAGAGGTCAGCCTGAAGAGTTAGGCAGAACTTTTTAAGGGCAAAATAATTCACAAGATTAGATATTGATAAAGTAACTCATGGGATTGATTTGCATTTAGAATACCCACTATAGATGGCATCCTACCTCTAGTAGAGGAAGGCTTAAGTGTTTCCACACTAAAAAGCTCTAATTTATTTCTCACTCGGGCTCCAAATTCAGCAGCACTCCGTTTGATCAGGCAAATAAGATTGGGAGCCCAGACTGATCTCTTCTGCGTCCCATGACACTGCAGATGAAAACTACCTGCTCTTGTACACTGGCTATTTTTTTTTTTATAGATTTTATTTATTTATTTGACAGACAGAGATCACAAGTAGGCAGAGAGGCAGGCAGAGAGAGAGGAAGGGAAGCAGGCTCCCGGTTGAGCAGAGAGCCTGATGCGGGGCTCATCCCAGGACTCCGGGATAATGACCTGAGCCGAAAGCAGAGGCTTTAACCCACTGAGCCACCCAGGCGCCCCCACCGGCTATTCTTTAACATCTGATTTTTTTTTTTCTTAAATCTGGGGGGATAAAAGCATCATGCTTTACGCAATACTTGTAAAACATCACATTGGCTGCTGAGAGGCTCCTGTGCTCAAACATCCACCCCTCCCCCATGAACCCCTGCCCCCTCGCCCCTCTTCCAATGCCTCATCTTGATCTTCACAGCTGAAGTCTATCCGGACTGTCCTCCTTTCTAGCTGGCAGCGAGTGAGCCAATGAAATACCTTTTCCTGTTGCTGGGTGACTACAGATATTTTGAAAATATGCCCCATAAATGCAGCAGCTTAAAAGCTTGCCATTGGCCGGTTGGGGGTCCTGTGCAATGCTGACGCATTGGGTTGGCAGGTGAATGACAGGTGGCAATAGCAATGCAAATATATTACTGGCCCTATGTTCCACTGGAGAGGAAAACTATTTCAAGGCTGAGTGACAACTATAACATACCCTGTTAGAAGAAAAATAAATCTCCCCGAGTCTACATTTAGGCATCTGAAGAACAGTTACGGGAACACTGCAGAAATCAAAGGGGGAGGGGGGACAACTCAAGGTTGTCTTACCCTCAAATATCCTGCTTTTCACGGTTGGATTAGCAGTTCTCCCTGTCCTAGAAATATATGTGCATTTCTACATACTTTTTGTAGTTACGTGTTGATACATTTTAAACTCCAAACTTGTTTAAACAGGGAAATAATTTTAAACGATGATGAGGAAGCCTTTAAAATTTTTTCTTTGTCTCCTTATCCTTAGTGTCCTCTCCTTCACCTTCCTCCCCTGACCTTCAAGTCCAAAAATCCAGCAGCCACAGGATGTGGTCAGTGTCATGTCAGCACAGTACCGACTGCATTTTATCTCACTCTGTCCACTTAAAATATTTGCGTCCTGGTGGGAGGATAAGCAAAGTCTTGTCTAACTGACTTTGGGCTTCTCTTTGCAGCCAGAGAAAGCTGTTTGGGTACAAGTAACTGCTTTTGCTAACACCGGGTTAACTGTTCATACACAAATCTGCCAAAGAACTTCTGGGAAAGAATGTCCTTCTACTAATTGAATTCTAATGAGGCTAAGAAGTAGATTAGGAATTGAGTTTTTACTCTTGAGTTTCAAACATCAGATCTTCGGGATCTTTGGGATGTTTGGCTTATTCGATCTGCTCAATTCTCCAGGAAGTCCTATTTAGCTCATGAAGAAATAACTACCCGAGAAGAGGGCTGTGGGTTATTGGTTGATCCAGTTTTAAGGAGCTTTCCTGGGTCTGCATCGGTGCCCCCAGGACTCAAGAGCAATGGAAAGATGCTGCTGTGAGGTGATAGGATGAGACAATTGTTAATGAGGAATTCCTGGGCCAATTTAATTGGCATATCCCTGGAAGTTATATTTATCTGCTTTATAAAATTTGGGTGAGTTTGAGAGCCAAATCAAGGTGACCCTCAGTGGGATTAGTGGTGAAAATAGAAATGCTTTAAGGGTATAAGAAAACATTCTTCTCAATAATGCAATCTAGACAAAGTCTCTTAGGAAACCACTATGGCTGACAGGTCAATGGTGGGTGTCGCCAGTGTCTACAATTATGAATTATGAAGGGGGAGATTGTGAGCATCTCATCTGTGCTCCAGGAAATGTGTGCTTTCCATGAGACAGGCCACGGTAGGTTGGATGAGGATCAAAAGTCACATCGTAAAGTTATGTGCCTGTACACCTCACCTGTGAAGGCTGCTATTTTACTATCTGCCTAGTATTGCTTCCCTCCCCCCGCCCCTCCCTTCCTCCCACCTTCCCTCCGTCTCTCCCTCCCTTCCACCCTTCCTTCCTTTCTTTTTAAAAGATTTTATTTGTTTATTTATTTATTTATGGGAGAGAGAGAGAGAGAAGCAGCTGCACTGAGCCTGGAGCCTGACACGGGGCTCAATCCCACAACCCTGAGATCATGACCTGAGCTGGAATCAAGAGTTGGAAGCTTAACCGACTGAGCCACCCCAGCAACACTCCCTCTCCTTTCAAAGAAACCATGTCGTGCTCCAACCATGTTTTTCCATCTTGGAGCTGACATAGTCTTCTGTGACAAGATCCTGTCACTGTTGGTTGGCGCAGGGCTGTGCACTTGACCCAAACCGGACCAACTGGAAAATCTTCTTGAGATCCTTTGAACTGGAACTTGGACAGAGTTCTTTCTGGAGAGGGTGGCCGAAAGATGAAAAACTTGACACAGGCAATGTTTACCCTTTTGTAAGGAAAGCCAGGCTGCAGGGAGCATATCCAGGGCCTAAGAGCTGCCTTGATAGGGTTTTGCAATTTGGTTCAAGGGGCCCCTTGGGGGCTTGCTGCCTCCAGCTCTGGGAGTGGCCGGGTGGGTCTGCTTGCAGCAGTGGGCTTTGCCCAAGTACATTCTGCGGGGCATGCTGTCCTTTTGGTATACAGTGCTCTCCTGTTTGTGACACTTCTTGGGAGGGACTTTGAGCTTACATGTATCATACAGAGGAAGGAGACTTTGACTTCTGGTACCTTGCAACCCCTCCATCCTGCCTTCTCATAAGTGAATCACTATGCAGTGGGAAAAAGAGCTCATGTGGAGACAGACACATGATCACAGCCCAGTGCACACAGGGAAAACAGAATACTTGGACCTTTGGTTCTTAAGGGGCTTATCAAAATAATCAGCCTTGGCTCTCACACTTAACTCCTCAGAGAACAAGAGGAAAGTTGTTTTCAAAGAGATCACTGATGGTTTGAAAGATATTTTAGGCAGAAGAAAAAGTTTCTCCTTGGTTTTAAAGGGAGGGTGAGTAAAAAAAAAAAGTTAAGTAAATAAAGGAAAATGGATAGTGTCATAAAAAAATAAAGGGAGAATGAGTCCTAAGATTTTTTCATATTAGAGCAATGTAGTTACTGAAAACCTGTCTCCCTCTTTTTCTTTTCTTAATTCTCGTGTTTTCCTGCTGGTCGTGAGGGGAAGAGTACTAAGTGTTCTTCTTTAAAATCCAGCTTCATGGATTTTAAAAAATCAAACTTTTAAAAATTAAAAAAAAAAAAATCAAACTTCATGGAGTTGCTTGACAAATTTAAGCCCAGTGGTGAGGATGGCCACCTGTTCCTGCAAAAACCATCACAAAGTTGGTTTTTCACAGAACTCCCTTCTGTCTCTGGAAAGCCCAAGATGAATTACAATACATGTTGGGAGAAATGAACCTGGTATACTGAGGAATGGGATCATTCAGCACAAGAGCTGTTTGGGATCTATGCTTCAAGGGGAAAAATCACTCTTAGATCCCACAACCGTCCACTGAAGTTGCTATTCCTGGGGCCGAAGTCTGGAAAGCACACCTTCATCCGCGGTAGACCTGGGCTGCCTTCCTACTGCGTCACTTTACAAACGAACAAACAAACACGCCCTTCGCAGAGCCTGTTGAAATCTGAACTTGTCCATCTATCAAGAACTAAGCCTTAGATGTCAGAAGGGCTCGTCATCAGACCATAAGGACAGGGCCAAACCAGGACCAGAAGAACCTAAAACAAAAAGTGTCCCACGTCTATTTCGAAAGGGAATAGGACAAATTCAGCATGCCCACCTAGATCTCCATTTCTTACTTTGTAGTACAGGTAAGGCGCTGAAAAGAGAACTGGCACAAGGTAAAATGTTCCTTAAATGTTTGTTATTGACCATCATGCTGCGTGAACTGAACACATACTGGGTAGGAGAGTCCCAAAAAGGACCTCCTTGGCAAGAAAGGAGGCCTCCGAACGGGCAGCGTGTGGTCTCCCTCAGCGGCCTGACCCATGAGTGGGATAAAGCCACTGATGCCTCCTTTAAGGGCTTCTGTTAATATCCAGTGAAATAACGGTGGTGAAAGCACGTTGAATCAGAAGGAATGCTACAGCTGTTACAACACAACTCCTAGCAAGCAGCAATATTTAGAAGTATGTAACGACTGGTATCCTGTTATCCTACGGTAAGCCCAGAAAAATGTGTTTTAAAGTCCATACACCTGTGGATGCTTAACAGCAGGATGGCATTTAAACCTTTTATCCCTGGGCAGGTTGAGAAAAGCCTGCCCTTTCAAAGTTCTCACCAGCACTTCTTATGCTTTCCCCTTTCGTGGGTGTGGGGATGTGATGAGAACCTGAGGAAGCAACTGGAAGCAACTGGGGCCGCTTCTCGGGCCAATGGTGAGGCAGGCTGCACGGTCCCTACCTGGGGGAATGGGGTAAAACCTATTTTGAGCTTGGATCCCTTGGATCCCGAAAATCACAGATTTTCGATTTTTATTAAAATTCTTACTTGTTTACACCTTAATTCCTTTTAGTCTCAACCACATGTGTGAGGCCCTAGCTGGAAACATCAGTCTGTCCTACAGGACAGTCTTAGAATAGTCTCCGTGTCTGTTCTTGGTCATAAAGCTGAGTTTAACTTCTCAGCTTTGCATATATTAGTGTTAAATCCAAAGATAGCAAAAACCTGCATGGATACTGTGTCCTTGACTAGGGATATTCTGGTGCCTGGTTAAAGTGTTGTCTTTGCAGACCCCATGAATTGCTTCCGGGGAAAGAAAAAGCACCTCAAAGAGAGTTCCTATGTCCGCCAACATGCATCCCCAGCATTCCTAGAAAAGGGAAGTGTGCTGAATGGCTCCACCAGCTCTGGTAATGAAAGGAGCGCATTGGAAGGGATAGAGCACAGCCACACGGATGGCTGGGTTCAAGGCCCGCTATGTGCACACCACACGATATGCAACCATACAAATAATTAATGGAGCACCTGGCCTCTGGATAACCACTACACCACCTCCCCATAGACTCCCAGCACCTCCACTGTGCCTCCTCTGTACCCACTGGCTCATTGGAATACAGCCGGCAAGAGGGCTTTACCCAGGCTTTGTTGGTAAGGCTGAACCAGAGGGGTGATCTCCCCAGTCCTTCCACCTCGGGCTTTAGCAGATAAATAAGTTGCTGTGTCACTAACATATTCCAGGTCATGTGCACACACAAACATTATTATATCTTCAAATTACCTTTCAGTGACCGTCTTTCAGGTTTCAACCATTTTCCTAGAAATGTGGCTCAGCAAATCCTTACGTGGAGCAAGGATGGCACCCAGTGGCCAAAGCGTTTCATCTCAGATCTTGTTTTCTCACAGATTTCCCATCACCTGTCTCTTTGGAGACAATGATTTGCCATTTTTTTCTAACGCCAGAATTGAAACACTGAATCATTCGACTATCCCTTAAGCTGAAGTATGTACACACATACGCACGTCCGTGCGCACACACACACAAAAACACACACGCCACACATATTCACACATACAAAATTGAGGCTATAGACAGAAGTTAATTTGGAATGATAATGTTCAAGAGTCCTTAAAAATTTAGCTTAGAGTCTTATGTTAAAGTTGTCTTATTTCAGATATGAAAATTACTGTCCGTGATGTCCCTAATACCGTGTGCATCAGTGTAAGAAACATACAAATGTAAACCCAGTCTCCCATTCTTCACTTCATATCTTCCCCCAAAGAGTCTCCAGTTCATGAGTTCTCATGCCTTAAACATAAGACTTTATCTCCTGACAAGTGCTTCAGCCTTAAACTGATGTTCGCAATCTCATACCCTTGCTATCTTTCTTACAAGGTACTTGGCAGGCCTGGAGAACACAGGATAATAAAGTGGGACTGTTCTCTTTCCTTTGAGCTTTCCAGATGTCGAGAGATTTCTATACAGCTAGATAGCCAATCAGACCATAAGGAAGACAAGCAAGATGCCAGAATAATGGATCATATACCTCCTTGCTCAAAATGATGCAATATCTTCATAATGTTTTCTGTTTCCAGTTTCCTTAGGTTTCTAAGCAGTCTGAAACAACAGGGCTGGAAGTCACATGGACCATACAACCCCAATACAGAAAGAAGTTTCTAATAAAATAGTATTATATTTCGACTGACTAAAGAGCATCATGAAAGCCTCTTCTTAAATGTCTATGTTAAGTTCAGCCCCAAATTCTTTTTTTCCCCAGACATCATCACCATTCACACTTATCTGGCCCACAAACTGTCAAAATGCCAGAGTTTCCAAGAATAACAGGGAAATCAAAAGAAATGACTTCAGGATAAAACTCCATGATATTGCTTATACTTTCCTATTCAGCACTTGAAGGGAAGTATTGTCTTCAAGGTCAAAACAAAACACTGGAGAGGGAAAATCAAAGCCAAGCATGTGCCTTTTTCTTGCTGGTTCTTTGGTTCTTGGTCAGCTTGTGTGTAAAGGTTAATGACCCTGCCCTCACTAAGAGGTGTGAGGTTCAAGTAAGATAATGAGAAGGAAAATGTTTTTATACACTGCTAAGTCATATTATACATTATTTGAGGCATTATTATTCTTTAAACATTTATAGGTAGCCCTAGTGTATATTTTCTAAACTGATGAGGTTGAGATTCTTGTCCTACCTAAAATAATCACTGATCTTTCTCACAAGTATTACTGTATACTATTACCCTTCAAATATAAAAGAGCCATGGTGGGATTTGGAAATCACTTATAATATGTAATTACATCAAGCTGAGCCAAGTCTTCCAGCAAATAACCACATTTTTAAATAAAGCTTAAATTTAAAGGTTTGGGTATTTAGAAATTATAAGAATCCCAAGATGTTTTGTCAACTTTACGTTGCTGTGTGTTTTATTTTCCCCTTCCCTCCTGGAGATACATTTTATAGGCTCATAACATTATAGCATTTTATAGCTGAAAATGGCTTCATCGCACAGACGAGGAAACCTGAGGTCTAGCAATTTTAAATGAACCCAGAGATCTGGTGCCTGCTTTGTCATGTTCATTCTCTCTCCTTTGTCCATGGTCTTACAAAGACTGCTTCAAAAGGGACTGTTCTGGCAAGCGAGATATTTTCTCCTAACTTGGTATTTCATGTCCGGCTTTGAGATCAATAGAATCATGGTTTATGCACTTTTTTTTTTTTTTAATTTTTTTTTCTTTTTTTTTTTTTTTACAGATAGAGAGAGAGAGAGAGAGAGATTACAAGTAGGCAGAGCAGCAGCCAGAGAGGGGAGGAAGCAGGCTCCCTGCCAAGCAGAGAGCCCGATACGGGGCTCGATCCCAGAGACCCTGAGATCATGACCTGAGCTGAAGGCAGAGGCTTAACCCACTGAGCCACCCAGGCGCCCCGGTTTATGCACTTTTTAAAATGATTTTTGGTGGGTCCCTTGCGAACTGTGAGAAACGACACAGAACTACTCAAAGGAGCACGTAATTTCAAAAATAGGCAGAAGGGACAGAACTCATGACCATACAAATAAAAAGAATTTAGAAAGGCATCCTGAGATTAAAGAAAAGAATAGTTTTAACAGATTTAGTCTTCTGGATGGTGGTAGCAGGCTACATGAGTGAAGAGTCTTATTTAATACAGGCATGCCTCATTTTGCTTTAAAAAAACACTTTGCTTTCCTGTGCTTCACAGATACTTTGGTTTTTAAAGGTTGAAGGTTTGTGGCAGCCCTGTGTTGAGTGAGTCTATCAGCAGCATTCCTCCAAAAGCATTTGCTCACTTTGTGTATCTGTGTCACAGTCTCTTAACTGTCAAAGTACTATAAACTGTGACATTGTTATTATATTTTATATATATTATTATATATAGGTGATCAGTGATTATGACTTGCTCAAAGCTCAGATGATGGCTAGCCTTTTTTAGCAACGAAGTATTTGTTAATTAAGATATATACTTTGTGTTTTTAGACATCATGCTATTGCACACTTAATAGGCTACAGTATAGTGTAAACATAACTTTTAAATACACTGGGAAGCCAAAAAATGCATTTGACTTATTCACTTTATTGTGATATTTGCTTTACTGTGATATTCGCTTTACTACACTACTCTGGAACCAAAACTTCAACACCTCCAAGGTGTATTTGTATTATAGAAATTGCCAAATCTACTAAGAATTAATGACAAGGGGCCTTTGCCCAAAGTAGGGAAGGGCAGATATTGTCATTACTGAACACTCCAAAGAGAGTATCCTAAACAAAAAAACCGAATCTCTTTATTTTCATATAGTTCAGGCTTTTCAGAAAGCTAGCAACCTAGAACTTAAAACAAGGTGCTGAGATACAATTTGCAGACACTCTTATAGTCGTAGACGCTTGCTTCCAAATTCTATTCACATGTTGTAACCACTTCTGCCAATAAAACTGCAAATAGTTCAATGAATTTCGTAGAAAATTTTCCAGCTCCCAGGTGCAAGACATGACTTAAGGAAATACAAGGGTTATGAAAATGAGTAAGACCAGGGTTTGCTCTGAAAATGATCCTGGCTTAATCAGGTGAATGGACAGGTGCACAAAGATTTATATCACAAGGTAGAAACTGATAAGTATAATGAAAAAGTGGCAAAACTAGCTGGTTACTTTTGCCTGAATTACAGTGAGAACGACTGCACGGAGAGCACAACCGAGCAGGAGCCGACGCACTGTCGGGACTCCAGACATGCTGAGATGGAAACAGGAGTGGGAACAGAGATCAGAGAATGGACAGAAAATATCAAATAGAGCTCATATGAAGGGTGGGTCAGTGGGAACATGGGAAACAGGATGGAAAAGTGAACTGGAGCTGAGAGTTCAAAGCACTTTTTAGAAGTATTATTATAACAAATGTAGTTATTTATTTTAGATGTTTTGAGTGTAGCTGACACACAAGGTCACATCAGTTTAAGGTGTTCAACACAGTGACTCAACTTCTCTACGCATTACGCTATGCTACCATCTGTCACCATATGCTACTCCAGTATCATTGACTATATTCCCTCTGCTGTACCTTTTATTCCTGTAACTCATTCATTCTGTAACTGGAAGCCTGTATCTCCCACTGGTCTTCCACCCATCTTAATGTCCAAATGAAGGATTTGAAATGATGGAATCTAGAGGCTTATAGAAAATGTTGAGCTTTATAAGATGGAAACCGGCACCAGCAGAATACTGTTAGGCCACTATGCACAGGATGAATTTGGGAGCAGATCTTATGGTGGGTCTAAGAGCTTACTTAAAGAGTAAAAAAAGAGTGAGAGAGAAAGGGAGGCAGGGAGACCAGCTAGGAGAGCATGCATACCAAATGTCTGCATGAGAAAGAAGAACGAGGATCTGAGCTAGTGGAGACTGTGAGTGTGCGGACAGGCGTGAAGGGTGCGGTGGGTGGGGGAGCATGGGAGACATGTTTAGTCCAAATGGAGGGAAGAGCCCATGGGAGTGAGGAGGTGTGAGGACTCAAAGGTGAGTGGACAGTTATATTCAACGTGGGCCTCTGGAGAGGATGGGGAGGGAAGCATAACAGTCAGGGTTTGTAGCACCTATGTACACTGAAGGAGATGCAGAGAGAAAACCAACCATTATGATTGCTAAGCCAAATCAACATCACTGAGGGGAGGGTGTATCAGTTCTTTATTTCCCAGTTCGATGCCTCTTGTCATAGATTGCTTTAACTAGAGGCAAACCAGAAAGGAGAGTGATACAGTCCCAGATGCCCAATGTTCTGGAAAGTTCTGACCACCTTGGCCTCTATAGCTCCCTTCACCATTCAGAAGTCAGCATTCTAACTGGGCCACACAACTGTCCTCCACTCCTGTCTTCCCTGGACCTTCAGGACTTATCACTGTTCTGAAACCAAAAACGAATTGCCCTTTATTTTGTTCCCACAGGGCAGACTCCCTGGGCCTTCATGTGTGCCACTCCAGGAGTACAGTGGACCAGCTGTGTTAGTGTGTGGAAGCAAGAAGAGGGGAGAACCCTTCCAGGCACATCCTTCCTCCCAGGGAAAGTCAACATTCCTCATGACCTTTCAGAGATGGTGTCCCTGTTTTGTTTCCAAACAGAAAGAAGTGACAAATGATGACTGTTGAAGCTGATTAGAGAGGAGGTCAGAGTCACCATGGGATGGAGCTCCACCAGGTGAGTTTTTAAAGAGCCCTCAACTCATAGCCGCATAGTGCAGCAATGGGAAAGCCTGGGCTGGACTTCAGCCCAGGCTCCCCTCACACCGTTGCCTCCTCTGTGTTGTCGACACTCAACAGTGACAGAGTGTAATTATTTTTTTTAAAAGATGTTATTTATTTATTTGACAGAGAGAGAGGTCACAAGTAGGCAGAGAGGTGGGGGCGCGGGGGAAGAGAGCCTGATTTGGGGCTCGATCCCAGGACCCTGAGATCATGACCTAAGTCGAAAGCAGAGGCTTAACCCACTGAGCCACCCAGGCACCCACAGTGTAACTATCTTTTATCTGACCTAACATTCCTCGAAGAGACAGTTCATAAAGAGAAGCCCATACGAACATGCGGACATTTGAACACAAAGCACTCCACGGATTTATGGACATGTCCTAAGCAATGCAGGCTGCCCAGCTCAGCCTCCTGCCACAGGAGCAGGACAAGCCTTTTTGGATGCAGATTCCCACAGGTTTCCCCTGCAGCCAGTTTCCTGCTGAAGGTTCAAGAACTCCCTGATGATAAAAATAAAAAAAATCTAGGAAATTAAACTTGGCATAGATACTATTTAAGTTAACAACAGAGGCCTCAAGTCAAGAGGCGGGGACAAGAGAGGAGACCGGGTAGGTTAGGTGTAAGATGATTCCCAAGTTCCATTTAGACTGCTGCGAGGGCAGCTTTTAAACAACGTTAGAACTAAGCAGAGGTGAACCGGAAAGTGGTTGGTTGTTGGGAGTTCCAAAGGAGGCATTTCAGGAAGACTGGGAGGGCAGAGGCTAAAGTAACAAGATGAAGGTCTTCTTCCCTAGCAGGCACCCTGAGGTCATGGATGGTGTCTCTGTGGAAGCACCCAGCCTACCAGGGAGGAACTCTTAGGTGCTTCCTGCTGACTGTGGTGGGGGAACATGAGCTCCCCAAGCTTCTACGACACGGAGTCCTCCTTGGGCTCCTGAGGCATCCTGACTTCTCCTGACCCCTCCCCTCCTTGGCAGCTGCCTCATTACTTGGGTTAGGGTAAGTGCCATGGTGTTACCCTCTGTCTACATGGGGTTTTCCTCTGCAAGAGGCCAGTGCAAGGACGGGACTATTTCCACAGCTCTGGAAATAGAGTTGGTGGGGCAGTAGGCAGCACATGTTCTGTCTCTGTGCAATTAGAAAAAGGTGCATCCATTGGGAGTTCAGTGGCGAAGAGGCAATCCATTCCTTGACCAGCCCAGTGAGGGTGAGCCCCAACCCCTTCCTCCTTGTGCAGGGACCCTCGTGCAGGACCTATGACAGACACATCTACCCGCACAACTGTCAGGACTTATGATAACCTTTGAATATTTCATGGATCAAAGATGTCTCTTCAAACTTAATTACTTAAAAAAAAAAAAAAAAGCCTAGTATACCCCATCCCATTGTCCAGCCTGTACCCTACCTACTATCTTACAGAGGAGGTTGTAAGATCCTATTTTTGATGTGGCCATTCCTCTTTTGGTACATAAAGGCCACAAGGGGTACCTTTTCCTGGGCACTTTATTTTATTTACTTTACCAGGATGTTAATTTGTGGTCGAGGCATTAATATTGATAACTTGAAATACGCAAGAGGTAGTCCAAGCCCAAACACCCAACATGAGTTATCGGTGTTTAATTACTGAGGCAGTTAAATGGTGCCGTAAACGAGTTCATCTCTGATTGCAGCCATAACCCATGCAGTTTGGAATTGAGAGAAGGGATGATAAAAGGTGGCAATATAACATGGGAACATCCATGAGTTGATTTTAATTGGTAAACTGGCATATATAGTGGTAACTCTTTGGTCTGTCCACCGCATTGGAATCTTAGGAAAGTGCATAAAATTACAGGAGCATATAATTGGTGTGCTAAACTCATTTTCTTATGTTATCACAGCTGGCATCTTTAGGTTATTAAAAGCCTTTAAGCCAGTCATCTTCAAAGAGATCTAATTGTCAATATGGTCTTTATACATTATTCCCGTTAGCACAGAGCACAAGAGATATAAACAGGCACTAAAATCTGCACAAATTTTCTGGGAACACCTTTCTTACTTCACGTTCAAGGAAGATCAGTAAATGTTAATGACGACAAAAACCATTCTTTAGTTTCTTCATTCGATGCACAGGGCAACCAGCCCATAAAGGACAAATTATTAACATTATAACCTCAACCAGACTTTGGTGAAAAATTTAATTCATTAGTTCCAGGAAGTTCTGTGATCTTTTTGTGTTTAGATGACCCTCCAAAAAAGACTGTTTCCCAAAGTATAAATAATATATCAGAACCACAAAAATAAGCTTAGGTTCTGACATTCCTAGATGAGCAACTATATGTTGTTTCATCTACTTATTCTGGCTAGATAATCCAAAAGTTCTAGAATGGTTTTCACACTTTGACCACCCTTCATCCACCCACCACCACTCACCCATGAAGGAGACTTTACCCAACAGGAGAAATGGAGCTAATAGAACAAAACAAAACAGAAATGAAAACATCTTTTCCCTCTACCCTAGCATTCTACAATAGGAAAAGAAATCCCCAAACACAGACAGGTATGAAATAGGAAGACAAGATATGAAAAAAGGTAAGGTGATATTAGCCTTGCATTAATGATTATTAAAGATTGGCTATAGGTTTATCATCTGTGAAATCTATGTTCCTTAAAACTATTCCACCAAGGAGTACAAATGGTAGTGAATTGAAAGTAATTAATGGTATGTATTGTACTCTCCAAAATTATGGGATTTCCATCTCTCCTACTTATTTCTCAGAGTTCTCAGGGTATGTATACCTTACTTATCCTTAAAGTGTGGCCACTTAGCCTGCCTTGATTCCTTCAGCTTCTGCTGGTCATTTTGATAGAAGGTGCCTTCCCTCTGGTCTATATGAGGCTTCCTTTCTCTTGGGCTGCCACTTTCTGTAGCATTCTATCCACACTCTGGAACCCTCATGCTCTCGGGGTCGTTCATTGCCCTGAAACTGTACTGAGGTCCATACCTTTAGTGTCCATTCACATTTTTAGCTGAGAAGATGAATCTATAGGAGGCTGGGGTAAGGAGCAAATCCAAGAGACAAACCCCATGCTGAACTTGAAATCATTCAGACACTGAGGCCTGTGGCCTCAATTTCCACTAACAAGAGTTCTTAACTGGCAGGCCTCCTAGTCTCTTGTGTAAACAACCTCTTCTCAGTGGTGTTCTCAACATATCTGAATCCAAGCTGTGGCACGGTTTGAGCTGCTACCGGAGTCCCGCCTATGTATGTGTGTATTTGACCTCCAGGTCCTTGTCAGCACCAGAGGATGGTATTTCCTTCCAAACCCTGACTTCATCTCTGAATCACTGATCAATAGCTTGGTCCCAGCTGCACATAACCCAATACATTGACTCAGTCATCCTAAAATGATGAAATTTTATGGATAACTCTGATTCCAGATTTCAAATCTCTCTCTGTTTTCTTTACTATCTCTGTTAAAAAATTATTGTAAGTAGCAGAGGTTACAATATATTCAAATGCAAGCTTGGTTTTTCTGTACATTTGGGTCAAAACAAAGCATTTATTCACTGCTATTTAGCTACAATGTTAGGAAACTGCCATTGCACACACTCCAGTGTGAAATTTCAGTAAATACTTTTCAGTGTCTTATGTGCAGGATTATTTTAAGCTGACTACATTTTAATGTTAGTGCTGCAGTTATAAGACATCAGCCACCAATTATGGTAATGTTTTGTTTACTTTGTATATCAGGAAAAAGAAAGCCATTAGGGTGAAATTATCTACTATATCTCAATTACATTGTAATAAGATACTTACCAATATCTTTCAGGATAAAATCTGGAATAAATCAGTTAATATTCTTGATAATTTTAAGATGAAATAACCCTTTGATCTCAAATTTAAATACTTCATATTTTTAGTAAGTTTGCCAGCTAACAATAGAAAAGCATGGCAAATTCCAAGACAGTGGTGTTTTCCTTACTCTATGGAATTAAGAATTAAAGCTGAGGGGCGCCTGGGTGGCTCAGTGGGTTAAGCCTCTGCCTTCGGCTCGGGTCATGATCCCAACGTCATGGGATCGAGCCCCATATCGGGCTCCCTGCGTGGCGGGAAGCCTGCTTCTCCCTCTCTCACTCCCCCTGCATGTATTCCCTCTCTCGCAGTGTTTCTCTCTGTCAAATAAATAAATAAAATCTTTTTTTTTTTTTAAAGATTTTATTTATTTATTTGACAGACAGAGATCACAAGTAGGCAGAGAGGCAGGCAGAGAGAGAGAAGAGGAAGCAGGCTCCCTGCGGAGCCGAGAGCCCGATGTGGGGCTCCATCCCAGGACTCTGGGATCATGACCTGAGCCGAAGGCAGAGGCTTTAACCCACTGAGCCACCCAGGCGCCCCAAATAAATAAAATCTTTAAAAAAAAAAAAAAAGAATTAAAGCTGAACAAAGGGCGGTATGTTTAGAGGGTACACAGCTATTGATTTTGACCTGCTGTGCCTCTGTATGTGTCCCATCAAATAGCTCCCGCAGTCGTATCTGTCCCACTGTAAGCCTTGCTGTCTTTCTCCCTGCTGGTCCTTTCCTTATTCTAGCAATGATGATAATATAATAACAGTAAACATACAAAACAGTAAGAACAGTAAAATATTGGTGGCAGTTATTTCACTAAATCGGATTTCTAGGTAACTAAACTTTATTAAAGTATAAAAGCTGTACCTAGTTTTCATGGACATATTTATAAAATAGATAGAAGATAAAAAATAATCATAGGTAACTATGGTTTTAACATATTCTTAATGAGTAATTGTTTTGAATTACAGAACACTGATGCTTTATGGATTCCTTCCTTCCTTCCTTCCTTCCTTCCTTCCTTCCTTCCTTCCTCCATCCAACACATATTTACTAAGTACCACCATGTTCCCAGAACCGTAGGGATAGAGCAGTGAACACAACATACAAGAAGGGATACCTGGATGACATTCACATTCTAGCTGATAAGCTAGATGTTTATCTCCCTAACAACAGGCCCTGACTGCCACAGTTTGGGGTGTTCTTTCTCCTCCTTCTGCTGTCAGCTGTCACCTCTTGCTGGCAACATGTCCATCCTGGTCTGGGTCACCACTGCAGCTCTTTTCCTAAGCCTCTCACTGAGCCAAGAGCACCATATCCCTTGGCTTGCACCCATGCTCAGTGTGCTGCTCCCCGCCCTTCTGAGCAGTCCCCTCATCCCCACTCTGAGTTTGGAGTCTTCCCTTATCCCCTTTCTTTACTCATGTGCCTCAACTCTAAAGATCTGTTGCAGGGATCAGGTCCAAAGGTCTCTGGACCATTGTTCCTGGGAAGATGAATGCATCTGCATGCAAACGAAACTCTTAGAAGAGTAGCAGTCACCAAGGGTTGTTACATACAAATATCACAATAGAAAACACTATCTTTCTTACTGTTGTGTTTGCTAAGCTGATCATTCTGAACCTCCATAAACACTTAAAAAGGCAGAGACCAAAGCTTTCAAAAGGGAGGAAACTCAGGTCTCCCACACTCTCACATTTTGACCATGACTGGTTAGAAACGCACGGCAAGGAACAAGAATTCTGGTGCTGCCTTTATGAGAATGGTGGTGACCAAGGTGAAAAAGAATATCTAGGGTGCCTGGCTGACTCAGTTGGAACATGTGACTCTTGATCTCAGGGTTGTGAGTTCGAGCCTCCTGTTGGTGGTAGAGATTACTTACAAATATAATCTTAAAAAAACAAAGGTAAAAACAACAACAACAACAACAAAAACAACCAAAGGTAAAGAATATGTAAGACTCATTTACAGACTTACCATATGTTGGAGTTGGAAGAAGGTTCCACTGAACAGCAATGAACACGGTGGTTAGGAACTCCAGTTCCAGGGCCAGATTGCCTGGCTCTACCCCTTACAATCATTTGACCTTGGCCTGTCTACTTAATATCTCCATGCCTCAACTGACTCAGCTGTATGACTATGTACTTCACAGGATTATGAGACTCTGAGGAATTATATAGGTAAAATGCTTTGTTAAAAAGCAGCTGGCAAATGTTAGCTAGTATTATCCTAATCTCTTCACTTATTCTTACAGATGAAAGTACACAGATTTTAAGTGAATAGAAGGTTGGAGGAAAATGAATGTTAAAGCCAGGTATCCCGATTCTCATAATATAACACAGATTTTTTTCTAATATCACACTTACTTAACAAATGGAAAGAAATAAATACTGAATCATTTAAATGATCATGAAGGGGCTACTCAGTTACATGTAAGTCCCTTTTCCCCTCTAAGACTGAAATATTCAAACACACCTTTGCTCAGTTCTTTTCCCTAATACCTAGTGGGCAGGAATGATTGTACAGAGGCAAATGACAACTGGTCAGAATGCTGTGTGGAGCTTAACATGTACTAGCAGGGCACACTTTGCTTCCTTACCTTAAATTTGTCAACTTCGGCTTTTGAACATGTTGCATGGTATGACAGCACCTAATTCAGAAGAAAAGGGAAAATGAACCATTTAATAACTAGACATGACTATTCTCTGAAATTCTCCTGGTTTACAAATAAACACAGTTCATTATATCACCTTGACAATAGTGGATTTTTTTAATTGAAGTGTAATTGACATACCATATCCTATTAGTTTCAGGTATATATGTCATGGTGATCTGATACTTTCACACATTACAAAATGATGCCCATGACAAATCTAGTTACCATCTGTCACCATGAAGTTATTATAATGTTATTGACTGTATTTCTTATGCTGTACATTATATCCCAGGATTTATTTATTTTCTAACTGGAAGTTTGGATCTCTTCATCCTCTTTATCTATTTCATCAGCACCTCCCCCTGCCCAACTCTTCCCCTTTTGGGTGATCAGAAGTTTGTTTCTTGTTTCTATGAGTCTGTTTCTGTTTTGTTTTATTTGTTCTTTTTTTTTTTTTTAACATTTTATTTATTTATTTGAGAGAGAGAAAGAGTTGGGTTCAGGGCAGAGGGATAAGCAGACTCCCCTCTGATCAGGGAGCCAGATGTGGGGCTCCATCCAGGGACTCCAGGGTCATGACCTGAGCGGAAGGCAGACACTTTCGAAGGCTGAGCCACCCAGGCGCCCCTGTTTCATTTGTTCTTTTGTTTTGTTTTTAGATTCCACGTATCAGGTGTTTGATTCGCAAAGGTCTTCTTCCATTCAGTAGGCGGCCTTTTTGTTTTGTCGACGGTTTCCTTTGCTGTGTAGAAGCTTAGCTTGACGTAGTCCCATTTGTTTATTTTAGCTTTTGTTGCCCTTACCTGAGGAGACTAGTCCAAAAAATATTGCTAAGACTGATGTCAAAAAGCTTCTCTGCCTATGTTTTCTTCTAGGAGTTTTATGGCTTCAGGTCTTACATTCAAATCTTTAATCCAATTTGAATTTATTTTTGTAAATGGTGTAAAACAATGGTCCAGTTTCACTCTTTTGTGTGTAGCTGTCCAGTTTTCCCAACACCATTTACTGAAGAGGCTGTCTTCAACAGTGGATTTTAATGTACACAAAATTTCCAATAACCGTGACACAGATTGTTACTTGTGCAATTGCAAAGGAATCTACTATAATGCTGAATGGAACTGTAGTCCCCGCTAAAGGCTAAGTATTTTAAGGCAGGATGTTTTTATAGCTAGTTATTTTGTCAAAGGGACATGTTGTGGCTCAAGACCACAGTTCCCAAAGGACATGAATACTTGCTCTGTGGAATGCTCTGGACCATAAATAAATAAAAATGTGGATGGTGTGCGTGTGTGTGTGTGTGTGTGTGTGTGTGTGTGTGTGTGAACTGTGGCAGACACTACAGATGGCTGACTCAACTTCCATTTCCGGTCTAGTCTCACTAGCTTGCTTTTTTCACATAGGAAAGATTATATTGATATGCCCAAGCATCTGTGATGTTTTTTGTAAGAGGATTATATTTCTCTGTCCTCCTGACAGCCTTAATATATGACTAGCTTTAGCCAATGCCATGTGGGGAAAAGCGGCAGATCCTGTTTTTGAGCAGTCTGTAAGAGCCATCACATGGTTCTGCCATCTCCTGCTCCCTTCCATGGTGGGAAGCGTGTGGCCCCCAGAAGGGCTGCTCCCTGAGCCAGTGTCCCAAAATGAAGAGCATTGCCACAGCTGAACCACAGCGGATGATGCCTCAGGTCAGCAGGACCTCAAGCTCTGTGGTAATAAGCTCACTGTAACTTAGGATTCAGAGGCTTGAATTCACGGCTCCCGGCAGCTAGGGCAGTCATGTGGAGTGGGAATGTGAAATACAAGTGGGAAGGCTGGGGCTGGCTGCCTCTTTCCTTTTTCTTCTCTGAAAAACAGCTGCAAGGCTTGGGGTGCAGCAAAATCTGGTGTCTGTCAGGTGACCACTAGGAGTGTGAGTGATGCCTTATAATGGATAGTAGAGCAGAATGGGAGAGAGAAATGAGTCTGGCCCTGGACTGCCCTGCCTCAGACTTTTGTTATGTAAGACAAATAAACACACATTTGCTTAAGTCAGTGTTGGTATGTTACAAGGCATACACACACACACACACACACACTTTATATACGTTGTATATTTTATGCTACCAATCCCATTCCTTTTCTTAAAAGATTTTATTTATTTATTGAGAGAGAAAGAGGGATCATGTGCAGGGGGGAGGGGTAGAGGGAGAAGCAGACTCCCCACTGAGCAGGGAGCCCAATGTGGGGCTTGATCCGGGTATCTCCTGCTTAACACCAGTAATCCATTCTTGGAAATCAGGTTCCACCTGAAAACACCCACAGGGAACCTGTTTTCCATTATTTTTCATTGAAAAAAATTTATAATACATGATAAAAGCTACAAGGGCTTCCTAAAACTTAATGAAAACACAGTAAAATGAATCTGTACGTATGAAACAAAAAAATGTTAGGTTATAAATTGCTTCAAGTGTTTATCTTCTGATAATAACCAAAACGTCTTAATCAAACATTGCTCTCTATTCAGTAGAATTTTCTCTCCCATTGTCAGCACTTTGATCACTCGCCTCTTTTCCCTTAGTTTTCTCAAAACTTTCTCATCTTTGGGAGGGGACACATTGTCAGATACCATGAAGCAAAAACAAGAGCTAAATATTAGCAGCAGCAGGGACAGCCGAGATGCACGGCCTCATTGTTAGATTCTGTGTGGTTCCCAACATGTCTGTCTACACATGATTTGGACGTTAGACCAAGTCTATCTGCAATGTAAATCAAAAATTTTCCCATATCTCATTTTGTTTAAAACAATTACAGAGTTTTTGGGGAGTATATTTTTTCCCAGTATAAACAAAGGCACAACAATGTGTCTTGAGGGGGCGCCTGGGTGGCTCAGTCCTTAAGCATCTGCCTTCGGCTCAGGTCATGATCCCAGGGTCCTGGGATTGAAGCCCACATCGGGCTCCCTGCTTGGTGGGGAGCCTGCTTCCCCCTCTACTGCTCCCCCTGATTGTGCTCTTCCTCTCCCTCTGTCAAATAAATAAAGTCTTTTAAAAAAATGTTGTATTGAGAAAGAAATATGTTCTATGAGGTTTGGTTATTAAAAGCCAAGATATTTTCTAATGGGGAAACTTCTGTGATGTGGTCCTGTACCTCACTCAGTTCTTAGGAAGGTTACATGGGATAATACATGTCAAATGGTTGGCACACAAATAATCAACTTACAGCTCTTGTATTAATATTTAATTACATTTCTGTCATATAAGTATTTGGTAGAGTATTGTGTCATCCTAGTATTATTTTCATTGGATCATAAGTACTTATAGATATTTTCAATGTAAAAATAACTGAATGGATTTTGTTCTTTTAGTTCAGTTTTACTCTGGTAACTTTAATTTGGATGTCATTTTATTAAAATTTCTTACAACTTACAAGTCTCTCTTTGCAGATTTAATCTGCAAAATTTATCTTTACTTTAAAAAAGAAAATTGCACAAGAATTCAAGCTGAAATTCAAAATCTCTACCACCAGATGGTGCTTAGCCAGGCTTGTAGTATTCAGGGCACACCACCCACTCACCTTGTTTAAATCAAATTTGCCCACAACCTTTATTATTAAAAAAAAAAAGAAAGAAAGAAAAAAGGAGCCATTAACTCCACTTAATTGAAAATATTTGAATCAGTGAAGCAGACAATTACTGCAGAGAAAGACTTTTGTCCACTTCACACCACTTTACCACAGTTGGCGTAATTAGTTAGCTTGTTCATCACCTGCTTCCCCCGCTATACTGTAAGCACTCGGAAGGATCAGGTCTGGTTTGGGTCCCCCATGGATAGCCTGTCCCTAGGAGTGTGCCTGATACTTAGTTGGTACTCAGTAGATATTTGGTGAATCAAGGGCTAAAAAAATAAAATGATCTTAAAAGAAGCTCTCCATTTCCCATAATGCTTCATTGCTTATATTATGAGTGGCCTTAATGGCTATCTTTTCCTCAGTGAAATCATAATATGTCTTAGAGCATAAACTGAGCCATGTAGGTAGGGTTGCCAGATTTAGCAAATAAAAATACAGGATTACCCAGTTAAATTTGAATTTCAGATCAACAATCAATATTTGCAAAATTGGGGACATACTGTTACTAAAATACTGTTATTGATCTGAAATTCAAATTTAACTACGCGTTTGTACCTAGTGTTTTTAAACCTTTAAAAACCTTGTGTTTTTACCTAGAAACCCTACTTCTACGCTCTCCAAATTAAAAAGGCTAGAAACAAATATGGAAAACTCAAAGCCACATCCCAGAATATTCATGCTCTTCCTCCACCCTCACCCCGCAATATCTCCCAGTGACTTTTTTCCCTCAGTATTTTATTTGACAAACCTGTCAAATGCCTTGAGTCTGGAATATTTTTAGCAATGCCAAATAACCCTATTAATCTAAGATCTTGTGACAAATCTGTGGATGGATGCCACTGAAGAAAATAAAACAAAAGTAATTCCTGATTACTTTTAGCATAGCAAATATTCAAAATATTCAAAAGAGAATCATACATATATATATGTATATATATACACATATATGACACCATATGGCACAACGAATGACTAAAGACTAAAGATCAGGCAAATTTCTATAGTTGAGAATCAAACTTAAAGAATAATATATATATTTATAGGTAGATAGATAAATAGACATGGACTGGAGGTTTTTCTTTAAAAAAAAAAGATTATTCAAGTATAATTGACATGTTATATTAGTTTCAGGTGTGCAACATATTGATTCAACAATGGGGTGCCTGGGTGCCTCAGAGGGTTAAAGCCTCTGCCTTCGGCTCGGGTCATGACCCCAGGGTCCTGGGATCGAGCCCTACATCCGGCTGTCTGCTCCTCGGGGAGCCTGCTTCCACCTCTCTCTCTCGCTGCCTGCCTCTCTGCCTACTTGTGATCTCTGTCTGTCAAATAAATAAATAAAATCTTAAAAAAAATATTGATTCAACAATTCTACACATTACTCAATGTTCACCACAATAAGTATAGTTACCATACAATGTTATTATAATATTATTGACTATATTCCTTATACTATACTTTTCATTTCTGTGATTTTTAATTTTATAACTGGAAGTTTGTATCTCTTAATCCCTTCACCTATTTGTCCATCCTCTTACTCCCTTCTGACTGGTAACCACTGGTTTGTTCTCAATATTTAAGAAAGTGTTTAGTTTTTTGCTCATTTGCTTTGTTTTGCCTTTTTTTATATTCCACATGAAAGTGAAATCACATGGAATTTGTCTTTGTCTGACTTCTTCACTTAGGACAGTACTGTTGAGGTCCATCCACGTTGTTGCAAATGAAGAATTATATATATATATATATATATATATATATAAGATTATTTATTTATTTGAGAGAGAGAGAGAGTGAGAGCACATGCAGGGGCCTGGGGACGAAGGGGTGGGAAAGAGAATCTAAACAGACTCGCACTAAGCTCCTAGCTGGAGGTGGGGCTGGATCACATGACCCTGAGATCACAACCAGAGTGAAAATCAAGAATTGGCCACTTAACCAACTGGGCCACACAGACACCCGAAGAATTATAGTTTTTTTTTAACTACTATTGTCAGACCCTCTTGGATAAGTGAGCACTTCCTCCATGAGTCCAGACTCTATTAATTTTAGAAGAATTCCATCAACTGTCTATTTCATGTCAAGAATCTAGGTATCGGTTTTTGAGTGGTAATATCTTTGGTCTAGTAAAAATGCTTTACTATGAATGCATTGTAGTAGTTTTAAGAAAGAAGCCTTTGCAAATCTTAATTATACAAATATTTTCTCTATGACGAACATTGTTAGGTTATGAGTTTAGCCATAACATACTCACTTGTCAATTTTTTTGATGGCTATATAAATTTGTATAAAGCTTATGTACAAAACTGATCCACAGAACACTTGACAAATATTAAATGTTCACAAGAAAATTTCTATCCCAGATGGTTTTATCTTGTGTGTTTGTATTAAATTAGAAAACTTCTCAAGTAAAAACTAGTGACTCAGTTTTGCTGGTGAACTCTAACTTGAGAAATCTTTTTTTCTTTTTAATATTTTATTTATTTATTTGACAGAGAGAGGTCACAAGTAGGCAGAGAGGCAGGCAGAGAGAGAGGGAGAAACAGGCTCCCCACTGAGCAGAGAGCCCGATGCGGGGCTCGATCCCAGGACCCTGAGATCATGACCTGAGCCGAAGGCAGAGGCTAAAACCACTGAGCCACCCAGGCACCCCCTAACTTGAGAAATCTTAATAGCTCCAAAAATAAGTTACTATTTGCAAAACCCTACCAATTACAATTAGCTTTTGGATTGAACTTGCTCTTACCAAAACAAAGAAACAAAAAATGCAGGAAAAGCAAGATAAAGCAATCATCAGACCCATGAACAAGAGGGTAAAGAACTCATGTTTTTGTGTGGCGCTTCTACAGTGGGAAAATACAATTAGCTGCATTTCAAAAGAAAAACAATGAACTGAGCTACGAAACACGACCAAGGCTTGCCCTCTGTCAAACGCGGTTCAAGACCAGAGCCAGTGCTCCCCTTGAATTCCCAGGAACTGCCCTTGAGTAGCTGACAGCAAATCTCTCACATCAATAGTTTTGAATGTTAATTTATCGTAGATCTGGGCAGTCATTTGCTCCTAAGATGAGAAATGGACCATTACAGATACTGGCTGAGAGAAGCACAACTATAAAGAACTATTTAACAGGGAGGAGGAACACAGCCCTCGCTGAGGCCCCAGACTGGCTGTCTCGGGCAGAAAGGAACGGCATAAATACTTACTGAAGTGTTTATGACTCTGGTGGCAAAAGTGGCACGTGGTGGCATTTAGAAACTAAACATATCTGAGTTAAGTTAAGCCAGTCCAAAGTAAAGTCCTAATTAATTTATGTTGATGAGCTCCATAGAAATAAAGAAGATTTGCTAGCAGCCATAGGCCTCCAGCCAAGGATGATGACGACCCAAAAGGAAAAGAACTTCCATTTGCTTGGAATGACCTAACGGAAGTGCCATCTCAGTGAGGAACGATACTCGAGGATTTCTTAACAAAAGGATGACAAGCTTCACAGATACTTCCACGGAATGAAGGTGTAGAAACAGAGATCATCAGTTTCTACTGTTAAGTAGAAACTTAAGTAGCTTTTACTACTTAAGTAGAAACCGAGAAACTGCTTGCTTTTTAATGGAATGGAATGTTCACAAAGGAACTTCAGAAACCTGCGTCTGCTATGTGATATGTTACCACGACCTTCAGAATGTATCTGCCATTAAAATATATATATTTTTTATTTTGTATTTTATTTTATTTATTTTTTTAAGTAGGCTCCATGTCCAGCATGGAGCCCAACATGGGACTTGAACTCACAGCGGGGAGATCAGGAACCCAGTGAAAATCAAGAGTCAGATGCTTAACCAAATGAACCACCCAGACGCCCCTAAAATATATATATATTTTAAAGATTTATTTATTTATTTGAGAG
Source organism: Meles meles (assembly GCF_922984935.1). Taxonomy (NCBI): domain Eukaryota; kingdom Metazoa; phylum Chordata; class Mammalia; order Carnivora; family Mustelidae; genus Meles; species Meles meles. The sequence goes on from NC_060074.1 coordinate 74,013,341, forward strand.
AGAGAGGATGAACAGCGGGAGAGAGAGAGACAAGCGGACTCCATGCTGAGTGGGGAGCCCTACCTGGGTCTCCATCCCAGGACCCTGAGATCATGACCTGAGCGGAAATCCAGAGTCAGAAGCTCAACCAACTGAGCCACGCAGGTGCCCCTGTTATAAACAAATATTTTTAAAAATCCAAAACAGATTTGACCTTTTTGAATTTAAAGTAGAATGAAGATACCTGCTGAATCTGGGGTAATAAATAACCAATTGTCTGCCGGACTTTAAGATCTGCTGCTTTTTAACTACTACATGCAAGAACCACATCTGTAGTTCCTATCAACACATATTTAGGTGGGTCCTACTATGTGCAAGCCATTGTAACAGACATTTGGAGCTTCCCTTCCCCCTCCTGCCAAATAAATTTTACTTGGGGCCTCAATTTTTTTGACTGCTGGGAGTCGTATGAACCACTGTGCTGAAAATGGTTGTTGAGACTTATGGAGGAGGCCAGCACTGTGCGCTGTGACTGATTACTGATGTCTTCAGTAGGCGTTGGGCAAGAAGAGTGGTGGCATTTGTGCTCCATATATGCAATCAGAATATAAGAAATGAGCCTCTGGGGGCGCCTGGGTGGCTCAGTGGGTTAAAGCCTCTGCCTTCGGCTCAGGTCATGATCTCAGGGTTCTGGGATCAAGCCCCACATCCGGCTCTCTGCTTGGTGGGGAGCCTGCTTCCCTTCCTCTCTCTCTGCCTGCCTCTTTGCCTACTTGTGATCTATGTCTGTCAAATAAATAAATTAAAAAAGAAAAAAAGAAACTGTGGTTGCAAGAAATATCAAGTTCCTACTGGGTCCATCTTAGTGGGCACTTAAAAGAATCATCTTAGTTTTGATGTAACAAGCCTCTTGTTTTATATAGAAACAGAAAGAATAAAAAAGCGCCCACCAAATTGTGTTCAGTGAGATGGGAATAGAAGTTTTTCAAAGAGCTTGGTGTTCTGAAATCTACCTTGACAAAGATGTCCCTATATTAGAAGTTTAGACTTTTAAGTCAGTGTGAGAACTGCTCATCTTCGCTGGATTCCCTATTAATGAATCTCCTTGACAGAACAGACGTGCCATTTTTGCATTTGTTTCATTCAAAGGTGCGGAGTCAACATCTCCATTGGTTTGAGAGAGCCCTCAACTTGGGATGAGTTGTGTCTTCATCATTTATTCACCCAAAGCAAAGGTTTAACCTGATTATTCGATGTCATTACCAAATTAAAATGATAATATTAGTAACAACTCCCCAAATTTCAACCTAATCTTGAAAAGCAAGACTCTAAAATACTTTCATAATTATAAATACTACCTATGAGCTAGGATACAATGACAACACTGACATTCCTTTGGTAGTTACTCAAACTATCTTTTACCCTTTGCCTGTAAGTTGATAAATATTGGTACAGGTACACTTGCCAGGGGATAACATATTTTGTATTGCATAAATCCTGAAACTCAACAGGTCCTCTGCAACTACATGCAAATTATTATCCACAGAGATGAAGAAGGCCACACATCCTTTGCTATTTTTCTCATGAGAAGTGGAGTCTACGTCCTTTCCTCTTGACTCCAGGTAGGGTTTGTGACTATTCACTAATAACATAATATATAATAGTGATGCTGTGCTAGTTGTACTGGGCCCTGGCTTTAAGTGACTGGAAGCTTCAATTGCCTAGCCCATGAAACATTCTCTCTTGTAGCCCTAAACCACTAAAGAAGCCTGAGGGATGAAAGGCCAAATGCAAGGAGAAAGAAGTCAAGGAGCACTATGAAGCCACACATGAAAGTGAGTGAAGAAGCTGTCCTGAAATACATCTTTCAGCCCCAATCACCCACCTGATAACATGTGGATCTGAGATGAACCATCTATTCCAGCCCTTTTGGAATTCTTGATCCATACAATCATAAGCAAAATGTTGAGTGTTTTAAGCCACTCAATTTTAGGATAGTGGATAAGGAGCATTAAATAAGCAAAACAACATCAGTCTTCAACTGGGACTTGCCACTCCATGTCATCCATAATTTATGTAATGTATTCCAACTGTCAACTAAAGCTTGTCTTTCAAAACTTAGGTAAGATTGGCTTGAACCCCTAAAACCATGCAATACTACGGAAATTCAAAGCCTTTTTCAAAGTATGTGCAAATTCTTGGCAGGTTCATATTGGCCTTGGCCTTCAAGTTCCCATGTATTTTTATGCTGTATCCATTGTACAGAGATGTGAAATTCAACTCCTTTTTAAATTTTCATAAAAAGGTGCACTCACATCAAGCATTCATGAGTTCAGTAGATCAAGAAGATTTTCTTTTTGTTCTTTCCTCCTTCCTTCTCTCTCTCCCTCCCTTCTCCTTTCTTTCTCTCTCTTCCTTTCCTCCTCCTCTCCTCTCTAGCTCTCTCTCTCCCCTCTCTCTTCTTTTTGTGAAAAACAAAAGATGGGGTTACATCATTTCAAATCAAATGCCAGCCTCACCATTCTCAAAATGCCTCTTGATTCCTTACACCAATGGGAATTTCACTGACCCTTAATCTCTTCAGTTGCAGCCTCTCTTCATTTTTCTGGCTACTCTCCAATGTATTCTTCCCTTTCAACTTTTCTCCCTTCTCCCTCTATTTCAAATGTAAAATAACAAAATTCTCTCTTCTTCTCACACAGAATGTCTTCTACACCCTTTGGTTGTTGGAGGCAGTTAAAACCTATTCCATCATATCTTTACTACCCCCAAGAGGGCTTGCCAAGGATTTTCCCATAAAATGCCTGTACCTATAGTTAGATAATATTTCACCCATATTGTTATACATCAGAAGTTCTCATACACACCTTAAGTCATTCACTGGCTCAGTGATTCTCAAACTTTAGTGTACATCAGAGCACAGATGTCTGGGCCCTGCCTTTAGAGTTCCCAAGTTCACAGGTCTGGAGGGAGCCAGAGTATTTGTATTTTTAACAAGTTCCCAGGTGATGCTGATGCTGTCTGGACACCAGACCTTGAGAACCACCGGTCTAAATCTCACCCATGGATTCCAGGTTAAAAATGCCTAGAAATCAGAGTGGACCTTACTGGCTGGATGTTGGAGTGAGTAGAGAGGAAAGAGATAAAGTTCGTCTAGATCTTCTCCCAAATCCCAGTGTGATCTGAATAGCTTCTTTATTTGAAATGTTTCCTTAGCTTTATTTTACTAATTCCACTTCATGTAACTAGATTTCTTTTCATTTCTTAATTATGTTGAAAATGGAAATATAAAATAAGTGAAATTAGTTTCATTTTGGTTTATGAAAGCAATTGGATCAAAATCCTGTTTAAAATCATGTCATCACATAAGTGAACTCTACAACATTTCTGAGTACAGAAATCAGAATTCATCCCTGAATTGCCACTGACTTATAGTATGACCTCCGTCTTTCCTTATTTAAATGGGTCAATAGTAGTACTTGATTTTGCTTGTGTGGATTAATTGACTTATGGATTATGTACAGCAATTCTAAAGGCAGGCCATTTCCTTTCATTTAGTGAAGTGTTTTCTTAATTTGTCACCACAGTACAATGACACTGGGAAGCAGTATAGCTTGGCAGTTGAGCACAGGGGCTTTTGGAGTCAGACTGACCGAGCTCATAATCCTGGCTTCACAAGCCCTGTAACTTTAGCCTAATGGCTCACCCCATGTGATGCTCAGTTCTCTCTTCAGTAGAAGGGGGAGATATCTGCATTTTCCATTCAAATTTCACTGGCTAGTGCAAGGCCCATGGCTTCATTTAACTTCAAGGGAGTGCAAAAGTGTAACCATACCATAAGCTCAAGAGGGACAGAATCAGAAATATTTGCTCATGAACCTAATGAATATCACAACGGATTAGGCAATCATATAGCAAGATGTGTTAGAACTGTGTTTAAAAGCAGAGCAGATATGCCCAATGTATGAATTCTAGTATAGGAATTTTGTGGTGTTATTCGACTTTCATTTATTTCCTGATTCTCTTCTGAGTTTCAAAGAGTTGTGTTTGGTAGGCAGGATCTCCAAATAAGTGAGATTACAGTATATGCTCATTAAATATTCTTTATATTTAGCATGTATAGTACATGTAGTATATGCTCATTAAACATTGTTGATTTGACTAAACATCTTCTGATACCTATAGAAGAGAATTATTTATAAGTGAAGGATTATGATTGGATTTTTCTGTTACTTTAAGGAATTGCTTAGTTATTAATGTCAATCATTTCAATGTCCTTAGGGTGGAAGAAACACACTATTTCTTTCAAAAAAGTTGTATGTGGTAATAATTCTCCCAAGTAATAAAAGTTTTAGTAAGTCTCTCATTAAAGATCTCAGCTATTAACAGTTAAATGAAAAAGGTTTCTTTTGGATAATTCTTAGTGTGATTTAATATGATCCTATACAAACACATAAAGGACTATCATTTATAACTCCTTCAAAATAAGTGTTCCTTTCCCACAATTGCATTATTCCCCACATTTTGTTTTAATGTGAGACTGTTTTTCTTAATCATGTATGTTATTATATGTATTAATGTTTCATAAATGCTTTTCTAATGAAACTCCTTGCTTGTTTTTCTTGTTTGTTAATTCAAACAGAAGAGAACGTAACATTTTTCTGGACTAACTGAGCAACTGGAATGGTTATTACTGTGTCTAAATATATAATATGTGCCTATATTATAATATGTGACTATAATATGTGCCAATGGCTTTTCAAATCTATAATTTACATATCTGGAACTATTAGTAGTCTGATTTCACTTACTGGCATACTTCTAAGCAGCCCATTATTGAGTATTTATATATTTTCTATACCTCTTCCCTCATGGGTTTTGCATAACCAACAAGGCTACTGTGGTTGCTAATTTGGGAGAAAGAAATATTGCTTATTGCAGTGGTTATGCAGGAAGCATGGAGAACGTTATGTTTGATGCAGCTTGGTTTTGCTGGGAGCCCCTTTTGGAGTGAAAGGAGTAAGGAGGGACCAGGCCTACTTTGAGCCACTGTCACCCACAGGGATGGCTGGTTGCCATGAAGGAAGGGAAGTCCAAAAGTTAAGACTAAAAAGGGCAATTTTTAATCTGTCTGACCTAAAGTTGGTAGCCATAGAGATCAGATGACATTTGAGAAAGTCAGGAAACAGCATTATCTCAGTTGGGTATCTAGATCATGAGCCATTCATCCAATCAAGGAGTATCTACTGAAGACTTAATTTGTGCCAAGCACTGTGCACATGGTCCCTGTCTTTTTTTTTTTTTAAGATTTTATTTTATTTATTTGTTAGAGAGAGAGAGATCACAATTAGGCAGAGAGGCTGGCAGAGGTAGAGGGAGAAGCAGGCTCCCTGCTGAGCAAGGAGCCCGATATGGGACTCAATCCCAGGACGCTGGGATCATGACCTGAGCCGAAGGCAGCCGCTTAACCAACTGAGCCACCCAGGCGTCCCCACATGGTCCCTGTCTTAATGGAACTTCTGTTTCAGCATTAGAGAGTGTACTAAGCAGGCAAACATATGCATTGAAATAATAGCTACAGAGTCAATTAGCAAAATGCTGAATGAGAATAGGGGTGGGCCAAGTGTGGGGCATGGAAGGAAAGTTGGTTAGAGACAGCCTTGCTGATATGGTATTTAAGGTAAGACCTGGAAAATAAAAAGGAGTTAGCCAGACCAAAGGGTGGGGGGAAGATATTTTGGGCAGAAGGTGAAGTTGCTTCTAAGGCTAATATGAGTGAGGCAGGGGTGGCCTGAGATGAGGTAGAGGTGCTGGGCAGAGTCCAGGCCATCCAGGGCCTTCTGGGCTAATAAAGGATTTTATTATCATCAATGGGAAGACACTGAGGGTTTTTAGGCAAGAGACTGACATGATCTGGTTAGCTTTCCCATCACTGTGATCGTGGAAACCCCTTCCCAATTACACCTGATCCCAGAGGTGCCTGCCCTTCCAACTTTTGAGGCATTCATTCCCTTGCCTGTTCTTGAACTTATATAGAGGGATCCCCATTACATGTAGAATTTGACCCTGGTTGCTGTGTAGAGGATGGATTGGAGGTGGACAAGAGTGGCTATGGATGAGAGAATGGTGGATGGGCTAGGACAGTGGAATTGGAGACTGAGATCTATGGAGACAATGCACAGGGATCTAGAAAGAAGAGCCCTGCTCAGAGAGAAGAGGACCAGAACCACGAAGTACTCAGCCTTTGTCTGTATTGGGGAGACTGTGGCAGTCCAAGTACCTGGCCTGGGTCCCATGCTTTGAAGGGCTCCATTCTGGCCCTCTTGGGGGATTCAACAGTATGTAAGTGGACAGTGAGAGAGGCCTAAGGCCAGCCACAAAGCCTTGCCAGTTGGGAAACACTGAAGTCCCAGGGAAAGGGGACCTCATACTGAAAGCTTAGAGAAAATATACCTTTGATAGCATCTCATGCAAGGGCCATTGCCTTTCAAAAATCTTATGCTTGGTGTCTTCAATAAGATTCAAGAAGCTGGAGCAGAAAATCATATAGGTAAAATAGGTCTGGATGAAATTAAAAAAAAATTTTTTTTTTAAATTGAATGAGATAACAAATGTCTACTGTCACTTTCTCCCCGACATATCTGCAAAAGCACATATTTCCAGTTACTCTTTACTAAAGCATCTTGCTTTGTTTTCTTTATGACACATAATCATGAATTTATCTTGCTAGCTTATTTGTTTGCTTATCTACTGATTGCCTTTTCCCAAAGACTACAAGGTGCATGAGAATAGGAATATTACTTGTTTGCTCACTGCTGAATCCTCAGTACCTAGAACAATATCCATCACAAAGTAACTCAACAAATACTTAATAGTGATTGAATACACAGTCAACAACATGCAAATGGGATTGGTTAGAATATGGGAAAGTTTCAAGGGAATCCAAATTATAATAGCAGAATTTATATCCTGATAGGAGTTAATAAAAATTTTTTTTTTTTAATGCAAGAGTTCAGGATTGACAAATCATTGGAAAAGAATAGAGAGATCAGAAGTGGACTGACACTTACATAGTCATTTGTTTTTCAGCAAAGGTGCCAAAGTAATCATTCCAATGGAGAAAAAAAGGACTTTTTAATAAATGGGACATATAATAAAATGAACCTCAACCACTACCATGTACGAAAATTATTGAGATGGATCATAGAGCCAAATGTAAAAGCTAAAACCATAAAGCTTTTAGATGAAAACATAGGGGAATGTATTCTTGATTTGTGGGCAGGTAACAGTTTCTTATATCACAGAAAGCAATAACCTTAAAACTGAAAGAAATGACAAATTAGGCTTCATCAAAACTAAAAACATCTGCTCATCAAAAGACACCATGAAGAAAGTGAATAAGCAAGATACAGATTTGAGGAAAACATTTACAACACATATATCGGACCAAGGATCAGTATCCAGGATATGTACAGAACTCCTACCATCCAGTAATACAAAGGCAAGGAATCCAATTAAAAGTGGGCAGAAATTTGGGAGCTCACAAAAGATCTATAAATGGTAAATAAACACATGAGAAAAATACCAAACTATTTTAGTTGTATATTTTGTATATTTATATTGCTGTGTATTGTATATTTAAAATTAAAACCACAATAAAATATCACTACATATTTACCAAAGGGCTAGAATTATAAACAATGATAGCACCAAATACTGATGAGACTGTGAAACAACTAAAACTTTCATAGTTACACACCAGAAGAAAAACATTCCTGACATTTTCTTATAAAACTAATATATAGGGTGCCTGGGTGACTCAGCTGGTTAAGGTCTGACTCTTGGTTTCAGCTCAAGTCATGATCTCATGGGTTGTGAGATCAAGCCCTGTGTTGGGGCTCCATGCTCAGTGCGGCACTCTGCTTGAGGATTTTCTCCCTCTGCCCTTCCCCTCACTCACACTCTCTTCCTTTCTATCTCTCTGAGATAAATAAATAAATATTAAAAAAAAAAAACTAAATATGCACAGACCTTTTGATAGAGTAATTCAAGTACTAGGTATTAGGTCAAGAAATATAAAAGCATATGTTTATAAAAATATTTTTTACAAAAATGTTCATGCAGTTTTATTCATAGAGCCCCAAGTTGGAAATAGCCTCTGTATCCATCAATGGGAGAATGAATAAACACATTGTGGTATAATTCCACAGTGAAATACCAATCATCAGTGGGAAAGGAATAAACTTACATATATTCTCAATATGGGTGACCCTCAAATGCATTGTGCTGGTTGAAAGAAGCATTAAACAAAAGATTTCATATTGTATAATTTAATTTATGTGGAATTCTAGAATGGGTAAAACTAATCTATGGTAGAAAAACAGAACAGTAGTTACCTCTGGGGTGGTGGTGGGTGTCTCTGGGAAGAGGCATGGGGCAACACTTTTTGCACTTGTGACATATAAGATATATTTTAGTGAAAAATAACAAAATTGCTATTGTAAAACTAGTAAGTTTTTAGGTGGTTTTATGGACACAATTAGGGTACCAAAGCAAAATCTATGTCTAAATAAGTATTATAAATATAGTTATATTAGTACTGAAAAATATGAGTAATATTTTTGAAAAAATAACTGCAGTGTGTAAATGTAACAATTTGTTCATGATCATGTAATTAAAATCCTATAAAATCCTATAATACATAAACAAAACCAGGCAACTGCAGGTAAATGCACACGATTCATTTTCCTACATAGTGAGAAGATAAAAGATACTGGTTCATTTTTGCCTTATTAATTACAGTAATATTGATTAAAAATGCTTTTGTAAAAGACACATAATAAAAAAACTTCTAAAAATTAAAAAAAAATGTGATCCACATGGTAAAAGTTAGAAAAAGCAAAATATAAGAAAGTAAAAACTCGGGAAGAAAAAGATAACTTAAGTAAAGCCAAATCTTTCATCAAAAACAAAGATTCTCAAATTGAATTTAAACATTAAATTCAGATGTATGCAGTTTATAAGAAATATGCCTAAAACAAAATAACTTAGAAGTAACAAAAACAAAATGTTATAATCAGTGAGAAATGAAGGTACATTATACTTAAGGGAACAACGTGAATGATGGTAGATTTTTAATTTGTAGCAGTGAAAACCAGAAGACTGTGATATCTTAAAATGGTTGAAAGAAAAAAATGTAAACTCAAATAATAAAATGGTTAGCTCCAAGCACTGGTTACCACTGATTTTGATTTCTTCTCATAAAAATACTCTACATCTTTTATCACTCTAATTTGCAGGCAATGGTGAGCCACTGATGGTTTTAGAGACAGATATGATAAGTTATGGCACTTTAGGAGAATAAATCTGTATGTTGAGTGTACTATGGGTGAGCAGAGAAGACATTAGAGCCAGGATCATTAGCTTGGGTAAGTAGAACTAATACAGGGAAGAAGAAATAAAGATCTGAACCATGAAAGTGGAGATATTGCAGGAACAAAACTGACTGGGACAGGCAGGTGTCTGGATGTGAAAAGCCAAGGAGAGAAGTTAAAGATAAACCACTGTAAATGAAAACATCAAATCAGTATTCTGTTAATAAAAAAATATTTGTTTGTCTTTTAAAAAATTTTTATTTATTTATTTGACAGAGAAAGACACAATGAGAGAGGGAATACAAGTGGGGGGAGTGGGAGAGGGAGAAGAAGGCTTCCCGCCAAGCAGGAAGCCTGATGAAGGGCACGATTCCAGGATTTTGGGACCATTACCTGAGCTGAAGGCAAACGCTTAATGACTGAGCCACCCAGGTGCTTAAATATTTGTTTTTTAATGGAGATTATAACTGCTAGATATGCTGAGTCTGGACTTTTGGAGGTGCATACAAGAACCAAGAGTCAGCTGGAACAAAAAAATCTGAAGCTTCAAAGGGAGAGAGAGTGTGAACTATGAGTTGGTTGTGATCTCCCCTCTGTCATTTGTGATTTTTTTTCTATTTGGGTCCTTTCTCTTTTTTTTGATAAGTCTAGCTAAGAGTTTATCAATTTTATTACTTCTTTTGAAGAACTAGCCCTTAGTTTTGTTAATCTGTTATACTGGTTTCTTTTTGGTTTCTATTATCATTTATTTCTGCTCTAAACTTTATTAAGTCCTTTCTGCTGGCTTTAAGCTTTATTTGCTCTTCCTTTTCTAGCTACTTTAGGTGTAAGGTTAGGCTGTGTATTTGAGACTTTTCTTGCTTCTTGAGGTAGGCCTGTAGTGCAACATATTTCCCTCCTAGGGTCACTTTGCTTCATATCAAAGGTTTTGGGCTGTCTTGATTTCATTTTCATTTGCTTCCATGTATTTTTTTTAAATTCTTCTTTAATTTCCTCGTTAACCAATTCGTTCATTAGTAGGATATTCATTAACCTCCATGTATTTGAGGTCTTTCCAAATTTTTTCTTGTGGTTGAGTTTAAGTTTCAAAGTTCTGTGGTCTGAAAATATGCATGGTATGATCTTTATCTTTTGGTACTTGTTGAGGGCTGATTTATGACCCAGTATTGATCTATTCTGAAGAATGTTCCATGTGTACTTGAGAAGAATGTGTGTTCTGCCGCTTTAGGATGAAATGTTCTGAATATATGTTAAGTTCATCTGGCCCAGTGTGTCATTCACAGCCTTAATGAAAAAATTCCTTATTTTCCCACTTAGATGATCTGTCCATTGCAGTAAGTGGGGTGTTAAAGTCTCCTACTATTATTATATTATCATCAATGAGTTTCTTTATGTTTTTTATTAATTGACATATATTTGGGTGCTCCCAAGTTGGGGGAATAAAAATTTACATTGTTAGATCTTCTTGACGGTTAGACTCCTTAATTATGATATAATGCCCTTCTTCATCTCTTGTTGCAGTCTTTATTTTAAAGTCTAGTTAAAAGTATGGCTACTCTAGCTTTCTTTTGACATCTATTAGTATGACAGATGGTTCTGTATCCCCTCGTTTTCAATCTGCAGGTCTTTTTATGTCTAAAACGAGTCTCTTATAGGCAGCATAGAGATGGACCTTGTTTTTTACCCATTCTGGTACCTTATGTCTTTTGATTGGTGCATGTAGTGCATTTACATTCAGAGTGATTACTGAGACATATGAATTTAGTGCCACTCTGTTATCTGTAGAGGTGTTTCTGGTGATATTCTCTGGTCCTTTGTTGCTTTTGGTCTTTTTTTCTCCAAAGAGTCCCCCTTAAAATTTTTTGCAGGGCTGGGTTGGTGGTCATGAACTCCTATAGTTCTTGTTTGTCTGGGAAGCTCTTTATCTCTCCTCCTATTTTGAATGACAGCCTTGTTGGATAAAGAATTCTTAGCTGCATATTTTTCCCATTCAGCTAATATTTCTATTCAGTTGTATATTTCCCGCCACTTTGTTTAGGCCCATCAAGTGTCTGTGAATAGGTCCATTGTAAACCTGATCTGTCTTCTCTTGTACGTTAAGGACCTTTTTTCCCTTGCTACTTTCAAGATTCTTTCCTTGTCTGTGTATTTTGTTAATTTGACTACGATATGCCTTGGTGATGGCCACCAAGATTAGGGAATTTTTCAGCTATAATTTGTTCAAATAAACCTTCTGCTCCTTTATCTCTCTCTCATCCTCTGGGATGCCTATGATATGAATGTTACAGTTTACTAAGTCACTGAGTACTCTAAGTCTACCTCATGGTCCATTACCCTTATTTCCCTCTTCTTTTTGGCTTTCTTATTTTCCATAATTTTATCTCCAGTATCACTGATTTGCTCCTCTGCTCCATCCATCCTCATTTTTATGGCCCCCATCTGTGTTTGCAGCTTGGTTATAGCATTTTAAATTTTGGCCTGACTAGATTTTAGTTCTTTTATCTCTATAGTAAGGAATGCTCTAGTATCTTCTATGCTTTTTTTCAAGCCTAGTTAGTATCATTGTAATTGTTGTTTTAATTCTAGTTCAGACATCTTACTTATGCTTGTATTGATTAAATCCCTGGTCATGAGTTCTACCTCATGTTCTTTCTTTTGGGGTGAATTCCTTCATCTTGTCATTTTGTTTAGAAAAGAAAAGACTCGGGAAAAAAACCCAGCAAAACAAACAAATAAACAAAAACAAAGCAAAAAAAAAAAAAAAAACAAACAAAGAAAAAGTGAGGAAAAAACAAAAAACCCTAAGAAAAACAGAAACACAAAACAAGAAAATCAAACCAAACTAAACAAAACACAAAAACTAGATCCTGGCTGGGTTTTGGTCTGCTTGTTAAAAGAATCTAGATCCCAAAATAAAACATAAAATAAAATAAAATAAATAAAATAAAATGGAAGTAGACCAAAATTTTTAAAAATATGAAAATATATTTATATAAATTTAAAAAATAACTTAAAAATTTAAAGGGAATTGTAAAATATAAGAAAATAAATAAAAAAATAATAAAAATAAAAGAAATAAAGAATAAGAGTAAAAAGGAAGCTCAATCCTACTTTCCCTAGAGCTGAAGATTTGCAGCACTCTATGATCAATAAACTTGGTGGGAGCTAGTTGTACTGGTTTTCTGGGGGAGGGGTCTGCTGCACTGATTCTCAGGCAGACTTGGTTTAGTGGAAATGAGTGTCCAGGGCACGGGGGAGAGGGGCAGGGGGGATTACGAGACTTGGTGTACAAGGCTCTGGCCTCAACTAGGTGGTGCTATTTTGCTCCCTGAAGGCTTTCAACACTGATGGGCAGAATGAAATTGCTGCATCCTGCTCTATAGCCTCGGACCTGAAAGTTCAAGCCCCTCCTCTTCAGTGAACCCTCACAGAAATGTAAACAATCACCATATTTGTTTCCCTGGTTTCTGTCTGAACCCTGCACTCAAAGTAGCAAGTGAAGAGAAGACGCTCATGCTATCTGTTTAATTGGTCTTTCCCGTACCTTATATTCAAATAAGTTCAAGAAAGTTGGCATGATTATTCTCTTAGGGCTTTTTAGAAAGCCACCACAATTATTTGATCATAATTTATACACCAGTTCAGTTAAGAGCCAGAAATTTTCACAAAGAACAGCTTCCAAAATGTTATTTGTTTTAAAAGAAACTTAAGAGGTAGTAGTAGCTGCAATGGGGAAATAATGACCATATAACCCTTTCAGGGTTCCTTTCTATCCTTTCTTAAAAAGAAGGGTTTATACAATGCAACATGTTTTCAATAAAGAAGATTTTACAAATGGGAACAATTCCACTTTTGCCGAGTGTTGCATTTGGACTTATAATTGATAACCTGTAGCTAATGAACCTACAAATAAAGATCTTCCAAGGGTAGACATTTATCATTCAGACAATCACTGGATCATGGTTGGACAGTAACCTAGTCTGGAAAGTCATTTTGGTAGATAACAGCATGTTTAAATGGAACTCTTTCTGTCTGACTTTATAGTTGAGAACAACAGACACTACATTCTAAAGGGAGGTTCCTGGCCATCTAGGCTACCAATACAGGACTTGGAAAGATGATGCCCCAAACTACTTCTGCTACGTTCAAGCTAAGGTACTCATTCCCCATCTCTGCATTGTATGAGACAAAGGAAACAATTCAGGAGAGGACCCAATATTTAAAATCTTTTGGTTAGAGTTTCTTAAAAAAACCACATGTAGAACCCAATATGTATACCCCCAGAGGGTGGTGTAGGAACACACTAGTCACTGATTCATGCCTAAAAATTCTAGGGGCACCTGGGTGGCTCAGTCAGTTAAGCAGCTGCCTTTTGCTCAGGTCATGATCCCAAGGTCCTGGAATTGAGCTCCTCATCGGGCTCCTTGCTCAGCGGGGAACCTTCTCCTTCTGTCTGCCACTCCCTCGCTTGTGTTCTCTTTCTCTCTCTCTCTCTTTCTGTCAAATAAATAAAATCTTTAAAAAAATAAGAAAAAAATAAAGATTCTAAAGGTTAAGGGGCAGAAGGAGAGTGCTACTTTGTGCAATCTAAGGGTCCAAGATATGTGATTCCATAGGCCAAATGGACTAATGAGAGATAACTAGTCTTAAAAGGACTGTGACCATTGAAGCAATGAACCGATGAACAAATTATGGTACATACTGACAGTGGAATTTTATTCAGCCTTAAAATTTTATTCAGCCTTAAAAAATAAGGAAATTCTGACACAAGCTACAACATGAATGAAACTTAAAGACATTATGCTAAGTGAAATAAGTCAGTCATAAAAGGAAAATACTGTATGATTCTGCTTACATGAGGTATCTAGAGGAGTCAAGTTCATGGACATAAAGTAGAAGAGTGGTTTCCAAGGGCTGGAAAGGGGAATGAGAAGTTAGTATTTCATGGCCACAGAATGTTAGTTTGGGAAGAGCAAACAGTTCTGGAGATGGATGTTGGTGATGATTACACAACATTGTTAATGCACTAAATGCCAGTGAACTCTGTACTTAAAAAGGGTAAACTTTTTTTAATGTTGTGTTTATTTGACCACAATAAATAAAGGAGAAAAACAAACATAGATCCTAGGAAAGAGGACTTTCTGAAGGAGTGAGATGATCCCCATGAGGGATCCCCCCTTCCCCATGAGGAAGGGTCTGTATGGGTCACTGGAAACCAGGGCCTGAGAAAGGATTATAACCTGTCAGTCAGGAAAGGTAAACCCACATCAGGAACTGTCAACAGGAGATTCCTAGTCCCCAGAATTCTTCGAAGAATTCATGAAAGCCACTCACAATAAAAAGAGAATGTTGGTGCTTGACACAGAGGGCCTTGACACCAGGTTAGGACAGCACTAGTCGTGTAAGAGTTTGCTCTTTATCCTACTTCCATTTTGCTCCCTGCACCTGTCTTGGGAAGGAGGTAAAGTGAAGGAGAATAAAGAAGCCCACTGTGACCGTCTCCTGACCATAGCTTCTAATCCTAGGGAAGGGGAGACGCTCAGAGGCTATTTAACATTTGAATGTATCAGAAGAGCCTACACGAGAGCCAGAGAGATCATCCAGGAGCAGGGAAGATTGGTTCAAGAGGGTAGGTCTAAAGGAAGAAAGATGAAAAAAAGAATGGAATGGCATTCTGTTAGCATCCTATGTGTCAATCACCCCATTAGAGAAAATTTTCTCCTTGAAGCTTAGGAGATTTCGCATGGCAGAATTATCTCCAGGAAGCCAGGTTGGCCCCTTGATCATCATCTAAGGAAATAGCTCAGGGAAGATGGTATCTTGGAGGAGATCTCTCCCAAAATAAATAAATAGAAATAATTGACACTCACGGCCTATAGAGGAGAAGGGGAATATGGAGGTATGCTGTATGGGTCAGTGGCCAGCTCTTCTAGCACAGCCCAAGCTGTTCCCATTTGGAATGTTGACATGGCAGGCCAAAATAATTATCCGTGGCTGCGTGTATTCATTTATTCAATCTACTTTTGTTGAGTACCACTCTCTCCGAAAGGAATAAAGAATAGCTAGGACATAAGCACGTACGTTAATGCACACACGTTCTAGCAGAGGGAAACATACAGACTCCCAATTAACTATAATCTAGGACAAAGACAGGAATAAGTAAGCATGGGATTTAAAGATTAATAGGAAAGATTACATTTAAATTGAGCTTTGAATGATATAACAACTTTGAGGGGAGACAGCATAGTTGGAACAGAGCGTAACTGAGGTGGAAATGATATTAAAGATCAGACAGCAGAGAAGCAGGTGGCTGACTTGGAGACTACGAGGTAGTTGAGTTTTTTGTAAGTAGCATAGAATACTCTGAAAAGAGAAATGAGAGCCGGGGGGAGGAAAATAGCTTGGTATGAACTTTCAAAGGGCCCCAAAGGCCAGGAAGTTTGTACTCTGATAGGTAATGGAGGAGTAATTCAGGATCTCTGAGTGAGTGAATGATGCAATCTGAAATATGGTTTAGGAAGAACAGATAGATGGCTATTACAATTGCTCAGTCAAGAGGTAATGAAGCCCTTAAGTGGGATGGCTGCTGTGGCAATTTGAAAGGAAGAAATGGATGGGAGAGGACTTGGGGAGCTAGAATCAATGGGGCTTGGCTCCTGATCCCACATGCCTTTTCCACACCCTCTGTCTGACCTCATCCCTTCCTTCCTCTGATCATAGGAGGGTAGAAGGTGTCCTTAATATGCTGACTTCTATTTCCTGGAAAATTTCTCATCAGTATCAGGCAACTCTTTATTAGCATTTTCTATGAAAGACACCCCAAAGGACAATTCTTGGTGTTCAAAATGAAGAAGTAATATTCTGATTTACATTCATACTGTATTTTCTTTGTCCACTGGACTTTCAGGTGAAGTTTCCCCCTTTTATCATAGGATTCTCACACTCAGAAAATGGGAACATCCATTAGTACACTTCCTGTGAAGCTCTTGGCACTCCGATAGAATGGAACCCAGGATAATAAAATTAGAGTTATTAAAAATGATAGTAAATTCCTCTCTTTGTTCCATTATTCAGCTTTAAGAGCATTTCTGCTCTCTAAGAGTCTTAGATTATTAGTTTTATATATTTAGGAAAAAGAACTTTAAGAATAGAATTACATAACTAAATTATGAGAAATTAAGAAAAACAGTCATCAAAGTAATAGTGTTTTATACTTCAATTGTTAAGCAAAATACAGACAATGTATTAATCACTTCAGTTTTTAAAGGCCAGAAAAGAAGAAAGTATGTGGTATGTTCATATTGTGATTCTTTTGTCATTTGTGGATTAGGCTAAAATGAGCCTAGAGGACGCCTGGGTGGCTCATTTGGTTAAGCGTCTGCCTTTGGCTCAGGTCATGATCCCAGAGTCCTGGGATTGAGTGGGAGCAGGGAGCCTGTTTCTCCCTCTGGCTGCTGCTCCCCCTGCTTGTGCTCTCTCTCTCTGACAAATAAATAAATAAATAAAAACTTAAAAAAAAAAAAAAGAGCTGAAGTTGCCAGTATGTGGCAAGAGGGAAGGGACCCCTAGCCTGGCAGGCCTTTTGCAGAGACTTTGCCCTTGGTGATGTATAGCTTTCCAAGACCTGCATGGCTATTTTTGACATGGGAAAATTTGTATTTACACCTCCTGGACTTCTCTGTAGAAACCTACAAGGCGACAGGAGCCACAGAAAATGGGCCTGCATTAAGTAAGCCCTGGGGTGCAGGGGGAGCATGGGGCGTAGGGGTGAGCCTTGAGGCGCAGGGGTGACACTGCTGGGATGCTCAGTGGCAGAACACGGAGCGCGCCAAGTATCTAGGAAATTAGGGATCTCTTTGTAGTTGACACTTCAAGCAGGAAATGATCCTCCTCATTAAAAGAAGCAAAACATTATACCTCTTCCCCAGCCCCTCAATCAGCACAGTTTTACACCAACTCTTGGTCCGAGCATTCAGGACTCGGTGCAGATTAGAGGGCAGCAAGTGCTCTGGTTAATAGGACAGGTAGCTTTTATTAAGTGCTTACTGTAACTAAACACTCCCTCAGTGCTTTCCCTGCCTTGTTTTATTTAACTGTTAAAACACCCTTCTTATCATACCCATTTAACATATGAAAAAAACAAGATTGAGAAGTTTAGTTGTCCAAGAACCAGAGCACCTGAATCAGGATTCAGTCCTAACTAGACTAATGAGACCAATGTCAAAGACAGGGCTCTAAATCATCTCCCCGCATTGCCTGGCGCTTAAAGCCAGCAGCCTCCTTCTGCAGTGGGGGAGGGCGCCTGGGGGCTCAGTTGCTTAAGTGTCTGCCTTTGGCTCAGGTCATAATGTCGGGGTCTTGGGATGGAGCCCAGCATTTGGGCTCCCTGCTCAGTGGGGAGTCTGCTTGTTCCTTTCCCTTTGACCCTTCCCCCGCTCCTGTGCTCTCTCTCTCTCAAATAAATAAATAAAATCTTTAAAAAATAAAAATAAAAAATGCCTGGCAGAAAGGATTCTTAAAAGACAAGAGAATGGGGCGCCTGGGTGGCTCAATGGGTTAAGCCTCTGCCTTCGGCTCAGGTCATGATCTCAGGGTCCTGGATCGAGCTCCGCATCGGGCTCTCTGCTCAGCAGGGAGCCTGCTTCCTCCTCTCTCTGCCTGCCTCTCTGCCTACTTGTGATCTCTCTCTGTCAAATAAATAAATAAAATCTTTAAAAAAAAATTAAAAACAAAAAACAAAAAACAAGAGAATGTTGTGTTGGCTCTCAAGAGTCTCCTGAACTTGCAGGAAGAAATGTGTTCATATTTCCTCTCTAGGCCATGAAATATGCATGCCTGCTTTCTGGGGAGGGAAAGGCTTCTAGGGGGGTTACTGTCACTGGGAGCTGTGGGATGGATTACTTCCCTTCACTCTTGTTGCCAAATGAAAAAAAAAAACACACACTACACAAAGACTATATATATATGAATATATATATGAATTGGAAAGCTACATTTAAAGATTTTATTTATTTGACAGAGAGAGAAATCAGAAGTAGGCAGAGAGGCAGGCAGAGAGGGAGAAGCAGGCTCCCTGCTGAGCAGAGAGCCCGATGTGGGGGGCTTGATCCCAAGGACCCTGAGATCATGACCTGAGCTGAAGGCAGAGGCTTAACCCACTGAGCCACCCAGGCGCCCCAATAGTCTGTCAGTTTCTTTTCTTTCTTTTTTTTTTTGTCAAGATTTTATTTATTTATTTTTCAGAGAGAGTGAGAGAGCATAAGCAGGGGAACAGCAGAAGGAGAGGGAGAAGCAGGCTCCTCGCTGAGCAGGGAGCCAGCCCAACACGGGGCTCGATCCCAGGACCCTGGGATCATGACCTGAGCCAAAGGCAGATGCTTAACCATCTGAGCCACCCAGGTGCCCCCGGAAAGCTACATTTAGACAAAGATCTTCTTGTGCAAGAGCAAGCAAAAAAAAAACTGAAGAGAGTAAGTAAAAAAAGAGACAACACGGGGCGCCTGGGTGGCTCAGTGGGTTAAGCCACTGCCTTCCGCTCAGATCATGATCCCAGGGTCCTGGGATCGAGTCCCGCATCCGGCTCTCTGCTCAGCAGGGAGCCTGCTTCCCTCTCTCTCTCTCTCTCTGCCTGCCTCTCTATCTACTTGTGATTTCTGTCAAATAAATAAATAAATAATCTGGAAAAAAAAAAAAAAAGAGACAATACAAGTAGAAGAAGAACCTGCCCAGATCCAAGTAGGGAGTCTTTCCTTAGCTACACTAGAGAAAGAGGACAGGGTCATCCCAGGTCCTTGGGAAGGAGGGATGGAGATAATAGAAGAATGGCAATGTGTGTGGTTCTGTCCCCTCTGGCTTGTGTGTCCTCTCTCTCTCTCGCTGATTATTGTTGCTGCTGTTATTATTAGTGTCATCATTATTATTTTACCTTAAAATATTTGCTGGATTATTTACATTCCTATAAAGTAACTTAAACTCTTTTCTGGAATAGGCTGGTTATAAATAAAGGTTTTTAACAGAAATATTTACATAAAATTTTATTACAGTATTTATAAGTTCATAAATTTAAAATATATATATTCATTCAAAAGTTAATGTATATTATAGTATATGTAGATCTCATTTCGGAGTTTGCGTTTAGTAGCTCTCAATAAATCTTTTGTCTTCATAAAGCCCTGAGATAAGACATTCTTCTAGATATTCCTGCATATGGATTCCTGGGTGAGGGAGTGGGATGGGGGCACCCCCCAAAACACACTGATCATTAGACATCAGTTTGGTATTTAGTGAGGTAGGGGTTGAGTGGGGCGGGGAGGGATGAGATCAAGATGGTGACACCAGAGCTGTGACTGGGCAAGCACACAGAACATACAACTGCACATACGAGCAACTTCTGAAAGGGCGAGACTGCCAGGAGGCCCAGACTTGGGCTGGAAATTTGGGAGTGTCAGCAATAATTTTTGTGTGTAAGGATAGAAGGTATCTGAGTTACACAAACAAGAGGGTATTCACTATGAACCCAAATGAGCAGTTCCTGGGTGAGGAGACTGTGGCTGTATTAGCACTTTGTAGGTTAAGGTTGCTGTGGCTCCCTGAGGGTGGGTGGGGACTAGGCCTCGGGAGAGTGCTGCCTCTCGTTGGTGAATGGCAGCTCTTGCTGCCATTCTCAGCGGGATGAAGATCCACCAGGGGGCAGTGAGGAGCTCGAATGTGGGTGTGTAGGAGCAGCTCTGTGTGAAGTATAACACGACAAGATGAAATAGAGTTTGTGTGGGACTAGTGTACAGTGTGTCCTTTTCAAAGTTGCAGAAAATAAAGTTTTCAAAGAAACTGAAGCTGGCTGAGGCAACTCTGTGGAGTTCAAAATTTGAAGATGGTGAAGGAGTCATGACAACATTTGTTGTTCAAAATTCCTGCCCTCTTTTCTTTCTTAAATCTATGGTGATTTCTCGGTAATGAACATACTACTGCAAGAAATAATGTGGTGATTATTGGTATTACTATAAATTAATTTATGGAATATTAAAATCTCATGTATCACCTCATTTAATTCTCACAACTGAGGTAGGTGACAGAGCTGGGATGTGAAAATTCTTCTGCACATAGAGCTTAATGCTTTATTAGTGATTCTTAGGTTGCATATTTACAGTTTACTTGTTTATTAATTCATCCTGCAGATATTATTTTTATTCCTTGTTGTAAAGATATTATATATAAATAAAGCAGAACTCAGAGGGAAAACCAGAAATAAAAATTCCCTTCATTGGGCAGGAGAATCCCTTTCTCCCATTCTTTCCTTCCTCTCTCCCTCCATCTGTCCAAAAACCATTTAATAAATGCCTTCTCGGGGCACCTGGGTGGCTCAGTGGGTTAAAGCCTCTGCCATCGGCTCAGGTCATGATCCCAGGGTCCTGGGATCGAGCCCCGCATCAGGCTCTCTGCTCAGTAGGGAGCCTGCTTCCTCCTCTCTCTCTCTGCCTGCCTCTCCGCCTACTTGTAATTTCTGTCTTTAAATCTTTAAAAAAAAAATGCCTTCTCTGTGCTAAGTGCTCTGGTAGGAACTGGGAATAAGATTATAAAAAAGTAAAATCCCTGTACTTCCAGAGTTCAGAGTCCAATTAAGGGTAGAAAAGTTTTTGGTAAAGAACTAATTTTATGTCTTTAAACCTTAAAACAAAGTGCTGCAAGTACCACCGTGTTGCCTACTTATCTTCTCCCTTGGTTTTATCTTTCTACCAATATCTTGCTTGGTACACAGGATATTTTGAAGATTGCACATGTATTATATTGTGCTGTTTCTAGATGATGTCATGTATTATGTGATATTTTATGTGTCCTACTTAATAAGGATTTCACAGATATAAAAAGAATCTTTGATGATAGCTACAGACCAAAAGTTGGGGAAAACAATAAATCTTGCATCAAAACCAGCTGGGATTCTACAAATCAATCAATGTGATATACCACGTTAATAAAAGAAAGGACAAGAACCATATGATCCTCTCAACAGATGCAGAAAAAGCATTTGACAAAGTATAGCATCCTTTCTCGATTAGAACTCTTTACAGTGTAGGGATAGAGGGAACATATCTCAATAACAAAAAAAGTCATATGTGAAAAGACCACAATGAATATCATTCTCATTGGGGAAAAACTGAGAGCTTTTCCTCTAAGGTCAGGAGCACAGCCAGGATGTCCACTATCATCACTGCTATTCAACATAGTACTAGAAGTCCTAGCCTCAGCAATCAGACAACAAGAAGTAAAAGGCATCTTCAATGGCAAAGAAGTCAAACTCTCACTCTTCACAGATGACATACTACTCTACGTAGAACACCTGAAAGATTACACTCCAAAATTGTTAGAACTCCTAGAGGAATTCAGCAAAGCGGCAGGATACAAAATCAATGCACAGAAATCAGTTGCCCTTCTATACATTAACAGTGAGACAGAAGAAAAAGTAATTAAGGAGTAGATCCCATTTATAATTGCACCAAAACCCATAACCTAACCAAAGAGGCAATGTATCTGTACTTGGAAAGCTACAGAACACTCATTAAAGAAGTTGAGGAAGACATAAAGAAATGGAAAAACATTCCATTTTGTGGATTAGAAGAACAAATATTGTTAAAGTGTCTATGCTACCCAAAGCCATCTACACATTCAATTCAATCCCTACCAAAACACCACCAACTTTTTTCAGAGCTGGAACAAATAATCCTAAAATTTGTATGGAGCCAGAAAAGACTCCGAATAGCCAAAGGAACATTGAAAAAGAAAACCAAAGCTGATGGCATCACAATGTCAGACTTCAAGCTCTATTACAGAGCTGTAATTATCGGACATTATGGTACTGGCACAAAAACAGACACATAGATCAATGGAACAGAATAGAGAGCCCAGAAATGGACCCTCAACTCTATGGTCAATTAATCTTCGACAAAGCAGGAAAGAATGTCCAATGGAAAAAAGATAGTTTCTTCAACAAATGGTGTTGGGGAAATTGGACAGCCACATGTAAAAGAATGAAACTGGACCATTTCTTTACATCATACACAAAAATAGACTCAAAATGGATGAAAGAACTAAATGTGAGACAGAAATCCATCAAAATTTTAGAGGAGAACACAGGCAGCGACCTCTGTGACCTTGGCGGCAGAAACTTCTTGCTAGACTCGTCTCCAAAGGAAAGGGAAACAAAGGCAAAAATGCACTACTGGGACTTCATCAAGATAAAAAGCTTTTGCACAGCAAAGGAAATAGTCAACAAAACCAAAAGACAATCAATCTACAGAATGGGAGAAGATATTTGCAAAGGGCTTACCAGATAAAGGGCTAG
Organism: Meles meles; assembly: GCF_922984935.1. Taxonomy (NCBI): domain Eukaryota; kingdom Metazoa; phylum Chordata; class Mammalia; order Carnivora; family Mustelidae; genus Meles; species Meles meles. Next base: position 74,036,030 of record NC_060074.1, read on the forward strand.
TATCCAAAATCTATAAAGAATTTATTAAACTCAACACCCAAAGAACAAATAATCCAGTCAAGTAATGGGAAGGAGACATGAGGAAACAAAAAAACAAAAATAATAATAAAGCTACCCTATGACCCAGCAATTGCACTATGAGGTATTTATCCAAAGGATACAAATGTAGTGATCTGAAGGGGCACCTGCACCCCAATGTTTATAGCAGCAATGTCCACAATACCCAAATTGTGGAAAGAGCTGAGATGTCCTTCGACAGATGAATGAATAAAGAAGATGTGTGTGTGTGTGTGTGTGTGTGTGTGTGTGTGTGTGTGTACACACACAGAAAAAATGGAATACTGCTCAGCCATCAACAAAAATGAAATCTTGCCATTTGCAACAACGTGGTTGGAACCAGAGGCTAAGCAAAATAGATCAATCAGAGAAAGACAATTATCATATGATCTCACTCATATGTGGAATTTAAGAAACAAAACAGGATTACAGGGGAAGAGAGGAAAAAATAAAACAAGACAAAATCAGAGAGGGAGACAAACTATAGGAGTCTTAACCATGGTTTACCGGTTAACCATGGGTTAGAGGGGAGGGAGGTGGGGGGAGGGGGTAACTGGGTGATGGACATTAAGAAGGCACATGATGTAATGAGCACTGGGTATTATATAAGACTGATAAGTCACTCACCTCTACCTCTGAAAGTAACAATATATTGTATGTTAATTAATTGAATTTAAATTAAATAAGAAAAATGCTATAGATTTAGATTGCTGCTAAAAAAATAATGGGTTTGGAGCAGAATACTTTTAAATCTTTAAGTTTCTGTTCTAATGCTGTAAGTAGAGTTCGACATCTTAGTACTTTAAGAGAACATTGTACCATTTGAGAAAAAGAAGCAAGCTGGGACTCAGAGGAGAACTACTGTTTTTCGACTTAGTCTGAGGGGAGATGCAGTTTTTGTCTGGGGAATAGGTCGGAGTTCTCAGTGGGAGGTGTACATGTTTGTGGTGGGGGAGTTGGAGAACAGCAGAAGCTTCCCTCACTTGGGTCACATATCTTCACAGTAAAGTTTTCTTCTCTGGTAAGAAAAGTTGTGAATTTCAGACTACCTTTACATATTCAAAGTAAGTTCATAATGCATTTAATTTTAAATAAATCCTAACAACTTATTTTTGCATCATCACTTTTAATAAACCTAACACATAAAATCTATATCTAACTGGGCAACATATGGATGGCCTTCAAGGAATCTGTGAATTCCCCAAGACTGTATGAAAAATTATGTGCATATGTGCATTGTTCTAGAGAGGGTTAGTGGCTTTCATCAAATTCAAACACATGACTCTAAAATAATTAAAGCCCAATGAATAGGTAATTAAAAACTGAGAAATTAGTCCCATAATAAGGACTTTTTTTCCTCTCATAAAATGAGGGCTTTTAAAGCATATGATTTGGACATAAATACCAACTTACATCAAGAGCCACAGACTGCTTGGCCCAGGACTTCTTCACTTGATTGTACATAATTGTGTTGTTGATGCCCAGGCCACAGAAGATGACAAAAGCCTAGGAAAGAGAAAGCCCACTAATTAAAAATTGCAATAACTCATTGGTATAATCTAATAGGAAAACAGGCAGTCATCAGAAATGGGTCTGAAAATATAATTTTATTGTACACAGAGGTAGGCCTTGGGGAAATACACACATTAAAATTCTTAATTACTATTGTCATGTAACAGCTTTATAGCTCACATTGCACATGAGAAAAAATTATTAATATAATGTCCTGGTGAAGAAATGACTTTATAAATTTAAAACATACTTATAGTCTTATCAAACGTGTTCTTAATTTATTTAGGTCACGGACTGGTTTTAGTAATTTCATTCCATTAAACTAAAGCACCCTCTTTCAGTGGCTAGGCTATAAAATATTTTGGTGAGGAAACCAAGTGAGCGTACCCATTAGGTAAATGGTAAAAGGAAGGAGATAGATCTAGAACCAGACTGTAAAGAAGCTGTGAGGTATTCTTTCCTAGAGGAAAAATAATCATGGTGTTTTCATGTTGGCTACTTTGTTGGTGCCAAGTATACAAGGATGCCCGTTCGAGGCCAACCTTTCCAGCTAGAGGGCAGACTGGAATAAAGGGAGGCTTGAAAACCCAAGAAAGGAGATGACTGAACATGCTGTGGAGCTGGCTGGCGGTCTCGCCACTATACACACACTCTTGACAGATTTTGACAAGCTGCCACCAGGAGACTATTGGTGACTCATCGCTAGCCTTTGGTGCACAAATTTATTTTCTTACCTCAAAAAGTCGTTGATCTGCATCATCAAAAGCTTTCCCGTCAAGTCTATTTAACACTTGAGCCACTCCTGTGGGAAGAGTTTGGTTTACGTGGTCATTTTTAGCACTGGCCACTGTGTTACTATAATCTAATAAAGCCCAGCTGACTTGATACCTCCCTTAGGTAATTTTAGACACTGAGTTTAATCTCTGGTCTCCCCAGTGCTGCTGTCGCCGTGGGACAGATCTGAGGTACATCGATGCAGTCTATCTTCAAGGCTGTGGTATCTAAACTGAGTCACAGTGAAGCCTGGAGTTCTACCAGGCATCAGTCTGATTCTTTAAATATGGTTTTCAAGATGACTGTGCACAGTGACTCGGATATATCTGACATATATACACATGCATATTTACATATATGCAATTAGCTATATCACTGAGTGTTAATAACTGTGTGTATACACATGTGTATATATACATATGTATCTGTAGTTTTTTATGTTTTCAATCCTGTGGAACACAGCGCTTGAGTGAGGCAGGATGGCATTGTGACTAAGAACCCGGGCTCTGAAAGACAGTTATCATATGATCTCACTGATCTGAGGAATTTGAGAAACAAGACAGAGGATCATAGGGGAAGGGAGGGGAAAATGACACAAGATGAAACCAGAAAGGGAGAGAAACCATAAGAGACTCTTAATGGCAGGAAACAAACTGAGGGTTGCTGCAGTGGAGGGGGATGGGAGGGATGGGGTGGCTGGGGATGGACATAGGGGAGGGTATGGGTTATGGTGAGTGCTGTGAATTGTGTAAGACTGATGAATCACAGACCTGTACCCCTGAAACAAATAATACATTATATTTTAGTTAAAAAAAAAAAAGAACATGGGCTCTGGTGTCACACTGTCTCATTTCACATCTCAACTCCACCATCAGCTGTTACCTAACATTTTTTAGCCCTGAAAGTCCTCATCTATAAAATGGGGATGAAAATGTTGACTATCTCAGAGGTTATGAAGAGGAAATGAGATAATGGTTGAATGTTTTAAAGCATGTTGCTCCACATGGAGTGAACATTCAAGAAATGTGGGGGGTGGTGGCACAGTTAACCTTCAAAGCAAGGTTAGTTCTGCTGTCTACTACTGATCGGGTACATACGGTTCTAGCAAACTTAATTCCTATGTACTTCCTCTTTCTCAAGTTCATTTCCAGTACTGTACCAGATGTTTTGGGGCAAGACTCTCAAAACATACAGCTCTAATCAGAAACACTGAACAATCCTGAAAAACATTCTCCCATGTCCCCATTTGGTACAAACCAAACATAGTTATAACTCTAAAGCATGCTTGAATTTTTTTATTATTTTTATTTTTTTTAAAGATTTATTTATTTGAGGGACAGAGATAACAAGCAGGCAGAGAGGCATGCAGAGAGAGAGAGGGAAGCAGGCTCCCTGCTGAGCAGAGAGCCCGATGCGAGGCTCGATCCCAGGACCCTGGGATCATGACCTGAGCCGAAGGCAGAGGCTTTAACCCACTGAGCCACCCAGGTGCCCCCAATTTTTTTAAAACACCTAAATTCCCACTAGGTAAGTAAGTCATCATACGCTAGAAGACATTAAATAATGATGTGTGTATGATGTATATAATGAAACGAAAGTCTTTGGCATGTAAAAGGCAAACCGCAGTCTTGATTTTGAAAGAATAACAGATGTTTACTGTTAGGAAGGAAAGCTAGGACTGTATTTGAGATTGCCATTGGACATCAACAGCACAGAAACAGTGTTTCTTATGCACTTCCTCTTCTCTTTAAACTTAAATATATCTAAAAGCATACATGATGCAATTCAGTACTTCGTACTGGGGGTTCAAATTCCGAAATCTTTGAACATTCTTTATGTTCACTGATGTAGAAAATTTTTTCTGCAAAAAGCGAGCTGATGAAAAAAATTCTATTACAGTCCAAGCCTTGACAGTATTTTATTTCCAGAATACTAAATCCTTTGATAAGTAGAAGGTCTTACAGTTTAATAGGCAATGTTGGGGGGAAACAAAGAAAGGCCAATGCACTAATTACCTTACGTCTCTTAGAAAAAATCATGCTTTAATTATGTTTCAATAATTTTAACTAACACCTCTACTCTTTATGACTTCTCTACCTTACCCACTGACTTCTTTCATAGGTTTAATACTTCTTGACAAAGGTTCTGAGGGGAGGGAAAGGAGCAAAGGAGGGTGAAAAACTTGGAAGCTGCTTGAACCAAAGTTCTGTTATTCTGGGTCAAGTATAACCTGTTTCAGAATCATCCAGACAGAAAGACGCTGCACAGTATGTCTAATAATGCATGTTCTTGTCCTTTGCATGTACTCCACCTATAAAAGCGTAGATGTAAGCATGTAGATGGAATGGGAAAATCTGTAGAGGAGTTGGGAAAGCCTGACTTGTAATCCTGATCCTGCAACTAACGTTCTGTGACTTTATTCTTGTCTTTGTGTGATTCCCCCACCCCACCTCGATTTCCACAAGGTAAGATAAGAGAGTTCTATTAGTAGATTTCTGAGATCCTCTCCAACTTCAAAATTCTTGGTTTAAAGAAAAAATCTTTGTTCATTGTTCTGGCTCATCTAGATTCATCAGGAGTCTACACCTATGAAATGATATGAGGGAATAAAACATAGGTTGATGAGTCCTGGACATAAAAGAGGGGAGCAGCTATCACTTCTTGGCCTTTTTGCTAAGATCAAGTGCAACAGGGGGGAGCAGGTAAAAAAAAAGATGTGGTGTATTTTAAAGTAAATTTGTCTTTCTTTATAAAAGAAGTTTATACTGGGTGGCACAGTTGGTTAAGCATCTGACTCTTGGTTTTGGCTCAAGTCATCATGTCAGGACCGTGACATTGAGCCTTGCATGGATGCCACGCTCAGAATGGAGTCTGCTTAAATTTCTCTCTCCTTCTCCCACCATCCCTCACCTGCACCCTCCCTTAACATTTAAAAAAAAAAAGTTAAAAAGAAGTTTGAACTATTTAGGTAATGTCTTACCAATTATTTGGTGGTTGCTATTCCAAATAGGGACGCAGAGAACAGATCTTATATGAAATCCTGATATCTGGTCAGCCTAGGATATAAGAAAGTAGTTAATTAAAATTAAATATTATTCACCCATTTCTGACTTAACAAAAGCTTACCACTCTTCATAACAGACATTTTAAAATAATTTTTAAAAAGACACATTATAATCTATTTTTTAATGCAGACACTCACCTGCCTCTTTTAATTTAAAACATCACAATAAACACCTTAAGGAGATTAAGCCCCAATCAAATATCAACCAAAAGACCCTACACAACACTACCTCCCCCAATCCCTGCAGCCACAGAGATCTGAATGTAAAACTCTTGATCATGATCATACCACCAGACAAAAATTCTAGAAACTGTTTCTTCCCTGAGTATTGAAAACATTTTATTTAAACTAGTGGTCAATTCTCTTTGATTGGGCACATCTGTTAGTGAAAATGTTTTGAGCCTTTAATGCTACCATATGCATATATACTTTTAATACCTTCTCTCTCTCTCTCTTTTTTCTTAAATCTTAAGAGAGAGAGACTCTTAAGCAGGCTCCATGCCCAGGGGGGCTCAATCTCACAACACCGAGATCACGACCTGAGCTAAAATCAAGAGTCAGATGCTTAAGCGACTGAGCCACCTAGATGCCCCAGTACTCTATATTTTTGACATCATTAATTTACTGTATATATTATAAAGTCATACACAAAAAATTAAAGTTGAGAAAACATATGATAAACGTAGAGGTTCAGAGATCTTCTTTCTATACTCTAGCATAATGTCAGATGACATATTTAAAATATGAAGATGTAATTACCAGGACCAAAAACCATTCATTCAGTAATAAGCTCCACTTAATATTAAAACCAATGGTCCATGTCTAACTGTTAGATAAGAACTACTAAAGACTGATAGGGTGTTGGTGAGTTCATATGACCTTGATATCTAGTGAGAAAGGTCAACATGTCATCCCAATGCTATAGGAAAAAAAACAAGGTATCAAGGTTTTATATGGTTATTGGGATAAAAAATGTACTTTAAAATGGTCATTGTAGAAGTTAAGAGCTACATATTTTAAACATTTGAAATTGGAAGTTCATTTACACACCTAAATATTATTTTTAGATTGTTTTGATTTTCCTCTGAGAAATTAATTTTCCAGAGATCTTCTATTCTTGATACCAGTATGTTTGTTTCTTTTTTAAAAGTACTTGTTTGGTTTTGTTCAAGAAATCTTTCCCTGCTCCTAGCTCATGAAGATATTCTCCAGTTCTTTTCCTAGAATCTTTATTGTTTTAGCTTTCACATTTAGATTTGCAATCAAACCGGAAGTGATTTTTGAGAACAGTGTGGGCTAAGAGTCAAGACTCTTCTAACTTCTATTCATTTGTCGCACCCTATGCACCACACACATGGCTGGGTTTTGAGGATACAAAAATGAATTTAAACAATTGTGTGAGGAGCTCACAGTGTAGTAAAAATAGAAACAGTTAAGATAAAATAAGGGTCCGAGTAAAGCAATTTCAAAATACTATAGAAAAGCCAGAAACTCTGTTTAGAGAAATCAAAGGGTAGCTTTAGATCCTTACAAGTGGATGGTCAAGAACGATGATGGCGCTGATGATGCTGAGCTAACACTTACTGGATGTTCACTTCCTGTCAGGCACTGGGTTCAACACCTTCACAGGCATTACTTCATATACTTGTTAAAACAACCCTGCAGGTAGGTACTGTTCACTTCCTCCCTCTCAGGTAAGACTCAGATTAACTGCCTTGAAAGTGAAAAGACTGGTTCAAAGAAAGTCAGACAATAACAAACACATCCATCAGAGTTATCGTCCAGAAGAGACAAAGTGGTTTTCTTTCTCTCCCTTAGGCTAGAGTCCGACTTACAGCACTGCTAGGGAGCAGGAAGGAGGAGGTCCATTGTACAGAGGTCTGGGAGGTATCAGCTGCAGACTTGGGCTAGCCAGAGCAGCGCTAGAATGCTTGGGTCTACTTTGTTCCGCTGAGTGTCATACACAGCGGTCGGTAGCCCTGAGCCAGCATGGAGAAGGAGGGACAGTTGCCTCTGCCAACTCTGGGCCAGCCAAAGCCCCACTCTAACCTCTCCTGGGAGATCTGGAGCAGCTGAGGAACGAGGTTCCTCAGATGAGAACATGCGGTGAGTAAAAGAAACAAGGAGAGAGACAGCTTGAGAGGCTGGTGGTGAGAAAAACCTCAGGCTGTTGATCAGTGAAATAAGAGTTTTGTTTACCAAAAATTATTATTGTAGTGCCCCCAAAGAATTTCATTTTCTGAGGAGGTTCTCCCATCCCTGCCAAGGATAACATGGAAATTTCTGGTTTGCGTAAGAGCGGCTGGAGTTCCCTGATGTGGGGAACACAGTCTGAGCAAAATGATTCTGAGTTCAAGTTACAACTGAGATGGTGGTGGGAGAGACGGAGGAGCTGAGGCACTCATCTGGAAGTCATCAGCCTCTGGTTTGGAGTGAGTGAGTAAAATCACCAAGGAAGAAATTGTGCAAGGAAAAGGCGAAAAGGATGAAAATTGAACTGGAGGGGACCTGGTATTTTGGGAGGAATGAAGATGATTGGGTCAGTGCTGGGATGGAAAAGAGTTCCAAAGCTCATGCTCGTAAACTTAAGGCTTTATAGCATTTCAAATGTGTGAATACACTGTTGCGACCTTTTCGGAAACAGATTTATTGATGTGTATCCAGACTCGAAAAAAGTATAAATATCCTTCGACCCATCAATTTTTGTGTCTAGACATTTATTCTATGGTAGCTATTATAGCTACACACAAAAGTTACATAGAAAGGTGTCAATCATAGCATTACTAATGATGAGGCTAGGGAGCTGGTTAAGGAAAGCACAGCACATCTACACGATGGAATATTATCCATTGAATGTAAATCATGCTATAGAAGAATATTTGTTAAACATGGACATTTTTAATACATTAAGTGATAACAGTGTGGGTATCTGTAGGTGTACAAACAGTTATCATATATGTTGGAATATCCTGGAAATATAACCACACTAAGTACCTCTGAATTGTTGGCCTATGGGAATTTCTGTTTCTTTACTTTCTAAGTAGACTTTTCTTTTTAGAACAGTTTCAAGTTCACAGCAATATGAGTGCAAGTACAGAGAGTTCCCATCTCTTGCCCCACACGTTCACCTCAGCCTTCCCCACTATCAACATCAATCACCAGTGTGCTACATTTGTTATAACTGATGAACTCACCCTGATACATCATTTGTCCTACAAAGTCCCCAGTTCACATTATGGCTGGCTCTTGAAGCTGTACTTTTCACGGGTTTTAACAACTGTGTAATGGCCTGTATCCCCCATTACAGTATCACACAGAGTAGTTTCACTGCCTCTCAGAACTTCTCTGTTCTACCTGTTCATTCCTCCATCCCGGCTCAGCTCTGGCCACCACTTTTCCTCCCCAGTTTGATGAGGTAAAATTGACAAAATTATAACATATTCTGTTTGTACATCGTGATGATTTGATGCATGTATATATTGTGAAAGAATTCTGTCTAGGGGAGTTTTTAAACTACTGTTTCTGCTTTCTAAATTTTGGATAGTGAATTACTTGTAGACAAGGGGGAAAGTTATTTTCTAAATAGAACTAACGTGGAACAGTAGGCTCAAATTTAGGATAAGCCCCCAAAAATGGGTCATTGAAGCACCAAAAATGGGATGACTGAAGACAAAGACAGGCAATGCAAGAAGGGATGGGATGAAAGACAGAATTCAAGTGGTTAATTCTAGAGGAGAGGAAGGCCACACTGAGAGAGTGGAGTTGCACAGATCCAACACTGGAGGCTTGTATGGACTGAACACAAGAGGAGAGGAGGGGCAAAAAGAGAATGCTGAGAATGTCTTTAAATCATTCCCACTGCAGCTGAGGGAAGGAAGTGAAGCTGGCGCTAATCGGCGATAAGAATAAGGAAGAGAGAGTGATAATGATCAGCAGGTTTGATGAGCCCAGCATGACGGGACATGGGGAGAAAGCCCGGTAGAGTATGATGAGAATGAATTTTTTTATTTTAAGATATTAAGGCAACACCCTCCCCCCACCGACTTGCCTATCTGTGGCAATGCTGTTGTTTCTGAAAAGTTAAATAAATCCTGATTAGTCGATACGACCATATGAAACAGCAAGGACTGAGAGCATGTATCATCCTCTGCAGGGGCTAAAGGAGAAGAGATGAAGCCCATCAAAGGAAGCACCAGACACCTGAAGAATGAACCCCAAACAGGAGCGAAGAGGGATAACAGAGTAAGAAGGAAAGAATCATCTCTGTTCATCGGATAACCCAGGTCTTCAGATCGTATCAGTCAATGGAGCTCAAAAATATCTATTGGCCTCTTCACCTCAACCAAGTCACCAAAACTTTCTATGTCTCAGTTTTGTTACTGACATTTATCTCATGCACACGAGAATGTCAACCCTGGCTGTCTCCAGATTTTGGCATTATAGCCAATTCTCATCTTTTTTCCTTTGTGCTTTTTCTCATTTTCCAAGTTGTTTTGTAGGAATATGTGTGAAAGGATTTCAAAGTTTGCAAGGTGTTTTGTAAGTGTAAATATTACATTTACGTTAACATTGCAAATGTTAATTAACATTAACACTAACATTGCAAATGTTAATACTGAGAGGAATACCTGCCCCCAAATATCGGCCCCACTGTTCCACAGGGTTCCCGAACATTCTCAGTTCAAAACTCACATCGTTAGAGTCCCAGATGTTAGACCATGTGAGACTAATCAGCCTTTCTAAAAGGCTATACTTAAACATATTGTCTGGGAGTGCCTACTTCTTTCCAGTTAAAGATGTGTATGCCTAAACATTTTGTCTAGTGTCCTCATTGGGTCTTTCCAGTGCATGCCTCTACTTGGAGCCATCAAAATACACTTGAGATGTTTTCCAGCCTCTCAAAGGCAGTCAGTGGAAATGTTAAGTGAGTCGGTGGTACTGTAACACTATTCTTTATTTTTCAATGTGTTTCCTTTCCCTACAAATGTAGGTACAATTTTAGTATATATGTCTGTCTGTATGTATTTAGTTATAAATAAAAGAATTTATTTTTTTGAGAGAGAGAGAGTGAGTGAGAGAAAGAGAGAGAGTGTATGAGCAGGAGAACTGGCAGGGGCAAAGGGAGAAGGAGAAGCAGACTCCCTGATGAGTGCAAAGCCCGAGGAGGGGCTCTAACCCAGGATGCCAGGGTTATGCCTTGAGCCGAAGGCAGACGGTTAACTGAATGAGCCCCCAGGCGCCCCAGCAATAATTTAAAGCAATACTTTATCTCCCAAATGTCAGTCTACCAGAGAAATTCTGACGCTAGGACAAGCTGAGTGTGGAGATGTTCTGACGTCAGTCCCTTGGTTTTTCTGAAACAGTAGAGAGGCAGTTTCTTTTTGCCTACCTTATCTACATGTAGGATCAGTCCTAATGGCTTTTAGAACATACCTACAAATGATTCCTTAAATTTCTGACAAAGTACTCCTAGAAAAATCCCTGATCATTGGGCTTAGAACTGAGGCATTGTCTTGACCACCTATGCAGTGAAGTCTGTTCCACTCTGAGGACCCTTGTTTGCTTCACTGCCCACAGCTTCTCCATTCTATACTTTAGTCAAGTCTTAGTAATCCTCCTAACCCTCCTCACCTTCCTGGTCATCTGGAATTGTTCCATCCACTGTCCAGTCTTCAAACCTTACTATCCGGGAGGTATCTCAAACTGGCTTACACTAAGTATCAGCAACTGAGAGGTTGCTGGTAAGCAAATGGTTTTTAGCAGATCCATGGAGCTCTATCACGTAATGGTTTCAATTTTGTGCATTTCCTTTGTGACAGCAGCATAGCTGATAGACCAGAAGGCATTATAGGAAACAGACAATGAACTGTCCTGCTGGGCTAGCACTCAGCATCCCAGACTACGGGAGTGCTTGGCTCTGAGGCTCTGACAGGCGAAATGGGCTTTAATGTGCTAAGTCAAAGGATCTTAGAGCCTGGAGGCCCATTATCCTTAAGTGCTACGTGACAAGGGCAAGAACTATTGAGTTGTCTTCAACAGGCTTTAGTAATAAAAAAAAAAATCAGAGAAAGAATTTCATATGGAAAAACTGGAATTGAAGCATGATAGATTTAGGGTAATGACACCTTAGATTTAACAGTGTAACTCTGGGCATCAGCCACCCATGACAGAGGAGATCTGGGTGCTGATGAGTTTCCCACGGCTCCTAAATTTGTAACAAATACATACATCACCAAACCATCCATGCATAAGGCCTGCCCTACTTTTTAGTTATTGTCTGCCATTTCCCCCCAACTCCCCCCATTTGCTGAATCTTTCTTATTTAAATGTTGGGTCCAATTGGTCATTCCTGCTCCAGACAGAAGACAAACTCCATAAATAATGGCTCTGAAAATTCTCTCCATGACCATACAAATGGGGGGAAATCCTAAATTAAGCAATAGAATATTACAGCTTATAATGACTAAATAATGCCTAGTTGTACATTAGTGTGTTTGTTTTAAGGTATTCTTTTGAATCTAGTATGAAAAGAAAGGGAGAAAGCTTCACAGATAATGCACTAGAGCGCAACTAATTATTGGGAGTTGAATTCATAAGCACAATGTCAGCTAAAAGCAAGACCAGAATAAATGTCAGGGTGACTGTATTTGTAAATAGAATATGCACTCCAAGAAGTCACCCGATGCAGCAGCAGCTCATCTGTAAAGGCTTTTTATTCACATGCTGTTGGGACAGTCTCAGGCAAAGAAGGATCCTAGGATAAAATTCAGGCAGCACTCTATGCTGGCTAGGGCAATAGAGAATAACCATCTGAATTCCCCAAAGATATGACAAGGCAAGTTAATTTACTTAGAAATCTTGCATTATTTTTCACTTCTGGCTCTGAGTAATAATTTATGGTTTTTAGAGGGCTCACAATAGCCTGGCAGAATATAATTTCACATAAGACATAAAGGGTCTAAAATTTTAAAATAGCTTTATAATTTTGCCTGATTACAAAAATAATACAAATATTTGTGAAATTTTTAAGTAAAAATAAAATCCAAATCTCAAATTTTGTCATCTCTCTAGACATGGCAACTATTAACAACTTAGTGTAAGTTCTTCTTGATCTTTTCCTACAGATATATAATATGCTCATACATCAATCTATGATATATTCAACAATATATATGTTCATAAATAACATAGATAAAATATTCAACAACACTGAACAATAATGACTATTAAGTACTAAACATCATTCCACTTGTTGGGGAGATATCAGTGAGCAAAACAGACAAAATCCTCACCTTCGCTGAGCTTACATTTTAGTGAGAGAAGACTGATGGCAAAAATAAATAAATACAGAAATAGATTACATATTAGAAAGTGTTAGGAATTATAGAGAAAAAAAATAGGGCAGGGTAAAGGGGATTTAATAGCAAGGTTGTTAGACCTTACTACCAGGTAACATTTGAAAGATGACTTTAAAAGAAGTGAGGATTTGATCAGAATCCTAGAGGAGAACATAGGCAGTAACCTCTTCGATATCAGCCACAGCAACTTCTTTCGAGATATGTCTCCAAAGGCAAAGGAAACAAAAGCGAAAATGAACTTTTGGGACTTCATCAAGATCAAAAGCTTCTGCACAGCAAAGGAAACAGTCAACAAAACAAAGAGGCAACCCACAGAATGGGAGAAGATATTTGCAAATGACAGTACAGACAAAAGGTTGATATCCAAGATCTACAAAGAACTTCTCAAACTCAACACACACAAAACAGATAATCATGTCAAGAAATGGGCAGAAGACATGAACAGACACTTCTCCAATGAAGACATACAAATAGCTATCAGACACATGAAAAAATGTTCATCATCACTAGCCATCAGGGAGATTCAAATTAAAACCCCATTGAGATACCACCTTACACCAGTTAGAATGGCCAAAATTAGCAAGACAGGAAACAACATGTGTTGTTGTGGAGAAAGGGGAACCCTCTTACACTGTTGGTGGGGATGCAAGTTGGTGCAGCCACTTTGAACAACAGTGTGGAGATTCCTTAAGAAATTAAAAACAGAGCTTCCCTATGACCCTGCAATTGCATTACTGGATATTTACCCCAAAGATACAGATGTAGTGAAAAGAAGGGTCACCTGTACCCCAATGTTTATAGCAGCAATGGCCACGGTCGCCAAATTGTGGAAAGAACCAAGATGCCCTTCAACGGATGAATGGATAAGGAAGATGTGGTCCATATACACTATGGAGTATTATGCCTCCATCAGAAAGGATGAATACCCAACTTTTGTAGCAACATGGACGGGCCTGGAAGAGATTATGCTGAGTGAAATAAGTCAAGCAGAGAGAGTCAAGTATCATATGGTTTCACTTATTTGTGGAGCATAACAAAGAACACGGAGGACATGGGGAGATGGAGAAGAGAAGGGAGTTGAGGGAAATTGGAAGGGGAGGTGAACCATGAGAGACTATGGACTCAGAAAAACAATCTGAGGGTTTTGAAGGGGTGAGGGGAGGGAGGTTGGGGGAGCTGGTGGTGGGTATTAGGGAGGGCACGTACTGCATGGAGCACTGGGTATGGTGCAAAAACAATGAATTCTGTTACGCTGAAAAGAAATAAAAAAAAAAAAGAAGTGAGGATTTGAACTATGGAGATATTGGGGTAAAAGTATTTCAGATGAAGGAATAGCCAGTGCAAAGGCCTTGAGGTAGGTGTGTGAACAGTATGTTCTAGGAATAACAAAACGACCAGTGTGGCTGCAGAATTAGGAGTCAGGGCTGGGGTCAGTTAATGAGATGCCAGATTATGAAGGGCATTGTAAACCTCTGAAAGCATTGTGAGTTTGGCTTTTCCTATAGTGATGGCATAAAGAGACTTTGAAGAGTTTGTGAGCAGAGTTGTGATATGCTGACCTAACATATAAAAGCATCTAGCTATTATATTGAGAACAGAGTGTAGAGGGGGCAGAGATGACGAAGCCATGGGCATGAAATAGCCCAGAGATGGGGGTAGCTTAGACTGGATGGTAGGAGTCGAGTGGTGAGAAGTGGTCAGATTCTGGATAAATTTCGCAGGTAGAGCCAGCTGGACTTCCTGATGAGTTAGATGTGCAACATGAGAGAATGATGCCTACAAAATTTTGTCATGAGCATCAGGAATGATTGAGTTGCCTAATAGAGATAGGGAAACAGAGAGAGGAGTAGGCTTGGGAGAAGAAAAGTTGTGAGCTCTGTTTTAGACGTGTTAGGTTTGAGGGGTCTACCAGAAAAATATGTGTATATATGTACATATATCATTCCTTACATACTTCTATACATTATTCTATATGTACTTCTTTGTGGCTTTTTTCTTGTGGACATTACTCCATAGCAGGACATATGGAAGATCTTATGGGATAGAGATACTTTGTGTGGATGCAAGTGTAGTCATTATTATAGTGTGGTAGGCAGAATTCTAAAGATGCCCTCTTTAGGCCTCTTCCCATTTCCCACACTCCACTTTTTACAAGTCTGGTAGAATCCTCTCCCCTTGAGTGTGGGCAGGACTCATAAATGTGACAGGATCATCAGTTCCTAGATTAGGTTATGTTATGTGGCAGAGGTATGGGATAGCCACTCTTGTGATTATGTAAGTCACTCCTGACATCCTGGTAAGCCTTTGTCACAGCTGACTGTGTCAGATTCTCCTGATGGCTTTGAGTAAGTGAGCTGCCATGTTGTCAGAGGGCTGTATGGCTAGTCCCTAAGGGCAATCTCTAACAGCTGAGAGACTTTTTAGCAGCAGTCATTAAGAAAAGGAAAACCTCAGTCTACAACTGCAAGGAACTCAATTCTGCCATCACCTGAACAAGCTTTGAAAAATGCCAAAATCCACATGAGAATGTCACCTAGCCAACACCTTGATCTTAGTCTTGTGTGACCCTGGAGTGGAGAACCCAGCTATGCAGTGCCCAGTTTTCTGACCCACAGAAACTGTGAGATAAGAAATGGATGTTTGTCTTATGCTGCTGAATTTGTGGTGTCTCATTATGCAGCAATAGAAAATTGATACACATGGTGTTCTGTCAGTATCTTCAGGAGCCGAGCATGGACACCTTCTTCCCAAGGAGCAAATGATGGGTAAGACTATAAAAACCCACCTACATGGCAACCTGTGAACATGAGTGCTTCTTGAGCCACAGTGAATAAATATAATCAGGTATATCTTTTCTCTCTTCCATCCTTTTCATGGAAGATGTAACAGAGTCTTGTAACAGAATGAACATACCGTGATCTTCATAAGGTCGCAGAATTTGGAGCTCAGAAATTTAGTTCTGCTCTGTGTGTATCTTATATAACCATTCTGTCATGATTTTCTACCCATAAGCCAAGGAGTCTGGCCTTAAAACCATGCAGGCCATCAAGCCCAGCAGGTGCCACTCCTCAGAGTCAACTCAAACAGGCAGACAGAAGGCGAGTAATCACTGCAGCTTGCCCTCCAAGTTGCTCTCCTCCCCACAAGGAGGGAACTCCATTAAACATTTAATACAGTCACAAAGAGAATACCCAGCAGGTAGACAACTATGATTACTTGCCCTATAGCCTTCACAGCAAGTTCTTGGCAGCACCTGGGATGGGCTTTATATCACATGAAACACTTTCCTTTGTAGTTTCTATTAAAAGGAAGACCAACAGTTTCAAAACTGAGGTTTCAAAGTAAGGATCATTCTCTTGCTGCATATCTTTGGGCAGAGCTTGTGAGGACTTCCCAGAAGTGATTATAAGGTAGGAAAGACACCAAAATTGGAAATCTAGTTTCCACGTTAGCTGTACAGCTAAGGCAGAGCTTGGCAGAGTAAATTCTCTCTTATTAACAGAAAATAGCCACTGGCATCGTGAATCCCCCAATTGACAAGCTTCCCGTGTTCATTTAAACTGGGGAAGAAACTACCAAATGCACATGAGAAGATGTATTGGGGTTGGCGCCCAGCTGGTGATCTGAAGACTCCACAAGATGGTTCACTGGGCAAGTCATTCATTGGTGGTTGCAGGATGATTTCATTCATGGAGAAGATAACATCTCCCTGTGCAGTACCAATGATCAGGACAGTCCGTTTGGGCTCAATAGGAACAAAAATTAAACTCCTATTGTGTTAAGCCACGGAGATTCTGGAGTTTATCTATTGCCTTAACGGATACTGTGATTTGAATGTGGGGAATGGGGCTGCATGTGAAATATACCAGAGTAATCGATTTTTCAGCTATACATTTTAAAGACTGGTGGGTTGTTTGGACTTGGACAGTGTGGCTGGCTGACTCCAGAAATTTGATCATCCTTAATGTGCCTTGGTAATCTGGCCCCTGGATGTCTGGCCATTCTTGTGAAGAGCCAAGTCTGCATTTTGCTGGCTCCTTGAGGAGAGGATATGGTGACCATCTCTCCACGGCAGCCCAAGGCCATAGGACATGTATCCAGCCTCACCACCTCTGTAACTAACATCTGTTACTGTTCCTCCTCTGAGAAGACAAGAAGAGACCTGGCTAACTTGAAGACCTAGAGGTTATCAGATTAGTGCCACCATCTTTAGTTTACTGTCAACAAACAGTCATCCTTAACTCCCCTTTTTGGTTAGCAACTTTCCTCTTCCTTCCCTACTGTGTCTGGGGATGAAGAGAATTGAAGCTGGTTTGTCTATAATCAAGGTCTGCTGGTCTGCTGCTCTGTGTAAAGGTCCCACATTTTAGAGAAAAAGACCTGCTTCTTCCAACCTGCTCCCACCCCCCAAAAAGAAAGAAGTCCTTTTTTTTTTTTTAGATTAATTTATTTATTTATTTGGCAGACGGAGATCACAAGTAGGCAGAGAGGCATGCAGAGAGAGAGAGGGAAGCAGACTCCCTGCCGAGCAGAGAGTCCGACGTGGGGCTTGATCCCAGGACCCTGGGATCATGACCTGAGCCGAAGGCAGAGGCTTTAACCCACTGAGCCACCCAGGTGCCCCAGAAAGTAGTCCTTAATCAGACAAATATCTTCATTGATATTTATATAGAACTGCATCATTTATAAACTGTATATAATTTCACATGTTATAATGTATATGCAAGTGGTATGCCTAAGATGACACAGCAGGTGAGTGGAGCAGACAGAACAAAGAGGTAGGTCTGCTGGCCAACATTCATGTGCCTTTGCAGATAGAGGGAAGATGGGAATGGTGATTCCATTGCCCATGCAACTCCTTTGCAGCTGGTTCTTACGGGAGACCAGTCAGGGAATTAAATTAGGAATCAGAAAGGCCAGTCTGTTCTAGGCCCTATCTCAAGGAAGCTGTGTGGTCTTAGGCAAGTCAGTCTGTTTCCTCATCTGTAAAGAAATCTCTAATATTCTGGGGCACCTGGGTGGCTCAGTAGGTTAAGCCTCTGCCTTCAGCTCAGGTCATGATCTCAGGGTCCTGGGATTGAGCCCCACATTGGGCTCCCTGCTCAGCCAGGAGCCTGCTTCCTCCTCTCTCTCTGCCTGACTCTCTGCCTACTTGTGATCTCTCTCTCTGTCAAATAAGTTAAAAATAAATAAAATAAAATAATTAAAAAAAAGAAATCTCTAATATTCCTATTAACTGAAAGTTGACACATCTATAATATTAAATCCCAGAATAAGACCAATCCATTTTGGGGGGTTCTATCCCAGGACACTACATTGTCTGATGAATTGGGGTCCTTCTTCATGTTCAGTAAAGAGAATTCAAGTTGCCAGAATTAGCCATTGAGCCATTGAGAAATTTAGGATAGATACCAACATTCAGGAAAATATATTTCTGGCAAATTTAAGTTCATTATATAGACTTATGTTGAGAAAATCTGTAGGAAAAATAGGAGATGCTTTGAAAGGGATTACCCATGATACCATTCTGCATATTACCCATGATACCATTATCATTCTTGTTAACCAGTTTCAAACTATTCAGGGAAGTCAGTGAGTGTAGAGAACAAAAAAGCAAGCACTTTTTCCAGTGGAGAGAACTCTGGGAGATACTCCATTTAACCTGGATTAAAAAATTATTTCCCTATATTCTACCAGTAATAAATAATTACTCAAGTATGATTACCAATAAAAATTATGGGTCCATAGTCAACCAAGAAGAGAGAACTCAAACCTTTGCAGGAAGACAACACAGTTCTAAAGGTTACCTTCTACCTCTAGGATGATTCCAGAATTATTTTTAGTGCAAGAACAAAGCAATTGCATTTTGTCATGACATTTTTTTTTATCTTGAGGAAAACACTTAAAACATTAATAAGAAATATTATCTGAAATGGTTGTTTTTATCTTATGATCTACACCATCTTACATCAGGCTTCATGGGGAGAAGGTTAGAGCCTCTTAGCCTCTTGGCATCATGGCTTAGGCTGGAGTCTCATTCATTATTAACATAAACAGTTGATACCTGTCCCTGAGGCAAAATATACTTGAGAAGGGAGGAAGCCTACGCAGATAAATAATTTTGCTTTTTCTAGTGTAATACATAACACACATACACACACACACATTCATAGGACATGTCTACTAAATGCTTGCAGGAATATTCTCACCTCCATCTACATGGATTAACTCCTTACCAATTTTTTCCCTTACCATGAGAAGGGAAACATAAATAATTTGATATTTTAAATTTAGAAATTCATATATACATATAAAATTATATATAAAAATATTTATATAACTTTATATATAAATTTTAAATTTATAATTTTAAATTCCAATACAATGCAAAGAGACCATGTAAAAATCAAGTATGATGCGTCTTCAGATTTGCATTTGAAATTCAGTATTAGATATGTGGCAGATTGAAAGCATTTTAGGTGAAAGACCAAGAAATAATGTTGGTATAAGTACATGCTTTATTTTATCAGAGGGAAGAAAGTGATTTCACGAAATAGTCACTGCTTAACCTACCACAGTTTACTGTCGTCAGGCATCGTTGCCTCTAACTACTGGATAAAAGCACGACATTTTGGGGTCCAATCCCACCGAAGTAATTGTTGCATTTCTTCTCAAGAGTCCACACTGTTCTTTTTATAGATGAGTGGAGCATGCTGCTTTATTGGAATGGACTGTAAGTGCAGAGAAAAATGTAAAATGGCTGTATCACTCACTAATCAGGAAGAGATGTGGCAAGAGTCTGAAGACACAAGGAGATGGCATATCCAACATCACTGAATTGTATGAGCAAGAAATATTCTTGAGATATGAATTGTGCTTGCTACAAGTGCTGTTTTTCATTAAAAAAAAAAAAATGAGCAATGCCTGGACAAGAATTTTTCCTTCCCTGATGAAGGCGAAGATGTTGCTAGCCTATGACCCAGCCTGTCAGACTCCACGGTATAGACACTAGTCCTTAGCAGTTATGTATGTGACAGCCAAACATGGAACCCAAATGTCCATCAACAGCATAGTGGATAAAAAAAAAAAGCAAGGGGGGGCACCTGGGTGGCTCAGTGGATTGAGCTGCTGCTTTCGGCTCGGGTCATGATCTCTGGGTCCTGGGATCGAGCCCCGCATCGGGCTCTCTGCTCCACAGGGAGCCTGCTTCCTCCTTTCTCTCTGCCTGCCTCTCTGCCTACTTGTGATCTCTCTCTCTCTGTCAAATAAATGAATAAAATCTTAAAAAAAAAAAAAAGCAAGGCTTCTTCATACAGTGGGATACTTGGCACAGGGAAAATAAATGAATGAGCTGCAAACTCACATGACTCAGGAACATATGGTCGAATACACAAGCCATAGAAGAATACATACAGTATAATTTAATGTATATAAAGTTCAAAGATATGCAAGGTATAATGATCTATTTGGCATAGATTCAGACATATGCAATGAAACTATACAGAAAAGCAAAAGAAGGTTAAGTTCAAATTAGGATAGGTTTACCTCTGCAGGCAAAGTTAAGGGGAAGGAGGGATTAGGAAAGATCAGTACAAGGATTCACAAGTAATAGTCATGTTCTTGTCTTAAACTGGGTAGTGGGTGCTCACTGCCTTGTATTTTGTTATATCTTTACATATGGCTTAATAACCAACTTTTTAAAATGGTCTAATTTGTTGATTCTTTCTTTTCCCCAGAATTTAACTTTAAGGTACAAGGCTAAGAGCAGAATAACCGTAATCCATACCAAACTTAGTGCTAAAATTTGGGAAAGAACTCAACCTCAAGCCTTTCAGTTTTGTTTAGCTATTACTGATGTCAGTAATAGAATACTGAGACCATTCCTTCATAAAGCTGTGTTTAGATATCTGTTCTTCAGGATTCTTTCTCTAAAAGCAAGGAAGAAAGAAACACAGCAAATCACAAAACCCTGTCATAGCAGTCCTAACCCAATCATATTAGTAAAGTAAACAAATATTGACCTCTATAAATCATTTCGGCTCTGCCACAGAACAAAGGTGGTGGTATTTTCCCACAAAGGAGGACAACTAAAGAAGCTTTAGACTGTGTACTTTCCTAAGGAAGGTAAGTCAAAACTCAGAAATAATGCATCAGAACTGAAGAGAGCCAGAGGGTGGTCAAGTTTGGGACAGCAGAGGGAGCACGCTGCAGAGACTCCCAACCCAGACTGGGAGTTTGTGAAAGGATTTGCAAGGTAGGAGCAGCTGAGCTCCATGCTCAGGAATTATTAGAAACTCCTAGGGGACATAGCCTGGGGGAAGAAAGCTCCAGGCAGCTACTGAGAGGTGGTGAGTTTTGGGGACTGAAAAATTTCCCTGCAGAGATCTGCAAAGATGACATGACTGAAGTTTGAAGTTAAGTTTAGACTGCAGCCTCCTGCCACATCATGCCCCACCCCAGACATAGGACAGCACAGGGCATTCGTAACGTGGCTTTCAAGGTCCTGGAACAATCTGGCTTCTGCTGCCACTTCCAGCCTTCTCTACCTGGTGCTTTCGGCAGCATTAACTCATCTCAGCTCTCCAGACCCTCAGCCCCCATGCTCTCTCAGCCTTGCCTGGAACACATCTCCTCACCTTCCTTGCCAAAAAACTCCTGCTACTCATTAGATCTTAGCTTGGCAATCTAGAATCGAAGACGTGTAATTTATTGCACACACACACACACACATACAGGTATTTTATAAATTCATGTAAATTTATCTCTATGATACTGTAGATACTTAGAATTTAAACATCTGCAAGTCAGAATCTATACTGCTTTAATATATTCTGCATATAGCACAATGTGCCTACAAAATTAACATTAAACAATAACAAACCAATTTACCATTTATCAGGAGCAATTTTAAAAGACATGGTAGTTGTTCTAGCATCTACTGGGAAATAACTATGTTATATATACATTTTTATTGATAACTATTTCATAGTTTAATATAAATTATGTTTAATATAAAATGTTCATGAGTCAAGATATAGGTACTTGTATATGTAATTGTAAAACAGCATCAAACTAATACAGAACAGATAGCCATTTTGCCATGGATCAGAGTAGAGACGAGGTTTTTCTGGTAATCTACGGTAGGCAATGCTAAAAATCTGATCATAGGGGAAAGATGCAAAAAGAAAAAAATTGCCTGTAAACTCAGGGCTTGCTGTGGTTCTATATGATGTCCCTCTTTTGCTTCAACACCAAACCATCACCAGGGTGACAAGTGAACCTTAAGACTGCACCCAGAGAATTCCTCTTACCTCGGCATCAAAGCGAGGATCCTGGTAGGCATCGCTGATGTTCACGGGAAGGCCTGTGGAAGCTACGAGCTCAGCAACACTGTTATTTATGAGCCAGTCGGAATATGATGATTTCTCCACGCTTTCTTTGAAACTATCAAAACCAAAGGAGGCAGTCAGAAAATAGAGAAGCATAAGTTTGCTTGAAAGCAAATCTCATAAAACTACACTCATAGTGGGATCATCTCTCCCCTTTAAGAAGGGATAAGTGACTTGAGTCACAAAAAAGTGAGGTAATTATCTGTAGCTCCTTCAAAAAAACTTACTGTTTTGTAATGTAATGTATGTAATGTAATGTAAAATAATCAGATCCATGGGAAGAAATAATAGATTCTCTATGATCCAGAGAACAACTCTAGGTTGTATTTGGGCCAAAGTAAACAGACATAAAGTAAGAAATGAAGTAATGACTGAAATTGACAAGAGGATGCTAACACCATGGGATAATAAATTCCACGGACCTCCCCAGCTCACACCCCTTAACTGAGCAGACTGGACGTTTGACAAAGGAAAATATTAAGCCCCAGAATGAGGAAAAAAATCAGGAAATAAATTAGGAGTTTACAAATTTTTTTTAAATTAACATACGAGTTTACAAAATTTTAAAGGCAGCAAAAGAGCAGATCTTGACCATGTGCAATCTAGTAATTACGTAACTATTTTTGTAGTACGTCTCAGAGTTTCTTAACAAAAACATATTTCTTACTTACAAAATCTTACTGAAAAGTCCCTTTTAATTTTACTGACCCCTAACCTTAACCACTTAAATTATATTCACATTAGATTTGAACAGGAATTTTATGCAAAATGGTTTTGTGACCTTTCCCTTGTATCACGTTTGCTACAATCATTGAATTTACAGAAAGGGCGTAAGAATTAGTTAAGACTCCCTATTCCCTCCCTCCCTTCCACCACTTCTTCCCCAAGTACAAACTGAGCACTGCCAGAAGCTAGGGAAATGCAAAACTGTGGAGGCTGTGAGGTTTGTGGTGTGGCAGGTGATAACTGAAATTACATAAATGAATGCAAGTCTACTGGGGCGATGTTTTCAATCCCAGGACACGTGAATGAGTGTACCACAGCAAGAAGAGTGAGAACTCTATTGGCTTTTCAATTTAAACTGCTATATACATAAGGAAGATTCTAAACACTCTCACTAGTCATTGTTACCGTGTAACCACATGCTGAGGTCTGGAATTTGTGCCGTCTGGAGGATCTGGGGCACAGAGAGGACCTCGGATGCATGAAGAGGTGGGAAGCCGAGACATCCGTTAGCACCATCTGTAGACGTCATCCGGAATGACTGTGTCTGTGTCTGGTGAGTGTAACATTTACTTGTGATGCTTTTCATCCCTTCTTGCCTAATAAACACTACTAACACATCCACTTATTCGCTCTGGATCTCTGGCTCAGAAGCGGAAGTTTTGCTAAAAAGCAGAGTCGTGTATTTCTCAGATGGTGCCTAAATCAAAGAAGTAAGAAGACAGAGGACTTCAAAGATAAGACAGCACCTTTCTTTTCTACGACAAACAAAGGGACATTAACAAAGTCCATGTTTTATTTTCTCTGCTACGTTATATCTGTGAGAAGGGACATTTTGTGTTGTGCTGCCATGGAAGCAAAATAGAAGTGGAAACATGATAATGCACCTGATAGGAGAATCCAGCTTGATGAAGCCATTTCTAAATTCATAAATAGTATGACTGAACGCTGCTCCTTTCTTGCAGCGATGAGTCAGTCTGTCAACTCGCTCTGTACCATCTGTGTACTTTATTCTATTCTGCAATTCTCAGAAAGTGCTGTGTGATAAAACAGTGTGGAAAATGCTGAACTAGAGAGTGCTGGGCAGGAAGGAGGGAAGAACGGAGGGAAGAAACGGTTGGGGCACGGAGAGGTGAAGGGCCAGAGGTGAACACCCTAAGGAAGAAACCAGTTTCATCAAAAAGCCTGAATACCTGGGAGCTGGGTCTTTCAGGTGGGCATGTGTTCAGCAAGGGCAGACTGGGGCTGGTGAGGAGGAGAGCGCCAGGGGAGGAGGAAACAGCAGGAATAGAGACACAAAGGGAAAAGAGCACAGAGAGTGTCCTTGGAACACTGTGCAATCCTCTTTGGTGGGAGCACAGGGTCCAAATGGTGGGGAACGGGCATGAAAAGAAGATCAGGACTTAAAGGTGGCAGCTTTGACCAAGGGGCTGAAACGTTAGTCACAGGGGATGGGGAGCTGTTGGGAGTGTACAGAGCAGGGAAATGACATGATTGGAGCTGTGACTTCAGGAAGCTCAATCCAGGGACAGGGAGCAAGAAAAACTGGCTAAGAGAGATGAAGGGGAGACCAGCCAAGTCGTGCAGGTGGGAGGTGACAATGCCCGTCCCGCAGGAGGTCCTGCATTAGACTCTGCGGGGCTGGGTGCGCAGCTGGTATGGCCTACGTTTTGCTCCTGCATGCCCGTGGCACTATGAGAAATGAGTTGTTTTGAGAAGCAGGAGATGAGGAAAGATAACAGACATTTTGTAGACCTGGAACACATTATTCATCGTTGAAAACCCAGGAACAAAACCCATATCAAGCCTTTAGGACTGAAAATACCGTAGAGCTGGGATTACCTTCAGAGAGAATACAATGGATGAGATCATCCAGGGAGCGAATACCTAGGGAAATCTGTATCTGAGGGAAGAAAGATGAAGAAAAGCAGTAATAAAGGGGGAGGGGATAGAGAAGAAAGAAAAAAGGGAAAGCAAATTTATCCTCACCCACGGTAGACCAAGGGTCTGTCTTGATGCTTTATCTAATTTGTTTTGTTTTCACATAAATCCTATGAGGCGGGTACAATTTTCTACATTTTATAGATCAGAAAACTGAGGCTCAGAGATGTTAAGTAATTTTCCCAAGTGGAGACAGAACTTTCGGCTAATATTATTCTGCTTATCCTGTAGCTTCTCGGGGAAGGAAGTTGATGAGTAGAAGCAGAGAAAGAACAGTAGGGTCTCACCTAAAGAAAGGAAGGGAGCGAGAGTCCACATCACAGAGAGTTTCAGGGAGACACTGCAGATCAGAAACACTGCAGTCGAAGACTGCTCACAGTCAAACGAAGAGGGAGGAAAAGACATTGATCTTGATCATCCAGTCGTAGGTCCTTACTTACAAAATTCTCAAGAAGATGATGATGAAAACACTTACTGAGCAGGGGCTCCTGGAAGAGTCATTCTAAATCTAAACATGCTTAGAATGGATTGAGTTCAGGCTGCGTATGTATTGCAATCAGGCTAAAATTGTAGGACAACGTGAGACAGTTAACTCTGTACGAGGCACTGCACATAAGCACAGTTGAGGTGGTTTCTAGAAAGTATAAGCTATGCTCTCTCCCCTCACGGGGGTTGCCACCTTGATGGGGAGGTGAGAAATACACATAGTGACACTTACACAATGAACACTTGAAGGGCCCAGTTCAAATTTCAAGTGAAAAATGTGTCACATGGCTGTGTTGCCTAGTTACCAAGTTCAACTCTACCAGATCAGGAATGCTAATGAAGTGCAGGGAGGAAGCAGCCACCTGTGGCCCTTCTCATAGGGGTACAGCTGCAGAGGGGAGGGGAGATTTTAGGGACCCTACAGCTGCAACAGTGCAAGCAGGTGTTCTGAAAACCACCTCTCCATTTCTTCAGTTTCATGGTGCACGGGTACAGAAACCAAGGCCCAGTGTGACAGAATGTTCAGAGAGAAAGTCAGGAAGGATGGCTGTCACTCGAGCATTCTTATCACATTCCGGCTTTTGCACCAATTCAACCTTACAAATCTTAAAATTTTACTGTAATGCAGAATTACGATGTTGAGTTAGAGCTCTCTAAGACCTTTTTTTAAAAAAAAAAGATTTTATTTATTTGACAGAGAGAGGGAGCATGAGCAGGGGGAGAGGGAGAGGGAGAAGCAGACTCCCCACTGAGCAGGAAGCCTGATGTGAGGCTTGATTGCACGACTCTGGGATCATGACCTGAGCTGAAGATAGATGCTTAACTGACTGAGCTACATAGGTGCCCCTGTTTTCCCATTTCATTTATTTATTATTTATTTGAGGGGGGGGGAGATAGAGAGAATGAGTGAGAGAGCATGAGAGGGAGGAGGGTCAGAGGCAGAAGCAGGCTCCCTGCAGAGCAGGGAGTCCAATGTTGGGCTTGATCCTGGGATCATGATCACTAAATCATGATCACTAAAGGCTTAACAGACTGAGCCACCGAGGTGCCCCCAAAAACCTTGCTTTATTTCAAAAGGATAATTTTGTCTTTTGAAAAAGACCATGAATTTTATATTCAAATATAACTGATTCAAATACCTATTTTGCCACTTCTTTGCAAAGTGATCTCAGACAAGTTGGTTACACTTCATCTGTAAAGTAAGTATAATACTAGTACTTATTGTGCAGATTAAGGTAAGAATTTATACAAGTGCTTAACATATTTTCTAGCCTACAGTAAATAGTTTTAAAAAGTATCTACATTTTAACACCCTCTAAAGTCAATTCTGACCGTGACAGCAGCCTTTTACATTTTCACAATGAAGTATTGTGAATTCAACCACAAAGGAAAGGGCCCAAATTATTTCTGTTTCTTGAGGGACACATCTGGCTTAAAGGATCAGTTCTTTCCTTAAGCTCCTATTAGTCAACTCCTTCTGATTGGTGAGAGCTCTTTTATTCTGTGTGGCTTCCTCTCTTTTGACTGCTGTTGGAGCAGAACGTATTAAGATCATAGACACAGCCATGTGGGTTATGCAGGTCTTGCCCTGTATAGGGGTTCCCTGTAAAAGGAATAAATAGGGGCTGAAATCTAATCTAGTTACGCGTGTTGACTTAGAGCTGCATCCATTTAGAGGGAGTACTTTTTCTATTCTCACAGAGACACTGTATGCGCTGGCAATGGCCCTGTTCCAATCTCTCTGACAAATGGACATCTAATATCAAATTGAATGTCTTTAGTGACAGGGAACTCATTACCTACCAAAATATTCCATTCCATTTTGTGGCCGCTCAGCTTATTTCCTAATCATCATCCTTTGCTCCCAGTCCCATGGGATCTCATTAGCTGACCGCACTTGATATAGTTGGCAATAATTAACATGTTCCCCATAGTCTTCCACCTGAGACCATTCTTTTTTAACAAGCTCTAATTTCTCCAGTGACTCCTCCTCTGGTATGCCTTCCTTATTCTCACTATTCCAGTCCTCTATGTAGTCCTGCTGATTAATAGTCCTCTTAATCATGAAAGCAGTCCAGAAGAGTCTTCTCCATGGGGTCTGAGCAGGGTGGAGGTGGGATGACCGTTACCTTTGCTCTAGATCTTGTTCCTCCCAGAAGAGTCAGGGTTGATAGTTTCTAACAGGTCTTGTTTTTTTAATGGGTTGTTAGAAGTTTAAATTAATATCCAAAATGGAATTAGTCAACTTTCTAGAGCTCGCTAAATCTGACCAGAGATATCAAATCCAGCACTAATATCTTCAGTTTGGGCCAAACCAAGATAAGGAGAGTTACCGCAGTTTGGAAACACATCAATATGGATTACTCTGTAGTTTGTGGGTGCGAATGAGATCATGTCAGTTCAGTGGCTCTTAGTTGCCACGTGCATAACTGCAAAACCACAGACACCTCCAAGTCCTCTCCCCACCTGTAGTTTCTAGGGAGACTTATTCTTTCACTCAAGTCCCCTTGTCAAAGCCGTGGAAAACAATAGAAGACCAGGCACTTGAGGGTGCTTAAGTTTCATGGGGCAAAGGAAGAATCCTCTCCCCCACACTCTGCATTGTATTTTGGCCCCTAGGTCCCAAGGTCATATTGTTTATATCTACACTGTCACAAGTTTCCTCATTAAATAGTCCCTTTGGCTTCTCCCATACTGTTCTCTGTTATACGCAGGGAATAAGGGTGGGCTGGCCCTTCTTTCAGCAAAAAGAAAAAGACACTTACTGATCATCTCATGCAAGTGGATGTCTGGTGTGAGTGTTTCTGGGTTTGTGTTTATTTTCCCAAGACACTTACTGTACACCAGTGCACCACAAAGAGAGAAAAATGGCTTACAATTCTATACAACATTCAGTTTATTGAAAATCAGAAGTTTTGAGAAACCATTAAAATACATCTAAAGTTTGTATGTTTTAATATCTATGTTTAATAGCTTCTTATATTCAAATCATAAAACCATTTTGACCTTTAAGGTGGGGATGTTAAAATAAATTCTGGCTTAAAGAAAGAAAAATCAGCAGACCAAAAAAAGTCCTTGAAATAAGAGTCTGATGCTATAGTAAAAGGAATTGATTCCATTTACTATATCACCAAGAACCATAAGATACCTGGGAATAAACCTAACCAAACAGGTAAAAGATCTGTACTTGAGGAACTACAGAACACTCATGAAAGAAATTGAAGAAGACAAAAAGATAGGAGACCATTCCAAGCTCATGGATCAGAAGAATAAACATTGTTAAAATGTCTACACTGCCTAGAGCAATCTATACTTTCAATGCCATTCTGATCAAAATTCCACCGGCATATTTCAAAGAGTTGGAACAAACAATCCTAAAATTTGTATGAAACCAGAAGAGACCCTGAATTGCCAAGGAAATGGTGAAAAAGGAAAACAAAACTGGCAGCATCATGTTACCCGATTTTAAGCTTTACTACAAAGCTGTGATCACCAAGACAGCATGGTACTGGACAAAAACAGACACACAGACCAGTAGAGAGCCCAGATATGGACCCGTGACTATATGGTTAAATAATCTTTGACAAAGCAGGAAAAAAATATACATTGGAAAAAAGATAGTCTCTTCAATAAATGGTCCTGGGAAAATCGGATAGCTATGTGTAGACGAATGAAACTCAACCATTCTCTTACACCATACACAAAGATAAACTCAAAATGGATAAAAGACCTCAACATGAGGCAGGAATCCATCAGAATCCTAGAGGAGAACATAGGCAGTAACCTCTTCGACATCGGCCACAGCAACTTCTTTCAAGATATGTCTCCAAAGGCAGAGGAAAGAAAAGCAAAAATGAACTTTTGGGATTTCATCAAGATCAAAAGCTTCTGCACAGCAAAGGAAACAGTCAACAAAACAAAGAGGCAACCCACGGAATGAGAGAAGATACTCACAAATGATGGTACAGACAAAGGGCTGATATCCAAGATCTATAAAGAACTCCTCAAACTCAACACACACAAAACAGATAATCACATCAAAAAAATGGGCAGAAGACATGAACAGACACTTCTCCAAAGAAAATATACAAATGGCTAACAGACACATGAAAAAATGTTCATCATTAGCTGTCAGGGAGATTCAAATAAAACCACACTGAGATACTACCTTACACCAGTTAGAATGGCCAAAATTAACAAGACAGTAAACACCATGTGTTGGAGAGGATATGGAGAAAGGGGAACCCTCTTACACTATTGGTGGGAATGCAAGTTGGTGCAGCCACTTGGAGATTCCTTAAGAAATTAAAAATAGAGCTTCCCTATGCCCCTGCCATTGTACTATTGGGTATTTACCCCAAAGATACAGATGTAGTGAAAAGAAGGGCCATCTGAACCCCAGTGTTCATAGCAGCAATGGCCACAGTTGCCAAACTGTGGAAAGAACCAAGATGCCCTTTAACAGACGAATAGATAAAGAAGATATGGTCCATATATACTATGGAGTATTATGCCTCCATCAGAAAGGATGAATACCCAACTTTTGTATCAACATGGATGAGACCAGAAGAGATTATGCTAAGTGAAATGAGTCAAGCAGAGAGAGCCAATTATCATATGGTTTTGTGTACTTGTGGAGCATAAGGAATAACACAGAGGACATGAAGAGATGGAGAGAAGGGAGCTGGGGGAAATTGGAGGAGGAGAGGAACCATGAGAGACTATGGACACCGAGGAACAAACTGAGGGTTTTGGAGGGGAGGAGAGTGGGGGTTTGGGTGAGCCTGGTGGTGGGTATTATGGAGGGCACGTATTGCATGGACACTGGGTGTGGTGCATAAACAATGAATTCTGGAACACTGAAAAGAAAAAAAAAGAAAGAAATGGAGGTGAAAAAAAGGAAATAAGAGTCCGAGAAAAGGAAAATAAATACAGTTGTCACCTAACTTCAGTGACTCTTCCTTAAAAAGTAAAAATTAACCACTTAGCTTATTTTAACTCTTTAAAAAGTAGACCCCTCTAAAATCAAGATTTGTTTAAAATAACATGAAAATTGTAAAGAAATCTTTTACTTGTATTCACTAGAACCAGGTACCGAGGAAGATGCAGGTTTGTTTTTTTTTTTAAGATTTTATTTATTAATTTTGACAGACAGAGAGAGATCACAAGTAGGCAGAGAGGCAGGCAGAGAGAGTGAGAGGGAAGCAGGCTCCCTTCAGTGCAGAGAGCCCGACGTGGGACTCGATCCCAGGACCCTGAGATCATGACCTGAGCCGAAGGCAGCGGCCTAAACCACTGAGCCACCCAGGCGCCCGAAGATGCAGGTTTTTAAGTGAGTTTCCCTCAAAGGGCTAGTTTAGTCTTCTGTCTCAGTGCTATCTTGAGTCCCAAATGCGAGACCCACATTGACTTCAAAGAGAGCTTCACGAGCTCAAATATATTGACAGTGGAAGGTAAAACAGAATTGCCCTATTATAGATAACACATAGTTCCTGAAATGCGGTTGCCCCTGAAGTGAGGACCAGTGAGGTAAGATATAAACCTGAGGACAAGAAGTTGCAAAGTAGTGGAGGACGAAAATCCATACAAGTAAAACAAAAGAAGACAAAATAAAACATCCTGGGACAAGTAATTTCACCATCTTCAATTGTGTGAAAAATATAACTTAGCTAAAGATTCAAACAGAGAAAGCTATATGAAAAATACACTAAAGTCTCTGTAAAAGATTAATTCTCAAAATGAGTCTCTAAATTAGAAGATGAAGTACCTGAGTAAAATAGTGTTAATTATTAGACTGTGTTTATATTGACATTTTTGTTCTCAACCCTAGAGTTTAGTCTTCACTAGAGACTCCCAAGAATTTGCTCTTTCAAGAATGACCATGTTGGGGTGCCTGGTGGCTCAGTCGTTAAGTGTCTGCCTTTGGCTCATGCCATGATTCCAGGGTCCTGAAATCAAGCCCCACAATGGGCTCCCCAATTGGCGGGAAGCCTGCTTCTCCCTCTCCCACTCCCCCTGCTTGTGTTCCCTCTCTTGCTGTATCCTTCTCTGTCAAATAAATAAAATCTTTAAAAAAAAGAAGAAGAAAAAAGAATGACCAGGTGTTGGTCATTCAAGAATGATCATGTTCCCTACTAAGTGCTGGATGGTCATGGGGCAAATCTTGCATAAACACATCAATAAAGGTCTTTTCCTTTTTTGCTTAAAGAAGTTGGCAATGTGAACCCATCTGTATATGGATGGAAAGCCAGCTCAGCACTGTCTCTACCTACACAGAAAGAGGTGTAGGAAGAAACTAAAGGGGCCACAACTTTGGGGAGCTCACAAACTGTGACAGTGGTTTA
Organism: Meles meles; assembly: GCF_922984935.1. Classification (NCBI taxonomy): domain Eukaryota; kingdom Metazoa; phylum Chordata; class Mammalia; order Carnivora; family Mustelidae; genus Meles; species Meles meles. The sequence goes on from NC_060074.1 coordinate 74,067,678, forward strand.
TGGTAAATACCCTAATGGAAAAATGTACAGGCATTATAGGAACAGAGAAAAGAAGGGTCAGTTTTGTTTGGGCTGGGAATGGTATTTGGAAAATTACTTCCCAAAAGGAAGCTGGTCTAAGTTGGTGTTTACAAAAGTAAAAGTTCCTAAAAACAATCCAGACAAAAACACAGCATGAGTAAAGCTTTAGAAGTGTAGAGGTTTTCTGTTGATATGATAAATATTAGAGCTAAAACTTAGGATACATGGTAGAAGTGATCAATAAGGCTATTATGTGGTCCCATGGACATACTTTGTATCCACAACCAAATATATACTGATGATTTCGACATCTACAGCAGCAGCCCATTGATTCCTGACTTCCTTACATTTATATCCAAGAAGTTTCTGGACAATTCTTCCTTGTCATTTCCAGGCACCTCAAATTTAACATTTTCAAGACTACACTAATATATTCTCCTTGATGTGCTATAACAATTAATAATGAAAACCATGACCATTAACTAACAATTTATCATTAGGTCAGGAGCAGAAGTGTCAATTTAGGCACATCGATTTTCTCATTGTCAAGAAATGATTGTCAATTCCCTTTGTTTTCTTCAGTATTATCCAGTGGAGACAGGGTTCAGAAAGGCAAAGAAACAGGACAGGAACTCCAAGAACTCTTTAGGACAGATATTTCTTTTTTCTGTTTTGCAAACAAAAACTGTGTTTTTGATCTATAGGTTGTGCCTGATACTATTTGCCATTTTGTTTCATTGATTAGAGGTCATTCTGAGCTTTGGTTCACAGAGAGACACTCTATTCCTTACTTTTTCTCTTTGGGTAAACCTTTCTATCCCTGGGTCCTTCCTGAAGCCTCATGCTGTGCAACATTATTTGAAGTTGTCTTTCAATTAGGAGATTAAGGAACTAAGTCAGTACCAGTGGGACTCAAAGCTAGCACCCCACCAAGAGAGTCTTAAATACCCAGAATTGAGACATGAATAATTCCCTACTGGTTTCAGTATATCTTTGAAGGTTACCAAACAAATCTTTCAGTCATAAAAAGTAATGGGAGAGAGTGCAATTAGCAAGCAGAGCTAGCCTGTCAATTGTCGCAGTGTGGTAAGTGAGGCAGATGCTCTAAGTTGCAGCAGTTCCAAAACCTTACCATGACCTGGTGGACTTATCTTTAAGGTCTTGCCTGAGGACACTTCATCACACTCTGATTTCTCCTGTTTGAAGCATTCTGTGTTATTAGAAATTAAGACATGGTGGCCAAAGAACACATTTTCTGTCCTTCCTTTCCTCAAGTTGTACCATTAGAGTGATGAGATTTATCACTCACAGGAGTTGGTATCACTTTGGGGAAGAGTCTTGTGACTCTCGGATGGGTGTCAGATGGCATCACTGCGAGTGGTTGATGTCTACAATTTAGCATCATACAGTGACAACTGCTTGGTTTCACAGCCAAGCAAATCTGGAAGGGTTTTTCATATCTTGGCCCAACATTTCCTAGTTGTGAGACTACAGATAAAATTTTAATAACTCTTAGTTTCCAAAATGGAAAATAGGGGGAATAAAATGCATTTTATAGGGATGATTTGAGGATACAATAATATAACATTGATGAATGCATGGCACATAAAAAGCTCTCATAAATATCAATTCCTTATATCACAAAGACTTTTCTTTTATTAAAAACACTAAGGTGAGACATGCTCTGTTCAACTGCTTCTTTCCTGGGGCAGGAGAGATGTTAACTGCTTTTGACTGTGGCATCATTTTCATATTTGGAGACTTACTGAAGAGAAAATGTGCTAGCTGGCAAAATTGTTGATAATAGAGCACACAGTTAAAATTCCTATCCTACTAGATGTTCCAAGTAGCCTCACCACATCTCTCTTTGGGGGTGCTCTGGCCAACTGCATCCATCTGTTCTTCCATCTTTGAGGGCATACCTTTTTTTTTTTTTCAGCATAACAGTATTCATGTTTTTGCACAACACCCAGAGCTCCATGCAAAACGTGCCCTCCCTATTACCCACCACCTGTTCCCCCAACCTCCCACCCCTGACCCTTCAAAACCCTCAGGTTGTTTTTCAGAGTCCATAGTCTCTTATGGTTCGCCTCCCCTTCCAATTTTTTTTTTATAAACATATAATGTATTTTTATCCCCAGGTGTACAGGTCTGTGAATCGCCAGGTTTACACACTTCACAGCACTCACGATAGCACATACCCTCCCCAATGTCCATAACCCCCTCCCCCCTCCCAATCCCACCTCCCCCCAGCAACCCCCAGTTTGTTTTGTGAGATTAAGAGTCATTTATGGTTTGTTCTTAACAAGCTCTGGGCATATGTCTACAACACAGCAAGAAAGGAGAAGTGGACTCAATGTGTTAAAATAGTAACTCAAGCCTGTTAAATAAGAGACCTACAAAAGTAAGAGTCAAATATAAAAACCAATCATTAAGGCCTTCAAGTTGCCATAATTCTGTTTACTGCATGGCATCAATCGAAGAAACAGTTGACCTACGTGGGATACTTTATTATGCTTGATCTCAGTACTTATTCATGTGCGTTGTTGTTCATGGAACATTTTTATAGCTTTCTTCTCCTCTGTGACAGTTTTTCTAGAGTGACAAGCCCATGGGTCCAAAATAAACCAGGGTAATGAGAGAGTTTGTCTTTCATTTCAGTCTTTATGTTCAAAGGCAGGAAAAAGAAAAAACAGAAATTACATATGGTTAGGAGGTAAAGGTTAGTCACTCGAGAAATACATGTCCTTGACTTTCTTAAGATTTTGGAAGACATACAACTGCATCTTAAAAATGTTTCTTCTCTTTCATTTATGTTTATTTCTTATGATTAGCATCATGCAAATGGTGCATGAACATATATACCACTAGTATCATGGAGGGTATTTATAAAATAGTGTTATTTGGGGGGGGGAAAGCACACAAGTCCAGAAGTATCAAAGTGACAAGTTTCCTTGAGAGGTATGCTTAGATCAGATATAAAATGTTTCAGTGGAAGCACTCCAGTCTCACAACACTCTGTATATTTTTAGGGAAATGAATCAGAACTACATAGTTGACTCTGTCACAATAGAGTTTCCTGGTTAAGAACTAGGCTTTATTCCAAGAGGGAGCCTCAGAGTTCAGTCTCTGGTAGCAATCTTGTCTTCTGCTGAGTAAACTCAGATCTGCTGAAAAACCTCCTTGCTAAACAATAGAAAGGGGATAAAAATGAACCTCCTGGGCCATCTGCATCTCTCTTCTTCAATTAGCAACATTAAATATTGGCATCATGAGGTTTAGCAGCCCTGAACTTGCTAGACAATAGTCAAGAAAAATGTCTGTCCTGAAGCTCTTGTTTTAAAGGAAGTGACATAGCAACACAAATCTTGCTTCTGGTCCAAGATGATTGGGGTGGTGGTGACAGTGCTGTTTTAATTTTTAACATTTTAAAGGTTTTCTCATTTTCTTGAACTCAGAATAGGTATCATCTTTTTATTCATACGAAATACCCATCACAGGCTTCCTAGCACATGTTTTCTAGCACAGAAGAAAGAAGACACATGAAGAAGAAGGTAGAAAAAAAGAATATATTCATCATATACTATGGAGATGTTTTGTCTTACACCAGTGTGTGGGTTTGTCTACCACTTCCTATCACTCTAGGTAACAGAGATTAAAAAGAAGGTAAAAAGAAGAGGACAGTATTCCAAATTGGCAGAAGAAGGGCCATTGAAAATTTGTTCCCCCATAAAAGTAGTAAGAACACTAGCAATAATTGTCAAAATTATTGACAAAATTAAAAACTCTGCAAATTAAGGAAAGGCTTGCAAAAAATCTAAAGAGTGTTTATTCTAGAATCTCTATAAAGATAGCAAGTTTTGGGGGCATTTTAATGGACTTTATTCCCATCCCCCTCTCTTCTACCTAGGGTAGCTGTGAAGACCAAGAGCTACATAATCATGCAAGCTGTGAAAATCAGCATCCTAGCAGCCACTGGCAGAGGGAGAACAGATTTGGAGCTCCCTAAAAGTCCTATCCCCAGAGAACTGTCATTTTTTGACCTGTTTGGCAGCTCCATCAGAAACCTCCACTCCCACCAACAGTGGAGGAGGGTTCCCCTTTCTGGGGATAGGAGAAGAATAAATGAAACAAGATGGGATTGGGAGGGAGACAAACCATAAATGACTCTTAATCTCACAAAACAAACTGGGGGTTCCTGGGGGGAGGTGGGATTGGGAGAGGGGGAGCGGGCTATGGACATTGGGGAGGGGAGGCGAACCATAAGAGACTATGGACTCTGAAAAACAACCTGAGGGTTTTGAAGGGTCAGGGGTGGGAGGTTGGGGCAACCTGAGGGTTTTGAAGGGTCAAGGGTGGGAGGTTGGGGGAACAGGTGGTGGGTAATGGGGAGGACACGTTTTGCATGGAGCACTGGGTGTTGTGCAAAAAGAATGAATACTGTTACGCTGAAAAAATAAATAAAATGAAAAAAAAAAAAAAAAAAAGAAACCTCCACTCACAGAGCTTGACTTTATTCGACCTGACTTGGGGCTTGCTTACTGAGAACAGCCTTCACCTCAGGGGCATTTGTGGGAAAAAACCAGCAGCAATTGTTTAACACTGCATCTGCTGTAGCTACCTGCAGATAAGAGTTGCAGCTAACACAAAGTAGACTAGAAAACTTGAAAGAAGCAGCATGGAAATGAGATAATCCTAGGGGGTTTTGAAAAGCTCTGACATATTCCTGGAAATCTAGAAGGTCATACTCATTTGCAGAGTTGCATGTATGCCCAGGAAAGACCAAGAAGGCCCTAATCCCTTACCTCTGGCTGACCTTGAAGCTCTGTGTAAGCAGAAAGCAAAAGCTATGTAAACTTCCCCTCAGAGAATTGAAGGTATCACCCACATGCAAACAGATTCCTTCAGCGAGGCTGGAAGATTTATTGGCTCAAGTCTTTTAAGGAAACCTGTGTCCAGGCATTAGCTGATTAGAAGCTAACCAAGCAGAGAATTCAGGAGCCACACACAACAAAGAATCATTCAGGAAAGTCACTAAACAACCAAGAGCAGCAGTAACAACAGCAACAAATAGAAGCAACAACAAACCCTAGACGGAGTGAGTGGGAAGTGGATATGATCTCCAGAGTTTCCACACTACCTTATTTAAAATTTTCAGTTGTCAACAACAACAACAACAAATAACTGAGATATACAAAGAAATGGGAAGGTACACATGCAAAAAAGCAATCAACATAAACTGGTCCTGAGTAAGTCCAGATGTTGGACTTACTAGAAAAAGACTTTAATTGAGCTATTATAAATATATTCAAAATACCAAAAGGAATCAAATCTAAAGAACTAAAGGAAAGTAAGACAACAACATCTCAACAAATACAGAATATTAACCAAGAGTTGGAAATTATAAAAAAGAACAAAAGAAGTTCTAGAATGAAAAATGCAGTAATTGAAATGAAAATTTCACTAAGAGGGTTCAACCAAAGGACTGTGAAGCCAGAAGAAAGAATCATCAAAGTTGAAGATGGATTAATCAAGAATATCTGATTTGGGAAGCAGGGTAGAATCTCAGAGACATGTGAGACACCATCAAGCTTATGAACATTACGGGACTCTCTGAAAAGCAGGAGAGAGGAAAAGGGGCAGAAAGAATATTTGAAGAAATAATGGCTAAATACTTCCCGTGTTTGGTTAAAAGAAATATTAATATATACATTCAAAAAGCTCAACAAATTCTCATTTGAGGATAAACTCAAAGGGACCCACACCCATACACAACCTGACTAAACTGTTGAAAACCAGTACAAAGAAAGAATCTTTTGAAAGCAACAAAAGAGATGTGATTCATCACATGCAAGTGATTCTCAATAAGTTTAAGAGGTCCATGATCAGAAACCATGGAGTCCAGAAGGCCGTTGTATGACATATTCAGAGTGCTCAAAGAAGACCGTCAACCTTATCAACAGATTGTATAACACATTTCATTCACTTGTACTAACTAGTGCAAACCTTACACAAACAAAACGCTCTCCAAGATGACAAATTTGAAGCATAACATATATTTGAGTGAAAAATTTCTTGAAAGTTTGGGTTGTATGTTTCATATGACCACCATATTTAAAAATAATGAGTATAGGCATGGACTGAGGCCACACATACTACATGTATAAATCAAACAAGGCTTATGAGTCTAAAGCCGTGTTTTTCCAACAGCTGATCACAGCAAAATAGTGAATCATGAAATCAATTTTGTGAATGAGGACAGCAGATTGTTTGTTTGTTTGTTTTTAAAGAATAGAATATATCAAAATATACATACAGTGTAAAGGTAAGTATAGTTTCATAAAACTTGTTTGCGATAGTATGTGTACATTTTTGTGTGTATTTATGTACATTAACTAGATTTGGATAGAAAATATATCTTTTGTTATAGTTTGTAATTAAAAAAGGTTGAAAGCCACCATTTAAAGGACACCCAAAGAAACTGGCACAGTTAGGACTCACAGTGAAGACACTTGGCAACTTTCTTCAAAGTAGGAGAAGAATTTCTGATTCCTAAAATCCTCATCAGGGTTAGGTAGCAATGTGCAAGTGAAGGTGGGTTACATCACACTTTCTGGAAGTGTAAGCCCAGAATCATATTTGTAATCTGGAAAGGTGCTAGAGATCATCTCGCCTGGGCCAGGTGCATCTCAGGGTTATAAAATGTACAATATGATTGCAGGGCACAATCACAATAAAGTGAATAAACAAAATCCTCAGTCATCATAGTTAGTCTTTTCAGGCTACGATGGTCTATTCCAAGTTGATTCCTGAATACATCATGGCTGCTGGACAAGAACAAAGAACCTCTCTGGGAGTCTTATTCACAGACTCATGAGTCAATCTTGGAGCTCCTCCTATATTGTCTCATTATAGTCACATCTCATAGAAGTCAGTTCCCCTTTATTAACTGGCCAGATTTGGGCCATGAGGCCTGTAAGCCTAAAGGAAAGAGTTAAAGAGAAGGAAAGTAAGCAAACCACAGCTGGAAGGAGTAACTTGTTTGCAAAACTAGATTCCACACAGAATTGCAAGGAAAGGAAAAAAATCAATAAGGCATTGAAACATAAGTTTCAGTATTCTGATCTAAAAAATGTAATGCAGAAAACTAATGTTGAGAAGAATCACAGGACTGTCCAACCTAAAACTGAAAGAAACCCTAACAGTCCCCTAAGGTGCTTCTCAGAGTTGAGATATACACACCTTCAGGGGTAGGTGTAAATGAGCTGAGGGGTATAAAAGCCACAGGAAAAAGAATGTGTGGAAGGATCATGTCATTTGATGGAATCTACAATATCATCAATTATAAGATGCATTGTTACTTTTGAGCCAGTAAAAAAAAGGACAAAAAATGCTATGAGGGGTTTTGTTCTTATCACTTATACTATTTTAATCTTATGTTAAAAAATCTTTTAGATTTGGTATAAATTTTATGATATGTCATTCTTGATGGAAAATTTAAACTATACAAGTTGACTATATATAAAAGGAAAAATTATAAGTAAAATAAATTGACTAAGACATTTCTAAAATTTCCTCAAATTCAGTGTCACTCTTCTGAATCACTTTTCAAAATGCAGTCATCGGTGTTTGCAGATAACATCCTCTTAGCTGTCAGGATATTGAGGATGCAGCATTTCTTAGAAGAGGGCTCCACTTTCATCTCCAAGACTCTCTTCCAAATAACCAGCCCCCTCCGGCAAGCTTTGATGCTGGCGTTCTATTGAACTTAGTAGGAAGCGTCACTGGAAAGTTTTTAGGCAAAACCAGTCTCATATTCTTCCCTCGAGTGATCTTCAGTTGGTTTGTTGCCAGAAATTTTAAGAGGTTGCTGTTGTCAGTCATGCCACCAGCAAATGTTTAACTGTGCAGCCCCCCATCTAAAACTGAGTCAAGACCTAAGGAAGCTCGAAGGTTAGGTAGGCAGGGCTCCTGGTCATCTGTTCTACATGGCTGGCTACGCACCGCTCATTCACCAGTTCAGCCGCCAGTTATTTATCTGTGCTTCTGTGTTCACATCACTGAGTTCAAATTCATTCTCATACGAGACTGGGTTCAAACTCATGCACTAAGAGTGCCTTAAGTTTCCTATCTGTGCACAACACACTACTACAAAATTAGCAGCTTGGCACAATACCTTTTTATTATCTCACAGTTCTGGAGATCAGAAGTTTGTCATGGCTTAGCTGGATTTGCTGCTCAAGATCTCACAAGAGCAACATCAAGGTGTTGAGAGAACTGCAACTTCGCTGGGGGTTCTGGGGGAAGAATCAAGCTTGTTATTGTTGGAAGAATTCAACTCCTTGTAATTGCAGCGCTGTGGTCATGGTTTCCTTGACACGTGGCCCTCTCTATATTTAAGCCTGCAATATGTGTCAAATCCTGCTTGTGTTTTAAATCTCTGACTTCCCTTATTGGCTACATCTCTCTGGCTTCCTTTCTTGTCCTCAACTGGAAGAAAGCTCTTAAGTTTCTAAGGGCTTGTGATTAGATTGGGCCACCCGGACAATATAAAATAATTTCCCTATTTTAACATCAATTGACTAATTGCGTGTGCAACTGTCTTTGGCCATGAAATGTAACAAATTCATGGATATGACATCTGAAGTTGAGGGCCCCGGAAGCCAAAATTCCGTTTCCCACATTTAGTTTGATTAGTCTAAAATTAAATATAGTGGCAAGTTTTAACCATTTGACATTACACACGTTGTTATGTTGAAATGACACATTTTGTAATCTATGTTCTTGAGGGTGGTCATTTTAGCAACTTTGGCACTGACAAGCATGGCAAAGGATACTGGGATTTTCTCAGTATTTCCTATTTGACTAAGTTCAGAGTTTCCTTATTTCTTTAATTGAATCACTTGTCCTAGAAATTCAACAGCCTCCGACACATTGGGAGTTTTTGACAAATTGATAATCCACACTTTAATAGCAGTCTCAATCATGCATGAAGATGGTTACACCAGCCTCTTACTGTTTTGAAATTTCTTTCATTTCTTGTGAGTGCTTTGGAAATTTCTCTTGTCTTCAGTTGCATGACTTGGCATTGGTAAGTGATCCTTTATTATGTATTTCAGTAACAAAGCATAGTCTAGCTTATCTCCTTGTGAGTTTCTTCCTCAGTTGTTGCTTTGCAAGAACATCTAGACCATGGCCATTCATCTAGATGGCCATGGCCATTCTTGATTTGCAAGAACATCTAGACCATTGTTTCCTAACAATATACATTTTCATCACTAATATCAAATTTACACTCCATTTCTTGTTTCCATGTTTTTCTGTGAAACAATAACTGTTCATTTCAATGCCGGATCATAGTATAATCTTATTAGAGACACATTAAACAGCATCTAAACCCAATTAAAGCTTCAGCCTTAATAGAGTAAAGCATTAGATGGCCAAAGAATTTCTTCCAGGCAGAAGCGGCAGGAAAACGGGGAGTGCTGCCAGTAGCATTTCTTTCAGAACAAAAACTCAACACTTAGTAACCTGCAAATGTATGCAAATTACTTACCCTCTCTGAGTCTTAGGTCCCTCATTTATAAAATGAGGACAATAAAATCTAATGCGTTGGGCGTTTATGAAATTAACTTAAACAACATAAATGTAACATATGAATCTTTCAATGACAGTTAATTCTCTTTTCCTAATTAGATTTTAAAAATCCCTATAATACTCAATAGTTGATTTCTAGACTCATTGCTTCCTGGAACTTTGTTGCTGGAAGAGACATTCGGTAGACATTATCTATTTCATCTTCCTCATTTCATGAGTGTATTAGTCTCCTTGGGCTGCCATAACAGATTTCTATAAACTTGGTGGTTTCCAACAGAAATTTATTCTCTCACAATTCTGGAAGCCAGAAGACCCAAATCAAGGTATTGCCAGGGCCATCCTTCCTCTAAAGGCTCTAGGGGAGATTCTTTCCTTGCCTTTTCCAGCTTCTGATGGCTCTTATTTTTCCTGGACTTGTATGTATCATTCCAATCTCAGCTTCTGTCTTCACATGGTTTCTCCCCTATGTCCCTAAATGTCCTCACCAGTCATTGGATTTATGGCCCGCCCTATATCCAGCATGATTCCACCACAAGACCCTTAATTAATTGCATCTGCCAAGACCCTCTTGCCAATCAGGTCCTATTTTTTTTAAAAAATATTTTATTTATTTATAAGAAAGAGAGAGAATGAGCAGAGGCAGGAGCGGTGGGGGAGGAAGAGGTTGGGGAGAACATCTCAAGCAGGCTCTGCACTCAGCGGCCAGATCTCACAACCCTGAAATCATGACCTGAGCTGAAACCAAGAGTTGGACACAACCGATTGAGCCATCCAGGTGCCCTGAAATAAAGCCCCATTCTAAGGTTCCAGATGGACACAAATTTTGAGGGGACACTATTCAACCCACTGGACCGAGGAAACAGTTTTTACTGAAATAATTGAAAAGAGAACAAATTTCTAACCTTACATATCTCTGAGTATTCAAGGATCTCTTGGGTTTTTTTGTTTGTTTTTGTTTGTTTGTTTGTTTTTTATCTTTATATTCTCAGAAGTGGCCTGTAACAGTATAACTTCTAGGTTTTGCAAGGTAAGAACGACTGCTCAGAAAAGCCTTTGGATGAAACACCAGAGCTCCAGTAGCCACTGAAGACAGCAAACAAAAGACAAAGTGAGGGCAATATTTTAACACTGAGCACAGCAGACAGTTCAGACAAATCCATTACCTGTCCTGTCCCGGGAATTTCTCACTGGTCATGTTTTTCCTTTAAGTTCAAGCCTCTACCCATGTTTCTTAGCCCCCTTGATTCTTGAAGACCTGGTTTGCCTCTTCTTACTCCATTTTTTCCCCCTGAATTATCTTCTTCTTAGACTCCTTTTAAACTCAAATCCCTGTATTAGTTTCCTATTGCTGTTATAACACATTTCCACAAACTTAAGTGGCTTTAAATAGCACAAAGCTATTATCTTACAATTTTGTTCCATCCTCTAGGGTAGGATCCATCTCCTTGCCCTTTCTAACTATTCAGCTTGACCACATGCCTTGTCTCGTGGTCCCATTCTTCCATTTCCAAAGCCCGCAAGGGCAGGTCAAGTCTTTCTCAAACCGCATCACTCTGACCTCTGCTTCTCTTGTCACATCTCCTCCATTTATAAGGACCTTAGGATTTTTGTTGTTGTTGTTGTTTCTTCTTTTTTTATTTTTATTTTTTTATTGTGGTATGTTAGTCACCATAAAATACATCATTAGGATTACACTGAACCTTTCTGATAACCCAGGATAATTCTCCCCATCTTAAGATTCGTATGCAGATCTGCAAAGTCCATCTTGCCAGCTAATATTCACAGGCCTTACGGATTAGGAGCTGGATATCTTTGGGGAGTCATTATTCTGAACTATTTGTCCTAATCTTTTCAAACAGAACATTTTAGCTCTCCACTCTCCAGGCTGACCTGCATGCCAAAAGGCTCCTTAAACCAAACATCTTGCCCTTTAGCTGCTCTGAGATTTTCTCCTCTTCTTCTAGTCACAACAAATGAAAAAGATAGCATAAAGATTAAGCTAAAAAAAAAAGGTACCCCTTCCCACTAAAATAAATTTTAATTTTTATCCCCTATACCTCCCTTTATTCTCAGAAGGCCAAAGTGGTTACAGAGCTCAGGTTTTAAATAACAATGTTTCCACTATATTCCATTAAATGTGAAAAATTCCCCTTTAATCAGCTGTTTGTTACCTTCTAGAAATTATAGATATTTGGCTTTTTAAAAAATACCTTAAGTAACACAACTGAGAAGGTACAATTTCCAAAGTAGCATCTAAACCTATACCTAGGAGATGGATCAACAGAATTTGGCCAAATATATTTCAAACTAAATAAAAATTTCTGTTAAGATGTCCATAAAAGTTCTTTTTCCATTTCTAAGGTACAATGATCATTCAAACTACCTGTTCCCACTGAGGACAGAAAAGAGGTTTTGTTTTTTTTTTTTAAAGATTTTATTTATTTATTTGACAGAGAGAGATCACAAGCAGACAGAGAGGCAGGCAGAGAGAGAGAGAGAGGGAAGCAGGCTCACTGCCGAGCAGAGAGCCCGATGCGGGACTCGATCCCAGGACCCTGAGATCATGACCCGAGCCGAAGGCAGCAGCTTAACCCACTGAGCCACCCAGGCGCCCCTCAGAAAAGAGGTTTTTAAAGTTTGAATAAGAGATCCAAGAAAGTTTATTCAAGTTGATTCACTAAATATTCTGAAATTAGGCTTCATAGGAAAGGTTCTAATAGTGAGATCTGAGGAGGTTGAGAATCAAATGAATCAGATAAAATCTTAATTTTTTTTTTAAAAGTCATCATTGAGAAGACAAGATGACTGTAAATAATGCATCAACAGTACTATGTTCTAAAAAAGTAAGGTACTTATCACTTTCTGATACGTTCTGATTCTGGAAAAAACTGGAAAGTATGTCCCATTCTGGGAAATACCACTTTAAGAAGGATTCCGGCAAGCTAGAGCACATCCAGGGGAGAGCGAAAAGATTGGCAAAGAGTCTGGAACCCATGAAGTATAAAAATCATCTAAGAATAGCAGTTGCTGACTTGGAAGAAGTAAGCACAGCAGATCCACGGCAGTCTTCCACTACTGAGCCACTGCCACCAGGGCGAGGCAGTAGATTCAAACCCTTGGTGGCTTTAGTTTGCCATTCCTCCAGCTCTTCTCCCATTCTACTGCCCAGATGAGTTTTCAAGATACAAATCACAGTATGTCCCCGACTGTGATTACTCCCCTATGAGTAAGCATGTAGCCCGTCTCTAGGCCAGTTAAGAGGGCTTGAGCATTTCAGGACCTGATAAGACCCCTGCACCAGTCCATTGACATTCTGGGCAGCTGGATGTCCTTACAGGGAGTTAATAGTCCCCAACATCGATTATGATAACTTTTGTGATAACAGCTCACAGCTCAAATTAAAGATCCTGAAACATGCATCATTAGCGTTCTCACCTCTGTCCCGCTGTCTACAATGTTTCCTCTTCCTGGAAGGTAGCTGGAAGGTCACTAACTTTCCATTATCCTACAGGAGCTAAGTGAAGTTTCATCACATCCAAAAGCTTTCCCCAAACATGGCCTTCCATTGTTATCCACATGAGTTGGGTGCCCCTCCTCTCTATTAGAAAACCACCTGGCACAAACCTTTTATAGGAAGTGTTGACTTGCTTAACAGTCACTGATTTACTTGATAGCAGGACATAAGAGCCTAAACTGAGCTACATCTGTACACGAGAAGGCATTTATTTGCACAAGGCAATGTGCAATGAGAGAAAGGGACTGTGAGGGGGAGGCTTTGAGCACCTAAACCTGATGGGCAACAAGAAAGTAAGGTGGGAAACCAAGAGAGCAACTTAATGGGTTGTTCTTTGGGTTCTGGTTTCTAAGCCTTGTCCCATGGACTAAGTCCAAGGTACAGAGAAAGAAGGGCTACAGACAAAAGCTTTGGGCACGAAAGATTTGGAAAAAATGGGGTACATGCAAAGCTGTTTAGGGGCCCAACAACAAACTATAACACGTGGTAGGGAAGGTGAGCCCTCTTCCCACTTACGCACTCATTACCCAGCCTTGCTCAGATTTGGAAAGGCCACCGATAACTCTGAGACAGTGCAGTGGATTCTGGAGTGGGTGAGGGATCCCATGCCCAGCAGATGCTGCTCTGTCATGTCCAGAGGGAGAGGTTTTAGGAGTGGACACTTGGGAAAATGACAAGTCAGTAAGAAAATTATTTTGTTTCTGTTTGTTTAAATCTTAGGGACCCCCAGAACTAGTGTAAGAGTGACTTTTGAAAGGGGCTTCCACTACAAGGCAGAAACAACCAGCAGCTAAGTATAAATTATCACTGTTAATGTGACTCTACTTATAGCCACAGGCTGGAGGCCTGTTGAAATCTAGTTATGGTTATATTATCTTCTTAACCAACTCTGACTGCTGTTCATTGGCCTTGAGATCCTTGAAGGCAGAGACTGCTGGTTTTTAAAAAAACCTCTGTAGCCCCATGACCTATCTAGTTCCCAGCACAGAGTAGGTATTCTACATATTGCAATTGGATGAAGGAATAAAATTAATGAAAGAACAACTATGTTCAGGACAAATAGGTGGAAGTTATAGGAACGTAAAATGCTCTTCTGACAATGAGAGAACCCCATCCATAGAAAAAGCCCTTGGTGGCACAGTGAGAATTTTATCACTGGAAGGGTTGTCAAGGATGCCCCAGAGAGGGTACATTCTTCATGGACAGAAATACATCAGATCATTTCTAACTCTAAAACTGCTTGGTATTAATTACACAAAGACCAAGATAAGTGCAGCCATGACAAAGGAGTTAGCCCAACAGGCAATATGCAAAAATGATGAGTTAGCAACAAAACCGTTGTTTTTGTTTTGTTTTGTTTTAAAGATTTTATTTATTTGACAGACAGAGATCACAAGTAGGCAGAGAGGCAGACAGAGAGAGAAGGGGAAGCAAGCTCCCTGCTGAGCAGAGAGCCCGATGCGGGGCTCAATCCCAGGACTCTGGGATCATGACCTGAGTCAAAGGCAGAGCTTAACCCACTGAGCCACCCAGATGCCCCTGTTTATTAAAAAAAAACAAAAAAAAAAGTCTTCAAGGACTGTCTATAAAAATCATCAAGCTTTAAGCCAGAATTAATCAGAATTAAAACTGTACCCTGAGGGGCGCCTGGGTGGCTCAGCAGGTTAAGCCGCTGCCTTCGGCTCAGGTCATGATCCCAGGGTCCTGGGATCGAGTCCCGCATCGGGCTCTCTGCTCGGCAGAAAGCCTGCTTCCCTCTCTCTCTCTGCCTGCCTCTCTGTCTGCTTGTGATCTCTCTCTGTCAAATAAATTAAAAAAAAAAAAATCTTAAAAAAAAAACAAAACTGTACCCTGAAATATTATTGCATGAAACCATAGACATTATCTTCAAAAGCTATCTTATAACTGAACGATGTCCAGAGGACTAAGGTGTCTAATGGACATTATCTACAGTGAAGATGTTAAGTGATGAAAGGTTAAAGGAAAGATTTACAATGTGTTGAGAGCAGGTTGTGATTTGTAGACTCATAGACTCTTGTAGACTCAATGACTCTTCCACAGCCTCTGGTGAGGTAAATGCTGGAGCCACTTGTCTTTATTTCTTTAACTTCCAATAAATGACCGAAGGATCCCCACATCTACAAGAGGGAAATTACTAGACAATGCAGGAAAGGTCTTCTGAGATAAATGAACATTCTAAATTAATTTAAAGGCCACAAATAGAATGATGGAGTGTACTCCTTCATAATGTCAAAGTTCAAAGGCACTTTTCAAATGTCTCTTTAAAGAAAATCTGACCTTTTTTTCTTTCCTTCTTTCTTTCTTTATTATCAGAAAGTTTGCCAAGGACACTCTGGGCTTTGGGTCATTCTGTTTTGACATAGATATTCTTTCATCATTAAAAACAATTGAAAGATCACAAATATTTAACTTTGCAGTGACCAAGAGGACACATTCAGTAGCATAAAAAAGAACAATATTGAAGTACTAGTATGTCAAAGGTTGTGTTTTAATAACTCCATAAACCTTTCCCCCCTCATGTATGTTGGAGAGCTTACATGAGGCTGTAACTGGCTCAAGGAGTAAGTAGGAATACCCATTTTCTTCTAATATATTTCATGTTATTTTACATGAAGACTTTAGGAAAACTGCTCCATACACCACTAGTAACTCTCTATGCCGAAATATTTTTTTTAGGTATAGATTGGCTGACATTAAATACAGATGAGGACATAAATATATTTGCAGGAAAACAGAAGCCTCTTATGAAAGGACTCTTTCCCCCCATCTTAAGGTATAACTTACAGACAGTAAAATTTACCCTTTTTAGTGTACAGTTCTGCAAATTTTGATAAATGCAGCCGTACAACCACAACTACAGCAAGATAGAGAACAATTCCATCACACCCCAAAATTCCCCTATGCCCTTTGTAGTAAAACCCTCTCTCCACCTCTAGCTCCTACAAACTACTAATCTGCTTTCTGTATCTATAATTTTGCCTTTTCAAAAGTGCCTTGTAAATGGAATTATATGGTTTGTAGCAAAAGCCTCTTTTAAATTTCATGCACTGGATAAAAATTAAAGTAACTAAATGATGTGTCGATTTTAATGTACTGATTTCTATTTCCCAAACTTAAGGCAATGATGGATATATAAAATCAAATTACCCTTGAATATTACATCTTGAATCAGGTAGTGCCCAGGGAACCTTTTGAATATATAGATCTAGTGGGGGGCTTGGGTGGTAGGGAAGGAAAAAATGAAACAAGATAGGATTGGGATGGAGACAAACCATAAGGGAGTCTTAATTTGATAAAACAAACTGAGGGTTGCAGCGGGGGTGGGTGGTTGAGTAGGGAGAGGGTGGTTGGGTTATGGACATTGGGGAGGGTATGTGCTATGGTGAGTGCTGTAAAGTGTGTAAACCTGGCAATTCACAGACCTGTACCCCTGGGGCTAATAATACATTATATGTTAATGAATATATAAATCTTTAGGACTTCAATTTTGACATGTGGAATCAAAATCTCTCAGTGAGTTCCGTGCTTTGCTTTCTCCTCCTCTGGAATTGCTCTGCTGTCTTAGGAATTGAATCTGCTTTCTCCTTGATAGATGAACTTCGTCCTGGCTGGAGCGTATCATGCTTAGTGAAATAAGTCAATCGGAGAAAGACAACTATCATATGATCTCCCTGATATGAGGACATGGAGAAGCAACATGGGGGGGTAGGGGGATAGGAGAAGAATAAATGAAACAAGATGGGATTGGGAGGGAGACAAACCATAAATGACTCTTAATCTCACAAAACAAACTGGGGGTTGCTGGGGGGAGGTGGGATTGGGAGAGGGGGAGCGGGCTATGGACATTGGGGAGGGGAGGCGAACCATAAGAGACTATGGACTCTGAAAAACAACCTGAGGGTTTTGAAGGGTCAGGGGTGGGAGGTTGGGGGAACAGGTGGTGGGTAATGGGGAGGGCACGTTTTGCATGGAGCACTGGGTGTTGTGCAAAACGAATGAATACTGTTACGCTGAAAAAATAAATAAAATGGAAAAAAAAATCTCTCAGTGAGGGGTCTGGGAATTGTCTTCATCAAGTTCTGCAAGCTTGATTCTGATTAATCAGCCAGATTTGGGAAACATTCACCCAACAGACATTCACTGAATGAGATTAACTACCAGGTTGTAAATTATATGTGGGAATAGGATCAAAGTTCAGAGGCTGGGAGAGGTTTTTTTGTTGTTTTTTTTTTTTAATTTTTATTTGTTTATTTACAGCATAACAGTGTTCATTGTTTTGGCATCACACCCAGTGCTCCATGCAGTACGTGCCCTCCCTATTACCCACCACCTGGTTCCTCAACCCCACCCCCACCCCCCTACGCCCGTTCATAACCCTTTGGTTGTTTTTCAGAGTCCATAGTATCTCATGGTTCATTTGGTGACCTTGTCCTTGGATGTGGCTACCACTTACTGCCTGCAGGACTTTTTTTTTTTTTTAAGATTTTATTTATTTATTTGACAGAGAGAGATCACAAGTAGGCAGAGACAGGCAGAGAGAGAGGAGGAAGCAGGCTCCCTGCTGAGCAGAGAGCCCGATGTGGGGCTCGATCCCAGGACTGAAATCATGACCTGAGCTGAAGGCAGAGGCTTTAAACCACTGAGCCACCCAGGCGCCCCTGCCTGCAGGACTTTTAACAAGTCACTTAAACTCGCTGAACCTTGGTTTTCTCCTCTGTCATGCCGGGGTAATGAAGCTGACTTCATAGGATTATTTTGGGGATTAAAGGCCTATAAAGCCTTTAGATAGAACCTGGCACATTTGGCACTCAGTGCTTGGAAGCTGCTTATCTTGCTTGCCTTGGAATCAGTATTAACATCATTATCATCATCACGCAGGCAGAAATACTTACTTGTCTTTCTCCATATTTCTGCATTTTAGTCAGTTTCACTATTTCTTAGCCCTTCCTCTAGAAGGGACCAAAGTAAACAGAATCCACTTTGGTAGCATCTCAACTGGTAGCAGTACAAATGCACTGATTGTCCCCAACCCTCACCTTTACCTCAAAGATGTCAATGGGACCAAAAAAGAAAAAAGAAAGAGGGACACTCTCCCTCTTTCCCAAGGGTACATTATTGACCAAATATAAGCAAACAAAAGGGAGGAAGAGAAGCAAAGGGACAGAATAAAGTGGAAAATCAGGCTGTCTGTATAGTTAGGGAATCTCTAAAAATTGACTTCATTCATTTGCAATTTTATTCTGCAATGTAGACACATGTATTTTTAAGCTGTAGTTTCTTGAAAATTTTTACTATTGAGGTACAGTTGACATAGAAAGGCAGCAGTTTTTATTTAAGCTGTGAAATACAGAAGAGTGATGGTATTTGTCTGCACTTGCTGATCTAAAGAAAGAACCCCTATCCTCAAAGAATTACATGATGCTGCCAACACCAAGGACTGAAGACAAGGAGCAAAAGACAAACCTGAAACTCACAAGCCCTACCTGTTCTCAGCATCAGCACTGCACTTTGGGGACATCAATTCAAAGGATTTGGTGAACTTCACCACCTGCCACACAGAAAGACATAAATTCAAGTCAATTAACGCCTTCTTGCAGGTTAACATAATGCAACAAACATTTTTCAGGCTTATAATGATAATTACAAAAATTGGAGATTAAAGAGCAATTTTAAGTGGAGAAGTCTCAAGGGACTTGAGAAAATTCTATCCTACATTTTGGATTTTACATCTAACATGGCACACAATTGCCAAAGTTTTAATACATTTTACTAAATATGCATATATGTTTTTCAAGTTTTTATTTCAATCCCAGTTAGTTAACATACAGTGTAGTATTAAGTTTCAGGTACAGAATATAGTGATTCAACACGTCTATACAGCACCCGGTGCTCATCACAACAAGTGTTCTCCTTAATCCCTGTCACCCATTTCACCCATCCCGCCCACCCACCTCCCCGCTAGTAACCATTAGTTTGTTCTCTACAGCTAGGAGTCTATTTCTTGGTTTTCCTCTCTTTTTCCCTCCTCATAGAGAAACAAAACAAATGAACATTGGCGGAAAATTAAATGTGTTGTTTTTTTACAGTGAGGTGTTTGCTATCTTGTGGTAGTCCTGCTAAGGGACATCTCATTTGAAAACATTTTTAACTTTGTATTGCCCCTTTAACAATCCAATCAATACACATGGAGAAGAAGGTAGAGACAAAACCTGGAACAGTACGCCCTCCATGAACCCAAGGCTCCTGAAGTCACTTTCCCTGATTTAACGTTGTTCTCAGGTAAACATTTTATTGCCATCAACCCCTGCCTCCTGCTCCAACGGTAAAGAGAAAGCCATCTTCTTCAAGGATCATCCCTAGTGTGGACAGTTCCTCTCTCACCTGTCTTGTAAAACCAGCATATTCAGTGCAAGAACCTGATCAAGATTTATTACACTGAAAGAGAATTTTGGACACAGGAAATGTAAAGGTAGTTTTTATTATTAGCTACTATTGAGTTCTTACTATAAACCAGGCTCTACATCAGAAGCTTCTTTGACTATTTAAGTTCCTTAGTACAACTCTATAAAGCAAGGATTTTTATCTTCAGTGGATAGATGAGGAAACTAACCCATAATGTTTAAGAAATTTGATCAATTTCACACAACTAAATGGGGCACCTGGGATTAAAGCAAGTCTGCCTGATTCTAAAGTGTCAGGTCTTTCAACACACTAAAAATTTTGAGTGGGAAGAGTACCATTTCTGGCCCTCTTTTGACAAGCTATATCAATTGATTAAAAAAAAATTGAGGCTCTTATACGGAAAGGAGTCATCTGAATGTCACTGGATGCTTCCAAGGTTGACATTTAAATTTGCCTTAGCTGGATACAGTCATGCTTCAAAGGCCTTTTAAATTAACCACTTATGAGGAATTGATGGGCACCTGAGAAAATGATTTGGAAACTGGAAATAGATTAAATATTAAAACAGCTTTATCAGTGAGGTAATGAACCCAAACTAAGAAAATGCAACATTAAGAAAAAGAGAAAAGAAAAGAAAAGCCCAGCACAAAGAAAATTGTGTGTGACTAGTTGAATACAGAGCAGTGACAATAGACCAACTGCAAGGAAATGCCCTTGACAATTAGAGCACAAATTTCATTTCATATTCCAGCATGAACAGAGTCTCTATAAAATTCTTCATTGTGGTCAGTTTGACAATATTTCCTATCCTACACTCTTCACTACAATATGATCCTGCCACCCTCCTACCAAGTGGTAGGGTCTATGTTCTCTTCCCTTGAATCTAAGTGGGTTACTGACCACTGTGACCAAGAGAGTGTAGATAATGGATGTGATATGCCTTCTGGGATTGTCATAAAAGGCAATGCACCTTCTGTGTCATCTGATGGAATACTTGTGCCTGGAGTCCTGAGATACCATGTAAGAGGTCCAGCTACCCTAAGGCCATTCTGCTGAAGAGGAGCCACAACACATAGAAGATGTGACATGTATTTGTTCTGGTCTGACGCTCCAGGCTTTAAGTTCTTCCTGTCTAGGAATCAGACATAGGAATGAACAAAGCTTCAGATGATTCCAGTTCCCAGTCCTTAAGTCACCCCTGGTCTCTATGTTTTTCCAACTGTGTGTGGCCTCAGATATCCTGAAAAGGGGCAAGCCATCCTTGTGTTGCCCTCTCTAAATTCCCGATCCATAGGATCTGTGAACATAACATTGATTTAAGCCTCTAAATTTTGGCTTTATTTGTTACATAGCAAAAATAACCAGGAACATCTATCTTAATCGAGGACTTCAACAGAAACCAATCACTTAGAAATCTTTTTTTTTTCCATTTTATTTATTTTTTCAGCGTAACAGTATTCATTCTTTTTGCACAACACCCAGTGCTCCATGCAAAACATGCCCTCCCCAACTTAGAAATCTTTATCCACTTGTAATATTCTTGGGTCTCACAAGGCTAGGAAGCCACAAAGAAACTATCTGCTATCACCAAATAATAAATCCCTCAAACTATATCCCAA
The DNA here is from genome assembly GCF_922984935.1 of Meles meles. Classification (NCBI taxonomy): domain Eukaryota; kingdom Metazoa; phylum Chordata; class Mammalia; order Carnivora; family Mustelidae; genus Meles; species Meles meles. The sequence goes on from NC_060074.1 coordinate 74,088,852, forward strand.
ATAATTTTTAAACTTAAAACAAAAATAAGGTACAAAGTAGTAGTATTTCATTTATGTTTGCATTATAGAAAATTGTCACAGATCTTAAAAGGAGGGAGTTAGTCCTCTATCTCTGCTTTGATCGCTCATGATTTGTGATTTCTTTCCACTATATTGTTAGATGACAGAATTTTTTTTCCCTATTTCACCATGTTTATGCTGTTGCTATGGACTATGTGTTTGTGTCCTCCAAAATTCATATGCTGAAACCCTAATCTTCAATGTGGTAGTATCTGGAGATGGAATCTTTGGGAGGTGATTAGATCAGGAGGGTGAAACCTCATAAGGGATTAGTACTTTTATAAGAAGAGGCAGAGAGAGCCTGTTTCTCCCTTTCTCTGCTATGTGAGGATACAACAAGAAGACAGGCATCTACAAACCAGGAAAATGCTTTCACCAGACACCAGATCTGCCAGTACCTTGATCTTGAACTTCCCAGTTTCCAGCACTGTGAGAAATAATGTGTTTGTTCTTTAAGCCATCCATTCTATAATAATTTGTTATAGCAGCCTGAACTGACTAAGACAACAATATTCTCCCTTTTTGCTGCAAATGTGTGTGAGGCATTTTACATGCATTATGACCAAACTTTTATGTAGATATCAATGCTTCCAACATCCTGGCAAGGGAGATAATATTATCCCCATTTTATTGAAAGGAAATTAAGGCTCAGAGAAGTTAAGTGGTTTCTTGGAAACCGTATAACCAAACTGCAGGATTGGGATTTGAACCATGTCAGTCTGATTCTACAGCCCCCAGTTTCCCCACTACTCACTGCTTTTATAAACATGAGCAAAACTGTGACACCAAATTATTTAGACATGACTCCTTCAAAGTCAGAATTGTTAGATAAACTCGGTCTTTTTCAAGTACCCATTACTGACTGAATTTGAATAAACACAGACTAATAGTAGCTTCAAGTAAAATACATGACTTAATATAAGACTAATCAAATTACCAGGAAACTATTAATTGTTTCTGCATTTGGAAATAAAAAAGGAGATACTTTTTTTTTTTTTTAGATTTTATTTATTTGAGAGAGAGAGGGAGGGAGATCATGAGCAGGAGGGAAGAGTAGAGGGAGAATCAGACTCCCCACTGAGCAGGGAGTCAGATGCGGGGCTCAATCCCAGGACTCTGGGATCATGACCCAAGCCAAAGGCAGACACTCAACTGACTGAGCCACCCAGAGAACTCACATTTTTTTTTTTTTTTTAAAGAGAGAGAGAAACCATGCAAGTAGGAGAGGGCAGAAGAAGAGGAAGAGAGAGAATCTTAAGCAGGGTATGCACTCAAAGCACAGAGCTGGATGTAGGACTAGACCTCACCACCCTGAGGTCACAGCCTGAGCCCAAATCAAAAGTCAGATGCTTAACCAACTAGCTACACAAGCACCCCTCAAAAAGGAGATACCTCTAAATTGCCTGACCTGATAGATGAGATTAAACTTCCCAACAGTACTGAGGAGTACTTCATTTGGCTTCCTTCTTACTATTGATTAGAATAGTTTTACAACCCTAAAGGGATAGATAATAATTCCTGAAAACTGATAGCAGTACAAATTGGGTTGTAAATGAGAGAGTAAGCCAAGCTCCCCTTGTGGGATCATTAGGGATCACTCTGACAAAGCTCCACAAATGATACTTGGAAAGGCGTGTGAAATTAAAGAATTCATCACAGACCACAGAGAGGGGAGCACAGTATGTTCAGAGGATCATATAAAGTCACCCAAAGCCCAAAGTTTGGTCACGGCAGGCAAGGAAAGAGTAAAGCAAGGACCATGGGTAAGTTCCTTTATTGAGGCCAGGGATAAGGTAGCTTGTGGCACTTGGGAAGCCTGCTCTTTGGGAGATCTGAATGTAACTGGGTCAACATGGAGAGGAGGGAAGGGACAAAATGGGAAAATCACTGTGAGGCTTACTGCTTAAACATACATGTTGGGGATAGGTACCCAGAAATGGGCATTAACTTCGTAAAAGTTCAAAACAAGCAGGTGAGTGCAGACACTCAGTGAGTCATTGAGGCCACAAAGAACAGTTTGACAATATACAAGTGAATTTTATCCAAGCAGAAATGCAAATGAATTTTTATCCAAGTAGAAATACAAATGATTTCTGTGCAGTAGTAAAGGTAAGCCCATAATTTTATGATCCTGGATGATAGTAACCATTTTAGAAATCTAACCTACCAATCTTACCCTAGCTTTCTTCAGTACCTATTTTATTTTATTTTATTTTATTCATTTTATTTTTAAAGATTTTATTTATTTATTTGAAAGAGAGAGGTCACAAGCAGGCAGAGCAGCAGGCAGAGGGAGAGGGAGAAGCAGGCTTCCCGCTAAGCAGGGAGCCTGATGTGGGGCTCAATCCCAGGACCCTGAGACCATGACCTGAGCTGAAGACAGAGGCTTCAACCTACTGAGCCACCCAGGTGCCCCCTTAGTACCTATTTTACCACCTCACTTGGTTTCTCTCTTTAATGAGTTAAAGATTTGGTACATGCTTGCTTTAGATTTATGCAGGGATTTTTATTGAAAACTGTTCTTCAACACAATAGATAAATACTGAGTGTCTATATGTATCAAGGAGCACAGGGCTCTGGGGCTACATGTGGGAGAGTAAATGGGCAAAAACCTCTGTATGCATGAAGTTTACTGTATGGAAGGGAGCTTAATTTGCCCTGGCTTCTCAAGACTAGTGCTTTCTGAAATAATAAGTGAACTTCTGCTTTCCACATCTTAGGAAAACCTAAGAAATGTCCAGAGATTCAAAGAGAATAAAGATTCCAAAAAAATGTTAAAAATTTTTTAAAAAAACATGCTAAAGGATAATGCTGATAAGAAAAGGAATAGAAAATCCTGGAATTTTAAAGCTATAATATTTAATACATCTAGAATGATAAAGAGGATGGATAAGATAAACAACTAACCTCTTGATGAAATGTCAGTGTTTGAACCCCTGGTACGCAAAGCAGGACCCTTTAAAACTACCAAAAGGAAAAAAACATTTTTTAAAAAAATATTGTAGTACTTATTATTTTAATATAAACCATATGTCATAAAGAAAAACAGTGTCAAATATTTTATTTTATTTTATTGGTTTTATTTTCTAAATTTATGTTTAGTGAGTAAAGGGAAAGTCAAGGTTTATCCTTCGACTTTAGCACTCTATATCATGGAGAATACCAGTTGTGTCCCCCAATAAACCAGTCCATGGTGTCCTGGTCAGACACTGGATTCATGAACCATAGTGTTGACCTTGTGTGTAATAAAGAATTAACTTTATGCAAAGAATGTCTGGCCTTTGCCCTTGGCTTCTAGGAGGTAAATGTTAAGCCCCTGGAATGTCCAGGGCTTATCCAAAGGCCTTGATAAAAGTGACTTTGTTTACCTGGTCACCTTGGGCCAGCCAGATAGAACAATGTAATTTGAGCCACACAACAATGTGGTTGCAGGGGTTGTGGGGGCACAGGTGCAGCACTGGGTCATGTGGTATCACTTGACCTCTGGAAGGAATGGAGACTGAGGTCAGCTATTGTAAGTGGCCAACTAAATTTTGGTAATTAAGCCTCAATAAAGACCTCTGGATGCCAAGTCTTTGATGTCTTTTCCTGGCTGGCAATACTTCATCATGTACATTGTCACATACCATTGCTGGGAGAATTTAATGCTATCCATGACTCCATGGAGAGAGGACAAGTGGAAGCTCCACATTTGGACCCTCCTGGACTTTGCCCATGCATTTCTCCTTTGGCTGATTTTAATCTGTATCTTTTCCCATAAAAAAACATAACCATGAGTATAACAGCTTTCAGTGAGTCCTGTGAGCCCTTCTAAGCAAACTTTTGAGACTGAAGATGGTCTGGGGAACCCTTGAACTTATAATTGGTATCAGAAGTGAGGATGGTATTAAAGGTTATATTCCCTTTCTTTGTACCTTATGTGATAATTCATAGGTTCTTGTGTCCTTAGAAGAAAAATGAGAATAATGTTGACTGATCTTTGGCTAATATTGATTATCTAAGGCAATATTAAGGTATATTGGATAGCAAAGAAAGATATTAAAAATAGTAAATAAGGTCTCTAACCTCTAAATAATATACTTTTTAAAGATTTTATTTATTCATTTGAGAGAGATACAGAGACAGAGCTGGAGAGAGAGAGAGAGAGCACAAGAAGGGGGAGAAACAGAGAGAGAGGGAAAAGCAGACTCCCTCCTGGGGCTCAATTCCAGGACCTAGAGATCATGATCTGAGCTGAAGACCAACACTTAACCATCTGAGCCACATAGGCACCCCTAAATAATATTTTAAAGGGGAAAAAACTTTAAACTTAAAGGCCAGGAAGATTTTTCTTGATCAACTGATGTGATTCCTTTTACTAATAAAAACAGAATTATAAAATGTATTAAATTTTTTCTTTTATCTTAGCTGTTAGGAAGCTCAGAGCAAAGTTTTAGTTTCAGAGTTTTCTCTTTTTGAAGCATAATTTGGTTCTGAGATTATTGATTTCATTTGGTTTTGCTTATAACATCTACTTTTTCTTTCTCCCATTTTATCTGAAATTTTGCCTTTCATTTTGCATGTCTGGCAACTAATAAGCGCTCAGAAAGTATTTGCTCACTATGAATTTTTCTATTTCTACTGAAGGGTTCCCTAAATGCTTTTGAGAATTAATTGGGTAAAAGTATAAACCAAGAGGAGACAAAGTACCTACATATTTGAAAAATGTATAAAAACACTTTTACACATGAAGTAACAAAAATTCGCTTGTGTAAGACTAATTACAGTTGAACATTAAGTTGTATGAAAGAGGATTTTTCAGAGGCATGGGAAAGGAATCAGGAGTGGTGGGTAAGAGAAATGCAACATTTAAGGGCCTCAAGATGATAGCAAACAATGTAAGAATAAAAGAGAAGCAGGCTTGAGTCCCATCTAGAGAGTGGTCAAATATAAGTAGAGCATGGAAACTGTGAGGACAAACCCACTGATGACTGTAAGCCAGATAAGATCAATGAAGTTAGTCTGGTCCCAGATGATCTGACCATGAAGGGCTTTAAGACCATTTTAGAATGGATTTATCATAGAAATCATAGTCTAGACATCTAGTCAGGAGCCCAGGGCTGCTGGTGGAATCCTCTTACAGATTTTCTGAATGTAGGACAATATGAGATTAGACTCACAGCCAATGAACCTGCCCAGCCAATGAACCTGCTAAGTCATCAGAATATTGGGCCTTTAAAGGAACATAGCCGTGGGACTTGGTCCATGTTGACGAACAGCGGAGAAGTAATACATTTCTGGAACTGCAGACTGATCTGCTTGCCTCTCATTCTTCTAGAGCCGGGGTATGCAAAAGAGCCTATGGGCCAAAGCTACTCCACCACCTGCTTTTATAAATATAGTCTCCTTTTAACAGAACCCGCTCATTAATTAAATATTACCTGTGGCTGCTTTTTGCTCTAACAGTGGAACTGAGTAGCTTCAACAGAGACCATATGGGCCACAAAGCCTAAAGTATTTACTAGTTGGCCCTTCATAGAAGAGTTTGATGACATCTGGTCTAAAGCCATCTCTGTACCAAGTCAACTGGTTATTTTTTGCTAAGTTTAATGACAGATGATAGATTAATATATTAATGTAATTTATCTATAAATTACAGATAATTTATAGATATCATAAATTATATTCCTATGTAATTTATCTATAACTCAGAAAGGGGATTTCTGGAGATAGAATCTTCACATCTGAAACAAGACTGCAATGATGGAAATTTTAGGCACCACAGTAAGTGGTGGGGGATACACTTGAGGACAAGCACATGTCCCAGTTATCATGGACTGTCCCACTTTAATTAAGCCCGTTGTCCTGAAACAATAATTAAGAGTGCCTCTTTTCACTCTCAAAAAGTATCTTCATTTGAAATGCAAAACCCTAGGCAGCCATGCCCTAATTTAATATTTTTAAAATATTTATTAAAATTATAATGCATTCAAGTAGAAAATTATTTATAGTCAGACACCTGGGTTTAAAAAATGAAACAGAGGGGCGCCTGGGTGGCTCAGTGGATTAAGCCGCTGCCTTCGGCTCAGGTCATGATCTCAGGGTCCTGGGATCGAGCCCCGCATCGGGCTCTCTGCTCCGCGGGGAGCCTGCTTCCTCCTCTCTCTCTGCTTGCCTCTCTGCCTACTTGTGATCTCTCTCTCTGTCAAATAAATAAATAAAATCTTTAAAAAAAAAATGAAACAGAAAAAACAGCTAAAATATTTCAGTGCAATTTAATGGGATATATAGTGTCACTGTGGAGATTACGATCAATAAAAAACAGACAAGAGCATAAAAGAAGAGAATAAAATTTATGCTTTATTCTTGACTTGGACCAATTGTATAGTCCTCAGTCTCATTAATTTTTTAAAATTTATTCTCTAAATCCAAGTCTGATTTGATAATAGATGTACTATGTGACCCTGGATTAAATAAATAAATAGCCACATTCACATACACTAAGTAAAAAGAGAATCTTATAAGAGAAATATCAGAAGTGGTTTATAGGTCAATGAAACTGAACAAGTGGTTCTGAGCTCCCTGGCTGTTGATCAGCCCTGAGTATTGCACCCTGGGGAAGGCATTACACATGCCACAGTGAAGTAAACAAAATATCCCCCAGCATCTCTGCCTGTTCTTTGGAAAAGCTCCACGGACAGAAGTCTTTGATTTGGATATTTATCAAGCACTGGTTGGTTTGGCTTCTCTCTGTCTTTTGAAATTCAAAAACAACTTAAGAAACAAAAACTGTGCTCAAATAGACATTTCTGCCACAAAAAAGAAAATAGGAATAATCTAATAATCACAATTTTTTCATTAGTTTTCTTAATCCATGTTTTTCCACAAGAGGACAATTCTATAGGGTAGAAGAACTAGATGATCATCACTGCCATTCTTCTTGATAAATTTCTCATTTATGTTGATGAGTAGTTTACTCTAACCACCTACTCACTCAATCAACATTTATCAAATACTTAGTGTACAGGCACCATTGTGGGCTCTGGAAATACCAAAGGGGCATAAATCATGTCCTGTCTTTGAGGGACTCACAAAATAGTGCAGGGGTGGGGGGAACAGTTCACAAAAGTATAATTTCACCACAATATACATTCAACATTCACAGAAGAGGGTGTTGAAGAAGTCTTTGTGTGAACTGTGTCTTCCAGGGTGGGCAGGCATGCTCTAGGCTGAGTAGTGGGGGAAGTTTTCTGGGTTGAGGGACCAAATAGGTCAGTTTGGGCTGAAAGCAGAAAAAACCTTAAAAAGGGTTTAACTGAACCTAATTCAATAAAGGGACTAGTTACAGAAGTGTGGGCAGTGTTAAAAGAAACCAGTAAGAAACGGTGAGGTCCCAGGAACTAGTAACTCTGGAAAGGTTGCAGTCAAAAGGAGCATGTCTAAAGGTCACAGAGAACAAGGGAGAGAAAGAAGGAAGGATGGCAGGAGGGAGGGAATAATGCCTTTGGTGTCCTTGAGGCACTAGAACTATGGAGGGGTTTTGGAAGAATCCGGCCACCTCTAACAACTGGCAGAGAAAGATCAAGAGGAATAATTATCCCCAATTTCTCTCCCCTCTAGCCCTTAAATCTTCTGCTAGGGGTGCCCAGGTGGTACAGTAGGTTAAGCATCTGACTCTGGGTTTCTGCTCAGGTTGTGATCTTGAGATCATTGTATCAAGCCCTGCGTCACGCTCTATGGTCAGCGTGAAGTCGCTTAAGAGTCTCTCTCCCTCTCCCTCTGCCCCTTCTGCTCATACTCTCTCTCTCTTTCTAAAATAAGTAAATAAATAAATAAATTTAAAACCAAAAAACCAAAACAAATCAAAACAAAACAAAACAAAAAAACCTTCTGCTGATCCCTCCAGTTTTTCAAACTCAACTGGAACCCAGTGGGCAAGAAAGCCCTTCAAGTGCACTGACTTAAGGAGAGAAAAATCAAGAATAGACAGGAGAGGTGGGGTTTACAGAAAATAGTACAGAGTTGACAAAAGAAATCCCTCCTACCATTTTGTTCCAGAATTGGCTAACCTCAAAGGACCACCCACCCTAGCATATTCCAAAATAAGACCTGTCTTCATCCTTCCTTCCCTTTTTTGAGATGTTCCTCAAAAATGAATGTTCTTATTGCAATAGCCTAGATGAAATTATCTCCCTAATTGTTTGGTGCATTTTGTCTTCCACAAGAACAACATGTACAAAGATACAGAGGCAAATGCATGCATAAGCGGACCATGGGGAGGTGACAGCGGAGGAAGAAAGGGAAAGGGTGAGGCTGAGGACCAGAAAGAACAGTCAAAAGTTAAGTTGGGAGCAGAGGTGATGAACCTTGCATGTTGGGCAATTTGAACTTTACAGTGTAGGCAATAGACAGTTACCAAATATTCTGAATCATGGGAGAGGCAGATGCATGTTTTAGAAAGAGAACTAAAAAGAGTATTAAGAATTGATGGAAAGGAAGAAGACTGCCCCATTTGCAAGTGAAATGAGTCGAGGAAAATGTGAAGCTAAGAGATTAGTAAAGACAGAGTAAAGGCAGTGGTAGAAGAGGTAGAGGAAGGGGCTAGAAATGAGGTTTCAACATAAAAGCAACAGAACTTACAAATGATTGAATATAAATGGTAAATACTTAGAAAGTACTGGTTTTAGCTCGAGTTACTTACTACATGATGATGATTCTATTAACTGAAATAAGAAATCTCAGAAATAGTAAACATTTAGGGCAGTATGTGGTGGATATGGGCAGTGGGGACTGAAGTCCAGAAGTTGGAGAGAGAGAGATATATATATATGCACACATATATACATATAGTTAACGCATAAGTGATTAATGATGTCAGTTAATATATTGATATAAAATTATTAAAGTGAGTTAATATAACAGATATATAATATGATATAGTAATGATTAATGATGTGAGTTTATATGTATACACACACACACACACATATATTTAAATGATTATTTGGATGATCATCAGTGTTTTTTTTAGATAGTTGCAACTTAGTACTCAAGAAAAAGTACTTGGAACAAAAATCAAAAAGAATTTACATTGATTTCCTTAGAGGGGAAAGGCAAGCTATAGAAAGGTGGGAAAGTGGAAAGAAAGTGAAATAGAAAGGAAACCTAGAGCCATTTTTGCCACTCACTCAGGATGGAGGGGATTGAATCATAGGCTGTCTCTTCCTTTCAAGTGTGGGATTCAGGAAGATCATCTAGTACAATGGCTTAATTGTATGTGTATTTACACAAGAACTAAGAAGTTAAGGAACATATTAAAAGTAAGTGTAGCTCATGCTTCCTGGTTTGGGCAGTGAGCTCCAGAAACTAGCTTCCTCGTTATAAGCTGGGTGATGAAGTCCTTGCTGGAGTTCTGTACCACGCAGTAGCTGCCAGCCATTGGGATGATTCATGAAAGGAGAACACAAGAAAACACCAGGGCTGAGACAGTGCTTTAGGACTTTGCCATGAAAATGTCTGCATTCTTGTTTTCCTTGTTGAAGCATGGGAAAAAAAAACCAACCAGAGATAAAAGTAAATACATGAGCTAGAACGGGATAGGAATTGTTTAGACAGGATCATGAAATGGCATAACATTATGCAGGGAATATCAGTTCAGAGCACTAAATATTTCCTAATGTCAACAGTAGCTAGCTATGGAGCGATCTTTCTATTTCTTCAGTCTAGTGGAAGATACCATCAACAAAGTCACTTAAAATTGATTGACTGAAACATTTAACAGAACCAAAAGAGGGTAAAATATGAATTTGGCCAGAAAGAAAGGCTTTTCTTGTTTCTATTTTTGGCATCCACTGAGTGAACTGATCAATTAACACCTGCCTGCTCAGTTTGAAGACCAGGAAAGCAGTTTCTAAACACTGAGGTAAGAGCTTGATGAGTCAAAGCTTTGATAACAAGATTTCAATTTCTTTTCTTCCTCTTTCCCTCAAATGAACAAAGGCCAGAAAATATTATACATCTGAAATAACCAGCTTTTTAAATATTCAAACCACAAGGCAATAATCGGAAACTTCTGTTTCCAAGAATGATTTAATGAAACAGACAAAAGCAAAAGTTATTTTTAGAGGAAGGAAACTTCCAGCAGATTTTTTTCCTGAAATGATGCTTCCCCCACCCATGATTGTAAAAAGTAGCATATGGAACACGAGCAGACATGATGCCATAAGTTAATGCTTGGACACATCTGTTCTCTCTCAAAAACAGAGCACAGACTGATAAAATACTGAAAGTGAAAACCAAAAAGACATCTAGAGGTTAAAAAGCAGAAAAAGGAGAGGGGAGGGTGGCAGAGAAGACCAAAAAGAAAAGGTCTGTAAAGGGCCACACCCAAAGACATAGACCTATTATGCTCTAAGACCAGAAACAGGCAGTTGGCAATGATTGGAATTTCAGCTTCTACTAGGATTTGGGGACTAGAAATGTTCTCTGGAAACACGTGACCTAGCTTCACCCTCAGAATCTGAACCATACTGCTCCTGGCTTAGGGTAATATTACCAGACAGCAGGAGAACCAAGACCTGGTTCTTGATTAGGGACCAAGGAACTACCCAAATTGTTAGACAGGGAGGAAAGAGTACAAGAAAGAGCCAAAGAAAGCAATGGCACCAACAAACAAAACACCCTCCCAACAAAATGAGCTCTAATCCAAAACTCAAAAATGGGTGAACAAGTAATATTAATACAACTAAATCAACGACCTATGGAACTGGGCAAGAAGATACTGATAAATCCCAGTTATACTGAACATTAGAACACACCTGTATCAGAGACCGAGAGGTGAAGAATGGAAAAATATTAAGTATATGAATGATGTGAGCAACATCTCGTTCTTGACCAGTGGGTCCCACGGGAAAGTCAGCTGGGAAAAAAACTCTTTTGGAAAAGACTTTCTCCCTTGAGAAAAAGAGAAATATGTGAACAGTTTTCCTTTCTTCCTTTCCTGGGACACAGTTACATGATGGTACACTGCCTGGAGATGTGCCAGCCTCCTGCACCATGAGGGTGAAAGGCAGCCGAGCACTGAGACATGGACGGGAAAGTGGACAGAGCTGGGCTTTTGGTTACATCATCAGCTACTGCACCACCCCGAATCACTGCCTGCAGATTGCCTCTCACATAAGCTGAGACTCCAACAGCTGCCTCTTCCCGCCCTTGCTTAGTGAGAGCTACAGCCTGCCTGGAGCATTGGACCATCGAACACCCCCACCTCTCCCCATTCCTTTCTGGGGCTTTAAAGTCAGCGGGTGTGGGGGAGAGTCCAGCAAGTCACTCAACTCTCTGAGCCTCATTTCCTCCTCTATAAAATGAGAATGATAATTATACCTATTTCATAAGGATGAGGGGGAATTAAATGAATTCCAGTCCTTCATGCAACATCCGGAAGCATTCCATAAATGCGGACTATTGTGTGGGGCAGGGGTGAGTGCTGTTCTCCCAGGCTTCCACTGAGTTTTACAGTCACAGGATAATGGCAAAGCTACCGTTTGTTTAAACCACACCTACTGAAGTAGAAATAAAGCCAAGCTCTGCTAAAATATGGACAAATACTCCTAAACATTTCAAACATATATAGATTTTTAAAAATGATGTTGTAAGTTTTATGATACTTATTATTATATCTCCAAAATTTACCCTAAGGTTCTTATTCTTGGGGGGAAACAAACCTAAAGGCAAAGACAATAACCTTTTATAAGTAAAGTAAAGTAAAATACCATCCTCTGAGGCATTAAAACGGCACTTAAATAGCTAGACATTCCTGGTCTTTGAAGACACTTCACGGTAAAGATATTATATTGCTGCTAAGGGTTTAGTCATTTAACTTTCAAGAAGTTAGATTGATGATGATCATTATTTTCAATACTGTTGTGTATTTACCCAACAGATTTCCTCTCAAAGAGCCGAAGGGTTTAACAGAAAGCTGAAGCCAAGTTGCTATAGATTGGAGGCCTTGAACTAGCTCGATGCCTGCCCTTGGCATAACAGGTGCCCCAGCGGTGAAGAGGCCAGGAGCCGCCTCCACCTGGTGCATGCTCTGTGCAAGCATCCCAGCTCCAGAGCAACATAAAGAACTTGGAGACTGCTCTTCAAGCCTTTGCTGCAGAGCACAGACCAGCTGAGGCCTGTCACTCCCCTCAGCACAAGTACAATCCATCTGAGCCCAACAGCAAAGGGCACTGCTTTCCCCAGGATTTGTTTTCTTCCTCCTCATAAGAGGGCTGTGGAACCCTGCCTGGACTGCAGTCCATGACCGAAGGTGCCAAGGGTCTTCCTCATGCTGGCGAACAGGATGGGAGCCTGACACTTGAGCTAACGTCTATTCAGCTGGGAGACACCGGGCAAACCAGCTAAGCCCTCGGTTCTCTGCTCTGTCAATACTCAGGGCTGGGATCCATTTTCAATGTTCCCATCAATGTAAGAGCCTATGTTTCCAAGGTGACAGCAAAATAAGATGGAAAATACTTGTAAAAGAAAATAAAAAACTTTAATATTATGAAAAGTGACCTCATGGTTAGAAGAGTCATGAAGAGAGTGGTTCAGGCAAAGATTTCACAAGCTAAATTACAAATAAAAGAAACTTTAGTCCATTAACACAGTCTTCAGCTCTCAATGATAAAAGATGACTTACTGGTGATTCAATGTCTTCTAGGAGCAAAACAGAACAGCGTTCACATTTCAACAGAGTTTGGGCCCGATGCATTATTTTCTTGACAATTTTCTCCAAGTCAGTCTGTTCTTCAAAGAGGTCATTAACAACCTCTAGCAAAGCCTAGGAAAGACAAAATGGATGTATTTAGGTAGGCATAGACTGAATAAAACAATTTTTTTCTCTCAAAATTCCATTTAGTCTTTGTTGTAATATAAATATATTTGTGTGGCTACTTTTTAGAGCATTGATGATTGTTTCGACATATTCCATCATTTTGCTTATAACACAGTTTTGAACTGCAAAATACAACTTGAGAATAGTGCCAATACATATAATGCCCTGTAAATTCCACATATAGCTATAGGACTATCTCCCGAGTAGCTAATGACCACACGATCCTGTTTTAGTTGGCTAGAACTCTAGGCTTCCCTCCCCACCCCTGCCCCAATGAGTTTTTCTGCAACGTGACTAGGTATAAACTCAACATTTTAAAAATCTATTTGTTTGTTTATTTTCATCACAACAAATGCTCTCCTAATCCTCATCACCTATTTACCCTTCCCCCCCACCAGAACTCTGTAGTTAAGAGTCTGTTTTTTGTAAACCCAACATTTTATAAATTATGAATACCCGATTCTCTCCAAAGCACATTTATTTCAGAAAATTACAAAGCAGCTCTTCTTCACCCTCAGGAAAAAATAGGTTCATGATCAAACTTGAGACTTATTTCCCTAATACACATCTCTCACAGAACCCTGAAAGAATTATAGGGACGAATGCTAATTAAGCTTCAGAGCCTTCAAAAAATGTATATAAAATCCCCATTAATCCCTCTACATAAGAAGTATTGCTTAATCTCACCTGTCCAGGAAAACATATAATATAATCTAAATATAATACTAAAATATATCTCAGAAAAGAAATCCACTAAAATTTCTGTTAAAACAACACAATGAAAACGCACAAAGAAAAAAAAAAAAAACCTTAGAATTCTAACTTGAAAACAGCATAGTCACTTAAAAATCAAATTGTATAACCTCTCATTTTATCCAGCTAAATAAGCTTGCAATTTTTGCATTGAAATAATATTTATTTGGAATTTTTAATTACATGACTCTTCCCAGAGATTTCAGAATAGCAGGCTATGTACACGTAGTAGATATTATGCTCCTACAAGAAAGCAATCAGAAAATTACACAGCCAGTGAATTGGCCAGAGGGTGCTTTGTTCAACAGAACCTAATAAAAGGTACCCTCTCAGGTCTGACCTCTCACAAAAGGATTTTGCGGGTTTTCAAATTCACATCTGTTCTGGTAGATGTTGTTGAGGATTATCTCAGGGTTATGACCAATTTTCAACTTTAGTAATGAATTTGATTTGTCCTGAAACCATTGGAAACATGTGAAAATTTCTTCTTTGAGTCTATTCTGGTAGAAAAGCATTTGAATGAGTTAAGGGATCCATGAAATGAGTCTAGTTCACTGAGCATCTAAAAGAGGATCAAATATCCTTGGCAGCATTTTCTCTAAAGAGATCTTGTGAATGGGGCACCTGGATGGCTCAGTGGGTTAAAGCCTCTGCCCTTGGATCAGGTCATGGTCTCAGAATCCTGGGATTAAGCCCCGCATCAGACTCTCTGCTCAGCGGGGAGCCTGCTTCCTCTCTCTGCCTGTCTCTCTGACTACTTGTGATCTTTGTCTATCAAATAAATAAATAAAATCTTTAAAAAAAAAAAGAGAGAGAGAGAGAGAGAGACCTTGTGAGTATGGGTAAGGGCCCTGGGTGGCTCTATGATCCTGAAGCAGAGATACACCAGGAGGTGAAAAAAGTTTTGATTATATCCTGACTGGTTAACATTTGGACAGCAAATTGCTCTAAGAAGTCAACAATGTGCAATAATTTCATATTTAAATATAACATTAAAAATGAGGCAATTGTCTGAATAATTACCAACACCATTCCCTGTTATTAAGGGGGAAAACATTATTTCCTTAATCATCCAGGCTATTTCTTCAGATAGATCCTATTAACTGAACAATTATTTAACTTTTCAATTTGTTGTGACTGTGTGGATAGGGCCTCTGGGACCCATATACAAGAATATTTATCTCGGAGGAAAAACTAATTGTGCCTTGAGTCTTGCACTGACAAATCACATCATAGTAATTTTACTGTTTCTAATTAAAAATTGCTGCTTTACTAACAAGTGATAAAAGTTTCATAAATAACAATACAGACTTGTTCCACAATGGGAGAAAAAGGGAAGAAAATCTTGATGATAGGAAAGTCAACACACAACTGAATACTCCCTATTTCTTGATTTCCCTTGTGTTTGCCCCCCTCCTTCGTCTAGTGCCATCTTTTGTTCCCGGGCTCATTCTCGGACCTCTTCCCTTCTCTTATCCACATATTCTCCCCCACATTGATGCGCTCAGTGCCCTACTTTTAAATATCACCTATATACTGATCTTTGCCATATATGAGTCTTGAGTCCTGACATCTCAGCAAAACTCTAGAGTCCTGTGCCCGCCCGTTTATTTGCCAGCTGTACAAGCCAAAAGTAATTTTCATTCATTTCCCACATCAATAAACTTTGTCTATTTCATCGCTAATTTGGGGGAGAATCTCTCATTTCTCACTGATCTAGTCCCAGCCACATTATTTCTTTTTTCTTAGCTCCATTGAGATATAATTGACAGATAATTTCTGGATGTCTAAGGTATAAAATATGATGATTTGATACATCACATGTTGTGAAATGATTAGTACAATAAGGTCAGTTAACACATCCATTACTTTACATAATTGCAATTTGCAAATATCTTCTCCCATTCCATAGGTTGGTTCTTCATTTTGTTGATGGTTCTTTTGCTGTGCAGAAGATTTTTAGTTTGATGTGGTCCCGCTAGTTTATTCTTGTCCTTTTGTATCAGATCCAAAAAATCGCTGAAGCTTTTTCCCTATGTTTTGTTCAGAAGTTTTAGTTTCATGTCTTACATTTGTATCTTTAACCCATACCAAGTTAATTTTTGTGGGTGGTGAAAGATAGGGGTCTGATTTCAGTCTTTTTCATGTGAATATCCAGTTTTCCCAACATCATTCTCCATTAAGTATTCTTGGCTCCCTTGTCAAATATACGTTGACTGTATAAGCATGGGTTTCTTTCTGGCTCTCAATTCTATTCCATTGGTCTATGTATCTATTTTTAGTGCCAGTACCATGCTGTTTTGATTATAAGAGCTTTGCATTATAGTTTGAAATCAGGAGGTGTGATGCCTCTAGTTTTGTCCTTCTTTTTCAGACTGCTTTGGCTATTTGAGTTCTTCCTTTCTGCTCCCTAGACATATGGACCAAGGTTTTGCCTGCCTCATGCCTTTCTACTTGACATTTCCACTATCTGGACTGCTCTTCCCTAATCTTTGTGTGGTTTTACACCTTCATTTCATTCAGGTTTCTGCTCAAATAACATGTTACAGAGAACTTCTTGACCATGCTCTGAAATAAACATCCTCTCAAACCATCCTTCAATGATCATTCTCTATCTCTTTATCACTACCTGATACTATATTATTTCTTATTTGTTTGCTTCTCTATTATCTACTATACCTATCTATACCTACCTGTATCTATTGTATTATGAGTCTAATATAATTTAGACTCCCTCCCTCCCTCCCTTCCTTCCCTTTCTTCCTTCTTTCCTTTTCTTCCTTCCTTCCTACCTTCCTTCCTATCACATGGATAGCTAGTGAAAGTCCCTCTTTGTGTGTGTTTCTTTATAATCCTATAAAAGTATTTGCATTGTTGTCCAGTTATCTAGCGATGCTCTTCCAGAAAAACTTTTAATTCAAAAGCAAAATTAATGAGGTGGGTTGAAATCACTTGTAACATACCTTGCTTCTTAAAGAAACTAAATTGTAAAAATATCACTAAAGTGTGTTATTGTTTCAAGGCTATAAGAGTATATCTACTACCTTATAGTAGTAGATTAATAGAAGTAGAAAATTAATTTCACAGATGTGAAATTAATTTCGTGTTTAAAAGAAGCTGGTACTATTTGCCCCAAACAACAGAGAATGTGCATCCACTTCCATTTGCACTTATTGCTTCAAAGGTATCGTCAACCATAAACTTGAAGGATTAAACAAATAGAAAGGACTCCCAGACTATTCAAACCTCATCTGCTGGTTTTAAAACACATGATGGTTCACAGATCCTTGAAAGTCAGAGAGCTTTAAGGGTTGTCAACAGTGTTTCTTTCTACTCACCCTGCTCCTTTCATATTCTTTCCTCGAGGCAGCAAAGAGCTGAGCATTGGATATGGCAATTCCACAAAATGGAAGATACATCTGCATAACCTGGGGGCAAAGAGAGTGTTAAGAACTTTAAAATATTACTGCCCCAAATTCCATATTCCTTGCATTGGTTTGGTCATAATACATTCTCTTCAGCACAGAAGTTGAGCATGGAATTGTCAATACTAGCATCTTAACTTCAGAAGGGATATTTTTCATCATTAACTGTAAGACGGTCTCAGTCAAGCTTTAACTAGGGTCAGTCACATCAATGAGCATATACAGTGAAGCAACAGACAATGAAAATCACTAAAAACTATGATATAGGAACTATACCTAAATCATCTGTGTATCCCTTCCTTGATCAGTGAAAAAGGAATAAATGAATAAACTCATACATCTAGAATCTAAGGCAAGTGTCCACACTCACATTTGGAGGCCGGCAGGCTGAGTCAATTTCTTAGTGCATGTGTATGTGTAGCAGGGTTCTCAGCGTGACCCTAGCACTCTGCCAGCTACGAATTTCAGTAGATTGGCTCAGTAAGAACTTAGGGGCCACAGGGTCTAATAAGCTTGTGCAAAAGAGCTCAAATTGTGCCCACTGTTCTGTTGACATAACTGGATGTGAATGCGAATGTGAGGGATGATCCTACAGAAGGCTGTTCGAGGAAAGTTTGGAGAGCCTTTCAGATAGCACACTTCTCCTATGGGAAGAAACAGCTCGATGGGGAGGCCTCAATCCTAACAAAGACTTTCTTATCATTTCATCAACACTTATTTTCAGTACTGCCTGACACTCTCACTCAAATTTATCTCCAGCATTGCTGATTCCAACGAGAGAGAGAATGCCCCAAGTAAAACCAAAGGAATAGATTTCCCTAAACTCTTTGCAACATGGAACATTGTGACGAGCAATATTGCTTTGGGATTTCTAGAAGCAGAAGGAAAAGGGCATATTTTCTTCCACCATCCTTCTTCCTCTGTCTCCTTTTCTGTCTCTGCCTGTCTATC
Organism: Meles meles; assembly: GCF_922984935.1. NCBI lineage: Eukaryota > Metazoa > Chordata > Mammalia > Carnivora > Mustelidae > Meles > Meles meles. The sequence goes on from NC_060074.1 coordinate 74,106,900, forward strand.
TGTCTCTCTGTCACACACATACACCCCACACTGCAATGTCCTGTGAAGAGGTACAGAGCAGGGACAAAACAGAGCAGCTCCTGCATGCCCAGAAGAGGGAAGTGCAGTGTTCACTGTGGGGATGAGGGACAAGAACAGCAGGAGCAGCGTGACACACCCCGGGGACACACAAAACACAATTACACAGAACCTGAATTGATTTTGCAGAGGGCTTGAGAAAGACAAAAGATGAAGGACAATCCCCATTCCCTATCACTTCTTTCCTATTAAAATCTTGCCCTGGCTACCTGGGCATACTCAACTCTGACTTCAGGTCCCAGCAAGTATTGCACAATGCTGTACAAGTTAATGCGGTGACAGCAGGCTTAAAGAAAGAGACACAATAGGACTGGGATTAAGTAGCGGTACAAACTTAATGAGTTAATTTTTTTGCACATCCTTCCAGGATAAATTCCTTCACTGAATTTGATTTGAACTTCTATTTAATGAGGATCTACTAGGTGCCAGACACTCTCACTTCATTTCTTCAACTTTTCACGGAGAGACTTTAAATACATTTTAGCGGTCAGGAAATCCAGTAACTTGCTCAAACTCGCACAGGAACTCAGGTCATCTTATTCTACAACTGATGACCATTCCCTACAACATGCTGCCTCTCAGAATGAGATACTATTTCTGTCACCCCCTTATTCCCCTTCCTTACCACTCTCCCTCATGCCTTAGGAAGTCTGTTGATAAGCCAGATAAAGCTGTTGACAGAAAGCTGCCAGATAGTCTGTCAGAATTTCCCTGTCATTAGCCAGAACGGGACCACTTCCAACATCACTTACACACACAGAATGTGTTTTCCTGTTGTTTCCTGTTTTTTTCTCTGCTGTGGAGGCGGTGACATGATGGAGGTGGGGGGTAGGGGAAGATACAGGTTATTTTACCTCCTCTTTTTTCTTTCCATTCCTTTGTCCTTTCCTTTCCTTCCCTTCCCTTTCCTCTTCTCTTCCTTCTTCCTTCCTTCCTTCCTGTGTTTATTTGCCTTCAGAGGCCATGTTTAAGGTGGTTTATAGGTTAGGCAAGTAGGTAGAAGAGAATGACCAAATGAATATGTGAAATGTTTTCTAACATATGTAGGCTTGTTTCAATTCATTTGTAATACCAACATTTATGAACTCCAAGCATTGTGTATAATTAAAAAGAATGTGAATTTTAAATTAGATGACCATTGTCCTTTATATGGCTGTTCTGTGTGAAAGCCAATAAGTCACTTAACCTTTCTGAACCTATTTCCTTATCTATAAAATGCCTGGCTTCACTGGCTAATCCTCCTTTTTAGTTCTAATATACCGTGAATCTAACAAGGAGAAACATCCATAAGCTGTAATATTCTGCTTGCTGGAGAAAACAAAGAATTCAATAAACATGCCCACATTTTATTTAAAAAATAATCATTTGTAGTAGTAATTGATGTTGACACAGTCTTTGGATATGAAGTTAAGCATTTTATATGCACTCTACACTCTGATCCTTATAATCACATATGCCATACCATTTATTCTATTTTTCAGATGGGAAAACCGAGGCTTTAGAAAATTAGCCTGATTTGTTGGGAGACATCGCTCCACGGGTCTGTCACATTTCTGCACCGCTTATAACCAAAATCATTGCTCTATCTTTCAAAGGTGTTTGTATAATGAACAGCCTTATAAAACAGTGTCTTTTCCAGAGTGAAGAGCAAACTTGTTTACTACAAAGTGTAATTAAGATAGTGTCTCTCTCTCTGGGGCAGAGGTTAAGCAGGCTTACTGTCCATTATGAAAGATCCATGTTCCCTACATTTGAGGTTCCTCTCCTAAACCCATGACCTGTGTCATCAAGATGACGCTGTTACTGAACATTTCATCCCAAGTCAGAAGCAATTGTTCACATATCATTAAGACTATTTCATTTTTGGGATGCCTGTGTGGCTCAGTTGGTTAAATGTTTGCCTTTGGCTCAGGTCATGATCCAAGGGGTCTGGGATCAAGTCCCACATCAGGCTCCTTGTTCAGCGGGGAACCTACTTCTCCCTTTGCCTCTGCCTCTCCCCCTCCTTGTGCTCTCTCTCTCTCTGATAAATAAATAAAATCTCTTAAAAAATTTAAAAAAGAGTATTTCGTTTTTCATTTGTCCTGTAGGTATATTGATATGAACTCCCTGATATAGTTACTTAGTAACTTAATTACTTAGTATTTGTAATTATAAGGTTAAGAGTCCCAGGAACAATTACTGAGATCCATGTTAAATTTCTTTATTCCCTTTTACTGAGCTCATTGCTATTTATCTTATTGTCTCATTTCATTGATTTCCCCCTCCACCACATTGCGTTTCCTTTATTTTAGTGATTAAAACTAGAAAGTCTATGTGTATACTTAATAAAATCTAAATTTAACACTACTTTAACTTTCCTGCTATATGTTACTTTTTTTTTACTCCTATCTTGTTCGTTATTGCAAACTGGACATATTATTATTAATTCATGCTTATTTAGATTTACTCACATGTTTACCACTTTTTCTTCTTCATTCCTTCTAGCATCTCTTTCTTTCCTTCTGGAATAATTTTTCTCTTTTTGAATCCTTTAGGCTATCCTTTAGCACTGCTGGCAAATGTGTTATTTTTGCTTTGTATAAAATTGTTCTTATTCTATGATCAATCTTAAAAGGTAATTTAGTTTGGTATACAATTCTAGGTTGACAGCTATTTCTCTCAGTACTTAGAAGATATTATTCCAATAATAATAGAATTCACATACAGCTGATGCTGCCAAAACAGTCAGCTGTCAGTCTAATTCTTTGTAGGTTATCCATCTTTGTCTCTAGTTTCTCTTAGGACCTCTTTCTGTCTTTGGTGGTCAGTCTGTACTTTCCCAGCCTCAGTCTAAGGCTTCACCGAATCATATAGAACTCCAAATATATTAGCCAAAGATTACTGAGGATGGAGACAATATTACACACTTATGACACATTGCAAACTGAGAGGGGATTGATTTACAAAGGGAATGACTTTCCAGTGTCATTAATTAGTACAACAATTCAACACTCTGAGGCCAGAGTTGGTTCCACTATGGACACCTATACGACAATATGATCCAAAGAGTTTCTAAATAAATGTTCTGGAGAATCAGGAAAATGAATTTTGAAAGGAGGAAGTGAGAAGCTGCAGAAGCAGTAGCAGTATGGAAATACGAGATAATGAAAAGTTAAACATTTAAATCTTTTTTTTCACGCCCAGTGCAACAGATGTCTTTTTTAAACAAAGAAAGAGAGATACTGCTCTGTTCTTCTCCTTTTGAAGTCCCCCTCCTCCAAGATAAAATACTAATTTGGCCTTCATCATCTAGTTTCAATGCGAAAGGTCTAAGAAAACCTTAATGACTAAGAACCTAATGAGTCTGTTACACGCTTGTGCAGTACTTTTCAGCTTGAAAGCACTTTATGAACATCGGCTAATTAATCTTTACAACATCCCACGTGGAAAGGGAGTTAAACTGAAAATCATTAAACAGTGCAGAAAAGTCCCTTCAGCCCTGGAAATTCAGGAAAAGTGTCACTAATAAGCATAAGATAGAAGCACTGGGTCCCTTGATCAATGTCCTAAAGAAAGACAGTAGGTATTGAGCCTTTTCAAACTCACAGAGCACTGAGAAAGATTATTAAAGCTTCCTGGTCTGGGCTGGTCCAATTACGTATCATTAAAGGACATGGAGATTCTGTGAGGGCCTTGGGCCATCCCCTTTATGGACTCCACTCCTGAAGGCAAATCGCTTGAAGAGCCACATCACTATCAGCTCAAGTAATGGGTGAGAGAAGGTCTTCCCACCATCATGCAACATCTGTCTCTGTGCCGACCCTGTGATTTGCATTCGCAGGTCCTTTCCGCCCTCTGGCCGGAACTATAAGGCAAAACTTCCCTGAGCTGGGTGGGCCCCACTGATTTGAAACTGGGGATGTTGTAACTCAAACACTAAATAAAGTCTTCAAGTAATTTGGAAAATAAGGTATCAAATTATGGAGGCAGTCACATTATTTTCACATAATGAAATACTACCTCCCACATATTTTAGAATAGAATATTTAAAATGGTAAAAAACTAGGGATGGCTGGGTGGCTCAGTCAGTTAAGCATCTATCTGCCTTGGGCTCAGGTCATGATCCCAGGGCGCTTGGATGGAGTCCCATGTCACGCTCCCTGCTCAGCAAGAAGCCTGCTTCTACCTCTGTTTGCTGCTCCCCCTGTTTGTGCTCGCTCCCTCTCTCTGACAAATAAATTTTTAAAATCTTAAATAAATAAATAAATACAATAGTAAAGAAATGAGTCTGAAGTTTTCTAGATTCTCCAGAGAAAATTTCTGCTTCCACGGGTATAGTTTGGCACACTGCAATTTTCTTTCTATGTGAATTCAGTAAAGACAATAGGTCAGAGTTTTATTTCAAGAATCAGAACCATAAATGAATCATGTTGCCTCATACCAAAGTATATGCTCTTGGCTAAAGCACGCCTTTCTCTTGTCAGTGATGAGACATCTTTGAAGAAAATGGCCTCCCCAAAATATACAGAGACATAAGGTCCCAACTTTGAAAGAACATTGCCGTGGAATAGATTGATTCAAAACATAATTTTGGAAATTGTTTCTTTAAGAACTAATACTCTAAGGATGCCTGGGTGGCTCCGTCAGTTAAGCCTCTGCCTTCAGCTCTGGTCATGATCCCCAGGTCCAGGGATGGAGACCCACATTGGGCTCTCTGCTCAGCAGGGAGCCTACTTCTCCCTCTACCTTTTCCCCTATTCGTGCTCATGCTCTCTCTCTCAAAAATAAATAAATTTATTTTAAAATTAAAAAAAAATTTTTTAAACCTTAAAAATTTTTAAAAAATTAACACTCAAGAGAGAATAGAGGGGAGCCCGTTTCATTCAAAAAAGATGAGGAAGAACAAGGCAATAAATAAAGGAGACAGAAAAACTTACTCTTCTGCTTTTCTTTCTGAGGAGATAGGCAGTAGGAGTAGGTGCTTCTGCTTCTGCCCCTGGTAATCAAAGCTGGGAGCCCAGGGGAACTGGTATTAGCTCCCTTCCACTAGCTTCACCTCTCTTCCTGAGGCTAGTGTTGGCTAAAAGATCCCTAAGAGGCAAACTTATCCAAGGGTACAGAGGCTGGGGCCGATGCCTGGCAGGCAGCCTTGCAACCCCAGGGCCTACTGGACTTCTTGCAGGCTCTGATCTGCTGAGCACTTGAATCTTGCATATTACCTGCATGCATATTACCATTCTGGAAGTGGGATACTTCAGAAAAAATAACCCTCTCACTTCTAAATTCCCACCCTCTTACTCACTGCATTGAAGGGGAAACCCTGAAAGAACCCATTTTAGGAAACTTGTCCTTTCCAAGATAATTTGAATTGTCTTTTTGGGATCATAAGATTTCAACAGAAAAAAAAAAGCACTCATATTTCCAGCACTCAAGGGTAACCACTATGAACATTTTGGAGACTGACATTCAAATTTTCCTCTCTCTCTCCATACAAATTCAAATAGGCTAATCCTAAATGTCATATTTTATCTACTTTTTTCACTTTTAATAATCAACTATCATTTATTATGACCAATGCAAAATATCCCTTTGTATAGATTGGAAAAAGAAAATTGGTACAGAAAGAAAGTGGATTACTGGTTCCCTGGGCTACAGGTGGGAATGAGATTAACTGTAAATGAGATAAGGGATCTTACTGGGGGTCGGTTCTAAAACTGATTTACGCTGATTTTTGCACCACTCATAAAGTTACTAAAAATCACTGAATTGCTCTTTAAAATGGGTGCATTTGTGGCATGCAAAATATAAAGCAATATAGCTGTTAAAAATTATCGTTCAAAAATCCCACTTACTGTATGGATTAATATTTTTCACTTAGTCAATCATCTACTGTTGGATATTTTGGTCACTTCTAACTTTAACAATCTCAGGGTTATGTATCCTTGCAATTAAATATTTGCACATCTCATAATTATTTTCTTAGGATAAAGCCCTAATATTTGAACTTATTTATTTAACTTAACACACACTTACATAGCACTTTCTCTGTACCAAGAAATATTCCCAATGCTTTACTAATATTAATTTGTTATTATGCATGTACATTTTTAATAACTCCTAATATTACACAAATTTTTACTTTCTGTTAAAAAATGCAACAGTATAGGAGTGTATACAATAAAATAACTACAGATACCTCTTCATTTCCTATCCTGCTAATTACTCCTCTCCCAAAGAACAACCTTAAGAGGCATTTACAGTATTCTTCTGGACATTTTTAAATTAACTGCCTACATACAACACCTAGTTTTGGGTGTATTTGTAAAAACAAGCGGGATCACACTATTGGTTATATTTTACACCTTTTTTTTTTTTGCTTGGCATTATATCTTGGAAAACATTACATATCCATTCAAAGAAACCTACTTAGTTCTTTTTAATCTTTGCTGAATATTCTAGCAGGTGAATGTATCCATTAATTGATATTCATATTGTTTCCAATTTTTCTGTATTACAAATAACACTGTCGTGAACTTTCTTATGAATTCATCTTTGTGCACTTGGACAATATTTCTGCTGGACAGATTTCTAGAAGTGAAATTTCGTTTGAAGAAAATGTGCATTAAAAAAAATATTCATAACTACTGCCAACTTGTCCTCCAAAATTTCTCTACCGGTTTATACTCCCACTAACAGTCATCAGAGAATTCATTTATGTCTCCTTGTACAACATTGCGTATTATTATTCTTTTAAAATCTTGTCTGACAGATTAAATCAGCACTCATTATTACATTAACTTACATTTATTTGATTACTAGTGCTATTATAATAACTTTATAAATCCATATTTGTTGCTTATAATTTTCATAATTTGTTGGTTATCTGTTTTTTAATATGGCCTATTTTTGCTTATCTTTTACTGGACATTCTATTTTTTTTTTTTTTTTAAAGGGGAAGCAAACCAAGAAACAGATTCTTTTTTTTTTTTTTTTAAGATTTATTTTTTTGACAGATAGAGATTACAAGTAGGCAGAGAGGCAGGCAGAGAGAGAGAGAGAGGAGTAAGCAGGCTCCCAGCCAAGCAGAGAGCCCGATGCGGGGCTCGATCCCAGGACCCTGGGATCATGACCTGAGCCGAAGGCAGAGGCTTTAACCCGCTGAGCCACCCAGGCGCCCCTGGACATTCTATTTTTTTTACTGCTTAGTGAGCACTCTTTTTATTCTAAGCATAATAACCATCTTCCATTTTTGCAAATCATGAATCTTACTTGACAATTAGCAGTTGTCATCTATTTGATACGGTCCAACAGCCCTACAAGCTATGATTGCTTTGTCTAAGATAAATAGATATTATGACTCAGTAAACTTAGGCCTACTCCCTCTCACAGTATAAAGAAATTTTACAGATGTATCTACCTATATAACCCTGTCAACGTTATTTTTATAAGCAGGTTGACCTACATATCTCATCCTGCCCATTTGCTCCATTCATTTTTGTAACTCAGAGTTAGTGTAAGAAGTCAGTTTGAACTACAGTTTGATCCAGCCATTCTTGAATTTTAGCTTTTAGGGTCTTTGTGATTTCTCCAATTACTGAGCACAGGTATAAATGCAAGAAGCTACGCTGCATAGTAATTTAATCTTGGTATCAACACCTTGTTGCTAGAAAAACCTTATTATATCATAATCATTGTGTGAACAGAAAAATTCCTCTTAGGCTATTTTCTAATGAGAAACACATTAGTTTTTCTTTAAATTTTAGAACAGTTTCATACTATTGCCTCCTATTATAGTAGCAGAATCCTTCCTTTCACCATCTTATTTATCTAGTTCTTTCTTTTTTGTGATTGCTGGTTCTTAAAGTAGTGGACATTTCATATAAATAGGCTCATGCAATATGTGGCCTTTTGTGTCTGTCTGTCTGCTTTCACTTAGCATACTGTTTTCAAGGTTCATTCATGTTGTTGCATGTATCAGTACTCCATTCCTTTTTTGTCTTTTTTTCTTAATAGACTTTATTTTTTAGAGCAGTTGAAGGGTCACCAAAAAGTTGAGTGGAAAGTACATAGATTTCTTTCTTCCCTCCTCCAGCACACACAGTTTCCCTCAGAATTAACCTCTTACATTGGTTTGGTACATTTGCTACAATTAGTGAGCCAATATTGGTATATTATTATTGACCAAAGTTTATAGTCTACATAGGGCTCACTCTGTTTCATATTCTATGGGTTTTGACAAATGTATAATGACATGTATTTACCATTATAGTGTAACAGAGAATCACTTCACTGACCTAAAAATTCTGTGTTCTGCCTATTCATCCCTTCCTCTGTCTCCCCAAACCTTTGGTATTGGTAGTCAGTGATCTTTTCATTGATTCCATAATTTTGTCTTTTCAGGAATGTCATATAGTCAGAGTTATATAGTATGCAGTCTTTTCAGGTTGGCTTCTTTTGCTTACAATATCCACTTAAGGTGAATTCATGTCTTTTCATGGCTTGATAGCTTTTTATTTCTTTTTATCACTGAAAAATATTTTATTATATGGATGTACCACAGTTTGTTGACCCATTCACCTTCTGAAGGACATCTTGGTTTTTTCCAAGCTTTGGGACTGATGAATAAAGCTGCTATAAACATTCATGGGTAGGTTTTTATGTGGACATGTTTTCAACTCATCTAGCTTAATATCCAGGAGTATGATTGCTGGATTGTATGGAAAAAATATAGTTTTGTAATAAATTGACAAACTGTCTGCCACAGTGGCTGTACAATTTTGCATTTCTACCAGCAATGAATAGAAGTTCCTGGTGCTTCACATCCTTCTCTGCAAATGCTGTTATCGGTGTCTTGGATTTTAAACATTCTTTTTTTTTTTTTTTTTTTTTTGAGAAAGAGAAAGGGAGTGAGTGAGCAGCGGGGAGGGGGAGAGGAAGAGGGGGAGAGAATCTTTAGCAGCATCCATGCCCAGCACAGAGCCCAACATAGTACTTGATCTCACAAACATGAGATCAAGACCCGAGCTGAAATCAAGAGTTGGATGCTTAACTGATTGAGCCACCCAGGAATCCTGAATTTTAAACATTTTAATAGATATTTCATTATATCTCACCGTTGTTTAAATTTGCAGTTTCCTGATGACATAGGATGTTGAGCATCTTTTCATATGTTTATTTGTCCTATCTTATTTAGTAAGATGTCTGTTCAGCTCTTTTGCCATTTTTAAATCAAGTTGTTTGTTGCTTGGTTTGTTTTGGGAGTTCTTTATATCTTTTGGATACCTGTCCTTTTTATGTTTTGCAGAGATTTTCTCCCAGTCTGTGGTTTCATTACATGCTATATCTGTGTAAAGCTTAACTAGATTTTTTACTTATTTGTTTCTCTTCTGATTTCAGAGAACTTTAGGATTAATCAAAAGATTTTAATACATTTCCTTATCTACTTCCAGCCTTATTCTCAATATCAGTGTACCCAGGACAGTATCCTTTTGTACAACCCCAAGGGAAAGGCCATGTTTTGCCTATGGAGGTAAGCTCTTTCCCAGTGTTCTCATTTCTGTCATTTCCATGGGATTTGGGGGCCCTTCCTCTCCACCATCATTGTTTCTATATTTTGATCTCCTGTGTCTGGATCATCCCTTCTCTCTCAAAGGTAAATATCTTTCCTTTCATTTGGTATTGCTGTTTTCATCTGCTTACCTTCAGGTCCTCATTCTTATCATCTGGCTTATAATCTTCAGTCTATAAAAATGGCTCACTGGAAGCTGATCTCCCACTCACTGGATCACAAAACCCACAACTAATCTATGTCCTTGTTCTCTTTAAAGCCTTTGCCACTTAATCATCAGCTAGATATTAAAATTTTGGCTTCCATACACTATACACTGTTATTTCTTTTTGGCGTTTTTGACACCCCTATTCAAGTTATATTCCCAGATTCAGTCTTTGGTTTTCTAACCTTCTCTTTCCACATTCTCCCTTTAAGGAATTATTTATTCTCATAATATAAGAATCCTACAGGGGCACCTGGGTGTCTCAGTTGGTTGAGTGTCCAACTTTGGTCTCAGTTCCGGTAGTGATCTTAGGGTGGTGGGATGGAGCCCCACATTGGGCTCCATGCTCAGTGGAGAGTCTGTTTGAGCTTCTCTCTCCCTTTCTCTCTACTCCTCTCCCTTCCTTTCTCTCTCTCAAATAAACAAATAAATCCTTTAAAAAATACTACAAAATAAAGCAGGTTAGCCATCCAAGAGTTAACCTTTGAGAAAGAATCAGCTAGAAAAGACAGCAAATTTGGTAGGGTCAGATATTTAAGCAGCCAAGAAACTTCCTTCTTTTGCTTACTTGCTTGCTTCTCCTGCCTCACTCCTAAATGTTGCTCCATCTCTAATTCCCTTTGGCTCTGAATTCCATCTCCCATGTCCCTAGCCACACTTTCTCTCAGCCACCCTCTGCGATTTTTCAGATTTAGGTTTCAGAGTTTCTCATACACCTAATCCACCAAGTTGAGCTCTAGGAACATTTGCTTCCTTTATCTCATGGTTTAATTTGGGCATTTCTGGTCCTAAATTGAAACTGATCCTGAATTCAACAATATTAACTAGACAAGTGCAAAGTCTCTTCTTTTTTATCTGTGTCTTCAATAGTAACCTCAGGGATGATTCTCAAAGATGGCTCTCTGGCACTGACCTTTTCTCTGTGCTCTAGCTCCATGTCACCAGTTGCCTATAGGATATTTCAACTCAAACTAAGCATTCCAAACCCAAGTTGACCATTTCAATCCCCTTCTCTTCCTGAAGAAAGAGAGCTTCAAAAATGCTCTACAGGTGCCAAATGAACATTTAATGTTCTGTTTACTCAGTTCCAAACTCTCAAAGCCAACTTTGATTGCTATCTGTACATTGGCATAAGCACATGATAGCAATTCAGTAGATTTTGAGGTCTCCATCCCATACCCTTGCCATCCCTTACTATCTCTAGAGTATTGTAATGATAGTCAAGACATTCTCATCTCCACAATGTGCCAAGAACTCATTAATCTTTGCTTTCCCATTCAGAAAAGTCATAAATTTAAACATCGTGACTGTCTCACTGTACCTTGTTGTGACAATTAAAGAATAGAAGAAATAAATATTATAAATGCCTTATACATATTGAAAACTGTTTTTTCAAACTACTATTGTGTGAGCCTGTTTTCATCAGATACAGTATTTTCCAAAAAATCTCATTAGAAACTCATCAGAAAGTATCTTGAATATTTAAGACTATGGCTTAGTATTTTATAGATGCTTATGGAAGATATGTAATAATCTCAGGAAAAATAGTGAGGAAATATAAAATTGCTATTCAGAGGAACACATGAGACCCAGAGGGGATTCTTCTACTTATATATCTTTTTTTCATTTCCCAAAAATAATTTATCATCAAAATGCAAAGCCAATGACATGGATAATAAACCACACTATTTTTTAATTTCCAGCAATATTCTCCAGTGGAGAAGAAACAGGGAAGGCTATGAAAAATATGCTGAGAGCATTAATATTTAATTAATGTAATAGGACTGGCCCTAAAATGAATATTATAAGTGTAAAAGCCTTGATCAAATCTGTAAGTTGTGCCTACACAAGTAAAACACTGAATTGGTACTTACTAAATTTAAGACATTTTTAATAGACAGCCTCAAAGACAGAGTTTAAAGGTTAGCCTAAAAACACACAGAACTTTGTGAAGGGCTAATCATTTATAGGCATACATCATTTTATTGTGCTTCACTTCACTGCACTTTGCAGATACTGTATTTTTTACAAATTGAAGATTTGTGGCAACCTGACATCCCACAAGTCTACCGGTACCATTGTTCCAATAGCATTTGCTCACTTCATGTCTCCGTGTCACATTTTGGTAATTCTCTCAAAATTTTAACCATTTTCATCATTATTATATTTTTTATGTGATCATGATCAGTGATCTTTGATATTATTATTGTAATTATTGCACAGTGCCACAAACCATGTCTCTGTATAATCAGTAAATGTGTGCTCTGACTGCTCCACCAATCAGCCATTCCCCACCCTGTCTCCCTCTCCTTGGACCTCCCTATTTCCTGACATATAACAATATTGATATTGGGCCAATTAATAACCCTTTAGTGGTCTCTAAGTATTCAAGTGAAAGGAAGAGTTGCGTGTCTCTCACTTTAAATAAAAAATTAGAAATGATAAAGTTCAGTAAGAGAAGACATATTGAAAGTGAGATAGGTCAAAAGGTAGGTCTCCTGCACCAAGCATTTAGCCAGTTGTAAATACAAAGGAAAAGTTCTTGAAGGAAATTAAAAGTGCTATTCCAGTGAACCTATGAATGATAAAAAAGCAAAACAGCCTTATTGCTGATATGGAGAAAGTTTTAGTGGTCTGGCTGGAAGATCCAACTGTCCATAAGATCCCCTTAAATCAAAGCCTAATTCAGAATGAGGCTATCACTCTTGGGTGCCATGAAGCCTGACAGAGGTGAGGAAACTGCAGAGGAAGAGTTGGAAACTAGCAGAGTTAGTGGATAAGGTTTAAGAAAAGCAGCCATCTTCACAGCATAAAAGTGCAAGGGGAAACAGCAGGTGCTGATGTAGAAGCTGCCGCAAGTTCTCCAGATCTAGCTAAGATCATTAATGAAGGTGGCTACACTTAAATAGCAGATTTTCAATGTAGAAGAAAACAGCCTTCTATTGGAAGAAGATGCCATCTAGGACTTCCATAGCCAGAGAAGAGAAGTCAAGGTCTGGCTTCAAAGCTTCAAAGGACAGGATGACTCTCTTGCTAGGGGCTAATGCACCTGGTGATTTTTAAGTTGAAGTTAATGCTCACCGACCATTCCAAAAATCCCAAGGTCCTTAAGAATTATGCACAATCTATCCTGCCTGTGCTCTATCAGTGGAGCAACAAAGCCTGGATGACAGCACATCTGTTTACAACATGGTTTACTAAATATTTTAAGCCCACTATTGGGACATGCTGCTCAGAGAAAAAGATTCTTTTGAAAATATTACTGCTCATCAACAGTGCACCTGGTCATACAAATGCTCTCATGGAGAGGGACAATGGAATTAATGTTGCTTTCATGTTTACTAACACAACATCCATTCTGAAGCCCATGAATCAAGGAGTCATTTCAAATTTCAAGTCATGCTATTTAAGAAATATATGTCATAAGGCCAGAAGCTGTCATAGGTAGTTATTCCTTTGATGGATCTGGGCAAAGTAAATTAGAACACTCTGGAAAGGATTTACCATTCTAGATGCTGTTAAGAACATCTGTGATTCATAGGAAGAGTTCAAAATATCAACATTAAGAGGAGTTTTAAAGAAGTTGGTTCCAGCCCCCATGGATGACTTTGGGGTCCAAGACTTAGTGGAGGAAGTAGCTGCCAATGTGATGGAAATAGCAACAGAACTAGAATTAGAAGTGGAGCCTGAGTATGTGACTGAATTGCTACAATCTCACTTGTATGGATGACAAGTTCCTTTTTTTTTTTTAAGATTTATTTATTTATTTATTTGAGAGAGAGAGAGCACGCGCACAGGCACACAAGTGGGGAGAGGGACAGAGAAAGAATCCTCAAGCAGACTCCCCACTGAGTGTGGAACCTGACTTGGAGCTCTTGATCCAATGACACTGAGATCATGACCTGAGTAGAAATGAAGAGTTGGCCACCCAACCAACTGAGCCACACAGGCACTTGGAGGAGTTTCTTCTTAGGGATGAGCCAAAAAAATGGTTTCTTGAGATGGAATCTACTCCTGGTGAAGATGCTGTGAAGATTGTTGGAATGACAACAAAGGACTTAGATAGAATGTTACATACACTTAGTTGATAATGGAACATCAATTGGAGGATTGCCTCCAATTTTGAAAGAAACTCTACTGTGGGTAAAATACTATCAAATAGCATCACATGCTACAGAGAAATCATTTGTGAAAAGAAGAGTCAACAGATGCAGCAAACTTCACTGCTCTCTTATTTTTAAAAATTGCCAGCCACCCCAACCTTCAGTACCCTGATTAGTTAGCAGCCATCAACACGGAGGCAAGACTCTCCATTAGCAAAAAGATTAGGACTTGCTATAAGCTCAGATGATGGTTACCATTTTTTTTAGAATTAAAGTATTTGTTAATTAAGGTACGCACTTTTTTATTTTTAGACATATTGAATACTTAATAGTCTACGATCTGGTATAAACACAACTCTTATATGCACTGAGAAACCAAAACATTCATTTGGTTTGCTTTATTGCAATATTCATTTCACTGCAGTAGTCTGGAACTGAACCCACAATATCTCTGAAGTTTGCTTGTATTACCAGTGTTGGGTAGCAATCCAAAGAGGTGAGGGGAAAGCTTTCTATGGGATTCATCGGTAATTCAGCAAGGTTTCTTATTACGTATCTTGGAACAGTCTAGCTCACAGGCTAGGAAGCTATCTTCAGAGCCAAAATACTTTATTTTTCCCATCCAGTTTTCATTTTTCATCCAGATTCAGTCTGTCGGCAATATGGTCTCATCAATTGCTTTAGGTGTTGTTCCTTTTCATAGTTCAAATATTTATTTTAAGGGCTAAATTACATATACAGTAAGCAGAAAGAATAAAAATACAAGCCCAAATAAAGCAGAAGGCAGGAATTCATAAAAATAAAGGCTGAAAATAATAAATGAGAAAACAACCAGTAAAACTGATAAATTATTCCAGAAATTGTGCTTATAGAGAAAATTAGTAAGACAAATAAATCACTAGGTAGTTTAATCATGGGGAAAAACCCACAAATACACTAAAACAGAAGTGATAAAAATATAATCACAGCTACAATTTTTTTAAAATAATTATAACAGACTTCTTTGCACAACCCTAAGCTTATATATTTGAAAATCTGATGGTGCATTTTAAGGAAAATAGAAATTAACAAAACTGAATGAATAAGAATGAGTTAATCTGAGTAAACAAATCACCACAGAAATAAATAATAAGGAGAGTTGTAATAGAATCAGTCTCAGAAAAGGTGCCAGGTCTAAATGGTTTCATAAGCAAATTCTTTCAAACTTTCAAAAACAAGGTAATGACTATGCTATTCAAACTATACTAGAGTACAGAGAAAGGTGGAAAATCCTCAAATACTTTCTGAAGGCACAGTAATTATGAAAGCACTTCCTAATAAAAATAGCACAAAAATTAAACCCATAAAACAAGTCCCCTATGAAAATAAGTGAGAAAGGTCCTAAATAAAAATATTAGAACATCAAATATATATATATATATATATAAGAACATTGGATTTACCCAAATATAAAAAAATGGACATGACCTAGAATTTCTATTCACTAAACTGATGTTTCAATATTGCAAAATCAATTATTACAAACTTTCATATTAACTTGTAAAGGAAAAGATATGATCACCTTAATATTCTGGAAAGTCATTTGATGAAATCTACTACCTATTGCCTAAGAAAGTTTCAATAAGCTAAAATGCTATTAAAAAGTATTTTAAAAGTGGAGGAACATGTCGTATTTCTAAATGAAGGGACTCAATATTAAAAAGAGATCAATTTTCCCTCTAAATTACTCTGTAAATTTTATTCTAGTGGAAATTGAAATGATACATTTGGAATTTGAAAAAAAAAAGTAATGCTAAATTCAAATGAAATGAGAAATATACAACACTAACCAACACTGAAAGGAATAAGAGAAGGCAGTAAGTAAAGCTATGATGGCTAAGATAGAGTAGCACCAGGGACATAATAATTCCACAACATAATGGAACAGAGGTCCAGAACCAGGATGTATAACAAATGAGTATTGACAATGGTGGCATTTCAGATCAATGGGAAAAGATGGTTTAATCAACAAATCACATTGGGAAAAATATTTCACTCTTTGGGGAAAAAAAACTTAAAATTAGAAGAACTTCTTAAAAAAATTCCAGAGAGATTAATGATAAGCTAAAAAAAAAAAACTACGCAAGTCATGGGGGAAGTATAAATACTTATATACATAGCCCTTAATTGTGAAAGTCTTTTCCAATCCTACCACCAAATGTGAAAATTGTATGAGAGATTTTGGATATATTTGTAAGTGAAAACATCTGTGTCTCAAGATATAAATTAATGCTAAAAGGCAAAATGAACTGGGAAAAATGATCTGCAAAGTTTATGATAATTATAAATACCCTAAATAGGAAAAGAATACTCTCAAAGCAATCAGAAAAAAAAAAAACCTCATAAAAACTATCCCCAAACCCCCACAAATAACTAAAAAATAAATGAAAAATGTTTAATATACTAATTATCAAATAAGTATAAACTAAGATAACAATTAACTGTCACATTTTTCCTACTAGATTGACAAATACCGCAATTAAAACTAATATCCAAGACTAATAATAATGTGGGAAAGAGACATCTCTTTAAGGAGCATTGGTGTCACATTTCTGAAGAACAGTTTTGCCAAATGTATCAAGGGCTTTGTCTTTGTCTTTACAAGGCCCTTTGTCTTTACAATTCCATTCCTAGAAATTTATTTTAAGAAAATAACCTGACAGGTTTACTCAAATGTGCGTTTACTCAAATGTGCTTACATCTTACCGGGGGCAAATTCACATTTTGTAAGGCCTGAAATGTACACTTTGGGAAGGGAGCTCTTTAAGAAAAAAATGCAAGGGGTACTTGGGTGCTTCAGTGGTTAAGCATGAAACTCTTGATCTCAGCTCAGGCCTTGATCTTAGGGTTCTGAGCTCAGGGCCCACTTTAGGCCCCAGGCTGGGTGTGGAGCCTATATGCATGCATACATACATACATACATACATACATACATACATAGAAAAAAATACAAAATTATGAAAACAAAATTAGGGATGCCTGGGTGTCTTGGTCAGTTAAGCATCTGTCTTCAGCTCGGGTCATGATCCCAGGACCCTGGGATCAAGCCCTGGTCAGGCTTCCTGATCATTGCGGAGTCTGTTTCTCCCTTTCCCTCTGCCCCTCCCTCCACTCATGCTTGTGCTCTCTCTCAAAATAAATGAAAAAAATATTTATTTAAAAAGTAAAGGAAGGGACGCCTGGGTAGCTCAGTTGGTTAAGCTGCTGCCTTCGGCTCGGGTCATGATCCCAGCATTCTGGGATCAAGTCCCACACTGCGCTCCTTGCTCAGCAGGGAGCCTGCTTCTCCCTCTGCCTCTGCCTGCCACTCTGTCTGCCTGTGCTCACTCTCTCTGACAAATAAATAAATAAAAATCTTAAAAAAAAAGTAAAGGAAATTAGTTATAAAATGAATATTTATTTAGAATGAGGAAAGAAATCATAATATATTACAAATTTTTAAAACTTGACAAATACCACAAACATTACAGCATCTCCCAAAACAGCATATTTATATTAATTTTCCTAAACTTTTGACAGTATGCTTTTTGATTGCTTCTGCATATGATAACAATTTTTAATATTACTTTTCTATAGACACATAGAAAAATAGTTGTCTTCTCTAGCATGAGCAATCAATATTTGTTCTGTATTATTGATGGTTAAAATGCATATTACAATTAACTTCACCCAGAGATTTATTTCTTATTTGCAATGCTAGTACAGGATTGTGTCCTACAAATGCAGAAATTCTGATCAATTCTATGTTGCATAATTCTCACCTAACAGTAAGAAAGCAAGCAAGCAAACAAGAAAGCCAGCCAGCCAGCCTGCTGTGTTTATCACTGTAAATGCTGCATTAATGAATATGCTTCTGACAGGAGAGAACTTCTGCTTTAACTAGACATCTCTAAAAACCAAATTTTACACACCTGATGATTACAATTTTCCATACACTAGCTTCTGTCCCCATATATTTCAGGCTGTATTTCTCCTCCACTGTGAATACTTCTAAGGCCATGTACTATAGAAAACATTCATATTCCTGTGTGTCCTCTAGCCTTGAACCTTTGTGCCAAGATACTGAGTGAGCAGGGATAGTGAATAAAAGAGTATTCAGGGAAGCCATTCTTGCAACATAAGCCTTGCAACAACTTAACTCTACACAAAAGGCAATGAAAATCATATAAATGTATCTTACTAAACTCAAACTAAATGCATCCTCAACCTAACTTCTTCCCTATGTCCCAAAAATGTGGCCCCTCCAGGAACACTTGATAAATGGGGAAGCATGACAGATAGGAAGTTGGAATGGAAAAAGAAAGCTGTCTCAAGTGAGTACCACTGAAATATTTTATATTTGCTAATCTTAAAAGACTTTGTTCATTCTCATTTTCTTTTGCAATTTTTTCTGCCATCTGACCATTACTTGTTAGAGTTCCTCAAGGGACTTCCTATCCCACTCACTTCTTTCTAGAAAATCTTATCCGCAAAGCTAGGTTAAATTACTATCTACTTGCCTATGACCTCCAAATTTGTATTCCTAATCCAGAGTTTAAGTCCCAAATCCAACTGCTTACTCAATATTTTCACTTACATATCTCAAAAGCATGTTAAATGCCTTATCCAAGATAGAAGTAACAATTGACCACCCTCAACATTTCTCTTTTGAAAAGAATGTGGTATCCTAGCAAAGCACCTCCTCTCAAACAAGGGTTGAATACAAAAGCTTAAGCCCCATACTAAACACATCACCAAGTCTTGATTTTACCAGTTATCTCTCAACATTGTCTGTTTGCATTCATCATCCCATCACTTCCCACTGCCTCACCTTCTCCCCAATCCAAGCTACCCTCCAGGCTCTTCCATGTTTTCCTACTTCCTAAAGGACCTGGCAATTAAAGCCCTTCAGAATCGGGCCCCAGCATATTTTTTGAGACTCATCTTCCAACACTCTTCTCTCTCTACATTCCTTGTATGCTAGCCACAGGAGGTTACTCGTTCTTGTGCATAATAAAGTTTTATACTTGTCTTTTCCCATCATTATTCCCTCATTCTAGAATTTTCTTGTCTACTCTGTCCATCTTTTAAACTCTATTTATTTTAGAAGGCTGAGTTCAAAGATCATCTTGATGACATCTTCCTGGATCTTTCCTTTTGCCCTACCATTTTCTGCCACCCTTTCCACTCCACCAAATAAATGCCCAGTACTCTATCATGCTTTTATAGCTCTTTGTACATATCACTAGTACAGCAGTTTTATATTATAGTTCATTTGTACCAGTATCTATAACCTTGGATAGATTATGAATTGCTCAAGGGCAGAGACAATGGCTTACTCATCTTTTTCCCTTTTGCCACTTGGCACAGGGCCTAGGTACAAGGTAAGACCTCAATATATGTTTCCACAGCATACCTTCAATACTTTCTGTTACAAGTGAAAAAGATCCCAACTGATCTGTCATAAGCAGAGATAAGAAATATATTTGTTCACGTAATAAAAAGTACAGGGGTAGAACTAGCTCCGGCAGGGGCTGAATTAAACCTCAATGAGGTCGTAAAATGCTGTCCCTATTCACCTCTTATCTCCACTCTCCTTTATGTGGGCTTTATTCTCAAGCAGCATAGGAGCCCTAGACCATCATTTAAGATGAAACTTAGCAGTATAGGGGGAGTTTCTTTTCCCTGATAGTGTGCACAAAAATGCTGGACTAGCCCTCATTTACCTAATTGGATTACATGATCATTGCTGAACCCATCCTTGAGGCCAAAGAAAACCAAACACCTAATATGCCCATCACTGAGCTTGGGGTAGAAACAAAGACCAGGAATAGGATAGCTCTCTAGGGGGAAATCAAAGCTCCTATTACCAAGATGCTGTGGGCTCAAAATAACAAATGTACACAAGTAGTTTAAGATTGGGAAAATTATCATTAACTTTCCTTTCAGACAAAATTCTCAGTGTTACCTCACTTATTTGAAATTTCATAAAATTTGAAATCTCACCCTAAAAAGGAGTCTTCAGTTCTTAAGAGCATCCTGTTGGTGTTTCTGAACATCTTGCATAACACCTAGCACCTGGCACCTGGCACATGTATGCTAGGACATATATATTAAATAAATAAAAGAATGACTTGATTAAAAAGCACAGCCTATAAAATAATATCTAAAAGAGCATATAGAATATGTCATACATAAATACACACATTAACCAGGACAAGAAACACAGAGATCTGACTTTACCCTAAAGTAATTTATTATTTAACAAGTGACCAGGGCGCCTGGGAGGCTCAATTGGTTAAGCCTCTGACTTCGGGTCAGGTCATGATCTCAGCGTCCTGGGATAGAGCCCAGCATCAGACTCTCTGCTCGGGAGGGAGCCTGCTTCTCTCTCTCTCTGCCTGCCTCTCTGCCTACTTGTGATCTCTCTCTCTCTCTCTCTCTGTCAAATAAATAAATAAAATTTTTTTAAAAAGTGACCAAGTGAAACAGAACTTGTATTTGCTTAAAGAAAAACTGTGCACCCCCCACCATCTTCTCTTTCTTTTCCTTTCCTTTAAAAGAAAAGTTCAGAATGTGGGCCATAGGTTTAAATTCTTGCCCTCACTTACTAAAATCAACTGTTAAATGATCATGTATGAACCCAAATTGGAGTTTGGATTTACATCTATATGTTAAAACATCCTTGACCATAATCAAATCAGACCCTGATTCAAGCTGACATTACAGAAATGTTGACTACCAAGTAGAGTTCTGCCTGAACTAAAAGCAATGTTACTACTTGTTTTGGTCTTAAAGGGCAGATCTTTCCCTTACAAATATATCTAGCAGACTTACTCTAGGTATTGATTTCATGACTGCTCTAATGACCACAAAACTTAAATGTGGCTGTCAACTCAAGGAATTTATAAGATCCAATGTCAAATCCACATATAGAGAGTGAACTCCATGACGACAGAGTCATTATTTTATTCATTTCCTCATTCCTGTGAAACAGGGCACAAGGTCTTTCACAAAACTTTCTCAAGGGGTGCCTGGTTGGCTCAGGGGGTTAAGCCTCTACCTTCAGCTCAAGTTATGATCTCAGGATCCTGGGATTGAGCCCCACATCAGGCTCTCTGCTCAGCAGGGAGCCTGCTTCCCCCTCTTTCTCTGCCTGCTGTCTTCCTACTTGTGATCTCTCTGTCTGTCAAATAAATAAATAAAAAAAAACTTTTTCTCAAGAAATAATTCATGAATTGATGTAAGCACACATATACATACACATATATCTTTATGGTTTAATGTGTTTCTTCATGTTCCATCTGCTGTCAAGCTTCTTTTTAGGTACATTTCATTATCAAGGAAGGATGGAATGCCAGTCTTCTCATGACACCCAAGAAGCAGGAAGTTTAAGGGGACAAAGGTGTTTTGGAGGGGATGAAGAACCAACTTTTGGATCACATCAACTTCTCTTGCTTTGAGAAAGAACAGGGGAGAGCAAAAATCCTCTCCAAATCTATATCAATATACAAAGTTAATGAAGATAATAGGAACCAAAAGAAACAATTTTTATCATTGGAAGCATTATTTGTGTGAATTATATGTTAAACAGCACTAATTTCATTTTTGTTTACATAGAGTACACAGCCTTAATAAATAGTTTCAAGCTAACTTCAGAAGTGTCTTTTTCATTTTCTGGGGGGGGGGGAGAATGTATTGCTACTAAATATTTTTTAAAAGTTAAAAGGAGGGCGCCTGGGTGGCTCGGTGGTTTGGGCCGCTGCCTTCGGCTCGGGTCGTGGTCTCAGGGTCCTGGGATCGGGTCCCGCGTCGGGCTCTCTGCTCGGCGGGGAGCCTGCTTCCCTCTCACTCTCTCTGCCTGCCTCTGTGCCTACTTGAAATCTCTCTCTCTGTCAAATAAATAAAAATTAAAAAAAAAAAAAAAAAAAGTTAAAAGGAACTCAAACATTCTTTTATTCTTGGTTTCATGATAGTTTAGGGAAAAGTTTGTGGCAAAATATTAGCTTCATATTTTCTTGTTAGAAACCATCTTACAGTCTAAAAAGTAGACTGTATGTCTAAGAGAATCAATTTAAGGTTTCAATAAAGGCAACACTTGATTCATTGATATATAATTTAATAACTCCTCTGTGTTTGCATTATAATTCAGTGGATACAACCCCAATAATCAGGTAGGAAACTAAGGTGCTGAGCGTGAACAACTTCAGGCAGTAAAATACAGAACCCATGAAATAGGAGACAGGGCCAACTTTTAGCTTGTGAGATTTGAACAATTTGAAGAAAAGTACTGGCACTCAGAAATATTTCAAAGGGGAGTTGAAAATTTCAAAGTATTCCATATCTACCCATTGATTTTTTTTGAAGTCCATGAGGTAACGGGGATAACATCTTGTTCATTATTTACCAGTTCTCCTTTAGAGCTTTTTCCTCTACCAGTCTACCTGCCCTCACACATTTTTAGACCTTTCTTCTCAGAACTCCTGCCCACTATGAGGAAATAATGGACTGGAACTTTCTGATAACTTTTTTATTCCAAGTCTGCAAGTCCTATTCAGCTTTTACCTGCACCACCAGAAAAATCTCTTTACGGATTTATGTCTCTCAACTGTTTCCCCTCCTCTCTACCACCGTTTATTCTCCAGATCTGATCATGAACTCTCCTGTTTCAGTGACCTCAGTGGCTCCCTAATGCCAGTAGGTCAGGGTACTCCTGGCCATTTATAGGCTGGACCCAACATCCACATATCCTATTCTCACCTCCTCCTGGCCCCTTAAAGAACTGACCCTGATCTACACCTATAAAATACAAAGCCAAGCAGTATCTCCCTTCCTGTTAATAATCTTTCAAAAGGCATGATAGCTAATGGAACTGGTCAGGCCATCCTTTGCATCTGATACATTTTCTCTTTCTCAGTTATTTATATTCATAATAGAAAATTTTGCCTTAATGTAGAAACTGTCACTTCTGATATTTAAGTCAAATTAGCAAATATTTCTTAAATATCCAATCTTCAGTATTTATTGTGCTCAGTGAAAATGTGAAGAGGATGAAAATGTGCCTCTTAACTGTTGAAATTATAGAGACAAAATCTATAGAACTATATATATATATAAACAAGACAAATCTATAGAACAAAATCTTCCAGGATACCAAACTGTTGTGTCACACTGTCAAAGGTAAAACTGCTCTATAGGTGGCTAGTAAGTAATAAAAGCATTGAGGGGTGCCTGGCTGGTTCAGTAGGTAGAGCGTGCAACTTTTGAACTCCAGGTTGTACGTTCAAGCCCTATGTAGGGTGTAGAGATTGCTTAAAAATAAAATCGGGGCGCCTGGGTGGCTCAGTGGGTTAAGCCGCTGCCTTCGGCTCAGGTCATGATCTCAGGGTCCTGGGATCGAGCCCCGCATCGGGCTCTCTGCTCAGCAGGAAGCCTGCTTCCTCCTCTCTCTCTCTGCCTGCCTCTCTGCCTACTTGTGATCTCTCTCTGTGTGTCAAATAAATAAAATCTTAAAAAAAAAAATCATTAATACTTACATGTTTAGACAGATGAGTTCTAGAAAAACACATTTTCCATATTCTAATAAGTTTTTGCTGATAACATATCAGATTATTGGTAAATTGGGACAAGAAAATAACTATTTCAATATTTCAATCTTTGCATTAGTCTTTCTACTTTTGAAAGAGAAATACTAATAGTAACTAATTTCCTAAAGTAAAGGAATAACTTAAAGCTCTGAAGTTATAATTTAAAATGCTACAATGCCAGGTTCATCATATATTATTATGGTGGATTTTAAAAGAATGTATGAACTGTTACCATATGACCCAGCAATAACACTCCTAGGTATTTGCTCAAATTAAATGAAAATATGTCCACACAAAAACCTGCATATGGATGTTTATGGTAGCTTTATTCGTAACTGCCAAAACTTGGAAGCAACCAAGACATCCTTCAAAAAGTGAATGGATATGCAAACTGTGGTATATCCAGACATTCAAATATTCAAGTATTATTCAGTGACAAAAAGAAATGAGAAATCAGGCCCTGAAAAGACATGGAGAAAATTTATATGGACATTACTAAGTGAAAGAAGCCTTTCAACTACACAGCATTCTAGAAAAGACAAGTCTATGGAAATAGTAAAAAGATCAATGGTTGCCAGGAGTCTGGGGGAAGGAGAGATGAAAAAGTGGACCACAGGGGATTTTTAGGGCAATAAAACTATTCTGTTGAATGCTACAATGGTAGAAACATGCCACTGCACATTTGTCAAAACCCATAGAATGGATGGCACCAAAAGTGAACCATGCTGCAAACTATAGACTCTAGGTGAAATGGCGTGCCGGTATATGTTTATCAGTTATAACCAATGTACTCTTCTGGTGATGGATGTTGACAATGGGGATAATGCATGTGTGGGGACAGAGGTATATGGGAACTCCTTGTACTTTCCACTCAGTTTTGCTGTGAAATAAAAACTGCTCTAAAAACTAAAGTTGGTTGATTTTTTTTTTGTAAGAACATAAGATGGTAAATGAACTTAATAAAAAAAAAAGAAAAAAGTAAAAGAACATAAGTTAGAGGAAATACCACTTAGTAAATCTCATCTAATGAATACTTACAAAGCTACATGACAATCACTTGACAGAATGTCAAGATTTTATTTTCTGTGATTCTAAGAATAAATTGTAGAAAATGATAATATAGGTTCAATATCTTGAGTTCTTGTACAAGTTCTGATCCTGACTGAAACTGAAGAATTAACTTTGTTCCAAGTAACAGAATAATCTAAAAAAAAAAAAAAGCAGTGGGTCGGGGGTGAGGGCAGCTGGGTGACTCAGTCACTTGAGCGTCTAACTCTTCATTTCAGCTTTGGTCACAATCTCAGAGTTGTGAGATTGAGTCCTGCATCATCAGGCTCCACGCTCAGAGTGGAGCCTGCTTAAGATTCTCAATCTCCCTCTCCCTATGCCATTTTCCCCAACTCCTCTCAAAAAAAGCAAATAACAGAATTATCTAGAAATAACCTTGAAGTTATGTTTTCAATTTTTATGTTTCTCAAAATAAAGGCATTTGAGAACTTCGAACACCTAAGCTGTGTTCCTTTAGGTCAAGTTGGAGGGAAGAATAGAAAAAAAAAATTACCTACAGCAAAATGAATCTTTTTTTCTTCAGGATATTTGCTAGCATTTTCAAGGAAATCTGACCCACCCGTCTTCTCTGTCTCTCTCCAAGAGCGGTGAGTCCCAGCCCACAAGTCTCAGCTAGTCTCTGTTCTCCTGCTCACCCTCCATGAGGCATCCACATTCTCTGTGGTTTGGAGACCATATTTGGAGAGACCATTCTTTAGTTCTCTGAGACTCTTGAGCATAACGTTCAGGAACACTGATTAGAGGTCAGTAAGATCAAAATAAAATGGATACTTGGTAAGTGCATTAACCTTGAGAAATGAAGACTGCTATACTTTTAAATAAACTTATCTTAGAACTGCATTCCAAAGATGGCATCAGTATTTTAAATCCTGCTAGGATGAACTTGAAGCTTCATCTATACAAGGACAAGACTCTTGCTTCAGTTTCTAATTCCCTTGAGCAGCTTCTGGGGTTTGCCTTCTCTTTATTTAACATATGTATGCTTGAAGCTCTTGGGTTTCTTTTACATTTAATTTTGATTAAATTACTTCAGGAGTTTGTATGTGGGTGGATGTGGGGGTGTGGGGAGAGAGAGTTAATTTTGTAGTTGAATAAATTCCGTTTAGAATTTTATAAAGCTTCCCCCCATTTCACATCAAACTTTCAGCACAGAAACCACAGTATACAGTGTTGCTTTTCCTCCAGCCTGTTTTTCTGTGGGAATGTAAAGACAGCAATAAAATTTATAAGTAGGTAATTGCTATTTGAACAATAATCCTACTTTTGTACAAGTTATTTACTTAATAAACCAAAGTTCTAGGATAAATATGAGTATAATCAACAAAATACACTCCCTGACAAGAAATAGGAATGAATCGCCTTTTAAAAGTTTGATAGAATAAGAGTGGGCTGTTCACTTTGTCAGTCTATGTATGTGGTTTGGCAGTTAATACTTTAGATTTCTCTTTGCTCAATTTGAGGCTTATTCTTTGAGGCTAAATTGATCAACTAATTATGTGCAATTCAATAGCTATCTCACAAAATTATTATATATTTGTGCCCCTAGTCAGAAAATGACTAGCGTTTCTGAAGCTAATTTTTCTGATAAATGTATTAGAGACAAAAGTACTGTTTGAACAAGTTCCTCAGTGCATGCAGTAGACAACTCATATATGCTTACAGAGTGAAAGGTTTGCACCCAAGAAGGCAAGCTTGTATTAGCAGCAGCACAATGCCTACCTTGCAGGTAAACAACAGCCATATCTGATACCTGGATGAGTAAACTAAAACCAGATCAGGAAAGACAACATAGTTCTGGCATGAGTCCCAGTGTCCATCCTAGGGAAGCCCAAGTCAAAGGCAGAAGTGACAATCAGTTAAAAGTAGAATACTGAATAACTACCATGTTCTGGGGCCCAACTCTTCCTTTACCTGGAAATGAGATGCAGAGAAAAGTAGAAAGGGTAGGAAGTCTCATTCCACAAGTATTCACAGGGAAGCTTTTTCATGCACATTGAAGAATACAAGGTCCAGAATCTGGGAAGTCTGAGTAAATCACAAATGTTGGTCCCTCTGTTACTTGCCCTAAATCCAAAGGAGGATCCATGAACCAACTGGGACCTTGTAAGGATCCACAGAGTGTTGGATTCTTAACTGGTCTGTGAAACTCGACGAAAAAGTTCCAGAACTTGCACATCAAAGAGACTCCTGCACTGTGGCTTCATAGCCAGCTTACCTCCCATTGGGACCCATAATCAGCCATGGGCTAATCCACTGATTCCCATGCTCTTCACCAACAAGAACAGCTTTTGCTTTTATTTCCTGTTTTGTGTACCATCTGTTAAAATTTTCATCTTTCTCTCTATCTTTTTAAAAAGATTTTATTTATTTATTCATCAGAATGAGAGAGAGAAAGAAAGAGTGCACAAGCAGGAGGAGTGGTAGGCTGAGGGAAATGCGAGACTCGATCCCAGGACCCTGGGCTCATGACCTGAGCTGAAGGCAGATGCTTCACTGACTGAGCCACCCAGGCATCCCAAATCTTCATCTTTTTCTGAATTTGCCATTATTGATAATGATTTGTTTCTCACTGTTTAATTCATCAGATACATATTGGAAGTGTGAATCAGGTCTTCTGCTAAGAATATTGATAAAACTCCCACCAAAAGACATTTAAAAACCTTGTTTTATTTAACCTGGTTAATTTAATCTGGTTAATTGTCCTGGTTGATTGAGCATGTTGTCTCTGTTAGTCTATTTGTATTACTTAAATTATTCATGGATACCACCTCTTACTAACCAATTCCCACTGCCCCAACTCTTAATACTACCACTTAACTTCTTACACAGCTAGGGGCAGGAGTTCCTGTGTTGGGAATCAGTGGGCTAGAATAGCTACAAATTTGTTTAGGTCCAGAAAAGTCACAGTAGCTTAGCTGTAGTGAACACTACTGTGAGACATCATTTTACCGTGTTGATCTAGGTATGATATTTTCAAGGGAGTGTTTTTGCTTTTGGTGCAAGGACTGATCAACTCAATCTGGCATCTAAGCCCATAGCAAGCTCAAGTTTGCATGTGTTCACAGACATGACACAACAAATCAATAGGCTATACCCAAGAGACCTCAGGAACCAGCTGCTTCTCCACTCCTTCCACACTCAAAGTTGAGCCCCTGCCTCATCCCTTCCAGCTTGAGTCAGGTCCTTGCCCTAGGGGAAGGGGCAACCAGAGGCAGATGTGTCTGTGTGCATGGTGTGGGGGCTACTGTTGCTCAGAAGCATGTTGATGGAATGAGCTTCAGATATAAAGTCAGATGATCTGGGTTTGAGTTCTGGTTCTGACCATAACACCTAACAGAAATGTGACATTTAGTAAAACAATTAACATTGGCTTGGGGAATAATAAGGATCTCATTCCCACCTCCCTAATCTCAAGCAGATGCCAGAAAGACCAAAATACCTAATTAGCTATCAATCTGCTCCATTTTGTATCTTGGAATGTAAAATCACTTGTCAACACATGCTGTATTACCTTTATGTAATTTCCCTTTATTTTTCCCCTAGCTCTTTGGGCAATTCTGTTTCTTCTGTGACATCTATGTACATCTCTTAACCTGCTATCATAAGGAACCACAGCAAAAGATGGGTGGGATGTCATTTGAGGAGTGTGAAGTATTGACAGAAAAAAAAATGCAAGTGGACATTTTCCTAGGCAGACTGAAGTTTGAAAAATATTAGTGAGTCTTGAGCCATAATAAAGAATATTCTTTTATGTTTTTTTTTTTTTTCTCCTTGCACTCCCAGAACACACTGCTCATGTTTTCTATGCCTGGTCTATTTTGAGCTTGGTTGTATTTTGGCATTTGTGTGACAATGTCAGAGCCACAGCTTGTCATTTCACATTCTGCTAGTGCCACTTGGATCTATTTTTCACTCCGTTTCTAGAAAAAACTGTCACTCTACTTCCATGGTTTGAAACAATGGACAGAAAGCCACCTCCATGCCCTTCATGTGATTTAAACAGAGCTTTTGGTAACTCCTTCATCACTGATCTACTGCTCACAGATCTTCCCTACTGTGAAAACGTGTTGAGAAGGACTTGTTCCTGAAGTTGATCAATCTCAGATGCTCTCCCATGGGTAGGTGAAATCAGAAAAGTGCCTTGGACTGAAAATTTATTAATTTATTCCCAACGTTTTAAAAAATTAAGGAAAATCTTTTTTTTCTTTTTTAAATTTCAAATTCAATTAGCTAACATATAGTACATATTAGCTTCAGATAGAGAGTGCAATAATTCATCGGTTTCCCATAACACCCAGTGCTCATCAAATCATATGCCCTCCTTAATCCCGTCACCTCATTACCCCATCTCCTCACCAATCTCCCATCCAGCAACCCTCAGTTTGTTTCCAATAGTTAAGAGTCTCTCATGGTTTCTCTCCCTCTCTGCATTTAGTTTTCCTTCCCTTCCCCTATGATCCTCTGCCTTGTTTCTTATAGTCCATGTATGAGTGAAACCATATGATAATTTTCTTTCTCGGATTGACTTATTTTGCTCAGCATAATACCCTCCAGTTCCACCCATGTTGATGTATTCGGTAAGTATTCATCCTTTCTGATGGCTGAGTAGTATTTCAGTGTGTGTGTGTGTGTGTGTGTACACACATATATTTATTTATAAAATGCGGCAAAGAAAATGTGGCATATATATATACACCACATTTTCTTTATCCCTTTATCTATTGATGGACATCTGGGCTCTTTCCACAGTTTGACTATTGTGGACTTTGCTGCTATGAACATTAGGGTGTATATGCCCCTTTGGATCAATGTAATGATCTGAAGGAATACCTTTATTAAATTATTTTGTATTTTGAATACCTCTCTGATATTCCTAGGGGTTGTAATTTTCTGAAAATTTGGACTGACTGCTACAGGGACTGTTAGAAATAATTGCCATGTCCCAGAAATATTTGTGAAGCGTCTCTTTACACATTTCTACAGAGGAAAGAAAGCTTTGAATGCCTTGACAGTGCTCTAATTGGAGTGAATGTACCTCACATTTGGCTTGGGAGATCTGGCTTATGCTTCTTGACCCATTTCCTCTGATTTGCAGAAGTGGCCCGATTTGGATGATAAGTTATATGGCCACCCTCTTTTAGGCACTTGGTTATATAAGTCACCCCAAGGAGATATAAAAGACAAATAATGGATTAAACACAGAATTTAATAATAAAGTAAAAGCTTCACTGACAAGAAGGTGTGGCTCTTTATAAAATTTACCTACAAAAATGATCTAAACTTTCTTTCCATTTTCTTTCCAAAAAGTTGCAATGGAGCAAGCAAAAAAACACTTAAACTTTGCCTTGAGTTCCAAGATGAAGAGAAGATCCTGTATAGCCCAGACAGGAAGCAGATTTGCCTCTCATCCAATAGAAGGGGTATGTCCAGGAAATAAAGTGAGGAGTATAGAGTTGTTTTTTTTTTTCTGAAGAGCATGCCAACCACCGAAATGACTTTAACACTTTAGGACTTTAGCACAATCACTAGGACTTTAGTATAATCACTAGGTGAGTGAAAAAGAGGAAAGTACATATATGAAGACAGGCAACAATTATAATTGTTAGCATTCACAACCTTTCTCTTTAGCCTGCAACCACAGGGAGAGGTAGAAGAGAAGGAGTGACTAGAAAAGGTTGGGAAAACTTAGAGTGGAAAGGAAGAAAAATCACTACTATGATGAAAAGGAAGGGAAGAGGAAGTTTGGAGGGGAGGAGTGAAGGGTGACAAGAGCTGGGTTTGGAGCTGTTGAAAGTGTAGGAGACAGCATTTAGGGAGGATACCTGTGAAAGCAGGAACGGAAATCCAAGCTAAAAGTGCCTTTAAACAAAGGGAAGACATCATCACACATAGGAATTCCAAAGTAAGGAAGCCAAGTGGATTAATTCAGATTTCACCGTCTCCTCCAGGACTTCCATTCCTGTGCTCTGCCATCCCTGTCAATTTCAATGTCACGTCATCCAGCAGGGTCAGCCTGCTTCCCTCATGTTTCAGTAAAAGAAGCTCTGTTTCTTTTCCTGTGAAATCTTTTTTATCAGTGAGGAAAACCCTTTACAGAAGACTCCCAGCTGACTCTCACATCTCACTGCCAGAATGGCATGCTATATCCAAGCTTAAACCGTTCCCTGGCAAAGAAAATAGGACCACTGTATGGCTTAGATCAACCACAATTCACCCTCCAGTGCACAGGATGGGCTTCCCTTCCCTGAAACTCATGGTAGTCAGGCATGAGGCGGGGGCGGGGCGGGGGGAATCCTGTTAGGAAGGAGGAAGAGAAATAAACAGGGTTTGGTATGTGTTATGGGCTGAATTGTGTCCCCCCTCCAAATTTACATGCTGAAGTCCCAACACCCAGTATCTCAGAAAGTAACCATAGTTAGTCTTTAAAGTAGTAATTAACATAAAATGAGGTCATATGGGTGGGCTCTAATCCAATGATGGGTGTTCTTAGAAAAAGAAGAGATGAGGAAGCAGATGAGTAGAAAGAGAAGACAGTTTGGAGATGTAGGAAGAAGATGGCCATTTACACATCAAGGAAAGATAAATTAAGAAGAAACAACCCTGTCAACAGCTTGATCTCAGACTTCTAGCCTCCAGAACTGTGAGAAAATTAGTTTCTATCTTTTAAGGCATTCAGGCTGTGGTATTTTTTATGGCAGGCTGAGTCTAAGAGAGTATGCAACCAGGAATATCTTCGACAAGGGAAGAAATAAGAGATGAGAAAGAATTTTTAAAATGTTTTGCTAATCTAGATATTGTTTATCAACAACTGCTAACATCACAGGAGATAGAGAACCAGAAATTATGTACCTCCTGATGTAGGTGTACAATACTATAACCAATAAGGTAATCTTGCCAAGAAAGAAGAGAGGGAGAAAAAGAGAGGGAGGGAAGAAGGAAGGAAGGAAGGAAGGAAGGAAGGAAGGAAGGAAGGAAGATAGATTTAAACTGAATTTAAACAAAACACTAGACCACCAATTCATAAAAAAGAGGATAGAGAAACATGTTGCTATAGGGATGCAATCAGTAAAATCCATATTGTGGGGAACTTTGTAAGACAAACATCCCCAGTTTGAGGGACTTTCCAGAACATAAGATTTTTCAGTGTTAACACAAGGAAAATTATGGGCAAACTTGCACAAGTTGATTACTCTAGCCATCATTTCAGAAAACAAATTGAAAGGGGAAAAAGAAATAGAGAGGGAATCTATACTTTAAAAATACTTAAAGACATATCAGCTAATCATGTAGACCTTGTTTTGAACAGATTAATGAACTGGTGAACAATTTTATGAGGCAAATAAATATTGTTAATTTTTTAGTATGATAATAGTATTACGTTTTTGTTTTGTATTTAGTTTTTATTTTATTTTTAAATTCAAGTATAAATAACATACAGAGTTATATTAATTTCAGGTGTACAATATAATGATTCAACAGTTCAAACATGTAAGTGTATTCTTAACCCTCTTCACCTATTTCAGTCATCCTCCCACCCACCTCTCCTCTGGAAATTACCAGTTTGTTCTCTATAGTTAAGAGTCTGTTGTTTTTCTAATGATATACTATATGTTGGCTAATTGAATATAATAATAATAATAATCTGTTATTTTTGTTTGTCTCCTTTTTCTTTGTTCATTTGTTCCATTTCTTGAAATATGAGTGAAATCATATGATATTTATCTTTCTCAAACTGACTTATTTCCCTTAGCATTATACTCCTTAGCTCTATCCATGTTTTTGCAAATGGCAAGATTTCTTTCCTTTTTATGACTGAGTAATATTCCATTCTATGTTTATATCACATCTTTAACCATCCGTCTATTGATGGACACTTGGGCTGCTTTCCATATCTTGGCTTTTGTAAATAATGCTGCAATAAACAAAGGGATGTTTATGTCTTTCCAAATTAGTGTTTTCATTTTCTTTGGGTAAATACCTAGTAATGGAATTACTGGTTCACATGGAAATTCCATTTTTAATTTTTTGAGGACCTCCATACTGTTTTCCACAGTAGCTGCACCAGTTTGCATTCCCACCAACAGTGCAGAGGGGCTCCTTTTTCTCCACATCCTCACCAACACTTGTTCCCTGTGTTTTTTATTTCGGCCATTCTGACAGGTGTAAGGTGATATCTTGTTGTGGTTTAGATTTGCATTTCTCTGATGATGAGTAATGGTGAACACCTCTTCATGTGTCTCTGGCCATCTGTATGTTTTCTTTGGAAAAATGCCTTTCATGTCTTCTGCCCGTTTTTAATTGGATTATTTGGGGTTCTTTGGTGTTGAGTTGTGTAAATTCTTTATAGATTTTGGATATTAACCTCTTATTGGATATAGCATTTGCAAATATCTTCTCCACAAAAGACTGCAAATAGCCAAAGCTATCTTCAAAATGAACAAAACTAGAGGTATCACAATCCAAGATTTCAAGATATACAAGAGCTATAGTAATAAAAACAGTATGATACTGCCAAAAGAATAGATCCATAGGACAGGATAGAGAGCCCAGAAATAAACACATGCTTATATTGTCAATTAATTTGCAACAGAGGAGGTAAGAATATATAATGGGGAAAAGTCTCTTCAACAAATGGTTTTGGGAAAATTGGACAGCTATATGCCAAAGAATGAAATTGGACCCCTTTCTTTTGCCATATATAAAAATAAACCCAAATGGATTAAAGACCTAAATGTGAGACCTGAAACCATAATTCCTAGAAGAAAACATAGGCTGTAATCTCTTTAATATCAGTTGTAGACACATTTTTCTAGATATGACTCCTTTGGTAAGGAAAACAAAAGCAAAATTAAACTATTGGGACTACACTCAAGTAAAAAGTTTTTGCACAGTGAAGGAAAACATCAACAAAACAAAAAGACAACCTACTGAATGGAAGAAGATATTTGCAAATGATAC
The DNA here is from genome assembly GCF_922984935.1 of Meles meles. NCBI lineage: Eukaryota > Metazoa > Chordata > Mammalia > Carnivora > Mustelidae > Meles > Meles meles. The sequence goes on from NC_060074.1 coordinate 74,140,467, forward strand.
TGTTATGTTTTCTAAAAGAAGGAATCCCTCTCTCTTAGAGAGCTATGACTGAAATATTTATAGATAAAATTGAATGGTGTTTGAAGTGTATTTCAGAATAAGACCGGAGGAGAAGATAAGTGGTGGGAGGAATGATGTAAAAGATACAATGAAGCAGGATTGGCCAAGAGTAGTGATGACACTTGAGATGAGATTATTACACTATTCTGTCTAATCTGTAAAAGTTTTAAGTTTTCCATTATAAAAATAAGGTTGCTTTTTAAGGAAAAGTTTTTTCTATATATTAAGAATATAATCTCCAATTTAGTGTTTTCTTCCAAGATGGAAAAAAACTGAATTAACTGAAATCACCTATTTGTTGTTGGGCTATGTTTCCTCAAAAGCATCAGGCCAAAAGGCAACTCTGATATTACTATAACTGTATTTGAAAACAAGTACATGAAATGATGATTCGGACAGAATGGGGTCCTGGGAATTTATGCCACTTTATTTATTCTAGAAAAGCTTACTAAAGGAGGTGAGATTTCAGCAGCTGCTTGAGTGAAGGATGCAGGTCCTATTTATAATCGTTTGCCTTATTAGCCCACTGTGCTCTTAGCTAATGCCATTATCAATTTCATTCAGAAAATAAACATTCTGGTGCATTAAAATTATTTTTTAAATGTAAGCAATTCTCTTTGCAAATAAGAATCATCAAGAAATTACCCTAAATTGTCTTCTGTGTGGTAATAATAAGGGTTCTGCCAGATAAGTTAGGAATCACTGAATTAAAGAGAATGCTGGAGACACATGAAAAAGTGTCCAACATCACTAGACATCTGGAAAATACAAACCAAAACCTCAAACCTCAAAACCTCAAAACCTCACACCAGTCAGAATGCTAAAATTAACAAGAGAAGAAATGACAGATGTTCACGAGGATGTAGAGAAAGGGGAACCCTCTTACATTGTTGGTGGGAATGCAAGCTGGTGCAGCCACTTTGGAAAACAGTATGGAGGTTCCTCAAAAAGTTGAAAATAAAGCTACCCTATGACTCAGAAATTGCACTACTACGTATTTACCCTAAAGATACAAATGTAGTGATCTCAAGGGGTGCCATGTTTATAGCAACAATGTCCACAGTAGTCAAACTATGGAAAGAGGCCAGATGTCCACATGTCCACTGACAGAGGAATGGATAAAGAAGATGTTGCATATATATATACATATATATATATGTGTGTGTACACACACACACACACACACACACACACACACACACACACACACAAAGGATTAGTATGCAGCCATCAAAAATGAAATCTTGCCATTTGCAATGATGTGGATGGAACTGGAGGGTATATATTAAGCGAAATAAGTCAATCAGAGAAAGACAATTATCATATGATCTCACTGATATGAGGAATTTGAGAAACAAGACAGAGGATCATAGGGGAAGGGAGGGAAAAATGAAACAAGATGAAACCAGAGAGGGAGACAAATCATCAGAGACTCTTAATCTCAGGAAACAAATGGAGAGTTGCTAGAATGGAGGGGGGTGGGAGTGATGGGGTGGCTGGACACTGGGGTGGGTATATGCTATGGTGAGTACTGGGAATTGTGTAAGACTGGTGAATCACAGACCTGTAACCCTGAAACAAATAATACATTATATGTTAATAAAACAAACAAACAACAACAACAAAATACAACCAGAATGCTGGGCAGACCTTCTGATACCTTTCGCAGTGAATCTCTAACAAGAGCACACAGTTGAGCCTTTATCTTGCAGATTCTAAAGCACATGATGCTTCATGGCATGCCCCTAAACTTTCCACCAGTAAGAAGCAAAGCTGAGAGTCTACCACATCCAAACCTATACTTTCTTCTAATCCTTCTACCAAAGGATCCCCACCCCCGGCATAGTTAAATGCCTAAATCCCTCAAACACTCTTCTTGATGCATGTGTTTTATAGCAGCATAGCAATTCTTCCTGGAAAACTTCAGGTATAGAAATCCAGATTTTTTTCCAAAGCACAGAGTGCTCTGAGTCATATTACGACTGCCCCAACTAACCATGGTAATTTAAAAAGTATCCTACATAAAATTTACTGTCTTCACCATTTTAACTGTATAGGTCAGCACTGTTCAATATATTCACTTTGTTGTAGAACAGAGTTCTGGAATCTTTCCATCTTGCAAAAATTAAATTAACACCACCATTAAACAACTCTTTTCTCCCTCCCCCACCAGCTGCTTGCAACCATCATTCATTCTACTTTCTGTTTCTATGAAATGTGACTACTCCAGGTACCTCATATAAATGGAATCATACAGTGTTTGTCTTTTTGTTGGACCGTTTCACTCAGTATAATGTCTTCAAGATTCATCTATGTTGTAGCATGGGTTAGGATTTCCTTCCTTTTGAAGGCTGTACAATATTCCATTGTCTGCACATACTGCATTTTGTTTTTCCATTTATTTGTTGGTAGATGTTTAGGTTGCTTCCAAATTCTTGGCTACTGTGATAATGCTGCTATGAACATGGGTGTACAAGTATCTCTTCAAAACTCTGCACTCGATTCCTTTGGATAAATATCCAGAGGTGGAAATGCTGGACCAGTGGAAATGCTGGACCATATAGTAGTCCTATTTTAAAAATTTTGAGGAACCACCATAATATTCTTTATAGTGGTAGTAACCTTTTACAATCTTACCAATAGTGCACAAGGATTCCAGTTTCTCCATATCCTCACTAATAACTTGTTAGTTTGTGGGGGATTTTTGGTTTCTTTTTGATGGTAACCATCCTAGTAGGTTTGAGGTTATAGCTCATGGTGGTTTTGACTTAAATTTCTCTAGTGATTAGTGATGTTGAGCATCTTTTCATAAACTTATTGGCCATTTGTATATCATCTTCAGAGAAATGTCTATTCAAGTCCTTAACCCTTTTTTCAATCAGGTTATTATGTTGTTGAGTTGCATGAGTTATTTATATATTCTGGATATTAATCATTATCATTATTATCCAATATTTTATCCAATATTTTCTATCATTCTGTAGGTTGCCTTTTTACTCTTTTGGTTGTGTCCTTTGATGCATATAAGTTTTTAAAGTGTGATGTATCCCCATTTGTCTATTTTTGCTTTTTTTTTTTTTTTTTTTTTTTTTTTTTTAAAGATTTTATTTATTTATTTGACAGAGAGAGAGATCACAAGTAGGCAGAGAGGCAGGCAGAGAGAGAGGAAGCAGGCTCCCCACTGAGCAGAGAGTCCGATGCGGGACTCGATCCCAGGACTCCGAGATCATGACCCGAGCTGAAGGCAGCGGCTTAACCCACTGAGCCACCCAGGCGCCCCTATGTTTGCTTTTTTAAAAAATATTTTATTTATTTGACAGAGAGAGAGAGAGAGAGACAGATGGACAGACAGACAGCAAGAGAAGGAATACAAGCAGGGGAAGTGGCAGAGGGAGAAACAGGCTTCCTGCTGAGCAGGGAGCCCCATGTGGGGCTCAATCCCAGGACCCTGAGATCATGACTAAGCTGAAGGCAGACGCTTAATGACTGAGCCATCCAGGAGCCCCCTATTTTTGCTTTTGTTGCCTGTGCTTTTAGTGTCATATCTGGGATATCATTGTCAAATCCAGCGTCATGACTTTTCCCTTTACATTTTCTTCTAAAGAGTTTGATAGTTTGGGGTCTTATGTTTAGATCTTTAATCCATTTTGAATTAATTTTGGAATACAGTGTAAAGCAAGGGCCTAAATTCATTTTTTTGCATGTGAATATCCAATTTCCCAGCACCATTTGTTGAGAGAGCCATTTTTAAATGATATCCTTTATACACTTAGAAGCTAATGCTGTTTGTTTGTTCCCTACATGCATTTAGGGTTTGTGTCAGATATTCTCAAGGAAATGTTCAGAAGATGGGACTTTGTCATTTCTGAGGTTATTTGCACGAGTTAGCTTGGACTTTAAACAAAAGAAGATGGTATAGAAAAGAAAAGCAGGCTTCTAGTACACAAAGGATTAAAGTAAGTATCACACCCCCTCACATCCTCTAGACAGAGACAGAGAAAAAGTGCTTTACCTGAGGGCAGGAGAAACTTTAGATTACAGCATTTAGAAAATATGCCCCCCCCCCAAATCCTGTCACAAGTGTGTAACTGAAACAACCTTCCTCATTGATCCATATGAAAGATAGATTCAACAATTCTATACATTACTCTGTGTTCATCAAAGAAGTGCACTCTTAATCCCCATCACCTATTTCACCCATCCCTCTACCTAATTCCCCTCAGGTAACCATAAGTTTGTTCTTTCAGAGTTCAGAGTCTGTTTTACTGTTTGTCTCTTTTTTTCCTTTGCTCATTTGTTTTTTTTTTTTTTTTTTAAAGATTTTATTTATTTATTTGACAGAGAGAGATCACAAGTAGGCATAGAGAGAGAGAGAGAGAGATAGAGGAGGAGGAAGCAGGCTCCCCGCCAAGCAGAGAGCCCGATGCGGGGCTCGATCCCAGGACCTGGGATCATGACCTGGGCCGAAGGCAGAGGCTTTATATCACTGAGCCACCCAGGCGCCCCATCATTTGTTTTGTTTTTTAAAATTCCATGTATGGGGGCACCTGGGTGGCTCAGTGGTTTAAGCTGCTGCCTTCGGCTCAGGTCATGGTCTCAGGGTCCTGGGATCAAGTCCTGCATCAGGCTCTCTGCTCGGCAGGGAGCCTGCTTCCCTCTCACTCTCTCTGCCTGCCTCTCTGCCTACTTGTGATCTCTCTCTGTCCAATAAATAAATAAAAATCTTAAAAAAAAAATTCCATGTATGAATGAAATCATATGGTATTTGCCTTTCTCTACCTGACTTATTTCTCTTAGCATTATATTCTCTAGCTCCATCCATGTCCTTGCCAGATTTCATTTTTATGGTTGAGTAATATTCGTGTGTGTGTGTGTGTGTGTGTGTGTGTGTGTGTGTACATACCACATCTTCCTCTATTCATCAGTCAATGGAACTTGAGCTGTTTCCATAATTTGACTATTGTAAATAATGCTGCATCTCTTGAAAATCTTGAGGAGTGACACAGGGACAGAAAACATCTGTTGATTCATCCCTCAGCAACTCCCTTTAGCAACTATCCTTTAGTTTCTTCTACTTAGGAGCCCAGAACTCCCCAAATTAGGTCCTTTCTGAGGCCTGATTCTTCAGTGCTCTCCCCTCTTTTTTTAACCTGTCAGAAATTCATATTCTTCTAGCAGTTTGATCTGTCTTTTCTTCTCTTTTGGCTTGTTATCCCAAATCAGTTTTTGTTACTTGTAACTGAGTAGATGATATTGATAACTGACATTTCTCCTCCTTGGAGCCCTCTCTGACTCTCTCAGAGATATTTGTAACTTCTCTGTGGTCTCACCCTGCCCTATGTACTGTGTTTACAATGTTATATTATAGTCCTTAATTTTCTTTTTTCCCTCTCATATGTGATTCACTGAAAGGTGTTCACTCTTTTCCCTGGAATGCCTCGCACAGAACCTGGAACATTTTAGGCACTCATACACTTGGGCTGAATTAGAACAACTAGTAAACTTTCACAACTCAGAGAATCACCTGTTTTCTCCAAAAGAGAAAAATGTATTTTGAATTTTATTGCCAAATGTCCTAGATTATGTTAGTTTGACTTAAACTAAGAGGAACATCTCTCAAAATGACTTAAGTTAAATGGGCAGATCATTCATGAGCTCAGACATGGGACTTCTTTTTGCAAGCTAGAAAAAGAAGGAAATATCAAAGGTGTGATTGCCACAAAACTATAGCCTTCACCAGGGGGGAAAAAAATTCCAATGCCAAAGCACATCAAGAAGAAGAGCAACTTTATCACAAAAACCCTCTTGAGGGTCCTCCAATTGAGCAATCTTCTATAAAGATTGAAGCATTAATATAACCTATGTGCATTTTCCATTTCTTTTCGTTAAAGATTTATTTATTTATTTGAGAGAGAGAGAGATGCAGGAAGGGCAGAAGAAGAAAGAGAGAGAGAGTTTTAAGTAGATTCTGCACTGAGCATGGAGTCCCATATGGAGCTCAATCTCAGAACTCCAAGATCATAACCTGAACCAAAACCAAGAGTCAGACACTTACCTGATGACACACCACTGAGGTGACCCACATTTTCCATTTCAAACAGAAAATCACTTGTTTATATAAGAGGTTAGAAAAGTTAGTATCATATAAGTTATAATACATCCTTCTGAATATTTATAAAGAACACTGAAGCTAGAGAACACTGAATACTAGGAAAACAATCAGTTCTAATTTTTTTCATTAATGTTGAATACAAACAGCTACTTCAAAAATATCTTCATCAGACTTGAATTATTCTGTAATTCCATTCCGTATTTCCCATCCCCCAAATGAGGTTAAAGCTAATTTATCATTCTCAGGCATGCATTCTCATGATCTGGAAGGAAACAGTGATTAAATGAAACTTTGGTGAATCTTTTCCACAGAGGTAAACATGAGCTGAACACAAATCCCACTAATTCTCATAGAAATTCACAAAAGTGAGAAGATGAGTGCTTATATTGTCAAAAATCTCCTTCAGAAAAGGACAATACACAAGTAAATTCAGGTTATTTTTCAAGGGACTGGCTGCAAAATCTAATAATGCTAGAAATGTTTGAAGTACAACACAGAAAATGTGAATATATGAAATTCTGCATTCATTTCTGCATGTGTCTTAAGAAAATCCTTTATAAAAGGGAATTTTATCATAGGATTTTACTTCTTTTGTTTAATGAAAGGCATTCCTAGTGACTGTAAATATATTCAGTCTATATACTCTTTCCTGTTCTCTTTGGAATCCCAAATCCTACAGACTTTTATTTGTTTTTAGGCTTTCAAAGTGTCAGAGACTGTTGATTTTATACCTATAACATTATCCAAGTAATCCTAAATGGTGTGGGAGGAACCAAGTTACGTATAATTAAGTTATTTAGTTATAGCTAGAGAGAGGCAAAATGGCAGTAAAGTACAGGACCTCATTTCATCTGGTCCCTTGAATTTAGCCAGATATCTACCAAATCATTCTGAACACCTATGAATTCAACCTGAAATGTAAGAAAAGAATGGCTGGAATTCTACAAATAGAAAAGCAACCACGTTTTGCAAGGTAGAAGGTGTGGAGAAGTGAATCTGAAGGGATATATTGGAAGATAAACAGTGGGGGTAAATAGCTTCCATAAGCCAGCTATTGGAAACTGATAGAGCCCTGGACCACAAAACCAGAACTTTTAGAAGTCTGCTCCAGTAAGGGACATCCCTACCTGAAAGGTGCTCAGGTGGCAAAGTGGGGCAGAATCCTAAGTGAGACAGTGTGGTCTCAGGATCCCTGGGATCACAGAAAGAACAGGGATGCCTGAGCTGGCAGAGTTCCCAATCAGTGGAGTGGGAAAACCAGCTACAATCAGTGGGCCTGGGAAAGAGTTCTCAGCTCATTTTGCCATAAATCTTGAACCTCAGCATGACTGGGTGACCCCTCCTGCACAGGGGCCTTAAAAGGGCAGAAACACATCGACCTTCCCCCTCCTCTACCGCCCACAGAGGATCTGCCCAGGTGCACATCACAAGAGTTTGCAGAGTTTGGCGCACACAGAATTGAATTCTGCTTTTCCCTGAGGGTTTACTGAAGAAAGGGGCCATGACCTTTCAGTTCCAGGACTAGAGATCAGGGTGCCGCCATTCTTATTTTCATCCTCTAAGGCAGGTTGAAAAGCCTTCAGGAAATAGAAAACACATACAGCAACCCAAAAGCAGCTTACACTGGAGCCCAGTTCTCTGGCAAGAAGCAGTGTGACTTGGCCAGGCAAAGACACCTGAGAATCAGTGCAGCAGGCCCCTCTCCCAGAAGACCAGTTGGTGAGTACCAAGTTTATGGAGAATACAGAATGGCAAAACCCCAGCACTAGAGGAAAATAGTATATAGAATTCGAGTTTTTTTTCTCATGATTCTTTTATCTTTCAGTTTAAAATTTTCTGTTCTTTCTTTTTTTACTTTTTTTTCAACTAATTTCTTATTTTATCAACTCTTTGTTTTTAAGCCTTTTTTGACTTTCATTTTTACATTTACATTTTATTGATATGTTCTTCGTTTTTGGCTTCCTTTCACCGTATTCAATTTTATCATATATATATATATGTGTGTGTGTGTGTGTGTATATATATATATATATATATATATATATATATAAAGTTTTTGCTTGCTTTATAACTTTGGGATTTACAAAGTTATTTTCTTTTCTACAAACAGACCAAAATACACTTAGGACCAAGTGGATAACCCTGTTTTGTCCACTGGAAGATTATATTCTCTCCTTTTCCCCTTTTTTCTTCTTCTTCTTTTATTCTTTTTCTTTTTTTGGTTTCTGACTTCTTTGGATTTATCTAGTCTAGTGTGTATTTCACTTGGGTCATGATTGATATTTTGATTTTGCTCTCTCATTCATCCATTCTTCTCTTGGGAAAATTATGAGAAGGAGAAATTCACGACAAAAGACAGAACCAAAGGTAATACTCTCTGCCATCTAATCCATGTGGATATAAGTAAAATGTCAGAATTGGAATTCAGGATAATGACTATAAAGTTACTAGCTCGGCTTGAAAAAAACATAAAAGACACTAGAGAATCTCTTAATGCAGAAATAAAATCTAATCAGGCCAATATTAAAAATTAAAAATGCTTTAAATGAGATGTAGTCTAAATGGATGCTCTAACAGCTAGGGTAAATGAGGCAGAAGAGACAGTCAGTGACATAGAAGACAAATGATGGAAAGGAAGAAAGATGAGGAAAAGAGAGAAAAACAACTAACAGACCACGATGGGAGGCTCTGAAAAATCAACAACACCATAAAGAGAAACAATATTAGAATTATTGTGGTCCCAAAAGAAGAAAGAGAGAGAGGGACAGAAGGTATATTTGAGCAAACATAGTTGAGAACATACCTAAGCTGGGGAAGGAAACAGGCATTCAAGTCCAGGAGGTAGAGAGAACTCCCCTCAAAATCAATAAAAATAGGGGTGCCTGGGTAGCTCAGTTGGTTAAGCAGTTGCCTTCGGCTCAGGTCATATTTCCAGGGTCCTGGGATAAAACCCCAGGACAAGATGCCTCTGTCAGCAGAAAGTCTGCTTCTCCCTCTGCCTACTGCTCTGCCTACTCATGCTCTCTATCTCTCATCAAATAAATAAATAAAATCTTTTTTAAAAATAAAAAAAAATAGATCAAGGCCCTGAAATATAATAGTGAAGAATTTCAGAAATAAAGAGAAAATCCTGAAAGCAGCTCAAGACAAAACTCCTTAACCTACAGGGGTAGGAATATTAGACTGGCAGCAGACCTATCCACAGAGACCTGGCAGGCCAGAAAGGGCCACCAAGATATATTCAGAGTACTAAATGAGAAAAATATGCAACCAAGAATACTTTATCCTGTAAGGCTGCCATTCAGAATGGAAGGAAAGATAAAGAGCTTCCAGGACAAACAGAAACAAAAAGAATTTGTGATCACTAAACCAGCCCTGCAAGAAATATTAAAAGGGATTCTGTAAGCAAAGAGAGAGTCCAAGAGTAACATCGACCAGAAATAGATACAATCTACAGAAACAGGGACTTTACAGGTAATACAATGGCACTAAATTAGTATCTTTCAATAGTTACTCTGAATGTAAATGGGCTAAATGTTCCAATCAATGATACAAGGTATCAGATTGATAAAAAGGCAAGACCCATTCATACGCTGTCTACAAGAGACTCATTTTAGACCTGAGGACACCTCCAGATTGAAAGTGAGAGGGTGGAGAACCATTTATCATGCTAATGGACATCAAAAGAAAGCTGGGATAGCAATCCTCATATCAGACAAATTATTTTAAACCAAAGACTATAGTAAGGGATGAAGAGGGACACTATATCCAGCAAGAACATCTAACAATTATAAATATTTATGCTCCTAACTTGGGAGTAGCCAATTATATAAAACAATTAATAACAAAATTAAAGAAACATATTGATAATAATACTAGTAATAGTAGGGGACTTCAACATCCCACTCAGAGCAATGGACAGATATCTGAGCAGAAGATCAACAAGGAAACAGGGGCTTTTTTTTTTTTTTAAATCATGTTATGTTAGTCACCATATAGTACATAATTAGTTTTTGATGGCATGTATTGCATGGAGCACTGGGTGTCACACACAAACAATGAATCATGGAACACTATATCAAAACAAGGGCTTTGAATGACACACTGGACCAGATGGACTTCACAGATACATAGAGATAATTCCATCTTAAAGCAACAGAATACACATTCTTCTCAAGTGCACTTGGAACATTCTCCAGAATAGATTACAACTGGTGATGTGATCAGGTCTCAACTAGTGATTGGGACTGAGACTGGGGTTATACCATGCATATTTTCAGATCACAATGCTTTGAAACTTGAACTCAATCACAAGAGGAAATTTGGAAGGAACTCAAGCACTTGAAGGTTAAAAAGCATCCTACTAAAGAATAAATGGGTCAACCAGGAAATTAAGGAAGAATTTTAAAAATTCTTGGAAATAAATGAAAATGAAAACACAACTGTTCAAACCCTGTGGGATACAACAAAGATGGTCCTAAGAGAGAAGTACATAGTAATATAAGTTTTCTCAAAAAATGAGAAAATTCTCAAACACACAAGCTAAACTTACACCTAAAGGATCTGGAGAAAGAACAACAAATAAAGCCTAAACCCTGCAAGAGAAGAGAAATAATAAAGATCAGAGCAGAAATCAATGTAATAGAAACCAAAAAACAGTAGATAGGTCAACGAAACTAGGAGCTGCTTCTTTGAAAGAATTAATAAGATAGATAAACCATTAGCCAGACTTATCAAAAAGAAAAGAGAAAGGACCCAAATTAATAAAATCATGAATAAAAGAAGAGAGATCACGACCAACATCAAGGAAATAAAAACAATTTTAAGAACATATTATGAGCGACTATATGCCAACAAATTGGGCATTCTGAAAGAAAGGGATGCATTCCTGGGAATTTATAAACTACCAAAATTGAAAAAGAAGAAATAGAAAACCTGAACAGACCCATAACCAGCAAGGAAATTGAAGCAGTAATCAAAAATCTCCCAACAAACAAGAGTCCAGGGCCAGATGGCTCCCCAGGGAAATTCTACCAAACATTTAAAGAAGAACTAATACCTATTTTTCTGAAGATGTTTCAAAAAATAGAAATTGAAGGAGAATTTTCAAACTCATTCTATGAGGCCAGCATTACTTTGATCCCAAACTGAAGACCCCACCAAAAAGGAAAATTACAGACTAATAGCCCTGATGAACATGGATGCCAACATTCTCACCAAGATACTAACCAATAGAATCGAACAGTACATTAAAAGGATCATTGGGACGCCTGGGTGGCTCAGTTGGTTAAGCGGCTGCCTTCGGCTCAGGTCATGATCCCAGCGTCCTGGGATCGAGTCCCACATCGGGCTCCTTCGCCCTCTGCCTCTGTCTGTGCTTGCTCTCTCTCTCTCTAATAAATAAATAAAATCTTTAAAAAAAATAAAAAAATAAATAAAAGGATCATTCACCATGACCAAGTGGGATTTATTCCCAGGGTGTAAGCATGGTTCAACACTCCCAAATCAATCAACAAGACATGTCACATTAATAGAAGAAAGGACAAAAACCATGATCCTCTCAATTGATGCAGAAAAAGCATTTGACAAAGTACAGCATTCTTTCTTGATTAAAACTCTTCACAGTATAGGGATAAAGGAAACATACCTCAATATTATAAAAGTCACATATGAAAAGCCCAGAGTGAATATCATTCTCAATGGGGAAAAACTGAGAGCTTTCCCCTAAGGTCAGGAACACAACAGGGATGCCTACTTTCACCACTGTTGTACAACATAGGACTGAATACTGAGCCTCAGCAACCAGACAACAAAAAGAATTCAAAGGCATTCAAATTGGTGAAGAAGTCAAACTGTCATTTGTCACAGATGACATGATACTTTGGGAAAACCTAAAAGACACCACCCCAAAATTGCTAAAACTCATACAGGAATTCAGCAACATGGCAGGATATAAAATCAATGTACAGAAATCAGTTGCCTTTCTATACATTAACAGTGTGACTGAAGAAAGATAAATTAAGGAATTGATCCCATTTACAATTGTACCAAAAACCATAAGATATCTAGGAATAAACCTAACTAAGGAGGTAAAGGATCTGTACTTTAAAAACTTATGAAAGAAATTGAGGAAGAACACAAAGAAATGGAAAAACATTTCAAGCTCATGGATTGGAAGAACAAATATTGTTAAAAAGTCTATGCTACCCAAAGCAATCTACATATTCAAAGCAATCTCTACCAAAATACCATCAACTTTTTTCACAGAGCTGGAAGAAATAATCCTAAAATTTGTATGGAGTCAGAAAAGACCTTGAATAGCCAAAGGAATGTTGAAAAAAATAAAACAAAACAAAGCTCGTGGCATCACAATGCCAGATTTCAAGCTCTATTACAAAGCTGTAATCAAGACAACATGGTACTGGCACAAAAATAGACACATAGATCAACAGAACAGAATAGAGAACCCAGAAATGGACCTTCAACTCCATGGTCAACTAATCTTTGACAAAGCAGGACAGAATATCCAATGGAAAAAGGACAGTCTCTTCAATAACTGGTGCTGGGAAAATTGACAGCCACATGCAGAAGAATGAAATTGGACCATTTTTTTACACCACATGCAAAGAAAAATTAAAAATGGATGAAAGACCTAAATGTGAGACAGAGATCCATCAAAATCCTAGAGCAGAACACAGGCAGCAACCTTTTTGACCTCAACAACTTCTTGTTAGACACATCTCCAAAGGGAAGGGAAACAAAAGCAAAAATGAACTATTGGACTTGATCAAGATAAAAAGCTTCTGGTGTGCCTGGGTGGCTCAGTGGGTTAAAGCCTCTGCCTTCAGCTCAGGTCATGGTCCCAGGGTCCTGGGATCGAGCCCCACATCGGGCTTTCTGCTCAGCGGGGAGCCTGCTTCCTCCTCTCTCTCTCTGCCTGCCTCTCTGCCTACTTGTGATCTCTGTCTGTCAAATAAATAAATAAAATCTTAAAAAAAAAAGATAAAAAGCTTCTGCAGAGCAACTAAATAGTCAACAAAATGAAAAGGCAACCTATGGAATGGGAAAAGATATTTGCAAATGACATATCAGATAAAGGGCTAGTATCCAAAATCTATAAAGAAATTATCAAACCCAGCACTCAAAGCATAAAGAATCCAGTCAAGAAATGGGCAGAAGACATGAGCAGACATTTCTCCAAAGAAGAAATCAAATGGCCAACAGACACATGATAAAAGGCTCCACATCACTCAGCATAAGGGGAACACAAATCAAAACCACAATGAGATATCACCTCACACCAGTCAGAATGGCTAAAATGAACAAGTCAGGAAACAACAAATGTTGGTGAGGATGCAGAGAAAGGGGAACCCTCTTACACTGCTGGTGGGAATACAAGCTGGTATAGCCATCCTGGAAAACAGTATGGAGGTTCCTCAAGAAGTTAAAAACAGAGCTACCCTATGATCCAGCAATTGCACTACTAGGGATTTATCCCAAAGATAGAAATGTAGTGATCCCAAGGAGCTCCTGCACCCCAGTGTTTATAGCACCAACGTCCACAGTAGCCAAACTATGGAAAGAGCCCAGATGTCCATCTGCAGATGAACAGATGAATGGATAAAGAAGATGTGAGATATCTATATCTATAGGTCTATATAGATATATCTATAGATTTATATGTATCTATATCTATAGATAGATCTATAGATATAAATATATAACTATTACCCAGCCATCAGAAAGGATGAAATATTTCCATTTACATTGACGTGGATGGAACTGGAGGGTATTATGCTGAGCAAAATAAGTCAATCAGAGAAAGACAATTATCATACGATTTCACTCATATGTGGAATATAAGAAAGAGGGCAAAGGATCATAGTGGAAGGGAGGGAAAACTGAATGGGAAGAAATCAGAGAGGGAGACAAACCATGAGAGACTCTTAACTATAGGAAACAAACTGAGGGTTGCTAGAGGGGAGGTTGGTGGTGGAGGGTAACTGGGTGATGGGCATTAAGGAGGGCACATGATGTGAGGAGCACTGGGTATTATATGCAACTGATGAATTATTGAACACTACATCTGAAATTAATGATGTACTATATGTTAACTAATTGAATCTAAATAAAAAGTTATTTAGTTACGTATAATTACTCATTTCTATACTTTCTCATAGCTTATCAAGTGTCCTTCATAAAGGAGCCTGAAAGAGAGGTCCTTTTCAGATCTTTTGTATTTGAAAAGTCATTCATAATATACAAACTCAGGAAACCTCTGAGTTGGACTGATTATTAGAACAACAGATAAAAAGTCAAAGATTCAATAGCTCTTGAAATAAGTTCCAGATCTGACCAACTTCTTTACACATCAGTTTCAGTTTGACATGATGAAGAAAGATAGCATAGCAGGGCACATATATAATGAGATTCCAATAGAAAAAGAGACATTATTGTCTAGAGGAAATGGAATCAGTGTCCCTTAGGTAGAAAAGAAACACAGTTCTCCAAGAAAGGCATTCTGGAATTCATCAAATACATTGCTCTGTGAAAATGGTATTTAACCTGGCCGCACTTTAAAACTACCCCAAAAGAATTAGAACATAACAAAATGAAATAAACAAAAACAAAACCCAGCAAGCCTGGTCCTCACAACAGAGGTGCTGAGATTCTGATAACAATTAGTCTAGTGTGGGTTGAATCTAATATGCAGCCAGGGCTAAGGAGCATTAACCTAGGCACTCAAAATAATAAAAAAGATAGAATTAAGATACAAAATTAATATTAGGAAAAAGTTTATCTTCTTTACCCTAAAGTATGCAGGACCTATGGGAGCTGAACAGGAAATTTTCTCCTAACCTAAACACATCAGGAACAGTGGAGTAGAATTCAATTTTTGGGAAAAAGGAAGCTGCTTCCAAAAATTCCTCATCTGTGTGATCAGTTCTCTGGTCAGTTTGATTCTTTTTTATTAAAACAATAGGAAAGACTTACCAGATTTTTCTTCTAGATTTTTCCCAGGATAATAATTCTGTACTTACAAGAATTATCCTACTCCATCTTTCAGGGCAGAATATGGTATCTGTTTTTGCAGCCTGAAATGGCTGACTCTTTTATTTTTTTTCCATTTCATGAGACTATAATGAAAGTTAACTAAGCATATGCACACATAATTTTTATGTGGAATTTCAGTGGATTCACAAATAACCACCTACAACTAACTCTTCATAAGGGTCCACAGACCCCAACTTCAGATCTCCTGCTTTATGGACTTCTCTATGAGTTCTTAATGGGAGTTGGAGAGAAGAAAAGGAGGAAAGACAATAAATGGAGCAATCTGGCCCTGGAAACCCCCAAAGTATACTAAGACAAAGCTTGTCAATTCATGTGCATAAGAATGGGCCAGGGATCTGTTAAATTCCAGGTTCTGAGTCAGTAGTCCATGGTGGGCCTGAGAATATGCATTTCTAACAAGTTGCTGTTTCATTCATCAGATTTGAAGGAGCAAGGTACTTGGAAAAGTATGTCACCAACCTTAAAACCACAAATGTACAAGTATTTCCTCCTTTCCTGAAAACCCAATATTGTATGTAACATATGCTATTTCTCCCAACAAAAAAGGATAAAGGAGAGGGTAAACTTAATTCTTTTATTTTCAATAGTCTTTGATCTCCAATTGTTAGAACATTAGAACTGTTAAATTCAATAGTGTTTCTTTTCATTGAACCAAATATTATTGATTAAATGGAAGTAATTTTTTTTAATCCTAAAAACAACAGCAAAACAAAACAAAACCAAAAAAAAAAACCCTCCCCTGGGTGATGTTGCTCAGGAAGAAATGAAATTCCATTACGTAGTACAATGTGGTCTTTAAACCAGTTTTGTCTGGAAAAGAATTATACCTCAAACCAGGTATGAATCCAAAACCAGCATTTTGAACCAGAAAAGAACACAAAGCCCACTGAGCTACGAGATCCTCCAGGTTATTATTAGCAATAAAATGTAGAGGCTGGGGTGCCTGGGTTAAAGCCTCTGCCTTCGGCTCAGGTCATGATCCCAGAGTCCTGGGATCGAGCCCCACATCGGGCTCTCTGCTCTGCAGGGAGCCTGCTTCCTCCTCTCTCTCTGCCTGCCTCTCTGCCTAGTTGTGATTTCTCTCTGTCAAATAAATAAAATATATAAAAAAAAAAGATTTAGATTTTGAAGGGGCGGGGGGGGTGGGAGGTTGAGGAACCAGGTGATGGGTAATAGGGAGGGCACGTACTGCATGGAGCACTGGGTGTGATGCCAAAACAATGAACACTGTTATGCTGTAAATAAACAACAACAACAACAAAAAAGATTTAGAGGCTCAGTGACAGTCACTCAGAAAGATGACCAGAAGCCAGGGTGCTCAGAGCCCACCTTAGGGTTTTAGCTCCAACAATTCTCTCTTTTGGAGAATATTCTTTTTTTCTGATTATGAGAGCAATAAAAATAATAAATAAAAGTAATACATGTTACCATTTTAAAACTTAGGAAATCTCAAAATATATAAAGAAAATAAAAATGTTTATAATTCCAAAACCACTTACTGAGGACCTGTGTATTGTTGTTTTCCCTTCCTGTTTTTTTTTTTTTTCAATGCATTTTAATGGGTAGAACCCTACAGTACATTGCAGCCTGCTTTTCCCCCAGCAATACATGCAAGGGCTTGGTGAACAGGGTTTGGTTAACCGGAAGGAGGAATGGAAGTGAGAAGCACAAGGGCCTCCCCAAATCACCACAAGCCCTCTGTGAAACTACTATCATCCTATCTCTACTTCAAATTTTTGTGCAACCTTACCTAATTGTTGAATAAAGGTATTTTGTTTTGGATGTGGAGAGAAAAGTCAGACTAACAAATCCGTATCTACAAAGGGAAGTAAGACAAGGTTGAGAGGGGTAAATTATTCCCCGGTAGTTTTAAAGAGGCAATCACGAAATACCATTCTTGTACACATTGGGAATAATTAATCTCCCTCCTCTGATTTCTGTCTCATGATAGAAGTGGAAAGAACAGCTATCAAAGGAGAAATGCTAAAACCTCTGGTGAATTTCAACAGAATAAAGCCATTAGGAAAGAACATAATTCTCTAAACTGAGCAACTCTCAGAGCTGGGTTCAGGAGAACAAAGAGCTATATTTTTCCTATTTCCATATAATTTCATTCTACAGTTAAATAGAGATTGATGCAATAGTAGGAGCAAACAGAATCTCAGAGAAAGAGCTAAAGATTTCTCTCCCTAAATTTATTAAATAAAAGGAAGAAAAAATACAGAATTCATAAACTGGCTAACTCAACAAAATTTATGGAGTCTCTATTATGTTCCATTGTGCTTATTACTGGGAATGAGTGATTCCCACAAAGATAAGGTTGCTGTTCTCATGTAGCTTACATTCCAGAGGAAAAGGAGGTAGAGACAGACAACAAACCATAAAACAAAGAAATGAATGAGATAATTTTTGTTTTATGAGAAGAGTGACTTGAAAGTGGTAGAACAAATTTAAGAAGGATCTCCCCCCATGGAAGGGGCATCTGAGTGACAAGAAGCTGATCAGAGGACCAAGGATTCTCAAGAAGAGGGATGAGCATGTATAATATCCCCAAGTCTGGAGTGAGGTTGGCATGTGCCAGGAACAGAAATATCACTGTAGCTGGAGAGTACAGGACATGGAGAGCAGCAGTAGAAGTGTCTCAAAGGAAGACTGGACCCAGATTGGGTAGGACCTTATAAGCCAGGGCTGAGAATGTGGATAGAGTGAGAAGGTAGGGGTACACTTTAGCTAGAGGAGTGCCATGATCTGATACACATTTTAAAAAGATCTCCCTGGGGGGTGCCTAAGTGGCTCAGCTGGTTAAGTGTTTGCCTTCAGCTCAGGTCTCAGGTCATGATCAGGTCCTGGAATTGAGTCCCACATCAAGCCCCACATAGTGTTCCCTGCTCAACAGGGAGCCTGCTTCTCCCTCTCCCTCTGCCTGCTGCTCCCCCTGCTTGTGTGCACTCTCTCTCTCTCTCTGTCAAAATAAATAAATTAATTAAAATCTTATAAATAAATAAATAAAAGATCTCTTGGCTACTGTATGGAAAATAGATTGTTATGCAGCATTCGCAGAATTAGGAGGACCCAGTAAGAGGCTATCTCAATACTCTGGGCAAAAAACGTTAGTGGCTTGGAATATGACCAGGATGTTAACTGTAAAGATGGAGAGACTGGATATATTTTGAGCCAAAATATATAGGCAAAAGGACTTGCCTATGGATTGACTGGATTTAAACAGTGAGAAAAAGGATTAGGGGTTGAAGAACAAGGTAGCTGGTAGGGTCATTTACTGAAATAGGGAACAGTTGGGGGAAAATGTGTTGCAATGAGGATACAAAATTTTTGTTTGGTCCGTATTAGATTTGACATATCAGTTAGATGTCTAAAAGTCAAATAAAGTATATAGTTGAATTTAGGTAGGTAGAAGTAGAGATACAAGTTTATCAAGCATTAGCAAGAAGGTTAAATATATATTATACATATTTTATTGCTCTAAATTTTACTCTAATTATAATGCCTTTAAATTCTTAGGTATTAGGAATATTAGGAATACTGGTTGATGTTTACGAGTAGAGTAAATTATTATAACTTATTTTAATAGAGTAATTAAATAAAAACTCTCTTCTTTTTCTAAGTAGATAATTCTTGACCCTAGCCATAAACAGTGATGACCTTGCTTATCTATATATCACAAAAGGTTTAGTAATTATCCCACACCCCCTGACAGAGGTGATGAGCAATTACCGTCATTACTGCTTTGATCTCTGGACCACTGGAGAAGTACCCCATGGCTTATGGTTTTCATTATCTTTTTCATCTTTATTTTAGAGTTTCAAAGTAGAGAGAGATATAAAAAATAAATTAAAGCAGATTGGCTATAGCTGAAGTAGAGATCAGAACCCAGAGTTCTCCTTCTCACCCACCACAGAAAACTAAAAACAATTTGAAAATAGTTCTACTTTGGTACCACTGCATTACCAAGAAGCTAAAGGTACCCTTTTGGAACTCATTTGGAATGAAAAAAATTCAATTGAATAGCAAAATTAGTAATATTTTTCATTATTTACAAATTCTTTTCCCAAGTTGAATTTCATTACAAAGCATTAGGCATTTCATGTTTATTTTTTTAAAGCCAAATTTTTATTTAAACATACTACAGAATAAACTTAAGAGAATTTGCACATTGTTAAACGAACTCCAAGGCTGTCTCAAAGTAAAATCACTTGAGAGAATTAAAGGCAATTATGAAAAGAACTTGAGACTTGCCATAGTTACATATGATTGTCTCAAACAGAAAAGCTACCAAGAGTGAAAGAAAAAAAGGAAACACATAATGACAAATCCAGTAACGTGTTATTGCAACTCTTATGGGAACGTCATTGCTGCAAGAAGACAGGTCAGCCCTAAGCAAAACTATTGAGATAAAGCTATCTGGGCTGCCCAGCAGTCCATATGTTGATCCATTATAGTCCTGCCCTATGTTCCCTCCCTTTAAATGGATCCATATCCTAATGTTGCCTTCTGACTGAAGGGTTTTTCAAGCTACTAATTGCTATAGAACCATAATCAGTAGGAAAGGACAGCAAATCCTTCAGTAATGACGATGCTGAGACTCTCTTGCTGGGAGATATATATGTGATCCAGAAGGCTTTTTAGAGCCCCCCCCGATCATCCCTCCTGGATGTTGGCCCCATGTGGAATAAAATGCTTAATCTTGAATATAAATAGCAAATAGAGTCCACATTTCTCAGCATAACATTCAACGCCCCATATCATCTTCCTTCAAGCCTACATTTTCTATCTCACATCCTCAGCTCCTCTACACAGAAACTCCACTCTACACTTTCCCTGCCTCTCACTATAATGTGAATTCTGGCTTCCACATTCCTTAAGTACTATGAGTTCTGGCCTTATTCTCCCTCCTCTCTAACCAGTCTTAAGTATTTCCTTCTCCTAGGAGCCTGCCCTCCCCTCCAACCTTGCCTCCCTCTGGCACACAGGCTGGTAATTGCTGGTAAGACTCCTTGCTACAAAATCACTGGTGACATTTCTTTCATTTGTTTCCCAAATTGCAGTATTCATGTATCCTTGACTATTATTCCATTTCCACATACTACCTGCTTTGTTTTCATCTGTAATATTTTCTTAACATGAACTGCTGTACTTTTACTTAATACATTTCATTTTATAGGAAATTTTAGATTATGACCATAGTGGAAAGCCATTAACACTTTACATAAATTGAAGGTAATTGTAAATATGTATACAATAAAAATATAACCATTAATGTGAAAAGTGTTGTCCACGTCTCCTACCTAAAATCATCTCATACAGCACGATTTGGGAGAGACTACTTTATGTTGTTGTCTCATATTGAAATTTGTCTTATATCATGTAACTCTTTATGTGTTAATATCTATTTCCTCTAATAAATTGTGAGTTCCTAAAGGAGATCATATATTATACTTTACATTCCTCAGTGTTTTTATTTAGCCCAGCGCCTGGCACATGGTAGGCATTAAATATCTGTTCAGTGAAAAAATGGACACAAATATATCAATACCCCCAGTCATAGCTTGTAGATATACAATCAGTAAAAGGAAGATACTTAATCTTTCAGTTAAACTTAACGAGACCATTTAATTATATACAGAATTTATATATATATATACTATACTATCTTGGATATAAAATACATTGTAAATAAAGAAAAACCCTACATTGCTGATAGTAGTAACTTATGCTAACCACAGGAGATTCTGGATTTTAAAATTTTAAAGTGATAGCTCTAGATTTTATGAGAGCAATAAACAGGAATAGATCCAATGGTTAACTGATGTGCCTTGATTTAGACAAACCTAACAGATTAAAATCCAAGCATTCATCAAAGATAAATTAGGGTCAAATAGCTTACAGTGAAAAATAAATTTACAATAGAAGCTATTTAAACAGCAAATCCTTACTAAATTTTAAATATGGTTTGATTCCTATTTTAGGAATATATTTATTAGATAAACTAAGGTGTGTTCTGTCATCACAATAAACAAAAACAGAAGCAAGGGAGAGAAAAACCTGGAAAAAAACAATCCCAGGAATGTTCAGATCTGGAGATTTAGTTAATATAGTATCCAGTTTTGTTTTGTTTTTTAAGTTTTGGACTGTTAATTCCCAAAACCCATGGTTTTACTTTAAAAAAAGAAAAAAAACTGTTTACAAGAATTTTAAAAACTAAATAGAGAAACTGTTTGGAGTGGTGGGAATTATTCCAGCTCTCTATACCTTACGTGGGAAAAATAAACAAACCTTAACAATAAGCTTTCTATATCTATGTCCTTTAATTATCTCAAACACAGAAAAATAAAGTAAAATCTACTGCTTTGAAATTATCAAATAATCTTCTGCTAAATTTGTAAGGATTCCTGCTCAGTTTTATCAGTTGTTCCGTGGCCACTATTTCTGCCATTTCAGGATGAGCACTATATGGAGGGGAAGCACCAACAAGAAATGTGCATGAGTGTGTGCGGGTGTAACCATGAATTCCAGATGCCCACAAATACGAATTACTATTCAGTGATCTACCTCCTCCTACATGGAGAATCACAAAATATCAGAGTAGGAATAGATCTTTAAAATCCTCTAGTAAAACTTCAAATACGAAAATTGACCCCAAAGAAAGGAAGTTATTTCCCCAACTTTGAAAAATGAGCTCAAGTTGAATGAAATTAAGTGGCCCACTTAAACCAGGGTCCAGCTACTCAAAGTGTCCATCTCCTCTTGTCCACCTACAAGGTAAGAGAGCAGGTCCAGAGAAATATCCAATACATTATTGCCCTGCTCTCTGCTCTTCTCTCAAAATCTGTTTTCAGAAATATAATGTCTAAAATAGCTCTTAGCAAGTGAACTGTTGGGACTTCATCAAGATAAAAAGCTTCTGCAGATACATCCAGAAAGAAGCCTAGAAATTCCGGGGCGCCTGGGTGGCTCAGTGGGTTAAGCCACTGCCTTTAGCTTGGGTTGTGATCTCAGGGTCCTGGGATCAGGCCCCACATCGGGCCCTCTGCTCAGTGGGGAGCTGGCTTCCCTCCTCTCTCTGCCTGTCTCTCTGCCTATTTGTGATTTCTCTCTCTGTCAAATAAATAAATAAAATCTTTAAAAAAAAAAAAAGCTTCTGCAGAGCAAAGGAAATAGTCAACAAAACGAAAAGGCAACCTATGGAATGGGAGAAGACATAGCTATGGAATGGGAGAAGACATTGCAAATGACATATCAGATAAAGGGCTAGTATCCAAAATCTATAAAGAAGTTATCAAACCCAGCACTCAAAGCATAAAGAATCCAGTCAAGAAATGGGCAGAAGACATGAGCAGACATTTCTCCAAAGAAGAAATCAAATGGCCAACAGACCCATGATAAAAGGCTCCACATCACTCAGCATTAGGGAAATACAAATCAAAACCACAATGAGATATCACCTCACACCAGTCAGAATGGCTAAAATGAACAAGTCACTGGGCGCCTGGGTGGCTCAGTGGGTTAGGCCGCTGCCTTCGGCTCAGGTCATGATCTCGGGGTCCTGGGATCGAGTCCCACATCGGGCTCTCTGATCGGCAGGGAGCCTGCTTCCTCCTCTCTCTCTGCCTGCCTCTCTGCTTGCTTGTGATCTTTCTCTGTCAAATAAATAAATAAAATCTTTAAAAAAAAATAAATAAAATAAAATGAACAAGTCAGGAAACAACAAATGTTGGTGAGGATGCAGAGAAAGGGGAACCCTCTTGCATTGCTGGTGGGAACACAAGCTGGTATAGCCATCCTGGAAAACAGTATGGAGGTTCCTCAAGAAGTTAAAAAATAGAGCTACCCTGGGGCCCCTGGGTGGCTCAGTCGGTTAAGCCTCTGCCTTCAGCTCAGGTCATGATCTCAGGGTCCTGGGATTGAGCCCCGCATCGGCCTCTCTGCTCAGCGGGGAGCCAGCTTCTCCCTCTCTCTCTGTCTGCCTCTCTACCTACTTGTGATCTCTCTGTCAAATAAATAAATAAAAATCTTTAAAATAAAAAAAAAATAGAGCTACCCTATGACCTAGCAATTACACTACTGGGGATTTATCCCAAAGATAGAAATGTAGTGATCCCAAGGGGCTCCTGCACCCCAGTGTTTATAGCACCAATGTCCACAATAGCCAAACTATGGAAAGAGCCCAGATGTCCACCTGCAGATGAATAGATGAATGGATAAAGAAGATGTGGGATATAGATAGATAGATAGATAGATAGATTTTATATATATATATATATATATATATATATTACCTAGCCATCAGAAGGGATGAAATCTTTCCATTTACATTGACATGGATGGACCTAGATGGTATTATGCTGAGCGAAATAAGTCAATCAGAGAAAGACAATTATCATATGATTTCACTTATATGTGGAATATAAGAAACTGGTCAAAGGATCATAGGGAAAGGGAGGGAAAACTAAATGGGAAGAAATCAGAGAGAGAGAGACAAACTGTGAGAGACTCTTAACTACAGGAAACAAACTGAGGATTACTGGAAAGGAGGTTGGTGGGGGGATGGGGTAACTGAAAGAATCTCAGTGACTGGATAATGGGCATTAAGGAGGGCATATGATATGATGAGCACTGGTTGTTATATGCAACTGATGAATAACTGAACACTACATTTGATATTAATGATGAAATAGATGTTGGCTAGTTGAATTTAAATTTAAAAAAGAAAGTGAAATGGTAAAAAATAAAAAAAAATACAATAGCTCTTACCTTAAAGCACAAGCACAGAGTAACTTTCAGGAGAATATTTAGTCAGTCACAAATAACAGCTTAGGGATAGGGCATGGTGGCTGATTGGGAACTGGAGCCATTCTGTAACCCAAGCTTCAGATGTTTCCAGTGGCCTCCCTCATCCAGCCCTATGCCTTCAGACTGGGTTAGGTGCTGGGGAAATACCTGCCTCATTGAATTATTGTAAGTTAGAAGCACCTAGTACAGGGTCTGACAAATAGCAAGTGTTCAATAAACTTCAGCCTCAACAACCTGACCTGACCTACCCTCTCCCAAGGTTTCCCACACCCTCCCAGCTCCTCCTCTGTATGCCTGTCAAATTAGACCAGTCACTTTCCCTAGGAACTACATATATTAGCGCTGGGCTTTGTGCCAAGCAGTATACTTGTATTGTATCAGCTTATTTCCACAACAATCACAGATGTGGGTACTATTACTATTGTCTTACTATAAGTAAATTCTATGAAGGTCAACATTTTTGCCTGTTGCATTCACTGTTATTTCCCAGATTCCTAGAACATGAGTTTGCACATAGAACTTGCTCAATGAACATTCGTTAAATGAATGAATATCTATTTTATGGATGAGGAAATTGAAGCTGAAAGAGAGGAGGCCTTTTGCCCAAGGTCACACAATTACTAAATGGTGAAACCAAGATTCAAACCACAGTCTGACTGATATGAATGCCCATGGTCCTTAACCACTCTCCCATCCTCTCAAATGGGAGAGTGATGATTGAAACAGACAAGGTGCTAGTTTTGAATCATCCCACATAGACGTGTTATCACAGACTAAAAAGACAGAGAAACCATATTTATTCTACCTCATAACTGTAAGAGATTATTTTGTCTCCTAAAAAAATAAAGGTTTATCAATATATATATTTAATTTTATGCCAACACTAATGAAATTTCCCTGTGGTTCCCAAAATAATAAAATAATTCACTCAGGCAAACCTACTTAAGAAGATAAATATTTCTTGTATTTGGTAGATTTTCTTTAATTGACTCCAACTTAATCTGTATCACAGAACTATCCTAAGGAAGAAGTTGTTTTTTCTATACAAACTAAAAAAGATTTAGAATTTTGGTGCTCTCCTAATCAATGCTGACTGGTTGAGAAGGTCAAAATAATTATTATATACAAAGTTAAATAAACTGAAGCTTCGGGATATTGCTGTTTCAAAAAAATTATTCAGGTAAAAATACTTTATTTGTCCACAGTCAAGTAAATTCCTACAGGATGAAACAACTTTTTGGCTATTAAAAAGACTCATAGTGTTTTCATCATAGCCATAATTTCATTGTTAATTATGATCCAGATTTAAACAAACACCCAGTGTTTCATGTACTTTGTATTGGGAACCTTTGTTACCAGAAAGTAGGGAGCAGATAGGTTACCTGTAATATATGATACTAAAACTTGAGGGTCCTCTATATGTAAAAGCTCATGTAGAGAAAAATTATAAGCAAGCTCATTACTACAAACATTCAATCAGATCTAAGTGACTAAAAAAGTGGTTTGCAACTATTTATGTCAGCACCAATCTTGTAAATAGCTATCCTCCCCCTAGTGAATAACAATTCATGTTAGTGGGTAGTAAAGAATGCTGATTTGATTTCTTTAACTGGTTATTTTACTACTTTGTGTCTCCTTGGGGGAAATATGGATATTAAAAATACATATAACCCGGCAGACTAGTAATTCTTTAGCTCTTGTTTCAGAGTAAATATTTCTTGAGTACATACTATATTTCTGGCACTCTGCTAATTGCTGGAAGCAAGAAGATGATAAAGATTTGACCTCTGCTTTCGTATTTATGTTCAGGAGAGAAGCTAATCATGATATTTCAATCTAACAAACATTATTGAGTAGCATTATAGTGAATTTTCAATAAATGTTAGTGACTTTAACTGAACTCTAGACTGAAGGAATTGAAAAAAGCGAAGATCATAAAATGGGAAGATGCATTTTGGGTCCTGTAATTGGCAAGAATTCCAATGTGACTTAATGTGAACAATGTTTGGGTAACGTGTCTAGAAATGAGATTCAAGAAGTAGTTGAAATGATTTCAACTGAAGTGATTCAAATGCTATCTTAAGGGTTTGCATTTTATGCTAGAAGCACTAGAGTGTTTTCAGGGACTTAAGTGAGTGACATGGTCATATTAGGACTGTAGAGATCTAACTTCAGGAAGAGTACTCCAGAGAGATAGCAAGAATCAACCATATGGAGTTATAAACTATCACTTTTTTAAAAAATATTTTATTTATTTGACAGAGAGAAATCACAACTAGGCAGAGAGGCAGGCAGAGAGAGAGGAGGAAGCAGGCTCCCCGCGGAGCAGAGAGCCCAATGTGGGGCTCGATCCCAGGACCCTGAGATCATGACCTGAGCCAAAGGCAGAGGCTTTAACCCACTGAGCCACCCAGGTGCCCCATAAACTATCACTTTTAAATGTTATAGATCCCAGAGTCTTTTGTAAGAAAAACTGATAGAATTTGACAACTAACTGGATATTGGACATGAAATTAAAGGGAGAGGTAGAATCAAGGATGATGGCAAGGTCTCTAGGCTGGTTGCTAAAAGAATGGTGATTTCATTAAATAACTCCGACAACTCAAGAGGAAGACCAAAGTTGGGGTACCAGTGCAGGAAGGTAGTGGGTTTGGTTCGGGATGTGTAGCATTTGAGAAGCCAGCAGAAGATCCAAGTAGAAATGACCTGTGCATCCTTGGAGCTTCAGAAATGAAGAAGCTTAGTGACCTTCATTCAACACGATGGTGAGAATGCACTAATGACACTCTGGAGGGATAGAGTGAAGAACAGAAAAGAGAGCAGAGGATAGCACCTTTGGAGATGCCAGCACTTCAAGACCAGGTAAAGGAGATGAGCCTGAGCAGGTATAACAGGGAACACTGAGGCAGGTGGTGAATCAGAGTGAGCCATACAGCATGGAGTGATAACAGCCAGGAGAAGAGTTCAAGGATGCAGGGATGGTAGGCAGTGTCAGTGGCTTCAGAGAGAATAAAAAGGTGACTAAGAAGACCTGGTACTTAGGGGATCAGTATTTACTGAAGCAAATGTTTTTACTGTGGTTTCATCAAATGGTCATCTAGGGAATATCCAGTCATGCACGAGTAATAGAGCTGTCAGAGGGATAAAAGTCACTGGATTCTAGAAGACTGGTCGCTGAGCAGCAAGAAAACCCTACTGCGTGGTAGGTGTCGTATGCTCCAACAAACATCGCTGTACAGACAGACCGTCCATTAGCGAGGCCCCAGGCAACTCACTAAACAGCCCGCTATGCACGCTGAGTACTGAGCTGGCTGCCAGACCACAGTACAAAGATAGCAACCCTCTGCAGTAGATATCCTTTCACTTCTTCTTTTCAAATTGTGTTTTTTTTTCTTTTTCTAATACAATGTTTATACAGTGTGTGTGTGCGGGGCGGGGTGGGGGAATCAGGAGTTTTACATATTTGTAGATTGGAACTCATACAGCTTCGGTGACTTGCCCAGGGCCCCAGAACTAGGAAATGGCTGTATTGGTGAGGCCAGGAAAGCTTCCAAGTCAGCAATTATTCTGCCCCCACTGATCCCTTCCATTTTAGGAGGGTTTTCCCAAAGCCCTGGATTTCCATCCTGCTATCGTGCCTGACTAAACTAAATTAAACTCAAACTACGTTAAACTAAATGATTAAAACATAGATCTGTCCTGAGTTGAGAAATGTCAGGTAGGGACACTCTTTACTGACTGGACATCAACTGTCTATAAAAAGAAGAGAAGGGGGAAGAGCAGGGGAAGTGTGGGGGAAAAGAAACCAAGATTTTATAGTAAGTTTCATTATTTAAGGTCACAAGGATATTTCCCTTTTTGCCTATTAATAAAATGGCAGGAAAAGGACAATGACACCAGTCACTCAACTTATTTCCAAGCTGGTAGATAAGAGTTGGACAGTTCGAAGAGAAAATTCTAGAAAATAAGAACCTCTAAGAAATTCAGGGAAAAAATAGTTATAAAAGAGGCAATGTGACTATTGAGTGGTAACTTCCCATTGTGGGCTGCTAGAACTAGAACCATCTAGGTGCCAATGAGATTCTCATAAGAGAGCAAGTAACATATGTCACTTTGTTGCATGTTTTCCTAATTTAGATGAAAGCAATATTAGCAGTAGGATGTAAAAGCTAAATCCACCAAAACCAGGTATCCTTCAGAGCTAAAAGGAGAGATTTAGGAATCTCAAGGTAAAAGTGGTAGGCAACGCCACTGAAATTAAAAAGACAATTAAAAGGGGCGCCTGGGTGGCTCAGCGGGTTAAAGCCTCTGCCTTCGGCTCAGGTCATGATCCCAGGGTCCTGGGATCGAGCCCCGCATCGGGCTCTCTGCTTGGCTGGGAGCCTGCTTCCTCCTCTCTCTCTCTCTGCCTGCCTCTCTGCCTACTTGGAATCTCTATCTGTCAAAAAAATAAAACCTAAAAAAAAAAAAGACAATTAAAAAAAAAAAGTCTGTAGACCAAGACTAGAAGATGATTATGTAAAGAATCTTGAATACTGAAGCTTGTGTAGAAAAAGAAGAGCCAAAGAAGGGATGGTCTGAAAGGGCTGATATCCCAGCTTCTGGGAAGTTCTGTATAAAGAACTTCTCAAACTCAACACCCAAAAAACAGGTAATCAAGTCAAAAAAAGGGCAGAAGACATAAACAGATACTTCTCCAATGAAGACATATAAATTGCTAACAGACACATGAAAAAATGTTCATCATCACTAGCCATCAGGGAAATTCAAATCAAAACCACATTGAGATACCACCTGACACCAGTTAGAATGGCAAAAATTAACAAGGCAAAAAACAACAAATGTTGGAGAGGGTGTGAAGCAAGGGGAACCCTCTTACACTGTTGGTGGGAATGCAAGTTCGTGCAGCCGCTTGGGAAAACAGTATGGAGAGTCCTTAAGAAATTAAAAATAGAGCTACCTCATGACCCTGCAATTGCACTACTGGGCATTTACCCCAAAGATACAGATGTAGTGAAAAGAAGGGCCATCTGTACCCCAACATTCATAGCAGCAATGTCCACAACTGCCAAACTGTGGAAAGAGCTGATATGCCCTTCAACAGATGAATGGATAAAGAAGATATGGTCCATATATACAATGAAATATTACTCAGCCATAAGAAAGGATGAATGCCCAATTTTTGCATCAACATGGATGGAACTGGAGGAGATTATGCTGAGTGAAATAAGTCAAGCAGAGAAAGTAAATTATCATATGGTTTCACTTACTTGTGGAACATAAGGAATAACATGGAGGACATTAGGAGAAGGAAGGGAAACGTGAAGAGGGGAAACCAGAGGGAGAGATGAACCATGAGAGACTGCGGACTCTGAGAAACAGGTTTTAGAGGGGAAGAGGGTAGGGATGGGTAAACCTGGTGATGAGTATTAAGGAGGGCATGTATTGCATGGGGCACTGGGTGTTATATGTAAACAATGAATCTTGGAACACTACATCAAAAATTAATGATGCACTGTATGGTGACTAACATAAAATAATTAAAAAAAAAAAAAAGAAGGGTGGTCTGAGACATGGGAAGAAAATAAGGAGAGAAGGAGACCAGAAAGATTCAAAACTATTGGTGACTGCTCTCTGGTTAAGGACTGTTGATTCAAAATATGCCTTGGGATTTGGCAGGAAGGGAATACTCAACCTCAGTGAAAGCGTTCAGTGAAGTGGTGGGGAGAAAGCCAAATTATATTAGAGTGAACAATAAGTGGAAATGAATGGAGTGGCCACACCAGGGTAGAATCATCTTTTAAGATGTTTGTTCCTGACAGGAAGGCAGAGAGAGAGAGAGAAGAGAAAAGAAACGCTGAATTGAAAGGAAGCTATTTTATAACTGGGAGAAGTGAGCATTGGGGAAGGAGTCTGAGGAGAAGGGAGAGCTGAAAAACTGAAGCTTTGGAAAAGGTGGGTGGGCAAAGGGTCCAGTGTAGATGGGGAGGGTTGGCCCTGCACAGAAGTAGGGGTATCCCTGGGATAGAGGCAAGAAGTGACCAGCATTGTAGCAGGTCATGTTAGGGGTTGGAGCTGCTGCCAGATACTTTCTCTGTGACTGAGGAGCCAGTTTTCACTGAATGCGACTAATGTAGAGGTTAGTGAGGGCCTCACAGAGAGAAGAAAAGCTTTGGATCACTACTGTGGTCAGAGAGAGTGTGTGCGATGCATGTATTGAAATAAATCAGATGATAGATGGGAAAAGCTTCAACTAAGGTAGTGATAGGATAGAGCTAGAGAGGAGAAGGCACTTTAGGAGGACAGGTGTGAGACAGAGTAGACAGGTTCTGCTGGCCCTATCAGATGTCTGTGCTGTGACTCAGGACACTCAAGGAGGGCTCAAAGGCAATGTTTCTCAAACATCGAGTCTCGACCCACTAGTTGGGCTGTGAAATCAATTAAGCCTTGAAAAGAACATTTTTGTAAATGAGGTAAAATAGGCCAAAAAAATATCAGAGTGCATCGACCATAGTAAGGGTAAGAGTATCGTGTCATGACATTTCAGTTATAAATGTAAATGTGTGCCAGGTGGCTAATAATGGGTCAGTAAAGAGTGTCCCTACCTGACATTTCTCAACTCAGGACAGATCTATGTTTTAATCATTTAGTTTAACGTAGTTTGAGTTTAATTTAGTTTAGTCAGGCACGATAGCAGGATGGAAATCCAGGGCTTTGGGAAAACCCTCCTAAAATGGAAGGGATCAGTGGGGGCAGAATAATTGCTGACTTGGAAGCTTTCCTGGCCTCACCAATACAGCCATTTCCTAGTTCTGGGGCCCTGGGCAAGTCACCGAAGCTGTATGAGTTCCAATCTACAAATATGTAAAACTCCCGATTCCCTCCCCCCCCACACACTGTATAAACATTATATTAGAGAAAAGAAAAAAAAAAACCACAATTTGAAAAGAAGAAGTGAAAGGATATCTACTGCAGAGGGTTGCTATCTTTGTACTGTGGTCAGACAGCCAGCTCAGTACTCAGCGTGCATAGCGGGCTGTTTAGTGAGTTGCCTGGGACCTCGCTAATGGACGGTCTGTCTGTACAGCTATGTTTGTTGGAGCATACGACACCTACCACGCAGTAGGGTTTTCTTGCTGCTCAGCGACCAGTCTTCTAGAATCCAGTGACTTTTATCCCTCTGACAGCTCTATTACTCGTGCATGACTAGATATTCCCTAGATGACCATTTGATGAAACCACAGTAAAAACATTTGCTTCAGTAAATACTGATCCCCTAAGTACCAGGTCTTCTTAGTCACCTTTTTATTCTCTCTGAAGCCGCTGACACTGCCTACCATCCCCAAACTCTTACCCTGACTGTTGTGACTATGGGTTAGAGTCAAAAACTTAAAAACCTACTGCTTAATGTGGAAGACAGAGCAGAAGTTGACATCCAAAGTCAACAATAAGAATATCCGACAAGGAGAAATTTTAGAGGTTAACGTCAAATATAACCTGAGATTTCTAATTCTCTTTTTATCTCTATTGAACTCATAGAAATCTAATTTGATGGCTTTAGCTTTGATATCATATGACTAATTTATAATCAGCTGTTTCCTTAACTATTGGTCTAACCAGAATTCCATTTTTAACTGTACCAATCCATGACACTGTTATAAATTAAATTTATTTCTTGGTTTTAGGGAACATTGAGTGGAATTAAACCATACCAGAAATAAGTATTAACCCAAAAGGCACTCATTCTGAGATTTCAAAAAACAATTCTGCTCTCAGAATGACAGGATTAGTTTCACTGATGACATTTTGGGTTTTAAGTGTTAGCCCAGTTTTGAGTATCTCTGATATACACAGTTCAATGTAGGTTTATTTAGTCTTTGACAAAGACATTGGTCGGATTTTTTTTAAAAGAAATTCTTTTGAAGCAGAAAATTGATTCAATGTAGATTTTTCACTCTGATACACACATTAAACTACATTGATTTGGGTGATGGAAAGAGGCGGAAAGAAATGGAGAGGTGTGGGAGAAGAGGCCAATAAGGTTATACATTTCAAATTACAAAGAGACAAGAGAATATTACCCACCCTTTATTGTCAGAGAAATGGAGTTTTACTCATGCCCTTGAAAGCTGAGTGTGGGGTTGCCAGTGAATGCCAAGAGAAATTCCCCTCCAAATGGAGGTGAATGGTTCTAGAGGAGACATGAGAGTGGTATGAAGGTAGCTGCAGCCCTAAACAATCCAGTAAGGAAAACACACACACACACACACACACACACACACACACACACACACACACCCCACTCTAGAGTTAAACTGACCTGGCTTCAAACCCTAGCTCATTCACTTACTAACTATGATCTTAGGCAAATAATTTAACCTCTCAGTAAGTTAGTATCCTCATCAGTTAGTATCTTGCGAAGATAATAACAGACCTCTAAAGGTTGTTCTTAGGTGTAAATGAGACAATTCTTATCAGTACTCAGAGGGCAATGTAGTAAGTACGAGTTCAATGTCATGATTGCATTAGTTTCCTAGGACTCTTCTAACAAAGCACTACAAATTGTGTGACTTAGGACAACAGAATGTATTATCTCACAGTTCTAGAGGCTAGAAGTCTTAAGTAGAGGTGTTGGAAGGGCTATACCCCTGTGAAATCTCTAGAGGAAGGATCCTTCCTCTTCTAGTTTCTGGGAGCCCCAGACATTGTTTGGCTTATGTCAGCATTGCCCCTGTTTTCACACAGCATTTTCCCTGTGTCACTTCACATAGTCTATCCTCTGGAATATGTTTCTGTGTCCCAATTTCCCGTATTTATAAGAACACCAGTCCTATTGGATTAGGGCTTACCCTAATGACCTTATTTTAAATTGATTACCTCTGTAAAGACCCAATCTCCAAATAAGGTCACATCCTTATGGTACTGGAGGTTAGGACTTCAACTTATCATTTTGAGGAGAAGACAATCAGCCCATAACAATTATTTACTAAGCTATTTTGCTAGAGATATTTTACAAGAGATATCTTGTAAAGGAAAATTGCCACAGACTACGCAGCCAGGCCTGCAAAAGTATATCCTGCAGAAAAAGAGCATGTACCTCTATTCTGAACCATTTGTTACTCCTGTAACAATCTCAATTATGCTCATCACAACTGGAAGAGAATTGCTCTTCAGTGGAATTTAAATGAGTATAAATTACACACTTACTAATCAAATTGGATTGTTTTCAGCCAATTTCTTTTGTTTTCTCCTTAAATGTTTTAATGAGTAATATGGACTTTCTCTTGTGCAGTCTTCTCTGCCATAACTCTCATTCTAAGCCCATTCTCATGAAGAAAACACAATACCCAAATGCTATATATTCATCTCTATTTCATATGCTTTACAAAATGACATATTTTTATCCAAAGCTGCAACATGCTATGAAGGTTTGATCTCCTAACACTGCAGTCATGGGTACACCTATAAAAGTCTGCATATTAAGTTACATAAGAAATAAAATAGGAATATTTGGGGATAAAATGAAGGCCAGTAGAAGACATAGTATGTTTATTTACTTGTTTATTTTAGGTCTTATTTATTTATTTGAGAGAGAGAGCGAGCACATACAAGTAGGAGGAGAGGCAGAGGGAGAGAGAGAGAATCCCCACCCCACTCCCTGCTGAGCAAGGAGCCCAACAACATAGGGCTTAATCTCAAGACCCTGAAAGCATGAACTGAGCTGAAATAAGAGTTGGACGCTTAACAAAGTGAGCTACCCAGGTGCCCCAACACCTTTATTTTTTATGTCAGGCTGTACTGATCCATATTCATTCAAATGTGTCAGTGACTTCCTTTAAAAGAACAAGTAGCAGAGAAAGAGATATTCATATGCTAATGTGAAGAGAAGAATCAAATAGAGACAAGAAATTAGTTAACTATCTTACAAATTTTTTTGTAATTTTATTTTATTTTTTTCAGTGTTCCAGGATTCATTGTTTATGCACCATACCCAGTGCTCCATGCAATATCCGCCCTCCATAATACCCACCACCAGGCTCACCCAATCCCCCACTCCCCTCCCCTCCAGCTCCCTCAGCTTGTTTCTCAGAGTCCACAGTCTCTCATGGTTTGTCTCCCCCTCTGATTTCCCCCAACTCACTTCTCCTCTCCATCTCCCAGTGTCCTCCATGTTATTCCTTATGCTCCACAAGTAAGGAAACCATCTGATAATTGGCTCTCTCTGCTTGACTTATTTCACTCAGCATAATCTCCTCCAGTCCTGTCCATGTTGATACAAAAGTTGGGTATTGATCCTCTCTGATGGAGGCATAATATTCCATTGTATATATGGACCATATTTTTTAAAAAGATTTATTTATTTATTTGAGACAGAGTGAGAGAGAGAAAGAGGGGGAGAGAGAGAGAGTATGAGAGGGGAGAGAGTCAGAGGGAGAAGCAGACTCCCCACAGAGCAGGGAGCCCAATGCGGGACTCTATCCTGGGGCTCCAGGATAATGACCTGAGCTGAAGGCAGTTGTTTAACCAACTGAGCCATCCAAGCACCCAACTATTTTACAATTTAACAAGATGAAATTTCAGGCACCAAATGTTTTTTTCCCTCTAAAAAGTACTAGCCAAATGTAACTTCTTGATAGTGCTCCCCCCAAAAAGAAGAAAGAATCCAAATGTAAACCTACCTCTATTTGTACCATGCAAGTGATCATGAAAATGAAATTACCAATCAAACCTTCATAGAGCAAATCACATTTTCCCTTTGATTCCAGCAAATAATTCAGAGATGATTTGTTTTAATTTTTAATTTGTCTTCAGCAGTAGTCAATGCTCATTATAACTATGGTTTGTGTTTACCTCAGTTTTCTCAAGTAGTTAGATGAAAACAATACTATACTTCTTAAGGATACATCTGGCCTCAACTGAGGACCTGCAGTCCTTGCTCATGGGTACAGTAATGGATTACGGCCACAAGATGGCACTATAAGCAATGGGCTATTGGCGCTTATTTTCATCAGCATCTACTCTAAAAACTTCCAATCTATGTGGCTCTAAAGTAAACCAAAAACCTCTGAGACTGCAACACAGAATAAGGATGAGGAAAGATTACATAAATGGAAAGAAAGTAGTTATAATGACTACATAGGAAACACACTCCAGGTCTTCCACTACACCTAAGAAGCAACTTTAAGGACTCCTACTATTTACTGTAATGAACTAGTTACTTGAAAAATGAAACATAAACTCATGAAGATTTTATTATTTGATGGGCTA
The DNA here is from genome assembly GCF_922984935.1 of Meles meles. Lineage (NCBI taxonomy): Eukaryota > Metazoa > Chordata > Mammalia > Carnivora > Mustelidae > Meles > Meles meles. The sequence continues at coordinate 74,175,790 of NC_060074.1, forward strand.
AATAAAACATTTTTATAGGTTCTAAGTTCCTTAGTCTTTCTTATTTTTACATACATGGCCCCAGTGAATTTATAGTTGAAGCGCAAGACAGACCAAAAACTAAGAATTGCTGGTTCACTGGATATAACCATAGCATAAACAAGTTTAGTCATCAAGTCTGTGTAATCTGATTGTTTCAGTCAACTAAGCAAGCCAACTGACATTGACAGCTTAGAAAAGTGACCTTCCAGATAAAATATTCTGAAGCCGATGAGGGACTCTTAATCAGAAGGGCATGATAAAGCCAACTCCCAAAGTAGCATCAATTAGTGAAACATATCTTCTCTTTAATACACTGGTACTCATATTTCCTTCTTAGAAATTCTTTTACTTAGCAGCTATTCAGTTGTTGCAGGACTTAGAGAAAAAAAGGAGTTGTTATACCAATTTGAAATGTGCCAGTCACTAGAAATGATCTACTCTAATTTGAGAGTGCCTTAATACTACGCTGATTTTAGACTGGGGCTGAATGGAAGAGTAAAAATGATGCAGAGCAAAAATGCAGAAATTGCTTGCTAATCTAAAAAGATTATAAGAGTAGGGCAAATGAAAAGTTAGATAGTCCATATATAAAAATCTGGAATTACTAATTTTCTTGTGAACTCAATAGCATATTGCTGCAGGTATGTAAGAATGGCATAGGCACACTTTTTAAAATTTGGATATAATTAAATTATAACATTGTATTAGTTATAGCTGTATAACATAATGGTTCCATATTTGTATATATTACATGCACACTTTTTATAAAAGATGTTATTTATCTATTTGACAGAGAGTGAGAGAGAGTCAGAAAGCACAAGCAGGGGAAACAGCAGAGGGCGCAGGAAAAGCAGGCTCCCCACTGAGCAGGCAGCCTGATGTGGTGCTCCAGCCAGAGACCCTGAGATCATGACCTAAGTCAAAGGCAGATGCTTAACCAACTAAGCTACCAGGCTCTCCATTACATGGACACTTTTAACTGAGTCAAAGTAAATCCAGAAAGAAAGCAAATCAAGGCTATGCCTGTGCCTCCTTCAAGCATTTTCAAATTATGGAATTTTATTCTTAATGCTTTTATTGCTGGTTCTACATTAATTTGCACCCACTTACATGTTTCAGTCCCCAATTAAATCAAAAGTTCCTTGGCCTTAGTAATCTATCTAATTCTTATGTCCCCAAAGTCATAAAAATAATAATATAATAAAGCTTACCATTTATTACATTCTTATGAGACTCTAGGCCTTGTGATAAGTAGATATCCTTTCACATAAACCTTGCCAAAATATCCCATAAGATTAGTACTCATGCTTTCCCTGTTAAAAAAGAGGAAACAAAAGTAATTTGTCAAGTTTACACAACTACTGAGTGAAAGAGCCAAGCTTTGAATTCAAGAATACTTTATGCCAAAGCCCTGGCTTGCCTTATAGAGCGGAGGTAGAGGCATGATGGTTGGCAGTGTGTTGCCTGAGGTCTACCCGACTCCAGAGTTGCCCAGCTTTACGGTCTTGGCACATTACATAGGCATCCTGTGTCCCAATTTAGTTGTTATTGACCACCTTGCAGTTCATACAGTAGAAATTCAAAAACTCTTACTAGGAGCCTTCCAACTTCCCTCAGGTACCTCTAAACTGCACAAATAGCCCCTTTCGTGAAATACACTCCAGTTGCTCGAAAAACTAGTAAGTGTACTGGCATTTGATAAGCTGAAATTAAGTGCATATTTGATTTTCAGGAGCTCTCCTCCATGGCTTCTGATACGGGACACTGTGCTGTGCCTATTAGCCATTCAGGCTATGGTATTTCAAGTAGTGCTTTCCTTCTTCAAAAAATCTACATGTCAAGCAGGATTGGCAGCTAAAGTAAATAGTGTAGATGAATAGTAAGCCTTTTTGGGAAAATAATAGCTAAGAGTATTGAATTTTAATATCACTAAACCTTATTAATGGATTGCCACAGTTCGTTCCCAAACCAGTTTATGCTACATGGCTAAGAAGAGAGAAAGGAATGGGAGTGTATTCATTTGGTGGTAGGAGCTTGACTCCCCAGCTCCCTAAATGTCTCAGGGTGGAAGATGCTGCAGACATATCCAGGGCATGGTGCAAGTTTGGGGCCCGGGAACCTATACTCCTGCATCTACCTGCTCCCACTAGCTGTGTTTGCTTACCACATGCCAGTTGTATTTGTTCCCAAACCTGGTTGGGTCAGTTGCACTTATTGTTAAGTTCAAATATGCTTTTTATAACATAAGCCAAAAAAACAAGAAAAAATAATTATTTTATTTTTTCTAGGAAAATTAAGTGAAAAGCCAAAGAGTTTGATAAAATTGTGTCATCAATAAGAGCTCTCAAGTTACATGTGGGTAAAATAGCTGTAAAAAATCAGAGAAAAATCACAAAAGCCTATAAGGATTCTCAATTTCTTTAGGTTTCTTCACAAATTCCTCTTACCTCTAGCTCCATTTTAAATCAAACCAAGAGATCAATCATAGATAACACATTATGGGTGTTGTTTAAATAAGGAAAATGAAGTGTTCCTCTAGTTAGTGAGTCCACAAAGGAAACACATACCCAACAAGATGAGATACCAAATGAATGTTCATTAATATTTTAAATTAAAACAAAATGTTTAAGAGGCAAAGGATTATTTCAGTGAATTTGGGGCTTAACTAACCAATTACCAGTCCTGATCATATCAGATAAGAAGCTTTCTTATATATGATTGTGATCCTATTTTTTATCTTATCTAGTACAGTCATATCTTTTAGATTATACAGAATATACAATAACTTTAAATTAACATTATTTTACTGAAAGAACTATAGTTTGATAACTGATCTAAATCTTGGAAATTAACATGTTAACTCTGAAAGCTGAATATAATACTTAGCGTCTAATTTTTTCAACAAACATTCCTAAAGCTATATACTTCTGAGTGTTTAAAAAGGCAGATCTACCCATTGACATCTGCGTACATTGTAAAATCTCAAGGATTCCATGAAGACCCTCCGTCCGCTAGGCTTACAGATGTCTCCAGTGCTATAGTGCATACTATTTTCTTTATTGTTTTCTGACAGCAGATTTTCCTACAGTGAGTACCAAGGACACAGAAGCCACTAACTCTCATGTGAAAAGGACAAAGAACAAGGGCCTCAAAAAGTGTCAATTATATACTCCAAGTTTCATCATCTTCCCTAATGCCTGATAAAATCAAGTATTTTCCCAAGTATTCCACATCACAGAACTTACAGAATCAGTACTCTGAGGAATACCCAGTAATGAACTGTTTACTGTTTGAACCAAATTTTCCCTATCTCCAAGTGCAATGATACATAGCAAACTGGGTAATCGCATAAAGCAGAGATGTTATATACAAAGGTGTCTAACACAGTGAACCCCTCTGTAAATGTTAGTTTCACGTCCCCGCAGGAGCTATTTTTCTCATCAGAAATAAACAGATGTTTTATTTGACTGGTAGATGAACAGAAAACGGAGGGGGAAAGAAAGAAGATAGACTGTTGTCTCTAGAATTATTTTGTTTGGAAATAAATATTCTATGTGTAACGAGGGGGAGGGGGCTATGGACATTGGGGAGGGTAAGTGCTATCGTGAGTGCTGTGAAGTGTGTAAACCTGGCGATTCACAGACCTGTACCCCTGGGGATAAAAATACATTATATGTTTATTAAAAAAAAAAAATTTGGAAGGGGAGGCGAACCATAAGAGACTGGACTCTGAAAAACAACCTGAGGGTTTTGAAGGGTCAGGGGTGGGAGGTTGGGGGAACAGGTGGTGGGTAATGGGGAGGGCACGTTTTGCATGGAGCACTGGGTGTTGTGCAAAAAGAATGAATACTGTTACGCTGAAAAAATAAATAAAATGGAAAAAAAAATAAAAAAAATAAAAAAAAGATATGGTCTACTTTCTTCTTATAGAAATTTAGAACTTTGTTGTGTTTTAATTTTTATCATTTATTATATGTTTTCATTTTTTCCTTAATACTTAATACTTAATACTTTGTATTATTGCAAAAAGAATCAGACAATACTCTTTCACGAGCTTTTCAATGGCTCTAGAACATTCCCTCAGAGTAGTTAATGCTTTTTCCTCCATTGTCGCAGTCCATCCATTGAAAGCTGAGCAGCTGTGCAACACTAGTCACTAGTGAGAAGTGTAAGTACAAACATAATTTCTAGTGAGTGAAACATGAGAAGTCCCTGGGTGCCACCACTGCCACACACCAGATCTTGCAAGGAGACGTTTTCTCATCTCTTTAAGTTCTGTGAGAATCTTTACTCTAAAGCTCTGGCTAATTAAAGCGAATCAGGTCTGGAGACATAAATAAAACATTGATTTTGAACCTTCTATGATTATCCCAGGAATTTGAGAATGTCACCTCTACCCAAACTGGGCCTTCAGGAGTCACCTCTCAATGCCTCCATGGATCTGCTTGACTCCGAGGCTGGCACAAATAAGAAACTCTTGGATCTACCCAGTGAAACTTCTCAGAAAAAGGAGTTTGCTACTAAATAAAGGAGTGCGAGCTATTATCATCCACCTTGGAATTCAGTGGTTTCCTTAAAGTTAATTTTCTGAGATGCCATCTGAAAAAATTTATCCATTCCATTATTGCTTTTAAACGCTGTAGATTGAAAGCAAGTCCCTCTCTCTCTGGATTTCTAGACCAATGAGCTGGGCCAGCTTTCCGGGCATTCAACCAGTGGAGTCACAGAGCACCCCATGCTTAGAAGAATCCTGAGCTTTGTTTAACACTCCCTACTGTCACAGGCTTAAAATTCTTAATACTTCTTATTTTTTTTAATTTTTAAAGATTTTATTTATTTATTTATTTGACAGAGAGAGAAAGAGAGAGCGAGAGAGGAAACACAAGCAGGGCGAGTGGGAGAGGGAGAAGTAGGCTTCCCGCTGAGCAGGGAGCCCAATGCAGGACTCAGTCCCAGGACCCTGGGATCATGACCTGAGACGAAGACAGATGCTTAATGACTGAGCCGCCCAAGTGCCCCTAAAAATTCTTAATACTTTTTAAACTAGGGGTCCAGCATTTTTATTCTGCACTGGGCCCTACAAATTCTATTGTTGGTCCTGCCACAGAGTCTGAACTGTCCAGGCCTATTCCCATGTGGGAGACCATGCTCTCTTCATGTCTATGGCTCTGGGAGTAAGACAAGAATTAGTGCTGGAAGTCAAAAGGGTAAGTCAAGCAAGGTTCACAGAGAGTAGCTGTGGAGAAAGCTATTCTTACAACAAATGAGCGGGCGAGAGATATATTGAAGTTAGAGTCTCTGATATCTTCTTGAGGTCTTCGGTAGCCCTGTTATTTTTCCCTTGCTCAAAACTAACCAAAGTCTTCCAGATACACCCGGGATAGTGTGTTTTCTGTACATAAGAACGCACCACTTATGCTTATAAAATTTCAGTGTGATAGAGAGGACGGGGAAATGGGCTTTCCTGCTGAACTTTGGTGAGCTCAGAGTCTGATTCAGTTGTTTTGTGCAACATGCTATTAAATGGCCCTCAGTATCCATCAGACAGTCTAACACAACCAATAGCTTTAGTGCTTCTATAACATCAGAAAATACAGAAGAAGGACAATTGAAGCAATTCACTTCGCTTCAAGAAAGATACGCTGCAGCTCACTAGAGATGTGGAATGCTGTTTCCTAAAGCAGTTATCAATCCTGGATGTGGTTATGAGAAAAAGCTATTAGTCATAGCACAGAATGAAAGAAGTTCAGAGGAATACTCCACCCAAGGTGAAATCTCCCTATCACACCCCAAGGTAAGCTATAAATAAGAAAAGAAATGAAAGCTCATTTCCTCTGTAAAACAGGATTTTTTTTTTTCCTGTGTGTTCCTCCATGCACAAATCAGGGATTTCTGCCATTTACACGGTGGGGAAATGGATCCACTAACTGACCCACTACAACCCAAATCCTAATAGTAGTACCGATGCATTAACAACATTTTTCATTATGTTGACGAATTTCCCCACCTCGAGAGAACAGCTTTCCTGGTTGGCAGATCATACAATGTTTTATCTCCTTGAATAGTGTTGTCTTGTGCATTCTCAGTAAGTCACTGCCCCTGGTCTGAAATTCCTTCAACCTGAGACCTAGGAGCATCTGTCTCAGTACTAGGAGTCACTAGGATATTCCAGCCCCATCCCATGCCAGAAAGATGGTGGATCAATGACACATTCTGATCAAGACTGAACGTAGTCAGAAACTACTGTCACATCCAAGCAGCATTCAGCCCTTATATTTCCCAAAATCTACAAGAAAAAAAGAGCCGTAGAGAACTTCTAGCTCGTCGCCTCATCTGGCAATGAGACTTCTATTCATATCCTAATATTTCCCATCAGTTATCTCAGATCCTTTATGGAACAAGATGGAGAAGAAGAGAGGGAAGAGAGAAAAAATGTTAACTGTGTGACATTTTGTTCCAGCCTAAAAAGTACACTACTACTGTTTCAGCTTTGAAAGTTTGTGTTTATATATTTTATTTATAAGCAAAACAGACATTCTTTCTCTGGTAAACGTCATCCCATCACCAATGGAGATAGGTGAAGATGGAGGTAACTTAATGTAGTACAAACTACTTACAGTTAGTGACCATGCACTCACCTCAGAAGGAAGCATGAATTATTCCAATCAAATAACAGTTAATGAGAATTCACTTGTGTCTTGAGTTTTCTGCATCTCAGATGTTGCAATTCCACCTTTAAAGTCACAATGGTGACACTTTTGCCTTTGAAATCATGTGGTTTCAATCAACAACAAAACTTACAGTTTTTACTGTAGAAATTTAGAGCAGTGATTTTCAGAGTTAAAGGTTTCTGACAAGATAGTTTGAAAAAAATATTTAGAACATAACACAGCCTTATATTTGGAAATGAAAATATATGTATTGTTTCCATAAAACAAACTGTAGAAAGGGTCATTCAGTAATATCTTCTTGGTCAATCAAGACAGGACTCTTGTAGATTCTTATGAGGGCATGAGTTTTCATGTGCTACAAAACATCTACTTAAAAGAAAAGCATTATCTTCTTCCTGTAAGTTTCCTTTTCAATTGAGTAGGTATTAGAGATGTGGGAGAAGGACATCTGGGCCATAATAAAATCTCTTATTGTCAGCTTCAGACTGTGCAAGAGACGCTAATTAAATTTCTAACTCTTCTGTAAATAGCACATTACACTTAGAGTAAAACTTATTTTTAATAATGCTTTTGGGGAGTGTCTGATAACCCTTTGGAGACTTCCCAGTTATAATAGACAAAACAATATTTTACTGCTTTTTCCCTAAATTTAAAATAATATGCCTAAATAATCTTCATAAAAATAGTAGAGTTAGAACTAACTGGCTAGCTCAGTCAGTAGAGTGCTCGACTCCTGATCTCAGGGTTGTGAGTTTGAGCACCACACTGGGTGTAGAGATTACTTAAAAATAAAATCTTTTAAAAAATGATATGAAAAAGCTATAGATTGATCTTATTTATCAAGTGGAAACCAAACCCAGCAATATATCAAAACAATACACCACCAAACAAGATTCATTTCAGAAATAAAAGCAATACAGACCCAAAGTTTACAAGTTTCCAAACAACATATAAATTAATAAAGTGGAAAGTAAAAATTGCCCAGAATTGGGATGGGTGCTAAAGGTAGGACAAGATTACAGACTGTCTTAACGACTTTAATTCTGACAAAATGCCTGCATCAAAAACACTTGAAACACAATGTTTTATGTAGTGAGATGATAAAGAGGAGCTACTAAAATATTCCTACCACTCATAGTATTTGTCTTTCCAATAAACCTGTGCCTCCTACTTACTCAAAACACATTTTGACCAATATTTTCTATTTCTTAGAGTTGTTAAGAGTACACTCCATATAGTTTTACTCCAGAGGTTTATTTTCTCTTAAATACATTGTGTTAACTATCAAAAATCAATGATCACAGTAGATAGTTAAATAGTTGTAATCCTTTTTAAGGTTCTTAAGCCAAGTAGACTGCTGATTTGCATACCAATTTTTTGAAGATTCCTCAATTTGACATAATATAACACTGCTCTATCCAAATATCAGCTTGAGAGTGTCAAAACTATGCCAGTCTAGAATCTCACCGAGTATTTTGACATGATTCCAGCATGACTGAGATTGTCAAAGAACATGACAATATGTACTTTACTTCAATGCTGGCTGGAGAACAGAGATTCTTTTCTTTTCTTTTTTTTTTTTTTTAAGTCTCCTTTTTTTTTTTTTCATTCTCAGCTCTTACAGCTGAAATATATAGATGATTTTCCACAAATCCTTTTCACTGTGGAAGCAGAAACACTGTAGACTCCTTCATCTGTGAGAAGACAGACAAAGAGCACTTGGGAGACATTACACGACTGACATACTAATTGCTTCTGGGGACATTCTTTAGTATATGTGCTGCCGAAGCGAGCACACTGGGGACATTCTTTAATCAGGATTTTCCTACCCATAAAATGAGGTTCTCCATGTGGTACTGCTCACCAGAGTACCGGAGGTGAATGGGACCGTCACTGTGATCTGACCCTCTGTCCATTGGCAGCCAAACATGAGCATGGCACAGAGTAAAGCCCAGGACTGACTGGAGTTTGAGGATACAGACTCAACTCTTAGCTCTGGCATTTTCTAACTGTGTAAACTGGGACAAATGATTTTAAGTCTCTGAACTTCTCTCTCTTTTTAGTTGTAAAGTGAAAGTTTGAAGAAAATAATTTCTCAAATGTCTTTGTTTTCTATGATTTTCACACATTCAGAGCTGAATCAAAATTCAGATGTTTCTTAATTTTCCATGAGGATTTATCAAGTAAGATATTTGGAAATGAAATAAGATTCTTACGTTGTCTTTATCTCTTTAACAACTCATTGTTCATCATACATGAAGAACTGTGATTTCATTGTTATGATCTTCAATTTCCCACTGATTAGTTAGCTGTACACTGTGGTATAGTAAATGGCATAATTTCTACAATTAACCCAAAGGGTACTCTTTACTCTGAGCTCTCCTCCTTCTAGTGGGAATAGTCAATGCGCTGTTTACAAAAAATGACAAGCCAGCAGGAGAGGAAAGCAAACTAATGTCCCAATTCCACTATTAATTTCTTGCTAGATGAGACAGACTGAAGTTATCTCATCTGTAATAAAAAATCCAACAACTGTCTTACCTATCTCATAAGAATATTGACAGAATCATATGGGTTAAATATGTGTGAAGATTAAAGCCTCTGCAAATGTAAATTCTGCTGTTATTATAATGATTGACGCTGCCAGTAACTTCTAAGATGGTAAGTGGAATGAACTGGCATGTATCCTGCCATCTTCCAGTTGACTGTCTTGCCAAATATAGCACCAGACCACAGGTCTATCTGTTGGACCAGCTCCCTGCCTTTAGTGCCCATAACAAGTTCAGTACAAACATTTTACATCATTGAACCATGAAGAGCCAAGAGTATTTTTCCAAAGTATTTTTCTGGGAATAATTGTGAAGGATCATCTTCCAGGTGAATGGCTGTGACCTTGTACTTCCAACACAAGTAGAACTATGTTTTCGATACTGGTCCTAGTGAAGATGTAATTTCAAGGAGAATGACTTACTACTCTGTGCATGGCAGGGGGAACAATAACCCTTGCTTAACCCAATGATCTGTGCATAATCTTCCCCCTGGCAACAATTTGAAGACAAGAAATGAAGAAACAGTTTGGTTTCCAGTTTTCTTCTACTTAAGAAATCCATGCTGCAAACCAGAGGTTTGCCATAATTTTTACAGTTTTGCTTTCATCTGGATGGGTCTTCAAAGCTAAAGCAATGGAAACTCCCATGACAACAAACCACAAGTATCAGAACTAAATCTTAAAACGGTGGACATTCTGGATCTAGAATAAAATGAATTTATAGTCAGTCTTAAAGAGACAGTAATTCCCATCACCTTATCTTAGAAGTTAAAAGAATAGTAACAGCAAACTCCCATGGTCTCATGACTATCCAAATCATGAATGTATCATGTCAAATTGCTAAGTTGAGGCTGTAAACTAAATCTAGAGTCAAACACAAAAAGGAGCAATGGACACCTAAAGATTCATCCGAGGACCGTGATTCTTTGTCTTCATGACGGGGGGAATAATTCACAGCTTATTCTAAAAGCTCACTTTGGGTTTGGAAATAGAAAGTTGGACAAAATACCTAGAACAAATTTCAGTTACACTCAACCACAAGCACTACTGAGAAATCATGACAAACAAAATTGATGTCAGTATTAAAGGATTTGCAAGATTAATTAGAAACACATTGGTTTTTCATTTTTGTTTTTTTGGGTTTTTTTTAAGAGACAGAAAGAAAACAGATATGGATAGGTTTGGGAAATGAAGTAAACCAAATAGTCAAGCACTAAAGATGGAGTGAAGACTTCCCAGATGCCACGGTGGACATAACTACCCAGTGCTACAAACTAGGTGGCAGCTTTCAAGAAAAGGTATTGATTTTCCAGTCACTTACATGCTATAGAAAGTGACCCTTCCAAAACACCAAATACACTTTTCAGACAGACAAGCATGTTCCAGCCTTCTGATAGTGTCAATTAATTCTGAGGAATCATTTTAAATTCTCTCCAGTGAGAGAGTTTTGTTACTGCATTTAGTTTCATTTAAACCCCTTTCAAAGAACTGTGTCTAATAGACTTTCAGAGCATCTCTGGGCAGCTCTAACTTACATAACCTCATTTTTCAAAAGTGTTCATTACTTTCTCTCCCTCTTAACATGCTCTCACTCCAGCTCAGGGCCTCCCCGGGGGGAACTTTGCTGCCTGCTTTGGTAATATAGTAGTGCCTACCTTTGAGACTTTTTCTCATTTCTAAGTGGAGTGTGCAGAATATGAAAGTGGGGGGAGACAATGCTCCTATTGTTGCTGATTGGCAATGGAATCAGAATCTGCCAGTGCAAATAGCCTACAATCATATCTAGCCAGGATATTATCCAGGGCACATGTGGGAGAAATAAAAGGAAATAATGGAAAATGACAAAAAGAAATGGCTTCATTTCTACCTCTGATACGAAAAAAAAAAAAAGGAAAAGAAAAAAATAAATATCCAAGTATATTTTTAAAAAAATACATTATTTAAAATAAAAATTATAAAGTATGCTACCAAGTCATCTTATATTCTATTTGAGTTCTCCAAGAATATAATGTAGCTTCATTTAAACCGCATACTCCATAATTCTGCTAAACAAACAAACAAACAAACAAACAAAAACAGCCCTCTAAGCTAGAGATAATTCAGTGGAACACCTCACTTCTCTGCTCAGTGAAATTGAACACTATGTGCAAATTCTGACTTGCAAAAAGCAAAAGAAAGCTATAGTCAGACTTATCCTCACCTGCTTTTCATCCTCAAGGGGGAAAAATACATTAAAAAACATAAATGTAAAATGTTTTATTTGTCAGTGAAACACGAAAATGGAATAAAAGGAAAATATTAAATCATCTACTTAATAGTTATACATATATGAAGCCGTCATTATTTCTTAATAATTCCTAACTGTTTAGCCTGTTAGTGTTTTTATTTTTCTTATGGACATAAAACTCAAACTTGGTTACAGATATTTATAAAAGGCCAAAACGCCTCCAGCAATGTAATTTAGAAATTACATTTTACTCGTCATACACTCTCCCTGAAATTCATTAAATATGCAGAATCTCACATTTTATTTAACCAACCATGCAAGTACATCAGGAGTATTCATGAGTCTCCAAAGTGAAGATGACATAATAGGAAAATAACAAACATCTGCTAAGCATTCCAACATGCCATAAGAAGATGGGCAGGCAGAGACAACGCCCAGATCTGTCATTTACAAACCAAGTGATCCTGGACACATTATTAAAATCCCTCACATTTAGTTTTCCCATCCATAAAATGAGGATGATAATAATTACACACAGGGTTTTTGGAGATTAAATGGTTAAATGAGATAATGTATGCAGAACACTTATCACAGAGTAAACAATAAATGGTTTTATTTATTCTTGTTTTCTTTCTAAGAAAAGAAAAAAACTTCTTTCTAAGAAAAAAAAAATGGGGAGATACTCCATGCTCTTTTATGTCTAAAATTTACTTTTCCTTTAGCAAAGATAATGTGAAATTATGTGTGCCCATGGAGCGGGGCAGGTCTAATATGCCACTGAGGAACAGACAGTTGTCTTATCAAGAATTCGCCCTCCAGGTATAATCAAAAAACCATACTCCAAATGTGGCTATTACAAGTGCTCCAGAGAGTTTTGCCTGCCATTAATATAGCACGGTGCTTTGTCAATGTTAAAAATGGACTTTCACTGGTGAAATTAATAGCTTATTAATCAGTACAATGGATATTAGATATGGATGGTAATTATTGAAATTAGTGGTATGCAGGATATGCGCATTGGTAATAATATTCTACAGACATCCCCCCAACCCTTGTATTAATAAGGTATAAAAATCTAGCAAGTTCCAAATGTGTATAAAGGATGGAGCCTGAAGCTATCCAATCCTGCCATTCTGTCAAAGGATTCTGGTTGTCTGATGTCCACCACAAGAGCAACGAGATTCTGCTTCTGAGAGTCTGCTTCTGAGATTCTGAGATACCGAGATATTCTGAGATTCTGAGATATTCAGGTGTTTTGACCACCTAACATTAAGAGAACTTAGACTTCATAAAGCTTATTGAATAGTGTCTGAACTATTTGACCTGACTTGCCAATAAGTTTTTTTTTTAAATGAATGTCTTTATAAGCAGCAGAATTTGGTCTGAGATCACCTTTCATTAAAATCAAGTAGCAGGGGCACCTGGGTGGCTCAGTTGGTTAAGCAACTGCCTTCAGCTCAGGTCATGATCCTGGAGTCTCAGGATCAAGTCCCGCATCAGGCTCCCTGCTCGGCAGGAAATCTGCTTCTCCCTCTGACCTCTCCCATCTCATTCTCTCTCTCTGTCAAATAAATAAATAAAATCTTTTTTAAAAAATCAAGTGGGAATGTTATAGGATAGGGAGTAGTCAACTCCTACTTACTGCAAACTTCTTGGCAATCAGTATGATGTACCCAGGTGCTATTATGAACAACCTAACAATTGTGTGTGGCCCAACTGGCTTAGGTCAGTTTGCTTCAGGCTAGTCTTTTTTGCTTTTTCTCCTTTTTAAGATTTATGTATTTATTTTAGAGAGAGAGAGAATGTGTGAGTGTGAGTGGGGGTAAGGGCAGAGGGAGAGAATCTCCAAGCAGACTCCCCTCTGAGTGCAGAGCCCCAAGCAGGGCTTGATTTCACAACCCATGAGATCATGATCTGAGCTGAAATCAAGAGTTGGATTAACCAACTGAACCACCCAGGTGCCCTAGTCTTTTCTAGAATCAAAAAAATATATTAACTTAGATCAATGGTTAATTCATTCCTTGTGGAATGCATACACACACAGGATAAATCAAAGGAATGGAAATAAAGTGAAATTAGAAACCAAAGGAACACAATTTTTAAAAATTTTAATATTGAAGCTGGTAAAATTTCAGTGAGTTGATATACGGCTATTAGCATCATAAAGTAACACCACTTTCTGGGGAGGAAAATAGGTCAAATTTATCATGAGCCATAAAAATAAATGTTCCACCTATAACCACATGAAAGGATGTTTGACATCATTAGCTATCAAGATAAGGCAAATTAAAACTGCTGTGAAATACCCCTCTGTACCCACTGGGATGACTATAATCAAAAAGACTGATAATACCAAGTATTGGCAAGGATAGGGAGAAATTAGAACACTCATACATTGCTGGTGGAAATGGAAAATAGTGCAGCCATTTTGGAAAACAATCTGGTGGTTCCCCAAAAGATTAAACATTAGAGCTACCATATGACACAGCAATTCCACTTCTAGGTACATATCCAAGAAGAATGAAAATCGGTGGCAGGAGGGATATTGGGGAGAGTATGTGCTATGGGGAGTGCTAAGAATTGTGTAAGACTGATGATTCACAGACCTGTACCCCTGAAGCAAATAATACATTATTTGTTAATTTTAAAAAATGAAAATCTGTATGCGAATGTTCACAGCAGCATTATTCATAATAGTCAAGAAATAGAAGCAACCCAAATGTCCATCAACTGAGGAGGAATGGGTAAATAAAATGTGGTGTATCTATATAATGGAATAATATTCAGCCAACAAAAGAAACGAAGAAGCACTGATACATGCTGCAAGATGGGTGAATCTTGGACACATTATGCTAAGTGAAAGAAACCTGTCACTGAAGACCATGTATTGTATTATTCCATTTTTACAAATTGCCCAAATAGGCAAATCCATAAAGAGAGGAAGTACATTGGTGGTTGCCTAAAACTGAGAGGGCTGGGGGCAAATGAGAATGACTGCTAATGGGTATGGGGTTTCTTTTGGGGATGAGAGTTTTCTCAGATTGAGTGCAGTTATAGTTACACGTCCCTACAAATAATCCTAAAAACCACTGAATTGTATGCTTTAAATAAAACCACTGAATTGTATGCTTTAAATAAAAGCATTGTATTGCATGCAATTATACCACAACATCGCCATTGTAAAAATTAGTAATGTTCAATCTCTTTGACCCAGTAACCCTAAGTATCAGTTTGAACCGTAGAAAATTACCAGTATTTTTGACCTACAAAACAGCAACTTAATATAGCTATCCTAAGATGGACTCCAAGGTTTATTTACAAAGAAGTTCATTCATTATAATTTTATTAGGACATGATTTTTTAAAGATTTATTTATTTTAGAGAGCGAGAAAGCCCATATGAGCAGGCACAGAAGCAGAGGGAGAGGGAAAGAGGGAATCCTCAAGCTGACTCCCCATTGAGTGTGGAACCCACAAGGTGCTCGATGCTAAGACCCTAAGATCATGACCTGAGCTGAAATCAAGAGCAGGCCACTCAACCAATGAGCCACCCAGGAGCCCAGAACATGATTTTGGAAAACACCTAAATGCTGAGGGGGGGAAAAAAAGATTAAATAAACTATTGTATAATTACACAGTAGAACATAATGCAAACACTTAAATTACCTCCTTGAAGAAGTGTTTAAAGCATGACAAAATACCAGTTATGCTACATGATACAAATTTGGAAATATATCTTCATTCATAGGCAAAAAAAAAAAAAAAAGGAAATACATCAAGAATATTAACAGAATTATTTCTGAACGTGAGGATTATGGGTGATTTTAGTTTTCCCTTTATTTTTGTACTTTGCAAATTTTCTATAATAGGCTTGCATTACTTTTGAAATTTGAAAATAATCTTTCACAAAAGGAAAGGAAAATAAAACAAGAAAGACTAAGATGTCTAATTCAAAGATAGCTGAATGTACTTGGAATTCTACTAAATTTCACTTTTAATCAAAAAAGAATTTGACTTAAGTTTTCAAAATTCCTATTCAAGTATTTCAGCCTCTAAGGTGAAAAGAAGAAACCTTGCTGTTTTTTCAGACAATAACACTAAACTAGTTATTCAAAGACTAGTCTTAATCTGTCTTAATTTGAAAGCTTTGCTAACCAAGAATCCACAACACCCTGTTCTAATTCTTTAGAAATAATTCTTCCTGCTGTCAAGTGCTTATTTATTTCTGATCTGCAATTGCATATCATCCTCCCTTGTCCAAGCTATGTATAAATCAGGGATAGAGTTTATATGACAGTTTTTTGTCATTTTGCACTTTTAGAAGTGACTTGACTAATAAGAGTACTTCATGTCCTGCCAGCTAGTAAAAAGCCATAGATGTATCATTGGTCCCTGAAAATCAGAATGTACTGAACTCCTCTCAGCACCTGACCTTTCCTTCCCAGATGCCCCAGAGTCCTGTCCATCCAGTCTATATCTCCGCAGTCTGGCAATGTCAGGTTTAAGGTCAACAAGTCTCTTAACACCCCCAGTTCAGTTGATAGTAGTTTGATACCATAATGCTAGTATGATACTCATGAGAAGATATAGCCCAAAGACACTTGAGGTAAGCGCAATAAAAAGACAACACTTTCTTGTACTTCAAGTTTAGCGCCTAAGGCAGCCTAGAGGGACACACACTTTATGTGAACACATGGAGTTCAGAGAAAAACAGAAAGAGATTCAATTGAAGAGTCCATCACAATTTATCATAGTTATTTGAGAAGGAGTTCTGGATCAAATCTTGCTCCCTAGTAAAAGATGCTGTTTTATGGCGAGCCCTTTTGATATTACCTAGCCTTAATAAAGCACACTCATATAAGTAGAAGCTACAGAAAAAAAACTGTTGAATTATCTAATTTATAAAAATTGTACATCTAGTCGCTACTTAAAGTTATGTTATATACTTACATATTTACTTCATTTATTGTCTGTTTTTGCAACAAGAATTAAACTCGGAGAGGAGGAATTTTTGTCCTTCTTATTCATGAGTTTAACTCCAGTACTGGGAACCGTGCCTCATACATAGTGTGTGTTAAGTAGAAGCTCAGTCAGTAATGAGTGATGTTCAGATCGATGATCACTCAATATCCTCTCCATTCTGCATTGGAACAGTTACTACCATGTAAATTATTTAGTTCATTTGTTTCATGTTTCTGCTCTTTCATGTTCTTGCTAAATGCAAGCTACTCTCCAAGGTTTTGCAAAGTACATGGAAAGACATAGAAAGAAAGATGCTACATCTAAGCACTTATCATTTCCTTGGTAACTCTTAGAAATATAAAAAATAGAAATTAAGAAAGCAGGAAATTACAAATGCCAGCATCACCAGCCATCTGATGACATCAGAATTTCTGCAAGGGGCCTGCAAACTTACATGCATACCAAGCATTATTTGCATCTGACATATAAATGCACCCAGTAGGAACTGCCCTTCATTTTGTCAATTGTTGTATTGCTGATTTTTTTTTCTTTTTTACTGCCTGATTATTTGGTCACTATATATTTTCTAAATTGTTAGTCAAAATCCAGCTGCAATCATTAGGGACATGTGAAAAAATGTCACGCTATAAAATACTAGAACCACTATTAAGAACAAACAATAATCACTTTTGGAATAGTGTCTTCTTACATCTGAGATGTCAGACTTGGACTTAAACCTTTGAAAAGGATAAAGATGAAGAGACTTTTGTGCAGTTAGATATGAATATAAGTCAAGCACAAGACCAAATCTGGGACAGAGTGACCATTTTTTGTCGAATGTGAACCCCTAAGATGGTCCCAACAGGTAGACCTGCTTTCTTACCCTGAAGTTAGACAGCCTAAGGAAGAGGCAGAGAATAGAGCTAAAGTCCACAATGATAACCTGAGTTCTGACAGGGTCTGTGTTGGTAATGGTTTTCCTGTAGATCTTGTTTGTTTCTGAACCTCTCAGTAAGATATAATCCAGGGAATATATAGAATATGAACAAATGAGTCTCTGAAGCTCTTGTAGTTTCACAGTGATCATATGGGACCTGAGTAATTGCTCTTAAAAGGCAAATAGTGCAGTGACTAGCCAACTTAAATGCAGATAAAGTATTGTGATCAAAGAGTTAGGAGATTTCATCCAGAATTTTCTAGGACTGAATTTTATTGATCAAGTATAACTTGAAATCAAGAGCCTTCTGCAAGGACTTCTAAAACTTTTTTGCTAAACACTGATGATGATGATGATAATGATGATGATGATTAGAGAGAGAGATTGGAGGGAGGGGCAAAGGGAGAGGGAGAGAGAGAATCTCAAGCAGATTCCCCACAGAGCACAAGCCTGACATGGGGCTCAATTTCATGACCCTGAGATCATAACCTGAGCCCCAAGCCAAGAGTCAGATTCTTAACCAACTGAGCCACCCAGGAACCCCTAAACACTGATTTTTAATTATAATTTCATTACCACATGATCCTAACTTAATTGGAATATAGGTAGAAAAGGGGTAAAATGAGATAAGAACAAAAAAGTCACTTCTTACAATTAGTTAATTCACAGCTCATTTAGCATTTGAGTATCCAAAAGACAATAGAGCATTAATAGAAAGCACATGAAATTACCTGGCGGAATTGCAATACTATTAGCCATGCATACAAGATATTTTTCAAAATAATAACTATTTGAGAAGTACTTGTTGAAAAGTACCTTTGTATAGAAACTAACTCTTCAAAAGATGACAGAAAAAAAACCTGTCTGTCTTGCTTCCATTAAGTTGATTTTATTAAACTGACTAGTTGTTTGGGGATTGGCTATTATGGCAGAACTAAAGCTTGCAGCCATACCTAAAAGACTAAAAATAAATAAATAAATAAAATAAAATCAATCCTATGCCAGTCAAATTCCATACAAGTCACACATCTGTGAGCTGCATTCAGTCTTCTGGGACCCCCAATTTGTCACTCCTATCAGCAAGACATATTCAATTTCCCTCTTCCTCACCAAAATGAATTGTAATACCTTTTGCACATTTGACATCTCACCAGGATCCTAAACACAAGCTTTGCACAATCAGGAACAGCTTAAAAGTGTAAAGCTAAGAGCTTATCAAATCCTTCCCAGTTCTCGGCTGGAAGTCACAGCCCTGCTGTAAATAACAAAACTCCAGCTTCTGCAAGTCTCATTAGCATCATTGGTACACCATCCTCAACACCAATTGGCAGGGCAGCATCTTCGACAACGAATTCCTGGAATGTGGCCAGTCCCGGGAAGCCAAGCTTGGCTGGCTGCATCCCAACTAGGCAGGGTGTCTGATCATGCTGGCATGAGGGAGAGCAGCAGGGTAGCTGAACATTCTGAATTAGGAGCTGGGGAGTGGTGACCACACACTAAAGAAACCCTGTAGAGATTAGCTAAAGAACTTCAAGCTACAACTGCTTATATGTCAGCTGTTGGAAAGTGAACGCAATAGACATAGTCTTTATGCAACACTGCAATAAGAAATGGCTTCTTTGGGGACCAGGTATGGGTAACGTGGCAAAGACAGGTGAGAGCCCATGTTCATTTCCATAGTCCAGGTTTCATCTGGTCTGCCCTTACACCTTGATAGATCATCAGTGTTTGCTCCCATCCAGGTATCATTTTATTCTACAAAATAATGCCTCTCTTCACTCACCCAAGAATACCAAAGTGATAAATTAATTGGATGCAAGCAGCATAATCATACCAACTAAATCAGCTAGCTTACACATATCACTGAAGAACAGGGACATTTGCTAGAAACCCACGAAGTGAACCAGGGAATTCCAATCATCTCCTTTGTATGATCTGCCTTTGTGTGCACTTCCAATGTGATTTACAGAACTAGTAATTTGTCAGTATGTAATTTAAATTATTAATATGTGCCTATGGTAGACTATTATTTCACTCAAAACTCTAACCACTGCTGATAAAATAGCTGCTATTGTGCTAGAATTTTAAAGAGCATGATGATTTTAAAGTCATTAAAAGTGAAATTTTTAGGTAGGGTCTGGATGACTCTGTCAAGTAAAGATTCCTGCGTTGGATGAAGGCAGGGTTGGTGGGAATTATCTTGATGACCTTTCCAGGCTTTTCCATCAACTTTATGTGATACAGCACAGCCACTGAAATATAGGCATTGAATTTTCAAGAAACACAGTATGATCTTATGCACAATTGCGTTAGATACATAAATAACCCAGAAATGAATATACTACATTTAATTTTCGGTTTATCCTGGGAAAATAATTTACTGATTCTCATATTGTAAAATGTTTGGAATTATACCAAACACAACACAGCTGATACTCTCCAGAAGCTGACATTTTGAGATATCAGGATCTACAAGTCACATTACACTAAATGTGCAATAAATTTCCCACTATCCACATAAACGGTGACATAGCCGTTATGTGTATAAAGTAAAATCACAAATAAGGTTCAAATTATTTTAGTCTTACTTTGAAATGGATGACAACATTTCATGAAGTTCATTTACTGGTGAGTACTACCTTAAGCATTTTACATCTCTACCGATTTTATCCCTCACCACAATGCTATTATGGAGGTTCTGAAGCTAAGAAAAATTGAGCAACTTGCTCAAGGTCACTCAGCTAATAAGCAGCAGGGCAAAGACTTGAATCTTCTTTGGAGACTATCTGATATGGAGTCCCCTACCTAGCACTGAGTTCGGACCTTCCAGTTCCCTTCCTTGTTCCCTTACTTGCAGGCCATACTGAAAGTTATGTTGCTTAAGTTAATACTGGTGAGTGTGGGAGGAGGTTGTCTGAAGCCGGCTGGCAGACTGAGGAAAACTAATTTGAGTTTTAAAATGGGGACTGAACAAAGTTGGCAGGGCTCTGCAGAAAAGAGGTATAGGCAAGCTACTACTATTGTAAATCGGTTTAGTATTCCCGAAAGCTATCTGTATCTTGGAATGAGAGCTATAAAACTTTTCTTGCCCTTTGACTCAGTAATTTCAGTCTTTGGAATATACCCCAAGGAAATAACACAAAAGAAAAAGGTAATTTGTTCAAGATATTCATTCAGGGGCTATTTTGAATTAGTGAAAAACTGGAAATAACCCAAATTTCTAGTAATAGGACAGTGACTAAGCAAACAAGGTTATGTAGAAAAAGAAAAAAAACTTCATAATCTCTAATAATGGCAAATGTAAACTACATTCACACGTGGACATATATGTAAGAAATAACTCTAAAAAGTAGAATACAAATAGCATAAGCATAGTCTTATGCTGAGACTTTTCTTTTTCCTTGTGCCAAGTAAAATACTCTGTTCATTAACAATCACACGAGAGAAATGTAAATTTATAAAGACGCATAAGCCTCATTTCATTGTTGTAACTCCAATAGTGGAACTGGTATGTAGGCTGTCTTTAATAAAAATGTATAGACCACTTATATAGAGCTAGTTGGTTTTTTTTTTTTTTAAGATTTTATTTATTTATTTGACAGACAGAGATCCCAAGTAGGCAGAGAGGCAGGCAGAGAGAGAGGGGGAAGCAGGCTCCCTGCGGGGCAGAGAGCCCGATGTGGGGCTCGATCCCAGGACCCCGGGATCATGACCTGAGCCAAAGGCAGAGGCTTTAACCCACTGAGCCACTCAGGCGCCCCTATA
Source organism: Meles meles (assembly GCF_922984935.1). Taxonomy (NCBI): domain Eukaryota; kingdom Metazoa; phylum Chordata; class Mammalia; order Carnivora; family Mustelidae; genus Meles; species Meles meles. Next base: position 74,196,920 of record NC_060074.1, read on the forward strand.
GAGCTAGTTTTTGAACTGAGACCAGACTGTATCTGGTATGTATTAATGTGCTATTAGTGAGAGCTAATTTTTTGTGAGGACTTACTATGTGCTAGGTGCTCTTCCAAGTTCTCTCCCTGTCTTCTTTCATATAATCCCCCTATAGCTCATGAGATAAGTATTACTACTAACATGTCTCTTCCAAGAGGAGGAAATTGGAGCAAAGAACAGCTAAGCAACTTGCCCAAGGTCACAAAGGCTATGGCAGAGATGGATTTTTAACCAGGGTAGACTGTTGCTATGACCTATATGCAGCCATTATGCCACATCTTCTCTTATTTTAAAGAAGTTTCCAGATCTTGTTCTTTCCTATTAATCACTTCTAGATTTTGTTTTCTGCTTTTCTTCTTCACCACTTCTGTTTTGTCTATAATATATAGTATCCTTACAGGAAAGAACAATAACCAGATATAGAAGTTGAGGTAAAACACTCTCCATCTAGCGTCACCTGCATGAACATAATCAACTTGCCTGAACTGGTAAGACTTCATCCAAGAAGTAGACTAGAGTAGGGTTTTTAAATCAGGTGAGGGAATTGTAGAGGCTGAAAAATAAAATGCTATTGTGGGCACATGAGATAATTGCAAATGAGAAAAATATAACACATGGAGGAAATGTGATACTCAAACAATGTTGAATCTAAGAAATAAGTTGCCTGAGGATAAGTGACAAATATAGAAGAACCATTTAAATCTCTTGGGAAAATGTTAACTTAAAAATTTATGGTTTTTATTTACCTAGTATCTTATATTTTACAAAGTATTTGCAATTTATGATCATATTTAATTCTCATGCTGTAAATGGTGAATAGTATAGTTGATGGGGAAAAAAACAGAGAGTCACAAGATTAAGTGTCTCACCCAAACCAGGCCCATTTGTCCACAGTGGGGCCGGACCTCCGTCTCAGCCCTCATTCTCAGTAGAGCTAAACACTGATGCTGTTCAAGACAAAGCCAGGTGCAGAAAATCATTCAGAGCCCATGAAGCCCTAGGCCATAAGTATACAACCACTAAGAGAAGTCCAGAAAACAAATCTAACATAAGCACAATCAGAGATGAGAATTAAATATATAACATGATCCTTTCAAATGAAGGAGGCAGAGTAAAGACAGGGCTACCATCCATCAACTAAACTGTTTGGGAAATGTGGGCAGGTGGTTGTGTGTTTAGAAAAACACAAAACTCGAATCCTATTATCTGAATCCTTATAAAAGGCACATCATTATAAAACTCTGGCATTTGGTGCAAAATAACATTTTTGCTTTATCAATACATTCCATGGAAGCATTTGCAGAGTGAATGAGGCAGCCTCCATTGTATATATCCCTAAACGCCCTCACCTTCACCTGACTCTGTCTTATGGAAGCCTAGGCTTTCTTGAAAGATCAGAGCAAATGTTGCCTCTTCCTAGAAGCTTCTTCAGGTTCTTCAGGTGAGAAACTTTCCCTTTCCCAGGCATTCATAGCATGTTCTAGGTCATCTTATTGATGATCTTGCCTTCTGCCTTGTTCAGCGCCAGGATGACATAACACACTTGGGATTTATCTTTGTGCTTCCTACAGCCCCAATACAAGTGCCTTCACACTAGTTTTTCACTGAATCAGTGAGACTTTGTCTGAGGTCCTATCAAGCTCTCCCCCATAGCCTCATGAGATGCTTACTACTACACTTACTATTATTATCATCTCTCTTCCAAGAGGAGGAAATTGGAGCACGGAACAGCTAAGCAACTTGCCCAAGGTCACACAGGCTATGGCAAAGAAGGAATTTCAACCAGGGTAGACTGTTGTTGTGCCTGTATGCAGCCACTATGCGACACATCTTCTCTTACTTGAAAGAAGTCTTTCCTTCAAGACATAAACTGCAAAGGTTTATAAACCTTTTCCGGGATTTGGGATACTCAAATTTAACTACAGGTATGACCTCAGTAAAGGACTCTCTTCACTTAAAAATCTTGTCTCCTTATAATCATATTTTACTCTGACCTTTTGTACCAGAACATTTGCATTCATTTAATGCATTAGTAATTAGCACTAGCAAATAGCAAGCTCACATCCAGTAGGTTAAATTATAAAGTGTCTTTTTTAATCAAATAGGTATATGGCAGTCATCAAACTTAAACTAATTTGAGATTTGCTTTTATATAAATTTCATAAATATTCCACCAGATTTTATGCAATATGAAGGTAAGAGCTTCAAAGCCAGAAAGAACTCCAGCTTTTTGAAGAGTCTCTCTTTTAATATGAGCTGGTGGATAAACTGTGGTAAAAGAACTTAAAATTTCAGAACAAAAATACATCACTTCTACCAAATCAACTGCTCTTTGGGGACAAAAAATAATGTTTTTTTACTTAGTAATTTAGAATAATGATTAAATAACATTCATTTTATTGAGATTTTTATATAAGAACTCAGAAAACAATTCTTCGTAGTAGTTATGAAAACACAAGAGCAAGTGCTGAGTTTCTGAAACTCAATCATCTTCCTAATTCCCTATCTTCCCTTGGGCCATGTGCAGTGGTGGTGTGATCCTCAATTAAAAAGCTTGCTTATAAGGAAGATAAAGACCAAGGAAAGAATACTACTGAGGCTTGCAATAAAAAGTAAACTAAGAAAAAGATGAAGTAATTATTTACAATTTTACCACATTCTATGAAATATCCAAAGTTTCTATTACATTTTGTGTAACATGAGAAAAAGCTCTTTGATCCATGAGCAGGTTGATCTAACAACTATTCACACAAATCTTGTCCTTTTCAGGGAGAATAATAATCAATGATCAAGGAGCATACAAGTCACAAAAGGCATGAAAACTTACTTTTTCATCATCTTCAGTAAATGGAGCACCTTCAGGAATCTTATTTATCGCTTGGGCCACACCAATAATCTCACCATCACTGCTTCGGATAGGCATGCACAATAGTGACTTTGTCTTGTATCCAGTTAGCTTGTCAATTTCATCATTGAATCTTCGATCCTAAAAATAAGACAGAAAGGGCATTAAATGCATGTGTGTTGTTGTCAGGCAGAAGGAGAGAGAAGTGTATTTCTGTGTATGATGTTTTATCACCAGGAATTTTACCCAATGAATTTTTAGTAACAATACCAGATTTGATTTCATGTTGAAATCACCAAAGGAACATAAATGAAAATAAATCACTACCATAGTTGTTAAACATGGTCAATGATGAAAAAAACTTTAAACCCTCAAAGTTAGAGAAGGGGCAAGTGTTTGTTTTTTTGGATTTTTTTTTTTTTTTTTTTTGAGAGAGAGTATACACACTTGAGAGCAGGGGGAGGGGCAGAGGGAGAGAGAGAAAATCTTAAGTAGGTTCCATGCCCATCATGGGGACCATCACAGAACACAACACGGGTCTTGATCTCAGGACTCTGAGATCATGACCTGAGACAAAATCAAGAGTTGGTTGCTTACCCAACTGAGCCACCCAAGTGCCCCCCAGGGGCAAGTGTTTTTCGTGGAACTCCACACTATGTTATTAATTCAAATCTGTTATTTCACATAGACAACTGATTATGAAGTATCATAAAAGAAAAGACCATAAATTCATATTACATACTATGAAAAAATATGCAGAAAAGCACCACTTTACTTCTGGTCAAAATGTCCTATGTGAAAAGAACCTTTGAGCTCACAATGATACTATTAAAAAAACAAAACAAAACAAAAAAACAATGTCATAAGAGGGAGGAGAGAAAAGGCTTCTTTATAGAATGTCAGCTTAAAAAATGTAGAAGGAATGGTAAATTATATATTATCTATTTCACAACTACCAATATAATAACATATACAAGCAAGGATCACCAATGGATGCTAATACCACTGTGTGAAATGTTATTGTTAAACAGAATATTCACAAAGTCTCAGGGTACCACTCCAATGATTCCCTCTTAAATTCAAAGAGAAAATGACGTCTTTATAGTAAAGACATAGGGTGGACACCACGTAGTATAATCAAACAAGTAATCAAACTTAACATTACCACTAATGAGCCAAAATGATATCATATGCCTCCTGATGGAATGCAATGTGATGAGGACATCATCAAAAACATGGAGTGTTCTTGTCAAATGTGTAACAACATTTCCTGACCACTCAGGAAAAGAAAACTAAGAAAAATCAGATTATTGATCATTTTATCAGAAGCCTCATGTGAACTCTTCAAAAATGTCAATATCGGGGTTGCCTGAGTGGCTCAGATGGTTAAGTATCTGCCTTCGGCTCAGGTCACAATCTCCAGGCTCCTGGAATCAAGCCCCACATTGGGCTCCCAGCTCAGTGGGGAGCCTGCTTCTCCCTCTCCCTCTGCCTCTGCCTCTCCCCCTGCTTGTGCTCTCTCTGCCTCTCTCTCTCTCTCAAATGAATAAATAAAATCTTTTTTAAAAAAATCAATATCATGAAAGACAAAAATTTTTAATATAAAAATAAAATAGGGCCATGGGAGCTGTGCTGGTTTCGAGAATATTTAAGAGACCTGAAATCTAAATAAAATGTGTGATCCTTCATTGAAAATTATTACACAATTTCTGGGTGTGGAGGGGTGACAATTAGAAAGTTGAACATGGACATTATATTCGGTAGTATTGTTCTATTAACATAAACTTTCATAGGTGTGGTAGTGGTATTGTAATTAAATAGGAGAATGCTCTTTTTTTAGGATATACATGGTGCTGGGTCCCCCAAAATTGGGTACCCCAATAATGGGTCCATGATTAAAGGAGCGAGACTGATACAAAGCGAAGGTCAAGCAAAGCTTTATTTCGTGCCAAGCATCAGGAATCAAACTGGCTGGCCAGGGCCACACCTCTTACAGAGAGGGTGACCCCTCCCTGCTTTCCAGACTAACTTTTATAGAGCAAAGGCCATGTGGTTGGGCCTGGCCACACACAGGGGGCCAATGAAGTTGTAACACACAGAGAAAGCTGCACAGTCATGCTAGGTGACCACTTGAATTACAATTTACCCGAGTAGACATTTGATTTAGCCTATCGCACCTTGGTTAGGATTGGTGCCAAAGACTCCCAAAGGGCGGGGGCCCATACTCCTTGGTAGCTAGGAGACAGTATGCGCCCCCCCCCACTGATTGAATGGCTCTACCTGGCCTGACCCACCCTTGTACTTGGACTTTGTTACGTGGGACTGGTTTCCGGGACTTGTTTTTAAGTAAGTTCCCCTGGGGGGGGGGGGGGCAAAGTCAATTTAAGTTTTACAACAAAATGGCAGTTCAACTGGGGTGGGGCTGCTCTGGCTGAATAGGCCCTTACACATGCTATAGTATTTTGGTGTGAAATGCCATAATACTTTCAACTTACTTTCAAATGGTTAAGAAAGAGAAAGAAAGGAGGGAGGAAGAAAGGAGAGAGAGAGAGAGAGAGAGAGAGAGAGAAGAGACTGGCTCTTGAAAAAGGTAACAGAGGCTCTTTGCCCAGCAGGGACCCTGCTTCTCCCTCTCCCTCTGTCTGCTTCCTTGCCAACTTGTGCTCTGTCTCTCTGTGTGTCAAGTAAATAAATTAAAAAAAGAAAAGCAAAGAAAAGCTAATAGGGACTAAAAATGTTCCAAGGAAGATGATAAACTAGATTCTGGCTCACTACTTCAAGCAAGGGGCTGAGTGGAGTGAAGCTTCTCCCAAGGACTTCAATATTCTTTCTGAAAAGAGACTTAAAAAGCAACAAAGCCCCATTGTCTACTACCATCTAGAGCTATGAATCTCATCTAAGAGTGGAGGGAGGCTGACTGGGACAGGGTGACAACCTCAAAACCAAACACTGTTGGCCTTCTGATGAGTTATCTCTCTATTATATCATCTTTGTTAGCTTCAGTATCACAAGGACAAGAGCCCTTAACTCCATACTAAGACCTGATTTTGATCTGGGGACTCATGGAAGCTACCCTAAAGAGAACTGAAGGAGAGAGGGAAATCAAAACCCAGATTAGCCAAATCTCCTGCTCAAAATGAGCCTGCAACCAAATTCTCAGAAAAACACTAATTTGTATTAATTTTTTAAAAATTCACTAAGGAACAATTATGCACCAAGCTGTGAGCTAGGAGATACAGCAGGAAGCAAGAGAGGCATCATCCCTGCCTTCACAGAACCTGCAATCTAGTAGTTGAGGCAGATGACATATAAATGTATAATCATGTGTTGTAGTAAGTGATACTAGGAAACGAGCAGGGTGTCATGAGAGAGACTTAATAGGAGGTACTTATGTCTATGGTCTATCTGAAAATAGGACAAGTAAGCTATAGCTTGCATCATAAGTAGGGATTAGCCAAAGAAAGTTGGGAAGAAGTTTCCAAGAAGTTAGAACAGTACACATGAAGGTCCCGAAGAAGGAAAAAACTTAGTAAGTTCCCCAAACTCCAATGTCAGTGTGGCAAAAGCACAGGGAGTCAAAGGGAGAAAGGAGGGAGGCAGGGGCCAGATGGTAGCAAGCCTTACAGGTTTGGAAAGGAGTTATAACATTAACCCTAAATACAATGGAACATCATTGAAGATCTTGAAGCAGAGGATGATATCACTCATTATCCAGCAATTAGCATGCCCTGAAATCACTTACTAGTTTACTTGTTCTCCCTCTGTTAGTATATAAGATCTAAAACAGCAGAGATTTTGTCTCGTTTCCTGCTTCCTACTGGCATATCATAGATGCTACGTAATAGTTTTTTTTTTAGTCATAGGAATTTTTTTAAGATTGTACTGCAATTATGCAAAATATAGAAAAGTTGGAAAGGACTTAAGGCTCCACATTTCATTCCTTAGTGTATATTTAGAATACTTTTGCACATGTACAGAAAAGAAATACACAAATGTTGACTGCAACATCAATTATGAAAAGAAAAATGAAAAACCATTTCAATTTTGGTCAATAGAAAAATAAACAAATTATGTTCTCTTGTTCTGATATCATACTATGCAACAATTTTAATGAGTAAACTAAAGCTGCTTATATTAACATGAACAAATATTAAAAAACATGTTAAGTAAAATAAACAACCTGTAATCTCATACCATCTATATAATACCATTAATATTTAAAAACAATACTAAATACTGTGTATGGGCTCAAATATGTACCAAAAGTATAAAGCATACATGAGAATAATAAACTCTAAATTTATTTAAGTGGTTACCTCTGGGAAGGAAGGGGGAATAGCATCAGGGAGGGGTATAGAGAAGGTTTTAACTCTACCAACAATTTTTTTTTCTTTAGAAAAAAAATTGTGAAGCAAATATAATACAATGTGAAGATTTTATAAACCTAGAGGGCCTATTTCCATCTAAATGCTTCAATATTTTATAATAAAAAGTTTAAAACCATGTTTAAAAAATTAAGAACTTTGTGGAAAATAATACAGGATTGGAATATGAGAAACCAATTAGGAAACTTCAATGGTCCAGGCAAGGCAAGAGGATGGTCTGGGTTAAGAGAAAGGCAATGAAGGTAAGGCAGATAGGTTAGAAGTTGAGTCTACAGTACTTCCTGATGGATTAGTTGAGGTTGGGAGGGCTAGAAAAAGAAGATGTATCTCTCATTTTAACTTGAGAAGCTATATTGACTCATTTAAGAAATGAAATTTAAGAAATTTAAGAATTTAAGAAATGAAACAGAAGAACACGGGAAAAAAGAGAGAGGCAAACCATAAAACAGACCCTTAACTATAGAGAACAACCTGAGGGTTGCTGGAGGGGTGGGCAGGGGGTGGGCTAAATGAGTGATGGGTATTAATGAAGGCACTTTTTTTTTTTAAGATTTTATTTATTTGACAGAGATCACAAGTAGGCAGAGAGGCAGGCAGAGAGAGAGAGAGGAAGGGAAGCAGGCTCCCTGCCAAGCAGAGAGCCCGATGCAGGGCTCAATCCCAGGACCCTGAGATCATAACCTGAGTCGAAGGCAGAGGTTTTAACCCACTGAGCCACCCAGGTGCCCTAATGAAGGCACTTTTGATGAGCACTGGGTGTTATATGCAAGTGATGAATCACTAAATTATACCCCTGAAACTAATATTCAGGAGTACAATACTCCTATACACTATACACTATATGTTAACTAACTAGAATTTAAATAAAAAATTTAAACAAAAAAAATTGAGAAACTATGGATGAAAGCGCCATTTACTGGAATGGAGGAGATGCAGAATAAGGTGAAAGTCCACAGATAGAAACTCAAGAAGGTTGATGAATCAGTTTATTAAGCAAGGTGATGTGCATCCTGTGACCTCAATCACAAGCTGCGTGTGAGAATTACCTGAGAAGATTTTCAAAAGACCAGATCCTGGGCTCCATTCTAAACTGAATCAATGAAATTAGACATTGGCATTTTTAAAATGTTTATAGGTGATTCTCATATGAGAACAACTGGCCTGAATCATTAAAGAGATTAGTTACTGGTGAGATCAATAAAATTCATTGATAGGGAGAGGCCTAAGATGGGAAGAACTGAGGAGAGCATCACATATTCTAGTGGTTGCATATCAGATGGGATGGACTGTGTTAGACTGGACTTAAAAACCCACTCTGGAGTAGACATGGTCCATCTGTTCTTACCTTTGTGATAATTCTCGTCTCTGGAGAAGGACCTCATCCATCCAAGTCCAACTCTGTGTAGACCAGCCACAAAGACTGTGGGGTACTCATTGTCAAACTATCCAAAGTCCCATGAGAATAATAGACATGGAGATGCTTCAGCATGACCGGGGGCACAAAAATATTAATAACCCTCCTACCACCTCTCCAACTCTCTGTATCCATCTGATAAATTTCTAATGCAAAGCAAAAAAATAATTATGTTGACACATGTGGTGTTAATCTTCCAATTTATAAGCTGTGCCGAAAGATTTATCTCATTAGGTTTTAGTGTTTAAAAAATAATTCATCTTAAAATATGCTTTGTCCAAGTCTTCATTACACTATTTATGGGATAATTCTCACAAATTTACTCAAAAACTTGATAGAAGCCACCTAATGGGAGGTGAGAAGAGCTGATATAATTGTATACTTTAATGTATATTAATCTCTCAACTAATTTCTTAATTTAAAAAAATGAAAGTTGAACACAAAACTGAGGTATAAATTAATTGTAAGAGAAGAAGAAAACTAGGGAAATAATTAGTTAAAGAAACATATTACTCTGATGTGATATAGGGAAGGAAAGTTTAAAAACAGAAGACAGCAAAAAAAATAGATTTCACTTGCCAAGCAATGACCACAAATGATTGTGGTAGTAAGGGAAACATAGGATGTTTTGGAAGATGTAGCTGGAAGTCACATTTAGTGTAAGGTCAGAAAAAATCCTCCAAAGAAAGTGAAATGTTAAGCTGACACCCAAAGAATCAATGTCTCAGAAAGAGAAAATGGTACCCAAAATGCAAAGCAATAGAAAACTGGTAAGTTTGAGGAATTGAAAGAAGTTGAAGATAGCTCTCAAATGAAGGGTCTGAGATGGGACAGGAAAAACCGGCTGGAAACTCATGAAGGGGTGCCTAGTGACCTGGTTTAGAATTATTAATTTATAACAGGAAGAGGAGGGCACTGGAGGGTTTTAAGAAAGTGGATGGGAGTGATATAACTGGTTCTTCACTTTAGAAATACCACTCTGGCTTACATGTGAAGAATGGATCGGAAGCAACAGATCTAGGTGAGAGACAAACAATCTCTGGACTGTGATGGGGGTTAATGATGGTGGGGGTGATGGGAATGGACTGAGTTGAAAGATATTTAGGTGGTAGAATCAGTAGGACTTGCTGATTAATTTGATGAAAGATTGTAAAGAGTAAAAAATGACTCCATATGTTAGGTATAGGTACCTGGGTGAGTGGCAGAGTGATTCACTGAGTGAGAAACACAGGGAAGGACAGACTCGGAGGTGGGAATAGGAGTTCCCTTGTAGAGGTTTAGTTGAGTATAGGTCATCCATACGGTGGTATTTCCCCCAAAGTAGTTTAAGAGATAAACAATACATATTTTTTTTCCTTTTTAAATTTCAGGAAAAGTACTTAGAATGGAAAGTAGAGATAGTTTAGGTAAGAGATCAATAACTTTTAACCTGAGGTCTTCAGAAGTTCATCCCACTCAAAAGCAAAGAAGGCCAAGTAAGGAGGAAACAGGACCAATAAGATAGAATCACTGGCCTATTTATTGCTGAAAATAGCAACTTTAATAGGAAACTAACAAATGCCTCTAGGTCTATAATGAAATATCACATGGAGAATGGTGTCCAATTTTTACTCATCATCTCCCTTAGGACAAAAGAACAAGAAATGATCTATGATAGGTGAGATTTCTAATAAGTTAAAGTAAGGGCTTCTTTAATAAGGTTGTTAAAATCTGGAATGAGTTTCTCATGATTGTGGTAGACTCTTCTTGCTTTAAGTATTTTTATGTCATAATATTTTTCCTATCTCAAATATTTTAAGTATAACTGCTCTTATAAAAAGTAGTGCAGGGATTTTCTCAGCCTTTTGTACAGACCTATTTTTGCATATGATGCTATGATTTTTAATATTTAAAAGAAAAGTAATAAGGCCAAGAGCAATTTTTACTTTTTAGCAATGGAACTGAACTCTGCCCACTACATAGAGAACAGTAATTTGGTACACTTCTTCCTCAGGATCTGCAGCCTATCCTCAGTCAAATGTGATGCCACATAGCACACCCAGAAAATTGGTCTTACCTATAAGATCCACTGGGGGTATAGAGAGAATGAACTTCTGTAGTCTGAGTTTTCAGGTCCTTAAGAAAAGAGCTATGTTCACTGCACTCAAGAATCCCAGCCAGCCACAAAGGGACACAGTTTAGAGACACGTAAGGAGCATCAAAGCAAAAGGAAGTCCATCTCTTCTTTTCATCTTCTCTAAGAAGCCACTCCAGGTTCCCCAAAGCAGGAACCAGAGCTAAGAATTTTATCCAGATTTCAGATTCATGACAAGCATGGATCATATAAGATCTCATTCATCCTCTCGGTATTTAAAGCTTCTCTCCCCAACACTTTATAGTAAAATTTTCCAGTGCTCATGATTAAGCCAAGAACTGGTCTTGACCACCATTTAACCTATAAGGATGATTGTTTTAACAATTTCAACCCCACCTTGGGTTCTTCATAGCCAAAATGATCAAACTTTTCAAGTCTGAGAATGTCCACAGGATGGTAACCTTGTTTTTAGAACATACATATTAGGAAACATGTAAATGCAAAAAGGCCCTATTAATTCCGTGAAATGTTTAATGAACTTGTATCTGAGTCATTGTGTCCATAAATTATAGAGAAAAGGTGATACAAGATATATGTGTATATATGGTATTTCCTCTTTCTTCAGAGACTTATACATTCATAGGAATAGAACAGTGGTTGGCAATCCTTGCTAACATTAGAAGCATGTGGGGAGCTTTAGGTAATTACTGTGGCCCTAGCCCCACCGCGACCAGTTAAATCATATAGATGGGAGGAGGGGCTGGATAGGAGATCTGACTTGGTTAAGAACAACTGAAATAGAGGTCCCTTAATAATTCCAAGCCTCCAGGGGTCTGAGGGGAATAGATTACAAACCTCTGCTTTAGAGCTTTCAGGACAAGTATATGTATTAGCTTTGTTCTGTTTTGTTATGTTCTCCATCCACTTTCCCCTAAGGCTGAACCTACCAGGCCTGCACACTTCTCCAGCACCTTACTATTTCACCCCCGCAAAGAAAGGTTTGGATACCAAGTTCAGTCCCAGGTTTTATCTATATCTTTTTAAACTTCCAAATGGAATTGCAATGTAGAGAAGCTAATGGAAATATGAACTGTAAAAGGAATAAACCTTGAAACTCAAACTGATAGATTGCCAAACTGTCTGAGGCTTAAACAAAAATTACTTTTATTGGTATATCAATTAGTAACACTCATTTGATTCTCATTAATAAAAGCATCTCCTTTACATTTATGATTTATCATAAACATCACTTATTCTCCAGAAAATGCTTAAAAGTCTAAGCTCTCAAAAATTTTGATTCATCTTTAAAGATTTCAAATGTACTATCCTGCTTTTAAGGATAACTAATTGTTCTGAATTGAGGTAAGGCTTGAGATTATAATGCATAAAAACAAAGACATAATAACTAGATAGCTAATTCTTTGGGCCTCTTAAGTCAATGCTTGCTGAGAAAAGTACAAAATTTTCATTGTTGTTCTTAATATGTGTTCACAGAATGTCATTGCCCTCCAGTAAGTAAAAATCTTGTCTCTCTGAATTCTTTCACGAAAAATCTTTAGATTTGAATAGTACAAAATATTACCCAAAAATACATACGTTTTAGAGGCTTAATTTTTTTAATGGACCTTAAGTGCTATGGTGGGTGGTGGAGCAGTTTGCAAATACATAGAGGTCAGCCCTCTTTGGTAAATGTTTAATGAGCATACTTTCATTTAAATCTTCCAAATTGAATTAGCAGTTAACCTCTGCCATAAAAGAATTTAATATGAGGTTTCAAAACCACTGTTATTGTCATTTGAACTCGTTATTTGGTGTCATTGTCATTATCTAGTTGCTTGCGTGGTTATCCATTTTAGTTATGTTGCTAAAGTCAACTTGGTTTGCTGGTGTTCTTTCTTTGTTCTTCCCTTCTTAGTTGGCACTTTTCTTTGGCCCTTACTATAGTCATCATGGCTATTTTTGTTTATCTTTCTTATGACAAATACAAATATATCTCAAGGCAAAAGACACAGGACAATGGAAAAACTACAACACAGTTGAAACCAAAACTGCAGATGAGGTGGTACAAAAGAAAATGATGAATTATTACACTTCTTTAATAGAGAACACAGATCCTTATTACAAATATACTGTAAGTCTGCAGATATACTGTATGTAGAATTAAAATACAACTCCATGCTCTATAAGTTTTGCTGTGTGTAATTAAAATGTCTGAGAAAAGGCCAGTACCTGAAGAGAAAGCTATGCAAAGAGTCAGCTAGAGGCACCTTCCTTCCTATTACAGAGCAGACATCCAAGAACTGCAGTGAATCATGGAGGTAAGGCTATAAGGTAGAACCAGGAAGGTCAAGAAGTCTGCAAATATGAAGAAGGGTTGATCAGCATGGAGTCATGGTTCAGGCACCAAACAGTCAGGAACCAGGAATACAGGGAAAGCCAAGGACAAGACAGTGATGCATGAAAAATCTGATCTGGGTTGGGAGTATGACCGTAACAGTGATACACTGGAAAATTGGTCTCACCATTTGTTAAAACCTAATGAAGGGGGGTACTTGGGTGGCATCTGTTACACTTCTGTCTTTGGCTCAGGTCATGATCTCGGGGTCCTGGAATCCAGCCCTGTTCAGTGGGGAGCCTACTTCTTCCTCTCCCTCTGCCTCTCACCCTACTTGAGCTCACTTGCTCTCTTTCTCTCTTCAGATAAATAAATAAATAAATAAAACTAACAAAGACCACCTCCAGCAGAAACCTCCTTGTACTTTTCAAACTGTGGGTCATTGAGATAACCTGAAAAGTGGCCTCAAAATATAACTAATTTGTTAGCAACTGTATCAAGGCCTGACCTTTCCTGCCCAGGCATCCTAGGGCTCTCTACACTTTTAGCAGGATATAGCACCAGTCTAAATAGCCCTGCTGTTTTTTTTAAACTATCATTGTCCTGGCTATGAAATTTTTTACCATAAAAATTCACCAGTTAGCACTGGGTGTTGTGCAAAAACAATGAATACTGTTATGCTGAAAAAAATAAATAAATTTAATAAAAAAAAATTCAGTCCAATTGAACTGCTACACAGACTGTCAATGGAATTTAATATTTTCTTTTTTTTTTTTTATTCGACAGAGAGAAATCACAACTAGGCAGAGAGGCAGGCAGAGAGAGAGAGAGGAGGAAGCAGGCTCCCTGCGGAGCAGAGAGCCTGATGCGGGGCTCAATCCGAGGACCCTGGGATCATGACCTGAGCCGAAGGCAGAGGCTTTAACCCACTGAGCCACCCAGGCGCCCCGGAATTTGATATTTTCTGAAAATCACAGAGAACAAAGGACAAAAGGATTGCCGAGATACTATTGTTGGGCAACTTTCTCATATAGATGATCTTTCAACTCTTTGAATCTGACCTTCTCCACATTTAATTGCTAAACATCACAACACTATATGTGGCACAGTGTATATAATGCTAGAAAACATCCTGATTTTCAAAAGGATAAATATTAGAAACTAAAAATTAGCAGCCTGACACTAACAAAACAAAATTCTCAACAAACTATTAAACCAGTAGATGATAATAAGCTTGAAAGAAAGTGGTTAAGAACAAATCTTGCGGCCACAAGAGTGTTCAACCACTCAAAGTTCACATTAGAAAAGATCAGGCTCTTTCACTGGGAAGAAGACTTGCAAGTTGCATGTCACTACTTCCCTCGGGCTGGTTGGTTCCATATTCACTGCATTCCCTCTATAAGCCACCATGTCCCTGAAATCCTCTTTTCCTGTCCTATACCAGGCTCTCCATTTCACTGGTGCTCATCCTAGCTTGGTTGCAAGTAAGCAGCAGTACTGAGAGTTCTTGGACACCCCCTAGAAATTATATGGTCATGTGCATCACAAAACAGTGGGGCATGAATCTCTAGCCCTCTAATATGAGACGAAGAGCCATGTATCAAACTGAAGGTGTTGATATGTGGTTAGGTCTCTCAGAGGTTTGTTTCCACCAACACAAATCATTCATAAATAATCTGGACAGACACCGGAGTGGACTCAGCACTCAGGGCATCTTATCCAGGATAAAGCACCAAGATGCTTTCTAAGAAATGCTTATAAGTAGGAGCCTTCTAGAAAGATATCCTGGAGAACTGAGTCACACTGATTTTTGGCAGTCTTGTCTAAATTATTCCGCCTTGGATAGGATGAATTAGCCCCTCCTGAAACTGTTCTCCCTGCCTGCTGCCTTGTTCCAGATATTTCCTTGACTGGCTGGCAGAACACCGTAATGGCCTTCTTACAAACTGGATCAAGTCCTTGGCAGAGCCAACCATCACAGTTTTCCAGTCTGGGTTTGGCGGGTTAGAAAGATTAGACAAGGTCAGGAACCATTCTATGACCGTTCCGTAAATCTCAATTCACTTTAATAAAATGAGCAGTTTAACCACCTACCATTCTTCCCTGGTTTAGGGTATGCATAGGATGGAACAACAGAAGCAAAATCCACAAAAACCCTGGCGTGCCAAATCTACAAGACTCTTTCATGCTCCCATGGATGAAGCAGTAACAGGCTTCTAATGGCAATGGGAAGTTCAACTTTAAAACTTCGTAGTGTCTCAATCCCTCTGTTTACTTAAAAAGAAAGAACACCTTATGAGCATGTTCCCCCCACCATATCCTACCCACCAACATGCACATATACAAGAACAGCTGATACATCTGGCTACACCCTACACCCAAACACAGGACACTTCATACTATTGGTCATGCGGACATCAAACAGTTAGAAAAACTGACTACAAGGTGGATCATCAAGCTGGCCAATTTGAAATCATCATGTCAAACAACTGTATCATACAGAATACATCATTTAACTACAGTGCACTTTAGTTAGAAAAATAAAATAAATAATATATTTGAAAATTTAATATATATTGCTGAACAGCTTATCATTCAGAAAAACCAAAATGGAATCATAAACTTTTTAGAAAATATTTAGAAAAATAACAGGGTGCTGTTATAAGTATTATGTATCAAAACAAGGACAGTTTTGTGTAACAGAGTTATAAAGAATCTTTTTTTAAAATTTTATTTATTTATTTGACAGAGAGAAAGACATCACAAGTAGGCATAGAGGCAGGCAGAGAGAGAGGGGGAAGCAGGTTCTCCACCAAGCAGAGAGCCCGATGTAGGGCCCCACCCCAGGACCCTGAGATCATGACCTGAGCTGAAGGCAGAGGTCCAACCCACTGAGCCACCCAGGTGCCCCGAGTTATAAAGATTCTTAAAGTTTTACTCTTAAATGCTTACATTAGAAAAGAAAGAAAAGTTCAACTTAGTGAAGTGAATATCCAGCCACAAGGAATTAGAAAAAAAGAATAGCAAACAAAACTCAAAAAGACAAGAGAAGATGATAAAAATAAGAGCTGAAGTCAACAATAAAGGAAATAAACATATAATGAAGAGGGTCAATAAAGGTCCAAAAAGTAATAAAATATACCAATCTAGAGAATATAATCAAAAGGAAAAAACAAGAAAGGTATTAAACTTTTTTTTAAAGATTTTATTAATTTATTTGACAGAGAAAGAGAAAGAAAGCACAAGCAGGGGGAGCAGCAGGCAGAGGGAGAGGGAGAAGCAGCCTCCCTGCAGAGAAAGAAGTCCGATGCAGGGCTCGATCCCTGGACTCTGGCTGGGATCACAACCCAAGCAGAAGGCAGATGCTTAACCAATCTAGCTCCCCAGATGCCCCAGAAAAGCATTAAAATTTTTAAATAAAAAGGGGGTAAAGCTATAATTGCTACAGAGATTAAACAGATAAAATGTTTTAACAACTCTATGTCTATTAATTTGAAAACTTAGAAGAAATAAATAGATCCATACATATTAACAAAACCAGCTCTTTAAAGCTTTTAAGAAATTGAATCAGTAGTTTAAAATAGTCCCATTAGGGGGGCGCCTGGGTGGCTCAGTGGGTTAAAACCTCTGCCTTTCGCTCAGGTCATGATCCCAGGGTACTGGGATCGAGCCCCTCATCGGGCTCTCTGCTTGGCAGAGAGCCTGCTTCCTCCTCTCTCTCTCTCTGCCTGCCTCTCTCCCTACTTGTGATCTCTATCTGTCAAATAAATAAATAAAATAAAGTAGTCCCATTAGGTGTGTGTGCAGGCATGTGTGCACATGCACACACAAACAAACACACACATACACAGGATGCAGATGAATTTCCAGGAAATTCTACCATTCAAGCATTAGGAAATTCTAATCTTACACAAACGATTCCATACCATGGAAAAAGAGTCATTTGTAATATAACGCATTTCAGAACCAGACAGGGATATTATAAGAAAAGAAAAATATAGGCCAATCTCTTACAGATGCAAAACCTCTGAAAATAAACATTTTTATAAAACAAATCAGACAATGTATAAACAGGATAACTTATTAAGACCAAATTGGTTTTTACTAGGAATTCTAGATTAGTTTATCATGAGAAGATCAATTAAAGTAATTCAGTATATTAATAATTTAAGGTAAAAAAAATCAAATCTTAATAGAAGCCAAAAAAAAAAATGGATAACCTTCTATATTCATTTGTGATTTAAAAGAAGAGAAACAACCTCCTTAGCAAACTAGGAATGGAAGTCACTTTCTTAACCCAATTAAGGGCATTTCAGAAGACCCAGAGAAACTTCATACCTAACAAAGAGACTTTGAAAGCATCCTCTATAAGCTCAAGTTCAAGATAAGAATGTCTGTTTTCATCAAACCTATTCTACATAGTACTAGAGGTCCTTACACACAGTAAAGCAAGAGAAAGAAATAAAAGGTAAAGGATTGAAAAGAAACAAAAATGTTCATCATTTGTATATGCTATGATTGCTTATGCAGAAAATCTTAAAGGAAAAAAAAAACCTTAACGCATAGGGATTACCTAATACATGTTTGCTGAGGAAATAAGCAATAAAATAATTGTGCAGATTAAGTGAAATAACCTGTGTCAACTATTTGGCATATAGTAGAAACTTAATAAATACTACTTTCCTTTCCCTTAAAATTTACATTTTAGTTATTTATGTCATGTTGCCAAAAGAAATTTTAAGTAGGAATTTAATTTAGTAAGAGATGTTAAATCAAAATCTATATACAAAAGTGAATTACATTTCTAGATATCCACAACAATTAGCTAGAAAGTAAATTTTTAAAACACACAATTTAAAATAGCTAAAAAACATTTTTTAATATCTACAAGAAAGTAAAAAATGTTAAACCTTCTATAGAGAAAGCTTAAAAATTTCATTGAAAGACATTAAAGAATAGTGACTGGGAAGATCTGTCATATTATCAGTTAAGAAGACTAAATATCATAAAGTATATTATAATTCTCTCCAAATTGATCTTTAACTTCAGCACAATTCTAACAGAACTCAACAAACTGATTACAGAATTTACAGGAAAGAAAGGAGGGCCAATAAAAGCTAAGATACTCCCGAAGAACAAGGTGTGGGGAGGGGTTGGGAGATTCTCTACCAGATATCAAGACTTACTATAACCAATGGAAATCAAGACAGTATGATATTAGTGCAGGCACAGACTAATAGTCCAAAGGAAGAATAGAGGGCCTAGTAATAAATCCATGCCTATATGGAAAAAGAATTTATGACAAAGAAGACATTAAGGGTCATGAGAAAAGGTGATCTAATCAATAAATGACACAAGGTCAATTGTTTTACCAAACAGAAACAAACTTGAAGTTGTATCCCTTTCCTGTATACCAACACAAAAATGAATTGCAATTAAATACTTGATATAAAATACCAAGTTATAAAATTTGCCAAAGACAATATCAAATATTTTCTCTATAACCTTGTTTCTTAAATAAGAAGCAAATAATGTAAAATTTAATGAGAAGATTAATAAATCACAGTAAAACTCAGGCTTTAAACTCACCATTAAGAATGAAAGCAAGAGTACAGGCAAGATGGCAGAGGAGTAGGGGACCTAAATTTTATCTGTTCCCAGGAATTCAGCTAGAGAGTTATCAAACCATTCTGAACACCTACAAACTCAACAGTAGATTGAAGAAAAGAATAGCAGCAATTCTATGAACAAAAAACAACCACTTTCTAAAAGGTAGGACGTGCAGAGAAGTGAATCTGAGGCGGTATCTGGGAAGATAGGCTGGGGGTGGGGGAGGGAGCCTCCATCAGCCACTTACCAGCAACTGAAAGAGCAGTGGAGAACGAAATCAGAACTTTTACAAGTCTGCTCCATGAAGGGACATCACACCAGTGGCTAAGCAGGGGGTGGAATCTTCACTGGGACAGTGTGGTCTCAGGACCCTCAGGGTTACAGAAAGATGGGGTGCTGAGTGTGGCAGAGCTCCCAGGTATCAGAGTGGGGAGGCAGGCTCCAAAGATGCAGCTGAGGAGTAGGTTCTCAGCTTGGGATTGCCATAAACCATGATCCAAGGCACATTTGGGCCACTGCTCCTTGAGCAGGGACCCCACAAGTAGCATATCCGGGAAGACCCCCCTTCCTTCACCCAGAGGAGCAGCATGGGAGTACACTGCAGGAATAGACTGGGTTTGGAGACTCCAAACATAGCCATTCACCAAAGATAGAAATGCTCAGTCACAGGCCAGGTGAGGTCGGTGCGGCCTGAGACCAGGGAGACAGGAGTGATTGACTGCTTTGCTCTGAGGGCACACTGAAGAGGGGGACCCCAAGGTCTCTGCTCCTCCGACTCCTCCGGGGCTGGAGACTGGGAGGCCGCCATTTTCACTCCCATCCTCCAAAGCTGTATGGAAAGCGTTCAGGGAACAAAAGCTATGGAGAGCAAATCTGAGTAGATTACTTAGCCTGGCCCCTGGCAAGGGCGGTGCAATTCCGCATTGAGCAAAGACACCTGAGAATCACTGCAACAGGCTCTTCTCCCTGAAGATCAGCAAGAACACTCAGCCTAGACCAAGTTTACCCATCAATGAGAACTGCCAGTCTCCAGTGTTAGGGGAATATAGCAGATAACATTATGGCTTTTTCCCATGATTTTTTAGCCTTTCAAAGTCAAGTTTTTAAAAAATTCTTTATTTTTTCTTTTTCTTTTTTTTTTTTAATTTTCCTTCTTTCTTATTTTAACCAACATCTTTTCAGTTCCTCTTAAAAAATCCTTTCCGATTTTCATTTTTACAGTCATATTCTATCCCTTCATTGTATTTAACCTTATTTTTTGTATATATATATATATTTTTCTTTCTTTAAAATTTTGGGGTACAGTTTCTTCTAACAGACCAAAATATAAATTTGGCATATGACTTTGTTCTAGTCTCCCGCCTGATCACATTCTCTCCTTTTATTTTAAAATTTTTTTCTTTCTTTTTTCTACCAACTTCTTATCAACTCCTTTTTAAAAATATTTTTAGGGGCGCCTGGGTGGCTCAGTGGGTTAAAGCCTCTGCTTTCGGCTCAGGTCATGATTCCAGGGTCCTGGGATCGAGCCCCGCATCAGGCTCTCTGCTCAGCAGGGAGCCTGCTTCCTCCTCTCTCTCTCTGCCTGCTTCTCTGCCTACTTGTGTTTGCTGTCTGTCAAATAAATAAATTAAAAAAAAATCTTTAAAAAAATATTTTTAAACTTTCTTCTTTACAGTCATATTCCATCCCTTCATTGTATTTCCCCCATTTTTGTATATATATGTTTTTCTTTCTTCAAAATTTTAAAAGGCAGTTTCTTCTAACAGACCAAACTACACCCAAAATTTAGTGTGGCTGTGTTCTATTCACCAGCTTGATCATATTCTTTCTTTCTTTCTTTCTTTCTTTCTTTCTCTCTTTTCCCCCTGGTTTCAGGTCTCTTCTGATTTGTTTAGTGTATATTTTGCTGGGGTCATTTTTACCTTTTACCATTTTGTTCTCTCATTCATCTATTCTTCTCAAGACAAAATGGAAAAACTCACCTCAAAAAAAAAAAAAAAGGAACAAGAGGCAGTACCAACTGCCAGGGACCTAATCAATATGGACATTAGTAAGATATCAGAACTAGAATTCAGAATGACAACTATAAAGATACTAGCTGGGCTTGAGAAAAGCATAGAAGATACTAGAGAATTCCTTTCTGGAGAAATAAAAGAATTAACATCTAACCAAGTTGAAATCAAAAAGGCTATTAATGAGGTGCAATAAAAAATGGAGACTCTAACTGCTAGGATAAATGAGGCAGAAAAGAGGATTAGTGATATAGAAGACCAAATGATGGAGAATAAAGAAGCTGAGAAAAAGAGAGATAAACAATTACAAGGATCACAAGGAGAGAATTCAAGAGATAAGTGATACCATAAGATGAAACAATATTAGAATAATTGGGATCCCAGAAGAAAAAGAAAGAGAGAGAAGGCCAGAAGGTATATTGGAGCAAATTATAAGGAGAAATTTCCTAATTTGAGGAAGGAAACAGGCATCAAAATCCAGGAGGCCCAGAGAACCCCCTTCAAAAATCAGTAAAAATAGGTCAACACCTCATTATCTAAGAGTAAAACTTACAAGTTTCAGAGACAAAGAAAATCCTGAAAGTGCTCAGGACAAGAGGTCTGTATCCTACAATGGTATAAATATTAGACTGGCAGAAGACCTAGCCACAGAGACCTGGCAGGCCAGAAAGTACTGGCATGATATATTCAGAGCACTAAATGAGAAAAATACAGAGCTAAGAATACTATATCCAGCTAGGCTGTCACTGAAAATAGACATAAAGAGATTTCAGGACAAACAACAACAAAAGAATTTGCAAATACTAAACCAGCCCTACAGGAAATATTGAAAGGGGTCCTCTAAGCAAAGAGAGAGCCTAAAAGTAACATAGATCAGAAAGGAACAGAGACAATATACAGTAACAGTCATCTTACAGGTAATACTGAGCCTGGGTGGCTCAGTGGGTTAAAGCCTCTGCCTTCGGCTCGGGTCATGATCTCAGGGTCCTGGGATCGAGTCCCGCATCGGGCTCTCTGCTCGGCAGGGAGCCTGCTTCCTCCTCTCTCTCTGCCTGCCTCTCTGCCTACCTGTGATCTCTATCTGTCAAATAAATAAATAAAATCTTTTTTAAAAAAATAAAAAATAAAAAATAAATTCTTATCTTTCAGCAGTTACCCTGAACGTAAATGGACTAAATGCCCCAATCAAAAGACATAGGGTATCATAATGGATAAAAACACAAGACCCATCAATATGCTGTCAATAAATAACTCATTTTAGACTCAAATAATTATAATAACCAAAATAAATAAATAAAATATTTTTTAAAAAAGAATGAAACGCAAGCAATAAAGTAGGGAAAGATATTTACAATATATATAACCATTAAGGAGGTTGGTCTTCAAAGGGTTCATTGTAAAGCATGTATGTGCCCCACTGCCCACTATAATCAGTCTCTTCTTTTCCTGGCTAGGAGACAAATGAAGGCCCTGGCTGGCTATGTCAGTGGGCTCAGTGCCAGAGACTGTGTGCTGGTGGCACTGGTGGTATTGACCCAACATATATTTACCTTGAAGAGAAGGATACAGAGGAATATCAAGATCATTAAGATGAATATTGAATAGGGGCGCCTGGGTGGCTCAGCGGGTTAAGGCCTCTGCCTTCGGCTCAGGTCATGATCCCAGGGTCCTGGGATCGAGCCCCGCATCGGGCTCTCTGCTTGGCTGGGAGCCTGCTTCCTCCTCTCTCTCTCTCTGCCTGCCTCTCTGCCTACTTGTAATCTCTATCTGTCAAAAAAATAAATCTTTAAAAAAAAAAAGATGAATATTGAATAGCTAAGAAATGACTAACTTAAAGTCTGCTATCTTTGTGAAAAGGATACCAAAACTCTAGAAACATCCAATTCTCATCAAGAATCCTACAAGGGTAGAAAAAAATTGTCTGTGACCATGGTCTTGTCATAGGAGGAGCTGCCATACTTCTGGTAATAATCGACTTTGATATCACACTCAGGAAATACAAGGGAAAGGGAAAAGATGCCCAACGTGTTGTAAGTGCAGCGTTGGTGGTATAGTGGTGAGCATAGCTGCCTTCCAACGTGTTATAATATCATCAACAACTGTAAACTACTTATAGGTAGGTGGGAGTCAAGATGGCGGAGAAGTAGCAGCCTGAGACTACATCAGGTAACAGGAGATCAGCTCGATAGCTTATCTAAACATTGCAAACACCTACAAATCCAACGGGAGAGTGTAAACTACTTATAGGTAAATGTCAAAAAATATATATTCAACTAAAAGAAAAGTATTATGTTATTAAAGTTGATCTTGTTCTTACCAGAGATTAGAACTATCCTTATATGGTAGGATAGAACACTAAGTCATATAATCTGCCAGTTGAACAAGCTTTATCAAAAGCTAAACTTAAAGAAATTATGGAAGGATCTGATGTCATGTTCAAGGAAGGAAATAAGAATTTATTTGATAAGCTCCAACAACACAATATCCCTGTGTTCATATTTTCTGTATAAAATAGGTGATATACTACAAGAGTATTATCATCCAAATATCAAAGAAGTGTCTAACCTCACAAATTTTGATGAAAATAAGGCTTTCAAAGGACAAAGAGGGGAATTAATACACACATTTAACAAAACCAGAATATTTTAATCCACCAAAAGACAATAGCAACTTAATGCTTTTGGGAGACTCCCAAGTGGACTTATGAGTGAGGGAGCTAATATTGAATATATTCATAAACTGGCTATCTAAGTGATGGAACGGGTAAACTTTTAGGAAAGTACCTGGACTCTTTCAATATCATTTTTGTACAATTTCATACTCATTCAAGATAGCCAACATTATCCTACAGAAGATTCTATAAACACATATCTTTCAGGAACACCTCTCTCTCATAGAAGCAACTGATACAAAAACTTCTCATCTGTTCATCTTGCTGAAAGGCAGCTATTTATACTATATTTTTGCTCTTGAAGTTTTTCCTTTATGTTACTTCCACATTTTCAAATATGTTGAATCCATCAGGGGTAAACCCCTTTTTCTCTACCTCTTCCAACACACTTCCCACCATATTTTTTAAACTGGTTAAAAACAAAACAAAACAAAAAATTAAAGCCAAAACGAGAAAATAACTCCCTATTTTCTAAAGTTGATTTCAGAGTTTAATATTGTCAAGCAATATACAGGAGTCTTTTTATACTGGGAAAGTTGATATAATTTTGAAAAGAAGTTTGTGAAATAGTCAAATAGTGTGCATGATTTTAAGGTTGCTGTTTTTATAATTTGGGTAAATTATGCTTGATGGTATCACCATCTCAAAAAAAAAAAAAAAGAGTTGGGGGGGGGGTGATTTGAGGACCTCTTTAATGACCAGGAAAATACAAATTAAAACCACAATGAGATGCAACTTTCAACACAGCAGATTGGCAGAAATGAAGAAGGCAGAAATAATATCAAGTGTTAAGAATGTAGAGCAACTGAAACCAAACACATGGATAGAGGGAGTGTAACTGGTGTGACCCTACTTGGGAAAATAGTTTGTCATCTATAGCAAATTTGATATGTGCATTAACAATGACCCAGCAATTCTACTTGTACATGTATACTCCAAAGAAACTCTCACACAAGTATATTAGTTTCCTATTGCTACTTTAACAAATTACCACAAATTCAGTGGCTTAAAGCAACACAAAATTTATTCTCTTACAGTTCAGAAGTCAGAAGGAGGTCAGAAGTCCTAAATTCAAGGTCAGCAGGGCTGTGTTCCTTCTAGAGGCTCTAGGGGAGCCTAGAAAAGCATTTCCTTTTAGCTTTCGTAGGCTGTCTACATTCCTTGGTTTATGGCCTGATCCCCCATCTTCAAATGCACTTCCAAGCAGCACAGCATCTTCTAATTTCTCAATCTGACCCCCCTCCTTCTCTTATGACTATGTATTGGGCCCACCCAGATAATCCTGAGTAATCTCCCCATATCAAGATTGTTAGGTTAATCACATCTTGAAAGTCCCTCTTGTCACATAAAGTAACAGTCACAGGTTCTGAAGACTAGGATGGGGACATTGTAAACCAGGAGACATGTACAAATGTTTATAGCAGGAAAAACAACAACAGCAACCTAGAAGTAACTCAAAAGTCCGTCAACGGTAGAACGGGTAAAGTGTGATATATTTATTCAAAGGAATGTTACATATCATTGGATATTATTACTATGCATTTCAACATGAATTGGTCTTGAAAACATGTTGGGTAGAAAAAGCAAGAAACAGAAGAATATACATAGAATAATTCCATTTATACCAAGTTCAAAAGCAGATAAAACAAAATTGTATGCTGTAGGAAAACATACATAGGTGGAAAAGCCATAAAAACAAAAGAAAAGCAAGGGAATAATTGCACAATACTCAGGATTGTGATAACAGGGGTGAGGTTCAGGAAGGAGGACAATATAGTTATAAAGGGGCAGCAGAAGACTTCAGTGCTAATGGCTGTGTTTTCTATTTAAACCTGGTGGAATAGAAAAATGTCCAGTTCATAATTATTCTTTATGCTGGGTATACATATTTTCCTTTCCCCCTTGGTTTATATGATACATTTCACAATGTCCAAAAAAAGGAGATGGACGATACAATGAAAACTGGAAGGCCAATATATTCAGCACACATTCTGTTACTTTAATTTGCAGAGTTCTAAGGGATACGCTTTAGCAACATACATGAGCAGTTAACAACCTGTTCTCACTATGTTAATGGGAACATTGTGGCTAAACCACTAAGTTAAAACTTTACTCCATGGGATTATTGGTAGTAAAACTGAATGTTTATTCAGAGGACTACACATACACACCGCAATTTGTTCACTTTTCTCACTCTTGTACTGTGCACTAACATTACCATGTATTACAGATGATCTACTAAATAGGACCACCTTCCTTCTCAACAGTCCTTTCCATCCTTTCCACTGTGTTTTGTCCACAACTTTTATGACTTTGATGCTGCCGACAAGTAATCTTAAATTAAGAATCTAATCAATAAATATAGATTGATAATAATGTGCAGGCAGACATATTTTTTAATATGCAATTTCTCCAAATAACCTCTAACTCGATAAGTCACAATGAGATATTTTCACATGCAGAAACATTTTTCAGAAGTGGCAGAACCCAGGATTTACTTTAAGTCCATGTGGCAATAGTTTTCCCATTTTTCCACATGTATGACAGATGTCATTGTCAAGGTATCAAAGCACTTAATTCCCCTTTTGAAATATTATCTGTCCAGTTTCATACCTTCCCCATATCTTTTCTGTAAGAAAAGAGAGTATTTCAAGCATTATCCCCTTAAATGTTACCATATATTTACCTGAACTGCCTATGAACTAAAGGACTCCCTTGAGCATAAGTTTGTCATAAGAGCCATATTTATTATCTGCTAGAAACTTTAGATGGTAACAAAAATAACTCTGCCACATTAAGAAATTTTTCCTGGGGTGCCTGGCTGGCTCAGTCAGCAGAGTATCTGACTCCTGATCACAGGGTCATGAGTTCAAGCCCCATATTGGATGTAGAGGTTACTTAAAAAATAAATTAACTGACTTTTAAAAAGTATCTTTATTCCTATTTAAAGAAAAGGAGTTTTTCCTTTCTTTTCAAAAACTTTTAAAGAAACCGTATAAATATTCCTATTTCTTTTTCCTGTTTCTGTAGGGGTCTAAGTAATGAGTATGCTGTCTTGTGAGAGCAAAGGGGACAGTTAGTAAGTGTGGTCATTTTCTTACAAGAAAATAAGAAAAGGGATATAATACAGCTCAACTGACTTCACATATCACATAGTGTTTATACAATAATTCTAAAAAGATATATAATTAATGAAATCCATATGAGTTATATATTTTATCTATTTATATTATAAAACATCTAACAAACTTTCACTATATATACAATTTGATTTATTTTTCTTTTTTGATTTTTATTATTATATTCAATTAGCTAACATATAGTACATCATTAGTTTTTTGATGTAGTGTTCAATGATTCATTAGTTGTATATATATACAATTTTAAAAGGGTAGGTGGTTAATCACCTCGTACTAAATCACTGTTGCAAGCAACAAGAAATAGAAGATTAATAATTCACCAATGTTGAACTAGGTTCCAAGTAGGCATAACACCCATCTCCCCCTTGACTGAAGTATTTTAACCAGGAATGGGGTACCCTTTGACCCCACTTTTCATTAATGAAGATGTACCTGGTAGGCTTAATTACAACTCAGTTTTGACAGCAGGGGCTAACAAAGGATTTAGGTTTCCTCTATTCTGTGGTTCAGAGTACTAAAGAAATATATCCAAAACACCAATGACAGAAGATTCTAATACCTCTAATGGCTCTGTTCTTGTCAACTGGGAAGAACACCTTGGGAATTGCACAGTAGGTAACTTACATGTATGAAAATGAAAGTAATGAGCAGTAAAACAATGACCCAAGGTTGTGGGCAGTAAGTGACTCAGCCTGGGTATTAACATAGGACTGCTTGATTTTTCACATCCACACAACACACAGTGTACTCAGATTTTATATGTCACATCATCTGAATCTTAATTATAAAAATTTGAACCAACTTTAGTACACAGATCCACGAAGACTAGTAAAGACTTAGGGTTGAAATAAAAATTTTCCCTCTTGTATTTCACCTTGTGCTTCTAAATTTGATCTCATGGAGGTTCCCACACCCCCCACACACACACACACCAGATGGAAGTTTTAAGCCCTTAGTAATTCATCAGGACTGACTCCAGCTGTGAGATGCAGAGTAACAAAAACCTGCATAATTTCCTTGACCTGTCATCTTAGACCATCCACCCACAGGACATCTGACACCATCTTTTCAGATTGGCCTCTTCCCTGAAACAGGATCATGGCAGCTTGTAAATTTCTTAGCCACAAATTCTTTCAACTCAACTGAAATAAAAAGAGATGAGAAATAATCCCAATAATCCATATTTTTGAAAATAACTGATTTAGAGTTATATTTGCCTTAGCAGTGATCTGAGATAAAACAAACCTCTTAAAGTCATCACAAGGAGGAATTATACAGCTAAAATACTCTTCTGTGGTCCAGCAAAAATCAATGCATCTTGGCCAAGTTTCTTAATAAACTTCCAAGGAAAGGTTAAGTACTTTTGAAAGGTCATGATAGGGAGCCTAAACTCTATTCCTGTCTCCTCTAACAGGCAATTGAGGGCTCAGGACACTGGATCTGGATCTGGATCAGTGTGTGGTACAGCAGCTGCCTGGGCTCAGTGTAAGGATGTGCTGTAGTCAAAAGGTGGAAGACGATGGGAAATATAGGGAGCATTTGAAAAGAAGGCTAAGGGACGCCTGGGTGGCTCAGTGGGTTAAAGCCTCTGCCTTCGGCTCAGGTCATGATCTCAGGGTCCTGGGACCGAGCTCCACATTGGACTCTCTCTCAGCAGGGAGTCTGCCTCCCCATGCCTGTCTCTCTGTCTACTTGTGATCTCTCTGTCAAATAAATAAATAAAATCTTACCAAAAAAAAAAAAAAAAAAAGAAGAAGAAGAAAAAGAGGAAAGAAAGAAAGAAAGAAAGAAAGAAAGAAAGAAAGAAAGAAAGAAAGAAAAGAAGGCTGAATCAGAAAACAGAGAGGAGCATGTAAAAAAAGTCAATCAGGAAAAAAAAAAGTCAATTAGAGGAGCCAGACAGAGAGAAACAATCAAAGTACACTGTTTCAAAGAAAAACACTGGAAAGTTCAGAGCTTTTGGTGGGAGGCAAGGCCTGAAACAATTTCCTAGGATCAAAGGATACTGGCCTCCTTGGCTGTGGATAGTGAGGAACACATTTAAGATGCTGAAGGGGAAGATTTTACGGATTTTTTTCTCCCTTTCCTTTTCCAGGATAAAGATGAATTATAAGCCTTTAAACATAGATTCTAAACAGTATTCTCATAAAGCCCATTTCTGTTTATGGTTCATACAATGCAGCTTTACACTAGCACAATCATACTTGGCTGATAGGTATTCAGTACACATTTATGAAGCGGAATTTAAGAAATGGCGCTTTTCACTACTGCGTATTTACCCCAAAGACACAGATGTAGTGAAAAGAAGGGTCATTTGTACCCCGATGTTTACAGCAGTAATGGCCACGGTCACCAAACTGTGGAAAGAACCAAGATGCCCTTCAATGGACGAATGGATAAGGAAGATGTGATCCATATACACTGTGGAGTATTATGCCTCCATCAGAAAGGAAGAATACCCAACTTTTGTGGCAACATGGACGGGACTGGAAGAGATTATGCTGAGTGAAATAAGCCAAGCAGAGATAGTCAATTATCATATGGTTTCACTTACTTGTGAAGCATAACAAATAACATGGAGGACATGGGGAGATGGAGAGGAGAAAGGAGTTGAGGGAAATTGGAAGGGGAGGTGAACCATGAGAGACTATGGACTCTGAAAAACAACCTGAGGGTTTTGAAGGGGCGGGGGGTAGGAGGCTGGGGGAGCCAGGTGGTGGGTATTAAGGAGGGCACGTATTGCATGGAGCACTGGGTGTGGTGCAAAAACAATGAATACTGTTACGCTGAAAAGAAATTAAAAAAAAAAAAAGAAATGGCGCTTTTTTTTTTTTTTAAGATTTTATTTATTTATTTGACAGAGTGACACAGCGAGAGAGGGAACACAACCAGGGGGAGTAGGAGAGGGAGAAGCAGGCTTCCCACTGAGCAGGGAGCCCAATGTGGGGCTCCGTGTGGGCACAATCCCAGGACCCTGGGATCATGACCTGAGCCAAAGGCAGCCGCTTAATGACTGAGCCAACCAGGCGCCCCGGGAAATGGCTTTTTGATGAGAAGCAATGCTGTTTTCCTCACGGACAGTATCTGTCATGGGCAGATGATTCACACTGATGCCTTATAAATAGCATGGATTCTTTAGGAAATTTCTCCACTGAGCCCTCCTTTTTTTTTTTTTTTTAAGATTTTTTTATTTTTATTTGACGGATGGAGATCACAGAGAAGCAGGCAGAGAGAGAGGAGGAAGCAGGCTCCCCGCTAAGCAGAGATCCCGATGTGGGGCTCGATCCCAGGGCCCCGGGATCATGACCTGAGTCGAAGGCAGAGGCTTTTAACCCACTGAGCCACCCAGGCACCCCCTGAGCCCTCCTTTTATACTAAATTCAAGTTACTAGCCAAAGCCTGCAGTGTTAAGTGCATGTACGGTTAGTTGGTTGGTTGGATGGATGGATGGATGGATGGATAGATGTGTATATGGATGAATGTGTGTGCCTGCGTGTGTGTGTGTGTGTGTGTGTGTGTGTGTGTGTGTGTGTGTGTGTATGCACATAAAGACAGGTCAGGAGCCTACTGACATTAAAACTTGCCTTGAAGAGAGAGCAGCTACACAATCTGGTTTTGCAGCAACAGAGAGTCCATGACTCTGGCTTTCAATCTTGGTCTTCTGAGCCAGTAGACAGCATCAGGTAGACAATTCATACCAATTACTCTAGCATTGCCTGTGTAAGTTAGCCTTTCAAAGAGATACTAAAAGAGGTTTGTGATCTGTTTAACTTATAAAGGAACGGACATAATTATGAAACTGATCCTTCTGATAATAAAAATGAATGTTCTCATTTACCAAGAGACTACCATGGGCCTGGTATTTGTTCCAGGTGTTTGACATACATATGATATTCACAGCAGCCACTCAAAGTGAATATTATTGGCCTTGTTATGCACATGAGGAACCTGAGGCTAAAAGAAGGTAAGTAAATTTACCTAATGTGAGTAATTTACCAATAACTGAGTTAGAGTGCTGACTTGGAGATGCTAGGATCTAAAGCTTAGGCTCTTTTCATAAGACTATGCTATTTTGAAGAGTTAGCTGTTTGCGCTTAGGGCCACTGCCTATGTTGCTGTGAGATGCAATTCCACAACCAGGAGATCCATCAGTGGTAATAAACAGTAGTTTATGTTCAACTTAATGTACCAAAACAGTCAGAAGTTAACACTGTCATTCTTCTTGTTCGCCAGATTCAACAGGGTGGTCATTCTTTTTCTAGCCTATGATTAAATACTTCAGCAAGGGTTGACTTCTGCAGAAGGAAAGCACAGAAGAAATCAAGTATGCTTTCCAAAAGCTTAAAGCTCAT
The DNA here is from genome assembly GCF_922984935.1 of Meles meles. Classification (NCBI taxonomy): domain Eukaryota; kingdom Metazoa; phylum Chordata; class Mammalia; order Carnivora; family Mustelidae; genus Meles; species Meles meles. Next base: position 74,227,788 of record NC_060074.1, read on the forward strand.
GCTTCATGAAGAGAAGGCACATAGAGAATTGTAAATCTCTTTTCCCAGATACAGCCCATTTCACAGAAATGATGAAATGACCCAAGAAAATGAAGCTAGAATCCTGATTTTACTTTGTTTTCCAAAAGGTGAAAGTTGAAATATAAGTATAATATATGATTTCCCAATATATTCCCTTGGGTTAAACCTGTCATGATCACAGTCATAAAGGAAGTTCGTGGGAAGGGCAAAAAATGCTGAATGTGATCCTTAAAGTCCTGACTTCCCTGTCCCAGTTCTGCTACTATTTAGTTCCAAAATTCTGGGCCATTTAACCTCTCTCAGCCTCAATTTCTTCACCTTCTAAATGAGAATAATGATTCCTACCTTTCACAGAAGTGAGGATAGACTGAAATAATATAGACTAAAGCACTGTATAAATCATAAAATGCTACACAAATATGCCACCACATTCAGAATACAGAAGAGGATTCAGACTAGAATCATCAGGATCTCTCCATTTGCCAAATCCTTTCCCCTTAAAGCTTGCTTAACTTCCTGTCTGTGTTCTGGGAGATTTCCCTAGAGGTTATTTCTGGGATGTCATCCCTCGCCCCACTTATTATATTTGATTGCTTCAGTGGGTGTCTGTCCCCAGCAATCAAACCAGTCCATGACTAAAGCAACAAATGCCCCCAAAGAACTTGTCCTCCAGCCAAACGACAAAAAGTTGTTGGGCCAATAAATCACTTTTGTGGCTATAACTTCTATGCCTGACTTACAGTTCACCTACAGCTTCCACAAAGTTTCACAGTAAAGAGATATGTGCAATTTATTCCAGGATAATTTGCTTGTTTATATACTCCAGAGCTCCAGGTCATTTCTGAGAGACATGTACATCTCTTACTTTAAAATGGACACACACACAATTATAAGATCTGCAAAGAACAACTCTATCTCTGCCTTGCAGATTATCAATATGTCTAAAATAGCATGGGAAATTTGTCAACAATTTCCTCTAGTTAATTCCTAATGATGCAAACCGATTTTGTTCACAGGTTTTGGTACCGACCAGTTGTGATGAAAAATTAAAGGTTTTTCTTTTTAAAGAAACTATCCGTGTTGCACGCTCACAGCTCATCTTCTGGAGAGATCAACTATATGAGCCACATCAAAGTTGTCTCACAACTTCAGTAAAGGGCATCATGAAAAGATGTTGCTGAGTAGCCTGTTACATAATGTTTATATAGCACAACAGGGGCATCAGATCATAAGAATACAAATTGTGGCTCCAAATAATCTGGGCTTAAACCCTGGATCTCCAACTTATTAGCTATGTGATCTGAGGGAAATTACTTAACCTTTGCGTACCTCAGTTTCTTCAGCTGTATGATGGATTATTGACCTACCTTATAAAATTGCTGTGCATAATAAATGAATTAATATATATAAAGTGCTTAAGGCAATGCCTGGCACACACTAAGCTCCTTATAAACGTTAGCTATTACTACTATTATTATTTTGCCAGCTCCGGCGTTAAGGGGTTACACTGCATGCACTGACATTTCCTGAGGCATCTTGTCCTAAGCTCTCCAAATATGATTCAATTGCTGGGATCACTACATGTAAATAATCAATATCGTCTGATGTCCATGGGTGTGAATTGCTGACATTTCATATTCTGTCAAGGAGCCTTCTTCTTTCATGGACAGTACTGATAAAAATTTGAACATGTGGTAAGAACATGAGCATAATCCCTAATACTTCGCATTATAGTAAAAGTGTAGACAAAGTCAGACAATGTAGACTTGCATCCTGCCTCCATCACTTACTAGCTGTATAAACTTGGGCAAGTTACTAACCCTCTCTTCGTATGTAAAATGTGGAAAGTAATAGTATCTATTTCATAGATCTTTATGAGGATTAAGTGAGATAATTATATCTTAGCACAGTGCCTAGTACATATATTCAATAAATGTTAGCTATTGCTATTAATTTCTCTTTAGTTTTTCTTTAGTTTTATTGCTTTTAACTTTTCTTTAGTTTTCTTTAGTCCAATTGATACAAGTTCTTTGCCTTTGTATTAGCCAAAAAACAAATTATAGTAGCAACTGATACTTTAAGACTTATAAAAAGTAAAGATGAAATTTACTGGCAGAAGTCTTTTCTTGCCATTATAATGTCCAATTTAGTTCCCTTTAAGATGCATTTTTCAGAAGATTTTATTACAAACCTTACAACATAAAACAATTCTGGAGTAGTTGTCTAAGTACTTTATAGAAATATGTTGAGAAAGTGATTGACCTCTGTAATAGAATCACCTGGGCTTCCCTTCTACTAAGGCTTTTGTTTGCTTATATAATTTTTTAAAGATTTTATTTACTTATTTGAGAGAGAGCATGAATGGGGGAAGCACCGAGGGGGAGGCAGACTCCCCACTGAGCAGGGAGCCAGATGCGGAGCTGATCCCAGGACCACGGGATCATCACCTGAGCCGAAGGCAGATGCTTAACCAACTGAGCCACCCAAGCACCCGTGTTTGTTTGTATAATTTAAGAATTCAGATCAGAACTTCAGGATGAGAAAATCATAGAGTTAAGACAGAGGATATCTAGCCCATCAAAGTCAGGCAGATATGACTTAAACATGGTTTGCCTTTGGAAAAGCTGAACTAGCCAGTTTATCTTTGGTTCCCTTACTTTTCTCAGTCCATGAACATTTCCTGGTCCCATTCTTGCTCTTACCAAGTGGTTGATTTATTCCCATTAGTGTTAACTGTTAACTTGATCAATGATGGGCTCTCAAAGTTGGAAATTCTTAAAGTTGGAAAAGCCAGAAATATTGAGGGAAATTAAGCTCTAATAGTAGAATTACATAGGTTGTAAAGTTGTTAATTTGGGACAGAGAACATTACTCGATATCTTTTGTCCACTATTGCTATGTCTAAGTTCTCTCTTGTTTGTGTAGACTCATTTGTGCTCTTAGACTGGAATAATTCTGCTGAAACTTTCTTTTTGACTTAGAGATAAAGAGGCTCAGATCCTACGACAAAACAGTTGGCTATATCCTCTACTGGAGTTGATGAGAAGACCCAAAAGCAAACCTGAACACAAATCATTTCTTTCTTAGAGATATCATCCAATGGCATTACCAAGGAATGGCTTATTCCCAACTTTCCCAAAGATATATAAAGACAAGGTGTTGCTACTCAAATAGAGCTCTATTACAAATCTCTTAGTCTACACCTCCAGCCAGATGGCAGCCCTGAGGCACCCAGGGCTCATTCCGGAGCAGCAACTAGTAACTATCGAGTGACTCAGGCATGTGGCTCATTCAACACTAAGCATGTCTTGCTAGAAAGATACTAATTGTTCAGCACGGGCAGAGGTGTTTTGTAAGGTTTTTCCTCTTCCTTTCCATAATTAACATGAAATTTTAGAACTGGAAATCTTGGAAATCATTTTCCTAGCCTTCTCGTGTTACATATGAACATTCTGAAATCCACAGAGAGCAGGTTATCTGTCCAAGCTCCCATGGATGACGAGTGCAGAGCAGCCCAGATCTGTGTCCCCCTCCTATTCAGAAGCCTTCCATCATTCATTGTCTTCAAAGTGGCCCCATCTTCCTATCTGACCCCATCCTCCTAGCCACTGCTATTCAAGACAGACTCCTTGTCGCTTCATAAAAATCATATGTAAGAATTGATTATGAGCAGAATTAGAGATACATTTGAGGCAGATTCAATAACGTAGTTGAAATATAATGGTGACTTGCTCTGGGGTTGTGGCAGCAAAGATGGAGAGAAGTGGATAGACTTGGTATCTCTGTTAGAGTAAATCAAAAGAACTTTCTGATGGATTTAATATGGTGGTTGAAGAAAAGTAAGGAATCAGAGAAGATGCCTAAGTTTCTGGCTTGGTTAACTGAAGACAAGGAAGATAAAGCAGGAGAAGGAGAGTGTGGGGGCACTGAGTGTTCTCTCAATGTTTCAGATAAAATAATCTATTTGAGAGGTGGCATGGCTTCTGTGAGAGGAGGAACGACTGGATTCTGTGAAAATAGATTTCCCTTAACCTTCCAGCCTTTGGGCCCACCCCTTGCTCCTCCCTATGAAGGCATGGTAACTTACCTGATTAGTATGCAAGGCCCAGCCCCTTGCTCCCCTTAACCTTCTAGAGTCAGGCTACCCACAGAAAGCATTCCTCTACTCTGTTCCTTAATGCTGTAAGTTTCAAAGGAATAGGCCCTTATGTGGAGAAGATTGTAAGCATCTAGTATTGTCTGTATCTGGGAGAGTAGGTCTATTTAATTTTGGAGATGAATATTGTAAGCTTTTAAATATAAGGCCATACCCCAGAATCTGCTCGACAAATTATAAATGTGATTTTTTAAAAAGATTTTATTTATTTATTTGACACAGAGAGAGATCACAAGTAGTCAGAGAGACAGGCAGAGAGAGAGGGGAAGCAGGCTCCCCACTGAGAAGAGAGCCCGATGCGGGGCTCAATCCCAGGACCCTGAGATCATGACCTGAGCCGAAGGCAGAGGCTTTAACCCACTGAGCCACCCAGGCACCCCATAAATGTAATATTTTAATGTCCTATTTCCTCTTCTGTCTTCTCACCCATCTCAGCCAATTCAGGGCAGGAAAGAGAAATGTTATGTATTGGGTCTTCTCAGAGTCCAAGAATGGGAGAGACAGTGATAGAAGAACACACTCATCTTAACTCTGACATTTATGGCCCCGAAGCCTTAGGAAAGGGTCACCAGACTTGCTTTAGGAAGCCTCTGGCCTATTCTTCAGCTTTGTATCTTTACAGAGAACTTCAGAATTAAAAATGCATTCATAATAAATGGATTCGCTTATCAAGGAAGGAAAAAATTATCTTTTATAAAGCTGGATGATTAAAAAAACACACGTCCACACATAAGTCGGGCATTACCTTCTGCTAGAAATAATGAAGAAAGATGCAGGTGTTAAGATCTGATGTGGCTTTCAGTCAAGAGAAAATATCAGCTCTAGGAAACAGGGCCACACAGCTTATAAAGTTTGGTTAACTTTCCTTTGATGGATTGTCGTGGAAGGGCAACAGCAAGTCCTGTGGCTGAATTTTACAAATGACTAAGCAAGTTTCGGAGCGTTAGTACATTGGGGGAAAAGCAATATAATAACAGAGGTGATTAAATCCCACATGCTTCCTGGTGGATTCAGGAGGATGGAAAAGATTTCTTTTCTGTGTACAAAAGGGAAAAAAATAAGGCCGCAGGAGACATTCACTAAGAGGAACTTTAGGTTAACAGAGACAGGACCTCAAACAAGCAATCAGCCCGAGAATTCCTGGCATAGTGACTTCGGTGTTGCCATTGCTAAAAGTTCCTGGTAGATACTAATCTAAGAGGTATACCAAAGAAATAATATTTATCATTCTTCTCACTTTAATAAAAGGCTGGATGTTATATACCAATTGTTTAAATACTATTTCCTGTCACTTGTTCTACTTAGAATGGACTCGAGGGGCAAGGTCTTTCTCATATTGCAAGGCACTGACTCTCAGGAAATAAATTACAACCAAGGGCCACATGGGATAACAGTTTGAAATGTAATTAAAATTGTGTGTTTTAAAAGAAAAATATTTCATGTATCTGATTTTAAAGTTAAAAAGAAAGATACAATTACAGGCCACATAGAAGTAAAAAGGAAACTCAGTTGTTTTCTGAGGGAATCTATGAGATTTAAAAATTTGCTTGGGAAATTAAAAACTGGGAACAAATACTTATTCTTGTGTTACAGCCATTTTATGTTAAGGTCAGTAATGTCAGGGAGGGCCAGAAACAGACATGGAAAAGAGAAGATAGAATAAGGCAAAGAGGGACAGGCAGGATGAAGGACAGGAGGTGGGGTGGGGAGAACAGAAAAGGCAAAAGGAAGAGAGAGGGTAGTTGGGAAGAACGAGGGGAAGCAATTACTCAACAGGAAGACAGGTGTGACATGCCAGAAAATAGGAAATGGAAAGCACAGGATAAAGAAATGGAGAGAGGAAAGGTGAGAGGTTGAAGCAAGCCAACAGTGAAGGGAACTCTGAAATAAGTTAAGTTAATGTGTTTGTTGGTCCCAGCGAACTCTGGAGCATTAGCGATTGTGACTGTGATTGCTGTCTTTAGAAATGTCGTTTAACTGTTCAGCACAACTGGTCACGGGTGACCCCTGAAGAGTTGCATACTTATCAACGGACCGTTACCATTTCCTAGGGTAACGATAGATAACCCAAATAAAAATATCCAGAGTCTAAAAAAAGAATCTGACAATCTCAGAGGATGCTCCCTGGCAGAGAAATGAGAACACTTGTGGTCCTTTGGCGGGAGACAGAAGTGGTGGTGGTGACGTGTTCGCTTTCATTAAAGGCTTGGTGCTGGGCTGTCTACATTATTTTGGTTTAAATTACCACCCCTAAAGTAGAGAGCTCCCAGTCTGACCTTTTACACTCTCCCTAGCGAATCAATCTGCCTGGCCTAAAATAGGCCATCTAAATAACTGCCATCTAAATAACCATATGAAAAGAAGAATACACGTCCTTTGCTAATCACTGTTTTCCCAAGGCCCCAGGCCTGTTAGGTTAGTCGTAGCTGATACCTTTCTTCCCTTGCTTTCATCCTCCCAGCGTTGCTAATTCCTCTTCTCTACTGTTAATGGATGAATTGCGCGGTTCCCTGTGCCTTCACTTCTGTAAGTAATTCACAGCCTGGACTGTCAGAGCCTTGTGTACCTGACCCCTTCACCTGGCAACCCAACCCGGCCTTATGTATGAGAAAATGAAAGGACCCTTGTCCTATGAAGTGGCCTAGCTCAACCTTATCAGCTAAACCCCTGGTCTTAATATGGCCTTATAACTTAGTCCTAATACCTAAGCCACTTGCCCTACTGACTGACTTCTTGTACTCTCCTTTTCCTCACTTATTCACATAACAAATGTTTATTGAGTACCTAGCTACTACATGCTAGGTACTGTGCCACATGCAGGGAGTGCTGTAAAGCTGAGAAGGTCATAGTATCTGCCCTCAAAGAGCTCACAGTTTAATGGAGAGAAAGAGGTGAGCCAAAATTAAAATGATCAAAAATGGAATAAATAGCAAGAGTCGTTCGGGTGAAGTGTTACAGAAGTAGATAGAAAAATAGTAAACTTCCTTGGAGAGTTTGCCATCCTCATTATTCTTATAGACAAAAACACAGTGTGGGCACCAGCCCGGAATGGCTTTATGGGTATGCATCCAGTGCGGGCACACTGAGTCCCATGCTGAAAAGGGTCCCCTATACACACACTTGAAGTTTAAGGTGAATTTGTGTTTTGTCCATGAAGTCTGATGGAGCATGCCCCAGGGCTGCACACAAGCTGGCTTTCTGATGGGTTTTCAGCCTCCTGCTCCTTACCCCAGCCCCATGACCTCTACCTCTTTCTACCCAGGATTGCAACAGGGTCAGGTTGATGGGGGTTGGGATGGGAGGGTGCTCACATTCTGCTGTTGCCCTCCATTCCCAGTGAGGTTGTGGGCATGGGCATGAGGAGAATCAGGAACCTATGGTGTGTCGGGGTGGAGCAAAGCTCCGGCTGCTTCCACTGTTAACACCATAGTGTGCTCAGTAAGCAGCTCTGCAGTGGCCTCCCACCCACCCCTGATCCACATATGAAGCCTGTTCTTGCACCGAGGCTGCAGTCCTTTGGGGTGGACCGCTGGTCGTGGGCAAGGGTGGCTGGCCTCAAGAACCCCATGGATTACATAGCCAGGTCTAGCTCCATCCCTGGTAACCTTTAGACCTTTGAGATTAGAGACCACAATCTCCTCAGCAAATTTCCCACCTACAGAGTCCTATCCTCCAATCCATTCTCAACAATGGAAACTGAAACAGCAGGAATCCTCTCTCCATGTGTTTCAGGTCCCTTTTCCAAAGCTGGTTTTCCCTCTCAAATCTTGTTCTGAGAAATTAGTCACACACATGAGCTGCAGCCTGCGACAACTGGCAGAACCCTCTGGAGAGGATGGCTCCCCACTGGAAGATCCTACACTTCAGGCTATAGATGATGACCAAATGGTTCTTGGTCTTTGATCCACTTTAGGGCAGGGCTAAGCTATAGTTGCCAGCCTCCCTGCAGTTGGGTACGGCTACATGTCTGGGTTCTGGAGCCTGGAAAGACAACAAAATGGGAGCAGTAAATAATGTGTGCCAATTCCAACCTGACCGACAAATCCTCCCCCATCGCTTGTCCATTTCTGCCTCCCCTCCATCTGCTGATCACACATTGAAGCCCCATGCCGTGGTGTGGAGGCAAGAAAGAATGCTCTCTTGGAGGACGGCTACCCGTCAATCAGCAAGAGCTGCTGAATTTCCCAAGAGAGAAATAAGTTACCGTTGAGTTACCATTGAGCTCACGGGGTGTTTCTGTTAAAGTAACTACAGTTACTCTATTAATAAACACAAATGTGTGGAAATTTTTGAAAAACATATAAAAGAAAACACAAAAGAGAAAAAGAAGCCCACCTCTATTAATGTTCTCGTGAATCATCTTCTGGCCTTTCCCCATGCATTATTCCAAGTACTTTTACTAAGTCCTCATGATGTAACAAACAGCATGTTAAGTAAGCACCTTTCATATATAATGCCACTTAATCCTGACAACAACCTTTTAACATAGGTATCATTATCCCCATTTTAGGGCTGCAGATACTAACAATCACAGAAGTAAAATATGATACAGCTCTCAAGGGGGTGGGAGTGGGAATCAAATTCGGTCTGTCTGATTCTGAATCCAACCCCCTCCCTCATGGTTTTGTTGTTGTTATTGTTGTTAAGAAAACCGGGATGCTATTGTTTTATAGATATGTTTCATTCACTTAATATTTTGTGGGCAACTTCCTCTGATTAAATGTTCCATTTTATGATGTACTATAATCTATTTATCCAAACATTTAGTTGGGTGTTTAGGTTGATAAGCTTACACTATTATAAATAACACTATCATGAATATTCATTACACAAGTCTTTGCACATACCTATAAAAATTTCCTTAGAATGATCTGGAATTGCTAAATCAGAAGTTGGAGCTATTTTTAAGGCAGTACATGTATATTGCCCAACCGTCTTACATCAGTGATTTCTAAAAGGGGGGAAGAGGATTTTGCCCCCAGGGGACATTTGACAGTGTCTAGAGACATTATTGTCACAATGGAGAAGCATCTGGTGGGATTCCAAAACGTCCAAAATGTCAAGAGTGCCAATGTTGAGACAGACTAAGCTACATAACGGTTTCATCAGGGCATGTCACTCTGAAGACAAAACAAAGGCTATAGCGTGATTCTATATTACTTACTATACTGATTCTACTTACTATATGCCAGATACTGTAGTAAGCGCTGAGTTAGCATTCAAGGAGGAGGGTCGGATCAACAGTCAAGAGTAAAGAAAAGGAGGTGGTTTGGAAGTAAACTGTACCTTCATTCACTAGATTGAAAACACCTCTATTTCATTTTATACCTTCATATCTTTCCATATCATCTTCATCAAATGATTTCCATATACTTTTGCATTAAATTATACAGTCTCACAAAGTTGCCACAAAAGTGATTAATTCTGCCACATCATTACCTACATAAGTGCTTGATCCTTCCGAATTATCTCTAAGAATAAAATCGGTTGTTTCTTCAACAGAAACTCAAGGTCTTAGGTATAAAACATCCTGACAATGACAGTGGCTCCTCTTTCCCTGGCTGACCTTTTGTTCTTTTATTTAACCTGGCAGATCATCTCGATTTGGTTAATTCAGAGGTGGAAAAATGTTTTCCTGCCCTTTCTATTTTAAATTAGCACACACTCCCTTAGTGCCAGTTCCTTTCTGGCTATCAATGGGACTCACAGCAGGCATGGAAAACATAAAGGGACCAAATCAGAAGCTACTTCTCTGTTTCCTCATTTAAGACATGGATGGCAAAGAGAGAGAGGAAAGATGCCTTGGATCCCGGCTGTGCTATCGGCCTCCTCTCCAGAGGTTCTGTACTCCTCAGCCTGCTTGGTCAACTCTTGGCAAATTCATTGCCACTGGCTCCTCTCTTCTTTGCTTCTCTGCATACTAGTCTCTGGGCTATAATAAAAACGGGATGCTATGGCTGTCCTGGGCTTTCAAAGTCAGGCTCAAAGAAGAGGAAGTAAGGAAAGAATCGGACCCCGCTCTCACATCCCTCAAGAGAGAAAAAGGAACCAGTCTTAACAGATGCATAAAGCATAGACCCTATCAGTTAGTGCTTCTCTAGAAGCAAAAAGAAGAAGCTAAGGGGGGGAATGCGGATGCTCCATAAAGGTGGCCATTAGGGATGGGATAATAGCCTCACCTTTCCAGAGAAATTTATGCAGAAAAACCTAGACTGGTTTCCTTAGCAACCCTGAGATAATCTTTCCCACAATGTCCCAAGTCTACAGTTCTTAATTCCATTACAGATGTTATTAAAACTTTAAATATGTAATCATGCACATTAAGTTGCCAAATACCCATTAAAAACTGTTAGGTTATTAAACTGCATATAGCCATTTAAATGAAAAAGGAATAACATCTAATTTCTTTAAATTGAAAAAAGTAAAGGTTAAGACATTCTGACAATCTGATAAATATAGGTAGCCTAAGTACAAGGATAATGCATAACATAAAATTAACAACATATCTAAACAGAAAAACATAAAATAAAGAAAGCCCATCTTTGAATAGTCAACACATTTAAAATAAAATTGTGTCATAGATTTCACCTAGCCTAATAAATTTTTAGAGCTTGATTATAAGCACCATGATTTATTATTCATTTACCCTTTAATGTCAGCTGCTACAATTTATTTTGTTTACAAGTACTAGATCCAAACACTGTCATTTTAAAAAAAATCTTTAGCATTTCAAGAATAAAACTACAAATGGTCAATCTGGAGACTTTATGGGGGAATTTCTAGCACAGAAACCCAATGTATACTTTTGGGATTACACGTTACACTAGAAAAATAGACATATTCATTAGTTGCAAAAAAAATTAACGTAACTATGCTTGTCATATGCACAATATGTATTATGGCCAGTAAATCCTGACAGTCCAAAATTCAGCTAAAGCATTTGGTTACTTTGCATTTTGAAGGAATCATCACCTATGTATAAGGCATCATGTCTGTATGGTACTATCCTGACATGTGCCTGAGATTTGTTTCAATCCAGTATTGTAAGACACGCAGACATGGAAATCATTGTTTTGAAGGAGAAAGGTTATACTTACAAATCCCCAAGCACAGGAGGCATGGCATACCACGCAGGGCCCATAGGGAAGAACCAGAGTCAGTGAGGAGGCAGAAATGGAGAGGGAAGAACATGGCCCAGAGCCTTTATTGGGATTCTCTTGGGAAGAAACTGCAGAGGCAAGGTAGGGTCCTTGGGTCAATTAGGTTTTGGGTAGTGTGAAGAATTTCAGCAGGCTTTGGACTCTGGGGGTGGTCCCTAGTTGTCTGGGACCCAGCCCTGGGGTGACATAAGCAGGGGGCTTTGGGCTTGATGTGTGAGAGTCTGATAAAGGAGATTTTTGGGGATGTGGCCTCTTTGGGCTGGTTGGTTTGTACAGCACAGGTGCACCTGCAGGGGATTCCTTTTCTCTCTCTAGGAATTAGTTACCCCTCAGAGGGGCAGTCTTTGTAGGATCAGGGGTTCCAAAACCAGAACATCAAGAATATGGAAAATAAGAAAATATGGTCAATACAGTTACTACCACATTTTAAATCAAATTTCTCCTTTCATGCACAAGGACCTTTCTGGGGCCAGGCCCTGTGAATAAAGCCTGCTGGACTGTGCATTTAAAAATATGAATAAAGGGGCACCTGGGTGGCTCAATGGATTAAGCCTCTGCCTTTGGCTCAGGTCATCTCAGGGTCCTGGGATCAAGCCCCGCATCGGGCTCTCTGCTTAGCAAGGAACCTGCTCCCCGCCCCCACTCCGCCTGCCTACTTGTGATCTCTCTCTCTGTCAAATAAATAATAAAATATTTTTTAAAAGTTTAAAAAATGCATAAAGTCTTACATTTCTTACTTTATCCTTTTGAATATTCTTTATCTTTTTGAATATTCTTCCTTGTTATCTCATTAGAATCTAATATGGTTTTAATAAGTAGATCCTTACAAAATCCCATGGAGTAGACAGGTCCAGATATATCATTCCTTTATTATAGCTGAAAACACTAAGGCAGACCTGGGAATAGAACTCAAGATTATCTCCAAGTCTAGAGCATGTTCTATTACATGCTGATGGCTTTTACAGTTTAACAAGATGATTAGTAATTGATGAATTCATTTCTCAGACAAATGGGCTTAATCAGGTTGTTTAGGGAAAAAAATTCCATTAACTGGTCCAAAGTCATCTCTTCCCTGTTAGGTGTGTTTGGTCCAGATTGCCTCCTATGGAGTTTCTTCTGGGAAATAGCATATTGAGAATAAACAAAACTACTTGGACAGAACAAGTAGGCCAAATACCAATATGGCATTTCTGAACTCATTTTCAACAGATTTCAATCACTATTTTCTATATGCTGATGGAATTCAATGTTTGAGTCAAAGATGGGTATTCCCACCTGACTTGGTCTCTGTACACACTCACATTCCCAGTGAGTAAAATAAGAAATAACCTGATGACTCTGGATAGTCCCCATTTGGCTCTCCAGAGGCTCTTGGCACATTTCACTACTCTGTTCTGTGCCAGACGGTTGACTGCTATGAATCGCTGTGCCAGGGAAGACTCCCTTTGCCCTCTTGGTTTCAACCAACCCTGGGTTCAACCACTGAGTGACACTGACAGGAGATGAGGGCGTGAGGAGGGTAACATTTCCTGGCTCCCTCTCCTCCAGGTCACGCTCGTCAGTGGCTGAGCTCTTCTCCCTCAGGCCACAACTCTGGCTGGGTGGCCCCTCTCCCACAGCTGGAACTCTCCCTCAGCGTTCTGGTAGTTGCCCCCTCCACTTCAGATGTAGGGGTGGTGGTTCATATCTATATACCAAGGGTAGTTGTATTGTTTTACCATTAGCTACTTTGTTATTTCAGCTGGGAGGAAGGATGGAGAGGTTTTGTAGCAACCAGCCCAGTTTATTGATGTTAATTAACTATAGGGAATAGAAGGGAAAGAGATAGCTCTCACTTGGACATGCCCCATGGGCATCTAATAACTACATCTGGGAATAAGCAGTTTGTAAATATAACCATCTCAGAAGTTGAATTTTTTGAGACTTTTTCAGAGTATGGGAAACATAAGAAATGTAATCAATAAACTTGGAAGTTCAATGTTGCTAAAAAAATAAATATTACAAGGTTAGTCAATATAATCTCTCATGTCTGAAAGACTTTCAGAGAAAAATTCTAACATCTATTAGACCTTATCCTGGAAGGAGTGTTTTACCTTCAAGAAGTTGTATTGAATGAATGAGGTAATCATGAGAAAATTAGAAAATTCAGTTAGCCAGAATGGCCATGCTCCATCTTATGCTTGGCCAAGAAGAAGTTGGCAGCGGGCTCTTGCTAGTTTAGTATTTGGCTAGTGGCAGTCTATTTTTCGCCATGGTTTCCACATGGAATGAAGTAAAATTTAAAAATAGATAAATAAATAAAAATGAAGGGGCTGGGGAGACAGAGGTCCAGCAACTAATAAGAAGATCTGATTAATGCAGACAAGCAATTCAGGTAACTGGCCAGTTATCTGGGCTTCATAAGCCCTATTTAAAAAAAAAAAAATCTGCAAGGGATACCTGGGGTGGCTCAGTCATTAAGCGTCTGCCTTCAGCTCAGGTCATGATCCCAGGGTCCTGGGATGGAGCCCCACATCGGGCTCCCTGCTCAGTGGAGAGCCTGCTTCTCCCTCTCCCACTCCTCCTGCATGTGTTCCTGCTCTTGCTCACTCTATCATTCTGTCAAATAAATAAATAAGTAAAATCTTTAAGAAAAAAATGTACAAAATCAGGTCTAAAGAGTAAAAGATGTGCTCAGGGGATGAATTTCCTGGTTTAGCTCTCTATATGGCTTGTGCAGTCTGAACTTTGTGCTTAGAGGTGGTTGAATTGACCACATAAAGGGGGTATCAGTGTAACTACTCTGTTGAAAAGATTTGCATTAATCCATCTATGACCTATTGCAGAATATGAAGTGAAGAAGTCACAATCTCGATCTTAAGGAATTCATGGTTGAAAGGTCATGTAGTATTCAAACAGTTATAAAACTACGAAAATAGAAATACATTAAGCATTATGGAAGATCAAAGAGAGAGAAATCCTGTCTAGTTTGGGTGGGATGGGGCAGGGATTAGCAAGAGCTTCGTGAAGTGGGGCTTTGAGGGGTGAGAGGATTTAAACTGGCAGAGAAAAGGGGAAGGCAAAGGGACAGTTGTGAGTGTGCATGTAATAGTGGTCAGTAGACGCCACACCGGGGATGGTGGGCCTGAAGGCTCTACGGTCCAAAGATCTCCTTTGGAATTCCATCTCTCTCACCACTCACCCCCTGAGTGACTTTGAGCAAATCACTCAACCCTTTCAAGCCTCAGTTTCTCCTTCTGTAAGAGGAGGGCAGTAATAGCTACCTCTGGGAATTGTCAAGAGGATTGAACAGACCATGCTTCCTAATGAACTAATGCCTGGCTCATAATTAGTGCTCCATAAATAGAGTTATTATTAATCCACAGTGGAGTTTCAGTTTGCCTTCTATCATTACACTTAAATTCTTAAAAAATTGACACCCTTAAAAAGCTCTCAAAGATTCTTCATTTTTTCATTGAGATAAAAAAAATTTCTTGTACTAAATTTGCAGTAGCCTAAAGCTATATATTGTGATGGGAAAGAGAATTCATGATTAATGTATAAAACCACTGTTTAGTCAGTGAAATCAACCAATTAATAAGAAACCACTGGAGTTATAGAAAATGCACATTTTTTTAATACCAGGAGGACTTCTTTACTATTTTAAACCCCAAAATAAATAAAAATAAATTTAGCCTGAATGCCTATAAATGGCCAGGAACCAACGTTTCTCCTAAAATATTAGAAACCCAACCCACCCTTTTATGACTAAACGGCTTCTTTTAAGATTCAAATTCCACTTTCCAAAAGAACGTGGTTATATTGCAAAACACCACCCTTAAAATAAGTAACTAAAGTAGCAAGTAGTGGACGTCAAGGATCTGGTTGACTTTCTTGTGAAACAACTCAAAGCTATTTCAGAGGAAAGCTTCATATGACTTTTCAACACTATATTAAACATGAAACACTAACTTCCAAATTAAGCCAGGCTTGCAAATAAACAGGTGACCCAAACCTCAGGAACCAAAATAAATTGGTCAGATTAGCAAACATTTAGCTTATGGGTTGGGAAAAAATTAAGTTAACCTTAAATTACCTCCCCAGGATTCTGTAGGAATCTGTAGGACTCTGTAAGAACTGTACTTCTCTGTAATCTATCCTCATGTACAGAGCAGCAAAAGCAATTTGTCACTGTGTTTATCATGATCATGTGTCTGTCAGGAGAGGGGTTGAAACAGCAAATGCTTCCTGCTTCAAGCACAGAATCCATTCTGGTTCTAGCCTAGTGAACATGTTTGTGGGCTTAGGGGAGTTTTGAAAATGCTATGTGCAAGGCTGAAGTAAGAATTCAGGTAACTCCTTTTAAGTGTTGGGGTGGGATCTGCCTTTTAAGCAAATCTCAGCAACTCAATCACGGGACCACAGACCCATGTCTGCCAGCAGTGGCTCATCAGGGAATGAAGCATATTCCGCACTGAATTTCTAGGTAAATGAAATCAATCCCTTCTGAAGCCAAACACATTGAAATGTAGTTATTTTAGTGGAGCATATTCTAAAATGAAATTCACTGACAGTGAATTATAAAATATCATTATTCATATTCTTATTTAATACATAGAATAAATATGGCGGTATAGTAGAATGTGTTCTTAAATACAACTTGGGGATCATTTTTGTTTGTTTTCCGTCACTTCTCGTCAAGGATAAGCAATCAGCTCTCCTCCCTTCTTATATTAAGAGAAGGCAAAGCAAGATTTGAATGAGAAACTATGGAGAAAGTGTAGTCCTGGCAGAAAGGAAGAAAAGCACAGAAATAGAAAAGCACAATCCAAGCATTGAAAATGGCACCTAATTTAATTAGAATGGAGCTGAGGCCATGTGAGAGGAAGCAGTAGACACTAGGCTGAAATAAAATTGAACTTCTCCACCTAACATTCCAAATGACTCAGACTCAGGGCCAGCTTCATGGACACATGACTGGTACAGTTGCCTAGGGGCCCCCCTGCTTGAGGTTTAATGCTGTACTATACGAAACCCTTAATAATTTTATCTTTGAATTTGTGCTAAGTGAAGTCCAATCAAGCAGTGGCATATGACCCTAAATCTTGAAGCCTTGGCTCACACTCAGTCTTTGCCCGATTGCCTGGCCAGGACTGGTTCTTGGTCATTTACCCATGCTCTGTTTTGTCCCGGGCCTCCCTTAGCCTCCCACCTCATCACCCTCCCCTTATGACCAGGGACTACAACCATGCCGCCCTGGTTGAGTGAGAGGCCAATACCCTACATCTGCTATTGCCCTCTGCTCCTGGTTGGGATCTGGTTGGGAGTGTGGGGAGGGTCAGGTGCATGTCCCATATCAGCACAGAGAGGAGCAAGGTAGTGGTCACCCGCACCCAGAGCTGGCAACATTATGACCAATTAGGCAGGGAACTCAGTGAGGGCCTCTTACCTATCCCTCAGTTAGAGTTTCTCAGCATGAAGGTCTGAAATCATGAGGGAGCTACCTGTCTGCTGTGGGTTGAGACAGCATACACTTGGGAAGAGAAGGTTAACTTCACCCCCCGCCAGGCTCCTGCTTTACCATTTTGTACTACACTCCACAAATTATGTAGCTGGCTCTACTTAGAATATTTACTCATCCAATTTCTTTTCCTGTTATTGATAACCATGTCACCCTTCTCCATATCCTCCAGAGTATTACTAACTTCCCTTCCTCCTAGCCCAACCCCACACCTGCAGAACATCTTCCTTCCATCCCCTGCTGCCCATTCCCACGGTTCCTGCTTTAGTTCAGTTGTTCATCATGGCTCCACTAGACCATCATAATAGACTGCTAATTATTGCCATAGCTTTGAGCCTCCCCCTGTTCAATCTATTGGCCACTGCCACTAGGTGACCCAAAACACCACCCTGGTCCTGCTAAAATGTTTTTAAGGATCCCTATAAATGTTGGTCACTGACTGTTAGTAAAATTCAAATTCTTTAGTCAGCATTCAAGGTTCTTTCTACTTTTGCCCTCATCTTACTTTTGCATGTTCATTGTATAGCATGGGCAATACTTTGGTCCAATGAAACCATTCACTGTGCTCTATATGCATTTTGTACTTGCTTACGACTGTCTCTCTGCTGAAGCCATTTTGCTGCACCAGGATCACGACCCCCAGGCCCACAACCATCTCCAATGGTGAAATCTAAACCTTTTTTTCAGCTTGAATGGCTCCTCCTCCATGAAGTCTTCCATCATGAGGCTAGTCATAATGGGACTCCATTCTCCTCTGTGACTAATCATTTAGTTTGCAACATTTATTAAGGACAGCACTTGGTACTCACTTGTTTGTGTAAAGTATATGCCCCTCAAATATAAATGTTTGGAGGGCAAATATCGTGTCCTCTCACCTTTGTAGACCCACAGCCCCCCTACCCAGGCCTTAGTCCCCCTACCAGACCTTAGGTACAATGTGCGCTTGGTGTATGTTTGTTGGAACTAATGAATAAATGAATCTGTAGTGTAAACAGATGAGGTTTTCTGAAAGCCTGGCACACCTGCAACCCTTCTGCGTCATGCCCTTTCCTCCTCCCAGTTCACCTAACAAAACATCTTGGCTGCTTTTCAGACCCAAAGCCCATCAAACACCTGTATTGTCATTATCAACACTAACAAAAATACCATCTCACACTTTTTATCAATGTTTTTATATTCTGAATGCTCAGAATAATCTCAAAGAGAACACCTGTTACTTGAGTGCTCTTATTTTCAACCTCTTGAGGGCAATTTTTTCATTACTATATTAAAGTGGGCTGTTAAATAACTTATAACTGTTGGAGAAAAAAAAGGTAAATTGCAATCACTATGATCCATACAGGATAGCTAAAATGAATTTCTATTCACTTGCAATTTTTTTTCTTCTAATTTCAAGTCAGTTTTTTTAGATGAGTTGAGGAAAGTAATGAAATAATCTGAGGAGGTTTTTTTGCTGTCAAAACTTGTATTCAACTTTAGCATTTCATTAATCTACTCTTGACTCCAGAATGTCATGCTTATTATCATAATTCCAAAAGTATCTTTAATGCTTTTCCCTCACCCATATTCTGAACCCACAAAAATCACGAATCTAATTTTCAAATGATCAAATTTTGAAACTCTGCATGTAAAAATTTCACCTCTGGAAGAAGAAAAAGAGTGCTAGTTGAATCTGAGCAAGAAACACCTTAAAAACATAGTAGGTAATAAAGAATCAGAGAGGATGGTTATATTTTTACAAAGAAACTTCAGAATGTTTATATATGATCAGAATTATAGCAACACTGTTATAAAAGAACATGCATTTGAAAGGTTGTCAGTTTCCATTAAGAGAAATCTGTAAGAGTCAGAAATGGAAAGGATGGGGGGGAATGCTAGAATTTAGAAAGGATGCAGCATTAATACAACTCCATAAAAGTTTTATATTGTATGAGTTTCTAAAAGGAACAAAGGATAAAACATTTGATAGGACAGGACAGTGTCAAGTGTTATCAATCACATTTAGAGGAATCTGAAGTAGAGGGTAGAAGGATAGATATTTCTAACTTCCTTGAATGTAAAGATGGTGCTGAAATACTTAATTTAAGGATGGAACATGGCTCAGGGCAAGAGTAGGTTGGTCAAAATTGCTGAGTCCACATCTCAGCCCCAGATCAGGAGAAAAACAATTGAAAATGAGATAAAGAAAAAGAATTCTAGCAGACTAGTATCATCATTATCATCATAAATTGTTACCATTTCCTGAGCAATTGCAATGTGGCAGATACTGTTTTAGGGGCTATAATGCAATACTCATTTTACTTTCCAAACAATTATCTTATCTTTGCCATATAGATATTATTATTCCCATACCGCAGATGAGGAAACTAAGACTTAGAGATTAAGAAACTCTCCCAGGTGACACTCATGGTGGCTGCATATCATGGTGTACCATAATAAAGGGAAAAAAACAGTATTTTTTAAAAGAAGAGTAGCATAAAAAATGAAGAAAAACACACCAGGTTAAAAATCTAGAAATATATAATAGAAGCCAGTGTTGAAAGAAAAGAGAAACTTCCTGACCAGGTCGAAATGAAGACAAAGCATGACACAGACAGATCTCAAATTCTCAGCCAATAGCACACCCTCCCCCTGCCTGCCTTTTGCCAGTCCTCCCAACAACCTGGTCTTCTCCATAGCCATCGCTGCCACCCTGGGGACTCTCCCTTCCCACTGTCAGCTTCCAATATCAAAGGCAACTTTGCTTTACATTCTGTCCAGAGTACAAGTAGGGCCCAGAAGAAATACCAGCTGCTACAAACCCAATTGTCTGTAACTCTGGTAACCTCTCTGTAACCACCTCTAGCCACAATCCCAGGCAGCAGGAGGACAAGCCAACTGTGAGGAAGCTGGGATTTCTGCTCCGGAAGAAAAGATAGTGATGGGGACAATATTAAATACAAGTTGGGAGTTGAAGGAGGAGAGCAAGAAATAAAGACTATAGAAATGGGAGAATATCAGCTGGGGAAGAATGAGAAAAGTAAAGGCAATGAAGAGAAAGACAGCAATTCTGGGTTCTAACAAGTGCCATCCAACTAGGAAGGGATTTTTTTTCCCCGAACACACAATAAGAATGTGGAATTAATGGGAAGGAAAATACTTTGTGATTGTTCAACTTTTTATAGAATCTTCAACATAGCAACTGTTAAATGTTTTCATTTCTTCTTATGGCTTTTCAAGATCATAGAGAAACAGACACTTGTGCAAATTCACTCATTGGTTGCTTGACCTAAATCTATCAGCCTTCGAGAGGGTATAATGAATAAGACACCTAATCAATAACAAAAGGTTAATGAAGACGGCATTTTGACAGGCATCCCCGACTACAAAAGTGTTATGCTGACAGACACCCCACGAAAATGTGAAACTCGGTTTTAGTCCAAACTATTCCATTTCCTATGTAAAATTGTCAACTTTCAGATGAAATAGAGAAAATTTTGCCCTCATTGTCCTTCCTACCACTATTCGCTATTCTGAACAACAGCTACCGAACTCTAGAGAAACAGGTAGCTCTGTTAGACCCTGAAAGAAGTGCTCAGCAAATGACCATAAAACTTTCATAACCAAGAATAAGAACTTGTAGTTCTCAGGAACCCTGAAGAAGTCTCATAGACACCACACCCAGTTTCATCATATTCAGTGAAGAGGCACTACAGAAATTAGAACTGACTGGCTTTTGGATCTGGCATCTAATATCAAGTTCAAATCGCCGTGAAAATGAAAGGCTTAGTAATACCAGAAAACAGTTGGGGTTCCTTTTCCACTTGAAACTAGCATGTTTACCCTGCTGATTGCCTTTGGAGTTGTTTAAAAAAATTATCAATATTTATTTGTTTCACAAACTAAAAACCTACTTGCTCTGTCCTGTCAAAAGCTGCCTGCAGAAAATGCTGTATTCAAACCTCAGGATAAATAATCCCTCTATTTGTCCAACCTTTCTAAACTCAGTAACAGAAACAACTAAAATGGCCCATTCTTCCTCTGATTTTCCTCCTCTCTTCTACTTCCCTGCCTTGAAATGTATGCAACTTTAAGGTAAGGGATGTGAAAGTAGCTTGGTACTTTGTTTCCTGTCCAACTTTGAAAGAGAATGAAACTTATTACAGTCCCAAAAGACATCAGAGACACCAACATCCCATTTTTTTCAGACTAACACTAGTATTCTGGAGCATTTTTTTCAAACACCTCTCAACTGCAGTCTAAAACCATACACTGAAATGCTTAAAGACAAGGAATCTTGACAGAGAAACATGTGATATTATTGAGTGCAAAATTATCCTTGTGACCTATGAACTGTTCACAACCCACCGTGTGTTAGGAAAAGACCATTGTATCAAAGACGGTGTAGTAACATTCTAACTGGTCTAAACTCAGAAGGAATTTAAGTAGCAAGATTAGTAAAGAATCTAAATTAATGTGTTCCTGGATGCCAAAGGGTAACAGAAGGCTTAGATTCCAAGCCAGTGGGGCTCTGGAAGGGGGACATTGCAAAGTCCTACCTGGTAGGCATCAGGAATGTTGACTGTTTCTCCATGCTCCCCGACATAGCCAATGATGCCTTTGCCCCAGGGGACCTGCACCTCGTTTGAGTTCTCTGTGCTGCTGCAGGGCAGTAGTGGGGTTCCTGCATGCACATCAAAGAATTTGGAGACCAAGCTCTTCTTGCCAGCAGCTGCCCCTTCCACCAGGAAGAGAGAGCAGCGGTCAGCGTCCACCATGAGGCAGACAAAGATGAGGATCTTGTAGCTCAGGCTGGTAAGGTCAAGGTCATTGGAGATATCCTTGACCAGTTCCAGGAAGAACTGACGCTCATTATGCTTTTTGAGGTGGCACTTGTAGTCCATGGCTGTAGGGGGGTACTGAGGCAGATTCACCCTCGATTCCAGCAGGGCACTGAGAATGTGGGCCGTGGTGGGGGGCAGGGAGCTGGCCTTCCGGAGAAGTGCCCTCCGCCGCACACTGCTCAGGGGCTCCTGGGCCCGGGAGGTCACCTGTTCATCGTAGGTCCTGTTCGCGTGGATAGCCTTGGAGCGAGCAAAACTCTTCCTTAGCTCTTTCTGAGAAGCTCTCCGCTGCAGGCTCCCATCGCCCCGGCTGCCACTGGCCCAGCTGGGACTCAGGGGAACCCCACCACAGTCCCCGCCGCCCGGAGCAGGCTGGCTGTTGGCAGAGTTATTTGGTCCAGTGCCACCACCAACACGGCCGCTGCCTGAGCCACCACTGTGAGCCACACTGCTGGTGCCGGCCACTGTGGGCCTTGTGCCTACAGCCCCCTGACTCTCCCGGTGCCTCTGCAGCCACTTCTCCACCATCTCCTGCTTCCCCTTCCGCATCAAGTAATCTTCGAACAACTCTGGGTGTCTGTCCAGGAAAGTTTCCACCTCCCCAAAGTCCAGGTGGGAGGCTGTCATGGTCCCAGACACAGCTTTCACTGCCACTCTACACTTGGACCGAATGTTTGCCTACCCTACCCCTCTAGCTGGTCCTGCACATGTCTATTCCCACCAGTATTCCCAGCTGCGAGATTCTGCGGAGCAGCTGGGAGATGCCCCTTCCTTCGGGCTCAGAGAGTGGCTGGCAGGAACCCCACCCCCTCGTCCTGCAACTCCTGCTCCGCACAGGTGCCCCCACTGAGCTGCTGCCGCCGCCACAGTTCCCGTCTGGAAAATCGGAGCTATCGCTGTCCTCGCTCCAGCTGCCGCCGCCGCCGCCGCCGCCGCCGCTGCCGCTGGAACCGGATGAGTGGACCACTGTGTAAAGGAGGTAGGGCAGGACACGCCCCTGAGTGAGGCACGGAGCCGGGAGGGAGGAAAGGAGTGGGAGGAGGGAGATCGGGCGCGGGACCAGCAAAGTCCACCGCCCAGGATGCCAGGCGGTTCCTGGAAGTCTTTGGACCGCCGGAATCAGCGCCTGGGAACGAGGCCGACTCCTGATTGGAACACGATTAAAGGGGGAAACGCAACCTTGTTCCTTCCACCTCCTTCCTTCCTTACCTCCCCAGCCCTCCCAATTCCCCGCCGCTTAATCCTCCAGCGTTTCCAGGAGGCCCCAGCGGAGCCCAGTGGGAGCCCAAGTACTAGGACATGTTGGTGTATTGCTGGCATCAGACCCAGAAACTGACTCTGAGGGAATGAGGATGCTCAGGGAAAGGGAGGATTATTTTTCTAGGATGTGACTGTGGATCGTTGGTTCCTAGGATTCCTGGGACTGCCCGTTAATACTGCCCAGCTCCTGTGGGCAGTCAGCAAATATTAATGGAACTGGATTTCCCCGAAATGAGCAAATGAAGTCACCCATCTAGCTTATGATTTTAACCAAATTCATGGACCTGGGAGAGTGGGTAAAGATAGTACATGGAGGGAGGATGTAAAACACAGTTCTTTGGATTAGGGCTACCTTGCCTGGCAGGGCATGTAGCAAGGTGGACTTCAGGGCCCTCAGGGGGCTTCCTTCCAAGCCAGTCCTGCATGTCATGGGTAGTTTCTCTTCTTTTCATGAATGACTGACCATATCTTTCTTCTTTCCCCACTCAATCTGACAAGGCTACCAATGCTCCCCTTCCTACCAACACCCTAGATCTTGTGGGTAAGGATTTCTCCTCACTAAGTAGCTTTTCTTTCTCCAGACCTAGGGATGCTCCAGATCTGCCTTGTCTCAGCTAGTTAGACTGAGAATAACATCAAGTTTCCATTGGGCCTTTTCCAAACCTAGTGGTTAAATGTAGGTGATTTTCAAGGAAAGAACAACAGGCTGATAACACCTTCTTAATGCTCAGGGGTCTCCTCTTTGGTGAGAAACAAAAGCAGACTGGGAACTATCCAGTTCCCTGGGATAGCAGGACAATCCAGACATATCCTTACAGAATGCCAGCAATAAGGGTAATTGAGAAGAGCTAGAGAGGAAGCAAGCAGTGACTTTACAGTTCTGCCCTGTGGCAGACACACACAGAGGACTTACACTTACTGTTATCTTACACTTACACTTACTGTGTAAGTCCTCTGTGTGTGTCTGCCACAGGGCAGCACTGTAAAGTCACTGTCTGTGTAAGTCCTCTTACAGTAACCTTACAAATTACTGCCCAGAAGATGTCTTCAGAGCTAAGCATACAAGGTATATCAAGCATTTGCTGTGTATTGATCCCTTTATTTGTTTTCTTAAAAGTAAGCTCCATATCCAACATGGGGCTTGAACTCACACCCCTGAGATCAGCGTGCTCTATCTACTAGCACTGATCAGTTTATGGGTTTTTTAACAAATATTTTTATTTATTTATTTGATAGAGAGAGTGCACATGTGCATGGCGGGGGGTGAGGGGAGAGAAGGGGCAAAGGGAGAGGGAGAGAATCTCAAGCAGACTCTGTGCTAAGCCAGATGCAGGGTTGGATCTTACGATTCCTGAGATCATGACTCAAGATGAAATTAAGAGCTGGACCCTTAACCAACTGAGCCACCCAGGCACCCCAGCATTCATCACTTTAAGAGTTTTGTTTATGGGCACCTGAGTGGCGCAGTGGGTTGAGCCTCTGCCTTCGGCTCAGGTTAAGTTGGTTAAGCGGCTCCCTTCAGCTTAGTTCAGGATCCCTGGGTTCTGGGATCGAGTCCAGCATCGGGCTCCCTGCTCAGTGGAGAACCTGCTTCTCCTTCTCACTCTGCCTGCCACTCTGCCTGCTTGTGCTCTCTCTATCTCTCTGTCAAATAAATAAATAAAATCTTAAAAAAAAAAAAAAAAGAATACAGCCTTAGCACTGAAAACGCCACTATGAACAAAACAAAGACTCTGTCTTCATGGAGCTTACATTATGGTGGGGAGATAGCCAATATACAAATAAAAAAATAAATATACAGAATAAGAGAACATTGGTGATAAGTGCTGTGAAGAAAAACAAAACTTGGCAAAGAATGAGATAAAGGGATAAGGCAGTGGAAAGATCTTTCTGAGGAGGGGACATCTGAGCAGAGATCTGATGGAAATGAGGGATGAGTTATGTTGATATCTGGGAAAAAGAGAATAACAGGTAGAGGAAGCAAGTGCCATAGTTAAGGGATTTAACTATTTAAGCCTATTTAAGAAATAGGAGGAAGACCACCTAGGAGACACTGACTCAAGCACAAAATATTGGTAGTTTGGAGATGTAGGCTGCTAAGGAAATAGTGGTGATCAAGAATTAAATTTTCAAAGACAATTAGCACAGTGCCTTCTACATAGAAAGTACTCAATAAATGTTCGCTGTTGTATTACTCTTATATTATCATTTTTATCATCCTAAAGTGATAACAGCCTCACTGCACGTGATCACATTATCTCTGGTAACTTGAGTGGAACATCAGTAAAGATGGTCAAAGTGGTATGCTGGAACTGGCTTGCAAGGGCTCACAGAGCTTATTTTAGCCTCTCTTTCCAATTCCATGTTCTGTGACATTATGCAGCTTGCAGTCATCCATGATGGGAGTATTTACATGATAGATATAAAAAATGCTACAAATCAGGATTTTTTTCCACATTGCTTGTTGTTAAACATTTACCAACATTCAGTGAATACAGTTCAATTGTTCATCAACTTATGAGTGGATAAATAAAATGTGGTATATCCATAAAGTGGAACATTATTTGGCCATAAACAAAGGAAGGATACATGCACTGTATAGGCTACAACTTGGAGGAACCTTGAAAACTTTAAGCAAAATGAAAGAAGTCACGCACAAAGGACCACATTTTGTATTTCACTTATATGAAATGTCCACAATAGACAAATCCAAAGAGACAGAAAGTAGACTACTGGTTCCCAGGAGATGAGGGGAGAGGAGAAAGAGTAAGCAGATGACCTCTAATAGGTACAGAGTTTCTTTTTGAGATAATGAAAATAATGTTCTAAAATTAATTGTGGTGCTCGTTATACAGTTCTGTGGCTATACTAAAATCCATTGAATTGTACACTTTAAACAGATGAATTGCATGGTATGTGAATTATATCTCAATAAAGCTGTTATAAAACAAAACAAAAAACTGTTTACCAGGATAAGACTGGTCATAATACAGCAGCAATGTTGTAGATGGAGGTAAGAAAAGCACTGAGCATCCTCAAAGAAGGGAGAGGACAGCCCTGGTCTGCTTGGAAACAGGTTTCATAATTAGCCATTTCTTTAACCCCATCTTCCATGTATTTTTTATAAAAGCAGTTGTTAGCATTTATCGTGTTCCAGGCTCTTAGAGGAAAGAGACTAAGACAAAACCTCTGCCTTTGATTGAGTATCTCACAGTCTACAGCACTAAGAGCAGTGGGAGTAGAGAATACCAGGAAGGGTGGAAAAGTGAATTGAGCATTTGTGGCTTGGTCTTGAATTGGCTCCAACCTTTTCCCTGGCTTGGTTTATGAGGTTACTGAAGGAGTCAATGGTTGAGGAAGAAAGTAAGAAGGTGACAGGGAATACTCATAAGATAGTCCAGAGGGCTGCAATGGCCGGCTATCGATGGAGGGCTATATTATACACATATAATAAGATGTATGCTGATGTGGCCTCAATTGCCATTTCCTCTTCATTTTCAATTTGTAGAATGGTATGTGTATTAGTCATGGTGCCAAGAGAAAACAGAGCAAACTCAAAATAATTTCAAGAGAGTTAATTTATAAGGAGACTGATTACAAAGGTGGAATATAGGTAAACCACTGGGATAGGGAAGACACTTGGGCCTTAAGGCAAGAGAGAAATCACCAGCCCCAGTCCTGATGGGAGGCAGAAGGGGAAGGTGACCAGAAAAAAGGACAGAGACTTATATAGTAACAACTGCATTCAGAGGAGTAGTGACAGCCTATCAAAAGACATCAACAGCTCAAGTTGACCTCAAAGGAGGAATATCAGAAATAAATACCTTGAACTCATTCTCCCTCCCTCCTATCATGACTAGACCCAGTTAGAAGCCAGAATGTTAGAACAAGCTGGAGCTTGTTCATAGAATCCATTTGGGTCATCCTTCCCAGGTAGAGAATAGCAGGGACAAAGAAGGATCTGTATAAACTATGGAGGGACAAGTGGAAAATATTTGGCCCAATATGGAATCTTTTTTTTTCTTTTTCTTTTTTTAAAGATTTTATTTATTTATTTGACAGACAGCACAAGTAGGCAGAGAGGCAGGCAGAGAGAGAGAGGAGGAAGCAGGCTCCCCGCTGAGCAGAGAACCCTATGTAGGGCTCGATCCCAGGACCCTGGGATCATGACCTGAGCCGAAGGCAGAGGCTTTAACCCACTGAGCCACCCAGGCGCCCCCCAATATGGAATCTTGAAGATGTCTCCTTATGAAATAATGCTCCAAACAATTTTCTGCAACTCTGCCCTCTTCTCTGCATAATTCTGCTAATTCCACCAAAACTGTCTATAATAGATTCTATAACATTTGTAGTCAATAGAACCCTACTGTAGGACACTAATCCTGAAAAGTTATGTTATTGTGATGATAAATCAATCAGCTCAAGGAAGAAGCTCTACAGACTCCCACTCTATCTACCCCCTCTCCTCTCCGAGACAGAACTACTGCCCCAGTACCCTCTCATGGGAAGATGGAGAAGATAAAAGGGCCTTCCCGCTTACAGTTTTCAAGAATAAGGTCTTCCTTTTTGATGCAAGTATTCATTACTTTATCACTGCCATTGTCAATTAGCATTTATTGATTGATCACTCTTCCTGTCAAAGCACTGGTTCACATGCAAGATAATTTCTGTTTTCCAAAGGAGGCCCATTACATTTTAGCATGAGATGAAGCTTTAGAGATCATCTAATAATCTACTTTCACTTTGTACATGTGGAAACTGATATCTAGAGCAGACATTCGCCTCCTCCAGTGTCATCTGCTAAGCACAACCTCTGATCTGCTCTAGATTCCATCCCACCCTTACCAACAATCCAAACTTGAAATCAGTATCTTGAAGCCCAGTGAATTTCTGCCTCCTAAGCTTGTCTCCTAATTATTCCATCTCCTAAAATGGACTTTCACTATGTGAACAATAGGCATCATCAAATAGGTTGATACAATTTTCAAAATGAAACATTGACTTCAAAAAAATTTAAATGGATGTATTATTATTTTAGGAAATAGAGGTCTATGGGATCAAATTTTTTAAAAAGGGTTATTCCAATTCCAAAAAGATTAAAGTTCTCAAAACTGTAAGTTCCACACAGAGATATTTATGTTTATCCTTATAGGAATTTAATATTGGAATTTGTTCATGGTGTATGCCAAATCCGAAACCTGAGGAGTTGAGCTATTTGGGGTTTTTCAAGAAACAGAACCAATAAAACCAAAAAGTATTATATCCATATACATACATACATACATACATACATACATACATACATACATTTATTATAAGAGACTGGCTCACATGATTATGGAGGCTATGATATGCTGCCAGGAAATCCAAATCCAGGAAAGCCAGTAGTATAATTTAGCCCAAGTCCAAAGATCTAAGGCAAAAGAATAATATAAATCCCAGTCCCAGTGCAGGAGAAGAAGAGAAGAGGTGTTCCAGCTCAAGTGATAAGGCAGGAAAAAGGACTGACTTCCCTTTTGTTCTATTTAGGCCTTCAATGGAATGAATGGGTGGTATCTAATCACACTGGAAAGGGCAATCTACTAGTCCTCAAATTCAAATGTTAATCTCATCTAGAAATACCCTCACAGACACCCAAAACAATGTTCAATCTGGGTACCCTGCTGCGTACTCACGTTGACACAGAAAATTAACCATTGCAGGTACCTTACCTGGTTTTAAATTTTGTAAGCACTTTCTTCCCCCATTCTATTTGTGTAGAATCTAAACATGTACCTATATTTAAGTCATTATTCCCTATCCTAGTAGTGATTTCATCTTAATCCAGTACACTTTTGTAACCCACAGTAACTCCCAATAGAATAATAAATTTATAAACTAACTGTGTAGGTGAATAAATGCCACATGGGGTAAATTAGATTAGCATAAAGGTGAAAGTTACTTTCTCCTTCACATAAAAAGTGCTGCTGCCACACTGCTCTTCTATACAAAGACTTGTCAGGTTTGCATCATACTTGTAATGTCCCATTGGCCAAAGCCAGTCATATAGCCAAGTGCAGAGTCAGGTAGAGGAATGACAAGAATATGAATACTCACAGGTATAGTTTATTGGGAGCCACTGACTTAACAGTTAACCACGCAAGCTTCCTCCTAAATCCCCAACCCACATTTCCAACAGCTACAAAGCATTTGCTCCTATAAGCCTCACAGACACCTCAAATTTATCATTCCCAAAATCACTCTCATTCTTCCCCATCTTAAACAGTGAACCTGAGATTTACCTTACCTCAGAAATTTGTTTTTGAATCCAGCTTCTCTTCTCCAAACCCACTTGACTTAATTCAAGTCTTCATCACTTGTCCATTCTCTAACAAACAGTGTCATCCTCCACATAACCAGTATAATAATAGCACAGCCTTGCCTATAAACTGTTATTTATAGGATTAAGTCCTTGGCAAAGATGTACAGTGGGTTGAATGGGATCCCTCCAAAAATTATATCCTCCCAGCATCTGTGAATGTGATCTTATTTGGTAAGAGGGTCTTTGCAGGTGTAATTGAGGATCTCAAGGTGGGTCTAAATCCCATGACACTTTTCCTTCTAAGATAGAGAGGAAAAGACTGGGACACATAAAGAGAAGAAGGCAATGTGAAGACAGAAGTAGAGGTTGGAGTAATGAATCTACAAGCCAAGGAACACCAAGGATTGCTAGCAACCCACCACAAGCTAGGAAAGAAGCATGAAATGACTTCTCCCTCAGAGCATCCAGAAAAAAATCAACTTTCCCAACACCTTGAATTTGGAGTTCTGACCTCTGGAACTATCAGAGAATGAGTTTCTGCTGTGTTAAGCCACCACGTTTGTGGTAATTTGTTACAAGAGCCCTGAGAAGCTAATGGAAGATCCTTTATCATTGCATCTCTATTTTCCATCTCTCTTGTTTTCCTTATCTTCTGTTACTCCCTGCTGTATATTCTCCATCATACAGATACCTTCTCCTTTCTGGGATTTCTCCTGAAATGCTCTTCTCCCCTCTCCTGCCTCTCAAACTTCTATTTTTCCATTAAGACCTATTTGAAATAGGTCTTATTATTATCCTCTATGAAGTTTTATCTGCTTTCATATTATGAAACTGTGTTCTGTCTTCCATTGTGATCTATCCTCCTGGTTCCACACATTTTGGTCAGGTATCTGCTATAAATCATTTAATATTTGTTCAACCCAACATGGTGTATTTAATCCTCTGTTTAAAAAAATTTTTTTACATTAAAGCACATTTCCTTGCTCTTTTATCTTTTTCTTTCAATTTAGAAATTGAAACAACTCTGGGGCACCTGGGTGGCTCAGTGGGTTAAGCCACTGCCTTCAGCTCAGGTCATGATCTCAGGTCCTGGGATCGAGTCCCGCATTGGGCTCTCTGCTCAGCAGGGAGCCTGCTTCCCTCTCTCTCTCTCTGCCTGCCTCTCTATCTACCTGTGATCTCTCTCTGTCAAATAAGTAAATAAAATCTTTAAAAAAAAATGTTTAGAAATTGAAACAACTCTGATCAATAAGCCTACCTGCATTCATAATTGTATTAAAGAATAGTAAGTATGTAGCAGGCAAATTTTTTAAAAATTTCAAAGATATCCAGGTGACCATCATGACCAATGAAGGTAGAAAAATAAGTTTCATATGATAAACCAGACAAGTATTGATGATATTACTCATATGTGGAATCTAAAAAAGTCAAACATGTACAAAAAAAAAAAAAGAGAGAGAGAGAGAGAGAATGTGTGTAAACAGCAGTTACCAGGGGAAGCAAGATGGGGGATAAGATCCATGGTGTTTAAGGGTATAAACTTGTAACAAGTACTAAAATAGCGACAGAGATGTAATGCAAAATTTATTGAACATAGACAGTAATATTGCACTACAAGTAAGTAACATGATAAATATCACTACAACCACAACCATATTATGGTATGATGTGATATCAAAGTAACATGATGTATCCCTTTAATTTACACAATGTTGATGTCAAATTTACCCAATAAAAGATAAAAAAAAAGAGAAAAATATACTACAATAATTTGCCATAAGTGTTTTATATATTGTTTTCTTCTTAAAATTAGATATTTTAGGGGGCACCTGGTGGCTCAGTGGGTTAAGCCTCTGTCTTCAGCTCAGGTCATGATCTCAGGGTCCTGGGATGAAGCCCCACGTCAGGCTCTCTGCTCAGCAGGGAGCCTGCTTCTCCCTCTCTCTCTCTGCCTGCTGCTCTGCCTACTTGTGATATCTCTCTCTCTCTGTCAAATAAATAAATAAAATCTTTAAAAAAGAAATAGATATTTTAGGGGTGCCTGGGTGGCTCAGTGGGTTAAAGCCTCTGCCTTCGACTCGGGCTGTGATTCCAGAGTTCTGGGATCGAGCTCCACATCGGGCTCTCTGCTCAGTGGGGAGACTGCTTCCTCCTCTCTCTCTCTGCCTGCTTCTCTACCTACTTGTGATCTGTATCTGTCAAATAAATAAATAAAATCTTTTTTAAAAATAGATATTTTATCTCAGAAGAAAAATAAGCAATAATTAAAGTATCTTGCTGAAGAACGATTTGTTGATAAAATAAGTTGATTGGCTTTTAACTATTTCAAACTATTTTCTCTAATTTGGAAACTCAAATGTAGTTGAATATGGAAAGATTGAATATTTTTAAAATACCTTGAATCTTTATAAGGTAACTTTCCTACAAATATCTTAAACTATCAAAGGCTGAGTTAGATATTGAGGATGAAAAATAATGTAAGGACATTCCTTTCCTCAAAGAAAGTTTACAGTCTAGCTAGAGAGACAGAATATTTACACTAAAGTACAAATGACAACATAAGATACCACTGACTGAGTATAACAAACAATGAAATCTATATAAGAAACACAAATACTCTTAAATGCCATATGATACTGTTTATATTCAATAATAATCCACAATTAGTATTAATATTCAAAGTGTAGATCTACTAATAATCAGAACAAAAGACGGAAAAAATTGGGGGAAATTCCACAATGAATAATTTGGTTTTTGCTTAAAGAACTAATATAAAAGTAGGGTCCAAACTAAATTCAGCAATACCTTAAAAGGATCATACATCATCCATGATCAAGTGGATTTATCCCAGGGATGCAACCAATATCCACAAACTAGTCAATGTGATAGATCACATTAACAAAATACAGAATAAAAATCATACAATCATCTCAACAGATACAAGAAAAAGCACTTAACAGAATTCAACATCCATTAATGACAAAATCTCTCAACAAAATAGGGATAGAGGGAATGCACCTCAACATAACAAAGGCCATCTGTGAAAAGTCCACAGCTAACATCATTGTCAGTGGTGAAAACCTAGAAGTTTTTCCTCTAAGATTAGGAATAAGACAAAGATGCCCACTCTTACCACTTCGATTCAACATGGTATTTTGGAAGTCCTAACTAAAGCAATTCGGCAAGAAAAAGAAATAAAATGCATCCAAATTGGAAAGGAAGAGGAAAAACTGTCACTATTTGCAGATACAATAATATTATATAGAAAACCCTAAATACTCCATCAAAAAAACTGTTAGAACTAATACATTTAATAAAGTTGCAGGATACAAAGTCAATACACAAAAACCTGCTGTATTTATACACACTGGTATAATGAATTATTAGAAAGAGAAATTAAGAAAACAATTGCATTTCAATTGCGTCAAAAAGAATAAAATAACTAGGAATAAATTTAACCAAGAAGGTGAAAGACCTATATATTGAAAATTACAAGGGGTAATAAATAAAAAAAAATCTTTAAAAAAAAAAAAAAAGGGCTCCTGGGTGGCTCAGTGGGTTAAGCCTCTGCCTTCAGCTCAGGTCATGATCTCAGGGTCCTGGGATCGAGTCCCACATCGAGCTCCCTGCTCAGCAGGGAGCTTTGGCTCCTCCTCTCTCTCTGCCTGCCTCTCTGCCTACTTCTGATCTCTGTCAAATAAATTTAAAAAGAAAAAAAAAAGAATAAAATAACTAGGAATAAATTTAACCAAGGTGAAAGACCTATATATTGAAAATTACAAGGGGTAATAAATAAAAAAAAAAATCTTTAAAAAAAAAAAAAAGGGCTCCTGGGTGGCTCAGTGGGTTAAAGCCTCTGCTTTCGGCTCAGGTCATGATCCCAGGGTCCTGGGATTGAGCCCCTCATGGGGCTCTCTGCTCAGCGGGGAGCCTGCTTCCTCCTCTCTCTCTGCCTACTTGTGATTTCCATCTGTCAAATAAATAAAAAATCCTTAAAAAAAGAAAATTACAAGGGGCACCTGGGTGGCTCAGTGGGTTAAGACTCTGCCTTTGGCTCAGGTCATGATCTCAGGGTTCTGGGATGGAGCCCTCCATCGGGCTCTCTGCTCAGCAGGGAGCCTGCTTCCCCTTCTCTCTCTGCCTGCCTCTCTGCCTATTTGTGATCTCTCTCTCTGTGTCAAATAAATACATAAAATCTTTTTTTAAAAAAAGGGAAAAGAAAACTACAAGATATTAATGAAAAAAAAATTGAAGATACAAACAAATGCAAAGACAGTCCATGCTCAAGAACTGAAAGAATCAGGGCACCTGGATGGCTTAGTGGGTTAAGCCTCTGATCTCGGCTCAGGTCATGATCTCAGGGTCCTGGGATTGAGCTCCACATTGGCTCCACATCGGGCTCTCTTCTCAGCAATCTCTATCAAAATTCCTATGGCATTTCCACAGAAATAGGACTAATAAATAATCCTAATATTTGTATGGAATCACAAAAGTCCCCAAATAGCCAAAGTAATCTTGAGAAAGAAAAATAAAGCTGGAGGCATCATGTTCCCTGATTTCAAACTATATTGCAAAGCTACCATAATTTAAAAAGTATGGTATTGGCATAAAATAAGTCAAGCAGAGAGAGTCAATTATCATATGGTTTCACTTGATTGTGGAGCATAAGGAATAACACGGAGGACACTGGGAGATGGAGAGCAGAAGTGAGTTGGGGGAAATCAGAGGGAGAGACAAACCATGAGAGGCTGTGGACTCTGAGAAACAAACTGAGGGTTTTGGAAGGGAGGGGTGTCGGGGGTTGGGTGAGCCTGGTGGTGGGTATTAAGGAGGGCACGTATTACAAGGAGCACTGGGTGAGGTACATAAGCAATGAATTTTGGAACACACACACACACACACAATTAAATTAAGTAAAAAAAAGCCACCAGACATACAGATCAATAGAACAAAATAGAGAGCTGAGAAATAAACCCATGTGTATGTGGTCAGTTAACTGTGACAAATGAACCAAGAATACACTGTAGGGAAGGACAGTCTCTTTGATAAATGACATTGGGAAAACTGGAAAGTCACATATAAAAGAATGAAACTTGGAAACTGTCTTACACCATTCACAAAAATTAACTAAAAATGGATTAAAGATTTGAATGTAAAACCTGAAACCATAAAACTCCTAGAAGAAAACATAGATAGCAAGCTCCCTGACATAGGTCTTGGCGATTATTTTTTCTTATCTGATATGAAAAGCAAAAGTAAGAAAAGTGAAAATAAACTAGTACGACTATATCAGACCAAAGAGCTTCTGCACAGCAAAGGAAATCATCTAGAAAATGAAAAAGCAACTTACTGAGTGAGAGACAATATCTGCAAATCATATAACCAATCAGGGGCTAATAATAAAAATTTATATAGAATTCATATCACCAAATAGCAAAACAAAACAAAACAACCCCAGAAAAAATCCAATATTTAAAAATGGGCAGAAGATATTTTTCTGAAGACATACAGATGGCCAACAGGTACATGAAAAGGTGTTCAACTTCATTAATTATCAGGGAAATGCAAACCAAGACCACAATTAGATACCATCTCACACCTGTTAAAATGGCAGCTGACAACAAGAAATAACAAATGTTGGCAGGGATA
This sequence comes from Meles meles, assembly GCF_922984935.1. Classification (NCBI taxonomy): domain Eukaryota; kingdom Metazoa; phylum Chordata; class Mammalia; order Carnivora; family Mustelidae; genus Meles; species Meles meles. The sequence continues at coordinate 74,262,658 of NC_060074.1, forward strand.
TGAAGAAAAGAGAACTCTTAAGCACTGTTGATGGGAATGTAAATTAGTGCAGCCACTATGGAAAACTGTAAGGCAATTCCTTAAAAAAATTAAAAACAGAACCACCATGGAGCACCTGTGTGACTCAAGTCAGTTAAATGTCTGACTTTGGCTCAAGTCATGATCTCAGGGTCTTAGAATCGAGCCTCTTGTTATTCTCCATGCTCAGTGGGGAGCGTTCTTGCCCTCTCCCCTACTCTTAGCCCCTCCCCACCACTGTGCCCTCTCTCACCCACACACCCATTCTCCCTCTCTCTCAAATAAATAAAATCTTAAAAAATAAATATAACTACCATATGATCCACTAACTCCATTTCTGGTATTTACTCAAAGAAAATAAAAACATTAATTTGAAAAGATGCATCTCCGTATTCACCGAAGTATTATTCACAATAGCCAAGATATAGAAACAACCAAAGTGTCTGTTGATTAATGAGTGAATAGATAAAGAAAATGTGGTATATACATACAATGGAATATTATTCAGCCATAGAAAAGAATGATATCTTGTCATTTGCAAGACATGTTGCATGTCCAACAACATGGATGGACATTGAGGGCATTATGCTAAGTGAAAGAAGTCAAATAGACAGATATTGTTATGATCTCACTTATATGTGAAATCTTAAAAACAAAAACCAAAAACACCAAGCTCATAGATACAGTGAACAAGTTGGTGGTTGCCAGAGGTGAGAGGAATGGGTGAATGGGATCAAAAGGTACAAACTTCTAGGTTTTTTTTATATATTTTTTAAGATTTTATTTCTTTATTTGACAGACAGAGATCACAAGTAGGCAGAAAGGCAGGCAGAGAGAGAGAGAAGGGGGAAGCAGGCTCCCTGCTGAGCAGAGAGCCTGACTCAGTTCTCAATCCCAGGACCCTGAGATCATGACCTGAGCCGGAGGTAGAGGCTTAACCCACTGAGCCACCCAGGCACTCCCAAACTTGTAGTTGTAAAATAAGTCATGGGGATGAAATGTATAGCATGGTGACTATAGTTAATAATACCACATTGTATATTTGAGAGAATAAATTCAAACATTCTCATCACAAGAAAAAAATTTTTGTAACTACATATGGTGATGGATGCTAGCTAATCTCAACATAGTAATCATTTTGCAATACATACAGATATTGAATCACTGTGTTTCACTCCTGAAATTGACATGATATGTATCAATTATACCTCAATAAAAACAAATTAAAAAAAAAGAGCAAAGCTAGCACCTAGGGTGTGATTGGTCCAGACAACATGTAACTTAAAGAGCAAAGAGGCTGGGTCCAACAGAGCAACTGAAGCAAAAATATGAGCAAAGGAAATGCTTATGCATGTTTATGGTAGACAGTATCTTGTTCGCCATTATTCACTACCCTCTTCCTTCTAATAGGATGACCGAACATTGTTACGTGACTTGCCATTTCTCCTGCAGGGAGAGTATACCTCTCCATCTCATTGGCATTGGGCTTGGCCACTTAATATTTTGGTCACTGGAATGTAAGCACACATAACATATGCCACAACTGAGCAGAAGCTTTATGAAGAAGCATCAGGAGCTACTTTCAGGGTTTTTGATCTTTCCCTCTGGCCTAAGAATGGGAATGTCCCATATAGGTACTTCCCCTTTAATCTGAGTCCCAGAATGAGAAGACACTTTGAACAGAGCCAAAGCTGGCCACAGGCTACATGCCCCATAAATGAGCAATAGAAGTTTTGGTGTTGTAAGTCTGTAAGATTTTCTTATTATAGCAGAGTTGACTAATACAGAAACACTACCTAGATGTAGGGTGCTGCTCTATAACCCTGTCTTTAGCATCAGATAATGGGTGGCATGGAAACTGTTATGTAGAGCCAGAAAAATGGTGATCCTTATTATGTAGGGATCAGGTATTTGGTGAATGAAATTGCCACCTGCAATTACTTGAACGACTGGTAATAAACTTAATAAATTTATGGTTTTGGGTGAAGAGAAACAAATGGTTGTACAAATAAAATACACTTGAGGGGCACCTGGGTGGCTCAGTGGTTTAAGCCGCTGCCTTCGGCTCAGGTCATGATCTCAGGGTCCTGGGATCGAGTCCCGCATCGGGCTCTCTGCTCGGCAGGGAGCCTGCTTCCCTCTCACTCTCTCTGCCTCTCTGCCTACTTGTATCTCTCTCTGTCAAATAGGTGGATAAAATCTTAAAAAAAAAAAATAAATAAAAAAAAATAAAATACACTTGAGAATGAGAGATCTGGTCTCATCTCCCAAATTTTATAAATAGTGCCCTTTTCTGCATCCCTTCCTGTGCCTTCTTAGTGTCTGTCATCAGCTCTTGTGCCCTCATGCAGCACCGCACCCCCATGGTGGTGCCCCACTCCCACCTGCCTCTACACCATAATATACTGTGCTTAAATGAGTCTCCACTTTGTGGAGAATGAGGAATTCAGGCTAAAGAATTGCATGAAATTGTGATTTTGAACTCACAAGTTGATGATAATGATCACTGAGGAAAAAATATAGAGAAGAAAATTTGATTCTTAATTTTTCCTCATGTTAATATTTTAGAAGAATGTGGTGATGAGGGAGAATAAGCAAATACTCTCAAAATCATGCTGTATTATACACAATTTCCTGTGGGACACAAGGGTTCTATTTTAAAAAATTACTTTTCTTGAAAACTAAATAGTATGTTGTTTTCCACAAGAACCACTGACTAGAGGTTTTCATCTGGAAAGTACTTCACTCACTAGTATAAAAAATTTAAGGGGCACTTGGGTGGCTCAGTGGGTTAAGCGTCTGCCTTTAGCTAAGGTCATGATCTCAGGGTCCTGGGATCGAGTGCTGCCTGGGATCATGCCCTGCATCAGGCTCTCCACTCAGCAGGGAGCCTGCTTCCCTCCCCTCCTCTGCCTGCCTCTCTGCCTACTTGTGATCTCTGTCTGTCAAATAAATAAATAAAATCTTTTAAAAAGTTTAAGAACACAGCAACTAAGAATGTTCCCTGCTTTCTGAAGAGTTCCCTCTGTTTCTTTTGAAACACACAAGTAATTGCCAAGTTAACTGATCTCACGTTTTTACTTTAATTAAATGATGCAACACTTAATTCCTCCAGATCCCTATCAAGATATATTTTAGAATTGCCTATGGTAAAAGCGGTAAGTCTTATATAATCATCCCACTGTCTGTAATACTTTTCAAATATATTTTTATTGATATGCAATCAGCATAACAATTCCTTTCTACCAAAGTTTCCTGGTTCCTGTTAATGGTCCTATAAAACAAAGATACTACTTCTTCCAGATTTCATAAACATAGCAATCTGTTCTCTGATTAATGTGAACCTTTTTTCTATTGAATCTTTAATTCAAGTTTAGGAGACAACAGACTTCAGTAACTTGACAACCTTAGATGGTTGTAAAGTTCACTATTCTTTCCTTTGCTCTGTTCAAGTACCCCAAATTTAGGTTGGAGAGTACCTAGAGAGTAATCCCTTGGAGATTCCTGTTATTGTAAGGAGGTGTGTTGCACAGACACAGTCCCTGTTTCAGTTAGGGTTCGACCAGGGATGCAGAACCACTGTGAGAGATGTGAATAAGGGAGTTACCAAAGGAGACCTTACACAATTTGGGGAGAAGCTGAGAAACACAGGTCCAGAAGCGAGCACCTAAAGGATCAAAGTCACTAAGACCACAAAGGAGATCTGGTGAAGCCTATGGAAGGTTGTTGGCTGCGCATTTGGTGATGGGTCTAAAATTACTGTAGGGCAGACAGTCAGGAAGGAGAGCTGGGAGCAAAGTAAGAAGAGTAAGGACAAACCTGTGAGAACAAACTGGTACCATTTTGTCTGTTTCTCATTCCAAACCTTTATTATGTGGTTGGCCCAAGACTCAAACTGAAAGAGATCTGGTATAAGTTGGAGAAGCTGAGGGCCCAGCTGCTGGCCACCACATGAAGGCTCCTATCAACAGATTAGTGACAAGTCTGAGTTGCACCCGGGGCCCCGCACTGACCTTACACCTTACAAATGTTAAGGCCTTTGCCTAACTCCACTGCTCTCTAAACCTCAGGCAGATTTCTCATGTGACGAGTCCTAACCAGGAACCATACGGAGAAGAGAAGTCTGGCAAACACAGTTGACACAAGGTAAATTACACAGTGCCCAGAAGTCCCTTCATGTAAATTGACCCTAAGATGGATTTAAGCCTCTCAGAGATCACATATATTCATTCAATAATAAAGCCTATCATAGTATAGAATCTTAATTACTGCATTTATTTGCAAAATTTCCTCCAAACTTTTTTTTTAACTACCAGCAAAGAGGTATTTATTTTGCTGTTACTAAGTTAAACATAAATGTAAAGCAGCATTCAACATCTTATCAGTTTGATTTTTCAAATGGAAGAAATCTACTTAATGCTTCTCTATTTCCACCCAGCTGCCCTTTACCATTCCAGCTCTCCTCATACTATCTTCTTTCTGCTTCTCCTGTGTCAAAAAGTATTTAAACTCCAAACCTAAAACCTTCCTTCTTGCCTCCCTGCAATGTGGCCTTTTGTCAAAGCCACCAAGTCCATCTGTCAGAGTTGTGTAAATCTGAGCTATAATTACAAATCTGAATTAAGTTAAACTTCTTTCTTACAGAGTTCTCTGTCCAGTGTAAATTAAAATATGAGGTATGTCACCAAATTCTATATCCTTGTCAACCCAGTTCAGCTGAGACTGGTAATATCCCTAATACACTCTTGGAGTCCCTACAGATGTCTCTGCTGTCATCAAAGAATTTCTCCTAGGAGAGTAGCAAGCTCAGCTTCATCTGAATTTGGTCCCCAGGGACATGCTCTTCTATTCAGTAGTGGCACTGAGCTTCCACTTGCCAGAAGCATTAAAATTGAGTCAAAGCACTTAGTTGACATAATAGAACCTTCTGGAAATCACAGCTTTTTCAAACATGTACCCCTCACTTTGGAATTTTTGGTTAGGGTAACTTCCCAGTAGTAGCATTTGCTAATAAGTTAACTAACATATTATCCCCATGACATGGTTAAAAGTCACCAGGAATTGGGACAGAAAATCCAAATGCTGGTTCTGGCACAAGTCTCAGTGAGAAAGTAAAATCTACATTATAGGGGTGTATTGTGAATTGTCAGTTAAATAATAGACATCATATTCTCACCCGTAATGACCCCTGACTAGTCCATTACCCACCACCTTGGTAAGGAAATACCTTCTCTTTCTTGCACTGGGCCATACATTTGGGTAATGGAGTGCTTGTAGGACTGCGGAGTCATTTCAGGGGCCACCTCACACCACAGAGAGCCACTATTCCCTTCCCCACATCCCCCATCCCCCTGCGATGGACCTGCTCTGCCATGTCTCATAGCCACTTATTGTGAGGTGGGAGGTCTTTCCACATCAATGGTAAAGGCTATTTTTTTTTCTTCTCCCTCTTTTACAGAGTACATGGTATCCCTCCATGTAGTCCAGCCTTACATTACAGGATTAGAAAGGTACCATAAAAAGATTAATGCAAAAATATTATATCTTATGTGACATAAATTCTTATTAACATAGAACATACTTTTCTCCTTTTCTCTAGGTTTTATTTCATGTCACTCGTGGTCAACAATTTGCTTTTCATTCCAATCATATTCCTAAGGTAAGATCAATTATTTGACGTCACTTTCCTGACCTTTTTTTTAAAGTTACTTGTAATAAAGTTGTAACTACAAATATAATAAAGTTATAATAAAAGACAAACACATAACCAAACATAGCTTAATAAAAACTAAAGGTAATGTCTGCTATGTTTACATATAGATTACATAGAAATAAATACATAGAAATTATTTCCATCATCAATAGCAGTTGCTAGGTTTAGAAAATATTTTGTGCATGTAGGGATTACTGAAGCACAAAAGATTTCAGTTTTCTTCCCTCTCTTCCTCAATGCTGACCTTATTCACATCCCTAGTGAGCAGACAAAAGTCAATTCAGACTCGGAAAGGCATTGATCAGTAGATTACACACAATAAAAAATTTCAACTTTTATTTTTAAATGTTAAATTTACTACCGGCTGATTAAGAAAAATTAAAATGACTTCTTTAAACATGCAATATTTAAAATTGGAAAATTTTGGCTTATAACTAATATTTTTTTAAGTTGCAAAAGCATTTCATGAAGATGTTGCCTGTTTCAAATACTGAATAAGATCTTCTCTCTCACTCTTCTTTTTAATACCAGCAAAGACCATTTTAGTTCCAGGGATATATTTCTTTGGATTCTCCAGATATTCCATCAGAGTTTCCTCTCCCCAGATAACACCTATAGAGGTGAAAATAAGTTTTAAGTTTGTGTAGTTATATTTGTAAGGCTTACTTTCTGATATGACCTATATATGTGAACAAAAGATTACTCTTGAATTCAAAAGGAAGACTCTCATTACTGGGAATACTTACAATTTCTGACCTATAAGAGAATTCCAAAATTAGTCTTTGGTGCTCTACTCTTCTAGTTCCCTATAGAAATCTAATATCCACATGCTGTTCAGCATAACACAAAGTACACCAATAAACTGCCAACCTAGACATGTTGGACCTAAACATTACCCTACCCTCCTATAATCACAGAGTTCCTTCTAGAAGAGATCTTAGAAATTAATCCAACCCCTAATTTTTCAAATGAGTAAATGATCCAAACAGAGGAGAATAATTTGCCCTAAGAGAAAAGATGACTTAAAGTCAAGAATCTGTGACTGCTAACTCATATTTTCATGTTTTTTATTCCAATAATTGCATGTTGCCTCTGTCCAAATCTCTGTCAAAAAGCTATGATTTCAGGAAACCAGTTTTACAATGAGGGAAAGATTGTCTCTTCCTTTTTTCCTTTCTAAAACCAGTCAGAAAGAATATGGACAAATGTTAACTCCATCTTTGATCAAATATTGAGGGAGCACCTATTACTTCAAACTTCATATAATCAGAAGACTACCAAAAACATAAAACCTGGACCAGAGTAAGAGGACACCTGTCACTAATGATCTCAAAAGAAGAAGAGTTCTCCAAAGTAGGTGATAAATTGTAAGGGGCAAATCATAGTCCTCTGGCCCAAAAAGAGTATAGTGTATATGAGCAGACTGTGAAAGTCTCCCTAAATTCAATTTGACAGTATGGAGGGTCAGGGGAGCCAGGATTAAAGAAGAAACACAGACATACCACTTTAAAAGAAGCATTCTACCTTTTGATTTTCATTTGCATGGAATACCTTTTTCCATCCCTCTGGTATGCCCTTACAACTGAAGTGAGTCACCTCCAGGCAGCATATAAATAGGTCTTGATTTTTTTTATTCATTCAGTCACCCTATTGTGGGTGCCTTTTAAATGGAGCATTTAGTCCATTTATATTTAAAGTAATTACTGATAGGTTATGTACTTATGGTCATTTTGTTAACTGTTTTCTGATTGTTTTTGTAAGTCTCTTCTATTCCTTCCTTCTCTTGCTCTCTTCCCTAGTAGTGTGATGGCTTTCTTTAGTGTTACACTCAGATTACTTTCTCTTTATTATTTTGTATAGCTTATATAGGTTTTTGATTTGTGGTTACCTTTAAGTTCATACATAACAGCTTATGTGCATAGCAATCTATACAAAGTTGATGGTTCCTTAAGTTTAAACATTCTAAAAGCACTAAATTTTTACTTCCCCCTCCATGTTTTATGTATACAATGTCGTATTTTATCTTTTTATTTTGTGTATCTCTTGGCTAGATGTAGATGTAACTGATTTTACCACTTTTGAGTTTTAACCTCCATACTAGACTTAAAAGTGATTAACCTACTGCATTAACTATAAGGCAAAGGAAACAAAAGCAAAAATGAACTTTTGGGACTTCAAGATAAAAGCATCTGCACAGCAAAGGACAGCCAACAAAACAAAGAGGCAGCCCACAGAATGGGAGAAGATATTTGCAGATGACACTACAGACAAAGGGCTGATATCCAAGATCTATAAAGAACTCCTCAAACTCGACTCACACAAAACAGATAATCATGTCAAAAAATGGGCAGAAGACATGAACAGACACTTCTCCAAAGAAAACATACAAATGGCTAACAGACACATGAAAAAATGTTCATCATCATTAGCCATCAGGAAGATTCAAATCAAAACCATATTGAGATATCACCTTACACCAGTTAGAGTGGCCAAAATTAGCAAGACAGGAAACAACAAGTGCTGAGGAGGATGTGGAGAAAGGGGAACCCTCTTACACTGTTGGTGGGAATGTAAGTTGGTGTAGCCACTTTGGAAAACATTATGGAGATTCCTTAAGAAATTAAGAATAGAGCTTCCCTATGACCCTGCAATTGCACTACTGGGTATTTACCCCAAAGATACAGATGTAGTGAAAAGAAGGGCCATCTCTACACCAATGTTCATAGCATAAATGACCACAGTCGCCAAACTGTGGAAAGAACCAAGATGCCCTTCAACAGATGAATGGATAAAGAAGATATGGTCCATAGATACAATGGAGTATTATGCCTCCATCAGAAAGGCAAACACCCAAATTTGTATCAACATGGATGGGACTGGAAGAGATTATGCTGAGTGAAATAAGTCAGGCAGAAAGATTCAATTATCATATGGTTTCACTTACTTGTGGAGCATAAGGAATAAGATGGAGGACATTGGGAGAAGGAGATGAGAAGTGAGTTGGGGGAAATTGGAGGGGGATACAAACCATAAGAGACTGTGGACTCCGAGAAACAAACTGAGGGTTTTGGAGGGAAGTGAGTAGGAGGGTGGGTGAGCCTGGTGGTGGGTGTTATGGAGGGCGCATATTTCATGGAGCACTGGGTGTGGTGCATAAACAATGAATTTTGGAACACTGAAAAAAATAAAATAAAATAAAATAACTATATTTCCTTTTAACTGTGAAATATTTTCCTTTCATAATTTTCTTACTTTTAGTTATGGCCTTTTCTTTCCAGTTAAAGAATTTTCTTTAATATTTTTTTATAAAGCTGGTTTCTGTTTGGGAAATTCTATCTCTCCTTCTGAATGATAACTTTTCTGGGCAAAATATTCTTGGTTGTAGGTTTTTCCTTTCGGCACATTGAATACATTGAATACACTTCTGGCCTGCAAAATTTCTCCTAAGAAAATAGCTGATAACCTTATGGGGTTTCTCATATATATAACTTTTCTTTTTTTTCTTGCTGCTTTAAAGAAAATCTCTTTATCAGTACTTTTTGCCATTTCAGTTATTATGTGTCTGGGTGTGGACCTCCTTGGGTTCATCTTGTTAGGGTCTTCTGTGCTTCCTGGATCTGAATGTCTGTTTCCTTCCCCAGATTAGGGAGGTTTTCAGCTACTATCTCTTCAAATAAGTTTTCTGCCCCCTTTCTCTCTCTTCTTTCTGGAATCCCTACAAAGCAAATGTTATTATGCTTGATGATGTCACAGAGACCCCTTTATCTATTCTCATTTTTTGTTTTTCTTTCACCTTTTTGCTGTTCAGCTTCATGGCTTTCCATTATTCTGTCTTCCAGATCACTGGTAGTTCCTCTGCCTCCTCTAATATGTTCTTGATTTCCTCTAGTGTATTTTTTATTTCAATTATTAAATTCTTCACCTCTGACTGATTCTTTTATATTTTATATCTTTGTTGAAGTTGAGGCTCCTAAAGTTAAGCCCCATTTATTTTCAAAGCCAGATGTTGTGGGGATTTGTCTTCCAGTTTGAGTCTCTTGTGCCAGGGTTGCCTGGTATGGATTCTGATCCTCTTGCTTCTCTGTGCTTGTGATGTTCCTCCTATTGCATGATGGGGTTTGGTTCTCAATCATGTTTTCACCCCTTCTTTCACAACCTTTTTGATGTGGCCCTCTTTCTGTGATTAGTCATGGGAGATCTGTTCTGCCAGTCTTCAGGTCATTTTCAGGGTTAGTATATTATCTCAGTGTGTCCACATGGATGAGGTGAGTTCAGGATCCTCCCATCTTCTTAAGACTTCCTGAATTTGGCCTTTTAAAATTACACGGTATTTTTTTCTCTAACTTATTTCACTCAGCATAATGCCTTCAAGGTTCATCCAAGTTTTTGCAAATGGCTGGATTTCCTTCTTTCTCATTGCTGAATATTCCATTTTATATATTTAGCACATCTTTCTCCATTCATCTATTGACAAACACTTGGCTTGTTTCCATAGCTTGACTATTAAAATAATGCAGCAGTGAACTTGGGATGCATATATTTCTCCCAGATTCTATTTTCATTTCCTTTGGATACATACCCAGAGAACATTACTGGATCATATGATAGTTATTTTTAATTTTTTTTAAAGATTCCATTTATTCATTTGACAGGCAGAGATCACAAGTAGGCAGACAGGCAGGCAGAGAGAGAGGAGGAAGCAGGCTCCCCGCAGAGCAGAGAGCCCAATGTGGGGCTCAATCCCAGGACCGCAGGATCACGACCTGAGCCAAAGGCAGAGGCTTTTACCCACTGAGCCACCCAGGCGCCCCTTATTTTTAATTTTTAATGAATCTCCACACTGTTTTCCATAGTGGCTGCCCCAATTTACATTTCTATCACCAGTTCACAAGTGTTTCCTTTTCTCCACATCTTTGCCAACACTTGTTATTTCTTGTCTTTCTGATGAAAGCAATTCTAACAGGCAAGAGGTGATATCTCACTGCATTTTTGATTTACATTTCTCTGACAATTAGTGATGCTGAACACCTCTTCATGTACCTGTGGTCGAATTATATGTCCTCTTTGGGAAAATATTCAGTTCCATTGCTGACCTTTTAATTTTTTGTTTTTTTCACTATTGCATTGTATCCATTCTTTATATATTTTGAACATCAACCCTTTATCAGATACATAATTCACAAATATTTTCTCCCATTCTATAGGCTGCTTTCTCATTTGTTGACTATTTATTTTGCTGTGCAGTAGCTTTTTAGTTTGATGTAGTCCCACTTAATGACTGTTCTTGTTGCTTGTGCTTTTGGTGTCAATATCCAGAAGATTATTACAAAGAGCAATGTCAAGGAGATTTTTCCCTATGTTTTCTTCTAGAAGTTTCACAGTTCCAAGTCTTATATTTAATATACTTAAGTCTGTAATCCATTTCAAGTTAATTTTTATGAGTGGTGTAATATAGGGATTCAATTCGATTCTGCTTATTACGTAACCAGTAGAACAAATAGTAATATTATATCCCCAAATCAGTCACCAATAGTATTTAAACAATCTTAGGGAAGTTTTATTACCAATTCTTAAATAATGTTAAAGACAAGCCTTCTATCCAGCTTTTAATCTTTGGCAACAATCTACAATAAAAGATATATTTGTAATCTGTTTTTTTAAAAAGATTTTATTTATTTGAGAAAGTGATCACAAGCAGGGGCCAAGAGGTAGAAGGAGAAGCAGATACCCCACTGAGCAGGGAGCCTGATGTGGGACTCGATCACAGGACTCTGGGATCATGACCTGAGCTGAAGGCAGATGTTTAACTGACTGAGCCACCCAGGTGCTCTGTAATCAGTTTTTTTTTTTTAAGATTTTATTTATTTATTTGACAGAGAGAGAAAGATCACAAGTAGGCAGAGAGGCAGGCAGAGAGAGGGGGGGAAGCAGGCTCCCCGCTGAGCAGAGAGCCCAATGCGGGGCTCGATCCCAGGACCCTGAGGTCATGACCTGAGCCGAAGGCAGAGGCTTAACCCACTGAGCCACCCAGGCGCCCCTGTAATCAGTTTTAATATTATTTCTAGTCAATGCTAACAAGCAATAAAACCCTCAAAATACTGGGACTTAGAAAAATCAATATTACCTTATAACCAGTCTATAAACAACAAAAGTTGACTGCTTTTGTAATATGATAACAAAATAATAAAATAACACTATAGAAAAATATTACTTTAAAAACTAAAGAACCATACAAATTGAAATAATAAATCCAAGTTTCAGACTGATTTATTCAATATTCTATCAACTAGAAATCTTATTGCAATAGATGCAAGTGAAATCTGACCCTAACTGCCTGAATTTGAACAGACTCCATAGTCCCCACAATTCTGTCCTCACTTTAGATACCAGCTACAAGTCTGGGGTCCCAGGCATCCCAAATTCTAACCAATTGGTTATAAATTTGAAGGTTCCCTGGACCCCCTGGTTGATAATTTGCTAGAAAAATACAGAACTGGGGCGCCTGGGTGGCCCAGTGGGTTAAAGCCTCTGCCTTCGTTCGGCTCAGGTCATGATCCCAGGGTCCTGGGATCAAGCTCCGCATTGGCCTCTCTGCTCAGCAGGGAGCCTGCTTCCTCGTCTCTCTCTGTCTGCCTCTCTGCCTACTTGTGATCTCTGTTTGTCAAATAAATAAATAAAATCTTTAAAAAAAAAAAAGAAAAAGAAAAATACAGAACTAAGAAAAACACTATATTTAGTTACACTTTTAATATAAAGGATACAATTTAGGACAGGGATATAAAGAGATCCATATTATGAAGCCTGGTAAAGTTCCAAACAGAGAGCTTCTGGGTCCTGTCGCTAAGGAATCCGGACTCATCACTCTTCTAATCATTAATGTGCTCACCAACCAGGAAGCTCAAACAGAGCTTCCAATTAAATGTCCAGAGTTTTTATTTGTGTTTCCTTACATAAGATGCCTATTGAATCATTAGCCATGTGATAAACTGAATCCCCAGCTCCTATTCCCTAACCTGGAGGTTGGACTGATAACTCAACTAGCCCAAAGCTCCAAGTCTCTAATCACACAGTTGGTCTTTCAAGCTTGGCCACTCCCATCCTTAAACTATCTAGAAGCTTACCATAAGTCATCTCATTAGCATAAACTCAGGTTGTGGTCCAAGGGCCCAAACTTAAATAAAAGAGGCACTCCTATCACTTGGGAAATTCTAAGGTTTTAGAGATTCCCTTCTAGGAACCTAGGACAAAGACCAGACAAATTCTTTATTATAGAATACTTATTAACCACATTTTTAAAAAAGATTTTATTTATTTATTTGACAGAGAGAGAGATCACAAGAAGGCAGAGAGGCAGGCAGAGAGGAGGAAGCATGCTCCCTGCTGAGCAGAGAGCCCAATGCGGGGCTCAATCCCAGGACCCGAGATCATGACCTGAACCGAAGGCAGAGACTTAAACCACTGGAGCCACCCAGGTGCCCCTATTAATCACATTTTGCACATACTAAACACAATGATATTGTGTTGATAATAATTACATTGATATTTAAAGATTCTGAAGCACCCTTGACCAAAAATTAAATTTTATTCTATTTTATTTTAAGTATTTTACCAATTATCTATGTATTTTATATGTATATAAGGTCCTTTATTATGGATGTTCCCTGAATAAGGATACGTTGTTGTCTTAACCTCTAGTACCTCAGAACCCGGCTTTATTTAGAAATAGGATCATTGCAGATGTGATTAGTTAAGTTGAAATGAGGTCATACTGTAGTAGGATGGGCTCCCAATCTAATGTGATTGGTATCCTTATAAGACAGCCATGTGAAGACAGAGACACTCATGATCATGAAAGGACAGAAAATGGAGTTATGCGGCCGAAGGCCCAAAACACCAAGATGACTGGCAAACTACCAGAAACTAGTTAGAAACAAGGAAGGATTGTCCTACAGGTTTCAGAGAGAGCACGGTCCTGCCAACACCTTGATTTTGCACTTCTAGCCTCTAGAACTATGAAACCATAAATTTCTGTTATTTTAAGCCACTTGATTTATAATATTTTGTTACAGGAGCCCTAAGAAATTAATATAGTCCTCAAATTCTTACCATATATTCCCCCCCTCCACTCCATCCTTGTTTGCTTTGAAACCCAAGAAAGGTCTAGGGACCAACAACTTCCCCAGCTCTCCATCCTAATAAACTGTATTGCTCTCAACATTTCAGAAAGATGAAAAGTATCTTCTTTTCACATAAAAAGCTGTGAAAATCCTACATGTACTAATTTTGTTTTAACTAAACCATTTGACTATAAACAGGTCCCTTTCTCCAATATTCTAGATAACAAAAATTTCACTATACCTCACTTATCTGTAGAGTAGGACCTGACAATTAGTTTTTTCAACTATAATATAAATGTGTGGCATTAAGTGTTTTGTTTGTTTGTTTGCCAAGGCATCTACTTCAAACACATCCAGTCTGAATAAACACACTGCCAGTTACATGAGTATATAGAGCCAAGTTTCCCCACCCATGAACTTACCCCCCTCTTTTTTTAAGAAGGCTCTGGTAGACCTAGATAACTACATTTGAGGACTGTTTGTTTTTCCCTTCCCATGCTTCAATTCCCACTCTTATGTTTTAAATTCACCATTAAAGAATGTACCTGTGAAACCCTACCTTTTACTCCAATAAAAGCAAAACACCAGTCCTCCTCACTAGCTCCCTCTCACTCTCTCTCTTTTCCTTTCAACCTCACTATGTGATCCCAGGCATGTCATGTAACCTCCAAGACTTGTGAGTAATAAATTTTTCTTTTCAAAGTTCCCTGATGGTTGATAATAGGGTGCATGTTTCAATCATAATGAGAACCACAAGGTCTGGTCCAGCCACAGCATTGACTTTGGTTGAGGAAGTATCTGTAGGGGTTTACTATAAGTAATATAGGCCCTGGTGAGTGTCCCCAGGCATTTCTAGTCAATAACATCACTATAGATAGACTGAGACAAACCCAAAACACCATCTTGATAGAAATATTAATACAGGTTAGAATAAGTAAAATCCCTCCTTTGACAAAATACAAGCTATTACATTTGCACCAAAATAATAATAATAATAATAATAATAATGCACAAAATGTCAACTTCCTTCATTAAACCCTTCTCCTCCAATATAGCTCAATTAAATAAACACAAAGCTCAATTAAATAAACACTACACAGCACTATAAAACCCATTAAGACATTTTAAAAATACCAAATTCAAATCATGTATGAAGAGAACTTATAGCAGCAATAATCTGTATTTTAAACTTCTCCAAACACCAACACTGGACAAAGACACCGCAAGAAACTACAAACCAATATCTCTTATCACTATAAATGCAAAAATCCTCAACAAAATTCTAGCAAATTAAATCCAATTCACATTAAAGAATTACATACTATGACCAAATGGGATTTATCCTAGGAATGCAAGGATGGTTCAACGTAAGAAAAACAATCAACACAACACATTAATAGAGCAAAAGGAAAAAGAATACATGATTGTTTCAAAAGATGCAGGAAAAAATTTGACAAATTCCAGCACCCTTTCATGATATAAACACTCAATAAACTAAGAATAAAAGATAAGTTGCTTAACAAGAAAACAGGGATTTTTGGAAACCCCCAGCTAATACCAGACCCAAGGTGAAAAGCTGAAAACTTTCCCCTAAGATCAGAAGCAAGACAGAGAGGCTCATTTTCACCAGCTCTACTCAGAATTCCACTAGAAGTCTTAGCCAGAGCAATTAGGAAAATCAAAAGTAAGAAAAGCCATCCAAACTGGAAAGAAAAATGTAAACTACCTCTATCACAGATGATATGATTCTACATATAGAAAATCCTGAAGGATCCACAAAAAATCTACCATAACTAATAAATTAACTCAGCAGAGCTTCAGGGAATAAGATCAACATACAAAAATCTGTTGTGTACTATATATAAGCAATGAACAATTTGAAAAAGAAATTAAGAAAACAGTTCTATTTATAATAGAAATTTAAAAGAATAAAATACTTAGGCAAAGTTTAACCAAGGAAGTAAAAGACTTTTACATTGAACATTATAAAACATTTCTGAAAGAAATGAAAGGAGACTTAAATAAATGGACAAGCATCCCATGTTCATAGATCAGAACATTAATGTTGCTAAAATGGAAATACATTGTATCCACAGATACAATGCAATCTCTATCAAAATTCCAAAGGCTCTTTTGCAGAAATGGGAAAGGTTATCCTCAAATTCATAGAACTGCAAAGGGCCCTGAATAGTCAAAACAATACTGAATAAGAAAAACATAGCTGGAGGGCTCACACTTTCTAATTTTAAAACTTACCACAAAACTACAGTAATAAAAACTCTGGTGTTGTTATAAGGATAGATATATAGACAAATAGAATAGAATTGAATGTCCAGAAACAAACCCTAACATACATGGCCAATTGAATTTCAACAAGGATATCAAGACCATTCAACTAGGAAAAAATGTCTTTTCAAGAAATGGGGCGGGGTAACTGGATAACCACATGCACTTGATCTTAACCAAAAGTCTGAGAAGTGATGGATAACCACATGCAAAAGAATGAAGTAGGTCTATTCCCTCACTCTCTATAGAAAATGAAGTACAAATGCATCAAAAACCTAAATCTAAGGATCAAAACTATAAAACTATTAGAAGAAAACATAAGGGCAAATCTTTATGACCTCAGATTTGGTGATAGATTCTTAGATTTGATGCCCCTCCCCAAAAATCAATAAAAATATAGATAAATTGACTTTATACAAATTAAAGACTTCTGTGAATCAAAGGACATTATCAAACAAATGAAGACAAACTACAGAAGAAGAGAAAATATTTGAAAATCACATATTTGATGAGAGATTAATGTCCAGAATACATAAAGAACTCTTAAACTCAACAATAAAAAAGACAAACAATTCAAATAAAAAAATAGGCAGAGGATACAAATAGACATTTTTCCAAATCTACAAATGGCCAACAAGTTGTTGAACAAAAAATTTCAACTGAGTGAATTTAAGGACCAAATTAACTTTATTCAATATTCATGAAACAGGCAGCATATAGAAAGGAATTCCAACTGGCTACAGAAAGAGAAAGGTTTTTAAAGATAGAACAAGGAAGTCATAAACAACAAGAAAGACTTATTTCAGACAAATTCACCTCCTTTTGGGGGAGAAAAAGATCTTACTGGGTGGATTCCAGCACCGACCAGGAAATTCCAGACTAACCAGTTAAGATTACATTCCTGGGAAGAACTGAAACTACAATTAAGTTAGGTATTAAGTCCTGGTTTAATGCTGTGGGCCTAGCACAGGTGACTCTATTTTGGCTCTGTGGTTTTCTTTTTAACAAAGCATACTAAAACATGTTCATCATCATCGTTCATTAATGAAATGCAAAAAAAATCATGAGATGCCACTTCACACTTACTAAGATGGCAATTTTAAAAAGAAAAAGAAAATAACAAAGCATGGGAGAGGATACAGAGAAATAGGAATCTTGCATTACTGATGATAATGTAAAATGGTATAGCTACTGTGGAAAACAACTGGCTTTCCTCAAGAAGTTAAACATAGATTTAACAAATGACCCCCAACGTATATATAGATATACATATCTATACATATCGAAAAGAACTGAAAACAGGGACTCGAGCAAATGCTTATTCACGAATATTCATAGCAGCATTATTCACAATAGGTGAAAGGTGGAAATAATCCAAATGTTCACCAACTGATAAATGTATAAACGAATTGTGATATATACATTCAATTGAATATGATTAGCCATAAAAAGGAATGAAGTACTGGTACAAGCTACAACTTCAATGAACCTTGAAAACATGCTAAGTGAAAGAAGCCAGACACAAAAGGTCATATTTTATGATTCCTTTTTATGAAATATGCAGAATAGGCGAATCCACAAAGAAAAGAAGCAGATCAGAGTTTGCAAGAGGTTAAGGGTAGGAGGAAATGGGGAGTGTTTATTAGATGTGAGGGTTCTTTTCAAGCAATGAAAAAATTTTAAAACTACAGACAGGTGTTGATTATACAATACTGCAACTAAACAAAATGTACTGCTTTGTACACTTCAAAATGGCTAATGTGTGAATTTCACTTCAATAAAAAGAATAAAAAGGAACAAAAATAAAATAAAATAAAAACCTTTCCAAATAGTAGGTTTGTAATGATCTGAAATTTGGGCCAGTTAGAAATGCTAGGCCTCCAAGAACAGTTCGAAATAGAGTTGCAATCTATTTAGAGTTGCATCCTATTTTTTGAAGTAAATGCTATGCATATATGGATGGATAGATGGATGTGTATATCCAGGAATAATAAAATTCTCTGCAAAGATATTATAGTTTTTCCCAGCCATTTTCAATTTCACACCTAAAATGCCTTCTCATTTTAACTGCCATCTACCTACTTTCCTCCAACGAAAAAGTCATTGAATATAATTTTTCAAACTATATAATATCCCTCCACTCTGCTAAGAATCAATACTACAAATAGAAAACTACCATTATGCCATTAAAATATGATTTGATCTTTTTAATTTAGCTCATGCTTTTTCTACATAAATGTGCTGCATAAAATAGAAATTCCTCATATAAATAAAAATCTATGCCACGGAGAATTGCTAATTCCTCTGATCAAAAAAAACCCAGATATCTAAATATAGATCTTATAATATAAATCAATATTTCAGTAATATAAACATAAGGATTTCATTTTTTATGCAATAAACTAGGAAATTACTATAATATCAAATCAGGTGCTTTTCTTTCTTTGCTACAAAGTTTCTGGTTCTCTCCCATAACTGCCCAGGTTTTACCTTTGTTTTTGTTAGCATCTGAATAAGAAAATCCTGGTGCTTGTCCTGTTTTTCGTCCAAAAAGACCCCAGAGATTTGGACCAATCTTGTGTTTTCCACCTTTTTCCACTGTGTGGCACTGAGCACATTTTCGAATAAAGATCTTCTTGCCTGCTTCAGCATCTCCCATTTTGTTCTGCAACAAAACATTAAACCACAGTCCAAAAAAAATCTCAGATTTGCAAAGCTGGAAAAAAAAATGCCAACACTTTGAAATGAATACTAATGATATTAAACAAAAACGTATTTAAAGTATGCATCCTTTTAAAGCCTGAGTGCTCAAAAACACAAACAGATTATAGCATCCAATTTTTTAAAGACTTAATCATCTCATTTATCAGATTTATTTTAAATTTTGATTTATAGATACTTCAGAAACTTATGGTATAAGCCTGGTTTTACTTCAGCCTTCAAACAACTATAGTAATTCACCTAAGTCAATTATATTCCACTTTTTTCTTTCCACTTCCAGAAAGCACATGTGCAAAAAACAATGCAAGGTTTCTAAGTCTAATTTGGCATCCCCTTGTTTAATAATACGAATAGAACAAAATGCAAAAAGCACTTAAATTTGATGTTTTTGTAAGTACTCATATGCCTGCAATAATAGCCTGTAAAATTAAATATCAAACAAAAGAATGAGGCCACAGCAGGTTATACGTAACACGTAATTTCTCATTTACTTTATACTCTCAGCTATAAACACATCTAGCAGATTAAATTAAGCAGTATCTCAAAGCAATCGAATACCATTATTGAGTTCAGTCAGCAGTAGTACGTGTTTAACACTAATGTAGTGGAAAATATAGTTCTAAGCAGGGAAGATTTTATGATACAGTGATGTACAAAATAAAATTTGTACAAAGATATTTTGGTTAATACTACCAAAAATTTTGTTGCATATCTAAATAAGTGTCTCCTTCATTTAAAATTAGGTAAAAACTAAAATAATTTCAATGTTTTTAAAAAATGTAGTTTGAAATGCCAACAAATATAGTACCTAAGTTTTGTTTACCTGCTCTTTTTGGTTTTTTTAAAGATTTTATTTATTTATTTGTCAGAGAGAGAGACAGACAGAGAGAGCGTGTGCAAGAGCAGGGGGAGTGGCAGGCAGAAACAAGCTCCCAACCAAGCAAGGAATGCAATGCGAGACTCAATCCCAGCACCCTTGGATCATGACCTGAGCCAAAAGAAGTCAGACACTTAACTGACTGAGCCGCCCAGGCATCCCCTGCTCTTTTTTTTTTTTTTTTAAAGATTTTATTTATTTATTTGACACAGAGAGAGATCACAAGTAGGCAGAGAGGCAGGCAGAGAGAGAGGAGGAAGCAGGCTCCCGGCGGAGCAGAGAGCCCGATGCGGGGCTCTATCCCAGGACCCTGAGATTACGACCCGAGCCGAAGGCAGCGGCTCAATCCAATTTGAAAAATTAGATCATGAGCAGTAGGTGTGGGGATGGATTTCAATATGAGATTGTATTACTATTAGAGAAATCATGAAAATACCTAATGCCCTGACAGTACAGTTTGAAGCACATTTTTACCTTTATAACTCTACTGAGAAATAAAAAATGTTTGGTTTATTCTGATAAAATTGAAAAATACAATGTGTCTTAACTAAAGTTAGCTATTACTCAGAAAGGTCAGTACATCCTATACAGTAACCTGCAAAATTAGTATCTAATTTCTTCTCTTTTTTTAAAGATTTTATTTATTTTTTTAATTGAGAGAGCAAACACACAAGCATAAGCCATGGGAAAAGGGAGAGAGAAAGGGAGAAGCAGTCTCCCCACTGAGCAGGGAGCCCAAAGCAGGGCTCAATCCCAGGCCCATGGGATCACAACCTGAGCTGAAGGCAGACACACCTAACTGACTGAGCTACTGAGGGGCTCTGGTATCTCCCTAATTTCTTTAAATCTATTTGGAAACCCAAAATAGTGTCAATAATCCACTTAAAGGGAAGACAGAAATTTTCTTTGGGCAGACTAACAACTAAGCTATTAATCAATGTTTTAGGTCTGATAAAAAGCAGAAAAAAAAAAACAACTCCCATTTTTCCAGAAGAAGCTTACTTTTAAATTCCAAACTTCACTCAAAACACTGCATTCAATTTCGACTTAAATGAGTTCTATCAGTTCACGTATAGGTACAAAATTCACTGAACCTTTGAACAGGGGCCATTAAGAAACTTTAGTCACAAATACAAATTTTTGGACTTTAGCAAAATGCATTCACAATAATCATAAAGTCCATATCATACAAATAGAAAATGTCATCTAAGTACTGCTAAAGAATCATTTCCAATTTTTATATAAAGCAAAAAAATCAGATTGATTCTTATACCTATTAAATGTTACGGATAAGTCAAGAAACCAGACATTTGTTTAAAAGAAAAAAAATCCTCTTTTCTCAAATAGATTTCACATACAATTCTCTTTTTAGAAAATGCCCATTGTCATTGTTTGAACTACCAATATTTACCATGTGAAGACACTGACTGCCACCATCTTTAATCACAGTTATGTAAGTACATATGACCATCTGCAAAGTGCACTAAAACCACTAAATTCAGCAGTGAGAGCAAGGGAGGGGGGCAGGAAGACTAGGAAGGATAGCAAGTGAGTCAATTTTATCCTATAATCATCTGGCACTCTAATAATATTTCATTATTAAGAAGAAATATAAACCTCTTCAACCTTAGCCGCAACAACTTCTAGCTAGACATGTCTCCAAACGGAAGTGAAACGAAGGCAAAAGGAACTATTGGGACTTCAACAAGATAAAAAGCTTTTGCACAGCAAAGGAAACAGTCAACAAAACCAAAAGACAACCTACAGAATGGGAGAAGATATTTGCAAATAACATATTAGATAAAGGGCTAGTATCCAAAATCTATAAAGAACTTATCAAACTCAACACCCAAAGAACAAATAATCCAATCAAGAAATGGTCAGAAGACATGAACAGACCTTTCTCCAAAGAAGACATATGAACAGACATATGGAAAAATGTTCAACATCACTTGGCATCAGGGAAATATAAATCAAAATCACAATGAGATACCATCTCATGCCAGTCAGAAAGGGTAAAATTAATAAGTCAGGAAGCAACAAATGTTGGTGAGGATATAGACAAAGGGGAACCCTCCTACACTGCTGGTGGGAATGCAAGCTGGTGCAGCCACTCTGGAAAACAGTATGGAGATTACTCATAAAGTTAAAAATAGAGCTACCCTACAACTCAGAAAGTACACTACAGGGTATTTACCCCAAAGATACAAATGATCTGAAGGGGCACATGCACCCCAATGTTTATAGCAGCAATGTCCACAATAGCCAAACTATGGGAAAAGTCCAGATGTCCATCGATAGATGAATGGATAAAGAAAATGTGAGATATATATAGATACAGATATAGACATAGATAGATATATATAGATATATAATGGAATACTACTCAGCCATCAAAAAATAAAATCTTGCCATTTGCAATGACATGGATGGAACCAGAGGCTATTATGCTGAGCAAAATAAGTCAGAGGAAGACAATTATCATATGATCTCACTGATATCTGGAATTTAAGAAACAAAACAGAGGATCATAGGGGAAGAGAGGAAAAAAATAACAAGATGAAACCAGAGAGAGTAACAAACCATAAGGGACTCTTAATCATAGGAAACAAATGAGGGTTGCTGGAGGAGGGCGATGGAGGGATGGGGTAACTGGGTGATGGACATTAAGGAGGGCATATGATGCAAAGAGCACTGGGTAGTATGTAAGACTGATGAATCATAGGCCTGTACCTCTGGGAAAAAAATTTATAGAAGAAAAAAAAGATATAATAAGGATATAATAATAAAGATATTATTTCATGAAAAAAAGAAGAAATATAATGTACACCCAAAATTTGTATAATGTTACATGCTAATTTTATCTCAATAAATAAAAATTTTCTTTAAAAAGATTTTTACCTATTTCTCACTGAAATAGGCAAAGATATGACACCTGGTATGAGAAGGATCACTCTTCCAAGAATGAAGTAATTCTAATGATGAATAGGATAAGAGTAGTGAACACTTACGCATGCTTCTGTGGGCCAGACATAGCTAAGCACTTTATATATTATTAATGCATTTATTCCTCTGACCAGCCATGTGAGATAGATACCGTTAATATCTCTGTTTTTACAGCTGAGGAAAATGAGGCACACAAGTTAAGCGGCTTTAAGTCACAAGCTGGTGAGAAGTGGAGAGAGATGGTGAAAAGTAAGAGGAAGAACAATTTTCAGTCTCTTTTAATTTTAACAAATCCCTTATAGGAACAAACTAAGTAACATTGGGTTGAACAAACTACGTAATTGGGTTGAACAGAATGTTTGACACACTGCAGATGCTTAAAGAGAAGTAAATAAAATGCTCTGCAGTGTTGGTACATACCACTGCCACCTCCAATTTTGCCCGTAAAAAAAGAGGGATGTGGTAAGAACAATCAAGGCACCAATAAAGCTTTCAAGATTTACAAAACCCACATAACTCGAAGCAATAAAAGTGGAAGGAAGAACCCACTGGAATAACTGGAGGATGAATACTACACAGACTAAAAGATAAAGT
Organism: Meles meles; assembly: GCF_922984935.1. Classification (NCBI taxonomy): domain Eukaryota; kingdom Metazoa; phylum Chordata; class Mammalia; order Carnivora; family Mustelidae; genus Meles; species Meles meles. The sequence continues at coordinate 74,285,930 of NC_060074.1, forward strand.
AGGATTCTGCTATTGCAGAATCAGTACGGAAGTGGAATGCATCAGAACGATGTGACCGTGCGTAAACGTCTATGAACCCCCTCCATCCCCGCCCCACCCAAACACAGATGTCCACAGCCTTTCCCTCTTCGAATCTGCTGTGCCTGAATCCCTAAACCGGAATAAGAACCCAGCTTTCCAAACTGCCAGTCTCACAGTCCTTCTTGCCACCACTCCCACTTGGAGGCTGATTTCTGCCAACCATGGGCGGAAGGCTCTGCCCCGAATCGGTTCCACACAGAAATCATAAAAGCTGCAGACAGGCCCCTCACTAGAAATAGTTTTATGCTGCACTTAGAGACACGTAGTCCCCAGCAGGCTAGGGCTAAAGGGAGCCTGTTAGATACTCCTTTCTGAGTAAACCCCAGTCCAAATTGCTCTGGCCCATAACCAGTGCTTAGATCACATGGTTGCCAGGCCCACTACTTCCCAGCCAATCCCCCTACCTACCAGAGGGTCAGCAGCTCCGCCCACCACCTCGTTGGGGAACCCTTAAGTAGTCGGGCCTCTGCCAGGCCAGAACCTGAGCTGCAAGTTTGGTGTTGGCGATCCCAGAGCAATGCCTCAAACACCTGCACTGGAAGCCCAGTCCAGCATGTGCTTCTGGTAGACGCCAGCCAATAGCAGGCCAGGCTCTATCTGCACCGCTGATTGGCTCCCAGATCCCGCAAGTTGGCAATTCTCGCAGGAGCTTAAAGACGGACTTGCTGGGCAGTTGCAGACTGAGTGGAAACGTGACTAAGTGAACGTCCTTTGAGCACAACAGCCCCAGAAGCATCTTTTATTTGTTTAGCTTTTGCCTAAACAAAGAGCTAAATTATCTATGCATATTGACTGCGTGTCCCAGTTCTTGCTTGAAGTAGGAACTCAACGTTTTATGAATGGTCCATTAGCATGTGATTTTAGGAATCATATCGTGTCAACAAAAGAATAAAACAAATAGGATGGGCAAGGCACTGTGCCAAGCAATTGGACAAACACTGAACTGCAGTTTCAATTTTCTGAGTTACAATTCAGTTGGGACAAGATTTAAATACATTGGGGCACCTGGGTGGCTCAGTGGGTTAAAACCTCTGCCTTCAGCTCAGGTCATGATCTCAGGGTTCTGGGATCAAGCCCCACGTGGCGCTCTCTGCTCAGCAGGGAGCCTGCGTCCCCCCCTCTCTCTCTGCCTGCCTCTCTGCCTACCTGTGATCTCTCTCTCTGTGTCAAATAAATAAATAAAATCTTTAAAAAAAAAAAGTTAAATCATTATGGGGTGCCTGGGTGGCTCAGGTCATGATCCCACCGTCCTGGGATGGAGCTCTGCATCCGGCTCCCTGCTTAGTGGGAAGCCTGCTTCTCCCTCTCATACTCCCCCTGCTTGTGTTTCCTCTCTCACTGTGTTTCTCTCTGTCAAATAAATACATAAAATCTTTTTTTAAAAGTTAAATCACTATAAATGAGCTACATTAGAAAAAAATACAATAATATAAGAACTGACAGCAAGGTTGCAAGCTGCTTGCTAAAAAAAAAAAAAAAAAAAAGCACAATGAAGTATGACTAGAAACAAAGAGAATTAGAACTGAAGGACCAAGAAGGGGGATATGGAGGGAAGGACTGAAAAAGCTACAAGAAGATGAGAGGGGTTTTTTTCTTTTTTTTTCTTTTATTTCTTTTAGCGTAACAATATTCATTGTTTTTGCACCACACCCAGTGCTCCATGCAATACGTGACCTCCGCAATACGTGACCTCCCCAATACCCACCACCTGGTTCCCCCAACCTTCCACCCCCACCCCTTCAAAACCCTCAGGTTGTTTTTCAGTGTCCATAGTCTCTCATGGTTCATCTCCCTTCCAATTTCTCTCAACTCCCTTCTGCTCTCCATCACCCCATGTCCTCCATGTTATTTGTTATGCTCCACAAATAAGTGAAACCATATGATAATTGGCTCTCTCTGCTTGACTTATTTCACTCAGCATAATCTCTTCCAGTCCCAACCCTGTTGCTACAAAAGTTGGGTATTCATCCTTTCTGATGGAGGCATAATACTCCATAGTGTATATGGACCACAAGAGAAGATGAGAGTTTTAAAGACAGACAGGTCAAACTTAAATTTATTTAGGAAATTTGCTTACCTGTGGTTACATAACTACTTCAGTGAGACATATGTGGTAAGGAGACAGGGAAATAGGAATATTAAAAAAAAATTTTAATTGCTCAACAAAGTACTTGTAATAGTAACAATTTTGTGTGTTAGGTAAGTGGGAAGTTTACCACAGTCAAGTTCTCCAGAGGTCTTTCCCATATGCTCTTATGAATGAAATGATTGAATTCTTCTGCATCTACTAAACACAAGTAACTTTGAGTACTTGAAGTGTAGCTCATACAACTGAGTAACAGAAATTTTTATTATTTTATAGTTAATTTAAATTAATTTTTATTTTAATTTAAATAGCCGCAATTACCAGATGATTGAATGAAGCTAATCTAAGAGATACCTATGAATCTGTTCTATGAGCAACATATTTAAGAGACATATGTCATCAAGTTGAATGAAAAGGGGGTGTGCCTGGGTGGCTCAGTTGGTTAGCAGCTGCCTTCAGCTCAGGCCATGATCCCAAAGTCTTGGAATAGAGCTCCAAGTTGGGCTCCCTGTTCAGCGGAGAGCCTGTTTCTCCCTCTCCCTCTGCCACTCCTCCTGCTTGTACTCTCTCTCTCTCTCTCTCAAATAAATAAATAAAATCTTTAAAAAAAAAAAAAGTTGAATGAAAAGGACCAGGTTTGGGAGGGGGGAGCAAAAATCAGGTGTTAAATATTATTCTCAAACTCAAACAAAAACATGAAACTCAAGAAAAGGAAGGAGACTACCATTTCTCTAGTGCCTACCACATGCCAGTGTAGGTGCACTGAATACATTCACAGTACCTCATAGCCTTACAGCTGGGAAAAATGGACATTCTGGACCTTATTCATACAGAACAATCTGAAAATTACTAATTGATTATCGGTAAATATCAGTGGTAAAGCCTATTTAAAATTTTCAAATAAGGCAAAACTGAAATATAATGTATGAAGACTAATATTGATAGCAGTAAATATCATTGTAATTATATCATAGTTAAAGAAATTTTGGAAAACAATGACAAGAATTTATTATTTTCTCCTTGCATTTCAAAAATAAGTTACAATATCAGCTCTTCTTTAAAAAAAATTTATAAGAATGTTGGAAGAAAAGCATCAAGGGAAAACTGGATTTCATGCAAAATCAACAAAAGTGCTTATCATTTAAACAATTGTGCATTATAGGCTACATGTTGTAAAGCCTTGAAAAAATTTAATCTGCAAATGCACAGCACATCTTTTCTCTAATATAACACTGATTAATAATCATTGTTTCAAACCTCAGAATTTTCAGCTGTTTTAGCTACATGCGATTCATGTTCAAATATGATTTTATATGATTTGACACATGGCAAAACTGTCATTATTGAGTGATTAAAAGTGTTCTACAACTGATTGTGGTGATAGTTGCACAATGCTGTGAACATATTAAAAGCCATTTAACTGAACATAAATAGATGAATTGTATGAAATATGAATTGTGTCTCAAGGAAGCTGTTTAAAATAACTAGATGGGGAAGTCATAAATTCATTAGAGAAAGCAGATTTCTTATTTTCCTTGCATATGCGGTATTTCGCATGACTGAGTTATAAAGAAATTTTGCTTTCCCAGCATTTCCTAATATTTCTGTCCTGGTTTTGTTCCATGCGATCTTTTCTCTCTTCTTTAAGAAAAGAAATTAACTGCTCTAAACATCAGCCTCAAATTTTCAGGATATCAATCAGTAATTTTTTTGACAAAGAATAAAAGTTGCCCCATCTCTACAGTGAAAGAAAATTATACATTTTCCACTAGATGGCACTGGTGTGCAAACAGTGTTGCTAGAAGCTTCAGATTCTCACAGCAATAAAATTATTAACATTGCCACATTGTTTTTACACTTTGATTGGTTTGGGTAACATAAAGAGAAGTGGAAAATTAAAACAAGATATTTCTTTAACTTGCTAAGATCCAGGGTAAACAGAGTCCTTACTTTACAGATACAGGATGTAATGCGAGGAAAAATTATCACAATCTTTTGTGCTACAGCCAGAGTGAGAACCCACAATCCCTGACTCTTAGTTGCTATCATACAAGTATACAATATAAAAAGTGGGAGAGTGGATACCCTCATCAAAGGGAACAAGAAAATTCATCTCCATGTGCCATTGTACACATATTAGCTCATTTGATCCTTAAGCTACGAGCTCCATATATTTCATAAAATCCCAAGTATATAAACCTAATCTATTAACTTCGTAAGAGAAGAGAAGGATCATTTTGTTTAATACCATATCACTTGAGTAAAGCACAGTGCCCAATACACAGTAGACAGTCAGAAACATTTGGTCCTTAAATAAATGGATGAATTAACTGAGCTTAATAACTACCCCATTTAGTAGGCAATATTATTTCTCCTTGCAGCTGAGGAAACTGAAGTTGGAAATATGAAGTAACTTATCCAAACTCACACAGTTCAGTGGCAAAACCATTTAACACAATCCGACATTATTTTGCACTATATATTTACATGTAATTTTTCCACAATAGAAGAAAGTTCTATGAGGACAGAGAACATGTTTTTCCTTTTCCTTATGGTGTATCTAGCTCCTTAGACAGAACTGGCATGCAGTTGGCACACAATAAATAGTACTTACCTGTTTGAACTCAAAGCAACCCTGATCTTAGCAACCTGGACTTGAGCATTCAAAGAGTTCTGGTCCTGGACTACGTTCAGTTTCATTCTTTTCATTTTATTCCAACTCCACTACAAAATCCAGATCTTGTTTCTGGATTTCTGCTAGGTTTCCCACTAACCTGTCCTCAAGTCCCTTTAACAAGAAGACTTAGAAGTCAGTAAGCATTCCCACTTTGCTTCTCCTTGAGATTTCTCCTAGTCCCTGTAGCTGAGCAGTCCACCCTTCCAGCCCTCAAGTCCCCAGGGGTGCTTGTGGGAGTTGAGCACATCAGCAGACGGACCTGGTTCTGGTTTTGGCTCTGTTATTTGTATCCCTACTGTCTTTGGCTATTCCAAAGGCCTCGATTTCCTCATCTCAATTTTCTCAACAAATGAGGCTCGAATTGGATGATCTCAAATAAGACTATAGGGTTGGTTTTTTTTTTTTTAAGATTTTATTTATTTGAGAGAGAGAGACAGTGAGAGAGAGCATGAGAGGAGAGAAAGTCAGAGGGAGAAGCAGACTCTCCAAGGAGCAGGGAACCCGATGCGGGACTCGATCCCAGGACTCTGGGATCATGACCCGAGCGGAAGGCAGTCGCTTAACCAAATGAGCCACCCAGGCACCCCAAGACTATAGGGTTTTTAACTTTATCCTATAGTGGTCTTCTACTCAGCTCATAACCAAGATGGCAAGTTTTGAGGGGAGAATGCTTGGGCTCTAGGGGTGGGAATAAAGCCAGCACTGGGAAAGCCTGTGCACCAGACAGGGCTGTTCTGGCCACAGGCAATGCGGATGGCACCCCTGACATGTGAGCCTCGTTTCCGCGAGATTGGGCTCCCGGACCAGGTCGGCCTCCCCACCCCCCCGCATCGCTAGGGGGCGCTGCAGGCCGCTCCCCGGAAGCTGGTACCAGACGCTGGTCAGGCGCCCGACTCTTGCGTCTTCCGGAAGCGGAGCGCCGGACCCGCAACGGCTGGCTGTGCGGGAGCGGCGGTGGCGGGCCCGGCGGCAGCGAGGAGACCTTAAGGGGACCCGGGCCTGGCTCCCGCGCCGGGGCGGAGCGCCATGGACGAAGCAGGCAGCTGTGCGAGCGGCGGAGGCTTCCGCCCGGGCGTGGACAGCCTGGACGAGCCGCCCAACAGCCGCATCTTCCTGGTGATCAGCAAGTACACACCGGAGTCGGTGCTGAGGGAGCGCTTCTCGCCCTTTGGCGAGATCCAGGACATCTGGGTGGTGCGGGACAAGCACACTAAGGAGTCCAAGGGCATCGCCTTCGTCAAGTTTGCCCGCAGCTCGCAGGCCTGCAGGGCCATGGAGGAGATGCACGGCCAGTGCCTCAGCCCCAACGACACCAAGCCCATCAAGGTACTGGTGCCCGGGTTGGGGTCCTCGCGCGAGTGGGTAGGGGTGGGGCCTCCCGCGCCTGAAGCTGTGTCAGCGTGGGGTCGAAGTAATACATCCGCTCCCTGGGGCGGCCTGGGCAGCTCTTGGCCTTCCGGGGGCGGGAGGATGGCGTTCGCGACAGGGGTGCGGGGTTTGGGCGGTGCGGGAAGAACGACCGCCCGGACTTGGGCAGCAGAGCTGCAGTGACTGGACCTGCCCTCACTCGCTCTGTCACTACTCCGGAACCCTGGACTCCATCGCCCACTCCTGAAGCTCCAGTCTTACAACCCCGTTTACATAAACACGGGTGTTTTTGTTTTTGTTTTTAATTTTTTTATTTTTTTGCTTTTCTTCAGGTTACTGCTGAGCTTAACAACTTGATAAAAGTGTGTTAAACTGTGGCCTCTCTGGTGTTGGGCGTTTGCCCAGTACCAGACGAAAGGGTACATGTAAATAGTGTTTGAAGGTGACTATAACTGCTGCTGTTGCGTATTTGCCACACTGTTGTGTTTTTAAAGATCATCTGAACTAAGCCCTCTTTGTGAAAGTAGTAATACCTTACGTTTTGTTATTGCCACTTTTCTTTGAAAGCAACCAAAGTAACCTGCCTTAAGCAGGGCCAAATCATCATGATGGTAATATGGTTGTATTGCTACTTAATGCTTCTTTGTATACTCTTAGTTCGCCCTGGAGGCATTTCTATTGTTTCAGCACTTAAACTTGCATAAAATTAAGAAGACTGGCAAGTGGCAGGAAGGGTGATTTTTTTTTTTTAAGATTTTATTTATTTATTTGACAGAGAGAGATCACAAGTAGACAGAGAGGCAGGCAGGGAGAGAGAAAGAGAGAGAGGGAAGCAGGCTCGCTGCAGTTCCAGACCCAATCCTGAGGCTCCTGACAGTTACTTCAACAGTATCCTCACCTGTCTTGTAATTCTGTTGGAGACTTCCACAAAATTCCCTTCTCCCTTGACGTTTTTTTCCTTTTCTTCCTCCCATTTACTACAGAAAACTGGTAAGAATATCATTAATATTGACTTACACAAGTGAAAGACTGTGCATCAGTCTCCGGAGGTCTTGCCTATCCCTCCATCCACAAAAGAGAAGGAGCCTAGGAGTATATCAGCATTACAGTAGACCATAGACATTCCCTTTATTTCCACCTCCCCAACTCCCTGAAATGGAGTAGAACAGGTCATTAATAAAATTTATTGTAAGGCCACAGCATATGCTAGATCAGGGGTTGACAAACTTTTTCTGTAAGAGGACAGATAGTAAATATTTTAGGCATTGTGAGCCACATACAGTCTCTGTGACCTATTTGTTTTTGTTTTTTTTTAAGATTTTATTTATTTATTTGACAGACAGAGATCACAAGTAGGCAGAGAGGCAGGCAGAGGGGGGGGGGGGGAAGCAGGCTCCCCGCTAAGCAGAGAGCCTGATGTGGGGCTCTATCCCAGAACCCTGGGATCATGACCTGAGCCGAAGGCAGAGGCTTTAACCCACTGAGCCACCCAGGCGCCCCCCCCTACTCATTGTTTTTAACAGCCCTTTAAAAATGTGAAAACAGTGGTGCCTGGGTGGCTCAGTCGTTGGGCATTTGCCTTCTCAGGTCATGATCACAGGGTCCTGGATGGAGCCCTGCATAGAGCCCTGCATCGGGCTCCCTACTCAGCAGGAGACCTGCTACTCCTTCTCCCACTCCCCCTGCTTGTGTTCCTTCTCTCGCTGTCTCTCTCTCTCAGTCAAATAAGTAAATAAAATCTTTTAAAATAAATAAAATGTAAAAACTATTTTTAGATCATGGGCTGTAGAGAAACAGGAGGCTGTGGTTTACTGACTCCTGTCCTAGATTGATAATTTGTATCTCCTTCTAATTAAATTAGCCAGAGAGGGTTTTTATACTTTGAGTATAACCACAGAGATCTGTGGACAACCCAAAAAATGCCCCAAATCTTAAACCTATATAATTCCCTTTTCTTGATTAAATTCCTACAAGAGAAGTGAAAGTCCCAGCACTGAAATGTACCCTCCCTTTTAGCCACAGAGAAGTTATTCTCCAAAATAATTAAAGTTTAAGTTGTTTTTTCATATTTTGGTCCACTCAGTTTTAGCCAGAAGTTTGTTGCAGTGCAGGACCGAGCTAGGCAGTCTAAGTTCATTTTCAGTGGGTTCAGCTTGGGTCTGTCTTCCACTGGATTGTAGTTTTTTTACTTGTGTTTGTTTTTGTTTCTTCTGTACTTCCAGTTAAATTAATTTAGCTTCAACTTCTCTCGTGTAGTTTGCTTTTGCAAAGTTCCAAAGAATCTGTAAGACACATAAGAAAATTATAGCCCTAGGCCTACAACCAGAAGATTGGCTAAGTAAGAATTATTCTGCGACCAAGAACATTATCTTCAGCTCTGCAAGAATGCCTCTTATTTAGAGCTTGTAGTCTGAACATAAAGTCTCAGGAGAAATCTCCATTAAGTGGTTAATTATACATGTGTTCTTCTCAGACACTGCCTGCCTTATTGGAAATTTGAAACACTCCAGTCTTCTAAAATTTAGAAGTTTGTGATCTGATGACACTTCTGGTCTCAAATCTTACTTGAGACTCTTTCTTTTCCCTGTTTCTTCCTATATGCGTAAAGGTTTCCTATTTCATTTTTCTATTGATCATTCATTAGTGATATATCCCCTACACTGACTTTCTAGTGGGTCATTTTTGTATTGCTTAGTACTGTATTACTAATACCTCATACACTGCTTGGCATATAGCATAAGTTTATTGAGGGAGTCTTATTTAGGAATATGTCTCCAGCTGTATCTTGTAAACAAGGTCCTACACTTCTACGACAGCTGTTTTCTAAGCAAATATACAATCTTCTGTTTCAGTACTTTCGAAATCTCATGACTTTTATAAGCTCTCAGTCCTCTGGGTTGCTGCCTCCTCTGGAATTCCATTTCAGTGGTATACAGCCCCCACCCTCCCCCCCTTTAAAGTAGAAGAAAAAGGAAACCTTGAGGGCTTCGTGTGGTGATTTATGTTAATTTTATTACATGTCTTCAGGTAATAAAAAACAAAACTAGTCATTAAAATTCTTATCCTTATAGCTCTATAAACAAATCCACAATCCTAATTAGAGATTTTAACATTCCTTTAGGATAATATAAAACTGTAACAATTTTATGAAGTAATAAGTAATAATCTCATATCATAATCCAAGTAATAATAATAATCTGAGTAATCTAATGTCACAGATGATGTTTCAGTAAAATAAATTGCTAATAGTAGAAAATGGAGCCTCAGGTATTCCGGTGCATTTTCTTGCTCACATAAATCACATGGTCACTGAGATTATCCAGAATATGATTATGCTACCTTTTTTAAAGTTTCGTATTAAAAAGAAAACAATTAAAAATAATTACATTCTAGACTTAAACCCAACTATATCAGTAAGTACATTAAACATAAGTAGACTAAACATGCCAATTAAAGGCAGAGATTATCAGGATTTATTAAAAAAAAGAAAGACCAAACTAAATACTGTTTAAAAGAGACATGTAAAGAATAAAGATACAAAGTGGTTGAAAGTGAAAGGATAGAAAAAGTTTGTGTGATATCATACAAAATGGTGTTTAACACAAGAAGTATTAACAGAGATAGGGCAACTTCATAGGAATAAAAATGACAGTCAGAAGTACATAATGATCCCACATGTTTATGGAGCCAATAATACAGCTTCAAAATACAAGAAGCATTATTTCATAGAACTAAGAGGAGAAAGAAAAATTCACAATCAGGTTTTTATACTCCTCTCTTAGGATCTGTTGGAACAACTAGACAAAATCAGTAAAGATGTGATACTTAACACTTTAATCACTGTAGTTAGCATTTATTGGACACTGTACTCAGCTATTGCAGATCACACATTCTTTTTCAGTGTACTGACTTGCTCTTGGTAAACCAAAGTGCGAAAGTAAAAATACATTTGGAAAAAACAATGCAGACATTGGTATTATCTCATATAAAAAAATAAATAAAAAAAAAACACTGCAGAAAAAGAAAAAAAACCCATTGCAGTAAAGATTACTTTAAAAAAACTTTTGACAAAATCCTATTACATTGTGTTTATCCTAACATGAAACTCATAATAATAATGAAATAAGTATACCTAAGAAATAGGAAAACAGTTAAATATTATTTTGGGGATTTTGTTTGTTTCTTAGGTTTTCATTGCTCAGTCCAGATCATCTGGAAGTCATCGCGATGTTGAAGATGAAGAACTCACAAGAATATTCGTTATGATACCAAAGTCCTACACCGAAGAAGATCTACGGGAAAAATTTAAGGTACTTATGTTTTCTAATCAACTAGCATCTGTGGTAACTTAGAATCCTAAATTGGTTGTATGGTTACTAAATCTTAAGCGTTGTTTGCGTTAGGTCATTAGATTGATGCTAGAGAATTAAATAACTGTTTTTAAGTCATCTGTTTCCATCTAGTTTTAAAATATTAAACCTAGAATAAACTAAAAAAAAAAAAAAACATAAAAAAGTGGAAAATATAAATGATGGTGTTTTCTCCCCCTTTAAGGAAAACACGGATTCAGGAAAATAAAGTATAAAACCTGGAGTTTTAAATTAGGTCACATACCTGGTAGGTGGTGGACCAAGATTTAAACCCAGGCTCTATGAATCTGGAAGCTGCTCTTGGTCTTTACACTTTCAAAGTACCCTCTCACCACTCTGTTGCTCTCATGGAGAGGGGAGTCAAGTAAGCCTGAGTGTGTGAACTGTATTATCTAGTATTTATCCTAAGCCTATGGCATGTTGATGTACTTATTCACAGAAAGGCTCATCCTTTATGGAATATTAGTCCTAAAATTAAGCTTTCGAAGGAGTTTTATTTAATTATTTTATTTATTTTTAAAGATTTTATTTACTCATTTGAGAGAGAGGGAGAGAAGACACAAGCATGGGGAGAGGCAGCAGGAGAGAGAGAAGCAGATCCCCAGTGAGCTGGGAACACAATGTGGGGCTCATTCCCAGGACATAGAGATCATGACCTGAGCCGCAGACTTTTAACTATCTGAGCCACCCAGGCGCCCCTGAAGGAGTTCTATTTAAAGGGAAAAAAAACTACAGCTTTGAACCATATAGCAAGATTATAGTCAATGAAATTTAAAGATCATTTTAAATCTCTTTTTAGCCATTGACTTTTATATACATGATATACTTCTACAAAAATTATTAAAAATCAATTCTTAAATTAGTTTGAGTTGTAATTTTTTATTCTTTTTCTACTAAGTTTCCCAATAATATGAATCAGGTAGGCAACAAGCAAGAAAGAAAAGAAACAGTAAAAAGTAATTTCCAAAATTTCTCTGTCCTACCGCAAGAGTTGAAAAAAATAACAGCTACCAAACATATATATTCCAAACTTCCTCCAATAGTAAGAACTTTTTATCTTTTTCTGAGTGAACAAATTTGACATTTTTATCCAAATGTATAATAATTAAGTTGTTAATTGGTTATATAAAAATTTTGTAAAATAAATAATAAACACTAAGGGGGTGCCCAGGTGGCTCAGTTGGTTAAGCATCTGACTGTTGACTTTGGCTCAATTCATGATCTCCAGTTCGTGAGATGGAGCCCTGCGTCAGGTTCATCACTCAGCTTGGAGTCTGCTGGAGATTTTCTCTCTCCTTCTCTCTCAGCCCCTCCCCCTGCTCGCACACACACTGTCTCTCTCTAAACAAGAAATAAATAAAATCTTTTAAAAAATAAATAATAAACACTAAGAATTTATATCCCATATTTCTCCATAGAATTGACTTTCTGAGCATGCCAGTGTTTTAGTGATATACTTTGAGAAGCTCCTCTTCAAAGGAATACACAGTTACATCCTGTTAGCGGGCAAACAGCTGTAGCTAATGTTTAGTGTATCCCAGACACTTTAGGTCTATTAGTTCATTTCACTTTTAGCTGAAGGCAGACGCTTAACAACTGAGCCACCTTGGTGCCCTTCATTTAACTCTTAAAATAACCCTTTGAAGTAGGTACAACTTTTTTTTTGTTTTTAAAGATTTTATTTATTTATTTGACAGAGAGAGATCACAAGGAGGCAGAGAGGCAAGCAGAGAAAGAGAGGGAAGCAGGCTCCCTGCTGAGCAGAGAGCTCGATGCGGGACTCGATCCCAGGACCCTGGGATCATGACCTGAGCTGAAGGCAGAGGCTTTAACCCACTGAGCCACCCAGGTGCCCCTGAAGTAGGTACAACTTTTAACCCCATTTAGCAGGTAAAGAGATAGGCACAGAGAGGGTAACTAAACTGCTCAGTTAATAAGGGACTGAGCAGGGGCGCCTGGGTGGCTCAGTGGGTTAAAGCCTCTGCCTTCAGCTCAGGTCATGATCCCAGGGTCCTAGGATCGAGCCCCGCATCGGGCTCTCTGCTCGGCAGGGAGCCTGCTTCCCCCTCCCTCTCTGCCTGCCTTTCTGCCTACTTGTGATCTCTGCAAATAAATAAACAAAATCTTAAAAAAAAAAAAAAATAAGGGACTGAGCAAAAATTTGGATATAGAAGGTTCAATTCCAGCTTGTAATCACCACTGACCAAGACTCTGAAGCTTTCAAAACCATTTACACAGTCTTATTCACCCTCTGTGACATAGGCAAATTATTTGATTTCTCAAAGACCTAGTTTCTTTGTCTGTGAGATAAATAGTATAATACGTATCCATATATATAATATATATTAGTGTATACATAAATATTATGTATGTATATATCTATATACACATACATATTATACGTATATCCTTGAGGGATTGTTATAGCAATAAGGTAATATATGTAAAGCAAATGCTTAGCAAATGAAAATGAAAATCATTATTTTGGTTATGTTATTATTCGCTTATATTAGGATGGTTCTTTTTCTCATGCCTCATTGGTTTGTGACATTTTGATTCTATTATTAAAAATGGATGTAAATTCTAATTCTGATTTCTAGTTTTGCAAATAAGGGGCACAAATAAACTTCAAGTTCTGAAATAATCTGTTCAGTTATTGATTTTGACTCCTCTAAGATCATTTCTTTTAACTCTCATAGGTATATGGAGATATCGAGTATTGCAGCATTATTAAGAATAAAGTAACTGGAGAAAGTAAAGGTTTGGGCTATGTTCGATACTTAAAACCATCACAGGCTGCCCAAGCAATAGAAAACTGTGATCGAAGTAAGGATGTGTTCATTTAACGTTAAAGACTTTTTAAAAACTTTTAATTATTCTAAATAAATGAATTTAACATGTGGTTTTACTAGTAAGCATACTTGCTAATTTAATCCTAGCAATATGAGTTTAAATATATGTATATACCTAGGATGAAAATTATTTTGGGATTGTGATTAAGCTTTCACTGAGGCACTGTCTTCAAGAGAAATATGAGCAACTGCATTAACTTAGCAAGTGAAAATACTGTTTGCACATTTTGGTTATTATTTCTATAGTAATTTAAAATTTTTAAGTATTAAAAATTGACTTAACCCTTTCCAGCTTTTAAAAATTTTTTTTTCTTTATTTAAAAAAACCTCAAGTTTTCTGGTATATTTATTCATATTTAAACTACACCTTAAATAGAATTAAGGATATGCTAATAAACATAAAGGTTAAGGATGGGACATAGTATAAATTTTGCCTACATAGGTAACTAAATATATATTAGGTTAATTTTGAGCTAGAATGACATTGGATCTTGTGCTGTTAATGCTATATATAATGAAGAATAAGAATTTTAAAGTAGCCAAGGAAAATATCCTTTGTTGCCATACTCCTAGTTATATTGACCTTTAGAAATGAGGATTAGTTAAATTAGTAGGTTTTAGGATATTAGAAAGATATATATGTACTGGAAAGAATTATTGCTGATCAGTAGAATTCTTAAATAACCCTAAGGTGCATATCAAAATTTCCTCTCAGATCCTTCTGTATTTCTCAACCAGCCAGCATTAATTGAGTACCTGTGGATACTCAGCAATATGTTAAGTAAAAAGATACAAAGGAAATAAATATATAGTTTTTAAGGAATTATATTGGGTAGCCAATCTCTAATAGGCAAAAAATAGTTAAAGAATAATAGAAGATTTTTTTTAAAGGCTCTTTGAAAGCAGGGAGTGTTTTGTTTGTTGGTTTCTCTCATTCCTAATACCTAGTACAGTTATAGACCCTCTGTATAGATTTATTGAGATCTCTATCAAAGAAACTGCCATTTATAATAGACTCAACAGATATTTGCCAAATGAGAAAATGTTCAAAAATGTGTGGTATGGTCCAGCGGTAGTGAGAAACAAGTGCATTGAGAACATGAGAACACCTCTAGAGGTGAGATTGACATCTGGTATAGAGTAGGCAGGACAGAAGGTGAGAGCAGTGTTAACAAAGGCACAGAGCTGGGGGTAAACATGTCTTTGCTTCATACTGTGAAGGCAAAAGTCTGAATAAGGCGTAATTAATCCTACTGAGAAATTAGGAGACAAAGTTAACTACGTCCAGTGGCTCCATATATGGGAGGTTATGAAGAGTTCAACCTCAGGATTCCCTTGTAGACTGCTTTAAAAGGAGAAAAACAACTGTTTCAGGACAGTTGCTCTAACCACAGTATCAGGGATGGATTTTCAGAGAAAGAATTCAGAGTGACTTGGTTTTATCCTTTTTGGAGCCACAGAATAATATGATGAAAGCTCTGAACCCTCTTTGAAATATGCACATGTGCACATATACATAAGCGTATTGTTTAAAGTTTCAGAGAGTTCATGGAACCTTCCCACTTTTTGAAGCTCATCTTCGAACCCCTACTTAAAACCTTTGATCCAGAGGCAAAGAGAGCAGTTAATGAGTTGTTGGAATTAATTGAAGGGAATCTGACTTAGAAACAAAGGCAGGGAAGTTAGAGTAAAAGACAACATCTTGTAAGTGTATTTCAAAGGAAGAATCTTGCTGACAGGTTGAATGTGAAGAGCCCTATAGGATTTTGATGTTGAATCAGGGAGAACAAACCAGGGTATTATTTGTAATAGGGAAGAGACTGGAAAGGATAGGGTAGAACTGCTGATCTTCAATGTCTGCCTTGACCACAACTTGAGATTCTTGCTCTTTTTATTTATTTTTTACCATCTTCCAAAAAGCAAAGAAGTAGGTGCGGTACAGATGGCCTTTGTGTAGATTTTGTTTTGTACAATTATAGTTCTAAAGCTAAGTCAAGCACTAGCAATAAAGTCTATTTGCAGGTGTGCTAAATTTGCTGTGAATTTTGAAAGTCATAGATTCTCTTTTTCAGGTTTTAGGGCAATCTTGGCTGAACCTAAAAATAAAGCATCTGAATCCTCAGAACAAGACTATTACAGTAACATGAGGCAGGAGACACTGGGACATGAACCTAGAGTAAATATGTTTCCATTTGGTGAGTAAGCTATCCTTTCTTTTTAGTAGTGTATGTAATATATACAGTCGGATTTGGATTTTAGAAAATATTCTTTTATCAGTAGTCTGTAAATCTCACTTAGTGAATTAAAGTTAATGCGGGGTTTTTTTGAGAAGTTTGTCATGACTCCTTGTGGTCTTAATATTAACACTTGCATATTTAACGCTATGTGTAACGTAGAAAACTAATTGGAAATTATACATTATATAAGCATTGTGTATTATATAATACATAATATAATATATAAGCATTGCTTATAGAATTCTATATAATTTCCAGTTATAGTTCTCTATGGTCAGTTATGTATTATCTAAATATTAAACTACATCACTGCCAGTTTTTAAAGCAAGCTTCTGCCTCTGTTAGGACCAAAAAGTATAAAAGACTATACTGATATCCCCTCAGTATAAGTCCTAAGATTTTATCCCTAAAGTACTGCTGCTTTAAAATTAGGGCTAGAGGAAGGAAAGGAATGACAAACATAGACGTTAACAAAAGGGAGAAGTGAGTGATAAAAGTAAGTCCCATAATTATTATTTAGCATAATCTTTGTTATAGGCAAAATACTTGCCATATTTTGCAGATTTGCATACTAAACATATTCCTCTGAAGTTATACTACACATTTCTGCTTATATTTCTGTGTCAAAAGCGGGGGAGTGGGAAGAGTTGTCTGTTTTCACACCATTGGTCCCTTCTGATAGTGCTAATGGCCAAGAGCGTGCTACAAAATATAGTGCCTTGGTCAAATGCAATGGACTTAGTGACAGCTCATCTTATTTACTTGTACCTAAAATGTTAAGTGAATTCTTGAATGTATAGAAATTAAAAGATGTACTTTTCTTTTTATATTGTTGGAGAACAACAATCTGAGTTTTCAGGTTTTGACAAGAATGACAACAGAGGCCAAGAAGCTATCTCCAAACGCCTGTCAGTTGTATCAAGAGTTCCTTTCACTGAAGAGCAGCTTTTCAGTATTTTTGATATAGTACCAGGATTGGAATACTGTGAAGTTCAACGAGATCCTTATTCTAATTACGGTAAAATAATGTCTATTATTTTTTAATCTACTGTGTTTTGTTAAAATGTCTTTTCTCCAGTGGCGCTTTTTATGTCAAATACTCTTTCTATGGCAATTTTTTGTTTTCT
The DNA here is from genome assembly GCF_922984935.1 of Meles meles. Lineage (NCBI taxonomy): Eukaryota > Metazoa > Chordata > Mammalia > Carnivora > Mustelidae > Meles > Meles meles. The sequence continues at coordinate 74,302,728 of NC_060074.1, forward strand.
TTTTCTGTTTTAAACTTTTAATTACAGTGATACTTAACAAATAAACCCCTGAGAATGTATCTCCTTTATACAATGTCACATTTTTTTTTTTTTTTACAAAAGGGGAAAAAAGACTTTTTTTGTTTGTTTGTTTATTTACAGCATAACAGTGTTCATTGTTTTGGCATCACACCCAGTGCTCCATGCAGTACGTGCCAATGTCACAGTTTTTAAAAATATTTTAACTTCCACAAAATAGAGCATTCTGTTTCCAGTTGTATAACCAAAATACCTCAGAATGGGTCCCTATACGCCTGATTAACGTTAGGCAAAGTTCTGAAACCCTTCGAAGTTTCCTCCTCATCCCTAAGTGTCTCTCTCTCTCTCTCTCTCTTTTTTTTTTTCCAAACTTTATACCCAAAATGAAACTCCTTCCCTTCATTTCAAGCATCTAATTGCTCTTCTTCTCTCTCTGCTTCTTCCCAGTCTTAATTGAAGCAAGGCTCTGGGACGCCTGGGTGGCTCAGTCATTAGTTAAGCATCTGCCTTTGGCTCAGGTCTTGATCTCTGGTATCAAGCCCCATGTCAGGCTTCCTGCTCAGTAAGGAGTCTGCTTCTCTCTCTCTCTCCCCCAGCTTGTTCTCTCTCTCTCTCTTTCTCAAATAAATCTTTTTTTAAAAAGATAAAAATAAAATCTTTTTTTAGAAAATTTGAAGCAAGGCTCTAATACCAGCCATTTGAACTTATTAACTAGTTAATTGACTAAACCTAATATCTAGTGTTGGCTTAACCATCTTCATAATTTTTTAAGGTTTTTTTTAAGGCTTTTAAAAAATGGAGTTATTGTGGCATAATGGAAAATGGTTGGCATTCCATTTCACATCAGACTCAGGTGCAAATCCTAGCACTGCCATGTAGCTCTGAGAACTTGACAAACTGCTTATCCCTTCTGAATCTCTCTCTCTTCATCCATAAAAGGGGATTATTAATACCTTCTATGTCCGGGTTAGATAAGAATTAGGAATGCTGTATGTAAAAATACCTAATGCAAGTCCTGGCACATGATAGGTACTCAGGAAATCTCGGGAGCTTATTGGTTTGCTTTAGAGAATTGGAAATGAGGGGTAGTATGGAGAGGTCATACTTGGCATCTGTTCTAGTACTATGGATAGACTCGATTTAGCCCTTAACAGGGTGTGATGGATGTAAAGGGAAGTAGGAAAGTGAGTCAAGTCATCTGGGCTAATAAGCCTGGAATGGTGCCACTCTTCACCCAGATATATGCACTTTACTCACTAGTACTCTTCCCAGCCCTAGTCTTTTAGCATAACTGCCCGTCTGAGCCTACTTTGGACCATCTCCAACCCTAACCTGGCCTTAGACTATCATTCTGTATTCTGATTCTAAGGCACACAGTTTGTGTTTTTTGGCACATTCATTGTTATGTCTAATTCTGTTTGTTTTGTATTTCTTTCCCTTTTATCTGATAAGTTGAAATGTGTTCTTTTACCTTCTGTAACTTTTCTCTGGTTGAATGTGTCTGATAAAAAAATATATGTGTTATTGGGACACTTTTTATTAATATAGGTATCATCATAGAGTTCTGTCTGAATTAGTTTTATATGTTCCTTTGCTTACTGAATTTTAATTTCATTAAAATGTTGGGGTGCTTCGGTTTAGAGAGGAACATGAGATTATAGCAGTGTTTTCCCCCAAGTGGGTTATGTTATATATATGGGTTATATATTCTATATATATTGTATTGTATTGTATTATATTATTATTATGTTATATTATATGTGAAGGTTATATATTATGAAAACCTTTTGGTTATGTTATAACCTCTTGGGCTATCCATATATGGACTCTGGTATAAAATTATCCCCCGACTTCAGCATCACCCTCCTGAATTGAAATCTTTCTGCTTAGCTGAAAGCTCTCCAAAGAAATGTGAAATATGTGACTTCTAATCTGAGAGCCTCTGTTCCCTACCTTTTGTTTTTTTATAAATATCACTTTTCCTTTCTCTAGCACTACAGTGAGCCTGATGACTATATGTTCTTATCAGACTGTATATTCTCATTTCATTTCCTACTCAGTATGATAGGGAAAATTTAAAAATTTCAAAGCAGATTTCGAAGAATAAAAATTTAAGAAGAACTGGTTTTAGGTATAGCTATCATATAAGAAACACCTGTATCTTAAAATTAAATTCATTGGGCAGTACTTGCTCCAATAATTAACATTTTCCTTAAAATATGTTTATATTTTTGCCTAAGTCTGGTTTAGACTTTGTAGGAACATAGTTGTTGTACATATGTATAAGAAAACTTTGTGTTCTGGTCCCTTTGACTCTGTGTTTACTAGTTGTGTGATACCAGGCTATTTCTATATTGCTTCATTTTGTGGCAAGACAGGCTTTAGGTACCCTCTTTTTTTCTTTTTAACTCCTGATATTCTCTACTTTGTTTTAGGTCATGGAGTGGTTCAGTATTTCAATGTAGCATCAGCTATTTATGCAAAATACAAGTTACATGGGTTTCAGTACCCTCCTGGGAATCGGATAGGTGTTTCCTTCATTGATGATGGAAGTAATGCAACAGAGTAAGTACCATCTCAGGAGGGTCTAAAGCAGGGTTCTGGGTGTACATGATAGGACTTGAAGAATAAGAATGGAAATCAGTTAACCTCTTGGGTGAGGAAGTCACACAAAAACAAGTTACGGGTAAGAAACTGAATGTTTCTGGTTTTCTGCAAATCATCAGTTCTATTCTTTAGTCTTCTTAGAAAAATGGCAACGCAGATGGTAGCAGCACAACTTGCCTCAATGGTGTGGAATAACCCAAGTCAGCAGCAATTTCTGGTAAGTAGGTGAGAACTTAACCTCTATGATACATCAGTAGGTTATAAAATAAATGTGGCCTTTGTTTGTTACCTATGTAAGAAACTGTTCAGAGCTACAGTGCAAGGTCACATAGAAGTCATGGTATACGTCTCTTTAGCTCTTGGCTTAAAATCCTTACAGTACAGTTTTTCTTTTTCTTATTTTGTACCCAACTCTTCAACAGCAATTTGGAGGAAATTCTGGATCACAGTTGCCTCAAATCCAGACAGATGTTGTACTTCCATCATGCAAAAAAAAAGCCCCTCCTGAAACTCCTGTGAAAGAAAGACTTTTTATCGTGTTTAATCCTCATCCTTTACCTTTAGATGTATTAGAGGATATATTCTGGTAAGATTTCAATTCCACAAAGTTACATTTTGTAATATAATTTATTTAAACCAGTCATTTAAGTCCTCTTACAAACTTGAAACTTTCTATACCCAATACTTAACAGATAGAAATGATTTGTTCTGCAGTTTAAAAAATTCCTATTTATATCACCTTTTAAAATATATGATCATTTCTTTCTCTTCTTTTTTATTTATATATCCTAAGTCTCCACACAGAATTTCCTGTTATTTTGTTTTGAAGATATAAAACATAGTATTGTTTTTGAAAAGTTGCATGCATAAAATGGACAAATCATTTGTTTCTTTATAGAAAATACAAATCTGCGTAGACCTGCCCTCTAGAATTCTTTTTACATAACTTTTCCTTTGTGATTATAATTCAACTGAACAGAGTTGAATTATAGAAATAATTTTCTATCAGAAATAGAAACAATATAGAAAATAGCATTTCTATTTTGTTAGCACTGTGTTGGATCCTTAAGGATTATATTGAGTAAACAATTACTTGATTGTAAGTAAGAGTACATAATAAATATAGAAAAAGGAAAGCTCTTGTTTATTTTTGTGTTTTTAATAGAACTCCTTTAATCTTAACTTATTTCTTTTTTGTCTTTTTCCTATTTGCCTTATAACAATGTTAGCAAATTTTGAAAAATAGAAAGCTCATTGAAGAGTTGCACAAAATACCAGTAGTTCAAATATATTGTCTTTTATTTAACTGATTCATGTAGTTTATTTCCTGAACATTTCCTTTATGCCAGGTAGTTGTCATACTAAGTGCAAGAGACATTGCGTAAACCAAACATATGGAAATAAGACATAGTTGTTCTTGTCCTCTGAAAGTTAATCTCATATAGGAGACAAATAAGGAAGTAGAATACTACAACCTAGTGAGGCTGGTGTTGTGAAAAGGAGTATCCAGGCTATGAAATACATAAGGGGAGTATCTAGTTCTAAAGCTCTTAAGAAGCAATGTATAATGGAGACCTGCAGATAAAAACAACTTAGAGAAGAAAGGATGTTATGGGGGTGGTTATTCGTGCAAGAGAGAATGTGAAAGGAGATGGTTAGAACATGGGATTTGAAAGGGAGGGTGAAGTGGAGAGAAGACAAGGCCCATATCAGGAAAAGCCCACAGGCTATGCTGGGGAGTTTGTCCTTACGCTGGATGGAATCCTTAGGGTGGAAATGATCATATCTGTGTTTCGGAAAGATCACTGGGAAGGTAAATAGTAGATTAGGTAAGGACAAGCCCAGAGGGCAGGGAAACAAGTGAGGAAGTTAGAGCATTCCAAGGAAAAGATAATGACTGGCAGAATGAGGAAAGAGACCCGAATAAGAATGAAAAGAACTTGACTAATAGAGCATGTGTTTGAGAAGGAAGATTGACTTGATGGGATGTGGGGAGAGGAGTGTAACTAAACAGTTGTATTTTTATCAATTTCATTTGATTTTTTTTTTTTTTAACCTCATTTCAGTCGTTTTGGTAACCTAATCGAAGTTTACCTTGTGTCGGGAAAAAACGTGGGGTATGCCAAATACGCAGATAGAATAAGTGCCAATGATGCCATTACTACTTTACATGGAAAGATCCTAAATGGAGTCAGACTTAAAGTTATGCTGGCCGATTCCCCAAGAGAAGAATCTAACAAACGACAAAGAACTTACTGATTTTTGAGGTAAGCCCCTTTTAGTCTGAATTTTAATAACACATTGGCCAGATATTATAACAAGAGTATGTATAGAGTTTCTTTTTAGGGATTTGGAAGTTGTCAGTTAGAAGCATTGTGACTTAAAGGTTATAAAACCACCGGTTGGGTTAATTTCACAATATATTTTTTGAACTTGAACTTCATAAACTTAAATGTTTTTGATGTTTACTGAGAGAATGTTTTTGCCTTTCTATGAAATAAAATCAGCTTTTAATGTAGAAAATTAAACTGGGGTTTTTTGTGAATATCTTAAATATTAAGAATTTGACTTTTTACCATATGTTTAGCTAACCTCAAAATTGAAATAGTTATAAAGTTCTTTAACTTGAAGGATTAATGTCTTGAGTTAAAACTTAAGGTAATTTATAATAACCTTTATAAAGAGTGTTTTGACATCTCACTAGTGAAATGGCTAAAAAGCATTATCAAATAATATATCTTTTTGGACCTTTTGAACCTAAATGCTTTTCTTTGGACTTGAATGTGTGAGTTTGCAAATTAAAACCACATATTCAGAAAGTATTATTATATGTATATATGTATTAAAAAAGGAATCCTGACAATTTACCAAAAACTCTTGTCTATTATAATAATACATACAGCAATATGAATTCCTTTTTCTTTTAGTTTTCAGAAATCAAACTTACATCTCTTTTTCTGTGATAGTCAACACATACCTCCATGGCCAAGGGAAACATTCTTTAAAGTAAAAATGTTCAACTCTTTCACTTTTTTTATTCTGGCAGTGAATTCTAAGTTTCAGGGGCAGCTGAGAGTTTTTCCCACACATCCAGCTTCCCAAGCCCACTGCTGATCAGCAAGCCCTTAAGATTGTCTTAGAAGTTACTGACTTGAAAGCCATTTTCTTTTACCTTTGTTTTCTTTATGACCAATTATGGCCACCAGGAAGTGTCAGAATGAATTCCACAAGCCTTACTGGTGATGACCCTTTTTCTGATAGAGCAAGTCAGGTGATTAGTTCCTCCTTCCTAGAAGGCAGTTGGCAATAGGAAATGCCAGTTGGGCCCATTATGAATAATCCTAATTTAGAAATGTCTTGAAATGTTTTATTTAGTTACAAAACTCATTTCCATTACCCCATACAGTATACAAATATTAAAATGCCAATGAAAAAGAATTAGCAAGTCCTTCTTAAAACAAAGCTGTCTTTTTACATTTACAAATAAAATGTTAAGACCTGAATTCTGGTTAGACAAGCTATCTTCTAAAATAGCTAAAATGTGTTTGTGTCTGTGAATATTTTAACATATAGCTAACAATTCTTTTATTCAAAGAATCTTTGTTTTTTAAAAAGGACAGTAATACTAAGTTCTTAATATGGGGAAATACATGAATTACTCCTGTGGTTGAGCCTTTCCTAGTGATTATTTGTATAGTACAAAAATATTAAACTTAAAAATTAGAAGATCTGCCTTGGAATTCTATCAACATTTAACTGACTGTGATTGGGCGAATCTCTTCACCTTTATGAGGCTGATTGTTTTAATAGAGTTATTGAGAGAAAATTAATTGGAATTCCTTATGAAATACAATAACGTTTTGCAAGTGTGAGCTCAAACTCTTGCCTTGGTGATTTCAGTGAATCTTTGAGATGTCATCTTATCAAAATGGTCAGAAACTAAAAGTTTAATGATACAAAATATGGCCAGCTGGTGCTGTGCGAATGAAGCTTTATAATACCACATTTTCCCCTGTAAAAGTGATATACATTCATCCTGTTCCCTACACATTAGAGGAAGTGCATATTCTTCAGCATGACTGTTCTTAAACTACACATCTATCCTCTTTTCCTTTATTGAACCGTTGTACCTATTCAGAGCAAAGATAAAGTTGGGTCAGGTTAGCTGAAAATGGTAGGACATAACCAGCTGTATGGGTTTTGAATGTTTTGGAAGTTGCAGGACATTTTTCAAATTTATTTTTGCTGTAGATTTTCTCTTTACTGTGGACTCCATGAGATTCTCTTCCTTTGTTGGTATATTGCATAAATGGTTTTATTTATTTATTTATTTTTAAAGATTTTATTTATTTGACAGAGAGAGACAGCAAGGGAGGGAACACAAGCAGGGGTAGTGGGAGAGGAAGAAGCAGGCTTCCACTAAGCAGGGAGCTTGTTGTGGGGTCGATCCCAGGACCCTGAGATCATGATCTGAGCTGAGGGCAGACACTTAATGACTGAGCTACCCAGGCACCCCATAAATAAATGTATTACTTTAAGGTTCAGTAAAATAATATGAAAGAGTTTCTAAAATTTTACATGATTATGGCAATTGAAATTCTTTGGGAGGGGGAGCATTTTTTTATTTGTTTCCTTGATTTTAGGGGACACAAGCACCACTCATAAAGGCTGGTTCCTTTTGTCTCTGAGAAATAGGCCTAGGATTAAGTGAGCTATACGTTTGAAATAGGGAAAGAAACTGGTCTAAGAATATAACTTTGAAAGTGATTGAGTTCTATTTTGAATTGGGTTTAATGTACCAAATATGTTTCTCTTTCTATTTGAGGAAAATAAAAATCTTAGTATTTCAGAGCTTCCTGATTTTGTATTAATTCACAGCATTTTCCCTCCAGAAATTCAGTACCTCCTTACATCATTCTTCTGAGTAAGTTTGGTTTTGCTTATTTGGGGGCATCTATGATTAAGTAAGCAGATAACTTTGGTTATTTTGAAATAAAGGAAATTCCTAACATTTTAGGAATACTAAATACAACAGCTGTTTCCTTTCAGGTGATGATTTTCATACTTCTGTTGTGTTCTTTCTACAGAACAAAGACTAAATAATGACATAATCCTCAGCTGACTGACTGAAAATGTGACTGGACGCACTCCCTGTGGACAGTTGACCGCTTTTTTTTTTCATATACCTGATAGTCTGTGCACAACATTGTTTTGTCTGGGGAGCACGGATTGTTGACATGTATTTTTGAGTTCACACGTCAGTGCTAAAACTAATATAATAGTTGTTTCTTAGAGCAATATGTTGTTATATGTAGCAGAAATAAAGTTTTCTTTGCTTGACTAAATCATGCCTTATTTATGTGAAAGAAGAGAATAAAACATATAATAGTGTTTAGAATTTGACAAAATGACATATTTCATTGATTTTGAGATGCACCTTTTTTCACATTTTTATACTTCTGAAATTGGAAACATCTTGATATCAATTAGGTGCCATACTGTTTTTATTTCTTAATGGAACATGAAATAATGGTGCTTCCTTCAGTCAAATGCATCTTAGATTCAATAAAATATGGTAATTTGCTGCTCAACCTACACATGCAGATTGGCTACTTCCTTACACTTAATCTGAGGCAAGAGCCAAAAGACATACCAGAAATATTTTATACTGTATTTTTATAGTTATACCAAAATCTGTTTGTAGTTTTGTAAAGATCTTTGAAGATTATAGAGCAATGGTAATTTTAAAAAAGAATCTCAGGTTATTATTGATAATAAGTTTAAATAAATAAACCGGATGTTTTCCCTTTATAAATACAAGATATAATGGCTGCTGCAAAAATATGTGTGAGTAATTTCAGAACAGACTATGATAGAAAGAATAGTCATTTCAAAAAAAGATTAAAAAGTAGGACCCTACTCTGCTTTATTTTGAAAATCCAAGAAAACTTTTTAGCTGCTCTTAAAGTGAATAATATGTATCAAAAAAGGTATATCTAAGTCAGAAACTCAGCATCTTAAAAAAGGTATTATAAATGGTATGCAATTATGAAAACCACTGAATTACTTCCTCATTCTAAGGAGGAATTCTAAAGAATTTCCTAATTCTAAGAATTACTTCACATTCTAAGCTAAACAAAATAATGGATTAAATTCACTGAGCATAAGAGAGTATTGCAGTTTGACATCCCTCCCTTGAAAAATTGAAATCCTTTTTTTGAATCCATAATTTTAGTAAATATAGATGAGAAAATTTCCAATCTCATCTTCCCAGGCAGGACTGACTGAATGAGAATGGAATCTTTGTGAACCAAAGGGCATATTTTGAGAAGAAAGTAAATGCTCTCATTTGAAATAAAAACAACAATAAAAAAAAAAAAACCCTAAGTGAGGAGAGTTGAGTATTAATTACCAACAGGTAGACTTATTCATCCTAAACTCATTTACTGTGCACATAGTTTCATTTTCACGGATTGGAACCAGATTGTGCCCCACAGGTTATCAGGCTCTACCACTCAAGGAATACTTGAATTCCCCCAGAAATGTATCTGGCAGCTGGTTAATCTACACAGTATAAAAGTAGGGGAGGTGTTCTCTTAACTCGTACCTGAGTCCATTGCATTGTTGATTAATCCTCATAATTGAGAAAATCTGATTCCTCACAATTTTCACCTTTTTAGTCTTCAAGTTTTTCACTGGGCCATTTAGAAGAAGTTGAATCTTTCAGGTGATAGCTATCATATACCCTCCTGAGCTCCAGATTTTCTGTTTGGCTGAAATAATCCCAATTTCTCCACTCTGCATTTGATGTCAGAGAGCCAGTTTCAGCAACCAATTGTGGTTTCAATAAGGTGTCTTCTGTAGATTTAGTTCCTTGATTCCTTCATATAAACTCTAAAGAGATTTGTAGCATAGTTCTCTGCCTGCGAAACACTGCTTTTACAGTGCAGCCTTCTCTTGCATTTTCCAGCTGCCATCTCTCAGTTGTCGCTTGTAGTTGAGCCCTAAAAGTGTATTTTTAAAAGCCACAATGTCACATTTTTCTTAAAACCAGGAGATTCTAAAACCTAAGAAATCGTGTTTAATAATCTAGTGCTCCTGTCTTAAATGTTTACTTCTCAAATGCACTTTGGGTATAAGAACGTAGATATTTAGATGCTCGGCATATGTCAGCTACTAAAACTGCCAACATAGAGGGGTTTTTATTAGGTGTGCATTTAAGCAATTCACGTGAATAAACTTCCCTTTGAAATATGTGGTTCAAATATAAATAGTATCTAAAATAACCCCTGATCAAACTTTCTTGTAAATTCATTGTCAGGCCTTTTTGGTAGATTGTAGATGCTGAAAGCAGGTATCAGATTTGCTGTTTGTAGAGTACCATGTCCCAAGCTATGTTCCTTGAAATACTAGTGTCTTGAGAGAAGTCAGTAAGTGTTCTTTAGGGACAAAGTTTTCATGGTCGAAGATATTTAGAAAATGTTTTGTTATTATTGCACAGATTTTTTTGAGCATGAAACTTCCCAGAGCCTTTAATATGCTAATATTTATCATCTCTGCCTCTCTAAAAGAAGACCATAGTTTGCACTGGGAAATGTGTTTTTAGAGGCATACTCCTAACAGGGCACTGATACTACAATGAACCTATTTTAGGAAACATTCTTCTATAGTATATACTACTGTTTTTACTCAGTGGTAGTGGTGTGGTTTTACTTATAAGTTTTTTGTGTGTTTTTTATCCCACTGTAGATAAAAATTAATGCAAAATACTAAGGGAATTATTACTCTAAAATTGTCACATTCTCTGAATGCTATTCTCTTTTAACTGGGACCTATGTGATCTCAAAGAACAGACAGAAAATAGAAATAAGAGATTTTACCACTAGGTGGTGATAAACATTGCCACTTGGAAACTGAAGGGCGGCATTCCGGTGTTATTTAAGGTACTTGAGCATGAAATGACAGGATTTGTATTGTCCAAAGCAGTGCTTCTAAACTTTAGTGTCACAAGAATTACCTCAGTTATTTGTTTAAGATACAGGTACACCGAGTCTGCACATCTGGAACTGAGTTTCTCTGTAAGCTCCCTAAGCAATTTTGATAATTGACTTTGTAGTATACTGGCCTTAAGAGATTCTGTATGTTGGACCTTAAATTGGACTATTGTAAAAATAAGACTCTGAGAACTTCCTAAGTCTTTTTACTTTAAGCATTTTTTAGAATTTAACATCTGCTTTAATATCAGTAAGTAATGAGTTACAATAACAAATTAAAAAACACAGGTGGTCTTAGAGATACATAGCAAGATGTCAGGCCAGCTTTTCATGTTAGCAAATATTTTTTGATGTTTTTATAGGATGGTAATTATTTGCTTTTTGCCACTCAAAATTTCTACCTAATTTCATTTCTTATTTACATTTATTTTGAAGTAAATTATTTTAATGAATTATCATCAAAGATTTTTGTCTCTAAGAAGTATATAGATATGTTATCATTCTTTTTAAATGGCAAAGGAGCATGAAGGTGATGTAATTATCATCGGTATTTAAAAAACTGAAATAGAATAATCACAGGAGTACAGAAATACACATATATGTCTCTGAGTATTTTTACAATCTCAAAGTGAATCTTTTTACAAAATGAATGCTTTTTTTGGTGTACCCACAAATCTTTTATTAGGTGCAGTTTAATTTTCAGTAGCTTCTTAATTATTTGCCTAGAAGTCAGTGAGGTCAAGAACAAATGAAATGTATATATGGCCTTTTCATCCAGGGGTATAGCCACCTGCAAATTTTAATTTTTTCCATATGTGGATGGTAAGCTATATTAAAATCATAACAACTATTTTTACACATGACTTCAGTAAAGGGAGAAAACATAAAGGTCATCCTTATTAGATAAGTTTCATTTTAATATCTGAATTCTAATAAATGGATTGCATTATTTCCTTTTCTAGAAACAGTAACTCAAGGACACATGGATCCTGGGAACTGAAGGTATGGTATTACTAGGGGATCAGCTAGAAATATTTAGTTAACATGAAGTTGCAGTTCATTCATTATAAGGACAATGTTTTGACTATATTTAAGGTAGAAAACACTTGTCCTCAGTAGAATATGGAGGTCCCTAATATTATACTTTGAGAAAGTTACCAGGCCCTGTGAAAATCCATTTGAGTGGTTATCTGTCATAGAACAGAGAGTTCTCTGACTGTCTTCGATGAATTGCAGTCAACGTCTTGATGTCAGGATCCATGTGAGCTCACTAACCTGTGAGCTGACTAAGGCCACAACCCCTGCAGTACCCCGGAGACCTCCTTTCTGACAATGCTGCTGCAGAAGTGGTGGAGGGAGGGCACCAGGAAAATCATTTTTGTATTTGAAATACAAAAATCAAGTACTGTGTTCTATAGAAATTGGGAAAATGTTGAGCACAATAGGATAACCAGAGTACTTACTCACAGATACTCCTATGAATCTACACTCTTTTAATTTTCCTGCCTGTACTCCGTTTCTGGTTTTGTAGGTGAATGCTGTTGCTGCTAACTGATTTTCTTGCTCACATATTGTCATCATTTTTCAGCATTAGTAATACACAGGTCACAGAATTCATTAGCACAGAGTTCTCAGAGGGTTTCTGGGCTTGTTTGTTCTGTTTGGTTTGGTTTTTTAATGCTAAAAGGAAAATTAAAGTCATCTACTTTAAAGTCATCTAATTAAAGTCATCCTCATTTACTAGAAGAATTGATATACAGAAATACATTATTTAATTTTTTTCCCTTTCATCCTTGACAAAGTGTGTTATATTGGGTTTTGGCACTAGAAAATAGTGTTTACATTCTTAAATCATTGATCCTTCCTGTTCCACATCAGTACATTAGTAACTTAGGAATGTGACACTTGGGGGACAGTGTACAAGGAGATTGCGATTTATTACTGATAGGACTGACTTTAGGAAGAATCTGCAGGGGTTGCTGAAAACTGGAACTTGCTGACTTGCATTGGCAAGGCCAAAATTAACCAAAAATGGCAAAAAACTAAAAAACCATACTTGGAGATTGGGGAAAAAGCACTCATCTTGCTTTTATCATCACAAACTCCCACCAGGGCCCACCTACCATTTAGGTACTCTCTTGGCTTCCACCAGAAACTCCTAGCAGAGCTCATTTCCTTCCACTTTTACCCTGAATCTGGGAATCCTAGGCACTGTCATGTAATCTTGTCTTTCACCCAGTCCAGTCTTATTTCACTGCTATAACTCAAAGAAAGTATGGGGTTGGGGGGAGAATGAAAGTCGGTTTCCTTTACCATCCTGAAAGATTAGCAGTATACTTCTACTTAATAGCTTTCAGTTACTTGTCATATAGGAATATCATGTCTTCTAGATCTTACTGATATTATTAACTTTCAGATCCCCCAGGAGCGAGTTTCATATGTGATACCAACATTGCCTTTTTGGACCTGTTTTCTCATCTAGAAAATAAGAGATAATAAAGGCAGTATAAATACAAACACCTGCAACACTCCTATGCCAGTTTTCTGCAAAAATACCCATGAAACATTCAAATAAAAAACATTATTCATAGACCTTTAGGTAGGAATAGTGGAAATTAGAAGGAATTTTTGCTAGGTAAAGCCGTAAGGGTAGATTTTTTAAGTGGGTGACTCAAATTCCATGTCAGAATAATTTGTTAGTGAAGCAAGATGACGCCTTAGCCTCCCATCATCTAACATTCCTTATTACTCTTTGTATAAGAAAGCTGCACTAATCATTTGAGACAACTATTGAGAGTCCCATCAGAAGAGGCTTTCTGGGGGTGCCTGGGTTGCTCAGTTGGTTAAGCAACTGCCTTCGGCTCAGGTCATGATCTTGGAGTCCCGGGATCAAGTCCCGCATCGGGCTGCCTGCTTGGCGGGGAGTCTGCTTCTCCTGATGACCTGTTTCCTCTCTTGCTCTCTCTCTCTCGTTCTCTCTCTCTCTCTCCAATAAATAAATAATTTTAAAAAAAGAAGAAGAAGAGGCTTTCTGGATTCCTAACAGGTGGCACTGAAGGTGTACTACCCTGGAGCTTTTCCTTAACCAAGAGAACCACAGCTGGCAATCACTTGGGGTGGGCGAGGGGGGGGATTGGTAGTCATAAAAGGGAAGAGTAACGACAAGAACAGCAAAGTGACCCCAAAAGATCTCTTAGCCTCTACCTGTTAACAGATTTAGAATACTTAGTGCAAGATTCTTTTTAAAAAAGGTGTTCTTTCTAGCTATCTTTCCTAAGAACTTTGGTCTTATTGCAAGGAAATTCATTATCCTCGCCTACGCTAAGCCTACATCTGATGGACTTCCTTGGGTCTCCTGGAGGAATGAAATGGGTTTAACATTTCTGACTACCTGCTGGATTAGCATCAGCACTTGAGTGGACTGAAAAAGAACTGAAAGCAATCCTCAGAGTCTGCCAGTTCTGCAGCTGGCCTAGCTAAACCTCTCCTCACTGAGAAATGAGTAACTAAATGGACAAGAGATTTGAACGAGCATTGCACAAAAAAGGCCACGAAGGGATCACAGTTCCATTTTTTTGTGTATGTTTTTGTTTTTGTTTTGGCAGAGGAAGGGACAATTTAGTAAATTCCTTATCTTTTTTAAGGAAACACTAAAACATTCTCTTTCTTACTTTGACAGGGAATGCAAGTTTAAGAATAATTTTTAAATCTATTAAATGTTCAGCCATATTATTCATCAAGGAGATGCACATTAAAACTCTATTAAGATACCCTTCCACTGTTATAAACAGCAAAAAATTAAAATACTGACAGTACCAAGTGTTGGTGAGAATGTGGAGCCTCAGGAACTCTCCCCTGAGCTGCTGGCAGTAGGGTGAACCGGCCCAAACACTCTGGAAACGTTTGACAAACACCAACTAATGCTGCGTCATACCTCTACCCTCAACTCAGTAATTCCACTTCTAGGCAAGTATCCAACGGAGATAAGAACACACATGTACAAAAAAATACAGAGAAGAATATTCTTAGGATTATTCACAATAACCTCAAAGTTAGTGAAACAATTCCAGTGGCAACAGAGTGCATACAGTGAGATACTACTCTGTAACAAGGACAGGAGCTAACTTACTACATGTACCCATTTGGGTGAATCTTATAAACATGATGATAAAAGAAACAATCCAAGAAAAAATGTGCTGTATGAGTGCCACTATAAAATGGTTCAAAAACAAGCAAAATACATCTTTAGGCAGAATGGAGTGGGGAGAAGTCAGAAATGGTGCTGATGGTGTGCTGGTATTCTTGTCTTTCTTTACTAGTGTAGTGATAACTTACTGAGCTGTATGCTTAACAGCTTATGCAGTTTTTTTTAAATTTGTCTTACATTTCAATTAACGTTTTTGTTTCTTAATGAATTAAGCAAAACAGCATGAGGCTAATGGGACGGACACTACTGCCCTATGAGAGAAGAGCAATATCCTGAGGCTTTTAGAAGGAAGGGCTTTGTTTTTCCAGTGCATGTATAGCAAGAAATATTAGAAAATACCTGCTTCAGCTCCCACCCTGGTGCAACAGAGCCTTTCGATGTTGGGGGCAGAAGAGTAAGAGAGTGGGAAAAGAACGGGACAAGTCAAATTAAAATTTGTGTCAGAAACAATAGTCCTAGTGCTAAAGAAAATCTAACCCCAAATGAAGAAAGGTGAATATCAAACTGGTTTTCAGAACTCTGCTAGGTCTCCTGAGCCAACAAAGGAAAGGTGTTCAACCAGATCAGAGCTGCCTTCCTCAGTGTTCTGTATTCTGCATAATAAGCTTCCCTTTAAGGGAGTCTGCAGCTTAAAGATGTTACAATACACCAAAAGCACCAGAGTAAAAGATAAACTCAAAAAGCACCTTCAGATGAATTTAGTGGGCTGATTACAAAGATTTATCCTTTGAATAATAGGTGTTCCCAAAGAAAACAACAGAACAAATTAAACAATAGCTTTAATAGGAGAATCCTTGATCTAAGAAAAGGCTCAAGTCTAAGTGAAAATCCCTTTTGCACATTAAATGCCAGTGCCTGGGTGGCTCAGTGGGTTAAAGCCTCTGCCTTTAGCTCAGGTCATGATCCCAGGGTCCTGGGATCCAGCCCTGCATCAGGCTCTCTGCTCAGCGGGGATCCTGCTTCCTCCTCTCTCTGCCTACTTGTGATTTCTGTCTGTCAAATAAATAAAATCTTAAATAAATAAACAAATAAATAAATGCCAGCTGGATTGGAGCAGAGTTCTGTAGTTCAGGATTTCTCCAGTTATCCACATGTGACTGTCACTGAAAATCTCTCTGTGGTATGCAACATGCACGACTTATTTGCCCTTTATAGAAAAAAATTACTTGAATATAATCAAATTATCAAAATGAACCAAAATTAAGAAGAAAATAATGAGAAAAGAAAGTTGGTAAGTACTGAAATCAATAAAATTATTAGGATAATTTAAAACATTTATTAAGTGATACATCTCAAAAACAAATGGGGTTTATTAACCCCAGATTAAGTTACTGAAGGCCCAAAGATTCTCAGTTTCTTTTTTAGGGGTGAAATGAGGGATAAAATACTACCTTCTGTTTAAAAAAAAACTCCTTTTTACTTTGAAAATTAAATGTAAATTTAAGAATCTTTTGAGGGGCACCTGGGTGGCTCCGTTGGTTAAGCATCTAACTCAATCTCAATGCAAGTCTTGATCTCAGGGTTGTGAGTTCAAGCCCCGTGTTGGCTCCACACTGGGTGTGGAGCCTACTTTAAAAAAGAAAAAAAAATTGGGGAGCACCTGGGTGGCTCAGTGGGTTAAAGCCTCTGCCTTCAGCTCAGGTCATGATCCCAGAGTCCTGGGATCCAGCTCCACATTGGGCTCTCTGCTCAGCAGGGAGCCTGTTTCCTCCTCTCTCTGCCTGCTTCTCTGCCTACTTGTGATCTCTGTCAAATAAATAAATAAAATCTTTTTTAAATAAATAAATAAAAATTTGAAATCTGTTAAGGTGGGTAATAATAAAATTAATAACAGAATGTCTCCTGGCCAGATCCTTGAAAAAGACAAAAAGGAATCGCATATTTGACAAAAGTTGAAAGAAATAAGAATAGCACTTAGGATCAAAACTGTTTAAATTGTTTAAATTCTAAAAACAGAATTAAATGATCTGCTTTTTCTGAAGGCTTACTTTTAATCAAATTCTGTCACATACATCTAATACTAAAGTATTTCAGAGCACAATTAGAGAAGGTATAATAAATAGCATATTCACTACTAAAATTACAATTAGTAGGAAAGACAACAAACCTTAGGGTTTATATGCAGAATAATATTAAAATGGAGAAATACAAAAGGCCTTTAAAATAGTATAGAGAGGCACCTGGGTGGCTCAATTGGTTGGGCCTCTGCCTTCAGCCCAGATCATGTTCCCAGGGTCCTGGGATGGAGCCTTGCATCAGGCTCCCTGCTCAGTGGGGAGTCTGCTTCTCTCTCCTCTGCCCCTCCCCTCATTCGTGCTCTCTGTCTCAAATAAATAAGATCTTTTAAAATAAATCAATGAAATAGTGTGGAGATTATGGTGGAGACCTTAACACGTGTTCTGGGAACTATCAACACAAACCAAGAAGGGAGGTAAAAATGAAAATTACTAAGTATAAAAAATACAATTTTTTCTCGAATAGTTTACAAATCGATCAGCTAGTAATATTGAATGACAGGCAGCATAGGGGACCCAGAAACATCTCTTAATTCTTGCACATTAGCTGCTTTAGAATATTTACAGCAAGATCCAGAACAAAACAAACCCTCGAACTTGTTCTAAACTTTGGCCTCTTTGTCCTAAAGACACATTGCAAGGAAATCACTTCTATTCCAAACCTGGACCCTCTGGGCCTCAGCTTTCCTGAAGGAATGAAATGGTTCAGCATTTGGTGCTCACCTGCCGGATGTTCCATCAGCATCTGAGCAGACTGCCAAATTGCTGAAAGCAATTCTTGCAGCCTGATAATTCCCCTGCAGGGCATTTTATAGGGCAGAAATTGTACAGGCTGTGTTCTTTGATCACAAGATAATAAAACCAGAAAATAAAAGCACAGTCACCTGGAAGATAATTTTAAAGCCCTCTTCTAAATAGCTATTTTGTCAAAAAATGCAATAAGATAGATTGAAAAAATGGCAAAAGTAGAGGATGATGTTTAAAGCTAAGCTAAAGGGCAAATTGATACCCTTTATTGCATAGAGAGGGGAAATGGATGAATTAAACGTAACACTGGGAAAAAAGTAACAATAAAGGCTAATTAGAAATAAATTAGAAAAAAGTAAAAAGGCAACCTAGCAAATGCATTTTTTAAAATTCAAAATCAGGGCACCTGGGTCGCTCAGTGGGTTAAGCCACTGCCTTCGGCTCAGGTCATGATCTCAGGGTCCTGGGATCAAGTCCCGCATTGGGCTCTCTGCTTGGCAGGGAGCCTGCTTCCTCCTCTCTCTCTGCCTGCCTCTCTGCCTACTTGTGATCTCTCTATGTCAAATAAATAAATAAAATCTTTTTTAAAAAATTCAAAATCAGAAATAACAATGGTATGAAAAAACAGAGGAAACTTAAGTCCCAGCCTCAATTATATATTTTAATTAAAGCGTTTGTTATAAAATGTTAAATATACCAGTTTAGAATATCCAATCAACAAGAATTAGAAATCCTGAGCAGGTCAGTAACCAAAGAAGAAATTCAGGCAGTTATCAATGAATTATAGATCCTTAAATAAGACCTGATAACTTCATCCATTCTTCCAGACTTGAGAAGCATATCATTCCTCTGGTTTTTAAGTTTTTCCATGCAGCCTGGAAAAAGGTGAGTACACACCTTCATTTTGCATAAGTAACATTACCCTGATACCAACGCTTAAAATTTGACAGTTAAAATCAAAGCTATATATTTTAGTTTACCCATGGATACGGATGTAAACAAATCTAAATAAGATACTAGAAAGTGCAAATAATATCTTCAAAAAACAGTTCACCATGCCTAGTGGGGTTTAATCCTTTGATGAAAGAGCAGTTCACATGAAGAAAAATTACTGTAATATTTATCTTCATAGGACCATAATGAGATCCGCAAATTGATTATCCATTCTTGTGATTGTGCAAATGCCGTGGACAGTTAGATTAGATTTGGGTTACTTGAAACAGTGGCTAGCTGGAAAAATGGGATTAGCCTGACATATTTAGTAAGTGAAGCAGTGTCTAAACCTCCCCTCTAACTACAAGAGTGCTATAGAATGGAGAAAGAAAGTATGAATGCGTATCAGTGAGAGAACCAAAATGTCTAAAACTGCTTCTTAAAAAAAATAAATCAACTTACTGAGCCGTTACTATTTGCCAGGCGTTAGGCTAATTGCTTTACATACATCTCAAAAATCTAGGAAGTATTTTTCTCGATTTATCAAAAGGCTCTAAGGTGCTCTGAGGGATGAACCAATTTGCCCAGGATCACACAGCCAGCAAAGGGGGAAGCTGCGCTTTGTCTTCACTGAAACCTGTATTCTTAACCGGTATGCTAAATATCAACAGCTGTAACAAATAATTCAGAAACTGCCATACACAGCAATTGAATATTACACAACAACTCCTTCCAGAACTATGGGATAGCATGAGAATGATGCTTACTATTTAGCGAAGGCAAGTAATATACAAAATTGCATATAGTGTGGTTTATAAATTTTTTAAAGCAGTTTTTTTAAAAGATCTTATTTATTTATTTGGCAGAGAGAGATCACGAGTAGGCAGAGAGGCAGGCAGAGAGAGAGAGGAGGAAGCAGGCTCCCTGCCGAGCAGAGAGCCTGATGTGGGACTCGATCCCAGGACCCGGAGATCATGACCTGAGCTGAAGGCACAGGCTTAACACACTGAGCCACCCAGGCGCCCTGGTTTATAAATTTTTAAACTGGAGTGAGTTTGAAAAGAAGCCAATGTGCGTGTGTTTGCTTTTCACTATTTCCCATTTTTCCTTGGTGAACATGTATGAGTTTTTTAAAATCTAAAAATATACTGTATCCCCTACAAAATTGAAAACGTTCTGTGAGCAAAACCTGTTTGTTTTTGTAATATCCAACCCAGCTATGCACTTTACACATAGTGGGCACAAAATACTTATTTGAGTTACAACATAAAGGGTCCTATATATGTCCCTCACTACAGAGATGCTGTAAACAAATCGACATTTTTTATAAATATCCTAGTAATTGTTCAGATGCGTTCTTTTCTGATTGAGACCTATTTACTAGGCTCATTTTTAGTGATTCTAATTTTAATTTCAATTTTATGCTTCTGGTGTTTTTTAAATGGATTAATGGCTAAATCAGTCAGTCCACACACAAATCTTGGTGATATTTTGAAATGATAGGTAGCATTTATTGAACTCTTGCTAAGTCAGTACTGTCCTAGGCGCTTTAAGACATTTTTCCCGTTTAGCAGTCCCAACAGTTCCATGGAATTAAAACTATGAGCCACAGAGAAGTTGAATGACTTCTACCAGGACACACACCAAGTAAATAATGGAGCTGATATTCACAGTCAGGAAGTAGGACTCCATGACTTCACTTAAGTTCACACACTAGTTCCAATGCTGTTCTTTAAGAATAAAGTATAAAATCTTTCTTTGTAAAAAAATAGAGCATGTAATGGAGAGATAATTTTATTCCCTTGTGTGGCCCCTTGAGAGGGTGGGGTGAGAGAAAAGTGTAAGTGAGATGAGAGGAAGTGAAGAAAGCAAAGGAGAGAAGGAATACAGATGGCAGGAAAAGGAATGGTGACTCAGTGGCCTTGGGGTGAAAGCATCGGTTCCTTTTGTACTTTGATTGCTGCACAAGCTTAACAACTATGATGTTGAGCACCTATGTACTGAGTGCCCAGGGATGCACTGGTGAGAAGAAGAGAGGGAAAAAAAAAGCCTCCTTGCCCTTCTGTAGATTAGTCTAATTCTTCTTTAGTTTGAAGAGATAGTGTACTATAGGGTCAGCTGCCACTTGAGCAGAGCAGACGGGCTCCTTCCAAACCTCTTTCAAAAGATTCACCAAAACAAAAGAATTCCTCTTTTACTGTCCCCCTTAATTGGCGCACACCTCATTTTTTGTTTGTTTTACAGGTCTTTGTTCTGTTTTATTTTTTGAGGTAAAAATTACTGTGCAGTGTGCAGATAAGATTCAGTAAATTTTGACAAATGCATACACTCTTCTAACGACTGGAGAGCGTTTCCATATGTCTCGCAAGCAGAGGCACACCGTCTCTTTTCAGGAATGCTTTTAGAGTGAACAGTCTTGGAAGGTAATGTCCCCTCTGGAGCAAACAGCAAGTTTGTTTACTGTCCAGTGTAATAAAGATAATGTCTTCTTTCAGAGCAAAGGGCAGGTACACTTACTACCCTTTATAAAAGACTGCGGATCTTCAGTTCTGACACCAGCTTACTGCATACTCAGCACCAATCTGGGCCCCTCTTTATTACCTGTTTAAGGCTTAGAGGACAAGAGGAACCAATGCAAACCTGATGCTCAAACTGCTTACTGTGTTGTGGATACTGAAGTTCTTTGTCTCTGACCCAGGGGTTTTGTGTCTGTTGCCAGCATCCACAAGATGGGCAAGCTAACTTGCTATCTTGCAACTAGGGTGAAATCTCAGACCCTTCACAGTTCTTGACAGCCACCCTCTTCACGGTACAGACCTATCCACTGAAGCAGCAGGTTCCCTCATACCCATCTCCCCTGAGTCTCACAAGAGATGATCCTATTTCTGGTTGTTTTCACAATAGATAGTTTTGCCTTTTCTAGAACATCACATACAGGGAATCATACAACAAATACTCTTGTGTTTCCATGTCTCAGTCAGCAGGTCTCTAAGATACATCCACGCTGTTGTATATATCAGTGGTTCACTCCTTTTTGTGTCTCTGTAGTATTCCATTGTTAGAATAGTCCTCCATTTAACCATTTCCCTGTTGATGGACATTTGGGTGGTTTTCAGCTTGCAGAACAAAGCTGCTATAAACATCCACATGTTTAAATAATGTTTTACTGTATACAGGAACTTGGGAACAAATCATTGTAGAGATTCCAGATTTTATTATTTGCTTTTGGAGAATGCTCATTTTTGTCTTAGAAGGGACTTAATCTATCTGGACCCAAATTTCCAGCTCTATCTCTTTTGCAAAGGGCCGCAGCTGAAATTTCTGTTGCAGTTTTCTGCCTTCCACCCGCCCCCTTGGAGTCTGTCCTGCATAAGTACAGTCAAAGGAGTCAGCTAAAAATTAGGGTGAGCTTCAATAGATTTGGGACTCTCTCTGTTGTGACTCTCCTTTTTTGATTATCCTCCCTAACTTCAAAGTTGTTTGGGCATCTCTAAACTCAGCCAAATGACTCCTCAAAGCAGTAAGATTGCACTTGTCTGTTTGAGTTCTTGTTTGTTGGTTTATTTATTTGGCAGACAGAGATCACAAGTAGGCAGAGAGGCAGGCAGAGAGAGAGGGGGAAGCAGACTCCCTGCTGAGCAGAGAGCCTGATGTGGGGCTCTATCCCAGGACCCTGAGATCAAGACCTGAGCCGAAGGCAGAGACTTAAACCCCTGAGCCACCCAGGCACCCCTCTTTTTTTTTTTTTTTAAGATTTTATTTACTTATTTGACAGAGATCACAAGTAGGCAGAGAGGCAGGCAGAGAGAAAGTGGGAAGCAGACTCCCTGCTGAGCAGAGAGCCCAATGTGGGGCTCGATCCTAGGACCCTGAGATCATGACCTGAGCCGAAGGCAGAAGCTTAAACCACTGAGCCACCCAAGTACCCTGTCTGTCTGAGTTATAGCATCTCTGCACCCAAGAGGAATGAGAGTACCCTCAGGTAAAAAGTTCTATAAACAAATCTCACCCAGTGCGATTCCCAAAATGTTTATTCTTCTTAGTTTCTACCTGCTTTTGGTCATTCTCCAGTGCCTTCAGATAGCTGTTTTTTAATATGTTGCCCAGAATTTATAATTGTTACAGAAGTCTTAGTCAGAGAAAAGCTGCTCTACCATTTCTAGAAGCAGAATTCTGCCTAGTAATATATTGTTATCCCTTTATGCCTTCTTTCTCATTTTACTCTGGATGTATCTCTTATAAACAGCATGTAGCTGGTTTTATATTGTTATGAAATCTGGTTCTGTTTACTATTCAGTATGTTTAATCTTAATTTACATTTATGTGATTAATGAAATCTGGATTTATTTTTTTACCATTTTATATGTTCTGAATACCATTATTTACGTATGCTTTAGTTCTGGTTTTTCACTAGATTGAAAAGACTTTCTATATTTTCTCCTCGTCCTTTATATTTTTTCTCATTTGGAAGCTATAAATTATATTTCTCTTCCTAAGTGACCACCCTTATATTCTACATACATATCTATAAAATTTTTGCCGAAGTCTAAAGTTACTCAATATTCTCTCTTCTTTCCAAACAGGAAAAGAAGATTACTTCATTTTATTTACCTGTTACCAAATTCCTATCTTTTATTGTTGTCTAAAAACTTAACATCAACTTTTTTTTTTTGGTGCAATTGTAAATGGGTTGTCTTAATTTCTCTTAGTATCTTCAGTTACTTCATTATTGTATAGAAATGCAATACATTTCTACATATTAATTTTGTATCTGGTGACTTACTGAATTCATTTATCAGTTCTAGTAGTTTTTTGGTGGAGTCTTGGGGTTTTCTGTATATAGTATCAGGTCATCTGCAAATAGTGAAAGTTTTACTTCTTCCTTATCACTTTGGATGTCTTTTATTTTTTCTCATCTGATTGCTGTGGTTAGGACTTCCAGCACTATGTTGAATAAGAGGGGTGATAGTGGACATCCTGTCTTGTTGCTGATCTTGAAGGAAAAGCTCTCAGTTTTTCACCGTTGAGTATGATGTTGGCTGTGGGTTTTGCATATATGACCTTATTGTGTTGAGATATGTTCCCTCTAACCCTACTTTGTTGACAGTTTTTGTCATAAATGAACTTTATACTTTGTCAAATGATATTTCTGCCTTTATTGAGATGATCATGTGGTTTTTATTCTTTCTCTTGTTAATGTAATATATCATATTAATTGATATGTTAATATTAAACCATGCTTACATCCCTGGAGTAACTCATATTTAATTGTGATGAATGATTTCTTTTTAATGTATTTTTGGATTCAGTTTGCTATTATTTTGTTGGGGATTTTGCATCTATGTTCATAAGAGATATTGGCCTATTGGGTTTGTTTTGTTTTGTTTTGCTTTGTAGTGTCTTTATCTGGTTTTACTATCAGGATAATGCAGGCCTCATAGAATTAATTTGGAAATATTCCTTCCTCTTTTATTTTTTTTTTTGGAATAGTTTGAGAAGAATAAGTATTAACTCTTCTTTAAATGTTTGATCGGTGCTCACTTCGGCAGCACATACACTAAAATTGGAATGACACGAAGATTAACATGGCCCCTGTGCGAAGGATGATTAGGTAAATGTTTGGTAGAATTTACTTATGAAGCCATCTGGTCCTGAACTATTTTTTGTTGGAAGTTTTTTGATTACTGATTCCATTTTATTGCTAGCAATCAGTCTGTTCAAAACTTTTTTTCTTCCTGATTCAGTTTTGAAAGCTTCCATGTTTCTAGGAATTTATCCATTTCTTGTAGGTTGTTCAGTTTGTTGGTATATAATTTTTCATAATATTCTCTTACAATCCTTTGTATTTCTGTGATGTCAATTGTTATTTCTCCTCCTTCATTTCTGATTTTATTTACCTGAGTCCACTCTTTTTTTCTTCTTGAGTCTGGGTAAAGGTGTATCAATTGTGTTTATCTTTTCAGAGGACCAGATCCTGGTTTCATTGATCTGTTCTATCATTTCTTTTTAGTCTCTATTTCATTTATTTCTGCTTTAATCTTTATTATTTCCTTCCTTCTACTGGTTTTGGGCATTGTTTTTTTAGCTCCATTGGGTGTAAGGTTAGATTAGCATCAATTTTTTTATCATAATTTTTAAAAAAATCAATATTCAAATATACCAACATATTTTATGCTCACTCTTATTTCTTTTTGTTAAAATAACAATGTAGTGATATATAATTTATATACCATAAAGGGCACCATGGTTTTTGCATCCAACTTCTTCCTCTTGGATTCACTTTTCTTCTTGCAACCATTAGTGGTTATTCCACCGAGATGTGTTTTCCCACAGATAAACAGATTCACCCTTATTCTAACACCCCTAACACCATCATCTAATCAGGGCATCATGATCAATATCCAGTAATTTATGATATACATCAAACTTAAATGTGGTTCCCATTGATCTGGAAACCTGTGAACTAAGATGTGTGTGAGGTGCGGAGGGGATGTAATCTTCCCCCACCATTATACCACATGGAATGATAGAACCTAGGATAGGATACTACCATTAACTCCTAGTCAAAAGGGAGAGATTTAAAGGCATTATTAACATTCACTTGTTCTAAAATACTAAAGGAAAGATGTTACCAGGAACCCCCATTATGAGAAGAAATAATTTTCCTTGATTAGACCCTAATTCTGCTCCCTAACAGAGTGTCTTCTATCTGTTGTTCTCTACTACTCTTGGTTTTGCCTCCCAGAAGGTGAATTCTTCAGATTTCTATCATCCCCCTTAGTCACTTCTGAAATTGGAGGATATGCCCCTTCTGGTGCTACATAACTTTCTCAGCTACTTCCTGCCTATAAAAAGTTTTTGGCCCAGTGGTCTCTATACCTCAGTCTCATTCCCTTTTAGTCTTAGCTGGTGGTTTATCAGTACAGTTCTCTCAAAAACATAGATTTTCTCTGTGTTTTCTGTGAGTTCTGTTTGACAGAATCATCTATGATTCTTTGTGGTATATGCCTCTCATTCTAGACCTCATTATGAGGAGATTCCACCCATTAGGCTTCTGAGAGACCCTGCCCTTAAGCTTTCTAGAAACCTATTTGTCCAACAGAGAGGTTCTACCAGGCATTGCCTTAATTCTTTTTTTTTTTTTTTAAGATTTTATTTATTAGAGAGAGAGCGTGTGCGCAAGTAGGCAGAGCAGCAGGCAGAGGGAGAGGAAGAAGCAGGCTCTCCATTGAGCAGGGAGCCTGATGCGGGGCTCAACCATAGGACCCTCGGATCATGACCTAAGCTGAAGGCAGCCGCTTAACCGACTGAGCCACCCAGGTGCCCCAGGCATCACCTTAAGTCTTTCAGATGTCTTAATACAGGAAGTTACAGCAATACCCTTAGTTTAACATCGACCCCCCAACCAAACCTGAATCTGAGACTCCCTTACTGGCTGGAGATGAAGAGGTTTATTTGCAAAATAAACAAGTTCTGGACTCTAAATTCCTCTAAGTTCTTGCAAGTTGGCAGGAGTTTTTCTCCCCCAAATGTATCTTTTTCTTATAGCACCTTATAAACTAAAACTAAAACTAACTGATTCATACTTTGAACATATGCCTAGAAATCATCCTGCAATCCTTCATGTTACCACAGGTAACAGTTTTACTAAACACATGTCATTTTTCAACTTCCGTAATAGTTTGCATACCATCCATCACCTGTCCTCTAAGATAATACCTTATGTTTTCGGTTTTTGTTACATAGCATCCCTGTATTAGGTTTTCTGTATCAGTTAGCTACTGCTGCATAACCAACAACCACAAAATCTTAGTGACACATAACAATAAGCTTCTAATTCTCTCATGGATCTGCAGGTCAGATACAGCAGCTTAGGTGGCAACGGTGAAAACAACTCCACTTCACATTGCGGGGCTGTGGGCAGGTAGGGCAGTCCTGCTTTGCAGATAGTCATGTTGGGGCCCGGGTTGAAGAGTGGCAGCTACTCTGGGGCAAAACTCCTTTCAGTGAGGTGACAGAGGTCCAAGAACATAAGCCCCATCAGATGAGCACATTTCAAGCCCCCACCAGCCAAAACACGTTCTATGGCTGAGCCCAGAATCAAAAGGTGGAAAAGTTCTTTTGTGGAAAGAACTTCAAACTTAGAATGGCAAGGACATGGGTACAGAGAGGGGAGAAGAATTTGGGTCAGTAATTGATCTCATCCTCCATGGTGATATGAGAGATATTGGTTGCCAGCCTGCACTTCTGTTCTGCCTCCAGAAGCCTACAGCTTCCCAGAAAGCTATAAGGCCAAGAAGTACGCAACAGTAGCTTTTTAAAGTTTCCTTGTAAGGGAGTGAATGTAAGCAAGGATTCCCCCCCCGCCCCGGGCCAGCACCTTGTTTTAGGCAGCAAATCTGTCCCTGATCTCCATCTCATCTAGGGCAATTTTATTCTCCCCCAAAGAGAATGTAGACTCGCAGTTGCTTCCGCCTACTTCATGACCCACTCCAACAGGCCCATGGCTCCAGCCCGCATTCCTTCATTGCATTTCTTTTCTGTTCCTACCTCAAAAAAAAGACAAAGTTGTGTCTTTTTTTTAAAGCTGCATATTTTTTTTCTTTCATATATATCACACCCATGGGCTTGGAGCAGAGGGAACTTTGAACCTTGAACTTTTAACAGCATTGCCACCCAAAGTGGTAGAGTACTATATGAAGGTTCTCTTATTTCTGTGATTGTTTTTTTTTTAATATTTTATTTATTTATTTGACAGACAGAGATCACAAGTAGGCAGAGAGGCAGGCAGAGAGAGAGAGAGGAGGAAGCAGGCTCCCTGCTGAGCAGAGAGCCTGATGTGGGGCTCGATCCCAGGACTCTGGGATCATGACCTGAGCCGAAGGCAGAGGCTTAACCCACTGAGCCACCCAGGGGCCCCTCTGTGATGGTTTTTAAACATAAAATCTGTTTTAATGTTTCTTGGTACTGAAGTATGCCTAAATTTAGTACCTTACAAAAAATAACCAGTTTCTTAAAGGAGAGACATATTCAAATTCAGTACATTTGGAAAAATGATCAGGCTAATCATATGAAAGGAAAATAGGAAATAGTCCTTATTCTTCCCAGTAAATCCAATCATTAAGATAGACTACTTTTAAATGTGTATATTAAATATTAATATATTTTATCACAGCCTGGTTATCCCATTCTCTTTGCCTTATACAAGGTTTTATCCTTTTTTGTTTTTTGACCTTTTTACTATACATAATTTATTGCAAAAAAATTCAAATATATAATATACACAGAACAGTTTGATGACCTCTATGTACCCATGACAGAGCTTCATAACTATTAATCATGATAAGTCTTATTTCATTTATACCAGGGTTTGAGAGACTATGACCTACAGGTCAAATCCAGCCTACGCCTGTTTCTGTAAATAAAGTTTATTGGGACACAGCCATGCTCTTTGTCTACATGTTGCCTCTGCCTACTTTTGTGCTACAGTAGTAGAGTTTAGTAGTTGAAACTGAAATTGTGTGGCCTGCAAAGTCTAAAACATTTATTATCTAGGATTTACAAAAAAAAGTTTGCTGACCCTGAAGTATACTCTGACCCACTCTCCTCAGCAAAAATCTCTTTCCTACTTCATTTTAAAATATTTCAGTATGTATTTTAAAAGATGAGGACTCCAAAATACAATACCATTCTTATACTAAAAAATTAACAGTGATTCATAGTTTTGTTTCTTCTACAAGTCTCCCACTGAAGAACAAGGGAGAATTCTTTAACATTTCTCTTTCCTTGTGACACATTATTCAGGTCCACCGTAGGCCACCCATAGTCTAACAAACCATTTTCTTACCTTTGAAAACCTGCAGCCTTTTTGTTTTCAATAGTAGTCCATTCTCAGTAATTTTAACAGCTTAACAGTTTATCTGTGGAGGACCTCAAAGGAGAAGATAGTCTGAAATTAACAAAGCATGTGAGAAAGTTAGTAAGCACTAATAGCATAATCATCAGAGGTTTCAGCAGAATTGCCATTAGTGATATATTAAAGGCCTTATGAAAAAATGGGGCATATAAAGGCAATCTCACATTTTAAAAAGTCTAATGGTATTAGAGATGTGGGGCACACTGGTTTTTCTTTTCTTGAGAAAACCAAGGAGTTCACATTCAGAGATTTTAACAGTGAAGTGATTGTTAGCATTTCTAAATAAAACTTTATATTGAAATAACTTTTTTTTCAGTTTACATGGCGCTTTTTCAGGAGCTATCTCATTTAATGTTTATAGCAACTTAGTGAGGAAGAGCTTATTTTCACTTTGGATGATCCCACTGAGACGCAAACCCATGTCATCTGCTTAAAGTCCACCAAACACACCACTGAACCCCTGGTCACAGATCTTTCCAGAGAATAGTTCTAAACAGGATTTATCACCCTTTACGGGCCTTGGTTATATAAATGTTCTATATTATGCAAGTATGATTAAGTGCGTTACCTCCTAGATATGCTAAAGATATATCTATACAGTGAAGATACTGCAATAAACTCTTGGGAAATCTGTACCTTTGGAGCTTAGGATTTCAAGCACAGAGTGTTGTATCTTTCAAAATCACAGAGCAAGAAACAATCCATTATCTAGCTTTTATAGACCCCTCGAGCATTTCTTTTACATTCTCATCATGGGTCCAGAGCACTCATGGAGATCTGGTCTTAGAGGCTTGGAGAAATGGCTCATTCCAGGGTTTGGGCAGAGGAGGTCCAGACGAACCCTGGAGCATCTTGTATTAGAAAGTAAGGAAATGCTTCCCAAAATGATGAAGGGGGAGTCAAAAAGACAGACATCAGCTTGAAGTGAATAACCACTGGATAAATCTGGGATGATCTGAGCATTAAAATAATTAATAGCAGTAGTAATTTATAACGTATTGAATAATAAATAACTCCAGGAGTCCACACTGATATAAATAAGTCGTCAGTTTGATGACAATAAGATATTTATGTTATCTCAAGTATCTCCCTACAAAATATTTATGGATTAAAAGGGGGAATGAGGCTACTTTATAATAGTGGAGCCTGGAAGACATCATCTTAATCAAATGATCAGGGTGAATACCCCAGTAATGGGACAAATTAAAAATGTGGAACCTACCCCCACCCGATAGAGTAATGAGAATATTTCATCACTTCTGTGAGATGCCTGCACCTGCAAAAGGAACATAACCTTATCGTAAGATAACATTAGACAGGACTAAACTGGGGAACATTCTAAAAATTACTGACCCATAGGAGTGCCTGGGTGGCTCAGTCGTCAAGTGGCTGCCTTCTGTTCAGGTCATGATTCCAGGAATCCTGGGATCAAGCCCCACAACGGACTCCCTGCTCAGTGGAGAGCCTGCTTCTCCCTCTCCCACTCCCCCTGTTTGTGTTCCCTCTCTCTCTGTCTCTCTCTCTCTGTGTCAAATTAAATGAATAAAATCTTTAAAAAAAAAATTACTGACCCATCATCTTCCAAAGTGATAAGGTCTTGAAAGTCAAGGAAAGATTGAGGGACTATTTGAGATTGAATGAAAACTTCTAAGGGGACATGAAACTAAACACAACACCTAATTCTGTACTAGATCCTTTTGCTATAAATGGCAATGGAACATTTGCAAAACTTGAGCAGGGTCTAAGGATTTGATGGTAGTAATGTGTCGATGTTAGTTTCCTGATCTTGGCTAGTTTTATCATGGTCAGATAAAAGAATATTGTATATTAGAATATACAATGTATATTAGAATATACAGAATAAAAGAATATTGTATATGTCCTTGTATATTAGCAGCACACACTAAGGTATTAAGGGGTAAGGGAGCATCTGGCCAGGAACCTATTCTCAAATTGTTCAAATAACAAAAGTTCTTCGTACTTTTTTGGTCAGTTTTCTGTATGTTTGACATTGTTTCAAAACAGAAATATTTTTATAAAAATGCAAAACTAGGGGCACCTGGGTGGCTCAGTGGGTTAAGCCTCTGCCTTCGGCTCGGGTCATGATCTCAGGGTCCTGGGATCGAGCCCCACATCGGGCTCTCTGCTCAGCAGGGAACCTACTTCCCCCCTCTCTCTGCCTGCCTCTCTGCCTACTTGTGATCTCTGTCTGTCAAATAAATAAAATAAAAATCTTTTTAAAAATTACAAAACTAAACGCACATAAAATTACCGCGGACTCTCACGGATGTCTGTTACATAATGCCATTTTCCTTGGCCACAGGTATAGTTTCATTACAAAGATTTCTTGCCAGTCTTTGTTCTTGACAAAAACTTACATCAAAAGCCATTGTTTGTCTATAAAAGCTTAATAATATCACACTCGCTTTTCTGTTGGAAAAGGGTAAGCAATTTGAAAGACAAAGCAAGGAAATTCATATCTTCAACAAATGTTTGTTGAGTAATACATCAAACTCTGTGGTCGGTACTAATTTTCTCTCTGTGGTGGACACTGTAATACACTACCCAAATCTACTTTCGGAATGGAGGCCTGATTCCCTTAGCTTTCAGGAATGCTGCAGACAAATTCGCCCTCACCCGTCAGCCCTCTTTAGGGATTGCTTTGGCTAAGAGGATGCCCTTGCCTAAGGTCACACTCCCTTCCCAAGGTGTTCTGCATCCAATCACTGGTCAGTGTGAAGGTATAAAGTCCTTGCCCTCTTGCCCCACTCAATTCAGGGTATCTTAGGAGGGTTGAACCATCTAAAGAACATTCCAAAGGACAAAGGTTTTCACTGAGAATCTGTCACAGCTCAGTTTCTCCCTCTGCCAGTTCTTTTCCCTTCTCTTTGCCTTCCCTTACCCTTACACAGACAACGGTCCCTAGAATGCTCTTTTTTTTTTTTTTTCCTAAAGATTTTATCTATTTACTTGACAGATAGAGATCACAAGTAGGGAGAGAGGCAGGCAGAGAGAGAGAGAGAGAGAGAGGAGGAAGCAGGCTCCCTGCCAAGCCGAGAGCCCAATGCGGGGCTCGATCCCAGGACCCTGGGATCATGACCTGAGCGAAAGGCAGAGGCCTTAACCCACTGAGCCACCCAGGCGCCCCTAGAATGCTCTTTTTTGAACCTCCGGCCTGTAGCATCTCTAACTCAGAGTCTGCTCCAGGAAGCCAACCTGTGCCACCCCGTCTCAAAGATTTCTCTCTGGAGCCGAAAAGGATCATTACTTTTCAATTTTTTACTATTAAACAAGGCTATAAGTTATAAGATTAAAATTGTATCGCCTTCCCTCTTTTTATTTTCCCCACGTTGAAAAGATTCATGACCTGCCCTCTTGTCCACTCCACTTTCTGTTTCTTGATCAGCTAGCACCAAGTGGGCGATATAAAGGCAGAATGGGAGCAGAAAGAACATAGGTGGGAGCCTGGGAAGGCAAGACTGAGACAAGTGTGTCTTAGCCTCTCTCTCTCTTTTCTTTGCTATTTTCTCCTTCTTTCTTTTCTTTTTAAAAGACTTTTATTTATTTATTTGTCAGAGAGAGAGCAGGCGCAAGCAGTGGAAGTGGCAGGCAGAGCCGGCAGTGGGAGAGGGAGAAGTAGGCTCCTCATGGAGCAAGGAGCCTGATTCAGGATTCCATCCCAGAACCCCCTGAGATCACGACCTGAACCGAAGGCAGACACGCAGCCAACTGGGCCACCCAGACGTCCCAATTTTCTACCTCTTTCAACCCCTTTTAACCCCTACTTCCCAGGGGTACCTTGTCCAGGATACTCATTCCATGGCTCCTCCTTTCTCAGGAGAGTAACTCATTCTCACTGGGGGATGTGGATGGAACATGTCATTCTCCTTAAAAGAGTGCAGAAGAGACTGTTGACTTCTTTGAGGTTTAGTACAACAGAGCACTTCCACAGAATAGTCAAAAGAAAGCAACGAATCTATTGACATTAGTAAGAAGGATGTTTTGGGGGCGCCTGGGTGGCTCAGTGGGTTAAGCCTCTGCCTTTGGCTCCGGTTGTGATCTGGGCGTCGTGGGATCGAGCCCCATATCAGGCTCCCTGCTCAGCGGGAGGCCAGCTTCTCCCTCTCCTGCTCCCCCTGCTTGTATTCCCTCTCTCACTGTGTCTCTCTCTGTCAAATAAATAAATAAAATCTTTTTTTATAAAAATTTTTTAAAAAAGGATGTTTTTGGTACCCTACTGTATCATCCACATAGTTGATTCTCTGCTCCATTTACACAACAATTGAAGTTCTCTTATACGATGTCCTTGGGAAAATATCTTGGTAAAGGCTAGTATTTGGAACCACTCCAAATTGAAAAACTGCTATAAATCGTTTACCCCCAAGCATTGTTTGTAGAATAAGTCATTTTTTTGCAGACACAGTGCACTTTAATTCTTAGTAACATAAGTTAGCTCTGTTTCGTTTGTTAACATCTATTTTTAGCAGACAGTGGGCCATGCAAGTAAATGTTTAGGTTAAGGAAATGATAATTTGGGGCACCTGCATGGCTCAGTCTGTATGATCCCAGGGTCCTGGGATGGAGCACTGCATCAGGTTCCCTGCTCAGCAGTGAGCCTGATTCTCCCTCTCCCTCTGCCATCCTCCCTCCCACCCACCCCTCACATTCCAACCCCACCCCCCAACTTGTGCTCACTGGCTCTCTCTCCCTGTCAAATAAATAAATACAATCTTTAAAAAAGGAAAGAAAGAAAAAAAAGAAATGATAATCTATCTTTATGGCTGGGAGGTTTAAAATTCTGTAGTAGGTAGTCTTGGATATCACTTTTTTAAACTGTTTAAATTATAAAAATCCGATGTACTGTCTGTTTAACAAAACACGTATCCTTATTTCCATTTTTTTTTTCTTTACTGAGAAAACGTGGTATGAATGCTGTAACTTAGTGCTTCAAGGTCTTGTTTCAACAAAAACATTAAGCTTGTTTCATTTTTGTCTAATCTCTTTTCTGTTTTCAAAATCGGTCCTTTATTGGTCATTTTTCGGTCTTTACATATGCACCCTTATTTGTTTTTAAGTAATCTCCATACCCAATGTGGGACTCTAATTCACAACCTGTAGATCAAGAGTCACACGCTCTACCAACTCTGGGGCGCCTGGGTGGCTCAGTGGATTAAGCCGCTGCCTTCGGCTCAGGTCATGATCTCAGGGTCCTGGGATCGAGCCCCGCATTGGGCTCTCTGCTCAGCAGGGAACCTACTTCCCCCCTCTCTCTGCCTGCCTCTCTGCCTACTTATGATCTCTCTCTCTGTCAAATAAATAAAAAAATAAAAAAAAGAGTCACACGCTCTACCAACTGAGCCAGCCAGGCATCCCAGTGCCCTTATTTTTTTGACAAGATGTAAAAGTGGTAGCTAATGGCTCCTCTATGAAAACTGGTGTCCTCTGTGTTTTGGATAATCAGGACATGAGTTTCGTCAAATCACAGACCTCAGAAATCAGCAATGTGAAACCTTGTTGTAGTTTGAAATATGAATTAACCTCAGCTCTTTCATTTTAAAGGTCGTATCCCTAGCTCTAGTTAAGAATTGGGGTTATTTGAACCTTTCTCATTCCATGAGATTTTAGATTTATTCATGTAATCTCTGGTATCACATTGATTTTTATATTCTAGGACAGTTCCAAAGGAACCAACTAAAGATCGACACATTTTTTTTTTCTCCTCTGTTAACGATTTATTCAAGTAGTGTTCCCATTAGTTTAAAGAGAAGTGTCAAAGACCTTTCCCCAAAGAGTTTCCAACTACTTGTGTAAGTAGAATCACAGGTACAGCACAAAATTAATCTGTAGTGTCTAATTCTTGTTGTTCAGATGATTCACTTTTAAAAAGTGGATTTTCAGATGTTATAGGGCCATTCTTCTGGGCCTACCTGAATTTGGAGGATCCATAAACATTTCACTTACTACGCTATGCCAGAAAGCGTTTATAATCCATTCGAAAAAAAACACAGTTAACATTTTTTTTTTTAAGATTTTATTTATTGACAGAGATAGCGAGATAGAGAGAGAGCAGGAACGGGGAGGAGAGAGACAAGCAGGCTCCCACCTGAGGGGGGAGCCCTACATGGGGCTCAATCCCAGGACTCTGGGATCATGACCTGAGCTGAAGGCAGAGGCTTAGCCCACTGAGCCACCCAGGTGCCCCCACAGTTAACATTTTAACACATGACTTTTTAGTCTTGTTTTCTAGTTTTATATAATATTTGTAATATAGAGATCATATTTTATACAAGTGATATCATAATACCCATACAGTTTTAAAACCTACTTTTAAATTTCACTGTACAATAAACATTATT
The DNA here is from genome assembly GCF_922984935.1 of Meles meles. NCBI lineage: Eukaryota > Metazoa > Chordata > Mammalia > Carnivora > Mustelidae > Meles > Meles meles. The sequence goes on from NC_060074.1 coordinate 74,337,521, forward strand.
CCATATTGTTTATTATTCTTCTGCAATGCAATTTTAAATGACTATAAAGCACATCCTATAAATATGACTATAATTTACTTAAAATCATTGTCTTGTTGTTGGATCTTCAGTTTATTTTCAGTTTCTTACTATTATGAACCACAGTGAGATCAACAATGAAAAACGTTGTAGCTAAACATTAAGGCTACAGGTTTATTTCCTTAAGATAAATAGTCATATGCAGAATTGATGGATCAAAGAATACACATATTTTTCAGGCTTTTGATATATGTGACCAAATTGCTTTTCTGAAAGATTGTACCAAATGATACTTCCATGAGCAATGTATATGGGTACTCGTTTCTGTACCTTCACCAACATCGAATTTTGTAATTTTTCACAATCTTTGGTGAATGACAGAATGGAGGGGGAAAAAAAAGTATCTCATTTTATAATTATCAGATCTCCTAATTATGCAAATCAATAATGTTCATTACAGAAGAATAGTTTGTTAAAATTGAAAAAAAACAGAGTCATAATGCCAAGAATAACAGACAACTAGCATTAACACATTCTTTGTATATAAAGACATTTTGTTATGGTTTTTACTTTTTTTGACATCATGCTTACATTAGATTTTTAAAAATATTTTATTTATTTATTTGACAGAGACACAGCAAGAGAGGGAACACAAGCAGGGAGAGTGGAAGAGGGAGAAGCAGGCTTCCACTAAGCAGGGAGCTCGATGCGGGGCTCAATCCCAGGACCCTGTGATCATGACCTGAGCCAAACGCAGACACTTAACCACTCAGACACCCAGGCATCCCAACATTAAACAGATTTTTACCTATGTTTTCTTCCAACAATTTTAAGAGTTTGCTAAATTTTAAAACTTCTAATTGTGGTAAAATACACTAACATAAAACTCACACCTTAATCATTTTAAAGTGTACGGTTTAGTATTAAGTACATTCATTGTTGTACAATCTCCAAAACTTTTTCATCTTGTGAAACTCTATTGTCCTTGAACAATTCCCCATTTTCCTCTTCCCCCAGCCCCTTCCAACCACTATTCTACTTTGTGTTTCTAGGGATCTGACTACTCTAAGTACCTTATGTAAGTAGTGTCATATAGTACTTGTCGTTGGACGACTGGCTTATTTTACTTCACATATGATCTCCAAGTTCATCCGTGCTGTAGTCCGTGTCAGGATTTCCATCCATCTTTTTTTTTTTTTTTTAAAGATTTATTTATTTGACAGATAGAGATTACAAGTAGGCAGAGAGGCAGGCAGAGAGAGAGAGAGGAGGAAGCAGGCTCCCAGCCAAGCAGAGAGCCCGATGCGGGGCTCGATCCCAGGACTCTGGGATCATGACCTGAGCTGAAGGCAGAGGCTTTAACCCGCTGAGCCACCCAGGCGCCCCTTTCCATCCATCTTAAGACTGAGTAAAATGCCATTGTATGTATACACCATATTTTGTTTATCCATTCATCATCAGTGCACACTTGGGTTGATTAACCTTTTAGCTCTTTGGAGGAATGCTGCTATGAACATGGGTATATAAGTATCTGTACACATCCTTGCTTTCACTTCCTTTGAGTATATTTATTTACTTATTTTAAAGATTTTATTTATTTGACAACAGAGATCACAAGTAGGCAGAGAGGCAGGCAGAGAGAGAGAGGAGGAAGCAGGCTCCCCGTGGAGCAGACACCCTGATGCAGGACTCGATTCCAGGACCCTGGGATCATGACCTGAGCCGAAGTCAGAGGCTTTCACCCATTGAGCCACCCAGGCGCCCCTTTCTTTGGGTTTATATCCAGAATTGGACTTCCTGAATCAGTATTTCTTTTTTTTTTTTTTTTAAGATTTTATTTATTTATTTGACAGAGAGAGAGAGATCACAAGTAGGCAGAGAGGCAGGCAGAGAGAGAGGAGGAAGCAGGCTCCCTGCAGAGCAGAGAGCCCGATGCGGGGCTCGATCCCAGGACCCTGAGATCATGACCTGAGCCGAAGGCAGCGGCTTAATCCACTGAGCCACCCAGGCGCCCCTGAATCAGTATTTCTATATTTAATTTTTTGTGAGGAAGTGCCATCCTGTTTTCTGTAGTAGCTGCACCATTTTCTGTTCCCACCAACATTGCCCAAGAGTTCCAATTTCTCCACATTCTTACCAACACAGTTTTTGTTCGTTTATTTTTTGTTTTAGCAGCCATCCTGATGCATGTGAGGTGATGATTTAAATTTCTTTTCTCTCTCTCTCTCCCTTTCTTCCTCTCTCTTGAGTTTGCTTGTCTCTGATTATTAGCTTTACGATTCGGGGCCTGATTTCCACATAAGACTAGAAATACGGCCTCCAGTGAAACCATGCTCATCATCCTCATAGCTTAGCAACCAAACAGAAATAGAGGTGCTTCCTCTTAGCCCCGACCTGGAAAACATCAGGCAACGACACTGATTGGCATAAACTAAATCATACACTCATGCCTCGGACCAATCACAATGGCCAAAGGGGTGAACTGTGATTAATTCTTTTTTAGTTATATGCATATCTTTTGGGGAGATGGAGGTTAGTCTGTGATAGGATAAAACCCTCGGTCAGCATAGAAAGGTGAACCATTCCCACAAATGAAGGATGAGATGAGTAGGACAAACATGGCCATGTGAGCTGGGTAGCCAACCTAATATGTGCTTACTACATGAAGAAGCCTTGATAATTATGTCTGCTACATCAAGAAACCTTGGTAGCTAGAGTTTGAGTCCTTTATTCCCTACTGTCTTATTTTTCTCTTTTCCACATGAGATCTAAAAGAAAAGCAGAGTACCTTGATGAATGATTTCCTTCATTCCAAGCTGCCTATCTTCTTTCAGACCCATTGTCTAAAGACAAGACCTACATTTGATGAGAGGCGTACTCTATTTTAAGAAAGTTTTTAACTAGAAATTTTGTATTCACCTGTAGCATTTCAAAATGCATGTGTTTATACTTTTATTCATGTACATTTCAATTCGATCTTCTCTGAGAAGGTCAATTATTACATACCATCTGTTTCTGTGAACAGAAAGTGCATTTTCTGATGAACAGAGCTTCTTGTAACTAAAAAAAGTAAGACTGATTTTTATGTATCATGACTTAAAACACCCATGGAAGGAGACCAAATCATATGATTTATTAGTAAATGAAATGGAGACCATATTTTCAACAAAAACAAATGCTCAAAGTTGGCCCTATTGCTAATCAACTCTTTTGTTACATATTATTTTGGACGTTTCAACCCGGTGTCACCAGAGTTCTGATCTGTGATTAACATGGTATCTTAGCGTATGTCAGTTATGAAGTTTATGATTTCAATGATCACTTATAATTAAAGAAATAGTACTGGGAGGAAAAAAAAGAAATCATATTGATGGGTGCCTGGGTGGCTCAGTGGGTTAAAGCCTCTGCCTTCAGCTCAGGTCATGATCCCAGGGTCCTGGGATCGAACCCCACATCAGGCTCTCTGCTCAGCAGGGAGCCTGTTCCCCCCAACCCCCACTCTGCTTGCCTCTCTGCCTACTTGTGATCTCTGTCTGTCAAATAAATAAAATCTTAAAAAAAAATAGTATCGGTTACTATACTATTTCTTACCCTAGATTAGTTATGCTAATACTAAAATCAATTGCATTCTATATTTCATTCCGACATTGTGATAACACTACCATATACATCCTGAATCTGTATTTGTCATGGGGAACGCCATCCTGGCTAAATGCATACAATGTCTTCTCATTAGTTACCTAACTCACACCACACCGGCTAAAATAGCCAAGATCAAATAGTTTCCTAACACGCTATGTTGGAAAGCCTTGGGAAAACAGACACTCTCATCCTTTGTAAGCTTAAATTGGTGCAAGCACTTGGAAGAAAATTTGGCAATATTTATCAAAATTTTAAAAGCATACACCCATAGGCAAGCAATTCCACTTCTGGGAGTTTATTTTATAGATTATGTTCATGTTTGTGAATTAATTTATGTATTAGGATATGCACTATTTTAGCTAAAAGTCATAAACAATTCAATAATTAATTTTATATGTTGGCTTGGCTAGGCCATGATGCCCAGATATTTGGTCAAACATTATTCTGGATGTTGTGTGAGGGTGTTTTTGGATGAGATTTTCATTAAATCACTGGACTTTAAGTAAAGCATATTGTCCTCCATAAAGTGGGTGGGCCTCATTCAATCACTAAAGACCTTAATAGAATAAAACACTGACCTTTCTTGAGCAAGAAGGAATTCTATCGGCAGATGGCTTTTGGACTTGAACTGCAACATTGCCTCTTCCCTAGTCGCCAGGCTTTCAACCCAACATGCAGACTTTGGACTTGCTACCCTCCATAATTGCATGAGCCAATTCCTTAAAATAAATTTCTTTCTGTTTACATATCCACACTATCGGTTCTGTTTCTCTGGAGAACGCTGACTCATTCGAGAATTGATTAAAAAAATTATGGTGTGGAATACAGTATGTCTATAGGCATGAATATGGAACATTAATAACACCCCAGGAAGTATTCTTCAATTTAAAAACTTCAGTATTGAACTTCAGGGTAATGATACTGTTATACAATTTCTGCTATTATATTAGCTTCTTTGTGTATTGAACAGCTCTAGAAAGACACAAGAAACCGGTACCAATGGTTCTGCCAGGGAGGCGAATCGGACACTGGCAGCAGGAAAGAGAAAGGTTTATTTTTACTTGATATTCTTTCCTAGCTTTGGGATATTATAAAGTGTTTGCGTTAACTATTCAAGAAATAATTGATTGTTTTAACATATTCTTATTTTAGCTTAAGCCAAATGTGTTTGTCGTTATCTATTCTTATGTTGCTTTCGAAAGGGACAAGGGACAGAAAATAGTGTCTACATCATTTTAAAAATAGAAGTTTTAACTATACAGTGGCTAACTGAACATAATAAAAAAATAAAAATAAGTAAAAATAAAAGTTTTATTTGGGCACCTGGGTATTTCAGTCCGTTAGGCATCTGCCTTGAGCTCAGGTTATGATCCCAGGGTCCTGGGATTGAGCCCCACATTGGACTCCCTGCTAGGCAGAAAGCTTGCTGCTCCCTCTCCCACTCCCCTGCTGTGTTCCCTCTCTCCCTGTGTCTCTCTCTGTCAAATAAACAAAATCTTAAAATAAATAAATAAATAAATAAATATTTTTAAAAATAAAAAAATTGATGTTTTATTCAAACTGAATAAAAATCATATTAGTTTGTGTTATGGCATACAATAATTTTTATATTCTGCATTTGAAACAGTAGTATAGTCATTTTACTTGATTAAATTGGTACATGCGGTATCTGTTATAAATATATAATAATATGGGGCGCCTGGGTGGCTCAGTGGGTTAAAGCCTCTGCCTTCGGCTCAGGTCATGATCCCAGAGTCCTGGGATCGAGCCCCACATCAGGCTCTCTGCTCTGCAGGGAGCCTGCTTCCTCCTCTCTCTCTGCCTGCCTCTCTGCCTAGTTGTGATTTCTCTCTGTCAAATAAATAAAAAATATTTAAAAAAAAAAAAAAAAAAAATAAATAAATATATAATAATATAATATAACACAAATACATGGTTTTCTGTGAAACTTTCATATTTGTTGTTTAAAGTCTGAGTCATTAAAATGCAAGCAACAGTTAAATTATATGCTTTCACAAACTTAGTGTATTTATTTCATCTCCCTTAATTATTACCATAAAAGCAAGATTCCTTTTAATCATTTTACCTTAATAATTAAATTAATGCTTAATAGAACTTTTAAATGGTAAGTGTAGTTAACAATGCTGTATCATACACTTGAAATTTGCTGAGAGTATAGATCTTAAAAGTTTTCACACACACACACACCAATTGTAACCATGTAAGGTGATGGATGTGTTAACTAACTTTATTGTGGTAATCATTTCACAGTATGTACATATATTGAATCATCATATTGTACACCTTAAACTTACACAATGTTACATGTCAATTACATCTCAATAAAGCTGGGTGGGGGTAAGAACTTTTAAGATTCTCATCCCAACTCCAGTAATACTTGCTAGAGATAAACGTCAGGATGAAATCCATCAAAACATGATACCATGTTCTTCCCACACACAAATGATACCTGTCATCTCTCCTCTGCTGTATTACTATAATTCAGTCAAGTCAACTGTGGATCATAAAGGTTCTATTTTCAATCTATCTTAAACAGTTATTGCATTTTAATCTAGTGAAGAATAATCCATTCTGAAGAAATTCTCACTCATCTCTCAGATACCCAAAGCAACTTGTTGTTTTATTTTTAAATCCTTCTCCAAAGTATACTTTTAAATACAATTATAATAATCTGTGTATTTGAAAGTCATGAATACATAATCAATACAGCATAACTACTGCCGTTGTAAAAGCCATTTGGGATAAAAGTATAAGAGATAGCTGTTAGGCGTTTTAAAAAATATATTATTTTAAACCATCCAAGGAGAATGAGAATAATTGAAATATATGAGCCTCCTGTTAACGAGTAAGGCATTTGGGTTCCAATAATCTACAATAAACCAGATGTTATATATCAAAAAGTTACTGACCTCAAGCAGTAACTATTCAGCATTCTTTATATAACTATGTAGCAGAAGGCATTAATACCTATATGCCCAGATGAATTAATGTCCCCTTCGAGAACTATTCTGGATAATTTTTTGTGCCAAAAAAAGAAAATAAGGAACAGGAGAGAGGAGGAAGGAAGATGAAAGGAATAACAGCATTTTATGATTTATCGGGATTTGAGAATCATTATTTCATTTTATATTTCATTTCATATTGCTGGACGAAGGAAAAAACAAAACCAGCACTGTACTATCCTTGCTAGCTTCTCTTTAAGTATTTTTTTTTAGTATCCACTATACTATTGGTTATTGTTCCATCTTATGAGATGAGATTAACTGCGGTTACTAGTGTCAAGAGTGAAAATATCTAATCTTTCTCTGGCTGAGTGGACATTTGCTTGTTGTCTACCCAGCATCCACTCCTCTTTCTGCCTTCAGAGAGCACCTAGATTTTCTTTGGGAGAAACTAGCCCATACTGTTTGAGCGGGATTTACCTCATCCGTGACTGCAGGTGTGGCCTTATTGCTATGACAATCAGTGTAACCCCATCCCTTTGCCATTCTGACCAGTTTAGGGAGAGTGATATATATGTTTATTGCTGTATGCTAATTTAGTAGCTAAGAACTTACTTTATTGTATTCTTTTACTGTTTATAAGATTTTCTCAGGTTTTCCAAGTATACAATAATATCATCTATAAATTATGATATTGTAGATTTTATCTTTTTTTTAAAGATCTTATTTATTTATTTGACAGAGAGAGAGAGAGAGAACAAGTAGGGGAGCAGCAGAGAGAGAGGGAGAAGCAGGCTTCTCACTGAGCAGGGAGCCTGATGTGGGATTTGATCCCCAGACCCTGAGGTCATGACCTGAGCTGAAGGTAGATGCTTAACCGACAGAACCAGCTAGGTGCCCCATATCTCTTGTTTTTTTTTTTTCTCTAATTGCATTAGCTAGTACCTCCAAAAAAATGTTAAATAATGATCAGTATCAACCTCTGCACCATCCTTATGTTTTTCCTGACTATAGTGAGGAAGTTTGTAGTATTTACCTATCCAGCAAAATGCTAGATTTAGGGTTTAGGTAATTATATCTTATCATGTTAAGGAAATAACAGTCTTTTTTTTTTTTTTTTTAGGAAGCTTATTTTCTTTTTTTAAAAGATTTATTTATTTATTTATTTTACAGGCAGAGATATCACAAGTAGGCAGAGAGGCAGGCAGAGAGAGAGAGAGAGAGAGAGAGGAGGGAATAGGCTCCCCGCTAAGCAGCGAGTTCAACGTGGGCCTCTATCCCAGGACACTGGGATCAAGCCCTGAGTCAAAGGCAGAGGCTTTAACCCACTGAGCCACCCAGGCACCCAAGGAAGCTTATTTTCTTAAACTGATAATGCCTTAATGGCATATATAAAAGTTATTTTATGATTTTTTCCTTGCATTTATTAATGTAATGAATGACTCTTTTAGATGTTCTAATATTAAATTATCCTTGCATTTTTTGAGTAAACCTTACTAGGTCTGGTGTATTATAATCTTATTGCACTACTGAATTCTACTTAACAATTTTTTAACGGAATTTTACAGTCAGAGTCATAAGTGAGATTGGTCCGTGTGTCTTTTTTGATGCAATCATTGCATTCATTAAATTTACTTAAGGGATTTCCTTGCTTTAATGCTCTGAAACATTTTAGATAGCATTAGAGCTATCTGTTTTCCTCTGAATTTTCTATGAAACCTGTGGGCCTGATTTTTTTTATCAAGAGTAGGGAAAAGAGGACTACATTTTTCACTGTGTTATTTCACTGCGTTATTATTTCTGTAGGGAATTGGTCTATTCGAATTTCCTGTCTCTTCCACAGTTAGTTTGGTAAATTATATTTACCTGGCTATAGTACACCTAAATAATATCACGAATAAGATAGTCCTTATTGTTAAAATAAGGATTATAAGCTCTTTGCAAATGTTCATTCATCTATGCATCCCTGTTTTCAACTTTCTTTTCATACATTATAAAGTTGTCTCTGACACTTGATTTCTTCTGCATAAGTCAATTCTTTTCACGTCTTATTCTTTGTATTTATGCTTTCTCTGTTATTAAGATTAATTAACAGTTTGTATGATACTATTACTATGTTTTTATTAAAAATAGCTTTTGCATATGTGTATTAGTTTTACTATTTTTACATTTTCAAAATTATTAATTTTTGACTTATCTATGTCAATCCTTCTCTTTCCTTAAGATTAATTTGTATTTAATTTTCTAACTTATTAATTGATATATTTTTGTTACTTTTTTGTTAATGGAAGTATTTTACAACTATAAAGTTACCTTTGTGTACTGCCTTACCTGTGTTTCATTGGTTCTGATTTAGCTTTTTTTTTTTTCTAAGATTTTATTTATTTATTTGACAGAGATCACAAGTAGGCAGAGAGGCAGGTAGAGAGAGAGCGGGAAGCAGGCTCCCTGCTGAGCAGAGAGCCCGATTCGGGGTTCCATCCCAGGACCCTTGGATCATGACCTGAGCCAAAGGCAGAGGCTTTAACCCACTGAGCCACCCAGGCGCCCCTGATTTCGCTTTTTGTCATGGTTATCTCCCATACAGCATCCAAATTTCATTTGATTTCATTAGTATCCAAGAGTTAAGAGAGCTCCTTATTTTCAAATTTCTAGATAATAGTAGCGGTAGAAGTTTGTGTAATCTGGTTTTGCTCTTAATTTTTACTCTTACTGCATTGTGATCAGTGTTGTCCAACTTCTTCCTTTCTGCAGTTTATTGAGTTTCTCTTTATGGATTAATACAATCAATTTTTATTAATTTCCTATGGGCACTTGAGGATATATTTTGTTTTAATAATAAGGATTATCTCATGATATTATTTAAGTGTCCTATAATCTTACTCGGTTTTTGTCTTCTGGATTTGTTGTGGACTGAAGTGATGAATTTCCCACCACGAATGTGTTTCCATTTCTTATTGCATCCCCTTCTATTTTTGCTTTATAAATGTTAATGCTGTTTTATTTGATAACAGATATAAATTATTCATTTCCTCCTATGAACTCTACCTTGGAATGTCATAAAGGGCTCTATTTTTTTCATTTGGTAGTTTTTGGCCTGAATCCAGCCTTTTCTAGTATAAGATCACCATTTCTGTTTCTTTTTGTTTGTATTTTCATGATTTACTTTGCCCCAGCCTTTAACTTTTGTCCTTACTAAACTAGTTTGTTTTAGGTAGATCCCTTAGATTCAGTGCTGAATTTGCTCTATGACACAATCAAAATGTACTTCTCTTTTAAGGTATGAGTTTAGCCCATTTATATTCATTGATTTAACAGCTATATTTGGTCTCAATTTTTTATTTTTATTTTTTATCTTTCAATAATCTCTACAACGTGGGGCTCAAATTTACAATCCTGAGATTCAGAGTCACATGCTTTACTGACTAAGCCAGCCAGGCACCCCTGGTCTAATTTTTTAATGTTATTTTCAAATTGCTTTTCATATTTTAAAAAGTCACTAGTAGTCAGTTTCTTATGATTTTTTTTCCTTGTGTATTTCTTCTGCTAAATAGGAAGACTTGTATCGTTCTAGTTATTATCTTTACAATACAACTCTATATAATGCCCCAGTCCTTTGTTTGTAGGTATATCTACTATTTTACTACCATAAGCATTGGTTAAATGAATATTTTCTCTTCCACCCCCTACTTCTTCTCTACTACACAATTTTATATTGTATTTATCCATTGACTTTGAGCTATTAAAGGTAAGGAAATCAGCACATTTATATGCAATTTACTTTTTCTTTCCACCTTGTGACTCTTGTTAGTTTTTCATTTTTGCATTGTCAGGCATATAAGATTTATATTTTGTCCTATAACCCTAATCCCCATACTGTTTTACTCTCAGATAAATATATTCATTGCTCCCTGACAGTCCTCTGTAGTAGTTTCTTAGGTCATCTTTTGTTTCACCTGTGCTTGTCATCTGACAGAATCGTTAGGTAATCCTCAAGGGAATAATATGCATACTCAAAACGCTCTGCTTTTACACTTGAGCAACAATTAGATAACATCTTTGGTTGCTGATTTCCTTTGAAGACCTTGTAGCATTGAATATGGCTACATAGATGTCTAAACCTAGCTTTATATTTTCCTTTTCTTTGAAATTCAACAACTTTAATAGGCTGTGTCAGTTCTGGGGAGTTTCTCCTTGGATATCTTGAGTCCTTTCATGATGTAGGTTCAAATATTCCTTTATCTTAGGAAAAGTTTCTGTAGCTATGTCTGTAAGTAGTATTTCTTTATCTTTGTTTTCCTCACACTTCAGTTATTCGATTGGCTCTCTTTTGTTGCTTTTTATATCTATCATTGCTTTCTAATCCCTTAGAAATTTTTTAAATTTCCATTTCATTTTGTTTACTTCCTCATTTCCATGCAATTATGTCCTTTCCTGTACTTTCAGCAGGACCTATTTGCCCATGTACTTTTTCCCATTTTGAGCTCATTCTCCTGATGGTTACTTTTTTTTTTTCTTCTACTCTTCCATGTGCTCTATCATCTCGTTTCTTCCTGTTGTGTTAACATCTGCTCCAGGAGTTCTTGTATCTCTGCTTTATGGCTTTTCCTTATAGAGGAGATTCATTCATTCCATTCTTAAGATTCGTGGTAAAATGTTTGATCATAATTTTCATCTACTCTATGGAAACATTTTTCTGGTAAGTGTGATTTATGAACCCTTTGTTTCTTTTCTTTGTGTAGCAACTTTGTAAAGATACTGTGCATATTCCATTTTGATTACTTGTCTCTGAAGCAGCTGAGTTTTTCTATGGTACTATTAATACTTGCAAGAAGGACCAGGACCAGTCACAAGCCAGCTGAAATTTTTTTATAACCTTGTTTTTGTGTAATTTTGTTTAGTCTTTACTTCTCCTCAGCCAATGGTGATAGGCAGTGAATTTTCATGATCCTTTTTTTTTTTTATCCTGCTCTGCTTCCTGTAAATGTTGCTTGTCTCTATGCTTCCTCATTTAGATCCACTTCCCCTGCTTCTCAGAACCAACCCGGGTACAGGGTACTCTCAGGGCTACCATGTGGACCTTGTCCCTAGTGTTATAAACAAGGGATTTCAATTTTGAAAAAAAAGGTGTACCTGTCACCTTTAAGAAACATTCTTTGCTGTCTCTAAGATTTACATCTATAAACCCTCTTGCCACTTTTGCTAAGTGTGCACCCTGCATGATCTCCCCTGCTTTGGGGTAACCATTCCACTTGTTTTATGGTTTGGGATTTTAGCTGTTTCCTTAGTATAATGAGAAATATAGCTTGTGAGTTTATTTCCTTCCTTCCTCCTTTCTTCTTTCCTTCCTTCCTTCCTCCCTTCCTTGTTGCTTTTGTACGATTTCCAGTGAGAGAAGAAAGAAATGACAGCTTCAAACTGACAGTTAGACACATATTTACAGTAAAAATAACAGGATTTGACGATTGATTAGATACGAGGAATGAGATTTCTGACTTGGGCAACTAAGTGGAATGTGGTATAATTTGCTGAGATAGGAAACCCTAGGGTTTGGTAGGACAAAAATCATTGGGTTAAGTTTGAAATTCCTGGAAATATTAAGTGAAAATGTTAAGTCAGAATTTGGAAAACAATGTCTATAGCTCAGAGAAATTTGGACTGGAGGTATTACCTAGGAAAGAGAAGCATCTGGGCCCTGGATGAAAGCTTAGAGAACCTGAAGGTTTAGAAGTTGGTAAAAGAAGAGTCATGAAGAAATTGAAAGAACTGAGTCAAAATGATAGAAGAAAATCCCTAGAAATCAAGAAAGAAGATTGAATTCTTCAAGGAAGAAATACGGAACTTGTCAAATGCAGCTAAAAGGTCAAGTAAGATGTAGCTAGAAAGGTGTGCATGAGATCTGACCACATTGAGGTTACTAAGAATAACTTGTGTTAATTAATAAGGACAGTCCTGGAGTGTAGGGCCCAGTCCACATTGTAGAAGCCTATGGAGAAAATGGGAAACAAAGAAGGAAAGAAATTTACCAGTGAAAGGAAACAGAAAAACATATAGCAGCTAGAGAGGTGATCAGATCAAGGAAGGCTTTTTAAAATGGACAACACTAGAGCATGTTTGTATATTGTCAAAAATGATCCCAGGAAGAGGGAGTGGTTGATAACTCCAGGAGCAAAGTCCTTGAGGAGGCTAGGGCACTTGGGATTCAAAGCACAGGAGGCACTGACCTCTGATAGGAGGGGGAATCAGGGACTGTAGATGGGTAAATGTGGAAAACAAGAAGTTCCTGATGGATGGCTTCTATTTTTCTCAACAAAGAATGAAGCAAGATTATCAAATGAGAGTTTTGACATGGTATGATGTAGCAGATGTAAGGGTGGAGAAGAAAGCATGAAATAGTATTTTTGAGACCCAAAAGGAAAGCTACAAGGAAAGTGGTATGATGGCTGTATTGCATAAAGGGCACTCTTGAGGACTGAGATTCCAAAGGTGTAGTTGAAGCCAATGTATGCTTTTCTCCATCCACATTCAGCTGCTCAGATGCAGAACAAGAGAAGGTGGGGTAGTTGAGTTTCTACAGGGCTGGAATTTAGCTAATTAGGGAAAGCAACACAGGAATCAGCAATATTTTGTTATAGAATTATAATGGTGGGCCCTGGAATAGAAACTGGGCAAAAAGGGGTGTGAAGAGCGGAGGGCATTAACGGATAGTGAGAAAGTGGTGGGATGGACTGAACTGGGAGCTTATTAATTGTTTTGGCTTTGCTGCAGAGGCATTCTCCATCCTCCATCCTTGGAGAGGCAGGTAGGAATACATTTAATTTTTTCTCATCTTAATCAAACTCTGCTTATCTCCCTGTGGTATGTAGACTGATGAACTTTGTCTTTTTGCTTCACCATAGGCCAAAGTAGTCGTTTTGCTGAAGTCTACCTAAGATCAAGGGTAGAGGACTGGAAGATAAATATGCTATGAAGCATGTTATGTCACAAGGTAGGGGGGGCCTTCAAAATTGATTGTATGTGTCTGTATGTGTGTGTGCATGTGTATTTGTGTGTATTTCTTGAGTCCATTATTCAAGAAAAGAAAAAAAATACTACCCTGCTTCTTACAGTGAATTGAATTCTGGGTCCTTCATCATGACCAGTCTACTTCTGGAACAGATTTGTGTCTGACTCATCCTGCAGCAATGGGTTTAAAAAATGCACAGGAGAGCAAATGGTTAACAGCAGCCAAATTATAGCTATTGATAGCCAGTCCTCAAAAGAATCAATTGCCCAGACAGAAACCTTTGGAAGGATGAATGAATTAACCAAATCTTACATATCTGAACCAAATGATTTAGGGAATCTATACTTAAAGGTAACATAAAATAAATTAAATAATTAAAGCTAAGTAGCATTAAATGTAGGTCTATCTGCTTTCTAAGATTTCTTTCTATTTTTTTGTCTGCTTTCTTCATAGCTTCAATGGTCATAAAGACATCTCATCTGATCTTTTTGCCGTCCTAGAACACGCTCTGATATCATAAATCTTTTTTCACTATGCACAATTTTACTATGTAACTAAGCACCGTTATATGTAGCCAACTATAAAAGACATGTGTTGGTTTCCTGATAGTAACTTACAGTTCTTTCTCACTGAAAAACTTGCTAGATCTCTTAGCCAGGTAATAGCTACTAAGACAATCACACCTGTTTTGGTCTAGTCTAATCTCTTTTTCCTGGTTCTCCCAATTTTCTCTTCTTGGTTTCACCTCCGTTACTGTGTCAAGCCTCCACTTTTTAACATCAGGATATTTATTTTTATTCTCCATCAGGCACCTTAAAGTTCACTTTAAGCACAGATTTTCTTTCCTATGCATTGATTGTTAAATAGGTGGTTCTTCCTTTCAAAATGCTGATAAGTGTCCTAAAACTGTTACATAGTAAACAAAAGAAGCAGTTTTCATCTTACTCCTGAGTCTGTTTCATGTTCCGCCCAGAATTGCGGTAACAGGAAACGTGTTAAATTTTATTCCTTTTTAGTGGCAAGAATATTTTCTGGATCAGTGTCATCCCGCAGAACTCGCCATGGTGATGGCAATGTTCTCCTCTGTGCTGTCCACCAGAGTAGCTGCCAGCCACGTGTGGCTACTGAGCATTGAAATGTGGCTAGTTCAAATGTGGAACTCAATTTTAAATTTTATTTAATTTTACCTGGTATCAATTACAATTTAAATAGCTACACGTGGCTAGCAGCTACTCTGTGGATCAGCGCAGTTCTCAACTGTATTCCACTTTAAAAAGCAGATTCTGATTCATCAGAAAGAAAGAGGACTATTAGACGTTTTTCATAATACTGTTAAATGTCCTCCCTGGCTGCAGTAATTCAGTGTATTTCTCTTTCAACTATTTCAAGCCAAGGGCTCATGTGGGCTCACTAATGTTATGCTGATGCTTGCACGTTGTTCTGTGGTCAATAAGTCCTGTGGAGGGCTGATAATGGGTGAGTTCCTGGCTCTGTGTTTGGGGAAAGGAGCAGTTTCTTCTCTTGTTCTTCAGCTATGGAGAGAGTTGATCACTGGAGCTTATCTATCAAACACAGATATCCTTGGGGCACCTGGGTGGCTCAGTAGGTTAAGCACCTGCCTTCGGCTCAAGTCATGATCCCAGGATCCTAGGTTCAAGCTCCGCACCGGGCTCTCTGCTCAGCTGGGAGCCTGCTTCCCCCTCTCTCTCTGCCTGCCTCTCTGCCTACTTGTGATCTCTGTCTGTCAAATAAATAATAAATAAAATCTTAAAAAAACAAAAAACCAATGATATCCTCACAGTTAATTTCATAAGGGATTTTTCTTTCCAGCTGAAAGTAGAGTCTCTGTGACAGGTTCCAAAGATATCCATGACCATGCATCTGGGTATTTGGTGCTCGCTCCCAGGACAGAAGCACATTATTCCTGGGGAGTTTAGGACACTGAAATGGTAAGCAGATGTCCCCAGCAAAGAGAGGCAGGGAGCTCTTAGGGAAAGAAAACTGTGTGAGCTCCCTGGGAAATTATAACCTGTGGGTGTTAAAATGCAGTTAAGTAGCTGAGGACCAGAAACGTTATTCTGGAAGCAAGGCCGTATTTAAGTTAATTATTTCCATTTATCTTTCGCTTACTCTTCAGTGGAGGTATTTCGGGAATGTCAGCATGTCCCAGCTCTGTAAATGGAACCAAACGAAAGAATCTTAAGTTTGCACCAAAATTCCTGGGAGTCAAGTGCTGGTAGGTCAGGGAAATCGGAATGAGAAAACTTAAAGAAGGTGAGTCTTGGAGAGACATATTCAGGACACTTCCCTAAATTGACACTTATTTCTGGTCCTCTTTTTTTTTATTCTTTTTAATTTTTTATTTTTTAAAATTTATTTGACAGAGAGAAATCACAACTAGGTAGAGAGGCAGGCAGAGAGAGAGGAGGAAGCAGACTCCCTGCTGAGCAGAGAGCCCAATGCGGGGCTCCATCCCAGCGGGGCTCCATCCCAGGACCCTGGGATCACGACCTGAGCCGAAGGCAGAGGCTTTAACCCACTGAACCACCCAGGCTCCCCTCTGGTCCTCTTCTTTAAGAAAAGCCTGGTCGGTATGATATATTGTTTTGCTCATCTACATATATTTAGTCTTCGGATATGAAAGACTAACCTCCCTAAAGGGAAATTGGTCTCCATCTGTTTAGTTTATGAGTTAGAATTTGGAGGAAAACAAAACAAAACAGAGTCTGTATTTTATGAATTACTTTTGGTAATCTCCTCTCCATATCATATATTGAAGAATTTGACTGTGATTGTTCATCAATATCTCCAAATCAATTTATTTATTAAAGATTTTATTTATTTATTTGACACAGAGAGAGAGAGAGATCACAGGTAGGTAGAGGGCAGGCAGAGAGGGAGGGGGAAGCAGGCTCCCCACCGAACAGAGAGCCTGATCCCAGGACCCTGAGACCATGACCTGAGCTGAAGGCAGAGACTTAACCCACTGAGCCACCCAGGCGCACCTCCATCAATTTAAAGCAATAGCTTTTTTTTTGTTTTGCAAGTTGAACTATAAAGAGTGCCTTAAATATTTTTACAGTTCTGTAATGATGAAATGGAGTTTAATAATAAAATAGGAAGATTGCGAGCTCTTAGAGTTAGTGAGGCATCTGGTTTAAGGAATTTTCTTCCCAGGAAATTCTAAAGTTAAAAAAGAATTCTAAGTGCAGATCAGAACTGTCCTTGTGTCAGCTGAGGGAGCCATTGCTCTGGCCCTGTGCTTTCTTTCTTTCTTTTTTAAGATTTTATTTATTTGACAGAGAGCAAGAGATCACAAGTAGGCAGAGAGGCAGGCAGAGAGAGGGGGAAGCAGACTCCCCACTGAGCAGAGATCCTGATGTGGGGCTTGATCCCAGGACCCTGAGACCATGACCAGAGCCAAAGGCAGAGGCTTAACCCATTGAGCCACTCAGGCACCCCTGGCCCTGTCCTTTCAAAGTCGCTTCCTGTCCTTCTCCAGCCATGCACCTCCCCTTTGGGCATGGGATGTGAGAGACCCCAGGTGGCATGCCCACCAGAGCCTTGGCCCCTCTTCTATACCACACTCAGGACCATCAGGACCCTGTGCCGAAGGGCAACTGTTTGAGGGAAGGATACGCAGAGCTTAGATGTCAGGGCTGGATTGTCCTCACATGTGAGTGCACGATCCTCCCAGGATGCGGCAGAGTTGGAAGTGGAGAGAGGAAAGGGCAGGATGTGGACGGGATGTACTTCGCTGCCCTGCTAAGTCATCTGGTTAGAACTACAAGGGCTTTCAAAATTCTGAATACCTTCCAGGTCATGCCAAAGGTATCATTGTTAAAGTAGGAGAATCGACTGTGGACTCTGAGAAACAAACTGAGGATTTTGGAGGGGTGGGGGTTGGGGAGATGGGTAAGCCTGGTGGTGGGTATTAAGGAGGGCACAGATTGCATGGAGCATTGGGTGTGGTGCATAAACAAGGAATTTTGGATCACTGAAAAAAAATTAAATTTTAAAAAAGTAGGAGAATAGACCATATTTTATGGGACAGTTCATTTGATTTCTTACTTTTGAATATTTATGCCATGGTATGTAGGTCTCCATTTGTATACCTGCCTAGATCTCCAGGGTACTGTGACTTGTCAGGGAGTGGGAAAGCGTTTGAGGCCAAGAACAGTATTCTAGAACTTCCATTAACGCGTGGGACCCCAGGCAAGTCACAATCAGTGTCTGTTCCCTCTTATGCTAGATAAATATCTTACCTGCATGTTTCACAAAGTGACCACACAGTAAAATGAGAAAACGAACTTGAAATGTTATATCTAAATAATGCCCTGCATAGTTGGTGTACCAGTAAAACCACTGGTGCTTTGGGTATTAGCCAGACACCTGACCCTACTACGTAGCCTTTTTTTGGTATGCTGTGTATCAAGCAAGAAATGCTTAGAACTCATGAACTTAGAACTCATGTACCAATACTATGGTACAATATTTTTTTTTAAAGACTCTATTTATTTATTTGACAGAGACACAGTGAGAAAGGGAACACAAACAGAAGGAGTGGGGGAGGGAGAGCAAGATTCTTACTGAGCAGGGAGCACCAATGTGGGGCTCGATCCCAGGACCCTGGGATCATGACCTGAGCCAAAGACAGATGCTCAATGACTGAGCCATCCAGAAGCCCCATTAAGAGATGTATCAACCTAAACATATCTTGATACCAGCTTTGAAAGTGTAAACCAAAGGCAATATAATGCTTTTATGTGCCACTTAATCTAGTGTTTCCTAACCTCTCTCAGTGCAAAGACTCATAATATTAAAAGCAGACAAACCAAAACTTTGCACTCATTCCTGAGAGTGTCAGTTGAGGAAAGACATAACCAAAACTGACTACGAACTTAGTCATACTTTTGACTAAATTGTACTTTATTAATCTCAACAGCATAGGCCATATTATGTGTAAGACAGTGATTTCTGTTTTGGGGCAGTGCCTTCTGTGTGTAAAGGCTCTCAGGCTGTGCGCTGATGCATCAAGCCTTCTCAGTGCCCATCAGCAGACAGATTGGTTCAACGTACTTGTTGCCTCTCTGCCTACTTGTGATCTCTGTCTGTCAAATAAATAAATAAAATCTTAAAACAAAACAAAGCAGCGGAATAGAGGAAGCAGTTCTGTGGAGATTAAGGATCACACTCAAACCTGGCAGGGATTAGGGAAAGTTTTATGAAGATCATGACATTTGTGTTTCATCTCCAAGGCAGGATGAGCTTTTGGAAGGCAGAGATAACCCAAATATTTGTCCAGAACCTTCTGTACAGGACATACTTTATATGTTACTATGACAGCCCTCACCACAACTTTAGTAAGGTTTGGAAATTTTTTTCAACTCTTTTATAAGGGAAG
This sequence comes from Meles meles, assembly GCF_922984935.1. NCBI lineage: Eukaryota > Metazoa > Chordata > Mammalia > Carnivora > Mustelidae > Meles > Meles meles. The sequence goes on from NC_060074.1 coordinate 74,356,554, forward strand.
AATCTAGGGCTTAGACAGAGGTTCAGAAAAGTGTTCAAAGTCAAACAGCAAGAAGAGATTGAGACTGGGTTTAGAAGTTCAGCCTTTCTGACTTTCCTCTTTCCAGTTGATCAGTTTTTCTCAATTTTCAGTTTTCTTACTGCTCTAAAGATTTTGGGGGGCCATATCTACTTAACATCTTTGGTATTGTTTGTCTAGTATGTTTCTGAACACACTTCCTTTGAAAAGCATTCCCAGATAATGCATTTTAAAAACAAGTTTTAGAGGCACCTGGGGGGCTCCGTGCCTTGGGCTCAGGTCGTGATCCCAGGGTCCTGGGATCTAGTCCTGCATAGGGCTTCCTGCTCAGTGGGGAGCCTGCTTCTCCCTCTCCCTCTATAGCTCTCCCTGCTTGTGCTCTCTTGTTCTCTCTGTCAAATAAATAAATAAAATCTTTTTAAAAAAAAACTTTATATCACAACTGTATCACAAGCTACAAACAGAAAATAACTCTAAAAATAAATACAGTGAAGACAACAAATAAACCATCATTCAATTCTGGAACCATCCTACTAAGATCAAAGGCCCCAAGACTGGGATCTGCTTGCTTTTTGTTAAAATGAGAGATTTGCAAATGTTAAACAGAGCTTTTGAAAACATATAAGCACCAAATTAAGCCTTGCTTCTTGAGGTCAACCCCCACCTCCAAAAGAAAAAGAAAAAAAGAAAAAGAAAAAGGAAGGAAGGAAAGGAAAGGAAGGGAAAGAGTTATATTCTCAATCGATGAATCAATGTCTGCATGCATGTCTGAGAACCAGCTAAATCATCTCACCACACCTTTGGTACATGCCCCATTCTTTGTAGTAGTAGAAGGTTTAGAGGTAAATGTACAGAAATAACCCTCCTAAGGAATCAGAAGAAAGATGTCATATGCTCTAGGTTGGCAGCATCCGTCACTGTGCTAACTATCCTTAGAGAACTCTCAGCTCCCTTAGCTCCTCTGGAAAGCATGCAGGCCTGCGAGAGGACTTACGAAACAACCAGGGTATTTTAAGGATCTAGTCACCGCAAAAGGCCTGAAGGCTAAGTAAGTATGTTCTGGGTCTGAGTTTGCTCACACGAAAGTCTTGGTTTTCTGATGAAGCCCTGGGATAGGAAGCAGGGCGATAAGAACCCCAAAGTGTGTTCCATTTTGCTATTGTCATTCTACAATTTCAAGGTAAATTTCATTTTGAATTTTTGTGCTCTTAAGGGATTTGTTGTGCATCTCTCCACACATTCCACTTTTCCATGTGGACAAATCTTATGTTTGAGTGTGTCTGTGTGTGTTTCATAAGAGCCCAAATCATGGAGCACCATTGTGTGGCTGGGCAGATAATGGTATTAGCACTGTCATGGTCACCTTCAGGCATTAGAATCTTTGCCAATGGTCAACATCCTCCAGTATCTAGAGGCAGCAGGGCCCTTTGTTTCCTCCCCACAACCTCACCAAGTGAATAGTGTAATAAAAATAAGCCTCAGTTATAACTCATGCAAACACTTACCAGCATGTACAATCCAATCCATCAGAAAATCCAATTGGCCCAACCTTTAAGGCACATGTTGAATTTGACCACTTCTTACCCTTCCGCTCCACCACTTGGCCTTGAGCCACTGTTGCCGCTGACCAGTGTGATGGCACAGCCTCCTCCTTATTTCCACCCTTGTCCCTCTATCAGCCTATTCACGACACAGCAGCCAGATCCTTTATAACATGAGTCAAACCATCTTTCTCACGACATAGGCCTGTGATCCATCTCACTCAGAATAAAATTCCAAGTCCTCACTATGGCCTATAGGTTCTACATGATTTGGATCCTATTACCTCTCTCTTTTCACACTCTCTCCTGCCCTCATTCTGGTCCAGGCACTCTGGCCTCCTTGCCCTTCCTGGAACACACCAGACACCCCCACTCCATGGATTTTGCAGTGTCTGGTCACTCTGACTGGAGTGGAAACATCCTATTCCCAGACATCCGCCCAACTAACTTCCTCACCTCCTTCAAGTCTTTGCTCGACTGCCACCTTCTCAGTGAGGCCCCGACTGACCAGTGTATTTAATATTGCAACATGGCAGCCCACCTCCATTCCTCTCAATGTGTGCAATTTCTATAGTTTCTTGTATGAAGACTTTATTTTTTTTTTAAAGATTTTCTTTATTTTGAGAGAGAGAGAGAGAGAGCAAGAAGTTGCTCACCTTCTTGTAGGGGGAGGGGCAGAAGGAAGGGGAGAGAGAGAATCTCAAGCAGACTCCCTCAGAGCATGGAGACCCAGAGCTCCACATGGACCTCAAGGTGGGCTTGACTTGGGCTCTAGGTGGGGCTCCGTGAGGGGCTCCATGCGGGGCTTGATCTCACAACCCTGAGATCATGACCTGAGCCAAAATCAGGAGTCAGGACGCTTAACCGACGGAACCATCCAGGTGCCCCTACATAAGATTTTCTAATGTGCTGTGTAATTTACTTATCTGTTAGGTCTATTATTTCTTGCCCGTCTCTCTCTGCTGGAATGTAAGTTCTGTTTTGCTCAGTCGTATCTCAAGCACCCAGAATAAATGCCTAACACATAGCAGATACTTAATAAATATTTACTGGATCAAATGAATAAAGAGGCACCAAAAACCCAAAACACCTGCAACCGATAAGCTCAACAAAATCCCAATTCTTTCTGCCCTTTCAGGGACTCTGATAAGCACGCTGAATGAAAGGTTCTGAAGCGGATGTAGCAGTAGTCTCTGGGCTCAATCAGCAGCTCATTTGGGCAGATCACGACAGTGTGGAAATGAAGGATATAGGACCAAATGGAGTTTGGGACCAGGCAGTTTGGCTTCTGATCTTGCCAGATGCTCTTGGTGGCAATATTCTTGGTTAAAAAAAAGTTTCAACAGCATCTGTGATTTTTAGGGAGCATTGAGAAATTGGGATGGGGTAGTGTATGCACATGTTCAAAGGCAGTGCTGAGTGTGACAAATGGGCTGAAGGTTAAGAGTACACGAAGGCCGTTCAACCCAGAAGCTCCCATCGCACCCTTCCTGCAAGAGCGCATTGCCTCAAAGAGTTTGCCTTTTGATTTCCCCCCTGTGTTCTTTGGTCTTGCAAAATGGTAAATTTGTTTAAAAAAAACCAACTTCACAGAGAGTAAGTTACAAAGGGAAGGCCCATCTTTATGTTCACATTTGTAACAAAAGTGGGAAACTCATGTAGGATGCTTCCACACCTGGGGGAAGATTCTGGTCAAAATTTTCCAGCTGAGATTTCATTTATGGTTTTCCACTCAAGAAGCCAATATGGCATCTCAAGAAAGTTAAAAAAAAAAAAAGTCATTGCTCATTTCATTTTGTGAGGCTAATTCACCAAAGTAGGTTAATTCAGTAATAATAAAAGTATTTTCAAGGCTAAATACTGTCAATGAACAAACACAAAGGAAAGCTATGTATATTTTTGCTGCTCATATGGGACACCACTAGAGTACCTTTTCAGATTCTCTCAGCTTCACATTTCTCCAGGTTCCTGAGTGCCTCACCCTGCCCCAACTGCCTACAAGGTCCCCTACAAGCCCCCATGCACAGGCCAGCCACAAGCTTGAGCCTCTGGCAGACGGGGTTCAATCCAGGAAGCAGAAGCACCATAAGTAGGATGAATAAGGAATTTCCTATGGGAATTAGACGTCTACATTTGTGGAAGGAACTGGGGAAGTAAGAGCCTGGAAAGGGGTTGCCAAGATCAGAGATCAGCCCTCATACAGATAAAGCAGTCCAAGCGTTTGGGGAAATCTGGAAGCTGGGCACATCCAGCCGCTACAGTGGGACCATGAGGACAGTTGGTGTAGAAGTATAGAAGTCCATGGAAGGTTGTGGCCTTGGCAGCTGCCATCTCTGAAAGTGTCTGTAAAGAGTCTGTTAGCCCAACTGTGGTCATAGTTACTGGGCAGAGGAGAACGCAGAGCAGGGACCACTGAGAACAAACAGGAACCCTTTTGCACGTGGACATTCGGCTCTTGCCATGTTTACTGGATGACAACTTTGAGAGTATAATTGCTGCTGCTTCGCTTTTGACTGCCAAGTCTCCAGCAACTTCGGTTTTATCCATCTGGATGCATACAGACCTGGAAAGGAGAAAAGAGGATTCTGGGAAACACAGCTTCCAGCATAACCAAGTTGTCTATAGAATAATTCAGCACAAATCCCATAGCCTGGTTGCAGAGCATGGATTTGCTGGTCAGGTAGCTGCCAAAAGAGTCAGATAATTCAGCCTGAAAGCTAGGTAGTAAACCACCCGTGGGATAAATTTTGACAAATGGGAAATAGGAGAGGGGAGGGAGACTGCAGGTAAGTTTCTTCTTTGGTCCTCACTTGGATAGACTGTTCCTGTGCACAGCTTTCTGCAGAGCCTGTCCACAAACACTTTACATGGCCAAGCAACTGGGTCTTTTCAGGTTCACGAAACATAGACCAGGTTGGGAACATACCATCATCTATTTGCTTCTCATTCTTCCCTGTCACATGTCCTCTTTTCCTTGCTCTTGATGCCCAGGGATTGTATCTTTCAATGAAGCATTAGTACGTCATCCTTCCTAAGAAACCCCAGCTAAAATAATACACTATAGAAAAATTGTAATGAAAATGAAGTGTGAGGGCACCTGGGTGGCTCAGGAGGTTAAGTGTCTGCCTTTGGCTCAGGTCATGATCCCAGGGTGCTGGGATCAAGTCTGGCATGGGGCTCTCTGCTCAGCGGGGAGCCTGCTTCTCCCTCTCCTTTTGTCCCTCCCCTCACTTGCTCTCTCTCTCTCAAATAAATAAATAAATAAAATCTAAAAAAAAAAGAAGTGGGAGAGTTGTATGAAGTGAATTGATGGTGGGGACTATGATTCATGTGAAGCTCCGTTCATTTGTGAGTAATAGTATTTTAAGAATATCATTAACTTCCGGGGCGCCTGGGTGGCTCAGTGGATTAAGCCGCTGCCTTTGGCTCGGGTCATGATCTCAGGGTCCTGGGATCGAGCCCCGCATCGGGCTCTCTGCTCCGCAGGGAGCCTGCTTCCTCCTCTCTCTCTGCCTGCCTTTCTGCATACTTCTGATCTCTCTCTCTGTCAAATAAATAAATAAAATCTTAAAAAAAAAAAAAAGAATATCATTAACTTCCTTCACTGAAAAAGTCCATGAGCAAGTATTTCTTTGAGACAAGTAAAGGGAATGAATCAGGAAGGAGAGATCCTTTTAGCCAACATACGACTTCTGACCTAAACTCTTAGCAAGAATATGCGCTTAATGAAAGCATTGCTCTTGGGCAACTTCTGAGCCATAACCCGGCATAGCTCAAGAAAGCACCAAAAAGCTTGTTACTCGTATTTATATATCTACACCAGTCTGAGTTTTCAAAACACTGATTCAGAGAGTGGAGAAGCGACCTTGATACACAATGGCGGTTCTCTCGAATCTGCCCGTTTCCATGGGAGTAGTGCCATCACACGGTATTTGATCATTCATTAATGAGAGAGGTAGAACACTTTTTCCTGATAATTAAACCAATTTTTAAAATACACAGAAAACACACGGAGACACTATGGAATAGAGTGAAAAGTGTGCAGGGATTTTTGAGAAAAAACCGGTTGAAGTTGTGGTAGTCCTCCCCCCCCCCCCCCCCCCCCCAAGTAGTTTATGGTTCTCTGTTCCTGGAAGCAAACAACTTTTGAGAAGTACTTCTTTAGACCAAGGACTCTCTCTCATCGCCTTTCATTCTTCTGCGTTTTCTTGTTAGATGGGGTTTGAGTTTCCCCCTCTTTTAGCTGGAGTGGCTTCAGTGGTTCCTGTCAGTGGAACCCAGATGGATGGAGTGAGAAGATGGTGGTGTTGAAGGGAGGGTCCGCGCTCCAGTCTTCCCTTGAGGGGACTGTCTTCACGGGGAAGGAATTGGGGTTAAACTGCGATGTGTTACAGGGTCCAGCAACTATTATTTTACAATAGGACGGTATGAGAACTGTGAAACCCCATCACTGAATTGCCCCAGTGGGTAGCAATGTCTTCAATTTTTGAAGGCACCCCCCCCCCCCCCGATCCTGCCCCATCCACTCTGAACACCTAGACAGCCCATAGAGCACTCCAGGACTTTTTGTTTGTTTGTTTGTTTTAATAATTCATGTTAGGCTCAATCAGTATTGTCTGGATTTTTCCCCCCGAAGATGTTGATGACAGAAATGTCTTGAAATACTTTTGACATTTCCTCAGTCATCCATTTACAGAAGAAACGTCTGTGCAAATATTTAAATTACCCCGTCCTTGGAACAAATTTGCCTTCATATTAATCTACCCTAGGGTATAGGCTGACAACGGTCTAAGGTGGGAGAGTTTAAGGGAGTGGGAAGGATTGTAGTGCGGTGGAGCTTTAAGCAGCGGATCCTTTCTTTCAACGAACCTAAGTGTTTCTCTGGGCCTGGGAAGTTTGGCTCCGAAGTGTCAGGGACCCGGCGGTGGTGGGGGGGGGCGATTGGTGCGGGCAGCACACACAGTCCTGTGTGTTTATTGACCAGCCTGAACGTCGGCCCAAGACGCGCTGGGCAGCGCCTCCGGGGAGGCCGCCGGGCTGCGGTTTCCTTCTGACCCGCTCTCTCGCAGAGCTCGGAGCTGCTGCGCTCCAGGCCCCCAGCGCCCGGGGTCCTTCCGGGCCAGCCCTGTAGACCTACGGCCAGTCCACCTCCGCGGGCCCTTACGGGCGGGGGCGCCGCTGTGGCCCTTAGGCCCGGAGACGCCCGGTCGGGGTCTCCAGGGCCCATTTCTGGACATCAGGGGTTCCCACGGGGGCCGAGCGGGGGGTGAGCCCAGGCAGTGGAACCCCGCGCGTCGGAGGCTCCGCGAACCCGGCCCGAGGCTCTCTCGGCTGCGCAGTGAAGGGTGCCGGCGGGGGCGGGCGCGCAGCGGGAGCGTCTGCCTCCCGCTGTGCCACTCTGGCCTGAGCTGCCCGCGGGAGCCGGGGGCGGGGAGCCGGGAGCACCGCCCCGCCAGCGCGCCCCGCCCGTGGGAGAGGAGGGGCTGCGGCGCGGTGGACCACTGGAGGCGCAGCGCCGCCGCCGCCGCCGCCGCTGCTGTCGGTGCTGGAGTCCGCGGCTCCGCGCAGGCAGTGCCCGCGCCTCCGCTCCTTGGCCAGCCCGCGCGCCAGTCTGCCCGCCCGCCCGCCCGCCTGCCAGGGCCGTCTGCCGCCGCTGCCGCCGCAGAATCGGCGCCGCCGCTGCTCGCCTTCCAGGTAGGTGTCCTGGCGCAGAGGGGACCCCGGGAGCTGACACCGCGGTACCCGCACCGCAGCCCGGGGGCATTGTGCGCGTCCGGAGGGCCGGAGGGACGTGCGGGTGGGCAGCCGGGCTTTGGGCCCTGGAGGCGTCGCCGCCCCCTGGGGGGGTTCCCTTGGCGGGTGAGCCCCGGCGGCGGGGGCGGCAATGCCTGTTCGACCCCGTGGCCAAGGTGGGAGGGGGCGCCTGGGTCAAGGTTCCCCGCTCGCCACCCTCCTTTCCCCCTCGTTGTTGGGGAATTCCGGCCTCCTGGCTCGCGCGCCCGCATTCCTCCGCGCAGCCCGGCACCCCCGCTCAGCCAGGCTGCCGGGGATTGAAGCTGGGGCTGGGAGAAGGACTGATGTAATTGTCAGCGGAGAACCGAACCCGCGCCGCGAGAGCGCCGGTGCCCGCGCCCGCTCCAGCTAACGCCTACGCCGCACCTCCCAGCGAATCCGGGGAGCCGAGATGAGCGGCTGGGGAAGTTGTGCATTGGGTTTTATTGTGCGCGTGCACTGCGGACTGCCCTCGCGGGCCACCCCTGTCCCCCGGCTGCTGGCTCCACTGCAGCCTTTCCTGCAGCTTTGGTCCACACCTCCAGCCAGGGCCGAGTCTGCCTTCCCTGGTTCAGACCGGGACAGCGTTTGCATTGCAGTCAGGACGTGCTTCCCCTGCATCCAGCCCGGAGCTGCCCGCAGATCGTGTCGCCGGGGATGCTGGGGGGAGGAGGGGAAGGGAGACCTGGGGAGGAAGCCAGGAAGAAGTAATGACACCAGCAGATTTTTTTTTTTTTTTTTTTTAAAGCCTTTACTGTTGTGGGCACATCTGCATGACACCTTTGGAGCTATTTTTGAAAGTTATGACCAGATACTGATTTTATGGCAATTCTATGACATTCCTAACAGTAGCTTAAACATAGAGACCCAAAGCTGGGGAAAGCATTACATAATGGACATGAAGCAAATGACACGAAACTAAGTGAACCCACTGGGTTGCCAGCTTATTTCTTTCTCCCAGATGCAAAGTCCTATAGGTTTTTTTCTTCTTCATACCAGTTTCTTTCTTTAAGTAATTGAACTAGTTTTAGCAAATTGTATGTTATATTCACTCGTGATTTTTTTCCTAAATAAGAAAACAGTTTTTCCTTGACATCTTTTCTTAAATTAAAAAAATTGCATGCTAGCGGATAGTTGTATATCACGCGGCTGAGTCGTAAATGTAGTCTTCCGTCAAAGGTAAAATTTTAAAATATCCCGTCTTAATATCATTAACTTTGTTTTCCTCTTGGTTGTGTTTTTTCCTCCCTCCTCCATCCCCGTTTGTTTTTTGGAAGCATTTCTACAGTTTGAGGTACTGCAAGCTCACAATGTTGATAATCCTATCCAGTGCCACAGCATTGCAGATCAAAGACTAATAATAAATGAAACAGAAGACCTCACAGTAACTCAGAGTGAGCAGAGTTCCCAAGGTCAAAGGGAAGCTGCAGTGTAACTCGCTATTATCACCTATAGAGAATATGCCTTATCCTCATTGAGTTATAAGGAAGGTCCTGATTGGTGGAATATTATTCCTTATTCTTTTACCCCTGAATTTCTTGTGTTTCCCCTTAAAAAATTTTTTTTCTCAATGTGGAAACAAAATGTTTCCATTAAAATCTTTGCTTTTAGAAAACCTAAAAATCCTGTTTTTGCTGATTTTTTTTCAGTTTTGTTATTGATTACTCAATTATACATGCAATGGATGGATTCCTTTTGGGATATATCAGTTTCAAATTATGGTTGTATCAGATGTCTCTTGGTATATAGTGTGATATGATTCTGCTGAACTTTTATAGGAACGCGTAAGTTTTCTCGTCTCTAGATTGCTTTAACCTTATGATAACTGTACTCTGCGAAGAGGGATAAAGTCCTCCTAAGATGAGGTATTTGTGGTTGAAAATCTGTAGTACCACCGCAGAAACAGAAATAGGTTAATGCATCAGTAGGTAAAAGTTTTATGTGACTTTATTCATGAAACTGTTGGATTAGGGAGAAGATTCAAATTTGATTAAAATGCCTTGGTTAGGTAGCATCCAGTGATCATTCAGTGGATAATTTCTTATGAGCATCCATCTGTTCAAGACACTGGTCTAGGTACTATGGGAAATACAAATAAGAATAAAAAGATATCTCTACCTTCACGAGTTTGTAGTCTAGTTTGGGGGGATAAGTCATGAATTCTCAAGAGGTTTTTTTTTTTTTTTTTAACTGCAAAGGTTAAGTAATGATTATAATACTTTTTTAAAGTTTGTTTTTAATCTTGCAAAAAAGGTCTCGTGCTACGCATTGATTTCTGGAAATTTTTTTCTTCTCAACATTATGTCACCATGATTTGTCCGTGTTGTATATAGCTGTAGTTCGCTGACTTCCTATTGCTGTACATGATTCCATTATGTATCCGTAGCAATTATGTTTCCCTGTTCTGCCAGTGCCCCCCCCCCCTTGAAAAAAATTTGCAGAGAGTGCTGCTCTGGTCATTCATGCTTCCTGGGGGCACATGTGCAAGTGTTTCTCTTGGGGAAATACCAAGGTACAGAATTGTTGATTTGTAAGATGTGTGAGTGTTCCATTTCCTAGTTGTTGCCAAATTATTTCCCAAAATTGTTGTACTAATTTATACAAGCCAGGGGAATAAGCAAACACAAATCGTCAAATACAAACAAGCATTTGTATAGGTGCATGTGTTGAAATACATGTTTTGTTTGTTTGTTTTAAAGCAGGTGGATAAACTTAAAACCTAGCACAGCAGTTGTCCTCTGAGAGGACCAGGGAGATGGCATGGGGAGGAACACACAGGTGGATATAAGTTATTGGTAATGATCTAGTACCTAGAGTAAGTTCATAGATGACTATCATATTTAAAAAAAAAGAAAGAAAGTCGGTCTCATGCATGGATCAGTAGTAATTTAGAATTCTCAGGAAAAAGAAAATAAGGACAATACAGTGTTATTATAAGGCACACCAGGCTCCTGTACCAAAAGACCCAGAAGATGTCAGTTGAGGGATAAGGAAGCAGTCCCTGTGTATAGGCATGTATTGTGTAGAGTTCATGGCAGAGGCTTACAGGAAAGATGAGCAGGAAGTGGTCTTGCTGAGAAGAGGAACCTCAGCCATCTTGAACAGAGGAAATGAACAGAAGTGGAAGAAGCCATGGGGAATTTTCCAACCATGAACCACTCAAAGAGTTTATTAAAAAGTCTAGAGAACTGATAGATTGGGGGTGAGGGTGTGAAGGGGAGAGATTTAAGGCAGGATCCCTGGTTTGGAAGCTGCTGATCGAGATGAGAGTTCTCTGTTTGGAGTGACCTAAAAAGAAAGAATGGATTTTAAAAGACACTGGGAGAAGAATCCAAGGCTTAAGATCCTGAATAGGAATAGGAGGAAGGAGTCAAAGATGTTTCACTTTATTTATTAAAAAAAAAAAAAAAAAAAGATTTATTTATTTATTTATTTGGCAGAGAAAGAGAGACACAGAGAGAACACAAGCAGGGGGAGCTGGAGAGGGAGAAGCAGGCTCCCCAGCGAGCAGAGAGCCCAATGTGGGGCTCGATCCCAGGACCCTGGGATCATGACCTGAGCCGAAGGCAGAGGCTTAACCCACTGAGCCACCCAGGCACCCGATGTTTCATTTTAATTAAAAGAAATAGAGAAGTTGCGATGGGAGCTTTTAGCATGATTTAGACATGTCAAGTGTGGGGTGATCAATATTCAGCTTATGTTTGAAGATACGAACTTGAAGCTGGTGGGCAGTTAGGACACTCACAGTGAAGACTTTGATTTTCTAGTGTTGTATCTGGTGCATATGGAAGAGTATCTGAGGGAAGAAGACATAAAATGCCTTTGTGTAATTTTATTGTGTGCAAAGGAGGTAAATGCTCAGTGGTTAAGGCGTGAAGATGATGTTTTAGATTGACAGGAAGCGGGTTCATGGAATTGAGAGTGTGTTGACATCACAGTCAGAAGAGTTGGAATCAAATCTTTCTTGATGGTTTACTAGTTGTGTGTAATTTGGGGAAGCAGACCCCTCTGATCCTCAGTTTTGGCACATGTGAAATGAAGATGCTAATAGTCACTTCCCGTGAGTGCAGGGAACAGGATGTGATGGAGAGACCGGAGCCTTGGGGGCTGATGTTTGCTTTCATACTGTTTCCTATCTAATATTGCAAAGTAATGGCACATGTGTTTGTATTTTCTGACATATACTCCCTTGAAAAGGATAAAAGATTTCAACCTTGAAGTTCTCTTCATTATAATAAAGAGTTGCTTATGCTCTCCTGTGCGGACAGGATAGGGCTTTTTATTTCTAGGGCCATTCTGGAGTAATATATAGTGTCATTTTGATTGAATACCATTTTAGCTGGCATTCTGATTTGTAAATATTATACTAGGTACTCAGCATTTTCTCGTCCTATTTTAAAATTCGTTTTCCGATTTTGCTTCTATTTCTTGAAGTCTTCTGATCCTCTGTAATGTTTTTTTCTTGCTGATTTCACACCAGCTGATACAATGATTCGTGGCTGGATAGTTTTCCCCAAGGCAGTGTAATCCTCAATTGCCTTTCCTTGGCATAGTGATTGGAGAACATCTTGACATCTTGCTGGTAGTTCCATCAGCAGTTGAATGGAAATGTGCCAGTATCTTACAGGAAAAAAGAAAAGAAAAAGGAAAAGAGAAAGACCTCCTGAAGGAAAAAGTTTGTCATTTACCATTATAGTCAGAAGTTATCAAAAAGCTCCTAAGAGAGTCAAGGACTCACTCCAGAAGCCTCTGTTTTTCAGGGGTGATTAGTCATACCCTTCACTTCAGCTACACATTCCCTCTATCCCATAAATAGATACAAATATTTAATGATTTGAAATCCAGGCAGGACTCAGTAGCTTTGGTCAAAACAATGAGCAAAAATTAATTTTAGGGATAACTGACATGATCTGTATCTCACTTGGTGAAAGTGGTTGTCTGCTCTTCTGGCACGGTTCTCAGTTTCCACGAACTTTGGAAGAAGTTCTGCATCCCTACATTCAGTTACCAGACCCCAGGCTGATCACTTTCACAGAGAGGTGACCAGCATCCGTGGGTCTCGTGTAAATGGGACATGGGCCATCAAGTGCCTTCCTTCTTCTTTCAGCCCCTCTTTATTGAGCGCCTACTATGTACCAGACACCTTCTTAAGTGCTGGCTCATAAACCTGTCTGCCCTCAGGGTCTACCAAAGACAGAATCTACCAAAAACAAATCACTATTGAATATGTATGCGAATGTGGAGGGTGGATCTGGCTTTGGTTTTGGAATTTGCATGAAGTTTCTATTTTTTCATTTGTTCCTTAAACTTTTTCCAGATTTATGTTTAGACCTCCTTGAATTGAGAGTGCTATGGTGGAAAAATGCGGTCCCTGCAAAGAACAGTTACTTTAAATGTACTTCTGTTTTATTGACTTTTTAAAGCAGAAGACTTTAAACTCATGGCAAGTCCTTTTGTCAAGAAGATACTTCAGTGTTCTCACATAGGAGAAGGACAGAGGTCAGGGAAGGGAGAGCTGGGTGGGTGAAGTCAGATTTGTGAGAATGGAGTGTGTCTTAGCGCTGAGTTGATTCTTAAAGGGAAAAATGGAAAATAGACCAGAATGGTTAATTAAAGATCCAGCTGTATTACAGGGAATTGACTGTATTGAATCATGATGGTCACAAGATGAGGTTTCTGCTGGGCTACGCGAACCCTTTGTGTTCACTTACTTTATGTAGTAGTACAGTTTTTAAAAATCAGTTCTTTTTGTGCTTTTGAAAGTTTATTTATCTTTCTTAGTAATCTCTACCCGCAAGGTGGTGCTTGATCTCATGACCCCAAGATCAAGGGTCATGTGCTCTTCTGACCTAGCCAAACAGGCACCCCTTAGGGTGTGTCTACACTAAAATAAATCATAATATAAATGTTGAATGTCTTTAAATTGTAAGAGTTACGTTAATTATAGGCAGCAGAAAAGTCCAGTGACTCTTTCTGCTACTGGTTTGGCAGTTTGCTTGAAAGTAAAGCCTCTCCTGTGGGAGAATATTCCATCCAGCAGGACCAGAGTCTCAAAATCTATAGTAAGCTGTGGAAAGGCAGAGCAAGAAAGGAGGCCAAGGCAGGTAGCTTACTGTCCAGGACTGTAAGGGATAACTGTGTTAGAGAGTGTTAAGTATGTAACTTAACTCTTACACTTCAAATAAGTTTAAATAAATAAATATGTAAACAAGTTTAAGTAAAAGTAAATTTACGTAAGTAATTAACATTTAAATAAGATATTGGCAGACTGTCTTTTGAATCCGTTTCTCCAGCGTTGATGGTGAGTACAAATAATTCATAATTTATACACCAAAAATTTTCTCCTTTAGAGATGATGGCTTGTGTTTTTCTCTGCTCAAGAAAATCTGTGTATCAATTCACATAAATAAAACACATGAAGAAAAAACTACTCAGGCACTAGAAATACTCATCTTTGCTTGATGGCTGGTGCTTTGATGACCTTTATATTAGATTACTAAGTCATTAGAGCTGAAAGAGGTTTCAAAAGTCATCTATTCCAACCTCCCCCATTTTCCAGCTGGGTAACCTGAGGCCTAGGGACTTGCCAAGTGAGGTGCAAGCCCTGTGTACAAATAGAACTAGAAGATAACGTGTCAAATAATTTACTCTTGTTTGGGGGTAACAGGAAATAATGCTCTTCCCTAAATTGTGGGTACATGAATGAGAGAATGAACCAACAGCAGCCTCTGCAGTGGAATTTTAACCTTTCTTTCTCCTTCTTGAGTGGCCAGTGTAGAAAGTGAAATTATACATATATATATATTATTTTCTTGGGCTTTTAGAGAAAAGGCCTTGTTCTGAGGGTAAGATAAAAGGAATGACACTACAAATATCATTATTTAAATTTTTTTGTTGTTTGCTGTCTTGATCCCTATAACTTTGTCTTTTAATTCCATGGGCAGAAAAGGATAGAGAAAAATTAAATTTTCCCAGGTTAGATACTTTTCTATCTCTTTTCCTTTGGCATTCTCTTTCCATATGCTAATATAAGAGAAAATAAAAATGTAGAGGGAATTGAGTCAGGAACAGAACATTAACCTCTACGTTTTTATCTTGCATCATGTTGAGGCAATTCTCACCATTGTGCTTGAGACAGCGACCTATCCACCTTTTGAAAAGAGCGTGGAAGTAGAAGGGAGAACAACAGCAGTATATTTTTAGAATCTTTTTTTTCAAAAGTCAAACTTAAAATAAACCTGGCCTCAATTTTTAGCAATAGCTTTATTTCACATCTGCTACACCAGTGCCTAAGTTTTATCCTAATTTGAAGAAGTTACTTTGCTTTTTTTTAATACATAATGCAATGTTGCTAGGAGTAACATACTGTAAGCAATCACTAAAGCTTAAAGAATAAAGTATCTAAAAGAATATTAAAATTAGAAAAATTTTGCCATGTCATTTCTGGAGATAAAGTCTGATTTTTATTTTAAATAAAGATAACATTTTTGCTTTCTGTTTATCTGTCTCAGCTAGACAATCTTTTGCATATTCGCACCCCATCAGGCAACAATCTGAGCAGTTTTTGTTGTATAATTTTCCTAGAATAGAAAAAGTAGCACAGTTTGAATGGCATGTTGATTATGAAAAGACATTAATGAAATTCTTTTTGATAAACTTCAAATCGAAGCAAGAACTATAAAAAGAATGTGATCTCCAAGGTAGGCCAAGCAAATGTAGGGTTCATGTGCAACTCCATGAAGAAAGCAAAGGAGGAGAAAGCAAAATCGGCAAGAGCTCAGGGTAATGAAAGAGGAAGGTCAGGGAAGGAAATAGATGGCTATTCTATCCCAGCTTGTCTTCCAGTCTCTTTTCAATCCCATCTGATGGAGGTTGGATATGAGAGAGGATATCTGTCTCTACACTTAAAAAAAAAAAAAAAGTTTTTAAATGTTGAAGAACATAGAATAAGTAAGATGAAAAGACTGATAAAGTAAATGCCATTTAAGGAAAAAATATTGTCTGTACTGGCAGAAGATAAACATTACCACATGGAAAAGAAACCATAACATGCCACAAACTAGGTTTAACTCATTAATATCCAAAGAGCTCCTATAAATCAATTAAGAAAAATGACTGTTAATCTAATAGGGAAGGGGGCAACAGAATGAAAAAACAGTTGACAGAAAAGAAATTACAGATGGCACTTACAAATATGAAACTGTGCTCAACTCATGGTAAGAGAAATGCAATTTTAAACTCTTTAAGTTGCCATCCCCACACTATTAAGTTGGGAAAGATTTTGATGTTTGTTAGTGCCTTACAGTGGCAAGGCTTTGGAGGTAGCCAACAGGCAAGTTCATGCATTATTGGGGTACAAAACGTATAGCATCTATGGATAACAAAATTAAAAGTTCACCTACCTTCTCACCCCTGGAAATCTAAGAAATTTTTCTATAAATCTACTTGTACATTGCAAAATGAATTTGCATAAAGATGTTGATTGCAACATTGTAGTGGCAAAAGACTCAGGGAAAACTAAACATCAGCTTGGTTGATTGGTTAAATAATTAGGAGCAGAAACAAAACTAGGTAGCTATAAATAAAAAACACTTATCAATTACTAAATTTCAAAAAGTAACATCATTCTATATTTGCTGATATGAAATGAGTTTTCTAACGTATAATAAGGGAACAAATCAAGGTACAGAGTGGGATATGGCCGTTGGTGTTAAATATGAGTTTATAAATATATGTTTATGTGTATAACTGTAAAGACTATCTCTGGAAGATGACACAAGAAACTGGTAAAGTGATTGACTCTGGGGAGGAAAACTGGGTGGTTGTGTGGGGATGGAAAGGACACTTTTACTTAGGACACTTAATATATCCCTTACTACCTTCTGAATTTTTAAACTTATGAACATATTATCTATTCAAACCAAGAGAATTTTAAAATTTAAGAAGTACAAACTTTCAGTTATAAAATTTTTTTAAAAAAGATTTTATTTAGTTATTTGACAAATGGAGATTACAAGCAAGCAGAGAGGCAGGCAGAGAGAGAGGGGGAAGCAGGCTCCCTACTGAGCAGAGAGCTCGATGCGGGGCTCATCCCAGGACCCTGAGATCATGACCTGAGTCAAAGGCAGAGCTTAACCCACTGAGCCACCCAGGTGCCCCAGTTATAAAATACTTAAGTCATGGAGATATAATGTACAGCATGGGGGATATAGTGACCAATATTGTAACAACTTTGTATGGGGACAGGTGTTAACTGAACTCATAAATGGGAATCATTTCATAATGTATAAAAATTATCAGATCACTATGACGTACACTTGAAATGAATAGGATATTATATGTCCATTATTTCAATCAAAAAAAAATTACTCGGGGATCGCTTTTACTGATCAAGAATGTTGAGTAGTTATAACCAAACAGTTGTAACAAGTAGCTGTTAAACTTGTAACTAGTGGCATTCCTTTGCAACTTTGGGGCTCATTCTGATCTGATGTAAGAACATAGTAGTTACCATAAAGACTCACCTAAAGGTGAGTAACTCATCTAACAGGCTAGAGTCCAGAGAAGAGGAAAAAACTGCCAGTGGTTGCCCTTTGGTACAGAGTTGCTGGCCCCTGCCCTTTCCACACCTGAGTCTCTCTCTCCCGTCACTTGCATTGCATCTCACCCCCTTTTACCTCATCATTCCTGAACCCCCACAGCAGTCTCTATCCCCTACAACTCAGAAGCTCCTTCTTATTCCCTGTTCCACCAGGGGTCTTCCTTTGGCTGCCCCTTATGGATTTTTGTCCTCCCAAGCAGAGCAGAAGCTCCTTTTTCGGGCCAGTTTATACTTGCTCAGATATTGGAAGTGAGTGATCATTCTGACGTTCTTTAATCCTGTCATCTTTCTCAGGATAATTTATTTGACAAAGTATTTCTTGAGTACCTACTAAGTCAGAAAAAGCCAGGAAGTAAAAAGTGCTCGACATTCTAATTAAAGTAAATAAAAAGTAAAAGACAGTTAATTGCTGTTTTAGTTGCCATTAAGAACTGTTTAAGGACAATAAACCGTGATCAATGGGGCCAAGAGCAGTGGGTAGTTGTGGTGGGTGTTTGCTTCCCAGCACTGCCATAAGTAAGTACCAGGAACTGGGTGGCTTAAAACAAGAGAAATGTATTGTCTCAGTGCTGGTGGCTTGAAGTTCAAAACCGAGGTGGGTCCCCCCTTGCCTCTCCTATCTTCTGGCAGCCCCAGGCCTGCCTTTGCTTGCAGTAGCACAACTCAGTCTTTGCTAACCTTCTTCTCATGTCCCTGTGTGTCTCCTGTTTGTATAGGACACCAGTCATGATGCATTAAGGGCTGACCCTACTCCAGTATGACCTCATCTTAACTACGTTGCAACAATCCTATTTATGAATAAGGTCATATCCTGGGGGAGTGGGGGTTAGGAATTCAGCGTATCTTTTTGGGAGATACAGTTCAGTCCATAACATTGGACTTGCCTGTGTGAATGGACCAGAGGAAAGGCCTTGCTAGGTGAAGACGTTTGAATTGAACCTCAATAATGGGAAAAGAGCAGGTTGTGAAAAAATCTGGGTGCAGAGCCTTTCCTGCCAGAGGGAACAGCAAGTATGAGGATCCAGGGAATAAGCCTGTTGGAACCCAAGGTTTTACATTCTTAAAATGGGCAAAAAGAGTATGTGGTTTGGGCAGGTGACTTTTATGGTTAAAGTCAATAGGACTTGACTTTTTTTTTTAAGATTTTTTTTTTTTTTTTTTTGACAGAGAGAGATCACAGGTAGGCAGAGAGAGAGAGAGAGAGAGAGAGAGAGGGAAACAGGCTCCCTGCTGAGCAGAGAGCCTGATTCGGGACTCCATCCCAGGACCCTGAGATCATGACCTGAGCCAAAAGCAGCGGCTTAACCCACTGAGCCACCCAGGTGCCCTAGGACTTGACTTTTGAACACTCTTGGATGTTTTCAATTTTGGTGAGGCAAAGACCGAAACATTTTTTTCCTTAAAAATTGACTGCTGAGGGGGTGCCTGGATGGCTCAGTCACTGAAGCATCTGACTTTTGATTTCGGCTTAGGTCATGATTTCAGAGTTGTGAGATCCATGCCTAGCACAGGGCCTGTTTGGGATTCTCTCTCCCCTCTTCCTCTGCCCCCCCCCCAATTAACTGCTGAGAAATCAGGCCTATAAGCAGTGGCTTACCACATTTTAAGAATTTTGTTGATTAAAAATTTGCTTTGCATTTTAATAGAATTCTCCATCACTATTTTTGGGTTTATTAACTTGAAAATTTTAAGTATAACAACATCTGAGAATTAAGTAGACTTCATAATAATAGAGATTATTTTCTAGAGGTAAATTAATTAAGGCTAACTGTAGCCTTTAAAAACCTGACATCAGGGGCGCCTGGGTGGCTCAGTGGATTAAGCCGCTGCCTTCGGCTCAGGTCATGATCTCAGGGTCCTGGGATCGAGTCCCGCAGCGGGCTCTCTGCTCAGCAGGGAGCCTGCTTCCCTCTCTCTCTCTCTGCCTGCCTCTCTGCCTACTTGTGATCTCTCTGTGTCAAATAAATAAATAAAATCTTTAAAAAAAAAAAAACCTGACATCATATATTAAATAGTCATTTTCAACAAGATTATAATGTTTTTGTAGTTCTCCTCTGTGATACCTAATGCTAAGTAGCATTAGCATGATTTATATTACATATTCATGAAAATTCTTAGTTTCCTTGAATTTAAAAATTGATTCAGAGTACAGAAAAATCTATATGGAAATATAAATTTCCCGGGATAGTTAGTCAAGAAGATTCCATGTTAGACTGGTACCATCTTTTAGCATTCCGAAGTTAAAATGAGGTAATTTAAAATACTAAAATATTTAATGCAAAATTGACACTATGATATTTGCATTAGAATATTATATATGCATACTTTAGCCAGGACTTTGATGTGGTTAATACAGATTATTTATGTTAGAGAAAAAATAGTAGTTATGAGTAACAAGCTTCTGCAAAAAATTCTGAATGAGTTAAAAAATACTTATGTAAAATTAGATTTTTATAGAGAACGGATGTTTAGGTAAGGCTTAGCGTTATACACATAGACTGGGGCTGAGGCTGCCTGGGTTCAAATCCTCGCTTGGCTTTGTCCAGCTGCATGACTCTGGAATAAGTCCATTAACTCTGCTTTGCTTTGCTTTCCTAAAATGGCAAATACAAAAATGGCGCCTAACACAGGATTGTTAAGAAGATAAACATGGTAAAAATGATCACAGCTAGCACTTACACAGCACTTACTACGTGCCCTGTTCTTAGAAATGTATATGCATTAATTGTATACATGTATGTACATGTATATGTACGTACAGGTATATGATTTTATTCTTTTTTAAGAAATGTATATGCGTTATGTATGTGTACATACATGTATGTGTACATGTATATGATTAATGCATATACATTTCTAAGAACAGGGCACGTAGTAAGTGCTGTGTAAGTGCTAGCTGTGATTATTTTTACCATGTTAATTAAAAATTTATATTGTTCACTAGTTGGAAACTTACTATGTAAAATGTAAATATGGTCATAATGTCTTTTATGCCTTGTTGCAAATCAAAAGCAGATTTGAGAGAGATAAGAAAATTGTCAACAGGATTTGTAAGGCTCTGTTTTAATGTTACTAATCTGTCAGAAGTATTTTATATGCTGACCCCCTTAATTATTGATAGCAATGACTGTATTCAAGAGATTTGGTTAGGTCTTAAGGAAGAAAGAAAGATGATTAAGCTGTCAGTCCTACTCTCAAGATCCTGCCCATCCAGTAGGGGAGCTAAGATATAATTTAGTATAATACCAAGTGTAATGAGGTAAGTGTCACACCAAGAATGTGAGTTAATACTGTGAGGGCCTGTGGAGGCTGTGAAGGATCTGAGAAGGTTTTGTGATTAAGAGGGACATGGGTAAAAATGTTGGAACTGATGACTTTTTTAGGAGGTGGGAAGGTTGGAGAGAGAAATCTGGGGTAGAGGATGAACAGAGAGATGGATGGGCAGAAGACCAAGAATCATGTCCCTGAGTCAAGAGAGGAAAGAATTTCTGGGAGGAGAAATGGGCTATCACAGATACAACAGACAAGTCAAGGAAAAAGAGATTTTAGAAAGATCGTGAAAAGCATTCCCTCCTTGTCCTCTGTGGGCTAGAGATTTGGTTGTGTATTCATTGACTTTTCTTGACAAAATAGCACGTAATAGAATTTCTGGGACAAGACATATAACTGAAAGAATTATCAGGTCAGATAAAGTAGCATTTATGGGGCGCCTGGGTGGCTGAGTGGTTAAGCCTCTGCCTTTGGCTCAGGTCATGATCTCAGGGTCCTGGGATCGCGCGCCTCTCATTGAGCCCTGCTGAGCAGGGAGCCTGCTTCTCCCTCTCTCTCTGCCTGCTGCCCTGCCTTTTTGTGATCTCTCTCTCTGTCAAATAAATAAAAACAATCTTAAAAAAAAAAAAGATAACGTTTATTTAAATTGATGTGATTTAAATATAGTAAAATTTCTAGTTGTGTGTGTGTTTTTTTTAATTCTCTAAAGAGCACTTTTAAGACTAGCTACCCTTTTTTTTTTTTTTTAAGAGTTTATTTGTCAGAGAGAGAGGGAGCGCAAGCAGGGGGAGCAGGAGGCAGAGGGAGAAGCAGGCTCCCTGCTGAGCAAGGAGCCCAATGTGGGACTTGATCCCAGACCCTGGTATCATGACCTGAGCTGAAGGCATGCGCTTAACTGACTGAGCCACCCAGGCACCCTTTTTGTTTTGTTTTGTTTTAAAGATTTTATTTAAAGACTAGCTACCATTTGTTTAGCCCTTTTTGTCTGCCAAGCATTCTCCGAAGGATTTGAGGTGATTATCCTCTTGTTTAAAGCCTTGCAGATGCTCTTACAATCAATATTGTTACTTTTATTTTATGGATGAGGAAGCCAGGGTGCAGGGAGGAGGTGACCAGTTCACAATCCGCCTGTGGCAAGTGACCAAGGTGGATTCGAAACTGGCCTGTCTTGCCCTGAAGCCTGGACTCTTAACCAATTTTAGGTAATGATTGTTCCGTACCTTCAAGGTATTCTAGAGGCAGAGTTGTTAAGACCCAACTTCTACTGAAGGCCACACTGGTCCTGCTGTTCTTTTAACAAGCCCGGGTTATTCCCACCTCACGGTCTTGGCACCTGCTCTTTTCTTTAGGGCACCTTCCCCCCACTACCCCCAGGCTCCTCCTCGCCTTTCCCACTCAGCTCAGATATCAGAGAGGCCGACGCCAGCGCTCTCCCGGAGTGTGTCCGTGCACCCCCAATCTGAGAACATCTTCCTTATGGGTTTATTTGTTGTTTTTCATCTCCTAACTTTCGTTGTCTATCTTAGTCACTGCTGTGTTCCCAGGACCTAGTTTCATGATGGGCGCTTAATATCTGTGGGATGAACGAAAGCATGCTATCTCGAAGATACAGGATTTCGGGTCATTGGTGAGATTCTGCGGGTCTGTGGAGATGCTAGCGATTCCTCTGCGGTTGTTCCTTTCCTACTTAGCATGTCTTCTTTCAATAACTTTGAATTGAAAACTAGGTGACATTTCAAAGGAAAGTACTAAAACTTTCTGCTGTATTTAAAGCAATACAACTTCATTGTAGAAAATCTTGCAAACACTGAAAAGTGTGTTTTAAAATCACTTTTAATCCTGTTTCTGGAAGCTGAATTTTAGCGTTTGGATGTATGTTTTCAGTTCTTTATAAATTGCTTTCTTTTTCTTAGCAATGAATCATGATGATTTCTTGTATCACCCATTATTCTTCTTAACTTAATTGTAAAAATAGACTTTATTATTATTATTTTTTTAATAGACTTTATTTTTAAGGGCAGTTTTGGGTTCACTGCAAAATTGAGCAGAAACCAGAGAGATTTCCCATCTATCCCTTTGCCCAAACAAGCCAAACCTCCGCTATCCACACCTTACCAGACCGGCACTTGACATGAGTTGACATGAGTCAACTTTGACACATCATCATCACCCAAAGTCCATAGTTTAGACTAGGGTCCACTCTTGGTGTTGTACATTCTGTGCATGTGGACAAGTGTAGAGTGACATGTATTCACCATTATTGTCTCATACAGAATAGTTTCACTGCCCTAAAAATCCTCTGTGTTCTGCCTGTTCATCCTTATCCCCAACACCATCCCCTAGCAGCCTCTGATCCTTTTACTGTTTCTATAGCTAAACTTAATCTTTCGTAAGTATAGAATATTCCATTTTATGCACATGCCATGTTTTACTTAATTCCATTTGGACAGTGAGATGGTTTTTTTCTGCATTAAAAATAACCTGGTGAATGGCCTTGTTCACAGATTTTTGTTTACAACTCTGATTGTTTCTGAAAATGACCATATTGAGGATTAAAGGATAGGAACACTTTAAGGCCTTTATTATGTATTCTCTAACAGCCCAATCCTTCAGATGTTTTTTATTTTTATTTTTATTTTTTTTAGAGATTTTATTTATTTATTTGACAGACAGAGATCACAAGCAGGCAGAGAGGCAGGCAGAGAGAGAGAGGAGGAAGCAGGCTCCCCGCTGAGCAGAGAGCCCGATGTGGGGCTCGATCCCGGGACCCTGGGATCATGACCTGAGCCGAAGGCAGAAGCTTTAACCCACTGAGCCACCCAGGCGCCCCTCAGATGTTTTTAAAAACCATTTTCCCTCTCACTAAGAATGTATGAAAGGGCTTAGTAGGAAGAATTGTCCTATTAGCTGCAAAAATACAGACACAATAATAATCGTGGTTGTATGTACAGTTTACTATGTGCCAGCAATTGTTTTAAGTGCTTGTCTTAATTTCACTCATTAAATCTTCCTGATAATGCTATTGGTTAGTACTATTATTAGCTCCATTTTAAAGATGAGAAAACCAATACACGAAAAGGTTAAGTAACTTGCCCAAATGGTTTTCTTAGCTGTAATGTGAGGCCTAAACCTCAGCTTATTGTGTCACATGTTCTCTGTTTTTCTGGCGTATAGTACAGACTCAACAAATGTCCCCTGTAGTAGTCAGGATACAAGTCGTAGCATCAAAGACATATGATAACTCAAATGACCATAGAGAATTTTTTGAAAAAGATTTTATTTATTTATTTGAGAGAGAGAGAATGAGCAGAGAGGAGGAGCAGAAGGAGAGGGAGAAGCAGACTCCCCACTGAGCAGGGAGCTCAACGTGGGGCTCAATTCCAGGACCCTGAGATCATGACCTGAGCTAAAGGTGGATGCCCCTCTGACCAAGCCACCCAGGCGCCCCTGAAATGATCATAGAGAATTTGATTGGCTCTTAGTTTTTCAGGTAATGGGTACTCAACTAGAATTTTCCTTAATTCTTTCCTTCAAATTTCAACCTCCTCTAACTCACTTGGCATTTAATAAAACATTTATGCTGATTAAGTGCTACTTAATGACAGGTTATAATTTTTTTTTAAAATTTTCTGAGAAGCAACTGAATACAGCATATGTCCATCAGATGCTTTGAATTCTTAACTCTGGCTTTACTATTTTTAGTATAGAAATGCTCTCTGGCAAATAGTAAAATATGTCCCAAATTATTATTTTTTGACCAATATTATTAATCTCAATTGGTGACAAAAAGAAACATAGACAAAAACCCACTTTGCTTTACAAACCAAATGAGAGCTTCCATGTGACAGCAGCTAAAGGCAGCATTTTAATTTTTGGCTTTACTGTGGAAATTCTGCTGTAAACAAATAGGAAGACATATTCTTTTCCTCCTTTCCACTGTTCTACCCCAAACCTCAACCATTACCCTTTGCACACATTTCGTATTTCTGGTGATTTGCTCCTGAGCATGCTTGCATATTTGCTCCTAAGTGCTTTTCTGGGTCTTTTTAGAAAGACAGACTGGTTTATTGCCTGGGTTTGGGGCCATATCCTATGGTTTCCTGGCTCACTGAGATATTGAGTCTTCAGCCTTTAGCTGCCTTTGAGTGAATGCTCCGATGTCATGGGGAGCCTCAGTGGGACTGATAACCATTAAGGGTTGTTTTTTATTTCCACTTGTTAAATCCCCGAAACTAATGCTATTAAGAGGGCTTTTCATAGAAATAGAAAGCACTGTCTATTCATCTTTTTAACTCCCACATCACATAGCCTTGTACATAGTGGGCATTCAGTAAGTGTTGTTGAATATATAATTTTTGTTAATTGATTCATATAAAATTATACTGTACATTGCTTGTTATTAGAAATGTTAATTATGGGTTTATTTAGTTTGTATTTACACTCTAATCTGTGGGAGCATTGAAGGAAAAGCTTGTAGAGTTTGTCCTTTAAACTTTAAAGGAACACACATACTTGGATAAAGCAGTGCTGAACTTCTATTTTCAAATGCCCATTAGAGGGTAGCCAACTGACAATTATTTGCTTCTCTATGTAAGAAATACATAAAAAAATACTTTGAGTAAAATGCCTAATTATTCTTTGTAAGCAGACCACATAATATGAAATGACCAGGTTTAGGGATTACATTTTTCAAAGCCAGCAGTAAAGTAAACAAAGGTTAACATGCATTTCTTGAAGTTGAAGATGCTAGAGCTTTTTAATTGCTTCTTTTTGGTTTAAAATAGTCCATTTGACATTTCTCTGCAAAACAGTAACTTATGAGTTAGTTGCAAGTAAGGTTCTGTTTCTTCAGACACATTAAAGAACTGTCCACAAACTTATTCCTTTCTCCTCCTCTGGCATGGGTATCATGACTGTACTTAAAACAGGAAATTAGTAATCTCTTTTTGAAGGTGGTGGTAGAATGTTGACTTTGACTAGTTAGTTCACATCTGCCCCCAACTTTTAGTTTAAAAATGCAACTTGGATGATAACATTGCCAAAGTGCTTTGTGCCAGGATGTGTTACTGGCATTTTAGGGGGAGGGAGTTACTTAATAATTTTATGCAGTTTTTCATGCTGCCTTAGAATTGTCTTTCTAAAATGGATGGATTTTCTTTAGGAATTCCAGAAAGCTTTTAGGGGAATATTCCTAAAATTGTATGTTCTGCATATATTATTATTTTATTGAGAATTAAAGTTAAATTAATCTCTCTGATTTGAAGGTAGTTAAGAATCATGGTTAGTCCTCTGCCTAAAGAAAATATTGGTAGGCAGTGTTGGGAGTCGGCGGGAGGTAGACAGCTGATTTCCATAAAGTCAGAATGACAAATTGAAAGGGAAAATGGCCATGCTTCAAAATCATGGTTTTGGGAGGATTACTTTGAGAATATTTTATGACAGACAGATGCCCAAAATATCTGTCTTATATTCTCCTGTTGTCCCAATATTCTAAGATTTACCTAGCACATGAGACTTCCAGCATTACCTAAATCACAAAGGGACCTTCTGGTCTACCTCTCTCATTTTTGTAGGTGAGGAACCTGAGGTTCTGAGAAGTTCAGGGAGGTGTCTAAGCCAGGGCCAGTTTTATACTTACCATCACAGGTCTGGCTGTGAATTCATCCAGACCTGGTACAAGGTACACATTAGGACTGCTTTGCAAATAGGTATACAGATGTGGAGAAAGTGCTGATGGGTCTAATGATAATGATTTTCATCCTGAGGAATCTGTCTACTGGTTAGGGTTCATGGCTGTTCTTACAGTGTCTTTTCAGATATGATTTTAGCTTTAAAACCAAGTCATATTGTAGGCAGAAGTGGATCCTGCCCTGGTCCATTTGGACTGCTGTAATCAAGTACCAAAGACTGGATATCTTATAACAACAGAAATTTCTTTCTTATAGTTCTGGAGGCTGGAAATGTGAGATCAGGATTCCAGCATGGTTGGTCTGGTAAGGTTATCTTCTAGGTTGTAGACATCTCATATCCTTACATGGCAGAAAGAGTTGTGGTTTTTCTCATGTTTCTTGTGCTTCGGGTTCATTGAGCTTCTTGGATCTGTGAGGTTTCAGCTTTCAAGAACGCTTGAAAATTCTATACCATTATTCAAAAATTTTTTCTACCCCTTCTTCATTGTCCTTCCTTTGGGAATCTGTATTTACCTGTATATTAGACTGCTTACAGTTGTCTTACTGTTTACTGATACTCGTTCATTTTTAAAAATTCTCTTTTCTCTCCTTTTCACTTTAGAGATCTACTATTGTCATGTCTTCAAGCTTAGTAATCTTTTCTTTGGCAATGCCTAAAATAATCCAGTCCAGTGTATCTTTCATCTCAGACCTTGTAGTTTTCATCTCTACAAGTGATATTTGGGTCTTTTGAAATATCTTCCATGTTTCTATTTGAATTTTTGAATATATAGAATACGATTATAGCTGTTTTAATGTCCTCGTCTATTAATTCTAATATTTGTATCAACTCTGAATTGAGATTGATTGATTTATGTCCTTATTATATGTCATAATTTCCTGCTTCTTTGTGTAGCTGTTAATTTTTGATTGGATGCCAAATACTGTGAATTTTATTTTGTTGGTCCTGGATATTTTTTAATTCTTATAAATATTCTTCAGATTTGTTCTAGATGCACTTAATTTACTTAGAAATAGCTTGATTCTTTTAGGTATTGTAAGATTTGTTAGGTAGGGCTAAAACAGTGCTTAATTTAGGGCTAATTATTCTCAGAACTGGGTAAGATCCTTCTGTGTACTTCGTCCAGTGTCCCCTGAATCATAAGACTTTCCATTGTGGCAGGTGGGAGCAGGCAGTTTCTTGAGTCTGTGTGAGTGTTATCTCTAATCCTTTTCAACCTTTTTTTTTTTTTTCTTCAACGTCCTTAATTTCCTTATACCCGCAAGCAGGACCACGCTGAATTCTCGAGGAAAACTCTCTGCGTCTGTCCAGAATTCTTTCTCTGTAAACTTCTCTCCTTCGAACCATAGCTACCTTGGTCCTCTGGACTTTTGACTCAGTATGTCTGCTGGTCCCTGCCTGGCCTCTCTTTCCCATGCTGTGGCCAGAAATCTCAAGGCAGTAAGCAGGTACAATCTTAGGACTTACCTCACTTTCCCATCTTTCAGAGATCACTCTTCTTGTTGCTAGATGGTGTCTTCAAAACTATTTCTTCATATGTTTTGTCTATTTTTGGTTGTTTCAAGTAGGAAGGTAAATTCAGTCCTTGTTAGTTTATCTTAGGCCAGAAGTGGAAGTTCCATGGTCCTTGGAAAGTAAGGAGGCAGACAGAGGAGTGAAATACAGACCTTGAGAGGTTGTGGGAAAAGTTTACATAGACAGTGTCGTGAATGGGAAAGCATAGGTGATGTGGTAAGAGTTTCTCTGGCAGATTCAGAAGCAACTGAGCAAGGTGGCTACCGGCTTTATTGATTCGTTGATTATTCTTTGGTAACTACTCTTTGTTTGTTTGTTTGTTTAGTGTCTGCTCCGTGCCAGGACCTTGACATGCATTATTTTTTATTTCTGCAATAAGCCTGAAAGGTGTTGTTATTGATAATCCTTCTCCACCTCCCACCCCCCACCTTCTTCCCACCCTCAGTCCCAGCACTTCTCGATGTCAGAGATGAGGAAATAGAAATGTGAAATGACTGCCAAAGTCTTGCAGCTCGTAGTTTGTATAATTAGATTTTAGGCTCCATTCTTGTAGCTTCCAAACCAATTGGTCCCTACTACTTTCTCCTTGCCAGCAGTGAGATTTGTGTTGAGAGAGTGATAGGGGAATTGAGCTTGCTAAAAACGGATACGTTTCAGGGACAGCTCCTGACTAACTAGATCAGGAAAGGAGAGTGTCAAAGATGAAGGCTGATGGATGAGAAGAAGAACAGTTTCAGAGGCTTAAGCTCTCTGTGGCATAGTTAGCCTTGGATTATGGCAGTGGAAGTGAAAGTGATGTGGAAGGACATTTCCAGAATTGTACCTGATATTCTCATTAATCCTGGATTTCTAATAACACCTCCAGAAACATTGTAGATCTGAAAAAGGTAAAATAACAATGCTTCTAGAAAAGAAATAAAGGAAGATTAAAAAAAAAAAGACATAAAGTGGGGTGCCTGGGTGGCTCAGTTGTTAAGCATCTGCCTTCAGCTCAGGTCGTGATCCAGGGTCCTGGGATTGAGCCCTGCGTTTGGCTCCCTGCTAGGTAGGAGGCCTGCTTCTCCCTCTCCTCCCCCTGCTTCTGTTCCTTCTCTTGCGGTGTCTCTCTCTGTCAAATAAATAAATAAAATCTTTAAAAAAGAAGACATAAAGAGTACTCGTCATAAAGGAAAACACTGAAAATTTGACTGTAGTGAAGTTACTTTAGTAAAAACACTTGCAGAGAGCAAAAGAGCAAGCAACAGATTAGAAGGTATTTCCAGTACATATGTCCAAATCATTTTTAGGTCAGTCACTTGGACAAATGGGAAGTTAAAGGTAGTCACTTTTTGAAACACTCATATATTCTATTCTATCAGAAATTCATTAACAAACACAATGGCTTTGTATATTTCCAGAATTGTTTGTCTAATCCTCTTAAGGGCATTATGCTACTAAGCAGCACAGCTAAGTGTTTGATCAGTTTTAATTAGAATGATCATTTGTCACACTTTAGAAGCATTTGGCTCTTGGCTACAGAAGTATCAAAGGCTGAGCAAAGAAGTATTAATTCTGCCATCTTTTAAAGTTATATTTCGAGCTGTCAAAACTAGTCAAAATTTAGTCAGTATGGAACCTTCAACTATTCAAGTTTATTTAGTGTGCTGATTAATCAGATTTTGCATCTGATTTTCCACAGTAATTATTTTGTTAATATATGAAGGCCATGTCATTCGGATTTATTTTATTGGCTATTTTGAGAAAGTCACCATCTCATTTTTTTCTTATATGAAGGATTATAGTGTTTTCCAATAAGTGGAATGCAACAACAACAACAAGAGATCCTTTTTTTGATTCTTGTATGGGTAAAATCTTTTGTATATTGTGTCAACATAAACAAAAGTGGTAACTCACAGATTAAATGAGAACTCAGGGATTATGAGCTAAGACATAGCAGTGAGGGAGACTGGGTCCACCAGCAGCATGTGAAAAAAGCGTCACAAGATAATTTTCTTCTACATACAACAGAATAATGGGGCAGAGAGTCAGAGCACAAAACCATGAAGCCAACAGTACTTCAACCTATATAACAAGTGATATTACAATTCTTCCTTCCTTCCTTCCTCCCTCCCTCCCTTCTTCCCTCCCTTCCTTTCTTCCTTCTTTCCTTTATTTTTAAACATTATTTATTTTTGAGAAGTGGGGAGGGGCAGAGGAAGAAAGAGAGAAGCAGACTCCATGCTGAGTACAGAACCAGATATGGGGCTTAATCCCACGATCCTGAGATCATGACCTGAGCTGAAATCAAGAGTTAGAAGCTTAACTGACTGAGCCACCCAGACACTCCCCTCCTTGGTTTTTAAGATGAAGAGAGAGTTAGAAAATTTGATTCATGTTGAATCACTTAAAAAAGGATTTCATTCAGTTGCCCAAGGCTTTTAAAAAAAAAGATTTTATTAAAAAAAGATTTTATTTTTATTTTTAGAGAGAAAGAATGGGGTGAGGGGAAGGGAGAGAAGGGGAGAGAAAATCTCCAGCAGACTCCGAACTGAGTGGTGGGCTCCAATGCAAGGCTGCATCTCATGACCCTGAGATCATGACCTGAGGTGAAATCAAGAGTCAGTCGCTTAACTGACTGAGCCACCCAGGTGCACCACGAAAGCCTTTTGTAACATCTTTAACAACTCTCCCTTATAGGATTTTTTTTTTTTTAAATGAGAAAATGGTATAACTGGTGGGTCCCTGCTTGTAAAGGTGTGTGCACCTGTGTGGGCTGGCATAGTGCTGTGGTGTATTAGTTTCCTATGGCTACTGTAAGAAGTTACCATAAACTTGGTGGCTTACAATGGCACAAATTTATTGTTTCATAGCTCTGTAGGCCGGAAGTCCAAAATCAGTCTCATTGAACTAAAATCATGAGGTTGGCAGGACTGCTCTCCCTCTGGAGGCCTTAGGGGAAAGTTCATTCCTTGCCTCTTTTAGCTTCCACACTTTGGTGTTTTTTTAGCTTGTGGCCACATTTCTTCAAATTTGTCTTACCTTCACATCACTCTGTCCTCTGTGTCCGTCTTCTCTTTCTATGTCTATGTCAAAACCCCCTCTGCCTCTTTCTTGTGAGTATACACGTACTTGCACTGAGAGCCCACCCAGGTGATCCAGGATACGCACCTCTTCTCAATATCTGTAGCCATATTTTTTTCCCATATGAGATATTATTCTTTCTTTGGCTATGTAAGGTAACATTCCCAAATTCTGGGGATGAGGAGGAAGTGACTCTATCTTTGGGGAGCCATTCTTCAGCCCACCCCAGTTGGTTTTTCTAGCTGTGGGAACACCTGCCACCAGGAGATGCCTTCAGAGGTAAATTAGCAAAACATCTGGATGCCATGAGTGTGCAGGGGAAGTCACCTGTAAGAACCCAGGGTGCTGGGCTGGAGTTATTGCTCTTGGGTGTGTTTGAGGAGGAGAAGGGATGGAGGTGGAGTGAATATTTTGAACGAATCTTAAGAGAAGATATGAAATTTTCAGAGATCTTTCCAAAGATGCATAATAACTGGTTTAAGAAAGTCTAATTTCAGAGGTAATAATGACTTATGGCTAATATTGAGACTTTTTTTCTTTTTCAGCCATTTATATTTAACAAATATTTACCAAAATATGGAGATTAAGTTTAGAGAACTTATATGCCAGTGTGGTGAGTAACAGGGTTTTATTAGAAACAAAGCATTGTCCAATAGAATACTTTAACTGTCATTGCTCAATTTGGTCTTAAGCTTTTTTCTTTTCTTTTAAATTGGTATATACTTAAAAAATGTGCAGGTTCTACTGGGTATTTACCCTAAAGATGCAAATGTAGTGATCTGAAGGGGCACATGCACCCGAATGTTTATAGCAGCAATGTCCACAATAGCCAAACTATGGAAAGAACCTAGATGTCCATCAACAGATGAATGGATAAAGAAGATATGGTGTATATATATATATACAATGGAATACTATGCAGCCATCAGAAGAAATGAAATCTTGCCATTTGCGACGACGTGGATGGAACTAGAGGGTATTATGCTTAGTGAAATAAGTCAGTCAGGGGCGCCTGGGTGGCTCAGTGGGTTAAAGCCACTGCCTTAGGCTCAGGTCATGATCCCAGGGTCCTGGGATCAAGCCCCACATCGGGCTCTCTGCTATGCAGGGAGCCTGCTTCCTCCTCTCTCTCTGCCTGCCTCTCTGCCTACTTGTGATCTCTGTCTGTCAAATAAATAAATAAAATCTTAAAAAAAAAAAAAGAAATAAGTCAGTCAGAGAAAGACAACTATCATATGATCTCCCTGATATGAGGAAGGGGAGATGCAACGTGGGGGATTTGGGGGTAGGAAAAGAATAAATGAAACAAGATGGGATCGGGAGGGAGACAAACCATAAGAGACTCTTAATCTCATAAAAGAAACTAAGGGTTGCCAGGGGGAGGGGGAGAGGGAGAGGGTGGTGGGGTTATGGACATTGGGGAGGGTATGTGCTATGGTGAGTGCTGTGAAGTGTGTAAACCTGGCGATTCACAGACCGGTATCCCGGGGCTAATAATACATTATATGTTAATAAAAAAATTAAAAAATTTAAAATAAAAAAAATGTGCAGGTTTTGTTCTAGGCACTGCTTAATTTATTAATTAATTTTACATTTATCATAATTTATTTCTTTTTCTTTTCATTTTAAAAATTCATAATAACCCTAGTAAATCAATAACTGTTATCCCTGCTTTACAGACTTATTTATAAAGAAACAGTGGCACTGAGAAGTTAAGTAACTTGCTCATGATCACACAGTTAGTAATGGATTACCAGGATTTGAACTCAGAGTCCCTACTTTTACCTATATGCCAGTGGCAAGATTTCTTAAAAAGATTTCTTAAAAAGAGCCAGATGGTAATTATTTTAGGCTTTGCAGGCTATAAAATATCTGTTGCAGCTATTTAGCTCTACTGTTGTAGTAGTAAAGCAGGTATAGATAATATGTAAATGAATGGATGTGGCTGTGTTCTAATAAAACTTTATTCACAAAACTAAGAAGTGGGCCAGGTGTGGCCTGTGGGCCATAGTTTTCAGCCTTTTGCACTGTGCTATATGAAGATTTTTTTGTTTGTTGCTTTAATGTTGTATTTAAAATAACAGACATAGAGAAAAGTTAAAAATGTACAAGATTTCCTGGTCAGCCTTCACCTGTTCCTCCTAATGTCAGCATCTTACATCACTATAGCACATAGTTGAAAATAACATTGCTACAGTACAATTAAGTAAACTATAAACCTTATTTGAATTTCACCATAAATGTGATCCTCTCTGGTCAAAGATCCAGCCTGGGGTCATCTTACACTGCATTTAATTATTATGTCTCCTTAGTCTCCTCCAATCTGTGACAGCTTCTTTGTCTTTCCTTACCTCTAATTACCTTGACACTTTTGAAGAGTACTGCTCAGATATTTTGTAGGGTGCCCTCCAATCAATGATGGTCTGATGTTTTCTGATGATAATGATGAGGTTATGAATATTAGGCAAGAATACCATAGAGGTGATGTTGTGCCTTTCTCCAAGCATCGTATCAGGAGGTGCATGATGTCAGTGTGTCTTATTATAGGTAATTGTTGACCTTGATCACTAGATTAGAGTGGTATCTGCTGGATTTCTCCACTGTGAAGTTAACTATTTTTCCCTTTGTAATTAAAAAGTAGCTTGGGGGAGATAGTTTGAGAGTAGGCATGAGTCCTGTTTCTCTTCAACCTTCCACACACTAATTTTAGTATCCCTCAGCAGGTCTTGACTGTAACAGTTATTACTGAGATGTTTCCCTAATGATGAGAAATGTCTCCCTTCTGTGATAAAGAGCTATTCTTTTTCCCTCATTTATTTAAGTATATATGTCAGTACAGACTCTTGGATATTTACTTGGTTGTATAGGTTATTATTCAGTTTGGACATTATTTTCTTTGTTTCTCAAATTGTTGAAACTTTAGCCACTGGAAGCCCTTTTCTTTTTGAGCACTGCCTTATAGTTTAACCAAAAATAAGAATAGTTTTGCAGTCTCCTCTGTCCTCTTGCATCTTCCTCAGAAACAACCATTATCACTCCTTCAATTAGTTGTTTTGATATTAACCCCCACATCTCTAAGTTAAATATATTGCTATTTTATTATTTTTTTTTAAAGATTTTATTTATTTATATGACAGAGAGAGATCACAAGTAGACAGAGAGGCAGGCAGAGAGAGAGAGAGGGAAGCAGGCTCCCTGCTGAGCAGAGAGCCCGATGCGGGACTCGATCCCAGGACCCTGAGATCATGACCTGAGCCGAAGGCAGCGGCTTAACCCACTGAGCCACCCAGGCGCCCTGCTATTTTATTATTTTTAAGTTAAAAGAATTGCATATTAATTTCTTACCATGTAATATTAGAGTCAGCTTCTTTCCTAACACCTTTTCCTTACCACCAACTTCCCATCATCCATCATTTCAATAGAGTTATATTTTGGTTAGATCAGTATTTACTACCTATATTACTGTGACTAGGAAAACACACTTCATTGGAGTAGATAGACCATAATAACTTTTCTTCTTCTACAAAATTTTTGCTTCGCTTTAGTTGGTAATTGTGGTTTTTGTTTGTGCTTTGCTTAGTTTTCTATGTATTTATCATGCATTTCACCCCAGCTTTTCATCAGTTGTCTAAGTCTTTGCTTCTCAAATTGTCATTCTTGGCCCAGTGGGTTTTGCATCACCTGGAAAGAGTATAAATGCAGAAACTCAGACTCAACCTGACCATCTGTTAAAGAATCCATATTTTAATAAGATTTTCCCACATTAAACCTTAAGAAATCTGGTGTACATTTCCTCTAAATGTGTTTACTGACATCACCACAGCTTTCTGGCTTTTATTTCCCCAGGTGGGCTGCCTTTTGTACTCAGCAGGGCACATCTGTCATCCCATTTTCCCTTTGGTGTTTTCCAGGGACTCCCCTTCATATCTCTATCTCTTTGTCTCTCTTCCCTCTTCTTCCCACCCTCCATTCCCTTTTTTTTAACTCCTCCAAAAGATGTAGTAGGTACAATATAAAGAACTATTTCCAACTATGTGAAGATGCTCAAGACTGATGCTAAAAGGTTACATATTTTTTAATTGTGTTGTGCAGGTACATATTCTAAGTAAATTTTTCTGCTTGTTTTTCACATATGACAGAGTTGTGTTAAAATCTCCCACCACAATTCTGTATTTGTCAATTTCTCCTTCTGAGTTTTATCAATTTTGCTTTATAAATTTTAAAGCACTATTATTCGGTGCATACAGTTTATGATTGCTATCTTTCTGGTGGATTGACCGATTTATCACTAAGAAATACTTTTATAAAACTATTAATGACTTTGACTTTAAGTGTATTTTGCATGATATTACTCTAACTAAACCATCTTTTTAAAATCCAGGCTCTTATGTTCAACTTTTCTGTATTTAAATTGTATTTCTTGTATGCAGCATAAAGTTAGGTTTTTTTTTTAGTCTGAAAATCTTTGTCTGTTAGTTTGAATGTTTAATCTATTTATATTTTAGGTGATTACTATCTATTTGGAATTAAATCTATTTCTATATGTTTTTTTCTCTCCTTTCTAGCCTCCTTTGCATTAATCCAGTATTTTTTTTTATTGTTTCATTCCCCACTCTCTTCCATTTCTTTTTCAGACTCTTCATTAACTTCCTGAGGCAAAGTTTTGACACTTTAAATGTCTATAAATAGGGCACCTGGGTGGCTCAGTGGGTTAGGCCTCTGCCTTCGGCTCAGGTTATGATCTCAGGGTCCTGGGATCGAGTCCCGCATCGGGATCTCTGCTTGGCAGGGAGCCTGCTTCCTCCTCTCTCTCTCTTTCTCTCTCTGCCTGCCTCTCTGCCTACTTGTGATCTCTCTCTGTCAAATAAATAAATAAAAATCTTAAAAAAAATGTCTATAAATATTTTTACACTATTCTTATTCTTTATTGTTGATAAGAAAATTAGAGAACCAGTGAATTCTGTGACACAGAATTCTAGCTTGGAAAATTTCTCTTCAGAATATTCAAAGCATTATTAGTCCATCATTCCTTAGGTTCCAATATTTCTGTTAAGAAGATGATAGCTATCCTAAAACCTCATTTGTAAAAATATAATCCCTGTTTATTTTCTGTCTGGCTGTTAGTATTTTCTTTTTTTGAATCCAGTTTTTTCTGGGTATTTGGTGGGCTAGTTCAGTCTGGAAAATTTAAGTCCTTAAGATTTGAAACATCTTTAGATTTGTTGATGGTTTTCCTCCCTCATTTTTCTCTGTTCTCTCTCTCTTTTTGGGGGGATGGGCACGGAATTCTCTTTATTTGAGTATTGGGCTTCCAGAATTCACTGGTTCTCTAATTTTCTTATCTTTTCTCATATTTCTTCATTTTAAATCTTTGTGCCTGGTTTCTGGAAGATTTCCTGAGCTGTATTTTTTCAGCCCTTCTATTGATTTTTTTATATCTTGATTTCTTTTTTCCCCTCAACCATACCTTTCTTGTTTTATGGATATAATATCTTCTCTTACTGCTTTAAGGATGTTTTCTCTTCCTTGTACAATCTCTGATTTCTTCATGTTGCTTGCTTCTTGCTTGTTGGTCTATCTTTCATGTTAGAGCTTTTCCTTAAATATCTGGTGATCCTTGGTTACTTTTATTTAAGAGTGAGTGCCCAGAGAGCTGATTTGGAATCTAAAGCGAAGACTTAAGACAGAAGCAGTTCAGTTCCTTGAGGAAGACTGCCCTCTCTATCATAGCAACATCTTTAGTTTTTTTTCTGTTGGTCAGGACAGATTTTATAGAGAGCAGTCTCCAAAGCTTCTATCTGAAGGCTTTTGGCAGGGTTACCTTTGCTTCTTACCTACTAAATAACTTAAATGACTTCTTAACTTTTCAAGACATAATACCTTTTCCTCTTTTGTCCCTTTCTATATTATTGCTGCATGTAAACATAACAATATATTGAAATTTAAAAATTAAAAAAAAAAAGAGTCCACAAAGGCTTTCACACTGGCCTTCCCCTTAGGGAAGATTAGTATTTTACTGTTAGACGATTCAACCCAAGGATATTATTTGATGGCTATCATTTGAATATTATGGCTCGATGGCTTATCAAGTTTGGGTATCAATTTTGGAAGACTAATGTAGATACAATATGCCTTATGTACACTGGACATATAAAAGACCACTGTCTCCCTCCTGGGATAGAGCAGAGGCTGGGACAGAAGGCGGGGTGAAGATGGTTATCTGGAGCCAAGTTCCGAAGTTCAGATGGGGCGTGGCTATATGGCTAGACCAAGATACAAAGTCTGGGAGGTTCTGAATCTGCTGAATCCTAGAAAGGTTGGGCAGAGGAAGTGCCTGTGTACACATAGGGGAGTAGCTGCATAGCTTTTTATATGGCTTCAGAGACTTTGGATAGCAGTCTGTCTGAATACCCAAAGCTCTTCAGACTTTGATTTTTATTTGACCTTATTTAGGACTCGCCTTTTAGGTTGTCCCTGATTCCCAAACCACCTTTCGGCTTAGGGTTCCTGCCAGAGCATGATTGCTTCCAGCACTTGTTGCTTACTTCCTGACCACAGCCTGATGTCATTTTGCAGGGGATTCCTAACACTCCTCTATCCTTGTGGCCCTGCCAGGGCTCGGGTCTTTGCCTTACTGTACTCTGAAGTATCCCCCACATCCTCATCTTTGGATTTGAATGCGTCACCTGCCAGTCACTGGCCCTGACTCCTAGCTGCTGCCCTGTATTACCCCTCTGCCCAGCTTCCCAGGTCAGAGCCAGGTGGATTCTTTTCCTGCAGTGAGGAGTGGCATCTTTGTCTATTCTGGGATTGCTGCATATGGAAGCTCTGTCCTTGAATGCTAAATTGCGCTCAATGAATTTTCCTCAGCAAACGTTGTTATAAACAGTGGTTAGGAGCTCTAGTTATACTCTATTACAGTCAGCGCATAGCCTGGGCTCCATCATTCCTAAAACAGAATTTTTAAGGAAAAGAGCTTTCAAATTCCAGGAGATAGATTTGAAAAACCAACTTTTGGCACAAGTCCCCTTGATCAGTTGGGGGCTGTCTTGTAACAGTGTGCAAAGGAGGAAAAATGTTGTCATCAATATTCATTACATTCCCACTTGGGTATCACACTGTTGGGACTGCTGGATCTATGGGCTTCTGCTGGGCCTGTTTTTGTAAGTTCTAATAAGGCCACCTTACAAATGGCCCTCTGAGCGTCAGGACACTGTAGAACTTTCCCTGACACATCTTGTGTCGTACTAATGGGGAGGATTAAGGCAAGAAGTTGTTCCTAGTCTAGAAAGTGCAGTTTTAATTTGAATGTGGCCTTTCCTAGAGCAGGTTCTTTTAGTCACTGAGCCTGCACTAATTTGTGTTACTCTTCTGGGTGCTGGGGCACTCGTGGAACTTTGAAAAAAATTGGCACTTTCTATGGGTTCAGCGTTTTCTTTCAAGTGAGGCACTTTTAGAACAATGGGACGCATAGCAATTTTCAAAAGATGAAAGCAGTGTGTTTGAATGGGAGTCTTACAACTAATTGCCTGAACTAATTATACATAAAGGGCCAAGCCATTAGTGTTAATAAGAAGTGACTTCAGAGAGAACGGTTTGACCCAGGGACTGATTAACTGTTGCAAACAGTAATCAGTGAGGTGGTATTCATTGCACAGAACATCTTTGGCTGGAGGTTATTCATGTCCATTCAAATTGGGTTTTCCCTAAGTTGTTACTCTTACACTTGGTTATTTCCTTGTCGTTGAAAATGCGTGCCCTTTTGAATGTGGAAGCTGAACTAGACTAGCTCACGGGGAAGTTTTTTTATATAAATAAATGTGTACTCTGTGAACATGGCTCTTCTTGATTGCTCCTTTTCAGGCCCTTCCCCACCCCCCACTTGAAATGTCTGTGCTCCCAGGGCTCTATCCTGGGTCTTCTTCTCTGTCTATACCCCTTCCCTGTTGGACCTCATCATGTTCTGACTCTGTGCTAGCAAATTGCCCATATTTATCTAGACCAGGTATCTTCTGGATTCCAGATACATGTTTTCATGGGGATATCGCGTAGGAATTACAGAGTTGTGCAGGCCCAGAACAGAACTGAGACCTCGCCCAAATCTGCCCTCTCCCACCTACCCGGGCCTTTCAACTTGGGAAGTGATCCAACAAAACTCCATGTACCACTGGTTCTCTCTCGACCATTTCTGTCTATCCCCATCACCCCGCCCTTCCATGTCCCTGTTGTCTCCTTCTGAGACTGTAGAAAGAGCCCTGTAACTGGTCTCCCCAAATCCAGTTTGCCTCCTTCCAGATGATACACAGCTGCTGGTATTAAGGCGCAGATGTGATCAGGTCGCTATCTGCTCTGAAGTGTGAAGTCATTATCCACTGTAAAGGGCAGCGTCTTTCGCTAGTATGGGCATTTGATCTTGCGTGCTCTTCATCTCTGATTCATAACAGCTTGGAGTTGCTGGCTGTCTTTCAGGTGCTTGAATTCATCTAGATCCTTCCCTGTGCAAGGCCTTTGTGCAGATGGCTCCCGGGGCCTGGGATGCTCTTCCTTTTATGCTCCGCCTGTCTACTGCCTACTTACCCTTCTAGTTTTAGCTTTAGTATAATTTTCCAGTGACGTTCCCCAAAGCCTCCCCAGTTGGTTGGATTCCCCTATTAAGTCTGCCAGCAGCATCCTGTATTTCCTAACACTCATCATAATTATAATTAAATGAGTATTTGTTTAATTACTATTTTGATGCCTGATTATCCTACTAGCCTGTAAACTCCCTGAGAGCAGGGACCATGCCTGTCTGGCTCACCACTCTCTCCCCGGTGCCTTTCATAACAAATACTTGCCAGATGAAGGTAGAATGAGTGCTGTCAGGCAGAAGCGGTGGCATATGTTACGTGTATTTGTACTTATGTTTGAATAGGGGGTATCTGAGGTTCTAGGGCTCGAACACTTCCCACTCCATAATGAGCAATACTGTGAAAGCCTTATTTAGATCTTGATAACTGTTCAGCTGTTGCATGCTCTTTCCCCCTTTGTGCTGGAAGTGGACTGTGTTGGTCAGGGTTTTGCCAAAGAAACAGAACCAGCAGAAGAGAAAAAAGATGTATTGCAGGAATTGGCTAATGCCATCGAGGGGGATTCAAGGCAAGTATGCAGTGCACAGGGCAGGAGGTCAGGAAAGGCAGGCTGGAACTCACGGACATTGGGAGGGCCTAGCTGCTGCTCACAGGTGGGATTTCTTCTTCAGGGAAGCCCCCGTTGCACTTTTCAGGTCTTTTGATCGATTGAAGCAGGCCCACCCAGACTCTCTAGGATAATCTCCCATGCTTAAAGCCAACTGCTTATGTACTTCAATCACATCTCTCACATGCCTTCACAGTGACCCCCAGATTAGTGTTTGTTTGAATAAATGGAGACCGTCGCCTGTACCTAAGTTGACACATGAAGTTGACCCATCAGATAAACCTTGGATACAAAACACCAGTTTATAAAAACAAAGTGAACCTTAAAAAAAACAACATGGCACTTCTGGAATTGAGAATGGTAATTACTTATGTGGTGGGCTTATTAGCTGTGGAGATAATGGCTATTCTAAAGAGGTTTTTGCCTCTTCCGCTGAAGTCTGCCAAATAACCTAATTACTCTGTTATTCAAAACAAATATGTGACTTCTTCAAATGTGAATCAGTAATAAAATTCTAGGAAAATTGGCTTTTATGTGTAGCGCTCTTAATAAGTGGACAACAGAGTCTTCCGTGGGTGCCTTTTGATTTATTAACCCAGCAAACAGCTCCTGAGCACAGAGCTGGGCATAGAGACACAAGGCAAAGCAGAATTTTACCCTGTATTTTGAGGTCTTGCAGTGGATTTAAGTGAACAAAAAAGTAAAGAAAGAGCTGCAGGCCTGCAGTTTAGTATAGAATGTGTAGTATAGAATGGGAGGTAGACATGGTTTGGTGGCAGAGACTGAAGCACCCTGAGCCCCAAGCTTGGGGATGCGGCTTATTCTTCAGGGAGAGAAAAGGGTCTCTGTTGGGGAGGGCCACGCTTCTAGAACCTAGGGAGAGGCATCTGAGGTGGAAGGTGAAGCGAGGGGAAGAGAGAGTTAATAGCAGGAGTCTGAACTAGAGGCTGGATTCCAGCATGAGCAGAGTTTATCAGGTGAGTAAGGGAGAGAGGATGTGAAGATGAAACTTTGACGTTATTGCTTCAAAGATAGGGACTATAATAAGACCAGTCATGGCGGTGGTGGGACAGAGGAGGAATGGATGTGTAGTTCTGAGGCAGGTGAAAGGATAGAAAGGAACACACTTACTGAGCTTCTGTGCTGGGTCTACTGCATTGACGCACATTATCTCGTGTCAGCTGAGATGCTGGTGTGACTTCTCTCCTGTAGGAGATCACCCAAGGAGTATCCTGAACCAAGGGAAAAGTTTGAGGGAGATGCTTGGTATTGAAGATTGTTTTTTAGGTGTTCATTCTTTTTATAAAGGATAATATAGGCACTTCATTTTGAAAATTATCCAACATTTGATTCTAAAAGGATGTCTGTTTATAATTAAAAATGAATGTCAGCTAGTCACTATTGGGAAAGAAAAAAAAAAAAGGACTAACATTCATCAGTGATTTCTGTGTGTTGTCTTAGAACCCCCAAAGCAAATTGAAAAAGCAGAGTTTTTTGGCCTCCAACATACCTCTTGATACATGATCAATTGTATTCATGAAATTGTATTCACTAAACCTGCTTTCCAAAAAGGCAAGTGCAAGGGGCCCTCACTGATCTAATCTGGGAAAATTGCAGCATCAAAAGCAATAATGTTAGTAATGTATGATAAATCATCAGATGAAATAAGATTCGGTGAATCTTTTATTGATCAGTAGATACATGGGAAAGGGGGAGGGAAAGTTCTTCCTTATAGAAGAATGCCAGCAAATAAATATAGAAAAAGGGAAGAAAATACAAAAATCACCACTTGGCAAACATCGCAGTGATGGTTGATGACTACAGGAGTTGTCTATGGGTGGGTGGATGTTTGATGAAGAACAAGGTATTGGCACAGTCTTACGGTATTTTTCCACTCATTATTCCAGAGGAGGAAATGGTGACTTTATGGTGAAGACTGGTGGATACAAACTGTCCAGGAGATCAAGGCTGGCACCATTGGTGATGGGATGATCTGACATCCTGTGTCTTTTGGTGTCGGGTCTTCTTGCTAGGAATACACGGTCCAAATCTGGGCACAAGGAAACATCAGATGGACCCAAATTAGGGTGACAAGAGGAAGTCAAGGTCACAAGAGAAAGTCAAAAGTTCTGACTCTTTAAAATTGTCAAGGATGAGAGAGACAGGTAAAGACTGAGGAACTGCTCCACACTGCAGGAGACTTGTGATTGTCATGTTAAGTGTGTCCTTGTTTGGAGAAATGCGTATTGGAATATACAGGAGTGTAGTGGCTCCGTAGCCACAGTTTACTCTCACGTGGTCCAGAAAAAATACTGAAGACCAAACAATTGGTTATCTAGGCCAAGGGGGAACTGGAGTTCTTTTTACTACTCCCACAACTTTTTGTGTGCCTGAAATTATTGTAAAATAGATTATTTTAAAAAGTTATGAAACTCCAGGCAAGACCAAGGAACTGTTCTAGACGGAAGGCGACTGAGAAACTTAGTAAATACAATGAATGATCTGCAGCAGATCAAGGAAATCATCGGTGTGGCTGGCCACATTTCAGGAGGGTTTTTAGGTGACGGGTGAGCGTTCTTTGTCCTGTTCTGGCAATTTATCTGTAAGTTTCAAATTGCTTTGAAATAAAGTGTTTTGTTGTTATTGTTGTTTTTTTAAAAGTGCAAGTCCTTTTCTGAAATCCAAACTCACTTTACTTTCCTTTTTCTTTGATCAGAATAGGAGAGGATTTGTTCCT
The DNA here is from genome assembly GCF_922984935.1 of Meles meles. Classification (NCBI taxonomy): domain Eukaryota; kingdom Metazoa; phylum Chordata; class Mammalia; order Carnivora; family Mustelidae; genus Meles; species Meles meles. The sequence continues at coordinate 74,398,933 of NC_060074.1, forward strand.
GCTGTCAGAAAACAACCAGGCTGTGCTTTTAATGAGGGATTAAAGAATGTTAAAAATTTTAAGAGCAGGAACATGCCCAAGTGATGGATCTGACAAGTCAGCCTCTTGATTCTTTGCCCTCAAATGTAAATCCAGGGTAGTGGTATCTGCTGGTCTGTCTCACAAGGTGGGTCCTTGTTAGGGCAAAATGAGACAAATATGTAAAGATCCTTAAAAAAAGAGAGAATATTAATGAAATATCTGTTATTGAGCAAATGGTATGTCGAGATGTGTGGTCTGATTTCTGATATCTTAATACTACTACTCATAGAAGTGTTCTGGTTTGTTAATAGGAATGCCTTTCCCTGTGTTTCTCTTTCTTCCTCTTTTGCGTCTGGAAAATCTCCACACTCACTTGTGGCTCCTCCTTATCCCTGCTTCTCTTTCAACTGCCTCTTTTCACTGGCTATTCTTTCCTCTAAATTTTTTCCTCTCGTACAAATTCCTTGCTTGTATCTTTTATTCTTTTTTTTTTTAAGGATTTTATTTATTTATTTGACAGAGAAGGACACAGCAAGAGAGAGAACACAAGCAGGGGGGGAGTGGGAGAACAGGGGAACAGGGAGCCCGATGCGGGGCTCAATCCCAGGACCCTGGGATCATGACCTGAGCCGAAGGCAGACACTTAATGACTGAGCCACCCAGGCAGCCCTGTATCTTTTATTCTTGTCTGTCTCTTATTCTCCTCTCCCCCTTTTGTAGTCTTATTTCCCTCCCCTTTTTATTGTAGCTTCAAGAATTCTAGATATAGGGGCACCTAGGTGGCTCAGTCATTGTGTCTGCCTTCGGCTCAGGTCGTGATCCCAGGGTTCTGGGATTGAGCCCCACATTGGGCTCCCTGGTCAGCGGGAAGCCTGCTTCTCTCTCTTCCACTCTTCCTATGTGTGTTCTCTCTCCCGCTGTGTCTCTCTCTGTCAAATAAATAAATAAAATCTTTAAAAAAAAAATCTAGATATAATGTTTCCGCTTGCCTGTATTCAAGAGGAAGGCCAATCTGAATTAAATTCTTAGCCATAGACTATTGGTAACAAACAAACTTGTATTAATAGCTACTGTTTATTGAATGCATACTATAGGTCGAGGACTGTTGGTTGCAGTATCCATAGTCACATTTAATCCTCACAACATTTTGAAGTAGGTATTTTCATCCCCACTTTGCAGAATAGGAAAGTGAAGCACAGATGTTGAACCACTTATCCAAAATAACAAATGGTAAGTGGTAAAGCCAAGCTTCAAAACCCGTGAATTTCAGAACTTGGGATGCTTCCCACCTACTGTATTGCCCAAGGACATTAACTCCATCCCAGTTGGGTTCCACAGTTAGTGCCCAGGTCAAGAGCACTATTTAGATGAGTATCGGAAAGGAGCCGGGGATAACAATCTAGTACTGTTGATTACACTAGCGGCGAGGCGAGGCGAAGCTGAGTTACATGTCAGTGTCTGAATGGCTGGTTCTTGGCAAAGAGTTATTTATAATCAGTGCATGTTGCCGCTGAAAGCTATCCCATTGGACCCCCTTTCCAGCAAGACTCTCCTTTTAGAATGTAACAGGAACTAATTACGTGCTATTAAATCTAAGACCCATTTCATATTCAGAGGTTCCAGTGGTAAACCTCACATGTCAGAAGCAATTGGTGACATTGTGACATGTCATCTTCCATATGCTGAGCTCGGATAGTTTTAAATAACTGTCCGGTGCTATGCGAGCAATGCGATTTTAAGGCAACAGATTCTGGAGAATTTGTTGTTGTCCTAACTGGTGTCCTGAAGGTTTCAGCAATGTGAGAAGCCAGTAAATTCTGAAAGTTTTCAGATTTGGAGCATCCACGAAAGGGGCTGGAGTGCTGGGCAGGGAATGAAGTCACGTCGCCTCAGTCTGCGAGCTGGTCTTGGGGCCCCTGTTCTCACATGGTTCTGGTGGAGTAACTGCTTTGCGCCAGTGGCACCTGGGCATGCACATAACCAAACGCCAGGATGTGAAAATAGGCCTGGCCACAGTGTGAGAAACCGAGTTCTGGTGGGCTAATTCTTTACCTGAGATTAATGGGAAGTAGATCTTCCATTTTTTTTTTTAAAGCCATAAAATGAACAAACTCCTAATTGGAATTTGAAATTCTTGCTGGTAAAATGTATCTCACAGGTAGATGTCCTGATTCTATATTTATAAGGAAAAATGTGAAATTCAAATTATTTTTCTTCTGGAAGGAAAGTACACCGCGGAAGTGTCGTCAGTGGGGCTGTGTACAAAGGCTGCTTGTGGGTTGCTGACATTAGGATTATCTCCTGAAGTGGCATCTTCCTGTGGGGTTTGAATTTTTACCATGTGCTGAGACGCTGCCTAGGAAACTGCAGTGACTGGAGGCTGCTAGCGTGTGGCCGAGCAGTGAAAGCATCTGAAAAAATGTTGCCCTCGTGGGAAACTGGACCATGTCCATTAAGCCAGGTTCTGCCCCAGAATGCCGGCTCCGTTCCAGGCTTAGCTCTGAGGTAATTGACTCTTCAGCTCACTGAGGCTGCTCCACAACTCTCTGTGGTAAAGAACCTTTTTGTTTCCCCCTCCATTCAGGGGCTTGGCTGTTTCAACCAGACTGTTCGTATTGACTCTAACCACTGCAGAACAGTCTCTGGAAATCCCAACCGTGCATAGCTAGGAGATGGCCACTTAGCATTCGCCTTAAAAAAAGAGAAAAGGGGCGCCTGGGTGGTGCCGTCGATTAAGCATCTGACTCTTGATTTCGGCTCAGGTCCCGTTCTCAGGGTTGTGGGATTGAGCCCTGCGTCAGGCTTGCGGGGCATTGGCTGACTCTGGGTGGGCATGGTGTTGTCAGTTATTTTAGCGTGGGCTGGAAACACTGCTAGGATTTAAATACCTGATAAACACGCAGGACTGCTCCAAGGAGTGCATTGTAAAGTAGACATACAGCCCTTTGATAAATGAGTGTATCATTACTGAGTGAAATGGGAAGAAAATAACCTGTAAGGGGAGATGAAGCTATGAACATGATTTTTGGGACATACAAGTTAAATTCTAAGATTATTTGGTCCTAAACCTCTTTGAGGGGTGTGTGTGTGTGTGTGTGTGACAAAGAGAGAGAGAGAGAGAGAGAAAATTTTCACTTGTCTTTCCCAAGTAATAAGCTTCTAAATATCTTCACAATGATAATTGGCTAACGCTCTGTTTAGGAATAAAAGTTAGCAGTGTCCATCAGTCAAGTACAGTCTGTTCCTACAGAGATGCGGATTGTAAAGGTGTGACTTTGATTAGTGTGAGCAGCCCTCACAGGCTCCCTGACCGAGTCAGCCAGCCAAGTTTTGTGGGGTGGGCAGGAGGGCTGGTTTCACAGTTGATCATACAAGAGGAAACATTCTTTAGATACTTTGATTTGACTGACCAGGTATAAATGAATGGGTTTGACTTTCCTGAGCCCAGATTTGTACTTTTAAGTGACCCTGCACAGACACAGCATTTAAATTATCCCCCCGGAGTCAACCACCCCGGAGCTCTGTATTTGAAAAACTGCACATCTTCGATCCCGTGTTCTCTGTTGTATTGTTGGCCTTTCTCTCTTTCTATGCATGCATTGGGAATAGAAGGGAAAGAGAGAAGGCATCGGCTAAAGAAATCACCCTTCTGGAGTCTACAACCAGAGCTGGCTGGCAGCATGTTCCTGTCCAGCCTCAGGAAGTTCTGATTCTGTGATTATGGCAGAAGCAGCCCTAGGCTACGTCTTTCCTGGGTAACCGGCGTGGTTTCCAGGAATTGATGCTGGTGATATCCTTTTAATCTCTTGTCCATCATCTCCCTAAAATCCATACATGCTTAAGGACCATCTATATTCTAATTCATAGAGACTCAGATATTGCAAAGATGTTTAATAATCTTAGCCTAAAGCAAAGATTTGTTGAAAAAATAAAACTTCTTGATATGCATGAAAATTAATTACAATTCCTTTTAACATTTCAAAACTAAATATTGCTATGGGAAGTAGTATTTGTTCATGGTAGAAAAAAAATTAAAGTGGAACTTCACACAAGAAGTCAAAATCACCCATAATCCCATTATCCAGAAATAAATAGCATTTGGTATTAAATACTCAGATTTTCTTCCCTAGGATTTATATTCCTATAAATAAGTTATTATGTGTATATATATATTTTTTTCTTACAAAAATGGGAACATGCTGCTTTATAAACCTGTCTCTTTTCTTTTCTTTTTTTTTTTTTTAAGATTTATTTATTTATTTGACAGACAGAGATCACAAGCAGGCAGAGAGGCAGGCAGAGAGAGAGGGGGAAGCAGGCTTCCCGCTGAGCAGAGAGCCCGACGCGGGGCTCGATCCCAGGACCCCGGGATCATGACCGAGCCGAAGGCAGAGACTTTAACCCACTAAGCCACCCAGGCACCCCCTCTGTCTCTTTTCTTATGCTTGCCCCAACCAGAAAAAATATCTGAGCCATTTTTTTTTTCCATATTGGTGACTATATATTTACATCATCATTTAGAATGGCTGCAGAGATTGGCTGGGCACATAAGTTGTGTCCTGATTTTTTGCTATGATAAGTGATGCACTGATGAATATCTTTGTACACATGATGGGGCACTTGTTTGATTAATAAACAAAAGTGAATGTAATAGAATTTGTTAGATCAAACTAGAATATATGTTGAAAGCTTGTGAGTCTTGTTACTTTCCCCAAAGTTTATTCTGATTCCTTATCCACTTGTTATATCAAAAGTCATTTCTTTTAAATTGCATCCTTGTTTTTCTGGCTGAGCATTTAGTTCTCTGCAATGTGCTGGTCATTTGAATTTTGTGGTAAATTGGCTAGTTTGTGTTCTTTTCCCATTTTTCCATAGACATGTTCCTGTTGTGGCTTATTGTTTTATAAGAGCACTTTATGTTTTAGACACATGGATTTCTTCTCGGCCTCGTTGGTATTTTGCCCAGTGGATTGGAGTTTTGATTGAGATTTAGCTAAATGTAACATTAGTTTAGTGGTATTGGCCTGTTTTTCAATATTGAGTCTTGCTATTTGAGAATAATAGCTTAAACACTTCTGAACTAGGGAGATTATATGGAGTAAAGCTATGGAGTGACTTTTTCTAGGCCTTTCAGTTTATTGCCTTGTCTCAGAGTAGAACTATTTTTAAATCATTTGAGAAAACTGAGTAGCTTAAGTGTTGTTTTTTTTTTTTTTTAAGATTTATTTATTTGACAGAGAGAAATCACAAGAGAGGCAGGCAGAGAGAGAGGAAGGGAAGCAGGCTCTCCGCTGAGCAGAGAGCCCGATGTGAGACTCGATCCCAGGACCCTGAGATCATGACCCGAGCTGAAGGCAGCGGCTTAACCCACTGAGCCACCCAGGCGCCCCTGTTTTGGTTTTTTTTTTTTTTTTTTTTTTTACCAGCTAAGCGATTGGATTCCATCTGGTTGGTTTTGATGTATTCTTTTTAATGATTTTAGCACACTCACCTATTGTTACTCCTTTTCAAAGCTCTCTTTGGCTCTTTGAAATAGATTGTTCACATGGGTCCTTATGGCTTTGGGAGTCTGACAATTTTATGATTATGCAAATGTTATTGAGCTCATCTGATGGATGTTCCCTGAGCCCTTGGCTGACTGCCTAGAGACTGCGCCTTTAACTGTCACAGGGTTGGCTAGTGTGACCTTCACATCAGGCTGCGTAAAACATGCTTGCCAGGCATCTTAGGACAATTTGGAGCGGTTGCCCGGGCAACCTCACTTGCTTCTAATCAAATGCCCAAAGGATAACCCAAGTCCCCGTGGGAATGCCTCTTCTGATGGGAGGAACTCTGTCTTTAGCAGCGGAAGTGCATTTGTCAATTTTAGGGCACTTTGCTAATGTGTCGGGGAGATGAGGTTAGGCCCTGATCTGGCAATGAACTCAGGGAAGGGAGAGAATGAAGGAAAAGTGCATCAAGAGGATAGGGATAGAAGAGAGGCAAGAAGGAGGAGAAGGTAGCATTGAAGTAAAGAGTGGAAATCAAAATAACAAATACCAGCATAAGAAAAAAAAAAAAAACACGCTATAGCACAGGCACTAAATATAAATACCAAAATGTTGTGTTTAGAAAAAAAGAAAAAGAAAATCCATGGCCAGTAAATGAGTATCTGGCGAGGGAAAAAAAAATGGTGAAGACTTCTGAAAAGCGTACAATAACCATACTTCTTTCACTGAAACAGACTCATCTAATGTGTTTGGCCAACCCTGGTCTGAGGAACTAATGCTGTTTTTGTCTTTACTCATCATTGTAGCCTGAGTAAATCATGGCTGATTTTTTGGGGATCAAAATGATGCCACTCAGAATCATAGGACACACTTTTCACTTGTTAGTTCCATGAATCAGAGCCGTTAGAGATTTGAAACTAGTGTACTTAAAGTCAGTTTGGTTTTTCTTTTAAACAAAGGCAATCTACAGTATACCAAGATGGTTATTACGACAGGTGATAGTATTTTAGCTGCTTGAATCAGCAGAATGCAGATCTGAACAGAAAGGCATTGTGTAGCCCTGGGATGAAAGCCTTTCTGGGAACATCAGTGAGTGGGCCGTTCTCTATTCTCAGAACCCTCAGTCAGGTGCTTAATTCATCCCATTACATTAAAAAAAAAAAAAAAAAGCCTGTGAGTCACTCCTAAAATACCCACAACTACTCTTAAAACTCCCTTTTTTGAAGATGGCAAGCCAAGTCCAGGAGAGATGCAAACTTTACTGTAGTCAAAACTGGCATACCTAGCACGTGATAAGAGGTGCTGTCAAAGGTAATTTATTCGATAAATGTTGGACAGCGATGATATTGTCCAGATTTCAGGCCCTTTGGAAACGTAAGCCTTGCTCAGGTATTTTCTAGAGATTAGATCTCTTAGTTGCAGAAAACTATGGTTTCGGTTAGAGTTCTGGCAGGTAACATTGATGGCATGTTGCAAAGGTCTTTAATGAAGGAGTATTTAATGAAGGAATGATTTAAAGAGTTGAGGACAGGGCTCAGGGAAACCCCCAGAGGATAGCAAAACACTCCACAGGTAGCAAAGGTGGGAGCAAACACTGTGCCTAGGCCAGAAGGAATGAGGGAAGAAGCAGTGTTCCTGGGACCCATTGAGAAGCGTGCCCATGGAACTGTAAGGGTGAATCCAGCTACAGTAAGGACTGGGATAGGTAGGGAGATGGAGGTGAGTTCAATTATGTTGACTTCCCTCCACTCTCCTCTCCAGTCTTTCTCTGGTGTCTTCTATAAACCAGATCCATCTGGGAGCTAGAGTAAAGGAATCTGGGTGATGCCGTTTATAGAAGTCAGTTTCCTAGAGCCCAGAGAAGGGCAGAGAAGGTTGGATCATGGATCTGAGGTAGGAAGGGGTAAATGGAGAATAACCAACACAGGGTAGATCTTCTGTTCTCTGAGGATCTCCTTGCCCCTTTGGAAACATACACATTTGGAAGAGGAATTATTTATAAAAGAATGTCTTTTATTGGAGCTGGGTAGCAGAACAGAGACATCAGTCAATTTCAAAATTTTCCCAGCTGATTATTCCCTTTCTCGTGTTCCACTGAGTCTAGTGTCTTTTGTACAATTGTTATTTCTTTACGTGTGTGTTTCCCTCTCTTGACCTCAGTTACAAACTTCCTTTTATTTGTGTTGGTTTCTCCAGCATCTAGCCTAGTGCCTAGCGTTTATTTAGTAGAAGCTTATGTCTTGAGTAAGTGATGGAATGAATGTTTCCTAGCCTATCTCAGGATAATTTTTTTTTTTTAAGATTTTATTTATTTACTTGACAGAGATCACAAGTAGGCAGAGAGGCAGGCAGAGAGAGAGGAGGAAGCAGGCTCTCCGCCAAGCAGAGAGCCCGATGCGGGGCTCGATCCCAGGACCCTGAGACCACGACCCTGAGACCATGACCCGAGCCGAAGGCAGCGGCCCAACCCACCGAGCCACCCAGGCGCCCCTCAGGATAATTTTGACTTCTATAGCATACAGGTTCACCTCGAAAATGTTGCAGGTTCAATTCCAGACTACCATAATAAAGTACATCTCATAATAAAGGGAGTCGGATGAAGTTTTTTTTTTTCCTAGTGCATATGAAAGTTATATTTACTCTATACACTAGTCTATTAAGTGGGAAATAGCATTATGTCTAAAAAACAATGTACATATCTTAATTAAATACTTTATTGCTAGGGGCGCCTGGGTGGCTCAGTGGATTAAGCCGCTGCCTTTGGCTCGGGTCATGATCTCAGGGTCCTGGGATCAAGCCCCGCATCGGGCTCTCTGCTCCGCAGGGAGCCTGCTTCCTCCTCTCTCTCTGCCTGCCTCTCTGCCTACTTGTGATCTCTCTCTCTGTCAAATAAATAAATAAAATCTAAAAAAAAAAAAACAAACAAACAAAAAAAAACTTTATTGCTAAAAGATGCTAACCATCATCTGAGCTTTCAGTGAGTCCTATTTTTTTGCTAGTGGAGGATCTTGCCTCATTATTGATGGCTGCTAACTGATCAGAGTGGTGGTTGGTGAAGGTTGGGATGGCTGTGGCAGTTTCTTAAGACAACAAGTTTGCTGCATTGATTGACACTGATTTTCATGAACAATTTCTGTAGCATGTGATGCTATTTGATATCATGTAATTTTCCATCTAAATCCTTTGTTGTCATTTCAACAGTCTTCACAGCATCTTCACCAGGAACTGATTCCATCTCAAGAAACCACTTTCTTTATTCATACATAAGAAGCAACTCCTTATCCATTCAGGTTTTATCATAAGAATGTAGCGATTCAGTCCTATCTTCAGGCTCCATTTCTAATTCTAGTTCTCTTGCTTCACCACATTGCAGTTACTTCATTCATTGAAGGCTGGAACCCCTCAAAATCATCCATGAGTGCTTCAGTCAACTTCTTTCAAACTTCTGTTAATGTTGGTATTTTTTTTTTAAGATTTTATTTATTTATTTGATAGAGAGATCACAAGTAGGCAGAGAGGCAGGCAGAGAGGCAGGCAGAGAGAGAGGAGGAAGCAGGCTCCCTGCGGAGCAGAGAGCCCGATGCGGGGCTCGATCCCAGGACCCTGAGATCATGACCTGAGCCGAAGGCAGCGGCTTAATCCACTGAGCCACCCAGGCGCCCCTAATGTTGGTATTTTGACCTCTTCCATCAATCACAAATGATCTTAATGGCATCCAGAATGCTGAATCCTTCCCAAAAGGTTTTCAATTTACTTTGCCCAGATCCATCAGACGAATCAGTACCTATGACACCCTAAAGCCTTATGACACATAGTTCTTAAATATTAAGACTTGGAAGTTGAAATGATTTCTGGATCCATGGGCTGAAGAATAGGTATTTTGATAGCAGGGGTGAAGACAACATTAATTTCATTGCACATCTCCATCAGAACTCTTGGATGACCAGGCGTGATGTCAGTAAGCAGTAATATTTCTAAAGGCATCTTTTTTTTCCCCCTAAGCAGTAGGTCTCAGCAGTGCACATAAAATATTCAGTAAACCATGAATATTAAAATATTCAGTAAACAGATGTGCAGGCTTTGTTGTTCCATTTATAGAGCCAGGCAGAGTAGATGTTCCATAATTCTTAAGAGCCTTAGAATTTCAGAATGGTCAGTGAGCATTGGCTTCCAATAAAAGTCACCAGTTGTGTTAGCCCCTAATAGGAGAGTCAGATTGTCCTTTGAAGCTTTGAAGGCAGGCATTGACTTCTCCTCTTCAGCTATGAAAGTTCTAGATGACATCTTCATCTAGTATAAGGCTGTTTTGTCTACACTGAACATCTCTTGTTTAGTGTAACCACTATCATGAATTATCTTAGCTAGATCTTCTAGAGAACTTGCAGCTTCTGCATCAACATTTGCTGCTTTACCTTGTACTTTATACCATATGCCAAAACAAAAGCAAAAAAACAACCAAAAAAATGACTCCTTCTGGAGGCTTTAATGTCTTAAATGTCAAGAAGAAAACCTTAAGACTTGGGGTAGGAAAGGATTTCCCAAGTGTTTTCATACTTTTAGTCTTCAGAAAAGATTTCGTAAGATACAAAAACAAAAAACAAAAACCCACACTTTTAATATAAAAGACTGACAAATTGGATATATTAAAATTAAGGATTTGTTTGTTTAAAGAAACTTACTGAAATTGTATGATGCCTAAATTTGCTTCAGTATTTGTTTGTGGGAGGGGAAATTGGGGTATCGAAACAAGACTGGTGATGAACTGATCATTTTTGAGATTATACAAAGAAGTCCTACCAATCAAGAAGAAAAGCATGAACAATCCCCTAGAAAAATGGGCAAAGATATGCCTGGGTATTTTATAGATACAGATAAGGAAGCACAGATGGCCAAAAAAATATATATATAATGTTCAACATCATTTGTGATTTGGACTACAACTCAGAGCTCCAATGAAATGCCATTTTATACCCATTCAATTGTAAAATTTGAAAGATTTGTTAATATCAAGTGGTAGGGCAGATGGAGAGCCAGAGGATCTCACACCTGCTAGTATATTTATACAAGTACCTTAGAAAATAGTATTGGCAGTCTCTCATGACCACATTTCCAATACTTTACTTCCAAGTATATATGTAAAAGAGATTCTTGTACATATGCACCAGGAAATATGTACAAAAGTATTTATGGCAGTACTGTGTACAACATCAGAAACCTGGGAAAACCCAAAATGTCTGTGGGCAAGAGAGTAGATGAGTAAACTATAAACACACCCAATGGGACATATACGCCAATCGAAATAAAGCATAATGAAAGAGTTGCAGCATAGATGAGCCTTACTGATATAAAGTGAAAAAAATTAATTGTACATATAGTTCCCCTTTTAAGAAATTTAAAAATGACTAAAATTGTAACTGTGTAGGTTTTAGGAATATATATAGATGAGATGATAATATATAGAGAGGAAAGTAGTAGAATATTGAGTACAGGATTCAGGATGGTTGTTACTACAGATAGGAGGAACCAGGAGGATGAGACTGGGAGGGCCATTTGGGTAGATGAATTATGGCAAAGTCTATTTTTTGTGGCAGGTGTTGGGTTCATGGTCACCTCTCACAGCTAAGAAATGAAGAATGAGTGAATGAGGGCAGCTCGTGTGGCCCAGAGATATGAATGTGTCTCATGTCAAGATGGTGATTAATCTGTTACGTGCAATTGAGGCTGAATAAAATGAGAAAGGAGGATGAGAATGAATGAAAAGGGAGCAGTAGCATAGTACATTTACCACCAGGAATTTGGAAATTATACATTTTGCATAGGAGGACAATCGGGGTTTAGGCTAAGCAACTATTACAAAGAGACACAAATGAAGCTAATTGCCCAAACAAGATGGATGATCTCTTTCCCACTTTCTCTCTCTCATTCACATAATAGTTTAGATCAGAGCCATTCAGTAAAAATATGTGAGCCACACATGTCATAGTATTAAATGTCCCGGTGGCCACATGAAAGAAAAGAAAAACAAGTGAAATTCATTTTAATAACATACTCTCTTTGACTCAATGCAGTCAAAAAATGTTACTTCAGTATATACTCAGGAGAAAAAGTACTAATGAAATACATCGTATTCTTTCTGTCTTCCCAAGTCTTCCAAGTCTGAGGTAGTTTACATGTTCAGGACATCTCAGCTTGGACACTAAATTTTCATCCGAAATACTCGATCTGTATTTAGATGTCAGAAAATTTACAGTTGAAAAAAGTCATCTCACATACTTAGGTTTGTTTTTTTTTTTCCCATTTTATTTATTTTTTCAGCGTAACAGTATTCATTGTTTTTGCACAACACCCAGTGCTCCATGCAAAACGTGCCCTCCCCATTACCCACCACCTGTTCCCCCAACCTCCCACCCCTGACCCTTCAAAACCCTCAGGTTGTTTTTCAGAGTCCATAGTCTCTTATGGTTCGCCTCCCCTTCCAATTTTTTTTTTTTTAATAAACATCTAATGTATTTTTATCCCCAGGGGTACAGGTCTGTGAATCGCCAGGTTTACACACTTCACAGCACTCACGATAGCACATACCCTCCCCGATGTTGTTTTTTTTTTTAAAGATTTTATTTATTTATTTGACAGAGAGAGATCACAAGTAGGCAGAGAGGCAGGCAGAGAGAGAGGAGGAAGCAGGCTCCCTGCGGAGCAGAGAGCCCAATGCGGGGCTCGATCCCAAGACCCTGAGATCATGACCTGAGCCGAAGGCAGCGGCTTAATCCACTGAGCCACCCAGGCGCCCCCTTAGGTTTTTTGTTAACTAAATCAAGTATTGGTATTTAAGTTAACTGGAATGAAATAATATGAAAAATTCAGTCCCTTTGCCTCACTAGCCACCTTTTCAAGTGCTCAGTAACAACATGGGGCTCGTGTCCTTCTTAATGAAAGAGCACGTCTAGTTCGTTAGGTGCCAAGATGTGCTCCCCAGCCTCTTGCATCAGAACAACCATGTTAACATCACTTGGGAACTTGCTAGAAAAGCAAATTGTGACTCAGAAGCTGTGGAGGTGGGCCAAGCCAGGTAATTCTGACGCACATCAAAGTTCTTGACCAGTACCTGTACCAGTACCGGTACCTGTGCTGCCGTCATAGTATTGCCCTCATCTGCAGCGTAGAAGCTGGCTGGCTAGAACCCTCCTCGTCTGACCTGTAGGAAGTGTGGGGACTGGGGAGGAGGGATAGAGTGGACAAGCAATTCCCTTTTTAAAAGTCCGTGACCCAAAATTGCATACCTCCTTCTCAGATGCCTTTGAGTAGAACCAAGTGGCCATGACTTAGCCACAAGAGAGGCTGGGATTTGTAGACTAGCTGGCTGATCGTGTACCAGGTAAAGCTTGTGGAGGTTTCTGTTTCTGAAAGGAAAAAGTGGAGAATGGATCCTGAAGCAGTTGGTAATCTCACCACAACAGGTAGGTACAGTTTGATTTATTTTGCAACCTAGAGCTTGGCCCAAGTTTTATTCTTTGACTCTGTTTGATCTTCATTAGTATTACTGGGTACCTTGGAAGAGTGAAATAGACAAAATATGGATGCATATAATGCCTAAGGATTTTTTTTTTTTCAGATTTATTTATTTAACAGAGAGAGAGCGAGAGCACAAGCAGGGGGAACAGCAGGCAGCGCAGGCAGAGGGAGAAGCAGGCTCCCTGCCGAGGGAGGAACCTGATGCGGGACTCGATTCTAGGACCCTAGTATCATGACCTGAGCTGAAGGCAGCTGCTTAACTGATTGAACCACCCAGGCTTCCTGCCTAAGGAAATCTTAAAGGTGCTGTGAAATCTTTGCAGACTTGAAAGGTGCCAGAGAGAATTTGAGCCATTAAAATCAGCCCCTTATCATCTTCCTTTGAAGCAAACTTAATGCGCGGTCCATCATCTGGATGGCAGAATTTACCCCTTGGTGAGATTATTCAAATGACAGGTATGGGAGTATTTCAACTCCACTCTACAGAGATAATACTCATTGACTAAGTTTGCCCACTTTTTAGTCTTAGGGTTTAAATAACATGTTACATATTGTTCGTGTTTCTGTTGTCTTGAAATCACATGGGTGGTCCTATTCCAAGAGCACTGAGCTTCCATTCAGCCCACTACCTAATTTGGTACTGACATAGACCACTTGGTCTTCCAGAAGTAGTCCCAGCAATACTGCTGCTCAGTGCCTTTCCGTGCTCTGTGTTGGAGGTAGGGCCTATCCTGAACCTCAGGTGTCCTTAACTGCTTAACTGTCCTTAACCGTTCACAGTGACTCAGCATATGTGATTTTTAAAAAACTATCATATAATTTGTGATTGTAGCTGACCTTAGATGACAGATAGGTTATATAGAGAGATTTCCTAATGGCTTGAAAAGAAACACTCTATGGTGTACTGCCTGGAATATATTCATTTTCTTAATATTGGGAACTGTAAATTATCTTACCCTCTTTACAGTTTGTGAAGCCCTTTAAACACAGCTGCTTCAAGAAACATGCTTGATATTATGAGTGTAGAAATAGGAAAAGCTGCTTCTTCAGTCTTTGGATAGATTTGAAACCAGGACCCCTCCTGTAAAAAAACAAAACAAAAAGGAGAAAATACTCAAAAGGAATCCTTGAATTGCCTTCAGAAATGAAGAGATTGGATTAACAACTATTTCTGTGGATGACTTTCTAATTCCTGTAAAATGGCCTTGCTCTCTTGAGACTTGTGGCCATTTCCATTGGTTTTATGTGGCCTTGTTTTATCCTGGCTGCTTCCTCTGAATTGGTTAAGGTTTCTCGATGGGCTGTAAGCAGGACACCTTCATTCCCGGCAGTTCTGTTCTGAATGTTAGTTCATCCAGAGTATTTGGAATTATGGTGAATATTACTACTTACTCCAGTTGGTGCTCAGAATGCTTAGTGCCAGATTAAAAACCTCATCAAGAGCCCCAGGGCCTTTAATTCTTGTCACATTTTCAGAGCTGTCCTGGGAGACCCCTTGCCCTCTGGGGGTAAGGTGGTGATGACGTGTGGAAGTGATAGGGAATGGATGTTCAGTGGTCATAGCAGGAGCCCTGTCTTCATAAGAGACCTGGCCAGGGATGAGCTATGTACTCTCCCTGTTTTCCCATCTTTTATAACAACACCTACTTCATGGGCTGTTGTGAGTGTGAAGTAAGACAATCCACTTCTGATGAGCTTAGCATAGTATCTAACATATAGAAGTACCTTATAAGTACCAGCAATTAATTAGTATTATTATTCACAGTGGGTGTCATCCTAGAGGCACTGAAAATAACTCTTGCTGTTACACATTATATATCGAAACAGTAGTAGTTCTCTAGGACTAGTTTTTCTCCTTTTCTCTGTAACTTTATGTAGCTTTTGAACAATGGTAATCTTGCAGTCTTTTTTTTTTTTTTTTTTTTTTTATATATTTTATTTATTAGACAGAGAGAAATCACAACTGGGCAGAGAGGCAGGCAGAGAGAGAGGAGGAAGCAGGCTCCCCATGGAGCAGAGAACCCGATGTGGGGCTCGATCCCAGGACCCTGGGATCATGACCTGAGCCGAAGGCAGAGGCTTTAACCCACTGAGCCACCCAGACACCCCGGTAATCTTGCAGTCTTAAAAATAATATTCACTCAGTATTATATTTATAGGAGAAAATGCAAATACTTTCCTAATCATTCTTAATTATAATATATATATATCTGAAGTCATATCACTCACTTTCTGTGGTACATGTCATAACAGTGCTTTGGAGAGGAAAATAGTAATAATAATGACACAACAACAATCTCAACTTTTGCACTTACATCTGATATTATGAAGTGGGGGAGAACACCTGTCCAATTCAGGGAAATATTGTTGAAAATTTCGCAAGTTGTGAATTGTCAACTTCCCTGGACCTCAGCTCTGTTAAATAAACAGTATTTCAGGCTGTCCTATAACCCATTGGCTTGTTACCAAAGTGCTAGATAGTTAGGCAGACAAGTTACTTAAAAAAACAAAACTTTTTTTTGATTTGAGATTATAATTCACAGAAAGTTGCCAAAAAATGTACAGGAGGTCTCATGTGCATTTCACTCATTTTCCCCCAAAGATGACATCTCCCATGACTATAGTACAGAACAAAACCAGGGAATTGACGTTGGTACCCTTGGTATATTCGGATATGCAAATATTTTCTTTCAGTCTGTAGCTTGTCTTTTCATCCTATTCATGGGATCTTTTGTAGAGCAAAGCTTTAAATTTTGATAAGGCCCAATTTATCGGTTTTTTTCTTTTTACAGTTGAGGGTTGTGGTTTTCCAAAGCAGGTCCACACAGCTCCTGCTTGGGCATCATCTGAGCCCATTTGCTTGGGTCCCACCCTAGACATTGTGAATCACACTCATGGGGATGGGGGTCTGATAGTCTGTTAATTAAGAAACTCCCTAAGATCTGAGAACCACTGATTCAGAGAGTTTGGCTTTGGGTCTTTTTTCTTCTTTCTTGACCTTGTCTATGACTGACCCCATTCATTCCTGTCACTTGTATTATCAAATATGTGTGATAACTTCCATACAACCCTCTGACAAGCTCTAGATTAGCTGCTGTGCTGGATTCTCTCTGCTGCTGTACGTAGAAAGGCTTTAATAAGAGGATGATTGGTTAGATGTCACTTTCTAGGAACCCTGTGAATAGGATGTAGTCGATAGAGTAACAGCCATCCTAATTATTATTTGTAGATTGTCTTTCAAAAAGGCCAGACATTGGTCCTAGTGCTTGAAATTACTTAGTTATATAATATTTGGGGGAGAGGGATCTAATTATATACATAGTCTTGGGGTTATTTGTTTCTTTTGTTCTTTGGTCTTATCTTCATTAGAGCTTCATTAGAGCAGATAATTTGATGTAATCTCTATTTGGAGAACAAGTCACAGAATTCGGTGAGTATCAAGATTTCTGTGTTTGAACAACTGAATATTTAGATATGTGGTTGCTCTTTTTACAATTTTTAAGTATTTTGTTCACTAGCATAAAGAACTATTCCTTGGGTGTCTTTAACAAAGCCCTCTGAAAAAGGATAGTATATCTGGATACTTTATTTGATTTTGGAATATACTTAGAATGTTTATTAAAACATCAATTTTAGAATGTCTCAATTTTATATCATTTGTTTAAAGTAGTTTTTTTAAGTTAAATTCTCATTTATTTATTTAATTTTATGTAAGTTAAATTGTCATTTTGTGTGTTCTCCCTGGTCATTTGCTCCGTTTAATCCATGTTTCTAGTTTCTGCAGTCCCTTAAAAATTAAATTATCCTCTTAAGATGATAGGGCGTGCTGTAAGAGGACTTGTGCTAAAGGGTAGCAGCCAAAAGGATGATAAAATGAAACTCTGTTTCTTATATGTGGATCTTGGAAGAAAACGATAAGACTAGGAAATAGTGCTTACCGGTGTTTGTGTCTTCAGACAATACAATCAATTAAAGTTTACCGGCAAGCAATGAAAGCTAATTTTGTCTTGGTTTTAAAGCTGAATTCACTTATTACCAGAGTAGAGAATAGTGATCGCCATAGGCCATGGTGTCCATTTTGTAATAAGGAATATTATGTGCTACCATATTGTGATAACATCTTTTATGTAAAACTGTTAGGTCAGTTTGGCGTCAGAGAGGTTCAGTTTCCATGTGGGACAGCTAGCTCTGATGATACAGTCTCTGCTGACTTCAGATGGTCATGTCAGCAATGACAGGTCCTGTGAGATAGACAAGGGGATTCAGCGACAGTGTGATTGGTATACCTGAACAGAGACATACTGTTAAGGAAGTGGTCACCAAAAACATTCTGGTAGGAATATATTAAGGATGATACAGTATGGGAAGCTTGAGTCCTCCCTGCCCTCCTTGGATGTCAGAAATAGTTTCTAGCCATGTATAGGCATTCCTTTGTCTTGGACCACATCATAATTTGAAACAATTTATTGTCCAAGATTTGTGACCCCCAAATTACCCTTTTGGCCTTGGCTTCCTGTCATTCTTTTTCTTCTCATTCTTCCTCCTACCCAATCCAGTACTTGCGTCTTCTATGGTACCCAGCCTTTTTTCGGTCTTCTCAGTTCATCTGGCTTATGTTTCATTGCCTTAGTTTGTACCTCGAGCAGCCTAATTCAGCAGGACTATCTAGTTTTTATTACTTTTTGTCCTCCCCTGAGTTATCTGGCCAATCTTGACCTTGAGTTAACCCTAATGTTATTTATTCTCTTATCTTTGGCTCCAAGGATAAATGACTTTTTTCCATAAATCTTCAGGAAACTGAGTTGATTTTACTTTCTCCTGCCAAACCCTCATAGGTACTTGGTAAAACTTTCATGTCCCTCTCACTGCCTTACCCACATAGGGGCTCTTCCAAGTGCCTTCCCCTCTTAAGACCCTACATTTATTCCCATATTGCTGTGGAATTCTTGCTGCTGATTTTTCTAAGGAGATATTTCAAGGCCATCAGAGATCAGTTCCCTTAACTTTTATGTTTTTGATCTCCAGTTCTCTGTATTTACTGTTGTCTCTGCTTCCATTCCCTATTTCAAACGACTTGGAGGGACCTTCTCTTTTCCAATGCTCATCCACCTCTTTCTGCCCCTAGTCCTATACCTTCCCATTCTTGGGAGACCCTGATTTGTCCACAGTTCTTTCTTTTTTTTGTAACTTAAGTTTGGTAGCTTCTTACCATATGAAAGCGCTCAGATCTACCTGATCTTTTACAGTACAGTTTCTCAGTGATTGACTATTGATATTTTGGGTACCATTAACATTTTATGCCGGATAATTCTTTGTTGTAGGGGGCAGTCCTGTGCATTGCAAGATGTTTACCAACAACTCTGGGCATTACTTACTAGATGCCAGTAGAACTCTGGAAAGTAGCCACACATTGCCAAATATCTCTTAACGGGCAAAATTCTTATGACCAAGCCATTCCATCCATTCCTCTTCTGCTTTTCATTTCATCCTCATCATCACCAAGTTTCCCTGTGGACCACTCACTTCTCATCTCCACTTCCTCACCACTCAGTCAGATCTGAATCAGACTTCTGACACTACCCATTACCAAAAACGCTCTCAGAGGACTGAAATGACCTCCTAGCAGCCAAATCCATTGACTGGTCTTTTCTCAACTCCTTAATTTTCTGTAACTTTTGACACTGGCCTCATTTTATGGTATCCATCTTATGTGTTCTTTTGGCTTTCCTCCTAGCTCCCTGTCTCCTTTACATCTCCTTTCTCCTAGACTTTCTAAATATAGGGACTCCCCTCTGTGTAGGCCTCTGCTGTCTTCTTTTTTTATGGTTCTTATCCCTCCTCGTGTCTCTTCCGGTCACTGCTATGCAGATGACTTCTAAATATAGATTCTGTTTCTCAGCTGCACTCTAGGCTTACATGTCCTTCTGCCTCTTGGGTACTTCAGCCTGATCTACTTGACACATTAGCTCAATATGTCTCATCATGTTTGAAAACAGACTCCTCATCATCCCTTCATTGATTCCCATTAACGGGACCACAGACCTTTGTATCAGCGGTTCCCCAAACATGTTTGGTTGTACACCATATCGCTAAAAATTATTTGTGCATGCTATATCCGAAGTATGATATTTATTAATAAATTTTATACATGTGCCATAGTGTTAAGTTTTAAAACATGAAATAGAAGATGAAGTTAATACTTAAAATTTTACAGTAAAACCTTTCTGTTCTTTAAAATATTAATAATTTACTTCATTTTTTAAAAATCCAGATCTAATACATTGTCATACAGAAATCTAAGTACAGTTTATTTTGATTCTTGATTCTAATGTTGTCTTAGTTGAAAAAGATACCCCACGAATATGTGTGGATTCAAAAAGAAGTATATTCTTGGCTATACTTATGAAATTGTAATTCTTGAGTGGAATGATGATTGTTAGGGGTTTGGGAGAGAAGGGAATGGGATGGGGGTTATTATTTTATGGGTACAGAGTGTCAATTTTTCAACATGAAAAGACTGGAGGTGGATGGTGGTAGTGGTTGACCAGTAATGTAATTGTGCCTACACCAGTGTACCATACAGTTCAAAATGACTTAGATGGCAGGGCATCTGGGTGGCTCAGTCAGTTAAGCATCTGACTTTTTTTTTTTTTAAGATTTTATTTATTTATTTGTCGGAGAGAGACAGAAAGGTAGGGCATTGGTGAACATAAGCAGGGGGAGTGACAGGCAGTGGGGGGAAGCAGGCTCCCCGCAGAGCAAGGAGCCCGATGCGGGACTTGATCCCAGGATCCTGGGATCATGACTGGAGGAGACACTTAACTGACTGAGCCACCCAGGTGTTCCAAGCCCCTGACTCTTGATTTTTGGTTCAGGTCATGATCTCAGAGTTGTGAGACTGAACCTGGCATGGCATCAGACTCTGTGCTCAGTGGGGAGTCTGCTTCTCTCTTTCTCTTTTACTCTCCCTCTCACTGACCCCCCCAAACCCCTGTTCTCTTTCTCTCTTTACAATAAATAAATATATCTTAAAAAAATAATTTAGATGACAAATTATATGTTATGTGTCTTTAACCCCAATTAAAAATAATAATTTTAAAAAGGGCTTAGCAGAGAACCGTCCCATAATAATTACTTATTAAGTCCACCTTAACAATTGTTATTATTATTTCTATACCACTGTCATTACTAATTGTCTCCATGGGCCCATTCCTACTTCTCAGTGTCTTAATTTTGGTTCAGTAATTGATTACGTTACGCATTGTGTCTCACACAGTTCCTAACACAACATAGTAGGTCCTCAGGAAACAGTGATTGAATAAATGATGTGACAACAATGGATTAGTCACTTTTTGCTTTTCTTCATGTTAGGGATTTAGTTCTATGAAAATGGGCATGGCTTATGAGTGAATACGTAATTCATTTCTATTCGGTGCCTTAAATGTACTAGTGGCATTCTGCATGCATGGTGATTCATTGTAGAAGTTTATATTAAGGCAGTTAAACACATATCATATTGCACAGATACACATTTTACTCTAGAAATTTTGTTGCCACATACTGTGTATTCGCCATTTATTTTTATTTTTTTTTTAAAGATTTTATTTATTTATTTGACAGAGAGAGATCACAAGTAGGCAGAGAGGCAGGCAGAGAGAGGAGGAAGCAGGCTCCCTGCTGAGCAGAGAGCCCGATGCGGGACTCGATCCCAGGACCCTGAGATCATGACCTGAGCCGAAGGCAGCGGCTTAAACCACTGAGCCACCCAGGCGCCCCTGTATTCGCCATTTAAAAAGCTTTATTTTATGACCTCTAAAAAGGTGTTAGCATGATTGCTTGGACAAAAGGTGGGTTTCAGATGATTTTAAAGTTTATTTTCTGAAAGTGTGGTTGGGAAGCTATGTTTTTAAGTGGGTTAGAGGTGAGAAGTGTGCACTCAGAAAAGAAAAGGGAATGCTTGGTTTCAGCGTTTCATGACTGAAGCTCTGCCTTTTACTTGCCTGCTTGACCAATACTATTTGGCTCTTCTAATCTCATTTCACAAAATAGCTGCCTTCTCCGTTTTCTTCATTGACCACCAGTAACCCATTTAAGCAGTTGTCTAGCTCAGCAGCCTACTTTCCAGTAAAATGTAATCACAATTCCCATATCGCTCTTGGCTTCCCTGTCTGCGCCTCCTAATAACCCCTTTCTGCGTGAATCAGCAAATGTGGATGACGTCATCTTTTATTTGGCCGTCTCGCCTGTGTTAAATGTCGCCTTGCCAGAAGTCAAGCGTGGTAAGCCTGCTTCTGCAGTTTTTGCTCCTATGAAATTGGTGGAAATTTTGAATGAACAAAGAATTTTGAATCACAGCAATTTGGTTAAAAAAACAAAAAACAAAAAATCAACCCAAGGATCGGATACAGGTTAGGAGCCCCTTACAACCTGAAACCACGAATCAGTGGTTGATACAATAAGTGACTTCATACCATCTCGTCGTGCTTGTCAAAATACTACCAGGTGGCTGAACTGCGAGTAGGATATTGATGCCTTAAGTTTTTATCAAAGAAATAGTAGATGAGCTCAGTTAATCATCTAAGTCTTATCTTAAATATAAAAAATGATAATTTTAAGGTTTTTTTTTTTACAATAGCTATGGAACAATATGCATAATATATGAATTACAGAAAATCTTTAAAAATCTAGTTGTATTTTTTTTTTAAGATTTTATTTATTTATTTGAGATAGCACAAGAGAGAGAACATGAGCCGGGGCTTGATTCCAGGCAGGTGCTTAACTGACTGAGCTGCCTGGGCACCCCCAGTTTGTATTTTCTTGTATAAAATTTATTTAATGTAAGAATATTATTAGAATTGGGCACCTGGGTGACTCAGTGGGTTAAAGCCTCTGCCTTCAGCTCTGGTCATGATCTCAGGATCCTGGGATCGAGCCCCACATCGGGCTCTCTGCTCAGCAGGGAGCCTGCTTCCTCCTCTTTCTCTGCCTGCCTCTCTGCCTACTTGTGATCTCTGTCTGTCAAATAAATAAATAAAATCTTTAAAAAAAAAAGAATATTGTTAGAATTATCTTTATATATATTTCATTTATTAACACTGTCATATATGTGTATACCTTATAAGATATATGAAATTGATAGCATATATAAAAGTTTGTAAAATCATTAGTGCTCTATACCTGGTTTATTCCAAAGACTTCTCTGCTTCCTTGGAATGTAAATTGCCGTAATTGAGAATGAGCACTGTTGGCAGTTCTTAGGGATGATTTGTCTTCCCCTCATTGGTCTGCTCCTTGGCCTGGGAGTGGACCATATCCAGAGGTGAGTGAGAGGGTGGAGATGCCCAAGAAGGCTGGACATCTTTTGCCCAGTTGAGCTCCTGATCTAAATTGTTAAGAGAGGCGTGGCACACATGTTACATTTCTGTGTCATTGAATCCTATGACTTACTTGGCTTTTCCATCTGGAGGTCTCAAAGACATCTTTCACTTCTTAACATTGTGGTCGAAACCAATCTTTTCATCCCCAGTGTAGCAGCTAAGCCTGTGCCTCCTGCTGTGTTCCTCTATTCAGTTGGTTGCTCCAACCTGAAACCTGCCATCTATCGCCTCTGACACCTCATTCCCTCCTGCACTCCACACCCATATTGAATAGTCCTCTCCATTCATCTCTACAATATATCCCAAATACATCCTCTTCCATTCCCATCTTAGAAAACAAAGATCTTAGAAAACTCAGATCTTTTATTTGACTCCAAATTATCTGGCTCTGGCCTACAGCTGTCACTTTGTTTCATGCCTTCCTTTCCTTCCCACTCTCCACTCAAATGCTGCAGGTCTTTTTCTGGTCCTTGGTACATCCAGCTCTTTCCTGTCTCAGACCCTTTGCACATGCTGTTTGCTCTGTCTGGACTGTCCTCTCCTTCCTGGCCTCAGTGTTAGCTTAAATGCTAGTTTCTCTGAGAAGCCTTTTTCTCCTTTCAAGTTAAGTTAGGTCCCTCTCCTATTTTTTCTCATAGTAGTATGTCTTTTTTCCTTCCAGCATAATCTTGTGATTAGCTGCTCATTATTATTATTATTTTCTGTCTCTTTCATTATACCATAGGTCCCTGAGAGCAGGGGCAAGTCTGTTTGGCTTAACACCACATCCCCAGCTCCTAGCAGTATGTCTGACACGTAGTAGATGCTTGGTGTATTGCATGAATGAATAAATGAGTATCTTTTAATAGTAAGAGAATAATAATAATAATAATAATAATATAACAGTCCTAACATTTTCCCCTTGGGTGTTAAAGGTAGTAGATCGCTTTCTTGAACTGAAGGCATTCAGTAGATGGTGCTACTACTGTAGGCTTTTATACTTTCACGTGCTTCTGCATATTCTGGTGTTTGCTATTCAGAGGGAGACTACTGCTATGCTTATTTCGTGGTTCCTGACACTTGGTTAACAATTTAATTTTGAATCACTACTGAGACTTGCCTCAAATGGAAA
This sequence comes from Meles meles, assembly GCF_922984935.1. Lineage (NCBI taxonomy): Eukaryota > Metazoa > Chordata > Mammalia > Carnivora > Mustelidae > Meles > Meles meles. The sequence goes on from NC_060074.1 coordinate 74,422,443, forward strand.
AAAGACCTTATCTAGGTTGTTTAAAATGTATGAGTCCTACTGTGCTGTGTAGAACAGCAAAAATAATTTGCTTCTTTGGTAGTGAAAAAAAAAAAGTGTTTTCTCTACATGTGTTATTTTTGCCCCCCTCCCCAAAGCGCTAAGTTACAGATACAGTATTATCTCTGTAATAAAAAGATCTTGATTGAATGGTAGGTGAAGCTATAGCATACATATTAAAATGGACTTTTCCAGAGCATGCTCCATTTCAGAGTGAACAGGGATGCAAGTGAGAAATGACATGACGATTTGACCGCCGCACCTTCTTCTTCTTCTTACTGGATAATTTGACAGAACTCAAGCATGTCTTCCGTAACTGGCAGGTTTCTGTAGAACCGCGTGAGAGCCGTGTGGGGTGTCCCTGCCCCCTCACTCCACTGGGATGGGTGCTTGATTTTCTCTAGATGCCTTTTCTAGGTGTGAAGGCTAAGTGCGCTGGGATGATTTCTTACTGTTTTCTTCTTAATTAAATAAAAATCATGACTGTAACATATGGCAACCTTTTCATAATTGCACTTCTGCTAATTTGAAAACGCTGTTACGAAGTGTATGGAGTTGGACTTTGTGGCAGTTTGCTAGGAGTCTTAACTAGAAACTCAGGCTGGGAACCTACCCCAGGTTTAGGGATGATGGTTTCACTGGGCAGTGGTGTGGGACACAGAAAACAATTCCTCCACATACCCTTCAGGAAGATGAGGTCGGTTCTTAGTCCAAGTCAGTGTGTGGTAAACACCTGTACAAAACAGTGTGTCTGACCCTGTGTGGGACGTTCACAGATGAAACAAATGCGAGCTTTAGCGAGAGACAAGTTCACATGGAATAATGTGATCCAATGATTTATGCGCAGGCTGTTCTCTGCATCCACACTCTGTGTCTGCCCCCCACCCCCCAAGGCACCGTGACTTAGGTGGGGGTGTGTGTGACTGGTATTGTTATACCTAATTTACTGACAGGAAAACTGAGCTTGGGATGAGTTAGGATGTGTTTGTTGCAAGGGGAACAGATGGTGAGCAGAAGAACGGGCACCCACAGCTGTGTCTTCGACTCTGTGCCCCTGGCCTTAAGCTCCATAGTACACCCTAGAGCGGTTAAAAGAAGGAGGCCCAACCTTATGGGCCCCTGGGAGGTTGGCCTCTGGCACCGACACACAGCCTCTGCCCTCGTTGCCCTCACAGTTTTGGAAGAGACCCTGACTTCGAAAGCTGATTTGGTAGCTTCCACTTACAACCATGGCTCCTTCCTCTGTCCGCTCCTTCCTCTCTCTCACTCCATGTCTTCTATCCTCTTTTTGGCATTTCTGCAGTTCTTGCCTTACTGCTGGCCCTCACCTGTCTTTCGACCCCCAACATTTCCCTTGATCCAGCTTCCCGTTGGTGTCACCATTCTCTGTCTGTCTTCCCTTCACTGTGAGAGCATTTCCTGATTTTCCTTTGTGAATGCCCTTCGCTCCTCAACCCCAAACTGCCTCTCAGTGGGATTACTGGTGTGGTCTGAGGTTCCTGTTTTCCAGCACTTACTCTCTTTGGTCTCCATACAGTCTGTATTTGGGGACCAGCTGCCATTTCTGAAACGTCTCCTCAGGTGGCTTGCGAGCACCTTCTCTTTTGGCTACATGCCTGCTGCTGTTCTTCGTCCTGCAGTGTTCTTCCTCCACTTCTACCCCACAGGTAATCGGAGCTCCCAGAGTTGTTACATGGTCATTGGAGGCACGAGCCCTCAGTTACCGATGGGCCATCTCTGCATGTCCAGCAGCCACCCCTGCCACCAGAGAGATGACCACCCCCAAGATCTCCAGTTTCTGCTCTCTCCCAAGGTCCTAGTCTATATTGTATCCTGCCATACCCAATATAGAGCAGAAGTTCTTTCCATCTACTATGGGGTCGTTCTCCAGTTTCCCCAAATAGAAGCCTTGGTGTCTTCTTTATGTGGGGCCATCAGGAAACTTTGATGTTTCTATCTCAGAATTATTTATCATGGCCTGCTAATTAGCCTCCCTTCCCGTCTCGCCACACTCCAGAATGTCTAACATTACGCTTCTAGAGTTACCTCCCTCTCTGTTTAGTCTGATTATATCATTCTCCTTACTCCAGGTCCCTGACTCCCTATCTGTCTTCCCCACACGGCAAGGGCCAGTTCCACTGATGGCTTCCAGCAGCTGGGCCCTCCATGCTCAGACCCTCAAAAGTGTGTGTTGAATGAATGGATCTGGTTCTAGTCTTGCTTCTCAACTTTATCTCCCCATGACCTGCTCCTGTGCTAGTGTGCCCCCCCCAGCCCCTCACCATTTCTCACGCATGCCCAGTTCTTTACTGTGTCCTGCTTTGTCATTTTTAGATTTTTTTTCTTCCATGTTCCTTATTTCAACTCACATCTGTTTTCTTTTGGGCACCTTGTAACTTCTCAGTTCTGATGAAAAAGTCCTTTGTTTTTTTTCTCCCGCATTTTCTTTGTTGAACTCAGTCACCTCTCATTATGTTTCTTCCTTTTCTTGCCCTCATCCATTTCTGGTGTTAATTTTTGTGTTTCTGATTCTAGGTGTTTTGTCAATTCTCCAAATGCTTGTGTGAGGACATTTACGTCAGTTTGGAGTGCCGTTTCAGTTTCCTTCTGCTTCATGGTTTTGGATTGGGAGAATTTTCAGTAGCTCTTTGGTTTAGTTATGTTTTTTCTCTCTTCCCAAGCATTTTGGTGGTTCTCTTCCCGGTTCAGGAGCTTGCGTCTCTGTCAGAGATGCTGTTTCTCTGATGTGTGCTGGTTGTGATGGGTGGTGAGGCTCGGTGTGTCGTAGGAACCTTACTTCCTCTCCCTTCTGTGCCATAGCACCACTCCCTCTCTCTTCTTCTCTTCCAGAAGCAACACTTCTCTCTCACCTTCAAGCCCTTTCGCTCCATGAGCCTGGGGAGCTGAGAACTACTGGGCCTTGGGCCCATGTGTGAGACATGGACACTTGGCACACAACTTTCTCTCTTCATGGGTGATTTTGTCTGGGCTTCATTGGAGTCCCCTCCGTACCCCTCTTCTCTTTGCACACTTGCCTCTCTTCACACTCACTGGTGTGCAGCAGCAGAAGAAGCTTTTCTGGAAACTGGTGTTTCTTCTGACACTGACAGGTAATGTGAAGTTTGTGGTATTCTGTGCCCTTAATTGTGACAAATGGCTTGGGGGCCCGAGACGTTATTTGCCATCTTGTTGATTTTGTAGTCTTTTGGGAAGGATGTGTAGAGAGATTTGAATCCATGCAGCCGCCATGGTCCTCCAAACTGGAAAGCTCCCACAAGGCAAGTTATGTTCCCCCTGCCTTTAGGTGAAAAACCCAAGACTCAGAAAACCTAAGTTGCTTGGCCAAGATGGCACGGGCACCAAAACCCAGGATATTAGGAGAATTTTTCTTTTGCATGTATCAGAGAAAGTCTAATCTGCTATTATGAAGCTTATTTATGGTTTAGCAGAGGGGCAATGTAAATTTTCTTTATTACTTTAAAGATTTTATTTGTTCGTTTGTTTGTTTGTCAGAGAGTAAGAGAGCACATGAGCAGAGGGAGGGGCAGGCAGAGGAAGAGGGAGAAGCAGGCTTCCCTGCTGAGCAGGGAGCTCCATACTGAAGCCCAATCCCAGGACCCTGTGATCATGACCTGAGCTGAAGGCAGACGCTTAACCGACTGAGCCACTCAGCCGTCCCTAAATTTTCTTGATAAATTTAAAAAAATACTGTGGGGAAGTAAAGGTCTTCTGACAATGTTTAATGTTCCTTTTAAAGAAATTTCAGGTTTGGGGGCACCTGGATGGCACAGTCAGTTCAGTGTCTGACTCTTGATTTCAGCTCAGGTCATGACCTCAGGGTCATAAGATTGAGCCCCATGTTGGGCTCCACGCTCAGTGTGGAGTCCGCTTGTCCCTGTACCTCTGCTCCTCCCCCCACCCCCAAATACATAAATAAAATATATATTTTTTTCTCTTAATAAGTGATTCTTCCCTTAAAAAAAAAAAGAAGAAATTTCAGGTTTGGTTGTGGGTGTGATGGTATGTAAGTATGTACAGACTGAAAGTTTGTGTGGCTTTATTCTTTTGCAATGAAATGGAATTTTGCTGTGATTGTCTCTTGGTGCATATTTTTGAAGATCAAGAGGAATGTAATCCGATTTGTAACCTTAACGTTGGTTGTTTTAAGGTTAGAAAAGCACAGCCACTGTTGGAGAATGGTTCTGTTTCATTGTGGAAGGATCAGTAATTATTACTCTCCATGCATCCACCAGTTCCTTTTACTGTGACGGAGATATTTGTATCAAGTCTTCAGTCTTAGTATTTGTCTTGAGCATTTTGGTTTGGGGATTTGAGGACTAAGAGTGTCAAGTATTTTAGAGGGAGAGATAAGAATTCTCTGCTTTGTTTTGTTTTCTGTTTATACAGTTAATATCTACTTATGCTGATATTTTGAAAAAAATACAAGGAAAGAAAATCATCTGAAATCTCATTATCTAGAATCAACTACTGTTGATTTTCTGGTATTGTTTACTGGCTTTTTTTGTTTTCTGGGTTTTTTTTTTTTCTATTGTATATTATGCATGCTAGTTTGTAACCTACTTTTTTGGTGTACCAGTAAAATGTGAACATTTTTCCAATAAATCATCTATGGCATGATTTTTATTGCTCTATATTTATTCCTTTACATAGATGTGCCATACATTACCTAATCAGTCTGCTATTATTGATTTAGGTTGCTTGAGGTCATTTTTGTTATTATGGCATTACGGTGAATATTTTTACAAATATATCTTTGTGAATACTTTGATAAGTAAGGAGTAACTGACTCTCTTTTTTAAGATTGCCATTTTTCTTCTTGGAGAAGTAGAATAACATGTACAGGCTCTTTTGATGTCTGTTTGCTTTCCTTCAACTTTTCATCTTTGTTTTGTGTTTAACTAACTCCCTCCAGGCTCATTCCTTCACCCCTCAGTTTTTCTCCCTAGAGTTCACTTTTGCGTCGAATTACTCTGTTCTCTATAGCTTTGGGTGCCATCTATGTGCCGTTGACACCCAGACTACGGACCTTCTAGCTGATTTACAGTAAATCTCCAGCTGCTATTATAAAATCTGTAACAATGTGTTTGGTTCATAATCTCGCAGCAGGACCGAACATTTGTCATCCCTCCCACTCTCCCAGCAGGAGAGAGTTCTGAGCTGCAGAGCCGAGTTATCTACCTGCCTACTGGACATCTTGCCTGTGGTCACCAACAGACATTCAAACTTTAAGTGTAAAAAAAAAAAAATCATCATCATACCCACTAGCTTTTTTTTTTTTTTTTTTTTTTTTGGAGATAACTGTGTGCCTGGAATCATACCAAATGTTTTAAATGCATATGCCTTTTCTGTCATAGCACATAGGTTTACTATATTTCCCATTTTACAGATGATGAGAACAGACCATAGCAGGTAATGTAGAAGCTAGTAAATCTTCCTGTGCTAATTACAAACAAGCTTTGTGGCTGCAAAATGGAATTCTTGATGCTTCACCCTATAGCGGCTTCCCGAAGTATTTCTTGCCTTGGTAAATGGTGAGCTCTACCCAGGAGCTCATGCCAGCAAATTGGGAGATATCCCTGGTATCTTTTCTCCTTCATTTATCAGTATCTCCTGTTGATCCTGTTTTCCAAATATGCCTTGAATCATTCCACTGTTCTGCACCCGCTGTACACCTCCCCGCCACAGCCAGGTCACAGGCTCATCCTTTCTCAACAACTCCTGACCTGCTTCTGTTCCTGCCCCTCGGGATTAGTCCTCACATACAGAGTGGCCTTTATATAGTCAAATCTAATCCTTCACTGCGCTGCTCGTACCCTCCCATTCTCTTTCCGACCTCACTCTCACCTCCCGTGATGAGGCCACACTTTCTCTTCCTCAGGGCGCCCGCTCTTCCTTCTGCCTGAAATGCCCCTCAGCTCTGTCCTTCACCTGAGTAACTCCTGCTCCTGCCTCTGGTTTCATTTTAAATGTCGCTTCTGCAGGGCAGAAGCCTTCTCAGATCCCGGATGAGGAGCCTTCCTCTTTATATTGTCAGACTCCTACCCTCCAACCTCACAGCACTGAACACAGTGTACAGACTCCTGATCTTAGGTTTAGACTCATGGATAACTTCACCTGAGACTCTGTGGGATTATTTACCTGATAACTGCCCTTATGCTTCCCTCACCTGTCAATGTCCTGAGAAGGTTGTGTCTGTGTTTATTTTTACCCTTGAACCTTAACCCTAAGCACAATCCTTGGCACATAGCAGACATTCACCAAATATTTGAATGAAAAAAGCATGAATGTATTGAGTTTTGGCTGCACCTGGAAGTGAAATGAGTTGGGATGTCTCTTTCTGTTTCTTTCCCTTTCTGGGGGTGTGGGTGTGCAGTTGATTTTCTGTGTTTGTCCAGCAGGAGCCAAAGGACCACAAGCATGGGACCCACCTTTAGGCAAACAAGGGAGTGGTGGGCTCAGGGTGTGGAAGGGGTTATGTAATGGAACAGTAAGACTCAAAGGAGGGAAGAAAGAACACAGCAGGAGAGCCCCTTGTGATCCGTAAGAGGGTTTGAAGGGTTGAATTAGTCCCAGTTCTTAAAGTTTTTATTTGGTCAGCCATCTACTCAGTCAATATTGTGAAGTCAAACTTAGCAGCAGTTACTATGAGTCCTCTTTTTTTCCTTCCTGGTCCTCTCAACGAGAGGAATATCAGTGTTTCATTTTCTATGGCATAAAATTTCATTAACTGTGAGTATGCCATTTCTGCTTACAAGGACTTTTCGTGGAGCAGAAAGGAGATTACAAGGAGCCCTTCATGCTTGATTACTGCAAAGGAGACGGTATTCCGCAAGGGCCCCTCAGAGCCCATAATATGTCATCCTGGCAATATGTCCTCCAAGGCACCTACATGGCCCTCTTTGAAGGCTCAGAGGCATTTCGGTGTTGAAGGCAGTTGTTCCTTCTGATCATGCACGCTTCCTGCCTAAAGCAGGGAAGTCACAGAACAACTGTGTTGATTTAAATTCTGAATTCCTGTACCAGGGACAGTACCTTGATAGGCGTTGGCACCAAATGGAGACGTTTTCTGTAGTCCTGCTCTCCTGCATTATCTTCCTCCAACCACAAGGAATGGTGGCAGCGCGCGCCCTGTACATGTGCTTGTCATGACGTAGTTCCGCTTTTTGAAATGCCAGACTCGGAGCAGAAAGTAATGTGCTTTCTTCTGTCTCCATGCTTATGTGTTTCTCCTTTGAATTTTGAAGAGCATCCGAGGCTAGTGGGACTGCGCTTGGCCCTATGAGCTACTACACCAGAAACACTCCCTGGGCACTTGGACAGTGCAGGGGATTAGCAGAGGCTGGCAAACCCTGTCTGTAGAGGGGCAGGTCGTAAGTATTTGGGGGTTCATGAGCCATACGGTCTGTGGCTCACTACTCAGCTCTGTTGTTGAAGCGTGAAAGCAGCACAGACAGTACATAAATACATGGGCATGGCTGGGGTCCAATAAAACTTTTAATACACAATAAGCAGAGGGCAAGATTTGGCCCCTGGGCCATAGTGTGCCAATGTAATTAGCATTAATTGCCCAAACCAAAACATTTAAAACGGGGGAAGATGATTTGGATGGAGCAAACAAACAAAAAAAATGGGAGACTTGTTCTTATAGGGTCACTGGTTTTTGTTAACAAATGGGACTGTGTTAGATGCCCTCTCTACCACAGATAACAACACTGGTACTTGAGGCCATGTGACCAGAACCAAATTTAGATATGCAGAAGGGCATAAATCCAATCCCATTCCTTATAATTAATGTTAATACTTCTAGACTGTCTTCGGTCAGCAGGAATCAGACGTCTGCTGTTCCTTCCTTGGCGTGATGAGATCCTGACACAAGTCCATCTTAGAGTGGGTCTGGATCTTCTGCTAAAGTAACATGACCTGTTGGTAACCAGTACATCAGGGATCACCGCCTGTGATAATGGCCCCTCGTGTGACTAGACCACTAGTTTCTGCAACCGTGAACATTGCTGAGAGAGCGGACTGTGGCCAGAATCTGTAGAAGTTGGCAAATATTGGCAAACATTCAAGCCACTGTCCAAGAGAAGTCGTTACTGTTACTATTACTGTTGAGTTTCAGGAAATGCTTTTGAAAGAGAAGTAGAAGTAGATGACAAATTGAGTTGGTTGGTTTTTTGGTTTTCTTTTTTTTTTTCCTTTGTTTTGTTTTGTTTTGTTTTCTGCTTTCTTGAGGAAACTTCTTCCAGGAGACATGAGAAATTTCAGACATTGATGCTTAACTTTGATGTGGGGAAAGGTTTGTTAATAATGCAAGAATTCCATGGAGTTTTCGATCTAGTCCAACCCTTTCTGTTTCACAGTTGGGGAAAGATGGTTATCCCAGTAATGTCATCCTGCTTGTTCTCATAGTTTGCTCTATTATCTACGGCTGTATAGTCTAAAGGGATAAATTCAGAGCTAGCAAATCAGAAGTGGATATAACAGTTAGTGTGTTCTTTATGGCGTATTGATTGTATCCATCATCAGAGTGGAGGTGGGCGTGCGAGTTGCCATATTTAGTAAATAAAAATAGGACACCACATTAAATTTGGACTTCAGTGAAACAAGAAATTTTTTTTTAGTATAAAAGTTTATTATAGAATGCAATATTTGAGACATACTTATATTAAAACATGCCTTGTTTATTTGGTATTCAGATTTAACTAGATGGTTCTATATTTTATTTGAGCCGTACTGGGGGCTCTATAAGCTGGGGGAAATATATACTCAGAACCCAAGTTTCATGGGGGAAGGTTTTTTGAACAGGGTGATAGCTAGCATGGAAATTTTAGCTTGAAGCCTTGATTTTTCTTGAAATGACCAGAGCTTTGGTTCTGGTGTTGTGTAATGTGCTCTACCATGACAAAGGAATAAGAAGTGGGCAGTTTCAGTCATGTTTTTGTTTAGTAATTTCATAAACAGAAGCTCAGCTGGTATTCCTTGGGCCTTCCTGAAACCCAGCTGCTGGCACGGCTAGCCAGCACTTTTCGGGGAAGTCGTGTGGAAACAAATGAACATGGTGTTTGAGGCTGCTTGAGGAGGACGTGGGGGTCACTTCATGCAGGGCGGAAAGGCCAGGCTGGAGAACGGACATGAAAGGAGCCTGTTTGCCTAAACCAGGTCTAAAAAGATGTTAGCACACTCAGAGTGGGAAATTGGTGCATACATCTGTTATTTGAAGACTGGACGAATGCAGAGGAATATATCCAAGTGACTTTCTTATAAGTGTATTTTTGAACTGAAATGTGCTTCTTCAAGACATCACTCTGGCATGCTTATTTACTTTGAAACTTGAACCAACAAGAGCACACCAGGTCGACCCCTTAGCCTTTTCAGGGTATACTCTTACTCTTGGGAACTAGACTGGGACATCAGAATAGAGGTACATCACTTCTTTCTCTCTATCTGTCTCTTGCTGTCTCTGCTTCTCTTTCCCTTTCCCAGTGCAAGTTGTATTTTGTGATAGTTGTAAGTGACAAAGGTTAGCTTAACGGATGAGTTAATAAAATAAAATAAAGGAGTGGTCCACATGTCCACTGGGCTTCTTCGAGTTGAGTATTTATGTGCCTTAACATTGAAGAATCAAATATTTAGAAGTCCAGCTTTCTAATTTCTTTTTTTTTTAAGTTTTTTAATGATTTTATTTATTTATTTGAGAGAGAGAGAATATGAGAGGAGAGAGGTCAGCGGGAGAAACAGACTCCCCAGCAGGGAGCCCGATGTAGGACTTGATCCCAGGACTCCAGGATCATGACCTGAACCGAAGGCAGTCGCTTAACCAACTGAGCCACCCAGGTGCCCCCAGCTTTCTTCTAAGCAGAACAGAATCACATTAAGAATGTAATGTTAGTTATCCTGATACTGTGATTTTATATGAGCTCGTGAACATTATTTTGGATGGTCAAGCTTCACAGTTGAACCTCAGTTTTAAGCACGTGAATTATCTACGTCTTTTAAGTTCCTAAACCAACTTCCTTCTGGCGTGTGCTTTTAGGCATCTTCTCTCAGCCGTCAGGTTGATGTTTATGCAAGGCACTCAAACTTTTTCTTAAGGCATAAACTTTCATATTAATAGGAAGTTATGCAAAATAAGTCTTATAGTGAATATAAATAACGTTTGTTATCCATCCTTTTGATTTATCAGTTCCATTACTATTTTTTTAAGCAAGAATTACTGAAAAATGAATAGATACACTTCATGTTCCCATTGAAAGAAATATACTAATGAGCTCCTCAAACATTCCAGGATGTAATGTTAGTCTATTATTAAATATAAATCTTCATTATTAACTTGTTACATTTATGTGTTACTTCACAGCTTAGAAGTTACTTTTATTTCCATTGCCTCCCATGATACTTGGCAACAACCCAGAGTTATTTTGATTGAGATGTACAGGGATCATTATCTTCAGCTTATAGATAAATAAAATGAGGTTCAGAAAGGTTGAGATGATTTACCAAGCACCTGATAGCTATTAAGTACTGGAGAGGGGATTAAAGTTCTAGTCTTTCTAAAAGACCATTAGCATGGAAAATTTAAACTTCTACCAAGTAAACAGCATACTGTGGTGAACCCCCATGTACCTGTCCTCCAATCTCAACAATTCTCAGTATTCTGCCACCTTAAATCCTCTATACCTTCACCAGCTCTTAGCACCCCCCCCCCATGATGATGGTGTCAGTATTTATAGTTTTTAAATGTTTATATACACTGGGAAGCACTAACCTTAGCTTTATAGCTTGGACAAACAGGGTATACCTATATAACCTATACCCTAGGAAGATAATTCCGTCTCCTCAGAAAGTTCCCTCATTCCCCTTCTCAGTCAACTCCCCACCCTCCCTAGGTAACCACTGTTCTGGTTTCTTTTGGTTTTGTTTTTTGTTTCTTCCTACCAGAGATGAGTTTTATGTGTTCTTAAGTTTCATAGGAGTGGACTCTTTCAGAACATACTCCTGCCTCAGGCTTCTTTCGTTCAGCACCATGGCGGGGAAGCTCTAGTCTTTTGACCCAGGGTTAGGTGCTTTGTTCAGACTGGTGCTCTAGTCCTATCCCAGAGCTACAGAAAGATGATTTCCTGAATGATACCCTGGGAAAACCCAGGTCCTGGCCTCATATCATCATTGCTTAAGCTCACAGAGGGAGACGGACAGTTTTTCTTGACATATGAGGTACCCATCATTCCCTCCAGTGAGAGCAGATTCTGTTTGGAAGGTTGGCGGTGGAGGAGTTGCTGCACATGAAATATTTGCCTGTAGCTCACCAAGTCATTCGCTTATACGGAATGCTTCCCCACCCCTCAGGTTCCCTCCCTACTAATTTCCCCTAATCTGTCTGCCTATATGTTTTTGGAGGCCTCTTGATCAAATTCCATTTGAGCTTGTGCTGATTTTTTTAAGGTCAAGTACAGATAATTGTAAGAATCAGAAGCCATTTACCTGTCTCCTCATTTTTTTTTTTAAAGATTTTATTTATTTATTTGACAGACAGAGATTACAAGTAGGCAGAGAGGCAGGCAGAGAGAGAGAGGAGGAAGCAGGCTCCCTGTTGAGCAGAGAGCCCGATGCGGGGCTGGATCCCATGACCCAAGCCGAAGGCAGCGGCTTAATCCACTGAGCCACCCAGGCGCCCCTGTCTCCTCATTTTTAATGGGATTACTTGACGGTTTAGTTTTGCTAATTAAGTAGAAGAGGAATGATCAAAATAGTGGTTAAATTACTGTACCCAGAGCTTGCATTTCATTTCATTTCATTTAAAAGAAATCCGTGGGAACTCAACAGTGGAATTACAGCCAAATGTAGTTTTCTTCTGTAGGGAATTTTCTTTGAATTCGTTAACTCAGTTATCTCTGTTTTAAGTTACAGAAGGACAACATAGACCAAAAATAAAATAAAACAAAAGCAAAATTACCCTTGCATGTCACTCTTAGGGGATATATGTGTAAGAGTTTATATAAGGAAGGCTCATAAGTAGAGTCGTGAACCCAAGGATGAACTCATTTATAGGTGCCTTTGGCGTCTACGGCAGACGGTTTCTTTCCCAAAGAAGGTTTATATACTGACGTTGCTGAATTACTTGTAGTTTCTTTAACTGATTGAAAAGAAGAGAGTCTGAAAGGTACAATTAACTTTGACTTTATTCCATTTGCTGTTTGTGTTCGGTTTGAGTCAACAGTGGACGATTCATTTCCCCGTGAACCCTTCGAAGGATGTGGCTGGCTTTGTGGATCACAGCATTGAGGACCCTTGCTGAGATCCTGGTCACTCATTAGGAGGTGCTGCTTGGTGATCTAAATCTGACCTTTTCCTTCAGTTATTAGCTGGAATGCTTCCGTAAAGAGAAACTCTTCTGTATCACGTTCTTGCTTATCCATTACAAGGAGCAGGCTTGTAATAGAAAGCAAGATACATGCTGATTCTTTCTCTTTCCTTACCAGTTTCAAAGTGAGTTGGTTAACCGGCTTCCTCTAAAAGTGACCAGTAACTTTTTAAGTGAATTTATGGATTTAATAAACACATTTGATCTGTTTGAATTGCAATCATTATTCTGTTTGATGATCAAATTACCCAATTTTTGGCTAGGGGAGCCTCTTCTAATTGGCTTCGGAATTGTGTATATAGTATACATGTGTGTACATGTATTAATCAATCATTCACTTATTTCTCTCTCTACTTATTTATTTAGAATGTGTTTCATAGACAAGATGTTCCAGGCTCATTGTACTTTTTATTCCCAGACCTCAATTCAGCCATTTCTCTAAGGGAGCTCTAGTTCCTTTTGATGGAAATAGTATTTCAAGACACAGTATGAACTCTAGGGGTAGTGATTGCTGCTGGTGAGTCATTATTTTTAGGTCCTTTCAGGGCATAAAGTTGGGAAATTAAGCACATTCCTTCATGAGTTTGAACTTCCAATTCGAATTAAAGTTTACTAAGAAATGATGATTGTTTGGAAAATTGTGAAGTGAATAACCAAGGACTGTACACTAATGGTGAAGAGGCTAAGGAAATAATTATAAAATTACAGAAAACGTTGCAGAGGGATCTCGAAATATCTGATCTGGTTTTCTGCCTACTTCTTTGCCCTTTCACAAAAGCTACATTTGAACATGTCTGAGTAGAGAAAAGGATCAAGAAGGTGAAGCTCAAATCTTAGTCACTGGCTTCAGCTGGACAGGAAATGGCCGGGCGCCTTGATGTGAAGTGATTTATGTGAAGTGAGCAGATCAGAAAACACATTATGGCAGTTCAAATGGAAAACTTGGTATTGAGTGAATTTCAGCTTCAGTTGACAACCTCCTTCAACTGTTTTCTCACTTTGAACTTTTTCTCGGGAAAGGGCTTTTTTCTTTAGAAATGAGATATTTGGTGTGTGAAAACAAGGCAAAATTAACTGCCAGCAAGCCCCCTCATACCCATGGTAGTTCTGGTTTTCCTTCATAGTCAAGAAAGCTTCTGCATCGTTTTTGTCAGATTTCTCCTACTGGTCTTAACTTGAATGTTGTTGTTACTTGCGAGGCAGTGTGTAAGACATTTCGACAACTATTTTGTATTCTACAGGGTGGAGGCAAGAGGCCCAAGCTTTGGTGTCCTCTGGTTAGTGTGGAAGGCATATGCGTTCATGTACACATTCAATATCTAAGGCAAAACATTACACATATTCATGTTATTACCATAATTAGAGATGCAAACATGAATATTTTACTGTCTGTAAAGGGAGATTCAGAATTAAATACAGATGTAAATTTTTGTTCGTTGCTAGGAAAACTGCTTATAAAGGTTTAAAATGCCAGTCTCAAAGTATGTCTGTTTTCACATTGAATATCTACAATAAATGAAGTAAATGTGTTAAATATTCTCAATTGTTTTAGTATTAAATATTCTCTAATGCTTCTTATGAAAGGGAATTGGTTTTGATGGGGAAAAATACAAATATGCCAGCTTTTTGAAAAAGATGTATTTATTTATTTGAGACAGAGAAAGAGCATGAGTGGTGGGGAGGGGCAGAGAAAGAGGTAGAAGCCAACTTGCCTCTGGACAGGGAGCCTGATGCAGGACTTGATCCCAGGACCCTAGGATCATGCCCCGAGCTGAAGGCAGACCCTTAACTGACTGAACCACCTAGGTGCCCCAAATATACTAGCTTTTAAGGTTAGTAATATGTTAGCAAAACTCTATTTCATTATTCTTATTCAGAATCTGTCTCCAAGGAAAGCATTTCATGAATCAAGATACATAAATGAAGTGTTGTTTATGTTTATCTTAAACTTAATATTCATTTTTAAAGAAGAAATATTAATATTTTGAAAGCAGCATCAGTGAAATGCAATGTTGTAGCGACAAGTTTCCTTTTGATATATTTTTTAAAAGATTTATTTATTTGAGAGAAAGAGAGAGAGCGAGAGAGCGCATGCAAGCAGCGGTTGGGGGCAGAGGAAGAGGGAGAGAGAGAATCTCAAGCTGATTCCCCACTAATCAAGAGCCCGACAAGAAGCCTGATTTGACAACCCTGAGGTCATGACCTGAGCCAAAATCAAGAGTCAGAGGTTTAACCAGCTGAACCACTGGTGCCTCCTCCTCTTTTATTTCAAAGAAATATAACTTAATAGCCTCCCTCTAAGCCTATGGGATCCATTGGATTAAAGACGGAAGAGGCTGGCCTTCATTAAAATTAAAAACTTCTCCTCTGTGAAAGATAATGCCAAGGAAATGAGAAGACAAGCCACAAGCTTAAGAGAAAATGTTTGTAAAAGATATATCTGATAAAAGACTATTACCCAAAATATACAAAGAATTCTTGAAACCAAACAATAAATAAACAAACTGATTTAAAAATGGGCCAAAGACCTTAACAGATACCTCACCAAAAAAGAGATAAAGATGGCAAATAAGCATATGGAAAGACACTCCACATCATATGTCATCAGGCGAATACAAATTGAAACAACAATGAGATACCACAGCATTCCTTTTAGAATAAATAAAACTCCGGAACACTGATAGTACCAAATGGTGGTGAGGATATGGAGCAATAGGAACGCTCATTTGTTGATGTTGGTGGGAATGCAAAATAGTATTGGTTGCTTTGGAAGAAAGAGCGGCAGTTTTGTTTTTGTTTTTTTTTAAATATTTTATTTATTTATTTGATAGAGAAAACAAGTAGGCAGAGAGGCAGGCAGAGAGAGAGAGAGGGAAGCAGGCTCCCTGCCCAGCAGAGAGCCTGATGCGGGACTCGATCCCAGGACCCTGAGATCATGACCTGAGCCCAAGGCAGTGGCTTAACCCACTGAGCCACCCAGGGTCCCAGATCGGCAGTTTTTTACAAAGCTCAACAAACATACTCTTACTATATGATCTGTGGTCACTCCTTGGTAGTTATCCAAAGGAGTTGAAAACCTATGTCCACCCAAAAGCCTGTACAGGAATGTTTCTAGAAGCTTTATTCATAATTACTAAAACTTGGAAGCAACCAAAATGTCTTGCAGTAAATGAATGTTTCAATGGAGTATTATCCAGCACTAAAAATAAATGAGCTATTGGGTACCTGGGTGGCTCAGTTGGTTAAGCAACTGACTGCTTTTGGCTCAGGTCATTATCCCGGTGTCCCAGGATCAAGTCCCACATCAGGATCCCTGTTCAGCGGGGAGTTTGCTTCTCCTTCTGACCCTCTCCCCCATGCTCGCTCTCTCCCTCATTCCCTCTCTCTCAAATAAATAAAATCTTAAAAAAAAAAAAAAGAAATGAGCTATCAAGTCATGAAAAGTCATGCAGGGAGCTTAAATGCATATTGCTAAGTGAAGGAAGCCAATCTGAAAAGGCTTCATACTGATTCCAACTATAGGACATTCTGGAAAAAGTAAAACTATGAAGGCAATGAAAAGCCTAGTAGTTGCTCAGGGGTCAGAGTGGTTGGGCGGGGAAGGGATAAACAGATGGACGCAGAGGATTTTTAGGGCAGTGAAAATATTCTCTAAATTATTGTAATGGTAGATGTCATTATATGTTTGTCCAAAGCCATAGAGTATACAATAACAAGAGTGAACCAGAATTTAAATTATAGACTTCGGGTGCTTATGATGTGTCAATATGGGTTCATCAGTTGTAGGAAATACACGAGTCTGGAGGACAATGTTGGTAATGGGAAAGGTTTGCCCGTGTGGCTGTGGCGTTCATGGGAAGTCTCTGTACTTCCTCTTCAATTTTGCCATGAGCCTAAAACTGCTGTAAGAAATAAAATCTTAATTTTAAAAAGTTCTGGGAGGGAAAAAAAAGTGCTAGAAGAAAATCGGAATCCTAGGGTTTTTATATCTCTCAGCGTTTCTTGGAATTCATAAATTGGGAAATATGGAATAGAGGTGAAGAATCAGAATTGAAATTCAGAGTTGGGGAAAATATGTCCAAATCCCATATGATACTCAGTATACCCAGCACTTGGCACTTATCTTCTTTTGTAAGATACATTTGCAAATTTATAATGGAAATGGAACCCGTGTTAGTATGATCCTGGACAAAAGTACAGCTAGAATAGACTGTGGGAGTTGGAAGGAGTTTTGTGATCATCTGATAGCCTAACATCTTCAGTCTATAAATAAATAGACCAAGCCCCACAGTCATTGCTCAGTGACTTGCAAAGCGACACACTTCAAAGCAGCAGGGCTGTGACTAGAAACCCAGACATCCAACTCTTGGTCAGTGTGTTTTTTAGCTGTATTGGGATGCTTGGTGATTGTGCCTTTCTCTCTCTGACCACATGTCTTTCACACCTTGGTTAGGAAGCCTCCGGCTTGCAGAGATGCTCAGGTATGGGTTTATGCGTGCTTCACACACGAGACCCAGAAATTCTCAGTGCTTTCTAAAATGATGATGATCAACTTAAACTTGACCTCAGGATATCCTTGAAGCCTCTGACGTTGTAGCCTTTCGCCAAGAGCTTTCTCCTCTTGTTGGTGAGAGTCACACTAAGCCCATATTTAGAACAGAGGACAGGACCGTTGCCTGGTAACAGGAGGCTCAGGGAGCTGTCCAGAGTGGGTGGGCCTCCTCACATGATGACCCACAGTTGGACTGCACAAGGAACTCTCTTCTAACACTGTTCTAAGTAGTGAATGCTAGTTGCTTTGTTCCTTAAGGTTTTCCCGTTATTCTTGTGTTATGGAAATGATCGAATGAGGGAAAAGGAAAAACCGTAAACAAAAAAAAAGGAAATCAAGTCCCTTGAAGTTACTTGGTCGGTGGCATTGTTCCATCATATAAATGTCCAAAATGGATCATCAGGCCAATACTGTGGATTTATAAGGCATTGTCTCCTTTAATAATTGGGCTATAATGTATTTGGTCTGCAGGCAGTATTGCTCTGTGGGTGTGTGTGAGCCTCTCACAATAATTGTGTAATCTCCAAGGGGTCCCTGGGCCGTAGATAGGGAATCACTGCTAGGCAGCTCAAGGTGGGGGGGGGGGGGTGTGTGTGAAAATTCAAGAGTATTATCAGTGGGGCACGGTGTTTTGTTTTTTTTAATACGTCAGTTTTTTAGAATTTTGTACTGATTGTTTCTGTTAAAAAAAAAAAGTGTGAGTGAGTGTGTGTGTGTGTGTGTGTTTGTACAAAATGACTAAATACAGCCCCTGAAGTTTGCACAGAACCATTAAATTTAGTTCAGACCATTTCAAGTTGTAGGACTGACTAACCCATAGTTGTATGAGAGGTCATGGAATCTTTGATTTGAAAGATTCAGGCCAGCTCTTGGAAGTGTGGCAACATTCGGGGGGCAAGTGTGAGCAGGTCAGCATGCTCCCCGGCTGTCACTGGTCCCCATCTGACAAGACTGCACTGTGTACACACTAGACTGTTGTATTTTTTTTTTTTTTAAGATTTTATTTATTTGGGCGCCTGGGTGGCTCAGTGGGTTAAAGCCTCTGCCTTCGGCTCAGGTCATGATCCCAGCATCCTGGGATCAAGCCCCACATTGGGCTCTCTGCTCAGTGGGGCGCCTGCTTCCTCCTCTCTCTCTGCCTGCCTCTCTGCCTACTTGTGATCTCTGTCTGTCAAATAAATAAATAAAATACTAAAAAAAAAAAAAATAATAAAAAAAAAAGATTTTATTTATTTATTTGATAGAGAGAGACATAGCAAGAGAGACACAGCAAGACACAAGCAGGGGGCATGGGAGAGGGAGAAGCAGGCTTCTCGCTGAGCAGAGAGGGCTCCATCCCAGGACGCTGGGATCATGACCCGAGCGGAAGGCAGACACCCAATGGCTGAGCCACCCAAGCATTCCTCGCACTAGACTGTTTATTCCCACCAACATTCACATATTGAATAACTAACCCTCAAAGGATGGCATTGGGAGGCGGGCCTTGGGAGCTAATTAGGTCCTGAGGATGGAGCCCTCATGAACGAGATCAGTGCCCTTTGAAAAGAGACCTCCCAGAACTCTCTTGGCCCTTCCACCTTGTTTAAGCCAGACAGTCCCTGGTATTTCGGTCTAGCAGCCCGAATGGACAAAGTCAGGGTACTGGAGCCTTCAACCTTTGTCTTTCACTGTCTTTGTCTCTTGCTTCCCTCTTCTACCCATTTCATCCCCCCTTTCTCTTCCTTTTTCTCTTCTTTCCCCACTTTGTGCTGCAGATATTTGAGCATCGTGTAGCTGTGGGAAGTTTACAGACTAGTGGTTAAAAGGTGCACCTAAAAAGAGATCAGAGAAATCTCTGTCTGCAAAACTTGCTTCAAAGGCCGGGGCAAGAATGCGGTGCTATGAGATGCTGATAGAGGGAGGGCCCCGCCCGCGGGATCAGAGAACGTTCCCTGCGGACTGACCTTTGGGCTGAACTGGGACTAACTCCTTGATGAAGAAAGGGAAAGAAGTGTTTTCCAGGCAGAGCAAGCGGAACCTGTTTCAAGAATCAAAAGGAGGGATAACGTGGGTGGGGCGGGGCAAGGAGAAATCACTCTAAGGTTTGCAGGGCCACCTGTTTGGAATTCTGGTCTCAAGCCTAAACCTCAGCCCTTCTGGGAAATGCGCTTTTGGGCCCAGCTGATTCAGGGACTACATTGCCCCCAGTGGACTGCCTATGTGTGATCTCTGATTTATGGGACGCCACTGCTTTCAGGGCTCTTCACTGACAGTGTTAGTCAGCCGGAGCTGGCGCAAACGGAAGCTGGTCACACACGAGGTGGCTTAAACAATAGGCGCTTATTTTCTCACAGTTCAGAAGCTACACGTTCAAGATCAAGGTGCCATCGGCGTTGATTTCTCGTGAGGACTCTTTCCGGCCCACGGATGACCATCTTCTCCCTGTGTCCTCACATGGTTTCTGTGTGAGCTGGAGTGAGAGGGGGGACGAGAGGCAGATTGATCACTATTGTCTCTTCCTCTTCTTATAAAATGCCAGTCCTGTATGATTAGGGCTTACCCTTCTGACCTCCTTTGACCTTTATCACCTCCCTCACAGCCCTAGATCATATCCAAATACAGCCATGTTGAGGGTTAGAGCTTCAACATATGAATTATGTGGAGATGTATCTTTAATATGTCTCCCTGACCTGTCACAACCTGGAACATGACATCTTTTTTAAAAAATTTTATTTATTCATTTGTCAGAGAGAGAGTGAGAGTGAGAGAGAGACCATAGCAGGGGGAGCAGCAGGCAGAGGGAGAAGCAGGCTCTCTGCTGAGCAGGGAGTCTGATGTGGGGCTTGATCCTGGGACCCTGGGATTCTGACCCGAGCCAAAGGCAGGCACCTAACCGACTGAGCTACCCAGTCACCCCTGGAGCATGACTTCTGATGACTGTCCCCAGGATAATACCTCGTGATTTACAGTGGGCAGGTGTCTCAGAGGAGCACAGAAGGGTAAAGGCCTGCTGGCATTTGGGCTTGCCCCTTTGAATACCAGGGAGAGAACCAAACAGAAACCGATTCTGCTGAGTCAGCGCGCTCTGGCACAAAGCCATAGGGCCCGTGGTGGATCAGCTTGCTCGGTCTCCGAAGTGGGCGTAGTGTTTGTGACGGCAGCTGGTGCTCAGCAGGTCAGTAGGAAAGTCAACAGGAAGCCGGACTGCATGGAGAGAGGCTGAGACTTCCAGATGCAACCTGCAGCCTTGTGACTTCAGGCGCTAACAGGTGGCTTTAGGAATCACGTGAGGCCTGCCATCTGTAACAAGACCACAGAGAAGAAAATGATGGAACTACAGTCATCCCCGGTTCTTGTCCTTTGGTCAGATCCATGGTAGCTGTTGTTAAGTACATTCAGTTGTAGGGCCCATGCTTTTTCTGGAACTTTTAAATGAATGACCCTTGGAAAAGTCCCATTAAAAAAAAAAACA
Source organism: Meles meles (assembly GCF_922984935.1). Taxonomy (NCBI): domain Eukaryota; kingdom Metazoa; phylum Chordata; class Mammalia; order Carnivora; family Mustelidae; genus Meles; species Meles meles. The sequence goes on from NC_060074.1 coordinate 74,442,864, forward strand.
TACTGGGGAGATGAGTAGCATGACATCCTACACGTCATTCTTGGGTATTTTCTGGGCATCTGCATACATATGGCATCCACAGGACTGTGAGCACATGGGAAGAGGAAGTCAGAGAGGCGGGGCTGTTTTTTTGTTTTTGTTTTTTTTTTGTTTTTGTTTGCCAGGGCATCAAAAGCTATCAAAGCAAGGTTTATTATTTTCTCCTCGATGATGTGAGTCTGTCGATAACATTTGCCCTTTCCCCACTTGACCTCTTCCCTATTCTTTTTTAAAAAAATTTTTTTAAGGATTTTTATTTATTTATTTGAGAGAGAGAGAGAGATGGTGGAGGGTCAGAGGGAGAGGGAGACTTCCTGCTAAGCAGGGAGCCTGATGGAGACTCAATCCTGGGACTCCAGGATCATGACCTGAGCCGAAGGAAGTTGCCCAACCAAGTGAGCCATCCAGGAGTCCCCATATTCTTATTATAGGATTCTGCAATAGGATGAATTATATAGAGTGGATTTCATTCTATTATTGGCTGAAAGGGTTAATGATAGAAAGAAAACTTAGAATAGCGTAAGCCACATCCTACACTCTACTAGTAGATAGAGCTTACGTAAATACAGACCGTGTACTATCTGAAGTGTTTGACAGGTTTACAGGCTTCCTAGGAGTCAGAAAAAGGTCAAAATCTGAAGAAAAGAACATTGGACAGGAAACACAAGGCTGAGAGAAGTACTGTGGTGGTGATAGATGAATAAACAAGAAATTATTGAACACACGCTGGGTATGAGACTGTGTGTGGAATGCAAGGGCATAGAAGGATTTAAAACAACCAAGGAATTTACATTTTAAGATAGACCGGATATAAATTTGAGCAAAATATAAAATCATCACGTAATTGAAAAAAAGTACGAATGAGATGTCAGAAGGTGGTATATCATTTATCACCAAATGAAGAGTGCTACTGATGAAGTGATTTTTCTCCACTCACATCCAAACTCCGTAACAGCAAGGACCACCAAGGGCATGTTGGCAATGGTTAGTATAGTGGTAGGCATTCATTTAATTAATCAAGGCAAGGGAACACAGCTTTTTTTTGGGGGGGGGGGTTTATTGTTTTAATTTTTTTTTCTATTTTATTTTATTTCTTTTCATTGTTCCAGCATTCATTGTTTATGCACCACACCCAGTGCTCCATGCAATACTGCCCTCCTTAATATACACCACCAGGCTCACCAAACCCACCCCCAACCCTGCTCCCCTCCAAAACCCTCAGTTTGTTTCTCAGAGTCCACAGTCTTTTTAAAGGAAGGATGGCATTTTTTGCTTGTTTGTTTAAAAGGTATGACTTATGTACAATGAAGTATGCAAATCTTAAACATAGGCTCAGTTAATTCTCTCTGTATCCATGCATTATTCTCTCTGTATCCATGCATTAAGCCACCTCCAGAAGAAGATTGAGAGCATTTCTAGCACACTGGAAGGTTCTGTCACCCCTCTTTCAGTCTGTACCAACCCATAGTAGCTGCCTTTCTGACCGCTGTCCCTGCACGCCAATTCAGCCAGGCTTTGAACTTCACACACATGGAATTATACAATCATACAACTCCTTGCATTGAGATTCGTCCCCCTTGTTGCTTGTTCTTGCAAGCATTGGTCATTCATTCTGGTTCATTTCTGTGTATCATTCTTAGTGGCCCTTGGGCTTACTTCAAGTTTGGTGCTGGTAGGAATACAACTGCTGTGAACATGGCCAGATTTGTCTTTTGATGGACGTCAGCACTCCCTTCTCTTGAGCGTCTCTCCAGGAATGGAACTGGTAGGTCACAGAGTATTACTACCTTGAGCAGATTTGTCCAGCATTTTTCCAAAGTGCTCATCCCAACTTAAATTCCCCCCCAGCAATGCAAAAGAATTTGACTACAGATTCTAAATTGGTTTTCTAGGTTTCATGAAAGGTCATTCAAAACTTACAAAGACCCTAGTCATTACAATCCAAGGGAATGCATTTTTCTCAGTGTTAGTATTGCTCATGTTTCCATGCTCTAAACTCTCGAAGCCAGCATAGGCATTCGGTCAGTATTTGAGTGGATCCTGAGACAGGTCCACAGTTTAGGAAGGAAAGTGAATATGACAGCATAGCCTAGTGACAACTAATTATTGAGTTCTGACCTTCACAGATACCAAGGTTCTCAGCTTTATCCCTTGCCAGTTTCGTGATGTCATTCCTTCTACAATTTTAATTGAGTCTGCTCTGTGCCAAGAAGTCTTGTCCTACTGTTTCTGCTAAATAAAATTAAGGATGTCAGGCAAGGCCCACAACAATACGGTTGCTGGTCCAGGACGGGTTGGTGACTGAGTGGGACGGGTTTGTGGATTACACCTTGGTAAAGGGAGCCTATGATGGGGCCTTGCAGCACAGTTGAGCATGGGATCAGGGCAGGTTTGTAACAAGCAGGATGGGAAGTAAGCAGTAAATGCTTTCCAAGAAATTCTTCTGTGTGGTTCTCTTATCAAGGAATAGGAAGAACCACCAAGCATGACCAGGGGTAATTTGAGTCTTGAATACATGTAGTGTGACTGTTGAGCAAAGCTTCTTTAAAAGCTAACATTTGGGGATGCCTGGGTGGCTCAGTAGGTTAAGCGTCTACCTTTGGCTTGGATCATAATTCCCAGGGTCCTGGGGTTGAGCCCCATATCAGGCTCTCTGCTCAGCAGGGAGCCTGGTTCTCCCTCCTCCACTCCCCCTGCTTGTGCGCCCTCTCTCTGTGTCAAATACATAAATAAATAAATAAATAAATAAAATCTTCAAAATAAATAAATTAATGAAGTAATAAAAGCTAACATTGGGCACCTTCTACATACCAGGCATTCTTTTCTCGTCATTGCAGCCCTGTGCTTACAGGGATTTCGCAGCCCATTTCACAGTTAAGGAAAGCAAGGAACAGAGAAAATATCTAACTTAGCCAAAGTCATACACCTAGAGATAAGAAGAGCAGGATTTGAATCTAGATGCTTCCAGAGACTGGGTTCTTAGACAGTCACTGCCCAATAGCTGTCTGTTAGGGTACTTTAAACTTCTACATGCATAGTATTTATTTCTATGAACCTCATAAAAGTTGGGTATTTGAAATGAACATTTCACTCCTTTTTAGCATGTTATTTCTCCCTGGATGGTTTGCAAACTTGTAGTCTAAAGAAAGTTTGACTTATGGAGGTAGTAGAACAATCCAAGGATCTCAGCTTTTGAAAAGAAAAATTTTAACCGAGTGTTAGTTGATCTGTATCAGAAGGTCTGTAAATTAGTAGACCAACATACTATTCAGTAACGTTTCTTTATTTTTGCATAAACTATGGTGTATGCCATGAGAACTAAAGGATAATTCTGAAATCCAGAAATTTGAGAGCTGGAAAACTCTTGCATGCAATTACCAGTGGAGTGTCTGGCATGTGGTGCGTGCGGTACTAGGTCCTGAACATGTATCACTTGTAATCTTCCTAGCAACTTGAACTAGGTTTTATTATATCCCAGAAGCCCATTTTTCAGATGCAGAAACAGGACCAGAAAATCCTGCCTGGTTTCATAGCTAGAAAGCACCACCACAGGGATTTGAACTAAGCCTGTTTGACCCCAACACCACGCTCTTTCCTTGATAACACGCTCTTCCACTTTGCCCAAAGGAGGCACTCGATTTCAAGGAAGTTCCTGCTCTGTGATAACATAGCTCACCTTGCTATCCCATCCATTTTTTTTAATCAGTCTATGGCATCAAATTAAATTTCCAGAATAGCTTTGAATTGTAATGGATGGCATAGTTCCCTGTCTCAACATTTTACAGTGTATTCTGATATTACTGACAATACTATCTATCTAAATGCGGGGTGCCTCGGTGGTTCAGTGGGTTAAGCCTCTGCCTTTGGCTCAGGTCATGGTCTTAGGGTCCTGAGATCAAGCCCCATATCGGGCTCTCTGCTCAGCAGGGAGTCTGCTTCCCCCTCCCCCTCTGCCTGCCTCTCTGCCTACTTGTGATCTCTCTCTGTCAAATAAAGAAAAAAAAATCTATCTATCTAAATACAGCAAACTTTAGACCTATTAGACCTGATTTAGTTGTCAGATTTTTTTTTTTTGTGGTCTCATGAGCAAACAAGGAAGTTACTATGGAAACCAAATAGAAACCCAGATGAACTGATAACGGTAAGAGGCCCAAGAAATTGGGCAGCTTGAAATATTCCATCCAAGTAGCATAGGGGATAAAAGAGAAGGACTTGAAGAGAACTTAGGCCAGAGTTATTCAGTTAAGTCATATAACAGATTATACAAACCTGATATTTGTTTAGAGTCTGTTTTATCATTTAACCCGTTGTGTAATTTATGATGATACCACTGACAATGTTTACCTAATTTGTTAACCTAGATTTTAAACCTTATCTTGACCTCCATTTGCTTGTGGTAGGTACATTTGTACTGTAAAAGAATAATACATTATATGTTAATAAAAGAAAGGGAGACAAAGAATGAAAAAAAAGAATATATGTAATAGTCATTTTAAAGGCAAGTGGGATAAAACAACTAGAGTCTTCTGCTCTCTGCCCGAGGGATTCAGTTGCCATTCCAGTAATCCAAGAGACGCCAGCAACGTGATATTGGAGACCAAATGTTCCAAATGTCACTGATATAAAAGCTGTATCAGGTGGAGCACCCAACAGGAATTTCCCATTAGCAGGACTCTGAGTCAGGCTATCCCAGTGAGAGTGTCCTTTCACGTGGGGTCAGGGCTTAGGTCATGTATTCTTGCAGGATTGGGGGCTTGGTGGAATTACTTATGTCTTGGAGTGCATATGAGAACTCATTTATGTAACCGTTTGTAAACCGAGTAGGCTGAGCAATGTCCTCTGTGAACGGATGCCTGCGACAGTGGGCAGCCGTTCAGTGGTCTGGCGAGAACGCACGGATCAGCACAGCCCCATGGCATCACCCCAGAGTGAAGCCAGCCTCTCCCTTGGGATCCAGTAAGTGTTTGAAAGTACGCCATCCTAGTGGCCTGTTAGGGCTCGTGAACCTCTGCCCAAGCCGTGTCAGACCGCCAGGGTTTGGGGGTTCTTCGGTCACTGTTTCTTTCTCCTGGTATCTGTGGGTTCTGTCTGATTTTTGCATTTTGGTCCTTGCATATTTAGAGTATAAGGCATATTAGATGTGATGATTAAAATGATCATTATAGGGGCGCCTGGGTGGCTCAGTTATTAAGCATCTGCCTTCGGCTCAGGTCATGATCCCAGGGTCCTGGGATCGAGCCCCGCATCAGGCTCCCTGCTGGGCCGGGAAGCCTGCTTCTCCCCACTTCTCTCTCTCCCACTCAGCCACAGGTGTTCCCTCTCTTCCTGTCTCTATCTCTCTGTCAAATAAATAAATAAAATCTTTAAATAAAATAGAATAAAATGATCATTATATACACAGGTCTTGAGAACTCTTTAAACAAAGCCCAGAAGCAACCAGTATTTTGAGTCTGTAGCAGAGGAAATGTGGGATTGGCTGTCTGATGATTTCTCTAACTGGAAAGTACATTATCAGTTACATGAGTAGAAGGGAAGCTTTTAATGCACCGCTGTTGGTCGCTGTTGGTGAGTCACTGGGTGGTAAATGTGAAAGGCGGTTTCTTTGCCCTAGGAGTAGCGTTAAAATTCTCATCTCTCAACTTCATGTTGTGCTATGGTGTGATTGGGCTTATGAGAATGAGCCAGATGCGGACATTACCCTCAAAGAGCCTCCCGTCTGGGAAAGAAAAGACACGTGTCTCAAGAACTCTGATCACGATGGACAGAGGAAAGTCCATGAGGTACTGAGCAAGGATTGTGAAAGTTAAGAACCTGGAGGATTCCTTCTAGCTGAGCCATAGGAAGTGGCTCCCTGTCGGGGTCCTTACCTCCCACATGGGGTGTAAAGGAAAGGAGGGATTGAGATCTTAGGGATGCGAGGGGAAGACTGTTTTAGTTAGAGGAGTCACACACAGTGGGTGAAGAGTGGGTACATCTAGGGTGAATGGCTAGGAGTTCTGTTTGGTTGAAGATTTCAAGAAGCTTGTCGCGGAAGATAAAGTCAGCTGGAGTTGGGTCACAGGGACCTTTAACAGTAGGGTAAGGAATTGGGGTTTATTTTCTGTTTTCTTCATTTCAAATTCTAACACAAGTGTGTTACTTTACAGTCTGATTATTAAGTATGAGCATTAGTAAAAAGTGAAGTATTCCTTTTGGCAGTTTGTGGGAAAATACAAAAATAATGTTAAACAGTTAAAGTGGGATGGGTCCAAATGGCTTTTCGAGGCTGAAAATTTTCCGTAGAGGCAGTGCTAAATATATCACAGAATCCTATCACTAAAGTGGAAGTCAGCTACATCCCTACAGCATGCCCTTATTTTGATTCCTTCTTAGGTTCAACAATGTTACGATCTATGTTTCATAGCAGGTGTTTTTTTGTTTGTTTGTTTTTGTTTTTGGTTGTTTTTTTTTTTTTTTTTGCCAGGTGGGTGGTGCTGAAATGCCCAATATCCCATTTCTCTGGCAAACAAGCTGGTTTGTTTGAAATATGAGTCATTAAGCTCCTTTATCTTTCCTCCCAATTTCCTACTTAGCATTTCCCCTTCATATTGGGTACTTTGTAAGCAGTGAGGTGGCTCATTGATTTGCTGACCATGAAGGAGCAGCTCTGGTCTTTTTTCTATTCAAAGGAATTATTTTAGTCTCCCTGTGATGTGCCTTGGAAATATTCTGAGCTGATATTTTAGCTATTGGAGGCTAATAGGAAAAAAATTTGAATTTTATCAGATAGGGTTGAAACACTTTTCAATTGATAAAAACGTTAGTGCAAAGGGCTATCTTTGTTAGTGTTCTCTGGTTAATTAACTCTGTTGACTAAAGCTTGAGGCTTATATGGCAAGGTCAATTAGTTTTACTCTGTGATTATCTCTCAGAATCTCTAGTCCTGGCCATTGATTTCAATAAATAATTATAATAATAGTAGTCATTTACATAGCTTTAAGTGCTATACATATAAACTTATTTAATTTTTAGAATAATCCCAAATAGTAGGTATTGTTGCTGTCTCCATCTTTATAGATCATGAAATTGAAAAGCTATGTGATTGGCCCAGGGTCCTCTTACTGGTTAGTGGCTGAGCTGGGATTTGAACGCAGGCACTTGGGATCCTGGGTCTTTACTCTTGATTTCATTAAAATCCAAGGACACCAGTAAGAATGTCCCTAGACTTAGGTAAACACTATTTGTGTCTAAACATTTACGCTATTTATTTTGTATAGCAGAAAGCTTTGATTTAAGAAATTTCAGACCAGGGGTGTCCCAGTGACTCAGTTGGTTAAGTGTCTGCCTTTGGCTCAGGTCATAACCCCAGGGTTATGAATTGGGATTCAATCAGCACAGCCCCATGGCATCACCCCAGAGTGATGGGATTGAATTCTGCATTGGGCTCCTGTTTCTTCCTCTGCTTGGTGCTCCCCTGTTTGTGCTTTCTCCTTCTCTCTGTCAAATAAATTATCAGATAAAAATCTTTTAAAAAAATTTCAGACCAGTGTTATGATATAGATACCAGAAATCTATTTAGCGTCTCTCTTGTTGCCCACAAATACATAGTTGGACACTTGGGCAAGACTTCACGGTGGTGACATTTAAGACCTGAGCCAGGACTTTGAGCATGTTCAGTGGTTCAGCAGGCAGAAAAGAGCACCAGAGGTAGAGGGAACAGTACATGCAAAAGCTCAGAGGTGGGATGGGATTTGATGTGCATGTTTGGAGGAAAGTAGGATATCCGGTGTATCTGAAACAGGGTGGAAGTCAAGCAGATGCTGTATACGGCTGCAGATTGTATCCTGCCGAAGAGTTAACATCGTCCTCGCAGATGATGAATTTCATTTTGATCAAGGACTCACAAATTTTTGTATCTGGTTTCAGAGGGTTCCCAGGTACTCTGATGCTCACCTGTAAGTCCATATGCCCCTTTTCCCCAAGCCACAGAGAATAATTAAGAATCAGGAATAAGGAGCGCCTGGGTTGCTCAGTGGGTTAAAGCCTCTGCCTTCGGCTCAGGTCATGATCCCAGGTCCTGGAATCATGCTCTGAATCAGGCTCTCTGCTCAGCCGGGAGTCCGCTTCCTCCTCTCTCTCTCTCTGCCTGCCTCTCTGCCTGCCTGTGATCTCTGTCTGTCAAATAAATAATAAAATCTTTAAAAAGAAAAAAAAGAATCAGGAATAAGACAGTCAAATATACGCTTTAAGAAAGAGGACTCTGATGGCAGTGAAAGTGCCTGTGAGGGGAGAGTGGTAGGAAGTAGAGACATCAGGAGATGGACCCATTTAACCAAGGCCAGCAATGGCCGAGAGGACTGAAGAGCAACATCAGGAAAACAACGTGGGAAAAAGAAGTGAGCAGACTTGGGGTGAGCTACATGGGAAGGTTGCAAATGAAGTGGCTAAAAGAACCTGCAATTCTCTAGCTTGGTTTAAGGATAGATAGCGATGTCACTAGTAAAAGCTGAAGACAAGAAGAGGCAAAGGTAGACAAAGGGGCAAGGGTAGAAAGGTAAGGGGCTTAATTTTTAGACCCATTGAGTTTCAGGTGCCCACGATCATTCCAATGGAAACATCCAGTGGACAGTTGGAAATGCAACCTGGAAAAGAAGTCAGCATTGGAGAGAGACTTAGCCATCTCCCTAGCGAATGGTAGGTTGAAGCCCTCCAGGTTAGGAGTTAGAGAGGGCCGCCCTGGGCAAGCAGCAGTAAGCCCGGCTGGGGAGAAGGGACTCAGGGGAGATGCAGCAGCATCAATGCACCCAAGTTTCCTGAGCTCTGGGTCTGTTCTGAACACTTCACATGCATCAGCTCGCTTAGTCCTCTGCTGCCTCCGTGAAGGAGCCACATTTTCCACGTGAGGAACCCGAGTCACCTTCAGTGGTGACTTAGTGGTGAGCACCAGTGAGCCGATGAGAGTGAATTAAGATACTTTTTGTCAATTTAAATATAGATGAGTAAGCTTTGATGACAGTATTTCCTTACTTTCCCCCCGGTTCTGTGAAGTAAATATAGTAGGATCATCAGAATTCATGAAGGAAGCATGATCAGAGACTTCCATAAATTTCCAAATTCTCTGGCTTTCTCTCACATGAATATTCTGTTAAGATTCATGCATTTCTTAATATAGTCTTATTTAATAGCTAAAGCTTTCCCCTAAGTTTTTTCTCCCCATGAATGAGCATTTGGGACATTAGTTGGAGCACTTCCTGAAATGGTTTCTTGAGTCACATTTTCATATTTCCTCTTAGAATATACATTGGACTTCCTTAGCGGTGATCTGAGATTTCACTGAACTCTACATCTCCTTTCTAAACAATCCAGACTTCTCTTGTTTACTTACATGCATCACTTCCTTAGAACCTCTCCATTTTGTTTTCCTTTTAATCACTACTCTAGCGGTAGAGATCTTCTTTGGAGACCATGTTCTCAGAGTAGCCTTTTTGGGTCTGTTCAACAGTTATGTACATTGAGGAGCAAAAAACAATGAAATCACACTAAGTTGCCATAGCTGGGTTCTCTGCTAGGAAGGGGTCAGCAAACTGTGGTCCAAGGACTGAATACGATCCTCCACTTTTTTGTAAGGAAAGTTTTGCTGGAATATAGCCATCCTCATTCATTTTGCCTCTGGCCGCTTTCCTGCTACAATGGCAGAGTTGATTAGTTACAAATGTATGACCCACAAAACCTCAAATGTTTACTAATTTGGACCTTCACAGGGAAAGTACTAATTCTTGCTTGATAGCATACTATTTTTGGAGGATCAGAATATATTTGAAGCATAAAAACTTTTTTTTTTTTTTAAGATTTATCCATTTATTTGAGAGAGAGAGAGTGAGAGAGAGTGAGCAAGTGAGGGGTGGGTCAGAGGAAGAGAGAGAATCCTGAAGCAGATTCCCTGCTGACCACAGGGCTGCGGCTCCCTCTGAGGACACCAAGAGCATGACCTGAGCCAAAATCCAGAGTTGGCCCTTAACCACCTAAGCCACCCAGGCACTCCATATAGCACTTTACAATTTTTAAATGAAATTTTATTCAACTGAATAATAGAACTGTGGAGTAGCTTCTGTAATATTTGGGGTGTTTTTTTTTTTATATAAAACAAATTGTCATAGGAATAATAAAATTGAAGACTCCTTTAAGTAATATATAATCAGTCATCCGAATTTTTGTCAGCATTGACAAAATTATTAAATTTGGAAAAAGAAATTTTCTTTGAATCCTTAATAGATGCCAGGTCCTTAATTATGCTTGGCCTTTGGGATCTGGAAAAATAGAACACTTTCCCCACCCTTGGAGAAATGCATGTCAATTTAAACCAAGTTAGATACAAACAAACAAACAAACAAATCTGGAAAAATTGGCCTAGATCATAGAAATATAACAGATTGAGAAAATGTGCTGAGTGAAATACTTCAATTTATTAACATGCTGACCATGTATTACTTCTTCAGTCATGTTTCTGAAAAAATGGTTGAGCTTTATTTCCCATTATCTTGCCAAGACAAGAAATACGTGTTGTCAAACAGGATTACATTCTGTTCTGTCAAATAGAAGTTCCTCCTGTGTCCCTCTTGGATGCCCATTCTCCCAGGTGGCTCCGCCCTCCTTTGGGGGCTGCTAATGCCTTGTGAGGTCCTCTGTTGTCTCTGGATTCTCTTTCCTCAAATTTGTTCTCCTGGATTGGCCCCATTGATGCATAATTACATGATTCCACTGCTCTGAACGCAACTCCTATTCTCTACAGCCCACCTAGTAAGATCTGGTCCTATGCTAGCATTTAAGACCTTCCACAGAAGCCTTTGTGGAAGGTCTTAAATGTTCCACCCCTCCTTTTTTTTTTGTACCCTAGACTCTGAGTACTGCTTTATCCTCTGTTGATTTTCATAAACTTTTCCTCACGGTTTGAAATGTCCTTGGTATCCATCTCTGCTTTTGTTCATTTCTTGCCTGAATCTACTCATCTTTCAGATGCCTCCTTTTGAGCAAGTTCCCCCTATCTACTTTCCACCTGCCTCAGAAATTCTAAGGTAGAATGAATATTTTCATGCCATGAATACCCATAATATATTTTCTGGTTTTGTAACTTAAAAAGATTATTCACATACTGTATCCTGTTATCTATGGCTAAGCTCTAAATTTTTTTTGAAGATTTTATTTATTTATTTATTTGACAGAGAGAGATCACAAGTAGGCAGAGAAGCAGGCAGAGGGAGAGGGGGAAGCAGGTTCCCCTCTGAGCAGAGAGCCGGATGTGGGGCTTGATCCTGGGACCCTGAGACCGTGACCTGAGCTGAAGGCAGAGCCTTAACACACTGAGTCACCCAGGTGCCCCAATTTCTTTTCTTTTTTTAAAAATTTTATTTATTTAAGTAATCTCTGACCTCATGTGGGGCTCGAACTCATGACCCAGATATCAAGAGTCCCATGCTCTTCTGATTGAGCCAGCCAGGTGCCCCTCAACTCTGAATTTCTTAAGGGAAGGAGCTTTATATTTATTGATTGTTACATTTCTATATTTCTTTAGTGTCTGGTTTTAATGTTTGGATATAATAACTGCACAATGACTTAGTGTTGAGTGGATAAATTAATTAATGCTTAATGTCAGTTGTGAAAACTGTTATGTTGTATCAGATGGTGAATTTTAACTTAATTGATATATGGTAGCACTAATGAGATTAGATAAGTTTCTGAGTTAAAAATCAGCTCTTCAGTTATTGGCAGGAAAACCACAGTAGTTGCTAGGTGAAAGTGCCTGCAGATCGTGTTTTTCATCTTTAGGAAGTTACCCCAAACAGCCTGTTTTCATAGAATGTTGGGTTGTAGCACTAAATCTATCCTCCAGGGATTTAGACAGTGTAGAAATCCTCAGTGTATTTGGGATTCTCAAAGATAAGAAGAGGAAAATCAATTTCTTGTCTTAACCTTGTTGCAAGTGAAAAAAACAAAATAGCAAAATCTTTTTACCAACTAAGATATTTAATGGTGATAGTAGACCAAGTAGACAAGATAATGAGAAAAGGTCTTATGCCATAGTTTAGGCTACAGTTTTTTGGAAAATCAATTTATGATGTTTAACCCTAAATGAAGACCATTCCATTTTTGTGAACATGATGCGGGCATTGAGTCAGCACAATGGGTCACCTAGTGTGCAGAAAATACTCAGAAACATCTCATCTCTTATTTTTGTTGTGAAATGGACTTTGCTATGTAGACTGCTAACTTTGTGTAAATACTCTTCTGCTGGTCTTTCTGTTTTTACTATTTTAAGAATCTTTATGTTAGTATGTTACAGAATGATAGAGCTCGCTTTTTCTTGTCTCCATCTTGCATTCTATGCATTAACTTAGTAGCTACAGGAGACAGTCTAGTGTTTGGTAGGATACACCATGTGCTCTGAGGGGCCTGATTAAGGAATGAGCGGAATGTGTGGGGAGTGTGCTGGACAGGAACATGGTGTATAGTGGGCAAAATTCAGACCGTGGGAGGATTAGTCACACAACTTACAGGAAAAATTCTGTTGTAAAGATAATGGATCATTTACTTCCTGAATGAGCCATTCAGACGGAACCTTTGCCAAATCACTCAACTCCCTGATAAGATTCTTCAAAGATTCCTACCCAGGTACTGGTTGGTATAGACGACTTTGTTTGAATCAGCCTTTCCACCCTTTACAATTTCTAATTTATTAATTGCTTAGGTGGAAGGTGTTGGGAAAGCTTTTTGGTCTGTAGAATATATCATTAAATTAGAACATAATTCCTTTCATGTGTTTTGATAAAAAGCAGATTAATTTTTTTAAAAAAGCATTAATTTTGATCATAGATTTAAAAAGAAACTACCTCTTCCCTTGTCTGAGTTTACTTTTAACAAGAGCTTGAAGAGTTAATCTTCAATATGTGTTGTCACAAGGAGTAATCAGACTTGAACTTTATAAGCTTAGTACCTTTGGACTTCTGCTGCACACAGTTTGTGTGTAAGGGAAAAAACCCTGTACAGTTTCTCTTAATTAAACGAAGTTTTGTTGTCACTTGGTTAGACTTCCTGGTTTCTGAACAAGACAATATATTCGCCACCTGCAAATTTGGAACTTGAATGTGATGATATAAATCTTTCTGTCCTAATCAAGTTTTTGAGGCTGAATTAAAATAATTATGCCTAATATTTCTGGCTTCAAGAACTATTAGGGATGACTGATTATATCTGAGCCACATATTGATAGAGTGCTAATTTTTAATCAGAGTACTCCCCGAAGGTTATAGAAGGCTCTCCACTTTACGGTGGTTGCTGTCATCTTGAAAGTTGCACAGAATGTCCATATGAACCTTCATTATAGTCTCAAAACAAGCCAAAAGCTTTATTCTGTGACATTGCATACATGCTGTGTAGAAAAACACGCTGTTGTGCAAAAGGAACAATAATAGATTAATTTCTTACAAATTACATACATACAAATAGAAGTGTTGTAAGTTTCACTTTTTAACTCACACTTACTGTGTGCGGGAAACCAAGGTCCAGTCTTTGCTTCTCAGACTCAGCACAGTCTGATAGAGGAGATAACAGGTGTAAGCAAGACAGCTCTATATACCAGTAGAATTGACTAAGGTATCAGGTGAGATCAGTTGCTTCTTTCTAGCAGAGAAGATCAGTGAAGGTTTTGGCGGTTGTGATTTTGAGCTAGGTTTTGAAGGACGTATAGGCAAAGGGAAAAGAGATGAACGAAGTGAAAAAATGCTCCTTGGGCTAGGCTGGCAGCAAAACACATGCAGCATCTGGGAATCCCTGAGCTATGATGAGCGAGGTTCACCTGCCTTCTTCCTTTCCTCTGCTGCTGGACTGGGGGAAACAGAGAGGAAACCATGATTTTACTCCATGGTCATCTTTTCTCTTTTACTCTCCCTCTTGCCCTTTTGGGATTGTAAGAGGTTATGGTGAGTAGGACTAGGGAGGAGGAATGGGCATGGGCGAAAAGAACCTGCAGTTTAGCATGGGGTGGCGGGGATGGGGGGGTGGGCTTTGCCATAGTTTTCTTCTTTTACTTTTTCAGTGTCCTCTCCTTTTCCAAAGCTTGGCAGAGTCCATCATAGTAAGAGCAAAGAAAAGTGAGGAGGGGATTTCCTGCAGCAGACCGTATTCATTCTCCCTACAATTATGTGGTATTAAAGAGCAGGGATTAAGTGGTGTTTGCAGGGAAAAAAAAAACAAAACAGGTGTCATGCTGAGCATACAAAAATAATCTTGATGGACCCTGACTTTAGTTCTAGGTCATCATAGCAGTCATCAATGACATTTCACTTAGGACCTATAAGATTCATGGGATTGCCTTATACCATAATAGAGGTTTTTAAAAATCCATTTTTTTGTAGAAGTGTAGGGGGTGTTAAAATACCCCCACCTTTTTTTCCTGGAAAAATGTTACTTATAGGAGCAGTCACAGCATAGGCTCCTGAGTAGGCATCAATCTTTTGCTCCTCTGTGAAGTCTTTGCCTTTCAGAATATGTATTTGTGCATTATTTTTTTTCCTTTTCCATAAGTAAAAAGAAAAACCAAAACCAAGTGAAAGAAGAGGCTTGAAAAATAATCAAACCTGGGGACTTTTAAAGCTTTTTAAAGCTACCTTGTGAATAACCAAACTTGCTAGAGAGGTTTATGCTTTGAAGGAAAAACCTGCTGTCTCATTTCAGGATCAGAGTAACCCGTTTAGCTTCTACTTTGGAGTACTTATCAGGTTTTTCTTCTTCTTCCCCCTCCTTCTCCTCTTCTCTCCCCCCCCCCCTTCTTCTTCTTTGCCTTAAAGTGAACATAGTTTATCTTCTCATAAAATATCCTTTGCCTTCTGAGAAATAATGTCAATTTGAAAACTGTATTCTTTGATAGTATAGTCAGCTTTTAAAAAAATTGTTTATTAATTTATTTGACAGAGCAAGAGAGCACAAGCAAGGGCAACAGTAGGGAGAGAGAGGGAGAAGCAGACTCCCTGACGAGCAGGAAGCTCGATTCGGGGCTCTATCCCAGGACCCTGGGATCATGACCTGAGCCAAAGGCAGACACCTAACCATATGAGCCACCCGGGTGCCCCTAGTCAGCTCTTTCTGCTGAGGATTATTCTAGGAGTTTGGCAGTTGCACTCTGTATGGCAGTTACACTCTGTATGGCACATTACAGACTACAAGTTAGTCTTTATCAGGGTACATAGTATGCTTATGTGGTGAAACTACTTTACACTTTCTGTTTTTAAAAATTAAGGTTTAGGGGCACGTAGGTGGCTCAGTCAGTTAAGCATCTGACTCTTGATCTCAGCTCAGAGCTTGATCTCATCGTGGTGAATTCAAGCCCTGCATTAGGCTCTGTGCTGGGTGTGGAGCCTACAGGAAAGATGGAAGGAAGGAGGGAAAGAAACTGGGTGTGGAGCCTACTTACATACGTACATACACACATACACACACACTAAGGTTAACATTTAATTGGAGGGTTAAACATGTTTTTGGAAAATCTGCTTTGCCCCCTTTTAGAAAATATCTGCTATATAAATTGAGCATTTTCTTAGTCCAGACTCTGGGTAAGATGTCAGTTATGAATGTTAACTGATGGCCGATGCATTCAGTGGCTACATCCTTGAGACTCCGTAAGACTGAGCAAAAGAGGTAAAAATCTGAGATCATCCCTTATGGACTTTCTCCTCAAAAGATAAACTGGAAAGAATTTTCTGATTGGACATCCGCAGCCCCCAGAGAAGCTCATGGAAGTTCTGTGGAGTTGTACTATGTGAACGTAATCTCTCTTTTTCAGGTCCGCCGCTTGCCATAAAACAGCAAGAGAAAGAAATCAAGGAGCCACTCCTGTCATCGACCAGATCACCCCAGCAGGGTCAATAGACAGACTGAGTCCCAGGGAACAGGCTGCCGGCATCTGAGGATAAACCACTTTGAACAGCTTTTACCTTAACTGACCTGGAAGACTTTGACTCCTGGTTACAAGGTGAGTTAGGAGAATACAAACTTAAGATCAGACACAGGATTAGATTAGGCAGTGCTTAACAGCAAAAGATTAATGAGATGTTAAGAAATCACAGGAAGATGTTTCTTTATACATTCTTTTCTGTGTCTATGAGACCGCAAAGTAGTATATAATAATCCTGGTTATGTTTAGGCATCTTCATAAAAAGTTCTGCTGGATTTTTTTTTTTTTTTTTTAAGGCTAGGAAGTAGAAAACCATGCCAAAAGATTTGTTAACCTTTTTCTATGTGTAGTCTGACATCATGTGGAAATAAGACATCGCCCTTCCCTTCTGGGGTAAAAAGGCTGCAGATAAGCCTACAAAATGAAATGTTAACCCTGCTTGATTATTTACGTATATGCACATAGGAGCCTGCATACACATTTCTTAAAATGTATCCTTTTTTAAATAATTTTCTTAGAAAACCAGTGGTTGATTTTCTTCTTTTCCCAAGAGACTGAAATAACTAATCAGATATCAGCAATGCTTACTATGGTGGGGGGGGGGCTCCTTGTCATCTTTGGTATTTGTGGTTATTATTTTCAGGGCCACTTCATATATGCTGCGTGATATCTTAGGCTCAGTGACTTCGATCTTCACAATTCAGACGCATTCCTCCCAGTTAACACAAAGCTTTCTACTGTCTTGAGGTCAGTGATGCCCAGAGCGGGAGAGTATACCAGCAGAGTTCTTGGGGGCTCTCGCAAGCTGTGTGTCCTCTACTCAAACTCTTATTTGCTCTGGAGCACAGGGGTGGTTGTGGTGTTAATTTAGACATCTGTAATTTGGGAAACACCTCAAATCTTCTGATACTGCTCCTACCCTTTCCTTGCATGGACTGGTTCCTCTTGGTAGAGCAGAAACCAAGGCTTAACACTTTAGTGTAATCACAGTTACGTGAGAAGCTTTCTGTTTATTACTGCATTATTTAAAATTATATTTTAGAGCAGAGCTTGCCAATCAGCAGCCCATAGGTCAAATATTAGACAATAATCTTTTAACCTGTAAACATTTTCCTTTTTAAAATTGAGTTAATTCCCAATATTGGACAATCTAGAAACATCACAGAAAAAATCAGATACCTGGCTTCTCTTGGAAGATTAAAAATCTGGTCTTATTACTATTCTAAGGACTGAAGTTTGCTAAGCTTTACCATTCCCTGAGTATTTAATGCACCCGGCCTTACAGATTATGTGTCTGTAAGTTATGTGTCTTGGTGCCTGTAGGCGTTTGCCATCAAGTCTTCTGCTTTGGGCGTCAGTTTCTTCTCCTCTCCTTTCATGACGTCACTTCCATGTACTTTACACATAACACAGTTAGTCTTCATTCTTGTTTGTCATTTTATTACTTTATATGAAAGGTGTGTGTTTGGAAAGTGATGCTTTTCTGAGGTTAAGCTGACCCCTCTGAGACTGGCCTCTGAAGAAGGAAGACTTTTCCAAAATCTGAATGGTCCATTGTTCTTAGTTTGGAAATCTGATTTTCATAGTGATGAGGTTTCCAGACCTCAAGGTTGTCATTTCAGAGTGATAGTGTGTGACCCCAGAGTCCAGCACCTGATCTTACTGTTTTCGTCCTTGGGAGGCAAAACCGATTCATTGATTTTACCTCTTTTTGAATGATCCCATGGAGATTGGAGTCCATCACTAGCCCCCGACTCAGTCTGGACACCAGAGTGATTCAGTGAACAGCGTGCTGTGCCATCTACACGTGTAGAACTTTTGACATTGAGAAACCTTGCCGTCAGAATCAGGTGTACCTTCCAGCACAGTGGTTGTAGTCAAATCACAAAGTGTCTCCTTCTGCATCTTCAGTCGCTGTATATTGTTGGAAGCTGAACTCTTTACGGGGATGTTCCTTTTGATTTGATATTGAATCCAACTTTTATACAGTCATAAAGAACTTTAACCACAAAAGCATTTCAAATCATAGGGGCCTTTTCTGTCTACATTAGCTAAACCCAGACATGAATTATTCGATCAGAGTTTGCAGCTAGAGGAAACTGACTCAACCCCAAAGAGCAGTTCTAATCCCAACGACTCATTTACCTTTGAGTGGATAGTGCCTGTTACTTTAAGTGGAGTTTAGGTCTCAGGATATCCATTTTTAATGTTGAAGCAGACAGGACAGAAGGCTGGCTGGTCTGGATGTTTATTTCAGGTGGTTTAGGGTCCTGGCTGCATTACTCCGTTCTGTCTCAGGTAATCTCCTAGGCCAGTATTGCTTAGGATCTCTTGATGCTTGACCACAAACAGAGATGAAATGTACATGAGTCCCTATGACCATCAGGTTTAATTTCATGGAAATAAAGTAAATGGAAATTTGTTCCCATACACATTAGCTGAGTTGTGAGTTGACCACGAGACAGAAGTTAAACTCTTCTTTTTTCTTTTTTTTAAAGATTTTATGTATTTGTTTGAGAAAGAGAGAGAGGGAGAGAGAGGGAGAGCATGAGAGGAGAGAGGTCAGCAGGAGAAGCAGACTCCCCGCTGAGTAGGGAGCCCGATGCGGGACTCGATCCCAGGACTCCAGGACCAGGACCTGAGCCAAAGGTAGTCGCCTAACCAACTGAGCCACCCAGGCACCCCTAAACTTTTCTTTAAAAGGAAAATGGAAGCGTCTCATTTCCTTTATGAAATGTGTATATTTGTATTGTTCTTTCAACATAGGAATTAGTTTGTATGCATGTATACTCAGGGAATATTTCAGAAAGCCCCTTTTATCTCATTTTCTTGAAGTTCTGTTATTACCTCCTCATTCCCTTTTTCTTAACCAGGACTGACAAAATGGGGTAGGGAGTGGTTCAAAGCCGTTATGGACGTATAAAACAGGTTGGAATGTCATGAAAAAGGTAAACTCAGTAAATCAGCTAACCAGTCTGCAAATATAACAAGGATAGGGGAGAAACTCTTTGCTGATGTTTGCTCCCTTTTATCTGCTTTGAGGATTGTGAGACTCCTCCCTTAAGTAGTGGAAATGGAGGCGATATCCGGTGAGAATTGGTAATACCAGTGTCATTTCACCTGCCCCTTTCTTCCTCTCCCGGGCTTCTCCTCCTCTTCTGTCCCTCAGGTTGAAGGAGGTCTCTTCTGCACAACAGGCATCTAATTCTAAAGAGCTGAAGGGGCCCGGGGGAAGGTAGCAGGCGGGTAGCCAGGTCTTTTCTACAGGGAAGCGGAATGAGAGTACCTCAAAATTTCCTTCTCACTCCATTGAGAAGAGTGGAAACAAATGACCAGGGAAGAGTCTCTATCCAGGGATAAAAGCTGTGCTCAGACCAGTTGATTCCCTGTGCACTGTCTTTCTCATTCTGGTAGGTGAGGTTTTGGAAAAACGGTCACCCCCAAATCTGAAAAATTTAGACCAGCTTTGAAAAGTAAATTGTGCATTAGATACATATCCGGTAAAATTGGAATGGGGAGGGCACGTTTTGCATGGAGCACTGGGTGTTGTGCAAAAAGAATGAATACTGTTACGCTGAAAAAATAAATAAAATGAGAAAAAAAAAAAAAAATTGGAATGAAGGAGTAAGTGGGGAAGAAAACAAGTATGCTTTAATATTGTAGGTTTCATAAGTGATTAGTAGGGAAGAAGGAAATTTTGATTTATTTAAGATTCTTTTTGTCTTTTGCTGCTTTTTTCTCTACTTTAAAAAAAAATACCTTTCATTTAGAAAAATTTCAGACTCTACAAAAGTAAAGAGAGTAAACTGTATAGTGAATTTCCCATACACCCATACCCAGATCCATTTATCCCTCCTCCCTTTTATTCTGAGGTGAAGTAGACATCGGGATGCCTGGGTGGCTCAGTGGGTTAAAGCTTCTGCCTTCAGCTCAAGCCATGATCCCAGAGTCCTGGGATCGAGCCCCACATCAGGCTCCCTGCTCAGTGGGGACCCTGCTTCCCTCTCTCTCTCTGCCTGCAACTCCCCCTGCTTGTGCTTGTGCGCGTGCTCTCTCTCTCTCAGTCTGACAAATCAAATAAACAAACAAACAAACAAATAAATAAATAAGATCTTTAGAATAGATGTCATGTATTTGGATCAACTAGTATTTGACCCTGAAATATAGTCATCCAGGAAAAGCAGAGTATGAGCTTAAAATTAACTTTTTGACAGACAGTTTCAGAATTAGTGCTTTAGTTTCTTTAAAGGGTGATCAAAGATATTTCTTTGTGTGGTTTCTTTTTTTTTTTTTTTAGGGCAAGAGTCTCCTTTTTCCTTGAGTATCATCATAAATTCATAGATTTAAAAATACTTATGTTTCTAATTAATTGCAGTGAACTCCCCCCCTCCCAGATCCTCAAGTAATACCTTTTTTGTTCATTGGGATTCCCTTCAAATTGGCTCCTATGTATACATACAGAAGAGAGAGCCTATCATAAAATTATCCCCATGAATTTTCACCAACTGACCATTTCCATATTATTAGCAACCAGATCAAGATAGAGAACATCCTGGAAGCACTCCTGTCCCATTAATTTCTTGACGCTGCTTTTCTGTACCAAGAGAGTACCCCAAGCTCCTCTTGTACATTTCCTACCCCAGTCTAAGTACCAGCCATTCCAAGAAACCCTCGTTCTTTTAAGTAGTTAATGGAATTCAGAAACTAGAGTCTGAGTGTTAAAGAGGGCTCATTCTTACAGATTTTCACTGTTTCTTGGCTTTTTCAAGGGAAGGGTAGAAACGATATATATTTAAAAATAAAACATACGAGTTCATACTGACTTTTTTCAAGTTAACTTTATGGCGTTTTAATATTATTTGATTTTATATCTGTATCTCTTTTCACTTACACTGAAAATCTTGGTTCAAAGTAAGATTACAAATTTACTTGCTTTATTCTTTAAGTACATAAAATAGTTTCAAATGAATAAGCTCAGCATGACTACTACTTATTATGACTTTATTTTTATGCAGAAAAAAGATACAGAGTTTTTTTAATCTTTTATTATCATTAGTTTTGGTCTTTCAAAATTTATGTGTGATGTTAGAAAATTTTTTCTTCAACTCCGTTTTTAGTATCAATGTTGATATGTTTCTTGGCAGTGAAATTCAGTCTATTCACTGTTTAGTTCACCAGATATTTTGAGTTATTTGCCACTCAGTACATCATAAGCAGGAGATGGTCCAGAAGCGACAGTGGGATTATTGTCCTCTTTGGATGGGGGATGGGTTTGTGCTGCATTAGATGTATTTATTAGTGTCTACCCTTCCTCAACAGTGCGGGTCCAGAGATAGAAGAAAAACATTCTAAATGAAGTAAAGAGCCTGAAAGTGCCCCATTCTTGTCTTCTTGCTTCTTTTTATTTGATAAACGGATATTTGACTGATCTGTATCTTGGAATGCCCTTTTCCCCCCTAGGTTGGTCAAGTGATCAAGAGCTTTGATTTTGAACATATTTTCTAATATTTGATCCTGGGATCAATGCAAGTGCTCATAGAGAATATGGGGATAGGTAGTCTCTCCTGCCTCCCTCCCTTCCATACTTCTTCCTGCCAGACATCTATCCTTCCTTTCTTTCTCCTCCACCCAGGTGATTCCTGGACCCAGAGCTGCGGGCTGAGCAAGGGAGGGAAGAAGGAGAGCTACATCACTCCCTGTTTTGTCTTTTAAGCTTTTCACTTTTCTCCTCAAAATGTCTTATTTCCAAACCACTGCCATAAGGTTAGAATCCAGTATTTGAGTTCTTTCAAATAAACTTTTACATACAGAAGGATAATTAAGACTGTAATTAATCTAACTTTGAGGTTGATTTAAAATTTTTCTTGATTGACTTTTCATGCCAGAATGATGTGGATGAATAATGCTAGGAAGAACTGTGTGTCGTGGACCAATGAGACACTTCTTTTATTTATTTTAAATTTATTTTAATTCTAGTATAGCTAACGTAGAGTGTTCTATTAATTTCAGGTGTAGCAATGAGACACTTGTACTTTGAAAAGTTTGGCTTTCAGAGAACAAGGATGTATCAGGAGTAATAATTCTAAACTTTGCCGCAGTAGGAAGTGATTTCGAAGGTGATGGACTAACACACAGGCTCCCTGAAACTTCACGGTGTATGGCTGGTTTTTAAAATAAATTTTTATTT
This sequence comes from Meles meles, assembly GCF_922984935.1. NCBI lineage: Eukaryota > Metazoa > Chordata > Mammalia > Carnivora > Mustelidae > Meles > Meles meles. The sequence goes on from NC_060074.1 coordinate 74,465,012, forward strand.
ATTAGTATCTTTTCATTATGTTCAGTTAGCCAACATAGAGTACATCATTAGTGTTTGACGTAGTGTTCAACGACTCATTAGTCGTGTATAACACTCAGTGCTCCTGGGTGTTAACGATGGTGGTAGACTTTTAAGGTTTGAGGTTTCAGAAACAATGACAACTGGAATGTATGTGTGTTTTATCCTGTGCCTTGTGCAGTCCTGCTGGGTCTGCAGTGTTCACTCATTTATGGAGGCGTTTGTTCATTCATCCAGTCATCCTTCTAGCAAAGTCTCTTGAGCATCTGTCCCCTCAGAATATACCAGTCACTATTTTGGGCCCAAGGATTATAATAAGGAGAGCAGGAATCATAACTGGTAAAGTGTCTGGGGAGAGATAATATGCTAATAAACAAATGAACCCAACTATTGGGTGAGAGAAGTGTTGTGAAGGAAATGAAAAGAATATTGTGCTAGAAAGTGACAGAGATGGTGTCTCTTTTGAGGTGACATGAGGTGAGAACTGAAGGCTAGTGTGCTGACTACATTTTCATGTTCAGAGTACTGAATTTGAGAGCACTGGACAGTTTATTCAAACAATACCTACAAATTTGGCATGTGAATTTATTTCCAAATGTCTCTCTCTTTTTTTTTTTTTTTAGTTGGGACTTTAAGGTTAAAATCTCTTGTGTTGTCAGCTTCTAAAAATTGGAGGAAGTCCTTGGGGAAGAGTAAATGGGAACTTGGCTGTGGTGTATTTGTAACTCCTCTGCAAATCTCGAATTATTCCAAAATAAAACACTTAAAAGAAAGAACTGGTGAAGAAATACCAAAGTTTATAGTAAATCAACTACAGTGTTTCTTAGATTTGCAAAGATGACGTTGCCAGTTTTCCACAGGAAGAGACTGTGGGGAGGCTGGCGCATGTTGAGAATTTATTACTTAAATGCTCTTGTACTTGGCCCATCACTCATTTTTGGATTTGCCCGATTTTCTCCTTTTTTAAGTCTTCATTTTAGCTTATTAGATGTCAGAAATGTAACAAAACTTACAATAAAGTTAATTGGTGTTTTTTCTTTTTTCTTTCTGTAATTTATGCATTTCTTTTTTCTTTTTTTTTTTTTTTTAAGATTTTGTTCATTTATCTGACAGAGAGAGATCATAAGAAGGCAGAGAGGCAGGCAGAGAGAGAGAGAGGAAGGGAAGCAAGCTCCCCGCTGAGCAGAGAGCCCGATGTGGGGCTTGATCCCAGGACCCTGAGATCATGACCTGAGCTGAAGGCAGAGGCTTTAACCCATTGAGCCACCCAGGCGCCCCTATGCATTTCTTGAAATACTCTTGGACTACTTAGGATGTTATCTTTCAGGTGAACAGGAGCGAAACTTTTTCACACGGAGCTTTTTAATGAACTGGCCTCTTGGATAAAAGTTTGCCCCTGTCAAAGCAATCTTCTCTGCCCTTTATCTTATTAGTATTTTTTAATTCATGTATTTCCAAACATATAGCATCTTCTTTTACATATTGGGGTGATAGGGAAATCTGAAGTTCACAAGAAGGCCTTAAATTCAAAATCTTCTTTGTGAATGCTTTTGCCAACTATTGTGTGGATTAACAGACCTGCCATGGGAAGCTGTTCGGGAGTCTGCAGTCTTTAAAAGTACTGTGCAGTGTCTGGTCCTGAGAATGCTTCCTAATCATCCATCACCTAGTTCAAGCATTAGCAAGTTATAGCCCATGGAACAAATCTGGCTTGCAAGCCCGGCCTTAGAAAGTAAGTTTTAGCAGGACATAGCCATGCTTATTCACATGTGTAGTTTCTGTGGCTGCTTTTCCACTACAATGACAGTGTTCAGTAGCTGCGGAGAGACGGTATGGCTTGTAAAGCCTAAAATATTTTCTCTGGCCCTTGGTGTAAAAAGTTTGCTTACCTCTGGTGGAGTCAGACGGTGACCGGGTGATCTCTGTCCATTTCTGAATCTGGGAGCCCAAAAATGTTGTAGTCGCAAGCATTAGTAGACAATAGGGTCCCGCTGGTTCATGGTAGAGCTCTGCTTTATCTTCTTTTTTATTTATAAATGGAGATACTGTGTGTGTGTAGTAAAAATAGTTTTTCGTAAGCTTGCTAAAGTTTTCAGTAATGATTTTAGTAGTATGAAGGCCATTTATATGAATGTGAAATGCTAAACATTTCAGCTATCACTTGAAATTCTTATAATTTTTTTAATTTCTGAGGGAATATGTTTATAGTTCCTTTATTTTTGAGGATTCAGATCTATTACTTGGGAGTGACTCTGTGTCACATTTTATTATTATTCCCTAGTGCTAGTGTTAGGTTAGTACAGAACAAGGTTGGGTGGGCAGTCCTTGACACCTACTGCCCAGAGTCAGGCTTGTTGAAACATGGCCTCACAGGTTTTGACCCGCTAGTATGGGTAAGCTCAAGAATTTGCATTTGAAACAAGTTCCCAGGTGGCATGTTGGTCCTGGGACCACCTTCCAAAACCTCTCTAGCAGATGGCTAGTGTCAGCATTTTCGGGGCTTTGGATTTGGGGAAGAGTAGCTTTTTTCATCTCGGCTCAGTATCAAGTGATATATTAAAACTTCCTTTGAATTCCTTAAACTTCCACTCATCATCTTTGTGACAGGACTCATCAATGAACCAGATACCATTTTACTACCTTTATGTTTTCTAGTCCCAAACTTCTGTTGCTATTGCTGCCTGTCCTCACAATTCTTGGGCTTTGCTTTCGAAAGGAACAGGGTGGCGTGCCTGCGTGGTTCAGTTGGTTAAGTGTCAGATTCTCGATTTTGGCTCAGGTAATGATCTCAGGGTCATGAGATCAAGCCCCACGTCCGGCTCCATGCTTAGCGTACAATCTACTTGAGATTCTCTTTCCCTCTGTGCCCTGCCTGCCTCCATATTCTTTCTCTCTCTTGCTGTCAAATAAATAAATAAATCCTAAAAAAAAAAAAGTCCCTTTACTGTTGTTTTCAGTGGAGTTTGAGGGTAAAATAGATCCTGTATACAGTCTTTGAGCTTTATCCCAATATGTGTGTTTTTTTTTTTTTTTTTAAGATTTATTTATTTGAAATAGAGTGCATGGGGAAGGGGCCGAGAGAGAGAAAGAGAGAGTCTTAGTAGACTCCTTGCTGAGCTCAGACCCCTCCAGTGTAGGGGGTGGGGGGCTCCATTTCCTGTTCTGAGATCACCACCTGAGCTGAAACCAAGAGGTGGATGCTTTAAATATATCACCCACGGTGTGTATTTTAAAGTACCTCTTTCTTTCTTGATTCCTGTAAAATCCCATGACGTCAGTTGGGCACTGAAGTATCTTCCCTGCATAAAGGAAACAAAGGTCCTGAAGCGCAAGATCTTGTGATCTGCTGGAAAAGGAAGGCTCAAGCATAGACTTTGTGCCATCCATTTGTGTTGTTGTTGTTAACTATAACATATCGTGCATTAGATACTATCCAGACCTCAGATGTAGTTTATCAAACCAATACTATTACTTCACTTTATATCAGTCTCAATTATTTTTGGTACTAAAATAATCTTAAGTGTGTTATTTGATCATTCTCTTATATTTGATTGCAGGCTTGTTTTTAATAACGATATGCCCCAACTCCATTTAAAGACATAAACTGGTACATCAGTTTCTATTTTGTGGACTTTTGTTAAATTATGCAGTTGCCCCCAAAATGCTCTTGATCCTTTGATGGAAAATTGGCAAACCTTTTTCATAGGGGCTTTTGATAAAACAGTGTCATGGGTTAAATCAGTCTCAAAATTAGTAGTCTTGAGAGTTAGGGGTCCTGAACCTGTTCATGGAGGAAATTGAAGCTCTCCCAGAAACAGTCATTTGGATAAAGGGCTCACAAGTGGAGGTGTAATAACTAACCATTTTGCACAAATTATGGCATTTACTTCTTACAACTTCATGAAATTGATGTTTTTATTCCTGTGTTATAGATAAGGAAACAGAGGCATAGAGAAGTAAATTCCCCAAGGTTTCATAGTGAGAAAATGGCAAAGTTGGGATTGGTTTCAGACCTAGGCAATCCTTGTGTTTTGGTTTTTTTTCTTTTCAGTGTAAAAATAAAGGGAAAAGACAGCATAGGATATAGGCAGTGGAGTACTGGCAAAGGCTTAAAAATAAGCCCTCGGAAAAAAAGGGGGTTGCTGCTGATTCGTCTGGCTTACATACTCTCACCACGGCCAATTTCACGTTCCCAGACGAGGTCTCTGAAGGCTGGGCTGGCAAGAGATGCACCCAGTCCCCTCCAGAGTCTGACCCGGCTCCAGCTCACCACGAGGTGTGGGTGAAGATTACCACACCCCAATTAAATGAGTACCTGAGGCTGAAGAGCCTGGGCCCCGCCCTAAATCCTGCATTATTGTCAGCTCTGCCTTCTCTCCCGTGGCAATGAACGAGAAATAATTGAAACCAGCGTTCATGCTGAATACCCAGTGCAAACACAAGTATGAGCTCCCTGATAGGTGGGTAAAGGCCTACCTACGCCGTGCTATCCTGGAGAGGTGGCACTTTAAAAAAATTCTGCGTAAGGCTCCTAATCAGGAAATATTTGTGACTGGGTAGATAATGGCTAGTAAATTAGGTGGGTGGCAGGTGCGGTAACTCTGGGCAGTCAGGCTAATTCATTTGTGTTTTGAAAGAATTACACTCCTGCCTCTATTCCTACTCCTCATGTATGACCCGGCACCAGGGAGAACAGAACAGATAATGCCCCGGGCCTCAAGAGTACCATTAGCAGCCGGGTGGGTCTTTTTTTAGGACCAACATGAGGTTTTTCTCTTGGGAATGTTGAACTTTGTACAGTCTTTCTAACTACTGAACAGATAAGAAACTCCAGTGTGCAACTCATTTGGATTATTTTGGCCTATCAAATATAATAAAGTCAAAGAACTGGCCTGCGGGTGATGTCTCAGGCAGGCTGGGGTCACAATCAGCCGTATTTAATGTCTGTAATAGAGGGCTTATGTCCTCCCTGAAATGAGAAGCCCAGGAAACAATCTGACTGGTTATTGTGGCCCCTGACATCAGACTACAGTGATGAAAGGGACATAGTCCCTCCCCACAAAGATCAGACGGAACCAGAACAGATAAACACAGGGCAGCGCATATTCAATAACGTATGTATGCATAACTATAGAAGTAATACAAATCGGAGTGGCAATTCTAATAAGTTAAGAAACATTTTACAAAGAAAATGAAACCTGAGCATAAAATAGTACAAAATTAATGTCTGCATGTTATAAAAGTCATTATAGGTGATAATATAGGGCCTTTTTTATTGTTATAAAGTATACATAAAATTTGCCATTTTAACAGTTTTACAGTTCTCATTTCAGAGGCATTAAATACCTTCACATTATTCTATAACCATCCCCGCAGCTATGGTCGGAATGTTCGGGTCCCCCCAAAATTCATATGTTGATATCCTAATTCCTAAGGGGATAGTATTAGGAAGTGGGGCTGTGGGGAGGTAATTAGGTCCTGAGGGTGCAGCCTATGCGAATGGAGTGAAATGGGATTCTGTAGAGATCCCTTGCCCCCTTCTGCTAGGGGAGGACGCAATAAGAAGGTGGCCAACTATGAACCAGGAGGTGGTTTTTTACCAGATTCCAAATCCACTGGTGCCATGATCCCGGACTTCCCAGCCTCCAGAAAATAGATGCTTGTTTATGACCTGCTTAGTCCGCGGTCTTTTGTTGCAGCCGCCCCAGTAGACTCAGACAACCACTTTTTTCTGTTTTTATTTGAAGTGCAGTTAACATACAATGTTACATTAGTTTCAGGTGTGCAGCACAGGGATTTGACAACTCTGTGTCAGACTGTGCTTGTCACAAGTGTAGCTGCCATCTGTCACCTTCCAATGCTATTGCAATACCATTGACTGTTTTCCCTAGGCTGTGTCTTACATCCCTAGGACTCAGTCATTCCATAACTGGAAGCCTGTAGCTCCCACTCCCCTTCATTCATTTTGCCCATCCTCCCACCCCAGACAACAACTTTTCTTGAGAACTTTTTCATCTTCCAAACTGAAATTCTGTTCTTATTAAACACGAGCTCCATTTTCCCCACTCACAGGCCCTGCCAACCACCCATCTACTTTCTGCCTCTGTGAATTTGACCACTCTAGGTACCGCATATAAGTAGACTCCTACAATATTTGTCCTTATTTTACGTAGCCAGATGTCTTCAAAGTTCATGCACATCGTAACATGTATCAGAATTTCATCCTTCTTAAGTCTGAATGATACTCCTTTGTACGAATGTACCACATTTTGTTTATTCATTCATCTGCTGATGGACACTTGAATTGCTTCCATATCTTGGCTATTATGAAGAACACTGCGATGAATATGGATACACAAATATCTGTTCAAGTCCCTGCTTTCAATTCTTTTGGGTATATACCCAGAATTGGAATTGCTGAATCATGTAGTAATTTTAGTTTTAGCTGCTTCTAAAGAACCTCCATACCATTTTCTTCTTTTAAAATAGATTTCTCTTTATTTTATTTTATTTTATTTTATCTTATTTTATTTTATGTATTTACTTGAGAGAGTGAGTATGGGTAGAGGGAGCAGGAGTGGATGGAGCAGAGGGAGAGGGAGAAGCAGACTCCCTACTGAGCAGGGACCCCCCCCCCACCCCCACCCCGAGGTGGGACTCAACCCCAGGACCCTGGGATCATGACTTGAGCTAAAGGCAGATGCTTAATTGCCTGAGCCACCCACGTGCCCCCACCATTACCATTTTCAATAGCAGTTACGCCATTTTACATTCCCAGTGACAGTGCATCAGAGTTAAATTCAGGTGCATTTTCAACCTAAGCCATTTTATCTGCTTTAGCCAACTCTTCAGTATACCTCAGCTCAGTACAGAAACGCTTATTTTGACAGGAAATTCCTCTGGAGAACAGGACATTTGCTGCTACTCATCACTTGGTGCCTCAATAACAGTTCATACGCAGTCAACATGGATTAATGCATTATTATTTTAGGTCACAAAGCAGAAGCCAAATCTTTAATGTTTCCTGTTGTTGCCAAAAGTCTGCACTCTGCTGACAATCCGTACTTATTAGCAGTCATGGGAACTGTAGTTCCCAATATTACTTTTCCTGTTAAAATAGGAATTACGACATTACCAAGCTTCGTTTCAAAACATGTTAGCGAGAGTCAGAAATCAAATGCTGAATGAAAAAGTGGCTGACAAATCTTAGAAAATTAGCTCTGGTAAAATTAACAAAGTGACACTTGAAACGGCCTTGTCAAAAGTGTTCGTGGCACACACTTCCATCAGAATCAAATGTCCTGTGATCTCATTCTGTTAAATATGTGGTCCAGCTTTTGTGTCCATGGATTGTTGTTTTTTTTAACCTATACTGGTAACAGTCCTCTTAGAAATATGAACTCCCAAGGATGTACATCCTTAGCCACTTGATAATCTGATGAAAGCTGGTAAATATCTCCCTAGGAAAATAAGATGCATGTATACCCAGCACTTTCCACATCATTCCTGGTTTTTATTTTTATTTTTTTTTTAAGATTTTATTTCTTCATTTGAGAGAGAGAGACAGAGACAGAGAAAGAGAGAACACAAGCAGGGGGAGAGGCAGACAGAGGGAGAGGGAGAAGCAGGCTCCCCGCTGAGCAGGGAGCCTGATGCGGGGCTCAATCCCAGGACTCTGGGGTCATGACCTGAGCCGAAGGCAGATGCTTAACCATCTGAGCCACCCAGGCCCCCCATTTCTAGGTTAAAGAATGTGCTAAATCCATCCATGGAAACCAGGTTAAAATCCTCTATAAATTTGTATTGCTTGCCATCAGTATCATCCTGTAAAAAAACAAAACAAAACAAAACAACCTAGACTTGTCATTTGGTTAATTTATTAATTAATTAACAAATTAAGGGTAAATAGCAATGTAAGAATTTGTGGCATGGTCTTTGAGGTCAAATAGATTTGGAAATTAATAAATTTCCTAAACCCTACCTTGGTCATCTGTACACTATGAGTAACAGAAGAGCTCCTGGCTGGGAAGTGTGACATCTGGCCTGACACATGGTAAGAGGCTGCTGTTTTTATTGGTATTTTTCTCCTGACTCAATAGAGAAAGCTGGGAAGGAGGTGATGATCTGTTTTTTAGGTCCCTACCTCAAAATAATATGTTTGATATGTCATTTTTTTACTCGATAATTTTTTGAAAGGCCATTTATGTTTTATTAATTATAAAATTCATAGATGTCCAGAGAAGAATTACTCGAGGGAATAGTATGAAGTATTTGGTTGTTCAGGATAAGGACCAATTCCCTAATCGCTTTATGATTATAGGGTTTTGAAGACTCAGTTCTGAGAATAGTCTAGTGCATAATGCCCAAACCCCAATAAAACCTAAAATAAGAGAAAAGAGCTGGGCCATATTCCTGGAATAAAAGTTTCCTACCAATTACAAGGTTAAAACTAGATTAGAAAGAATATATAATTATTAAATCTAGGGCATATGTCCCTGTTAGAAAATACTTCAGCTCAGAAAAAAAAAAAAAATCAGCTCAAATTACAGTTTTCAAGTAAGGTCGTTGCCACATTATAATTTAATAGATTAGTGTGATATTCAAAGATGGCTGACTTCAGCTGACTTTCAGAAAAACTTTGATATGAAAATTTACCAATAAATAATTAGAACAATTCTTAAATCGTTAGAGGAAGTTTAAGCTGGTTCACAAACCAGTGTGACACTGATTCTAGCACTTTCCCCAAGAATTTGTTTAGGTTTATATATAGCAGTCTGTTTATTTCGAGTTGTGTACTCCTTCCTTTGCTAGTGCTGTGTGTTGAAAGGGATGTGCTCTTGCTGCTGGTACCTCATGGCTCTCTAGGATGCTGTCCTCCTACTCCATATGATGTAGAAGAGACATCCATGAAGAACTGATTTTCCCTTTATGAGGCTATTAGAACCATGCCCTGGCATTCTCTGGTGCTTTTCCTAGGAATGGAAATTTGATGGACCATGGGTCTTTGGTGGACCATGGGTCTTTGAACCTGGACACAGGAACTCACAATGGGAAAGGCTCAGGAAAGGGTGTCTATTTTGCCAGAATATGAAGCTCCCCCTACCCTAGGCCTCTCTACTCCCTTAACTGAGGCCCTTTGCTGATTCAGCCCTGGGGCAGATCCCCAGCTTTCCCCACATCTTGTGTATGGAGGCAGCTTTTACGGAGCCTTCCCCCACCCTGTTCATCTTCTTTGACCTTGCTTGTGACCAAGGATCAGTTGGACAGCTGCAGGGGGTTTTTTTGTTCTCGTTGTCTGGAAGATCCCTCCCTGAGAGTGCTTTGTCAGATGCATATGACATACTGGTTCCAGTCATTGTGATAGCCGCAGGGCACTCAGGTAGTCTCTTTAGGCAGATTTCCAGTAAATAACATATTTGTAATCATAAAGTTTCGAGAAAGTTGGGAAGAACCTGTATCAGAGTTTCTCAAGGGCTAGAATTCTCAAGTTATAATTTTGAGAATTTATAATTTTCTTAAATATTTGTGGATGGATATTAAATGGTATACTTTTTAAATCAGGATGATTACAGAATATTTAGCTTTTGAATAGTTATCACTTTTAGTTACGTATAGATTGCTACAATTATCTAATAACTTAGTGTCTTCTATTCCTTGGTTATATATTTTTTATGACCTTCATTCTGTATATTTTTTCTACATATTTAGAAATGAACATATAAATAAATAAATAATGTAAAATAAGTCAATAAAGCCAAGACATTTATTTATATTTTCCCTATATTTGGCTTTTCTAATTTCATGAATTATAAACTTAGTGCATTTGTTTTTATTCTTTTGTGTTTAGTAATGCAAATGATTAAGACCATAAATTTTCCTTTCTTCATGGCTTTAGCTATGTTCTACATTTCTAAATATTTTTATTACCTTATTTTGTATATTCTTAGTTCATTTTTTTAAAAAAAGATTTTATTTATTTATTTGACAGAGATCACAAGTAAGCAGAGAGACAGGCAGAGGGAGAGGGGAAGAAGCAGGCTCCCTGCTGAGCAGAGAGCCTGATGTGGGGCTTGAGATCATGACCTAAGGCGAAGGCGAGGCTTAACCCACTGAGCCACCCAGGAGCCCCAGATATTTGCTTTTATTATTAAAGATTAATTTTCCAAGTCGAAGCCTTCCTTGTGTTCAGAAATATTTTTGAACATTATTTCTTTTCTTTTTCAATGGTTGTGTTCAGGGCTATTCATGTCTGTAGATTCAGGTTCCATTATCTGTTAACTTGTCCTGCCCTTTTTTCTGTTTGCAAAGTGATTTCTTCAACTTGATCTTTTTAACCTATCTGTTGACTAGATTTTTCTGGGGAATCATTTGATGCTTCATTAATGCCATTTTAATTACTTTTTTTTTAAGATTTTATTTATTTATTTGACAGACAGAGACCACAAGCAGGCAGAGACAGGCAGAGAGAGAGGAAGGGAAGCAGGCTCCCTGCCGAGCAGAGAGCCCCATACGAGGCTGATCCCAGGACACGACCCGAGCCAGGCAGAGGCCCCAACCTTTTGTTTCCTTAATTTTTCTTACCTTTGCCGGTTACCATTGCATCTCATCCTGTCTTATTTCTTATTCAGAGGCTTTTTTTTTTTTTTTTTAATTTGTGAAAGTATGAAAGCAGTGGTGCTCTAAAGCTACCCTCTCTATTGCTAGGATTAACATTCCAGATTAGCCCTCTAATCATCTCTTGCACGGAATAATTTGCTCTCCTATTGGGGGAATAATTTTTCATATTGTTTCACACACACACATCTTTTTTTTTTTTTTAACTTTGCTTTTCTTTATGTGAAATCTGCTCCTTGTCACAAATATCTGGGCCAGTTATCCTTGGCTCCCTTCATGTTTACTTGATTAGCATTCAGACCCTCTGAAAACTCCCCCTAGAGGGCTAAGTGAGGTAGAATGTAGGTCGGTCTTACTCATTTCCTTAGTAAAGGATCTTCGGAGGGTGGAGAGTGACCAGTCTTCAGCAGTCACAATCAGAGAACTTGTCTGTTTGTGCGCTTTTTTCCTACTTAGTTTGGTAAATGACGGGTTGGCCGAGGACCGGGGGCAGGCTATATTTTGGGCGTCGTTAGGGACATGTCCACCATGCTGTTTGGAAGCCAAGACCACGGAAAGCAGAAAAGGGCCAGGCAGGCCAGTGCTTGTGTGTCAGGAATGCTGTTCCTCCATGGCCTCAGAAAGCTATGAGTCAGTGGTGAGGCCTGTCCCTGTGCTTCTTTGTCCTTGCCTCACTAATCTAGGGGAAACTGGTGGAGTTTGCCAGACTTTCTTCTTACCACACCACTTGACTGTCTTAAGAAGGGAGTTGTATATCGGGTTTCATACATACTGGTTTGGTTGTGAGTCCACGTTTTATGGCATGTAGTGGCCACTATTCTTTAGTGATCTTTTTCTTTTTTAAAAAAAAAATCCCTTAGCTCCGCTTTTTAGTCATTTGCTAGGAAAATCGTTATCAAATCTTACACCACCATCTTTTTTAGAAGACATGCCTTATCTTTATGAAAGCAGTCCTTGATTTTCTTTTTCTTTTGGGGGGTTAATGACTATAGAAAATTAAAAGATTCCCTACCCTCTCTAAGGAAAAAAAAACTTGAATATATAATGATATCATAATGACTATAATATATAATGAGATAGGCATTCATTGCTCTGGTGATGATCCTGATAGAAAATGAATTTATTCCACCCAGCAGTACAGTGACATTGCATTGATAAGATCAGTTGATAACAGGAATGCTCTCCCCTGTGACTCCTGCTTGGGATCATCTAACATCTGTAAATAGGCAAATATTGAAAAAGACAATCAACAACCCAAACACTAAATTAAAACAGAATCTAATGTCAAAACTAGACCTAATTTTATGAAGGCAGTTTCTCAAGTTGAGGAAAATCTTGATTGAGCAAGGTCTTGATTATGACAAACCTCAGCTGCTCTTGCAGAAAAGGAGACTGTTCAAGAAAGGGCAGAATTCATTCTTATAATCTGTCCTCATACTTGGAGACCTTAGTTGGCCTTACCCAGAAAAAAGTGGTATCATTTCCTCCCAGTTGTGTTAGAATGCGAAGTGTAATTCTCTGAAACTCCCAGTTAAGTCACCAAGATTGGGAAAATGACTGGGAAGATATAATTTTGATTTGGGATAGGGTGGGGAAGGTCTTACATTGCAAGGGAGACTAGAAGGATAGCATTTTACTCTTGACTCTCTCACTTGCAGACTGTGGGTTCTGACAGGACTTAGAGCAATTTGAAGGGAAACAGAACATTACAAGCAGAATTTTATCTTTCACATTAAGATCAAATATAAAACTCAATTAAAACCATGTTAAAATCCATATTATAAGGAAAAGCCATCAAGCATCAAAGGAAACAGAAGAACCATAAAATAGAAAGTATAACATGATATGGCAGAGATAAATCCAACTATTAGTTATAACACTAAATGGAAATGGGAAAAAGTCATTAATATTGGGATCATTAAGGAAGGAATAGATAAAACAAAATGATACAGAATGTTTCAATGTAAAAGGATGTACAAATTGCATGAATCACTTGCAAACAGAAGGAGAACAGATGATATCAAATAAAGCAAAAAAAAACTATTGAAATGAACAAAGAGGGTCATTTTTATAATAATCTAAAGCAAACAGAGTTATTAGGAACTCTTCTGTGATAAATCTCATTGTTTCAAGATACATGGAATACAACCTAAATGTCCCAGTAGAAGCATGGTCAAATGGATCACGTATAGCTGTGTAGTGGTCTTATATGTAGTGATTCAGAGCCATAATACTGACGGTCCTTTGTTCACAAAGAAGACTGTTACCAGTATATTGTTGGTTGAAGAGTGTCTTCCAGATAGAGTGGACATTCTTTTCCCACTTTGGTTAAAGCAGAATCAAATGTTAACTGGGGTTATTTCTAGGTGATGAAACTGGAGTCCGTTTCAATATTATCATATGAGCTTTTAATCTTTTCCTATGGTGAATATAGTAGATTATTGATCCTAAGTATTTGTTCCCTTATACTGGATGCGTTTTACTTCCATGCATCATCAAACTCAGTTTGGCCTGCTTTGGCCAATGAGATGTGAGTGAAAGTAACATGTGTCACCTGCAAGCAAACACTTTAAGAACTATCTCATGGTGCCACCATGGCTGTTTTCCCTTGTCACGTGGGAGTTACTCTTAAAACCTGGAATGAAGAGGATATAGAATGGGGGAACAGCTGACCTCTAAAGGACACGTAAATGAGACATTTCTTGAAAGCCCTTGAGATTTGGGGGTTATATATTACCATGTCACAACTTAGCCTAGCCTACATAGTCAGGTTCCAGGTGTTTCATCTCAGTTCAATTTCAGATGAACACATGCAATTTATGGTGCTTGTGAACAGCAGCTTCTAGAAGTCTTCCCTGCCACCTCAGGCTTTAGTTAGGTCTCTGGGTCATAAATCTGAATTTTATGTCACTCAGTGTAAATGCAACTGAGTACTTTTTAAAGCGATTGTAGTGATCCCACTAATATGAATGGGGAAGGAGACAGGAAAATTAGATGTTCAGCTCTTGTATTGCTGTTACTTTCAGAAACAGTATTTTTCTCATTAAGTTTAGGAATTATGTTGGTATAGGCTTTAAAATCTATGGTCTTTCAGCCACCAGGGATGATGTTCAAAATGCTCTCAATGAGTTCCAATCTAATATAAATTCTCTAAAAGCTAGGGTAACTGAGACAGAAGATAGAATTAGTGATCTGGAGGACAAACAGATAGAGAGAAAGGATCAGGAGGAGGCCTGGAACAAACAGCTCAGAAGCCACGAAAACAGAATCAGGGAAATAAACGATGCCATGAAACGTTCCAGCGTCAGAATTATTGGAATCCCTGAAGGGGAGGAAAAAGAAAGAAGTCTAGAAGATATAGTGGAAGAAGTTGTCTATGAAAATTTTCCCAATCTCACGATGGAAACAACGTTCATGTATTAGAGGCAGAGAGATTTCCTCCCAAGATTTTAGATTCTCGAAAGTCCTCACGACACCTTATAGTTAGAATGAGGAATTATGTTTCAAGAGAGACCCTCTTAAAAGCAGCTAGGACAAAGAAGCTCCTTACATACAGAGGAAAGCCCATTAGAATAACATCAGATCTTTCCACAGAGACCTGGCAAGCCAGGAAGGGCTGGCAAAATATATTCAGAGTACTAAATGAGAAGAACATGCAACCAAGAATACTCTATCCAGCAAGACTGACATTTAAAATGGATGGAGAGATAAAGAGTTTCCAAGACCTGCAAGGCTTAAAAGACTATGCAACCACCAAGCCGACACTGCAGGAAATATTAAGGGGGGTCCTATAAAAGAGAAAAAATCCTAAGAATATCATTGAACAGAAGTATAGAAACAATCTACAGACAGAAAGACTTCAAAGGCAACACGAAGCCAATAAAAACCTATCTCTCAATAATCACTCTCAATGTGAATGACCTAAATGCGCCCATAAAATGACACAGAGTTGCAGATTGGATTAAATGACAGGACCCATCCATATGTTGTCTACAAGAGACCCATTTTGAACCTAAGGATACACCCAGACTGAAAGTGAAGGGATGGAGAAGCATCTTTCATGCCAATGGGCCTCAAAAGGCGGCCAGGGTAGCGATCCTCATATCAGATAAATTAGATTTTAAACTAAAGACTGTAGTCAGAGATACAGAAGGACACTACATAATTCTTAAAGGGACTATCCGCCAAAATGATCTAACAATTGTGAATATCTATGCCCCCAATATGGGAGCACCCAATTACATAAGAAAACTATTAATCAAGATAAAGAGTCATATTGATATGAATACAATAATAGTAGGAGATCTTAATATGCCTCTCTCAGAAATAGACAGATCATCGAAGCAGAAAATTAATAAAGAAATAAGAGCATTGAATGAAACATTGGACCAGATGGATCTCATAGACATATACAGAACATTCCACCCTAAAACAACAGAATACTCATTCTTCTCAAGTGCACATGGAACCTTCTCCAGAATAGACCACATACTGGGTCACAAAGCAGGAATCAACCAATACCAAAAGACTGACATTATTCCCTGCATATTCTCAGATCACAATGCTTTGAAACTGGAACTCAATCACAAGGAAAAGTTCAGAAGGAACTCAAACACCTGGAAGCTAAAGACCACCTTGCTTAAGAATGCTTGGATCAACCAGGAGATCAAAGATGAACTTAAACAATGCATGGAAACCAATGAGAATGAAGACACTTCGGTCCAAAACCTATGGGATACAGCAAAGGCGGTTCTAAGGGGGAAATACATAGCCATCCAAGCCTCCCTCAAAAAAATTGAAAAATCCAGAATACACCAGCTGTCTCTACACCTTAAAGAACTGGAGAATCAACAATAAATCAAACCAACTCCACATGCTAGAAGGGAAATAATCAAGATTAGAGCAGAGATCAATGAGGTAGAAACAAGAGATACAGTAGAACGTATCAATGAAACTAGAAGCTGGTTTTTTGAAAGAATCAATAAGATTGATAAACCATTGGCCACACTAATCCAAAAGAAAAGAGAGAAAGCCCAAATTAATAAAATTATGAATGAAAAGGGAGAGATCACAACTAACACCAAGGAAATAGAAACAATCATCAGAAATTATTACCAACAGTTATATGCCAATAAGCTAAGCAACCTAGATGAAATGGATGCATTCCTGGAAAACTACAAACTCCCAAAATTGAACCAGGAAGAAATTGACAACCTGAATAAACCGATGTCTAGTAACGAGATTGAAGCAGTGATCAAAAACCTCCCAAAAAACAAGAGCCCAGGACCTGACGGATTCCCTGGGGAATTCTACCAAACTTTCAAAGAAGAAATAACCCCAATTCTCCTGAAGCTGTTCCAAAAAATTGAAGCAGAAGGAAAACTTCCAGACTCTTTTTATGAAGCCAGCATGACCCTGATCCCCAAACCAGGCAAAGACCCTACCAAAAAGGAGAATTTCAGACCAATATCACTGATGAATATGGATGCAAAGATTCTCAACAAGATCCTAGCAAACAGGATCCAGCAGCACATTAAAAAGATTATCCACCATGACCAGGTGGGATTCATCCCTGGGTTGCAAGGTTGGTTCAACATTCGCAAATCAATCAATGTGATAGAACAAATCAATAAGAGAAGAGAGAAGAACCACATGGTCCTCTCAATGGATGCAGAAAAAGCATTTGACAAAATCCAGCATCTGTTCCTGATGAAAACGCTTCAAAGTATAGGGATAGAGGGAACATTCCTGAACTTCATAAAATCTATCTATGAAAGACCCACAGCAAATATCATCCTCAATGGGAAAAAGCTTGCAGCCTTCCCGTTGAGATCAGGAACACGACAAGGATGCCCACTCTCACCACTCTTGTTCAACATAGTGTTAGAAGTTCTAGCAAAGGCAATCAGACAACAAAGAGAAATAAAAGGTATCCAAATTGGCAAGGAAGAAGTCAAACTCTCTCTCTTCGCAGATGACATGATTCTTTATATGGAAAACCCCAAAGACTCCACCCCCAAACTACTAGAACTCATACAGCAATTCAGTAATGTGGCAGGATAGAAAGTCAATGTACAGAAATCAGTGGCTTTCTTATACACTAACAATGAAAAATACAGAAAGGGAAATTGGAGAATCGATTCCATTTACTATAGCACCAAGAACCATAAGATACCTGGGCATAAACCTAACCAAAAGAGGTAAAGGATCTGTACTCGAGAAACTACAGAACACTCATGAAAGAAATTGAAGAAGACACAAAAAGATGGAAGACCGTTCCATGCTCTTGGGTTGGAAGAATAAACATTGTTAAAATGTCTATACTTCCTAGAGCAATCTATACTTTTAATGCCATTCTGATCAAAATTCCACCGGTATTTTTCAAAGAGCTGGAGCAAATAATCCTGAAATTTGTATGGAATCAGAAGAGACCCCGAATTGCTAAGAAAATGTTGAAAAACAAAAACAAAACTGGCGGCATCACGTTACCCAATTTCAAGCTTTACTACAAAGCTGTGATCACCAAGACAGCATGGTACTGGCATAAAAACAGACACATAGACCAGTGGAACAGAGTGGAGAGCCCAGATATGGACCCTCAACTCTATGGTGAAATAATCTTCGACAAAACAGGAAAAAATATTCAATGGAAAAAAGACAGTCTCTTCAATAAATGGTGCTGGGAAAACTGGACAGCGATATGTAGAAGAATGAAACTCGACCATTCTCTTACACCGTACACAAAGATAAACTCAAAATGGATAAAAGACCTCAACGTGAGACAGGAATCTATCAGAATCCTAGAGGAGAACATAGGCAGTAACCTCTTTGATATCAGCCACAGCAACTTCTTTCAAGATATGTCTCCAAAGGGCGCCTGGGTGGCTCAGTGGGTTAAGCCGCTGCCTTCGGCTCAGGTCATGATCTCAGGGTTCTGGGATCGAGTCCCGCATGGGGCTCTCTGCTCAGCAGGGAGCCTGCTTCCCTCTGTCTCTCTCTCTGCCTGCCTCTCTGTCTACTTGTGATCTCTCTCTGTCAAATAAATAAATAAAATCTTTAAAAAAAAAAAAAGATATGTCTCCAAAGGCCAAGGAAACAAAAGCAAAAATGAACTTTTCGGACTTCATCAAGATCAAAAGCTTCTGCACAGCAAAGGAAACAGTCAACAAAACAAAAAGGCAACCCACGGAATGGGAGAAGATATTTGCAAATGACAGTACAGACAAAAGGTTGATATCCAGGATCTATAAAGAACTTCTCAAACTCAACACACACAAAACAGATAATCATATTAAAAAATGGGCAGAAGTTATGAACAGGCACTTCTCCAACGAAGACATACAAATGGCTATCAGACACATGAAAAAATGTTCATCATCACTAGCCATCAGGGAGATTCAAATTAAAACCACATTGAGATACCACCTGACACCAGTTAGAATGGCCAAAATTAGCAAGACAGGAAACAATGTGTGTTGGAGAGGATGTGGAGAAAGGGGAACCCTCTTCCACTGTTGGTGGGAATGCAAGTTAGTGCAGCCACTTTGGAAAACAGTGTGGAGATTCCTGAAAAAATTAAGAATAGAGCTTCCCTATGACCCTGCAATTGCACTGCTGGGTATTTACCCCAAAGATACAGATGTAGTGAAAAGAAGGGCCATCTGTACCCCAATGTTTATTGCAGCAATGGCTACGGTCGCCAAACTGTGGAAAGAACCAAGATGCCCTTCAGCGGACGAATGGATAAGGAAGATGTGGTCCATATACACGATGGAGTATTATGCCTCCATCAGAAAGGATGAATACCCAACTTTTGTAGCAACATGGACGGGACTGGAAGAGATTATGCTGAGCGAAATAAGTCAAGCAGAGAGAGTCAAGTATCATATGGTCTCACTTATTTGTGGAGCATAACAAAGAACACAGAGGACATGGGGAGATGGAGAGGAGAGGGAGTTGAGGGAAACTGGAAGGGGAGATGAACCATGAGAGACTATGGACTCTGAAAAACAACCAGAGGGTTTTGAAGGGGCGGGGGAGTTGGAGGTTGAGGAACCAGGTGGTAGGTAATAGGGAGGGCACGTACTGCATGGAGCACTGGGTGTGATGCCAAAACAATGAACACTGTTATGCTGTAAATAAACAAAAAAAAAAAAATCTATGGTCTTTCAAAAAAATAAAATCAAATCCTTGTCTTAGGATTTTGTTTGGACAATTTATGAACATGTGCTTTGATAGAGATGAAATAATTACTATTTTTTGTTTTTTTTTAAAGATTTTATTTATTTATTTGACAGAGATCTCTAGTAGGCAGAGAGGCAGGCAGAGAGGGAGGAGGAAGCAGGCTCCCTGCTGAGCAGAGAGCCAGACGTGGGCTCAATCCCAGGACCCTGGGATCATGACCTGAGCCAAAGACAGAGGCTTTAACCCCCTGAGCCACCCAGCACCCCGAAATAATTATTTTTAATGTCACACTAATTCTTACACTCTAAAAGTAAAGAGTAGGTGTAACTTACTCACTTGATCAAACACTTGATTGATAATCGGATTGGGGTGATCTTTAGAGATCATCTTAATCAACGTTAGGCACTTGAAATCCTCATTGTTAAAAAAATTCAGAAATTAATAGACACAACAATAATGTAAAAAATTATTCCTGGAATGAATTAAGTCCTCATAATTGCCTTTTCTTCATTCTTGATATTATTCAAGATTTTCATCATTGTCATTCAACCAAAATGTTGCCCTGTCATCGTAAACAGGCGACCCTGAAAATGTCCTTTTAAATTAAAGCAAGAACTAAGGTGTTAGCATTGGTGTTAATGGGGAAAGTGCAGTTGGGTGTTGGCTGTGGTTCAGAAAAAAAAGTTCAAAAGAGGAAATGTTGGCTCTTGATGTGGTGTGGATTGAATTTACTTCCAAATGGATAATAGTCTAATAGGTTTGATTGTTTCAGCCTCATCCCTTGGGGCCACTTGAACACATCGCAGAACCTCCATGCTCTTACCTCAAGTGTCTACATCTTGTACAATGTCTTGGACCAGAAAGTACTTCAAATCAAGGACCTGAGCAGTGTTCTTGCTTTCTGTTTGCTGGTATCAGAGCTTGGCTTGAGAAATCTTACTCACACTCATTAGACTCCCTTCACGTAATAAAAGAATTAGATGATCATCTGTCAAATGTCAGCTTCTTACTGCCGTATAGCAATACTCAGTGGACCTGATTGCCAGCCGATGCAAGAGCACTGCAGCTCTTTATCTTTCTATTAATGCAAAGACCAGTTTTGTTTCAAGAGAAAATTTTACAGTTTTGGAGCTAAGTGGTGGTGACGATGGAGTTGAAATCTTTTTTTTTTTTTTTTAAAGATTTTATTTATTTGACACAGAGAGAGATCACAAGTAGGCAGAGAGGCAGGCAGAGAGAGAGGAGGAAGCAGGCTCCCTGCTGAGCAGAGAGCCCGATGCGGGACTCGATCCCAGGACCCTGAGATCATGACCTGAGCCGAAGGCAGCAGCTTAAACCATTGAGCCACCCAGGCGCCCCTATAATTTAATATAATAAGACATTATTATATCAATATTATTCATTAATTTATTATATATTAATATATTATATTAACATTTATGTCATATATTACAATCAACAAATAATATATTAATATAGTAAAGTTATTATAGTAATATATAGTTATTATAGTTATTATACTATAGTTATATAGTTATATACTATATACTATAGTTATATAGTTATTATACTATAATATATAGTCATTATAGTAATATAGTAATGATATATTAATATATTGATAAGATATTTTATTTATATTAATATTATTTATATTTATATATATTGATATTTTATAATGATTTGATATAGTAATATAATTTTATGATATAATATAATTTATTGGACTGTTCTCTTGAATATTCTCTGTTGCCAGGTGACCATTAAAATCCTGATTAACACATTCAGGGTTAATTCATTGATAACCCATGAACATAATGTTGCAGATTTAGAAAATGCAACTATTTCAGACCTGTATAAAATTTAGTCGCACTTGCAGAGTTTACATGATCTATACATAAATCATACAATATATTTATCTTGGTAATATAACCTATTAAACATTTGTCAACAGCCTAAATTACTCTGAGCTCTGGAACTCTATTTCCAAGTGTTTGTCACCATTCAAATGCCTCAGTTATACCTGAAACTCAACAGGTCAAACTGTACTCGGGACTTTCTGTCAATCCCGGATTTCTTTTGGCCAGCCCTGGCTCAGAATACTGGAAACCCAGGAGGCCTCCTCAACTCTGCCTTCTCCTTGACTTCCCCTCCGCTCTCCCTCCCCCGCTCCTTCAAATTCAGTTACAGTTGCCCAGACTGGATGCCCAATTTCCCATCACCTCTCTAACCATCATCTCTTGCTTCCTGATTGGGCTTCCCTCACCTTCTTTATTTCCCCAGTTTGGTTCTCCTCATGTCTGTCAAGGTATCCTTTTAAACACAGAAATCTGGTTAGACCACACTCCTTTATGGCTTCTTATGCTCACGATAAAAATTGATATGCTGAACATGGCTGACAAGGCCCCACGGGGACTGGCGTCTGCCTCTCTCTGACCCACCATGCCGCTCTAATCATGACGACCAGCCCTAATTCCTTGATCACGTCAGGCTGGACACCCACCCCAGGACCTGATTAACTCCTGGTCATCCTTCAGACCTCAGCTCAGACCCACTTGATCAGGAATACCTCTGACTTCCAGATCCAGTGAGTTTCTCTCGCCATGTATCTTCCTCCATCTTTACTCTTTTGTGATTTTTTGATTGGCTGTCTCTTCCTCTGGACTGAAGTTCAGGTCTCACTTTTCTTTAGCCTTAAGATTGCTTTCTGATCATTGCCGGGAACTTTTTCTTCCAAACTGTGCTGTTGTACTTACCCAAGTGTTCAGTACTTCCTTCAAGGAGTATTATCATTAAGATGGGGGCTAGAATTTGGTCTTGCTGTCTTCTTGGAAAAGCGGACTGCTTTAGTGGTCAGTCTGTGGGTCACAGATAGTTGGGTAAGCTTCTCATCCGACACTGTCATGCTTACCTTTAAAAAACCCCCTTTTTTAGTGATCTATGTTGCCAGTTGAACAATGCTTCTCTCAGACACAAGTTTTGGGTCCTAGCACTTACAGTTCAGGCTTTCCTTACGTGTATCCAAGTGAAAAACGAAGTGGCTCTTGGCTGTGGCTAAATGAAGCAATTCTAAGTGTTACCCCAGTTTCAGAATGTGCCCATCCGTCAGTAAATGCTTTTGGGTTTTTTTGTTTTGTGTTTTTAAAGATTTTATTTATTTATTTGACAGACAGAGATCACAAGTAGGCAGAGAGGCAGGCAGAGAGAGAGGAGGAAGCAGGCTCTCCACGGAGCAGAGAGCCCAATGCGGGGCTCGATTCCAGGACTCTGAGATCATGACCAGAGCCAAAGGCAGAGGCTTAACCCACTGAGCCACCCAGGCACCCCCGTCGGTAGATTCTTGAGAGCCTGTTGGTCATTGCTTTGAAAACCATATGTTGAGATGCAAATAACTGTGAGTAAATGTATTCTTGATCTTTCCTAAATGCTTGATCACACAATACAGAAAATGCATGAACACTTTTGCCCTTTGTGTCTGTTTTGTGTTGGATTTAACCCTCATATACATGACTTGACTGTACTCAACTGAAGACAGACGTGGGCTGAGCTCTTTTTATAAGCCACTGGGCAGGGAATTGAACTTCCAGGGGAGGAAACTGATACACTTTGGCATGAGGGTCCAGAACACAACATTGTAATCTGCTTTAAAACAGAGAGAATGTGAGGGAAGAATTTGACTTAGCGTATGGTTTCTTTCCATTTTCCTTGTTGACATTTATTTCATATTAACACTTTTAGCCTCTGCCTTAAAATCTAGCAGAAGAAATAATACTTCCTAGTATGTTAGAGTTCTTCCTTTCCCTAACATTTTGGTACTTTTTCCTACATACAATGGTTTTTTGTTTGTATTTTAATTATATGAGGTTTTGTTTGTTTGTTTTGCTTTTAGGTATTTTGGACACCTTCATTATTTGCCTTCTCTTTTCTGATCAAGCCTGATTCATGAAATGGAACTAAAGCTGAAAAATCATCTATTTCTTTGTCTGCAAATTTGAGACACACTTGGGATGGTCTTAAGTGCGTACAACTAGACTCTAACTGCAGCTATGAGTTCAGACGAGAAGGGCATATCCCCTGCTCATAAAACCTCCACTCCGACCCATAGAAGTGCCTCTTCTTCAACATCCTCCCATAGGGACAGTCGGCAGGTAAGAGAACAGTACCAAGTGCATTTTTTAATTTTTTGCAAATACAATACTGTTAGGATATGAAGGGCTCGCTAATTAATTCTGAAATATTGTTGTGAAGAGTTTTATTCCACAGGAAAACTCTGTAGGTCTACCTGATGATGCCATGAAGACCCTGCTCTTGTTTTTCTGTTGTTTAGGATCCTTTTTTAGAGTGTAGACCACCAGGAGGGGTGGCTGGGGAAGCCCTGCTTTCCTCTTCACTGTGCACCTGAAGAGTGAGAGCACCTTCAGAAACTTGAACTCTCCGCTCTCCCTCTTTATTCATGGAGGGGGAGGAGGTGTGTGAGCCTGCACAAGGTCTTCTTCCTACAAGTCTCTCACTGGCCTTCTCAGCACGAACTTCTGTTGGGTGTTTCACGAAATGTGGTGACAGATTCAGGCATTAGGAAACAAGTAAAATCATAATATCAGAGAATTAAGAGCAGGGGGGGCTCTGCTAATGAGTAGAATCAGTAGAGAAAATAAATTATTGTTAATAAAATAATTACTGTTATTGTTAATAAATAATTGTTTAATCCCGTGGAAACAATTCTGTCCCTTATTTTTGTGTATAGAGTTACCTCGTTACTACCTCAGGAGCTGTTTTACCTGCCAGGGCTGTGTGAATTGTCTTCATGGTCAAAACAGGTTGTTGTTTGAGTATTGCTGTTGGCCATTATGACAAAATCTCCTGATGGGATTTTTTTGTGGTGTAACTGGAAATTTACAGTAAGCAGGTTTAGTGAACTATTTATAAAAATGTTCGTTTTGAGGGACATTTGCTTAGTAAATCATTCTTGCAGTGCTTTCCCTCCCTGTTTTATGTGTTGAAGGTATATTGCCTAGTTTCCAGAACTATGAACTTCAGTTATTTCATAGTCCATAGTGTAGACGTGGGTCTTGAGACAGCCAATCCCTATGTGACTTCATTCTTCTAGATGGTGGGGATGCACTGCTGAGGCGTTCCCTTAGGGAGGCCTCAGTCTGCTGACCCTCTCCACGCTCCTCCCATTTCTAGCAAGAGATTGCTGGGTTATCTGTAATAATCAGAGAATCCTTACATGTATATTTTCCCCAGGTTCTAAGGATTCTAAGGCAGATATCTCTGCTACCAGTATTTTGGACACTGGTGTCCTTTGTTCTAGAGTTCAAACAGGACGTCTTTCCTTCACTAGAAGCAGTTATACCATTAACTAAATTTATGACTACACACAGTTAAAATGTTTATTGTGTTGCATTCATATAGAAAAAGAAAGTGAAAGTACCGTGAATGAAAACACATTTATAGTAAATAGCAGCTATATGCTGAGAGGTTTTCTAAGTCTGAAATTTCAGATTATCCTTCACCTGCCTCCCTGTCCTTTCTTGTTATGGCTTCTCCCTTTCTCCTTTGCCCTGGGCGTTGCAACCGAAAGACACTTTAAGCAGCCTGGCCATCCCAGCTGCTGAGGCAAGGATGGAATTGACCCAGATCACCCCGGAGAATTGTGGCAAATGGAAAAGATGGATGATGGCTGTGGAAACATTTGTCGTGCATTGTGGGGCGGCCTGTTGCACCTGAGCTCTGGGGCTCCCATGCAAAACAACGGGGAGAAACCGAGACCCTGGTCTGCAGAGGGAGTCTGAAGGTAGAAGACGTGACTCCTGGCTGCCTCGTGAATGAACGGTCTTGTGATAAGAATAAAACAGTGTGTCTGTAAACCAAGACAATGTTCAAAAGGTCATTATTCGTTAAGGAGGGTTTACTTTAGTTTCTGTTTATCTCAGTGGGTTCAAACTCTCCCTAATACTCTCTTCTCTGCTTCTTCCTGCCTCCTGTTTGGTGTTGGTTCATCTCTCTCAGGGGAGCGAATAGAGAACAATTAGAGTTCTGTTTCTCCCTCCCTGTCTCCATCACTTCCTAGCATCCAGTATTAACTGGTGGAAATCGGAATTTTTGAGTGATCCTGTGGTATCCTATGATGCAGTGGCTTTTATATGTACTATTATTGTGTGTGACTGTTTTCCTAGTGAAGGGATGGGGGGAAAGGGTGATAAATTAGTCTTCCTCAAATGTTACCGTTCTCCTGATTTGATGGACATTGATGCAAATCGAGTCCATCCTATTCCTCATAAGGGGATCATGTAAGTAAATGATCTGCACATAGCGGAGAATACATTGATACCTTAATGCACACTGTTTACTTGTCCTTACCAAGGTCTCGTTCTAGATCACTAATTAATCGATTGGGCATTTCTACGTAGATGTAAAATTTAGATGTACATCTAAAATTAATACATACAGGTCCGTTTGCTCTGAGGATAATCATTCTCTCACGGACCCAGGGTCCAAGCCATCCTTTCTCCTTTGACCCTCCCACATTCAGTAGGCTGACAGATTTCATTATTTCCTCTTCATAATGTGACTACTTCTTTCTGTTTCCACTGTCTACTCACTAGCCCAGACTCCTATCACCTCAGTACCTTCCGCGGTTCTCTGGCCTCACTGTCTCCCTTACTGCCTTGTGAGATCAAATTTCCTTACTATGGCAGATTCATTCTCAGAACCCTTCAAAGATTCTTGTTTGCCAACACAATTAAGGCCAGATTTCCTTCCTTGGTGTCCCATGATCTCCGTGATCTGATCCAACCTCCCATACCATACAGTCTTGTCTGTGCATCATTCCTCAAACTGCCCCATCCCTGTCTCTGGGCTTCAAGGATTGGCTCATGGGAACTTTCACTGACCACTCAACCCCATGTTGCCCTCTCCCTTCTCTGAACTTTCACAGAACTTTCTGGCAGCACTTGACATGTTTCCATTGTTTACCTTTTTATGTACTGATCTCAACTGCTTTTTTTTTTTTAAGATTTTATTTATTTGAGAGAGAAAAAGAGAGCATCCGGAGGGGGGAGGGTCAGAGGGAGAAGCAGACTCCCCGCTGAGCAGGGAGTCCAATGTGGGACTCAATCCACATCATGGTTATGTGGGTTATGACCTGAGCTGAAGGCAGTCGCTTAATCAAGTGAGCCACCCAGGCACCCTCCTCACCTGTTTTGTGAGCAAACTGATGACATGCTCTAATTCTTTAGAGACAAGCCTTGCACCTCAAATATTTTAATATATCCTAGAGGATATTTTTAAAGACCTGCAATGGCATCAGTCTGGTCTTCTTATTACAAACTTGCCATCCCAGATGGCAAGATGTCCTCTCTCTTCTTCCTTCCTCATAGATTACATAAAACAAAGAACATCTGCCAAGCGCATAGTAGTAATTGGCCCATCCTTCCTGTGGCCAAATTCTGTAGCACAACAGGTGAAAGAGGAAGAGGAGCTGGGAGTTGAAGTGATTCAGTGCCCCTGTGATTTCACGAAATGTTTCTTCATCAGCACGAGAGGGTCAGGACTCCACTTAGTACTTAACAAGTTGGAAGCCTTCAGTAATTGCTCCATTTACATTTCATTCCAGACTGATAGCCAATGTTAGAACATCTAACAAAATTAGCTGTGTGTGTGTGTGTGTGAGGGAGAGAGAGAGAGAAAGAGACAGAAACAGAGAGAGATCAACTATATTTCTTAAACTGCAAGAAATAGATGCCCTAAATTTTTCACAAAGAAAATAGAGGGGTTGATTAAGACATCTAGAACTTATACATAAATCAGTACTTCCAAGCATATCTGCCAAAGAAAGGCTTCCCCTTGAGATGTTGTATGAAAAGAGAGTTTTATTGTCAAGTAAGAGGAATGCTAAACACAATCTCTTTTTGCAATATACATTAATAAATTAAGGACACTGATAAATCCTGTTGTTAGAACTTTAACTGAGCACTTCTAGAATCTAGCAGATTGTGGAACTTTTTTTATTCTCCTAAGATTTGGTGGTTAAACATCCACATTCTTCTTTCTGTTAAGAAATTGAAAGATCTGGGTGGCTCAGTGGGTTAAGCCTCTGCCTTTGGCTCAGATCATGATCCCAGGATCCCCACATCAGGCTTCCTGTTCAGCTTCTCCCTCTGCCTGCTGCTCCCCACTGCTTGTGCTCTCATTTTCCCTCTCTTGCTCTGTTAAATAAATAAATAAAATCTTAAGGAAAAAGAAAGAAAGAAAGAAATTGGAAGATCTAGGAACACTGGAGCCCAGATTCTGAATTGGCAACACCACACGGGGCTTAGAAGCGCCTTCCCCTTTAGATGGGGCAAGTACCCTCTGATTGGTCGTAGTCCCTGCCTTTCCTTATCGTGCTTCAATGCTTATGTTTCCTGCTAGGCCCCAGAAAGCATTTGGATTGCCAGCTCTGATCCTGGATATCAGGTCAACCACAGTAATATTGAGGTTACCAAGAGTGATCTCCAATTGGACATTAAGAGGGCATCCCAAACTCAGCATGGCCAAAACTGAGCTCCTAATTTTCCTCTCAAATCTACTGCTTCCCAGTCCTCCTTATCTCAGTAAGCAGCAAGTCTCTCCTTTCTTTTGGTCCAGACAGAAACTTCGTCAAAAATCATCCTCAACACATCTTTTTCTTACACCTGCTTCCAAACCCTCAATGAATCCTATCGGTTCTACCTTCAGATGTACCTGGGCTCTGACCACTGCTTACCACCTCCTCCCCTCCAACCCTGGAATGAGCTCCTGTCACATCTCACCCGGATGATGGCTGTAGTCTTTTACCTGGTTTCCCTGCCTGTAAGTCCCTCACCCAACACACAGGCCATTTTCACAGAAGAGTCAGAGTGATCCCTTCAAAACCTACATCAGAACAAGCTGTTTCTCTGCTGCAAACTGTCTGCTGTTCCCATCTGTCTCTAAATAATCCTGGAATTGCTGACCATCGCCTATTACCTCATTCATCATCTGGTTCTGCCTACCTCTCTGATCCCATCTCCGGCCTTGTTCTCCTTTACTTACTTCTCTCCAGCATTTTCCTCTGTTGTGCTCCCACCTCAGGGCCTTTGCATTTTGGACTCCCGTAGCCTAACTTGCTTTTCCTCCAGGCATCCCCAGGTTTGTTTTTATACTTGACTCAGTCTCCGAATGCACCCTTTTTGGATAGCCTTCTCTGTTCTGCCCTACCTACCCTCATCACACATTGCCTGCTCACCTCCCCTGTCTTCAGAGCATTAACCACCACTGGATAGGTTACGTATATATCTGTTCCCGTCTATATCCCCTTCCTCTATGGCCTGTCACTGACCTGTAAGCTCCCTGCAAACAGGGATTTTATTTCCTTCAATAATGTCCGCCTAGCACCTCATACAGTACTTCACATATGGTACAGCTCGAATATGTTTGAATGAATAAATAAATGAGGAGTCGGTATGGAGAGAAAGATTGGGAACCAGGTTCCAGTGGTCTTGATGGCTGTGAAGGAATAGGCATGAGGTGGGGAGATGGACAAAGAGAGAAAGCAGTATCGTGGGGAGCTCTGTGTCTCCCACGACAAGTGGATTTTGAGAATGGAAGGCAGATCATGCAAAGGTGGCGAGGGGAGCTGAGAGCACAGACCTTTCTGCTTGCTGCTGACAGTGCTTATATGGTGAAATAAGGGACTTGAGGCTTATGAAGGAAACGGTATCAGACAAAAGCAGTGTTGGGAGCGTTCTGCATGAAATTTTAAAAATATTGGTGGGGGTGGGAGGTAACTTATTTTATTTTATTTATTTGGTATAGTCGACACATAATGTTACATTAGTTTCAGGTTTACAACATAGTGACTCAACAACTTTGCACATTATATGCTATGTTCACCACAAGTGTAGCTACCATCTGTCCCCATACATTGCGATCAAAACATCGCTGACTATATACCCTATGCTGTGCCTTTTATCCCTGTGATATACTCATTCCATAACTGCAAGCCTATAGCTCCCGCTCCCCTTCACCCATTTTACCCAACCTCCCATCCCCCTCCCATCTAGCAACCATCAGTTTGTTCTCTGCATTTGTAGGTCTTGATTCTGGTTTTGGTTGTTTATTCATTTGGGATTTGGGTCTTTTTTTTTTTTTTTTTTTTTTTTTTAAAGATCCTACTTAGGAGTAAAATCATATGGTATTTGTCTTTCTCAACCTGATTTATTTCACTTAGCACAATACCCTCTAGGTTCATCCATGTTGTCTCAAATGGCACAATCTTATCCCTTTCTTTTGGCTGAGTAATATTCATTGTGTGCATATGTATGTATATCTCTTTATATAGAGACATACCTATATAGAGAGACACATACCACATTTCCTTATCCATTCATCTACCGAATGGATACTTTGGAAATGGAAAAAACTTGGGTTGTTTCCATATCTTGGCTATTGTAAATAAGAGTAAACATAGAGGTGTATATATCTTTTCAAATTAGTGTATTCAACAACTTGATTTTTATTTATTTATTTTTTATTATGTTTAGCTAGCCAACATTTCAGTAGTGTGTTTTTTTTCGAGATTTTTTTTTTTATTTACTTATTTGACAGAGACAGAGAGATCACAAGTAGGCAGAGAGGCAGGCAGAAAGAGAGAGGGGGAAGCAGGCTCCCTGCTAAACAGAGAGCCTGATTCGGGATCTCAGGACCCTGAGATCATGACCTGAGCTGAAGGCAGAGGCATAACCTTCTGAGCCACCCAGGCACCCCCATATTATTAGTTTTTGATGCAGTGTTCATTGAGTCATTAGTTGCATATAATACCCATTGCTCATCACCACACATGCCCTTCTTAATACCCATCACTCAGCTACCCCAATAACTTTATTTTAAAACAGGAGTTACTATTTCCCACTCATAGTGCTTATTCTATGGTGACATTACATGATAGGCTAAATTTATGACCAGCTGACTGGATTTTGTTTGTTTGTTTGTCTTGATAATTACGCTGACATTTACATATTTTAGAGAATTTTTTACAATATGCAGGACTGAGACCACCTATAGAGACAGTCTTAGTGGTTGGGGGATTAGGGCCAAGGATCTGCATTTTAAAAAGTGAGGCCTCTGTTTGGAGCCATTGTTTATTTTTATTCGTATCATTATCAGGTCATTTCAGAAAACCAGATGCTATTGCTCTAAGAATTTAGGATTTGTAGTGTGTAATTACCAGATGATAGTGTCTATTAGTATGAGTATTAGACACAATGAGAATTGTTATAGCTCTACTAGGTTAGACATTGCAAATGTTTCAATGAGTTAATCTTTTTAGTTTAATGAAAAATCAAAGAAAGAAGTATTAGCCATTCCTTATAATGATTTAAAGTTCACTGAAGCTCAGAGATCATAAAATAAATAATTTTTAAGGAAAAATTAATTATGAATAAGTCATAAGAGGCTTATAGTTAATCTTCTGGGCAGTTTTTTTTTTTTTTTCTTCAAGATTTTATATATATTTTTTGAGAGAGAGAGACAGAGACAGAAAGAGTGAGCAGAAACAGGCAGGCTGGGGCAGAGGGAGAGGAAGAGGCAGACTCCCTGGGGAGCAGGGAGCCCACTAGCAGACCGATCCTGGGACTCCAAGACCATGACCTGAGCAAAAGGCAGACACTTACCTGACTAAACCACCCAAGAGTCCCTTGCCAGTTTTTATAAATATTTCTTTAGTACTGTAGTCAATCTTCAACAACAAATAGATTTCAATTACATGGGTATCTAAAAACATTTCCCGTACATTATCAACAGCAGTACATTCCAGAACCAACCACGGCCTGTTCAGTTAATGACAAGCGAAAGCTGTCCCCAGCAGTGATTGTGTGGGACTCCTGGAACCATGGACTGGCGATATAATCTCCCAGATCTGGGGTCAGCGCTATCTGACATACAGCTGACATTAGAAGAGAAGAAGGTGCCTAAAACCCTAGAAAGTAAAAAATACCCCTCATCACTGTCTCTGCTTTATGTGTGGGGTTTTCATACAACGTTTTTTCTTGGACAGACAGGCTGATAAAAATATCCCCTAGCATATACATGAACTGAATTGGACTATTTCTCTTCCAGTTGAAACTCTGAAGCAACTTCTTGAAATAGCTTTGTTAAATGAAATAACCAAATCACTGCTTTGAAATATAGTGCCTATCTTCTGACTATGAAAACTAGTTCCATCTTTGAGTTGAGAAAAATAAAATATTACCACAAACAAAAACGTTCTAGTTTTTAGAGAAAAAAAAATGCAGGTATTCCCGACTTGATACCAAACCTCCAATTTAAACTTGAGCTGCTTCCAATTTAACCTTTTTGGGATTCCATTCATCCCGTGGAACCCTACTTTTAGAACTTAGGGCCAGTGTCAGTGGGGAAGAAAAGAAAAAGAATTGCTTGTAAAACCATGCTATGACCAACTTCTGTGGTTTAGATGCATTGTATAAATTGGGTGTTCTGGAAAATCTAAGTATTAGGCATAGTTCCTGAATAAACAGAACGATACCAGCATCTGTGACTATTTCATGAGTTGGAATGAGTTGGAATGATCTTCACCATTTTCAGAGACCTAAACTGTGGCATAAAGTGCTAGAATATCTTCCCCACAACCAGTGAGCCCTAAGCCAGGATTTGCTCGGTGGAAACACAATTCTAGAGCCCCTATTCTTGGCCACACCACTATTTGCTTCATTGTGAGGCTTGACAAGCTGAATGTCCAGGAGAAGGGCCTTCTGTACACTTGTAAGCAAACTTGGTAAGGTAGCATTTGTCTGTTATTTCTTAGTTATGTTTTGTGCCTCATTTTTTCCCTTCAGTGAAAGCAGTGATTTATTTACATCCTCACTGGCCAGGGAAACAATAGATCCAGTAGAACACAGACCAATATGTTAATGGCTTTTATCATGAAATAACTGTTATCAAAGGCAAATCATGTTCTTTGTGCTTTCCTGAATTTTCTGTGTTTGCACTTAGACCTGTTGCCTTGGTAATGAGAAGTTTTGACCATTTGTTTGTTCATCGAAAACTGTGATCAGCCTTTTCCATGAAAAGTTGTCCTGCTGTCCCCACTGTTTGGAGATCTCTGTCCCTGCTGCTTGGTGTTTACAGTGTATACTTAGTCCATGTCAAATGTGCTGAAATTGAGGCTACTGGAAAGAAATTTGCCACCTGGCACTCAGATGCTCATTATCCATGAGTAATTCAGTACTTGACACTGTTTTGGAAAGAATCCGGCTGCTGCTTTCCCTGTTATGTTTGCAGAATCCTCTGGTTCTCCATGCCTGCTTTATCGGTTCCTCACTGAAGAAGTTATCTCTTATTACTTGAGCTGGCTGGTTTGGGATAGCATTTTTATAGCAGCAAATTTGCCTGTCACACTCAAGATTAACACACCCCGTTCAGTTCTTCGGCATTACACCAAATGGAAAGAGCCACAGTATAATCAGTTAGTGAACCCCAGAGGGTCTCATTCATAGGTCATTGAGGGGGCCCGGGAATCTGTCATTCACAGAAGCTTCCCCAAGGAGACTGTTACTCACCCAGGGCTGGAAAGCATCGCTCTTACAGAATACATTTATAGGTGTTTCTCAAGGACTATAAAAACATCATCTCAGAGGACCATCAATTCTACAAAACTAATTTATTTGATTTTCAATTTTGACAAATAGAAAATATTACCATCCCTTTGCCCAGTAGCCACTGAAAGTGGCTGGGCTGTAAGTAAAAATACTGTCACAGGGGTAAAGCAGAGCCCCATGCGTGTTGCATGAAGTACCAGACTTCCTGACCTCAAATCCTGATTAAAAGCTGATTCTGTAGTTATGATAGTAGCCAGTGTTCGTGAGGTTTCAGGGAAACGGACATTCTCATGCACTACTGCCAGCCAAGCACGTTAACTGATTCTGCTTTTCTGGAGGGAAATTTTGCGATCCATATCTAAAGTCTTTTGTAAGTTCATCCCATAGGATATAGTAAATCAACTTCTAAGAAATGTATTCCAAGGAAGAAACAAAGATAGATACATATAAAGATTTCTGTGCAAAGATATTTATGAAAGTATTTTTAATGTTCCACAGGGAGTTATTTAAA
The DNA here is from genome assembly GCF_922984935.1 of Meles meles. NCBI lineage: Eukaryota > Metazoa > Chordata > Mammalia > Carnivora > Mustelidae > Meles > Meles meles. The sequence goes on from NC_060074.1 coordinate 74,497,958, forward strand.
TAATCTGTCCTGTAGTCATGCAATGAAATACTGTACTGTTGCAAAAAATGTTTATGGAGAATGTTTCATGTTGTAGGAAAATTTTACATTGTTAATCGAAGAAAACTGGTTATTAAGTTGGAAATATAGTATAATTCCAATTTTATTTTTAAGAATTAAGTGTAGGGGCACCTGGGTGGCTTAGTCTGTTAAGCGTCTGCCTTGGCTTGGGTCATGGTCTCGGGGTCCTGGGATCAAGCCCCACATTGGGCTCCCTGCTCCCTCTACCCCCCCCACCCCTGTTCCTGTTCTCTCTCTCTCATTCTCTCTCTTAAAAAAAAAAAATAGGGTATATAGGGGCACCTGGGTGCCACAGTCGGTCATGTGTCTAACTCTTGATTTCAGCTCAGGTCATGATCTTGGGATTATGGAATTGAGCCCTCTTTTGGGCTTTGCACCCAGTGCAGAGTCTGCTTCAGATCCTCTCTTCCCTCTCTCTCTGCCCCTCCCCCTTGTGCTCTCACCCTCTAATAAATAAATAAATAAATAAATTTTTAAGAAAGAATTGAGTTATATATACACATCAAAAAAAGCTGAAAGCAAACATAGCAAGATATTGAGTTTGTTGCTGGTGTGGTAGTTTTAACTTTTTCTTTCTTTTCTGACCCATTTCTGCCCCCCCCCCCCATTTCTGCAATGAATGTTTCTTGCTTCTATAGCAAAAAAAAATGTATGTCCTATCTTTGGAGTCGTATTTTGTGACTGAATGTGTGTACGTATGTAGCTTTAAAATTGTATTTTGTATATAGTAAGTATAAATGTTGGCCATTTTAATAATGAAATTGTAAGCCTTAACTCCATAAGGAAAAAAATTAAAATTAGGTGAATATATAGGATATGCCATGTGGGAGACTTGCAGCAAGGTTTTAAAACCATCTTTGAGATACCGAGGCAGGAGCTGGGGCCACCATTTCTCCTCTTAACTCCCTGTATTTATCTCGTGGCAATTTAATTTGTTCTTTTTTTTTTTTTAAGATTTTATTTATTTATTTGACAGAGAGAGAGATCACAAGTAGACAGAGAGGCAGGCAGAGAGAGAGGAGGAAGCAGGCTCCCCGCTGAGCAGAGAGCCCCATGTAGGGCTCAATCCCAGGACCCTGAGATCATGACCTGAGCTGAAGGCAGAGGCTTAACCCACTGAGCCACCCAGGTGCCCCTTAATTTGTTTGTTCTTTTCATTCAGCAAATATTTATGGATGCATAGGCAAATCATAGATATATCTGCTCTGAGTTCACACAGGTGATCAAAACAAATTAACTCCACCATCAGTACACACACATAAATGTTAAATAGATACAGATAGGATTTTTTTTTTTTTTTTTTTTTTTTGCTTTTATTGTTAGTAAGATCATGTGAGTGATTGTCATCCTGAAAACGTTTGTCTCTTCTGGGTCATTTGAATAGCCTTGTAGAAAGTTATAAATAATCTTGACTTTCGTGTTCTGTTCGAGTCACACATAACTGCTGTCCTGCCTTTTAAATGAACTCTGTGTGTTCCAGAGCCTTCGCTCTTGAGGTGACCTAGGATTTGTCCCTGTTATTTGCCATTTGTTTATAATTGCTGCAGTGAAGTATGGCCCGAGTTGCTGGGGTTTTCAGTGATTTTGTTAGAGTGTTTGTAAGTGTTGAGAGTACAGGAAAGGAGCAAACCCACCAGTAAGTTCTCGTTCTAGTGTTCCTTGAAGGCAACCATAGGAATTAAAAAGCTATTTATTCACATGCTTTTGAACACTTCATAGTCAAGTTTGCTGAACTACTGTCAGCTGTCAATGGACCACTTGATGAAAAAAAAAATCCTGATGGTATTTTTTGTGATGTAGGATTTCCAACCGTAGGCCGGTCCCATGTGGGGCCATGGCTATCGGTTCCCAGTAAGTTTTCTATATCTACGCAGAAGGAGTCAAGACTGTGAGGACTGCTACGTTTCCCTTCAGGGCTTCCCAGGGGTGCCATGTGGAATTCTCCAAGTCACTGTTTCTAAGATTTTCTACTTTCATTCATTTCCATGGCACTTAGATGGAGATTTATGATTAGTGCAATTCTGCCATCTTTCAGTGAGAGTAAGGCAATTATTACTATAAAGAAAGTAATAGAATTACTGTTTATTCAGGCGTGGCCTTCTGGCTTTGGTGATTTTAATATTTTATGCTATTGCAGTAAACATAATGATAATAATAACACTATTTCCTTGCAGGAGTTATTGAGAAGTCAGTAGGCATGTCCACTTGCCTCTGCTGCTGGGCTGTTCAGGAAGGTGCAGGGTCTGCCTTTCCGCCTGGAGCTCTTGCTCTCTTGCTAGTAGGCATCTTGGACATCTGTCTGCACGCACATTGTTGGTTTCCTCAGTGAGCTCCGATGCTCTGGTCACGAGGTGCTGCTGTCTCCCATTACCAGGCTGACTAGGTAACATGATGGTCATGCCAGGTATGGACTCTTCACTTCCAGATATCCTGCCCCCGCCAGGGTGTTTGGACACCTCTTTCTGTGGCTGTAAAAATACAAAGGATTCCTACAGATTTACTCTTAGGGCATTTGCCACGGAGATATCAGCTCCCATTATTTATTAAACGCCCATGGTATGCCAGGCCCTGGGCAGCACTATTGCTTACACTGGGTGCCAGCTCTGTGACTTGCAGTGTCCTCTAAGGCAGACATTACCGTCCCCATTTATGGCTCAAGGACACTGAGGCTGAGAGAGGGTCATGATTTGTCCAAGTCACCTGGTAAACAGCAGCACGAGGGTTGGAATGCTCATCTGTGTGATTGCAAATTTATGTTCTTTTCTCGGCATCAGACGCTGCATCCCCGAAGGCAAAGCTCGCTGACTTGCTCTTGGTCCCTGAGTTGGAAATGAACCTTAAGGTCGCACCATGCTTAAGACGACTGTAATCTTTTTGTTTTGTTTTGTTTTACTCATTCCTGCCTCTCTGCTTCCACAAAAGGTTGTGATCGAGGATGGCCTTTGATGTGTTCCGTTAGTCTCAAGGGAATACACTGCTTCAAACCACCGCTGTTTGGCCATTTAACATTGGCTTTCATTTCAGTAGAAGGCAGTGCTTAAAAGCCTGGATGCAGAGTAAAACCCCAACTCACATTCCAAATCCAGCACTTACAGGCTCTGTGTCATTAATTTAACCCCTCTGTGCCTCTCTCGGCTCAGTCAGCCGTAAAATAAATGGCATAGTCATTACTCAGAGGCTTTTTGTGAAAAGGGAATGAAATAATCCATGTAAAGCCTGGAGACAGGGCTGCGGGGAAACCAGACATCCCCCACCCCCCTCCCCCGCACCGTCATCATCAGCGCTCTTGCAGGAAGGTTAGCAGCACCACTGAAACAGTGTGGCTGCATTAAAATTAGATGTAACTAGAAGAGACACAAGCCTCACAGCCAAAAGCCGGAAGAAGAAACTACTTTAGAAGTTTATAAACTGTTTTAGGTGTTTTTTCTTTGAAAATATTTTATGCAATTCACAAATATCAAGATAGCTTAGGTATGATCCTCAGAAGAACGGTTTCAGTGGAGGTCACATTCAGAAGTCCAGGGGCCAGTTCTCCTTATCGGTGTCCTAGATTTGTATGAAAAGTGAGCCTTTGCCGAGGTTTGTAGCCATGGCCTGAAATAGTTGCAGCAGCTCCTGTAGGTCTTTGAAATGCAGTGAGGATGAAGACAGACCTCAAGAACTAGGAGAGCCGTGCCGTGCGTGTTTCACGCTCGCACTTTGAGACTCAAGTTTCCTCCATGGGAGTTGCACCAAATGAACTCTTACCAAATTGAAGAACTGCAGTGACATGTGTGTCCCAGACTTCTGGCTTTACGCTAAATAGGCGTCCATTCTCCTGGTTTGGATTCTCCTGGTTTGGTCGCCAATCCTTTTGATTCCTAGCAATATTTTAAATATTCCCAGGTTACCTATAGGAACAAAACTCATTTTTATCACACTTGACATACCCTTAATTGATCTTCTCTGTCTGTGGCTTGGTTTGGAAATTAGAGGATTTAGTTTCCTTCCTCTGGCTAAATTCCTGAATTAATACTTTATTTCCTGCCTTATAGGTGCTACGGTCAAGTTTCTTTCCAGGTTTTGCTTTTCTTACCATGTTCGTTTGTTGAAGGGTGGGGCCGGGGAGGCGATGTATGTGTGTTCTAGTGCCCACTGACCTGCCAAGATGAGGGTAGAGGGGGGCCTCGAAGAGAAGATTGAGCCAAATATATTTCACTGGGCAATTTAGATTTAGCAAAATCAGTAACGAAGTGGAACAAGGGTGAAGATGCAGGTTTGCAAAAATTGGTTCAGCCTTATTTGGTCTTTGGCTCGTGGACTACCTTTTGAGAATCACTGCTCCAGAAGCTAGGGGGTGGAATGATGAGTGGGAAGTTTGACCTTTCCTTTCCTATTTTTCTGTGTTTCTATCTGAATCTTTTATAATGAGCATATATTAGTTTTGTCGTTTTAAAACATAAGAAAGGAAACGAAAGTTGGGAGGAGGGACGATGATCTCCCAGAAGACAGTAATTACGTTTCCGCTTCAATGGCAACAAAATTCTCATTTTAGTTCCTAATTATAGGATCTCAGAATACATCTAAATTTTAAATGTAGTTGATATGTTTCGAATAGGCTCCTATTCAAAATACCAACATGAGCAAACAAATAATGCAAGTTCCAGGTCCTTTGTTCCCTTCTTGTCTGTTAAAGACCTGGGCACACACCACCAGGTTTTCCCTCCATAAGATGTCTTTGCCTTTTTTTTTTTTTTTTTTTTTAAGGTAAAATGAAAACAGTGAGTAGAGCCTGACATATTTATTTGATAAAATATCATAGATCTAAATGGCATAATATAATTCGGATTTCACTAACATTTATTTAATATCATTGTCATGTATTTCACTTAATGTTTACATAAAACTTGTAAGGTAGCTCATACTATTCTCTTTTTCCAGAAGACAAGGATATAGATGCAGAGAGAAATTAAGTAATACTTAATTTCTCTCTGCAAACAAGTACTTTGTATGTGTTCAGAACCCAGGTTCAGTTCTAGTTTCATCCGACTGTAGGCCAGTGGTTTTTCTCATTTTGCTCATTTCTCATCCATTTCTCATTCAGCAGAGCTGATGATTCCTGCCCATCCATAGCAGTGTTCCTCTCTGGGATGAGAAGGTGGGAGATTATCCCTGGGGGCTCATCAGAATCTATGTGTGGGATGATATGTGTAGTTTGGAAAAGATGCCAGGGATAATTCTACTTCCCTACCAGCTGCCCCGATCAACATTCATTGCATTACCCACACTGTCCATGATGGTTTGATTTTAGTCTATTGACTTTAGAATAGAACCTCTTTCAGTTTTGTATTTAATAACTCTGTAAGTAGGGGTCCCCCCACACACACGTAAATTTACCAGGTAATTCATTTCATGGAATTTTTCTGGGCTAGCGTATTTCCTTCTCCCAGAAATAAATCATGTATTATGTGGAGTAAGGAACTATTTTTTTTCTTACTCCCCCCCCATTCTTTTAAATCTAAATTCAATTAATTAGCATTTAGTGTATTATTAGTTTCAGAGGTAGAGGTCAGTGATTCATCAGTCTTATATAACACCCAGTTCTCACTACATCACGTGCCCTCCTTAATGTCCATCACCCAGGTACCCCATCCCTTCACCCCTCTCCCCTCCAGCAACCCTTAGTTTGTTTCCTATGATTAAGAGTCTCTTATGATTTGTCTCCCTCTCTGATTTTGTCTTGTTTTATTTTTCCCTCCCTGCCTTATGCTCCTCTGTTTTGTTTCTTAAATTCCACATAGGAGTGAAATCATATGGTAATTGTCTTTCTCTGATTGATTGACTTATTTCGCTTAGCATAATGCCCTCTAGTTCCATCCATGTTGTTACAAATAGCAAGATTTCTTCTTTTTTTATCTTCTTTTCTTTTCTTTTCTTTTTTTTTTTTTTTTTTTGACAGACAGAAATCACAAGTAGACAGAGAGAGAGAGAGAGGCAGGTAGAGAGAAAGGGGGAAGCAAGCTTCCTGCTAAGCAGAGCCTGATGTGGGACTCGATCCCAGGATCCTGAGATCATGACCTGAACCAAAAGCAGAGGCTTTAACCTGGTGTGTGTGTGTGTGTGTGTGTATGTATTCCAAATTTTCTTTATCCATTCATCTGTCAGTGGACATCTGGGCTCTTTCCATAGTTTGGCTATTGTGGACATTGCTGGTATCAACACTGGGGTACAGGTGCCCCTTTGAATCACTACATTTGTATTTTGGGGGTAAATACCTTGTAGTGCAATTACCAGGTCAGAAGGCAGCTGTGTTCAATTTGTCGAGGAACCTTCACACTGTTTTCCAGAGGGGCTGCACCAGCTTGCATCCCCACCAACAGTGTAAGAGGGTTCCCCTTTCTCCAAAGATGCCTTTGCTTTTGACTGTTGCACAAAAGGCACTAGCACACATATGAATACTCAGCTACATTTATCATTTTTCTCTGCTAATTCAGGTAGATCTGGGAATGGAAGGAACCGAGTCCCAGTTAATGCTTAGTTTATCCTTGGACATTATAGCCCTCAGATTAGGAATTCTTGCTAATCCCTGCCCAGAGATATATTTGGCCCCAAATTATCTCTTCTTATTTCTTCTGTTTCCTCACAAGTTGGAGAGATGAGAGCAATTCATAAACTTTTTACTATAATTACTCTCTTTCTAATAAATGATTTTAAAAATATATTTGGGTAGGATTTTAAAAATCTATGATCGGATCCTTTATTTTCAAGGTAAGAGAAATAATCAAAAGCATAAAACTTACCAAGAAATTGGGAAAAAATGGCTCAGGTCAAAGTGTAATTTCCTTCTAATAGTTTGCCAGCAAAGAGAAGAAAAGAGAGGCCTCAATGAGTAACTGTAATACTGACTTTGTCTGTTGAACCAATGAAATGTTCTCACTAGAGTAAAAATGTCACATTTCATTTTCAGTTTATACCTAAATATTAACTCCATTGAGTTATTTCTTTGATGTCTTTCAAGTTTATTCCCCCATAGAAAATATTTAATTTTTCCCAAATATATAAGCAATATCTGTTTATTGCACTAAAACAATATTAAGAAAAAGTTAAAAAGCTCCTATAATCCTACCACCTTTACATAGCTACTGTTAGCATGAAGGAGTATGTTTTGACGACATGTATAGCACCATCATATTCTGCATGCCCTTTCTAGCATGGTTTTTCAGTTGTCAGGACATCATTTGGGTATTTTTTCCATATCGATAAATATATATCAGTCATATTGTCATTTCAAATCACTTCATGGAATCCCCTTAAAAGTCATGTGTATTAGTTATTTTTTTACTATAACAAAATAATACTTTAGTAAACTATCTGTCCTTGTATCTTTGTATACCAGTCTGATTTAGCCGTGTAGGTTTAGCTGTGGGATTGTTGGGTCAATGAGGCATGTTCTTCTTTTTCCAAAGACTTCATAATAAAATGACTCCTAGAGAGATTATACCTGATTTATACTCTGTTTTCCCCAGCTGATCCATTTTTTAATCTGATGGTTTAAAAAAATCATTATTAGTTTGGTTTTTATTTCTTTGACTACTTCTGAGGTTGAGGTTGAACATCTTTTCAAATGTTCTGCATGAGTTGCCTGTTCGTGCACTTTGCCTATTTTTCTGTTGGAATGCTATCTTAGTGATCTGTGAGTGCTTTTCATCTTCTGTAAAAGACAGGCTACTGCTTATTGTATTTGATGAATTATTTTCTTCTCTGTGCATTTAAAAATTATTGTAAGATATCACAATTACAATTATTTCATAAGAACTATAAGCAGCTCTAGAGACTTAAGTGGTGTTAAAGCTCAGAGGTTTTTTGATACAGACCTTCCTTTTTGTCTGTTGCCCTTAGAGAGGTAAGCAAATTCTTTTATGTAAGACTGAGTGGTAGATGTACATTCTCATAAAGTTATACATATGTTGAGACATGCTCTGTGGTTTTTTAAATCTGTTGATCTCTGACCTTTTCTCCAAGCCCGAAACCAGCCCTGCATCAGGAGCTGAACAACATAGGCGTAAGAGGGAGAAACCAAATCCTGTGCTGACATTTTTCTGTTACTGTTGCCTTTGGTCTCCTCGGGAACTTGCCATTGTTAATGTGGCTCACTGTTCTTACCGTGATCCACGTGATTTCACCTCCATGAAAAATGGGTTGTCTAATGCTGGGCTGTATTTCCATGTATTTTCAGAGTATCCATGTCCTGGAGAGGACTGCTTCCTCCAGCACGGAGCCCTCTGTCAGTCGGCAGTTGCTAGAACCAGAGCCGGTCCCCCTTTCCAAGGTCAGTGATGGGATGTGATGCTTTCTAGGATGGCGTGATGCCTGCTCTGGGGCCAGCAGGACTATAAACAGGCCTTCCACCTGACTTCCCTTAGGGTAGCTGGAATTCCTCCCATGGGACTGTGCTGCCACATCTTTCTATCTCCAGTATGTTGGCTTTCTCTGCCCGTTGTGAGGGAGGAACAGATGAAAGTGTATTTTGCTTGGAACTGCAGGACTACAAAGATCCAAAATACTCTTTAGTTTAAAGGAAGAGAAACCGTGGTCATTCTCCTGTTGGAGACATGAGCAGCTATTTCTGCATCAAGCTAATAAAAAAAAATCATTGGGTCCAGCAAAAAGTCACAGTACTAACAACAGCAGCAAGAGCTACCATGATTGCCTGTACTGCATCCCAGGCAAGGTGTCAGGTGCTTAAATACACAATCCCATTGAACAGAACCCTTGCTAACAGCTCCGTACACTGTAGGTATCTATTACATTTACAAATATGGAAACCAAGAATGAAGAACTTGCTCAAAGTCTGAAAAAGTTGCCCAGTAGCAGGGCAGGGATTCAGACTTAAGACTTTTTCAGTTCTAGCCCCGCTGCAGAGACTTAAGACTTTTTCAGTTCTAGCCCCGCTGCAGGTCCGATAGCACCTGCCTGGAGGGGCTGTTGGACATTCAGAGTCCCAGGCCTTCCTCGCTGTGAGCTCCGAGGAGAACACCGCAGACTACTAATGAAAACCTCTTTTGTTTAATGGAATCCAGCATTCCCTCCCTTCAGACGCCTTCTCTTTCTTGGACTGGGAAGACATCTAAATTCATTTGTGTCTCAAATCAAAAAAATCATAAAGAAAAGTTGAAGAGACGCCATCCTACTCATCCCTACCCCTTGCGCTGCTCCGTGCAGTGTTCTTCAGCGGGCTGCCTCCCCTCTGGAGAAACTCAGAGAATAGAATGCTTGGGGATTTGGAATGCAAATATAAAAATAGCACTTTATTTCCCCCAAAAGACTGAAATATTTATCACTGATTCTTCCACTTTGCTTTTCCTATACTAAACAGAATCCTTTAAGGAAAGAACATACTTCATGGTATGAAATATGCATGTGTGTGCTCTTTATGTTTGGAAGACATCGCAAGTTATAAAGTTTGTGGACTGCAGAACTAAGGAAAGGGGGTTATCAAACTTAAAAATAATTTAGAGAGAAAGAGAAGATGATCTGATTTCTATTTGAACGGCAAACCGAGAGAATGCCTACCTGGTAACTCCAACTAGTAATCTCTTTGAAAACATCAGTTCTCTCTTACAGGCAGCTAGCAGAGAGAGAGAAGAAGTAAATACTGGGGCAGTGGGCGAGGCAGCTAACATTTCTTGAGCATCTCCTTTGTCCCAGGCAGTGGATCAGTACAGACACTGTTTTCCAACATCAGCCTCCTCGACGAAGTGACTACCAATGTTCCTCTCATTTTGCTGAGAAGGAAAACTGAGACTTGGGGCATCACTAAGTTAGCTGTCCAGAGTTAGATAGCCGTGAGGTGTGTGCCAGAAACCAGGATGGTGGGAGATGCACGGTGAGAGGAGACCTCTGAGACGGACACACGGAAATGGAAAGGAGAGTTGCTGGCATTAAAAGCACAGATCAGGAGGAGCGGGGGAGGCCCTGGGGGGTTGCCACCCCTGCAGAGGGCACGGAAGCTGAGGGCACGGAAGCTCCATACCCCATGCCAAGAGCTTGCCCTCTGCGTCTCTTCTGCCTGGCTCTTCCTGAGTTTTATCCTCGTACAATAAACTAGCGGTCTAGTACAAGAACAGTAATAAAGAGCAGATGCCCATGAGGCTTGCTCTGGTCCCTCGTCTCCCACCACGTGCACCGCTAGCATCCTTGGCGTCTGACTGTATACTCTGGCTACATCCATCTGCGCACAGTTCCGATCCCGGCCATGCCCTGCTCTCCCCCAGAATGGCATGTCTGCTCCTTCTGGAGTCTCTCCTGTGCCTCGCTAAAACTCTACTCTTCTAAGCCAGGCCCACAGGACTCCTTCTTCAAAGGCTGCTCCTCACACCCCTTCCCCGATGCACCCTCCACCCCAGCCTGTCCCTGTGCTTATGACATCTCTTACTTTAGCTTACCTTCTGTCTTACGTCAGGTCGTGTAGAAGGGGTACTGGGCATAGGCGGTTTGTGATTTATTGAGGGAGAGCCCTCGGGAGCAAGGGGAAGCGAAGAGGCGAGGGCCATGTGGTGCTGGCAGGAAGGGGTTTGCGCTGGAGTTCCCGCTGGAGCCTGTTCCCAGGGTGAGCCCTGGAGCACGGATGGGACCACAGATTTGCTCTCACCCTGAGGTAGGGACTTTTTGTTCCCTCGGCTCTTTGTACTCTTGTGTCCTTCAGTAGGTGAGAGTCTTGAGGGAGGGAGAGGCTGAGCTGTAAATGCCGCAGCCGTGGAGGAGGGAGATTGGTGCCCAGGCAACTGGGACCAGGAACCCACGGCCTGATGGGGGCATCTGGGTTGGGCTCCAACAGCATCCGCTTCCCATTATCCTCCGTGGATTCTGCTGTAGGACTGCTACTCTTGTTGTGGTGGGTTTTGTATTCATAGGTACCGCATCTCCGGGGGCCTCATGAAATCAGAGGATCCCATCCCTTCCAGGGACCATAGCACCTCACCCTCTCTCAGTCCCTTTGCAAGAAGAAGGGCTTCCTGGGCCCCGGTGGGTGGTGGAACACTGAAGTACACAGCGTCCAGACTCAGGATTTGTTGACCTTCTTTGTTTGGTGTTTCCACCTTCCAAGGCACGTTCGCAGACCACCTGCCCCCAGCACTCCCGCATCTAGAGATACTCTGGAAAAAGGAAATGTCTCTGTTGAGCAGACTAGGGCTGTTATCAGATGACTTTCTGTTTTTAGTTATTATTAGATAAAAAGCATATTTCAAATTTCTGGAACAGCAAAAATGTTTGTGTATCTGACTCAAGTCCTGATATGATCACATTAGGGCTTTTGACTGTTTCTATTATAAGCAAACCAACGAAAATTGGAGATTTTAAAACAGAAAATCAGTATCAGTTGAAATTACAAAAAAATTCTTCAGTTTTCAGAAAGTGATATTAACTTTCTTGAGGTCGACCTAGTCTACTAGGCATAGAGGTGGGTCTCATAAGTACTGAGATGGGCGGTTTCCATATCTTACACTCCTCATTTACAACATTATCATCAGCATTATAATTGAAATAGGGAGAATGTTGTTTGCTCTGGATTTACCTCGTTGCCTCTTTGTCAGTTTGACAGCTTATTTAACTGTAAGAACTGTATTAGGATTCTTTTCAATTTCCTTTGGCTTTAGTAACATTGGATTAGAGCAAATGGAGTTATTTGTTCAGAGCTACTGCATTTATGTTTAAAAATACATTTTAATTTTTTGCCTTTTCTATCTCATCCCTTTTCTTCCCTCCTCTGTAGTTAAACTAAGGAGAAAACTTCTGTGATAGAAATCAGTAGCCATAGCACCATAGCTATAAGCTGGTATTATAGTCTGTGTTTAATTAGAAAAAAGTCCAAAAAGCACTGTACTTACTAAATATTTCCATTTTACATGTTTTCCAGTGTATTCTTCAGCACACACACACACTCACACCCCCCACACATCATATAGAAATATATACATATATATATGTATAAAATATGTATACACACATTCTGTGTATGCACACACATCACATATATACGCACATCATACACACACACACACAGAATAAGTCAAAGGTGAATACTAGCCTTCAAATAAGATCTAGCTTAAAATGAAAATGTTATTCTAGAGATGCTATCCATGGATAGGGCTACTAAAAATAGAAATGTCATTAAATACAGCTGCTATCTAAGAACAGAGAAAACTCTAATGAATATATTTACACATATAGAGTTTTCTTTAATTACTTGATTGTATCAAATTTTTAAAAAGAAATCAGTAGAAAGCTATCATTTTTATGAAAATTTTAATTTACTTTTCTGGTGGTAGTAGAACCTAGTATTTTCTCTGATTATTTTGACATTCATAAGCAATGCTGATTTGTTGAGTAGCAGCTCAGTATTTTAAAATGGGGATACCAGAGCACCCTACTTTGTGCTCTAGACCATAATGCCACCTGTACTAGTATTGTCCAAAAAAACATGGTATACAGCCTGAAATTTTCTCATCAGAAACATTTTTTTTAAAAATTACTATATGTAGCAGTGCCTGAATGGCTCAGTTGATTAAGCATCTGACTCATGAATTTGGCTCAGGTCATGATCTCAGGGACGTGAGATCAAGCCCTGTGTGGGGCTCCACACTGGGCATGGAGCCTGCTTGGGATTCTCGCTCTCCATCTCCCTTTGCCCCTTCCTCCCTGCTCGTGCGCTTGCTCTCTCTTTCTTTAAAAAAAAAAAAATTGCTGTATCTACTTAACAGTTTTGACCAGCTCAATCACACAGTCCCTGACAGTGTTATCTTCAAGTAGAAAATTACTTCTTAGGCTGTGTGTAAGGAGACACCTACAAATACTGTAAAGGTTCTTAAGGCTGATAAGTGGATACCAGTAAGTGTGTTTTTGTAGGGTAAATAGTTCATTCACTGAGGACCCCTCAGGGATGACCAAGTAGACAAACAAATGGCACTGGTCTCAGACTGGTTTTCCTTGTCCAGTGGGGGGAGCACTTAGAGTTGGATTTGGAAGAACAGAGGCACGATGTTGACTGAGAGGGCTTTTTATAAGCCAGGAGTGTCTCCTCGGCTTAGTGATGCTAGAATGAAGCAATGTTCAGCTGCATGTCCTAGAAACATAACTTATTGTGAAAAAACCCCCATTTATACCTACTTGACCTTAAACAGAGATGTGACTTGGCCATAGGGCAAGCGACTTCTGGGATGGAAAGAGGGAGAAAGGAAAAGGGGAGTGGTACGTAACTATATCAGCCCCTCCCTTCCCGCCCCCGGGGCCAGCGTCAGTAACTGGTCATGGCACCTGTGCCTCTGGGCCTTGTCAGAGCCTCACGGTCCTTCAGCAGGTTCTGGGCGGCCGCCACCTAGACCTTTGCACCAGCAGGTCCATCTGCCCCGAGGTGGAATGCATCATTCCTGTTGAAGCCTCTGGTCTGTGGTTGAAGGATGATTCCTGATAGAATGTATCTCTTCGGAAGGCAATTTCCCAAGTCAGTTTGAGATGGGGCATTCCTCAGAGAGCCCTGCCCTCATGGGTGGCGCTGCACCCAGCTTTCCGAAGCTGAGCCCGCTGAGCAGTTACCCCGAGAGACTGGGCTTCCCTGTGCCATGGGAGGGGTTGGAGCCGTTGTGTGTGGGGCGTGAACTTGTTGCTCCTGCCTCTACTGCCCCATTGCATCACATGCCTGAGATCTAGAATATCAGTGTTGGTCGGATCTGCAGTTACTTTGGAGCTGCATAGGCCCTTCGGAATCACCTGGTCCAGGGATCTGAAAACCTGGGATGCTGCTAAGGGCCACGTATCTAACATGGGGACAGGCCCAAGGGGCACTGTGACAAGCTGACGATTTCCCTCATGGCAGGCCCAGTGCTGCCAGATCTCACAGACTTGAATAAGACACTCAAAATTTATATATTTTTTTTAAGATTTTATTTATTTATTTATTTGACACAGAGAGAGCACAAGTAGGCAGAGCAGCAGGCAGAGGGAGAGGGAGAAGCAGGCTGCCCACTGAGCAGGCAGCCCAATGCAGGGCTCGATCCCAGGACCCCAGGATCATGACCTGAGCCGAAGCAGTTGCTTAACCAACTGAGCCACCCAGGTACCCCAAAATTCAGATGTTTTTTACATCTGAAATCTTCTGACTTTTAAATGTTGACAACTCATTAAAAAATGTAGACATCGTAGACACACAGAATGCATCTTTAAAAGAAGAAGCCATGATTTGGTGTGTGTTTAACAGAGGAGGATGATCATGTAGCCGCTAGGATCCCAGATTTCTGGCCTGAGGTCTGGTGCTCTTTCCGTGGGCTCCTAAGTGTGCGTGTTTCTCAGGATGTGTGTCTTCAGAAGCATGGACTTCTGGGGGTTGTGTGGTGAGCAGGGCATGTCCTGTGAGCTCTGAAATGCGGGCAGCCCACGGTACCACCTCTAGTCAAGTAGGTAATCAGAACACTGTGGCCTTTCCATTTTGCACAGAAGGCCGGGACTCTGCACTAATTGAACACTTGTCATCAAAACAGCCTTCCCTTAAACTGTTAAAGTGGCTTGGTGCCCAGAGATGAAATCTCTGGAAAAATGCATTTTAAACCTTCCAAGTGCATGACATCAAAACTCCATTCTGCCCCTAAGTCCAGCGGCCAGCCATCTCAGATGGGCCCGTGAGCATCCAGGTCTACCTGGAAACTCATTTTAATTTCACTTACCAGCACGACGCTGTGTCGAATGTTAGACTTTGCACCGGGATGTGGTTCATACTCCTGGTGCGTCCGGTATTCCTTCAAAAGCAGCTTCTACTTAAGAGTCCGCTTTGACCATGTCATCAAACACTGAAAAACATGTGATTTAGTTTTTCTTCTTTTCTCTCAGGAAGCTGACAGCTGGGAAATTATAGAAGGGCTGAAAATAGGCCAAACCAATGTCCAGAGACCAGACAAGCATGAAGGCTTTATGCTGAAGAAAAGAAAATGGCCTTTAAAAGGCTGGCACAAGGTACCATTTTCATCGTATTCACCTTCAGATCATCTTTGTCATAGAGAGGATCTTATTTGGTGTCATTAGGTGGAAATCAGAGAGTATGTTTGCATGTATAAAGTAACTGTCACAGCCTTTCTTTTTTTTTTTTTTTAACCATATAGGCTTCAACCTATTATACCTGTTTAAGACTGAGATCTGTAATATCGGTATGCAGAGAAAACATATTTTACATGATAGTTAACGTCCAGCTTGTACATGTTGTCTACTCTGCTGTTTTTCATTTAGAGATAATATGAATATTAAAAAATAATAGTATGACTATGTGCTTATTAAAGATATGTTTTTAAATGCATGCATATGTTCCAATGGATGGATTTTTGTTAGGTATTCCACCATGACTGAACCAATTTCCTATTGCTGGACATGGAAGATATGTCTGACTTTTTTACTATGATGGTGTTGTGATGACCATCCTCATACACAAATGTCTGTGTAAGTCCTCGGGATGAAGTCTTGGAATGATTGTTACCAGTGCAAACTAGAGATGCCCAGTCACTGACCTTGGAAGTCTGCTTACCGCCCTCAGGATGTGGCTTATTCTTCTCCCCCTCACCCCACATCCTTTCTCCGTCTTCCAGTTTTAATTATGGAGCAAATATTTGGTACTGTGCTGTTGCAATTACCTAAGTAACGAGAACACTCTAGTGCTAAGAAGGAGAAAATTGTCCCTCATTTTCAATATAAGCCCTTCAATAGACCACCAGTACTGTCTCTGAAATCACTGGGTCCTTAGGAAATAGATTTTTTGCCATTTAAGGGAAAGACTTAAAGTTAATGGACGGGAAATGTTGCCCCCTTCCCCTGACTCTGAGGATGAAGTAAAAACAGGTCCAAGAGGCTTCTGACTAGTATTCCTTCTCACTTGTCAGAAGCCTTCTCAGTCTCCTGTGAAGCCATAATATTATCCCAATACCTGGAATTTCTCTCTACCCTTATTCTTCCTTGGATTTTGGCCACCTGGCCATACTCCTTCCTAGAATCACCTTTTGTTTTTCATGCTAGCCTCACCGCTTTGCAGTTCCTCGAATCAGTGGTCTTGCTAATCTCTTCCCCTGTGATCACACAATAGATGATCCCCGCTAACGTTCTTTGATAGGTAGAAATGGAAAAGGAGAAAAAAGAAGTCCAAGAAACCGATGCTCTCTGAATCGCTCACTAATCGCATTCTCAGGTCCACATCTCAGCCAGACTGGCTGTGGTTCAACAGCCACCCTTTCTGGGCGGTGCCTTTGAGCATTTTTCTATGTAAATAGTAGGAGGTTCTCACTTGCATTGCTTGTTCTCCCGGGCTCTAACACCACAGATATTTATTCAAGTAATAGCCTATTTGATAGCCCGAGCCATGGGAGATTGAGTAATGACGTGTTTTTCAGCTGTGGAGATGCTTTCTTCCAAGGCTCACTTATTGCCCTAGAACCTGTGTCGAAGAGGTTTTTCTGACCTTCTCTGAGTTCCATGCAGAGTATTACCTGAGCCTGACCACCTGCTACCGTGGCCACTAAGTGTTCCCGAATCACATAAAACCTTCCCAGCAGAGTAATTTTCCAACAATAGAAAGACTCCTTGCATCTGTGGAGACTATAGGAGGGCACTGGACCCGTTGTTCGATTGGGTCCTGAGAGCTGTTCGTTCCCTTGTGAATTGCCCGGGGAAAGGAAGTCAGCAGAGGGTTCCTGAGTGTTTGTGAAGCAATGATGGCTAGATTCATTTGGACTGGACCAGGAGCATCTTGGAGGAGACAAAAACTGCCAAAAATCTTTCTCTCTCTCTCTCTCTTTTTTTTTTTTTTTTTTTTTTGCTCTTAAAGTAATTCAGAAACAATATTTAATCTCTTGTACTAATAGTGAAATGTAAGTATTTTGCTAAGTGGAGATGCAAGTATATTGCTGAAGCTCCTTCTTAAACTTTCCAGATAATTTCTTACTCATAGATCTAGTTCACCGACTCCCGTACCAGACTTGAGCATTTTTAGGAATTTTCCATGGTATCCAGGGAAATGTAGGAGTTTACATCCAGGGTGAAAAAACTTCCCTCTGGAGAAGCTCCTCACAGAATCACTGTGACCTCAACTGAGTTCTTCTCATTTCTCACTTTCAAAAACACGCCAGTGTGATTCTTTCCGAAAGTCATGGCTGAGGATCTGAGATTCTTACCCCCAACCCCACTCCCTCCAAGGCAAACCATGACGAAAGATTGCATTCCCACTGGATTGTATGTTTAAAACAACAACAACAACAACAAAAAAGCAAAAAACCCAAAACCCTAGTGGGCTGATGACACAAAATTCAAGCTTAGATTTCCTGACCAGTTAATGTCACCGACAATGACCAGGTGCACTGAATTCAAATACATGAAAATGATCAAACATACTGATTGCTAAATGCCAAGCCACATTAGCCGCACACTTGTGACTGTTCTATATGATTCAGAATGTACCTGGTAACTGGGGCTTGTTTGGTTCTTGCAGCGTTTTTTTGTCCTGGATAATGGAATGTTAAAGTATTCAAAGGCACCACTCGATGTAAGTAGCACGCAGGACATGTTTCAAAGATGGTTTTAAAGTGAGTAAACACCACCGTTGTGCAAGCCTTGTGATGTAGTTCCCAGCTTTGTGCATTTGTGTGCCTGTCAGATGTAACAAGCTCCCAGACTTCCATGTTCCAGGAAAGGTGTGTTTGATGCTTGTGCTCACGCTAGCAAAAAAATCTCTAACTGGAGCATGAAGATTTAATTTAACAATTGTCATGGATGTCGTTAAGAACAGAAGGTTAAACCTACATGTGATACACTAATAAAATGACCCCTTCTGTCTTGGAGAGAAAACCCAAATAGACCTTTTTTCCTGCGTCTCTCAATAAGCTATGCTTTATGTGCTTTATTTTGAGATTTAAAGCAACCTTTGTTCTTATCTATATCCTTTTGAAACCTATCTTATGAACTTCATTTCTGTTTCACACATCGTTTTATCTTGGAAATCCTAACTCACTAACATTGTTGCAAATTATTTTTCTTGGAGTAGTTGTTTGCATGTAAAACTGGAAGATACCATCCGTCTTGTCAGTGTGGCAGAGGGAAATAAGTCAGGGTTCTGTTTTGTCCCCATCTCTCCTATCGAATCAGCCGTGTGTCCTTGATCAGACAAGGGCAACCAGAGGAAGCACTGATTGCTCTGAGCTCTTAGTCCCAGCTGCCCAGTTCGGCCTCAGCAGCTGGCTTCTGGTTGATTACTTGGGGGATATTCTGGGTTGTAGGTCAAAGATTGACCATAGTTATTTTAGGAACCACTAAACATAGTGGTTTGGGGGATATAAACTGTGCAATCTAGAATTATGAAAATTAGCATTATAAATTATGCCAGAAACAGGACTAAGAAACCAGTAGTCTTGGGGCATCTGGCTGGCTCAGTTGATAGAGCATGTGACTCTTGATCTTGGGGTCATGAGTTCAAGCCCCACATTGGGTGTAGAGATTACTAAAAACAAAGATGAAAAAAGAAAAAGAAATGAATAGTCTTGTTTGTTGAAATTGCTGGGAAGTCACAGCAGCTCCAGCTGTCCTCAAATTAAGGACCTAAACCATTTTCTCTTTGTAAAGGAGGTGTGGTATTTCATCTCCCATAGATAAGTTAAAGATTCCATTACTTTCGCTTCAGTACAGAAACACAGAAAGTCATATATTCTTCTAGCCTATTTACTAGTCTTCTGACTTCAGATTCAAAAGGGGAAGGTCCACGGAAGCATCGATGTCGGACTCTCGGTCATGTCCATTAAAAAGAAAGCTCGGAGAATAGACCTTGACACAGAAGAGCACATCTATCATTTGAAGGTAAAGTCACTTTTCAATAGTTGGAGAACAGAGAAGAGTTTCTCTGCCATTATCCGGGGAATTCATTTGCCTGTGCCAGTGGTAAATCGGAGATTGGTTCCACCCTTACTGTCTCCTCTTGTTCTTTGTTTCAGGTGAAATCCCAGGACTGGTTTGATGCGTGGGTCTCCAAACTCCGCCATCATCGATTGTACCGGCAGAATGAAATTGTCAGGTCACCGAGAGATGCTAGTTTTCACATATTTCCTTCAACCTCCACTGCCGAATCCTCACCAGCTGCCAACGTTTCTGTTGTGGATGGAAAGGTGTGACTTTGTTATATGAAAATCAGCCCAGAAATTGCTTGGGTAATTATGTAGGCACATAACTGGGTCTCGTTTGACAAACCAGGAAGAGAAAGTTTATTTTGTCAACGAATCCTCAGGACAGCAGAGTCACTGGGCATCAGAGTTAATGACAGTTATAGATTAGGTAGAAATGTGGATCATCAAGAGAATTACCAGTTACTTGTCCTTTGTATGAATGGACCACATCCTAATTTTATATGACTTTGTAGGGATATTGGGAAGTAGAGTGAACATTTGGTTAAGCAGCCCCTAGAAACTGGTATCTTCCTGGGTAGTAATAAGAAGACCACAAAGTTTTAAAAATGAAACTTGCTTCCTCACCTGGAGCTGTAATATATAAGACCCAGAGAGAGACATTGAATTTTCCCACGAGGTTAGGGTAAATGGGCTAGAGAATGTGACCCTAATACACATAGTAGTCTGAATGGCGAGGCACTGTGTTAATCATTTGACATTCACTCATCTCTAATCTTTTAGCCCGAGCTCAGAGACAGTTAAAAAAAAAAAAAATGTTTTCAGAAGTGACATGGCTATGAAACAGCTGAGCCAGAATCTGAATCCTCATCTCTCTGTTTCCAAAATCCATGCCCTTCCCATTATACCAGGTACCAAATTAAGGGAGGCTGAAGTTGTTCTTTGGGCTACATTAAGAGTTCATTTTTTATGTGGCTGAAAAGCTAGAGGTGTTCCCTGTTAAAAACCAAGGTGAAGACAAGAGGCAGGGCAGGGTGACCATTGTCTCTGCCTTTGATTCAATAATTAAGTTTTCTGGACCATAACCACATTGTGATGCCCAGGGGTGTTCCAGCTGCCATTTGGCACCTGCCATTGAGAGCACAGACATCTGTGAATAACGGGCCACCATCAGGAGTTGGGTTTAAGAACCTTTCAGTGAAGATTCTGCCCTTTTCTGTTTTCTTACTTATGGATATATGTAATATATATTTCCAAGTTTCCTTAGCATAACACTGAAAAACCTCATGGAATCTTCAAGATCAGCCAGATCAGATGAAATGAAATACTGTTGTATTCACTTTTCAGTATTTCAATGGAAGTTACTTAAGTAATTTTGTTAAATCCCATTAATTGTATTTCTCAAGGCTCTTAAACCTTACTTCATTCTGGTTATAGCCTTGCCAAGGACTGTTCCATCAAGGTCATCCTCCTAGGAACAGGGTAGTGGTTTAACCCTAATACTAAACCTAATACTAACTCTGAAGTGAGAGGGAACCAGAAGATCAGAGGGTGGGAAATAGGACACTTACTGAGGGACCCCACAGAAGATGACTAAGATCGTCCTCCGCTTTCGCTGGGCCTCTGTGTTCTCGCCACAAAATAGAATGAATCCCAGGATTCATCCCAGCTAAACAAGAAATATATTCCAGATGAATATTTTAAAAATCTGAATGTTTCATCCTTTGGTTCTTCTGCTTCTGCCTGCATCTTGAGCATAGACTGTTGATAAAAGATGTATTATTTTCATCCCTTGTGTTATTTATTAAATAACTTGGGTGACAGCTGAGAATGGAGAACTGAAACCAGTTCCTCCCCACCATTTGCCTTGGAATAAGAAAGCCTTTCAACTCTGGTTTTTCGTAGAAGGTCTGTTGCTGTAGTTATGAATGACACACTTCCAAGATGGAACTCGGTGAAAGACTTCCATTACGTTTCGCAAGATGCAATAAAGAGTGAAGAGAGCTTTTTAATCCCTTGCCTTGCATTTTAAGTATCAAATTATGAGACTCCTGAACACTAATTGGTTTGTGGCCCTGCATGGGTAATAAGTAAATCAGGGTTTACTAAATATGTGTATCATTCGCTTCTTGATGATTTAGAACAGACACGATCAATTACAATTGAACGTGAAAGTCAAATACAGAGTTTTAAAGTTGTTTCAGCTTTTTCAGAAGTAAGCTTCTACTTTCAACTAAGTGTTCACTGAACTCACTGCATTATCTCTTTACCTCCTGCAACTTTGTATCACATAAAATCCCTTTACTGGAAAGTCTATCAGCTGTGGGTAATAATAATTTGCTGAGACTGCCTTTTTATAGACTACAGTTTTTAAAATGCATTCAAAGCATTGCAGGGTTGCTTGGTGGTGGGCAATGTATTTAGGACTCACATGTGGCTGACGAGGCCTTGAGCTGATGGTGAGGGAGCAGAGAGCTTTTGGGAAGGAAAGGCCTTCAATCCTGAGTTTAAAGTACAGCATAAGGACCCTATGTCAGATAAAGCCTGCTGAGCCAGTTAAACTCCCCAAGCTGGTAGGCCCTTGGAAGGATGAGCTGTCACATCCTTCCTTAAGCGTTGTCCCCTTCCCTGTGTGCTGGAGAGAGCTGCTTAATGATTGTCACTCCTTATGAATCTGGGCTTCGCTGGGCATGTACAGGTTTAGCCTAGAAGCTTCCTTCGGATTTCGAGTGTGCCCTTTCTTCCTCTCTTTTCTGAGGTCACTTTGAGGATACCTCAAAAAAATTTTACAACTCACCTAAATATACTGTGCCTGCTCACCCGTACACCCCCCTTTGTCCATCGTAGGTGCCGCCAAACAGCTTTCCATGGCAGTCTCCATTGCCGTGCAGCAACAGCCTCCCCGCGACCTGCACGACAGGCCAGAGCAAAGTGGCAGCCTGGTTACAGGACTCGGAAGAAATGGACAGGTGTGCGGAAGGTTAGTCTTGCCCCCGCTGGGCTCCCAGGAGAAGCCGACAAAACTGAAATGAGAGTGGTGAATCGTGGCCGCTGCACCTTGCCCCCTCCAGCCTCCTCGATGGCCTCCACCTTTCCTTGTTCTTATTTTTCCACAGGAGGCCCTGCCCCTTCCTGTGACCCCAGCTTCCTCCTACCTGTGCCTCCTCTCGCAGTCTCACCCCTGCTGCAGCTGCTTCCGCCCTTCCCCTGCCCTGTGCCCCTTCCTCCCTTCAGGCTCACCTCACCACCTGCTCCCTTCTTTTTTTTTTTTTTTTTTTTTTTAAGATTTTATTTATTTCTTTGACAGATAGAGATCACAAGTAGGGAGAGAGGCAGGCAGAGAGAGAGAGAGGAGGAAGCAGGCTCCCCGCCAAGCAGAGAGCCCGATGCGGGGCTCGATCCCAGAACCCTGGGATCATGACCTGAGCGAAAGGCAGAGGCTTTAACCCACTGAGCCACCCAGGCGCCCCTGCTCCCTTCTTTTTTCATGAGCCTCCCACTCCCCAGACTTGGGGGCAATCGCACGGCCAAGCACAGCCGCCAAGAGTGCCCCCACCTGGCTCTCCACTGTTGCTGGGTCCCTTCTCCAGCTGCCTCCTCTGCTGCTTCGTCTTGCCCTTGAGCAAGTGTATGGCACCTGTCCTCCACAGTTCCCTGTTATTGGTGCTCCATTCTGCATCCGTTGTTAAATATTCTGAACTCAGACAGCATGCCCTCTCCCTTCCATCTCTGAGCCTCTTGCTCTCTAGAAACTTTGCTGCTCCCTTGTAATTAGCCTGAGCATTTTGGTCCAGACTGCCACAGACCATATCCATTCTAGGAGACAGTTTTCCTTTGACCTTCAAAACGGAGAAAACAAGGACAGCGTATCAAGTATTTAATATTGCTACATTGATTTAATTTTTAAATTATTTTATGAAGATATGGGCTTAACTGATTTTTATTAAATCTTTTTTTCCTTTATGAAATGATGGTGAAAGTAGATGTTAGAGTACTTTCTTATGTCCTTACTTAGAAATATTGAAATTGCAGGGCGCCTGAGGGGCTCAGTCGGTTAAGCGTCTGTCTTTGGCTCAGGTCATGATACCAGGGTCCTGAGGATCGGCCCCACGCAGGGCTTCCTGCTCAGTGGGGAGCCTGCTTCTCCCTCTCCCTCTGCCCCTGCTTGTATGTTCTCTCTTTTTCTCTTGCTCACTCTCCCAAATAAACAAATAACATTTTTATAAATAAATAAGAATTGAAATAGGGCAATACATATTGATCCCAACCACAAAAAATCTTTTTCTGCTCTGCATGTGCGTGAACTCAATGTCTATGGCATTTTGCTTAGCTCTTGCCACATCCCAAACTCAATCTTTATGTGAAAATATGATATTAAGAGGGATGTTATAAGCATAAAGCTGCCTTTCCATTAAGAGGGTTTTACCTGAATGTATTCACACAACACACAGACATTCGAGTGTATGAGCTTCGGGTTGGGGAAAGGAGCTGGACCTTCACTTTCCTAAAATGATGTGTTTTTGCCTCAGCCACCGTTCTCGGCAGCTCAGCCTCTCCTCTGACTGCCGCCGCCTCCTGCACACTCATGGCACGGAGCCTGGCCACCTGCTTTGCTGAGCAGATTTGGGGCCACACACTGGGGCAAAATTTGATTCTTCTGACCAAAATGAAGAGACATTGGCTCTGATGCCAGGAAAGCCCCTGGCTGGTGGAGGAGCGAGGGAGGCCTTTGTCTTTGTGTGCTTCAGAATACTCTGTGGCCTGTCCCTTGTGCCTTCTGTCCTGTCTCAGGTGCTCCTTCTCCCCATCCTGACTACTCTCCCTGTGTCCTCCGTCCTGCCTTCCTGTTTCCTTCGGCATTTAGTGCAATAATGACCCCCTTCTCCCGGGGACAGCCTCTCTCTTTCATTCACTTCTGCTCTCTGCCCCTAGCCTCCAGGTTCTCTCCCTAATTTGATGTTTGCCCTTCCTGCTCTATGAAGATGGCGCTCTTGGTAGCGAGGTGCCGTCTGATTTCCACTCAGTTCTCAGACCTCATCCTCTGATCCGCCCTGTGGCCCCTTCTCTAATGAGACTTCTCCCTTAAGCCCCATGAAGTTTTCCCTTTTCCTTCAGCTGCTCTTTCCTGTTTCACTGGATTCTCCTCTGGTCGCCTTGGCTGTGGAGATGATCAAGGTTGAATCTTCTGCCTTCAGCTTCCATAACAGTGACTGCAGTCGATTGGGTGCTCGTTATGGACCAGACATTGAACTGACCACTTTACATCCCTGTTGTTGTTTTTTTTAAAGATTTTATTTATTTATTTGTCAGAGAGAGAGAGAGAGCGAGCACAGGCAGACAGAGTGGCAGGCAGAGGGAGAAGCAGGCTCCCTGCCGAGCAAGGAGCCCGATGGGGGACCCGATCCCAGGACGCCGGGATCATGACCTGAGCCGAAGGCAGATGCTTAACCAACTGAGTCACCCAGGCGTCTCTACATCCCAGTTTTTATGTAGATCCTCACAGTAGTATACAGGCACGATTATGAACCCTATTTTTAAAGACGGGCAACCCGATACTTGGGTGAAATAACTAGCTCATGTTACATAGCAAATACTTGGCAGGCTGCCGGGCTAACCCAGGCCAGCTAGATTCTAGGGACTGTGTTCTGCACTTTGGAGATGACAGGTGTGGTCATAGTTTCAACTGAGAAAATGTCTGTTTTGCTGATACAATGGCGATGGTGATGACAGGGAGGACGGGGGCAGCGGGGGCTCACAACCTGGCCCCATGCAACAGGAGCTCTTGCGGGTGTTTTATATGCAGCAACCCATTCAGTCATCTCAAGGCCGGTTTACGGGTGAGAGAACGTAGGTACAGGGAAATCCGCTCACTCTGACCAAGTTCACACAGCTAGCAACAGTGGCGCTGGGGTCCAGGCATGGCCAGTCTGACTCCAGAGCATAGGCACCGCATTCCTCTCAAAAAGGCCGACAGCTCTCTACATCTCAGCTCTGCATCCAGCCTGGGTTACATTCCTACTGCCTCTCCTTGCTGGTGGCCCTGTCTGTCTGTACTCTCTGGCGTGCCCCCTCCTCGGCCTGTCTAAAGTCAGCCTCTGTCTCCTCCCTGCAATGGCCCCAGCCGCTGGGCTTCCCTGTTTTTGTCATTGCTGCTGTCCTAACCACCCCTGAGACCTCGGAGGATCTTTGATCCTCCCACTGTGTTGTTCATCCAGCCACGACAGAGTTCTGTTATTTCTCCAGAAACACCTGCCCCTTCCCCAGGCCCTCATCTGCCCTTTCTCTCAAGTCTCTGCCTCCTGACTCAGACCCAGCCTCTGGTGGGTCGGCAGTCTCCCGGCTGGCATTCCCCCACTCAGTTTCTTGCTCTGCTGCTCTGTCTCTCACAGGCTCATGGGAAATTCTGCTCTTGACCATGTTTGCAGCTCTGGGCCAGCAATTCACTCAGCCATGAGATGTAGGTATATTATGCCTCCCCACTTTGCTGATGAGGAAAGCAAAATGCGTACAGGTTAAGTAATGTGCCCAGGAATTACACAGCTGCCCTGGGCGAGATGTTTGGCTAACCCTAAAGGCAGCCTTTTGTCTACTACGGACTGCTCCCTCAAGACTGGTATTTCCTTAAATAGCTTTTATGCAAAATTCCTTCACGTGGTTCTCCGTGGGCTCTGCGGCTTGAGCCCAAACTACTTAGCCCGGCACTTAACATCACCTCCCGGCTTTCAGGCCCCGCCTGCCCTTTCAACCTTGCTTTGCACTGGCCCCACGGAACTTATTTGCTATTTCCTGAACATCCTTGCATATTCCCTTGTCCGAGCTTTGGCGCCTCTCTGACCTTCTCCACTTTTGACTTTTGCTGAATCCTTTCCATCAATCCTCCAGACCCAGAAAAGATTACCCTGTCTCCTTTACGTGTGCTCTGATGACTTCAAACCATGCTAACTCTATTTTCCAAACTCCCGTGACACTTTTCCTTGGTCTCTCCTGACCGTTTCATAGAGAGTTCCCACGATTGAAGTTTGTATTTTAGAAGCTCATCACGTAGCATCTTCTGAAGCTCATAGCATATCTGACTTACAGTTTTAATACTCAAAGTGGTAAACCATTCATAGATCTGAATTTCTGTCAATCCAGATCTCCTCAAGTATGTAAGGGAATTGCTTGGCTCCCATGGAGACAAAGTGTTAAATTAGTGTTCTGTATGCCACTATTGAAGATGGATACATAATTGTTTAACATATAGAATGTTTGCATATCTTTACCAGTATGTAAATTCCTTGAGTCCTACTTGGTTGTGATAATCCCTGTACTTAGAACTATGCTGGGTACACAACGGCTTCCATCAACCGTACCTAAATGAAATAATAAATGGTTAACTTTGGATATACCTTAATTTATTTAACCATTCCACAGTTGGATAACCCGTTTCTTTTTGGAACAAGATAGGGCATGATGGGAAAATAAGTAAATTGCTAGACAATAAGTAAATTGTTCACTGTTCTAAACTATCTCAGCCGTTTTTTTCTTGGCATAGTTTTTCTTTTTTCCACCATTTCTAAAACTAAATTTCATCTTAATTTGAAGAAATTCTAGAGGTTTCTTTTTTTTTTTTCAAAGATATTTTTGTTGCCTTTGGCAAATCTTTATAATCCTTATGCATATCTAGACACTTAGGCAGAAAAGTCCTGCCAAGGATTTCGTCTCTTCCGCATTTCAAGCAATAGGAATGGTGGGAACAGGTGTGGCTTCCTCCAAGGGAAGGCCCTAGCAGCGTGATCACACATGGTACGACCCGAACGCACAGAACCTCCTCCTCTGCTATCACAGTTACCACTCCAAGCCAGGAAGAAGAGAGCTATATGCTCCTGTCACCCGGAAACGCGAAGTCAGCCCTTATCTCCTGACTCTTAACTTCAGGTCTTTTGCCCTTGAATGGGTTCATTTACAACGTTCTCTTTCCATTCTGTTAGGAAAAAGGTGGATATTATTGTGATACATTGTGACGAAGCCCCGTTTGCAGATTTCTGTGCTACTTGTGTACACCATTTGGGTATGTTAGTCACACTTATTAGGAAGCGTGAAGGTAATAGTCACTAGATAGAAGGCTGTACGCGTGGGTAATGTGAAATAATGTCCCTATTAGCATGGTGCTTATGTTACGGTTTTGTTCTTTAAAATGCAAATTACGGGGTGTGCACAAGGCTTAGTGGGCTAAGCTGCTGGCTCTTGATTTCAGCTCAGGTCATGATCTCAGAGACCAGGTATGGAGCCTGCTTAAGACTCTCTCTCTCCCTTTCCCTCCGCCAATCATGCACACGCCTGTTGTCTCTCTCTAAAATAATAATAATAGGGCGCCTGGGTGCCTCTGTTGGTTAAGCGACTGCCTTTGGTTCAGGTCATGATCCTGCAGTCCCGGGATTGAGTCCCGCATCAGGCTCCCTGCTTGGCAGGGAGTCTGCTTCTCCTTCTGACCCTCCCTCTTCTCATGGTCTCTCTCTCATTCTCTCTCTCAAATAAATAAGTAAATAGAATCTTTTTAAAAAAATATTTAAAAGAATAATAATGATAATAATAATAAATGCAATTTAAAGGTAGACCCTTTCTAGCCTATCTCCTTTCTTCTCTTCCCTCTAACTCTCCTTCCTGGCTCTTTCTTTCGTTCTTTTTAAAGATTTTATTTATTTAGTTGACAAAGAGAGGCACAGTGAAAGAGAGCACAAGCAGGGGGAATGGGAGAGGGAGAAGCAGGCTCCCTGCCTAGCAGGGAGCCTGATGTGGGGCTCGATCCCAGGACCCTGGGATCTTGACCTGAGCGGAAGGCAGATGCTTAATGACTGAGCCACCCAAGCGCCCCTTTCTTTCTTTCTTTGCCTGACTTTCTTCCCTCCTAACTTTCCTTTCATCCTCTGTATTTTCTACCTTCCTGAGCCACTTGACTTTGTAGGGGAGAGGATGGGAGCACAGAGGGCACAAGGGCATGGTCTCCGCTGAAGGTGGAGGGAGTGGTGGCAGGTGCTGTGTTCATTAGTACACTCCTCCCACCCCACTGGGTTCCCTCTCTGAAGGAATGGCTACTGGTGGTCAACAGTTCTTGGAAGAACAGAAGTAGTGCTTGAACACCCCACCCAGACTCCATCCCGAGGCAGATGCTGTAAGAGAGGAAGGGGGACCTGGGGATGGCCTGGCCTGAAAATTGCGTCTACCCTGTTCTCCACAGAGCGTGCAGTGATTGGGATTCCTGGAAAGATCCTTGTAGCAGTTACTCCTCCATTTTTATATCCAATGAAAAAGTCAAAAATCCCCCAAATGCAATTATCTATGTCATTTGGCCCAGCTTATCTTTAGTCATATTTCAAGATTGATTGATTCATTGATTTTAAGAGAGAGAGCATGAGCAGGAGGAGGGAGAGAAAGAGAGGTAGAGAAAGAATCCAAAAGCAGACTCCCCGCTGAGCATGGAGCCTGACCCAGGGCTCGATCCCAGGTCCCTGAGGTCATGACCTGAGCCGAAACCGAGAGTCAGCCCCGCTTAACCAACTGAGCCACCCATGAGCCCCTAGCCATTTTTAACAGCAATATTTTGCTGCCTATACTGTATCTGTAAAAACTCAGATCCTTTAGAGTTAATGAGAAGCAAATGATATAAATGAAA
The DNA here is from genome assembly GCF_922984935.1 of Meles meles. Classification (NCBI taxonomy): domain Eukaryota; kingdom Metazoa; phylum Chordata; class Mammalia; order Carnivora; family Mustelidae; genus Meles; species Meles meles. Next base: position 74,526,563 of record NC_060074.1, read on the forward strand.
TTTTCACCAACTGACCACATATTATAACCACCTTTTTTATATATAATAGATTTATAGACGTGCCCTATTATGGTCCCTTTATGAACAATACACATGCAAAAGTAATCACATAACTACTGGCATGTTCTAAATATTTGATAATTGTGTGAGTAATACTATTAACTCAATGTTCTTGACTGTATTTAATTTTCATATACTAAGAGTTCATTTTTAAGAGTGGTATTTTATTATAAAAATCTTTAAAAGTTTTCTTTTGTTCAAATAAAGCTAAAAATTAAAAATAAAATTAAAAGCCATTTCTTCATGAAACATTGATTTAAACAGAATGTGTTTCATTCCCGGGTGACTCTGATGATGCTGGGCCAGGGAATCTGAGAATCTTTGGTTGTGTTTAGTATTAACAGCCCTCATAGATTTTTTTTTTTTTAAAGATTTTATTTATTTATTTGGCAGAGAGATCACAAGTAGGCAGAGAGAGAGGAGGAAACAGGCTCCCCGCGGAGCAGAGAGCCCGATGCGGGGCTCAATCCCAGGACCCTGAGATCATGACCTGAGCCAAAGGCAGCGGCTTAATCCACTGAGACACCCAGGCGTCCCCCTCATAGATTTTTTTTTAAGATTTTTTTTATTTGAGAGAGAGAGAACATGAAAGGAAGGGGGAAGAGAGAGAGGGAGAGAGAGAACACACATAAGCAGGGGGCCACAGGCAGAGGGAGAGGGAGAAGCAGACTCCCCACTGAGCAGGGAGCTGGATTTGGGGCTCCATCCCAGGACCCTGGAATCATGACCTGAACTGAAGGCAGACGTTTAACTGACTGAGCCACCCAGGCGCCCCATCCCTCAAAGACTTTTTAAAAATCATTCATTGCAACATAGTGATAGAAATCATAGATGAAGTTGTCTGCTTGACTTTGCATTCCATCTTATTTTTCTGAACTTGACTTGGACTCCATCCAAATTCTAGGCATCAACCTTGTAAACTATTGTAGGAGTAGGTAAACTGGTTCCTGAGAATAAAACCATAAAACTACTAAAGTTCCCTTGGGTGTGGTTTCTATGTGACAAGGGCCCCCTGAATAGGAAAGTGAGAACACACAAGGTCACTGAGATTGTAATAGCTAGCTCTCAATTTGTAGGTAGGCTTTCAACTCATTTAATAATCAATGGTTTGGGGAGGGAAAAAAACCCTAAAAACAGAAATTCAGCTACAATTTTCAGATCACCCTTATAATGTGTTATGGATCCATTTCTCCTGGAATAACTTAAACTGAAGCAGTTTCCCCTGTTTTGGAGATTTTGTAGTTAATTTTAATTTTGGCTATTGTTTGAAAAAGATGGGCTTTCTGTGTAGATATGAAATATAGTTTTTCCATAAAATAGATGTTTATTTTGTATTAAAAATACCACTGTTTTTGTTTTACACCATTTGTATACATGTGGTGATATTCACGCTGGACTGTAACATTCAGGAATTAAAATGTGACCCTGTAATTCTAAAAAAAATCACCATCATCATCATCATCATCATCAATGCTTTTAAGTTTCTGAACCAGAGAAGGATCTGTTTTGTTTCATTTGCCAGTACCATCATTATATAAGCTTAGATCTGCCTAATCATACTTGCCATAATTTGGATTGACTGTCTTTTGTTACCATCACTGCCCATCCCTGCCCGATTCTAACATATTCTTATTTCTGATTTTTCTTAGACCTTGCACACTGCCAGTCAAACCTCGTGGAACTTAGCAAACTCCTGCAAAATTTGGAAATACTTCAGAGAACTCAGTCAGCACCTAACTTTACTGACATGCAGGTAAACATCACCGAGAGGACTTTAAGACATTAATGCAGGATTTTTACTGGATTGCTTTATGAGTATATTCAGGTCACATTTAAAGGGAAAAAACTATATAACACAGATTTTTTTATATTCTGGAGTTAGTCTTAATATTTTTGAATTCTTGATATTGTTGTGTTAAGGTGTCTGTTTCGAAATATCTCACACTTAAGTACAAACTAATAGAAATAAATATCTGAACTATTCTTCCATGTATGTATTGCATTAGAAGTGATAGGTCTGAAGATATAACATATATATAGAGAGAGAGACTTTGAAGATATAACTTAGATACTCTCAGAATTGCTGCCATCTTTTTTTTTTTTTTTTTAAGATTTGTTTGAGAGAGAGAGAGCACACATGTGTGAGTTGGGGGAAGGGACAGAGGTAGAAGGAGAGAGGAGAGAGAGAATCCCAAACAGACTCCCCGCTGAGCATGGAGCCTGTCTCCGGGGCTGGATCTCACAACCCTGCCATCAATAACCTGAGCTGAAATCGAGAGTCAGCCACTCAACCCACTGAGCCACCTAGGAGCCCCGCTGCCATCTTTTTATGTAGGGGGGAAAAATGCTGAAAATCTCTTATCCTGTTTTCCTTTTGTATAGCAGACAAATGTATTTTATGATTAAGTTCTTATTTCTGCTTTTAATGCCCACTGTACATCAGATAGGACTTTTTCTCCTGGCTGGTTTGCTTTAGGGGGCTAACAACCATTCTTTACTAACTTGCTGGGCTCTTTGTCTGTATCTGTATCATGTGTGTGAGCCGACTAATACTTTGTTGCTTTTAACTATTTGTGTAATGTAGGCTAACTGTGTAGATATTTCAAAGAAAGACAAGCGTGTCACAAGACGATGGAGAACAAAAAGTGTCAGCAAAGATACAAAAATACAACTACAGGTACAGACTTTACGTTTCCTTCATTCATATTTTTATATGCCTTTAAGATATTAGTCTTTATCAGTTTGTGGAGGTTAAGAAGTCTAAAGCGGCTGACCTGCTTTAAAGCCAGTGTTTTACAGACTGAGTTGTAAAATGTTAAAATTATTTAAAAGAGTACATAGTGGGATTTTCATTCTCACCACCTTCAAACTGTTAAAATATGATTTAACAAAAAATTAGCTTAAAAATCAGGCTAAAAATCCAGTGTGTTTTAATGAACACTTATTTATACGTACTAGAACCCAAAAGAGCCTTTTATGTATTAGCTTTGTCCAAAATTTTATGTATCAATAAAAAGGCATGAGGGCTGCAAAAGATTCAGAGTCAACAAACTCAGGTTCTAGGTTAATCAACTGTGATTTCCTGGCAGTATAATCTTGCGCATTTCTGTTAAATTTTCTAGGCTTCCATTTGCTCCTGGGTGAAGTGATAGAGTTTATTTAATGATCTCTGAATTCCCTTTCAACTCTAAAATTATATGATTCTTCAAGAAATAGATATAATTTGGCCATCAACGATCACTTTTAAAAATCCGAATTATGCGGGCTATGGACATTGGGGAGGGGAGGCGAACCATAAGAGACTATGGACTCTGAAAAACAACCTGAGGGTTTTGAAGGGTCAGGGGTGGGAGGTTGGGGGAACAGGTGGTGGGTAATGGGGAGGGCACGTTTTGCATGGAGCACTGGGTGTTGTGCAAAAAGAATGAATACTGTTACGCTGAAAAAATAAATAAAATGGAAAAAAAAAATAAAAAAAAATAAAAATCCGAATTATGAAAGTCTTAATGACTCATGATAAATTTACTTGAAATTAATTTTAAATAAGTTATTTTTTGAAATGAGCAGTTTGAAATTTTTAGAGTAGTTTGAAATTTTACATTAGTGCATTGCAATGATATGAACTATGGTAAGTGCCTGAAACCTCTTATGTCATAAATCATATTACTTTCAGATCTTTAAATAAGAATGTTTACTATTCTGATCCTAGCTATCTGTTACTAAAAAAAAAAAAAATTCTTGCCCTGCACAAGCAAAATCAGACTCAGGATTTTGCTTTTCTTTTTATTACACTATAAATCAATTTACATTCTAATACAAAGGAAAAGGAACTCTTTTCCAGAATTCTGCAGTATTTTCTGAATAAGTAATAATTCTTTAATTTTGATTGTATTGATGTTCTTTGTGTTGTAATTCTGAATGTGTAAATAACAAACTCTTTGTTGCTTTGCTTTGCTTGCTAACCTGATATATTTGAAATAAATTCCATAAGCACTAAAGATTCATGTTTTTCGGGTTAGAATGTCTACATTCTGTGAACACAATTTATAGCGTTTCTTCAGTAGGTATGTTTTTGTGTGTTCTGTTCAGAACACTAATAGCATAGAGACAGCTGTGCCAAAATGACTTCCCCAGAAATTTACGTAAAAGTGCTTTTGGCAGTTTCATTTTTGAGGGGCATGTGATTGTCTAGTTTTTTGGGGCTTTTAAAAATATGATAACTATGGTTATCATAGCTAAGGAAAAAAACAATTATAAAAATAATTGAAGGAGGCCAGCGTTCTAAGAACATACACATTTGTGGACAGATATTCGTTTAGTCTCATTTTTATAAGGTATGTCACTGAACAGATTGCCGTTCACAGCTGTTGTCTCGAACAGGCTGGCGGGTCCACAAGAATGTGAGCACTGTGCTCCTGGCTGGCCTGTGGTGGGGCTACAAGGCCCACCGTGCCCTCATATCACTCCGTTGTTTCCAGAGGGAAGAGAAGGCAGCTAGAATAGCCCTTCTAGTCACAGGCTGTGCTTTTCCGTATGAGGAATGTTTAGGGAGACTTTTTTTGAGTCATCAGAAGAGATTGTTCAAAAAGCAGGGAAATATTTTTCGTTCATACATCTGCCAAATATTTGGGTAGTTTGTTTTTAAATTTTTATTTATGCTCTTTTGCTTTATTTTTGTTTTGCCAAAGCATAACAAGATGGCCCTTGTGATTCTAGTTCAGTTCTTTCCGAGGGAAATCACCTCTTCCCCACACTCAAAGAAAACTTTAAACTTTTGAAAGTGATCCCAACTCCAAATGGCCATCAGTAGACTTGGGGGTGGCAGTGAACTATTTATTACTCCCTGCCTCCACTTCAACTGGTGAAGCAAAAGGTATTGTAGGGTGAATTCTGTAGACTTTGGTGCTATCCCTGTACCTTTTCTGCTCACCCAAACCAACAGGCTGTCATGGAGCCCTTAGAGTGCTCATTCTTCCTTAGTGGGAAGTTACTTGGAAGTTTCTTCAACATGCACACTTGGCTGGAGATCTGTACAATGAGCCAGGGATGCCGATGACCCATATAAATGTCTTTGCTTGTCATTATTTTCCTTATAGGAGGGCATTACATTTATTTTTACTTAGTGGATTAAACATACCTACTATGTTCTGCCACCCTAATACACAGGTTTTTCCCTCCTCGACCCTAGGAGTCCCATCTGATGGTGCCAAGTGTTTGTTTTGAGCCCATAGTCATCTCACTACTTGGGCCACCTTCTCTATGTCATTGTTACGGCCAACTTGAGAGGCTTTGCAGTGAGCGGCCTGTGGCTCATCCCCTCTGCTACTGGTAACTTGGAGTTACACCAGCCATTTGTGGAGGAACCTAGACTGTCCTGTGGTGGTCCTGGCGGTTATTGTTGTGACTGCTGTTCTTAATGATACTGTTAAAGTGAACTTGGCATTCATTATTTTGCCATAGTTGTTATTTTGAAATAACTTTAAAGTGGATCATTTAAAAAATTGACCCGAGGAGAGTAGAAATGAAGAACATGTTGCACTGTATGTTTAATTGCCCATTCTTAATGCAGGTTAGAGTGTGTTATTGATTTGAATATGAAGGTTACATTTTAGATCTGCGTGCCCATATTTCCACTAGAAGCCATTGAGAAGCTAGCCTCAGAAAGCCTTTGTGTAACTCATTGAAGGCATTGGTCCTAGAAAGCTCTCTGGAGATGACCTTTTAGAAAAAGACTTTCTCCCAAAGTTCAAATTTCTGCTTCTCATAAAAATCTCATTATCATCATTACATAGTAACTGTTTGACTGTGTTTCCAGTGAGGTAGAGGAGGGCACAAGGGAATGATTGTTAAAGGGTTGCTATGAATGAGAGAGCTGCTAGGTTTCCTGCAAGATGAATAGCACAGATTAATACTAGATCCCTAGTTGTTGGAAAGAATGGGCAATGGCAGGAAGCATGGTCAGATATCATTCATGCATAGCTGTCCTAGATCTCACAGATGCTCAAATTATACTGAAGGGGAAAAATAAGTTCTTTCTCCTTTCACTTACTACATTAAGCATGAAGGGATTTTGTACAGAAGAATTTTTGTGGAAAACATATTATATATGTATGTGTGTCTACAGTAAACATTTACATAATGCATGCAGAAGACAGGAACGTGGAAGAAAAATGTGAATGTTATGGGGAAACTTTGAAGAGAATTGGAGTTCTAAGAATTTAAAATATTTGTCCACTGTTCAAAAAGACTAAAACAGTCATGCTGCTTTTGCTTAATCTGCACTATTAGGTGACCCTAAGTATGTCTCAGTTCATTGGAATTGAACTTACCGTTCACAACCATGAAGAGGGAGGGTCTGTCAAAGGGACAGATGGAAACTTGAGTAGTTAGAAGGAAATGTCATTATCCCATGATCCTGTCCCCCAAAAAAGAGGCAAAAAAGAAAGCTCTCAGCTTCTCTGCTGGTTTCTGCATAGGTGCACATCATTGTATGAAACCTCTGCTTTCAGGTTTCCCTAGTTGATTTCTGCAGGCATTGTCCCAACACACTAAGCATAGTGAATGCTCTTTCCCCTGTGCGATGCAGACTGGCTTCCTCCTTGGAAAATTCTCCAACCTGAAAGTCCCAACAACATTCCTAATGTTGAATCCCAGAGAGCTTTCTAGTAGGGGAATAAATGGGATGTTGAAGATTCCCGGTACCCTTCCTCCTGAACTTTTCCTCCCAGCAAGAAAGAAGAAAATTCTGATTGGCTTACAGGAGACTCCCGTTACAGCTTGTTTGTTTCAGCCTCTGCACCACATTATTTAATCGTTTTTTTCCTGAACTTACTTTTATCTTTGCTTCCATTGATTGAATGCCTTTGATTACATATAACATGAAGGAAACGATGTGCATATTTATTTAACTTAAGATCACAAGCTATTATACATTAATCCCTGACTTCCCATCTCCTTTTGGGGTGGGGTCATATTCAGCAACTAGACATCAGTGTCTGGAGTTCTGCAGTGAGGACAGTGAGCTTTTCTCCCAGTGTGAGTGGGAGAAACTTTTCAATGCTGCAATTTAGGGGAAAGTCAACTCCAGTTAAAAACTCTCCCTTTCCCTTGTCTGATTATCTTTCATCCTCCCACATCCTGTCCCCCCCTCCCCTGCCCCTCCCTCTCTCCTCCCTCCTCTTCTCTCATTCACTGTCAGGAAGGGCCATCTGCGAAGGGCCAGTTCAGCACCACTCGGCGCCGGCAGAGGCTAGCGGCAGCAGTGGCTACAACAGTGAGTGGATTTCAATCTCAAGTGGACATTGAAAAAGAATGAGCAACTTGGTCCAAGTGGCGCCTTCCGTGTGCGGCGGTCTCGACTGTAGCCCCCTCCCGTGCTGGCGTAGCTTTCGCATGTTGTCTGGCTGTCTCTGCATGGCAGGTGTCGCACACGGGTATTCGTGTTTGCGGTGGAAAATGACCCCCTAGCCCCGTTCTTCACTGACCGTGTGAGAGATAATGTAAATGCCAGGTGGCAGAACTGAGTACAGCTCCCTGTGGTGGGGAAGTTCCTAAAATGATACATAAATATATATAGTTTTTTTGTCTTACTGATATTAGAACCTCTGCTAACTGATTGCTGTTTTTCTAAGAAAAGTCATGTTACTACAGATAAAAATTGTGCTTTTTTTGGTAGCATTGTGACTATTTGAAAAGGATGTGAGAATAAAGAAAAGAGAGGGTAAGAAAAGGTGAATTTTGATGTCATCTCTAAATGGCTTCCCAAATTACATCTAGCAAGGAAAAATTTTCTGGAAAGAATATTGAGCGAAAGGTCAGAAAATATATAGTGTGGGAAGGAGAAAACCACCAAGTTAAATGGTGTTTATTATACATCTAAGGTTTATTAGGAGGGTAGAACAAGTGTTGAAACAGATAAGGCAAATAACCACAATTTTAAATTGAGTAGAAGCTGTTTAGAATAGTGAACGGTACATGCACAATAGGAAATAGAATGTGCAAATACAAGAGCCCTTTGCTGGATAAAAGCAAATCGTAGTATTTGCTTAATCATGACATCCCATCAGCTTTTTAAAATACAGAATACTAAGTTCATAGCAATCATGGACGTTAGTTTTTTTGGCTGTTAGACAGTATTTTCTGAATTAACAATCGTTTTGCTCTCTTGCTTATGGTGGAATATACTTGAAGACTAGAATTGCTGAAAAATACGAAGAGGTTTTGCTTGCATTATGAGAGAATGGCTACTCATGAGAGGATTATTGCCTTTCTACTTTTGATTAAAAACTGACCCTGGGGCGCCTGGGTGGCTCAGTGGATTGAGCCGCTGCCTTCGGCTCGGGTCGTGATCTCAGGGTCCTGGGATCGAGCCCCACGTCGGGCTCTCTGCTCCGCGGGGAGCCTGCTTCCTCCTCTCTCTCTGCCTGCCTCTCTGCCTACTTGTGATCTCTCTCTCTCTGTCAAATAAATAAATAAAAATCTTTAAAAAAAAAAAAAACTGACCCTTGCTTGGTATCTCACTGCTTAGCTGGATTTTGTGAGAGAGAGAATGGCCTTTGATTATGAAATGAACCAGAGGCTTGGAGTTTATTAGGGAATGGATTCTTTTTTTTTTTGACACAGAGAGAGAGAGAGATCACAAGTAGGTAGAGTGGCAGGTAGAGAGGGGGAAGCAGACTCCCTGCTGAGTAAAAAGCCTGATGCGGGCCTCCATCCCAGGACCCTGAGATCATGACCTGAGCCTAAGGCAGCGGCTTAACCCACTGAGCCACCCAGGCGCCCATAGGGAATGGATTCTGAAACTCACAGTTTTGTGAACACTTGAACAAATTCATGAAATTGATATCACGATTAGTGTTTCTCTTATGCATGTATGTGTAACATATGATACTAACATGGGAACAGATTATGCCAATAGACATATAAAATTAGTTAAGTAGTTCTTAATCTTTCATTTATAAAATTAAGAAATCCAGATCATTATCAGAGAGCAGTATCACAGTATGGAAAGGAAAGATCAGTCATTTTGTGAAAATACCTATGTTTCTTTAAATAATGTACTTCTAAGAAGGCATGCAGGGAAGCGGTTGTGTTTCTACTGTTTTCATTTTTTAATTGTAGATACATATAATGAATATAATAAAAGTGGGATTAAGACCTATTTGAATAGAATGGGTATATATATATTTTTTTTAAATGGGAAGTAGAAAAGAAAAAGCTTTTAAAAGAGGAGAGTATTAATGCCCATTTCCAGTGACCACAGAGGTTAAGAATAACTTCCAATAATTCGAAGCATCTCATGAGAAAAGTTGGCAACATTTAGTAATGTATTCAGAAATAACTAGAGGGAATAGTTACTCTAAACCCTGAAGGATTTGTAGCTTTAACTCCATAGCAAAGCATGAAACCATGTAGCAGGACCTTGAACTTGCCACACCAGCCCCCTCACCCCTTCATTCACACCTCAAGTGCTTGGACGCTGGTGATTCAGCTCCCCTATTTCTCTTGGTGCAGCGTTGCTCTTAATTCCTACCCTCCTCCTTCCTGACACTGTTATCCCATGCATTTTGAGCCCATCTGATCCAGCTCGGTGCCTTTTACCTAGAATATTGCAAATGACTCCTAGTTGCTTATTTTCCTCCAGTGAGGAGGAGACCTACCCACTCAAATATCTGGGGCAGCTGAGATTGCTCCCAAAGAAAAGTGCACCCAAAGCAGATGTTTCAGAGATTGATTCTTGTGGATTCTTAGCACTAGAACCCAAAATGGGCTCACACCCAACACCAGCCAGACCCTACCGAATAGGGGGTTGGGAAAAGACACACTGGCCCCTCCCCCACAGAAGAACACCGAGGGTCCCAAAGCAATTAGTTCTCTACACAAGGACCCCTATACACATCACACAGAGGAATTGCAGCAGGAGACTTTTCACATTGGCTCCATACGTTGTATATGCTCAGTATCTCTCTTAGCTGGGCTTTCGTGTGTTCCCTTTCTCATTCATGTCTACCATTGCTAAATTTGGATGCCACTGTTCCACTGTTGATCCATGTTTCTCTTTTAACTTCTCTGTAGACAGGTGTTAAAAGCACCTCCTATCATCCCCATTCTGAACTGCAGTTATTAGTATCAGAATATTCCAAGATCAGGCTTCCTCCCTGGCACAGGACTTTGTTCCTAAGTGGGGTGTAAAGGCTGCATCCAACATGGAGGATTCTCGAGTGCAAACAGTGAGAACTGTAGACAGCTCCCACGCTAGCCATCACGGACAGAAGACCTAGCTATGACTTACATTTTTTAATCCCATTGTACCCAAATTGATGAACAAAAAACTGAGTAAATAACTCTAATTGAATGAAACATTCAATTAAATTAATACATCTCCATTTGTATTCTCCATTTCATGAATTCTTCAATTAAAATGACCCATTCCATATACTTCTTCTAACAAAAATGGTAGCAATATAAACATTTTCAGTCAGAAGTATATAAAAACCCGGTTCAATTGCCCAGGGAGCTGTCTGATTGCAGTTTGAGTGGAGCATTCCAAGTCCCTTTCCCTGCAGGTTATATACAAGATCAGTTTTACTGTTTTAATTGCCAATTTAAACTTCATTATGTTCAAAAAATAAATGTGTAACATGTGTTTTTCCTCTTCGTGTCTGATTCCAACTTTTAATAGACAGGCCATTATCTCAGGGACAAGTCTGGGTCCTCACTGGCATGTCTGGGCCTCTACTGCATCATGGCCTCCCCCAGCCTCCGTGCCTCCTGTCTTATTTCGTGCCAGTCCTTGGAGTGTTGATGGCAGTAAATGCAGGCAAAACCCTTTTCCGTGAACCTCAACACATTCCATTCCCCATTACCAGACACCCACCATTTCTTTTTATGCTCTTCTAGTTCTTTGTGTTTGAAAACCGTATCAAATCCATAAATCTGCACACTTCCTGATCTGCCCATTTCCTCAAGTCACAGTTTCTCCCCATGACTTTCTAGTCTTCACCAATCTTCCCATGGATTCTCTGTGTCCCTCCCAAAAGGCTAAGGGCTCACTGCTGTGTCTAGATTTAGCATTACCACAGTTAAGATCAGAAATTCCCTTTGTCTATCCTCAATTATTCTTCCAGAATATATCTGGATCCTTTATAGGAACCCCCAGAAGACCGCAGTCATTATTATCACAGAGTTCCCTGGACAGGATTCTCCCACATTATCGAACCCAAGGACTTTGTTTTCTCGAATGATTTCTCTGCCACTTTTGTGTCTCTTCTCTAGAGTAGCCAAAAATTCTGATCCTGATGAGATAAACAAGTTGTTAACATGTCCCCATTTCAGTGTAGCCAAGGTCCCTGCGGAGGACCAAATAGACCCACTTGATAACTCCAGATACCAGATGCTTTGGATAACCGATAGTAGCGGGCTTAGCATAACTGAATTTAGGGAGAAAGCTTCATGCTCACTGTTCCCCAGTAAGCCTTGGATATCTTTTGAAATAATAACTCCTTGCCAGTGCTGTGACCAAGCTGTATCGAAAGGGTGCCCCTCCAGTCTCAGCTGCCCTTACCCAGGTCCGTAAACTGCAGTTCAGCCTGGATTTGTTGGTTCTCTCCAACTCCTCCATCTACCCTGTGTATCCTCAGTACACAAATACAAGCCGCTTTTCCCGTTCTCTCTCTCTCTCTCTCCCTCTCCCTGTCTCTTTCTATCTCCCTCTCCCCACTTCTCACCCCTCCCCCACTTGCTCTCTCTTCTTCTGTTAGGAAGTTTAAAGCTCTATCAAAATAGGGGGGGAAAAAAGGAAGTGGTTCTGATATACATCTACATTGGATAGGCATATTTCCTGCTAGCTAGGTGTGAATTACCCCTTAATTTATATAAAATTCAGCGTGTGGAGGAGTCTTAAGAGTGATTCTTGAAGATAACTGAAGGAACATCTGTGCAGTAAGAACTAGGGGAGGTTACTGGTAATCTGATTTACAATAGGAATTGGTGTTCTCATTTTTCAGGAATGTTTGGCTGATGGCATTTACAACGGTCAGGTGTAACTTCTAGAAGGAGAGGGAATGGTGCTTTGCCCCCACCCATCACAACCCTAGCCCAGATTCAGGGCAGGCAAGAAAGTATCTCCAGCCATTTGGGAAATCTATAGTAATATGACTTTTTTTACTGACTGCTTTTCAATATTGGCCATTTCATAAGCCATGTTCGTATGTGTACCAGTGTTGTATGACAGTAATTTATATCATATATATTTCATTTACAAATACATTTTAATAAATCAATTTCAGATTTAATTGAGTCTCTTTAAACCATGATTATATTTACTGTTAAACTTGTTTATGTTTTATCCCATGGCCACAGAGCAAGTAAATCTTTCTTATATTTTTTACCTGTTTGGTGAGTTCCTACTCTGTGAGCATAAAAAGTCCTCTGACACGAGTCCCCAGACTTTGTAAGAGTTCCACCTACTGTTTCCTGCCAGTGATTTTTTAGCTCCAACTGTGGGTTCAGAGCAAAGCTTATCTGGGATTCTGCCTTTCCTTCCTGACGTTCTGTAGTCCTCTCTCCCTGTAGCAGGCAAAAGCCGGTGAGTCTACAGCAGTCCTAAATCTGCTTTCCGAACTGAGACTCCTTCCCACCCCAACCACCTGCCAACTAAATGGGTACTGAGTGTCTCTGGGTGTGTCATTACAAAGGAACCCAGTATTTTGGAGAAGGGACGCCATCTTTCCTGTGTGTGAGAATGTGGACCGATGTACTATTGTTCTTTCCTAATTTGTGCTGTCCCCTTTCAGGTCCCTTTCAGTGCCACCATGTCACCAGTCCGCTTGCACTCCTCCAACCCCAACCTTTGTGCAGACATCGAATTTCAGACTCCCCCTAGCCACCTCACTGACCCTCTGGAAAGTTCGACAGATTATACAAAGCTTCAAGAAGAATTTTGTCTAATTGCACAGAAAGGTAACAACAAATATCAGGTGCCCTTTAGAGACACTGTCTTCTTTGGTGAGAGGTTATCATTTACCCTTCCATCCTTGTCCGGGTGGTTGTGGTAGAAAGACTAAGTAGTGTCTATACTCATCGGAGTCCTAGATACAAAATGCAGTGAGGTGTGATGCCTGCCTCTTGGTTCACAGTTTTGAGTGGAGAAACAAAGTCTCATAAGGGGGGAGAAAGGAGGAAAGACACAAAGGGTTATCCTAGGCAGGCCAGCAGATACTATGACTCAACATTTCTTTTTCAGTGTCTTTTAGTTCTCATTTAATACGGACTGTGGGTTATCCTTAGCAAGGAATTCTGTGGCAAGCGTTCTTTTCCTTTATTAAATAACACTCCTTGATCATAGCTCAGGCTCAGTCCTGTGTCATGTGACGTGGCCCGAGCTCAGTGATATTCGGCTGGAGGCTGGGCTGGGCTGAAAGATCCAAGGTGGCTTCACCCAGGTTCCTGGAATGCTAGAGGGATGGCTGCAGGGGTGCACACAGCTGTGTCCCTCTCCATGACAGCTCAGGCCTCCAAGGGAGTGGATAAGCTGCCAGTTCTGTTCACTTGGCACAGTGTCACTTCCTCTGCCTTCTATTGGCCAGAGCTTCACGGGCCAGTTCAGATTTGAGGGGAGGGGTAATGGAGCCCACGGGGGGGGGGGGGGGGGCTTTTTCCATATTAAATTTCCAGTAAGGCGTATTGTGTAAGTTCAGGTGTTATCAGCCACTGAGAGCAGGGTATAATAAATAAGAGGCAGGTAGTAGCTTGTAGGTGGACTGAGCAGTCCTGTCTATGTTTACCAAGAGCCTGGGTTCCAAATTATCACCCTCCCCACTTTTGCTATAGCATTTCAATTTCAGTTGCTGAAATTCATGTTTTGACTCAAGATAGTACCTTCCCAGGCATTCTCTTTGAAAATGCGTAATCTCTTGAAGAAAGATACACATTTTGTGGTGTTCAGTCATTAACATCTTATTGTGAAATAATCACATTTATTTGCCCTGAGGCTATTGGTAAGAGATGATAAGATATTCTTGTAAATGTGTTGTAAATGGAACATCTCAAGTGCCCCCATAATGCTCAAGAGCCTGGAGGGTCAGGAAAAAGATGGGTCACACACTGAGAACATCTCTAGGAATGTTGAAGTCAACAAAATTTCGTACTCTCAAACCATCATCAAAGATGTTCTATCAGATATTTCTTTAATTCTGTAATCATAAACAATTAAGCTAAATCCTCTTCCCCCCCACCATTTTTTCTCTGAAAATTTCTCAGTTGAGATTCTGTAAGGCCAACTCTCTTTCACCTGCTGTTTTACTCCTGATTCATTTTTATTATATTTCTTAGCCAGATACTAATTATGTCATTAAACTAGAACAGTATTATTTTCTTTATATAACAGCATAGGATTACGGCCAGGAACGTTTACTTCTAACGGCAGGGGGACAAGGGGGCGGTTGTAGAAGCAGGCAGAATGAGACAACAAATGTATGAATGAAGTATGTATAGCACAGCCTCTCAAGGGAAATGAATAAATTAGAAAGTGGCCCCAGGAAAGCTTTGTGTATTTGGTTACAGTCCTGAGGTTTTCAGGAAATCAATGTTTCAACAGGATTTTAAAGCCTCTGTTGAAACAACGTATTTTCTTTCCAACTATGCTAGAAAAAAAGGGCTTTTCTATGACTATGAGCAAACTCTTCAGAAAGAATTATGATTTTAAAATGTCTGAGAGTCTGCTTTTAGAGTTGCCAGTGGGGTTAATGTATGCCACCTTTTAAGTTCGTACCTTTAAATCAATGAAGACTAGAATGTGGCACATAAATCAATAGATTGTGTGTTCCTTGTGATCCCACCCTTTTCCCCTCTTCATTCAGGCCAGTGTTTTTTGCTAAAATTTTCCACTTTTTTAAAAATAACTGTTCTCGGATATGGAAATCCCTAGTTTAGCAGACTTTGCATATTACAGAAACCGTTATTATAAAGATAGGAATTGGAAATCCAACCTTCTTGCATCTCAGACAGACTTAAAGACTACCTCAGATTCTACCAATGTATGTTATTGGGTATACAGAAATGGGTGGGGGGTGTTGTTTTTACTGTTTTTTTTTTTAATTTTTAAATTTTTTTTTAATAAACATAAAATATATTTTTAGCCCCAGGAGTACAGGTCTGTGAATCGCCAGGTTTACACACTTCACAGTTTATTTTGGTTTTTTATAGCTTTCTCAAGATATGATAAATACATAACATTTAACAAGTTTAAGATGTACCTGTTGATTTGATATGCTTAAATATTTCAAAATGGTTACCACCATAGCATCAGCTAACATCTCTATCGTGTCACCTAATTACCATTTCTTTTTTGTGGTGAAGACATTAAAGATCTACTCTCTTAACTTTGAAGTATATAATACACTATTACTAACTATAGTCATCAAACTGTACATTAGATTTCCAGAATTTATTCATCTTAAACCTGGAAGTTTTACTCTTTGAATGCAATGCTTACATCAAGATGTTCCTGGCTAAGAAAGTAATTCAAGTGCTATTCTTAAGATCAAATCATTTCCTACCTCAAAGAGAACCAGTCATGACTTCTAAATCAGCTTCCTGTTCTATTTTGGCAGAATTTATAAAATGCTCTTTTTGGGTACCTGCTTTGGAGAAATAATATCTGGATAGTTTTGCATGAGAATTCACTGTACACAGAACTGTTCAAATATTCTTATCAGCCATGACAGAGGAAAACCTATTGCCTTTTCCTTCTAGGAATTATAGATTAATTTTCTAAATCTTGATATTTAAGAATTGATATCAATATTTTATATCCTGCTTCTAAATCATTTCTGGTATGAAATACCCAGATTTTCACTCTGAGTAATTACTGTTACCATATGCATTTTGTGTATAGGTATTTTCGAAGATTCCATTGTTAGGCTGTCTTTTACCAAGACTGTAATATAATCCTTCCAGATAATGTCTACCCATGAGTTAAAATGCTGAAAAATTTGTAATTTTATATATTCTTTCTAGATCCATTTGATCTTTGTTTCTCATTTTTTTCCCCACCCAGTGCATTCTCTTTTGAAGTCTGCATTTAATAGCATAGCTATAGAGAAGGAGAAGCTTAAGCAGATGGTTTCTGAGCAGGATCACAATAAAGGCCACAGCACGCAGATGGCACGGCTCCGACAGTCACTGTCTCAGGTAAAAGAGAATGTTTGTTTCACTCTCATGATGCATACCCGATCCTGGAAGGTAAAATATTGGGGTGGAGGTGGTCCGTCTTGCGTGGCATGTTCAACCGAAACCACGCCCCCCCCAAGACATTACAATGTTGGGATTACATTTTTAAATTCTTTAAAAGTTAATTAATTTAATTAAGGTTGAAGTTAACTGTTTCTTGCGAAATAGATCAAGGTAAGAGTAAAAATCAACCAAACTTGCCTGTAAACATATAATTGTGTTTTTTTGACCAATTGAATACTTTTGATGCCTCTCAATGGTCATTTATAAGACCGCCCCTTTTAAAAGACAAATCATGCATTTATACATGATTTACACTTCTAAAATATGTTCCAGAATATATTTAATCTAGTGTTAAATACAGCAGAATCTACTAGATCTTCCACACTTAATGTTTTCCCACTTATACCGCATCTGTTGAAAATTATTGCTTACTCTTAACTCTTATTTTTTTGCTTTATACTTTTAGAATTTTCTTCCTAAGTTATGCTCCCTGAAGCAAGACCCATATATTTCAAGAGATATTGTACTTCATAAAATATATGATCTGATATATATTCATTACATATTATTCAATATATATCCATTATCTATTATTCATTATATATTATTCAACATATATTGATCTTTGTAATGCTCATCAAATACCTATGTATATCAAAGTTGAAATTTCTGATAAAAATCCTTTAAAACTGCACTTAATGCTTTTTTACCCCGAGCACTTCCTCTGAAGTGTTTCCTTCCTTTAGTCTATAAATGCTCTTTTAAAAAGTCTTTTGAGAATTCAATGTTGTTATGTGATTTTGTGTGAGAACTCAGTGTTTATGTAAAATATTGTTCACTTCCTGGTGCCTTGGATCAGAGTGAAGGAGCGAGCAAATCCTGGGTAAGTGGTTTTCCATGTGGATCGGCTCCTGCTTGAGTAGTTTCCCTCAGTCCCTAAAATAGACAAACCGTCTCACTGTGTTTTATGTACCTGAACTGTCAGCTTACCCTCAGTGTTAAGTTTCACGCTATTGAGTGTTGTTACCTGGGCCACACTTGCTGTGTTCACCATAAAACACTGTCAGTTGAGGTGCGTATCCTGCTTCTGGGGCACAACCAGGGGACTCGGGAGCATGAGCACTCAAAGTAGCACCTGTCGTGCCCAACTGCAGAGGACTTTTTTTATAAGTACATTTTCATGGTTTGCCTTGGGCTCCTCATGTCATGTACTCAGTCTGTGGTAATTGATCTTCAGAATCCTTATTCTGAAAGTATCATGAATCAGAAAGATCAAAATAATGGTTGGGTAAACACGTAGATGTCATCCTGTAAACATGTAAAATATACTCTTACCCTCCAAAGTGTTGCAGTCTTTCCTTCAGGTGTAGTAAATGATAGAGGCCTAGTGGCATACACTTGTACTAAGAAAAATAAGAAAAAGTGTTTGTTTCTTTTGTTTTTCCTTTGCACAAACTTTTTTTTTTAAGTTTGTATTTTTATCATCCGGTGCTCATCACATCCTCTCCTTAATACCCATCACCTTCTTTCCTCCATTCACCTCTGGTGACCATCGGTTTGTACTCCATAGTTAAGAGTCTGTTTCTTGGTTTGTCTCTTTCTCTCTCTTTCCTTTTGCTTCTTTTTTTTTTTATTCTTTTTTTAAAAGATTTTATTTATTTATTTGTCAGAGAGTGAGAGAGAGAGCACAAGCAGGGGGAGTGGCAGGCAGAGGGAGAAGCAGGCTCCCTGCTGAGCAAGAAGCGCGATGTGGGGCTCGATCCCAGGACCCTGGAATCATGACCTGAGCCAAAGGCAGCTTTAACCGACTGAGCCACCCAGGCATCCCTGTTTTGTTTTTAAAATTCCATCTATGAGTGAAATCATATGGTATTTGTCTTTCTCTGATTGACTGATTTTTGCTTAGCATTATACTCTAGCTCCATCCCATGTTGTTGCAAATGGCAAGATTTCATTACTTTTTATGGCTGAATAATATTCTATTGTACGTATATATATGTATACCACATCTTCTTTATTCATCAAATAATGGACACTTGGGCTGCTTCCATATCTTGGCTATTGTAAATAACGCTGCAGTAAACATAGGGGTGCATGTATCCCTTTGAATTAATGTTTCTGTTGAGGGGGACAGTAAATACCCAGTAGTGCGATTGCTGAATCATATGGTATTTCTATTTTTAACTTTTGAGGAATCCCCATACTGTTTTCCACAGTAGCTATACCAGTTTGCATTCCCACCAACAGTGCAAGAGGGTTCCTTTTCCTTCCTGTCCTCACCAACACCTACTGTTTCTTGCGTTTTTTATTTTAGCCATTCTGACAGGTAGAAGGTGATCGTTTATTGTGGTTTTGATTTGCATTTCCCTGATGATAAGTGATGAGAAGCATCTTTTCACGTGTCTGTGGGCCAGCTGTATGTTTTCTTTGGAGAAATGTTTGTTCATGTCTTCTGCCCATTTTTAATTGGATTGTTGGTTTGAGGGGTGTTGAGTTGTATCAGTTCTTTATATATTTTGGATACTAAGCCTTTATCAGATATGTCATTTGCAGTTATCGTCTCCTATTCCATAGATTGCCTTTTAGTTTTGTTGATGGTTTTAACATTGTATTTGTTTCTTGCTTGCTTGCTTTTATTTGTTTGTTTGCTAAGACAGAGAAGAAGTAGAGATATGGTTTGTGCCACCAGATTAGAAATGATGGTAAAGAAGAATTTTTAAAAGTGATTAATTTGTTCATTCATTTTATTCATTGCATTTTATTCAACTGACTGTATATTAGGTGTAGTACAAGGTGTGAAATACCAAGACAAAAGTAACCCTGACCATGTCCCCAGGAAGCTTATGATCTGATTAGTGAGATGAGCAGTATCTACGAAGGAAACAGTTAGACGGACCATGCTCTAGTCCATTCAGAGCAGCATGTGGGTGATGCAGATTTCTGGGGGTCTGGGGGTTCAGAAGAATGGGAGTTTCCTGACCTCAGAGCAGAGCCACAGATCAGAAGGAACTGAGCTTTGAATGGGGCCTGAGTAGACAGCAGCAGTTTCCAGGGAAGGACCTGATGCTAACATGATAAAAATAAAGTAAAGCAAAGTTATCCCAGCTTTATATTTTGGAGGTGAAGTATTTCCCTGTCATGTCAAAACACAATTTATTTACCTCTAAATTTAGAGCTTCAATAGATTTTTATTCAGTTGTAATGGGTTTTTGTTGTTGTTTTGTGGTGGAGTTTTTTTGGCTGTTGTGTATATATTTTTTTTAACCAGAAACTTCAATTTTACCCTCAAAAAATGTAAAAATAACTTCGTGCTCTCAAGACAGTCTATTATACCCTATTCACTAGAGAATTCAGTGCTTCCTGTTGTGTGTCATCACAGCATTTTGACCATGTTCGTGTTCTTGTGTCTGTCCATACCTCCCACTGGGCCCCCTGTACCCTCGCTGGTTGTCCATACTCTTTGCCCCTAAGGCTGGACTCTCTTTTGGAATTTCCTGTCGCTTTTGCCTAGACATTTCAGTTTATAGACAGTTCACTCCCTTCTAGGGAATCGCTGTCCATAGCTAGACCACTGGAGAGGTATCTGAAGATTTGAATTTAACTCCTACTGGCCTAAGCCTGGTTTGAACAAGGAAGAATTAATCTAGAAACAGCTAAGTAGGTAGATGGGAACCAGCTCATCAAGGACCACACAGAGGAGTTTAGATTTCTCTCATCAGTGCTGGGGAGGCCTTCAAGAATTTAAACTCATGAGTGATAATGCCAGAAACTGGAAGTATTTGTATATTTCTGTACCTAGAAAGCTTACTCTGGTGCAGTATGAAGGATGGATGGAATTGAGGGAAAACGAGTTGGACAGAGTCTTAAAATATTTGAGATAATGCAGGGCAGGCCCAAACCCAGGAATCACTGGAGTTGGTAGAAGGAAGGGATGAGTCTCAAAGGCTGGGGGAGGGGGACTGGGTAGAATCAGCATGGCTTGGAGATCAGCTGCATGTTAGACAGGGACCAGTAAATAGTAGCACGTTAGTAATAGTTCTTTTCCCTGAGATTGGAAATACAAGAGGAACTGATTTTTCAGGCCTGGGTAGAGATTTTTTTTTGGAGACAGAGGTCTGTGGGCCATCCATCAGACATCAGATATGTACATATAGAGCTCAAGAGAAGGGTCTGGCTAGAAAGAAAGATGCGGATACCCTGGTATGTTGGAAAAGTTATAGATGTTGATAAATCAGAAGAAAAGAGGGTCAGTGTGCTGCTATACAGAACATTAATAGTTAAAGGACATAACAAAAAGAGGATCCTTTGATGGAGACTTAGGGGAAGCAACCAAAGAATTTAGATGGCACTGACCATTGAGATCAATGGTAAAGGGTTTTGATTGTCTCAAAAAGAATCTAGTTAAGCAGCAAATACTATACGGACTGAAAGTCAGCCTTGAAGTTTTGTTCGTGTTGTGAAGGGAAGAAACCAGAAGATGAGAAGACAGTGAGGATGGAAACCACTAACTGTTGGAGCCGTCGTGGTTGGCCAACTCTATTTTCACTGTCCCTCTTTCAATATAGCACTCCGAATTGAACAAGATACTTAAATAGCATACATTGAGACAAGTGTTCCAAGTACATCTTTATATTAGTACAACTTCACAATATAATGTGATTTTAGGTGGCCTGAAGAAATCTTCAATCCATATTCAAGGGTTATCAGTTAAACTTCCAGGCATTTTTCTTATAACCAGTTAAGTCTGTCCATGGAGAGGGGAGGAGCGAGAGACTATGTTGGAATAACTTCTTAAACTGGTCTGACATTTTTAAAGTATATTTTTCATTTGTTTTAAGTCCCATCTGATACCTGTAAAATTATCAAAATGCTGCTTTTCAATACAGCTTTTAAAGATATCAACTTGGCAAACTCCATCATCCTTTTAGAGGACACAGAGCATATAAAATATGTGAAATTAGCATTCTTCACTACCTGCTCGGAATAATTGTTACCTGCCTTGGGCATGCAATAATTTACAAGGCTGCAGGATAATGAATTCCTCTTCTAAAGTGTTATTTCTTCCCCGAACTATGTGTACACAAAGACATACATAATTCTGTTATTTTACCTCCATGAAACTTTAGAGGTAACTTCTACACCTGAGAGGCAGCATAGATGTTAGATTTGAACCTGTAAGACAGGGCATTGTGTGTGCTCTCGATCCCTTTATAAATGATTTTATCACACAGCTACAATTTCATGTCCTCTTTAATGTAGTGTCCTGAACCCCACGATCAAATAGTATCTGATAAGACTAAGGTAGCTTCAGTACCCCAGGTTACTATCATAATAAAAGATTTGACTTGACTTGAGTCTGTCTTTAATACATTACCCTCTGACACTGTTACTAGTTTGGTCTCTGGCCCCAGAAGCTATGCACAGCTTAAGCTAAATGTAGTGGGTTTGGGGTCCATATAAATGTGAGCAGCAGAATATGTCCCTTGTACTTCAGCTAGAATTACCGTATTTCCCTAAATCAACATGCCATTGATAGATGTACCATCATTATGTGCATTAGTGAAAAAGAAAGCAGACTGTGCTCAGTGAATTGACGGTGCTTCAGAGATGTTGAATGGAGGAGGAGATGTGCATTTAGAATCAATGAAATATAGTGTATGGAAATGTAAGTAAAAAAATCAACTTAAGGCACATAGTACCCTAATTAAAATCCCAATCGTAGTATTTACCATCCTTCCTGTCTACAACATTTCACATACACAAAATAAATATTCTGGGGTATATATTGGTATAAAACTTCCAAGAGTATTCCTGATTTTGAATTCCTTGAAATGTGGCAAAATTCGTTGTGATGAAGATACATTCTTCCTGGAATTATTTACATCTCTTTCTAGCTATCCAGTAAGTTGAAATTGATGTCATTTTGGACATAATTTGGCAATATGTCTTAAAGCCTTAAACAGATCTTATCTTTGACCCTTTAGCCCATGACTGATATTTCTAGTCTGAGGAAGTAATGCTGAATGTAGAAATCCACTATGCATACAAACATTCATGGCAGCATTATTTATTCTAGGAAAAAATCAGTAATACCATAAAGTATCCAATTATAGAAGATAAACACTTGCTATGCAAATATGCAAAGTCATATTTGTGAAAAGTTTGCAACATAAATGTTTATACACAAAGAATAAGTGGCAGACACAGATGTCCAGTATGCACCCATTAAATGATGCGGGAACTGTATAGGAAAAGGCTAGAGAGAAATATACCAAGCTACCAACAGTTGGTTGATATGGTAGTAAGTTATGAATTTTTTAAATTGTTTTGTTACTTTTTGCATTTTCCATATATACTGTAGTAGTATGTACTTATTTTAAAATTTAAAAAAAGAAGGTGATTTTTAAGTGATTCCCAGGATTTGGTTCTTGATCACTCTAGCTTTCACAGCTGCTGTATGATTTTCTTGCTCCTTTTGAACCAGTTTTGCTTTTCTCCAAAGGTCTTAAGTCTCTGATGATTCTATCTTGCCATATGTTTCCTATCCTTCCCCAGCCCTCAGGCTTCCACGTTTCCTTCCCAGAACACACAGTTCCGTTCAAGTAAAATGTATCTGTCCAAGTCTCACCCAGTCCAAGGTTATCTTCACCCACCATCTGCCAGGGTGGATAATGGTAGTTAATAGCCAACATGGTGGGGATTTGGACAATTGATTCTGGCTCAGGATCTCAAGATGGTAACTTCTTTTAATAGATTGAGAAGGTGTGGTTTGTCTCTTGGATATATTAAACTTGAATGTGTCCGAAGGACATGAGCTATGGAGAAATGAGCACACTTTGTGGAGAGTTTTGTGCTGAGTCCAAGCTCACTAGCTCAAGCAAGTAGTGAGAATAAGCCTAGAATCTGCCTGGTGAAGAATTCAAGCACAAGAATTCCTGTGGTGCTCCCTCCGTGTTAGGTCTTTGGTCCCATCTGCTGCTCATAGAGCAATGTCATTACTGACACGTCTCAGCTTTTCTTGCTCCTTGGCTGGTGTGAGTAGCTGATGACGCCCCTCCTTTTTCCTTGCTTCTCCACTGTTCATGATCCTTGGGTACGTTCTGAATGTTATTTCTGCCATCATCTGGGCTCTTCTGTATTAATTATCACTACTAATGTCCTTCCACAGAACCTACCTATATTCCTCCATGTTCCCAAGATTTCCATTATATCATTACAAAGGAAATAGTTGTGTTTCAGGGAGGGGAAATAATAAATGTGGTCCTGCTCACTGCCTGAGAGCATGATACCACGAAGCTCGTGGCACTTGGCTGTCACAAACGTCAGAAACAGTCTGTATGATCAAGGCAAAAGGAGGAGCTGCCCAGGGAAAATGTGCAGAAATGGACCGTTGCACGCTCGGTTGTCTGCCTGCTTCCGCCTTCTGCCGCTGGGGCTGCCAGACTTGGAAGAGTACTTATATACATGCTTTTGGGGCTATCGAACAACAACCTACTTCTACCACTGCATATGTATTATTAATAAAATTTTCCTATTGAACTTTTAGTTCATCTTGTATCGCTAGTTTGGCTACAGGTTACCGTGTGTGCCATACACACCCGTAGACACAATTGCATTTCGTGACAATTGGCTAAGAGCTGGAACCGGAATTTCACTAAAGTCTTCCAGAGCAAACAGTACTATAAGTTTCTTTACAAAAGGCAAGCCTGTGTTAAAAACGCCTACTCTGAGGAAAACCGTTATTTCTCCTCGCCCCTGAGTTTTTGTGACTTTGTTTTGTTAACTCTGCTTCAGTGCCCACAAACAGTGCCGACACTTTGGAGAAACCCTCCGTTGAAGTTGTCTGAAACTCTCATGTCAACACTATGAATCTGCAGTTAAAGCCCTCAAAGGACCCACCACGAGGCCTCCCTCCTAAAAGATAGTATAATGTAAAATATATCTGATTCCAAATATTTCAATAGACAAGGCAACTTTCAGCATACTTATGGGCAAAGAAATAGTGAAAGAACAAATACACATAGGTATAGTGGCCACAAAGGAGGGGGATAATGTGGTTTGTTTTTTGTTTGTTTGTTTTTTCACCTACCAAGTGTTTGAGATTTTGCTCTGGGAAAGATGATCCTGAGCACTTTTGCGGAATGTAAAGATAATAGGATTCTTCCTTTAAAGTACATTCCCTGTTTACTATAAGGGTAATCACCGCTTATCTAAATAACACATCCCTGTTTTCCTAAGGAGCTAGACACACATATCCTTCAATCCATAAACGTAGCAACTATAAGATCTCTCTTCCCCTTTCATCCCTCAATACCTGACAGGCCACTGGGCCAGGTGTGTTGCATTTTACACCTATTTTAGAAGCTGGTTATAAAGAATTTTAAACAAAAGCCAAAAGCTGTGAGTGAACCATTTTCTCCTCAAAAAGCAGAAACCATGTTGGAGGGAGAGAGGAGAGGCGGTTCTATGCCCCAAGGACTATGTACTCCTCAATGCCAGTGTAGAGTTTAGCCACTCTGTAGTTTATCCTGACTGTTTTAATAGATACAGAGTTAGATTTATGATGTTACATTTGTATATGTGTATTGGATTACTACATCCATACACTCCATCTGAAGAACAGCAGTATGTCTGCTCCCTGGGGGGAGATGCCTTTGTCAGCCCTGACATTTTTTTCCCACCCAGTAAGGCATCCACCTGCATCTTCTCATTGCTGATTTTAATGCAAAGGAAAGGAACTGTCCAGCTTCTTGTGGGGCTTTGTTCTCACATGTCTTTTGATCCTTGATGTAATTCCAGTTCGCTATATCTATCTGACGTTAGGGAACATGTTCCCATGCAGCCGTGGGATGAAAGCACCTTTGTCCACAGGGCGCCTGGAGGAAGTAAAACTTATATAAAGCTGTTCTCTTCTTGCCACACGTCCTAACTTGTTATATACCGGGTAGCGTTTTACTGATACAGATATCATGCCGATAACTTGGGAGTTAGTTCCTTGTCCATGTCTACACTGCTCAGTGAAGGCACCTTTTGGGCTGCACTTGAATTACTTCTGCTGCACCGTCATGTACATGTGCTCCTAGAAATTGATAATACAACTCTTTTATCACTGGAATAAAATATAAGTCTATAAATTAAAGCCAGATCATTGTTCATTCCATTCCCAAATAATTTTTCAGGTCCCTACCTGGCTTGGAGACAGCTCCCAAATTTTAGAAACTAGAACCCAAACTGGAAAGAATCAGCAGTTTTTATCTGAGGCTATAAAACATAATATATATGTGGTGGTAGACCAGGCTTGGATGTAATAATGGGCCTGACTCCAAGGGGGAGAAAATTCCATGAATCATTTTTATGAAATCCATGAACTCTTTCAACCCACTAACCTACTAAGTAGCGCTCCTATTTTATGAAAAATGAATACCTTAATTCTGAGTCATTCATTTCCTTCTTATGGGTAGGATCTGGCCTGTGTTGACTCCAAAAATTATAACCAAAAACATCATAGACTCTTGTCTGCTGTGAATTTGTGTGCTTATTCTGTTTTATGCTTGCTTATTAACTTGAAATTACATGTGCAATTTTTGTTATTTTAAGGCACTCAACCAGAATGCTGAGCTAAGAAGTCGGTTGAACAGAATACATTCAGAATCTATTATTTGTGATCAGGTTGTCAGTGTAAATATTATTCCTAGCCCTGATGAGGTAAGACTCATTTTTAATGGATGTAGAATACTTACTTTATAGCATCTAAATCAACTACATATTTGGGATTTTTTTAATTACAGTTCTTTCACTGTTAATAAGATTCTCTGCATAAATATCTGTGTTGTTGACAGTTTGGTGTTCTTCTGAGTGAAGGATGTACATGAGCTCAGTATCATTTATTCTCGGTGATCAGTCTCTATTTGTATTTTTATCTGTGTTCACCTGATGCTACTGAATACTTTAGTTTATATCTACTCCAGCTTGTGAATTCTCTGTGTCTGTCACAGACTTTATTGGAAATGTTCCTTATCATCAAACAGCCTATGAAATGTTGGGGGGAAAAAACATATTCAGCTGAGAAGGTGCTAAATGATAGCTTTTTTAAGGTTTATTTTAAAAGGCCTATCTTAGGAGAAATCACCTAACCTTACTAAAATAACACTAGTGATGCAATTACAGCCACTAATAGTGATGTTGATAATTAATGGCTAGCGCATGTCAAGTGAATGCCTACTGTGTGCTGGGCATTGTGCTGACATCATTCGACACTCCCAGTGACCTCTGAGGTAGGTGCTATTATCACTCCATTGCTCAGGAGGATTTTTGACGTAATGCTCAAAGGACAGGAGAACGTTCAGTATTTGGGCCAGACTTAGTGTATAATTCTGTTTATAACCCTTTATAAATTACTGTTTTGTAACCATGAGAATTTAAACTTTCCAACGGTAATATTGGAGTTTTATATACAGTGATTTGATACATATAACAAGGTGAGAGTTTTAACTCTTGTGACGGCCATATTTACAGAGAACCGTACATTTTACTAGAAATCTACAGGGGCCAAGGTCCTGGCATCTAATTACTTAGGAAATGCCATCCCAAGACAAGTTTCTTTTTGATTTAAGTTGTCAAACCTACGTCCACTCACCTGCATGCAACACACGGTATCTGGTGACACTCATGCTCACTCAACTGCTCAGAATCCACAAGATTTCTACAACTTCATCATTCAGAAATTATTAACAGTTTTAGTTTGAATCTTTGCAATCTGGTGTTTATTTGTACTACCATACTGTGTGTGTGTATATATATATATATATATATATCACTTACTGAATAAAAATATAGTTTGCCATAGGTTTATAGTATCTCATTGGTTAAAGTTCATGACCAAGTTGGAAAATGACTTTTATATAGTCTGTCTCAAAAATTTAGTTTTATGGAGTGTTTTCTTAGCATATTTCTAGCGGTTTCTACAAATGTGTCTTGAGATTTAGCATACTGGTTAGAATATAGCTAGTAATGATGGATCTAATAATATGAAAGTGAACCTGTCTCCATAATCAATTCAGGGTCTTCATAGGGGTTCAAGCTATTAAACTCCACTGAATATCCACTGAGCATTGATTTGAAGTCAAGTCACAGTACCATCATTTTTCAGCCATGCCTTTTGGATTCTTTAGACATAGTAGAAGGAAATTTAGGTCATGGTCATGAGTTGCAGATGAAAATTACTTGTGGTCACCACTCTTAACACATGGTATGAATTTCTCTAGAAGTCTGACCTAGTACGTCATGGTCTTATTTGAACAAATAGCTTTTCTTTGAAGGGAATAACGATGACCCCAAATGTTTCTGTCCTCTATAGGCTGGTGAGCAAATCCATGTCAGTCTTCCCCTGTCACAGCAGGTAGCCAACGAGAGCCGCCTCTCCATGTCAGAGTCTGTCTCCGAGTTCTTTGACGCCCAGGAGGTGCTGCTTTCTGCGAGCTCATCAGAGAATGAGGTACGCTTTTTTGATGTGTCAACCCTAACTGCTTCTGATGAGTTTGGGTTAAAGAAAGTAAGGCTATGGGCACTTTTCTTTCCTTTTCCTTTTTCTTTTCTTGTTTTTTTTTTTTTTTTAAACATCACAGTAAGATTCTCAAATTGTAGGAAAGCCAAAAACATGCAAACTTACTACACTAAGTCAACTTAGTACTTACTACATTTGATGAATTAAAGGAAAGAATCTAGCATTCATTTGGACGCTGTTGTATGATTTGTATTTCAGGATAACCAAATAGTTGATGGCAGAGTTTTTTGTAGAGGAGACTGGTTAAATGTAGAAAGAAAGGATGAAAGAATTTGAAAATCACCATGTGTGTGTGAGTGCACGGATATATGTGCACGTATGTGCACATACACACATATACACACGCATCTTTACCAGTTGAGCTCCTTTAGAAAGATGATGTCTAGAATATATGGTTGGGTAATGAAGGTTTTTGGAGGTTACCACTGGCTAGCATAAAAACTTTTTTTGTTGTCTTATTGAGGTGTAATTTACATACAACATTATTTTAGTTTCAGGTGTACAACATAAGAATTTATATTTGTATATATTTAATTGGTCACCCCTAAAGCCTAATTAATGTCTGTCACCATATGTAATTACAGAATTTTTTTTCCTATAATAAGAACTTTTAAGATCTACTCTCGTAGCAACTTTCAAATACGCAATACAGTATTATTAACTCTAGTTACCATGCTGTACCTTATATCTCCAACTTATTTATATATTTTATAATATATATATTTTATAATATAATTGGAAGTTTATACCCATAAAGACTTTTTAGATTGTTCTTCGTGCTCATAAGTCTTGGCTAGGTCTTGGGAGCAGGGAATCTTCCTTGATCAAGTTGCAGAAATGGATTCTTTTACTGAAATTTAGAAATTTAGTCAAGCATCCTTTGAATTTTCTACTTCCTTCCTTCCTTCCTCCCTCCCTTTGTTTCTTTCTTTCGTTCAGCATGGGAGAACCAGCCAAAACTCTTTCCAACACAGTTGATTAAAAATTTTGTCATTTGAGGTTGCAAATCAGTACTGCATTTTTACAAAAAGGAAATGAAATAGTTGCTGAATGTTATTTCCATATGCATAGAAAGTAGATTGGAAGGAAGCATCCTGACAATTAGTTGTAATTGTTTTTGGATGTTTGAAATTATGAGTGATTTTAGAAACAAAAATAAGTGGAGAAGAGAAAGAAATAATGAACACATACCACTTTTATAATGGGGAGAAGTAAAATAATATTCTTGTATGAGATACTGAATCTGTTACCACACCAAGCCATGTACCTGCCTCTCCGATCCCTAGTCCTGTTTGCCGATTCAGAGAGACTCCCGGGTACAAGCCGGAGTACTAGTTTAATTATTCATAATGATAATTGGTCAGATGCTATCAGATGGGCAAAATAATTATGCTTGCTGATTCATATCTCTTTCCCTAGGGCCCACCTGCATTGGAAAGTCTAGCTCTAGTCAGTTGCTTGGTGAGCAAGGAATGGAAGCAGGAACAGTGACTTGAGTGAACTAAAGGCTAGGAGGGCCAGGATGTCATAGCTCTGCTCATCTCCATTGTAGGGATACTGTGCCACGTGGACAGGCTCTTTGTGTCTGGGAGCCAGTCATACCTGGAGGGACCACCATGCTGAAGACATGCTACCAGCATTTTCTTTTCTGACTCTCCTCTCTCTGACCTCCCATTGCTGACCAGTCCTTCATCCTTCTTCAGTCAGGTTCCAGTCAAGTTTGGCTTCATGTTTCTGGAGCTCTGACCCATCAGATGATGACTTTATGGCTGTCTCTCTGAAAGCCACCCAGTTTCCCTATTTTTAAGTTCTTGGTGGCACGCTGTCTGGGGGCCAAGTGCCACTTGTACCAGACACTGATGATACTGAAATGAAAAGGGCGTGACGTGGGTTATTCCTCAAGTCCAGGCAGCATGTTGGTACCAGCTCTGGCGGAGGAGTGATCCTTGCAGCAGAGGGAAGGACAGGGGGTGCGAGGAGATGATGTGTTCACCTGGAGGTATTGTGAGCTGACCAGACCTCTCAGCGGAGTTATCTAGCCAGTATTTGGGTATTCAGATCTAAAGCTCAAAGAGAGAACAGGTCTGAAGAGAGAGCAAGCGTCAGCTCAGGTCCCACATAACGAGCCACCTGGGAGACATTGCCCCCTGGGAGCCCCACAGAACCTCTCATTCAGCATGTCCCAAAATGGATTATCACCAAAGCACCTACCCATACACACACCCCCAGGTGGGGAGACGCCTACCCATGCTTCTCGCATTGCACGTCCGACTGCTCCTTGCCCAGGCGTTTACATCAAATGCCTGTTGGCCTTCCCTGCGCCTGCCTCACTAGGACCCGCCACCCACACTGATTCACTCATTAAGTTCTGTAATGACTCACCTAAAAACTACGAAATCCAGACATCATCCTCCAGCTTCCCCAGCACTATTCCACGTCAGTCCTCCATCATCTGCCCCCCGGATTACCTGACCAGTTCCCATTACTGGTTTCCCTGCCTCCCTTCCTGCCCCTCTAATCCATTTTCCACTGGCCAGCCAGATTCATCTTTCTGAAGTGCAAATCTGATCATGTTTCCCCAGGGTCCTTAAGATAACTATCTTAGCTATCATATCATACAAAGGCCCTTATAATCTGATCTCTGCTCCCAGGTGCAGCCTCCTGCAATTTCTGTTCTTCTGGATCCTTCCAGAGGCCAAATGTTTGCTAACTGAATGAAGGAATGCTTATAGCACTTTAACACATGGTTAATCTGAGAAACATCTGGGCTATCTTATATTAACGTTTTCCACAAGTGAGAGAAAAATCCTCTTTACGTGATATCTACCCATGCCCTTCTCTTAATGAATATTCTGCTTCCTTTAAAAAAATGCTGATTTTGCTTCCAGAATGGTCTATTTCCTTTCCTCTGCTATTAACTTGTTTCCACAAGGCTGCATGCCTGGTTGCATTTAGGAAAAAAACAGAAAAAAATTCCCTGAACTCTTTTGAATGCCTAAGCTCTTCAGGAGAAATATTTGTTCCCAGGACTTCTTCTTTTTTTTTTTTTTTTTTAAAGATTTTATTTTTTATTTATTTATTTGACAGAGAGAGAGAGATCACAAGTAGACAGAGAGGCAGGCAGAGAGAGAGAGAGAGAGAGAGGGAAGCAGGCTCCATGCTGAGCAGAGAGCCCGATGTGGGACTCGATCCCAGGACCCTGAGATCATGACCTGAGCCGAAGGCAGCGGCTTAACCCACTGAGCCACCCAGGCGGCCCTGTTCCCAGGACTTCTTGATGGGGGCAGGGCGGGGGTTGGAGAATGAATATATATTAACTGTTTTATTATAATACTACAGAGCTTTAACTTTATATACAGGATAATGTGCATGGACCACAGCTAGACAGCCAAGCCTTAGCTGTTGCTCACACATATGGGAATATAGATCTTACTCAGGGCCCACTGTCATTGGGGAATTGTTTTACATTCTGCATGATCCATTCTAGAAGGAAATGGGTATTGGACAATTTTTATCATATAGTACATTTTAATCATATATTATAATACATATATCAGATATTTCTGATAGATTAGAAATTCAAGAAGAATAGGCTATTTATAGCTTTTTGTAGGATAAACATGAATGCTTTCTTAATAAATGTTAAAACCAGTGCACAGGCATGCAACACGAATTTTATTTGAACAGGCATTTGTTTCCTCTAACATAATTGGGTATGATTAGCTTTTTTAAGAGAAATCAAGCAGAAGAGTTTGATTTACTTTTTTTTTTTTTCCCCTATCAAGTTTAAGAAGGTGGCTTTCTTGTGCCTGATGATTTCACCATTGGCTCTTTTGTAGTCAATAGGAACTGGAAACCAGTTGCAGGGGGGAAACATGAATCAGAAAAAGACTTGATTCTCAATTTGCCATCTTTATAGACTTGCTCAGGCTGCAAAGCAAAACTTCCATTATTTATTCATGTATGCAATAACTCCATCACTATTCTCCCTAAATATAGGAATTCTTCTCAACTTTAACTTTCAAAACATCAACAATAAATCCAGAAACCTTAAAGGCAAGGACTGATTGTTTTTTATTACCTACAAACTTAAAACTGTTACATGGCAAAAAGAAAAAAAAGAGGCATAAACCGCCGTAAAAAATAAATTGTAGACGAGCCAAATGCAACCTAAATGATGAACTGAAAAATGTGTGGAAGAAAACAAATTTATCTAAGATGAAATGCAAACTTTTAAAGAGATCTCTTACGTATGTTAGGTAAACAGATACTGAAGAAGGATTGATAATACATGGTGTTTAAGTGGCTGGAGAGATGGATGTTCTCACATGCTGCTGGTGAGAACAAATTACTATACTCTTTGAGGACAACAATTTAGCAACCTGGGCCTATAGCCTAAATGTAGCCCATTTGATCCAGCCATTTCACTTCTAGGAATAAATATTAATGAGATTTAATGAGATTGCCAGACAGATTCACAGAAATATATTTACAAGGATGTGCATCCCAGTATTATCAATAATTATAAAAAGTTGGAAACCATTTAAATGCTGGCTAAATGCCTTGTGTTGTACCTGTATAATGAATTATGTTGCCGTTCCAAATGAAGGTGAGAGCTGTGTTTATGATCATGGAAATATATTGAGAACACTATAAAACACTATATGACCCCCTCGTTCAGTATCTAAAGATAGATAGACCAGTATGTTTGCATAGGCATTTTGACTTTGGGGGTAACAGCCACCAAATGTTAGAAGTGGTTTCCATTAGATGATAGAATTATGGTTAATTAAAATAAATAAAATGGGAAGAAAAAAAAAGAATTATGGTTAATTTTTCTCTAATCTGTTTACCCTCATATAATTTCTAATTTTTTAACAGTAAAAATGTTTTATTATATGTACAGGGGAAAATGTAACATTATTTCCACTTTGAAGAAAGTAAATAAGTGTCAGCAGCTTTCTTGCCTAGAGTAGAGAGGTTGGTCTCCATTTCTCTGAGTGGCTCTATGTGCTCTGTTTTCTTATCTATTTCTAACTCCCCTTAGTACATAGGTTACCCCTTAATTTCATTCTCATGCAAATTTTGCTCTCATTTTCATTCCATGTTGTTCTCCTGGAGAGAGTAGCTTCATTCTTGATTTTCCTCATCCCTGGATCTTCCTCCCTCACCCCCAAATAATCTGCCAAATTTTGTCCATTATCTTCAAATGTGGCTCTCAAAGCAGCTTTGCTTCCCGACCCTCGTCATGGCCATCTTAACCTGTCAGTATTCCCTACCCACATCCATGTAGTAGCCTATCATCTGAGCTCCTGAGGAAAAGCTGCCAGGCATCTTCCTGAAAACTAAATATGGTAATAATAAAAAATAAATAAATAAAATTTAAAAATAAAAAGAGGAATTGTGTTTGAAAAAAAAATGACTGTCATCCCCTTGCATGTAATAACTGGTGGCATTATATGGGAGCCCGTTATGTTGACATGAAAAGACCTTCACAGTCAGACCCTCTTCCTGGTCACTCCACCCTCTGTCACAGCTACTCAACGTCTGAGCCTTCCTGGAATGGAACGTTCCTCTCATGTTTCTCCACACCTTTGTACACTCTCCTTTCTTCCTGTGCTTCTTTTCCTTCTAAAAACCTCTCCAACACCCAGTGCCAATTTTATTTCCTCTGGGCAGCCCCTCCAGATTCCCTAGCGGGAGTATAAGGCCTCCTTTTTTGTACATTGTTGCTGATATATTTCTGATTACTGGCCTCCTCCAGCCCCCCACCACAACTAAGGCAGGGCACTACTCAGAGACGAAGGCTGCTTTCAAGCCATGCTACGTTCTGGCTCATGGCCCACTCTCTCCCTCAAGTGTTCCTTGTACATATGCCAAGTACCTTTCCCCTGCGACCTGTGTTTTTGCTTATTTGGGCAACATTTTGCTTTCAATCATTTGATTTTCTAACTTTTCAAGACTGAACAAGGGTTTTGATCCTTTCTGTATTCTTCCCTTTTTCAGGCTTCAGATGATGAGTCTTACATCAGTGATGTGAGCGATAATATATCCGAAGACAATACCAGTGTTGCAGACAACATTTCTCGGCAAAGTATGTATCCTTTCAGCTCCCGGGTTGTTCTGTCTTCTTTCCAAGTTAGAACGCTAGTGATTCAGCGAACAACCTTTTTCTCCCTCACTGATTGTTCCCTTTGCAGCGAGCTGATCATTCAATACATTTTATATTTATATAATCTGTTAAGGTAAATGGTTGAAAAATCCATTAGGTAGAAGCTTAAATGAAAAGCTTTTACTTCTTGCCAAAACCAAAAGTTTGAGTCTTTCTTATTAAAGATATTTAATTCTTTAAAATTTGACTTTTCTGAGGGTTTTGGGTAGAGGGGGTTGGGTGAGCCTGGTGGTGGGCATTAAGGAGGGCACGGATTTTATGGAGCACTGGGTGTAGTGCATAAACAATAAACCTTGAAACACTGAAAAAAAAAAGATTAAATTTAAAAAACTGCTAATAGTAAATAAATTACGAAAAAAAATTTGGCTTTCCTGGAATAATATTTGAGCATATGTAGCACCTTGTTAAAAAAAAATTGTACATTGATGTTTTGTGCATTTATTAGCAACTCTGTGTTGAAATAATTTCATTCACTCTTGAGAGAGTCTAGTGGAGGCTTAAGAAATGTATCACACTCGGAAGTGTTTGAAAGAGTTATTTCCTTCCCAGATGCTATGAAATCAAAAAAGCAAACTATCTTTTATCATTCTTCTTGTCTTTCTATCTCTTCCAGTCTTGAATGGGGAGCTTACAGGAGGAGCCTTCCGAAACGGACGTCGAACATGCCTGCCAGCTCCCTGTCCTGACACCAGTAACATTAACCTGTGGAATATCTTGAGGAACAACATTGGTAAAGACTTGTCCAAAGTCTCGATGCCTGTGGAGCTAAATGAGCCACTCAACACCCTGCAGCATCTCTGTGAGGAAATCGAATACAGTGAGCTTCTGGACAAGGCTTCCGAAACAGACGACCCCTACGAGCGCATGGTAATACATAACACAGCAGTGCCTCTCGGGGAGCTGTCAACCCTAGGCGTGGACTAAGGCAGAATTCGTTACAATGGCATATTTGGTTTCTGCATAACATTTTCACTGCATAGGTAAAGGAGGAGACAGTTCCTTTGCACAAACTGGGCAGGGCCCGAATGTTCCAGATACTTCTACAGAGGATGTATGCTTTGTGACTTATCTTTGGTCACGAGTGTTTCCGAAGTTAGGATGTAAAAGTATCACACTCCTTCCAGGGTTAAGGCAAGCAAGGCCTAGCCTTGCTCTAGCAGCCTCTCCTGGAGGCCAGGAAAGCCCATGTGTTCAAGAACTTGGGTCAGAGAAAGGAACCTCCTGTTTGTGCTTTGCCGTGGCCTCTGCTGCACCCGACTGTGGAAGGCTTGACTGCCCTTCAGAAAGCACCAGAAGTCACAGGCCTTCGGCCCATGGTGCTAAGTTGTGCGAAGGACAGAACCTATAAACTAGGTTTCAGAACCTCTGAACGCTGTGATACTCAGGAAGCTGGTGACAGCTGAATGAAGAATAAGTGGCCTCAGATGCAAGGACTTTCACATCCTCTTCATTCATTTTTTTTTTTACCCATGAGTTTATGAAGAGTCTGTGCAGATAATGGAAAATGCAGATGCCATCAAATCAGCACCCACGGACAAGGGTGTGTAAAATCTAGAGGAATAAGGGACAAACAGACCTGGAAGTAGTCTCTCCTATATTATTTTCCTTTCTTAAATGTTTTAACAGGTTCTTATTGCTGCATTTGCAGTTTCAGGATATTGCTCCACCTATTTCAGAGCAGGAAGTAAGCCATTCAACCCTGTCCTTGGGGAGACTTACGAATGCATTCGAGAGGACAAGGGATTCCGATTTTTCTCAGAACAGGTAAGTCCCATTGGACTCAGTGAGGTTTCTATGCAGAAACTGTAGGAGGACCGGTTGATGATGAAACAGCCTTTTGATCAACCACAGTTTGAAGTGAGCTATGATATCAGTTAACAGAAAACTCTGTCCATGTATATAAGTTCTCTGGGTTTAAGCATCAAGTCTTAAAGTGAAAGTGAAAGTAATTTACTTACACGTACTGAGAATAATTCAATAATAGAGATGGATGTTGATTGTTTTTATTTGGGGGTGGCCAATATATGTTGGGAAAAAATGATCATTTATGGAAGTTTTAACACTGATGTCATTGTCCTCTCTTTTGTTTTTAATTACCAGGTTAGCCATCATCCACCCATTTCTGCCTGTCACTGTGAATCCAAGAATTTTGTGTTTTGGCAAGGTTTGTATTTCAATTATAACTTCAAGATCCACTCAGCAAGCCTTTGAAACAGTTTTTAGTTTCTGAAAGGTACATTATGCTCAGGTTAGATTTCTACCTTTGGGACTCAGAGAATGTTAGTAATTAGTATGGAATTCAGTTTGAGAAATTAGATTTCTTGGTTGAAATATGAAACTGTGTCATCTAGGAGATGAGATTGTATACCTAGAAAACAAAGCCCTAGGGGCAGTAGAGCTCAGTGCCGACTGCCAACTCATGGCTATCACTCAATCTCATTATGCCTCATTGTCTGCATCTGTAACATAGAGGTTCTGTCTGCTGCCTCCTTGCTTCTTGAGGGTGTGCAAGGAGAGCTTCATCATGAAAGAAGATTCTGTGGCTCATTATCTGTGGTCATGACCTATTTAGATAGGTAAACATTATGCTGATTTGTGGTCTTTAACTCACCAAGGTTCAGGGATTTGGATTGAAGTCTCTACTTGTACAGTGCCCATTGTTTAGTCAGAATGTTAAAAATTCACCTAAAATTGCAAGTTTCCAAATCCATTTAGAAAGAAAAATATATACAGATGAGCCTTGAACAAAACTAGGGTTAGGGGGCTGCCCCACACAGTCTGAAATTCATGTGCTACTTTTGACTCCCCAAAAACTTAACTAGTGATAGCTTACCATTGACTGGAAACCTTACCCATAAAGTATAAATGGTCAGGAACATGTGTTTTATATGTTATATGTATTATATACTATGTTCTTACAGTAAAGTAAGCTAGAAGAAAGAAAGTGTTATTAAGAAAATCATAAGGAAGAGAAAATACATTTATAGTACTGTACTGTGTTTATCAAAAAAATATCTGCCAGTGAGTGGACCCACACAGTTCAAATGCATGTGGCTCAATGGTCAACTGTATATGTACGTTTAACCATTAAGTGTAACTTGTTCTTTTGTGTTTGGAAGGGTGGTTCATTGCTCACAGAAAGTCTCTTTTCATCTGCCCTTTCTCAACCTAAAACACACAATATGATAGAGCACTGTAACTGTATTTCATTGCAAAATACAATAATACATCATTTCTTGGTCATAACAAAGAGTCATAAATTTTGTGGAGACAACACTAAGCTCCCTTACTTAGTTCATCAAAATAGAGCCAAGTGGTTATTACAAATGCGCAGGCAAACCTGAGTGCCCCCAAATAAAACATAAAGCCATCATGTGAGATAAACCACGGAGCCCTGGGCCATATCTTAACAACCAGTGTAGGAACACATTCACTAATTTCACTTTCTCATAAATTTTGCTTACCTTTCCATATTTAGAGATTTTGTTTTTTCCTGTTTTCCCAAATCCTATAACTTTTCAAATCAATGTGTATATAAATCAGTGGTATTGCCATACTGCAATTATTTTTACTACACGTCTTATTTTTAACATATATGTTAACTATTTCCGCCATTTAGTTAAAACAGCATTTATGTAGACATTAAAGCACGGTAGAGTCTGTGTATATGCGTGTATGTGAATTCCCATGCAGACATACTGTTCTGAGCTTTTCCCAGTTTTATTCGTTGAAACAAATACAGAACATGTGTTCCGGAGAAAAAAACAGTAGATTTTTTTGGTTCATAGTTAATTTTTCACCTTGGGCCATCCCCAGGTACATGAACTGTTAAATCAACAATATAGAATCAGTTGTTGATTGTGAAAGTTCTTTGTGAAATATACAGTGTAATACAGATGTTGGTTTTTATAGACTGAATGATTAGATCTGGAATATCTGTTTCTTCTCCTCTGCCTGTGTTGTTTAGATATCAGATGGAAAAACAAGTTCTGGGGGAAGTCCATGGAAATCCTGCCTGTTGGAACACTGAATGTCATGCTTCCAAAGTAGGTTGCTTTCATCTTCCTTTTGGTGTCTTACATGCTTTTCTAAGTCAGAAATGGGTCTTTGAAACTCTAGAAGGTGCCAGTGATCCATTTACATGTATGCCTAAAGCTTCTGTTAACTTCTCCAAAGTTTGGAGAATGGACCCCCACGAAAACAAATGAGTACTTGATATATGTATCAAAGCTCCCTGCTTTTCTCTTTATATTCTCTGTTCATCAAGTCAAAGCCAGCTACCTTACCTTCCCCAGATACCTTGTTAGTTTGCATTTTATAGGAAGTTTCTCTTTTTAGAACTTTTTTTCTATACAATATATATTTTCACTTTTTAATTCATCTTAGATCCAGGAACTATTTTTAATGTGTAAGTTAGTTTATTATTAAAGAAGAGTGATGGAATCCTTTCATGGTATTTTTCTAAAGGATGTAGCCTGTGAATTTTTAAAATTAATTGAAGTTTTCATTGAAGTCAAAGGTTTGGTTGTTTTTGTTTCTTTCTTCAGTTGGTTGATGTTGTTTGGTTTTTCTTTTTGTTTATTCAGTGACAGAATTTGCTGGTGGATTGAATATGAAGGAAGGTAGGGGGAGAGAGGAACCCCAGGACCACAAAATAGACTTTAAATATTTGCAAACTCATGAGAAGAGAGTTTTCCCAGCTGCATAGTGAGACTGCATCATACCAATTCATAAATTTTTTTTAGAAACTTAGAAGGGCGTTATCTTATTTTGAAATAACATTTTATTTGAAAATACAGATCGTGTGCAAACTTCAAGGTAATCTGAAGCTATGTCACCTCATTCCTTGGCAGAAACTCTATAACCTTCTGTAACCCAGAATTTGCATTAGACATGTGCTGTCTATGATCACCAGTCTTTTCTCGAAGAATTATTCACATCTTTGGTCTTAATTCTGAGTATGAAACAATGTCTGTCCTCAGGGTAATCTTTCTTAAAGATACATCCTATCATGCCTATCTGCTCCCTCAAATCCTTCCACGATGGCCCATTGAATCCAATTAGCAATAATCGCGCCTCGGATAAACCTCATTGGCTACGATACTGCCACTGCGCAAAGCTGGCCCATTGAATCCAGACTCATCGGTGCATTGTTAACGGCCTTCCCTGCTCTGCCTTGTCACCTTCCCAGACTTGCCACCCTCACACCCGCTCACGTATGCCACTGGCAGGCCCCCAGATACATCATGGTACTCTGGCCTCTATGGCCTTGTTAGTGCCTTTCACTGGCCTACAGTGCCCTCCTACCTATCCTCCAAGCTTAGACGGATTCCAGCCTTCTCCAGGAAGTCTTCCTTGATACTCACCCCACGTTCCAGGCAGATCTAAGGACTCCCCTTCTGTGTTCTCATGACACTTCCTCATCACATTTTATTATAAGTACATTTTGACACATCTGTCTACTCCTCCCATACTGTTGGCTCCAAGAGAGCAAGAGACGGGTCCTATTCAACTTAGTAGCTTTAGCACCTGGACTATAGAAAGCACTGAAGTTTTCCTTAAAGGAATGAGTCCTATTACAAATGTCCTTGACTACATAGAAACTTTCAACAGAGAAATTAGAGGAAAAGGAAGCTTTGGCCAAAGATATTCTCGGTTGTAGAAACAGTACTATATATTTGTGACCTTCATTGTTTTTAATCAACATTGTATTCTTCACTAGGTATGGAGATTGCTATGTATGGAATAAAGTCACCACGTGCATACACAACATTCTCAGTGGGAGGAGGTGGATAGAGCATTATGGAGAAGTAACCATTAGAAATACCAAAAGCAGCGTTTGCATTTGCAAACTCACATTTGTCAAGGTAAATGGTAATCTTCCAATAGTAAAGAAGAAAAGAGTATAAAACGCTTTGTAGAGGAGAAATATAAGTTACCTTAAACAATAGCAAGTGAGACTGCCCCATATCATTGATCCTTAAGGACATGTTAGATAAAAGAAAGCAGGGGCACCTGAGTGGCTCAATGGGTTAAGCCGCTGCCTTCCGCTCAGGTCATGATCTCAGGGTCCTGGGATCGAGTCCCGCATCGGGCTCTCTGCTCAGCAGGGAGCCTGCTTCCCTCTCTCTCTCTCTCTGCCTGCCTCTCTGACTACTTGTGATCTCTCTCTGTCAAATAAATAAATAAATAAATATTTAAAAAAAAAAAAAAAGGAAAGAAAGCAGAACCAACTGGCCAACTGGTGGAGTTACTCAAGGCATGCAGACTTCCAAGCTTGTGGAGGTCAAAAAAGGCACCATCTCAAAACAGAAGAACTATTCTTCTTTCTAAAGAATTTTCTTTTTAAGCAGCCAGTCAGTATTCATTAAGTAAAATTCCAGAAAACACTTCTTGCCTGTAGCAAGTCTTCTGGTTTCTATTTCTGTTCCTGCTTGATTGCAACAGAGTCAAGTGATCTTATTTTAGGGAGCTAATTATAATGCATTTGTCATTTTCTGAGGGTGCATGTGAATAACTTCCAGTCACTATAAGCTTATCCAACTCTGCCACTATGATGATCCAAGAAAAAACTTCACCTTGATTAACAGGAAAAGATTCCTGAGGTAGAATGCCTACACAACAGCATTTTCCGCAGTCACTCTGGTCTCAAGTGGAACACACGGTCTCGCCCTCATGGATAGGTGTGTTCCCGAATTCGTGGTACAGAAACTCTACCAGCCCTTTTAATCTATTCTAATCTGATCTTGTTCTACCGTGACAAAAACAAGTAACATATTGAAGTCTTAAAATGTTGTCTTCTTAGTGAAATCCTTTGAAACCATACTGGAAGGTCATGTTAGTTTTAATTGAAGATCTTTATTTTTACTCAAGATGTTTCCTCCATTTTCCTTTTTTTCTCCTTTTGGACTCATTAGGTGGCTCAGAACTGAAAGGACAGGATCATTACTTGCTCTGATTGAGTGATGACAGTCAATGTGTGCATTTAGTTTTGCAGACCACGAGAAGCTTCTCAATTTAGTCCTGTCCCTAATATTTGCAAAGCTCAGGGCCA
Source organism: Meles meles (assembly GCF_922984935.1). NCBI lineage: Eukaryota > Metazoa > Chordata > Mammalia > Carnivora > Mustelidae > Meles > Meles meles. Next base: position 74,567,645 of record NC_060074.1, read on the forward strand.
AGTACAGATGAAGGCCCCATTTCATATGTGTAAAGATTTAAAATTTGTAAATTAAAATTGTAGACCAGACCTACAGTCTCTCACATAACTGATGTTCTGTTCTTTCACCTTGACAAATACACCTTTTATAACAAAGTCCACGAGGCTAGGTTGGGCACTTTAGAACTCTGGGCTGGAAACCTGGCAGCGCAGGAGAGCCAGCCCTGACGCATGGCCTTCCCACTCTCTCCCGGCCTGTGGCGGCCTCTGTTGTGCTCCACAGGGGGCCTCACCCACCCAATTGAAGGCAGTCCAGCTCCACATCCAAGCTTTATCTAAGCTCAAACGGCCACCCTTGGCTGCCCCTCAGGCCTCATTCACACCCTGGTGGTAGACGGTCTTGCCTTTAGATGGAGGAATCCAAAGAAAAGGCCAGTGTGGGCTGTGGAAGAAGCTTAGAGTGGTTGGAAGAAGAATTCTGGGGCCTAATTGAGAAGGAGGCCATGGGATCCAGATGGATGAATGCCCAGACTTCTTATCTCCTAGGAAGAAGCATGGCCAGAAGAGGGCCAGAGCAGGGTTTTCCTCATGGAATTTAGCTGTTTATAAACTCTGTAAAAATTACTTCCCAAGTGACTTGTACAGCGTGGCCCGTTAAAACTCATTAACATCCATGAACAAAGGGAAAATTTGAGATAGGGGCATCTATGGAGGAAATGACCAACCAGTAAATTAATACTAGGTTATTAGGAGAGAAGCTGAGCCTTCTCTGCCCTAGCATAGAGTAGAAATGATCCCTTTCTGGAAGTGGTTTGAATGAGCGACTTCAAAGTTAAGATTGTTTTCCATATGGAAATTACAGGGATTGGTGTTTTGAAAGAGGTTGGATGTTTTCATTGGGGTTTGGGTTTTCCAGGTGAATTATTGGAATTCTAATGTGAATGAGGTCCAGGGGGTCGTGATGGATCAGGAGGGGAAGGTGGTACACCGGCTTTTTGGGAAGTGGCATGAAGGGCTCTACTGCGGCGTGGCCCCGTCTGCAAAGTGCATCTGGAGACCAGGTGAGATGGGCGGGTGTGTCTTGTGTCGGGAGGGCACCTTGAATGACGGAAGGAAGGGAATGTCACATCTTGGGCAGTTCAACATAGTCTTCTTTCATTGTGAGATTAAAATCATAGATGCTTAAGGTAATCATATATTTTACACTTAACATTCAAATTAGGTAAATCCCAACTTTTGATAATCAGGAATTGTGAAATTGAGGCCAGATCGGACATGTGGTCAGAGACGAGGCTTCATGTAAAGCAATTCTAAATGTAATGCCTACATTCAAAAGCGAGGTTTGTTTATTAAAGAGTTTACACAATTGAACTATTCAAACTTAAATCCTTACTCATTTATTCTCTGTTCTAATAAAACAAGGGGAAAGCCTACAAACATCTCTAATCCACAGAGTCAATAACTTAACCAGAATAAGTGATCATCTCACTTGGGCAGCAAAAAACAACAAAAAAAAGCAATATGTTGACATTTAATAAAAGATATCGAGAGTTCTGGTAATACACTAGCAAAAATTGAATATCAAGGGTAAATACAACAAGTGTCCGCATGATATTTATTTTCATTGCAATTTTTTCAGTTAAGTCCTAACTTTAAAATTAGTTGGTTTTCTAAGAGACCTTAACAAGTATTTCAATTTCCTGCTGGTGGGGTGTTAGTTCATTCAGCAGCTATTTCTTGAGTAGTGACTATGCATCAAGCTTTACTCTGAGAGCTTGGAATATACCAACGAGCAAAGTATACAGAGATCCTCCTTTGAGTTTCGTTAAAGAGTGCCAATACATATTAATTTAGATCTGCATTTTTTCTGTTTCTAAAAGGAAGTAAACTGTGTTTCTGGTGAAATCTTAATGTTCCTAGTTCATCACCCTGGGATTTAGTTACCCAGTTGAACACTGGAGAGAAAAATGGTGGCATTGTTTACCCAGTAAAGAGTATCTATGTACAAAGTTTTATTTTAAAGGCTGGATTTTAGGGGTGCCTGGGTGACTCGGTTGGGCAACTGCCTTCGGCTCGGGTCATGATCTTGGAGTCCTGGGATCGAGTCCCACATCAGGCTCCCTGCCTGGCAGGGTGTCTGCTTCTCCCTTTGACCAACCCCCTTCTCATGCTCTATCTCTCTCTCTCTTATTCTCTCTCTCTCTCAAATAAATAAATAAAATCTTTAAAAAATAAAAAAAAATTTTTAAATAAAGGCTGGATTTTATTAAATATATGAATCTACCAGTTCTGATAACTAATGCCAAGTTTCCTATCTAGGAAAACACAACCAATTTAATTTGCTTAAGGAAAATCTTAATCTGATTTTTAGGACTACAAATTTAATTATTCATGTGGATATTAATTAAGCGCCTGGGTTAAGTCAGCTTCTGCAGGCTTCCTTAAACCTCTGTGCCACTCACGGTGGTTTATTGGCATTTCAGGTTCCATGCCAACCAACTATGAGCTCTACTATGGTTTCACGAGGTTTGCTATCGAGCTCAATGAGCTAGATCCTGTCCTGAAAGATCTCCTTCCACCAACAGACGCCCGGTTCCGACCAGATCAGAGGTGAGTAGGACAACCATGTTTGAAACGGACACTAGATCACAGTGTGGCGCTCTGGATGCCATCGAAGCTTATTTTCCCCACCCTCATTTATGTATTCATGGAATCATTCATGAATGCCCTCATTCCCTTAGTCACTCCGCACTATCTGAGCCTTCCACCCTAGCTAAGACGGTATTCGAGGGTGATCGTGACCGAGGCTTAGCTCAACAAAGTTTCCCACAGAAGATAACACAGTTCTTAATGAAAGGTTCCTGCTGCCCCGCCCCAGATTCACCAGCAGTGTGCAAATTCATGAATTTGCTCCACTAACCCCTCCCCCAGGGTTTTCACCTCTGTACTTCTACTACTCTGTCACGTGGACTGTCTTTTAACCTGAAAAAGAAGATGTTGAGTTACAGGAGCATCTAGAAGTGCTCCAAGTCAAAGTCTGGAGTTTGTCCAGCGTGCTTTTGATCCCACAGGATGTGAGATGTACTCAAAATGCAGTCCTTTAATACCTTCTGATTCTTAGTTTTTATTAAATAGTTCTATGTGCATGTTGTCCATTCCCACAGAGTTCATTGTACCTTTTCCAGAAATTCTGTATGTCACACAAATTCCGCCCAAGATAATTTCCTGTTTCCAGTGTATCTGTGGCTTTATGTGTTTTCTGCCAAAATGTTCCAGTGTTGACCGTCTTACTCTTCAGTGATCTTATACCATGCCCCACCCCCCAACCCCTGCCCCCTGCCCCCGGAACGTGAGGTCTCATTGTCTGACATTCCAACATATCAACCAACTTCCTGTAGGCGTCACATTGAATCCCTGTTCTTTGCTCTCAGTTTGAAATTTAAATACAGGTTTTACAAAACACCACTGGGTCTGCCTTTTCTTTATTGATTCCATTCCAATATTCCCTTCCCGAATTTCATTTACGATTCGTTTCCTTTTTGTGGGCTTTTGTAATTTCCCCCAGTGTTAGATTCTCTTTTTGCTGGAGAGAGTAAAACGGGTGACAGAAATTAAAACAGGGAAACTCCTTCCCTCTCAGGCTCTTCTAAAAGTAGGTGGAGAACAGCTAACTACCATCCTCCCTCCTCTGGCCTTGACCAAGTGTGTTTCAGATAATATGAAAAAGGAACCCAACCCTGTCCTTCATATTGTCCAGAGCCTGGGCTCTCCCATTATCCTGAAAATCTCAAGTCAGAGAATCCAAGAGAGCACGGGTGAGTCTCCAAGGCCAAACTAGTCCCCTTCCGCCCCTATGTTTGCACTGCTGTACACAATATTTCAGTTGCCGTACACGGCAAGGATGTGACTGGTAGGCAAGCAGACAGAGGTAGCGTGGCCTGGGGCAGGGACAAGGCAACATTGTCAGAGTATGATCCTTCACCATGTTATAGTCTCAGCAACTAGAAGGTAATTCTATATAAGACGAGATTATTTTTTTTTCTCAGCAGAGAGGATAATATATTAGAGGGATAACTGTGTTCTGCTTAGGTTTTTGGAAGAAGGAAATTTAGAAGCTGCAGCAGCAGAGAAGCAAAGAGTGGAGGAACTCCAGAGATCTCGAAGGCGCTACATGGAAGAAAACAACCTTGAACACATACCAAAATTTTTTAAGTAAGTCAGTTCATGCCCATAACAAGTTCATGTTTTGCAAATGATGGCCACCAGCCATGAGAAACCCCAGGTGAAAAGAGAAAATGAGCCATAGTTTAGTGTACAAGCAGCTTAAAATTAAAGATTTTTTTTTTTTTTATTTTTTTATTTATGACAGAGAGAGATCACAGGCAGAGAGGCAGGCAGAGAGAGTGAGAGGGAAGCAGGCCCCCCGCCAAGCAGAGAGCCCGATGTGGGACTCGATCCCAGGACCCTGAGATCATGACCTGAGCCGAAGGCAGTAGCTTAAACCACTGAGCCACCCAGGCGCCCTTAAAATTAAACTGATGAGGGTAACTTTGGTTTTGGTAGTGGAGGTATTGGACTAGATTTTGCACTTGTGAACAGTCTGTAACCATACAAGTCAGTTCTTTTCCACGGCTCTTTTCTTTTCGTGGGCAGCAGGGAGGGTGAGGGCCTTGCCCATGATGCTCTCTGTGCTTCAGCTACAGCATTGAGAATGGTGGAAATTTATTTCCACCCCTCAGCTCAAGGCCACAGTGGGACCCCCACTGCCCACAAGGTCATCCTGGCTTCATTAGTGTTTGATTTTATTTCTGTTGTACGGGGCTTCTGTCGTTCAGATTTGGTCCTTCTGTGGTACCGTCATGGGTGATTATTACAGGGTTATTTGAAGGATTATATATAAATCACACAGATGAAGCTATGTTTTCCCAATCCATCTGTTACCCTCCAGAGCCAGGACTTATCAGCCCAGAATACCTCCTATCCTTTAGAGTTGCCCTCTCATGACTGTCTAGGGGGAGGAATGCAGCCTTGCCCTTTCGATGTTGAAAGTGCACTCTGGTTGTGGACCATGCAGGGGCTCACTGTGGGACTACTGTGGTTGCATACTCTTCCCCGCAGGCGAAGCAGTATTCTTGTGGGTCTGGGGCCTGAAGCTCTTAGTATAGAACTTGTACGTGCTTTTTCTTTCTTTCTTCCTTTCTTTTTTATTTTTATTTACTTATTTATTTATTTTGGAGATTTATTTGAGAGAGGGAGAGCGTATCAGGGAAGGAGCAGAGGGAGAGAGAAAGAGAATCCAGAACAGACGCCACACTGAGCTTGGAGCCCAATGCGGGATTTGATCTCATAACCTGAGATCATGACCTGAGCAGAAATCAAGAGTCAATGACTGTGCCACGTAGGCATTCTGTACCTGATTTTGCCGGGGGGGGGGGGGGGGGCAGTTCACTTTCTAGCCTTGCCTAGAAGTGATTTATTTGTGCCCTTTGTCCCTCTCCCCATGACCCCATCCTATTTCAAACAAATAACACAAACAAAACAGTTTCTTTTTGGTCAAAAATAGTCAAGGCAGGGACACCTGTGTGGCTCAGTCAGTTAAGTGTCTGCCTCAGGTCATGATCCCAGGGTGCTGGGATTGAGCCCAGTGTCCAGCTCCCTGCTCAGCAGGGAGCCTGCTTCTCTCTCTTCCTCTGCCTGCCGCTCCCCTTGCTCATATGCTTTCTATCTCTCTCTCTCTCTCTGACAAATAAATAAATAAAATCTTTTTAAAAAATAGTCATCAATAAGCAGATAGGACACTAACTGGATTACGAAGTACCCCTTTTCCGTACACATCCTATCTACGGGAGCGGGTCCGATGACTAGGCCACCTTGATGTGATTCGTGTCTAATGTTGATTTTTATATTTCCACAGAAAAGTTATTGATGCCAATCAAAGAGAAGCCTGGGTTTCTAATGATACCTACTGGGAGCTGCGGAAGGACCCTGGGTTTAGCAAAGTAGACAGCCCTGTTCTTTGGTAAACGGGGAATATAGAGCTAGCCAACATATCACGCTCTGAATGAATAAATAACTATGCACAATTATGTTTCCTAGAGCTCCGCGTGGTTTCTGGGTCGACTGAAAACCGACCGTTTGCTTTTCTATTCATCTTTATAATGAACTTTCAGAAGTGCATTAGACGAGGCCCCTAACCACTTTTGGATCCTTTCTGTTTTGCTGCAACCATATCCCTTAAAAAACATCCACGCCCTCCTTGAGAAACCGAATAAAAGGAGCAGAATACAAAATCCAAAGTCTGAAGTGTTTGTAAAGAAAACAAACTGTAACTGGTGCTTAAAGCTGATCCAGAGAGCTTAAAGCAACACGACATGTAAATCACGCGTTCCAGCTTTGGGTGGAAGCACCATACCCGCATCATAGAAGCTCCTGGGCCACGGCAGTCGGTCAGCTCAGACTTCCCGAGTGTGTCTGTTGGATGTGGTGTACTTATGCTGACCTTGTCAAAAAAGATGTGATACTCCTCAGACCCTGTCCCATCTGTACGCCATTGTTCATGCCTTAAGAAATGCAAAGATGTACAATAAATCATTTTTTAAATGTGTGCTCATAGGTTAATGTGAGGGACGGCTCTTTGGAATCATGGCGTCATTCACTTTCTGGGATCAGAACAAGTAAGAGACTAACATAAGTGGATTTTCAAAAAGTAAACTACACATGCTTTTCTTTGATATGTTGGTTCCTGTCTCATCTGTCTGAAGGGCAAGAAGGAAAAGGTGTGCTCAGTAGATCTCTGTATTCACATGGCTCGTCCAGTTCTTGTCCTGCGACCGATAATAAACCCTCTTCCACCTAATCTCACAGTGTGCCCTGTTCTTTGGCAATATCTGTGTTTGATTTGAACACTTGGCATCAGTGTTAAAACCGTAGAAGGAAGTAACAGAAAGCCTGTGGGATTTCTGCGTGGGCTTAGGAGTCACTGCAAACGGAGCTATTTTTGAGCGGAACACAACGGAACCTGCGTCTCGTCCTGGGCCCAAACCGTGGGCACTTGCGGAAACCCACTGGGAGCAGAAGCGGGCGTACTGGTAGCTTATTTGCATTGTTTTAATGAGTTCTATGCAAAACCATATTTTATATTCCCATCAAGTGATTCTGTATGATACATAACGACCTATTAGGCATTTGCCTTGCTATTGGCAGAGATAATAAAATAAGCTAAGGAATTTATCCATCCCAACAAAAGCCCGGGGGGGGGGGGGGCAGAAATATGCTTTGCATACTTCAGGATTTGTTTTTTCTTCCAATATACAGAGGCTTTTGTAAGAAACTTGCATTAGTGTTCCTGAGTTTCTGCACGTAGATGACTATATAAATGCCTGTATGTTTAAAAAACAAACAAAACTCTTCTGAGTTTTTCTTAGAGAATTATAAAATTACATATGCTTTATTCTTGGAATCTTACCATCAGGTTTTAAGTGCGATTTTAAACTCTGATAACAAGGTTATTGACATTTTACATTTGGTTATGAGGTGTTGATTTTAGTGTTCTTTCTCATCAGCAAAGCATTCCTAACGAATGACTAACCCACTCTCAAACCCTAACTACAGCTGAGAGCGGGAGGGAAAACTCCGGAGTCTCCACTAGGTGGAGCAGTGTTTTAGTTCTGAAGCTCATCCCGCCGCCCATCCGCCCTCCCCACCTTGTATGGAGTCCCTACATTATATGTACCATAGGGTTTAAAGTGAAATTTCCTTTTCAATAGTAAACGCCCTAATCCCATCGCCAGATCTAAGCATTCCACTGGAGCAACACCCTCCCTAGGATTCTCAATGCGTTTAATTCCCATATTAAATCTATAGGTAGCTTGCCCCGAGATAGTAAAATTATTCCCTTTTATTGATTTTTTTTCTGTGCATTCGTCGTGCAGTCTTTTTATCTGTATCCTGAGATACATGCCTTTAATTTTAATTAGAATTAAATTCTAATTCTAAATTCTAAGTCTAGTTCTAAATTCTAATTGTTCCCCATAGAAGTCTGTTCTCCCGCAGTTGGTAAAGCTTTGAATACTATTTAAAGGGGTTCTGGTCTGTACCTACTAGCACTTCCCTCAACAGTCTCAAAATATCTAGCCTAAAAATAAGAAGAGAATTCTGCAAAGCAAAGGTACTGCGAGTAGAGAAGTAGGAAGGTGAGGCATTAGGTGACTGTGGGTGTATCAGACAGCTGGAAGAGGACCCAGGGCCCATCAGGGAAGCAACACCATACCTGGTATTCAGGCTGAAATTGAGAAAAAGAGTAACGACTAGAAAATACCTTTACTAGACAAGTTCAAGTGACAAATCAAGTAGGTAAATTTTGCTCAAAGCTAACCTGAAACTCTGATTAGTATTTCAAGATGAGGATGGGAAGGATGTCACATTAATGAAAAGCACCACATTTTATAATATCCCAGATTTAGAATCTATTTTGAGATCCAGACATCCTGATTAGACTCCCAATTCAAGTGATCAATTAAGTTTTAGATAATATTCCTATAATACCTGATTCACAATTCTCCCTATTAATTCATGCCCATGTAATGGTCTCATCCCTCCCCACCCACCCCCTGCCCTACCCACCCACCCCTTTTTTTTAACTTTTTTAAAAAAGATTTTATTTATTTACTTGACAGAGATGAGAAGCAGGCAGAGAGAGAGAGAGGAGGAAGCAGGCTCCCCGCTGAGCAGAGAGCCTGACGCAGGGCTCCATCCCAGAACCCTGGGATCATGACCTGAGCCGAAGGCAGAGGCTTTAACCCACTGAGCCAGCCAGACACCCCCCCCCTTTTTTTTTAACTTTTGATTGATATCACGGTTTTAGAATTGTGAGACTTACTCTGTTTGGGATTTTCATCCACATAATTTGGGGGCTTTTGAGACTAGTTTAAACAGCAAACGGTTAGAATAAATGTTAGATCATTCCTGATAAAACCTGACTTATTTCTTGGAATTTTATATAAGCCTCTTTGTTTCAAGGGTACATTTCTTATTTGTTTTTCCCCAGAACAATCTAAACTAGAGCAAGACTTCATATATCTTTATACCTCCCCTGTGATTTATTCATCAGCTCCTTCATCTTCCTGAGCTGGTCATTAAGGAAAGCAATAATAAGTGATGATGGCCCTGTGGATATGGCTAGACTGAGCAGATCGATGGCACACACCAGCACTCATAGAGGCCGACCAGAAACCAATTATTTTGCTTCCATATGCTGCCACCCAGGGTGCAAATGTACTCTCAGATTTTGCCGTTTTTTTTTTTTAATTAAGTCATTATTTTTCATGGGTTACTTACAAGTACCCCATAATTTCCAGGCAGTTGTAAAAATAAACCTCATTTAAGATACCTTTTAATATTGCCTATCAATTATATGTGACATAAAAACTACCAAATGTATTTACCAAGGAAGAGAAACCAAGGGGTCGTCCATACAGAGGATGCCAGGTTGTTGATTTTCCAAACCTTTTGCTCCTCATCATTGTTCTGGTCCCCGTGCCTTTCAGCAATCCCACTAACCAATAGTGTTAGCCCCTGCCTGGAGGAGCACTTTGAAGGCAGGGGTTAAAGAGGAACCTGATCAGTGGTTTGCTTAGTTCTGGTTACGGCTGTGGCTGGAGAAGACTTTATAATCATAATCTAATGTATAATTTTGTTATTACAAAAGTTAATTCTCCATCTTGTCTAATCTTGTTCCCTATCATCCTGGATAATGAAGTGTTTGGGGGAGCAGAGCTCCTCACACGCCAGGGGTTGTAATCAATGTTTGCACTTGGCTCAAGTCATTATATTATGAATGTGGCACAGTAAATAAAGTTTGTGTACAAAATACTAGTTTCTTTCTATGGGAGCCATTATGTTCAGGAATATATAATGTATCTAATTAAACAATTATGAATCTATCTAGTGCTCTAGAAATGTTCTTTTTGGGGGAAAGATGAAAAAATGTAATTGGAGCTAAGATTAAAGTGTTTGGGTCTTGTTGGGGGTTTTTTTGTTTGTTTTCAAAAAGCTTCCTGATCATTTGGAAGTACTGTTCATCAAAACATGATCAAGCCCTCTAGATTTTTATAAAATTGATACATTTAAAGTATACATTGCATGAATCTTCCGTTAAGCCTGACTGTTTAGCTTTAATACATGACTGTGACTGAATTGTAAGAACTTCACTGCAGCCTTTGCTATTAGAGAAAATGGTAAACTGCTTAAGAAGGGTTAGCTTTAATTCTTTCAAAATGAGATCTAAAAACAGAATTCTTTAAAAATCATTGTGGTGAAGTAGCATGGCCAAAATTCGGAGCTAGTGAAGCCCCATGATTAAGGCAACTTACAGGGGCAGTTTCCTGTCTGTTACGTGCATCCTTTTGTTTTCCAAAACCGCCATCCTTTTTCTCCTGCCTCTGGTCCTAACATGGCGAGGGGCAGAGATACACATGTCTATTCTTTTGCACTGTGTCACTGAGTATGGGAAAAATATGCAGAATTTATGCACAGATGCAGGGAACCTCTGCATTAACCCTCCGTGGAATATTATTAAATGTTCATGGATTTAAAATTGCCCCATAATTACATATTATTCATTTCCTTGGTTTCTTCAGATTGGTAGGAAAAAAACCATGAAACAACAATTTCTTATTTTCTGCAGTTTTTCCCCATTATGCTTCCTTCTAAATATAAACTAGGGCAATGGTGATTAAAAGAATCTTGAGTTTTCAGAAAATAAGGTATAATTCTTTGAGTCCATCCCCTTTCTTCTTTCTTTAGGTTAATAAGGTAAGCAACAATTTACTACTGTTAAACAGAAGAATGCTAAGCTTATTTCTTTCATTGTAGGTACCACTATTTATCATCATCCAGTTATTTCTTTAGGAAATGATGTAGTTGCTAGAAACTTTTTTCAGTCATTTCCAGCTTATTGAGCTAGAGCTGGCGAAAACTTTACATGTATGAATGAGTAATTGGATACATTTTGACATATATACATTCTTGACACCATCACCACAATCACAATGACGTAATCCATCACCACCAAACATTTCCTCCGCCCCTTTCTCTTCCCTCCCCTTACCTTCCCCATCTGCCACCCCGAGACAGTCATTGATCTGCTTTCATTACTTCTTAAAACTCTGCATATTTTCTTGTCTTTATTGCATATGGGACTTTTCTAGAAGACCGTGTGCATAGGGTAGATATGTGCCACCAAACACCTCCTGTTCCACTACCCCAGTATCCACCATCAGTACTAACACATTACAAGAGGATCTCATTAAGTTCTAGGTCTGGTGGCCAAATAGAAATTTATATTTAAATAGAAGACAATAAACTATGTTTCATGTCAAAATGGCCATTAGTGAATTCATTTCCATCTTTGGAGTGGGGAGTAATCCACAATAGTGATAACAATGAACTTGTTGGCAGTGCTGTGGAAACCCTGGGAAGAGTTTTCGTCCCGTTTGTAAGGAATGCATCACTGACAAAGCCATGGGAATCCAGAATGACTGCTCTAGAAATGATGGCGTCTTGATAAAAATGATGCAGGAAGTAGGCTTTGCTGCATTCTTTTTTACCAACCTAGCTCCACTTTGGGGTCACAAACATTTGAAAGCTCCGGGGCTCAGAAAGGCTGCCTTTCCATCTTTCCGAATGCACTCATTCCTCATCCGGAAATCAAGTAAGCCCAATTTCCAGAAAGTTCATGGAAATGAAGTAACTGCAGTCCAGGTTGCTTCCTGGCATTGGCCTCTGTGCAAGTTGAGAGCTTGGTCCTTCTTTCCTGCCCCGCAAAGCTTGTTGCTCAAAAGTAGAAAACTTTTCCAGAGACCATCAAATACAGCATGATTGACATTAAATGCTAATGAAGAAAAGCCAAGAATGAACAAAAGAGAAATGGAATCTGAGAAGGAAATGTAGGCTCCCTAAATGGGCCGAGGGTCATTCTCCTTGGGGGCATGGGAATGGATCCCAGGGGGCCAAGTTATTGCCTTGGATGTTCATTTAAAGGCAGATTCCTGAGCATCCCTCTGAAGATTCTGAGTCCCCAAATCTAGGGTGTGGACCAAGAATCTGCATTTTACCAAGCATTGTTGGCCCCTAAGAAATTGTGAGGCAGATGGGAAACCTCCATGAGCATAGGCTAGCCCCACCGCCCACTTCCTGGTCCCTGCTCCAATCTCAGGATTTTGTTTTTTTGTTGTCTCATAGCGACATTTGGGAGTCAACAAGAAAGTCTGCTTCAAGGAATAAAAACTGACTAGAACTCGGTGACTTGTGACTCACCGGCCATGCGTGGCTTCTTGTCAGCGTAATGACTTCTGTCCTGAGGCCAGTGCTGTGATATGGACGTGAAGAGGAGGGAGGACAGAACTCTGAAGCCTGAAGGATGAGACTGTGTTAACCAGAGACCATAAAAATCTGTTCTGGGGAAATTCTAACCCACCCAGATAAACAGAACTTCTACTCTTCAAAGCAATGGACCAACCTCTTCTGCCTCACCTTCCCCTCCCTCTTAGATTTGGTTCATGCCTCCAAGGGAAGTTTTAAAATTGGTCTGAGGAGGGCCTCCTGGCTAATGGAAGCCCACAGGGAAATTCTGTGGCAAAGCACACTCTTGGTCACCTGACAGATTTTTCATAACGAGGTATAGCAGCAAATTCTTTATCTACATCAGCTTCTTCCATGAAAATATTATATTTTTTAAATTTTTGTTTGAAAAAAACTCCACTGTGAAATTATTCTGCTTATAATTGAACGTATAAAGGCAATAGTCATACTGTTAATTTGCATATGGTCATTTTGAGATAGAAAAATTAAATTTGGTCTTATATTAGGAGTAGAATTTCAAGCAACTTTCTACAGAAAAAAAATAGCTTGTAGTTAAATTTCCTACTGAAAGCGTAATTATTCGCTGAAAAATACTGTCTAATCTGTGCCACCTCAAAATAAGAATTGTGCCTCTTCGATGAATGTTGTGTACCAGAATGTTACATTTGTAAGAGCACAGGAAACTCAATAAATTTTAAACTACATAAAGAGGCTTGAGTTTTGTGTGTAACGTGTTCTAATGACCTGTCCACAAAATGAGTAAATATTTGTATCTCCAGCAAGAGACTTCAAGTTGGGTTTAAAGAAAAGAGAATACTTACATGGACTACATTTCCAGCTCCTTTTTTCATATAGCAGCAATGCAGAAACTGTTTTCAAATCAAGTACTAGGACAAAAGACTTCTCCCTGAGTTTTTGTTTTTTTTTTAAAGATTTTATTTATTGGGGCGCCTGGGTGGCTCAGTGGGTTGAGCTGCTGCCTTTCGCTCCGGTCATGATCTCAGGGTCCTGGGATCGAGTCCCGCATGGGGCTCTCTGCTCAGCGGGGAGCCTGCTTCCCTCTCTCTCTCTGCCTGCCTCTCTATCTACTTGTGATCTCTCTCTGTCAAATAAATAAATAAAATCTTTAAAAAAAAAGATTTTATTATTTATTTGACAGAGAGAGATCACAAGTAGGGAGCGAGGCAGGCAGAGAGAGAGAGGAGGAAGCAGGCTCCCTGCCAAGCAGAGAGCCCCATGCGGAACTCGATCCCAGGACCCTGGGATCATGACCTGAGCGAAAGGCAGAGGCTTTAACCAACTGAGCCACCCAGGCACCCCTCTCCCTGAGTTTTGAACTTATTTATATGAAGACTTAGGAAGCTGGTTTCAGTTTTCTATTTTGTTTCTAGATTATAGGAGTAAAAGTGTATGTAGTTCTTAAACGCTACGGGAAACTCAAGCCCACACAGATGAGTTTTTCCATTGCTGGGCTCTTGGGAAAACCCCTAGGGATTGGCCTCTCCCCATCCGATAGTCCTCCCTCAGAAAGATTGTTCATAGGGAGTGTTTTCTGTCCCTGAGGAAAACTCTTTCAATAAAATAGTGACAGTGTATGTTGTTTTTAATCTTTGTGCACATTGTAAGCAGAAGATTTCTGAGTCTTGACCTCCAAATCTCTGATTTCTTATAAAGAGGTGGAGGAGGAAGTATTTTCAGAGGCAGGGTCAAAGCAATATATGAAACATTTGGTCACTAGAATCCCCAAATCAGTTTCTTCCAAAAATATTGGCAATTGCCCTATCTCAATCCTGCTAGAATATGTTAAGTGCATAGGCCTTTCGGTAGCCCGGTTCACTGTGGGGTGTTCATGGGGTGGTGCGTCATCCTGACGCTGTCCCACCGACATGTGAGGGTTGTGTCAGAGCACCTCCTGGAGTTGGGGTCCCAGGATTAGAGTGAGAAATGTCCATGTGGGTGGCAGGAGCACACAAAGAAATCTTCCTTCCTTGAGTCTTTTGCTGCGTACAGCCCAGAATTTCTCAGAGAGTTAGAGTGAGGGAGGAAGAGAGGGAGAGACAGACTGAGAAAACTCCAGATACAAAGGAATACCCCTCCCCTTGCTGTATGGAATAAGCAACGGGAAAGCAAATGCAAATTAAGTAGCAAAGAGACACAGTAAATGAGACTTTTATTTGTGTAGTTTGTGATTATGGAATCATGGTTGCCCTGTCACTTCCCTGGTCCAGGGAAGAAACCACGCCAGAGAACGAACCTCTTATGAGTACGCATAGCCCTGCTGACACGACGCTATTGCGGACTTGTAGGGAATGATTTCTTGGTGTCATTTTAGCTTCCTGGGTACAAAATATGGGTGCACACTGGGATAAATACAGGTAAGCCCCTAACTAGGTGGCAACGTGGTATCTGATGACTTGGGAGGATGGCAGGGTGGGGAGCACCCCCAGCGTGGCTTTTTAAATCAGTAATGTTCGGGTTTGTAGTCTCAGCCCTGAGAGTTCAAACTCATTTTCTAAATTCCTCACGAATTAGCCAGACAGAGTTAATGATATTTAATGGAAGGTTCTCAACTTACTCTGTTCAGAAAAATATGTTTTCCACAGACAGCCTAGCTCAGCTGAGGAAAATGCCTAAAGCTAGCATGGCTAGAACCCCTCAGATTATTAATTATTCATTGAGATGTTTTATTTTTCATTTGTTAGCATTTGGGACAGATCCTGATGACAAAACTATGTGGGTGGTATTATCCATGCTTTAATGTTGATAATTCTGGGAGGGCCTGTCTCTCCGATGCGTCATCTCACATGGTGCTGCCTTCCCAGCAGATCTGGGGAACCACAAGAAAGAAATTTTCTTCTTTCTAACCAGTGGGGGAAATTTGCAAAGCTGCTAATTTATGAACAACGTTAGTGGTTTTAGAGCTGTCCCAGACTCTATTTTTGTAAGTCACAATTATGAATTCTAAAACCTAGCTTTATGAGTTTCCTATTGGTGCTCTAACAAATTACCATAAACTTAGTGGCTTAAAACAACAAATATTTATTCCTTTATGGGTTCTGGAGGGGTAGGAGTCCAAAATGAATGCTACAGAGCTAACGTCAAAGTTCTGGCCCAGTTGGTCTCTCCCTTGTCTTTTCTAGCTTCTGATGGTGCCCTGCATTCCATGGCTTGTGACCACATCCCTCTGATCTCTGCCTCTGTAATCCCAGGACCTTCTCTCATGTAGTCAAATCTTCCCCCTTGCTTTTATTTTTTTTTATTTTTTTTTAAGATTTTATTTATTTATTTGACAGAGAGAGATCACAAGTAGGCAGAGAGGCAAGCAGAGAGAGTGAGAGGGAAGCAGGCTCCCTGCCGAGCAGAGAGCCCGATGCGGGACTCGATCCCAGGACCCTGAGATCATGACCTGAGCCGAAGGCGGTGGTCTAAACCACTGAGCCACCCAGGCGCCCCCCCCCCTTGCTTTTATTAAAACACCGTGGTTATATTGAGAGCCCACCCAGACGATCCAGGATAATCTCCCCATCTCGGGTCTCTAATATCATCAGATCTGGAAAATCCTTTTTGTCATATGAAATAGCATTCCCAGATTCCAGGAATTAGGACAAGGACACCTCTGGGAGACACTATTCAGTCTACCACAATGACTGACAAGTAGGAAGAGGTGTGTTGCACAATGCGAATGCAGAGAAAGTAAAAAATCTCTCGCTCAATAACAGAATAGCCAGATGCTCAAGACATCAAAAATGATTCTTTTACAAAAATCAATCACCTTTGCCTAAAACAGTGCTTGTCATATTGTAGGTGTGCAAGAAATACATATTAAATGAATGAATGGATTGCTACAGCTCCCTGTGGAGATTGCCGACAGAAGAAAGTCTAAGTCTGTGGAAAAAATAACTTTGAATTTTTTTCATTACACTAAAAATAAGCAAGTATGTGTTGAAACCTTTTTTTTTTTTTGTAAAAAGGATTTTCCAGTTCTGTGAAAGTGATTAATTCAGTTAATTAATTGGGAAAATAAAATCTGTAACTGTCAGGGGCAAGGCGCCTCAGTAGCATCCATTCTTGAGTGGATTCATTCAGCAAGGCATAAGCTCTGGAGATAAAGGAAGTGGGAGCACAGAGCACAACATTGTCACAGGACCATCTTTAGCAATGGCCTGCCCCTAGTCTTTTCTTTGACTTCTCCCACCATACTGTACTGCATCTGGGCGCCACTCTTATGAGGGTGAGTGACTAAGGGTATCATCCTAAATTTAGACTCATGTCGCTGAGATGACTGAATGACTTCATATGGCACTAAATAGATTGGACTTTGGAACAGCCAACCCCTATTTCAGTTAAACCCTGGTTTAAAGCAGTAGGAAAACCAGAGTCCCATAACATTCTTAACTTGAAATGAGAAAAAGATTTGTTTGAATTGGAAAAGTCCCATAGTTTATACATGAGAAAATGCTTCTCTCAGCCCTCCTCTCTAAAAAACTCACTTTCTATTCTCATTGGCTTGTCTCTAATGAGAGAGTCGAGATTAAAAGATAACCTCTTACTTGGACGCCTGGGTGGCTCAGTCCGTTAGCCGGCAGCCTTCCGCTGGGTTCATGATCCTAGAGTCTCCGGATCTAGTCCCGCATAGGGCTCCTTGCGCAGTGGAGAGCCTGCTTCTCTCTCTCTCTGCCTCTGCCTGCATGTGCACTCTCTCTCTCTGACAAACAAATAAATAAAATCTTAAAAAAAAATTTTAAAAACGGTAACCTCTTATCAATCCCATCCTTGGGAACCAGAAGGAAAATTTCACAAAAAAAATCACAAAAGAGCCTGTGTGAACTTTAAATTAAGCCCTTATAAGTAAGAATATAAAAGTAGTATGGAAACTCCACGGTAGCAAGTATATGCCTGTATGCTCCATTGACGGCATCGTTACACAAATGAGAATTGACCGCAGAGGTGTTTTCTATGTTAAGGCGAGAGAGAGGAGTAGTTAGTGTAGAGCAAGTGGTATCTGTTGTCTAGCACCAGGAGCAGGAATCTGAACAATTCTGCCAATGCAAGTCGGTTTTGTTTTGATAACCTGTTAGTGAAACAAAAATCCTGATGTTTCAACACAGTGGATTTTTTCCTCTTATGTTTTTCCTTGGCAAACATCCAAATGAGGCAAGAGCCTTAGAAAGTCAGGTTTGAATGATAACAGGGACACCTGGGTGACTCAGTCGGTTAAGCATCCAACTCTTTTTTTTTTTTTAAGGGAGGTTTTCTTTCTTTCTTTTTTTTTAAGATTTTATTTATTTATTTGTCAAAGAAAAATAGGGAGAGCACCAGTAGGGGGAGCTGCAGGCAGAGGGAGAAGGAGGCTCCCACTGAGCAAGGAGACTGATGCAGGGTTCCAACCCAGAAACCTGGGATCATGACTTGAGCCCAAGGCAGATGCTTAACCAACTGAGCCACCCAGGCATCCCAGCATCGAACTCTTGATTTCAGCTCAGTTCATGATCTCTGGGTCCTGAGATTAGGCCTGGAATTGAGTTCTGTGCTCAATGCAGAATCTGCTTATCCTCCCTCCCCCACCCCTGCTTCCTTTTGCATGCTCTCTCTCACATAAATAAATAAATAAATATCTTAGAAAACATGATAACAGAGAATGTAAGTATCTTCATATTTCTTATCATTCACATGACCTTTAGTGCCCACAGCCATTGTACTAATACATTTCTCTGTGGAGTCTCTTTATTCCAAGTGGTGTCTTCTCCTCAGTGAGAAGTCAAAACATGCAAGAAGAAATTTGTCTTTCTCAGGAAATTTGATGAAGAATATGTGGCCTGCACAAAATGTTTATCAACATTTCTCATCCACCACTGGTGATTTCACCCACCACGATGAAATCAATGACCACATTATGGAAACAATGAAGACCATCCACATGAGAGCAGAGGATATTTATTCAGATCTTGCTTTAGCAAGCAAGGGAGCCACCATCACTTGTATTTGGCAGAGACTGACTCAGAGGCAGACAGGGGAGTTGGGAAGTTCTATACTGAAAAGAAATTTCAGATATGCCTAGATGGAAAGCTGTTGGTATAGAGAAGATGGAGGCAGGCTCACTGGAAGTGATATACCTTATTTAGCTTGGGAAGCATATTCGGCTTTCTCTGGTGCTGAGTTGGAAACTGAAGCAAAATAGGGAAGTTGGAGCCATGGACTGAGTCCTGAAGTTCTGGGCTATTTGGGCTGATGGTTGCAGAGGTTCTGGCTGAGAGTTCTATTGTCATATATGGTCTGGCCATCTTCTGTTTGTGTTTTCGGTCTTTCAACATGAAAGCCAGGTTATTAAAGAACAACAACAACAACAAAAAAACAAAAACAAAAAAAAAACTTCAGAATGTTCAAGCCTGCAGAAGAAGCATCAGCATGTACTTGAAAAGTTAGTTGTTATTTTAAGAACACTGTACCTGCAGCAAAGGAAAGTTAACAAAACCAAAAGACAACTGACAGAATGGGAGAAGATATTTGCAAATGACATATCAGATAAAGGGCTAGTGTCCAAAATCTATAAAGAACTTAGCAAACTCAACACCCAAAGAACAAATAATCCAATCAAGAAATGGGCAGAAGACATGAACAGACATTTCTGCAAAGAAGACATCCAGATGGCCAACAGACACATGAAAAAGTGCTCCACATCACTCGGCATCAGGGAAATACAAATCAAAACCACAATGAGATATCACCTCACACCAGTCAGAATGGCTAAAATTAACAAGTCAGGAAACAACAAATGCTGGCTAGGATGCAGAGAAAGGGGAACCCTCCTACACTATTGGTGGGAATGCAAGCTGGTGCAACCACTCTGGAAAACAGCATGGAGATTCCTCAAAATGTTGAAAATAGAACTACCCTATGACCCAGCAATTGCATTACTGGGTATTTACCCTAAAGATACAAACATAGTGATCCGAAGGGGCACGTGTACCCCAATGTTTATAGCAGCAATGTCTACAATAGCCAAACTATGGAAAGAACGTAAATGTCCATCAACAGATGAATGGATAAAGAAGAAGTGGTATATATACACAATAGAATACTATGCAGCCATCAAAAGAAATGAAATCTTGCCATTTGTGACAACGTGGATGGAACTAGAGGGTATCATGCTTAGTGAAATAAGTCAGTCGGAGAAAGACAACTATCATATGACCTCCCTAATATGAGGAAGTGGAGATACAACATGGGGGGTTGGGGGGGGTAGGAAAAAAATTAATGAAACAAGATGGGATTGGGAGGGAGACAAACTATAAGTGACTCTTAATCTCACAAAACAAACTGAGGGTTGCTGGGGGGAGGGGGGTTGGGAGAGGGGGATGGGGTTATAGACATTGGGGAGGGTATGTGCTATGGTGAGTGCTGTGAAGTGTGTAAACCTGACGATTCACAGACCTGTCCCCCTGGGGATAAAAATACGTTACATGTTTATAAAAAAATAAAAAACAAATTAAAAAAATTTAATTCCAAAAACAAAAAAACCCCACTGTGCCTGAAGATCATGATCTAACACATAGAGCAGCAGAAGGTGCATTTTCATATTACTCTGTGAAACATAACTTTTCATTCAAGTCATGTGTCTCTACCCTATACATCTGTAACCCCCACTCTTTCCAAAATCAGGTTCCTAGAAGGCTTTTCTTCCTGTTGGCTTTTGGGTTTTCTGAGGGCTTAGGCCTAAAAAGAGGACTTTCAAAAGATAAGGAAGGAACGTACAACTCAACAACGAAAAACCAAACAACCAGATCTAAAAATGGGCAAAGGGCTTGAATAGACACTTCTCCAAAAAAGTACACAAATAGCCAACAAGCACATTAAAAGATACTCAGCATCGCAAAACAGGGAAATGCAAATCAAAACCACAACAAGATGCCATATTAGTCTTATTAGGATGGCAATTCTCAAAACAAATAAGAAATGAAAACAAAATAACAAGTGTTTGCAAGGATATAGAGAAATCGGAACACTTGTACACTATGGGTAGGAATATAAAATGGTGCAGCTGATGTAGAAAACAGTGTGGAAGTTCCCCAAAAAATAATTAAAGTTGATCATATGATCCAGCAATTCCACTTCTGAGTATATGCCTGTAAAATTTACTATGGGTGCCATAACACAATGCCTCACTCTGGGTGTCTTAGACAACAGACATTTATCTTCTTACAGTTCTGGAAGCTAGAAATCCAAGATCAAGGCTCAGGTGGGTTTGGTTTCTTCTGAGATCTCTCTTCTTGGCTGACAGATGGTCACCCTCTTGTTGCCTCTCCCCATGTTTGTCTCTCTGTATATGCCTGCCCCTGCAGTATCTCTCAATGTGACCAAATGTCCTTGAAAGGAATGCCGTCAGATCATATTAGGGCTCACCCTGATGGCCTCATTTTGACTTAGTCACTTCTTAAAAGGTCTTCTCTTCAAATACAGTCACTCTGAAATACTGGGGGCTAGAATTTCAACATATGAATTTGAGGGGGACACAATCCAAACCCTAACAATACCCAAAATAATTGAAATCAGGGTCTCAGAGAGATATTTGTGCATCCCTGTTCATACCATTATTCACAATAGGTAGAACCAATGCAAGGGTCCATCAATAAATGAACTGATCAACAAAATGTGGTAAACGCATACAGTGGAATATTGTTCAGCCTTAAAAGGGAAGAAGTTCTGATAAATGCTACAACATGGATGAAACTTGGGGACATTATGCTAAATGACTTAAAACAGTCACAAGAAAGAAAAGTATACATTCTACTTCCATGAGGCACCTGCAAAATTCATAGAAATAGAAAGTACAAGAGTGGTTGCCAGAGGCTGAGGGGTGAGGAATGAAGATCTGGTATTTAACGGGTATAGAGTTTCAGTTTTACAGGATGAAATAGTTTTGGAGATCGGTTGCACAACAATGGGAATCTACTTAACTCTACTGAGCTCTATGCTTAAAAATGGTTAAGATGACACATTTTATGTTATGTACATCTTGCCACAATTAAAAGTCTTTTAAATAATAAAATGACATAGATGTATATGAACCTTGTACCATTGTTAAATTTCCTGGATTTGATATTATACAATAGTTATTTAAGATGTAACCCTTTAGGGACATGGGTCCTCTCTGTACCATCTTTGCAACTTGACATAAATCCATAATAAATGTCAAAGCAAAAAGTTGTTTTTAAAAAATTGCACTCTTGTGTTTAAGAAGAAGGAAGTTGGGGTGCCTGGGTGGCTCAGTGGGTTGAATACTCTGCCTTCGGCTCAGGTCATGGTCTCAGGGTCCTGGGATCGAGCCCCGCATCGGGCTCTCTGCTCAGCGGGGAGCCTGCTTCCTCCTCTCTCTCTGCCTGCCTCTCTGCCTACTTGTAATCTCTATCAAATAAATAAAAAATCTAAAAAAAAAAAAAGAAGAAGAAGAAGAAGGAAGTTATAGATCGCCAGTTGAGTCTCTTGAGCCGGTATAACACAACTTCACAGACACAGAGATGAAAGAGTCTATTTAACCACAGCCTTCCCGTGAGGGTAATTTTGATCAGCAAGAAGCTCACAAGCTGGGACCCAGCAGGACCGAGTAACCCACGTAATGATTATTACAAGTTATTAGCCGTCAAGGAAAGGAGAATTAACATGCTTTCTTGTTGGTACTGGGGCCTTGGTAATGGCTTCCCACTGAGAAGAGTCCCCAACAATAATTCTGCATGTCGAATGCCTCATTTACCCAACAGTAAACCACAAGCTATAGCCCGGATTCTCTTCATGTACATCACTCAGTATCACACTGTGAGGGCACAATGGGCAGCGTGGTTTCAAGCCAAGGCCAAATGCAATGGTAGGTTTTCCCCTCCAAACTCAGACACAAGGTTTACCCCCTTCCCTTGAAAGAGAGTCAGCCTCCCCTCCCCCAAACTGGGGTCTAGAATTGTCTCAGAGTTATGGGTGCTATCTGTCTCAACTACCAACTTTCTCAATTGTAGCAGTCCAATTTTTTATGGGAGTGGAGGAGCTGTTATCTAGGACTTTATCTCGTTCTTTCACCTGTGATTCGAATCTCAAACTCTCCACTGTAATGACTGCCTCTAGAGGAAATATTCCTAGTTGCCTGCTCTGAAAAGAACTCTCACATAAGCCTAGTTATAAAGAAAACTAAAGGCAGATCTCTTCTTTCATGGCCAGTAACCAGGGTTGTTTCATAAGCATACAAAGGAGAAACATACTTCCCCATTCACCACGAGCAAACATCCCCATAAAGGGCCCAATATCGGGGCTTAACAAAGACAAATAGATGACCCAGCTTGTGTGATCTCAGAGCGCCATAGACTGAGTATTTGTGCCTTCCCCCAAAATTCATGTTTGGTACAAGTGAGGGAGTCTGCATTGTGTGAATGGAGGTCTCAGTCCTTGGATTCCCTGTGAGCTTTATGTGGGGATCCGTGCTTGCGCTAAGCAGACGAGGGGGAAGTGGCCCCCGGGTTGTTTTGGGATTGAATATTATTGGGTCTCTCTGGGAGGAGCTGCGAGGTACAGTGGGGTGGGCTCCAATGGAAGCTGTTTCTAATCATTTGGTAAACTCCTCCCACAGGTTTGGTGTAGGGGTGCTGACGCTACAAGGTTTGTACAAACTGTCGTGGCAGCTTTTCTCTATGGTGTGTGTGGGAGGTGGGGGGGTTGCAAATGCATTATAAAGAGTCTAGGGGTTACCCTGGGGCAGATCTGGAAGCGGAGAACCCATGCTCTTCACCTGTGGCTCTGGATCCATCAGGTCCAAGGTCTTGGGGGCCACAAGTTCGGAATGTTGAGCCTGCCAGCTTTTAATGTGTAGTTTATTTACCACTGTCCTTGCCTCCAGCTCTCTATCATTCCCCTTCAACAACTTGGAACTCTGCCTTGGGGTGTTCCTTCCACTGCTCCTGTCTAGCTCCTACCTAACACATCGACACCAAATCTCCAAAGTGCTGGTATTTGTGGGTGGGACCTCTGGGAAGTGATTAGGTCATGAGAGTGGAGCCCTCACTAGTGGTATTTGTGCCCTTACAAGGAAGAAGCAGGCTCTCACCAGCACCTTGATCTTGGACTTCCCAGTCTCCAGAACTATGAAAAATAAATGTTTGTTGTTTGTTGTTGACAGACACTCAGTCTGTCACACTTTGTTATGTAGTCGCCCAAACTGACTTAGACATGTAGCACGCATCAAAAAAATTCAGCAATAATATCTGGACTCTAATCACAAAGTAAAAACAAATCCTTGTGTAAGTATTCAAAATAAACTCTGTGAAAATTCTTCTACATCCATTTTAGAGCTTGCCACTGTAATATGAATTAGGCTTCCTTATCTTTCCATCTTCCAAGCTATGGTGCCCCATTCATGGCATTCAATATTTATATTCTTAATAATGACTATTAAAACACTTCTCTGCTCCAGGTGCTTTAAAACATTATCTCTAATGTTCCAACGATATACACGGGAGGTATCATTAACCTAAAGTTATGGAAGCTGAGGTTCTAAGAATTAAGTCACTTGTCCAAGTTCAACAGCAGAAGAAAATTCAACAAGAAAAAAAATATGGGCAATAGTGAAGGAAAATAGAATTTTTTAAAAAGATTTTATGTATTTTATGTATTTATTTGAGAGAGAACAAGCACACAAGCAGTGGGAGGGGCAGGGGAAAGGGAGAAGCAGAGTCCAGGCTGAGCAGGGATCCCAATGTGGGGCTCAATCCCAGGACCCCGAGATCATGACCTGAGCTGAAGGCAGACACTTACCTCACTGAGCCACCCAGGCGCTCTGGGGAAATAGAATTTTTAAAATAATATGTACGGATATGATTGCAGCAAAAAGAAGGAAAACCACAGATGTAAAAGGAGACTAAAATTTTAAGTGTAAACAGTGGCAATCAGGAAAGGGTTATTTGTTTTCCATTGCTGCTGTAGAAAAATTGCCACAAACGTAGTGGCTTCAAACAACATACGCTTGTTACCCTACAGCTGCTCAGAGCAGAGGTCCCAGGAGATCTCACTGTGCTAAAATCAGCTTAGCAGTGGGGGTCATCCCTTCCCAGAGGCCCAAGGCGAGGATCCATTTCCAGGTCCTGGAGGTAGGCTCCCTTCCTTGGCTCATGGCCCCATTCTCCCTCTTCAGCCAGGGACCTTAAGCCAAATCCTTTTTGTGCTACCAGCTCTCTCTAATTCTCTCTCTTCTGCCCCCTTCCTTTTCAAGACTCCTGTGATTACATCCAGCCCAGCTAGATAATCCAGGATAATCTTCCTATGTGAAAATCAGTTGACTAGCAGCCTTCATTCCATCTGCAACCCTAATTTCCCTTTGCCGTGTAACCTAACATATCCAGAGCTTTAGGCCTGTCCACACCCTCGAAGGGCCGTTATTCTGCAGATCACAGAGAGGGTTAAAGACCACGGAATCCCTTCACACTAAGCAGACAAGTGGGCCTTAGGAAGTCACTCTTCCATCCTACCAATATTTATGGAGCGCTTACAAGGCATTGGGAGCTCTTCTAAGTGTGAAGCCAGGAACCAAACTAAAGGGTTAACAAGACTAAACAAGTG
This sequence comes from Meles meles, assembly GCF_922984935.1. Classification (NCBI taxonomy): domain Eukaryota; kingdom Metazoa; phylum Chordata; class Mammalia; order Carnivora; family Mustelidae; genus Meles; species Meles meles. The sequence continues at coordinate 74,592,575 of NC_060074.1, forward strand.
AAGCTGCAACTTTTTACTCAGACCTTTTTTCTTTTGCCTTTAAAACACCTGGACAAAAGGATATAAAGGTACCGCCAGAGCAAACTTGTGCCCTCAAGTGGGGCTATCACGCTGGGATGGAGAAGTCCCCTCAGAGCTGCTGGAAGGAGTGACTGGAAAGGTAAGACCGGACCTCTGAACAGACAGGAAGTCCAGATGAGCAAAATCAACTACCCCTGACTCTCTCCCTTCCAGGAGGCTCCCGCTCCCGTCTCCTTGTCAGGCTGCCTCAAACACATTCCTCGCTGCGGACGCTATGTCTCCTCTCCCAGACTGCCTTTGCCGCCTGTTGGGCAAACTCGGCTTCAGTTACAGGTGCTGCTGAGAAAATAGAACATGAGGCAGAGTGCTCTCGGTTTTCATTGGATTTACAGTAGAGTTCGCCTGTATACTTATGGTACATTTTTAAAAATCCCTGTTAAAATGAAACAACACAGCAATGTAATCTGAGAATCTTTAGCCCCCATGGGTTCATAAAAGAAATAATCTATTGTGGAGGCGGAGAAAATTAAGGCCATCCCACCTCAAGTTTAGCTGATGTGGGAAACAGAGGCAGAAGAAAATCATTAAAATTCCTTACCTACTGACGAGCCCTCGAAACAGACAGAGTGGCTCTCCTCTGGGGACTCAACTGCCCTCACCTTGAGGTTTTGCTAAGGACAGTCCTAGCCTGACCAACCCCCTACCCCAACAGGTCCGACCAGGATCTTGTAAGTCTACTTTAGGAAACTTTATCTCTAAACCTCCAAGATAGTGTCAGCAATCATTCCTAAGCATATGACCCACTGATACACATCTAAAGGATCTCACGAGAAGATTTTTCTACTGGTAATAAATAACCTTTCTCCCAACAATAGCTAGCCCCTCAAGGTCCTGGAGACCTCGCTTCCTTAGAGACTTACATCACCCATAATCCCCTTTGTCCTCACCCACGGCCCAGTCCACCCCTACTGTGCCTTTAAAAACTCTGACTGTAATCTGGTTGGGGGTCCAAGTCCCTACTCCGCTGCGTCGGGTATACTTGGGCCCAAGCTTAAGCTTGTCAAATAAACCCTCGTGTGATTGCATCGGTGCTTGGCTCCTTGGTAGTCTCTCGGACGCGAAAACTCGGGCATAACACTATAACTCCCTTTTCTTATCCTGTTCTTATCTGATTTGGCTTCGGGGTTACTTAAGTCACCCCAGGGGGCGTCTGGGTGGCATCTGCCTTCTGCTCAGGTCACAGTCATGATCTTTGGGTCCTGGGATCAAGCCCTGCATTGGGTTTCCTGCTCAGTGGGGAGTCTGCAATCTGCTTTTCTCTCTCTCTCAAATGAATGAAATCTTTAAAAAATAAAACAAAACAATAGTTGCCCCAGAATGGTAGTGGAATAGTTTTCATTCCTTCTATTTTCTGAAATGATTCTTATAAAACAGGAATTACTTGTTCTTTGAAAAATTTGATTAAACACTTCTCTAAAATTGTTTGGGCCTGGGTTTTTGTTCTGTCGAGCTTTTCATTCCCAATTCAATTTCCTTAATGGTTATGAGTCTATTCAGATTTCTGGAATTTTACATGTTTTGAATATTTGTCAATTTTATCGAGGTTTTGAAAGTTATTGCTGCACCATCGCTCATAATATTGGTTTATTATTTCTTAAAATTGGCTGTGTCTGTAATTACTTCCCCCTTTTTATTATTCACTTTGTTTCTGTGCATTTTCTCTCTCCCGGTTGGTTTGTTGGTTTTCTCTTAAATTCTGTCAGAGGTCTATTAGGGTTGTTGTTGGTTTCATGCATAATCCCCAGTAGTTTTGGTTTTCTTAATGAAGTTCGTTGCCCTTAGGTTTATCACTTCCCTCCTTGTTTTCTTTGCTGTATTTGTTAGCCTTTTGTGATCTCTTATTTCCTAAGCTTATTTCTCATGTTTTCAGTCAAATATGCCTGTAGCTGTACATGGTTCCTTAGTACTGCTTGTTGAGTTGCATGAATTTGCACCCAGTACTTTCATGTCCCCTGCTCTAAATATTTTGGGATTACTCTCCTAATTTTGTCTTTAACCCAAATACTATATCTTTAAATTTCTAGACTCGTGAGAGTCAGCTCTCAACCAGCTGTTGATTTCTAGTTCAATTTCAATATAGTCAGAAAGGATACTTTGTGTAATGCTGATTCGGGTCACGACCTCAGGGTGGTGAGATGGCGCCCCCGTGGGCTCTGTCCTCAGTGGGGAATCTGCCTGAGGGTCTCTCCCTCTCCCTCTGCCTCTCCTCCAGTGTGTGCTCTCTCTTTCTCAATCTCTTTCTCTCTCAAATAAATAAATAGATAAATAAGCAAATAAAGAAGTAGATAAATACAAAATTTAAAAAAGAAAAAAGGAGACGAATGTCACATGCACAAGAAGCAGGATTGTGCAGTGGTGGCTAAAGAGTGTGTAGGAACTTGAATTTCAGTTTTCTTACAAGGAATTTTCCAGAAAGAATTATCTTCATTGTGAAATAAGTGTAATAAGTATCAATATTGTCCTGCTAGTAGATCACCATAAAGTAGTATCAATAGGGGTTTTCCTCCATATTTTATGACCCAATACAAAGGGTCAATACCAATCTGTCCATGGGAAATTTCTTCACAAAAGTACCTGTGTGGTTGCCAATTGATAGGGTATGTTACCTTGCCTTGCCCAACTTGGCTGGTGTTGACCCTCTCTGGCAGGGCTTACCTCAGCTTGCCTTAAAGTGAAAGACTCATAATAACTCTCCTTAAAAAGATGAAGGTCTGACATGAGGAAAGATGAGATTTGTTCTCTGCTTCATGGAGCATACAGGAAGGATGGTGAGAAGATATACAGATTTTTTATTCAACTTTAAGAAAGGATTTACCATTTGGGGGCACCTGGGTGGCTCAGTGGGTTAAGCCGCTGCCTTCGGCTCAGGTCATGATCTCAGGGTCCTGGGATCGGGCCCCACGTTGGGTTCTCTACTCAGCAGGGAGCCTGCATCCCCCTCTCTCTCTGCCTGCCTCTCTACTTGTGATCTCTCTCTCTCTGTCAAATAAATAAAAAAAAAAAAAAAAGAAAGGATTTACCATTTTAATAGTCCTTTCATTCAACTAAGTTGGAGGAAAGATTGAGTTCTCTTTCTAGTCTGTCTATAGAAAATATTACAAAACTGTGGTGATTCAGTGGGTTGTTTCTGTGAGGGTTCAGACCGAGTCTGGGAGATTTGATGGTGCGTGGTAAAGCAGAACACAAACATGAGATGGGAATTGTACCTGATAACCTTTAAGTTAGTAACTAAGAGTGCTGACTCAGAAATGAAACATAACTTGGTCCAAATACCAGCTCTGACACTTTCTATCATGTATAGTTTTTTAAGTAATCTTCATTCGATGAAAGTTAAAGACTACATATGTTGTTCTCATTTTAGTTGTGATGTTTAGTCATTTTTATTTAATCTAAATATTGATATGGTTGCATTTAGTTCTATAATTTAATTCTGTGGGGTTTTTTTTGATTGTTTGTTTCCTGTTTTTTGTCCTCTGTTCTTCTTTACCTTATTTTGGGTTAATTACACATCTGGCCAAATACTAAGCTGTAAATGTGCAAGGTGAGACTCTGTTAGGTCCAGCAGAGGACAGCTGGTGGGGATGGGGGGGGCAGTAACTGAACAGAGTCAGAGGTTCCCCAGTGCTAGGAGACCTAGGCATTTGCACCAGCCAGAATGGGGTGACCTCACAAAACACCAGGCATTTATTTGGCATATTGGAGGGACTATACTTTAGAAGTAGGGCTACTCTAGGATTTAGGAAAGGGCTATTTTAGACTCATGTTAGCAAAGCTTTGTAACAGCCTCAAAAGAATCAAGGTGATCCATTAATAAATTAACTGTCCTTCGGGGGGTGGCGGGAAGCATTATTCTCAAAAGGAAGACAACAAAATCCAGGTTCATTGCAGAAATCATCCATGTCCAGTGAGAACTGAAAAAGCTTGGCATGAACAGTTTCATCCAACCACCCATTCCCCCTCACTGATAGACCTGACCCAACCTTATCATGACTTGTAACATCCCAAGGCCTTGTCCCCGGGACCTTCCAGCAGGCTTTGAGTCTGAGTCTGTCACATCGGTAAGACAACGTTGATCACCAACAGCTGTGTTTCCCAGCACTGGACGACCTCTGGAATCCCTGTTCTCTGCTGGGCCTCCTAGAATCTTACCCTGCACACAGATGCCTTGGTGCTGGGGTCCACGTGCAGGACTCTGAGGCTTCTTTCTACAACTCCTTTCCCTCTGGTACCTGGTCCCCCAAATGCTCACTAACTCCACATCTCTTAAGTCTCCCAGACTCCACGTCTCTGCAATGCAGTCTGTACTGTGCCCTTGAGCAAAGAGCGAGAGCACCAAGGGGCTCCCCTCCTGCATTTCCCCTCTCCTGTGAACAGTCTGGGCTGTTATCCAAAGTCTGAAAGCAGTCTTGGGTCTTCTGGGCAGTTTTATAGTTACTTATAGTGAGAAGGTGAGCCCAGCATCTGCTGGCCATCCTGCAGGAAGCAGAAGTCAACTTCTCTTAAGTTGATGGAGAAGATGGAGGAATGGTAAGGTTAGGCAAACCCTCCAAAATCACACAACAGTTTACACGCTGGAACTGGAATCAAACCCCGGGCAGTCTAACCTCAGAGCAGCTCACATACTTGCTGCATGAAAAATGGCCTTCTGTAGACATGCAGGATGCTTGGCTCCGTATCTGGAAGCATAGTATGTCCTTAATAAAGTCTGGCTGTATTATTCTTAAAGACCCCAAAGCTCAGTAGAAATTTGTATCAAGCCTAGAGCTTCAAAGCAGAAGTTGGTCAATAGAACATTAGCACCACCCCATGAATTGTACTGTATTTCTGATTACCACTGATCTTTATTACTGTCCTATCATTAGTAAATGAAAAGAGGGCATTGGCTTAAGTCTTTTATTGCTTAAGTCCTGTTTGTTTGCACGAACAAAATTATTCCTGTTTGTTTGCATGAACAAAATTATTAAATTCTTAGTCTGATTTCTGTTGCCATTAAATTCTACCTTTATTCATTAGAAATATAAAGCAAAACAAACAAAACGATCCAAGCCATCATCAGGGACTCCTATCGATTTCTGAATTTCAAATCACTAAATACTGTGCAGTAACACCCCCATCTGGCCATGAAGGTGATTGCAGCAGAGCAAAGGCACAAGCTCCTGAAGAGGAATGCAAATATTTGTAGTAAAACCCTGCTCTTAATCTACCATCTATTTCTTAATTGTTTTTAAAGATTTTATTGATTTGACAGAGAGAGACACAGCAAGAGGGGGACACAAGCAAGGGGAGTGGAAAAGGGAGAAGCAGGCTTCCTCGCTGAGCAGGGAGCCAGACACAGGGTTCAATCCCAGGATCCTGGGATCATGACCTGAGCTGAAGGCAGACGCACAATGACTGAGGCACCCCGGTGCCCCCAATTCTTAATTCTTAATCTACCACCTAAATGAGCTCTAGTTTTCCATATTATAAAAAATTATGATGAGACCTCTTTAAGTCCATGCTTTTCCTCGGTTTTAGCCTATATATTTGAAAACAATTTGCAGAAGACATGAACAGACATTTCTCTAAAGAAGACCTCCAGATGGCCAACAGACACATGGAAAGGATGCTCAGCATCACTCGGCATCAGGAAAATACAAATCAAAACCACAGTGAGAAACCACCTCACACAGGTCAGAACGGCTAAAATGAACAATTCAGAAAACAACAAATGTTGGCAAAGATGCAGAGAAAGGGGAACCCTCTTACACTGTTGGTAGAAACGCAAGCTGGTGCAGCCACTCTGGAAAACAGCATGGAGGTTCCTCAAAAAGTTGAAAATAGAGCTACCGTATGACCCAGGAATTACACTATTAAGTATTTACTCAAAGGACACAAATGTAATATGATCCTAAGGGGTACCTGCACCCCAATGTTTTTTATACCTGGAGTGTCCTCAATAGTCAAACTATGGAAAGGGCTGAGACAGATGAATGGATAAAGAAGATGTGGTATATATATACAATGTGATATTACTCAGCCATCAAAAAAAAATTAAATCTTACCATTTGCAATAACATCGTTGGAACTAGAGGGTATTATGCTAAGCAAAATAAATCAATCAGAGAAAGACAACTATCATATGATTTGATTTCACTCATATATGGAATTCAAGAAACAAAACAGAGGATCATGGGGGAAGGGAAGGAAAATAATATTAGATGAAATCAGAGAGCGAGACAAACCGTAAGAGACCCTTAACTACAGGAAACAAACTGAGGGTTGCTGAAAGGGAGGTGGGTGGGAGGATGCGGTAACTGGGTGATAGGCATTAAGGAGGGCACGTGATGTAGTGAACACTGGGTGTTGTATGCAACTGATGAATCACTGACCTCTACCTCTGAAACTAATATGTTATACGTTAATTAATTGAATTTAAATTTTAAGAAAGGAAATAGTTTGCCTCTGTCTTCTCTCTTTTTTTTTTAATCCCTGAGATATGTGAATTTCTTCCAAACTTCAGTTACATCAACTAGCACAAAATGCAATAGACACATTGCAGGTTTGCACTCAGTCTGATTAACCTAGGAAGGAGAGCTAGCTTGTTATGTCCTCTTTCCACTCCATTCTAGCCCCAGACCAAAAAAAACCCAGATAAGCAAACAAATACATATTCCTTTCTATTGACCCTGGCCCTGCCAATGTTCAGATTAACTGAGTAGCACCTGCTAATCATTGCACATGTTCTCTCTAAATGAGCCTTTTGATAAATCCTAACCTTAAAACAATTACAAAGGGAAATGAGGAAATTAGGAAATGCTAAGTTAAATAGATTAAATCAAGGCTTGCTTTGCTGTTATCTTCCAAGAAGCCCAAACCTCTCATTCTTTTTTCCTTTGCTCTTTTTTAAATTTGGGAAATAATCAACATATAATATTATATTCCTTTCAAGGCATAGCACAATGACTTGGTATTTGTATAGGTCACAAAATTATCATAAGTCTAGTTAATAATATCCATCATCACACATAGTTACAAATTTTTTCCTGAGATGAGAACTTTTAAGAGCTCCTCTCTAAAAAACTTTCAAACACAGAATACAGTATTCCTAACTATAGTCACCGTGTTATACCTTACATCCCTGTAACTTATTCATTTTATCCTGGAAGTTTGTAACTTCTGACCCCCTTCATGCACTTCACCCACACCCACCCCCCCCACCTCTGACAACCACCAACCACTGTTCTATGTATCCATGTGTTCAACCAAACTTTCTTTTTATGATATCTGCTCTTTCTGGGGACAGAAAGCCAACATGACTCCCTATCTGTGAATAATTCTGAATAGGTTGTCAAGCTAATAAAATGTATGGAGTGGACCACACCTTCAATAATTTCCACAAGCTTGCAATTTTTCAGGTAAAGCTGTACTTTAGTACGTCCAAATAAATTCATTTTTCTATCTCTTAAGAGCTGCTGCTTTGTTCTAATACTTGGGAGATTTCGGGCTCGGAATCCGTACTTTTCAGAACTCATAGTATAATGTGGGTGCTTTCATGATTTTTAACTGTTCTTTGGCCCTTGAAGTACACTATAATTCTAGATGTAGACTTACTCATGGTGGGCTTTGTCCTCAATTTAGGATAATTTAGATTTCATTTCCTACATACCCTTTTAGATGTCAGGAGGGATCTTTCCTAAATGCAAATATGCTTTCTTGCGGGAGCACATACGCAGACCACCCACAGAGGCTCACAAAAGGAAAAACTGCCTACAAATTCACAACCAGCCCTCTCTCTAGAAATTTTAATAAACGGCAAAAGATAGGTCTAAAGAGAAACTTGAGTATTTCAGAGTTGTAATTGTGTGTGACTTGTAAATTACAGAATTAATCTGATTTTTCTATTAATATCTTTTCTCACTAAGCTATACTCTCCACCTTTTTTTTTAAGATTTTATTTATTTATTTGACAGACAGAGATCACAAGTAGGCAGAGAAGCAGGCAGAGAGAGAGAGAGAGGAGGAAGCAGGCTCGCCGCTGAGCAGAGAGACCGATGTGGGGCTGGATCCCAGGACCCTGGAATCATGACCTGAGCTGAAGGCAGAGGCTTTAACCCACCCAGCCGCCCAGGTGCCCCTATACTCTCCATCTTTAGTTGGGCCCCTGAGGGGGAAGACTCCGAGAAGGAGACAGGAACAGAATGTTTATTTAGCAAATGGTTCTAGGATCACTATCCATGGAAAGAATGGGAAGAAATGGGGATTGGACAGAGGAGTTGGCTTGTAATACTGTCTCAACCAAATTCTCAGCTGACCCGTGAGAAACTCTAAAGCTGAATGGCCCTTTAGAATAGTCCCAGATTAGAGAAGGAGGGTCAGATCTTTGTTTGCTGCTTCCCAGGTTCAGCCTGCCAAAAGAAGGAGATGCAACCACCGCTGAATGAAGTGACTCTTGTCACCTTCGAAATGACTTCCCAGGGCTGATAGCCGGTGTCGGCACCATAGATGTATGATTGTTTGGTGACTCAGGGATCCATGCTTACAGAGGCCTCACCCTTAGTTTTTCTGCCTCTTAAAATTCATTTAATTCCCAATCACTCCTCCGTTTGTTCTCTTTTTCCAAGATGTCGTTTGAGCTTAGCAGTAACAGCCACTTCCATTGTCCTTAGTTACTGTTTCATTTCCTATTTCTCTACTGTCTGATACACTGTGCCCATCACTGGCATCCATCCCAGTTCACTACTGGTCATGTGTGCAAGGGGATATCTGTGACCCTCCTACCACCAGTGGGGGAGGGTGGTTGTCTCATCCTGTAAGCCAAGTAGCAGAAGAACCAGCTCCAAAATCCAGGTCTAGGTCTAATATTTGCTTTTTGTATTATATCTGGTACAAGCGTTCTAGGTTGTGTTCCCTAGGAAGCAGACTCTAGGATAGAGATTGGTGGGTAGGCCGTTGATCAGGGAGTGCTCTCGGGATTGCCACAGGTGGAAGGAAAGGAAGCTCCCCTGGGCAGAGGGAGAACATGGGCTATGATGTAATCTCAAGAAGGCCTCAGCTGACCCTGTAGGAATGGGACTTCTGAAGCTGGATGGCCTTTTGGATTGTCCGAAAAGGGGCAAGGGACCGTTCTTTAAATGCAGGCTGCTGGGAAGGGAGTGTGACACTGAGTGAGGGGATTCTCTGAATCAGAGACCTGACAGCTGGGGATGGTCTGCCAGCAGCACTCCCAGGGCAGGAGAAACAAGCCAAATACTGGAGGGGAGACTGCGTGACGGCTCCAGGCACTCCCTGAGAGCGGGGACGGGTCTTTCTTGCAACGTAATGTCGGTCAACACTGTTTCCCAGAAACCTGTAATAACACGGGCACATTTGTGTTCATAATTTATTGAATTCATATTATCATCATACTGGGCTGTTGCTATCTCTATCATTTATTCATCACTTGATGCCTATCGCAGGTTAGAACTGATGCCACAAGGAGGGTAGTGGTCAAGTTGCCTGTTCAAAGCCTATTTGGAAAATTCATCTAATGTGGTTAAATGGGTAAAACCGATTTATTTGATAAGTTAAGAGCCTTAAAAAGGGGGGGGGGACGAAATGCTATTACAGATCACCTGCTGCTGTAACTAACACCCTAGAAAGTTCCTACAAAGGGGACATTTGAACAGTATCTTTAAAAATGCATGTTTCCTCCAGATCCAGAAGAAGGGAAAACCCAGGCAGCAGGCAGGGTAGGACTTCTGGGTGCCCAACATGCAGATACTCTCTTCATCAGTACTGGTGAGAAATGAATTATATTGTTCTTTGCCCCACTTGGATCTCTTCTTCTTCCAGGGCCTTATGAAATCTTCCCCTGATGAAGGGGAAGTCAGCATTTTAATGTGCAGAAGTCTGTCATCTCTAGAGTTCATTGTGCCCTTTCTCTAGTCCAGAGCGTTCACAAAAACCCAACACCAGTCCAATAACCTACGACCCCGTTTATGCCTAATGTTTCCAGTCTGTGTAGTCCTTAACCTTCTCAAAAATAATACCCTAAAATAAACGAATAAAAATAAATAAATAAATAAAAAATAATAATACCCTAAATTCCGTGATATAATTGACATATATAGTTGATAATGTGAAACTAAGTGCTTTTAAGAGTTTTAGATAAATAATGTGCATTAGTTTTCCTTTATGATGTTGTATTCTTATTTTTTTTTTAAAGATTTTATTTATTTGACAGAGAGACAGAGATCACAAGTAGGCAGAGAGGCAGGCAGAGAGAGAGAGGAGGAAGCAGGCTCCCTGCCGAGCAGAGAGCCTGATGTGTGGCTCGATCCCAGGACCCTGGAATCATGTAAGATATCATATTCTTAAAGGATTCTACTCTGGTGTGATTTTTTTTTTTCCAGACAGAAAAATACTTGCCATATAATTCTGCTGGATTCCAGGACCCTGGAATCATGTAAGATATCATATTCTTAATCATGTAAGATATCATATTCTTTTTTTTTAAAATATTTTATTTATTTGACAGAGAGAGATCACAAGTAGGCAGAGAGGCAGGCAGAGAGAGAGGAGGAAGCAGGCTCCCTGCTGAGCAGAGAGCCCGATGCGGGGCTCGATCCCAGGAACCTGGAATCATGACCTGAGCCGAAGGCAGAGGCAAGATATCATATTCTTAAAGGATTCTACTCTGGTGTGATTTTTTTTTCCAGACAGAAAAATACTTGCCATATAATTCTGCTGGATTAACACTTGAGATGGTCAAAACCTGCCTTTATCAGTTTGGAGCTCTCTTGCTCTCTGCAGCTTTTCCTGAGTTCTGAAAACAGGCCCGAGACTTCCACTGAATCCACAAGAGTAGCACTATCCCGCTGGCGGAGCTGGCGGAGGGACCACTGATGATCGATGGAAACAGAAAAGGCAAAATTAAAATTTGCATCTGAGGCTGATCTCCTAACCTTTCGCTCACTCACTGGGAAGTTTTGTTTTTGTGATTTTACTAATGCTTTTTCAACCGCCAACTCCTATAAGTGGTTGTCAAAGAAAAAGATGATGTTACATTTGCTTGGAGAAAGAACACGGAAGGGACTCATCACATAGATATTTGTAAGTTTTTGCTTAGGCCATGGTTGTTTTGTCACCTTGGACTTTCTGAAGGATACTAGAGATAGGTAAGTAACAGTATCCACATCGTGTCACTGCCAAGAATGGCTACAAAGAGGTCACAGTAGGTCGGTAACACTTTCATAAATCGATCAGAACCCATTACAACAGCTCTTTATTACACGGATTCAAATACACAGCAGACCAATCATGTTCCCTGAAATTCAACAGTGACATTCAATGAACGCCTGTCAGCGCGTTCCTCCAAAGTCTAAGGGGCTTCCCTCGAATTCCCTGCACAAAGCCTTGTGCAAAGAAAAGGTTAAGCACCAGTAAGAATGACCTTTGCTAGCAATAGTTTTGTTTCTTCTCCGTCTTCGTCATCCTCATTGTCAACAACATGCAGTTTCTTCCCTGTATGGACGTGGCATTGTAACATGGGTGCTACACTCTGCCTATGGTACAAAGTTTATAAATACAATATACCAGTACAAAGTTGAAGCCATTAAAAAGAGCTTAAGAACTACGAGGAGGTCATTAATTCTGGAGTGTTGAAGGTATCTAGGTAGAGATTTAGAAACAACACACAAACTCAAACGTAGTAAACATTTTACTTGGTGAGGGGCGCAGGGGGAGTTCTGTGCTACTGAGGGCTCCAGGAGTTGCTTCAGGCTCACTTTCTTTCTGCTATTATCTTTAAATACTGTAGGGCGTTGTGAGCGGCGTCGCTCTGCGCGTTGCCACAGGAGATCCCAGAGCCGTGACAGACCGTGATGGGACTGGTGGAGAGTTCGGCGAGACACTGATACTGTCCGTTGGCACTCAGTTCTTCTGCAATGACATGTTCGAACATGACAGTCAATGTCAAGTGTACAGAAAGCCCATCCTTTATGAAAACAAGTCTTTACTACGGTCTAAATCTATACCACTCCGCTTCCTCCTTAGCTTTATCATTCTTCTCCAAACAGGAAACCGAAATGCAACGGCTCAACTCTAGCAGTTCTCAAACACAGCTGGGCTCTGTAATCACCTGAGGGAGCTTCAAAGGCGAGCAGGTGCCTTGGCCTCACTCCAGCTTGCTCAGTCAGAAACACGGGGTTGGGGGAGGAGGAGCCAGTCTTGCATTTTTTTAATTTTTATTTATTTTCAGCATAACAGTGTTCATTGTTTTTGCACCACACCCAGTGCTCCATGCAGTACGTGCCCTCCCTATTACCTACCACCTGGTTCCTCAACCTCCCACCCCCCTGCCCCTTCAAAACTCTCTGGTTGTTTTTCAGAGTCCATAGTCTCTCATGGTTCATGAAAGCTCCCAAGGCCATTCTAATGTGGCTAGCTAAGCAGCGTTTGCAAACTGAACCATATCCAACTTTTTTTTAGAGGGGAAAAACCCACTGGCTAGACCACTAGAGAGACTGTTTTTCACAACGAAATCTAGGGTTATTTTCAGGAGACCTCTGAACCCAGAAATAAATGGCTCAGGGCAAGATCTCTCTTTTGCCTTCTGTGTTCTTTCCTTCTACATCTGTGCAGACAGTCTCGTTGAATGCTGTGTATGTGGGTTAGGGTGTTTCAAAAACAATACCTAAACTCAGGAAACAAATGTTCTTCTCCTCAAATGGTGAATCACTGTCTCTAAGGATGGTTAGATGACACAGGGGAAAGAGAAACAGGTAAGTTACAATTTGTTTTTTTTTTTTAATATTTTATTTATTTATTTGAGAGAGAATGAGTGAGAGAGAGCATGAGAGAGGAGAAGGTCAGAGGGAGAAGCAGACTCCCCAAGGAGCTGGGAGCCCGATGCGGGACTTGATCCTAGAAGTCTGGGATCATGACCTGAGCCCAAGGCAGTCGCTCAACCAACTGAGCCACCCAGGCACCCCTACAATTTGTTTAAAAGTGGCCACAATTCAATGTTATCTCAGCCACAGTCAATGTAATAGGAAACATTCAGATACAGTGGAGGTGTTTTAATGTGTGAAGAGGCTTTCTAGTTCTGGCATTGAGCTTCTTTTTTTAATTTATTATTAATTAATTAGTTAATTTTTAAAGATTTTATTTATTTATTTGACAGAGACACAGTGAGAGAGGGAACACAAGCAGGGAGAGTGAGAGAGGGAGAGGCAGGCTTCCTACCAAGCTGGGAGCCTGATGTGGGGCTTGATCCCAGGACTCTGGGATCATGCCTGATCCGAAGGCAGACGCTCAAAGACTGAGCCACCCAGGAACCCTTTTTGTCCGTTTAAACTGAAGTAAAATTCATGTAACCCACATTAACCATGTAAAAGTAACTATGCAGTAGTAACATTTAGTACATTCACAGTGTTGGGCAATTGCCATCTCTAACTACTTACAAAACATCCTCATCATTTCACTTTCCCAAGAAGAAATACCATACACTTTGAGAAGTTGCTCCCTACCTCCCCTCCCCCAAAATCCCCTGGCAACCACCAATCTATGCAGTAAACTATCCTGGATATTTCACTTAAATGGTATCATATAATGTGACCCTTTTGTGTCTCACTTTTCACTTAGTAGGTTTTTGAGGTTAATCCATGTGGTAGCATGTCTCAGAACTTCATTTCTTTTCATGACTGAATATTTAATTGCACATGTATACCACAACTGATTTGTCCATTAATCTACGGATAGACATTCGGGCTATTTCCATCTCTTGGCTAGTGTGAATAGTACTACTGTGAGCAGGTGTGTGCAGGTGTTTGACTACCAGCTTACAATTCTTCTGGGTATATACCTGGCAGTAGAGTTGCTGGGTCACATGGTAACTCATCTGAAGAGCTGCAAACTCCTGGTTTCCACAGCGGCTGAACCATTTTATATTCCATGCAGTGTGGGAGGGCTACAATTTCACTACATCTTTGCCAACATTTGTTATCTTCTACTTTCTTCATCACAGTCATCCCAGTGGGGACAAACTAGTACCTCATTGTGGTTTTGATCTGCATTTCCCTGATGACTAAGGATAGTGAGCATCTGTCTGTGTGCCTGTTGGCCATTTGTATATATTTTTCGGAGGACTACTAGGTTCTTTTGTGGGTAACTGCATAGAAGTTAGCCAAATTAGCAGACTGTGCTCTTTAGATTGCTGTTCTAAAGTCTTCTAAGTGGTTCTAAGTGGTTTAGAAGAACCACTTAGTTCTTAAAATTGGTATGATGCATTTCAAAGGCATCATTAATTCATAATCTCAAAAGCCATCTCAAGTTTCTTTCTTTTCCAAGATTCTACCATCCATAGTCCTATTCTTGACCTAGCTTATTCATCTCTGTGTCTGAAACACCTAAAACAGTGTGGGTACTTAATAAATATTTACTGAATGAATGGTCTCCCATCAGCCACCTCTCTGACAACGTGTCTGTACTAAACTCCCACGTTCCACATCTTTCTCAGTACATATTAAGACATTACACTTTATCTATCACATTCAATCCCAAAGTAGCAGAGAAAAATCAAAAATTCTTTAAGCACCTAACTTTAAGAGCTGACAGCTCCTTCAAGCTGGGTCCCCACAGCCCACAAAGATGGAACAAGGGATATCAAATTCTTCACAAATTACACTGATGTCATCAGTTAAAATCAAGACACCAAACACACGTGTGCCAGCTTTATAAAGTAAATTAAAATCCAATGTGATTTGTTTTCTAATCTATCCACAATTGTCCACCTCAATGATTAAGGGTGAGGAGGAGATACAGAAGTGGATTGCTGGGATGGAATAAAGATATAAAGTGTTTGTCCCCACTAATCTCCTTGAATTGGCCAACAGTGACAAAGTGGAGAGAAGGGGTCTGGCCCCCACCAACTTAGTGCTTGTTCTAGAAATGTGGCTGGTTTTTATTTGTCAAGCTCTCCATCAGAGCTAGTTTAATGGACACTGGATCTGCAGGGGCTCTTCCCCGATCAGATTCTACCGCTAACCAGCTAACGTCATCTCAGGCAAGTTTCTGAACCTCTCTGTGCCTTCCTTTCTCTCCTTATATATAAGGATAATTGACCTACTTCACAGATTAGTTTGAGAATTTAATGAGCTGAAATATGTAATATCCTCAAAACTGGGCCTGGGCTATAGTAAAACTATAACTATTATCTACTGTTTTCTATTATAACATCTATAGAGATGGTAGCTATTATTATTATTTATAAGAATGGGACATATCAGTGATGAATAGACCTCTGCTAATTTTATATGTATAAACATATGTGTGTATGAGAGATGTATGTGTACACATGTGTGTGTGTGTGTGTGTGAGCTATTTCAGTATCCCTGGTCAATGAAATAAATTGTAATACAGGCTTTGTTTCTGAAATACATTTTTAAAACAGATTTTGAGGTAAGCCAAAGGAAAAAAAATCCTACCTATATCCAAATATGTTATATTAAAACCTTGTTCCTTGGCGATTTCACTAAGCAGCTGGATGTAATCTGTATTTGGAATACTGAGGAGGCTCCTTTTCAGTAAGTTGATCTTTTCACCGGGAGAATTCCTCAATGAATGCCAAGTACATCCTAAAGAATGGCCTACTACGTTTGTCTGAAAAACAGATGAAGATTAAGACTCGTAAATCAGACTGAGTTCTAATGCTATGATGTAATTATAAGTATTTATTAGACACTCATATTTAACACCTTATAAAGCATGTTTAAATGAATACCATCTGGTTAACTTCCCCATTTTAAATGAGATAACACCAATAAGCACACATTTAACAAACACCACAACATCAGAGAAAAAAGCACATGCAGTAATATACTGGGAGTATTTAAAAATACTTTCATATGGGACAAAGGTCTCTCAGTCAAATGTCCTGAGGCCACATTTAGATGTATAAAATATTTTTAAAAGATGTAGAAAATATTTAAGAGCAGTATAAACCAAACTGTTAATAACTGAATCTGCCTAATAGCAATTTACAAATTAAAACACAAAATAATTTTGTCATTATGATTTCTTGTATTGAATACCAACCAATCACTCTGACAGCTGGGAACTAGAAAGCAATGTACAAGCTAGGTTTGAGAAGGACAAGTCTCTCAAAGGAATGGCACGAGATCATAAAGTGCTTACCAGCCTTTTCCCAGAACCCAATAGAACGTTCTCCTCTTCCTCTTTTCCTTATTGTCCCCTATATCCTTCCCTTTGCACTTCTGTTCTTAGAATGTTTTACATTTCCATGTTAGCTTATTTTTCTCAAATTGCCTTCATATATTATGCCAAAAAAATCCCACAAAACAAACAAACAAAAACTACTGCCCTCTGAAGTTGGGCAACCTATCCATAGTCTTATTAATGAGCCTGGCAGAGGTTAAGGGATTTTCAAAACAAATAGATCACAAGGATGGCCAGTATATAGAATTAATAATCTGCAAAATTTGCTAAGCAGAATTTCATATTCCTTGGTTGGAACTTTAAATTTTTTTTTTTTTTTTACAAAATTTTAATTCATTGATAGAGTAATTTCAGTAAGAACAAATACATAATGAAGAAAAGTCTCTTTCCTTACCACTCCTTCCTGAAGACATGTTTCACTCCCAAAAAGTACTTACTGTTAAAACTATTTCTTCAACAACCTTCTATAATTCTAAATTCAAGTGCACATAATCTTTTTATTTTACTTTTTACTTCTTTCTTCCTCCCTCTCTCTCTCTCTCTTTGTAGCTCCACACCCAGCATGGGGCTTGAACTCAGGACCTTGAGATCAAGAGTTACATGCTCTGGCAGAGCCAGCCAGGCATCCCCGTAATCTGCTTTTAAACAAAAATGATAGCTTACTCTTCTATATCTTATTTTTCTCATATCAGTGTACATCTAGGCACTACATTTCACCAGTTCTCAACTATGGCTTTTGGGTTATTTCTGACCTCTTTTTACTAATAATGTTACAATAAAACTCTTTTGCACTTGGATGACTTTATCTGTAGAATAATTTCTAGAAGTAGAATTGAGTCAAAGAACAGATATGCTTTTAATTTTGACAAATACTTTTGGACTGATTTCTAAACCAACTTATACTACCATCAACAGTCTTGGCAGGTGCTTGTTTTCTGATACCCTTGCCCACACCTGGGACTATCAAACTTTGTAGGTTTCATCAGTCTAAAAGGCGAAAAATAGTTATCTCTTTAATTTCCATGAGTGAAGCTGATCTTTTTTTTAACCATTTGTATCCTACAGGGTTATCTTTTTTGTGTAAGAGCTTTTTATGTGGTACTGGAAATAGTCCAATTACAGAACTGTGTTAAAAATAATTTGTTCTTATTCTTGGTTTTATTTACAGATTTTTTTTTTTTTTTTTGCAATGTAATGGATTTTACGGAGTCAAATTTATCAGTCTTTTACTACTTTACATCTTCTAGGTTTTAGGTTCTATTACAAAGATTTCCTCTATGCTAAGAATTTTAAAAAGCAAAGCTCTTCTGTGATTTCTCAAACTTGGTTTCAATTTTTATGTTCAAACTTTTGATCCATCTGAAATTTGTTCTGATATAAGGAGTAAGGCAGCAGCCTAAATATGCCACACTCACACCTCCCCGCCCCCACACATCCTCCCCTCCACCCCCCACTGCAAATGTGGCTGTAAGTTATTTCTGCATCATTTATTGAATAATCCATCCTTTTGCCCACTGATCTGAAGTCTCACTATTGTCATATACTCTGCTCCTATGTGGATTATTGTCTGTACCTGGATTCTCTATTCTATCCTCCATCCCTGTACGAGTACACGTTTCACCACTATAGATTTATAGTATGTTTCATTCTCTGGTAGGTAGAGTCCCACTCTTCCTTTTCAGTTTTCTTGGCTATTCTTGAGAGTTTATTTCTCCGGATAAACTTGGTAAAGCTGTATTGTGATCCAAGATGAATTCTGGTAGATGTGGAGTGAGACTACATTACCTTTTTATATATTTTACAATATTGAGTCTTCCTACTGGAAATAGGTAGCTTTACATAAATTCAATTTCTGTTAATCCCTCAGTAGAGTTTGAAAGGTTTTTTTCACATGGGTCTGCACATTTTAAGTTTATTCCCCAGCACATTATCCTCTTTCCTATTATTGAAAATGAAATCGTTTTCATTCTAACTCTTAATATTTATAAATAGAAAAATTATTGATTTTTTTTCCTAGTATACTTTTTTAGGATAGATTTCTCTTTTGCTTTAAAATGATCAATGTTATCAATCTTCATAAATTTTGTTAATAAAACACATACCACAAAAAGTCAAAAAGTACAGAATTATAAAAGCAACACTCCTGAAGTCATTCCACCCCTACCTTCAGCCCCCTTTTCAGAAGCAATTTTTAACCCTCTTCTTTAATTATTCTAGTGGTTACCTTCATAATCCTAAATATGAAAAAGCTATTGGTTTTATACATTAATTTTATGATCAATTACCTTGATGAATTCTCTCATTCTAGAAATTTTTCTTTTACAGGGCTTTACAGGGACACGATCATATTTATCTCTTCTTTTTTAATTTTCAACCTCATTGTTTTCTCTTATCTAATTACACTAATTGGTACTTCTAGAACAAGATTTTAAAAATGGCATTCATGGATATCCTTGTCTTTTTTTCTGAAATTAATGGGAAGGGATGTAATATGTAAACATGTAACTGTGATTCTGACTTTTTTTGAGGTATCATTTGAGTCACAATAGGGATATGTTTTTAAATTTTTATTTAAATTCAATTCAGTTAACATATAGTGTATGATTAGTTTCAAGGGTAGAATTTAGTGATTCATCAGCTGTATAGAACACCCAGTGCTCATATCATGTGCCCTCCTTAATGCCCATCGCCCAGTTACTCCATCCCTTCACCCATGTCTCCTCCAGCAACACTGTGTCCTAGAATTAAGTATCTCTTTGGTTTGCCTTCCTATTTTCTTTTTTTAAAAGATTTTATTTATTTGTTTGTTTGTCAGAGGGAGACCATGTCCAGGCGTGTGCATGAGTAGAGGGAGTGGCAGGCAGAGGGAGCAGCAAGCAGAAGTAGAAGCAGGCTCTATGCTGAGCTAGGAGCCAAATTTGGTACTCGATCCCAGGACCCCAGGATCATACCTGAGCTGAAGGCAGATACTTAACTGACTGAACCACCCAGGTGTCCCTCCTCTTTATTTTTATCTGATTTTACTTTTCCTTCCCTTCCCCTATGTTCATCTGTTCTGTTTCTCAAAACAATAGGGATATTTCAAAAGAGTTTATCAATGATTGCTAAATATCTTTTTGGCATCCATTGACTTGTTTTTCTCCTTTGACCGATTAAGGTGATTAATTATAGTAACAGATTTACAGAACCCATCCTTGCATTCCTGAAATGCAACAGAAATATCTTTGTGTTCCTGAAAGAAGCCCACCTTTTCTCTGGTATATTATTCTTTTACTGTTCTACTGGATATTTTATTAAGGTGTTTCACTATAAGGGAGCTTAATCCATAATATTTTCCATTGGGATTTGCTATTGTCAGGTTTTGGTGTTTGTGTTATGTTGGTTTTGAAAAATAAATTTAAAAGCTTCCCCTCTGTATATATGTATTGCCTGAAAGAGTTTAAATAGCATTGGAAATGATTTATTCCTTGAATATTTAACAGAATTCACATATAAAACCACTTATAAACTTATCTGTGCTTTGTGATTTCGGTGTCCTTTCTGATCCAATTTTAAAACAAATGAATGCACTCTTTAATGTTTTTCTATTAAGAATGTAAAACCAAAATTTTATTACTTTATTTGTGTACGGTCTTCGATTTTTTTCCTGCAGGATGAGCCCTTATTTTGTTATCATCATCTAGGACACTACTATAGTCCTCACTTCTCATTCCCCACCTAGTAAATCCTCAGATAATGTACCATGAGATGAAGAATATCATAATCTCAAACAGTATGTCATGGGAAGCTCAATCTCTTACACTCTGTATTTGTTTGCCCAGCTGCCTACTCCATATCTTTACTTAATTCTACAAACACTTCAGATTGAATATTTCCTACTCGCTATAGGTATTAACTCATTGCAGATATTAACTCAGAATCTTCTCTCCCTCATGTCCCACTCATCTTCTGAGCTCCCCATACTACTGAATGGTACCACCATCTACTCAGTTGTCAATCTAGTTTACTTTCTCCTTACTCCCCACATCCAATCATCATGCTCTCTTCACTCCACTTTTCTGAATAATTTTTAAACTAACCATGTCGACTGCCACTAGCTTAGTCCAGGCCACCATCATTTCTCATCCATTTTTTGTAGAACATTCTACAGGTCTCTGAGTCTACGACTCATTCACTCACCATAGTGCAGCCAGTGATTCCCCTTCTAATCCTGTCCTTCCCAGCTTAAAATTCTTAAATTTTAAGGAAGAGTTTATCAGTGATTGCCAAATATCATTTTTGCTCTACCCTTGGGATAAAGTTCAATCCCTCGACTATAGTAGTCCCTTCCAGATTTAATCCCAAAGAGGCCTTCTGGCCTCATTTTTGAGATACCCTCCTCCAACTCTATGCTCTAGCCAAGCCAAACTACTTAGGGTTCTCAGATGACATGTAATATTTTACTCCTGGTCTGTGTAGGTGCTCTTTTTTCTCTTTGGAATTCTTTCCTACTGGTCTCATCCTGAAGGTCTTAGCTTAGATATTACCTCCTCCAAGAAGTCCTCCTGAAATCCCCATTCTTAGCTGGATCCTTCTAGGTTGCCAAGCCCTCTCTGTAAGGACTAGTCCATCAGGTTATTTTCTCTTTTTGTGGGCTACAAACTCCTGAGTGGCCGAGACTGTCTTATTCAGATGCACAGAAGCTGGCACAAAGTTCAGCACACAGTACGAGCTCACTAAATGTCTGCCGGGTGGTTTAATGAATGAATGCATTGTCAATGTGAAGACAAAATGGCAATATTGGCTTATCATCTTTCAATCCCATCATGTGATTTTGAATTTGACTGTGTCTCCCAAGCGCTCTTACCTGGTCACCCTTGTGACAGCTAAAATTGGGGTCGTGTACATCTGAACAGTGAAGAGATTTTTAAAAATTATGACTCTCAAGTGTCTATACAACAAGGAATCTAGGCAAGTTTCCTACAGCAAAAGATGCTTAATCGCATTGTCATCACAGGCATCTTGATCATTACTTACTAAAGAAATGTGGTTCTCTGGAGAAATATTACTGAATTTGGCAAGAAACTTCTCAGCAGCATTTCTCTTGGCTTGCTTTTTTGATGCCCCCTTTCCTAAACAAAAAAAGAAATGGTGGGTTTAGAAAAGAAATTAGTGTCCATAGAGTATAAAGTATTATTTTTTTAATATATTTTTTTAAAGATTTTATTTATTTATTCTGACAGAGAAAGATCACAAGCAGGCAGAGAGGCAGGCAGAGAGAGAGGAGGAAGCAGGCTCCCCGCCGAGCAGAGAGCCCGATGCGGGACTCGATCCCAGGACCCCGAGATCACGACCCGAGCCGAAGGCAGCGGCTCAATCCACTGAGCCACCCAGGCGCCCCTAAAGTATTATTTTTTGATCAGAGAACTATACTATTCTTTTGCTGACATCTTTGCTTATTGTGCTTCATACAACTATTAGTTCTTTCTTAAAAAAAGATTTATTTAGTTTAGAGAGAGAAAAAGTGAATGCACATGAGTGTGGGGAGGTGTTGGGTGAGGGGTGGGAGAGAGGGAGGGAGAGTCCAGACTCCGTGCTGAGAGAGGAGACCGATACAGGGCTCAATCTTACAACTCTGATATCACAACCTGAGCCAAAACCAAGAGTCGGGTGCTTAACCAACTGCGCCACCAAGGCACTCCGATACAACTATCAATTCTTACATTTCGGAAGGCATTTCTTTGACATTTTTTCTTTAATAGCTACACTTTCTGTTTTTAACAGGTATATTTCCCTATGCCTAGCTTTAATGAATCATACTTGATTTAATTCTGACCCAGTACTCAAATTTATCAAGGTACACCTGGATTATAGCTCTTCTCTTTAGAGTCTGCTTCTGGCTTACCATCTTCTACAAACTGACAACCATGTGGAATTTTTCTTTAACATGAATAAGAAGGGCACGGGAGATACTGCAGTTGAAAGACACCATAAGTATCACCTTCTGTCATGCTTTTTGTTTTACAGATTTAAAAACCGAGGCCTAGAGAGATTAAGTAATTTGCCTACCCTCGCAAATCAAGGTGCATCAAGAATGGACACAAGGTGGACCGCCTGGGTGGCTCAGTGGTTTAAGCATCTGCCTGCATTGGCTCAGGTCACGATTCCCAGGATGCTGGGATGGAGATCCATGTCGGGCTCCTTGATCAGTTGGGGAGCCTGATTTTCCCTCATCTTCTACCCCTCCCCAACCGCTGTGCATGCTCTCTCAAATAAATAAATAAATAAATAAATAAAATCTTTTAAATAAGAATGGAAGTTGGGGTTCCCACTTGCAGTCCAATGCTTTTTGCATTGGGCAAACGGTTGTTTATTACTTGAAACAGATACCTAGCCAATTCCACTTCATGCCATTTTAAGAAAGATAGAAACATGGTGAGACGTTACAATAGGGACCCTCACTTAGTACTCTATTAAGTGACTTTTCCCCCATTATTTCTGGCCCTTATAACATGGAAGTTGCTATCATTCAAAGGGATAATTTCTACTTTATTTTTAGCTCATGCTATTTTTTTCCATCTAGCCTCTTATTAATCATCTTGTTTTCAAATGTGATCTTCTTCTAGTCTTCCAATCTTCTAGAACAGCTGTTGAAACTTCCAAGAGATTTACATTGCTTTTTTCTAAAAACGATTCTAACACATCAACACAGAGTATGTAAAGTCAATTATTTCCATAAATGAGCCTCCAGGATTTTTAAAAATATCAAATTAAGAAGCTTAAGTATTCTTAAGCCAAATATTTATACTTAAATTCAACTGCAGAGACAGTATAATAGGAGTGTATCAATTTTTTCCCCCACAGAAATATCTGAAAGGAAATCACAACAGAACTTTCTATGGTCATTCATCATCTGAAAATATTTCAAAGGTCTTCAGTTGTATAAGAGTAAAAGAAATACCTACCAGTTTCCATAAATGACTCTAGCCTACAAATTGTGGTATATTCTCTCTTATGCGCAGGTCCTCCCTCTTGGGAAAGGGTATATTCAGGAAGTCTCCAGCCATGATGAATAGCCAGCTCCTAGAAAATCAAGATGAGGCTTTAGTAGTAATTTTTACTATGCAATGGCTTAATCACATAAATGATACTCTTTCATGATTTTGATCCCATCTCTATTTATATGTTTGAAAAGAATAATGATACTCTGCAATGGAAAAATGGGGCAAGACCTTATACGCCCCATAAATATTCCTCCATTTTATATCTTGCAAGCCCACAATACCACAACTGAAGCAGTTTACTGCTAGGATAGGAATGGTGTTCCCCTATTAAGCCATAGCAAGCAAATAAGCAAATATCAAAGAGCTCAAAGAGGAGCTACTATGACCCTCCTGGGGAACATCTACAGGTCTCACTGTCAGCAGTTCTAATGCCTCTCCCTCCTAGTTACAGACTTCCTGCCCACAGCTGGCTAACTACTGCACTGGAACAAGAGCAGATGCACAAAGGCAGCAAACAAAGAGACTTGCACAGAGCTGAGGAAAGATCAGGCAAAGAAAACTAAAGAAAAAGACAGCAAGAAAGGGACCAAAAGACAGGCTGGAAAACAGGGAGGGGAGCTGTCCAACAGAGCACATGGATAAATCTGCAAGAAGGATATTCTGCGTGCAGAAATTCAAAGCTGTGTTTTGTTTTTTTTTTTTTGGCAGAATAAGCAAATAGACTACTTCTCCTCTCTTGAGGTAGGATGCCAGATCTGGGTTCTTTATAGGATCTTCTGTCTTAACAGAAGTAGAAAGAGGTTTGTCACAACAGTGGCAAGAAATATTCTTAAAGTATAAAACACTCTACCCATGTGCACTGAGGTCCTGTTGATCTCAAATGAGAATTCCACAAACCAAAGGCAGATACTGTATATGGAAGAAAATCCAAAACGTAAATAAATAGGAAAATAATTGCAAGTAAGTGCTGTAGTATCTAATGATCATAACTGGGAAAACAAAATATTATACCATCTTATCTTTGAAGTATTTATTCCTTGTTTCAGCCCTTGTCATATTATCAATTTATGACATTTTTCTTCAATAGACAAAGTGTTATGTAAGGGAAAAAACCCTGTACTGACTTACCTGTAATGAACCAATAGGGTTAAGCTGGTTCTTTGGTTGCTTAGAAGGGTCAGGCATTAAGGGGTCAGGAACTGCAAAGCTGAACATTTTTTTAAAATGTTATAAAACAAAATAATTTTCCCCAAACTATTAAGTAAATGACAAGCATTTCTTATTTCATCCTCTATGCCCCTGCTGTTCTCCATGGGATGCCCTTCTCTCCCACTCTTCTATGAGAATGTGATCTATCCACGAACCAAGGTATATCTCAAATGCCACTTCCTCTAAGAAACCTATATTGTTATGGAACATAATGGAGCATAATTTCTCCCTCCTTTGAACCATTATTAACGTTTAGGTTGATCCTTTCTTAGGCAAATTATTTTACCATAAGTTCTACACTCTTACAAATACATGAAATTTGTCCATCCCTCACCACATCGCTCCTGTGTTCAGATGTAAAATTCTTGATGGCAGAGCCTATGTACTACTTACCTCCATAAGCCTCACAGGACCATGTGTATAGTAGGTGCTATGGTTTAAATAAACCATAGTACTGTCACAGCTACACAAAAAGGGAAAGACTAGTGATCGGACAGGAAATTTAGCCTGGTAATGTGCATGATACAGATCATAAAGCTAAAATAATTATGAGAGAAAAATCCATCTGATCTATCATCTGCTCCATGCTAGAACAATCCTCCTGAGATTGGCATGTACCCTGTAGATGGCCTACATGAACCTGGTTTTAGCACGGGGGGACCATGACTGGGGAAAAAGAGAACAGTGTCTTCTAACTCGTTTGAAATTACCCATTATTTAGGTGATGAATTTCTAGCCCCAAGTAAAGCTACATTCAAGGTTACTACCACCCAGATGACTGAGGAGTCACTTTTCCATGACAAAAGCAGTTTAGTTATTGCCACTTCATCAGGTTGCTTTTCCACCTGCCAGAATCTGAAGCTTTACATAGGCTGATGAGACAGGAATATTCACTTACTATGCTGTACGCCGAAGCTACCCAAATAATTGTGATGGAGAAGTGAGAAAGTCTCTGTATTAAATCAGGCCACTTTAGGCCTGATTACAGCTTAGTAATTCCCATCTTACCTGTCAAGAAGCACAAATACACAAATATATAGTAAAGTTTGTTAGCCTTTTTTTGCTGACAAAGTGAAGTGTCCCTATGCAGAAAGGACACTCTATACGTTCATTTCTACAGATATACTCGACACTTTGGGTTGACGTTTGGGTAGCACAGAAATGGCATGGTCATCACCAGTGAGGGGAGAATCCGACACCTGCCATGCCATTGGGCATGTCTTCAAAGCCAGCATAAATCAGCTATAATGTGTGACCCCAAAGACTCAAGCATTGTTTTGGGAGATCTAAAGCTTGTCAATGCTTCATTCTAAGCTACTCAAATGCTTTGGAAGAGCTTGGGAAGGAGAGGAGCACCGCATGAGAACCTAAGTACATGCTAGACCAAAAGTTTTGAAGCTGGAGGAAAACCCCTTCTCAATTCCCATGGACCTCTGCTTTCAACGTTGAGGACACCAAACTACACTCCAGGAATAACTGAGAGCATGAGAAGAGGAGAATTTAAAGGCTCAGGATGCTCCAGAGTGTGTCCATTAGAAACCAAAGGACCTCACTCTATGATACATGAGAAGCTCCAGGACCAATATTTTCCAAAAGCACCTAAAGTGACAACAAATTTATTTTGGAAAAAAATCTCATCAAGGGTTAACATCCCACTTAAAGGCACTTAACATCTTCTTGTATTTGGTATACATTCTATAATAAAAGGAAGTCTCTGTCGCCTTCCAAATCTTCTGAAGAGTACTTTCCACTGACCTTTTTGCACTTCACAACTTATTTTATGTGGTGTAGAAATTATTACAGTCTCAACACAGTAAGATATTTTCCAGAAAAACTGGGGTTCTTTACTGTTGCATCCTACTGAGAGGAGAAAAAAAAGCCTCGTTCCTGAGAGCTTTCACTTAACACTTAATTGCTGGATTGAATTTCTTAAGGATAAAGTCATCTTTACAAATGACCAGTTTTCACAAGGAAATAGAATTTTAGAGCTAGATACTAACAACTGTTCACTTTGTTGCTTTTGTGAGCTTGTTCAAACTTATAATCTTACCTCAGCCATGATATTTTTGAGCTGCAGAATACAAAGAAATTTAGCTCACCAAATACTTGCATTGGCTTTCAAAATGTTTATGGCAGCCTCTGCAGCTCTATGTTTCGCCAGCTTCTTACTTGTACCTTCACCTGAATTAAGGTTAGGAAAAAAGAAATGTCTTTATATGCTGTGAAAAGTGTGAGGCTTGCACAGACATTTGCATAATACAAAGTCACTATGTGTTTCTATATATACATACACAAAGGTAATAAAAATATATACTACATATTGTAACAAGTCACTACATGAAATTCACACATTAAAAACCAGTGATTTTAAAAACAACCTGAGGGTTTTGAAGGGTCAGGGGTGGGAGGTTGGGGCAACCTGAGGGTTTTGAAGGGTCAGGGGTGGGAGGTTGGGGGAACAGGTGGTGGGTAATGGGGAGGGCACGTTTTGCATGGAGCACTGGGTGTTGTGCAAAAAGAATGAATACTGTTACACTGAAAAAATAAATAAAATGAAAAAACAAAACAAAACAAAAAAACAGTGATTTTAAGTTTTATGTATCTAATTCTATGTACACCTATATGCAAAAATTCTTGTGTATGTTTGTTTATTACATGCAATGGTAATAAAGTAGACCATGTCACACTTTCTGAAAAAATGCAACTTAGTATTTACTCTTCCTTATTCCTGGAGAGAGAGCAAATTCTTCTTTGGCAAGAAGTCTCCTTCAAGGAAGCCACTTATATCAACACTGTTTGACAGCAAAATGTGCACAATTTTATTTCAATAGTCCATCCTATACTGAGTTTAACTCCTCTGTTTGGCTAAGCAGTCCTGGCTACATGTTGGGTACAGTGGGAGGCTTCTACAGGGAACGTGAGAGATTATGTCATGTGTCCTTCATACAATCTATATCCCTTACCTTCATAGCTAACAGGGTGGCGGGGAATGGGCCTGACTCATTACTGAAACTGCAGCCTAATTTCAGTAAGCCATAACACCTGTTAAATGGTAAATTCAATCTTTGGTCCTTCTGAGTTCAAGCTAGGTGCTGAGTACCTTTCATAAGTGGTACCAGAATACTGATGGCCATTTCTCTGGTGTGGAGGAAAGAAACAGGATATGGAATGAATTTCAACCGTGACCCTCAAATGTCAGAGGACACACAAACCATATGCCTTTATCCACTAACCTAGGGACTTAGAGATACCAGGGAGAGCGAACCAGAATCCCTGCCCTTAAGGAGCACACAGCCTAGTGCAGGATTTTGTCTGTGAAGAAGCCTCTGAAATAGTCGTAGGTGTTACAACCAAACTGCAGAATGGAGGGGGAAGCACGCAAAAGGGGCAGCTCCCCTCCTCTTGGTAAGGATTCAGAAAGGGTTCAGGAAGGAAGAGATAGCTGAACGAAGACATAAAAGACTAGTAAAAGCTAGTAAGGTGAAGAGAGCTGGGACAAGGGGGTTAGGAAGGGCATTCTGGGCGGAGAAAAGAGCACCCGCTGGGGCTTGGAGGTAATGGGGAGCATGGTGTTCTCAAGAGCCCAGAGCAGTTGGGGAGATAAGAGCTTAAGGAAACAAGTTTTAAGATAAAAGATGACAGGGTTGGGGCAGTAGAAAGAGAGGTCAAAGAACGGTCTTCTAAATTTGTGCTTCTCAACCTTGAATGCGCACAGGAATTGCCTGGGAATTCTGTTCAAATGTATACTCTGATCCCACAGGTCTGGCATGGGGCCTGATATTCCAGAGCATTTGCAGCAAGGGCCCAGGTGATGGTAATGCTGCCGCTGATCACATTTCGAGAAGCAAGGCCATTAAGTCCTATTAAGAAATCTGTATTTATCCAGAGGGTGAGGGGCACACCATTGAACAGATTTTAGGAGCAAGAGCCAGCGTCATACAGGAATGGACGGCCCAGGACTAGAAGCTGAGAGAGCAGCAGCAGCAAGACGGCAGCTGTGGTCCACGTGTGAGACAATGGCGGTCCAGACTGCAGCAGTGGGAAGACAAGGGAAACAGGGAGATACCAGAGCTGCTTAAGAAGTAAGACTTGGTGGGGGCTCCTGAGTGGCTCAGTTGGTTAAGCAACAGCCTTCTGCTCAGGTCACGATCCTGGAGTCTGGGATCGTGTCCCACATCGGGCTCTCTGTTCGCCAGAGAGTCTGTTTCTCCCACTGACCTCTCCCCTCTCATGCTCTCTCTCAAATAAATAAATAAAATCTTTAAAAAAAAAAAAAAAGGAAGTAAGACTTGGTGGAAGAGTGGGCCAGAGACGGACGGAGAGCGAGAGGAGGGAGTCACGAAAATGAAACCCAACTTTCAACTGTGAGCAAATGGATGATGGTGGTACCTTTAGTGAGCGAGGCAATGCAGGGGGAATAGTCTTGAGGGAAAAGAGCTGGTCTCAGTCTGGGACAAGGTGAGACTGAGATGCCTTTGGGTCATCCAAGTGAAGAGGCATAGCAAGCACAGGTTGATAGACTGTTCCATAACCAGACCTGGGCTGAATGAATACAGAAATTTCAGGATGTTCAGCCCTAGAGAGCACTTGAACCCATGGAGGGGCATAAACTTGCACAGGAAGACAGGGCAGTGGGAGGAGAGCAGGGGCCTAAGCGGAATGGTTGGTTGCCATAGGTTGTTAATCCCTGAGCCCAAAACACACTGAAGGGAAAAAGACTCTTTTCTTAAATATTCACTGAATATTTAAAAATAGACCTGTTAAGGAGTAATGCAACGATTCCATGGTTCATTATGAGGAAACTTCCAGCTAGCACCTACAATCCACCTGCCTCATATAAAGCCTCAAAATTAAAGTTGTTTCAAAGAAAATAGTGGACTCCAGATTTTCAGGGACCTAAACAAATGATGTCTTTAGATTAGGAGGTGATGCAACTCCAGCCTTCCTGTTGAATTGTTTTCTTGGCATTCTTCAGAATTAAATTTAGTATTATTTTTTGTTTGCAACTAAATAGATACATAAGAAACAAAATGCCTGCATTTACAAATGGCAACTTTACTTATCATTTGTTCAAACTCACAGACCATAAGGGGAGTCTGAGCTCTGAAACTTCATTGTTATGTGTCTTTGGGCATGTTAACCTGTTTTCTCATGTATAAAAAAGGAGATGACATCTTACTAAAACCTGTGCAGTGTTAGGAACTAGATGGTGCTAGGTGCTTTGAAATATGGTATTTGCTATGAAATATGGTATTTGAGCCGTCTTCCTCACTTGGCTTGGATACACAAACAAATGTGGCACAATGGGCCCAAAGTGCCAGATGAGTCCATACAAACAGGGGAGAGGCTCAGAAAATTCTACACTCTTGTCTCTTGGCATCGTCTATAATCTGTGAAACTTGTCAGCACCTACTGATCCAGCTATGGTTGCTCCAAGAACCTTTCCTGCGTCTCCCTAATTCTTAAAGAACCCTCGGAAGACCCTAGGACATGTTTCTGAGCTTTTCTTGGTATCTGGAGAAGAGAAAATTAGGGAGAGAATCAGATGGAGCTGGAAAGTCCCCATGACCTGAGATGAGAGGTCGCAGTTTCAAGATCCTGCTCCTCACAGCCGTCCCTGGTAAAAAGGGCACTTTTCCTAACTGAAAAGCAATACCAAGTCTTGCGCCAACCCACACGAGCATGGGGTTAACTGTGCATACAGACCTGTGCAGGTTATGTCACCAACGGTTACTCTGAAGGTGAAAGTGGGTACGTGTATTTGCACATCCGATCTTTCACATTCATAAACCGGGATATTCTTGGTCTTCATGCCGTATTCGTGTAATACCTGAATTGGTGTTTTCCCTGGCTTAGCTGTAATCATCTTCCCCAAACTGCAAAAACCAGAAAAAGGTGTGCTTTGCATGCTAAAGCGGGGAGGGAAGCAGAAGCATACAGAAGCTAGCTTTGACTGCCACCAACACTGATGCGGGAGGCGCCGAATCTCCCCTGCCCTCAGAGCCAGAGATGGCGAATCGCACCAGTCTCCGGGCCCCGCTGCGGCGGGCAATCGGCAGGGTGAACGAGGGCTGTAGGGCTATAACTTGAAAGCCGGTGGGAAGGAGTCCCCGAGGTCTCGGGCGCTGCAGTCTCTCAGGACCAAACCCACAGAACCGGTCTCCCGGGTGGCGGCGGCGCGCCACCTCCGCCCACCCCGCGCGCAGCCTGGGGCCGCCAGAGGGGCGGGGCCAGGCCGCAGACCCCAGCCCGCGCGCGGCCGAGAGGGCGGAGCCGAGTGGCCCCCGGGTCCGCCCGCCGCCGCTGGGGCGAGG
Organism: Meles meles; assembly: GCF_922984935.1. Taxonomy (NCBI): domain Eukaryota; kingdom Metazoa; phylum Chordata; class Mammalia; order Carnivora; family Mustelidae; genus Meles; species Meles meles. Next base: position 74,623,356 of record NC_060074.1, read on the forward strand.
GCGACGGGAAGGGGCTTTACCCAGAATGCCGCTGGAAAGCGGGCTCCTCCACCCCGCCTCTCGCGCCCACCACTCCCGGCCCTGCCCGGCTCGGCCCCTACTATTTGGGCGCTGACCTGAAGGTCCCGCTGTCCTCGCGCTCCAGCGGCGGGGCCGCGGCGCGATGCCTGCTCTGGGACATAGCGAGAAGGGACGGCTTGACGGCAGGCGGAAGAGCGGTGCGGAGCGATGTCCTCGCTCCCCGGGTCAGCCGGTCCCCGAGAGGAGCCGCCGCCGCCTCCTGGACTCCCCCTTTCCTCCCGGCTTGCGTCCCTCTCGCGAAGGGGACGGGCGGGGGCGGAGTTTGGGTGCAGCAGTGCCGGCCACGCCCCCTCGCTGCTCGGGCTGCTGGCAGACTCCAAGCTGGGCCCCGCCTACCAGCTCGCCAGTCTCCTGGGCGCCCGGCCCCGCCCCCTCCCATCTAGACTCCGCCCCTTTCCCCCGTCCCGGCTCCTGGGGCTCCCGCGGATTCCAGGCGCTTACGCGCCTACCACCAACTAGGTGTGGCCGCAAGTTCTGTGTCCATAAATGGAGGCGGTTTCCGTCCGGGAGAGGCGTTGTTCCGAGGCCAGCCTCATGGTGTGCGAGGCCTGAGGCTCCGCTTCGTTTTCGGTGGTGGGGCTGAAGGAGGTTGTGTCACTTTAAGAGAAAGATTTCAGGATTCTAAATGCAAAATTGCTACGGAAAGCCCCTGGACCTGGCCCCGAAGCTTGGGACTCGCGGTATATCCGCCCTGGAGGGCTGCAGTGGGCTCTGCTGGTCTGAGCCCTGCCTTGAGGAGCTCGCAAGGATGTCCGGGGATCCCCCCCCCAACCCCACGCCCAACTCCTCTCCCGCCGGGTGGTTTCCATTGTCTCTAGGCTTTCGTCGCGGCTGGAATGCTGGGCAGGCAATGCCCGTTAGGTGTGAACGAAGGCTTTTCTGCAGGCTCCAATAAAATGCTGTTTCTCTACACCTGTGTTGTTAGTCATAATTGCGTTTGCCTGGGATGCACCACCTTAGGTGGGGATCAGATAGCGACGGTAGATGGGTCGCCTCGGGGATTGCTAGCCACTTGCAGAAATGACTCCCTGTGCTTTCTCTGCGTTGTGGAAGATTGCACAGTGCTGTTCACACAAAGGGACATTATTAAAAACTTTTAGTGATTTTTGGTTTTGGTTTTTTTTGTTTTGTTTTGGTTTTGGTTACATGAGAGTCTCCGGTACTTGCAAGCAAATGAAAACAGCTGAATCCTGAATCTAATCAAATTGATTTATATTATTTGGGGCTTGAATTAGGCCTATTCTGTCTTCCTCCCACTATCCCTTCCGTATATGTGTGTATCGTGATTACTACCTATTATATTTTAATGAATATTTTACTGTAAGTGCACATAGCCACTTTTTCAATATATTTGAACATCCATATAACTATGGCAATACAATATTTCAAGCACCCAGCTTTGTTTCTAAACATTTATTTTTTGCCCTGATATCTTAAAAACAAGGCCAAACTTGAGATGACTCTCTTTAAATGTAGAGTAACTGAGGTAATAATGCTGAAACAAAATAAATGCAGCACTATTTCAAAGAGTTGTCTATGTGCCAGCTACAGAGTAAGAAGCCCCTAAGTCACAGTTTATAGTTATTTATATGTTAGTATTACATAGTTATTTCTGCATTTATATATGCAATATGCCTTTTATGTTTTTTCATAAAAATTGGTGTGCAGTTGCTTCTCTATATTCTGTGAATTTATATTTTGTATTAATCACTTGGTTTTGTAGCATATAAGAAGGGAAATGAATGAACTGTATACTATAAGGATTCAAAATAGCACTTTAATGTTGCCACAATTGGCATGATGTTGTTGTGAAGGAATTCCCTTTGGACTAGGTCCACTGTAGATGGTATCCAGGGCTTATGTTAGTGCCTAAATTGCCTTGTTCCCATAGAGCTATACGTTTCCTCAAAACTGGCATACTACCATCAACAGCAACCCTCATTAAGGACACTGGTAGTATTTTAAAATTAGTAGTTTTCTGCATAAGCTTATCGACTGCAATTCCAACTGACTTGCTCGCAGTATATCATTTAACACTGTTGATCTATAATTCATTACGTGAGCACACCAAGAGAGGCAATGTTGTGAATTGTACACTGGTAAGCTACTTGGTGAAACCATGTTTTGTATTTTTAATGTGTTCAATTATTTTTAAAATCAAGCAAGTCTGAGGTGTGTGCCTGGCTTTCTTTGAAAGTATGGATTGTTATCGGAGGGTTACAGTTGAGGACGTTTTGATACCATAATAATATGTTTGCTGCGGCTACCAAGAGCTTTGTCAAGCAAGTTGGAGATGAAGGGAGATTAGTTCCTGTACCAAGCCTCAGTGAGGCTGACAAATACCAACCTCTAAGTCTGGTGGTAAAAAAGAAGCGATGCTTTCTCTTTCCTAGGTATAAATTTACCTCAACACCTTTTACACTGAAAGATATTCTTCTAGGAGACAGAGAAATTTCAGCTGGTAAGTTTAAATATCTGTTTGGGAGTGACTACTCATTCAGCTGTATTAATGACATTCTGAACATCAGTTGTATATAATAATATTTGTAATATTTGCACATTGATAAAAGCAACTTTTCTTAAGATAGTAGTATTAGGATTAAGATTAATCATATCTAAATTTGTGTAGTATTAAATCTCATTGGTTGAATAATTTTTGTGTAGTATCAAACCTTATTGGTTGAATAATTTTCCAACCTATTTTGTGAAATTATTTATTGTGTAATTTTCTTTCAAGTATTTTATAGACTGTTTAAACTGAATCAATTTAGAATATGACAAAATAATATATTTCTTCATCTATAAAGTGGGATATTACTTAGTTTTACCTATCTCACAGGGCCAAATGAGATGAAAGTAACTTATATTTATTTCTTATGACTCAGTTATTGCAACTGGTCAACTGAATTGTATTTTACAGGCTAGATTAGAAAATAAATTGACATTTTGACAAATTAGTTATAAACACTTATTTTTCTTTCAACCACTCAGTGGATCTTACAGCTTACAGAGTTCTTTTGGTGGAACAAAGAAATTGAGTTCTCTTTCAAGTACTCTATTTTTTTTGTTGTTGTTGCTAAATTAATTGAGTTGCTATTTCATTTTTTAATTAAAAATTTTTTTAGTTAGTAATATTTTAATAGTATTATATGGCAACAGATGGTAGCCACATTTGTGGTAAGTATGGCATAACGCATAAATTTTTCGAATCATTATGTTGTATATCTGAAACTCATGTAACATTGTGTGTTAACTTCACTCAAATGAAAAAAATTTTAAAAAAAGAGTTCATTCTCTAGCAGGACTGATATTTTACACGATTTAAGATATTTACCTGTTTTGGGGCAATTGGGTGACTTGGTCGGTTAAATGTCTGCCTTGGGCTCATGTCATGATCCCAGGGTCCTGGGATCAAGCCCCACATCAGGCTCCCTGCTCAGCGGAGAGACTGCTTCTCCCTCTGCCTCGGCCTGCTGCTCCCCCTGCTTGTGCACTCTCTCTCTCTGTGTCAAATAAATAAAATCTTCAAAAAATCATGTTTACATGTTTTAACCATAAGGTCATAATGTATGTAAACATGTATATTTTTTCATTTAAATGAGTTGCTACTTTAAATCTCAGTGTGAAACATCACCTTTCTCAACATTTATGTAATGGAGTCTTAAATAGTAAATTAATGCATTACTATAAATAGTCTATATTAGATGAAGTCAAGACATTTAAAAATATTGATTTCCTTTTCATAAAGGTATTTCATCTTATCAGTTACTGAATTATGAAGATGAATCAGATGTTTCACTTTATGGAAGGCGAGGCAACCATATTGTGAATGACGTTGGGATTAACGTCACTGGATCAGATTCTGTGGCAGTAAAAGCTTCGTTTGGTGTGGTGACCAAACATGAAGTGGAAGTGTCAACATTACTCAAGGAAATTACTACACGGTCAGTAGAATAAGACTTAATATGCTTCAGTGTTTCCATTAAGTATTTTAATTGTATAAACTTCGTTATAAACAATGCTGAAAACATTCAGGTTATGTATATTGCCTAATGTAATTTATTTGCTTTATTTGCTTGAAATACTACAAATTAGCAATTTATCCAGACTTTAGATAAGGGTAAATATCCAAAATCACTTGGTTTAAACAGTTTTTTTAATTGTTCCACAAAATTGCTTTGGTCCTATACACAGGTGCTAAATTATTAGATTAACCAGGGCAGCTCAGTGAGTTAAGTGGCCAACTCTTTTTTTTTTTTTTAAGATTTTATTTATTTATTTAACAGAGGGAGATCACAAGTAGGCAGAGAAGCAGGCAGAGAGAGAGAGAGGAGGAAGCAGGCTCCCCGCTGAGCAGAGAGCCGGATGCGGGGCTCTATCCCAGGACCCTGGGATCATGACCTGAACCGAAAGCAGAGACTTTAACCCACTGAGCCACCCAGGCGCCCCGGTGGCCAACTCTTGATTTCAACTCAGGTCATGATCTCAGGGTCCTGGGATTGAGCCCTGTGTCTGGCTCTGTGCTCGGTAGGGAGTCTCCCTGAGTATTCTCTCTCTCTCTCTCTCCCCTTCTCCCTCTGCTTGTGCTCTCTCTCTCTCAAATAAAAACAAGTCTTAAAAAAAAAGAATACACTAATCTGATTGCAACAGATATACTAAGGGAATCTCTTCCAACAGACTCCTATAATGAGCATGTTTTAAGAAAAGAGAAGGGAGAGGCACATTACTAGTGGCTATGGAGCATATTTTCTGATTTGTATTAGACCTGCCTTGATTTGTTTTTAGTTAAGGTGGACCATGAATGAGTAACACATGACAGCAAGAAATGTACTCGATTATATGTAATTAGAATGTGACATTCTTGTGAATATCTCTATTCTTTATTCTAGAAAAATTAACTTTGACCACAGTTTGATACGTCAGACAAGGAACAGCAGGAAGGCAGTATTGTGTGTGGTCATGGAAAGCATTCGAACCACACGACAGTGCTCACTGTCTGTGCATGCTGGAATTCGCGGGGAAGCCATGCGGGTAAACCACACTCATTAGGTTTCTCTTACTGAAAATGTGCAATGGGAATTTTTAAAAAGTACTCAATTTCTAATGAGATGTGTGTGTTTTGTCAAATGTTGAGATTAAAGAACTACAAGTGTACACAAGTGTACATAGGATTTTGCACAGTAATGATTTTTAGAATTTTTTAAAAATCCAAGAAAACGTCAATTCTGAATGTGTAACATAATGCAAACAAAACAATAATCCTTATGAAATAATGCATACTGGAGTTCTTCTATGACTATTTAAATGATGTTTTAAGAATAAAGTTTGAGGGGCGCCTGGGTGGCTCAGTGGATTAAGCTGCTGCCTTTGGCTCAGGTCATGATCTCAGGGTCCTGGGATCGAGCCCTGCGTCAGGCTCTCTGCTCTGCAGGGAGCCTGCTTCCTCCTCTCTCTCTGCCTGCCTCTCTGCCTACTTGTGATCTCTCTCTCTGTCAAATAAATAAAATAAAATCTTTAAAAAAAAAAAGAATAAAGTTTGAATGCTTATGTTGAATTCTTGATTTTATTTTTAAATGAAGTACTTTATATTGAATTTTTTAAAAGTTGATTTTATATTATTTTAACTTTTCTAAAATAATATTGTAAATGGCCAAACATGCTTCATTCAGTGTTAAATACCTAAAACAAAAACAAAGACAAAAAAAATCCTGGGAGTTATTTGTGTTTAGTTCTCAGCGTAGTATTATTTGTCTTTGTCATTCACATAGTAATGACACATAATAATGACTCGATTCGTCTTATTAAAATCATTTGTTAGAGAGTCCAATGAAAAACCTTTTGAATCTTTGCAAATTAAATTTCTGTTCAGTGGCTACATTTAGCTGTCCACTGAGTTGTTTAACATTGGATCATTCTGGGGGCACAAATTAAAACATTTATTTAGTTGTTTAATTTATTAATTAAATTAATAATTTATTAATTTATTTATTAATTTATTTAATAATAATTATAATTACATATTATATATTATAATTATATTATATTATATATATTATATTATATATATTATATATATAATTATTATATATTATATATTATATATATTATAAATATAAATATATATAATAATATTATATATATAATATATATTATATTATATAATATATTATAATAATAATAAAAATAAAAATAATTTATTTAATAAATAAATAATTTATTAATTTATAAATTAATAAATTATTTAATAAATAAATAATTTATTAATTTATAAATTAATAAATTAATAATTAATAATTTATTAATTAAATTAATAATTATTAGTTGTTTAGTTTGTTTTGGTAAATAAATTGATGATTGCTTTGGAAAGCTGCTGAAAACTCTAGGAGCTTTGGAACAATTGACAGAGTAGGCTAAAAACAACTGTAGCTCTTAAACAGTTGGTTTGTGGTTGAAAGGAAAAGGTGTCTATGTCAGCATGACTGTTGCAGCAGCACTAATCATTGGCCCTAGGACCAATGTTAGTGAGAAACTGGTGAGTGGTATTCTATTGTGAGACCCCCATTGGACCATTTGGACTTCTGGTATAGACAGTTAAATTCAATGGGATAATTTTTTTTAAATAATAGTAAGATTGTTTTTTTTGTCTTAATAGTAAGATTATATGAAATGTTTTGTTTCTCCAAAAAGTTCTCCTTATATTTTATGCCCCTTAATAATGTTATTTACTTATTTACTATAGTTTCATTTTATGGATGAACAGAATCCCAAGGGAAGGGACAAAGCTATTGTTTTTCCAGCGCATACAACCATAGCTTTCAGTGTTTTTGAACTCTTCATTTACTTGGATGGTGCCTTTGGTAAGTGAATGATTTGCATGAAACACTGAAATGATTATACTTTTAAGAAGAATTTAATGGAGGGCGCCTGGATGGCTCAGTGGGTTAAAGCCTCTGCCTTCAGCTCAGATCATGATTCCAGGGTCCTGGGATGGAGCCCCGCACCGCATCGGGCTCCCTGCTCAGCAGGGAGCCTGCTTCCCTTCCTCCTCTCTGGCTGCCTCTCTGCCTACCTGTGATCTCTGTCTGTCAAATAAATAAAATCTTTTTTTTTTTTTTTAAAGAAGAATTTAATGGGAAGCAAACACATACAAACCCTCTTTATGTAATTCTGGAAGAATGATACTCTTGGCACTGTCAATCTTATGCTTGGGTAAAGTAGCTGGGAAAGAGCCTCTGGTCCTACTTACCCACTCCCTCTTTTCTGCTTCTTGGGGAATGCTACAGACTCCCTACCACCCCACTTGCGATTATAGATAAGAGCTCCCATGCAATCCACTGACAAAGTTTTTCTTGACTTACACGAGGAGATGATAATCTTCTAATAGGTCATATTTGAAGATGGCAAATAGAGGAGTGGGTAGGTAGTTAAGATGCCTGTCAGTGTCTGGGTGCCCAAACTAAGATACCCGAAGACAAATTCTTTTCAGTTTTACCTCTCATGGGCCCAGTTTCCCCCCAACACTCCCTAAAAGGTAACTTTGACAGTATAAATGCTTACCCTAAAATTGTCTTTATTTACCCTACAGAATACCTTGTATACCTTATATAATAGTGCAGCTCACTGTAGACTTTGACATTTTACCGGTCTTTAAGAGGCCAGTGCCTCAAAGGATGGGCACGGGAGCCCCTAGCCATTGAAATTCATAGACATTTTTAGACCTGTTTCTGTTTCTGTAGTTTTGTGGGAGGTGAGAATGGGAGGTCCAGAAACATGACAAAACATGCTAATTACAGTCTATTTGGGACATTTCAGTTGTAGGTTTTTACAGTTATATTGATTATTAGGAGTACAAACTGATAGAACTGACACAGGCATCGAAATTTAAAATGTGCATACACTTTTGGGAATTTATCCTACAGATATACTTAACACATATGGGAATTGAGATGGGTATAAGGATATTCAGTTCGTAATAACGAAAGACTGGAAATAATCTTAAGATCTATTATCAGTTACTAGTTCAATAATGGTGCATCCGTGACTATGGAATATTATGAAGCCATTAAGAAGAATGAGAGATGGGCCCTGACATGGAAGAATATCTAAGAGACATTTTATTTTATTTTTTAAAAATTTTTAAATTTTTTAAATAAACATATAATGTATTATTAGCCCCAGGGTACAGGTCTGTGAATCGCCAGGTTTACACACTTTTCACAGCACTCACCATAGCACATACCTTCCCCAATGTCCATAACCCAACCACCCTCTCCCTCCCCCCGCCCCCCAGTTTGTTTTGTGACATTAAGAGTCTCCTATGGTTTGTCTCCCTCCCGATCCCATCTTGTTCTATTTATTCCTTTCCTACCCCTCAAACCCCACACATTGTATCTCCCCTTCCTTATATCAGGGAGATCATATGATAGTTGTCTTTCTCCAAGAGATATTTTAAAGAAGTGTGCGTAGTATATAACTTTTTGAGCCTAATACACACACACACACATGCACACATATATTCTTTTATGTGTGTATGAGCCTACACACACACACACACACACACACACACATATATTCTTTTATGCTTATAAAATATATTGAGTATTTCTGGAAGTATACTCGAAACTTAACAGTGTTTACTTGTGGGTGGAAAACTGAGGCTGGGGTCTAGGGTATACTGGAGACTTGTTACCATATCCTCCTTTTGTAGTCTGGATTTTGTGCCATGTAAATATTAACTTTTCCAAAAATACATAAAATTTAATTTAAAAAGTACAGTGAATGCCATGTACCAGTGTTCATCAGCCACAGCTAAAACTCCCAATGAAATTTGAGTTGTTCAAGTCATAGCATCTTCTAAAATGTTTTTTTATAGACCTTTGTGTCACTTCAGTGTCAAAAGGAGGATTTGAGAGGGAAGAAACAGCAACATTCGCGCTGCTCTACAGACTGAGGAATATACTATTTGAGAGAAGTAAGTCCGTTAAAGAGTATTTCAAATGTCTGTCTTCCTCTTGGATTAAAACTTGAGTTTGTCCAATCAGTACTCCTTGTCTGTAAGTACTCCTAAGGAGGATTTTAAATCTAAAAGTCAAATCAATTCATGACAGATGGTTCAGATTCACGTATTTATAAATGGGGTTTGGTTATATATTTCTAATGTGACTTCTAACACATTTCTTTGCTTTTGTGCTTTCAGATAGAAGAGTGATGGATGCCATTTCTCGTTCCCAGCTTTACTTAGATGATCTTTTCTCTGACTACTATGACAAACCTCTCAGCATGACTGATATTTCTCTCAAAGAAGGGACCCATATCCGAGTTAACTTGCTTAATCACAACATTCCAAAAGGACCTTGCATACTCTGTGGGATGGGGAACTTTAAAAGGGAGACGGTTTATGGGTGCTTTCAGTGCTCTGTCGATGGGCAGAAGTATGTGAGACTTCATGCAGTTCCTTGTTTTGATGTTTGGCACAAGAGGATGAAATAAAATGGAAAGTGAATGTAGTGTTTTAAGCGCAACTGTGCCACATACCTTTCCAAAATCATCTGGGTATGCTTTGATGAATTGTGGCAAATTAAAGAGGGAGAGGAAAGAGAAATTAACCTGTCTGGGTATCATTTTCTTCCTCTATAAACATGGAGATCATAATAGTATTTGGCCTACAAATTGTCATAAAGATTAATATTGTTCGTGTAAAAAAGGTTTAATATAAAATTCAAAATATAGATGTTCCTTCCTGAAATCTACCAGTTACTTTAGATTTATATTTGGGATTCGGCTATCATTTTAGATAACTTTACGTAGTGATTTTTCTAAATATTGATTTTATCTTTAGTTGACTTTTAATTCAACACTTAAGAATGACAAGAGGTTAGAAGTGGTGATTTTATGATGCTTTAACCATTGCCTTAGGCCTGGTAAAATGAGAAAAATGTGTTAATAATTTAATGTAATCCTAAATGTTTAATTGTGGTATCAAATGAAAAGCACATTGAGCTCTGGGTGGGGTTTTATGGACACAGTTCACAGGGTGACTGAGAGCAGTGTGCTATTGTGAAATGTGCACAGGCTCACTGGTTTTCTCCTTATAAAAACTCACTACTGTGAGTTTTTTTTAAGTTAAGACCACTAGGACACCTTTATCTTTCTCCTTTGAAAATGTTTAAAATATTTAACATATTCAATTCTGAGAGATCTTTTTCATCCACTCTATAAGACATCTGAGATTTTTCATACACAACCTAAATTATTAATTTATTATATACCCTTATTATAATAATTACAAAAGTAATGAAAATTCTAGAACTCAAAATGTAGCAACAGCATTCACTATGAGATATACGATGTGAAAGCGTAAAGCAATTGTGTAACTATAAAATACCTGATTATGTATGTAGGATGATTAAAATTTTACTTACTTAAATGTGACCAGAGTTTTAGAATCAACCTCCATTTTACTTCATCTATAATTTTAAAAACATAAGTTTAAAAGCATTTGGAAAAGAATGGGACAGAAAGGACAGAATTATGAAGTTTTCTTCATTATGGAATGATTTCCATTTCTTCTTCCACTGTGTTGGTGGTTTGAGCCGAATATATAACTCAAATGCAAATAGTATACTGATTGCAAAATGCTCTAGTGACTTTTTTTTATATAGAGAGAACAGGGGCAGTTTCCAAACCAAAACATAATATTGAGTCACCAACTTTGTTCCAACGGAGCAGGTTTTCCTGAGGGAAGTCAAGGAACAAGAACTGGCAGTTGAGCAAGTGAGGAGGAGTTACAAAACTGGGTACAGGCACAACGCACTCTAGGGAGGAAAGGAAACCAAAACCCAAGGTGTTGGTTTTATGAAGTGTCAAACTCCGTGCTATGCATACACGGATATCTGTCAATCTGGTGGGTTTTGCGTTACCCCTGAACTTTTAGATAATAGAATTTGGGGCAGTGTAGTTAAAGAGGTTAAAGACGAACACTGAACAATGGTTTGGAAAATGGAAAATGGAAAAAGCTTTGGTTTGAACGCACTTGTTTGGAGCAGAGCTATTTAATGCCTGACATACTTTTCTCCATACGCAATGGGCAAAACCTTCCATGGTCCAATAAATAACACGCACTTTCTTTGACACCAGTGTGATCTACAGCATCTCTTACCTCCTATTCTCAACAAGTTGGATGTCATGATTTGACCATGACGCAAAACTGCCACTGAAGTGTATAACCCCGTTTGTATCCTCATTTGATATCCTCACGTGTAAAATAAATTCTACACATTTTCAAAAATTTGATGGGGTACCAGTTTGTAAGGCTCCGTCATGATCAAGAACAAGGACATCGTAAAATGAAGTGCCATAGGATGGAGGTACATAGAGAAAGGGAACCGGAAATTAAGGCATACCATGGCATTAATTTAAAACAATCAAGACAAAAAGTTAGGGATGATAGATGTAAAGGCCACAAGAAGGAAGAGGAGGTAGCACATTTATAATGATGTCTGAAGGAGTACAGACTCAGAGCAGATTTTATTATGTCTGCTATGTAAGAGGCACAAAGCCTTTGGTCTGATCAATTGTCTTTAAGCATTCCCCATTGGAGTAATGACCAAAGGCCAGAGTTTGCACCAAAAAGTACAGAAACTGTATTTAAGGCTCTCTGTGGGACAGAAGCATATAACTAATACTTTCTTATATGCATACAAAAGGAATATTTGTTTAGTTCTGTGATTTTTATATGCTTCTACATGTAATGCTGCAAAATGTATACACAAATGAAATGTTAATTCCTGGGTCCTATTGAGTATTTTCAATATATGGAACACTTTTATAGTTAAAATGTTAAAAATTGGATATTTAACATTTATACATGTTGTTAAGGTTAGAGCTGGGAAGAACTTGTAGATTTTGACATAGGTGTCCTACCACCTCCTGAAGGGGGAAAACTGGCCAGTGGGACGTGGTCTATTTCATGGTGGTGCAATTTATGCTCACAGAATAAAGCAATAGGAAACACAATTATACTTTTCCTGAACGTTAAATTTGCAAAACACCACCCATTTATTATGCCAAAATGACATGTATTGATGGGATCAAAATATATTCTCGTGGCAGGAAAACAGAAAAGACAAGTTCTAGGAAAGTGACTTTGTTTTATATATAAAGTACAGTAAGTAGCTAAGAAAATTTAGAAATAAAAATATACTACAGTTCATCATGTTGATATACATTGTATTCCTTGGAAGAAATGAAGCCATCACCATCATGATCATTCTTCTTAAAAATATCTTCTAAAACTGCATTCTGATATGACTTGTCACGTGGCTTATCATCCTTTTCGAATTCCCTTTGCAGGTAGTGATTTATCTAGAGGGCCAAAATAATGTCTTTAATAAAAAAAGTACCACAGTAAATTTTCTGTAACTTTAAGGAAATGTTTACATAAGGAAACTCAACAGTAAGGCTACTTATAAGTGATATAAAAATTTAAAAAACTGTTTGAGGTTTTATTCTTTTAACCTTTGAAGCAATTTTTTCTGAAAAGAAACATCTTCAAATTAGCTTCCCCTGAGGTTACAGATGGTTAGTGGTACATACTCAAAGATTAACCTTTGAATTGAATTTTGTTAAAACCAAGTGTTTTCCAATAATCTATACTGTCCACATTATGAAAGGAAAATGAGGAAAATCATTCTTAAGGAATTCTATTAGTGAACAAAAACCAAATTGGCATTTTTATAATCTCTAAAATTAATGTATATATTACCAGTAAAACTCAACCATAGGTTTCGAAATAAAATTCAATTTTCTTAACTTTTCTATGATTCTATAACTTTCCTTCAAATCCATATAACTATGGCAATCTCTATAATAATAAGACCAATGAAGAACCGGTATTAAGTATTCTTTCTCTGCGTTAATATGACATTTTTACTAACCACATGGGACTACTAAACACTTGACATGTGGCTAGATCAAATAGAGGTATGCTACTCTCAGGGTTAAATACATATTTTGAAGACAATAAAAAATATTTGTAATTTTTACATTGATTTCATGCCAAAGGGGAAATATTTTAGATATACTGTTAGATGAAACATAGTATTAAAATTAATTTCCCCTGTTTCTTTTTGCTTTAAGATGTGACTACTAAAATTTTTAAATTATATATGTGACTCAATCATATTTCCATTGGAAAGTGCTAATATATATAATAACTAAAGAATACAATGTGCAATAATCTGGAGATACTGTTCAGCAAGGCTGGGTATTTCAAACTCAAGAGGTTTTTTTTTTTAAGATTTTATTTACTTATTTGACAGAGATCACAAGGAGGGAGAGAGAGAGAGGAGGAAGCAGGCTCTCTGCTGAGCAGAGAGCCCGATGTGGGGCTCGATCCCAGGACCCTGAGATCATGACCTGAGCCACCCAGGTGCCCCAAACACAAGAGGATTTTTGAAAGCTAAAGTTGAGCTTTGAGAGGTTTTTAGCAGTATGCATCCCAGCTCACTCCATCATGAGGAGACTATTTTAGAATGATCAACAGAACTGTTCTCAAGTGAGACTTTAGTCCTATTGAGGGAGATATATTTTTTCTTCTAGTTGAGCCATAACAATGCTATGTAGGTGAAAAGAACCTCAAATACTTCTCAGTTTCTAAGTAAATATATTTTCATAACCAATATTATTGACTCTCAGGACATACTTTTCTAGTATAGTGTAGTGGAAATGTACAAAAAGGCAGCAGTAAGAACATAACCTTAATTTCGCTGGCAATGAGTTCCACACTATTTCTCCTTCATAATTTAATAAAAAATACTGTGTTCCTCTTCTCTCCCATCTTATACTAAAGAATTGACTTGATCCTTCTGATGATGAGAGGAGGTAGTTTCTTTTAGTTCATGTTTTAAATCTAGTCTTTGTCATGTACTTGCTATGTGGTCATGGGACAAATAATTTAACCTCTCTGGACCTCAATTTTGTCATCTGTAAAAGAGGGGAAACAGTATCGCTATGGTAGTATTTATGTATTATAGATGTCAATGAAAGCTATTACTATTCAAGCATGTGAAAGTCACTCTTAACCTAGTGATACTGCAGCTGATACCTGACAGACATCTGGACAGACTGTTGCTAAGCAGGTCACTGTTTTGGACTTTCTCTACTTTTATTTTCCAGAAAGAACTAAAGATCCCATAAGAACTACTGAAGAGTATTCATACTGCAGAATGCGTCTCTTTGTGTACATCTCATAATGAATGGTTTGTATGCCCAGGCTGAGCTCTCGGGTACTTTGTGAATTCATCGGCTGCCATTCACTCTGAAACTCATAAGGAGTCAACGCCAAGTACATGCTGGATGGATTTGCCACCCCCTAACTGTCCTCCTTCTTAAGGAACAGGGGATGTTTTCATTCACATATCCCTCCTTCCACTGCTGAGCAACAAAGGAGCTTCAGGGGCAAGTCCTTACTACTATCCTAGAGGAGGAAGTAGAATCAGGGCAGGGGAAGGACTAGAGAGGGAGCACACCTGTCTTTGAAATCAACCACTCAGGTACCTTTTGTTACTGAGGTGGTCGAGTTATGCATGTTAAACTGTCTCCCAACAAAGGGGAGACAAATGGGTTACTCAATTTAAGCAAAAAGGGTATAGTCAGTGGGACTAAGCCAGTCACCGGCCTTCAGTAGTACAAACACTAGCCCTCAAACATCCATACTGGAAATTCCCTGAAAGAGGTAGGTAGGCCCTGGTTAAGAGCAAAGGTAGTGGGGGCAACCGGGTGGCATGGTGGGTTAAGCAGTCAACTCTTGGTTTCGGCTCAGCTTGTGTCGGGTTCTGTGCTCAGCACAGAGTCTGCTTGAGTTCCTCTCTCCCTCTGCCCCTCTCCTCTCTAAAATAAAAATCAATCAATCTTTAAAAAAAAAAGAAGAAAGAAATTTAAAAAAAAGAGCCAAGGAGCAGAGCCAGACTTATTTTGCCACTTAAGAGTGGTGTGAACTTAGGCCAGTTAGTTAACCTGCCTGGGCATCATTTTCCCTTTCTGTAACATAGAGATAATGACACGTGTATATCTCATAAACTGTCATAAAGATTAAGTGAGCTCACATGCTAATGTGCTTCTAATAGTACTTGGTACTGAGAAAATACAAAAGAAAATTACTATTATTGTTCCGACATCTTTATTAATCCCCCTATTCATACAGAAGACTGACTGGAGGGGCACCTCGATGGCTCAGTCAGTTAAGCATCTACCTTCAGCTCAGGTCATGATCCCAAGGTCCTGGGATTGAGCTCCACATCGGGCTCCCTGTTCAATGGGGAGCCTGCTTCTCCCTCTGCCTGGAGCCCCCCCTCCCCGCCACTTGTGCTATCTCTCTGATAAATAAATAAATATAATCTAAAAAAAAGAGTAACTAGAACATGGAAGCTAGTTAGTGAACTCCTGGCTCCAGCTTACAACTTTCTAGTGCACACAATTCAAACTCTTGCTAGCTCTTTTCATAGTTTCATGCACTCCCCACAGTCCTGCAAGGTAGAAATTGTTTGTACTATTACAAATTCCTATAGTGCTATTTGAATGAGCTCTGTTCCAGTCTAAATACTGAAAATGCCCTATAGAGATGAGCTTGTTATTTTAATGAACCTCTGGCAGGGAGAAAGGCAACTGAACAGGATGACTCATTACAAGTTTTATGTTGAAAAAAGCACATTTTCTTCTTGGAGCTTAGATTTTTTAGTAATCGGCTCTGTAAAAGCAAAGTAATCAGCCCATGTTCAGTAGGACTTAAAAATAACAGATGTAATAGAGATGTATTTAAATTGTGAAGAAAAAAATTGACTGTACACATAGAATTTGTTTGAATTACCTCAGTTTTAGAGAGTTGCCTGTCGTTGTCCGTGTCTATCTGTTTAAATGTTTCAATGCTTCGTGGTCCTTTGGTCACAGCATAAAGTTCAATCTCAAAAATCAATGTTGCATCGGGTGGAATCTTGCCTTCTGCTAAAGGTATAATTTTTAACAGTTTAACTTACATGAAGATAAGGTTCAGATATTTATTCACGAATAGCCATTATAGCATTATGACTATATTATTTCATATTTATAAAAAACACTTACTAAACATTTTTAAGAAAAAATTTTCCATGTTTTTAAACCAAATCAGTTTTAAGAACCTAGCAGGTCATTATTTTCTTATTGAATTAAAATAAATACAAGTCATGTAATTTTTATTAATATACCCCTATCATTATCCAGAAGAGAGTTAGTGCAGAGAAGAAATGCATGGGCAGAAAAATTTCAAAGTGTAAATCAGTAATCTTTTAAAAAATGACATTGTATAGTTACTTGGAAGCATAAATAAAACATATGTTTCAATATATTTGTCTTTCCAGTCCTTTACAGACATTAAAAAATAAGTGCAATGACAGAATGACACAGTAACAATTTTATGAAATCTGTAATCACAATAAAAAAATTAAGTATTAAGTTGAATAGTCCTCTTGAATAAAGTTAACCTATTCACTCATCTATTACATCAAAAGATGTCACAGATGATCTTAGCAAGCTATGGGCTGTTTCAGATGACCATTCCATAGAAATGACCTGCAGAAATGATATGCTAAGAGGCAGGGGTTGGCTTGTGTCACCAGTATTGCCCAGTCTCTCCCAGAGTCTCATCCACTATAGGCACTCAAATATTTGTTGAATGAATGCCCCTATGGTTTATTTTTTAAATGGCTGTTTGTTCTCTGAAGTAAATAGAATTCTTGCTCAACTATTGATTTAACCCAGAGAGAAAAGAGCTTGAAAGTTACAGCCAAAAGGGGAGGTCGATCAGTCATCTCCAAAAACAATACATAGAAAAATCTACCCACACATCCTATGACTAATGAAGTTCCAAGCAATGTAACCACCTCTTACCTGACTTTAGAGCAAAAAGAGGTAGAGTTTAATTCAATGATCATTTTTACAAAATCCATCCCTAGTCTGTCCAGTTACAATCTCCTTACAACAGGGAAACAACTAATGATAATAAAGCAACCTCAAAACACAATCAAAATTTTTAAGAAAAAATATTACAAGTCCATATGAAGTTTCTAAATAATTCTACTAGAAACACAGAAAATATTGCCAATTAGGCTTTGTCTTACAAAGAAATCAGAGCATAAAAAAGGAGAAAAAGGTGAATTTGCTATAGAATTACTTGTATTTAGAGAAGCAGATCAAAGACGTAGGAGTTAAAGTATCTATACGTACCATCTGTACTGTTAATTTAAAGCACTAAAAAGTCACATGCATTTCAAGACATGCAGGGTGCTCTGTCATATGAAGAAAGGATATTGCACAGAGGAGAGCCTTCTTCAAGTACTACCTAAAATAAAGTTATAGCTTTTGTTAGGTCTCAATAACAACTTATTTAAAAGAGGTTATTTGACAAGAAGTGGTTGGTTAAGCAGTGATGTATGGTCTCCACCACAATTTTTACGTAATCTAATCCTACCTATGTGATGCAGGTAAGCCAGCAATTAAGTATGTTCCAAAGAACACACTTTTGTTGGGCCACAGTTTCTTCATGTGTAAAACAAAAGCATTGGTGGTATTACTAATGAGAGTCATCATTTTTATGTTTATTGGGGACACCTCAAATTGAATACCAACTAACTTCTTCAAAGTTAAACTTGTACCTCTCTGCAGCAAGGGTTTATTAATAGCTTAGGCAGCCTGGGTAATCATTCACAGCTAAGCATAAACTAGTTTACAAAAAGGGTAACTACGTGGTCTTTTGCTATAGGGAAACAAGGCCCAACAGGATGGATAAGCACCTATAATGCGGGATGTGGTTAAAATGAGACTGAAGAGTCAAAAAAGCAAACTTTGCCTGTATTATCTTGCCTAAAATCGGTCTCAACCTATGACAATATTTTTGGGCAAGGACTGCATTCAATTTAACTTATCTTCAATTTTTTTCCCCCTCTCCCTCTCCCAGATTCCTGTGCAACTCTAAATAGGATATACAAATTATGGTTCCATGGGAGCTATTTTGATGGGACCAAATGATTGGTTAAAAGCACTGAGAATGAAGCTGTAGTTACCTGGAACTGTGTCTTTAGCAGTTTTCGGTCTGACTGGGTCTGCTTTGTGCCACTAACCTCCCTGCAATCCAATCTGGGGCAGTGGGCCCCTGCTCTTGCTGGAAAGAGCATGTGAGGGAATCACAACTATTAATGAGTTAACAAAACAGCCTCAGAGAGGGTGAGCCACTCAACGAAATATTTGGGAGTAATGACAGTACCTCATCGTAGAAAACTAATCTTTAATGACTTTAATCACATACTAAATATTTCAAATAGGTGGAGTTAGCAAGGGTTCTAAATCATATGAGGAGGGAATGATTAGAGTCTTCACATAGCAAGAGGGAGCAAGGATCTGATAGGGAATGCAAAGTAAAAACCATCCCTCTGTCAGGCTGACCATTTCCCCCCTTTTAAAAACTTCTCTTTATTCAGCTTCATTTTTAATTTTGTCAATTTCAAAAATTTAAGCAGTACAAAATATTAGAGAGTAAGAAGAAATCTCCTAACCCTTGATCCTCAGGAACACTTAATATCATCAGATGACTGTGTATCCTTTCACATATTATTTGTGTAGATGTATGATGTATATGTGAAATGCTCCCCCTCACAAGTAAGATCTTTGAGGATAGGAAATTGTTTCTTCTTTGTACATTGACTTTATGCTCAATGCCTGGAACAGGGCCTGGCTTGGATGCTCAATAAATACTCCTTGCATGAATACATTCTATGCCACTTTATTTATTTTATTTTTGAAAAGATTTTATTTACTTATTTGAGAGAGAGAGAGTGTGAGCATGAGCAGGGGAGGCGGGTAAGGGCAGAAGGAGAAGGAGAAACAGACTCCCCACTGAGAAGGGAGCTCAATGATGATTCCGGGCTTGATCCCAGGACCCTGGTATCATGACCTGGGTTGAAGGCCGAGGTTAAACCGAGTGAGCCACCCAGGTGCCCCATCCCACTTTATTTTTAACATATTAATATATCTGGCTCTATGGCATTCTTTTTATTAGCTGCACCACAATCCATTGTATAGATACATCATATTTGACTAATTCCCTACTGATGGATACTCAGGTACTTTCCAGTTTTTTGCTACCAAATAAAAGTCTGTAATGAATGTTCTTTTATATATACCTCTGTGTACATTTCTATAAATGAAACTACTGGCTCAGAGGATATGTGCTTTTAAATCTAGATAGAAATTGCTAGAAAGGTAGAGTGATTTACATTCCCAGCAATAATGCACGAGAATGCTAGTTTTCTATACCCGTGCCAACTTATTGATGCCTTTGACCATCTGATGAGTGAAAATGGTGTCTCACTTTGTTTTAATTTGCCTTTCTTTAATTATTAATGAAACTAAATATTCCCATAGATTTAAAGTTTTTTTTTGTTTTTTTGTTTTGTTTTGTTTTGTTGTTAGTGGGCTGCTTGCCTATTTCTAGGGTTGGGTCATTTTTATTATTGGTTAATAATAGTTGCCAAAATTTTGCCTAGGTTCTTAGATCTTATAGTAGGATTTTTAAAATAGGTAAGATATTGAAAGACGCAGTTCATTTCTTCCACATTTCAAGGCTGCTCCTGAATTCAGGGGTCAGTGACTGATAGCTTTTTATATTCAGATGCTCTTTTTACTATGTTCTAGTGCTGTCCTTTTATCGTAAGATATGTTCCAGTTTCCTGAGGTTTATGAATTTGACTTTGGTACTGCTTACCTAAGGTATATGATATAGATATTTACATAATAATTAATAAAATAACATGTACTAAAACCAATAAAAATGACTAAGGTAGAACTTATAGAATATATAGGATCTTTATGAGTACTGCCGCTATACGAGGGAAAGATCTCTGGCCAGAGAGCTATCTTCCAACAAATGTCTTAATTTTCTATAAAATTTTTAATTATGGGAAATACATGTAACATAAAATTTATCACTGTAACCATTTTAACTGTATAGTTCAATGCATTAGTCCAAATATTTCATACAAGCAAAATCATATAGTGTTTTTTTGTGATTGGCTTATTTCATTTAGTATAAGGTACTCAAGTTTCATCCATGTTATATAGCATATAGAATAATTTACCTCCTTTTTAAGGCTGAATAATACTCTATTTTATGTGTATACGTGTTGTTTATCCACTCATCTGTCAATGGACACTTGGGTTACTTCCACTTTTTGGTTATTATGAATGGTGCTGTTATGAACATGAGTATACAAATATCTCTTTGAGACTCTGCTTTCAATTCTTTTGGATACATACCCAAACCTATGCTTTATTTTTAAATATAACTTAGAGATAGAAAATGAAAACACCTTACCATAGCCTTCCTTTCCGTATGCAAATGAAGGGGGTATAATCACTTTCCGCTTCTCTCCAGGGCACATATCCATCATCGCAATGTCTAGCCCTTTTATGACTTGCCCAACACCAAGAACAAACCATTTGGGGTGGCCTTCATTTTGTGTCCGGCTATAATAAAAAACAACACTTAGGTAAGCTGATTTTAAGAAAAATGAAATAAAACTTTAAAATACACCTGGACGGGATGCCTGGGTGGCTCTGTCAGTTAAATGTCTGCCTTTTGCTCAGGTCATGATCCCAGTGTCCTGGGATTGAGTCCCACATTGGACTCCTTGCTCAGCTGGGAGCCTGCTTCGCCCTCTGCCTGCTTCTCCCTCAGTTGTGCTCTTTATCTTTCTCTATGACAAATAAATAAAAAATCTTTAAAAAACTAAAATATTTCTGGACATGAGGTTATAATTTAAAATTGGAGTCCTGTCTCTTTTCTCAAATTAATATTCATTCTGAATCTCCTGGCAGGATGTTTGGCTCAAACTTCCCTCAAAATAGCCAGAAAGAAGTATGATTTGCCCAAAGCTAATCATCAGGAGTCATGTCATCATCTTTTTTATTGCCACCTTGCAAAAACTATTCAATAGTTACCTTTTTAATGGGTCTCTGGCCTCTAACTAGCTGCATGACTTGTCCAAATAATTCGTTTAACCTTTCTGAGTTTGTTCTAAAAACTGATGGTGCAGGTTTAACCTCAAAAAGGCATTTGAACAATAACTAAAATTTGTATCTTTTCTTACTAAATTTATATATTTTCTTCCAAATGAAAAGAACTAGCTTTCCCCAATCCTATCTTTAGAGTGTTATAGCACAGATGAAGAAAAGCCATTCTTCCTTTGAGCGGTAAAAAGATCAATTAAATCAGAGCAGGCAGTGTGAGATGAGGGGTGAGATGAGGGAACACAGGGCCCAGAAGACACCAGGGAAAGTTATTGTTGTGGTTTTTGGGTGCAGTTGGAAAGTGGTCCATAGTCTGTAAATATCGTGCTTCTGAAGCTTCTTAACCTACCCTACCTAATCCTCTGTAAAGAGGCTCCAAAAAATGGGAAAAGAAAATGTTGAGAACATCCTTATAGACAGTACCATGACTTACCCTTCCATGGATCCCAAGGATGGTGGCAGTGGCTGGGGTGTGTCTGTATGTCGTGTATTTACGATAATCTCGTAGGCCACCATTTTTAATAATTTAAAAAGTTAATAGTTCAATAGGGAACTACTGCATATCAGTACGAATTCCACCCTCCCTCCACCCCCGGAATAAAAGGCTCAACTCTTCCTGTTAAATCACAAGAACCAATCAACCAACCACGTAGCTTCTGGTTAGTAGAGGGAGCCTAGATTTCATGCATCAACGGGACGCCAGAGCAGTTCACAGCATTTCCTACCTGCAGTAGAACTTCGAACCGTCTTTAGCCAAGAAGCCGTCGTAATGGGCATTTAGCAGGTCTCCCTTCTTGCTTGTCTTAGAGCAGTTTTCTGGACGATGCAAAACTTCGATCTTCACTTCCTCTGTGCTCTCCTCTTCCTTTTGTCCTTGAGCGGTAAAAATGCCCCATACATAAAAGAAAACGACTAATCTTAATAGAAACGGCATGATTCCTGAAGTTGGCCTCAGATGACCACGGCGTTCCTTCACGCGTGTCAGTCGTGCCCAGTCGCTGCCAAGGCAGCTGAGTTCCGACGCGTGGCAGGCATTGTTCTACGTCACAAAGGGATGGGGGCGGGGCACCCTATAGCCCCGCCCCCCCTCGGGCGCGCGCTCAGCCTCAAGAATTTTCGTCTGTCCACCCGGGTTCCGTCCTTCTGGTACCCGGGGCTTTGGATCGCTGTCGTTAGTCGTTAAGGCAGTACTGAACACTTGCACCGCTTCTCGTTAAATCCGCATATTTTACAGAAGATTTCCTCAGAGTTCGCTGGTAATGATCTCGTTTCCTAAAATGAAACAGGCAAAAGAATTAAACGGCCTGGTAGTGGGATGTTGTAGTCAGAGAACACGCTGTCATTTCTGGGCGTACAAGGTTTCTCCTCAGACCCCCAGGGTACTGGCGGGCATCTGGGGAGGCATTCTGCTTCTGGCGTGTCCTTGAAAGCACCTTCACGGGGCGGAGTCACGCATTAAGAGGTCTCAGGCTAAGCCACACACCATCTGACGGCCACCTGGTCGGGAGTAAACAGAGGTGCTGCTGCTCCTCGCCCCTTTAAAGGAGTTTCCCACCAGCCAACTCCGGCGATTTGGGGACCTGCTGCTGGCAACCTCCGGACCGCCCTCGATTTGAGGGCCCATGGGAGTTGGGGGAAAACCTGACGGTGTCCCTTCTCTTACCAGCTCCGCGAGGTTGGTAACCATCCACTGTGCACAGATGAATACCCAAAGACTATTTACCCAAACCAGAAAAGCTTCAGCGCAGGCCTGGATTAGGTTCTGGAAAGAGAGAGTTTGTTCCACCTCGTGTACCTCCGCCTTGTTAAGTGAAAGCGCAGCACCGAGCCTGCCTGGCTTAAAGCCTGCAGCATTTCATACATCTGAATTCTTGTCATTATGTAAGATGATCATTTCCTAACAGGATTTCTTAAAATCACAAAAGCTAGGGGAAAGTCTTTATTTCTAGAAAAAAATAAATTCCAAAGTTTGGTTCCGTGTTTTATATTCCAAATGAGGCGTGGCTATCTAAGGTTAATTGTCAGTGTGGTGACTGTTCTTGGGGCCCCTCACGGTTCCTTGCCGGAGGGCTCGTAGCGGCACCCTGAGGGGTATCTTCTAGGAGATAATTTCTCGGGCCTCTGAATTTTGGGAGAGTACGAGGGAAACAGAAATGGGTAGTCTTTTACGTTCTTGAAACAACCACCGGAAGGACCTGAGTCTCGGCGATAGGAAAACCTAGCGCGCACCAGGACCTGTGCGCGGGCAGTTAGTCGGGATTACGGGGGGCCGAGGGCGCCGCGGGTTCCTAGTCCGCCCGCCCAGGCTCTGAGGCTTTAGCCCCACGGCCTTGCCTCCCTGGGGCGGGGGGAGAAGTTGGGGAGCCCCCGGACCGCCGGCCGAGGGCCTGAGGGAGGATGAGGAGGAGTCAAGCGGCCAGCCTGGGAGGTGAAGGGTGCGCCGCGGTGGCCAGCCCCCTCCCGCAGCCTCCAGCGCAGCGACCGGGCAGTCAGGCCGCGCCCGCTCCTCCAGCCCCGCCGCCGGGGAGGGGTTTCCCGGGACGAGCCGGCCCCTTTCATCCAGGAAGTGAAAGCGACGTCGGGGTCAATGAAAACAAACGGGGAGTCCGGGGGGGTGGGAAGGAAGGCGGGCGAGGAGGAGGGAACGCCGGGTTGCGGGAGGGAACCGCCGAGTGGTGGAAGCGCGAGCCGAACGCGAGTTGCGGTCGTGATTTTGTCGCCGCCGCCGCCGAGGCTCGCTCGGGGATGTCTGAGTCCGCGCCTCACGGCCCCCGAGCTTCACGCGGCGGCCGCCGCCCGGGCCTCTAAGGGCCGCCACGTACCGGCGGCGCGCGCGCGGGCTCAGGGCGGCTCGGTGCCGGCGGGGTTGCCCGGGGAGTGCCGGGGCGGGCCGGGAGGGGCTGCCCAGGCTCCGCGCCTACCCAGCACCGCGGCCGGCGCCCGGCCAGGAGGATGCGCGGCGCCGGGCTCTGAAGCATGGAGGGGGTTCTGTACAAGTGGACCAACTATCTCACAGGTCAGAGGGCTCGGGTACCCGGGGTGGGGGGTATTGACGGGGAGAGGCGGGGGCCTCCGGCGGGTTTATGTGCGGAGGCTGTGGAAAAAGAGGGTCAGGGGCCCTTCCGTCTGCTTGGCCTGCAGTGACCCTCACGGAGAATGGGCTCCTTTGGCTTCCCGGGTTTAATCCTTCCCTCCGTCCCTTGTTAGAACTGGTCTCTGCAGGGGACGGTTCGAGACTGCGCACCTTACAGGGGGTGGGAAGTGTGCCTGACCACTTCTTTCCCCGTGTAATAGTGCTTATTTCCTCCTGTGGCTTCGGTAACAATTTCCAGTCACTCTGCATGTGTTGTGGCAATCTCCATCCTTATCCACACTTGATTCTACATTGTGTTAATAACTTAGTTGTCAGGTGTAGGACTAGAATGGATCCTGTAGGATCAAGATTTACTTTTAGGGAAACTTTTCTATATATTTTTTTAAAATTTGTAGGAAATTTTAGCACGGTTAATTTTAAAAGTTCTCTTGTTGAAGTTGTTAAACTGTTCCCAGATAACATTCTCTTATGAGTTGGTTGTCCGCAAGCTATCTTTATGTTTTGAAATTAAGGTAAGTGTGAGAAATAGTGGAGGACAGTGCAGTACACAGAAGTGGAACAGTCAGTGTCACCCATGAAGCAGGTTGGAAGGAAAAACTCCCAAGAATTTGTGTTTCTGTAGAAATGAGAGCCCAGCAGGGAAGGGGCTTTTTCCATGATACCAAGAGCCTGGCGCATTTAAAGACCCTTAATTCTGAGTTGTAGTCCCATCTCTGCCATCAACCAAAAATAAGGACAAGTCACTTACCCTCTCAGGATCTCAGTTTGTGAAGTACAGGATGGTCAATTAGTTTATCTTGAAAGGTGCCTTTCCACTCCAGAATTCTATGATCTCAACACATTAGAGGAAAGGAAGTGAGTTTAAAGGAAGATTATGTAGCAAATAGATTTCTTGTTCTTGTCTAATATAGACATCTTGATTCCCTACCCACTTATATACTCTGCCCAAAGTATTGAAAAGTTACTCAAAATTACCCTTGGTAACTGCAGGTACACTAAACTTGTGTCCACGCTGACCATGTGCAAAATCTGCCCATAAACACTTTAGGGCATAAAGCATTGAGCTAGGGTTGCTCCCTCCTTCCTTTCTGCCTTCCTTCCTTCCATCCTACCTACCTACCTTGCTTTCTCTCTTTCTTTTTCCTCTTTTTCTTTTCTTTTCCTTCTTTCTCTCTCTTCCCTTCTCTGTCTCTTCTTTCCGATTAATTAGAATGCTAAAGCCTGATTTATAGCAGCAAATGCTTTAACATTTATCATACATGCATGTTTTATTTTGCTCATTTGATATTTGCTCATTAAAATGTCAAACAGTTTGTTTCTATAAATAGCATGTTTTAGCAGGAAACTTTTAAAAACCAAGGTGTGTATTTTTTCTTAAGCATTTTTTTGGGGCAGTTGTGGGAACAGTTACCCTGTTTACTTGAGATTCAGTATTAACTTTAAAGACAGTGGCATCTATGCGTTGAGATGCAAATGATCATCTCACTGCAAACTTTTATAAGCATAGTGTCTACAGTGTCTTGGGAGGAACCACTTAATGCTAGCCTAGAGCAATGGGTGATTGCTGACATGAGTCATAATTTATTCCTGGAGCGAAATGTGGTCTTGGTGGCCATCTTTCTCATCTAGGGCACTGAGCACCAGCTGGTTGAGCTTTTAACCACATGTGCTTAAGCTTTTAGTCTTTGCAGAGCATTTAAGCTAACTGCTAGTATGCGTTGTAGAAGCTTGCTGAAAGGAAATCTTTGTTTGGAAGAATTCCATTTTAAAAATCTAAATTTGACTTGGTGGCATGATGATTATTAATTTTAGTTCATCTTAGGTCAGAAGAATGAGCAGCTGTTCGTACTAAATGATCTTGAAGGAACTTTTTAGTTTCATGACTGTTCTTTGAGAATGTGTTCTTTGTAGGGAATAAGGATTTCAGTAACATTTGGTAGTTGGAGATAAAACGAAAGTTTGTTTTTTTCTTTTTAAAGAATGTCTCTGAATCTTTTTCACAGAGATAAAGTCCTCTGTTATATAAATGTGTGAATCAGTTAGATTGTTTTAATTAAACATTTCTTCAAAAAGGTGTGTAGAGATAACTAACAGTCTCAATTATTTTAATATATTAAGCATGGTCACCTTTCAAGTTGCTACAAATTATGAGTCATTTGACTCATTTGTTTTAAAGAGATATTGAATCTCAATAATGAAGGCTTACAAAATCACAGTTTGTCTTATAGGCACCCTGGACCTGAGGCGGAGTGTACTTTTACCACCCTGCTTATAATTTATTTGCCATCGTGAATTAGTGTTTGGAAAGATAATGTTTTCACCATTTCTGTACAGACTCAATAAACAACGTATGCTCATGCAATATATTGCATATCTTTACTCTCATGGATAACATTGCAATATCTCACTCTTCTAGTGTTTATCACTGGTATAATCATTGATACATTTTTTTTTTAGCACCTATTATGTGCCAGGCACATTCTAGGTGCTGGGAATGCAATGATAAACAAGATAAAGTTCATGTACCAAAAGAACTTATGTTTTAATTTGCTAGGCCTTATTAGGAGTTTTAGTGTTTCATAATAAGAATTTTTCTAGTGTTTGAAATGTATTTTAATTATTTTGGATATCCAGCTTTCTGAACTGTATTATGACATTCCCTCTTCTGAAATTTAACCTTTTTATGATAACTTGATGCTGTCATTTCAAAAGTGATATAGGAAAAGCCATTTGGGGAATAAGTCTTATGTTTGTATCAGGGGTAAGAATGAATCTCCTATCTGCCACTGTCTTGGTACTCTTTGGCTCTGGAATAACTGAATTGATTAAGCATATAGCAGGCTGTGTCTAATGTGACCAGGCTGAATTGTGATTTAATGGTTACAGAAAGAACAAGGAGAGTCACACTGGCTTCAGTGAGGCACTGTGGTCATGGTCACTCTGTTATTAATCAGTGAACTGTTGTAAATTAGTAGCATGCTGGATAAGATTTTAGGGATCACTGAGTTTGGCTTGTAAGAGTGGCAGTTGAACTCTGAGGAAAGCCATCGACCTCATTCTCAGCTTTGCTTTAGAGCCAAGTCTGTGACAGTTGTGTGATCTAGTCACTGAGTAAACACAAATGAAATGAATGATTGCAGTTTCATGAGCTGTGTACAGCAAGGCAAGGAGAGAGGGAATGTGGGAAATCCATGTTATTGCCACAGAATATGCAGCTTCTGTGGAAGAGATTAGAATTCATTCCACACTCACTTGTGCAGGGGAGTTTGCTTAGGCTACATGCAGAAGAGGGAAGGTCACATTGCAGAATTGAAAGGCTGGGTGGCACCTGAGAGGTCATCTTGTTCAATCCCTCATGGAGACTGAGAATTTTTGATATTTATTGAAATGGAAAAAATTTGTTTCAGCTCATCTAACTAAAGAGTGAGAATAGAACTGGGGCTAGAATCTGTGTTTCTGTTGCTTTTTTCATTATGTTGAAACCCAACTCTGTTCCCTTCAGGAAAGGGGGGAAGTCATGTTTTACCCTGTGTAGGGTTATTATAATATTATTATATTATTATAACATTATTGAGGATGAGTCTCATGGGTTGATAATAAGAAGGTTGTGAGTCAGAATAAAGGTATTACTCCCTATATTTATGCTGATCGACAGATTTCTGGAGAAGGCTCTCCTAGCAAAGTGGGATTGCGGCAAGAACATTTTGGGTAAGACTTGGCCATTAAAAATTTCACTGTCAGAATGTTACTTTAGAACCAAGAAAACATGGATGACAAATCTTAGAAGTCATAGATTTCTGTGTGATTAAAGTGATTCCTTATTAATCTTTTGTTATTTATAATCTTTGTAGGTTGGCAGCCTCGTTGGTTTGTTCTAGATAATGGAATCCTGTCCTACTATGATTCACAAGATGATGTTTGCAAAGGGAGCAAAGGAAGTATAAAGATGGCAGTTTGTGAAATTAAAGGTAAGTGAATACATGGGATTAGAGAAACTTGAAGTTAGGTAAGTAATGCATTCTTCACTGTAGTCTAAAAAGAGGAAAAAAAGCATTTCTAGTCCAATAGAGATCTTCTAATATCATCTATTTGCTTAGCAATTAAGAGTGGCACTTAGCATTATTAAGCACAGTTTTTTGCATTTCTCCTTTTATACATGTACTTTGAATTGAAATTCAAAAATCTCAGTGTTGGTCTTCTAATTTGGACCTGAAAAACAGTCTCTTGGGGATGCTATTTCAATAGCATACAGAGTCCACAAGTGTCTTCTTTCATTCTCATTGTAAAGGTATTGTGAAGATTAGAAGCTGAGCTTTAAAGATGATGAGGCAGGGTGTCTGGCTGGCTCAAGTTGGTAGAGAGGTACAACTCTTGATCTTGGGGTCATGAGTTCAAGCCCCACGTTGGGCATAGAGCTTATTTAAAAAAAAAAAAAAGCTGAAGATAATGAGGCAAGCTCTGTATGGTTTTTGATAAAACATGAAGTCAGAGTCATAAACTTTGGTTCTTTGCTGAATCAGAGATAAGCTCTTCTGGGGAATAGAGATATTTTCCTCTTCTTCCAAAAGAAAAGAAATAAAGTGATAGGTCATGCTATAATTTTCATGATGGAAGGTTTCATAGACCATTGATTCATTTGGACATGTGGTTGGGCTGTGTGTGTGGGGTTGAGATAGGAGAGATCAGACAAAATGATAAAAAGTACTGAATTCTTCAGGGAATTGAAGGAAAAACTAAAACACTAGAGGAGTGAATATCAAACACCTACAGGCCTTTTTCATTTTTCCTCTGTAGCTTGGATACTTGTCCTTCCTGAAGAGTACTTCTTTTGACACGGTGAGCTCTTGGTCACAGCTGTCAGACACTTCAGAGTAATCTCACTGCTCTGTGCATTTTCTTATTTAGATTAAACCAAAGCAGCAGCTAATGCATTACATTACATTTTCCAGGGCTGGACCGCTAAATTTGCGTGGTTTCGTGGTAGTTTTTTGTATGATTTAGCCATGGAGACAAAACAGAATTTTCGCTTGCTACACATCTGGTTCTTCACATTCATTTAAGACTTTCTACCGCTGGGACTCTTTCAACAGCAGTGATTCATAACTTGGGGTAGATCAGTGTCATCCAGAGAGCTTTCTCCAAAATGCACATGTCTGCCAAGTGATTGTAACATGCTCCTGGTAGTTGAGAATTACTGCTGTTCTAATGGAAGGAAGTCATGGCTATCTAAGGTAGAGAAACACTTCAGCCTAGCTCTTTGTTACTACATCTTCCCTGAAATATATGTGGTATAATTTTGTTGTTTATTTTTAACAAACATACTGGAATGTATACCAATAAGTGTTAGCTTTCTAGGTGCTCACTTTTGATGTACTTATTTTTAATTGCACCATCATCACCTGTAACACTTCAGAACTACTCTTTTAGAATTACCATATGGGGGCCCCGGGGTGGCTCATTCAGTTAAGTAGTGGCCTTTGGCTCAGGTCATGATCTCAGGGTGCTGGGATCAAGCACCACATCAGGCTTCCTGCTTGACAAGGAGTCTGGTTCTCCATCTGCTGTGCATGCGTGCGCTCTCTCTCTCTCGCACATAAATAAATAAAATCTTAAAAAAAAACAAAAACAGTTGCCTTATGAACCAATTTATAAATCGCACAAGAAAAGCACATTCAAAGCATGAGGGTTTTTTTTTTTGTTTTTTGTTTTCAATTAGCAATAATCGCGCCTCGGATAAACCTCATTGGCTACGATACTGCCACTGCGCAAAGCTTGTTGTTTTTTTTTTTAAAGATTTTATTTATTCACTTGACAGAGAGAGATCACAAGTAGACAGAGAGGCAGGCAGAGAGAGAGAGGGAAGCAGACTCGCTGCTGAGCAGAGAGCCCGATGCGGGACTCGATCCCAGGACTCTGAGATCATGACCTGAGCCGAAGGCAGCAGCTCAACCCACTGAGCCACCCAGGCACCCCTTGTTTTTTGTTTTTAAGATGATGGTTTTATCTTATTTTATTCCCCAGATTTGATTCCAAATGATATTTGGTGAGAGTCAGAAATCAAACTACAAAGTTCAAAGATTCTCTACCCTTGAGGATATTTAAAAAACTTAGTAGTAGAATCCCAAGGCAATTCTAAAATGTTTCAAGCTATGGCAGCATTTTTACTGTTGTTGTTTGTTTGAAGTAATCATTCTATTCAAGAATAACATACAGAATAACATACAGAAAAGGGAACATATCTTAAATATTCAGCTCAAAGAATGTTTACAAAGTTCACACACTCGTGTAATCACCAATCAGATTAAGAATTCAAATATTAGAGGCACCTGGGTGGCTCAGTCTTTTAATGTCTGCCTTCAGCTCAGGTCATAATCCCAGGGTCCTGAGATCGAGCCCTGCATTGGGCTCCTTGCTCGGCAGAAAGCCTACTTCTCCCTCTCCCACTCCCCCTGCTTGTGTTCCCTCTCTTGCTGTGTGTCTCTCTGTCAAATAAATAAATTAAATCTTAAAAGAAAAAAAAAGAATTCAGATATTATCAGCATTCCGGATGCTGGGATATTATCCTGTCTCCTCAGCCACTAATCCCTCTGAAAAGTAACCATTAATCTTTTATTGCCATAGATAAATATTGCCTGCTTTTGATCATTTTATAAATGGAATAAATCAGTATTTTGTGTGTGTGTTGGCTTCTTTTACGCAACATTATAGAATTCATCCTTGTTCTGTATAATAGTAGTTCAATCATTTGTATTAACTTGTAGTATTTCTGCTGTATGAATATCCCACAATTTGGTATTGATTTTAGTATTGATGTCTATATATGTTTTTCCATTTGGGATTATAATGAGTAAAGCTGCCATACAGATTCTTACATATTTCTTCTGTTGAACATATGTATGCATTTCTCTTCAGTATATATCTGGAAGTGGAGTAGAATTGCTGAGGCATTGTGTATTCATACATTTAGCTTTAATAGAATTAAGGAGAAAATTATTCTTGACAGTTGCTAGTAAGGCCGACTTTATTCAGGTCTCTCATGATAGGTATGGGGACTACCGCAATGGGGTTTTGCAGTAGGGGATAGAGATTGAGCTCAACTCCGAATATGATAAGAAAAGTGGAAATTTGTAGCCAAGGAGTTGGGTGGGGGGGGATTGGTGGATGGAAAATTACTAACAGAAGACATCAGGGAATAGGGGCCATTCTGGGTATACCAATCTGAAGGATTCTTGCTGAAGGCAGGCTGGGGTGATCAGATATTACCTAGGGTATGTTGGTGATAGAGGAATTTGTTCAGACATTGGGGGTAATCAGATATTGATGGTGGAGGATTCTGGCTAAACTGACTTAGCGGAATTCCTGCTAAAATTGGACCCTGTAAGGACAGAGATGGAAGCCCAAGGTCAGGCCTAGTCAAGCAGAGGGAACCTGACTGAAGTTTGATCAAGGAGAGAAACTTTGTCACAGATAATGCCAAACTGTTTACCAAAGTGGTTGTACCAATTTATTCTTGAACTAGCAGAGCATGAGAGTTCCAGTTGCTTTCCATTCTTTCCAAAACTTGATTATCAGTTTTAAATATTTTGAATATTTCTAGTGTATATAATGGTATCTCATGGTGTTTTTAACTTGTATTTCTTCAAAAACTGGTGATGAGGTTTGTTTTTTTTTTTTCAGATATTAATTAGCCATTTGAACATTTCCTTCTTTTGGAGTCCCTTTTCAAGTTGTTAGCCTTATTTCTACATTGGGCTATCTTTCATGTTGATTTGTAGGAATTTTTTATATAGTCCAAACGAGTCTTTGTATTGTGAGGATCTTCTTCCACTTTGTAGGTTACATTTTCTTTCTTTTAAAGGTATCTTTTGATAAAGAGAAGTTCTTAATTTCAATAAAGTCCAGTTTTTCAGTTTTTTTTTCAGTTTTTAAAATTAGAGCTTTTTATGTCCTGCTTAGGAAATCTTTTTTCTTCTTGAAGTCTTATTGTTTTACTTTGTCCATATTAGGTCTGTGATTGACTTAAAATTTATTTTTATATATGGTATCAGCAGGGGTTAAGATTCATTTTTTTCTTATAAAGATATTCAGTTGACTGAATATCAATTATAGAAAATAGCAACCTTTCACCTAGTGCACTGTAGGAATGTCTTTGTCACAAGGTGAGTGACCGTGTACATTGGGTCTTTTTCTGGACAGTCTTTTGTTTCAAGGACCTGCTTTATATCCTTGTGCCAATATCACACTATCTTAATTTCTTTTAGCTTTATACTTCCTCGTATCTGGTAGTCTAAGTCTTCTAACTTTGTTCTTTTTCAGGATTGTCTTGGCTATTATTGGTCCTTTACATTTCCTTAATGCATATTAGAATCTGCTTGTAAATTTCCACAAATGTCTGCTAGAATTTTGACTGGCATTGTATTGAATCTATACATCAATTTGCGAAGAATTGTGTTCTTGACAGTATTGAGTCTTATGATCTATTAACATGGTATATTCCTATATTTAATTAGGTTTTTAATTTCAGTAATGTTTTACAGTTTTGCATATAGAGGTCTTGTCCATTTTATGCAAAAAATTTGATGTTTTGGGAGCCTTCTTGTTAAGTTTGTCTTCTCAGGTGACTACTTTGGAGGGGACATCCTTGATTAATACACCAATTTTGATATGTTTTAAAAGGAGTCTCTTTGAGCATCTGGCTGGCTAAGTTGGTGGAGCATGCAACTCTTGATCTCAGGGTTGTGAGTTCAAGTTCCATACTGGGCATGGATCCTACTTAAAAAAGAGAAAAAAGGAGTCATCTTATTTTCATTTGTAGCAACAATTATTAGAAATTTGAGATTTGTTTTCTTTTGAGGTAGCTATTCATACTTTCACTAGTATTAACAAGTAGCCAAAAAAGAGTTACTCTTGGAGCCTGGGAGTTTTATCTTAGCTTGGAAATCTTTTGCACCCATCATTGAATGTTGCATATTTATGTATTTCACTATCTACATCCAAGGATGGTCTTTTATAAGTAGAATAATAAGCTAGCAAAGCTTTTGTGGCACTATTTGCCATAGTACATCTGGTCAATATTTTCAGTAATTAATCATATAAATTAAGGCTTCTTCCATACTTTCAGGGCCCCTGAAAATTTGGCTCAACTCAGCTTGTCCATTCATGAGTATCATTACCATGTAATACAACACATGGCTCTATTTAGGCTTGTCTCCTCCCTACATATTGTGTTTATTTCCTCATCTAGGCCTTTTTAATGCAGTTTTTCTCTTAACTAAATCCTACTGTTGTCAGATCCTTCTTTTTTTTTTTTTTTTTTTTTTTTTAGATTTTATTTATTTACTTGACAGAGAGAGAGAGATCACAAGTAGGCAGAGAGGCAGGCAGAGAGAGGAGGAAGCAGGCTCCCTGCGGAGCAGAGAGCCCGATGTGGGGCTCGATCCCAGGACCCTGAGATCATGACCCGAGCTGAAGGCAGCAGCTTAATCCACTGAGCCACCCAGGTGCCCCAGATCCTTCTTCCTGAAGGCTTATTTCTTACCTTTTCTTACCTTTTCTCAGTTTAATTACATATGATGTCTTCATACCGAAGATTTATCATTTAGTTTTATTTTGATTATTTTTAGTGTGTCAGTTTGTTTCCCTGGCTA
This sequence comes from Meles meles, assembly GCF_922984935.1. Taxonomy (NCBI): domain Eukaryota; kingdom Metazoa; phylum Chordata; class Mammalia; order Carnivora; family Mustelidae; genus Meles; species Meles meles. The sequence continues at coordinate 74,657,271 of NC_060074.1, forward strand.
AAGTGTCAGCTCTGTTAGAGCAAAGACTCCTTTCTTTCTCCTCTCCTATCTTCCCCCTCTACTGTCACTCCTCTGAGCTGAGTAAATGCTTGTTGATTAAGGACGATGTAGTACAAATTTAGTCTTACAGCACGGATTGAGGATTGACTCACTATGATCCTTGATTAGTTAGTTCTCTTTTGTCAGAGTATCAAGGCGGGGCTGGTTTAGGAGAGCAGGGAGGATGATAGGAAAGAGAAGGTCTCAAATACTCATGCTTATGATGTGCCCTTAGTTGAGGACTGCTGTGCTAATGGAAGGTGGCCTTAGCTACCGTGTATTGGGCTTCTTCTGAATGTCAGGCACTGTCCTAGGTTTGGGGGATAAAACAGAGCCTTTGCTTTCAAAGAAATCAGTAAAACCTGTGTGATAAGTTTGACAGTGCCTGTGTATCGAAAGTAGTACAGGCACCCCCCAGAGAGGGAGTTTTTAAGCTTTCAGTGCTGTTTTCTCTTTCTTATGCCGCCACCACTTTGGCGCCCTGCCAGCATGAATATATGTGAGCATGTGGTTTTGAGAGGCCACTAGACAGATCTTTAGGGAGAGGCAGTGCCTGCATCCTGAAGCTCGACTTCTTGTTTTAGGTGTCTGAAACCTCTAACACTGTGTACGAATGATTGTTTGATTCTCCCCTAGTTACTTACGTTCATGATTGTATTTCCCCCATGTTTATCATCATAGTCCATTCAGCAGACAACACAAGAATGGAATTAATCATTCCAGGCGAGCAGCATTTCTATATGAAGGCAGTGAATGCGGCGGAAAGACAGAGGTGGCTGGTTGCTCTGGGGAGCTCCAAAGCCTGTTTGACTGATACTAGGACGAAAAAAGAAAAAGGTAAACTTTATACTTTTCTTTCGTGATGAGAATATTTTCTTAAACGTAAATGTATAGTGTCTTGTGCACTTTTAGTTATCTGTCCTAAAGACATAATCAGAAATGTAGAAGATGATTTACATGCTTAGATACTTATTATAGTAAAAAAAAACTTGTGAACAATGCAAAGGTTGAAACTTAGTGGAACGGGTCAATAAAGTATAGGCTGATATAAGCTGATATGTAGCCAGTAAAATGTTTGCAAGGAATTTTAATAATGTGAGAAAATGCCCAACATTAAATGATAATTGGAAAAAAGCAGGATTCAAGGGGCGCCTGGGTGGCTCAGTGGGTTGGGCCGCTGCCTTCGGCTCGGGTCATGATCTCAGGGTCCTGGGATCGGGTCCCGCATCGGGCTCTCTGCTCGGCGGCAAGCCTGCTTCCCTCTCTCTCTCTGCCTGCCTCTCTGTCTACTTGCGATCTCTCTCTGTCAAATTAAAAAAAAAAAAGCAGGATTCAAAATCACATATATATTCATTGGTCAGCTCAGGAAAGCTGTGTGAAATTTGTCAAGTTGTTACCTTTGGAAGGGTAGTTTGTAGGAAGGAGACTTATTTTTTATGCATAGGGCTCCCTGCTCAGCGGGGAGTCTCCTCTTTCTCCCTTTGTCTCTCCTCCTGCTCATGCTCCCTCTCTCAAATACATAAACAAAATCTTTAAAAAACATATTTATATTTTGGGAGTGAGTTTGCAGTTGTTTGATTTTTCTTTTCTATTTTTTGGAGTATATAATACTTTTAATATAACAATTTTAATAATTAAAAATTACTAGGAGTTAGGTTACTGAAAACAAGTAAAACAAGGGTATTGAAAAATGAAAGCCTAGAATTGAATTTTAATCATTTAAAAATATATGAAAGAACATCATGGGTAGAGTATGGCTAAGGGTAGGATAAGAAGGAATGGAAATTCACGATAGCCAAAAGGTAGAAATAACCCAAATGTCCATAGACAAAGAAAGAGATAAACAAAATGTAGTATTATACATACAATGGAATAGTATTCAACATTTAAAAGGAAAGATATTCAGACACATGCTACAACATGGGTGAATCTTGAAAGGTAAGTGAAATAAGCCAGTCACAAAAGGACAAATATTGTATGACTACACTTACTGGGATACCTAAAGTAGTCAGATTTAGACAGAAGGTGGAGTAATGGTTGACCGGGGCAAGGGGGTGGGGGAGATGGGGCTTTTTTGTTGAATGGGTATAAAGTTTCAGTTGGGGAAGATGAAAAAATTCTGGAGATGGATGATGGTAATGGTTGTAGGCATTATGAATGTACTTAATGTCACTGAACTATATACTTAAAAATGGTTAAGACAGTAAATTTCATTATATGTATTGTACTATAGTTGGAAAAAAAAAGAATGGACTTAAATTTGAGTAGAAACTAATTTAGGTTAGGTCAAATGGGCAGATAGAGCTGGTTTGGTCCACTGTGGCTAGAGTGGCTTTGTGGCTAGTATCACAAAGCTGTGCCACTGATTCAGGGAATAGGGAGAAATGGCAGGATCTACTACGTGTATTTTCCCCTGCTTCCTCTGCTATTTACACTGCTAGTTTAGAAGGTATTGGTAGGTAATGACTGAGACTATGGCTGGATATTTACTCTTTCTGGACGTAGTAAAGAAAAGAAAGTAAGTTCTTAATAAAACAATTCTGAAAACGGTATAATATGAAGATGAAGTTATGGAAGGAAGAGAAGAAAATAGATGTTTATATGATAGTTTTAACTACATAAAAATTAAAAACTTCTCTGTGTTAAAATGCACAATAAAGAAAACTGAGAGCAGATAGATATGGAAAAGAGCATACAGTATATAGGAAGGGAAAAATTGCCATCTTTAATGTGTAAGAACTTTCATAAATTATTAATTTGAATATTAATAAGAGGAAAGTGAACATTACAACTGGAAAAACGTGTAAAGGTTAGAAAAGACCATTTACAAAAGAAGAAATTTTAAAAAAATTTTTTAATTTTTAAATGAAAGATGAGTAATGGAATGAGAATATTCTGGATAAAATATCCAGTGGTTGGGATTGGGGCTCTTGGGTAGCTCAGTTGGTTAAGTAACCAACTCTTGATTTTGGCTAAGGTCAGGATCTCAGGGTAGTGAGATGGAGCCTTGAGTTCTGTCAGGTGCCATGCTCAGTGTGGAGTCTGCTTGAGGTTCTTTCATCTCTCTGCCCCTCTGCCACTCATGTGCTCTCTCTCTCTCTCTCAAAATAAGTGGGATCTTTTTTAAAAAAAGATTTTATTTATTTACTTGACACACAGAGAGAGAGACAGTGAGAGATGGAACACAAGCATGGGTAGTGGGAGAGGGAGAAGGAGTCTTCTTACTGAGATGGGAGCCGGATGAAGGACTTGATCCCAGGACCCTGGGGTCATGACCTGAGCTGAAGGCAGACGCTTAAAGAGTGAGCCACCCAGGCTCCCTAAAATAAAGAAAATCTTTAAAAAAATCCAGTGGTCATCACCCTGCCTCTGGAAATTAATCTACCTAAACTTCATGTCAGATATATGACTCCCATTTTTTCCCAGTTGTCTGAAGAAACGGTATTTCTTCAAGACCCTTTTATCCTATTTCCAAGAGCTCCCACCTGGTAAGCTGTAGGTATTTATATCTATTGCCTTACTTTTAAAATGATTCCATTTGTTTTATTGCTCAAAGAATATGAAAACAAACTAAGTGAATGTTTATACATGTTGCCTTCAGAAATAAGCGAAACCAGTGAATCACTGAAAACCAAAATGTCTGAACTTCGCCTCTACTGTGATCTCCTAATGCAGCAAGTTCATACTATCCAAGAATTTGTTCACCATGATGAGAATCATTCATCTCCCAGCGTAGAGGTATACAGAAATGATCCCTTTATGTCTGGTTATGCTTTGTAATACCCTGATGGGTGAGGTTCTTCCCAAGGGGTGACAGAGAAGCATTTTCTAAATGAGCTATTTTTAGCTACTCTGGGCTGTCCCTACTACAGACTCTGGATATCTGTAGGATCTTCTAGATCATATCTGTGCACCCAGAGGAAAGCAGGAAGCAGCACATTTCTCTGGGAAATCAAGGCATATTTTTGCAGCCAATCTGACGATTTGGAGGTTGGGGTAGGGAAGAAGCATTCCAGGCTTTGTTTTCCAGACTGGAATCATTAGGCAACCACTATTCTCTTTCTTTTGGTATATAACGCCCCAGTTTCAGTGACTGAGAGTTGATAATTTAACTATTTTCAAAGAACTTTTAAAAAGTGTCCTCAGAAGAGTAATGTAGGAATCAAATTTCAGATTTGTGGGACCCGGCTCTGAAATAGGTTCACACTTTCTGATAAAAGAGGGTCAGTGGGCCCTCCTTTTCTCTGGGTGAGAGGCTGGCGTGGTTCCCATTTCCTTCTACCTGACTTGGGAGAAATGGGACAAGAAATCTTTCTGCCCCTCCTGTGGCCTTCTCCTGGTGGGAAATAATCTTCTGTGAGGTCACCTCTGGTTGCAGGCATGTGAAACCAGAAGGGCATTTACTGTTTCACCATAAGCTCTCTGGAGGTAGGTGCCCTCACATTTGCTCCGGCAGCTCAGTGGTGGTATTGAGGACCTGGGCTTGTTCTGTCTTTCCACTCTGCCATTCTTGGTGTATTCAATTTTTCCCCTTCTGCCCAAGACTTCAGGGTGACTTCCAAGGTCACACAGGCGCAGGAGGCAGTTGGGGTAACCAGGGTGGAAAAAGACCTCAATTTGCTGTCCTGGGTTTTTATCCGGGAAGAAAAGTCTCAGCAGCTCCTCAGTGGATTTCTTATTTTTATTTTTATTTTTTTTTTGATCTGGGTCAAAAGGAACTTAAGAAATACCAATATTTGACTAAGGGTCATGGAGTAGCCAGGACTGGCTCAGACCAATCTGTATTCACCCCCCAGGGTCAGGACACATTGCTGTCACCAAAAAAAAAAAAAAAAAAAAAAAAAGATTGAGGTTTGTATTCTACCAAGAAAGAAGTGGGAGAAGGGGTTGGAGGTAGATATGAATTGTGCCTGCCACTAAGTAACTCTCAGGGTGTTCTACCACTGTGACCTCCTTCAGAATTTGGATGCTTAGAAAATTACTGTTTAGTTAGATTTATCTAAGATACATTTTTGTACATAGTTTTTAGTACGTTTGGTATTTGGTTTAAATGCAAAACTTATTTTTTCTTAGACTCTAATTCATGCATTGTTTGCTTGATAAACATTTCTTATTCATGAATTGCTTTAATTTTCTAAGGTAGTGTATTTTGAGTAGATTTGCACATAAGCTAGTAAGGTGTCTGTTGGAGGTAATGTTTAGTCACTTGATTAGAATATGGTGCATGATTCCATCTAGTCGTGTGTGAGTCTGTTCAACTCAGTGTGTAATTTTTCAGAACATGAATGAAGCCTCTTCTCTGCTTAGTGCCACATGTAATACATTCATCACAACACTTGAGGAATGTGTGAAGATAGCGAATGCCAAGTTTAAACCTGAGATGTTTCAGCTGTCCCATCCGGATCCCTTGGTTTCTCCTGTGTCACCTTCTCCTGTTCAAATGGTTAGGAATTGTTTGTTTGTTTGTTTGTTTCCAGTGATGTTGCATGTTTGTTTCTGTTTTTATTTTTAAGGAAGGAAACTGGCAGTGGGAGGGAAATAGTTAACAGATTGAGTCAACAGATCTAACATCTTCGGTGTTGGAGCCTCTCACATTTTGGGCTTAGCATGTGCCAGGGTCCTGATTGCCTCCCCTTGGAGGACCGTGCCATTTATTCCAGTGTGCTGGGGAAATATTAAAATGCTCTGTGGGTGCTGGGACACAGAAGAGGTTGGGGGCACTGCTCTCCTTGGGATAAAATTAAGCAAAGGGATAAAATTGAGCAAATCTTAAAGGAGTTGTAAGGGGTTTGAAGCAACACGATATGGGGAAAACAGTATTTTGTAGTCAGTATTTGATTCGAGCCCTCTGAGTAGGCAAGTTACTTAATCTCTCTGGATCTCATTTTCTTCATCTCTAAAATAAAGGGTCTCCTCCATCAGCAGGTCACTGCAAAGGGGCTGACCTGTTTAACACAGGTGCTTTTTTTAGTTCTTTCCCTCTGATCGCCCTGAACAACGAGTACTCTTTGCTGGGGGCAGTGGACTCGTTGTTCTTCCCAAGCTAATAAACTCGCTCAGGCAAGCTATACAGAACTCGCAGGTGAGACAGAGTTTGATGAGACTTTTACATTTCTTTCATCCAGGTGTTTTCAGGAATATATGTGTGTGTGTGTGTGTGTGTGTGTGTGTGTGTGTGTGTATATATACACATATATATACACACACATACATATATACATACACATATATATATGTATTTATGTGTATGTGTGTGTATATGTATATATATATACATATACACACTTATTTTTTTAAAAAAGATTTTATTTGACAGAGAGAGAGAGATCACAAGTAGGCAGAGAGGCAAGCAGAGAGAGAGGGGAAAGCAGGCTCCTCACTGAGCAGAGAGCCCAATGTGGGGCTCGATCCCAGGACCCTGAGATCATGACCTGAGCCGAAGGCAGAGGCTTAACCCACTGAGCCACCCAGGCGCCCCTACACACTTATTTTTTATTATTTTTTTAAAAGATTTTATTTATTTGTCAGAGAGAGAGAGCGAGAGCGAGCACGGGCAGACAGAGTGGCAGGCAGAGACAAAGAAGCAGGCTCCCTGCCGAACACAGAGCCCAATGTGGGACTTGATCCCAGGACCCTGGGATCATGACCTGAGCTGAAGGCAGACGCTTAACCAACTGAGTCATGCAGGCATCCCAGGAGCCCTTTTATAGAAGGAAGAATGCCACCTGATATTATTTTAGCAATTTCTTGAAGGCTTGTTAGAAGAAGGAATAGAGGGGCACCTGGGTGGCTTAGTGGGTTAATCCTCTGCCTTCGGCTCAGGTCATGATCCCAAGAGTCCTGGGATCAAGCCCCACATCGGGCTCCCTGCTCAGCAGGGAACCTGCTTCCCCCTCTCTCTTTGCCTGCCTCTCTGCCTGCTTGTGACCTCTCTCTTTCTGTGTCAAATAAAAAAAATAAAAAAAAAAAGAAGAAGGAATAGGGTACAACTTACTTATTTCAAGGTTCTTTTATCCATCCCGGCCAATTTAGCAATATGAGATTAAGTAAAGATTATTACCTGAATTTATGTATGTATGTATGTATTTATTTATTTGACAGAGATCACAAGTAGGCAGAGAGAGAGAGGAGGAAGCAGGCTCCCCGTTGAGCAGAGAGCACGATGCGGGACTCGATCCCAGGACCCTGATATCATGACCTGAGCCGAAGGCAGAGGCTTTAACCCACTGAGCCACCCAGGCACCCCACCTGAATATATTTAGATCATTATTTTCTTATCAATGTATGGTGGGCTTATAACGTCCCCTGGGACAGGCATACTATGAAAATGGGTTTTATGGGAAAATTAAATTGGCAGGTGCTAGATTAACTTGAATGGGTTTCTCTGTCATAAGACTTCTTAGAACCTCTTTTATGCTAACATGTATTATGAATCTCTGAGAAGGAGAGGTGGTATGCCTTATTTCTGAAATTTATTTGACCCTTCTTATATATTTTTGAATAACATCTCATAGGACAGTAGTATTCAGTAGAACAGTTTGACAATACTGCTTTATAAAACAATTATGAAATAACCTATATGGTTGAACAAGAAAAGACATTTTGAGATGGGTGTATATATATTACAATGTTATGTTCCTATTACAATGTTATGTTCCTAGATCGGGCATGTTCAGGATGGTATGGTAGTAGATGTCTGTTCTAGGGCTGTGTTCCTGAGGTTGATACATAAGGGCTACACCGTTTTTTAAGGTGTCAAGTACAGACTTTACTACAAATTCTACTGTATTTGACTTCATAAAATCAAATGCAATAAAACCACCTCAAAACTGCCTTGTTTTTGTATTGGATTTCTGAGGAAAATGCCTTCTGTTACAAATGCTCTGTAGTGTATTTTATGTCTAAGAAACTATAATAACTGTCTGCTTTAAACCAAAACCTTTTATCAGTAGCAGCCATACAGGAAAGTCCAATAAGCTAATCTAAAAAATACTGGCTAGGGGTGCCTGGGTGGCTCAGTGGGTTAAAGCCTCTGCCTTCGGCTCGGGTCATGATATCAGGGTCCTGGGATCGAGCCCCGCATCGGGCTCTCTGCTCAGCGGGGAGCCTGCTTCCCTTCCTCTCTCTCTCTCTCTCTCTCTGCCTGCCTCTCTGCCTACTTGTGATCTCTCTCTCTATGTCAAATAAATAAATAAAATCTTTTTAAAAAATACAAAAATAAAAAAAATACTGGCTAGGGACTGTTTATTTTTACTTGCTTTGCCATTTTACTCCATACATCAAGCACAAATTATGGCTTATGATAATTAGTTCTGGAGGCACAGCATGGAAAAAAAGTTCAGACAGTCTTTTTGGGAAAATCTTTTTTTTTCTTTTTAATAAAATGAGTAAATGGAAAATGAATCTATAAAAGATTTGAGAGTTCTAAAATTATTTAAACTGATTTTTAAGCTACTTTATGTAGTTAATCTCATTGTGTCCCTTCCTAGAATAAATGTGCATTCATTTTATTTAAAATCATAATCAGAAGTTCAACAATCATCATTTTGACCCACAGATTGAATGATAATTGTAATTGGGATGTCCTTGTGTGAGTAATGCCAAAGGACTTGACTTCTGTTAAAGGAGATGTTAATGTCCATCTGCAGCTTAATGTCAATCATATTCGTGTTCCTGGTCTATAAATTGGGTTGGTCATATCTGTTATCATTTCAGCTGGGACTTCTTCGAGCACCTGGTGTCTCCTGTTACAAATACGGCAGGCATTTATATAACACAGATGTTAGACTTGGACTTGTAAGACCCTTGAGCCCCTGCGTATAAAAGCAACTGACCTTAGCCTGTAGTATAAACTTTGCTTTTCAGGTACCTTGCTGAACATTGAAATAATCTATTCTAATTGGGAATCTCCTTCCATTTTTTTGGTGGAGTAGTTGGATCTTTTAAATTAAATTTGGTATTTGCCATATTTATTAATGCTCTTAATCACGTTTTTAAAATTATTTTAAAATACATGTTTTAGAGACCTATTTGAGACTTTGGATTCTTCTTCTGAGTTCTTTAAAGACTTGAATTACTAATGCCATCTCCCATGAAAACCATACTTTAGAACATCTGTGTAACAGCTACCTGAATAATGAATTATAAAGAGAAGCCTTGCTACCAAATTCTTTTCCTGGCCTTTAAGAAAAAGAGAGGGAGAGATATTAGAATATTTTCTGTCTTGCTACATATTCCTTTAAATAGTATGGTTTTGGGGGTTGGTTATATACATTTTTTATATTTTTATATATAAGCACACACTCAGACACATATGGTACATATAAAATTTGATTTTTATTACTGAGAAAAGAATCTAGCATGTTTTTGATATATGTTGAGAAAGATTCCAATTAATGGCTATTAGGGGCAAAGCTTGACATTGTGCTGATAGTGTTGCTTGAGTCTGTAAAAGATAAATTTCTTGGCCAGTCATCTTTTCCTCTGAGCAGATTTGTGTTAATTATAGTAATGATAATAAATTAGAACTGTATTATTCTACTTGGTGTATGGATTATGCTCATTTTCCTTTTCTGTTTCTAGATGAAGCGTTCTGTCAGCCATCCTGGTTCTTGCAGTTCAGAGAGGTAAAATAAACTTTTCTTCTAATCATGTTCTCTCAAAATGATACCTACTCAGAGAAATTTTTTGGGCCTTTAACTTGAAGTAGTGTGAGTTGGCAACTTTTTGAGCTGAGCCTGGTTCTGATTTGCTTAGCATTATATCTAAGTATAGGGCCTAACCCCTGTAGTAGGTAGTCAGTGAAGATAAAAATGAGTGAAAAAATTCACCAGCAAGGTAAACACCTTGTCAGCTCTTGTACCCTTTTTAAATGTTTGAAATTATATCAAATGATGGTTATAGAAATCCATTTTGAGGTACTGGGGGGGGGTCCAAAGCTTAGGCTTACTTTACGACAGCTTTCTATAGTCTTACATTCATTCTGATCTGTTGTTTTGTTAAGAGTTAAAGATCTTATTGAAAAAAGAGAAAAACCAATCGGTACTTTAAATTTATATTCATAATATAAATTTATATTCATAGCCACACATTTAAGATGTTTATCTTCTAGATAGATCTTGCTAATATCCCAGGCTACTCAAGTGTTCTTTATCTTGGTAGGTCTTTTAAGTTGCTCTGATTGGTTCTTTGGAAAACAATGAAATTGTAGTGGCATTAGCTTTTATTTCTCTACATTAAGAAAAAGTGCTCACTGAGCCCTTAGTATTGTCACTCCCCCCCACCCGCCCACCATGAGTATGTAACCTCTGAACTACCTTGTGCTCAGAGGAGCCCTGCGATGTGTACATACCTGATCCTGTCAGGGAGTGAAGAGTTTCACCAGTTAAGTAAAAGCTTGAACCCTTTTACAAACTTGTATTTGTGATACATATTTTTCTGAACTGTATTTTATCCTTTCTACCTTATTAGATAAAATATAACTAGAATTAAAAAAAAAAAAATGGGCTGGATATCACAACCTGAGATCAGGACCCTAAAGTCAGAACCTGAGCCAAAACCAAGAGTCGGATGCTTAACCAACTGTGCCTCGTGGGTGCCTCACGTAGGTGCCCCAAACATAATTAGAATTTTAAAATTATATTTTCTTGATAAATCAGGATAGTCATTATGAACAGTAATGTTGGGCTTTCCATAGAGTAGTAGCTGAAGTGCTGTTGAGTGGTGCCGATTTGCTTCTGTGCTGCATATTTTAGATTGATTTTTCTAGTTTTCTAAGCTGTTTTTTGTTGTTGTTGTTGTTGTTGTTAATGTATTTAAGAGAGAGCATGTGTGAGAGGTGGGGGAAGGAGCAGAGGGAGAGGGACAAGCAGACTCAGCATTAAGTGGGAGGCCAGACACCAGGGCTCAGTCTTACCACACTGAGATCATGGCCTGCCTGAGCTGAAATCGACAGTTGATGCTTACCTGACTGAGTCACCCAGTCGCCCCACAGACTGCTTTTTTCAAAAATAGTTTTTGTAGCCTCTATTTGCCAGGGCTATTTGTTTTTGCTGCTGTCAGGGAGCTGACTTCTAGCATGTTCTTGCCCGCTTGCCTATCCCCTTCACGCTGCTATTTTTGATCAGATATGGATTGATACTAGATACATGCACTTGTGAAGTCATTTGTTTTCAGACATTTGTTAACCATCTGATACGTCTACGGTCTCACTGGCCCCTTCTCTGTAAAAGAAGTTGCTTTCTTTTACCCCCTTTCCATTTAGTTTGGCTCAGAGGTCTTATTCTTCAGGTTACCAGCTGGATTCTAAATGATTTGACTTGCCTGTGGCCTGACCTCTGAAGGAATCAACAGTTGCTAAAATAAAATTTGGAAATAAAAATAGTTCCACTTTCATTTAAAGAAGTCATTTAAAACTCCAGTTAAGGGGTTCCTGGGTGGCTCAGTCCATTAAGTGTCTGACTTGATTTCGGCCCAAGTCATACGTTCAGCGTCATGAGACCAAGGCCCATGTCTGGTTCATGCTGAGTCTAGAGCTTGCCCCAGATTCTCCCTCTCCCTCTGACCCTCCTGCCCTACCCACATCCTCCACTGATGTGTGGGCACACTCTCTTTAAAAACAAACAAACAAAAAAACCCACTCCAGTTGAGGGTATTATCTTTTGTTTAAGGCCTTACAATGTAATGCATTTTATTTACTTTGTAGGAGTAGCCACTCTGTGAGAGAACCAGTATCTACACATCACCGACTCGCCCAGCGCCGCCGAAGAACCTACTCAGATACAGACTCTTGTAATGATATTTCTCTTGAAGACCCAGATAGTGAGTTAAATGGGGCTCTGTCTCTTTCTTTGGCTTATTCTCCAGAATTGTTGTGGTGCCCTCTAAGCGTTGACATAAATGGAGGATACTGAGAGTCAACACTGTAACTTTGCCCTTGGATTCATTCCTTAATTCAGAGCCAGGCAAACAGCACACAATCCGCAGAAGCTCGTATTTCCTCTTACAGACACCTTTGTTATTAACTAAGAAGTGCTGAATACATCCATGTAAGTGCCGTATCTTTGATTTATAGATATAACATCAAAAGTTTTCTTCCCACATTTTAGTAATCTCTTAATAATGTTCCACTCCCACTATATTTACATTTCAAAAACATTTTAGGAGAAAGCATGAATTGTGGGTAGGATTCCAGGGGAAAATAAAGACAAGGTCTAAGTTCAGAGAAAAAAAAATCAGCATTATTACTTAAATAATTTCAAAGGGCTAAATTTTTCAGGTTGTGGTTAATTATAGTAGCATTTATTTCTGTACCTTTTTCTCCCTTTTCTTTAAAGAGGCAACATACTGTGATTGAATACTTTAGGAAAGGTTTTGTGATTTATGTTAGTTATTTTTCTCTTCAGAGAGAAAGCTTTGAAAGTATGTCAGAATATCTAGTTAGACAGTAGTGACCGTGATTTCTAGTGAACACAAATAGGGTCTTACTATTAACGACTCCATTAGTAGACTTCTGCTTTTCAGAGTCTTTACTCTTGACCCTGAAACATGTGTGATGGAAATTACATACAGTTCCTACTTAGGGGATAGGTTGTGTTTCAAGAATTTGTAAGTCTGTTGTTTGGAACACAGATTTTATTTCTCTTGTGGAAATGACATCATAAACAGTGTTTAGATTTCTTTAGGTTGCCTGGAAGAGCCCAGCTAATTCACTTTGATTAACATTTGTTTTACTGAACCAGAAAGTTAAACAGGTTTAATGAGAGCGGAAGATAGAGTTTGTGAAGATGGTGGAGATTAGAGAGGGACTGCTGGTCATTTTCAGATTTTTAGAAGATGATGACATCTTTTTTTGTTGTTGTCTATTTTTCTTTAGAGCACTACTCTATGCTTATTGCCATTTTTGAATTTAAGTTGGGACAATGGGTAAAAGAAGGAAGGAAGAGGGGTGAGAGTGGGAAGGGGAAAGGAGAAAGAAACTTTTCCAGGCCGATTTAGTACAACTTGGAGGAGATAAGAGGAAGAGAGTTAGAGGTTAGGTGTGAAAAGAAAAGTTACCAGAGGCAAATAGCGTAGATTCTGATTTGCTTTGTTCTTTCTGCCTGGTTTATGTGCCTCTTTGAGTCTAAAGCCCATGAAAAGGTTCTATATGCTGCCTTGTACTTTTCTGTAGATGCTCTCCTTTTTACTCTAAGGGGATCATTTTCATTTGTGATGGTGAAAGTAATTTTTTAAAAAATCCAGCCATTTTTCTTAGCTCTCTTTTAAGCACCCTGGTTTTGATTTTTGAAAACAATTTTCATAAGCTCTCAGTGTGCATGCCCGAGTCCATTTGGCATTCCCTTAGCTAGCTGTTAAGGAGTGTAACAGAACCAGTCACACATACTGCACACACGTGTACACACACACGAACATCCCTGTTTATATACATAAATGTATCTCAGGTCTCTAGGTCAGAAGTTTTATCCTTAGATTTCCTTCTGTTTATCCTAAAGTTTAGTGTCTCAGTTAGTTGATAAAGCAGAGACTGCATTTTAGTGCTCTTTTTTAGAAAGTACATGTTTTGCAGTTGGGCAGTCTTGATGTCGGCCCCACTAAGAATATTTATCCCCAAATATTCTTTTCCTTGAGAGAGAAAATGCCTTCTATTTTTTATTAACTAGATTTAAGAAAATTATAAAAGTAGTAACTGTTCGTGGTAAAATCAAGTACCATGTACATAAAAAAGCGCAGTCATTTTGGGGTGGGGCCATGCCTGGGCACTCAGCCCGCAGCTGCAGCAACAGTTCTGTGAGTTGTATTCCACGTGGAAATATAGGGACTCCCGGTGGCAGGTACCTTGTCAGCTTTGCTCAGGAAGTCTTATGATGAGAAGAGCAAGACCCGAGTTAGACCTCATTCTATTACCAGTTGTGTGATCTTGGGTTAGGCATGTAACCTTTTTTGGGTCTTATTTTTTTGTTTTTCCCTAGAAAACAAGGGGGATGCTAACAGCATTACCAGAGTCAGGCTGAAGAAGCCATAGTTAACCAAGACCACATTCACTTCAGCACATATTTCTGACTGCCCATTATGTGCCAACTGTGCTTCTAGCAGTGAACAAAACAAATATCTCTACTTCTGGTAGCCTCATAATTTATTTCCTTAACTATGAAGTTTCTCCTTACGATTGCAATAGCAGGAAAGTGAGATTTTTCTCTACCAGGCAAACAGTCAAAACATTAATAGGAAGCTGAAGGAATTTCATGTCCCTAAATAGGAAATTTAAAATGTTGTTTTTTCTCCACAGGGAACTGGAATTCATATCGATAGGATGTTTAACCTTTTAATTAATTTCTTCATAGGACCTGTTCACTGTTCAAGAAATGCCCTCAATGGAGATTTGACATCAGCAACCATTCCTGAAGAAAGCAGACTTCTGGCCAAAAAAAAATCTGAATCGGAAGATCCTCTTCCATCCTTCTCTTCCTGAGGAAACGGAAGTGTCCAACTTCCTCTAAGTATTGCTATGCAAAAGCTGCTGTAATTAAACTATGTTATAGGGAGTAGTTTTTCCCTTAGGATTTCTCTGCACTTTATAGAATACTGTAAAACAAACAACAACAAAAAAAACCCCCACATACCTTTGAAGTGTATTTTATCTTTATATAGTTTATTTGCAAGAGTATTTTCCTAATAACTTCACAGTATGAATGTGCATCTTTTTTTTTTTTTTTAAACAAATGATGGTGTAACATTTTGACCTCCATAAGGACAAATGTAGATATTTTTCTAAAAACTGTGAGGGACTGACAGATGAGTCAGTGTGTATTGTAGCTTATAAACATGAAATCTTAGAAACATAAGGTTTCTGTTTGACAGAAGTGTGATATTTGTAACTTGTGCCATGGACCAAATGGTCACTTTATCCCAGCTAAAAATGAGTTACGATAGCAGCTTGATGGAGATTCTATTGTAGTCCTTAAGCAAAAGGAAACATTTAATATTCTAAATATTTTTAGCCCAAATACCGTGACATACTGAGGATTTTTTAAAAACCAGACTGTGCTGTCCTTCATACGTGAAGTTGACACTACTGATTTGTCAATACCAAATGTTGGGTTAAACTTTTTTTAACTTTATTTTTAACTTTTATTTATTTATTTTTCTGTTGCATCAAAAAAATGATTGCATCCTAACTTTTATGACCTACCAAATTTAAGATGTGTATACATTGTTATTTACATTGTTCTAGAAAAGAGGTTAATGTTGTAGTGACCTTGCTCACTTATACCAGAGAAATAAATGCCTTTCAATGGAAGAGGATTTTAGTGCTTTTTTTCCTAAAATAGACATTAAGCTGCTGTTGTAAGGTATTAATTTTTGCGGCTCTAGACTATCTAGGGACATTTTTTTATTTATGACTATTTATACAAAAAAGGAATTCTGTCAAGGTGACTGCTCTACATCACTTGAGAATGGCATTATTTAATTAAAGAGTGAATAGCATTTTTTGGTAGTGCCTGTCCATACCTATTGTCAGTGTTTGCCTTGTAAACTGTTTTTTTGTTTTGTTTTGTTTTTTTAAATTCATTTTGGAGGGATGTTTTTGTCCAAAGTCTTGGATGAGGAGCACTTTAAAACAAACTGGTTTGGTGTTTTTAAGTTAATCACATGTTTAATAAATATATGGTTTTTGCATTCAAACTCCTCATATAATACATTGTATTTTTTATATTATTGATACTCTGTCTAATCTTTATCAAGTGCTATTAGTATTCTTTATTGCTTTGGTTTTGTTTGTATATTTTTTTGGTTTGTTGCATATTTTTTGAGGCATATTTTTTGGTTTGTTGCCTATGAGCTTAGAATAGTGTGGCCTATTTCACTTTAAATTTCTCTTGTAGGTTTATGTGGGACTTTTTTTAAAGAGTTAATATTTGGTATTTACTTCACTAAAAATAAATCTGTAATTATAAGTTTAAAATGGACATAAACAATCTAAATGCATTAATATTCATTTAGATAAACTATGCTACTTAAACATATTTGTGATTTTAAATAGCACACAGATCATTAGACTATCTTAAGTGGAATTTTTTTCTGCTCATATGTTGTACTTCATACATTTGATTTGAGAAAATTTTAATGATATAAGTTTTATGTTGAGTGAGTTATCAGAATTTTTGCTTTTTTTTGTGGTAGTAAGAATTTGCATAGTGATTAGATCATGAAAGTCAAGGTGCTACTGATAGGGCGTTTTCAGGTTGGTATTTTTTTTGTTTTGAACCAGGAGGTTTATAATGAAAACACTATACCAGGCTTTTGAACTCATAGGAAATAAATCCATTTTTTATTGCTTTATCCAAAAAGATGACTTCTTGAACAGTTTTCTGTAAATATTTTTTAAAATAAAATACTATCATTTCTGGGTCGCATCATTTTTTCCCCCTTGAAACGGGTGCTTTGAACAGGTGTTGCCATATTCCTCAGTATGGCTTTTATTGTTACTGGAATCTGCTTTTTCCCCTTAGGAACCAACACATTTGTGAAATCATTTTTTGGGGGGAGTATAAATGTATCCTGAATGACATCTAGATTTGGATTAGTGACTTGATAGCATGAAGCAACGTGCAAAGCCTCAGTGAACCTTGGGTTTTGAGGAGCCCTGTGTATGTTCAAGTATGGCCTGACTTTTCTGAATTATAAGAAAAAGGTAAACCAAATAAGAACAATTCTATCAGAATTTTATCTTGTCAGAATTTTCTGTAATGTATAGGTATTGGTTTTTTGCTTTGTCTAGGCCTTGAGGTTGTTGAGAAACTTGGGGACTTCTGGTATCTCATTAATCTAAGCAAAGCCAGTGCTGCTTTTCTTTCTAAGTGCCTGGTTTCTGTTGTGTGGGAACCCAGGCCTCCACAGTTAAAGTGACTTGGATGCAAATTCTTTTCTAACTGGACTACATTTGAATCCTGTTATGTTACATTGAATTATTGTGTTATCTTCGATCAAGACATGTTGAGAAATGGATGCTGTTTCTTGAATTTAGTTCTACAGCAGGAGATGAAGTATCTTTATTTCCATAGTCACCATGGAACCTTTGACCCTAAAGTGTATTTTTCACTGTGCATTCTTACACTTGGCATTTAAGTTAGAAATCATCATGAAGATCTCAGGAAATATATCTTTGTAATATATTACTATTATACTGCTGTTAATACTAATTCCATGTATATTACTGTATCATTAATTTAGATTCTACCAGTTCTCCCCCCCCCCTTTTTTTTTATTAAATAAAGTGCCTCCAGGTCTGTCGTTTGAGCCTTTCTGTTGCCCTTCCGTAGAGAGGGTAAGGGCCGGAAAGAAAGCCTGGTGAGGCTGGAGCGCCTTGTAAGAGGTCTTTTAGTAGCCCAGGTGGGGTAAGCAGGTTGTAGCTAGTAAAGAAGGTTTCCTTTTCTTGTCTTTCCGGTTCCCCAGTTCTCCTTTCTTTGAATTCATACCAAATTTGTCAATGAAAAACATTTTTAAAAAATTTCTTTTTATTAAAAAGTAACTCATGCACATAGTTTATAATGAAAAAAAAAAAAAAAAAAGGTCCCTCTCCCCGGCTTAGTGCTCCAGAGATAAGCACTTTCAGCTCTTACTGGTTAGTCCCTACTTGAAAATATACTGTGTTCCTTTGTCTTGATTTATCAATTTCAGAAATGCTTTTTTGAGTTTCTTTCAGAGCAAGCAGGATTTGCTTTTCTTCTATCTCTCCCTCCCCCTATTGCTTCCCCATATCCCAATCTCCCAATATAGGTTAGCTGCAGATTTTTATAAAATCAGTAGCTACACGGTAGTTCCCACTTATCTGCTGTTTTGCATTCTGTGTCTTTGCTTGCTTTGGCTTCAATTACCCACACTTAGTCGCTGTCTGGAAGCAGGTGATCATCCTTATGTCATCAGGGCAATAGTAGCCTAACATGTCACAGCGCCTGTGTCAATCACGTAGGCACGTTATCATCTCATGTTGTCCAAGGAGAAGGGTGAATACGATATTAGAGAGACCACGTTCACTGAACTTTTAGAGCAGTATGTTGTTATAATTGTTCTATTTTATTAGTAGTTGTTGTTAATCTGTTACTGTGCCTAATTTATAAGTTAAACTGTATCAGAGGTATATATGTGTAGGGAAAAACATAGTGTGTTTTGGGTTCAGAGCTAGCTGCAGTTTCAGGGGTCTCCTGGGGCCTTGGAACGGGTCCCCAGGGATAAGGGGGGGGGGACTGCTATAAATGTTGGTTATTCATGAACCCCAGGGTGATCTGTCAGTATTTCTTCTCTACTAGGCCCTTATTTTCCCCAGAATTAATAACTGCCTGATTTTAAAATTTTGCTTAGTTTTTTAAGTACCTATCACAAAGAGTATCCAAAGGCTTAAGTGCTCAAAAACATCAAATAATCTATCGGTTCCTTTTTTTTTTTTTTCTTTTAACCTTTGGAGACCTTTCTTCCAAAATCCTTTGTCTTCTGCCATCTGGAGTGTTGCTTTTCAGGCCAGTTCATGGCTTGGCAGTCATTCTGGGACCTATTCTCTTTTTTGGTCTTAGGTTGCATTTCCTGTTTATTGGATCCTATGACTTCCTCTTTCTTGATTTACTGTCCCTTTTTTGCTGAAGTGTATTCACCGCTGAAAATTTGCTTGGAAAAGTGCATGAGAGGTGAAGATTTTGAAGCTTTACAGGCCTGAAAATGTCTCTATTCTTGATGGATTGGTAGTTTGGAGTATATGTTGAAAATAATTTTTTTCTTGGAATTTTAAAGGCAGGGCCACATTGTTTTATTCTATTTGTTATTTTTATGAGAATTCTGATACTAGTTTTTACACAGACCTGCTTTTACACTCTGGAGGCGTTTAGGAGCTTCTGCCTACCCCTGATGTTTCATGATGTTGTGTGGGTCTTTGCTGATTCATGTTGTTGGGTACTCGACTTGGTGGAGTCCTTCAATTGGGAGACTTGTCTACTTAATTTCTGGGAATATTTTGTGTTACCTTTCTGATAATTTTCTCTCCTCCTTTTTCTCTAGCCTGTCTCTCTAGAATTTCTGTTATTTAAATGTTGGAACTTCCAGATTGAGCCTCTAATTTAAAAATTTTTTCCTCTCTAGTTTCTCATTGAATTATATATTATCTTCCAGCTCTCCTGAAATTTTTTAAACTATTTTAATTTCTTTCTTTTTTTTTTTTTT
This sequence comes from Meles meles, assembly GCF_922984935.1. NCBI lineage: Eukaryota > Metazoa > Chordata > Mammalia > Carnivora > Mustelidae > Meles > Meles meles. Next base: position 74,676,519 of record NC_060074.1, read on the forward strand.
GAAGATTTATTTATTTTAGAGAGAATGAGAGAGAGAGAGTGGGGAGGGGGAGTGAGGGCCAGAGGGAGAGGGAAAGAGAGACTCTCAAGCAGACTCCCCACTGTGTCCAACATGGGCTCCATCTCACACCCCTGAGATCATGACCAAATCAAGATTCAGATGCTTAACTGACTGAGCCACCCAGGTGCCCCTGTATTTTAATTTCTAAGATTTTTTTTCCCTCTTTGTTCGTTTTTTAAAAATATAATATCCTGGTTGGATTTCAGTGGAGATCTTTTCTTTGGAGCCATTTGGTTTCTCTAGAAAGGACTCTTGGGTTTTGGTAGCAGGGTAGAAAAAGAGGACTAAGGAGCCCACAGTTTACATGGTGACTTTTACTTAATCTCCTTCTTTCAGTCTCCCCCTGCACTGTCCCCCTGCCCACCCCTTCCAGTCTTCTTCTATGAATGGTGACCCAGAGGTCACCTGTGGATGGGGGTTGGGTGGCGGGTGGGTTGTCTGGCTAGGGAGAGGACCTCTGGGGTCTGTTGCTTTTTATACAGACTTCTAGTCCTATGTTTAGCCTATACTTCACCACTTTTTTCTGTAACACCTGGTACTTCCAGCTCCTGAACTTGTTAGGTACTTGGTAGAATGTATTGTTGGCTTCTTTCTTCTGGGTAGAAGGCTTTAACTTCCTCCATTCTGCTAGGTTAGTTATCACACCTCCTCCTGTTTTTTATTTTTATAAACTCTCTTAAAATCTCATGGCTCCGTAGACTGTTCTCTTTGTCTTTATGAATTAATACCTTTTATATTCCTTTAATGTCTTTTTGGTGGGGTTTGGAGGTAGAGAAAATAAATACAAGTGGTCAGTCTACCATATTTAACTGGAAGTCTAGCTTGGAATTCAAATAGTGTGCAGAAAATACAATTTCTTGAGTATTATTTTGTAATTTATTATTTCTGCTCTAATGATTCTTTTTTTTTTTTTAAGATTTTATTTATTTATTTGACAGATAGAGATCACAGATAGGGAGAGAGGCAGGCAGAGAGAGAGAGGAGGAAGCAGGCTCCCCGCCAAGCAGAGAGCCCGACGCGGGGCTCGATCCCAGGACTCCGGGATCATGACCTGAGTGAAAGGCAGAGGCTTTAACCCACTGAGCCACCCAGGCGCCCCTGCTCTAATGATTCTTAATTAATGTGTTTGATTCTGTTGTACTACCTACCTCATAGCGTGTTGTGAGGATTGGAAGAGTCTGTGCATATGGAGCACTGAGAACACTACTTAACACGGTAGGTGTTAAGTCAGTGTTAGCTTTCATTACTATCGTTGTTACCATTATTATTTTTACGATGATCATGCTTAATTCAGTAATCCATTTAGACTTATATTAAGATGTTTTCATCATAGGAAGCATTTTGACATACGGGAAAATCTAGTGTTTGATAATATTGACCCTACATTTAACTAGACTTCACATGAAATGTTCAGGTGTTAAATCTCTCTAAGACACATGAAAGCCTTAAAAATCCAATCAGTAATTATTACTGTGTAAGTTTTTAGAGTATGTAATAACAATTTTGATGTGTTTTAAATCTTTATTGGTATTGTGTTTTGATCATCTAAATATGAAGTATAGAAAATAAACTTAGGGAGATGATTGTTTATTATGCCTTACCTACAGCCAGTAAATGTAGGGTATAGAAATAGAGAAATGGCGGTCTCCAATCCCTGGATCTATGACCTTGTGAGTGGTTGTACAGTTTTCAGAAAATGTGAATTGATACATCAAAATGTCTGCATTTGCTCAATTTTATTATTATTTTTTAATTTTTTTAGAGTCAAAAGAGATAATAACTTTTAATAATTATATGTGTATAACATATATATAATATATACATAAATGTTTATGAAATCCATTTCTGCAGATAGTTATGTGGATTTATCTCTTCTTTTTTTTGTTTGTTTTTTTTTAATTTTTTTTCTTCACTTTTTAAAAAATTTCTTTTCAGCGTAACAGTATTCATTGTTTTTGCACCACACCCAGTGCTCCATGCAATACGTGCCCTCCCTATTACCCACCACCTGGTTCCCCAACCTCCCACCCCCCGCCCCTTGAAATCCTCAGATTGTTTTTCAGAGGCCATAGTCTCTCATGGTTCATCTCCCCTTCCAATTTCCCTCAACTCCCTTCTCCCCATCTCCCCATGTCCTCCATGTTATTTGTTATGCTCCACAAATAAGTAAAACCATATGATACTTGACTCTCTCTGCTTGACTTATTTCGCTCAGCATAATCTCTTCCAGTCCCGTCCATGTTGCTACAAAAGTTGGGTATTCATCCTTTCTGATGGAGGCATAATACTCCATCGTGTATATGGACCACATCTTCCTTATCCATTCGTCCGTTGAAGGGCATCTTGGTTCTTTCCACAGTTTGGCGACCCTGGCCATTGCTGCTATAAACATTGGGGTACAGATGGCCCTTCTTTTCACTACATCTGTATCTTTGGGGTAAATACCCAGTAGTGCAATTGCAGGGTCATAGGGAAGCTCTATTTTTAATTTCTTGCGGACTCTCCACACTGTTCTCCAAAGTGGCTGCACCAACTTGCATTCCCACCAACAGTGGAAGAGGGTTCCTCTTTCTCCACATCCTCTCCAATAGACGTTTCCTGTCTTGCTAATTTTGGCCGTTCTAACTGGTATAAGGTGATAACTCAATGTGGTTTTAATTTGAATCTCCCTGATGGCTAGTGATGATGAGCATTTTTTCATGTGTCTGATAGCCATTTGTATGTCTTCATTGAAGAAGTGTCTGTTCATATCTTCTGCCCATTTTTTGATATGATTATCTGTTCTGTGTGTGTTGAGTTTGAGGGTTTCTTTATAGATCCTGGATATCAACCTTTTGTCTGTACTATCATTTGCAAATATCTTCTCCCATTCCGTGGGTTGCCTTTTTGTTTTGTTGACTGTTTCCTTTGCTGTGCAGAATGCATTTGCTCAATTTTAAGTATTTCCTTTATATCTAGATTGACTGTATGGTAACACTGGATTCTAACTCTTGGAGGTCAAGTGGGATTAAGTGCTTACACTCCTGTTTTTATGGCTAGTGAGCTGCATACTTTGGAAGAGGGTTTTTCTTTTTTTGAAGGATTTTTATTTATAAGGAGATCTGAATTCTCTCTCACTAGAGTCCCGTGATTGTGACAATGGCTGTAAATATTAATACCACTAGACATGAGGAATTTTCCTATAAAAGGAATGACCAGTTTCTTAGTGTGAATAAACCTCTTTGCAAATTTTCAGGTTCATTTTGGTAGTACAGATGAAACGGAGACAAGGCCAGGGTTAAAACCATGCCTGCCATTAGCTTGCTGCAGGCTTTCCCCCTTCCCTAGATGTGAATATTATTGTACCCCCTTATTATTTGCTTTGATATTTCATCTCTGAAGCTTTGAGGTCTGCAGCTTTGGAGCCCTTATGCTGCTTTTCTCCAAATGCAGTAACTAATCTAGCATATTTTCATAGGATAGAGTTTTTCCTTTCTGTCCCATAACGTGCTTCCTCCCAAAAAGTCTTTTGTTGGTCTCTTTGATAATAAAACTTTGTAACACTTATTACAGGCCAGTTGCTTTACCTCATTATACCCTTATAACAAAGATTCTGAAGTACAGGCATAGAAAATGTCCAAAATATGCAGAACCGGGATTAACTCCTATGTGCCTGATCAGCGTAATGAACATTTTGTTATTGTATCTTGAAATTCTAAGTGTTTACATTATCTGTTTATTTTATTTAGTATTTTTAGTTTATATGCTTCTAGACTAGTGTTAGTTGCTGAGTAAATAACCCACCAAAGCCAGAATTTATAGCAGGATGGGTTACATTTTTTTTAACTGTGATGGATAAAACAAACGAATTAGTGTACAGGGATATTAACAAATTAAGGAATTCCTTTGACATCAGGGAAGGAATAGTTTTATGTGGGTGATATATTCAGAATATCAATGATGAATAAAATGTATGACTGTAATGAATTCTTCCCTAGTTCTGTTCTGTCACAGTGAGAGGAGGATGCTGATGATATTCTTTGTGCTTTTGAAAATTTGTCACAAAGACTATTTTACCCACTTAACTCTCTATATAAACTATATTACCAGATTTGGTAGCACAGGGACAGTTAGGAACAAAGGAGAGAGAATAATGTCATGAAGGGAGCTGTAACCACCGTGAGCTATACCCACACACTCTTTTCTTTTTCAGCCTCTCTTGGCATTAGCAGGCAGAGGTTGTCATTTTGGATGATAGCAGTTTGGGAATAAAGACTAACGAGTTACGTGGAATGAAGAGGAGGCGTTCCAGGGAAACTTGGCAGCCCTACTCCATGCATCATCTTCTCTCAGGACTGTGGACTTCAATTTCTGAGAGAGCCTGGTTATTTCCTACCCTTTCTCTTAATTTATTTTATTTTTTTAAAGCAGTACATGAATATATTCTCTTTATTAAATTATCATTTGGACAATATGAAGAAATTTTGCCTTGACACCCCCATATCTCCTGCGATCGCCACTCTTCTTTGGTGTGTGCCCTTACAGCCCTTTTCCTGATGCACTAACTTTGATAGTGTACGTGCACTTGCTCAGATTAGCTCTCCGGCAGCAAGGTGGCAGGTCTCTAGGGTGCAGCTGGTAATCGAGAGGGAGGTAACTCTATATATCTTCACAAACATTTTTGGTGTGTGACAGTAGAATAATTCTGGCCTCTGCTGTGGTCGACCTGACCAGCATTTCAGCTCTTTTATTTTCTTTTTAATCCCCCTCCACAAGGAGCTATGAATTGAATCCTTTTTTCTGGGTAGCTAGAATAAGGCCATTTTCTTTGGAAAGGCAGTCGTAGAATTTCTAGTGCTTTTCTTGAACTGCGTGTATACAATGTGTATGCAAGTATGTCTGGACATATGGTTTCTTGGTTTTCGACAGTGGAACTTGGAATTATGTTGAGATACAGCTTTATATTGAGTTTCACAATTGATTTCACAAGTGGAGCTAGAAGTTTGCTGGAGAAGTTACCACAACTCAGTCAAAACAGAGTTGTGTTTTTAATTTGTTTGGCAGCAATCAAAAGTATGGCCCAGGGACAGCAAGTATGAAGCATCCAGATTTGTGTCTCGGAATGTATACCTATCCATGATTAAAACCTTTATTTGACAAATTCGCATGGTAAATGAGCATACAGTGAATATCTTTTGAGTCTTATCACCCACATCAGACTATACTGGAATTAAAAAGGAACTTTCTATACTGTGCCTTTTCCTGTGGTATCTATGGTTGCTAAGGTATCCAGGTGTTTCCGCACGCCTTCAGAGGTGGCATACCCAGCCCAGAAGGTGATCTGGAGTCCCTTGCTAGGATGCCTCATGTTGGGTGAGGCCTTATAGTGCAGGTAATATATGCAACTGGTATTTGGCTTGTTATTTTTTGTTTGTTTATTTTCTTGTTTTGCAATGGTTGGCCGGGGAGAAGTGTGTGGCAATAAACAACCTGTGGGTTAGCACTGTGACTGTGGATGGCAGACGGTCTTTTTTTTTTTTTTCCTTACGTGCAAACTCTGTCTAGCTAGCTATAGCTTCCAGGGATTCTGAGTTTGAGGCTGGGATCAACAGAGGTTAACCTGCTTGATTAACGATGTCTGTCATGGGCTTGGTGGGAGGGTGTGGGGAATGGCGGCAAGGGTATTCTGTTATCCAGAATACAGGGCAGTGATTATGGCTCAACTTTGCTAGATTTTTTTTAAGCACTCACAATAAACAAAGTTGAACAGCTCATAATTGATTTCTTTTCAGTTTACACTATCACACCAACATAAACTTAACTATATATATATTGTTTTATTTTATTTTTTCTGGAATATTTTATTACTATTTATTTATTTTTTTAATTTAATTTTATTTTTTCTGTGTTCCAGGGTTCATTGTTTATGCACCACACCCAGTGTTGCATGCAATACGTGCCCTCCATAATACCCACCACCAGGCTCACCCATCCCCCTACCCACACCCTTCCAAAACCCTTGGTCTGTTTCTCAGAGTCCACAGTGTCTCATGCTTCATCTCCCCCTCCGATTTCCCCCAATTCACTTTTCCTTTCCTTCTCCTGAAGTCTTCTGTGTTATTCCTTATGCTCCACAAGTAAGTGAAAACATATGATAATTGACTCTCTCTGCTTGACTTATTTCACTCAGCATAATTTCCTCCAGTCCCGTCCATGTTGATACAAAAGATGCGTATTCATCCTTTCTGATGGCTGCATAATATTCCATTGTATATGTATAGACCATATCTTTTTTATCCATTCATCTCTTGAAGGGCATCTTGATTCTTTCCACAGTTTGGGGACTGTGGCCATTGCTGCTATGAACAATGGGGTACAGATGGCCCTTCTTTTCAATCCATCTGTATTTTGGGGGTAAATACCCAGTAGTGCAATTGCAGGGTCATAGGGTAGCTTTATTTTAATTTCTTCAGGAATCTCCATGCTGTTTTCCAAAGTGACCGCACCAACTTGCATTCCCATCAACAGTGAAAGAGGGTTCCCCTTTCTCCACATCCTCTCCAACTCTTGTTGTTTACTATCTTGTTATTTTGGCCATTCTAACTGGTATAAGGTGGTATCTCAATGTGGTTTTGATTTGAATCTCCCTGATGGCTAGTGATGATGAACATTTTTTCATGTGTCTGTTAGCCATTTGTATGTCTTCTTTGGAAAAGTGTCTGTTCATGTCTTCTGCCCATTTTTAAGGTGATTATTTGTTTTGTGTGTGTTGAGTTTGAGGAGTTCTTTATAGATCTTGGATATCAGGCCTTTGTCTGTAGTTTCATTTGTGAATATCTTCTCCCATTCTGTGGTTTGTCTCTTTGTTTTTGTTGACTGTTTCCTTTGCTGGTCAGAAGCTTTTGATCTTGATGAAGTCCTGAAAGTTCATTTTTGCTTTTGTTTCCTTTGCCTTTGGAGATATGTCTTTAAAGAAATTGCTATGGCCGATGTCAAAGAGGTTACTGCCTATGTTCTCCTCTAGGATTTTGATAGATTCCTGCCTCACATTGAGGTCTTTTATCCATTTCAAGTTTATCTTTGTGTATGGTATAAGAGAATGGTCGAGTTTCATTTTTCTATAACAGCTGTCCAATTTTCCTAGCAACATTTATTGAAGAGGCTGTCTTTTTTCTACTGGGTATTTTTTTCTTCTTTGTCAAAGATTATTTGACCATAGAGTTGAGGGCCCATATCTGGACCTTCTACTCTGTTCCACTGGTCTATGTGTCTGTTTTTGTGCCAGTACCATGCTCTCTTGGCAATCACAGTTTTGTAGTAAAGCTTGAAATCAGGCAACGCGATACCCCCAGCTTTGTCTTTCTTTTTCAACATTTCCTTAGCAATTCGGGGTCTTTTCTGATTCCATACAAATTTTAGGATTGTTTGTTCCAGCACTTTAAAAAATACTGGTGGAATTTTGATCAGGATGGTATTGAAAATATAGATTGCTCTGGGCTGTATAGACATTTTAACACATTTTTGTGTCTTCAATTTCTTTCATGAGTGTTCTGTAGTTCCTTGAGTCCAGATTCTTTATCTTCTTGGTTATGTTTATTCCAAGGTATCTTATGGTTCTTGGTGCTATAGTAAATGGAATTGATTCTCTAATTTTCCTTTCTATATTTTCATTGTTAGTGTATAAGAAAGCAACTGATTTCTGTGCATTGATTTTGTACCCTGCCACATTACTGAATTGCTGTATGAGTTCTAGTAGTTTGGGGGTGGAGTTGTTTGGGTCTTCCACATAAAGTATCATGTCATCTGCGAAGAGAGAGTTTGACTTCTTGGCGATTTGAATACCTTTTATTTCTTTCTATTTTCTGATTGTTGTTGCTAGGACTTCTAGTACTGTGTTGAACAAGAGTGGCAAGAGTGGGCATCCTTGTCATGTTCCTGATCTCAAAGGGAAGGCTGTCAGCTTTTCCCCATTGAGAATGCTATCTGCTGTGGGTTTTTCATAGATAGATTTTATGAAGTTCAGGAATGTTCCCTCTGTCCCTATACTTCGAAGAGTTTTAATCAGGAACAGATGCTGTATTTTGTCAAAAGCTTTTTCTGCATCAATTGAGAGGACCATGTGGTTTTTCTCTCTTCTCTTATGGATTTGTTCTGTCATCACATTGATTGATATGTGAACGTTGAACCACCCTTGCATCCCAGGGGTAAATCCTACCTGGTCAGGGTGGATAATCTTTTTAATGTACTGTTGGATCCTGTTAGCTAGGATCTTGTTGAGAATCTTGGCATCCATATTCATCAGGGATATTGGTCTGAAATTCTCCTTTTTGATGGGGTTTTAGCCTGGTTTGGGGATCAGGGTAATGCTGGCTTCCTAAAAAGAGTTCTATTTTTTGAAACAGCACCAGGAGAATAGCTCTTATTTCTTCTTTGAATGTTTGGTAGAATTCCCCAGGGAATCTGTCAGGTCCTGGACTCTTGTTTTTTGGGAGGTTTTCGATCACTGTTTCAATCTCGTTACTAGATATCGGTCTATTCAGGTTGTTAATTTCTTCCTGTTTCAGTGTTGGAAGTTTATAGTTTCCAGGAATACATCCATTTCTTCTAGGTTGCTTAACTGATTGGCATATGACTGTTGATAATAATTTCTGATGATTGTTTCTATTTCCTTGGTTTTAGTAGTGACCTCTCCCCTTTCATTCATAATTTTATTAATTTGGGTCCTCTCTCTTTTCTTTCAGATTAGTTTGGCCAGTGGTTTATTGATCTTATTGATTCTTTCAAAGAACCAGCTTCTAGTTTGTTGTATTTCCCCCTTAGGACCACCTTTGCCGTATCCCTTAGGTTTTGGATGAATGTGTCTTTATTCTCATTGGTTTCCATGAATTATTTAAGTTTTTCTTTGATTTCCTGCCTGATACAAACATTCTTGAGCAGGATGGTCTTTAGCTTCCAAGTGTTTGAATTCCTTCCAAACTTTGTCTTGTGGTTGAGTTCCAGTTTCAGAGCATTGTGATTTGAGAATATGCAGGGAATAATCTCAGTCTTTTGGTATGGGTTGAGCCCTGATTTGTGACTCAGTATGTGGTCTGTTCTAGAGAAAGTTCCATGTGCGCTCAAGAAGAATGAATATTCTGTTGTTTTAGGATGGAGTGTTCTGAATATATCTATGAAGTCCATCTGGTCCAATGTGTCATTCAAAGTTCTTGTTTCTTTATTGATTTTCTGCTTGGATGATCTGTCTGTTACTGAGAGTGGTGTGTTAAGATCCCCTACAATTAACATATTCATATCAATATGACTATTTTGATTAACAGTTGGCTTATGTAGTTGGCTGCTTCCATGTTGGGGGCATAAATATTTACAATTGTTAGATCTTGTTGGATAGACCCTTTAAGAATGATGTAGTGTCCTGTATCTCTGACTACAGTCTTTAGCTTAAAATCTAATTTATCTGATGTGAGTATTGCTACCCCATCTTTCTTTTGAGGCCTGTTGGCATGAAAGTGGTTCTCCATCCCTTCACTTTCAGTCTGGATATATCTTTAGGTTCAAAATATTTCTCTTGTAGACACCATATGGACAAGTCCTGTTGTTTTATCCAATCTGCAACCCTGTACCACTTTATGGGAGCATTTAGGTCGTTCACATTGAGAGTGATTATTTAAAGATAAGTTTTTATTGACATCATGTTGCCATGAAATCCTTGTTTCTATAAACTGTCTCTGTAAATTTCTGTTCTGTGTCACTCTTGGGTTCTTTCTTCTTTTATAGAAGCCCCCTTAATATTTCTTGTGGTACCAGCTTGGTGGTCACATACTTTTTTAAACCTTGCAGGTCTTGGAAGCTCTTTATCTCTCCATCCATTTTGAATTTCAGCCTTGCTAGATAAAGTGTTCTTAGCTGGTTGCATGTTCTTCTCATTTAGTGCCTGAATATGTCTTGCCAGCCCTTTCTGGTTTGCCAGGTTTCTGTGGACAGGTCTGACAGTATTCTGATGGTCCTTCCTCTGTACTTAAGGAATCTCTTTCCTCTAGCTGCCCTTATGACCTCCTGTCTGAAATTATGATTTGTAAATTTCACAATTGAGTGTCTGGATGTCTTTCTAGACTTGTTGATCTTGGGGCGTGTCCTTTCTGCCTCTAGGACACGAGCACTTGTTCTATTCCCCAGATTAGGGAAATTTTCTTCCAGAATTTGTTCAACTATATCTTCTAGTCGTCTCTCTTTCTCTGGCCCCAAGGGATCCCAATAATTCTAACATTGGGACATTTCATGGTGTCATTTATTTCCCTAATTCTGTTTTCGTGGTTTCTAAGCTGTTTGTTCCAGGCCTCCTCCTGATCCCTTTTTTCTATCAGTTTGTCTTCTAGATCTCTAATTCTGTCTTCTGCCTCAGTTACCCTAGCTGTTAGAGTATTTAGATTAGATTGGATCTCATTGCTAGCATTTTTAACCTCTCCCAGATCAGCTCTCACTTCTGCCCTTAGAGATTCTATGTTGTCATTAATGGTCTTCTCCAACCTAGCCATTGCCTGGATTATTGTTACCCTGAATTCCCTTTCTGGCATACTGTTTATGTCCATATCCAATAGTTCTGTGGCAGAGGTCACAGTCTCTGAATTTTTCCTCTGTTTGGTGTTCCTCCTCCTAGTCATTTTGGTGAAAAGTGGTTGAGGGGAAGTATAGCTGAATATACCAACCATGATCCAGTCAAGGTGCCCCTCTCCACTGATGTCTTCTGCCCCCGTAGAGATCCAGAAGTGTATAATCCTACATCCTAGGCTGATTTCATGGGTGTTCAGAGTGTTCTGGTAGATATTTAGCTCACTTTAGGGGACCGGTTGGAACAGGGTCTCCTACTTCTCTGCCATCTTGCCCCTCCTTCATATGTATATATTTTAAATGGAAGCAAAACTAGCCCATCACCTATTCAGACCAAGTGTGTATGTGTGTCTAAGGAACACACACCATTCACTTACTAGCAGTGCCTTTGTGAATTTGAAGACTTTTGCAACCTTGATGTGGTGCTCAGTTAGGAAAAAGACCCCTAAAAGTGTCATACTTGTTAAGAACTTTTTAAAAAGTCTGAGGTTAGGGGCACCTGGGTGGCTCAGTGGGTTAAAGCCTCTGTCTTCGGCTCAGGTCATGATCTCAGGGTCCTGGGATCGAGCCCCGTATCGGGCTCTCTGCTTAGCGGGGAGCCTGCTTCTTCCTCTCTCTCTGCCTGATTCTCTGCCTACTTGTGATCTCTGTCTGTGAAATAAATAAATAAAATCTTAAAAAAAATGTCTGAGGTTAGCAAGTGAAATTCAGTAGCCTACTATTGCTTTATGTTAGTCACTTTTTGTTTTTCAATCTCCCTTAGTCATCACTTGAGAGAAGAGTTTTAGTTCATCTGCTGTTTTATGTAAGTAACAACCCTCCTTAGAGTTGTCCCTTCTCCTTGCTGTTTGTTTGTTTCTTTCTCTCTTTCTTTCTTTTGCTTTTTTAAAAACAGAAGCCATGGTTTTTGGTGGTGGGTGGAGAGAGGGGGCATTTGTAGATTGAAACTTCTTTCTTGCTTTTGTGAATCAGGCCATGTTGGCCACACAGTGTCCTTGAATATGGCTTGAGTCATGAATCCTAGCAAAATGTACCAATGACCTACCAGTTTTTGGCCTCTTAATAGTATATTTTGAGGACTCATGGCTTCCTTTACTATAGTCTTTGTCAATTTCCGATTCAACTCTTGTAGGTGTTTTTTCTTTCTTTTGGGAGAGTATGAAGGGATTAAGGGAGTAGATATAGTTTTAGATGAGGTTTTTAATGGTTCAGATTCATTACTAGCTTGATCTAGAGAAAATAAAAGACTCACTATGTGATTTCCCCCCTCCTCTGGTTTTTAAATTCTGTATGTTATCTCAACCTTTCCTTTTTGCCAGCTCTGAAGAAATCATGGTTGTATGTTGTGTTATAAAAATCATGGTTGAATGTTAAAAGTATGTTTCTAAGACCTTTCCAATATTATCTAGCTAAAGACATAGCCAAAAGTCATAGAAGCTTTTCCCATTCTGCTTTTCCTTTTTAAATATTCTTATTCACTTTATCTTTTTCTCTATTTTTTAATGGCTGAAACAAAATAGAAGTTTTTTTTTTAATAATTGAGATATAATTGACATATAACATATTAGTTTCAGGTATTTAACATAATGATTCAATATTTGTAACTTTTTCTCCATAATTATTAGCGATATAGAGTCCCCCAAAAGAGCCTCCTCAGTATCTCCATATTTGGTGGACTGTTTTGGAAAACAAAAGAATCACTTGGGAAGGGTGGTGAGTTCAAGAGGGCATTTAAATTTAGGATAATATGTATTTATTCAACTCAAAAAAATCTGTCCAGTCACTATTCATTGACTGCTAAGTGCTATTTTGTTAGCATTCATCTTTGCTTTGTAATCCTTTATTTTCAAAGATTTTATGAGAGAGAGCGAGCGAGCGCACAAACAGGGGAAGTGGCCGGCAGAGGGAGAATCAGGCTCCCTGCTAAGCAAGGAGCCCAATGCAGGACTTGATCCTAGGATTCTGGGGTCATGACCTGAGCCAAAGGCAGATGCGTAACCGACTGAGCCATCCAGTGTGTCCCTTTGCTTTTTAATTCTTGAGTACACTTAAAACTCAGTGCTTTATTTTTAATAGTTTAGATAAATTGACTATCTTAAATATAATTGGCTGTCCTAAATTTTCATTTTTTAAGTTAACTAGTTAAATAGTATTTAATATTCACGTTTGCACACCAACTATTATTTCACTTCAATGCAAATAAGCAAGCATTGGAAAATAGTTTTAAAATACATTTTTCTTTGTGTGTATAAATACTATTAAAAATATAAGCACATGATTTTTTTGCCTTTGAAATGTTTTTATTTTGGGTTACTCATAACCTAATACACATAATGGTTCTTGCAATAAGAGTTTGTGGGTATTTAATGAACAGTTTGTAACTTTAGAAGTTAAATTTGGAAATATTGGAAATATTGAATTGACAGTAAAGCTAGTCTCTAAATAAAACTTAATAACCTAATAGCATATATGGCTTTAGATTGACATAACTAAGCACTTTAATCTTGAAACATTCTTAGAATAGGGTTTTTGTTCCCAGGGGAAAAACAAACTTCATTTTAAAGTATATGTATACTTACTTTGTGAGTATTCTTTTTTCTCTTCCAAATGCCAAAAGGTCTACTCTATATTTTTGTTATGAAAATTCTGGTTGTTTAAAGTATTGTAGCAATTTTATAAATCAATAAAACTGAGCCATGACAACAGCGTGGAGGAAGCTTTAATAAGTTTGCTACATCACTAAGAAAAATTTTAAGGACAGCATGTATTGAAAGTTTAAGGCAGGGTGACCCTTTGCTTTAAAAATGACATGACAACTGGTTTGCTGCACCCTTAAATGTAAAATCTGATGGGCTAAATCAATAGTGCTTGGATGTGAGGAAAGACTGTAGAAGGAGAAGTAACACTTAAATGAAAACATGTAACGGGTCACCTGATTTGGATAGATGAGGGGTTCTCCCCTTGGCTGTACAGTAGAAACCTCTAGGAGCATTTACACTTGCTGACGGTTGACACACACCAATTACAGCAGGATCCCTAGGCGTGGGACTCAGTTATTGGTATTTTTTTGAAGCTCCTCTGTGATTCCAATGAGTAGCCAAGGCAGAGAACCACTGACCTAGGTGGAAACTCCTGATTGTTACATTTAAGAGGTGTATTAGATAGCGTTCAAGTTCGGTGCCATCATCGAACAGCCAGAAAGGTCAAACATTTTTCCAGGTCCTTCGTAGTGTGGCCCGAAGATCAGCAGCACCAGCTTCACTCGGGAGCTTACTGGCAATGCCGAAGGTCAGGCCCCTACCTCAGATCTGCTGACCCTCAGGTTCTTCCAATGCTCTGTGAAGCTTGAGACGCACACTGCAGGTGGAATTAGGGTAAACGTAGCTCTTGATACATCTTGCCTTCTGCTGCTTTCTCTGGTTTTCTGTCCTAAGTAAGCCGTGATATTTTCATACATGGTTGGAAAATGAAACCAGTACTACTGTGTGCTCACGTCAGCAGAGATGATTTTTCTGATCTGGAGCACGTGTGAAGGAAGTGATGCCCACAGTCACATCACCACTGAGCTCCATGCTCCCCGAGGTGGGGACAGAAAAGAAACTGAAAGAAAGCTTTCTGGGCAGAAGGCCATGCTCCTTGCTCTTTCAGTCTCCGTACTCAGCCCTTAGCACGGCTGGGGTCCCCTACCTTAAACAGTCCGGGAGCTCTCCATTGGCTCCCCTTCGTCTAAGGCATCCATTGAGAACCAGGCAGATTGCCTCGTTCCTTGAAGCTGGGAAAGGCTCTTTTCTGTTATTTCTTTAGAGCCCATAACCTGATGTCCAGAGAGCTGTCGGCTCTCTCACCCAGTGTCTGTCCACATGGCACGTTGCTGGGTCAGATAAGCACCCCATCTCCTGGCTATATGGCAGGCACCAGTGAAGGGTTTGAAGCTTTCTGAGAAGAGGAACTGACCACACTGGCACTGAGGAGCCTTTGCATGGGGAGTGACCCGAGGGCATCTTGCTGTCTACCCGTCCAGGAACCATAATGACCCTGCAAGGTGGAACAGAACCATCTTCTCCCCAGACAGTTCTCCCTCCTGCCCTCTCACTCTCCCGCAGGTGTGAATGTTGGTGTTGTGAAGGGGTGGCAAGACCATGCTGGGAAATGGGGAGCTGGCCTCTCGTTCCAGCTCTGCTGTGATGCGGCTTTGGGCCCGTTATTCAAAGACCCTAGATCTCAGTGTTCTCCCCTTGCAGCTTGCTTTCTGGTGGATCTCTCCACTTGGGGTCCCATTTTCTTCTCCTTAGTGGTCCTTCCCTTTATTAGATGGGGCATCTCAGCCTCCTTTCTGGTCTTGGCCTGATGGACATGGTGGTGTCCCTTCTCTGCATCTTCTTCAGATTATTCTAGGCAGGGACATGAGTGGAGGAGGATTGGGTGAGGTTCTCAGCAGGTGGGGGGGGGTGCTCTCAGAAAAAACTGGCAGCTATCAACAAAAAGCTGATTTCATTCATGTGTTGGAAGTGCAGGGAAGAATTCTGCCCTCGTGTTTCTCTTCAAGGCTGAGATGGGGGCTAGACGGGGTTTCCTCAACATCCCTAGAACCTTCGCCTCTAACTCAGGAAATCTAAACCTGTTCTGTCCTTAGCAAGAAGGGTTTGTCCTTGAGGCTCCGCTGGTTCAGGAGCCCCTGGTTTGGGGGGACCCCTCAGAGAAGTGCACATCCACCCTAGGCTCATCCACAGCGCCCCCTTCTGGCTGCAGAAGGAAAGGAATCCTGAGCACCAGAGCCCTGGAGGGGTTTCCAAAATGGGGCACCGCTGCCTCTTTTTATGGGAACCATGTGTGGGTATTTCTCAGCTGTCTTGGCATCTACCTGCCTGCTCCTTTTGAAACATGTACAGCAGTAGTTCTTAAGCTTTTCGAATCATTGACATCTTTAAAAGTGAAATGAGGGGCGCCTGGGTGGCTCAGTGGATTGGGCCGCTGCCTTTGGCTCCGGTCAAGGTCTCAGGGTCCTGGGATCGAGCCCCGCGTCGGGCTCTCTGCTCCGCGGGGAGCCTGCTTCCTCCTCTCTCTGCCTGCCTCTCTGCCTGCTTGTGATCTCTCTCTCTGTCAAAAAACAAACAAACAAACAAACAAAAAAACAACAAAAAAAAAAGTGAAATGAGATCTAAGGAGTCACAATCCCTAAAAAATATACATAGGCATAATCTCAGTATGTTCACGGACCCCTAAAGATATGAGGATAAGCCTGAGTTTCAGGTTTGAAATCCCGATTTTCAGGACTTGCTGTCTTTTCCACCGGATTCCTGACAGACTGGAAAGCACTGGTGGGCTCTCTCCCCTTACTCGCTTTCTACCTTTTCTTAAAACATAGTAGAAAGCACAAGATTTATACAATCTGAAGAGAAACCAGGGTATGATGAGTGCTGTGAAATGTGTAAGCCTGAATCCACAGACCTGTATCCCTGGGGCAAATAATATGTTATATATTAATAATTAAAAAAAAAACAAACGGAGTAGGAGTGAGTGGGGTCATCCGTAGGAGCCACAGTCCCACATGGCAACCTCAGGGAAGCTGGCCTGCTGGCCTGGACTCTTTTACTCACCCCCCGACCCCCGCCATTAGCTCTACTGCCGAGGTCATTGTCACTGAGAAGGCTGTGGGCTGTGGGCAGTAAGGTGCCCTCTCAGCTCCACAGGTTCCTTCTTTCCCCCACCTCTTGTGTATCCAGAATGGGCCAGTCTGGCTTTATCATTGTATTCCTAAGACCCCAGACAACCTTAAGAAAGACCTTTCCAGAATGGTTCTAAAGCCCCAGGGGTATAATTATAGGGCCTGTAGGGGCTAGAGATTTGGTGGTTGGTTCTAAAGCCCCAGGGGTATAATTATAGGGCCTGTAGGGGCTAGAGATTTGGTGGTACGTAAAAGTCTTCCTGTGAATGGAGTCCCCCAGGAGGGATCAGCTCTTTATTGTAGAATGACAAATAATCATCATAGCTATCTCAGACTAGCTAAAGGCTTTGTAAAACTAAAATTTAATCAAATAACTACTTTGCCTAAATCTCTTTCACGTTTATCTCTTTGGGAAAAGCCCAAACTGTAATGTGGTTTAGGAGGCCTTTTGCAATGCTCCCCAGCCTCTTGCCCTCAGCCCTCCAGAGGCTATTGTACCAGCCTTACTGTTCTTGGCACTTTTTTTTTTTTTTTAAAGATTTTATTTATTTATTTGACAGAGAGAGAGATCACAAGTTGGTAGAGAGGCAGGCAGAGAGAGAGGAGGAAGCAGGCTCTCTGCCAAGCAGAGAGCCCGATGCGGGGCTCGATCCCAGGACCCCGAGATCATGACCCGAGCCGAAGGCAGCGGCTTAATCCACTGAGCCACCCAGGCGCCCCTCTTGGCACTTTTTTTGAAAGCAGGGTACTCTCCCTTGCCCCCAGGCCTCTCCAGGTGCAAAAGTCCTCCCCGTTGAAAGTCGCACCCTGCTTCTTATCTCCTCCCGAATTCAGGTGGAAGCTTTGACAAGGAACTCCCTCTAACCTGATTGTCCAGCATTTCTCTGACTGGGTCAAGTGTTCCAACAGTGTGCTTTCAAACACTTTGGATTTTTTTGGGGGGGGGCACTTAATTTCATTTCTTAGGTGATAGCCAGTTCCTCCTGCGAAGATGTAGGCATGTTTACACCTTCCATGTTTCCACCTGCCATAGCCTGGCTCAGCCTGCATGTTGCACTGATGAAAACTTTTCTGTCATCAATGAATTAACTTTGGGGAACACTGTATCACCTCCTGGAGAATCACAACACATTTAGCTCATCAAAGACTCTGAGAAGTCCTGCATTAAGTCCTTGCAATAATCGACGTCCCAAGTTCATTTGGTTGTGGAACAGTTTTTTCACAGCATGTACGAATATCCAGAGGAAAAAAGTTCCAGAAATACCAATCCAGAGATACCAAAGGCACAGAGTTGAGCTGTAAGCTTTCATTGTTTATAAGCGTGGACTAAAAACAATGGGCCAATCTATTTTTAAAAATCCTTTTTACTGGGCACCTGAGTGGCTCAGTGGGTTAAGCCTCTGCCTTCGGTTCAGGTCATGATCCCAGGAGGGATAGAGCCCCGCATCCGGCTCTCTACTCTGCAAGGAACCTGCTTCTTCCTCCTCTCTCTGATTGCCTCTCTGCCTACTTGTGATTTGTCTGTCAAATAAATAAATAAAATCTTTAAAAAAAGATCCTTTTTAAACTAGCAATCTTTTCTCCTATTACAAGGAAACTGGACTTTTCTCTGAAGTTTTCAAAGTTATATTTGGGGCAGAGTAAACAAAATCTAATTTCTCTTTCTAGCGCACAAGTATAAAACAGTATTCTTAAATCAGTCTCCATAGAGACTGCCAATTTGTTATTTTACCAGATGTTTGCGATTTACATCCCTGCCCCTCCAGCCTCCGGCAGTTCATCTACATCATCAGCTACTATTGAAGGTAGGTGATACCAGTTCACGTGGCCACCCCATACCGCTGGCCTAGGCCACAGGCCTCTCCTCGGGCATAAATAGAGGTCAGACCTTGCCTCTGGCGTGGCTGCCCTTGGCTGGCTAGGCCGTCGCCCCTCCCGTCTCTCCCCGGCCCAGACTGGCTCCGAGGCCTGGGAGCTGCGACTGCAGGAAGTGTGAAGCCCTTTCAGCTTCTTAGAGGTCTCCTGAGCTTGGACATATCTCAGCTGCGGATGGGATTTGTGAGAATAGTAGCATGTTGGGGCTGGGAATCCACCCCAGGAATCACCCAGCAAGTTCTGCCTCTCGTTTTAAGGTAAGAATAGCATTTCAAATGGTTACATGATGTCATAGATGCTGTTGGTAACACCCAGGTCCCCCAAGGTAAGTGAACCCACCGGGTTTCTTGAGTGGTGATTCCTTAAGCGCCCCCGCCTGCAGGGACTGCTCTGGCCAGCAGGTGTCCCTCTTTGGGAGGTTATTTCCCGGCCCTCCCTGGGCCCTCGGAACAGCCTGCAGCCACTGGCTGTCACTGTCTTCACTGCATTCCTTCTGGGATAGGGTCTACCTAACCTTGCTCTTCTCAAGGGTGTCTAAGAGAAAATACTATGAATTGTAGATGTTCAGTGTTTTTGATGGATTTAGTTGAATCAGTCCCCATAAAAATACTCTTCTTGATAAGTTTAAATGATTCAAGCTGTTATTTTGAGGGATTTTTAAAGTTTTGAGGATAAATTTATCCATGAGAATAAAATCTGTGCTTTTAAGAAATTGTTGAATATATTCAACACAATAATCAAAATACTTGCTTGAAAAAACCTGTTGATATGGGCCATTTTGAACTTGATTTACTCTAATCTGTCCTCATTTTATGTGATTTGTGAAGTCATACTCCCCAAACCCAGAATTTCACACACACACACAAAACAGCAAACCACACATTTTGAGGTGCAGATAGCTTGCTTTATTTTGTTGTTACTATTTCTCAAGGAGGTCCAACAATTTTAACTAACAATTGAATTTATACCTGCATGAAAGGAACTACATCAAATTGACATTTTGGGCAGTTAGTAATGGTGTAGTTGTTTTTAATTTAACGACAGCTTTATTTTGTTGTTGTTCTTTTTTTTTTTTTTTTTTTGCTGTGGCTCATCGCTTAGTTGCCCCAGTTTCTCAGGTTGAAATTTAAATTTAGAGCTACCACACGAAGGCGTTGGCTGCACCCCCAGAACCTCCAAGAGTTGACACTGCTCTGGCATAGGAATACTTGAATAGCTTGGTGAAATGAAGGGATGGCCAGGCGATGTTACTTTTCCAAGCTATCCCCGCACTCTCTATGGTCAGAGACAGTGTAGAAGGAGCGAACAGAGTGTTGGCCGTTACACTCTGCTCTGGTAATATTTAAGTCATGATAATTTAGAGTGTGACATCATCAGAGAAAATGTAAGACGTTAAAGTGTTGCTTACAGGAGGGTAAATGCAAACATCACCAATGCCTTACATTTCTGATTCAAAAGGTATTGGTGCACATGTCCAGTTATGTGCATGGCATCATCTCTTAGGTGGATAGGACTTCTTCAGTGGGGAATTTCTCAACCCACTGAGGCATGCTTAGACATCAACATTACGTTGAGGCACAAAGATTGATTGAGTGTTGAGCAGGGTATTCGTTCCGTAGTAAACTTTCTCCTACCAACGGTTAGTTTCAAAAGTTACATTGTAAAATGTCATAAAATAAATGGTACAAAACTTTATAACCGTTAATCCGGCTATATACAGTATGTACATGTCACTAGAAAACGTATAATATTCTTAGGTCAACAATTATGAAAGGTTGAAATGTCTAATTTTGAACTTTGACTCATTTAGGTTGGCACAAAACTACTTTTCCTTTTGGAATATTTACAGATCAGAAAGATTAGTCCATGTGGATCATTTGTGAAAGGTTAAGAATAAGTATGAATATGAGGAGCACAGGCCCTCTTACATGGATCGAATATTTATATTCACAGTGGCAGAGTCAGATCCAAATTCGTTCCCTAAGCTCAGGGTATAAAGTCCACCATCTTGTTTCTGTACGTCCATAATGATCAGAGTCGTGAGGTCATCTGTGTTTTCAATGTGGAATCTCCCGTGTTGTTCTTGGTTTTGAATTTTTCTTCCGCCACGGGACCATACTATTTCCGGGGTGGGCTCACCAGTAAAAGCACAGGCTACTGTTAAGACTTTCCCCTCATCAATGCTGATGTCAGAGGGAAGAGCTTCAATTTTAGGTGGAATTCCTTTATGGGACAACAACAAAAATGTTTTAGGATTATGAAAACATGATTTGCTTTCTACTAAATTACACGAACTAAAGACTACTGTGCTACTAGGCTTATCTACCTCTACCAGTAATTTATATTGCTCACCTCTTACGCCTGCTTTAAGCATTCTACTAGTTGAGCTTTCCAGTTGTGTCATACTAGATTTTCCCATAAAACTGCTGGAACTCATTTCTACAAAGGACTCTTGCATGGAGGACATGCTTTGGGCAGACATGCTTGCAAATTTCATTTCAGTCATGCTGCTAGCGCTGCTGCTGCTGAAACTGCTGAAGGAGGCCTCCTGCTTAGAGGCAGACATTTGCATTGACTGAGACGAGAAGCTTCCTTGCAAGCTTGTGTCGCCACTTGTCCTCAATACTACCTCTCTGGGAGGTTCTTCAACTAGAGCTGTGGAGCATAGCAGATACACAGTGAACATCAATGACATCTGGTTAACTGGGGACATCTGACATTGACTGGCAGAAATGGAAAACTTACACACACACGCACACACACAGAAACGTAACCCAAACAATTTGCTGAGAAAGCATAAGCAGATACATACATTTGTCAAGAGCTAGCTCAATGTCTCCACGAAACGAATCTTTTGATTTCTATCATTACATTACATGCAGGGGCTAGAATAACTAGGAGAAAAATAATTAGCCATATAGAAAATCACAGAGATTTTGTGCATTCTGAAAATAAATATAATAGGGGACTTGTTAGCTTGGCTTCAAAAGTTAGTTTGTTCACGTATCAGTTTAGCTGAAAAGAAAATTTGAGCATTAGGATGAATTCCCATGGGAGGCCTGTGCTGCTTACACTTGGACTTTAATGAGGCTTCTCAGAGTTGGCTGTGCTCAGGAGACAAAGGGGAAAAAATACATAAAGGCATTAAGCAAGTGAGGAAAATGGGAAAGATATACTTACGAAGGACTGTTAAGGAAGCAGTAGCTGAACACTGGCCACGGAAATTTTTGGCCTTGACTGTGTACTTCCCACTGTCGCTTATTGACGCATTTCGGATTTCAAGAGAATATACATTTTTGGAGCGACTTACACTGATTTTTGAAGAAACAGAAATCTAAAATTTAAGGGGGGGGGAGAAGTGTTTCTTTGAGCTCTTGAGGAACAGATGTGGCCTTTTAAATTTTCTTCAATGATATACTCATGATTAAACTTACCGGCAAGTTGTTTTTAAACCATTCGATTTCTGGGGATGGCTCACCACTGATTTCACAAGAAAAGACAACATTTTGTCCTTCATTAATATTTTGAGATCTGGGCTGTGAGATGAAGGCTGGAGCATCAGAGAGTTCTTTGCTCAGGGTCAGATCGTACTGACATTTGATGATCCCTTCGCTGGTTTTGCCAATGCACGTGAGGATGCCTTCATCTTTGTGACCGACCTGCTTGATGGTTAGGGTCTGATCGCTGCCCGAGACACCGTATCTGTACTCGTCGGAGTTAGTGAGCTCTACGCCGTTCAGTACCCATTTGACATCGGTAGCACCAACAATGTTGGCTTTTAAGGTCACCTTCTGACCATCAGTTATGTTCATCTGAGTAGAAAATGCTTTAACCTCCGCATGCGTTCTGATTTCTTCTGATGCCTGTGATGTTTTGGTGATTTCCTCATGGATGATGGATTTTTCCAGAGAGGTTGCTTCTGATTTCTTGACTTTTTCAGATATCCGAACCTTTGAAGCTTCCTCCTTAAGGGCTAACTTTTCTTGAGATTTCACCTCTGATTTTTTCATTTCTTCAGAAATTAGGGCTTTTTGGGAAATTTCTTCTTGGACAACCACCTTCTCTTGAGATTTCACCTCTGCTAATTTCTTTTCTTCAGAAATTAGGGCTTTTTGGGAAATTTCCTCTTGGACAACTGCCTTTTCTTGAGATTTCACCTCTGCTAATTTCTTTTCTTCAGAAATTAGGGCTTTTTGGGAAATTTCCTCTTGGACAACTGCCTTCTTTTGTGACGTAATTTCGGAGGTCTTTTGTGTAGATACTTTCTGTGCCTCAGTGTCTTTTACAGCTAAAAAAGAAAACTCTGTAAGGCAAATGAAATTGGAAAGAGGCCTCACCCTTTTTACTCTTTTGTAGATTCTGCAAGCAAATAAGACTCAAAGAAAGGGATGTTGCCTTTTGTATGCGGTGTAGATAATTCTTTCTTTCTCAGGCCTAGTCTTGGAAAGTTGTCATACATGACTTTTGAGATCAGTATAATGATTCTTTAAACTGAAGAACGATTCCTATGACTTGAAAAAAAAGACTTGAAAAGAATAGTTGAGATATTCAGGATACATGTGGATTTAGGAAATTTTGATTAAAAAACAATTACATTTTAGAAGATTGAAAGCAAACTAATTTTAATTGGAAAAGTAATATAGCTCTTTTATTAACTGCACTACTTGGGAAAATGAGCAAGAGTGAAGGTTTATGGAAGCAGTACCATTTTGTATATTCACCTGACTTCATTCCTAAGTATTCCTGGGAACAGTGGCTGCCTCTTGGAATCTTATATACCACCACGTATAATTTGGCACTTATCAAGTGCTTTTTATGCTAATATTACGCTTTTAAAAAATATTTGTATTTCTCTCCTTGTGTACGAATTCTCTCCTTGTGGAATTTGGAAAACAGTTTTAATACTTTCGTGTGTGTATTTGTAAGGGAGAATGTTTGGAAAACTTCCCGTTATCATTTTCTGAAAAATATTCGTAAAAACAAAAGCCAACCTACCTTTTATAGTTAATTTGCAGCTAGAGGACACAGACCCGGCTGAATTTGTTACTGTGCAAGTATAAAGCCCACTGTCAGATGTATCAGTCTTATGAACTTCTAAGAAGAAAACTCCTTTGTCTTCAGAGAGTTTGTATTTACTTCCTTGTGTAACAGCCTATAGAATGCAAGTGATTTGAGTTTTAAAAAATTAAGTGTAAACATTTTTGGGGAGGAAGGTAGGAAGCGGTGAGATTTTTAGGAGATAAAATTGAGAGACATTTAAGAATGGTTTACCTTTCCATCCTTTGTCCAGATGACGATGGGCCGGGGTTCACCAGTAGCTTTAACTGCAAACTTAGCTACGCTGTCTGAAGAAGCAGTTGTATCCTGCAGCCCAGTAACGATGGCTGGTTTTGAGGAAATTGGTTCAGGTACTTTTGGTTCGGTTTTCTTGGTTTCTGTTGACTCAGCAGTTTTCTGAGCCACTTTCTTAGTTTCTGATGTCTTGGACACCTGCTCATGGATACTTTTAAAGGCTTGTCCCATAAAGTGGAAGTTTGTTTTAGAAGTTCCACCTTCGCTAGATATCTCACAAATGTATTCTCCACTATCCGATTCTGTGAGGTTATGGATTTTGAGCTCATAGGTACCATCTGCTGAATAATGAAACTGAAAATGCCCATCTTCCTTCAGTTTCTTGCCATCTTTATACCAGGTCACCTCTTTTGCGCATAATACACTACTTTCGACTGCGCAGGTCAGCTTCACAGTATCTTTAGAAGCTTCTGCTTTCAGAGACTGAGTTATCTTGGGTGGGACAGAGACCGGTAACTGCTGAACCTTCTCTGTGGGTGTGGGTTTTGTCTCTGTGAGTGAGATGGCTTTTGGGTGAGAAGTGACCGGTTCTGGGGATTTTACTCGTTTTGGAGACTTAGCGGCTTCTGGAGATTTCACTCGAGGCTCGGGAGATTTGACTCTCGGTGGTGAGGTCACAGCCTTTTCAGTAACCCTGGCCTTTTGAACGGTCAGAGTGAACTGAGCTTCTTGCCTCCCTTCACTGTTTTCTACCACCACACTGTAGTTGCCCTCATCGGAAGCCTGAACCCGAGAGATCTCAAAGGTAGATTTGTACTTTGTGGTGGTCACTTGGTGGCGAGCAGAAGAACTTATCACGTGGCCCCCACGCTGCCAGACCACAGTGGGTACCGGCTCGCCATCAGTATCACAAGAAAACCTCGCGGACTCGCCTTCATACACGGTGATGGACCTTGGCTTCGTCAGAATTCTTGCTCCCACCAAAGTCGTCTTGATCTTCCTGTGTGTGGTTTTTTCTTCCAGCGACTTTTGTTCCATGGCCGCGCTTCTCATTTCCGCGGATGCGTGGTGTTCATACGCGGAGAGACTTTCCCTTGTCTCGGTCATCTGCGACTTCATCTCCCTGACCGAGGAAGACGCTTCCATCTCAGATATTTTCTTGAATGAAGAAACCGCGTATTCCTCTGTTCTTGTCAGCTCAGGGAAAACAGACGCGGGGACTTGTTCGTCTCTGCGCTGGGAAGCGTAGGTGGTGTAATCCCCGCCTGTTACATCCAAGGTCGCGTAGTCCGAGGCCTCACCTTTGTAGTTGGTGCACACGGCGCGGTATGTGCCGCTGTCCTCAGTTTGACAGTCCAGAATTTCTAGGGTCAATACCCCACTCATGTTGGTGTAATGAATCTTACTGCTTTCCTGGAGTTCGACACCGTTGTGGTACCATTTAACCTCAGCGGTTGGCTTGGACTGAACATTTAAGATAAAACGGGTATTTTGGCCACATGGTACCCTGTGGGAGCGCATTCTCAGTGTGATTCGAGGGGCATGGTCCAGCGTAAAAGGCTGCTGACTCAAAACTTCATACATCCTTTCTGATGTCTTCTGAGTCTTTAAAGCAGCTTTCATGGACTCATACCTAGAAAAGATATCAAATCTTGCAGACCTCTCAAATCTCGAGAGTGATCTCTCACTAGACACGGGGCTGGGGGAACGTGGGCGAGTTCTCTCTGGAGTAGGGGATCTTCTTTCTGTGTCGTCTTCATATTCCTCCTCTGGTGGTCGATGTGGCCGGATGAGCTCGGACACTGGCCTCATTAACTCGATATAGGTTGGAGACAGGGAACGCCGCCGCCTCAGTAGCCTAGACACTGAGGAGGAGGAGGCCTCTCTATGAGCATGTTTTGAGGAAGCCTCTCTCTGAGCGTGTTTTGAGATTTCATATTCTTCTTCGATTTCTGTTATTTCTGTCACTTCTCTCTGCCGCCTTGATTTCTTTCTAGACTTTTCCTCCTTCGACATGTGGTCAAGCTCACTTCTGTATTCTGAGAGGCGCTGGGTGGTGGTAACTGGGCGGAGCAACTCTTCATCCTCTTTCTCGGCCATGATCCTCTGCAGCTGTTTCGGCTGCCGGTAGGAGGCCCGGGCGTGCCGTTCCCGCAGCTCCGCATAACTCGTGCTAGTCTCAGCCCTTGTGGGGATGTGATAGGTTGAATACCTGAAGTCTTTTCTCGTTTCCTCCACCTTGACGTGAGCTTGTGGTGAAGAGTAACGCAGACTAGAAAGCTCAAAACGTGGAGGGCTTCGGCTTGGCGGTGAAGCTGAGAAACCCAATTCAAGCTCTTCTTCAAGACGCAGCCTCTCTTCCTCTGTTCTTTTCATTGCCAAGTAGTCATCGATGGGAAGGAGTAATTCTTCATCTGATATGTCACCAAGGGAACGTCTTCTAGGTCTGTAATAAAAGTCATAATCAGGAGAAGGTGTGCGGCGACGGGCTGGTCTCACCATTTCAAGATCATCTTGGGAGAGTTTGGGAATACGCCATTTAGGTCTGTATTGATCTGTAATGCGTGGAAGAGGCATCACATAGAACTGTTCCCATCTTGAAAGGCGGATGCGCTTGGGTCTTTTCTGTACAATTCTGTCAATTTTCCCAGGCATTTCAAATTGATCACGTATCTTTTTGTACCATTTCATGTCGGACATAGGCACAAATTGCTTAATGCGTTGGTCTTCTTCTATGGTAGTCTGTTTGTACTTGCGTGGTTCTGGTACCTCATAAGGCATACGAAGTTTTCTCTCTTCCTTCTTTTCTTCCGTCTCAAGTCGGTATTCCCCTTTTACAGTCTTGGTGCTTACAGCTGGTTTGTAAAGGATGGCAGCTTCTCTCAGAGCCTCTTGAGCTACCTGCGTCAGTGGCACCGTTTCAGTTCCAGAAAGAATTTCAGCCATTCTTAGCGTTTTGTCAATTTGCTTTTGGACATGTCGTTCACGCTCCTCCTTAGTCTTGAATTCTTGCTTGACATACCTTAAGCGTTCCACTTGGAGGTGAGCCTGGCAGCTGGTGGATCCAGCTGTGTTCGTGGCTGTGACCCTATAGTAACCTGTGTCTTCGGGCAAAGTGTCCCTGATGTGCAAAGCATAATAATCCAGGCCTTCATGGATAATTTCAATGTTAGGCCCAAGGGACAGTGGCTGGCCATCTTTCTCCCATTTTAACTTTGGTGGGGGGATGCCAGACACTCTGATCTCAAAGCAGACACTCTGGCCTTCTTGGCATTCTGCATTTGCCAGCAGCCGTTTGAACATGGGTCTTAAGGTTGTATCTGTTGGTGGTGGGTGTGGGGTTACAGTCAGTTTTGCTTTACAGCTGTCCTCGCCATATTTGTTCCTTGCCACAACCGTATATTCAGCATCATCATCTATAGTTACACTGCTGATCGTTAACTGGTAAAGACCCTTGTCAGACTCAAATGTGTACTTCACATCATCATCACCTGGTTTGATCTTCTGCCCTGATTTATACCATGTTACACGAGGTTCTGGGTGGACAGTTATAGTTACTCCAAATCGGACATTTTCACCCACATAAGCGGTCTTGTTATAGAGAGGCAGGGTAAATTCTGGTGGCCTTTCTAGGAGTCTCATCGTGTCAGTTCTGCGCTTAATTTTCTTCATGGTTCTACGGCAGTAATAGTCATAAGTTTCTCTCACACCTTTAACAAATAGTTCTGCATAAGAACTATCTTCACCGTAGTCATTGACTACTTTGCATCTATAGGTGCCATCATCAAATTTGGTAATGTCTTTGATGTACATGGTGGCTACTCCGTCTTCATAGGTGATTTCATATTTCTCACTGTTCTCCAGCTGTCTGACTCCAAAGTACCAGGTCACTTGGGTAGACTGATCATAATTTTCAATTTTGCATACGTATTTGGCATATCCTCCTTCTTCACCAACTGCATGCATTATCTGTCCAGAAACTGGGCCAATTTCAATGGATGCTACTTTAACTTTAGCAACACTCACTCCCTTCTGAGATCGAATGGCACCACCACAAGAGATTCGGGCTGCCGACACAACCATGTTGAGGTCTTTCTTGATGAGGGTGTGGTAGTAACGCCGATGTTTTAGTGTTCTGATAACTTTAGTGCTGACCCTTTCTATCTTCTGCTTCAGCCATGGATGCTGGAGTGCCTCGGATGCCGTCATGCGAGATTTTCTCTCTTTCACTAACAGCCGGTCAACAAAATCCATGGCTTCAAGGCTAATCTCTTTGAATGCTTCTTCCTCGAAAGTATATTCAGCATTCATGATGTTCTCAATTATCTGTTGGTTAGTTTCAGCCAGGAATGGATTGGTACCACTTAACAGCACATACACCAGTGTTCCAAGTGACCACATGTCTGTGGCCGTACTGACAACGTCATGCTGGTGGACTTCAGGTGCATAGTATTCAGGGGCAGTGAACAGAAGCCTAAAGTTGTCCCCTGGCTTCAGCTGACGGGCTTGACCAAATTCTATGATTTTAATGGTGGAGCTCCTTCTTGTTTGGTAAATGATGTTTTCTGGTCTAATGTCAAAGTGTCCAATATTATGACTATGTAAGAACTCAAGTGCTTCGCAGACCTGGCGAACATAACTTACAATTTCTCTTTCATTAAGCTCAAAAGCACTTGTGTTAATGCGCTCAAATATGTCGAGTCCTGATATGAACTCAAAGATCATAACTAATTCTTCCATGCTCTCAAATGATTCATGGAAGTATAAGATGTTTCTGTGCCTGGCAATATTTAGAATGGAAATTTCCTTCTTTACCAAAACCTGATCAGTCCCCTTGACTTTAACAAATTTGGCCATGTAAGTCTTCTTTGAGGATGTTTCGACACAACGGTGGACAATTCCAAACTGACCACGCCCAAGATCTTCAGCAATCATATATTTCTCATACAGTTCCTTAGTTGAGGAGTGAGATGCTTTAGTCATGGAAACTTCCCTGGTTTCATCTACCTCTTCATCGTAATTCATGGCTCTGGTCTTATCTTCTTTGGTTATGGTTGGTTCTGAAGGCTCAGAAGGCTTGCTCAGGCCAAATTTATTTTCAGCTATTACACGGAACTGGTAGCTTGTTTTTCCAAATAAGTTGATCACGGTATAACGTGTTTCTCGGGCCTGTCCTACACGGAGCCATCTTTCTGCAGTAGTTGCACACTTTTCAACAATGTAGTTGGTGATTTTGCTACCACCATCAGAAGCTGGCTCAGTCCATGTTAAGTTGACAGAATCTCGTGAGACGTCACTAACTTTGACTCCTCTGGGTGGGTCAGGAACATCTGCCACATCCAGTTCAACGGTCTTCTGATCAATTCCAAATCTGTTTTTAGCGCAGACCACATAGAATCCAGCATCTTTTCTCTCTACTCCACTGGGGAAAACAAGTGATGTGAAAGATCTTGTGACAATAACTTGGTAGTGGCCATTATTGTCGATGAGATCTTGTCCTTTCTGCCAGGTGATCACAGGATCTGGTTTGCCACTGAAAGGGATCTTGATGCTGACCACCTCCCCTCGGAGAGCATGAACTGCTCCCATGCCTTCAAGAGTTTTAGGCAAGTGTATCTTAGCTGGGACTGTAGCAGAATAAAAGAAGAAAGAATGCAATTTAGCAATACCCAACACTATTTAAGTGCAACAACTCCCCACCCCCACCCCTAATTCACAGTATGTCATCTAGCACCAAACTGGTTTTTATAGATTTGAGGTCTTTACCTTCGACTTCTAAGGAGGCGGTGCCAGACACAGATCCCCCTTGGTTGGTAGCTCTGACTTGGTAAACTGTGGCATCATCATCTGTGACACTTGCAATGATCAGCTGGTGGTAGCCACCCTTAAACTCTTGAATCCTGTACTTCAATCCATCTGCAATGATTTCTTTGCCTTGTCTGTACCATTTCACAATAGGTTTCGGATGACCAGTCACTTTGCAGACCAAAGTAGCATTGCTCTGATATCTGACATTCAGATTTCTCAGTTCCTCTTTAAAGTGTGGTGCCTGAATTGGGACATCAGATTTGGGAATGGCAGGTTCTGATATTTCACTCCATTCACTCTCCCCACCTAGATTTTCACATTTCACACGGAACTCATATTCAAGACCTTCAATAAGGTTTTGCACTGAAAACACGGTTTCTCGAATTTCTTCTGTTGTCACAGCAATCCATTTATTCTGCTTCTTCTCACGTTTCTCAAGGTAGTAATTTCTAATCTTTGCACCTCCATCACTGGCAGGTGGCTTCCAAGCCACAACACAAGAATCTTTTGTGAGAGCAGTGATAGTTGGTTTGCCAGGAGCACTTGGCTTTTCTGTTTCAAAGAAACAAGACAGATTTGAGTCATGAGGCTAAACAGGCAGCTTTATGAAAAGCTTAGGTTTTTAAAATTTAATTTTTTAAAAAATATTTTATTTATTTATTTTACAGATAGAGATCACAAGCAGGCAGAGAGACAGGCAGAGAGAGAGGGGGAAGCAGGCTTTCCACCAGGCAGAGAGCCTGATGCGGGGCTTGATCCCAGGATCCTGGCATCATGACCCGGGCTGAAAGCAGAGGCTTTAACACACTGAGCCACCCAAGCGCCCTGAAAGCTTAGTTTTTAAAAAGACAATCTTACAAACCCAAAGTTCTAAGAAAAGCTATTCCAGAAAAAGGAAATGGGTCACTTTATGCTAAGAAACTTAATCAAAACACAAAGTTCGTTTTTTAAAGAAGAACTAGGGTTTATATTTGCCCTTGTGGGTGTGCAAAAGTTCAGTTTAAGTGAGATAAAAGGCACTTGTATTTTATCTAAATCTTGGCTATTTCCTTTCAAACGTTATTTCTATTAGTAAGAGTTTTGCGTAAGGATGGAATTTTGCCATAGGAAGATTGTAGAGACTGTACTCACCAAAAGGACTCTTAATGATCACAACCGAGGCAACCTCTAGAGGCTCACTGATGCCAAAAGTGTTTTGGGCTGAAACCCGGAAGTAATAGCCAGCATTTTCTGTGAGGTTTACAATTCTGCAGGTTGTCACCGAGATGGCTGAAGACACCAATTGCCATTCAGCTCCTTCCTTGGCCTCACATTTCTCCACCACATAGTTGGTGATCCAGGAGCCTCCATCATCTGCGGGTGGTTTCCAGCTGATCACTGTGGAGTTCTTCAACAGAGCTTCTATCACAATTGGTCCTGTGGGTTTGTCTGGTTTATCTGTTGAGAGAAAATACAATTATAGTGTTTTTTTGTAGTATGTCACCTGAGATCTTTTTTTTCTTGAAAAGTTTAAAAAACACTAAAAACTAAAATAAAATACCTTGTATTTCCACATCAAGGATGGCATCAACTGTTCCAAAAATATTGCTGAGCTGAACTTTATATTTCCCAGCATGAGTCTTATGTTGGACATTCTTAATGACAAGATGGGTATAGTGCTCAGTGTTTTCAATAGTAATGTTTTCTGAGTTTTGCAGAAGTTTCTGGCCATGGAACCAAGTGATGGAAGGTACTGGACGACCAATGTACATAACATGAAGTCGAAGTGTCGAACCCACAGCACCATAATATTTCTCTTTCAGTGGGTAACCGGGATGGAACTGTGGTGTTGCTTGCAGGAGAAGCTTACTACTGGTTTCTACTTCTCCAACCTCATTAGTAGCTACGCAGGTATAAACACCTTCATCTTCTTGTTCCTCTGTCATTACTGTCAGCGTATGTGTGCGTCCATCCGAAGACATTTTGTACTTCCGGCTTTGTACCAGCTCCTTTCCAAATCGGTACCATTTAATGTCAGGAAGAGGCCTTCCAACAATCTGGCATGACAGCTGAGCAGCTTCACCCAACTTGGTGGTAACATCCTTCATTTCTTTGCGTACTCCTGGAGCCTCTCCAGCTGAAGGATATGAAAGATAATATTAATGCATTATTTTTACTACTGAATCTGTAATCCTCTGTCCTTGTATAGCAGGAATGAATTTACCCTTTTGACTAACACTCTCTTAGATACCATGATTTACACATGAGTACCTAGAAATTTAGTAGCGCTTTTCCTGGGGTCTTAGGGGAAATAGGGATTCAGTGAGCACATCACTACATTATTACATAGAGTGACTTTCATCTTTACAGTCGGGAGACAATTGCTTCTCAGCCTTTTGGCCAAGATCAAGTGTACAGTCGGGAGACATCAGCAATTATAAGGGGTCAGGGGAAATTTAAGAATTCTCTCTATAAATCCATAGAAAGAATCTTTGCCTTACTTAGGTTCACTGAAGTGGGGTACATTTGTTGACCCTTCAAGTCTTATTAGGAAGCATAAAGAAATCCCAAACCATTGCATCTGAAGAGAAATTGCTCTAAGAATGTGCTCAGGTCACTGCACCTAACATCTACTGAGGTTATGTGCTTGGAATGACTTCCTGTAGAACACGATAGCTATTTCCTGTGTATGTATAAGCCAAAGTGAGTTCACTCTTCCCAAACACTTGCTCTCCTCCAATAAGGTTTTCTGACATCTACTTAATATCAAGGAAGAATGAGCCTTAATGCATTGCCTAGTTTGTAGGTCAAAAGCAGAGAACTAATGGCTACTTACATGTTAGCTTAGTCTTTACAGACATAGCAGTTCTTCGAGGTCTGCTAAGCCCGGTCTCATTCTCAGCAAAAACCCTGAATTCGTATTCAGTGGCTTCCAGCAAGCCCCCTATCATGAATTGCCTGTCCTTGATGCGCTCCTTATTGCTCTTCTTCCAGGCACTGTCTCCAGACTGCCTGTATTCAACCCAGTATCCAAGGATGTCTTTGCCACCATCACATTCGGGTTTCTCCCACTGTAGAGTGACACTATCTTTGGATATTGAAAGAATCTCAAGTTCTCCAGGTTGGCTTGGCTTATCTGAAATATTTTCAAACAATCGAAAAGGGAATCAGTTTTACTGCAAACATAAAAGCGAAAGACCCAAGACGGCTTGCCTCTTTGGTTTGAACCCCTTTAGAGACTCTCTCCTTACCAAAGGGATCTTTGCAAACGACTGGTTCAGAAGCAGGGCTGGTCTCGCTCAGGCCAACCTCATTCTGTGCAATGATGCGGAACTGATACTCCGCGTCGGGAACAAGCCCAGTGACTGTGTACATTGTGGTTGTTATCTGAGTCTTGTTGTGCCTGACCCACTTGTCCGTTGATGTCTCCTTGCGTTCAATGTAGTAGCCTGTGACTCGAGAACCACCGTCGTCTTTGGGCCGGGACCAAGACAGGCTGACCGAACTCTTGGTCACATCGAGTACTTCTGGAGGATTGCTTGGAGGCTCTGGAGGATCTATGGATATGAAGTAGAAAACACGAGTTGAGAGTATGGTCCCATATCTTTTTTTTTTTTTCCAAAGATTTTATTTATTTATTTGACAGAGAGAGATCACAAGTAGGCAGAGAGGCAGGCAGAGAGAGAGGAGGAAGCAGGCTCCCTGCTGAGCAGAGAGCCCGATGCGGGGCTCAATCCCAGGACCCTGAGATCATGACCTGAGCCGAAGGCAGAGGTTTAACCCACTGAGCCACCCAGGTGCCTCCGGTCCCATTTCTTATAAGCTGATGGCTTTAATCTCAAAATGAAAAAGTACTGAAAGAATTTTTACTGTGTCGTGGTTGGAAGAGTACTTACTCAGTGGTGTTTTTGGTATGACTGGTTCTTCAGATTTCAAGGGTTTGCTTATGCCAAACTGGTTTTCAGCTGAAACACGGAAATGGTACTCCACATTCTCTTTGAGGCCCTTTACCACCAAAGATGTACCTCGGACTCTGGAGTCAATCGTATACCAGGCAGCTTTAGACACTTCTCGTCTCTCGAGAATATAGCCTAAGATGTCGGCACCACCATCATCGGCAGGGGGTCTCCAGCTGACCCTTACAGAGCGAGCTTGTATGTCGTCATATTCAAGTGGCCCTTCAGGAGGGTTGGGATTTCCTATCACCTTGACTTTGATGTAGACAGCCTTCTTGCCACACTTGTTTTCCAGAACCAGGTCATAAGTGCCAGAATCATTCCTGTCTGCTTCTTTGATTACAAGCTCAGTGTGTGTTTCAGAGGTTGCAATCATGGCACGTTTACTAACATCTTGTCCTTCCTTGGTCCATTTACATATTGGGAATGGTTTTCCTTTGATTGGTATGGTAAGTCTGATGACTCCACCTTGTCTCACAAAGATACCTTCTTGGTATCTTTCATCAAGTTCATAATCAGGATATTCTAGGAAAAAAGATCCAGTTACAATTAGCATTTTGTAGGTGGTGGGGTGGGATGGTAAAAAAAAAAATCTTAAGGCAATAATTCGCAGAAAGTAAGTGATCATATTTCTTACCAAGCATTTCGGTGACTTTGACTGTTCCTGGTACCTCAGCGGGCTCCCCAGGTCCACCAGCGTTACAAGCTAGGACACGGAATCTGTATTCAGCGCCCTGAGGTAGATGTGTTAGGGTATACTCCCGAATCTTGGTTGGGGTGGTGTTACATTTGGTCCATTCGTGTTGATCTACTTTTTGCATTTCAATCAAGTAGCCTGTGACTTTAGATCCTCCTTCATCTTCTGGAACACTCCAGGCCAGGGAGACTGATGTCCTTGTTGTATCAGTAACTCTTGGGTTTTGCGGCTTTCCTGGAGGAGCTGTGGTTAAGAATAAGACAATTAGATATTGTTAAAGTTGCTGCCAAGCTGAAAATCAACTGTGCCACCTAACATGTGATGAATTGTGTAAACGTGAACTATCAGCATTAGAATACAGTTTTTTGTTAAAATTTTATTCATTTTATCAGTTAATAATACTTAAAGCTCTTGCTTTTTCCTCAGTCTTAAATGTGCTTTATTTATGATCACTACTGCCTTCTTACATTTATCATCAGCTCTCAAAGTGCTTTTAGAAGTAGTAACTTATTCAAAGAACTAAGCACAGATATAGGGCATGTATTTTAAGTCCCATTTTAAAGAACGGAGAATAGATTCAAGAGGATAATACAAAAAGTTACTTGCCCAAAGCTACTAGGGGCTGGAGTGGGGAGGGGATCCACAACTGAACTTTCTGAGCTGATGGAAGAACTCTCTTTCTCTCTCTCTCTCTCTTCTCTCTCTCTCTCTCTCTCTCTCTCTCTATATATATATATATTTTTTTTTTTTTTTAAAGAATTCTAAATTTTGACTGTGGTGGTGCTTACACAACAGGACCTTTTCAAAACTTAGAATTTCAGAAGGATAAATTTTACTACATTTAAATTATACCTCAAAAAATTGACCTATACACAATGTATTTACCAATTGGATCCATGGCAACGATGGGTTTGGAAGGACGACTTGGTTTCCCAGTCCCTCTCACGTTAATGGCTGTGACACGGTGTTCATATTCTAAGCCTTCAATAAGGCCAGTGGAACGGTACCGTGTCATCGTGACTGGTACTTTATTTACACGGACCCATCGATCTGCTCTCACTTCTTTGCGCTCTATGATATATCCAGTCACTTGGGAGCCACCATCGTTTTCTGGTGGATACCAAGTCAGGGTCATGCCATCACGGGAGACATCAAATATTTGTAATGTTTCCGGAGGTCCAGGAATACCTGCAGTCAGACGGAGATAAACACATTATGGCAATGAGAATAAATTAAAGACTCAAACATTTCTGTAAGTATGTCTTAGCCTTTTAAATAGCATATAAAACTTGTGACTATTTTCTCAATGTTTTTTATTTTTGTACTTTTCTTGAGGTTCCTCATTTTCTTTAATTTTGTAAACATTTACTAGGCATGTATTCTGTATTTTTTTTCTCATTATAACCTAGCCAGCCCCCCCCCCCCCCCGTCTCCCTCATTCCTTTTCT
Organism: Meles meles; assembly: GCF_922984935.1. Classification (NCBI taxonomy): domain Eukaryota; kingdom Metazoa; phylum Chordata; class Mammalia; order Carnivora; family Mustelidae; genus Meles; species Meles meles. Next base: position 74,711,883 of record NC_060074.1, read on the forward strand.
CCTTCCTCTTTTTCATTAAAACAAACAAACAAAAAAACGCTGTTGAAAACCTCCAGGAAACTTTAGAAAGACCCTAGGGTTAATTTTGGGACCTCTTTTTCCTTAGTACATAGTAAAACCAAATTCCCTCCTGTTAACTTTCAGAACCAGGTGGGGAGAATAGTAGCCTTAAGGGTCCAAGCACTTACTGATGCTGCTGCGACATTCTATGACCTCAGACTGCAAGTAAGAGCCAATCCCGAAGCGGTTCGTTGCAGCCACGCGGAACACATACTCATTGCCTTCAGTGAGTCTGGTAAACTTAAATGTCTGTCTAGTCACGGATTCAGACACTGGTAGCCATCCTGGACGATGGGCATCACGCTGTTCGACCACATAACCACTCAATGGAGCGCCACCATCCAATTTGGGGGGCTCCCAGGAAATGGTAATTGAAGTAGCATCAATTTCATCAATCTTAATAGGCCCAGTTGGAGGACCAGGCTTGTCTATGAAAGAGAAAGAAATCCGGAAAATTAATTTTCACTTCAAATCTCAGTCGGGTGACTGAACATCAACAGCTCACATGTGTCTTTGTCACACATCCTTACCAAGAATGATAACTTTAATGGTCTCTGAAGTAGTTCCAGTGACATTCTTCAGTTCAAGTGTATATTCTCCAGTATCTTTGATGGTGGTTTCACGGATGGTTAATTTGGCTACTTTACTATGAGTTTCAACCGTGACACGCTCTGATTCTCTTAGTTTTGAACCAGCAAAGAACCAGGAAGCAGCAGGAGGTGGGCGACCAGCGATCGGTATCACGAGCTCCACTGGTCTGCCGGCTGGGACGTGAATTGTCTTCTGAGGCATTGTAGAAAGATCAATTGTTGGCAACACTAGGAGAAAGAAAGCAGGCCTTAATTCTTAAGCATTATTTCTAATGACAAAGTATCATGAATTCTGAATCTTTTCTTTATATCTTTGTTATGGATGTTTTTGGTCATTTGGTACATACCTCTGAGGTCTTGTACAGTCACGGCTGTGATGATCTCTCTTGGCTCTGACACGCCTTTCTCATTTTGTGCCCTTACTCTAAATAGGTACTGTTCACCTTCGTTTAAGGAAATAACAGTGTGCTCTAGGACTGTGGGTTTTAAGGTGACGACTTTCATCCACCTTTCGGTGCCAGCTTTGCAGGCCTCGAGGACGTATCCTGTGAGTCGGCTACCACCATCGTAGAGTGGTTTTTCCCAGGCCAGAGTGACAGTTGATTTGGTGACATCGACCACTTCTAGCTTTGTAGGCACCAGAGGTACTTCTGAGACCAGAACTGCATCAGATGTTTCACACGGTTCCCCTATGCCATAAATATTTTCCGGCAACACTCGGAAATAGTACATGGTTCCTTCTACAAGTCCAGAAATTCGGTAAAGTGTCTTGCTGCATTTGGTAGTTACTGTTTTGAATGCTCTCATGGCAGCTTCACGTTTCTCAATAATGTAATTGTTGACAGGAGCTCCGCCATCAATTGTGGGAATTTCCCAGGTAATGGTCACAGAATCTCTTGATACTTCTTTAACTCTCACCGAAGGGCAGGGACCAGGAGTATCTAAAAAAATAGAACGTAAGATTCATATTTATTTGCTGATTGGTTGGTAGCTTTTTGTTTTGTTTTTCAGGAACATGTATTCAACATGGTTTCTCTCTAGAGAGGTGACCAATCCTAGGTCAAGGGGTATTTTTTTTTTAAGAAATCTACTCACAGTGTAGTCCATTTTAAGACAAATACTTACCGTATACTTTAACAAGGACTGTTGCTGATTTCTTTCCAGATTGATTTTCAGCTTCAATAGTGTATTTTCCAGCATCGTACCGGTTAACTTTGTCCACAATAAGTAAAGAGTAGCTGTCAGTGGTGTCAATAATGGCCCGGTTTGCAAGGTCAATGCCCTTCTTGCTCCATGTGATGACGGGAGGTGGTCTTCCAGACACAGACACCATCAGGCGCAATGAGGCCCCAGCTCTGATGGTCACAGTCTTCTTTAAATCATCGGCAAGCTCTAGGTCTGGTATTTCTGGAAAGCAAATGTCAAAACTTAATTTATGAACAGGTGTGATAAGAAAAAAATTCACCTAAAAGCTTTTATTATAAATACCTAGTCTTTCCACGGGCTCAATTTCAGCAGTCGACTCGCTGTATTCACTCACACCCTTCGCATTCACAGCAGCAACCCTGAAGGAGTATTTCTGGCCCATTTTAAGCTCTGGCACAGTGAATTCAGTATTTCTTATTGTGGCATTGGTATGCACTCGGTACCAGTGATCAGTGTCTTTCTCTTGCATTTCAAGGACGTATCCTGTGATGTCAATGCCACCATCATACATGGGCTTGGTCCATGCCAAACTAATGCTGGTCTTGGTGGTATCCACAACTCTTGGAGCAGAAGGTGGTCCAGGGGTATCTATGGAATTTAAAAAGGGGAGTTCACATATTATACAAAGAAGGAAGGTTTGAGGTTTATATTTTGGGTTTTCAAAACTTAAAAAGGCATTATTATTCCCCCCACCCCCCTCGCCACCAATATTTCAAAAGGTCTTTTAATAAGGTTTAGAGGGGAAAAAAAAAACCCTGTGATTTATTAAAGTCCATATTTTAAAAGGTCTTTTTATAGTGTAGTAAAGGATTAAAATTTTTTAATAAAGGATTCATTAAGTTGTATCCTTATTGGCCATAAGAATAGAAGTCACCTTATGATCTCTGCATCTTAACCCACAAGTATGTGGTCACCTTCCCTTTCTTCTGATTCTCCCACCCCCAGAAGAGTAAGGCATTTTTGTTTTTTGTCCACCCTCACCAAGATAATCCGTATAACTGGGCTCTTCTGATATTATAGGACAGCGCTGAATGCTTTATCATTATTATTCATATTATTATTATTATTATTCATATATCATATCATTATTATTTTATTTTAAAAAATTACATTTCCTTAGAAAGGTAAATAGTTTCTTCCCGCTACATTGGCTAGCTATGTTGGATTCTTCTAGCTCCACTCACTGCTTAAAATACCTGTTCTCAGGCACTTTCCCTTAGTCACTCAGCTCCCACAGGGTTAGTATCACTTGTCACCTCTGTGTTTCTACTGAGTACGCAAAGCCCCTATTCAGTCACAATGGTTTATTCCTTTTAGTCAGGCTCAAACTCTGTACATGGATTTTCCACTTATTTTTGAAGCTCTTGTGACAATTTTGTTAGGCACTTATTAGAATACTAACCTTTATGCCCTTCTTAAACAAGACATCTTTTTTCTTTTCAGTAATTATTATCACTATGCCACATTTTTCCCATTCTTAGGAATATTCATAAAATATATCTCTTTCATATTGGTAGTAAAATAATTTATTTTTTTCATAGACTGGAAAATACTGTGATAATTTTTGGCGACGTAACTGCCAACTTATCAACAGAAGTAGTGGTTAAAATGTTCTGGCTTAGCTATATTTAAGATCCCTCTAAAAAGCATATGTTTTTCTAATAAGCATATGTTTTTCATTCATAAATCCTAGAGGTTCTTGGAACCCCGGTATATTGGAAAATTTGTAACATGTTTTTAATGGGCATTAGGTTTATGTCTGATTCTTAGAACTCACATGATGGTTCTCGGCACGAGATAAAGTTGGAAGCTTCGCTGGGTTCACTGTTACCAGCAGCGTTCACTGCGGTGACACGGAACTGGTAATCACAACCTTCCATGAGGCCAGTCACCTTCAGCCTGGTATCATATACCACGTAGTCTTTGTTGACACGTGTCCAGCGCAGGCTCTTTTTCTCACGTTTGTCTACTAGATAGTTGTTGATCTCATTACCACCATCAGATTCAGGTTTTGTCCACTGGATGATGATATGCTCTTTGCCGGCCCCAACTTCTTCGGGTATGCCCGGTTGTGATGGAATAGCTGTTTATATTTTTATGAAAGTGAGGATGGTCAGAATTACACAAAATCACTATTGATAGGATAGTCCCCCTCACCCCCGATCCCATCATATTTAACTACCAAGTTGTTTCAGAGTGTTAATACTTACTGAATGAATTTCTGGCTACAATTGGCTCTGATTCAACAGGCACCCCAGGGCCATATTTGTTCACTGCCCGCACTCGGAATATGTATTCATTGTTCTTGATGAGTCTGGTAACGACATGGGACAGGGTTGGGCATTCGCCTTCAACGATCACCCAGTTGAGCCTGCTAGTCTCTCGTCTTTCCACGATGTAGTGAGTTATTTCTGCCCCTCCATCTTCCTGAGGAAGGCTCCAGGCTAAAGTGCACTTTTCCTCTGTCACTCTGCTGACCGTGAGCTTTCCACATGCGCCAGGGGAATCTGAAACAGGTGTCAATGGCAAGCAGTGATTCAGATGATTTTTTTCTACCCACACATGAAAATACTATACAAACTAAAAAGAACACCTGACAGGCTTACCAAGAACTTTGACCATGACAGACACGGCCTTAGTCCCACTGGCATTCTTCACTGTTAATGTGTATTTTCCGCTGTCACTTCTGTCACAGAACTTGATCACAGCAGTTGCGCGCTTGCCTGTATACTGCAAAGAGACTTTTTCACAGAGCTCTAGTTCCTTGTCCCCTTTTGTCCAGATAATTTTGGGTTCAGGTTTGCCACCAACTGCAGCATCGAGGACGAGATCCGAGCCTGCTCTGATGGTGACCAGGTCACCCTGTAATCTGGCGTCCAGTTCAGCTTTGGGTGGAGCTGTCATAGGCAGAATGGATATGAATAAATACAGGACCGTTTATTCTCACAAAAATTGTGATCATTTAAAAGGAGTACATTGATTATTATTTTGTTATTATTATTTTTTTACCGTATTCATCTCTGCAAGTGACAGGGCCTGTGGATTCTGATCCTTTGCTAATTACTCCTGCTGCATTCTTAGCCAACACACGGAATTCGTAAGTGTCTCCTTCACTGAGAGCAGTCACAGTGAAGAAATTGTCGGATACGATGGTATAGTTGCATTTTAGCCAGCGACCATCTCCAACCTCGCTGACGGGCTTACGCTCTATGATGTATCCCACCACCTTGCTGCCACCATCATAAACCGGGGCAGACCAAATCAGTGACACTGTTGATCTTGTGACATCTGTCACCTCTGGTCTTCCTGGTGCGTCTGGAAGGGATGTGAAAGTCAAGTTAAAAAAAAATACAACTCTGAATTCTAGTGTCGATGATGATGTTAAACTAATATACCCATTCAATTTTGATACATACCAACTGGGTTTTGAGCCATCATAGGTCTTGAAGCTTCACTGGCTTTGCTAACACCTGCAGCATTGAGTGCATATGTTCTGAACTGGTATTCAAGTCCTTCTACCAAACCACTCACTTTATAGTTGCACTCTAAGCATGGCACTTTGTTTTCTTTCACCCAAAGAATGGTGTTCCGTTCTTTCTTCTCAACCCAGTAGCCAATGATTTTACTGCCACCATCATGGTAAGGTTCTTCCCAACGAATGGACATGGCATTGGCAGACACGTGGTAGACTTCAGGTCTGGTAGGAGCACTTGGTGGGACTAAATACAAACAAAGGTATCAAACATGAATACAATTTCATAAAATTCAGGGGAAATCCTTAATAATGGAGTTTGAAATATTTTTATTTTTCTCACCGAACGGATGCTCTGCAATTATTGGTGCCGATTCTAGAGGCTTGCTGACACCAAATCTGTTCTCCGAACTGACCCGGAAAGAATATTCCATGTATTTTGTGAGATGAGTGACTTTAATCTGAGTGCGCTTGACACTGGAATTGACAAGCTGCCAAGCTGTTGTACCCGATTCACGCTTTTCAACTATGTAATTGGTAATGTCAGTGCCTCCATCATCTTTAGGTTCAGCCCATGACAGGACACACGATTCAGCCGAGACAGATGAGACCTCAATGGGACCAGTTACTGGGCCTGGCCTTCCAATGACCACAACTGTGATGGTAAATGTTTTAACACCAGCTGTATTTTCTAGGGTCAAGAAGTATCTTCCAGAGTCACCTCTCATGCTATCCTTTACAGACAGGGTAGTTCTGTCTTTTGTTGTTGTGATACTCACTCGATCTGTCTCCTTAAGTCTCATTTCTTCAAGTTTCCATGTTACTTTGGGAGCAGGACGACCAGTGATTGGGACATCAATGGTAAATGTGCTTCCCGCTTTGCAAGTTATGAGCTGATTAGTAATTCCAGTGAGATCAGCAGTGGGCTCAATTTGAGGCTCCTTGATGATGACAGAGGAGAAGGCTTCCCTGGGTTCGCTGTAGCCAGCATCATTCTTGGCCTTCACACGGAATTCATATTCGGTGTTCTCAACCAGGCGCTCCACTGTGAAAGTCATCTGTTTGGTGTGACCAGCCTCGACCCAGAAGTCAGATCCCTTTTGTCTCATTTCGAGAAGGTAGCCAGTGATCCGGCTGCCTCCATCATGGTCGGGTTTAAGCCATGCTAAGACTGCCGAGGATTTGCTTGTGTCAATGACGTCAAGTCTCTTAGGTGGAGCGGGCTGTTCTGTGGCTACGATCGGTTCTGGCATTTCATAGGGTTCACCCACACCGTACTCATTTTCGGCAGAAACACGGAAATAGTATGGAACTCCTTCTGCCAGGTCACTGACCTTGAGGATCTGACGAGTGCATTTTTCACTGATAGCCTGCCAGCTACGACGACTTGCTTCTCGTTTTTCTACCACATAATGATGGATTCGGGCACCCCCGTCAAGGATAGGGGCATCCCACATCAGTGTAACAGATCCGCGGGTCACGTCCTTGAAAGTGATTGGGCCAGGTGGGCCTGGAGTGTCTAGCACCTTTACAGTGAATGTGATTGACTTACTACCACTGTTGTTTTCTACGGTAAGGGTGTATTTCCCCGCATCGTTTCTGTTGCAGTTTTCCACAGTGAGGGTGCTGAAGGAGTCTGTTGTGTGGATGTCAGCCCGAATGCTCAGGTTGGAGTCAGACTTGGTCCACACAGCCGTAGGAGTTGGTCTACCCTGGTAGGCAATGAAGAGGCGGATACTGGCCCCAGCTCTAACAATATGGGTCTGCTTGAAGTTTGCATCAATGTCTAACTCAGGAGCTGCTAATCGGTCAACTGCTTTAATTGTGCCAGTCACTTCGCTGCTCTCTCCTTTTCCGGCACCGTTGATAGCACTAACCCGGAATTTGTATTCTTCCCCTGCTTGCAGGTCAGTGACTGTGTATCTCGTTTTCACACAAGCCTCTGCATTTACCTTTTGCCAGTCTCCTAAGTCAGCTTTGCACATTTCAATGATATATCCAATTATTTCCATGCCGCCATCAAACACTGGCTTAGACCATTCTAAGCTCACGGTTGTCTTGGACGTGTCGGTCACCTTGACCACAGTGGGAGCACTTGGTGGGCTGACCGGCTCTCGACATTTGATTAGTCTTGAGATACTGCTTGCAGGTCCCACTCCTGCTGCGTTTTCAGCCATGACGTGGAATTCATACTCATTGCCCTCTATCAGACCAGTGACTTTGAATCTCGTCTCAGAGATTGGTCGTTTGCTGATCACTTTTACCCATCGTGTGCTTTTCTTTTCTCTCCTTTCAAGGATGTATTGTTGAATTTCGTTGCCACCATCTGATTCTGGCCTTGCCCATGTCAGGGTAATGCTATTGCCAGTTACATTACTAGGTTCTGGAGTGCCAGGGGCATCAGGAACAGCTGTAAAATTAAGACAAATTAGACACATGGACTGGAAGTTAATCTTACGACATGGTACCCCTTAGAAAAAAACAGATACTTACTGTATTGTATTTGAGCAACTACTGGGTCAGAATCAAGTGGCCTCCCAACACCAAATTTGTTAACTGCAGAAACACGGAATTGGTATTCATTGCCATTTATTAGTTTGGTGGCAGTATAGCTGTGGGCCTGGCAGTTATCCTCAATTAGTGCCCAAGCAAGTCTGCTGGTTTCCCGTTTCTCGATGATGTAGTGAGTGATGGGAGCACAGCCGTCATTGACAGGAGCATCCCACCACAGGGTCATCTTCTCACCAGTAATATTGGTGAATCTTATTGGCCCAACTACTTTTCCTGGTGTATCTGTAAGCAAAGGTTCCAGAGTTAATTTTCCCATGCCCCTTAAAGTGTAATCAGGCATGTCTCTAACCCAAGTCCTATAAATTATAAGATTAAGAAGTTGTTTCAGAAGTACCTTGTACTTTCACCGTAATTTCTGCTTTTGAGGAGCCAGATGCATTTTTGGCTTCCACACAATATACACCACGATGGTCCCGGGTAGCATCTCTAACGAAAAGGCTGGTGGATCCTAGGACATCAGTTATTTCCATATTCATCTTCTTTTCAATTTCTACTCCATCTTTGAACCAAGTTACTCGAGGTACTGGCCGTCCCTGCACCAAAGCTTTAATTCTGAGGCTCTCTCCAGACTTAATAATGAGACCATCAAAGTACTCAGGGCCAAACTCTACAGTTGGTGGAACTACAAAAGATATAGAAATAATATGCATTAGTTTGGCTAGATAAAAATGTAAGCATGTTTTTCATTAGCACCATATCCTAGAGCCTGGAAGGGTAATGTTTATCCTGTGTTACCAAAGCCTGTTGTGAAAGAAGGATTGAGAATTGAGAATCGAGATTATGGGGCGGAACGTCTGCATGCTATGAAATCATCTCCTTTTTATGTCTATCGTGTTATTAATCTTGCATTGCCATTTGTAATTAGAAGATATTTATAGATCATTTACTTCCTAATGCTGCTGTATATTCAAACAAGTTCCTGTAGGAGATCATCAGCTGCACTCAAGCAAGGTGAGGACTGTACCATAGGGGTACGCTGTATTTTAGTAACTTCAGAAAAGCTGGACAGTTATTCTTGAGAGTGTTTTTATTATAAAGGACTGGAATTACAAAACTCAAAACTCCTTCCCATATGTATGCTATTTATATGGGAACAGAGTGCAACAATAACCATGTTAAAAAGAATCGATGCTAATTAGTTTTTTATTTTTTTTTCCTTCTTTTTATCTGAAAGGTAGAAAATCTAATTTATCCACATAGCAGCCCTGGGAAATCTATATGAAATGGTGTTCCCGTTCCCCTGTTACAGACCGGGGCCAAAAGTATCTTTAAAAAACATGACGGCTCTTAAGCATGTTTGGCATTCAGTTGGAAATGCTCACCATTTTCGTCTCTTGTCATGATAACGCCAGAAGACTGTGAAGGCGGACTTATGGTACCGACGGCATTTCTTGCGATTATTCTGAACTCGTATCGGTCCCCAGGACTAAGTCCTGTGACTGTGTACTGACATTCACTGACGTCAGTAAAGTTGCATCTGACCCAGCGATCGCTCCCTTGCCGTTTCTCAATGCTGTAGGCCACAATCTTACTGCCCCCGTCACGCAGGGGTGGGTTCCATTTAAGTGTGATGGTTTCCCGGGTGACATCAATGTAGTCAGGAGTACCAGGAGGGTCTAAAAAAGTATGGAAATTAATTCTATCATTTCTGTAATCCATTTCTATCATCAATTCATTCACAGTGGAAGAAAAAAATAAATAAATCCCCAAGCTAATTTTAATTTCATATTTCCTTTTTGTAGCTAAGCTTTAAAAAGAACTTGAAATTATTAGACTGACTTAAAAATCATTCCCTTTGCTTTACTCGACCAGCTCTCGAGAGTGGAAAGAAGATAGGTGAGAAGCAGATAAGTGGAAGAAAAGCAGTGTTTGTTTGTAGTAGGAGACTCAGTTGCTGGATTAGATATATTCTAGTAATACTCAGTTACTTACCTACTGGAGAAACAGCTAAAGTAAATTTGCTTGGGTCACTGGGCGAGCTTAGGCCAGCAGAATTTTCAGCATATACACGGAACTGGTAATCTAGGCCTTCCATGAGTCCAGTAACTCTATATTCTCTTCCAGATATTGGTGATGTATTAACTCTTTGCCAGAGGATGCTATTTCTTTCTTTCTTTTCAACATGGAATCCAGTAACTTCTGAACCACCATCATAAACTGGAGCATCCCAAGTTAGTGACATGCCATCAGAAGTCACGTTGTATACAACTGGCTTTCCTGGGGGGCCAGGAATCCTGAACTGGTGTTTCGCCACAATAATGTTTGAGACAAGCGGCTCGCTGACTCCGTATCTATTTTCTGCCCTAACCCTAAACTGGTATTCAGCATCTTTGACCAGATTAGGAACTTTGAAAGTTGTCCGGGCAACACTTGAACACACCATCTTCCAATTAGTCTGTGAAGTTTCCCGCTTCTCAATGCTGTAACAGGTAATTTCTCCTCCTCCGTCATCTTCGGGCACGTCCCAGGACATGATGACACTGTCAGCCTTGATTTCATCAAATCGAATGGGCCCTTTGGGCTTGGACGGTGGGCCAAGTGTGATGATTGTAATGGGATAGGCGTTTCTACAGACAGCGTTATCGAGAATAAGGGTGTATTTCCCTCCGTTCTCTTTCTTGACGTTCTTAATACTCAAAGTAATTTTGTTTTCGGTTTTACTGAAACGAACATGCTCACTTTCTTTCAGTGGCAAACCGTCTTTCAGCCAACTGATAGATGGTTTGGGTTTTCCTTTATAAGGCAATTCGAGGTGTACATTATGCCCAATTCTCACAGCGATCTGTGCCCCAGGGATATCTGACAGGTCAACTTCAGGTGTAATCACAAGTTCTTTCACTGTAATTGGCCCAATAGTGACAGCATCACTCAGTCCTTTCTCATTTTTGGCAGACACTCTGAATTCCAGGACTGATTGTTCCTTAAGTTGGGTAACTTCAATTTCACAGGTCTTACTTATACCGGCATGTGACCATGTTTGTTCGCCTTTCCCTTTCCTTTCCACAACATATTCTGTGATGATGCTACCACCATCAAAGTCAGGCTTGGTCCAGCTCAGGGTGACAGATGTCTTTGTCGAGTCTTTCACTGACAGATCACGGATAGGAGCTGGGACTTCAGCAGCCTTCACTGGCTCTGTAGTTTCACAGGGCTCCCCAACTCCAATTTCATTTTCTGCAAGAACTCTGAAGAAGAATGGAGTTTTCTCTGACAAATCTGTTATCTTAAAGGTTGTACCGGTACATTTGTGTGACACCGAAGACCATGTTCTCTTGGTGGCATCCCTCTTTTCAATGACATAATTGATTATGGGAGATCCTCCATCAATGAGAGGAGGATCCCAGAACAGAGTGACTGTGCCTCGAGAAACATGTTTCACCTGTAGTTTCTGGCAGGCAGCTGGCGTATCAAGCACTTTAACATTCACAGTGGAAGACTTTGCTTGGCCAACGCCATTTTCTATTGTGAGAATATATTTCCCTGTATCGTTGCGAGTGACTTGAGGAATGATGAGTAACGAAGATGAGTCAGTGTTCTGAATGTTGTATCTGGCATCGCTGCCGAGATTCTTCTCGTCTTTTCTCCATGTGACAGTAGGTGGAGGTCTGCCTTTGAAGGGAATCAACACTTGGACGTCTTCACCAGCTTTAGCTATAACAGAGGTTCTGAGAGCCACATCTAGGTCGATCTCTGGTTCCTCTGTAGACGTAAAATGGACATTTTAATTTTAAAGCAAGAAAATGAATGATTTCCTAGACGCACTCTCATTAGAAAACCAAACACAACCATACTAGCAGGTACATACCAAGTATATCTTTAGCTTGCACAGGTTCAGTCATTTCTATAGGTTCTCCTTGTCCTGCACAGTTTACAGCAGACACCTGGAAGTAGTAGTTGACTCCAGGTGTCAGGTTTGATACCACATATTCTGTGGTTCTGACTTCTCCCTTGGTAGAGACAACAGTCCATTCCTCTTCCTCTCCTTGTCTCATTGCAACAACATATCCAGTAACAGCACTGCCTCCGTCATAGACGGGTTTACTCCAGCCAAGAGTGATGGAGGATTTGGTGGAATCTGCAATTCTTATCTTAGCTGGTGGGCCTGGAGGGTCTGGAATGACCAGAATTACATTCAGTGATCACACGGTCATGTACAATTTAGGGACATGAAGGAGACATAGGCGAAGATGCTGCATTGATGAGCACTTACCGATTGGATCGGCAGCATTGTAGAAGTCAGATGGTTCAGAAAATGGACCCTGACCAGCAGCATTTACAGCACAAACTCGGTATTGGTAGTCACTGTTTTCTGTTAGTCCAGTCACTTTCTCTCTGGTGTCACGAATAGTCTCCTTTAAGACTTTAAACCATGCTAGACTCTTCTTGTCTCTTTTCTCAAGGAAATAGCCGCTTACTTCACTGCCGCCATCAGCAACTGGCCTGCTCCACACAACAGTCATTGAATTCTTGGTAATCTTCGTCACCTCCGGTATGCCTGGAGGCCCAGGAGTAACTATTTAGAAAGGAAAAGGAAAAAATGAGTTTGAAGGATTGACATCACTGATAAATTCTACCTTTCAATCTTCAAATCCTGTGCAAGAATATTAGTTTCACTGACTATATCCTTTCCCTTGTGACAAAGATGACGGTGAGGGGAGATGTGAGACAAAAGAAAACATTCTAAGAAAATCATTTTGAGAAAACATACAAGCTAGCAGAGTAATTCATTTGAAAAATTTCAAACAATTGATTTAAGTTGGCTGATGAACTCATGTCTCACCAAAGGCATTCTTTGCTACCACAGGGTCAGATTCCAGTGGATCCCCAATTCCATATTTGTTTACGGCTCGAACCCGGAAGATGTATTCATTTCCTTTGATAATTTTGGTGGTTGTTATGATGCACTCTTCCAAATTTTCAGACACCATAGACCACACTACGCGGCTTGTCTCACGTTTTTCCACGATGTAGTGAGTGATTTTTGCACCACCATCATCCACTGGAGGGCGCCAGAGAAGGGTTATTTTTTCAGCAGTGACCGTCTTAAATTCAATGGGACCACCTGGAGGTCCTGGTTTGTCTGTGAATGAAAGAATAAAACAATATGTCAGTCAGTACTTTTTAAAAAGCTACTAATTTAAAATTGCTAAGTTCTAGGCAACCAAAATATGACATTGGCCTATCAGCAGCACCTACCAAGGATCTGTACTCTGATGGTGGCCGAGGCTGAGCCCATGGCATTCCTCAGTTTTAGTTCATAGCTTCCACTATTCAGGCGATTTGCATCTTTGATGAGTATAGACGCAAGGTCGGTGGTATTTTCCACACACACCAGTGCATTGGTTTGTAACTCTTTATCATCTTTATACCACTCAATTGTAGGCTCAGGTTTGCCAGAAATGCCAGCTCTGAGCTTCACAGATGTACCTGCTCTGTATTTGACAACCTCTGTATATTCTAGAGGCAAATCAATTACAGGTCCACCTGTAGGATAAACAGATGAGAAATACTTAAAAGATCACAAGGATGGATCACAAGGCACTTTAGTTCCTTTGAAATGTATTTTAAAGTCTATCAGGTATTTAATTTCAGGGACAGAATGGGATACAGTAGTGAGAACATCCTCGAAGAAGCTGCATTACACATTTTGTCTCATCCTAGGTTCTCCTTTCTTTTCCTTGGACTACCTCCTATTCTTGTTTTCCCTTTGCAGTTCCCTGACATCCAACTTTGGGTCGTTCAAGTCTGACTCTTGAAGTCTGAATTCTTTACTCACAGAGCTCTATATTTCACTGGACAGATTTTATGCCAGACTGCTTAGAACTTTTGAGAAACAGAACTAAATCTGACTTGCTTCACAGTCTCACAATAGTGTCCACAAAGCCTGATTCATAAATAGCAGCCCTAGGATTCTGAGCATGAGAACAGGAGTGGATACTTTTGCCCAGACACCAGAGAGACGCCTTGAACATGGGGAACTTTTAGACAAGGTGTCACAGGATTCCTAACCCTCAAGAAATTTTAATTTTGAAATTGCTGTGAAGCTGAATGTGTTCCTGGTTTTCCAGAATGGCCAAGTATGTGTATTTTGGAATGACAACAACGTAGAGAGAGTTCTGGAGTCTCTTTGAAGTCCCACTCCACAATAATGAGCTTCTCCATGTTAGGGAAGTTACATAAGTGCTTTGAACCTCAGTTCCTGTTCTGTAGAATGGGCTAATGTTAGGGTTGTTAAAATTAAGGGAGAGAGTTCATGAAAAATACCCAGTAAATTTTAGCTACTGCTGATACTATTAACGCCTCTGTTTAGTTTTTTACTTATTTAAGGGGAATATTTTCTGCACATTCAACCATGGTTTTAATTATTGACTCTGATAGTTTAAAATAGAAAAGGGAAAGTAGCAACTCATACAAAGAATTCTAACAGGTTGAATTTGGAAGGGACTTTAGATATCCTGTAGTCCAAATCTCACATTTTACAGTTAAGAGACCAGGAGATACTAAGGAATTCTCCTGAGACTCCCAGCTGTTGAACATACTTTCTTCTATCTAATTAAGGTGCATAGTAAAAGATATTCTATAGATCAGGACTAGAAAAAGCATGAACAAACATTGAGTTAAATTGCTTTTGGGATTCAAATTTCTAAAAATGCTTACCATAAGAATCAATGCACGTAATGGGGCCGACAACCTCAGATGGATTGCTGACTGAACCAACGGCATTCCTCGCAAAGACACGGAATTCATACTGGGAATTCTGCGTCAAGCCAGAGACGACGAATTGAGTCTCGATAACATTGGTGAAGCTGGCCTTGGTCCATCGGCCATCTGGGAGGTCTCGTCTTTCAACAATGTAGCCTGTAATCTTGCTTCCTCCGTCAAAAGCTGGTTGTTGCCATGAGAGGCTGACAGAGTTCTTTGAAATATCGGTGATACGGACATTTCTTGGAGGCTCTGTGGTAAGAAGAGAAGACAGGTCAATGGAACTTGTGTCAACATTATTTTGCTTTGCAGAAATAAGATTTGCATTTTTAAGTAGTCCGAATCCTCCTCCCCATGAAAAATACGTACCACAGGCATCAATGGCTAGGACTGGTTCAGAAGGATGGCTGGGTTTTCCAATGCCAGCAGCGTTTTCTGCATATACTCTGAATTCATAAATAAGTCCAGCACTGATTGTTGTGACTTTGAAATGAGTTGTGCGGATGACCAATTTGTTGGCTTTTTGCCATAAAATACTGTTTCTGTCTTTCATTTCCAGGTGATAGCCTATAACTGGACTGCCTCCATTGGACACTGGTTCATGCCAGCCCACGGTGATGCTTTCTCGAGTCACATTAGTGACCCATGGTGTAGATGGTGGTCCAGGTGTTGCTACAGAAGAGAGAAATTGCTTAGGTTAATACAGACACTTAAAATATTTATGTAAGTAAAAACCTGGGATCTTTAAAAAGTTTGCAACTTACTGTATGGTAGTTTGACAACCACACACGCTGAATCTATGTGATCACTGATGCCGAAGCGGTTTTCTGCCTTGATGCGGAATTGGTATTCTTCTCCTGTGGTCAGCTTCATGATTTTAATCGTGGTCCTTGCAACTGTCGTAGACACTTCAGTCCATGCTGCTGTACTTGTCTCTCTCTTGAGTACAATGTAATTAGTAACTTGACTTCCGCCATCATACTTTGGTGGCTCCCATTTGAGAGTCACGCTTTCTTCTGTTATATCGCTAATAACAACAGGGCCAGTCGGGGGACCGGGCCTGTCCAGTACAATGATGTTAATGAAAGCTTTGGTTGTTCCACTGGAGTTGGCAGCAGTGATCTCGTATCTTCCAGCATCAGTGGTAACACTTTCTTTGAGACTGATGGTCAGGTTCTCAGCAGTAACTTCGGTATTAAATCTCATGGTTGCCTTTAGGGGGACACCATCTCTTGATAAGGTCACTTTGGGCAGTGGTTTTCCAGAAATTGGAATGTCAACTTTAAGGTTTGAACCAGCTCTCACGTATACAGTATGACTTGGGAAATTCTTCATATCAATTTCAGGTGGTTCTGAAAAATAAGTGTACAGTAGATGAAGGTGAAAAAGTCTCTAAAAATGAAATCAACACAAACCATCTGAAATTTTGCTTCTACATAAAATTAGACATACCTAGTTGTTCCTTAATAAGAACAGGAAGCAGAAGCTCTCTTGGGTCGCTCAGACCAGCTTGATTTTCAGCAGACACCCGGAAAAAGTATTCAGAATTCTCTCTCAGACCAGAAACAATGTGATGGGTTGACTTGACCACCGCACATCTAACCCAATTTTTCTGTCCCTTTTCTAGTGCTTCAACAACATAGTGTACAATCCTGCTTCCACCATCGTGTTCTGGCTTCAGCCAGGTCAGGGAAACACTATCTCTGGATACACCTGTTACTCCAAGTTTTTCCGGTGGGCTTGGTTTTTCTAAGAAAGTAAAACACCAGAAAAAAGGGATTATTACAACATTTTCCCCGATGTGTTCCTTCTTCATTGTCAAAGAAAACTTTTAAATGAAGCCCTCATTCTTCCTTTGATTTGAGTCTATCTTACTTTTTATATAACTAGTTTGGGTCCTGAGCCAAGCGAAGCTTCCCCAAGCTTTGTCATTACATATCATAGTATGTGGTAGCATCCAAACTCAAATTAAGTGCCAAGTGACTAGATTAAATGGTAAAATTTATCTCAAATTTATCATGGGTATAAAAGTGAGGAATAAGATGAACCATCTTATAAGAAACTTCATCATACAATTTCTGCATATACATACTATATATATATATGCAGTCAAATTCAGTTATATTTAAATTCAACATATATGATCTACTTCCAGCTTTGTAAATTTCCACATTTTTTTAATCAACAAAGAACCTTCTCTATTAGAGATTTCATGTCATGCTATAGTATGAATTATTTGAGGTGTGAAGCAAAAGTCTTTTAAATAAAGTGAGAATCATTAGAATGATTCACAGTATTCTAAGAAAATTAATATGGATATATAGATTTTCTTTGTTCTTAAAACATACCTGTTATTTTTACTCCTTCCTTTGTTTCAGCTGGTACACCAATGCCAAACTCATTCTCTCCAGAGACTCGGAAGTAGTAAATCGCCCCTTCTTGTAAGTTGGTGATTTTGTAGGAGAGGCGGTTACAGTTGTTGGTCACAGAGACCCATGCTTTCTTACTGGCCTCACGTTTTTCTATGTGGTAATTCTTCACTGGTGCTCCGCCATCATTTTCAGGAACATCCCAGGATAACACTGCAGATTCTTTGGTTATATCATGTACAGTGATATTGGTTGGAGGACCAGGAGAATCTAAAACTTTGACAACTAAGGTCAGTGAAGCAGCATTCACAATATTCTGAATTGTTAACGTGTATTTTCCAGAATCATTTCTGTTGGCATTTTCGATAGTAAGTGACGTACGAGAGTCTGTGGAATCAATATAAGCTCTAGCACGGAGGTCACTGTCTGGCTTACTCCACAGGACACTAGGTGCTGGTCTTCCCCGGAAAGGTACAGTCATGGTAAAGGAGGTGCCGGCCTTGACAATCAAGGTCTTCTTCATTTCACTGTCAAGATCAAATACAGGTTCTTCTTCTCTTTCTTTTGCTACCTGGGGATCGGTACTATCACTGGGATCACTAGCACCGACCTTATTGACAGATCTTACTCTGAAAACATACTCGGCTCCTGTTGTTAGTCCACCTATGGTATATTCTCTGCCTCTTAAGTTCTGAATGGCAGTCTCCCACTCAGTTTCATCAGATTTCTTGTACTCTACATTGTATCCTGTCACTGGGGCCCCGCCATCAAACAAGGGCTTAACCCAGCTAATAGTTATGTTTGTCTTGCCTGAGTCCACAATTTTGGGTTTGGATGGAGGAGATGGCAAGAACACTGGATCTTCTGCCCGAATTAAGGGAGAGGTTTCACTTGGAAGGCTCAGGCCAGCAGCATTTTCTGCATAAACCCGGTACTCATATTCACATCCTTCCCGAAGTCCGGTTGATTTCACTCTCAGGTCATAAACTGGTTTTTTGTTTACACGCACCCATCGTAGGCTGTTTTTCTCTCGCCTTTCAATTATATATCCAGAGATTTCACTGCCTCCGTCACTCTCCGGTCTCGACCAGCAAAGGGTCATGGACTCTTTGGTCACAGATGTAATTTCCAAAGATGTAGGTGGACTTGGAACAGTAAACGGATCTAGTGCCTTTACTGCCACGCTCTCCAGGAACTCACCAACACCATATTTATTAACACCCGTTACTCTAAAGATGTATTCGTTGCCTTTGAGTAACTTGGTTACTTTACAGGATGTTGTCCTTAATTCTCCTTCACATATTGTCCATGCGAGGTGGCTTGTTTCACGCTTTTCTACGATGTAATAGTCAATATCTGCACCACCATTTTCTTGGGGCGGTCCCCAGGAAAGCGAGCATTTCTCAGCTGTGAGGCCATTTATTTCAAGCGGTCCTGCTGGTGGGCCAGGCTTATCAAGTACCTTGCAGTTAACTGCCATAGACCGAGTTCCTGCAACATTCTTCAGTGTTAGTACGTATTGCCCAGTGTCTCGTCGGATACAGTCTTTCACTGTTAATGAAGTGTTATAGTCTGTTGAGGCAATTTCTGTTCTTGCTCTTTCTTCAATTTCCACCCCATCCTTGGCCCAGGAGATCACTGGCAGAGGTCGCCCTGCGATGTCTGCATTTATCTTAAGGACCTCTCCAGCTTTGACAACAATCACATCTCGGAACTTGACATCCATCATAATTCTTGGAGCCTCAACGTCGTCTTTAACTGTAATAGGCCCAGTGGATTCAGATGGTTCACTAACTGAGTCAGCTGCATTCCTTGCAAAAACCCGGAATTCATAACGCTGATCTTCAGTAAGTTCAGTGACTTCAAAGTATGTTTCTTGTACATTAGTAAAATTGCACTTCAGCCACCGGCCATCTGGTAGTTCTCTACGTTCGATAATGTATCCTGTGATCTTAGCGCCGCCATCATAATGTGGTTTAGACCATTTAAGTGACACTGATTTTCTGGTGATATTTGTGACTTCAGGTTGTCCAGGAGGGTCACAAGGGTCTCTTGCAGGGACTGGTTCACAAGACTTACTGCATTTACCAATTCCAGCAATGTTCTCAGCATATACACGATACTCATACATCAGTCCTTCATCAAGGCCTGAGACTTTCATTTGTGTATCAGCGATGAGGATTTTATTTGCTTTTGACCAAAGAATGCTGCTCCTTTCTTTATATTCAAGGTGATAGCCAATTACTCGACTTCCTCCATCATTAACAGGCACTTGCCAGCTTACAAGCATGGTAGATTTTGTGGCATGCACAACTTTAGGAGTACCAGGAGGACCTGGAGGGCTGAATGGATACTCTGCAACAACAGATTTAGATTCACTGTAGGAGCTCTTGCCATAGCGGTTTTCTGCACAAACACGGAACTGATACTCACTTCCTGTTGTCAGACGAACTATTTTAATGGACGTTCTTGCAACTGCCTGTGAAACTATGTGCCACGTGGTAGAAGTGGTTTCTCTCTTTTCAACGATATAATTGCTAATTTGGCAGCCACCGTCATATTCTGGAGGATTCCAGGAAATCGTTATATTGTCACAACTAACCTCATCAATATGAACAGGTCCCGGAGGCCCTGGTTTGTCAAGGACAATTACAGTTATAGGAACTGTTATGGATCCAGCACTGTTGGAAACACATAATTCATAAGTGCCAACATCTTCCCTGGAAGCTTCCTTGATAGATAGTGATGTTACAGTCTTTGAAGAAGAAATATTGACCCTTGTGGTTTCTTTAAGAATCTGACCATCCTTTTTCCAGCTTACAGTAGCTTGAGGTCTCCCTTTAAATGGAATGTCAATCTTAAGTTGGTCTCTAGCCTTTACATTGAAAGTATTGAAAGGAAGCTCGACGGAGGGCTTTATTTCAATATCCCTTGCGATTACTGGCACTCCGAGTTGTCTCGGATCACTTCTTCCTTTTTCATTGACGGCAGCTACCCTGAAGGTATACTCTTCTCCCGCAGTTAAGCCAGATATAGTTGCTTCTAGAGTCTTAACTTGTGTGCAAGTGCTCCATTTTTCACTCCCTTTAGTCTGCATTTCAACTATGTAGCCAGTAATTTTGCTGCCACCATCACTTTCTGGCTTCTCCCACTTAATTGTAGCTGTGTTACGGGTCACATCAACGAGAGTCACTCTTCCGGGGGGAAGGGGTGGTTCAGAAACTTTAACGGGTTCTGTGGTTTCAGCTGGTAAACCAATCCCATATTCATTGGAAGCCAAGACTCGGAAGTAGTAAGAACATCCTTCTTGTAGATTTTCAATTTTAAAAGAGTTCTTTGTGCAGTTGTTTGTAACAGTAGCATACGCTTTTCTTGTGGTTTCTCGTTTCTCAACAATGTAGTTTGTAATCTTAGCTCCACCATCAATAAGTGGTGGCTCCCAAGACAGTGTCACCGAGTCTTTCTTTACTTCTCTTACATTCAAATTCACAGGGGCACTTGGCGAGTCAAGAACTCTGACATTAACGAAGGCTGTTTTGGAACCACTGTTATTTTCTAGTGTCAGATTATACCGACCACTATCAAATCTGGTAACGTTATCAATTACCAACATTGTGTAGGAGCTGGTCACCTCGATCTGCGCCCTCTCTGTGAGAGTGCCTTCAGCCTTTTCCCATTTAACTTCAGGTTCTGGTCGACCTTTGATTGTGACAAATAAGCGTAAAGTAGCACTTGCCCGCAGAACGACCACCTTTCTGAGATCAGCATCAAGCTCTATTTCTGGTGGCTCCAGCCTCTCTTTAGCAACAACTGAGCCAGGTATGGTTGCAGGTTCACCTACACCTTCAGAATTGATGGCACAAATGCGGAAGTTATACTCAGTATTTTCTTTAAGCTTGGTCACTGTGAACTGCTTTCCTTGTAATCCTGTTGGTGGAGTGCAGGTTGTCCATTCGTCAGCAGAGGCTTCTTTGACCTCCACCACATAGCCCTTAACAGGTGCACCACCATCATAAATTGGCTTATTCCATGCCAGGGAGACAGAAGACCTGGAAGTATCTGTCACCTTTGGATTACTTGGTGGACCTGGTGGATACAAGGCATCACATGCACGATAGAAAACCGATGGCTCGCTAGGTTCACCCACACCAGCTGCATTTTCGGCAGCGACTCTGAACTCATAGGAATGACCTTCAGTAAGGCCAGTTACTCTGAATCGGAGATCTGTTAGGGTTTTCTTGTTGCATTTGGTCCATCTAATGCCTTCCTTATCTCGTTTTTCAAGAATGTAGCCCTCAATTTCGGCACCTCCATCATCCACTGGGCGTGTCCACGTTACTACCATAGAATCTTTGGTGATTGCTGAGGCTTCAGGCGGTGAAGGAGGACCTGGTGGCTTATACGGATTACAGGCTATAACAGGCTCAGATTCCAAGGGCTCTCCAATTCCATATTTATTCACAGCCATGATGCGGAAAATGTACTCATTACCAGGAAGAAGTTTAGTGACTTTGTAGTTAAGGGCCTGTACCTCCGTTGAAACCTGGGTCCAGGAGAGTCTGCTTGTTTCTCTCTTTTCGATGATGTAATGTGAAATACTAGCGCCACCATCCTGTAAAGGTGGGTTCCATGCCAGGTAACATTTCTCAGCAGTAACTCCAGAAACCTTCAGAGGACCTTCAGGGGGCCCTGGCCTGTCGAGTACCTTTACAGTGATTGGTATGGACTTTGTACCACCGACATTGCTGAGTTTCAGGATATACTGTCCTCCATCAGTACGTATACAGTCTTTGACAACAAGAGTGGTTTTCTGAATTGTAGATTTAATTTCCATCCTAGCAGTTGTTTCTTCAAGCTCTTTGCCATCTTTTGACCAAACAATATCAGGTATAGGCTTGCCGCGGATATCAGCTTCCAGAACAAAAGTCTCTCCTGCACGAACGACGATTACATCTTTGTATTTTGGATCCAGTGAGGCATTTGGTGCATCAATTTCATCTCTGGCAGTAATAGCACCGGTGCTTTCAGATGGTTCACTAAGGTTGCCAGCTGCGTTTCTTGCAATTACTCTAAATTCATATCTTTGGTCTTCTACAAGTCCACTCACTGTAAATTCAGTTTCTAACACATTGGTAAAGCTGGCTTTCATCCAGCGGCCATCAGGTAGATCTTTCTTTTCTACAATATAACCTGTTATCTTGCTACCACCATCATAGGCAGGTTTCTTCCATTTCAGTGTAACGTTGTTTCTTGTAATAACAATGGCTTCAGGGCGACCGGGTGGGTCACATGGATCACGAGCAACAAAGCATTCTGAGACTTTGCTAGGCTTGCCAATGCCAACAATATTTTCAGCAGAAACTTTGAACTCATACTCAAGGCCTTCATCAAGCCCAGTCGTTTTGAATTTGGTGTCTTGAATGGGAGTCTTATTTAATTTGACCCATAAAATGCTGTTCTTTTCTTTCTGTTCAAGATGGTAGCCAATAACTTTGCTTCCTCCATCATGAACTGGCTCGTGCCACTGCACAATCATCTGATCTTTTGAAATAGATGTCACAAAAGGAGTTCCAGGTGGCCCAGGTTCTTTAAATGGATATTGTACAATAACTGGTTTAGAATCCAGAGGGGCGCTCTTTCCATACCTGTTTTCTGCAAAAATTCTAAACTGGTACTCAGTGCCTGTTTTCAGTTTGGTTATTTTAATTGTTGTTCTCGCAACTGTTGCTGATACCATCTGCCAAGTGGTGGTAGTTGTATCTCGCTTCTCTACAATGTAGTTGCTTATTTGGCAGCCACCAGTGTAGGCTGGAGGTTCCCAAGAGATGACCACAAAGTCTGCACTAACTTCGTCAAACCGAACTGGTCCAACTGGAGGTCCGGGCTTTTCCAAAACAATGATGCTGAGATTTTCTGTTGCCGTACCTGCACTGTTTGTTGCTGTTATAGTGTATTTTCCAAAGTCATCTTTGTTACTTTCCTTAATGTGCAGCATCGTTGAAGTGGCTGTTTCTTCAACATTTACTCTCGTTGTCTGTTTAAGAGGCTCACCATCTTTGACCCACGAAATGTTAGGTCTTGGTCGTCCGATAACTGGAATTTCAATTTTAAGATCTTCTCCAGCTTGGACAGTATATGTGTTAAACGGTAACTTAAAACTAGGCTGTATGGTCAAATCTTTGGCTATGACAGGAACACCAAGCACTCTTGGATCACTTTTTCCTTTCTCATTATAAGCCTTGACACGGAACTGATATTCTTGTCCAGAACTCAAACCAGTAATCACGGCATTACAGACTTTGGATTCGGCCACAACACTCCATTTTTCTGTTCCTTTGGGCTGCATTTCAACAACATAACCCAAGACTCTGCTGCCACCATCATGTTCAGGTTTCTCCCACATCAGTGATGCACTGGTCTGGGACACATCCGTAAGCGTCACTTTTCCTGGTGGGGAAGGAGGTTCAGCGGCTTTCACAGCATCAACGGTTTCCACTGGAACACCAACTCCAAATTCATTTTCAGCCATAACTCTAAAGTAATAAATGGCTCCTTCTGTAAGATTCTCAACTTTAAAGCTTGTTTTGTTGCATTTACTACTCACGTTAGCATATGCTTTTCTGGTTGACTCACGTTTGTCAATAACATAGTTCTTCACCTTTGAACCACCATCAATGATGGGTGGCTCCCATGCCAGCAGGACAGAATCTTTTTTCACTTCTTTGACTGCCAGATTCTGTGGTGGCCCTGGGGTGTCAAGAACTTTCACAGTTACAAATGCAGACTTAGATCCGCTACTGTTTTCCAGCTTGAGAATGTATTTCCCAGCATCATTTCTATCACAGTTATCTATTGATAGCTGGGTATAGTTTACTCCCTTTTCAATTTGGACCTTATCTGTAAATTCACCTTCCTCTCGAGACCAAGTGATCTCAGGTGTTGGGCGACCTTTGAATGGAATGTGAATTCTGGCAGATCCACCAGCCCTTACAACTATTCCTTTCCTTAATTCAGAGTCAAGGTCAAGTTCGGGTGCTTCAAGTTTATCTTCTGGTTTCACAGTACCAGGAACTGATGTAGCCTCACCTACGCCAACTTTATTGAGGGCAGAGACTCGTATTTTATACTCTTGGTGCTCAACGAGTTTTGAGATTTCAAATCGCGTGGCTTTCAGGCCAGTCTGTGGAGTAACTATTTGCCATTCTTCTTCATCTGCTTTACAGATTTCTACTACATATCCTATGATCTCACTGCCACCATCATAGATGGGCTTGCCCCAGGCAAGTGTAATTGAATTTTTAGTGGTGTCTACAATGTGTGCGTTGGTGGGTGGGCCAGGTTTGAACACAGGATCACAAGCCTTATAGTAAACTGTAGCTGGACTTGGTTCCCCAACTCCAGCAGCATTTTCTGCAGAGACTCTGAATTCATATTCATGATCTTCTGTTAATCCTGTTACTCTTAGACGCAAATCTGTAATGCGGCGTTTGTTACATTTTATCCACCTTATGCCACTTCTGTCTCTTTTCTCTACAATGTAACCAATAATCTCACTTCCACCGTCACTATCTGGACGGTTCCAACAGACAGTCATGGAGTCCTTGGCAATGTTGGTGACTTCCAAGCTTTTTGGTGGTCCAGGAAGCACAAACGGATTTTTCATTAGTACTGGTGCAGATTCCAAAGGCTCTCCAACACCGTATTTGTTGACAGCCATTATGCGGAAAATATATTCATTCCCTTCTAAGAGTTTGGTAACTTTCAGAGAATTGGTCACAACTTCTGAAGAAACAACAGTCCAGGCAAGTCGACTTGTTTCTCTCTTTTCAACAACATAATGAGAAATATCACTGCCACCATCTTGAAGTGGTGGAGACCATGTTAAAGTGCATTTTTCAGCAGTGACTCCAGTAACCTGGACTGGCCCTTCTGGAGGTCCTGGTCTATCCAACACTTTTACGTTTACTGGGAATGACTTGGAACCTGCAACATTGGAAGCTCTTAAAATATACTGTCCACCATCAATTCTAATGGCATCCTTTACAATAAGTAAAGCCTTGAAATCTGTGTTCTTTATTTCACATCTGGCAGACTCTTCAATTTCCTTATCTCCTCGTAACCACTCGATGGTTGGTAGGGGCTTTCCGTAGACATCAGCCTCAAGCCTGAACGTTTCTCCAGCATTCACTACAATTGTATCTCTGAATTTCGGATCCATTGAAATCCTGGGAAGTTCAACCTCATCCCTGGCAGTTATTGGTCCGGTACTGTCAGAGGGTTTACTTATTGCACCAGCCGCATTCTTTGCAATGACTCTGAACTCGTATCTTTGATCTTCAGTAAGACCGGACACGGTAAATTGAGTTTCAATGACATTTGTAAAGCTGGCTTTCATCCAGCGACCCTCAGGCAAATCACGTTTCTCTACAATGTAACCTGTAATCATACTTCCACCATCATAAACAGGTTTGGTCCACTGTAAAGTGATCTCATTTCTTTTAACCATTATTGCTTCTGGTGTTCCTGGTGGGTCACAGGGATCTCTGGCTACATAGCATTCGGAATTCTTGCTTGCTTTACCTACACCAACAATATTTTCAGCATAAACTCTGAATTCATATTCAATGCCCTCTTCTAGATTGACTGCTTTAAACTGAGTGTCATGAATAATAGTTTTGTTGACTTTTGTCCACAAAATACTATTTCTTTCCTTTTTCTCGAGGTGGTAACCTATGACTGGGCTTCCACCATTATTGATTGGTTCATGCCACTGAACAACCATGGAGTCTTTGGAGATGGCTGTGACAAATGGGGTGCCTGGAGGGCCTGGTTCTTTGTAGGGATATTGAGCTACAATTGGATCAGACTCCAAGGCAAAGCTTTGTCCATATCTGTTTTCAGCAAATATTCTGAATTGGTATTCTGTACCAGTTTTCAGTTTGGTCACTTTCAGTGTGGTTCTGGCAACAGTAGCAGAAACAGTATCCCATACTGTGGTGGTTGTGTCTCTTTTCTGAACAATGTAGTTGGTGATCTGGCAGCCCCCTGTATATAATGGGGGATTCCAAGATAACGTAATACTTTCAGCACTGACTTCATCAAATTTAACAGGTCCTTTTGGAGGATCAGGTTTATCTAGAGTTATAATTTCAATGGATGCTGTTTTCTGACCTATAATGTTAGCCACTGTGATTCCATAATGTCCACCATCATCCTTATGAGTTTCTTTAATGCTGAGTACAGTGAGGTCAAGTGAATCGGTAACATTGACTCTTGTGGTCTGCTTCAGTGGAAGACCA
Source organism: Meles meles (assembly GCF_922984935.1). NCBI lineage: Eukaryota > Metazoa > Chordata > Mammalia > Carnivora > Mustelidae > Meles > Meles meles. The sequence continues at coordinate 74,738,152 of NC_060074.1, forward strand.
TCTTTCGTCCAGGTAACGGTTGGCTTAGGACGTCCAGAAATTGGCACTTCTATTTTCAAATCTTGGCCAACCTGTACACTGTAATTCTTGAATGCAGGTCTTACATCTGGCTCAATGACCAGATCTTTGGCAACTATTGGAACTGCAAGCGACCTAGGATCACTTCTTCCCTTTTCATTTACAGCAACAACTCTAAAGAGATACTCTTCTCCCTGAGTTAGGTTAGTAATTACTGCTTCAAGGGACTTGACTCGAGCACACTCTGACCATTTCTCGCTGTGTTTAGCTTGCATTTCCACAATATACTGAATGATTTTACTGCCACCGTCATGTTCCGGCTTTGTCCAACTCAAGGAGACACTGTTTCTGGTGACATCATCCACAGTTATTTTTCCCGGAGGTTGTGGGACTTCTGCAACCTTAATAGGATCAGCAGTGTGGGCAGGAAGGCCGATACCGTACTCGTTCTCAGCTGTGACTCTGAAGTAATAACTGCTGCCTTCTTGGAGTTGATCAATCTTCCAAGAATTCTTATGGCAGTTTGTTACCACTGCAGCATATGATTTTCTTGTGGCCTCACGTTTCTCAACAATGTAATTTTTTATTTTGGATCCCCCATCCAACAGAGGAGGTTCCCATGTAATTGATACCGAGTCTTTAGTGATTTCTGTGACTTTCAGGTTAACAGGTGGACTTGGTGTGTCCAGGACTCTCACGGTAACAAAGGCAGACTTTGTTCCACTGCTGTTTTCTAATGTGAGAGTGTATTTTCCACTATCGTATCGGTTGACATTGTCAAGAACAAGAGAGGTGAAACTGCTAGTGACATCAATTATAGCTGCATCTCGGATTTCACCATCCATCTTCCCCCATTTCACTTCTGGTGTAGGACGACCTTTAATAGGAACAAAGAGCCTTAAGGAGCCACCAGCCCTTATATTTATAATTTTCCTCAGTTCTAGGTCAAGTTCAATGTCTGGTGCTTCTAATTTTTCCTCAACTACAACAGGTCCAGGGACATCAGCATGTTCTCCAACTCCAGCTTTATTAACAGCACAGATACGGAAATTGTACTCATGCTTTTCCAACAGCTTTTCTACTTCTATATTTGTTCTATTGATTCCAGTTGGTGGAGTGCACATGGTCCATTCACCAACACTCACGTCACATTTTTCAACAATGTAGCCTTGGATTTCACAGCCACCATCATATATTGGTTTGCTCCAAGAAAGGAAGACAGAAGATCTGGTAATATCTGTGACTTTGGGGTTGTTTGGAGGGCCCGGTTTATAAATAGGATCACAAGCCTTTTGGTAAGCAGAAGGCGGGCTTGGTTCACTAAGTCCAGCAGCATTCTCAGCTGAGACTCTGAATTCATAATTGTGGTTTTCTAGGAGTCCAGTTACTCTCAAGCGCAGTTCCCCAACCAGGCGTTTGTGGCATCTTGTCCATCTAATGCCCTCCTTATCCCGTTTTTCAAGAACATATCCAAGAATTTCACTGCCACCATCAGATGCTGGTCTTTCCCATACAACGATCATTGAGTCCTTGGTCACTGTTGTGATTTCTGGAGCCTTTGGTGCATCTGGCACTACAAATGGATTCTTGGCAATCACTGGCTCAGATTCAAGAGGGTCACCAACACCATATTTGTTGACAGCCATTATACGGAAAATATATTCATTGCCTTCGAGAAGCTTAGTAACCTTGCAGCTGAGAGTCTGCACGTTGGCATCAACCAGAGTCCAAACTAAGCGGCTGGTTTCTCTCCTCTCCACAATATAATTTATGATGTCACTCCCACCATCCTGTAGTGGGGGTTTCCAAGCTAGTGTGCATTTTTCTGCTGTCACTCCTGATATGAGAACAGGTCCCTCCGGTGGCCCTGGTCTATCAAGAACTTTGACATTCACAGTAACTGATCTCTCCCCTGCAACATTTTGGGCCTTCAGTATGTAATTTCCACTGTCGGTGCGTGCTGCATCCTTAACACTGAGACTGGTGGCAAAGTCAGTGCTCTTTATTTCTAATCGAGCTGTATTTGAAAGCTCCTGGTCACTTTTTACCCATTGAATGGTTGGTATTGGTTTGCCATGAACATCTGCATCAATCTTGAATGACTCACCAGCATGAACCACAATTGTGTCTTTGTATTTTGGATCCATACTTATTCGTGGTGGCTCTACCTCATCTCTTGCTGTTATTGCTCCTGTGCTTTCTGAAGGCTCACTAAACACTCCTGCAGCATTTCGAGCTATAACCCGGAACTCATATCTGTGATCTTCAACCAGGCCAGTTACTTCAAACTGAGTGTCAATGACATTCGTAAAACTGGCTTTCATCCAGCGGCCCTCAGGCAGTTCTTTCTTCTCTACAATATAGCCAGTGATCTTGCTTCCACCATCGTAAGTAGGTTTCTTCCACTGGAGAGTCACAGAATTTCGTGTGACAATAATCGCCTCTGGCCGCCCTGGTGGATCACAGGGGTCACGAGCCATGTAGCACTCTGACACCTTACTTGGCTTGCCGATGCCCACGATATTCTCTGCAGAGACTCTAAACTCATATTCAATGCCTTCGTCGAGGCCAGTCGTTTTAAACTTGGTTTGAGGGATGGGTGTTTTATTCAACTTCACCCAGAGGATACTATTTCTTTCCTTGCGTTCCAGGTGATAGCCAATGACTTTGCTACCTCCATCACTAACTGGTTCGTTCCAATGTACTTCCATGCTGTCCTTGGAGGAGAGCGTTACAAATGGTGTGCCAGGAGGACCAGGAACTTTGAAAGGATACTGGGCTATAATAGGCTCTGAATTGAGGTAGGTGCTCTTTCCGTATCTGTTTTCAGCTGCAATCCTAAACTGATATTCACAACCAGTCTTTAATCTGCAAGCCTTTATTGTTGTCCTTGCAACAGTCGCTGACACAATCTGCCAGGTGGTTGTGGAAGTGTCCCGTTTTTCTACAATGTAATTATTGATAGAACTCCCACCATCGTACTTAGGTGGGCCCCAGGAAAGAGTAATACTATCAGATGTCACTTCCTCCATTTTAACTGGTCCAGTTGGAGGCCCTGGTTTGTCAAGAACAATAATGTTCAGGGTTTCAGTAGCTTCACCAGCCGAGTTAGTCAGTTTAACTGTGTAATGTCCAACATCTTCTCGGCAGGCGTCCTTTATTGTCAGTAGTGAATTATTTTCTGTGCTCTCCGCATTTACTCTAGTTGTCTGCTTCAGTGGTACATCATCTTTATGCCAGGTGACAGCAGGTGTAGGACGTCCAATGAATGGAACGTCAACTTTTAGGTCTTCGCCTGCCAGTACAGTGAAAGTATTGAACAAGAGTTTGAAGGCTGGTGGAATGACAAGATCTTTGGCAATTACTGGCACACTCAGTTGTCTAGGATCGCTGATGCCCTTTTCATTCTGAGCCGAAACACGGAAAGAGTATTCTTCACCCTGAATTAATCCAGTTATAGTGGCTTCAGTGACTTTGACTGTGGCACACGTGGCCCATTTGTCACTACCTTTGCTCTGCATCTCAACAATGTAGCCTAGAATTCGGCTGCCTCCATCATGCTCTGGTTTTTCCCAAGAGAGTGACACGCTGTTTCTGGTGACATCTACCAAAGTTATTTTTCCTGGAGGAAGGGGTCGCTCTGATGCTTTCACAGACTCTGCAGTTTCGGCAGGCAGCCCGATGCCATATTCATTTTCAGCAAGAACCCTGAAATAGTAACTACACCCTTCTTGAAGCTGGTCTACCTTCCAGGACGTCTTGTGGCAATTTGTTGCAACCGTTGAATATGCTTTTCTTGTTGATTCCCTCTTTTCAACAATATAGTTCTTTATTTTTGAACCTCCGTCAAGGAGAGGAGGCTCCCATGTCAGTGTGACCGATGACTTAGTGACCTCCTTTACCTTGAGATCCTGTGGAGGGCCTGGTGTATCTAGTACTCTAACATTGACAAATGCAGACTTGCTGCCTGAGCTGTTTTCTACAGTTAGTATGTATTTGCCACTGTCGAATCTGTTTACATTTCCAATGATGAGCAGGGTGTAGGAGCTTGTGGATTCAATGCTAGCTTTATCTAAGGATTCTCCATGTTCCCGGGTCCACTTCACCTCAGGTGCAGGCCTGCCTTTGATCGGAACAAAAAGTCGCAGGGTGCAACAAGCTCTTATGGTAACAACTTTGCGCAGGTCAGCATCCAGTTCAATCTCTGGAGGCAGCATCCTTTCTTCAGCCTTTGGAGTTCCAGGAACAAGTGCAGGTTCTCCCATTCCTTCAGAATTCACGGCATAGATGCGGATTTTATATTCCTGATTCTCTATGAGGTTGGTGATGGTGTAAGAGGTTGCCTTGAGCCCAGCGGGTGGAGTGACAATCTGCCATTCATCTTCCTCTGGCAGGGCAATCTCAACAATATATCCAGTGATTTCTGAACCGCCATCGTAGATAGGTTTATTCCAAGCAATGGAGATGGATGATCTGCTCGTATCGAGAACACGCGGGTTACCTGGCGGGCCGGGCTTAAACACAGCGTCACAAGCTTTATAAAATGGACTGGTAGAACTTGGTGCGCTAATTCCAGCAGCATTTTCAGCCATAATCCTGAACTCATATTCATGTCCTTCTGTCAGTCCAGATACTTTATATCTTAAATCAGTAAGAGTTTTCTTGTTGCATTTCACCCAGCGCTGCCCAGCTTTATCACGCCGTTCTACGATATAATTGATGATTTCACTTCCACCATCAGAGTCGGGATGTCCCCAGCAGACAACCATTGAATCTTTAGTAATAGCTGTAACTTCAGGGTTTTTGGGTGGATCAGGGGGTCCATAAGGATTAACTGCTACCATAGGCTCTGATTCCAGTGGCTCTCCAACTCCATATTTATTTACAGCCATGACGCGGAATATGTATTCATTGCCTTTCAAAAGTTTAGTGACCTTTAGTTTTGTCACTTGGACTTCTGAGGCTACATTTGTCCATGCCAATCTGCTGGTTTCACGTTTCTGAACTATATAGTGATCAATTTTGGCACCTCCATCATCCAGTGGAGGCAGCCATGACAATACACATTTTTCTGCTGTCACTTCAGAGACAGCTAAAGGTCCTTCGGGTGGGCCTGGTCTATCAAGAACTTTGACATTGAAAATGTGTTTAGCAAACCCACCAGGATTCGTTGCTGTAAGGATATAGGCACCACTGTCTCTCCTTGACGAATCCTTATTTATCAGGTAAGTAGAGAAATCTGCAATTCTTATTTCTAACTTTGCTGTGCCTTCAAGCTCCTTTCCATCTTTGGTCCATTCCATTGTTGGTGGTGGGCGGCCTGAAACATCAGCTTCTAGCTTGAATGCTTCGCCTGCTTTTAATATTACTGTTTCTTTAAATTTAACATCCACCATTATCTTTGGTGCTTCAATGTCATCCCTGCACGTGATGGCATCTGATGGCTCAGATGGTGGACTAATAGCACCAGCAGCATTTTTGGCAATCACTCGGAATTCATAGGCAGCGTCTTCTGTTAGGCCACTGACTGTAAATTCATTCTCCAGAATGTTGCTGAAGTTGGCCTTCAGCCACCGTCCATTGGGAAGGTCTCTCTTTTCAACTATATAACTGGTAATTTTAAAGCCTCCAGTGTATTCAGGCTTAGCCCATTTAAGTGTCACTGTGTGTCTAGTAATATTTAGAGGAACTGGTTTCCCAGGTGGGTCTATGGGATCTAAAGCAAGCATGGGTTCAGATGGCTTGCTCGGCTTGCTTTTACCGGCCAAATTTTCTGCAATCACTCGGAATTCATAAGCAATACCATCTGTAAGTCCACTTGATTTGAAAATGTTGCCTGGTACTAATGCTTTGCTCACAGTCTGCCAGAGAATACCATTTCGTTCTTTTCTTTCCACGTGGTATCCTAAAATGGGGCTTCCACCATCAGAAAGAGGCTCATTCCAGCTAATTGTCATTGAATCCTTGGTAACTGCAGTTACCTGAGGGGTCCCAGGAGGCCCAGGAACCTTAAATGGATAGTTGGCAACTATAGATGCGGATGTGATGCCTGGTCCAACTCCGTATCTATTTTGAGCTTTTACCCGGAATTGATACTCTACTCCGGTAGTAAGGCGAGTGGCTTTATAGGTAGTGCGAATGACAGTGGTTGCTAACTCAACCCATGTAGTACTGTCAGTCTGTCGCATTTCTACTACATAATTGCTTATCGGTACACCTCCATCGTTCTCGGGTGGGTCCCAAGAGAAGGTTACAAAATCAGATGAAACTTCATCGAATTTGATTGGTCCAGTAGGAGGCCCTGGGATGTCATGGACTTGAATGGTGATGACATCACCAACCTCTCCTACAATGTTCCTTGCCGTTAATGGATAGGGTCCGCTATCACTTCTTACACACTCGTTGATATTTAAGATGGTTGAGGTGGCTGTATTTTCAAAATTAACTCTCTGTGTCTGTTTAAGAATCTGGTCTCCTTTTTTCCACGTAACAGTGGGCTTTGGCCGACCAAGCACTGGAATTTCCACTTTGATGTTCTCACCGGCTCTGGCGATGACTAATTTCTGATAAATGCCACGAAGATCCAACTCGGGAAGTGCTGTCTGCTCCTTGACAATGACGGGTCTGCTTTCTCTGGGGGCGCTTCTTCCCGCACTGTTCACCGCCATCACTTGGAATGTGTATTCTTCCCCTTCGGTTAGATTCTTCACCACGCATTCTAACCCCTTCACAGTGGTGATGTGGGTCCATTGGTCAGAGCCTTTTCTTTGGGCTTCGATCACATAGCCAGTGATCTTACTGCCACCATCGTGCTTTGGTTTAGGCCACGCCAGGCTGACTGTGCTCTTAGTTATGTCCATGATGTTCAGACTGTCTGGTGGTGACGGTGCTTCAGAGGCTTTCACAGGTTCTGTTGTTTCTGCTGGCTCACCGATTCCATATTCGTTTTCCGCCATCACTCTGAAGAAGTATTCGCATCCTTCTGACAAACCAGTAACTTTATATGTGCATTTATGGCACTTGGTGGTAACGGTGGAGTAAGACTTCCGTGTTGCTTCTCGTTTCTCCACAATGTAGTTTGTTATACGGGAACCCCCATCTATCAGAGGGAGGTCCCAGTGGAGGGTGACACTGTCCTTTGTGATGTCTGTAGGCCTCAGGTTAAGGACAGGTCCTGGGGTATCCAAGACTCTGACGTTAACAAAGCCGCTTTTCTTCCCAGCAGGGTTCTCAATGGTCATAACAAATTTACCAGTGTCATATCTGTTACATTCCGGTATGATCAGAAGAGTAAAGGACTCCGTGTTTTCAATGTTAGCTCGGTTTTTAAGGTTGATGTCATCTTTGGTCCATGTCACTTCAGGAGCGGGGCGACCTTTAATTGGCACGAATATTCTAATACTGAGTCCCGCTCTAACAACAAGTGTTCTTCGAAGCTCAGCATCTAGTTCAAAATCAGGAGCCATTTCCCGTTCTACAATTTCAACATCTGGAATCATTGCTGGCTCCCCGATACCTGCATCATTGATGGCTCTGATTCTAAAATTGTATTTTTCTTTAGTCTGAAGATCAGGGACAACAAACTGAGTGATTCGGATGCCAGTTCCTATTGTATCTTTTATCCAGGCCTCATCTCCTACTTTTTGATGCTCTACGATATAGCCAGTGATTTCAAGTCCTCCGTCATAGTGAGGCTTGCCCCATGCTAAAGAAGCAGATTTTTTGGTAGTATCAGTGACACGTGCATTTGAAGGTGGGCCTGGGGGATCTGAAACAGAGGCAAAGACACAAAAGTATACGTTAGGAGTTTGGCTTTTGGATAACTTCGCTAAAAAAGTGGCATTCTCAAATGGGTGGTGTTAAAAAAAAATACAAACATGCTACGTCTTTCATCAGAACAGGTTTTGAAGCATCACTGGGTGGACCAATTCCTGCTTTGTTTTCTGCGCTGACACGAAATTCGTAGGTGTTTCCTTCTTGCAGTCCTGTTACTTTGCATCTGAGATCTGAAACTGGCGTCTTTGTTGCTCTCACCCATCGCAAGCTTTTCTTTTCTCTCCTTTCAACATGATATCCTGTGATTTCGCTACCACCGTCATCCACTGGTCTTTTCCAACTGACGGTGGCAGTGTTTTTAGTGACATTTGATATTTCGGGTTTTCCAGGAGGGCCAGGGGGACCTTAAAAGAAAGCAAATGTATGAGAAATCCATGCCTTCATAAACTGGGCTGCAAATGTTAACATGTCAGTTCTCTTATATGCTCTACGTACCAAATCTGTCCACCATTTTGACAGGTTCAGACTGTACAGGTTCTCCTTTCCCATATTGGTTTACAGCTGAGACCCGGAAGAGGTACTCATTTCCTTGGATAAGTTTGGTGGCCACATGCCTGCAAGACTGAATGTCTTCAGCCACCACTGTCCACAAAAGTCGACTGGTTTCTCTCTTTTCAAGAACATAGGACTTTATTGGTGAGCCACCATCCTCCAATGGAGGTGTCCACGTGAGTGTTGCTTTTTCAGCAGAAACATTACTGATTTCAATGGGACCTGGGGGACCAGGTACGTCGAGGACTGTTACCTTCACGTGTTCCTCCTTTGTGCCAAAAGGATTGGTAGCAGTAATGGTATATTCACCAGCATCTTTTCTAGTGGCATACTTGACAGTAAGCATGGAAGATGTTGGGGTCGAAGATATCTGAACAATATCTGATGGTCTCATGTCTTTTCCTGCCCTAGACCAACTCGACTTTGGAAGGGGCTTGCCAAGAATGCTAATGGCATTCAAAACAATGGTATCTCCTGCCTTAATTGTCAGCCCATCTTTTATTGTGGGATCGAGGACAATGGTTGGTGCCTCTGCAAAGAAAAAGAAATACATTTTAATCAGCAAAGAAAGGAGGCTTAATTAGCGATTTTTTATGTGTATAAAAAGTAAAATTAGACCCACCATATTCATCCTTGCAAATAATGGTTCCTGTACTTTCTGATGGAGCACTGATAGCACCTGCTGTGTTCTTCGCTCTAACTCTGAATTCGTATTTTCCACCTTCAACAAGGTCAGTTACAGTAAAGGCACAATCTGGGACATTAACATGGTTGGCTTTTGTCCAAGATTTAGAGGGTAGATCGCGCTTCTCCACTATATATCCAGTCAACTTATGACCACCATCATATTTGGGTTCAGTCCAAATGAGGGTCACTGAATTCCTTGTTACATTAATAACCTCAGGTTTGCCAGGAGGATCTAAAGCAAAGCAAAAAAAGCCAGTCGAATACCAATTTTTTTTTTTCATGCAGAAAACACACCTGGGCTTTCCTTTGTATAACGACTTACCAATTGGATCAAGTGCCACAACAGGCTCTGACGGCAGGCTTGGCTTGCCGACTCCTGCTAAGTTGATTGCCATGACTCGGAATTCGTACTCAAGACCTTCGGTTAATCCTGTCACTTTGAAGTCTTTCATCCTAATAGGAGTCTTGTTAGCTCTCTTCCACAAAAGACTGTTTCTCTCCTTGAATTCAATATGATACCCTACAAAAAAAAAAAGACCCAGTGAATTTGTCAATTCAGGCAGAAAATACTGATTTTTAAGTACATATTTTTGGCCAAATGGTTTATATGTGGACATAATATGGAATAAATAGTCACTCTTGCTGGGCTATACTCTTATTTCTAGGCACTTTTTTTTTTCTCTTGGTTTCTGTGTATTTATTGCACCTTCTGTTGAAAAACTCTAACTTAAAAAAATCACTATGAAAGCCTTTAACTATTAGGAGATTTCTCATTGAAATCAAGTGTTAACTAATGCTTAATATACTGAAAGGAAAAAATAATTACTGTATTTGCAGATCGTGCTGTAACAAAGGAGCATCCATTCAGCTTGTTTTTCAGGGAGGACAATTTGGAAGAAACATTAATGTAAAAGCTACAGGAGAAGAGCAAATGAAATACCTGTAATGGGAGAGCCACCAGTTTTCCTGGGGTCAGTCCAAGTTAGAGATACCGAATCATGTCTGACATCCACGATATTGGGCGGTGGGGGAGCATCAGGCACATCTAGGAAAAAGTAGATGATGCAAGATTTATAATAGGGAACTTTCCTCAAAAACATCTTTTGCTCTGTGTTTTCTGACTCTGAGACACTCACCAAATGGATGTTTAGCAACAATCGGCTCTGATTTCAGGCCTTCGCCTACACCATATTTATTTTCAGCACTGACCCTGAAGGTGTATTCCATGCCCTCATGAAGTCTGGTTACTCTGAAGGTGGTCTTCTGGACAGCTGAGGCACATGTCACCCACTTGTTGTTTACAGAATCTCTCTTCTCTAGGATATAGTTGGTGATTTCAGAACCTCCGTCATCCTTTGGAGGACCCCACTTTAAAGTCATGGCTTCTGCTGTGACTTCATCAAATTTGATTGGTCCTGTGGGGATGCCAGGCTTGCCAACAACTTTTATAGAGAGAGTTCCTTCCTTGGTGCCGGCAACGTTCTTCAGTGTGATTGTGTATTTTCCAGCATCAGATTTTTGGCAATCATGTACCACAAGAGTTGTGTTAACTGCAGTTGACTCAACACTGACCCTTGTGTCAGCTGGTAGAGGATCTTCCCCTTTCTTCCAGGATACTGATGGAGCTGGCTTGCCTTTTATGGGGATCTTAAGACGGAAGTTGCTGTTTTCTTTAGCCAAGTAGCACAGATCAGGTATGTCCTTTAAGTCAAGGTCAGGAGCCACTATAAAATAGCAGAGATAAATTATTGTCATTTTCCAGACCAGGCAATTGATTTTTTTCAGATCATTATAAATTTTAAAGGATTTTCATATAAGCCAGTGAGTAGGGCTCAAGAGTGCACTTTTGAGGACAATAAAGGGAAAATGAAGATGCATGGCTAAAGGCTTACCAACATCATCCTTTGCCACAGCAGTGATTTCACTTGGGGTTCCTTCTCCGTTTTCATTCTCAGCACTCACTCTGAAGGTATATTCCTTGCCTTCAGTCAAATCTTTTGCAGAGTACTGTAAGTTCATTGATTTCATAACACGTTGCCACTTATTGTCTTCAGTCAGGAAATCTACTACATATCCGGTAATTCGGCTGCCACCATCACTGCGAGGCTTTTTCCAGCCTACGCTACAAGATGACTTAGTTACAGATAGCACTTTCAGGTCCACAACTGGTCCAGGGGTTTCTAAAGCAAAGAAGAAATGATAAGACTTAGCCCAAGATAACCAAGGTCGGAGGTCACTCAAAGTGATGGGATAGTAGCTCATTTGCTTACGGGAAGCTTTGACGGCATCACGTGTTTCCCCAGGATCCCCAATGCCATACTCATTTTCAGCAAACACTCTGAAGAAGTAGGATTTTCCCTCCTCCAAGTTAGACACTCTGAAGCTTGTTTTTGGGCACTCAGTTGTCACTGTAGACCAGGACTTCCTCTCTGCGTCACGTTTTTCCACCACATAGTTGATGATGGGACTTCCACCATCAATAATAGGAGGATCCCAGGTAATGTAAGCAGAATCTTTGGATATTTCCTTAACAGTGACATTGACAGGTGGCCCGGGAGTATCTGGACAAATCGTGGGTAAATAAGAAATGAATATGTAAAAAATACATAGACTACATTTTTAACATATGATTGTTTTCTTCAAATAGACTTACCCAGCACTTTCACTACAATGGTATATTCCTTTTTACCACAGCTGTTCTCCAGAGTCAAGATATATTTTCCTGCATCATATTTGTTCACATTTTCACAGCGCAAGAAGGTGTCAAAGTCCGTTGATTTTATGTCAAGTCCAATCCTTTCTCTTAGATTGACGTTCGGTTTAGACCAAGTTATCTTTGGAGGCGGACGTCCTTTTACTGGTACATACAGTCTCATTGTAACTCCAGCACGTAATATGAGTGTTTTCCTCAAATCAGCATCGAGTTCTCCCTCAGGTGGGACTGTTTGAAGTAATAATTTAATGGTCAAATGCGTTTCCAAGGACTAGGCTTATCACTCCTAAAGTATGTTTCATTTCCAGAACTGATTTCTAGGTCTTTAAAAAATTCTTAGTATGATCCTCAAAACTTCTGTATTTCAGTACTCTGTAGTGATTTTTGATCTTTCTATATTCTGATATCCTGTAGGCTAAACCAAGTTTTCCCTGAAGGATCTGTACCTCCTCTCCTCCTTTTCTCGTGAACTTCCATACTCTCAAACTCACTCTCTATTAAATATAGACAACTGATTCTTGGGCTCTCTTCCATTCTTGTTTTTCTTTTCTATATTCAGTGAAGGCTCTCTGATGATACTCTGGCTCTCTTTCCTTATTTCATCATGGGAAGAAAAATACATAGAGGGTGACGTATTATACCAAGAAATTAAAAATAAACGGAGAAATGGTTATGGGAGATAAGAAAATAGAAGAAATGGTGAAATGGAAATTAGGATGGAGAGTCTACAATTACATACCTATGAAAAGTGGTAGATTAGAAGATGAAAAAAAATTAGAATGACAAATAGCTCACTACTTAGTTTAAAAAAAAACGCTTTGTTTTCAGGATAAAATCCTATATTCCATATTCTTTTGAAGATATTAATTCTCATGTAAGTGTGAGTATGAAAAGCTTTGCAGCCACAGATCAGCTAGCATTCCATTTGATCTGTGTAGGATACCATACAGTACCAACCCAGCTCTCCATTACAAGGTACTCCTAGAGCTACTAATTCTAACACTCATAAATAAACAAATCTACCTAAGGGAGTTCTATACTGCTTTTTCATAATATGACTGATGAGGAAAACTCTATTTCTGCTGGTAATACTCACTTAAGATGTCCTTGGGACAGTGTTTGTCTGGCACATCACTGGGGTCGCTGTATCCAATCTTATTAACAGCATACACACGGAACTGATATTCTGTGTCTTCCATTAGGCCGGTAACCTCAAAGCGGGTTTTCTGCAGCTTCTCTGGTAAATTGCACCTCACCCAGTGATCAGAGTCAGCTCGTTTTACTTCAACAAGGTAGCCAATGATAGGGCTACCACCGTCATAGGCTGGCTTGCCCCAAGATAGACTCACAGAGCTACGGGTTGTATCGTATACTTTAGGAAAAGCTGGTGGGCCAGGAGGATCTGAGGATAAATAACAGAAAAATTTCATTAAAAATCTCATTCCTGATTGTTCAGGGTTGACTACAACATAAGATAGGGGACTCTTGGGGCACCTGAGTGGCTCAGTGGGTTAAGCCTCTGCCTTTGGCTCAGGTCATGATCTCAGGGTCCTGGTATTGAGCCCCGCATTGGGCTCTCTGCTCAGCAGGGAGCCTGCTTCCCCCTCTCTCTCTGCCTGCCTCTCTGCCTACTTGTGAACTCTCTCTCTCTGTCAAATAAATAAATAAAATCTTTAAAAAAAAAAAAAAGATAGGGGACTCTTTCATGAAAACTTACACAGGGGGTCCCGGGCATAAACAGCTTTGGATGCATCACTGGGTTTCCCCGGTCCAGCCTTATTTATAGCGGTAACTCGGAATTCATATTCGGTGCCTTCTTGGAGACCTGTTGCTTTTATGGTTCTTTCTATAACAGGTTTTCTGTTGACTTTAGTCCAGTTAACTGCCTGGGTTTCTCGCTTTTCAACCAAATAGCCAGTGATGGGTGAGCCGCCATCATCTGCTGGTGGTTTCCAGCTCACCGTCATGTGATCTTTGGTTACGTTGCTAATAACAGGAGGATCACAGCGCCCAGGTGGGTCTGCAGAGATGGATTGAAAAGTTACTGTGTCAGTCTAAAAGGTAATCTTTAAAAAGTCAAACGAAAAACCGAAGGAAAATGTTCCTACCATATGGGTTTTTAGCGATTGCCGGTTCAGTGAAGATTGGATCGCCCACTCCGTATTTATTCTCAGCACAAATTCGGAACTGATATTCATGGCCCTCTATAAGCTTCTCCACGCTGCAGCTGGTGATGGGCACCGTAGCCGAGACTTGTGCCCAATTGGGCCTGCTTGTTTCACGTTTGTCAACAATATAGTTGGTGATTTCTGAGCCTCCGTCTTCAAGAGGAGGTTCCCAAGAAAGCATTGCACGATCTGCATACATTTTGTTGATTTTAACAGATGCTGGAGGCCCTGGTTTATCTGGAAGAGTACAAAAGACAAGTGAAGTCTTTCACTAACACATGTGAAATGGGGAATGAGTAGACTGGAGTTCTGGAGACCTGACTGCAGTCTTATATTGTCATTAACTTCCTGTATGACCTTAGAAAGTACGTAATTTTTCACAACCTTAATATCCTCATATGTAAGATATGTAACTGGAATATATCATTTCTAATGCTCTTTTCAGCTCTAAAATGCCACTGCCCTGTGATGAGAATAATTCTCTGATTACAAACGATTTATAGGGATATATATCTTTTCTCACATATGATTTTGTAAATTCTGTTACATCACATTAACCAAAGTAAAATATGAGAGTCTAAGTAAGTGCATTAGTTACCTAACACTTGAAGCTTAATTGTGGCTGATTTGGAACCACTCGAATTTTCAGCAGTAATGGTATAGTCGCCTGAGTCCTTCCGGTTCACGCTGAACAGCTCCAGGGTGCACAGGTTCCGCTTCATGGCCATCTTTATGCCTTCCCCTGGCTTCAGCACTGTGCCCTCCTTCTTCCAAGAGACGGTTGGCATTGGTTTACCAAAGACAGTAGCATCCAGGCAAACATTGGTTCCAGCTTTCACGGTAAGCAGACCTTTCATAGCCACACTTAGTTCTATCCTGGGAGGAACTGGAAAGTAATAAGATCAGGATTTAATGTAAGCAAAGCTATATCATAGCATTCTTGTTAATAAAAGTAGGAAATTCATATTTCAAGATGGGATTTTTATTTATTACAAAAGAATATAGGCTTAGGGGCTCCTGGGTGGCTTAGTCGGTTAAGCATCCAACTCTCGATTTCAGCTCAGATCTTGGGGCTGTGAGATCAAGCCCTGCATCAGGCTCTGTGCTCAGTGAGGAATCTGCTTGAGATTCTCTCTCTTTGCCCCCCGTTGTACTCTTTCTCTCTCTCTCTCTAAATAAATCTTAAAAAAGAAGATAGCTTTAATAAGAAGTTTGATAATGCTGAAAGCATAAAAAAAGTAAATATCTTCCATAATTCCAACATCCTTCAATTTTCACTATGACCATTTAGTGCATTTCCTTGTCATCTCTCTGCCTGTGTATGGTTGAAATACAAGGTCCTCACAGTTTTGTACTGTGTTTTTTTTTTTTTTTTTTTTTTTAGTTTACTGTGTTATTAAGATTCTCCATAATCATAATTTTTAGTTGTCTGTATACAAAGTACCTGTCATTTTCCTTGTTTTTCTTCCCTCCCATGACGTATATTTTATTTTTAATTAAGATAAAGAAAAATACATTTCTGTTGAGTATTATAGGCAAAGGTGGAATTTTACCATTTTCCGCCTGGATGGTCACTGGATCAGAAGGTTCGGAGGGCTGGCTAATGTTTACTGCAGTCTTGGCAATTGCTCTAAATTGATACTGAGCATTCTCTTCTAAGCCAGTGACTGTGTACTCTTCCTGGGGAATCTGGTGAGGTGAGGTATTGCACCGTACCCACTTATCACCAGGAAGTTTGCAAGCTTCTACAAAGTAGCCAATAATTTTGCTGCCTCCATCATGTTTTGGACGAGCCCAGATGAGGGATACAGTACTCTTGGTAACATCAATAACTTCAGGCTTTCCAGGAGGATCTGAAACCATAAGAGGTATTAGCATTTATCTTAACAGCAGAAGTTACAAACTTCCATATTTCAAAGTATCACCCAGAAATATTGAGAATATCTCTGAATAGAAGTAATAATCCTCAAAGACTTTGAGATTTAAATATGCTCCCATAATACTAACAAAAATTACTCACCAACTGGCATTCTTGCCGTTACGTATTCTGTTGGTTTGCTGGGTGGGCTGGATCCAGCTTTGTTTAGCGCATAGATTCTGAATGAATACTCAAGACCTTCTATGAGGCCAGCACAAGGATATTCAGTTGACCGGACAGGAGTATCGTTAGCTTTCACCCAGAGCAAACTGTTTCTTTCTTTGCGTTCAATCAGATAACCAGTGATAGGACTCCCTCCATCACTGTCTGGTCTGTCCCATGCCACAAATATGCAGTCTTTGTTGACTTTAGTGACCCGTGCATTCTTCGGTTCACTAGGAACACCTGGAGAGGAGGAGAAGGGAGATGTTAGTTTTTTTTCCTTAAGTAACAGACTGGAAAGAAAACAATCTTTTTCTTTCCTCTCTGAAAGAAACCTACCAAATGGGTACTTAGCCAGCATCTTTGGAGATGTGAGAGGCTCTGAAATGCCAAATCGATTTTCGGCACGGACCCGGAAGATATACTCCTGGCCTGGGATCAGTTTTCCAACTCTACAGGAGGTTTTTGTCACTGAGGCAAGAGCCGTCACCCAGTCGCCTCGGCTCACATCACATTTCTCCACTATGTAATTGGTGATGTTACTACCTCCATCCTCCAGAGGGATGTGCCACGACAGGGAGCAAGCATCAGCGTCTATCTCAGAAATGTCAAATGGGGGCTGAGGGGGCCCAGGAGCATCTGCAGAAACCAAGAGAAAGAAATATAAAAACAGGGATTTGACAGGAAGAAAATGTTTCTGATCGTCATATCTAGGTAGCCATTTGTCTAAAGCTTAACCTACCCATGACGGTCACTTTGATTTTCTGAGTGTCTGTCCCAGAGCTGTTCTCTGCAGTGAGGCTGTAGTACCCGCTGTCTTTCCTGGTAACATCCTTTATGATCAGGATGGAAGAGGTGTCTGCTTTATGCACCGCCAGGTGACTGGAAGTGACGACGTCATCTTCTCCTTTTTTCCATTTACAGACTGGATTAGGTTTTCCATACACATGGGCTTCAACTCGGAGTTTTTTCCCAGCTTTAATAGTAATTTGCTCTGGCATAAGGATCTTTGGAGGCACTAAAAGTAAAACGGAAATTCGTTAAGTTTGTGGGGAGGCTAGAGCTCCTCTGGTGGGAGCTCTACTAGTGTTTCTTGGACTGTGAATGGCTTCGAGGTCGTGATTGCAGTACAGCTACTAGTATTTTTGAAGAAGAATAAGATTGAACCAAAGAGAAAATATGAGAGTCCAGTCTATTGTGAGAAGAAAATTCTCATGGACTTATATCACATGATAAAAGGAGATGGCGACCACTTACACAGCTGTTCTTTGGCTTCATATACTCCTTCTGCTTCCCTTGGCAAACTGACTCCAACGGCGTTTCTGGCCGCTACTCTGAATTTATACTTCTTTCCTTCCTTTAGGCCAGTGATGACAAGGCTGAGATCTTTTACCACCGAGTACTCTGTCCAGCGGTCTGCAGGCTGCTCCTCCTCTCTGTAACTGATGATGTAGCCATCGATTTTAGCACCTCCGTCACGCAGGGGAGGTAACCAGGCTAACACAGCGCTGTTTTTGGTCATTTCAGTAACTTCTAGTTTCCTTGGGGGATCCGGCTCGCCTAGAAGAAAAGTGGGATTCAGAAAAACTGTCCAGGTACGCTAATCCAATCCCTTTTTACTCTACATAAATGTTTGAGTATGCTGCTTGCTTGGAAGGATCTGGAAACTGGAGCTCAGTGTGTTGAATGTGGGAAGTACAAGATGGGGCAGATTAAAACTCTTCAATGAGTGAGTTAGAGATTTATTTGTCCTGTATGGGTTTCTACAAATTAAAGCCCTTCAGTGTGGTAGATGCATGTGTTTCAGTATCTTGAGACTGGAGTGGAAAGGAGGGAAAAGGACGGTCCTTACTCAGAGGATCTGATGCAAGCACTGGTTTGGGGACATCTGCCGGCACGCCAGGGCCATATTCATTGACAGCAGTGACCCTGAAGAAGTACTCATTCCCAGGGACAAGGTTGGTAACTTGGAAGCTCGTTTTCTTGACTTCTGGGGTAACTGTTGACCACGTTTTTCTTTCTGCCTCACGCTTCTCCACAATGTAATGTGTCACTTGGCTCCCACCGTCATTCTCAGGAGGGGCCCAGGAAATGTGGCATGACGTTTTAGTGACATCCGAAACTTTTAAATCAGTTACAGGTCCGGGAGTATCTGTAAAGAACCACAAAATCAGATATATAGGTCTCTTCAGCCTTCTTCTTAACTAATGTGTTCTCGAAGAGTAAGGAGGAGCTTGTTAGTAACCCACCTAATACTCTGACATTCACAAACACGGCCTTTTCTCCTGCTGGGTTCACAAGTGTCAAGGAATATTTTCCCGAGTCATCACGGGTGGAATTGGGGATGACAAGAAAGGCCATTGTGTCCACCAGATCAACTTGTCCTTTTCTGACCACATTGTCAATACCCACTCTTCGCCAAGTGACTTTAGGAGCAGGTCGTCCTCTCACTATGGCAAATAGTCGGATAGGGCATCCTGCTCTCACTATGACCAGTTTTCTCATGCTGGCATCCAGATCAATCTCTGGAGGTTCTGCAAGTGATATGAAAACCATTAGTTGACTTTTCAGAATGTGGGGAAATCATACAAGAAGTGGAGAGTGAATGAATCCTAGGACAAAATAGGGTCTCACCGAGGATTTCTTTAGGTTTAATAGCATCCTTTAGTTCGGCAGGGCGCCCAATGCCAGCTTGGTTTTGGGCACACACCCTGAACTCATATTCCTGGTTTTCGTCCAAGCTGGTAACAGTGAACTCCATGCGAACAAGTTGTGCGGCAGCATTGCACCTTTTCCAGCCTTCATCAGGGGATGCATCTTCTCGTTTTGGTCTCATTTCCACAACATATCCGATTATTGGCGCACCTCCATCATACACTGGTTTTCCCCATCCAAGAGTTATGGAACTTTTGGTTGTGTCGACCACTTTGAGATTGGTTGGTGGACCAGGTGGTTCTGAAAATAGTAAATATATAAGAATGAATATACCCGTCATTAACTCTTACTGGTGATACTCCAATGTGTAGTTTATATTATAAAGTAGTCCATTTTCAGTTAATCAAAGATAGGACATTCAACTTCTCAATCACTGAGTCCTTATTTCCCTTTATAAATTTAGAATCTACTGTTGTTTGTACATTTTAGGTGATTTGGTAAAAGATCTACTTGAAGAATATTCGCTAAAGTTTTGAAGTCATGGATTTAACTTATTTGTTTAATACCTCTGTGCTCGGGATTAAGATTTGCTGCGATATTAGAAAAAAAGAACATCATACCTATGGGGTCTTTTGCCACCACTGGCCTTGAGGGCAAGCTTGGTTCTCCAATTCCAATTTCATTTTCTGCCTTGACACGGAACTGATATTCATGTCCTGGGAGGAGGTTCTGTACTTTGAGACGTCTCTCGGGGATTGCACTCTTGTTAACAGGGACCCATCGTACTGAATGTTTTTCCTTTTTCTCCAAAAAGTATCCTGTGATGGATTTTCCACCATCATATTCAGGTGGATTCCAAACCACAGTCATTTCTTCTTTGCTTACTTTGGTGACTTCTGGAGGATCTGGGCGACCAGGTCTATCATATTTGGTTTTTGCAATGACTGGTTTACTTTCTGTTGGAGGCCCTGTGCCTATTTTATTTTCTGCACGGACCCTGAAAATATATTCATTTCCTTCTATGAGACGTGTTACTGTAGCACCGGGTGTTAAGACATTAGCAGAATAGGTAGACCAAACCATTCGCTTACTCTCACATTTTTCTAGAATATAATTTTGGATTTCACAGCCACCATCATCCTCTGGTGGATCCCAGCGAATAGTACACCGATCACTGGACACATCAGTAATTTTCAGATTTCTTACAGGACCAGGCTTATCTAAAACATTGACAGTGGCATAGGCCACAAAACTGCCAGCCGTGTTAGTTGCTGTAATTACATATTTACCGCCATCACTTCGCTTTGCTTTAGAAAGAGAAAATTTGGATGAATCAGCACTGGTATCAATCTTGACCCTTGGTGATCTTGTTAAGTCTGTAGCATCTTTGTCCTTGGTCCATAAAACTTCTGGGAATGGTTTGCCTCTAACACCTGCCTCAAGTCTAATGGTGTCCCCTGCTTTGACAGTCAGCACGCCACTTAATTTCAGATCAAGTACTGGTTTCTGTAAGTCTTCCTTCACAACAACTTCCTCTGTCTTCACCCAGTCACTTTCTCCACCTTCATTCTTTGTTTGCACTCTGAACTCATAAATCTGGTTTTCGACACATCTGTCAACCATGTAATGGGTTTCTTTAATGCTTCCTTTATGCACTCTTTCCCATTCATCGGAGCCCTTCAGCCTCCTCTCAACATGATAGGACAGATTTGGGCTACCACCATCATAGTCCGGCCGCCGCCACTTGAGATAGACAAATGTCTTTCCTTTATCTGCAATGTGAAGGTTTTCAGGCTCACCTGGCCTATCAATAGGGTTAATAGCCAGAATTGGAGTTTTTGTTTCAATGGTTGGACCAACTCCTACTTTATTCTCTGCACAGACTCGGAAGTAGTATTCATTGTTGGCTAAGAGGTTGGCCTTAATTAATCGCTTAGTGGCATCTGAAGCAACAATTGACCAGCCTTTCTGGTTTGGTTTGCGATATTCTACTATGAAATTTGTTATTTCTGAGCCACCATTATCCAGTGGGTTCTCCCAAGAAATTGTACAGTTTTCTTTGGTTACATTGCTAACCCTTAAATTCTGGCAAGGCCCAGGTCTGTCAAGAACATTAACAATGGCAGAACCTTGGGCATGCCCACTGGTATTCTTGGCTGAGATAATATACTTGCCATGATCAGCTCTAACAGCATCTTTAATCTGTACCTCAACACGAGGTAGATCATGAATTATGTCAACCCGCTTTTCTCGGACCAATACTTTGCCTTCCTTGGACCAAGTTATGTCTGGATCAGGTCTGCCTCTGACTCGAGCAAGAATGCGGATAGTTTGGCCCACTCTAACGGTAATAACATCACGACAAGTAACATCAAGTTCTACTTCTGGAGGATGAAGGATGTCTTTCGCAATCACAGATTCTGCTAGTTCTCTTGGCTCTCCCTCTCCCACAATATTAGCTGCCTTTATACGGAATCTGTACTCATTTCCTTCAACTAGTCCAGGTACCCTAAAGGCACACTGCCTAATGAGTTCATCTTTATTAATCCTATTCCACTGTGTTGTACCAGGTTTCTGACATTCCACTACATAGCCTAGAATGGGGCTGCCACCATCACTGAGAGGCTTTGTCCATACCAAGTCAGCTGTTTCTTTGGTCTTGTCTTTCAGTTTAGGATTAATTGGTGGTCCAGGTGGTTTGATGGGCCGGCAAGCTTTTATTGGGTCGGAACTTGGTGATGGATTGCTTAGTCCTGCAAGATTTTCAGCAAAAACCCTAAACTCGTATGTATTTCCCTCATACAGTCCAGTCACTCTAAACTTCAGGTCAGGTATGGGTGTTTTGTTGACTCTCACCCATTTGCCAGTTATTTCTCGACGTTCCACATAGTAGCCAATTATTGGACTGCCGCCATCAGATTTTGGCAGTGTCCAAGACACTGTTGCAGCATTTTCAGTAATGTCAGTAACCACTGGTTTACCAGGAGGAGATGGAGGACTAAACTTATGTTTAGCAACAGTAGGAATGGAGTCAAGGGGAGGACCAACACCCATCTTATTCTCTGCTCTGACTCGGAAAATATATTCACAGCCTTTTTGCAGATGTGGGATCTTCAGCTTTGTCTTACTGCTTCCTGATGAGACAACACCCCATGTGCCTTTCTTTGTATCTTGTTTCTCAACAATATAATTTATCACAGGGCTTCCTCCATCATCCTTTGGTGGCAGCCACGAGATAGTCATATATTCTGGGGTAACATCCAGAATATTAATAGGACCTGTTGGTGGACCAGGAACATCAAGAACAGTAAGATGTACAGCTACTGTTTTGGTGCCAGCTGCATTAGAAACTGTGATTTGATATTCCCCAGTGTCTCTCCTTAAGCAGTTCTTAATAGTAAGTACTGATGAGAAGCTGTCAGTTTGAACTGTGTAGTGTTCATCTGTTTTGATCTCACTCCCATCTGTTGTCCACTTGGCAGTGGGAATGGGTACACCTCTTATGATGGCAGGGAACCTGACTGTAGTTCCAGCTTTTACCACAAGGCCTTCAATTAATTTCACATCTAGTTCCACGGATGGAGGCACTGGAAAGTGAACATGAGAAAATTAGATTTGATTTTCACAACATGAATTTAAAAAAAAATAATAATGCCAGTCCAAAAATTACCTAGTTTTTCTTGACATTCTATTGGGATAGTTGTGTCAGGGAGACCAAGACCCACAATATTTTCAGCTTTTACGCGGAATCTATATGTCTTTCCTTGCTGAAGTCCAGTAACAACACACTCTAAGTTTGTCACAGTCTTGAACTTAATCCAGTCTTCAGTGCCCTCTTCTTGATATTCCACCAAATAGCCAGTGATTGGAGAGCCACCGTCACGATCAGGCTTATTCCAAACAAGTGAGACTTCAGTCTTGTCGACATCTACATGGTGTAAGTTTTTCGGTGGGCCTGGGGGATCTTTTCAAAAGAAGAAGTTATGATGAGTAAATAATATTCTCAGAGACAGTCAGAGAAAACCTCTATATCTAGAGAAAGCAACTTACGGAGAGGATCCAGAGCCTTGATGGGTTTAGGTGTTTCAACAAAAGGACCACGTCCGTACTGGTTCTCGGCAGCTACCCGGAAGAGATACTGATTGCCTTCAGTAAGGTGTTTAGCCATGTGACTCTTTTTCTTGGATGTAGCTGAAAGAGGTGACCACTGGGCAGTGGCAACATCTCTCCTCTCAACCACGTAATTTGTAATAACAGAACCACCATCATCCAGTGGTTCCTTCCAAGTAAGGTAACAAGAGTCTTTCCTAATTTCACTGACTTCCAGATCTCTAGGTGGCCCCGGCTTATCTGAAAGTATTAAATAATGAAGTTATAATAGGTGATTTAGCCCAATAACAGCTCAAAATGTATCAAAATTTATTTTTAATATGTTATTACATTAAATACATTAAGTATGAAAATTCGCACCTAATACGAGAACTTTTACTGAGACAGTTTTTGAACCAGCTGGATTCTCCACTGTTAAAGAATAAATTCCGCCATCTTCATGGGCAGCATTAGGAATTTCAAGCTTGCTACCAACTGGAGTAACATCGATTCTTGCTTTAGTTGGAGCTTCTCTGTCTCCTTTCTTCCAAGTTACTTTTGGGAATGGCACACCTTTGATGACAGCACTAAGTCTTAGAGTATCACCAACCTTTATGTGTTGTTCTCTTGCCATGTTGGCATCAAGAATCAACTCTGGAGGTTCTGGAATAAAGCAAATAGTACTTTCAGATTTGACTTGTTTATGCATTTTACAATGAAGCATATACAAAGTGACACCTATCTTCTTTGCTATTATAGCTGAGATGATTTTACTCACCAAGTCTGTCTTTTACTAGCACTGGCTCGGGAACATAAGCTGGATCTGATTCACCAGCTTCGTTGACTGCCAATACCCTGAACTTATAGGTCTGACCATCCCGAAGACCAGTGACTTTATACTTAGTTTCAGGACATGACTCAGGAGTGTAATTAGCTCTCTTCCACTCTTCATCTCCAACTTTCTGGTACTCAACAATATAACCCAGAATCTTGCTCCCACCATCATGACGTGGTGGCTGCCAGGTTAGATCAACTGAATTACATGTTGTATCAATTGCTTCAGGATTAATCGGTGGACTTGGTTTAGCTATGTAATAAAAGAAAAAAAAAACCAAAAAGGAGTTAGAACACAGCCGCAAACAAAGTTGGATAACGTGAAGATGGAATGAATGCTTTAATATTGTACCAATTGGATCCTTAGCAAAGACTGGTTTGGATGGTGGACTTGGATCGCCAATACCAATTTCATTTTCTGCAGCAACCCGGAATTCATACTGACACCCTTCTAGAAGATCAGGAACCCTGAATTTAGTGTATGGATGGATGGGCTCTTTGGTAACTCTAGCCCATCGTTTCGACATAGTTTCCCTCTTTTCCAGGATGTAGTTTGTGATGGGCTTTCCTCCATCATTTGGCTTGTTCCAAGTTACTAATGCAGAGTCTTTGGTAACCTCTGTGACAATGGGCTGCTCTGGTGCATCAGGAACCCCTATGACAAACATTAGCAGAGCATGTTAGAAATGTCATTTTCCCTACTAACAATATTCAACACGGAATCACTAAAAGGAAATGTAATGCATACTGAAACGATCTTTGGCTTTCATTGAATCAGACACCAGAGGATCACTTATTCCATATAGGTTTTCAGCATATATCCGGAAAATATAATCTTTTCCTTCAAGGAGTTTAGAAACTTTGCATGTTGTTTTAGCACTTGCAGATGTCACAGGCATCCAAATGTCTTTGCCAACCTCCTTCTTCTCAATAATGTAATTGGTAATTTCACTGCCTCCGTCATCTAAAGGTGGCTTCCAAGAGATAACCATGTAATCTTTGGTCACCTCATCGAAAATAACTGGTCCTACTGGTGGTCCAGGACGGTCTGCAGAAAAAAATAAAGCCCAAAATGTAATTGCCCATTCTGCTTTGGAAAGAACAGAATATCTATTCTTCTTGCTAAAGGATACTTACCAACAACATTGACTTGACAGAACCCTTTCCTAGAGCCTGTACTGTTCTCCACAACCACACAGTATTTGCCGGAATCTGAACGTTTGGCCTTGATCTTCTCTAGAGCAAGTGTTGTTGGAGTGGTCTTTATCTGAGTGCGATCATCCTCCAGCACATCAGCTTCATCTTTGAACCAAGTAATTTTAGGCTTTGGTTTGCCCGAGTAACGGCCAGTGAGAGCAAAAGCTTCACCAACCCGAACTGTGAGTTTATCTCTGAAGTCGAGGTCAAGGGTTGGAGGAGCTGAAATTGTAATTATACAGGTAAGTCAGTTTTACTGATGTCTTAGGGCAAATCTGTAAGTGTACAAGTTTTCAGAGGATGAATTGCATTCGATACATACCCAGGTCATCCTTGCAAGTGATGGGCTTGGTACAAAATGAGGGTTTGCCTTGTCCCACGATATTCACAGCACTCACACGGTACTCATAGGTATCACCTTCTTTTAAGCCTTTCACAGTGTATTTTCTGCTAAGCAAGTTGTCATTTGTAACCTTGTGGAATTTCTCAGTTCCAATGAGGCGGCTTTCTAGGACATAGTTGATAATTTCTGATCCACCATCATACTTAGGAGGATTCCAAGTCAAGGAAACAGAATCTTTAGTAACTTCTTTGACTTCCAGGTCTTCAGGACGCTCTGGTACAGCTGCAAGTAAAATACAGAATTACAATGAAGAAGAGGTCATGTTAAAATGTAGTAAATCATATTTACTACTATGTAGTAAATCATAGTAAATAGTAAATGATACTCTTGGAGGACTGCGCTTAAACGTTAAATTATTTGCTTTGATAAGTAACAGAAAGCTCTCACCATAGCACTACTGGAGTTAAAAAAGACACCACCCAGTCTAATTTTATCTGATAGATGAGGAAATAGAGGTTCATTGAGGCCAAATCATTTAAGAAAGTTCTTTAGAGTTGGGATATTATTTCATATTCACGACATTAAGTGGAAAATTAAAAAAAAATAGTGTAGTATCCATGGAGGAATTGGAAGACTCCTATATTCCCATAATGTCTCTCACGATCGCATTCAAACACTGACAACATGAGGCTTTGAGCATTTGTCTACTGAATGCTTTCAAGGGAATGAAATGTTTAGTGTTGGTACACATATTCTCACCATCCTCTTTTCCTCAATGAATGAAGAAGTGATTAAGGATGAAATTGTTTTAAATTGCGCTTACTTATTGGATCTCGGATGACAAGAGCGGTTGGTGTCTCAGTAAATGGACCTATGCCAACACTGTTTTCAGCTGCAATTCGGAAAAAGTAGGATTTTCCTTCAATGAGACCCTGGACAGTAGCATTCTGTCGGGTAACTGTGTATGTCACTGGGGTCCATGCTCTGCGGTCAGATTCACGCTTCTCAATGACATAATTGGTGATTGGAGAGCCTCCATCATCTTCTGGAGAAAACCATGTCAGTTTGCAGGAGTCATTGGTTAGGTTGTGAGCCTGGAAGGGTGTTCCAACAGGACCTGGCACATCTGAGAAAAAGAGGAGACAATTTCTAGTTGTTTGTTTTCAGTGAACAACCGGCTCAACATTTGTTACCCTCTGTGTTTAAAAAGACAAAACTGTTATGAATAAGATTTCATGGCTGTTGATTTTTTTCTTCCCCATAGTATCTATATTCATATTTTTAAATGAAGTATGTTTATAATTACTGTTTGCCTCTGTTTTAGTAGAAGCTGAAGGAACAGTAATGTATGTGTATATATATAAAACATACAGGTATTTATATATGTATGTTTGTATTTTTTTTTTTTTTTTGTAATTTGTAAGTCAGATAGGGAGCTGCTAGAAGGAGAATGCACAGGAGACAGGAGAAGGGGTGAGGGGTGGCATGGCTTCTTTCTGTTGTCTAGTTTACTTTCCAGAAGGGAAAGGGAGAGAGAGATTTTTCTAGGTGACTAGTAAATCCATAAGGAGCACGGGAGTTCCCAAATCTCAGAAGGCCCTTTGAGAGGGCTGGAATTCAACCTTGAAAGTGTACTGGTTCTCAAGTTAAAATAGTGGGTGTTGAAGAGCTTGAAATAACCTAAAAGCTCGTAGGACTGTTGGGTCAATGAGATTTTTTCCCTCATGCCTTTTCATTAATGAAAACATAATATGTTTACATATCATTAATTATGTTCAGTAGAGAACCAGTTATTTTCACATAAAAACTCATTGTTTGGAGTATGGTTGTGCCTAGAAACATGATGAGAGTGAAATCTGAGTGGGAGGGGTTTACTCTCTGACCAAATAACCAGCATAAAGCAGCCAGCAAGAGGCATGAAAAACTGTAGAGTTCACCTCTACTCAGTGACTAGAAATGTAATATTGATAATCAAATATCATGCATTTTTTTTATTATGTTCAGTTAGCCAGCATATAGTACATAGTTTTTGATGTAGTGTTCAATGGTTCATTTTAGTTGTGTATAACACCTAATGCTCATCACACGTGTCCTCCTTAATACCCATCACCCGCTTTTCAATTAGAATATTGAAACCCTTCACAGAGATTTTTGCTTTATCATGATAATTAGCAAAGGATACACTCTCATGATGTGAAATCGATCAACCTTAGTAAATTATTAGATATTCATGTACACGTGCAGGAAAGTTGCTTTTATGGAAACTACATAAAACATAGTGCTTATGGTGGCATGTCATATAAAAAGGCAATATACAAAATTTTATTTAAAAAACTTTGTTTTTATATAACATAAAAACATAACTTTTTAATGTTATATAAAAAGACAACATACAAAACTGTATTTTTAGAAGTACAACAATATAAAAGAGGTATAAGACAAAAAAAAAAAAGAGGAAAGATTTTTAAATGCTAGCAGTGGTCAGTGGAATTGTGGGTGATTTTTCTGATTTTCCAAAACATTTGTAACAGTTTTACTGTAACATAGCTTGGCTGTAGATGAAGTAAAAATGTCATTTTTAAAAGCTGCACGGATAAATTAAAGGTATTTACCTAATACATCAACAATAATGGTCTTCTTTCTCTCTCCCCCTGCATTTTTGGCGAGAAGAGAATAGACACCTTGGTGGCTCCTCTGGCAATTCTTGATGACCATGGAGGAGCTAATAGCTGTGGTCTCGATGGTAGCCTCTTGAGGTAATGCTCTTTCATTCATGTTCCAGGTGACAGTTGGAGGAGGTTTTCCAGACACATACGCTATGATCCGGATCACCCCTCCAGCGTGAACCACAATCCTGTCTCTGACACTGGCATCTAGCTGCAGGTCAGGTGACACTGGAACACAGTTGAAAATTACAAATGTGGTTTTCATTCCCAATCCAAAAGACAAATATGGAGAAAATAATAGCAGTGTGAATAATTACCAATTCTGTCCTTCATTTCAATGACATCTGTGACTTCTCCAGGTTCTCCAATGCCTGCAATGTTGACTGCTCTAACTCTGAATTTGTAGAAAGCTCCCTCTTTTAAGCCTGTCACAACAAGCTTTGTTCCTCTCACTTCTTTATCTTTAGCCTAGGGAAGGATTACACGCATTCAGTTCTTTGTAGCTTGTTTTCATGGCTTTCTGAAGTCTACCAATAGCATATTTAACTACTCTGGGAAAACTGTTGCCAGTTTAGGTTTTGGGGATCAGACATTGCAGGTAAACACGGCATGAAATGTCTTGCCAGGAATTGTATTTTAATAACAACAATATTAACTTTTGATTAAATTTTTGACACAACAGGTGTTTGGATTATCATTTGTAATTGTTTTCTGATTTCTTAATAAAAAGGTATTTTTATTTCTACAAATAGAAATTAATGTGATTCAGAATAACAGCTACACTTTTCGCTTATTCATAATACATTTTCATAATGCCAAATGTTAGCTACCTGTTCCCATTCCTCTTTTCCTTCTTCTTTATATTCAACGATGTATCCAGTTACTTTGGATCCCCCATCTTTTAGTGGGGGAGACCACTCCAAATCCACAGATGATTTAGTCCAGTCTGTGACTTTGGGAATTGGAGGACCAGGAGGGGCTGGAAAAAACCAGTATACATAAGTATTCTTGACTTTTCCATGGCACTTTGGGGTGGGGTTAAAAAAAAAAAAAAAAGGAATGGTTTCAAGGCTTACCAATTGGATCTCTAGCAGTCACTGGGTCTGATGGCAGACTTGCAGGACCCACACCAGCAGCATTGATTGCATACACACGGAACTGATAGTCAGAACCTTCAATAAGACCAGTCACTTTATAAGAAACACCCAGAGTCATGGCCTTGATAGGATCTCGGTTAACTCTCTTCCACCTCTTTGAAGTGGTGTCTTTCATTTCCAGCCAGTACCCTGTCACAGGAGAGCCTCCATCGTATTCTGGTTCTTCCCAGTTGACAGTCATGGAGTCGCGAGTCACGCTGCTAACTGTTGGTTTATCTGGTGCTCCAGGGACAGCTGTGGAAAAGAAATCACATTGATTTCTAAGAAATTATAAAAACCAAAACAACAGTAAGAGTGACTTTATATGTAAAGCATGTCCTACTTACAGAAGAGGTTTCTTGCTGTTTCAGGTTCACTGTCAAGAGGCTCCCCAACGCCAAATTTGTTCTGGGCCATGATTCGGAATACATATTCATGGCCTTCTAGCAATTTGGGAATTGTGTACGTGCACTCTTTAGGTTCACTGGAGACACGGACCCATGTCTTCCTGTTAGCCTCCCTCTTCTCAATTACATAGTTTGTAATCTTAGACCCTCCATCATCCAAAGGTGGAAGCCAAGATAATGTCATTTGATCTGCTGAAATAGATTCAAACTTTATTGGTCCCACTGGAGGGCCAGGACGACCTAAAATGGTTTTAAAAAGGAGAAAAAATATCTTAGAAAAATGGTTTAAAAGCCAAATAATATACTTAGGAACAGAAAAACATGTAGTTTTAATAAAGCCGTTCTATCTTTACCCAGGACATTCAGTCTCATCTCCTTTGATGCTGTTCCCAGATTATTCACAGCTGTGATGGTATATAAGCCAGTGTCACTCCTGCGAGACTGTGGAATAACTAAGGTGCAAGTATCATCCACTACCAGTTTGTTGATGTGCGTGTCATAGATAACAGGTTCTTTGCTGTCAGGCTTCCTCGGAGGAGCTTTAAACCAGGTCAGTGTCGGGAATGGCACACCTTTAATTTTGGCCACAATGTTAACATCTGTTCCTTCTTCAACCTCCATGAATTCTTTTAGCTCAATTGATGGTGGGCCTAGATTGTTTAAAACAACAACAACAACAATGTGGTCACTAGGAACAGAAAGTAGAATTTGAGTGCCTATAAAGCTATTTGTATCTACTATAGGCAGGCTTCGTAGCCCAGCCCAACATGAAGAACAGATCTGACTTCAATTTATACCAGTTTGGAGAGCAGGCATATGTAGTCATCATCCTTTATTGGACCTACATGTGGCTACGTAATCAACTCTTGCCTTTCCCTTATCGGGCATTATTATGCATGTAGATACTGAAAGAGGGCAGAGAGAAGTAAAGATTGTGGTAGCCTAGGTTTAGAGTTCTTTCATGATATTCCCTTTAATATAGATGCATATTTTCTTAAATATGCAGAATTATGAGAGGACTTACAGTTTTTATTCTGAGAGAACGCCCTAAGAAATACAACTACTAGTGGAGGCAAAGCAACTTCCCATTTTCCATGAATCGAGGAGAACATGCAAAGAGGCTAGTGACTACAACCCTAATTTTAGAAGAAAGAACTGAACAAACACAAAGCAGTAGGGATCATAACAATAATAGAGGAAGAATTATTACCATATTTGTCTATATTTATCTATTAAAATGGATGTATCTTTTTCTTAAATAGAGAAAAAGAAACTTGATTGGGAAGATAAATGGGGTTCAGAAGTTGCTGAGCAAATAACTGCTTACTTTCTTCCCCTTTTGAGGATCATGCAGAAAATTAGAGTATGGAAATTCCAAATGTCATCCCCTTCAAATAAGGGAAAAGTTTAATATGTAAGGAAATAGGATAATTCTGTAGAAGCTGAGCGAAAGAGTGATTACTATGCCTGTGTTCACACTCCACTCACACTAGCCTCCTGATGTACAGGTATTTTTCTTTTTACTCTGGACTGATATTAAATTTCTAGGAAGGGGTTCTTAGAGAGGACATTCTCAGTTAATATGCGGGGACTTACATGTCTGGTCTTTGACAGTCACTGGGCCCACAGTGGCTGAAGGTTTACTGACTCCTGCAGCGTTCACAGCCTTGACTCTGAATTCATATTCGCCACCCTCGACGAGGTCTTCAACAGTAAACTCTAGTTCTTCCACATCACGCTTGTTGCACTGTTTCCAAGCTTCTTTCTTTTTCCCAGTAGGGTCCCATGCAAGGCACTCAACAATATAGTGGGTGACAGGGGAGCCCCCATCATTCTTTGGGGGTTTCCATGATAGGTGTACTGTGTTCTTTGTTATGAGGCCAATCTTGAGTTTAATGGGAGGATCAGGAGGATCTTTAAAAATAGGTAAAGGAAGTATTAAGCATTGTTTATACTGATATATTTCAAATTTGAGGAACTATTTTAATCTCATATTAGGGAAAAAAAAACAACTTACATATTGGATCTCTGGCTGTGGTCCTCTGAATGGTTTCTGCAGGTGCACCAATACCAAAACGGTTTTCTGCACGCACGCGGAAGAAATACTGCTGTTCAGAGATGAGATCAGGAACCACAAATGTGG
This sequence comes from Meles meles, assembly GCF_922984935.1. Classification (NCBI taxonomy): domain Eukaryota; kingdom Metazoa; phylum Chordata; class Mammalia; order Carnivora; family Mustelidae; genus Meles; species Meles meles. The sequence goes on from NC_060074.1 coordinate 74,769,616, forward strand.
TGCTTCCACAGTTTGGATTGACTTTAGTCCAGGCTTTTCCATCAATAGTCTTCTTCTCTATAACATAGCCCTTGATCCTGTCTCCTCCATCGTCATCTGGCATCTTCCACGAGAGTCTGCAACTGCCCCTTGTGATGTCACTGACTTTCAGATCCTTGGGTGGTCCCGGTACATCTGTTGGAAGCAAATCACCACATAAACAATGTCACTTTGTTTAAAATAATTTGTTCTTATTCTATGGTCACTTTTAAAGTCCTTCTCACCCATGACTTTGACTCTGCAATGTGCTGTCTTCTGTCCTGCCTTATTCTTGGCTGTGATGCTGTATTTGCCTGTGTGAGATCGTTTGCATTCTGGAATAATAATTACTGAGGAGTTTTCAGCAGTCTCCACCTATACAGAGAGAACAGTAGTTACACATCGGATGAAATAAGAGCGGTACTGCAGTCAACTGTGTTCTGAACTACTTCAATTTTTCTTTTTACCTGTGCATCCTCAGGTATATCATGAACTCCATCCTGTTAGAGAAGAAGATAGTTGTAGTGTTAATAATCCTTAGAGTGATTCAGTGCGAGACACAGAAAATTATATTTTTCTTACCTTCACTGCCTTCTTCGCCTTTCCGTCAAATTCCCACGATGATTTTGGAGTCGGGCGTCCCTTGATGACAGCAGGAATTCTAATCTGGGAGCCAGCTTGACAAACCAGACAGTCTTGTGCTCCAATGTCAATAAAAACTTCTGGTGCCTCTGTAATACCATGAATCATATAACAGGACTTAGCATACCTTTTTCAAAGAAGTAAGTGACCTATCTTTGAGATATTAACTTTCACAATCAGATCAAATGAACATAGAAATGCAATAAAGGACGAGTACCTTGAATATCCGTGGCAGGGATCTCTCCAGTTGTATCACTTGGTTCAGACTCACCAGCATCATTGACAGCTTTCACTCTGAATCGGTACTTGCGGAGTTCTTTCAGATTTGGCACCACACATTCACAGGTGGTTAGCAGTTTGTCTGGCTCATTTACTTTTTTCCAGTCCGTGCTGCCTTCTTCTTGCATTTCTACAATGTATCCTTTGATCGGACTGCCGCCATCTTTGGCTGGAGGTTTCCATGCCAGTGAGATGTTGGACTTGGTTTTATCTTTGACCTCTGGGCAAGAAGGTGGCCCAGGTGGATCTAAGAAGAAGAAGAGTGTATCAAATTCTGAAGCCAATGGAATGCTAGATTTAATCTACTAAAGTAGGAATCCCGAAAGAATAAATTACCTTCCAGAGCAGAGAATATAAGAAATAGTCTCTTTTCATTTTGCATTAATGTGAAAACAAAATAAGCAAACAACGATACATGATCTCTAGATAGATACATGTTGTATTTATACACAATTAGTGACAAGTTATTTTAAGATCCCTTTGAAGAGACTCTGTCATATTCTCTACTAAAAACTTAGTTTAATTTAAAGTAAAAAAAAATGATTTCATCATTAGCTGATAAACTTTGGAACACAAACTAATTGTATGCTCTTTAGGGATGAGATCGATGCATAACAATCCTTTACATATCTGACAGTGCTTTACCATTACAGAAGGTCTTTTGAACCCTCGCTCTTCCTCTCTAGTGCCTAGCACACTACCTTGAACAAAGCACATGTTCAGTACAGGCTTGCTAAATGAATGAATGACTACTTCATTTTATATATATAAGCTCCATATAGAACTTAGAGTATTTTAAATCTTTTTAACAAGTAGCTGAATTTTTTTCCTACAGAGAATCTAATCAGATATATAGCAAATACAGTGAATCATTAAGACCATGATATTTTAATCTTTGAATGATCTGCTAAACAGATCTTTTGGAAGGATTTTTTTTTTTTTCTTACAACCTCATGGACTGTGCTTGAGAATCTTGCATAAAGGTACAATATATATTATTGAAGATTATATTAAAGATACAATATATATGTTTAAAACGTGAACATTTTGCTTTTTGTTCAACTCTACCTAGAGGGTCTCTTTAGGGAGGGAGATAATTTTCATAGTATCAAATGAGATAAGGAGTATGGGAGCAGAGAGGAGCTTATAGTGCAGGATCTTTATCACTGTGATTCCTCATAAATAGTAGGCTTAAACCAACAATTAAAAACTATATGATTTTACGTATGTGTATACATGTGTGTATACATGCATAGAGCTGTGTGTATAGTGTGTATATCTGTCTATACATATACACAAATTTATGTACTTCTGATACTCTACGTAAGTATGGGGTTTTTACTTTAATAAATAATTGGGTATAGAAAAATTCAAGAAATTTAAGGGCAGAACTATTCATTTAGTGGCTCTGCTCTTTGTAAACTCCAGAAATAGAAGCATACTTACATATGGGATCTCCTGCAACAGCTGGATCTGAGGGTTCACTGGGAGGACCCACTCCTGCAGCATTTATTGCCATTGCTCTGAACTGGTATTTAACACCCTCAATCAAGCGGGGAACGTTGAATTCTATGCCTTTCAATCCCACTTTGGTTATTGGTGCTCGGCTAACACGTGACCAATAGGCACCTCCCTCTTCTCTCTTCTCCAGCCAGTAGCCAGTAATGGGAGAGCCGCCATTGTCCAGAGGAGGAGTCCAGCTCACGAGCATTGACCCTTTGGTGCGCTCGAGGACTTTCGGTTTTCCTGGAGGTCCAGGAAGGCGGAAGGGATCTTGAATGACAACTTTATCTGATTTGCAGTCATCACTGATTCCATATTTATTCACTGCCCTAACTCGGAACTCATACTGACCATTGGGGATAAGTTTCCAGACCTAGAAATCAGATGAATAGTGATTTCTTAAAAACAATGGACTTGATTTCACTTATTTTAAAATTCAGGTTCTTTTCATATGTAAAACTACAAAAAAAGAAATCTATTAAAATCAAGTAAATACATAGTTTAAGGGGCGCCTGGGTGGCTCAGTGGTTAAAGCCTCTGCCTTTGGCTTGGGTCATGGTCCCAGGATCCTGGGATCGAGCCCCGCATCGGGCTCTCTGCTCGGCAGAGAGCCTGCCTCCTCCTCTCTCTCTCTGCCTGCCTCTCTGCCTACTTGTGATCTGTCTGTCAAATAAACAAAAAAATATATTAAAAAAAAATACATAGTTTAAAAATATATAGACACAAATGTGGAGAAAGCATGTGCAGCTAATAAGTTATTAAATACTACATCAAAAACTAATGATGTACTATATGTTGGCTAATTGAATTTAAGTTAAAAAATACAAATACGTATATTTATTGTACCTAATAGTGGATCTCTCAAGAGAGAATTGGTTTACCAAATAGTATTTTTTTAAAAGATTTTATTTATATATTTAACAGAGAGAGAGATCACAAGTAGGCAGAGAGGCAGGCAGAGGGAGAGGGGGAAGCAGGCTCCCTGCTGAGCAGAGAGCCCGATGCAGGGCTCGATCCCAGGACCCTGAGATCATGACCTGAGGCGAAGGCAGAGGCTTATCCCATGGAGCCACCCAGGAACCCTACCAAATAGTACCTTTTTTTTTTTTTAAAGATTTTATTTATTTATTTGGGAGAGAGAGAGAGAAAATGAGAGAGAGAGAGAGCATGAGAGGAGAGAGGTCAGCGGGAGAAGCAGACTCCATCCCAGGACTCCAGGATCACGACCTGAGCCAAAGGCAGTCACTTAACCAACTGAGCCACCTAGGTGCCCCCAAATAGAACTTTTAAGTGGCCTTATGTGCATGGTACTAAAAACTGTGATGAATCTTTTTATGTGCAGTTTTGAGTTTAATCATTAAATTCCAAAATTATGCCAGAATGGTGTTAATTCAGTGTCATGTCCTTTTATTGTATATAAAAAAACATTTAGAAGAGTTTACCCCGTATTTCCTCTCTACAGCAGTGTTGGTGACTTCTTCCCATTCACTCTTCTTCCTGCTTGCATCACGTTTGTCTATGATATAATGGGTGATTTCACTGCCACCATTGTCTAGAGGGGCATCCCATGTCAAGTAGCAGGATTCGGCTTTAATGTCAGTAACAGCAAGATTTCTTGGTGGTGATGGACGATCTGGAAAGGAACCAAGAGAGGAGAATGAGAAGACAATTCTTAAACAGACACTGGACTTCATTTTGAGCTAAGAAACAGGTCGCTTACCATATACTTCCACATGAACATTTCGGAACACTGAGCCCAGACGATTGGAAGCAGTAATAGTGTAAGTGCCTTTGTCTTCCCGGACTGCTTTGGGAATGATAACCTCAGTCTTTGCCTCACTTCGGGATACTTCTTCCTTGGTTATCTTAAGTGCATCAGTGGGTTTTTCGATCACGGTTTCATTCTTGGACCACTCAATCTTAGGCATCGGAAGGCCTGTCACATCTGCGGGGATGTTAACAGGCTCTCCTGCCTTAACTTTGATAGTGTCTCCTCGAACAGACAGGCGCAACTTAATGGTTGGAGGCACTGCGAAGAGAAGGGAAAGAAAAGAAAAGTCATAAAGATGTTTGCTCACTCTATGAGATAAAGGCATCACCAGAAAGTGCATGAAAATCAGGCTCAGATTCCACACCTTCGTCATCTTGTATGACCACATTAAGAGGCAGGGATGGTTCACTTTCCCCAATTGCATTGACAGCTTTGACGCGGAATTCGTACATTTGGTGTTCATCAAGATCTTCAACCAGAAAAGATGTGGTTGGGCAGAGTTGCTTGTTAACTCTTTCAAAGTTGGGTTTGTCGTGACGCCGTTTTTCAATGATATAGCCCTGGATGGGGCTGCCACCATTGCTGCGGGGCTCCTTCCAGTCCAGGGTGATAGTGGACTTCGTCCTTTCTGTGTATGTGAGCCTCTCAGGAGACGTTGGAGGACCTTTAACCAGAGTTGAAATGACAAGCATCAAATAAATCGTCATAGAAGAGACAGTACTTCCCTTCAAATTAATTATGTGAAAAATTGGTTTCTGTCTGGCATAACCTTCACATCCATTTTTAAAATCCTTCTGAAAACACATCAGTTACCAGAATGATAGGCATTCATAATAGGCAGACATTCTCTTAGTGAGGTTTACAGTCAAAATTCTTAATTAGAAATAAAAAGACATGTATGCCTTTGTTATTTTTACCATTTTAGATCTTTTATAGCTCTGTCACTGGGAAAGCTTCTAATCCTAATGAAGTAGAAGAGAAGGTCTGTGAAGTTTTGCTTTGGATGACCAGCTGAGATCAAAGTGTTTCCTTTACTAATAGACAGTGGATATGTCTACCGAACTTTGAACCAAGTTGCCTCTAAGTGTGGGTTTAAAATGGAATGGAAAGAGAATTTATGTAAAGCTGCTGTAGTTTTGTGCCCAAAGGACACAACAAAGAATCAGTGTGAATGCTAAAACTAGACCTGATCCCTTCCTGTTGACTGTTAATGCAACCAGAAGCCGAGCTTTGTGGTGGAAGCTCAGCTCTGTTCTGATAACTCTGGTAAAACTTGACATACAGTGGACGTATCTGAGATGAGCTGTCACAGTGAGGTCGTAATTTTCTTTTTTTGGTTGGTAGGGAGGTGGTGGTGGAGGAGGAATAAGGCCTCTGTTTCTTGGGGAATGGGTCATCCTCACAAATTTTGCTTTCTTGGTTGGGATGTCAGGATGCATTTCCAAGTGTGTGCGATTTTAGGGTTTCACATTTGTTCATATTGTTTAAGAAGATTTCCTTTGGTTAGATATCTATTCTCTGGTGGCTTTTCCTATTCTGGGTCTCCATATCCTTCCAGTGTGGAGACTACCTGAGGACTAAAGGAAGACTAAGGCATTTATTGTAAGGCTGTTGTCTATTCTGTAATCTTTTAAAAATAGTGGATTCCCTTTAACTACAGAAGTATTAAATGAATTACTCCAGGGCATTCTATTGCAGCGATATAGTATTTCTAACTATTTTTTAGGCTATTGCTAAGCTTCAGTAGATTCAGGTTTTTCGGTACACAAAACTGTGTGTGGATTGTGCAAAAATTACAGTGAGCCAAAAATGACATTGAAATTATAGCAAAAACGGTATTCTTAAAGTTGCTAGTAGTTACTTGATTTACCTTTCTTATCACTCTCTAGCTATAGATCATGGGACTGTTAGGGAGTTCAATGCCATAAGGCTCAATAAATAAATGACATAACTAGAAGCAAACACAAAGAAAACACAATAAAAACCTCCTTTACCTAGTGGATCCACTGCAAGAATTGGTCCTATTTCAACAGGAGGGCCACAGCCAAACTTGTTCTTGGCAATCACACGGAACATATATTCTTGCCCCTCAATGAGACCTGTGATGTCACATTTAGATCTCTCGGTCTCAATTGGTTGTCTCCAGGTATGCATCTTAGCATCTTTTCTTTCAATAATGAATCCTGTGATTTCACTTCCTCCATCATCTGCTGGATCAGACCAGTTAAGTAAACACATCTTTCTATTTGTTACAACAGGTTTTAAGTCAAGAACTGGTCCAGGAACGTCTGTAAAATAAAATTAACAAACAAACAAACATAAAAAATCAATGCGATAAATTGTATTACTTAGGAAAACCCTCTGAAAATCCACATAACATTCCTTACCAAAAACTTCTACCCTGGCTGCTGCAAATTTGGAACCACAGCTATTAGTAGCTGTAATCACATATCTGCCATGGTCTTTTCTCAATGCATTCTTGATAATTAGCTCAGATTTGGTTCCAACATTCTCTATTACAACGCGGTCTTTATCCAGCTCCCCTTCTTCTATGGTCCATACTCTGGTAGGCACCGGACGCCCAGTCACCACAGCTGGAATTCTAAGTGTCTTTCCAGCCATTATTTGTATTCCAGCTTTGACAGAAACATCTAGTTCCACAGTTGGAGGCTCTGTTTTAAAGAGAACAGTAATACGTTAGCCCAAGAAAGATGGGGGAAAAGTCTCCTACTAGGAAAATATCCATAATGTTATCTAGGGAACTCTTAGGTTACCTTGTGGTTCAGCCACAGTAACAGGTCCTGTCTCTCCCGGAGGTCCTTCACCTGCAGCGTTGACAGCACTCACTCGAAGTTTATAATCGGCACCCTCTCGGATTTCTTTGACAGTGTACTGACGGGTCTTGATCATCTTCTCTGTGCAACGTGACCATTCATTTGTGCCAACCAGCTGCTTATCGACAAAGTAGCCAATAATTTCCCCCCCACCATTGAAAGCTGGGGGTTCCCATTCTAGATCAATAGTTGTAGAGCTTGTGTCAGTGACTTTTGGGACAGGTGGCCCAGGTGGAGCTGGAATGAATGCAGTTACACAATCAGAACTCACTGAAGCTTTTAAAATGCACAATAACTTACTCTATCCACTTTTTTCCAGAACGCATTGCAGGTAATATGGGTAAGTACTGTCTTGTGAAACTTTTAAGTTATATTTATAGATGTTTAAAATTTTACTTTGTGACCCAGCATGTGTCTGTAGTCATTGTTAGTATTTTGCTTGTTTTTTTTTTTTTTTTTTGGTAAGTTTCTTTAATTTTTTTAAATTTAATTATTTGACAGAGAGCGAGCACGAGCAGGTGGAGTAGCAGGCAGAGGGAGCGGGAGAAGCAGACTCCTTGCTGAGTAAGGAGCTTGACAGGGGGCTCAATTCCAGGACCCTGGGATCATGACCTGAGCTGAAGGCAGTTGCTTAACCAACTGAGCCATCCAGGTGTCCCCTACTTTTTTGGTAAGTTTAAGGTATACAACATGATAATTTGATACGTATGTTGCAAAGTGATTACCACAGTGTTGGTTTACACCTTCATCCCCTTACACAATTATCATTTTTCTTTTTTTTAGTGTTAACATTCAAGATCTACTCTCAACTTTCAAACATATAGTACTTAATTAAGTGACTTAATTATAGTCACCATGCTGTACCCCACTCTCTTCATGAGAAATTACTTACAGATTGGATCATGTGCTGTTTTGGGATCTGAAGGGGGACTGAACTTTCCAGGTCCAGCTGCATTTTCAGCACATACTCTGAAGACATAGGTGAGTCCTTCTAATAGGCCTTCTACATTGGTTTTCAAAGAATTCAGAAGGCTTCTGTTGACACGAGACCAGTGTGTACTATTAACCTCACGTTTTTCAAGCCAATAACCCAAGATGGGACTTCCATTATCTTTTGGTTCATTCCATTTCACGAGCATACTGTTTTTGGTAACATCTTCTACAATGGGCTTGTCGGGTGCATCAGGTGGTTCTGATAAAAAAAAAAATTGCATATTTGAATTAATTCCCTAGTATCATAAAAATTCAAGTTTAAAAGCTATGATAATGTATATACCCATGCATATGATAAAAAGGCAAAGTGTAAATGCTAAAAGAAACTTACCAAATGGATCTTTGGCTGTAAGTGGTTTGGAAACACATGGTGGTCCAGGCCCAAACCTGTTTTCAGCTCTTACACGAAAGAGGTACTCTTTTCCTTCAATTAGTTTTGTCACTGAATATTTGCAGTGTCTAAGTGTTGCAGTGACAGTAATCCACTCTGAGTCAGGTTTTGTCTTGTCTTTCTTTTCCAAAGTATAGTTTATAATTTCACTGCCACCATCATCAAGGGGTGGTTCCCATTTGCAGAGGACAGAGTTCTTTCTAATATCTTCAAATACAAAGTTGATTGGTGGTCCTGGTGTATCTAAAGTTTCAAAAGACAGCAGTGATTAAAAATTTGTGTCGAAGTGGTGGCTATGGAAAACGTCCATGTCAGCATGCCCCTTTAACACAAACTTCTGTGTTTTTCTAGTTCGGTCTTCATACCACACTAGCTAATAAACAACAAGCTTGGGTGATTTCGTATACATAGCCAGGAGGAAAAATGGGTCGGAGGATACCTTGCTGAAGCTATTTCCTACTTCTTTGATCTCCCTACCCCCTGGCTCAAACCCCCTTTTTATGTCTTACTAAAACTCTTCTCTAGACTTCCTTCCATTGAGAAGTGTCATTTTGCCTACTCACCTAGCACACAGACAGTACAGGGAGCTTTGGCAATGCCATGGTCATTTTCAGCTTTGATCATATACACGCCATGGTCAGGTCGGAGAGAATCTCGGACGCGCAGCTGAGACTCTCCTTTTTTACTGTTGTCGATACTCAAACGTTCTGTCAGAGGCAGGACAAATGGTTCTTCTTCTTGAACTTCACCCTTCTTCCTCCTAATTGTGGGTGCTACTCGCTTCTTAATTTCTTCTGGTGTAATGACTTTTTCATCCTTTAGCCACGTGAGAGCAGGGTAAGGAGACCCAGAGATGGTTGCATCGAGTGCTATTTCATCACCTCGTTTCACCTCAAGGCTAGTTCTCAAAATGACCTTCGGGGCATCTGTAAGGATTAAAGACAGCAATTGCTTTCAGTTCTGATCAAAACATCTGACAAGACATTATTCTCTTTTACTGTACAATGGGACAGTGGCCACCCCATTAAATGAAACTTACCAATAGGATCTACAGCTTTGGTTGGAGGAGTGGCCCGAGAAGGTTCACTAATGCCAGCAGCATTTTCTGCTCGTACTTGGAATTGGTATTCCTTTCCCTCTTCAAGTCCTTTTGCTGTGTAGGTCAAGACTGGTACCAGGTGTTCATTGCATCTCTTCCATTTGTCTTCACCCTTAGCGATCTTTTCTATGATGTAACCCATGATTTTGCTTCCTCCATCGTACAAAGGTGGCTTCCACGTAATAGTCATTGCCTTAGCTGTAGGATTATGAACCTCAACATCCACAGGTGGATCAGGAGGCTCTGAAGGATAAGAAAAAACCTGTTAATATGTACATGTATAATATAAGCCCACTTTTTAAAATAAAAAAAATTGCATATTAATTCCTAGCTATAGTCTAACCGTGCCCAAACTTACGCTTTGGATCTTGAGCAATGACTGGATTTTTCAGTTCAATATATTCGCCTCCACCAATCTTGTTGACAGCTTTAACACGGAAGAAGTATTCACCATTTGGTATAAGATCTTTCACGGTCCAAGACAGTTTGTTCTCACCAGACATGACTGGTATATATGTCCTCCTCCCAGCCTCTCTGCGTTCCAGGACATAATGAAGGATTGGGCTTCCACCATCATATTCTGGAGGTTCCCAGGTTAATTTACAAGAACTCCTGGTCACGTCACTTGCTTTAATATCTTTGCACGGTCCAGGTAGGCCTGTTAGAAATAAAATGATACTTATTATTGTAAGATGAATAGTCAGCATGTTATAGTACACTCTTTTCCTAAGTGGTACTAGTCACATTTTGGGTGGGATAACCTTTGATGTGTTGGAGTCGTCCCCCATACATTGCAGGCCATTTAGCATCCCTGGCCCCCAATTACTAAATGTCAGTAGCCCCCAGAGTCTTTATTCCAAGCAAAGCTTCCCCCTCCACACACAAATTTCTAAATACCATCTGCATGGGACGGGATAGAAAATGTTACTGATCCTGGTGAAAACACTACGGAAAAATATAAATGCAATTATAAATGAGTATTGGCAATTTAAACTTTTGGGGGGTATACTCTTTTATTTAGTACTTCACATGCCAGTAATTACAACAGAAGTGAATTACTTTAATCAGATTTTTAACTGGCAATTTCATGTCTATAATTGCTTTGCTTCTTATATGGGAAGAAATAATCTGGAAGGACACTCACTTAGTTTGTAAATGGTCAACTCATGAAACCCTTTATACTAACACTGCAAAGTTAACTAATTTTCCTAACATGTGAAGAAGAATATCTCATATTTCATCAAAGAAAGATTACCTATGACTTTGACATTGATTGAGCCAGTTGCTGAGCCAAGCTTGTTCTCCAGAGTAATGGTATAAACCCCAGCATCCGCATGGACACTCTTGGGAACTTCAAGGTGTGCAGAGATGTGATTGTTCTTCATTGTTAATCTGTCACTTGCTTTGACTTCTTTACCATCTTTATGCCAACTAACAGTTGGAACTGGGACAGCTCGGAAGGGAACAGGAATGTGTAACTTTTCACCTTCAATAACAACAATGTCGTGTGTCTCCATATCAATTGTTGGCTTGCCTGTAAGATATTGAAAAGAGGGAAAAAAGGTATGTCAAAGTGCAATGTGTAAGCAAAGCCTGTTTTATTAATGATAGAAGAAACTGTGTTCTTACAGTCTGGGTCTTTGGCAACCACATTTTCAGAGATCTCAGATGGCTCACTGACACCAACAGCATTGACAGCTCTCACTCTCAGAACGTACTCCTTGTCAGGAACAACACCTTCTTCAACTTTGAACTTCAAGTCTTTTATTGGGCGGGAATTAACTCGCATCCATTTCTCAGTGCCTACTGGGCACATTTCAACATGGTATCCTATAATAGGACTTCCACCATTTTTCTCTGGAGGCTTCCAGGCGATAGCAATGTGCTTTCGCCCAGCATCAGTCACATGCAAGTCAAGAGGAGGTGAAGGAGGACCTGAAAAAAGAGTGCAACATTCACATGCGTGATCTCATCATCGAGCTGTAAACAATATCCTTTACATAACTGATACTACTTACTTGTTGGATCTTCAATTGCCAGGATTTCTGTGGGTTCACTTGGGTGACCAACTCCAGCTTCATTTTCTGCCCGAACCTGAAACTGGACCTCTGTTCCTTCAATGACATCAGTTACTCTGAAGTTACAGTCAGGTCCTGAGGTCTTTCCAGCTTTCACCCAACGGGTACCTAACTTTTCTTTCTTCTCAATAATGTATCTATTAAAATAAAGCATTTTATTAGCATTAATAGGGAAAACAAAGTTAAGAACGTTCAGCTGAGTATAGATTATTCTTTGTGAATTAATTAAAATTCTACCTCTGTATTGGTCGTCCACCATCATTTTTCGGTGGTTCCCACTTCAAGTCAACATGTCGCTTGGTTACATCAACCACTGCCAGAGCGTATGGTGGACCAGGGGTGGCTAGAAGCAAAATATTCAATGGTTAGAAAAACCAGAGGGAAAAGTGATAATCTACTACAAGTGGTATCACAAAGATAAAGTTAGAGAACATACTAAAGGTGTCTTTGGCCAGGACAGAGTCCTCAATTTCACAGTAGTCACTTTGTCCTATGGCATTTTCTGCAGCAACTCGGAACACATATAAAGAGCCCTCTGTCAGGGGGGTTACTGTGCACTTTGTGTCCTTGACAGTAGTGTCCACCGTTTGCCAGCCTTTTCGCCTCACGTCTCTCTTTTCCACAATGTAGTTGGTGATGGGGGACCCTCCATCTTTCTCAGGAACTGTCCACTTGAGGTCTGCTGTATTTTTTGTGATATTAATAACTTCAAGCCAGCGAGGTGGTGATGGAGGATCTGAAGAAGAAAAAGAGAATTCAATTTTTGAATTGTCCAATATTCAGTCTTCAATGAATTCTCTCGTAGTCACTAGGAAATCACATAGCAAGGATGAAATAATCTAGTAACAAGTTTTTCATTTTTCTCATACTGTAGTTCTCAGATATACTTTAGAAGAATTTATATACCTTAAACATCAAAAGAGAGACTTACATAGTTTTTCCCTGCAAAGCACAGGGTCACTGGGTTCACTGGGCTCACTTTCCCCGGCCTTGTTCACAGCTCTAACTCGGAATGAGTATTCCTGCCCTTCCATGAGACCCGTGAGCAAATGCTGAGTGGTGGGAACACCTTCAGCCACTCGGACCCAGTCATCTGTTCCGGTCTTTAGCATTTCAATGACATAAGACTCAATCTTTGCCCCTCCATCATGTTCTGGCTTTGTCCAGTTCAACATCAATGATGTTTTGCCTACATCTTTCACAGTTGGTTTTCCAGGAGGCCATGGAGGATCTGCAAGCAATGAAAGGAAACCATTATTTAGGTTTGTCAAAAAAGAAATTAATAGAAGCTTCAAAATAACCACAGAAGGATATGTAAATAATACCTATAGGATCCTTTATTAAGATTGGTTCCGTTGATCTACTTGGTTTTCCAGGTCCAGCAAGATTCTCAGCCAAAACACGGAATCTGTATTTTTTCTTATTGGTGAGACCTTTCACTCTGAATTAGGGACAAAGGATGAATTGGATACCATGATTAGCAGAAACCTCTGTGTATTTTACTCTGACGGGGCTAATTTATTTAAATTATAAAAGACTGATATTGAAATTTAACTGAAAAATATTTCATTATAAACTCAGATTTGGTCAAATGTACCGGTGTAATTATAGCATCTGTAATAGTGCTCCTTCTCATAATACTAGAAGACCACTTTGCAACTTACAGAAAGGCAGTAAAGAAATAAAGAAATGTGTCCTTGAATGGAATTTACATCATTTTTGAAATTATGTGGTAATATAAATGTAAAAATTAAATAAAATTAAATATAAAAAATAAATATAAAAATAATTAAAAAATTTATGGTAATGTGTAAGAATGTATAATCAAAAGGAATGCTAAAGAATGAAAAATCGTATATACTGCTATCTTAACATCTTGATGGAGATACTGGACATACCTAAATGTTGTGTCTTTTACTGGCATCTTATTGCATCTGACCCATTTATCAGTATCAGGATCTAATCTTTCAACCCAGTATCCAGTGATCGGGCTGCCACCATCATCGTCTGGCTCACACCATGTGAGAGTAACTGCATCTTTAGTGATATCAGAAGGTTCAAGGCGAGTTGGAGGTCCAGGTGGATCTATAGGCAGGATAAGAATATAAGTGTTACATGTCCCATATATAAAAATGACACCTAAATCTAAGTTTGACACAAGAATCTTTTTTTTTTTTTTAACATTTTTGACCAACAGATTAATGAGAAACTTACCAAACTGAAATTTAGCTATTATTGGAGAGGCCTGAACTGGTTCACCAACACCGTACATGTTTTCTGCAGCAACTCTGAAGATGTATTCTTTGTTGGGTGTTAATTTGGTTGCCTTGTAGTTTGTATCCTTGACAGTTGATGAGAGCTTGTGCCACACTTCGCTGTCGGTCGCTCTTCTCTCCACAACATAGTTTGTGATTTTAGATCCACCATCATCACGTGGTGGGTTCCATGTTAGAAGGCATGATTCGTTGGTCACATCTGTGATGTCAAAAGCGGCTGGTGGTCCAGGTTTGTCTGTGGAGGAGATTATACACTCAGGAAAAAAAAAGCATTTTTTAAAAATCCTGTTTGTTTTTAAGGAGTAACTGCAATGATTTTGCCCACTTTTGACATGACAGCCTCACTCACCCAAGACGTTCACTTCCACCACGGCAGTGGCCCGACCACAGACATTCACAGCCTCGATGATGTACGTGCCGGTGTCGCTTCTCTTACTATCCAAGATAGTCACTGTGGATTTCTTAGGAACGTTTTCAATGCTGATTCTTTTGTCCTGCTTCAGAAGCATATCAGCCTTCGTCCAAGTTATTTGAGGTTCAGGTTTTCCAGTTACAGTGGCAGGAAGTTCGATCTTCGTTCCTGCTTTTACGGTGAGACCAGCGAGCAGCTTCACATCAAGGAAAATTTCTGGAGCCTCTAAAATGTGAAAAGATTTTTTACAATGTTAGCAAGATCAAACAATTACAGGCAGAGGCCTGGTTAATAACACAAACTCCAACATACATACCCTGTGTATCCACTGCCTGGATTTCATCTGTCGGTTTGCTTGGTTTGCTAGGACCTTGCCGGTTCAAGGCCTTCACACGGTATGCATACCATTTGCCTTCTTCAAGACCAGTCACTTCCATTCTATCAGAAAACAAAACAGGATATTTTACGATACTGCACATAATCTGTAGTATTCATAATCTTTCTAAAATATATACCTACTCTTGACAGAAAACTACTCCTTAAATTAATTCTAGGTTGCTTCAGTACTGCAAGTAATGAAAACCCTGAAGAGGGGATAAGTTCAGCTGCACTTTTTAAAATCGGACAGGGGATTCTCAGTGAAAAAAAGTAACAGATTTTCTAAAAGAAAAACACCCATTTTAGTGAGTAAGATGAAACATTTACTCGTGTGCCGTAATTATAATTAAAAACATATATAGATATTAAATATAAATATAAAATAAATATATAAAACATAAAAATAAAAATAATTATGAAAACCTACTTTGTTTCTGCAACTGGTTCTCCACAGGCAACCCATCGATCTGAGCCACGTGGACATTTTTCAACTATGTAGCCTGTGATGCGTGAGCCACCATCATGTTTAGGTGGATCCCATGTTAGGAAGATGCTGTTGGCTGTTCGATCTCTCCATTTAACATTCTCTGGTGGGTCAGGTACCGCTATAAACATTTTAAGGAGAGTCAGTCTTAGGTCATCTATGAAATCTCCATGTTGCCAACCCATGCCTTTCCCTGCTCCCCATAACTTCGACTCCAGGTCTAAAAGCAAAAATGGTAATAAGAGGCTAGATAAGACATTGCCAAGAATGTACTCACTTGCAGGAACTGACATATTTACAGGTTCATCAACATATGCAGGTTCTCCAGGGCCACATTTGTTACGAGCACAAACTTTAAATAAATACTCTTTTCCTTGAACAAGATCGGGAACTGTGAATTCTAGGTCAGTCACGGAGTCTGTAACCTGGGACGAAGAAATACAATTACTTGTCTCCCAAAAACCCTTTCCCTGAGTCAGAAGCTTTTTATCATGAACAGGGGTACAAATAGAAATTGTTTTTGAATGGTAAGGATTATTTCATATTAGGGGAAATTTGTAGAGAAGACACATAACATTTTAAACCTAATATATTAAAGTGAAACTTTCCTAGTGTACAGAGGGCATATATTGCATGGAGCAGTGGGTGTGGTGTATAAACAATGAATTTTGGAACACTGAAAATAAAATAAAATAAAATGTGGCAAAAAGGTATTGATGGCAAAAAGGTATTGATTCTTTCCACTAGCTTGGTTATTGGAAACATGATTTTAAAGGTTTTTTTTTTTAAATTTATGAGAGCGCTTGTGAGAGAACGAGCAGGGGGAGGGGCAGAGGCAAAGGGGAAAAGCATGCTCCCTGATGAGCAGGGACCCCCCCCCCCCCAATTCTGGGCTGGATCCCAGTGCCCTGGGATCACGACCTGAGCTGAAGACAGATGCTTAACTGACTGAGCCACGTAGGTGCCCCTAGAAATATGGTCTTAAATCAAGGTAAAAAACAATACTGAGTATTGAGTAAATAACAGTAATAAACCGAGGAGAAAAAAAAAATGGTAGATTGGGCCAACTAGGATAATCTAGTAGCGTGAGAAGTCTGATCACCAGGGAGTCAAGTGCTCAGTGTCCTTAGAATGGCTTATAGCTTAATAGGCCATATTGGGTACTTATCAGGTACAAAATGAAAAGGTTAAGTTTTATTTTTTCATGAACTTTGTAGAAAATTTGGTAAGGCATAAAATAAGGCAATTATACCAAACCTTGGTTGAACTACCTCAGGAAGCATTAAGCATCAAGGCTCTAAGTTTTTGGTTCTTTTTTAGCAAGGCAAAGTGAAACCATATAAACTTTGCATGGCATCCCAGCATGCTGGGCTTTCCCCAACTCTTTTTTCTGGAGATGGCTCATTGCTGCTCAAAACTCACTTTAGTCCATGTTTTCCGGCTGACTTCTCGCTTTTCAACAACATATCCTGTTAGTGGACTTCCTCCATCATCATCTGGTGGTTCCCAAGTCAAATGTACCGAGTCTCTGGTTATGTCACCAAATTTCAGTTCTTTGGGAGCACTTGGGCGAGCTGAGAAAATGTAGTCAGAAATCAATATGGGTAACAGCTTGAACCAATATTTCTTAATACTGTCAAGTCACCTTATTTAACAAAAGTTTAGGTACTTACCAATTACATTGACATCAATTTCTCCAGAAATTGCTTTCACACGATTTTCTAATTTCAGTGTATAAATGCCCTTGTCTGGACGTTCACTTGGAGAAATGACAAGTTCAGCGTAGGCAGATAAGGTTTTAATTTTCACACGGTCCCCTGCTTCTAGTACTTTATCTCCAAAAGACCAGGTTGCACTTGGCCTTGGATAGCCTGTACTTGGAACCAGGATCGTGATAGGATGCGGGACAATAACTTCCAGACCATCTTTGAATGCACTTAAATCCATTGTTGGTTCAACTACCAAGAAGAAAAATTAATGAGTTTCTAGTACTATATTTAAGGTCCTGGTACCCTGAAGTAGTTATGTTCCAAACCTAAAAACAGAATATCCACTTACCAAACGCATCATCAGCAGTTAGAGGACCAAGAATTTCAGATGGATCTGAAACACCAGCTTCATTTTCTGCAGACACTCGGTATAAATATTTATTTCCTTTTTGTAATCCAGTAACCTGAAATAATGAATCAGCAGTTGTAAAAACATGTGCATTTAAGTCCATGATCATACACTGAATGTTTTTATAGATGGAAATTTCCTACCTTGTAAGTCAGTTCAGGGACAAGTTTCTTATTGCAACGAATCCAATTATCTTTTCCTTCTTCACATCGCTCAATTATATAACCCAATATTGGGCTTCCTCCATCTTTCAGAGGAGGCTCCCATGTAAGCTGAACTGACGACTGAGTCTGATCTGAGGAATTTAGGTTCACAGGAGGGCTTGGTCTCTCTGGAATGCAAGAAAGAGTTGGAGCACACCATTTAATTCAGTGAAAATTTATTAAGATAATGTATAATCATTTCTATTATCCCCATTATCCCTATTATCAGGTTTATTGAATTTACTGAATTAAGTAGGCGCAGTCTAGATTTCTGTGATTTTGTTCACATTTTTCTGATGTCCTACCTTCTCATTAACTTTATTTTAATTAATAGGCCTAATTTCTAGATTTCATGAAGTAATTATTTCCTTTTTTTGATGGGCTTACCAATCGGATCAGCAACTTTGACAAAGGGTGTGGCTGCACTTGGTTTCCCAACTCCAATTCGATTTTGGGCTCTGACCCGGAAACTGTACTCCTGTCCTTCCACCACGTCGGTGACAGTTGCAGACAGGTCTTCAGCTCTTACTGTCATGGCAGTGTCCCATCTGATAGAAGTCTTATCTCTTAATTCAATAACGTAGTTTGTGATCATGGCTCCTCCATCATACTCTGGTGGCTCCCATGTCAGTGAGACCCCAAATCTATTTATATCAGTGATGGCTACGTTCAAAGGAGGGCCTGGAACATCTGGATTTCATCACAGAAGAAAACATGGCTTTGGGTTAAATCAGGGATAAAAGCAAAGATAAGCTCATTTGCAGTTTACTTAAAAACTTCTTACCATATTTACTCCTTGCTTCCACAGGATTGTCAGTTTCTACTGGTTCGCCAGTGCCAACTCTGTTCCTTGCACTGACGCGGAACAGGTACTCAACTCCGCCTTTTTGTAGTCCGGTGACAGTAAACTCACAACTGTCCGCACGATCTGTGGCCAGAACCCACGTCTTCCTTTTGATGTCCCGTCTTTCAACAACATAACCTATGATTTTGCTTCCACCATCAGTTAATGGCTCTTCCCAGCTGAGGCTTACTTCACCATCAAATGTTTCCGTCACTTCTAAGTTACGTACTGGCCCTGGAACATCTGAAATTCACATATAAAAATGTTTTTAGTGTGTTACCATGCTTTTGGTTGTGCTTTGCCGATCAAGTCCAAGTGATGCAAGGGCTTACCGATAACTTTTAAATTGATGAATGCTTCTGCTTTTCCATGTTTGTTCTGAAGCACAATTTTATACCTTCCTTTGTCTCCTTTCTTAGCTTCTAAAATTCTGAAAGAAGTTTGTTCAGCTGTAGTATCAACAGTTTTTGAAGACAGAGGCTCATTTTCTTTAAACCACTCAGCTTCTGCTTTAGGGTAGGCATCATAGGGCACCACCATTGTCAGAGGCTGGCCAACGTCAACCACAAGATCTTGGTCACCGGTCTTGATTTTAGGTGCAGCTGGGGAGAAAAAGAACCTGTGAATGCTTCTGAGTTATGCCTTATAGTCTAGCTACACCACAGCTTCTTTGCTATATATTTGTTAGCAAATATTGGTCACATGACCTTGGAAGTATATCACAATAACTTTACAGCAGAGAGGGCATCTTTGCAAATTGTCAGACTTGAGAACAGAGGATTAAGATAATATATCCTTATATTATAAGGATATAAAACTGTAAAATATCCCTTCTTTGCCAAAAATAATAATGGAGAACTAAATATAGAACAAAACACGTTTGTTTGTTTTTATAAAGTAGGCATGTCTTAGTTCAGGATAAACCCGACAAAATTTTATGTACAAGGGAAACCGGCTTTTTCGGAATGACAACCCATAAGGATGTTTTGGAAGCTTGAGTCAGGATGAGAACAGACCTAAGAGGGTCCAGAGGGGTTTGGAAAATAGAAGAGACCAGAGCTTTCTCTAGGTCTGGGTTTTGGGGGATGACTTTCAGGGCAATATGTTAATTCTAGGAAATAATGAACAGCTACCATGTGCCAGCACCTGTCCAAGGTTCTAGCACATAAAGAAGCAGCTATCAATGACCTCTTATTCAGGACACTTTGTGGTAAGAGACATTAGAATAGTTAGCCGCGGGTAGAACCTAGCAGAAATAAAAGGTTTCACAAGCATTATCTAATTAATTGTGAAATCTGAAACTTAACAGAGTATCTGTGATATTGTAAGGATAACTGAACACAAAAGAAAGGGATTTACCTGCCAGTTCTAGCTTAGCTCTGGCTTCTTTGTCTTTGGCAATAAATCTGTATTCACCCTGGTCACGAGGTTGAATATTACAAATCTGTAGCCTGTGTACCTTTCCTTCACTCATCATCTGGTGTTTGTCACCCTGAACAATGACCATGTTATTTCTTAGCCACTGAACTTCCACCTTATCTTTGTTGAGCTCAGCCAAAAAGACAACATCAGCACCAGGGGCTTCCAGAATATCCTGGGGAGGCCTGATGATCTCAACAGGGATTTCTGAAAAGAAAATGTAAAATGAATACTAACATTCGCATTTGGGTTAACGACATCAAAGACTGGTACTAATATTAAAATTGTCCTTGCACTCAGTACGTACCTTCCACAAAAAGTCTGCCTCGAGATTTTCTGTCTTCTACTCCACAAGCATATTCACATTCATCATCCAGCCTGCAGTCTTTTATAATGAGTCTATGTATCTTTCCATCTTTTTCAAATTTGTATCTGAGAGAAGAGATCAAATTATTGCTTATTGCTTAGCCTAAGGTTCACCGAGTCGTCACACATGTACAGGTAGTTACAGAAATAAAACTTGAGGCTCTCACTTACTTTTTGCCTTCTTTGATTTCTCTCCCATTTCTGTACCATTTCACATTTGCCTTCTCTCTGGAGAGCTGGCAGGAGAAGACTGCATCATCAAACTCAGTGACTGTCTGGTCTTCTAAGGGCTCTACAAATTCCGTTGGGGCTTCTATGATCAGAAGCTCGGCAACAGATTTATCTTGTCCAGCTGTGACCATGTATTCACCCTCATCTGGGAAGCCACAGTCTTTAATGATTAGAGAGTGCTTGTATTTATCAATTCTGTATGAAACACGGTTGTCTAAAGGCACTTCTTCTCCATTTCTGGTCCACTTCAGGGTTACGTTGAGGCGATTCACCTTGCACCAGAATGTGACAGTTTTCTTCTCCATTGTTTCAATATCTTTAAGAGGCTCAATAATCTTCAGGTCTTCCTCTGTTGTAAAGGAGAAGAATAATGTTGACTTTAACTGTGTTCAGAGTAGATACTGATTTAAAAACTGTTGTTGATACCACGTAAGTGACTTACCTTCTACTATCAGATTAGCAGCACTCTTAACATTTTCACCTCTGTGATTGGTCAGAGACACACTGTAATTGGCTTGATCATCTAATCGTGCATCTCTAATTCTGAGGGTGTAGACCAGGTCTTTTTGGAGAATGATGTATTTTGAACTATCGAATATGGCCTCTTCATTTCTGAACCATTTGGCTTTGGCACCTTCTGTATTGACTTCACAGTTGAAGACGACTTCTTGTTGTTCCTTTACACGAGTGTCCTTTAGAGGAACTATGATCCTGAGTTTTTCTGAAAGCAACCGACAATTCTTAGAGTATGAAGAAGGACCGACGTAGAGGCAACTGGAAGCAAACCCAAGGAGCAAAAACTAACTTACCAATTACTGTCAAGTGAGCTGCTGCTCTCGCGGCTCCAACCATGACTACGTAAGTGCCCATATCTTGTAATGTGGCATCTTTCACAACCAGGATCCTCTTTTTGCCATCAGCAATAATGTCATATTTGTCTCCTGATTCAAGTGTCTTATCATCCCTCTTCCACTGGACTTCAAAGCTTTCCTTCGATATAGTGCAGACAAATTCAGCCTTTTCTCCTTCAAGTATTTCAAGGTTCTGAGGCTTTGAGATAAATTCAGCAGCGAGTTCTGGAAAGAAGCAGTTGCAAGGTATTAAAAACTTCAGAATCTGTACCTTAAATGCATCAAGTATGAATTCTTAAAATGATTTATTATAATTTTCCTACCATGGACTTTGACTTTGCCATCAGTTCGAGAACTTGGGAGTCGGCAGTTGTAGCTGCCGGCATCCTCAAGGTGAGCGTTCTGAATGATCAGGATTCTCTTTCGTCCTTCGGTAAGGATTTCGTATCTTCCTGTTTCAACGATCTCCTCATCCCCTTTGTACCAAACCACTTCTGCTCCAGGCTTGGAGACTTCGCAAACCAGTTTTATAGTGTCTCCTTCATTAACTTCAATGTTGCCAAGATTTTTTGTAAAGACAGCTTCTTCTTCTGCAAGAATAACAACAACAACAACAACATTGAGTTCAACTGAAAATTATTTTTTTCCCCAAAACGCATACTTCTGCAAAGAAAGACTTCACCCTTACCCAGTACGGTCAGCATGCCAGAAGTTCTTGCTGTCCTTACTTCACAGGAATACTCCGCTTCATCATCCAATAGACATTTGTTGACGACAAGAATGCGCACGGCTCCCTTAGATATGATGTCATACTTTTTGCCCTTTTTGATTTCAGCACCATCTTTAAACCACTGAACCTATATTTGAGATACATAGACACTTTTCTCAGTTTTCTTATTGTTCCTTCACCTATGTGTCCTTAAGAGGAATTAGGATTCTGAGTTTTTTTGAAAACCACCAACAGGACTATGGTGTGAAGCAGAACCAGAGTGGTAAATACAAATATAACCTAGACCCAAAAGGGCAAGAACAAACTCCTTCCGTTATTGTTATGTGAGCTGCTGTGATGCTACTGCCAGTTGTTAAAGATAATGGGACGGTATATGAGAGCCACAGAGGGCTTCATCATGCAGACTAAGTCCTTTGTTTTCGGATGTGTAAACTGAGACTCACAGTTGACTTGCCAATGGTAGTTAATGAGACACATGAAATTACAGATATTTGTTCTCAGCCTAAGAACACAGCAATTTCATATGGCCCAAACCAATAATATCTGAATCTCTTGATTGTGAGTCCATTGTTTTTCAAGTGATAGTTAATGAATAATACTACAAAGAGAACAATGGGATCAAGTATGTATTTCACACCAAAGTAATAATTTTGAATCTGAAGGCAAAGTGATACTCAGATCTGATTCACTTTCTCTCTCTCTCTTTTTTTTTTTCCTGTTTTGTCTGGGCCAAAAGTGAACAAAGGTATCTGACAACACAAGACAGCAATCATACAGTCACAGACCTTAGCATTTTCTCGGGAAATTTCACACTCAAACCGAGCCATTTCTTTTTCCTTAACTTGAAGATCGGTGAGTGGTCTTAAGAATTCCACATGAGGAGCTGTAAGAGAAGGTCATCAGAATTCAAAATGAGGTTTCTAGCAATTTACTCTGACATTTGCTGTCAGAGTACTCTTTGTACAGAGTAACAATTTACTCTGGCCCTTTGCAGGGCCTTTCCATCTTAATAGGCTACAACAGACTTTGAAAGCACTTGGAGCTGCCATTCATGTATGATGCTTTGTTTTTTTTTTTCAAACATATCTCTGTAGGTTTCATAAAACTATGTGGCATAATGTCCAATGGATTACATATCTGTGTCTACAACCTATCAATGACCAAAGGTTCTCCTGAATGATGGCCAGAAGGAAAGTTTGATACTGTTCCAGAGAAGGAAAATTCTCCTTGATACTGCTCCAGAAATCAGACCATTTCCTGATATTGTCACAGGAAACACCAGTAGCAAAGAAACATTATTTTATTTAAGGCAAGCTACATAATAATCTTGGAGAAATTAGCAGAATTCAGTGATAATGCAGCTTAAAGTGCTATAACCAGTCTTGTCTATGGCTGAGAGGCATGGGTCTGCAATTGAAATCACACATGCTTAGCTTTTTTCTTTCTTTCTTTTTTTTAAATCAGCTTCAAAGGTGTCACACAGAAGTCAGACATCTATTAGTGCAACAAAGCAATGTGTTTTGTATGGGTGGGTGATTTGTTGTTGCTTTTTATATATATCTCATTTCATTTATTTCCAGAATTAAGTCAGCAGATGGGTAGGATCAGAGGGCTGCCCCTTGTCCCTCCTTCTTTTAGGGCTCCTTGTGAGTCCTTCCCAGGATGATTGTTCTTGACCAGTGAAACTCTGGGACAAAAATGCTGGCCAGTGGGATTGAAGATATGCTTGTGGTGGCTGAGCTTTCGTGGCATGGCAGCAAAGGAGATGACAAAGGGAAGAAGGAGCTCCAAGAAGCTACTCTCTCATTCACTAAAAGCAGAGTGCCCACAAAGAAGAAAGAATAAAACAGTACAAGACACGTGGGAGCACAATCAAAGCCACTATTTTGTAACTGTTGACAGATGGGAAGCAACTAAACCAAACAGCAGCTATCGCACAAAAATGCACACTGGAAAATGTTATCACCAGACAAACGAAGGAAGAAAAGAGCTAGCACGTGACATTTAGAAATAAGATGTATTATTCACCAAATGAAACGTTAATGTTAAAAACCATTAGCATTCTCTTCATTCACAGGATCCAAGAATCCAGGCTTCGCTCCACCTTATTATCCCTTCTTATTTTCAGAGATAGCCTTGTGTAAGCGGGCTTTATCGTACTACAGCAGACTGGAGCGTGATCCCATTCAAACTGAAATTTCATGCTCATTTTCTAGCTGTTCCTGACACCTGAGAATTCATTTCTTTCCAAGTGGAAATTGCTTTCCTTTCTTTCTTTCCTATTTTTTTTTTCCTTTTTTAAAATCATGACTCCTTTTTTGTCTCTTTCATTCAATTTGTCCTTATCTGTCTCAGGATATTCCTACGGTAGCTTTACCGTGGTAAACAAAGAGCACCTCTGCTCACTGGTCAGAAGCACAGTGAAAGGGATCAATGTGTCCTTATCAGACCAGATATAGTAGAACAGCTTTTCTTTCCTTTTCCTTCTTTTTTTTTTTAAAACGCATAAAGGATCAGGTTATGTCAGTATTGATACTGTAAGTTGCCAAGAAAGCAGTTAGGCCAAGAAGGGCATGCAAACGGTGGCAGGATTTGTTGTTGTTGTTGTTGTTGTTATCAAAGAGTTGCAAATGAAAAGTTCCCTGTAAGAATACTTACGCACGACGTTCAGGTTACAGGAAGTCTTAAAATCCTTAGCGTCACAAGTGTATGTTTTAATATCCTCTGGGGTACAGCTGTGTATAATAAGTTTTCTGACCCTGCCATCAGCCACAATTTCATACTTCTTGCTTTTGAGAATTTCTGTCCCGTTTTTGAACCATTTCACCTTAGCATTTTCTCTGGATACTTCACATTCAAGGACGGCGGTGGCTTCTTCTTCGACTGTCTGGTCCTCAAGAGGCTTAGTGAATTCAACGGGGGGTTCTGAAAGAATCAGACTAATTAGGCAAGGTAGTTTTCCTTTCCTTCTCCAAGAGTCTGAGCACCTTCTTAACTTTCTTCTGAGACTGCCAGGGCTTTTTCTGTTTTTAAATTGCATTTGTAAGTCTTGATTCCATTTGGATGCTTTCCTCTAATAATGATGTTTCATCATTATTGGTACATACAGAGGAAAGGTGTTTTAAACCATATGAAACATTGAGGACATAGTAGCCGAGCCTCAGTTAATAACGTGATAGATATCCAGTTTGATAATAATTCTTCCTCCAGCCATTTATTGAAAGCAACATAAACAGGGGGACAGGAAGAGAAAGTAAAACATATTCTACTCCATTTTGACTCTTTTTTTTTTTTAATAGTCTGTGAACTATTTTGTTAGGCCAAAAAAGTAAAATTCGGATACTTGGTGGATTTTAATGATCTATGTACTCCTCATAATTGAGAGTTGACATTATTCATGAACCTCTGCATTACACGTGTTTTTAAAAATAAGCCTTGTAATTACCTTTCACGAAGAGGTTGGCATGAGTTTTGAAATCTTTTGCTCTCAGTTGGACTTCTCCAGCATCTTCTAACTTTACGTCCCTCAGAGTAAGTGTATGAACTTTTCCTTCTGAACGTGGGACCACCTAATTTTTTTAGGGAAAAAAAAGCACAATTTAAGACTATATGAAACAACAATTCAATACATACATAGGTAAATTTAATTCACTTAGGTAAATAATTTGAAACAGTTCTTTCCAAGTTGTTTTATAAGCACACACACATATATATATATAGAGAGAGAGAGGGCACACATGCCTTTGAAAATGATTTTAACCAGTAGTTTGGAATCTTTTAAGGAAATTTTAGGCTTTCCTATTTATCCTTACATAATTATTAGGTGGCCTTTTATGTTGAAATGCCTAGGTGAATTTCTGTTCATACTTCTGTATATATATTTATATAGATAAATATTTTCTTCCATTCTGCTACAGAGTTTATATATATGATAGAACTTGGAAAAGCTAAATCATGAAAGGAAGGAAAAAATTACTGGATATAGAAAGCTGCAATACCGTGATCTTAGAATATCAAGACAAATGCTGCCATCACTGTTAATATTTGGGTGAGGAATTCTTGTTGTAAATGCAGCCTTAGGTGGTTTGAAGAGGCAGGCTGTAGGATTATGAATTGTCCTTTGGACATTTGTATGGGCTGCCATTAGGTCCCATAATTGTGGCTTGCACATTATAAATCAGCTTATAGACAGGGCCGTCTTCACTGTAATAATGCTAAGAGGACAAGGGCTGCTTCTAGTTTGCCCGTAGAAGAGTCTGTGAGATGCTGTGCCCTGTCATTGAGATCAGTTTTGCACTACTTAAGAGTTCATTTAGATGAAAAATAATGTGAAAGTTATTACCAGTGAAATTATTTATTATTCTGGTGTGAAGGAAAAGGTCAAGAATAAAGTTTCATATGAAGATTTTCCTTAATTAAGGCATGGCTATATTTAATATAACAACCTAATAATTGAGAAAGGTCGAAAACACAATAGGGGAATACAAACAGATAGGAGAAGGTAATTAAGATGTCCTGCATCACAGTTACTTATTCAACGTGGTGCTTGAATGGGAAAAAAAAATTTGTTTTTGTAATGATGTTTCAAAATAAATTTTGGACTGTGAATTCAGGCTCCTCTTTTAAAGTATTTCAGATTCCAACCCATCCACAGAAATAGCTTATGGATTTACACATTGTTTTATCATTTAAATTCCTCTGAGGCTGCTCCAGACTATTCTCTTACCAAGAATTTGTCTCAGAATACAGTGGTTCTCAGTAAATAGCTTATCTACAATGTACCTAGATTATGTCAAAAAAGGAAAAACTAAGCTGAATTTTGTGGTCGTTTATGTTTGTAAGGATAACATTAAGGGATTATCCTTTTAATATATTGTTAATCTATCATGGGTGCATATTGCTGTAATACATGACTGATATGTAATATGTGACCAAGCTGTTAAAGTTTAAATTCGTAATTATTAAAGGCCAATTAACTTAGCCATGCTTTCTCGGACTGATGGCCAAAAGAAAAAAAGTTTTCTCTAAAATTTTCTTTTTTGATTTCCTATTACAATCCCTATATTAGTTTGATTGCTGTAGTTCTGGAGGCTAAACATTTTGTAAACTGAAGTTGAAAGGCCTGAATTAAATTGGTGTTAGGAATTTTGTTTGTTATGATAGCTTTAAAGAAAGCCTGCAAAATGTAGTAAAATGATTTTTATTACTTCACAGTTATATGTAAGTTTGTTCATTTATTTATTTATTTATTTTGTAAGAGAGATTGAGAGAACATGAGAGGGGTGGGGCAGAAGGAGAGAGATAAGCAGACTCCCCACTGAGCAGGGAGCCCAATCCCAGGACTGGGGATCGTGACCTTAGCTAAAAAAGATGCTTAACCAACTGAGCCACTCAGGTGCCCCTCTTTAAGTTCTTTTAAAAAAGAGACATAAAAGTAATACAAGAATAAGTTCACAAACAGCTAAACTGTTTCATATTTTAGATGGCTAAAGTAAAGAATTAAAATTCTTGTGCCAAAAGAGACACAAGGAGGACCCAAAGAATTATAGTAAGGTGATCTTTTTTATTCCTGGAAAGAAGTTTAGTGACCATATATACATATATATACATATTTAAATAAAATGTGGATACATTTTTTTATGAATCTACATTTCAAATTAAAATAGTAACATTTCTTACATTAGAAATAATGAGACTTATCTTTTAATTAAAAAAAAGTTCTTAATTTGATCAAAAGATTCTCAACAGCAAAAGAATAATATAGTCCTTAAGCAGTGTTCCTCTATTGAAATCATGAGTTTACAAACGTCCAAAGGATCAGCCAGTTCTGTGCATTTGGACATGAAAGCAATGAAGCCACACTTCACAGGACAAATGTATATTTCAAAAAAAAAAAAAAAAGGGGGGCGCCTGTGTGGCTCAGTGGGTTAAGCCTCTGCCTTCAGCTCAGGTCATGATCTCAGGGTCCTGGGATCGAGTCCCACATCCGGCTCTCTGCTCTGCAGGGAGCCTGCTTCCTCCTCTCTCTCTCTGCCTGCCTCTCTGCCTACTTGTGATCTCTGTCTGTCAAATAAATAAATAAAATCTTTGAAAAAAAAAAAAAAAAAGCAAACTTGAAGGTGGAGATGCCTCTATCACCCAGCTGAGTATTTAGAAGAACTTGCTACAGGGAATGTGTCCTCACATGTAACTTATTTCTCATGCTGCCGTTTCAATGCACAGTGGCTTTTTCTGTCCTTGGCAAAAGAGGAGACCGATTGGCCATTACTGTCTGTGTAGCAGGCAGACTTTGCTACTGAATTCCCCTTTAATCTCTGTGGTAGAATACTCATTTTTTTTGTTGTTGTTGTTTTGTTTTGTTTTACTACAGTTGTTCAAAGGCATTTGCCTTCTTATTAATTACTTCACTCAACTTTGTGACTCTTTGTTACCTGGATCCCTTTTAACTTTTATTCCTTCACCTCTTAAAAGTTTGATTTATATTGAAGCTTTGATGCCATCTTTGATATGATTTTCTTAAATATTGAAAAAAAAGTTCTAGAATAATGTACTGCCCTTTATTTCCAACCCATGTTGGACATTCTCTGTAGGTTTTATTCCAAGAATTCAAAATTAATGGAGAATTATAAAGATAATTTAAATATACAGACTGTTGTGGGGGGCAGAACAGATAGCTCAATTTAGGGAAATTATGTTTTGGGTCTATCTGAATGGTCATCTCAGTTTTTACTTCTTGCTAAATTTTAGCATAGAAGAGCAAACACTGAGAGGTAGTTGTTTCCTCCATCCTAATGTATATTTGCACACACATGTGGATAACCTCAGAGCCCTCCTTGTCACAACTGTCAGCTGCACTGTAAATAGTCCACTTGGCATTCCAGAATTTGCACAGCTCAAAGCACTTGAGGGTTAAAAATAGCTTTGGAGAAATGCTTGAAGAGCAAATCTGCCCAGAAGTTATCTCAACTACTTGATCAACTGCCTGAAATGGAATTTCCATCTTCTCTTCTTAATCCCCTTATATGCAGAACACTAGAGAGCATGGAGAAAATTAGTCACAAAACTTAATGTGGGCTGTAGTTACAAGGCATCTGGTCAGAAGGCCTTTTTGATCCCTCTTGTCTTCCGGTTAATCAAACTATCACTGATAGCTAATGAGCGTTTGCCGTTTCCTCAAAAAAACAAAAAAACCTTATCACACTTGAAATTTTTATTTCCACTTCAATAAAAATACCATCAGGTTAAGTCCAACAAAATGTGATGAATCTGCTTTCTAATTTCAACAGAAATCAAGCTAGAGTAGGGCAGGGGAAGGGCAAGGATGAAGAAGGGCCATTAGAAAGAACAAAGAGCAAGGAACATACAGGTGGAGATGGAGAGCATGAGAGAAAAGGAAGACAGGCCATGGCAACCACACGCCTGCTTTTTACCTTATCGCTGGGCTCGAGTTTCTTCCCTTTGAGATACCATTCCACTGGGATATCCTCGTAAGAGAGCTCACAGTCGAAGGTGGCTGTCTCCCCTGCGGTCACCGTGACATCCTTCAGCGGCCTCAGAAGACCAATGACTCGTGCTTTGCGAGAAGAAGGAAACAGCTCGGGATCACTCATTTTGTAATTCCAAAAGAATGAATACACTTAGTTATTAATCTCCATGGTTGCTCTCTTCAAGAAGGAAAGAGCTGCAGGACTGGCCACCGTTTTAACTCTCATGTGAATGTGGTCCCTTGGTACTGAGAAGGGGAGAGCTGGTAGCTGGAGGGTGGGTATTTGTAGGGGCCCTGCCGTTGTGATGCACGAGGTCAGCAAGAAATCTGTGCTGCATCTGTCTCTGCCAGGCATCAAGTTCCTCTTGCTGCATGTGGTATGTGACTTCCAAAATAACTAAGACTGTGATTGGGAGAGGACAGGGGCCCCGCGATCACAAAGCCTGTCCATATCCATCAAACACTTCGCACCTTCCAAAAATGTTAGCCCACGCACCCCGCCTCCCTTCTTGAGTCCGAGTGCCCACACAGCTGAGTTTTTCTATAGTGCTATAGTTACAGGCATTGAGGGACGGGGTCTTTTCGAGTGCTCACTTAGATCCTCATGGCATGCATTACTGCTCTGAATGGAAAAAGTACACAGCAGGAGAATATGACTTGCTTAAGTTTTCTATAGTGCTATAGTTACAGGCATTGAGGGACGGGGTCTTTTCGAGTGCTCACTTAGATCCTTGTGGCATGCATTACTGCTCTGAATGGAAAAAGTACACAGCAGGAGAATATGACTTGCTTAAGTTTCTTTTGTCCCAAAGGCCAGCAAGGTCAGGGAAATTTCCAAAACTTTGGAATTTGAACCTTGTGTGTAGTAGGAGGTCAAAGAAGTAAATACAAGAAAGCCAGTTTCTGGACCTCAATAATGTTTTCTAATTAATTAAATAAATCCAATTACTGTTACGTTCATTTTCTGCAAGAGCACATCCTTTCTTTTCACTAGGAACACGTCCAACTTACGTTTCACTCGGAGGTGGGCACTAGATTTCACGTTGGCAGCTTGGAAATCCACCCCGCCTGTCTGGTCCAGGCGGCAGTTGTGCAAAATCAGGAAGTGCATTTTGCCTTCTTCCTTGATCTCACAATCCTGTGCCAATGGAGAAAAAAAGGTTTCAGAGGAAACAATCTTTGGTATTTTTTCCAAGTCCATCCCAGCTTAATGAAAGGAATATCACAAATAACTAGCGAGGAGATTTGATATAGTTTTGAGCTCTTTTTCATGAAATAAAGTTGGCAGGTACTACCAGGAAAGCAAGACATTGTCTGTATAATTCAGAACCAACTAGCAGCATCGCAGGATATCTGCAACCTTATACCAGTATGCCGATCAAAAGGAGAGCAAGCATGCCTGTCTGTGCACAGTTGTAGATCCTACTGTCTCTCTTTGGCCTAAGGTCTGATAGAGAACCTGATATCACGTTTTAAATGCCCTGCACGCACTCTGACTTTTGCCTATCCTTTTTTATGTCACACAGCTCCTCTAGTTGTTGACAAGTTCAGAAATAGCCTCACAGGTGTCTGGAGTAGCGGCTCTCCCTTGAGTTTCCAGTTGGCATGGATATCCTCCTCCGAGATTTCGGTTTCAAAGCGGGCCGTCTCAGTCTCCATCACCTCCACACTGTGCAGAGGCCGCAGCAGCTTGATCTCCCGATCTAGAAAAGGGAACGGGTGGCATGGGTCATTAGCCTCTGGCAGAAAAAACCCCAGCAGCTTCAAGACTGGAGCTCACAAGAGTCTCCTCACCTTCAATGTTAAGCTTTGCTGAGGTCTTATCTGTCCCACAGTCACAGGTATACTGTCCAATATCTGGTTTCAAGGCTTTCTTTAGGATGAGTATGCGCTTCTTGCCGTCTGCCTTAATGACAACATTTTTGGATGGCTCTATTTCCTTCCCATCCTTAAACCATTTCACTGGCGCATCTGCTTTGCTAATTTCACACTGTAGAACCACTTCATCTTTCTCTACACCAGTGTAATCTTGAAGCTTTCCGGTAAAGTATGGATCTCCCTCTGCAAGTAAAGTATAAGTGAAAACGTCTCATTAACCACCAAGGAAATGCAATCTCTTGGAAAGTTCAAGAGGCAGCTTGCAGAGTTCTGGGCATACTTTAAAACGGTACCAAGCTTTTTCTTATTTAACATGTTCATGTTCAGAAATTCTCTGTATGTTAGAAAGGGAACCAGGGCATGTGATTTATCAAGAACTAATCCATCTATCTTACATTTTGAAGTATGTTATTGACACTAGTTTGAAAGACACTATGAAATTTAGCTTCAAAAATATATTTATGTGTTCTTTCATGACTCAGATAAATTTCTAATTCCTTAGCAAATTATGTCCACCTTTAAGCTTTCAGATTCACATTATTAGTTTTTTTATATCAATAGTTTGCCATTAATAATTTCTATATATGTTAGACTTCGTATGTAATCTGGTTGATATTAAGGGGTCAAGAAAAATACTGACTTTGATGAATGTAACTTCTGTGTTTCTTCTATTAAAAGAAGTTTAAAAACACTTTCCTGAAATCAGTTTGATAAAGTGAGGAGAAAGGAAGTATTTATAACCCCTCTTAAACATGACAGAGCTCAATAATTAAGAATTTTATTTCTGATCTGAACCTGCTGTTTTGTGAGCTTGAGTCTTCATGACATGAAAGTCCTCATATTTTTAGGTTAAAAAAATTTTATGAAGATGTCTGATAACACATGTGAGAGTTTCTCAAGGACAGGGGCTGCTCCCAGGCACTATAACCCTTGGAAGACTATCTTATACAATAAATACTCCACAAATTTCTGCTGAGTTTAATGTAATAAATAGAAAAAAACCAAAAAACAAAAAAACACCTACCGAGCACAGTGAGTTTAGCTTCTGAACTTAGCCCCATAGCTTCCACTCTAATTTGAGAGGTATCATCTATAGAGAGGTCCCTGAATGTGATGGAATGAGTCTTTCCTTCATCGTCCATCCAGACCGACCTGCTGGTGTGCAGGCGCTGGTCGTTCTTGAACCACTTAACCCGGATGTTGTCGTGGGAGAGCTGCACAGTGAACACAGCACTCTCCCTCTCCTTGGCTGTTACATCCTTGAGTGGGGTGAGGAATTTGAGTCGAATTCCTAACCAGAAAAGAAAACCTCATTAATTCCCATCCTTCAGGAGGAATTATAAAAATAAAATGAAAATTTAAATGTAGTCTATTTCATAAAGAATATTTACCTTCAATGATCAATTTGGCACTTGTATGTTTATCTTCAGCTTCAAACATGTATTTTCCTTCATCTTCAAAAGCAGCTGCCTTGATCACCAGGGAATGTTTAGTGCCGTCCTTTATAAGCTCAACTTTGTCATCACCCGTGATTTCCTGGGTTCCTTTCAGCCAACGGAACGTTTTGGGCTCCCTGGACACTTCGCACTCAAACTTAGCCTCATCTTTCTCAAAGACTTTAACGTCACTGAGAGGTGTGATGAAGATGAGTGGCAGTTCTGCAAAGAGAGGATGGGGTGGGTAAGGCCAGATTATGCTTCTGTTCACGACCCCTGGTCAGCTTGGGGCCTCGAAGTCTTGCAGAGAAAATAACAAAAGGGTGTCTGACAGGAAGAGCATACCTTTCACTTTCAGATTGGCTGCAGATTTGGCATTGGCGGCCTGGAAGGAGACCTCCCCTGTCATATCCCGCTGGCAGTTATAAAGAACCAGAATATGCTTCTTCCCATCTTCAATGATCTCACAGTCCTATTCGGAGTGAGAGGTAGAAGGACAGAGTAAGAAGAATGTCACTGTCATAACTGGTGATCCTTACCAATCATCAGGACATTTTAGACCTGAAACCTATCTTTTTTTTTTTTTTTTACCCCAAACAACTAAGCAAGCCCCTGACTGTGTGATCGGATGATCTCGACTTACAGGGGAAGCAGTTAAAGGCTCTCCTTTTAACTTCCACTGGCCATGAACATCCGGCTCAGAAAGTTCAATTTCAAAGCGAGCTGTTTCACCCACAAACAATTCTACTCCATACAGAGGTTTTTCCACTTTTATTAGTCGAGCTGGAAGCACATAGAGTTTCGTTAGGATGATTGAACACATACACTGTGTGTAGAGAGGGTGAGATGAAAAATTCTCAGCAACTCACCCTCAATGTTAAGATTTGCTTTGGTCTGGTCGGTGCCACAGTCACACATGTATTCGCCTTTATCTTTAAGCTCTGCCTTCTTGATTTTTAGGATGCGGCGCAGGCCATCTGTCTTGATAGAGTGTTTTGTTGATGGTACAATCTCTTCGCCATCTTTGAACCATCGCACTGGCACGTCTTTGCTTACTTCACACTTCAGAATAATCTCATCCTTCTCGACTCCAGTTTTGTCGTGTAATTTCACAGTGAAGTAGGGATCGGCCTCTGGAAAAGCCAGTCAGCAGATCATCAGGAGAACATGAAGATTAAAGTTTACTGGAATCACAAGTGGTAAAATATTCAACGACCACCCCCTCGCTATTCCCAAACTGGCTACCCAGTCCTCGCTGGTCATGTTTACCTAAGACCTTCAGGTTTGCGGTGGAGCTCAGGTCCTTAACTTGAGCCTTTATCTGGGATATATCATCCAGGGTCACTTCTCTCATTTCCAGTTTGTGAGTCTTGCCCTCAGAGGAGATGAGTACGGTTCTGCTCGTGTGGAGTTTGGCATCATTTTTGAACCAGACTACATGCATTTTTTCATGAGAAAGCTCACAAACGAAAGTTGCTGTTTCGCCTTCTTTCACTGTTTGGTCTTCGAGAG
Source organism: Meles meles (assembly GCF_922984935.1). NCBI lineage: Eukaryota > Metazoa > Chordata > Mammalia > Carnivora > Mustelidae > Meles > Meles meles. The sequence continues at coordinate 74,803,848 of NC_060074.1, forward strand.
GCGATATGAATTTCAGCCGTATACCTGCAGTGTTCAGTGTGGAGAATGTGCTTAGAAACACAGTTTACCTTCAGAAATAGTCTGCTCTAATCTGCCAAAAGGATCCATTTCGCAGAGCATTTATTCACCTTTTCAAATGGATCTATCCTCCATTAAAAAAAGGGGGAGGGCTTCTTTTGGTGACGAAGTGACAGTAAAATTATGGTGTCCACTGTCACTTATCCCTATTAGAACTTGGTGTTTGTGGCATAAACATTGAGAGCTGGCTTTTCTCTCTGTAATTCAAGTACCGACCTCAGCTTTGACTGCTAAGCGCCCACCTCAGAGATGGCCGTCTTGAGTGAACACGCTGCCAGCCACAGGCTAGAGCAGCAGCCAGCCTGGGCCCCTCCCCACCATGCCCCCCAACAGGTTCCTCTGTTTCTGAGACCTTGGCTGATTTTGAAGACTGACCACTTGGACAGCTTGTTTTGTTTTGCTTTTCCTTCCCTCAATTTAACTTCCTGCTCTTATGTTTTACCAACAAAGAGTGAGCCCATAAAACCAGACACCCTCACCCTCAACCTCAATAAAAGCAGAACCCAAGCCTGCTCTCTATCCCTCGCCCCCTCCTCCAAAAACAAAAAACAAAACAGAACAAAAACCCAAACCCAAAATCAAAAAACCCCGACTCTGTGGCCCTGGGTGTGCTGTGTAATTTCCAGGTCCTGTAGGTAATAAACCTGTCTCTTTCACTGTTTTCTGATGGTTACTATGAGGGCATCTCACAATCATAGTAAGAACCACAAGGGCTGGTCCAGCCACAGCACTGGTTGACAGGCTGGGAATGGCACACAGCATTCTGTCTTTACAGTCATGTGTTTGTGTGCTTACGTGGGGAATACTATGGCCAGATCTCATCAGCTCTTACCTGTAACAAATAATCGTGCTGAGCTCTTCTTGCCCTCCACCTCGGCAGTATAGACCCCTTCGTCGTCAAACTGAGAATTATTGATAACAAGAATGTGTTTCTTTCCATCAGCAATGATATCAAACTTGTCAGATGCCTTGATTATGTCAGGTCCTTTAGACCATATCACATTTGCCTCTCGAGTGAGGACACATTCAAATCGAGCTTGTCGCCTTTCTGGAACAGTGACGTCCTTCAGGGGCACAGCAAAGTCAAGTTCGATTTCTGAAAATCAAACGTTAAGAGTGAGGTTTCCAGAATGCATGGGGCTGTGAAATGAAGTTGAGACCATCCCACGTATTCTATAAGCCCATACGTACCTTTTACTGTCAGAATGGCAGTGGTATATGCATTCAGTGCCTGGTAAAGGACTTCCCCAGCTTGGTCCAGTTTGACTTTGTGCAAAGTTAGGAAGCGTTTTCCACCTTCTGCTTTGATTTCACAGGTCTGAAAAATAACGGTCTTGGTTAGCATTTGAATGAGATAAGTTCCGGTGAGGAGAAATGTTTTCCATTTATCCATGTACCCATGTCTACAGATGTCCTAGAAATTATGACTAATAAAAGTGAGTAAAAATGTCTAGTCATAAAATATTTAAACATTGCCAGAGCTGTCCACAAAGAATGCATCAAAATTCTTCCCCTCTTTGAGACTAGAATCCTCAAAGAACTCCATTGTCATTGAATCAGATTGGAACGTCAAACTGAAGACAGACTAATGTGGATATTTAGTGTGACCGACAACTTAAATGGGAAATGACTCACAGGTGAGGGCCGAAGAAGCTCTCCCTTCAGTTTCCACTCTCCAGGAACGTCTGCCTCTGAGATTTCTGCATCAAAGCTTGCGCTTTCTTTCTCATAAATGGTAACATCCTCTATGGGTTTAAGCAATTCAACTTCCCGCTCTGTATTGGTCAGGGATAAAAAAATCACAATGCTTTAAACAATCTAACAACACTTTGCTTTCTTTCCTTTTTTTTTTTTTTTGTATGTTATTTTGCCTTATTCACACACAAAATTATCTTTTAGAATATAAGGAAAGATTTTTTTACCTCCGAGTGTCAGCTTTGCCGGGTATCTTTTCCCTTCAATCTCCACCGCGTATTCATCAATATCTTCTGGTGTAGCATTCTTCACTTTGAGGAATAACTGTTTTCCGTCCCTTACTATCTCAGTCTTATCATTTGGTTCCAGCGGGATTTCATCATATCCTTTGAACCACTTAACGTTTGGAGTTTCCTTTGCCATCACACAGGAGAAAACAGCTGTCCCCTTTGGTTTCACGTGCTGATCTCGTATAGGTTTTACCAGCCAGTCTCTGATGACTTCTGCATGAAAATGAGGTCAGAAAAAATAGTCATGACCTGAACAAGTAACAGAAATAACTTCCTTAGTAAATTTCAGAACTTTAAAAAAAGAATTCTCAAAACTGGATATAATTAACTTGCTATGATGGTTGATAATCCTCCATCTTAGATAAGGTCCGAGTCTGGGAAATAAAATTCTCTCTTCCATTTTGTCAATATTATAAGAAGTACTAGTAAGTATAATTTAGCAGAACATAATTTCCCAGACAAGTACTAACCTACTACTTTGACACAGGATGAACATTCCAGGTTGTTGGCATTTTCCACAGTAACTGTGTAGGTTCCAGCATCGAAGTCATCTGCATCATTGATGGTCAGGGCTCGCAACAGGCCGATGACGCCGGGCACAATTTTTCCAGGTTTCTCCACCACAATCTTCCCATCCTTTCTCCAGACCACGTCGCGCTCTTTGTTTAACTCACAGCTCAAGTACAGTGGCTGTCCTTTGACCACTGTGACTTCCTCTTCAAGTGTTTTTACAAAACGCACAGGAAGTTCTGTGGAGAATTTCAGTATTAAAGATCTGCAAACACTTCAATCTACATACTATCTCTTCGATGGTTTAAAAAAAACTTGGAAATGAGAGGTTTTGGCTCAAGTTACAAACAATTGCTAATGAGGTATGTTGTGTTAAAGTTTAATAGGGATCATATTCGGCAGGCTGGAAATTACCTTCTACAACAAGTTTAGCCGTGGAGGTCTTCTCCTTGTTTCCCAAACGTAAAACACAGGTGTATTCGCCAGCATCAGAAAGCTGGACATCCATGATATGCAGCTTTCTGTCTTTCCCATCTGCGATGAATCTATGCTTTGGGCTCTCACGGATGTTGCTACCGTCTTTCATCCAGCTTGTAATTGCAGTGGAGGGGGAGACTAAACATTCAAAGATGGCAGAAGACCCCACTGACTCTGCTTCAGTCAAGACAATGTCTTTGATTTCCTTCACAAACTTGAGGGGCACAGCCTTTAGCTGGTAAGTGAATGGGGCTTCATCAGGAGGCTTCTCTCCACCACTTCCTGGTCTTAGCTTTTTCCTTTCAGCTTCTATTGGCGAAGGAGTCTTTTTGGCGACACCTAATTCAAAAGAAAGTTAAATGTTGATTTAGCATTTTCCTAAGGGCCAGAAGCACACACTTGGCTGCCTACCGGATCAAACCAGTGATAGAGCAACTGGAAGACAAGAACAGAAAATTAAAGATGAGGCAGTTGAAAGGCCAATTGAATTTATACTGCCTTCTTCAGACAGGAAAATGAGAAAGCACAAGGAATCCGTGAATAAGAAGTATTCTTCATTTTCTCAAGTTTTAAACCAGAATATAAAATGTCCCAATTAAGATCTAATTATTTTATCTGTCCTGTATAAATACCATGTATATGAGGACTAAGCTAAAATTTATAGGGTTCATTATGCTAAAATATAGTTGATTATACATAATACCCACTTGGATAATATTAGAGGTATATTACTTGAACTACCAGAAGACATATTAGTTTTATCAGAATCAACTAGGAATAATAAAGATTGTTATAAATTTTGAAACTTTTTCCCCCTTGAATGTGAAGTTGTCCAGAGTGAATGGTTATAAATTAGGAGCAGGGAAATGACTCTTACCTTTGATGGGACCTTTCGGCTTGGCAGCCTCCTCTTTAGGTGCTTTGGCTTCTGAAATAAAAAGAAAACTCAGCATTTAAAAAATTTTTAGACCTATTTTATGCTTGGTAGTAAACCAGGAGGGGTAAGTCATATTCTTTATTATAAATATTAATGCATGAAGAGAAATTGGCTTTACTTGTGTGGCTTCCGTGGAGAATACTTTGCTATTTCCAAGAAGGCATATTTTGTTCAGTCCCATTCTGGTCAATGATGTGACCAAGCTAAATCACCAACATATTTAGGATTAAAAAATTGCTTTCAGCAAATGCCTTTATTCTTCTATTTTTAGTCTTTCCCTTTTTTATTGTAGTAAAATAAACCTAACATAAAATTTATCATTTTGACCATCCTAAAGTATACAATTCAGTGGCATTAAGTACACTCACAGTTTGCAATCATTAACACTACCCACTTCCAGAACTTTTTCATTTTGTTAATATGCAGTCTTTTTTTTTTTTAAAGATTTTATTTATTTGACAGAGTGAGATCACAAGTAGGCAGAGAGGCAGGCAGAGAGAGAGGGGGAAGCGGGCTCCCTGCTGAGCAGAGAGCCTGATGTGGGGCTCAATCCCAGGACCCTGAGATCATGACCGGAGCCGAAGGCAGAGAGGGTCAACCCACTGAGCCACCCAGGTGCTCCAATGTGCAGTCTTTTTTAAAAAAAATGTGACAAATGATTCCTATAGGGCACATGGGAAATTGGAATATCCGTGGGCTGCCTGTATGCATGTCCTTACAGGGTCTGTCTTCTGAGTTTTCATCAGCTTTGAGCACATTCATTACTTAATTTCAAAAGCATATAAAGCAATGATGCTTTGAAAGAATGCATATTCCAGTCAAAACACAGTATGTACCCATGGGTTAGAGATCAGGTTGAGAAAGGACATCAGAAGAAGAAAATTTAATCCAGAATTTATTACCCTTCCCTCCCAGCTGATGATGCCTCTTTCAACAAAAGAGGGTCTGCATTTTAATGAAGGATGAAAACTTTTATTAAGCCACCAAAAAAACATACAAAAAGAAAACCGCAGAATAACTACCTGCTTTCTTCCCGACCACAGGCACTGTCACTGGGGCAGCGATGGGGGTGGGTGCTGGCTCCACGGGAGGTGGTTTGATGACTTTTACTTCTGTAGAGAGATGTCCATTGCATTAATGTGTCCATTCATCTCTTCCTAAAATCTCATTTGGTGGCCTATTTGCCTTTTCTGATGTAACTTTGAAATTTTCAAATCACTAGTTTTTCAGAGAATAGTATATTCTAACTATAGCATGATCTATATACAGTATAATGTAGTAATATAGTCAACATATCCCAATATATTTAATTATATGGAATAAAAAATAATATACTCTAAAAATACATTGGGACATTATAAATCATCTGATGCATGCTGACTTTTAATCCCTTGTTTTTTTAAAATAACTACATATTTGTTAAAAACAAACAGGCTCAAAGGGGTGTTACTTAGACCAAGTTCCCAAAATGGGACTTAATACCCAGTCTAATTGCAGTTTCAACCTCCCCACAGATATGTGGCCTTAACTGGTCAGCCAGCAAATTTCTCTTTCCATCAGAGCCAGTGAGTGTATTGGGTCCTCTCTATCTCCCCAAAGAAAGAATGAGATCCTCTACATGATAAAACAAACAAAAAACAACCCCCCCCCCCCCGCCCCCGCTTTTGCCTCTAGCAGACAACCTCCTCTGCAACAATCCTTGTCTTTTGCTCATGACTTTCCTGTCCTCATCCTCTGTCTATAAAAACCCGCCATTCTGTATTACCTCCTTGGAGTACCTCTCTATTCGCCAGACAGGGTGTGCCCTCTTCATGAATTATTTCGTGAAAGCCAATTAGATCCTCGCATTTGCTGGGCTGCATTTTGTTATTTGACCCATTATTTATAAGAAGCATGAAGGAATATGCTGTTGACATTGGAGGTGGGCTTGCTTACCCGGTTCAGGCTTTGGTTTTGGTTCAGGTCCAGGGAGAGGTATTGCTGGCTTAATTTCAGGCACTAAAATAATTCACAGTTGTAAGCAAGTTATTTGAAGGGTTTTTGGTTTTTTTTTTTGAAGACTTCTGAAGTTTTTCACAAAATTAAACCAAAATTAGGCAGACCTAATACATCTTGGGAGATAGTGGAATTTAAACATCTATGGTCAGTATATCAAGTATCTGATCTAAGTTTATTTTGCATCTGAAACAAGATACTTGGAAAATATAGTAATGCATTTTATTGGTTCTAGTGTTGTTACGCATCTCATTATTCATTTTCCCCCTAGTGCTTAAAACTTATTTTAAATTTAACAAGTGGGTGGTCATTAGCCAAGTACACCCAAGAGTGAAATGATAAAGAAAATGAAAGCATATGCGATGAGTAGATTAAGGGCCTGTGTTCAAATCTTAATGCCAGTGTGATGGTTTTTTAAATGACGCATATTTGTATTTTTAGAGACAACTAAGAAAGTGCCATTAAGTTTGTACCTTTAACGGGTTCAGGAACCGTCCTTTCCCTTTTTGTAACAGTAGCTGGAGGTACTTCAGCCTCTGGAACAGCTTTCGGAGGTGGCTCTGGTACTTTAAGAGAATGAGATTATTTTCTAGTGTTATTTGAATACTTAGAAATCAACTGACCTGAAATAATGAAATCAAACTATTTTTCAAAAGCTTTCTGAATGGCTTTTAACAAAATCTTATATTGTATCAGTTCATTTCTATTTTCTCCCCTTGACTGTGCCTCAATTTATTTTACTCCACCCACATGCATCCCAACTCTGTGAGCTCTCTCTTCCTAAATCACTTCCGTAACAGTTCCCAATAAATACGCCCTTTGAGAATAGGCTAATGATAAAAAGGAACCCCATTAAAAGACCCCAAATTCTGTGCCACATTTGCCAACACCCTCCTATGAAGTTATTTTGCAGCTGAACTGATTATTTCATAGTCACTGCTACCAGAAGAACAAGGGGCAAAGTAGTAACAGCAATGAAGTGTGGGAAAATACATGAATGGATTTGAAAATTACTATAAAGATATTTCAACAGAAAGCAGACGATGGAAAGCACAGACTGTTTCACAGACAAAATATGAAGCTATGTGTATATTTAACTCCGATGATGTTTACAAGATAAACCTTTTGTTAAATGTCCATTTTGTGAGAAGATAATTGTTTATTGAAATTCCTACCTGGTTTTTTAATTTTTTCTAGTTTTTTAGGTTCTACTTTAGGTTCTTCTTCTTCAGGCCTTTTTCTTAGAACTTAAAAGACAAAAAGGTTTATATGTAAACCAAGACAAACAAACTAATGAAGATGTTGAACACACCCGACAAATGCAAATAATACACAAAGCAAGGAAAATGAAAAGCATGCGACCTGGTACACTGGCCAATTAGCCCTTATGCTAGAAGTGCTTGTTTTTTTTAATCAAAGGTTGTCAAATTATTAAAATAGCACTGAGAGTCACTTTCCATCCATGTACATAGACAATCTGCTGTTCAGAGACAATGCTGGTGCAAAAATGACCAAAACACCGAATGAATAATTTGAATAGCAACAAACTGAATTCATAATTCAACACTGGTAATATAATGAGGAGTATTTAAATAAATATAAAGTTTACTTAAGTGGAGATATCCAAAGAAATGTAGTCTAGATACCCATAATTCTGTGTGAAGAAAATGTCAGAACTTGATTCCTCATCTGAATATCTTGCTTCCAATTCTTTAAGATTTTATTAGTAGGAAGACATGTTTAGTTTTTTTTAATATTATTTATTAGTTCTGATGATTCTGTATCACACTTTAAAACTGAATACTGAATTTAGACTTACAAAGTTTGGTCTGATTTAGAATATTCAATAGGCTTAGTGTATTTTACTGCATAATTTGACTATGAACATACAGCTGGGGTCATTATTATTAGCTTAGAGTATGATCAATTTAGTTATATCTACGCATGTAAACTTCAAAACTGTGAATGCTCACAAAATTTCTGTCTTCTTTTTAAAAAAGCTATGGAAATGATAGCCTTCCCAATTTTCAGTGCAACTATAAACGAATTTTGATAAATAGGTAGTCTGATTAAAAAGAAAACCAAGAGACAGAAACAATTTTGTAAGCTTTCAGGCCTATTTTTTGTAAATTTAAAGCTAACAAAACAGTTGAAAAATACTATACCGCTTTTGAGAACAACTTCTTCCTTTGGTTGAGGTTTAGGTTCAGGAAGTAATTTGCGAACTTTCTTTTCACCTCCAGGCACTTAAAAGAATATGATTGCAAATTTTGAAGTAAATTCATATAAAAATAAATTTCAACAAGAAAAAGGTCTCTTTCAAAACTAGTTAACTATAGTGCATGATTTTTGTTGCAAAATAATATCACAGAATTTAAAAGCAAATAATATACTTTGAATTATTTTCTCTGCAAACATTTATCTAGCCTTGTGACAAATTCTGTTGCATTTACTGCAAACAAATATAGTCCTCTTAAATGAGGGTAGATGTTATTCTATATTGACTTTATGAATCTTTGATCAAACACAGGGTTCTTGACAGTATCCTTGCCCTAATCTATAATTGTAGATTGTTCAAATCTACATTGGTATCTCCCCAACTGTCTATTACGTTAAAATGATACTGGTAAGTGTTCATGTCATTATCCAGTCTTCTCCACTGGTGAGAGAAGTACCCAAGGGATGTGGCTGATGACCTTGATGTTGGGAAAGGACCACTCTCACTTTCTTAACTGAAGGGAAATATCGTTTCTTAAGATCTCCTTTTTGAAATAATACTAATCTAAAATTAAAGAGCTATAGAATTTAAGAGCTGGTGTTGGAGCTCATTTTTCAATAAGAAAATGTTCTTGGGACGCCTGGGTGGCTCAGTTGGTTAAGCAGCTGCCTTCGGCTCGGGTCATGATCCCAGCGTCCTGGGATCGAGTCCCACATCAGGCTCCTTGCTCCGCAGGGAGCCTGCTTCTCCCTCTGCCACTCTGTCTGCCTGTGCGCACTCTCTCTCTCTCTCTCTGACAAATAAATAAATAAAATATTAAAAAAAAAAAAAAAGAAAATGTTCTTGACTTTAGACTAACAGGGACCCAAGGAATTCTAAGTTCATCCCCTCTTGCATCTTTGGTGACTGTTGGGCGTGATGGATGATATTATATGGAGAAGCCTCCTCTTTCTCCTACAACCCTCATGGATTTGAGTGGAAGAAAGAGAAATGCTTGGTGATGGCTGACCCACCTTACCTCTCTAGTGATGTAGTCAATGAAAGTCAGTTTAAAACATTATTGATTTGTATAACTTAATGTCCTATTTGTTTACTCATGTGAAATCTGAACTTTTAGATATTTCTAAAAAACTTCCCATTTGGTGCTTTAAGCAGGATATTTGCAATTCATTAAGTAGGTTTTTTGTTTTGTTTTTTGTTTTTTTGAGTAGGCTGTGGAGCCTAACATGAGGCTTGAACTCTTTGCATTTGTTTTTCTGTATTATCATTTTATTTTTAAGGTCTTACTGACATTTGAGACTCTGGTACAGAACACACCATTGCAGCTATTATTTTTTAAATTACTATATGTCATCACATGTCATTTTCATATTTAAGTGGCTTTTCCTTCATTACAGTTACATTATAGTTAACAGCCATAGTATTATTTTGTGATCTCCATTTTATAAGTCAGAAAATGTATATTCAGAAGAGTGATTTTTCTAAAATTCCAGAGTGAATCAAAAACATTCAATTTATGAGTCTGGATGTGTTAATTACTTAACTAGAATACTGCTACCCATTATGCTTACTAGAAAAATTAATAATTTTATTTTTAACAGAAAAATTTCTAAAATTTAAGATCCATGTATTTTCTTTTAGAGTCTAAGTTTGCTCATGGAAAATACTGTGTCAAGAGAAATGAATTTTGAAAAATGACCTGCAGCAATCCTGAATGCTCCCTAAAATTCCCAGTGAGATCTGTAGGTCTGAAAGAACGTCTTGGAGTCAGTAAGGAGAGAATGGCAGGAAAGCTCTGAGAAATTCCCTACAAATCATCTCAATAATATAGAAGGAGGACATGAGTTATTTTTAGCACCCTAACACTGGCTAAAATACTGTTGTTCAGGTGAAATTCCAAAGCTTTCTTCTATTAGCTCTCTGCATTTTAACCTAAAGTGTATCCTGAAGCTAATTTCAGCTAACCAGCAACATTTAGTATTTTTAAGTTGAGGAAAATATAAGAAGACATATGTAGATGAAACAGATAAACAATATCCATGAATGTATGAAATTTGATGGGAGACAAAGGAAGCAACACTTATGAGCCAGGGCCATAAAAACTATAAAAATAAAAGAAATAAATGAAACTACTCTGATTTAAAAAAAGAAAGAACATTCTAGAAGACAGGAAGAGGAAGGAGCCTGATGGAGAGATGCTGCATAGAAATGCATTTTCCAGATTGTGAAATACCTTTCAGAGGCTTAAGCTCCACTTTTTCGGGAACTTCAGGTTTTTCAGGAACTTTCTTCTTTGGAACAGCTTTAAAGAATATAATCTTAATTTTATTATTTGTATATTTATACTAATCTGAAGCAAATTATTAAATATCTGCTCCAACAGTCAAAACCAAGCTTTGCTTACAGCCAAACAGCATTGATAACAGCCAAGAGCAGCCACCAAAGAACACACAAGTGCTCAAACCATGAAAACATTGCCCTTCTACTCTTATGGTGAGTAGTAAGTTTAAGCCTGGTGGAGAAAGAAGATAATTTTTGTTCTTTGCTAGAAGAAGAAATTTTCCTTTAAGTATAAATTTATATTAAGGGAAGTATATTAAGCGTGTGTCTTCATGGAGTATGAATCAACAAGTACCCTTGTAAGACGTGCCCATTTTCTATGGCTGACTGAAAATGCCAGAAGTTACCCCTACTGGCCAGGAGGGATAAAGAGGGGCAAGAATCATGAGAAGGAGTTTTACTCTGGAAGATTCTGGCTTTGTACGTGTATAGGTGAGCATGGGAAAAGTGCTCAACTAAGATTGTACCTAGATTATTTTAGATTGAGAAATCTCACAACACTAACAATAAGACAACATTGTATTACCATAAAAAGAATGATATGCTTTTACCAGTTTAGTTCAGCTTTTAAAGATGTCATTTTTTTTAAGTTTTTTTTTTTTTTTTTTTAATTTATCAGCTAGAGATCACAAGTAGGCAGAGAGGCAGGCAGAGAGAGAGGGGGAAATAAGCTGAGAAGAGATTTGGGGCTTGATCCCAGGACTCTGTGATCATGACCTGAGCTGAAGGCAGAGGCTTTAACCCACTGAGCCACCCAGGCACCCCTAAAGATGTCATTTTAAGAATTAAGTGATACTAAAAAAAAAAAAAAAAAAGAATTAAGTGATACTGCATCAATTCCAAGAAATATCTAAATACAAAAAAGGATGAAGAGATGCTGGATACCAAATGTTTTCATCACCACTCTTTCTGGCCACTCCACAAGACACAGTTTGGGCTTTGGTTAAGTTGCAAAAGGGAAAAAAAGTGGGGCCGCCGTGATGGGTCATTCATATGCTTTTGTTTGATGGTATAGGAGGTATCAACTATCAATGCCATAAATATATTTCTTATAGTATATTTAAAAACACATGAAATTCTTTAGGAACAAAGTTTTGGCTTTTGTATAAATTTGTTACTACAACATTAAAAGTTTCATGCAACGTTTTTCATACATTCCAAATGTTCAAGATCCCAAAGATAGGCACAGCAATCACACTCTGAAATCAGAAAACCGTTTCTCCATAAGAACGTTAGCTGGACATCTCCTGCATCCAGATGTCCCAGATGAAGGTAGCAAGGAGCCAGGCTGCACATTCCGTCAGGCATGTCCTGACAAAGCACGTGAAGGCAGCAAAAAACACGGGTCTCTATGCAAGTCCCACAGCTCCATCGTGTTTGAAAACACACACTTTTAGAAATAATACATGTCTCACAAGCAGTGTTTTGGTTGGCTGAATAGAAGTCTGAAGCAGATTAGTAAAACTTGGGAGTGGCATTTTATACCTTTAAGTTGGAACATTTTCTCCTTCACATCTTCTTTTGGTGGAGCAGGAGGAGGTGGTGCAGGCTTTGGTCTGAGTTTTGGTTTCTCAATAACCTTCTTTTCAGGTTCAGGTTCAGGTTCTTGAAAGAGTATTTCAAGAGGGTTAGTATATGTGTATGTTAATTGGTGTGTGGATATATAATACACCCAGTAGAAATTTAAACATGTACATATCAAGTAAAAAGTTTATTTTTGCATTTGTAGTAGCGTCCAACATCAAACATAAAACAGTATCCAACATCAAACACAAAAATTTAAACACTGTACACAGATGATAAGAAATACGGCAAAGGCACTGATAAAAACAAAGGAAGTATCCGTAAGCCACACTGACATGGGATCAATCGTACAAATGACATGGATGAATAAGAATGCAATGCATGTTTAAAACAGTGTCTTACATACAGATGGAGAGAGACACGCAGAACAACATAAAACATACATGTATGTGAAGATAAAGACTATGACGGTGAAGAGGGAAGTCCAATTAACTGAATACCTTGAATTGGTATTTCTTCTGGCTGTGGCTCAGGTTCAGGTTCTTCAGGCTCGATATACTTTTGGATTTCACGTTCTTTAAAGAATGTTGACAGAGGATAGGAGATTGTGAAGTTCTTCACAAAGACTCACACAAATTTCACAGAGATGTAAAGATTCATACACAATTCATACATAACTCACTTATACAGAAAAAGAGGAAAGATTTCTATTACACTTAAACATCCTATTAACTAGTTTATTTGATATATGTGGATGGCAAAAGAGATGACTTGTAAAATTTGATGTGGGGTTATTGTTTGAGAATCCAATGCAATTTTTCCAGTTTTGCCTTATAAGCTGTATCTTTCGGAATTATTAGTTACTATCAAGAAAAGTTAAATATTCTACTTCAAAAGAAGTGTAACTATTTGAAAAATAAAACAAGCACATGCTGGAATGCTTCTGTATATAATTTCAAGAAAGAATGCCACCCTATGAATAATTTTTTTTTTATTTCTGGCTGAAGTCTTTTAGAGACTAAAAAAATTTATGTTTATACATATATATATATATATGTATATACCTTCAACAGGGGGAGTCACTTTTCTACCAATGGTTATAGATGCTTTTTCTTCATACATTATGTCCTCAGGAGACTCTTCAACTTAAAAAACACAGTATTATATTTTAGACTGTATTCACAATAGAATCTTCCAACTGCTAAGTTGTAACATATCAACTTAGTTATACTCTATAACATATTCTTCAGATGACCCCAAAATACCAACAACTTAACGACGTAAAGACAGACAACAGATAAGTACGTAAGACTCATTTACAATCAAAGCAAGATGTTGAAGACAATTGTCATCTTTCCAAGATTTATAGAGCAGCTATGTACCTTGGACAGGGGGAGCTTCTGGCTCCTCAGGAATAGGAATGGACTCTTCCTTTTCTGGGATGATTTCCTTTGGTACTTGAGGCACTTTAAAGATATCGATTTGGTTTATTAAGAATTTAGAAGATGTGCAAGATTCTGCAAACAGCAGGCAAAGAATAGAGTGGAAAGAACTTTATCTTACAAGACTTAGTGGCTTTGGAGGTATGGCACCCTTTTGGACATTCCAATTTTATTAACAAGTCTTCTCAGCCTTCTTCATTTGCTTCTCTTCCTCTGTGTACCCTTAAATGTCAGTGTTCTCCACTGGTCTAACGTTGAAGCTTTAAAAAATTGGCTCTACATTCTGTGAACCATCCCTGCTGCACTCTCTTATTTCTCTGTGGGTGACTCCTAGATCTCCATCTCTAGCTCTGTTCTCTTTCCTAAGCTCCAGATGCATATTCCCAGCTTCTATATTTGAAAAGTGAAAAATATGTATTCACTATCTTCTTTCTAATATTAATTAGGGACCCAATGAACCATTCCCATGGAGAGCTAGCTACAACCCTTACAATCATCTTGGGCTCCTCTACTTAATTATTTTCCTAACAGACAGCAATTCGATCTCCCATCTCTCTCACTCTTTTCCCATTTCTACCACCACTGATCTTGTCCAACTCTTAATCACCCTAAATGACTGCAGTGGCTCTTCACTATTATCACTGTCTTCTGGTAGCTAGAACTATTGCCAGTCATCTTTCTGAAGCCCAACCTCCACTCATTTGTGTACCTGCTTCAAAGCCTTTGCAGCTTCCTGTTACCTACAGAATAAAGGACATGCCTGATATGCGCATTTGAAAAACTCCAAAATATGAACCTCAGCTGTTTTATATCCAGACTATCTTTTCAAGATAACCCAAGACCAATCCATACTCAAATTGCACAAATTTATTTGAAGGTCCCTGAACGTCCTAAACTCTTCTACTTCTGTGCCTTCGATAAAAATTTTTCCTTTGCCTAGAAAATCATTTTCTCAATTGCTATATAGTATAAAAATCCATCAAAACTTAAATTTTTATTTCTTTCGTACAGCTTTCCCTGATGGCTCTGCCTGAAATTTATCTTCCCTTGCCTGTGTTTCTATAGCCCTTATACTCCTGTAGGTGTGATCACTTCCTGTCTCTATTAGAGCTGTGCTGTGCTTTCTTCTCACCAGCTTTAAGTTGCTTGAAGACAGGACCAAATCTTATTTTTTCTAGCATGCTATTTTGATAATGGTAGGACATTCACCAAAATATGCTGAATTGAGCTGTTTACCCCTCGAATCGGAGGAGGACCTCTGCTACCCCATGGAACCATGTCATAGCACAACTGAATCTCATTTATTTGTTTCCTCCTGCTTATCTGTCTTGTTTTTTCTCTTTGCCCTCATTATTTCCCCTTTTCATCTGTGAAATGTGGTTTTGCATAAGAGCCATTATTAAAATGCTCAGAGAGCATTCAAAGAAATCTATATTTTCCTTCACGGTAGGTACCTTTTTCTGGCCAGACTTCTCGTTTTCTGGTAATGGGCACAGTTTCCTTCTTTACTGGAACAAGTTTCTTGGGCACCTCAGGCACTTGGAAGATATTAGTTGTATTTTAAAAAGAGTATTTAGAAAGATTTTAAATGTCAAGAATTAAGAATCTGTAGTTAAAGGAGCAGTATTAAAATTATTGGAACTAAATAAGGACATTTTGTCTCTAGTTATGCAAAAACAAGGACAGATAACAGGTTACTTTAAAAAAGCAATGATACTAATATCAATGATGATGGGAATACCTTGAGTTTCTGGCATTTCTGGCTTCTTGACAGTTGGGACTTTCTTCACTGGGACAACTTTCTTTGCCATCTCAGGTACTTTAAAGATATTAGTAGCATTTAATAATATAAATTTGCAAGATGCAATATGTACACATTAATTTGACAACATTTAGATAACAGTTACACACATAATACAACACAAAATAGTAAGGACTGTTGAATTTTAGACAGCACACAAAAATGAAGCAAATACTGATGTATTTTACTATGAGTACCTTTAGGAGGTGGAGGTTCTGGTTTCTTGATAACAGGAACTTTCTTCTCTGGAACAATCTTCTTGGGTTCTTCAGGTACTTTAAAGATAGGAATTTCAAATTATTATAATGGAAAGCCTAACACTAATGAATGAATAAAGATCACACCCATCGTTTGGTAGGCACACTGTAAAATCCTATAGCTTTGTGTGTGCAAATGACTTCTGTTCTTGCCAATGAAGTCGAATTTCAAGAAAGAAGAGAGAAGACCCACATTTTACCTTAAAGAAGGTATGAAATAGATATAAAAATCAAGCCATGTATTTTCCTATACAGTACAGGACCCTGCCTTGTACCTGCTGGGGGTGGGGCTTCTGGCTCCTCTTCCACAACAGGAACTGGCTCTTCCTCTTCAGGAGCAATTTCCTCAGGTTCTTCATATACTTTAAAGATAAAGTTAATTGTAATTCCATGTATGGGACAGTATTCTAAAATGCACAAAACACTGAACATAAAAACCAGTAACCTTGATTTCGTCCCTTGTTTTAATTAATAACTTTTCTTAGTTTTGTGAAGATGAAACCTATCTTATTTGCACTGACTGGTTTCTATTGATCTGAATGCTTGGAAAGCCCTTTTGGAGTTTAATGTCATTTATAGTCACTGGTTCTGTCCTATTTTCTGTGTGCATTAGAGATACTTTAATAAAGCTTATGATGCCCTATGGAGAGATCATTGATTGAAAACCCAGATCAGAGCTAATTAAGAATGATTCAGACAAATAATTAAAGGACAGAAAATGACCAAGAGATAGCAAATAAGAAAAAAAGAACAAGGCTTCAATTAGCAACTGTCTTTGAGTGGCAAGCTCATTAATAGTCTAACAGGTACCTTCTGGAGGAGGAGACTCTACTTTCCGGGGAACAGCAATGGCTGGTTCCTCTTCTATGACAGGTTTCTTTGGCACCTCTGGCACTTTAAAGATATTAGTTAGTTTTACTTCTGGGTAGTTGAGAAGTACATGAAATTTATACCATCTCTAGTTCACATCTAGGTCAAATAACTCAGAGACAAATGCAAGAACAATATTCCCAAGGCCAGTAATCTGTTCTGAGATCCACATAGCAAAGAGGGAAACGTGGCCTATTCAGACTAACAAAACTATGTTAGCAAACTCTTTGATGCACATCAGAGATGCATCAGTTTTTTGTTTGTCTGTTCTTAAACCAGTGATGTTACTTAAAAACACTTCAACCCTAAAAATCCAGAATGGCACGTTTGTAATTGTGAATGTAAAAAGTTTGACAAACAACAGGGTTTCCTGTAATAAGTAACTTTTGAAGCCAGAGTGAGTGTTTTCCTGCAGAATCTCATTAGTGACATGTACCTTTAGGTGGTGGGACTTCCGGCTTCTTGGGAACGGTTACTTTCTTTTCAGGAACAACTTCTTTTGGAACTTCAGGCACTTTAAAGGCATTAATATTTTAACATTATGAAGAGTTTTTAGTAAACATTCATCACATTTACACAGCACAAAATACTTCCAAAGAATTGGAGGTTTACCCTCCATCACATGGTAGACAGCTGTATGTACCTTTAGGAGGTGGGACTTCTGGTTTTTTGGGCACCACTGGAGGCACCTTCTTTTCAGGGACAACTTCCTTGGGTACCTCAGGCACTTGAAAAGATATTAGTTATTCTTAGCTCATAGTTTCAACCACATGGAAATCATTAGGTATAGATATAGCAGTGGAACCCAACACCCAAAAGACTTTTTCTGAAGGAGGTTAGTGGCAGTGAGAAATACCTTTCGCTGGTGGTGGTTCAGGTTTTTTGGCAACCACAGCGGGTGGTTTCTTTTCTGGGACGGGTTTCTTGGGTGGCACGGTCACTAAAGATATTAGAATTTATTTCAGAATCAGCGAAGATGAATGAGAAATAAGACAAAGCTCAAAGAATTTTCAGGGCAAGAGGGGTGGAAAGTTGGCTAAGGCAACTTAGCAGCTGGCCAAATACCTTTCGGAGGAGCAGCCGGCTCCGGCTCTTCCACAGCTTCTGCGGGAGGCTCTTCCCAGGCAATTTCCTCAGGCTCCTCATGCACTTGAAAGACACAAGCTCATTTTAATGCTAGGGCTGACTCACACATAGGAAATAGTTTACAAACAGATTTTCACAACACTGAGAGTTTTTTCTTTTCAAAAATAATAGTTTTGATAGTGTCATTATTACCTGCAGGAGGAGGACTCTCTGGTTTGGGAGGAAGAGCCTCAGGCACCTTCTCTTCTGGAACAGCTGCCTTGGGCACCTCGGGCACTTGAAAGATAGTATTTTCATGATTAGACAGGGTAGAGACAAATGGGTGGTATTAAACGCAGTGACATGGGGGTGACTACCTTTGCCTGGTGGGACTTCGGGCTTTTTGGGAGGCATCACAGGCACCTTCTTCTCAGGGACCACTTCTCTGGGAGCTTCAGGCACTTAAAAGATATTAGTAAAATTACACTTAGGAACTATGAAGACCACTGGAATGAGATGTTTTCAAGAGCAGAAGAATTATGTCTCTTTAAGCCTAAGGTTGGTGACAAGTACCTTTAACAGGTGGGACTTCTGGCTTTTTAGGAGGCACCACAGGCACTTTCTTTTCAGGGACCACTTCTTTGGGAGCCTCAGGCACTTAAAAGATATTAGTAAAAGTACACTTAGGGGTTATGAAGACTACTGGAACCAAACATTTTCAAGAGCAGGAGAATTACATCTTTTTAAGTCTAAGGTGAGTGACAAATACCTGTAACAGGTGGGACTTCTGGCTTTTTAGGAGGCGCCACAGACACTTTCTTTTCAGGGACCACTTCTTTGGGAGCCTCGGGCACTTAAAAGATATTAGTAAGATTACACTTAGGAAGTATGAAGACGACTGGAATGAGATGTTTTCAAGAGCAGAAGAATTAAGTCTCTTTAAGTCTAAGGTGAGTGACAAATACCTGTAACAGGTGGGATTTCTGGCTTTTTAGGAGGCACCACAGGCACTTTCTTTTCAGGGACCACTTCTTTGGGAGCCTCGGGCACTTAAAAGATATTAGTAAAAGTACACTTAGGGGTTATGAAGACAACCAGAACAAGACATTTTTGAGAGCAGAAGAGTTACGTCTTTTTAAGCCTAAAGTCGCTGACAAATACCTGTAACAGGTGGGACTTCTGGCTTTTTAGGAGGTGCCACAAACACTTTCTTTTCAGGGACCACTTCTTTGGGAGCCTCGGGCACTTAAAAGATATTAGCAAAATTATACTTAGGGGTTATGAGACTGTTGTACAGAATATTTTCAAGAGCAGAAGGGCTGAATCTTCTTAGGTCTGAGGTGAGTGACAAGTACCTGTAACAGGTGCAACTTCAGGTTTTTTAGGAGGCAACACTGGTACTTTCTTTCCAGGAACAATTTCTTGAGGAACTTCAGGCGCTTAAAAGATATTAGTAGTTTTACATTTAGATTAATGAGGTCAAGGGACTAAACAAATTTCCAAGAGCAGAAGAGGTACTTCTTCTTTAGATAAGGACATGAGTGAATAATACCTGAAACTGGTTGAGCTTCTGGTTTTTTGGCTGGTGCCCTGGGAAATTTTGGTTCTGGGACAACTTCTTGAGCAACTTCAGGCACTTGAAAGATATTAGTAGTTTTAGAGTTAAGTTATTGAAGAGCAAAGGGCCAAAATTTTTCTTGAGGAAAGAAGAGATATTTCTTCAAAACGAGATCAAGGCTAACATGTACCTGTAACAGGTGGCGCATCTGGTTTTTTGGGTGGTGCCTTGGGAATTATCTTCTCTGGGACAACTTCTTGAGCAACTTCAGGCACTTGAAAGATATTAGTAGTTTTAGAGTTAAGTTATTGAAGAGCAAAAGGCCAAAATTTTTCTTGAGGAAAGAAGAGATATTTCTTCAAAACGAGATCAAGGCTAACATGTACCTGTAACAGGTGGCGCATCTGGTTTTTTGGGTGGTGCCTTGGGAATTATCTTCTCTGGGACAACTTCTTGAGCAACTTCAAGCACTTGAAAGATATTAGTATTTTTAGAAGTTATGAATAGGAAAGGCATATATTACAATGATTGGGAAGAGCACAAGACAGTACTTCTTAACGGGGGTATGAATAAATACCTTTAGCAGGTGGTGCTTCTGGTTTTTTGGGCACAACCACAGACTTTTTTTTCTCAGGGACAACTTCTTTAGGAGCTTCAGGAACTTTGAAGATATTAGTATCTTTTAGTTAGAGATTATAACAGGGTCATATTGCCAACACGTTTACCCATGCAAATACAATTTATGAGACAGGCGGACAGTTCCATACACACTCTTCCCAGCCCCCTGAAACAGGTGACCAACAACAACTTGGAAGAATAAATACCTTTAGCAGGTGGAGCTTCTGGCTTTTTAGGAGGAGTCACAGGTACTTTCTTCTCAGGGATGACTTTCTTTGGTGGTACCTCAGGCACTTCAAAGACATTGGTAATTTGTGTTTAGAAAAGGTTAAAACATTCCTCACTCTATCATGTCATTATACACTAAGATATTCTGGTTAACTTCTGACTTTCTTTTCTTTAGAATCATATCACCTTTATGTTGTCATATTTGTATACATAATTTTCTAGCTAAAATAACAGTTTTCTCCCTAGTATGTATGGCTCTGACCTTACCTGCAGGAGGAGGACTCTCTGGTTTGGGAGGAAGAGCCTCAGGCACCTTCTCTTCTGGAACAGCTGCCTTGGGCACCTCGGGCACTTGAAAGATAGTATTTTCATGATTAGACAGGGTAGAGACAAATGGGTGGTATTAAACGCAGTGACATGGGGGTGACTACCTTTGGCTGGTGGGACTTCGGGCTTTTTGGGAGGCATCACAGGCACCTTCTTTTCAGGGACCACTTCTCTGGGAGCTTCAGGCACTTAAAAGATATTAGTAAAATTACACTTAGGAACTATGAAGACCACTGGAATGAGATGTTTTCAAGAGCAGAAGAATTATGTCTCTCTTTTTTTTTTTAATTCTTTTTTTTTTTTTTTTTTTAAGATTTATTTATTTGACAGATAGAGATCACAAGTAGGCAGAGAGGCAGGCAGAGAGAGAGGAGGAAGCAGGCTCCCAGCCAAGCAAAGAGCCCGATGCGGGGCTCGATCCCAGCACCCCGGGATCATGACCTGAGCTGAAGGCAGAGGCTTTAACCCGCTGAGCCACCCAGGTGCCCCGAATTATGTCTCTTTAAGCCTAAGGTTGGTGACAAGTACCTTTAACAGGTGGGACTTCTGGCTTTTTAGGAGGCACCACAGGCACTTTCTTTTCAGGGACCACTTCTTTGGGAGCCTCAGGCACTTAAAAGATATTAGTAAAAGTACACTTAGGGGTTATGAAGACTACTGGAACCAAACATTTTCAAGAGCAGGAGAATTACATCTTTTTAAGTCTAAGGTGAGTGACAAATACCTGTAACAGGTGGGACTTCTGGCTTTTTAGGAGGCGCCACAGACACTTTCTTTTCAGGGACCACTTCTTTGGGAGCCTCGGGCACTTAAAAGATATTAGTAAGATTACACTTAGGAACTATGAAGACGACTGGAACAATTAATAACAAAATCAAAGAAACACATCAATAATAATACAATAATAGTAGGGGACTTTAACACTCCCCTCACTGAAATGGACAGATCATCCAAGCAAAAGATCAACAAGGAAATAAAGGCCTTAAATGACACACTGGACCAGATGGACATCACACATATATTCAGAACATTTCATCCCAAAGCAACAGAATACACATTCTTCTCTAGTGCACATGGAACCTTCTCCAGAATAGATCACATCCTGGGTCACAAATCAGGTCTCAACCGGTATCAAAAGATTAGGATTATTCCCTGCATATTTTCAGACCACAATGCTCTGAAGCTAGAACTCAATCACAAGAGGAAAGCTGGAAAGAACCAAATACATGGAGACTAAACAGCATCCTTCTAAAGAATGAATGGGTCAACCAGGAAATTAAAGAAGAATTGAAAAAATTCATGGAAACAAATGATAATGAAAACACAACAGTTCAAAATCTGTGGGACACAGCAAAGGCAGTCCTGAGAGGAAAATATATAGCGGTACAAGCCTTTCTCAAGAAACAAGAAAGGTCTCAAGTACACAACCTAACCCTACATGTAAAGGAGCTGGAGAAAGAACAAGAAAGAAACCCTAAACCCAGCAGGAGAAGAGAAATCATAAAGATCAGAGCAGAAATCAATGAAATAGAAACCAAAAAAACAATAGAAAAAATCAATGAAACTAGGAGCTGGTTCTTTGGAACAAAACATTTTCAAGAGCAGAAGCGTTATGTCTTTTTAAGTCTAAGGTGAGTGACAAGTACCTGTAACAGGTGGGACTTCTGGCTTTTTAGGAGACGCCACAGACACTTTCTTTTCAGGGACCACTTCTTTGGGAGCCTCGGGCACTTAAAAGATATTAGTAAAAGTACACTTAGGGGTTATGAAGACGACCAGAACAAGATATTTTTGAGAGCAGAAGAGTTACATCTTTTTAAGTCTAAGGTGAGTGACAAATACCTGTAACAGGTGGGACTTCTGGCCTTTTAGGAGGCGCTACAGACACTTTCTTTTCAGGGACCACTTCTTTGGGAGCCTCGGGCACTTAAAAGATATTAGTAAAATTATACTTAGGGGTTATGAGACCGCTGGAACAAAATATTTTCAAGAGCAGAAAGGCTGTATCTTCTTAGGTCTGAGGTGAGTGACAAGTACCTGTAACAGGTGCAACTTCAGGTTTTTTAGGAGACACCATGGGTGCTTTCTTTTCAGGGACAATTTCTTGAGGAACTTCAGGCACTTAAAAGATATTAGTAAAATTACACTTAAAAATGATAAGACCACTAGAGCAAAACATTTTCAAGAGCAAAAGAGTTCAATCTTTTTAAACCTAAGGCTGGTGACAAATACCTGTCACAAGTGGGACTTCGGGCTTTTTAGAAGGCACCACAGGCACTTTCTTCTCAGGGACAACCTCTTCGGGAACCTCAGGTACTTTGAAGATATTAGTAAATTTACATTTGAGTCACAAGTATCCACACAGACAAGAACTTCATTTATACAACAAAAGAGCTTTCAAACCTAGCCTGGTAATTCTTGCTAAGGCCCTCCCTACCCACCTTAAATAAACGGTGGTTTAGAATGTACCTTTCATTATGCTGAGGGAAATAAGTCAAGCAGAGAGAATCAATTATCATATGGTTTCCCTTATTTGTGGAGCATAAGGAATAACACAGAGGACATTGGGAGCTGGAGAGAAGGGAGTTGGGGGAAATTGGAGGGGGAGAGGAACCATGAGAGACTGTGGACTCTGAGAAACAAACTGAGGGTCTTGAAGAGGAGGGTGGTGGAGGGTTGGGTGAGTCTGGTGGTGGGTATTATGGAGGGCATGTATTGTATGGAGCACTAGGTGTGGTGCATAAACAATGAATTCTGAACCACTGAAAAGAAATAAAAAAAGAAAAAGAATGTACCTTTGACAGGTACGACCTCAGGCTTTGGGGGAGGATGCACTTTCCTTTCTGGGACAACTTCTCTGGGTGCCTCTGGCACTTTAAAGATATTAATATTTTTACATTTAGGGGTTAGAAGAATCTGTACAGACAAGAAACATATTCATACAGAAGAAGACATTTCCCCAAATTTCTAAGCTCCAGCAACATATACCTTCATCACGAGGAAGTTCAGGCTTTTTGTGAGGAATCACATGTGTTTTCTTTTCAGGGACGATTTCTTGGGGAGCTTCCAGCACTTTAAGAAATTAGTATTTTAACATTTAGTGTTATGAAGAGCACTAGGAACAGCAAAATATTTTCAAGACTACAAGAGCTATTTCTTCTTTAGCTTGAGGGCATGGTCACTTGTACCTTCAACTGAAGGAGGTTCTCTTTTTTTGAAAGGAGCTCTCTTTGCAGGAACAACTTCTTGAGCTTTAGGCACTTTAAAGACATTAGTATTTCACATTTAAGATGTAAAAGGATTAGTGAAAACAGTAATCCCAATAAGTGGGCAAGTGTAGTTTTCTAGAGGTCTCTTCTCTGCCTGTCTCTTCTCCCCTTGCTCCACGCATCAAATAAGTCTTGGGAGCTCATGGAATCCTCGGGAAGAGGGGCTGCCCACCCTTCACTGGCACTTGGCTTAGTTCCTGTGACATAGTGGACCTTCCTTACTAAGCATTTGTTGAATGAATACTTTTATTAGAAGGGGTTTCTGTTTAAATAGGAACACCCACAAGTATTTTCTCGAGAGGGAATTTCTTGTGCAGCTTCAGGTGTTTAGAAGATAATAGTACATTTACATTTAGGTGTTACGAAGAACATTAGAAAAGCACAGTTGTAAGAGCAGAGGACAAATCATTTCTTCAGTATCCGTTCACAGGTATCACACACCTTTTATAGGCAGAGGTTCTGGCTCTTTAGGAAAATCCTCAGATACTTGCATTTTGGAAGCAACTTCTTTCATAGTTTCTGGGACTTTGAAGATATTAGTATCAAGCTTAGAGGTTAAAGCATCAGTGAAGACGTTGGTTACATTAACTACACCAAAGTGGCATTTCTGGCTCCAAGGGCACTTCTTTTAAAAACTGGATGATGTATAAAGCTTCGAAGAAAGGAATCAAATCCTAATTATCTTTGTTTATTATTCCTCAGCTCCCTAGCCCCACACACATAATTGGCATTTATTAAAGGAATGAAGGCAGGAATGATAGAATGATGGATATCTTTACTAGAAGGTGTTTCAATTTCAGGGGGAGCAGCCATGGGTGTTTTCCTTATAAGGACAGCTTCCTGTCCTTTAAAGATATTAATACGTTGTTCTTCAGAATGTAGAAGACTTTAGTCCTAACTCCACCTACAGGAATGCCCCAGACTGGGAGACATTTCTGCTCCCTGTGTCTGATTCTTCAGGGATAGAATGGGTACTTGATTATCAGGAGCTGTTTTCTCGGTCACCTCAGGTACTATCGATATTAGTAATTTTATTTTTTAGAATGGTGGATGTATAGAAAATGAGATCATGAAAAATTAGCTTCAAGTGAAAAAAAAATCTTGTATAATTAATGTTATACTTTTAGCTATTTAATTTGAGGAGAACCTAAGAGCTTCTTTCTTGTCTGGATAGGCTTCATTTTACCCTTACCTTGGGTAAGTATTTGTTTTTCAAGTATAGGAGAGAGGAGAATGACCCAAAGATCCTGGACTGAAAAAATCATGTCAAAGTGTTCAGATATTCTTTAAATTACAGAATATCCTGGATATCATAAAGAAATTGTTAAGCTGGATGTTTTAAAACTTTCTCACCTTTTGATTTACCTAAAAACATTCAAAATGGAAAAATGCAGGGCTCTAAAAAATCAAAGATAATGAGAGGAACAACTAAGCGTTCCATGCAGAATTCCAATGTTAACTAGTTTTAACTGCCTTAATTCTGGAAGGTTCTCAGGTGAAGACCCTATGACCAAAAGAACTGCTCAAAGTTGAGTTTAATATTTTATTGTCTTTAAGTCATGGTTTTCTGAGAATATTTCTATACTTACTTCTTACGGGAAAAGAATTATTTTACATTCGTGTGTTTGTGTTTAGTAGTAATTTTATTTTAATAGAAAGGCAATTCCAAGAAGCAGTTATATTTTCTCCTGAAATTTCAACTCCACAGAGAGCTAAATTACTGATTTACAGTATACAGCCTAGCACCTCTGTCATTTGATGGCACTAAGTTCTGCTTTAAAGCGGGAGTGCTAAACCAATTCGGTCTAGTTTCAGGGATATGAATGTTTTAAGTGGTCTTGTGTAGCTTTCTTTTTTGCTAGTCTGATTTTTTTTTCCTTTTTTTTTGGAAAAATAATTGCTATTTCCTATCGAAGAATCCATCTGAGTCAGATCTACACATTGTATGTCTTCATATATTCCCTGGAGACTTCATAGTTAGACTTTATAGCCCAAGCACCTTCCATTGAGATAAGTTAAAGATTTTTTCCTCCTTCTATTTTCTCTTGAATAGCTCATGGGAATATGTATACGCCCTTGAGCTTCTGCTTTGGGGGACCCACTTCTCTGCAATGATATGCCTTGGTAGCATCTGGGGCTCTCAAGATATTAGTATATTTACAGGTGTTAAGTGCAACTACAATCATGCGATATGAAAGTCAGCTTTCTTCTGGCTTGTACCTTTTGGTGGTGGTATTCTTCTTTTAGCAACAGGAGCTTGCTGCTCTGGAAGACCTTCCTTGGAGACTTCCAACACTTTAAAGATATTAGTATTTTTTAGTTGAGGAAAGGCAAAGACATGAAGACACACATATTTAAAAAGTTAGGTATGTTAACAGATATTGTAACTTTAAATTAGAAATTTAACTTTTTTTCTAATTGCTTATCCTTGTGCATAGTATGAATGGGACTTTTTTTTGGTGGGGGCAAGTTGTAGAAAGTTCCTTGTCTTGGGTACATTGGCAACCCTAAAGATATTAGTATTTTAGTGTTAGGGGTTCTGAGAACCTACACAAAACACTAAACATATTTTTCAGACTGAAGAAGAAAGATTCTCTTTAGATTTTCATAACTAAGGATTATACCTTCAGTTGGCAGATGCTCTGGAATTTGGGGAACAGCCTCAGGTAACTCCACCTCTGGAAAAACTTCTCTGGTTGTATCAGGCTCTTTAAAAATATTATTAGGTTTACACTTAGAAGTTGTGAAAACAGTAAATCATATAACACACAATTTTTGAGTCTTGAATCCAAAGTTATTCATCCAAGTTTGATGTTGTTGAAATGTACCTTTAGTTGCTGGTGTTTCTCTCTTTTTAGGAATAGTCACATACACTTTGTCCTCTGGAACAACTTTCTTGGGTGGCTCAGGCACTTAAAAGATATGAGTATAGTTATATTTATAAACAGCACAGGAGAAGATTGAGCTTTTAAAATGAGCCCTAAATAAATTTTCTTCAGACTAGATCATTGGTGTTATATACCTTTGGCTATTTTGGTTTTCGTCTTTGGAGGATGAGTCACAAGTACTTTTTCTTCTGTGGTGGATTCTTCAGACACTTCATAAACTTTAAAGATATTAGTAATTATACAATTAAGGGTATTTCAAGGCAATGATGAATAGTATTAAGAAAACATGATACATAGTACACACTCATCACCCAAATTACCAGTAGTACATAGACACAAACTAATGACAAGAATACATCTGCTAAGAGAAAGCCTCATTCCCAGTTGTATCATATAGAACTCTCATTTATGATGACAATAAAATTGAGGAATTCAGTGGCCAGGGACTACATAATTCTTGTATTCTGTCTGCAGAAAGTTACTGGCGAAATTTTCCTTTGCTCTTAGTTTTGTCCATAAAGAACAAGGTTGATTCTCCTACATTTGACCTACTGGAAATTTGTATAAGTTTTTCCCTTTTCCAGGAATCTAGTATAATTTTAGGAAATATCTAGGAATAATTTTAGACCATATCGGGTTTATGGCTGCATAGTTTAAGAACCATTTAGGGATTGGAAGTAGGAAAGAAAAAGAAAAAAAAGTAATTAAATCTTTGAAAATAAGGCAACTGAAGAAAATAAAGATTTCTCTAGCTTTTAGAAAGGAAGACAGGCTGGTGACAATAACCTGACTTTAGCATAGAAAGGGTATTCAAAGGAGGGAGTCATCATATATATGTATCCCAACCTAGTATTATAGCCCCCCCAAAAAATGGGTTTAAAAGGGAATTTTTTAGATTAAAATAAATGAAAGAAAATCAGAACTATTGGTATTTTTAGATTAAAATAAATGGAAAGATATCTTGAGTACTGGCATTTTTACTATTCAGATTACTGAATAATATTCTATTCAAAATATCTTATTATTCAGATTATTTTATTGCTCAAATTATTTAATCATAATTTTACGTAAAAGCAAACAAAAAATGGCTTGAGAGTTCTTTTGCTGTTGTAATGGCTTTATAAATATATGGTCATTTAAGCAACATTGTCAAAATGTTTCCAATGATGTCTGTAAAGAATAAAAAAATAATAAAGGGGCATTTTGATTCTATGAAATCCAATTAAAATATTATGTAGTTGAAGTAAAGTTACTTCATGGCCTGAAAAAATAAATTGCTTCAAAGCAGAATATATTTGTACAAAGAACGGTTTAACAAGACAGGACAATGACAAATTCAAAAAGGTAAACGACTTTTCTAAAATTGGGCAATGTTATAAGTACAGGACTATTTTTTTTTAATTGGTGAGATATAACTTGTCTGAGACAAATAGCCATTTAAATTATTTAATTTTAGCCAAATATTTTTGGCATATTAGGCTTTGATAAGATATTAGTATACTTATTTTTAAAAGCTATGGAGACAAACACAAATGAAACCAAAGAGAACCACCAATTTTTCTACACTCACTGTATATCATTGTGTCTTCAGAAAGAGATTTTTCTTCTTGAATACTTTTCTTAGGCACCTCAGGAACTTTAAAGATATTAGTATATTAACTGTTATAAATAACAGGTATATAAGAATATATAAGAATATAAAGAAGCAAAATACAAGGATTTAACATCACACACATTTACTTTAAACCATGAATAACTAAACAAAGAGTCATTTCATGTCATGATTAGTTTCAGTGTATACCTTTAGTTGGTAGAACTTCAGGCTTTTTAGGAACAGCTTCATGAACCCTTTCTTCTGGAACAATTTTCTTGGGTACTTCAGGTGCTTTAAAGATATTTATTTTATTTTTAAAAATATAATTGGATATAAAATATCAAGACAAAAAGGGGATCTAACAAGCAGAAAGGCAAGAATTCCAAAATCATAAGCCAACTAAACACACAGTCAATGCATCTCTAGATTGCCTTGCTGATGAGTTCTTGATTTGTCATATTAAAAATACTTTGTCCTTGGGGTTTGGCATCATTTTCTATTGTTATCTGGAATGTTTGTTTCCAAAGCTCCTTGACAATAGCTTCCGAAATAAATTATTTTGAAAAGAAGTTGAAGGGATCAATATCAATTAAGTCTTAAGAAGATCAACAAAAACAGTAACAACTTTTAGGCTGATGCCTTTGTTTCCAGAGGGTCATCACAAAAGGGAGGACTATGCTATAGAACATAAATTGAAGTTTGCATAATTAAGCTCTATTGTGGCATTGAAGGCTCCATTGTAAGTGAATAAGAGGGGATTTTTATATTAGTGGTGATTCAGCAAAGGCAGGTACCTTCAGCTGGTGGAAATTTGGGCTCTTCAGGAACACGTACTTTTTCTTCTACCACAATTTTCTTGGTCACTTCAGGTACTTTAAAGATAGTAGTAATAATTTATTTTATTTTTAAACATTCATTAAGGTTTGTAACAAGCACAATGTAATAAAAATGTAAACACAAAACATGACATGGTCATAAGAGGAAACAGAACGATCACTTTATCAAATATATTACAGTACTTAAAATGAGTTGAATATTGATAACAAATATGACAACAGGAATTCAGAAGAATTTCCCATGTTAGAATTATAAGAACTTGACAAGAAAAATTAACAAGACCCTTCTGCTGGGACTACTTCTGCTTGTTTTGGTGAATAGTTGGTGCTTTCTCTTCAGTGATAATGTTCTTAAATAATTCAAGGACTTTAAAGATATAAGTATATATTATTTATCAGATGTTTTTCTTATTTCTATTGTAAAATTCAAGAGGTTCCCCAAAATGAACAAAGCAGGGACATTAACATATAGTCACTATGTATTTATTATTACTAGGTGATTAAAATTAAGAATTAATAGGAAAACATGGTTTTATCAATAAGCATGTTAGTGAATATACAATCAAATAGTACCAAAGAAGGAAACCTAGGTGCACTATTTGATTAATAAGAATATTTGCTTTGGGTATGACAATATTGACTTTCTCTTTTGGTAGAACTTCCTTTGGCCCCTCAACCCTTTTAAAGATATTATTTTGTTTTAGAAGTTCCAAAAACACAAAACACAGAAGAAAAACATCAAGAACACAAACATTTAATGCAATCAAGGTGCTGCTGCACATATAATAAGGTAAGTAGTTTTTCACTAATGAAATACCTTTAGCCGGTGGCTCTTTTCGAGGAACAACTTTAGTGGGTGGTTTTTTTGGAGGGATGATTTTCTCAGATATTTCAGGCCCTTCAAAGATATTGGTGTTTTGATTTAGAATAAGTTCTTAAAGTATTAGGGAGCACTACCAATAAAGTTAGTCCAGTGTGGGCTATCATAAATGCTTTCTCTACTTATATTTTTTGAATTTATATCACACTTCCAAGAGAGACACGATTTTGCTAAATTTCATCTATATGGTAAGATTTACTATGAATAATAAGCACACATGCACACATACATATTCCTTCATATCACACACATATTAATTGTGCAAGATCTGGAATGGTACTGAAGAGAATTTTATGTATCATAGTTAATCCTAAAAAAACCCCACAAAACAAAACTAGAAAGCAGGTAGTGTTACTAATGCTTCGTTTGCTTCCTTAACGTTATTTCTCTAACAAAAATATAAAATGCAGAAGCTTTTGATAAGCAATGATCAGTTTGTGAACAGCTGACTCATGTTAACAAAGCAGTGGTTGTTTTGCCTGAACATGTAAATTTCTCAGTGAACTGAGTAGCTTCTATTTCACTCAACTGATGACACTGGTCAGATATTTTGGCACCTGTAACAATCACGTAACAATCATTCTTAGCTGAAGAAAGAATCTACAAATTCATACAAGTGAGCTCCTTAGATAAGTAGGTATCAAATACCATTATCTTGTCTGCTAAAATTATACACTATAAGGTTAATCTCTACTCCATATTAATCTTTGTATCAAATAGGCTGAAGCTCATGCTTAAAGCATTCCATGAGCTTAACTTGGAAAGTCAGTGGGTTTCTAATATTCCAAACTGGGCATGAAATGCTCTTAAAAAAAAAAAAAGTGAGTTAGAACAAGGTATTGCAATTCATCATAGCAACAGAATTCACCTATACCTTTAGGTGGAGCTTTGGGTTTTTCATATACTTCCACTTCTTCTGTCTCTAAAACTTCTATTACCCTATGGACCTCTTCAGCCCTGTGTACTTCTTCGACTCTAGGTCGTTCTACTTTGATGAATTCTTCTACTTCATGGAACTCTTCTTCTTCAAAATATTCTTGAACTTCATGGAACTCTTCTTCCTCAAGCACTTCCACTGGTGTTTCTACTACTTCTAATTCTGTTCTCTCTCTTACTACCTCCTCTTTGTGGAAGGCAACTGATATTTTTTCTTCAACGACGGTCCTCCCTGAAAGAGCATCTACTTTAAGAAATTTGTTTTTTCAAACACAGAAGAAATGAAGATATAAATTCAAAATACAGAATGACAACAACTGGAAAAATGATATTGCATATCATGCAATAATATGTGAAGATACAGAAAAGATCTTTCCAAAAATACCTTTAGCTGGAGGAGCAGCTTCTTTTTTAGGCACAGGGACTTTCTTTTCTGCGATTTTCCTTTCTGGGACTTTCTTTTCAGGCACTTTAAAGATATAGTTTTAATATTTAGGACTATCAAGAGCAAGTTTTCATAGACCAAAGACATCTAAACAGTCAAGACACAGAGACATTAAACATAAAACTTTTTTTATTTTTAAATTTTAAAAATGTTTAAATTTTTTAAAAAATTTATTTTTTAAGTAGGCACCACACCCAATGTGGGGTTTGAACTCATGACCCTGAGATCAATAGTCACATGCTCTACTGAGCGAGTCAGCCAGGTACCCCAAACATAAAAATCTTAACGAAAAACTATTAACAGGAAATTCAGGTTTAAAACAGAGTATGTACCTTTGGCTGGAGGAGGCTCTTTTTTCTGAACAGGAACAGGTATTTTTTCCTCAGGAACCTTCTTTGGCACTTTAAAGATATTAGGCATTTCAGTTAGCTAACAATACTAAATAATGCAAATAAAACAACATCTTTATAATAATTAAAGTGTAAGAAGTAATTCTAC
The DNA here is from genome assembly GCF_922984935.1 of Meles meles. NCBI lineage: Eukaryota > Metazoa > Chordata > Mammalia > Carnivora > Mustelidae > Meles > Meles meles. The sequence goes on from NC_060074.1 coordinate 74,835,424, forward strand.
TACTGGAAACCACTTTACAGACAATAAAGATATTTTCCCAATTCACTTACTTGTGCTAACTAGATAAGATGAAGGCATGTGCTATTCTATTCTTTTTAAATAGCAAGGATTACCAATATTGGGTCTACTTCTAGTATTTTTAATTTGATGAAGATTTTTTTGATTACCATAACAGAGTACTTAAGATTACCATAACAGAGTACTTAAGCCTTAACAGAGGTGTCCTCTTCCGCTGAGTACTATTTATATGGGGGGGTAGGGAGGCCAACTGTGATAGGGAGAGCATAGCTTATCTGTTAAGAGCACTCCTGAAGTAGTAACCTAACTAGGAAGCAAAGGCATTTTGTAATAACCTTAAATGCTTACGCCAAATATTAGAAATGACATGAGGTTCTTTAAAATAGTTGTCATCCAAGCATGAGAACAGATTCCCCCCCCCCATAATATAGTATACATAATTATAATAACATGGGAAAACTCTATATAATGGAATAAAATTCATGAATGGAATGTGGGGAAGAAGGGTCTATTGCTATGTATATAAGCATAGAGAGATGTACTCATTAACATTAGAAGTCTCAGCTGTTTAGAATGAGAAGCAGCCGGAGTAATTCATATACACACAGCCATCCAGTAACATAATCATCACTTAAGATTCCAAAACAGGCTAAAGATATGAAAGTTTGCTACTTAAATGGTTCTAAGAAAGCAATCAAAGAAGAAGTTTCTGGGTTTTGGTTTTTATTTTAAAAACATTAGCTGGAATTTAAAGACATTATTAGGGGCACCTGGGTGGCTCACTGGGTTAAGCCTCTGCCTTCAGCTCAGGTCTTGATCTTGGGGTCCTGGGATTGAGCCCCGCATCGGGCTCTCTGCTCAGCGGGGAGCCCATTTCCCCCACCCTCTATCTCTGCCTGCCTCTCTGCCTACTTGCAATCTCTCTCTCTCTCTCTACGTCAAATAAAAATAAAAGAAATATTAAAAAAAAGACATTATTAATTGAGATTTGCTATACCTTTAGCTGGTGGTGCCTCCACTTTTTTAGGAACAGGAGTAGGAGCTTCAGGTACTGCTTTCTTAACCACTTCAGGCACTTCAAAGATATTATATGGACATTTTGAAAAAGGACATGCAATGAACAGAACAGCACCCACAGATGCAAAAAATAACACAAAACGTTGACTTATTTTAAAAGATATTAGCAACCTAAATGATAATAATACATTTGCAGCAGTGACTCTAAAAGTGGAAGGCTATTATTACTTCTTAATCCTATTAGCAAATATAGTATCAGTTATACAAAACTTGTCACAGTCTTCAGGAATGATAGGCTAAGAATTATTTTAAAAAGTAAACAACACAGAAATAGATTTCCCCCCACTTTAATACTGAATAAGAAATTAAAAACTAGAAACTAGTTTTTAATTAAAGTGTTATAATATAAGTGTTATAATAGGGTCTAGCTAGGAAAATCTCTAGTGCCAATAATACAAGAATTATATTAGAGATGCAGTAGAAAAGCTGGGTGGGGCCCTTCAGGTGCCATTACTTACTGATCATTAATTTGTCATTAGTAAGATGTAAGAAAAGTATACTGAGAAATATCAGACTTTGACTTATTCTGAGAAAGATTTGGACCACCATAGATTTTAAATGTCCAACTCCTAAAAGCAGCTGTACCTCTAGGTGGTGCCACTTCTTCAACTTCTTCTATGCTAGGTGGTTCTTCAGCGATCTCTTCTTCTGGAATAGGCTCTTCTGGCTCCTCATACACTTTAAAAAGATTATTATTTTATAAATTAGAATTCTTTTAAATATTAGACTAGGAGGATATATCTGAAAATGGAGGTTGTCTTAAATATAGGTAATTCATAGCTCAGCCTTTCTAATGCATGTGCAAGCTTCAAGTGAGCACTTGAAAACAATCTACTGAGTCCTCAAAATATCTTAGGCCCTTCCCAGAATTTCAGAATTAGAAAAGATGTCAGAGAATTTAGTTGAAATTATTATTATTATTTTTTTTAATGGAGGTGGACTTGTTGGAAGGCAAACATTCAGTTAGGGGTAGACATCACATTTTCTGTGTCAACTACTCAGACTTAACTGGAATTTCTTGGGTAGGTTTATCCCACTATTACCAACCAAGTCATTTGATGAAAAATTCCCCATGGCAAATGGAGTTTCCTTTCAAAGACTGTCATTAAAATGAAACAAACAAACAGACAGACAGACAAATTGGCTAAATATGTAAGAAAGTCAGTTGATTTTAATTTGCCTGCCCAGTTTCTATTAGGTAAATAATGATTTCTTTTAGAGTCTGAATGTCTTTATTTTCTGAAGTGAAATGTGCATTTGCCTCCTTCCAGGATTAGACAATGATAAGACAATAGTGACCTGGAAAATCTATTTTCTTAGAAAGTCATCTACCTTCAACCGGTGGAACTTCCTCTTCTTCAGGGAGAATGATTCGTCTTTCTTCTACTTTTTTAGGTACCTCAGGAACTTAAAAGATATTGATCGTTTTAGGCACTTAAAATGCAAGAACCAATGAAGAGTGCATAAAGACCAAGTTTCCCCCTTTTTCAACACAAGGGAGTAAATATCAAGATACACATACACAAGACGAAACATGGAGATTTCACAGAATCAATTAATGAAACAAAAATAAAGAGGTTTGTGATTTAAGGCTAAGAGCCCATTTAAAGAGATATTCTGCCTTTTACTGCTGGAGCCTCTAGTTTTGTGGGAAGAGCAAAGCGTACTTCAGGGCCTGGCTTCTTAATTACTTTGGGCTCTTTAAAAATGTATTAGTTGAGTGTTTTTATTTTTTAGACATAACATACATAAGGAATCAACATAAAACACACAAAGTGGAAAAACTGACACAGCACAAACATGGGTGCTTCAGAGTCACAAGTGGTGAATGGCAATGACAGACCATACAAGGCAGACAAACGTTTATGTTGAACAGCCGTGTGGACAGCATCACAGTTCAACATTGGGACAGCAAACACATCCTTTTTTGGGTGATATACCTTTGGCAGGAGGAGCCACTGCTTTCTTAAGACCAGGAGGAGGCACTTTCTTTTCTGGTTCAGGTTTCTTAAGCACCACAGGCACTTTAAAGATATTATTTTATTTTTTATAGTTTAAGTTGCACAAACATGGAGACATAGACATAGCAATAATACAAGTTATACTAACAAATACTGAAAGAGGACACTTTGACTCTCACAGGTGAGAGAAAGAAATGGCGGTGTCTAATTGGCTTGGGAATGGTAGTACCTTTGGCAGGAGGAGCCTCCTCTTTCTTAGGAATGACCACTTTCTTCTCTGGTACTTTCTTCTTAGCCTCAGGCACTTTAAAGACATCATTTCATGATAAGAATTTATTGTGAGGAATAAAAAAGAGAGAACACAAGAAGTTCACACACACACAGAAAGACCACATGCAAGAGTTGCTCAAGATAGAGACATAGGGCATGTCGGGAGCCCAGTGTTATGACAGAAATAGGTTTTATAGAGTGAGGAATCAGCAACCTACTTGAATATCAGAGGACAGATGCTGTCATTTCAGCCATTTCAATATCACCAGTAATTTATTAAATCATTATCTATAAAGTATTTCTGAATCCCTTAAGTCTAATAAAGGACTGATTGATTATATGACTATATTGATTATATGACTATTTAACCTGGTGGAGGCACTATGCTTATTATGTCATGACCTTTGGCAGAAAATACAGTTACAGATATGTAGATTTCATCCTATGCTATGAACTGATCTGCATCATTCATTCAGTGATAGAGTACTTCCACATACCTTACTTGATTTTATCCTCACAATAATATCTGAGCCCACAAGGACCGCTATTATTCTCCCCATTTTATAGGAGAGAAACCTGAGGCTCAGACTGGTTAAAAACTTGCTCAGAATGATATAGCAAGGAATAAAGCTAAGGCTAAAATCAAAATCTGCTGGGATGCCATTTATATGTATGTATCAGAAGGCATAAGCTATTACTCAGTGTTTTGATAAATACTCCAATCATTTTTTCTTTTCATCCTGGTGTTATAAAAGCACTTCATATAAATAGTTAAAGGATGAAATTTAGGCAAATTTATTCATTATATTTTTCAGGTATCTTTTTGTGTAGATAATTTAGCTTTGCAGAATAGCTATATGAAAATTATGAAGTTTACTAAAATGACAGGTCACTAGGTAGAATTCTGTGGCAATTTTGGGGACAATACTTCCTTTTATCTTTGTTCTTGAATACTGCTTTGCATCCAATGAAAAGTGGCTATCAGTGTTCCTGAACATTTTAAGAAAAATGTGACTGTTTTATAAATACAACTTTTCCTAAACCCCAGTTCCACCATAATTTTTCTGGTGAAGCTATGGAAGAAGAATGCATATTCACTTTGGGGAGGTATACCTTTGGGTGGTGGAGGTTCCACTTTTTTAGGAGCAGGAACAGGGACTTTCTTCTGAGGTACAGGTTTCTTTGGTACTTCAGGCACTTAAAAACATTCATTTTAAGACATTAAAAATCACATGCACAGTACTATACATATAACAAAAAGACAAGTGAAAATAAGACCACAAACAAATAAATAACAGTTCATATTATGAAATTTGAAGACACCCAAATCATTTTCAAGAGACAGACACATGTGACAGACACAATAATAAAGGCACATGTGTCTGGAATGCTTTCTCAGATTTAGTAGATAGACAACATAAAGAGTTAATTATTACATAGATAAAACTGGAGATGAATAAAAAAAAAGATGGAAAGGCAGATTTCAACACAAAAGAGACCTTGATAACTCCAAGAAGAGTTGCTATACCTCTTGCAGGTACTGGCACCTTAGGTTTAATTTCTGGAAGAACTTCCTCTTCTTCGGGTTCAACTTCTTCCTCAGGTATAAATTCTTCCTCCTCAGGAGGAACTTCTCCTTCCTCAGGAGGAACTTCTTCTTCCTCGGGAGCAACTTCTTCTTCCTCAGGAGGAACTTCTTCTTCCTCAGGAGCAACTTCTTCTTCCTCAGGAGGAACTTCTTCTTCCTCAGGGTAAACTTCTTCTTCCTCAGGAGGAACTTCTTCTTCCTCAGGGTAAACTTCCTCTTCAGGGAAAACTTCCTCTTCAAATGGAACTTCTTCTTCCCGAAGTAGAGCTACAGGAACTGGAACTGGCTCGTGTTTCTTTGGCACTTTAAAGATATTTATTCAATCGTACAAGTGTCACTTTTATGTACACTATTCATGACAATGGGACAACATGAAAAGCAAGTATTCTGTGATCATAGAGGCACCAACTGTCATCAGATTCAAGGTCATGAAGCATTAATTGTAATTAGCAAGGCTGAATAAGACCAGTTAGTTTTCCTTTTTGCCCTGGCTCTGTTAGAGATTAATGTACCTTTGGGTGGTGGAGCTTCCACTTTTTTGGGAATAGGTGTTGGCTTTTCCTCTGGGATGATCTTCTTGGGCACCTCTGGCACTTTAAAAATATTATTGGTCTTTAAATATGTGTTCTTTTATATGCCTTAGAGCAATATATATGAAAATAATCACTAAATATTTATTAAATCACTAAATAGTTATATATTAAGGCCAATTTTTAAACTTGTAATGTTATGGGGGATTTGCATGTGAATATGTATAAATGAAAGCCCCCCCCCCATGTACATGAATGATGAAATGATGTACCTTTTACAGGTGGAGCCTCTACCTTCTTAGGAACAGGAACTGGCACCTTCTTCTCAGGTACAGGCATCTTGGGCACTTCTGGCACTTTAAAGAAATTGTTTAGAAAAAAGGGTTATACAATATAAAATTTTGAGGTTAAGCATAGTCTCAAAAAGATGAAGATATAGTAATAAAACTATGACAAAGGTATTTCAAGAAGGTTTTTGTCTTTAAAATAAAATCTTTTTTTCCCCATAAAGCAGTATTAAAGAGTTGCATCCCCAAAGAGCATGGAATTGAACCAGTTAATTTTTACTTGTATGCAAATGTGAATTAAAAAAGTGTTGGCGAGTTCATGTACCTTTGGCAGGTGGAGCTTCCACCTTTTTAGGAACTGGTACTGGTACTTTCTCCTCTGGTACTGGCTTCTTGGGCACTTCAGGAACTTTAAAGATATCAAGTAGGATTAGTGTCAAATCTTCCACCCATTGATAAGAATCCAGCAATTTTAGGACTTTACTGAAGCATCATACAATTTTATCCTTTAAGAGTGATAAGAATAATAGCCACAAAACAAAGGCCAGGAGATGCACACAAATTTAAATAGAGAACACTGAGAAAACATAGACTGGTGATAGAGACAAGACACAATGCCTGGCAAATGGTGATTTTTGCCCACTTTGGGATTATAATAAGAATTTTAAGAACGTTCTCCTAAAGAGTAAGAGCCAAGCACTAAGAGTTAGCATGCTTTGATGGTAAAAATCAGAGATGAATACATGGTAAACTCTTCCTAGAACCAGTTGGTGGTCTTTGTTTTATTAATATTGGCATGGGGAAAGAATAGTTAGGGGTTGTCAAGTTCTACGACATGAGTAAATTATCACATTATTCCACTGATGGATTATAAAGAGATGTACCTTTAGCTGGTGGAGGCTTCTCTTTTTTAGGAATGGGCACAGGAACTTTCTCCTCTGGCTTCTTGGGAATCTCAGGCACTTTAAAGATATTGTTTATTGGTAAGTTCTAACTACTGGTAACAACACATCTGTATAAAGCACAATTAACATCTCTAACAACAGAGAGCAACACACAAGGTTGTGAACTCAGAAGATAGTGAATTATTTCTATGCAGGTTAAGGCCTACACTATGAAGGGTGATTATACCTTTTGCTGGTGGGGCTTCCTTCTTTTTGGGAACAGGAACAGGTTTCTTCTCTTCTGGTACAGGTTTCTTAGGTATTTCGGGCACTTTAAAGATATTAAGAATTTTGGAAATGTTGCATACAAGATAGAAAATGTGAAAGGCAACAGCAGAAATCATGTTTCAGCATCAAAAGTGTGTGTTTCTAAAATAAGCAGAATTGGCCATTGGTGCTAATAAACCCCAGAATCTGACTAAATTAGACACCCAGATTCTAAAGATGCCACTATGGATCTCTTTGTAGGAGATATAATCTACCTTTGACTGGTATCACTGGTATGACTTCTTCTTCAGTTATGAGTTCCTCTTCTTCATGAATGTACTCTTCTTCTTCTTCAAAATACTCCTCTACTTGAGTTACAACTTCCTCTTCAAAGACAATCTCTTCTTGCTCTTGTCTTTTTGGTACTGGCACTTTAAAGAGATTATCTTTAGGTTTGACATTTACGATGACTCAAAGAAATTAAGACACAGTAGGAACACAGCCATTTGTAACAGAAGAAAGAACAGGGTTTATCTTTCCCAGAGAAGAACTTCACACATAGAGCTGTACATGAATTTTACAGCAAAGACGACAAACAACACATTAAAAAGAGTGGTATTAGGTACCTCTAACAGGTGCTGTTACTTCTTTTTTAGGAACAAGTACTTTTTCTTCTGTGACAACTCTCTTGGGCTTCACAGGCACTTGAAATTTAAGTAAAAGGATATTTTATTGTCAGAAACAGGCCACCCAGGCAACGGTTGCTTTGTCACAGTTTGAGCAGACAGAATAATTTTGCAAATGCCTCTCATATGATAGATATACAACTGTTCATTCATAAAAAATTTTGTATGTTCTCTGAAAATGATTCTGAACCTCACTGGGATAAATATAAACAGATATACACAAGTAAGTTTGAAGTAGCAGAACCCAAACGTGAAATGATGCTTAGTGTTCAGGTATCTCTGCTTGTAGGAAATATCCTTTACTGAAAGCTAAATTTCCTTCTGGATAAGTATACTTTCTGAAAGGGCAGAGAAGTTACTTCATAGTTAGAAAAAAAAAAATGACAAGCCACTGAGTTAGGGTTCTTTTTTTTTTTTTTGTAACCTTCAAAATAACTTCAGAATGCATAAATAGTTGTTGAACTGGGGTCAACATTGTTATATCATTACATGATTTTAGATAAGTCAGGAATGTACCAAATGGTTACCAATTTTAAATCCAAGCATTCTATTTTATCTATATTGTAGCCACAGCTATTGTATAATAGGCTATGGATATATTTCAAAATAACTTTTTCTTTTGAAGGTAGCATTACCTTCTTATCCTATGTTGACAGATTTTTATGCCCAACAAATCCTAATGACTAACTCCAAAGATATATAACAATGAAACAAAGCAAACATAGCTACGTTAATTTTTTAAAAGAGGTATTGTAAAAGACCACGATTTTTTTTTTTTTTAAAGATTTTATTTATCTATTTGACAGATAGAAATCACAAGTAGGGAGAGAGGCAGGCAGAGACAGAGAGAAGAGGAAGCAGGCTCCCCGCCAAGCAGAGAGCCCGACGCGGGGCTCGATCCCAGGACCCTGGGCTCATGACCTGAGCGAAAGGCAGAGGCTTTAACCCACTGAGCCACCCAGGCGCCCCAAAGACCACGATTTTGGAAGGAAATGATTATACCTTTAACAGCTGGCTCAGCCACCTGTTCTTTTTCACGTTTGGTAATTGAAATGTGTATTTTTTCCTCAACAAGTTTCTTTGCTTCTTCAGGCACTTTAAAGATATTAATTATTGAAGAGCATTAAAACCAATCACACAACTACCATACACATAAAAATACACACAGAAAAAAACCCCCCACGAAATGTAAGAATCAGGACCACAATACATTCAGTAAAAATAAAAAACAGCAGACAAGGTAGAAAGACATGTTATAGAACATGAGTAACAAAGATGTTTCTCGTAGTTATCACTCTGCAATGTACCTTTGGGTGGTGGAGGTTTGAGTTTCTTGGTAATGGGCACTGGGACTTTTTCTTCAGGGACTACTTTCTTCAGCACTTTAAAATATCAAGATTAACAGATTTTAAAAACCTGAGCCAGATGTCTCAAGAGCCAGATGTAAGAAATATGATGTGCAACACAATATCCCCAAACACACACACAATTTGTTCGCTGCCACTTCAACATGTGTTTATAGTATGACAGACATGTAGGGACATGGGTCTCTCAGGACTCACAATGTCTTGCTCACTCTACCTTTAGTTGGTGGGGCCTTTGGCTTTGTGGGAACTGGTTCTTCTTGGACAGGCTTTACTGGGAGAGGCTTCTCCGGTTCTTTAAAAAAGTACATACAGGGTATATAATGTCAGACTTCGGAACATAATAACAAATTCTATTTCTTTATTTATCTTTTACCTACAGTGTAGCCATAGCCTCTAGAGGTGAGTGAGAATCACAGATCCAAGTAGAATAAGGTCTAAAAGCCCTAAACAAGCTGACAGTACCCTTTCCTACTGCCTTTTTGCTTCAATTAGGTCATTGTAATTCTCTCCTCCATATTAACAGTCTCATTTCACTTCAGGTAGAAAACATCATGGTTAAAACTTCTTTCTATATAATATTGAGTTTTATTTATTTATTTATTATGTTCAATTACCCAACATATAGTACATCATTAGGGGGTTTTTTGGTGGGGGTGGTCTTTCTTTCTTTATATATTATATTTATTTTTTAAAAGATTTTTATTTATTTATTTGACAGAGATAAAGAGCAAGCACAAGTAGGCTGAGCAGCAGGCAGAGGGAGAGGGAGAAGCAGGATCTCCACTGAGCAGAGTGCCCGACACAGGGCTCCATCCCAGGACCCTGGGATCACGACATGAGCCAAAGGCAGATGCTTAAGTGACTGAGACACCCAGGCACCCCATTTTTTCATTTTTTTTTATTATTGTGTTCAATTGGCCAGTATATAGTACGTCATTAGTTTTTGATGTGCTTTCAATGATTCATTATTGTGTATAACACCCAGTCCTCCATGCAATACATGCCCTCCTTAATACCTATCACCTGGTTGTCTCATTCCCCAACCCCCTCCCCTCTGAAACCCTCAGTTTGTTTCCTGGAGTCCAGAGTCTCTCATGATTTGTCTCCCTCTCTGATTTCTTCAGTTTTCCCTCCCTTACCCTACGGCCCTCTGTGTTATTCCTTGTAGGTAATATTGGTTTTTAATGCTACCTGTAAAAATCACATAGAATGTTCTCAAAGTGAAGCTATGAAATGTCAGAAACTGGCTAAGTGAAATAACATTGCTTAATTTCAAAATTCCAGTAGGAACTTATTGAGTAAAATAAAGGAATCGTGTGGAGCAAAATTGTACACCTACAAATTTGATTATCATTAGACAGAACACAACTGCTCGTGTTAGCCTTCGTGTTTGTCTTTACTTTGGAAGCAGTCTTTGTCAGGTTTTCAAGATGGGAACCCTGAGAGAGTGTATTTTTCTATCATGCTTGATAATAACAAACTTTAGAGTAAGAGACGTTCAGACATTCCATGTATTGGAATGATCACAGGCACTTGCAGAGAAACTCGTCACCCTCTTGAGAAAGAAGAGCAAACTTTGTGTCTGAGCAAAAATGAGGGAGGAAATAGATAATTCCCAAAGTCTAACAGTAAGTCTAATAATAACCTTAAGATTTATAGAGGTTTTTTTTTTTTTCTGGAAGTTATGTAAGAAAAAAAAATCTGAATTTGTCAAATGAAATAAAGTTCTTTGCAAATTTCTTTGGGCATCCAAATGTTTGTCCTGCTCTAAAGGAATCTGCATGTATGTAAGGTGATGTTCGGTTTGCAGTCTTGCTCATACCTGTGACATACTCTTCATGCTCTTTATGCTCTTCATAATGTTCAAACTCGCGTTCCTCATATTCTTCATATTGGTCATACTCTTCTGTTGGTTCATACTCCTCAAATTCTTTATAATCATACTCCTCATACTCGTCATACTCCTCTTCCCGTTCTACTGAAACAATTTCCTCTTCCCGGGTGTAAGACCATTCCTTCTCTTCAGTTACGGTTACTTCTAGAATAATATTGACAACAGGCAGCTTTTTACTTGAAGTTCATTTAGGGGTGATAGTGACCATGCACGTTGATTTCATTCTTATGTGATGGATTCATGCACTGGTTATGGGAGAACCTGAATGTCTTTTCCCGGTCAAGGTATTACAGAGTGTACATTTGATATTTATCATTTCAAATGTTAGATTTCCTGCCTTTAGCCAACAATAAGCCAATAAAGGGTAGGAAGTAGCAGGCAGAGGGCTATGTAGTTTCATGCTTCAGTGTAATACTTGGTGAAAGCAAAACATACCTTTCACGGGAGGAGCTTCTCTTTTTGGAACTTCGATGGATACCTTTTCTTCTTTAACAGCTCTTTTTCTGATTTCAGTGACTTTAAAAAGAGTAATTATTAAAAGTGAATTATGAGATCTTGAATATATACATGTTAAGAGATACTGTGTAGGAACAATCCACAGACAAAGACAACCATCACCATGCCCGTCATTCACACTTCTCATTTACGTGGCAAGAAAAAGCAACAGACTTGGAAATAAACACTGTCTAACATACAGAAGAATACTTCTTTCTAACCTGCTTAAGCCTTCAAAGCTATTGAATAAGTTTTTAGGAAGATCAAGTAGTATTTATAAGAGAGTTCAAAAAGACAACGAGACAATAGCAACAGAGACTATCAAACAAGCATTGGACAGAAACTTGAGTCCCATAAATAGTGTCTTCATCTGAATTCTCAAGTAGTTTCAAGAAGCTCCACTGGCACAATGTACAAAACTCAGTATTTAAAAAAAAATTAATTTTATAAAAGCTTGCCACACAAAACAATTCTTTGGGCAGATGAGTTTAGTATACAGACAATAACATATTAGAAAACAAGTACATTTTAAGGGAAAGTACACATTTGGGGGAGCTTCACAATTTTGTGGAAAAGAAAGAAGAGTACTTTCTGGTATCTGAAATGTTGAGCTTTGGATTGATATGAAATTGCACATGCATATGACTTATTTTAAAATGTATTTAAATTATTCTCTCCAAGGATGCCAATTCCACTAGACTAGTTTCAATACCTACATGCTCATTTTGATTTTTGAAAAAGTTAGTATACCTTTTGCTGGTGGTTCCTCCTCTCTCTTAGGTCTGAGTTTTGGAATTTTTTCTTCTGGAACAGCTCTCTTGGGTTCCTCGGGCACTTTAAAGACAGATTTCACTTTAAGGATTTACCCCTCACTCAGACCACAAAAGGCAGTCTTCTAATAGTAACCCAAACATAAAGGACTTGACATTTTCATTATTTAAAACATAAAAAAAAACCCAACTATAACAACGAAAACAACAACAACAAACACCCATAACCAGTGCATTTGGTAAAGAGAAGAGGGTAAGTAAAATAGTCTGTGTATTGAAAGGTCACATATACCTCTTGCTCTTGGAGGCTCCTCTTTTTTAGTTACAGCAACGTGTACTTTTTCTTCTTGGGTAATTTGCATGTGCCTCTCAGTCACTTGAAAGATAATTTTAGGATTAGGGAGTTAAGTTATTTAAAGCGTATTTGGGGGGGGGTGGTAATTGGCCAGAAAGTACTGTGATTTCAGACTACAGCAATTCACAAAATATACACAAATAAACTTCACAACAGTAATACTCCACCCATAGATAAGGCAGTAATACAACAATGGTGTGACCCAAGGACAGCAGTGAGAGAATGAAGGACAAGACCTGTTCCTGGTTTTTGTGTGGGAGGATTTCATTTACCTTTGGTGGGGGGAGGTTCTTCTTTCTTAGCCACTTTTAGAGCAACCCTTTTTTCTGGAACTGGCTTCTTTGGCTCTTCCGGCACTTAAAAGACATCAAGCAACACGGTCAAGCAAACAAGATGAAAAAACATGAAACACAGACACTATTTTCTTGTTAACGTTTTAAAAATTTGAAGAATGGACCACTTTAAGATGGAAAAAGATGGACATTGTTCAAGAATAAAGCAAAGGCCAGAATACCTGGTGGCACCTTTTCCTTTTTGGGAACTGCAGCAGGGACCTTCTTTTCTGGCACAGGTTTCTTAGGTGCTTCAGGAACTTTAGAAAGATTAAGTTGAAGAGTATTAGTTTGCATTACAGAAAAAGTGACATTTGGGGGCTTAGAATTCACCTTTTGCAAAGATCATACGTACACACAAACATTAATGACTCTGTTCAGCAAAAATATCTATACATCAGGGTTGACAAAACTCAGGCAGCATGCAAATGGAAGGCACTGATACAGCCACTGAGACAAAGGATACAGTGTTTCTTTGAGGGAGGACTGTACCTTTAGCTGGTGGGGGTGCCTCTACTTTAGCAGGAATTTTCGGTTTCAGTACCATCTTCTTCTCATGCTTCTCAACCACTTGAAAAGATGATAAAACACGTGTGTAGAAATGCCATAAAAATGTAAGCACTCTGTTTATTTAGCCACGATAGTTATCAAGATAGACAATACTCTATCAGACAATACAAGACTGACTGTAAGAGAAGATAAATAATGGGACGAGCCAAACACAAATAGGGCTAAAATTAATTCGAGGGTTGATATACCTTCTGCCGGTTCGGCTTCCACTCTCTTAGAGATAAAGTGCATCTTTTCTTCCACAACATATTCTTCGGGTTCTTCCATCACTTTAAAGACATCAGTTTTAAAGAAAAGTTGTAGTGTTTTTCATGTTTAATTTCAGCGGTGATTTATTACTTCAAAGAGTAATTACAATAATAAAAAGTTTAACACTTGCCAAATCCCCGACTGTTCCCATTTAAAACCTCCTCAAAGTGCATTTTAATTGAAGTGTATGCCTTAATAAAGAATTTGGGAAATAAGTTTCAGTAATTTAATTTTCAAGTGTATTGTAAAGAGAGTAATGCTTGTATTCACAGGAAGAAGAAGACAAGTACAAGACATAAAAACAGTCCTAGTGGCTCAATCAATAACAAGCATTTGAAGATAAGTTTCAAAAATAACAGAACACTCTAGATTTGAAGGCTTCGGGGCAGGAACATAAACTTGAGGAAACATAATGGATGATAAAAAAGAAAAGACCTGTATTACATGTGAAAAACCTACTGAGGACTTGGAAACAAGTTTTTTTTTTTGTTTTTTTTTTTCCTAGTTTTGTGGGGGCAAGTACAGAAGAAGAGGCAGGTGTCTTCATATGGTTTTTGAGCCTATATGTATAAAGTTAACTACAGAATAGGAAGATCTAATTGTAGACATATCTCTTTACACTAGAAGTAAACTTAACAGGCTACCCACCTTTTCCCTAGATCAAGACTTAATGAAAACAAAGAATATTATAGAATATCTCTCTTTTCAGGTATAAGACTGAAAGAGATTTATAACAGATACTGTTAAAAATTGAAATCAGATTCATGCAATGGGAACTTTTCTTGTGTACATGTTATGTTTGGTTTCCCAAGCATATCTAGAAGGGATGGGGCCCTTTTTGATCTATCAGATTCCTGACTTATGCCCAACACCTTGGCCCTTCCCAGGAAGTACAACAGAACCACTGGGCTTCCTCATGGAGTCGTGTCCCATCCTGCTCTATTCCAAGCTATCTCATTAAGACAGCACATCAGAATTTCACAAGGAGTTTTCTTCTACATGGAGAAGTGGGGCACATTTTATTAGTCAGAAATGCACTCAAGGGCATCTACATATAGAATTCTATTCTTTTTTTTTTTTTAGGAAGAGAATTAATTTGTTATAGAACTTACTGATTTTTCTTTGAAGCAGAACTACATTAGAACTTTCTTAGGAAAGTTCTTTCAGATAAATAGCTTTAGTCAGAGTGCTGGACTTTAGCGGTAAACCTAGTGGTATCTTAATTCATTGCAAAGGACTGAAATAAAGTTCATTGTTCAATCCTTAAGAAACTGTAGAAAACTAGCATTATAGGTTATAGGTATAGGAATGTCTAAACAACAAACTAATTTAATCAAAGATATTACATAATTGTTATTCCATACATGAAATAGAAGACCTATGTGTTCAGTGCTTCACTCTCAAATGGCCTTGACTTCTGGAATGTAATAAGGTAATACAATTTCTTCTTCATTTAAAAACTGTGAGCCAGGATGCATTAGTGAGTTGTGCTATAAAAACTGCTTTCTCTTACCCATGTTTTAGACATTAGACTACCAGGTGATGTTCATGCTGGCCCACCATGCTAAAACCAAGTGCTGTCTACTGAAAGGATAACTGTAGATGGAAACACCTGCACCATTAATTGCATGTAAATATAAGACCTCCCCCTCAATTCCCACCCACATGGCCAAGTAAGAGACGAAAGACAAGCTATACATTGGACTTTTACTCTAAGTAATGTTCCTGAATCTTGTGTTTTGATCAAAAGATACATCTAACGAGGCCCTTGGATATTCACTGAATTTGTGTCCACTTTCATCAATCTGATAAACAATCTGTGCAAGAAAACAGCTCATCAATACTCCAGATCATCTCTAGCTCATTGGCATTGTTTACCTTCATATTCTGTAACCTCCACTTCCTCTTCCTCTCTTTCCTCTTCTCTATAAACTGAAACGGATACTCTTTCCTCTTCTTCTGAATAACTCCACTCCTCCTCTGTGGATATTTTAAAAGATAGTATTTAATTTAAATTCAGGCCCCTGGAAACACTGGGAATAGCCATGTGTTCCCTACAGCTGGATAGTGGTTCTTATAACTGCTGAACAGGACTTCCTCATCACATGGAAGAGAGAGCTGATTTAAGATTAAGATAAGGGGACTATATAGCCCAAGACTGAGAAGAATATTCAAATCATGTCCAAATGTGGCCATGTTGACAATTATCACATTTTCAGCATCCCATTCACTGTCTTGAAATGATTTAAGACCATTGCAGACACAAAAGACTCAGTCTCAGAAGGCTACGGCCAGTAGACACTGATAAGGACAACTTACAAGGTTAACAGTCACATCTGGAAAGAAAGACTTCGAGGAAACACACACACCCATTTCTCCCCTCACTTCTGATTATATACCTTCATGTCGCATGATTTCCACTGTTTGAGGAACTGCAACAGATAATCTTTCTTCGGCAGCGAATCTTTTTTCTTCTACCACAGTTTTCTTAGAAACTTCAGCTTTAAAAAAGCATTAAGTTGAAGTGTAAAAGATCAAGAATCTTAAAAATCCTACTTACCTAAGAGTTTGGGGAAGAAATGCATGGTATGCCACTCTCACTAACAAAATGGGAAAACGAGTCACGCAACAAACATCATGAGGATACACATACATACACACACACACACCCTATCAGAAGAGAGAAGGAGGGTCACACAAGAAGACACCAGATAGAACAAGAACTACCAGGCAACAAGATTTTTGTCAGAGGTCTGAGAAAAATCCTACCTCGGGGAGGAGGAGGAGCTTTCTTAGCGACAGGAACTGGTACAGAAACTTTCTCTTCAGGGACAGGTTTCTTTCGTAGAACTGGCATTTAGAAACATGCACTTTTAGAACTTCAGAGTTATCTCACTGAAGCCCAACCCCAAACACAGATATACACCCACAATGTATGCATATCACAAAGCCATCAAAACCACCATTTGCCTTCTTACATGATATTACATAAAGATGGTTCTTGGAAAGACAGAGAGACAATACCTTTTGGTGGTGGAGCTTCTTCTTCTTTTTGAGGAACAGGTCTTCTTTCTTCAGGAACTTTCTTCTTTGGTATTTCTGGCACTTAAAGATAGCATTTGATTTTAAGATTCTCAGAAAGGCAAAATAAAAGAGCAACACAGAATCGGCATGCCCATTAAAGAAGGCATGCAATTAAAGAAGCTTGAAGGAGGTTATTTATGACAAGGTTATTTATGAAGATGGAATTAAGTACCTGCTGGTGGTGGAGATTCCTCTCTTTGAGTAACAATGGTTATTTTTTCTTCTGTGACAACCCTCTCCTGTACTTCAGGAACTTGAAAAGACATTAATTTTTAGAAATGACTGCATTTTCCAAAGTAGCTAATTTATAGCTATTTTTTAAGAAAGTAGGCAGGTGGACAGACACTTCTATTGAATTATTACTCATACCACAAAACACTCATTTTCAATTAAACTAACTCAACAGATAAACACAAAAATGTTTTGTACTCAAGATATAAAAAATAGGGCTTCTTTAGCAAGCAAGGCACTATACCTTTACCTGGTGGAGCTTCCTTTTTCTTTGCAACAGGAACAGGTATCTTTTCTTCAGGAACAGGTTTCTTTGGCACTTCTGGAACTTAGAGTTTTTAAAACAGAACATTAATTCAACATATGCCACTTTATGAATGGATATAGGCACATACACCAATCTTTAGTAGTTCATTAATGCTATAGAGTTTCTATGCATTGACAAAATAATGCAGAAAATTAAACTATGATGTTAAAAAGGTCACAATGTAATAAATGTCACGAATAATGTTACAGAGGCATTTAGGCAATTAAAAATGAGTCATATACACAAAAAGATATGTATAAAATTCATTTGTTATATATTGGTATGCTTTTGATAAAAACAAATTAGTCAGTGACTACACAAATGATATAGATTGTAGATATAGAATGTAGCAAAGTCTTATTAGGCTTTTTATCAAGAAATGGAATCCATAATAATAATGGATTTAATTTATCTAGGACTATTTTAGACTAAGACATAGTTAGAACATTTGTATCTATATGATACCATTTTGTTCCATTTCTCTTCTGATTTTGTTTGGTTTTGGTGCAACTATAGTTTATTTGCTACTCAGGAAACACTCATGATAGAGTAGGCTTCTCAATCTGATAGCCATGTGTCAGTGACTTTTGGGGAGTTCTTTATATGACATTTTGTGAGTATACATATATATGCTTTTCTCTAAGAGACTCCATTACTTTCAACAGGATCTCTGACCCAAAAAGGTTTACAATGACTTAGTTTCTCTATTCTAAGTGTTAATGATGTGGGATTTTTAAACTGGCAGATGCAATTTAACAGCACGCATTGCTGGCAATAATTGTTTCCATTTTAAATAAGATAGTTTTTGTGAACTCCTGCACCTCTATGCTTGCATTTGTAATATTCTAATGTAATTACACAGACATATACATTTGTGTCTGTATTTATTATCTATACACGGGTGTTTATACATATATATTTTTTACTATGTATATTTATTTTTACTGGTAGGTGAGACATGCCTCTGTATCTCCCTCAGCAGTGATCAAGGGCTTTGGTATTAGTACTGGTTTTCATAATATGACCTTTTAATGTATCTTATTTTCACATAACCATATTTTAATGACTGGATAATCAGAAATCATATTTTGATGATTAAATAATCAGGAATCATTTTTTTTTTAAAGTACGACCCAGAATTCTGAAAGTCAAGAATTTGAGAAAGAGAGAAACAGATTTGTTTTGGGAAGAAAATGGAAAATGGGAAGTCAGACACAATGGGAACACTATTTAAAATGTGTGATTTCAGTAAGCCTGGTTTTCCTAAATCGGATGATACTGAATTCTTACTGAATCTCTCTGTACAGACCAGACGTATGCAGTTTGTAGCTTCGCTGCATCCGTAAGATAGTGTCTCTAACATCACCAACCCCCCCCCAAAGAACAAACCAAATTCAAAAACCAAAATAAAGGAATTAGCACATTGAATCCAAACATACGCATATGAAAGGTCCCCTGACTAGTTAATCAGAGAACTGCAACGCTTACTGTAAATATTGACATTCAGTTAATGTCAGGAAACATGGTCAAAGTAAATGTCAAAAATCAATGTTTCCAACTAGTCTAGACTTGCTGCTCTTGACTTTTCATTAGAGTGGAGTTACCAGCAGCATTGTATACATCTTTATCTCGTTAACATTCAGTTCTGTCAGACACTTTCCAGTTGTGACTCTGTAACTCATCCTAATTCACGGAAGTGTTTTTTTATTAAGAAAAATCGCAAAGATGAGGGGTAAAAGAGTCTTTCTAGAAAGATGCCTGTAGAAGATGAGTTTCACAAAGATTTCTTCTTTCTCTATCAGAGGAAAGATAGTAAAAATTTAATATAGCATTTGGACATAGTTGCTTATTTTAAGAACACTTTCTGGTGGTGCCTTTGAAATTGTTCAGTGTCATAAATAATGTATGCCAAGAATATATAGCCTTGGAAGGTAACCAACAAATGAAAACACGAGGGGCATCTAAAAGACACAGAACAGTAAGTTAGCATAGTACACTATGAAGACCATATAAAGCAGAACACTGGCATTTGGGGCAAAGGGCTGCCCCCTGATCAGTTCTGGTGTACCTTTTGGGGGAGCGGCAGGTTCCTTTTTGGGTACAGGAACAGGTTTTTTCTCCTCAGGCACAGGTTTCTTGGGAACTTCAGGAACTTTAAAGATAACATTGTGAAAACAATGTTGAGAGTTCTAGTTTCCTTCTGAGCATTAAGATTACACTAAAGCATCAATCCTCAGTAAGAGCGTAAGAATTTAGGCAGTCATTAAACATGCTCTACTCGTGGCAGACCTCTATGCAAAATAAATCGATACCACAGAGACGCTACATACATTTCATGAAACCAACACCCAGTTAGTATGGTCTAAAGTTACTGATACTTGTACAACACAGTACCACAGCTAATGAGATCAACATACAGAGAAAACATCACAAATCATTTACAGATGCTATTTCGTTCATACATAGATCCCACAGAAAAAGATACAAAAAGATAGACACCAACAACTTTTTTTTCCAAAATATTATTCTACCTTTGGCTGGTGGAGGCTCCACCTTTTTAGGAATGGGAACGGCAACCTCTTCTTCTGGGACTCGTTTCTTAGGTGGCTCGGGGACTTTAAAAAAAATGCCATTTTTGAGAAATTGTGTGGTTTTACAACAAGGCAGGACAGCATTAAAATAAAGAGTAGACACATCTCATAATTTTATGCCAGATGAATGCAAGAAAACTCCATGTTGGAAGCAAGAGGCAAGGGAACCAGAGGAAAGACTAATTAGAAAAAGTTGTGGTTGTTATTGACCTTCAACTGCAGGAGCCTTCACTTGGCTAGGAACAGCTAGGAGCTGCCCTTCCTTAGAGGTGCCAGTGCCTGAGATGCCGGTTTTAGAAACTTTACATTTATAAAGCAAGTGCATTATAACAATTGCATTACATTATCTTAAATATTTTTTGTATCCTAAATGTTTAACAATTTGGGTGGGACATGTGGGGGAGGACGAGCTCTCATTTGTAGCAGCTGCAGATTTTCAATTTCTGGGGCGGGGTAAATACTCCCACCCTGGCTAACAAGGGAGACATCAGGGTCGTGGAGGTGGGAAGGACGCGCGGCAGCCCACCGCAATCTAGCACTTCCACCGCCTAGCCCCAGTGGATGTAAACAACAGAGAGAATAACAATATGCTGTACAAGTGGAAGTAAGCCGTCAAAACGGCTTATCATAGATTTCAATATAATTTGTTTAATTGTGAGTTTACAGAGCTCAACTTTTAATCACGGAGGTGTTGAACACTCGGTAGCAAAATTTCTGCAAATTCAACCATCAGCTCTGGTGAGTTGGCACAAGCTGGCTCCAGGATATCAAATTTCTACTCCCAAGTAGGTGGTCAACAGATTGTAAGGTCCCTGAAGCAGGGGCCAGAGCCTCCAATCATTGTTGTCTCGCCTCCCCTGGAATGTCCACTATACCTAGTGGCTGTAGTTCTGCTGACTGTGTGACCAAGACCATTCCATAGTATTAACATACCCAGAGGCTTACAATGGAACCTTTAAAAGATTTTAAATTTAGAAGGAATCACTGATACCTTTAGGTGGAGGCTCAATCTTTTTGGAAACAGCAACATGAATTTTCTCTTCAGTAACAGTTTTCTTCTGTACCTCGGGGACTTTAAAAAATGTACATCTGAATTACTGGCATGCCATATTAAGGGTGGCAATTATAGTTCACAAAGAATATTGAAATACAAACTAAAACAGAGACAAGTGTGCAATGAAAAAACGACAGAGAGCTACAAGGAGACAGAAACGCCTACATAATCGCAAATTAGGTCTGAAGAAGGGGGATCAAAATTCATCTAAAACCCTTCCATTCAAGCCCCCAAATTCAAATGTGCCTTATACCTGTGACTGACATCTCCTCCTCTGTGTGAGAGGCAAAGAACATCTTTTCTTCTGAAATAACCATCTTCTTTGTATGCACGGCTGGTACTTTAAAGAGAGTATTTCACATTTAGTATTTCTTTTTCTAGGACAAGATACCTGATCAAATACATATGTGTAAATTTGTACATTACATGTAACATACATTACATGTAAGTCTTTAGACACAGAATGAGTGGGTTAATATGAGTAGCCTCAGAATAAATTTAGTATTGACAAGAATACAAACCATGTTCTGATATATAGGGACACATGACCCATGCAGCTTTATCAAAGATTATTAAATGGGAATCAAATAGACACAACTTCTTCACACGTAATGTGGTGCTTTTCCAAATCCACTACGGTTTATTCATGTAAACAAGAGGATAGGGAATATTATATGCAATGGAATGCCTTGCATAGTAAAGTTAGAAGACTATTTATTAAACAGAATCTTCCTTTAATTAAAAAAAATGTAATTCTAAAGCAGAATTAGAAACAAGGGGAATGTTATTGTTTCCTTAAATTATACATATGTACAACTCAACATAAGATATATACTGTAGAAGAATGTATTTTGGTAGTTTCAGATTTGTGAACTCTTTAAATATGTACACATATAGACATAAATGAAAATGTTTAAGACTTGTAGCTGGAAAGACAAAGATGTATACCTTTCACTTCAATAACTTCTTCCTGCACTGGAATCCGAGGTTTTTGTGGAACAATCTTCTTTGAAACTTCGGGTACTTAAAAAATATGTACAAATATATTTGTATTGTGAAGAATATTGCTTTGCACAAAATTTAAAAATATCTTAGTTTAGATGATTACATAAATAACTAACATGGGAATATACATCAGTAAACAGATGACATGTGTACATGGTATTAGAAATGTTTAAATCATAATACCTTTGGTGACTTGAACTTTCTGTTCCTCCATTCTTCGAGAAGTCTTTTCAATTTTTTCAACTACTGGCTTCTTTACAACTGCAAGCATTTTAAAGAAATTGCAGTACTTTTAGAATTTCTATTCAAACTCTCTCTTTGTCCCTATGTATCTGTCTATGTATCTACAGAAATATATATGTCTACATGCATATATACATATATATACATATATAATTTTTAAGAAAGAAATGAGTCTGGTACTTCGAACTTTAAGTACAAATTTCTGTACTTGAAATATTTTGGTTGTTTTAAAAAATATTTATCATAACCATCTTTTTATCATCTTTTTAATTTTTGCATTAAGTACGTTAGATATTCTTAGGAAAAAAATTCATTGATGCAATAAAGCTTAGAGAAGAAGTTGTGCCTATTGGATTGGACTGGTGACTTATACATCTTTGCCAAACAAGCCATGACAATGATGTGGATGTTCTGATCTAGTTCAAGAATCCCGAATACAAACCTTTTGGAGGCGGGGCTTTCTTTTCAGGCACTTTGGCTGGAATTTTTCTCTCGTGTGATTCTTTAACAAAAACAGAGGAATAAAAAGGGATGCTTAAATAAGTTCTAGCAGACTGTATGAACTGCAAAGGAAATAAGAATATATATTTGCGGAAAGTATTGCGTTTGGGATCTGTATGGCTAACATGATCCCTGGCGCTGGATTTCGAAGCAGGATCGAGCAGAGAACAGAGGGGCGCGGAAGTAAGCCCTGAACTCCTGCATTAGACGACAACCCTCGGGGTTTCGTGATAGGGCAACATGATTTGACTTAACAATGTCAAAGCCTGAAAGTGACTGAAGAAATGCCAAGAGGAAGTTTCTAAAAAGGTCTAACTTTGAAAGATCGAAATGGTCATTTCACCGCTTTCCTGTCTATTGCAGCTCAGGTTCATAGCCCTGAAAATATCACACACTGAGGAAAAGAGAAAAGAAGTGACCCCGGTCGATACACACCTTCGTAAACCTCCTTTTGCACTTGGATCACTTCTCTCTCTTGGTAAGTTTCCTCCCAGTCTTCCTCCCCTTCGTCATAACCTTCTTCCCTTTCATAGTATTCCTGGCCTTCCTCGAAGTCTTCTTCCCATTCCTCGTGAACTTCTCTCTTTCCTTCTACCTTGGTCTCCTCATAGTCTTCCTCCGGTTCTTCATAGTAAGGTTCTTCATATGGCTCTGTGTATGGCTCCACTTCAAGTTCGTCATAAGGTTCTTCCAGAGATTCGATGAAAAGTTTCTTCTCCTCGTAGACAGCACGCTTCTTCTCATACACAGCTTCTTGTTCTTTGTGAACCTCTTTCTTTCTGGTTATGGTCGTTATTTTTACTTCTTCAGCCTTGGAGGATACATCAATAATTTCAGGAGCTGAAATAAACAAACAAATAAATAGACAATATTAGCGTACTAATTATATTCATACCGTTACTTCATAAACCAAAGTCTATGTTGTCAAACAGTATCAGTATCTCAGATCTCAGTCTGATGTCGATAATTTATTACATCTTCTGTCTACTGGTTCCGTTTACTTTTTTGTTGGCTATGGAACACAATAAAGAGTGTGGAGAGGCACTCACTCTTCATTTGGGGATTTTTCCAGTGTGAACACAATGGTATTCAGTAACTATCCAGTGGACACATCTGACACATCTTCCATTGTTCTATGGGAACTCCAGTTTAGAAAGCCCCTGGGGTCTCACAGGATTTTTTAACATTTGATCATTTAATGGAATTTACATGTAATGTTAACCTCTATTTAAGTTTCCAATTTCTCTTTCAGAAACATTTCTAATTTTAAAGCTACACTTTTGATAGTTGAATATGACTCTATCATCAGTTAAAAATAATACTCAAAATTGTGTAACCAAATCAATTAGTTGCTTTTATAATAACTTTTTAAAAAATTAACACTAACATTGTTTACATGATCCTTAGCACCCGTGTTAGCTGCAAATGAAGCCAAGAGGACAATGCCTCCCTTTCCATCCCTCACCCAGTGCTTTCTCTGTGTCCACGGCACTGAGGCTGCATAATCATCTGCCTGCACTTCCTTTCCAGGGACTAGAGAGATAGAACATAGTGATTTCTCGTGCTAATTCTCATATGGCTGAGGAGATGCCTTAACTTTACAATCAGCTAGAAGCCTTCTATTTGAAAATAAGAATACAAAGCAGTGATGCACATCTCAGAGATACAAAAAACATTTAACAATATCTTTTCATTTACCTTTAGCTGGAATCAAGGCAGTAGGAGGCGGGGGTTTCTTGTCAACCTCTGGGATTTTAAAAAATAGAATGTTTATTTTTAGATAATGCATGATTTAATGTTTACTAATCCTGTGCATCTTTGTCAGTCATTTGTACAATCTGTGACTACTGCTAACATACAAAATGCCTTTATAATTTCTAGATGTATCTCACCAGCATTGCGATGGAATGCCATATTAACAACAATGGGGAAAGGCTGAACTTTGATTCTAGCTTAGGTTGATTTAAAACATTTTCAATCAACATGAAACATTAAGAGACTATTCAGTAAGTCTAATGCTAGTCTAATGTTTGATTTTTTCAATGGTTAACTGTAAAGCTGAGGAAATACCCATGCTTTATGAGTGCTCTCTTCTGCCATAATGTTTCTGGGAGTGGTGTCCTGTGCTCCTGGATCCTCCTCCTTTCAGGAGGGATCTGATCTTAGTTAAGCATGTGAAACTATGCTTAAATTTAGTGATCTAATCTTCCTCTTAAAACTCTTCCAGGATCACTTGGGTGGCTCAACTGATTAAGTGACTGCCTTTGGCTTGGGTCATGATCCCAGGGTCCTGGGATTGAGTCCTACGTTTGGCTCCCTGCTCAGTGGGGAGCCTGCGTCTCCCCCTCCTACACCCCTGCTTGTGCTCTCTCTCTCTCTGTCAAATAAATAAATAAATAAATAAATAAATTCTTAAAAAAACAAAAACCCTCTTCCAGGATATAGTTTTAAAACTATATTTAAAATTATATTTAAAATGGGGGCGGGGGTGCCTGCGTGGTTCAGTAGGTTAAGCTTCTGCCTTTGGCTCAGGTGATGATGTCAGAGTCCTGGGATCGAGCCCCGCATCTGGCTCTCTGCTCAGTGGGGAGCCTGCTTCCCCCTCTCTCTCTGCCTACTCTGATCTCCCTGTCAAATAAATAAACAAAATCTTAAAAAAAAAAAAAAGGAAGTAATTGAACTAATCTTCCTTCAAACAAACTGGGGGTTGCTGGGGGGAGGTGGGATTGGGAGAGGGGGAGCGGGCTATGGACATTGGGGAGGGGAGGCGAACCATAAGAGACTATGGACTCTGAAAAAGAACCTGAGGGTTTTGAAGGGTCAGGGGTGGGAGGTTGGGGGAACAGGTGGTGGGTAATGGGGAGGGCACGTTTTGCATGGAGCACTGGGTGTTGTGCAAAAAGAATGAATACTGTTACGCTGAAAAAATAAATAAAATGGAAAAAAAAATAAACAAAAACAAACAAACAAACAAAAAAAAGCATTTTGTTTTTCTGCAGGGACTGACAGTTCAGGTGAGCCAGGAAGGGTTCAGAGTTGGGCTGGAGCAGCTACTGGAAATTAGCACTGGTCTTTGGCTGTCTATTGGTAGGACCGGATCAAGAGCAGCTGTGGGACAGGTAGGCAGTGCCCTCCAGAGATAACAAGAACACTCTGGTGTTACCACTGTGTGCCATGGGCAGACACAGGCACAGGAGGATGGGGAGAAAAAAAAAAGGAAAGAGTAGAAAGTTGATAAAGAGAAAGCAAGGGCTGAGTTCTAGAAGACAATGAGAGTGAATGAAGGCAGAGCCTCCGTTTTGGGAATTCAAACTCTTACTTTCCTCCACCCTCCACTATTTGGGGTTTAAAACTGTTAACTTGGAGAAAAGCTGTAAGACTCAATTTTCATTAATTAATGATAATACCTGTAGGTTCTTCTTTGGGCTTCACAATTTTTTTGGTATCTTTCTTCACAGCTTTTTTGGTTACTAAAAAATAAGATATCAGACATAAGCAAGTAAAATGCTTTCAGGAAACAAAGAGGTTTTATTGAAATACTTTATTTTTTCATATGTTTTGATGGTAGTGAGACTCTTGCCACCTAATTGCAAGATACCTGTTTCAGAAAGGTCTTGCGCTAGAATGCAGAACATGGTTTTTGGATGGAGATAGAACATGTAGGGTGATTCTACATCTTCACTGATTTTATGCCTGCCTACAGTTTTCAAAACACACAGAATGTGAACATAAGTGATACCATAAATAAAAAAGGTACATGTCTTTACTTTGTTTCACTTAGATAAGAACACTTCACTTAGATAAGAAATTTATCAGGATGAAGAATAACAAGTGAATTTGTAAAGTTAAAAGTCCTATCTATGATATTGTGGAAATTTTCTTTGTTGTTGCTGACATTATACCTTGATCATAGCCCCTACTTATAACTTGAGTTATGGCTCTTAATATTCATGAATAAATAACACTGTTATTAATTTTTAAAATATGATTTAATTTCCCAAGTTCCCCAGTGGGTAGTCAAACTTAGCCCTGTTGCCAGTGGTGCTCAAAGACTAAATCATTCATTAAGGTAAATTGTTACTCCTGACAACAAATATAAGTATAAATTTATGATTTTTTGATTCTTGTTCCTCTCTGCTATTAAAAGTAGATAAAAAAAGAAAAGAA
The DNA here is from genome assembly GCF_922984935.1 of Meles meles. Classification (NCBI taxonomy): domain Eukaryota; kingdom Metazoa; phylum Chordata; class Mammalia; order Carnivora; family Mustelidae; genus Meles; species Meles meles. Next base: position 74,862,207 of record NC_060074.1, read on the forward strand.
ATAAAAGTAGATGAAATATATGTAAGTCTTCATATAAATTATAAAAATGCTTTTATTTGTTATTGAGATGTATTAGTCACAATACTGGAAGGTTTTTTGTTTTTTTTTTCCCCCACTGAATTTTCCCCGAGGCTGGCTGAACACCAGCTCAAGCTCTTGATACCAGAGGTAGCAGATATTGGAGTACTAGCATGCCAAACCCTGGAAACCACTACAGAAAATATGACCATGGAAAAATCTGGCTTTGACATGCAGAATTTCTTCCTAAAGCAAGGAGAATTCTGACAGCAATTCTTAACTACCCAGAACTCTAGAAAGTCCCAGGTAGTCTGTTGATTAATTTAGTTGAGCAGCTTGGGGAACAAATAGTATAATCTGTCTATTGAAATATTTGAAAAGGGAAGTTGCTTGACACACTCAAGAGCTCCTTATTAGTGAACTTATTCCTTAGATAAGAAAAAAAAATCCAATATATCAAAGATACTCTAAATCACATTTCTGTAACAAAATAGTGAATTTTAAAAAGGTGTCAACTTTGTCATTGAGAAAAAGGACACTGTAACTTGCAACATGACTATAAACTAGTATGGTTTATTTCCAGAAGCTTCACTAGAAATTAATTCTATTATTTTATTGTTATATATGTAGTTACATATAACTAAAATATATAAAATATGAAACATGAAATCCATTTTCCATTAATGTTTCAGTGATTACATCAAGATGAAATATCTTAATATTAAGCATTGCATTTGGTTTGTCTGATGATTTTCAGTGTTTTAATCACCTGTCTTACACATTTCATCAGAGCAAATAGTTCTGAAAGGCAATTTAACCTGTTGGCCACTAGAGGGCCAACATGTTGCATCAGACGGCATGTTCTGGTCTGCGATAGTTGATTATGTATTTTGACATTTACATTTAGGTAGATAGCATAAAATACCTTCAATGCGTTTTGCTGGTGGCTTCTTTTCTTCAGGTGATGGTAGCAACAGAGGAATAGGAGGAACAACCATAGGAGGGATTTCTGAGGAAAAGAAATGCCATCATCATGGTGTGGTTTCTTATTTTGTGTGAAGTATAATGAAAAGTCTTATGAGTTACTGAATCATAGGTGTTATAGTACCAATTCGTCAATCAGCACAAATAAAAACAGCATATACCTGTAGTTGTTACTACTCTCTTGCTTTGACTTTTAATTACACAATGAAGACTATGACACACAAGGATGTGTTCTGGCTCTCTACTATGGCTAATTTCCTAATGGTCCAGAACATTGTTCCTGCAAGTCCAGGTGTTATGCTGGGTCTTACCTTCTGGAGGCACTGCTCTGATAGGCATGGTTGGGATTGGAACTCTGGAGTCAGGAATATCTGAAAAGGAACAATTGATGGTAAGCATGGAGGCACTGAGACCACACATATTTATTAGACAACTAAGATGTGCTTGTCAGGCATTTCCAACAGCAGAATCTAATACACAGACACAGAGATATTAGTATTCTTTTATATGCAACCACATAGGTATGCTTATTCTCTGTGGAAACTGGTGCTGTTCTATGGCCACACAATTTTGGCATGATCCTAGATATCAGCTGGATGAGACCTTCCTATCTCTCATTTCCCAAGCTCACAAAGCCTAACAGTTATATTACTTCCTGAAAATCATTTCACTGAATAAGATCTTACTGAAAAACCTAAAGATTATTTTTAGACATTTCAGTTTGGCTTATATCATTTACAAAATTCTGCTGAATATATTTGAGCAAGGGTTGATTTTTCTTTTCTTTTCTTTTTTTTTTTTTTTTAACTTACCAGGAGGCTTCATCTCAAGCTTAATTTCTGCAAAAGAAAAAAAAATGGCATTTTTGTATTTAGAGTCGTCTGGGCAGGACTGTTTCAGGGATTGCAATGTGGCTTAAATCGGGGTGTTCTCTGACCTTTAGTCGTTAAGTACAGCTCTGCTGTGCTTCTTGCTTCACCTCTTGGTTCCAGTCGAGCAATTACTGAATAGACACCTAAGAAGAATCATCAAACTTTTACTTCCTGGTACGTCTGTAAATAACACTTCTTTATTTAAATACAGTATGGATTTATTTATCATTCTCTTTCCTAAAAAAAGTATTCTACATAGAATTACAGAGTGTAAGTTAGGGTAGAAATACGTAAAACAGACAAGATTTAAATTATATATTCACAGGGATGCTGTCCACTAAATTACCTTCATCATCTGGGGTCACATTGTGGATGGTCATATAATGGCAGCGACCATCGTTCCTGAAGTTGTACTTCTGGCTCTCAGTCAGTTCTGTTGGTCCTTTGTACCACGTTACGATGGCGTCATCAAAGGACACTTCGCATTCGAAGGTGGCAGACTGATGCTCGCTCACCACAATGTTCTGTATGCGCTTCGTAAACTGAATTGGTTCAGCTGTTTAAGTACAAAGGAGAGTAAAAGTGAGATTGTACAGGGAGGAAATTTTTCCACTGTGCTTTCCCCTCAGATATCCAAAGCCTCCACCTGTGTATCCAGCTGGAAAAATAACACAGGCTGAAAATATAGAAAAAAGGAAAGTGCTCTGTTTTGCATCAGTAACAAGAAATTATCCCCATACTTAAGTGTATTTCTTCAGGACCAACGTAGCAAAGAGTAAGAAATCCATGGGAGTCCTTAAAGCATTTGCACAAAAGCAAGAGTCAAAGGGGCTTAAGACCCAAAGGTCAAATTAAACTTTAAAAATATTAGTGAAATTGGGGCTTCAAAATAAAGGGAACATAAACTCTATAACTTATTCACCTCTGGAATTCTTTCCTCTGTTAGAGAATTTTCCTATTCAGGACCTAGAATTGTTTATTGTCTAGTATGCCATAACTTTCCTTGTGAAACTTTAAACTCAAGAGAAATCTGAACTTCTCAATTTCAGATGGTTCACTTTTGAGAGTTCTGAAACCTGCTTTGTAAGCACCTGTGGCCATGTACAAAGGGCTCACCCCGCACCCCACACTGGGAATGAATGGCAAGGGTATTTAGTAGGGGAATGGGCTGCAGTAGAGGGTCCTTTGGCAAGATTTTACCTAGAAGTCTGGAATTCAGTGTCTAACTGTATCAAGAATATCTCAGACATCATAAATACTCTGGTGAGTCTTTTTTTTTTTTAAAGGATAATATAAGAATGCAATTATTTAAAAAATGAGAAGTAGTTTCAAATGGATCCTTCACATGGAAACCTACTAAAATTTTCTGACCTTTAAAATAAAACCAGGCATTGATATCCATTTAAAGCAAGCCTGAGATGTTGAAATGTTTGTGTAAATAAGTCATCTAATTATATTTTAACAACTATAAATGGGCACCCACCACTATGCTGAAACATCGTTATAGCTAAAATGTTGCTCACTACAGTTCAAGGGTGTTTTCAAACAGTGCATATGATCAAAGGATTAGAAAATAAATATTATTGCTCCTAAATCCTGAGATTTCCCTTTATCTCAGAGATTAAGAAGGTTGGAATATAATCCTCACATGAAAGAATTATTTTGCAAAAGAGCTGCTAATCAGATATGACATTGTTAATTTTATCTAAAAAGTTTCAGACAAGTTAATCTCACACAAATTAATTTCTATAGACAAAAAAGATTTTTTAGATATATTAGATATAGCCAAGATCTTTCAGCAATAGCTATAAAATCTAGTCATTTCCAAGATCTCTATCTTACAATGAGAATCACAGAGGTGAGAAGTATGTAATTTAGTAAAATTACAAGGATTAGCAGAATTATGAAAGCCAAGTAACTGTTAGTCATGTCTTTGTATGGACTGAAATCTGCCTTTGGTGAAAGAAAAAAAACATGCAAAAGATCCAGCACTTCTGTGAACATGTCTCTTGATTTAGTGTGCATCTTGAGATGTGAGTGAATGCTGGGAGCGTGTGCTGGGAAAGGAAAACACACGGGCACTTTGAAATACGTGCAATGGCAGGGCGGCCACGGAAGGGGTCCTGCACATTTGCCATTGACTTTTGCACGGATAACCCCAGTTGTGGCCATTCACCCACCTTCGATTCTGAGCTCTGCTGAAGTTTCAAGGTCTTCATATTTGCAGGTGTACTGCCCCTGGTCTTCTGCTCGAACATCAGCAATGGTCAGTTTATGGACTTTGTGTTCCACTTCTGTCTTATGTCTAGCCTGGGGCTTAAGGATTCTGCCATTTCTGAACCATTCAGATTTTACATTTGGCATGGAAAACTGGCATGTCATGGTGCAAGTCTGGCCTTCTTTCAAAGTAACATCCTGAAGATGCCGTTCCCAGGCAGGTTCTGCAGGCATGACACAGAAAACATTTTGTTTAATATACATGCAGATGTGCTCAACAGTAAATGAATCTCACATGTTGTTTTTTTTTTTTTAATAAAATGTTTTCTACTTACCGATTACAGTTAGTTTAGCACTAGCGATGTGTGGACCACACACCAGCCTATAATTGCCCTGATCTTTAAGTTGACAGTTTTTGACTCTGAGTGTATGTCGATCACCATCAATACTTATTTCAAATTTATCACTGGGTTCCAGTTTTTCAGTCCCTTTGTACCATGAAAGCTTGATTTCTGGATAATTAATCTTAATGTCAATTTCGAACACAGCATCATCATCTTTCAAAACTGTCTGATTCTCAATGTCCTTGATCAGAGTGACAGGCTAGGAGAATAAAGAATTAACACACATTAGTCACTCCTTCCCTTCTAATTCCCAATAATGTCTGTTCACTGTATTATCTTCATGATTCTCTTTACCTCTGTCTGTGACAACCTTTGCTGAATAAATGATACAAGTTCCTCAAATTCCTTTTCATCCTTCTCTGACTTCTCTATTTCCTCAATTTCCTGAGAAGGAAAAATGTAGAAGTATTACATATGGGGAAAAAATTGAATTGGAGGATGCATGATTATGTTCAGCTTCCATTATTGATGCTGCTTAGGTTATAGTAAAGGATCTCACACAGCTGTAGTGTTCTGGAAATTCAAAGGCTATCTATTAGATGTGTCAAAAGTTAATTTTTAAGATGATGCTATTTACAAAAGATCATACCAATCTATGTGTCTCTTCTTCCTGACTTTGCTTTAGCAGTTCAAATGCTTGAAGAAGACCTCGGAAGTCAGTGATTCCATACATGCGGGCATATTTTTCATACTCTTTAGGATCAACATTTTTGAGAAGTTCCAAGATGTCGATTTCCTCTTCTTCTCCAGATCCTTTCTTTAAGACTGGAGTCCTGAATGAAATCAGAAATAAACATGAATCACCTGTCTTCTACTTATTTGGAATTGCCTATCATCATTTAAAGATTATAAATATCAATAAGGCTTTTTCCCCCCCTCATGAAGGCAAAGTGCCATGTTCTTTGTTTAAGAAATATTAGTTTTACTGCATTAACAATAAAAAAGTGGGATTTTGTGATGAAGTAAAGATCAGACCATTCTAATGAAGCACAGAAATTTAATCAAAGAATTTAAGAAAGAATTTGGAATTTTGTAAATTTTACAACCAAATGAAAGAATTAAAAGGAAAAGCAATAGCACTGGAAAAGCATTAATAAGGGTAAACATCATGTGTCATGGGAAAGATGTGCGGAAGGCAAATGTTGATTAATAATCGACTATATTGAAACATAATTTGTGTTGAAAGTATTGGTAATTATGGAAATGTTTCAAGTGTTGATCTAGAAAAGAATTCAGAACATGAGAAATAATACATAGAAACAAAAATTTCATATTGAGACAGATACATATTTCTCCGTAGGCCAATTCCTTTGTCTAAAATTTTAATAAAAACTCACTTCGTTCTCAAAACTTCCTCATGATCATTCAGAATCTGATCTTCATGAACTGCTAACCTATGCCCAAATACTGGGTGTTTGCTTATACGTTTCTGTAAGAATGTCTGTGTGCTTATGTTCATTTATCATCAGAATCTTGGAAGGGATGGTCCATGCCTCTTGAGAGATCTCTTTTGTGACTGGAAAATGACCACGTGTGTGTGTTTTAATTGAACTTACTTTTTCAGCATTGCTCTGAGATCTCCTTCAATCTTCTCCTGTTTCTTCCTTTCATCTACCTGTAGGTTAACGTTACTTTCAATTTCACCGTGTTTATTAAATGCGACACACCGATACAATCCAGAATCGGTCTTCGTGGTGTCTCTAATCTCCAACTTTGCTTCGTCGCCTTTCTGATGGATAAAAATGCGACCCCCCTGGTTCAGTTGCCTCCATTTCCCTTTTGTCCATTTAACATTTGGGATTGGATCACCTCCAACTTTTGCAATAAATGTTGCGGTGGTTTCTAAGGAAGAATGAAAGCAAATGAATAAAAAATTTTGATTTTCCCAAATCAGCTCTTCCAAAATTAAATTGGCGGTAAAACCCTACAAAGTCAATGAAGGTAATGTATCGTTCAAAGTACTTACTTTCTACCACTCTGATACTCTGAGGTTCTGACACGAAGAAGAGTTTCCCATCTACGGCCGCTTTCTTAGCTGCTGGGACTGCAGCTGGTTTGTCTGAAAAACATTTACATGTTTTATCATCACAGTTACCTTAAAAGTGGAATAAATAATTTCTTTGTAAAATGAGCTTTCGGCATTTGGCAGTGTCAAAGATATCATTCACTCCAGGACTCACTACGTATGAGAGTGGATTACGGAAGATAAAGCAGTTTTATAGGCATTTATAACTACTTGTAGCTTTCACATGCAGGGTGAACTACAATAGTTTTTTTTTTAATTTTTTTAAAAGATTTTATTTATTTATTTGACAGACAGAGATCACAAGTAGGCAGAGAGGCAGGCAGAGAGAGAAGGGAAGCAGGCTCCCTGCTGAGCAGAGAGCCCAGTGCGGGGCTCCATCCCAGGACCCTGAGATCATGACTTGAGCCGAAGGCAGAGGCCTCCAGGTGCCCCGGCTGAACTACAATCATTAAGAGCAGTGTCCAATTTCATATTTCCAGGCTTGGCTTTATTCAATCGATTTCCTCCAGGACTATGACATTAGATTCCCTCATGTCACATTATCATAGATCATCTTTGGACCTTAGTTACACCTTCTTGGATATGGTGGGAAGAGGTACGAGAAATAGGATGGTGAACTGGGGGTAATGTCAGACAATGTGTATCAAAATTATTCCCACTCAATTATCTAATACTTAAGTTATAACAAGGAGGCTATAAATTGCAAGTGAGCATTAATTGATATTTCTGAAAAATGAATTCTATTCTTACTTAAGTTGTAATATGCAAATCAGTATGAGTGGTCATTGGCTTAACTGGAATGCTACTTTTGAGTTATCTGTACCTTTAATGGTCACTTTGGCTTTTGAAGTGTCGCTTCCAGCCACATTCGAAGCTTTGCACACATAATCTCCCGAATCTGCTTTCACCACATCCTTCAGTTCCAGCACGGCGATCCCGTTAGCAAAGCTGAAGCTGCATCTGTCTGAGGGCTTTACTTCCCTTCCAGCCTTCAGCCACTGGACCCTGATGGGTTCTGATCCCCGCACGTGGCAGCTGAGCTGCACAAATTCTCCTTCACTTGCTGTTACTGGAGTAAGGTGCTGATCAAACACAGGTGGCTTCTTTGGTTCTGGAATTATAAAGATAGCTTTGTTTAAAAGGAACATAAAGGCAAAAAGGTTCGAAATTCCAGAAAAGAAACCAGTTTTGCCTCTAACGGGTAATGAACCGAATCAGTAACTGAATCAAGATTGATTCCTCTCTGAAGGCAGTAGTTGCATTTGTTGGAGTTTTTAAGGAAGATAAAGGTTGAAAAACAAGCAAAGAGCGGATGCCATGTTGACCAAAGATCGTGCAAGCTCTGTGTTCTGACTAAACACTGCAAACATGACAACTGGCAGTTCCCATAAACTTCGGTGCTGTACAGCACTCTGCTGATTCCCCCGAACATGCATATAGCTGTATTTTTGCTGCACCCTAAAAACGAAGGGCCTCCTGGGGAATTCTGCTCATCTAGAGCAGCGGTTCTTGCTGCCCTCTGGGAAAGAGAACCAACATTTGAGTAATCTGTGAACCCACATCGTAATATGTGATTTTCCCTGGCTTTCATCTTTAGCTATGAAATGCAGCTACAGTAGCATTTAAAATCTCATCTTTGCCCAAGGGAAATAGCAGTTGAAGCTCAGTGCTTAACTGAAAACCAATGAGGAATATACAGGTAACATGGTAGGAAGGGCATGTACAACTCAATATTATGTAATGGCTTTATTCAATGATCCTGAGAACTAGATACAAACATAATGCAACAGTCATGACTGTAATGATTAAAACTTGCGATACCTACTCTTTTAAAAAAAAATTCTATGAAGAAATAGCCTCAGAATACGATAGAAAGTATTCATCTACTCAACGGCAAAACCACCAGGGATGTAAATCATGAATATAAACCACCGTTAAGGATATGTTTTTTGCTTTACTAAATAGATTTTAAAACTAAATGCACTTAAATTCTATAAAATGAGTGTCTTTTAAGACAACTCAAAGACACAAGCCCATTAGTGGCATTAACCTATTACCTATGCCTGTGCCAACTATATGGCCAACTATATCACATCAGAGCTGGTAATCAAACTCCAAGCTGCTCTAAGAAAGTTGGCTTGTAAAGTGATTTTGATGAATCTGCACCATAATCATCTGGATGAAGCCATTTTATGGTCAGAGGACCAGAAAAAAGGATCTCCTTAAAAGATAGTCTATTTCTTTCCCTCAAGTTAGGACTGTATATGTAAATACATCCTCCATGATAATATGCAACATCTTTCCTCTCATCTTTTTTTCCCCCCTTTTAAAAAATTTTACTCTTTTGTCTGGGATTAACATTCATTTACAGGCTAGAAGCTTTGGGTAAGATATGTCAAAAAATAATCCTTTAGAAATAGAAAAGAGTGTTTCAGAATGTGATACAACTTCTAAGTGGCAAAGCTAATGCAGTTTTCCATGACAAAATTTTAAGAATTTTTCAAAATACACATGCTTCATAAAAGTTTATATATTACTGAGGCATGAATTTCCAAGTAGACTTAGACTGCTAACCGCCTGAATTTTGGGATGTGATTCACATGCTAAGATTTTAGTCCATTTATTACAGAACACCTACTTTGCTGGGCACGTAGTTACAAATAGTATGTATTTCAAATAAATATATGTGGAATAATGGCCAGTCAGTGACATCACGTATATTTACAGTCAGCCCTTAAACAACATGGGTTGGAACGGTGTGGACCCCCTTTCATACAGATGTATCCTTTTCTCCAGCTCACTATATTGTAAGAATATATAATCAACTGTTTATGATATTGGTAAGGCCTCCCGTCAACAGGACGCTATTAGAAAAGTCTTGGAAGAGTCAAAATTTATACAGGGATTTGTTGGTGATCCTAGACTCCATGTTGTTTAAGAGTCAACTGTGTATCTTCTAGAACCTACCTGGCCAACAGAGTTAAAGAAGAAATGCACAGGCCTAGCTAGCTAACAGGGAGTAAAGAAGAACACTGGCAGGGGCTGGGGACCATGGTGATGACTCACCTTTGATGACTATGGAAGATGTGCACAGAGCAGAGCCTGCATCATTTGACACTTTGCATGTGTACAAACCAGCATCGCCCATGCCCGCCTTCTTGACGTGCAGCAGGAGCGTGTTGTTCTTGAATGTGATCTCACAGTTAGCCGTTGGGTGTATCTCTATATTATTCTTGTACCAGGCAACTGTTATAGGCTGGGAACCAGCAACACGGCCCTCGAGTCTGAAAGAATTCCCTTCCGTTTCTTCAACGGTCTCTGAGAGTTTTTTAGTGAAACTTGGTGGGATGAGCCGCTCTGCAAGAAATGGCGAGGGTATTTGAAATGGAAGCCAGAAGCAGGTTATTGATAGGAGGCTCTTCAGGAAAATGAAGTCCTACTTTACATTAGAAGTTAATGCTAACTGACTAGATGCAGTGAATCAGTGTCCGTTTCTAAACATCTCTGCCTCCTTCCACAAGCTTATTCTAAACCATCCTGTGATTTATGGGATAAATGATAAAAATAACTTATGACCATTTACAGAACCACATAGCTGTAAAAAAAGAAAAAGAGAAGGGTAGTCTTAGGGTCATGTAGGATATCTACAATTTTAGAAAAATATGGATTTAAGTTTTCATGGAAGAAAGGTATCCATTGGCTATTGAGGTGGAATGAGAGGTGGGTGGTGGAAAGATACATCTGATATGTCAGAAATATATGTGTGTGTGTATGTATATATACATGTGTGTGTATATATGTGTGTTTGTATAATATAAGCTATAATTAATACTTTATTTTTGGCTCTATATAGTAACCATAGAACTTTATATTCTATGCAATGTTAATAAAATGTTTACAATACATTAAAAAATATGGATTTAAAAAGATCACTTGTTCTCTAGAGAAACTTACTTCTTCTTCATCATTTTTATGTCATTTGTGGAAAACTGTCCTAAATTTCGCTGTCCTGATAGAAACTGCACCCTTGGAAAAGAACAGGAAACAATTATGCAAAACAAAAGATACCTTTTATGTTAAGTTGAGCTGTGCACGAGTCCTTTCCCACTTCATTCACAGCATAGCAGGTATATTGCCCAGAGTCTCCCTTGTCCACTCTCAGAATTGTCAGGTGGGCTGTGTTTTCCAGGTAACTGATCTGGTAGTTTCCGCCACTTCGTATCTCTCTACTGTCTTTGGCCCAGGCGACCTTTATTGGTTGTGTCCCCATAACATGGCACTCGAAGTCAGCACTGTCCCCGACCACGGCATCCACAGGGGTGATGGGGATGTCAAAGAAGGGCGGGTTCTTCCCCTCTAAAAGCAGAACAGAAGGACACGGTCTCAGGCTCTGCAGCCATCCCACTTTACAGAAATAGTGGCGTTTTCTCCTTCATTTTGGTGAAGAAATTTTAACTACCAAGACAGAAAGAAGCTGAAGCGGCCACAAACCTGTGAGGAGGAGTCTGGCGCTGGAGGTAGCAGACCCGATGGGATTCGTGGCTGTGCAAGAATACTGGCCCGCAAGGCTCCGGTCTGTTTTAAAGATGTTGAGAGTGGCCACGTTATCCAAGAATGACGTTTGTACATTCGGGCCATCTTTCAACGGCTTGCCATCTTTAAACCAAGACACCGAGATAGGTTCTGATCCATGGATGGCACATTCAAACACAACTGGCAATCCGACCGTTTCTTGAATATCTCGCAATTGCCGGGAAAACGATGGTGGCAGTTTTTGCTCTGTAGGAGCAGAATTCAAATAATGAGTACTTCTGAATATGTATTTTTAATTTGCTGAATATCCTTCTCACAGTGATTGCTGTATAGATACTAAGACGTCTATAAAAATATCAGGAGGTACTGGGGCACCTGGGTGGCTCAGTCTGACTAAATGCCTGCCTTCAGCTCAAGTCTGTGATCCCTGGGTTCTGGGATTGAGCCCTGCATCAGGCTCCCTGCTCACCAGGAAGCCTGCTTCTCCCTCTCTCACTCCCCTGCTTGTGTTCCCTCTCTGTGTCTCTGTCAAATAAATAAAATATTTAAAAAAATATCAGAAGGTACTAACAGCTCTTGAATTAATGGGGACACAAAGAAAAACATATAGACTTCTGGGGCAAAATTTTCCCTCTGCTGTCACCCTAATGCACATTAGGGACAAAATTATGTAAGCTCAAAGATCAACGGAGAGGCTTGGGGTAGGTCTCCAGGTACGTAGCAGATTCTTCCACTTTTTTAAAAAAGACCGCCCTGTGGCAATTTTAATGGGACACTCATGAAGTGAAATTTTACAAATACGGTCACTCATTTTTCTGAAAGATTTAATGACAGAGACAAGTGACTGCATGACCCTTTCAACTGAAGATGTAGTCCTCTTATCTCTCCCAGTCTCAGAAAAGGATGAGCCACTAACTGTAATGGAATTTCTTAAGCAGAACATTTTGCCTTGGGCAAGCTTTTGCTAAAACAAGGGCTTCGCCAGGTATTTTAAATCTGGTTCAAAAGAAACACAAATTCATTCACTCTTAAAGCATTGCAATCACCTTGAACCGTGAGGAACGTTGATGAAGAAACCTCTCCCACACTGTTTTCAGCTCTGCAGATATACTCTCCACTGTCATTACCATCAACCTGGTTGAAAACCAGTGTAGCAACGTTGTTCTTAAAATGCATTTTGCAGGTGGTAGTCGGTCTTAATTTTGTATCGCCTTTGTACCAAGACACCCCAATTTCAGGGGTCCCAGCGATCTGACATTGTAAAGAGGCAGAATCTCCAACAGTCACCTTAACAGGCTCCAACTGTTTGACAAAATACGGTGGTTCTGCAGGCAAGAGAGAGAGAATTGGTCATGAAGAGACACGCCAGAATGAGCCTTTATACAGGGCGCAATGAAGGTGGGGTCCCAACAAACCTAGTATCAGTATTTGTGCCGAACAGGAATCTCTTCCAGAAGCATTTTCAATGTAGCAGTTGTACTGTCCAGCATCCTCTATGGTGCTACTTGGAATTTCCAGGATTGCAGATTTTTCAGTTGTGGTGATATTACACCTCTGAGAAGGCATTATATTTATGCCGTTTTTCTTCCACGTGACTGAAATGGGAGGCGTTCCAGTGTACGTGCCCTCTAGAATCAAGGGTTTCCCTTTCTCTATGCTGTAGTCATTAAGTCTCTTCACAAATTTGGCTGCAGCTGTCATAAGCAAATGGGAAAATATGAAATCAAACACACATACATTCGGACAGAAACAGCTGTTCCTTCACGTACGTTGGGTGTAAAAATGTGGACTAGCCATCAAACAAACCTTTTACGTAGAGATGCGTTGTGCAAGAAACTCTGCCAGCCTCATTACTGACTATGCAGGTATATTCTCCACTTTGCGTTGTCTCTACGTCAAACAACTCCAGCTCCGCCACGGAATCCTCCAGAGATATGTTACACCTGTCCCCCGGGACGAGTTCGCTGCTACCCTTGAACCAGCTGACGCTGAAAGGAGGTGTTCCTTTTACGATGCTTGTGAAAGTGACATTGGCTCCAGTTAACACGTCCATGGCCTCGGGTTTCTGAACAAAGGATGGTGGCTCTAAACAAAAAATCACATATCAAGAGCAATTTAATATTTTTGAATTTTGATGATAATCATGCTTAGTATGTTAGGAAATGCAGTTCCAATTTCCTGTTGTTTGAACTGACCTCTCACGGTCAAAGGAGCACGGCATTCATCAGAACCGGCCACGTTAGTAGCTACACACGTGTAGTCACCGGCATCTGATTCTTCTAGCATGTTCACAGTTAAAGCACAAGTGTTGTCTGTCAGGGTGGTCTGATATTTCCTTCCACTGCTGATCTCGTTTCCTTTATGGAACCAGGAGACAGAGATGGGCGGTGACCCATAGACTTTGCACTCCATGACAACGGAGGAGCCAGACAGACCCTTCGTCTCTTTCAATTTTCTCGTGAATGAGGGAGGAACAACTCGGTCTGAATGGGATAAAAATCAAACAAACAAGGGACATCAGTTATAAAACGATTTGAGAAGAGAATTACTGTCTTTTTGATGGAATACCCCTATATCCACTGGGCTTTCTTACAAGGGTATCAAAGAATTCCCTCTGGGTTCACACAGCTGGAAGCCTTGAGAATCAATGGGCAAGATGTGCTAGCTGACAGGAGAGGGCTTTTGGTCTCTCATCACTGTGAATCATTATACGGTAAATTATCCCAGTATAAGTGAGGGTTAAAGACCACCTGATCCTTGTCCAGGGGTTCGGTTTTACTCCTGCCACTCTGAATTGTGGAAATTTCCCCCCGAGAAAGGGATCTAACTTACTCATGTCCCACTGTAGAAGACAGACCGTCCCCCACACATATATGTAAATCAGGAACTACGTTATGATAACAATGAGATAAAAGCCCCACCGACCAACCTGAAACTTGAATTGAGGCTGTACAGCTGTCTTTGCCAACAGGGTTTTGCACCTCGAAACTGTATACGCCACTGTCACTAGCTGCCACGTTGATAATCTTAAGGCCAGACACTTTGTTGAAGAAGCTTATTTTGTATTTGCTGTCACTTGTCAGTTCTTTTCCATCCTTAAACCATCTGGTACTGAGTTCGGGTGTTCCTGTGACTGTGCATTCCAAGGTACAGGTGTCCCCTGTGGTGACCCTTATGGACTCTGGCTTTTCCACGATTGCTGCAGGTTCTGGGATGAGATATAAATTACCTTCAACACTTACATTCAAACTGAAAATCTAGAGAAAACATAGATATTAGAAGTGGGTGGGGGGATGGGTGAGCCTGGTGGTGGGTATTAAGGAGGGCACATATGGCATGGAGCACTGGGTGTGGTGCATAAACAATGAATCTTGGAACACCAAACAGAAAAAAGAAAAGGAAAGAAAAAAGAAAAGAAAAGAAAAGACAAGGCATGATACTAGTAAGTATGTGCTTCTTGTTCATGGTAACGTTCCATTCCACTCGTACTAACCGAGAACAGATAGCGTGGCAAAGCATTCTTGCATTCCAGCATCGTTTTTGATCTGACAGGTGTACTTCCCAGCATTGGCTGTTTCTGCTCTTGCAAACTGTAGGGTTGCAATGTTTTCTGAATAAGAAACCCATATGTTGTCACTTTCTCTAACAATCTCCCCTTTATCTTTGAACCACACCACTGATATTGGCTCGGCGCCTTCAATAGTAGCCTGCAGCTGAACTTCTTCACCAACAATTGTAGAAACATCACTGAGCTTCTTCACAAATCTTGGTGGTGCTGACAAAAAAGAGACAAATTATTTAAAATGTGTGGGGCTAACAGACCTCCCTCAAGTCACGCAATGCTAGGAATTCCACATTGTTTCCATTTCTTAAATAAGAGGTTATTTTTGGTGAGTGGGAGCAGGGACATGTTAGAGTTTATATTAAGCCAAAAGAGTCAAACATCTTGTCCCTTCCAAGCTTTCTGAGTTCAATGAAACCCATTGGAAAAACCATCTCAAACGATCTTTGGTAGGATTCGGATGTGAGATACACACTAAAAACATCAAAGGATTTGGAAGAGAAAAAAGGGAAAGCAGAAGACACAGCTGGTGATAAAGGACTGGGCAATCACTAGGAAGCAAACACAGCATTAAAATTAGAGGGAAGGAAATTAGAAGGGAAATGGCAGACAGAAAAGACTGAGGCCGTTCTAACCTTTCAGAGTGATAGAACTGACACAAGTGTCACTCCCCACATCATTGGTGGCTTTGCACTGGTACTCCCCCATGTCGGTGGCATCGACATTTAGGATGTGAATACTCGTCAGGTAGTTCTCAGACATGATCTTGTACTTCTTGCCACTTCTAAGTTCTCTCTTATCTTTATGCCAAGAAACTTGAAATGGGGGAGTACCCTGAAGCTCACATTCAAGATGGACATCAGCTCCTTTGAGCGTCTCAATGGGATGAGGCTTTTTGCGGAAAATGGGTGGCTCTACAATTGGAAGGTAATTGAATTAGGAAAGACAGGAAAATCAGGATGTATTCTGTAAGAATAGAGCTTCAAGTAAGAATCAGCTTTCCATTCCAACACAGAGATAGAAAACATCACTTTCAATTTTTGATCCTATCCTTCAAAAATTTGAAGATGCTGCTGGAGAGTCAAACAGGGACCCGAGAGGACAACTAGAGAGGCGTCAACTATAAGAAACATGAAGGAAGCGTAAGAACTGACCTTTAACTTTTAAGGAGGTGCTGCTGCTTGCACTGCCCGCTGCATTGAGGGCCTCACACGTGTAGTCCCCGCTGTCCTCAACGCTGAGGTTGTGCATTTCCAACACCGCCACCGAGTCGAGGAATGACATTCTGAATTTACTGCTTTCTTGAATTTCAGTCTCGTCTTTGTACCATAGAACTTTGATCTCCGGAGACCCTCCTATTTTACATTCATATCTTGTGTAGTCATCCTGCTTCACAATTCTTGAAGGTTCTAGCTTCTTAATGAACCTGGGTGGTTCTATGGGACCAAGAAGGAAAATAACAATATAAGGGATGGAAAAGGCACATATAACTCCAGATGAAGTGAGAAAAGGAATCCTTCGTCAGAGAGGTCTTAAACTCCAGAAAACATATTTATGTGATGCAGTTCAAGGAAGAATAGTTCATAATGAGTCCTTAAGAATGGTTAAGTTGAATCTAAGTCAAAATTTCTTAAAGTGCGTGTATTTCTATAAGCACCCGCATCAAATGTTATTGCAAACAGAAGGAGGAAAATACATTAATCCCTATGGTGTGATTCTCCTCCCAGGAAAAGAATCATATCTTTAGAGCAAGATCAGAGACCAGGGGCTCTATCTGTTGTTGGAAGCACTCTAAAGTTCACAAGGAATAAGAGGGTTTGACTAGTCTCCTGTATGTGAGCCAGGGGAGACGGATCTACTCTGGCTGCAAAGATACCAGATGTGTACCATGAGGAATCAGAATAACAAAACTGGGTGAGATATCTTAATATTTATGCCCATTTCTCTTATAGACCTTACATAGCTATTTCTTCAACCCTCATAATTTCCCTTTGCAGTTGGGGAGAGCAAGGCTTTCTTCATGACTGAAGCAAAAAATTCAAGCTCAGAGAAATAAAAATGATCAAGAGTATGTCATAGAGTAAATGGGCTGCTAAATAAAATTCTATTTTAATTTCAAGATGCCTATAAACCACCACCACAAATACCCTCAAAAATTCTCTAATGGGTTAGATCAGTAGCTCACTGAGTTAAGGACTTAATTTCCGACAATGGCAGCCATGAACTTGGTACAGAATATATGGCTGCCTTTCACCAGGTTGGGTATCGATGTTGTCCCAGCCTTCAGGCTTCCTATACTATTTCAGTGGGGGCTAGTGGAGGAAGAGAGGTGAGCACAAACTGACTCTTCCTGAAGGGCTTGTTTGGGATCTGCTATCCTCTAGAGTGAAAAAAAATCCATTAATTTACAAACTATTGTGCAAAATAAGGCATTTGAGATCACTTCCTTTTTTGTCTTAAGCTGATTTCTTTCAAACTTAGATTTTCTTGCAATTATGTGAAAAACTTTTGTTTGCAATTTCCCTAGTCTCTACCTTTAGCCTTTGAATAATGGACATTCAGTCCATGTTTCATCAGTTTTGTATTTTTTTAATAAAAAATGTTAAAGCTTGGCCCCATTTGGAAGGTCCTAGATCCATTCAATCTAATTACTAGACCAATGTCCTAAACATAACTTTCAAGCACACCCTTCCTCCTTTATTTCAAGATACTGAAAACGTAAAAGAGATGTTGCTACTTGACTGAAACATGTACCTTGTACACCCAGGTGAGCAGAACAAGAGTCTTTTCCAGCAACGTTGCTTGCGTAGCAGGTGTACTGCCCGGCATCACCTTTGCTTACTTTGAGAACTGTCAGAGTGGCAGTATTTTCAACCAAAGTCATCTTGTAGTTGCCTCCAGGGCGAATCTCTCGGTTATCTTTGGCCCAAGTGATTTTGATGGGTGCAGTTCCAGTTACATGACATTTAAAAGAACCACTTTCTCCAAGAGCAAGGTCTACCGATACAGGCTTTAGATCAAAGAAAGGAGGCACTTCATGCTCTGAAAAGGACGAAGACCAACATGGTGACTTCAGTTTTCATGCTCCCAGCCATGGAGCAGAAACTAAGTGGCACCAGTCTTACAGTGGCTCACATCAGTGAAGCTTTCATAATGAAGAGGGTAATGTGATGAGATACTCACCTGAGAGAATGAGCTTGGCACTGGATGAAGCAGTTCCAAGAGGATTAGAAGCTGAACAATTGTACTGACCAACGTGGCTCTGGTCAGTTTGCAAAATCTGAAGGGTTGCTACGTTATGAACAAAAGATGTCTGCAAATTAGAATCATCTTTCAAAAGCACCCCATCCTTGTACCAAGACACCTGAAGAGGTTCTGAGCCATTGATGCGACATTCAAACGCAACTGGGAAACCAAGAGTCTCATGAACATCCTTCAGTTTTCTTGCAAAGGAAGGTGGAAGTTTGCGCTCTGTAAAGAAGTTACAGATAATCCTTATTTACAAGAGAGACAACATCCACGACATACTTCAAGCCATTACAATTTTGATGTTTTTAAGAAAATGGTGCCGTTAGCACACGGCAAGACTTGTTGAATGAAACCATCATCACCTTTGATCACAAGCACGGCAGAGGAAGCGACGGCCCCCACGCTGTTTTCTGCCTTGCATGTATACTCTCCCACGTCACTGTGGTCCACTTTGTTGATTATTAAAGAGGCAATGTTATTTTTAAATTGCATTTTATATGCAGGAGCTGATCGTAGCTTTGTGTGTTCTTTGTACCAAGAAATTCTAATTTCTGGAGTTCCATCCACTTTACATTGTAAAGTCGTGGGTTCTCCGATGGCTGCTTCTATGTGTTGCAGAGGTTCAATGAAATAGGGTGGTTCTAGGGTACGAAGGATGATAACCAATCAATCATGCGAACTTGAAGAGGAGATTTTAAAATAAGGAAAAGACAGCAACAAAAAGAGGTAACCTGTTAAACACACCTAAGACAGACACCAGAGCTTCACAGATGTCTTGACCAGCCTCGTTCTCTATCAGACAACTGTACTGCGCATAGTCCTCTATAGTGCTCTCCGTAATTTCCAGGATTGTCGATTTCTCTGTCATGGTAATACTGCAGTTCTGAGACTGTGAGAGAGGGAACTCATTCTTCATCCAGCTCACTGAGATGGGAGGTGTGCCAGTAAACGTGGCCTCCAGAACAACGGGGCTGCCTGTCTCCACGCTGAAGTCAGCCAACCTTTTCACGAAGGTGGCCGGTTCTGTATGGAGGAAACATGAAGGTGAAATTTGCATCTTCAAATGAAGACTTGGAAAGGAATTTTAAGAGACACATGAGGGGGAGAACAGAGCAAACCTTTCACAAACAGATGCGCGGTACAGGAGGCGCTGCCTGCATCATTGGTCACGAGGCAAGAGTAGTCTCCACTCTGTGAGGGCTCCACCTCCAACAGCTCCAGTTCTGTCACAGAATCTTCCAGAGAGATGGTGCACGACTCCCCTGACACCAGTTCCCTGCTGCCCTTAAACCACTTCACCTTGAATGGAGGGGTGCCTCTAATGACGCTGGTGAAGATGAGGCTCGTTCCAGGTAAGACTTCCACAGAGTCGGGGATTTGTTCGAAAGAGGGTGGCTCTGGATAGCCCAGGGGAGGAAGAGATCAAGAGAAAGAAAGAAATCCAGGTGAGATGAGTTTTGCTCCTTGCGGAAAAGGGAGCTAAGACTGCAAATGAAGACAAGATATAAAGAAATTCCACACGAGGCGGGTGCCACGTCACGTGGCCAAGATAGGAGGATGGCCATGTCCTGACCCTCGCACACTGACCTTGCACGGTCAGCACGGCCGAGCATTCGTCAGAACCGGCCACGTTGGCAGCCACACACGTGTATATGCCTGTGTCCGAGGGCTCCAGTAAGCGCAGATTCAATGTACAGACATTTTCCAAAAAGCTGGACTGGCATTTAGGGCCGCTAATGAGCTCATTTCCGTCCTGAAACCAGCCAACTGAAATCGGAGCTGAGCCGGAGACTCGGCACTCCAGAACCGCCGAGGCCCCCAAGATGGCATTCGTGTCCTTGAGCTTGCGGATGAAGGAAGGAGGCACGACTCGATCTGTGTGGAGAAGGGTAGTTTTGAAAGAGAAACTTCCTTTTTCTCCCCCACCTCCCACCCCAGAGAAAAATGATAGAATCCTAAAGACCTCATACCACTCACCCGACACATGGACGGAGACAGAGCACGTGCTTTTACCAACACTGTTTTTCACTTCAAAGCTATATAACCCCTTGTCGCTCATTTCTGCACAAGGGATTTTAACCGAAGCCACTCTGTTGATGAACGTAATGTGATGTCTGCTGTCTGCAGATAACTCTCTGCCATCTTTGAACCACTTGATGGAAAGTTCTGGTGTTCCAGCCACTACACACTCTAATGCAAAAGGATTTCCTGTAGTGACAGTCATGGGTTCTGGTTTCTCTACAATTCTGGCTGGTTCTAAAAGAAGAAGTATAATGCATTGAAAATAAAGTCACCTTCCAAACTGAGAGTGTAATCAATATATAATGGGGTAAGAATAATATTTGCAGACAATGATCATGGGCCAATCAATTTGATGTTTTTTTCAGGTTGTACTTTGTTACTAACCTACTACAGTCAAGACCGCTGAACATTCTCTCATCCCGGCATCATTTTTGATCTGGCACACGTATTTTCCAGAATCAGATGCTTCAGGACTCCCAAGTTGGAGGGTGGCGATGTTATCGGTGAATGAAATCCTGGTGTTTTCACTCTCTCTGATGACATCACCTTTATCTTTCAGCCAGACAACAGAAATGGGCTGGAAGCCTTCCACTACCGCCCGTAACTCAACAGCATCTCCAATAAGGGTTGAGGTGTCGATTAGCTTTTTCACAAATCGTGGGGGTTCTAATGAAAGAAATTTGTGGTTAGAGAGAAAAAGAATCACAGCCACATAAGTTATTAGTTAAGCAAGAAAAGATGAAAGGAAGAGACATACTTTTGTGCCCACGTATACAAACCTTTGAACTTGACAGTGCAAACACACGTGTCGCTTCCCACCTCATTAGTAGCTTTGCAGTGATATTCTCCTACGTCGGGGGCTTCCAGATTAAGGATGTGAAGACTCGTATCAAAATTTTTTGAAGTGATTTTAAATTTCTTGCTGCTCCGAACTTGCTTTCGATCTTTAACCCACACCACTTCAAACGGGGGGGTTCCCGAAATTTCACATTGTAAGATAACATCAGAACCTTTAAGAGCTCCTACTGGAGAAGGCTTCTGGGTGAAAACAGGAGGTGCTACCAGAAAAAAAAGAAGATGAATGATGAGAACATCTCTTTACTAAAAAGGAAAAATAATATTCTAGAATCCAGAATCATTAAGAATGATCGGTGTGACCACAGGATGGTATACTAACACAAGAAATAACAATCCACAAAAACTAGTTTAAGAATTGCAAGCAAATCCCCCAGAGAGAACCTTTTTATTTTGGAGCTCATGATATCGCTGAGAAAGAATCTGATCCGAGAAGAAAGGAAGGAGCTTAGTGTGTCTAACCTTTCACGGTCAGGGCTGTGCTGCAGCTGGCCTCACCAACACCATTATGAGCTTCACAGATATAGTCCCCGCTGTCCTCAGCGCTGCCTTCATTGATGGTAAGCAGTGCCACAGAATTAATGAATGACATATTGTACTTCCAACTTTCGTGAAGTTCACTGTCATTTCGGAACCAGACAACTTTGATTTCTGGGGAACCACTTATTTTGCATTCCAGTTGGATGGATTCTCCCTGCTTTGCAACTTTTGAAGCTTCTAGTTTCTTAACAAACTTGGGAGGTTCTAGCAAATCAAAGGAAAAAAACAGCTTGTGTTTGTAGTTGAAGATCCCATAAATATATATTTAAACTGGTTTATTAAGAATATACTTCCTGGTAATTTTATGGTAAATGTTATGTTTTCTATTAAATAAGCTTTGAATAGAGAATTTAATTGTTGTTTATTTTTGTAAGCTAAAACATGTAAGTTAATGTATTACAGAGGTATTGATCAAAATTTAGTAATGATAAATCAGAACTCCATATAACAGAAAAAATATGAGGATAGTAGAAACAATATTTAACAAATTTCAACTTGACAACACTATCTGATAGGATCATACTTAAAGTTAACACTACTTTAGAGAACAATATAGAGACAAACAGAATTTTGATTAATGTTTTCAATACTAATATACGAATTCTAACATGACTCAGTTAGTTTATCCCAAACACTTAAAAACTAACGGTACTTTTAGAAGACACAGATGTGGGAAAGAACAGATATTGGTAGATGCCTCGTAATGATACCTTTTACACTGAGTTGAGCTGAGCACATGTCTTTGCCAACATCATTGGTTGCTTGGCAAGTATATTGACCAGAGTCTCCTTTGCCTACTTTAAGAATCCTCAGATGGGGAGTATTTCCCACACAGGTGATAGTATAATTTCCTCCAGGACGTATCTCTTTGTTATCTTTTGACCAAGTGATTCGCATTGGTTGAGCACCAGTAACATGACACTCAAAGTCAGCACTTTCCCCAGCAATGACATCTATAGATACAGGCTTGATGTCAAAGAAAGGAGATTTCTTGGGTTCTGGAAAATGAAAAGAGAAGGCAATGTGTGTTTTGTTTTTCTTTTCCCATTGGCCATTTCCACTCTGGCAACAAATAAGAAGTCATGGTTTGGTTTGCAAAGGGAAAGATTAACATGGGAACAAACCTCTTGCTGTCAGTCTAGCACTAGAAGATGCTGTTCCGAGTGGGTTAGAAGCTGAGCAGGAGTACTGTCCAGAGTGACTCAAGTCAGTTTGCAAAATTTTTAAGGTTGCCACATTATCTACAAATGATGTCTGCAGATTCTCGTCATCTCGTAAAAGTACCCCATCTCTATACCAACACACTTGGATGGGTGCAGAGCCATTTAATCGACAAGTGAGTGTAACCGGCAACCCAACAGTCTGTTCAATGTCTTTCAGTTGTCTTGCAAAGGAAGGTGGGAGTTGGCGCTCTGTAGGAAGACAAGCGACACTTGAGCCATCAGTAGCTTGAATAAAAATTTCTCCATAAAGATAAAAGAATTAAGATGAAAAAATTTCTTAATTTCTAAATTCATGTCATCACCTTGAATTCTGAAGACAGTCTTAGAAGAGGCAGTTCCTATACTATTCTCTGCTTTACATGTGTACTCTCCACTGTCATTAATATTCACTTTATTAAAAACCAGTGTGGCCACATTGTTGGTAAAATAGGTCCTGTATTCAGGAGTTGGTCGTAACTTAGTGTCTCCTTTGTACCAAGATACTGTAATTTCTGGGGTCCCAGCCACCTCGCATTGTAAAGAAACTGAATCTCCAACGGATGCCTCCAGAGGTTCTAGCTCCGTAACAAAATACGGTGGTTCTAAAGAAGAAAGGATCACAGTCAGCAACTGGAATTGAAGAACACCAAACAAAGCATGCTTTGTGCTACATAAATGCCAATCATTGACGAGGGAAGAGTAAGACAACACACCTAATGTAGATACCAGAGCTTGGCAAACATCCCTCCCTGCCTCATTTTCAATTTCGCAGGAGTACTGTCCTGTATCCCTTTTTGTGCTATTCAGAATTTCTAGGATGCAGGTTTTCTCTGTTGTGACTATGCTGCATCTCTCAGATGGAGTTATGTTAAAACTGTCCTTCTTCCAGGTCACTGAAATCGGAAGCGTCCCAGTGTAGGTGCCCTCCAGAATTATGGACTTCCCTGGTTCCACGGAGTGATCGCTTAATTTCTTCACGAAGGTAGCTGGTTCTGGTGAGTGAGAAAGCACAGCAATTAAACACAGGAAGAGTGCAAAGATGCCCGTGTAGAGAAAATAGAAAGGGCAAGTGCAATTGAGCAGACCTTTCACAAAGAGATGTGTCGTGCAGGACGTTTGGCCTGCACTGTTAGAAACCACACAGGTGTATTCCCCACTCTGAGAGACGTCAACATTGAATAATTCCAGTTCTGCCACAGTGTCTTCAAAATAGATGTTGCACCGGTCTCCTCTCACGAGTTCTCTGGCACCTCTGAACCAGCCGACCTTGAAGGGAGGGGTCCCTCGGATAACGCTCGTGAAGGTGACATTTTTGCCCGGTAGTGTTTCCAGAGGTTCAGGTTCCTTCACGAAAGAGGGTGGTTCTACAGAGACAGGGAGGACATGGAACAGAACCTGTAAGCTTCTTATTTAGTTCCAAGTTTGAATCAAAAATGAAGAGCCCTTTTGAGTGGGTGTCAAATGGGTGCCTGGATGAGCACCCAAAGGAGAATCTGTAAGAAACGGTTTGCGTAGGGAACACTGACCTTGCACAGCCAAGGCTGCCCGACATTCATCGGAGCCAGCGGTGTTAGCAGCCACGCATGTGTAATTGCCCATGTCCGAGGAGTCCAGGGAATTCAGCTGCAACGTGCAGACGTTATCTGAAAATGTGGTTTGGTACTTTGCTCCGCTGACAATCTTCGTTTTCTCATGAAACCAGGCAACAGAGATGGGTGATGACCCAGCTACTTTGCACTCCAAGATGCAAGAAGTACCCAGCACCCCAACAGTATCTCTCAGTCTCCGCGTGAAAGAGGGAGGGACCATTCGGTCTGTGTGAGGAAAGGCAAGAGATCATCATGATTTGAAAGAGAAGAAGAACCCTAAGAGACTGAAGTGGATAAAGGCATTTGCATAAAGCCTGGGGGGCAGGAGGGATGGAGCGGAACTGACCTGAAACATCAACCACTGCCATGCAGCTGCTTTTTCCCACGTTGTTTTGAACCTGGAAGGTGTATGTGCCTGCGTCTTGGCTTTCAACAGAGAGTATCTTTAAGGAAGAGATTTTGTTGTAGAAGCTAAATTTGTGTTTTTGGCTGCTGGTCAACAGCTTTCCGTCCTTGTACCATTCTACTGAGAGTTCAGGAGTGCCAGCCACCTTACACTCCAGAGTGCACGTTTCTCCCACAGTCACTGTCATTGATCCTGCTTTCTCAACAATGACTGCAGGCTCTGAAATAAAGCATGAGAGCCATCTGTCAAAGTCTGTTACCTTTACCATGCCTCTACTCTCAAATTCCCTGAGACTGTTTCTTCCCATGGTGTGGTTGTATTAGGGCTCTCTCCCTACAGAGAGATGATTCCACAATTATGTGTTATCATGAAATTCGGGGTTAGTATTAAGAAATATTTTTCTGCACTAGTTAACTTCCAAAACAATTCAGTGTATATTAGACAGTATGTACTGATTTGCACTTTACCCTAACGCAAAGGATTCATTTTATTATGAATTACTTGATATTTTTGCTTTATTTTAAGATGCTAAAGCTAGTAGTTTTCAAAGCTATTATCCAAACAGCTGCTAAGTTAAAATGTCCAAAGATGCAAGTGCAAGTCTTTACTATTTAACTTTGATCTTGGGAGTTCTTGCCATATTTTGGAAACAATTTCCTTGTTGCCTATGCTGGCTTCCAGCAGTTTACATCCTAAAACAAAAGTGAGTCATGATTATATTGGCTGATCCATTAAGAAAAGCAGTAGGTAAACATTGAAACAAATGGCTAAGTTTTGTTAGGATCACAGAAACAGGAAAGAGTTTGAAAGATCGATTAGGGGGGGAGAAAAGATCGATGAGGTCCTTTCTCTTAAAGCTTTTTTTTCTTTCTTTCATTTCGTTCGTAAAAAGTTTTATGTATGTACGTATGTATGTATTTGAGAGAGAGAATGAGAGAGAGGTAGAACAGGAGATGGGCAGAGGGAGAGGGAGAAGCAGGTTCCCCACTGAGCAGGGAGCACGATGTGGGGCTCAATCCCAGGACCCTGGGATCATGACCTGAGCTGAAGGCAGATACTTAACTGACTGAACCACACAGATACCCCTCTCCTAAACCTTTCAAACAGGTAAGGATTAATATCCTTCCAGAAGAAATTCAGAATAGGAGGGTCTACCAGTGACTCATCTTGGTGTTTGGCATCACCTTCTATCAGGGGACCATTGTACTATATTGCACCAACCTAACACAGTCAGTGTGGCCATGTTCTCCCTCATTCCACCATCATTCTTGATTTGACAGATATACTTCCCAGCATTAGCTGGTTCTGCTTTTGCAAACTGCAGAGTTGCAACATTGTCTACGAATGTAATTCTGATGTTTTCACTTTCTCGGATCACTTCTTTCTCTTTAAGCCACTGGACAGAAATAGGCGGGGCTCCTTCTATGGATGCTTGTAACTCAGCGGGCTCGCCAGCTACAACAGTGAGGCTGTTCAGTTTGGAGACAAATCTTGGTGGTTCTGAACAAGGAAAGATGGGTGGAGATTGTTGAAAACATTGTCCAGATCATGGAAGACAGAGAGGAAAAAAATAAGTTTTGCACATTCCTGCCATTTCTGCCACGTGCAGGAAACATGCTTACCTTTTAATTTTACAGTACAAATGCAAGTATCACTTCCGACTTCATTCTGTGCCTTGCAGTAGTATTCACCAATGTCTGAAGCTTCAACATTGAGAATGTGAATACTTGCATGGAAATTTTTGGATGCAATCTTGTATTTCTTACTACTTCGGAGCTGCCGCTTGTCTTTGTACCAGATCACCTCAAACGGTGGTGTTCCCGAAAGTTCACACTCAAGACTAACTTCAGTATTTTTAAGGGTTTCTACTACTGGAGGGAAGCTGCTAAAAACAGGAGGCTCTGTGAAAACAAGAATTTCTAATGAATTGGGCTATTTCATTTCACACAATGCTTTTATTTCCCTGTTTTTAAGTTGGAAGAAAGAGTCAAGATACTATAATGGGGAAACAGTGTCCAGAACTATCACTTTAGTGTGGAGGAATAACTGCTTTGGAGAAGCCATTAGTTTTTACAAAATCACTCTGCTTCCTTGGCAAAGAGCCCAGACAAGAACACTAGGTGTCTTTACTGAGGAATTCAATCTTCTATCTGCCTGACCATATGAATTTATCTTGGATGATAAGGACTGATGCAAAAATTGTAAACAAAAACCAAATCCAAGTACATTTAATGAAGATGATTTGCATGAGGTTTAGAATCTTGACTCCAGAGATGAAATGTTTTGTAAAGACTTTATAACCGAGATACATGGAAGCCATTATGACACCTGTGACCTACGTCTTCCACGTCAACAAATGTTATTGAAATAATTGCTTCACACCATGACAAACTTGGGCTTTGGATAAAAAATACTGAAAAATGGCCACAGAAGATATTGGTATCAATTGCACCAAGATATGGTGATATAATTTTTAAAAAATAGGAACCAATTCTTGAGAGAGGAAAAAAATATCTAATTTTCCTGTGTTTTTAAAATGTAGGTATGTATGTATTTTTAAATAGGCTCCACATCCAGAGTGGAGCCTAATGTGGGGCTTGTACTCAAAACCCTGAGATTAAGACTTGAAATTAAGAGTTGGACATTTAACTGACCGAGCTTCCCAGGCACACCTATAATTATCCTGTTTTAAATGTAAGGCTAAAACCTGGGTTGCTTGCCTCTTATATACATGCAGTAAATATTCTTTCTTTGTTATTAATGCTAAAGATTACAGTGAGGATGATGATACATTCATAAGATGATCAAAGACAAAAATAGATTTAAAAATGCCTACTTTTCCTTTCCCTTTTTTTTTTTTTTTTGGTATGTTTATGAAACATTAAATGTAAACTGCTTGGCCAGTGTGTTGAGATGAGCAGAATGAAGACACTGGAGAAACAAGAAAAATATCCCAGAATGACTGGCTATATGTAAGCAAATCTTAAGAAAGAACCAAAAAGTGAAATAGTACTAGTTTGGGGAAATATTCTATGATCTCGAATGGAGCCTAAAATGACAGTAAAAGAATAAAGACCTTTGATACCCCAGGGGAGAAGAAGGTGGGTTTCAGGTAATGAGGAACGGAAGAGAGAGATTTCTACCTTTCACGACAACCTTGGTACTGCAGCTTGTGCTGCCGGCAGGATTCTGAGCCTCACAAATGAAATCTCCACTGTCCTCAGTGCCCAGACTGTTCATCTGTATGACAGCCACTGAGTCAATGAAAGTCATTCTGTATTTGTCACTGGCTTGGAGTTCGTGTTCATTTCTGTACCACACAACTCTGATTTCTGGGGATCCAGTTATCTTGCATTCCAGTCGTGCAGAATCCCCTGCTTTCACTATTTTGGTTGCTTCTAATTTCTTTACAAACTTTGGGGGTTCTAGAGAGTGAAAGAAAGAGGAGATTATGAGGGAACAGATATAAATTACAAATGCTAAATCAGGTGGTATGCGGGAAAGAGGAAAAGACGAACAATCCCTGGCAAATACAGTGTACTGTTAGAGAGAAGTGAACTTTCTAGGTTGGGGAGATACACTGGACAGAAAGGAGACACAGGCCAGACAGAAACATGAAACAGTCAAATGTGCACACCTGTCACAAGCAACATCGTGGTACAAGAGTCGCTACCAACGTCATTGGTAACTTGGCAAGTGTATTGTCCCATCTTGGAAGCATCCACTGAATAGAGATTTAAGAAGGTAGTTGACCCTTCCAAGCCAATGAAACATTTAGGTCCAGAGGCAAGTTCCACATCGTCTTTAAACCACTTAATTTTAAAGGGTGGTGTTCCTTTCAGTACTGCTTTAAATTCTACTGTAGAATCTGGTATGGCTTGCTGACGCTCAGGTTTCACCAGGAAGCTTGGTGGTTCTACAGACGTTAAGAGAAATATACTTAATTAGATTCCTTGTAGTTACACTGTTTTGACGGTCCTATGGACATGTAAGCAGACATTTCTAAAAAGAGTCAACGACTGTATTTTTTGAACTCAATAAATACGGACCTATGGAAAGAGAATTACCAAGACTTTATGGTCTCAAGAGTACAAGGGAAGAGTGCCACATTTAAAAAGCAATCACAAAGAAGAATCAAGAGGGGGAAAAGAAGTTCTAACCTTTAACAGTTAAGATGCCGCTGCAGGCATCATCCCCTGCTACGTTGGAGACCTTGCAGGTGTAATTGGCAGTATCTTCTAATTCCAGGTTATTAACTTCCAGTGACACTGTGTTCTCGTGACAGACGGGTCTGTATTTTGCACTTGTAGATATTTCTTTTCCGTCCTTAAACCACTGAGCACTAATAGGAAGGGAGCCAGAAACCTTGCACTCCATACGAATAGAAGAGCCCAGAACTTTATCCATTTTGGTTAATTTTTTGGTGAAAGATGGAGGGATGTCTTGATCTATCCAATGCAAACAGCAAAACACATCCATTAATATGTTGCCACTTGTTTACAAGGGATAGAGGTAACAGAGATAAGGGAAGCCAACTAGGGCCCAAGTACACACCTAGCACTCTAATGTCAGCATCGCAGCTACTGCTTCCAAAGTCGTTTTCCACCTTGAACGTGTACTGACCACTGTCCTGCTTCATGACTGACTGAATCCTAAAACTGGCCACGTTATTTTCAAAACTCATCGAAAAATATCTACTGGGCACAATTTGTTTTCCATCCTTCAGCCATTTCACTTTGAGTTCTGGTGTCCCGGCCACCACGCACTCCAGAGTCACTGGGTCTTTCTCAGTGACATCCACAGACTTAGCTTTCTCTAGGATTTGAGCAGGCTCTGCAGTAAGAATTAAAGTGCAAATTAATTGCATTGCTAATTCCACTAGAAATAAGGGGTGCTTATGTAACTGTCCCCACCGACTAAGTCCTCAAGATAACAGCTCACAGACCTTGTACTAAAAGGAACGCATAACACCTCTCAACGCCTGACTCATTCTTGGCTTGACACGTGTATCTCCCACTGTGTCCGTTGTCCACAGCTCTGATCTGAAGCGTGGCCACGTTGTTCACAAATGAAATATGAGCATTATCATCTTCATCAAGAATGTGATCATCCTTGAGCCAGGTTATAGAAATGGGAGGAGAGCCCGCCACTGTACTTTGAAAGGTGGCAGAGCTCTTCAAAACAGTAGTGACATTTTCTATCTTCTTAATGAATGATGGGGGTTCTGTGATGCAGTAAGATAGTGGGGAAAAGAAAAGGCATAGTTGAGCTTCTCCTCATGATCAGAAAATGAAAGAGCATTACCGAATTTTTCGGGTAGCCTTCTTTGCGGGTGTACCACTGACCTTTCAGGGAGACTCGTGTCATGCTGGCGCAGCTGCCACCTTCATTGGATACAACGCACTGGTATTCACCAGTGTCTGATGGGTCACACCTGGTTATGTGGAGGTTGAACACCGAAACCCTGTCAGTGAGGGTATATTTTTTGCTGCTTCGGATTTCCCTGTTATTCTTCAGCCAAGTGACCTCAAATGGGGGTGTCCCCGTCACTTCACACTCCAGCTGCACATCACTATCTTTCACAACCTCCACGGGCCTCAGTTCTCTGATAAAGGTTGGAGGTTCTAAAGATTCAAAAGGAAGACAGAGACGAGCTTACTCGAGGGAAGACCGGGAGCCTGGCCAGCAGCACAGCCAAAGGGGAAAACGGACCCAGGAACGCACCTTTCACTTTTAATTCAATGCTGCAGCTTGCTGTGCCCGCATCATTACGAGCCTCGCAGACGTAAGTCCCGCTGTTTTCTACCCTGGCACCAGAGATTTGGAAAGTGGCTAAACCGTCAATGAAGGAAATGCCATGTTTCTGAACGGCTGTTATTTCGTTCCCATCCAGATACCAAGAAACTCTGATTTCAGGAGTGCCCGTTATTTGGCATTCAAATGTTGTCGACTGTCCATTTCTCAGCACTAATACGGGGCTGGGCTTCTTAATGAATTGAGGAGGTTCTAAAGACGGGGAAGAAAGTGTCATGTGAACATTTATTAAAACAAAGGCTGGAATCACTTTCTTCAGCCTCTTCCCTCTCCCCAAGAAAATGCAGACAAGCAAGCAAGAGAGAAGTATATAGAGACCAAACCTTTTACAAAGAGCGTGGCTTTACTAGTTACAGTGCCAACATCATTGCTTAGTTGGCAAATGTAGGTCCCAGAATCGGCAGATTTGGCTGAAAAGAGCTCCAGGATGGTGGAGGTGTCATCCTTCCAAATGGAGCGCACTGCTCCCGAGTGCAACTCTTTGTTGTCTTTAAACCACTTTATGGTCATGGGTGCAGAGCCGCCCACAAGAGCCTTGAGCTGAACCCTTGTGTTGGGACTGATGTCCTGGGACTGTGGCTTTTCCACGAAGTAAGGGGGTTCTGGGATGAAAGACAAAGAAGCAAAAGGAGAAAGGAAGGTTTACTTGGGAATGGGGCACTAAGGGTGAGAATTAAGAAACGACATAGCAGACCCGTCCTTGATAAAGGGAGATAAGAAATGCCAACCTTTGACCGTGAGATGGCCACTGCACTGGTTGTGACCTGCCTTGTTGGTGGCCGAACAAGTGTACGTCCCACTGTCTGTACCTTCCAGCTGACTGATTTCCAAGAAGGCAGTGTTGTCATGAAAAGAGAATTTGTATTTCTCACTAGCTGTTATTTCTTGGTCATCTTTGAACCACTGGATGCTGATGGGATGTGAGCCAGCCACTATACATTCTAAGTCAATAAAAGACCCTTTAATGCTATTCATTTTCTTCAGCTTTTTGGTGAATGAGGGAGGTATGATAAGATCTATGCAATGAAAAAGCAAGAAACCAAAGGAAAAAAAAAAAGTTAGGTCGAGGCAGCAATTTGTGTTTTCTATAAAACTGCAGGAGATGAGGAGCAGGGACATGTTCAGTTTCGATACTAACCTAATACATTAATGCTAGCCTTGCAGCTGCTTCTCCCAACATCATTCTGGACCTCAAAGGTATATTCTCCACTATCTCTCTTTTCTGTAGAAATAATCTTCAGTATAGAGACCGTGTCAGTGACACTGATTTTGTATTTTTGGCCCAGGGTCAGTTCTTGGCCATCTTTAAACCATCTGGCTGTAAGCTCCTTAGTCCCTGAAAATTTAACCTGCAAAGTGGCTGGGTCCCCTTGGGTGACATCTATAGACACAGCCTCCTCGGTGATCGTTGCAGGTTCTGTAGAAAACAAAGGGACAGGTGTGGATTGTGAGTGGCTCCGCTGAAAGGCTCACATTGGCCTTATTTCCTAAAACCCGTAGAAAACCTTCTGCACCGACCTTTCACTGAAAGCAATGCAGAACATCTTTGTATTCCTGCATCGTTTTTGGCCTGACAGACATATTTCCCATCATGCTTGACTTCGATGCCACTGAGGTACAGACTAGCCACATTGTTCTCAAAGGTCATTCTTATGTTATCGTCCTCGGTGATTTCATCATTGTCCTTTAACCAAGTCACGGTGATTGGCAAGGAGCCCTTCAGGGTGGCCTGGAAGGCAGCGGTGCCTCCCCGAAGGGAGCTGGTGCTCTCGATCTTCTTGACGAAGGTTGGGGGTTCTAATAGGAGAATAATTCTCAATCAGTGTCAGCTTAGAGCAAAAGTGGATTTTTGACGGCACAAAGAGTTCATTCTACGGGAGGGCCAGTGCACGGTTGGAAGCGACACTAACCTCTGAGAGTCACCCGGGCAGTGCAAGTGCTGCTCCCCACCTCGTTGGTCACCCGGCACTGGTATTCCCCAGCATCCGCGGTGACAAACTTGAGGACCTGCAGGCTCACCAGCTGGTCCTGAATGAAGGTTTTATACTTCCTGCCACTTCTCAGCGTCGTGTTGTCCTTGAACCAAGTAATCTCAAAGGGAGGTGTGCCTGCCACCTCGGCCAGCAATATGACATCGTATTCCTTCAACACTTCAATGGGCTTAAACTCTTTGGTAAAGTAAGGTGACTCTATAGCGGGAAAGGAATTACTTGGAGTTAATGCGGGGGGAATCTGGGCTGGGGGCCACCACCGCGGTAACACAAGAACCAGTGTGAACACAAACCTTTGACTATTAAAATGCTACCGCAGTGGTCACTGCCAGCTTCATTTTGAGCCTCACACATGTACTCGCCACTGTCTTCAATGGCAACATCTGTAAGTCTTAGAACTGCAGTGGACTCCACAAAAGACATTTTGTGTTTGCTGCTCTCCTTAATTTCTCTATCATTTGCAAACCATGTTATTTTAATTGGAGGGGTGCCAGTTACTTTGCAGGCCAGCTGGGTGGTGTCTCCCTTCTTTAACAGCTGTGATGCCTCTAACCTCTCAACAAACCTGGCGGGTTCTGCAGAAGGAAGGAAGTTATTTAGAAACATGGGGAAGAAGAAAGAACGCATAAAGAAGGTAGCACAAAGACGTCAAGAAAACCACGCAAACCTTTTACAAATAAGTTTGCACTGCACTCCACGCTTCCGGCGATGTTGCTGACTTGACAGGTGTACATGCCCGAGTCAGAGGTTTTTACTGCATAGAGTTCCAGAGAACTTTCTAAAGCTTCTTTGGTGATATAGCAGCTTCCACCAGAGACGAGCTCTTTGCCACCCTTAAACCATCTGACTGTGAGAGGGGTGGACCCCTGGAAGGTGCTCTTCAGGCAGACTGCTGAGCCGGGCAGAACATCCTTTGATGCAGGCTTAGTTACAAAACTGGGTGGTTCTAAGGAGGGGGTGTAATAAGAGAGAATTTCTAAGAGTTAAGAGGCATGATTTAAGGGAAGAAGGCTTAATTTGAACATCGTCTATATTAGAATGAAATGCAAAGTCTCCAGCCAACCTTGCACAATCAGGGCTCCACTGCTGTCTTTGCTTCCCACAGAATTCGTGGCGCGACAAGTGAAATTGCCCGCGTCATTCATGTCTACTCTGCTTATCTCCAAGGAGGCTGTGCCTTCCACAAAGGCTATTCTGTATTTGTCAGAAGAAGCTATCTCTCTACCATCCTTGAACCAGGACACCCTCATGGGGAGAGAGCCAGCGATTCTGCAGTCCAGCCTGCATGTACTGTTAACAACACTGCCCACATTGCGCAGGGGTTTGGTAAAAAACGGAGCGATGTCGCGATCTGTTTGTGGCACAAGAAGAGAAGAAAGGTAAGCATGGGAAAGCGCTCGGTGATTTGACGCGTGCGCACTGGCTGGGTTACAGAGGAGTGTGTAAGCATCAGTTTCCAAAGGTACTAACCTAACACAGTGAACGTTGTTTCGCAGGAGCTGCTGCCCACCTCATTGGAAATCTCAAATGTGTACTGGCCGCTGTCGTGCAGTTCGGCTGAATAAAATTTGAGTTGGGCAACGTTGTTTTTAAAACTTATTCGGTACTTTTTGCTAGCAACCAAAGGTCTTCCATCTTTGTACCATTTGGGCTTGAGTTCTGGGGTGCCTGTGACTGTGTACTCCAGTGTGGCTGGGTCTCCGGCTGTCACCTGGACCAGCTCTGCTCTCTCGACAATTTTGGCAGGTTCTACAATAGTATTAAATAGTTAGCATGACCAAGTGTGCATTAGGATTCCACTTCAAATGGAAATAGCGATTCTAAGTTACAAATGTTCCTGCACGCACCTTTGACTGTTAATTCCCCAATAGACGTTTGGCTCCCGGCTTCATTTTCAGCCAGGCACGTGTACTTGTCACCAAAACTAATCTGAACATCAGGGATGATCAAGACTGCAACACCGTTAGAAAAGCTCATTTTGATCTTTCCGTCTTCTTTAATGATCTCTTGTCCTTTAAACCAAGTGACCGAGATGGGTTCTGACCCTCTCACGGCAGCTTGTAAGGTAACAGTCTGACCTGCTAGTGCAGTAAAATCATCTACTTTCTTTACAAAGGTTGGCGGCTCTAGTTAAAGAAAGAGAACAAAGCTTGTCAACTCCCAAGCACTATCGACACCATATACCTTTATTTCACTTAGGTTACATTTCTCCCATCCAATACCGCCCTTCCGTAGTGTCGGTTCATGAGAAGAATACATTAAAATTTAAGAACAGTTACACCTCCATCCGAGAGAAAGAAGCACAGCTACGGTTATCAGCGGACAACGCAGTCATAAAAGATGATTATGAAACCCACTTTTGTTACTGGAGATTAAATATTTACAGTCATCTCAGAATAAAGACTGGATGAAGGTCACCGACTTTGTCCCCAAGATCCCAGGTTAAAGCAAAAGTGAAATATACTGTCACGGAATAGGAGAAGAAGAAAAAGTGCTGGTTCTCCTTCAGTGGGTTAAGGAAGTGATTTCGACAATAGGTTAGTGAGGCACCATTTTGTTCAAGCCACTGACCTTTTAGGAAGTGAGTTGCTCTGCAGCCACATTTCCCAACTTCATTAGCAACAACACATTCGTATTCACCAACGTCCGCACTATTGAAAGAAAAGATCTCCAGAGACACCAGAGACTTCTGAGACAACAACCTGTACTTTTTACTACTTCGAATTTGCTTCTTGTCTTTGAACCAGCTAATTTCAAATGGTCCTGTGCCTGAGATTTCACACTGAAGAAGGGCATTTGTTCCTCTCACTATATCTGCAGGCTCAAGAGTTTTGATGAAAGATGGAGGCTCTACAAAAGTACGAAAGCATTGTGTAAGTGAGGTGTCCCTAGCAAATAAAGAAAATCTTTTTCTCAGAAAACCCACGGACTCCGAGTCAACCAACCTTTGATAACTATTTCAGAACTGCAAGAGTCACTGCCAACGTCATTCACCGCCTCGCACGAGTAAGTACCACTATCTTCGACTTTGACATCCGTCAGATCTAGCACAGCCTCAGAATTGACAAAAGACATTCGAAGAGTGTTACTCTCACAAACTTCTTTGTTATTTTTAAACCAAGTGACCTGGATCACAGGGGAGCCTTTCAGCCTACAGTGGAGGCGTGCTGATTCACCTGGCAGCATTAAATAAGAGGGATCCACCTTCTTCACGAAGGATGGTGGCTCTACAGGAAGTTAACAAAAAAGAGAAAGGAAAGAGATGTGAAGCATCAACTCCACAAGAGAAAAGGAGACGTATACCACAAGAAGACACAACGCACATCAAATATCTCGATGAGATTTCTGAAAGGGTTGTGGTGCCCCCAATAGTTCTCCAGGGTTCCATGATTTTAAAACCTATCCTGGGCTCTCAGTTAAACAAACAAACAAACAAACAAACACAAAAGCAAGCCAACTCTTGTCGTACGTGAAAAACAAACTCTTTTTCTTACACAAAAAACAACTGCATAAGAGAAGAGAGTTAAGTGTTGCCTAGACACTTGAAGTTCTTAGAAGACATTTTAAGCACGTTTTGTTAATGGCACAGAGTTTTAAAAGAACAGAGTGGCTTCTGAAGAAGACTGAAAATATAAAATCAGACAGTGCCAAGATTTCCCCAAACCAAAGCATTTGCTTGCATGAAATTACTTTAATAATAAAATGTACGGACTGCCTTGTTTGTCAATAGTTTTTCTCCAGTGGCATCCTTAAAATGAAAAATAATATTCATTCCCACATTTCTTACCTCTGACAGTAACTGTTGCTGAAGAGGAGCTGCTCCCAGCCTCATTGGAAGCAGTGCAAACATAGGTTCCTGAATCTTTTAGTTTGGCCAGGGGGATCTCAAGTGATGCTATCTTATCTTCAAAATAGATCTTATAATCTTTCCCGGGGGGGAGTTTTTGCCCATCTTTATTCCATGTTATGGTCACTTTTCTGTCTTCATCTACTTGGCACTCAAGGTGGATCTTCTTATTGATGGCGGACTGCACAGGTTCTAATTCTTTAATGAAATGCGGCTTGTCGATGATGATTAACTCAGCTTGGCAGATGTCAGCTCCAAACTTGTTGGAAGCCTTGCAAGAATAAACTCCTCGATCTTGAATTGTAAGATTTGAGAGTTCTAAACTGTGTTTATTTTCTGCCTCTGAAATCTTGCAGTTAGGGGAAGGTGATAATGCAGCACCGTCTTTCTGCCAAATGGTTTCAATCACGGGAGTCCCTAATACCGTGCAGAGGAACTTGGCTGTCTTACCCACAAAAGTTGTAACAGACTTAGGTCTGGAGTAAAAGCTTGGTGGATATGCCTCTGCAAAAGAAAGTTTTTTCAACATTATATTTTTGTCCCCACAGAAGCTCTTGCTGTAATTATATATTCTAAGAGAGAGAAAAGATGAGCTACATATTTAGATAGACATAAGACATTATTTAAAATAGGATAATAAATTCATCAGATGAAAAAATTGGCCAAAGGAAAGGAATGAGAGGGTTCTTTATAGAGGAGCGAGACACCACTTTCAATGTCTCCCATAAAGGAAAGAACAAATGTTGCTTTGTCTAGTAACATTAACTTATTATTGTTAATGATTTGTCCACTTTAGTAGCTGATTCATTGTCTGAATCATTTGATAAGTAATTCAGCTGCTCCTTTAATTCTGTGAATTAGAAGACTGTGTAAGGAAGATAAAGAAAATGCACTCGACTTCCCTGAAGAGTAGGGACATTAAGTGATAAGAAGACAGAGTAATTTGGTGAAGTCTCCCTAACCTTCATGTCAACCATCAGCAAATCCTTCAAGGGCCCAACTCTGAATCATTCCCTACATCATTTCGAACTTGTAAAAAAATTTATAGAAGTAATTTCCTATTTCCATTCTGCATTTTGAAGGAAGTCTTTAGGAACCTCTTTCCAATTAAAAAAAAAAAAATCTCCTCCTCTTCCTCCTTTCCCTCTTATTATTTGAAAGCTCGGGTATTAGTGCCTTATTCAGCTGGGCTAATTTGGGTGAAGAGTTTTTCAAAGGCATCATTAAGAATACTGCCATGCAGTTGGTTGTATGGACACTCCAATCACAAAGTGAACCATTGGATGGGATATCATGGGCCTGGGTTTCAGATTTTTTGATACATGAAAGAGCTACAGGGAAGAGGAAGATAGAGGGAACCCTGACTTTTCCAAGCTAAAAATATGGCCTTTGTTTGCCTTTCCCTTTCAGGCAAAGAAAAGACCAAGGGGATATTCCACCCAGATATTTAGTGCATATCTTCTCTCAACAGCACAGAGAATTGCTACCCCAGACTTTACATTCATACTTACCCTTGGAGGAAGAAAGCAAAAGAGAAAGAGACAGAGACATGCAAAGATAAGGAAAGCACTACTGATTTTTTTTTCCTAATGAGGGAAACCAAATACTCAATGAGTGTGAGCTACTCAAAAGTCATCTTGTTTGTCAATGAGGAAATTGAGAACAGAATATTTATGTAGTTGCTCTTATTTTTATATTAGTCATAAAACCTAGGGTGAAAATCCTAGTTTATAGTCCTGAATAGCTCCCTGTCTTATTTTAGGATTTAACTTCAATCTTATGCTCTGGCTTTTTATTTTTTTTCCAGTTTGTAATTCTGTTCTTAACTGGTTAACTGGTTCCAAATTATTAAATACAATGGGACATTATTTATATTTTAGTAGCAACACACTATCCTGAAATGTGTCACATTAAGTGTCAAGCCAGGCCAGGAGGAATTAGCCAAGATATTTCGACCATGCTAGTCATTTTAGACAGAGAGAAAGAGAACAAAACAAACTGGAAAAAAAAAAACCCAAAAATCAAACTCCAAACCTAACTT
Source organism: Meles meles (assembly GCF_922984935.1). NCBI lineage: Eukaryota > Metazoa > Chordata > Mammalia > Carnivora > Mustelidae > Meles > Meles meles. The sequence goes on from NC_060074.1 coordinate 74,900,379, forward strand.
TCAGGTGCCACTGCTCACCGGATTCCTTGACATTGTTCTCAAAATAATAAGTTATTTTTATTTTTCCCTTAGCTGCTCTTAGAAAGAAGACGGTAACGAATGAGATCTCATCCCACACGGATGCTGGGCAACCTAGTCCCCGTGTTACAGCATGGCTGTTGGGTCTCTCCAGTTGACAGCACAAGCCCATCTTGCGCTGCAGAAAATGTAAAACAGGCTACAGTGTGAAGCAGGGCAACCAGCTCAGTCTATGCCATTTACCTGTCACAGTTAGGGTAGCCGTACAGCTGACACTGCCGTACTCGTTGGAAGCTTTGCAGGTGTACTCGCCGCAGTCCACCACCTGGGTTCGCAGGATTTCCAGGCTGGAGACATACTTCGAGGAGCGAATAGAACACTTGTCACTTTCGTAAATTTCTCGGCCAGCTTTAAACCACTGGAACCGGACATTGGGGGCACTTTGGACCTCACAGGTGAATTTGGCTAGGTGGCCCAGAGCTACTTCCAGGGGCTCGATTCTCCTTTTGATCACTGGGGCAGCTGCAAAGGGAAGCAGAGGCTGTTAGCATGCCTCCTTATCAGGCAGACCACATTTTTCTTTCTCTTCTCACTTTTGTTGCTGTTAATGAAGTAAAACAGTTGAAACTCGTGAGATGGATTGCAGGGGTTGAAGACAAGTGACTGGAAAATGAGAACAATCATTGAAGGTAAAAGAAGACAATAAGTAGCTTTTAACACATTCAGTCGTTACTTTGCAGTGGATTGTGAAAAACATGATTAAAATGTGATGCTACGGGCTTACATGCATAACAACATGATATATTCTTTAAATATACCATGCTACGGACACTGTGAACAGCATTTTTAAAAAGTGATATACTACATACAGTGATGAAGTGAAACAATATCCAAAAAGAAATATAAATAAGAAACACCAATGGACAATTAATCATGGTTATTCTGAATTTAGGGACGAGACTGGTAATTTTGGGCAGCAAGGCGTTCACTGACAGCTTTTATTATATATTATATTAAAGTACTTTCAAGTAAATATAAACTAAAAAAAATACTGGTATTATGGAACATAGGAACATAACATCTAATTTTAAAAATAAATAGGAATGTAGATAGGATAATGTATGACCTCGTAAGGCAGTAAGGAAAAAGGAAAAGAATTAATAACCATGATTATGTCTGTGGTTTCATTCTTACTCTACACATCACATTCTGGCAGAGGCAGGTAAGTGAAAACTCAGTGATGGAAACTAAATCATTACGATCCAGTGAACGTTAGAGCTCGAGCCCCCTCATCCTTAAAATCCAACCTCTTTTGACTACAGTGAGTTTGGCTGAAGTTGCTGCGTTTCCCTTGTCGTTCAAGGCCTCACAGGTATATGCTCCTTGATGTTCTTCTGTATTTACTTTGTCGATTACTAACGTATATGTATTTTGATCTTGTAAACACTTGAACTTTTCATCTGAATGCACCAGTGTGCCCTCAAAATACCAATTCACCTCTTTGGCATTTGTTATGGACGACGTGAGCTTTACAGTGTCACCTTCCTCCACAGTAGTGTCCACCAAGGGCATGTAAATGACAGGACCGTTCCCTTCAACTACGCTGCCCTCAGCTTCCTGTAGCTCTCCTAGGCCAGCCTCCCCGGTACCACTTCCAGGGGACTTCTCTCTTTCTTCTGACAGCTTTGGGGTCTCATCCTGTTTTTCATCAGGGCTAGCAGCTGGAGCAACGCCATCAGGGACAGGTACAGTATCCGCAACTTTGACCTGACTTTCCACGTGAAAATAGCGGACCTCTTCTGCAGAGACGAGATGTTTATATTCGACTTCTGGTTCCCAGACTGTGTCAACCTTCTGGGAATCTGGAAAAGGACCCATCTCTTCCTGCGAGCCTGTTACGGCTCCCTTCGGGATTCTGGGACCCTCGGCTGTCAAGACGTTTATTTCCTCACACACAATAGAGAACAAAGCATCCTTAAGCTCTGTTTTCAAGTTAGCCATTTGAGGATCAATGCCTTCAATAGCAATGGTTAATTCTTCCATTAGAGTCTTCACTGAGGTAATAAGGTAGGTACACAGAATGCGCCTGGGCTCTTGGGTGAAGTTTATGGCCTTCACCTCCACCTTTTCAATGTTCCTTAGCCATTCAGAGAACAGACTTGGTTGCTCACTGGCCACTGCTGCTTGCAAAGCCCTGCGGATCTGAGTTTTGAGGTTTAATCGTTGTTCTTCTGGAATTCTAGGAAGCAAACTCTCCTTAGAAAGAGTGTCGCTTGCTTGCACCTCTTGCACTCCATTGACCATCAAGGGCTCTTTCTTACACTCACTGGTTTGGTTCAGGTGCATGACCAAGTCGTCAGAACGCTCTTCCTTGAGCAGTACCTGCTTTTCCTCACACGCTAGTGGAAATCTTAAGGACTTGCCTTCCTCAGTCCTGGCTGCATGATCTTGCCCTGTGCTTTCCAGTTGATCTGCACTTTCCATCAAAATTTCATCTTCTGTGCATGTGTGTTCTGAAGGAACCTGGGGCTCCCGGTTGACCTCAGAGGTGATGACCTCAGGACCCTTAAAACTTTCCACACTTCCCTCAGCTAAGCTCTGACTCAGGGTGAGAGCACTTGGTGTGTCTTGCTTGGGAAGGGTCAGTCTTTGCTCTTTGTCCATTGAAGACATTGTCTTTTCTTCTGGTAAAAGGTCTTCCTCAGCCACAGAGGTTGGATCTGAATGGGCTGGAGCGTCTTCTATAGAAGACTGTGGATAACTCCCTTCGGGTTCAGCTAGTAAAGTTTTCAGAGGCTCCACCGTTAATGAACTGATTTCTTCTACGGACACAGCACTTGGGAAGATTTTTTCAGCATCTGATAGGACCACCTGTGGTTCAGGCTCTTGAAGCATTAGGACATCTTTGCGGAGAGTTTTCTGGGACTGGACCGTCTCCAGCTGTAAATTGGGAGACAGTTCCTTGATAGGCTGAGTACAAATGGTGCCGCTGACGGAAAGAAGCGCCCTGGTGCTTTCTGGATCAGGCACATTCTGCTCCAACGTGACTACAGATTGTAACTGCTCAGCCACTAATGTAACTTGACTACTTAATTCACTGGCTTTAACAGTATGCTCATAAGCAAGCTTCTGGTTTTCTTCTGCCATGGAAGCAGCTTTCAAAACGGCGTTGTTTACAAAAGCTGCAATTTCCTTCTCTGAGTCAAATGCGTCAACTGCTGGACCCTTTAATGGAAAACCTTCAGCAGCCTCTGGTGTGGGCTCTGCTTTGCAGGGAGCATCAGTCGTGTCCGTGTCTTCCAGAACTACAAGCAGCTCTGCTGCACAGGTGGATTCACCCCACGTATTCTTTGCTTTACAGACGTAGAGGCCACTGTCTTCCCTCTGAGGGTCATTGACAATGAATGTTCCAGAACCATCCGGGTTATGAATGATGGTATAATAAACGTTGGTGCAAAGCTGCTGGTTTTCTCTGAACCACAAAACAGTGGGTGCAGGCTCTCCAAGAACCCTGTACTCAAAGACAGCAGGGAGCCCCCGAGCACACTGAATTGGTTTGAACTCCTTAAGGAAGTAAGGAGGACAAGGCCCTTCAGACTTTTCCAGAAATTTCTCCGCTGGTTCTGGTTCTGTCTCTTTGTACCCCTCTCCTTTGGAACTGATTTTTAGATAGGCATTGCATACTGACTGTCCATATTCATTACTGGCAACACATGTATACTCTCCCTCATCCTCAAATTTGGTGAATAGAATGATCAGACTATGATCATTGCCATCAAAAACCAATTTGTAGTCAGCAGAAGGGGTTAACATGACTCCATTAAAGAACCACTGAATTTTAGGCTTGGGAATGCCAGTGACAGTAACACACAGTTTAGCTACATCCCCTATGCTTATTTCAGCATTTGACACTTCTTTGGTGAAAACTGGAACATGGCCTTCCTTTTTGGAATCAAATGTAGTTGAATGAATTGGAGGTTCAGACAAAAGTTCAAGTGTTTCATTTCTATTAGATAACTGAAGGCCAGAGCTATAAGTTTGGAATTCTTCTTCCTCAGCAGACAGAAGAGAACTAGAAAACTCTGTATGGGGAAAAGTGATTATTATTTTACTATCAATTTTATTTAACAACAAAAAAAATAGAAGTCAAAAAATTATGCACCAGCTGATGGCTTTCTTCTGCTTTATTCCTGGAATTATTAGATTATCTCAAGATTTTTAAAAAAGCACATTTCTAAATTTTTAATCTTAGCTCATTTTATATAATATAAATACTGTACTCATGCAACTTTCAATCCACTTCATTTGTGTTAGTTTATAAATTTTAAAGCTATTCTATGAATTTTTCTCTGTGGTATAATCCCAATTCTAAAGTTTGAAAAACTGCTGCCTATATATTTAAAATAATCCAGAATTATTTAAATCAAATTCAAAAAGATCCAGAATTATTATTTATGTGTAGAATTTTCTTGATTTAAGAATGATAGCCATTGTCAAATTGAAGACTGATTATTTCCAAAATAAAACTCTGATGTTTCCGTTATTGCTTATAAACTAAAGCTATTATTAAAAAAAAAAGAGGCTATAGGAAATACTTAATTTGCATTTGTAAGAGAATCATTGGTTTCACTTAAGAGAAATTCTTGCCTTCTTTGGCCATGTAAATTGCCATAGTATTTCAACAGAGCTTTTATAATAAGGCTTTTGTTAAAAAAAATGGGAGAATCAGGAATGAAAGAAAATAACTCCAACACTAAAAATGGGATTGTACTTTATTGTGTGAAAAATACCTATACAGCATTATTGAACAGAAAAACAAGAGTAAATAATAGATATTCTTTAAACAGTATCACGGATGACAGGCAGAATTTGATAAGAAGGAATTAGGCTTTTCATTAAATCTGGTAGGAATGTAGAACAGCTCTGTTTAAATAGTTTTATGACCTTTCCCAAAAGCAGAATTATTATTTTATTAATTCACTCCCCTTGCACCACATGGAGTAGTCATGCCTTAATTCCTCTCTGTACTGGCATAGAAGCATTAGAAGGAACAACTCTAGTGTCTAATGGCTCTAAATGTACTGGCAAAATTTACCGATGGCATGTAGAATATATATTCAGTTACTTATTATTTCAAATTAGTAAACCGCATAACCATTGATTAATTTCACAAACGAATGGTGACCACTTAACTTTACATTTATTACTCATGTCCCTTCACTTGAACTCCCAAAATATCTGTAAAGGGAATGAATGTGAATATTTAAATTACCCCAACTCACTAATATTTGAAGTATTTTCAGTTATATTCTCTTACTTCTAACATGGTGTATTGATCATAAAAAATACAGTAAATAAATTCAAATGTGCTGAAACATCAAAGGTATAGTTAAAAGTACATGTAGTAGTTGCAGCTAATGTCTAAACTTTACTATGTATAATACAATGAATTCTCTATCCAGCATCAGAGAAATTAATATTCCCAGCTTTTAAGTTATATGCCATTGAATCAGAAAAAAACTTCATTTAATTATCCACAACAATAAGTAAGCAAGGCAAGGCTTATTTTTCTTCCTTCAGTCATCTGTTATTCTGAATATCCTCAATTCATTGCATTTGAGACTGTAAGAATTCTAATGAACAAAATCAAACTCTTCCTCCCTCTAAATTCAATAAGACATTACAAGGTTTTTCCTTTCTTCCTTCCTCCCTTCCCATGCCAGCCATTGTCTTGTTTGTCATGACCTGGATTTCTAATTTATTGAAACGTCCATTTTATAACTAAGAGTAGAATAAATCCCTAAGTCCCTAAACTACAGAACTAATTTTATTTCAGGGATTTATGATGCAATATATTATATCTATACTTATTATCACAGATACTATGTGCTCACTGGTTGAAACAGAAATGATTGTTCCACAATAGTATATCTATCTGGATGAGTTATGGTGACTCAAGACAGGAAAACAGATGTTTTAGGGGGGCAGGGTGGGGAGGGGTGTAAGCCTGACTGCTCTATATTCTGCACATTCTCAACTGCTCCTTGAATTTGGGAAGGTTTTAAGGGACTCCTACTGTGGCAATAAAAAATGGATAGATGAAAGAAACAAACATGATAGAATATATGAATTCTTTTGAAAATTAAATTTAAATTGCTTAAGTTTTTATAACTAAAAGCAATATCTCTAATATGATCGTGGTACATAAAAGTTCGATGCAGAGGACAAATCCAGCTGTTAGGTAACAGAGAGTAATTTAGAGTTGGAGGGAGGAAAGATTCATAACTTCGTTACTACATTCTATTATTTTCTCATCATTTGTGGTAAAACTAAAGTTAGTCCTAAATTATATTAAGAAACATTACTACTAAGATGACACAGAATCGCAGAGTTGAACAATTATTTCTGAGGTCTTTTGGTCCAACTCCTCATTTTTAGGTAAGAAAACTGAATTGTCTTATATTTATTACATCTTATGTGAGAAGATTTAGGTTCACAGTGATACACAGATACACTGTCAAGAATTTTGTGAATTTTTTATAATTTTGAAAAACAAGGTCAACTTAGAGATACATATATCTTAAATTTGAATGCTTTTAAATTTCTAGTTAGTTTTAAAAATTTCTAGTTAGTTTAAAAATGACAGGAAAGCTTATTATCTTATCTGCATATAATCTGAGATACAAATTACCATATTGCTGGATATAAAAATGCCCCACCTTCTATTTTTTAATGTTAAAGATTCTGAAATTGGACTACAGTTTAAAATCTCTATATAAATGTAATATAGTAGTTTTCCCTCTCCCCCAGGTCAATATCAAGTGAATGTTGCATTTAACATTTGATGATATTTTAAAAATTGAGAAAATGAGGTATTCCCAAGAGTGGAAAGATCTTTCTTTGCATATTTTGCAAATGTACAAATGTCTAGATGAACTCCATCCAAAAAGAAAGCACCATTGGTCCCTTCAAAACCAGCAACCGTCAAAACATTTACAAAGAAGAGGGATATTAATAATGAAAATGTTTTTAAAAGAGCCAAACAAATATATTAAGTTTGCAATGCAAAACAGATTAGAGAACTAGTTATCAATTGGGTGAGGCTGGCTTCTGTTATTTGTTTTATCTATTCTAAGTCCAAGTCAGCAAGCCTGGATTTGGATACAAAAGGGTTACAATTTCAAAAATGCCTTAATACTCAGAGCAGAGAGGAGATTTACCTTACCAACCTGTCTGCGTGGTCATCTGACCCAGTCTTCCATCTTATGTTTTACTTTACGTAAATAGTTTATCGGCTAAAAGAGAATGCATTCTACCGAAACTCTTTTGTGGAGGAGGAACGAGGGCAAAGCAGCGGTACAAACGGTTAGGTAGCCACGGAGATATTTAATCATACTTGATGATTCACAGCAGAGTTGACACAGTGATGGTTCCACAGTTGAGATCACAGAATATTTACATGTCCTACAAACATGAGATTTCTACAGAGAGAGACTGTTTTCCCAGGGGTTTTCAATGTATCAAATTCAGATCAAGTAGACCTATTTGGAAATTTATTGGATCTATATAATTTGGAAAATATGGCAGCACTCAATCAATTTGATAATTACAGAGGCACTGAAACTTTGCACAAGATACTAAGTTAGGGTGAGGGCTGCACAGGTCTCTGCCATTCCTGACTTGTTCGTAGCCACACACCTGTACTCGCCTTCGTCATCTTTTCCTAAGTTCGTTATGAACAGGTTGTGGAACCCTATGCCACTTTCCTCAGCACTGAACCGTGCACCTTGCACCAATCTCCCATCTTTGTACCAGTAAATCGTGGGTCGTGGAGAGCCGCGGACTAAACACTGGAAATAAGCTGCTGTGCCTAAAGGTGCGTGACAGTCAGAAATACCTTTGATAAACCTGGGAGGCCCGTCTACCACCTGAAATTCAAAAAAGCTGCCTGAATATTTGCTCTTTAAGACTAACTCTTCCTTCAAGCTGCTTAAAGTCACTTTGCTTTTCTTTGTTGTCAGAGCAAACATTTCGGAATCTCCCATGGTGAGAAATCCCCGGCAGATAGCCTCTCCTACGCGATTCATAGCTCTGCACCTGTATGTCGCACTATCAGACGGACCGACGTTTCGAATTGTAAGGGTGTGACTTCCATTCTCCTCACTGACCACATATTTGACATTATCTGGTTCAATACACATATATTCTTTATACCATTTAACTTCCGGGCTAGGGATGCCTATGACTGAACATTTGAACACCGCGTCTGAATTTTCTGGAATTTTAAAATCGCAAATAGGCATTATAAAGCGAGGAGGCATTTCAAATACTTCTAAATCAATTTTTAAATCTTTGCTTTCTTCCTCTCTCGAGGCCACATTTGGATCCGCTAAATTCGATGGTAGAACGTCCAGACTCACAATCATGCTTTTATGATCAGGAGTGAATTCAGGAACTGTGACTATTTTCACTTGCTTCTCAAATTCTTTAACGTCTTTTTCACTTAATTCAACTTCCAGGACAATTTCTTGAGGAGAAGGAGTTCTTGATGATGTCGTGTTTTCCAGTTCAAACTCCATGACGTGCTGATGTGTTACTGGAGGTGGGAGGGGTACTGCTCTTTCTTTTTGGGGCACTATGTCTACTTTCGCAAAGCTCTTTGCTTCCCCTATGATGTTCACGGCATGGCACATGTACTCTCCCCTCTCTCCTTTTTGAATGTTAGAAATTTCCAAAGAGCACACATTACCTACCCTTTCTATTTTGATTCTTTCATCTGGCTCTAGCAGAGATTTATTTCGATACCATTTCACACCAGGAACTGGAATGCCCTCAACTTCAACAATGAAGCCTAATGTTGTGTTTTCATATACACTCCTTTTGGTCAGAGGTTCAATGAAAGATGGCGGCATTTCATTGTCTTTTGGTTCAATGGCTTCATTGGGCGTGCCAAATGAATCGGAACGCCATAGTTCATTAGCTGAACTCCTCTCTTCTGTAGGTGTATGGAAATGTTCATTTGGTGTACTGTCTTCCCTTTCTATTTTTGATGGGTACCTTTTTAAGTTTCCAGTGGGATTTGGTCCTCCAGTAGGAATAGAATATCTTTCAACAGTTTCTCCTCCTAAAGGTGTAGAATATCTCTCTATTGTCTCCCCTGGGGGTGTAGAATATCTTTCCAGTGCCTCTCCTGGGGGTGTAGAATATCTCTCTAGAGCCTCCCCTGGGGGTGTGGAATATCTCTCCAGTGCCTCTCCTGGGGGTGTGGAATATCTCTCCAGTGCCTCTCCTGGAGGTGTGGAGTATCTCTCTGCTACCTCTCCTTCCGAAGGCGTGGAGTACCTTTCGGCAGCTTCCTCTAAAGGTGTAGTTCTTCCCACAGTCTCACCTCCTGAATTTGTTGTGGACTGTTTAGTTGTATCTGAAGGAGTGAAATATACATCAGGAGACTTTGGAGTTTTGAAATGTTCAACAGAGGATGGTGGGGTATAAAACCGATCTAATTCTGAGATTTCTTCACTGCTTATACTTCCCACATCAATCGAAATATCAGATTCAGGGGAAAATGGGCGACCTAATGATTCCTGTTGTTGGTTGTAATATTCATACACAGTGTTGAAAGTTACTTCTTCAACCTCCATTGATGTGATTGATTCACTTTGGAGAAGGTTTGCCTTGTGTTTGGTGTCTTTCATTTGAGGAACTTCGTGCTTTCCAGCAGCAAGTAAATATTTTGTCAGAGAGGTCTCAGAGTCCATTACTTCTGTTGTATGTGCCTCATCCGATTTAGGAAGATTTTCAGAAAAACAAGTTTCTATCTTTTCTCCTTCAGTAGTGGAGACAGAAGTTTCATTCTGAACCTGAACTTCTTCATAACATTTTTCTTTTCCAAAGGCATCAATTTTTTCCCTTATTTGTTCATTTGGATTCTGCTGTTCCTCAGTCATTAAGAATGGAAAGCGCTGGCTCACTTCTGTGTGGGATGGGGCTGCCTGGTGAATATCACCTCTGTGGTCTCCCAAAATTCCAGTGACATATCCCTGTGTCCTTCCATCCTGCTTCTGAAATGATGCCGACTCTGGTTCCAAAGTGTGTTCTTCCTTTTCACAAACCTCTAAGAGCTTTTTCTCGCTTGCTGCTTTTTTCAAATGTGAAATGAAACTTCTATCTCCATTTTCTAGAGAACTGTTTTCCTCAGAAATAACAGTTTCTCCTACATCAGGAGATGAGGTCTGAAGTAGGGCACATGATTCACTATGGGTTTCTTCAGAAAAGGATTTAAGAGAAATATCAGGCTTTAAAATTTCTAAATTATGTTCCCGTATATGTTTTTCCAAAAAAAGGGTATTTTCATCAAAATGACTCTTCTCCATCACAGTCCTATCTGAAAACTCATGAATGGGAGACATTTCTGGACTGGTAAAAATATTATCCAGCACACTTTTAGAGGTATTTTGTGTCTCAGATTGTGATGTTTCAGTGCCAGCAATTTCTTCTTTATAAGGTGTTTTCTGTTGCTGAGTTTCTGGCCCTTGGAATTCCTTAGCTGGATCTCCTATATGAGAATACATTTGTTTTAGATCAAATGCAATGCTCTCAGCATCAGCTATTTCAGAAGCAGGATGTTGGATTTTAAAACCAGCTTCTTCGGGTTGACCACCATCTAATGCTTGGAATTTTCGATCTGCATTTTCTATTTGAGAGTGGAATGGCTTTAAGTCAAATGTAATGGGTGCTTCCTGTTCAGCCCTTCCAGAAATTACAGGTTGATCTATAAGACCTACTTCTTTCTGTTGTTCCCCCTCTTGTACTTCAAATTCCTTATACGTTTGAGAAGAAAGCACCTTTAAATTCATTACAATGTCAGATGAATCTAGTTCAGTGTATGGAGACATTGTTTCTGCCTGATACATATTTGTATTTAGGTTACTTGATCTTGATTCTCTTTGCTTGAAAGGAAAGTCTCTGTCATCAAGCTTCCTCTGAGGAGGACTGACAAATGATTTCTTGGTAAGTCTTTTTTCTAGAACTCCTTTTTCTACATGTTGTAACTTTTCAAATGCAATGATTCTATGCTTCACATTTTTCCTTGGGTAGTGTCTCTCTTCAAGGGGTTCTTCATATACAATGAGAGATGAATCTTTTGGATCGTAGCTATCAGAAGCTCTCTCAGACTGGATATTTGGGAAATAGTCTCTTTGGGTGTATTCTTGCACATTTTCCCTTTCTGCATCACCAACTTTTCCGAAATCAATGTTTACGTCTTTCCTAATTCTTTTAACTTCACCAAAATCATCAACAAATGGACAAACAGTACCCTCGGCTTGGTACAGCTTTGATTTTTCATCTATGTGTCCCTCTCTCCCTTCACCCTGACACTGCATGAGTTTGGCTCTGACAGGCTTGTTGATTTTTATGGCTCTAGAAGCACCTTGCATAAATCTGGGTAGTTTTTCTCTAGAATATGTGCAATGAACCTGATCTTTCTGTTCTATCTGTTCAATTGTCTCAAGGCTTTGAAAATATTCCCTTACAGAATGTTCTTTTATATTGGATTGGGGAGTAAAAGGACCAGGCGGGTAATCATAGAAATGGGCCCTTACAGATTCTCCCTGAATTTGTTGATCTCTGGAATATTTTGTATAAATTCCACCAGTATTTTCTAAATGACTATACTCCCTATAAGTGACCGGTTCCACAGTCAGATTTGAAACACTCTCAACAGTTCCTGAACTGTTTTCAGCAACACATTTATATTCTCCAGAATCTTGATAATTGATATCATTAATATATAATCTGTGGCTAAAATTAACTTCTTCAAATTGAAACTTCTGGGTCTGCTTTACTAGGAGCCCATTTTGAAACCATGTCACGACTGGTTTAGGCTCACCAGACAATACACATTCAAATACTATGGAATCCCCTTCTCTACACCTGGTATGCTTTGGCATCTCCTGTAACATTTTTGGTGGCTCATTAGTAATATCTGATGAAAATATAAATTTGTGTTTTGGTGACGGAGGAGCCTCATCCTGAGGTGTTACTGTAGGTTCCAGCTCCTCAGAGTGAAACAATTCTCTTGACTCTTTATCCTGTTCTGGGGTTGGAGTAGCTGCTGTTATCTGAATTTCTACAGGAAAGGAAAGCAATTCTGTGTCTGCAGAGGGAGGAACCGGGAAGTTGGTTTGGAGATGTTTTCGACCCTTTTGCCTCCAAGATGGCTGAATGCCTTTGGTTTGGTCAAACACCAATGCCAGCTCCTCTTCCTCATCAGTGTATTCGCACAACACTGGGACTGTATGTGGTTCAACCCCGTGTCCTTTCTTTGCCTTCACTTTAAGTACACCAGTTGTTTTTACTGTTCCATACTGGTTAAACAGCACACAGGTAACAGAACCTTCATTTTGAAGAAGAACAGAAGAAAAAGTTAATACTGAATAGTTCTCCGAGGTGTGAGTGACAAAGTCTCGGTTACGTGGGATTAGTATATCATTGTTATACCACGTCACTATGGGTAGAGGATATCCTTGAAAGTGACACACAAATTTACAACTGTCACCTTCATAAACTTCTTGAGATTCAATTTCTTGAAGAAATGAAGGTGGGCAACATTGTGGATGCTTTTGGAAAGAACTTTCCAAAAATCTTGTGGTCCTTCCTTCTTGCTTGGTTTCAAATTCATCAGCTTCTGTGGAAGTAAAGTGCTGTACTTCTCTCAAATCATCATTTCTTATGTTCTCGCTATCTAGCTTTGCATTTTCTTCAATGTTTATAACTGCACCCAAAGCTTCACTGGTGTATGGTACAACAACTTGGGACACCTCTTCAGGAGTCTCATACATTTCCTCATTCTTATTTACAACAGTGATATGTCTAGAGGACCCTCCAATTTCAGTTTTGCTCATAATTTCTTCAAGTTCTCTTCCATGGGTATCCTCGCTTACCAGAATCCTACTGTATAAATGGTCTTTTTGGAGACTTTCTCTTAGAAACTCCTCTTGGCTCATTCTTATTTCAGTCTGGAGGATTTCTTCATTAACAGTAGTTTGAAAGCTTGGGGGAGGTTCTCCAGATTCTACATTTTGATTCATTTGGTTAGGAAGGACCTGTGGATTTTGGACAATCCCCTCACACGAATGATCTACTTTATCCCTATTTTCGGCTACATCCAATACAAACTTGCCTTCCAGCTCCTCTCTAGAGAATAGAAGGTCTTTATCCCTAGCTTCACTTCTTAGAGTTCTTGTGCTTATTTCAGAGGACACATCTGAAACAGATAATTTCTTCTTCTCCATTAACATTTTTCTAGCCTCCCGCAAACGTTGCAACTTCATTTTGGTCTCCTGGTCCAGGAAGCTCTCACCTACACTAAGCCATTCCCTTATGTCAGATTTACTTTCTAAATATTCCTCCTCATACGGAAAGGCCGTTTTCCTGCCTGGACTTACTGTCTTAAAGTGTATCGTCCTCATCATTCCTATTTGTTCTACATCTTGTTTTTTGTTAAAGGGAGAGCCAGTAAACCTCAGGCCAACCTCTATCCTGTCTTCTCTCCTTTCAGCTAAAGCCTCCGTATTTCCATGTGTCTGTTCTGCCCTTTTCAGAAATTCTAAACATTTCTCATCTTTCCCTTTTTGCATAACAAGCAACGATGCCGTCGATTCAGCCGACCCTTCACTATTCATTGCTAATAATCTATAACTGCCAGAATCTCTGCTTTGGACGCTTTTAACCTCTAAGCTGGAAGAGTGATGATGTAAATCACTCTCAGTTTTTATAACCCGTCGAAGACCCGTTGGGATGGGCCGATTGTTATGAAACCAAGTCATTTCTGGAGTTGGACAAGCAATTAATTTACACATAAAAACAACAGGTTCCCCTTCTAAAACATATTGAAAAGTAAGTTTTTGGGTAAAAGAAGGCTTGAAATGCTCAGGCCAGGAGCTCGTAGATGATATTCGACTTGCATATCTTTTAGCAGCCATGGAGCTGTGGTCTAAGTCTTCGGAATCTGAAAAGGCATCACGCGTATCTCTTTCAGAATGTTCAGATTCCCCCTCGGAGAACAATTCTGAAAAAGAAGTAATTTATAAAGCATTTTACTATTTTCCATAGTATTTGGAAAAGTTGAAAATAAATGAAATTGCAAAATAGGAAATAAAATAAAATGCATGCTACAGATTCTCACAAATCCATAAAAAAAAAATTCACTCACCATATTTGTTCGAATAAACGCAACACCATGCTCTGTTTAAAAGATTCTGACACGAAAATCGTTCGTTGTCTGGTCTTTTCTTCAGACTGTTGAAATTTCTTCTTGAACAAGCAAAAATGCATTTCAAAATAACATGTTCCTGTGCATGTTTGTTTTGCTATCTGGAAAACTTTGTTCTTTTGATGGCTAAGAGGAAACTCTTACCTGACTTGCAGAGAGTGGAATAAACGCCCTTTCTGATTCTTTTGATTGCAGATTAAATTATTATATTTTTGAGAATTAACTATTTAAAAATATCTATAAGAACCATAACCATAAATAATTAGCTAAAATAAAGTGAGAAGGCGTTTATTCGAACTAATACAGCTATAAAGTCACAATGTTATGCAAAGGAAAGCAGGCAATGAGGATCACGTAAGGCAGCTATCTGCAAGCCAGTGTAAGAGACATATCAATGTTAAAATGATGTATGTGCATGAAGTGTACACCAGAATGGGAATGTAACATTTTCACACACCCTAAACAAAATAGCATTTCAATCATAATTCATTCATGACATTGCATTCTGAGAACGACAGCTAGGTTATTGTCTATTGTTCAATTTAATTCACTGTGATTCTGAAAACAAACTTCTACTTCTTGATTTCATGCATTAAGATGACAACTTTTCCAATACGCACTTTTGAAAATGGCTGCAAACATGAAGTTGAATGTGACTGATAAATTAATACAAAATTTTAAATTACCATCAAACAAATTACCAAGAAATGCATGTAACCATCAGCATACTAAACCAGGCATGCGACATAGTAATATATACTCTAAGAGATATATTTGTACATCTATGTCATTTTTCTCAGTATTACGAAGAGAAAGTAGGCAGCTCAAGGATTCTATTAATCCTTCGGAATTTCTACTTGAATTTCACATCCAATATAACAATACCTTTCATCTCCACCTCAATCTGCTCTTCAATCCTCCCGTGCAAAATGGATTCTGGGGCTAAAATGGAAAAACATATACGGAGATTTTAATGATTAATTCCATATACTTTCTGCCTCAGTTCGCATATTTGTACAATTATGATTGTCCTTGATTCTGGTAATAGAAAACTACATCTCCCAAACGCACCCCAAAAATCCATGCCAAACAAATCAATGAGCTGATAAAGTACATGACAATGTTTGCAGAAAGATTTAAAAAAAATTTTATTTGGGTTCTCTGTGAAATTTCCACTTTTAGTTGGGTAATTCCTCATGCCTTTACATGCATTCAAAAAAGCAATCCACAAACTACAGGAATTTTTTTTTTAACGTCCTATTAACTGATCACTAAAAGACGAAGAGATAGTGTCACATTGAGAAGGAACATGCATTTTCTAACTTGCCACTTTTTGCCGAGGGCTATTCTCAGGTTTTCCTGCAGAATTAAGTGTTTCCTGCTAGTAAGTAGTCCTTTGATTTGAACCATCTTTAAAACTTTAAACTACACAAAGTCTGATGACATATTAAGGAGCCAAACAGAGAGCCCTCAACTCAAAATGGCTTTTATTATATAGGGAAAAGGCGCAGGCCTTAGACTCAATCGTCTCTGGGGCAGCCTGTTGAGCAAGGCAGGTTCCCCGGGTTCCCGCTCGGTCTTCCATCCATCTGTGTGGCACCATGCACGTGGGCTGGCCTCCCTGGCCTCTCCGCTCCTTGTGGGCTTTGGCACGAAGTGAAGGACAAACTTCACGTTTTCTTTGATGATTCTCTCTTTACTTCGTGGCTTGTTTTAATTTGTGACTCTTTGAGGGTTTTAATACTTTTAATGTCTGAACCAAGGGCAATTTTTGTAACTGCTCTGGTTTGCGATTCTTTTGCTAGGTGAGAATAAAGTTAGGAAAAGGAATAAATTAGCTGTGTTTGTAAGAGTAAAACACATGCTGAATTTAGAGAAGGTGACATGTGATTAGGATGAGAGGAAGGCGGCATGTTAGTCCCCAAACTAATATATATTTGTGCTTACTACGCACAGAAGAACTCTACTCAAGCAGACTTATGGGGTTTTATATTCCTACTTGATCGTTGTGGATAACTATGTGGCCTACATCAAGTTATAAAACCAAAAGAGGAACATATGAAGACTGGTCTTATGTTCCACAATTAGATGACTGTGCCTGATCCTTCATTCTTCAAACACTTAAAAGTGGCTTATCTTTCAACTTGCTTGAGAAGAGGCAGTCTGGACTTTCCAAGAGAAAAAAGTGCTCATGCCCCAAGAACACTTCAATAATATAATCAATTAGAACCGAAGGAACTGGAAACCCTGTGGCAAAAACGTCCAGCTCAAATCCACTCTAGCAGCATGACAATCAAGCATGCACTGTGGCCCCAGGTTCCTTAGGAAGCAAGCTGAAAAGGCCTACATTTCTCCTACCTCCACAACACAGCCAGCACCCAATTGCATGGCTGCAGAACCTGTCCTGGTTGTCACCCATGTCACCCCCAGATAAATAGTCACTCTGGGTGATTACTGCACTAGCCAGCAGCTATGGGGAAATGGAGGCTCAGCTCTCTGGATGCCACCAGATTTTCCATTTCACTTGCATAACTAGACCTCAGTTCTTGAGATAGTCCCTTTGAGGACTATGGAAATATTACCAGGAATAGCTACAGAACAGACTATCAGATTAAGAAAGAAAAAAGCCTCCTGTGGGTGATGAAGGATTACAGATACATTAAATGATGTAAGAACCAGTTTCAAAATTCAGAGCCAAGACAGCAGTCACATAGCACCATATTATCCCCTGCTCATCTCTAATATCTCAAAAATGGTATGGACAGGTCTGGAGAGACCTTGAGGCCATAGTTCTCCATGGACCCCTGGAGATGCTGGAACTTTTTCCATCAGCTTCCTTCCATGGGACTCAATGAAGATCCTTGACCTGCCGACACACAGCATGGCATTCTAGCACCCGAAGAATAACTTTCCTATCTCCTTAGTATCTAAGAGGAATCAATGGATAACAGGAGGAACTTCTCCCTTCTAAGACAAATTTATTCATGCCCTTCTGGACACGGCAGCAAATCAAGCATGATAACAACAAAAATAATACTCTTGTCGTTAGATAATTCTACGATTCCAGGAGGATCTGAGACTGAGAAGCAGTATCATCTATCAAGAAATATCTATAGACTCCTCATTTTGTTCCAGACAGAACCCTATTACTTTCAGTGCCCAATCTGCTATTTATATAATCTCCTTATAAATATCTAGAACTTCCAGATCTGTAAACAAAGGGCAGAAATGAGAAATGTTGAGCCTCCTCATATTAAAATAACTAAATTTAATCTTGGCACAGTATCAGGCACAAAATAAATAATTAATTAATACCTGATGAACTATAACATCCTGACCTTCTTTGGCATACTTCGTAGGTGGCACATTTGGTAAATACTAGAAAAAACAGCACATATGAAATCAACCATAACCATCTGAAACAAGATTTGAGAGTTAAACTTCCTTGAATCTAGACTGGAAAGTTGAATGTTCGTCACAAGTTTGGCCAATGACCTGGCTGACTTGCAGAAGTCATTTATCAATAGAGTGCTGAGTTAGGGATATGCTAATTAACATATTCACTGATTCGATCTACAGGGCAGAAAAGCTGCATAAAGCAATGAGGATGAAATGAAGAAAGTCACAGCTAAAAACCAAAGAAGCACCTTCTATGCTCAATACTGCCGAAGTTGTCTCCTCTCCATAGTCACTGCGTACAATACAGCTGTACAATCCTTGGTCTACCAGCTGAACATGACGTATGCTAAGAAACTGAATATTTCCATCTTGTGACCGCAACACTCTTTCCGAGTCCTCTATCTTTCCACCTTCGTGAGTCCAGGTTACATCAACAGAAGCGTCATCTTGTAAAACACAGAGGAACTGAGCCGTGTCACCGCACTTTACAGAGAGGTCCTGAAGCGGCAGCAGAATCCGTGGGCCCTCGTCCACTGCCTCTTCCGCCCAGTTCCCAGAGAACTCAGTGCTCTCTGCAATTTGTGAAAGAGACGCAGTATGGTGCAATTCTACGTTTTGAACCGATGAGGCTGTGTGGGTGGAACTTTGAGATACGCTTTCAAAAACCTGTGATTCGTATTCATAGGATGATCCTTGAAATGACTTAATTTCGTTTTGGGATATTCTGCTCTCCTGCTTTGTGAAAGAGGAATCTGCCACTGCCTGGGACTTGGTGGACTTTCTTACATCTTTCCCAGAACTCTGCCTAGCTAGGGCTCGCACTGTATAATCAAGTGACAAGAAAAAGAAAAGAATATTAAGATCTAAGCATTGTCACTTGGCTAGGTTAGTAACAGACAATGGCATGGAAGATGAAGATGAAAGATATCAGTGTCATTTGGAAGCAGCATGCCAGACGCAGTGTGCTCCAGGACGTCACATCACACAAAAGAATGTTCATTCCCAGCGATCCAGTGAATAGATGACGAAGGCTCATGCGATGCTGGAGAGTATCTGGGTCCTTCCTTCTGTTGTCACCGCAGCTAACCAGAGTGACATAGTCTCTCGTTCTCTCTCTCTTCCCTGCCCCATCCCACGGAATACCATTTGTCCCCCTTCTTCCATATACTGTACAAACAATATACAGCAAACGGATCATTAATGATCCAATGATGAGATGTTCTTTAGAAAAGGAAAAACATCAAGCAAAGTTGATGCCTAAAAAAATACTTACTGATGTAATGCACAGATTATATACTTCAGAGATTTAAACCATATAGGTGAACCCATAATTGAGAACTTAGGAGGACCTACTGGGTGTTACTTTATTAGTAAATTACGGACTGACCACACTATGCAATGAGACAAACAGCAGAGACTCTCATTAGTAACAGTGGGAGCAGGAGGTATGAAGCAAATCCAAGTCTTTACAGCAAGATGAGCTTTACCTTTTGGAGTCACTGTGAGTGCAGCTGCACAAGAGGCTTCCCCAACGCTATTGGCGGCTTTGCAAGAGTACTGCCCAGCATGCTCTGAGTAAGCATCAACTATAAGCATTAAAGCCATGCCTGTGACCTCCTCATAATGGAAAACTACATCTTTTGTTGGTAGAATTGGCTGCTGGTTATGAAACCAGTGGATTTCTGGCTTGGGAATGCCAAAAACCCTTGCATGAAATCTGACTGTCTCCCCGCTGTGCACCCTGATGCTTGACAGAGGCTGGATGAAGATGGGCTTTTGGCCAAGGGACTCCTTCTTAAATGAAACTGATGAAGAGACATGCCATTGGGAGTTTGATGCAACTTCTTCAAATTTGCTAAATCCTGAAAAGAAGCATGCCAACCTTTAATGTCTTACCCTCCACTGAAACCAGAACTCATTTGGAGTTGTCTACAGATCTGTTTCAAGGTTCAACGGTGGACTAGAATCCAGTCCATTCCTAATGTCTTGTCAACATATGCCACCATTGGTTCCAAGTCACACATGTTCCCTTCCACTTTCCGGGCAAACAAGCTGAGACATAAATAGTCTAAAAAAGTTCACTGTACTATTTGTGAAGGCACTAGTGATGTACATAATTTGGTTTAGGTATTCCTATTTTCTGTTTTTACTTTTTCCCCTCTGGTTGTAAAATTACATTTTTTTCTATTTCATAAACCACTTTAAATTGATCATTAAGAAAGTATCTGATTATTAGTAAGTGTTTAAAATTAAGGGAAAAACCAAAGTTGCCCCCAATCTGGATGAATTTATACATAGTTAATAATACATAGACTAAATTAGCTCAGCAAAAACAGTCTGCCTGTATAAAAATATTGCTATCTTGTTTTGAAACAAAGTGCCCTCCACTACCAGGGAAGTGTTTCTGATGGCAGTTTAAAAATCCCAAGTATCAGAAATGCTAAACCATCTTGGGACGAGGCCTCTCAACCTTCAGGCATTCTTTGAATGACGGTGAATACACCTATGTGGTATACAGACCTGAAATCATCCTCCATAGCTTCTGTGAAATCAGAACTGTGTCAAGACAACAGGAGGATAGTAATGCTTACATTACATGAAAAAAAAAATTCATTCTAGCTAAATGAGAAAGCAAATCTACCTATTTCTTTAGCATGTTTCTCTCCATTCTGATACATGCTGATCAGAAAGCATGAAAGCTGGTAAGGAGAGCAATACATTACAGAACATTATAAAGACAAAGCAGGGCAAAATGAGAAATGATGTTTTGTGATTCATCATGAGATGGGATAAATGGAAAGTGAGAAGGCAGCATATAACATGGAAACAATTAGTTGCATTAAAAGAGAACAATAGGGCCAACGATGGTTTACATGGAATCTTTAGTGATTGTTACTGACATTGTAAGATTAGAGCCATATTTAAATGTGGTTCTGAAGACTGTTTACTGTACCTGCCAGTCTCAAGTTGGCTGTGCTTGATACTTGACCCACAGCATTATTGGCAACAAAAGTGTAAGTTCCTTCATCTTCTGGATAAGCTTCAGCAATTTCCAGTTGGTAAGTGTCTTCAAATTGAGTCATTCTAAAGAACCTAGATGGCTTAATTTTCTTATCTTTGCTGTACCAAGACACTTTTAGATCTGCATCACAAAAAGAAAAAAAAAAGATATTTGAATGACAAAAAGAGGTGGATATTTTTACCTGAAAACACAATATTGATTACTTCGGTGACTAAGTTTCCTACTTATCTTCATAACATTATATTTCTCGTTTTAGGCATGCCACATCTGCTCTTACAAGATCTCTTTTCATCTTTAAGAAAGAAACATGATTTTCTAGAAAAATCCAGGTTATAGGCTGATTCTAATGTTTGGAATTTTACTATTTCAGTTATATTCTTTTTAATCCTGTGCAGGTCATGCTGTGGAAACAGGGACAAGGTTTTGACATAGTCAGTGACCTTGAGAAAAAGATTGTGTCCTAAGGAACGGTCATCATGATGGGTTTGATCTAGGATTGTGGTTGCCTGCTGCGCTTGGGGTTGTCTACTGTGCAGAAAGATCAAAAAGCAATCTGAGAAGATCAACATTCCCAGAAGTTTAAAACAGACACCCTAAGGCTGAAGACAAAATATCTATATTTTCATTATCAATGAGCAAGCATTGAAAGGTCTTAGCACAGCAAAAAAATAATTTTTAAAACTAAAAGAAAGGGTCATGGAATTTGGTCATCTTAGATATATTGGTGTTTTTTCAGAGTAACAGTAATAATAAATGATAATAAAACTGGCTCTTTTCACATAAAGTTGAAAATAACTCCAAAGCAAAGATAAAATAACATTATGCTGTTACAGTTTAAGGTGAACTTTTAAAAAATATTACACTTCCATTGAAACAATCACCCTCTAAGTCTAGAGTGAATTTAAATTTAATCACAAGTTTTAAAAGCCACAACTCAAGACTTCTTGTTTTTGGAATGTGATCATGATATCACTTCCTTATCCCAATACCATCCATGGGGGGATTCTCTAATGGCCCATTGAGCTAGCATTTGTTTGCATTTTAGCACAAATTTTGGTTTGTGAAGGTTCCCCTCTTGCCCATGATGGTAGCTGTTTATAAATTACAGGTTCTTCTTTTAAGGACACAAATGTTTTCACTTCCTTAGGTAGCAAGGTAAAGTAGAAAATGGAACACTGATACCACAATTTCCCAGCTGTGTGACCTTAGACCCATCATTTAATCTCTCTGGACCAGTCTTCTCATTCGTAAAATGAGATGCATAATACTTCATGAGCTCTTCATTGCAAAAAAAAAAAAAAAAAAAAAAAAATGTTGTGTGAATTGAATGACTTACATGGGAAGGGCTTTAAAACCACTGGCATAAGTCAGTTATTAAAGCAAGACTGTTTAAACACCCCCCCCCAAGAGATCATCAGTGCCTTTAATATTTTGCCCCAAGAGAGGTCATGTGATATAATAGATAACGCCATCACATGGAATTTAATAATCATTCTACAACCATTTAGTCTGTCTGTTAAACCTCAGTGGAAATGGGATGATGAAGAGTTTGTCCACTTCTTTACAGAGTTCTCTGCATAGTCCTACAATAACTTCCTCCTTTGGAGAATGGGATGAAGCCCTAGGACAGGCATGCACGGCCAAAAATAAAGGAGCTAAAAGACGAGACCTCTTTTGGTAATGAACTTGGTGCTTCTGACGGGGACTGCCACTATCTGTGTGGGTCACTGGCCTCTTTTGGCTTCCATAAGGCCACCCCACTTTTCCTGCTCCCCATTCCACCACTCCATTATATTTGGTCCCTAAATTCCTTTCATTCCACCTCTCAAATTCTCCCACAATCTACACCCTTCTTCCTCCTGACTCCCCTAGTTGAGGGCCTCATCAGCACTTTCCAAGTCTATCAAGATGGCCTCTCCCTTGGTCCTCACCAGGTCTCCCCTCTCACATCAGACCATTCTTCTTTTCACAATTACACTATTGTTTCCAAAAAGCAAACCTGATCATGTTACCCAGAGGCTTAAAAATCCTTCAGTGGCTCCTCAGTGCAAACAAGATAAAATCTAAAATCCTAAGCACAGAATACCAAACCCTTTAGAATCTGGCCCTTGCCTTTTCTGGACTTTTCCTCCACTAATTACATCACTTTCCAACCATACTCAAACCACTTGTCATTTCCAGCACATGAAGTACCCTTGTAGGCTTCTATGATTTGTAAATGTCATTCTCTGCCTAGAATGCCATTGTGTTCAATGATCCTGTTGATTCTTCGATGCCCAGTCCATGCATCTCTCTCTGACTGTCACGCAAACAGACAGCAGTGAATACATGGGCTGTTAAAGCACGTACAGCCTTGTGATCTAGCAGCTAATGTAATAATGTTTCAATAGCAGGAACACTGACATAGGTAGAATACAACTGAAGAGATACTTAAATGAACAATGGGCATCAATCATAGATAGACTAATTATTTATCATTTTATTTAGCTAGAGGTGGCTCAGTAAGCCTCCAAATGATACTATCTGTAGGATAAACATTAGCAAAAAGCTAGCTTTATTACAAATTCTAAAATTCTACTTTTCCAAATTGCTTTTCTCCAGTAGGTGGCACCAGAGACCTTCAACAGGCAACACTTTCTCATAAAAGCCCCACCAGATTGCTCAAGGCCAACAAGTTCTAAGCTTAAGTGAGTACTGAGTTCCAAAAACATGTGACTGGGGTTTCTGAAGACTCAATTCTTTTCCAGTGTAGAAGGTAGGACTGAATCTGTTTCCCTAGGGTAGTACCTGGTCAGAGGAAGTTGTGTAAATACTTTCAGTGGCAAGGGCATAAAACTTTATCATTTGGTAAGCTTTTAAAAGGTCATTTTAACTTAATAAACAATTTTTGCCATATTAAAAAAAAACACATTTGAAAGAGGATGCTCAAACCTCTGTATGTGTATAAATAGTACACACATAAAGAGTTAGTAACCCACGAATTTATAAAGTCCATTTAAACATTTAAAGATGTCAGTCATATAGAAAAGATATTTTTCTATTTCTACCCCAAGTGGAGTCTTAGAGAAGGATTTGAAGATATTTTTGCAACACCGTAAAGGCAAAACTATATTATTTATAATAAAAAGTGCTATATGAAGACTACTGCTTTAAGACAATCATATATATGTATATTGATTTGAAAAATTTCCTCTAAAAATTCAATGAAAGGATAAATTTAGTGTGACTTCAGTGAATTTGATATTAAAATGCATTCTTCTTTATTGTGTTAGCAGAATATTATCAAATCAGTCTCTATTTTTTGATATTTAGTATTTCTCAAACTCTGTGCTTTGAAGTCATAAAGTCTGTGGTGTTTGTATTGGTCACCCAGTACCAGACTTTATGTTTATATAATTCCCCTCTATGGCTATAATAAAATTAATGTATTGAGCACTAGTCACTTGCCAGCCATGCCTAAAGGTACTTTACATACATAATATCTTTTAATTATACCTATAAAAATCAAATAGGTTTATTTGGTTTCTAGATCAGCATCTCTATTTCAGAGGAGGAAGTCATCAGGTCATAGAAAGCCAATTGAAATACTAACTTGTTTAGGAAAATGGCTCATGGCAATGCAGAGATTGAGTCATAAACTAATGGAAGAAGTATAAAAAAAAAAAACAACAGAAAAAAACCCCACACTTACTAGGTGCTGTGAGAAGCCCTAGCTCTAAAAATTTCCCTTTGAGAGTCATACATAAATGCCTGCAAATGAGAGAGTGACTTTCATTTGGGATAAAGCTGATTTACCCGATCTGAGGTAGATTTACAATCATAATTGGCTTGAAATGGCTGCAAACATCTTGTCTCATTCTCCTAGGACAGGACTCCTGAGGTTGGGGGTAAGGACCGGGTCTATCTGGGAGACTTGCCCTTACTGAAGAGTGTAACAACCAACTCACTGGGTGTTACTGCCTGATGAACACTGCTAGGTGCTGGTGAGTATGATCTAACATGCTCCTGATTGGTGTTAGTCATATGACAATCATTCTTTTGCCCAATTAACAATTACTTATTGAGTATATACTATCTATGAAGCTATTCTGGGACAAGGATTCACCTTTGCTGCCCAGGATAGTACTTTCCAGCAGTTACTCCCCTTTTAGGCAAGAGGTTCTAGGTACTAAGACAGAGTCCCTACCCTCCTGAAATGTACATTCTAAGATCAAATGCGATACTATCCTTACTTTATTCATGAAGCAAAGAGAACCAGAGAAATCTATTTGCCTAAGGTCACAGAGTGGAGCCAAGATTCAAATCCAATCTCTGATTATAATGCCCCTACTTTTGATGCTACTGGCTATTGCTTTCCAAAGGAATATCCCTTTTCACACAAGCACTGTCTACAGGCTGAATAATGTCTTACATATAAGCAGACTCTTCTTTAGACATATACGTAGGTACAATATTATAATTAATAAAATAACAATTGTAGTTTTGTTGTATTTTTTTCAAGAGATAACAAAAGTTGTCTAAGCGGGGGATACCTGGGTGGCTCAGTCAGTTAAGCATCGGCCTTCAGCTCAGGTCATGATCCCAGGCCCTGGAATCAAGTCCCGCATTGCACTCCTTGCTCAGCAGGGAGCCTACTTCTCCCTCTCCCTCTGCCTGTTGCTCACTCTCTCTTGCTCTTGCCCATTCCCTTTGACAAATAAATTAAAAAATCTTTAAAAAAATTTATCTAAGGGAACAGGACATCTTTTGAACATCAGAAAACACCAATCAAGTTCTTTTTTTGTTGTGGTGGTGGTAAAAAAAAAAAAAACAACAAAAAAACCAAAAAACCCCACAACATAAAATTTACCACCTTAACCATTTTTAGGTATATACTCAGTAGTGGAAACATGGTCCATTCCTTTATTCAGTAATTCAAGTAAGTCTTCTGCAAGATTCTCAATAGAAGTCAAATTATGCATGAGAGATGTTTGTGATGGAGGAAAAGGTGAGAAACCTTGCCTCAGATCATTGTTTGTAAATATCAGCACTGATACCTTTGCTCATAAACCTACCTGTTCCAGACACTCTGCACTGGAAACGGGCTGGCTGTCCCTCAGAGGTGACCGTGTCCTGA
Organism: Meles meles; assembly: GCF_922984935.1. NCBI lineage: Eukaryota > Metazoa > Chordata > Mammalia > Carnivora > Mustelidae > Meles > Meles meles. Next base: position 74,926,209 of record NC_060074.1, read on the forward strand.
AGTGGGGTTATGATGGCAGGAGGATAAACTGGCATTTCCTGATCTGGAGACACAACTTCTGGAACTAAAGAAAGGGACGACAAGATTGGTCATGAGTAAGTCATTTACAGACTGCACAGAATGGAGCATGCGGATTTATCTTAATTATCTTCCTAAAAGTTGGGTAGCAGTCTACTTTTAGGAGCTCCAAACTGTATTTATAAACATAGTCGGAGAACACAAAAGAGGGTTTCTTAGGTTTGATTTTAAGCTGAGAAGTAGCAAGGCCTGTGTACCTTCCACTGAGAGCGAAGCAGAAGTTGTGGCAACACCGTAGTCATTCTTGGCTTCGCAGGTATAAACAGCGGCGTCCTCTGGGAAGGCTTCGATGAGCAAAAGTGTGTACTCTTGCCCATCGTGAAGAAATTTGCACTTGAAGCCCGTGGAAAGCAGCTGCTCCTCCTTGTACCAGGAAATCTTGGGCTGTGGCCTGCCAGATATCACGGCGCAGAAGCGGGCCGGCTTGCCAGACTGCACAGTCATGGGCTGCAGCTCCTGAAGAATCTGGGGCGGTTCTGGAGCTGGGAGTGAATGGAAACCAGCAGCGTGTTAAAAAGCATGAAAACACGGGAGAACATGTGAAAGCCTACGTTAATTTGTGGCCAGTGGTGATGTGTCCAGAAACCAAACTTTGGAACTACGAGAGCTTTACTTGCCTCAGAATATTGGAACATTCTTCGTGCTAAGAAGAAAGGAAATATTGGGAATTCTGTCCTCAGATTGAATGACTTTAGAAAGATACTTGTGATATTTGAGGCTTGGTTGGGGGGTGTTGTCATTGTAATAGGATCATCTCTTTCCTTGTTGGGGTCTGCATGGGGGTGTGGCAATGGCTGGCACCCTAAAGAATGCCAGAACGGCTGCCACGTGCTACCTATTCTGTACATTTGGGCAAACCATGTGCCCAGGTGTTCATCACCTTTAGAATTGTTTGATTTGCAAGTATTTGTGGATATGTCAGAGTCACTTCTTTATAACCAGGTGCCAATGAAGTACAATCACTACATATGAAAAAAAGAATAAATGTTATTCTTGATCTACTTAAAGGCAATTAATTAGACTTAAAAAAAAAAAAAAAGAAAAACACTTTCCTGCTATGCTAATGAAACCATCTTCTCTGTGTTGTGATGACTGAGGGGAACCGGGTAGTTCACAGAACAGAGAAATGGGGAGAAAGGACTTCTGTGAGGCTGTTTTCTGACCTTTGCTTCTCTGTGCCTCAGTCTCTCTATCACTAATCTAGAAAGAGTAAGAACTGGATACCATGATGGTTTGGTCTTCTGGGGCCTAAGGGGATGTTGGCAATGTGGCTCATTTTTGTTAACCCGAGATTATTCCTGGGGTTCTTCAATCTGCTTCTGAGGTATTTGTTCAGAGTAGACTCAAGATTCAAATAGGGATGGACAGTCCTTCTTCTCCGTATATTTAGATTAGTCTCATTTCTAGAGGAGCCTCAAATTCTGCTGTCAGCTTTTCACGAGAAAGGTGGGTGCTTTCATGGCTCTCCTCTGAGGATGCAATAGTGCATGGAATAAGAGCCTCTGGTCCTCGGGCTCGAGGCAACCTAGCTCAGCAGTGCCTGCACCTCTCCAGGCCCCTTGGGGTCTCAAAGAGGAATTCTGGATTTTCCCTGGGCACTCCACACTAGAGGCTGCAAATGCCCTGGGGCTTGGTAGCACTACTAGCACCTAAGCAGTTGGCTCCAAGGGTAGAGAACTTGACCAGCTGAGCACTGTAGCTAGAAACCCACTGAGGGTCTATTATAGTTGACAGATGGTGGATATTCAATAGAGTTGAACAACTAAATGAGGATCTAGCCATGAGGCACGTTCTGGAAATGACATCTTTACAGTTGTTTTAATAGCTGCCATCCCTTCACCACAGGTGATATGTGAAAATAAATGTAGCTGCAATACGAGTAGCATGGCTTCTTCAGAAATTGCCCAGAAACTATCAGCCCTTTAGGAACTTAAAGGGGAGGATTATCCCAGTTGGTTCCACAAAATATGCGGGTATCTCTACCTACCATTGACATAGAGAGTAACGGAACTCCTGTTCCTTCCTGCCACAAAAGTGTATTCACCGGCATCGCTATGCCTGGTCTCAGAGATAAACATCCGGTGGATTCTTCTCTCCACCACATACTGGTGTCGTTCTTGAACTTGGAAATTGATTTCAATGCCATCTTTATACCAGTGGGCATCAACATCGTCTTCGTTGACCTCAAACTCAACGACAGCACGTTGTTTCTCAATAACCTTTAAATGGAGCAACATAAAGAGAATTGAAGTCCTGCTTTCCTTTCAGTTTTAGCCTGTTTCTAAAACTGCTCATTTCAAGAGCATGCCAAAACTATACATAATGATATAAAAAGTCTGACAGGGTGAAGTGCATTCTAATGTGTCCTGCATATCCTTAGACATATGCTGCCCTAACTTCTTCTGTAGAGAATCCTGCTGACACCTGCACTGAGGAGAGACGCCGCCCCAAAGAGACTGTGACTTGAATCCTTAAAATGCTTGCTTTTTAACTAATCACAACAGAAATAACAATACCTTATATCTGTGGGCTTTTCATTTTTGACAAAACTCTTCTACTATTTAATTTGATTTCTTGTGGTATGAACAAGAACCTCCTGGGGTAGGTAGAAACTATTAGCCTCATTTTTAAAAGTGAGGAAATCAAGGTTCAGAATTGGGCAGTAAAGGACAGAAGACATATTTAGGTCATCTGCGTCCTCACTGAAGGCTTTTTCACTATGGCCTAAGACCTGTCATACCTGGTTCTCCTCAGATAAGCAATAGGGTAAATCTGAATTCAAAGGATATTTCTCCTAACACGTTCTCTCCATTCCACCATTTGGGAAGACAGGCACTCGTGAAACAAGCTCTGCACAAGTGGTAGAGGGCAAAGCTGTCCAGCTCAGCACCCCTGCTGGGAATCCAGCTTTGCTCCAACTGGTCTACCTACTGGACCCCAGAAGAAGCATCTCCGGCCAAGTCCCTACACCCCTGCTTCTCCATGACAGAAGCCGTATGACAAAATGCCACCTTGTCCTACCTTCCCTGAGTTCTAGTTGCTGTGTAAGCACCACAGTGTAAATTTTAGCTCTTTTCTGGTTCGGGCTGCTTGGCAGGTGGCCATTTATGAGGCAGCAAAGTTTCTACAGCTGCTTTAATTAAAGTATCCAGACAGCTGCTAAGGACACACTATTTCCCTCAGTGAGGGAAAACTGTGACTAAATTGATGTCAGATTAAGAATCTAAGCCAGCAGGGATCAGCTGTTTTCATTCTTTAGAAGACTGTGGTTAGAAAATGTTAAGGTTAAAAATTAAAATCTCAAACTATGGAATATGAGCCCTTGATGATGTCTCCCCACATTCGGCACATAGACAATACCTGAACCTCTCTTTTGAGACTCCGGATGCGGACATCTCTGCCCTCTACATAGAGGTTGGCAGTGGAGATGTTGCCTCCTGCCACCACCGCGTACTGCCCGGCATCAGACATCCGGGTGGACGGGATCAGGAGGCGGTGGACGTATTTCTCTTTCTGTATCTTTATTCTATGGATGACATGGAAATGGAAGTTTAATGAATGGTGACTCAAAGCAAACTGGGAATTACTGGAATGTAGCCAAGGAACACAACTGACCTATCCACGGCTGGCAGCTCTTGGCCATCTTTCATCCACTGAACAGTGATGTCAGGTTCAGAAACTTCACATTCAAACATGGCTCGCTTCTTCTCAAGAACCTTGATGTCCTTAATGTGTTTTCGAAATTCTATATGGCGAGCTGGAAAAGGGCAGGTACAAAAATTAATCTTCCTAATGGCTTTAAGACATAACTCACAATTCAGGGGCTTTCAGTGTAGTCAGAATTGTACAACCATAACTATCAATGTTAGAATATCCTTGTCACCCCCCAAAAAAACATACAATCCTTAGTCATCACCCACCAGACCTTCCGATGTAGGCACCCATCTATGGTATCTATAGATTTGTGTATTCTGACTTTCCTATAAAGGGAATCAGACATGACATGGTCCTTTGGGACCAGCTTATTTCACTTAGCATAAAGTTTTTTAAGGTTCATCCATGTGGTCACATGTATTGGCACTTGCTTTTTATCACTAACAATATTTCATTACACAGAAACACCATATTTTATTTTTCCATTCATTAATGCTCTGATCAATATTTTATAAGGTGCGTTTGACATCTAGTTGTATGGATAAGACATTTATGACACCATACCTTCCACATAAAGGGTGGCTGTTGATGTAGCTTTTCCAGCCACAAAGGTGTACTCGGCTGCATCCCCGAAGTGAACGTTCCTGATATTCAGTGAGTGCGTGAGCTTTTTGGTTCTCATCTGGCACCTGTCAGTTGATTTGATTTCCACACCATTCTTCAACCATTTGTAAGAGATGCCTTCATAGTTCACCGTTACCTCAAAGGTAATTGTGTCTTTTTCTTCAGCATTGATGTCCTTCAGCATGGATGTAATCATGATTGCTACAAAGGGGGAAGGAAATACACCCAAGGAGACTTAGTGTGATATGAGTCATAACTAGCACAGAGTGAAAACTCGGAATGTGTTTAGTCTGTCTGCGAAGGTGATTATAGTTCTGGGATATGAGCTATGCTATCTTCCAGGTACCCCTCTATGGGACAATACCATGTGACAGAGGAACAGAGAGAGCTAGGGATAGATACTATAGCATCTTTATAGGTAGCTTTTCAAGGCAACTCTAATAAGAAAGTTTTATCCAGGTGAAGATGCTAGTGCCTAACGTAGGGTGAACACTCAGTACAGGTTTTAATCAAGGACTTTTGGAGTGGATTAACTGGTCAGGAAGGAAAAGTATAGGATATATAATAACAATGAGTTTACCAAATATTTTATATATACTTTTTGTTTGTTTACTTACGGGTCACTTTCAGGGTAGCACTGACTTGGTCATTGCCACAAACAAATGTGTATTCTGCAGAGTCCTCTGTGCTGGTGTTCATGATGATCAGCTGGTGGAGTTTCCCTTGCACGACTATCTTGAACTTCTCACTCATCTCAATTTCCACACCATTCTTCAGCCACATGGAAGGGACGTTGAAGTGGGACACCTCACACTCAAAGGAGGCAGCTTTGGTCTCAGGTACCTCAATGTTTTTCATGGTTTTTGTAATATGTAATGCTTGGGAAAATCAAAAAGCACTTCAGTTAATATATTTTATTTAAAAAAATGGATGAAACTGGCGCACCTGGGTGGCTCAGTGGGTTAAAGCCTCTGCCTTCAGCTCAGGTCATGATCCCAGGGTCCTGGGATCGAGCCCCGCATTGGGCTCTCTGATCAGCGGGGAGCCTGCTTACTCCTCTCTCTCTGCCTGCCTCTCTGCCTACTTGTGGTCTCTGTCTGTCAAATAAATAAATAAAATCTTTTAAAAATAAATAAATAAAAAATAAAATAAAAAAATGGATGAAACCAACCAACCAACCAACTGACCGACCAACCAACCGACCAACCAACCAACCGATGAGCCCATGGGGATCATCTCGGGAAATACTGTAAGGGGCTAATACTTACTCTCCACGAAAAGTTTAGCTTTGCATTCCAATTGCCCCACCACAGCGGTATATTCCCCAGCATCCGAGGGGGTAATATGCTGCAGCATCAGCTTGTGGACCTTCCTTTCTGAGACCAGTCTATGCTTGTCACTTGGCTTAATCTCCACGTTCTTGTGGAACCATTTTACTGGAACAGTGTCATGGGAAACACTAACTTCAAAGGCAATGGTGGCATTTTCCAAGGCAGTCACATCTTTCGGCTTTTTAATGATCTTGACAGCTAATGAGGAAAGTTGAGGTAGTTCAGTGATACAGATAACTTAGTGGCAACCACACATTGGCTACTTGTAAAATGTTTCTAAATCAACTCACTTTCAACGTGCAGTCTGGCACTGGCTCCTAGCTTTCCAAGCTTGAAGCCATATACAGATTCATCCACAACAGCACAGTTTTTAATCCTCAGAGTGTAAACTGTTCCTTTGACTGAGATGTCGTACTTGTCACCGGGTTGCAGTACGACGCCATTTTTGATCCACTGGACACCTTTTACGTTCGGGTGAGTAAGCTCGACAGTGAAAACAGCATCCTGTGTCTCTGTCACTGTGAGGTTCTTCAGAGTCTTCTTAATTTTGACAGCTGAAGACAAATTTATGATTGGTTTAGGAAGTAAAGATGGTACGGCCAAGTAAAAGAAGTCCTGGGATAAGAGTATTACCTGGTCATCTTGCAAAAAAACGGTTATCAGAAATGTTGCAGTTATGCATCACCTCTGTTTTAAAAGACACCTTGAGATTATTTAGGAAAACCTGGGATCTAGTTCGAGAGTTTTCTATACTAGAATGAGATGAAGTTTTGCAAAGTAGCTTAAAAGACTGGAGAAGAGCAAGAGGGGAATGGAGAATGAGAGTGTCTAATTAGGCTGTTCCTCTGAGCTAGAACCAAAGAAATGTCTTCTTCACAGAAACACATCTTAAAAGCAATTCTGCACCTTGTGGTAGATGGCTCAGAAAGTTGAGAGAGTTTATAATGATTTTGTGAAATAAAGATTTATGGCATCCCGAATGATTATACCTCTGACTTTTTAAAAATGAGACTATCAAGAATGTAAAATGACGTGGAACAAATACATCTGTTATTATAGCACAAACCTTCAACTTTGAGTTTAGCAGATGTTTTGGAGGTGGCCACCTTGTAGGTATACTCTCCAATGTCGTCTAATTTGGTGGCAGCGATGATAAGTCTCCTTTTGTGGCCATCAGATTCACTCCGGATGTTGTTACTCAGTGGTAGGTGTTTGCCATCCTTCAGCCACTCTCCTTCTGAATCTGGATTGGCAACTTCACATTCAAATATAGCTTCCTGCGATTCAGCCACCGTCTGATCAGTGAGTGGCTTAGAGATGGCCCCCCCTTTGGAAAAAGACAAGTGTAACTGTGAGTCCTTTAAAAAATATTATGCAAAAAAGAAATCTTTGAAAAATTAAATATAAAATATCAAATTTTAAAACATGATTTTGAATATCATGAAATGTCTAGAATTATCTTTATCCGTATTGAGAATATATCACAAAAATCCCTATTTCTAGTATGCATGACTGACAACCAGGGGAAACACTGGAATCAGGAAGGCTTTGCAAAGCGATAGCATCCTTTAATAGAGAGTTTTGAGAACAACACCACCTGGATGGCCTCTAACTCAATTTCTCCTTCAAAAGTATTCTACTTACATCTTCTAAGGACTGTTTGCTGCAAATATATCTAATATTTGATTGGGAAAAGATGTGCTAAGAAAATGTTCAGTCATCAATATTTCTATAAGATTAAAGATTCTTATATACTAAAAATCACTATTTTTCTTAAAAAACATTTATTTATTTACTTTGAGAACGAACAGGGTAGAGGCAGAGGGAGAGGGAGAGAAATCCTCAAGCAGACTCCTGCCTGGGCACAGAGCCTGATGGAGGGCTTGGTCCCGGACACTGAGATCATCACCTAAGCCAAAATTAAGAGTCAGCCACTCAACCAACTGAGCCACTCAGGCACCCCCAAAAATCACTGTTTTGGCATGTGTCATCTCTTTCATGAAACTTCCCCATATTGCCTCCATGGCCACTATCCACTGGCAGAATAAATTAACTTCTTCAGCAAGTTAGCTGCTAACGTATCTGCCCCTTTCTAAATTGTGAATTTCTCAAGAAAAAAATATCATGCCTTATTCATTTTTGTGTCGTTTCTAGCAGTGTCTTGCCTATGGTAGGTCCTTAGTAAGTGTTGAGTGAAATCACATAGAGGCTCATAGATTTTCCTTGTTTGCACACATTTAAAAACGTGATTTATATAAGACATATCAAAGTGCAGGGCCTAAAGTTTTGTTTCAGAAGTATTTTTTCATGGTCAAAAATCTGGAGGCGAACCATAAGAGACTATGGACTCTGAAAAACAACCTGAGGGTTTTGAAGGGTCAGGGGTGGGAGGCTGGGGCAACCTGAGGGTTTTGAAGGGTCAGGGGTGGGAGGTTGGGGGAACAGGTGGTGGGTAATGGGGAGGGCACGTTTTGCATGGAGCACTGGGTGTTGTGCAAAAAGAATGAATACTGTTACGCTGAAAAAATAAATAAAATGGAAAAAAATAATAAAAAAAAATCTGAGGAAATATTATAATGTGATAACATATAAGATAAAGTGGGATACACAATTCCTGCATGGACTTTACAATATAATCCCCATGTCATATTGTACTCCTCAATAATTATATTGTAATGAACCAAACACATTTATGATGACTTCTAGTTTTTTCTTGACAGTTGATTTCTGTTTTTGATTTTTCATTTTAGAGCAAGGGACTTCTGCTGAATGAGAAAGGTCTACTTCATCTCATAAGACAGAGATACACAGATACGCTGACTTACATTTTAAAATGTTCATTTGGTTCATAAAACAAATAAGAAGGGAAAAAAGGAAACAAAAGTTAAAGAAACAAGAGTGATTAAAAAAAAAAGAGGGCGCCTGGGTGGCTCAGTTGGTTAAGCCGCTGCCTTCGGCTCAGGTCATGATCTCAGGGTCCTGGGATCGAGTCCCGCATCGGGCTCTCTGCTCAGTAGCGAGCCTGCTTCCCTCTCTCTCTGCCTGCCTCTCTGCCTACTTGTGATCTCTCTCTGTCAAATAAATAAATAAAATCTTTAAAAAAAAAAAAAAAAGAAATACACCTTAGAGTAGGAAAGTTTAAACAAAGCTCAGTTCAACCACTGCTTATTAATCACCTATCATGTGCAATATGTTGGAGAACACAGAGAAGAATGAAGCATTTCCAGATTTGGAGGCTTATACTCTGGTGTGAGAAGAAGAAATGGGGCAATAACACAAGTATGTGCTAAGGGCCATGGAAGAGACACACGGAAAATAATCCAATAGTTGGAGTAGTAAGGTCTTACACAGATGGGAAGATGAAGGAAGGCATCAAAGGAAATGGCAACTGAGGTAGGTCTGCCTAGGAGAACACGGTGGGGACAGTGTTGAGGGAACTACTAGCTTTAAGAACAGCACAAGCAGAGGCATGAAGTGAAAACTGATGGGAATTTGAAAGGGAATGGGCCACAGTTTCTTAAATTAAAATGACTTCCCCACATAAGAAGTTAGATTGAATGATAAATATACCAACCTGCCACAGTAAGTTTTCCAGATGTCATATTTTCTCCGGCAAAAAACGTGTATTCTCCTTCATCATCTTTCATCATATTTAGAACTGTCAACTTATATATTTTTCCATGCGCTTCAATTTTATATTTAGAACTGGGTTTGATTTCCTTGCCCTTAAAATTCCACAAAACATCAATTCCTGAATGGGACAGCTCAACTTCTAAGACCACATTTTGGGTTTCTGTACAGGTAAGGTCACGCAGACCTCTGATAATTTTAATTTCTGGGGAAAAAAAATAATCACTTGGTTAATATCACACTGGGAAAATAGAAGGCTTAAGACACTGATAACTTAAATGGAAGAATCCTTACTTTCCACAGAGAGATCACAGCTGGTTTCAACCCTCCCAACCATCAGCTTGTAAGGTCCTTCATCCGAAGCATGCGTCCTGTTAATCACTAGTCGCTGCTTAGTGCCTTTGACAATGGCTTGTACGCGATCATCAGGCTTGATTTGTTCATCATTTAAGTACCATTTAACGGAAGTCACATCAGGGACTGAGACCTTACATTCGAGCACAGCCTTGGTGCCCTCAAGCACATTAACATCCTTTAGAGGAGTTATCACATCAACACCTGTAAAAGCACACACACAAATAAAAGATTTATGAAAGTGGATTTTGCTTTAAATGCCTGCTTATTAAAGTTCTCTACCCATTAACAGGGTACCCATAAAAATATGTAAGTTGCACTCACTGTAGACAGAGACACGCCCACTGGTTGACAGTCCAAGGGATGGAATGGTGAAGGAGTAATTTCCAGCATCCTCCTTAGTCATGTCTTCGATGAGCAGCATATGGGACTGCTTGTCTATCACAATGTGAACTCTGTCACTGGGCTGCACTTCTTGGCCATCTTTCATCCAGACACCCTCCACGTTCTCCAAGGAGACCTTCACTTCAAGCTGGACAATGTCCCCTTCACAGACTTTTTGATCACTAAGTCCTTGTAGGATAGCAATGGGGCGGGCTGTGAAATACAGGGAGAAAAAAGAACTTTACGGTCATTTCTTTACCAAAAAGCCATGATGATATTCAGTGTAGACCAAAAGGAACAGGCAGACTTACGTCTCATCTTTAGTTTACAGGTTGTCTTTTTCCCATCGACAACAAAGCTGTATTCTCCCTGGTCCTCTTTGGTCACATCCTTAACTGTGAGGTTCTGACGTCCACGGCGAGATGTAATTGTGTATTTGCCATTGGACTTCAGCTCCACACCATTATGATACCATTTGCCTTCTATATTTTCCGGGGATATAACGCACTCTAACTCTCCCGAAAACGATTCTGGAACTTCTATGTCCTGAAGTTCTTTCACAAATTCAACAACTGCACCTGAGGCATAAGATAAAGAGAAGTTACTTCCTCTGGAGAGCTACACATCTAGAAAAAATTCTTTGTAAATCTCTTAAGTCTCCCATGCTATCAGGAATATTCTTAATAGCAACCTGTTGATGGACTGAGAAATAAATTTTTAATAAAAAGAAGTTATTTTGATATTTAAATCATTTATTTATTTTAAAGATTTTATTCATTTATCTGAGAGAAAGAGAGAGAGTGGGGGTGGTGAGGGGCAAAGGGAGAGTGAGAAGCAGTCTCCCCACTGAGCAGGGAGCCCAAAGTGGGGCTCCATCCCAGGACACTGGGATCATGACCTGAGCCAAGGGCAAATGCTTAACTGACTAGTCCACCCAGGTGCTCCTAAATTATTTTTTAAAGCACAGAATTTTATTTCAATATAAAATTTTTAAAACAAGACATCAAAATAACCTTGATTTTTAAAAATCCAAATTGTCGATATTTTTAATTGCTGGTATAAATTTAGAAATCTTGCTCTGCAGCTTATATCCAATTCCCAAATAATTCCTTTTATGAAAGGAAAACTGCAAAGCTAATTTTATCACATACTAATGGTGACTTTAAAACTGAAGTAAATAGTGAGATTATTATTTACTACCTTCGACAATAAGTTTCGCTGTTGTTTTTACATTCTCGTCTTCTACGAGTACACAGCTGTAGTCTTCAGCATCAGATGCGTCAATTGTCAGTATGGAGAGGAAGTGAACCTTTCTGTCAGAGTGCATCCTATATTTATCTCCCGTATGAACCTCCACACCATCTTTATACCACTTCACTTTGACAAATGGCTCTGAAGTTTCACATTCAAAGGTTGCCATGGTGTCTTTTTCCTTAGCAACAACATCTTGTAATTCCTGTGTGAAAATGATCGATTGCTTGGCTATAAAGAAAGGGGGGAGAAAAAGACATTGTATTAAATTAAATTCACAATTTGAATAATGGGAAAAGAAAAGAAAAAGAAATACACTAATGGATAGTCACGGATAAATAAAGACAAATCCATCAAACCAAAGACTTCAAATTACCTTGGACAAGTAAGAATGCATGGCTTGAGGTTTCCCCAGCTATGTTGATGGCTTTCACCATGATGCTGGCAGAGTCCTCGGCAGTAACATCTCTTATGACCAGTTCACAAACATTGTCCTCAGGCCAGTACCAGTATATTCGGTCAGAGCGTTCAATCTTTACGCCATTTTTGTACCATTCACATTCAGGGTCTGGTTTTCCCACCACTCTGACCCGGAAGTGTGCATCAGATCCTTGGCCCACTGTTTGGCTTTGGATTCTTTCAAAGATTTTAGGAGCCTCCATACTAGGACTCAGTTCAATTTTATCAGGTTTAAATGTTGGAATAGTGATCTTGCCTTCTTCAGCAAGGGCTTTCTTCTCCTCTTCAGTTAATTCTTTGGTCCAGTGGAGAAGCTCATCTTTGGTCTTCCTTAGGAGCTCTTCATAGGATTCATCCTTCTTACGAGACTTGAGCTCCACAGCAGTAATGGCTTCATAATATCCCTCCTCGGTTCTGCGCTTGAATTTACTGCGCAGCTCTTCAGACTCTTCAGATACTTTTTCATGGGTAATTCTTTCAGCCCTTTTCAACTTCACAACTTCCTTGGCGTCAGTGGTATCAACAGGTCTATCTACTTTCTGTACTTCAAACTGAAGTTTTCCAGGTTCATGTATGTGAAACTCAGGCTTTGGTTCAGGGGCTCGCCTGAGGACAGACCTAAAATCTTCCCTCTGTTGGATCTCAAGTTTCACTTTATGCTCTATCACACCTTCGGGATTTTCTGCAGTGACCTTGACTTCCCCTGTGTCATAGGATTTGCAGTCCACGATGTCCAAATAGTGAATGCCATCATAGCGAACTCTGAACCTTTTGCTTTTGCGGATCAGCTGTCCATTGAGGTACCAGTTGACTTTGGGTTGAGGGTAACCTGTCACTCGGCAACGGAACCTAGCGGTCTCCCCTTCAAGTACTCTTACTGGCTCTGGGAACAAGACGATGTCTGGCTTTTGCTTCTCTTTTTGATCTGTTGTTACACCTGTAAGTGCACCTTCATGAGCCATCCTCTCTAATTCTTCAATTCTCTGTAAGCCTTTCCTCCCCTCAGGCAACTGAGATTCTTCCACAAGACTTTTTTCATCTTTAACAATAAGTGTGGCAGATGTGTGATCTGTTCCATATTTGTTAGTAGCTCTGCAAGTAATGATGCCACTGTCTCTGGAATATGCAACTCCATAATCAAGGCTGCAATACCCAAACTCATTGATCATCCGGAGCCTGTTGGCTGCTTCAAGTGGCTTTCCATCATGGAGCCATTCCACCACCATCGTTGGGTCACCAATTGGTGTTAGCCTACACTCGAAGTGGGCAGGCCCAAAGCGCTTGAGTCTTAAGGAAGTGAGTTTTTTCTTGAAAAATGGTTTCTGTTGTTTCTCTTTATCATAGAGGTCACCTTCTTCCCATTGCTCCTGACCATATCGCAGATGGAGCGGCTCCAGTTCTGGGGCTGCAATCTCCTTTGCTCTGTAGGTCCCTCGTGGGATGATTAATTTTCTCTCTGGTTCAGGCTCTGCAAACTCTACTTCAACGTTCACTTTGCATCTTGTAGTGTCTCGGCCAGCCTTATTAATAGCAGTTGCAGTATACCAGGCAGAATCCTGGCTGACAGTGGAATCAATTTTAAGGGCAGCTTCTCCCTTGGTTCCTTCAATTCTAGAAAAAGGGAAAAAAAAATCAATACAGGAGTAGTTATTGCTTCCTTGGTTATTGGATTTGTATAATGAGCTTAGTTTTATTATTTTCAAGCATACTCACCTGATTTTTGGATATTTATGAGGTACAATGATGTCACTGTTTTTCAGCCATACAATATCAGGATTGGGATTACCCGTAGCTCTAACTTTCATTTCAAGTCGAGAACCTTCCTTTATGTTGAGGTTTTTTAGTTTTTCTACGAACATTGGTTTTACCTGATGTTCCACAGCTGGAAGAGAAAAGTTTTGATTCAGAGTGAGTAGGACTGAAATACTTGTTTACAGTGATAAGGTAGTTCCTTTTTTAAGAGCAAATACCTTCCACAGTTAAAATCACTGAAATCGAAGATTTTCCTGCCCTGTTTTGGGCAATGACAGTCCATTCCCCAGAATCACTGGGCATTGCAGGGACAATAATCAGTGACTGGGTACCATCTTCTTTAATGACTACTTTATGGGTATAATCATTGACAATTTGCTGGCCTATAAAAAATTAAGTAAAAAAGAAAACATATATTAAAAATAATTATTTTTAAACAATTAACTTCTATAACACACATATAAACTTAATTTTGTGTTTAATGACTTGTAAGTAAAAACTGATCATACAAAAAAAAAAAAAAAAACAAAAAACTGATCATACATACCATCATGAAACCAGAAAGTCTCTGGCATAGGTCTACCAACGACCTTTAAGTCAAATCTGGCTGTTTGCCCTTCCAAACATTTGAAAGAAGCAGGCTTTAACACAAAGACTGGCTTATACAGTCTCTCAAGTTGTGACTCATCTGTTTCCTCTAGCCTACGTCCAGGGGACATCCTTGCAGGGGACATCCGTGCGGGGGACATCCGTGCAGGGGACATGCGTGCAGGAGACATGCGTATAGGAGATCTACTCACTGAACGTGGAGAGATAGATCTGAAAAACCAAGGCAAAACAGAGTATTTGCATGAGGCACAGAGAAAACCCAGCAAAATAAACAAACCTCTTTCTTAACACTATTTTAGAACTGGCTTCATGTACATATTAGATGGCACTTCAAAATCACCGGGATTCAAAAAAGAATACATTATCATTGCCCCCAAATCTATGTTTTTCATATATCCTCCATTCCAGTCAGTAGTTCTTCAACACAGCCAGGTACCCAGCCTTAAAAATCTTGGAACAATTTTTAATAGTCTTTCAATCACCACCTGCCTTTAATTAGTCACCAACCCTTCTGATTCAACTGCCAAAACATCTCAATAAATATGGGTTGGTTAAATAAACCAATGAACACATTTATAGAAAAAGAGAAATATAATTTTTTATCCAAGCAAAGTGAAAACATAGAAATTATATTTGTAAAAAGCCCAAACCCTATCTATACATTGCAGCCAGACTGGCTTAGATTGGATTTCAAGTGTTGGCACCACCACCTACAGGCTGGGTGAACGAAGATAATTTTCTTTGGCTCCCAGAGATCAAGTGCTCCCGCTTCCAAAGCAGTAATAACACCTACATTGCAGGGTTGTTGTATAAAGAAGGGATAACATATGTAAAATTAGGTGTTAAGGAAACCTTGGTAGTTTTCACTACATTAGTTACAGCACTGGAAAATGAATAGCATGCCACTCCAAGGAAAACGCTTTGTTCACCTTACACAGGGGTAAGAAATAAAAATGCTTGGCAATTATCTGTATGGCTAATGGCAAGTTTCTGTGCTTCTCAGCCTTCTTTTTTTTTTTTTTTTTTGGTCCCTCATACAATAGCAGTTTGTTACTTGGATATTTGGTCTTTTAAACAATTTAAATCTTCATCAACCCAAATTATTCCAAGTCTTACCTGATTCTGCTCACTGGTTCTGGTGTGGGTATGTAAGTCGGAGCACCAAGAGGCGCAGCAGGCTCTACGTACAATTTCCCTGAGCAAATTGCGTTTCCTTTCATATTGCTGGCAAATGCAGTATAGATGCCCTCATCTTCTGGAAGAACAACAGGTATGCGTAGACTAGCTCTGCCATCTTGCAGAAAGTCCATTTGGTATCTCTCTCCATGCTTGATGCGTTTGCCATCTTTGTACCATGCAATCTGCAAAAAATATCATGCATATTTGAAAAAAATTTAGATAAAATAGTTACTGTAACTGATTTGTATCTTTATTATAACCTGGAGACCTGATGTTTATATTTTTACCTTGGGTAATGGATAGCCAGACATCTTGCAATGAAAGGTAACACCCATCCCCTCAAGAATTCTATAATTCTTTATTCTTAAGTCAAATCCTGCTTCAACAGCTTCAGATTCTGAAATGTCAACTGCCATCTTTTCTTCTCCATCTTCTTCAAGAAGTTCTTCTAACGTAGTCTTTATTATTCTGTATTCGATTTCTTTGATAAGCCTCTCTTCAAAGGAAGAGATATGGAATTCCTATATAGTAAAAAAAAAAAAATGACAGTTTGTTAAAAATATATATATCCTGATGGAAGGAAATAATCTTTAAGAGTGTTAGTTTTAGAGATAAGGATTGATTCAAGTTTTTGACTGGGAGAAAAATCTAGAAGGCTGTTTGTTTTTGTTGAGAATTAGATGAGTCACTGTTTTGTTTTTTAATCTGCATTATCATCATCTTTGTCAGTTCATGCTGTGGCATCTTGGGTCAATGATAGTCTAGGCCACGGATTATGTTTGGAATGTCCATCCTGCAGACAAAAGGATCTGGGCAGTAGTGCACTTGGTTGTTCCAATATTTGTCTTTTCCTTCATATATGGAATCCCTATTTCTAAAGCCATGTTGTGCAGCATGTCATGAAGATTAAGGAAACTCATCAACAGTGAATCTAGACCCACTAATCATAGTTTAACCCTGACCCCATCCCAGGAAAAGGAAAAAATCAAAAAGAGGGACATTGTGGGTGCTAATTTCATAACTTATGAAATGATTTACTTGGTCATGATTGTTCTACTCACCTGTTCTTCTACAAAAGTTCTGACCATTACAGTATCTTTGGCCATTTTTTTCCTAATTAAGGCCTGTTCTTTTTCATACTCTTTTTCATAGTCAGAGTATAAGAATCCAGGTGCTATTTCCCCAACTTTAGGTTCTTGCACAAATGCAGTCATTTGTGTTTGGTAAAGCATTTCTTGCTGGGACTTCATCAGTGACTCATACTCAGCTAGAAGTTAAGAACATACATTATTTTTTTTTAAGTTTTTATTTAAATTCCAGTTGTGAATATACAGTGTGATATTAGTTTCAAGTGCACAACAGAGTGATTCAACACTTGCATAATCACCCAGGGCTCAGCACAAGTTCCCTCCTTAATCCCCATCACCCGTGTCACTCCCCACACCACCCGCCACTTATCTCCCTTTTGGTAACTTTCAGTTCACTTTCCACAATTAAGAGTCTCCTTTTTGGTTTGTCTCTTTCACTCTCTTCCCCACCCCCCACCACTTTGCTTGTTTGTTTTAGGAACATAAGTTTAGTATTTCTATAAAAAAGTGTTCATGCCACTTCATTCAGGCAAGCCCTACACTAGGAAAAATTGATAGTCAAAAGCTGAATTTCCCAAATTTTACCATCAAAGTGCTCAATCTATATTAAGTTGAATTCTCAAACCAAATTTTTATTTATAAGTCAAAGCAGCTGCTACTATCGTAGAAAGACCTTTACATTACTGGTCAGTTCTTTAGGATCTAGCCTAGTGCTCTTCCTAATTTACTGTGTGGTTTTTGGCGATTCATTTATCTCCATGGGTCTTGAGTATTTTGTCTGCTAAATAAGGATAATAACTTTCTCTAAGGGGTGTTGTGCAGATCAAATGAGACAGAACCTGGAATGTCCACTATAATGTGAACAATTAAGCAAAAGTAAATGTGACCCACAGATACATTTTGTTTGGCCTGAATGCCATTATACTTTTTGTCATATTACTTTGAATACTGAAAATCTTGATTTTCAGGTTCTTCTTTGTTTTTCTTTAAGATTTATTCATTTGTTTTAAAGAGAGAGAGAGAGAGAGAGAGAGAGAAAGAGAATGCATGTGTGTGTACCCACAGATGGAGGCACAGAGGAAGAAGGAGAGAACCTCAAGCAGACTGCCCACTGAGCCTGCAGCCTGATGCAGGGCTCAATCTCATGACATTGAGATGTGACCCTAGCTGAAACCAAGAGTTAGATGCCCAACCAACTGAGCCACCAACGTGCCCTTCCAGGTTTCCTTTAAAACTTCAGAAACTCTAGGAACACAGAGCCTGGCATGTGTGTGCCTGGTGACAACACAGTGGGTGGGCAGCTACTGTGCCCTTAAGACAGGGCACGGGCTCTCCAGTTTGCCAGTGTCTTCATGGGACTCACTAATATCATCTGCCTGGATCTGGAAGGCAACTGGAATTGGAATCCCTGCATCTTCAAAATATGCCTAGAAATAAATGCACCAAATAGAAACTGGTGCTAGAACCTTGAAGTTTAACACCAGTATGGCTTTTGGGGCCATGTGGTCTAAAACATTTCCTATTCAGATGAGGCCAAGGTAGCAATGGAGACAGAGCTGGGATATCAGAACTGGGATGTTTTAACAGGCCTTTTGGCAAACACATAGCACTCCTCCTTCCTGGCATTCCTTTCCTATCATGCACACAGAAACTACTCAGAGCTGCCTTTACCTTCTTCAAGCAGGGAGGCAGATGCAGACGTCTCGCCATGCTTATTACGAATGACAATAGTGTATTCTCCAGCATCATCAGCAAAGGTCATTGAAATCACCAGTCTGCACTCCCCAGTTTGCTTGTTGTAGCTCACTTTGTATCTTTATAGAAATGAAGACACATAAAATTCAGTCACAAAAAACCCTACGTGAAGAAACCAGCCCTCATGAGGATCTGTGGTACAAAATGCAATGACCTTAAACATGTGACTAAGCTCCATGTAAAAGAGAAGGCTGCTGAGAATTGAGGAAAATGCATGAACATGAGTAATGAGGGTCAAACAACTTAAAATTTTTGCTTCAAATAAGGTTCATATATTCTTTGAAATAAATAATAGAATATAATACTACTAGAATCAACCATATGGAAAGGGCTTCGGTGTTAATGTTAGCAAATGAGAGGTCATTTAAACACTTAGGTATTTCTCTTTGTTCATTATTTTGCTCTCTGTTTCATGTGAAGATCAAATGAATAATCAAAATAACAAATTCCTTTAAATATTTCAATATGAAGCCCCTGGTATACTATATTTTTTCTTACTAAGATGAAAGAATTAGATTTTTTCATTTGTCGTAAGTTGCAGGAAATTCAAAGCTAAATTTTACATTCATTTACAGCCAATTTATTAGCATAAATGTTCATCATGTATAACTAAGTTTCTTCTTCATTACATAACCCTTGTTTTTTTATCTTTTAGTCACTTAATTATTATGCAATTTTATTGAATCCTGTCTTAGATGGTTTCTGGAAGAATATATGTGTGTAAAATTCCACATTTTCTCTATTCACTAGTTCTATACACGTATCAAACAAGAATACAGAAAAAAATATATCTTTATATACCTTTGTCACAAAGTTTTGTTTCTCAATAAGACTTTGTGCAAAAGTGTAAAAACAACTCAAAATATACTCTGAAGTTTCCATAATGAAAGAGCCTACATTGGGGGGGGGGGGCTATTTCTCTGTAGGCTTCATATACATAACATACAAATCACAGATAACTCTATCTGTCAGCCATCAAAATACCTGTATCCCGTGGTAAGAGGAACACCAGATTTTTTCCAGTAGACGTGGGGCTTTGGATTGCCGCCAACCTGACATTCAAACACAATGCTGCCACCTTCCACCAGTTTCTGGACCACTGGTTTTGTAATGAAGAAAGGAGCAGCAGGCTCTCCGGGCCCTGCCTGTTCCTCTGTGATGCTAGTATCCGTCATCACCACATCTCTGGACTCTACGAAGCTGGAAAGAGAATTCCCTCCATATTAGCTTCCGCAGTTGTAATGCACCAATACCAAAGGGACTGAAAAAAAATCAAAACTGTACTAGAACAAAAGCAAAAGCATGTTTTACCGTTTCTCTTCCGTGGTCAATTTCTCAGTCACAGTTGTTTCCTTTTCAAACTCTTCTGATGCTAGAAGAAGACAGAAGTTTCTCATTTAAGTTGGGCATTGAGTCCCTTTTGTCAGTGACTTCTGCTTAGTGTGACAACTAAGCTGACCCTCTAATGGACCCCCAGTTCCCCAAGGGGCCATCATTATGAGGCATGCAGAAACCACGTTGTGGAAAGTGTTGGCTGAGGGCGATGCCGTGTTTAGAGGGCAGTGGGAGTGTGTACCTACCTTGCACAGCTAGATAGCAGGATGTGCTGACGGTCCCAGCCTCATTCACGGCACTGCAGGTAAAGCGTCCGCTGTCTTCTGCAAAGGCTTCGCGAATCATAAGACGGGCAATTCCACTCTGGAAGGTTATCTGGAAATCTATGGAACTTTCTATTTGGTAGTCTTCCCTGTACCATGTCACTTTTGGGGATGGGTACCCAGAGATGTGGCACTCCAAGGTGACGGATTCACCTTCTATAACCGTCACATTTTTTAAGCCCTGAAGAGAGAAGGAAAAGGAAATACCAATAAGGCATGCATAGTCATTAAGTCATTAATCATCTCTATGAGTTATGACAAGTGGAAGGATTTGAACTTGCACATTCTCATGGCCATAAAATGGTTTTTTTTAAAGGTCAAGACTCTAGAAATATTAGTAAAGAGACTCCCTTGGAAACTGAGTATACCTAACTTGAAATAAATGTCAGGTGTTGCCAAGTTTGTAAGGCAGAACGGAATCAACACCATATAATGGGGCAACTCTGTATCCTCTGTTATTCTCACATATTTAAACAAAGCAAATGCTGCCACTTCAACAAAACTTTTCCTGCTATTCCCAATCAGAAGTACTCTCTCCTTCCTCTGTTAAATGAAGGTGCTTTTCACCTGCTATATTATACTTGTCACCTTCTATATGTATCCTTTTCTCTGATACTAGGCTAAGTTATCAAACAGGGTTGGATTGGTCTGTATATCTCCATAACTCTCCCGATAAAGCCATATACCTCACAGAAACCCATTAAGTCTATTGACTATGTGACTGACAGTTGCCAAACAGAATTCCTCTTTGTCTTGCCAAATAGTGTATTGTCTTACAACTCGCCTTTGCGAACTCACTAAGGCCATTCCGAGAAGCTAATCTTTGCGTATGTTAAAAGTATCAGACCACACACACACATCAACTTCCTTACTCACCGAGACCAAGGTTGGTGGGGTAACCGGGATTTCAACAGGTGCAGGCACCCTTGCTACTTCTGTCACCTATGAATTTTACAAAATGCCCATGAAATAGGGGGCAAACTCATTAACTCTTAGCACGTGCAAAATTGCAAACACAATTTGAGACAAAGGAGCTCTGACCCACACCAGACTCAAAAGAATTACGTCTGAACATGGTAAAGGAGAAAGAAAGGGAGTGTGCCCAGCCAAGAATGCCCAGCTGAGTACCCCGGTGGCACAAACAAGCCCCGCTCCATAGCAATGGCTCAAGAAATGGCATGCAATTCAGGGACTCACCTTGGTTTCCTGCTCGTGTAAGACTTTGAAGCGTTCCTCATGGACTGTGCTACCAGTGATGCTCACCCCTACCTCCTTCTTCACTTCAATGCCAGCTTGACTCTTGTAAGTGTCTGGCACATCGGTGAAGGGAAACTGAGGGGAGGGGGTAGGTTCGGCTCTCACTTTAGCCTCAGCAGGCTTCACAGTTGGCGCCTTCACTGACTTGGTGATCTTCTGAGCAGAAGGTGTGGCTGACAACTCTTTCTGTAATGTGGCGATAGCACTACCAGCTATCGATGCCTGAAGGGAAAAGGAGCAATCTGTGTCAGGATTCAGAGAGCAAACAGCCGCCATCCCTCATTCTGCAGGGGACTGAGTCTGTGGTCTATACAGTCTTTCAATGCTCTCACTATCGCTCTTCTGATCAATGAAAAGGCAGTTAGAGATAAGCCTCTTATAAAGCTCGTCATCATTCCTGCCAATCTGTAAAATACATTTGGAAAATATTTTTCAAGGGTTGTATTTAGAGCCCCTTATTTCGTGCTCCTCATAAAGGGATGGAGGGTCCTCTAAAGCTCGGTGGTGAATTCCCACTTAACCACCCTAACAATACCACAGCGGGAAATTCAAAATCAGGAAATTCCGAAAGTATTTGGTGAATGCCTGAGAACTACATTAAGATAGCACTGTAAAGTTTCAGCCTCAAATCTGGGTGGCAGCTGAAAATGGAGACGTTCAGGAAAATATTTTGAAGGCTTTCTCACTCTTTTCATTCTATCACTTTCTACGGTTATTGGATTTCAGTAGTAACTTGGGGCTATTCCAAATATAGGTATTAAATGTACTTTACAATTCTCTGAAGGCACGCAAGACGTGTATTCCACGTCTTATGAGTGGGAATGAGAAGAACAGGGGCTGATGTGAAGGGTACTATGTGCTGCCAACTTGCTAATGGTTTTGTCTGTACTAACTTGCTGCTGATGACAGAGCTGGGACACTAATCCAAGGCTGTGTGACTCTGCCACCCAACCCAACTGCCACACACACTACCTCTCTGCATCTCGTTATATTGAGTATATGAAAGCACGATTTTTCAGTGTCTGACTTTATTACTGATATACATTCACAGCCCGAAGCATTTCACAGCATAAGGAAAACTAAACCGTGTGATACACCATCTTTTTACAAGTTGTGAAACAAAAAGAGAAGGCTGTATCGATTTGGGTCTTCTTTGAGGTGTATGGTAACCCCCTCTTGCTGCTTGCTGCTTAGCCTGCTGGACAAGTTCTGGGAGCTAGACTGCAGGGGCTCCAGAGTCTAATGACCATAAACAGACATCACCAGAGAGACGCCCACACTGGTCTACACCCCAAAGACCCTGTTTACATCACGCATTAGGTACTTATTTCCTTCAAGCCAGACATTTCTGAGTCATGCTCTGTACCTTCTTACCTCATATCCATGTTCTGTCTTAGGGACAGAAATTTTTGAAACAGTAAAGTGAGGGCTTGCTGTGCGGGGGCGTTTATCCACATGGACTAATCTTTCAGTTGTGAGATCTGTAGTTTTCTTGATCTGCAAGGAAATGAGAATCCGTGACAGCATGGTTTACCAGATGACCAGTGCGGTTAGGCTCACTTTCCCACAGGTAGGGTGAAGATCCAGCAGGTATAGACCTACCTGTGATGAAATGTGCATTCCCATTTGATCAGTAGTTGTGATATGAGTCTCAGAAGGAGCCTGGATCACCCTAGGCTTGACTGCTTTAGGGACAACGTGGGGTTCCGAGGCTGGACGCTGGGGATGCTCAGCTACCTTTGTGGCGGAAATGTGCTCCTTATAGCCATACTCCACAGTGGTCTGCTGAGCATAGGATTCTTCAAGGTGCCTGGGCTCCCTGGGTTCTCTGACGCGGGCCTGGTCTACCGCAGCAACGACCGTCGCTACGGCTTCTGCCTTCTTCCCAACGTCCACCTGGAGACAAGGTTTCCAGAATTAATACACAGTAACGTCAAACTCAAGCCGGGACAGCTCCTCCAAGGACAGCCACTGAGAATAGACAAATGCCTGAAGGTGTGGTAGGGAGATGGCACCCATGTTATATGGCTCTGTTAATGTCTCAAGGAATGTGGCGCACAGACGCATTATCTCATTGATGATTA
This sequence comes from Meles meles, assembly GCF_922984935.1. NCBI lineage: Eukaryota > Metazoa > Chordata > Mammalia > Carnivora > Mustelidae > Meles > Meles meles. The sequence continues at coordinate 74,949,356 of NC_060074.1, forward strand.
TAATGTAATGGATATCTAGTCAGATACATTCTGTATATACCTGCTTAATTAGATGAGACATTAAATCACACACACACACCACGTGGGACAACACAGAATGTATATAAAGGAAGAAGATTTTGAGTTTTTCTAGGATTCTATCTGAGGCAGTTAATTAGCACTTGGGAAATCAGAACTCTGGAGCTGGTTATCTTCATTGATTCTTTTTATTATCCTGTCAATCACTTAGGTTAGTATTGCTGCAATGACAGCAATGATGAAAATGCACTCAAAACCCTCCTGGACCCATCCAGAAAAATCAGCTGCTACCGAGTTGTACAGCTGCATGTAAATCTGAGATAATGTGAAAGCTCATGAAACAATAGTGAGCATATTAATTTTCTTATGATTCCCTAGGGATACAAATTTTTAATCTATTAGAAAATATCTTCCTTAAAAAACATGAACAAAGAGATTCTGATTAAAATGAAAGTGTTAATCATATTTGGATTCAAGAGAACAACCTTCTGCAGTGAAGTTCAATTTACTTTCGTTATTACTGGGAGGTAAAGCGAAGAAAAAACCCCAGAAATGTTGTTTTCTCATTTCCATGAATCTGATTAACATAAATGAAAACAGTTTGCAAATGTGTTTCTCTTTTAAAGAAAGCAAAGTGGCTGATGTGGCTTACAAATTATGAGTCTATGCAATACTCAGAAATAGCATATCCTAAAAATCAAATCACTGTGTCTGTCAGCGCTCTTTAAAACTAATGCTGGAGTATTTTATTAATGTCCAGTTTTCTTTTCTACGGCTGTGAATGAAATCGAGGTCTCATCTGAAATGTCCTTCAAGGATGCTGCCTAGATACCTGCTAAAATTGTTCTTGGAATCATTTAGGATATAAATGAGGTTTTTTTCTGCAATGAAATTGGGCCTTTAGTGATCATTGGCTTCAATCAGTGCTTCTTTCCAGTAAGCCACAAACAATCTAATCTTCCCTGAAGGATTGCAAATGCCGATGTCACTTTACCACTGCGGCATAGGAGAAACTGAAATACACATGAGTCTTAGGTAAGTTAACTCTGGTCGTCTGTTTTTCTTTTTTAATCTACGCAGGTCATCAGTTGATTTGAATTTTACAGATATTTTAAAATGTTATCTATCTTTGACAGCTAACACAAATATATATATTTAACATCTCTGTATGTATTTAATGTAGGCCAAAGATTCAAATGAGATACGAAGTAAATGTAATCATTCTACAGGCAAAGTAATATGTATTAAGTATACATACACTTTCAACATATATGTAAAGACTGATATACCATTCTCTCTACATATAAATGTTTATATGTGTGTGTGTGTGTGTGTGTGTGTGTGTGTGTGTGTATACACTTAACATTTATTATTTTCTCGTAGAGTGATTTCATTACATTGTATTTCACCTGAATCTTTCAACTGGTCTGTGAGATACTCAGGTTGAGTTTTAGTTTTATTTATTTTAACGAGAAAACTTAGGCTCAAAGAAATCATTTGCCAACTAAAATGTACAAATATGCAAATCTTGTTCCTCACTTAAAACTTCTACAAAGAAAAAGAATCTTAATTATGGGCAGGATACTTAACATTGGAGAAGCATCTACGTACTTTTCTCCTGAGTTATTACACATCGAGTTCATAGACATAAGCTGTTTGGTGGACAACCACAGGTGTGTCCTCTTTGCTGGTACCATTTTTTTTTAGTGGACTCACATCTCTTATAGTCTTGGAACCTAGATCAACAGGAAGAAGAACTGGAGCAGGAGACCCCAATTCAGACCAGTTAAATGCTGAGAACTAACTTAGGAAATGTAAAGGAAAGTGTTATTTAATCTGGCTTTTCGCAATGAGAAACACTAACTGTTGCCCCAGAGGAGCTGGGTGGGGTTTAATCGTCTCTCATGCTTGGTGACCTCTTCGGCAATTACATGGAATGCTAGAGCACAATGACTCATGCGGCATGAAAAGTTATGGGTGCTATGATGAAATGGGATGAAGCAGTGCTTTTCACCTCCACAGTATCAGTTTTCATCTCCTCCCGGGAAAGATGGATCTGTTCTTGCTTAATAGCAAATCCTTCGCTAGTCCTTGGCAGTGTGGCTGGTGCAGTAGGTTTTGCTGTGGTAACTATTACTTTGGGTATAGATATTTTCTCAGCTTCCATTCTTAGCTAATTTTTAACAACAAAAATAAGAGTCAATTTGCTGTGGGTCTTTCATAGATAGATTTTATGAAGTTCAGGAATGTTCCCTCTATCCCTATACTTTGAAGCGTTTTCATCAGGAACGGATGCTGGATTTTGTCAAATGCTTTTTCTGCATCAATTGAGAGGACCATGTGGTTCTTCTCTCTTCTCTTATTGATGTGTTCTATCACACTGATTGATTTGCGAATGTTGAACCAACCTTCCAACCCAGGGATGAATCCCACCTGGTCATGGTGGATAATCTTTTTAATGCGCTGCTGGATCCTGTTTGCTAGGATCTTGTTGAGAATCTTTGCATCCATATTCATCAGTGATATTGGTCTGAAATTCTCCTTTTTGGTAGGGTCTTTGCCTGGTTTGGGGATCAGGGTAATGCTGGCTTCATAAAAAGAGTCTGGAAGTTTTCCTTCTGCTTCAATTTTTTGGAACAGCTTCAGGAGAATTGGTGTTATTTCTTCTTTGAAAGTTTGGTAGAATTCCCCAGGGAATCCGTCAGGTCCTGGGCTCTTGTTTTTTGGGAGGTTTTTGATCACTGCTTCAATCTCATTACTAGATATCGGTCTATTCAGGTTGTCAATTTCTTCCTGGTTCAATTTTGGGAGTTTGTAGCTTTCCAGGAATGCATCCATTTCATCTAGGTTGCTTAGCTTATTGGCATATAACTGTTGGTAATAATTTCTGATGATTGTTTCTATTTCCTTGGTGTTAGTTGTGATCTCTCCCTTTTCATTCATAATTTTATTAATTTGGGCTTTCTCTCTTTTCTTTTGGATTAGTGTGGCCAATGGTTTATCGATCTTATTAATTCTTTCAAAAAACCAGCTTCTAGTTTCATTGATACGTTCTACTGTATCTCTCGTTTCTACCTCATTGATCTCTGCTCTAATCTTGATTCATAAAATCTATCTATGAAAGACCCACAGCAAATATCATCCTCAATGGGAAAAAGCTTGCAGCCTTCCCGTTGAGATCAGGAACACGACAAGGATGCCCACTCTCACCACTCTTGTTCAACATAGTATTAGAAGTTCTAGCAACGGCAATCAGACAACAAAGAGAAATAAAAGGTATCCAAATTGGCAAGGAAGAAGTCAAACTCTCTCTCTTCGCAGATGACATGATTCTTTATATGGAAAACCCCAAAGACTCCACCCCCAAACTACTAGAACTCATACAGCAATTCAGTAACGTGGCAGGATACAAAGTCAATGTACAGAAATCAGTGGCTTTCTTATACACTAACAATGAAAATACAGAAAGGGAAATTAGAGAATCGATTCCATTTACTATAGCACCAAAAACCATAAGATACCTGGGCATAAACCTAACCAAAGAAGTAAAGGACCTGTACTCGAGGAACTACAGAACACTCATGAAAGAAATTGAAGAAGACACAAAAAGATGGAAGACTGTTCCATGCTCTTGGATTGGAAGAATAAACATTGTTAAAATGTCTATACTGCCTAGAGCAATCTATACTTTTAATGCCATTCCGATCAAAATTCCACTGGTATTTTTCAAAGAGCTGGAGCAAATAATCCTAAAATTTGTATGGAGTCAGAAGAGACCCCGAATTGCTAAGGAAATGTTGAAAAACAAAAACAAAACTGGCGGCATCACGTTACCCGATTTCAAGCTTTACTACAAAGCTGTGATCACCAAGACAGCGTGGTACTGGCATAAAAACAGACACATAGACCAGTGGAACAGAGTGGAGAGCCCAGATATGGACCCTCAACTCTATGGTCAAATAATCTTCGACAAAACAGGAAAAAATATTCAATGGAAAAAAGACAGTCTCTTCAATAAATGGTGCTGGGAAAACTGGACAGCGATATGTAGAAGAATGAAACTCGACCATTCTCTTACACCGTTCACAAAGATAAACTCGAAATGGATAAAAGACCTCAACGTGAGACAGGAATCTATCAGAATCCTAGAGGAGAACATAGGCAGTAACCTCTTCGATATCAGCCACAGCAACTTCTTTCAAGATAAGTCTCCAAAGGCCAAGGAAACAAAAGCAAAAATGAACTTTTGGGACTTCATCAAGATCAAAAGCTTCTGCACAGCAAAGGAAACAGTCAACAAAACAAAGAGGCAACCCACGGAATGGGAGAAGATATTTGTAAATGACAGTACAGACAAAAGGTTGATATCCAGGATCTACAAAGAACTTCTCAAACTCAACACACACAAAACAGATAATCATATCAAAAAATGGGCCGAAGATATGAACAGACACTTCTCCAACGAAGACATACAAATGGCTATCAGACACATGAAAAAATGTTCATCATCACTAGCCATCAGGGAGATTCAAATTAAAACAACATTGAGATACCACCTAACACCAGTCAGAATGGCCAAAATTAGCAAGACAGGAAACAACGTGTGCTGGAGAGGATGTGGAGAAAGGGGAACCCTCTTACACTGTTGGTGGGAATGCAAGTTAGTGCAGCCACTTTGGAGAACAGTGTGGAGATTCCTCAAGAAATTAAAAATAGAGCTTCCCTATGACCCTGCAATTGCACTGCTGGGTATTTACCCCAAAGATACAGATGTAGTGAAAAGAAGGGCCATCTGTACCCCAATGTTTATTGCAGCAATGGCTACGGTCGCCAAACTGTGGAAAGAACCAAGATGCCCTTCAACGGATGAATGGATAAGGAAGATGTGGTCCATATACACAATGGAGTATTATGCCTCCATCAGAAAGGACGAATACCCAACTTTTGTAGCAACATGGACAGGACTGGAAGAAATTATGCTGAGCGAAATAAGTCAAGCAGAGAGAGTCAAGTATCATATGGTCTCACTTATTTGTGGAGCATAACAAATAACATGGAGGACATGGGGAGATGGAGAGGAGAGGGAGTTGAGGGAAACTGGAAGGGGAGATGAACCATGAGAGACTATGGACTCTGAAAAACAACCAGAGGGTTATGAAGGGGCGGCGGGAGGGTGGGGTGGGGTGGGAGGTTGAGGAACCAGGTGGTGGGTAATAGGGAGGGCACGTACTGCATGGAGCACTGGGTGTGATGCCAAAACAATGAACACTGTTATGCTGTAAATAAGCAAATAAAAATAAATAAATTAATTAAAAAAAAATAAGAGTCAAATTGATGTGATTTGGAACAAACAGCAACAATTTAAATATAATCTCGGATGAAGTATGTTACATATTGGCATTCCTGTCACCAGTGAGATTTCTGAAAGGCTGACATGCCATTCAGTATGAGACTTGGGTAAAGGTTTAGAAAGTTGATCTTGTCTCAGGCCTTAGGGGAAAAAAAAAAAACAAAGATGGAGGCATAGAAAACAACACTGAGAGAAATACAGACAGGACTCAGCCATGACACTAAAGGGATTTAGTTGGTAATTTCCAAAAACTATATTGACAATAAGGAATAAAAGTAGGGAAATAGCTTCTTTGGGGTAAATGACAGAGTCACAGTAGGTTGGTTAATTCACAGAGATTTCACAACTACAATAGATTCTACAAATAAACTTTTTCATGGCTTATGTGTATTTTGGTTGGGTGATTCCTTCTCTAGATTTTAATACTGCATCTTATTTATCTTTAGCAAGATAAACTTATCTTTAGCAAGATAAACTTATCTTTAGCAAGATAAAGATAAAGGGAAAGGCACTGTAATTTTCTCATCTGGTATTTACAAAAAGAACAAAAGATAAACTTTCTACTTGAAAAAAATTATGGGTAATTTCCTGAAATAAGTCCGTATTTTACAACATAAGATACTGAATTTATAACCCCTCAAAACATACATCTTCACGACAGTAAGATTCATCATGAACTATCTTAAAATCAGCCTGCATGCAATTTCAGTCACCAACTTTCAGAGAACTTCTAGATGTTAATAATAAAAAATGGGAAATAATTGCAAAGAGATCAGTGGGGAGAGGAATATGTAGTAATATTAACAACAATAATTTGATTTTTTAGTTTCCAATCATTTAATCATCTAAAAAATAAATTAGGTTAATAGTGTCTCATACATAAGAAATTCTGAGATTGGGATTAATGTATTACGAAAGAGGGGATTGCACACTTGGAATAGCGAGCATCACCTTTCCATGAGAAACTTGGATTTGTTCTTGTCTAGTAGCCATTCCTTCTCTAGTTCTCAGTATTGTTTCTTGTTCTTGGGCTTTAGCAGTAGCAACTGCTATTGTAGACAAGGCAGTTTTCTCAGCTTCCTTCCTCATCTGCTTGTTACAGCAAAATCAAAGTTGAAATTGCACAGGGCTTTAGACACACAAGGTATGACACCCCCCCCCCCAGTGGGGATGCAGGATGAAGTCATTCAGGGTTAACTACACAAAAGAAGTTACTTGACAATGTTTGTATATATGGACTGGGAATCACAAAACACATAAATGTTAACTAAAAAAATAAAATCTCCGGATGATTCCATATATTGCTTTTTAAAAATCAGGTTAAAAATGCTCATCTTCATGCAGAGAATAATGGTGGGATAAAATGAATTACACATGTTACAGATGGATGAAAATCAAGTGTGCGGATAAAATTAATGGTAGGCAGTCACACATTCACCAATCTGCTTTTAGTGTGGGATTCAAAAAGGAAGATACAGACTAATAATTCATAACACATCATAGTTAATAGTCTGCTAGAAATTAGTTAAAGATCAACTTTTCCCGTCTCAAATATGTGTATTCACCTTTTCCTGAGTTATTTGAACTTGTTCTCTTTTGGTAGTGATGCCTTCTCTACTTCTTGATACTAAATCTTGTTCTTTGACTTTGGGTGTGGCAACTATGACTTTAGGTACCACTGTTTTCCTAGTTTCTTTCATTATCTGGTCATATGATAAAAAGAAAGGTGAGAAAATGGTCATTAAATTTCATACAGCCGCTAATAAAAGAAGTCAAAATGGAGAAAGGAAACAACTTTCTTCCTGTTCACGGACACTTCAATCACTTAAAACTATCGTATTTTGTTGCTTGGATCGTCTGTGCTGTTTCATTGCTAACAGTATCAAAATAAGCGCAGTCTAGAAGAAAAAAATGTGATCAGCAGTGAAAGAACAAAGGACGCATTTCTCTCTCTCACATTCTTCTTCTTATGACCCACAGGAAATTCTAGTACAGCCGTAATCAACACATACTTTTGCATTTTCTCAACTGCCCCCAAAACTGGAAGATGGTAGAGTGAACTAGAGTGTCATGTTAGTAACAATCCAAAGAAAGTTTGAAAGTTAGGAATGAAAAGTGGCGGTGAAAGCTGGAGGTGGCAAAGGGATCATGAGAGATTTGGGGGAGGTTTCTATTTGAGTTATAAAAAGGGGAGGTGAAGATGTGATGAGTAAGTCCCAGGATGAACATGTAGGCAGCTTGCAAATGACATGATGGAGAGTGAATTGCACACCAGCAGGGGTCATCACCTTTTCCTGAGTTATGTGCATTTGGTCGTGGTGTGTGGCAATTTCTTCTGGAGCTCCCAGGATTGTTTCTAGCTTTGTGGACTCTGCGGTGGCAGCTATCACCACGGATGCAGCAGCTGTCATAGCTGTCTGTCTGATCTGATTTTCAGAGTAAAATGAAGGTTTCAGATTCAAAAGAAATGGCGAGATACCCTTGCAATGTTCATAAGAATACAAAATGTTTAGTAGTAAGGGAGAATATCACATTTCCATCCTAAGGGCCAACACTTAATGTTTAAAACACAGACTTTCGTTTTCCTGAGGAGTAGCCTTCTTTTCTGCCCACCTGCTCCTTCACAGATTGTCCTAGAAACTAAAAAAGGTCTCTTTTTTGAGGCATGTCGACATGTGAGGACCCAGTGAGCAGCCACTGGCGAATGGATGGAAAACCAGAGTCAGGCGGAGCTCCCCAGGAACTGGCATTGCCATGGCAACGGGACCTCTATGCTCGTGATCATGCCAAGTAGGGTACGTGGGCATCCAAAGTCTCTCCCTCACTCCAAGGAGAAGGAAACTCATTCAGTAGCCTGTCGTCAGCCTTCAAAGGGTATAGAGTATTCTCAGCTAGACTTTTGTAAAAAGTAGCTCTGGGATCAGCAAAGAACAGGAGGTCAAGATTGGTAAGTGCAGGCAAGGGTTAGGAAGTGCAGGAAAGAGTTAAAAATAGATGCTTCTTTCCTGACCCCTTAAGGCTAGATGTCACACATGGAAGAGAAAGGGATGTTGGTGACACTGAGGTTATTCTCAGATGGCTCTGTGGCACAAAAGCAGCAAACACTTCTAGGTCCCTATTTGTCAATCAGAAATTAGGACATTTTCTTGAGGAAGACTGGTGTTCTTTGGGGTCCAGCATCTCCTCACTTTCCCTTGAGATTTACTTGGCATGTTCAAGGCTGGTGTGTGCATGTGTGTATGCACACGTCTTATAACAGAAGCGACTGAGGGTTCGGGCTGCGTGTGAGGAAGCTGTGCTGGGAGTAACTGGACTGGGATGGTATCTGTCTTTCATTTCAATATGCTCTAGAAATGTCACTGATGTGCCCACCATCTCCCCACTACTGATCAACTGAGTGAAAAATTGTGGAATGAGAACAGAATCTCCATCACAGAAGAGTTTCAGAGAAACAACAAAAAGAAAATACATACAAAAGACTTCTCCATTTAGAGGTTCTGGTAATAGGGTACACACAGCTGGCTAGAATGTGTTATGTGTCAACGAACTACAACATAGTTACAAAATCAGACTTACTGTTTCTTGAGTTACTTGTTTTTGTTCTTGTTTTGTAGTAATTTGTCCAGTAACTCTCGTTTCTTGCTCTTTGGCTTTAGTTGCAGAAATGATTACTTTTGGTACAAATGCTTTTTCAGTTTCTTTTCTTATCTGAAATCAATGATAAAAACAAACTCTTATTGTCTCCCCATCTCTAATGGAAGCAACATAATGTTTATTAAATACAAATAATATAACAAACTTCTTTCTTTCTTTGAGGAAAGAAGCAAAATCTTCTTTTTCTGGAGATATTACTAAATACATCATCCCATTTTCCAGGACCACGCCCTTTTTGCCTAAACCATAATTTATGCTGCTCAGGGGAAAAAAATTTGGATTCAATACCATTTAACTGAATTGGAGAGTTGCCATCATCTTTGGAAAGACTTCCAACTTTTCGTAAATGGGTATATGGGCAATACTATTCTATGCCACTTCTGTCATCTAAAGGTGATCTTAGAGAATCAGGTATTAGAATGGAAGGCCTTAGAAGTAATTTGTCTGACACTTTAGCGTTACAGATGAAAAATCAGGTATGGACAATTTACAATCTATATTTATATGATATTTTTGCTTTGGAAAATTTCCTAATTATGATGGCTTGGAATATCCAGACTTACTTTTCTAAAATTGAGACGTATGGTCAGAAAAGTTTTGTACATACCCCAGGCAAAATGTTTTCCAAATCCTTTAGCCTCTGAAGGAGGCTGTTTGGATCTGGATGTCTAAGGTGTGTGGAGGGGGACGCGGGGAGTAGGTTTCCCCATTTACCGCTCTCCTCTTTGCCACTCTCAGACACCATCCCTGACATTCCAGATCTCAGGGCTTAAAAAGACTGAAAGTTCATCTTCTCAACCCCCCAGCTGACAACTGGCCCCACTGACCAAAAGCCCCACCAAGTGGCCTTAATCTGATTTGTCCCTGAATGCCTCCAATCATGACTGCCCTTTTCACTTTTTTCGGGGTCATTTGACCTATAAAACCCATGCTGTCCATTTCACTTCAAATCCATGTTCCAAGGTTCTCCTACGGGGTCAGGAAGTAGTTGCCAAGCTATTTTCAAAGCAGTCTGTGCCTAGAGTCCTCCTCTGTTCCTTCCTCAAAATCTACTGTTCCTGGTTTGACCTCACTGGAGTCACGTGTTTGGTTAGTGCATCTCCAGAGCGACAGCGATATGACCCCTTGTTTGTGTTCAAAGAAGTCTCTTTTCTCTACACAAGTGAAGCATTTGGGGACTCTAAGGGACCTTGGTATCTGGTACCCAGGAATACACAGATACAAGGGGATTTTATTAGTTTGGTAATAGCTATGTTGCCCAAGAAACAAAACCCTTCATGGTAAACATTATTATGTGTGCTGACACAGGAACGATAACAATAATTTACATCAAAACCCACTTTTTTCACCTGTTCATGAGTTACGTGCACCTGCTCTTGTTTTGTCGTGATTACTTCTCTGGTTCTTGATTTTAATTCTTGTTCCTTGGCTTTATCGGCGGCCACTACTACCTTAGTTACAGCCGTCTTCTTCTCTGCCTCTTTTTTAATCTAAATTTCAGAAGGGAAAGGAAGGGAAGAGTTTCATGCAACCTTATATAAAAATTCCAATAATAAATCAGGATGCAGACAGAAATGTCACACAAGAGAGGATAAGGGGGGAAGCTGGAGTGATTTTAACTATAAAAGACATCTATTCAAATATGAGGTTGGGAAATTATCCTGGATTTATAATACTTTCCAACCATGAATCAAGGGTCACATTTGTTTTGAGGAAAGTAAAAGCAAAGGTCTTTTGGGGAACCTTGGAGAAAGGTTCCCCAAAGGTCTGCCCTGCAATAATGGTCCCCCCACTCCCGGCTCTTGGAGCAGCTGAGCTCTGGACTGACTAATCTGGGACCACAGCAATGAACACACACACACTCCTCTTGTTTAGCTGGCTTTCCTGGCCACCCTTTGTCTGTCTTGACCCAGGACCATGTTGATACTTGAACTCCTTCTCTGACCTCCCATGCCAATTTTCTGCTAGTTCACTCTTGTCTGTCTACCTGCCTAACACAGACCAGGATCTGTAGGTATTTCTATCTTGAACACCCTGGGTATCTCAGGCCATCTTTTGCTCAGAGTCCTAGAAGTCTGGGCCACAGTGGGCTTAGGACTGCCTTCCACACTCTTGGGTCACGGGGTTACCACGGGATCTCTCGACGCCCAGCTCACTCTGGCCGGCCACGTGCCTACCTGTTCTTGAGCAGGCTGGATGTGCACAGCAGTCGTGGTTGTCCTCTGAGCAGTGTGCTCTACAGCGCTGATGACTGGTTCTCTCACTCTGGCCATATCAACAGCAGCAACAACAGTCGCAACAGCTGCACTTTTGTCAGTTTCTTGTCTCACCTGGATTGGAAATGACCAAGTCCATTTTTCAAATGACACGCCCAGCAGATAATACAAAAATGCAATGGAAATGAGCTGCCATGAGTAAAACATATGTGGGATAAGGGTGTGTCATTGCCGAGAGAGTGGGCATGCATCGTTAAAACCTGTATTTTCTGAAAACCTCACAGAACAGAGACTTTATCCCACTTAAAAATGATTTTCCAGGGGCGCCTGGGTGGCTCAGTCGGTGAAGCGTCTGCCTTGGACTCAGGTCATGACCGAGCCCTGCACTGGGCTCCCTGCTCTTCAGGAAGCCTGCTTTTCCCTCTCCCGCTCCCCCTGCTTGTGCTTCTTCTCTTGCTGTGTCTCTCTCTGTCAAATAAATAAGTAAAATCTTTAAAAAATATATTTTCCAAAGCATGAGCCAAATTTGGCCTTCAGTTTCTGTTATGTTCGTCTGTTCATATGCATTTCCCCTCCTAGCCACATGGATGCAGCTTCATGGCAGGGTTCCAGTTGGAAACACCACCTTGAAAGGAAGACAAAGCAGGAGCGCCAGGACATACCTCCACAGCACCAGCAGCCGCAGCCCCCGCTGCGAAGGTAGCGCTGGCCGACAGGCTGGCTGCAGCGTCTGCTCCTCCGCTGACAGTCACCTGCTCCTGGATCCCATATCTCCCTTCCCATCTCTCCTCTGTCCTGATCTGTGTGGCGCTCGTCACCGTGGTTTCTCTCATCTCGGCTTCAGATGAGGCCACATAGCCCTCTTGCTTCCAAGGGGGAGGCACTTCGGGGCCCGGGGCCATGCCGGGGGTCTGGGTCTTTCGGACGAGTAATGGAGACTTAACAGATCTGATGGGGGATGTGGAGATTCTCCCTGCTGGAGACACGGATCTGAAAACCAGATGGCAGAGGTCAGGAATGGCAAGATCCAGAGCTCCTCTCCCGGTCCTCGGTTTTGAATGACGGAAGGAAAATCTGGAAGTGCTTATGGCAGAGTTTCAACACGTGTGCCCCAATAACCTATTCAGAGGCAGATAATGTACTTGACTGAAAGTAATTTGTTTTAAATCTTGGTAAGCCTTAATCATCTGCTGCAACTCCATAAGAGAATCAGACTGAATTCTAAAAGCTAAAGAATGTTGTGCCCTGCTCCACCTTCTCACCATTTAAAAAAGTCAAGACAGAAGATCTTCAAATATAGCAAAAGAAAGGACATGGTGAATACAGTAATCAGAAATCTAAATTTCTCTGCTCTCCCAGTGGGGGAGGCTGTATCAGACAGGTGTCTAACAAAGTAAGGTTTCTATGATGAAAATGCTTGTGCAATTCTGGGCTAAAGGAGTCTTGGCTCTTTTCTTTCCCTGCAGACCTCTCGCAGCTTTCACCATGCCCACAGGCCTTGCGAACCTCCAGGCTAGGGAGGGAGATTTCTTGGGACCCTTCCTGCAGAGCTTTTTTGGGTATGGGCTGTGCACCGGTCAAAGTGTTGTGAACTGCTCTTTCTAATTTTCTCTTTGTTTACCCTCACTCTCATTGTGTTGTACTCTGGACTTCTTTTACTATCCATACAGTTACTATGGTAACTGGCTATTTGAGAATCCAAGGATTCCACCATTTTTCTATTAAATTGATAAAGTGCTTCTTCTAAAGTAGTTTTCATTGCTTTTTGTGTATATTCCAAGTGCGACAGCATCACTTGAAGAATCTAGGTGCTAACTTCTGACATTTATGGCTAAAAAGACAGTCCCTGATCTACACTAATAATTCTAGGGGTTAGCCAACTATTTTAAGATAACATTTTTATAATTCACTTTTTGATTGATTCTTAATCAACTCTTCCCTCTAGGTGGCAGTATTGCCTCAATCATTGACTATAACTACTGCCTTTAGGAAAACATTTATAAATATACTCTGGCATTAACTCACACGGATCATAAGTGAAACAACTATTCTAATTAAGGTGCAAGGCACCATTGATATCTGCTCTAAATGACAGAGTAACTTAATGGTACACTACAATATTAACCCTTTCATGAAGAAATGTTTACTCCTTTTCTTAAAGAAGGGTTTTTTGGTGAACATCAATTTACATTTTATACATGAAGTCATAACCGAGTAAAGGGATATCTGGGGGAACAGGTCCCTGTTTTAAAAGTGACTGCCTTAGAAATATAACAAAGACATCTAACACTGTTCCAAATGTAGGGTCTAACTAAATGAAGAAAAGCAAAGTGACATGTACTTCCAAGTTTCAACCTGAGCCTCACACTTGCTATTCATCATAAAGTGGGGTTTATCTCCAAAAGAGTTAAAGACATGATTAGCATGACAGGAGTGATTAGCAGCAGGCTACAGGTAAGCCCATAACTGTGAAAAAATCAATGTAATTTGAGTCATTATAGGAAAGTGCTTATTTTTGCTCTTACAATAAAACATAATCACCTGGTCACAGCTAGATACGTGTACCTTATTCAATAAGATATGTTTGCCTTCCTCTATGACAAAAATCAAGATTAAATCATTAGACATTTTAGGAAGTAGTCTATCTGGGATAGCCATTATTTTCTCTACAAATTGCTATTTTTATTTCTTATTTGAAAGCAAATTTCAGGGACTGAGTAATGGGGAGTGTTATTAATGAACTGCCAGCGCTGTTAAAGACAGTCAGAACGCTCCATGGAATCAGGGAAGCTCTGTAATTTTAAATGACCCTTAGGCTTGGATTAAAAATACAGAAGTTGTTATCTCCCCCAGAAATTACATTTGGCCTGTCTTGCAGTTGCATGGTGTGCAAACTTGCAGCGAGCCTGGGACAGAACAGTTTATTTATTTGACAGCAAGACATGTTTTTAACACGGAGGTTTTGGTTCAAGCCTTCTTTCACATTAGTATTTGCCAGTACCTCTAATTTTTCATTGGGGCCAATATAATAAAAACTGGAAAATCTCTAGTTTTTTTCATATATTTTTCGGACATTTGCATTGCTTCTTATGTGAAATGTTTGTCTTCTGTTCATTTTTTTCCCATGTGTGTTGCTTTTTCTTTAAAAATTAATTTGTGGATGCTTTTTAATACATTTGCTATTTCATAAATGTACTGTTTGCACTTTGCTTCTTTGTGGGGTCTTATTAAGCATCAACGTATACAGTCTTGTACATTATGCAAGGTTTTGAGGCTTAACATTTCATACTGTAGCCATTGCATATTTGATATAATACTTTCAAGGCAGAAACAATGAAATATCTTGAGGAAGAGACATTTTTAAAATATTTTCACAAATGCACGGTTTAGTTTAGCAATGACCTTATTTTTGTCATACATACATTTTTATTTTAATGTAGCTGAATTTCCAAATCTATTTTTAAAGCTCTCCCTCACAAATGTTTTCCTAAATAACCTCATTTTTTTTTTTTTTTTAGTTTTTATTTTATTTAGTTTGGATTCAGCTTTTTTAGTCAGGCTGAGATTTATTTTGTAAATGGTGTGAGGTAGAGGTTTATATTTGTTTTCGTCCAAAAGGAAAGCTAATCAGGCCAGCGTTCTTTATCGAGGAAAATGTCCTTTATCCCACTGAACTGAGAGGTCACTTTGATTAAAAATGGAATGTACTGGATACTTGATGTACTGATATTTCTAGACGCTCTGTTCTGCTTCTCTGATGTGTTTTCTATTCGCTTACCAATACCACAGTGTTTCGATTTCAGTAACTTAAGGAAACTTGAATATTTTTTAGGTCAACTACCTGCTTATCATTCTCCCTTTAAAATTCTTCTTGGCAGGGGAAATCTCTCTACACTAAAACAATGATAAAAATTGATCAAGAAACATTTTCTTGTTTACTCCAAATTTTGGACATTTTTTTTCAGTTCATCATATTAAAAACCTCAGCAGGTTAAGCCAAGTTCCAATGTGTCAAATTTGCTATGGATAATCCACTCTTAATCATAGAATTTCTGAGCCCTGATGAGACACACTCACTTTCTGAAATACCTCTATAGTAACGAAGCTTAGAAGCCCATCTTATTTTCTATGGAAAATGACATAAGCAAATGCAGAGTATTTAGAAGGTTTTACTTCTTATCAGAAAACAATTATACAAATTGTTCTTATGCTCCACCTACAAAATACCTTCAGCTAATTATCTCATTGAATCCTCACAACACACCTTGAGAGCAATCTTATCGTGATTTTCTTTAGAGTACACATGATAATGACTATGACCCTAAGTGAATTATTTAACCTCTTCAGCTCCACTCACCTATGTATAAAATTAGGAATGATAATTCCTAGAGGTTGCTGTGAATATTTAAGGAGATAATAATACACAGAATGCCAATCAAATGTCTGACAGAGAGAAAGGGGTTGATATATAATAGTGAGATTTTATTGTCATAATTATTTCCCTAAATCACACTGTTAGCAAATGATCAGGCTGACTGAGCATAGGGCTTCCAACCCTAAATTCTGGGCTCCTTTTATTTCCCAGCTTTCTCTCGGCTCCTAAAGCAGACCTTTGTTAAATGGAATACAAATAGGAATTCAGAAGCAGAGTTTATAAAGTCGTCCAATTTACCTGGGGACAGTGAAGATTCGTGAAAATCATTTTCAGGACCTTTCAGCTTACCTCCTCCCATCCAAGTACTAACCAGGCCCGACCCTGCTTAGCTTCCGAGATCAGACGAGATCGGGCGCGTTCAGGGTGGTATGGCCGTAGACTCAGCTTACCTCCTTTACCACATGCTGCAGTTTTGATTGCTTCCCCCTACTTCTCTTCCTTCTTTCTCATCTTACTGGATGAAACCTAATTCAAAAATGCATAATGACTTGCTCTCCTTTAAAAAGCTTTACCTGACAGGAGACGGGGTTGGCGCCCGCACGTGTCTGACGGGGGACGGGGAGTGTCTTATCGGCGATGGGGACTGCTGGCGGGCCAGCTGTGCTTTGGCAGCAATGGATGGTGGTGTGGGAGACCTTGACTTGGGTTTGGGAGGTATCCTAGGGGGTGCTTTATGCGGCAGCTGTTGCCCAGCAGCTCCATCCATGACCATCTCAACTGTTGCAACTGATCTGGCATCAAAGTGGGCTTCAAACTTCTGTAAAACACGAAAACAAAGCCCGTGTTGAGGGGGAACATTAGCAACTTTTCCGAAAGGTCTGAAAACCAGCGGTATAGAAAAATACCTTTTCAATTCGGGTTTGTCTTGTTTCTGAAATCTGAGCAGTCGAAACAATTGTCTTTGTCTTTTTAGCGGGTACTACTTCTTCACCTGTGGGTAGGGAAAGACTGAAATTTAGGAGGAGGCATGGCGAACCATTTCTGAAGAGCCAGTGTTAATTCTGACTCCAAAGTCAATTGAATTTTCTAGTTGTCTCAATGGGGGAAAATGCAGGACGTTTTGGATTTTGGTTTTAAAATAGAATATGTTCATTATTAGATAAGGATTTACTTAGAACCATTTTTTTAACCCACTATTGGTCAATAATTTGAAAACATAGATGACTTAATGGAAATAGTGTCCAGTTCCTAACGGCCTTAATAAGTGCAGAGCTCATCAGTGAGGCTGAGCTCCTGCCTGGAGTCTCAGAGACTTTTCTCTTCATGGGCCTTGAAAAGCCAGCTGCCTGTTTCAGCTCCCAGCATCCCCGAGGCCTCCAAGGGGAGGCGGGTGGTCCCCTGGCCCTCCTGCATCCTCCATCAGTAAGTACTCTCTCCTCCCGGTTGCTCTGCCTCTGCCACATACCTTGAACCAGCAATTCGGCAGTCGAAGTAGCTCTTCCAACGCTATTGGTTGCATTTACGGAATAGGTCCCAGAGTCTTCAGGGTACGCTTCCGCAATCAGTAAGCTGTAGAGGTCGCCTTCTTGTGAAATTTGAAAATCAAGGGAGCTCTGGATTTCCGCTCCATCCCGATAGAACTTCACCACAGGTGTAGGGATTCCGGTCACTCTCACTTGGAGTCGTACTTGGCTTCCTTGTCTCACAGTCATGCTCTGCAGTCGTTGAACAAAGTTGGGTGGCGCTGTCTCTGCTGCAGGGGGAAACGAGGAAAATCAGGACTCCAGCCAGGGTGCTCCCAACAGGTTATTATTATTATTTTTTAAGATTTTATTTGACAGACAGAGATCACAAGTAGGCAGAGAGGCAGGCAGAGAGAGAGAGGGGAGGAAGCAGGCTCCCTGCGGAGCAGAGAGCCCGACGCAGGGCTCGATCCCGGGACGCTGGGATCATGACTTGAGCTGAAGGCAGAGGCTTTAACCCACTGAGCCACCCAAGCGCCCCCCAACAGGTTATTTTTAAACCATCCCAGCTCTGTTTCCAAAAGGAGGTGATGACTCCCTGAACCAAACACCCTTGACTGTCCTTGAGCCCAGTTCATGCATAGGATAGCAAGAAAGGAGCCAGAAGATGGCAGAATGTAATCCTGTCACCATATTTTATTTTTATTTGCTTTGTTTTATTTAGGAGCTGTAAGCCACCACTGTTTGTTTGTTGTTTTTTAAGAAAAAGCCTCGATATTGTAATGTTTTTAGAGAATCTTTCGGACACTTCCTCTCAGCCTCACATCTAGCACTATTGTAACCTGTTAAAGTAATTTTGTGTATTTCAGTAAATTGCATTGAAATGAATTCTGATGGTTGGTTTGATAAGGGGACCTGTGACTTACAAAATCACTAACCCTTAATTTAATGTTTAAAAACCCTAGATTGTCTCCAAATTGATGTATTCAAATAACCCAAATATTTACTTGCATTTAAAAATTAATCCAAATAGTGACTTGATTTAATGTTAGTTATGTTACAGAAAGGGGATTTTTTTTTTGGTCCATTATGTTGAAAGAAATTTTTTAGAAGTGTGAAGAGAGAATGGGATCAATTTTGACATGTTTTTGAGTAATAAACTGTCGCCCAGTGCATTTTCCATTTCTGAATTTTCTGGATGTGTGTTAAAGTTCACACATGATGTTCCTTGATGCATCGATAACAGCCCTATACTTGAATAGTGTCGGTGGTATAGTGTATTGGCTAATCACATACAACATTATGTAGCTCGTTATACAGATACTGTTTGTCATGTATAAAGTAGTACAATGTTCTGTGGGTTAACATCTTACCAGGAAGTGAAGGATGGAGAGAAATGACAGAGGCTATAAAGACAGGTGGTAACTTTTTTGAGGAAACCGTGTTATGCATCTGCCTTTTTCTGTGTATGTCCATGGTGTAATAGTTTTAGATATGGAAAGTAAGTAAAGAATTATTGAACTTTATAGATAAAAGCAGTGTTTCTTGAATGGGTGGTCTGTGGGGCACTTACATCAGAGTCATCTAGGAGCTTGTTAACATGAAAATTCCTGGTGATGTACCTGTTTCCTTAACAGACTTATAAACAAGGCTCCAAGCCTTTCCACTTGCTCAGAAACATGGTTTGTAATACACCCTTAACACACTTTTGAGTGTTTAATATGCGTATAGAGGAATTATTCTCAGCCACTTTTGTGCTGTATTTTGAGAGGAGAATTAAATTTTACACAGCAAACAATTCTGCTATCAATTCAGCCTCCAGAAGGCCCCTCTCTAGATCTACTTGCTCCTCAGTAGCTCTTCCCGGACCTCCTTCCCCAAAGGCTGAAGATGCCCTGGGGGGTGGGGCAGAGGCCAGGTAGGTCCCCTCCAGCCCACCTGTCACGAGAAGCTCAGCAGTACTAGTCGCTTGTCCAGATCCATTGGTGGCTCTCAGGGAGTATCGTCCACTGTTGGCTTTAGTCACGGCGGGGATCGTCAGTCTAGCGCGGCCATCGCTAAAGGAGATCTGCACGCCGGGTAGAGTGGAAGTGGAAATTGCCTGGCCATCCCTAAACCAGCTCACCTCAGGAACTGGGAAACCTGGAGCACAAACACAATTCACTTAAGTTGGAATGGGGTCCTGCAACATCCTCCGCTCTGTCCTGCTATGTCCCGCTTGTCCTAACCCCAGGGTCCACTTGCACACAATTAGGGAGGTCTGTGGGTTTGTGTAGAGATCAGTACCTCCATTTTATAGGAGATGAAGGAGGCCAAAAAAGGCTCAGTGGTTTTTCCAAGGTCCCTCAGCTAGCGGTGCACACAGAAGACTAGAATTTCTATCTCCTGCCCTCCTGTCCCAGGTTCTCCCTGATACAATTTAACAGACATCATTAAAATCATATAGGGGATTTATAAAAGTGTAGAACCAAGGAAACTTTGAAATAAAAACTGACTGTCATCCTCTTCAAAAACAAGAGCAAAAGCAGCAAAGGATCTAAAAGGGCTGCCTAGTAAGCCTGAGAGAACCCATCTGGGTCCCTCCTCTGCGGTTGCAGGGACACTGTCTCCTTAAACTCTCCTGCCTTTCAAATGTGTAATCAGTCTAACAAAGGGCAGAGAGAGAAGTGGGCTCTCGTAGAAGACTACACAAAGCCAAACCTAGTCTTACAGAACAACATGGATTTCAGGAGTTGCAGGTAGAAAAACCAGATTCTCTTCCGTCGCCATAAATTGTGGAGCTAAGAACTACATGTACATGGTTTGATAATTTAAGTATATTAAAATCCTGTATATTCCAAAGGCAGGAAGCAAATTCAGAGCAGTGTTTATTTTATATTAAAATGAGGAAGCGAAGAGAACCAAGAGAACATTTATTTTCTTGTCCTTACATTAACCAATCTCACGGCCAAGTGAGTAGTTTATTTGACTAATTCATGAATGTCAAATATTTTCAGTGGTGTTTTCTTAATAATTTATTAGCACATAGTGTGAAGGAACAAGGAGCCATGAAGAAGCAAGTTTGCACTACTTCACAATGGGTGTAATTCCCACTGAAGTCAATTGTGTTTTGCACAGTTCCAAAGCTACTGAGCGTTACAAGATACATAAGCATATTACTGGAAAATCAGAGTCTATCACGTGTGAGAAGAATGGAATTGGTCTCTATATGTACATATAACTGATAATGAAGAATGATTGTATGATATTTGTGCAATGTAAATGTCTTATCCAGTTAGAAGTAAGATTGGCACATAAACTAGAAGACAAAAGGAGGAAGGAAGAGATCTTATTTCATATCTTTATTAGAAGACAAAACATGAAAAAAAGGGGGGGCAGGGCACCATGGAGGTACAAACTTGATTTTCAATTGATCCATGCCATTTTATACGACCAGTTACAATACTACAGATGTAGACAATATTATTAAATAATTTGAGATTATTTACAATATAGTTTGTAGATTATCCTCATTTTCCAGGAGATAGTATATCCTAGAAATCATGCATTCTTTTGGAACTCTAAACTGAGTTAGTAAGAAGAAGAATGGGTAAAACCCCAGAATTTTCCTTTAAATAAAATTCTAAGGTCAATGTTTATTTCTCTTTAATATACAAACGCCAGTGGCATATACTATTTCTTGCTGTCGTTTCCAAAGATTGGAAAATCTTAATTCACTAGAATCCTTTAATACAGATTGAAAATACAAGAATAAGATCACTAGGAGTTATGTCAACTCTGAAAGTTTTCAGCTTCTTAGAAAAAGTCTACTGCATTGTTATTTCCCACTCTTGGGCACCCAGAGAACCCCACCCCATCCCCACATGCCCGCCCCCTCACCTTGCCCCACAGCTCCACAACCTGCCCCTACTGGGCTTGGGTTCCTGGCTTCTAGTCTGGTTCTGTAGCTGAATCCAAATATAGAATGACCAAATTTGGTCATACTTAGCTGCTGGATTCTGACAGCAATTTTAATCCAATGCTAATTATTTTGCTTCGTGGAATTATAAATATGAATAAAACATTTCCAAGCCATTATATTGTCAGATTTTGTCAGTACTCTGAAGGGTATACCCTTACGATGGCCCTTACATCCAGCTGGACCAATTTTACAAAGTGAAAGCCAGGCTTAAACTTGGCGTCAAATCCTAACAGCTAAATTCACACACAGGGGGAGGAGGCGAGGCGCAGGCAAGTGCGCACGCGTGAGCTTACCACTAATGTGAGCCTCAAAGGTTGCGGTACTACCCTCCAGTACCACAACACTTTGTAACGGCTGCTTAAACGTCGGTGCTTGAGTTGTCATCTTTTCAGGCACTCTGAAAAGGAAAAGAAAGTAAGTTTGAAGGTTCCAGCTAAGGGCCACTCGAGCTACTCTGGAGACAGCGGAGGCACACCTTTTCCAGATTGCCCCTGAGATCATCTGTGGGCCCTAGAGGGATGGGTCGGCCTTCTCCTTTGTGGTTTCAATTTCAGCACGGGACTCTGAATTGACTTGGGAGCCTAATAAAGTCGCAAGACCGGGGGGGGGGGGGGGGGGGGGGGGGGGGGGGGTGCGGCACAGGTGGGAGAGGGAAAGGAAAGCAGAGCAAGGAATGCCCCCTAGTGGTCGAAGAGGGAAATTCCGTCTTACCAATGATGGACACCTAAGAGACAGATGGCAAGAGGAAAGCTGGAGTACCATGGGAGCAGAAAAAAATAAAAGATGTGTGGTAAGAATATAATGAATCTGTGCATTGGTTCAATGGTTGGGAGATAACTGTTAAGAAAATTTCCTTCCAATATTTTTCACTCACTCACTCTATATTTTTAAGGTTGGCATTGATTTGGGTCTTACTAGTATCACTTTAAGTAACTAGTATTACTTTGAGTCCTTTAAGTAACCCAGTAATTACTTCAAGTTAACTAGTACTACTTTAAGATTAGTTTAAGTAATCTTACTGGTATCATTTTAAGTAATTACATTAAGTAATTAAGTAATTGCTAGTATTACTTTTAGGAAACTACTTAAAATAGTCACCAAAACTAAAACTTTGAGCTTTTCAATTTCTTTCCTTACTTGGAAAGTTCTGGCAAACATTACTGACTATGCAAACCTTTTATAGACAGCACACAGTGCTTTCTATCTCTAATATTTCTTCATATTATACTTGCTCAATAAATGGTGCTACTGCTCAAGTCAGTAGTAAGGGAAATTTAAACTCCCGTAAGTAGGCTAACTTTAATTACAGAGCTGAAAGAAAATTACTGACTTGAGTACTTAGTGAGGAACAAGGTCCAGACCCGACAAAGAGAACACTGCTGTGAAATGTAAAAGAAGTTAAAAGTCTCGTACTTTCTCAATACAAATATTCCAAATCAAAGAAAGGAATGTGAAATTTGCAGTTCAGTCCTTTTAAGTGGAAGAAAGTACTTTGTCCATCAGTTCCAGAGAGATGATGTGAAGAATTTTCTGATGCACAAAGCAAGTACTCCACTATTCTGATATAAAAAGCAGATTCTCAATTTTCAGTTACTTCATTACCGCTTTTCACAAAATTCCGTTCACTGAAAATTTATGGAATGGTAATTTTTCTAGTGACAATTCTGTACCTTATTTTAAGTTTTTACTTCGTTGCAAAGAAAGGGAAACCAGGATTCCAAGACAATAAAATGTGTATTTGGAAAACTCAAATAATATCTAAAAGTTTTTGTGTATTTTTTGTCAAGAACTCCATGTAACAAGTTACACGTAGGACAAATAACTTTTTGTGCCCCACTTTCCCTGTTTACAACCTACTGCATCTTCTAAAAATAGCCATATTCTTTTACACCATTTATGTATTATATACCAATGCATTTACAGGCATTTATGATGAGTAACCTAAGTCCAGGAAGATGGGAAGTCAAAGTGCATTTTGATATTAAAAGTTTCTAAAATATTATTTTTTGCCCTTAAGATCAACATTTAGCTCATGTCATATCATTTGATCATGAAGTAAAATACATGAGATACTGAGTATTTTATAAAACAATTATAATAGAGCTTTCCCCCCAAATGTCTAAATATGTCACAATTAACCCGTCTAAATTGGTCATTTATTCCTATCAGATAGGTCAGCTTAGTGGCTTTAGCTCCTGCGCTTGAAAGGCCTTTGTGTAATTAGGGCTGAAGGTATGCCTCTGAAATGTCATGTTCCCAAAATAAACTCTCTGTTGACTGACAGCAGGCAAGTGTTCTGTCACCGTCCCGCAGCTGATCCCTCTGCAGTTGATTCCCTTAAAAAGTCATCAGGGTGTAGCTGATACCACATGCATTTTATCAGAGCTATTCCTGGTGCGTCTCCTTTGTTCACTGAGGAACATAACCTTGAACATTCTCAGCAGACACAAAGAGTCTACAACAGAAGCACACATTTCTATCGCCATTTCCCACCTCAGCTTCGACACTTTTAAGGACACGCGGGGGATTCACACAACTGGAATCACTGCCCCGGCCAACAGGCCAAAGCCTGGAGCTTTTTAAAGAAACCTGAACGAGCAGATTTAAATAATGGGCCGGTAACAGCAACAAGTGCTTAGAGAAACACCCCCCACGCGGGCAAGTCGCACGCGCTGGAAGGAAGTTCTAGCTGGGACCTAGAAATCACTAAGGAAGGGGGCTCCACTGTTTAAAAAGAAAAGAAAGAAAGATGGCGCTCACCTGATTGCTCACGAGTGCCCAAAAAGGGTGGGACGAAGCCCCAGGTTGCTTCCGAAACGACGTCCTATCTGGAGCTGGTGTTTTCGACCATCTCCGACATGAATCGGTAAGCCTCTAGACTTAAAAACAAAACTACACAGTCGAGACTGTGTAGTTTTGCTTTTCTATGCAATCCCTACACCCGAGGCGAGGCTGGGAATGCACGACTGCTGGAGAGCCAGGCTGGGCTCGGCCTTTTTATTCCGCAGATCTGCTGACAGCCCCGCATGCCCGGGCGGCGCCCCCGCTGATTGGCTGCCACGGGGAGGCATGACGGGAGACGGATCTCCCCGGTGGGGTCACTCACCACCTGTTCTTCCCATTGGCAGGGCTAAATTTAGTTCCTCCAAAGAGGCTTTACCAGGGAAATAGAACCGTATTTAAAGAATAACTGTACTGAGGGTCAGAGAAGATCATTTGTTGCCCGTCGTTAGCACCTGCGGACACGGATCTGAGGAGGCTTTGCCACGGTAGAAGGTGTTTGCGGGTGGTTATATAAAATAGCCTTTCACCTGCGGGCCCTCCTGCCCTGGCACTCGGGTCCCAGTCCTCTGCCCTTCCCCCATACAACCGACCAAATGCACCTGTCAATCATGACAGAGGAGGGCATTCATCTCGGGCATAAGATTTCACCTCCTTTGAAGAATGAGTGCCTCTAAACTTCAGCATGGAGAGAGCTCGTTTATACTATCTACGTTCTCCAGAATCCACTTGTACTTTAGGAGAATTAAGGCAGTGTTAATGAGCTCAGTGTTTCTACAGCCCTGCAAGAAATAATGGTGAAAGACAAAATCTGAACTCTGCTTAGAGTTAGTCTATACGGTATAATGATTTCACTTTTTTTCAGATTTCATTTCTTGCTGGCATTCATATTGACAAATGCACATGCACCGTTTCTTAACAAGTGGCCAACTCTTAGGTTTAAATCATCCATAGGGTTCTTTTTCCAGACACACGAAGGCTGCTTTACTTATCTCTGGAGTTCGCTGTTACTAGTGGGAAGTGGTTAGGAGATATAGTTGCTGTTTTAGGACTGAATTTAATTTCAAGCAAGAGATATTTCAAATACAAAAGAGCATACTGAAAGATCCTTCTAATGGTTCAGCGGAGAGATTTGTGAGACTTCACTAAGAGGGAAGAAAATTGTCTTGCTGATACGGGGATGAGACTTTTCTTAATAAAAGGGACTAAAATTTTAAAACTTAAGTTCAATTTATTTGTATCTCTAATAAAAATGTTCTGGATTGTGGAAGAACTTGGCTGGGCATCAGACTGTTTCGCTTCTTGAAGATTTCATATTTTATTTATGTACTGATTAATTTGCTAACATTGAACAGAGCTAAGCTATACAGGACAACTGAAGTAACACAGTACAGACAAGATGACACCGTGTCTTAAACATCGTCTCCTTTACTTTCGGGGTGATGTCTGTTTTGGTGACATCATTTTCCCCTCTGTTGACTCTATCTTCTGTGATCCTGTTGGATTCATTTATTCAGAAACAACTAGTTTTGTGTCAGATGGCTAAAAAATATTTCCATTTAGAGACGCCTATTACAGGCAAGCTGCCAGGCATAAGGCAAAGTAAGACTGAAATGTGCGGTCTTTCTGATTTTGGGTGTTCACCAATTGGTTATCTATGGATATGTGTGTATGTACATGCATGTGTGTGTTTGCGTATGTGTGTGGTGTATAGTGTGTGCATGTATGTATATTTTTAGATTCATTTGACTTAATGTGAAGTATGTTAATGTCTTTTACATTTGTTGGAACCAAAGTCAAAGTACTTTTTTTTTAAATTAACATATAATGTATTATTTGTTTAAGGGGTACAGGTCTGTGATTCATCAGTCTTACACAATTCACAGCACTCATCATAGCACATACCCTCCCCAGTGTCCATCCTCCAGCCACCCAAAGTACTTTATTTCTTATGAGTGGGTAGAAACTTGAAGCTTGTGTCTTCTAGTCCAAGCTGGTACAACACAGGAAGCTCAAGAGCCGGGAAGATTATAAAGATTATAAACATGAGGTCAAATGTCTGCCTCCAAAGCTGCCTGTTTTTTCATTGTTCTTGACCATTTCCAGACTTTGCAGTATTATCAAGATCCTCGCCTTTTTTAAAAAAAGATTTGATTTTGTGTGTGTGTGTGAGAGAGCACAAGCGGCAGGCTGAGGCAGAGGGAGAAGCAGACTCCCTGCTGAACAGAGAGCCTGATGTGGAACTCAATCCTAGGACCCCGGGATCATGACCGGAGCCAAAGGTAGATGCTTAACTGACTAAGCCACCCAGGCAGCCAGATCCTTGCCTTTTGACATTTACATCCTTATATGATGGTCAGAGCTAAGAAAGACAGGAAAAAAGAAAAAGGAAGGAAAAAAGGAAGGAAGAAATAAGGAGAGAACTAGTTAGTAAATAACACACTGGAAAGAAGCTATATTATTGGGTTAGTGAACAGTAGTGGAGAGCACATGATATCATGGTAAGCATTAGTTTTAAAATTAAGTATGCCATAGTTGGAATATAGTAAGCTAGCCCAGTGGAAACCAAATACTACTCAGATTTGGGGAGTTTGCTGACGCAGTAAGATCTTAATTTACCACCCTAACAGTGGGGCAGAGTCCCATAGATAATCCAAAACAGCTGATAATTCAAATATAATGCCTACTTAGTTTTGGAATGCATGGTGCGACTGTTTTTGAACATCAGTCAAGACGATTCGATAAACATCTATTAAGCGTATGCTCAGTACTGAATAGTGTGCTAAATTATAATTCTAAATTCTGTCATCACTTCGTGACTCAACAAATATCCCCTGAGCGGTGACTCTGTGTGAGGCATTTTGCTAGATGATGACCAGACAGCTGTGACCAAGAAGAGAGTTGTGGTTCTTGCCCTCCCAGGGACTGCAGTCTAAAAACTTCTAATAAATTCTCAGTATCTATGACTGAGACTTAGACTAGGATATGAATCAACTCGGGCAGTCACTCCATCTATACAGTTGGTGGTGGTGGCGGACTTTATTTTGTTCTATTTTATTTAAAGGTTTTATTTATTTGAGAGAGAAAGAGGGAGGCAGGGGGAGGGGCAAAAGGAGAGGGAGACAGAATCCCAAGTAGACTCCACGCTGAGCAGGGCTCAATCTCAGGACACTGAGACCATGACCTGAGCTGAAACAAGAGTCAGAGGCTCAACCGACTGCTCCACCAGGCGCCCCGGTGACAGACTTCATTTATATTACCTAGAACCCTTTACCAAAGGAAGGACTTACTGCGGATTGAGAAATGGGTACAGGTTTTGTTTTTTGTTTTTTGTTTTTGTTTTAAGATTTTATTTATTTATTTAAGAGAGAGAGAGAGAGCACAAGAGGGAGAAGCAGACTCCCCACTGGGCAGGGAGCCTGATTCAGGACTCAGTCCTCGGACTACAGGATCATGACCTGAACCACAGGCAGTCACTTATCCAAATGAGCCACCTAGGCCTCCAGAAATGGGTACAGTTTTTCAAGCTAGTGTCAAAGTCCTTTCTGAAAGAAAAGAGTAAAATTAATGTATTTATAATTCATTAAAGATTTTTTGTGTGATCTCTTTGTTAAATACTGTTCAGATTACAGCAATGTGCACAGCAGACAAGAATCTCTGCCCTCAAGCGATGGCCACAGTTGCCAAACTGTGGAAAGAACCAAGATGCCCTTCAACGGATGAATGGATAAGGAAGATGTGGTCCATATACACAATGGAGTATTATGCCTCCATCAGAAAGGATGAATACCCAACTTTTGTAGCAACATGGATGGGACTGGAAGAAATTATGCTGAGCGAAATAAGTCAAGCAGAGAGAGTCAAGTATCATATGGTCTCACTTATTTGTGGAGCATAACAAAGAACATGGAGGACATGGGGAGATGGAGAGGAGAGGGAGTTGAGGGAAACTGGAAGGGGAGATGAACCATGAGACACTATGGACTCTGAAAAACAACCAGAGGGTTTTGAAGGGGCGGGGGGCAGGGGGTGGGAGGTTGAGGAACCAGGTGGTGGGTAATAGGGAGGGCACGTACTGCATGGAGCAATGGGTGTGATGCCAAAACAATGAACACTGTTATGCTGTAAATAAAAAAAAAAAAAAAAAAAAAAAAAAGAATACCAAGTAAGGGAGCACTGGGTGTTGTGCAAAAACAATGAATACTGTTATGCTGAAAAAATAAATAAATTTAAGAAAAAAAAAAAGAGAAAAAAAAAAAGAATCTCTGCCCTCAAGGAGTTTGCATTTGAGTAAGAGCAATAGGATCAGTAATATTATATCTATAAACTCTACAGATTTATCTGTAATCTTGGAACACTGCATCAAATATGGCTAACATAACACAATAAAAAAAGAAAAGAATTATAAAAAAATAAAAAAAGAAAAAGAACACATGTTTATCAAATGCCTACAAAAGAAGACATGTCAACTAACCAACTACATGTATGATGGGTATATTTTAATATATACAGAGATCCAGCTTGGGTCATGGGTAGGCTTGATATACTAGGGGGTGGGTCCTCCAAAAGTAAAAGGGCCAGTGTGAGACAAAAATCTAAAAATGAAGGCAACTCTATTGTATCAAAAAGCAAAGGTAAGCTTTGAAATATTGGAAAGACCCTTTGAGCCTTAAGTGATGACCCGTGTTCATATGGAATTCTGAAGATTTTGTGTGTCTATTGAAGAGATTTAGTCCTCCTTACTTCTGTGTTTTACCCATCTATTTCAAATACCCCCGTACTCCATTTCCACCCTTAATTACAAATACAGAATATAGTGCTGGATATTCTCTGGTTGCCCTTCTACATACCACTTACCCCTATTCATCTATCCTGTGCCCTTAACAGGCTGCGCCCTAGAGGGGTCCTCCCTTGCCTCTGGCTTCTAGAAGGCACTGGGATGATAGCAGCAAACAGGAAATGCTGGCAGGAGGGAGTTTAGGATATTAATTCCATAGGATCTCTCCTCATCTGGCTGCAGTTTGGACATGACCTTCATTTGCCTTGGCCGTTCATTCTCCCATCAGGGACCCCTTTCCCCTTCCTACAGGTACTTTCTTTGGGTTCCAGTAACTTCTCCTTTCCCAAGTTTCTAATTAGGGCTTTGTACTGTTGCTATTCCCAAAGCTCCTTGCCATCCCTGTTAGTGTCCATAAACCTGCCCACACATTGTGATAGGCCTTCACTAAACCCTCCGCAGTTATGCTATTGGGTTGAATGTGTTTCCTGCCCTGACTATGACCTGACCTTGTACGGAGACTATAATGAAAACTTCTCTCTCAGTTGGTAAACCAACTGAAGCATTTTTCTTCATTGCTAGATAATTGTCTCAATTGCCAATAGTCTTCTTCCTTATCACTTTTTCCCTCCAGGCAGCTCATATTTTTAAAATTAAGTTTGGATTTCCATTCTTTTCCCTCTCCCTTCCTCCTTTCTTCTTTCCCTCCCTTCTTTCCTTCTCAAGTATTTTCAAGGGTCTTCCATGTACCAAGAACTATGGGAGATACAGTAAATGTAATGTCTTTCACTTAGATATTAGTTGGAAAGACAAGAGAGCTATGTACCAATGCAAGGAGACACAATGAAAGGAAAGGGTCAAAATGGTTGCTAGAGACACTGAAGTGCTCAGAGACACAGCGACGGAGGAGGCCAGGACAGAGTGTGACAAAAGCAGGACTTCTCATGGAGAGGGTAACTTGGTCCGGTGTTTTTATTTCAAAAGAATTGAAGTATTGCAGCAAAACCGCATAAAATCGATAAAAGAGAAATGGAAATAAAGAATACCTTTCAGAGCAAAGAGGAGCAAAGTAGAAAACTAAAACCATGTCAGAGAACAACACAAATTCACAAACCAAGATGCCACTATATTTTCTGTAGTTTATCATCAGGTAGGAAGGGGAATTTCCTGGAAGTTAATTAAAAACAAAAGCATAATTCTCAATATAGAGAAGGAAGCATACCAATTTCTTGAGGAAGTATGATTTTTCTGACACTGAATTTTAAAGATAAACCATGTACAACTTTCCAAGAGGGGACACTGAATGATATATAGAACGTAAGTGTTTAGCAATATATTTAGAGCAGCTGTAATCAACTATTTTATGTATTGATATTTTTGGTGAAAGCTTTTAGAGCAAAGTCCAGGGCATACCACTAAAATACAATTCACTAAATGCAGCTGGATGAGGGACTAAGGAAATATATTCCAGGTTTTAAAAAATAAGAATGGGAGTCGGGCTCCAGCCCCTGATTCATGGGTAGAATTTCTTTTTTGTTTTTTTTTAATTTATTTGACAGAGAGAAATCACAACTAGGCAGAGAGGCAGGCAGAGAGGCAGGCAGAGAGAGAGGAGGAAGCAGGCTCCCTGCTTGAGCAGAGAGCCTGATGCGGGGCTCAATCCCAGGACCCTGAGATCATGACCTGAGCCGAAGGCAGAGGCTTTAACCCACTGAGCCACCCAGGCGCCCCATGGGTAGAATTTCTAACATGCCAAAGATCCTGGGTAACTCTCAGCTCTCTCAGGTGTTCCTCTGATAGGAATTAAAACTGGAAGCCACGAGGGCTCTGGCTAGGATCTTGGTGTTGTGTGTGGTTGACAGACAAGTGATTAAAGTTATCTTTTAGGGGTGTTTAACAAAGATCACATTCCCTGTTGTGATGTAAAGGTTTCCACATTTTCTCACTGGCATCAACAATCACTACTTTACACTTATCAAGTAATTTATATTTCTGTAAATAAATCCACTTCCAGTTTGATAATTATGGTCTTGGAGTGTAGAATATGAATTTAGAATGGTTTTTAGAGATGTGGAGTGGATCTCCTCTTTGTAAATGTGTGTGTGGGAGGCAAGCAGACACCATCGAGAAGGTCAACATGCAATGCAAATGCGTCTTTCCCAGGGTCAGACAGCGCTGCTTCATCAGATGGCTAAAGGCACTTGCTACATGTTTTTCAGGAGTCTGTGACACAGCTTGGCTTTGAAAATGAAGCCATGTCATGGGTCAGTGTTAGAACCTGCTGAGTCAAGATAACTGCTCTTAATTAGTTAAGTGAATTTGAATCATGAATATAATACAGGCTGTGTACCAGAGTGTCACTTGCTACTCAGGGAGCCTATAGCAGATGAGAGACACGTTAATGTGTGGCTTTAGTTCTCTACTTGTGTTACATACCGTTATACTACATGATAAAAAAAAACAAACACGCTTGTCCTAGGAATTTGTAATAGAAAATATTCACTGAAAACAACTTGTATGTCTGCCAGTGGGGAGTATTTATACCGATAATAATAGACCATTTTGTAACTCTTGAAAAACAAGAACAATGGTAGAAGGGAACTTGCCTTACCAGAAATTACAACATGCTATAAAACTACAGAAACCAAACTGCAATATATTGACACAGTAATATAAAAGTAAATTATTAAGTAGAGTGACCAGAAATAGATCTAAGCAAATCTGAGGAATTAATCTATGGTGGTTTTGTTCATAATGGTGCTGACGTTACTGGATATTTATTTAGAAGAAAGCATCTTACACCATGTAAAATAAATCTCAAATGGATTAAATATCTAAAAGTAAAAAGAACACAATAAAATACAGTAACAGGTTATAGGAAAATATCTGTGGAAACTCCCAGGTTGGAGAGATTATCTGAAGCAACCCTAGAAACTCAGAGGCCTTAAGGAAAAGACTAACCACTGCATCAGGTAAATAATTTTGTATGGCACAATCTACCCTAGTCAGATTCCAAAGATTGAGGGAATATTTGCATGTATATGTCAGTGAAGTGCTGAGTGCCTCAAAACACAGAGGTATAAGTATAAAAATGTTTTTTTAGCACTGTTTGAAGTGGGAAAATTTTGGAAATAATTTAAATGTCAGTCAACTGGGAATGACTGAATGATTTATGGTATAACCATGGTATGACTACAATCCACCAGTTAAAGATGAGTTATTTACCCCAGAAAGATAGCCATGACAGTAGGTGAAAACCAAGTTGCAGAATGATATACAATGCGTATCATTCCAGATCATAGCAATCAGTCGCAGTCATCTGACTTGTTTGTCGTTGTTTGTTTGTTCTGCTATTTTCTTGATTATTGCCTGATTCTCCCACTGGGCTATAAGTTCTATAAATGTCTTAAGCAACAAAATCTGTTTAGTTGGCCTTTAAATCCCCGACTCTTGGTACAGTGTTGTACTAGACAGAAGATGATCATTACATATAAGTTTAATGAAAATTCATGCTAAACTTCTGGAATGACACAGAAAAATTATTAAGAGCAATTTTTTTTTTTTTTTTAGAGAGCTGGGCCTATTGTCTCAAGGCAAGGGTGAAAACTTTTTAATTTTTACCTTATATCTGTCTGAAGCATTTGATTTTTTTGCCATAAGCATATATTATTTTAATTTAAAGGGACTAGGTATTAAGGTAATATATCTAAAACCAGTTATGAAATTTAAAAAAATTAAAATTTATAAAAATCTGGCTTCTGAAAAAGAGATAACAAAAGATTTTCTCCATGAAAGACACCACCTTAGATGGCTCTTCTGTGGCTGAAAGTGACTAAAGGCTGAACCCGAATCCAAACAAGGGAAATTGTACTCATGCAGGGGAAAGATGACTGGAAAGATGCCTAATATACTGAAGTGTTAGTTTTGTTATTTGGGTGTATGTATTACTTTTATAAAGAGCACAAAAAAAAAAATTCAAACACTGACAAAAAGCAGTTATGACCATCACCATCATAAGTAAGAAGGGCAGAAAATGAACCTTCTGGAAAAACCTTTGCTGTA
Source organism: Meles meles (assembly GCF_922984935.1). Lineage (NCBI taxonomy): Eukaryota > Metazoa > Chordata > Mammalia > Carnivora > Mustelidae > Meles > Meles meles. Next base: position 74,982,013 of record NC_060074.1, read on the forward strand.
GGTGCTATGTCTGCCTCTCTTGAACATGACCTTACCTTCCCCAGGCCCTCTGGAAACTCCATGTTGCTGTAAATATTTATTTTATTAAAGTTTTCATTTTATTTTGTATTTTACATCTGTTTTAAATACATAATGTAATAATTAGCCTTTGTCTTTTCATAGTAAGCATGTAGTAAATGCTCAATTTGGAAGCTGTTGAGAGATGTGATTTGCATGGCCTTTTCTACACGTTAGCCATACAGTTCCTGTCCTGCCGGTCTTGGATGACATTCATTTCTCTCCCACTCCAACTATGTTTTGCGTTTTGTCCTCTCCAGATCTCTTCCCTGGAGAGTTGCTTTTCTTCTCACATCAAAAGATTCGCTGAAGCTACAACTCCTATAATCACATTTACATGGGCAAAGCCTAAACATGCGTTCTATAACCATATGTACACTTCTCTTTTTTTCCTCCAGTCTCACAGGAAATGGGTCTGTTCCTCTTTGAGGTTAGACCAATATTCTGGATCATTCTTCTTTTGTTCCTGCCCAGACTTATACTATTCCATTTATACATTTAACCTCCCCTTTCTGAAACTTCTGCCCCTTACCTCTTAAATATATCATGGTCTTGTCTTAAAAGCCAAAAATAATAAAAGATACAACTTTCTCGTGAGTCAGCACAGCCCTCTGGGTGCCATTCCATCTCTTTTCTTCCAATAAGCACTCCAACTATGATAGTAATCTGCATTAATTAAAGGTCTATACCTATTATATGCCGGCCACCATCGCTGCCACACCATATGTTTTCTCATTTAATTTACAGCTGAGGGGCACCTGGGTGGCTCCACTGGTTAAGCATCTGCCTTCAGCTCAAGTCATGGTCCCAGGGTCCTGGAATTGAGCCAGGCTCCTTGCTCAGCGGCGAGTCTGCTTCTCCTGCTCCCCTCTGCCTCTCCCACTGCTTGCGCTCTCTCTCTTTCTCTGTCAAATAAATAAAATCTTAAAAAAATTATAACTGAGCTTATTGCCACATTTATTGCATCATTTCCTACTCACTACTCATTTCATTCCCTAATTTAGCTTTTCTCCTCATTCCTCTCATGCCACTCACATTAAGTTTTCCAATGTCTTTTGTATCTATAAACCCAATGGGCATTTTTTTTTTCACTTTTTTGCAGCATTTTTGGTTGTCACTTGTTACTAATTCTTGATGCATCCCCAGCAGGTTGAAATGGGACCTTTAAAAATAGAGCATTTTTTAATAATGCATAATAATATATGATATACTAGAGAACTTCAAAATGAAATTTACTAAAGGAAAACTATATTGAATGATGGAAAAGTCAGGGAGTTCAGAGCACAGAACTTGAACTACACCTTAGACTGTGTCTTCCTTTGGGTTCAGATTCTTTATTTTATTTTATTTTTTAATTTATTTTTATTTTTTTTATTTGTTTATTTTCAGCGTAACAGTGTTCATTGTTTTTGCACCACACCCAGTGCTCCATGCAGTACGTGCCCTCCCTATTACCCACCACCTGGTTCCTCAACCTCCCACCCCCGCGCCCCTTCAAAACCCTCAGGTTGTTTTTCAGAGTCCATAGTCTCTCATGGTTCATCTCCCCTTCCAGTTTCCTTCAACTCCCTCTCCTTTCCATCTCCCCATGTCCTCCATGTTCTTTGTTATGCTCCACAAATAAGTGAGACCATATGATACTTGACTCTCTCTGCTTGACTTATTTCGCTCAGCATAATCTCTTCCAGTCCCGTCCATGTTGCTACAAAAGTTGGGTATTCATCCTTTCTGATGGAGGCATAATACTCCATTGTGTATATGGACCACATCTTCCTTATCCATTCATCCGTTGAAGGGCATCTTGGTTCTTTCCACAGTTTGGCGACCGTGGCCATTGCTGCAATAAACATTGGGGTACAGATGGCTCTTCTTTTCACTACATCTGTATCTTTGGGGTAAATACCCAGTAGTGCAATTGCAGGGTCATAGGGAAGCTCTATTCTTAATTTCTTGAGGAATCTCCACACTGTTCTCCAAAGTGGCTGCACTAACTTGCATTCCCACCAACAGTGTAAGAGAGTTCCCCTTTCTCCACATCCTCTCCAACACACGTTGTTTCCTGTCTTGCTAATTTTGGCCATTTTATTTTATTTTATTTTTTTTATTTGATAGAGATCACAAGTAAGCAGAGAGGCAGGCAGAGAGAGAGAGAGAGAGGAGGAAGCAGGCTCCCTGCTTGAGCAGAGAGCCTGATGCGGGGCTCCATCCCAGGACCCTGAGATCATGACCTGAGCCGAAGGCAGAGGCTTTAACCCACTGAGCCACCCAGGCGCCCCGGGTTCAGATTCTTTAATAAAACATTTTATTTATGAACAACACTTAGATTTTCCTGCATTCCATCACTGCACCACCGACACCTACTAACTTTTACAATTCCTCTTCTAACACTTTTCTCTAAACTTGAATCCCATGAGACCAAGGCCTCTGGAGATACTCTCTTCATATATTCCTGGCTCATTCCTGAGCAATCCCTCTTCCTGCCTCTTTCCTCATGTTAGCTCATCTACCTTCAAGGCTTCGACTACATCTTAATGACTTCAAAATGGTATCTCTGACCCTCTCAATTCCTGTGAACTCCAGGTTCACTTTTCACTGTCTACTTGATATCTCCAAGAGAATCCTAAACTCAGAATACCTAGATTGAACTCGTTATAAATCTGTTCCTCTTCTTGATTTTTCTGTCTGAGTTAGTAATGTCAAAATCTATCCCATCACCCAACTTAGAGCATGGGGAGTTGTTCTTCCCTCTCCCTCAAGTCTACTTCTGAGAGGTCAATAAATGGTTTTAATTCTGCCACCTAAATATATCCCAAATCTTTGCAATTCTGTTACCCACAGCCACTCTCAGATCTTTATTTCTCACTTGGGCTATTGGATTTAGTTCTTAACTGTCCTTGGCTACCTCCAATCTAAATGCCACACCAAAACCCAAATAAGCATTCCACAACACAAGTTTCATGTGGAACTTGTACTACTTCTCTGATTTAAATTTTCAGCAACTCTTGGGAACTCTACACTTGAGATACTAACGATCCATTTTCCTCCACTTTTGACATTGCGACCCCCCCCCACCCTTTAGCTTTGCCCAGCTCATGGTCACATGCGGCACTGCCAACAATGCTTGACAAGCAGGAAGCGCTTATTATGGGCTGAATTGTGTCCCCCTCCCCCTTTTGCAATTCATATGCTGAAATCCTAACTTCAAGTACCTCAGACTGTAACTGTATTTGGAGATAGAGACTTTAAAGAGGTAATTCAGTTAAGATGAGGTTATTAAGGTGGGCCCTGATCCAATGACTGCTGTCTTTACAAGAAGAAGAGATTAGGATACAGACATACACAGAAAAAAGACCAGGTGAAGACACGGGAAAAAGAGGGTGATCTATGAGTCAAGGAGTGAAGCCTCAGATGAAACCAACCCAGCTGACACCTTGATCTTGAATTTATAGCCCCCGAGACTGTGAGAAAGTAAACTGCTGCTGTTTAAGCCCCCCAGTCTGTGGGTCTTCCTTCGAGCAGCCCTCACAAACTTATACAGTGATCAATGAAATATTTCTTGAAGAAACGCCAGAGAAAACGATCGAGGACTCTTTGGTGACTGCCTTCCTCTGAAGCTCTGAAGCTTGCTTTAAGGAACTGAGTGCGCAGCAGCCTGGACCAGGTGGGCCTTTCCAGCTGCCCATTATGTTATCTCAGTAGCAAAAGACAACCCAGCTTTTGGCCTTCACTTGGCATCTAGGTGTTAAACGTATACTCTCCTGTTTAAAAAGCTAAAGCATTAGCAGTAAAGTTCTATCGTTAGCAAATTCTTTTCACCTTTAGAGTGGGGAAACACCACCTACACGTGTGGTAGTAGATTGTGGTGTGGGCTGGGAATGCTTACGGAGGCCCAGAGGGGGAACAGTCTTATTCGCCCTGCAGAATCTACACTCAGTAGAGGTTAGCAAAGTAACAAGTAGAATGCCTAGTGTGGGCTCAAAGCCTCTAAGCTTTGAGAAAATAAAAAGCCGGCCCGACATCCAGAAACCCGCAGGCACTCACAGCTGGGTCTTGGGTCTTTCTATTGAACATAAACAACTTCACGGAACAGCAACATAAAAGAGGCGACTTGGTAGCCGTGATGGATGGAGACGGGGACAAAACAGCCCTATCGCGTCATCTGAACACACACATGAAGATTGTCCAAGCCACAGAAATGACCCAGCCATCCCCTCTCCTGGCTCAGGAGAGTGACTTCTGGCCAGTTTATCGCTTTTACCTCTATCCAGTCCTCCTGCTCTAGAGATAAAATGTAGTTAAGATACTGAAACCCAGATTCACCCCAACTCCAATCCACAACAATGCACTAGACATACTCCAATGTCACCTAAAGCAAAGCCGAAGTCCGATCGTGGTTATCTCTAACCCCCTTACTGAGGTGTCCCATGGTTCCCTTTGTTGCAACAAGCAAAGCCCCAGCATGTTTAACTGTGGCTATGTTCCTGGCAGCCTGTGGCTGGGGGGCATTGATGTTTTATGTCTATAGATAGCGATATATGCATGCATGTTCGTGTTCACAACATAAAGCCTGGAAATATAAATGACATAACATGAATAGTACTTATCTCTGGAGGGCATAGGCTACAGGCTAATTTGATATTCTTATTTTTTGCTTATCTGTATACACTCTGAGTTTTCTACAATGAAGATTATTGCTATGTCTAATAAGAGAAAAAAGCTATATGAACTCGAGAAATGACATGCAAGAGATAGAATGGAAAGAAGACATTTTAACAATCATGAACATCTTGTTCAGAAATGGAGTGCAGAGGGGGCGCCTGGGTGGCTCAGTGGGTTAAAGCCTCTGCCTTTCGCTCAGGTCATGATCCCAGGGTCCTGGGATCGAGCCCCGCATCGGGCTCTCTGCTTGGCAGGGAGCCTGCTTCCTCCTCTCTCTCTCTCTGCCTGCCTCTCTCCCTACTTGATCTCTATCTGTCAAATAAATAAAATAAAATCTTAAAAAAAAAGAAAAAGAAATGGAGTGCAGAAAAAGGAGTTACCAAGGCAAAAGTTGGCTCTCGTCCCTTCCAGCACCATCTGAAAGCAGGCAGGCTCGGCAAACTCTGAAAGCCCCATGTCCACCGAACCACCATCGTGTTAGGAGAAGCACGTCAGGCCGTCTGAGCCTAATGATAATGAATTCCAAACATATCCATCTAACTGCAGGTTCACAGAGTAGCCCTTTGAGTGGTGATCTGGCTCCGCTGATAGCTTTTTACATGTACAACTGCTGGGTAACTGAACTCTGCATCTGAAACCAAGGACGTACTATATATCGGCTAATTGAATTCAAATAAGAAAACCTGTATTCACATTTTAAAAAAGATTTTATTTATTTATTTGACAGAGAGAGAGATTACAAGTAGGCAGAGAGAGAGGGACGCAGGCTCCCTGCTGAGCAGAGAGCCCGATGCAGGGCTCAATCCCAGTACCCTGAGATCATGACCTGAGCGGAAGGCAGAGGCTCAACCCACTGAGCCACCTAGGCACCCCAACCCATATTCACATTTTAAGTGGTGATTAGTTTCAGCAACATATCACCTGTCACATTAACAAATGCTAATAGATATAATTTTATTGCTTTTGTTTCCTCTTTGGTTTGCAGGTTTTTTCCCCTAGTTTTGTAAACATAAAAGACTTATATTTAGCTTAGTACTTACACAAACTGAAATAATAAGGTATTAAAAGCAATCTAAAGCAATTCTTGGGACCTGCAATATATTTTTCCTTTAAAATAGATTTCTTTATTACTAAAGTTTTGAGAAACAGGATCACAACTGAAAAATCTAAGTGATGCATAAAATAATGACTCCATTTATGGGTAAGAACCATAATTTGATAGACTTCATATTTTTATCACTTCGAAAATTAGTGGTTTTCTTTTTAGAGCGATAAAAAAAAGTAATTGACTTGATCTTTTAGAGAATCTTTAGGTTGACAGAAACACTGAGCAGAAAGTTTTGAGAGCTCCAGTGTATCCCTTTCCCGCACATACAATTTCCCTTATTACTAACATCTCACATTAGCATAGTGCATTTGTCACAGCTGATAAGCCAGTATTCCAGATACTACAGGGTGGAATCATCTCTTTCCTGGAGGTAGGCAGGTCCGACGCAGTCTAGGAATGTTAGAATTTTGTCTAATACTAAAAAAGATTTCTGATTGCTGATATAAGGCACACGTGCAATATTTAAAATGTGTTCACAGGGGCGCCTGGGTGGCTCAATGGGTTAAGCCTCTGCCTTCAGCTCAGGTCATGATCCCAGGGTCTGGGATCGAGCCCCTCATCAAGCCCCACATCGGGGCTCTCTGCTCAGCGGGGAGTCTGCTTTCCGTTCTCTCTCTGCCTGCCTCTCTGCCTACTTGTCATCTCTCTCTCTGTCAGATAAATAAATAAAATCTTGAAAAAAAATGTGTTCACATTTAGAAGTATTCATAAACAACGTCAATTTTCTTTTACTACAATCTTAACCACGTCCTAACATCTAGCAATCACCAATAGTTTACAGAACTAAAAAAACAAAAGGAAGAGAAAAGCCAAAACCCATGAAGGTGACTTTATCTGAAGAATAGAGTCATCTTGTTATATGTTACTTTCCTCATATGTAAGGGGGAAAGAAGGACTGGATAGGAAGGGGAAGGTTTTTCTTAAGCTCTAAATTTCCATGCTCTCTGGGGGATCAGTAAGGGTTTCCAGAGTAAAAAGCCACATTCCTGGGTGCCTGGATTGCTCAGTTGGTTAAGTGTCTGCCTTAGGCTCAGGTCATGATTCCAGAGTCCTGGGATCCAGTCCTAGGTCCTGCATGGGGCTCCCTTCTCAGTAGGGAGTCTGCTTTTCCCTCTGCCCCTCCCCCATGCTTGTATTCTCTCTCTCAGACTCTCTCTCTCAAATAAATAAATCTTTTTTTAAAAGCCACATTCTTTGAGAGTACACTATAGACACAGATTTCAACAGAATTGATATCAATGATATTTAGAACCAAACAGGTATCCTTTGATTGCAAAATAGATCTAGCCTCTTGGCCCAAAAAATGGTATCCTTTACATCTTTTTTCTTATCGAATTCCAGGAGAATGTAGACTCCAAACTGAAGAATTTTGTGGGCTTCTAATTGATATATTTGATTAAATGTTATCATTATTATTAAATGGGGAGGTGAAAGGTCAGAAATGTTAGCTCTCATAACAATTTTTTTTTTCAATTAAAACCACAGTAATCTACCCAGGATAGTAACAATCCATTTAAGAAAAAACTGATAAAGGATAAGGTTAAATAATGAAGCAACATTTTTATGAAGTCCACCAATTGGTGGATTTTATTTTCCAAATTTTGTTGAACAAAGCACCTGTGTTTGATCCTCACCAAACCCATGCTAACTGGAATCTTTAGAACAGTGATTTCCAGCCAGAGATGATTTTATGCTAGGGATATTTGGCAATATCTGAAGACATTGTTGATTGTCACATCTGGAGGGGTGCCTGCTAATGGTGTCTAGTGGCTGTAGGCCAGAAATGCTGCTAACCATCCTCTGAGGCACAGGACAGCCCCCCTCCAGTGTTAATTGTGCCAGGGTTGAGGAACTCTGCCTGGGAGGAACACACCGTGACAACCACAGTTGACTTATTTTTCACTAACTTCAATAAGTACATTGATACCTTATGGAAGGCTCTTCTCAAAATCCAAGCAAAATGCAATTTCTGGTCAATGTACATAAAAGCTGAAAAAATGTTAAAGGATTCTATTACATTAAAGGGCATAAGAGGAATGTATTTATTGCTTCTGTTTGTTAAGCATATCAGTATGCATATTGCCCAAGTAAACCCCAGCAGTGATCCTTCCCCTGGTTTATCTGATGCATAACAGGACACTAATCAAGATTCCTGTAGCTAATGGTCTATCACAGGGTAGCTGATTAGAAAGGTGTAGTTACTACTTCCCTTTGAAACTACAGCTGCTGCTGGGCCCTCTGGCTCACTTTGAAAATTGGTGGTTCTGAAAGCTTAAGATACTATTTTTACTCTTCTTATTTGGCTGTGACCTGTGTAGCTACATTCCTGCTTCTCATTTTCCTTGGTGTGGTCACACTGGTTGGGAATGGATATGTGTGTGTGTGTGTGTGTGTGTGTGTGTGTGTGTTTAGGACAAGGGGAGGGGTTGTAGTTCTCAGACAAGGCTCAGATAATTTTTCTTTCAGGATTATCTTCACGTGGAAAACCAGAATTTATATTTCACAAAATCAGATTTTTTTCCTTTCATATGTATTCTTTATTAAACATATAATCTTTTCCTTTAAACATTTTAAAAATGAGGAAAATGATATTTGAATATGTTGGGCACTAAAAAATATCTGGGTTTAAGTTCAATTTAGAAGAAAATTATGAATTTTAGAGAAAACATGAATTTATATGAACCATTCAGAAGGGAGTATTAGAATATATAAAGCTTATTTCAAAAGAGATCACAATAGAAAAATAATGACTTCATTTCAATATAATGAAGATTAAATATTTTAATTTGCCAGACCCCTGGGTGACTCAGTCAGTTAAATGTCTGCCTTCGGCTCAGGTCATGATCCCAGGGTCCTGGGATCCAGTTCCGCATCAGGCTCCTTGCTCAGTGGGGAGTCTGCTTCTCCCTCTGCTCCTCCCCCTGCTCGTGCTCTCTCTCTCTCTCTCTCTCTCGAAAATAAATACATAAAACCTTTAAAAAAAATAAAAATTTTAACTTGCCTGACACTGTCACTGGGCTTTAGCGTAAAGCAGGTTTTGTGGGAACAGACATGCTGATAACTCCGTTTAGAGTACCATAGTCCCATGAAGTCATCCATGTATGAGGTGTTCAAGATTCCACACGCTAAACATGATGAAACGAATTTCTAGGTTCCATTCTGCCACTGTGCATATTTGGACTCATTCCACACAAGAAGAATGTCCAAGATGTCATAGCATGTTACAGCGTCATAGAGTGACAAGATCTGGGCCAACTACCTTCCTCTTTTCTAATACAGCAATAATTTTTCATCAAGTACTATGTATGATATTTTCAGTTATTTTATCATTCAAATGGTTCATACAGTTCCAACAGCATTTCAGCATTCAAGGACCTTGACACTGGGACTTTTGGAGGTTGAATAAGAGCCTGACAGTGTTTTAGTATACCAGGTTTTTAGTTGACTCTATGTGGAGTCTGACAGCTACATATAAATTTTAATCTCTGGTGAATAAAGAGAACATTCAATGACTACCAAGGAGTGTACTAGGCTCACCAAAGAAAGTTCTTATCTGCCTAATGCTTCCTAGGGAGTTTTTTTTTTCAAGCTTTACCCTAAAATTTAGCTGGCCTCTTGATCATTTGGCTCCCAAATACCAAGTCCTTGGTACTATTATCTGCCTGCACTAATGAGAAAATCAAGAATGCACTTGTGTGTCTAAAACCCCTTAGAGATCAGTGAAAGCTGGAAGCACTTTTAGAGATGGTATAATTTATGCCATTATTCACAGGCAAGGAACATGAGGGTCAGAGATTTTAGTTGCTTAAGCCCTCGGAGCTCTTTTGTAACAGAGCTAGAATTAGAATTTAGGTCTTTAGCTCTTTAAAAGAGTAACATTTAAAAGGAATAATACAGAACAACTCATATCTTTAAAACAAGTGCTCATTTCTATATGAAGGCAAGGTGATTAAAATAGGTTCAAATGCATGACGTATTTTATCAAATTAGTGTTTCACTATTTTAATAAGCATTGTTTAAGAATTTCAATTAACTTGTAAAAATGTACATAACAACCTCAACAAAAGAAGCCTACGTTTATTCAATTTTAAAAAGATTCAAACAAAAATAAATAAAAATAAAATAAAATAAAAAAGATTTAGATGTCTGTAGGTTTCGCAGAGCAGGCTTAGTAGAGGGGCTGAGTTTTATCTCATCTACTTTATCTCCAAATGGCCATTCTAAATTAGACATGTAAAGTCATATCTATCATTAAAAAAATAAAATAAAGTGAAAGTCAACTTTGGTTATAATTTTTTTCTGATAATGTACACAATCAGTGTCATATAATTTAAATAACAATGTTATTAAAATAGAATATGAACTTTGTATTGTGTATGAAGTAAAAAATATATGTAGAGTTAATAACGTGAATAGCAAAATTTCCTTGGTAATCTCTATTTGCAGAAATGGCAGCAGTAGATCACAATCTTCTACAAATTAGATTGATTACTTTTATTGCACAATATTTAAGTGAGCGCACCATAACTCAAGATTTTAGGTCATTTGAAATAGCATAGTCTGGGAACTCAGCTTAAACTTTCCAAATAACATAGGATGTTGGCATGGACTTATTGGCTATTTATCCTCATTGGTGGGACATATAAATCTGAGTGTAACTGCAAGTAGTTTCTGATTTTTCCCTCCAGAGGAGTTAGAAATATAGAGAATATTTGCCCCATTCTGAATAAACCTTTGGCACATTTTTGAACAAACACTCTAGTCATTATGATATATCTGACCTGAGATGGCCCTACGAGACTTAGTTGGGCAGCACCATGGGTTTGGAATAAAGAAGTTTGCTATTTCCCTGGTACCTCCTGGTTTTGCAGAGTTCTTGGTGGTGTTGCCTAAATCCTACACATCGTCAAAACTATCTGATTAAACATGTGATGCATCATCTGAACTCATTCTCAAACAGGACTCTGTCACTCTCAGAGTGGTCTGTATCACACTAACTTCTTTTAGTGTTTCTTCTATAGAAATCTGTCAATCTATCTCAGTGTTCCTATGGAAACCAATGTTGAATTCTTCCATTTTGAATCTTACAAATTTGGAGCATGGATGTAACCAGCATAAAATTATTATATTCAAGGCTTGGACTCTTTAAAACCCAAGGTATTTTCTAAAACAGTGTTTCTTGAACTTTAACATGCATAACAATGACTTGAGAATCTTGCTAAAATGCAGGTTCTGATTCAGCAAGTCTGGGGTGGAATCTTGAGGTTCTTCATTTTCAATAACCTCCCAGGTGATGTCGATGCTGCTGGTCCTTTGTAGCAAGACTTTAAAAGATACCAGATAAAATCAAGCAGTTGACTCATAGCAACTTATTTTTAGGATATATAATTCCATAGCAGTTGTGAAAAAATATTTTTCTCCTACTTTATAGTAAACTCTTCACTTAAAGAAAAGCGGATATAAAAGGCTGGGGGGCTGCCAAGTGTAAATACACAATGGAGAAATGTTCTTCTTTTCTATCAATCTGAAATTTTGCAGATTGGCTCACACAAGCTAAATCTTAGAGGTTTTCATCGCAGTGTCTGCATAACGTGGAGGAAACTTCCCTGAAGCTAGCCCAAGGATTCTCAGGGTCTGTCCTGGGGGAAAGGTCACTTGGAGACTCTGAGGATGAGGCCTGGGATGACTTTCTGCACCAAGTCTTTGTAAAACTTTCAGATGACAACCATTATGGACATAGATACAATTAGTTGCATTCCTATATGTGTTCCCAGGTATATATGGATGTGTATGTATGTGTGTGTATTTACTTCAAAACAGAACAGAGAAAGTAAGAAGAGAATACTTAAAAAAAAAAAAAAAAAGAACCCAATGCCCTAGAGAAAAACATTAACACACAGTTGTAACTGGGTTTGCTTTTCCCCTTCAGCACTGCAATTGTTCCCATCCTTCATCCCATTTGTCATTACATAATGTTGGTATAGCTATTGTTTGTCATCTCGTCTTTACCATATCATCTGTTTATTGCCTTAGATAATATTTCCTGTTTATGTCTGACATGGAATTCTATTTCAGTGAATTTCACCAGCACAGTTCCATGAACCTGAAAAATATTTAATGTGACCTTTGGATTAAATGATCTCTGCAGCATACAATTAGTGACTTAGTGCCCAGCAAAACAGATTTGCTATTATTTCATCTCTCCTAGACATTTTCTCCTTGAAATTAATGACATGGCAAGAAAACAGAGGAAAAAGTGAATTCAATAGCTAGTTCTTTTTTCATAGAGAAAGAACATGTTCATTGGTGGGGCATATAATTCTGAGTGTAACTGCAAGTGGTTTCTCATTTTTTTCTCTAAAGGAGTTTAAATAAAGAGAATGTTTTTTCCCATCCTGAATAAACCTTTGGCGTATTTTCAAACAGACAAGGACTTTATATAATATGCCTGTCCTGCTGTGGCCCTAAGAGATTTAGTGGGGCAGCACAATGGGTTTGGAACACACAAGTTTGCTATTCTCCAAGTACCTGTTTTGCAGAATTCTTGGTGGCGTTGCCTAAATCCCACACATCATCAAAACTGTGTGATCAAACATGTGATGCCTAAACTTGAATTCATTTTCAAACAGGACTCTACCACTCTCAGAGTAGTTTCTTGTGAGAAATCAGTAAATTTGAAATCAGAAAACTGTCTTCACTAACTTTGATTACTGTCCTGCTATAAAACAAATCACTATTCTACAATGGAATGTTAAATAGGAGTATATTTCCTATCAAATATTAAACACCATGATTTTTCCTCTTGAATTGAGCAGTTGCATTTATTAAGAGCGTTTGTGAGTCAATATTTATACAAGAATAAACACCCCTTATCTGCAAGAGGCTGAATGAACTCATCAGATTAAATGTATTACTTATACAAAGATTTAATGTTTAATGTACAAAGAATTACATTTTAAGAAGCTCCCAGTAGAGCAAAGAAAGAGGTAAGTAAATTATGCTGTTTCTAGGTACTTAGTAGACATAATACACATTTCATTATCCACATGCATAAACCATTAGCAGTAGAAAAGAAGTGAACACACAAAACATTTATTCTTGAAGTAATCATATATGCTTTAATAACTTTAAGAAATGAGCTAGAGAAATCTGCCTTTAAAAACCACATTTAGTACTTCATATGGAAAATTCAAATACAATAGTCAATGGATTAAAAAAAACCAACAGCAGCTTCTTGAGCATGATTTATGATATTACATTAAAATAAAAATAACCTCTAAGTTCTATTTTAGAATAACTCCTTTAGGATTGCTTTCTATAAGGAATTTAAATGGATTTGTATTTGAAGTTGATATATGTATATATAGATTGGAATTGTATTTTCCTATTTTGATCTGCTATTTGGGAATTCTGTTTGAAATATACTGGTTTTTAATTATACATTTATAAAACTGGAATTTGGCTGAGTATTTATCTTGTAGAATGCATATAAATACATGTTTGTATTACACCATGCTAAAATAAGAAAAGTCTGTTTCTTCATTAACTCTTGGTCATCAGTTGCTCATAGAACTGATACCATCAAGTGTTTCTCCAACCTCATTATATCATACATCACCTGGGCATTTTATACATTACCTAATTCACACAGATAAGAACTCATACTAACAAACAGGTATACACACACACACACACACACACACACACACACACCCCATTTGTATCACCAAGATCCAAAACACTTGAAATAGTTTTCATTAATTCATAATGATTCTAATGACAGATGATATTCCGTGCTATATAACTACGGTTAAGACAACAGTGATAATTTCTTACATTTAGAGAAACTGTATAGATTTTTCTCATTCTAAGACTCCCTGTGAGATAGCATTGTTCCTTTAACCGGCTGATGGGTTAGATGTGAAAGCATGGAATGAGACTCATGTGCCAAGAAAACTAGGCCCTGTACCTGAGCCTGTGGTCCTAACTTGCTCATGTACACTTTTTATGGTCCATTTTTAATTGTAATAGTAAATTCATATTTGTTCAAATACATATTATGTTGCTGTAGGTTTGAACAGAAACTACAATGAGTACTCTCCTTGCATATGCATTTCTAAGTCCTGGATGGGATCTTAACAGTACTTCATTGTTTATAGAGTTATCTTTACAAAGCTTTTGATAAAATACATGTTCAGTACTTGGCTTTGTGGTGCATCAGTTAGCTTTCTTTTAAGTGATAAAGAATAAACCATTCTATTTTAGACAAATGATGCATGTGACCAAAAATTGCCTTCAAGAATAGGGAAATAAGGGGCGCCTGGGTGGCTCAGTGGATTAAGCCGCTGCCTTCGGCTCAGGTCATGATCTCAGGGTCCTGGGATCGAGCCCCGCGTCGGGCTCTCTGCTCCGCAGGGAGCCTGCTTCCTCCTCTCTCTCTGCCTACCTCTCTGCCTACTTGTGATCTCTCTCTGTCAAATAAATAAAATAAAATCTTTAAAAAAAAAAAAAGAATAGGGAAATAAAGAAAGCACTTCTAGCTAACATTAAGAAAAAAAATGATTAGTTTCGTTGAAGTTCCCAATCAAATGGAAGTGCCAAAGTAATAATTTGTATTCTACCCTTCAATTAATTAATAGACCAAGATATGACTTTATGGCACTGATTACTTTAAAAGTATAATACAATGTCGGACATATTTTAGGTCTGGTTTCTACCAAAAAATCTTAGAAATAGACTAGCAACATAAGCTCATCCTTGATTGTAGGAAGTACTAATTCATGAAAGATATATTCATTCTTGCAGTGTAGCAGAGTACCAGCCAATAAATCATCCACTCTGGGATTTGATGTCAGAGGCCAAAAGGGCTCCTTTTCTTCTAATATTAAGATCATTATTGTTGGAGAAAGCTCAGCTCTACAATGCTCTAATTACAATGTCTTTCTAATTTTTCTCTCTTGGTCCGTTGATAATGACAATGGCCAGCAAATGATCAAATTTGATTTATGCTCCACCATCAAGTATCCTGTTGCTCTGGTGAGCATCACCTCCTTCAAATAATTTATCTCTTTCGAAATCCCCAAAATATCATAGGAAGCTGCAAGAAAAATCACGTGTAAAATATTGCAAGTGGATGACAAATATCCATGATGTCTCAAACAAATTTATGGTAAAGGGACAAATTCATGTCACCTGCCTTTGCCCCTGCCCTTGAAAATGCTTGATTCACTGTGATTCATCTATTGCTAACTCCCCGCCTTTCTCCTGGATGCAGTTGTTGCAGATCTGCTTCCGGTAAACTTGCTATGTTCACTAATTGGTTCCAAGAGTTTTTGGTAGATTCATTGGTAAAAAATCATGCTATCTGCAAATAAAGACAGTCTTATTTCCTCTCTTCCAACCTGCAAAATTCTTATTTCCTTTCCTGTCTTATTCACTGGCTAGGACTTCCAGTACAATGATGAGTAAGAGCTGAGAGAAGACGTTCTTACCTTCTTCCCAATCTTAGGGGCAAAGTGCCCAATCTCTTGCCATTAAGTGTGATGTTAATTACAGGATGTCTTTATCAAGCTGAAGAATTTCTTCTGTTGCTAGTTTTCTGAGAGGTTTTTTTTTTATTATAATGAACACATGCTGAATTTTGTCAAATATTATTCCTGAATCAATTGACATAAGCGTGTGATTTTTCTTCTTTTGCCTGTAGATGTGGTGGATTATATTGATTGATCTTTGAATACTGGACCAGCCTTGCATACCTGGAACAAATCCCACTGTTGTATATAATTTAACTTATTCATTGTTGTACTTGATTTGTTAGTATTGTGTTGGAAATGTTCATGTCTATATTCATGAGAGCTACTGATGATAGTTTTTCTTTCTTTTAATATCTTTATATGGTTTTAGTACTAGGGTAATTTTGATCTCATAGAATGAGTTTTAAGTGTCCTCTCTACTTCTATTTCTTGAAGAAGATTGTGGTGAACTGTTATTATTCCTTCCTTAAATATTTGGTAGGTTTACCAGTGAAACTATCTGGGCATAGTACTTTCTTTTTTGATAGCTTATTTATTATTGCTTCAATATCTTAAAGAGATAATGGTTGTCTCTTTCTACTTCTGTGAGTTTTTGTAGTTTATATCTTTCAAGGAGTTGATCCATCTCATCTCAGTTAATCAAATTTGTGGGCTTAGAGTTTCTTATAGCATTCCCTTATTAGGCTTTTAACACTGATATATTTCTGTGTTTTCTAAGAGATTTAAAAATTTCTCTTGAGATTTATTTTTGGCCCATGTGCTGTTTAGAAGTGTGTTGTTTTAATTTCCAAATATTTGGAGATTTTCAAGCCATCTTTCTGATGTTTAGTTTAATCCTGTTGTGATCTATGAACATGCTTTGTATGATTACTATTCTTTTCAATTTAAGTAAGGTATATTTTATGGTCAAGAATGTGGTCTATCTCTTAATGTCACAAAACAAACTGAGGGTGGCCAGGGGAGGAGGCTGGGGAGAGGGCAGTAGGGTTATGGACATTGGGCAGGGTATGTGCTATGGTGAGTGCTGTGAAGTGTGTAAACCTGGCAATTCACAGACCTGTACCCCTGGGGCTAATAATACATTATATGTTTATAAAAAAATTTCAAAATTATTAAAAAAAAAAGAATGTGGTCTATCTTGGTGAATGCTTCATGTGAGCCTAAGAAGAACCTGTATTCTGCTGTTGCTGAATAAAATACTCTACAAATGTCAGTTGGATCTGATTGATTGATAGTGTTCTTTTAGGTCATATATATCCTAATATTTAGGTGTTAGTGGTCCCATGTATTGAATTTCTTTTTCTTTACACTGTCATACCACACCTTTGTACTTAGGTTCACATATCTAACCACAGCTTACCTTTGTCTTTCTTTTTCTCATTTTTATTACATACTGCCTTGTTTTTTCTTCTTCTTGTTCTTGTATGTGCATTATCATCAACCAAGTAGTCGGTTCATTAGGAGTTTTGCTTCCTTTAGAATTCCTAGCATTCCTAGCACACAGGGGGCACTGTTCACACAGAAGATGAATATAACTGCTGAATGATTGGAATGTGCCAAGATCTCCCAAATCAAGAAGAGAACTGAGGACCTCCAGCATACCCTGGAAATGCTGGTTTGAAAGGCTGTTTGGTGTTTATCAATGAAATGTCTCTGTGAGAATTTTCACCAGAGAAAGCCTTGAATTAACTTTTCTAGAACACGGTCCTTGTATTGGCCGCTATGACAAAGAATCATAAACGAGGTGGCTTTAAATAACAGAAATTTTTTTTCTTTCTCAGTTCTGAGGGCTAAAAGTCCAAAATCAAGCCATTGGTAGAACCATGCTCTCTCTGAAGCCTCTAAGGAAGAATATTTTATTACCTCTTCTTGTTCCTTGGGGTCACAATCTCTGGTGCTCCATAGTTTGCAGAAGCTGACATGGCCACCAATCACTGCTTCTTTTATCACATGGCCTTTTCCTGTGTGTCTCCTTTGTCACCATGTCTGTTCTGGTCTTCTTATAAGAACACTACACACTTGGGTTAAGGCCACCCTGATGCTATTCAATCCAGTACAGTCCTCTACTTGGTAATGAAAAATGTCATGCAGACACATTTTATTGTGGCCTCTAACTCCCTCTCAGGGGGTCCCCACATGCATTTCTTGAATCTAGAGGAAATTCATCGTGGAAGGAAGGATGAAACCCACAGCAGACACCCGGTCTCCTCACCCTGATGTTTGGCTATTTTTCCCTTCCTGTCCTATATTTCCCAACACTTAGTGAAATATAACATACAATTCTTTCAGGTTCCTGCATATTCCATTTCCTCACAAGAATTTATCTTTTTTGGTGGAGGAAACATTCTTATTTAATCTGATAACTGAGACCAGGATATGACGAGAAATTCTATTGCTCCTTTAAGAGTAATAGAAATGATAAATATTCATTTTAAGAGGCATCTTCTGGAGCTGCATTAACTTTAGTCAAAGGCAGGCCTCCAAGAGTCAACATGGCAACGGCTGCTAGGGAAGACACTTCGGAGCAGATGGGCATTTTAGCTTTTCCAATCCTGCCAGGTAACTGGTTTCCGACTTTATCTGCATTTCCAGTGGCCCTGTTTGCCAACAACTTGTTTGTGTGTGGGTTTGCATAATACTTATTACGAAGAAAGGCTCTCTGGCATCAAGAGAATAATATGGGTTGGAGACTATTCACTATGAATAAATTATGTTTCTTTATATTTCATCCTTTGAATTTTTATCTCACAAGATTTCATTATATGATTTTTAATGCTAACATGAGATTAAAAAAATACCATTTTGTAGTTGTTTGGATCAATGAAGTCCTTGGAAAAGGACAGTTGTTGAATGTCAAAGGGAAAAGTTTATTTTATTAGCTAGCTCTGGAGCTGTTATTTCACTAGTATTGATATTTAAGTGGGTCCTAAATGGAAAAAGCCATAGCAAGAAGCCATCTGAATACAGATTGAAAACGTCAAAGTATGTAACTATTATTGCTCTGGTTTAAAGAAAAATCAGGTTGGATAAATGTTTTCCAGGTACTCCTATGGTTAAAATATGTTTCAATTTCAGCCAGTCTTTATTGTGCTAATTGGAAATACATACACACAAACATTTTTTTCTATACAACTCTTTGTATTTCTTTTAAGGAAACACTGTATTGTCCTTTAAGGAAAATAGGGAAAATATGATACAAAAAGGAGAATCCAAAGAATTGGATTTGCCAGGTCCTGGCTCATACAGATCAAATTGCCATTGAACAGAAGAAAGAGCTATCTGGCCAAACACTCAAACTCCAGAATCAAAGATGCTTCATCTGGAGGAACGTCATGCATCCAGCCTTCACCACTGATGTTTGGCTGGTTGATGATGTTATATAAACTCTCACCAACACAAGGAAGAGTGATGTGGGGATTCATGGGTAAAGGCCAAATTAGCAGCTTTGTGCTTTCCATTTTAAGGTTGAATTCATACACAGCTGATAACATTCAAATCTCATCTCATGTAATGAAAGCAGAGAAAATGAATTGTTTTGCTTTAAGCAGGACACTGTTTCATTTAGTGAATGCAAATCTTTTGGCTCTTTGATACAGCTCAAGATTCTGTTCATGGGAAACAGTCTGTCATGCTTTGGCATTTGCACTGACATGCACAGTATCAGAGAATACTAGGAGGATATATTTTATTTTGTTTCAAATAACTTATTTCATGGTCACACTTAAAATAATGTACATACAAGGGGAAAGTCAAAAGCTTCAGATGGCAATTTCTAGTAGGGAATAGTCATAAATAAAAACAAAACAAGTGGCACAAGAGGCAATACATTTTCCTTTGTTCATTTGAAAAATACTTGAATTTGACTTTTTAAACATCTATATATATAAATGAAATGCTGGTTTCAAATAAGATACAACCAAATTACCAAGATTATTGATTACTGCAATAAAATACTGATAATTTGTATAATGCTCTAAAGAAGTACATACATTCTTGTTTTGGCATTTCGGACATAGTCATTGTAGTGTGCCCACATACTTCAGGATTAGAACCTGATTCTGATTGGCTAATGTCCATAATAAGAAAGAATAATTGGGTAACAAATACATTTCTCTCGTTTTATATTCCCCCACTAACTCTCTCCAGAAAAAGAAAAAAAAAATTGGTTTATCTTGGTTTACCTCTAACAACAATTCAAGAAATATTTATTGAGTATGACTATGGCTTAGGTGCTGGGAGTATAATGATGAACAGGGCTGTCACAGATTCTGCTGATAAATATCTCACACTCTAGCCTGAGAAGACTGATGTTCAAACATGCAATTTCAATGCTATGTATCAAGGGACATGAAAAGGGTAGCTCAGGAACTGACAGTGCACACAGCAGGAACATCTATACTGGACTTGATGGCTCAGAAGGCTTCCTGGGGAAGGTTGTGTCTCAAATGGACCAAGGAGAATATGTAGGAGTTAAGCCACATAAACATAGGTTCGGATATAGTAAGGGAGATCTGGGAAGAAAGGACTAGAGAGAAGAAAGAGCATGATTGGTTAAAAAACCTGATGAAAATTGTGACTCTGTGGGGGTATCAGAAGGGATGGAACAGAGATTAGGAAGGGGAGAGTAGGTACTAAAGGGCCTTGTGTAACACTTGAAGACATTTAAACTTGAGTGAAGTGGTTAGAAGGTTCTTCAGTAATCTATTTTAAGCCTACATCTTGATTATAAATTGAGGGTTAGCATTACTGAAAAAAATAGCTCATTGTTTGCTACTTCTTTTTCCAAAGATTTTAGATATTTTAGAATACACAGAGATTTGAATGTAAGGATTCCAGCAGTAAATATCTCTGGGAATTAAGTGGGAAAAAATTTTTACCACAAAATATTTATGTTAATACACTTTTTATTAGAAAATCAGAACTGGAAAACTCAATGATTTTGCCTTTTAGGAAGCTCAAAACACATTTTGTGTTGCATTCCTTTAAGGTGTCAAGTACATGTTTCTTTTTTTTTTAAGATTTTATTTATTTATTCATTTGACAGATAGAGAGAGATCACAAGTAGTCAGAGAGGGGGGGAAGCAGGCTCCCCACTGAGCAGAGAGCCCAATGTGGGGCTTGATCCCAGGACCCTGAGACCATGACCTGAGCTGAAGGCAGAGGCTTAACCCACTGAGCCACACAGGCGCCCCACGTATTCCTTTTACTCTTCCTTGTCATTTACATTTTCTTGTTGAGAAGTATTTTGATATTACTTACTGTCTGGAATTTCCTCTAGAAGAAAACGGATATGGATGGATACACACACACACACACACACACACACACACACACACACATAAAAGGAAACATTTGAATTTCCTAGGTTTTTCTTTTTTTTTTTCCCAATTATTTTATTTTATTTATTTTTTCAGTGTAACAGTATTCATTCTTTTTGCACAACACCCAGTGCTCCATGCAAAACGTGCCCTCCCCATTACCCACCACCTGTTCCCCCAACCTCCCACCCCTGACCCTTCAAAACCCTCAGGTTGCCCCAACCTCCCACCCCTGACCCTTCAAAACCCTCAGGTTGTTTTTCAGAGTACATAGTCTCTTATGGTTCGCCTCCCCTCCCCAATGTCCATAGCCCGCTCCCCCTCTCCCAATCCCACCTCCCCCCAGCAACCCCCAGTTTGTTTTGTGAGATTAAGAGTCATTTATGGTTTGTCTCCCTCCCAATCCCATCTTGTTTCATTTACTCTTCTCCTATCCCCCTACCCCCCCATGTTGCTTCTCCATGTCCTCGTAACAGGGAGATCATATGATAGTTGTCTTTCTCCGATTGACTTATTTCACTAAGCATGATACGCTCTAGTTCCATCCACGTCGTCACAAATGGCATGATTTCATTTCTTTTGATGGCTGCATAGTATTCCATTGTGTATATATACCACATCTTCTTTATCCATTCATCTGTTGATGGACATCTAGGTTCTTTCCATAGTCTGGCTATTGTAGACATTGCTGCTATAAACATTCGGGTACACGTGCCCCTTTGGATCACTATGTTTGTATCTTTAGGGTAAATACCCAGTAGTGCAATTGCTGGGTCATAGGGTAGTTCTATTTTCAACATTTTGAGGAACCTCCATGCTGTTTTCCAGAGTGGTTGCACCAGCTTGCATTCCCACCAACAGTGGAGGAGGGTTCCCTTTCTCTGCATCCTCGCCAGCATCTGTCATTTCCTGACTTGTTAATTTTAGCCATTCTGACTGGTGTGAGGTGATATCTCATTGTGGTTTTGATTTGTATTTCCCTGATGCCAAGTGACGTGGAGCACTTTTTCATGTGTCTGTTGGCCATCTGGATGTCTTCTTTGCAGAAATGTCTGTTCATGTCCTCTGCCCATTTCTTGATTGGATTGTTTGTTCTTTGGGTGTTGAGTTTGCTAAGTTCCTTATAGATTTTGGATAAGGTTTTTCATTTTTAATCAGTAATTTTAGTTCACACTTTCATGAGGAGAACTTTTTGATTAAGACAGAAATCTTAGCAAAAGGAAAATCACACTTAAGTCTTTGAAATTAAAATATAACCGGAAGAATAACTGAACAGCTTATTATTCTTCACTGCTGTGGGAATTACTAGATAGTCAATTGATATCACAAAAGAATACATAGGTAGGTAGGTATGTAAAATGGATGGATGGATAGATGAGCAGATGGATGGATGGATGGATGGATAGATGGATGAATGGTTGGACAGACAGACTGATATATAGGTAACCAGCTGAACTATATCTTGAATTTCAGCATAATGCTTTTCCCCAATATTTGAGCTCTATGTGTGTATGCACATATGTGTGTAGATGCTTATATTTGATATATGCCAAATACATATTATATTTGGTATGTTCATCAAATACATCAGGGGTTTATACCTTATTTAGTCACACACTGTCGGTGGATGGATATATATATATCCCACCCTGCTGCCCACATTAGCCTTTAACTGGCATGCAATAGGTAAAGCAAACAAACAAGTCCCATGCCCTAACAACCTCTAGCCACAAATTCAACTAAGATGGCAAAATGGGAAAGGAGATCTTTCTAAATTAACAAGAAAGAGACAGAGAGTGGGACAGGAACTTGTCATCTGGTGTTGCCAGCCCTCTTTTGACATGACTAGAGTTTACTATTTCACTTCAACATGGTAATAGCAGTTAGGCAAGATATGTAAAATATGTGGGGGCACCTGGGTGACTCAGTGGGTTAGGCCTCTGCCTTTGGCTCAGGTCATGATCTCAGAGTCCTGGGATCATGCTCCGCATTGGGCTCTCTGCTCAGTAGAGAGCCTGCTTCCCCCTTTCTCTCTCTGCCTGCCTCTCTGCCTACCTGTGATCTCTGTCTGTCAATAAATAAATAAAACCTTTTTTAAAAAGTTACATGTATATTCATTTTACATGAATATGTGAAAATGGACAAAATGGATAGGAGACTTAAGAGACTCTGAGTTCCCTAGGACATTGTATATATAAGCTTTTAGCTCATTTCTGTCAAAATCTGGAAGAAAATTAAGAGATTTAATTGTTTAAGTAAATTGATGCACAGAAAAAAAATGTCAACTTTACTCAACCACAGATTTCATATCTTCAAATAACATTCAGTAGCTTTTTAATATTAACATGAATATATTACATTTAAATATTTTTATTATTATAGAGAGAAAGTCTTGCAGTAACATATTTGGTTCCTTCTCTTTATCAAAAATCTATTATAAATTATTCTTTCAACTAAAGATTTTGCTCAACCATGACAAGACTATGTTTAAAATTTAAAAACAGGGGCACCTGGATGGCTCAGTGGGTTAAACCTCTGCCTTCAGTTCAGGTCATGGTCTCAGGATCCTGGGATCGAGCCCCACATTGGGCTCTCTCTTGGTGGGGAGCCTGCTTCCCCCTCTCTCTCTCTCTCTGACTGCTTCTCTGCCTACTTGTGATCTCTCTGTCTATCAAATAAATAAATAAACTCCTTAAAAAAAAAAAACACAAAAAACCCAAATACTTCTCTCATTCATGTTTATTTTTAAAGGGAATCAAAAAAAGGTCCTCTTTTCTAAATAATGTATTTCAGAAATGCACAGGAAAATTCTTCAATATTATAGTGATAATCAGAAGAAAAGGACAGAATTCACCTTATGTAGTCTTATTGCATACTTTTTCCCTAGATCATACTAAATGCACCCTCATAAGTTAATTTCAAGTCTTTGAAAAAGATATAATCTTAAGAAATTAGAAAGGAATTTAAGTTCCAATTTATAAAACATCACCTTTCCACATGGGAAAGGTTGGAAATCACAGACTAATACCACTCCATAAATATTCCAAAAAAAACAACATATGAATGAGATAGTGGGCAGGAGGCAAAGTGATGATAAGTCCATCAAATAATATAATTACTTTCAGCCTTCATAGAATGCTTTCCGTTTTCCAAATCTTTACAAGACATGAAAAGAAAATTCTCAGTTGCCCGAGAGGTAGATGATAAATCCATTTTCCAAATGGGAAACTGAGGCATAGAGATGTCTTTACTACAGGCTGCAAAAAAATGGTCAGCAGCAGAATGAAGAGAAGATGTGGGAGGAACAGGTTGCCATTGTGTATGCATGGTTGTCCAAAACCCTGTCAGCCGCGTGACAGGAATTACATCGGTCCATCCGCAGCCCGTGCCCCATTTTTACTCTATGACAGGTACAGCTGATGGAAGTTTGAGCCTCCATCTACAGTTGACAGCACATCTATTCGCCATTGTGAAACCCGTGAGATCAGCTTGAGGAATGATTATTTACCGTGGCCTCCCCAGACTTAGGAAGGCAGGCTAGATTGAAACGACATAGAATGTATTTCAATAAGTGAGATCAAGGCATGAAACGCAATGAAAGGACAGCTGATGTGATAAGGTAAATTACAGCTTCTCTTCAATATTTCTCCTGTTATTCTATGGAGATGTTTATGAGTACAATTAAAAATAAATTCTCAAACAATTGGATTTGAAATTTAATTCACATCTCTCTGTTGATGTGAACCTTGACATACATGCTCTTAAGTGAGGAGGGAATAAAACTAGTGTAATTTTACTGGGCTTTATATTGAACACATCTTTCTAGAATACAAAAATGTATGCTTATCCGCTGCTAAGAATTTACCAAGCTCCTCAAATATACTAAAACACTAAAGAAAATTTGCTTATTTCATTGAGTTTGGTATTAGCCAAGCAAACAAATGGCTAGAACAGGGGTACACTTGGAGGAGAGTTGCAGGAAGATGTGGGAGATGCAGAAAAATAAACAACCACCTTTAGGCTTGTGAGAATGACGTCCAAGAGTGCCAACCCCGCAGTTACTGTGCAAGGACCCAGTACATGAGGGACACACTAATATAGATGACACACAGTGTTACCCAGTTTATTCTTGTGATTGGTGGCCTGTGGTTACCTGTCACGTGGAGGATGACATTGGAAGAGAGAATGCCACTAGAGTTTTGGGCCCGAGCCACATAGAGGCCTGCGTCTGCCTCACATACCTTCGGAATGAACACCGAATGTCTTGTCTCCTTGTGTAAAACCTGTAAGTGCCCATCAGCAGACAATTTCTGGCCCTTCTTGTACCTGAAGCAGAGAGTCAGTTTTTAAAGTCAGGATCACTGTAAATTCACATCATTTCTAAGCTCTAAAACCCATTGCAAACAAGCCCATTACCATTGCAATACTCTCTCTCTAATATTAGCAGGAACCGTCTAATACTGCAGCTACCAAGGATTCCAATGGGGCTGTTCATCCTTCAAGCAGAGATTGGAGACTTGTGGCCTGAGAAGTGCTTGACCGGATCAGACCATATTTTTCAAAAAACTGAATTTTTGAACAACATTTAACAGTTGAAATAGTGCATGTGAAAATTCAGATATCCAACTATTCTTTTTAAAAACACCAAACAGGGTGCTTGGCTGGGTCAGTCGGTTGAGTGTCCGACTCTTGATTTCGACTTGGGTCATGACCTCGGGGTTGTGAGATCGAGCTCCGTGTGGGGCTCTACACTGGGCCTGGAGCCTGCTCAAGATTCTCTTTCTCCCTCTCCCTCTGTCCCTCCCTGTGCCTCAACTCTCTCTCTCCCTCTGTAAAACAAACAAACAAACAAACAAAACCCCATAAGAAAAACGAAGCCCATCTGGTCACAGAGGGCCACCATTTGCTTATGGCAACAATTACCTAGAGTGTGAAATGGGACTCCTTTATTTGGCCTGTGTCATTCTTTCAGCTGCTATGGAATAAGAGCCTGTGAGTTCTGGGAGTCTATATTGAAGGGAGACTCATCCATCCCATCATAGATCCGTGTGAGAACAAAAATATGCTGTTTTGGAGGAAGGTACTTATACAATATTTCCTGGCAAAAAAGTTCATTTCACTTTTATGAATTAATTTCATTAGCAGAAAAAGATCTATAATTATAAAAGGCATTTGTGCAATTGGATTATCACTGTTAATGATATGTTTCTAAAAGTTTCCTATGAATGTGAGTACTTAGCTGCCTCTTTTTAGGAAGCAAATAATTTATTTTGTATATTCCAGATTCTTGTTTATTTATATCCATGTTCCTTCACCTAGGGAGTGGTGACAAACCGGAATCATTTTCTGTTCCCATTGCTTATGTGATAATTTTGCATTTTTATGAGTGTCCTAAGAATGTTTATTTCCAAGAGCTTGCTAGTTGGTAATTGAGCAAAATCACTGTAAATCCAAAAGCAAGATATTTTTTCACAATATTGTGATAATTCCTCAACAGTAAGTACTAACCAAGTTATTTATTTGTTGTATGGACAAAACCAAGAAACACTGCAGACAACATTTTTCTTTGGGGTGAATTGATATTTAATAATGAATTAAATAGTTTCAAAAGTCATAAATATGAAATTCCTGATCTATAAAAAAACCATGCAGTTGTAAAAACAAGAAAGTCAGACAAAAGCATGAATGGCTGCCTTGTAGCACAAGTGTAGTCTCTTCTCATCATCGGAGAGACCAAGTTTTCTCATGGATTCTTTTGGTAACCAACTCACACTTCAAGTATCATCACTGGGCACACGTAATAGTTGAAACTGTTGATGAAACATCTGCTGAAATACTATGATAAATAAATGCTACTTTACTTATCTTAGTTTACGAGTATGAATTCAGTCTCACATATTTATAACTTTGTCCTCAGAGAAATCTAACCACATGAAAAATTTCTAAATGTTTAGAAGTAACCCACGTAGTGAGAAAGTGAGAGCTACTTTTAAAACAACAGTGATTCAAAACTTGTATTCTGCAGCTTACTTTCTATTAAAACAAATACGCTAAAAATTAATGTCTCCAGAGGGAAATCTTATTGTTCACAGCTCAGTTATTACACCACCTTTCAAAAATGGGTTTATTACCTGTCACTGGGAGCAACTGTGAAAGAAATATTTTTATTCCTTCTTTCACACTGAAGAAATTTATAGAAAGAAATCTTAGTGAAACAAATATTACAAAAGTGATGTGTGACTCTGTTGGGAAGAGGGAAAAGATGAAATAGGTGAATGAAAGGAAAGGAGAAAATCCAAATTCTTATGTTTTTTATCGAATACAGGACGTTAAGTTAAATGTCATGCTTATGTAGAAATAAGCAATAGGAAAGAATTTCAACTCACAATCTTCAGAAACGTGGAATGTTAGACTAATACCAAAAACAAACCCAAACAACAACAACAACAAAAACCCCAAAAAACAAAAACCAAACCCCACAAAAGAGCACGGCTAAGTTGCAGTGCCTTTGGAGTTGGTTACGTGATTCTTTTATGTGGTTCCTTTTGCTTTCTTCTGGGGATTAGCCATGCTGTGCCTGCAGGGAGAGCTGGGGTTGGTGTGAGGTTGAATCATGCCAGGTGCAGGGTTGCAGAATACTAATCAGCTAGCCCTACACCCTTAAGTTAGTGCACACAGAATGATTTGCTCCGTCATTCAATGTGTTTATGACTTGTCATTATAAGCTACCCACCATGTCAGAGTAGGCTCTGGAAATCCTGTTACTTCAACTTCCAAAGTCACTGGCGAACCTTCCGTGACAGTTACATTAGACAGGAGTCTGGAGAAATTAGGTGCCTGGCCAGCGAGGCTGACCACAGTGTTCTTTGCTGATGTGCATTTAATCTCGTCTTGGGGGACCATTTGCCTCTGATAGGCCCGTCCGGGGTCTGAGAGAAACCCAAGGCCTGGGAATGCATCCTGGGAAGCATGCAGCCTGTCTTGGGGTTTAGTGATATTATTACCGACATGCACTTTCTCCCGGGTTTCTAGCAAACATCCCTGAGACTGAGGGTGCTGCTGTGAAGCTCTCTCATGCACGTCACTCGGCATGCTCTCTGGATGTTTAGCCCTGATTGTGCAGAAGGCAGTACTTTTTTCCAGAAATCCTCCGGAGGTTAATGGGAGCTCAGCTTTGAACTGGGGGTAAGGCCTCTCAAAATGACTTGAGAATGTTTCTCTCTCATCATTGTAAGTGTCAGCAAAAGCAGCAGGTGGTGGAATGTCCGAGGCCTGGGCCTTCCCTGGCCTGCTGGCCCCAGTCTGCATCTTGTAGCTGCCTGTGTGAATGCTGAGGGCAGGGCTGGCATGATCCTCCTCGTCCATGTCAGCCGGGCCAAGATGGGGATCGGGGCTTCCCGGGAGTGGAGGCAAGGAGATGTCATCAGGTGAGACACATTCATATTCTTCTCCTGAAAGCGTGTCTGCAGGCAGGAGCTGGCCTTGGACAGCACCCTCTCTGTCAGGGGGCGGCTGCTTCAGGTGCTGGGGATACTGACCCTCTCCTGTTCCATTGATGGCCAAAACACCTGCTCCCTGCACCTTCAAAACGGAAAAGCCAAAGCTTCCGGTTAGTCACTGAGTTTTCTTTTTCCAGGCCTCAACTTCGATCAGGCAGACAATCTGAGAAAACCTACAAGTGAGTTAAAGCTTGAGGCCCTGGAACAAGTGGTACAGCACTTGAAACCATCCGCCTGTGGAACCTGGGCCTAGTCCCATGCCATGACTAAGGAGCTGGTAAACTGACCTGCAGTCTCTGAATGAAATGTGATCGGCCTTGTGAAACAGAGGCAAGAAAGCTCTAGTTTTCACCTATAATGAGGGGGTTGAATTGGATCAATGTCTTCCAAATCATGATCTGAGGAGTATCCTCCCACCAGCAAATTCTGCTTTGTGTCATGGGTCTACACTCCACGGGGACACACAGTTCCTAAATCTCAGAGGTTCCCTTGATAGGCGATCCCTCAGACCCTCCTAAGAATAACCCCTCTTTCTTTCTTAGGAAAGCCACTCACCATTATTATTACTGTGGTGAATTATGCACAATATGAGACTTACCATTTTAAGCATTTTTAAGTGTATAGTTCAAAGGCGTTAAATACACTCACATTGATGCAACCATCCATCATCCCTCTGCAGAACTTTTCCATCTTTCCAGACTTCAACTCTGTACCCATTAAACACTAAGTTCTCCATTCTCTCCTCTCACCAGTTCCTCCTACTTTCTGTCTTTAGGAATTTGATAACTCCATATACCTCATATGGAGAAAGCCATTTTTAATGACTGGTTTTATTTTCTTAAAGCCCCTTATTTTTATTCTTCCATTGAAAAGTACCTATTAAGCACTTGTTTCTTACTAAGTACCATGCCAGACATTGGTGAAATGAAACGAGTAAAAGTAAACCCAGTCTGTGCCTTCAGGGAGATAAGAGCCTAGTGGGGGAGGTAGATATCAATGGAACAATCATACGTTATGGTCTTCCGCAAAAGAACACCAGATATAAAAGGGGAAGGTCTGCCACTCATCCTTCCGTGCCATGTGGAGCGCAGGTCATGCTAGGAGCCTATGAAAAGCAGTCCCTTGCCTCCTGCTTACGCTGATCTAGTATGTCTCTCTGCTAATCCGTGTCTATCTCTGGTTTCAGAAGATGCTCAAATATCCTTTCTGGCATAGATTAGAAAGACCACTGAAGCTGATCTCATCTATCTCAACCTGTTGTTTTATATCTACTTTTTTTTCCCCTTTCCTCGGTATTTGGGTGCATTTTTACTTACTTAACAATTACCACATTTTGTCCTATTGCTACTATGTGCACCTAAGACAGTTAGGTCTCGCCTTGACTTTGAGTTCTTCGTTTTAGCTCATAGTCCTGCCCCTGACATATATTTTATACATAATTTTTGAAAAATAAATATATTTCAGGTTGAAGATCAGAAGCAAAAACAAAACGATGTTCCTTCTACTTTCCCAGAGATACAAATGGTCCTCAGAGAAAGCACAAGCGCAGCTTTAGGGAAAGTGGTTTCCTTCAGCCATTTAGTAGAAGTTAAAACTCTAGGTCTAAAAAGAAGCCAGAAGTTTTTTAAAAGCTCTTGTCATTAAAAAAAAAAAAATTACTAAATAAGCACATAGGCAATAGGAAATGCCCCTCCTTCTTCGGCTTGGCTCTGCCTTTGTTTTCTTTTTCAAAGGGACTTTGATCCAGCTTCCTATTCAGTCTAGGAAATCTCCTCCATGACATTCTGGTAGCCTCTGAACACTTTTCCCGAAAGGGTGCTTTCTTTGAGAAGAATTTTATGCTTTATTTGTGTTAAGAATCTCTTCCTGGGGACACCTGGGTGGCTCAGTGGGTTAAGCCTCTGCCTTTGGCTCAGATCACGGTCTTAGGGTCTTGGGATCGAGTTCCGCATTGGGCTCTCTGCTCAGCAGGGAGCCTGCTTCCTCCCCTCTCTGTCTGCCTCTCTGCCTACTTGTGATCTCCGTCTGTCAAATAAATAAATAAAATCTTTAAAAAAAAAAAAAAAGAATCTCTTCCTGTATTTAGCAAAGCTATGCCTTCACTTGGTATCCAACAATGGATCTGAGCTGGCCTCCCCAAGCAACACAGATGTCTGACTGCTCTCCTCTTTTAACAGCCTTTTGACTGTTTGGAGAATTGGTGCCACGACCTCTCAGTCTCTTTCATTGAACTAAAACCTCCAGGTCTTCATCTGCCTTGACTCCAGGACTTTTATCATCCTGGTCACCTTTTGGGAAGCCCCACTCCCACTGGGCTATAAGCTCCCTCACAGCAGGGACATTCAATAGGAGGGTCATCCATGGCCAGGCAAATTCTTAACAACTTCTTAACAACTTCTTTGGGGAACCTGTGTCTTTCCAGAGAAGAATAATGTTTAAGAATTGTCTGAAAATTTGCAACAAGTTTAGGAGAGAAACTTGAGTAAGAATCCAGTCTAGTCTCCTCACTCCTTCTCACCTCTTGGGGAGGAAATGACTTAGTCGGCCGTGGGTTTAGACCGAGCATGCTCAGCTCTGGCTTTCCGAGGCCTCTCTTGTTGATCTGCCTTCCAGCAGATGTGTGTATTCACACTCGCTCTAAAGTCTGAAAGGGCCTGTACAGAAAGCCTGGGGTTCTCTAGCTGTGCACCCAAGTGTCTGGGTAGGCAGTCTATCTAAATCAGTGATGAGGTTTTAGGAAACCCCCTAGAAAAGTCCAAGCCATGTTCCCTAAGCCAGTTTTATGAGTGATTGATTCCTGACTCTTGTGCCTCTTGTTCAGATGACGCCAAACTCAGAAGGCAATCCAAGAACATTATTTTCTTACCCTGTACAATTCCTAAAGTAGAAAAATGTTGTCCACAGAAAATAACACTACCAGATAATTTCTACTGACAATAAGAGAGAGAGAGTATTATCAAATCTTTTCCTAGAAACATTTCAACTTCTTAATGCTCCCCTTAAATATGTTTATTTCCAGGATTTATTTACTTTCAGATGGGAACTACTCAGTGGACCAACATCTCCTTGATCTATACAATATATTTTTGTTAAAGTGATTATATTAGCTTTTTTGTTTCTATAAGAACCACATGTGACTATGATTCATATTGAGTTTTTAATCAGCTAAAATTTTCTACCTTCTCTATTAATGCCATTGACAAAAGTGTTGAACACTGCAGAGTTTAGGACAAAGTCAGATGTCTCCCCAGGGCAAGGCACACTATCTTCCAGGTTGACACTGTTGAACTACCTAACATTCTTGGAACTGTTATAACCTGACCAAACTCATTCAGTTCACATCTTTCCACCTACCGTAAGAGAGAGATCATGAATGTGTTTATCAAATGACTTTTCGAAATCACAATAAATTTTGCCTATGGCACTAACCTAGAATTATCCATTAAATAATCATCTCCCAAAACAAAATAAGGTGAATTTAATACAATTTTTCCTGAGTCAATCCATGTTGGCCCTCGGCACTTCTTCCTTTATTCTCAAAGACAAATAACCTTTCAGTTTTTAAGTCATTATGGAATTCTACAAAAATTCCTTTTTAATTTTAATTAATTTTTAAAGTTCAAGTATAATTAACATACAGTGTTAAATGTGTCACGTGGTGAGAGATGGTAGCTACACTTGAGGTGAGCACCGTGTAACATATAGACTTGTTGAATCACTATGTACACCTGTACAATGGTACTTTAATTTAAAAAACAATAAATTACAAAGCAAATGATAAAAAAAGTACCTACAATAGCTATTTTTGATGCTGCCAACTGTAATTAAGCATCAACACTATGTGTCATTATTTTTTTCTTTTTTGCAGCAATGTACTTAATCCAGGCAGGTGGATCCAGACTACTTTCTCTGTGAGACGAGAGGGTATTGATTAAGCCGTGGTCTTGTGTTCTACTCCATCTGAGCAACTGATTCCCCTCCCCCATATTAGTCTGGTTCTAAGACTGTGTGGGGAGTTAAGTAACCGCTTCTTAAATTTTTAAATTATCTTTTCTATGATATGTTAGCTCCAAACTGGACTGTCAGATAATGTATATTAAGGGGAACTTTGAAAACATAAATTTGTTTTAAATTTGCTTTTCTTGGGGTGCTATGACTGAGCCACCTAGGTGCCGTGGGCAATATAGACTTTTTTTTTTTTTTTAAAGATTTTATTTATTTATTTGACAGACAGAGATCACAAGTAGACAGAGAGGCAGGCAGAGAGAGAGGAGGAAGCAGGCTCCCCGCTGAGCAGAGAGCCCGATGCGGGGCTCGATCCCAGGACCCCGAGATCATGACCCGAGCCGAAGGCAGCGGCCCAATCCACTGAGCCACCCAGGCGCCCCTAGACATTTTAATATTTATTCTTGTTTGTGGGACAAGAGGAGCCTCGGGCCCTCCTACTCTGCTGCCATCTTCCTCTGACCAAACACTACTGGAATTGTTCTTTTTGAGTCAAATAACTTTCCAAATACGATAACACCATTTAGGGTATCAGAATTGGACACAATGATTCCCAGATAAGCTTTTATTTTACTTGGTATTTTTGTTATCTCTCCATATGGCTTTTTGGGAAATCATCACAACTGACCCATAATATAAATGACAGAGATAATAGAATGGTAAATGTGATTGAGCTGTTTAAGGGACGATTACTGTCACCCTTTCATTTTGCTGTCTGTGCTAACTGCACCTGAATGTATATGTGAAATGATGTCAGTGAGAGTTCTTGACAGCTATAATTGTGGGCCTTCACTTTTATACTAAATAACAAATGACCTTTTAACATATATTAAAAAAAATTGATTTCACAGTGAAAATAAACCTTGTTTATTTTTATTTAAAGGAATCTTTTTCTTTAATTTTTTTCTAAGAAAAATAAATATAAACAAGAAAATCCGTATTTACTAAGTATAAATGGGTATGTTTGCTTTGGTAATAATGAGTTTCACTTCAATTCTTAGTAAATGGGTGGTTGACAGTGTAGACAATGTGCAGAATTTAAAAAATAAGTTGAATTTAGTATCTCTTAGAAACCTAGTTAAGAAGGGGGCATCTGGGTGGCTGTCAGTTAAGTGTCTGCCTTCAGCTTCCAGGGTCCTGGGATCAAGCCCCATATGGGGCTTCCTGCTCAGTGGGGAGACTGCTACTCCCTCTCCCTCCGCCACTCCTCTCTGCTCATGCTCCCTCTGTCTCACTTGCACTCTCTCAAATAAATAAATAAAATCTTAAAACAAAAAGTTACCTAGTTAAGAAAATGTGATGCATTGAATGTTATTCTTTACTATTTCAATGGGATGATCTCAATCAAGGGTGATTTTGTTCTCCAGGGAACATCTGGCGATGTCCACGGTAATTGTTTGGTTATGACAACTGGGTGAGGAGTGGGAGTGCCACTGGCATCTAGTTGATAGAGGCCTGGAATGTTACTAAATATCCTATAATGCACAGGACAGCCCTCCACAACAAAGAATTCTCTGGGCCAAAATACCAATAGTACTGAGATTGAGCAATCCCAGAGACCAATCACAGTAACCAAAGGCCAACTGATATAAGACTAAGATTCAACAGAGTGATCAAGGTTTGGCAGCTTTCCTTTGCTTCAGAGTAGAATCAGGGTTTAAATGCTTTAAGACTATCCCACAAAAAAGCCAGTTTGTATAATGATACTTGCTGCCTGGACATTTTATAATTGCAATAGACCTTGACATAGATTTAACCTGTGGAAAAGATTATAGAAGGTTATATAGAAGATCTAAGAATTGTACTGACTTGAAGGAAAGATAAATCATTCTCCATGAGATAACAACAAGTGGGAAGATATTTATTTTAAATTCTCATGTCACAAGAAGAATACTTTATTAATTTGGGGGCAGTTGAGAATAATGTTAACTCTGTTTGTTCCTTCAGTTCTTTGGGAGAAAGAGAAACACTAGAAGCAAATTTGGCAAAGCAAAAAGATAGGAGCTAATTATAGTCCAGCAGCTATAAACAGAGAGAGAGCAACTTATATTGAAAATCCATAATGATGTGATTTAAATAATGCTTTTGAAATTATGAAACATTTGCATTTTGTGAATATTTGCAGTTTTTGCTACATATTTAATTTATGGGCAATATATAGATTGTAAAGTAATTTAAATATTTTAAGTACTTTAGTATTTATATATCAGTTGGATCCTATGTTTTAGTATATTACCTGGAAATATCTTAGAGATAGCTTCAGTGGAATAAGACACAAGCTAATTTCATGTATTAAGATTTTCCAGTGGATAGTGTGAAACAACAGAACCATAGCTTGGTGATATAATAGAGAGAAGTCAAATTAGAAGTTGGGATTGACTGTAAAAGGAAAATGGGAAAGACAACTAAAGGTGGGAGAAATAGTAGTAGTTTGGAGTGACAGTATGGTGACTGAAGGGCTATCCCAATACCACTGTGCAATGCTGTGGTCCCACTGTTAAACAGGAGATGCTCAGAGGAAAATAGCATAAATGGAAGAACAACAACTAAGTAAAGGGTAGAAGGGAAGTACAGGATAAGGACATTAACATTGCATGTCCATTGAAAGATTTGATTCAGATAGAAAAGAAGGCTTTAATTCACTTTTTTTTTGTCAATGAATAAGGACTGTAACCTCAAAACAGAATGAATAACTGAGATTACATAATTTTCTTTACCTTATTCCTTTCTTCATTGAATAGTGTCTGCGTATTTCTCACTGGTTCTTTTAGCAGGTCGATGAAGTCATTATGGAAGTCTTCCGAATTCACCTTTGTCTTTAAAATGTCCCCCTGCTGTACAAAGCAATGGTTAGTGAGAGCCTGGGCCAGGAAAGCTGGAAGTACAGCGCTACACAATAACCCCTAGGAAGACAACATAGGCCACTTGGAACCTTTCCGCAAATGTATTCCACAAGAGACAGGACTCTCATGTTGTGATTTACAAAATTATCTTGTTAAGCTCACAGCTCCCCATCCACCTCACTGCTTTGATAAAATTCATTGCCAGTAAAAATTGGTTGTTCGAAGGCCCAGCCAGAACGAAGTCATTATTGCAGTAGGATGCACCTACAGGAGCATTCTCTAGAGAAAGGAATCATTGTGCGTGGCCATCTAAGCCATTAGGAGCACCTTGGGGAGAAGTGCTAAGGAAGAAATATCTGATGATTTTGGTGAAGAACAAAGAGGAAATCCAGAGAATATGCAGACTCATGAAGAGAGGAAGAAAACATCACTGAGCATGGTAAAGAAAAAAAGTTGATTACAGAGGATGCTTCCTGTGGGTGATATTTTGCTCCTATAGTTCATGGAACTGTTTTAGTCAAGGAAGTACAGGCACTTGCAAGCTGTTGGGGAGCCCCTGTGAGGGCTGAAAAGAGTCTGTAAAGGTGAAAGGAGCCTCAGGTACACCAAGTTTAGGATGATGGATTTTACCACACCAGAACATTCTCTATTCCACCTGGAACATGGTCATTAAATGGGCCTTAAAGAAACAGCACACTCCTCAAAGTGCATGTGCTATACGGACTCAGAGAATCTGGGGGGAGATTCAGATTTTAGTCTAATTCTAAAATGTAAGCTGGTTGGTATTAGTGAATAAGTTACTCCGCTTTAGTACACATGTGATATCTAATCTCAAAATGGCAGTTGTTGTGGAAAGAATGCTAGATTTTGAATTGTATTTAATTCTAGAGTTCACCACTACTGATGGTGAGGCCCCAGGCAAAGCACTTTTACCTTCTTTGAACTACACCTCTAGAACAAGGAAAATGGGGTCCCTGCCTGGCTCATTAACCTGGGTGGCTAAGCATCTGACTCTTGGTTTCAGCTCAGGCCATGATCTCAGGGATGAGAGATTGAGCCCTGCATAGGAGTCTGCTTGTGCTTCTCTCCCTGCCCCTTCTGCCTCTGCTCATGTGCTCTTTCTCTCTCCCTCTCCTTGAATGAAAGAATGAATGAATGAATAGAATCTTTAAAATAAATAAAATAGGAAAACCACATTTGCCTTACCACCATCATAAGGTTATTTGGAAATCACTGAGGTAATATATATGAAAAGTCTTCCTATATCTCAAATTGTTATACAAATAGAAAGGATTATTATCATTATTTCAGCTTTGATAGGGATTTCTGGGCCTACTGTTAATAACCCCTACAAAATACCCATAGCATCAACCTTAAAAACATAAAAACTAGGCATTTATGCTCTCTTGCAAATATCTGTAAAGTGTTAGTAAGCATTCTTTGACAAGCTTTTGTTCAGGGTCTAACTTGTAAGAGTCTTGTTGATACCCATAAGTCTCACCAGAAAGGCCCTTCCTCATTTTTTATATCTACCCAAATCAAACCTTTTTGAGCTATTAAAGGATTCTTCTTCTCTGTACCAATCCTTTGAGTTTTTACTACAAATGCCAAAACTCTTTCTAGAAAACCCACCTTAGGCAAAGCACAGTATTAAATATTGTGTGGGACCCTAAAATGAACAGAACCATAGGGTTTTCTCAGGTGTAATCAAATAGATGGGTTGGGGTAGTGATGGTAGTTACTTGTGATGATTATAGTAGGAAACAATACAAGTGTTCTGGGGGATCAGAGAGGAAGGGACAAAGGACTTGCAAAAGCCTAACAAAGGAGTTGAAAAAGAGGCAACATTTGGGTTTGGCTTTGAGAGATAGTAAAATGTAGATAAACAGAGAGAGAGAAGGTCATGCACATGAAGGTTTAGAAGCAGAAAACTCAGGAATATGGGATGGTCCACCACTGAGACAGGGACCTACAGCGAATATAGAAGCACACTAATTTGGAAAGACACTCAGCCGCAGAACATTGGAAGGCCTTGAATTTCAACTTTATTTGGTAAGCAATGAAGAATTTATAGTGGAGTACTTTGAGTATAAAAACGATACTAGCAGCTGGATTTAGGAAGGGTAATCTAGCTAGAGGGTATAATTAGGAGGCTCCTGACTAGTGCAAAAGAGAATCCAGGTGATGGGTTGAAAATGAGAAAAAGAGGGTGCAATACTAACTAAAGTGTGTAAAAAGAATGGGGAATGAGGAAGTGGGCAGAGGGAGTGGCAAGAGCTTTCAGAAAGAATGGCCATGAAGGGATAAGAAAGTAAATTTTGTTAAGTGGACCTCATTTGAAGATGTACAACAGAAATGGGAGGGCTGTTCTAGATAATAGAGAGCAAAGAGTCAGACAAAGCTGTGCTTTTCAAGCTGTATATTGGAAGTCAGGAGAAGAAACAGATCCTCAGAAGGTTGGGTGAAGGTGGAGAAGAAATGATCATTGTTTAAAAAGATAATATGCATATGGCATATTCGTACATTACTGGTGACAGTAAAATTGTAAAATGTTTGTGGAATGTAATTTAACATATGTATATTAGAAACATTAACAACTTCATGCTCATTTACCCAAATCTGCTCTGGAGAGTTTATGTGTAGGGAACGATACAAGAGAAAAAAAAAAATCTTTATGTGCAAAGATGTTCATTGCAGTGTTATATAAAATGGTAAAAAAGTTTAAGATCTAGTTTCTTAAGGAAAAAAGATAATTTGTTTGGTCACCCACTCAGTTAAAAGCTTAGCAAACTATTTTGAATGGACTGAGTACTCAAATTTATGACATGGAAATTCATACAGAAAAAATGGTTGCTAGAAATATAATTCTACTCTGAACTACAAGAGCACACTTATGTCTCGATATCAACAATGATCACAATAATTATGGATGTCTTCACATTTCAGTTCTCAGGGTTACTCTGTGATTAGGTTTCCCTATTCACTCCACTGTGAAGATCAAGAAACTGAGAAACAAAGAGATGAGGTAATTCACCCCAAATCAAAAGTCCAATAATTTGAAGGACTGGTATTCCTAGGCAGCTGTGTTTTACTCTAAAGCCTACATTCTTAATTGCCTCGTTATTCTCTCCATCTTAAGTAACCAGTTCTTTCAGCCAGTCCCTAAAACAGTACTAATGAAGCTAGTTTTCACAAAATACAGACAAAAGAATATATGCATTTCTCTCTTTTAACTGGATTTGCCTAGGCATTAGATATCAACATCCTCTCTAGTCTTTATTCCACCAACTTTTTATTTC
Organism: Meles meles; assembly: GCF_922984935.1. NCBI lineage: Eukaryota > Metazoa > Chordata > Mammalia > Carnivora > Mustelidae > Meles > Meles meles. Next base: position 75,020,334 of record NC_060074.1, read on the forward strand.
ATGAAGGATGTTAATGATTAGTTTAATACTTCTATGAAGCTAAATGTTCAATGAATATAACACCTGAGGATTTAATTTTATTTTCTCTGGGGCCACAATTTGGAAGGGGGAAAAAAAAAGCCCTTCCATTTATTATTCGGGAATGAAAACATAAGGCTACTTAATACAGACTTTACTTTGATTTTAATGGCACACATTTATCCTTTAGGATGTGATCCATGAAAATGTAAATGAGACACCTTAATTGTGTTTGGCCCTCCTTCCCAGCAATATTTTTCTCTGCAGTGATGGAAAAGAAACAGAATTAATTATCAGAAACACCTAGATAATTATGTTCGAAAGCTGTGAAACAAATGTGCACATTATGTCCCTTGAGAATTTCTATTAGAACATCTTTGCACTAGAAGACACTTATCAACACATTTTTATTTATATCACTTGAAAATACATATTCTGGGAAGAAGAAATTACCTTCAGCTTTTCTTCAAGCTCTGTGAGAGAGACACATAATTCAGTGATAGATTCAAGAACCTCTTTGTGTTTTGCCATTATTTTCTCAGTGTATTTCTGCCGTTCTTCAAAACCTGGGGAAGAGAAGGGACAAAAAAACTATTTTTGAAGTCAAATCCTTAGCAGAAAAAAAAAAATCCCAGGCATCAGTTCACCTCCCCAGTGTCTGGTGTAAAGGCTGGTAGATAGTAAGTGCTTAATAAATACCTGTTAAATAGAAAAATAAATGAATGAAGGCATTTTTTTAAAAAACGGGTACCCCAGAAAAATGATTACATTTGCTGTACCTTGTCGCTTTTATGTAACCTAAATCATGTTGCTATGCTAATATTCTTAAAGCACCACTCTAATCAGTTGTTTCCTGTTCAGAACATGGTCAATTCTTCATTTATGCTTTGAAAACAGTTTCAAGGTGCTTCTGACAAATGTTTGTCACCGTAGTTCTCTCATATACTTAGTCTCTGGTCGAAGTGCGCCTCTTCTCCACAGCAAGTAGTCTCTCCTCCACCAGGAATACCCTTCCCCAGACTCCCTGCTGTCTACTTCAAATACCAGTATCTTTGTGACATGTTCTTAATCCTCCCCACATAGATTTTCTCTCTACTGGAATAATAATAAAAATAGCTACCACCACGCAGTGAATGCTTATTATTTGACTATAGCTAAGCAGTTTATATGCATTAATGCAATTTTCCTTGGATTTTCTAGGCTCTATTGCATTTTACAAATGAGGAAACTAAGGCCCAGAGAGCCTCTTCAGGCCGCCCAGATAGTAACGCAGAAGCAGGGATTTGAAACCAGGATTGCAGACTCCACGGGTTAGACTAAGCGGTATTTCACAATATTACAGGCTGCATTGTGTGTCCTCTAGAACTTGCCATGTTGAAGCCTCAGTCCCCGGTATCTCAGAATGTTACCACATTTGGAGATAAGTTCTCCAAAGAGGTGATTAAACTAAAATGAGGCCATGAGATTAGGGCCCTAATCCAGTGTGAGTGGATCCCACCAGTGTAAGATGAGGGAGGGACACCAGGACAAGCGTGTGCATGAGGGATGCCCATGGGAAAAGGCAGCAGGAAGGCAGCCAGCTGCCAGTCTGGGAGAGAAGCCTCAGGCGAACCCTGTCAGCACCGTGATCTTGTGATCTTGGACTTCAGCTTCCAGAACTGTGAGGAAATGAATTTCTCTTGTTTCAGCTGCCCAGTCTATAGTATTTCGTGATGTTAACTCTAACAAACCAATATACATGCCTTTCTGGCTGCATTTACTGTAACATGACTTCTAGGTCTAGGCTGTGGATTCCCGAATGAAGGAACTAAGTTTTATTTATCTTTTTATCAATCATAGCTCCTCATACATAATAGGTACTCAAAAATTTTTTTGAGATAAATTTATTTGCATTACAATTCTGAGTCCAATGATGTTTGGGTGGCCTGTAAGAGTTAAAATAATATTCCTAAAGCTTTTTACTTATTGCGAATTTTAAAAAATTACATAGCTTCTCTACTGAGTAGATGAAGATTCACATTTATTTATTTGTTCAAGGTATTCAGTCAATGATTCATTTATTCATCACGTGTTTGTTAAGCACTTAGTGTGTATCGTGAAGCAGTAAACTAACAGGTAAAATCCCTTCTCTCATGGATTTTGCATGCTGGTGTAAAAGCCAGACAATGGACAAATAACTATACAATCTGTCAGTTGGTATAAGGGCCAGGAACACAGATAAAACAGGACGCAGGATATACTGAAGGGAGGGGAATTAAACTAGTGTCCGGTCTGCGTGAGTACGTAACAGGGTCCTGAAACTGAATACGCACTCAAATACAGTGACAAAACATGCTTCCCTTGTCAATGGAGAAGACAGATGAACAGATGAATAATTTCACTACAGTGTGGAAAGTACAAAAATAGAGGGAACCATATACAATGCTGTGGAATCAAAGGGCGTTCACAACATTTTAGGGCACTTATACAGTAACTGTGGTAAGAATGAGATATCACATTCGTTTTTATTAATTTTTCAATCCATATTTTATTATTTTTGTTTCTACCTTTTCCTTTTGGCAAAGTACTAACAATTCATTCTCAATAATTTAATATTAGGTAGTACAGTATATATGTTTCTACACATTTTTATGGCTATCCATGGATAGCGTTTCATGTTGCGTGAGAAAATATCCACCTGGCAGTAATGTGGGCAGCCAGCTGAAACATTTTGTACCACCCAGTGTTATCTTCTTTCTAAGCTAGATTTGCCTGGCCACTGGGAACTACCCTTGGTCTATAGGAACAATATCAGGGGATTCTTGAAACTTATTCCTCAGCACCCCTAAGGGCTATCATCACCCAGAGGGTTTCTGAAATGAGGGCCTCCTTTAGATAGAAAGACTCTTGAGACTGACAACTGTATTCTCTTTCCTGGTCATGGAGAAGACAAAAGCAGAACCAGTGAGATGGTAATTTGAGTTCTCCTGTTTATTCCATAAGGGAGAGGAAGGCAAGGGAACTGTTCCTTAAATCCACTAACCAAACCATCTGTTTCTTAAATCTACAAACCACACCCTTCATAGAAATATGAGGACTAGAGACATCAATCTTAGCTTAACACCCACTTAAAGTATTATGGGAGTTTTGAATGTTTTTTAAGAAATCGCCCTCATGGAAATGAGTTTGGTTTTTGTTGTTGTTGTTGTTTTGTTTTGTTTTGTCTGCTTATTACCCAGGGGATGACCAACAGGAATAGGGGAGAAAAGAGAATGGAGAAGGAGGGTTTACACAAGATAGTTAAAATCCGTAGACTTCCTTGGGGTGCCTGGGTGGCTCAGTGGTTAAGCCTCTGCCTTCAGCTCAGGTCATGATCTCAGGGTCCAGGGATCAAGCCCTGCATCAGGCTCTCTGCTTAGCGGGGAGCCTGCTCCCCCCCACCTCACCTGTTCCCCTCTACCTTACCTGCTCCCTCCCAAACCCCGCTGCCTGCCTTTCTACCTACTTGTGATCTCTCTCTGTGTGTGTCAAATAAATAAAAACTTAAAAAAAAAAAAATCCAGGGACACCTGGGTGGCTCAGTTGGTTAAGCAGCTGCCTTCGGCTCAGGTCATGATCCTAGAGTCCTGGGATTGAGTCCCATATCGGGCTCCTTGCTCGGCAGGGAGCCTGCTTCTCCCCCTGCCTCTGCCTGCCTCTCTGCCTACTTGTGATCTTCCTCTGTCTCTCTCTCTGACAAATAAATAAACAAAATCTTAAAAAAAAAAAAAAATCCAAAGACTTCCTCTCCTGGAGGCAGAAACGCCTCCCTCTATTCCTGGCTGTTTACTTTTGTAGATATGGGTGCTTATCTTGAGTCTCTTGCCTGAATAATTGCTGTAGTGAGGACCCTGAGGGCTTGTCATGCTCTGCTTTCTGCTGGATTAGGTACACTATAGATTTGTTCAAGGGCAAATTGCTGGTTATTTTAAAAGAGACCTCACCATATAAGCGCTGAGCTAGGTCACTGATCTCCTGAATCCTTTCTTCTTGCTGAGGCACGGAGGGCATGATATATTTATTGAACTGCTGGTGGAGAATTTGCACAGCTTCCTTTGTCTTGCATTCTGTGGAATATTTTCCAACTCTTACAACTGTGGCACTTGCATCTTCATACCAAAAGTGACACTAAATTAAAATGGGATAAGCATAGATTAAAGAGAGACCATGTTCTAAAGTTCTTCATTTTGACCACTGAAGTATCAAATTTCAATTTCCTCAAACTTTATAATCACATTAGTTTGAACTTTCTAAGTCATCATAAGGAAAATGTCAAAATATGATCATAGGTTCCTGCACTTGGGTAGTAGAGTTAGATAAGAAAATAAAGGTATGGAAATTCATTTGATTTTCCTGCCTTCTTAGATTTGCCTGAAATAGACTTGCTAAGAACATTGCAGACTTACAAGTACAGGAAATATAAAAAGCATACGGCACGAAAAAGAATTCAAATATCAGCTAAAAGAAAAGACAAAAAGTTCAAACATACAGAATCCTGCCAAAATAATTGAAGTAATTAACAACACATGGATAAAGTACTGCCTGCTTACTAAATAAATTCTCTTCTAAGAATGAGATTATTTTATGGGTTGAGGAACAGCATTTGACCTTTTTGCTTTGTTTTGTTTTTAATAGAAGTTACTCAAGTCATATTTTCAAAGCACAGTGGAGAATTGAGAGTTTCTCACCAAAAATACTAAATAATGGTGATGGAAGGAATGTGTCTGACCATGGCCAGAGTGATTATGATGAGTGAGAAATAGAAACACATGAGTCGGTTAGGAGCTGGCTGTCTATAAGTGCCACAGGGTCACAGCAAGTCTATGGGTCAGACACAGAGGAATGATCATCTTCATCTTCCTCAGTACCGTGTCAAATCTAAAATCTGCTGCATTCGTGGCAGAGAGACGTTCTGTATCACAGAATAATGACATTCTGTATCGCAGAATAATGGGCCACAAAGAACTTCAAGTGTGGAATTTCTTCAGCATGAGGTGTGCAAATAACAACTGTAATTTGTCAAATTTCCTATAGCTTATGCATCCTCTACCATTTATCCTCTCAACAAAAAGAAAAATAACACCAATAACAATTTGTGTACATGAAACACCCCACTATCACATTTCTTTCTAAACATTTGCAAGTTCCGTGAAATAAATAAGTCACTTTGAGTATTTTAAACAGATATCCAGCAGTGAGCATAATTTCATGATGGTTAAACATCTTGAGTTGTTGGCGTTATGGAGAAATGAGAAACTCTCCTATGTTGCTGGTAAGAGCAAATTAGTAAAATCTCTCTGCAGAACAATTGGACAAGGCTATCAAACTTTGCACCATTCGTCCCCTTTGGTCCAGCAATTCTACTTTAAGAAATTATCCTAAGGCAATAATCATGAAAAGGAGGAAGATGCATAGATTTAATGACAAAATTAACTGCAGTAGCATTGTTTTAAAGTAACAGAGCAATTTTTAAAAACATTACATGTGGACACCATTTCAACAAGGAAAAGATACCTCTTCTATCATCTCCTGGAGGTGCTCTGTCAGGTCCAGATTCATCTTGTAATCTGTCACAACTTTGTCAAACTCATCCACATGTTTTTGCAAATCCTTCATGGCTTCCAAAAGAACATTAACTTTATTATTTGGATAACTCAAGAAAGAATCAGAAGTTTTATTCTCAACTTTTTCCATTTTCTTTTTCAAAGCCTATGCAAAAAAGAAACAGTTTTAAAAACAAAATTCAATTTTTATTTATGAGGCTAGCTAGTGATAATTTATTGAGAGAAAAACTTGGGGAAAAATTTTGCAGCCTTCTCCCTGATGATATATTAAAATCATAATAATCACAAATGTATTTTGGAAAGAATGGGCTTTCTTCCACATAGTTTACTGATCCATCATTAAAATCATATAGAAAATTCACTACATACCAGGTCCTATTCCAGATTTCGAGAATGATAGTATGATTTAAAAAAAAGACAATGATCATAAAATAAAATACGTTCTTGTCTTCAAGAAGCTCACTGTCTCCTGGGAAAAATATTCAAGTTATCTAGCTGGTTCATGCGGTAATTGAGGTAGTGTAGGAGGTTCCGGGAGTAGTGGAGTAAGTTCCTGACGTACGCATGTGCAAGGAAAGGAAATGGGGTATATAAAAGGTGTGCACATGTGTGTGTGTGTGTGCATGTGTATGTGCTCTGGGGAAGAATGGAAGCAGAGAGGCTGGGTAGATTTGGTAGAATTCATTCTAGAGCTGCCTCAAGTGATAAATTAACTTATACATTTTACATGAGGAACTCAACTGTTACAAAAGCAGAAAACTATCATCTGAATCCTGATGTTGCAAAAAAGCCCAAGGGTTAGGCATCTAGAATTGACATGCAAACTGATTTTGTAATAATCATAGTAGGGCATGCATGCACATACACACAAACATATACACAGACACGCCACCCGCACCTTCTCTTTACCTGTATTTTTTCAGCATGCACATCAACTTGTTGAATTTGATACTTAAGAGCCTTCATATTCCGAGCCTTTTCATTTTTCTTAGTGTAATTAAACTTTAAATTGTTGAATTTCTTTTTGATATCTCTGAATGACTCTTTGAGCTGCAGTTCAATAAAAAGAAAGAGGTGATTTCCTTAAAATGAGGACACTAATATTGACTTGTAATAAATAAAAAAATCTTAACAGTTCAAAATATTCATAATCCTTAAAATATATTCAGTGATTTTTCAATAGGAAACAAATCTGCGAAGTGAACACATGAGAATTTAAACATATTCCAAAATTTAAATATAAATTGTTCTTTGTACTTTTTGATGTGTAGTTTTTTTTCGAGAGTGTGGGGGAGGGGTAGAGGGAGAGGAAGAGAGAGAATCCTAAGCAGATTCAACGCCCAGTGCACATCCCCATGCAGGGCTTGATCTTGCAAACCTGAGATCATGACCTGAGCCAAGATCAAGAGTCAGATGCTTAACCAACTGAGCCAACCAGGTGCTCCTTGATTTGTCATTTAAAATCAGAGTTATAAGTACAGAATATCCCTTGGCTTCCAAATAAGACAGTTTTGAACATATCAGATTTTTAACAACTCTAATTTTCTTATTTGTATTTATTTGACATTATGTTTCCCATACATTCTGTTCTCTGTGTGCTAGCATTTGCCCCAGATCCTTATGCCTCCCAAGGCTCTCTTACAGTATCAGGAATAAATATACTAGGCTCCAATGAGCTGTTCCTGTTGCAGAGGTCAATGAAGGGTCAACATTCAGACCACCGAGGACATTAGCGGGATAAAAGAGGAGTCCCAATATGAAGTTTAGTAGGAAAAATACTTTACTCGCCCAAATCCAGGTTAAAAATTATTTTTCATGAGCAGTTTCCAGAAGAGATTTCCTTTTTAGATATAGGCCACTAACTTTAGATGTCCTTCCAAACCAGAAAGTAAAGGGACAGCATCATCACTGATGGCAATGCTAACTTGTGTATAAACAGAGCATATGGCAACGAACGGAGAGTGAAGCATGCATTATGACAGCCTTAAGAACACACAGTTCAACTTTACCAGTGAACCGAAGCCCTAAGCAGTTCAGTCCCATTAAACACACCACTTTCTGTACCCTTTCCCATATTCAAGAAAGATAAACATATAGACAGGCAACTCTCTCTTTATATTATCAGCAAAGAGAAGTACAGAGAAAACATAAACCTTCTCAGATTATATGGAAGCATTTAACAGCAAAAAAATGAACAATGTCATGGTTGATAAATTTGAGCTATGATAAGAAAAGCCAGAAACACATTAAAATTCTTTTCAATGACAGCAAATAAATTATTTGGAAGGGAATAAAGGCTGTGTACATGCTAGATTTTAGACCTGTAATGCAGAAAAAACATATCTGCCCTAAAAATATTTGCTTTCTCCAAATGCTTATTTCAAATCCTGCATATTATAAGAACCAAACCTTGACCTTATCTTTAACATTTCTTGGAGACAATTACCTATAAAGGACCTAGCAGACTTGCATACATGGAAATCATTATGCTGATGCAATTTTTGCCTCTCACACACCTATACTTAATCAGTGATGTTTATGTCATATGGTAAATGAAATTGTTGAATACTTGTTTTAAGGTACCAATTAAGCCAATCAATATTAAACATTTAAACTGATAAATCAGTAACATTCTGAAGAAATGGCAAGAACTCTAGTTTCAAAATTTAAAAACTATTTCTCTATTAGAACTCACACAAATATTGGAGAAGATCATGTTCATTTGGCATACTTATAATATGACCAGTTAATATTTAAATTCTTTGACATTCAGTGTTTAAACATGCACGTGTTCAATTTTAGTGGAAAAATACAAATGGGATTGAGATATATAGGGATTACATCCTGAGTTATTCACATAAAACTTGGGCAGGAACTCTTTCCCCCAAAGTCATAATCTGTGATTGTAGGTAAAATAACCACCACATCTGAGGAAACCACAGATTCTTGTATTAAAAAACATGTCCCCAATAAAGAGTTATTGTTTCATGGGTACAGAATTTCTTTTTGGGATGATGGCAAAGTTCTGGAAATGGATAGTGGTAATGATAGTAGAACAATATGAGTGTACTTAATATTAACCTTAACCTTAAAATGGTTAAGATGGTACATTTTATGTTACATGTATTTTACCACAATTAAAAATATAATTTCTATTTTTAATAAAAATAAGCAGAATTAAAGAAAAAAGAAAAGGGAAATATATGTCCTGTTACTAATAAGTATCCATTGGAAAAGAAAATTTTATATTCTTTTCTTTTGTACTAGAATGTAGTACACATTATAAATTAGAAAGGAAGAGGGTCTTGGTCATCAATCTGATAATCACTGGGTTACGTCTGCTTGTTTAAATGAGAAGGATCAACTTCTATTCAAAAACTAGGTGATGAACAGAGAAAGGCTGAGCCTTCACACTGTAATTCTAAACCATGAAATTTTAAATCTGCTTTGGATCAAAAAACTTAAGACCAATAAATGATGAGCACAATCTTATTTCTGCGGCTTCAGAATGTATGCACTTCCACTGAAGATGATTTATAAGACCAAAGAGTGTTCATGGTGCTATGAGTATGTGAAATGGAATCAGCTTCTTTCTGACACATGAGCTCCTTTGACAAAGTTGCCGGCACGTCTCTCTTTTGGCCCCGTAGAAATGCATTTTAAATCTTCGACCTTTCCCAGCTGAAATTTAGGACTTTTGCAGCTACAAGTGGAAGGCAGCATGAACGAACTACCTTTAGCAAGTAGATTTTCAGAAAAACCTAACCATGCCTAAATTTCTTACCTGCACATTCTAACATGAAAACTTAACTTCCCAACTAATCCCCATGTAACTTGTGATCATATTTTTAAAGGGACTGAGTGCCATGGTTGTTTGGCTGTGGGATCATTGTTCCTGCAGCTGTTTCTAACTTGAGTTAGCTTGTCAACAATGGGGAATGGTGGAAATGGCAAGACTGCTCAAATGGAACACGTAAGCAGAAAGAAACACCCAAAGCCTGGGCAGGATAGTTCACCCTATTCAAAAAATTTAACATTGTTATAATCCTTATTAACAAAATTTCTAAAAGCCTTTAAAAACTTTAGGAGAAATTTATTTTTTCCTAATGAATAATGTGATTTTCCTATGTTTCCACTTGTTCAGCTCCTCCATATTTGTTATGAATCAGCAGACTAAGTTAATACAGTCATGCTTAGGAATAAAATTAAGACTTCAAAATTGTGGTTGTTTTGAACCAGAATGAACATCTTTACCATATTTCCCAGGGAGCAGTGAGCTTCTCTCAGGGTTAGGAATGAACAAAACTTCTTTGAGAAGCAGCAGAAGCAAAAAGAGGCTGATGACAACCAGGCTGGATTTCTATTCTTAGTCTTGACTAAGCTGGTTGAGGTTGCTCTGGCATAAGAATGTATTATTGAGAGTCTGGTGCTGGCAAGGCCAATATATGTGAGGGCCATGGGACATTTTAAAACTAAGGAAACACATTAAAAACTAAAGCCTTTCCAGGCACCTGAGTGACTCAGTCAGTTAAGCATCCGACACTTGATCTCAGCTCAGGTCTTGATCTCAGGGTCCTGATTTCAGGCCCCATGTTGGCCTCCACACTGGGAATGGAGCCTACTAAAAAAAATTAAAAAACAAAGCCTTCATTGGAACTAAAGCACAGGTTTGGCCAGACACAAAAATGCAAAACAGTCCATTTCTCTTCATGTCCACTTCACAGGCTTCATTTCTTGCTCATCCTTTTGCCCACTCCAGTAAAAAAGCTTTCTGATGCTCATTTCCAGTAACAGAAGGCTTCACAGTTATCACTGCCTGGGGATGCTTGCATTTGAAATGAAAGCACCCAAAGATTCATAATTCAACCTGAATGATTTGCTACAATTAGTATGGCTAGAATATCTAGCCTAAGTCCTGGAGAGATTTCAGGACAAGGCTCCCTTGGCCTCCTTTCGCTTGGCAACCATGCAGATGTCCCTGTGTGCTCAAGGCCAGCGCTGTGGCAGCGGAAGTGGGACAGGCTGCGGGGAGAGGACGGTGGCTCCGTTTGACATCGTGTCTCGATCATGGCTAGTGTCTCTGCCCTGCAAGCTCTGTGTGTTCATATGTTTGTTTTACTTCCTGGACATGGTAACTATGATTTTAAATTTCAGCTCTCTGTATTCTTCAGGAAGAAGAGTCTCCTTGCAGACGTGAAACACCAAACTGTAATGGACATTTTCAGAACAAATATATCTTTTCTATTCTCTACCCTCTGGATGGACCCACGGTGTGGCCTGGTTGCGACTGACTGTGACTTGAAGTCCCATGGGCTTTAATTCACTCTGGGCTCCATGTTCCCAGAGGACTTTCATGGGCTTATGGTCCAGTACACAGTGGCCACATTGACAATATGTGTCGAATGATGATAGTTTAGTGTTTTTTTTCTTAAAATGACAGGTATAGGGTTATCAATCCAGAAAATAATAACCCTGGCACCATACCACAGTGCTGCCCACCCCGTGTTTTAGCCGTCTGGGCACTCTTTATCTGTTTCTTCTCCTGCCAGTGGGGGACTGTCCGTGGTCATTTTATCACCAGCAAAGTGCTCTATGATGTCAGGAAGTTGGGTATGTGTCTATTCTTCGATTCTAATTTGCTGCTTCTCATCTGCCTCGTGTCTCTGGAACTCAGATGACCGACTTCTCCAAATTGACAAAAAAAATTTGTGTAACTGGAACATGAGATTCCGACATATGGAACTGACCTATATATACACCAAGTCCTTTTCTGTTTCCTTCCCGATGGGTAGGATGTTGCTACAGTAGAAAAAAAAATTCAGGCTAAAGTAATCTAATTACATGAAAGCTTCTGTTTGCAAAACTTATTTTGAGAGAATGGATACCAACCCAATTCTGTCATTGCTGTTTTGATTTTTTTTTTCCAGCAAAGTAATTGCGACCCATAATGAGACTCCAGTTACAAATTTCCATTAACATTATGTAAATGTAAAAGTAACTTTTTGGGTCAGGTTGCAGATAGAAAACATGCTTAATATCAACTTATTACATTTCTAAATAAAGATGTGTAAAAGAATGAGTAACTGCTGATGTTCTGTCATGTCTAACCACAGAGAATGTCTGTAATGCTTTGCGTATTAACAGCTTATTTATGCTGTTAATTTAGGCAAGAAAATACATGGTGAAATTCAACATTTGTGCATACCAATCAATGTATCTTTGTGTGAAATGAGTGAGAAAAAAAATGCCACGAAATCTGGCAGTCTGAAGGCTGTGAAGGTAGACATGGAGAAAATGAGATTTTTACAATATCCTATGTCTTAGATAGTCTATGAAATGAGAAAATAATAGTACTTTACTCAAAGATAATCAAGGCACAGAACCATGGTTTTTTGTCTTTAAAGAATATCACATCACATTAAAAAAAATCGCCTTTAGAACACCTCATTTTATTTTGCTCTGAGGTACTGAGTCCTCTACTAGGGAGCTCAAGTGCAGTTAGAACCATGTACGTTAGTTAGGGCATCATCAACAAGTAATTTTGGTTGAAATGACCAAATGAACTGTGCTATTGTATCAGAACATCTAAACAGCTTGGAATGGCTATGCCGGAAAACAAGGCTGGCAGAGGAAAGTGCAGAGAAGGTGTACATGGTGCTTCAGACTGCACCGTGGGAGCAAGTGGGGACTTTGAGTTTAGCAATTGACAACTTGTTGGTGCCCAATAGAGCCTGAAGACCAGCAGGTGAACTTTTGGCCCAAAGCTGACTCCTCAACACACCATGAACAGAAGCTCTGCAGTCCTAGAGTGCTCTGCTCAAATGCAAATCATACACACCTCAGGTTTCTCACCCTAAAAAGGAAGATGTGTCAAAGTTGAGATCTCCCAAAATCTATTTCCACTCAGAGTCTGTGAATTTCCAAGAAGCACTTGAAGCACACTGGAAAAAAACAATGTGTTTCCAAATCAACTTAAAAAATAAAATGCATTGGGGTGGCTGGGTGGCTCAGTCAGTTAAGTGACTGCCTTCAGCTCAGGTCATGATCCCAAGGTCCTCAGAGCAAGCCCCACGTTGGGCTTCCTGCTCAGCTGGGAAGCCTACTTCTCCCTCTCTCCCCTGCTCTCTCTCTCAAATAAATAAATAAAATCTTTTTAAAAAAATGCAATGTTTGCTCTAGTTCCTGGTGGGGTATCTGACTTTAATGTTTTTATATACAAAAAAAGTAGAATAACATATTGCTTTTAATTTTTTATAATGTTTAAAGTACCTATGCTAAATATTAATAATGATAATATAACAAAAATGTCTAGGTATATAAATATTATATTTATATAATATAAATTCCACTTGGAATCTAAATATTAATAATGATAATATAACAAAAATGTCTAGGTATATAAATATTATATTTATATAATATAAATTCCACTTGGAATCTACCCATCTATACTGTGATATTCACAAATTAGAATGTGCATATATTTATTTTACTAAAGTGCACTAAAAATATTCCTTCTGATTATCTTCCCATTAGGCTTGTGGTTGGAAAGTCCAGGGTGTGGAGGCTACACTCTTACATGCCTACTATATTTCTACAAGAAGGAAAGGAGGAAAGGACCAAGGATTTTCAAAGAACCTTTAAATGTGAAATTAAAACTTCGACCAAAGATTAGATGGATATGAAGTAGAAACAAATGGGAAGACTACTAGTTCTTTTAATGTTTGAGGTCGTGTTAAAGTGATAACTGATTCCAACATGTATCTGGTTGCTCATTACGGTACAGATAATCCTGGGGTGTCCCGACTGTGACTACAAGGGACATCTGTCATCTCAGCTAAGCTGGCTCCCAGCAGAGGCTCATCACAAGGCAGCCTGTAAATAAACCCCTGTGGGAAGGGCCTGCATGGGGAGACCCAGCTCCATACATGCCATAGTGAATCAGGAAGATGGAAACTGAGCTATAGGGATCTGGGAGTAACCCTTAGCCTCCTCCACTTGTGGTTTCTGTTAGTATAGAGGTGTATATCCCTGCAGGGAGAGAGATTTTTGGCAAAACAAAGTTTACCAAAGAAGAAGAAGGGAGAAGGAGAGGAAGAAGGGGAGAGATTGGAGAGGGAGAGAAGGAGGAGGAGGGAGGGAAGAAAGAATATAACTTTGAGGAAAGGAAGAAAAAAAATTGTTTGCAAGCCTGAAAATCTAAATGTTATAGCCTTGGGAGAACAATGGTTTCTTTAATATTGTTTTCTTTAACAAGACTTGAATGAAGTACTGTTAGCTGAAACCAGAAGAGGCCATAGCGGGTAGACTACACTCTGGGTTTAACCCCGAATAAATCTCTAGCCCAGCATGAGTCCCTGGGACATAGACTCTGAGCAGCAACTCTACAGTCTGGCAGCACATTGCTAAAATGAAAGTCATTTTTGATGTTCCTGTGTCTCTGCTGGGGTCCACGTGGCCTCTCCTGCTCTCTGCCCCTCTCACTTTCCTTCCAGCCCTGCTCCCTTCCTGCACCTGCCAGTGGTCTATAAAAGTGTGGTCTGCAGGAAGGAGCGTGTGAGAGCTAGACCACCATTCTAGTTTAGATACTCATACTTGAGTTCATGAGCTAATGTCTGATATTTGATATTTGCTGGGCCCAGATTGTGTAAATCAGGCATCAACAAAACATTTGAGGAGGTTTCCCCTTCCTCTTCCTCCACCCGCTTTTGTAATGGACTTGTGACTGATGGACCCAGAAACATTTTTCTCTAAATGGTGATAAGTCTGGAATTGTAGTACTATGTATCCCACTGTCAATTCTCAGTCAAAAATCAGGAACTATGTTTTGCTATCCTGATCTATGTTTTCTCCCCAGAATAAGTTTATTTAAATGGAAAGTTTAACTAGGGGAGGAATATTTTGGCTCGTTACATGTTTGGGGGTTGTGGGTTTGGATGGAGTTGAGGGAGAGGAGGTGGAATTATGTGTTTGAGCGGGTACATGGACGCAGAAGATAACTTTTACCCATTGCTCCTTTTTCTCTAGAAGTTGTTTTTCCAGTAAACCACTCCATTTGAGTAAATACGAAACCAGCCTGTTGACTTTGGTGATAATACTTTGTAGCCTCTGAGGCAAAGAGCCTGCTCCCCTGGCCGATGCCACCCCCTTCGCTATGAGTCATTGGTCCTTAAATAGAATCTCAGCAGGTCAGAGCTGACTTCATAGGGACGGCATCACCCTTTCTGTCCTGATGGGCTATATCTACTTAAGCAAGCAGTTGCTGTACAGGCTTGGGGGTGGGGGGTGCGGGGAGAAAGCAAATAAAACACTGTAACAGTGTGTTCTAGGTTTTTCTAGGCATTGACAACTTACTGACTTGGGTGCTTGAAATTGACTTAAACTTTCAGAGCCCTGAGACGTTGCTTGGTAGATGAAAGGTCAGGGTGGAACAAAAGGTCCCTGATTGTGGGTGCACACGTACAGACAAGAGACACATGCTTTAGGTTGAGAGCAGCTTTTCACAAGGTGGGCTCTCGCCCCTGTCACTGTACCTCGTTTATACTGTCCCTTGTGGCGCAGAACTCCAGGCTGCGGGTCAGGGTCCGTTCATACTCCTGGGCTCTGGCACGCCAGTTCCCACTGTCCCCCTCAAGGAGGTCCAGCTGCTGCTGCAGTTTCTTTGCGGAAACGTTAGAGCAGTTCTGAAAATGAAAGAGAAGAGGAAGTGACAAAGGGACTGGGTGAAACAGCAATGAGATGCATGTGCTATTTACCTGCATTAGGGAGCTCATAAAGGACATTAAAAAAACCGGCTCCTGGCTTACCTTACCTTAGCATATTTGAATATAATGAATTCAGAACGGAGAGCCAGACACCAGCATGTTGGGAAGACAAACCGTTGCATTTCCAGTCTTGAAACTTCAATTTTGAAGATTTGCTCATCACATCCAACTCTTCAGAGACACCGTTTATTATAACGTATAATTTTTACTTCAAAAGGCATAAAATATGCATTGGAAACATTCAGCGTCTGCACTATAATTTTCCTGTCAACTTGAACTTAACCTCAGGTTCATTATGCAAGTGCGCCAATCTCTGCTCAACACAGAGGGCTGCTGAGGCCAAGGCCAGATGAGGGTTGGAGAACAATTTATAATATTATTTGTGCAAAGTGAGACATCTTACTTTTTTCTTTCTTTTTAAAATACATTTATTAATAAAACAAAACTCTTTAAAAAGAAAACTCCTTCTTGATAAAAACTTTCTTGCTCTCTATAACAGCAACAGATATTTTGTATTTCTATGTCTTTCAGTTAAAAAATTAAAAAAAAAAACAAAAAACTTTAGGTTCATTGCATTCCATATCATTTAATGGAGATTTTAGATGAACTTTAAAGTAAAATTGGCCATTATGATTTTGTTAATGTTATACATACTAGATAGAATAAACATAATCTTTTCTCCCCTCAAATTAGGAATTTGGAGGATTTTTTTTCTTTTTAATCAGAGTCCTGTATATTATTTATAAAAATTTGATCTGAAAATACTGTCTTCTCTTTAGGCTCCTTTGTGAAGGTCAGTCCAGTGGCATAAAGCAGATTCAGCGACCAGTGCCCAAGCCAGAAAGCTCCTCCGTGATGGAATTTTATGGATAAAGCCGCTTCTCTGGGCCTCAGAGCCTTCTTTTATGAAATGAGTGTCCTGGGCTAGATTATCTCTACCATACCTTTCCAGATCCAAAATGCTAAAGCAGCATTTTGATTGGTCCAATCAAAATATAACCTGAGCCACAAGAATAATTAAAAATTTTCCGGTAGCTATATTAAAAAGTAAAAAAGAAACAGGTGCAATTCATTTTTCATAATAAAGATTGTTCAAACATATACCATCATTTTAACATGTGAACAAATGTTAAAAATATTAACACAGTTTTTTATACTAAGTCTTTGAAATCTAGTGTGTATTTCACACTTACAAGCACTTCTTAATTGTTGCTAAACTTGTCAGAAATAATTGATCCGTATTCAAATTTCATAGTTTATAGTTTAAAATGTAAAATCACATATTCAAACTATTCCCAACATACTTAAAAGTTTTCTCATAATTACACTGAGTGTCAGTTTTAAAATTTAAATTAATTAAAAATAAATAAAATTAAAATTTAGTTCTTTAGTTGCATTAGACCCATTTCAAATGCAAAAACCTGACTGCCATATTAGACAACAGAGCTCTACAATTCTATTTTTTAATTAGCATGAGGATAGATGTACTAAACAAGACTTTTATAAAGCAATTTTCCTCCTTAAAAGTTTTTTTTTTTGTTTTGTTCTAGGTGGTAGAAATTCACCACAAGTAACTACCCCAATGGCTTAATGTATTCTTAAATTTAACATATACTAGGCAGTCAGCCTGGTTTCTTTGATATTATCCCCCAACTCTCAGCTTTAATTACATAGGAATGATGGTGTTCCAAGTTGCTTACAGGCCGCTGCACTGATGAGATGATGTCCACTCCCAGGGAAAGGGCCAGATTATGGAGATGATCGATGTGTGCCTGCTTCTCCTGAGCCCGACTGAGGTGGACCTGGGCTTTGTGGGCATCATCCAGATCCTCTGGCTGGTCTAAAAACCCTTTTTCCCTTGATTTGTGGAGATGACTCAGCTGGAATTTAAGACAGTAACGATTAACATGGATTTCCTATTTTTCTGAAGACTGATTTCTTTTTAAAGCCTACTTTCCATAACCGATTTTACTACCTGGTCAAAATGCTGCCAAGCCTATCTATAATTATCAGTGTCCTAGATTAAAAAAAAAAAAAGCAAAAAAACCCAAAACATTACAGTGCTTCAAATGGGTAGGGTAAAATTGAGGAATTAACATTGTCAGTTCTCTTCAAGAAGAAAACACTCTTTTTGGTCAGAGTCTAAAGCTTTGGCAAGATCTAGGCTTGTGTGCTGAGTAAATTCAGAGGCTATTTTAAAGGGATATCGATATATCTCCATTTTCTGTTAAGAGAAGCTAATAACTATAAAGCTCTATTGAGCACTCCATAATGTCAGTTACTTGAGATACATTAAAAAAATAAAAGGATTTGTTTTCTTACCTCAAAGAGCTTACACTTCTTGAGTTGAGGGGAAAAGTCATTTAGAATCAAGATGGTAGGGGTGCCTGCGTGTCTCAGTCAGTCAAGCATCTGCCTTCTGCTCAGGTCATGATCCCAGGGCGCTGGGATCAAGCCCTGCATCGGGCTCCCTGCTCAGCAGGGAGTCTGCTTTTCTCTCTCCCTCTCCCCCTGCTCTGCTCTCTCTCTGTCTCTCTCTTACTTACTCTTTCTCTCAAATAAGTAAAATCTTAAAAAAAAGAATCAAGATGCTAAAAATGACAAATGTGTAAAATAAACAAAGAAAGTTCTGGGAGGGGCACCTGGGTGGCTCAGTGGGTTAAAGCCTCTGCCTTCGGCTCGGGTCATGATCCCAGGGTCCTGGGATCGAGCCCCACATCAGGCTCTCTGCTCTGCAGGAAGCCTGCTTCCTCCTCTCTCTCTGCCTGCCTCTCTGCCTAGTTGTGATTTCTCTCTGTCAAATAAATAAAATATTTAAAAAAAAAAAAAAGAAAGAAAGTTCTGGGAACTTAGAAGAGAGACACATCATTCCGAGGGACATACGTTTGCTGGAGGCAGGGGCATGGTTTAAATAGTAGAGGAGAGAGAAAAGGAGCGGTCAGGGAATGGCGCCTGAGAGTCCAGGCTTGGAGTTAGGAATGTGTGCACTATCTTTGAGGGACAAAGAAAAGCTTGGTTGGGCTGGATCATCAGGAGGGAGTGAGAAAAGGTTAAAGGCCAGACTGTGGAAAGCTTCTAGTACCAGAATGAACAATGTGGCCTTTATTACATAATAATTTATTTTTAATTTTGCAGTTGAAAACTGAGGGTCTTCCAGCTCTCTGTGACAAGTCTCACCTTCTCCTTGACTTGGTGGAATCGGACCAGCTTGTACAGGATATCCTTGTAATCTCGGATTCTCTCCTTCTGTGTTTGGTGGAGATGAATAAGCTCCCTCAGCTGCTGGGACTTCTCTTTCACAGGGGCTCCTTTGCCACTTAGCTCTTCCGATGCTCTTAGGAGGTACCGAACTTCATCATTCAGTTGCTAAGAGTTAAAAGCAATAAAAGATATCCGACTTTTAGGGAGCCTTTTCTATAACTGACTACAGGAAGGTCCATATCACCAATTATTCTATCACCTGTTAACAATTACTTATGGTCGGCCCCACCCCATCCCTGCAAATCCAGGCTTTGTGTTACCTGGTGCTCAGGATACATTATTCTATTCCCATCTTCTCAGAAATTAAAAAGAAAATTATTAGCAACACAAAAAACATTTCAGAGCTAGCTGGTAAAATACAAACCGCCTGTTTCTGGGACACACCAGGCACTCCAGTAATCTGGGAAGTGAAGGTATTTTAGATATTTTGTGAAGCCATGGCCATCTCTGATATTCAGTACAGACCAGGATCAGGCGGTATGGTAAAGACACCAAGACATTGCAAGTCTAAAAATATATTGGGGGAATTACTTGTCCTCTATGATAACAGAATGATCAGCATGAACTACCAGCTGAGCAATGTGGTAGATATGCTGCTCTAAAAATGGTCATCCCAGAAGCCACAAATAGCCACCACATGTAGAAGGGGGGACAGAACAGCTTCCTTTTTACCCAGCACAGCTCAGATATCCCTTATAGGAATCCAGATTCTGGGACAGAACTTACAAAGGGCAGACAACTCAAAGAGGACGTCGCTATACTGTCAAAGATGGCTCTTCTATCAAGCAGAGAAGTAATGGAAATGATTTAGGCTAAGGAAATAATTTGTAGATGAGTAACAGAAAGGTCTTCAAGTCAAAATCAAGCATGGGGGCAACAAATATATGCACAGTGACAGAACTAACAAAGCTTGGGAATGGCGCCTGACTTCGAGGCATTTACACACTCAGCAGGCGCGGGGGCATGTGCGCACATGGAGACATGAAAGGCAAAGGGGCGTTCAAAGTACCTGACAGGGAGGCTAGTTGAATTCTCCGAGACTTTACAGAAAATCGTTCACCATGGGCTACAATGGTGTGCTTTTGTGAAGGGGAGAGGGGACCAGTTATCCATGCTATCAGCTTTACTCTTAAAAAATCTAAAACAGAGGGCACCTGGGTGGCTCAGTGGGCTAAAGCCTCTGCCTTGAGCTCAGGTCATGATCCCAGGGTCCCGGGATCAAGTCCCACATCGGGCTCTCTGCTCAGCAGCGAACCTGCTTCCCCCCTCTCACTCTGCCTGCCTCTCTGCCTACTTGTGACCACTGTCAATAAAAGAAAAAAGAAAAAAAGAATCTAAAATAGATATTTCTTAAAGGAATCTTCCACTTTCTGATTCAGCATTCTTTAAGGCCAGCACTTAGGAAGCTGTGACCAACAGAAACACAGAGAGTTTAACTTTGCAGCAAAGAACACACCAGGCAGAAGAACAGCATGACTGGCAATCACTTTTGGCAGCTGCGTCCAGGGGTAGGAGCAGCAGGAGGTAGAGGATAGGAAAGGCACTTGTAGTCAGGGCCTGGGAACATGACTCAGGGTTTTCTCTCTCATATCCTGAGGGCTCTCTGAGAGGGAGAACAGGAAGGCACAGCAAGACTCCTGGGACGGTGGTGGGGAACTGGGGTGCCAGTGGGCAGGGACCGTGACATCATAGTGGTAATTGTAGGGACAACCAGCAGCAGAGCCTCTGTGTCAGAGCGTGCACACCCTTGCTCTGAGATGTCGTAATCTAAAATGCCTCTATACCTCTTAGGGAAATAATTAGAGTGAATATATGTGATAACTATATTTATAAGGAAACAATTTAATGTAAACTAAAATGATTTAAGATAAGAGTATATTAAGGACATTTTGTAGCCTGAATGTTTGTGTATCATCAAATACAGAACAGTGCAAAACAGTAAGAAAATTTTTTTTGAAGTGGAGTGTTAGATAAGCACTGCTTTTGTTTAAAAACAAAATAAAACACAGTAATTCACCAGTCTGTGAAAATTAATTAGGTAAACCTTAACCAAACAGTTTTTGATTTTTTTCCAGTTCACCCAAGTCCATCAGTCTATTTCTTCACCTGGAGCTGAGGCTTCATTTCGTTCCATTTTTTCTGTAGACCTAAAATGGTCTGGAGGCTCCCTCCAAGGTCAAGGGCAGACACAGGCGTTAGTGCTTCCTCAAGAAGTTGTAAGTTGTAAGTAGTCTGAAACAAATGTTAGATAGTCAAGTGTTTGTTTTCTTTGACACCACTAGCAACTACGTAATGATCACTGCCATAATGACAGAGTCATCGAACTTTCCATCCCCGTGAACACCCTCACTACCTCAAATGAGTTCGTGGTTCTAAACCTGGGTTTCCCTTACTTGTTTTTGATTTTACTGTGATAAAATACATGTAACAAAATTTACCATTTTAACCAATTGTTAACTGTGCAGTTTGGTGGCAGTAGGGCATTCACGTTTGTGTGAACCTGCTGCCACCATCTACTTCCAAAACTTTTATCATCCCAAACAGAAACTCTGTACCCACTTACGCATAACCCCGGTTCCTGCCTTCCCTTAGCCCCGCTGACCTCTTTTCTGCTTTCTCTCTTTATGAACTTGACCCTCCGTACTTCGTGTAAATGGGATCATACAATATTTATCCTTTTGCTACTGGCTTATTTCACTTAGCATCCTATTTTAAAGTCTCTTTTATGTTGCAGCATATATCAGAATTTTATTCGTTTTTAAGGCTTAATAATATCCACTCAATGTTCCTGTACCTTTCTAAGTTGTTCCTTGAATGCTCCCCACTGCTGTTTCACAGGCTGAGTAGCAATGCCCTTAAGTTGCCATGTCATCCGAAGGTGGCCGAGTTCTTCTCTTTCTGCCTTCTGGCTTTCCATAGTGTTCTCCATAAAGTGTACTTCACTTTTCGCATTTAATATTTCATCCCTTTTTGCCTGTTAAATTAATAATCCACATAATGGCTTTTCTTTCCCAAGAGACATAACGTTTTTGCATACATTATTTTAGGAGGCAAACACCTGATCATAGCTAATGCAGAGCATGGTTCTGATATGAGGACAAGTCTGGAATGCCTGTTTAAAGGCACAGCAGGGCTCTCAGAACCTCTATTTTACGCTTGGACACCAGGTCCTGAGTTTTTCAAAACCTAGTAGTGTTTGAGTCCCCACCCTCATACCCCTGTCCAGGGTCTGGTTACTTCCTAAGGGGTGATAGAATGAGCACCAGGATCCAGAAAAGTTAAAGTCAAAATTATGTTAATGCATAAGTTTTGAAGTGTAGTCCACCTTTTACTTGAACACACTCATTGGAGTGTGTCAAATTCTCAGTATCAGGAATTTGAGGGGTCTGTTTTTCTCTTCAAATTTATCCCACTGTATATACTATGATTATTTTAAATTTTCCTTGTGAGCATGCTTGAAGTTACTCCCTTTTGTGAGAACTGAAATGTATGCCTATAAATCTCTATATTTGTATCTCTATTATGCACAGATCACATATCTAAATGCAGAGCCTTCTTCCCAACTTCTATATGCTCTGGCTGACTAATTGGAAAGCCTTTAAACGATGTGTTTAAACAAGGGGGAAAACAATTGGACGCAGAAGGATAAGAGAAGTAAAGAGTAAGACCACATTTTTTTTTCTTTTGGCACATAAAAAATGTAATATTTGAATATTTGGTTGACAAAGCACTAGTTTTCCTTTGATGGCCAGCCTTTCTCAATAAATCCTTCAATTTCTAAGGAGCAAATATGCACGGATGTCTATAATGGCAATTACAGCTAGGTATCTAGAAGTCAAGGGATCTTTTAAATCGTAGTCAGAGATAGTGTTATAAATATATAACAATATTTTATTTTTTAATTAAAAAAATTTTTTTTATTTATTTATTTGCCAGAGATAGAGAGAGAGAGAGCGCACAGGCAGGGAGAGAGGCAGCAGAGGCAGAGGGTGAATCAGGCTCCAAGCCAAGCAAAGAGCCCGATGTGGAACTCGATCCCAGGACACTGGGATCATGACCTGAGCCCGAAGGCAGCCACCCAACCAGCTGAGCCACCCAGGCATCCCTGTAACAATATTTTAAAAGACCATTTTATTTTTAGGGGCGTCTGGGTGGCTCAGTGGGTTAAAGCCTCTTGCCTTCAGCTCGGGTCATGATCCCGGGGTCCTGGAATCCAGCCCCGCATTGGGCTCTCTGCTCAGTGGGGAGCCTGCTTCCTTCCTTCTCTCTGCCTGCCTCTCTGCCTACTTGTGATTTCTGTCTGTCAAATAAATAAGTAAAATCTTTAAAAAAAATAAAGAAAAGACCATTTTATTTTTAAATTATTTTAAATGACATTAATATCTCATATTTATATTTTTATATCAATTTAGACATAATAAAGTTCTGATTAATTACAAAAGAATTTAATTGCAAGTCCTAAATGAGATTCCCCCTCATGAATTTGTGGGTTCAAAAATAAAATGATATATGCTGTAATTATGGTTAACAAGAGTCTAGTATATCATAAAAGGCATTAGATAACTTCAGCAAAACCCACTCCAAATAATATTTTTTTAACCTATGCTATAAAGTTAGGGTATCTTTCACATACTATTAAGTAACTATTAATCAGAATATAATATGTAATTTAATGTAAACTTGGAAATTGCAACATATCGATGTCAAGCCCAACCCACAGGGCATGATTCTAGTAAGGTCTGGAAAAGGGAGAACACAGCAATATTTGTGGCTGTCTAGCTAGCAAGATTCAGGAAGAGTGATGATGTACTTGGCACACTTAAATATTGTGACCATTCAAGAAGATTAAATAATTTGTCCAAGGTCTAGTTAGTAAACACAATACTCATTCTACTTCTGTGTAGGGGCATGGAAAAATTTGCCATACTCTTATCTAATAGGGTACTAAATTTCCATTTGAATTCAGGCACAGTGAATGGTGTGCTTTGTTTTCTAGATACATTGGTAACAGGAAGGCAGGATCCTGGATAGCATCCTTGATATTCACTGTTATAAATTAGTAAACTGGCACTTTCATCAAGATGTCTGCCAGATTTCTCACCTAAATCAATTTCTCTAATCTTAATTATTTTTTTTTTAAATAAACTGAAAATTTTTCAGTTTCAAGCTTGAACAGCAACCCAGTCGAGAGCAGAACAGTGGAAAATGCCAGCTGGCCTTCTTCCTTTTTAAAATGGAACTGGTTATCACATTTCAGCAATAATGTTTGTTTAAAAGCCTAATGGTCCAAAAAATATGAAGAGAATTAAAAATGTGTTTTACTTGCTTTACCAACACTTTCTTATCTCGAAATATCACTGAACCAATACAGTTAACTATTATGTGCACCTTAATATTTATTAACAAAGAGGATTTATTAAATGAAAGTGGTAAGGCCCTCAGGGTAAAGCATGTGTTTTATACATAACGTCTGAGATTTCGTAGATTTGATTCATGGGTCCTGCCAAAACAGGACTCCATGACTGGAAACCAAGAGAAATATAGACAACAGAAACAACTTCAGGCCCAGATGTTGGAATTAGCTGACAAACACTTCAAAAAAACCCATGATTAATACGATCAAGAAAGTACAGGAGAGATGCAGAGAAGACAAGAAAGAGAATTTCACTGGCAATTGAAATCTAGTTAAAAAAGAAAGATCCACCTGGAAGTTTCAGGGCTGAAAAACAAATTTCTGAAATGAAGTTAGTAATAAAAAGGATAGACATAAAAATATAGTTTGCAAATATTTGGATTTCCTTGTGACTACAAATTAGAGAAGTACACAATCAAGAGATTGAAGACTATATGACAAAGTAAAAATGAAAAGATGATAGATAATACATGTTCTAAATGTTCCAAATAAGAAATAACCTGATTAAAAAAAAATAACCTGATTAGCTTTTACAGTAAAGCACCCATATTAGATAAGAACATGTGCAAATTGCTTAGCAAGTTTTCTCTGATGCTTGAGAATAGCATTCGATATATTAGCACTACTTAACACTTATTTTGTTTCCCCATAGATTTAATAAGAATAGTCAATATTCAAGAATAGTCAATAGTTGTCTTCAAACAGCAAAGGTAGACATAGAGTAGATAAAGAGAAAATCATAGTGGATGAGAATAGTTATAGAACCTAACTCTTCCAATTGAATTTGGACTCCTGACTGAGATTCCTCACAGTTCAGAGTAGTGGGAAATTGCAGGTATCAGTTATCTTTGCAAACTGACAGAAAATAAGAGAAGGGCCAGAAAGTTAGAGAAAGGAAAATGCCCTCATTTTCACAAGTGGGAAAAGGATGGCCAAATCCTCTACAGATCGGTAAGCCTTACACTGAAAATCAGTGCAGCAAGTTTATCATGAATTAAGTAGTTTGTGAGCACTTTGGAATGAATTCCTTGATCAGAAGGAGTCAAACTGATTTATGCCAGATTATACTTACGTAATTGAAAGGATACTTGGTAGAGAGGCCTTCCTTTGAGCTGTCTCTCTCAACACAGACTTAGGAAAAAAGTTGTGAATTAGTGGTCAAAATGAAGTACTATTGGAAGTGTCTGTGACTATTTAATAAACGGGTTAATCAAGGGATGGCTTAATGGATTGGGAAATCAACTTAGCCTTAGACACTTTTATTAAAAATCTACTTGCAGTCACAGAAGGCCTGCTTATCAAACGTATAGAATTAAATTCAGAAAATATGGCTAATTCAGTAGAGAGCAGGTTCAGAATTAGTTTAACAAGATGGAATCATGGGAGAAAACTAATAACATAACATTAAATAGGAATAAATATAAAGTCCTGCATAAATGCCTGACAGAAGTTGCTCAGTAGAAATTGCAATGAAAATGTAAGGGGAGTTTTATTTGATCACAACCCGAACATGGACCAGCAAAGTGAAATTATTGCTAAAAATGTTTTCATACTCCTAGCTCTCCTTCTTGAAGAATGATGTCATTCATTTGTTTTTTTTTGTGCTTTGTGTTTTGTTGTGCTTTGTTGTACTTTGTGTTGAAGTTGAACCCACTTTTTGGTGACATTTTATGAATGACTTTGACAAACCATAGAAAATTCTGGGAGAGAGAACTGGGATGGAAAAAGATATGAAGCTATCTCAAATGATAGAATGGATTTCTATGTGGTTAGTTACCAGAAAAACCCAGTTTAGACATAGCAACTATTTTCAGTGTTTGAAGGATTTTTATGTGTGAGAAGAATGAAATATGAACACTTTTTTTCCCTGTGTAGCTACAGAGGGTTAGAAACAGATATGAAGACAGATCTGGCTTAACAATTTAAAAAAAAAAAGTTTTCTAGTAGCTGGCATTTTGTACAACGAAATGAGCAGTTTCATTAGAAAGATACTTGAGGTATTAAAGGAGAGGTAGATTAGCCATTTTTCAAAAAACTTTGTAGAGAAGTTTATATGGGTCTGAGGTTGATATAAAGATTCTAGAGTATTTTACAGATACAATTCAAAACTAAAATTTAGAGTACATTTTTAAATACAATGGAGCTTCACTATGGAAAGTTCTGCTATAGTAAGAAATTCTTCAAAATGATGATTCATCCTAGATGTCTTCTTTAACCTCTGGAAATTTTATAAGACCTTGTTGTACTTTCTCAAAATAACACAGAACTTTTGGATGGGCTTCTAACTGAGGTTGCCATGTAATACTGACAATATTGTATTTGAATTATAGTCACTCTTTCTTCTTAATAGTTAAAAAAGCCTTCGTTAGCAATGGATAGGAGGTCTAAGACCAGATAAACATATAAGTGCTCGGCTTTAGGACTGTTCTAGGTTGAATAAAGCTAAATAAATAAATAAATTAATTAATAATAAATAATAACAATAAAACAAACAAAAAACAAAAACAACTTGTTACATCAGCAACGCTGATTAGCAGACAGATGAATTGGTTTGACTTTGACAAGGAATCCTTGCAGAAGGTGTAATGTAACACATTTAATATCATTCTTACCATATTTATTAAATTAAGGAACTCAAGCCCTAGATCTTGAGTTAAAAAACTCCTCTTCAAAAATAGCTGCCATTGCTTCTCAGCTGAATCCGATCGAAGCTTGACTTCAGCATCATCCTCTTCCTTCTGCAGGATTTCAGTTTGGTAAAACTCCTTTAGGTTCTGATACTGTTCCTGTACCTAAAAGGGAAAAAAAACGAGAATATAAATGAAAATTAAGAACACTTAAAAACATTTTTAAAGAAAAAAATAGCAGTAAATTCTAATAAAAACCTAAATAAAAATTAAGCAAACCACATTTCAGAATTCTTTAAGTTATTATTGAATATTGTCAATTTACTAAAAAACATGAAAATCTGTTTAGGTTGTCGACAAATAGGACTACCCCTCAGTAACAAATTAAGCTGACAAGTTTGTTACCCGCAAGATCTCATTACCATAAGCAAAACCATATTTATGTATTACATATGTGCATGTTTTGCAACTGGGGACAATTTGCGTCAAAGACCAGTGTGGTTCCCTTTAAAGCTGAGTTTTATAATTCAGAAGGAAGAAACACACACACACACACACACACACACACACACACACAAAACCAGGGAATACAAATCAGAAAGAAGGAAATGTAAGCCAGTACAAATTATTTGTAATTATTAATCACAATTTCCTTCTGATCAGTGATAAACCAGAATAAAAAAGCGCAATTACTAATTTTCTCTGCAAGTATTAATATTAAGCTGCCTCCCTAAGCTTATCTTACTGAGATATAATTATATTTTCTCATTTGCTAACCAATACTAGCAGTACCAGATTATTTTAAATCACTCTCTTTGATCAGAGCTTATATAAAATCAAATGCACCTATAGAACTATAGATTAACATATAATTGGGTAATGTAAAAATATTAGAAAAATTCTGACACAAGCCTTTATGCATTTTGAGTAATATTAAATGGTTAATAGAACAAGACTCAAAGAGCTCATAACTACCAAAAGCAATCTAAACAAGGTGAGAAATTTCAGGCAATGGTTAGTCACCATATTTTAAAGATATGAACATCATTCATCATTTAAAGGAACCTAATACATGGACCTGCAAATGGTGCTCAGAAACAGAAGTTCTATCCTCATTTCCCATTTTCCATTTATTCATGGTTCTGTTTTGCTGATGCTTGTTTCCTCAGCCTAGAATGAGCTTTCCATAATTTTCTGTTGCTACTTATCCTTCCTAAACTAGTGAAAATGCCACCTCCTCCATGGAGGCTCCTAAGATTCCCCACAAAGAATTAAACATTCATTTCCCGGGGTTCCCAAAAATAGTTCTGGGGGAAAGAGAACCACAAGCAAATTATCGTAACACAAAGCTAAGTATAAGCACAGTGTTATGCACCTCCCTAGAAGGGACCACCAAGTCTACATGGAGTAAATAGGGAAGAATTTAGGAAAGGAAGTGACCCTTGATCTGTGTCTTTCAGAATTGTCCAGTAGAAGGGGATCCCAGATGGAAGGGTTAACAAGTGTGAAAACTCTGGCTGGTTCAGAGTGCAATAAAATATCTTAGTCTGAGTGAAGTTCAGGTTGCCCGAGCTGAGCAGTTAAGAAAGAAGCTAGAGGGATCACAGTGCCTGGTAAAGCTGGCCAGCAGGTTTCAACTTGTTTTCTACCTTAACCAACAGGATGTGACAGATTCTCATTAGTTTGAAACAACAGATAGCTGTCACAATAGTTCAGAATCAGCATGACAACTATCAGCATTTCTGGGGGGCGGGTGTACGCTACAGGCTGGGGTGTCAATCTGATGGACTGTCAGTTTTGTGCAACTCTCAAAACATAAATTTTAATTCATCCTCCTACTCCTACGGCTCAAAGAAGCCTTCAGTACAAGTGAGAAGGATGCCATGTACAGGAATGCCCTAGAATCTGAACTGGTTTATGCTATAAGGGAATTAATGATAAACTTTAATACTTCATCCATTTGGGGGGAAAGTTATTTATAATTTGAAAAAAGTTATTTATAATTTGTTTCACAAATTACATATGTCATATTATCCTAATGTCAGGAGGTAATATGATCAGATTCGGTTTAGAATGACCATTTATCATAAGGAGTGAAGTGGAAAATTATAGGAAGTGGAACAGGCAAAAGACAACTTCTTTAAGCTGAACAAGACATGGTGAGGGCTTGAACCGAGGAAGTGATGGTTCAGGTGGAGGGGAAGGGAGAATTCAGAAATCTTTAAGGTTGTCCCTATAGATAAACAAAGGATAGCATGGCCTTTGATACAGGAAAAGCCAAAAGGGAGGAGACTGGGGATTAAATTTCAGCTTTGACATTTACTAGCTGCTTGATCACCTAATTTCTCAGAGTCTCAGTTTCCCTCATTTGTGAAAGAGCGATAATAGTAACTAAACAGAGAGGTGTTATAAGGATTAAACGGAATCAGGAATGAGGACACCTGGGTGGCTCAGTTGGTTACACGTCTGCCTTTGGTTCAGGTCATGATCCCAGGGTCCTGGGACAGACCCCACCTCAGTCTCCCCACTCAGCAGGGCGTCTCCTTCTCCCTCCTCCCTTTACCCCCTCCCTCCCTGCTTGTTCTCTCTCTCTCACTTCTGAATAAGTGAATAAAATCTTTAAATAATAAAGAAATAAAATCAGGAATGAAAAGCATGGGACCTTGTACAAAGTAACTGCTCATTGGGAGAGGTCTTGGAAAAGACTCTGAAGGTTCTACATAGGCCTTCTGAAAACTGATGGGGTCATTAAGACACAGAAGAAGAACACATTTGACAAACAGGTAACTGGTTGTGTTTTGTTGAAGTTCAGGAGTCTCCAGGATATATAGGGAATTAGTACGATGGGAAGTTGAAAGCACTGATCTGGGGCTTGGAAGAGTGGGGTCTGGGGAGCCATTTGAGTTATTGGTGAATTAAAACCACACGCAGGGGTGTGATTTTGTGTTGAAAGTGTACAGAATTTCAAAAGGGAGCACAGGCAAGAGCTCCATGACCCACCACACCTCAGAAACAGAAAAGGAGGGAAAAGGAACAGATAAAGAAGTAGACAAGAGGATGCCACTTATGTGGATATCCAAATAAAGTAAGTCTACAGAGGCAGAAAGCATTTCCGAGCTTGCCTGAGCTGGAGAGTGGAAGGCAGGACTGATTAGAACTATGCAGCAGGCCCCAGTTTGGGGAGACGGAAATATACAAACACTGGAGTGCAGTGATGCCTGTGCGGCTCTATAAATACACTAAAACTCCTCACACTCTAAAATAGGGGAATTTTATCCTACATAAATCATGCTGCGACAAATCTGCCTTTTAAAAAGTCACAGGAGGTAAGAACGAGACAGTTAAATAAATGTGGCAGAGAGATGAACAGGAATGAGGACTGAAAAAATAAAGCATCTCATTTGTCCTCTAGCAAGTAGCTTATCAGAACATTTTCGATGGAGGGAAAGAGGTGGCAAATGGCAGGACTGAAGAGAGAATGTGCCAGAGGCAGCCAGGCGAGGCTTGTGGAGGAAGGGCAAGCAGAGGCCAGAAGCGGTGTCTCCCCGTTCCAAAAGCGCAGGTGCAAAGGGAAGGACAGCTACAGAGCGGCAGCCTCGGTGAGGGTAACACCACTGGCCATGGCTGTACACCCACGAGAAGGAAGCAAGGGAAAAATCATATTTGAACTGGAGGATGGATCTTGCAGAAGTCGATTCGGAAGGGCGCAGGCGTGTGCAGGGAGGCACCGACTGCTGATTTGTGTTGGACGCAAATAGAGGCTTCACGTTATTGGCAACTGGGGGACGCCACGTGTCAATAACTTTGCACGTCGAAGGAGGCCAAGGGTTTTTGTGTCACATGTATCAGTCACATACGAGGAAAGGGCGCTAGTGAGATTTAGGAATGGAAACTGGGGTAAGACGTTTGAGAATTGCTACTGAATGCGCGCCAACGAGGGAACATACTGGAACCCCAGCAGCGGCAGAGACCCGTTCATTGTAACGTGCCAATCAGCACAACTGCATGATTTTCTGCAGGAGCGTCTGAAAGCTGAATAAACAGAGTGTTGGACTGGCCTGGTATTGGGAACTGGCAGGGAAATGACGGCATGGGGAGTGGGCGGGAGATGAATAATCAGGACCTGGTGAGGAAAGAACGAAAGCCTGAAGGGGTCAGAGGGTGACGGACTGAGAGCACTGCCAGGTTGAGAAGGACAGAAGGCTCCACAGAAAGGAGAACAGATTTAGTGAGGCCAGGGAGGGTGGAAGGACATGAGGTCCTTCTGAGAAAGTGTTTCCTGCAAAGCTAAGGTCCAGCGCTAGAGAGACTCTTGGTCCCAAAGTCCAGAGCGGGCATGGAAGTAGATGCTGAACTAGAAGCCAAGCAGGTGCATTTTTGGCAATGGTGACACAGAAAACAGCATTTCTTTGCACCTCGTCCACCATTTCAAGTTCTGACTAAAAATGTTCAGCAGGATAATCCTGTCCGTTGCAACACCGCTCCCAAACCATGAGGGTTCAGGACTAAGAAAAACTAAATAAAAGTTTAGGTGACTAAACGTGGAGTAAAGACATGGAACAGGAGGCAGTGGTTACCTGAGATTTGCAGGCACTGGGCATGGCCTTCCTTCCGAGTGGGGAGAATTCAGAACATGAGGGAAAGAGAGCTGACAGGGGAGACATGCTTAAGCAGGACACTTGGTGGGGGGCGGGGGGCGGGAAGGATACCAGTGGGAGGGTTGGGGTGAGAAAACAGAATTCCAGCATGCGCCTTAACTTTGGTTGGCTTTACCCGGAAGGTTGACCGTGTAGGTTCTACCTCACACTAGGCCAGTGCCCGCCTCCCTGAAAGCTGGGTGGTGCCTTAGCCCTTTTCATTACTCTCTCAGAGACTGGGATCTCTGAAAGATGGTCGTAGTCTATGAATCGTAGTCTATGAGAGGGAATTTCACAGATTCTCTAGTACAATCCTGTCAAGATAGTGCCTCAGAAGACGCTCTCTGAGGTAAACTTGTTAAAAGGCATCAAACAAGACAGATCTGAGATGACCCAAAAGCCTGTAATTTTTTATTCTGTGTATGTATTTTAAATGAATCACAGTAATTGTTGAGTATTCAGAGAGATCCATGGTGATAGGTGACCTATTTTTAAAAGATTTTGTTCTATGTTTAGGATATTGTAAATGCTTACAGGCCACAGTAGAGAGTGTTCCAACACAACCACCTTGCTTATTTGTGAATATATCTACACCTAACACTCGCCTTATTTTTTAGGAAACAACCTACTCTTTGAGTCCTTGGATGGTACCTTGGGCCAGTGAGTGAGTACACGCATGGGAGTGGAGGATGTGGGAGTACCCAGCAGGGCTTCTATCCCCAGAATCCCCAGAGAAAGCGGGAAGAAGGGCAGAGGTCACCTTGTTGAAGAAGGTCAGCATGTAGGCACCGTACCTCTTCTGAGGACTTTAGAAATGCCACATAAGACTGCAGGACTTGTGACCTGGAGCTGATGCTTTGGCCAAGTATTTTTAATTCTTCCTCTAACCACTTAGCTTTAGAAGAAAGCAATGCCACTTCGTCAGGTTCAAATTCATTTTTCTCTGTCATAAGCTTTGCAGCTGTTTCTAATTCATGTGCTGTCTCCTATGAAAGCAAAGCACAGGGGGTCAGAAGCTGACAGGGAAATCATGAACATTCACATTTCATTACCTTCTGTACATCCATCTATTAAGATTATTAATTGAACTTGTACCAGAACTCTCCTCAGTGAAAGAAAGGTACAACTTTCAAAACTTAAAAAAAAAAAAAAAAGTTATCTTAAAATGAAAACCATCTCAAATTATTCTGTCACTCTATCAGCTCTGCTTTTCATTTGGAGCATTCTATTTTTTGTGTCACAAAGAGAGGAAAGGCTGTTTGGTATGAGAAGTTATAAAACAAAATGGCAGAAATGTTTTAAGTAAGTTAGTTATACATGAGGATTGCTTTATGAAATTTAACAATAGCTCTAGCAAATTCTTAAGCTAATATGAGAGATGGCAAGTTTATAGAAATTATTTACTCCTTGTTTAATTTATTAAAAAATGGCATGTCACTTCTGCGGTCTTATTTAAATCTTTGTCTAGAAGGGTTTTTGAACAAGGGTAGGGGAAATGTTACACATGAAATCTAAACAGCCCACAGGGTTGCTCTTCTGGGGTTTTCTTTTGAGTGCAATTTCTGGCAAGTAAAATCTCATGGATAGAATGGATAAGCAGGTATGGTAGGCATTATATCTACAATTGCCACAAAAAAGCCATGTAGAATTTTATGTGAGGCTGAGCTAGGAATCAAGCAAAAATGAAAAAAAAAAAAAAAAAAGCTTCCTTGTCATTTGCAGCAAGAAGGAATTGCTTCCCTGCTTGTGTTTAATATGCTTCCCAAGTACTCCACTGAATGAAGCTAATTTTCATTTCCAAGTGTTGCTTCCAGACAGCACTCTGGGTAGGAGGAAGCAGAGGAGTTTCTTCCCTTGCCATTTCCTCCTTCTTTCTAAAATTCTTAAAATAAAAAAAAATGAAATTGAATTCAGACATATGTTTTATTTTAAACATTTGAAATAATGAGTTTTTAAAAATTCCATTTAAAAAAATCAGTTTGTGAGTTCCCAAACATGAGGGAGGTCTTCTGGCTGAGGACCGAGGGAATAACAAGGCTGTTGCCTAGGGACTTGGGTGAGCCTGGAGAGGTGCTAGACTCACCTTTCTGAACATCTGCTGGGGCCGGCTGGAGCAACTAGCAGGAATATAGCCGAACCTAAGTCCCAGGGGAAAGAGGTGAAGAGGAGCTAGAGAAGGTGCTGAGAAGCGGAGGGTATTTTCTTTCTTTTTTTTTTTTTTAAGATTTTATTCATTTATTTGACAGAGATCACAAGTAGGCAGAGAGGCAGAGGGAGAGAGAGGAGGAAGCAGGCTCCCTGCCGAGCAGAGAGCCCGATGCGGGACTCGATCCCAGGACCCTGAGATCATGACCTGAGCCAAAGGCAGAGGCTTTAACCCACTGAGCCACCCAGGTGCCCCCGGAGGGTATTTTCTATCCCTGAACGTGGGGCTTGAGACAAGATTGTGTTTTTATTTGCTTCCTGGAATCTTGCATTAATGCATGTTGCTTCTGGGAAATTTTCTTTAGTAAGTTACTCTAGCAGAAAATCACAAATGGTCTTAGAAAAGCACTCTCTCAGGGTACCTTGTGGCTCAGTGGGTTAAAGCCTCTGCCTTCGGCTCAGGTCATGACCCCGGGGTCCTGGGATCGAATCCCGCATCGGGCTCTCTGCACCTCAGGGAGCCTGCTTCCTCCTCTCTCTCTGCCTGCCTCTACTTGCTTGTGCTCTCTGTCTCTCAAATAAATAAATAAAATCTTTAAAAAAAAAAAAAAGAAAAGAAAAGCACTCTCTCTGAGCCCTGTGGCATCCCAAAAGGAATTTCCTCCCCAGCGAGGAAAAGGGGCCAAATGAGTGTTTAATACCAGGTTACAAAGTTTCAGTGAGCTCAAACACCCTAATAAATGCACATATAAGTATAAATAATTTAGATACACATAATAGAAGTTTTAAGTCATTATCTTCCAAAAATATTAATTTAGAATTGCAACCTTCAAGAGAGCTAGCATTAAGTTCTCTAGCCACTGAATAAAAAGAAAATAAGTCATATTTACAAAATCATAACCACAATAATAATTCCTATTTAATTTACCTTAGCTTGCATGTCTAGTTCCAAGTATTTACTCAAAATCTTCCCTGATTCAGAAAGGCTGGAACCGACATCCATTGCATTGGAAAGTACCGGACTGATTTTCTGAATTGACATTTCCACCTTTAGCAATAAAGAATATATTGCAGTCTTAGTAATATGTACTTGCACACATGTTTGTCTATGTACAGAAAAGATAAATACTACTCTTTCCATTCCCATTGTACTTTAAATGGATATACCAATTTTCATCTAAAAATAGTTTTAAATATTTTGGTATGTCATGTTTAAATTAATAATGTTGCTCTTCATATGAGGTAATACTACTGACTCACAAAGAGAGAGTATATGTTTAAAGATACATATTTATTAACAGACACATACTTTATTAGTAACAATGAGATATAAACAATCACCCATACCTTCTAAGAATTTATCACCTATATTGCCTAGAAAGGAGAATGGACCTGCTAACACATCAGCAGAGATGAATTTATCTGATTAATTAACTCACAATTGCCCACTGTAAGTTGAAGGGGACCCAGTTTACAGGCACATCATGAAGTAAAGGTCCAAAGCTTGGGTATTAAATCACCTGCAGGGCTGCTATATTTAGGGACCCTAGGGCAATACTAAACCCTGTACTTGTGACATTAAAAAACAGGGACACACGTGGGCCGTGTTATTGATGAATGTCAGGGACTATGATTTTTTTAGTACACACGAATCAACGGAAAAGTAATCTTCAAACGATTCTATAACATCCAAGCTATGTTCTTCGTCTCCTGGCTCTCACCAGAGTCCACACTTTCCAGAGTCAAGCTGGGTCTGAATTGGCAGTCCGACAAGGAGCAACAGTTGTCTGAGTTCCTACTGTGTTGTCCACCACCACCAAATTAGCTTGAGTCTCAAGCTGCAGGGAATGTGGCACCGCAGCTGCGGCCTTATTTGGAATCTCCCTGGACCCAGGCTTCAGAACAAGTCTCATATTCCCAAGTTTCTGGATCAATAACAGGTGGGAAGGCAATGCGGATAGAGATGTGGTTCTTTCATATCCTTTCCTGTGAAGTCTGCTAATTCTTCTCATTTAAGACAGGCATATGAGTCCAGTGTATCAGATGAAGACACCATTGAAAATCTGAGACCCAGCAGGGGCATCAAGGTTCATTAGCATTAAAGTCACTGAGATAGTTTTTGCTGTATATCCCAGCTACAGACAAGCCATTTTTTATTTAGCCAAATAGCAGCTGCTTGGTTGTATTCTTCTTTGAAAATAGGAAATAAATTTCTCCTGTACTGAGCCATTGTATCCACTTTGCAGAAAGAGGATTTTCATAAGTATGTTTTTATTCAGAATGACCACGTCCTTTGTGCCAACCTCCTTTAATAGAGTACGATAATGACAATTTAGCCCTGAAAATCCCTACAACATCATTTTCAGTATTTACATGCCATCCTCATATGTATGATACCATGTTAACTGAAACTTGTGCCTATCGGAACCAGGCACAGATCCACATAAAACAAGGACACAGTCCCAGTATGCACACGGTTCTGTTCTGTACAAAGCAAGAACTGTTTCTGTGTGTGCGTGTTCAGGGCTGGCTGGTGGGGTGGGTAGGATTACACAGCAAGTTTTAGCAACCTGGGACAGGACTGGTTGCTGAACGAGAGTGAACTACAACTCCTGCTGTTCAATGATAAACCCTAACGTGGAACCTAAGAGGTGCCAGAGGAGAGGCACCATTGTTCTCCCACCATCCCCCGCTCTGCAGGTTCTGTGCCGTCTGGTATCACTAAGCAAGGAGTTGCATCAAAGTAGTGGCCAAGAGAGGACACATTTAAGAGACTACCTTCTTGAGGTGGCCCTCCACCGAGGCAATTAACTGCTGTTTCTTAAGAGCAAATTCTTTGTGCGCTGAACACTGTTGGGTCAGTTGGTCCACTCGTCTCTGAATGCATCGCATCATCTCGTGGACTCCGCTTACCCGAGAGCTGAATGGAACAAGTCAGCCGTTAGTTCACTTTGCCCTGATAGAGAAGCCCCAGAAACAGAAAGCATTTCAAACTGGATCCGCTCTTTCATGATAGGGATGAATCAATAGAAGTTATCAAGCTTCAGGCTTTGGGATAACAGAATTTGAGTAGCACCAAATTATGTTCCCTTGTTTAAATCAGTCAGTCCTAAGGGAAAAGATGAGTTACGGGTTTTTGCAAACAGGTTTAGTCTTCTTTTCTAAAGGTTTGCTTTTTAATATTTCTTTAAGTTATTTTGAGAACCCTATGGCAAAAAGCACAGGATGTTTGCCAAACGTTTTCCTGGGGGTGTGATTTAAAAGCTTCATTTATCTAAAGATGCTCTTTGAATAGAAATGTGGATCAGCCAATTAACAAACCATTTACTAATCCAACAGGGCAAAATATTTATGTAACACTAAGTTCCTTGTTCTCAATGATGACGAATGCTCAAGGCTATATTCATTAAGTGAAAACCAAGTTATCACCAACAATTAGGAATCTAATGTACTTGTTCATAAAAAAAAAAGGCCAAGCCTCACATTGTCATTTTTCACCTGTCATGAGAAAGAGAAAAGTGACATGAAAGCTCATAAAATGCACATGCCTTTAGAACAACAAATGACCTTAGAGTCAGATCCCATTTGCTCTGGTCTAAAGATAAATTAGCAGGTTTCCTACGCATGTGCAATGTAGGCCCATCAGCCATGCAAGACAATGAAGGGAGGCTGCTGGTGGAAAGAGCACCTTTTAATCTGTCCACCTACCCCTAAGACAGAGCCTCTCCTACTACATAAGAAATTGAAGCCTTTTATTTTACGTCAGTCATTTCCTCAAACACTAATAAAGATTAACATGATAACTCTGAAATTTAATTACCCAGAGGTAAAAAAAAGATCTTGGAGTGAGGTATAGATTTCAGTAATTTTACCTCAAATAATTAATTTATGACTCTGTAAAAATGAATTTAATTAGTAATGAAATGAGGGCAAGATCCCATATGACTGAGAGGTAAAGTAACTTCACAGGAACGACAATAAAGCTGCCAAAGGGGTGAGAGTTCATCAGGCAGCTTGATAATCTTGTTGGATGTGCGTGGGATTCATGTGTGTCCTGTGGGTACCACTGGAGCCCCAGAGAAGTTTAACTGGGGAGAGAAAAGGAAACCACTGCGAGGAATCTTATTCCTGACACACAATGCTCCACAGATGCTACACTTAAAACAATTAGTTTTGCATTTTAATATCTCAGGGACAGTGAAGAGTATAATCAAGAAATCGGGAGGGTTTTATAGAAATAATCCTAGTGATACTGAGGTCCACACATTTTGTAAATAAAAACTGAGTATTGGTAATACCAACCGTATTTTGGTTAGGTTTTAGACTTTGGGACGTTATATACTAAAAAAGCACTTAAAAGTCCAGTTGTCCTATGTATTATAAGTTCCAAGTTCTCTGTAGAATATGCAAATCTGGAATGAGAAAGTCCAGTAACAAAGAAAGTGAAGTAGCTACAACGTGGACAGAAGATACAGAGAGCAGTTAGGGAAAGTCAACGTTTTCTAAAAACAATGACTGAGTGTTACTGTGGCAAGGCAGCATTTTTAATGTTTTAAATAGTCTCTTTTCTAATTCTCATTACGACCCTATCATCTGGGTATAATTGTTATCTCCATTTTGCAGATGAGTAAATTGAGGAACGGAAAAGCTCAGTAACGTGCCCGGGTCACCATTACTAAGTAGCAGACCTGGGATTTGAACCTGTTCATCTGAGCTCAGAGTCCACACTCTTGACACATGAAGGGATGAGAGGGTGTTAAGATTTCACCTTCACTGGAGCTGACCGTTAATGGAACAGGATTACCCGCGCTGGCATGTTCTTTTGACATTGGCTGACTTCTGTAAAGCAATATCTGCCTGTAGTTTGCGAAGTGGCCACTAGAGGGATACTTGTCCAAGTTCATGTTTTAAAGGACCCTTCCGGCAGAGAAAAGAAATGCGGAAACAAAACCAGATCAAGCATTCCTTTGTGAAAATACTGCTTTTTAGCAACATACAATTTTTAATTTAGATGAGTTACAACCAAGCAAATTAAATCTCTCTGTTTTTGGAAGGATGATTCCTTTTCAATTTTTCAATGAACCACGAGGTTGGGTCTCATTTTGTGGTGATCTGTGCCTTATCATATATATCTCATTGTAAATTCTTCTTCTTCTTTTTTTTTTTTTTAGGAGGCACTGGAGAGGCATAGGGTGAGGGAAAAAGAGGATAATAGACCCCAATGCAGGGTTTAATCTCACAACCCTGAGATCATGATCCCAGCTGAAATCAAGAGTCAGGGGCTTAAAACCCTAAGCCACCCAAGCGCCACACATCATAAATTCTTTAAGGGAAAGGACCACATGCTTTTCATCCATATGTCCTCTGTAGCCCTGAGCACATAGACTTGTTAGTGGATCAATGCATATTTTCAAACTAAATAAAATATACTTTAATCAAAATTTAAGGGAAAAGAAGATATAGATTTAAGAAGAAGAACATATGCAGAGACTTACTGTATAAAAATGTCACTAGTGGGGCGCCTGGGTGGCTCAGTGGATTAAAGCCTCTGCGTTTGGCTCAGGTCATGATCCCAGGGTCCTGGAATCGAGCCCCGCATAGAACTCTCTGCTCAGCGGGGAGCCTGCTTCCCCCCACCCCCTGCCTGCCTCTCTGCCTACTTGTGATCTCTATCTGTCAAATAAATAAATAAAAATCTTTTTTAAAATGTCACTAGTAAAGTGTCCAATAGTTTTTAAACAACGATGACTTTGCCTTTTGCTCACTTACAGAAGTTTTAAGCTATCCAAAGTGACGGATTTGTTATTGGGTGTTTGATATTTATCATTAGGTTGAGTGACTTCCTTTATTTAACGCCTCAAGGGGCTTCCTGAATAGCCTTGTTTGGCTGTGCGTTATTGACTGTCCAGGGTATGCTTTACACTCCTACTTGTGGCTTAGACCCCTTCCTAGGTACGAGGAGTTCTGAATTACCTTGCTTACCACAGCCAGCTCTGGTTTTCCTTTCCTGGTGTCAGCTAGATCATGTGTCTGATCAGGCAGTAATCTCTTTCCTCTCCCGGATTCCCAATGGGCATATGTATGTCACACCTCAAACCCCAGGGCCGCTCCCTCCTTCCCTCAGTTCTTTCTTACTAAAGAACCTAATGAGCAGGTTACAACCAGCTCTGATTAGTTTCAGTTAGAAACATTAAACACTAATTCTAGACTTTCCTTTTGAACATTCCAGAACATTTTAAAACATGCATAGCATGCATATTGGTAATTTTCTCAGAGCCTGAAAAGCAGATGGTTTGATCAAAGGAAAAATATGATCTCACTCTCTGCCAGCAATTCTTACATGAACTGAAAATAAATTACTAGAATTCCATCAGTCACTCAGGAACGAGTCTTACTCCTTCCCAGGAGTATTACTGAATGATAGGGCAGGAACGGAGGGCAGGTAACAGCACTTGGTTGGAAGAAGTGCCCTGTCATGTCGCTCTCACTCTGAGCCACCTGCTCACGTACCACCTCGCTGGGCGGGAGAAGGACTAAGAGCGGACTTCTGAGTCGAGCAAACTGTTGCATTGCATACCCGGATTGAGCTTTAGGTTTTCTCCGTAAGAATGGATTAGAGGGTGCCTGTTTGTGGCATGGACATGAAGTACACTAGATTATTCCTGATGTGGACTTTGACTTTCCCAAGCATTACAGATACTCAGAAATGACAGACTGTGTGGGCTTCTTCAGACATTTGTTAGAAACTCCATCGTGGAGCATTTTTCTCCCCTACTCACTGAACCAGGTAGAGGAGAGGGAAGGGGGAAGAAAAATGCTTGACTTTTTTTTTTTTTTTTTTTTTTTCTAAAGAGCAGAGACATATTGACTCCTGGCTCAAAAATAGACGGTTCTATTTGTTGAACAGAAGCAGTTGCCCCATCTCAGCATCTGTTGCAAATTGAGGCTGGGGGAAGGGAGCAAAAATCCCAATGTTAATGTGTTCTAATGATTCTTTCCGGAGGACAGCAAGTTGCTTTCAAACCTTTCATAAATTACTATTGGCAGCCCATCTGGATTAGGAGCTGAACCAGATGGTAAGCACTTGACAGCTTACTCTCTCATCCCAAGGAATCAGCTGATCATAGTTTTCTTTTGGTCTATGAACAAATCAGACTCTGAAAATGGAAAAAGAAATATTTTCTTTATCTTTAGCTTGCTGCTTTTTTTGACAGGGACCCAAACAGTGTCCCTTCATGTTTATGATCTTTATTTTGGAGGAAATAATGGCTACTGTCTAGTTTTCGTCCCTACTTTGAAAAAAGTGCCACTCATACTGTAAAAGTGAAAAGCATGTTTTTACCATTTTTTCCCCTCTGACTTAAGTTAGTCACGTTGTGAATGCCTCACCACCAAAAAGTAGTAAGTGGGGCTGAAGCTACGGGTGTCCTGGGTTCTGGTCCAGGCGCATAGCAGAGATAGCCACAAGCTCCATAGCAAAATCTGTCCTGCGCAAAGGGTACCAGAGCCAGGATTCTACCTGAAGTCAGTAACAGGGAGGGCGTTCTCCCTCCTTGTAAAAGGAGGTTGGAAAACGCTATCGCCAGCTGGTGCAGGGTCCAAGAAATCAGACCCATCAGAGCAGCGGAGAACCAGCCCCACCGCCGGCTGCATCTCTGAGAGCCACAGCACCTCCTTGAGTAACCCTGACCAGACAATACAAGCTGGATGGAGTTCACAGAACGCGGAGTTCAGGGGGAAGTCATGTCAAAGTCCTTAAGGAGGAAAGAGCCAAGAGCAGAGTACAAAGCAAGGAAAATAAGCAAAGAAAAAGCACCTCCCACTCCAGATGAGAGCGCAACCTAGAATTTCAAAACACACGAGGCATATAAATCCGAACAAAAGACAAGTCAACAATTGAGAGATAAATGTCCTCTACTTGAAATGAAAGAAAGCAGAGTGGAGCAATCTGAAAATGACCTTTACATAAACACACCTGAGATCATTAGAAAGACAAAGAAAAGAACCAACACCCATCATCAAAGAATAAGAAACTCTGAAACAAAGACAGTCAGAAATAAAACAAAAATAGATATAAAAAATGAGTTAGAAATCTTAGAAATGAAATCAATATGGTTATGAAAGCTAGGGGAAAAAAATCAACCAAAGAGAAAACCAGTGTGAGGGAGTTCCTGAGGGGACAGGGCAAAGAGCTGATGGAATGACAAGACAGGAAGGCAGTTCAGAGTTCTGGGAGGCAGACCCAGACGCTCCAACATTCTCTACCAGGAGTTAAAGGAGAAGAGAAAAGAGAGAACAACGGAAAATCAATATTTAAAGATGTAATCCCTGAAAATTTTCCATGATTGGTGACAGAAATTCTCAGATAAAAGGGACACAGAAGAACTAAAGAGATCAATATTCTCTTTTAAAATAATTTGGAAAATATAAAATTACATTTTAATGTATTCCTTCCAAAAAAGTTTTTCTCTTTGCAGTCCTTTCCTCCCTCGAAAGTTAGAATGGTGCTGTCTACACAATTTGGATCCTCACGTTATATGGTGAGGTTACTGTGTCTTCAAAGAATCCTCAGAAACATACTTTTCATATTGGCTTAGAATATTCCGCAATGTGTCTGCCTTGAAACTATTCAAACATTTCCCTATTTGGGGGGACTATTTAGGTGGTTTTCAGGTTTGCACTATTATAAACAGTACTGCGATGAGCATTTTATTCATAAATAGGCCCACTCACTTCTCTCCCTCTCTCTTTTCTGATTTTTTGTTTGTTTTTCTCTCTAATCGGAGAGAACTCCTCTAGAGTCATCCAGCACACAGATTTCTGCCCCTAAAGTCAGCCCTCCTCTCCAGACTGCAGCTCCAGATCTTTCTTACTCTGGGATGCTTTCTACTTCACATAATCAACATCATAAATGAATACATTCACATTGGAGTGCGTGACTCCTGGATATTTCACAAGAACCTAATCTGATTACGCTTAGTTTTAAGGGAAAGTGTGAACTTTGCATGTTTTCCATACTAACAGTTTCAGAATTATAAAAGCCTATACTCAGCCAGGCTCAGATTGTAGTTAGGACATTTACTCAATCTCTAAAAAGAACAACTTAATATACACTTGAAAATATTTGGAAAGCGGCTGAGTTGACTTCATAATATCCTAAATTTTGGTATCTGACATTTACCCTCTAAATGCATCATCACACTTTTTTTTTAAGATTTTATTTATTTATTTGACAGACAGAGCTCACAAGTGGGCAAAGAGGCAGGCAGAGAGAGAGGGGGAAGCAGGCTCCCTGCTGAGCAGAGAGCCTGATGTGGGGCTCGATCCCAGGATCCTAGGATCATGACCTGAGCCGAAGACAGAGGCTTTAACCCACTGAGCCACCCAGGTGTTGCAAACTTTTTTTTTTTTTTTAAGTTATTTTAAGTCCTTATATGTCCGGCAGAGCTCCATAATGCAACCATAGATAACTCTATTAGGCGAAGGAAATTTCTGTCTTCGTTTCCTTGTTTTGTTGGAGGATGGGGATTGTTTCTGTTTGTTTTTCAAATAGGATCTTTTAAAAAATATTTCCACTATGATAAAAGCTTTCTTTTAATATCATACCAGCACCATCACATTTCAAATGAAGCCGCTACTTTTATAAGTACTAAGATAAGGAACATAAAAAAAGGTTTCCCACCCGGTTGAGCTTGATGGCTGATCTCAAAACAATGTCACGAGTTAGAAGGAGAGGGGACATTGTTACAAGTCAAACAACTAGGGAATGATTCAGAACACCACAGAATGCAAAGTGAATCCATGAGATAGAGCTGACCAATACAAAGGAATTCAAAACTATTGTATGGTAGTTATTGATTCTGTTCATCTTAACTAGATGTAGAGCCTTCATCCAACTTAGACTATCCAACTCAACAATGGCCTTCTTAAGTCCTTCATTTGAACTGTCCTGATCATAGAAGCTAGGGACTGTGTCTCCCTTCTGTGAAGAGGTGGCCTCAACACCCACTGCCCCCATGGCTTCCTCATGCCCAGAGCACACTCCCTTGTTGTGTCATTCCTTGAGTAGCCGTTAGGAAAGTTCTGGAGATTGCGGGCCAGGTTTATGTATCTTACCTGCATTCCAGGACTCACTTCACCTCTTACTACCCTGTGACAGGTAGCAGTGAAAAGTGATAGAACCTCTCTGTGCCCTAGCTTCCTCATCTGCAAAACAGAGGCAAGGATAATAGTAGTACCCATAGGACAGGGTCGTTTTAAGGACTACAGTTTTTTAATGTATGTAAAGCACACGTGTTTGCCGTTTTCACCAATGAGTGTTTAAATAGTCCAGCCTGCACCTACTCGATCTTGTCTTCTGCTCCTCTCTCCTGTCACCTTCTCCCCCAGCCACACTGCACTCCTTTCTGTTACATCTTTGCTGTTGTTCTGGGTCTACTCATCTCCCACCTATGTGCATGGTAGCTCCTTCTCCTTAAAGAATCTTTCCCTGACTACAATGTCCAGAGTGGCCCCCTCCCCACAGGGACTCTCTACCCCACTTCAATTTACAGTAGTACTCATTGCTGCGCACAAGCATCTCATTTCCTGATTTAGCTGTTGGGTGGCTGTTTCTCTCCACTACAATAAAAACAGCATGAGGGCAGATGCTTCCCCTACTACATCAGATGCATGGGAATACCTGATTTATAAAAGATGCTCAATAATATTTTTTGGACTACATAAATGAATAAATAAATGAACATGTTCTGTCTAAAGTACATTACCATTCACCATATCAAACAACAGAAGTAGTGGTAGCCAACATAAATGAAAATTGTGAAAAGAGAATACAAAATCCCAATTAACTCCTGGTTTTATTTCTTTATAAAATATAAAAATAAAAAGATTGACATTAAGTAAGTAATAATAAGTGTTAGATCAAAACAGACAATACTTAAGGTTAAACGACAGCCAGCTATCAGTCAGGGTGAGGTTCGTTAGCTTAAATTCACCAAAACAAGGTAAAATGAAAACTAGTCCAGTCTCTGATAAAAGATAGAAATTGAGTCAACACTGAAGCAAGTTTACTTATAAATCTTAAGTTAATTTTAGCAAACAGAAAAAGGTGAATGGATTATTGCACAAGATGGCATTGTATATTTTTTAGTTCTGTCTTGTTAGTTACCCAGAGAGAAATGAGAAGGTTCCTTGATTTTGTCCAATTATGGAAAACTTCACCCTCATACAAGGTATCCAACCCAGGATTTCCAATCACCACAGCTTCCTGTGGTTGAAGGAATGCAATGGCCTGTCTTCAGCCGTGCTGCTCAAGGATGATGCCAAGTGGAGCTTCGGAAGAGGTGCGGGAGCGCTGGAAGCCAGGAACTGTAATGTCACTGTAAGCCTACGTTTGACCATTATCAGACGCAGTAACTTGTGTCATAATTAAGTGCAAATGAATGCCAAAAAAAATCTTCAGAATTAAAGTATAGTTAGGTTGGATGACAGATATTATACTTTGAAAGA
Source organism: Meles meles (assembly GCF_922984935.1). Taxonomy (NCBI): domain Eukaryota; kingdom Metazoa; phylum Chordata; class Mammalia; order Carnivora; family Mustelidae; genus Meles; species Meles meles. The sequence goes on from NC_060074.1 coordinate 75,065,289, forward strand.
TGATAAATTATTTAGCAATGACTCAGAATTATCCCCCGCTTACAGGGAGAAAATAGAAAAGCAAGGAAACACGTAAACAACCATTATTTATTTTGTGAGATTGCTCCAACTTCAAAGGTTTTTGATTCCAGGATAGAAAAACAGTGTGGATCTGTTCCTAATAAGGCAATAGTTAGAGAAAAGTAACAACAAAGGTCTCAGATTTACTGGGAAGTATAGTCTCTGATAAATGTAAACTTCTGAAGTCCTATTTTGTTGACTAACAAGGAAAAAAAAGATCTAAATGCTTCTGAAATTTTTATGTGCCCCAATACTAAATTTTGCCTTTTATTACCTTAAAATAAATGCTTATCTCCCGTATATCAAATATAACCTTCCCTAGTTTGTGAAAATGAATAGAATGTGGTGCAGCTCTATCGTGATTAATTGAAACAACCATGTGACTCTTTGCATTTTGCTTTTAAAGTCCTTTGTAGAGAAGGTTAAAAAAAAAAGTGAACTAATTGCTAAGAGTAGTGGTTTCATTCAATTAAAAAAAAAACAACCCTCCATTTTACAGATGAGGAAACAGGTTCAGAAAAATTAAGTTTAAAAGTCATAGCATTAGGGGCGCCTGGGTGGCTCAGTGGGTTAAAGCCTCTGCCTTCAGCTCAGGTCATGATCCCAGGGTTTTGGGATCGAGCCCCGCATCGGGCTCTCTGCTCGGCAGGGAGTCTGCTTCCTCCTTCTCTCTCTGCCTGCCTCTCTGCCTAGTTGTGATTTCTCTCTGTCAAATAAATAAATAAAATCTTTAAAAAAAAAAAAGTCATAGCATTGTTTTGGTCCTAAGAATGCATGAAATAGAACTCTTTTGGATCTAAATCTTAAGTTTCTTATCCAAGCCAGTTTTCAAATGTCTGATAATGGGGACCTTAATCATTTGTGTCCTTGCAATGTGGCTGACATTCAGAAGCCTAGGACGCCATTGCAATGTTCAGGGACATGTTTATCCCCACTGCCAATGTTCTAAATTCCACCTTCACTCCAGCAGTGTCAGCAACTTGAAATCTCCTTCTTGGGTGCTGCTTCCTTCCTGTGGTGGTGACCCACACCGTGGAACAGGTGAGTCACTAGATGAGGAAAGGAAGCAAGTCTCAAATGTAATGCGTGGGATTGAGGTCCTTAGCTACGTGTGGCTTTAGTTTGCCACCGAGATTCTAATGCATTTCAATTCAGTTTTTAATGGATTTCTATTCTACATCTACCTTCGGAATCAAAAATGTCCTTTGCCAGGTAACTTTTACTTACTTCAGTTCCTCCTGCAAAATGGAAAAATAGTATTGATTTGTAAAATACTGTGAAATCTTGGGACAACCAAACACCTTGGAACTACTATGAAAACTCGTATATCAAGGACGTTGACAGAAACTGTACTGACAATAAGTATTATTTTTTAAATATAGTTACCTAACAATTTTAATTCAAGTTTGTTGAAACTGTGCCTAACTATTGCTTCTGTTAAGACATAGTCTGAAGCCTGAAGAAAAGAACTGCAGATGCCCTTTCATAAAACAACATATATATATATGTATGTATATGTATAAATTAAGCCTAGAAAGAAGACACAAAGAATGAGACTAGCTAAGTAAATAAACATGTCGACCATGACCAAGTGGGTGGCCAAAAGCAGTCACTAAAGTGCTGAATATAGAATATAATATAAAATATAAGCACTTCTCTTATAATTAAGTACTGAAGATGAAACATTACCAATCAGATCAAAAAAGATAAAGTTTAAGAATGATAAACTATGACCAGCTTTCCAATTCCAGGAGCTAAGCATCAACACTGAATAGTGAATTTCAGTTTCTGGCCAGGAGCAGGGATTAGATTTACCCTCATGCCTGAAAGGACTAGAAGAATAGACAAAGTATATGAAACAATAGTTCTCAGATACTGGACAACATAAGCTTACTGCCTGAGAGGCAATTTCCAGACCAAAGCTCAGGGAGGTGGAACCAAAGGGAGCCCCAAGATCTTGCTGGGTTGAGGAGACAGGGCTCAAGCTTTGGGAGGCTGAGGCACCTGGAATTTCTGGGGCAGTGTACCAGAGACAGATTTCCAGGGATCTAGGGAAGGGTCTTGGGCTGCCTCCTGATCTACCCATGCCTGAAGGGAAACCACCCAAGGGCAAGGAAAGTACCACAAGTAAAGAGTAGCCTGAAGAGAATCTCTGTGCTTTGAGACTCACTTGTAAAACCGACAGAGGACCACTCCCCAAATTCCAACTGGAGCCCTCACCAACTTAATCCAATCATCACGACTCAGCTCAGCGTCTGACCTGTACGTTGAGTCCAGGCACCCGCAGGAGCCTCTGCATGGTGCAAGACACATGGACCTTTAAGCAGGGGAGAGGAGAAAGGAGAGTACCCACACTTTGGGGCCCGACATGGGTGTGCTGGGGCTCCAAGACACCATTACCTGATGTATGGCTTGGAGCGAAAGTAAAGAAACTTAGTAGTTACAGTTGTTAGTTTTCAAAAAGAGAGACTCATTTGCCCTTCTTATAGCTTCAGCTGTTTGGCTCCTGTTGGAAGACCCTAGATTATTTCTGATCTTGGCTTTAGAGTCCCATAGCAACCATTACAAGCCCTTGCTAAGTATCTATGTCCAGATGCAGACTGTCTTCTGAAAAGAAAGTTCCCTAAACCCAAACTTATCAAATCAACACTTTTTTAAAAAAATATTTTATTTATTTGATAGGGAGAGATATCACAAGTAGGCAGAGAGGCAGGCAGAGAGAGAGGGAAGAAGCAGGCTCCCTGCTGAGCAAACAGTCCAATGCGGGGCTCGATCCCAGGACCCTGAGATCATGACCTGAGCGGAAGGCAGAGGCTTTAACCTACTGAGCTACCCAGGCGCCCCTCAAATCAACACTTTTTAACACATCTAAAATAGAGCAGGATGAAGATTTAAAGAGAAATAGAGTCTTTTAAAAGAGTAAAATAAATAAAGAGAAGTAAAGTAATTTTACCACATTTGACCTATTTAATTATTCTTCAAATTTAATGTCTTTGAGTTTCAAGAAGATTGCTGATATGGAGGATCAATATGGGTCTATCTTATTTGCACAAATCTCTTTGGCTCCTTCTGTTAAAATGTAAGCCCCAACTTCATTTCTTCCTAGATAATATATGTTCTACCATCTGCCCCAGCATCTCCCTTTTCTCTTCCAATCCTATTCTTTCTCATATGTTCCCACTGCCTCCTCTTTCTGTTTCTCAAGGTCCTTCTCTCTCCTCATTTCCACCCAGATCTAAACCCACTGCTGATATACTTAACAAATGTGCTCATAAAAACAACCTGTCCTAGCACGCTAGTTAAGAACATGCAGTCTAGGGACCATGTACTTGGTTTCAAACCTGGACTCTGCCACTAACTGGCTATGTGACCTTTTGCGAGTTACTTGGTCTCTCTGTGCCTCAGTTATTTATAAAGGAGAACATTCATAGCTCAACGGTCCCTTTCTTATCGGCAGGGTTTTTTTCTGTGGTTTCAGTTACCCATGATCAACCATGGTCCAGAAGATGATCCTCCTCCTGACATATCATCAGAAGGTCAGGAGCAGCCCAACACTATGTGACAATGCCTGCGTCATGTACCTCCCTTCATCTCACCACGCAGGCATTTATCATCTCACATCATTGCAACGAGAAAGGTGAATACACTATAATAAGATATTTTGAGAACGAGAGAGAAATCACATTAACATAACTTTCATTACAGTGTATTGTTACAGCTGTTCTAATTAATTATCAGTAGTCACTTCAATCTCTTACTATGCTTAATTTATAAAATAAACTTTGTCACGTGTGTGTGTATGGGAAAGAAACATAGTTTGTGGGGTGTGTGTGTGTGTGTGTGTGTGTATGGTTTGGTCCTATCCGTGGGTTCAGACATCCACTGGGGGGACAAACTCCCTCCTGGATGATGGGGTCAACTCTGTCTTATAGAGTTGCTGTGAGGATTAATGACAGAATGTTCCTAAGCCTCCTGGCATGGTGCCTCGGACATGGTGGACTCTTAAGTTTTAAAAAAGTGAGCTATTGTTATTAGGACCTTTTATTTAGGGTTTCACTTGGTGAGCCACCAAGGTCATAAATGAAAGGGAATTTAGGGTTTTTTTTTTCTTTTCCAGAAAGGAAAAAAGGAACAGGGTAGACTCAGCGCTCATGAGTTAAAAGGGAGAAAGAAACCCCACAGAGGTGCTGGGCTATGAAAAGCACTGAGAATTAAGCTCTGTTTTTTCTCTTGTCCTTTCTTTCTCCCCACCTCAGAAACTCATAGAGGAAGAAAAAAAAAAAAAAAGTTCACTTTCACATCTTCGGGTCCTCAGACTCAGAATATGGAGTTACTTCTGGATGAGCAATGCGGTGTTCAGAATCACTGGTGACCAAAATTCAATAGATCCTTTTAAGCCATGTCATAATGCAGCAAGACATCAGAAGCAGAAAAAAAAAATTGTGCAACTTATTTTTTTTTTTAACAGGTTGTGGAAACTGTGAAAAATTTGGTTACACTGAGGAAGAAACAGGCTTACTCACCTACAGGAGTCTACTTGGCTGATTAAGGCTTGTCCCTTTTGCAAAGCATCAGCTGTGCAGTCTTTAATTTCTCTGTGTAATTCCTCATGCCTCGCTGCCAAGACAGGCAGACTTAAACCCTCTGATTTAAGGAGCTTAAGGTAAGCTTCAACTCTCCCAAGTACATCAAATGCCTGCCAAAGAAAACATACTTTCATTTTCTGCTTTTCTAGCTTAAAATCTACATCAATGTGTACATGAAATACTAGAGATTAAACCAGCCTATTCAATTTATTAGTTTGATCATAACCAAAAACAACAATCTTAGTCTGAGAAAACAGCTGTGTAGTTTTAAGGCTTCATTTAGGGAAACTGATCATAACTTAGCTCAGCATAGATAAATGTCAACATCATGAAGTTACCAAAAGAGTTTACATTGAGAATGTGTCTACACAACACAGTTACAACTGCACGGAATTTGAAGAGCCAGGCTTACTTTTCACACATTTTGTACTTAATATAAATAATGGATGAGATATTTTAAAAATATTATGCAGACTTTCAAAACCTGAACGTTTCTGTGATGCTCTTAAAAGGAAATTGCTCAGTAAATTGCACTTTGAACCAGAATCATTATACAGAAATATTCAAGAATTACCCCTTGTCTTCCAAGTATAAGACATTCTGCTGTTGCATCCAAGACATCCATCTGTCTACAAAGATTATAATTTGGTTCCGAAGCTGTGCAAAGACTAAGACCAAGGTAATATTTAGCCTTTGATACACAGAATGGATTGTGCAGAAAAAACATTGCCTTGCAAACCAAGATAGTGTCCTAAGAGAAGTTTTTTTTTGTTTTGTTTTAATTCCTCTATTTTTGTCCTTTATTTAGCAGATCAACAACCAACCATGGGAGATTAAGGTTATGGAGTTAACAGAGAGAAGAGAGGAGCTATCCTCTTGTCCATAAAGCCTTAGCTAGCAGTGAGATGGAGGAGTATATGATATGAAGGCAGTAAAAGAGGACTGTGGTAATATGAGGAAAAGAGAAGGACAGCAAAGTGCAGTGGTCTTCTTAGGTCCCAAGAGCACATTTCAGAACTTGGGCCTGGACAGCAGGAGCTGAATTAGGTTGGAGAAAAGCTGCATGGCAAGGGAGTTCTTGCCATGTTGCCCTTTGGCACTCCTGGAAGAAGCCACCCAGTGGGATGCTCCATACCATTCTGGAGAACACTCCTATCCCAGTAAGCCTGGTGGCACCACAGTCAGCAGGGGCCTTGAAGTCTAGCCTTCCTGGACTGTTGGGTTGGAAGCCAAGTTGGAGCTTGGTAGGGGCCCACCAGCAGTAGGAAGAGTCCACAGGAGACTTATGAGAAATGAAAGTGGATGGCCTCATGAGTCTAGCTACCACTGAGACCTGAAGAGGGAGGGAACACAGTTTAAGCCAAAGATAGAGGCAACAGCCGTAGAGCTGTGTGGAAGCTGGCTGCTGTCTAAGGGAGTGAGTTTTAATGTCAGAATCTGAACTGGACAAAATTTGAATTTACAGATGAAGTCTCTCCAATGCTGTCCCATTCCTTATATGTTATTCTCTAGTCCCATCAATGTCCTCATGTCTCCTGAATCTGTTCTTTCTGATCACTAAAAATGTTTAAAACAAAATCATTCCCCTTTATTTGGATGATAGGAAGTAATAATACCAACTGCAGCTTAATGAGAACTAACTTGTGCTCCATCTGTACTCTGTGTTTCATGAGTACCTTCCATTCAGCCGACAAGCATTTTGGGATGTCTGCTGAGTTTCAGGCACATTATCCTGAATGGCCCTAGATGGAAGTGAGAAATGACCTCCATTGTATGACAGGGGAAACTGAGTCTCAGAGAGATTAAATTGCATAAAGTAATATTTCTACTAAGTGGCAGATTTGGTCTCTGTCCTTAATTTGCCTGGTCCTGAGACCCTGGCTCTTAAACCCTGGCCCATGGAACCATGTGGCAAAAGATTACCAGGGGAGGCTTAAGAAAGAAGCAGCTTTTCCAAGAACTCTGTTCATCCTCAGTGGAAAAAGTGAGATTTTAAAACTAACTTTTTATAAATAAGTGTCTACCTTTCCTTCTTATAGGTGAAAAAAGATACAGAGAAAGGCTGAGTGGTTTCTCTTATGCTATATAGGACTGGAAAAGGAAGATAGTTTTATTAGAGAAACTTTGAACCTGAAGACTCTTCGTTATCTGATCCCCCTCTCTTTTTCTGCATTTGACAACAGAGCCAAATGTGTCAAGGTGCTAATGTTAGAAAAGAGTATTTGAATTACTTTCTCAATCTTTCCATGACACATTGAAATACCATTTGGCAATAGTCGCTGTTTCTGGGATTTTGTTTTATATTTTGAATTTTTATTGCTTCTTTTGAATGAAGTGGAGTCTCATGTTAATCAAAGTTTAGTTTTAAAGTTAGTGCTGAAAACAAAAATCTGGTGTAGTCAAAATTATCATGACCTCCCTTAAATCATGCTTAAAATTTAATATATGTGAACTAGTGACTGTAGTAATACTACTCACAGTGAGGTTGGGAGCCATTGAGCTGGATGAAATAAAAGGAAAGTGTATATACATAGATGTCCAGGCATTCACTCTTTCTTCCCTTAAGATAATAGCCAGAATTCCTCATGGGAATGGTTGAAAGAATAGAGAATTCCAAAGTGCTTTTTCTTCTCTACACATCTGACTCCACTGTGTTTTAGTATTAAGCCACTATAACCTTAACACGTTTGTTGTTGTTTTGAGAATTAAAGAAGGAAAAAAAAAATATGAAAGTTAGGGCATGAGGATGGACCTGGAGTAAGTACTCAGAAAATACTTTCTCGCAATTACTCTAAATCGTGATGGGACACATCTTTGAAAAGCTCCTGAGAAGAACAGGACCATCGGCTGCCGGTCATTCGTTCTGCTTGGGCCTCTCCTCCTGTGGCCCCAGGTAACAGCTGCTACTCTCTGATCCTTGGGCACTGGTCTCATCCTCATAGTAGTTAGATTTGAAAGCCGCATAAAGTGCATGTGTGAGGTGACTCTCCCCCCTTCCTGAATGTTATCATAGAAGTATGACATCTCAATAATATGGGAATAAACTGAAGGGCTAAACAGTCACTAGAAGGAGGTGGTCTACCAAGGACCTAGATAACACATGACTTAGAGTCAAAATAACCAAATTTTCTTCTAGAGCTTTTTTTCTCAAAAAGATCACAGTGTTTGGAAAGCACTGACTTACTAATTGCTCGATGTATCACACGTGATAGAGTCATGGCAGAAGAAAAGAGGTGAGTGGTTGCGCTCCTTCATTAGCTCAACAAATATATTTGCTAATAAGATGAGTGGATACTGTAAGAGAGCTTATTCTTTATCCTTAATCCTAACCTAACCCTCATGGGAATTATCTAAACCCACAGAAATGTTAAATTTAATGATTTTAAGGGGAGTCCTCTTTCAAAAAGATTATACATTCTGTGATTGTTAGAATCCTATGCAAAACTCCTTTCTCTTATCCCCATGCAAAATTTGTTGAGGAATCCATGTACCAGTTCTAGAAAGGCTAAGTATCATTGCTCTCACTGCATGTTTTTCTGTTTACCATAACTATAGGGAACCTGATATACTAGATCCAGCCTGGAAAGAATCTCTTTGTCTCACATACGGTATAGAACAGGTTATTTTTGGCAATGACACTATGGCCCTCATAGAAACCCCTTTGCAATTAATATTTCCTCTTTATTTTTCTCTTCACATCCCACTCTTTCTTCAAACCTGGTCAAATACAGATTTTATGACTAGAGACAAAAAGAAGGATATAAGCACAAGTATAATATTTTCTCCTTCTAGGTTCTAGCTCTTCTTGACAATTTTATATTGTACCACCCAGTTCTCAGGCAGACAATCAGTTCTTCTCAGGAGACCAATCAGTTCTTATTGCCTTGGTTTGGGAAGACTAAGGAATTGCTTGTTTGTTTTTGTTTGTTTGTTTGTTTTAAATGCTAATAAAGATCCTCCCCCAACCATTTTTAAGTAGAAGATCCAAAGTACAAGAGCCAGGCTGGATCAAATCGAATAGAGATGGTATCAGAACATGGCACATTTTACTCTTTTTAAAATGCCTATGAGATTAAAAAGTTAAGCAAGAAGAACCATGAGTCACCCAGGATAATTATATCACTCTGTTTCACCAAGATGCTCAATTAGTAGTATTGTTTGCTTCTAGACTAACTTATTTGAAGAGAATCAAAAACAAAAAAAAAAAGAAAAGAAAGAAAGAAAGAATGAAAGAAAGAAAACCAAACATTAAAAACAAAGAACAATGTCCATAGCCCCCTCCCCCTCTCGATTCACAGACCTGTACCCCTGGGGATAAAAATACATTATATGTTTATTAAAAAAAAAAAAAATTTGGAAGGGGAGGCGAACCATAAGAGACTATGGACTCTGAAAAACAACCTGAGGGTTTTGAAGGGTCAGGGCTGGGAGGTTGGGGGAACAGGTGGTGGGTAATGGGGAGGGCACGTTTTGCATGGAGCACTGGGTGTTGTGCAAAAAGAATGAATACTGTTACGCTGAAAAAATAAATAAAATGGAAAAAAAAAACAAAAAACAAAGAACAAAAAAACTCAAACACTGCAGAACTTTGAAATTTTCCTTGCACGAGTTCTGAGGCTGGAGAACGAGTTTGGTTGGAACCTTTATCCTTACCAAGGACACAAAACTCAGCTTCTCATCAGAGCACCAAATCCCACTGTCTGCAGCCACTCCTGTGGCTCCCAGTTTGGCAAGCTGATGCTTGATCCAGGTCCTAACCAGATCTGCCAAGGCTTGCAAATGCCAGAAAGGCAGGAGCCAGAGGGTGATGTAAGTTTCAGCTCCCAGTATTTGCTGCTCCCTGCTGGTGCCCAGACTCATTCCTTGCCTCGCCAGCGTTGTCTCTGCTGGGCCCCAGATCTCCCTTCTCCTTACAAGTGTTAGAAGGTGGCTTTGTGGTGTTGAAAGATATCTAAAATCATGACTACGTAAAACCGGTTTTGGCCTCACAATCTGAAAAGCTGAAGGAAAAAAAAAAAACTGGAAAAGGAGTTTTGGATTGAAAATGATATGTATCTGATGCATTTTGTCAACACGGAATGGAGGAAGTGTATGTACTGATGAACTCTTACTTTTTCCTGAGATAAGCCCACCTTGGAAATGGATAAACTAGACCCATAGGTAGAATTCTAACTAGCTAGTCATTGTTTATACTTTCTGGTTTCTTTTATCTAAATTGACCTAAATAGTTTTAGGATAATCTTGGGAATATTAACATTTCCCAAGGGAAAATGTCCCTTTACAATGTGCAAAACATCTATTTTCTTTCGTTTGTCTAACAAGCATTTATTGAACTCTATGGAACATGTACTCTGGTACATGCTGGGGATAGGAAAATGAACAAAAGCATTTAAGTCACATTACAGTGGCTAGTGCAGTATTCAATGCATATATAATGACAAAATAATGGCTGGAACGTAGTGAGTGTTTAGCCCCTCTATGCACTAGTCATGCATTAACTCATGCAGATAGCTCAGTGACTCTCACTGAGGTGCATATAATTATTATTTCTATTTTCAGATAAAAAAGCTGGATGCACAGGGAAGTTAAGTAACTGCCCAGGGTCATAGAGCTAATAAATGTCTAAGTACAGATTCATACCTCAGCAGCCTGGCTCCAGAATCTACTGTGTTATTTTAGAAAAGTATCATCCTAGCAAATATTTTAAAATTTTCACTTAATGCTCACAATTCAATTCATTTATTTATACTCCAGCTCTCTCCTGGAAAGACTTTGTACATTTATCATCAGTTGCAGGAACTTTTATTACTGAATGGTATCCCCTGAAGTAGATAAGGATTGTTACGCCTATTTCAGAAAGGAGAAAACTCAGGCTTGAACTGTACATTGACTTGTCACATGGCCATTTATTCGTTCATTCAACCAAATCTGTTGAACACTAGGTGGCATGCAAAGATGACTAAGACAACCTCTCTCTAAGGAGCACAGAGCAATACTACAGGAATCCTGAAAAATAAGCAGTTAATGCTGCCTGGAGACTTCTCGGAGGAGGTGGTACGGGTGATGATGCATCTCTTCATACAGCATTACTCCCCTTCTCAAGTATGCCACAGACACTGACCTTGAAATTTGTTCCTCGCGTATTAAAGTAATTAAGCTCTCTGCTTTCAAAATCATCTCATTCCTATGATCCGGGATCAATGTAATCTCTTATGAAAATGATATTTGGCCCTCAAACTCCATGGCTTGTAATATTTCACTGCTTTCAATCATTCAAACAATTACTGAGCACCCACAACCCGAAAGGCACTGCTCTAGGTGCTCTGTTCTGATGAACGCAAAGTAAAATGGACATGTTTCTTACCCTCAAGGAGCTTTAATTCAGCAAAAGAAAGGAAATCTACCCATAAATGCCTACAATACAAAGGAGAATATACTTAATGCCAATGGAGAGATGCAGCAGTTTAAAATTGTACGTGGAAGGGAAACCAGTAAATACACTCATGACTTGCTCAGAAGTCAGTTGAGAGTTTTATAGAGAAGGATACTCATGAGTGAGTGACAGTAAAACTGAATGTCTATTATAAGACTAATTACATATGGACTGAGTTGTGGGCTCTCATGAGAAATGTTAAGATGTATAAGGTATTTCTTGTTTTTGATGAGTTTTCTATTATATACAAATAATAATATGGTCATAGTTTAGCCATATTTCTCAAATATATTTCTGTGGTTTAAATAGCCCATCCTTGAGTTCTAAAACCAAATGTTACTAAACCATTCTCTCAGAGGGAATACAGGAGATAAGAAAATTAAGGTATCATTTGCTCCATATCAGGAGGCTTGCCTCATCATGATTTGAGTCCTTAATATCTCTTCATATTTAAGGATATCCTCAGCAAAAGATAGAAATTTCTTTATTTTTAAATTTTATTTATTTATTTATTTGAGAGAAAGAAAGCATGAGCGGGGGAGGGGCAGAGGGAGAGGAGAAACAGGACTCCAAGCAGAATCTCTGCCAAGTGTGGAACCTGACGCAGGGATTGATCTGATAACCTGAGATATGACCTGAACTGAAACAATCAGATGCTTGACCAACTGAGCCACCCAGGCACCCAAGACAGCAACTTCTTAGCATGCTATTCAAGAAGTGCCTAACTCCCTGATTGCTTCTACCACTTGTCTCTCATCATTCTGGGCTTCCACCCTACATTCTTGACAAAATGAATTACCTTAGGTTTCCCAAACAAGGCACAGCTCTTTACTACTCAATTCCCTCACCCAACCCCTTCTTGCCCCAGCTTTTCATATTTAGCTCAATGTGCACCTCCTCTAGAGAAGTCTTCTTTGACACTTTCCCCCTGGTCCTCTCCTCTGTGTTCTCTAATGCTCTATGCTCACTCCAAAAGCTTCGGGCTTTTCCCAAAGTGCCCAGCACTTCTGTTCCCTTGCCTCTCCTCCAAACTAGACTGAGAAAGTCTTAAAGGCAAGGATTGTATCTTTAACTGCTTTAGTTAAAGTATATATATGATACATGAAAACAGCAGGTATACAACACATTAGCCAAATGGAAATGTAGAAGAATGGAGAGAGTTTAAAAAAAAAAAAAGATGCTTTAGGTTTTTGTAAAAGAATGGAAAGTTGTTCTGGAAAGGAGAAATGTGAGACAGGCTGCCTAAGAATTATGAAATTGGAAATATCAAGGAAAGGGATGTCCAATGACAATTAGCTTAATTTCTTGAATTCATTTATATCATCTAACAAATTCCTTCTGAATAATATTTTTTAGGTCCTCTACTTGGACAGGTTTCTTCATTCTTCAATCTATACAACTGGGCCATTTTATTTCATTGTTTCCCATATCTGGCCTAAAATGTATCTATTTTGAAAATGGGGAAATGGTACATATATAAATGGAAAAAAAAACTGTACCAAATTCCATCCTTAATTATTTTGTTTTCATCTGAAACAATTACGGTGCTGTAGGCATTACTGGTTTGCATTGCTGTACATATCTTGAAAAAGCAACAGTATCTATTTAAAAGACATTACACTTTTGGCATTGATGGCAGAAGCAGGAGAAGCTATGACAATCATTATTTCAAACTGCTTTTGGTGTGTTGCACTAGGTGTCATAGCTTTTGTTCCATTTTGCTTTTAGGCTGACCACCCAAGAACCACACCATGTAGATTTGGCCTCAGTCTTCACAGCTTGCTTTCCCCAAAGAAATCATGTGCCTGAGAATGGGAAGCAAGGGAGATGAGACCGTATGACCAATCAGCCATGTTTTACAGCTTCAGGTTCAGTCATTGCTGTCATATAAATTCAGGTTCACACTGTGCTGCTCTTGAAGCATATATATTTATGCTTAAGCATATATATTTGAATCACCTTCTTTAAACAGTGGTAAGTACTCTATGGGTGGTTGACCCACCTCACCCAACTCTTTTTTTGTGAACTTGATAGAAATATACTAAATAAGATCATCTACATTCAAGAAAGATGAAAATTCGGGGGATCCCGATGAGTTACTATAATAGGTGCTATGTTCATATTTCATGCCATGTCCTAATAACTCTTAGCAACATCTGGTAATTAGAGAAACACTTCTCCCATCAGCTATCATCCCACATTGACAATCAACCCTTCTTATATTTGTTGCTAAATGATTTAGCAGTAAGTTCTCCAGCACAGGAGATAACTCTAAAATGGAAAAGAAGCATCTCAGGTTCTTAAGTTACATGGTTCAATCCCCTTGAATCCAGTGGCTGGTTTATGACCGCATCAGGAGCAACATTCTGAGGTCCTATGTGCTAAAATCGCCACCTACTGTTCACTCCAGGTACAAACCACCATACCTCAAGCCAAAGGCTATAGACACTGAGTAAGAAACACTCTTGAGTCTTGAATAGTAATCAATCATCAACTTCTAGAGGTATTAAAAGGTAGAAAATTTCACTCCTAAATCCACAGGGCAAAGGCAGTGGGGCACTCTAGTCAATATGGAGTATTAGGTGAGATTATGACATCCTTTTTATTTTAACAAAATTTTTAAAAAGTGAAAGCTGTATTTTTAAAATCACACTTCACTTTTTACTGAGCAAATACTCCAGCTGTGACATTCAGTCATTCATATATTACCCATGACACTAACATATTTTCTCACGGTGGTATTTGGCACAAATATTGAAGGAGAATATTGACTTAGCTTTAACAAAGTTGGAATAAGAGGTTGTTTGCTGAACAAATAATTCACTTATCAAGAATGGAATTGGTTTTCAAAGCAAATATCGTTTTTTAAAGCACTGACTTCCTCTTCCTTTCACGGTGCTGTATGTGTTGGGAGAGTCACTAGTGCTCCTGCCCATCGTTATTGGTATGCCAAGAATGCCTGCCCCAGACCCCTCTTTACTGGGACCACTTCTCAGTGTTGGGTTTACAGCCAGCAACCTTCAGGGCTGAGGAAATGTCTCCTTCAGAGACAAACAGCAGGCTGGATTATTGTTTGCCATCAAACAGAAGATGCCCCAAGCTTAGGGTTCCCCTCCTGGATCACCACCTGCTGCATGAGCAGTCACCCAGCGGGACCCATCTGCATTGCCCCCCCCCCACCCCAGTCACAACTTGGGAAACTGACATGATGCATTGACATTTAGATTCTTGTTTTTGTGAGTAATAAGATCTTTCAAAATAGAAGTCTTTCAAAACTGACACAAAAGTCATGTGTCTTTTGTGAGCATCCACAAAACGGGCAAGTTAGCATGTTAGCTTGAAATTTGGGGTAAAATTTCAGATATCTCATAGTTCTTGACAACATGACTTCACCTGGGGATAAGGATGTTCACAATTGAAAAAACCCAGTGCACCCAAGTTATAGTAAAGTGAGTGTGGAAAAGGAAATTCAGTGCTTTAGAGATGATATAAATTGAAAATACCCCTTACCTAGTGTAAATGGAATTTTCAGACTAGAAAAAAAAATTTTTAAAGGACGTTTACATTATATTAGTGTTTAAATCCAGCTCTTTACTTTAACTAGGGTTATTTATAAGTGCTATGTGAAAAGGCTAAAATACTGAGAATTTTGTAAAATGTAGAGATCCCACAATATGAATAGAAGAGAAAAATACCATTTACAGGTCTTAAAAAAGAGTTTCCTTCTTTAATTTATTTTTATTATTTTTAAAGATTTTATTTATTTGGCAGACAGAAATCACAAGTAGGCAGCGAGACAGGCACAGATTGGGGGGGGAGGCAGGCTCCCTGCTGAGCAGAGAGCCCAATGCAGGGCTTGATCCCAGGACCCTGGGATCATGACCTGAGCCAAAGGCGGAGGCTTTAACCCACTGAGCCACCCAGGTGCCCCTCCTTCTTTAATTTAAATGGATTTACCCACTACCTTATTTCATCATTTCCTGCTTCTTCATAATACGATAAATATTTCATTTTAAAAATCATGATTAAATATCCACTTTCTATGCTCCGATTACTATTTTTGCTGAGGTAAAAGCAACTATCACCTTTCACATTGACTCTTAAATTTGGAGTTAAAAATTAACTCCTTGATGCTTTGAAATGAGAGAACAAATTCTGTACTTTTCTAAGTGCCGCTTGGCTATAGAGAATGCTATAGTATGGATAATATAGAATGGATAAATCCCAATGGAACTAGTTATAATTTAAATGCCATGGTATTTCAAATGATGAAACAGGGAATCTAGAAGTCAAGTGTTGAGACTTAAGAAATATAATTTCTTAGGATTTGACCTGAATTACCATTGCTATATGAATTTGAGAAAGTAACCATTCCATTCTTTTTTCTTTTCTTTTCTTTTCTTTTTTTTTTTTTTTTACTATTACTATTACAAGAAATGTCATTCTTTTTCCCTCAAGGCCCAGAAATAATGTAAGAAGAAAGCCTCCCTGGGAAGTTATCAGATAATGAGAATGGAAAAAGCAAGAGCAAGAGAGTAAGAACTAAGGAGAGAGGGAAACTACATTTTGCAGGGCTGAACCTATAGGGTTTGTTCTAGAAGTGTTGTTTTATCAGAGCAACATGTTCTCTAACTGTCTTCCTTAGAAATGGCATTAACTGACTGACGTATGACCCACTTTTTTTTTCCCATTTTATTTATTTTTTCAGCTTATTTTATAGAATGAGGGTGCAATGGGTGTTAGAAAGTCTCTTATTCGAAAACAGGAATGTTGAAGAGGAACTTATCTAGCACCCTACCGTTTACTTAGTTCAGCAGCTCCAGTAACATGCTCTGTATCTTCTCTTCAAACAAAAAATCCCAAACAAATAATTTGCCAAAATTTCCTTAATTTTTTTCTGTAATTCTAGCAACTCTATTTTAGAATTCTAGTATTCATCCTTTTCACGTTTCCAATCAGTAAGGAAGCTCAAACTTAAAGAACTATTTTGGTATAGACCAGGACAGTATATTCAGATTGTTGATATCATGACTTTAAATCACAATATACCTACCTTCTAGGGGTGACTCACTCATTTCCAGTCACATTGTCCAGTTTGAAAAACATCAGTGATATTTAAGGTAGTAAACAATTCCAGCAGGACAGTTTGGAGATGTATATTAGATTGGAAAAGGTAAAAGAAATTTTCAAATAATATCACCAGCTTCAGATATACAATTGAGATGAACATGTAGACTTTACCCCTCACTAAGAGCCACCTGCTGCAGTCAGCCGGGAGAAGCAGAGCATTTCTCCTAATCTAGAAGACCTGGAGACGTTCCAAAGCAAGATTTCCCCTTGGCTGACCTTAAAGGGCAAGACCAAGGCAGGGCAGTGAGGTCAAGGCTCTGCTTCTAGCCTTGTGGTTTGCCTGCAGAAGGTCTGCAATATTCGTATATCTTTACCTGATCAATGAAAGAGAATTTTTCAAAGGGAAATCATTTTTTTGGTAGAAGTTTCACAGTGTCCTTTTCACCTTGATATATTTATATGATATAATTTATATATTGATATAATTTCCTTACTCCATGAGAAGCACTGCGGCGTCAGCACAAGTGACCCCCTCAAACAGCTCAATGACAGCTCTTTGATGAAACTCTCATGGGGATGCTTTTTACATGTCAAAGCAAAGAGTCTCCTCGTTTGGAGAACCAAATAATGGCCGTGATAGGAATACATTTTAGAAGCTCCATCTTGTTGTTGTTAATTTTGAAACTCTACGTGGAATCTAGACTTCCATGATGTGCTCCAGCCTACTGAAGTAATGGGTCTCTTACTGGTCTGCCCTGATTACCTAAAGTTACCAACGTGGTTTCATACTGACCTTATTCGTACTGCAAAAAAAACCATTTGCCTTTTTTAACCAAGTTTCCCTCTCCGCCATGAGCTGACGACATTCTCCTTGAAGCTGGTGCAGTTTCTGGTTAGAGAGCCGTAGGTGCTCTTTCTCCACGTAGCCCTTGGACAGCAGAATCCCATGGGCATCACTCCTCAGCTTCTCAGCAGCAGAATTCCATTCCTACAAGAGATCACTCTGGTTTATTTTACACATCCTCCTCTTTGTAAACTATGACAAGATGCAGAGAACGTTTCGATGTATTGAACGTATCAGAACCTGTCACTGTATTTTCAAATCATGATGGAGTAAATGCCACATTCCAAGATTGGTTTGAGTACCAAGACGCAGATTAAAAAAAAGAGAGTTTGAGTACCAAGATGCAGATTTAAAAAGAGAGAGAGAGAGAGAAGGACAAAGGAAAGAGGCTAGAAAGAGAGCAGGGATAATAGCAGGAAAGGGCAGGGCCGTTGGGGTGTGTGATTGATGGAGTGTCTGGTTGCCCTGAACACAGGCCACTTCCCCTTCCATTAATGCTGTCTGAAAACAAACCCCCAAATTGTCAACAGCGTTTTTCAGTCTCTAACTCATCGTGACCTGTTTTCATTCATTTAATTATAAGAAGTCTATCTCCCACAATTCAGTCTCATTGCCAGTGTGGGCAAATGTGTACAAGAAAGGAAGGGAAATCTCATATTTTATGCCTGTTGTGTTTGTATGTGCCTACACTTAGAACTGAAGTTAAGATCTGTTATTTTCCACAAAATTAATAGTTGTTATTACGTAGTATTCCCTCCTTCCTGACCTGAGTCTCACCTCTCAATGCTTCATTCTTAGTGGTATATAAACATTTCAGGGAAGAAAAGAGGTAGGTTTTTACTTTCTGTTACAAGAAGAAGAAAAACAGTAAGCAGAGAAGAAAGAAAATTAAAGTTGGAGTAAACTGAACATCTTAACAATTTATTTAAAGGTAAATTAAAGTTTCTTGCAAAAGAACTGAAGCTGGATTCAGCTTCATAAAATAATGCTTATCTCTAACACGGCTGTCTTGTGAGTGAATTTTCTGTACCCATCGCACCTGAGACTGAGCTGTACGCAGAAGCTGTTTGTTACAACATCAGAAGTTTAGCGCCAGATTTCAAAAATTATAGTCTGACTCCATCCTGGCTTGTTCCCCATGGCAAAATGTCCCGTTATTAAGTTACATTTGTTACATTTTACTGTGCAAAATCAGTATAATAATAAAAATAAGTATAATTTTAGTGCAATTTACCACTACTTTATTCATTCATTCATTTCAGAAGACATACTAAAGGTTATGCACCTGGTACTATGCTAGGATAGATGGCTTGCAGAATGCAAAGAAAGAATAAAATGTAGTCCTTTCCTTTAACAATATAAAACTGCTATTTTACCTCACTTTCACATATACTTACATTATCAACTGTATGAAATATATGCTGGTCCTATAAACACGTCCTGATGGCTCAACTAATGGAAATAGCAAATGTGTGATTCTTCAGCCTGACTACATCAGTGATGGTAATGGAAAATAGTGTTATCATGGTTGATCATACTCTCAGCCTTCGGAGAGAATGACCAAAAGTGAGAGGAGAGGATTGTTAAAATCAAAAACAAATGGAGACCAGCCCTAAAAACTGCTTGTGCAGACAAAACCAGTTTAGTCATACAAACAAAGCTTAATTTAGCTTATTTTGTGAGACTGACTTGACCTGGGTCATTTCTTGTTTATGCCTCTGGAAATTATAAGCAAAACTTGAATCTTTCCCGAGGTCGATATGAGGTAACCACTGACCTAGTCCCTATCATTTAAGAAAATTCCAATGTTATAACCAATAATTGTGAAGAGGAAGCAGTCCCTGCTTCCTCACTATATAAGCTGCTTTATAATAATGTATCCCTGAGCCTTGTTCCATGTTTTGGAATGAGTGCTCTGGTTTGCAAACTGTCTTTTTGGTGTGTGCACAATAAACTTTTACTAATTACTACTTTGGTGATTCACTGGTTCTCCTTTTGTTATTTGTGAACTTTTGACACTCCAAATTGCTCAGTGGGTGCAAAATCAATATTCTTAAGCATGAATATGGGCTACATGATTTCTCAAGATCCTTCCTTTTTTAAAGCGCTATTAATCTCCCACTTAAAGACAGCTAATATGGGCCATGACATTCTTTCATAAAGCACTGTAAATATCCCTCCCACTTAAAAACTGTTACCTTACCTTATCAGGAAAGAGCAAATGTTTTTAAAGCGGTTAGCACCATTTCGGGCACATGTAATAGGCATTCTCGAAACATTAGTTCCCCTTTACATTCCATCAGTTGTATCATGGTTCACTAGCTGCCCCGAGTTTGTTCTTCATGGGAATTTGTTTCTCAGCTCTAAAATAATGATAGTGGAAGGATTCTCTAAATGTTATTGACCCACGTTATATATTGATCAGTATTATGGGATAAACAAAATAAAGCAGTTGTCCTTACAGCAGGCCTTCTCAGAATCCTTCATATGTTAATGTGCTTTGAGACTCCTAGCTGAAAATGTGGTTTGAAATATTCTGGACAAGGAGGCCTGTGTGGCTCAGTCGTTAAGCGTCTATCTTCTGCTCAGGTCATGATCCCAGGGTCCTGGGATCGAGCCCCACATCAGGCTCCCTGCTCAAGGGGCAACCTGCTTCTCCCTCTCCCATTCCCTCTGGTGGTGTTCCCTCTCTCACTGTGTCTCCGTCTAGCAAATAAATAAAATTAAAAATATATATATTCTGAACAAATTCTTTTGACCATGAAACCACATGTTTACTGATCATCTCTGGGGACCAATGCTCCAGTTGGAACAATGTTGAGAAATTCTGTTATTGTGCTAAGCAGATGAATCACCTAGAAGTTCACCTGTTTTCATAAGTCTGTGTCTTTCCTTGTTGATTTTGTCTCTCCCTCCAGCTACCCAACTAGTCCATTTTCTGTCTTTTGTACCTATTCTCTTATTTTCTGTTAAGATCTGGGGTATGAATCCTCAATGGACTCAAGAAATGCTTAATGTGTTAAAACAGAACAAAGCAGGTAATTCTTTCAAAAAATTATCATTGACCAGAATCTTCATGTTCATTAGCAGAAGACCACTTAACATGAAGAACCTGGGAAGGCCTAGAGAGCTCGGAGGAAGAAAATGGAAAAAGAGTTAGGACATGGAGAAAGAGATTATGGCCTTTATGTGTTCAGCCTGGACAACATGAAGCCCTAAGGGGTAGGTATCTTAACTCTCTGCAAGACAGTATTGATTTTTCTTTCTGCTGCTAAGCGCTGTACTAAATGATTTACACATATCACCTCATTCACTCTTCATCACATCCCTACAAGGTAGGAACTGCTTTATCCTCATTCTATAGATGAGGTAATTGAGGTTTAGAGGTGTTAAGAACTTGCCTAGATTCTCAACATTAATAAGTGAAAGATCCAGAATTCAAATTCAGTTAGTTTGACTCTAGACCCTGTTTCTCAATCTCAATGCTGACCTCAGCATTCCAGAGAGGAGAGGTGATGGAAAGTATTTTTTACTGCATAGAAAGGTTAAACCTATTGGTTTAGAATTACAGAGGTGAAAGTTCTATGAAACCCAGATAAGGCCTTGGAAATGAGAAAATTCTTAAAAGACCCTGAGATTTTTTTTTTTATTTAGAATCAGAAACTTCCTCAATACCCACCTGTTACATATAGAAATGAGAATTTACAGCCTAAACTCAAGCTTAATTTTGCTCAGCGAATGGACCAAAATAATAAAACTCTTCTCTGTGAATAAGATGGGAAATACCTGTTCTCTAACATCGTTCATAAATCTGCCTTTAGCATAAATTTGGCAAACAGCATTAAAAAGACCTCTGGAGTGGAGCCAAATCTTTGAAAACACACTTCAACTCTGTGCTTCACATCACGTTTATAAAAAGTGGGCTATGACCTTCTAAGGAAGCTGTAAAGGACCATTTTGTGGCTCGTATCTTTTCTTATTCTCCATCCCCGTCTTCTTAATTGCATTTCACAGGAACTCTGTGGGTATTAAATGAAGCTGGGTCCGTTCACTATTTCTATTCAATCTTCTCAGAAAATTGGTTCTGTTTTCTTTGGGCAATCCACGCGCAGTTTCTGATGCATTTCTGTAACATTTTGATGATGTATTTCCCCAGTCATTTTTCTTAGGGGATGCATCCACTATTTTATTTTTAACCTAAAATGTTCCAGAGTCACCAGAATCCATCACACTCTTTTTAAAAACTTAGCTGTCACTGTTGTCAGGGCCGGTGGAACCCAATGGAGAAAATCATGGTCCGTTTTCTCTAACCTTTGCTGCCTGCCTGCCAAGTGTTAAACCTCTGACTGAGTTTCAGTCACTCCGTAATAACATATTTCCAGTACATGTCCCTGCCATCTGAAAACCAAAGCCTGCCATTTCCTTGACTTTTCAGTCTTGACAGAGAAACATGCATATGTCTGTCTGAGTAAAGACGTATGGCACTGTGTGCTCCTGGGCCCGGGCTATCTCCTTGGGTCACTCCGTTTTTGTTTTTGTTTTTTTCCTTTTTCACTCTCCGTGGTTACCCTTTTACACTGTACCTTTCACTGTTCCATCTGCTGAGGAAATTGAGCTTTTGTTGGATCCCTTGATTGAAAGGATATTTTTAAGAGGATTAGTGCGGATAGACAAGAAGGTGAAAATGATTTCTTCTGCCTTTTCTATACTCCCAGGTTAGCTCTTCAGATGAAATTATGGATTGGCATAAAGATTGCTCAGCAGGTAGATTCAAAGAGTAGAAAGTAGAAAGAAAGAATATCATCACACTATGTTTAGTAAGTTTTTATTCACAGGAAACTTCACTGTAGGTGAAGGGGTCTAATGACCCAAGGCCATGTGGTAAATTATTTTCATTATAAACCTGACTTTAAAATGTAAATTTTAAGTGGGGGAAGATGGACAAGAAAGAATAGAGGACGTATTTATAAACCACTAAGAAAATACCAGCTGTGGAGATGATAGGCCAAAATCACATCTGGCTGAAGCATGTATGGAGCTCATGTATAGTCCGCATAGCATGACTATTTCCTAGGACATCTCATGAGACACAACCCATTTCTTATTCATTCTCTAAATATACAGTCCCATTTGGTTCAGCACCAAGGAGAATTGACTCATTGACACAAAATCCTAGAATTGTACACGATTGTATTAATAGTTGGTACAAATCAAAAAACCTGGCAATTTTAATCAGAGAATATTTGAAAGTCTGTTTTGAGCAGGAATTTCTTTTTAGAGGAAATTTTTATGCTTTTAAAGAGTGGCAGTGAGCCACTGAAAAGCTGGAACTCTGATTATGCCCAGTTGGACTGCAAACTGGGCCAGAGTTTCATCTCCTGCTCTGTTCCCAGGCATTTCCACACTGACCTACACAAAAGCAAAGATCGTACTAGAGCGCTGGGTCCCATCCCACAGCTGGATGGTACAGAGTTCAGGGTCCACACGCCATTTGAACTAGGCCTTCACTGTGATGCATTTCGGCAAAGGTCTTGGTTGCAAACAGGAAGAACTGTGATTTTGTGTCACCTAAAGATAAAACAAGTGTGGTGTTTCACCTCCCAATCATTAGGCAGAGAATCCTAGCTACTGAACCGGGGAGAGCTTACGGGTAAGAGCAGAGAACTGGAGCTAGAAATACACTTTTTATTCCAAACTTAGTAAGTGGTCTCAAGCAGGGTATTTTGTTTTTCCAAGCCTTACTTCCCCTGCAATGCAATGACTGCCATCACCACACATATGCCTCTGCTTCTCTAGTGAATCACCTACAAATTGAGTGATGGATTGCTGTGCTTCGAATTACCAGATTTTAGGCCCTACTAAAATTTGGGATTTTAGCTGTATTTTCCATAACTGATCCTAGTGGGATTAGGACTGATAGTCTATAGTAGAAATGACAGATATCATCAAAATAATTTTTGAGTAATAGTTGCTTTCTCTTTTCTCTGTCTATTCAAATATTCCAAAAGTCACAGGAAAAACTATGGCTTGGAAATTTCTTGTTTCCCTTATTCTGCTCAGTGCATGGCTACCAGGTGGGGCTTGTTGTTCAGCTGCTCGGAGTCGGGTGCTTGTTGTCAATACTGAAGCAAATGGATGTGTGGCAGAATAAATTTTTAAAATCAAATAAAATCTTAACAAATTGCAATCATGAGCGAATCTTCAAAGTAATGATTAGAGCAAAAATACATTTATTTTTTTCTTCCTTAGGTTAACATAGTTTGGGGATGAAAATTTAATTACATGGGAAATCAGGGAGACATTTTTTTGAAGATGTGTGTTTTCCAAGAATCATTCTTTTTTCTTTACTGTCCTGTCCTTGTTGCTTTTCTTAGATTTCTTGCTCCTCTTAATCACATTTTCTTTGAGTTGAATAAGTAAGGAGCAGAGCCAGGTTTGGGTGTATTGGTGTTTCCATTTTTAATAAAAATTAATAAAGTCTTGTTGTCCAGATTATTTGCATCTAACACAATTTGCCTACAATCAGATTATGCCACTAGCTGACGAGGTGGTCCCAGTTTATATTACTGTTTTCAGAGAGCTTATTGTTTAATTTTCTAGCACATGTGTTGGAGATACCTTCAGAATCTCAACATGTAACTCAACTATGGGGAGAATTATTAGGTTTAAATGTTCACCTGTTGTGAGGATTTTCCTAAATGAAATAGATTAAATTGGGAAATGGGGGGAAAATCCACATATATTACATCCACAATGAACATCATATATAAACTAGAATAACAGAATAAATCTGGCTGACCATCAGTATTTCCTAGAAAAAAATTTAAAACATGCTTTCTCACACCTACCCCTATATTCATTGAATCATTATTGGAAGAGGATGTATTTTTAAAAATCGGCAGTATTTTATTTGAAATCGGGAGCAAAAAAAATTTGGAGCTAGACTAGAATATTCTAAAATATTGAATGACTAAGTAACAATGGACCTATAGAGTTTCTGCGTAATCATAACAATAAATGAGAAAGAATGATTATATAATAAAAGTGGTTTTAACCTTGTAACTTTAAACTTAGTGCTATAAAATTACATTTTATATTAATGCCTCCCAAATCTAAAATTTAACTTCTGTTTTCCACATTACTTCATTCATTCAATGAGTATTGCATCAGACTATGGAAGATACAATGACAAATAAAGTCTTTACTATTATACTCCTTAAATGATTAATACAGCAATCCATCATGAATTTAAAACAGTCCTGTTTCAATGTTGAATATCATTAGTCTTAATTCATGAAGATGAAATTAAGGCATTTCTTTCTACTTCATACTTTCTTCACATTATCGTGTCAGGCAGATAAGCCACTGATTTAAAAGGGAAGCAGAAATTTGACAGGAGGGAGAGAAACCTGAAAGTATAAAACTCATCCAGTTTTTCCCATATTTTTTCTTTTTAAGATTTTTATTTATTTGAGTCTGAGAGAGAGAGAGCAGGAAAGAGGGGGAGGGTCAGAGGAGAAGACTCCTTGCTGAGCAGGGAGCCCAATGCAGGACTCATCCTAGGACTCCAGAATCATGACCTGAGTTGAAGGCAGTCACTTAACAAACTGAGCTACAAAGGTTCACCTGAAATTTAAAAAAAAATATTTTGTTCATTCATTTGAGAGAGAGAGCACAAGCAAGGGAAGAGGCAGAGGAAGAGGGAGAAGCAGACTCCCTGTTGAGCTGGGAGCTCAATGTGGAGTTCAATCCCAGGATCATGGGAACTAAAGACACATGTGTTTAACTGACTGAGCCACACAAGTGCCCTCCAAATTTTTCTATACATTTATATGGTTATCTTTAATTTTCTTTACAAACTTTTTATAACCATATTTATAATATGTATATTCTTTATTGTAGGAAAAGCCCTTACCTCTAATGATGTGTAAGAAATCACTTATCTCCTACAAAATCTAGTCAAAGGTAGAATTTCTTTGACTCATCTCCTTTCATATGGTTCAGTTTTCAGCTAATCACTATGCATATGATTGGGATTCTCTCTCCATACTTTCTATGCTTAATAATCTATGAATCAGCAGCAAAAATTATACTAGGACAGTATATCATAACTCTCCTATACAATAGACAGTCTAATCTCAAAAGCATTATGTAACAAATCTCAAGAACACCTAACTAACACAAAATAGATCATTGTAAGTGCAAATGGAAAACTAAACAGTGTTCAGTGGAAGAAAAAATAAACTCTGATTTAGTAATCTGGGGAGATCTTTTATAGGACCTTAATTATGGGTGAAATCTTCAACTGATGAGTGTAATGTGGGACCGGGGAGAAGGCAAAGTGCTGGTTTGAGCAGAAGAGACAGCCTGAGCAAAAGAACGTAGGCAAGGGTGTTGGTTATTATTACCAAGGAGATGAAAAAGATGATCCTAGATCATAAGGAGATAAAACTATCTAATTTGGAAAAGTAATAAGTACTTTCATAGGAAGTGATGTCTGAGCTAAGACTTAAAACAAAAGGGTAGGCGTTACTTGGCAGAAGTGGAGTAGAAGTGGGGTGGGGAGTGAAGAGTGAGTCCATAGGCAAACATCCAAAAGAAAGCTGCTCAGTACCAGATAGATAAGAGTGTCCAGAATCAAAGACATAAATTTATGAATAGAGGGATAAGCCTGGATTCCTATAATGGCTGGATAATGAAAAGTTCACACAGAGAAAGGAATAGGAGAAGAAATGATACAAGCCAAACCAGGAGGGTCTTACTAAGAATTGTACATGACAGCCAAATGCAATGAATTATCCTCAATTTCAGACAATTTGAAAACACTTGAAAACGAACAACAGGGGCACCTGGGTGACTCAGTCAGTTATGCATATGCCTTCAGCTCAGGTCATGATCTCAGGGTCCTGGGATCAAGCCCCACATCAGGCTTCCTGCTCAGCATGGCATCTGCTTCTTACTCTCCCTCTGCTCCTCCCCCTACTTGTGCTCCTTTGCTATCTCTCTCTCAAATAAATAAATAAAATCTTAAAAAAAAAAAGAAAGAAAATGAACAACAGAGCAGAAAATACTATTGTGTCAATGTTAAATTTATTGGGTATAAAATTGGAACATGGCTGTAGAAGAAACCATCCTTGTCATTAGGTTATCTGTTGAAATATTTAGGGTAAAAATACATGATGTTCACAACTTATTTTGAAATGATTAAGCTAACTGAAATAAGTCAAGCAGAGAAAGTCAACTATGATATGGTTTCACTTACTTGTGGAACATAAGGAATAGCATGGAGGACATTAGAAGAAGGAAAGGAAAAATTAAGAGGTTGGGAATCAGAGGGGGAGAAAAACCATGAGAGACTATGGACTCTGAGAAACAAACAGGGTTTTAGAGGACAGGGAGGTGGGGAGATGGGTGAGTCTGGTGATGGATATTAAGAAAGGCATGGATATTAAGGAGGAGAACTGGGTGTTATACACAAACAATGCATCTTGGAACACTGCATCAAAAACTAATGAAGACGTTTTGCATGGAGCACTGGGTGTTGTGCAAAAAGAATGAATACTGTTACGCTGAAAAAATAAATAAAAAAATAAAATAAAATAAAAACAAAACAAAAAAAAACTAATGAAGTACTGTATGGAGACTAATAACATAAAAAAAGAAATGATTTAAGAAAAAGAATATACATGTAACTACGTAATGAGAGATAGAGAAAGGAAATGTCATAAAATTTTAAAATTGATGAAGTCTATTTGGACATTTATTGTACTATTTTTTCAAATTTGCTGTGTGGAGTTTCTAAACTAAAAGTTAAGGAAGAAGACGGGTGCCTGGGTGGCTTAGCTGGTTAAGCAGCTAACTCTTAAACTACAGCTCAGGTCATGATCTTGAGGTCCTGGGACCGAGTTCCATGGTCAGTGGGGAGTTTGCTTAAGGAGAAATCCTTGCTTAAGGATTTCTCATCTCTCCCTCTGCGCCTCCCCAGCTTCTCTTAAATAAATAAATAAATCTTTTAAAGAGTTAAGGAAGAGGAGTAAATATTGTTAATAATAAAAAGTTAAGGAAAAAAGAAAAGGGAATCCTATGAAACTAAAAAAAAAAACCTACAAAAACTCGATGTTTGACGGCAATAGGAAAAGTCAATCATTGAGGATCGTTTAAATAAATACACTCATACAATGGAACACTCTGGCAAAAGCATCAGAACACTGCTTATATACTACTATAGAAGAATAACCAAGTAATAAAAACAAGACACAGAAAGGTAAGCTTAGTAGGCTACTAATGAGGTAAGAAAGGGACAAAATAAGAATATATAGCTGTATTTGTTTAGATAACGTAAAGAAACTAGGCAGATAGTTAAAAGACTAATAATAGTGGTTATTTTTTACACAAGTGAGGGGGATTAGGTAGGTGAAAACACACGTTTTTACAGGTTTTTCTATGTCCTTTTAATATTTTTTAGAAGATTTTATTTATTTATTTGAGAAAGAGAAAGAATGAGAGAGAGCGAGCATGAGAGGAGGAAGGTCAGAGGGAGAAGCAGACCCCCCGCTGAGCAGGGAGCTTAATGTGGGACTCAGTCCAGGGACTCCAGGATCATGACCCTAGCTGAAGGCAGTTGCTCGACCAACTGGGCCACCCAGTCGCCCTTAACAATGCAAATATATTGGCCAGAAAGTAAATTAAATGCACTGAAAAGCAAAGAAATTCAACTCAAGAAATAAATAAAAGAAAAATCATATGATAATCTCAGTAAATGCAAAAAGAGGCATCAGTAAAATTCAGTGTCCATCTATAATTTTTTTAAGAATCCAAAATGTAGCAAATGATAGATGCAAACACCAAACCAAAACAAAAACACTAAAAACTTAAGAAACATCATACTTAAATGATAAAGCATTTGAATCTTTCTATTTAAAAAAAAAAAAATAAATATGTCCTCTACCACTGCTGCTAGTCTTCATTTTACTGGAAGTCTTATCCAATGTAAGCACAGAAAATAAATAAATAAACAAGCAAATAAATAAATAGATGTATTAGAAATAGAAAGAATGAACATTACTGTCATCATTTGTAGATGTATGATTTTCTACATATAAAACCAAAAGAATCTATAAAAATCATTTAAATCAGTAAGAGTTCATCAAAGTTGCTGTATACAAGATCAATATAAGAAAATTCATAACATTCATATATATAGCAACAATAGTCAATTATTATAATCAATCAAAAGATACAGATCTCGTAATAAAGGTCTCATTTATAGTTCTTCACTCATTTAATCAACAAACATTTATTTAGCAGACCTATTCTATACCAGGCATTCCCCTAACACTTCATCTAGACCAGGGAAGTTAATAGTAGACCGACAAGGGAGTTCCAATATTAGTGATGATGGTGGTGTGCCATTATTTTGTTTATAACCAATACACATGATAAATCAGTACATTACCTAGCATGCTATAAAGTGATGAAGTTGAAGAATAAAGACAAGTAGAACAGGGTAAGGAACTTAAGGTTTCCATACGGATGGGAGTTCTGTGCACTATGAAACATGATGGTCAGGGTAGGCCTCTTTGACCAGTGAGGTATGAGCAAAGACAGGAAGAAAGGGAGTGAGTGAGTCACATGGGTCTCTGGTGAAGGAGCTTTCCAGGCAGATAGTATAGCTAGTGAAGGCCCTCAGGTAGGAGTTTTCCTGCCTGGTTGGAGGAAGGACAAGGAAACCAGTACAGTAGAATGTGGATGGAGGAAGCAGGAGGAGAAGAGGGTGTGGTGGGAGCAGAGCAGGGCAGAGGTGATTATAATCAGAGTCATTTATTCTAAGAGAATTGGTAAGCCTAGGAGTGATATATTCTGACTTAACTTAAAAAAACAAAAATAGGAATCGATTCCATTTACAATTGCACAAAAACCCATAAGTACTTAGAATAAACCTAACCAAAGATGTAAAAGGTCTATACTCTGAAAACTACAGAATACTTATGAAAGAAATTGAAGATGACACAAAGAAATGGGAAAACGTTCCATGTTTATGGGCTGGAAGAACAAATATTGTTAAAATGTTTATGCTACCCAGGGTGCCTGAGTGGGCTCAGTTGGTTAAGCATCTACTTCAGCTCAGGCCATCATCACAGAGTCCTAGCATGGAGCCCTGCATTGGGCTCCCTGCTCAGTGGGGAGCCTGCTTCTCCCTCTCCCTGCCACTCACCCTGCTTGTACTCTCTCTAATACTGTCAAATAAATAAAATCTTAAAAAAAACAAAGTCTATGCAACCCAAAGCAATCTACATATTTAATGCAATCCCTATCAAAATATCAATAGTATTTTTTATAGAACTAAAACAAACAATCCTAAAATTTGTATGGAACCACAAAAGACCACAAGTACCAAAGAAAACAAAACTGGAGGTATCACAATTCTGGACTTCAAGTTATATTATAAAGCTATAGTAATTAAAACAGTATAGTATTGGCATAAAAATAGACACACAGATCAACAGAATAGAACAGAAAACCCAGAATAAACCCCCAATTAAATGGTCAGTTAATCTTTGACAAAGGGGGAATGAATATCCAATGGGAAAAAGACAGTCTGTTCAACAAATGGTGCTGGAAAAACGGACAGCCACATGCAGAAGGGTGAAATTTCTTTCACCATACACAAAAATAAATTCAAAATTGATTAAAAACCTAAAACCATAAAAATCCTTGAAGAGAACACAGGAAGTAATCTCTCTGACATCAGCTGTAGCAACATTTTTCGAGAAATGTCTCCTGAGGCAAGGGAAATATAAGCAAAAATAAACTATTGAGGCTACATCAAAATAAAACTTCTACTTAGTGAAAGAAACAATCAACAAAACTAAAAGGCAACCTACGGAGTGGGAGAAGATAACTGACATGTATGATAAAGAGTTAGTACCCAAAATATATAAAGAACTGATACAACTCAACACCCCAAAATCAAATAATCCAATTTAAAAATGGGCAGAAGACCTGAATAAATATTTCTCCAAAGAAGACATACAGATGGCCAATGGAGCCATGAAAAGGTGCTCAACATCACTCATCATCATGGAAATGCAAATCAAAACTATAATGAGATATCGCTTCACATCCGTCAGAATTGCTAAAATCAAAACCACAAGAAACAAAAATTTTTGGTGAGGATGTAGAGAAAAAGGGACCCTCTTACACTGCTAGTGGGAATGCAAATTGGTGCAGCCATTGTGGGAAGCAGTATGGAGGCTCCTCAAAAAATTAAAAGTAGAACTACCTTATAATTCAGGAATCACACTCCCCCCCAAAATATAAAAATACCAATTCAGAGGGATATATGCACCTCTATATTTATTGCAGCCTTATTCACACTAGCCAAACTAAGGAAGCAGCCCAAGTGTCCATCAGTAGATGAATGAATAAAGGTGTAGTGTATATATATACAATAGGATATTATTCAGTCACAAAAGAGAATGAACTCTTGCCATTTTCAACAACATGGATGGAGCTAGAGAGTATAATGCAAGTCAAATAAGTCAGTCAGAGAAAAACAAATACCATATTATCTCACTCATATGAAGAATTTAAGAAACAAATGAGCAAAGGCAAAAGAAGAGAGAGAGAGACAAACTTAGAAATGGACTTTTTTAATTACAAAGAACAAACTGTTGGTTACCAGAGGAGAGGTGGGTAGGCAGATGGGGGAAATAGGGGATGGGGATTAAAGAGTACCTTTATCATTTTGGGAAAAAAAATAAAATAAAAAGTAAACAAAACAAACATAAACAAAGCATAAACATAAAAACATGTATTTAAAATTGTTGGCAAATAGCAAGTAGTCATGAAAAGCTATAAAAATAAAAAACAAAACAAAAAGAAATAAAACCACTGGGCTGTCATTGAGAATACATGGAAGGGGAGGACTACAGAGGCAGGGACGTGAGCACAAGGATTCATGAGGAGACTACCATAATCACCCAGGCAAAACATGCAAGTGGCTCAGTCCCCAGGACAACGGTGGAGATGGTGAGAAATGATAGGATTCTGGACCTATTTAGAAGATACAGCCCAGGGGCCACTTCCTCTGAGGAAGTGAAAGCTCTTTTGATCTGAATAGCTGCAAGGATTGAATGCCTTTACCAAGATGGGGAAACTAGGTCAAAGAGATTTTGAGTGGGAAGATGAAGAATTCTGTTCATGAGACCTTGTTGACTGTCTCTCTGGAAAGGCTGTGCTTGGACTTCTGAATTCAGTACTCACCACCAGCCTTTGCCTGCACACACACACACACACACATTCTCTCACCCACATATTCCTATACACACTCAAGCACTCTCACACATCTACATAGACACTTACACACTCATACTCCATTAGCAAGTGCTCTCATGGATTTCTCCCAAATATGTTCCCAGCCTCTTCAATGAGAACAACCTTTTCAAAAAGACTATGAAGGAAAGAGGCTTAAAATTGCCTGTAAGAAAAATAAGGCCATAAACTAAAGTAGCAAGAAGAAACCAGATACCCAGGATTTTTTCATATATATTTAAAAATGTGCAGGCATGTGTGTAATCTATCAGCCAGTGGTTCTTCTTGTTCCTGGAATGCAGTGAAGCAACCTGACTGCCCAAGCCAGCTACTGTGTAAGGTAATGCTGTTCAGCAATCCCAGAGTACAGGAATGTCTTTGGTGGTTTGAAGCCCTTAACATATTCCCTGGAACACTCAGTGTTCAAAAGTAACGCATAGTGACAAGTAAGATGTGACAGTATTTTTCAAAATGTGAGGGTTTGGGTAGAACATATGGACATACCAGGGACATCAGACACTGTGATCATATTAACATCACTGTGATCATATAAACATCATTTGTCACCTTGTGACAATTCATACAAAGGGAGAGGTGCCTAACCCTATCTCAGTACTCCCTAAGAGCCCCCTTGTGAGTAGTTTCTTTACATCTTTCTTCGTCTGGGTTCCCAGGGACTTACTCTACCACATGAATGAAAATCTTTAAGTTTATTGTTGCTGCTGCTTTAGAGAGAGAGAGCTCAAGTGGGGGTTGGGGGGCTGGAGAAGGACAGAGGGAGAGGGAGAGAAAGAATCTTAAGCACGGTCCACACCCAGTGTGGAGGCCCATGCAGAGCTCAGTCTCACAACCCTGAGGCCAAGACCTGAGCTGAAATCAAGACTCAGACACTTAAACAACCGAGCCACCCAGCCATCCCTCTTTAAGTGTTTTTTATCACTTACATATGGAATCTGAAAAAAAAAAAAAAAAGTCAAATTCAGAAACAGAGTAGAAAAGTGGATGCCAGGTGCTGGAGGACAAAGGGAGAGATTGGTAAAACAGGCGGCAAACTTTCAGCCATAAGATGAATAAGGTCTGAAGAGCTAATGTATAACGTGATGATTATAGTGGATAACACAATCGTATAATTGAAAATTGCTAAGAAGGTGGAACGTAATTTTTCTCACACACACAAAAAGACAAATATGTGAAGTGATGGATATGTTAATTGTATGGGCATAATCTTCCCAAAGTATACATGTATATCAAATCATCAAGATGTACACTTCAAATATCTTCCAACTTTATGTGTCAATTATACCTCAACAAAACTGAAAAAAAAGAAAGAATTGATACCTCTTAATTCACAATGCAGTGAATATCTGTGTTGCAAACACTAGGTTTGTGAAAAACTCACCCTGTACACACTTTCTGTGACTGTGTTCCCCATCGATGTCCCATTACCATTATAGGATATGCTAGATTTCAGCTTTAGAAGACAAAGTGGTGTTTGGGACCAAAGGGTATTACACTAAGTGAAGTTGGTCAGACAGAGAAAGACAAATAACACATGATTTCACTTACATGTGGCATTTTTTTTAAAAAAGGAAAAAACAAACTATAAAAACAGAAAATAGAAACAGACTCAGAAAATATACAAAACAAACTGGTGGTTGCCAGAGGAAACAGGGGTGGGGAATGAGCGAAATAGTGAAGGAAATTAAGAAGTACAAACTTTCAAGAAATATAGTAAATAAAGGAAAAAACAAAACAATACAAAACAAAACAGTTGCTTTATCTTTAATAGTAGGTAAAACATAGAGACAGCATTGGGTTTGGCGACTCTGCAAATTGCACATTGGGGTGTCTGGGTGGCTCAGTGAGTTAAAGCCTCGGCCTTCGGCTCAGGCCACGATCTAGGGTCCTGGGATCGAGGCCCGCATTGAGCCCTGCATCAAGCCCCGCATTGGGCTCTCTGCTCATCAGGGAGCCTGCTTCCCTTCCTCTCTCTCTCTGCCTGCCTCTCTGCCTAGTTGTGATCTCTGTCTGTCAAATAAATAAATAAAATCCTAAAAAAAAAAAAAGACCCAAAGCAGGAGTCACCTGCAAGATATTTCCCCTCCTGCCTTTTGTAAAAAACAAAAACAAAAACAACAAAACAAAACAAAACAAAAAAACCCACAAAAAAACAAACAGAAAAACCCTAAATCTATTAGAGACATTATCATAGATGTACTGAAGGAGAAGGAGATAGAGGTAGGATTATCAAAAGATGGGGAGATCTGGCCAGCACCAGAGAAAAAGCTGGATGGGAGAGGAAGCATGAGGAGATGGATGGTCCTCTTAGGGCAATGCCACATGGAAGTCCCAGGCTTCCCCAGGCATGGCTGTGAATTCCCTCCCAGGAGACTGCAAGCTGGGCCATCCCAACTTCCAGTGCCCAAACAGAAACAGAAGCAGTAGAGCCACTGAAACCGCAGTCTCCACAAAGCCTGGGAGTCAGAGTAGACTGATGAATAGAGGGACCTCCCGATACCATGGTGCCGCCAGAGCCCAGGGACAATTGCAAAACCCTGGAGAAAGGGAGCTTCAATTACCACAGAGATTGGGTGTCTCACCAGTCAGAGGATGGGAGCTCAAAATCAGGCTTACGTTGATTAAAAAGAAAAAAAAAAAGATGTAAAAACAAACAAGCAATGCTTAATGCGAAAGTATTGTAGTTTGTAGGCTCAGATTCATACATTACTCAACATAATTGTAATAATCTCCGTCAAAGACTCCAGGCACCCAAACTGAAGTGGGATGAGAAGAGGAAAAGGAGATGGGAGATAAGAATGGACTCACACCAAGAAGTCATCCCACCTGAAGGGAGAGAGGGAGAGAATGAGGCTCTAACGTGACCCTGAAGTCTCTAATGTGATGGCTGAAGGACTGCAGCATCTTTAGCTAAGAAAGACAATGAGAGGATTTGAAGGAGAAAGTAATGATCCTAGCTGATTAGAAGAGCTAATATGAAGTGTATATGTAAATCTTCAACAGGAATTTGTAAAAAGAAGACTGGAGCTGAGAAACGATATATGGGTTGGAAATTTTTTAAAAAGTCTAGAAATCACCAAGATAAAAGTGACGTTGTCATCATGGGATTAGATAAGACCACATGAAGAATGCAGGAAATAAGAGAAGAGCCACAGATTAAGCCGGATAAGCAAAGGGAGACTGGAGGAACAGATGGCATTGAGCAAGATTTCGAAGGAACCATTCCAGAGATGGAAGAACTAGAGAAGACAGTGTCTCAGGGGCTAAATGCATAGAGAGGGTCCATTTCTCAGTTACTTGAGAAAGAGCAGTTTTTCATAATGCAAGTAAAGGACTAGTGGAGGAGGAGAGAAGGCAGGAGGCAGAAAAAGAAGTATTTGCATTAGTTTCCTGGGGCTGGTATAACAAGGTACCACAAACAGGGTGGCCTGAACAAAAGAAATGTACTCTTTCACAGTTTTGAAATCTGGGAGTCAGAAGTCAAGGTATAGGCAGAATTGGTTCATCTTGAAGGCTGTGAGGGAAGCACCTGCTCCCAGCCCCTCTCTTGGCTTTGTCAATGGCCATTTCCTGCCACCACCACCACCACCCACCATGTGTCTTCACATTATCTTTCCTCTGTGTGCATCTGCCTCTGAGTTCAAATGCCCCTTTTAAAAAGCCACATAGAACTAGCATCCACCCCCGTGACCTCATCTTCACTGTTTATACCCTGTTTCCAAAAGAGTTCACATTCTGATATTCGGGATGTTAATGCCTTCAACACAGAAAATGTTAGGAAGGACAATTCAAGCCATGACAGTAGCCAAGGGAAAGGTGGAATAACGTCTTCAGGGTTGAGCTGCAAAGTTTTGTTTTCAATTTTGTGAGACTAAAATGTAACTGAGGGAAGGTTGTTAGGGCCAATTTAATGTTAAAACCTGTTTAACTATTAGGGCCTGCTTAGCCAGAGCAACTCCATATTGCCTAGGTAGCCATATTGTTGTTTACATCCATGGACTTCATTCTGGGAATAAACGCCCCAGTAGTTCCTGGTATGGTTCCGGGTATCGATTCCGGAAGTAAACGCCTTAACAATAGAAGCCAGGTACCTTGGGTCTGCGGTTATGCCGTGTAAAACCAGCCTGTGAGATCGGGAGGGGGTCGCTCTCTTTGGAGGTGGCCCTGGCCGGTCAGTCTGACTTCTAATGCTTGGCATAGAATAAAGCTCTACATAACGTTCACTTTGTCTCAGTCTCGTTCCCCTGGCCGGTCAGCCTGACTTCTAATGCTTGGCATAGAATAAGGCTTTGCATAACTTTCACTTTGTCTCAGTCTATTCCTTTGATAACAGACCCCAACAAGGTGAGAAGGGGTAACTGAAAAATGAATAGAGATTCAAATGGAAGAGATGGGAATGGTGGGACCTGGAATGGTGGGTGGAGGCTTAGATTTGAAAATGAGAGGAGTTGGAGAAAAGGTGGGAAGGAGATAAGGGCAAGGAACAAGAGTCAAGCAATTTCACCTTTCATGGCCTCATGACTCCGATGTTAAGTAAAGCCTGGCTGGGAGTTTTACAAGAGGATAAAATTTTTAGACTGGTGATTATGGGGGATGGAGCAGGGGATTAAGAGATGATAAATAAAGAAATTCATGAGGCTAACTGATAATAGATCATTTCCTTTTAAAATAGATCTAATCAGGGGTGCCTGGGTGGCTCAGTGGGTTAAAGCCTCTGCCTTTGGCTCAGGCCATGATCCCAGGGTCCTGGGATCGAGCCCCACATCGGGCTCTCTGCTCCGCAGGGAGCCTGCTTCCTCCTCTCTCTCTGCCTGCCTCTCTGCCTAGTTGTGATTTCTCTCTGTCAAATAAATAAAATAAAATAAAATAGATCTAATCAGAAAAATTATGCAAGTGCTTCATCTTTTTTCTGAAGTAGAAATAGAGAAAACGGGTGATTGAGTTCCTCACAAGTAGCCCTCGTGGCCCATGCTGAAGAGTATGAGGAGGGAAGCCAGGAAAAGGCAAAAGGAAAGGGGCTGCAGGGAGATCAGGGTCAGTGATGCTTTGGAACCAAAGCAGTCACAGGACTGAGAAGCTGAAGTAAAGGGCTTTGGAGTGATGAACATCATGGAGATCTATGGCCACAGTATTGAAATTCTCCAAGAGAATGCTGAAGTAGCACAGAAAGGTTGTAGAGATTAAAGGCATGAGAATGTTAAGCCCTAAGAAAATGCCTTCTCTGGTGTCCACTTCAAATAGACTCACTTTCACTATTATGATTATGATAGCAATATTACCTTGAGTTGTAATAATAGTCACTATACAAGCAGAGTCGTGCAGGCAGCGGAAGCGTGCTGGGCCCATCCTAGTCACTATACAAATCCATGTTTTGTTTGTATTTAAGGGCTGTTAAAAAAACAAAGAGGCTGAGGAAGAGAGGAGGAGGAGGAGGTTAGATGGAAGGGAGGAGGAGGGAGGGGGCAAAAAGGGAAGAGAGGGAGGGAAAGGGGTAGGGATGGAAGAAAATGTACAAAGAATTATTGTAAAAGTCATAAGTAAAAGAGAGAGAGGAAACTTTCTCTAAGCGGCTAAACTTAAGGAGCTAGTGAAGATTCTGTAAACAAAATGGCAGCAGGTAGTTTTAAATCTAGTGATCATGGAATACGATGTTCTTCACTTGCTTCCTTAACTCATCCCCTTCTTAGATGGGCATAAACATTTCTGAGGGACTTTCTAAATCAGATTTCCCCTGGAAATGAAGGCATATAGTTCACTAAGCTTTAAATTAACCCACAAGTTAAGGCTACAGTAAGTTTACCAATGTGAAGATCCCATCACATTGTACATTTTCCCAATGCTTGCAGGCAAATGCAATACTATTTATACTGATTTTGCCTGTTAGTAATGAAATTGTTTCTAATTTATGTTCTGTGAAAAGTGACATCTGCTTTTAATTGGGAAGTTCATTAAAAAATCAGACAAGTAAAACAAATTATTCACTAAAATGAAGACAGAGGAATTGAAATGCACTAATGCAGGTGCCTTTACTGTTTGGGGACTCACTTAATTTCTGCCTTGAGACATTTCAGATCCAGACCCCACTTTATTTTTTAAATTACATAAAACATTATAAAAGAAACAAACTCTGCTTCATTTTATGCATTTTCATTATAATCATCAGGGATGCTATAAGCTAATTTACTGAAGCAATATGTTTTATAGTGGTTTATAGTGGTTTTACCATTTTCTCCCATACCTTTAGTGAAAGAATTTGGACATGTAATGAAAGTTCGAGTTGCAGTATAGTCAGCTTCTTTATATAGGTTAATATTTGCCACAGTGGGAAGAAAAATGATGTATAATATATTTACATGGTGTAATAACATGCAATCATTAAAAAACATGTTTAAAATATGCATTTAAATGGAAAAATATGAGATGTCTGTGTGGCTCAGTCAGTTAAGCATTTGCCTTCAGCTCAGGTCATGATCCCAGGGTGCTGGGATTGAGTCCCACATCAGGCTCCCTGCTCAGTGGGGAATTTGCTTCTCCCTCTGCCTGCTCTGCCTGCTGCTCCACCTGCTTGTGCTCTCTCTCTCTCTGATGAATAAATAAATAAAATCTTTAAAAAAATAAATAAAAATAAATGGAGAACAACATTGAGATACCACCTGACACCAGTTAGAATGGCCAAAATCAGCAAGACAGGAAACAACGTGTGTTGGAGAGGATGTGGAGAAAGGGGAACCCTCTTACACTGTTGGTGGGAATGCAAGTTAGTGCAGCCACTTTGGAGAACAGTGTGGAGACTTCTGAAGAAATTAAGAATAGAGCTTCCCTATGACCCTGCAATTGCACTGCTGGGTATTTACCCCAAAGATACAGATGTAGTGAAAAGAAGGGCCATCTGTACCCCAATGTTTATTGCAGCAATGGCCATGGTCGCCAAACTGTGGAAAGAACCAAGATGCCCTTCAACGGATGAATGGATAAGGAAGATGTAGTCCATATACACAATGGAGTATTATGCCTCCATCAGAAAGGATGAATACCCAACTTTTGTAGCAACATGGACGGGACTGGAAGAAATTATGCTGAGCGAAATAAGTCAAGCAGAGAGAGTCAAGTATCATATGGTCTCACTTATTTGTGGAGCATAACAAATAACATGGAGGGCATGGGGAGATGGAGAGGAGAGGGAGCTGAGGGAAACTGGAAGGGGAGATGAACCATGAGAGACTATGGACTCTGAAAAACAACCAGAGGGTTTTGAAGGGGCGGGGGGGTGGGGGTGGGAGTTTGAGGAACCAGGTGGTGGGTAATAGGGAGGGCGCGTACTGCATGGAGCACTGGGTGTGATGCCAAAACAATGAACACTGTTATGCTGTAAATAAACAAATAAACAAATTTAAATAAATAAATAAATAAATAAATGGAGAAATGCTTATGATATAATGCTAATTATAACTCACACTGCAAAACAATATATACACAATTGTATATGTATATTATATGCATACATATATAATACATATATATAATTATACACATATGTGTAATTGTATATAAAAAAACAGACGTAGAGTATATTATACACACATACATAGTTTGGGGATACTCAATTTTATGTATGTTTTATATTTCCTTCCCATTTCCATACCCACCCACACAGTATGGGTGATTTTAACTTTCTTTTATGTATTTTCTCATTTTTCCAAAATGAAAATGTACTATGTAATCAGAAAAAAAAATAAACATATTTTCTTAAAAAAATTTTTTTTAAATTTTATTTATCTATTTGAGAGAAAGAACATGCACGTGTGAGAGTGCAAGCAGGGAGAGGGGGCAGAGGCAGATTCTGTGCCAGTGTGACCAAGGTGGAGCTCAGTTTGGTGGGGGAGATGGAACACAGCGCTCAGGAACAATCCTGCCACCCTAAGATCATGACCTGACCTGAAACCAAGAGTAAAGTTCAACTGACTGAGCCACCCAGGTGCGACCCTAAACATATTTAAAGAGTCACTTCCTTGTAGTGGTTCTATTAATGAGAATTATGCATTTATAATATTCAAATAAGCATGCAAGAGATTCTGCTTTACTTCCTTATCTCATAGATATAAATATTTTATAAATCTAAACTTGACTTTTCCTCTCAATAAAGTTTATGTGGGACCTAAGCAGTGGTATTTTTTTAAGATCTCCAAATAATATTATTTAAAGGAACCTGAGGCCAAGATCACAAATCCAATTTATGAAATCATTCAGCAACAACCACAAAATATTTTCAATGACTTGGAAAATTGGATTATATAATGTATCATGGAAGATTTAATCTTGAAGCTGAGGAATGTGAATTCTACTATATTAAAACATTGAAGATGATATTTCTGCACACGTCAGAATGCCAAAGATTATTGTTAATCAAGGACTTTATAAAATATATATATTTATTTGGAAAATTAAGGAGAATATGGACACACATGAAATCGATGGTGAAAACCTCTAAGTTAGTGTCAGTTCAAATCTTGTGGGGAAATTTATTAAAATGCAGATTCTGACACAATAAGTTTGGTGGTTAGAGTCTGGAATTCTGTATTTCTAAGACTTCCAGATGCCGCTGCTGTCTGGGGGCCACACACTGAAAAACACAACTGTAAGTCTTTTTTAAGTCTTTAACATGGCAGTTACACATTAACAGTTAACGTAGCACTCTACCTAAAGTTTCATCAAAATTGCAATAACTTTTTAAGTGACTCTTCTGTCTTTGATATCACTCTCTCTCATTCTTATTTTTCACAGTTTCCAAGGTAATTTACAAAAATGCAAATCAGTTTAAGCCATTACTACACTTGGATGGTACCTCATTGCCTGTCATGCCTCTAACCCAAATGCTTATAGGAGCCAGGCATATAATGTAAATGAGGTGAAGCAAAGGTGGGAGGGGAGGTAGTAGGAGGAATGGTAGGGACTGTGGAAAACTGGAGGGCATGTGTCTTTTTTAAAGGAAATAGCTATTATGGGTCTCCAGACAAGTGTTGCTATGTCTGTATGGAAAGGTGAGCCTGATATTGCCAGATCTCCCATTTTTTTTTAGAAGGAGAAGAAATCTGGGTTGCGTTTTTGATAAAAACATCACCATTTTAAAAATGACAATAAATTTCCTTTAAAGATTGATTGATTGATTTTATAGAGAAAATGAGTTCAGGGAGGAACAAAAAGAGAGAGAAACGTTAGCAGACTCTTCCCTGAGCTCAGGGCCCACATGAGGCTCCATCTCATGACCCTGAGATCATGACTGGAGCCGAAACCAAGAGTTGACACTTAACCCACTGCACCACCCACGGGCCCTGACAAAAAAATTTAAAAAAAAAAATCCTGATGCCCCAGACTACCTGGAATCTCTGAGCACAAGATCCAGACTTCAGTATTTTTTCAAAGCTCCCAGGTGATGCTAGTGCACACCAACTATAAAGGGTCTGAAAGTGAACCAAGGTTTGAAGCAATATTAGTGAGAGGATTAAAGGTCCACACAGTGGTATGAAAATTACTTCAAACTGAAAACATCTGAACCAGCAGTCACAGAAATATTACCTAAACTTAAACAAAATCTCCTGAAAATACAACTACCATTGGCCCTCTTCTCAGGGAATTTCCTAATTGAAAGAAGACTGACCCCTACCAGCATAAAGTACAAATTCAGCTGCCATTAACTCTTCACACTGGGAAGAAGACAGACCGCCCATTTCGTTAGCATCAAAAAGCCCAATAGAACCTTGTATACTCATTGAGACCCTAAGCCCCCCAAACATTTTTGTTAAATTTATATATATAATCATCAGCTTCTGGCTATTCCACAAATTTCCCAGTACTGAGACCTCCCATGCATGTATGAAAATAAACCTTATCTTTACTCCTGTTAATGTTTGTTATCCATTAATTTGCAGGCACTGAATCACTGGACACAAATTGGAAGAGGAAAAGTTCTTGTACTTCCAGTATAAGTTCATTCCTGAAAGCAGTTCTTATATGAACATTATTTCTGATGTGTAGAAGAAGGAATGATTACACCTTCTCAAAATAGATAATAAGGAAGTGTTTGTTTACATATTACTTTAATACATCTTAAAACCAACTTTGAGGGGCACCTGGGTGGCTCAGTGGGTGAAAGCCTCTGCCTTTGGCTCAGGTCATGGTCTTAGGATCCTGGGATCAAGCCCCGCATCGGGCCCTCTGCTCAGCGGGGAGCCTGTTTCCCCCTCTCTCTCTGCTTGCCTCTCTGCCTACTTGTGATCTCTGTCAAATAAATAAATAAAATCTTAAAAATAAATAAATAAAACCAACTTTGAGTTTCAAAGTTTGAATTCAGGCCTTGGGGAATCAAATTAATACATGATAAAATCTAATGGTATTTAAGGTTTTAAGCAAAGGATGATTTATAATCATCAATATCTGCTATTTCTTTATCTGTGACATATATAAAAGGAAAATATTTTTCATATTTAGTAAAGAAAATATATAAAGGAAATATAATGATTTAACATAATTTATTCCTAGTCAAAGGTTATAACAAAATATTTTTTTTCTGAATAAGACATTATTCTGAATAAGGCATTACATTTATTAAGAGATAAAAAACTTTTCAGGGGCACCTAGGTGGCTTAGTGGGTTAAGCCTCTGCCTTTAGCTCAGGTCATGATCCCAGGGTCCTGGGACAGAGCCCTGCATCCAGCTCTCTGCTCAGCAGGGAGCCTGCTCCCCCACCCCCTGCCTGTCTGCATGTGATCTCTCTCTCTCTCTGTCAAATAAATAAATAAAACCTTTAAAAAAAAAGTTTTCCATATTTCTTATTTGAGTATATTCCAGTAAGAAATGATAGAGGCATTTTCAAAATGTATTTTTAAAAAACTTAACTGCTTAAAAAAACGAGATAATACAGAACAGCTGCCTGCTGTTCAGTTTAGCTGGGGGGAGCAGAAACACCTACTTGCCCTATGTTACCAGATTATTTATATGTGTTTCACTAATGAATCCCCAGCTTGAGGCCTAATTTATGTGTAAAATCTCCTCTGAAAGACACACTCCCTCTTCCTCTCCTCATACTCACACCCAAACAAAACTCCAAAATGTAATATGCTGTTTCCTGTTTAAGGTCATATAAAAGTTGAATCTGTCTGTAAGAACAAGGGACAAGATGGTTGAAAAAGCATGGATGAAAACTATTTGAACATTTACACCATCCATGGAAAAAGAAAAGCAGCATTTTTGAGCAACCATTAAAATGTGGGTGTTTTCATAGTATTGTCTAACTGAATTTTCATGCCTTCTTCTTACAGGCGAGGAAAGTAAGGCTCAGAGAAGTCAAATGTTCCCAAAGTTACACAGTAAGTGACAGTAAGGATTTGAGCCTGTTCTTTCCCCCCCGTGTGGATGCAACCTATTATAACATTATTATTTATTTTTAGAAAACTTGCTCATCTAGGTGGGAAGAGGTTAGTAAAGATAGCTAAGGAAAGCATTTAACCAGCAATATCTGGTAGGTCCTTCCAAAAATCCCAATACTGTAAATAGGACTGGTTTCCTGGGCAAAGCACCATGTCATCACACAAGGCCCTGAATTTAGGAGAGTTGAGTGCTTGGTTTAATGCTCTGCTGTTGCTGTATTGAAATTTCAATAATTTACTAAGAAAATCCTCCATATTTTCATTTTACGCTGGATCCTACATATTAGGTAGCTGGTCCTTCCTCTAAAGGTCAACAAAGTGAGAATAAATTTTACAGAATAAATTTTACAGGACTTTCCTTGAGGAACCACAGTGGTTGGGTCTCAGTGTCAAGGGCAGATGGCTTAGAATAGAATAATGGCAGGTACCATGACAGGAGATATGCCAAGGGAGAGCTTTCTGGGTGTGAAGCTTTCTTTCCCCTCCTGTTTAGACAGTACTTGTGAATGTACCTTTTTCAGGACAGAAGATAGTAGCTGCAGTCCAGTAGCATCCAGAGGCAAGAAACAACATCAGGCTAGCACAAGAATCTACCAGATAGATAGCTAATGTATGAGAGGTAATCAAACTGACCTGTTTCTTAGTGAGTCCTCTCCAACTCTCACTAAGTGAATGGGATAGAACATACCCCAGGGAAATGGGTCGTGGAACAAAGAGAGATTGAAAGTCCAATCAGTGGGAGATCCTCCAAGGGATCCCCTCCTTTATATGTATCTGGGGTAGAAGGTAAAACCACAAATGGCTGAG
Organism: Meles meles; assembly: GCF_922984935.1. Taxonomy (NCBI): domain Eukaryota; kingdom Metazoa; phylum Chordata; class Mammalia; order Carnivora; family Mustelidae; genus Meles; species Meles meles. The sequence continues at coordinate 75,108,843 of NC_060074.1, forward strand.
CCCTAATTATAACAATAGAAGCTCTGCACTCAGGGGCACACCGCCTCCCACCAGAAGAGGACAAGCTGGAGTACCAGCTATCATACTTCCCATGCCTTATCCGTCAAATTTCTGATATCCCAAGGGAATACAAGCTCAGGGGAAAATAACATCTGATGAACATAAGCAACACACTGAAACACATGAATCAGAGGAAGGAGAATTAAGGCACTGGATAGCTCAAACAGCTAATGTGTGAATAAAGTACACCTTAAGATACAAGGATGAACATTAGATAAACGAAGCAGGTAAAAACAATTATGAAGCAGAATCAGTGTGAGGTACTGGCATGAAAACTGGGGAACCACTGAAGTGAAGAAACTTGGCAAGAGAGCTGAAAAACAGAAAAAGTGTGACAAGAGAGTCAGTGAGTTAGAAGGTCAAGCATTTCAGAAGGAATAAAGAAATAGGAGCCAGTTAAAATTGTGACGGATAGAAGTGGAGCATCCATATCTATACAACAGAACTTGCCACAGTCCTTTTAGAACTGGGGTTAGATGTCAACATATAATTTCTCCAGACTATGAGATTTTCCTCAGGGCGATGAGAAACCATGCTTAGTCCACAGCTACAGGGAATATAACCCCAATACAACTAAATTATGTAAGTAAACCATTTTTGTTTGTTTTAAAGAAGGCAACAATCCTGTGTAATTCAGGTCATCTCTTATGCTTAACATGTAGGGATTTTGATAGAATTTTCACTGATGAAACAAGTTTGACACCCACAGAATAAACTGCTGTTTAACCTTAATGAAAAAAATTAATCTCCTGGGGCGCCTGGGTGGCTCAGTGGGTTAAAGCCTCTGCCTTCCGTTCAGGTTATGATCCCGGGGTCCTAGGATCGAGCCCTGCATCGGGCTCTCTGCTCAGTAGGGAGCCTGCTTCCTTCTCTCTCTCTCTGCCTGCTTCTCTGCCTGCTTGTGATCTCTGTCAAATAAATAAATAAAATCTTAAAAAAAAATTAATCTCCTAAACAGACAAACCAAATGTTAAAAAATTTTAAAGAACTTTAAAAAATCATCAGTCATAGCAATCTTCTATAATTGCGTCTTTTATCAGTCTGGCAAATATTCATACCAAATACATAAAATGCCTCTGTATACTGCAGTGCTCAGAGAGAGGCCATAAACAAACAAACAAAAGCATCATGATTCCTATGAGATTTCTCTCCAGATAAATGCAGTCTACTGCTTCCCCTGCCTGCCTATACCCCAGCCCCTGCCATATCCCATCCTCCCAAATATGTAAATATTTATTTATCTTCCTTATTTTCAACCTTCATCTAGTTGTGCTGGTCCATTGTTTTCCAGAGCTTCAAGACTTGGCTGTACCTGCAACTATCAACCACTCAAGATACTAATAATAGAAAGTTCTCTTAAGTCTTGATACTGATTAGTTTTCACTGTTCCTATTCAATCTAATACAAATGGACTTTTGATTCCTTAGAGATCAAAATGGAGCACTTGTAAAGAACTTTAGTATTTATAGACCCCACATATACAAATAAGTCAATTGCCAAACAAGAAGACACAGTGGAAGAGGAGCATCTCCACACAGCCCCTCTGCTCATCTTGCTTTCAGTACTTCATGATTCCATTCTGCACATTCCACATACCTACTAGTGGTTGACTGGCTGGTAGCCATAACTTTTTTGCAAAATGAAGAAATGTGAAGCAAGTTAAGGAAATAGGGAAATGTAAATGGGAACAGCAAGAAAACGATACCTGGAAATCACAAAATTAATAGCACAATGAGACCTCAGTGTAGAAAAAAAATTTTTTTAAGAAAGCTAGTAGAATATAGATTTATGAGCTTTGGGTCTGGGATTAGATAAGACCTGAATCAAATTCCAACTCTGCCACTGACAAGATGTATTACATTGTCAAGTATTTTGCATCTCCAAGCCTCTGTGTTTTGTTTGTTCTGATCTATAAAATAATACATGCCCCTTAGGGGTTTTGTGCTAATTTAGATAATGCGTCTCTTATATTTAATATGGTGTTTAACAGATAGTAACTACTCAAAAGAAGATAGTTATTATTATTGTAGAGGCTGTTTTGTTCCTTATTACTCTAGAAGCCCAGTCAGTTGGTAGTGGTATTAGCTAATACTATCAGAATCTTTTCTTTGTAAATAATGAATTATTCAGAGAGGGTTTTAGTACTTCTCTACATTACCAACAGAAACATATTTTTTTAAAAGACCATGCATTTTAAAATTATTTTTAATGTGTCTCTTACCTTTGCTTGTATTATCAGTTCCTCATGTTTACAGATTAGCTCCTCATTGTCTGAAAGTGATGAACCTAAACTTTGTTCCTGTAAATCTCTTAAGGTTTTCTGAAACCAACAAGTAACCTAGGTAAGAAGCAACAAAGAGAGATCAAATTTCAAGTGATTAGAATAAGTAAGTCAAAATTCAAAAATATTTCCTTAACCTTTTCAAAACTTAAGCTATTTCAGCTTCTTTCTACATAAGCTCATCTCACGTATTAAATTAATATGACAGGTTTGTTTTTTCTTCATTTCAATCTACATAAGAGAGAAAAATAAAGTAATCCCCCAAAGCATGAAAATGATTTATCAGTTCAGTACATTACATGGAATGAAGGAAATAATTCAAAATCTCCTAACAATGAAGAACAAGAATAGATTCCCACAGTCTATAAATCATGCATTCTTTTAGAATATAAATCTTCCCTGGATAAGAATATGAATCTGAGTACAGTTACATAAACATACATGAAGATATTAGACAGCATAAGTAGAATTATATTTCCACTATAAAAAGACAATACAAAAATATTTCAGCAATGCAATTGCTATAATTGTTGAAAATCTGTATTCAGAAAATAAATGGAGAAGTTATTAAAATTCTACTGTATTATAAATAGCTAAGGGCATGACTCGCATTCATTTAGACTTGATTTACAATACATGGTTTACTCAGTGTTGAAACAACAAATAACAAAGGCCTTGAAAGAAGCTGTGCATTTTTAAATGGTAACGTAAGTGGACATGAAGCCCCTGGACGCAGATTCTTTATCTCAGTTAAATCAAAGAGAGTTTTACTTTCAAATCCTACACAGTGTTATCTCTATGATCACATCACAGGCACTGATCCTTAAGAGCCCACAACACACTAGACAGTTTCCAACTACTTGCTTGTTGGCATCATCTCTATTTCTCTCAACAACTCTCTAACAAGTATGTTATCATCATTGTAGAGATGTGGAGAGGTGAAGCAGCTTATCCAGGGCCATATAGTAAGTGGCAGAGCCAGGTTTGTCTCCAAACCTACATTATTCCAAAATACATGCTCTTTTCACTGCGCCGTGCTGCCATCTTAGGTAACCCAAAATCTTACAGCCCTGGCCATCAGGAGGAACGACTTCAAGACTGAAGAATAAATCCTGGCATCCCATTCAAAATGGTGTGTGGTGCCTGAACAAATGTACTTTGTTTTTTTTCCAGCCCAGGTTGTCTTGCCTTCAACCATCTCAGGATTTCTCTGAACTCTTATAACAAAGAGAAATGTGCAAAGCAGGTGGTCAAAGAGAAAGCTAGTTAGTCCTGAAGCTCCACATAGTAAATGTACACCTCCCTTCTCACCACACACACACTACACAAAAGTCAAGTTAGGAGTTCCTTAGAATAGAACATTCCATTATCATTACAGGGCTGATATCACCAAGCTGATTATGAGATCAAATGGTCTATAACAACACTTAGCACTTTTCAGCATGGAATAAGCAGTACAATTTGGGGTAAGAGGGTTTCTCCAACTTTCTGCCAGCTGGAGATCTTTGCTAACCAGCATTTTCACCTACCATCAGTGCAATTAAAAAATAATGGCAACTCTGTAGCAGTTTTCATATGAAGTACACCTCTTTTTTTTTAGAATACTTGGCAACCCATACACAATATAAATGTTTGCCAATCTCTATATCTAAAGTATTATATAGGTATAAACAATTATTTGAAGATAATCTGTCTTTCTGTTATCCCAATCAGAACTAGGTGTTATGTACAATATGCATATTAGAACACAAAAAGAGTATTTTATCAAGATCTATAAAGTTTATTCACTAATTTATTTAATTTTTATAAAAATTGTTTCTCACAAAAGATGCAGTGAACTCATATAAAACCACAACCAGAGGAATGATTTAAAGGTTTCATCAAAGAAACATGGGTCATGAATATAACTAAGTTTACGAGAGCATTTATTAAGTACTGGGAGTGAGTTTTATTTATTCTTAGCTAACATGGGAGGAACTCACAAATCTCAAGAATGCTTTAATAGGGAAAGTTAATATAGAATCTGAGTGAATAAAATAACGGGTACAAACAGGTGTTTGCTAATCTCTAAAAACAGGTGAGAACCCTGAACCCTCAGATAATCCTATTCAATTTTGTGAGTCAAAGACTTGTCATCTGGCGCATGCCAGCAGTGATGAAAGCTGGAGAGGAGTGAGTTGTTTTGATTTTTAAAAGGTATCTACTGACCTCATCCCCTAGATTTGGCAAATACTATTTCAAACCCCAAAGGATACTATTCCTGTACAGCAATACTATTCCTTATAAGAGAATGTAGTTAAAGATCTATGTTGGTATTCTGTGTATTTTGATCACATACTTTCCTGATAAAGCATACTGACTCTTTAGGTCTACACATTTTTACTACCAAATACACCCTGGGAGGAAACATAAAAACAAGTTGGCATAAAACTCAGAAGTAAGTAGTTCATCATCAGGGTGTTACCTCTCATCATGAGGCATCACATACATGAGTAGCCTTTTAGATCAGATTTACTGTATAGTGCTGTGGCATACACACAGGATAGGCTCTCAGAATCCTTCTGATGTAAAAGCATGACACCCTAAGTTACTGAGAGTGTGTCAACCATAATATTCTGGCACCCAATAATTAGTCATTGCATTCCACAAGTAGCTACTGCAGACAGCTGCATAGATATTCCAAGAGCACTTTTTATAAGTATTTAAATTATATCTGCTGCTGTTCAAAAGCCTGAGTGATAAGAACAGTAAATGATGCATCAGGACATTCTGTAGAACATGATCCTTGTAAAAGGATGGAAACATAAGCCAAAGGTTCAGGGGATGCAGAAAAGAAGGAAGAAAAAACCATTCAGAGTATGCCCTGGAAATCAATTCTGGGCAGTGATAGATTAAGGAGAAAATTAGAACAATTCTCCTCTCTCTTCTCGGTTCCTACCTTTTAGCTCCAACTAAGCATTGTGCTCATGATCATTCCAAAAGTTTGACATGACATTGTAGGTACTCAGTGCCCAGTGGAGATAGAACAAAGATAGAGAAGGGATGGAGATCTTTTTTTTGTGGGGAGAAGGTGAACACCTATCAGAGAATGAAGGGAGATAGAAAGAGAAAGGAAGTCAGTAAAGATTCAAAGCAGAAGCAATCAGTAATGTTTAATGAAAACCAAGAGCTGCCTTGGAAACGAAAGAGGAGTGCCAGGAAAACCCACTCAAATGCTGTATGTAGACCTGCATGGTCCTATATGGTAGCCACTAATCATACATGGCCATTGAGTACTTGGATTGTACCAAGTCCAAAGTGAGATGTGCTCTAAGTATAAAATACACAGCAAATTTCACAGACTTTGTATAAAAAAATAATACAAATACTTGTTAAAAATATTCGTACTGATTAAATATTGAAGTACTATTTTAGATATATTAGGTTAAATAAAATGTATTATTGCTTTTTTACTTTTTATATGACTTTTTACTTTTTTAATGTGGCTACTAGAAAATTTCAAATCATATATGTGACTTGAGTTAAATCTTTATTGAACAGTTCTGTCATTCAAGGATATTTAGACTATCCATATTGGTTAAGTGAAGATCTAAGGACTGAGTTTTAATTAAGGGCAATTTAAAATAGCAGAGTCAAAAGAATGGTTCTGAATTGGTAAGCACTTATGGACCACTGAGGGGAGGATAAGGAAGTAGAACTAATGACACTTCCAATGAAACCTAATAGTTTAGTAAAGGAGAGATCCGATGACAGCTTTAAGGAGGCAGAGGCAACAACAGGGCCTCTCCACACTTTTTTCTTTATTTATTAGATGAGACTTAAGCATTTTTTTGCAGGCACAGTGACTGAAGATACATGAAGAAGAGTGGATCCAGGAACATACCAGGAAGAGAGGAAAGGTTGGAAGAGGGCTAGTTTGTGTTTATTGGGCAACCCATCCCCACTTCAGCACCCTGCTATGAGATAAAAATGAAGGAAGTAAGAGAAATGAACCCCTCCCCTTTGGCAGAAAGGGCTCAGGGACTACCTTAGGCAGGTTACAAGTTACCTCATTCAATCTTTACATGCCTCCTCTGTGGAGAGATTTTCTTTTTCAGCAGATTAGGAAACACACCCAGCAGGAGTGTTAGGAGTTTAGCAACTTGCTTAAGGTCACACAACCAGTAAAAGGAAAATCCCACAGACAGAAACGTCATGGTCAGAATTCACACTTTCTTGTTTAATGTTTTTCTTCTCATCACCTCCATCTGCAGAACCAGAGGATTCCAGGGGAGAGAAATGGTTCTTATCAGGCTATTTTATGAACATTCTTTTTTAAAAAAATTTTATTTATTTGATAGACAGAGATCACAAGTAGGCAGAGAGGCAGGCAGAGTGAAAGGGGGAAGCAGGCTTCCTGCTGAGCAGGGAGCCCGATGTGGGGCTCGATACCAGGACCCTGAGATCATGACCCAAAGCGAAGGCAGAGGCTTTAACCCACTGAGCCACCCAGGCGCCCCTTTACAAACATTCTTAAGATAAAAACCAAAACGCAACACCATAGTTAGAAAGTCTAACACAGAAAAAGTTTCTGCGGACTACTACTGGGGCTCAGTGGAAATATTGCCTTCGAGAGCACAGATGTGGGTCAGGCCCATTAGTAGAACTGCCTGAGAAGAAAAGGCCAGCTATGGGCAGAGGCAACAGCAAGTACAAACTGAGAATTCCAAAGATCGGACTAATACATGGGAGCACCAGCGATAGAAAAATGCACTCTGACAGTCAAGAAGAAAACATTCATGTGGCAAGAAGTGAACATCTGCGGCAGCCCAAAACGATACATCAGACTGCCAAAAAACTACCCATCTCTTTTTGTTCAATTTGTTCTACAATCCAAGATCAGATCTTGTCTTTTGAACTTTGTTTAAAAGTGTGCTGGAGGAGGTGAGCCAGCAATAAGCAATTCAAACCACCTTAACAGAAATGCTTAAGGGAAGATGAAAATCTCTTCAAATTACTTTCGTTTTCTTTTCCACGTGCAAACAATTCTTGACAAATAACCAGTTACTACTAGAGACAAAAACTGTTAAAGGAGAGTAAAAGGCATCAGTTATTTATCTTCTTTAACCCAAGATTTTTTGATAATCTCTCTTCCACGTATCAAAAATGCACACATATACCAAAGTGTTTTCAATCATAGTGGATGGCCACAGGTGACACTTCTAACATCTACTTTGTTTTTGAAGGCATGTTAGCATTATAACAACTATTTTATCTCCCATAATGTTTTTTTCTTTTTTACATTCTTTTTTGTATTAGACCATATGGTCAAATGTGCTCTGTATTTAATTAGGCAATAGCAAAACTTCAAATATCCATTTGCTCCATTGGGTAATCATGTATATTAGGGAAAGAGGCACTAAAGCTGTGTCATTAATGTTTTTAAGTGAGGACTTGGGAGCAGGGAGGAAAGAAGAATTACTGTCAAAAATGTGGTTGGGTTTCTTTTTAGATAGATTGTGGGACTAGTTATTGGCTAACTAGTTATTAGCCAGTTACTAGTTATTTGGACTTTATTTCATTGATTCTAGGAGGATAGTGTTCACAATATTTCTTTTGTGGAATTTGGAAAGTCTCTAAGAATTATGGAAGTCAACTGGAAGATACTAGTATCTCTTCAACAAATTATGGAATCCCAGTGTTCTCTGTTGATGGGTAGTACGAAAGCTAAGATATGTTGTTTGTCATGAAGCATTTTTTTTACTTTATAAACAGCCTCACAGATAATCTATTTCCCTGTCTAGAATCACAGTTTTATGTATTTAATTATTCTGATTTGTGTTGGCATATTATTTTTCTTCTCACATCTATATAGCAAGAAAAATGTCACTAAGGACCTCCTCCCTTCCCAAGACTGGCCTCAACTCTTGTTTATGTTTATGTAGGCACTTCACTTTCAGCTACTTAATGGAAGAAAGCTGTTTAGTCCAGTAGCCAAAATCACTATGGTGGATGTGTCTGGGCCCAAATTTTATTTCTAGCATTACCTCTGACTCATCAGTAGTATCTCTACTACTGATTCACAGCAGTAGAAGAAAGCCTTTATTTCAAGAAAGGAAAGAGAGACTAGCCCAGTGTCCCAGCAATGTGCATTTCTGCCAAAAATATCTAAGGAATGGTTTGCCCAATATAACCTAGGGTTCCACTGTAAGTGATCTGGAGCTAATTATATTCATTGTGTGTGTGTGTGTGTGTGTGTGTGTGTGTGAGAGAGAGAGAGAGATAAAGGAAGGAAGGAATGAAGGAAGGGCAGGGGAGGGAGGGAAGGGAGAGAAGGGAAGGGAGGAGGGAATAGACATTACAGAGTTACTTAGGAGAGGGATGAAAGTTTGACATTTTCACATTACCATCCTGGTTCCTAAGCCATGCAGCCCAATAGATTTCATACTGAAGCTTTAGCCTAGATTCTTGGTTGTTGGAAAAAAATGAGAGTCAGAACCTAACATATTGACAGGACAAATAACTGTTAAATTTTAAGAGATGTTGCCATTCTTTCAAAGTATTCTATTTACTTATAAATCTTCCTAAAAAGCATAAAAATTAATCATACCGTTTGCTTGTCTTTGGGGACCAGAGAGTGACAGCAAAGGAGGGAATGAGTCCCACTTCCTGGCCAGTTTGGGGTTATAGTAGTTTTGAGGAGGAAAGAAAAGCTAACAATCTCCAGCACCAGGGGCAGAGAGGAAACAGAGTTCGGGGTGGCGGGAAGAGATCCACAGACAGTCTGGAGCTTAGTAGATAGCTCAGGTAGCAGCAGCTATCCCTGCCACCGGATGGGAGGGTTTGAGGATTGGGGATCAATGCAGAACCTTCCCAGGGAGCACCCATATCAAACAGCTTTGTCATTAGTCCTACTACTGCAGACAGTGTTATTTGGTCACAGTGTGTGTCCCCAATCCTCTCACAGCTGATTAGGGAGCTTAAATCATTGTGCCTAATTAAAAGTTCGTAGGTCAATTGAAGACTATGTAGAAATGACAGACTAAGTTCATGATTACATAATCAACCATAAAAAGTATAAATGAGGTAAAAAAAATAGCTAAAGGGTGAAGAAAGTTAAAAAGAAAAAAATTAATTTTAAACTTTATCTTACAAATAAAGTCAACTTTCTGAAACTTGGCTGACTACCAAGCCATGAAATGGCATTTATTTCCCCTCTACATCATAATGTTTTAGAATGCTAAGATTGTTTTATAATTTAGAGAGTTGATGTGAGATCTGGCCAATGTGCAGGATTTTATGCATCTGTGGTTATCCAGTAAAGCTCAGAAAGTACCCACCAATATATAGAGCGATATGGTGACCAGATGAACATTTATTGAGCACTTACCATATGAAAGCTGTGCTCTAAGCATTTTTAACTACATAACATTATTTATTTTTATAGAAAATCTATAAAATCTATAGATATTATTTTCATTTTACAGAAAAAACTGAAGCATAGAGGTAACTAATAAATGTAAACGCTAGAATTTATATCCACACTATCTGCATCAGAGTCCCTTTGTCAGGAGTTTTGATATGCAATGTCATTGCACTGCACTAAGACATCAGTGTCTTAGCATGAGTGCATGCTAACCACTTTGGAATAATGGTTAGCATAAATTCTAATTAGAGGAGGTTCTATTGTTTTCAAAATCATATGCTTCTCCTGCTTTCAGATACTTTGCATCTACTGCTGGTATGACTTAGAACAAATTCTAGAGATAGTCCATGCAGAGTTAAAACTCTGCAATAAATTTTAATCTATGAGTGCCTAGAAAGTTATGTATGTCTGTTACTGGGCTGAGCTATTCGATACCAGTATCTGTAAGATAATTCAACTTTTATTGTGGTTTTATGCCAGTCAATGTTAGAAACCTGCATTCAGAGAGGTTTTTTTAAAGACGTATTTATTAATTTTTGAGAGAGAAAATGAGCAGGAGGGAGCCAAGGAGGGAAAGAGAAACTTAAGCTGACTCCACACAGAGTGTGGAACCAGACACAGGGCTCAATCTCATGACTCTGATATCATGACCTGAGCCGAAACTAAGAGCTGGAAACTTACCTACTGCACCACCCAGGCTCTTCAGAGAGATTTAAAACAAAACAAAACAAAATAAAACTCTTACCACTATACTAGGCACTTTTATTTTATCTCATATTAATTTAAGCAGGTCAACCATTCAAGCTCTAAGTCATATTTAGAAGATAACATCATATAAAGGAGAATATACTTGCACGTATGTGCGTATGTACATGTGTGCAGGCACACACACACAGAATTTTATAGCTGCCCACCAAGTAGGTACAAGACTGGTGTCCTAAGGCTATGCTTATATGTGCCATTTTGATGTCATTTTAATTGCATCATATTGACAAGGAATATGATTACATATGGTTATACCATCATGATAAACATGGTACTCAAATTATAAAACTTTCCAAATGTGCCACAATGAGATATCACCTCACACCAGTCAGAATGGCTAAAATTAACAAGTCAGGAAACGACAGACACTGGCGAGGATGCGGAGAAAGGGGAACCCTCCTACACTGTTGGTGGTAATGCAAGCTGGTACAACCACTCTGGAAAACAGCATGGAGGTTCCTCAAAATGTTGAAAATAGAACTACCCTATGACCCAGCAATTGCACTACTGGGTATTTACCCTAAAGATACAAACATAGTGATCCAAAGGGGCACGTGCACCCGAATATTTATAGCAGCAATGTCTACAATAGCCAAACTATGGAAAGAACCTAGATGTCCATCAACAGACGAATGGATAAAGAAGAGGTGGTATATATACACAATGGAATACTATGCAGCCATCAAAAGAAATGAAATCTTGCCATTTGCGACAACGTGGATGGAACTAGAGGGTATCATGCTTAATGAAATAAGTCAATCGGAGAAAGACAACTATCATATGATCTCCCTGATATGAGGACGTGGAGATGCAACATGGGGGGTTAGGGGGATAGGAGAAGAATAAATGAAACAAGATGGGATTGGGAGGGAGATAAACCATAAGTGACTCTTAATCTCACAAAACAAACTGAGGGTTGCTGGGGGGAGGTGGGGTTGGGAGAGGGGGAGGGGGGGTTATGGACATTGGGGAGGGTATGTGCTATGGAGAGTGCTGTGAAGTGTGTAAACCTGGCAATTCACAGACCTGTACCCCTGGGGATAAAAGTACATTATATGTTTATAAAAAAATAAGAAATAAATAAAAATTTAAAAAAAATACCCTCCAAATGTGAATTCTATTACCCTTTGTCCCCCCTGCAAAGATTTGTATCTTAAAAGTATGTGCAATCTGGGTAGTAAAAAGAAATTATTTGCCTTTATGTCTTACTTAATTCTCTTAGATGTCCTTGACACTGTCTTGTACAAAGAGACCATGAATAACTTAGTTTTAATTTATTTGTTTGTCTCACTTATGCGTGATTGGAGCAATTGAGAAAAATTACATTCATAAATCTTCTTGCCAAGATAATTAATTATGCACGAAATATTCCAAGCTGCTTCTGATTTTCATTAATGAAGCAGATTATCTGCAAAACAAAATGCTGCTGGAGTTGGAAAGAAAGGTCAGCCAGCCGTTCAACTTTAAATGTAAAGCAAGTGCACATTTTTACATCTGAAAAACAATGATAAAGAGAGAACATGCTATGATTATGTTTATCAGATTATCATATCCCAGTTAAGAGAAGAAAGTATGTGGTTTTCATTTGTTTCTTTCCCTGTAATTGAAATAAATCATATGTCAGTTAATTTCTTTTCTTTTTAATTTCTTTTCCAAGGGAAAATTAGCTGAACTATACAGTTCAAAGTATTAGGCCATAAGCCCTTAGAAACAGAGAAGCACTAAATGCATCTTTTAAACAGCCCTTATGAGAGAAGATGTGTCAGATATTCAGACATCCACATTATTATTCATCAGTAATCTTTGCTCTAATTCTCTACTTAATTTTCCTTTTTCTTAAGTGGTTATAATGATTGACAATACTGGTATTTTATCACTGTAAGATTTGACAGTTCTTATGTTCCTCTAAAATAAGTACAGAACTGACAAAAAAGTCTTTGCCTTCCAATGGAACTTGTGCCTCTGTATCAACTCATGGTTCCACAATATTCTAGGCTTATAGGCAGACCATCCAAGAACATGATAGTCATAGAGTCCAGATTACTATCTAACAGAGTCACATCATGTTAGCACATCTGACTTGGTGTTTTTGCTGCTGCTACCCTTCACCACTCCATCAACAAAACCTTATTTTTTAAAAGATTTTATTTATTTACTTATTTGAGGGAGAGAGAGAGATGGAGATAGTGAAAGAGAGCACAAGGAGGGAGGAGAGAGAAAAGCAGGTTCCCTGCTGAGCAAGGAGCTCAATGTGGGGACTCGATCCCAGGACTGTGGGATCACAACCTGAGCTGAAGGCAGATGCTTAACTGATTGAGCCACCCAAGCACCTCTCAACAAAACTTTAAAATAGAACATTCCAAAAAACTTCCTGCTTCCTCCTCCCCCTCTGCCTGCCTCTCTGCCTACTTGTGATCTCTCTCTCTGTCAAATAAATAAAATCTTTTTTTTAAAATCAGGTAATAAGATAGCATGTATAGGTTAATTCCATTATTTTTATGTGTTTGGTTAGGTGTTTCTTTAATAAATGTGTTGGGGGGCGCTGGGTGGCTCAGTGGGTTAAGCCTCTCCCTTCAGCTCAGGTCATGATCTCAGGGTCCTGAGATTGAGCCCCACATCGGGTTCTCTGCTCAGTGGGGAGGTGCTTTCCCCTCTCTCTCTGCCTACTTGTGATTTTTCTGTCTCTGTCAAATAAATAAATAAATAATCTAAAAAATAAAAATAAAAAACCAACAGATGTGTGGGTGCCTGTGACTGTGCTCATGCTTATATAAAGGTCTAGAAGGTGGCAGTATACGAAATGCTAATAGCAATTTTCTATATGGATAGTGATCTCACCTACATTTCTAACAAATGAGCATTATTAACTGACAAGCAGAAAAAAAAAACAACTATCTTTTTTTTTTTTTCCTTAAACAGAGAGAGGCAGGGGGTGGACAGGGGAGAGAGAGTGGAGGGAAAGGGAGAGAGAGAATCTTAAGCAGGCTCCACGTCCAGCACAGAGCCTGATGCAAGCATCCATCTCATAACCCTGAGATCACTGACCTGAGCCGAAATCAAGACGCTTAACCAACTAAGCCACCTAGGTGCCCCTCTTTTTGTTTTAAACTAGTCATTAAATGCCCATTGAACAAGTATGGCTCTTGAGAGCATCAAAGTAAGCTTTATTTAATCATGCTATTGAACTCAAGACAAATAATGAGATTAGCCTTTAATGCAGAAATAGTCTTTACTTGAGTATGGTGGTAGAAGTAGGTAGGAGTATGGGAGTATGTAATATGTTGGGTCTTCACTGTCCTTTTCAGACAGAATAACATAAAGTGCTAATACCAATATAACAGTTCTATGGGGCAGGTTCTCTTCTAAGCACTTGGCACTATAATAACTTGCTTGATGATCCTAACAACACTTTGAAGTAAGTACTATTATATCTACATTTTACAGAAAACTGAGTCAGAGGGAGGTTAAGTAATTGCTCAGTTACTCAGCTAGTAAGTGATAGAGCCAGGACCTTAACTTGGCCAATAGTCTGGACCCAGTACCTTTGCTCTTACAAGCAAGCACACAGAAGCAACAGTTACTTTATTAATTACTCCAGCTGTTGTCACTGGTGTTAACAAGAGAGGATATAACATGGAATATTTTAAGATTAAGAGCTTAAATTTTATATTTATGGAAAAGACTAATTTATTTATTTGCCAATTTTATTAAAAATTTACATTTATTTGTATTATTATTTTTAAATTGATTTTCATTTGGAACTGTTAGGAATGGAGTCTAATTGAAAGCCCAGTTCTCTTAACCACAAATATATATTTTTAAAGCTTTGCTTTATCTAGAGCAGCTACTGAGAACCAAATGGTATTAAGAAATTTTGACATATATACCAACAGTAATGCCAAGCCCAGGGAAAAGAATATAGACCAGATGAGAAAGAATTCACAGGTTATAAAGCTTAACCAAAGAGAGGGAAGACAAGGAAATTAATATTTTGTAAACTCCTCTTAGAATGCTAGGCATCATGCTACATGTTTTATACATATTATTTCATTTAATAGTTAGAACAACACTGTGAATTGAGAGTTATTATTCCCAATTTAAATGTGCGACTCAGAAACAGGAAAAGATAGTGGAAGATAATAGGGAATCCTATTTCAACTGGTCCCCTGGATTTAGCTGGATATCTATCAAACCATTCAATTTTGGTTTTTTTTTTAAGATTTTCTTTATTTATTTGACAGACAGAGATCACAAGTAGGCAGAGAGGCAGGCAGAAAGAGAGGAAGGGAAGCAGGATCCCTGCTGAGCAGAGAGCCCTACGCAGGGCTTGATCCCAGGACCCTGGGATCATGACTTGAGCCAAAGACAGAGGCTTTAACCCACTGAGGCACCCAGGCACCCCCTACCAAACCATTCGTAACACCCATAAAATCAGCCTGAAATGTAAGAAGATATATTTCAATCTCTACAAAATATCTCCAGAGGTCTCGAGGTATGAAGCAGGGACCTGTGATTCTATGTGCAGATATTGGAAGATAAACAGAAAGGAGAGAGAGCCACCATAAGCTGGTGCCGGGAAGACGAGATAATACCAGAGAACAAAAGCATCCTTCCCTGGGACCAGGCACAAACTTGTAGACTGGTAGTGACAGGGAAAGGACTTTAGTGTAAAGCCCACAGACAGGATTCAGAGGAGACTCGTGGTTTTAGAAGCACAAAGGGCAGAGATGTGCCCAACCCTGGGTTCCCTATAAAACACTCATCTGGGATTGTTGCCGTGGGACAAAAAACCATAGAGGCTGCAGTTTTTAGGTTTTTAGAATTTTAGCTCAGACAGAAATGGAAACAGTGTGGCCTGGAAAGCTCAGTGAAGAGCTTTCCTCTATTTCTCTACTGTGATCTCTCTATTCTGAGACAGGGGTTTGGATGCAATCACTTCTGTTCTGACTCTTGGAAGAGACTCAGAAAGCCATAGGGAAAGCCACCAGAAAAAAAAGCCCCCCAAAACCAGTTTTCACTGAGACCATCTCCCCCCACTGGGGGCAGATGGGGGCAGGGCAACTCTCCCCAATCAAGGTTGCCTGAGTAACAGTGCGGCAGGCCCCTCCTCCAGAAGACATTCTGGAAGAACAAGAAGATGACAACCCTAAGTTCCCTATAAAACAGGTGCGTCTTGGGTCATAGTTAATACTTTGGACTCCATACATTCCCTCAACCACCCCTCAGCAGAATGACTAAGAGGAGGAACCCCCAACAAGACAAAAATAATAGACTGTGGCCTCTGTCACAGACCTAATGGATATGGATACAAGCAAGATGTCAGAAATAGACTTCAGAGTAACAATTGTAAAGTCGATATCTAGGCTTGAGAAAAATATTAGCAACAATATAAAATCTCTAAGGGCAGAAATTAGATCTAATTGGACCAAACTTTAAAAAGTGAAGAATGAAATGCAGTCTAAACTGGATACTCTGAAAGCCAGGGTAAAGAATGAATTAGTGGGCTAGAAAATAAGATGACAGAAGGAAGCCAAGGAAGCCTGGGATAAACTCCTGAAAGCCGAAGAGATCAGACTGAGAGAGTTTAGTGATGCCATGAAACTTTCCAATGTCAGAATTATTAGGATCTCTGAGGGGGTGGAGAGTGAGAGAGGTGTCTAGAAGATATATTTGAGCAAATTGTAGCTGAAGACTTCCCTAATCTGGGGAAGGAAATAAGCACTTGTGCCCAAGAGGCAGAGATGACCCCTCCCAAGATCAATGAGAACAGATTGATGCCCTGACATATAATAGTATAATTCGAAAATCTTAGACCCAAGGGAACAATCTTGAAAGCAGCTGGGTGGGGGGGAGAGATTACTTACATACAGAGAGAGGAACTTCAGAGTAATGTCAGACCTGTCCACAGAGACCAGGCAAGTCAGAAAGGGCTGTCAAGACATATGCAGGGTACTAAATGAGAACATGCAGCCAAGGATACTTTATCCAGTAAGGCTGTCATTAAGAATGGATGGAGAGACAAGGAGCTTCCAAGATCGGCAG
The DNA here is from genome assembly GCF_922984935.1 of Meles meles. Taxonomy (NCBI): domain Eukaryota; kingdom Metazoa; phylum Chordata; class Mammalia; order Carnivora; family Mustelidae; genus Meles; species Meles meles. Next base: position 75,125,396 of record NC_060074.1, read on the forward strand.
AAATGGAAAGAATATGTGAACACCAAGCTGATCCTGCAAGAAATAATAAGGGGGGTCCTGTAAAAGAAGAAGGACCCCAAGAGTAACATAGACCAGAAATTTACAGAGATAATCTACATAAACAAGGACTTCACAGGTAACATGATGACAATAAAATCATATCTTTCAATACTAACTCTCAACATGAATGGCCTAAATGCTCCCATGAAATGGCATAGGGTTATAGACTGGATAAAAAGACATCCATATGCTGTTTACAAGAGACTCGTTTTAAACCTAAAGATATATCCAGATGGAAAGTGAGGGCATGGAGAACAATTTTTCATGCCAACAGACCTCAAAAGAAAGCTGTGTTAGCAATTCTAGTATCAGACAAATTAGATTTTAAACTAAAGACTGTAGTAAGAGATACAGAAGGAAACTATATCATTCTCAAAGGGTCTACCCAACAAGAAGATCTAACAATTGTAAGTATCTATGCCTCCAACATGGAAGCAGCCAACTACATAAGCCAACTGTTAACCAAAATAAAGGAACATTTTTTGGGGGGCGCCTGGGTGGCTCAGTGGGTTAAAGCCTCTGCCTTTGGCTCAGGTCATGATCCCAAGGTCCTGGGATCAAGCCCCGTATTGGGCTCGCTGCTCAGCAGGGAGCCTGCTTCCTCCTCTCTCTCTGCCTGCCTCTCTGCCTACTTGAGATCTCCATTTGTCAAATAAATAAATAAAATCTTAAAAAAAATAAAGGAACTTTTTTTTAAAGATTTTATTTATTTATTTGACAGACAGAGATCACAAGTAGGCATAGAGGCAGGCAGAGAGAGAAGGGGAAACAGGCTTCCTGCTGAGCAGAGAGCCCGACGTGGGGCTTGATCCCAGGACCCTGGAATCATGACCTGAACCGAAGACAGAGGTTTAACCGACTGAGCCACCCAGGCGCCCCAAGGAACATTTTTTTAAGAAGATTTTATTTATTTATTTATTTGAGAGAGAGAGGGAGGTAGAGGGAGAGGAGGAAGCCATCCCCCTGATGAGCAGAGCGTCTGATGTGGGGCTCAATCCCAGGACACTGAGATCATGACCTAAGCAGAAGGCAAACGCTTAACCAATGGAGCCACCCAGGTGCCCCTAAAGAAATGTATTGTTAATAACACTTTAATGACAGGAGACCTCAACACTCTCAGCAATAGACAGATCATCTAAGCAGAAGATCAACAAAGAAACAAGAGCTTTCAGTGACACATTGTATGAGATGGACCTCATAGATATATACAGAACATTCCACCCTAAAACAATAGAATACTCATTCTTCTCTAGCGCACATGGAACTTTCTACAGAATAGACCACATACTTCGTCACAAATCAGGTCTCAATTGATACCAAAAGATTGAGATTATTCCCTGCATATTCTCAGACCACGACACTTTGAAACTAGAACTCAAATATAAGAAAAAAATTGGAAGGAATTCAAACACTCGGAAGCTATAAACCATCCTGCTTAAGAATGTTTGGGTCAACCAGGAAATTAAAGAAGAAATTAAACAATTCATGGAAACCAGTGAGAATGATAACACATCAGTCCAAAACCTATGGGATACTGCAAAGGCCATCCTAAGAGTGAAATATATAGCCATCCAAACCTTCCTCAAAAAATAGAAAAACCCTGAATACACAAGCTAACTTTATACCTTAAAGAACTAGTGAAAGAACAACAAATAAAGCCTAAGCCATGCAGGAGAAGAGAAATTATTAAGATTAGAGCCGAGATCCATGGATTAGAAACCAGAAGTACAGTAGAGCAAATCGACAAAACTAGAAGCTGGTTCTTTGAAAGAATTAATAAGATCAATAAACCACTGGCCAGACTTATCCAAAAGAGAAGAGAAGGACCCAAATTAATAAAACTATGAATGAAAGGGGAGAGATCATGACTAACACCAAGGAAATAGAAAAAATTATTAGAAATTATTATCAACAACTATATGCCAATAAATTAAGCAACGTGAAAAAAAAAATGGATGCCTTCCAGGAAACCTATAAACTACCAAGATTGTTTTGAAACAGGAAGACATTGACAATATGAGTAGACCAATAACTTGTAACAAAATTGAAACAGTGATCAAAATCCTCCCAAAAAACAAGAGTCCAGGGCCTGATGGATTCCCAGGGGAATTCTATGAAACATTCAAAGAAGAAATAATACCTATTCTCCTGAAGATGTTTCAAAAAATAGAAACAAAAGGAAAATGTCCAAACTTATTCTATGAGGCCAGCATTACCTTGATCACAAAACAAGGCAGAGACCTCATCAAAAAGGAGAATTACAGACACTTCTCCAAAGAAAACATACAGGAGGAGTCAAGATGGCAGAGGAGTAGCAGACTGAGATGACATCATGTCGCAGCAGTTCAGCTAGATATTTATCAAACCATTCTGAACATCTACAAACCCAACCAGAGATTGAAAAGAAGAAGAGCAGCAATTCTAGAAACAGAAAATTGACGATTTTCTGAAAGGTAGGATGTGCGGAGAAGTGAACCCAAAGCAATGGGAGGATAGACCACGCGGGAGAGGAGCCAGCTCAAAGCAAAGTGGTGGAGCAATGGAGCACAAAATTTGAACTTTTGAAAGTCTGCTCCACTTAGGGGCATAGATCCAGAGGCTAAGCTGGGGTGGAGTCCTCACAGGGACAGTATGGTCTCAGGTCCCGTGGGATCACAGAAGGATCAGGGGTGTCTGAGTGTAACAGAGCTCACAGGTATCAGAGCGGGAAGCTGGCTACAGAGACGGAGCTGAGTAGTGAGCTCTCAACTTGGGGTTACCTTAAACTGTGATCTACAGCACTGTCAGACCAATGCTCTTTGAGCAGGGGACCCACAAGTGGCAGATCCAGGGAGACCCACCTTTATCTGCTGGAAGAGCAGTGCAGCAGGAATCTGCTGGGTTTGGAGATTCCAAACAGAGCTTTGCATCAGAGACAGAAATGCTCAGTCACAGGCTGGGTGAGCTCAGAGCAAGGCCAGAGACCAGGGAGACAGGAGTGATTGAGAGCTTTTCTCTCTCCTGAGGAGTGGGTCACCAAGCTCTCGGCTCCTCCAGGCCAGAGACTGGGAGGCCACCATTTCCATTCCCATCCTCCAGAGCTCTGTGGAAAACGTTCAGGGAACAAAAGCTCCCGAGAGTGACCCTGAGCAGATTACTTAACCAGGCTCCTGGCAAGGGGGGCGCAATTCCTCCACTAGGGCAAAGACATTTGAGAATCACTACAACAGGCCCCCCTCCCCCAGAAGATCAGCACGAACATCCAGCCAAGACCAAGCTCACTGATCAAGGAGAACAGCAGAATTCCAGAGGAGGGAAAAGGAAAGCATGGAATATATGGCTTTCTTCCCATGATTCTTTAGTCTTGCAAAGTTAATTAATTTTTTGTTTTGTTTTTTTCTAATTTTTTAAACTTTTCCTCTTTCCTCTTTCAGCATTTTTAGCTAGTTTATCTTAACAATACCTTCCTAAAAAAAATCTTTTAAAATCATCATTATCATAGTCATATTTTATCCTTCATTGTATCTAATTTAATTTTTGTATACACATGGGGTTTTTTTCTTCTAAAAAATTTTTGGGATAAAATTTCTTCTAATATATCAAAATATGCCCTAAATCTAGCACAGAACTTTGTTCTAGTCTCCAGCCTGAGCAAATTCTCTCCACTTTCTTTTTCCTTCTTTTCCCAACCAACTTATCTTATCAATTCCTTTCATAGATTTTTTTAAATTTTCATCTTTACAATCATATTTCATCCCTTCATCATGTTTACCCTTATTTATATATATATAAGTTTTTCTTTCTTTAAAAATTTGGGAGGTAGTTCTTCTAAGAGACCAAAATACACCCAAAATCAAGTGTGTGGCTCTGTTCTAGTCACCATTCTAATATATATATATATATATATATATATATATATATATATATATCTAATATAGTATCTATATTATCTAATATATATATATAGTACTAATATAATATCTAATATATATATAGATATATATATCTATATATATATATTCATCTCCCCCAATTTGGGGTCTCTTCTGATTTGGTTAGCATACATTTTTCTGGGGTCTTTTCCACTCTTTTAGTATTTTATTCTCTCATCTCTTCTTCTTATATTGTTATCTGGATAAAATGACAAGGTGGAAAAATGTAACACAAAAAAAAGAACAAGAGGCAGTACCGAAGGCTAGGTACCTAATCAACATGGACATTGGTAATATGTCAGAACTAGATTTCAGAATGACAATTCTCAAGGTGCTAGCTGGGCTCAAAAAAGGCATGGAAGATATTAGAGAAACTCTGTCTGGAGAAATAAAAGCCCTTTCTGGAGAAATAAAAGAACTAAAATCTAACCAAGTTGAAATAAAAAAGTTATCAATGAGGTGCAATCAAAAATGCATGTTCTTACTGCTAGGATAAATGAGGCAGAAGGGAGACTTAGTGATATAGAAGACCAAATGATGGCGACTAAAGAAGCTGAGCAAAAGAGAGAAACAATTACTGGACCACAAAGGGAGAATTCGAGAGATAAGTGATGCCATAAGATGAAACAATATTAGAATAATTGGGATTCCAGAAGAAGAAGAAAGAGAGGGGGGGCAGAAGGTATATTGGAGCAAATTATTGTGGAAAATTTCCTTAATATGTCAAAGGGAACAAGCATCAAAATCCAGGAGGCACAGAGAACCTCCTTAAAGTCAATAAAAATAGGTTCACATCCTGTGAACCTATCTATAGTAAAACTTACAAGTATCAGTGAACTATATCTAATAGTAAAACTTACAAGTATCAGTGACAAAGAGAAAATCCTGAAAGCAGCCTGGGGCAAGAAGTCTGTAACATACAATGGTAACAATATTAGACTGGCAGCAGACTTATCCACAGGGACCTGGCAGGCCAAAAAGGACTCACATGATATATTCAGAGCACTAAATGAGAAAAACATGCAGCCAAAAATACTATATCCAGCTAGGCTATAATTGAAAATAGAAGGAGAGATAAAAAGCTTCCAGGACAAACAAAAACCAAATGAATTTGTAAACACCAAACCAACCCTAAAGGAAATATTGAAAGGGGTCCTCTAAGCAAAGAGAGAGCCTAAAAGTAGTAGATCAGAAAGGTACAGAGACAATATACAGTAACAGTCACCTTACAGGCAATACAATGGCACTAAATTGATATCTTTCAATAGTTATCCTGAATGTAAATGGGCTAAATACCCCAATAAAAACACACAGGGTATCAGAATGGATAAAAAAACAAAAAAAAAGAAAAAAAACAAGGCCCATCAATATGCTATCTACAAGAAACTCATTGTAGACCCAAAGATGCATCCAGATTTAAAGTGAGGTAGTGAAAAACAATTTACCATGCTAAAGGACACCAAAAGAAAGCTGGGGTGGCAATCCTTTTATCAGATAAATTTGATTTTAAGCCAAAGACTATAATAAGAGATGAGGAAGGACACTATATCATACTCAAAGGGTCTGTCCAACAAGAAGATCTAATAATTTTAAATATCCTTAAGGAGAACACAGGCAACAACCTCTTTTGACCTCAGCCACAGCAACTTCTTCCTAGGAACATTGCCAAAGGCAAGGGAAGTGAGGGCAAAAATGAACTATTGGGACTTCATCAAGATCAAAAGATTTTGCACAGCAAAGGAAACAGCAACAAAACCAAAAGACAACTGACAGAATGGGAGAAGATATTTGCAAATGACATATCAGATAAAGGGCTAGGATCCAAAATCTATAAAGAACTTATCAAACTCAACACCCAAAAACAAATAATCCAATCAAGAAATGGGCAGAGGACATGAACAGACATTTCTGCAAAGAAGACATCTAGATGGCCAACAGACACATGAAAAAGTGCTCCACATCACCTGGCATCAGGGAAATACAAATCAAAACCACATGAGATACCACCTCACACCAGTCAGAATGGCTAAAATTAACAAGTCAGGAAACGACAGATGCTGGCAAGGATGCAGAGAAAGGGGAAACCCTCCTACACTGTTGGTGGGAATGCAAGGTGGTGTAGCCACTCTAGAGAACAGCATGGAGATTCCTCAAATAGTTGAAAATAGAGCTACCCTATGACCCAGAAATCACACTCCTGTGTATTTACCCTAAAGATACAAACGTAGTGATCCGATTGGGCATGTGCACCCTAATGTTTATAGCAGCAATGTCCACAGTAGCCAAACAATGGAAAGAAACTAGATATCCATCAACAGATGAATAGATAAAGAAGATGTGGTGTATATATATATAATGGAATACTATGCAGCCATCAAAAGAAATGAAATCTTGACATTTACAATGATGTGGATGGACCTAGAGGGTATTATGCTGAGCAAAATAAGTCAATCAGAGAAATACAATTATCATATGATCTCCCTGATATGAGGAATTTGAGAGACAAAATGGGGGCTTTAGGGGGTAGGGAAGGGAAAAAATGAAATATGATGGGATCAGAAGGGAGACAAATTTTAAGAGACTCTTAATCTCACAAAACAAACTGAGGGTTGCCAGGGGAAGGGGGTTAGGGAGAGGATGGTTGGGTTATGGACATTGGGAAGGGTATGTGATATGGTGAGTGCTGTGAAGTGTGTAAGCCTGATGATTCACAGACTTGTACCCCTGGGGCTAATAATATATCATATGTCAATTTAAATAAAAGAAGACATAAAAATGGCTAACAGACACATGAAAAAATGTTCATCATCACTAACCATCAGGGAGATTCAAATCAAAACTACATTGAGATACCACCTTACACCAGTTAGAATGGTCAAAATTAACATGACAGTAAACAACGTGTGTTGGAGAGGATGTGGAGTAAAGGGAACCCTCTTACACTTTTGGGAATGCAAGTTGGTGCAGACACTTTGGAAAACAGAGTGGAAATTCCTTATGAAATTAAAAATAGAGCTTCCCTATGACCCTGCAATTGCACTATTGGGTATTTACCCCAAGGATACAGACGTAATGAAAGAAGAGCCATTTGTACCCCAATGTTCATAGCAGCAATGGCCACAGTCGCCAAACTGTGGAAAGAATCAAGATGCTCTTCAATGGACGAAAGGATAAAGAAGATATGGTCCATATATACTATGGAATATTATGCATCCATCAGGAAGGATGAATACCCAACTTTAGTATCAACATGAAAGGGACTGGAAGAGATTATGCTGAGTGAAATAAGTCAAGCAGAGAGAGTCAATTATCATATGGTTTCACTTATTGTGGAGCATAAGGAATAACATCATGGAGGACATGGGGAGATGGAGAGAAGTGAGTTGGGGGAAATCGGAGGGGGAGATGAACCATGAAAGACTGTGGACTCTGAGAAACAAACTGAGGGTTTTGGAGGGGAGGAGGGTGGAAAGTTGGGTGAGCCTGGTGGTGGGTATTATGGAGGGCACATACTGCGTGGAGCACTGGGTGTGGTGCATAAACAATGAATTCTGGAACACTAAAAAGAAATTTTTTAAAAAGGGAGAATTACATACCAATATCCCTGATGAATATGGATGCTAAGAATCTCAACAAGATCCTAGCGAATAGGATCCAACAGTACATTAAAAGGATTACCCATCACAACCAGGTGGGATTTATTCCTGGGATGAAAGGGTGTTTAACATCCTTCTGTGTGACAGAACACATTAATAAAAGAAGAGACAAGAACCATATGGTCCTCTCAATCGATGCAGAAAAAGCATTTGACAGGGGGCGCCTGGGTGGCTCAGTGGTTTAGGCCACTGCCTTCGGCTTAGTTCATGATCTCAGGGTTGCGTTGGTGGTATAGTGGTGAGCATAACTGCCTTCCATGATCTCAGGGTCCTGGGATCGAGTCCCGCATCAGGCTCTCTGCTCGGCAGGGAGCCTGCTTCCCTCTCACTCTCTCTGCCTGCCTCTCTGCCTACTTGTGATTTCTCTCTGTCAAATAAATAAATAAAATCTTAAAAAAAAAAGCATTTGACAAAATACAGCATCCTCTCCTGATTAAAACTCTTCAGATTGTAAGAATAGAGGGAATATTCCTCAAATTGATTAAAACTATCTATGAAAAGCCCACAGCAAATATCATTCTCAATGGGGAAAAGCTGAGAGCTTTCCCCTTAAGATCATGAACACGACCAGGACATCCACCCTTGCAACTATTGTTCAACGTAGTACTAGAAGTTCTAGTAACAGCAATCAAACAACAAAAAGAAATAAAAGGTATTCAAATTTGCAAAGAAGTCAAATTCCCCCTCTTTGCAGATGACATGATACTTTATGTGGAAAACTTAAAAGACTCCAACCCCAAATTACTAGAACTCATAGAGCAATTCAGTAATGTGAGAGGATTAAAAAATCAATGCACAGAAATTGGTTACTTTTCTATACATTAACAATGCAACTGTAGAAAGAGAAATTAGGGAATATATTCCATTTACAATAGCACTAAAAATCATAAGCTACCTTGGAATAAACCTAACTAAAGAGGTAAAGGACCTATACTCTAGAATCCCAATCAAAATACCAACGGCATTTTTCAAAGAGCTTGAACAAACAATCCTAAAATTTGTATGGAATCAGAAAAGACACTGAATTGCCAAGCAAATGTTGAAAAAGAATAACAAAGCTGGGGGCATCACATTGCTTTATTTTAAGCTATATTACAAAGCTGTAATCACCAAGACAGCATGGTACTCTCACAAAAACAGATACATACATCAGTGGAAAGAATAAAGAACTGAGAGATAGAGCCTCAACTGTACGATCAACTAATCTTCGACAAAGCAGGAAAAAATATCCAATGGAAAAAAGACAGTCTCTTCAATAAATGGTGCTGGGAAAATGGGATAGCTATATACAGAAGAATGAAACTTGACCATTCTCTTACACCATACACAAAGAAAAACTCGAAATGGATGAAAGACCTCAGTGTGAGACAGGAATCCATCAAAATCCTAGAGGAGAACATAGGCAGTAACCTCTTGGACATCAGTCACAGCAACTTCTTTCAATACATGTCTCCAAAGGCAAGGGAAGCAAAAGTGAAAATGAAATTTGGGGACTTCATCAAGATAAAAAGCTGCATAGCAAAGGAAACAGCCAAAAAAACAAAGAGGCAACCCATGGAATGGGAAAAGATATTTGCAAATAACACTACAGATGAAGGGCTGATATCCAAGATCTATAAGGAACTTCTCAAACTCAACACCAAAAAAATGAATAATCATGTCAAAAAAATGGGCAGAAAACATGAACAGACACTTCTCTGAAGAACACATATGAATGGCTAATAGACACATGAAAAAATGTTCAACATCAGTAGCTATCAGGGAAATTCAAATCAAAACCACATTGAAATACCACCTTATACCAGTTAGAATGCAAAAATTAACAAGGCAGGAAACAACAAATTTTAGAGAGGGTGTGGAGAAAAGGGAACCCTCTTACACTGTTGGTGGGGATGCAAGTTGGTGCAGTCACTTTGGAAAACAGTGTGGTTTCCTCAAAAAGTTAAAAGTAGAGCTACCCTGTGACCCAGCAATTGCACTACTGGGCATTTATCCTAAAGATACAGATGTAGTGAAAACAAGGGGCACATGCACCCCAATGTTCCTAGAAGCAATGTCCACAATAATGAAACCGTGGAAAGAGCTGAGATGCCTTCAAAAGACAAATGGATAAAGAAGATGTGGTCATATACACAATGGAATATTACTCAGCCATAAGAAAGGATGAATACCTACCATTAATAAATAAGAGACTCATTAAAACAATGAGATACTACTATATGCCTATCATAATGGCCAATGTCCAAGACAGTGATAACACCGATAATGCTGGGCAGGATGTGGAGCAACAGGAATTTTCATTGCTGGTGGAAATACAAAGTGGTACAGCCAGTTTGGAAGATGATTTGGCAGTTTCTTATAAACATAGTCTTACTATATGTGAGTCAGCAGTGTATTCCTTGGTATTTGCCCAGATGAATTAAAATTTATGCCCACACAAGGATCTGTACATGAATCCTTATAGCAGCTTTATTTATAATTGCCAAAACCTGAAAACAATGAAGATCTCTTTCAGTAGGTGAATGGATAAATAAACTGTGGCAAATTCAGACAACAGACTGTTATTCAGCACTGAAAATAAATGAGCTATCAAGCCATGAAAAGATATGGCAGAATCTTAAATGTACATTACTAAGTAAAGCACTCAATCCAAAAAGGCTACCTACTGATTCCAACTATATGACATTCTATAAAAGGCTAAAAAGATCTGTGGTTGCCAAGGATTAAGGTGAAGGAGGGATGAAGAGTCAAAACACAAAGGATTCTTAGGGCAGTGAAATTATTCTGTGTGCTACAATCATGGATATATGTCATTATACATTTGACTAAAGCCACAGAATATATTGCACCAAGAGTGAACCCTAACATATACTATGGATTTGGGATGATAATTATGTATCAATGTAGGTCACTGACTGTAAAAACCGTACCACTCTGGTGCAGGATGGTGATAGTGGGAGAGATTAATCATGTATGGGAAGAGAGGGTACTCTGTACTTTCCACTCAGTTTTACTGTGAATCTGAAACTGCTCTAAAGAAAGAGTTCTATCTGTGCTTACCCTTAAGTAGTTGGGACAAAAAAAGTACACAGCAAGCATATTGACAACTGAACAAAGCCGTGCCTGCAGTTGGGGTAATTAGTTCTAGCAAGCCTGCAAACTCATGAACCTCTTGCCCCAAAGCCCTCTAACTATTGAGCATCCAGCCACAGGCCAAGGTCATGTTTCTTACTTGGCACCAGGCCATTCTTTTTTTTTTTTTTAAGATTTTATTTATTTATCTGAGAGAGGGAGAGAGAGAGAGAGAAAATGAGGGAGAGAGAGAGATCATTAAAGGAGAGAGGTCAGTGGTAGAAGCAGACTCCCTTCCAAGCAGGGAGCCCAATGTGGGACTCGATTCCAGGACTCCAGGATCATAACCTGAGCTGAAGGTAGTCACTTAACTAACTGAGCCACCGAGGCACCCGGTACCAGACTATTCTTCTAAGAACACTCCTTGGGGCTGACAGACTTTCACTGGCATTAGCAACAATGTAGTACAGTTCAGCACCATCAGGCCTCTACAACTTTCAAGAAAACTACAAACATTTATATTTCAGAATTTCAAGGAAATATGTATATAAGTAGTAACCTGGAAAGAGGTGAGAAAGAGAGTCCAACAATAGAAAATAAAAATATTTGTTTTTCATTTAACTTATGTGGAAAACAACATGTTAGTTTGGACTAAAACCCACAGAATTTGACCATTTGAGGAACTATCCCAGGAAACAGCCAGTCCACATAATAATCAGACTTCATTAGCTGAGGTCAAGACATCATCAACTCGCCTTTGGGTTACCTGATTTTCTTGCTGGTCCCACTGACATATCTGCAGAACCTGACGCAGTTCTTGCTGCTGTTGCTTCAGGTCCTTGTCGAGTTGCCGTCTCCTGTCTTGTAGAAGCTCAAGAAGGCTGTCAATCTTCAGACAGCTGTTATGAGCTCCCTGAATCAACTCAGGATTCACATTAGGTCCATCACACTTGAATTTTTCTATGAAGTCAGTGAGCTGTTGACTTTTGTTTAGAAGGGCTAGAGATCGTTCTAAGAGTTCTAGAAGAAAATTAGAAAAAAAATACTGATGTGAGCAAGATTTTCTATAGTAATACTCAAACCCTTGGTATAATTTAAAATGTATATAACCTGTATGTTAACAATAAATTATACTGTAAGGAATCCAAATGTGTAAATAGAAAATGTCTGTGATACAACTGGTCAGATAATATGACCTAACAATTTCTGTAGCACTAACTGCCAAATGATAGGATGCTGCAGTTCAATGACAGTATAATTCAATACAGGGAGGAGAAAGATCATGGGACTTGGGCACTGTTTCAGTTGGTTTTTAGTGGTGTGATGCTACTTACAGTGCCTGTACTTCTTGATGTGTTCTACATTCTGAAGTAAATGGACTAATTCTGAAGTTTAAAGACTATCACCCAGGAGTCATCCATGACACATTCTTCTCCATCATTATCAATACCTATCAATTCCACCCTCAGTCTCCTGTGTGCATTTACTGCTATCCATCCCTGCTACAGAAAACATTATTTGTTGCCTGGATTTGTGCAGCTACCTCTTAATTGCATCCTCCTCCAATCCATTAATCTATTCCCTATATGTTAGCCAACAGATGTTTTCTAAATATACTATGTCTCACACACACACACACACACACACACACACACACACACACACACGTACAATGGGTTCCAATTGCCTTAGAATTAAGGACAGACCCCTTGACATGATTTTAGGTCTGGCATGGTCTGGTCCCTACCTTCCCTTTCAGATTATCTCAATCTCTCTACTCTTTATCCCTCTCTTTTTAACTACATCACAAATCTGACATTCCCTTCTGCACCAGAACTTTTCACTGTGTCTTCTGCCAGGGACATCATTCTCAAACCCTTCCTTCTCCACCTTTATTCTATTCATACTTCAGGTCTTACTTAACTGCCAATTCTTCAAAAGATAAACGTGACTGAATCAAATCCTATATAAAATCCTATACCAAATCAAATACTATTAATTGTTCTCATTAACAGTTCTTATCACAACTATAGTTTTATACTTATGTATTGGGTTAGTTGATCAATGTCTCCTGTGCCACCAGGATCCAAGGCAATGTGAAGACAATGACCATGATAATATCCCCAGAACTTAGCATAGTGATTGGCATAGGAGAGATGTTCAAAAATTTTTGTAGAATTCTTGAATGAGATCAAATGTATTAAGAGAGATGTAAGATTTAAGAGAGCTATAAGTGCTAGAGATCAGTGGTTCTCTAGAGAGGTAAAAAAGACTGTGAGAAGGCATGAGATTTTTGTGATGGGAAAGTAATGGAAACAGAAGACAAATTATGAGGTTGAGAAGTGGGGACATTGTTATGAAGTGAAGTCAACAAGACAGGGCAATATTTAAGACATTTTCTGTTAGAAGTAAGAAAAAAAGAAGAGTGTATCAGCAGGGTTGAATATACTATTTTTTATTTTTAGGACAGGGAGAACTATGAAGAACTCTAAGTACCTTACCAAGCATCACACAACTAGAACTGGACTAAGGAGTGTTAAAAGCCACATGTTCTGATTAGAAGCTCAGTGTTCTTTGCAGTCTCCCATGGCACTCCGTATTAGCTTTCTAACATTCGGCAGTTAACTGCACAGCACTAATGAGGCTGTGGTAGTTGGGCCAGTTGTCTCTTTTAACCTGACATTTTTTGGGGGGTGGAGTGGGGTGGAGGGAAGAGCTAGAAGAGAGAATGAGATAAGTGAAGATATTGTGAGAGAAAGAGTTTGACATGAAAAGAAAAGAATTTAAAGTATTTTATGTCACATGACCTAGATCTGTCCAATAAAGGATTAGACGGTATTACTGCTCAGAGTGAGGAAGGTGTGATTATGTGCACTGGGCAATTTGATTGGGAGTTAACAATGCAAAGAAACAAACAACAAAGACAACTCAGACCAAAAAGAGGATGAGATCAATCAAATAGAGTAAGATAAGGCAGAGAGAACATTAGAACAAACCTCTCAAAGAAGTGGAAGTGAACATGAACAAGATGGGAGAGGCAGGGGCAGAAAAAAACTTACCTATCTAGAGTAAGTTCTTATGTGGAAGGTAAAGAAAGAACTTGAAAACAAAGTGAAGACAGATTATAGAGAGCCTTGCATAGGAAACTGAAAGTTTTAATTTGTATAGCCTATACAATAATCTGTATGACTGATTCTTTATATGTACATATACATAATTCCTCTGCATTGAAGAGTTTGTTATGATACTGTGAAAAGTTACACACACACACACACACACACATACACACACACACACAGGAAATGTGGGCAAGTGGCAGGGTTTCCACACATTTTGTTTCTTCCTTTCCACGACTAGGTCTTACACACTAGACTTTTCAGATGAGAGAGGGAAGCATAGCTCTAAGTGCTAGGGCACTGCAGACTGACAGTGGAACAGACCAACCTGTTCTGCTTCCTATAGAATATATATAATTAGGGGCACCTGGGTGGCTCAGTGGTTTAAGCCGCTGCCTTCGGCTCAGGTCATGATCTCAGGGTCCTGGGATCGAGTCCTACGTCTGGCTCTCTGCTCTGAAGGGAGCCTGCTTCCCTCTCACTCTCTCTGCCTGCCTCTCTGCCTACTTGTGATCTCTCTCTGTCAAATAAATAAATAAAATCTTTAAAAAGAAAAAAATATATATATAATTAGCCAGAACTTCCATTCTCTTTTTCACATCTGCCAGAAAAATATAACTACTACCATATTACCACCAGGAATGGAGTCTCTGGCCAAGGCTGCTTATAAACTGTACCCAGCTTAATATCAGTCCGTTACTGCTACCATGATAGTCATTAAAATGGACACATTTTTCCCTCAGTTTCCTGTCAGTCCTTTGGTTCTTCCTCTGTTGGTTTCTTATATCTTAACTGTTTTATTGTTTATGCTTTCCCAGCAATTTATTCCAACAGTTGATCATACAAAGTGATATATTTTTCCTCAAGAGTAAACTGTCTAGGTAGAATATCATGAACTTCAAGAAATACAAAATCTCTATGGTATGTTTATTTTAAAGATCATATTTTTGCATACATAAAACCCTACTTTCTGACATAATGCCTTATGATGTGTGGCAAGTAGATATTTAATAAATTTTTATTAATTGTCATTATATATAAGAAAGTTTGTATTAAAGAGGATTTTATACTAATACCTATACAGTTTTCCATACTTAAGTAAAAATTACAAATTCAAGATGAATAAATGAGGGATGTCCATAACTTGAATGAATTTATAGCTTGCTAAGCCATCTTTCTGAAAGAACAATTTTTTAAAAATATCAAAGTCATAGTCTTGGCACTGAGATCATGGGTGATATTTCTTCCTAAAACATTTTTAAATATTCCAAATGTTCCTCAGTGGGATGGGGTTTTCTACACTCATTCAATAGGCACTTTTAAATATTCACAAAGTAGAGAAAATAGTATAATGGACTCCAATGAACCCATATCTTAGCGACATTTAAAATATACATTTAAGAACAAGGAAGTAACAATATGACTGTTCCTGAGGGGAAGCTTCTTAGGTATTATGTTCATTTTAAAAAGACACTGGAAAACTGGAGGGTTCAGTTGAGATCCTTCAGAGCTTAGAATCAATTTTTCTCTCCTTAATGTCCCTGTAGTGCCTTGTTTATTGCTCCAGTTTATGTCATTGTATTGTGTCTTACATTGGAATTAAATACAATTAACACTCAATAAACATACTTTGGGTGGGATGATATTTTACCTCGTGAGATTAAGATATATACTAATCCCTGCCCTCCAGAGTCTCACAATCTGGTGACAGAGACAAATATGGAAATGAATTGTTACTACGTAGTATGCTGGGTGGTGTAACAGAGACCCACAGGTAACCCGCCAATAAATGTGTACATTCCCCAACCAAACTATTGGCTTCCTGAAGAAAAAGTCCAGTGACACCCCCCGCTTTTTTTTAAATAGCTCTAATAGTGAAAGAGGATTTTCCTTATCCAGAGCTGTTATTTAAAGCCTGATCTTCACTTCCTGACTCTGAGAAGGAACATTCACTAAATTCAACCATTTATTCAACCAAGAAATATTTCCTGAAGATCCACCATGTGCCAACACTGTGCTAGATGCTGAGGATACAAGGAAGAACAAGGCGGAAATGGCCCCTGACCTCAGGAGCTAAAACCTAGTAAACTGAATAACTGAATCTCTGGAGACTGTTCCATTAACATCCCCTCAGAATCATTTACAACTATGCCTTTTTTGAAGCAGATGACCAAAAATAAAGCTTTATTTAAACTTTCTTGGAACAGTTTGAAGTATAAACAGATAAATTTAAAATACATTGTTACACATGAGCATTCTCACATGAACATGAAGGCTATAAAACCTCTAAAAGCTTATGGGAGGAATAAACATATTTCTTGCCTTTGGTATGATGTTCGTGAAGCTGAAGAAGTGATTTTAAGGACTCCACACTCTCAAACTCCTGGGTGTTCTGGAGGAAATCTTCAGCTTGGTCTATTTTAATAGCAAACTACAACACAAATACAAGGGAAAAACATTTGAAAAAATAAAAATCAATGTGCCATTTTGGGTGATTTGTAGATGTTTTTCAGTAATTCATGACCTAGCTGGCTGTATATGTGTTTGTGTGTTTATATGATGATGTGTGTGTTTGTGTGAGTGTGTGGGGGTTGAAGGTGTTGGTATGAGGTTGTGTGTTTACATATGGTCAATTTACAAATTGCCAAAGAAATTTCTTCTCCTTCCTTTGTATTCCTTTCATACATGGATATATGTCAAATATGCTGAAATAATTTTATTTGTTTACCGATAAGTATCTATTGAAATTTTCAACTAAAATTACTGTGTCTATGTAACAAAGCAGCCACTTCCAACATATAAAGGAGTTTGTCAAAGAATACCCAGAAAGTTTGCTAAAAACAAACAAACAACAAAAGCCTGAGAAGTAATGTCTAATCCCATTTCTTATACAAAACAAGAGAGTGATCTGAAGAGAAACACACCAAAGGATTATCTTTATGAGAAGGAATGAGATTAAGGATGGGGGGTGAACTTTTAACAAATCTATAATTTGTAATTTTGTTTGCATTTTTATCAATGATCTTATGCACTATTTATATAAAAATGAGATTAGATACAGCAAGAATGAAAAATGGAAGATTTTTCCTCTGTTTCAAAGAAAAAGAGAGAGCAATTTTGCATCCTAAATGGTGAGGAATATGAACCATCTCTCTGTTTCTCCTTCAAGGAAATATGAAGGATAGGTATTTGAAGTGATGGTAAAATTCTCAGGGGAATAATCTTAGAAACAAATTTTAGAAGAGGACAAAACATATTTGGTTCTTCAGGTACAGTACATCCATGGTAGTAGACATAGTCTACATAGTCTAGCTAGACAACAACTGTTTTGTTTCAGCACTCAGATTCAAAAGTTTAATCAATAATCTTAATCAATATGTTTACCTTTGTATCAGGTATTGAATAAACTCATAAAGGTAAAGTAACAGTAAGAAAGAAACAAAAGTTTACCACACGCTTATCTTTTTCTTTTTCAAATTTTCTCCAAACTATCATCTATGAATTCAGTGATTTTTTAATACTTTTATGTAACTATTTGATTAACAATATCTACTATATTTTTATTATTACAATAGCCACATAAAATCTAGTTATAAATGGCATGGAATGATGAGAGAGAGACTAATGAGCATGTCCTCTTTGGAAATATGGAGAAGGCCTCCACAATCATGTTAGAACAATCTGGTGGATATTAGTCACCATCACTTAGGGACAGTGTTCCTAAATTGCTGCATGGTGTCTAATAAGAGAATAATCTATCTGATGTTAAGTCTGTAGGTCTAAAACAGTCCTGTAGTAATTATCAACCATGCAATAAGAAATCATTTCATATTTTTAGGAACTGCATGCATCATAGTTCAATAAGGGAACCCTATACACACATCATTTGCATCTCTAATTCATTCCATTTCTGATAGCTTTTTTTAAGGGTATTCTTCAAAGAGAAGTTTCAAAACAAACAAACAAACAATAACAACAACAAAAACCCAACCCTAGAAGGTGATTTAGCTTTTCTCTGTAGAACATTATAAAAAGTTCTAGAGTCACTGTATAACTTATAACATATTTCAAATGTTATTTGAAATTTAAATAAATAAATAAGCAAGGAATGTGTACTCAGAAAAGTTTTCCCTAAAGTTCTATTAACTTTTACCTTACAGATATTTTCCATCACCCACTTTTCTTTTTGCATCTTGCACTGGACAGAAGTGGCAATGTTTGGACTGATCTTTTTTTAATATTATTATTAATCAGTGATTAAAATAGTTTGGCAACACAAGGGGCAGGAAAAGAGTTTGCCTTCAGCTTATTACTAAGTGACCCACAAAATTGGAAGCAGGAAAATATAAGAAACAATATCTTTTTACTAAAATCAGAGTGGTGGGCTGAATTATGAGTTGACTTAGTATTTCCTTTTACTTGATGCAATATCTGGAAATAATTTCTCATCAGAGAGAAAATCAGCTGATATTAATGCTACTACCCCATGAGAAACAAGTATTGGGCCTAATGATTGAAGAAAGATAATTTCTTCTGCTCAAATGAGTTGAATTTCAAGGGAAGTTGACATCTATACCCCATTTACTAAGATGGAATGATTCAGTTGTATCTACAATTTGACCCTGTAGGTGCATTTCATCTGGTTCCTTCTCAGGAAAGAAAACTACGTATGAAAATTTTCCCCAAGATGATCCGTAAAATGAATTGTAGTTGGGCTTCTGTATTCAAACTGTGGAAAACAAACTTATAGGTTACAATAAGGTTTTTGCTTCTTCTTTTTACTTTTAAATGAGTTCATGATTCATGAGATTGTCTACCCCAGTTTTTATGTTCTATTACTAATCTTCCTTCCTTCATTATTTTGAATTTAAGAACTGAATTTTGAGTTTGGAAATGTCATATTTTTCAAAGCTAGTGCTTTATCATAATGAAGCAGTGCTCTCACATCAAAATGAATGTACTGCCACTTGACAGAAAAGTTAAAAGTGAAATTTCCTGTAAGTGCCTTATACCAAATACAACAGCTCTTTTGATAACGTTCTTTGAGTCTCACATTTTGAAATTGGGAACTGTGAAAACATCTCAGAATTCAAGAAAAGTCACAGGAGGAAATGACCTTCTTAGGTCCAGGACTTTTCTTTCCTTAAATTTTTAATGAGTACAAACTCTGAATCCAACTGTATGCCTTTGGGAAGTATTCTATAAAATGCTATGCTTACAAGTCAAATATTCTGTGAAATATTCTGCAGTTGCCTTTTCATAAAAAGCGTAAGTACTATCCTCCACCTTTAAGTCAACAAGAACACTTTAGGACAACATTTCCTAATAATCATAAAATTGGGAATAATTGTTTGATTTAGTAACTGTATTACCATCTTCTAAAGAAAGAAATAAATCATAGTGACTTATGGATAACAGTTTCTATTTTTACTTAATATTTTATTTAATTTTAATTAGCTGTATGTAGGTGTTTTTTTAAAATATTTTATTTATTTATTTGAGATAGAGAAAGCATAAGCAGGGGGAAGAGGCAGAGGGAGAAGCAGACTCTTCACTGAGCAGGGGGTCCGACAACATTGGATTCTATCCCAGGATCCCAGGATCAGGACCGGAACCTAAGTTAGACACTAAACAGACTGAGCCACACAGGTGCCCACTTAGGGTTTTGTTTGTTTGTTTGTTTTTTGAACGGCTACATCTAAAACTTGAACAATTTAATGTTTTTGCAATCAAAAATTAAATGTATTTTATGTAACTCGGTCATCCTACCATTTTAAAAACTGATTGTAATGTCTATTTGTGGAAATTAAACATTTTCAGAAGTGCTATCTATTTGCTCTAATGTGAAAGTAGTTTTTTTAAACACAAACCTCCAAGGCATTTTCAAAAAATTCCGAAGTCAACCTGAGGAGCTCTCTTCTTCTTTCAAGCATAGAGACAAGGGCTGCCCATGCTTCACCCAAGGTGTTGGCCATGGCATCATAGACCTGACTCCGATCCTTGTTTTCTTCAGCTGTCTTGTCTGCCTCCTGCAAGAGTTCCCACACCTGATCTTCCAAAGCCTACATGCAGGAAAGGGATAAGTCTCATTCAATGTAAGAACCTGGAATCATATTTAAAACATTTGGCTATTTTAAATTGCATGTGGTTTAAGAAGGTTTAGAAAGAATTTATAAATAAAAACTACAATGCAAGCAGATAGATCAAGTAGACAGATGGGAGCAAAGGAAATTACAATAAGCTAGACAGCATTGCTGGGCTAAAGTCATTCACATTTAAATACTGTTCAAACACTGTAGAGATTTATCAAAGGTACACATTTATATTCCCAGAGGTCCAGAATATTATGTTGACCTCACATGTTAACAAAATGGAAAAGTATTTGGAACACATCCAGAAGAGAGTGATATAGGAAAAAAATTATGAGAAACGAAGCTGTAAAACTCACTTTATTCTAAATAATTATTATTGTTACTATGCTTGTGAAGCTTAATATAAATGCCAAAATAAGTTCTTAAAAGAGAATATTCATAATGTAAAAATTTGAGTTTCTATAACTGGTAATACATATTGAAGAAAACACAGAAGATAAAGGAGATGGTGTGTGGTTTTTTGTTTTTGTTTTTTTTAATTATTTATTTATTTTTTACTTTTTAATAAACATATAATGTATTTTTATCCCTAGGGGTACAGGTCTATGAATCGCCAGGTTTACACACTTCACAGCACTCACCATAGCACATACGCTCCCCAATGTCCATAACCCCACTCCCCCTCTCCTAACCCCCCTCCCCCCAGCAACCCTCAGTTTGTTTTGTGAGATTACGAGTCACTTATGGTTTGTCTCCCTCCCAATCCCGTCTTGTTTCATTTATTCTTCTTCTATCCCCCTAACCCCCCATGTTGCATCTCCACGTCCTCATATCAGGGAGATCATATGATAGTTGTCTTAGGAGACCATGTATTTAGGTAATTGTTTCCTTTAGGGATAGGAGGAGGATCTCACAGATTCTGTTTCATTCTTAAAGTTGGCACCAAAATAATGCGAAAAGCTTTAAAAATATGTAATAGATTAAAAATAAAATGAATAAATTCTAAAATATCAGCAGAAAAGGGGACTAAAATGTGATAATGCAAATGAAAACGAAAGACATAAAGAGCATGTTTATCAGGATACAAACGAAAAACAAATACGTAATGATAGGAATATGATTAAATACCAGTTAACACCAAAAAAGTGGATGGATTAGTTTTCTCAATTGAAACACAAATATTTTTTAAAAATTAAAAAATTAGGGGTGCCTGGGTGGTTCAGTGGGTTAAGCTTCTGCCTTCAGCTCAGGTCATGATCTCAGGGTCCTGGGATCGAGCCCCGCATCGGGCTCTCGGCTCAAATGGGGAGACTGCTTCTTCCCCTCTCTCTCTGCCTGCCTCTCTGTCTACTTGTGATCTCTGTCTGTCAAATAAATAAATAAAATCTTTAAAAAAAATTTAAAAATTATAAATAAATAAATAAATAATGGGGGCTTTATTAGCCTTCGGTTGGGTCATGATCTCGGGGTCCTGGGATCGAGCCCCACATCAGGCTCTCTGCTCAGCAGGGAGCCTGCTTCCCCTTCTCTCTGCCTGCCTCTCTGCCGACTTGTGATCCCTCTCTGTCACATAAAAAAAAAATTATATATATATATTTATATATATAATCAGGTTAAGCTTTAAAAAAAAGTCAATTAATTTATGTGTTTGCTAGAGACATTCCTAAAGACATAACTTTTGAAAATAAAAAGATGTGATGTATCAGGCAAAGACAAACAAAATAAAAGAAGGACTAACAACATTAATGGCAGACAAAATAGAACTGTAAACAAAAGAATTGGGATTTAAAATGGCATTTTATTTTGATAAATGGTACAATCCACAGTAGATATAAGGTACTCATGAGTTTTTATACTTATGGCATCAAAATATTTAAAATAAATAGATCTAGTCACAATGTAATAGGTAGAAATAATAAGTTCAGGTAATAAAACAAATCTCTTAGAAATTTTAAGATAATACTTTAAGGAATAATTCTTAGATCAAATGGAGAATAAAAACTACTATGACAGGCTGTTTTGAGAAAAATAAATAATGAGGCTGTTATGCTTAATATCCTAAGATATCTAGCTAACTTTAGGTTCATATAAAATACACAGCATTGAACAACTTTGCTTTTAAAGAAAAAAATAATTAAGCATTAAAATCTAAATTGTAGAAAAAAGAATAATAACATAAGCACAAAATTATACATTAATAAATCTGAGAAAAATATAAGAATTAATTAAAAAGAAGTTGGTTCATTGGAAAGCCAAATGAAATATAAAAATATCTAACAGATGTATATAAAAATAGCAGAACGGATGGCCCCAATCCCTCTACAAAACATTGAAAAAGCAAGCAAAAACTGTCTTAATCAACATTGTTGGAACTCTGGAAAGTAGTCAAAGATTTATAACAGCTGGGTGGCACAGTTAGTTAAGCATCCAACTCTTGGTTTCAGCTCAGGTCTGATTTTAGGATCATGAGATTCAGCCCCTCATTGGGATCTGTGCTCAGTATGGAGTCTGCTGGGGGTTACTCTCTCCCTCTCCCCCTCCCCATCCCTCTCTAAAATAAATAAATAAAAACTTAAAAAGAAAACGGTTTACAGCAACCAAGTGAACACTGACACCAAAGAGGCAACTTAAAAATGGTCAGAAAATTTTGAGACATTTTTTTCCTTGCCCTTACCTACTGCTGGGTTCAGCGGAAAGTATCAGAGTGGAACCAAAAACAAGACTATATGTCATCTACAAGAAACCCACCTACAATATACAGTGTAGAGTGATTAAAAGTAAATGGATGGAGAAAATGTACCATGAGGGTATTAATCTAAAGAAAACTAGAGTAGCTATATTCATTTCAGGAAAGCAGATTTCAGAACAAGAAATATTATGAAAGATTAAGATGGGCATTCCATAATGATAAAGGGATCAATCTCCTAGAAGATATTCTAGTGTTAAATGTATATGTGCCTAAAAACAGAGAATCAAAATATGTCAGGCAAAAACTGGTAGAACTGTAAGGACAAATAGACAATTCTACTATTATTGTTGGAGCCTTCAATACCTCTATCACTAATTGACATACCTAGCAGATAGAAAATTATTAAGGATACAGTTTAATTGAATAACACTATCAATCAACCAGATAAAATTAACATGTACAGACTACTATGCCCAACAACAGCTGAATATACAATCTTCTCAAGCTAAAATGGAACATTCACCAAGTTGATGCATGAAAAAAAATTAAATTAAAAAAAGAAAAAAGAGAGAGATTGTTTATTTACAAAGATAGGTCATATCCTGGGACATCAAACACATATGAACAAGTTTAAAAGAATATAACACTGAATACATATATATGAAAAGAAGAAAGATCTAAAATCAATACTCTGAGCTTCTATCTTAGAAAACTTGCGAAAAAAAAATAAATATAAGATAAGCAGGATAAAAAGGTAATAAAAATTAGAACAAAAATTAATGAAATCAATAGAGAAAAATCAATGAAATCAAAAGCTGGTTCTAAAATCAATAAAACTGTTAAACTTCTAGCTATAATAAACAATGAGAGAAAAAACAAATTACTAACAACAGAAATGAAAGAGGGGTCATAACTACAATACTATAAACATTAAAAGGATAACAAAGGAATATTAAAACTTTGATAACTTAGATCAAATAGACAAATTCCTTGAAAGACATACTCTACCAAAACTTATACAAAGAGAAATAGATAAATAAACTGAATCAATAATTTGTAACCTCTTTAAAAAATTATTTATTCACTTGAGAGAGAAACATAGAAAGCACAAGCACAGGGAAAGTCAGAAAGAGAAGCAGACTCTCTGCTGAGCTAAGAGCCCAATGCAGGGACTGATGTAGGGCTCTATCCCAGGACCTGGAGATCATGACCTGAGCTGAAGGCAGATACTTAACCATCCAAGCCACCCAGGTGCCCCAATAATTTATAACATTTTAAACAAGAAGGCATTAGGCTCAATGGTTCCACTGGTGAATTCTACTAAAATTTAAAGAAGAAGTTATACTAGAACTAATAAATTTAGCAAGGCTGCAGTATACAAAATTAATACACAAAATAAATTGTGTTTATTTTATACACCAGAAATAAACAATCTAAATAGGAAATTAAGAAAACAATTCCATTATAATATCATCCAAAAGAATAAAATATCTAGGAATAAGTTTAACCAAGGAGGTAAAAGATTTCTATACAGAGAACAAAAACAAAATCATCACTAAAATAAAATTAAAGGAATAGGGGCACCTGGGTGGCTCAGTGGGTTAAAGTCTCTGCCTTCGGCTCAGGTCATGATCTCAGGGTCCTGGGATCAAGCCCTGCATCGAGCTCTCTGCTCAGCGGGGAGCCTGCTTCCTCCTCTCTTTCTGCCTGCCTCTCTGCCTACTTGTGATCTTTGTCTGTCAAAAAACTAAATAAAATCTTTTAAAAAAAAATTAAAGGCCTAAGTAAAAGACTTAATGTTATTAAAATTACAATACCACTCAAAGCTAACTATAGATTCAACAGATTTAATGTAATCACTATCAAAAATCCAATAGCCTTTTTTTTGCAAAAATCAAAAAGCTAATCCTCAAATTCATATTTAATTGTAAGATCCCTATAGCCAAAACAATCTTGAAAAAGGAGAATAAAACTGAAGGATTTCAAAACTTAATACAAAGTGACAGTAATCGAAACAGAGCTATACTATCATAAGGATGCACATATAGATAGATCAATGGACTAGAATTGAGAGTTTAGAAATATATCCATACATCTATTGACAATTGATTTTCAACAATGGAGCCACAACCATTCAATGAGATAAAAACAGTTCCTTTAATAAATAGTACTGAAAGCACTGGATATCCATAATTTTAAGAATGAAATTGGACTCTTAACTTACACTACATAAAAAATTAAAATGGATCAATTATTTAAATGTAAGAGCTAAAACTATAAAATTCTGAGAAGAAAACAGGGGTTAATCTTCCTCATTTTGAATTTAACAATGTTTTCTTAGATACGACCCTGGAAGCATAAGCAGCAACAACAACAACAAAAAGAGAAATTGGACTGCTTCAAAATTAAGAACTTTTAGGTATCAAGGACATTATCAAAGAAGTGAAAAGAAAACTTATAGAATGGAAGAAAATATATGATAATCATTTCTCTAAAGTATACAGAATAGATAAAGAATTCTTCCAACTTAACAATTAATGAAAAATACCTCAACATCATTAATCATTATGAAAATGCAAACCAAAACCAAAATGAGATGACAATTCACACCCACTAGAATGACCACAAATGTTTTTCACAAACAGAAGATGGTAAGTGTCAGCAAATGTGTGGAAAAATTGGAATCCTCATACATTCCTGGTGGGAAAGTAAAATAGTGCAGTTAGAAAACATGTAGGCAGATAGATAATAGAGAGGCTTGGGAGGTAAGAATAAGAAGTCACTGCTTAATGGGCATGGGGTTTCATTTTATTGTGATGGAAATATTTCAGAACTAGATAGAGGTGGTGGCTGCACAGAATTCTGAATGTAGTAAATGGCACTGAATTGTACACTTTAAAACAATTAATTTTATATTCAATGAATTTAACCTCAATAAGAAAAAATTATAAAACTAACAGATTTAAAAGGGAACAAAATGACATAAAATTATATAATATTAAGATTAAGGGATATAACTGCACATAGTAAGTCTTGGGTTTCTTTTTAGGTGTAAAAGGAATATTTTTGTTAATAAACGTCAAATTGGGATAAAATGGGAAGTTTCCTTTAAAAAAGTTAATAAAACTGTCCTAAGAAAATCTTATCACTAATGCCCTCATCATCACTATCATTACTACCATCACCAAGGAATATATTGAATAATTTCTCAAGAAAGTATGTCCCCAACAGGTACCAATCCCAGAGAGTTTGGGGGTGGGAGTGTTTTGTTTTGTTTTGTTTTGTTTGATCTTGTTTTATTTTAAGGCAAGGTCCCAGCTACCTTCAAGAAACACAGACAGATATTCTATGCTGCTTAATCTTCTTTAGACATAAGAAACATTCTCATTCATTTTAAAATGTCAGCATGATTCAAATACCAAAATGTAACAAGATAATACCAAAAATTATAGATCAATCTTACTTGTGATATTTTTAAATGCAATTTAAGTAGATTAAACCCCACAGATTATTAAAGTATAATAAACACACAATTGTATGCGTTTGTTAAAACACAACAAGGCTTGCACTTAAAAAAGAGTGAATTGTACTTTACATAAGTAATGCCTCAATAAAATTGGTTTAAAAAAAAAAAAAAGAATACACCATGACCAAGTAGGGTTTAGTCCAAAAGAGCAAGGATAGTTTAATATTTGTAAATTAAATTAGTAATATAATACTTAAATAAAAATAAGAGGAGGAGGGGCAAGATGGCAGAGGAGAAGGAGACCTAAATATGATCAGGTCCCAGGAGTTCAGGTAGATAGTTATCAAACTATTCTGAACAGCTACAAACTCAAGAGGAGATAGAAGAGGAGAAGAGCAGCAACTTTAGGAGCAGAAAACTGACCATTCTTTAGACAGTAGGACGTGCAGAGAAGTGAATCCAAGGCAACATTCAGGAAGATAGACCATGGTGGGAGGTGCTGGCTCCCAGCAAGTGATAGAGTAGCACAGCACAAAAAAAGAACTTTTAGAAGTCTGCTCCACTGAGGGACCTTGCTTCAGAGGCTAACAGAGGTGTAGCCCTTGTGGGGACACTGGTCACAGGACCCACAAGGTCACAAAAAGACCAGGGGTGTCTGAGTGTGGCAGAGCTCCCAGGTATCAGAGCAAGGAAGCTGGCTACGGAGATGGAGCCAAGGAGAGGGCTCTCAGCTTGGGATTACCTTAAACTGTGATCCAAGGCACAGTCAGGCCTGCACTTGGAGCAGGGACTCCACAAGTGGCAGATCTGGAGAGACCCCTTCCTTCCTCTGTGAGGAGCAGCATGGGAGCATGTGGCAGGGGTCTGCTGGGTTTGGAGACTCCAAACAGGGCCATGGGCAAGAGATAGAAATGCTCAGTTACAGGCTGGGTGACTTTGGAGTATGGCCAGAGACTAGGGAGACAGAGGAACTGACTGCTTTTCTCTGAGGATGCTTTGAGGAGTAGGCCCCTGAGCTCTCAGCACCTCTAGGCTGGAGACTGGGAGGCTGCCATCTTCATTCTACTCCTAAAAACTATATGGAAAGTGTTCAGGGAACAAAACCTCCTGAGACCAAAACCACGTAGATTACTTAGCCTGGCCCCTGGCAAGGGTGGTGCAATTCCGACTCAGGCAAAGACATTTGAGAATCACTGCAACAGGACCCTCCCCAAAAGATCAGCAAGAACAGCAAGCCAAGACAAAATACAATGATCAATGAGAACTGCGGAACTCCAGAGCTAGGGGAAAGCAACCCATAGAATTCATAGCTTTTTTCCCATGTTCCTTTAGTCTTTCAAGTTAAATTTTTAAAATTTTATTTTTTTCTTATTCTATTTTTTAAAAATTTTCCTCTTTCTGATTTTAACATTTTTAAAACTATTTTATCTTATTGATACCTGTTTAAAAATCTTTTTAAATTTTCATGGTTATAATCATATTTTATCCCTTCATTGTATTTAACATTATTTATTGTATACATATAGGTTGCTTTTCTTTAAACTTTTGGGATACAACTTCTTCTAATAGATCAAAATACACCCTCATTCTAGTGCCTGGCTTTGTTCTAGTCTCCAGCCTGATCACATTCTTTCCTCTTTTTCTTTTTTAACCAAATTCTTACCTTATCAATTCCTTTTTAAGAATCTTTTTAAATTTTCATCTTTATAGTCATAGTCCATCCCTTCATCATGTTTCCCCTTATTTTTGTGTGTGTACATAAATATATATATATTTTTTCTTTCCTTAAAATTTTGGGAAGCAGTTTCTTCTAACAGACTAAAATACACCAAAAATCAAGTGTGTGGCTCTGTTCTATTCACCAGTGTGTGTATATATATATATATATATTTTTTTTCTTTTTTCTCCCTTTCTTCTCCCTTCTGATTTGGTTTGTGTATATTTTTCTGGGGTCACTGCTACCTTTTAGTATTTTATTCTCTCATCAGCTATTTTTACCTGGAAAAAATGACAAGGTGGAAAAACTCAGCACAAAAAAAAAATGAACAAGAGGCAGTGCCAATGGCTAGGGACCTACTCAATACGGACATTAGTAATATGTCAGAACTAGAGTTCAGGATGACGATTATCAAGGGGCTGGCTGGGCTCGAAAAAAGCATGGAAGATATTACAGAATCTCTTTCTGGAGAAATTAAACGTTTTCTGGAGAAACAAAAGAATAAAATCTAAGGTGATAAATTTTTTTAAATCTAAGGTGAAATTTTTTTAAAAAAGGTATTAATGAGGTGCAATAAAAAATGGAGGCTCTTACTGCCAGGATAAATGAGGCACAAGAGAGAATGACTAATATAAAAGATAAAATGATGGAGAATAAAAAATTTAAGCAAAAGAGAGACAAACAACTACTGGACCATGAGGGGAGAATCTGAGAGACAAGTAATACCATAAGATGAAACAATATTAGAAAAATTGGGAGCCCAGAAGAAAGAGAGAGGGGGGCAGAAGGTATATTGAAACAAATTATAGCAGAGAATTTCCCTAATTTGTGAAGGGAACAAGCATCAAAATCTAGGAGGCACAGAGAACCCTCCTCAAAATCAATAAAAATGGGTTCACACCCTGTTATCTAATAGTAAAAATTACAAGTCTCAGTGATAAAGAGAAAATCCTGAAAGCAGCCTGGGAAAAGAAGTCTGTAACATACAAGGGTAACAGTATTAGATTAGCAGCAGACTTATCCACAGAGACCTGTCAGGACAGAAAGGACTCGCATGATATATTCAGAGCACTAAATGAGAAAAACATGCAACCAAGAATACTATATCCAGCTAGGCTATCATTGAAAATAGAAGGAGAGATAAAAAGCTTCCAGGACAAACAAAAACCAAATGAATTTGTAAACACCAAACCAACCCTAAAGGAAATATTGAAAGGGGTCCTCTAAGCAAAGAGAGAGCCTTAAAGTAACAGACCAGGAAGGAACAGAGACAATATACAGTAACAGTCACCTTACAGGCAATACAATGGCACTAAATTGATATCTTTCAATAGTTACCCTGAATGTAAATGGGCTAAATGCCCCAATCAAAACACACAGGGTATCAGAATGGATAAAAAAACAAAACCCATCAATATGCTGTTTACAAAAAACTCATTTTAGACCCAAAGACACCTCCAGATTTAAAGTGAGGGAGTGGAAAACAATTTACCATGCTAATGGACACCAAAAGAAAGCTGGGGTGGCAATCCTGTTATCAGATAAATTTGATTTTAAGCCAAAGACTATAATAAGAGATGAGGAAGGACACTATATCATACTCAAAGGGTCTGTACAACAAGAAGATCTAATAATTTTAAATATCTAGGCCCCTAACATGGGAGCAACCAACTATATAAACCAATTAATAACAAAATCAAAGAAAGACATCAACAATAATACAATAATAGTAGGGGATTTAACATTCCCTCTCATTGAAATGGACACATCATCTAAGCAAAAGATCAACAAGGAAATAAAGGCCTTAAATGACACATTGGACCAGATCGACATCACAGATATATTCAAAACATTTCATCCCGAACCAAAAGAATACACATCCTCTCGAGTGCACATGGAACATTCTCCAGAATAGATCACATCCTGGGTCACAAATCAGGTTTCAACTAGTACCAAAAGATTGGGATCATTCCCTGCATATTTTCAGACCACAATGCTCTGAAGCTAGAACTCAATCACAAGAAGAAAGTTGGAAAGAACCCAAATACATGGAGGCTAAAGAGGATCTTACTAAGGAATGAATGGGTCAACCGGGTAATTAAAGAAGAATTTTAAAAATTTATGGAAACAAACAAAAAAATTTTATGGAAACAAATGATAATGAAAATACAACTGTTCAAAATCTGTGGGACACAGCAAAGGCAGTCCTGAGAGGAAAATATATAGCGGTACAAGCCTTTCTCAAGAAATAAGAAAGGTCTCAAATACAGAACCTAACTGTACACCTAAAGGAGCTGAAGAAAGAAGAACAAAGAAAGCCTAAAATCAGCATGAGAAGAGAAATCATAAAGATCAGAGCATAAATTAATGAAATAGACACCAAAAAAAAAAAAAGTAGAACAAATCAACTAAACTAGGAGCTGGTTCTTTGAAAGAGTTAATAAGATTGATAAACTCCTGGCCAGACTTTTCAAAAAGAAAAGAGAAATAAATAAATAAATAAATAAATAAATAAATAAATAAATAAAATGATGAATGAAAGAGGAGAGATCACAACCAACAAAAAAGAAATACAAACAATTATAAGAACATATTATGAGCAACTACACACCAGCAAATTTGACAATCTGGAAGAAATGGATGCATTCCTAGAGACATATAAACTACCAACACTGAACCAGGAAGAAACAGAAAACCTGACTAGACCCATAACCAATAAGGAGATTGAAGCAGTCATCAAAAGTCTCCTAACATGAAAGAGTCCAGGGCCAGAAGTCTTCCCAGGGGAATTCTACAAACATTTAAAGAAGAATTAATACCTATTCTCCTGAAACTATTCCAAAAAATAGAATGGAAGGAATACTTCCAAACTCTTTTTATGAAGCCAGAATTACCTTGATCCCAAAACCAGACAAAGAGCCCATCAAAAAAGAGAATTACAGACCAATATCCTTAATGAACACAGATGTGAAAATTCTCACCAAAATTCTAGCCAATAGGATTATTCACCACAACTCAGTGGGATTTATTCCAGGGCTGCAAGTTTGGTTCAACATCTGCAAATCAATCAATGTGATACAATACATTAATAAAAGAAAGAACAAGAACCATATGATACTCTCAATAGATGCTGAAAAAGCATTTGGCAAAGTACAGCATCCTTTCTTGATCAAAACTCTTCAAAGTGTAGGGATAGAGGGTACATACCTCAATATCATCAAAGCCATCTATGAAAAACCTACAGTGAATATCATGTTCAATGAGGAAAAACTGAGAGCTTTTCCACTAAGGTCAGGAACACAGCAGGGATGTCCACTATCACCACTGCTATTTAACATCATACTAGAAGTCCTAGCAATCAGACAACAAAAAGAAATTAAAGGCATCCAAATTGGTAAAGAAGAAGTCAAACTATCACTCTTCACAGATGATATGATACTATATGTGGAAAACCCAAAAGACTCCACTCCAAAACTGCTAGAACTCATACAGGAATTTAGTCAAGTGCCAGGATATGAAATCAATGCCCAGAAATCAGTTGCGTTTCTATACACCAAAAGCAAGACAGAAGAATGAGAAATTATGGAGTCCATCCCACTTACAATTGCACCCAAAACCTTAAGATACCTAGGAATAAACCTAACCAAAGAGGCAAAAAATCTGTACTCAGAAAACTATAAAGTACTCATGACAGAAATGGAGGAAGTCACAAAGAAATGGAAAAATGTTCTATGCTCATGGATTGGAGAACAAATATCGTGAAAATGTCCATGCTACCTAAAGCAATCTACACATTTAATGCAATCCCTATCAAAATACCATCAATTTTTTTCAAAGAAATGGAACAAATAATCCTAAAATTTGTCTGACTAGAAAAGACCCTGAATAGCCAGAGGAATGTTGAAAAAGAAAACAAAAGTTGGTAGCATCACAATTCCAGACTTCAAGCTCTATTGCAAAGCTGTCATCATCAAGACAGTATGGTACTGGCACAAGAACAGACAGATAGATCAATGGAACATAATAGAAAGCCCAGAAATAGACCCTCAACTCTATGGTCAACTAATCTTCAACAAAGCAGGAAAGATTATCCAATGGAAAAAAGTCTCTTCAAAAAATGGTGTTGGGAAAATTGGAAAACCACATGCAGAAGAATGAAACTGGACCATATCCTTACACCACACACAAAAATAGACTCAAAATGGATGAAAGACTTCAGTGTGAGAAAGGAATCCATCAAAATCCTTAAGGAGAACACAGGCAACAACCTCTTTGACCTCAGCCACAGCAACTTCTTCCTAGGAACATCGCCAAAGGCAAGGGAAGTGAGGGCAAAAATGAACTATTGGGACTTCATCAAGATCAAAAGCTTTTGCACAGCAAAGGAAACAGCAACAAAACCAAAAGACAACTGACAGAATGGGAGAAGATATTTGCAAATGACATATCAGATAAAGGGCTAGGATCCAAAATCTATAAAGAACTTATCAAACTCAACACCCAAAGAACAAATAATCCAATCGCGAAATCTGCAGAAGACACGAACAGACATTTCGGCAAAGAAGACATCCAGATGGCCAACAGACACATGAAAAAGTGCTCGTCACTCGGCATCAGAGAAATACAAATCAAAACCACAGTGAGATACCACCTCACACCATTCAGAATGCTAAAATTAACAAGTCTAGAAATGACAGATGCTGGCAAGGATGCAGAGAAAGGGGAAACCCACTGCTGGTGGGAATGCAAGGTGGTGTAACCACTCTGGAAAACAGCATGGAGGTTCCTCAAATAATTGAAAATGGAGCTACCCTACATCCCAGCAATCACACCCCTGGGTATTTACCTTAAAGATATAAATGTAGTGATCCAATGGGGCATGTGCACCCTAATGTTTATAGCAGCAATGTTCACAATAGCCAAACTGTGGAAAGAAACTAGATGTCCATCAAGAGATGAATTGATAAAGATATATATATATGTATATATATATATATATATATATATATATATATATACGTATATATGTATATATATATATATACCACACCTCTTTATACCTATACACACACGCACACGCACACACACACACACACACACACACACACACACACACACAGTGGAATACTATGCAGCCATCAAAATAAAGGAAATCTTACCATTTGCAACAACATGTATGGAACTAGAGGGTATTATGGTGAGCAAAATATGTCAATCAGGGAAAGACAATTATCATATGATCTCTCTGATATGAGGAATTTGAGAGGCAGGGCAGGGGGTCATGGGGGATAGGGATGGAAAAAATGAAACAAGATGGGATCAGGAGGGAGATAAACCATAAGAGACTCGATCTCATGAAACAGACTGAGGGTTGCTAGGGGGTGGAGGGATAGGGATAGGGTGACTGGGTTATGGACACTGGGGAGGGTATGCTATTATGAGTGCTGTGAAATGTGTAAGCCTGATGATTCACAGACCTGTACCCCTGGGGCAAAAAATACATCATATGTTAATAAAATAAAAAAAAAGAAAACTTACACTGAAAGAGTTGGGAAAAATACAGCATTCATTTCTAATCAAAATTCAGCTTGAGAGAAGAAAAAGAATATTTGTTTAATTAAAAAGAATATTTATTTGATTCCAAGATCAAGTATCTTTCGCACTGGTAAAAATTTGAATCAATCAAGAGTACTGTCAAGAATCCATTCCTGCTTACTAAACATTGCTTTGGAATCATCAGTCCATGTGATTAAGTTTAAAAAAATGTGCAATATGATTGTTTATCTAAGCACATCTAAGAAAATCAACTAAATAATCATATAACAAATTTTAAATTTCCTTAAATTTCCAGAAGTAGACTGATTACAAGACAATGAAGGATATCTGATACTTGTCCATAATTCAAAAATTAAATTTATTGAAGTTATAGTTTTGCATGTAATAAAGTGAATTTTGACAAATGTATATGTGTAAGTAACCATCACCATAATAATTTTATTACCCCAGAAAGTTTGCTTATAGCCCTTCTCAACCAATCCTGCCCACTTCATGCCCCAGGATGACACTGATATACTTTCTGCCACTTTAGATTAGATTTTCCTTTTCTGGAGTTTCACATGAATGATATCACAGAGCATGTAATCTTTCCCATCTGGCTTCTTTCAATCAGCATAAAGTTTTTGAGATTCCTTCATGCTCTTGCATGTATACTTTTCATTATGGAGAAGTATTCCACTGAATGAATATACCATAGTTTATCTGGTTATTTATTGACCTTTGGATACTTTCAATTTTAAGGCACAATGTCTATGCCTATTAGGAAAATTTATGTATAAGTACATATATATGTATATATATGAATATGTATATTTTCATTTTGCTAGGTATTTACTTAGATGTTTTCTACTGTATTTTACTTTCTTATTTATGCCACCTTGTATGTTTTAATTTTTTTTAAAGATTTTATTTATTTATTTGACAGAGAGAGAGATCACAAGTAGGCAGAGAGGCAGGCAGAGAGAGAGGAGGAAGCAGGCTCCCTGCGGAGCAGAGAGCCCGATGCGGGGCTTGATCCCAGGACCCTGAGATCATGACCTGAGCCGAAGGCAGCGGCTTAATCCACTGAGCCACCCAGGCGCCCCTGTTTTTAATTTTTTATGAGAACGTTATTTTTATCATTGGGAAAAATGTGATGTTCATTTTTACAATTATATAAAATAGAACTATTCCGAAAAAAGCAAACAAAGTAGCTCTGCCATGGTTTTACTGGAAACAGGGGATCTGAGTTATCTCCAGTTAGAATTCTAGAGCAGTTCTTCTCTTCCTTATACTTTCAGATTATACCCTAAGACATATTATACACTTTAATTGTATTATTGTTCCCAGTTACTTGCTATTTCTCCCTGTAAGAGGATTATATTCTCATAAATGTGAACAGGAGTTTTGTGTGTCATTCCTGAGCAAAACTTTTAAGAACCAACAAGAGACTCTACCGTTTCTCTCTTCATAGAAGGAAATACTTCTTCATCCTGGATCCCAAAATAAGGAAGAGAGGCAAAACTGAACTGTAATTACCATGAAGGCAAGATGTAATATGAGTAAGAAATAAAATCCATTACTCTGAGCCACTGCTGCTGGGAGGTTGTTTATACCCTAGCACCCCCAGATACATACAAAAAGGTAAAATCTTGTATTATACATCTAAGTTTCTCTCATCCTCAGTAAAGAAGTAAAATAGAATTCATAATGCAAGAAAAGAAAATAATCTAGACCAGAGCCTGAAAATGTCATCGTTAACTAAAAGTCTCGGGCAGACTGGGTTGAACATGCCAATGACCTCTTCAGAGACATGAACTGAATATATGCCAGCTCTGATCTTCTTGGTGTTTAGGCTAAACCAGACAAACAGTTTAGCCTAAATTCTTGTTTAAATTGCCATAAGAATTAGATGAAATGTGCATCTTATCTAGCTATGGGAAATCACTGTGTCTGGGCATTTTTTTCCTATGTGACAAGTTTTAGATTATCTTGAGGGCTGGTTAGTTTTGTATTGTGCATGTTTTTTCATTTTGTATTTTTTGTCATTAAAAGGGAATGACTTGGCCTTAATTTCTACTTATAATGGGTGTTAGCTCAAGAGGATATAAGGAGAAGAAAGAGATAATATTAGGAATTTTAAATTCAAGATACCTCGTTGGATGACAGACTGTATTAAGAACTGAACATAGGAAGACTTGATCATTGCAAGGCCGAGATTCAGGGGAGAATGTGAAATGGGCAATGAATTCATTCTAGGGCAAAGCTAGTGGATATAATCTTTCAGTGATATTTCTCAGATTTGACAGAAGGGTGATAAGATAAATCTGAAAGTTGGCTATTTCTACATCCAATAAATAGGGTTGTCTTTAGAGGTGTTTTTTCAGCTTTGTTAATTACATATACAACAGTTCCTCTTAATACTGTTCTTTTCCCACTGAAGCTAAAGGTCATAAATCAGTAATGCAGAGGTTTTGGGGACAAACATTTTGAAGGACTATAATTCTGGCTTCCAATATTTCCTTTGGACTCTCCCATGACCTCCAGTGTGAACCACAAAAAATATTCTAGTCACTGCAATCCAAAGGCCAGAACATTCTTGCAGAACCCTATGGGTTTAATTTAGTACAAGTTGCACTTGGGATTTTCTCCAAAAAAGCCAATAGACAGTCTGCTTTGAGGACTGGCAAGTAACTATCTGCTCCAAATTCTCTTGGAATTTAGATCACTCTTTGGGTGCTGGGTTCAGAGATCAAGTAAGGTTCAATGCTCCCCAGGGCCTATCAAACACCATCTAAAATACTGGAGAAGAGAGAGGGACCCAGACAGTGAAATAGGCAGGATTTATGGAACAGGGATATTTCTCAGCCAATTTAAGATCTCAACATAATGATCAGTTGAAGTATATTTCTGTGAGATTCCTGAGATCTGAATCTAAAGCCCAAAATCCACCATCCAGGCGTTTGATGTTTAACACTTGGTCTCTGTCTCTGTCTTGAAGGTCTTAGGAAGGCCATGAGATTCTTCTAGTGTTCTCCAACTTTCCATGGTTGCCCATGTACATGACACCCTATTAACCAGCCTTCCCTTCTGAATCTGGTATTATCTCATATGTTGCTGGCACTCAGGAAATACTGTTCAATTTTTTTTTCTTTCTTTTTTTTTTAAAGATTTTATTTAGTTATTTGACAGAGAGAGATCACAAGTAGACAGAGAAGCAGGCAGAGAGAGAGAGAGGAAAGCAGGCTCCCCACTGAGCAGAGAGCCTGATGCGGGACTCGATCCCAGGACCCTGAGATCATGACCTGAGCCGAAGGCAGCGGCTTAACCCACTGAGCCACCCAGGCGCCCTATACTGTTCAATTTTTAATGTGGATTGCCAAGCCCCTATGGAGACCACCTCTTTTGTCTCTGTAAAGGAAACACAAGAGATCTTGTGTGGTCTCACTCATATTTAAAACTCTAGCACCTATCATTGGTTCTTCTTCTTCTTTTTTTTTTTTTTTTCCATTGGTTCTTAACTAGAATGCCCCAAAGGAGTGTCTGGAAACATGATGAAGCATTTTTAGTTGTCACAATGTTTGTGTGATGGAGAGTGGTTTGATGAAGTATTATGCCACAAAACAGAAACCCTACTAAGAAACACTGAAGTCCCTGCACATAGTGGGGGCCTAATAAATATTCATGGTAGAATGTGTGGGAGAGACTGAAGAGGTTTCTTGCACTCTCTCTTGAAAATCATTTCAACCTATTCCTTCTAGTTGGGGCACCTGGGTGGCTCAGTAGGTTGAGCATCTGCCTTCAGCTCAGGTCATGATCTCAGGTCCTGGGATGCAGACTCCCACTGGGCTCCTTGCTCATTGGGGAAACTGCTTATTCCCGTCCCCACTTGTTCTTTCTCTTTCATGTTCTGTTTCTCTCTCTCCCGCTCTTTCTCAGATAGATAGATAGATAGATAGATAGATAATTTTTTAAAAAAATAATTTCACCTTATTTCACAGGCTGTTGGAGTTTAGAGGCCATTGTTCCCATCTGACATTAAGTTCAGGAAGCCCCTCTAGCAAAACCGCCACACAGCATCCTTTCAAGGGCAGCAGTTCTCCATTACTTTTGGAGCAAATCCTTCCACAGTTATTTTAAAACCGTTCTTAGACTGGACCAAAATTAATTTGTTCCCTTATTCCCTAGAATGCCACACCCCCAGCATTTCCAATGGTGGGAAAAACCCCTGACAACACCCTGCAGGCCTTTTTCATCTCTCGCTTCTTATTTAGACCTGAAGAGTTCCTGTAAAAATGTCCCAGATTTATTTATTGTGCAAGTGGAATCCAGGCAACCCTGAGGATACAATTCTGACACCTGAAGTAAGTCGGTACTGCTCCCACCTTCACCACATCTCTTCCATGTTGAGTACTATCAAAAACCATTAGGTAAAAAGATAAATTAGTACCTGAAAACATACATAAAAGGGGAGAAAGCTCATTTTTGCTTATCTTATTTATCAATACCTCAATATACCTAATGTTTATATAGTGCTTTATAGTTCAAAGGTTTACATATTATCCCTAAAGTACTTACAACATCCTCAGTCAACAGGGCGCTATACAAAGTATTTCACTTGAATGGAAAGAGTGCTCTTTATTCTCCATTAAACCTAAAACCAAACTGTCACTTGTTCAACAACGATACAATAATACTCTCAGTGACTCTTTCGGTTCACAGAAGATAACACCTAATGGAACCTGAAGGTATTCAAGAATGTATTCACTCATCTATGCTCTCATCCATTCAGCAAGAATTTTCCAAGCATCTCTTAATCAAGTCATACAAACTGTGGTAGGAGATATGAAAGATTGGGGAGGGGATATCCACTTATGATTGTATTGTTTTCTTTTCTTTGATACTTCAGCTTTTTCTTAATACCCACCCACTTCTCAACCTCTAACTTACCTCATCCCTGCTAACTTACTGAAATATTCTTGTATAGTTCCACAGTGACTTCATACTTGTTAATGCCAACAATCCTCATTTATTTTTTTGTGATTAATACTGTTAAATGCTCCTTAAAATTTTTTTTTCTTCCATTGGTTACTACTGCACTCAGATTTGCCTTCTGTGCTTTGTTTCTCTCATACAAGTCTGCTTTCTCTGCCTAATTTTGAATGTCTAGGTGTTTCAGAAGACTGTGGTCTTTACTCCTTTCTTCTCACTCAGCAAGTAGGTGTCAGGACTGAGCTGGGGAGATTATATCGAAATTATTTGTGTGACGTTTTCAAACAATACTTAACTTCTTCCAGAACTTTAGATGTGGTCCTGTGGACAGAAGGCAAGTTATTCCAAAGTCTGGATGGACTATCACAATGAGCCACAAATACTGATTAGATTGCATTTCCATATAATCCATGGGTAGAAGGTGAAGGAAAAAATACCTCTTCACATGTGAATGCATAAGCTCTTATAACAACAACCACTGTTTTATATAATTTATTTCTCCTTATTTTTAAACTCTATGGAAAATCTCCACAAATATCCAATAACTACCTCAAACTCAAAACATCTAAAACGCAACACCAAAAATACAAATAATCCAATTAAAAAATAGGCAGACAACCTGAATAGACATTTTTCCAAAGAAGACATACAGATGGTCACCAGACACATGAAAAGATGTTCAACAACATCATTCACCAGAGAAATGAAAATCAACATCACAATAAGATACCACCTCACACCAGTCAGAATGGCTAGTATCAAGAAGACAAGAAATACTGTGTTTGGTGAGGATGCAAAGGAAAGGGAACTCTCACACACTGCTGGTGGGAATGTAAATTGGTGCAGTCACTATAGAAAACAGTATGCAGGTTCCTCAAGGAACTAAAAACAGAAATACCAGCAATATGAATAATTCTACTTCTTGGTATTTACCTGAGAAAAATGAAAACACAATTTGAAAAAAATACACGCGCTCCTGAGTTTACTGCAGCATTATTTACAATAACCAAGATATGGAAGCAACCTAAGTGTCCACCAATAGATGAATGGATAAAGATGTGGTATATATACACAATGGAATATTACTCAACCATAAGAAAGAATGGAATCCCACCATTCACAACAATATGGAAGGACTTAAAGGGTATTATGCTAAGTGAAATAAGCCAAAGACAAATGTCATATGATTTCCTTAGATGTAGAATCTAAAAAGTCGGTTAAGCATCTGCTTTTGGCTCAGGTCATGATCCCAGAGTCCTGGAATCAAACCCCACGTTGGGCTCCCTGCTCAGCAAGGAGCCTGCTTTTCCCTCTCCTCCCGCCTGTGCTCTCTCTTGCTATCTCTGTCACTATCTCCGTCACTCTCTCTCTCTCAAATAAGTAAGAAAAATCCATAAGGAATCTTTTTAAAAATGAACAAACGAAAGAGAAACAGTCATAAATTCAGAGAACAAACTAGTGATTGTCAGCGAGGAAGAGGGTGGGGGGATGGGCAAAATAGGTGACAGGAATTAAGAGGTACAAACTTCCAGTAATAAAATGAATAAGCCACAAGGATGCAGAGTACAGGATAGAGAACGTAGTCAATAATATTGTAATAAGTTTGTGTGGTGACATATGGTAACTACACTTCTCATGGTGAGAATTTCATAATGTATATAATTGCAAATCACTATGTTGTATACCTGAAACTAGCATACTATTATATGTCAACTATATCTTACTTGGAAAAAAGACAAGTAATGAATCAATCTTGCCCACATTGTGTCAGCCAGGGGCACTTTAAAAAAAAAAAAAAGAAGGGGCGCCTGGGTGGCTCAGTGGATTAAGCCAAAGACAAATGTCATATGATTTCCTTAGATGTAGAATCTAAAAAGTCGGTTAAGCATCTGCTTTTGGCTCAGGTCATGATCTCAGGGTCCTGGGATCCAGCCCTGCATCGGGCTCTCTGCTCAGCAGGGAGCCTGCTTCCTCCTCTCTCTCTGCCTGCCTCTCTGCCTACTTGTGATCTCTCTCTCTGTCAAATAAATAAATAAAATCTTAAAAAAAAAGAAAATCTAAAACTGACCATGTCATCTTATCCACCAAATCTCCTACTCTCCTGGCTTTCAGGAGCAAAAAAAGGGAAGACATCTGTTACTTATTCTTGTATCCCCACATGTCCTTCAGTTCCAAGATGTGATCAGTTCCAAAGATCTATTGAGTCAACCTCATACATATCATTCAAATCTTCTCCTCCGTCTACTTCTATCCCTCACCTCTGTTGTCTCTCTTCACTTCTCACCTGAATTTCTACAATAGTCTCTCAGCTTGTCCTTCTGTCTCCAAGTTCACTCTTAGCCGATCCATTCTCTGTCCTAAGGTCATACAGATCTTTCTGTATCAGAAATATGATGTCACCCAGCAACTCATGAACTTTTCATGGCTTCCAATTGATTTTAAGATAAAATTTAAAGTGTAAGTGCAGCATTTAAGACCTTCAGTGTTTGAGTCTCTATTTAATCTTGTTTCTGTTCATTCTCTCACACTGCTTTCCAGTTCTCTGAACTTTCTGTGGTTCCCTGATTCTCCCATGTTCTAATCTACATGTTTCACTCTAGAACGTTCTCCCTTAC
Source organism: Meles meles (assembly GCF_922984935.1). Lineage (NCBI taxonomy): Eukaryota > Metazoa > Chordata > Mammalia > Carnivora > Mustelidae > Meles > Meles meles. The sequence continues at coordinate 75,166,317 of NC_060074.1, forward strand.
TGCCACCACTTTCCCTGCCCTCTCCTGTGACTCAGATATACCTGAGTAATTCTTCATCATCCTTCAAGACAACTTCTCAGGGGTTGACTCTTTCAGCAAGCCTTCCCTCAACCCCAATGTCCATGGGTCTAGGGTATTTGCCCCTTTTTAAAAAAAATTTTTTCCCCATGCAGGAGATTTAAAGGAGGGAATGAATCATTGGAACAACACCTGTAGCAGGGGAGGAAGCAGGGGTGGGCAGAAGGACAAGTTGAACTGTGATACAGATACAACTGATGTCTCAGCCAGTCAAGGGGCACTCGGGAACTGGGATAGGCCTTTGGAGTTGATGCCCATGGAGGTGCTATGTCCCCTCATGTTAACCACTTATTGTATGAGAGGTGTCCCTGAGCAGGGCATGTACTTCAGAAAGCATGACTCTCTTCAGCTGAGGGATATTCCTAAGGAGGAACTCCACTGTGATCCCTCAGCAGCCCGTACTCCTGGCAGCTGGAGAAATGAGCACACTGATCCTCAAAGGAGGACCTGGGAGGCACACCACAGCATCATCTACATAGATTATACAAACAGTTCTGAAACTCGCTTTTCATCCCAAGAGTAGGAGATCTGCCATTTTTAGTAGTTAGATTGATCTTATTTTTAGTAGTTAGATTGATATTATTTTAGTGGCTACATAGGATTCCAGAAGATGATGTACCACTGGCTTTTGTTGGTGGACAGATTGTTCCCAGCTCTTTATGGGCAGAAAAAATACTGCAGGTTTAAAGATTTTACCAATTTATTTGAAAGAGAGAGTGAGTTAGGAGAGGAGCAGAGGGAGAGGGACAAGAAGACGCCATGCTGAGCATGGAACCCAACATGGAGCTCAATCCCATGACCCTCAAATCATGACGCCAGCCCAAATTAAGAGCCGGTTGCTCAACCAACTGAATCACCTAGCACTCTGTATTTGCCCCTTTAAAGTGCTTTCCACTGGGGCGCCTGGGTGGCTAAGTCAGTTAATCTCAGGTCATGATCTCAGGGTTGTGAAGTCGAGCTTTTGCTCAGCCCAGAGTCAGCTTATCCCTTTCCATGCCATTCTGCCCTTACCCCCACTCATTCTTTCTCTCTCAAATAAATAAATAAATAAAAGTGCTTTCTGCTAGTATAACAATTATATAGCAAATTTTTTATTTTTCTGATTATGAAAATAATGTAATCTCATATTAAAAATGGGGAAAATAGAAAAAATTTTTAAAAAACACATAAATTCCTTATAAATCCACTCCAGAGATAACCACCATTAATATTCATATGGCTTTATACACATACATATACACATACACACACACACACCCATAACTAGAATCATATGGTATAGATCAGGAAGCAGCAAACTGGCCATCATCCAAATCCAGGCTGTAATCTCTTTTTTGTATGGTCTACAGGTTAAGAACCATTTCTACATTGTTTTATGTTTTACATTTTACATTTACATTAGGTGGTTTCAAAACAAAATTTTTAAAAATACTATTTCATGATATATGGAAATTATATAAAATTAAAATTTCACTTTCCATATATTTTTATTGGGATACAACCATGTTTATTGGAACAAAACCCATTTGTTTATGGATTGTCTATGGCTGCTTTCACATTATAGTTGCAGAGTTTGAATAGTTGCAACTCACATAGTAATATGACCCACAAAGCTTAAAGTATTTACTATCTGACCCCTTACCAGAAAGTTTGCAGACCTCTGGTGTTACAGCTATGCTGTTTTTCTAATTCACATTATATTATGAATCCTTTATTTTTCAATATTTTGTAGAAATGTTACTTGTAGTGGTTGTTTAATATCCCATCAATAAGGCCATGATTTGTTAAAGTATTCACCTCTTATAAATATTAATTCTGGTCTCCATTTTTAACTGTAATAAGTAATTTTGGGCTGAGTTAATTCCAACAATTCTCATTTCATTTGACTTCCTGATTCTTTCATATAAATCTTTGTGGTTCTCTCCATAAGACAAATTCTGAAGAATAGAATGATTAGGTCAAGAATTGTACCACATTTTCAAGGCTCTTGATGCAATAACTAAATTGTCTTCCTGAAAGTTAGTATCAACTGACAAGCATTATCACAATATATTAAATTTGTCTATTTATGTATCTGACTTCTCCACCAAGCCTTGAAGACAGGAACTCTTTACATTCCCAGTGTGCAGCTGAGTGCGAGGCTCATAAGGATTACATACACAATAGATGTATGAGGAATGAGTAGCTCGGCCTGAGTGGTTGCTTTTTTGTCCAGGCCCTTTTCATTTCAGCACAGTAAAGCAGTGTTTCTCAATCTCAAGAATTCAGGAACTCAGAGAACAATTCGGTGGACTCCCAACTTGAGAAAACACCAGAAGGGTCAAACTGCTGCTCCATTGGAACCAATGAAATGAAAAACACAACCAAAGTGTAAGCATTGAAATTTGGCAGCTTATATTAAATATTTTAAAATAATTATCAAAAATTTGAAATCAGGGGTATCTGGGTGGCTCAGTCAGTTAAGCATCTGCTTTCAGCTCAGGTCATGATCCCAGGGTCCTGGGATGGAACCCGGCATTGGCATCAGGCCCCCTGCTCAGTGGGGAGTCTCCTTACCCTTCCCCCTCTCCCGCCACACTTGCTTGTGCTTTCTCACTCACTCATTCTCTCTTTCTCTCTCTCAAATAAAGAAATAAAATCTTTTAAATTTTTTTTTGAAATTATTTTAGGCATTCATGGATCTCTGAGACTATGTCTCTAAACAACCGGGGATCTGGGAAGCACAGTTTGACAAACAGTGTAATAGAGGAAGCAGGGGATGAGCAGGGACAGAGTAGGGGGCGGGGGCTTAACTGTGCCAATGTACAGCAGCAAAGAGAGCAAGGAGCAGATGTTCTATGCTGAAGAACTGTGTAATTAATATATTTCCAGTGATAAGAAACCACTTCCACCTTTTTAGCTTTGTGGTTGCCCTTTTTGTGGAAGGAAGAAAAGGGGAGCCACTTTGACTGACAAAAATCACAGGGTTGAACAGAAAGGTTGGAGAAGGAGGTAAAAGTAGGAAGAGATATGCTGGACTGCAAAACACCTATAAATCAGGAAGCCTCAGGAAACAGATCCAGAAATAGGAGGATTAACAGTCAGGAAGATGCCAGTCATGCCAGAATGTGATGCAAGAAGATTGAGACCAGGAAGGACAGTTGAATGGATGAGGTGAAGCTCCCAGAAGGCATCCCAAACACATCGAAATGATACATCTCACAAACACGCAGGGTACTCGGTATGCTTCTTGTGGAATCACGATAGCTATGGAGTATAGGTTGCCAAGAAACATTAAGTGAACAGGTGAACAATCACTCAGATGACTTGATTTATGCAGTAAGCCAATCTGGAAAATGGTATAAAAATCTTTTTTGCCCAGTGCTTGCTTCTGTATTGAATTACCCTGATATTTTTTGTCTGGGTATTTTAACATTTCTTGATGAAATTTAAAATTTTTCATGTCCCAAAGAAGAAACAAAATTTGCTTGTGAAAAAAAATTTTGAGGTTTTGTCTAGTCTTTCCTGTTTGGAGATTATATTTTAACACCAGCATGTACATGGGGGTGTCTTTCCAGTGGTGGAGATGAATTTGCCTCAAATGGCTATACTACAAAAGAGTAATTATGTTTATTCTGTGATGTATAATAGTGATTCAGACACAGAATCTGGGGCCCCCATTCTGACTACACTTAGTAGTTCTGCACTTTTTTTTTAAGAGTAGCACTGGTACTTTTTCTCCAGTCTCAAGTCTCAGACTATTCTAAAATGGGAACAATAGTAATAGCTACCTTATAAGGTTTTGTGAAGATTAAAGGAAATAATCCATGGAAACTCTTAGTGCCTGGTATACAGTAAACATTCAATAAATGTTAGTTATTACTGTAATTATGCTTATGTGTACCTTCTAACAGGGATTGTTTTTATGGATTTAAAACCACAGGATAAAGAACAGACTGAAGTCCTAGCAGTAATAAACAAAATGACCCCATATCCCAAATAGGAAACAAAAAGCTAATTCTGACTTGAAGTGGGTACATGACATGCCAATCACTGTAGCCTGCAATAATAATTTCAGGATTGATAAATTTCAAAGCATACAGTATTTTCATTTGAGTCCAAATAATAGTAATGTACCTCAAAGACACATAAGTGTTAGAATATATTTTATAAAGAATTGTCTTTCCAGAAAAATTCTCAATCACTCATTTTGTCCTTAAATTTTACACTAATTCCTTGTGGTGGAATGCTTTCTTATATGTATGCAAACAATTCATTGTATCACATATGCTCGTATCACATATGAGATGGGTAATACAAACATTCACTACTTAAAATTAATGTACAAATGTAGGAAACTTGACAAAAGTCTATGTTACAGTCTTAACATTTAAGTTAAGTTCAAGTCTTAACATTTTGGGTTTCATAGTAAATCCAACTACCTCATCAAATTTACTCCATTAGTTTCTGAAATCCATCTTTAAGTAAGAATAAAATGTTGTATTCTGGGATTTGTGGTTCCTTTGAGCAGAGAATTGTATTGGTGACTAGGAAGACATCAACATACTCCTTTTTATGCATCTCTGGGTCCCATCCCTCACTAAAACAAAGTAAACACATGTGAAAGCAAATGTGTTTTGTCTTTATTGCAACCACACTGCCAATTCTGATATCAAATGTATTCTGAATCAATGTTTATAGTCATATTCTGCCATTTCTTTTAATGCTAATAACTGTCCTATCAAACTGGTTTCAAAATTCATCATTCATACTAATGACCAATTTTCTTAAGTATAATAAATAGCCATTTAGATTGGTGGATTGGGTTTAAATATTCTTTGAATCAATAAATATTTGGGTTTACTGTTAATCTGATTCTAATTTTGCTGCCAAGCATTTCTGTTATTTGTTGTTACATTTCAGAGGCAGGATGAAGATGCCAACTAAAATTTCTATTTTACAGATCAGATCTGAATATTGATTTTATAAAGTTTTCTCAACACAATACCTTGTCCTCTCTATCAGGTATCTAAGAAACCTCTGAAGTAAAGAAAAATACAAAATTTAATCTTAAGAGCAACAAAATTTCCTTTGGTTTCTTGAGAGTTTTGAAATTACCAAACTTACCAAAATTCAGAGAAGATTTAAGGATGTTCTATTTAAGCCAAGAATAGAACAAAAGCAAGTTAATCAAAAAGTGAGATGTATTTAGAGATTCATATGTGATTTATCTATGGAAAAATAACAACAAAAGTCATATTGCAATGAACAACACATTGTATTCTAACAACCTTTGTTACCAGAGGTAACAAATTATAGTGCAAGAGGTATGGGATGTGTGCTCCTGCTTCAGTACTGTGTGGGTTTCTTAATATAAACTACCTCTCTGAGGTTCTTTGTGTATTCCTACCTTTTTCACATGAGGCAACACCTCATGTCCCCATTCTCTGTAATCCCAGTGAAGACACACCTCTATCAGCCACAAGGTAGGCACAGTAACTAGTGGCATAGGGTCAACTACTCAGTACTACTATTACCACAGCCTTCCACTCAGGCAGCTCCAACATGACCTTCAGGGGATTGTACCTAAAAGAACCATGACCTCCTTCTCTGTCTGTCTTCGTTCAATTCCTTGGCCAGAATTCTCCCCAAATTTCCTTGAACAAAGGCCAGTTTGCTCATTTGAGTTTCATTGGCTGGTAATGTACTTGAGACATCATTCAATAGTAATTTGCTATTGGCATCTTACACACATATGGGTGGGATGAGAGAGAAAAGATATTGAACAAACAATGTGAATACATCTTTGTTCAATGTTATCAGCTTCTAATCATTTTATAAGATGTTCATCTAGGGCAACAGAGTCCCTTGAGAGGAAAATAGTGGGGATTCTCATATGCAAGTATTCAAATAATGGTTTAATAACCACTCTGGGGATATTGTAGGGGAAGTCGATACCCATCTAAGAGAGTAACCAGATGATTTCTATAGTCCCATTGAGTTCTATGGTTCTGTGGTACAACAGTTCATTAATTTTCTCACATTTACTGAGTCTCTACCACTTCCAAGGTACAAAAAGTAGCTGAAATCTAGACACTTTGTATGTGAAATGTTTAACTTTATTTTCTACCACATTTCATACAAGATTTAATATTAAATTTGGGGTTGGTTTAAGATCTTTTTAAAGACCTTATTATAATACAGAAAAAAAAAACTATTGTTTTTACAATTGAAGAAATGCATTTTTTTCTCACTTGATAGACCAACATTTATTTTTGCCATTGAATACTGTACTACTTCTTCCTTTCCTAGACACACAAAGACTAATGTAAAAGTTAAGCCACTATAGCAGGCTTATTGATTCTCTCCTTTTCACCAATAGAATAGACCTTTTCTTCCCTTCAATAGAACCCTTCTTTCATGTGAAAAATCCATGACATGTGACTTTGGCAAGGGCCAACCCTGCTCCTCAGCCATTTATAAGGGAATGCAATAACATAAGGCTAGCCCATAAGAGTTATCTATCCCAGCTGTGGATTGGTTGGTTGGCTCAAGGATCAAAGTGTGATTGATCAGGGATGGAAGATGATCCAAGTCTAGAATATCCAAATTCCTCCAGAATTTCTGTGGAGCCTTCTAGAAAGGTTTTTCACCTGAGTTGCTAAGTTGGTTGGACATGGGTCTGTAATTGACTGGCCATCCTACCAGCTATGTGCAGACAGCTTGTCCAAAAGATGGAGAGAGAGCTTTACCAGCATTACTGTGTTCCTGATTCTGGCCATGCTTGATTCTCATATTTATTCAAATAAACACATTCACAAATTTAGTTCACATTTTTCATGGCTTCCCCAAACCAAAATTACTTAATGAATATGTGCACAAATTAAAATCTTAAAATCACTTCTGTTCTTGAATTGAGAATTAGCAAAAGAACTGTACCTGATCAATATCATTATTTAGCTACTTTAAAATGCATGTTACTCTGGAATATGGATTTTGAACAGACTAAAGTATTAATCCTGAAGATCAGGTCTGTTCCCAACATCCACTTTTGGACTGCTCATTCAGCCCTTTCCCATATTCACAATGCCTAAATAAGACTGTTCAAGTAGTTGAGGGTTAGAAATGAACGACTTAAAAAAATGTGTTTTAACATCTAATAAGAATCTTGGTTTTGACGTCTGTAATGAAATGTCAGCTAATAATTATGCAGTGATACTATCTCTGCTTTTGCCAAGTAAGATAACACGTTTCATAACACTTATTTCAAAACATTTGAAATAAACATCATGAGATGATTGTCAAGTTTAGTTTTTAAATGATTTTTCCTATCTGCATTACTTAATATATGTCTGAATTAACTCCCATTATTATCTCTACCTGTCATCACTTAGATTATCTATTACAATCACACAGTGATGATAATTGATTCAGAAGGAGTACCAGGGAATACATTTTCTTAGTTTAGCCCATAAAATCTCAGTGTGGCAGCGTTCACAAGGTGACTGATGTCATCTCCTATATTCTGTTATTTTTTTGAAAGCAGATATTTTATCAAAATGGCTGAGTCTTTTCTTTTTTTAATGGCTGGGCCTTGATTTTTTAAAAATAGGACTGCTGAAAAGTCTGATTAAATATCTGGGTTTCAGGCTACCTATATCATTTATCCTAATAAATTGGTATTTTTAGAATATTTTGGCCAAAGATAAACAACCATATTGCTAGCCATCTCCTTTGCTACCATTAGGGCTAAGCAATGCTCATTCATTTGTCAGATATCTGTGGAGCCCTTACCTTGGTCCTGACTTTGTGATACTTTCCAAGGACACAAAGAGATAAATGACATGGTGACTTAAACAATGCAGGCTTATGCAAAACTGCATTTCCCTAGCATTTGGTAGAGTTGTCCTGGGCACTGATCAGCCTTTTTTAAAGACCCCTGCCACTGATTCTCCCCATCTTCTCTCTACAGGTCAGTGATCCCAAACTCCAGGCAGTGAACTGTTTGCACCAGCACCCAGGTCTCACCTCAGAGGTTTCTGACTCAATAGATTTGAAGTTAAAAACAAACAAACAGGGGAGGAGTCAAGATGACGGAGAAGTAGCAGGCTGAGACTACATCAGGTAGCAGGAGATCAGCTCAATAGCTTATCTAAACATTGCAAACACCGACAAATCCAACGGGAGATCGAAGAGAAGAAGAACAACAATTCTAGGAACAGAAAATCAACCACTTTCTGAAAGGTAGGACTGGCGGAGAAGTGAATCTAAAATGACGGGAAGATAGACCGCGGGGGGAGGCGCCGGCTCCCGGCAAGCGGCGGAGCAACGGAGCACAAAATCAGGACTTTTAAAAGTCTGTTCCACTGAGGGACATTGCTCCAGAGGCTAAACCGGGGTGAAGCCCACGCGGGGTAAGTGTGGCCCCAGGTCCCGCAGGGTCACAGAAGGATCGGGGGTGTCAGAGTGTCGCAGAGCTCACAGGTATTAGAACAGAGAAGCCGGCTACAGAGACAGAGCCGAGGACTGAACTCTCAGCTCGGGGTTACCTTGAACTGGTCGCGGGCTGGCTGAGCTCGGAATGCGGCTAGAGGCTGGGGATATGGGAGTGATTGGGTGCTGTCCTCTGGGGGCGCACTGAGGAGTGGGGCCCCGGGCTGTCGGCTCCTCCGGGCTGGAGACTAGGAGGCCACCATTTTCATTCCCGTCCTCCAGAACTCTACGGAAAGCATTCAGGGAACAGAAGCTCCCAAAAGCGAACCCAAGCAGATTACTTAGTCCGGCCCCCTGGTAAGGGCGGTGCAATCCTGCCTCGGGCAAAGACACTTGAGAGTCACTACAATAGGCCCCTCCCCAAGAAGATCAACAAAATATCCAGCCAGGACGAAGTTCATCTATCAAGGAAAGCAGGTTCAGTTCCTAAGACAGCAGCACAATTCCAGAGGAGGAGAAAGCAAAGCATGGAACTCATGGCTTTCTCCCCATGATTCTTTAGTCTTGCGGTTAATTCAATTTTTTTTTCTTTTTTCAATTTTTTTTCTTTCTTTTTTCTTCTTCTGCTAAATTTTTTAAAACTTTTACCCTTTTCTTTTTTAACGTTTTTTGACTAGTTTATCTAAATATATATATTTTTTCTTTCTTTTTTATATTTTTTCTTTATTTGTTTTATTTTTAAAATTTTTTTCTTTTTTTTTTTCTGAACCTCTTTTTATCCCCTTTCTCCCCCCCCCCCCACAATTTGGGGTCTCTTCTCATTTGGTTACAGCGCATTTTTCTGGGGTCTTTGCCACCCTTTTAGTATTTTATTTGGTCCTTCATATCCTCTTATCTGGACAAAATGACAAGGCAGAAAAAATCACCACAAACAAAGAACAAGAGGCAGTACCGAAGGCTAGGGACCTGATCAACACAGACATTGGTAATATGTCAGACCAAGAGTTCAGAATGACGATTCTGAATGTTCTAGCCAGGCTCGAAAAAGGCATGGAAGATATTAGAGAAACCCTCTCTGGAGATATAAAAGCCCTTTCTGGAGAAATTAAAGAACTAAAATCTAATCAAGTAGAAATCAAAAAAGCTATTAATGAGGTGCAATAAATAATGGAGGCTCTCACTGCTAGGATAAATGAGGCAGAAGAAAGAATTAGTGATATAGAAGACCAAATGACAGAGAATAAAGAAGCCGAGCAAAAGAGGGGCAAACAGCTATTGGACCACGAGGGGAGAATTCGAGAGACACCATAAGACGAAACAACATTAGAATAATTGGGATTCCAGAAGAAGAAGAAAGAGAGAGGGGAGCAGAAGGTCTATTGGAGAGAATTACTGGAGAGAATTTCCCTAATATGGCAAAGGGAACAAGCATCAAAATCCAGGAGATGCAGAGAACCTCCCTCAAAGTCAACAAGAATAGGTCCACACCCCGTCACCTAATAGTAGAATTTACAAGTCTTAGTGACAAAGAGAAAATCCTGAAAGCAGCCCGAGAAAATAAGTCCGTAACATACAATGGTAAAAATATTAGATTGGCAGCAGACTTATCCACAGAGACCTGGCAGGCCAGAAAGAGCTGGCATGATATATTCAGAGCACTAAACGAGAAAAACATGCAGCCAAGAATACTCTATCCAGCTAGGTTATCATTGAAAATAGAAGGAGTGATAAAAAGCTTCCAGGACAAACAAAAACTGAAAGAATTTGCAAACACCAAACCAGCTCTACAGGAAATATAGAAAGTGGTCCTCTAAGCAAAGAGAGAGCCTAAAAGTAGTAGATCAGAAAGGTACAGAGACAATATACAGTAACAGTCACCTTACAGGCTAATAATGGCACTAAATTCATATCTCTCAATAGTTACCCTGAATGTTAATGGGCTAAATGCCCCGATCAAAAGACACAGGGTATCAGAATGGATAAAAAAACAAAACCCATCAGTATGTTGCCTACAAGAAACTCATTTTAGACACGAAGATACCTCCAGATTTAAAGTGAGGGGGTGGGAAACAATTTACCATGCTAATGGGCATCAGAAGAAAGCTGGGGTGGCAATCCTTATATCAGATCAATTAGATTTTAAGCCAAAGACTATAATAAGAGATGAGGAAGGACACTATATCCTACTCAAAGGGTCTGTCCAACAAGAAGATCTAACAATTTTAAATATCTATGCCCCTAACGTGGGAGCAGCCAACTATATCAACCAATTAATAACAAAATCAAAGAAACACATCAATAATAATACAATAATAGTAGGGGACTTTAACACTCCCCTCACTGAAATGGACAGATCATCCAAGCAAAAGATCAACAAGGAAATAAAGGCCTTAAATGACACACTGGACCAGATGGACATCACACATATATTCAGAACATTTCATCCCAAAGCAACAGAATACACATTCTTCTCTAGTGCACATGGAACCTTCTCCAGAATAGATCACATCCTGGGTCACAAATCAGGTCTCAACCGGTATCAAAAGATTGGGATCATTCCCTGCATATTTTCAGACCACAATGCTCTGAAGCTAGAACTCAATCACAAGAGGAAAGCTGGAAAGACCCAAATACATGGAGACTAAACAGCATCCTTCTAAAGAATGAATGGGTCAACCAGGAAATTAAAGAAGAACTGAAAAAAATTCATGGAAACAAATGATAATGAAAACACAACAGTTCAAAATCTATGGGACACAGCAAAGGCAGTCCTGAGAGGAAAATATATAGCGGTACAAGCCTTTCTCAAGAAACAAGAAAGGTCTCAAGTACACAACCTAACCCTACACGTAAAGGAGCTGGAGAAAGAACAAGAAAGAAACCCTAAACCCAGCAGGAGAAGAGAAATCATAAAGATCAGAGCAGAAATCAATGAAATAGAAACCCAAAAAAAAATAGAAAAAAATCAATGAAACTAGGAGCTGGTTCTTTGAAAGAATCAATAAGATTGATAAACCCCTGGATAGACTCATCAAAAAGAAAAGAGAAAGGACCCAAATCAATAAAATCATGAATGAAAGAGGAGAGATCACAACTAACACCAAAGAAATACAGACAATTATAAGAACATACTATGAGCAACTCTACGCCAACAAATTGGACAATCTGGAAGAAATGGATGCATTCCTAGAGACATATAAACTACCACAACTGAACCAGGAAGAAATAGAAAACCTCAACAGGCCCATAACCAGTAAGGAGATTGAAACAGTCATCAAAAGTCTCCGAACAAACAAAAGCCCAGGACCAGACGGCTTCCCAGGGGAATTCTATCAAACATTTAAAGAAGAACTAATTCCTATTCTCCTGAAACTGTTCCAAAAAATAGAAATGGAAGGAAAACTTCCAAACTCATTTTATGAGGCCAGCATCACCTTGATCCCAAAACCAGACAAGGATCCCACCAAAAAAGAGAACTACAGACCAATATCCTTGATGATCACAGACGCAAAAATTCTCACCAAAATACTAGCCAATAGGATTCAACAGTACATTAAAAGGATTATTCACCACGATCAAGTGGGATTTATTCCAGGGCTGCAGGGTTGGTTCAACATCCGCAAATCAATCAATGTGATAGAACACATTAATAAAAGAAAGAACAAGAACCATATGATACTCTCAATAGATGCTGAAAAAGCATTTGACAAAGTACAGCATCCCTTCCTGATCAAAACTCTTCAAAGTGTAGGGATAGAGGGCACATACCTCAATATTATCAAAGCCATCTATGAAAAACCCACCGCAAATATCATTCTCCATGGAGAAAAACTGAAAGCTTTTCCGCTAAGGTCAGGAACACGGCAGGGATGTCCATTATCACCACTGCTATTCAACATAGTACTAGAAGTCCTAGCCTCAGCAATCAGACAACAAAAAGAAATTAAAGGCATCCAAATCGGCAAAGAAGAAGTCAAACTATCGCTCTTCGCAGATGATATGATACTATATGTGGAAAACCTAAAAGACTCCACTCCAAAACTGCTAGAACTTGTCCAGGAATTCAGTAAAGTGTCAGGATATAAAATCAATGCACAGAAATCAGTTGCATTTCTGTACACCAACAACAAGCCAGAAGAAAGAGAAATTAAGGAGTCATTCCCATTTACAATTACACCCAAAACTATAAGAGACCTAGGAATAAACCTAACCAAAGAGGCTAAGAATCTATATGCAGAAAACTATAAAGTACTCATGAAAGAAATTGAGGAAGACACAAAGAAATGAAAAAATGTTCCATGCTCCTGGATTGGAAGAATAAATATTGTGAAAATGTCTATGCTACCTAAAGCAATCTACACATTTAATGCAATCCCTATCAAAATACCATCCATTTTTTTCAAAGAAATGGAACAAATAATCCTAAAATTTATATGGAACCAGAAAAGACCTCGAATCGCCAAAGGAATATTGAAAAATAAAGCCAAAGTGGGTGGCATCACAATTCTGGACTTCAAGCTCTATTACAAAGCTGTCATCATCAAGACAGCATGGTACTGGCACAAAAACAGACACATAGATCAATGCAACAGAATAGAGAGCCCAGAAATCGACCCTCAACTCTATGGTCAACTAATCTTTGACAAAGCAGGAAAGAATGTCCAATGGAAAAAAGACAGCCTCTTCAATAAATGGTGCTGGGAAAATTGGACAGCCACATGCAGAAAAATGAAATTGGACCACTTCCTTACACCACACACGAAAATAGACTCCAAATGGATGAAGGACCTCAATGTGAGAAAGGAACCCATCAAAATCCTTGAGGAGAACGCAGGCAGCAACCTCTTCGACCTCAGCCGCAGCAACATCTTCCTAGGAACATCGGCAAAGGCAAGGGAAGCAAGGGCAAAAATGAACTATTGGGATTTCATCAAGATCAAAAGCTTTTGCACAGCAAAGGAAACAGTTAACAAAACCAAAAGACAACTGACAGAATGGGAGAAGATATTTGCAAACAACATATCAGATAAAGGGCTAGTATCCAAAATTTATAAGGAACTTAGCAAACTCAACACCCAAAGAACAAACAATCCAATCAAGAAATGGGCAGAGGACATGAACAGACATTTCGGCAAAGAAGACATCCAGATGGCCAACAGACACATGAAAAAGTGCTCCACGTCACTCGGCATCAGGGAAATACAAATCAAAACCACAATGAGATATCACCTCACACCAGTCAGAATGGCTAAAATTAACAAGTCAGGAAATGACAGATGCTGGCGAGGATGCGGAGAAAGGGGAACCCTCCTACACTGTTGGTGGGAATGCAAGCTGGTGCAACCACTCTGGAAAACAACATGGAGGTTCCTCAAAATGTTGAAAATAGAACTACCCTATGACCCAGCAATTGTACTACTGGGTATTTACCCGAAGGCAGAGGCTTTAACCCACTGAGCCACCCAGATGCCCCTATTTACTGCTACCTTAATGCTCCACACTCTGTTGGCCCTGGGGCCCTAGTATACATATGCTTTTCCTATTGTTTAGGCTATCCACTCACCTGTTATATATCTGGAAAATAATCTTATGAAGAATTTCCTGATTTCCTCCTTTTTCCCTGTAACTATATTTTATATGGGTTTCTGCTGAAGCCCCTCCAAACTTACTGGACTTACTTGTTTAAATGCCTAACCTTTCATATCTGAAACTTACTTTTAAATAGTGCTCTCCCTACCCCAAAAAGAAAAGTGTGTGCGTGTGTGCGTGAGTGTGTGTGTATTTCTCACAATATAGTGAGAAAAAGAAAGCAAATATAGTGCAATGTTAACAATTAGTAAAATTAGGTAAAGGATTTTTGTAGGTTTGAAATGTTCCAAAAGGCAAAGTTACAAAAAATGGCCCACCTTCATGTATGTTCCCTGAGTACAAAAAGTATATTGTGTTCATCTTTGTATTGCCCACATATAATCCAGTACCTTCTTTCATTACCTACTGAATGAATCAGTAAGTGAGAGGAATGACACATTAATTCCTTTTTTAAAAATTTCTACCTCCACACCCATTTGCAGAAGTACTACCAGTTCTTAAATGTTTGGGATCTTCTCCAGGTTAACTGGGTTGCTTCTCGGCTTTTTTAATCATGTGTTCAGGAAGCCACTTTCTCAAATCTAGGGTTAGGGTTAGGGTTAGATTTAGGGTGGGCATATTAATATCTTGCTACCTTTTGATGCATGAGTTAACTTTTATCTAGTGGAAAATAGGTTGCGTTCTGGCTGAGGTTGGAGGGTTGGGGATGATACTGTGGTGGAGATTCAGGACTAGATAGGCTAGACTTTACAAGCTGCTGAGACTCTCTGTTTCTAAAGAGCAGGTGACAGAAATGGTAAAGTTTAGGTGAACTGGCTCCAGGCAAAATCTATGTCAGCCCCCATGCTTCAAGAATTCTCTCTCTCTCTTTCTCTCTCCCTCTCTCTCTCTTTTATTTAAGTGAGGGATAATGTAGATTTTGCATATGCATAAAAAAGCATTTGTTTATTTATTTGGAATTTTAATCTGCAGATAGCAGAAATACCTGTAAGTTAAAATGATCAAGCTTTCAATGTTATCCAGATACTGTGAACTTTTTCATAATTACTTGTAACAAAAGTAAGTGCCTGCCAGTGGCCTATTAGTCCAACTTTTACCACATCTTACTTTCTTCATTTGTGTCTGAATAATAGTTGACCTTTGTGGGGGGGGGAGGGGAATAACCTTTACTTCTATCTTTTAAATACTGGCTATGCTAAAGAGCCATACCATTCCATTGTAAACCAGAGAAACCCACCTTATAAAACGAACTTCTACTTATATCTTACTTTGGGAGAAAGTTGTTTTATAAGGGTGTGAGTGGGTGATACTCCTTCCTTTCTATCCCTTGGGAGTTAAAACACACTGCATCCCTACCTCTCAGGTATTCTCCATACCCTTCTTTAGACGCTCATTCCCTGTCACCTGCTTTAGAGCATAATAAAGCCCTCCCTTCACCTTGGTGTCATCTTTAAATCTGAAGAAAGTGGCAGCTGGGTTACACAAAAAAAATCACAAAGAAAAATCAGACACTGCCAGAGGTGCAAACATATATATGTGTACTTCAATCTATTTTCAAAGTCTTAAAAAAATTGATTTCTTGTCCTTACTTGGGGAGAAAAAAAGATATTTCAGATTTTAAAATCCATTCTCAAATTGAAGAGTCCTCAGGAGAGTCACCAAATAAAACATAGATTAATTAACAGTAGCATATAATAACAATAATAACATGTTTTGGTTTTGTTCTGTTTTTTGTTGTTTTTTTTTAAGCTAGCTGTTAGAACAAAATGGAATGCCCAGTTTACAGTGTAAGCAGACTTAATGTTGACAATGAGATATGGAGCTTCTAAGATGAGCAATCCATGAAAAATGGCTTGCCTCAGGATTCGGTCAAGGCCAGTTTAATTTAAGTTTTCCTCTCCCACTTGGTTAGTCATTAAAGTCAGGAAAGTATTTTGGAATTGGATCTGAGAAAAAGACACTCTGGCCAACATCATAAAACTGGTTATTTAAAGGGATGCTAAAAGACACTACTTTCCCTTTGGGTTCCAAAAGAATAGGGAACCAAGACTATTCTATGATACTTGAAAAACACACTCTGTCTTTTTAAGTGTAGCTTTGAAATCACTGGTTTTAAGCATAGCATATTTTATGGACATTACACCACCTCAACTGCCATGCTGAGCACAAAAAGGATTATGGATTTTCTCTTCACTGGAGCATTAAATGGTCCCCTGAATAGCAATTTTCTAAAAGAGCAAATATATGTGGTATATCCTGCATATGTTTTCCTGACACGACAGAGTCTATCTGTAAAATAGGCTGTGGAGTACAGGGAGAGTCTCTAATGCTGAGAAATAGTATTTTGACCACTAAACTGAAGACAATTAGCCTAGGATACTTGAAAGCAAAGAATGAAAATTTTGGAAATTTCTGAGAATAGGAGATAGTTAAGTTCTATTATTTTGCTCAGTCTCTTACAGGTAAAATCACAGATTTGTTTTGGTGTTTGCTCTTCTTTTTAACTAGAATATCCTACATTTTCACTTCTCCTTATCCAAAAGCTGTTGCGCTTCAAGTCCCAATTCCATTGCTGCCTCCTGCGTCAAATCCTTCTATTCACCCCAGCCAAAAGCAATTCCTCCTTCCTCTGGACTCCTTTGTCACTTTAGTTCTACCTTTCTAATTTGGATGTTACATTTCACTGTAGAGTACCATTGTAAATGGGCAAGTTTTAAATTCTGTAGATTATAAACTAGGTGAGAGTGAGAACTGTTTTATCCATTTTCATATCTCCTACAGGACTATATTTCTTCTTTTTAAAAAAAATTCTTAAGACGAAGTTACTATAAAAGGTAAATAACAAAGAAAGTAAAGAGTGTTTTAAAATTCATATTCTGAGAAGATGGGCCATTGCAATTTTTCACATAGTAATTCCTTAAAAGGAAATTTTTAAAAACAAAAATCCAGTTTCCATTAGATTATAAAGTCCCCAAAGCCAGAGCACACCCTTCTTCCCTTGGCTCACACAGCACCAAGTCAGTGTTAATTATTACGTGGTGGTTCAAAAATATAATTGTGTTCACTGAGCGGATGTCACACAGTTTAATGGTTCTGTTTACTTACTACTATCAGACAAAGGTCTCTTTGGATCCCAATACTTATTTCAAATCCAAATACTCACAACGTGTCCCAAACATTTCTATCAATCTTGATGGGTCTCCCTAGGGACTCCAAGAACCAATAAAATATATTTATGGCTGTACTACTGATCAGTGAAGCACCTCCATATTAAAAAATAATAATAAATGACTCCTATAGCCTTGACTTCACATATGCAGAAGGTTAACAATGACAGAGATGCATTCATCCTAAAGACCTATCAACACAAAGGCCTCACCACTGTATGCTTAAATTACCCAAAACCACACATTTCTTTTTCCTGTATCAATAATTCCTCGGCAGTTTGACTATATATATATATATATATTTCATATAGAAAAGCTTTTAGCAGTGTTCAGTTGGTAAAGCTACTCATAAACTATTATATCTTTTCTTTCACTTTCTATTCTCTTTCATGCCTTGCTTCATATCAAAAGTGAAATGATTATTCTACAGTAGGACACTACAATAATTAATTAGTAGCACACACCGGAAAGAAGTGTTAAAATAAAAAGAATAAGGACAATACTAAATGCTGATGAGGATGCAGAGAAACAGACTCTGTCAACAATGCTGGTAGGAAGGTAAATGGGACAGCTATTCTGGAAAACACTTTGGCACTTCTTTATAAAAATAAACAGGGAACTACTATAAGACTCAGCAACTGTATTCTTCCCTGAGAGTCGAAAACTTATGCCCACAGAAAAGTCCGTACATGAATGTTCGGATCAGCTTTATTTGTGGTAGCCAAAACCTAGAGACAACTAAAATGTGCCTCAGTGGGTGAATGGTTAAACAAACCGGTACATTTATACCATTGAATGCTACTTAGTAATAAAAAAGAAATGAACTATTGATACACACAACTTGGATAGATCTCAAGGGCATTCTGCTGCTCAGTGAAAAAAAGTCAATTTCAAGAAATCAAAACTGTATGATTCCATTTCTATAAAATTCTTGAATGATGAAATAGTAATGCAAAACATATCTATGGTTGCCAAGGGTTAAGGACTGTGTGGAAGAGAAGGGTACATATGACTGTAAAGGGGTAGCAAAGGGAGATCTTTGTGGTGAAAGAATCCTTCCTATGCTGGTTGCAGAGGTGTTCACACTAATCTCCACATGTCATAAAATGACATATATGCACATATGCATATACAATGTACCAATATAAAATTCCTCATTTCCACAGCACACTCTAAGTGTATATGTTGTAACCATTGCAGGAAACTAAGTGAAGGGTACTCAAGTCCTCTCTGAACTAACTTTGTAACCTCCTATGAATCTAAAATTATTTCAAAACATAGTTTAAAAACTAAAAATATATAAAAATAAAAAATAAAATAAAATCTTACAAATGTGTTAAACTGGATGGAACTCAATAATAGTAAGTATTTAGTGGGGCTATCTTGGGCATCTGGGCTTATATCATTGCCCATATTTATTTTTTATGTGAGTTTCATGTTATTTGCCTTCTTCTACTAGATTGTAAATTTCAGCAAGGCAGAGACTTTTTCTGTTTTGTTCACTGTTGAAGCCTAAGAGTGTAGATCAGTGTTCGCATATGTAATGTATTCAGTCAAAATCTCTTGAATGAGACAAGTAGAACAGTAGTTCCATTGTTTTAGCATGTATGGGAAATAACTTATGGAGATAGATGAAATGGTGTTCACAGTCTTAGATCGTGATTATGAGAATTATAATAATCACGCCACAACACCTTTTTATTTGCTACCTTTCCATTTGATCTTGTGTCTCATTTAACCAAATAATTACAGGCCCATGGTTACTCTGTTGCTTTTATAAAGTTTAAGTAAACAAAAAAATGCTTTGTTAGAGTTGAAGTATATAACAGCAAGGCAAAGCACAAAAATAATTTTTAAAATAAAATTCTATTGTATTTAAAGAATAATTATATTTATTTTAAAAAGTTGAAACAATGTAGTTTAAATATGTCACTAATATAGCTCTTGATCTATTTCACAGGAATGGAAAGATCATTTAAATAGATAAGACATGAGAAAATAGCCTGTGTCCATTAGCAAAATGACTTTCTTGTTATTACGATCACTTATAATTCAAAGAGTTCCCTAGGAAGCACTTGCATGTGTCAATACAAGTATGTATTTTGTTCTACTCAATTATATACAGAGCTTTACAGCTAAAATCCAAAAGTAAAATCTTACCTAATGTCCTTAGCCCTGTATGTCAGTTATGTGATCTCCCGGACCAGGTGCCCCAGGGCTTCTCGGGCTGATGCACACCACCATTGCCAGGGCCCCACAGGATCTCCACACTAGAAAACTTCACACTGGTACCGGACTAGACATAGGTCACACTGCTCACTGGAGACCAAAGCATCCCCACCGCTGGCTGTGAGTTGACAGCACTTTCCATGGAATCAGGTCTAGACTTCTAGAGAGGATGAGTCTTAAGTGCTCAGCAAGTGCCAGGAGGCCTCCTGATACAGCATAGTGGGAAGATCACGACAAACTGGATTTTAATCAGTGTGGAAGGCCCAACTCAGTCAGCTACCAGCTCTGAGCAAGTCATCAAACCTCCAAGACTCCATTTCCTCACCTGTAAAGGAAGTCCATCCCACATCATCCTTATTATGTCAGCAAAAATGAGAAAATGTATATGAAAGCAGTTTCTAAAGTAAATATGTGTGCTATGTAATTCTTCTAACCTAGTTGTTGTATTGGTATTTTATGGAACTATATCAGCAGTATAGCCCAGTTATATGCAATACTTGTTATATTCCTACAGGCTGCTATGTTTCCTGATGTCAGACAGATTAACCATAAATGTTTGTGGAATAAATAAGTAAAAATGTCGTGTGATTTCAAGGGTATAAAGAAACCCTGACATTGATTCATGATAAATCTTTCACATGCTCACCAATACCAACAACTCTTTTAACAGAGAATATTGTTTTAATTTAAGACTTTTTTTTCTGTAAAAATGTTTGTATTATCCCCCCCATTCCCCTACACTTTTAAAGAGCATCTAGCCTAGGTGTCAACCACAGACCAGAAAGCTTTTAGGGGCAAAGGAGAGAGAGTATGAGGACGGAGGAAACAATTGGCAAATGTACCAGGATGGAAAGGTGTTTGTTCCACTCTTTGTATTTGTGTGAAGAACAGTTTATTGATTATTTGAAAAAACGATTCTCTGATGGTGGAATTTTTGGCAGTAGAAACTGCCTGGATGAGAAGGGCATGGATATGTGAGAGCTGAAATACCCTTAAGTGCTCCCCCAAATCATATTATCAGTGGGCCCTGACTGTGATATTGGGCGACTGCTCTGAGTCTTGGTTTTCACATCTAGAAAACTGGCATGGTAAGAATGTTTCCTCATAATAATGTCAGGAGGACAAAATGAGATGAAGCATGTAAAGGGCCTGGCCGCTATTCTCTCCTCCATAAAAGTCGGGAACTATTAGCATCATTATCATTCCTAACGATAACTAAAACCTGAGGTAATAAATGTTTTGGAAAGTACATACTTTCTTTCCAAGCATTCTATCATTTTAAGTTATACTCTCTTCTGTAAATCGTACTTTAAATTTTAGTTGATACCTACAGTATGGTAGCAAAATGGATTTCTGGCTTAAAATATTTTTCTGATACAGGAGAAATGAACATGTCATCCCCTAATTCTGGCTGTGAAAAACTACCTGCACTTGCCTATTTGATGGTGTTATCACCCTGTTCTTTTTGTTTGGGCTGCCCCTAATCCAAACCAGCACACAAAGGGCAGAACTAGATTTCCGGTTGGCTTCCAGTCTGAAAAAGAAGTGGCAGCTACTGGGCTGCTGAAAACCCTCTGGGCCACACCTGTCCCGAGTGGAAATAGCCTCTAACTGAAAGCTAGACCACAACCCTCATTTAACGAAGAACTGTTGTGACAACTCTAACTTCCAGGGGTTTCTATGCTAAAACCAAGCCAGTAAAATATCAGGCGGTTCTGTTGTCAGTAGGAAATGTCAGTAACATAAGCAATGACAGAAAGAGGCAAGATTAAGAAAACCAACTTGGAAAATTCTGACATTGTACTGAATCAGTCAGTTTGGATTTTAAAAAGTAAGCTTTTTTAGAGGGCAAGGAGGTCACTTTTCAAACCAGAGTCATTTACTAAGGCACCATAAAATCCATTCATAATAAAAATACCAGAACAATCTTTACCCTTTGAAGTTACAACTTAGTCTCTTTGTAATCAAATGTAAGTAGAACCAGATATTTTCCTCCTTTCTTTTTTGAGAGAGAGAGAGAGAGAGAGAGCACAAGCAAATGTGGATGGAGGGGTAAGGGGGAGGAGGCAGAGGAAGAGGGGAGGAGAATATTAAGCAGGCCCCATGCCCAGCACAGAGCATAATCTCACGACCCTGGGATCATGACCTGAGCAGAAACCAAGAGTCAGATGCCCAACCAACTGAGCCACCCAGGTGCCCTGGAACCAGATATTTTCTTTTCCTTAATTTACTGCCAAATAATTGTTCAAAAAAAGATTTCTTTCTCATAGACTCAATAAAAGATGGCATTTCAAACAGATGTTTATGTGCACCCAAAAAGTTCTACCACATTATTTTTCATAACTGCATTTTCTTAACTTTTCCTTCTTGGGTATTTTGCATATAAATGACTCTTCCATGCCACCTCTGTGAAATGAAGTAAATAATGTAATTAGAAATAATATACAGGTGCATGGATTAGATTATTAATGGTGGTTTCTGTTGTTTGAGGACATTTTCTGTACCCTTGGATTTGTTTAGAATTACTAGCTTTCCTTAAGAGTTCTGTGGCCTTTTATGTTACTGAAAAAACAGAGTTCTGAAGGCTTATCAAGAATGCCATTGTGTGTTTTACTGGGGAACTTGAACTCTACCACGCTTGAGTAAAAAACAAAAACAGTAACAAAGAGAATGACACGTTCCCTAAGACTTGATGAAAGCCAGAACATTGGGAAGTTTTTGTACCAAATAGGAGGATAAATAAATATGAGTATTAGGCTAGCATTTGTACACAGGATGAAGCCAAAGTGAAGGAAAAACACTGCCACTTCTGGCTTAAAGAGTCAACCCTCTCCCATGTCTCAGAAACTCTTCTTCTCACACTGCTTATTCCCATAGCCCCATATTTTAAGGTGACCTTAAATTCCATCTTCACCAAAGAAACCACTCTTGCTAAATTTATTTCTCTTTTCCCCAGAATTTGCCTATCAACATCTTTTATCTGGGGACTTAACGAATCATTCGCTGCCTTGATGTTGTGATTTCCCTGTTCTTTAATTGCTCCATGGATCTATGAGGGCCATTTTCCCTATGCTAGTATACATCGTAAACTGATGGAGGCCAAGGATGTCTCCCACATTTCCTTTGTGTCTCTCTACTCCCCAAAGCCAAGCATAGAGTTAGGAACACAGTAGACAGGGAGTCTAGCCTGGTAGAGCAGAACCGTCCTGTTGCCACTGTGACTTTGGTTCCTGCAAAGTCTCTAAGATCCATGGCCATAATGTTGATTACAAAATTTTGGGGAAAAAAAAAATGAAATTTTTGAGTGGTCCTTTTCAGTCAGCTGACAAGTTACTCACACCATTCTTATAACCCTCCTGAGTGAGTGGGATTTTATGGCATACACTAATGGGCGACAGTCCCATGGCATGCCTTGTACAGGTATGGCACAGAGGCATGCTGTGGGATTGGAACAGCTCCACTGCTTCTAGCTTAGTAGCAAATGACTTGTGTGTGCATTGGTTTCCTCACCTGTAAAAATAATAATGGTTAACAATCATTCAACACTATGTGTGAAGCCCTGTTCTAAATTCTTTCACTGTTTTAATCCCTGAGGTAGGCACTATTATTATCCCCATTTTACAGATGAAGACACTAAGACAGAAAGAGAATAAGTAACTTTCCCAGAGCTGCAAAACCAACCAGAAACATTGGGGTTCATACTCAGGCAGGTTGAGCTTACATATTCAACATCTAAGGTGCACTACCTCCCATAAAACTGATATCATATCGTTATGTAAAGGATTAAATCAATTAATACACCTAAAGCATTTAATTTATTAAATACTGAATTTTAAAAGTGGTTGACACATAGTATGCACTCAATAAAAGTCCACTGTATTGTGCTTAAATATAGGTCATTATTTAGGCTCCAAAACTCTTTTCTTTCTTTCTCTCTTTCTCTCTCTCTCTCTCTCTCTCTCTTTTGAGGGGACGAGAGAGAGAGTGCAGGATACAGGGAGAGGGAGAAAGAGGATCTCAAGCAGGCTCCATGCCCAATGCAGAGCCTGATGTGGGGCTCGATCTACGGCCCTCAGATCATAACCTGAGCTGAAACCAAGAATTGGAGGCCTCACCATCTGAGCTGCCCAGGCACACCAAGACTCCAAAACTCTTACATGAATTTAGACAAAATTATCCATATAATAACTTAGTACATGCCAACGCCATCTCTGCCCAGAGGGAAGCTTACCCTCTAATGAGAACTGCATACATATGTTAAAAAAAAATTAAGCAAACCTATGTTAAAAGTGACACTAAATGGTAGGAAGAGCCCAGAAGAGCTTCAGGTAGCAAGTTGCCCTATTCACAGGGAGTCTTATCTCCTAGGGGGCTAAAGGGCTCCTTTTAACAGGTACCCAAGACGACTCTGGTGTAAATTACTCATGAACTACACTTTAAACGTATTCATTATAGGGGTGCCTGGGTGGCTCAGTGGATTAAGCCGCTGCCTTTGGCTCAGGTCATGATCTCAGGGGCCTGGGATCGAGCCCCGCATCGGGCTCTCTGCTCAGCAGGGAGCCTGCTTCTTCCTCTCTCTCTGCCTGCCTCTCTGCCTACTTGTGATCTTTGTCTGTCAAATAAATAAAATCTTTAAAAAAAAAAAAAGTATTCATTATATAGGTTGTGCCTGAACAAGTACCACATTCGGGTATAAGACTGTACTTCTGTACGTACAGAGGGGCTGAGAAGTGCAGTGGAAACACACGGAGAGAGGTCGGCCGAAGATGAAGCCAGAGCTTAGAGGGAACACTTCTCTTGGCGGCTTCTCATTCCAAGATGAGGATATCAATAATTTACTCAGAAATTCATCCTCCAGCTCCGTTAAAAGAAGAATAATGACACAAATCAGAAAAACTAACAGAATTAATATTTTATCAGTTCCACTATGTTCTCTAAGGAGCCCAAATGTTCTGCACATGAATAATTGAGTCTCCTTAAAACCTTCAGAACCATTGTAAGCAAGAAGAGCAGGGTATGTGAATTCCATTTAAATAATCACTATTCCATTTTTTTACCCACAGTCCTTTCATGCATGTTTCTTTTGTTAGTACAAAGAGATGACCAGTTCCCGAAGACATGTAATGGATATATGTACTCGTTCCTTCCTTGCCTAATTTATTCACTCATTCTATAAATATTTATTGAATATATAGTCCAAGCACAGTACTAGGCCCTTGGGACAGAAATATGATTAAAGCCTAATGAAGATGACAAAAATAAAACACATAAGTATTTTCTATGAAGTAGATCCAAAGTAGAGAGAGACAGGCTACAAATTACAAAGGGATTCAGAGGAGGAGGTGGTCAATAGCATAAATGGGGAGTACTCCTGAAAGCTTTCAGAGTAGTAATAATCTCCTTACAGTCAAATCTAATGGCAAATTCCTCAAACATGCTGCTGCTTCTAAGCACTAATACTTCTGTCTAGAAACTTCCTTTCCCCCAAACTTTTGTGATATGACCCTGAATATGATTGCCTCTAACTTCCCATGGTCCCCCTTTCCCAATTCCATTGACAGCACCTCTGTTCAGGCATTTTCATGTGGTTGTTTAATGGTAGTTGTTTCTTTTGATTTGAGCCAGAGTCTTTTATTCCTTATTGTCCATCAGAATTACTGCAAACAACCTCGAAAATATGCAGGTATCCCAGCCTTCCTTTGGTTCTTCAGTTTTGGGACCTAGATATATGAGTCCTGTGCTTTCTTTTTAAGCTCCTAGGTGATTCCCACAAGATTTAGAACCAGTTGATGAAGGCTTCCTTCCTCTTACTGCTCCATATGGAGTGTTCATTTTCATCATTCTCTCCCAATGGCTCTCCAAACTGTCTGGAGTTCTGGGCCTGGAAACAGTCATCAGGCTGACAACAATTGGAATAGGAAGTGGCTGTCCTACTGTTCTCCATCCAGGATACCCTAAGATCAAATCCACCATGCCCATTTGGAATATCAAAACAGTCTCATACTCCGCTTGTCTTTGGTCACTTGTGTAAGACCCTCTGTTCATCTATCCTCTTTGTTCATCGATCATCTTTCCTCTTACTGTGCCCCTGACCTTCCAAACTTCACAATTAGATCTCATGGAAATTTAGATTCATAATAAACAAACTCTTCACTCATTCTCGCTCCCCATTACTTAAGTGAAATTTGCCCATTTCTCCTAACCCTGGCTCTCCCATCCTAACTAAAACTTCCTAGTCAGCATCACCTTCTTTGCTTCAAATTTATTAGAAAGTTATTAGAGATGGCCTATTCTTGCCCTTTCTGATTCTTTTCTTCACATTTGTTCATTAGACAACTGCAACTTGGTACCCAGCATGACTATTCCCTGAAACTACTCTAGCAAATTATATTGCTAACTTCCAATCTGTCAAATATAAAGAACATTCCAATTCAAAATGGCACTGCTTCAGCAATTATAACATAATATCTATGGAACATCTATTTTTCGTATCCTACAAGCTTTAAGGTTTGGAATTATCACTGACTTTTCCCTTACTTTTTATGTAAAATAAATTATCTGATTCTATAATATTTTATAATTTATGAATTCATCAAAGTGTAGTTCTACTCTACATAATAGATGCTGCTATTACGACACAAATATTCAAGTTTAATTCTCTTCACTCTTACACTCAGAACTCTAAGTTCCAATGACTATTAAATACCTCCAATACATCTTTTAACTTCAATGATTTTCCACCTACGTTCACCCTGCTTAATGTTATAAAGATAAACTTTCTCAAACTGAATTTTTATCAAATCTCTCCCCTGCTTTAAGAATCCTTACCTGGCCACAATCAATTCTAACTGTATAGCCCAATATGAACTGCTTTCCAGCCCAATCTTCATTCACTATACCAGTTTAGCCTCATCATTTGACATTTCCTGACAGAGTTCTTCACATACCATGCTTATCTTTCTTCTATTTTGTCTCAACAGCTTTGTTAATACCTTTCTCTGAGTTGAATGTCATTCTGACTCCCAATTCTTACTCATCACTTCCTTTGAGATCCAAATAAATATTCTCTTCTATTCGACTGATGGAACTCTTGCATGAGTTATCTGTCAGCATCTTGTATAAAGTTTTCCATTTATTATTTGGCAATGGCTATATTTTGAATACTAATCCTACTTCTTAAAATAAATTGGAGTGGCAGTGACATATAGTGGCATAAACCATTGTGGAACTTGGGCAAAAGCCACTTCTGAATTTGTTTTATCATCTGTTAAATGTGAATATTTCCTAACCTCACAAAGTTGATGTGAGCATTAAATACCTAATGTATCTATTATGATGGCTGGCACATAAAATATAATCATTAAATATTAACCATTATTACATCTGCAGCCTTTCCAAGAGATAGGAATTTCTCTTCATTTTGTAACATTTCACACCACAACTCTTTGTGCACCTAATTCTGAGGTGTATACACAGAGAAGGTCCTATAGCCAAATACAGGTTTACTAAGTTAATGATAAAAGTTCTAGTAATTATGGGAAAATTCCACTTGCAAGTTTAGCTAGGTTTTCATAGAAGTATAACCTGATCAATTAAAAGAAATCTCTCAAAGAAATTGGTCAGGATGAAAATTTCAGGATTGAAAATGTCATTTGTATTCCTCTGTTTACTTAATCTTCTCTGCAAGCCAGTCCCAGGTAAGATACAAAGGATTTTTGTTCCTGGAAGAAAAAAAATCCAGAATGTATAATTCTTTGTCTTCCTAATAATGACTAATTATTTAACACTTTTCCAGGTAGGTGTCTTAGTTCTGGACTGCAGGCTTCACCAAAGACTTCACTCTTAACCTCATTTATAGAAGTAACAATACACGACCATGATTCTTTCTTTTTCAAGCACAAAACATTAACTGACAGTAAAAACTGGTAGATCACTTGGTTATTAAAGATTAGGGAAAGGGAAAAAAAAGATTAGGGAAAGGGGTGCCTGGGTAGCTCAGTTGGTTAAGTATCTGACTTCAGCTCAGGTCATGATCCCAGGGTCCTGGGATGGAGCCCTGCATCAGGCTCCCTGCTCAGTGGGAAGCCTGCTTCTCTCTCTCTCTCTTCCTCACACTGCTGCTCTGCCTACTTCTCCCCTCCTCCATAAATAAATAAAATCTTAAAAAAAAAAAAAGATCAGGTATATATTTGATGAACACAGATGATACCACCCCACACCTTTTAGAATGGCTATTATTAAAGCCAAGAAATAAAAAGAGTTGACACAGATGTGGAAAAAAGGGAACCCTTGTGCACTCTTGGTTAGCATGTAAACTGGTATAGTCACTATGAAAAACAGTGAGGAAGTTCCTCAAAAATATAAAATAGAACTACCGGGGCACCCTGGTGGTTTAGTCGGTTAAGCATCCCCAACTCTTGGTTTCAGCTCAGGTCATGATCCCAGGGCCGTGACCTCAGGATGGTGAGATTGAACCCTAAGCCAAGCTCCACGCTCAGCATGGAGTCTGCTTGTCCCTTTCCCTCCCCCCACTCTGCCCTTCTCCCACTGTCCCTCTCTCAGCTCTCTCTCTCTCTTCCTCTAATAAATAAATAAATAAAATCCTAAAAAATAAATAAAATAAAATAAAATAGGACTACCGTATTACCCAGCAATTTCACTTCTGGGTATTTATCTGAACAAAATGCAAACAGGAACTCAAAAACATATATGTACCTCTAGGTTCATTGTAGCACTATTTATAATAGCCAAGATATGGCAACTTAAGTGTCCATTAATGAATAAAGAAAGAAAGTGTGGTGTATATATACATGGAGTATTATTCAACCACACACACAGAAAAGGAATCTTACCATTTGCAACAATATGGATGGAACTTGAGGGCATTATAAGTAAAATCGATCAGAGAAAGACAAAGGTCATATAATCTCACTTAGATGTAGAATCTAAAAACAAAACAAACTCATAGATTGGTGGTTGTCAGAAGCAGGGTGTGCAGTGGGAGAAGCGGGGTGAAGAGGTTTAAAAGGTGAAAGATTAAAAGGTGAAAGAGGAGAGACAAAGAGAGAGATAAAGAAGTCAGACATGAGAAGGGTGCAAGAACATGTACAAAACTATGATGAGTAAGAAAGAAAGAGCATAGCCCCATAAGGGACGTGCAAGCCTCAGCACAGAGTTCAGCTCTTGTGAGTGTATGAAGTTAGGTTATAGACTTCTGGGACAGGAAAAAAAATAAAATAAAATAAAATAATGAAAAAGAGAAAAAAGTTATTAGAGATTAAATTTTTCAGTAATATTTGTATCCCTTCTTTTATTTATTATTCAGAATTTAGGCCATCATCTACAAACATAAAGGAAAGCTAGTCACAAGTGAAACATTTATAAATGAACTAAGCAGTACAAAGAAAAATTTTAAAGTTAGTCCAAGTTTTACAAATATATAATGGAAGCATATTCCTGCTTTGTGTTACATATTTATCACTCAAATACAAAATATACAATTTTTAATGATTTATTGTGTTTTTTTTAAAGATTTGATTTATTTATTTGTCAGAGAGAGAGAAAGAGCCAGCGAGCACAAGCAGGGGGAGCAGCAGACAGAGGGAGAAGCAGGCTCCCCACCGAGCAGGGAGGCCCATGCAGGACTCGATCCCAGGACCCTGAGATCATGACCCCAGCCAAAGGCAGCCGGTTAACCTACTGAGCCACACAGATATGCCCTTTAATGATTTGTTAACCAACATTAAGCAAAATTAACCAAGGCATAGTAACAGAATCCTTTTGGCTAATTTTAGAATCTGGATTGCATTTGGTTTTCCACATTATCACCACTAGGCAACATAACCATAAGAAATCCACTGAACAATATTTGAGCAATGGAAAAATAATGAACAGCAAATTAGTTACACATAAAATTATTAATGAAATATGCAATAATGCTTCCAGAACTCACAACCAAACAAGTCACAGTTTAATTACTGCCTTCTACTCTCAGCCTTTCACAAAATGGATTAATAGAAGATTTTCTTTTCATTGTTTCAAAATACCTATGTAATTCATTTGTTTGAAAAAAATTACTTTCTCAAGGAAAATCAATTGCAAGTTACCAAACACATTGCACAAATACATTTATCCACATATATATTTTTTAAAATGTTACACCAGGAAAAATATTTCTACTTCCTCCTATGACAGTGTCTAATAATTGCTTTATTAATGGCTTTCAAAAATTTCCTACTGGAAATAAATTAGGCTGGTTTTCTTTCATTTCTTGTCCCTGAAAGAAATATCATCTCATAATTTTCCCTTTCAGGCCCTACATATATTGGCTTGGTTATAAGCAGACTTCTCCTGAGCTAAAAAAACAAAATATTCTGATTCCTAGAAGGTTTCTTCCTCTTTATTCTCTAAATCTACCTTGTATAATATGATACCCACTAGCTATTTAGAATGTGGCCACTTCAAATCATGATGTGTATGAAGTACATACTGAGTTTTAAAGACTTCATACAAAAAAATTAAAATATCTCAGTAATAACATGTTATTTGATAATATTTTTGATATATGGGGTAAATTAAACATATTAAATTAATTTCATTTGTTTCTTTTTACCTTGTTTATTGGGTGAGTTTTGGCAATTTATGGTTTAAATAGTTGGTTCATTTCATCTAAGTTTTAGTTAAATTTATGAGCATAGAGTTGTTCATAATATTCTCATTTTATACTTTTAGTGTCTGTGGGGTTTACAGTGACACCTCATGCCTCCTGCTTAACACTGGCCATTTTGCTTTCTCTCTTTTTTCCTTTCTCAGTTAGGCTAGAGGCTTATTGATTTCATTAACCTTTTCAAAGAGCAATTCATTTCCCTATTGTTATCCTGTTTACAATTTCATTGATTTCTGCTCTTTATTCTTTCCTTCATTTTGCTTGCTTTGGTTTTAATTTGATCTTATTTTTCTAATTTCATAAGGTGGAAACTTAGATTATTGATTTGAAACATCCTTTTCTACTACAAGTATTTTATGTTCTAAAATTTAAATCTGGCAGTTAGAAAATTTTAAATTACATATTTTGGATTCCATGTGCAATTTGCATTATAGATTTGTAATTGTTGCTCCTCTAATAAGTATAACACACTAGCCAAGTGGGCTTTTTCCTATTACATTAATAAAAGTTTAACAGCCTATGGGATCACTGAACCAAAGAATCTCGGGCTCTCAGAAAGCAGTGAGCAATAGCCTTGGGTAGTTTGGTTTTTTCTAAATTCAATTATGTAAAAATTTGGGATATGTTTTGAGTTAAAAATTAAAGTTTAAAAAATTGTACTATGAAACTGAGTCTGAGAGCTTATGATTCTTCAGAGTTCCCTGTCTACTGACGGAGTAATTGAACTTTTTATAAAGAAAACCAGAAAGCCATCTATATAAATATGAGTATTGGAGTTGAAAGGTGAGATTGCCTCTTCTAATTTCACTACCTTGACTCAGGGCCTGAAATTTGTACCATGGAAGCCCCCTTACTGCTCCTCTGGCCGGAAACCTGGAGCTTTGGTTTAATCACTCCGCCATGCAGTTCCCATCACTATATCTGCAGGACCAAACAGTGGGGATGACAAAGGGAGGAAAAAAGCAATGCAAAGTCACTTCAAGCTCTGAGACCGTAATTCCTCAGGTTCAGAGAGGGTTCTCCCCTTCTCAGAGGTTTAGGCACCTGCCTGGTTGCCTCCACCTTCTCCATCACAACTGCCTCTACAGAATTGCTTGGGCTAAGGAAGAAAGAAGAGCAAAAACAGAAGCAGGGTATTTCCTCCTTTTTCTGTATGGTCCATGGAAGCCCTCTTTCTACTGTTCAGATGTGAAAGAGAAGACTCTTCTAGACCTTTTTCTGTCTATCTCTGGGCATACTTCAGGGTATCAACTTGCCTTTATATCTAAGCTGGGCAATGCTGGAGGGAGAAAACAACAACACTGCTGTTTGGTGGTTTGGGGATTCTGATCTCTTCCCCTGATCTACCTGCTAGCTCTTACTTTTCAGCATGCTCTGCATACACGCATTCTGCCAGGGTTTATAGCTGCCTTTAATGGAGATAGGGTGAAGTGTGTTTATTCCATCTTGCCTGGAACTGGAACCAGTATTCCATTTTCAAACAACTTTTTTAAGATAAAAATTCTAATCTCACATAAGTCCCTGAACCTCGAATATGTGGTGGGAGAGAGAAAGAAGAAACAGGTAATTTGGAAGACTGGGTTAACTGAAGGATCAGAAGTTTGCATTATTCTCCTGAGGACTAATAGCTTTATGACATTGTCATGAGAATGAGATAGTCAGGCCATTTGAAAACCTCTTGAGTTTTGCACATTTATACTTTATAATATATCTAAGACAAAAACTATATTTAGAAAAGATACATTCTTGGCTAAGTACAATATACAGTTGGGTCTTTTCTAGAGCAGAAGGATCTGTTGCCATCAGGATAGAATGCAAAAAGGGTATTTCTATCCTAACATTTAAGCTAACTCAGCAGTACTGAAGATTGAGAGTAGGGGTGAGTGGGTCCTGTGCTACCATTTTTATCTCTGCTCTCCCTCATTTGTATTTCTTAAGCTACCCGAGTTTTGTCCTGTCAGTCCAAATGTCAGACCAAGACCCTTTTTGTGATAACCAATAAGGACTATGGGTTCTACTTCAATGAAAAATTTTGTTTGTATATTTATATTTTAAAGAAGCACCATTTTCTAAGTAATAGCCTAGAAACTATAGGCCTATGACGTCAAAAAAAAAAAATACTAGTTATAATCCTGACTTTTGACCCAGATTCAAATAAGAATGTATTTGGCGGTAAGTAACACAAAGCCAACCAACATTGGGTTAAACATCTACGAGTTTACCTATGTCACAACAAGAAGCCTGGGACCCAATATAATCTTCCACAGTATGAAAGAGGCATAAATGGTCAATTTATAAATGTATTCCCCTATTGTTGGACATTGTTTTGTTTCCAATTAAATTATTCCATTAAGGGGGGAGGAGTCAAGATGGCAGAGAAGTAGCAGGCTGAAACTACATCAGGTAGCAGGAGATCAGCTCAATAGCTTATCTAAACATTGCAAACACCTACAAATCCAACAGGAGACCGAAGAGAAGAAGAACAGCAACTCTAGAAACAGAAAATCAACCACTTTCTGAAAGGTAGGACTGGCGGAGAAGTGAATCTAAAACGATGGGAAGATAGACCTCAGGGGGAGGGGCCGGCTCCCAGCAAGCGGCGGAGGAACGGAGCACAAAATCAGGACTTTTAAAAGTCTGTTCCACTGAGGGACATTGCTCCAGAGGCTAACCCAGGGTGAAGCCCACGCGGGGTCAGTGTGGCCGCAGGTCCCACAGGGTCACAGAAGGATTGGGGGTGTCGGAGTGTCACAGAGCTCGCAGGTATTAGAACGGAGAAGCCGGCTGCAGAGACAGAGCCGAGGACTGAACTCTCAGCTTGGGGTTACCTTGAACTGGTCACGGGCTGGGTGAGCTCGGAGCGCGGCTGGAGGCCGGGGATACGGGAGTGATTGGGTGCTGTCCTCTGGGGACGCACTGAGGAGTGGGGCCCCAGGGTCTCGGCTCCTCCGGACCGGAGACTAGGAGGCCGCCATTTTCATTCCCGTCCTCCGGAACTCTACGGAAAGCATTCAGGGACCAGAAGCTCCCAAAAGCGAAAACGAGCCGATTACTTAGTCTGGCTGCCGGTAAGGGCGGTGCAATCCCGTCTGGGGCAAAGACACTTGAGAGTCACTACAACAGGCCCCTCCCCCAGAAGATCAACAAAATATCCAGCCAGGACGAAGTTCATCTATCAAGGAAAGTAGGTTCAATTCCTAAGAGAGCAGAGCAATTCCAGAGGAGGAGAAAGCAAAGCACGGAACTCATGGCTTTCTCCCCATGATTCTTTAGTCTTGCGGCTACTTCATTTTTTTTTTCTTTTTTCTTTTTTCAATTTTTTTTCTTTTTTCTTCTTCTGCTAAATTTTTTAAAACTTTTACCCTTTTTTTTAACGTTTTTTGACTAGTTTATCTAAATATATATATTTTTCTTTCTTTTTTATATTTTTTCTTTGTTTTATTTTTAAAATTTTTTTCTTTTTTTTTTCTGAACCTCTTTTTATCCCCTTTCTCCCCCCCCACAATTTGGGGTCTCTTCTCATTTGGTTACAGTGCATTTTTCTGGGGTCTTTGCCACCCTTTTAGTATTTTATTTGGTCCTTCATATCCTCTTATCTGGACAAAATGACAAGGCGGAAAAAATCACCACAAACAAAAGAACAAGAGACAGTACCGAAGGCTAGGGACCTAATCAACACAGACATTGGTAATATGTCAGATCAAGAGTTCAGAATGACGATTCTGAACGTTCTAGCCGGGCTCGAAAAAGGCATGGAAGATATTAGAGAAACCCTCTCTGGAGATATTAGTGCTCGCTTCGGCAGCACATATACCCTCTCTGGAGATATTAAAGCCCTTTCTGGAGAAATTAAAGAACTAAAATCTAACCAAGTTGAAATCAAAAAAGCTATTAATGAGGTGCAATCAAAAATGGAGGCTCTCACTGCTAGGATAAATGAGGCAGAAGAAAGAATTAGTGATATAGAAGACCAAATGACAAAGAATAAAGAAGCCAAACAAAAGGACAAACAGCTACTGGACCATGAGGGGAGAATTCGAGAGATAAGTGACACCATAAGATGAAACAACATTAGAATAATTGGGATTCCAGAAGAAGAAGAAAGAGAGAGGGGAGCAGAAGGTCTATTGGAGAGAATTATTGGAGAGAATTTCCCTAATATGGCAAAGGGAACAAGCATCAAAATCCAGGAGATGCAGAGAACCCCCCTCAAAGTCAACAAGAATAGGTCCACACCCCGTCACCTAATAGTAAAATTTACAAGTCTTAGCGACAAAGAGAAAATCCTGAAAGCAGCCCGAGAAAAGAAGTCTGTAACATACAATGGTAAAAATATTAGATTGGCAGCAGACTTATCCACAGAGACCTGGCAGGCCAGAAAGAGCTGGCATGATATATTCAGAGCACTAAATGAGAAAAACATGCAGCCAAGAATACTCTATCCAGCTAGGCTATCATTGAAAATAGAAGGAGAGATCAAAAGCTTCCAGGACAAACAAAAACTGAAAGAATTTGCAAACACCAAACCAGCTCTACAGGAAATATTGAAAGGGGTCCTCTAAGCAAAGAGAGAGCCTAAAAGGAGTAGATCAGAAAGGTACAGAGACAATATACAGTAACAGTCACCTTACAGACTAATAATGGCACTAAATTCATATCTCTCAATAGTTACCCTGAATGTTAATGGGCTAAATGCCCCAATCAAAAGACACAGGGTATCAGAATGGATAAAAAAACAAAACCCATCAGTATGTTGCCTACAAGAAACTCATTTTAGACACGAAGACACCTCCAGATTTAAAGTGAGGGGGTGGAAAACAATTTACCATGCTAATGGGCATCAGAAGAAAGCTGGGGTGGCAATCCTTATATCAGATCAATTAGATTTTAAGCCAAAGACTATAATAAGAGATGAGGAAGGACACTATATCCTACTCAAAGGGTCTGTCCAACAAGAAGATCTAACAATTTTAAATATCTATGCCCCTAACGTGGGAGCAGCCAACTATATCAACCAATTAATAACAAAATCAAAGAAACACATCAATAATAATACAATAATAGTAGGGGACTTTAACACTCCCCTCACTGAAATGGACAGATCATCCAAGCAAAAGATCAACAAGGAAATAAAGGCCTTAAATGACACACTGGACCAGATGGACATCACACATATATTCAGAACATTTCATCCCAAAGCAACAGAATACACATTCTTCTCTAGTGCACATGGAACCTTCTCCAGAATAGATCACATCCTGGGTCACAAATCAGGTCTCAACCGGTATCAAAAGATTAGGATTATTCCCTGCATATTTTCAGACCACAATGCTCTGAAGCTAGAACTCAATCACAAGAGGAAAGCTGGAAAGAACCCAAATACATGGAGACTAAACAGCATCCTTCTAAAGAATGAATGGGTTAACCAGGAAATTAAAGAAGAATTGAAAAAATTCATGGAAACAAATGATAATGAAAACACAACAGTTCAAAATCTGTGGGACACAGCAAAGGCAGTCCTGAGAGGAAAATATATAGCGGTACAAGCCTTTCTCAAGAAACAAGAAAGGTCTCAAGTACACAACCTAACCCTACACGTAAAGGAGCTGGAGAAAGAACAAGAAAGAAACCCTAAACCCAGCAGGAGAAGAGAAATCATAAAGATCAGAGCAGAAATCAATGAAATAGAAACCCCAAAAAAAATAGAAAAAAATCAATGAAACTAGGAGCTGGTTCTTTGAAAGAATCAATAAGATTGATAAACCCCTGGCCAGACTCATCAAAAAGAAAAGAGAAAGGACCCAAATCAATAAAATCATGAATGAAAGAGGAGAGATCACAACTAACACCAAAGAAATACAGACAATTATAAGAACATACTATGAGCAACTCTACGCCAACAAATTGGACAATCTGGAAGAAATGGATGCATTCCTAGAGACATATAAACTACCACAACTGAACCAGGAAGAAATAGAAAACCTCAACAGGCCCATAACCAGTAAGGAGATTGAAACAGTCATCAAACAACTCCAAACAAACAAAAGCCCAGGGCCAGATGGCTTCCCAGGGGAATTCTACCAAACATTTAAAGAAGAACTCATTCCTATTCTCCTGAAACTGTTCCAAAAAATAGAAATGGAAGGAAAACTTCCAAACTCATTCTATGAGGCCAGCATCACCTTGATCCCAAAACCAGACAAGGATGCCACCAAAAAAGAGAACTACAGACCAATATCCTTGATGAACACAGACGCAAAAATTCTCGCCAAAATACTAGCCAATAGGATTCAACAGTACATTAAAAGGATTATTCACCATGATCAAGTGGGATTTATTCCAGGGCTGCAGGGTTGGTTCAACATCTGCAAATCAATCAATGTGATAGAACACATTAATAAAAGAAAGAACAAGAACCATATGATACTCTCAATAGATGCTGAAAAAGCATTTGACAAAGTACAGCATCCCTTCCTGATCAAAACTCTTCAAAGTGTAGGGATAGAGGGCACATACCTCAATATTATCAAAGCCATCTATGAAAAACCCACCGCAAATATCATTCTCAATGGAGAAAAACTGAAAGCTTTTCCGTTAAGGTCAGGAACACGGCAGGGATGTCCATTATCACCACTGCTATTCAACATAGTACTAGAAGTCCTAGCCTTAGCAATCAGACAACAAAAAGAAATTAAAGGCATCCAAATTGGTAAAGAAGAAGTCAAACTATCACTCTTCACAGATGATATGATACTATATGTGGAAAACCCAAAAGACTCCACTCCAAAACTGCTAGAACTTGTCCAGGAATT
Organism: Meles meles; assembly: GCF_922984935.1. NCBI lineage: Eukaryota > Metazoa > Chordata > Mammalia > Carnivora > Mustelidae > Meles > Meles meles. The sequence continues at coordinate 75,203,270 of NC_060074.1, forward strand.
CAGTAAAGTGTCAGGATATAAAATCAATGCACAGAAATCAGTTGCATTTCTGTACACCAACAACAAGACAGAAGAAAGAGAAATTAAGGAGTCAATCCCATTTACAATTACACCCAAAACTATAAGATACCTAGGAATAAACCTAACCAAAGAGGCTAAGAATCTATACACAGAAAATTATAAAGTACTCATGAAAGAAATTGAGGAAGACACAAAGAAATGGAAAAATGTTCCATGCTCCTGGATTGGAAGAATAAATATTGTGAAAATGTCCATGCTACCTAAAGCAATCTACACATTTAATGCAATCCCTATCAAAATACCCTCCATTTTTTTTCAAAGAAATGGAACAAATAATCCTAAAATTTATATGGAACCAGAAAAGACCTCGAATAGCCAAAGGAATATTGAAAAAGAAAGCCAAAGTGGGTGGCATCACAATTCTGGACTTCAAGCTCTATTACAAAGCTGTCATCATCAAGACAGCATGGTACTGGCACAAAAACAGACACATAGATCAATGGAACAGAATAGAGAGCCCAGAAATCGACCCTCAACTCTATGGTCAACTAATCTTTGACAAAGCAGGAAAGAATGTCCAATGGAAAAAAGACAGCCTCTTCAATAAATGGTGCTGGGAAAATTGGACAGCCACATGCAGAAAAATGAAATTGGACCACTTCCTTACACCACACACGAAAATAGACTCCAAATGGATGAAGGACCTCAATGTGAGAAAGGAATCCATCAAAATCCTTGAGGAGAACACAGGCAGCAACCTCTTCGACCTCAGCCGTAGCAACATCTTCCTAGGAACAACGGCAAAGGCAAGGGAAGCAAGGGCAAAAATGAACTATTGGGATTTCATCAAGATCAAAAGCGTTTGCACAGCAAAGGAAACAGTTAACAAAACCAAAAGACAACTGACAGAATGGGAGAAGATATTTGCAAACGACATATCAGATAAAGGGCTAGTGTCCAAAATCTATAAGGAACTTAGCAAACTCAACACCCAAAGAACAAACAATCCAATCAAGAAATGGGCAGAGGACATGAACAGACATTTCTGCAAAGAAGACATCCAGATGGCCAACAGACACATGAAAAAGTGCTCCACGTCACTCAGCATCACGGAAATACAAATCAAAACCACAATGAGATATCACCTCACACCAGTCAGAATGGCTAAAATTAACAAGTCAGGAAATGACAGATGCTGGCGAGGATGCAGAGAAAGGGGAACCCTCCTCCACTGTTGGTGGGAATGCAAGCTGGTGCAACCACTCTGGAAAACAGCATGGAGGTTCCTCAAAATGTTGAAAATAGAACTACCCTATGACCCAGCAATTGCACTACTGGGTATTTACCCTAAAGATACAGACGTAGGGATCCGAAGGGGCACGTGTACCGGAATGTTTATAGCAGCAATGTCTACAATAGCCAAACTATGGAAAGAACCTAGATGTCCATCAACAGATGAATGGATCAAGAAGATGTGGTATAGGAAAGTAGGAGGAGGCACCATTTCAACCTGTGCCCTAAAGTGAGCTGATTACCTACCAAAGAACTCCGACCACCCATGAAATCAGCCTGAGATCAGAATTATACACGTCTGGATCTCTACTGGAGCAGAAGACGCCAGTGGCAGGTAAAGCAGACTGGGAGCATTGGACTGATATCGGAAGATAAACAAAAGGGGGAGGGAGCCACCAGAGGTGACCGATTGGAAAGTAACACCCCAACACGAGAGTGCTCTGCGTCTGGGGACCAGCATTAACTTGGAGTCTGGTTGAAAGCACTCAAAAAACAAACAGCAAAGGATCGTGGGGGGTAATAGTGGGAACCTGGGCGGTTAGGGTCAGGGACCTAAGTCCCCGGACCCAGGACAGCCTCCCCTGGCGCAGAGCCAGAGACCCAGGACAGCCTCCCCTGGCGCGGAGCCAGAGAGAGTGCGGCGGAGAAATCAGGTCTCCGTCCCTGAGCTGCCAGTGCACCTGAATGCCAGCGCGCCTGAGAACGAGTGGGGTCTGGCTCCCATGAGGGGCTGGGATCCTGGCCAGACGGCAATCCTGAAACGCGTGCGTCCCACACCCTCCCTTGGGATAGGTGCTCATAGGCGCTAGCCTGGAGCTCTGGCAGCCGGAAAAACCAGACATTCCCAGCCCGGGACAGCGGGAAAATCTCAGTGTGCGATCTCTGCTCGGAACCTCTCTGGCGGTCTGGAGCTGCCTAGACAGCCACCGCTGCCCTGGTTTTGGGTACAACGAGGAGCTCCTGCATCCCCAGGGACAGTGACTCAGAACCGACTCTGCCAGCAGCTTTTGCAAAACAGTCTGAGGCTTCTCTCTGAGAGGGAGGTTCGGGTGCTGTTTGCTCTCCTCTAAACCTCCAAAAACCATCAAAAGCTGTCAAGGCGAGAGAAAGCAGATGAAAGAACATAAAAACCCCCAGAGAACAAAAGGCTGAAAAAAACAGTTTCCTGAAAAAAAAAGAGCTCACCCCCTTGAGGGGAGGGGGAGGACCTAACTCAGGGAACATCATTGTCTGAAAACCCACGTGGCAGGCCCCTCCCCCAGAAAACCAACCAGGAAGGAAGAAAAAAAAAAAAAAGACTACAAGAGAACAACCACCACTACTTCATAAATACAACTTTTATTTTTAACTCTTTACCAATATTCTGGTTCTTTTTTTTTATACATACAGATAATTTTTTAACCTATTTACCATCACACTGAGATGTCCAGTACATCAAATTCTTTAATAACCTTCTAACCTGAACTTTTTGGTACATACACCCGTGTTTTTCTTTTGTTTTTCTATTTTTTTAATTCTTTTTAAATTTTAACTTAGTTTAGTCTAGTTTATTCTTTTTTAATTTTTATTTTCTACTATACATATAGAGTTAAACTTCAAGGTAATCCCCTTTCCCCAATCAATGCTACCCCTATAGGCAAACCAGTTTCTAATCCCCCTGTAACTTAGGAAAGTTGAGTCCCTTAACAAAAACATCAAGATACCTTCAGGAAGAATCAAAATAACCTTCCTCACCCACACTGAGAATCTATAACCATTCTCCCAATTTTTCCTTCTGTCAGTGTTTCTGTGAATTTGTGTTTGTCCTGATAATATATAAATCTTATACTTGGGGTTCTTTCTGATGAGGTTCTTCCCTTTTTTTTGCTTATATATACATATTTTTTTCTCTTGTCATATACTTTTATCACTCTTTTTGTCTGTCTGTTTTTGTTTGTATACTCCACAAATCTTACCTTGTGGCCCATTTGGGCTGAGCCTTCTCTTTTATCTTCCCTTTTTTTCCTATCTCTCTCTCTCTTTTTTTTTTTCCTTTTTTCTTTCCCCTTTTTTTTCTTTCTTCTTCTCTATTTCTTTTTCTTTTCTTTTTTCTCTCATTTGGGTAGGGAATCCTGATTGCACAGAAGCGTTCCAGGGTGCACATTGACTGCACCACAATCGATAAGTCCAGCTGCATCTGTTTAGTCATCTCTTACCAAAATGACTAGGAGGAGGAATACCCAACAGAAGAAAAATACAGAGGATGGGCCTTCTGCAACAGAGCTAATGGCTATTGACATAGACAAAATGTCAGAAAAGGAATTCAGACTAACAATTATCCAGGCAATAGCTAGGTTGGAGAAAGCCATGGATGACCAAACAGAATTGATTAGGGCAGAACTGAAAGCCACCAGGGATGATGTTCACAATGTTAGGGCAGAACTGAAAGCCACCAGGGATGATGTTCAAAATGCTCTCAATGAGTTCCAATACAAGCTAAATTCTCTAAAAGCGAGGGTAACTGAGACAGAAGATAGAATTAGTGATCTGGAGGACAAACAGATAGAGAGAAAGGATCAGGAGGAAGCCTGGAACAAACAGCTCAGAAGCCACGAAAACAGAATCAGGGAAATAAACAATGCCATGAAACGTTCCAACGTCAGAATTATTGGAATCCCTGAAGGGGAAGAAAAAGAAAGAAGTCTAGAAGATATAGTGGAAGAAGTTGTCTATGAAAATTTTCCCAATCTCACGAATGGAAACAACGTTCATGTACTAGAGGCAGAAAGATTTCCTCCCAAGGTTTTAGATTCTCAAAAGTCCTCACGGCACCTTATCGTTAGAATGGGGAATTATGTTTCAAGAGAGACCCTCTTAAAAGCAGCTAGGACAAAGAAGCTTCTTACATACAGAGGAAAGCCCATTAGAATAACGTCAGACCTTTCCACAGAGACCTGGAAAGCCAGGAAGGGCTGGCAAAATATATTCAGAGTACTAAATGAGAAGAACATGCAACCAAGAATACTCTATCCAGCAAGACTGACATTTAAAATGGATGGAGAGATAAAGAGTGTCCAAGACCGGCAAGGCTTAAAAGACTATGCAACCACCAAGCCGACACTGCAGGAAATATTAAGGGGGGTCCTATAAAAGAGAAAAAATCCTAAGAATATCATTGAACAGAAATATAGAAACAATCTATAGACAGAAAGACTTCAAAGGCAACACGATGTCAATAAAAACCTATCTCTCAATAATCACTCTCAATGTGAATGGCCTAAATGCGCCCATAAAACGACACAGGGTTGCAGATTGGATAAAACGACAGGACCCATCCATATGTTGTCTACAAGAGACCCATTTTGAACCTAAGGATACACCCAGACTGAAAGTGAAGGGATGGAGAAGCATCTTTCATGCCAATGGGCCTCAAAAGAAGGCCGGGGTAGCGATTCTCATATCAGATAAATTAGATTTTAAACTAAAGACTGTAGTCAGAGATACAGAAGGACACTACATAATTCTTAAAGGGACTATCCGCCAAGACGATCTAACAATTGTGAATATCTATGCCCCCAATATGGGAGCACCCAATTACATAAGAAAACTATTAATCAAGATAAAGAGTCATATTGATATGAATACAATAATAGTAGGAGATCTTAATACGCCTCTCTCAGAAATAGACAGATCATCGAAGCAGAAAATTAATAAAGAAATAAGAGCATTGAATGAAATATTGGACCAGATGGACCTCATCGACATATACAGAACATTCCACCCTAAAACAACAGAATACTCATTCTTCCTAAGTGCACATGGAACCTTCTCCAGAATAGACCACATACAGGGTCACAAAGCAGGACTCAACCGATACCAAAAGACTGACATTATTCCCTGCATATTCCCCGATCACAATGCTTTGAAACTGGAGCTCAATCACAAGGAAAAGTTCAGAAGGAACTCAAACACCTGGAAGCTAAAGACCACCTTGCTTAAGAATGCTTGGATCAACCAGGAGATCAAAGATGAACTTAAACAATTCATGGAAACCAATGAGAATGAAGACACCTCGGTCCAAAACCTATGGGATACAGCAAAGGCAGTTCTAAGGGGGAAATATATAGCCATCCAAGCCTCCCTCAAAAACATTGAAAAATCCAGAATACACCAGCTGTCTCTACACCTTAAAGAACTGGAGAATCAACAACAAATCAAACCAACTCCACATGCAAGAAGGGAAATAATCAAGATTAGAGCAGAGATCAATGAGGTCTTGCTCCCAGTGGTGTTTTTGCATCAAAGGTAACACCATGTTGACTAACATTGAGGAGATAATGGTCCCAGCTGATGGTTTTGAATATTTGCATTGGGAAGTTCTTTTTAAAACAAGTATAACAATTCTGTTTTCCTTATCAGAACAGACTAATAAAAATTGACTACCTCATTCTAATATTCTTGGTGAAATCCCTTTTGTTATATGTGTTTTAAATACATTAAATATGTTTTCATCTTGTTAAGGTAAAAAAAAAAGAGAGATACAGTAGAACGTATCAATGAAACTAGAAGCTGGTTTTTTGAAAGAATCAATAAGATCGATAAACCATTGGCCACACTAATCCAAAAGAAAAGAGAGAAAGCCCAAATTAATAAAATTATGAATGAAAAGGGAGAGATCACAACTAACACCAAGGAAATAGAAACAATCATCAGAAATTATTACCAACAGTTATATGCCAATAAGCTAAGCAACCTAGATGAAATGGATGCATTCCTGGAAAGCTACAAACTCCCAAAATTGAACCAGGAAGAAATTGACAACCTGAATAGACCGATATCTAGTAATGAGATTGAAGCAGTGATCAAAAACCTCCCAAAAAACAAGAGCCCAGGACCTGACGGATTCCCTGGGGAATTCTACCAAACTTTCAAAGAAGAAATAACACCAATTCTCCTGAAGCTGTTCCAAAAAATTGAAGCAGAAGGAAAACTTCCAGACTCTTTTTATGAAGCCAGCATTACCCTGATCCCCAAACCAGGCAAAGACCCTACCAAAAAGGAGAATTTCAGACCAATATCACTGATGAATATGGATGCAAAGATTCTCAACAAGATCCTAGCAAACAGGATCCAGCAGCACATTCAAAAGATTATCCACCATGACCAGGTGGGATTCATCCCTGGGTTGCAAGGTTGGTTCAACATTCGCAAATCAATCAGTGTGATAGAACACATCAATAAGAGAAGAGAGAAGAACCACATGGTCCTCTCAATTGATGCAGAAAAAGCATTTGACAAAATCCAGCATCCGTTCCTGATGAAAACGCTTCAAAGTATAGGGATAGAGGGAACATTCCTGAACTTCATAAAATCTATCTATGAAAGACCCACAGCAAATATCATCCTCAATGGGAAAAAGCTTGCAGCCTTCCCGTTGAGATCAGGAACACGACAAGGATGCCCACTCTCACCACTCTTGTTCAACATAGTATTAGAAGTTCTAGCAACGGCAATCAGACAACAAAGAGAAATAAAAGGTATCCAAATTGGCAAGGAAGAAGTCAAACTCTCTCTCTTCGCAGATGACATGATTCTTTATATGGAAAACCCCAAAGACTCCACCCCCAAACTACTAGAACTCATACAGCAATTCAGTAACGTGGCAGGATACAAAGTCAATGTACAGAAATCAGTGGCTTTCTTATACACTAACAATGAAAATACAGAAAGGGAAATTAGAGAATCGATTCCATTTACTATAGCACCAAAAACCATAAGATACCTGGGCATAAACCTAACAAAAGAAGTAAAGGACCTGTACTCGAGGAACTACAGAACACTCATGAAAGAAACTGAAGAAGACACAAAAAGATGGAAGACTGTTCCATGCTCTTGGATTGGAAGAATAAACATTGTTAAAATGTCTATACTGCCTAGAGCAATCTATACTTTTAATGCCATTCTGATCAAAATTCCACCGATATTTTTCAAAGAGCTGGAGCAAATAATCCTAAAATTTGTATGGAGTCAGAAGAGACCCCGAATTGCTAAGGAAATGTTGAAAAACAAAAACAAAACTGGCGGCATCACGTTACCCGATTTCAAGCTTTACTATAAAGCTGTGATCACCAAGACAGCGTGGTACTGGCATAAAAACAGACACATAGACCAGTGGAACAGAGTGGAGAGCCCAGATATGGACCCTCAACTCTATGGTCAAATAATCTTCGACAAAACAGGAAAAAATATTCAATGGAAAAAAGACAGTCTCTTCAATAAATGGTGCTGGGAAAACTGGACAGCGATATGTAGAAGAATGAAACTCGACCATTCTCTTACACCGTACACAAAGATAAACTCGAAATGGATAAAAGACCTCAACGTGAGACAGGAATCTATCAGAATCCTAGAGGAGAACATAGGCAGTAACCTCTTCGATATCAGCCACAGCAACTTCTTTCAAGATATGTCTCCAAAGGCCAAGGAAACAAAAGCAAAAATGAACTTTTGGGACTTCATCAAGATCAAAAGCTTCTGCACAGCAAAGGAAACAGTCAACAAAACAAAGAGGCAACCCACGGAATGGGAGAAGATATTTGCAAATGACATTACAGACAAAAGGTTGATATCCAGGATCTATAAAGAACTTCTCAAACTCAACACACACAAAACAGATAATCATATCAAAAAATGGGCAGAAGATATGAACAGACACTTCTCCAACGAAGACATACAAATGGCTATCAGACACATGAAAAAATGTTCATCATCACTAGCCATCAGGGAGATTAAAATTAAAACAACATTGAGATACCACCTAACACCAGTTAGAATGGACAAAATTAGCAAGACAGGAAACAACGTGTGCTGGAGAGGATGTGGAGAAAGGGGAACCCTCTTACACTCTTGGTGGGAATGCAAGTTAGTGCAGCCACTTTGGAGAACAGTGTGGAGATTCCTGAAGAAATTAAAAATAGAGCTTCCCTATGACCCTGCAATTGCACTGCTGGGTATTTACCCCAAAGATACAGATGTAGTGAAAAGAAGGGCCATTTGTACCCCAATATTTATTGCAGTAATGGCTACAGTCGCCAAACTGTGGAAAGAACCAAGATGCCCTTCAACGGATGAATGGATAAGGAAGTTGTGGTCCATATACACAATGGAGTATTATGCCTCCATCAGAAAGGATGAATACCCAACTTTTGTAGCAACATGGACAGGATTGGAAGAAATTATGCTAAGCGAAATAAGTCAAGCAGAGAGAGTCAAGTATCATATGGTCTCACTTATTTGTGGAGCATAACAAATAACATGGAGGACATGGGGAGATGGAGAGGAGAGGGAGTTGAGGGAAACTGGAAGGGGAGATGAACCATGAGAGACTATGGACTCTGAAAAACAACCAGAGGGTTATGAAGGGGCGGCGGTGGGGTGGGGTGGGGTGGGAGGTTGAGGAACCAGGTGGTGGGTAATAGGGAGGGCACGTACTGCATGGAGCACTGGGTGTGATGCCAAAACAATGAACACTGTTATGCTGTAAATAAAAAAATAAAAATAAATAAATAAATTTAAAAAAAAAAGAAGAAGTGGTATATATACACAATGGAATACTATGCAGCCATCAAAAGAAATGAAATCTTGCCATTTGCGACGACGTGGATGGAACTAGAGCGTATCATGCTTAGTGAAATAAGTCAATCGGAGAAAGACAACTATCATATGATCTCCCTGATATGAGGACATGGAGAAGCAACATGGGGGGGTAGGGGGATAGGAGAAGAATAAATGAAACAAGATGGGATTGGGAGGGAGACAAACCATAAATGACTCTTAATCTCACAAAACAAACTGGGGGTTGCTGGGGGGAGGTGGGATTGTGAGAGGGGGATGGGGCTATGGACATTGGGGAGGGGAGGCGAACCATAAGAGACTATGGACTCTGAAAAACAACCTGAGGGTTTTGAAGGGTCCCGGGTGGGAGGTTGGGGGAACAGGTGGTGGGTAATAGGGAGGGCACGTTTTGCATGGAGCACTGGGTGTTGTGCAAAAACAATGAATACTGTTATGCTGAAAAAAATAAATAAAATGGGGAAAAAATTATTCCATTAAAAACATGTGGAAAGGTGCTCAATATCATAGCAAAAGCATTTTCATATCTATATCCTTACTAGTGTTCTCATTTCCAAGGACAGATTCCAGGAAGTGAGGTTGCTGAATCACAGAATGTAAGCAGTTCACATTTTAATGCTTGCTAGTTTCCAAAATGATTGTGTCAGTCCAAATTCTCCCAACAGTATGGTAGAATGTTCTTTTCCTTATATTCTCACTGTCATTGGATATTATGACTATCTTGAGTTTTTAATAGTGCATTAGGCAAATCATGGTTTATTTTTTATTATTATTATTTAGTTTTGCTTCTCAGGCTATTACTGATGTTGAGCATCCTTTTTTTTTTTTTTTTTTAAGATTTTGTTTATTTATTTGACAGACAGAGATCACAAGTAGGCAGAGAGACAGGCAGAGAGAGAGGAGGAAGCAGGCTCCCCACTGAGCAGAGAGCCCGATGTGGGGCTCGATCCCAGGACCCTGAGATCATGACCTGAGCTGAAGACAGAGGCTTAACCCACTGAGCCACCCAGGTGCCCCGAGCATCCCTTTTATATGTCTATTGGTGATTTGCCCCTCTTCTGTGAATCGTGTGTTTTTTATTGATTTTATTGGGTTTTTTGTCTTTTTGACTTTCTTATCAAAATGAAGGATTGTAATTCTTTAACTTTCATATAAACTGCAAATGTATTTCTCCCAGTCTATTCTTTGTCCTTTAAATTTGTTCTATGGTATCTGGAAAACTCATATTCATCTCCAGGACAGCCAAATATCACTTTCTCTGTCAAGTTTCCCCTGAATTCCCTGGCAGTTAGTCATTCTTTCCACACTATACCCATAATATTTTGTGCATTTCCCTGTGTGCAGAATTATAACTACGAACCTTTTCCTCCGGTTCAAAAAAGTATACCAAAATGAAAGTCAAACAGACTAACATTATAATATATTTTTGAACCTGCTTTCAATTTTCTAAAAGTAAATCATTCACAAACTTCAGAATTTTCTTTTCACTAATCATTAGTACAATCATATCTTCTTTCATTTTAGAAAGTCTTAGTCCCACTTCTCAACTGTCTCTCCATGAAAACTCTTGTTTTCTTCTTTCTGTACCTTTTGTTCATGAGTACTGACTTCAAAATCCCCAGAGGATGCCACTCTTGCTGTCACCCTCTCTTCTAGTTATCTATTGCTGGTGACAAACTGCTGCAAATTTAGTGGTCTAAAATACTTATTTATTTTGCTCACAATTGCCAACTTGAGCAGGGCTCAGTGGGGAAGATTTTTCTTTGCTCCACACAGTTCAGCTGGGAAGCTTAACCAAGCCTGGAGAATCTACTTCCAAGATGGCTCAGATGGCTCACTCACATAACTGGAAAGTTGGTTGGCTGTTACCCAAAATCTCAGCCAGGGCTGATGCTGGGAACCTCAGTTCTTCTCCACTTGGGCCTCTCCACAGTGCCACTTGACTTCCTCATAAGTTGGCTGGGTTCCAAGAGTGACTATTGGAAATTATAGAAAGTAAAAGCAGCCAGTCTTTTGACACTGGGTCTGGAAACAGGTACAGCATTATCTATGCTGTAATATTTGGGGCAAAGCAATCTGAGAGTCTATCCAGTTTTAAAAGAACAGAAGAACAGACACAGACCCCACATCTCAGTGGGAGGAGTGTCAAAGAATTTATGGCCCACTTTAATCTATCATAATCTTCCCATGTACTGTGTCCTTCTAAATTTGTCAAAAAGTTTCAGTATTTGATATAACCAAGCCATGCTCTATTCCTTACAGAAATATGAAAGATGCCTCTCTCTCTTTCTTGCCAGCTATTTGTCACTTGGTGTACCAGCAAAAAGCAATATGGTGAGTAACTTGTGCTCCCCACAGGCCTATCAGCTTCTGCCAAGGAGTCAAAGTCCAACCTAACTACTGAGCCAAGACCAGGGATAAAATAGTGTCCTCCCCCAATTTTTTACTCTACAATCTCTGTACCTACAAAATGTTCCACTTACAGAATTTCTTCCTCTCTAACAGACCAACTCCCATCAGCACTTCATTAAGTATAAGTATAATCACACTCTGAACTGGTGCTTAATCTGAACTACTGACAAATTATTTGTGATATTTGCAATATTAATGTGCCTTAACTTCATATCTGAGAAGTCTATTGTCATAGACTCCCTCTTTAACTAACTTCTCTTATACAAATAATATTCTATCAGATTCTCCATGGCACTCTTCAATCTAAAGAATTTGAATTTTATTTCACTCTATACCTCCATAGTATTCACTGGAGTTGAACATCTCAATAAAGAAATATCCTATAGACTAGAAAAGTGCCAAGTGAGGAAAGGAAAATCACTAGGAAGTTTCACTGTTTCATAATTGTAAGAATACATTTTTTGTTGTTTTTTAATGGTAGAAGTTCTCCATTTTCAAAAGTATAAAAGAAAAATTAAACTGCCTACTAGCTTCTATTCCCCTAGGAATAGCCTATCTTATTTCAGTGATTTTCTTCAAAACAATCAGTGAAAAATATGGCAGGTCCTTTATATGTATAGAGCACTAAGACACAGATCCCTTTGAGCCACAGAAAAAAGGAATTCTTGTGTACTGTTGATGGGAATGCACAGTGGTGCAGCCACTGTGGAAGGAAATATAGAGTTTCTCAAAAAGTTGAAAACAGAACTACCCTGTGATTCAGTAATCACACAACTGAGTATTTATCCAAAAAATACAAAAACACTAATTCAAAGGGATATATGCACCCCTCTGCTTATTGCAACATTATTTACAACAGCCAATTTATGGGAGTGACTGGGTGATTCTTGACCTCAGCTCAGGTCTTGATCTTGGGGTCAAGAGTTCAGGTCCCACATTGAGCTCCACGCTGGGTGTGGAGCCTACTTAAAAAATTAATAAGTTAAAAAAATAGCCAAATTATGGAAAGAGCCCAAATGTCAACTGATGAATCAGTTCATCAGCCCATCAACTGATGAATGAATAAAGATGATATGGTATACATAGACAATGGAATATTATTCAACCATTAAAGGAATGAAATCCACGGGGTTCCTGGGGGGCTCAGTGGGTTAAGCCTCTGCCTTCAACTCAGGTCATGATCTCAGGGTTCTGGGATCCGGCCTGCTCAGCAGGGAGCCTGCTTTCCCCCCTCTCTCTCTCTCTCTCTCTCTCTCTGCCTGCTGCTCTGCCCACTTGTGATCTCTCTCTCTCTCTGTGTGTCAAATAAATAAATAAATAAATAAATAACAAAATCTTTAAAAAAATAAATAAAGGAATGAAATCTTGCCATTTGCAACAACATTGTGGGAGCTAGAGAGCACAATACTAAGCAAAATAAGCCAATCAGAGAAAGACAAATGCCATATGATTTTACTCATATGTGGAATTTAGGAAACAAAATAATTGAACAAAGGGGGGGAAAAGAAGACAAACCAAAACCAGACTCTTAACTATAGAGAATAAAAAGATGGTTACCATAGCAAAGGTTGGTGGGGGGATGGGTGAAATAGGTGATGGGGATTGGGAATACACTTATCTTGATGGGCACTGTATAATATATGGAATTGTTGAATCACTATATTTATACCAGAAACTAATATAACACTGTATGTTAACTACACTAGAATTAAATTTATAAAAAATTTTTAATATTGGAATTTGGAAGGTACAAATTAATCTTACCTCTCTCCCCTCAAGATTATAAATCAACAGAAAAATTGACATCAAGGTCAGATATGGATCAAAATAGCACCTCTCATTACCATAAAACTGGACCAAAGAATGGGCGGATTGGCTTTCTATTTTTTCTTCTTAAAATCTAGTCATTGGGACCTGCCTGTGAAGAGAGTTGGGTCTGAGACACAGACACAATTCAGCTGCCCTAGAGGGTGAGATTGTGGCCTGCCTCTGCCAGGCAAGGATTTCCAACCAGGTCAATGGCAGCAGTCAGAGTAAAGAACATGTGACCCATGAGTAGACAGTGTCTGCAGGTAGAGACTGTGAGGTTGGCTTCCCCATGGTTGCCATGTCTTTCCCTAGTCTCACCAATCAGGTAACACAGCCGCCCCCCTCACTCCTGTAGGGGAAGAGGAGAGATGGGTGAAAACATCTAAGAGAGTAGCATTTCTGAGAGAGTAGAATTTTCTGACTTGTGAGTCTATAGGAAAATAGGGAAAGAATGGAAATGGATTTCCTATAGGAAGTAAACATTTGGGTAAAACACTGCTATGATGCAGATAATATACTATAGGTTAGTTCCCTTCCAATACTGTCCTAAAGGGTTCTATCACATTCTCAACATACATGCTAAAACTTTCTCTAGCATATAAACATATACAATTAAGTCACACAGATTTACTTTATTCTTCATTTATTTTTAAAGATTTTATTTATTTATTTGACAGACAGAGATCACAAGTAGACAGAGAGGCAGGCAGAGAGAAAGGAAGGGAAGCAGGTTCCCTGTTGAGCAGAGAGCCCGATGCGGGGCTCGATCCCAGGACCCTGGGATCATGACCTGAGCTGAAGGCAGAGGCTTTAACCCACTGAGCCACCCAGGCACCACTTTATTCTTCATTCTTAAAGGACCTTATTAGGAAAGTAAAAAGACAACCCAGAGAATGGGAGAAAATGTTGGTGAATCCTATATCTGATAAGGGATTAATATCCAGAATATATAAAGAACTCCTAAACTCAACAACAAAAAACAAACAACCTGATTAAAAAGTGGGGAAAATACTTGAATAGATATTTCTCCAAAGAAGATACACAATTGTCTAAACACATGAAAAGAGGGTTAACATCATTAGTCATTAGGGAAATATAAAACAAAACCACCATGAGATACCACTTTACACACTGTAGAATGGCTATAATGAAAAACACAGAAAATGGTAAGTTTGGGCAAGGATGTAGAGAAATTGGAACACATGTATGTTGCTGGTAGGAATGTAAGTTGATATAGCTGATGTGAAAAATTTTTGGCGTTTCTTCAAAAAGCAAAATGTACCCAAAATAACTGATAATAGGTACTCCAATACTTTATGCCAATGTTCATTTTAGAATTATCTATTACAGTTGAAAAGTGGAAACAACCCAACTGTCCATCAAAGTATGAATGGATAAATAAAATGTGGTATATCCATACAATAAAGTATTAGTCATTCATAAAAAGGAATAAAGTTCTTATGCATGCTACAACATGGATGAACCTTGAAAAATATTACATGCTAAGTGACAAATAAAGCCTACCAGAAAGAAAAAATATATGAGTGAGTCCATTTATAAGAGGCACCGAAAATGGACAAATTTGTAGAGGCAGAAAGTAGATTTGAGGTTAGCAGAGAAGGCAGGAATAGGAGTCATTACTTAATAGGTGCAGAGTTTATATTTGAGGTAAAGAAAAAGTTTGGGAAATAGTGGTGATGGCTGCACAACACTGTGAGTGTAATTAATGCCATAGAAATGTACACTTAAAAATGGTTGAAAGTGCAAATTTTATGCTATATATATATATTTTGCCACAATAAAAAAATTTAAGTACTATATTCTTAGTAAATACTCAAGTTTGTAGTAGAAAATCACGCTATTCCTTATGTATAGCAAGTTTTAATAAGACTTTTAGCTTTACTACTAATTTATTTTGACTATTCCTCATGCATTCATTTCTAGCTAAGTAAATGGAAATAGGACAAAAATAAGTATTCCCTGGGTTAGAAATTTAGTCAGAATCAGGGAACCAATAGATTTATAAGTCAAATCAGAGGTGAAATTTAGTATTCTATACTCAAAAGGGTCATTCTTCCTGAATGCTATTATGGTATATGTACAGATACAGGAGCCAGTGGCTGGAAGTTTGTTTGGTTTGTATAATTCCTTTGGACAGTTACAAGGTAGTTATTTACAAGACAGATGCTGAGGAGAATATTCTCAGCATCATCCTTAACATAATTCCAAGTCCTCTTTCCTCCTAGAACCACCTAGAAATGTAACGTCGAGAGCAGCCATAGGCAAATCTTTACCTGACTTAAATCTCTCTCCCTGTCCCCAAATTTCTTCTTTCTTGTTAGAAATAATTTTTAAGAATCTAGATGACTTTTGGGAGTTAATGTTTTTTCTACATGATTATGTTTTCACCACTGAAAAACAGGGAAATAATTTTTTTCTGGACATTCCACTGGAATTAAGTATTATACGGCTGAAAGGAAAATAGCATCTTCAGGGTATAGACATTACCAACATTAAAAAAACTCATAAAAGTTTTGTTTTTCCAGAAATTTCCCTTTTAGTCTAAGTTACTAGAGTTTGAGATAATCCAAATGCCTCTGATATATTAATTACTAACAGAATATTTATGCCACTTTTTCTTTTAAAAGCAGCAGGTATATACATATATCATCTCATTTCCCCCCCCAAATTTTCTTCTTTTAGGTGTTTGAGGGTAACTGATTTTATTATAATTTTTCAGATGAAGAACCTGAGACCAGAGAGCCTAACTGCTATGCCCAAATTAAAGTAGACCCAGCGCTGAACCCTACATCCTCTCAGCACCACTTACACAGCATTATTCTTTATAATTAGAACAAATTGCAGGGCTCTGTGCATAGGAAAAGGACTGGAATGAATGTTAAAAATTAAATATTATTGGCTTATTGAACTACTAATGTTCTTATCATTCAAAAAGCTCATATTAAAACTAACTTGGCTGCAACAATTTTGTGCTACAGGTTAAGTTGTGCCTACACGGACAGCATAATAGCTAATAAATTGATTAAATTCATGGTAAATTCTATACATCTGCAATATGGAATTTACCTTTTCATTATATTATTTTTAAATTTTTTTAGACTTTATTTATTTATTTATTTATTTGACAGAGAGAGCAAAAGAGCACAAGCAGGGGGACAGCCACAGGAGAGGGAAAAGCAGGCTCCTCGCTGAGCAGGGAATCCAACTTTGAGGTTGCTTCGCAACATCCTCTGGGATCATGACCAGAGCCAAAGGCAGCCACTTAACTGACTGAGCTACCCAAGTGTCCCACCCTTATATATATTTTTTTTTAGTTTAATTATTTATTTATTTATTTATTCAGCGTGACAGTATTCATTGTTTTTGCACAACACCCAGTGCTCCATGCAATACGTGCCCTCCCTATTACCCACCACCTGGTTCCCCCAACCTCCCACCCCCGTCCCTTCAAAACCCTCAGGTTGTTTTTCAGAGTCCATATTTGTCAGCAAATCTGGAAGACTTCAGATTCCTTGATTTCTTTTTTTTTAATCAATAACATTGGAAGATGATGCTACTACTTAAAATTTCTTTGGGGGATGGGTGGTTAAGTTGATAGTGATAGATGAGGTTGAGGAAGATATGGGAAATGGACATAAAGAGGTCACGACTAGAGGTCTACATGAAGCCAAAAGGCCTTTTAACTGAGACCTACGTACTTAGATCCACTCACTTACAGAGAGGGAGAATGGCCCCATGATCCCATGGCACATTATGGTGAGATCCACAATAGATATGAAGCTTTGGTCTATCATCTCCCTTCATTTTACAGTTAAAAAGCCTGAAGTCGAGAAGGCTAGTCCATAGCCAGGAGACTAGCAAGAAAGGACAACAGGACTTTAGAATCTAGAACCACAAGCACCTGCTGAGTATGGATCCTGTTAAATGGGAAGCCCTCTCCTTCACTTCTCCCCCACCCCACCACACTGAGCTCTGAATTGATTTAAGTATGCAAATTTAAGCATAGCTGCTGTGGAGTCGAACTATTTTGCCTAAGACAGCATTACCCCTGGTTTGTGTTGTCCTGGACAGGAATAGGGCTGAGAGAAAAGAGGGAGCCTGAAAGACCCAGACTTCCGTGAGCTTCCCCACCACTCACACATCATTAGTAGACTTGCAAATGCTGACTGGGCATGAAGTGTTAGTGGAAACAGGGGAAGGGATGTCGTTTCAAGTCCAAGTTAACTTCAAGCACAAACAGTTGGCAGGTATATAAGAAGGAACTGGGGACACAAGAGACCATGAGAAAGTAAACCTCTGGGGATGAGCAGGAATTTTGAGGAAGCATTGGGTTTCCACAGTGCATGGAATTCAGTTTATTTGTGTAGCAGCCACAGCCAGACTTGGAATTTTCAGCTGAATTACACTAGTTAGGGACATAATTAGTGCTAAAACATAGATCTTTTGATTCCTGGTACAATGCTCTTCCACGTCATAATGTGTCCTTTTCTTATATACAAAGAACTTCCTGGTGGCCAGGGATTTCTACTTTGGAAAAACAGCCCAGAGCCCAGAGCCTAGAGCCCAGAGCTACCTAAACAGGAGAATAAATTCTGGATTCTAATGGTTCCGTCCTTCAGTACTAATTCTTTCTTCCACTTTCCAGTCTGATGTACCCAATTAATTTTACTACTCTCCAATCAGGAAACCACTGTCTGTATATATCAGATGCAGTTTAGATCTGCTCCTAAATCTAGGAAGCCAGTATAAAATCCAGGCTAGATGTTCAAAGAAGCCAGTACCATTAAAGCACTAAAAACACAGAGTCGTTGCCGGCTGCCTGATCAAACCTCTTTGATCTTGATGAAGGCATTCATTTACCGAAAATTGTTTTTACTCACAGGGCTGGCTGCATCCCTGGGCTCCGTTTTTAGAAGGGGACACCACTTGGGGTTTGAAGTGACATTGTCTGTCACTGTTTTGAAATTTTTAATAATTTGATTTCTAAATTTGTGTTTTGTAAGTAAAGTCTAATGGGAAAACAGAGGAAGTGCTGGGGGATTGGTGCCTTATCTCACATGGGGTCCTGCCTCCCAGAGAGTCTCTGCTATCCTGTCTATTCCCCACCCTTGTTCAGTGACCTCTGCCATCTGCCCTGTGGGGGTCAGGGCACAGCTGGGGAAAGGCTGGGATCAGGCCCACACCCTGTGCACTGAGCCATGGCCAGGGCCCAGAGCCTGTGAGGGTGTGCCCTCTGCCAGCATGTATCCCATGTCTGAAGGAGCTAACAGTAAATAGCAGATAAAATACAGTGTGATAGGTCAAGAAAAAGTTTTTTCTTGCTTTTTAAACAGGAAGCCCACCTTTTTATTTTGCACTAAGCCCCACAATTTATGTATCTAGCCCTGAATTGGTATTTTATCTGGCCATCTCAAGCTAATGTTATTTCTAGATTCTGAACTAAATAACTACACAAATATGGAGTAATAACTCTGATTTTACTAAAATTATTATTTGGTTTCAAGAACTCTTAATATTAAATACAAAATCAGATCTTTTCAACAGTTCAACAGAAGGAAAATAAGCTTCTATGTTATTCTTGCCAGCAGGTATGATTAACAGCAGAAACTTTGGATCTGTTGTGGCGACTTGACAGTATAATGGATGAAATGGAAAAATGATGGAATTTTTTTTTTTTCACTGAGACAGCCAGGAAAAAAAATTAGTTATTTCTCCACAGTAAAAATATTATCACTCCATATTTTCTATCACATTAGGGAGAGTTTTTAAAAAATCTTGTCACCTCTCTCCAGTCCTGGTATTTGCTCATAAATAATTATAGTGCTTTTCCATTGTCTATATGGCACTATATTTAATGGCAATAGGACAGTGATGTCAGAGAAATCAAGAGGAAGTATAAGGAATAGATTTTTATTTATTTATTTATTTTTGGCATCTGCTTCACATTTTAATATCTTACCTTGAGCTTGCCCAAAAGAAGTTCATGATCATGAAGAAGCTTTTTGGTCTCATCTTGACTGCTACCAATTTCTAGAAGATTGGGCTGTGATTCAGCCAACTGAAGTTGCACCCACTTGCCACACTATAAATAAAAATGAAACAAAATGCACTTTTAGTTCCTCTTGTTTCTTCCCCTTTACCCTTCTCCTTTTTTTCTTTCCTTCTTTCCTTCCTTCCTTCTTTCCTTTCTTTTTTACAGTTTCAGTTATACTGTGAACACTTTATTCCTTCCATAGAGATAGGTCTTACTGACATTGAAATCTAACAGGTTTGATATAAATCCATGCCCTGTCTTTTCCTTCGTTCTTAGGGTAAATTCTTTTCTCTTGGCATACTGTATTTAAATTAGAAGAACACATACAATAGATTAGATATTACTGACTATTACAAAGTTATAGAACATGTTACCAATTGTACATTCTCTCTCTCACAAAACTTAATTCCATAAAAGTAGTGAGATTGCACCTGGGCAAATAGGATGCAAGCTTCACCAAGGGGAAAAGGTTTTATAAATGCTATTTAGGCTGATCAGTGTCTTTACATTGACCTCTCTGGTTCAACTGGGAAGAATAAGCAGCAGAGGAAGCAACAGATTTTTATCCTACATTAAAGAAAAATATAACATTTTCCAATTTTTGTTGTTGATATGTATGTATGATAATAATGCATGTATGATAATGTCAATAAGTTTAGAAGCGTGTGACAACAGCTGTATGAATGCAGCCAATTTGTTTCCAACACGTAGGACAGTTTCGGTGCTCCAGTATATAATTCACCATTGCACTTCCTGAGGAATTGCCTTTCTAAGAAGCAGCAACTGTTTAAGCAAGAGGAACCATTAAAAGACACTGCACAGGGGCGCCTGGGTGGCTCAGTTGGTTAAGTGACTGCCTTCGACTCAGGTCATGATTCCAGGGTCCTGGGATGGAGCCCCATGTCTGGGGATTCCAGGGTCCTGGGATGGAGCCCCATGTCTGGTTCCTTACTCAGTAGCGAGCCTGCTTCTCCCTCTTCCTCTCCCTGCTAAAAAAAAAAAGACACTGCACATGGATAAGCAAATTGCTGAAGAGAAATGAAAAAAAATGTGTGACTAGTCCATATCATGAGTGCCCTAAAACCATTTGGAAACAAACCCATACAGATTAGACACCGACACTTATATTTCTTTAAGATGGACTTTCTAGACAACTATCATATGATCTCCCTGATATGAGGAAGGGGAGATGCAATGTTGGGGGTTTGGGGGTAGGAAAAGAATAAATGAAACAAGATGGGATTGGGAGGGAGACAAACCATAAGTGACTCTTAATCTCACAAAACAAACTTAAGGGTTGCTGGGGGGGAGGGTGGGAGGGAGGTGGGAGAGGGAGGTGGGGTTATGGACTTTGGGGAGGGTATGTGCTATGGTGAGTGCTGTGAAGTGTGTAAACCTGGCGATTCACAGACCTGTACCCCTGGGGATAAAAATACATTATATGTTTATAAAAAAATAAAAATATTTTTAAAAAAAGATGGACTTTCTACTCTGAATAGCTTGAGATTTATTTTATTTGAGACAGCATTTATTAAAGAAGCAGTGAGGGGTGGTCAGAGGGAACATTCTTAGAAACACGGTCAAGTTAAAATAAGTATTTCCAGCATAATTTTAGGAATTTTTTCCCCCTGTACAGTCAAATGAACTCTGATTCTCCTATAATTTATCCCATACACATTATCCCTCTTCCTGCTCTAAGAAATGTTTCCTATTTGAAGGAAAGAAAAGTTAACTTCTTTAAAAACAATGAGTTTGCCTCGTTTCCCTCACTGGCTGAAATTTGTAGTTACTCAAATCATCATAAAATCACATGTAAATCATCAATTTTTGCTACTTCTGCTTCAGGCTTCTTTCCATGTCCACCTACTACCTTTGAAAGGACTTGAGGGCCAGGGAATCATCAGAAGTGCTGTTTACATGGGGCCAGTTCTCAAGAGCACTGGGAATCACACCAGTAGGAACACTTTACGTTCAGTGTTCTAGAGGGAATCGTTTTGCTCAGTATCAACTGCTGTTTTCCTGTTACAAATTTTGATGTTAACGTAAAATTCACAGCAATTAAGTTAAATTAAACAGGCCTCAGTCACGGCTTCTAACAAAGGCCAGAGAAATCAGGTTGATGAGGTCCTGAAAGTAACTGGCTCGTGAGCACCGGCTCGTCTGCCTTGTTCCCTTCATTAAACACTGAATTCCTGAAGTAGTGACTTGTCTAAATCCAAGCATAATGCTTCAGGGGTTTTTGCAAGACATTCCATGGGAAATAAAATCATGGATGTCTTCTTCAACCTAAAAGTACGTGGCCATCGTTGCAAACCAGCAACTTCCTTGACATAAAATATGCAGTAGCCCTAAGCCTCAAGTGTTTCAACTTCCTGCTGATAAGGACAAATTTGACGCCTGCCCTTTGCACCTTCCCTGGCAGGGTCTTCATTCTCCCAAAATGTGATAAGGATTCACTAGTGCCTTTACCATGGCAAAAGCAGTGCTGCAGAGGGCACATATCAGAACCTCCTATTAGGTGTTCCCTGCCCTCCATCATGTTCGAAAGAGCACCAGCCCGTTTCTACTGGGAACGTCCTCTTCCCTCCTCCATCACATCCACTCTCAAAAATCACTAACATTTTACAGGTCCACCTGACTCTCCAGCCTGGTAATCATGGACTTGCAGTCATGAGCAGCTTGGCTTTAACAATAAAATTGAAAGTATATGGTAGAGTTTTTTGTTTTTGTTTTAATTAAGCTGCAACAGATGTTTTCTGGCTAACTGAAAGAGAAACCATCGTGAATTGCTGAAACTTACAAGTAAGATGTACTTGCTGTGCTATTTTCTATATGCTGAGTCCTGCCGACTATGTGGAATGTTCTTTGGGATTATTAACACCCTGCAAAAAGCCAACAGCCACAGAGGAAAAAGAAAGTTGTCTTACCTTTATGACTGCTATCACGATTTTGGAGTCCCCAGCCTGAACAGCTACTGAACTGACTGTCGTCGTAGAAAACTCCACACCAGGACTTCCTTGGCTGGACATGGCACTTTAGAACCAGAATTTATACTCTGGACAGCCTCTGGACAGATGTGTGCCTGCTGGTCATTTCAGAAGGCAGTCACTGGGGTTACTTGGATTCATTCAGGGAAAGAGCTCAGCCCATACTGATTACTCTGCCAAAAGGAAAGAACAGGAGGTTAAAAATAGACAACCCCATTGAGTTTATCACAAGAGGGGGAGAGAGAGAAGAGAAGGGGAAAGAATCGCCACACCCCTGGTATGGTAACACTAAGTGCCTGATATTTTTGCCATTATCTTAAACGGGGAGGGCAGTTTCTAGCTCTCTGCCTATCAGTTGATGTTTAACAGCAAATGGGAAAAAAATTACATCCTGACAACCCAAATTAATTTTGCCATTGAGTCTATATGGTTAGGGTGGACTTTGAAACCAGCCAGTCACAGACCTGGATATCAATCCTTTCAAGATTTTTAAGTCTCCCTTATGCAAAGAAAACCCCCCAAAATGTACTTTAAAAATAAGTTCTAGTGTGTATTTTGGGATTAAGCCACAGAATTGCTTACAATTTTGGATTAATTTGCTTCTCTAAAACTTACTGCCTTTTGTCAAATGAAGTTTATGAGGCATGGTCACATTTTCTCAGGACTTCAGATTTCTTAGGGACATTTTAAAAATATTTCAATAAGCAACTATCAATAGAGATCTACCATTTCAGGATTTCTTTGTGACTACTTTACTCCATTCACCAGCATTTTCAAATTCAATTATCACAACCAACAGGAAGTTAATATACCTTGTTATTACCTTTAAATTGCAGCAAGAAAAAAAATTTCTTTTGTTTAATTAAGGGTTAACTCTGTATATTTTACTACAATTTTTTTTAAAAAGGATAACAATGTATGTACTTCAGGTTTGATTTTTATTCTTCTCCACCCACCTATGCAGGAAAATTATAGACCCCTTCAAATCAAATCAGAGTCCAAGATCGGCAGATTAATCCTCTTGCTAGAAACCCAGCGTGTGTCACAAGCTGTCTGTGGTATTAAACAGCAGCTGTTGGATTCCCTGTCAAAGAACAGCTGAAAATAACACTGTCGTTTAGGTCAGAGGTCAGATGCAAATACATCAGAGATACTGACTCCAAAATTGCTAGAGCTGTTGGAAACCGCTGGGACAAAGCCAGAATGGAGGATAAAGTAATAAACAGAGTTAAACTAGTCCACTCACTGTTTAAACCCTTAGGTCATTTCAAAAGCATGTTCAGGTTCAAGCCTCATGTTCAGAAGACTGAGTCAGGACCACTGCTCTGTGTTGCTAAGGTTCATGATAATATTCTTGAGTCAAGGAGGGAAAAGTGCTTTCACATATACTTGGGTGTTCAGTGATTGTTTTTGTTTCCCACAATATGTCATGGCTGCTCTGTAGTTAGATAGACCCAGGTCCCTGGTCTCAGCATCTGCCTGCTGGCTGGCAAGATGGAAACCACACCTGGATCCCAGAAACTGGGATCCACAAACTATCTGACGCCGTGAAAGGAGAGGTTAGAGCAAGCTCAGGAGAGTAGCCACCAAGAGATACCAGGATGTAGAAAATGTCATAAATACTTTCATTTCATGGCAGAAATGGAGAACCAACCTGACCTCTTTGTTGAGTTTGCCTCGGTGTCGAAGGCAAGCTCCTTCTGCTTGAGCAAGTAGTTAGTCCAAACGAAACAAAACAAACAGAAAAACCAGTTTTCCGCTAATTGCCCTCAAGAACAATCAAGAGTTGACAACTGTGTCACATAATAGCCACACCCTAAACTAAAATGCCCAAAGGAGTATTGCTTCAATCTTTGTGTACATTGCCACCTGGAACAGCAAACAGTGACTTGCACCCAAAATACACAGTGCTCTTTTACTCCAAGTCAATCTTACTGTTCCAAAAAAGAAAAAAGAAACTCAGGGTGTGTCATAGTTGTATATAAACCTTCAAGAGGCAAAGGGACCTTCTGTCAGCAGGCTGCAAAGACAATGGCTGGGGAAAAAGTGGTGATGTTCACAAAGCCCCACTCAGGATGGATGATGTGTGTGGAGGGTAGGCTGGAATGTGTGGCGCTAGAGGTCCACACCAAGGAAAAAGGAAAAGAGAGATGCAGGGGACAGAAAATATGGCTGAAAGTCTGATGAATGCTAAGGTTAAAGGGCAAAGGGAATTAGAAATATTTAAGACGTTGTTAAAAGATTAGTCCAGCTCTTTAGCAGCAAAGGTAGTGCCTTTTTCTGTGCAGATGACCTTTCTCTGTTAATTAGATGGAAGCAGGGCTCGGTGTTGCATAAAGAAATTGTTTTCTACGTTGGGATACATAGACGAAAATGCAAACTGCATACATGAATTTAAGTGATTTCGGACTAATATTTTTTAATTCAAATTCTTGGCTTTAAAACCTTTAAAAGGCTTGACTCACTTTTGTCTGCCCTTCCCCTGCTGTCTTTTCAACTTTTTAGTCCTTTCCTCTGCAGAAGCTTTGTTGTTCAAATCTCTCTATCCACAT
This sequence comes from Meles meles, assembly GCF_922984935.1. NCBI lineage: Eukaryota > Metazoa > Chordata > Mammalia > Carnivora > Mustelidae > Meles > Meles meles. The sequence goes on from NC_060074.1 coordinate 75,228,010, forward strand.
TTAGCTCATTTTGAACTTTTGCCATGTTTCTTCATTTAGCATAATATTTAATCATAAGTTGCACTATTAACTCTGGGAAACAATTTGGAAAATAGTTAGTGTAAAATATATTGTACTAAGAAAATTGGTACACTATAATTAGATGGACTTTTTTTTAAAAAAAGCTTTTTGAGATAGTTTGTTTATACTCCACCTCCCCATCATCACCAAAAAAACAAAAACAAACAAACAAAAAAATCCAACCAATCAAACAAACAAAAAAAAGCCAAAACAAAACAAAACAAAACAAAAATCCTTACAGGCAGTCTCATATCCTTTGAAGTTTATGGAGGATCTTACAAAAGGTTATTATGCCTTCTCTCTTTATCCTTCTGGGAAATGCCCGTTTTTATACTAGCTGAATTTTAGTGAAGTATCTTCCATGAGAATATATCAAAAACTGTAACTGGATTCTATAGAGTTACAAATAGCATTTCTTTCCCCCAATTTCTTTTATTAAGGTAAAATACACATAACATGACATTTACCATTTTAACTATTTTTAAGTGTACAGTTCAGGGATATTAAACACATTCCTTATGTTGTGCAAGCATTACACCCACTTATCTCCATAACTCTTTTAACCTTGTAAAACTGAAAATCTATACCCATTAAACAATAGTTCTCCATTCCCTCCTCCCCCAAACCCCCTGGCAATCACCATTCTGCTGTCTCTGATTTTGACTATTCTAAGTACTTCATATAAATGGGATCATACAGTATTTACCTTTTTGTGACTGGCTCACTGCACTTAGCATAATGTCTTAGAGGTTCATCCACGTTGCAGCCTCTGTCAGAATTTCTTTCCTTTTTAAGGTTGACTAATATTCCTCTGTTTGTGTGTATGTGTGTGTGTGTGTGTGTATACATCACATTTTTGCATATCTATTTATCCATCTATGGACACTTGTACTGCTTCCATATTTTAGCTATTGTGAATAATGCTGCTATGAACACGGTATACAAATTATCTGAGATCCTGCCTTCAATTCTTTTGTGTATATACCTAGAAATGGAATCAGTGTATCATATGGTAATTCAATTTTTAATTTCTTGAGAAAATATCAGACTGTTTTTCACAGCGGCAAATAGCACATTTTCATAAAATATAATTAGCTGGTAGTTTGGAAACTTTATCATGTGATTTTTTAAAAAGATTTTATTTATTTATTTGAAAGAGAGCACGAGCAGGGGGAGGAATAGAGGGAGAGGGACAAGCAGACTCCTCGCTGAGTGTGGGTCCTGAGGTAGGCAGGGCTTGATCCCAAGATATCAAGGTCAAGACCTGAACCAAAATCAAGTCTGATGCTTAACCTACTAAGCCACCCAGGCAACTATCATAGACCAAGACCATAGCTTGGTCTATGGCTATGATATTAAAACAATACATTTTCTTTACTAGAATATATGTGGGGTCTGCTCAATTCTTCATAGAGAATCCCAGGTGTTTGTCTTAATCAATACTATCATTAGTTAAACTTTATATAAAGACAAATTAGATAGACCTGAAATAAATAAAGCAGAATGAGTCTATTTATCCAGGTCAAAAATTCAAGGCAAAGCTTTCTCTGCTATTATTATTATTAGCAATAAAAATAATAGCTACCATTTAGTGATAGCTATTCATGCCAAGAACTGGGACAAGTGTTTTATCCTCTATTCCATTTAATCCACATATGGCTGGAAGACTTATTTTCCTGACTTTATAAATCACACACACACACGCACAGGGATTTACTGATATCTACCACCTCCTGTCCGAACTTTTCTGCCTGTGTTTCAAAGCTGTCTATGGCCTGGCCCCTCCCACCTGCTCAATGACATTTACCATTTTTATCAGTCCCCAAGGATCATCCTTGGTCTCTTCCTTAATTTAGTTGTTCTTTGCAGGGGTATCATCCTCTTCCTCCCTTCATCTATCAGAATTCCTCCCATCATTTAAGACCAAGATAAATTACCAATTCCTTTTGAAAGTTGAAATACCTGCCTATAGTCCTTTTTTCTAAAATTTGACTGTTGTCACAATTTAATAATTATATGTTTATATTGCAAATTTGCTTTGTTTCTAACAATTTCATCTCCACTAGTATTATTTCTCAACTAGATTTGAAGCTCCATATGGAAAGAAGCCATGTCTTAACATTTTTGGGAATCTTTTCAGACCACCTCGTAGGGTCATTGTAGAGATTAAAAGAGTTGCTTACAAAAAATGCTTGGAAGACAACCTGGTATTTAGCAAGTGCCATGGAGAGAACACAATTCTACGCACAAAACTGATACTTATAAATATTGGCTAACTGATTAAATCACATTACATATAGAAAAAAAAACACTTTTAATACATTTCATTCAGTCAGTATTCATGCAAGTAGTAGTTATTGAGCATTTGCTATATGCCGGGCACTTATGCATTAGAAATACAGCAGTGAATGAAACAGAGGTCTCTACCCTTGAAAAGGCAACATTTCAGTAAGAAAGGACAGATTATAAGCAATAAAATAAGCAACCAACCTAAAAATACACTATGATTAAATCTAGGAGAACAACAACCAGTACTAGTTTAACTAGACTGAATCACGTATTTAGAATTTGCCAGAGAAATCGGGGGATATTTTCAAGGTATTTCTATGGAATACAGAGAATAACAGGAATAATAAACTGATAGTCATCACAAAACAATGGCAACAAAATAAATCACACAATATGGCAAAGCCAGCGAGTTAGGAATATGGCTTTTGAAGTCCCACTGCCTTAATCTCTCTGTGCCTCAATTTCCTCATTACAAATCGAGCATTACAAAATGGAAATAATGGGAATACCTACATCATGGATTTTGGGGGGAGGATTAAATAAGATAATATTTGTAAAACACTTAAAACAATGTTTGGTACATAGGTGGTATTCTGATACTCATATATTATTGCTTCTAAGATGATGACAATTTCTGTTAAGAGGTATCCTAAATCTAGTAAATGCCAAAAATTTTGAAATAGATTATTAAAATTAAGATAAATTGAAACACATGCTCAGCAACCCAAATGGATTAAATGTATTAGAAAGACATAAGATATGCATTACCAGGGAGGAGATTATTTTACTATAATCAGATGGTAAAAACACTTCAGTGAGTCATCATTTCTAGAATACCATCTTTACCACTCACTTTAGCCAAAATTTTCCTAAGTCATTCTTTGTATTATTTAATATTCCTCCTCGTACTTCTAGTTTATTTTAGATTACAAGCACTTTCAATTGCCATCCATAAGTAAATGGGAATTGCTCTTTCCCTTTAAGCCTCCATTCTAGTCATCAGCTCATTCTTCTACACATGTATCACTTATTCATTCATCGAGTATGACTAAATACCTACTAAGTGTCAGACACTATTCTAGATGCCAGGCACACAAAGTTCATTCACTGATGGAGTTTTTGTTCTGGTGGAGGGGACAAAACCAAACAGGAAGCAAAAAGTACACATATAATTATGTCAGAATATAGTAAGTGTTATGAAAAAAAAATAAGGCAAGGTAAGGAAGAGAACAGGGGAAGAGGAATACTATTTTACAGTGGTAATTATTTTGCAGTCAGCACATTGTACACCTTAAACATATACAATGTCTTATGTCACTTATACCTCAATAAGGCTGAAAATAATAAATAATTGGAATACTAATATTTCTAAGTCTAAAGTTTGTGTTACCTCAAAGTATCTTCAAATATCTCCACAAGAATTTAAGTATTTGAAAAACAACTTTAAAAGAGACCTTTAAAAACCCAAGTAATATTACAACACAGCTTAGTACATGATTTACCATTGGCAGGAAAGGGGAAGTAATGGATTGGTAATTTCACAGATTAAACCACAGAGTGTAGTAGTTTAAAGAAGGTTGGAAATCACTATATTAAAATATAAATTGAAAAAGTGGAAAGGTGAAGTTTAGTGGGTTCAGATATTCAGGGAGTCACTCAATGTTTAAACATGGTCCTCTATGCCTCTACATTTTATCCCAACGCAGCAGGGTTTTTTCCCTGATAGAATGTCTTTTAACATAATTGGGTGTCCTAAGAGTCACCCTTCAGAACAGTGGATGGTTATATGAGAAGATAGGAGTCTTAGCCAACTTGATTTTGGAAAATTAGATTTCTTTTGTTTTTCCTAACTGTTGCTAAACTCTAGTTGAGGCTGAGAATTTCCAGCCCAGAGTAATCCCCAGGGAAGCCTAAAGAGCAGAAGTCCTTCCAGATGCTTGGGAAGCCAGCAGTGACACTGAAGGTGAGCTGTCACTTCTCTAAGCAGTAAGAATTTTTGCCAAGGAAGGAAAAATAATATAATGTAAAACCCAAGGACATGAAAATCAAATACCCTATACAGGATGGTATTATCCATGGATTCTAAGCAGGAAGCATGTAAAGAGTTAAAAAGAAAAAAAGTTTCTTTTTAAAATATGAGGTTTTAGTATGAAACATGAAAACATAAAGAAATGAATGTAAATAATATATATCACACATTAATAACATATGTGTGCAGATATGTGCATTATATACAGTAAGACTATTTCAAGTAGTGTTATGATGGGCTTTCTCAGTTATATGGGGTGATGTTTCATAGTTTACTGACAGTTTGTTGGCATTGGTTAATGACAAAGCCAGGTTTAACAAAATTCTACAGTAGGTTATATTCTTTAAAACTTAACTGAGTTTCCAAATATTTATTGTATGGACTTTAAGATCTGCATCCTTGCTCCAAGTGAGAACGCCTCACACCAGTGCTCACACAGAAGTCCCTTGCTACGAGAATCTTCATTTTTGTTAATACGTCACTCACCCAATCAAATCCAACATGAAAGGCAATCATTGCTGAGAATGTCCGGAAGGATAAAGAAGTTACTAACACCTGCAGGAAAAAAGATATTCATATACTCCAGCTTTTAGGAAAAACAGGAAACAAGATGAGAGAAACTCACAGAAACCTGGAAATCAAAAATGGAAACAAAAGTAGCAGCTCATTTGTGCCACACCTCACATAACTCATACCACCCTAAACAAACCAGTTTCCTATCACAAATTCCATACTCATAAAGGAAGGACTTCAAAAGCAAAGTCAATTTACTTTATGTAGAGTTTAGATTCTGCTTCTGGCTTGTCCCTGCCTTAAGCTCTTGCTTTCAGTGTGAGCTCATGGCCTCACCACACATGTTTGCTGAGCACCTGCTGTGCATTGGCCCTGATGTCCTTAATTAGCACCATCCTCAACAAATTCCTTTAGATTTGTAAAACGTGTAACCTCTGGGCCTGGCCAGGCCCCTCAGCAGCCTTGCACTTCTGTCAGAGGAGTTGAAGAACTGAGGCAAAAGAAGTTCAGTGTCTTATTCAAGTCTATGGACCAAGTGAGTCTACAACCTAGCCACTTCCCTCTTAGGCTCTTGCTCCAACACCACAGAGAGTAAGGTCTTCTATCCTAATGTGAAGTCAAAAATTATTCAGATGTCCACACACACCCTTCACTCAGCTAGTTCACACAGTTGAGCGCTTCCTGGACAGAGCTCTGAGACAGAACCTCACACAAACATTCTTAAAAGTCAACAACAGACATACAAAACTCCATCTCTGTTTCCAGTTTTCCCCATTAGAAAACTGAAGATAAAATACACACATGAAGCACTTTGACAAGAAGGCTTTTCTAACATAGAAAATACACCAAGCCTAATGTCCTGGAAATGCCAAGAACCCTCTTAAAGAATTTCCCAAATCAGGGTGCTTAGGTGGTTTAGTCTGTTACACGTCTGACTCTTGATTTTGTCTCAAGTCATGATCTCAGGGTGTGAGATCAAGCCTAGCGAGCCTGCTTGGGATTCTCTCTCTCCCTCTCACTCTCACTCCTTCATCTCTAAAAAAAGAAAAAAATAAGAATTTCCCAAATCAATGTGAGCAATCACAATACAGAATAGTTTCATACATGGATGCAAATTAACAGCATCATAATAAAACTGCTTTGGGTTTGTGTCATAGTTCTTACTTTTTTTTTGGTTGTTAAAATGAAATTACATTGTTAAGGAATTTATACATAGAAGAGTGGAAATCAATTCTTCTAGTAATATTCACCATAGGATTGTTTAGTAATTTTATAGGCATTTGTATAAATTATGCATAATTATGCTTAATATATATAAATTATTAAAAATTATGTTCATTTTCCTATACTTCAAATATTAAACAAAAACATCTGCTGGGGGCGCCTGGGTGGCTCAGTTAACTGTCTGCCTTCGGCTCAGGTCTTGATCTCAAAGTTCTTCGATCGAGGCCTGCATCAGGCTCCTTGCTTGGAGGGAAGACTGCTTCTTCCTCTGCCTGCTATTCCCCCTGCCTGTGCTATCTTTCTCTCTGTCAAACAAATAACACCTTAAAAAAAAAAAGCTTCTGTTGTAAAAATGTCTGCTTAAAATACATTTCATGGACTTTTAACTTCTCAGATTCTTAATTCTATTTTCCCATACCTGACACAGGTATGTTAAATATAAATATTCAAAATAAAATACACAACTTCCTTGGATTTTCTTTTTTTTCCATGTACTTCACTGGTACTTAAGAAAAAAAATCCATGGAGAAAGGAAATAGCTATAATTAGCATTTGTTTTGAAATTTGCTCCTATGTTAAATATTCAATCTATATTTATCTATCTTGCATTTTATTGGATTTCTATTATTTATATATTTATATATATAATCATATATGTGTTTATAAGTATTTATATATATTTATAGATATCTATATATTACATATTTTATATCTATTTCATTTATAATTTATATTTATTTATATTAATTGATATATATTTCAATATACATATATTTAATATAGATAAAATGTAGAGGCATAGAGGACCATGTTTAAACATTGAGTGACTCCCTGAATATCTGAATCCACTAAACTTCACCTTTCCACTTTTTCAATTTATATTTTAATATAGTGATTTCCAACCTTCTTTAAGCTACTACACTCTGTGGTTTAATCTGTGAACTTACCAATCCATTACTTCCCCCTTCCTGCCAATGGTAAATCATGTACTAAGCTGTGTTGTAATATTACTTGGGTTTTTAAAGGTCTCTTTTAAAGTTGTTTTTCAAATACTTAAATTCTTGTGGAGATATTTGAAGATACTTTGAGGTAACACAAACTTTAGACTTAGAAATATTAGTATTCCAATTATTTATTATTTTCAGCCTTATTGAGGTATAAGTGACATAAGACATTGTATATGTTTAAGGTGTACAATGTGCTGACTACAAAATAATTACCACTGTAGCATTAGTTAGCACCTTCATCACACATATATCATATACATATATAAATATTAATAAATATATATTTTAAATATAATATATAATCAAATATATATGTACATATACATAGACATATACATACATATGTGTATATATATATATATATATATACATATATATATATGCACACACTTTTTTTTTTTAGAGCAAGAGATTGGGGGTGAGGGACAGAGGGAGAGAGAGAGAGAGAATCCCAAGCAGGCTCCACATCCAGAGCCTAAGGCAGGGCTTGATTTTACAATCCTGAGATCATGACCTGAGCCAAAAATCAAGAATTGGATGCTTAACCAACTGAACTAACCAGGCACCCCTGCAGTGAGACTATTTAGGATGTACTCAGTTAGCAACTTTCACATATATTATACAATATTGTTAACTATAATTAACCATGTTGTGCATTAAATCCTGAGAACTTACCTTCTAATTGGAAGTTGTACTCCAAATTAGTTTGGAAGTTTGACCAACATCTCCCCATTGCTCTGATCTTCCAGCCCCTGGTAACCACCATTCTATTCTGTTCCTGTGAATATATAAATATATGAATTCATATATGAATTCATACAGTATTATCTTGCTCTGACTTATTTCACTTAGCATAATGTCCTTGAGGTCCAACCATGTTCTCACAAATGACAGGATTTCCTTCTTTTTCATGGCTAAATTATATTCCTTTGTATTTATATCACTTCTTTATTCATTCCCCCATTGACAAGACACTTTGGTTGTTTTCATAGCTTGGCTATTGAGAATACTGTTGTAATAAATATGGGAATGCAGATATCTCTTCAAGATTTTATTTTCATTTCCTTTGGATGTATACCCGGAAATGGGAATTCTGGATCATATGGTACCTCTATTTTAAATTTTTAAAGAAACCTCCATCTTCTTGTCCATAGTGGCTGCACCAACTTGCAATCCCACCAAGAGTGCACAAGGATTCTCTTTTCTCAACAACCTTGCCAACTCTTATCTATTATCTTTTTGACAACAGCCATTCCAATAGGTGTGAGGTGATATCTCATTGTTTTGATTTGTTTTTCTCTTACAATAAGTAATGTTGAACATCTTTTCATGTACCTATTATCTATCTGTATATCTTCTTTGGAAAAATGTCTATTCAGTTCCTCTGCCTATTTTTTAAGTAGTTTTTTTTTTTTTTTTTTTTTTTTTGCTATTGAGTCATATGATTATGGGATGGTTTTTTGTTTGTTTGTCTTGGCTATATACTTTGAATATTAACCACTTTTCAGATAGATATAAGCTTTACAAATATTTTCTCCAAACTGTATGTTGTCTTTTCATTTTGTTGATTGTTTGTTGTTGCTGTTGTTGTTTTGTTGTGCAGAAGCTTTCTAAAAGTTTGATGTACTTCCACTTACTGGTTTTTTCTTTTGTTTCTTGTGCTTCTATTGCCATATCCAAAAATCGTTGCTAAGACCAATGTCAAGGAGCTTTTCTCCCTATGCTTTCTTCTAGGAGTTTTATGGTTTCAAATCTTATGTTTAAGTCTACAGGCAACTATGAGTTCATTTTTGTGCGTGGTTTCAGATAAGGGTCTAATTTCAATTTTCTGCATCCCATTATCCAGTTTTCCCAACACTATTTATTGAAAACACTTATTCTTTCCCTGTTGAGTCTTTTCAGCTTCCTTGTTAAGTATTAGCTGACCATGCTGATGGTGTTTTACTTCTGGGTCTCAAATCTGTTCCATTGGTCTAGGTGTCTTATGATAGGCCCATACTGTTTTAATTACTATAGCTTTATAATATAGTTTGAAATCAGGAAGTATAATGCTTTTCTTCCTCAGGATTGTTTTGGCTATTTGAGGTTTGGGGGGATTACATAAATTTTAAGATTTTGTGTTTTTTGTGGAAAATGCCATTAGAATTTTGATAGGGATTATATTACATCTATAGATGACTTTGGGTAGTATGAACATTTTAATATTCTTCCAATTCATGAACATGGGACATCTCTCCACTTGCTTGTGTCTTCTTCATTGTTTTTCATCAAAGTCTTGTAGTTTGGAGAGTACAGATGTTTCACTTCCTTGGTTAAAATTGTTCCTGTTTTGTTGTCTTTGATGCTATTATGAATGGACTTTTCTTTTTAAAATATTTTGTCACTAATGTTTAGAAACACACTGATTTCTGTATGTTGAGCTTACATACTGCAACTTTACTGAATTCACTGATTAGTTCTTTTCTGATTTGGATACCCTTTGTTTCTTTAAAAGAATGCTCTAATACTATGTTGAAAAAGAGTGGTGAGAGTGGGAACTTTTTCTTGTTCCTGATCTTAAAAGAAAAATCTTTCAACACTTCATTGTTGCATATGATGTTAACTGTGGGTTTGTCATGTATGGCCTTTATTATATTCAAGTATCTTCCTTCTCTACCCAATTAATTGAGAGTTTTTATCATGAAAGGATGTTGTATTTTTCCAAATGCCTTTTCTGCATCTATTGAGATGATATCATTTTTATCTTTCATTCTATTAATGCAGTATATCACATGTATTGATTTGATATGTTGAGCCTTCTTGATTCCCAAGAGATAAATCTCACTTGGTCACAATATTCAAAATATATGATCCTTCTACTGTGCTACTGAATTCAGTTTGAGAATATTCTGTTAAGAATTTTTGCATCAGTATTCATCAGGAATATTGGCCTATCGTTTTGTAATCGTTCATATATGTCTGTGGTATTAGAGAGATGCCAGCCTTATAGAATGAGTTTGCAATTATTCTCTCATCCTCAACATTTTGGAAGAGTTTAAGAAGGATTGGTGTAAATGATTCCTTAAAAGTTTGGTAGAATTTACCAGTGAAGGCATTTGCTCCTGGATTTTTCCTTGTTGGAGGTTTTTGATTACTGATTCAATCTGTTTACATGTTATTGACTGTTCAGATTTTCTATTTATTCATAATTCAGTCTTGGTACATTCTGTTTCCAGAAATTTATCCATTACTGCTAGATTAACCTATTTGTGAGTATCTAATTGCTCAGAGTAGTCTCTATGATCTTTTGTACATCTGTGGTATCAGTAGTAATGTCTCTTCTTTCGCTTGATTTCAAGTCTTCTTTTTTCCTTAATTTAGCCAAAGATTTGTCAGGTTTTTTTATCTTTTTTTTTTTTTTTAAGAGCTCTTAGTTTTGTTGATCTTTTCTATTGTTTTCTGGTCTGTATTTCTGTTCTGATCTTTGCTATTTTCTTCTTTCTCTTAACTTTGGGTTTATTTGTTCTTTTTTTATTTCCTTAAGCTATAGAGCTAGATTGTTTGAGATCTTTCCTTTCTCTTAATCTTGGCATTTATCACTATAAATGTCCTCTTAGAACTGCTTTCACAGCATTGTATAGATTTCAACATGTTGTGTTTCCGTTTTCATTCGTTTCAGGATATTTTTTCATTTCCTTTTTGATTTCTTCTTTGACTCATTTGTTGTTCAGAAGATTCTTCTTTGTACTTTTAAAATCACTTTTATCTACCTTGGTTGATAGGTGCATGGACAGAATGAGAGGGTGATTTGACCAAATCATCAGTAACAAATAGATTGTGGTAGATTGGGCTAAGGGTCCAAATAGACCAGGTCAAATAGGTAGTAGAACCTGTAAACAAATAATACTGTTAAACAGAAAATCTGAGTTACTACTGCAATGTGATTCCTCCCTCTCATAATTGACATCCACAGACTAGTGAAGTTAAGCAAGTTAAGCTTGTGGACATCTGGGTTGTATAATATTTGGTTAGTTTTCTTAATTTTCTTCTTCATGGTTATTAGAAGGCTTGAGTAAGTAATGTGGCTGAAGCCAAGGTACATTTCCTTCAAAGCCAAGGATACATTATGGGAGGGAGACAAACCATAAATGACTCTTAATCTCACAAAACAAACTGGGGGTTGCTGGGGGGAGGTGGGATTGGGAGAGGGGGAAGGGGTTATGGACATTGGGTAGGGTATGTGCTATCGTGAGTGCTGTGAAGTGTGTAAACCTGGCGATTCACAGACCTGTACCCCTGGGGATAAAAATACATTATATGTTTATAAAAAAAAAAAAAATTGGAAGGGGAGGCGAACCATAAGAGACTATGGACTCTGAAAAACAACCTGAGGGTTTTGAAGGGTCAAGGGTGGGAGTTTGGGGGAACAGGTGGTGGGTAATAGGGAGGGCACGTTTTGCATGGAGCACTGGGTGTTGTGCAAAAACAATGAATACTGTTACGCTGAAAAAAATAAATAAATTTATAAAAAAAAATTCATTTCTGAAAGGAAGCTCTTTGGTTTAGAATGTATGCTCCAGGATAAAGAGTAGTGTGCATTTTCTTTAGAATCTCTCCACAAAATTCTATCTCCTAACTACATTTGGACTTGCAAAATTTGCAGAATAAAACAGAAAGACCATCTTATGGAGAATTACAAGGTAGAAGTCTGTTTTTGTGCCCTCACACTCTGTTTCCTCCTGGTCTCCTCTGCCAGGTTACACACCACCTGTCACGAGCCCCTGGCCTCAGTGCCAACCACACTTGTACTTACCTGGATGTTAACCAGTTCCTACCAGGGAGCTGTCTTTACCTAAAGTTTTAGTTGATACTGACTTGAAGTGTGGCGTCCTTTAGATGGTGCTGCATTTAGGACTCTTGATAAGAAGAGATGTTTTTACATTTGGAGAGTAGACCTACAAAAAGCAAACTTGTGGTCTTGTCTACTCTCTTCTCTCCTATTATCATACTTGTAACTCTTGATGAAAATCCCAAAAAGAAACAAATGGGTTAAAAACAGAACAGAAATTTGATGGCAATTAGATTCCATGCAAATATTTTTTTTCAACAGATATTATTGAGCATTTCTGATGTTTTGGGTATGGATTTAGACACCAGGGAAACATCAGGGAATACACACAGGGTCTTTGTCTTCAAGGACCTTGCAGGCTAAGAAGCTCACAGAAAAAAATAAATGCAATATACAAAACTGATCATGTGCCAGTTACTCTCCTGAAGATTTGATGATCTCATAAAATTACCAGAAAAACACTCGGAGGTATTTACTATTAATTTCATTTTACTGAGGAATTTGACCAAGATACAGTAGATAACTTATCCAGAATTACAAAGTTAATATGCCAACAGAACACCAAAAAAAAGACTCTTAATCTATAGCTCTAGAATGTAGAGCCAAAGCTTGTGTAACTCCAAAGCCTGTATTCTGCTTTCTATGTCGTACTGCCTAAAGCAATTGAATTATGAACAGACATAGAATCATAAACAACAACAGATGTAGAATCATAAACAAATTTACCAGACTGGAAAATTAAACATCTATTAACAATTTCAGGTATGTCTAAGTAGGCTCTACACTTGTGAATTCTCTTGATCATCAATCCAACTATGGAGAGAATTGGTTGTGATTTGCAACTCTGAAGAGCAAGGTTCTTGTCTCAGTCTGTTTCATCTGTCATTAATGTTGATATATCATTCTGTTATTGTATGTCTTTGTTTATTCCATGAGTTGGGCCTTGTGTGCTTGCATTTTTATATGTAAATACACTATATACCTTACATATTTGCAGAAATACTATTGTAAAAATCTCTGGGAATGTAATACTATTCATATCATTATTCTCTTCTAATAAATCATCTTGTTGTTTCTCCATCCTCCTCTTCTTCTCCATTTTTATGTTATTTTCCTGTTTTGTTCTTTGCTCTTTGTTCTTTTCACTTTTCATTTTCTGCATTCTACATAGTCTTGTTCTGTCTCTCCATGTTGGCTACTGTGACCATTCAAGGAATACACTCCGCAAATACTGCTTCTTCACTAACCCTTTCCCTTATTTTAACCATCTGTAAGCATGTAACCCTTTTTTCTTTACTCCTCTAAAACTGCTGGCATCCATGCTCATCCATGGAGTTTTCTTATGCCACCAAAAAAAAAAAAAAAAAATTATTTCAGTAGGAAAGAGCTCCTTCTATGCAATGCTACTAATTTTTTTTTAATTTTTATTTTGCTTTATTTTAAAGGCAGCCCTAAAAATAGTGTGGTGGTGGCAAAAGAATAGACACACCAATCAACAGAATAGAATAGCTGGCCCAGAAGCAGACCTAGGAGACTCAAGAGCTTAATATATTTTCAAGGAAGTATCAGAAATCAGTGGGAGGGACAGATTATTCATTAAGTAATATTGAGAACATTTTGATATTTGAAAAAAACCCATCAGATTACCACCTCACATAACACACTAAAATGCTTCTGGATTTAAGAATTAAAAATTTAAAAAAGGAAGAAGGAGCAAGATGGTAGAGGAGTAGGAAACCAAGATATGATCAGGTTCCAGGAATTCAGCTAGATAGTTATCAGACCATTCTGAACACCTACAAACTCAACAGGAGATAGAAGAGAAGAAAAAGAGCAATACTAGGAAAGAAAATTGACCACTTTCTGGAAGGTAGGATGTGTGGAGAAGTAAACCGAAGTAACAGGAAATTAGACTGTGGTGGGGAAAGGCCAGCTCCCAGCAAGTGAGAGAGCAGTGGAGCACAAAATTGGAACTTTCAGAAGTCTGCTACACTTGGGACATCACTCCAGAGGCTAAGCAGGGGATGGAGTGCTCACGGGGACAGTGTGTTCTCAGAACCCAGAGGGACATAAAAAGACCAAAGGCGACTGAGTGTGGCAGGGCTCCCACATATTGGAGTGGAGAAGCTGGCCACAGAGACAGAGCCGAGCAGTGGGCTCTCAGCTCAGGATTACCCTAAACTATGATCCAAGGCACAGTCGGGCCACTGCTCTTTGAGCAGGGACCCAGCAAGCAGCAGATCCGGGGAGAATCTCCTTCCTTCTCTTTGAGGAGTGGTGTGGGAGCATGCAGCAGGAATTTGCTGGGTTTGGAGACTCCAAATGGGGCCCCGCACCAGAGATAGAAATGTTCAGTCACAGGCTGGTGAGCTTGGGCGTGGCCAGAGACCAGTTGAGACGGGAGGGATTGAAGGCTTTTCTCTGAGGGCACATCTGAAGAGTGGGGCCCTGAGCTCTCAGCTTCTACGGGGCCAGAGATAGGGAGGCTGCCATTTTCATTCCCATCTTCCAAAGCTGTATGGAAAGCATTCATGGAACAAAAGCTACCAAGAGTGAACCTGAGCAGATTGCCTAGCCTGGACCTGGCAAGGGTGGTGCAATTCCACCTCAGGCAAAGACATTTGAGAATCACTGCAACAGGCCCTTCCCCCAGAAGATCATCAAGAAGAGGCAGCCAAGACCAAGTTCACTGATAAATGAGAACTGCGGAACTCCAGAGCTAGGAAAGCAACACATAGAATTCATGGCTATTTCCCCATGATCCTTTAGTCTTTCAAAGTTAAATATTTTTAATTTTGTTTATTCTTATTCTATTTTTTAATTTTTCCTCTTTCCTATTTTAATGTTTTTTTTTTTTTAATATTTTATTTATTTGACAGAGAGAAATCACAACTAGGCAGAGAGGCAGGCAGAGAGAGAGGAGGAAGCAGGCTCCCCGCTGAGCAGAGAGCCCCATGCGGGGCTCGATCCCAGGACCCTGGAATCATGACCCGAGCCGAAGGCAGAGGCTTTAACCCACTGAGCCACCCAGGCGCCCCCTATTTTAATGTTTTTAATCTATTTTATTTTATCAATACCTTTTTAAAAATCTTTTTAAATTTTCACTGTTATAGTTATATTTTATCCCTTCATTGTATTTAACTTTATTTCTTGTATACATATAGGATTTTTTCTTTAAACTTTTGGGATACAATATCTTCTAATAGATCAAAATATGCCCTAAATCTAGTGCATAGCTTTGTTCTACTCTCCAGCCAGATCACATTCTTTCCTCTTTTTTTAACTAACTTATCAATTCCTTTTTTAGAATCTTTTTAAATTTTCATCTTTACAGTCATATTCCATCCCTTCATCGTGTTTACCCTTATTTGTGTGTGTGTGTGTGTGTGTGTGTGTGTGTGTATACACACACACGTTTTTCTTTCTTTAAAATTTTGGGAGGTAGTTTCTTCTAAAGTACCAAAATACACCAAAAATCAAGTGTACGGCTCTGTTCTATTTGCCAGTTTAATATATATATATATATATTTTTTTTCTTCTTCTTCTCCTCCCCCTCCCCCTCTTCTTCTTCTTCTTCTTCTCCCTCTTTCTTCTCCCCCCCAGTTTTGGGTCTCTTCTGATTTCATTAGTGTATATTTTTCTGGGGTCATTGCTACCCTTTTAGTATTGTTGTTCTCTCATTCATCTATTCTTACCTGGATAAAATGACAAGTGGAAAAACTCACTACAAAAAAAAAAAAAAGAACAAGAGGCAGTAGGGGAACCTAATCAATATAGACATTAGTAATATGTCAGAACTACAGTTCAGAATGACAATTATAAGATGCTGGCTGGGCTCAAAAAAAGTATGGAAGATATTAGAGAATCCCTTTCTGGTGAAATTAAATCCCTTTCTGGAGAAATAAAAGAAATAAAATCTAACCAAGGTGAAATAAAAAAAGCTACTACTGAGGTGCAATAAAAAATGGAGGCTCTTACTGCTAGGATAAATGAGGCAGAAAAGAGAATTAGTGATATAGAAGACCAAATGATGGAGAATAAAGAAGCTGAGCAAAAGAGAGACAAACAACTACTGGACCATGAGGGAGAATTCAAGAGATAAGTGATACCATAAGAAGAAATAATATTAGAAAAATTGGGATCCCAGAAGAAGAACAAAGAGAGAGGGGGACAGAAGGTATATTGGAATAAATTATAGCAGAGAATTTCCCTAATTTGGTGAAGGGAACAAGCATCAAAATCCAGGAGGTACAGAGAACCCTCCTCAAAATCAATAAAAATAGTTCCACACCTCATCATCTAATAGTAAAACTTACAAGGCTTGGTGACAAAGAGAAATTCCTGAAAGCAGCCCAGGACAAGAGGTTTGTAACATACAATGATACAAATATTAGATTAGTAGCAGACCTATCCACGGAGACCTGGCAGGCCAGCAAGGACTTGGCATGATATATTCAGAGCACTAAATGAGAAAAATATGCAGCCAAGAATACTATATCCTGCTAGGTTGCAATTGAAAATAGAAGGAGAGATAAAAAGCTTCTAGGACAAACAAAAACTAAAAGAATTTGCAAACACCAAACCAGCCCTACAGGAAATATTGAAAGGGGTCCTCTAAGCAAAGAGAGAGTCTAAAAGCAACAGACCAGAAAGGAACAGAGGCAATATACAGTAACAGTCACTTTACAGGCAATACAATGGCACTAAATTGATACCTTTCAGTAGTTATCCTGAATGTAAATGGGCTAAATACCCCAATCAAAAGACACAGGGTATCACAATGGATAAAAAAAACCAAGGCCCATCAATATGCTATCTACAAGAAACTCATGGTAGACCCAAAGACGCATCCAGATTTAAAGTGAAGGAGTGGAAACAATTTACCATGCTAATGGACATCAAAAGAAAGTTGGAGTGGCAATCCTTATATCAGATAAATTAGATTTTAAGCCAATGACTATAATAAGAGATGAGGAAGGACACTATATCATACTTAAAGGGCCTGTCCAACAAGAAGATCTAATAATTTTAAATATCTATGCCTGTAACATGTGAGCAGCCAACTATATAAACCAATTAATAACCAAAAAATCAAAGAAACAGATCAACAATAATACAATAATAGTAGGGGACTTTATCACCCCCTCACTGAAATGGACAGATCATCTAAGCAAAAGATCAACTAAGAAATAAAGGCCTTAATGACACACTGGACCAGATGGACATCAAGATATATTTAGAGCATTGCATCCCCAACAAAGAATACACATTCTTCTCTAGTGCACATGAAACATTCTCCAGAACAGATCACATCCTGGGTCACAAATCAGGTCTCAACTAGTACCAAAAGATTGGGATCATTCCCTGCATATTTTCAGACCACAGTGCTCTGAAACTAGAACTCAACAACAAGAGGAAAGTTGGAAAGAACTCAAATACATGGAGGCTAAGGAGCATCCTACTAGAGAATGAATGAATCAATCAGGAAATTAAAGAATTTTAAAAACTCATGGAAACAAATGAAAATGAAAACACAACTGTTCAAAATCTTTGGAACACAACAAAAACAGTCCTGAGAGGAAAGTATATAGCCATACAAGCCTACCCTCAGCAATCAGACAACAAAAAGAAATAAAAGCATCTGAATTGGCAAAGAAGAAGTCAAACTTTCATTCTTTGCAGATGATCTGACTTTACATGAAAAACCCCAAAGACTCCACTCCAAAACTGCTAGAACTCATATAGGAATTCAGTCAAGTGTCAGGATATAAAATCAATGCACAGAAATCAGTCGTGTTTCTATATACCAACAGCAAGAAAGAAGAAAGAGAAATTAAGGAGTTGATACCATTTACAATTCCACCCAAAGCCCTAAGATACCTAGGAATAAACCTAACCAAAGAGAAAAAGAATCTATGCTCAGAAACTATAAATACTCATGAAAGAAATGGAGGAAGACACAAAGAAATGGAAAAGTGTTCTATGCTCATGGATTGAAAGAACAAATATCATGAAAATGTCTATGGTACCTAAAGCAATCTACACATTTAATGCAATCCCTATCAAAATACCATCAATTTTTTCCAAAGAAATTGAACAAATAATCCTGAAATTTGTATGGAATCAGAAAAGACCTCGAATAGCCAGAGGAATGTTGTAAAAGAAAGACAAAGTTGGTGGCATCACAATTCCAGACTTCAAGCTCTAATACAAGCTGTCATCATTAAGCTATTATGGTACTGGCATAAAAACAGACATATAGATCAATGGAACAGAATAGAAAGCCCAGAAATAGACCCTCAACTCTATGGTCAACTAATCTTCAACAAAGCAGGAAAGAATGTTCAATGGAAAAAAGATAGTCTCTTCAAAAAATGATATTGGGAAAACTGGACAATCACATGCAGAAGAATGAAACTGGACCATTTCCTTACACCACACACAAAAATAGACTCAAAAGTGATGAAAGACCTCAACGTGAGACAGGACTCCATCAAAATGATTGAGGAGAACACAGGCAGCAACCTCTTTGACCTCAGCCACAGCAACTTCTTCCTAGAAACATTGCCAAAGGCAAGGGAAGTGAGGGCAAAAATGAACTATTGGGACTTGGTCAAAATCAAAAGCTTTTGCACAGCAAAGGAAACAGCAACAAAACCAAAAGACAACTGACAGGAATGGGAGAAGATATTTGCAAATGACCTATCAGATAAATGGCTAGTACCCAAAATCTATAAAGAACTTACCAAACTCAACACCCCAAAAACACATAATCCGATCAAGAAATGGGCAGAGGGCATGAACAGACATTTCTGCAAAGAAGACATCCAGATAGCTAATAGACACAAGTACTCAGCATCACTCAGCATCAGGGAAACACAAATCAAAACCACATGAGATACCACCTCACGCCAGTCAGAATGGCTAAAATTAACAAGTCAGGAAATGACAGATGCTGGCAAGGATGGAGAGAAAGTGGAGCCCTCCTACACTATTGGTGGGAATGTAAGCTGGTGCAGCCACTCTGGAGAACAGTGTGGAGGTTCCTCAAGAAGTTGAAAATAGAGCTACCCTATGACCCAGCAAACACACTCCTGGGTATTTACCCTAAAGATACAAATGTAGTGATCCAAACGGGCATGTGCACCTGAATGTTTATAGCAGCAATGTCCACAGTAGGCAATCTATGGAAAGAACCTAGATGTCCATCAACAGATGAATGGATAAAGAAGATGTGGTATACACACACACACACAAACACACACACTGGAGCACTATGCAGTCATCAGAAGAAACAAAATCTTGCCATTTACAATGACATGGATGGAACTAGAAGGTATCGTGCTAAGTGAAATAAGTCAATCAGAGAAAGACAATTATAATACAATTTCTCCGACATGAGGAGTTTAAGAGGCAGAGTGGGGGGTCGTGGAGGTAGGGGGAAATTTGCCTAA
Organism: Meles meles; assembly: GCF_922984935.1. Classification (NCBI taxonomy): domain Eukaryota; kingdom Metazoa; phylum Chordata; class Mammalia; order Carnivora; family Mustelidae; genus Meles; species Meles meles. The sequence goes on from NC_060074.1 coordinate 75,247,414, forward strand.
CCTTCTGGAAAGCAATTCAGTTATATCTATCAAAAGCCTTAAAATATGGATAAATTCCAATCTAATATTTCCTATTTCAGGAATCAATCTTGAGAATAGATGCTGTCACAATTAAGCACAAAGATGTTCATATTAGCATTGCTTATCACAGCATTAGGAAAGACCAAAAAGAAGGAATGGAATGAAATGTTTTGCCTAATAGTTAAATTATGATATTTACATATTGAATATTAACACAGTCATTGGCTTACACTAAAGAAAAAATATTTAATAAAGGGAAAAGTTTATGATACAATGACCATAAAAATCAGGAAATAAAGTTGAATATTAATAAAGTCTTGGGTAAAATATAAATGAAATGCATCAAATATTAACTATATTTTCTGTGTTGATAAATTATGGACAGTTTTTACTTTATTTTTCTCTATTTCCTAGGGTACTTTTTAAAAACAATAGCTGTACTTCTTTCTTAAATTTAAAAAGAATTTTTTTTGAAAGGGGGAGAGAGAGAGAGAGATAGGCAGAGGGAGAGAGGGAGAATAAGAAGGCTCCACGTCCAGTATAGAATCTGACATTGGGCTCAGTCTCACAACCCTGAGATCATGACCTGAACCAAAATCAAGAATCAGATGTTTAAATGACTGAGCCTCCCAGAAACATAATTTTAAATAATAAAGCAAAAAGGCACAGTGGACCATAATCATCACTCAGTCTTGAGATAGTGGAAATTTCAGTTCAGGCTTCACTGTTCTGAGTTTACTAAACTTTAACCACATATGGAATGTGCTTATATTCCTGAACCTGTTGATTTTATAAATATATTTGGTTTCTGTGGCCACTGAAGTATGTAACATACTTCCCAAAATGCCACCACTGCATTATTTTATTGAAATTACAGAAATCAGATAATTTGAAAGATGATCAATGACTTTGAAGGTTGATATACTAAATTTTTTATAAAAGATATCTTAGAATCTTGCAATCCAAAGTGGTCTATAGACTGGTGTTAGCATCAGCATCTGGAAACTTATTGGAAATGCCGAACCTCACTTCCTACCCAACTTACTGAATCAGAATTTGCATTTTAATAACATCTCCAGTTAATTTACAGGCATAGTCAGATTTGATAATTACTGATCTAGAACACATATTCTAGTCCAAACTACATGTCTACAATGTAACTATGTTCCCCCCTTGAAGTTCAATGTATGTTCATGTCCTAAGTACCAAAGAGATATCTCTGTGGTTTACCAGCTCTAACATTTTTAGGACAAAAGCAGTCTCAGGGTGCCTGGGTGACCCCGTTGGTTAAGTGCTGGACTCTTGATTTAAGCTCAGGTTATGATCTCAGGGTCATGAGATTGAGACCCATGTAGGGCTCTGTGCTTGGTGTGGAGTCTGCTTGTCCCTTGTCTGCTTGTCTCTGCTCTTCGCCTTACTCTCTCTCTCTCTCTCGCAAATAAATAAATAAAATCTTAAAAACAAAAATAAAAACAAAAGCAGTTTCCAACTACTGAATGAAATATGTTCTAAAAATCTATTGGTAGGTAAGTCAATTGTTTACAACTTGCAACATACAGTAATATTAGTAAAACTAACTATACTATGGAAAGAACCTAGATGTCCATCAACAGATGAATGGATAAAGAAGATGTGGTATATATACACAATGGAATACTATGCAGCCATCAAAAGAAATGAAATCATGCCATTTGCGACGACGTGGATGGAACTAGAGCGTATCATGCTTAGTGAAATAAGTCAATCGGAGAAAGACAACTATCATATGATCTCCCTGATATGAGGACATGGAGAAGCAACATGGGGGGGAGGGGGATAGGAGAAGAGTAAATGAAACAAGATGGGATTGGGAGGGAGACAAACCATAAATGACTCTTAATCTCACAAAACAAACTGGGGGTTGCTGGGGGGAGGTGGGATTGGGAGAGGGGGAGCGGGCTATGGACATTGGGGAGGGGAGGCGAACCATAAGAGACTATGTACTCTGAAAAACAACCTGAGGGTTTTGAAGGGTCAGGGGTGGGAGGTTGGGGCAACCTGAGGGTTTTGAAGGGTCAGGGGTGGGAGGTTGGGGGCACAGGTGGTGGGTAATGGGGAGGGCACGTTTTGCATGGAGCACTGGGTGTTGTGCAAAAAGAATGAATACTGTTACACTGAAAAAATAAATAAAATGAAAAAAAAAAGAAATATAAAAAAAAAAAACTAACTATATGTCTAGGTCACCCTACAGAGTAGCTTGCTTAAACCACAAGGGTCAAACTGCATTTTAATCATCGTTTTTGATAGGAAAATTTGTTCCCAGTCCTAGCAGAAGAGTCTAAGAAATCCTGGTCCTGCCATCAGTACAGCACTTCTGCATAGATGCAACTGTGTAGACAACTGGTAGAGCTAGTAGTCTAATTCAGAGAGTGTTATAGATACAATAAAATGGACAGAAAGACAGAATGCTAGGTGTTGCTATTGACTCATTCATGTTGTCTCTCAGTCTTCATTTTTACTAAGAATAGACATTGGCAAGATGTTATCTTCAGGTGTTTGGAGGAACCCTCATCCTGGGACTGAGGGATTTAACCTTTCCAAACAGGCATGGCATTATTAGCACCAATCGGTAACAAAGGATTTATAACTGAACAATCCATTAAGAGTAACTTCTTTGCTTGTCCACTCTTAAAATGCAGTTTTGTCCTACACAAAATAATGTTTGAAATAGACGTGAAGAGAGGGATATTAGCAAATTTCAGTGCACATTGTTTTCACAAGGTATTTAAACCATGATGTTATAGTCTCCATATTTCAGACATTTATGACTTCAATTGAGATTTACTTTCTTATAATTTTTTTTTTAAAGATTTAATTTATTTATTTGACAGAGAGAGAGATCACAAGTAGGCAGAGAGGCAGGCAGAGAGAGAGGAGGAAGCAGGCTCCCTGCAGAGCAGAGAGCCCGACGCGGGGCTCGATCCCAGGACCCTGAGATCATGACCTGAGCCGAAGGCAGCGGCTTAATCCACTGAGCCACCCAGGCGCCCCGAGATTTACTTTCTATAACAGTTTGAAAATAAAAAAGGTGCATTGATTTATACTTTTAAAATTGTATTGCCCCAGATTTTCTTATATATTATTTCACCTTGAGAATTCTTATGCAACAGATATTTCAGGATAAGAATATACTTGGTAGGCATTTTATACTTACAAGTGTTTTTAAAACACTGATTTTAATAGAAAATTTAGAAAATAAAACAAACATAAAAAAATTACAATGATCTATTAATTCTGTATCTCAAAGGTTAACTTACTAAAGTTCTGCAAATAGCTATTTTTATCTTTAAAAATGGGTCATACTATTCCTATGGTTTTGAAAACTGTTTTTCACTCAACAATGTATCATGAATATCTTTTTAGTGACTTCTACCAACTCCAATAAATAAAGTTCTCTAACATTTTCAAGGGTATAGTATTCTTACAGAATATGTTTTTAAAACATTTGGGTTATTTTCAATTTTTTGTTCTTATAAACATTTAAAACTAAATCAAGATTAGACCCTTTTTGTTACATAATCAAAGTAAACTGGAAGGTAAACTTCCTATGATAAGTTAAGCAAGGCTATTTAATAAGGGAGTATGGCTTGTTAACCACTACTTTTTTTTTTTTTTAACAATGGTCACAAATGAGCTTTTATGCCTATTGTTCACTTCTCTTCCAGTTTTTCCACCTATTTTTTTGTTAGATACCTTTTGACTCCTATATCATGGTAATTCTTTTCCTTCTGGACCTGGCAAAAACTGGGGTGTTTCTTCTGCACATAATGAATTTCACGTAAGAGTTTATGATTATAGGGGCACCTGGGTGGCTCAATCAGTTAAGTGTAGGACTTCAGTTTGGGTCATGATCCCGGCTTCTGAGATTGAGCTCGGTATCAGGCTCCCTGCACAGTGGAGAGCCTGCTTCTCCCTCTGCTACTCTCCCTGCTTGTTCTCCCTGTGTCAAATAAGTATTTTTTTTAAAAGGGTTTATGATTATCAGAATACTTTTGGGTAGACTTTACACATTAGGTGGAATAGCTTTGTGGATACACTAAGTCTCTAATGGGAAATCTAACGATGTGGGTGAATAGTGCAACTAGGAAAATGAAAATATCTATTGAAAATAAAGGTACATTCTTTTTTATATACATATCTTGATCATATGTTGAACTGCACCCAAATGTACTTAACTTCATTGGACAAGATATAAGGCTCACCAATTTCCAAACTTTGGCAATTTCCAATTCTAAATTCCTGGCTGCCATTTGGAGCTGATATTATTTATAGCATAGTATGATTAATTTTGTTATTTTGAATATAGCTAAATTTGTTCCAATATGCTATCCCCAGTCCAAATACATATTCACCTTTTAAGTCTTAATAATGGACTTCTTGGTAGGGAGAAGAGGAATTTAACCACTATCTATTGTGGTAAGAACCTAACAATTTCACACAATGTAGGATTTAAAGGAAACCTCGAATTTCTATGCCAAACCTGTGGGTGGGATGAGGGGCTGTTGACAGAGAATGAGAAGCGCAAGGGAAAGGGTATTTAGCTCTGTCTTCTACGACTCCATATTTCAGAATAAAGAGGGCACATTTTGTTTTAATAATTTTAGAAAACAATGTTAGAATAAATTTAAAGCTTTAGAGAACATAATTCAAATAGATTCAAAGATACAGAACTCATCAGATTATGTTATAGAAACCAATATGACTTAATTCTCCCTAGATTTTATGAACGATCTTTATTAACAGAACCAAAATTATTGTCCAAAGTGATAACATATCAAAGAAATACATATCAAAATATGCTGCCATTCTTAATAGTTTTTAACATCTTTATTGCATTTACAATGTGTGGAACATTATAGGGATTTACAATAGAGGCCAAATATCCCAGCCCTTAAAAATTGAATAGGAAAGATTGGATGAACCATACATAAGTACCTTTGAACATAAGCATTAGAAACATACATATGATCATAATTTCACAGGCTTATACAAGTAATTGCTATGTGTAATATAACAGGCAGGAAGGGTAAAACACAGTGAATAAGAAAGTCACTGGGGTGTGAAATAACTATAACTAGGTGGTACTAAACAAAAAGACAGCACAGAAAATATGATTTGTAAAGGCTAAAATGTCCTGCAAAAACATAGCTATCCCCTATCACAACTGTGAGGTAGAATTCTTTCCACCCCGTTTTCTGGTTTCTTGACCACTAGTTGGGGGTCTTTCCCATCCAGATGGCACTCTCTCACATTGCTGTACTCAGGACAGACTAGTAGCACACATTTTTCATTACCCCTTCTACCCCAATTGAACAGAAGTAATCTTTTGTTTAATTGGTCTTACGTCACCTACTGAAAACGGGGAGCAAAAGTTAGTAAAATAAACCAGTGTTGTTTCTTCTAGCTAAGATATCACTATGCTTGGGAAATGCTTTAATCCTTCAAGAAGTGAAACTAATGCTAAAATTTCAGGCATAGGAACCTGTTGGGTGCTGTTTAGGGCAGACAGGTATTTCTTTCCTCAAAGAACACCAACTGCCAAGCGTTAATGCCATTTCTATCACAAACCCACTTCTAATATTTCAAATATGAATCATAAAAATAGTTTACATCTTTCTACACATCCAAAATATAGTGAAAATCCAGGACACAGTATAACCACATTGGAAAAAGTATAGCAGTTTCTTTTAAAACTACCCTATGACACAGAAACTCTAATCCTAGGTATTCACCCAAGAGAAACAAAAGCCTATCTTTACATAAGACTTACATTAAGAATAATCATAGCAGCTTTATTTATAACTACTAATGCTGGAAACAGCCCAGGTATTCATAAATAGAAAAATGGATAAATTCCAATATAGTCATACAATGGAATACTACTCGGCAATAAGAAGTAATGAACTACTGAAACACCTAACAATGTGGATATATTTTCAAACCATGGTGAGTGAAGAGGCTTCTAGAAAGAGTGCATGCTGTGTGGCCCTATTTACATACAGATCTAGAAGAGAGAAATTTGATTCGTGGTAGACAAAAGAACAGTGGTTGCCTTTGGGAGGGTGGGATGGGGTCAGGGATTGACTAGAAAGGGTCAAAGGGGAATTTTCTGATTTTATATTTTGATAGCACTGTATACATTTTCCAAAACTAAGAGATGCACACTTAAGATTTATGCACTTCATTGTATGCTAATTTTACATAAGAAATGTGGTTAAGCACATACTGAGCTCTAGAGTTAATGATATGTATGCTGATGTTATTAGTAGGAAGAGTGAAGATGCCTGCAATTGGATGAACTGTTGGATGGAGATGATAATGCAAGCACAGTTAATGCTAACTAGCATCCGGGTGGCTGATACACTGTAAAATTTTAACTTTTTTGTATGTTTGCAAATTTTCATAAAATGTTGGCAGAAAAATTCCATGGTGCAACACTTACCAAGTAATGCCACTGAGAATTACATTATTGATCTCATGGCAAGATAATCATCAAATTCTTCCAATCAGTGTTAATTTAGAAATTTAAGAGCTTGTTTTAGATTCCTGAGTGTGAGGTGACAAGTCAGCTCTCAAATCTATACTGGCTCAAAACTTTCAGTTACATTTTGATCCCCTTACACTTTCTATCTATCTATATGTATGTATGTCATTTATTCTCAATAAATTTGTTGGTTGTGTAGACTAATGTAAGAGTTAAGGTGAAGAAACATTCTTAAGAGAAAAATCAAGAACAGAAACTTTTACCTGACTTCTAAACTAAAAAAGAACTACGGCAACTATAATAAAAGATGTGTAGACCCAAAACAGTGTAAGGTTTGATCATACAGACAGGCCCCTATGTTTTGAGTGGAAGGACATCTGAATTATCCTGTCTCTCAAAGGAGGGGCTCATTTGGGGGTGCCCTGAAATGATGGCATGTAACTTATAAATACTTCTAAGGATACTCCTTGAGATTCACTAAGACTGGCTTCAGACTTTATTAGCCTTTTGTCGGAAGTAGTTTTCTAAATGCCTGACTTAAAATCCATTAACAATACTGTGCTTATTATTTAGTGGCTGCTAACTATCTTTAGGTGTTTGCTAAGAATCTCTATAGAACTGTATAAGTAATATATATATATACACACACATATATATATATATACACACACATATATATAAAGCCCAAGGGTTCTCTAACAAAAATAATCAAATAATTTTGGTTCTTTAAAAAATTTACTCATTGCTTTCAAAATGTTTAGTCACAGTTCTCGCTTTCCTTTGAACTCTAAGTGCTTCATGTTCTAGTACAGGCTCTGCTTTTCTTGAAGCACATGGACTAGCGCTGTCAAGCTTTCAAGTTTGCTTTAAAATAATGCAGTCATGTTATTCAGGATCATACCTACGAATGTTTTTAGTCTTTAAACCTTCCCCTGCATTTATGCTATTTCATAGAGCATCCCTAGTTCTAGCAGTCGATGACAGGACCAGTCTTTGTCATTATCACAGCTCAAGTTTATCAAGATTGCTCTTTTCTAACCGTAACAGTACTAATGGTGGTCTCAAGCCATGCTTGTTGGTTATTAGGATACTTTTAACAGCTTTGTGCTTTTGTTGTTTCCACCGGCTGGTGTTGACTCTCTGAAATCCACTCTGAGTATGACTTTTACTTACTTATTTATTAATGCCACTGTGTCATGCCCTGTCACCCTCAAAGTAGATGATACTCCTCACTTGTCTTCGATTTCGCTGGTCTATCATCCTGCCATAAAAGAGTTAAATCTGTCAGATTTAAAAGTCTTGTTACTTACTGATGAGCTCATTGACTCCACCCTTAGTATTTCCAGTATGTAATTCTGAATGTAAGGGAAATGGAACTCAGAGAGTTGAGCATAGTGCCATTTCCCTCATGATCCCATGCTCGTCATCGGAGACAAGAGCAACATTAAAGACGCTGCTCTATTTTCTATTCTATTAATAATTCCTTCCACTTTGGATAATATTGTAGTTTTCAACTTATTTTTTAAAATATGATTATATTTACAGACCCAGAGAAGTTTAGCCATTTTCACAAGGGTCAGTAAATGACAAAGCCAGATGTTGAGCCAGATATTCAAACTCCAAACTCATCCCATTATATTCACTATAGTTCTTACTTTGGCTTTTTTATGATCTTTAATATGTTTGCCATTACTTATGCTTCTTAGCTAAACATAGATGTTTCTATAGCACACACTAAAGCCGCGTAATGTCAGATGTTAAATCAATACTTGATTTTGTCTCATCAAGGTATTTGTCGCCCTCCACAGCAGAAGTGTATTTCCAATTCTAACTGAAGATTTTTATTTTCAGAACTGAAAGTTAACAGTGCTAAGTCTACTAATTGGGTTAATTGGCTAGGTATGTTCCAGCCTATCTCCTTAATTAGGGAATTTTTCCTTTGGAGGTTTAACCAAAGATACCTCAACCATGTAACTCTTGTCACTGATGATACTTATATTAGTTTCCCATGCCATTTTAAGTAAACTCAAGATGTGGAGGACTTTCACAACCAGAGCATGGTTAGTTCTTAGGAACCAGAGGATAGGAAGAGTACACAGCAACATCCAATCTCCCTGGCAAAGAACATTACAATGCAGTAGAGAATTCTGAGTTCTCTGACTGTAGACTGTACAGTGAGTTCCGTTCAGCTAATCTCACAGTCGTGCTGTTGGTTACAATAGGTTTACAACAGAGAGTATGGTTAGCTCACCACTATCAGAATGTAATCATCATGTTCACCTTAAGAGTATGCCACCAACAATAACAACAAACTAAATAGCACACCCCATATTTCAACTGACAGGGTAATGAAACAACACATTAATACTAGTTAACACTCAGGAGCACTGGCCAATTTAAATGCCTACAAAGTGACAGTAGTATTCAATCTTCCACACAGTAATGAAGCCTAGCCCTGCCATCAACATCCTGGTTGGGCAGGCTAAGCAGTTTCATCACCATCATCAATGAGTCACCTTAGCAGAATAAGGTCACCAACAATGAAGACTGGGAATGAAGTTAATTTTATCTGAAATAAAGTTACCATCTTTGCATATTAGCTCTGTGGGGTGAGATGTGTGAAGAACAGATGCCAAACTGTTATATACTGAGCTTATAGAGGAGCAAATATATAGTAAGAAGGCAAGAGAAAAAAAAATCCCCCAAACCAGAGCAAACAAAAAACAAAACGAAACTAGCCCAATTAACACTTCAAGAATTCCCTGAGATGAGCCAAAGTAATGTGGAAAGTTGTGGCATATACCAACAATGGCATATGCAAATGATGGTTCTTTCTCCATTTGTGGGCCAACATTAATTCATGATGAACAAAGAACTCATGCTTTCAAACAGACTTCTGTTACTTCCTTCACATGTACTCTAAGTAAATGCTATTAAAAAAAAAACACATTAGGACACTGTTGGGTTTTTAATCATCACCGTATGTATACATACAGATATACATATAGAAAGTAGCAGCAAATTTACAAATGAAGAGCAACAGTATTATGTCAAAAGCATATTCAGTTTCATCTGAAATCCTCAAATTACAAATAACATTTCCAGATGATGCCTTATTTTACTTTTGTTGTAGGCTGGATAGCTTAAGGCATATTAAAAATTAACTTACTGGACAGTAAGTAGTCGAGTTGATGATAAAACTAAGAGTCCCCTTACTTACAGTGCAGTTCCTTTCTAGCAAAGTCTTAATAAAAACATTCTTACTACTCTGAAATTCAGTAGGATATTGAGTGTAACTAAATATCTATATTACCTAAGTATCTAAAATACCAAATGACTTCCTTATGAGTGGATTAATTTCTAAGTCAGTCATAATTTTAGGAAGTATATTTAAAACACACTTCAGACTACAATATAGAGGGGATTATTTCTAATGCCTACAACAGACCATTCACATACAGAGGAAGTGAGCAATTATTACAGATGAGCAAAACCTAGGAAGAGGAGAATCCCACAAAATCCCTTCCCTCAACAGAGATTATGATGTAGGAGGCAAAGGCATCAATAAACCATTGTAGCATGTGGTTAGCACCATTATGAAGACTGAAATGAAGAATTACAAAAGTTCATACTCAGAAGTTAAGTCCTAAAAGACTGAGAAGATATCAAATATAGAAGGAATCTCTAGAATGTTCTCAGAAGCAGTGGCAGCATAAGAAAAAAGGGAGCAATCAGGCATGGCTCCCAGATTTTCTGGCATGTCTGATCAGAAAAAAAATTAACCAAATTGCTCAGGGAGAACAAAAGTGAAAAACAGGGTGACTTCTTCTAGGCTAAAATGTCAAGTAGGTAGTTGAAAGTATGGGTCTGAAATTTTGGGCCAGAAATGGAACACAAAACATGGATAACACAGAAACCTAAGGATGAGATTGTTCCAGAAGCATTCTGAAGACAGAATCTGAGAGTGTATTTTAGTAGATACACTTTAAGTAGGAGTTACGTGACTGCACTCAAAGTTATGGCAGAGGATGACATCTTCAAGAGACACCATTTAGGAAAGGCTGCTCAATGGTGTAAATATTACAGAGACAGAGAAGGATAAGTAATCCAGACTGAAAGAAACAATCATTCAATTCTGTAACTGAGAGTCCACTGAGAACAGTTTCACTGAAGTGTGTAAAACCAGACTGAAGGTGTTGAACAGTGAGTGATGAGGATGCAGAAGGAATGATACGGATTTCTCCAAGAGGTTTGGCAGTGAAGAAGGCTGGAGAAACCAGCAGGCTGAGAGGGAGTTTTTTGCTTTGGAGGATACATGAACATTTTTGTGGACATGAAAAAGGAACCAGCATACAATTCTTTGCATAATTCTGTATTGATCACAGCTAAAAAATTATTTTTAATCTTTTTCAAAAACATTTTCTGAAAAAAAATTAACACAAAAATACGTATTTTACCATTTAAACATAATATAAACATAAAAGCACTAACATTTTATAAATTTTATCTCTCTAAAAGACTTGTACAATTTTTGTTATTAGACTACTTCAGAATTTTGCTTCCTCTATCATGAGAAATTAAACTTTATTAACAATTGCTATATTCATTCCAGAAAGATTCCTCTGATATACAGGATTATACTTAAGTAATTATGTATGCCTTCTTCCCCAGCCCTCCTCCCCAAAGACAAAAGTATCTTCAGAGTTGTTAATAATTTGGATATTTTCAACTTGAAGAGAAGAACAATTAGAAATAGTATTCCATTACTTTTAAGTTCTTTAAGACCTAAATTGCTCTTCACAATTATTTTTCAGTATTAAACATGCTTATTTATTATATACACATGCTTACATATGAATTTCCTGGCTAAAACACATGCAACCAACATGAAAGAACAAATATTAAACCATCCTCACAATCCTAAGAATGCCCTTTTAAATAAGGCACTCATGTTTGGAAACAGGATATAACCACCAAATTAAATAAGATGTTTAAAAGAAGCCTTTTATTAAGCACAAACAACTTTTAATACATTATCAATACAAATAGGAAAATGTCCTTTAATGAATATGATATATCAAAGATCTGAAAGTTTTCTTCATACTGACACAATAAAAATAATCAATTTTGAAGAAGAATTACAAAGTAAAATTTTTGAGTACACCACTGTCTACTAATAACAATTTAACTATAGTCTAAATTTACTACATCACCTGGGGAGGAAGGTCAACCATTTTTTATATAGAGAATTCTTAAACTCTTATTAGCACCATTCAAAGCTTATTAGAAGTTGTTCATCTACAAATTGACAGGTCAGGTAAAGCTTTAAAGCAAGTCTTCAGTGCAATGTTTACAGTTCCTTCTTTTAAGATACTTGGAAGTCTATGGTCTCAAAGCAAGTAATGATGCCTTGTAGTTGTAAGGTGTTAACGTGTAGAAAGAAATGTAAAACAGAAAGAAATGAGACTTATCCTGGCTGTGAAATGTATCTTAACGTATTGCGGCTAATGCTGTAGTATGCCAACAACATGCGGGATTATGAACTGCAGATTTGTGGGAAGCTGGTAGCTATTAGCTCTCTGTGGTCATCATTTCGGGATGTCTCAGCTGCTGCCTTTTGAGACTAACCAGTTTCATCCTGTCTCTGATGTGTTCTGCAGTGGACGCCATGTCACTTGGACTCCCAAAATATTGTTCAGTTCTAAAAATCAAAACAAACAGAAAAACCGCAATCAGATTAATACAAATCCACTGACTACAGCAAATGCAAAAGGGAGCAAAGATTACCATAAATATTATAAACGTGATAAGATAGTTCACTTGCAGACCATACTGTTTACCTTTGAATAGTAATTCAGTGGGAGAAACATTTTTAAATGGCATTAAATATATTAAGACATGTTGAGAGAAAAAGCCTAGTGGCCTTAAATGTTCTATCATATGTACTTATAATAATCTCAATAAATCAAACCATGCAACCAAACAATGAAACAATAAAGGAAACAATGCAACATTGGAGATATTCTACTTTTCAGTTTTGGGTGCATATGCATATACAAATATAAAATCTGTATGTGTTCTTCAAGGATAAGGGCTATTTACACTAAATGTGTGTCTAATATATGTCTAATATAGCTGGCAAGTGAAATATCTGTTTAATGTTAAAGGATCATTTGAGACTTTAAAAGATAAAATCATTTAATGTTACCCTACTTGAAGAGGTACTGTATTCAGAGTCACAGAATCTTTTAGAGCTAGAAGGGTTCTTAGAAATTATTTGGTTAAGGTCTGTATTTTTTAAGATCAGAAAACTAACGCCTAGAAAATTAAATGATTTAACTAGGATCACACAGTGGGAAAACCAACATTTTTTTTTTTTTTTTTTTGAAAACCAACATTTGAACTGGAGTCTTCAAGCTGTGAATCCAGACAGATCATCTAATTTCTTTTATTTGTCCAGGACAGTGTTACGAAAGATACATCTGAATACGCTGCTGTCAAACAAACTATACAGTATCAACAAGTTATCCACTTTTATGACAGAATAACAATTTCAAATATTAAAGGTGGTGGTTGTGAACTCTGAATATACAGTACCAACTTATTCCTCAATCTTAAAAACATGAGGAAATGCTATATGGACTATTTGTAGAACACAGGAGGAGGAGGAGAAGTCCAAGCAAAAATCCTAGTTATAAATGCTCTTAGGCTGACCTGAGTAGAAGAGAGATAGTGTTAACAACCAGCTGTGAAGCACAGAAATGGGGATGGGGACTCTGGAATGGAATAACCAGAAGGCATCCCTCCAATACTGTTGCAAGCTAAATTTGTAAATTTTTAGATTTTGTTCTTTTAACACTGCACTGCAGATATCTAATATAAATTTAGGCTACTTCTGATGGTTTAATTTTGGCTATGGCTAAAGATTATCTAAATATAGACTATGAATTATATGCTTTCAAGGGAATAAAATTGTATCTTCCCAAAATCGATTCTAAATAATCACTTGAAGTTCATGACACAGTAGTAGTGGCACTTACTATGTATCAGATTTGGGGTTTTTTGTTTTTTCCTTTTTTTTTTTTAAGATTTTATTTATTATAGAGAGAGCACACAAGCAGGGGAAGGGAGAGTAGGAGAGAGAATATCTCAAACAAGCTGTGTGCTCAGCACAGACGCTGGGCTGGATCCCACAACCCCTGAGATCATGACCTGACTGAAATGAAGAGTAAGACACTCAGTTGAATGAGCCATCCAGGAGCCCCTGTGCCAGATTCGTTTTAAGTAATTTATATATATTTAGCTCATGTAATTCCCTTGCCCCTGTAACCTGAAAAGGTATGAATAATATATCCTTATTTTTAGATGAGGGAATTGAGGCACAGAAGGGCTGAGTGGCTTGCCCAAGGTGTTACAGCTAGTAAGTGGCGGAGCTGAAATTTATTTTTTATTTTATTTTATTTTTTTAAAGCTTTTATTTATTTATTTGACAGAGAGAGATCACAAGTAGGCAGAGAGGCAGGCAGAGAGGCAGGCAGAGAGAGAGGGAAGCAGGCTCGCCGCTGAGCAGAGAGCCCGATGCGGGACTCGATCCCAGGACCCTGAGATCATGACCTGAGCCGAAGGCAGTGGCCTAACGCACTGAGCCACCCAGGTGCCCCGGAGCTGAAATTTAAACCCAAGTAATCTGATTCCAGAGTCCACAATCCTATCAATTACACTATACTACAGGGTAAAGATAAATACATTCAATGATGTGGTTGCTCTGTCATTTGAAGTAAATATCCTCTGGATTACCTCTAAATTATTTTCACTGAGGTCGAGAACCTCAGGGATGAAGCTCCTTCAGATTCATTTAATGGCCCATTTATTTGCATGAGATCACTTCTTTCTTTTATTAACTTTCAAAATGCAAAGCAACGTGGGAAGCAGGACCCCATCATTTTACAAGTGAAGAAATTCAGATTCCATATAGCATAGAGAAAAGAGAATGTGTTCACAGTTGGACCAACATGAGACTGTATTCCAATTCTCCTTAGAAGCTATGAAATCCCGAGCACCTCACTTAATTTTTCTAAGCTTCAGTTTTCTACATCTGTAAATCAGGACGAACCATACTGGTCTAGTACTGTTGGGTCAAAAATAACGAAATGAAGAGTTTAACTTGATGTTTGATATATTATCAGCTCACTGAACATTATGGCCCTGCACTCCCCTTCCCTGTGCCAGACGAAGCCCAGAGGATCCTACTCTCTCTCATCAGGGCCATGGCTAGAACCCAGGTTATCAGCCTTCTGCAATAAGCTGTCAAGAAGCACCACATTTGATAGCGTCAAGTACCAACTGCTACTGTTGCTAAGAGCTAAGTTTATATTTCTTTTCATTACAAACCAATTTATTGTGAAACAGAAGGTGTGAGCCAAAGCTAATTTACTTGGCTTTTTAAAAAACAGATATTCCTCTCTTGATGATTTCACTTTAAGACCTCACCAATAAAAAGACAAAATTATAAGAAAGTGTATCATACCCATCAGGATAAACTACAGGAACAGTTAATCTATCCAAAAGTGATTTCCCAACTGCTTCAATCTCATCAAATTGCTCCTCATCATTAATAGCTTCAGGCTCTTCTGGACAGTCTTGCAAAATCTGTAACAAGTAAAATGGCAACCTCAATCAAGACATAGAGAAAGGCAATCAAGCTCATGTGAATTCAGTAGATTGAAGCTGTTTTTGTTTCGTTCTTAGCATCCCCATGTATTCCACCATTGCACAAGACGGATTACTAGTGAAGTTGGCTCAAAAAATTCAAATAAAATGAAACACATAATCCTTTTTTTTTTTTTAATATTTTATTTATTTGACGGAGAGAAATCACAACTAGGCAGAGAGGCAGGCAGAGAGAGAAGAGGAAGCAGGCTCCCTGCCGAGCAGAGAGCCTGATGCGGGGCTCGATCCCAGGACCCTGAGATCATGACCCGAGCCGAAGGCAGAGGCTTTAACCCACTGAGCCACCCAGGCACCCCGAAACACATAATCCTTAATCATAATAAATAACTGGAGTAAAAAAAGTCTATAGTGATTTCTAAGAAAAAAATAATACTAGACTATTATTCAGAAAGTAAATTTAAACTGTGCTTGAGAAATACCCTTCATTCATTCATTACTTATTGTACTAAATGTTTATATAGCAGATCTGGATGTGACTGAGATACAGATTTTGACCTCAAATAGCTTACAGACTTCGAAAATGAGAGGAAAATATAAATCCAAAACAACATATGCTTACACTACAAATAACCAATGGGATGACCTACATAGGCATAGTTATTTTAAAAACTGGTCTGCTGACTTACCTGATATAAACTGGTAAGGTTATGATTCAAATACAGGAAGTTTTACAGTCCTTGACAAAATACTATTTTCCTTAACTATTAACATTTAAATTTAATGAGGGGAGGAGAGGAAGGAAGAAATTGCTATAATTTATAATAGCTAAGTCTACAGGTACTGATCCACACTGGTCAATCCATCAGCAAACAGTCTAGTGAACACTTGAATGGTGGCTAGTCCAAACTGAGATGTGTTGTAAGCCCAAGATACACACTACATTATAAGAAAAAACTGCAAAATGTGGGGAAGAGAGAAGAAAAAGAAGTATTTATTTTTGCAACTGTTTTTGCATTATACTTAATCTAATCTGTTTATTTCAGCACTACTCATAAATAACTTTATATAAAATCCTAGATTCAACTTAAAATATCTTCACAGTCATTATACTATACAAGTTGTTTATAGTTATGGTTATATTTATGCTTACCAGTATAAAATAAAACACAGTCAAGAAGAAAATTATACCTGATAACAAAAAGCTTTACAAAGGTTTGAGTAGTAAAGAACCTTAAATTGTGCTTGCTTTAAGTATGATAAAGGCAATGTAAGAGAATATTCTATGCAAAAAAAACTCTCAACCATTTACATTCTTATATGGCCTCATAAAGAAGTCTAGATCTTAATGTCCTTGCAGATATATTTTAAGTTTTTATTGAAATTCCATTCAGTTAACATAGAATGTAATTAGTTTCAAGTGTACAATACAGTGGTTCATCACTTACATTTAACACCTGGTGCTCACCACAAGTGCCCTCCCTAATCCAAAAACCTATTAACCCATCACCCACTCACCTCCCCTCTCAACTATAGAGAATATCTCTGTTCTCTATAGTCGAGTCTGTTTCTTGGTTTGCCTCTCTTTTTTTTCCCCTTTCCTCATTTGTTTGGTTTCTTAAATTCCACATGAGTGAAATCATATGGTATGTGTCTTTCTCTGAGTTATTTCGCTTAGCATAATCCTCTCTAGTTCCATGTAGTGGCAAAGGGCAAGATTTCATTCTCGGCTGAGTGATACTCCATTGTGTGTACACTCCACATCCTCTTAATCTATTCATCTATGAATGAATACTTGGGCTGCTTCTATAACTTGGGTTATTGTAGATAATGCTGTTATTAACATCAGGGTGCATGTATACTTTAAATTAGTATTTTTATATATTGTATTCTTTGGGTAAATCCCTAATAGTGGGATTGCTGGATTAAAGGACAGTTCTATTTTTAACTTTCTGAGGAAACTTATACTGTTTTCCAGAGTGGCCTTGCAGATAACTTTTTAAGATACTGCTTTCAAAATGTATCAGTAGTGTTAGATATTGGGCCAGTAGTCACCCTCAGGCAGGAGGCAGGGGCAGCAGGAACAATGTGACTAAAAGAGGGTGGCAGAGTTTCTGAGGTGCTGGTAATGTCTGTTGTTTGAATAGTGCAGTGATTTCATAGGCATGCTCACTTTGTGAAAATTCATTGAACAGACTGAATTAAACAAACATTTATGATCTGTACACTTTTCTGTGTTAATATACTTAAATAAAAGCTTTTCATTAAAACAATTAGTAGGGGCACCTGGGTGGCTCAGGTTGTTAAGCTGCTGCCTTCCGCTCAAGTCCTGCATCAGGCTCCCTGCTCAGCGGGGAGTCTGCTTCTCCCTCTCCTTTTGCCCCTCCCCCAGCTTGTGTGCATTCTCTCTCTCTAATAAATAAATAAAATCTTTTTAAAAAAATAAAACAATCAGTAGATAAATAGGTTAAGCCACTTATATACTTTCACCTTCATTATGGCCTATTTTAAACCAAAACACTGATCTGTGGAGTTCTGTGACCAGCTCAGCAAGAGTTAACTATAAACACTTGCCAACAGAGGTACAGTAGAACACTGCACAATTCCTGAATTCCTGGTCACATAACTTCTGTTCTACAGACTAGGCTATACCACATTTATGCCTTCAGTTTCTCACGTTTCATATTGTACTGAACATCCCCTACACACAAACTTCCATTGTGAGAGATCAAAACAAAGTTAACTACATAACAAAGCTCCTCTTCAGAGTGGGGATGTAAGGGTTGAGTGCTATAAAGTCTCTCTGCGCAGAGTTACGAGAAGGGCTCTAATGAAAATCTGCCCAAATAACACTACATATTGCATTTTTGGTTTCCAGGACTAATGAATTCATTAAATAATAAATTCTAGAATAAATCTTTAAAGATAACAAATGAAAAAAGGTTTTATTTTTATCTTTTTCTCATTATTTTTAGCTGGGTAGTCTATACTTTAAACCTCATAAAATTACAAAGTGCCCTTTTAAAAAATTTATGACAATTAGTTGTAGTTGCTGAGGCAAAATGTCCTTTCCTTGCATAATGAAAGCAATGGGAGTTGTGACACCCTAAAGATAGCTCATTTTGGGGGTCAGATTTGGTAAGAAGAGAAGCACTGTTGAGAGAAGACTCTTAGATGGTTCTGGATTTCTCAAACCACAGTAAGACAGCATTGGTATAGATTATACTACGAGAATTTGATCTGAACTCTCTAAGACAATATATTATATCTAAACAAACTTTAAACAATGGGATTAAAATAAGGTGGAAAAAACACAAAGGCTAATCACATAATTATAATATTAAAATCAATGCATTTTAAACATACAAAGTAAGTATTACTGAGACTACAATTTTTTAAAAAGCGAACCTTTTCAGCATTTGAGTGAAATGCAATAGCCATTTCCAGCCTATGCACTCTCTCTTCAGATGCTATTGTAAATTGTTTCCATACTCTGTTCAGTCGAGGGAGTGTGTCTCCAGATGACCGAGATGTGCAGCGCAGAGACTGACACAACACCACCGTGGCCTGTAGCAACTGTCTGCCGTAGTCATAAGTGCTCTAAAAAAGAAAAAGTAAACGTGAAATTATAGTAAAAGAATTCTGAAAAGAGAGACAGGAAAGTGTGCAGGAAGGATTGTGGTTGCAAATAATAACACTATTGGGAATCAGTACTGAATGACTTCACTGACACTTACTACTACAAATTAACTGCAGGCGTAAAAAAGGATGGCAAGACAACACTTTGAATTTTTAATAAGTTTCTTTCTTGTTAGGTTTTGCTCTCTTCTTCTGTTTTCCCCATCTCACTCTTATCAATTCCACAATCCAAAAATAATGGCTGATCTCATTAATCAAAACAAATGGGTAAAGATGGGCTCTTCATAGGGTACTTTATATCCCATACAGAAAACTCAATTATTAGAGAAAATAAATAAAGATACTTTTAACACACACAAACACACACACATAATCTGCATTGTTGTACTAACAGTGGTGAAATACAGAAACTGGGGTTTCTACTATACCGCTATTAACTCTTCTATTTCTTATTCACTTTCGTGAGTGAACAAATGGATTGCCTAAAAAATGGCATAATCTAAAACAAATCAGAGGGAGCATACAGAACCTGTATTCAGGAAAACATAAACCCTCTCAAGTTTATGCAGCCTGCTTTTGATGCACCAGCTGACATTTTCTTAGTTCTGTGATATTTCTGGAATAACATAACTAACCTTCTTGGGCTTGGAGGGTTAAGTTACATTATAATCATGCAGAAAGCTATTCAAACACTGAGCTTGTAGAAAAGGAAGATAACCAGTTCTGCACCTGTGCAACATCAACAAATTTTCTATGCTTTTCTAGTAAAACTTTTGTTTCCTGAGCATCATCACCCAATCTGATGTGGGTCTTAAGCAGGGCATCCAGAAGTTCGCTTAGCCATTCTACTGCCTAAATAAAAAAATAAAGAAGAGTGATGCTGGATCCATAACTCTTATTATATCAAAACAACATGTTTATCAAAAGAGAAATTACTAGCATATGATTAATTATTCTATTAGTTATAACCCAAGTTCTTAATAGCTTATTTCATTTAAGAAAGATACATGAATTAATGATCTTTCCTCCCCCTCAAAATTTTTAAAATCTAAGGATAAGATAGATTAAAGAGAAGCACTTTTTAAAACTTAATAGCACATGATTCATATTAATAGATCGTGTGTTTTCCTTAATGTCCAAGCACTGGTATTACAGAAAACTGATGAATCACTGAACTCTACCTCTGAAACTAATAATATACTATATATTAATTAATTGAATTTAAATTTAAAAAAAAGATCGTGTGTTTATGTAATATGGATCTTACTGCAATCTCATTACAGATTTATGTTGTTACTTAAAATCATAAAGTTCCTCTAGGTCAAGCTGCAATGATGTTCTCTGATGCTAATTACACAAAGACAGCGTATAGTTTTTCTAGCTGAAAAACCCTCTTGCAATTTAAAAAAGCAATGTGCTAAACCAGCCTTAATCTTAGCATGTAACTAACAATTAAGTTAACAATAATAAATAATAATCCCAATTTCTCATTTAATAGAGGATTTCATTGAGAAGATAAGTCATATGAGACCAGTAAAATAACTGGAAATCAAAAAACACTTTGTTATTTTAATAAGATAAACTAGAATTTGACTTAACACATTTACTTTCTTAGGACCATGAAAAGTACACTTTTTTAACAGTTAGGTGAAATCAATCTTTTAAGAGAAGACAACTACATCATGTGCCTGACTGATCTTTTACCTGGGCAGCATCTTCTTCACATTTAAACAACTGCACCATTTGAAGCATCTTTAACCTTCGCACATCCACCATGTCTTCACATCTAATAAATCCAAACATAAGGCAGAACATCATTTCAGTTTCATTAATAATTATTTTAAATATTTATGCTACTAACTTGGGAGCAGCCAATTACATAAACGAATAACAAAATTAAAGAAACACATTGATAATACAATAATATTAGGGGACTTCAACAGCCCACTCATTGCAATAGACAGATTATTTAAGCAGAAGATCAACAAGGAAACAAGGGCTTTGAATGACACACTGGAACAGGTGGATTCACAGATATATTCAGAACATTCCATCCTAAAGCAACAACTTACACATTCTTCTCGAGTGCACATGGAACATTCTCCAGAATAGATCACATCCTGGGTCACAAATCTGGTCTCAACAGGTACCAAAAGACTGGGATTATTCCCTGCATATTTTCAGACCATAATGCTTTGAAACTTGAACTCAATTACAAGAGGAAATTTAAAAAGAATTCAAATACACAGAGGTTAAAGAGCACCCTACTAAAGAATGAATGGGTCGACCAGGAAATTGAAGAATTCAAAAAATTCATGGAAATAAATGAAAATGAAAACACAACTGTTTAAAACCTTCGGGATGCAGCAAAGGTTGTCCTAAGAGAAATATATAGCAATACAAGCCCTTCTCAAGAAACAAGAAAGGTCTCAAAACACAACCTAACCTTACAATTAAAGAGCTGGAGAAATAACAGCAAATAAAGCCTAAACCCAACAGGAGAAGAGAATTAATAAAGATTAGAGCAGAAATCAATGAAATAGAAACCAAAAGAATAGTAGGACAGAGCAACAAAACTAGGAGCTGGTACTTTGAAAGAATTAGTAGTATCAATAAGCCCCTGGCCAGACTTATCAAAAAGAAAAAAGACTCAAATTAATAAAATCATGATTGAAAGAGGAGAGATCACAACCAACACCAAAGAAATACAAACAATTATAAGAACATATTATGAGCAACTATATGACAACAAATTGGGCATTCCGGAAGAAACAGATGTATTCCTAAATGTACAAACTACCAAAACTGAAACAGTAAGAAATAGAAAACCTGAACAGACCCATAACCAGCAAGGAAATTGAAGCAATAATCAAAAATCTCCCAACAAACAGGAGTCCAGGGCTGGATGGTTCCGCTGGGGAATTCTACCAAACTTTTAAAGAAAAATACTTACTCTTCTGAAGTTGTTTCAAAAAACAGCAATGGAAGGAAAACTTCCAAACTCTTTCTATGAGGCCAGCAACCTTGATCCTAAAACCAGAGAAAGAGTCCACCAAAAAGGAGAATTACGCACCAATATCCCTAATGAACATGGATGCCCAAATTCTCACCAAGATACTAGCCAATAGGATCCAACAGTACATTAAAAGGATCATTCCAGGGTATCTGGGTGGCTCAGCAGGTTAAGTGTCTGCCTTCAGCTTAGGTAATTATCCCAGGAACCTGGGATTGAGCCCCATGTTGGGTTCCTGTCCAAAGGGGAGTCTGCCTCTCATTCTCCACCTGCCTCTTCCCCAGCTCATGCTCTCTCTCATGCGTACTCTCCCTCTCTCTCGCAAAAATAAATAAACAAAATCTTTAAAAAAATAAAAGAATCATTCACCACAAAAAGTGGGATTTATTCCTGGGCTGCAAGTTGGTTCAATGTCCACAAATCAATCAACAGGATACACTACATTAATAAAAGAAAGGACAGAAACCATATGAGCCTCTCATTGAGGCAGAAAAAGCATTTGAATAAATGCAGCATCCTTTCTTAATTAAAACTCTTCACAGTGTAGAGATAGTGGCAACATACTAAATATCATAAAAGCCATCAATGAAAAGCTCACAGTGAATATCATCCTAAACGGGGAAAAACTGAGAGCCTTTCCCTTAAGGTCAGGAACACAATTGGGATGTCTACTCTCACCACTGCTGTTCAATGTAGTACTAGAAGTTCTAGCCTCAGCAATCAGACAACAAAAAGAAATAAAAGGCTTCTGACATGGCAAAGAAGTCAAACACTGACTCTTTGCAGATGACATGATACTCTATGTGGAAAACCCTAGTCTCCATCCCCCAAATTGCTAGAACTCATATAGGAATTCAGCAAAGTGGCAGGAGATAAAACCAATGCACAGAAATCAGTTGTATTTCTATACACTAACAATGAGACAGAAGAAAGAGAATTAAAGAGTCAATCCCATTTAAAATTGCACCAAAACCCCTAAGATACGTAGGAATAAACCAAAGAGGCAAAGGATCTATACTAAGAAAACTATAGAACTGTCATGAAAGAAATTGAGGAAGACTCAAAGAAATGGAAAAACATACCATGTTCATGGATTGGAAGAAAAAATATTGTTAAAATGTCTATCCTACCTAGAAGAATGTATACATCCAAAGTAATCCCTATCAAAATACCATCAACATTTTTCACAGAGCTGGAACAAATAATCCTAAAATCTGTATGGAAACAGAAAAGACTCCAAATGGCCAAAGGAACACTGAAAAAGAAAACCAAAGCTGGTGGCATCACAAGTCCACTTCAACCACTATTACAAAGTTATAGTCATCAAGATAGTATGATATTGGCACAAAAGCAGACACATAGATCAATGGAAAGAACAGAGAACCCAGAAATGGACCCTCAACTCTGTGGTCAACTAATCTTCAACAAAGCAGGAAAGAATGTCCAATGGAAAAAAGACAGTCTCTTCAACAAATGGTGCTGGGAAAATTGGACAGCCACATGCAGAAAAAGGAAACTGGACAATTTCTTTAAACCATACACAAAAATAGACTCAAAATGGATGAAAGACCTAAATGTGAGACAGGAATCCATCAAAATCCTAGAGAAGAACACAGGTAGCAACCTCTTCAACCTTGGCTGCAGCAAATTCTTTCTAGTCACCTTTCCAAAGGCAAGGGAAACAAAAGCAAAAATGAACTTTTGGGACTTTATCAAGATAAAAAGCTTCTGCACAGCAAAGAAAACAGTTGACAAAACCAAAAGGCAACCTACGGAATGGGAGAAGATATATGCAAAAGACAGATCAGATAAAGGGCAAATATCCAAAATCTATAAAGAACTTATCAAACTCAACACCCAAAGAAAAAACAATCTAGTTAAGAAATGGGCAGAAGACATTAATAGGCATTTCTCAAAAGAAGACATCCAAATGGCCAACAGACACAAGAAAAGATGCTCAACATCACTCATCATCAGGGAAATACAAATCAAAACCACAATGAGATTACCACCCTCACACTAGTCAGAATGGCTAAAATTAACAAGTCAGGAAATGACAGATGTTGTCCAGGATGCGGAGAAAGGGGAGCCCTCTTACACTGCTGGTAGGGATGCAAGCTGGTATAGCCAGTCTGGAGAATAGTATGAAGCTTCCTCAAAAAGTTGAAAATAGATCTACCCTATGACCCAGCAACTACACGACTAGGTACTTAACCCAAAGATACAAATGTAGTGATATGAAGGGGCACCTGTGCTTCAATATTTATTGAAGCAATATTTATTGAAGCAGCAATGTGCACAATAGCCAAACTATGGAAAGAGCCCAAATGTCCATCAACAGATGAATGGATAAATAGGATATGGTATCTATATAGAATGGACAATGAATGTTGGAACAATGCATCAAAAAATAATGATGTATTTTATGGTGACTAACATAACACAATAAAAAAAAAAGAATGGACTACTACTCAGTCATCAAAAAATGAAATCTTGCCATTTATAATGATGTGAATGGAACTAAAGGGCATTATGCTAAGCAAAATAAGTCAGTCAGAGAAAGACAAGTATCATATGATCTCACTCATATGTGGAATTTAAGAAACAAAATAGAAGATCATAGGAGAGGGAAGGGAAAAATTAAACAAGATGAAATCAGGGAGGGAGACAAACCAGAAGAGAGTCTTAATTATAGGAAACAAAATGATAGTTGCTGGAGGAGGGGAGGTGATGGGATGGGATGGGGTAACTGGATGTTAAGGAAGGCACATGATATAATAAGCACTTGGTATTTTATATATCTTGGTTGAGTCACTGACCTCCACTTCTGAAACTAATAATACACCATGTTAATTAACTGAATTTATTTTAAAAAGACAGCAAACAATGTAAGTGTACAATAGAAAAATAAAAAATTATGGAATATTCATGGAAAACATATCTTTAATAGCAGTGTAAAGACTGACCTGCAATACATGAATTATTGGTATTGAATCTCTAAAACATAATCTGAGATTTTTGTTGAAAGGGCATTTTAATAAATCTTGAAAATAAGCAAAAAAAGTTAACACTTTTCATTATATTTCATCACCCAAAGTAATATCTAATTTTGAATTAAAACAAACAAACAAACAAAAAAAAACACTCCATCTATGTTTCAAAGAAGAAAAAAAAAACTCTTTATCTCTGGGTGTAGAGAGACACAATTCAGAGTACTTTAAAATTTTACTGTGGTCTGTCCTATATAACATACAACTGAACTTTCAAGGCAACTTTAGGTACCTCAGCTCTGATCTATTCGCTTTGTCCTCATGCAATTTCATGTATTTTAGAGGAAGAGTGAACTCACTACAATCTCAAACACTAATGACCAGTTACCCAGAAGGCACTGAGCTCCACTACAGTCAGTGTTCTTAAAGAAGGTGAATAACAATATAGAAGCCATTTTCACAAGGCTATTTTTTACAAAAAATGCCCTTTATAAAAGCCTATAACATAGTACTAAAATGAATCTGGTTACAGTTATCCTACAAAGGACTAAAAGGAAGTGATGATTAGAAGTATTTTTAAAATCTGAAGCTAAACAATGTAAGACATTTTAGTGATGAAGATAATATCATAGATATATTTAATGCATACTGTCAGGTGTCAGATAATGTGCTTCATGGTCTCAACTATTATGTTGGTCCCATTTTGGGCAGCAGACTTCTAAACAAACAATGTGTTTGAGTGCTACTGTGGAGCTATGTAAAGAGTTCTATGGGAGCAGGGAGGAACAAGTAACTAATATGTCCTACAAATCTAAAAAGCCTTCCAAAAATAAGTATCCCCGAGTCTTTAAGAATCCAGCAGGTAGAGAATGAAGAAAGAAGTAGTCTAAGTCATACATTCACGAAACAGCACAATGCATTCAAGAAAGTGAATAACTGTCTATAAAAGTTGCAGGAGATAAGATTATGTAGGATTGAATTATGAAGAATCTCCTACACTATTTCAAGGAGACTGAATTTCATCTGAGAAAACAGAAAATCACGGAGTGGGGTCTTATGATTAGATATGTACTTTACAACGATTATTTTCATGTACAACAGACTAGAGAGGATCAAGGCCAGAGGCAGATAAAAGAGAAGATTTTTAAATAGAAAATTTCAGGACTCAGAGACAGCCGAACTTAAAATATTTGATCGGGCTATATGGGATGAGGAAGAGTATGGATTTTAGGATAAATCCCAAATTTGGTACCTGATACTAACTTTAACCTAGATAAGATATTAAAAGAGAAGATCAAGAGGCGCCTGGGTGGCTCAGTGGGCTAAAGCCTCTGCCTTCAGCTCAGGTCATGATCCCAGGGTCCTGGGATCGAGCCCCGTATCAGGCTCTCTGCTCAGCGGGGAGCATGCTTCCCCCTCTCTCTCTGCCTGCCTCTCTGCCTACTTGTGATCTTTGTCTGACTTGTGCTGTCTGTGAAGTAAATAAATAAAAGAAAAGATCAAGTATCTGGACATACTAGGTTTGAAGAATGTGTGTGGGACCCACCTAGAGATACTAAGTAGGCCGAGTGTAGTTATGGGTCCAAAGCATAGGACAGGAGTCTAGGTCGGAACCATAAATGCTCAATCACAATCAAATAGAAGAAAGTCATTCAAGTAGTGAAACCGTCCATGGAGAACACATAGAATGAGACGACTGGGCCTCAAACCCTGAAAGCAGAGAAATTAGCTAGAGGACAAGAAACCAGTGACGAAGACTAAGAAGAAACAGACTGTTGGGATCATGAGGGTGTTTTCAGAAGAAAACAAGGTTGCAGAAAGTTTCAAGAAGAAAAAAGTCAGCTGTGTCCAATGCTATTCAGTGTGATCAAGCAATGTGAAGACCAAAAATACTCCCTGGATTTTGAGCAAGATCAAGCATTTATTACATGATAATTATAAAGTCACTGATGATATCAGTAAGAGCAAGTTCAGTGAAATAGTGAGGGTAGAAGTAAGACTGAGGAGGGTTGAAAAGTAAATGGAGAAGAATAAATGAAACAACATGGGATTGGGAGGGAGACAAACCATAAATGACTCTTAATCTCACAAAACAAACTGGGGGTTGCTGGGGGGAGGTGGGATTGGGAGAGGGGGAGCGGGCTATGGACATTGGGGAGGGGAGGCGAACCATAAGAGACTATGGACTCTGAAAAACAACCTGAGGGTTTTGAAGGGTCAGGGGTGGGAGGTTGGGGGAACAGGTGGTGGGTAATGGGGAGGGCACGTTTTGCATGGAGCACTGGGTGTTGTGCAAAAAGAATGAATACTGTTACGCTGAAAAAAATAAATAAAATGGAAAAAGAAAAAAAGTAAATGGGAGGCAGTAAGGAAATAGTATGAATGTAGATTGGACCTTCAAATGACTTAGATGTCAGGAAGGAGAATTCTAGGGCTAGAAGAGACAAAGAAAGAGTTGGGGAGGAAAGTATATGCATGTGTGTGATTTTTTTTTTTTTTTTTTTTTTTTAAATGAGAGACTTGAGCATTGAGAGGCAGAGATCAGAGTAGAGAATGAGAATAGACAGGGAAGACATGAGGGTATGTGACTTATTAAGTACAGAGCTACAGCATCCTTTGTAATTAGAATAAAATAATGAAATGGTAAGTTTGCATGTGAGGCTAGAAGGAATTCCTCACGAATGAGTATTTTCTCTGTAATGTAGAAATAGTTTCTGTGAGGCTTTGTTGATATATTAAAATTTTTAAGGGTCCAAAAATTTCATAAACCATGCTACACTGTATATATTTTCATATATTAATTTAATCCTTTACTTTGTAATGTTCTCTCAGGTGCTACTGCAAATTGAATTTTCAAAGAATCCTTTAAATTCCTGCCTCTGTATGAAATAAAACTAAATAGCCTCTTGCCCAGGGTCCACTATCTAATCCTTTCAGAGCACATATGAGTACAATGAATGTGTGACAATTTGTGAGAACTATAGATGAAGAAACTGATCAAAGTAGATGACATATTTAATAGCAAATCTAAACCAAATGAAAATAGAAAATTTTCTTAAAAGATTTTCTTAAAATCTTAAAATAAAAGATTTTAAGATAAAATCTTTAAGATAAAGATTTTATCTTAAAAGGATAAAAAAAATTTTCTTAAAAGATGAAAGGGTCATAGGCTATAGTGGAGATATGGAATGCAAAGTACTTGGGTGTAACTAAAATTTCACCACTGAATTAAAAAGGGGAAAAGTACCATTAGTTGAACAAATTGTCACAATTTGTTAGTACAATTACATACAACAATTACATTCACCAAAACCTGTACATGCCTTCTATATTAACAGGTTAGAACTTCTATTTTGTATGGAAAACATAAATTAAATCACTTCTCATTTTATTATGTCATTTTAGCAAAAATTAACATTAACAGTCAAACTTTGCCTTTGTTTCCTAAGCTGCATATCTTCCATCACTCCTTGTATGTGGTCCACATTTTCTTTATTTTCAATGGTTACATCCTTTCCATAGGCCCAGGATGCCTGATTGGAGATCTGATCCAGAAGTCCTTGACCTTTTTCACGCAAACCTTGTAATCCTACATCTAAAACAAAAGTTCCTAGATTTAATCTTTTAAACAAAGGAGGTGCTTTCCCTCCCTCAAGGAAATCCCCTCAGCAGATATTGTACTCGGATTCTATGCACTGATAGCTTTGTATGTTAAACTACCTTTGGAGGGGGTTCTCTGAACACTTCAAGGAATAAACCCATCAAACGTGGTTAAAATTGAGCTCCCTCTCATGCCAAATTCTGCCTAAAGAGAATTTCCAAAAGGTGAATTTCCATTGATGATACTTATTTCTGAAAACTGAAAGCAGGAAGAAAATATGAGAAGTTCTATTTTGATTAGTAATATTTTTCAATTTGTTTCCTTTGTGCTTCTATGTAGTCCAAGTTTTAAGAGAACACGCCAAACATTTTGTTCAAGATAATATTTTAAGAGTTACAAGACTTCAAAGCATTCAAGCAATGCAATATCACTGAAAAAGGATGCTGAATATTTTGAGTTCAGGCATCTTCCAGCTTACACCTAATGAGAGGGAACATTTAGGATAGATTTACAGTACTCCAAACCAACAAGCACCCAGAAATTCCTTTCTTTTTTAAAGGTTCTAGAAAGCTTCTGATCCTTTGAAATAAATTGCATTTTGCAAATTAAATACAAAATATGTTTTATGCCTATCATGTGTTAAAATAACAAAGGCTCCAAACAAATGCCCATATAAACATGATTTTTCAAATGCATTCCCTCAAATCCTTTTCAATAATTAATTTGGTTCAATCATGTGTCACCATTTTCTACTAAGTCTGTCTTAGGTTTCTGCTTCCTCGCCTCCATTCCCCTTTGCCCTGCTATCCTGCCCAGAACAACCTTTCTTCCCTTTTGTACATCCACTATTCTCCTCTCCAGTCATGACCTAGGGAAATTCACTGTACTTCCTTCCTACTGTAGTAAAATGTAAGGTGTCAAGAGAAATGGGATCATCCTCCCCTTGGGAGAGTAGGTAACCTTGGCAATAATCCCAATTTGGAGAAACAAATGCACAGAACCAAACCAACTATTTATTCACAAGGTTAGGATATAGCAACAACCAAAATCATTGCATAAAACACAGTTTTGGGGCATACAGGATTTACCACAGAACACTTCACAGCTAATTACAGCTTATACATGCACTACAAATAACTGTTCGTAGTATATGCAAGACATAGCACCTATAGATATAGCTGGGTAAAGAAGAAAGGCTAAAGGCCCAATGAAGGAAGGGTGACAGACCATCAATGAAAAATAGGAATTTTAGCATGTATTACATCCTTCAAGGGAATAAAACCTGTTTTATACTAATTTTTCCTGTTTCCTATAAATAATTATAATTAGCTCAGTGTAATTTGACTTCTCTAACCATAGTAATGATATTTCTAAAAAAAGAACCCTTATGTTTCAGCATTTTTAAAATCTGCTTACCAACACTTTTCAGCTTCTCTTCAAGCAGTTTTAAAGTCTGCTGAATCGATGCTCCATCAGCTGGTGCTACATCTACGCACAACATCCCTAATAAGCCATCCAACTGCTGAGACAACTAAAGCAGAGGGACACCAAAGAGATAACCCTGATGTGATCAGCATCTAAAGTGTTTAATGATTAATGAGGTTTATATCTAATGAGGTTATCACAATTACACTTGAAAAAGTCTATGCTGTTAAAAGACAAGGACGAATAATTAGAATACATGTTATCTGAAAAGACAGAACACACAGAGGCATGCACCAGGAAGACAAAGGTTTATATCCAGGTAAGCAGAATGTAGGAAAGTACTCAAACATCCATTGCAATCTATGTTATAAAGCATAAACAGAGAAATTATCAAAATGAAATATATCTACTAAGTTCAAACACTATTTAGACAAAAAATGTTTAGTTGCATGCAAAATGACTTAAAAATGAAAAGAAAATTTTTAAAATATCAAAGACTTTTATCATATCCCCACGACTAAATTATTTTATTTTTCCAGAAAAATAATTAAGAGACATGCAAACCTGCAAAATTTATGTGCAGATAAGTGTTCAGATCATTTGAAGAACAGAAAAGCAATCAGAGTAGACACTTACATCTTGGGCAACACCATGAAATTCAAGAGCTGCTTGTAAGAGATTTTGCCTAAATTCCAGTTGACTGGCCTGTCGATAGCAAACATCACTAAGTTGTTGCTGCAGTGACTTCAGTTCCACAAGATCTTCCTCGTCCCCAGCATTTAAGAGTGCTGCAATTTGCTGATTAAGTTCCACATACACTGCAAACCATTCCTGTAACACACATGTTGTAAATTAAGGATCAAACTGGCTCCTGAAGAACCACACCACATTTTATAATTCCTCCAGATAAACTAAGTAACATATATGATAATTCTGTAAGGCAGAATTACTTAAAGTGAGGATGAGAAGTCCCCAACCCCCAAATCCTTCCACATGACTCCCGGAAATCACTCTTGTCAACATCAGTATCTATCCTGTATCTTCGTCCTTGTATCTAAATGGTTCCTTTCCTTTCTTGTTCTACCTGAAACCTGTCCATCCTCAGAGAAAATTATTATCAGACCATTTCTTCTCCCTTTCTCTTAAAACCTGCATCTCCTTTAAAGTGTGTGCTGTTGGATAACATCCTTCTAAACCTTTCCCATTAAGCACCTTCTTCCCAGGAGTTTGGCAATCGTCATGGCCCTCCACTCTGGGTCAGCGTTTCCACTGACTCCCACCATGTATACATCCATGCAGCACTCTTAACTCTGTCTCCTGATTCCCTCCCTCACTTGCAACCATCCTGTCCCTACCCCACCTCAGCTACCTACTCCAACACATGTAAATTCTTGTCGTAATCATATATTACCATACAGCTCCCAAAGCTTCAAGAATCTCATTCTCTAACCACCAGCTACTGACTCTCTTGGTCACACTTTTTAGGACACTCACTCCTCCAGCTCCATGAGACTGCCCAATCCACTGACCTGCTTGATTCATGGCCCAGCACTAAAGAGTCTCACGTCCTCACTTCTGTCTTAGGTCAGAGGCTATAATCACCTCCCAGAGCATAACCCATACTCATGCCCTGCTCTCTTCCTTCCTTCCAATCCACCTGTCAAGACCTCAGACCTGGTGTCCCTGCTTACTGTATACCTACACCAGAGCAGCAATATGGCTGGATAATAACAATGATGTGAACAGGTGTCTTTTTAAAGTTATAGTGTATATAAATATACAGACTCTCTCCATATAAAAATAAAGTATGTAAATAACCTCAAATAGACCTTCAGCAATCCTATTACATTTCTCTAATCAATGCATTTTCCCACTCTCATGATTATTTTTTTCACTCTTTTAATCTCCAACTGCCTTTCCCCCTCTTTGTTCCCAACCAAAACTCTAACTTCATTTTCTCTCCGACAAACCTATGACCCTCCCTCTTTTCTGCAGCCCTATGCTTAGCCCTCCCCACTAAAACAGCAGAAGAACTGTCCCTGCTTCTAAAGTAGCCACTTAACTTGCACTCTCTGTCCTCTATTGCCTACACAAGGCTTTGCCCTTGCACTTATCTTCTCTCTCCCATCATCAATTCATTCTTCTTAATTGGATTATTTCTACCAGCATACAAATAAGGTGCAGTATCTTATATTAAAAAACAGAATTACACTCAAGACTAAGACTGTCCCTTAAAGGAATACTCTATACTCATTCTATCTCCTATTTCCCATTCCTTTTTTAACCCATTCTCATCAGGATTTTGTCCTTCCTGCTCTTAGCAAATTCTCAGTCTTTATCTAATTTGGGTCTCTCAGTTGCGTTTTACAAAGGCAACCACTTCCTTCTTGAAATGCCTTTTTCTATTCTTCCCTCAGACACAACAGTTCTGCTGCCCTCCTTCTGCTTCTTGCCCTCTAAATTTAGGAGTGACCTGGGGTTCAGTTTTCTAAAGGCTCTTTTCTTCTAAATTAGTACTCTTTGGGCTTGGGTGAGTTTGTCTGGTCCCATGCCTTTAAATAACATCTATATGCTGATAATTCCCATATTAATATTCTCACCTTGTCCCTTTCCCTGAACCTGACAGTGATCCTCAAGTGTCCACCAACTATCTCCATTTGGATGAGTATTAGACATCTAAAATTTAACCTGCCCTTGAAGGTACTAATTCTGTAGACTCCCAACCTGCTTCTCTCACAGTCGTCCCCGACTTAAGAGTGGCTAAGGCCAAACATGTGATTCTTCCAAGAGCAGGATTCTTCCAAGAGCTGGCTCAACCTCAGCAGTGTGACAACTGCTTACTACATCTACAGCCTCCATTCTATTAGTCTCCGGTCTTCCTGTTTTGTTGTTTGTTTCTAGTCCTTATTTTCCACATGGTAGACAGAGATCTTTTTATTTTATTTATTTATTTATTTTTAAAGATTTTATTTATCTGACAGACAGAGATCACAAGTAGGCAGAGAGAAAGACGGGGAAGCAAGCTCCCTGCTGAGCAGAGAGTCCGATGCGGGGCTTGATCCCAAGACCCTGGGATCATGATCTGAGTCGAAGGCAGAGGCTTTAACCCACTGAGCCACGCAGGTGCCCCCAGAGATCTTTTTTTTTTTTTTTTTTAAGATTCTTATTTATTTATTTGACAGACAGAGATCACAAGAAGGCAGAGAGGCAGGCAGAAAGACAGGAAGAGAAGTGGGCTCCCTGCTGAGCAGAGAGCCTGCTTGGGCTCGATCCCAGTACTCTGGGATCATGACCTGAACTGAAGGCAGAGGCTTTAACCCACTGAGCCACCAGGCGCCCCTCCCAGAGATCTTTTTAAAAACATGTATCACACAGACCTGTAGCCCTGGGGCTAATAATATATTATATGTTAATAAAAAAAAAAAGGAAAAGAAAAGAAAAATGTATCAGTTCTCTGCTCAAAAATCCCTCCAATGATTTCATATAACATTTAAAATAAATGTCAAGGAGTGCCTGGGTGGCTCAGTGGGTCCCGGGATCAAGCCCTGCATCAGGCTCTCTGCTCAGCAGGGAGCCTGCTTCCCTTCCTCTCTCTCTACCTGCCTCTCTGCCTTCTTGTGATCTCTGTCAAATAAATAAAATCTTAAAAAATAAAATAAATGTCAAGGGGTGCATGGGTGGCTTAGTCGTTTAAGCATCTGCCTTCAGCTCAGGTCATGATACTAGGGTCCTGGGATCAAGCCCCACTGTCTGGCTCTCTGCTCAGTGGGGAGTCTGCTTCTCCCTCTCCCTCTGCCTGCTGCTCCCCCTGCCTGCTGCTCCCCCTTGTGTTCTCTCCCTCCCACCTCAATAAATAAAAAAAATCCTTAAAAAAATAAAATAAATGTCAAGTTCCCTTTTGTGGGTGAAATAGACATGATTTGGCTCCGGACTCCCTTAGAAACATTGTTTTGTGTAACTCCTTAACTTGCTCACTGTACTGCAACACCACCAACATAACTGCTGTTCCATTACAATGGCAAGTAAGCACCTACCTATAGTGTTTTTACTTCTGTGTCCTCAATCTGAACTGCCTTTTGCTTGAATTATTCCTTCACATCATTTCAAGGTTTCTGATTACATGTGATCTCAAAGAGGCCTTTCCTAAAAGCCTTGCCTTACCTTCTCTCCATTCTTTTTTCTAATATGAATTTAAATTCCATATTTTAAGACAGTGCTATATAGCCAAGAGTCTAGAACATGTGACATTTACTATGTGTTTAGTTAACATATAGCGAATGAACATATAAAACACTTCATATCAGATACTGTAGATTAGCTGACATTAAATTAAGTAGGTAATAGGTACTACTCTAAATGTGGTCTACTCTTGTGCCCTGTACCTGTACCTTGGCTTTCTCTATTTTTTTGTGTTGTTTTATTGCTTGAACTACTATGAAATTTCTGAATATTATTATATAGACAGTGTAGTCAGATGCAGAGAAAAGAACAATGGATCTGAAAGACGAACTCAAGGTCTTTTTTCCTTATAAAGGGTGTCATCTTCATTAACTCACTTATCTCTCAGAACCTGTTTTTTTGTTGTTGTTGTTGTTGTTGTTTTTTCTTTCGAGCAGTGATTTTCAACTGGGGGCTATTTTGCTTCAGAGGGAATGTTTTGCAATATCCAGAGACATTTTTGGCTGTCACAACAGAGAGGGCACAATGCTAATGCATCCAGTGGGTAGAGGCCAGTGATGCAGCTAAATGATCTATAATGCACAGGACAGCCATTACAACAAAGATCCACCTGCCCAAAGTGTCATAGGGCCAAGACTGAGAAACCCTGTTCTGTATAACAGTAATGATATCATGTGTCTTACCTACCTTATTGGTTATTATATAAATTAATTACATAATACTATGTGTAAAATACTTTTGGAACCATAGAGTGATTATAAAGGTTAACGGAGATGGATTTAAAGCAGAAAATACAACTTAAGAAAAATATCACAGTAGTGTTCTAAAATAGAAAGGGATTTCATAGTCTTCTCTATAGTACTTATAAATTTAGTTAATATTCTAAACAAATAATTAATCCAATTCTCTGAAGAAGTAAGAGTCATGATTCAAAGGAAAATAGTAAGCTAAAGGATTGTTATCCTGGGTTACCATGTCTTACAGTGAGAACTATCTATACCATATTACTAGGGTGCTTACTAAAAATACCAAAGCTCCACCCCTGACCTACTAAGTCAGAGTCTGTGGGCATATGGCTCTGCAACAGGCAGTTTAACAGTCACTTCAGGTGACTCCTAGGACCACTAAGGTTTAAGAACAACCATCCTGGGGTTGATTTTTTTCATAGTCTGAACTTATAAAATAAAGGCCCTAATAACTAGAACAAGGAGGTGAAAATTTAAGAACTAGTATTTTTCTTGAAATTAAAGAAACTCACATTAGGAACTGAGGTTTTCCTAAAGAAATAATCAGTCTTTCTGGGATGTAAGGGAATAAAATCTGGAATGCACAGGCACACACACACTCTCTCACTTCAAATTAATCAAAATGTTTTTTCCTAGGAAATAGGAAAATATAAAATTTATAGAAACTTAGCTGAACAGGCTGCATTCAGTTCAGTTTTGGCCATCCTCTGGCCTACCTTTTATGAACATTTAACTGAGCAGGAAAAAAAAAATCAATTCCAAGACATGCAGTTTGTATTTAGATGGTAGGTAAGAAATAAGCGTGAATGCTCACATACTAGGACAGAGGGAGTCATCAGGATTGAGACTGGAATCGTGCAGGAACTGGTGGTGATTCACAGCTGCTGAAATAATGGGTATTTATGCTTAAACCAAGACACAGGAATTCTAATCTAGAAGGAAAGAAACACTGCCAGCTCACTTGATTAAGGCCAGGATGTTTGTGAGAGATGGGTGTTGACCCTTCATGCACATCTGTTTTGCTGCTTACTATTAGGCATGACACAACAATGTTCTCTTTGAAGACCAAAAGTCAGCACTGTGAGATGGGAGAGATGAACAGAATCCTAAAGCTTCAGAGATTTATACTTCCGCACATTCCTATGATATGTTTTCCCTACCATCTACCTCAGCCCAAAAGATAAAATCTGATTACTGAACTAAACACGTTAAAATGTATTTTAAGTTACTATTATCATTTTTCTTATATCTTGATATTTTTTGTTGTGCTTACCTACTTCATATTAAAAAAACAAACTTCTTTTTGACACTCCTTGACAAAGAACTACATATTTGTAATATTTTCATTTTCGGTATATTAAAACTAAATATTCTAATAAATTTGGGTTTATTTTTTCTTTAAGATTATGCTTTTATAAGAATCTAAAATTTAATACTCGACAGTGATTTAACACAAAATGGTATGTTAATTTCTATCCCTATTAACCAATCAATACACTAGAAATTTGTCATAATCCCATTAAGACCTGAACAACTCCAACATATGCTTTAAAGTGTTCCTCTTATTACAAAGAGAAAAGCTTTTAATAAAATATTGGAACATCATAAGCTAATATACTCATCCTGAATCAACCTATTCTCGAGGTGACAATGCAGTGCCACCTATTGGTTAAAACAGTGCAATTCTCATTTGTAAACCTTGCAGAATGAAAAATTTCAACTATTCAAAAGTGGAAAGAACAGTATAATGAACCCCATGTGCCATCCATCTTCAATAACTATCAACTCCTGACCAATTCTGTTTCTTCTATACTCCCATTCAATTTGTCCCCACCTCCCAAATTTGAAACTGACATACATCATTTAAAGAAATGAAATCCATAAATCATCAGTGTTTCTTTTCTCATTCAGGTCCATGAATGCAAACAACAAAATATGTGCATATGTCCTCAAATATTAAGAGTATAGGAATGAAAAAAAAACGCTATTATCTTAAGCACATCCATGAGTAGCTTTCATTGCGAGCTAGCCAGTAAGCAAGTGAGACAGACTGAAAGAGACAGAAAAGTATAGAAAGGGAGAAGAGAGAAAAATACAGAGAAACAGAGACAGGAAAAACAACTTCATAAGTATGAAGAGACTGGTGTTTCAACCGAGTCTA
Organism: Meles meles; assembly: GCF_922984935.1. NCBI lineage: Eukaryota > Metazoa > Chordata > Mammalia > Carnivora > Mustelidae > Meles > Meles meles. The sequence continues at coordinate 75,284,379 of NC_060074.1, forward strand.
GCAACCCAGTGATCGAAAAATGTTCTCTCCCAGTTTATTCGTATAAAAATAAGGTGATGGCATTAGAAGAATCTGTAAGATCCTCTCCAATTCAAAAGTTCTGAAATTTTATTCACATTATAAGTAAACCTGAACACACAGAGGTATTCATAAACAATTTTTTCATTTAAATTAATTTTTAGGGGCACCTGGGCGGCCCAGTTGGTTAAGCGTCTACCTTTGGCTGCAGGCATGATTTTGGGGTACTGGGATGGAGCTCCACATCAGCAGGGAGTCTACTTCTCTCTTTCCCTTTGTCCCAGCCCCAGCTCATGCTGTATTTCTTTCTTGCAGAGATCTCTCTCAAATAAACAAAATCTTTTAAAAAAATAAGTAAAATAAATGGATTTTTAAACTTTATAAATAAAAATACAAAAATAAAAATCTAAACACAAGAATCTCTATGTATACTATTTATAATTTCATCCATACTGTATACAATATAAAATGTGTTTTTCAATTCCTTTCCTATAATTTCTTTATAATATGTACATAATCTAACTTCAAAGTATAATTATTCCTCTTGACATCTTTAAAAAATAATAAAATATAGATAAATTCCATCTTTAGGGCCCTCATGTATCACATATCTTTACATAAAGGACTCCGGGGATACTTTCCTAACCAAATACTCTAGATGAAGTCTACAATGTTTTACAGCAAATACTGTTTTCAAGAACCAAAGATGGTGGGATGCCTGGGTAGCTCAGTAGGTTAAGTGTGGGCCTTCAGCTCAGGTCATGATCCCAGGGTCCTGGGATCGAGTTCTGCATCAGTGTCCTTGTTCAGCATGGAGCCTGCTTCTCCCTCTGCCTGCCACTCCCCTTCTTGTGCACACATGCTCATGCTCTCTGTCTCTCTCTCTGATAAATAATTAAATACATACAATCTTTAAAAAAAAAAGGGGAGGTACAAACTATAGGATATAGTTATCCTCTAGTAACATGCTCCAGAACAATCCACAGGGTTCAAATAAGTCACAGTTAGTATCAAAAATATCAAAAGAATTATGTTATTTAGAAAGTACCAAGAGAGGCACCTGGGTTAAGCTCCAGCTCTCAGTTTGGGCTCAGGTCATGGATCTCAGGATCGTGAGATCGGCCCTGTGGCAGGCTGAGTGTGGAGTCTGCTGGAGATCCTTTCCCTCTGCTCCTCTCTACTCTCCCTGTGCACATGTGTGTGCACTCTCTCTCAAATAAATAAATACAATCTTTAAAGATTTTTTAAAAATTTATTTGACACAGAGAAACAGAGAGAGAGGGGCAGGCAGAAGGAGAAGGAGGCTCCCCACTGAGCAGAGAGCCTGACATGGGGCTCAATCCCAGGACCCTGGGATCATCATGACCTGAGCCCACGGCAGACGTTTAACTGAATGAGCCACCCAGGCACCCCTTAAATAAAATCTTAAAAATAAATAAATACAATTTTTAAAAATAATAAAAATAAAAAGAAGAACATTAAAAGATTATAACCTCAGGAATAGGAGTTATAAGTTAAATACAAATTACTCAGTATATTTTATTAGCATAAAAGGAAAAAGTATTGTTGGACCCTGTGAAATGAATAAAATATACAGATTTTTTTCAATTATAGGATTTCGTAAGATTTCATTTCAATCTTTTATAAGTACTGGGGTGCTCAGGTGGCTCAGTCAGTTAAACACCCGACTCTTAATTTTTGGCTCAGGTTAGGGTTATGAGATCAAGCACGGCATGGGGCTCTTCAGTGGGCATGGAGCATGCTTAAGATTCTCCCTCCCTTTCCCTTTGCCCTTCCCCCCTCCCCTTCCCTCTCTATCCATCAATCAATCTCTTAAGAATACTAATTAGGAAAACTGCAGACAATATACACACAATCTTTAGATGATTCCAAATCCAAATCTCGTGATATACCTTCCATATTATTCTCTCAGCTAGATTACAAATCCTACAGAGTACAGATTACAAATACTACAGAGTATCTGCCAATACAACAGATTATTAAAGCTGATTTTGGGAATATTACAAAGAAAACAATATAAAGAACTAAACAGAATGGTATATACTAAAGAGGAAAATAATGTCAAATATTATAAAATACATCTTTAGTAAACAGTAAATGATACATGGTCAACAATTCAAATTTATTCCTGAGAAACAGAGGTTTGACATTTTTTTCTTTAATCTCATTTAGTTAAAATATACATTTATTAATACTACTCAACTTTTAACTACCACTTCAATTGGGGAAGTTAAAGGGAAAACAAAAAATTAGATGTTCACATAATCCATAAATCTCATCTGGGCCCAGAGTTTAAAATTGTTATCGAACAATTTTTTTTAGTTCTCTATTATTGTGCATTTAGAGCCTAGTGATCGGGATGCATGTTATATTCATCCCTGAACATATGATTTTTTTTCCCAATTAACACATAAATCCAATCAGAGTGTCTTCCGAGCACTTGGATTTGTTTTTGCTTTTGTTTTGGAGGGGAAGGCTAACTTCTTTTATTACCTATTTATGGGAAAGATGTTTTATTCTTCATATTAAATGCAAGCTTGAATGGTGTGTGTAAACTGATCAATTTTTTTAAGCCAGATAATCTAAGAAGATAGAAATTAATGAATCTGTTTATTTTTCTACTTTTCTAGTCAACTTATTTAAATTGCTATCAGAAATAATATGACTTGGGGGAGAAAAAGGATGAACTAATTGATCCACAAAGCAGATGTTCACTTTCTCAATAATGAAGAATTAACTTTAACAGAGAAAGAGCTTAACGTATATCAACCTCCTCCATACACAAGTTGTTAAATTTTAAGCCCTCCTGAATGATTATCTATAATCTGCCTATAGATCATTTTCTAATTTTATAACTGATTTGTTTCATCATCTCCTTCAGAATTACAAGTGGGAGCCCCTAAATGCACAAAGAATGGAAAGATATCCTGCACCCTCTGCACTCACTCTCCATTAGTTGTGATTAATGCAACAGTTCTGCAATTATTCTCAGGCGTTAGCTGCACTGTACTCTCCCTAAAAAAGCAGGGACATCCCAGGCCTCCCTCTGAGGATTTAAGGATCATAGTTTCTGTCTCAGGACTGCAGACGAAGGTTCTATTTTTGTACTATCACTCTCTATTCTGTCATAGTAATTTTTTAAAATTTCACATGAATTTGTTTCTATAGAAATATATAAACTTGTACTGGAGCCAAAGCAAAACCAAACTTCCAATACATACATACTAAATGGTCAAAATGTTCTTTACGGTCTCTAAATATTAAACATACTATACTTTATGTCCTATACCAAAGTTTATAGCAACTTATCCCTTAGCACCACACAGGCTCCTAATTATACCCAGTAACAACAGTCTGTAACCTGCAGAGGAGAGGGACTCACACTGTGCTGGCTCTCAATCTCTTCATGCTTCTGCTGTAGGGCCTGGGAGGCTCGGATGGAGTCTCCAATCCCCCACTGGGCTCGTAGTTGTTCTGATCCAGGACCTTCAAGCCAGTTCACAACCTATAAAGTTGAGACCAAAATCTTAAAATAATCAAAAGCTTTTCAAACATTCAATGTTTTCTCCTCCCAAAGCTCCTCAAATATTTTTTTTTAATTTTTAATTTTTACGTTTATTTGACAGAAAGAAAGCACAAGTGGGGGAGCAGCAGGCAGAAGGAGAAAGAGAAGCAGGCTCTATGCTGAGCAAGGAGCCCAATGATACAGGGCCCAACAATGTGGGGCTTGATCTCAGGACCCCAGGATTGTGACCTGAGTCAAAGGCAGATGCTTAACCGACTGAGCCATCCAGGCACCCCAGTTTCTCAAGTATTTTTAAATTCTTTAAATTCTACTGAAAAGGCAGTAAATATTTCTTTTCTAATTACGTGGCTATAATCTGACAACTTTTCCAAAAGCAAAATTTGAAAGAATGCACACTGTAGCACCTTTGGCTTTCAGCTATCTGATAATCTGCCAGGCTAAAAGAAATCTGGAATGCTCTCCATAAAAGAAGATTAAAAATCAACTTACGATGAAAGAAAATAAAAGAACTATAGGATTTTGCATTGGAAGAGACTGGTCAAATTTCTTATCTAACACTTAAGAAAATTTAATTTCTGAGATTAACTGACCTGCCCAAGGTAATATAATTCATTATTAAAAACCTAGGACTAAAATCCCTGTCTCCAGATTCGTAGTCAAATGTTCTTCTCAAAGTACTGACAAAACTAAATGAACTAAGTAATTAACTAATATGAAGTTAAAATGCTACTTTTGGGGGCGCCTGAGTGGCTCGGTGGGTTAAAGCCTCTGCCTTTGGCTCAGGTCATGATCCCGGGGTCCTGGGATCGAGCCCCACGTCTGGCTCTCTGCTCCTCGGAGAGCCTGCTTCCTCCTCTCTCTGTCTGCCTCCCTGCCTACCTATGATCTCTCTCTCTCTAATAAATAAATAAAATCTTTAAAAAAAAAAATGCTACTTTTGTCGCTTTGAAAATTACAAACTAACTGTAGAATTATACCACAGCAATACCCTCTAGGGGTCTTAGGATGAACTAAAACCTGCAGACCCACAGACCATCTGAGGTCCCACTGGCACCACTCAGCAGGATGCGAGGTGAGGAGCTACAGTTTGCCAGAACAGCATGAGGCATTCTTCTGCCAAGTCAGTTCAGGCATGAGGTGATGAGATCCATATGGGACAGATGTGGGGAAGACTCTGGCATCAAAACTCCAGAGCCCACAGTGCTCATGCACGCTATAGAAGTTCTGAATTCAAGGATGCTCAGAGTTATGCCTTCCATCAAGTACTAATAGTTCTCCCAGTCCAGACCCAGAATAATTTTTACTATAAAAGCAGTAGTTGACATTCCAAGTTTTACAGGTTTTCAAGGAAACAGAGCTAGATTAAAGCCTCATGCAGAAAGAGTTTTTCTAACTCTTTACCCACACACACACACACATACACACTACAAAACTACATGGACACTGTGAAGTAATTTTAACAGAAAAAATATTATCAAATTTTACTTGTTACTGAATTAAAATAAGGAATTCAACAACAGATGTATGGTTATGCCCTAAAATGTAAACTTAGGATAGCCGATAAAAAGCGAATGAGGGTGAGTCCGTAGCATAATGGAATAACCCAGTGGATAGACAGGCTTACCTCGGAACTTTATAACAGACCCATACTGCATTTCGATTATTATCAGGTTAAAATATATTCCTTTAAAAATCTCATAGTTCATGGAATTTTTAGTAGTTATATAAAAGTACCACATCATAGGGAAAAATCATGTCTATTCCTTTCCATTATTTTTTCACATGCATTGCATTTTCACATTACTCCAGATTTAAGCACTACAGCCAATTCTTAGAATACAGTTATTTCTATCCTGTGTTTTTCACTTAACATTACACTATAAAAATATAATGATTTTCTATGTGGCTACAGTTATAATTTATAATAGTTACAAACCTCTTTTTTAAGAAGGCAGAACTTGGCTGCCTTCTTCCCTCCCTTTCATCTGTCTAACCAACTAATCAACCAACCTATATACATATATATTCATATATGTACATATATATTTGTGTATCTACAACAGCTACCTTATATATACAATATATATACATATATACAAATACACCCACACACATCCTAAATATAAACTTAGGATATATAGAGAGACAGAAGTTCATATGTAGTTATTTTTTTTTTCTCTAATTTCTGTATTGTTTCCCTAGGAAAGCTTTTCAGTAGAGGTCTTGAATTCAATGACAATATAATGTTAGTATACATTAAAAAATTGCTCTCTAAAACACCTTTTTCTATATGAACATCCAAGCAATGAAAGTTTTAACTGAGAAACCTCTGCAAAGTATACAAACTGCCTATTGCTTTTAAAAAACTTCTGCCAAAGGAATGGAGTAAGATAAATAAAGCTAATATGGAATGTAATGTGATATTTTGTTTGGAATCATGGAAAAGAAAAATAGCATTAAGTAAAAACTAAGGAAGTCTGAATAAAGTATAAAGACTGTTTAATTTTAAAAAAAAAACACCTTCTGCCAAATTGAAAAAACAGAAACCTCTTCAGGTGTACTTTTCAATATTAGTATACCGAATGCATTGCAAATGTTTGGTTACTGAAAGTATAGGATCTTTATTAAATTATCCCTTCAAGTTAGTTCCCCAATTATCACCTACGTTCTTAACTATTAATATATTCTCAGCTTCCACTTTCTCTTTACAAGGTTTTAATAATACAGTGCAAAAACTTAAAAACAAAAAAAGCCAAAGTATTATTTTGGATTCACTGGAATAGACTTAATTGCTTTAATTTTCTTGGCTGTTTTCACAGTCCTAAATTAATCTGCAATCCCTTGTTGTCAAGTGTTCTTTGGAATACAAAGGTTGGCTCCTCAACATCTCTACTCTTCCCCTTTAAACTTTGTATTAGCTATCTTTGGAGGGGCAGAGTACTAGGATTCTGTTTCTGTTAGTCCGTGGAAAAGATCACTCTTTCACAGTCATGAGAAAGCACTAGGCATGAGTCTCAATTCTAAATTCTGGTTCTGCTCCTACCAGTTGAAAGACTGGTCTGTCCATCTTTAAAATGGTGTTAATGCTACTTACCATACAAAGGTGCTGGGAGGATTATACCAGTCATTATATGTAAGACACTTAGCACAGTAGATAAATACTAGTATTTGTTAGCCTCTTTGCTTTTCCCACTTTCTTGAAAAGCGTAGCTCCTTCTATCTATTCACTCAGTATTAAGCTTTTTATTTTAATTCCAGTATAGTTAACACGCAGTGTCATATTAGTTACAAGTGAACAATATAGTGATTAAACACTTCTATACATTACTCACTGCTCATCATGATAAGTATGCCGCTTAATTCCCATCAATTATTTTACCCACCCAACTCCCATCTCCCTTCTGATAACCATTAGTTTGTTCTCTATAGTTAAGAGTCTGTTTCTTGGGGTGCCTGGGTGGCTCAGTGGGTTAGGCTTCTGCCTTCGGCTCAGGTCATGATCTCAGGGTCCTGGGATCGAGCCCCGCATCAGCTCTCTGCTCGGCGGGGAGCCTGCTTCTCCCTCTCTTTCTCTCTGCCTGCCTCTCTGCCTACTTGTGATCTCTCTCTGCTGAATAAATAAAGATGTGGTATATATACACAATGGAATACTATGTAGCCATCAAAAGAAATGAAATCATGCCATTTGCGACGACGTGGATGGAACTAGAGCATATCATGCTTAGTGAAATAAGTCAATCGGAGAAAGACAACTATCATATGATCTCCCTGATATGAGAACATGGAGAAGCAACATGGGGGGTTAGGGGGATAGGAGAAGAATAAATGAAACAAGATGGGATTGGGAGGGAGACAAACCATAAATGACTCTTAATCTCACAAAACAAACTGGGGGTTGCTGGGGGGAGGTGGGATTGGGAGAGGGGGAGGGGGCTATGGACATTGGGGAGGGTAAGTGCTATCGTGAGTACTGTGAAGTGTGTAAACCTGGCGATTCACAGACCTGTACCCCTGGGGATAAAAATACATTATATGTTTATTAAAAAAAAAAAATTTGGAAGGGGAGGTGAACCATAAGAGACTATGGACTCTGAAAAACAACCTGAGGGTTTTGAAGGGTCAGGGGTGGGAGGTTGGGGGAACAGGTGGTGGGTAATGGGGAGGGCACGTTTTGCATGGAGCACTGGGTGTTGTACAAAAAGAATGAATACTGTTACGCTGAAAAAATAAAAAAAAAATTTAAAAAAATAAATAAATAAATAAAATCTTTAAAAAAAAAAAGTCTGTTTCTTGACTTGTCTTTTTTCTATGTTCATTTGTTTTATTTCTTAAATTTCACATCTAAGTGAAATATCATATTTGTCTTTCTCTGACTTATTTTACTTAGCATTACACTCTCTAGCTCTATCCATGTTGTTGCAAATGTCAAGAGTTCATTTTTTTGATGGATGACTAATAGTCTATTGTGTATATATATATATATACACACCATACCTTCTTTATACATTCATCAGTTGATGTACATTTGGGTTCTTTCCATAATTTGGCTATTGTAAATAAAGCTGCAATAAACACAGGGATGTATGTATCGCTCTGAATTAGCATTTTCATATTCTTTGGATAAATACCCAATAATCTGATTGTTGGGCCATTGGGGTTTCTGATCTTAGGGGAAAAGCACTCATACTTAACTATGGTGTTTATTGTTGAGTTTTTAATATGCGGCCTTTATTATGTTGAGGTATGTTTCCTCTAGACCTACTTTGTTGAGGAGTTTTATCATGAATGGATGCTGTACTTTGTCAAATGCTTTTTCTGCATCTACTTAAATGACCATTTGGTTTTTATCCTTTTTCTTACTGATGTATGTCCATTCATTCTTTATAAAGTTTGTCTCACACCTGCATTTTACAGTAAGATCCTGAGTTTCTTAAGGAAGTCCCTGAGCTGTTTTATTCAACATTTTTTCGAATGTAAATAGAAAGTGGGGGCTCCCGTGTGGCTCAGGTTGGGATCTCGGCTCAGGTTGTGATCTTGGGGTCCTGGAATTGAGCCCCTTGTCAAGCTCAGTGGGGAATGTGCTTCTCCCTCTCCCTCTCCCTCTGCCCCTGCCCACTCTGGCTTATGCTCTCTCTTTCTCTGTCTCTCAAATAAATAAAATCTTTAAGGGGAAAATGGAAATAAAAAGTATAAGTTTTAAGGAAGCTTATGTAAACATTTTGAAACCATTTTCCATTTTCTTTATGGAACTCAAGCCTCATCTATTGCTATGTATTATGACTACAGATATAAAGACAAATATACAATGGCTTTCAAGTGTTCTATTTCTTTTAAAGATTTACTGATTTACATATTTGAGAGAGGAAGGGGCGGGGGGCAAGGGAGAGAAAGTCTTAAGCAGACACTGGCTCAGCATGGTGCCTGACATCTCACAAACCAAAGATCAGGACCTGAGCTGAAACCAAGAGTCAGAAACTTAACAGACAGCATCTCAAAAGTTTTTAATTAATTAATAATGTGTTATATGTTATTTTTTAAAACCTAAAATATTATTTGAACATTTAAGCTTTGACTTCAGAATATTCTACAAGCAAAAGAAGCAGGCTAATATAAATCATGATACCTGAGGAAAAACAACTCATTAGCATGGAACTTTCAAAGAGCCATAAATTTAAAAATAAACTTTCAATAAAGCAAAGACATACTCTTGGTGCAAAAAACCACTTTCATAGTCAAGTACACATATAGTTTTAACGTACGCTGAAAGTAATTTTTCCTTAGTGTGCAACATCAGTAATGTAGACACAGTAAATGTATGACTATTTCTAATAAAAATGATGCAAATTGAGGTTGACGCCCCAGTAAACAAGTCTATTTAAATTCATTAATGATGGCAGTTTGCCAAACTAGGCTATAAAACTTAATTTTAATCAGGACATCTTGCTCAGTCAATATGAATATTAACTTACAGCAAGAGTAGTTTCATGCCCAATCCATATCAATGTGACCCCTCAAATGGCTACATTTATATGCAAGTATAACCTTGGAGATGTGCTATTAAAATCTATGACAAATATTTGCAGAGGCCAAAAGTGCATGTGACTATACAACATTCTTTCCTAGCCAGGCTAATTTCTAAAGACTTCAAGAGAGAATATCTGAAAAAATGTGGGGTCAAACAAGGCAGAAAGGCATGTTAAGCAAATGTCAAGCATCTGACCTGAAGAAAGAATTGGGGGAACTAGAAGCATAGCATCCAGCTGTATTCTTATGCGACTCTTAGTGTATCCTATTTTGCATCTATGATTCCTTTCTACAAAGGAAGAAAAGCACATGAATGATTCTAGAAATAACATTTGTAATGCTGGCTGTAATTACTGCCTCAGTAAATAATGAGAATAACGACGGCATATTTCATTGAAGTAGCATCGTCTCCCACTTAAAAGTTCATGAAAATCTAATTTTTAAATATAGCAGCGGCAGCATGAAGAACCTCTGCATACCACATAAACTCTAATGCCATTGATTTAAACTGTGGGAAATAAATGATAATTTTAACGGTTATTACTTATCATATAGCTTATCTATTAGAGCTATTGATTTCTTTCTTTTTTAAGATTTATTTCTTTAAAAGAAAGAGAGTGAAAATGCAAGCAGAGAGCAGGAGCAGATGGAGAGAGAATCCTCAAGCAGACTCCCCACTGAGCACGGAGTCCAACTCGGGGCTCTATCCCAGGACCCTGAAATCATGACCTGAGCTGAAATCAAGAGTCTGATGCCTAACCAAATGAGCCACCCAGACACCGCTGATTTCTTGCATTATGTTTTCAGTGATAAGACAGTAAAGAAGAAACATGGAAAAATTCAGTTTTCACTAATTTAACATAAGTCGTGATAATCAACTTTATGATTATCTTTATATAAACAATTTTTTTTAATTTTCCCCAAATTTGTAAGACAAAAGAGAGTGCATTTTATGCTCTGTGGGTGCTGACATGATCAATACACATTTACTATAGCTAAGTTTAAGTAATCATTCTGGCAAGGGAAAGAGATCCTTGCCTAAAAAGTGACCAGTGAAAAAGAGGGAGGAAGAACCATTACATGATGCAGATTAATGTTCTAACCAGCTAATGTGTAACACTCAGACAACGAATTATAATAAAGGTTATTTGTTTTTAACAATAATCTTGTTACTATCATCACCATCATAAATATCATCACCATCACCTCCCTTCTCTAGTTTCTTTATTCAACTGAGCTGGTCTGTCATTTCAAAAATGCATTTGCCAATACATTAACTCCTTTGCCATTTTTTTTTTTTAAATCATATCCACTGATCCCATGTAGCAAGGCACAAATGCTGAATAAATCCCATCACCCACATTCTCTGTACCTGCACTTCAACATCTAGCCACGAATTGATAAGGTCACACAACAAACCAGAAAGTTTCCACCATAAATCCAAGATCAATACTACCTAAAAATACAACTACATGTCTGTGGTATTTTACACGTCCAATCCCCACAGAGAAAACACTGAAACCTCTTATTGTAACGTCATCCTCTTCAACCACCACTACCCACCTCACCTTCAAATCTGTACCACTAAGCAGATGAACTTTTCTCTTACATTATTGAAAAAAAGAACACATTGCACTGGAACCCCTTCATCTTCACATCTGACTCACACATGGAGACATCTCTAGATACATCCTACCCATCATTCCTCCTGTTACAGTGCAGTTCTCCCTATTCCATGTGGACACTAATTCTTTCAACACCGTCTTTTGGAAAGGATTCACTTCTACCTTGTGAGGAACTTGATAGTACTAAATATACTTTCTCTCCTGTATATTCAACACCTCTTTCCACAAAGATACTCCCCACTGGTCTTTAAAGCTCTGAGAGTTTTTCATATTACTTTAAAAAGAAAAACAGAACAAAATTGTATCTGACCCCTGTTGTGGACTGAGTTTTGTCCTCCCCCAAATCCATGTTAAAATGCTAATAATCCTCAGTACTTCAGAATGTACCCCTATTTATCTGAAGATAGGGTCTTTTAAGAGGCAATTAAATTGAAGTTGAAAATACATACATACTTACACACGTACATAAAATGAGGTTGTTAAGCTGGTGTAGCCACTCTGGAAAACAGTATGGAGGTTCCTCAAAAAGCTGAAAATAGAGCTATCCTATGAACCAATAATTGCACTACTGGGTATTTACCCTAAAGATACACATGTAGTGATCCAAAGGGACACGTGCACCCCAATGCTTACAGCAGCAATGTCCACAATAGCTAAACTATGGAAAGAGCCTAGATGTCCATCAACAGATGAATGGATAAAGAAGATGTGGTATATATATATATATATATATATATATATATATATATACACACACACACAAAATGGAATACTATGGAGCCATCAAAAAAGGGAAATCTAACCATTTGTAATGACATGGATGGAACTAGAGGGTATTATGCTAAGCAAAATAAGTCAATCAGAAAAAGATAATTATCATATGATCTCTCTGCTAGGAGGAATTTGAGAGGGAGGGCAGGGGTTTGTCGAGGGCAGGGCAGGACAGGGGTTCAGGGGGGAGGGCAATGAAACAAGATGGAACCAGGGAGGGAGACAAACCATAAGAGACTCAATCTCAGGAAACAAACAGGATTGTTGGAGGGGAGGTGGGTAGAAGCGATGGGGTGGCTGGGTGATGGACATTGGGGAGGGTATGTGCTATGGTGAGTGTTATGAATTATGTAAGACTGATGATGCACAGACCCGTACCCCTAAAATAAACAATATATGTTAATAAAAAAAAAAGAGGTTGTTACAGTGGACCCTAATCTTGTGTCCTTAAAAGGAGAGGAAATTTGGACACAGGAAGGTACAGAGTTAAGATAATGTAAAGATACAGAAATAAGATGGAATCTGGAACAGATTCTTTCAATGCCTTTAGAAGGAATCAACCTTCCTAACACCCTGATCTTAGACTTTTACCCTTTAGAACCATGGGGAAATAAGTTTCTGTTGTTTAAGCCACCCAGGCTGTGGTACTTGGTTACAGCAGACTTAGCAACTAATACCACCCTTTTTCTACTGCTTTTAGGCATCACTATTTCTCATCTTTTCCTTCAGAGACAAATTCTCAATGAGTTGCCCATACTCAGTGTCTCCTTCACTACACTTCACTGTCATTCCAAATTCACTCCAGTGTGCTTTACTCCATGCTCAAGGGTCACCAGTGGCCTCAATCTTATACATTATAATGGACATGTTAAGTCGTCCTTTTATTTGATCTTTCAGCAGCATTCTACAAGGTTCCCAATTCCATCCTGAAATGCTTCCCCTGGCTTCCATGACACAGAACTCTTCATACTTTTCCCCTCCATCTCTGGCCAGTCCTTCCCTGTCTTCTTTTCAGGACTATGCTCCTCTATCTTGTCATCAAATGCTGGAGCTTCTCAAAGCTCAGTTAGAAAGCCCTCTTTTCACATACTCTTAGGACTTTCCTTGGTCAACTCTCACCCACATCAATGCTTTTAACTGCCATTCATACATGATGACAAACAACTATGTCACCAGCCCAGACCTGTGTGGGGCTACCCTTCCATATTTTCTCTTAGTGTCTCAAAGTCACCTCAAATTCAACAAGTCTAAGCAACATGCAAAAGAATGAAACTATACCACTTTCTTATACCATACACAAAAATAAATTCAAAATGGATGAAAAACCTTAATGTGACACACGAAACCATCAAAATCCTAGAGAACACAGGCAGAAACCTCTTTGACCTTGGACATAGAAATTTCTTACCAGATTTATCACCACAGCCAAGGCAAACCAAAGCAAAAATGAACTATTGGGACTTCATCAAGATAAAAGGCTTCTATAGCAAAGGAAACAATCAACAAATCTGAAAGGTGGTCTACAGAATGGGAGAAGATATTCACAAATGACATACCTGATAAAGGGTTAGTATCCAAAATCTACAAAGAACTTATCAAACTCAACACCCAAAGAACAAATAATCCAATCAAGAAATGGGCAGAAGACATGAATAGACACTTTTCCAAACAAGGTAACAGACACACGAAAAGACGCTCAACACCACTCATCATCAGGGAAATATAAAACAAAACCACATGAGATACCACCTCACACCCCTCAGGATGGTTATAATTAACAACATAAGAAATAACAGGTGTTGACAACGATGCAGAGAAACGGGAACTCTCTTGCACTGTTGGTGGGAATGAAAACTGGTGCAGCTACTCTGGAGAACAGTATGGAGGTTCCTCAGAAAGTTAAAAATAGGACTACCCTATGATCAAGCAACTGCCCTACAAGGTATTTACCCAAAGGATACAGTGATCTGAAGGGGTACACATACACCAATGTTTATAGAAGCACTATCAACAATAGCCAAACTATGAAGAGAGCATAAATGTCCATCCACAGGTGAATAGATAAAGAAAACATGGTATAGGGGTGTCTGGGTGGCTCAGTTCAATTAAGTGTCTGCCTTTGGCTCAGGTCATGATCCCAGGGTCCTCAGCAGCGAGTGTGCTTCTTCCTCTCCCTCCAGCCTTCCCCTGCCCCCACCCCCTCCTGCTCATGCTCCCATGTGCTCTCTCTCTACTCTCTCTCAAATAAATAAAATCTTAAAAAAAAAAAAAGACGTGGTATATGTACGTATGTGTGTGTGTGTATATATATATATAAAATACTCTCTCTCTCTCTATATATATATAGATGGAGTATTATTCAGTCATCAAAAAGAATGAAATCTTGCCATTTGCAATGACATGGATGGAACTAGAGTGTATTATGCTAAGTGAAAGACAAAGACAAATACTCATATGTGGAATTTAAGAAACAAAACAGATGAACATATTGGAAGGCAGAGGGGAAAGGAGAGAGGGATACAAGCCATAAGAGACTCTTAACCATAGAGAACAAACTAAGGGTTGATGAAGGGAAGTAGGGTGAAGGATGGACTAGATGGGTAATGGTTATTAAGGCAGGCACTCGTTATAATGAGCAATGGGTGTTGTATGTAAGAGACGAATCACTGAATTCTGCTCCAGAAACCAAAATGGCACTGTATGTTCATTACTTAAAATTAAAAAAAAAAAAAGCAGGTCTAAAACCAAACTTATGATTCTCTATACCCTTTTCCACCCACACCTAAAACCAAATCCTGTCCAGTGTTTCCTAACTGAACAAGACTACCCATCAAGTCTTACAAATCAGAAAAATGATTCATCTCTGATATTTTCTTCTTACCATTACTCCCACCACTTTCTTTTTTGGGACTTGGCACAATTGCAATTTTACAACTATTTGTGTAATTATGTAATCATGTACCATAAAAGTGGGAATGCAGTCTATTCTTACTCACCATTATAGCCTACCTAGCATGAAGTCACACTATTGTAGACATTCATTTTTTGAATGAGTGAGCAAATATCAAGTATTATTTATAGAAAATTCATTATATGCTAAGTACTAAATATTTTATAAATATTATTTTCTTTAATCTTTGTAGAAGCCCTATTAAGTTGGTATTATTATTGTTGTTGATGTCATCCTCAGTTTACTGAGGAGGAATCTAGGGCACTGAGAACTTATATTTCCTTCCTGAGAAAGTAAATAACTTGGAAGTAGTAGAAAAAGGTGGACCCAGATCATATGAGTGACTTGTACACTATGTTATTCTGTATTTATGGTTTTCAAAGATACTCTCAAGCTACTTGGCTCAAGTTTACCTACCTATACTATCTATACTATCTGTAAGTTATAAATCCTATCTATAAGTTATAAATATATTACAAAGAAAAAGCTATCTACAATTAATGTATGCTTGGAAATCTTCAGTGTATACATGGCTATCACAAGAAAGATTAAATCTCTTTGCCTGGAATTCAAGATCTTCCATGATCATCTTCTTCCCTTCAAGCCTTTTCTATTCTAACACCCTGATGTTCTAGTCAGGGGTCAGCAAACTACTGCCTGCAGGCCAATTCTGACTACCCGTTATGTTTGCAAATAAAATTTTATTTTAGCACAGCCACACACATTTGTTTATATGATGTCTACACACTACAACAGCAGGGTTTCACAGCCATAGCTGTAAGAATTGGACAGTCCACACAGCGTAAACATTTACAATTTGGCCCTATTTTATAGGAAAATTTTGCCAACAATGGGACCAGACTTACAGACTAGAGCCTCGTACAGTGGAAATAAATGTAATAGATACCATTAATCCAGCACTGGATTCTTTCAACAAACCTTTCAAAAGAGGTCTTGTTACCCTTATTTCAGTTAATGAAAGAAGGAAGGAAGGGAAAGAAGAGAGGGATGTTGAAAAAGAAGGAAATCCATTTTGAGTTTGAGGCACAAGTTGGTGAATAATGTGACCATGATCAAAGTAAGTACGTGGAGGAACTGGGATTTAGATCATACTTGCTGACCATGCTTTATGATTCAAAGGCGAAAAACTTCCCGTGGTGCCTGACTGCTTGCTTTTTCCACCACAGAACTTGGGATTTCATGCACTGGTGTTTATTTATGCTATCCTTTCTCTTGCATAAAATGCCAATTCTTCTTTAAAACTTAAAGGAGGTGCCTGGTGAAATCTTTACACATTCTTGGAGAAAAAGCTCAACTACTACCTCCTCTGCTAAATCTTCCTAGATCCCCTGCAGTCAGGGGAATAGTCCCTCCTATAGATGCCCACAACACTTCTGTCATCAGCTTTAACACTAAAGATTTTATCCCCTTAGCTTAATTTTAGCAAAAACCAAAACTATCTCTATATTCTATAGAAAACCCAGCACAATGTCTTCTACATTTCATTGCTGGATTGTTTAGGTAAAACATTTAACATTTATTTCTTAATTCAACAGAGGAAAATCAGAAAGTGGTCTAAGTAACAGAAATATCTTAGTATTGAGTTTCAGTATTTTTAACCTACTGTTTTCATAAAAATCAACTCTCAAAGGAACTAATAAAAATTCCTAAGTATTAAATACATTAAAGGTTTCTAGCAGCATCAAAAATAATGAAATCTGATATTAAAATTCCTTACATTTTATATCATCATTTTGCTAGGAAAGAAAACCTCTTCATAATGCCTAAATTAAAAAAAATAACACTAACAAGTCATTAGAAATTAAGGATAACTTGATCATCATTAATAAAGTGTTACTTATTGCAAGAATGTAGAGACCATAGGTGATATTTTCCAACAACTACTTTTTGTTTGTTTGTTTGTTTATTTACAGCATAACAGTGTTCATTGTTTTGGCATCACACCCAGTGCTCCATGCAGTACGTGCCCTCCCTATTATCCACCACCTGGTTCCTCAACCTCCCACCCCCCGTCCCCCGCCCCTTCAAAACCCTCTGGTTGTTTTTCAGAGTCCATAGTCTCTTATGGTTCATCTTCCCTTCCAGTTTCCCTCAACTCCCTCTCCTCTCCATCTCCCCATGTCCTCCATGTTATTTGTTATGCGCCAACAACTACTTTTAAAGTTCATAATGATAGAGTAAAATGAATGTTCAATGTCATCATTGTAGAAACAATATAGTTTTAATGTAAATATTATTTGTAAAAATGTACAATTTAAAATAGTTTTAGTCTGTTTTGATAGGATTCAGGTTCTCTACACAGTATAATAAGGCTTGGTATAAAATCAGTCACACAGTAGAAATTGTTTTTTAAAAACCTTAACATTGAGATTTTATCAGACACTTACCTGCATCACCTTCTGCTGAATCTCCTCTAACTGTGTACGCTTACTACGTTGTCTACAAACTTCCTGGTATCGAGTATATTGTTCTCTCAGAGAATCTAATAATTTCATAACCTGTGGCTGGGCCAGCAGTTCATCATCCATAGGAGACCATGAGACCCCTCCATCTGAGCCATTAAATCGACGCTGCTGTAATTCGGACAACAATTCATGCCCTTTACAAATGAAAGATACTTATAATTAATATCCTAAAGAAATACAATTCTTCTCAATCTCATCAATTTTAGTCCCTTATTTTTAGAATCTATCTGCCTATATGTCTGCCTAACTATCTAATAGGTCATAATTACTGAAATGCAATTTTTGAATTTATATAGAAATGGGAAATAGCATATTTTAGTATATAACTATAGTATATTTATATGCTATATATCATATATATCATGAAGTATATACTATATATGCTACAATATTTACTATTACAATATTTACTATTTACTAATACAATATTTACTAATATAATTTACTAATAATACAATATTTACTAATACAATATTTACTATTTAGTAAATATATGGCATTTTTTTTTTCTGTATCTATCTGTCATCACATTCTTGTTATTGGTGGACTCATTATTCAGGAAACTGTGCCAACCAATTCTCTTTCCCTGTAAAGCACAATTACATTCTGGGATTTCTGTCTAGTATGGTATTAACTAGTATGTTCTATTTGATAGTACTAATCAATACTAAGCAATATGCTGTAGGATTTCAGTATCAATCCATACCTTTAATCCTACTGTCTAAAATAAAAATTGACAGTGTACAAATAAATGTATGATTAAAGGGAGAAAGCTTTACTACTGGTACAAAATAAAATTTAGATAGTTTCTATTTAAGGAATCTCTACAACATATTAACTGTGAATCATGAGGGACTACACTAGTATAAGAAATTCATTCAATGTATTTATATCATATTCATGTAAGAAAATCCGTTCATGCATGAGAAATTAAAATTGCAGAATATCCAACATCAAAAGTGGAATTTTAAAAGTGAATAAATCACAAACTGTTTTTCCAGGATAATACTATTCCAATGATTACTTAAGGACCAAAAATAAATGCAAATATATAAATTCTCTTCGTCTTTATTCAGAAAAATGTCCTATGTTTAAATGTCTTTCAATACTTAGAAACAGAATTTTTATCATGATTTGAAGGTATTACCAATTTCTAAAAAACACCCCAAATTGTCCTAAACCTCTCCATTTGTATATTCTCTTTTTATCCCTACTCTAAGAGTCAAAAGCATCTAAAAAAACATCTTAGTGGCATATAAAGCTAATTTCAAAATACAAATTTAAAAAGCTTCTTAATTCAAGGGCTTCAGTAGCTTTCAAAACATTAAATATAACAGTGGAATTAAAATTTAAACCTAAAGCAAGCCATATTTTTACTGACAGTCTACTGTACCTGCTCAACATGTAGGAAATCATAGATTACAATTATTTTCTTATTCTCTAAAGAAGATCAGTATCATACTGAAAACACTTGCCACAATGGTATCAATACAATGAAGATATTCAGAATTACTCTCCTTACTCTTCATTACATGTTATAATTAGGAAAACAACTGTTTTAAAGACTTTTAAACAAAGTCTCTATATATATTCACATACATTTTATATATATACACACACACATATAAAGCCATTAAGATCAGAAGTCATTTATTTTTTTCTTTTACAACTGTTATTACTCTTAATGTTTTCCATCTAGAAACATTTCCATCAGAGAAGCAGCACCATATAGTGATTTCAAAGACCATACTTTGAAACCAAACTGCCTTGGTTCAAGTCCCAACTCTAGCATTACTAGTTGTGTAACTTGCATAAGTTACTGAGCTTTTTTTGCCTCAGTTTCCCCATCTTAAACTTGGGATGATAATAGTACCTGTTTTTAGTAGTATGGTGACAGAGTTTAATAATTATTCCATCATGAGCAAGTTTTTTCATTATCTCTAAGCTTGAGCTTCCTCAAGTACAAAATACGAAAAGTGATACTAACTACGTCAAGAGGTCATTAAGGGGGCGCCTGGGTGGCTCAGTGGGTTAAAGCCTCTGCCTTTGGCTCAGGTTATGATCCCAGGGAGCCTGCTTCCCCCTCTCTCTCTCTGCCTGCCTCTCTGCCTGCTTGTGATGTCTCTCTCTCTGTCAAATAAATAAATAAAATCTTAAAAAAAAGAAAAGGTCATTAAGGATAATGGAATATAAAAACACAATCTTAGGGGCACCTGGGTAGCTCAGTGGGTTAAGCCTCTGCCTTCAGCTCAGGTCATGATCTCAGGGCCCTGGGATCGAGTCCCGCATTGGGCTCCCTGCTCAGTGGAGAGCCTGTTTCCTCCTCTCTCTCTGCGCCTGCCTCTATGCCTACTTGTGATCTCTCTCTGTCAAATAAATAAATAAATTCTTTAAAAAAAAAAACAAAACACAATCTTAGAACCCAAGGAGTATTCAATAATCCTCATACCGATCCAATGAAATTGAAACTTATCTCCATTTCACAGAGAAGCAAACAAATACAAATATTTCAAGGGAGAAATAATTTAACAATTTGTCATTATTAATACTTTCTAAAAATATTGTAAAGTATATTAACACACTGTTAGGCTAAAGCAAAGGCCAGTTTTTAAATTCCCCTTGAGTTTTTGTCACATAATATATGCTTAATCAATGTTTATTTCATGAATCTATCAATATATGATTGGTTTATTGGATTTGACTATCACCAATAAACACATTTTTTATCTTACCTGTCTGAAGAACTGTTTCAGGATCAACTGATGGAAGAAAGTTTAAATCCACAGACCTGGCAAACACCACAAGAATAACTTCTAAAAACTTTATTTTTAATCTATACGACCAAAGAAAATCCTTTATGTATGCATATCAAACAGGAGCATATGGTGTGGAAATCTGAAGTATACTATTCTACCAGGCTAATGCTCTTAAGCATTAAGAAACAAATTAGAGATAATTAAATACTAGTAGCCAAAAAAAAAAAACAACAACAACAAAAAAACTGTGTGATAAATCATAGAATATACTACTTGAAAAAAATAGTTCATTATTATTATAGTATTATTTCAAATACATCAAAGGAATGCATTTTAGTATTTTCCCACTGCATATTTATTCCAAAATGAAATGTGTAACTATATAACAACCCAGAAATGTGAACATTAAAAATGCATGGAGCCATCTTCCAATTAAGCATTTACTTATCTACAGCAACCTTTGAGAGCTATAAACAGTCTCTGATATTCATGTGCATGTGCATCCCCAAGCAGTTGTACTCTCTTCCCTGTACTAATTGTGCTTAATTTGCAGTTGGACCATGCTCTGTATTTTTTGAAACACATATAGGAAGTAGAAGATGAAGGAAAGATAGGGTACACAGCAAATCAAAGCCTAGGACCTTGCTGCTGTAAATGACAGGTCCTGCTCTAAATCTTCCACTTTTGTCAATTAATCTGAGCCCTTGCCTCTTGTGTAGCCTGGACGTTTCTGGAGTAGTAACATTAAAAAGGTGATGAAAATTTCAAGTGGAGGGACTATATTATCTGGGATTTAGTGGATGGACTTTATTATTGAGATTTAAAAAAGACTAAGTAATAATACTTGAGTTCCTCGGGGAGGAACTGGAAATACAAGATTTTATTTGATACTTCAGGTAGTCACGCAAACTAGCACTTCCCAAAGTGTTTCCTAAAACACTGAACAAGATATTATTAGATGGAGAAAAGGGGGTCCCACTGGCATGTAAGTAAAGGAAACAGATTTCTTTACTGCAATGCTTTCTCAGGACCTGTAATCTATAAATGTTCACAGTCATTCTCAGAGAGGGAATATGGTAAACAGCATTAAGCTGTGACCATGAACTTGTTTTCTACAGGGACCCTCTTATGACATCTTTCCTGAGGAAAATGACTTTAAGAAGCATCAAACTTACTCTGCTGGGCTACTCAGAAAGCAAGAAGTTTGGCTAATTTTTGTCAACCAATTTGTGCAATGTTTTCAATTCCTAAGCCATAGCATGGAGTGTATGTGTTATCTATATACACACATTTATGTGTATGTCAAAATTTTACATTTTATATTTTTATATGATATCTACAGGACAATAATGTTCCTAAATGCTTCCTGTGACTTTAACTAGATTTTCATTCAAACCATTTGTTTTCACATTTTCACTTTGTTTTAATCAAGAGTGGGTGTTAAACTCTGACCTTCTTACATCCTACTTCCCTTATTATCTCAGTTAACGGATATGTTTACTACATTTGTATTCAAGGAATAATAAGATTCATATTATCAAGGTTTCATTACATTTTTAAGATCAGATTCAAAAGACACAGACAAGGATGAGTGTTGATCCTTTCCAATTTCCTAATGAAAAATTATTGTCCTAGTAACCACTTTGTTGAGAGACCAGAAAGAATTAATTTGCTTCCTAAAAAGCTTTTAACCTGGGGAGAGGGATTTGGCTTATCAACAAAAAAATGAAAATTGTTAAACCTGTAAAGTTCAATGGAAATCTGTTAAAATGATAAATCTAGATAGTTATATTTAGATAATACAGCTGAACAATTACTTCATCCAGAGTCAAAAACACTAAATTCTCCAAACTGAACTCATAAGTATCACATATTTTATAAGGACCTAGGAGTTCTAGAAGGTAGGCATTTAAGAGGTATTTAAATAAGGTTATAATAATTTTACTTCAAGCTACAACCTTTGCCTTTATAAGCAAAGTAGAGCTCTAAAAAGAAAATGGTTTCATTTTGAGAACATGTTCTTGCAGATGAGTTTTTAAGGTAAATACATTTTATTCATCAAAAAGCCTTTATAGAGAAACTCCGATTCAAATCAAGAAATTTTACATGTAAAGCAAATTCTCATGAACTAAAAAATTTAATTCAACTTTTGTATGTCAATTTTGACTGGAGAACTGCTTACACCTTACCTCCTTTAGCTTGCATTAATAGAGATATTCTTCTTCAGGTAATCATAGCTTTGCAAAGGTATAATTGCAAGACACCAGCCACCTACCTTTCTTTCTCTTGCTGATTTCCTTTATCACTTCCATTGTTAATCAAAGCAAGTTCATCTAGTAATGATGTAGATTCCTTTGTAAACTTCTCAAAAACCTACAATAAGATTTTGTTAACATATTAAGAATAATCTTGAAAGTTAATGTTTACATAAGGATTTTCAGTTAAAATGAATAGATTAGCCACGCAGAATTCCCTTTTCCTCTCTTGACATCACTTAGTACAATTCAATGACCACTGCACAACTTAAAAAAGAGAAAACAAAATCCCCCTTCCAGAACAATGAATAGTTTCAATGTAAGAAATTTTTAAAATTTAAAAAAGAAATATTTATAAGGATTTTATTTACTTATTTGACAGAGATCACAAGTAGGCAGAGGCAGGCAGAGAGAGAGAGAAAGAGAGAGAGGGAGAGGAGGAAGCAGGCTCCCTGCTGAGCAGAGAGCTGATGCGGGCTCCATCCCAGAACCCTGGATCATGACCTGAGCAGAAGCAGAGGCTTTAACCCACTGAGCTGCCTGGGCACTGCTAAAGAAATTATTTTTATTCCTCAGACAAGTTTGTTTTTATTCCTGTGTTTTGTGAAGAAACATCTGAACTAGTAACAGTTTTAACTACATGAACATGCTTTGGGCCACTATTAATCTTCTAATTCCAGATACAGAACTTTTCTTTATGTTTTCCTATCACCAATCCAAGACTTTTATACATAAGCATGTAGCATAAAAATAAATTACTTATAACTTTAACATGGTTTCTTAAAATATTTCTAAAAACGGATTTGGGCAAGTCTGCTTATAATAAAAGGGACACTCATTTGTCTGATATAACTGTCCAAATATGATCGAAATCAAGTTAACCATTCTGAAATATCCCAGTTTATTATTCTTCAATAAAATTAAGCTTATATAGTTGACCCCTGACCATGTTTTTGGGAAGTCAAAAGTTATATGCAGATTTTCAACTCTGGAGAGGGTTAGGGCCCCCAGTTCCCATGTCATTCAAAGAATAACTATAATCTAAACTGAGTTAGTTAAAAGTTGTTCTTCTAGTCCCCAGTAGTTTGATTAAACATGCCATAGCAAGCAAAGGAGTTAACTTTAGCATGGCCAAAGATACACTTTCAGAAATGAAAACCTTAACCTGTCAAACTGCTTTTCCAGTCAAACTGATGTTTAAATATCCTCTCTGAAAATGGTACATCAATTAGATTACCTCTCAAGAAATTATGCTACTCTGTCATTCAACTAAAATATTCAAAATTTTGATAGTAATACTGCTACAAATGACAACAACAAAAGCAAGCACTTACGAGTCTGACTGCAGACTATTTGCCTTCAAGCATTATACTATCAAGTGGTATGCACTATATTTTATTTTTGTAACGAAGAACAATCTACATGCTAGTTAATTAAAATGATAAAGTCACCAAAATATGTCCATTTGTATGTAATAACAACCTCACTATAATATACCAACCAGTCTCTTATTTAACCAGTCCATGTGATCATAGGTGAGACTCCCGCCAAAATCTTCTGTTAACTGGCATGGTTCTATGTAACGAGTCAATTTATTGGCAGACACTAAAATAACCTATAGAAGTAAAAAGAAAAGAACCATTTAGCAAGCCAGTGTTAATGGCAATGAAAGCAATAAGGAGGTTAAATCAGGTTAAAATATGCAATACTGTTTCCAAAATGATGATATTATCATGTATTTGATTAATACAAGATTTAATATATTAGTAGAAGCATTTAAAATCAATTCAAAAATTGTGGATATCTGCTAAGAATAAGTTATTATAAATCATATATAATACCATATTTTAAAAAAGATGCAGCTGAGATATATTCAAAATTTTATCAATATTAATAACTTCTTGGTAATAAAAATCAGTTCCTTTGATAGAATGCATTCAGCAAAAAAGTTTGCTTATGGCCTTAAAATTAACTAATTACAATAAGATGATAAACACAAATAATGATAAATCTGGCAATCAAAAAATTATACACATTGAAGTTTCTATAACATTTTTTGATTAGGTATTAACAAAACATGTCCTGTAATAGTAGAGTAAAACTCAGGATAATATATATTAATATTTAATTTGAAAATCAGAACTAAAAAGCAGGGAGAAGTTCAGAGAATTCATAAACTTGAAATTTACATATTAACTTGATAATCTTTTAATGCTGAACTTTAAAATATTAAAATATTTTAAGTACAAATTATAGAGTGACTTAAGAGATCATTGTGTGCTAAATAAAATTTCAGTGAAGATATACAGGAATACAAAAGAAAATATATGTGTGAGAGAAAGATATTCAAATGGTAGTGTCAATGCAAAATGATACGTGGAAATTTTAATACCCACCCCCAAAATGTGCAAGCGAAACAACGTGTTTAATGTGTTCAGCTGGAAAAAGCACCATTTACACCTTAACAATAACAAAAGCCAGATAATCGATAAAATTATAACTTCTGTGGAACCTTCTCAGAGAGCCATGGTCACAGAAAAACTATCTACTCTGAAAACAAAGGAAAGACAGCACCATAGAGAGAATGGTGGAAGGGGAGCCTACAAATCGGCAGGAGCAAAGTTTTGGGGGATGTTGGAATTCTTCGATATCTTGACTGTGATGAAGGATTTATAACTATATGTATTGGTCAAATCTCATAACTACATGAACATTACTGCTCAATAAAGCTCATTTTTTAAAAAAATTTTTTAAAAGACAACAACAAAAACCACCATAAGAAGGACTTATGGGCAAACTACTAGAGAAAGAAAGAAGGGAAAGAAAAATTTAGAAATATATGCAATATGCAAAACTGGGTACATCCATAATATATATTAAGTTATAATATAAACACTAAATGAAGAGAAATTACCAAAACTGTAAACTGCTTTGGCTAAAGGGGGGAGGGATAAATCATCTTAGTAAGATGCCAACAACATGGTATTAAAAGTTCAAAAAAATATCAAGGAAAAATGGATCCTATCATAATAATTAAACTTTGTAACAAACTGCTAGTGATAATAATATATTAAATTAAACCAAAAGGCTTAAACATTTATATTAGAAAAGAAGGGATAATGAATAATGAATTAAGTGACCTACTTACGAAGTTGGGGTCAGAAAGTACTGCAAGAACAGAATAAATCCAAAGAAAATAGAAGGAAGAAGGTAAAAAAATAAATTAATAAAGCCAAAGTTGTTCCTCAAAAAAACTAATATAAAACTGACAAATTTCTGAGACAATAAAGAAGGAAAGCTCAAATAAATAAGTAATAGGAAAGAAAAGGACACAGCTACATTGACAGCAGTGGTTTAAAAGAAAATACGGACACAGAACAATCTTGTATAAATAATTATGAAAATTTAGAAGATATGGACAAATTCCTATAAAAAATCATTTAACAAAATTGACATAAGAAAAAACAAAACACTTATACCAATGAAGTAAAGTGAATCACTAGACTACATTTTCAGTAATCATACTATTAGTGATAATTTTCGTATTGCTATTCTCAGATCATTTGATGAGGAAGAAAGCAAATGATTAATATAAGACATTTTAACTCTGCCATTCCTGAGGTCATTAAGAAAATGGAATTATTGAGAAGGAAGATGTAACGGGAAAAAGTTACCCTTATGCTCTTCAATTTGAGTTGGAAGTATCAACTCATGATGTATTTCATTTTGAATAAAAACATACACACTATTCTCACACACAAATCTAGTTCTGACCATTGAGAAGTTTAGAAAGGATGACCAGTTCTGTAGAAATGCACACCTCTAGTACCCAGACTGTTACCTCCAAATACCATTTCCCTCTAAAGGGAATCAGTGCTCCTTGGAGAAATGTCCAATTTCAGGTCTTGGGGCTAGAAACATTCATGATGAGCTTAAACCATCTTCTCATCCAGATATCAACAGAGGTATAAAGCCTACTTGGGTTGTGCCAAAAGGCTGGAAAAGTCTTCCAATGACCGAAGATGGAACAATTTGCATATCAATAAAAATAATAAATGCCATATTTTGAAACATCAAGTATGGTTAATTCAACGAGCTCATACTGATACAAAAGAAATTATTATTGGACTACACTGGGGGAAATTTTAATTTATTGAAGGCTAGCAAATATAGGGAAACAGGCATTTATTTCACCTTTCATATACAAACTGTACCACTGGGTAAACAATCAGTGGAGGTAAGTTTCTCATTACTGACGTGTTCCAGCTAGTGAATGAAAAAAGAACAGAACTAGAATATTATCATTTTAAATCTTTACTAAATCAAGGCACTGAACATAAAGGGACATCGGCATCACAAAAAAGATAACCACTATGATCATGAATGATCAAGGAACACATTAGCACTAATGGATGGCCTTGAAAAAGAAAAAAAATCAAACATGTATCTAATCAACTGTCTAAATCCAATTATCAATTTACAGAAATACAGAGATTCAAAAAGGCAGAAGAATATATTAAACTACACCACAGAGATGCTTGCTACAATGAAAAACTGTAAGACAACAATGTAGTCTTGTCAAGAAAAAAAATACATAAGAAAGGAGAAAGAAAAATTAACATTAAAAAGCTTTATTTAATGAATTAATATAGAATCCCACAACCAATAATAAGAGAATTATGTATCCTTTTCAAGCAAGCATTAAATATTTAAAAACTTGACTATGTACCAGACCATAAAGAAAGCTATGGTATATTTCAAAGGAACTAAGTGACAATATTCTATCACCACAATGAAATTAATTAGAAATCAATAATTATTCAAATCAGAAATCATTAATAAGATTTTAAGATCCTATCTACTTGGAAAGGGATCTCAACCAATTACAATATGTCAACATTATTTGGATGCTGATTCAAATCAATCAATCAATCTGTGTATATGCATAATTTATATATAAACTTAAAAATGTATTTTAAAATATTTATATATTTATATACAGCTCAATCCTTTTATGATATTTATTAGATAATTATAAAATTGAAACCAACTAACACTTTGATACTAAGGAATTGTTTCTTTTAAGGTATAATAACAGTATTGGGTTTTATTTTTTTAAAAGAATCTTTATGTTTTAGAGATACATAGTAAAATATTTACAAATAAATTCAAATGCCTTCAATTCATTCACTGTAGTATCCCCAGTCTTCTTTGAGGGAAGTGGATAAGGGTAAGGATGGAGCAGGATGGATCATGGTTTGACAGATGCTGGAACTGGGTTTAGGAATGCCTGGAGTTAAATGTAATATCTTGTTTACTTTTTTATGTGTTCATAATTATAATTATGTATAAATATATATAACATGTATAAATATATATAATATATAAATATATATATTTTATACACACACACACACACACTTTTTTTTTTTTTTATTTTTTTTAAAGATTTTTATTTATTTGACAGAGAGAGATCACAAGTAGACAGAGAGGCAGGCAGAGAGAGAGAGAGGGAAGCAGGCTCCCTGCTGATCAGAGAGCCCGATGCGGGACTCGATCCCAGGACCCTGAGATCATGACCTGAGCTGAAGGCAGCGGCTTAACCCACTGAGCCACCCAGGCACCCCAACACACTCTCTTTTAAAAGAGTCTTTTTGGAAAGAACATGCCCAGCCAGTTTATAAGTTTTAAAAATCAAAGAACAAATCATTTCAATCTTTTTTCTTTCAAGGTTTGGTTTTTTTTTTTTAAGATTTTATTTATTTATCTGACAGAGAGAGCACATGAGCACAAGCAGGGTCAGCAGCAGAGGGAGAGAGAGAGAAGCAGACTCCCCGCTGAGGAGGGAGCCCAATGTGGGGTTTGATCCCAGGACCCTGGAATCATGACCTAAGCCGAAGACAGATGCTTAACTGACTGAGCCACTCAGGTACCCCCAGATCATTTGAAGCTTAAATAAACGCTTCTAGAGAACAGAAATGTAGGGAACATTCCCAACTTATTTTATGAGACAAACATTGATACCTAAGGACAATCTGAAGAAAGAAAAGACCGTATGACTTGCAAATATCAAGTATTAGCCAATATCAAGCTAGGGTGTGAAGCAGTGAAAATTTTATATACTACAAGTGGATAGATAAACTAGAATGCTTTCTTGGAAAGCAGTTTGGCATTATCTTAAAAATCTGAACACTTGTATAACCTGTGCCTAGATAATCAGCAAACAGAGAAAACCTCATACATGTTTTATCTGGAGACATGTATAAGAATGTTTGTAGCATATCATTCATA
Organism: Meles meles; assembly: GCF_922984935.1. Taxonomy (NCBI): domain Eukaryota; kingdom Metazoa; phylum Chordata; class Mammalia; order Carnivora; family Mustelidae; genus Meles; species Meles meles. The sequence continues at coordinate 75,313,102 of NC_060074.1, forward strand.
AAGGCAAAAAAAATGGCAACAACCCAAATGTCCATGAACAGGAGAATAAGTGCATTGTTTTTATTCACACAGCAGAATAACACTCAGCAATGAGAATGAATCAACTACATCTACTGCAAGAATATGCATGAACCTCAAACATACAACGAGTGAGAAAAAGCAGGTCAGTGAACACTAAAGTCATACCATTTTTAAAAAGCTCAAAAAGTAATACTAATATAATACTTAATAATGAATTGTATCTTTAAATGGCAACTCTACAGATATAAATGTAAAATAAAAGATAAACACTCCCTATTTTCTTCTAAAGGTTTTGTCCTTCACATTTAAGTTTTTAATATGTACACATATGTACACACACAAACACACACACACACAGAATGAGAAAATGAACAAAAGATGGATAAATACAAATAAATACCTTTATTTCAAGACACTGATAGCTAGGTTCTTAGGCTGGGTCATGGGTATCCAAGTGTTTTAGTATTGTTTTGTATATACATATGCTTTTTTTTTTTAATTTTTATTTTTTAAAGATTTATTTATTTGACAGAGAGAAATCACAAGAGAGGCAGGCAGAGAGAGAGGAAGGGAAGCAGGCTCTCCGCTGAGCAGAGAGCCCGATGTGGGGCTCGATTCCAGGACCCTGAGATCATGACCTGAGCTGAAGGCAGCGGCTTAACCCACTGAGCCACCCAGGCGCCCCTATACATACGCTTTTAAAGAATATATACCAAAGGATGCCTGGGTGGCTCAGTGGGTTAAGCTGCTGCCTTTGGCTCAGGTCATGATCCCAGGATCCTGGGATCGAGTCCCACATCAGGCTCCTTGCTCAGCAGGGAGCCTGCCTCTCTCTCTGCTTCTGCCTCTGCCTGCCTCTCTGCCTGCTTGTGTGCTTTCTCTCTCTCTCTCTTTCTGACAAATAAATAAAATCTTTTAAAAAACAAAGAATATATACCAAATACTGTGTTAAAAAACTGAAAACAGGGCGGCTGGGTGGCTCAGTTGGTTAAGCCACTCCCTTCAGCCCAGATCATGATCCCAGAGCTCTAGGACTGAGTCCCATATCTGGCTTCCCCAGCTCTGCAAGGAACCTGCTTCTCCCTCCCCTCTGCCTACCATCCCCACTGCTTGTGCGCGTGCGCTCTTTTTATCTCTCTCTCTCTCTCTCAAATAAATAAATAAATAAAAACTTAAAAAAAAAAAACACACACAGACAAAAACCTGAAAACAGAAAGACTCAAGAAAGAATCAAGAGAAAGCACCGACTAATAGCAGGAGCACAATGAAATCTCATGCACCAACTGAAGAAAGTAACTTCTCAGAGCACCGGGTGGCTCATTTGTTAAGTATCTGCCTTTGGTTCAAGTCATGATCCCAGGACCCTGGGATGGAGCCCCACAATGGGCTCTCTGTTCAGTGGGAAGCCTGCTTCTCCCTTTCCCACTCCCCTTGCTTGTGTTTATTCTCTCGCTGTGTCCCTCTCTGTCAAATAAATAAATAAAATCTTTAAAAAAAAAACAAAACTTCTCTGAGGCAGCTTTCAGGGAATTTACAGAGAGAACAAAGAAAAATCTAGAGATGGTGGTAAGAGAAAAGCTGAGGGAGTTTATATGCCTTTTTTCCCCATTTAAAAAGTAAAAGAAAAGATAAAGAACTTCAAATTACATTTTTTTAAAGATTTTATTTATTTATTTGACAGATAGAGATCACAAGTAGGGAGAGAGGCAGGCAGAGAGAGAGAGGAGGAAGCAGGCTCCCTGCCAAGCAGAGAGCCCAATGCGGGGCTCGATCCCAGGACTCTGGGATCATGACCTGAGCGAAAGGCAGAGGCTTTAACCCACTGAGCCACCCAGGCGCCCCTCAAATTACATTTTTGACTAGTTTAGAAACAGCAAACTATATTATGCCTAAATGGCAATTAATGTAATCTCTCTTTTATGAGTTTAGCATATCTCAATTTCACTGTTTTCCTGCTTAGGTAACAATAAGAGCTAATTTAAAATAAATATCTTAACATTTTTTTAAATAAAATAAACATCTTAGAATAAAAAGAACACAGAAAAATATTACTCTTTTAGTGAAAAACTTGTCACAGACAGCTTTATCCCCTTGTTCCAAAGAGGCTTATTTAGACTAGCTCTTAGAGACTGGCATGATGTTAAACTGTCACTGGAAGTAGAGTAAGGCCGCAGGAACAATCTCATGAGCCAGCAAGCCCTTCTGGGATCTAGGCAGATACTTCCCACACAGTCACCTCCTAGGAAGGGGGCTTTTCCTTTCTAGGAAGTGCCTAGTAATCAATTAACTAGATATATACCAACAATGAAACAGAAACATGTATTTATGAGGAAATAAACTACTTTGCTAAATTGAGCACCAATTCACATCTGAAAGATACCCACATAATACTCTCTCCTGAAAAGACAACTGAATAGAAAATGTTAACAAATATAAAATGTAATGAATGATCTCTCTGCTCTTCTACTGTGCCCTATTTGGCACAATAGTCTATTTGAACACTGAAATAATATCTCTTGAAAAATCTATCATGTCCCTTATAGCTTAACTTTTAGTGATGTGTCATTCGTTGGTTCAACATTTTTTACTTAATATGAGTTAAATTTATTTATTAGAAGTATTATTTAGTAGAAGCTACGTGTTCTACTGCTGAGAATGGATAAACTAAGATATGTTTCTACAAAGGAAATGAGCTTTTATTTCTGCAGTATTCCAGAGAAAGTTGGGCAATGCTTTCACAAAAACAAATAGATTAAAGTTTTCTGGTTTATTTCTACAGCCTTAGTGAAAAAAAAATACTCTAAATCTAAATGCTGTTGTCCCTTTGATATAACAGAACAGAGGGACAAAGTTTTTACAAGAATATGCCAAATGATTTCCAAATTCCTGTCTTAGGTTAAGCACCAATATAATTGAAAGGATACTAGGCACTAGGAGCCAGTCACTCCAGGTTTGTACCCTAGCTCTGCCACAAATTAACTGGCCTTGTAAGAAGTCAACCTAAAGGAACTCACTCCAGGCTTATTTCCCCAAACTGACAAAGAAGGCACCTGCATTAAACTATCTGTGATGTCTCTTTAAGCTCCTTAGAGGATTCTAATAAGTTGTCATCCTATGCATTTAATTTGGGCCATTCTCTCTTATATATGACCTATCTTGAGCAACGAAGAACATTTGTCATTTTCTACACACACTGGTCTTGGATCATTAGTTAGGCCTCAAAAAACAAAAACAAAAACAACAAAACAAAAAATAAAAAACAAAAACCAGAATCAGATGCAGTATTAAGAAGAGATAAGAAAACAATTTAGAATGGTGGCTGATTATCACTGCCAATAAATAACACTTTCGCTCTCATGAATGATAATACAGAATAAGGTAGAGATCCTTTTGATTATTAGTCTCCCAATTTGAGGATAAGATTAATACCAGTACTACCTCCAATTTTATCTTGTCATTTGATAGACTACAGATACTATCATCCAAGCAACAAAAGCTTTCAGAGTCACTAGGTATAATGCTGCTGAAGATAAAAGTACACGAATCTCTGAATTGCGAAAAGGGAAACTGGATAGGTAGATAACTATTTCAGAGATAAGACAATACATAAGGAAGTATTTAGGTGAGCAACAAGAGAAGAATATTCAATAGCTAACGAAAAACATTAGAGAAGCGAGGAGGAAGAAAGTCATCTAGAAGAAAAATTAAGAAAAGATGACGAGCAAGGAAATGTGAAATCATGTGGGAAGAACAAGGTGTCACTAAAACAACTACTACGTGTTTATTTGATCAATGTTGTCGACACCTGGTAATAAATCCTTCTTATGGATAATTCTATGAAGTAAAACATACTCTTGCTTCTAGGAACAGCAATATTTATACCAAAGTTATACTTTAAAAATACTTAGAATACAGGCATGCCTGGGTGCCTCAGTGGATTAAGTGTCTGCCTTCAGCTCAGGTCATGATTCCAGGGTCCTGAGATGAAGCCCTGTGTTAGGTTTCCTACTCAGTCTGCTGCTCCCTCTCCCTTTGCCCCTCCTCCCCAACTCATGCTCTCTCTCACCTCTTCCTCTGTCAAATGAATAAATAAAATAATAATAAAAAATAAAAATATTTAGAATATAAACAAAAACACAAACTTAATTACAACAGCCCAAATGATCCAAATAACACCAAGGAAAATAATTTTTAATTAAACAAACATCTACACTGAATTTAATTATATATAGTTCTAAGTATCAAAAAGGGCTGTGTTGAACTGTACCGTAAAGTTGAGTATGTTTGTCAGTTCATTAGCCAGCATTTGAAATGTCTTACTCTCATCTCATTAGGGATATTACAGGCTTTTTAATAAGTGCCTAGTGCTTATTTACTTGGGAAGATACTCTAGCTGAATCTTCAGAGTCTAAAAGAAAACAATATGGAGATAACAAGAAACTTCATAGTTGAGTTTTAAACATCAATCTATGACATTAGATCCAAGCAGACAGGAAATGTGTCTTCTATTTTACCCTCTAAGATGCAAGGTGTTTAGCCACTATGAATTCATATATATCATGAGACCAACAAAGCAAAGCATTTCTGAGCAGATGCCTATGCTTAAGCAGGATGTGACGGGCTCTTCATAAAAGGGATCTTTTCTCCTACTGAGTGTTCGCAGCTTTAGTTTCTACACCACTTGCCTCTGCTCACTTTGCATGATCTCAGAGCAACACTTCCTGTGTGCCCTTGGCATGAACAGCACACATCCCACAAGTCAGAAGTACTCACTCACCATGGCAATATTCAGGCCTCCCGCTTTCAAACTTTACTTTACTCTCTTCCCTCGCTATACTTCTGTTTCTCCTCTTTGGGATGCAGTTTCCCATTCAACTATCAGGGTAACACCTTTCCTAATGGAACCCAGCAGCCCAGATTGCTTTCCCCTACAATGCTAGCACACCTTTCCACTAAGTCTATACCATAGTCAAGTTAACCAATGATTAAAGAGTATAAGATAAAAGCAGAGGGAAAATGCAACTCATTTCTGCTTAGGATGTAGAAGGCTGGAAAGAACAATGCTCCAACCCTTACACCACCATCTCCACCATTAAAATGATGCAAGTTAATCTGAAAAATGAAAACTTTTCTTGAACCCATGAGGGTTAACAGGACAACCAACTAACTTGAGATCTAAGGATAGACCAGTGCCTTCGAGAAAAGATGGGGCTGGAGCACTTGTTTACCTGGGAAAAATGCCTGACATGATAGAAGCCAGGAAAGAATTCAGCTAACATTTTTAATGCATTGCTAATAGCCAAATGTGAACTAATGTGAAAATAGAGAACCCCTGGGAAGCATGGACACGAAGAACTCCATCACTTGAGGGCTCTTCTCCACAGACCTCCTAGGAATCATGAGAAAGACTGGGATAATGAAGATCAGAAACTTCAACAAAACAGTCTCTCTCAGAGTACAGGCCTGGGGGATGCAAATAGTAGCCACCACTGGAAAGGCATGAAGCTGAAGAATGGCAGAGATTCTTCAACTCTATCTCTTCTAGAGAATAAAAACCTTCATGACCTGAGGGAAAAGCAGCAAACCCAAATGACCTTAGAGCACAAATACAGCCCCATGGTAGCTAGAGGGAAGGAAAAGAAAAGCCCTCTATCCTACTAGAGACAAGAATATATGATGAGCCCAGGGTATCACAGGCCTCCTAAACCTGAGTTGAGGGCCCTATTCCCTAGACTCAGTGTCACAAAGCCAGCCTAAGACTGAGGCTGAACCAGAACAACAGAAAATGCCCCTTTGACAAATATTGAATAGGGGCGCTTGGGTGGCTCAGTGGGTTGAGCCTCTGCTATTGGCTCAGGTCATGATCTCAGGGTCCTGGGATCGAGCCCCGCATCGGGCTCTCTGCTCAGCGGGGAGCCTGCTTCCTCCTCTCTCTTTGCCTGCCTCTCTGCCTAGTTGTGATCTCTGTCTGTCAAATAAATAAATAAATAAATCTTAAAAAAAAAAATACATGCTGAAGGTTCTCATGGAAAAAGTGCAAGACAACATGCAAGAAGAAATGGGGAATTTCAACAGAGATAGAAATTTAAAAAATAGAAATGTTACAAACTGGGAATGCAAGCTGGTGCAGCCACTCTGGAAATAGTATGGAGATTCCTCAAAAAAGTTGAAACTAGGGCTACCCTATGACCCAGTTATTGCACTACTGACCTATGCCCCAATGTTTATAGCTGCAATGTCCACAACACCCAAACTATGGAAAGAGCCCAGATATCCACTGACAGATGAATGGATAAAGAAGATATGGTGTATATATATATATATATATATATATATATATATATATATATATATATATACAATGGAATATTATGCAGCCATCAAAAAAGCAATCTTGCCATTTGCAGCAACATGGATGGAACTAGAAGGAATAATGCAAAGTGAAATAAGTCAATCAGAGAAAGACAATTATATGAACTCACTGATGGGTGTAATTTAAGTAACAAGGCAGGAGATCATAGGGGAAGAGGATAAAAAATGAAACAAGACAAAACCAGAGAGGGAGAAAAACCATAAGAGACTTGTTTTAGGAAACAAACTAAGGGTTGCTGGAGGGGAGGAGGGTAAGGGGAATGAGGCAGTTGGGTGATGGACACTGGGAAGAGCATGTGTTGTAGTGAGTGCTGGGTGTCATGTTAAGACTAATGAATCACACACCTTTAACCCTGAAACAAATAATACACTATATGCTAATTTTAAAAAATTGGGGTACCTGGGTGGCTCAGTTGTTAAGCATCTGCCTTCGGCTCAGGTGATGATCCCAGGGTCCTGGAATTGAGCCCCACATCAGGCTCCCTGGTCAGCAGAAAGCCTGCTTCTACCCTCTCCCACTCTACCTGCTTGTGTTCCCTCTCTCACTGTCCCTCCCTCCCTCCCTCTCTCTCTCTCTGTGTCAAATAAATAAACAAAATCTTTAAAAAAAAAAAAAAAAAAAAAGGAAAGAAAAAAGAAATGTCACAAACCGAAAACATGGTAACGTAGATAAAGTAATCTTACAATGAATGGGTCTCAACAAACTCAATAAAGACAAACAAACAGTAACTTGAAAATGGATCAACAGAAAATACCCAAACTGAAACACAAAGAGATAAAACAGAAATAAATAAATAAATCAGAACAACCCAGAATGCTGAGAAATTTTCAAATAGTCTAAGATACATATAATCGGACTTCTAGAAGAAATAGAAAAAGAAAATGGGGTGAAGAAAATATTTGAAAAGAAAATATCTAAGAATTTTCCAAAATTGATGGCTGACATCAAACCAGAGATCCAATAAATGCAGAGAACACCAAAGAGAACAAATACCAAATAAAATACACCTAGGCATTATATAATAAAAATGCTGAAAATCCCAAAATAAAGTGAAAATCTTTTTTTTTTTTTTAAAGATTTTATTCACTTATTTGACAGAGAGAGAGATCACAAGTAGGCAGAGCAGCAGGCAGAAAGAAAGGGGTAAGCAGGCTCCCCACCGAGCAGAAAGCCTGACGCAGGGCCACCCAGGAGCCCCTAAAGTGAAAATCTTAAAGGTGGCCAACAGGGAAAAAGATATATGGCACACAGCAGGCCAAGGATACAAATAGTAGAACTCTCCTCAGAAGCTATGGGAATGAGGGGAGCCTGTGTGGCTCAGTGGGTGAAGCCTCTGCCTTCAGCTCAGGTCATGATCTCAGGGTCCTGGGATCAAGCCCCTCATTGGGCTTTCTGCTTGGCAGGGAGCCTGCTTCCCCTTCTCTCTCTGCCTGCCTGCTTTTGATCTCTCTCTCTCTCTGTCAAATAAACAAATAAAATCTTAAAAAAAAAAAAGAAGATATGGGAATGAGAAGTCAATGGTGTTATATAGTTAATGTGCTAAAAGAAAAAAATAATGAAACAAAATTCCATACCCATTGAAAATATCTTTCAAAACTATAACAGAAACAATAGGTTTTTTTTAAGGAAAACAAAAGCTAAAAAAATTCAAAGCCTAACAGACCTGCTCTGCAAGATATGTTAAAGGAAGTCCTTTAGGCAGAAGGAACATATCAAACAAAAAGATGAATCTCCAGAAAGAAATGAAGAACACCATAAGTGGCATAAAGAAAGATAAAATTCATTTTTTTTATTATTTTAATTGCTGTAAATAAACTATCAGTGGCAAAAATAGTAACCATCTATGGTGTGTTTACAGAACAGGAGAAGTAAAATGTATGACTACAATGGAAGTACTGGATATATACTGTTTTAAGTAATTTCTACTACATATTAATTGCTGTATTATTTAGGTAAATAAAGATGTACATTGTAAACTTAGGGCATGCACATAAAATTTTCTTAATAAGGGATATAAACTACAAAGAGATAAAATGTAATCGTAAAAAATAATCCAAAAGAAGGCAAAAAAAGAACCAAAAAGTACATAAAATCTAGCAAGATGATAGATTCTAATCCACCTGTATCAATAATTACACTGAATATAAATGGTTTTATGAAACACTGTAAAGGACATATTATCAGAATGGATATGAAAGCAAGACCCAAGGATACTATAAGAAGCCCACTTTAAATATAAAGAAATAGGTAAATAGATAAGTAAAAAGGTAATATGGAAAAAGATACAACATGCCAACACTAGTCAAAAGTAAGCTGAATAGCTATACTAATGTCAAACAAGGTACAGTTCAGAACCAGATACAGTATCAAGGATAAAAAAACTTTTAACAGGTTGTGGCAGGAAAAATATGACAGAATTATTTAAATTTGTATTCCATCTGGAACTTCTTTCTGATCTACAATAAGATGTACTTTTTACACAAGACAGATGAAGACAGAGTGTCCATAGGAAAGGACAGATAACTTTTTTCATGGATCAAAACCAAACCAGATACTAAAAATAATTATGACATATCACACAAAATAGACTCCAATTTCAAAATGTCCAGGATTTCCTAGTATTAGCTAAATGTCCTCTCAGTAATACAATACTTTTTTTGTTTAAATAAGAAGTTCTACTTACTCAAAGTTTATAAAGAGTGATACAAATGAAAACAAGAAAAAATTTATAGTCTTTAACAAAGAATCATAATATATTCCACAAGTATCTGAATGTCAATTACATACTCATCATTGCTTAGGCACTGACTCATCACTGCACAAGCTCAGCTTAGTTTCCAACAATGAGCAAATAAAATACCAGCAATATGCTATTTTTAAAGATACAACACATTTCTGCTTTTTAATAGAGTTTATTTACCTCAAAGCCAAGTCTATCCTTCTCTTTCCAAAAACAAAAATGTGTTACTTTCTTATCCCAGAATTCATCAGGCTTCACTACACAAACAAGGGACACCTCAGCTGGAACAACATTCTATAAAATACAAAAAAAATAAAATAAAATAAATTATAAATTATACATGTAAAATGAATAATTTATTAAAGTTATAAATTACTGGGTTTTCATGATTGGGCTAATTAAAAGACCCTTGGAAAAGAATTAAAATAATAAGAAATACTCCAAGCTTCAAAACATACATGGCAATAAAGAAATAGTTGGAAAGACAAGTTGATTCAGAAAAGATTTCAATGTAATATACACAGTACATGTGAACTATTTTTGTGTTGTACCGAATCTAATAGGTATATATTCAGATTAAACTGTAAGACAATTTTTAATTGGCAAACTACTACATTTGGTTTTTCTACTATATGAAAAAAAATTTTTTTAACACAATCATCTTGGGAGAATTTCTTCAAAAGTGTAAAATCAATTTTCTCATAAAATAAATATCTTACTGGCCATTATGCAAAAAAGCCCAAATTCTGCTTGATTATTAACTTGAAGAACCAGACTAGCTAATCTCTGACAAATACAATTTCATATTTAATAGATATAGTTATTCATATAACCTAAAGAAGAATGGAAGTTAACATTTATTGAGTTAATAAAATATTCCATGTATATTTTATCAGCAAACCCCATACAGTCTATCTTTAAATAAGATCTTAAACCTATCCATTTCTACCACCCACATTGCTGATCGAGTCCCACCTGCTTCTCCCTCTGACTCTGCCTGCCACTCTGTCTGCCTGTGATCCCTCTCTCTCTCTCTGACAAAAAATAAAAAATCTTTAAAAAAAAAACCAGGCCGCTTTCCTCTCTTCACATTTTTTCATGCTCACAGTAAAATTCAAACTCCTTTCCAAAGCCTAGAAAGCCCTCCAAGCTCAGGGCCCCACTGACCCTCAGACCTCAGCTCATACCCTCCCCTCTTAGCTCATACCCCCACCACAGCCATACAAAGCTTCCTGCTGTTGCTGGAATGTAACAAGTTTGTTTCCACCTGAGGCTTATACCCTTGATGTTTCCTCTGGAATGTTGTTTGCCCTATACACCTAGAAGAATGCTCCCTCCATTAAGATTCTACTCAAACACTCCCTTTTCAGAGAGACCTTCCCTGACTACCCTATCTAAAGTTGCACCATCTGATTCAGTCATCTTCTACTACTGTATGTTGCCTCATAGCACTTATCACTGTCTGCTGTTACATTAATTAGTAGTTAGCCTAATTACTTACTGACTCCTTAAGTAGAACATTAGCTTCCCAATGGCAATTACCTTATCTATCATGTCACTACTATATCTCCAGCTTATGACAGTGCCTGGCATATAGAAAACACTACATAAATATCTGTTGAATAAATGAATTCACATTAACAAGGAAATCTCATTCTCCCAATTTTACAGGAGAGTAAACTGAGTTTCAAAGAAACTTGTCCAATATAACAGAGTTGTTTACTGGTGGTACTAAAACAGAAACCAGGTCTGACTCTAAAGTTCTACCATACTATTTCAAATGTTCTACACCAGGAGTCAGTAAATTCTTTCCAAAAGTGTAGATAATAAATATTTTAGGCTTTGCAGGCTAAGCAAAGTCTCTACTGCAACTACTTCAAGTCTGTCATTGTAGTATGAAAGCAACTATAAAAAATATAAATGAATAGACATAGCTGAGTTTCAATAAAACTTTATTTACAAACTCTAGGGGTCAAATACCATTTAAGATGATAAATTGCACAACTGAATAATAATAAATTATGGTTACAATTAATTATTATTAATTAGGAGAAAATAGAAATCTTTCAATTTAAACACATTTTGGGGCACGTAACAAATCTGGTGCCCTCTGCAATGACTGGGTTATAAGTAAGATAAATAAATTCAACAGTATCAGAAGTTATCAGAGGTTGGGAAATCTAGGCTAGACTGAGGTTTATTTATATATTGACTAGTGTAAGGCTATTACTTCAAAATGACTGAATATGAAAGTTGTGAGAAACAAGAAAAACCAAACCACTCATTTTAGAGAATATTAGTTACAAACAAAGCCAACATTAAGCTCTGGGATCCCAAATAACTGGTACTAGTACCTTCTGAAATAAAAGCAATGAATGATTATGTATGTAAAAACTGTTTGACTAGGAGTAAACAAAAGGCCATTGCAACTTCTGAAAATATTAACTATTAATAAATCCAAAAGTTGTTAAAATACCTATCAGAAAAGAAATCGCAAGAGGGGATTAAATCATCCACTGATTGTTCTTCAAAACTGCCACTGATCAAAGTCCAGTTCATACAGCAAGTCCCAAACAGGTCATCTGTGACACAGTTGAATGACAGGATGAAAGGAAGAACACAAGGTCATAATTAATGGATTTCTCACCTAATAGTTATTTTAACAACTTTTACAAGAAGAGTTCATCTTTAGGGTTGGGATATAAAAGTGTTGGGAATACACCAGACCAAAAAAGTGATGGAATACCAATCTGTGCTCCCTTAAAAAACTGATCCTCTGTGGGCTATATCCTTTCCAACCCAAAGGAGTGATTCTAATGATAAAGGTTTAGGCCACACATTTAAGAAGAAGGTAATGGATAGATAATTTGGATAGATCTCCAATACCCCCCACATTGGAAAATATACCCTTTGTAAAGGATAAAGCCAAGACTTGGGGGTTAGGCTGTGTTAAATTCCAACTGCAGCTCTTTCCCATGTTCATTATAAGAACCTGGTTAAGTTATTTAAAATCTTTGAGCATGGGGGTGTGTGGGTGCCTCAGTAGGTTAAGCATCTGCCTTCGGCTCAGGTCATGATCTCAGGGTCCTAGGATCAAGCCTGGCATCAGGCTCCCTGCTCAGCAGGAAGTCTGCTTCTCACTCGCCTCTGCTCATGCTTTCTCTCTCTCAAATAAATAAATAAAATCTTTTTAATAAGTGAAATGAAATGAAATAAAATAAAAACTCCGAGCCTCAGCTGATCTTTGGGATAATAGAATCTACCTCCCAAGGTTGTGAGGATAAAATTAAATGAGATTAATTTATAGGAAGTTTAGTACACTACCCAAACCATATTGAGCACTGAAATCCCCTTTTCAAATCCACCCCCCAAAATTCCCTTTTTCTAATCCCAAATAAAAAATAAAACATTAAAAACCATTCTTCTTAATTATCATTTAAAATTCTAAATTATGGAGCACCTGGGTGGCTCAGTCAGTTGAGTATCTGGCTTCAGCTTGGATCATGATCTCAGGGTCCTAGGATGGAGTCAGCAGAGGATTCCCTGCTCAGCGGGAAGCCTCCTTCTCCCTCTCCCTCTGCCAATCCTGCTTGTGCTCTTTCTTTCTCCCTCTCAAATAAATAAATAAAATCTTAAAAAAAAAATAAATGAAAATGAAATAAAATTTGAAATTATACTTCTTTCCACAGAACCCAAAAGCAGCTACTAATTATTTCTCAATTCATTTAAAATACTTGATCTTTCTTTCAATGTCACTGATATTTACCTAACTGAATATTCACTATCCCATATAACTGTCAACTTCTATTTTTCCCAAATTGACCTGCCATCAAATCCCTTCATTATATTTGTTTTATCTCTGAGCTATCACTAAGTCAGTGTCCCTGCTAGGAATGGCCTTTTCACTTTCTTTCATCTAAATTAGATAATCTCTTTTACTTAACTCACTTAATTTCTACATTTTCTTGAAGACTTTCTAAGGAAACAGAGATACATTAGAGCAATCTGCCACCTTTAAATCACTCAGAATGGTTTATTTTTCCATTTCAGATCACAACATCCTCAATACCCTAATAATAAAGCAAAGAATGTTTACTAGGTAGATAGGTACCTAGTACAAGCAAAGATCGTGAAATCTTCCTGTGAGAACACAGGGAAACACAAAAACTAGTATCAGACCAAAAACTTTGCAACTGCAGCTATTTATTAAATGTTGGTTTGGCGACTGCTTAAGTTCCTAAGGATACAGCTGTCAAGTACATTTCTTCCAGGAAGTACCATAAATCCTGGTACTCTTTAGAGGAAAGTACAGAACAGAAGGAAAAGACTGCTCAGAACCACATGAGAAGCTCTTCCAGACTAGACTTACCCAGTCCTGCTGCCACCTACAGTTTCAGAACGGAGGAGAGAGGGGACGATGTAGGTATCACAGCACACAGAAGCTCCCAGGTAAGTCTGACAATATCTTACACTTTTGGACTCACTGGCCTACTTACTAAATTATTTAAACACAACACACTATTTTTGACCATTTACAAATCTTTAGAATAGGTCTCAAATTTATTTTACTATTCAAATCAAACCTCTCAGAAATGAATTTTAAAAATCCAGTGGTGTGCATTTCGGAACTCAGTCACTGCTGAGAAGGTTGGGCACAGTGAAATAAATGAAATGCATTTGCCATTATCACTTTATCTGTTGCTATAAAATAAAACCATTTCCTAATAGTCAAAAATAAAATTACCTGTAGCATTAAGACTACTGTTTTCACCACATTCCACTGTGATTTTCTGCCATCCACAATCACGGTAAATCCTCTAGCCTTACACTTTTCACTGAAACAAACAAACAAACAAAATTACAAAGTATTAAAACAGACTTCATACTTTATAATCCCAGATAAAGTCTATAGCTTAATCATATAGGACACAGAATTAATCTCACTTGGTTTGATTTACACTGTCTTTAATAAAATTCTTCAAAGTATCCTTTCACTTTTTTCAAGCAATTTGAGTTTTCTCCTTTTAGGAAACACTGACAATTTACAAACTAATTTGGCAAGAAAATTACTCTAAAAGTACAGGGAAAATGTGCTAAAAAGAGAAGAAATCAAAACAACATTCAGTCTCAAGAGCCTTTCAATTTTTTCATTTATAAAATGGGATCCCAGTGAAGTATTTAACTAATGACTGCCAAGTGCATACACACTTCTTGCCTCTCCTTCCTGCCAGAAGTAAAAGTGATAGTTTAAAACAGGTAAAAAATAGGGGCACCTGAGTGGCTCAGATGGTTAGGCAGCTGCCTTCGGCTCAGGTCATGATCCCGGGGTCCTGGGATCAAGCCCACATCGGGCTCTCTGCACAGCAGTGAGTCTGCTTCTCCCTCTCCCTCCATAATCTCTCTCACTTTCACTCTCTTTCAAATAAATAAATAAAATCTTTTTTTTTAAGGGGGGGGCGTCTGGGTGGCTCAGGGCGTTAAGCCTCTGCCTTTGGCTCAGGTCATGATCCCAGGGTCCTGGGATCGAGCCCCACAGCAGGCTCCCTACTAGGCAGGGAGCCTGCTTCTCTCTCTCTCTGCCTGCCTCTCTGCCTACTTGTGATTTCTGTCAAATAAATAAATAAAATCTTTAAAAGCGGGGAGCTGAAAATAGAGTGAGCTATTATTAAACCACTGGAAATGGATTTTTTGGTGTTCTTTTGGGAAAATTTAATGAAGTGAGGTAGTATTTGGTCTGCATAGTAGTTGAAAACTTGACTACACCATGTCTGAACATACACCCCCTTCACCTTTGCATTCTCAGTTACTTGACCAGCAAAATATTCTCTTGAGTGTTAGAATATGCTACTGCTATATATTACATTCAATTATTCCAGTATTAACTAAAAACTTCTCAGAAGCCTACCCTAGTAAAATACAACTACACTAAAAAACTCCATGCTAAAGACCAAACTCCATAGCTACTTCATGTTTATTATTTTTTTACTTATAAAATGAATTCAGTGCGAGGATCTCAACTGCTCTCTCTCCAGTACAGCAGAAGAAACTGCAGTTTTGCTTAGCAGAGCAAGGATTTGGTAGTGAAACCTCTCCACACTCAAAGTCCTATCAATCACATACATTATAGAAAAGGTAATTGGCAAACCCTTTCCTAAGATTTAAATCCAGCATTCCAGGGGATTTTACTTATCCCGCCTTACTTCCTCCAAGTTTTCACATTAGACTCAAGAGGTGTCTTGGAGAGGTAATGTCTAAATCTACCAAGCAACAGTAAGGTTAGAAGTATGAGGATGTTACTGCTAAAGATTTATAAGAACAGGGGTCTCTGTAGGCAGGGACAGAAGCTGAGCTTCCAAAGAATAAGCAATGGTTCAAAAGATAAGACAAACTGAAATATACGTCCGTACAAAAAACATGCAAACAAACGTTCACAGCAGCATAATTCCTAATAGCCAAAAGTAGAATCAAATGTCCATCAGTGATGAACAGAAAAAAACAAAATATAGTAATCTATATAACAGAGTATTATCCACTATAAAAATGAATGAAGTACTGGGGCACCTAGGTGGCTCAGCCAGTTAAGTCTTCAGCTCAGGCCATCTCAGGATCCTGGGACTGGATCCTGAGATGTCCTGTGGTACTTTCTTCTCAATTGGCATGTGCTTCTCAGAGATACAGGTTACATGACCATTTTGTTAAAGAAGTTTTACACAATAACACATTTTTATTTCAGACGGAATCTGCTTCTCCCTCTCTCCCTCCCCCTGTGCTGGTGCTCTCTCTTTCTCACATAAATAAAATCTTAAAAAAAAAAAAAAAAAAAAGAGAGAGAGAGAGGGGACTAAAGTACTGATACATGCTACAACATGGATAAACCTTGAAAACATTAAGCTAAGTGAAAGCAGCCAGAAACAAAAACCCACATATTGTATGATTCCACTTATATGAAATGTTCAGAATAAACAAATATACAGAGACAGCAGATCAGTAGCTGCCAAGGGCTAGGAGGAGGAGAGAATGGGGAATGACTGCTAATGGGTGCAACATTTCTTTTCAGGCCAATGAATAAGAGTGTATAATGGTCACGCAACCTTGTCAATACACTGAAAAACACTAAATTGTATACTTTAAAAGGCTGATGTTTAAGGTATGTGAATTACAACTCAATAAAAAAATGGTGAAGTACTCCATTTTTGGATTTTGCATTTTAAAGTAAATGACTCACTAAGTATTCTTTGGCGGGGGGAATGTGAGGCAATATAGTGATCACTTTGGATTAGCAAAAACATATAAAAAACTTGGATGGGGAAGCAAATCTGACATCTAATTGCTAGTTGTAGGATCAGGTAAGGAGGAAATTCTTAGAGTTCCGCCAACAAGCCACCTAGGAAGACCACTATAACTCAAATAGGATACAAGTAACTTAGGTAAGGATACTTCACCAAAAGAGACCGACCTAGGTAAGGCAGCTGGCTATTGAGTGGTCTTCAGAAAAGTAAATGCAACTCAGGGTCTCTACCAATGCCTCATGGAAATCTGCAAGCGGGAGAGATAAGACACAGAGTTGTCCAGTAGGAGGCCGTCCCTTGTTGGTACTACAGCCAAGAGAAATGTGCCATCCCTATAATGTGGTACTTTCTTCTCAATTGGCATGTGCTTCTGAAGAGATACAGGTTACATGACCATTTTGTTAAAAAAGTTTTACACGAGTAACACGTTTTTATTTCAAAGCACACTCTAAATTAATCTGTATATTAAGAGAAAAATATTGAAACTTGCAAATACCATCTGCAGTGATCTTAAGGGCATAAAATACTCTAAATTTAATCTCTTAGGATACTTAAAAACTGACTTAATCATAATTTTCTCACATTTTGCTAATATAATGAAAATTCATACAACTGAAAGATACTATTTGAAAACTGCAAAACCAAGTGATCTTTCAAATACATGAAAGGATTGTTTTTCTTTTTCTTTTCTTCATTCCTACAAGTGAAGTGATAGTTTCAAGTGTTTTTTAACATACTTCAGAAGCATGTTCTGTCCTTTATAAAAGGGTATGTCAGAGGAGCTGCAGTACTAGTATTAATAAACTCTTACTGCTTTTAACATGGGTGGCTCAGTGGGTTAAACCTTGCCTTCAGCTCAGGTCTGATCTCAGGATCCTGGGATTGAGCCCTGCATCAGGCTCTCTACATCACGGAGCCTGCTTCCCTCTCCTCTCTGCCTGCCTCTCTGCCTACTTGTGATCTCTCTCTCCGTCTCTCTCTGTTAAATAAATAAAATATTTAAAAAAAAAAAAAAAGAACAATGACAAAGAAATCTCTTCACTATCTCCTTGTTCTTCTCTCATTAGAGCTTTTAGAGGGTGAAGTGGCTGAGTTAAAACTTCGGTTAAGAGGAGAGGCTCCTTAACAAGCCTACTCACTTTGATTAGAAACAGACGGTCAATGGATGTCTCGGGTCCAGTAGCTAATTTCTGTGATTACAACTAAGGGTTCCTTCTTTTCCATTCATACAGCTCTGCTTCCATTTACATTACGGCAACTAATTTCACTTATGCTTCTATTATAATTACTTGTTTACAATTTATCTTCATTAGATAACATGCTTCCAGAAAGCAAGGATATTATCTTACTGATACCCTGGCAGCTTTTAGCACATTGCTTTAAACACAGACAGTCTTCAAAGATGTTAGAGGGTACACTACACATCACTCCCTAGTCAGAAAGCAACAATGGCTTTCCTTCTCCTTCAGAACTGAAGCCTTTACCATGGCCTACAACATCCTCTATGATCTGATTCTAGCCTTTCTCATCTGACCACAGTTCTAAAACTCTGAACCTCTCTCAAACTGCTCCCACCATACCACCTCCTTGTTGATCCCACATTGTGCTGATCCTGTTCCTGCCTCAGGGTCTTTGCACTAACTCTCTCTGTCATAAATGTTCTTTCTTAAATGCTCTTCCATTAGATATCTGTATAGCTTCATCACTCCCATCATCTCTGGTAAAACATTATCCTATTATTTTGTAAAATATTGCCACACATGCCATCTTCTCTTCTTTTCATGCTTTGTTTTCATAGCATTTATGAACATACAATATATTGTGAATTTATTTGTAGTATTCATTGGATCATTACATATAAGGCCCATAATAAGGGCAGGACTGGGTCTCCTTTGTTCACCCATTTTCTTAGCATCTGGAACAATGAGAAGCTTATTATAGGGTCTTACATATATACTGAGTGACTAAAGACTTATGATCTTAATGCCTATGTGATTTTTGGTAAATCATTAAACCTCTGCATTCTGATCTTTATTCTGTAATATAAATGAGTTTTTCTACAATTAGGAAGAACTGACTTAAGATCCAAGTTTGAATTTTTTTTTAAATCAAAACTTGAAAAAAATGGAAAGGTAAATTTTATAGACTTTGAATCACTACAGAATCAATAGTAATCTGATAAAGATTAATTTGGGCAAGTACTTGGCAGTATTTCTACAAAAGATTTAAGAATAGAAAAGGTGGGGGGCACCTGGGTGGCTCAGTGGATTAAAGCCGCTGCCTTCGGCTCGGGTCATGATCTCAGGGTCCTGGGATCGAGCCCCGCATCGGGCTCTCTGCTCCGCAGGGAGCCTGCTTCCTCCTCTCTCTCTGCCTGCCTCTCTGCCTACTTGTGATCTCTCTCTCTGTCAAATGAATAAATAAAATCTTTAAAAAAAAAAAAAAAGAATAGAAAAGGTGGTTAGTCTAGATGATTGTTAAGGTACTTTCCAACCCTAACGATGTTCCATGATTCTACAATTGCATGATCAACAAGTTCCCTTTACACTAGAAAAATACTGATTTTTTTAAATACAGGTATTTTATTTTTTAATTGTTTTTCCATTCTTTTCTTTTTTTTTTTTAGGACTTTATTTATTTACTTGAGAGAGATTTAAGATTTTATTTATTTATTTAAGAGAGAGAATGAGAAAAAGAGAGAGAGCATGGGGAGGGGGGTGGTCAGAGAGAGAAGGAGACTCCCTGCTAAGCAGGGAGCCAGATGTGGGACTCAATCCTGGGAACCCCAGGATCATGACCTGAGCTAAAGGCAGTCACTTAACCAACTGAGCCACCCAGTCACCCCAGGTATTTTACTTTATTTTATTTTATATTTTTTAAAGATTTTATTTGATAGAGATCACAAGTAGGCAGAGAGGCAGGCAGAGGGAGAGGGAAGATGGCATGTGTGGCTCTGCTGAGCAGAGAGCCCAATGCGGAGCTTGATCCCAGGACCCTGAGATCATGACTGAGCTGAAGGCAGAGGCTTAACCCACTGAGCCACCCAAGCTCCCCCCAGGTATTTTATTTTTATTGTACTTTGCTTTACTGCACTTCATAGATACTACATTTTTTATAAATTAAAGGTTTGTGGCAACCCTGCATCCATCAACTCTATAGGGGCATTTTCCCAACAGCTTTTGCTCGCTTTATGTCTCTGTGTCGTATTTTAGTAATTCCTGTAGTATTTCAAACTTCAAATTATTATATTTTTTATGGTGATCTGTAATCTTTGCTGTTCCTACTGTAATTGTTTTGGGGTGCCATATACCATACCCTTGTAAAATGGAGAATTTACTAAGTGTTGCGTGTTCTATCTACTGGTTGTTCCCCTGTCTCTCCCTCTCCTTGGGCCTCCCTAGTCTCTGAGACACAATAATACTGAAATTAGTCTAATTAATTACCCTTCAGTGGCTTCTAAGTGTTTAAGTGAAGTGACAAGTCTCATGTCTTTTACTTTGAAACAGAAGCTAAATATGACTAAGCTTAGTGAGGAAGGCATGAGCTACAGGCTAAAAATAACACAGGCTAAATAAAAGCTAGGTCTCCTGCACCAGTAAGCCAAGTTGTAAATACAAAATATATTTATGGAAGGAAATTAAAAGTGAACAAATGAATAATAAGAAAGCAAAACATTCTTGTTACTGATATGGAGAGAGTCTGAGTGGTCTGGATAGAAAACCAAACCAGCCACAACAATCCCTTAAGTCAAAGCCTAATTTAGGGCAAGGCCCTAATTTTCTTCGATTCTAGGAAGGCTGAGAGAGGTGAAGAAGCTGCAGGAGAAAGTCTGAAGCTAGCAGAGGTTGGTTCATGAGGTTTAATCAAAGAAGCCATCTCTGTAATGTAAGTACAAGGTAAAGTTGCAAGTGCTGTATAGAAGCTGCAGGAAGTTCTCCACCAAAACATCTAGCTAGGATCATTAACGGAAATGGCTACACTCTACAACAGATTTTCAATGTAGACAAACAACCTTCTACTGGAAAAAGATGCCATCTAGGACTTGTACAGCTAGAGAGGAGAAGTCGATGTGGCTTCAAAGGACAGGGGCACCTGGGTAGCATAGTCAGGTAAGTGTCTGACTCTTGGCTTTGGCTCAGGTTGTGAACTCAGGGTCCTGAGACTGAGCCTCATGTCTGGCTCCATAATCAGCACAGAATCTGCTCAAGACAATCTCCCTCTCCTTCGCCCCCAACCACCCCAGGGCATGCTCTCTCATGTGCACTCTCTAAAATAATTAAATAAATCTTTAAAAAAAAAAAAAATCAAAGGACAGACTGACTCTTTCAGAGGCTAATGCAGCTGGTGACTAAATTGAAGCCAATGCTCATTTACCATTCTGACAATCCTAGGGCACCTGGGTGGCTCAATTAGTCAATTAGTCAGTTAGATTTGATATCAGCTCAAGTCTTGATCTCAGGGTCGTGAGTTCAAGCCCCAATGGGCATAAAGACTACTTTAAAAGAATTTAAAAATAAAAAGGAATTATGCTAGGGTGCCTGGGTGGCTCAATGGGTTAAGCCTCTGCCTTCAGCTCAGGTCATGATCTCAGGATCCTGGGATCAAGCCCCACATCGCATGGGACTCTCCACTCAGCAGGGGGCCTGCTCCCCAGCCACAATCTGCCTTTGACTACTTGTGTTCTCTGTCTGTTAAAAAAAAAAAAAAAAAAGGAATTATGCTAAATCTACAATGCCTGTGCTCTATAAATGAAACAACAAACTCTGGATGAAAATACATCTGTTTACAACACGGTTTACTGAAAGGGTTTAAGCTCACTGTAGAAACCTACTGCTCAGGAAAATACCTTTTAAAGTATAACTGCTCGTTGACAATCCTTCTGATCACCGAAGAGCTCTGATGGAGATGTACAATGAGATTAATGCTATTTTCATGCTTCCTAACATGACATCCATTCTCCAGCCCATGGACCGAGGGGTAACTCTGACTTTCAAGTCTTATTATTTGAGAATATTTCATTAATCCATAGCTGCCAGAGATAGTGATTCCTCTAATGGATCTGGGCAAAGTAAACTGAAAGCCTTCTGGAAAAGATTCACTGTTCTAAACCCTATTAAGAACATTCATTGATTGATGGGAAGAGGTTAAAATATCAACATTAACAAAAGTTTGGAAGAAGTTGATTCCAACCCTCATGAATGACTTAGGGATTCAAGACTTCAGTGGAGGAAGTAAATGCAAATAAGGCTTTTCTGTGATATTCATTCACTGCAGTGGTCTAGACTTGAACCTGCAATTATCTCCAAGATTTGCCTGTATATACTGAATATACTGTTGAAAGAAAATGTTAAGACAAAAAAGTTTTCAATATTTCTTTTATAATACTGTATTATTTCATTTTTTAATTATCAACAAATTATCAATTTGTTAATTATCAATAATCTAGATAGATCTAGATTAAATGTGATTAAATACTGACACTTATCAATAGGTACTGCACTGTGATTACAGCAGAGGGGGCTGTAGGGCAGTAATTAGAAACACAGACTAGCAGCCAAACTGCCAGGTTCAAATACCCCTTCTACCCCTGATTTACCACATGCTCTGGGTCAAGATACCTAAAATTCCCCACTCTTTCTATGTCTCAGATTCCTCATACACAAGACAGGGATAATGATGACTATATTCATCATAAGTGTGTTAGGGTTACTTAATGTTATCTGTTACTTCCTTAAATATAAGATATTCTTTTCATATATGCCTCCCAATCATCCATAAGTAAATCCTCAGGTCCATTTGAATTTAAAGTCCTAAAAAAGGAAAGCAAGACCATCCAAGAAAATCTTCTTATCCATCAAAATAGTTTCTACTGAGCCACTAACTTCAGTATGCCTATTTGATTTTCCAACAAAATGTAAGATGTGCTGAGAATGGTCAGTTACTAGGTCCAGTCAGCCCAAACTTGAGAAACTGAACTAGTAAAATAAAATAAAATGTACCCATAAGCCATACTGACCGCTGACTAAGAATGAGGTACTACACTGAGTTATGAAAAATACAAATTATAAGATACAGTTTCTCCCCTCAAGGAACTCAGAATCCCTTAGTGCCTACTTTATATTCATTGACATTACATTATTTAATGTTACTAGGGAAACAATATATGCTTTTGAAATTTAAAAAAAAGTAAGACAAATAATAAATGTAAAAATAAAATAAAAATTGGGGCACCTGGGTGGCTCAATCAGTTAAGCGTCTGCCTTTGGCTCAGGTCATGATCCCAGGGTCCTGGGACTGTACCCCACATTGGGTTCCCTGCTCACCAGGGAGCCTGCTTCTCCCTCTCCCTCTGCCCCTGCTCATGTTCTCTCTCTTGCTACCTCAAATTAATAAAATCTTTACAAATAAATAAATAAATACTTAAGAATTATCATTAAACATATCATGGCTTAACTCCTAAAGAATCAGAAGCAGCAAGGACTATCTTATCCACTTACCTGTGGATAAGAGCAGAATCTGGAAGAGATCTACATAGAGAAGCTAATAAAATTTAATGTGAAAGGAGGATGTCTTAAAGAGCATAAAGAATATAGAACATAAAGAATATGATCAAAGGCACCAAATACTAATTTGATAAAGTTTCTTAATTTCTCTGCCATTTTTCATCTATGAAACAGAAATAATACTATCTTATTATTTTGAAAACTGAGTTAATACAATACTTAAAACTAAGTACTTTGCATAATAAATGTTTAAGAAATATTAACTGAAAAGATGAGTCGAATCATATAAGGTCTTGGCACAGCATTTAAGAAGGCTGAAAGACTGCCTTTGAGAGCAAAGACCTAGTCTTTCCTGCCTTCCCAATGCAAGACATATAAAATAAGTGGCTACTGAACTGAGTTCACTGTGCAGTAAGAAAAAGAGGAGGTCAGAGGAAACTGGGAAGGATGAAACTATCGCTTCAGTGAAATTAATCCTGTTTTTGTGCGCAAAGTGGAAAGAGAATAGGGACAGAGAAGTTAGCTTGGCTATTGTACTAGTCCAGCTTGACAACTCAGCCATCCCTTGATGTGAACTGAAGCATATATGAAAAGGGAAGAGAAAGCAGAGAAAAATAAAAACTACATGACAAAGAAAGCAAATACTGGCTTAGCAGTCTAGTACTGGACTGGCTTTGAAATTGCACATTATAAATTTTCAATACATATGTGTTGTATGAAGTGAAATGATTATTAAAAACAACAACAACACTCATCAAAAGCATAAAGAATGCTCAGGAGAGCCAGGGTGCCTCAGTCAGTTAAATGTCCTACTCTTGATTTCAGTGCAGGTCAAGATCTCAGGGTCATGAGATTGAGACCTGTGTCAGATTCTATGCTGCATGTGAGGTCTTCCGAGGATTCTCTCTCCCTCGACCCCTCCCTATCCCATTGCTATCCCTCTATAAAAAAATTTAGAAAATCTAAAAATTAAAACAAAACAAAAAGCATGTTCAAAGCACTTAACCACAGTGTTTTGAAGTAACTCTAAGGTCAAGGCAATTATAAACCCATTTGCTAAAAGTACATTTCTTAAGGAGGAAAAAGGAAGGTGCTGTGGCTCAAACTTCCTTGGTCCTAAAAGTCTCATAAAAAAAAAAAAAATTGTTTTAAAAAAAAAAAAGAGGAAAGTCATCCCAGTCATACTCTTACAGACTATACTGAAACTTCCAAAGTCAAAGAAGACAAATCAATGATCAATTAAGGGTGTTAGATTCATATTCAAACTATCTTCTAATTGCTCCGCAGAGTCCTATACACTCCAAGAAGGCTCCTTAAAAGTGGGGGAGGGGGCACAGCACTGGAAGTGGAGTTTGAGAAGGGAAGATGGTAATGAGCAGAAATGGTTATGGCCCTCCATTTCTATATGTTTTATAAATTTGGCTTCTGTGTCAGATTTTCACTGAAGAAAAATGTCCATAGATAGATTTTTTTTTTAATTTTGAACATACAGAATATATATCTTATAGAATACTAGTAGCTACACAGTCCAGAAGGGAATGGCATGATATATTTCAAGTGCTCAAAGAAAACAAAACAAAACAAACAAAGAAAAACCTTCAACCAAGAATACCCTACTTAACAAGATCATCACTGAGAACTGAAAGATAAAGAGGTTCCCTAACAGGAGTTAAAGGAGTTCATCACCACCAAAACAGTCCTATGAGAAATGTGAAAGGGCATTCTTTAGTGGAAAACAAAAAGAACATAACTAGAAGAAAATTATGAGAAAAGTTCATAGTTAAAAGTAAACATAGATTAATTAATTATAAAGTCAATATCAAGGTTAAAGCACAAAAGTAGTAAAGTCAATTATATCCAAAAAATTCCAAGGGATACACAAAATAAAAAGATAAAAAATATGACAACATATACATAAAATGAAGGCATAGTAAAAATTAGTGATTTTTTTTTTTTAAAGATTTTATTTATTTGACAGAGAGAGACACAGCAAGAAAAGGAACACAAGCAGGGGAAGCAAGAGAGGGAGAAGCAGGCTTCCCACTGAGCAGGGAGCCCAATGCAGGGCTTGATCCCAGGACCCTGGGATCTTGACCTGAGGCCAAGGCAGATGCTTAATGACTGAGCTATCCAGGTGCGCTTTTAGAATGTGTTCCAACTTAATCAACTATTGACATAGACTGCTATACATATAGGATATTACATATAAATCTAACAATAACCACAAATCAAAAACCTATAATAGATACACAAAAAAATAAAGAGAAAGGATTCCACGCAGAACACTAAAAAAAGCTATCAAGTCATAAGAGAGCAGGAGAAGAGAAGAACAGACAAGAACTACAAAAAACAGAAAACAATTAACAAAATGGCAGTTAAGAACATACCTATAAAAATTACTCTAAATATAAGCTGACAATGCTCCAATCAAAAGACATGGGGTGACTGAATGGATTAAAAAATAAAAAAAAGAGCTGCCTACAAAGGCTCATTTCTAACCAAGACACATACAGATGGAAAGTGAAGGGATGGAAAAAGATACTCTAGGCAGAAGGAAGCAAAAAAGAAAAAAAGCTGGGCTAGCAATACTTATATCAGACAAAACAGACTTTAAAAGGAAGACTGCAGGAAGTAGCAGCCTGAGACTACATCAGGTAGCAGGAGATCAGCTCGATAGCTTATCTAAACATTGCAAACACCTACAAATCCAACGGGAGAGCGAAGAGAAGAAGAACAGCAACTCTAGAAACAGAAAATCAACCACTTTCTGAAAGGTAGGACTGGCGGAGAAGTGAATCTAAAACGTCGGGAAGATAGACCGCGGGGGGAGGGGCCGGCTCCCGGCAAGCGGCGGAGGAACGGAGCACAAAATCAGGACTTTTAAAAGTCTGTTCCACTGAGGGACATTGCTCCAGGGGCTAAACCGGGGTGAAGCCCACGCGGGGTCAGCGTGGCCCCAGGCCCCGCAGGGTCACAGAAGGATCGGGGGTGTTGGAGTGTCGGAGAGCTCGCAGGTATTAGAACGGAGAAGCCGGCTGCAGAGACAGAGCCGAGGACTGAACTCTCAGCTCGGGGTTACCTTGAACTGGCCGCGGGCTGGGTGAGCTCGGAGCGCAGCTAGAGGCTGGGGATACGGGAGTGATTGGGTGCTGTCCTCTGGGGGCGCACTGAGGAGTGGGGCCCCAGGCTCTAGGCTCCTCTGGGCCGGAGACTGGGAGGCCGCCATTTTCATTCCCGTCCTCCGGAACTCTACGGAAAGCGTTCAGGGAACAGAAGCTCCCAAAAGTGAACCTGAGCCGATTACTTAGTCCAGCCGCCGGTAAGGGCAGTGCAATCCCGCCTCGGGCAAAGACACTTGAGAGTCACTACAACAGGCCCCTCCCCCAGAAGAGCAACAAAATATCCAGCCAGGACGAAGTTCATCTATCAAGGAGAAAGCAGATTCAATTCCAAAGACAGCAGAGCAATTCCAGAGGAGGAGAAAGCAAAGCATGGAACTCATGGCTTTCTCCCCATGATTCTTTAGTCTTGTGGTTACTTCAATTTTTTTTTCTTTTTTCAATTTTTTTTTCTTTTTTCAATTTTTTTTCTTTTTTCTTTTTTCTTCTTCTGCTAAATTTTTTAAAACTTTTACCCTTTTTTCAACGTTTTTTGACTAGTTCATCTAAATATATATATTTTTTCTTTCTTTTTTATATTTTTTTATTGGTTTTATTTTTAAAATTTTTTTTTCTTTTTTTTTCAGAACCTGTTTTTATCCCCTTTCTCCCCCCCACAATTTGGGGTCTCTTCTGATTTGGTTACAGCGCATTTTTCCGGGGTCTTTGCCACCCTTTTAGTAGTTTATTTGCTCCTTCATATCCTCTTATCTGGACAAAATGACAAGGCGGAAAAAATCACCACAAACAAAAGAACAAGAGACAGTACCGAAGGCTAGGGACCTAATCAACACAGACATGGGAAATATGTCAGATCAAGAGTTCAGAATGACGATTCTGAACATTCTAGCCGGGCTCGAAAAAGGCATGGAAGATATTAGAGAAACCCTCTCTGGAGATATTAAAGCCCTTTCTGGAGAAATTAAAGAACTAAAATCTAACCAAGTTGAAATCAAAAAAGCTATTAATGAGGTGCAATCAAAAATGGAGGCTCTCACTGCTAGGATAAATGAGGCAGAAGAAAGAATTAGTGATATAGAAGACCAAATGACAGAGAATAAGGAAGCCGAGCAAAAGAGGGACAAACAGCTACTGGACCATGAGGGGAGAATTCGAGAGATAAGTGACACCATAAGACGAAACAACATTAGAATAATTGGGATTCCAGAAGAAGAAGAAACAGAGAGGGGAGCAGAAGGTCTATTGGAGAGAATCATTGGAGAGAATTTCCCTAATATGGCAAAAGGAACAAGCATTAAAATCCAGGAGATGCAGAGAACCCCCCTCAAAGTCAACAAGAATAGGTCCACACCCCGTCACCTAATAGTAAAATTTACAAGTCTTAGTGACAAAGAGAAAATCCTGAAAGCAGCCCGAGAAAAGAAGTCTGTAACATACAATGGTAAAAATATTAGATTGGCGGCAGACTTATCCACAGAGACCTGGCAGGCCAGAAAGAGCTGGCATGATATATTCAGAGCACTCAACGAGAAAAACATGCAGCCAAGAATACTCTATCCAGCTAGGCTATCATTGAAAATAGAAGGAGAGATCAAAAGCTTCCAGGACAAACAAAAACTGAAAGAATTTGCAAACACCAAACCAGCTCTACAGGAAATATTGACAGGGGTCCTCTAAGCCAAGAGAGAGCCTAAAAGGAGTAGATCAGAAAGGTACAGAGACAATATACAGTAACAGTCACCTTACAGGCTAATAATGGCACTAAATTCATATGTCTCAATAGTTACCCTGAATGTTAACGGGCTAAATGCCCCAATCAAAAGACACAGGGTATCAGAATGGATCAAAAAACAAAACCCATCAGTATGTTGCCTACAAGAAACTCATTTTAGACACGAAGACACCTCCAGATTTAAAGTGAGGGGGTGGAAAACAATTTACCATGCTAATGGGCATCAGAAGAAAGCTGGGGTGGCAATCCTTATATCAGATCAATTAGATTTTAAGCCAAAGACTATAATAAGAGATGAGGAAGGACACTATATCCTACTCAAAGGGTCTGTCCAACAAGAAGATCTAACAATTTTAAATATCTATGCCCCTAACATGGGAGCAGCCAACTATATCAACCAATTAATAACAAAATCAAAGAAACACATCAATAATAATACAATAATAGTAGGGGACTTTAACACTCCCCTCACTGAAATGGACAGATCATCCAAGCAAAAGATCAACAAGGAAATAAAGGCCTTAAATGACACACTGGACCAGATGGACATCACACATATATTCAGAACATTTCATCCCAAAGCAACAGAATACACATTCTTCTCTAGTGCACATGGAACCTTCTCCAGAATAGATCACATCCTGGGTCACAAATCAGGTCTCAACCGGTATCAAAAGATTAGGATTATTCCCTGCATATTTTCAGACCACAATGCTCTGAAGCTAGAACTCAATCACAAGAGGAAAGCTGGAAAGAACCCAAATACATGGAGACTAAACAGCATCCTTCTAAAGAATGAATGGGTCAACCAGGAAATTAAAGAAGAATTGAAAAAATTCATGGAAACAAATGATAATGAAAACACAACAGTTCAAAATCTGTGGGACACAGCAAAGGCAGTCCTGAGAGGAAAATATATAGCGGTACAAGCCTTTCTCAAGAAACAAGAAAGGTCTCAAGTACACAACCTAACCCTACACGTAAAGGAGCTGGAGAAAGAACAAGAAAGAAACCCTAAACCCAGCAGGAGAAGAGAAATCATAAAGATCAGAGCAGAAATCAACGAAATAGAAACCAAAAAAACAATAGAAAAAATCAATGAAACTAGGAGCTGGTTCTTTGAAAGAATCAATAAGATTGATAAACCCCTCGCCAGACTCATCCAAAAGAAAAGAGAAAGGACCCAAATCAATAAAATCATGAATGAAAGAGGAGAGATCACAACTAACACCAAAGAAATACAGACAATTATAAGAACATACTATGAGCAACTCTACGCCAACAAATTGGACAATCTGGAAGAAATGGATGCATTCCTAGAGACATATAAACTACCACAACTGAACCAGGAAGAAATAGAAAACCTGAACAGGCCCATAACCAGTAAGGAGATGGAAACAGTCATCAAAAATCTCCAAAGAAACAAAAGCCCAGGGCCAGACGGCTTCCCAGGGGAATTCTACCAAACATTTAAAGAAGAACTCATTCCTATTCTCCTGAAACTGTTCCAAAAAATAGAAATGGAAGGAAAACTTCCAAACTCATTTTATGAGGCCAGCATCACCTTGATCCCAAAACCAGACAAGGATCCCACCAAAAAAGAGAACTACAGACCAATATCCTTGATGAACACAGACGCAAAAATTCTCGCCAAAATACTAGCCAATAGGATTCAACAGTACATTAAAAGGATTATTCACCACGATCAAGTGGGATTTATTCCAGGGCTGCAGGGTTGGTTCAACATCCGCAAATCAATCAATGTGATAGAACACATTAATAAAAGAAAGAACAAGAACCATATGATACTCTCAATAGATGCTGAAAAAGCATTTGACAAAGTACAGCATCCCTTCCTGATCAAAACTCTTCAAAGTGTGGGGATAGAGGGCACATACCTCAATATTATCAAAGCCATCTATGAAAAACCCACCGCAAATATCATTCTCAATGGAGAAAAACTGAAAGCTTTTCCGTTAAGGTCAGGAACACGGCAGGGATGTCCATTATCACCACTGCTATTCAACATAGTACTAGAAGTCCTAGCCTCAGCAATCAGACAACAAAAAGAAATTAAAGGCATCCAAATTGGTAAAGAAGAAGTCAAACTATCACTCTTCGCAGATGATATGATACTATATGTGGAAAACCCAAAAGACTCCACTCCAAAACTGCTAGAACTTGTACAGGAATTCAGTAAAGTGTCAGGATATAAAATCAATGCACAGAAATCAGTTGCATTTCTGTACACCAACAACAAGACTGAAGAAAGAGAAATTAAGGAGTCAATCCCATTTACAATTGTACCCAAAACTATAAGATACCTAGGAATAAACCTAACCAAAGAGACTAAGAATCTATACACAGAAAATTATAAAGTACTCATGAAAGAAATTGAGGAAGACACAAAAAAATGGAAAAATGTTCCATGCTCCTGGATTGGAAGAATAAATATTGTGAAAATGTCTATGCTACCTAAAGCAATCTACACATTTAATGCAATCCCTATCAAAATACCATCCATTTTTTTCAAAGAAATGGAACAAATAATCCTAAAATTTATATGGAACCAGAAAAGACCTCGAATAGCCAAAGGAATATTGAAGAACAAAGCCAAAGTTGGTGGCATCACAATTCCGGACTTCAAGCTCTATTACAAAGCTGTCATCATCAAGACAGCATGGTACTGGCACAAAAACAGACACATAGATCAGTGGAACAGAATAGAGAGCCCAGAAATCGACCCTCAACTCTATGGTCAACTAATCTTCGACAAAGCAGGAAAGAATGTCCAATGGAAAAAAGACAGCCTCTTCAATAAATGGTGCTGGGAAAATTGGACAGCCACATGCAGAAAAATGAAATTGGACCACTTCCTTACACCACACACGAAAATAGACTCCAAATGGATGAAGGACCTCCATGTGAGAAAGGAATCCATCCAAATCCTTGAGGAGAATGCAGGCAGCAACCTCTTCGACCTCAGCCGTAGCAACATCTTCCTAGGAACAACGGCAAAGGCAAGGGAAGCAAGGGCAAAAATGAACTATTGGGATTTCATCAAGATCAAAAGCTTTTGCACAGCAAAGGAAATAGTTAACAAAACCAAAAGACAACTGACAGAATGGGAGAAGATATTTGCAAACGACATATCAGATAAAGGGCTAGTATCCAAAATCTATAAGGAACTTAGCAAACTCAACACCCAAAGAACAAACAATCCAATCAAGAAATGGGCAGAGGACATGAACAGACATTTCTGCAAAGAAGACACCCAGATGGCCAACAGACACATGAAAAAGTGCTCCACGTCACTCGGCATCAGGGAAATACAAATCAAAACCACAATGAGATATCACCTCACACCAGTCAGAATGGCTAAAATTAACAAGTCAGGAAATGACAGATGCTGGCGAGGATGTGGAGAAAGGGGAACCCTCCTCCACTGTTGGTGGGAATGCAAGCTGGTGCAACCACTCTGGAAAACAGCATGGAGGTTCCTCAAAATGTTGAAAATAGAACTACCCTATGACCCAGCAATTGCACTACTGGGTATTTACCCTAAAGATACAGACATAGTGATCCGAAGGGGCACGTGTACCCGAATGTTTATAGCAGCAATGTCTACAATAGCCAGACTATGGAAAGAACCTAGATGTCCATCAACAGATGAATGGATAAAGAAGATGTGGTATATATACACAATGGAATACTATGCAGCCATCAAAAGAAATGAAATCTTGCCATTTGCGACGACGTGCATGGAACTAGAGCGTATCATGCTTAGTGAAATAAGTCAATCGGAGAAAGACAACTATCATATGATCTCCCTGATATGAGGACATGGAGAAGCAACATGGGGGGGTAGGGGGATAGGAGAAGAATAAATGAAACAAGATGGGATTGGGAGGGAGACAAACCATAAATGACTCTTAATCTCACAAAACAAACTGGGGGTTGCTGGGGGGAGGTGGGATTGGGAGAGGAGGAGCGGGCTATGGACATTGGGGAGGGGAGGCGATCCATAAGAGACTATGGACTCTGAAAAACAACCTGAGGGTTTTGAAGGGTCAGGGGTGGGAGGTTGGGGGAACAGGTGGTGGGTAATGGGGAGGGCACGTTTTGCATGGAGCACTGGGTGTTGTGCAAAAAGAATGAATACTGTTACGCTGAAAAAATAAATAAAATGGGGGAAAAAAAAAAAAAAAGGAAGACTGCAGCAAAAGACAAACACTGGGCATTACATAGTGATAAAAGGATCCACCCAACAAGAGAATGTAACAATTATAAATATCTAGGCATACAACATAAAAGCACCTAAGTATATATAACAAATTTTCATAGACATAAAGGGAAAAACTGACAGTGATACAATAGTAGAGGACTTTAAACACCCCACTTACATCAGTGGATAGATCAGCTGAACAGAATTATTAACAAGGAAACAATAGCTTTGAATGATACACTAGGCCAGATGGACCTAAAAAATAAAAAGAAAATAAAAAAAATACAGAACAACCCAACCAAAAAGAGCAGAACAAATATATCTTCAAATGCACATGGAACATTCCAGGATAGATCACATGTTAGGTCACAACACAAGTCTCAGTAAATTTAAGAAGACGGACATCATATAAAGCATCTTTTCCTATCACAACACTATGAAACTAGAAATCAATTACAAGAAAAAGAACTAGAAAAAACACAAACAAAATGGAAGACAAACATGCCACTAAACAACCAACAGGTCAATGAAGAAATCAGAAAAAAAAAAAAAAAAAAAAAATACATGTATACAAAACCAAAAACAAAAGAATACAAAATCTTTGGGATGCAGCAAAAGCAGTTCTGAAACAGAAGTTTTTAATGATACAAACCTACCTCAAGAAACATGAAAAATCTCAAATAAACAATCTAATCTTACACCCAAAGGAACTAGAAAAAGTATAAAAAACAAAACCCAATGTCAGAAGGAAGGAAATGATAAAGATGAGGGTGGAGATAAATAAAATAGAGACTATAAAAAAATTAGAAAAGTTCAGAGAAACGAAGAGTTGATTCTTTAAAAAGATAAAATTGATAAACCTCTAGCTGAACTAATCAACAAAAACCAGAATTCAAATAAAGTCAGAAAGGATGAAGGACACTGACACCACAGAAATATGAAGAATTAGGAAATAATGCTATAAAAAATATGCCAACAAATTAAACAACCTGGATGAAATGAATCAACTCCTAAAAACACAATCTTCTAAAAGTGCATCAGGAAGAAATAGAAAATTTGGACCGACTGATTTCTAGTAACAAAACTGAATTGGTAATCAAAAATCTCCCAAACAAAAGTCCAGGACAAGATGGCTTTGTAAGTAAATTCTACCAAATATTTAAGAATTAATACCTATTCTTATTCTATTCTAGAATAAGAATAGGTATTAATTCTTATTCTAATAGAATAAGTATAATAAGTAATAGAATAGGTATTAATTCTTATTCTAATAATAATTATCTAATAATCTAATAATAATAAGTAATTATAATAATAATAATAATTACTTATTCTAAAAGTAAAAGAGGAAGGAAAACTTCCAAATTCGTTCTATAAGGCTGACATTATCCTGATACCAAAACCAGACAAAGATAATACAGAAAGAGAAAAATACAGGCCATATGCCTAAAGAACATGGATACAAAAATCCTCAACAAAATGTAAGCAAATGTAAGCAAAGCACATTTTTTAAAGGGATCATTCACCATGACCAAGTAAGATTTATTCCAAGGATGAAAGGATGGTTTGATATTTGCAAATCAATCAATGTAATGCCATGACATTAACAAGAGAAAGGATAAAAACTGCATGATTATGTCAATGGATACAGAAAACCATCTAACAAAACACAACATCTGTTCATGATAAACATTATCAACAAAGTGAGTTTAGAGGGAATGTACCTCAACACAATAAAGGCCATATAAGAAAAACCCATAGCTAACATCATACCCAATGATGAAAATGGAAAGCACTTCCTTTAAGATCAGGAACAAGACAAAGATGTCCATTCTCACCACTTTTATTCAACATAGTACTGGAAGTCCTAGGCACAGCAATCAAACAACAGAAAGAAACAAAAGACATCCAAATTGTCAAGAAAGAAGTAAAACTGTCATTATCTGAAGACGACATACACAGAAAACTCTAACGATGCCATCAAAAAACTATTTAAAGTTGGGGCACCTGGGTGGCTCCGTAGGTTAAGCCACTGCCTTCAGCTCAGGTCATGATCTCAGAGTCCTGGGATAGAGCCCCGCATCGGGCTGTCTGCTCAGCAGGGAGACTGCTTTCCCCCACTCTCTCCCTGCTTGCCTCTCTGCCTACTTGTGATTTCTCTCTCTGTCAAATAAATTAAAATCTTAAAAAAAAAAAAAAAACTATTTAAAGTAATAAATGAAATCAGTAAAGTTGTAAGATACAAAATTAATATAAGAAATCTATTGCTTTTCTATCACCAGTAACAACATAGCAGAAAGAGAAATTTTAAAAATCTCAGAGCACCTGGGTGGTTCAGTCAGTTGGGCATCTGCCTTAGGCTCAGGTCATGGTCCCAGAGTCCCAGGATCAAGCCCCAAGTTGGGCTCCCTGCTCAGTGGGGAGTCTGCTTCTGCCCCTACCCCTACTCCTTCTCCTTCACCCTTTCTCCCTCTGTACCTCAAATAAACAAATAAATCTTAAAAAAAAGAAAGAACGAACAATCTCATTTACAATTGCACCAAAAAGAATAAAACACCTAGGAATAAATTTAACCAAGGAGATAAAACCCTATACCCTGAAAACTATGACTGATGAAAGAAACTGGAGACAACACAAAAAAATGTAAAGATATAACATGTTCACAGACTGGAAGAATTAATGTTGTTAAAATGTCACACTACCCGAAGCAATACTGATTCGATTCAACCCCTATCAAAATTTTTCACAGAACTAGAACAAACAATCCTAAAGTTTGTATGAAACCACAAATGACCCTGAATAGCCAAAGCAATTCTAAGAAAGAACAACAAAGGGCGCCTGGGTGGCTCAGTGAATTGGGCCTCTGCCTCCGGCTCAGGTTCTGGCATCGAGTCCCGCATCGGGCTCTCTGCTCAGCAGGGAACCTGCTTACCTCTCTCTCTCTCTCTCTCTGCCTACTTGTAATCTCTCTCTCTCTTTCTGTCAAATAAATAAGTAAAATATTAAAAAACAACAACAACAACAACAAAGCTGGAGGTATCACAATTCCACATTTCAAGATATACTACAGTATCAAAACACTATGGCCTTGCACAGAGACAGACACATAGATTAGCAGAACAGAACAGAGAGCCCAGAACTAAACCCACACTTGTATGGTCAATTAATCTCTTACAAAGGAGGCAAGAATATACATACAATGTGGAAACGAGTCTTTGTCAAAAAACGGTTTTGGGAAAACTAGAGAGCTACATGCAAAAGAATGAAACTGGACCACTTTCTTACACCATACACAAAAATAAAGTCAAAATGGATTAAAGACCTAAATGTGAGAAATGAAACCATAAAAATCCAAACAAAACAAAGACAGTAATCTCTCGGACATCGGCTTTAACAACATATTTATGGATATGTCTTCTCAGGCCAGGGAAACAAGAGCAAAAATAAACTATTGGGACTATACAAAAATAAAATGCTTTTGCACAGCAAAGGAATCATCAACAAAACAAAAAGACAACCTAGGAGAAGCTGTTTGCAAGTGACATATACAGTAAGGGGTTACTAACCAAAATATATAAAGAACTTCTACAACTCAACACCAAAAAACAGTAATAGGATTTAAAA
The DNA here is from genome assembly GCF_922984935.1 of Meles meles. Taxonomy (NCBI): domain Eukaryota; kingdom Metazoa; phylum Chordata; class Mammalia; order Carnivora; family Mustelidae; genus Meles; species Meles meles. The sequence goes on from NC_060074.1 coordinate 75,348,728, forward strand.
AATGGGCAGAAGACCTGAAAAGACATTTTTCCAAAGAAGAGATACAGATGACTAACACACACATAAAAAGTCGCTCAACATCACTAATAGGGAAATGCAAATCAAAATCACAAGGAGAAGACACCCCACACCAGTAAGAATGGTTAGTATGAAAAAGAGAAGAAATAACAAGTACTGACAAGGATGTAGAGAAAAGAGAACCCTCATGGTCTATTGGTAAGAACATACAATGCTACCATGACTATGGAAAACAGTATGGAGGTTCCTCAAAAAATTAAAAATAGAAATACCATACAGTCCTGTAATTCCACTAAGGGGTATTTACTCAAAGAAAACAAAAATACTAATTAAAAAAGATATATACATTCCTATGTTTATTGCAGTATTATACACAAGAGCCAAGATATGGAGGCACCTGGGTGGCTCAGCAGGTTAAAGCCTCTGCCTTCAGCTCAGATCATGATCCTGGGGTTCTGGGATCAAGCAGAGAGCCTGCTTCCTCTCTCTTTCTCTGCCTGCCTTTCTGCCTACTTGTGATCTCTGTCTGTCAAATAAATAAATAAATAAATCTTTTCAAAAGGGGTGGGAGCCTGCTTCCTCCTCTCTCTCTCTCTCTCTCTCTCTGCCTACTTGTGTTCTCTGTCAAATAAATAAATAAAATCTTAAAAAAAAAAAAAAGAGCCAAGATATGGAAACAACCCACTGTCCAGTGATAGATGAATGGATAAAGAAGGGGTGGGGGTGTGTGTGTGTGTGTGTGTGTATACACATATATATACAATTAAATATTACTTAACCATTAAAAAAAGGATGAAATCCTGCCATTTGCAACAACACAGATTGACAACAATCCATGGACAACAGGGAAAGGTTATTATGCTAAGTAAAATAACTCAAAAAAGAATGACAAACACCATATGATTAACTTCTATGTGGAATAAAAAAAAAAAAGAATGATAACAACAACAACAACAAAAACAGACTATTAATTACAGAGAACAAACCAATGGCTGCCAGAAAGATATGGGTGGGGATATGGGCTAAATAAGTGAAGGAGATTAAAAAATACAAACTTCCAGTTATAAAATGAGTAAGTCATAAGATTAAAAAGTACAGGAGTGCGGGGCGCCTGGGTGGCTCAGTGGGTTAAAGCCTCTGCCTTCGGCTCAGGTCATGATCTCAGGGTCCTGGGATCGAGCCCCGCATCGGGCTCTCTGCTCCGCAGGGAGCCTGCTTCCTCCTCTCTCTCTGCCTGCCTCTCTGCCTACTTGTGATCTCTGTCAAATAAATAAAATCTTTAAAAAAAAAAAAAAAGTACAGGAGAAGGAATACAGTCAATAATATTGTTATAATGTTGTGTAGTGACCACATTTATCATAGTGAGCACTGAATATAGAATTTTCAAATCATTATGTTGTAAACCTGCAACTAATATAACACTGTATGTCAATTACACTTAAAAAATATTAGCAGTTGCAAAATGAGTTATAGGATTCAAATAATAATTTCACCATTTTAAAGAATTACAGAACTAAACACAGCTGTTCTATTCCCCTTCATAATGTATGTTAGGTCATTTCTATGACTTTGCTGTTAAGTCTGGTTGGTTCCTTCAATATGCATATAATGAACACCTGACTCTTCAAAACATTTTTATTGGCGTTGTGAATATGGATAAATAAAACATTGTTCTGCTTTTAAGGACCTCACAATCTGATAACAGACTGTAATTTGACTACAAACTACTATGACACCAAGTAGAAGTAAATATGAAAACAATCTAAAAGAGTTACCTGAACTTAAAACTTAGTATTCATGTCAGGCTACAAGTATCCTGACCCTCTCTTTCTTCTAAGCCCCCTAATCAAGGATCTGAAACAAAAGGATCTGAAACAAAGGATCTGAAACAAAAGCAAGCTTAGGGGCAATCTGTGTGAAAAAGAATCAGGAAATGCCTTTATTGTCAAATGTGATGGGTTACCTGTTTAAAATAGATATATATCCGGTCGCCTGGGTGGCTCAGTGGGTTAAAGCCTCTGCCTTCCTAGGGTCCTAGGATGGAGCCCCGCATTGGGCTTTCTGCTCAGCAGGGAATCTGCTTCTCTCTCTCTCTCTCTCTCTCTCTCTCTCTGCCTACTTGTGATCTCTTTGTCAAATAAATAAATAAAATCTTTAAAAAAAATAAAATAAAATAGATATGTATCAAATAAAATATGCATGAAGTATAGATAAGAAGCGGAATAGTTTCTTTTCATTTTTACAAAACTTTTTAAAATCTAATGTTACCTTCAAAATATTAACGTGTTCATTGCAAAAAGAGATCACTGTGGGGCATGTGCTGTAAGGAAGGGACCAGACAAGCATCACTGCTGGACCTGTCCTGAGATAGTTACAACTTGGGAGGGGTCAAACTTTAACAGCAGAAGACTGGGAGACACAGCAGGTCCCACAAAAAAAATGAAGACATACTACTAAAATGAACAACTTTCCAGGCTGAGCACAGTCTAACAGGGTAAACTTAAAAACAGTTCCCGGGTGGAAAGAGAGATGGATAAATGAATACATATGTGATCAAGTCCAATTTTGGTTGGAAATTTCTAAGTGAGGAGCATAATGGTGTTTACTATATAATCTATTAACCTTTTCAGTGCATTTGAAATTTTTCACAATAAAATGCTGGGGCAATTATAATTGAAAAGCAGTTTGGTGGGCACCTGGGTGGCTCAGTCAGTTAAGTGTCCAACTCTTGATTTCAGCTGACGTCATGATCTGAGTCGTGAGTCAGGCTCTGCACTGCGCGTGGGGCCTGTTTGAGATTCTTTCTCTCCCTCTCTCTCTCTCCCCCTCCCTGCTCTAAAAAAATAAATAAAATAAAAAATAAAGTAAATGTACTTTTGAATGGTAGACATTTTGAAGGAGAAAAATCAGTTTTTAAGATTACACCTAATAAACTGATCTCCAGAGTTGCTAAGAGCTCAAAAACACTCCAGCGCTCTAAGGAAACAGCAAGTACTAATATAGAGAGCTGCCAAAGTTATAGGAAGCTACTGCAAGAAAACAGAAGGTTAACAATTCAGTTTTCACAAATATTTGAGGGCCAAAACCTTGCAAAACACTTTTCAAAAATAAAGTATCCAGGTATCTATTTTGCCTTGCTAAAATAAGTTCTTTCATTTTGCTTCAATTCATATCTTCTCTTTTAGCTGGCAAGTATGTGTAGATATGCAGAAACTGACTCATAATTTACACTGGAATAGCATTATATGTATATTTATCTAAGAAAAAGAGAAATTTCAATAGTGTAGGCTCTTTTGCCCTCCATTGTACTTGCTGCTCATAACACCCAGAATGAACAGACAAAAGAGGTGAGTGAAACTATTGGTCCCTTATCCTGCCTCAGTCACCCAGTACCCCTTATAATAGGAGTAACCTGCTGGGCTGAGCATGAGTCTAGAATATACAAGCATGCATTTTCTTTTTCCCTTTTTTTTTTTTTTTTAAGATTTTATTCATCTATTGGAGAGAGAGAGAGAGTGCACATGAGTGAGGGGAGGGATAGAGGGAAAAGAAGATTCCCTGCTGAGTGGAGCCCAGGACCCTGGGATCATGACCTGAGTCAAAGGGAGACACTTAACCAACTGAGCCACCCAGGCACCCCATAAGCATGCACTTTTTTATTACAAACTTAATCACAAGCTGAATGTGTCTTCTGGAACGTAGCCTCAGTGACACATTTCTCTAGTGTCCATGCTAGGAAAACTAGCATGTTCATGAAAAAACAGTTTATACGTCTCTAATCTCTAATCCTTGCTTAGGCATTTTTCATGGATAATTTTGACTACCAGTAATTTGTATAGTACATTCCAACTTCAGAACCTAACCTCACCTCACCTAAGATTCAACTATACTAAACTCTATTCATTTGAAATATTAAGAGCTCTGGATTGGTGTCAGCAACGATAGATTCTAGTCCCAGCTCTACTAGTAATTACCTGTGTAATCCTGGGCAAGTAACTATAACCTGAGTCTCAATTCCCTCATCTACATAATAAGGCAATTGGTTCAGATGGCCTCTAAGTTCACTAACCACATGTAACCATCTATGAATCATGCATACTTTTTTAGAATTTGTTGGCTGTACTCCAGCTGGTATCATTTACCTAGAAATAGTTTTTTATTTAATGGTGAATAATACAAATCAGCATTCAGCTCAGAGTAGATTAGGAAGGTTATTCAATACTAACACACAGTCAGTTCTGCTAAGGTTCCTTTCCAGAAAGTAAAAAAAGAAAATTGAAAATTCTCACTTGAAGACATCTATTTCCCCAATACAGAAAAACCAATCAGCAAGAGAATCATTAAATTACAGGCCAATACTGGAAGCAGGTATGATTAAAGTCAGTGGCTCTAAAATATAGTTTTAACCCTGTTCTCGGCAAAGTGGCTTAAAATGAAATAATCTATTATGCCAATAATGCAAATACGGGAAGAATACAAAGAACTGTTCTGACTAAAATGTTTAAAATTCATTATCTGGAGCTTGAGAGCATTATATAAGAGAGTTTTGTTCCTTTTACCACCTCTATATTTTACAAACAAAAAAGTCTGTCCTCATTCTCATTCTTTATTGCAGTGGCTTGCAAATCTGATTGTAAATAAGAATTATCTGGGAAACTTAAAGGTTTGTAAAGGATTTTTTTTTTTTTAAAGATTTTATTCAAAATGAGCGGGGGAGATGAGGGAGTGCAGAGGGAGAAAGGGAATCCCAACCAGACTCCATACTTAGCGTGGAGCCTGACACAGAGCTTGATCCCAGGACCCTGAGATTATGACCCAAGCCAAAATCAAGAGTCAGATACTTAATCAACTGAGGATCCCAGGAGCTCCAAGGATTTTTTTTTTTTTTAAAGATCTCAAGTATATCTACACCCAATATCGGGCTTCAACTCACAACCCCAAGATCAAGAGTTATATGTTCCACCAACTGAGCCAGCCAGGCACCCCATTAAAGAATTTTTTTAAACATTTGATGAGCAGACCTCCCAGGAACAATTCAATCAGAGTCTCTCAAGCGCATTTAAATTTTGAAAAAAAAAAAAAAAAAAATCTCCAGATGATTCTAACACGCAGTCAGAATTCAGCCTTCAAATATCACATATGGAAGAGGAAGATGGGGAGGGAGTTTATTTTTGTTTTTGAAGTGATGGGGAAGCTCAAGCAAAAAGAAAAGTTTGTCTGTCTTCACCCAAGAAACACAAAATCCAAGGGTCTTTGATTAAAACATAAACATTTTTTGCATTTTTTAAAATAAAAATGCTTTGAACTCCTAATAGCCTCTACTCAGTATATTAAAACTTACAGATTTAGATCTATATAGTGAAATAGCTATTTAAATAAAAGACGCTTTCTACCAAATTTATTTCTCTGTGTTTTCTCAAGTTGCATGGTACATAGATGCTCAGTCTTTGTGTTCCTTAAAAGTTGACAGTGCATACATTTTGGAAATCTGTATCACATTATCCAGTGCCTTAAAAGCATACAATAATTCTTTTATTTGGTGTTGTATCAGAAAAGACTGATTCTAGTGTTTTTAATTATAATTTCACTAATAAAAGCAGGTGACTTAGCAAATACACCTTAATAACAGAAAACATTGGTAAGTGAACGACAACATATCAAAATTTTTTAAAAAACACCTATAGAGTCACCTTGGAATGCTGAGTAGGTAGTCTAAGGTAACACTCAGTTCGTCCATATTTGTCTGTTCCAAGCATAATGGAATTGTCAGAATGAGCCCACTCCGTCTGTCCTTTCCTCCTATTAGAAAAAAAAGACATAAATACAACATGTAATAGATATTAAAGCACTAAATAAATATATTTGGGTTCAATGCTACTAAAACAAATAGTATTTAAGATATAAGTAAAAAGAACTATCTAAGAGCTGCTTATTTTATACATTGTAAATGTTTATAGTAGTATAGAAAAATTATACCAAATTTAGAAAGAATAAGAGAAAAAAATTCACCCATGAAAACTTCACTTAAACACAGCAATTATCATTCTGTTTAATTTTCTTCATTCAGGCTGCTTCTTAATGTAATCAATTAATCGAGCTCCTACTGTACACCTAACACTATAAGCATTTACAAGTAAAGTAAATTTCCAATCGATCCAGGAAGAAAGGCTTTACATCATAAGAAATAATAGTATGAAATATAAGTTTATCTGCTAGGCTGTGTTGTATAATACATATAAAGTATTATAAAAAAGTCTTTAGAAAATGAGAAATGATAAGAGCTGTGATAAAGGTGAAAAGCTTCGTAGAAAAGTTAAGACTTAAGAAAAATGGGTAGAATTTATAAACCAAGTTAAGAGTATTAGAATACTCTGTGATGAGGAATAATCTGAGTGAACTCACAGAGGTCAGACAGGACTTCGGCATTCATGAGGCAAGAAAGAAAGTTCTGCCCAGCTGTGAAGAGCACATCGGACCTGGCTGTGGAAGCCTGAAAGCCAGGCAGTGGAACATACTCGCATTTTGTGGATGTTCAAGCCCTCTTCAATCTTCCATAGGCATTAAAATCTAATACTTTTATACATGCATATCTTCTGTGAAAATTCCCCATGTGACTAGTTTTGACACTGATATCCATTCTCTGACCCAACTGACATTTCTGGCAATTTCAGAAGTTTAAAAAACAGTAAATACTAAAGGTAAAAAATTTATATGATCTCTAGAAACCTATCACTAAAAACTGAAAGCCGTGAAGTGAAAATAAAACAAATCCTTTAAGTGACATGAGGGCAATTCATGATGGACCAACCACAAACAATCTTCTTTTTATTAGGCTAACCTTATAAATTAATGATATTCAACCAGTCTGTTTAATATGAATAAATGTAATTTCAAATGGTTCAACTTAATAGATAATTAATAGTGACTTCAGCTACTTATGGTTTTTGTTCAGGTTTTTTTTTATTTTTTTAATGGATTGCACCCATGGTTTCCAAGCTGAATCCCTGAAATGATCTTGGTTTGAAAAGTTTTTCTCTATTATTAAAAAAGGTGAAAATTATTGGTTGATATAATTAATAGTCAAAAGAGAAAGTTAAGAAGTATGGGCTAAGGGAAATTTCATTTGCTCATCAAAAATTGCTAAGCTTTATGCCTGCATTAAACTAAATGTGCAAAAAAGGTTCATATCTGTACTGCAGCGTCCTGACCCACTGTGCATTTGTCTTCAGAGGACAGCTCTAACATACAGAACTACATTTAACCTCATGTCCTCAGCCTTCACTAAGGAACAATAAAATAATTACTAGAGTAAAAGAAAAAGCCAAGAGAAAAAAGATCTTCAAGGTAGATATGGCTGGGGTGCCTTGGTGGCTCAGTCAGTTAAGCAACTGACTCTTGGTTTCAGCTCAGATCATGATCTCAGGGTCTTGAGATCAAGCCCCGAGACTGGCTCCATGCTCAGCAGAGAGTCTGCTCAAGGATTCTCTCCCCCAACCCTTGCCCATGTGCACACGCACCCACACCATCTAAATAAATAAATAAAATATTTTTTTAAAAAAGTAGATATGAGGGGCGCCTGGGTGGCTCAGTGGGTTAAAGCCTCTGCCTTCAGCTCAGGTCATGATCTCGGGGTCCTGGGATCGAGCCCCGCATCGGGCTCTCTGCTCAGCAGGGAGCCTGCTTCCCCCTCTCTCTCTGCCTGTCTCTCTGCCTACTTGTGATCTCTGTCTGCCAAATAAATAAATAAAATCTTTAAAAAAAAAAAAAGTAGATATGAGGGCGCCTGGGTGGCTCAGTGGATTGAGCCTCTGCCTTTGGCTCAGGTTATGGTCTCAAGGTCCTGGGATCAAGCCCCGCACTGAGCATTCTCTGCCCAGCAGGGAGCCTGCTTCCCCTTCTCTTTCTGCCAGCCTCGCTGCCTACTTGTGATCATTGTCTGTCCAATAAATAAATAAAATCTTTAAAAAAAAAAAGTAGATATGACAATGGAATATCATGGAGCCATCAAAAGAAATGAAATCTTGCCATTTGCAATGACATGGATGGAACTAGAGAGTATTATGCCTAGCGAAATAAGTCAATCAGAGAAAGGCAATTATCACACGATCCCCCTGATATGAGGAAGTTGAGAGGCAACGTGGGGGGTTTGGGGGTAGGAAAAAAATACATGAAACAAGATGGGATCAGGAGGGACACAAACCATAAGAGACTCTTAATCTCACAAAACAAACTGCAGGTTACCGGGGGGAGGAGGGTAGGGAGAGGTTAGTGCAGTTATGGACATTGGAGAAGGTATGTGCTATGGTGAGTGCTGTGTGTAGACCTGGCAATTCACAGACCTGTACCCCTGGGGCAAATAATACATTATATATTAATAAAATTTTTTTTAAAAAAGTAGATATGTCCAACGAGTGAAATGCTGCACATTGATAAGTGTCAGAAAGATGCAAATATTTCAATGATAAAGATTACAGAAGAATAATATCAACACAGCAACAGTGTGGGCAAAAAGACATTTTCTTACACTGGTGGGAGAAACAGAAATTGAAATACTCTTAGAGGGTAATCTGACAAAACCTAACATAAATTTAAATGTAAATTCTCTTTAACAGCTCCACTTACATGGGAATTTATACTGCTGAACTTGTACGAAGTGCACGAACGATGAATAAGAATGTTTCCTGTACCACCATTAATATCAGAAAAGAATGGAAATAACATCAGCATCAACTGGTAAGGAAAGAAGTTGTTCTTTAAAAAAGGAAATACAGGGACGCCTGGGTGGCTCTGTCGGTAAGCCTGCCTTCAGCTCAGGTCATGATCCCAGGTTATTCGATTGAGCCCTGCATCTGGCTTCCTGCTCAGCAGGAAGCCTGCTTCTCCCTCTCTCATTCCCCCTGCTTTTGTTCCCTCTCTCACTGTGTCTCTCTCTGTCAAATAATAAATAAAATCTTTAAAAAAAAAAAAAAGAAAGAAAGGAAAAAGAAAATACATTAAATAAGGAAATAAGAATTCTAGTGGAATTCAACATCTTATTTTGTCCTTTGTAATCTGCACTAGAAAAACAAAGCAATTCAGAGAGATACAATATACTTTTTAAAAAAGATTGTTGGTAGCATAATGATCAAGACAATTATGATAGGATCTAAAGTAAAAAAGAAATTAAAAGCAAGATAAAAAAAAGTCCAAGTAACCCAAAACAGGCAGGCCATATTATCTATTCTAAAGCATATGCAAATTTACTCAATGATCCTTAATTCCAGATAATCACAATACTTGAAGTACCCTTCAACTAATAAAGTATCTTTCGGCTTCTCTCTGATTCTTTAGGTTAATAGCCAGGGAAAAATTCAAACCTGTGTAAACCAATTCGAAGAGTAAAAAGTGAAAACCATGTAACTGGTATTTCCTAACTACTCCTACTGCACTGAAACTATCTCACGGGAAGATGGAAGACAAAAGCTATGATGCACGATATCATAAAAACTAATTCTATTATTTCAAAAACAATTATTTAGGTGCTGGTTAGTCAATTACTCTTGGCCCGTATTATTTCATTTTTATATAAAAAGATATGACATCTACCTTGCAGAGGTCATTTTAATCAATTATAGAGTAAATATTGGCCTGCCAAGTACCAACAGTGACAGAGGTGGCTCGCGCACAGCTATCCATTCTAATTAAAAGAGGACTCAGAAATATCTCTGAAATGAGGGCGCCTGGGTGGCTCACTGGGTTAAGCCGCTGCTTTCGGCTCAGGTCATGATCTCAGGGTCCTGGGATCGAGTCCCGCATCGGGCTCTCTGCTCAGCAGGGAGCCTGCTTCCCTCTCTCTCTCTCTGCCTGCCTCTCTGTCTACTTGTGATCTCCCTCTGTCAAATAAATAAATAAAATCTTAAAAAAAAAAAAAGAAAAGAAATATCTCTGCAATGAAACTTTCAAAAAAAAATGCATTTCTGTTGAACTTATCAAAGGAAAAAGTTTAAACAAATTTATATATCAAACACTTCCAGTTTTAAGAAGAAAGCATACCTGAAAGGAACGCAAGCTTTTTCTTCAGAATGGGTAGTATTACTGACGCCTCCATTTTACTCCAGTAAACGTCCTCACTTCTGAAAACAAAGAAAGGTAAACGTTAACTACAAGAAAATAATTATTCTGTGAAATACATACCTATGATGGCTTATCCCAGCAGGTCTCAATTTCAGCATTACTAACATTTTGAGTCTTTGGGGGGGGTGGGTAAGAATTGTTCTGGGCATTGTGTTCAGCAGCATCCCTGGCCTCTCTACTCATTAGAATACAAATAACACTCCCCCTTCCAAGCTGTGACAACCAAAATGTCTCTATAGACATTGCCAAATATTCTCTGGTAGGCAAAAATCACAGCCAGTTGAGAATCACTAGCTTAACTCTTTTTGTTATTGTTTTTTGTTTGTTTGTTTGTTTGTTTTAAAGCAGGCTCCATACCCAACATGGGGCTCTAACTCAGGACCCTGAGATCAAAAGGCACATGCTCTAACAACCAGCGAGGTGCCCCACTGACTTAACTCTTCTCCGGAGCAGTACTCTTGGGGTAGAACAGTAGTAATTCAATAAATTCTTGCTGAATAAAGGAATGAATCAATTACTCAAAGAGGCAATCTTTTCTCTATTGCTCTCCTCCTTAATTATACAGCTTAATTCCAAATATCTGACTCTTTCCATTCCACTATTAAATAGCTATTCCTAATTTCTCATATTTTTGCTTCTCCATATCACTTCTTATCCTCATGTTTACCTCAAGATATTTCCTAATACACTGTTTCAACTTTTGTCCCCACTGTTAACTGTCTCCATCTCTCCACAACCTGAATTTTTTTTTTTTAAAGTTCCAGGGAAAGATCTGATTAACCCAGCTGATTTCCTCCTATCAAGCTATAACTCACTGTTCTTGGTTTCGTTTTCTAGTATTCACTTGGCCACAGCAAGGGGTTATGCCTAAATACAAAATGGGACTACCCATACAGCAAGGCCTAAGGACAAGACAGTTTCCCTTAAAAGGGAGCATTAACAGTGTAGGCACCTGGAGGCTTGGTCAGCCCCATAAACTATTAAAATGGGATTTTGAGGAGAGCAGGACATTTAAAACAAAGCAAAAAAATCAAAGGTTCAATTATATTATCCATCTATACTTAACTACACGTCTGAGATGTATTCTCCAGCACATTTTATTCTTCCTTCCCCATCCCACCTCACACCCACCCACCATCACAATATAGTGACAGCTCCCTACAATACCCCATGAGTTTGCTTTGTATTTAGTGAATTTTAACAGTCTCCTTTTTTAAAATTGAGATATAACTGACATATAACATTATATTAGTTTCAAGTGGACAATATGATTCACTATTTACATATATTGCAAAGTTATCACAGTAAGTCTAGTTAACATCAGTCACCATACATAGTTTCAAAATTTTTTTCTTATGACAACTTTTAAGACCTATTTTCTTAGCAATTTCAAATATGCAGTATAGTATTATAAACTATAGTCACCACAAAGCACACTCTCTTGAAAATAATTTCAAGCAGAGTAAAAAATGTGACTCCACATGAAAATATATTACTTATTCAGCAAAAATTTGCTATGAACTTATCCCATTACAGATACTGTGTTATCAGTTGGAACTAAAAACTCAAGTCATAGCCCTACCCTAGGGGAAAAAAAAAAAAGTCTTTTAAGGAAAAAAAACTCAGATATTAACAAAAAAAGATGTGGTCCTAATATTTGTCAAATAATCACTAATTAAACAAGATTACTTAAAGAAATATATTATTTTACAGCTTCTGGATATACAACTAAAAAAAAAAATCACCATTATTTGCACCTGTCTACAAAGAAAAAAATCACTATCAAACTAAATAGGATATATTTTTCTCAAGTTTTATTCTTGAATATCTGTTTGTTTGTTCACTTTTGTTCTACATTGGCCGCTGCTGACATACAACTAGTAGGAAACATGATGGAAAAGCTCACACTATACATTTTAAATCTAAAACCAGTAGCGGAACACCTGGGTGGCTCAGTCGGTTGAGCATCTGCCTTTGGCTCAGGTCATGATCCCACGGTCCTGGGATCAAGCCCCACATCAGGGTCCCTGCTCAATGGAGAGCCTTCTTCTCCCTCTCCCCCTCCCCCAACTTGTGCTCTCTCACTCTTTCTCTCTCACTCTATCTCAAATAAATAAAACTTTTTTAAAAATAAAAATTAAATTAAATTAAACCAGTAGTTCATACTTGCAGGTCAATACACTAACCTGAAGAGTCAGTTACCCAGCTCTAAAAAAACCAGAGAGCTCAGATTCATATCTATGGTCCCTTTTCTTGTAACCACCTTATCAGAGACCAGATTTGAAAATGCAATAATGTGGAGGTTCAGAGTGAGTTACTTGCCCCCAGATATGTCACTGGGACATTCAGATATTTTTGAGTTAAAAACAAAATAATCAAGGCCCAAAAGACATAATTAGAAACTCTGACCTTCCCGCTAACTGCTTAAGCGAACTCAAATAAAGGACTTGCTCCAGGAAGAGAGCTATATCAATCACTGTAGATAAACCACATTAAAATGTGAACTCAGGGCAGTAGACCCAGAGGAAGTTAAGCAATTTTGATCTTTGATTAAAGTCCTCTCTATAGCTTATTGTTCCTACTGTTTCTATAGGGCCTAACATTTGTTTACCAAACATTTACTCTTTTTCATCTTCCTGTGAATTGTTTTCCTACCACTTTCTCCTAAGTTCAGGATGACATATATATCTCATTTTGCCCAGCTGTCTTTAGAATCTCATAATTATTGGATTTCCTATAGGTAATTAATTTGATTTTCTTCTGTCAATCTGTCTCATGTCAATTTAATTCTCAGACCAGCTCCAGGGCACCTGTGTGGCTCAGTCAGTTAAACATCTGCCTTTGGTTCAAGTCATGATACCAGGGTCTGGGATCAAGACCCACCTAGGCTCCCTGCTCGGCAGGGAGCCTGCTTCTCCCTTTTCTCCGCCACTCCCCCTGCTTGTGCTCTCTTTCTCTTTCTCTCAAATAAATAAATAAAATCTTTAACCCACTGAGCCACCCAGGCGCCCCATAAATAAAATCTTTAAAAAAAAAATCTTAGAGCAGAAGAACCTTCAAAGGCAGAGAAAAATTTTTCTTCCCGAACAATAATCAAAATGATAACGAAAATTAATATTCACCTAATATTTACATAAACCATGTATTATTCTAAATAATTTATTTGTATAACTTATTTAATCCTCACAATCTTTCCATGCAGTAAGTATCATCATCCCCATTTTACAGAAGAAGTAACTGGGGCTTAGACAACTTAAACGTTGCCCAGAATCTCACAGCTAGTTAAGTGGGGGAAGTTAGGATTCACACCCAGGCAATATATTCCAGTAATGATATTCCCACATTACATTATCAACTTACTGGTAAAATAGCTCTGAAAATATCCAGTGACATTTGGCCAAATAAGATGGAGTGCTAGACTATATATAAAATTAATACACACATGTGTATCATATATATATATATAGGATATATGTATATGTGCTGTCTTAATTCATGCTAGGTGCTATAACTTTTGCCTACCATTGCTTCCACAACCAACAGTGCAAATGCCAAGTGATACAAGAATTGTTACAAAAAGTTTTGACCCAAGAGAACAAGCTGGAAACAAGAGAACTACTGCTGTAGGTAGTCAATGGGATACAGCCACGAAGAAATTTCAACCTTGAAGGGGTAATACAGATGCAGGAACAACTTAGTCATAGAAACAGAACGGGCTTTCTAATCAAACTTTCCCTTTGGCATAAGCACAAACCAATTCTCAACTGTCTTTGGTTCCTTCCTATTTTCTGAGTCTATTTCTCCATGATTCTTATCAATTCTGTGAGTTATATAACATCCTTCCAATAAATCCCTTTTCTGCTTAAGTTAGCTAGACTACCCTTCTCATTTAGTCAATAGAGAAACTTGCTTGGTATAGGAAGCAAAACTGTAATTCAGAGTTTAGCAGTATCTGCAATCATTTATGCTTTTTAAAAAATCTTTTGCCATTTATTCTGACTGAAAATGTCCATCAACACTAAGATTTAAACCATTGCCACGATAAAACCTAATTAACCAGTACCCAAGAAAAAAGAATATATGGAATTCCTAGGATCCCAAGAGGCATAAGAAATGATAACTGCAGCTGACCTTTAAAGTAGTATCTGTGTTATCCAAGCTTTGCAAGTCAGGTTATTGATTGTATGCAGACAAGGCCAAATTTCTCACCATTGTCTTACTCTCCATATACTTAAAGTGAAAAAGATAGATGGTCTTAGTCTCCAGTCTAGATTTACCTTGACACACTACAATATCCAGAAGCAATCTTATTTTTTGTCACTGTCTCCTGAGAGATGGATGTTTTATCCAAACTTTCCATTATTTTGTAGAACCATCCCATTTTGACAAAATACAAAGAATTTTTTTTTTCTAAGAACATGTTGATAGTGATGAAAAAGTAGCTTAATGAGAAATAAAGGCTTTTGGGTGTGTGGGTCACTTCAAATGACCTCATGGATAAAATGTAAAGCAGCCAAGAAATGAAAGCTGATGGGACATCTACCCAGGTGGCTCAGCTGCTTAAGTGTCTGACTCTTGATTTCGGGTCGGGCCATGATCTCAGGGTTGTGAGATCAAGCCCCACACTGGGCTCCATACTGGGTGTGGAGCCTGCTTAAGATTCTCTCTTATGGCTAATGGACACATGAAAAAATGTTCCACATCATGCATCATCAGAGAAATACAAATCAAAACCACAATGCGATACCGCCTCACTCCAGTCAGAATGGCTAAAATTAATAAGTCAGGAAACAACAAATGTTGGCAAGGATGGGGAATAAGGGGAACTCTTTTACAGACCTGGTGAGAATGCCAACTGGTACAGCCACTCTGGAAAAGAGTATGGAGGTTCTTCTAAAAGTTAAAAATAGAAATACCCTATGACCTAGCAATTGACCTACTAGGTATTTATCCAAAGGATACAAACATAGTGATTCTAAGGGGCATGTGCACCCCAATGTTTATAGCAGTAACGTCCACAACAGCCAAACTATGGAAAGAGCCCAGATGTCCTTCGACACATGAATGGATAAAGAAGATGTGTTATCTATCTGTCTATCTATCTATCTATCTATCTAGATATGCAATGGAATATTAACTCAGCCATCAAAAAGAATGAAATCTTGCCATTTGCAATGACATGGATAGAACTAGGGTATTATGTTAAGTGAAAGAAGGCAGTCAGAGAACGACAAATAACCATATGATTTCACTCATATGTGGAACTTACAACAAAACAGATCAACGTAGGGGAGGGGAAGGAAAAATAAAATAAAAACAGAGAGGGAGGAAAACCACTAGAGACTCTTAACTGTAGTTAACAAACTTGAGGGTTGCTGGAGGGAAGGTGGATGGGGGGATGGGGTAATTGGATGATGCGCATTAACAAAGGACTTGATATGGTGCGCACTGGGTGCTATATGCAACTGATGAATCACTAATACCCCTGAAACTATAATACAGTATACCTTACCTAAATTGAATTTAAATAAAATAATTTTTAAAAAGATTCTCTCACTCCCTCTCCCTCTACCCCTCCCACCGCTTCCACTCACTCTCTCTTAAAAAAAAAAAACTTTAAAAAATAGAAAAATTAAGAAAAAAGAAATCTGTGATGTTTATTGTTCTAGAATCTTCTTTCCAACCAATTTTTTATTGTCCCCATCACAAAGGAGATGGGTAATGAAAATAATTATGTACTACTAGTTCCAATTAAATAGTTTTTCAAAAGTTACTTGTTTTAGATTTTTCAACACATTAACACAGCCATTAAAAATAAATTTGCCTGGGTGGCTCAGTGGTTTAGGCCGCTGCCTTCGGCTCAGGTCATGATCTCAGGGTCCTGGGATCGAGTCCCGCATCGGGCTCTCTGCTCCTCGGGGAGCCTGCTTCCCTCTCACTCTCTCTCTGCCTGCCTCTCTGCCTGCTTGTGATCTCTCTCTGGCAAATAAATAAATAAAAAATCTCTAAAAAAAAATAAATAAATAAAATAAATAAATTTGCCTATCTCTGGTTATCCTCTATCTCACAAAATAGTTATAAGTGCAAAACACAAAAAATAAAGGAAAATCTTGCAAAATACAATCGCCCAATACCATCACAATAAAATGTTATATAACACAAAGATATCTGTTCATGCTCTTCTCCAGTAAGATAGACCATTATTTTTCACAACTTTAATATATTAATTAATATATTATATATAATATATATAGTTAATATATTAACTCAGATAAATATACCTGAGTGGATCATATTCTCAAACAAGGAAAGAAGCAACCATTCTCTTCTCTGTCTCTATGAATTTCACTACTCTAAGCACATCGTATGAGTGGGAAAATAAATAAATAAACAAAGCAAGCAAATTAAACAGAGCCCTTTATAATTAGAGATGATGAATTCTGAGAATTAGATATGTAAAGAAGACTAAGTTTCAACTATTATTTGTATCCATCTTCTACTTTGAACATCTCTCCCAAGATCATGGAGCATTAAAAGAGGAAAATTGGGACAGCCAAATAGGTAAATTGGTATCTTGTCTCCCCAAGGCCAGAGATCTTCTCTGATTTATCTTTTTATTTACTCACTCATTCATTCCTCATTTAACAAAACTATAATAAGCACCTAATAGATCTAGGTAACGCTAGGTGCTAGTCAGACCTGGCATTCAAAACATATCTAATAAATGAATGTATAAATAAATGAACAAATAAATATATAAAACAAACACCCTACAAATCTTAACATCACCCCAAGTGTGGAGCAATCACCGGATCATATGTGCATGCTTTTCCTTCAAAGAAGCTCTTCCCAGTTTCTCTCTACTGGGACAGTCTCTCACAGATCCAGGAAGCATATAAACTAAATTGTTAGATGCTGGAGAAAGGCAGGTCCATGATGGTGGTTAGAGGGACAACAATGATGCTACCAATGGGCAGCCATTAGAGGGCAGCAGAGGATGTGCTGAGTGTCAGGAAAAGACACTTGCAAGCCTTTTAATCAAGACTGGGCAAATTACACTTCATAACAGATTGTAATTGATGATATGAGTGGGTGCACTGGAACTCCTCTCTCAATAAATATAAATCAACCAGTTTATTTGGAAAATTTAGTTAGATTCTTCAAAGAGCTTTAACAACCAGTGAAAACCCATTAGGATAGCCTAAGGCTAACTAAATCATCTCTAATAAGTCTACATCATGTAGACACATAATGGCGATGAACAAAATCAGAATGCTGGCTCCTTAGACTGCATTTCCAGAAGAAATATTACAGCTGTCCTTAAATTCAGATTAGAAATACCTTCAACGGTTGTTATGAAGTAAAAGCAATCTTGGGGATGAAAATAAGCAAGCACACATATAGATACTAGATACATCACTCTACATATCCATATACGAAATTATACAGAAATAAACATTATCCAATTTACAATGATACAACAGTGAGGCAGATCAAGAGTTACAAATTTATGTAATTTTTCATTATGTCAGCATATGATTACTAATCTGGTTTTACAATAATATTGACAATTCTAAATGAAAGAACCCTTTTTAATAGATTTTAAATAAAAGTGATTAAATAATAATTATCATCAATTTTATTATACGTATACTATGTAATATACATGTAATAAAATTATATGTATATTACATATATATTAATTATATTAATACAATAAACTTGTACCATAATACACATCTAGCCAAAACTATAATTTCTATAATAAAACTGCATCAGGACCTAGTTTATTCAGTAAGGGAGGAAAAAAGGAAGAAAGGTTAGAAAGAAATATTTTGAGTTTGCTATGAAAATACCAGAAGGTCAAGAAACATAGGGAAGTCAGTTCCTTAAGGATTTCTCCACAACTCTAGCTATTCTACCAAACCCTTAGCAGCTGCAAACCTCCATTTTTTTGGAAGTCCAACTTTAAAAATTCTTCAACTGCATAAATTTTTCAAATCTTTGGTTCTTCTTGTCTGTGTAGTGATACACTCAGGAGTCTGGCTGCTTCTTCACCGAAAGTGGGGGAGCAGGAAAAGGGAATATTGCTTTAGTGAAATGAATCAGGACTGAAGAACCCCAGGAAGGTAAAGATATTTTTGGCATCCCCAGCTATAGAGTACCCCATGGCTAAAGCCTCTGTATATGCTTCCAAAGATCTCAGATAAGTTCTCTACCAGCACAGTTTCTGCATCTCAGTCTTCCTGAGCTCCAAGAAGCCTGGACCACTTCCTTCACCAGGGCAATGAATATGTCCATCGAGTTCACCTGCTGGGTAGGTCTCCCTCCATCACCAGAGGAAAAAGCACATCCAGCCATAATAACTTCACAAACTCTCATTTCTAGATTCCAAACCCTCTTTACCTGCTATAGGTATCTCTTGCCTTTCTCTTCATATCAGAATTTCTTTGGGTAATCACCAAACTTCTTCTCTCTTAACCTTTACCCTAGAAAAAGGTGTTTTTCCTCTATCCTTGGCAAAGACATACATGCCTTTCCAATATCCCAGATATTAACAGTCTAATGAATCTGAACAAAGGTTCACATGTATCATCAGATTCCTAATTCCAAAGAATTGGCATAAAAATTAATTTCAGTATCCAATCATTTATATGTTGGATACCACACATTCACAAGAGAACTTTTGTTCAACTGAAATATACATAAAACATGAACTGATATTTTGGCACTACCACATTTTGTTGTTTATATGATGTCAATTTAAGACACATATCAAACACCCCTAATAGATCTAGGCAACGCTAGGTGCTAGTCAGACCTGGCATTCAAAACATATCTAATAAATGAATGTATAAATAAATGAACAAATAAATATATAAAACAAACACCCTACAAATCTTAACATCACCCCAAGTGTGGAGCAATCACCGGATCATATGTGCATGCTTTTCCTTCAAAGAAGCTCTTCCCAGTTTCTATCTACTGGGACAGTCTCTTCTGTAAAAAATAATACTAAAAGTATTGGATGATGTGCATTAACGAAGGACTTGATATGGTGAGCACTGGGTACTGTATGCAACTGATGAATCACTAATACCCCTGAAACTATAATACAGTATACCTTACCTAAATTGAATTTAAATGAAACAATTTTTAAAAAGATTCTCTCACTCCCTCTCCCTCTCCCACCGCTTCCACTCACTCTCTCTCTTAAAAAAAAAAAAAAAACAAACTTTAAAAAATAGAAAAATTTAAAAATACTAAAAGTAAAAAATAATATTAAAAAAGTAAAAAATAATACTAAAAATGTTTTAAAATATTTACGTTAACTAATACAATGGAAAACTACTCAAAAATGGAATTACAATATTACCTGGCAGAAAGAAGCCAGTGGAACATGTAAAAGAGGAGTTGTTTTCCATCATACTAAACATCTCATTTAAAAAAACAATGTATAATGTAATGTATTTTTTTGAAGTAAAACTACAAAACTACAAATGCAATACTGAACATACTGCAAACACTTTAACTTGTCCACTAACTGAAATGTCACTTCACCATCAATGGAACACAGTAATATAAGATACATGAAAAACTATTTATAAAATGATCACCTCTTTTATACCTCATTAGGACTGTTAATACTAGCTACCTTGTCCCAAGCAAAGACTTCCCCCACTGAAAACTTCTCTGCCATGGGATTCTGTTCCAAAGAGCTATTCTTTCCAAAAGGCAGTTTAGTGCAATGGTAAAGATCATGGCCATGGGGATAAGGTGTGACTTCAAAGCAGCCATTTACGAAGTAGGTGGCTTAGGCAATTACTTCAATTTCTCTTATGAGCATAATCAATGAACTAACTCACAGGACTGAGGATTAGGTGAGCTAATATATATAGCATTTAATATAATTCAGGATGGTAGGTACTCAATAAATCTATCAGCAGGTAAATTTTCCTTCCTCCACTAATTACTGACTTACTACCACTGATTCTTCACAGGCCACAGCCAAAGCATTCCCTCCCAAAGCTAAAATGGCCACATCTTTAAGTAACTCAATACATCCTGTTACTTTTTTTTTATGTTCAAGAATATTATTTCATCCTCACAACAACATACTACTTTGTTAGCACGTCTATTTTTTTGATAAGTGAGGCACAGAGAATTTCCCCAAGATCATACAGAAATTAACAGATTTATAAATCAGAATCATAGACAGCATCCACTCCAACTTTTTCATTTTATTGATAAGGAAACTGTTTCAGTCTGTCTGAGATGCTATAACAAAAATACCAGACTGAGTGGCTTTTAAACAACAGAAATTTATTTCTCACAGTTCTGGTTAGGTTGCTGTAACAAAATATTATAGAGTGGGTATCTTATAAATAACAGATATTTATTTCTCACATTTCTGGAAGCTGAAAAGTCCAAGATCAATACACAGGTGTCCAGTGAAGACCCACTTCCTGACCCACAAGAGGACCATCCTCTATGTGTGTCCTCGCATGGTAGGAAGGGCAAGGGAGCATTCTGGGGTCTCGTTTATAAGAGCACACTAGTCACTTCCCAAGGCCCACCTCCAAATATTATCACATAGGGGATTAGCTTTCAACATATAAATTTTGGGGGGACACAAACATCCAATCTAGAGCAAAACCAGATCAAGAGGACATAGATTTACACTTCTAAGGCTGCACAACAAATAACATTAACCTCAATATAATGAAATCCTAAAACCCTGCACAGTGCTTCTCTCCACTATGTTATCACAAAATAAAATCTAGGTTAAAGGGGCACCTTTATTGTGGTGGCTCAACTGGTTAAGTGTCTGTCTGCCTTTGGGAGCTTGTTTGGAGGTTCTAGCAGGGGAGCGCAGCTACTCGTATACCCTTGACCGAAGAACGGTCCTCTCCTCTATCGGAGAAGGTCGTCCTCTTCAACCGAGCGTGAAGCTTCGGGAGGGACGTACATGGAGTGGTGAGGGAGGAAGGGGACACCCGCCTAGCCAGCCAGATCAGCCAAATCAACCTTGGCAATCAATGGGGTGACAGATGTTGCAGCCAGATCACCCTCACATCCAAGTGTCTGCCTTTGGATCCAATCAAGATCCCAGGGTCTTGGGATTGAGCCAGCATCAGGCTCCCTGCTCAGCAGGAACCCTGCTTCTCTCTCTCCCTCTGCCCCTCCCTGCTGTTTGTGCTCTCTCTCAAATAAATAAATCGGAAATAAATAAATAAATAAATAAAACACAAATAGTAGAGTACCATTATTTCATACACGTTAGTAATTTTTAAATAAACAAACATGTCCCCAAAAAACTTACGCACAAATGTTCATAGCAGTACTATTCATAACACTCAAGACATGGAAGCACACATCAATTCTAAATGGATAAACAAAATGTGGTACATCCATATAATGGAATACTACTTGACAAGAAAAAGAAATGAAGTAATGATACATGGCATAACATGAATGAACCTTAAAAACACACTCAGTGAAAGAAGTCAGACATAAAAGGTCACATATTACATGACTCCATTTATATGAAATATCAAAATTGCAAATTCATAGAGACAGTAAATTAGTGGTTGCCTAGGGCTGGAGTAGGTATGGGGAATTACTGGTAATGGGCATAAGGATTCTTCCTTCAGGTGATCTAAGTGTAAAATCAAATTGTGATGATAATTCCACAAATCTACTTTAAAAAAAAAATCACTGAAATGTACACTTAAAATGGATGAATTCTATGGCACATAAATTTTATCTCAGTAAAGCTGTCAAAAAATAACTTAAGAAATAAACAGAATTGCCCATTTTTGTAGATTGTGGAAATCTGGATGAAAATAATATATACTTTAAATATTAAAAAATAAATACTAAAAATAGGTAAGAGTATGTTCCAGGAAGTCTGTAAAATGAGTTGCATATACTGAGCAATTTATCCTCAACTTCGACTATAATTAAAACACACTGATATGAAAGAACTTCAGCTGCAGAGACATTTTGTTCAACACTGTATATTCTGGCTGGGTCAAACAGTAAGAATAAAGAATAAAGAAAGAATAAATATTGAACCGAGAGAAGAAAGAAGAGTATAGGCAATAATGTTGATATCACTTTTATGTTCATAGATGCCCAAACTTCCTATCACCCTAAATAAATTGGTACTAAAAAGAGGGCTGAGATTTGCTTTTACTTTTAACCTATAAGGAGAGATTTATAAATTAATGTCTTATCTCTTAGAGTATCTCAAAGTTTCATACTAACACACATACAGACGTCCAAGATTTGATTAAAGGTTAAATAATTATTACTTTCAATTGTATCATCATGTTTTAAAACAAATCAAGACTGCTTTTGAGAAAAGTATAAAATGTGCCTTTGAACTAAAACAAAACTAAGACTGTTCTGTAGGCCCTAAATATCAAAGGCTTAAAATTGAATGGAAGTCACTTTAAAATAACACCTATCCTGAAAGGTAGAATCTTCAGTTAGTTACCTGTGTATTTCCTGATACCTCCAAATAAAAGTAACAATGAGTAACATTACTAGAATATTTTACAAAACAGTATCCTAATCACTTTGCAACACTGCTTCATTTATAACTCACAACAATCCTGTTAGAAGTAGTGTTGTCACTATTTAACAGCTGAGGAAACTAGGCTTAGTGAAATAAAGAAAATTTCCCCTGCCCAACTTCATATAGCTCACAAATAGCAAAACTAGCATTTAAACCTAAGGTTGGGTCCAAGGTCTAAGAACATTATTTCTCATGCTCTTATTTAATGTAGTAACCTTTATTATAATGTGAATAAAGGTCTTTAACAGCTCTTGAACAGAACTGCTCATGTTTAAAATATAATGACATGAAGTTATATTTGTTAAGAGCCTCTTATCTTCTAATAACATATTTCGATATCTGCAAATGGAATATGTCTAGGATTTACGTCAATAATTGGAGAGGCATACGTGGAATAAAACTGGCCATATGTTGATAACTGTCAAAAGCAGAAGATACGTAAACAGTGGTTCATTTTACTATTCTCTCTGTTTTTGTATGTTTGAAAATGCCTATGATAAAATTAAAAAGACTCACTTTTTTTTTTTTTTTAAGATTTTGTTTATTTATTTGACAGAGAGAGAGATCACAAGTAGGCAGGGAGGCAGGCAGAGAGAGAGGAGGAAGGAGGCTCTCCTCCGCAGAGCAGAGAGCCCGATGTGGGGCTTGATCCCAGGACCCTGGGATCATGACCTGAGCCGAAGGCAGAGGCTTTAAACCACTGAGCCACCCAGGTGCCCCAAAAAGACTCACTCTTAAACACACCAATACCGTAAAAGAGGAAGCTACAATCCTTAAAAATTTTTTTGCATTTAGCAATATTTTATTTCAAAATCAAGAAGACACAAGAAGTAGACTACACATAATTTTAAAATATTCACATATTCACCATCATATTCTAAAACCCCTTATGGAGAAAGATCTGAGTATTTGATCCTCATGTAAAACTGCTGAGGAGGAGGAGACCAATTCTGTCAGAGGCAGAAACCAGAAGATAAAGAGAAGCAGGCAGGCAGGCAGGATCCTTGTTTCTGCTGTTTTGTTGGCACTAGAGAACTTGGTTTCCAGTCTCTTCGGGTCATTCTTTGTGACTAGGGTCATTTTCTCAGAAGTCTCTCCCTCCCTCTACCACCATCACCAAACCATACTCTTCTTTAAGTGAATAAATTACTAAGAAAGCGTATGTCCACAACAGGCATTCACTGTAATGTATGAAGAGCAGTGGCTGGTCCAAGACAGGCAGATCTCTTAGGTGAAGAATCAATATCATATTGTTTAATCCTAAACAGCCCAAAGGTTTTGCATGCAACAATTTCAACAGGTGAAAGCACAGTTCCAAATTTAATATCAATTTATTTTAGCTACATAGTCAACAGAACCAAAAAGATTATTTCTGAAATCTAAAGTAGGTGTTGGAGTTCAATTTGTTTGAATATGTGTGTTTGCCTAGGACAACACTTGGCACATGACCAGTGCACAATACTTGCTGAATTAACTCCCTTCTCATGATTCCACCATGGCTTTCTCACTTAGGAGTCACTGGGCAGAATAATTAGGAAACAGGAGAAAGAGTAAGAGAAAACAAGCTTAGGTAATTTTAAACTTGACAAAGCACTCTGAATAAAGCATGCATTTACTTTGAGCAGAATATTAAATTACATAGTTCAGGAACCTTTACTGAAACATCTTGGGACCTGGTGCATCAGAATCATGAATGGAGAGAGGCACTTTATAAAGCCTTCTTTATGCTGTAACCCATTCTAACTTCTGGCTTTTAGAACTGGCTTATTTAAATTTTCACTACCTTTAGAGCCTAAATGAGTTTTCACTATCTATATTGCAACACTTGGGGGAAAAAAAATCACTAAATATAACATGAATATTTTACCATTTTCTGAATTATATCCTCAATTTTACTGTAATATTCACCATCATCCCCTCCTCCAACTAACTCATTTTCTCACTTTAGTATCTATAAATACTTCCCAGCTCCTATTTCTTTCTTGCAATACTTAGATGGCTCCCAATTCTAGCACCCACATCTCACTGGGCAGATTACCTGATCTGTAAAATTCACAAAAGAAACATAGTGGAAACTCTGGGATTCCTCTAGACAGTCAAAAAGAAGTTTTTGCTAGCAAAAAAAAAAAAGTTCCTTCCTTCCTTCCTTTCTTTGTTTCCTTTTAAGATTTCATTTATTTAGAGAGAAAGAGAGAATGCACAAGCAGGCGGGAAGAGCAGAGAGCAAAGAATCTCAGTCTCCACAATGAGTGCAGAGCCCTACGTGGGGCTCAATCCCACAGCCTGAGCTGAAACCAAAAGTCGGACACTTTTTAACCAACTAAGTCACCCAGGCGCCCCTTCACTAGCAAATATTTCTAATAATCGAGGCAATGTAATTTCTGCCATCACCCAATATTATACTCTAGATGTGAGATTGTGACAACAGCAATTAAACAAATCAAAATATTTTTAAGGAGAAGCAATGGCGACTGTTTAAAAAAATGACTGAAGTTTAAAAGGGCCTTCTTGATGTGACCAGTGCTTCTAGTACAAAGCATACCACTTAGGTAGGAGGCACAAAGCAGCACTTCTCATTTTTAATGACTTCAATACTGTTTATGGAACTCCTGAAAACAAGCAGAGGCAGCAGGGGGTCATGATTAAAACGAAAGTCATACTGACAAGGGGTCAAATCCTGACTCTGTCCCTTATTAGCTGTGACAAATTGCTTTACATCTCACCCTGGATTTCAGTACCTCAGGAAGGCCCAGCTGCAGTTCTGTGTCGGGTGGGTGATATGCCAGAATTGTCTCTTTAAATCTCCCTTTTAACTTAAGCTCATTATACCAGCTTCAACGCTTAAAATTAAAGGGACCACACCTATCACCCTTCCAGAACCCTTTCCCACTACTGATTCTTACACCTCCCAGCAATCTACCATGAATCTACCACTGAGGCAAACTGAGAGACTCAATCTTTCTCCTACAAGAAGAAATAAAGATGTCTAACAAAGAATATTTTGCTACAGTGACAGAGAGGGTACTCTTGATTTAGTATTCTTTTTATAAGAACCCCCCCCCAAAACATCAGCCTTGCTCACAGAAATGCACAGGAATAAGCAATCTTAATCTCTATAAAACTATTATAAAAAATGAAATCAGAAAAATTAAGCTGATGAAAAGTACCCCCCAAACAACAATGAAGCAGAAACTTTAATAAACATCCCAAACTGAATTATATCTCTTTAAATGGACATTTGAAATATGAAAAAACACTCTGAACCAAAAATTTGTGAAAACCTAAAAATGACAAAAGCAAAAAGATATAAAAAAAAAAAAGAGATGACTAAATTCAGTTAAGAAATAAAAGAAAAAGGGGTGCCTGGGTGGCTTAATCAATTAAGCATCTACCTTCAGCTCAGGCATGATCCCAGTGTCCTGAGATGGAGCCCGACATCAGGTTCCCTATTTAGTAGGGAGTGTGCTTCTCCCTCTACCTCACCCCCTGCTCATGTGCACATGCTTTCTTTCTCTCTCTCTCTTTCTCTCTCCCCCCTCTCTCAAATAAATAAAACCTTAAAAAAAGAAAAAGAAAATCACATCAGGACTGAAGACAAAATTATACGGTGCTTCACAATAAATTCAAGTAAGAGTTTAATAAAACACACTGAAGAAAACAGTAAAAGAAAGAAGAGAATGAAAATGAGATTAATAAAATAAAAACAGAAAGTTTTTGATATGGAAGAGAGACAAAGAAGATATAATTATGTGTAACTGAAGCCCCTAAAGAAAAACAAAACACTGGAATAGAACTAATATTTAAAATATTTAAATCAAAAAAACTTCAGAAACAAAAGACCCACTAGATGGCAGGGAAAACTGAACTGCTACAATAAACTCTAAGACAAATTCCAGTAAGACTATTAGACTTTAAAATTAAAAAAGAAAGGAAGGGGCACATGAGTGGCTCAGTCAGTTTAGCAACCAAAAGTCTTGATTTTGGCTCAGGTCATAATCTCAAGGTCCTGAAACAGAGCCCCATATCAGACTCTGCACTAAGCATGGAGCCTGCATGAGATTCTCTCTACTTCTCTCCCTCTGCCCCTACCCCCATTCTTGCTCTCATAAGTGTGCATGCTCTAAATAAATAAATCTTAAAAAAAAAAAAAAAAGGAAAAATAAGTAAGACCAGGTATTCCAAGCAAAGAGATGAAATAACTTAAAACAACAAGAAAATTAAGACTGGCAGGGGCCCAGGTGTGGTTCAGTTGATTAAGCATCTGACTCTTGATCTGAGCTCCAGTCTTATCTCAGGGTTGTGAGTTCAAGCCCCACATTGGGCTCCACACTGAGCACTGGATCCACCACATTGAGTGTGAAGTCTAGGAAAATTAAGGCTAGCAAAGGGTTCTCATAAACAATATACACTTCAGGGGCGTCTGGGTGGCTCAGTGGATTAAGCCTCTGCCGGGTCATGGTCTCGGGGTCCTGGGATCGAGCCCCGCATAGGGCTCTCTGCTCAGCAGGGAGCCTGCTTCCTCCTCTCTCTCTGCCTGCCTCTCTGCCTACTTGTGATTTCTGTCAAATAAATAAAATCTTAAAAAAAAAAAAAAAACTAACATACCATTAAAACATATCATTAAAAACTAACAAAGAGGGGCACCTGGGTGGCTCAGTGGGTTAAATCCTCTGCCTTCAGCTCAGGTCATGATCCCAGGGTCCTGGGATCGAGCCCCGCATAGGGCTCTCTGCTCAGCAGGGAGCCTGCTTCCTCCTCTCTCTCTGCCTGCCTCTCTACCTACTTGAGATCTCTGTCTGTCAAATAAATAAATAAAATCTTAAAAAAAAAAAAACCTAACAAAGAATAGCAGAAAAAAAACAAGGAAATAATCAAAATACTTAAGTAGCTTCTGTACCAACAACAACAACAAAAAACCATTATATCCAAAGAATTTCTTTAAATGAAAGCACATCATAAACAAAGAAAAACATAACATAAAGTTTTTATAACATAAAATAATTTGACAATTGAGATCATATTCAAGTCATTAAAAGAAAATGATTTTTAATATGACTCATAAAAAAAGATCTCACTAATTGCTATATAAAGAGGTAACTGATAACTTAAAACAAAGCAAATCAGAAAGACTAAAAAATAAAAGGATAGGCAAAGGCATATCAAACAAATAGAAACAATAAGAAACCAGAACAGTGATCTTAATACTAAGGAATTCGAGCCAAAAAGCAATAAATATGACAGAGAAACTCTGTTAAAAGCCACAATATCCGGGCACCTGGGTGGCTCAGTAGGTTAAAGCCTCTGCCTTCGGCTCAGGTCATGATCCCAGAGTCCTGGGATCGAGCCCCACATCGGGCTCTCTGCTCCGCAGGGAGCCTGCTTCCTCCTCTCTCTCTGCCTGCCTCTCTGCCTAGTTGTGATTTCTCTCTGTCAAATAAATAAAATATTAAAAAAAAAAGCCACAATATCCAATGACGATGCATAACAAGTAAGAATATGTATGCATCAAAAAACTACTTCCTTTACAAAGCAGAAACTACAGGCACACAAAGATACAGAAAACAACTTTAATAATACATAAGACCAACACACACACAGGAATTAACTTAGAATATAAGAATTACTGAGAATATAAACTTATATAACATACATATTTACCTCTTATAGGTGTATATCAAATTTTACAGCCTGATAATAAAAACTCTAACTCCTTCCAAGGAGGACATAAATACTGACCACCAAAAAAAAAAAAAAAAAAAAAAAAAAAAAGTGGTCATATTGTAGGTCTTAGAGAAAGCAACAGTATAATTCATGATATAAACACTGATTACAATTCTAATAAAACTGACACTACTAACAAAATCAGAAACAATCACGGTATTCTACTTCAAAAATTTAGAACCTTCTACTACCAAGCAATTCTTGAGTAAAACAAAAATTAGAGTTTCAAAAACTAATATAAAAATGATATATCTAATGCACTGAAAAGAGGAAAATCTGGAACTGTGAACATTTATATTAATAGTAAAAATAGTAAGTTCCTCATTGAAAATGAACACAGTAAATCAGAGGAAAACACAAGGATGGAAATGATAAAAAAGGAATTAATGAGGTAGAGAATTAGGAAAAAAAAAGTACATCTAATTCATAAATTGAAATCCTGGGGAATTTTTAAATTAAGAAAATACACAAGGTTAATTCAGGGAAGAAAAGAGAAAGCACAAATATTCAAAATAAGAAATATATAGATAAGGGGGAAGATATGCTTTCAAAAATATAAAAATACAAAAAAAATACATGTTACACAAGATTATTCACTACAGTACATACAGAGTTGGAAAATACAATTGCAAATAACCTGCACGTCCAGCTGTAATGGAGTATAATAGAGTACACAATTTGAGTACTATGCAGCTCTAAAAAGGAATGAAGATCTCTATGAATTAACAAGCGTATCTAGTAGACTGTTAAGTGAAAAAAGTAACACAAAGAAGTGTCTACCGTGCGTTACTTTTTAGGTAATAAAGAGAAAAAAGAATATATATATTTATCTGTTCATTGTGTGCAGAGAAACAAAGGATAAATGAGAAACTAGAGTAGTTGCCTACAGAAAACAGGGGAGATTGTGTACCAAACATAGGAGACTGGAAAAGGAGAAGAGCTGATTCATGTAGTTCTGACTTTTGAAAGCATGCTAATATTTCACATACTCAAAAAAAATAACAAGATCAACAAAAATGAGAGAAAAAATAATACCCAAAATGAAATCAAAAAGAAAAAAATGTCTCTACTAGCATTTCAAATGATAAACATACTACACTAAATGTGGAAAAGAGGGGGAAAAACTAACCCAAGTAACTTCTGAATACTGTATTTTTACTATCTACCCTCAGGCTGTAAACAAAACAAAACTGTAAATACTGAACACCAGTAAATGAGTTTGTTTGGTTTTTACATTACGGAGTAGCAATTCTGAATTACTTTCTGTGTTTTCCAGGATTGGAAAAAAATAAGAAATGAGAGTCGGATTTCTCACTGTCAAATGGAGTTACAAGTATGGAAGCAGGAAGGGAGCCTACAATGCACCCCATAATAATAGCTGGAATACAAAACCTTAATATGTAATCACAGTTTGTTTGTTTTTTTTTGTTTGTTTGTTTGTTTTTTTTACAGTTTGTTTTTTTTTTTAAAGATTTTATTTATTTATTTGTTAGAGAGAGAGAGATCACAAATAGGCAGAGAGGCAGGCAGAGGCAGAGGGAGAAGTAGGCTCCCTGCTGAGCAAGGAGCCCGATATGGGACTCAATCCCAGGACGCTGGGATCATGACCTGAGCCGAAGGCAGCCGCTTAACCAACTGAGCCACCCATGCGTCCCTGTAATCACAGTTTTTAAAACATTTAGATATAGAGGTGTGTGTGTGAGTTTGTGTACATGTTCCTTAGCTCTGTCCACTGAGAGGGTTCTGATGACTAATTTTATCTGCCAATCTGACTAGACCACAGAGTGCCCAGATATTTGATTAAATATTATTCTGAATATTTCTGCAAGGGTCTTTCTGGTGATAGTAACACTTTAGTCGTAAAGCAGATTGCCCTCTGTGTTGTGTGTGAACTTCATCCAATCAGTTGAAGGCCTAAATAAAACAAATAGACTGACCCTTCCCTAACAGGAGAGAAGTCCCTAATAGAGTGCCTTCAGACTTAATCTGCAACATCAACTCTTCCTGCCTGATGGCTTTTGAACTGGATCATTCTTCTCCCTTGGTCTCCAGAGCCTGCCATCCTACCAGCAAACTAGGCCTGAAGCCTCCATAGTCACACGAGCCAATTTCTAATGATAAATCTCTTTATGCATATGTCCTACTGGCTCTGTTTCTCTGGAGAACCCTAATACAAGGGTCTAAAATCAATAACATCTCAGTAGCAATGAGCATAGGTGCCTGGATCATGATTTCTAACTACTATTACCATTAAAAAAAATCAGGACTCCTTGAAAAAAATGGCATATTCTAAGACCAGTGGAGAATATGTAAATTGACTCTGGAAAATCTTGTTATTAGAATATTACTCAAAGATTTATAGGCACATGTCAGAAGAACACAGAATAATTCAGGTAAGAATTATTATATGGTAAAACACATAGGTAAAAAAGTTATGAAAAATCAAGTATTTTGTCCATCAACAGATGAATGGATAAAGAAGATGTGGTATATATACACAATGGAATACTATGCAGCCATCAAAAGAAATGAAATCTTGCCATTTGCGATGACGTGGATGGAACTAGAGGGTATCATGCTTAGTGAAATAAGTCAATCGGAGAAAGACAACTATCATATGATCTCCCTGATATGAGGACATGGAGAAGCAACATGGGGGGGTAGGGGGATAGGAGAAGAATAAATGAAACAAGATGGGATTGGGAGGGAGACAAACCATAAATGACTCTTAATCTCACAAAACAAACTGGGGGTTCCTGGGGGGAGGCGGGATTGGGAGAGGGGGAGCGGGCTATGGACATTGGGGAGGGGAGGCGAACCATAAGAGACTATGGACTCTGAAAAACAACCTGAGGATTTTGAAGGGTCAGGGGTGGGAGGTTGGGGCAACCTGAGGGTTTTGAAGGGTCAAGGGTGGGAGGTTGGGGGAACAGGTGGTGGGTAATGGGGAGGGCACGTTTTGCATGGAGCACTGGGTGTTGTGCAAAAAGAATGAATACTGTTACGCTGAAAAAATAAATAAAATGGGAAAAAAAAAAATCAAGTATTTTGAGATTCTCAAGGCATCTCCCCTAAAGATACTTATTAGTTACAAAGGGAAAAAAAAAAAAAAAAGTAAGTTTACAGTGGGGAAACATGGAGGACACCACCATATCCATGTGGTAAGAATTTTACATCACCAGTACTGGAAAAACAATAGCATGGGCCTCCAGATAAGATATACAGATACACTTCTGTAGTATTCCAGCCAAAACCGTATAACCCCGCTGAGCAGAGAGCCCAATGTGGGGCTCAATCCCAGGGCCCTGGAATCATGACCCAAGGCGAAGGAAGAGGCTTTATCCCACTGAGCCACTCAGGAGCCCCTTTCATAGGCCTTTAAATCATGAAATGAAACTAAAGTAAATTTATGTAAATGAAATAATAGGAAACAAAAGGAATTTTACTTCCTAATAATTAGTACAAGAATCACTGTTTTGGCTAAAGTACTTTAAAAGAAGTTAACTCCTGATTTAAATTCAATCCTATAAAAATCTAAAAACTTCTTAATCTTACTTTCTCTATCTAAAACTAAACTGATTATATAATCTATCACAAAGAAGTTTAAAGAAAAATACTACAATCATTACACTTGCACTACTTCATGATACACACGTTATAGGGATAAATGAAACTGCTTTCTAATTTTCAGAGAGAGATGCTCAAACTATTAATGACATAATAATCCATGTTAAAGCTTCCATGAAAAAAGTGCTGTCACATACAAATATGCAAAATCATAACTATAAAAATTAGCACTGTTGTTGACATCCTTGATATCTCCTTCTGGTCTTGATAAAAACCTTCTGGTTTTTCTAATGGTCACTCTGTCTTAGCATTTTGAGGACCAGGCATGATCTGACCTTAGCTTACCTGGCCCTTCCTACATGTTTCTATCACAGCCTATATTTCCAAGTACAAACTTTAGCATCTGTTATTAACAGTATACGTTCCAGAAGTTCAGAGACTAGGCCAATTTTACTTTACTTTGACGTCTATCCTTTCCCTACAAATGACAAGCACAGTGTGTGGAGCATAAAAGGAACTCAATAAATAATTTTTTAAAAGGGGGGGAAGTGCATGGGTGGCTAAGTGGGGTAAGCCTCTGCCTTTGGCTCAGGTCATGATCTCAGAGTCCTGGGATCGAGCCCCCCAACTGGGGGGGGGTCTCTGCTCAGCAGGGGGCCAGCTTCCCCCACCCCCACCTGCCTCTCTGCCTACTTGTGATCTCTCTCTCTGTCAAATAAATAAATTAAATCTTTTTTTAAAAAGAAAGAGAAATGGCTGAATTAGTTGGAAGACATTTTAAGTGGTAATTTTCATAAAGATATAGTTTAATTTTCTTTAGGAATAAGGAAGGCGATTATTTCCAGAATAAGCACTAATAATCAGACATGTGTGCCAAAGCAGGCCTTTAGACCTTTCAGTAGCAATAAAGGGTACTTGAAAATCTCCCCTCAATGTCTGTAGAACCTCCTCTACAACTGTTCACCAAAGACAAAGAGTCCACGGGCATTGGTACCTTTTATTAGAAGGACAGAGATACAACTCTGGCAACAAATTTTGAAATGATTCTGTAAGTATAATGACACTAATACACCCACAGGAAACTGCTTGCATACTGAAAACAAATGCCTTCTCTTGACCTTCCCTCAAGAGTCCTATGTTCATGCAGTGCCTAGGTGGCTCAATGAGTTGAGCATCCAACTCTTGATTTCCAACTCAGATCATGATTTCAAGGTAGTGGGATCGAGTCCCACATCAGGCTCCACATTGAGCATGCACTATGCTTATACCTCTCTCTGCTTCTACTCCTGCTCATGTGCACATGTTTTCTCTCTCCAATAAGTAAATAACACCTTAAAAAAAAAAAGTCTGGGGCACCTGGGTGGCTCAGTGGGTTAGGCCTCTGCTTGAGGCTCGGGTCATGATCTCAGGGTCCTGGGATAGAGCCCCACACTGGGCTCTCTGCTCAGCAGGGAGCCTGCTTCCCCCGCCCCCATGCCTGCCTCTCTGCCTACTTGTGATCTGTCTGCCAAATAAATAAATAAAATCTTTTAAAAAAAGACTGATGATCATGAATTAAATTCCTTCAAAACTTTTATATTCCATAATATACATTAAATAAACATTATATCTATAGCATACACTGTATTTAGAAAAGCAAAAAATCTAACAATTGACAATAATCTAATAACATTCTCACAATGCATTAAAATTTTCTTAATATAAACTACAACTCTTTTGAAATAGTTCCCTCACAGTCATGCCAGTTTCCATATTAAACCAGAAATTAGCAAATTACTAACTATAGAACAAAGTCAGTGTCCTCTTATAATTTTTTGTGTATCTTGCTTATAAAGGTCATATATAACAAAGCAAACCAAGTAAGTGTCCCAAAAATAAAGAACAAACTAGAGTACCTAATTTCTTCTTCCTCAGAGGAAAGGCTTTGTTGTCATAAAAGTTAATTGAATTCTTGTCTTTGATCCTATTTTTTTCTCTGGTGTTCTCTACTAACTGACCTCTTTTCTTTCTTCCTCCTCTAACTTGTGTTTTTTTTCCTTAGCCCTAACTGCTTTTATTATTGAAACTTAAAGTCCTGTCTACCTCTAAAGTTAAATACAGTACTTAGATGATACATGTCTACCAATTTTATCATAAGACATTTAAGAGTGCCACATTTACTAATCACTGCCAATGTCTGATTGCTCTAGTAGCACATTCCTTTTTTATTTATTTTATTTTATTTATTTGACAGAGAGAAATCACAACTAGGCAGAGAGGCAGGCAGAGAGAGAGAGGAGGAAGCAGGCTCCCCACGGAGCAGAGAGCCCGATGTGGGGCTCAATCCCAGGACCCTGGGATCATGACCCGAGCCGAAGGCAGCGGCTTAGCCCACTGAGCCACCCAGGCGCCCCGCACACTCCTTTTTTTTACAACTAGTTAAGTCACTATATTTTTACTATGTATCTCAGTGCTTGACAAAAAATAAATACTCAAAGTTAGATTATATAAAAGAATGCTACATTATCTGCAGTGTCCCTACAACCATCTTGCAAAAAAAAAACCAATAATTTTTTAGTAATTTTAAGTTATCTAAAGAAATACTTTTTTTCATTAAATGCCTTCTCTTTGCAAATCAGATCATATTTCATGCAATGTTTTATACTACACTCACACAGGTGTCATTTGTAGAATGGACAATTTTTAAAAGTCTGCTATGGTAAAAACAATGAAAGACAAAGTTCAAAACTGCACAACTAGAAGCATTTTGGAATAGAACCTTAAAAGTAACTGTAACCACTGATATTCACTTGTATTTTTTGATAGTATCATTCTAGATCTGTGGTTCTCAATCTGGCTATATATGAGAATCACTTGGGGAACTTTTAAAAAATATCCACTCCAGGTCAACTGAAACAGAATCTCTAGGGTTTGAACCTGGGCATGAGAACTGTTTCAAAGATCCCCAGTTGACTATAATGTTCAATTAGAATTCAAAACCATTAGGACTCCATAATTATTAACTGAATAAAATATTAAGATATCATTTAGCACAAACAACATTTTATTCTTAAAGAACTGCCATTCAAATAATTTAAGTCTTTAAATTAATCTAGCAGTATGACAACACTTTAAGTCCATTACTCAACAAAAATGAGGTCCTCCACTATCATTTGCTGATGATGCAGAAATTTCAATAATTAAAACTACGATTATTATTTTAGAAGGAATATGGGGCTGCTATAATACAAATATGTTATTTCAATATTTTACAGTAATTCGAGGTTCAAATTCTCCAGAACAGCTGATAAGATGCAATCAAATACTTAATAGCCTGCAAGTTACAGGGTGATAAGAAATACCTTGAAAGGAAGAACTGAGGCATCTCAGGCAGAAGAATAAATTGATCAAGGCCATGTTATAAAGACAGTACAAGTGTAGAATCTGTACAGAACAGAGGCAGAAGTTCAGTGTAATGGAGTCAAACAGGAATAGTCAGATATGGGAAGAAAAGCTAAGACTGTGTACAGACTGAGAAGTCTCAGAATGACAGACTCATTAGTCTGTCCTACTTGCACTAACTAAAAATGAATGACAGGGTGTTCCACTTCTGACAAGATGGAATACTTTTCTCATTCCTCTCATTAGGTAAAACTGAACACCCTCACACATAGAACAAACCTAAGCAGTCTGGGAAAGGTGGAAAGAGGAAGGCAGACCAGCTAGAGACCTCAGGACCCAAGGAACAAGTCAGTGGTGAATTCCCTGGGTTTTCTTTTGTCTTCATGTATCTCACACCTGGAGTTAAGATGCTGACCACCTGCAAACACCAACAGATCAAAATTAGAAAGACCCCAACAAAAGCTTGCTCTCCTTAGCCAAAAGACCAGGAAAGGGCAGTCTAGCAAGAACAAAACTTCTAGATAATAACTGTGCTATTCTAGCCAAACAATACACAAAAAAGTGACCCCACTTTTATCCATGTCAGCAAAGCCTGAGTGAGGAGTATGTAATGAGGTGCTCTTACACCCCCAAGCTGGATGGTGTCACAGATAGCCAAGAGGGGATCCCAGACTCTCATCTGAGAATGAGCCCTCACCCTCCAGTACCTGCCACCCCTGAATGTAAGTGAAACCCATATAGAAAGCTCTTAGAATTATCTGATAAAGGTTTTAAAGCAGCCATAATAAAAATATTTCATTGAGCAATTGTGAACATACTTGAAACAAAAGAAAAACTAGCCTCTCAACAAACAAAATCTCAGCAAAGAAATAGAAAATAAA
The DNA here is from genome assembly GCF_922984935.1 of Meles meles. Taxonomy (NCBI): domain Eukaryota; kingdom Metazoa; phylum Chordata; class Mammalia; order Carnivora; family Mustelidae; genus Meles; species Meles meles. The sequence continues at coordinate 75,384,992 of NC_060074.1, forward strand.
AGTTCCCAGATGGGAACTTGAACTAAAAGGTATAGTAACTGAATGAAAAAGCTCTTTAGATGGATTGAAAGCAGAACAGTGGGGACAGAGGAAATAATCCCTGAACTAGAAGAGAAAGAATATACATTACCCAATATTAACAACAGAATGAAAACTAACTGAAAAATAAATGAAGAGATCCTCGGGGAGCCATGAGACAACAAAAGATCTATCATTTATATCATTGGAGAGGGTGGGGGGAGGTGAGGAAAAACTGAAAAAGTACTTAAAGAAATATGGCAAGAGACATAAACCTACAGGTTCAAGAAGTTTAGTAAACCCAAAACTGCCCAAAGAAATCTGGCCAAGTCACATCATAATTAAACTTCTGAAAACTAAGGACAAAGAAACCATCCAGAAAAAAACAAAACCTTACCCAGAAGAGAAAAACAAGTCAAATGACAGTGATTTTTCATCAAAAACAATGAAACCCAGAAAGAAGTAGCCCAATAGGGACGCCTGGGTGGCTCAGTTGGTTAAGCCGCTGCCTTCGGCTCAGGTCATGATCCCAGCGTCCTGGGATCGAGTCCCACATCAGGCTCCTTGCTTGGCAGGGAGCCTGCTTCTCCCTCTGCCTCTGCCTGCCTCTCTGCCTACTTGTGATTTCTCTCTCTCTGTCTCTCTCTCTGAAAAATAAATAAATAAAATCTTTAAAAAAAAAAAAAAAAGAAAGAAAGAAATAGCGCAATATTACTCAAGGGCTAAAAGAAAAGAGTGTCAACCCAGAATCCCATACTCGGCAAAAATACCATTCAATCAGGGGGAAATCAAGACCTTCTCAAATAAAGAAAAACTGAATAAATGTCACCCGTGAACATACTTTAATGGCCAAAAAACTCCTCTACACAGAAAAATAATGAGTTTACAATATCAGGAAACAAAAATATAGGTAAATACACTTTCCTTGTCTTGCGTTTTCTAAATTATGTTTGACAGTTGAAGCAAAAGTTCTATCTGATACGGTTCTAAATGTATGCACAGGAAACATTCTTAGACAATTATAAACAGGAAAGAATAAAAGAACATAAAAGAAGGTAAGGTTTCTACAGTTAAGTCAAACTGGTAAGATGATGAAAACAATAGACTGCAGTAAGTCATATGTTTACAATGTGATACCTAGAGCAAACACCAAAAATGATACACAAAGAAATTTGTCCAAAACACAACATATAAATCAAAATGGGTTTCTAAAATATTCTCAAGTAATCCAGAGGAAAAAAAAATGAGAAACAGAGAAACAGAAAATGAAAATTAAATGGCACACTTAAGCCTTAACACATCTACAACTACATTAAATATAAAATCTAAACACCTTCAGACATATTAGAACAGTGAATTAAAAAACATGACCCAACTATATGATGTCTATAAGAAATTTGCTTCAAGGGGCGCCAGGATGGCTCAGTCAGTTAAATGTCTGCCTTAAGCTCAGATCTTGATCACTGCGTCCTGGGCCCCACAACAGGCTCCCTGCTCAGTGGAGAGTCTGCTTTACCCTCTATCCCTCTCCCCAACTCATGCTTATGCTCTGTCTAAAATAAATAAAATCTTTAAAATCTAAAATAATAAAATATTTTATAAAATAAAATAAAATCTTTAAAATAAATAAAAATCTTAAAAAAAAATTCACTTCAAATATTATAGAGGCAAGCTGAAAGTAAAAGAATGGAAAAAGATAAGTTACATAAACTAATGTTTACCCAATATTACCAAAGGAAAGGAGTGACTACATTAATACATAAAGTAGACTTCAAAACAAAAAAATTTACCAGAAACAGATAAGTATATTACAGAATGACAAAAGGGTCAATCCATCAAAAAGACATAGCAATCCTAAATGTGCAGGTGCCAACTACACAGAAATCAGAAGGATACAGAACTCAAGAACACTATCAGTCAACAGAATCTAGTCAACATTTATAGAACACTCCACCAATCAACATCAGAATATTTATTTTTCAGGGCGCCTGGGGGCTCAGTGGGTAAAAGCTTCTGCCTTCGACTCAGGTCATGACTCCAGGGTCCTGGCATCAAGCCCCACATCCGGCTCTCTGCTCAGCAGGCAGCCTGCTTCACCCCTCTCTCTGCTGGCCTCTCTGCCTATTTGTGATCTCTGTCTATCAAATAAATAAATAAAAAATCTTCGGAAAAAAAAAAAGAAGAATATTTATTTTTCTCCAAATGCTCATGGAACATATACTAACATAGACCATATATCAAGAAACACGTTGGACCACAAAGCAAAACTGAACAAATTTAAAATAACTGAAATCATACAAAGTATCTTCTCTTATAACAACAGAAAAAATCTCAATAAGGGAACGATAAAAGCAAAATCTTCAATCACTTAAAAACTAACACACTTCTTATCTGACCCAGGGTTTACTTAAGTCTCAAGGGAAATTTAAAAATACACTGAGCTAACAACAACAACAACAATAATATACTGAACTGAACATAATATAAAAGAAAAAAACAGTACAGCTGGCCTTGAACAAGGCAGCAGAAAATCCACACATAAGTTATGACTCTCCAAAAACTTTATTAACAGACTACTGTTGACCAAAAACTTTACAGATAACATAAAGTCAATGAACACAGGTTTTATATCTTGTATGTGTCATATTCTTTATTCTTACCATAATGTAAACTAGAGAAAAGGTTAAGAAAATCCTAAGGAGGGGCGCCTGGGTGGCTTAGTCATTAAGCTCCTGCCTTGGGCTCAGGTCATGATCCCAGGATCCTAGGACAGAGCCCCACATCGGGCTCCCTGCTCAGCAAGGAGCCTGCTTCTCCCTGTCCCACTCACCCTGCTTGTGTTCCCTCTCTTGCTATATTGCTCTCTGTCAAATAAGTAAAATAAAAAAAAAAAAATTAAGAAAGAAAATCCTAAGGAAAATACATTAAGAGTACTGAACTGCATTTATCGATACTGTAAGATTACATTGTTTTTACAAGATGAATTGTTTGTACTGACAAATCTACATCAATACAGTCTTACAGGATACAAAACCATAGATACTATGCATATTAATAACACTAGAGGGGCGCCTGGGTGGCTCAGTGGATTGGGCCGCTGCCTTCGGCTCAGGTCATGATCTCGGGGTCCTGGGATCGAGCCCCGCATCGGGTTCTCTGCTCCGCGGGGAGCCTGCTTCCTCCTCTCTCTCTGCCTGCCTCTCTGCCTACTTGTGATCTCTCTCTCTGTCAAATAAATAAATAAAAAAAATCTTAAAAAAAAAAAAATAACACTAGACATCAGAAATTAAGATAATGTGAAATACAAAGTGGCTTCAAAATTATTACAGTAGGATAGTATATACTACAGTTAACTTAAGCAGAAGGGAAGGGAAAAGGGAAAGGGAAAGGGAGGAAAGGGAAGAGAAGGAAAGGAAAAGAAAAGGCATACAGATCAATAAATAAGAAATGAAATTCGCCCTTCTTTCAGATGACTCATTTGTCTATATAGGAAATCCTTTTTTTTTTTCTTTTTTTTTTCCCATTTTATTTTTTTAGCGTAACGGTATTCATTGTTTTTGCACAACACCCAGTGCTCCATGCAAAACGTGCCCTCCCCATTACCCACCACCTGTTCCCCCAACCTCCCACCCCTGACCCTTCAAAACCCTCAGGTTGTTTTCCAGAGTTCATAGTCTCTTATGGTTCGCCTCCCCTTCCAAGTTTTTTTTTTTTTTAATAAACATATAATGTATTTTTATCCCCAGGGGTACCTAAGGAATCTATCAAAAAGCTTTAAGAATAAATGAGTTCAGCAACGTTGCAGGATAAAAGATATCATACAAAAATCAACTGCATTTCTATATACTAATAATAAGCCTGTGAACACAAAATACAACACGATTTATAATCACTCTAAATAACAGAAAGCTTAGATATTAATCTAATAAAACATACAATACTTCCACACTGAAAACTACAAAATGCTGATGAGAGTAATCTAAAAAGATCTATAAAACACGGGGAGAGATGCCATATTCATAAATTGGAAGACACAATAAAGACGTCAAATCTCCTCAAATTGATACATGGGTTTCATGCAACTCCTGGCAAAATCCCTCTCATCAAGATCCTTTGTAAATATAGAGATCATTCTAAAGTTTATACAAAAAGACAAAGAAACAGGATGCCTGGGTGGCTCAAGTGGATTGAGCAGCTGCCTTCAACTCGGGTCATGATCCCAGAGTCCTGGGATCGAGCCCTGCATCAGGTTCCCTGCTCGGCGGGAAGCCTGCTTCTTCCTCTGTCTGCTGCTCCCCTTTCTCTCTGACAAATAAAATCTTAAAAAATAATAATAATAAAATAAAAAAGACAAAGGAACTAGACTAGCTAAAATAAATTTAGAAAAGAATAAGGTAAGAGGAATCAGTCTACCAGATCTCAAGACACGCTATATACCTATGGCAATCAAGACTGTGGTACTGGCAGAAGAATAAACATATAGGTCAATGGAACAGAACAAAGAACCCAGAAATAGAATTATAAATGTGCCCAGCCATTTTTTGACAAAGGTACAAAATCAATTCAAGGCAGAAAAACTGCCTTTCCCACAAATGGTACTAGAGCAAATGGATATACATGGGAGGAAAAAAAAGAAAATTAAACAAAATTAACTCAAAATGGATCATAGTCTTAAATGTAAAAAATTCTAAAACTTTCGCAAAAAGTTTTCCAAAATCTCAGAAGTCAATTTTCAGGATCTATAGCTAAGCAAGATTTCAGACCAAATGCACAATCCATTAAAAAAATAAAAACTGGGGCGCCTGGGTGGCTCAGTGGGTTAAGCCACTGCCTCTGGCTCAGGTCATGATCTCAGGGTCCTGGGATCGAGTCCCACATCGGGCTCTCTGCTCGGCAGGGGGCCTGCTTCCCTCTCTCTCTCTCTGCCTGCCTCTCTGCCTACTTGTGATCTCTTTCTGTCAAGTAAATAAATAAAATCTTTAAAAAAAAAAATAAAAACTGGACTTCATCAAAATCAAAAACTCTGTGAAAGACCATGTTAAGAGAATGAAAAAACACAGCTACAGAGTGTTAAAAAATATTTTCAAACTACCTTTCTGACAAAGAATTAATATCTAGAATATATAAAAAAAATACCTGAAGTTTCCAACAGTTAAAAAAAAGTCCAAATAGAAAACGGGCAAAAAACATGAATAGAGTTTCACCAAAAAGGATGTACAGATGACAAATAAGCACATGAAAAAATGTTCAATATCGTCCAGCCACCAAGACAATACAAATTACACCAACAGTGAGACCTCACAATGCACTTATCAGAATGGCTAAAATTAAATGTCAAAAACCAAATGTTGCCAAGAATGCAGAAAAAAAAAAAAAAAGGATCACTCACTGTATTAGTCTGCCAGGGATGCTATAACAAAATACCACAGACTAAGTGGCTTAAACAACAGAAATTTTTTCTCACAGTTCCAGAGGCTGGAAGTCCAAGATCAAGTTGTTACCAGGTTTGATTTCTTCTAAGGCCTCTTTTTTTTGGCTGGCAGATAACTACCATCTCACTGCATCCTGACATGCTCTTTCCTCTGTGAATCGATATCCCTCAAGGATGTGTATCCACATTTCTTCTTATAAGGACATAACTCAGATTGGATTAGGCCCACTCTAAAGACTTCATTTTAACATATATTGCCTCTTTAAAAGCCCTACCTCCAAACACAATCACATTGTGAGATACTGGAGTTTAGGACTTCTACATATCAATTCTGGAGGGATCAAAATCCAGTCCATAAGGGAGACAAACCATAAGAGACTCTTAATCTCACAAAACCAACTGAGGGTTGCCGTGATGGGGGGAGGGTTATGGATATTGGGGAAGGTATGTGCTATGGTGAGTGCTGTGAAGTAAAGTGTGTAAACCTGGAGATTCACAGACTTGTACCCCTGGGGCTAATAATACATTATATGTTAATAAAAAATTAAAAATTAAAAAAATTAGTAATTCATTACACCTTAAAGTAGTTATATATCAGTGGTGTTATAATTAAGCATGTGCTTTGGATAGTGTCCTTTGTTTCCAAAAGTTAATAAAAATAATAATAAAATTCTGTTTCATCAGAAAAAAAAAATTTCAGTCCATAATATTCATACACTGCTACTGGGAATTAAATGGTACAGCCAATGTGGAAAAGAGTTTGACAATTTCTAAAAAAACATGAAAACCATACAACCCAGCAAATGTACTCCTCATCACTTATCGCAGAAAAATGAAGACTCATGTTCACACAAAAACCTACACAGGGCACCTGGGTGGCTCAGTCCTTAAGTGTCTGCCTTCAGCTCAGGTCATGATACCAGCATCCTGGGATCAAGACCCACTTCAGACTCCCTGCTTGGCCAGAAGCCTGCTTTCCCTTTCCCACTCCCCCTGCTTGTGTTCCTGCTCTTCGCTGTCTCTCTGTCTCTGCCAAATAAATAAATAAAATCTTAAAAAAAAAAAAAAAACCTACACAAAAATGTATGTAGCAGCTTTAGTCATAATAACCAATAACTTAAAACAATCTAGATGCCCTTCAATGGGTGAATGTTTAAATAAACTGTGGTACATCCATAGTGTGAAAAAGTACTCAGCAATTAAAAAGGAACAAACTATTTAAATACAAAGTAACTAAGGGGTGCCTGGGTGGCTCAGTGGTTTGGACCAGTGCCTTCAGCTCAGGTCATGGTCTCAGGGTCCTGGGATCGAGCCCCACATGGGCTCTCTGCTCATCGGGGAGCCTGCTTCCCTTCCTCTCTCTCTGCCTGCCTCTCTGCCTACTACCAGGTGGCTCAGTCAGTTAAGCGTCTGCCTTCAGCTCAGGTCATGATCCCAGGGTCCTGGGATTCAGTCCCGCATCCAGCTCCCTGCTCTGCAGGGAGTCTGCTTCTCCCACTGCCTGCTGCTCCCCCTGCTTGTGCGCTCTCTCTCTCTGACAAATAAATAAATAAAATCTTAAATTAAAAAAAAAAAAAGACAGAATTAACTGTATTCCAAGTGTTGTCATCTGTTCAATTCAGGTGCTCCAAAGCATCCCTCCTAAATTTCTGATCTTGGAGTTCTAGGTTTTTTTTTTTTGTTTTTTTTTGTTTTTTTTTATTTATTTTTTCAGCGTAACAGTATTCATTGTTTTTGCACAACACCCAGTGCTCCATGCAATACGTGCCCTCCCTATTACTCACCACCTGGTTCCCTCAACCTCCCACCCCCGCCCCTTCAAAACCCTCAGGTTGTTTTTCAGAGTCCATAGTCTCTTATGGTTCACCTCCCCTTCCAATTTCCCTCAACTTCCTTCTCCTCTCCATCTCCCAATATCCTCCATGTCATTTGTTATGTTCCACAAATAAGTGAAACCATATGATACTTGACTCTCTCTGCTTGACTTATTTCACTCAGCATAATCACTTCCAGTCCCGTCCATGTTGCTACAAAAGTTGGGTATTCATCCTTTCTTTCCTTTTTTTTTTTTTTTTATAAACATATGATGTATTTTTATCCCCAGGGATACAGGTCTGTGAATCACCAGGTTTACACACTTCACAGCACTCACGATAGCATATACCCTCCCCAATGTCCATAACCCCCTCCCCCTCTCCCAACCCCACCTCCCCCAGCAACCCCCAGTTTGTTTTGTGAGATTAAGAGTCATTTATGGTTTGTCTCCCTCCCAATCCCATCTTGTTTCATTTATTCTTCTCCTATCCCCCTAACCACCCATGTTGCATCTCCACGTCCTCATATCAGGGAGATCATATGATAGTTGTCTTTCTCCGATTGACTTATTTCACTCAGCATGATACCCTCTAGTTCCATCCACGTCGTCGCAAATGGCAAGATTTCATTTCTTTTGATGGCTGCATAGTATTCCATTGTGTATATATACCACCTCTTCTTTATCCATTCATCTGTTGATGGACATCTAGGTTCTTTCCATAGTTTGGCTATTGTAGACATTGCTGTGCCCCTTTGGATCACTGTGTTTGTATCTTTAGGGTAAATACCCAGTAGTGCAATTGCTGGGTCATAGGGTAGTTCTATTTTCAACATTTTGAGGAACCTCCATGCTGTTTTCCAGAGTGGCTGCACCAGCTTGCATTCCCACCAACAGTGTAGGAGGGTTCCTGGAGTTCTAGGTATTTTTAAAGTAAATTGGATACAAAGGCCAAATTACAAAGCAGCTATAATAGTTTCCATCGTACTACAATTCAAGATGTCTTTCTGTTTAGCTGCCTGTCCTACAGAGGAAATATCTGGAATAAATCTTCTGAGTAAAGATAACCCAGAACCTGGTGAAAATTGCAAAAATCCACATTTGTCTTCTCAGCTGCCTTTGAGCTTCCCTTTCCCCTGCCTTCTGGGTTTTCTACCACCCCCAGGGCATCCTTCATGCTTCTGGCCCCCAGGAGGGAGCTTTCTTCCAGCTTACTCTATCAAAACAGAAAAGGACTTAATAAAGGACTGAACTCCATCTTTTAACAGACTTGTTTCGTAGTTTAAGGCTCTAGGAGAAATGTTCTCCTTTTGGTTTGATTTGGTTTAATTGAGGGAGTAGGAGATGTTTGTTTTGATTTTGCTGAGTCCTTTAGAAATGCTTTCATAGCACTTTCTGCCTGGGGGGACCGGGTCAAAAGAGTTCACAGATTACAAGAGCTCTACTTTGCCCTCTCCACTCTTTTAATCCTATTTGGAAGCCAAGAATCTCAAATTCTAAGGACCCAGATTCCAATTTCATGGTGTCTACTTCCTTCTCCCCGTTTGATAGCTCTTTCTCTCTCTCTCTCTTTCTTTCTCTCAGAATGGTGGTCATTTTGTACCTCTCCCTCACCTCCAAGCCCCCCTAATCTGTTCTCATATTTCAGAGTTTTTAGAGCCTCCAGTGTGTAGCGGGGACTGTCTGGGGGAAAGGGTCTGTGTCCTTCAAGAAGGGCTAGGTTAAGCTCATGAACTCCAAATATGAAACTCAACAAAGGAAAAGAGCAAAGGGCCATCAAGCCCACTACTGTGCCCATCCAGGTGACGTAAAGTAAGATTCAGCACTTTGTTTTTTACACTGTAGTTAGTGGTGGGGTTGGGGATTAGAGGGGGGAGTTAACCATAACCACTTAACAGTACACAATATGTGATATCAGAGGGGCCCCTGGGTGGCTCAGTCAGTAAAGCAGCTACCTTCAGCTCAGGTCATGTTCCTAGGGTCTTGGGATAGAGTCCTGAGTCAGGCTCCCTTCTCAGTGGGGAGTCCACTTGCCTTCTCCCTCTGCCTATCACTCTGCCTACTTGTACTCCCTCCCTCTGTGTCAAATAAATAAAAACCTTTAAAAAAATACATGATATCAGAAAAAGAACTACAAACTGGCGATGATTATACATACCGGAGAATGCAATAGTAAAGAAAAACTCATAAAACTGGATGTTAAGATTAATTACAGGGGCGCCTGGATGGCTCAGTTGTTAAGTGTCTGCCTGTGGCTCAGGTCATGATTCCAGGGTCCTGGGATCAATCCCCGCATGCGGCTCCTTGCTTAGCAGGAAGCCTGCTTCTCCCTCTCCCACTCCCCCTGCTTGTGTTCCCTCTCTCACTGTGTATCCTTCTGTCAAATAAATAAATAAAATATAAAAAAAATAATTATAAATATATATATAACTAATTACAATATATTTTAATTTCTGCCTAATTATTATGCAACATAAAAATAAGTATCATAAAAAAATGTGTCAGGTTGATTAACTTTCAGTCTTACTTTAATGCAACTGCAGCCTTTCCTTCCAACCTGCACCCCTATAGCTTCCTTCATTTCTGGCTGCAAATGTAGGATGGTGGCAACCCTTCTTAAAACTCTTTAAAAAACAGGCGCCTGGGTGGCACAGTTGGTTAAACCTCTGCCTTGGCTCAGGTCATGATCTCAGGGTCCTGGGATCAAGCCCCGTGAAGGGCTCTCTGCTCAGCTGGGAGTCTGCTTCTCTCTTTATGCTCTCCCAGCCCTCAAATAAAAAAATAAAATCTTTTAAAAAAAAAAAAAAAGCTTTTTAAAAAACAATTACAAAGACACCCCACTATCACACCAGAGGAGAGGCCAGCAACTTAATGACCCACTTCTTGCAACCATAGTCTTTCCCAGGTCCAAACAATTCCTTACCTAGTTATTATAATTATTTCCCCCAACAACATTTTTTATCATTTCCCAGCTGATGAAGTCCAGGTTACATCACAAGCAGCATCAAAATCTAAGCTCTTAAATGGCTCAATAAAAAGATGCTCGGGACGCCTGGGTGGCTCAGTGGGTTAAAGCCTCTGCCTCAGCTCAGGTCAGGATCCTGGGATCAAGCCCCGCATCAGGCTCTCTGCTCAGCAGGGAGCCTGTTTCCTCCTCTCTCTCTCTGCCTCTCTGCCTATTTGTGATCTCTGTCTGTCAAATAAATAAATAGAATCTTAAAAAACAAAAAAAGATGCCCAAATTAATTCATGATAAAAGTAGGTACCAACTGATTGGCAAAGATCAAATAATTTGGTAACATGAATATAGAAACACAGATGCTCTCATATCTTTTTTGTTGTTGTTAGAACAACTCAGTGTTCTCATAGATCTGATGAATATGCAAAATGCTATAACCTCTATGGGAGGCAAATTTGGCAATATCTATCAAAATTACAAAGGCAAGTAAGCATTTCTAGAAATTTATCATATGGTATACTCACCTGCCCAACCACTGTGTATGAAATAACATATACAAATTAACATATACATTACTCATTGCAGTATTATTGTAAGGACAAAAAAGTGAGTAATAGCAAACACTTATCTAGCACTTAATACAGCAGCAGACACTATTTTAAGCACTTTGCATATTTTCTCATTAAATTCTCCCAACCGTCCGATAAGGTAGGTGCTATTAACAACCCCATTTTACAGATGAAGAAACTTAGAGGCCAAGTAAAAGTAGCCCAAGATCACATAACTAACGTGGAGCCAAGATTTGATCATTGGTAGTGTTAGCTCTGGAGCCTGTTTTCTTTTTTTTTTTTTTTTTTAAAGATTTTATTTATTTATTTGACAGAGAGAGAGATCACAAGTAGGCAGAGAGAGAGGAAGGGAAGCAGGCTCCCTGCCTAACAGAGAGCCCGATGTGGGGTTCGATCCCAGGACCCTGGGATTATGACCTGAGCCGAAGGCAGAGGCTTTAACCACACTGAGCCACCCAGGTGCCCCTGGAGCCCGTTTTCTTAACTGTTACGTTAAATCATCTAAATATAGATCAACAGGAAAATAACTGAATAAAGTATATGGTACATCCATCTTAAGGAGTATTACTTTTTTTTTTAAGATTTTATTATTTCTTTTTCAGAGAAAGAGAGGGGAAAATCGCAAGCAAGAAGAGCAGCAGGCAGAGGGAAAAGGAGGCTCTCTGTTCAGCAAGGAGCTGAACTCAGGACTTGATCCCATGACCCTGGGATCATGACCTGAACTGAAGGCAGATGCTTCACTGACTGAGCCACCAGGCGCCCCAGGATTATATTTTAATCTCTACACACAACTTTGGAGCTCGAACTCACCACCCAGAGTTGTGTGCTCTTCCCAGAGTCAACCAGGCTCCCCCAAGGGTATTACATTTTTAAAAAGAAAGTCCTTTAGTTCTCCCTCCTACTTTGAAGGCAGACTGAATTCAGGGACTCACTTTTTAAAACGAAGTACAAAAAGGGAAAAATAATAATAACATTACATTGAAGAAAACTGGCAAACACTACCTTAACCAAGTGATCCAGGTTAACATCACCAGTAATATCACAGAAATATCAAGTACTTCCTCACATGACATGATGAGAAGAGCAACTCAACTTTGTGTATTATTTCCAGAAAGCCATAGCCCTATTCTAGTCATGAGGAAAACATCAGACAAACCCAAGCTGAGAGAGATTCTGTAGGCTATCTGACCAGCACTCCTCAAGACAGTAAAAAAAAAAAAAAAAAAAAAAAGGACTGAGAAACTGTCAGAGGAGACTAGGGAGATAAGATAAATAAATGCAATGTGGTATTCTGGATGAAATCCTGTAACAGAAAGAGGACATTAATGGAAAAACTGGTGATATCCATATAAAGTCTACAGTGTAGTTAACAATAAGGTACTGCTGTTCAGTTTCCCAGTTTTGATAAATGTACCACAGTAAGATAGTAACATTTGAGGAAACAAAGTGGGTGAGTTATATATAGGAACTTTTTGTACTGTTTTGTGCAACTTTCCTATAAATCTGAAACTATTCCAAAGCAAAAGATTTTTGGTTTTAAGATTTATTATTATTTATTTATTAAAATAAATAAGATTTATTTTAGAAAAAGGGAGCTGGGGTGGGGGGTGGAGACGGGCAGAGAGAGAGAGAGTCCTAAGCAGACTCTGATCTGAGCATGGAGCCTGATTGAGGACTCAACCCCACAACCCTGAGATCACAACCTCAGCTGAAAACTAAGGGTTGGAGGCTTAATCAACTGTGCCACCCAGGCACACCAAAAGGTTTATTTTTTAACAAAGAAGAAAATTCCTTGTGTATTGATATGAAAAAAATCTCTAAGAAATGAAAAACGTAAGATACAGATTATTGTATATAGTATGAAAGAAACAGTTCCATATATAGGTACAGAAATATTTATTTGTGTAAAATGGACAGGAAAACACAAATGTATACATAAAATATTTCTGGAAAGATACTTACAAGTCTGATAATACTGGTTGACCCTGCGGAGGAGAAAACTCAGTAGTTGAGAAACAGGAATAAAAGGAAGACTTTTTAATGTGTCCTTTTGTACCTTTCTAATTTTGAAATATATGAATGCATTAGCTACTCAAAAAATAATTTAACTTTTAAAATGAAAAGGATGATAAAGACCTGAATTAAAGCAAAATCACTGGAAATAATATAGGAAATTAATTAGAATTTTAGGAGGTAAAAAAGTCTAATCACCTCCATCTATCTGTTAAGGCTATCACATTCCATTCCTCAATTTTTCCACCGACCTAATTTTTCCTTAATGCACTAGAGACACTGTATTCTAGATGAACCGATCTGACTGCCAGTTTCAATAATTCACCAACTTGTTTCTCAAATCTACATCTTTCCCAGCCAAACCTAGCTCTAAACGTAAAAATCCACCTACTTATTGTACTATTCAATATGCTGTACGTTTTTTCTGTAAAAGGGATGGCAAATACAGGCACCTGTGCTATCACTACTCCCACACCCATAACAACAAAACTGCTCAGTGATCAGAGTGGTCTTTCCCACTAAATCTGCATGCTGCCTCCAACTACTCTGTAATGCAATGTTCCACAAGGCCACCATCAATCAAAGCTAGCCCATGAATAAAATCTATTTGCCACATCTGGTCTCTATTATATTAATCTGTTTGCCTTGATATGTTCTCCCATGGATTTCATGTATATTTATTTACATACACACCACTATTTTGTTCTGAAAATTATTAATGAGACTTACAAGAATAAGTGAACTATAAAAAGTTAGTAAATTTTTGGGGGCGCCTGGGTGGCTCAGTGGGTTAAAGCCTCTGCCTTCGGCTCAGGTCATGATCTCAGGGTCCCGGGATGGAGCCCCGCATCGGGCTCTCTGCTCAGTGGGGAGCCTGCTTCCCTTCCTCTCTCTCTCTCCACCTGCCACTCTGCCTACTTGTGATCTCTGTCAAATAAATAAAATCTTAAGAAAAAAAAAGTTAGTAAATTTTTAAAATAAAAGCAAAAGAATAAAGAAAACACTAAAAATGTTGCCAAGAAAAAGACAAAAAAAAAAAAATGTAGAGCATAAAATCACTATGCCTGCTCTGGAGGGTGCCACAAATCTGGCTTTGGCTTTCTAGTAGCCATCACATAAAGGAAAACCCAGTCCACAGTCCAGGAGATAAAACAGAAAGGTACTCCAATGAGGAACTTCTATCTACTTAGACCAAAGAGTAATTTTTATAAAATAAAGAGAACAGGACGCCTGGGTGTCTCAGTCAGTTGGGCAGCTGCCTCCAGCATCCTGGGATTGAGTCCCGCATTGGGCTCCTTGCTCAACGGGGAGCCCTTTCCCTCTACCTCTGCCTGTGCTCACTCGCTCTCTCTCTTTCTTTCTGAGACAAATAAATAAATAAAATCTTTTAAAAAAAGAGAGAGAGAACACTATACAATGAACAAGATATACAAGATAAACAACTACCAGTTTTCAAAGAATTGGGATGTTTGTGATTGTGCCCATCAGGCGATACATATGGTATCTTACAAAAGCCCAATGCAGCAAAATTGATTTTCCAAAGAGCAGGCACAAGCTTTAAGAACTCACTCTGTTCTTTTACTTTGTTTCTTCCTTCAGTGCTTCCCTAAGAGTATAAACTCTTTGAAGACGAGAACCATATTTTCCAACACATATAGCTCATAACACTTTGTACTGTATTCTGCCAAAAAAGAAAAATTCAATATCAGTGAGAATTTACATAGCACAATTCAAACCTAACGCTGATAAAAATTCTCTAATCTAAACATAGGAATTCCCACTCCTACCAAATAGAATAAAAATGATAAATGAAGCTTCAGTAGACAGAATTTCAGGACCTTCTATATATTATTCAATCACAATTTAATTTGTAATGTCCTAACAGCATTTTTTTTTTTAGTATCCCTAGCACAAAGCTAGCAAAAAAGCCAAATCGATATCATTGCCTCTGATCAAATAAAATGAAACACAGAGCAAAAGCTTTGGCAAACCCTATCAAAGGAAATACAATACGACTACCTTTCAAGAACATAATCAATAGCTCTTTATATACCAGCTGACAAAGGCAGGTTCATTTTTTAAATGACTCTGCAAGTCTGCAAGTAGACAATGAATTATAATGCAGATTTTCTCTACTTCTTTCCATGAATCTGTAGTTTCTGTAAATGAACAACACAAGTACTTAAAAACTTGAATTATGGGCGCCCAGTGGCTCAGTGGGTTAAGGCCTCTGCTTTCAGCTCAGGTCATGATCCCAGAGTCCTGGGATCAAGCCCCACATCAGGCTCTCTGCTCAGCGGGGAATCCTCCTCTCTCTCTCTCTCTGTCTGCCTCTCCGCCTACTTGTGATCTCTGTCAAATAAATTTCAAAATAAAATAAAATAAAACTTAAATTATTACTCTCAAGTATAAGCATTAGGATACATTAACCATCCTATATTTGTATTTTATTAATAGGAATCATTAATAAATAAGTAGTCTCATCCTATACTGTTTAAGTTTGTTTGTTTGTTTGTTTGTTTAATATATTAGGTATTTCAGTTTGCAGTATGCTCATCTGGAATTCCCTGTACGCAGGGGCACACCCTATCATATCCAAGAGAGGATAGCTGTACCGACTAGACTGAACAAACATGGACAGGTGTCGAGGGTGGGGAGTACCTTTAAATGGATGTCAGAAAATCCAATTCCTACACCTTTGTTTCGACTGTTAAGATGGGAAATAAACGTCATCTCTATTTGATAGAGTTATTGAAAGGATTAAATGAGGTTAAGATTTGTAAACTGTCTACTAAATGCATATAGAATAGATGCTCAACAAGTGTTAGTTTTCCTACTGTTTTTTTTTTTTATAGGTAAGGAAACAGAAGCTGAGCAGACTTGTCCAAAGCCAATGGCTAGTAATCGTGAAACACAGGCTAAAACTCCAAGGTCTTAATGCTCTTTCCAGTACAGCAAGCAGCATGCAAACAGCAGAACCCAACACCTCATGCTTGTCACAGATGACCATACAAAGAAAAAATGAAAAGTTTGAACACCTATGAGATGCTGAACATATACTAATCTCTTTCCTAATACCTACCCTATAAAGTGAGTATATTTATCCCATTTTACTGAGAGAAATTATTAACCTGTCCAAAGTCACAAAGCTAGTAAGTCATAAGGCGGATTAAATCAAGTGTGTTTACACCACTACTTTTCCCTACTAAGCTGCCTCAAAACCGTGCAAGTATTTACAAATCATGGTCTACTAAACTCAAACTCTAAATGGTCTAGAAATTTTTGAAGGATTCTTTCACCAAAAATGTAATAGAAAATAAGAACCAAAACTTAATAGACCAAATAAAAACAAGAAAAATTTGAAAGGTTGCCTCAGAGCTCTTCCCTCTCCCAAGGTTATCCAGGAATTTCTAATAAATGCTTACAGGGCAGATATTTTTACACTATTCTAAAACACAGGGGAATAAAGGAATATTTCTCAATTCATTCTTAGAGGTAAGTTTAATTCTGATACCAAAACCAGGCAAGAGTAATAAATATTACATTTATCATTTGTGACTATAAATGCTAAAGTCTTAATATATTTAATTTAAAAGCTAAGGAAATGTGTAGTATGATCCTATTTGTAAAGGAAAAGCCATTCTGAATGTATGTATATAATATGGCCAGATTTGTAAATATATATTTATGCATATGTACACATACACCAAAGACACAAGTGGAAATATAAACCCTAAACTGTTAACAATTGTTACCTGGGACAGGAATGATCTTGGGGGTGAAGGAAGGGAAGGGGACAAGAAATAAAGGGAGATTTTCAGCTTTTATTGAATATACCCACATATTATTTGAATTTTTATAATGAACATGTATCATGTTTGCTATTAAAATATACAAATGAAAAGCACAGCCTAAATACTCATTTGCTGTTATCTCCTCTACATGCTACAATAAAAACTAATCCTTTTATTCACTCATTGGACATTCATTCATCTAACCAACAATCAGGGTGTAGTTCCCATGTATGGGCACTGAGCTAATAAACACTTGTGCAAGCCACCAGGTACTTAGAGTCTTTTTTTTTTTTTTTTTTTTTTTTTAAGTAAACTCTATACCCAACACGGGGCTTAAATTCAGGACCCTGACATCAAGAGTCACATGCTCTACCAACAGAGCCAGCCAGGCATCCCTAGAGCCTTTTTTTTTTTTTTCAAAGATTTATTTATTTATTTGAGAGAAAGAGAGAGAGAGAGACAGAAAGAGTGTGTGTCCACAGGGCGAGGGGCAGGGGCAGAGGGAGAGCTAGAATCTTTCTTTTAAAAAAAATTTTTTTATAATATTTTATTTATTTATTTGACACAGAGAGAGAGAGGCGGACACAGCTAGAGAGGGAACACAAGCAGGGGGAGTGGAAGAAGGAGAAGCAGGCTTCTCACAGCGCAGGGAGCCCAAGGTGGGGCTTAATCCCAAGACCCCGGGATCATGACCTGAGCCAAAGACAGACGGTTACAGACGGTTAACCACTGAGCTACCCAGGCGCCCAGAGAGGGAGAGTCTTAAGCAGCTGAGCACAGTGCCCAAAACAGGGCTAGATCGCGACCTGAGCCAAAACCAAGAGTTGGACTCTTAACCAACTGCACCACACAGGTGCCCCGTCTAGAGCTATCTTTTAAAACACAGGATGGAACAACAGTTACTTCCTTCCATAAGATAGAGTGCTGAATTTTAAATCAAGTTCTAATTTTATTTATTTTTATTTTATTTTATTTTATTTATTATATTTTAGGTCATGTGTCGGGTAAGAAATACATTCTTTTTCTGAAATTTGTACTGCCTTTCTTCTAAAAAAGAGTACTAGATAATTTTTGCTGGGTTTTTTTGGGGGGGTGTTAAAAAAAATTCATTTGTATTCAGAGTACTGGGCACTATGTTAGATAATGGACTTGCAAAGATGAATAATTAACATATGCTTCTACCTACCCTCGAAGGAGCTGATAATTTCGCATACCTATGTCTGATACAGAATTCCACATAAAAACTGAAATTCGTATCTTAGTAATGCTGCACTTCGAAATGAAACTGGCAAACTGCCCTGCTCAAAAATAAAAGTTAATTTGTTTCATCCAGAATTTTAGTGTTTATGAAAAATGTTATATTATTCAATTATTTTAAGATACAGTGAATAAATTAGTGGAAAAATAGAGAACATGGAAGCTGCAGGATAATATAAAATACAATGTCTCAGTGAAGAGTGGGTTCTAAGATTAGCTATGCCACCAAGAAGGTGGGTTACTAGGTTTAATTGTTCTGTCTGCTTCCCTAGAGGAAATGTGAAAATCCTACCTTATTAGGATAGGAGAACACAAAGAATTTATTTTAAAAATAGTAAAATCTGATGAGTATCAGGCAGTACGGCCACCTGCTTTTTGTTGTTTGGTTTGCTTTTTATTTATTTTCCTCCACTTTGTCAATGATTAGCCAAGCAAATTTGCAAACACAGTTTAACTTCTGTATGCCTCTTGGGGTAAAAAGAATGCAGGAAGCAGAGTTAGAAGACCTGAGTTTATATTCAAACCCTCCTACTAACTCTGTAAGGTTAAAAAACAAGCAAATTATTTAACCTCTTTGCACCTTAGCTTCCCAGCAGTAAAATAGGGATAAACTTAACTTATAGAATTATTCCAAAAACGAAATAGAAAATACACATGAAAACATAAAGTTAGAAGCTATTATAAATTAGACACTTTTCTAAAGAAGATAAACAAATGATCCATAAGAACATGAGAAGATACTCAACATTATTAGCCATTAGGGAAATGCAAATGAAAACCACAATGAGATACCTCTTCACACCCACTAGGATGGTTATCATCAAAAAGACAACATTAACAAGTACTGGAGAAAATGGAACCCTCATACTTTGCTAGTGGACATGTAAAATGCTACAGCAGCTATGGAGAATAGTTTGGCAATTCCTCAAGTTAAACAGAGTTATCATATGACCCAGCAATACCACATCTAAGTATATGCCCAAGAGAACTGAAAACATGTGCACACACAAAAACTTGTAAATGAATGTTCATAGCAGCATTACTCATGATAGCCAGAAAGTGGAAACAACCCAAACGTCCATCAACGTATGAAATAATCATCAAAATTTGGCATATCCATACAAGAAAGATTATTCAGCCATAAAAAGGAATGAAGTAGTGATACATGCATAATGTGAATAAACCCTAAAACGAAGATGCTAAGTAAAAGACACAAAGGGCCACATATTTGTATGATTCTGTTTATATGAAATGTCCAGGCAAATCTCTAGAGAGAAACTCGATCAATGGTTGCCAAGTGCAGGGGAGGAGGAATGAGAGTGATAGCTAATGGGTATCAGGGTTTCTTTGCAGCATATTGAAAATGTTCTTGCACTGGTGATGTTTTGCACTACCTTGTAAATATACTAACATCACTGAATTGTACGTGTTAAAAGAGTGAATTCTACAGTATATGAATTATATCTCTATAAAAGAAAACTATTATAGAAATGTAAGTTTCTGCTCCTTTTCATTATTCAAAATGCTACTTTTCTCAAGAGGCTGTTCCTGTATCCTGGACGGCTATGAAAGCTCTTTGAAGTTGGATGTTACAAAGATGAATGGTATTTTGGGTCAAGTAAAACTACTAATCATGTTAGAAGAACTTTCCACGGATCAGATTAATTTGGTATAATTTTATTTCTTTAAAAGTAAAGTCCCTATTAATAGCAAGTTTGTTTTTAGGGAGTAGAAAGAGCTTCAAGGAGTTTTTACAGAGTACATGGGAGGGTGGAGGTCGGGGGGGGGGGGGAATAGGCCAAAATGTTACACCCTTTTCTGCTTTTTTAATTAGTGGACATTTACTTTTCAGATATGTCCTTGCCACTGATCAACTAAAACCCAAGTAGATGGAACTTTGCAACCTCTACCACATTCCGTGTTCCAATCTGCTGTCACTCTGCTAAATCCATCACCAGCTTCTAATCTCCATTACTCTTTCTTATTATTATTCTCAGGGCTTAAAACACTTAACAAACTATTTAAATGTAATCAACTCATTTCCTAATGCTGGAGAATTTATAGAGTAAGGCCCAAATTTTAAAACTAAATTTAGTCTAGATTGCTTGAATAAAAACACAGCAAAATGATTTCCTGGAGTTTGGGATAGAAAAACAATCTATAGAGTTGTGTAATGCTAAGTCATCTGGGAATTTTTTTCACATATTGGGTCATGAGGTAAAGAGAGTCACCAACTTTTGTCCACAGAAAGTATTATGTATAAAAGCTTCCTGGTTCTAGAACAAAGAAGCATTTTATTGCTCAAAGCAAAAGTAAGATATTTTCCTTCCATTTAGTATTGTTATACTAAAATAGCATACCAATGAAACCAGCTAGGTAACACCATGACCAAGGTATGTGAACAAAAATAAATTGTTCTTTGTTATGTATTCTTCCTTGGGGTGGTGGGGGGGGGGGGGGGGTGTTCACACCTAACAAAATAAGCCAAAATCAAGCCAAAGTAAACCATATGGATTAATATTTTCCAAAACGGGGGTATTTTCAGTGGCAATTTTAATTTAACCTATGCCAGGATGTGTAACGGGTGTATTTGTCACAGAAACAGGTGCATTAAGAGGTGTAGAAAGAGGTGACCTGTCAAACAGCTGCTACAGAGTTACTCCCTCAACAGCACTTCCAACTTCTGGGGCGATACGATATCTGTGTATGAGAGAAAGATGTCAAAGCACCAAGAAAACCACTTGCTGTCAGGGCAGCAGGAAGTCCAAACCGTGCATCCCAGGGTGAAATCCCACCCGCACCCTCCCGAGCCGGCCAGACTGCGGCTCCCTTCTGCTATCAGTCTACCTAACATATAAAAAATAAATACATAACCACAAATCCTTGCCAACCCTCTTCCTTTCCTTTGTGACTCCTCCAAAGGCTGGAGGGATGTTAACATCCTGCAGGCCCCGGGGGAAGCCAAGACCCACGCCGCGAGGGAGGCATCCAGGAGCCTCCCCGCAGCCCGGGGTCCTCGGGACGGGAGTCCCCCACCCACCAGGCAAGGCTGGTCACCGGCCACACAAAGAAGCCGGCCGCCAGAGCTGGACGCTGGGCTTGCCCCGGGGCCGGGCGCCGCCGCATGTGGTGTCCGCACGCTGGGAGGACGAGACCCGCCAGAAAATAAGGATTAACGCCCAAACCTGTTGCATGATGCGGGTCCCTTTCACCCATTAATGAACAAGGGCGCTTGTGGGGGAAAAACCAGAGCGACCGGGCTCTGAGGGCCGCGGCCGCACCCGGCAGCCAGCGCGGAGGCAGAGGCCGCCCGCGGGGCTCCCACCTCAGGCGCTTTGTCTGCGGTGGAAGCGGCAGCGGGGCGCGGGCGCCCCTCCCTCAGCCGCGCGGCTCCACCGCCCCGCGGCCCGAACCCAGGAAGAAAGCCGGGCCCGCCGCCGCCACCGCTCCACCCCCTCCACCCTCCACCCTCCACCCGCCCGCGCCCGCTACCCGGCCGCGGGGCCTGCGCGCTCCTCTCGCCCGGGCCGCCTGGGCCGCGTGGCGGGCACACTCACCTGGCTGGCGCTAGCGCGGGCGCGGGCAACCGACACCTCCGGGGTTGGTGGGGAGGACGCGGGGACGCGAGCGAGGCGCGGACGGAGGCGGAGGGCGAGGCGGGAGGAAGGCGGGCTGAGGGCGGAGCGGCCCTGGACGGCGGCGGCGGCGGCGACTCCAGCCACTCGCGGCAAATCGCGTCCCGGCCCCTCCGTGCGTCAGGCAAGGGGCGGCGGCGCGGGCGGCCCAGCGGGCGGCCCAGCGACCTCCCCGCACCCGCGGCCCGACCCGCGTCCGCGCGACCCCGCGAGCGCGAGAAGCGGCGGCGCAGCGACCCCGCCCGGCGCGGGAAGGGGGCGGAACAGGGAGTCCCACAGAGCGGGGGCGGGGCGAAGAAGGGGCCTTCAACGTACCCCTGGTGGACCCTGCGAACCTCGACCCGCCAGGGACTCCGCGCTGCCCAGCCCGCAGTGGTGTAGATAATGAAAGGAGCACTGGAACTGGAGTCAGGAAGCCCGGGCTCAAGGAAAGACCCCGCTACTGGACGGCTTGCAAGTCGTTTCTTTTCTCTGTCCTCATCCTGAAATACGTAGGTTTGAGTACATGGTCTTCAAGATTTTCAAAATTCTGACCCCCACAACCTGAAGAATGAAGGCACCTGGGGGGAATGGGTCGTAGTGAGGAAAAGCTGGATTCAGGGCATTTGGTTTTCTTCGGGGATCTTTCCATTCAGCCCAAAATTTATTCAGAAATGACCCTCTGATAATGGCTATTTCCTCCACCTTCGCCAACTCTAGTTATTTTTCTACAAATGTACGGGCTTCAGAGTCTTCGTTCTCCTGATTTTATTGCGCAAATCATTTTTGTGTCATTTCCTGAATTCAGTTCAAAAGAGTCATCAGCTAATACACACAAGCTCGGGACGGCCATATGGTCCCAATCCTAGACCTTCGTTATTACTCACTGTGCCGCTCACTTCGGTATCACCTAATTCCATTGATAAAATCTCGCCCTTCCAACAACTAGGCAATCAAATTTCTCCCCACTAAAGTTCTCTGATTTGAAATCCCATGGATAAATTCTTCCTCTTAATTCTGTGACTAATAATCTGTCTCCACTATTTAAACCTCTTTGCCACTCTCTAGGTCCAGCCTTCCCAATTTCCACTTCTGCTTCTGTTCCACGTGACTGTCAGAATATGCTACAAAACCAAAGAGCCTCCCTCTTTAAAATTCTTCAGAGGCTCTCCACCTAGACAATCAGGTTCAAGCTAATTACCATGGTATACAAAGCCGTTTATAACCTGATCCCTAGCCCTCTTCAGCTCCAGCTCTGACTACCACCACATTTACACACAGATACAACAGGCTGTGTCAGTATCTCCATACATTTTCCCCCACCTGAAATCCATTCCTCATTTAACCAGGTGAACTCCTACTATCCTCCAAGACAATAAATACTTCACTCTCTCTTTAGAATCTTCCCTGAAATCCACTCTTTCTTCCATACCCACATGCTCTCCCTATGCACTTACACTGAATTAGATACTCCCCTTTATGCCTTCCTGCAGCAACCTCTTATCTCTTCTCTATGATTGTCCTTAGTACTTTTTTCTTTTTTCCTGTGGCTTTACTTGGTGGTCTTTTGTTACTAGACTGAGTTCCTTAAAAGGATAGATATTTTTGTCTAGTTCATTTTTGGTTCCCAGACATCGCAAAGTGCTCAGCACTCAGAAGTTTCCCTTTAAACATTTGTTGAGGGTTGACGTCATTCCTTCTAGCAAGGAGATGTTGAGCATCTACTCATCAGGAGGGAAATAACAGTATAATCCACAGTCCTTGCCTTGCTTAACCTTCCACAGTATTCTGTTCTTCCTTTACTAGGTGGCATTCTCTGCGTATCATTTAAAGCCCTCTCCTACTACCACTCACATTCTTTGCTTGTTTTAATAAAGCAAGAGCATGCCAAACAATCCATTACAATAATTCCCAAACATCTCTGCCCTTCCTCTTTCCATATCCTCTAGTTCCACACTGTATTACCCAGTTAGTAGATAAGGGATAACTGCTGCAATAGGGACAAAAAATTAGTTTGTAAAACCAGAGAATGAAGTTTGAATGCCATTTTTCCAATAATTACTGAACTAATGAACATAGCTCAATCACTTACATTCACTAGGCCTCGCTTATAACAATCCTTTGGCTCTATGACTAGCCTTCATTTTTAATATTTTGTTATTGAGGTAAGCAGGTCCTTCTTTATACAGTGTACGTATAAATTGAGGGACTACCAAATCCTTGGAAAGTAGCTGTGCAGCATAGGCTTGAACTCCAAGTGATAGGGAAACACTCACTATTTCACAATAGTACTTATTTTTGAATAGTCTTTCTAGTCCTTACATTGAACTGAAATGTGTCTCCTTATAAATTTGTAGGTAGTCATGGTATTGTCTTGGTAGGAAATACCACTGGGTTTAAGTTCCAAAGTGGTGTAGTCAGATCCCAGTTATAGAACCTGTTAGCTGTTAAACGTGGACTAGCACAGAACAACTCCAAGGATGAGTATGTTCAACTCTAAAAGGGAAAAACAATAATACCTTAAACCATTATTACAAATATGATTACAACATGTATTAAAGTGCTCAGTGAATCCAAATCTAGTAATGTGTATTGAATATAGGACAGTCCTATTCCCCTTCCATGTACAATTTTCTAAATATTTGAAGCCAGCAACCACAGCACACACCTTTCAACAACACGCTTCCCTCTCATGCCCCCTTCATCGCCACACACTCTCATCTAAACATAACCTACTGACTCTTAAACTGTGGCATTTGGAACTAAGCCCAATAATCCAGGTATGAAGGGGGGAATAGTAAAGTACAATTTTCTACAATTTTACGATTTTTCAATCAGTTTGGTATCACAATAGCATTTTTCTGCTGCCACACCACTGTTCATAAATGTCATGTGTTGCTGATTAGAAACAAAAATACTCCCAAATCTTTTAGAAGTTTTTAACATACCTATAGCTATAAAACCATATCTCCTTCAGCCTGTATTTGTACAATTTGTTTTTGAAGACCAAGCGCAGATCTTTGCATTTATTTCCCTTAAATATCACTTTAGAGGTTATGTACCAGGAGCCCCTGCTATAATAGAAATCAGTGAAAGGAGAATAACATTTAAAACAACTTTGAGTGATGGGGGCAAAGGAATCCCAAAGGCACTTTAAGTCACAAATTCCTCCATTCCTAATTTCTCCCTCACAATTTCCCTCCGGCTTTTTATTAAAAGCCACATTTAAACATCACCTAAAATTAAATAACTTTTCACACTCATCTTGTTTTATGTTTATAATAAATGAATGTTGAAAACACCTTTTACGTGCATGTGTTTCCCACACCTTATTCACTGGAACTTCGGGAAGAATTCAGTGAAGTAAGCCAGACCAAGGGGCCATTTTACTGAAGCTCAGCAGGTTTAGGTAATTTGCTGAACAGTCACTCTGCACCAAAATTGGCTTCTTGGAGAAACAGCCCCACCCACGGCCCATGCTGAAGGGGAGGCCCCAGGCAGTACCACTGCAGCTGTGTAATCCCTGAATCACCCCTGGTATAGAAACACACCCGGGTCACAGCCATTCAAAAATGACCTGGGGTGTATGGAAAAAACACTCAATCCCAAAAAAGCTGGTCCAATCAGACCAGCTGAATCCAAAAGGAGACACAGATGGTGCCCATGGCTGAGCAGGGCTCTGACAGAATAATGTCAGCCAATGACTAAACAGAAAACATCTATTCATTATACATTCAACTCATGTATTCAGCAAATATTTATTAAGCATGTCTAGTTTAGGTGGTAGGGATACAGTATGGACAAATGACACAAAAATTCTGCCTCTTCGATCTTGCATTCTGGTGGATGGGACAGGCAATAAACATAATAAATAAGTAAATCAGAAAGTATATTAAAAAGTGGTTAAGTGTTGGATAAAAATTAGGCAGGAAAGGGGACTGGAAAGTGTAAGAGATATGGTACAGTTTTTAATCATAGGAATAGGAAAGTCTTCACTGAGAAGGTATTATCTGAGCTAAGGCTTGGAGAAGATGAAGCACTGATCCTGTGATAAGGCCTGAGTGGCTCAGTTGTTAGACATCTGCCTTCAGCTTAGGTCATCATCTCTGGGTCCTGGGATGGAGCCCTACATCGGGCTCCTTGCTCATTGGGAAGCCTGCTTCTCCCTCTCCCACTCCCCCTGCTTGTGTTCCCTCTCTCTCTATCCCTCTGTCAAATAGATAAATAAAATCTTTAATAAATAAGTAAAAAGACACATATAGCTGAAAATGAGGGAAGCAACTGTAGGGGGCTGATCAGGAAGCAGATAATAAAACAATAGCAAAATTAGGCAATGCAGAGAGCAGGGCATTCAAAACCCATGTGGAAGATTTTTAACAACCAAGTGATCAGGGCACCGACACACAAGGACTAGACCAGAGACTTTGCTGATGGGGTCTCCCTATCTACCTTATCTATCCATCTATGTCTCTATCATCTATCTTTCTATCTACATATACTTTTAAAAGATTTTATTTACTTATTTGACACAGAGAGAAAAAAAGTAGAGGAAGCAGCAGGCAGAGGGAGAGAGAGAAGCAGGCTCTCCGCTGAGTGGAGAGTCTGACGCAGGGCGTGATCTCAAGACCTGGGGATCATGACCTGAGCCAAAGGAAGACTTAATAACTGAGCCGAGCAGGCACCCATCTATCTATATTTTTTAAGTAAACTCTACACTACACGTGGGGCTTGAACTCACACCCCAAGATCAAGAGTCACAGGTTTGGGCGCCTGGGTGGCTCAGTGGGTTGAGCCACTGCCTTCGGCTCAGGTCATGATCTCAGGGTCCTGGGATCGAGTCCCACATCGGGCTCTCTGCTCGGCAGGGAGCCTGCTTCCCTCTCTCTCTCTCTCTGCCTACTTCTCTGTCTACTTGTGATCTCTCTCTGTCAAATAACTAAATAAAATCTTTAAAAAAAAAAAAAAGAGTCACATGTTCTATGGACTAAGCCATTCAGACCCCCCCCAATCCATATATTTTTGTTTTGTTTTAGGGTTTTTTGTATTGTTTTGTGTTTTTGTTTTTGTTTTGTTTTCACAAATCTGTATTTTTTTTGTTAGTTTCAGAGGTAAAATTTAGTGATTCATCAGCTGCATATAACATCCAGTGCTCCTTACATCAAGGGCCTCCTTAATGCTCATCACCAAATTATCCCTTCCCCCGACCTCCAGCAACCCTCAGTTTTTTAAAACATCCCGCAGGTGATTGGGATGTTCAGCAGGATGGGAACCCCTGCTCTAGAGAAAAGGTCCACCAACTGTTGCCTTGGATTCTGAACACTCCTTAAATTCTGTGTTCCAGTTGGCCCAACTGTATAGAGGAGTGTATCCTACTTCTCCATTGTTCAACTTTTCTGTTATTCCTGGGTAGCCTGATACCCACAGCTAAGATTTCAGTTTTTCTAATTTGCATATGTATTCTGTACAAAGGAACAAGAACCAAATCCTAACCCTATTCCCTGAGGTCCAATGTTTGCATTTTCAGTATTTTGTAATCCTGAATTGCCTAACATACCACAGTCACAAAGCCAAGAAATGGTGGTGTGGAAACCATAGCCCTGGGTTACTATTCTCCATGCTGCAATGCTCACCTTTAGGGGCAGAACAAAAATGGAAATTTGAGGATATTTCTTTAACATTTCCATATCAATATTTGAAAAATTGTCAAAATGTTATATTTTAAAATCTTAAGGTGTATAACATTTGTTTTAGGAATGTACCTATAATACATTACTGAATTTTTAAGAAAAATATTTAATAATTTTATTTAAAAAATAGTTTGAGGACTCAATTTATCAGTTTTTACAATTGACATTGTAATTCAAAGCTCAAATTTTCTCTCACTAAGGAAGTTAAGAAGACCTGTTTTTGTTTCTGTTTTTAATATACTTTCATGGTCCTGAAGTTATTTATTTATTTAAAATTTATTTATTTATTTATTTATTTATTTTCAGTGTAACGGTATTCATTGTTTTTGCACCACACCCAGTGCTCCATGCAATACATGCCCTCTCTATTACCCTCCACCTGGTTCCCCAACCTCCCACCCCCCCTGCCCCTTCAAAACCCTCGGGTTGTTTTTCAGAGTCCATAATCTCTCATGGTTCATCTCCCCTTCCAGTCTGAAGTTATTTAAATAACACTTTGTTAGTTAACAAAACATCAAAGACTAGAATTTAGGCCTCCTGACCTAGATTTGTTAATATAAACTGAAAGCATTTGAATATTTGCAGGATCATCTGTGTGTAAGTAGATGTGGTACATAGTTTAAGCATAACACAGGTTTGTCTCTTAAACATCAGTAGTGCTTTAAAACTATTAGAACTAATAGAAAATGAAATAAAATTTCAGACCAAGGAAAGGTTCTACTTTCAGCAATTTACTGTCACTCTTAATTAACATAAGCTTTGTAATAGAGATTAGCAAAGGAGGCCAAGTTAAGGGTTTTGAAGGGTCAGGGGTGGGAGGTTGGGGGAACAGGTGGTGGGTAATAGGGAGGGCACGTTTTGCATGGAGCACTGGGTGTTGTGCAAAAACAATGAATACTGTTACACTAAAAAAAATAAATAAAATGGAAAAAAAAAAAACACAAATTGCTTAGGTAAATTGCTTTAAATGCTCCTGGCAACATACAAGACATTACATAATAAAATACAGTAAACTCACTATGCCAATTTTTATTGTTCTCTCCAATAAATTTTCTTCCAGTAAGTACCATTGTCCCTGTCTTATATTCTCAAATAGGTGTACCTGAGTCAGAACTCTTCAGTTGCAAGTACCACAGCCAGTTTCAACTGGATTGAGGTGAAGGGGTGGTGAATTTTCTGGAACAGTCCTGTGGATTTTCTGGAATAAGAGTGAGGTAGCTCAAACACACTAAAGGAAGAACTGCATTTCGGGGTGTTCGAGTAGGCAGTTAGGTTCTAACAGGATACGCAGAGGCCAGCAACAAGGAAACTATGGCCAGCTATCAGGAAGGTCAGAGGCCTGTCTGGGCAGCACTTCACAAGAGCCAGATCAAAGCAGACAGGCCTAAGATGGCGGGTACCTTGACAGGAAACCCCTGCCCAAATAAGGAAGAAGAAGTAGGGAAACCTTGCTTCCAAGAAATCCCAGCCCCAAGTAATGAATATTCCACCCTCTAATTAACAAACTTCAGTAAAGATAGAATCCCAGCCCCGAGGGCGTGCAGCTTTCTCTCTCATGGGCTCTCTTTCACTCTCAAGAGCTTGCCAGCTGTCACATCTCCAAAGTGTACTTCAGCTTTAATAAACTTTCACATTTGTGTCCCTCATTTGCTACACTGTGTGTCTGTCCTTGAATTCTTTCTCATGACAAGACCAAGAACCTTCTGCGATATCTTTGGGACAGCCTGGATTGAGACCTCAGAACCCAGGGCAAGGGTCAGGATTCTCCCCAGTTCTCCTGTCAACATGGGGACCTCCGAGACCAGAGCAGAGAGCCAAGAAAGGCAGCATCTTTCTCAGCCCCTTCTGTGAGACCTGTTTCTCTGTGACTTGCCTTCCATCTGTCCAGCTGCAAACCAGTCTGTTTTAGACCATGTGTGGAAGAGCCCCGGTGGCACAGGGTGTATAGCCTCAGCTTACAGACACTTCATGTAGAAAACTATCAAGAGTAGCTGATGTTTTGGGTCACACAAATATTCAAACACTCAACAGTAAAACAGGTCTGGCCCATGAGGTAGAGGACTGGGCATCATAAAGGGCAGCTCCCTCTACGGGAGGAAATCTCCTAAGAAGCTAGTGGCATTACCAGAACAAGGGAGAAAGGAATACCAGGCCAGCCAAATTACAGGTATTCACTGTAAAATGTCTGCTAAGCTCACACTAAAAAGATGATTTTTTATTTATTTTTTATTTTTTAAAAGATTTTATTTATTTATTTGACAGGCAGAGATCACACGTAGGCAGAGAGGCAGGCAAAGAGAGAGAGGAAGGGAAGCAGGCTCCCTCCAGGCAGAGAGAGATCCCGATGCAGGGCTTGATCCCAGGACCCTGGGATCATGACCTGAGCTGAAGGCAGAGGCTTTACCACTTAGACACCCAGGTGCCCCAGATGATTTTTTATTCATTTGACAGACAGACAAGTAGGCAGAGAGGCAGGCAGAGAGAGAGAGGAGGAAGCAGGCTCCCTGCTGAGCAGAGAGCCCGATGCAGGACTTGATCCCAGGACCCTGGGATCATGACCTGAGCCAAAGGCAGAGGCTTTAACCCACTAAGCCACCCAGGTGCCCCTAAAAAGATGATTTTTATGAAATTTTCTTGCCTACTCAAATCTTAAAATTGTAATGTAAATTACATCGAGTCTCACCATTTAATATTTTTAAAAAGATATTATTTATTTATTTGACACACACACACACATACACACAGAGAGGGAACACAAGCAGGGGGAGTGAGAGAGGGGGAAGCAGACTCCCCACTTAGCAGGGAGCCCTATGTGGGGCTCGATCCCAGGACCCATAGACCATGAGCTGAGCCAAAGGCCGCCACTTAATAACTGAGCCACCCAGGCACCCCTCACCATATAATATTAAGAACTATACTCAAGTACCCTTTTTCTGGTTTGTTGATGCTACTTTAAAAGCCTAGGCTAGAAAAATCCTTCAGTCTACTCATGATTATGGTAGGAAATTACAATTTCATTTGATCAGAGCATTTTTACTTATTACATTTTAAGTCGAAAAAATTTAGATCTAAAAATATTTTATTCAAAGCTGAAGAGGTAAATGCACTTGATTGTCAAATTCAGTCAGCACAGTGAAATAGGTCTCATTTAAAGAGTATTAATTAAGTTACAGAGAGAGTTCTTTAGTTTCTGTAACATGGTGTTTCATTATGGGGCTAGGTTCTAGTTATTAGTAAGACAGAAAAGAATGTTAAAAACAAGCTTGGTCCAAGTCATAAGGTCTACTTTGTTTTTCTAATGTGCTCTAGTCATCAGCCTGAATACAAAGGTCAAGAACATTTACCTCAGCCATCAAGCAATGTATTCTGCTCTAGACTCTAAAATCCGAAGCCAGAGACTAAAGTCTTCCCTCCTAGCTTCAATTCTCTTGTGGTCAGAAACGGGTCTCTTGTTTATCTACACTTAAGAAAAAAATACTATGTTCATGAGCAAAACAGGGACAAACCACATTTAAAAATAATCTCCACCCATCGTCAGGCTCCCTCCACTCTGTCAATGTCTCCAGCTGCTCCGGAGAGGTGTGACACGGGTCTGTGAGTCCAGCAGCTGAATGAAGCTCAGGAGAAGTCCGGTTGCATAAAGTCGGAGGAGGCTCTGCCAACGCAAAAGCAAAGAATTGATTTGGTTGTGGGATGAAGTGGAAAATGGAAAGAATTGCCCTTTGTATCAGTCCAACTTTTCCTCCCCTTCTGAATAAAACATTATTATGTAACAAAGAGCCTTTAAACAATTTCTTTCTTTTTTGAATTGGCAACTTGACAAACACAGATTGTGTCATCCTGGGTTACAGCCACTTCTTAGGGTGTGGAGCTACTTGATTCCGGCACTGTGGATCAGTGTGCCCAAAGCATGTGACATAAGCTAGGTCCGTGGCTCACTGATAGTATCTGAAATTTAGGCAAAAAAAAAGGAAAGCTGCTTTCCCTTTCAAAACTTGAAGAAAGGGAACCACGGAGTGGGCCCTGGTTGATCCTTTTGTTTCAAAACCTTAACGTCTGTATACAAATTATACAAATAAACCAAGAAGTATGTTCTATCATCATTCTGAAAGGGGGGAAAAACTATAGTCCAGAGTTCTCCACTGAGATGATGGCAGATTTGGGGCAAGAGCTGCTGCCGCTGCTGAACTTAGCCTCTTGAAAGATGATCCTAGATGTCACATCTGTACAGAAATCTTGCTTAGAACCTTCTGAGGGAGAGTGTCCTACTCTGGAACAGCATCTGGAGATGGTGCTCCTGGTTATACCCCGCTGTGTCATTTTAATATCATATGACCAACTTTTAAGCATTTTACTTGGAGAAAAGTTGTGCGTGAAGAGAAACATGGGAAAAGATGTTGAAGGATTAATTTGTTCATGAAATAAGAATGCAGGGCCAGTGGTGCTTTAGGGACCTGGAGACAATGATGAGGACCCTGGGAGTTTGCTCTTGGTCTGACTGGGGGACAGGAAACCAACCAAACATTCAAAACAACATGCTACATAGTTGTCATTAAATTCTACGTAAAATGCTACCAAGAGACAGAGGAGTCACTGCCAAGGTGTCTAGTGAAGGCTTCATAGGGGCCTTGATGCTTAAACTGAGGTTAGTAGAGTCAGCGCTATCTAGGCCGGGAGAAGGGAGAAGAAGCAGAAGAGTGTATACGGTGGCTGCAAGGCTCTGAAAAAACATGCCACTTGGTGGGGTATTTCGAGTATTCTTGCTGTGGCTGCATGAGCAGAGGGTCATTTAAGGCAAGGAAATGTGGGGGGAGGGGTGTGGAAAATTCAATAGCCTGCGAGCCGTGTAGGTAATGTAAATGACTGAAGAAGACTGGCAGGTCTGGGTACAAATGCATTTGCTGTGAGTGCCTGAGCAGATGGCTCACTAGAGGACAGAAAACCTCTAAAAAATAGTGCACAGAATTATACTTACCTCTCCAAATGTGAGAGATTGCCTGTTCCTATAGCTTTGCCAAGATGAGTACTTTTCATTCATTAAACCAATATTTACTAAGTGCCTTCTATCATGAGCTATTTGTGTTAAGAATTGAGGATACAGCAACGAATAAAACAAAAATTCCTATTCTCATCGAACTTACATTCTACCAGGGGTACACAGACAAAATGAAGTAAAAGTTGTAGCTGTTGGATAAACGCTATGGAGAAAAATAAAAGAGGGACAACCTATAGAGAATGGGAGATAGGTTGGATTTTCGATAGAATAATCAGGGAAAACCTCACCAAGAGGATAGATATTAAACAGAGACTAGAGGATGTGAAATAGGGAGCTATGCAGACATCTATAGGAAGAGCATTTCAAGCAGAGGAAACCATAAATCAAAGGCCCTGAGATGAAATCACACCTGCCTGGGAAGGGAGGTTAAGGGGAATGGGAAGAGAGGGAAAGAGATTGTGTAGGATCTTTTAGAGAATTGTAATGATCTAGGCTTTTGTTCTGAGCAAATTAAAAAAGCTTTCAGTGGTTTTGAGCAGAGAAGTGATAGGTGGGCTTTGTATTTGTAAAGACTCGTTGAGGCTGCAGTGTGCAGAGCTGAATGCCTTGGGGGAAGGGTAGAAGCAGAGAGCCGCTGGCAGGTGAGAGCTACTGCTCAGGAAAGACAGAGGTTGACTTGGCCCAGGAGAGAGCAGCAGAAGTGGTAGGAAGTGTCTGGATTCTAGTTATATGTTAAAGGTAGAACCCTGGGACTTCCTGATAAATCAGATGTGGGGTGTCAGAGAAAAAGAAGGATCCAGGGATAACTGTGGTGTTTTTGGTTTAAGTGATTAGAACAATAATATTCCACATACTTTGGGGGAAAACTGTGGGGGTAAGCAGTTTGGGGTGGAGGGATGGGAAGGGAGGCTTAATAATTTGGTTTTGGAAAAGTTACTTTAAGATACTTATCAGACAATAAGACTAGATTTGAAATAAGCCGCTGGATATGAGTCTGGAGTTAAAGGAAGAGGTCTGAACTAGAAATATACATTTGGAATTTGTTGGTGTAACCTCTCCAGCAAATGAGGTTGGAGAAAAACAAGGAGAATGTGTTATCCTGAGAATTAAGTAAAAGTATCTCAAAAAGGAGGGAGTGATTGGGGCACCTGGGTGGTGCAGTCAGTTAAGTGTCCAACTTTTGGTTTCAGCTCAGGTCCTGACCTCAGGGTCACGAGATAGAGCCCAGTGTCAGGCTCCACGCTGAGCAAAGAGTCTACTTGACTTTCTCTCTCCCTCTCCTCTGCCCCTCCCCCATCTCTTTCATAAATAAATAAATCTTTAAAAAAAAAAAAAGAGGGAGTGATCAATTTTGTCAAATGCTACTAATAGGGCAAGTTTATCAGTCAGGGTTCCCTGAGAAATAGAACCAATAGGAAGGATGGATAGATAGATAGGTAGATAGATATTGTATCACATCTAATGCTGGGGGAAATATCAGTCCTTTGTTCTACTCAGGCCTTTAACTAAATAGATGAGGCCCACTCACATTACGGAAGGCCATATGTATATATATATACCACCATATATATATATATATATCAATATAACCACTGAGCCACCAACTGGGATGCCTGGGTGGCTCAGTGGTTAAGTGTCTGCCTTTTGCTCAGGTCATGATCCCAGGGTCCTGGGATTGAGTGCTGCATTGGGCTCCCTGCATAGTGGGGAGCCTGCTTCTCCCTCTCCCACTACCCCTGATTGTGTTCCCTTTCTCACTGTATCAGTCTCTGTCAAATAAATAAGTAAAATCTTTTTTTAAAAAGTCCACTCGTTTATTTATTTATATATCTACCTATTTATTTGTTTATTTAAGTAAGCTCCATGCCCAACGGTGGGGGTCGAACTCATAAAACTAAGATCAAGAGTCGCACACTCAATGACTAAGCCAGCCAGGCACCCCCAAAGTCTACCAATTTAAATGTAAATCTCATCCAAAAATACTTTCACCAAACGTTCAAAAAAATGTTTGACCAAATAGCTGGTCACTCTACCCCAGCAAAGATGAAACATAAAAATAATTGTCACAGCAAGTGAAGCAAATCTGAGAATTAGCTATTGTATTTAGCAATATGGAGGTTATTCGCAACCTTAGGGAGCACTTTGATGGAATGGTGGGAGAAGAAAACTTGACTGAAAGGAGTTTACAAGAAAATGAGAGGAGGGCACCTTCTAATGCAAACTAAATGCCATGTATTTCTGGGGTCCCAGGACCTGGAGGAAGGAAAACACAGCGAGCTATCAGCCCCTGGGGCTGTCTGACTTGATGCTGGTTGGCAGCACCCAGAGAGAGAAACTTTGGGCAAGATCGACAACTAATGGAAAGCAGTTCTCTCATGAAGCTAGAGATCTAGAATGGGTAACAGTTGTCCCAGGTCACTACTGAGGTATTTGGCTTCTCCAAGGAGAAGAGGAGTTTTGGAAAAACATATCTTCAATGTATTAACATCAACTAAATGAGAGTTACTAATCACTGGGTATAAAAAATATATAAGCAAGCAAATTTTGAACATATCAGAAAAAACAAACAGCAAACCTACTCCCAGGGATTTCAGATATACTGGACTTAGCATACAAAAAATAGGAAAAAAATTATGAAATGTTTGAAGAAATAAAAGATGAGCAAGTAATAAGAGGCCCTCCTGTAAGACAAGACATATTTGAAAACAAACCAATAAGGCTTTTAGAAATTAAAAAATAGAATTGTTAAATGATCTTAATTGATTGAAACACTTATTAGGCATAGCTGAATAAAAATATTGATAAATTAGATGCCAGATCTGAAGAAATGATACAGAATGCAGTACAGAAGATAAGCAGTTGGCAAATACGAAAGATTAATAGTTATGGAAATGGTCATATGAGGTTACTAGGGAAAGAGAAAGAGAAAGCCCATTTGCTCCCTATGCCTAGTACCAGGCAGGGAAGCAGAAGATAAAACACCTTTAGTTCATACACACCAGCACTGAGCCACCAAATTTTAGATTGGTCTGATTTATAGTTCCTTTTTGGGGGGAAGTTGGCAGGGAGTGGAGAAAATGGCGGAGCCAACAGGAGTTCCTCATCCCAGTTACCAGTCATAAATGTGATGTGTAAACGGCGGAGCACTTAAAGTGCACCCGTTTTAAGAAAGGACTACAATCTTCCTGTACAACTAATCTTCCCATGTGACATCAGAATTGTCTTGTGGGTAGTTTCTTCTTCTGTGCCTACAAGCATACTTAAGTTTCTATCTATTTATAAAAACCAAAATTCAACGAATTCTTTCAAGCTATTATCTTTGCTTTCCTTTCCCATTCAGGAACAAATTTCTTGGGAAAAAATCAACTAGACTTAAAATGATTATTTGATCACAATTCATTCATTACTTCTGCCTCCCTACTTAACCTACAGAAACAGTTCTCTTAAAGTTAACAATGACTACTTCTCATGTCCAATGAATTTTCTTCCTCCCTTCTATTTTATAGTACTTGATACTGTTAAGCACTCATTTCCTTCTTTTAATCAGCAAACATTTACCCAGTTCTTACTAATCTATACGTAGACCCTGGAGGCAAAAAGATCAAATGGTTCTCTGATGTCAAGTGGTTTACTGTCTACTTATCAAAGAAGACAAGTGCACAATGAAGTGAAATAAAACACTAAAGGAAAAAGTGCGACCACGAATGAGGGTGTGTTCATTTCCACCTGAGGGAGTTGGGACAGGTTTGCCGCCTGGATCTTCTTGAAAGAATGTGTGTTGCCAGGTGGATAGGCGAAGAATATGGCATCATTTGAGGCAGAGGAACATGTGAGCAAAGGTATACAGGCATAAAGCATCCAGGTATGTTGCTGGGACCACAAATAGCTCAATGTACTTGGGACAAAACAACCAAAATTGGCATTAAGTTAAAATGACAGGGGATGAAAAATCATGGAAGGCTTTGAACCCATTCAAAGGAGCTTTATCTTATGGGCACTAATGGGGATGGTGAAGGGATTCTTTTTTTTTTTTCTTTCCCCATCTTCTTACTGTATTTGCAATTTAGAAACAACCCTCTTACAGGAGATAGAGGCTGGATTGGAAGTTTGGAAGTTAGGAAATTAGGAAACTTTTCAGTTCTGAGTGAGAGAGGGTAAGGTTCTGAACTAAGATGGGTTAGGCAAGTGTGAGAGATGGTGAACTGAGTGAATGACAGTCCCATCAGGAGAGAGAGGAGGAGGTTTTAAGAAGATGCTCTCAGAGATGAGGAGTGTGGGCTGGTTGGCATCCCAAAAGATGTCTACTCCAACTGATGACCATGTATTACTTTTTGGCCCTCTTGGTTTTGTTGTTTTTATAATACTGATTATTTTCCTCATTATAAAATATATAACTTTCATTGCAGATGATTTGAAATATCTTGCAAAGTAAGAAAATCCACCAGATCTGATATAATATCTATATCTGATAATCTAGATATTATAAAGCATTTTAAAAGTGTGAACTATGCATATTGTACATTCTTCAAAATCTGTTTAATATCCTATATAGAATGTTATACCCCAATTTTAAAATTTAATTACATACTATAAGCACTACTCTGCCTAAGATAATGTTTGAATATATCACTTTAATAACTGCATGGTTTTTTATCATATGAATGAACTATATTTCCCTATGATGAACATTAAGATTGACTTCTGTTTTGCTATCAGATATAATGTTGTGATAAACATCCTTGCATATAACATTAGATTACTCTGATTATTTCCTTGGTAGAAATTCCTGGCTCAGTCAGTTAAGCATCTACCTTCGTCTCAGGTCATGATTCCAGGATCCTGGGATCAAGCCCCGCATCGGGCTCTATGCTCAGCAGGGAGATTGCTTCCTCCTCTCTCTGCCTGCAGCTCCCCCACTTGTGCTTTCTCTCTCTCTCTGTCACATAAATAAGTAAAATTAAAAAAAAAATTCTGGGAGTGAAATTAGTGTTAAATTTATGTACAATAATAAAATCTCCTGATACATATTGACAAACTGTTTTTCAAATGCACTGTCCCAATTGATGTTCCCATTAGCCCTGAGAATTGCTCTGGTTTTTTTTTTTCTTTTCTAGGTGTAGAGACAAAGATTTCTTCTTTTAATTTGCATTTGCAGAATTACAGGTTAATATACTTATTATAAATTTGTATTTTCTTGTTTTGTGAATTGTTCCTTTATGTTTTTGGATTATTTTTCTATTAGAAATTTTTTTCTTGCATTGTATTAGTTCTTTATTTTTTTTAAAGATTTCATTTTTTTATTTATTGGGGGGGTGAGGAGCAGAGGGAAAAGGACAAGCAGACTCCACGCTGAGCACAGAGCCCCATGTGGGGCTCAATCCCCCAACCCTAAGATCATGACTTGAGGTGAAATCAAGAGTTGGATGCTTAAGCAACTGAACCACCCAGGAATCTCTAATTCTTTATATATTAATTATATTGATCTTTTTTGTCTGACTTCTTTTTTTACAAATATTGATATATACAGTTTTAGAATTATTTTATAGCTATACATATTTACTTTTTCATTTGGAACCTTTGCTTTCCTCTCAAACACTTCTCTTTCGGTGTCTGTGATACTGTTTTTCCTGTTTCTTATTTCTCTGTCTAATTCTCTATGGTGTCTAGTCGACACTTCTTCCTTCTTCAAATAGAGACATTTGTCATGATCTTTGGCCTTTTTTACTCACTGTTCTTATGCTCAGAAAGCTCATCTATTCCAATGTTTCAGTCTTTATAAGTATAGATTCTCTTAATCAAAACAGTTTTTCTGAATATGTATATAGCATCAAATTCAAAAGTACAAAATGGTATACAGGTGAAAAATAAGTCTCTTTTTCTCCATGATCCCCAGCCTTTTTATTTCTCACCTGCGAGGCAACCATTATTGCACTCTCTTGTGGAGCCATCTAAATATATTCTATGCATTTACAAATATTCATATAAATACTAGCAAACAATCTATATATGCTGTTCTACATATTGTGAAAATAGTAATTTTCACTTCACAATAGATCCTGGAGATCTTTTCCTACCAGTACATGTGAGACAGCATTGTATTTCATTATGTGAATATACCATAACATTTTAAACCAGTCTTCTAATGCTAAATAAACTTTCGTTTATTCAAAATGGATGGCTTCAAATCTATTGCGATCACTTATAAACATTATTTTGTATTGATAGGATAACTACCTAGGACTAGAATTGCTAGATTAAAAAGGTATGTACAGGGGTGTCTGGGTGGCTCTGTGGGTTAAAGCCTCTGCCTTTGGCTCAGGTCATGATCCCAGAGTCCTGGGATCGAGCCCCACATTGGACTCTCTGCTCGGCGGGAAGCCTGCTTCCCTTCCTTTCTCTCTGTCTGCCTCTCTGCCTACTTGCGATCTCTGTCAAATAAATAAAAATCTTAAAAAAAATAAAATAAAAAGGTATGTACATTTATTATTTTAACTAATTGTAAAATTTCCTTTTATTAAGGTTGTACCGATGCACAGCCCCTCTATCAATGCTTAGTAATTGTGTTATAAAATTTGGGGGGTTTTGCCCATCTGTTGGTGAGAGTATCTCATTGTAGTGTATAATTAAGGTGAGGATTGCTGTCTTTTTTACACATCTAAGACATATCTGTATTTCCTTTTTAGTAAACTATTTTTAATAGCCTTTCCCCCTTTTACTCCTATTTTGTATTGAATAGTTGGTCTTTTTTCTTAGTAATTTATAGAAATTTGATTCTAATATATGTTATATACATTATGCCTCAATTTTTACATAGAATGATTTTGCTGTGTTTTATTTTCTACAGAACTTCTGTAGTTATTATAATAACTAATTGGTAATTGGTAAACCAATATACCATTTTTTATGGTTTCTGAGTTTGTGCTATACTTGGAAAGGTCTTCACATACTGTTAT
Source organism: Meles meles (assembly GCF_922984935.1). NCBI lineage: Eukaryota > Metazoa > Chordata > Mammalia > Carnivora > Mustelidae > Meles > Meles meles. The sequence continues at coordinate 75,424,096 of NC_060074.1, forward strand.
TACTTAAGACAAATTTTTCCAATGTTTTATTCTTATATGCGGCTATTTTTTTTAAAGATTTTATTTATTTATTTGACAGAGAGAGATCACAAATAGGCAGAGAGGCAGGCAGAGAGAGAGGGTGGGGAGCAGGCTCCCTGCCAGGCAGAGAGCCCGATGTGGGGCTCAATCCCAGGACCCTGAGATCACGACCTGAGCCAAAGGCAGAGGCTTAAACCACTGAGCTACTCAGGCAGCCCATACTTATATGCAGCTATTTTTATATCTAGATCTTTGATCTATCTGGAATTTACTTACATGCAAAATGTAAGGCAGGAATCAAAAAAAATTTTTTTTAACTAAGTGCTATCCACTCTCTGCAACACCATTTTTTGAATAATTATACCTTCCTTCCCAAGTTGAAATGCTGTTTTTATCACCTATTTATGTTTTGCAGTCTATTTCTGGATATTTTATCATGTTATATTGATGAATCTGCTCCAACATATTTTAATTACTATAGGTTTATATTATAGATTAGGGCAATCCCTTTTCATTTCTCTGTTCTTAATTTTTCACGACTGTCCTTGTTTATGTATTTTTACATACAAACTTTAGAATCAGCTTGTCTAGTTCTAAATTTTTTTATTAATTCTTTTTTTTTAAAGATTTTATTTATTTATTTGACAGAGAGCACAAGTAGGCAGAGCAGCAGGCAGAGGGAGAGAGGGAAGCAGGCTCCCTGCTGAGCAGATAGCCCTATGCAGGGCTCGATTCCAGTACCCTGGGATCATGACCTGAGCTGAAGGCAGAGGCTTTAACTCACTGAGCAACCTAGGCGTCCCTGTGCAAATCACTTTTAAATCGATATCTCTACCTTAAAGTCTTTTAGAAGCACCAAACATGTGGCCAGTTATATTCTAGATATTTCCACTTGAAAGTTCTGCTGATTTTTTTTTTAAGATTTTTTTTTTTAATTTATTTGACAGACAGAGATCACAAGTAGGCAGAGAGGGAGGCAGGCAGAGAGGAGGAAGTAGGCTCCCTGCTGAGCAGAGAGCCCGACGCGGGGCTCCATCCCAGGACTCTGGGATCATGACCTGAGCCGAAGGCAGAGGCTTAACCCACTGAGCCACCCAGGTGCCCCTGGTTTTTTATTTTATTTTATTTTGCTTTATTTTTTTTTTAAGTAGACTCCATGCCCCATGGGGAGCCCAATGTGGGATTTGAAGTCATGACCCTGAGATCAAAACCTGAGCTAAAATCAAGAGTCAAATGCTTGCTTGTGAAATCCAAAAAAAAAAAAAAAAGTCTATAAGTTAGTTAGTAGTATTATACCAATGTTAATTTAATTTCTCAGTTTTGACAGATATAGCACAGTTCTATAAGGTGTCAACATCAGGAGAAACTGAATAAAGATATGGAAATTTAGTACCACTTATGCAACTTTTCTGTAAATAAAAAATTATTCCAAAATAAAAATTTCATTTATTTATTTATTTATTTTTAGATTTTATTTATTTATTTGACAGAGATCACAAGTACGCAGAGAGGCAGGCAGAGAGAGGAGGAAGCAGGCTCCCTGCTGAGCAGAGAGCCCAATGCTGAGCGCCCCTAAAAATTTTATTTTAAAAAGGAAAAAAAAAGTCAGATGCCTAACGAACTGAGCCACCCAGGCACCCCTGCTGTTATTTTAAACTCAACAAGTTCCAAATTTTAATTATCGTTCTCCACTAGCCAAAGTGTAATCTGTCTTCTTCAGTTTTGTACCTTACCAGTACCTGGTATAGGGCCATGTGCCTGGCACATAGTAGACTTATATATGTCTTCTGAATTGAAATATATGGATATGTGCCTTCTCTCTCTCTTTCCTTCTACTTCTCTCTCCTACAAACATACACACATACTAAGGATCAGAGATATCACTTGTGGAGCCTATTGCAAAGAAAGGGGAGGAGGAGAAGGAGATGGGGGGAGGAGGAGGGGGAGAAGAGGAGGAGGAGGAGAAGAGGAGGAGGGGCCCTGGTTGGAAAAGCAAGAAAAAATGTTATTAAAGGTATTAAAATATAAAGCTTCTTCCTTGTGGGTTGTACTTCCAGATCTGGTAAATATCCTCTTCCTTGACAACTTCTTATCTGATGATTTTACTACCTAATTAATGATCATTTCCTGAATCACTATTAGATTTGCGGTAACAAAAATGGTATTCTTTCACCTTTAGACAACAAAAATAACAAAAAATAACAAAACTTTTAGAAGCTCCAATAACAAAAATGCATTGTCCTTTCTTTTTTTTTTTTTTAAGATTTTATTTATTTATCTGACAGATCACAAGTAGGCAGAGAGGCAGGCAGAGAGAGAGGGGGAAGCAGGCTCCCCGCTGAGCAGAGAGCCCGATGCAGGGCTCGATCCCAGAACTCTGGGATCACGACCCGAACCCAAGGCAGAGGCCTCAACCCACTGAGCCACCCAGGAGCCCTTTATTGTCCTTTCTGGAGAGAATGGGAAAGTGGCACTTGGGTTTAACCCAAAACTGGGATTTCAGTAGAAAAGCAAAGAAAAGGCTGTGAAGTAAGAAATATACCAATAAGGGGTCTCTTTCCTCTAAGAGCTGTCTGTGCATGCTGACAAGAATAGTAGCCATTGGGCACCTGGGTGGCTCTGTGGGTTAAAGCCTCTGTCTTCGGCTCAGGTCATGATCCCAGGGTCCTGGGATGGAGCCTCATATCAGGCTCTCTGCTCCAAAGGGAGCCTGCTTCTCCACCCCTGCACCCCCCAACTCTCTCTGCTTCCCTCTCTGCCTGCTTGTGATCTCTGTCAAATAAATTAAAAAAAAAAAAAAAGAACAGTAGCCATTTCCTGCTAAACTAAAGCTGTACTCTTAAACAGCTAGAAGTTCTTGGGCAAATCAAACAGAGTCAAGATTTATGACAGGAGTCAGCAAACTATGACCCATGGGTTAAATCTGGCCCACAGCTTGCTTTTATAAATAAAGTTATATTGAAATAAAGTCATGTTCATTCGCTTATGTTGCTTATGCTGCTTTCTCACCATAACACCACATTTGAGTAGTTCTAACAGAGAGTGAATATCCCATGAAGCCTAAAATATTTAATATCTGGTCCTTTATAGAAAAAGTTTGCAGACCACTGGTAAAGACTCTTTGCAAGTGTGTGTTTGCTAAGATATGATATTTTTCCAGGCTTCTAGGTAGAGGCCCCAAACAAGTGAAGGATCACACACTCAGTTGAGAAGATGGAGGCCTGTCAAACAGAAGCAATAAAATCGATCACTTAGCCAGTGGGCTCTGGAACCAGTTGGTCTGGGTTCAAATCATGATTCTATCACTTATTAGCTGTGTGACCTTAGGCAAGATTCTGTGCCTTTGTTTGTTGTATAATGAGGATAATAATCACACCTACCTCCTAGAGTTGTTGTGAAGATTAATTTAACACATATAAGACCTCCTAGACTACTTTCTGGTACTAGTAAGGGTCATTAACTGTTCTTACTATGTTAAGCAATGCTGACATACCTTTGTATTTCCTAAAGCAGTTAAGACAATAAAATGGAGAAATGTTATTTTAATTAGTGCTCTGATAATCAAAATAGAGTGGAATATGTCTGATGATGGCCCGGGTGTAAGGAGAAATTGTGATGTATTTGGAAGACCATAGACAGAGATCTGTCTGGTTCTGGATAGGTAAAGAACAACTACCAAAAGTCACCATCTCTAAAGGAGAAGGAAAACTACAAATTCTATAATTGAGTGTTTATTTGTATTGCTAAGGTAACGTGTGACTGTAATACTTACTCATTCTTTTAATACTTTTCAAAGAATTACCATTTGTTAATTTAAATACTACCTGATATTTGGTTGAAATCACTGGATGACTTCAGGTTTCTAAGTCTAAATCTATGAAATTTAAATATAACTGTAAAAATTAAAATCCATTAATTTTTTTGTGGGTATTACTGACTTTAAAACATTAGAAAAATATTTCCCATGATTTAATATGATAGATGTGCTAATCCTCTGCTGCTTTTCAGCCCTATTCATTAACCTAAACCGTGCTACACTCCACACATTACAGGATTCTGCTAACTGATTTATTTGTGTGTGTGTGTAATTGAATTTGACCTTTTATGAACATAAAATGTTTTTTAAAGAGCTAAAAGCACTTTACATACATACTGCATCAGTTAACTTCCAAACTGCATTCTAATGTAGGGAGAGAATTTGTGGCGGTTATTTCCATTTAAAAATTTTAAAAATGAACACTAAACCTTGTTCTTCTTTTTAGTTTCCAAATCATGCTCACAGCTCTTAACACATGCCATCCATTCTGAGCTAGAGTAGGTACCAATCCTATCTAATTGATAAGGAAGCCAAGGCTCTGAAGGATTAAGGGATTTACTGGAGGCTGTGAAACTGTTTAGTGAGTCCCAGAATCCAGAACTGGTCCCAGTGTCCACTGTCCACTGTCTACTTGTTAAGTCAAATTTGGGGAGGATTCTCTCTTTGAATCTCATCATCTTAGAGGATCTTTCCTTCAAGGTCTGCCACTCCAGTCCACATGTGAATTGGTTTTGGAGCCAGGAGTAGTTCAGATCTGCTTACTCTCAAACCACTGTACTTGCCACCACCTTATACATATGTTATCAAGCAAAAAGATAGGGTTTTTTTTCCATTTTCAAATCTGAACAGCTATGGCTGTACACACAAACCATGTACACAGTTAACTATATTATTCTGTAGGAATTTTTAATTTTATGGAAAATTCATGTATACTCAGGAAAAAACCCTTATGTCAGAGGGATGTTTACACGGAAAAAGTTTGTGCAAAACACAACTGTGAACTGAGAGACAAAGGGCCTCTTCATGAATATAATAATAATAGACCTTCCACCTACTTCATATTTTCCTGTTGATTTTTTCCGAAGTAATATGAATTTGAAGTCCACTGCTTGCCTAGAAATTCTTCAGTGAAGCCTGAAGGATGAAAATGCTGGACATTTTAAGTGCCGCTAAAATACATCCATGGTGACTGGATATTTAAGTTAGTGTGTGTGACTGGAAAGGAAATAGTGGTTTTCCCACTTGACATTGCTTCATCATCCTGACCGCTACCTATAAATGCTGGTTCCACAGGAAATTAAGGTCCTAAGGTATGTGTATTAAGCCATTTATTATTGAACATTTTCAATAAAATGGCTCATGGAAGAAAGAATAGAATAAAATCCTTGAGGGCAAGGATTTCCTTTGCGCTTGTTGCACTTTGGTGTACCTACTTTATTTACCCGTTTTATGTAAAACAACTGGAGCCCCCAAAACAATGGAATTCAGTATGGGATGTGATCCATCTGGGAACAGCCTCAGCTGAAGAGCTGGTCTACCCACTGAGCACATTGGAAGACATAGGAGGAAATTCCAACTATTCAGCAAACTTACAGTTTCCAGTTGGGTTAGAGCCCAGTTCTCCCATCCTATGCAATCACCGCAATGAAGTTCAGAAGAATAATCTGAACCAAATGACTAAGAAAGTTCTATATTTTTCTACACCTGAGAGAGAGAGAGAGAGAGAGAAGGAGAGAAACTATTTCAGGGTTCCGTTTCTTTCAAAACGCTTCAAAGTCTTTACATCCTTCTCAAAATCATCTTCAAGATCTCTCTTTGAGCTCTCTAGATACAGATACTAGGTGGAGAGTTGGGGAGTCATCTCAGGAAATAAACCTGTAAAGAAGAAAGGCAGAGGAAAAAGCTGAACTGCGGCTGGTTACAAATGAAGTCTCAGCCAGTTTGAAGGGGAGGTCTAAGCTGGGTGGACCAAACTGTCAGAAGGGGCCTCGGCCTAGTCATCATATTCTCACATTAGGCAGTCATTAGTCATGGGCTGCTCTCTAAAAGGGATGCTGTTCTATGAAGCCAAGGGCAAGGACCATGGAAGGACACACCATGAGCCCACCAGCAGCAGCTAATGTTGGGTGCATCAACCCTGAATAGCAGGGTTGGGTAGAGGGCCATTGCATCTACTGTGAGGCCATACATGATGTGATTCTTCATATCACCAAGCTCATGCCCTCTCTAACTGCACTGGCTTCTTTCCTAGATCCTGAAACGACCACACATGCACCCCTCTCAGGACCTTTGTTCTTCTTCCTGTTCCCTCTGCCTGGAACACTTTTAAGGTGATCGGTTGTTTTAGTTTGCTGGGGGTTTTGCCCAGGAAGGCCTACAACGTGGGAACCCTCTTCGTCCCTGACCGGCTGGAATGGTTGGTCACCTAAACTTCTTCCAGATATCCACATGCTTTACTTTTTCACCTCCTTCCATCGTCGCTTCCATTGCATCTTATCTGACCATCCTATTTAAAATTATACCCTCTTACCCTCACACACATGCTCTCAATTCTCTTTCCCTGAATTTGTTTCTTTCCTGTGGCACTTAATATCTTCTAATTTGCTATATCACTTATTTGTCCTATTTAGTTTAGGAGTACAAATCCCACCATGATGGTTTCTGGCACATAGTAGGCACTTGATGAAATAAACATTCTAATAAATAAATAAATAAATATTCTAATTTCTAATATTTTATAGAAAGCATATAGAAAGCTCCTGGTTCCTATGCAACGTATGCTGCCCTTTAATGATTACTTAAAAATATTTCAGATTGTAATCATTTATCATTGTTAATTATTTGGCAATTATGCTGGTAAAAGGTCAAATTGATCATGGAACCATTTCTTTGGTAAGCGAATGGAGAAAGGATTTTAAATGAAATCATTCTGCTTCGTGCTTGATGGTAATGACATACTATTTTTAAATTTTGTGAAATAGCAGATTACTTATTTAGAATCTGCAACTTGAAAAAATAAGCTGGAAAAAAAAATGTGGCAATCTGACTGACTGACAGCGTTAACCACCGTGAAACAAATACCTGGTAGGAGCCATTTTCTGCATACACCTATATGAGCAAATGTTTACACTGGACACAGGACAGCTTGAGACTAAAATTTCCGCAGCTGCAAAGTCAAAGCATTAGATTTTGCTTTCTCATCAGTGATTCATATTTTCTTTGAAAAGAAGGGCAGAAGAAGAAAAAAGGGTATTGTTAGGAAAGATAAATATTTATTTGCACCTAAAAGAAAATTTTTTTAGAAACTATAATACTCAAACATACATTTTCATTTCCATAAAATGTAATAGATGCTTTCACTCCTATTTTTGGGAACTTCACCCAAATATAGTTCCCTCTACTCCACAAAGAGTGAAATATGATAAGAAATATGAAGTGGTCTCTCATAATAATTTAAATGAAATTTTTTGGTTTTAGGAGAGAATTAATATCCCTCCAAACTCCTCTATCAGCTGACTTTGAATTTGGGCAAATCACTATTATTCTCAAGCTCATGGAGAATTTTTAAAACCAAAATATTTTATCCTAAGAAAATATAATGAATGAAACCCAACTGAACACATTACCTCATGGTAGGAATTATGCATTTAGCTTTCCATTATTTATACAAGTACTCACACACAATATTGGTGACTTAAAATAGATCCTGTATCTTTGTTCTGTTTATAAAACAATAGAGCGTTAATTAACATAGGTTCTTAACCTGAAAAAGCCTATGGTTGTAACATATAGCCAGAAGGCTCACTGTGCTAATCAAACTTTTGTCTCCCTATATTGAAAAGGCAATAAATTCAAATCATATTTATTGTGTCTTTATTACAATCCTAATAAATTGCAATTCTTTGTTGTAGTTCTACTGAAGAGCCTGGTGGCTCAGACCATTGGGCATCTGCTTTTGGCTCAGGTCATGATCCCGGGGTCCCGGGATCAAGTCCCACTTCGAGCTCCTTACTCACTAAGGAGTCTGCTTCTCCCTGCCTGCCACTCCCCCTGCTTGTTCTCTCTCTCTCTCTCTGACAAATATATAAATAAATAAATAAAATCTTAAAAAAAATAAGTGTACATTCTCTAAAGCTGTAAGTTAAACTCCAACATGGACTCAAGGAACATATGGCTTTTTTTTTTTTAATTAAATGAAATTGGTTAGGTACCATTATGCACTCGGTTTTGCCTCCACCCACCCCTAAACACCAAATTCATATTTTGAAGTAACTTCCAGTACCTCGGAATGTGATAGTATTTGGAGATGGGGCCTTTAAAGAGGTTTTAAGTTAAAATGAAGCCTTTAGAATAAGCCCTAATCCAACCTGACAGGTATCCTTATAAGAAAAGGAGGTATGGGGGCGCCTGGGTGGCTCAGTTGTTAAGCGTCTGCCTTTGGCTCAGGTCCTGATCCCAGGGGCCTGGGATCTAGCCCTGCTTCCGGCTCCCTGCTCAGGGGGAGCCTGCTTCTCCTTCTCCCACTTCCCCTGCTTCTGTTCCCTTTCTCGCTGTGTCCCTCTCTGTCAAAAAAATTAATAAAATCTTAAAAAAAAAGAAGAGAAAAGAAAAGCAGATATGGACAAGGAGATAGACACCAGGGATATACCAGAACAGAAGAAACACCATGTGAGGACACAGTGAAGGTGGCCATTTGCAGTCAACATCCTGATCTTGGACTTCCAGCCTCCAGCACTGTGAGAAAATAAATTTCTGTTGTTTAAGTCACCAGTATATGGCATTTTGTTAGTTGACTAACACAATGCACTTTTAAAGTGTAGCAATTGTAACCATTAAGTCACTTTCCACTTATTTATTTTTATTTATTTATTTTGGAGCCCAATGTGGGGCTTGAACTCACGATCCTGAGATCAAGACCTGAGTTGAGATCAAGAGTCAGAAGGTTAACCGACTGAGCTACCCAGGTGCCCCTACTATCCTTTTAGCCCTTGGTTAAATGCAATTTAAAGTTTTGTTTGTTTGTTTGATTTGTAGACCTTGGCATGGGGACTGGAAAAATTTTGTTTGCCTCTTACCCTCAGGAAACATCCTTTGTTCTTAACTTTTATTCATTCTTCCCTCCAGTGTGTTGCCCTTTGTTCCCCTTCAGCTTTTCCCCTTCCAGTGCTTTTGAAATGACCCACATGCTGCATCCAGATGTCTTTATGTGGCAAGGGAAAAAATGTCGTTTTATTTTGAATGGAACAAATAGAGAAGCTGAAAGTTAAGAGGCAATAGATGGTACCAGAGCTCTTGAAAATCATTGGGATGGCTTCCTCCTTGTCAGATTCTAGGGTATTTCCATAGACTTCTAATTAAATTATAGTTTTTCCTAGCCATTTAATGATTCTACATTTCACTACCTTTGTAAACCTTTCTCTTATTTTCTTCTTTTCGAAGAAAAAAAGTCCTCCTAGTTTCCCTTTTTTTCTTTAACCTTCCTTTTTTACTTTGAATGTTTCTATTCACATTCTTGACCGAGTGTTTTTCCATTAGCAATCATGACTTTACAAATAACAAGTACATAAGAAATGCTTCCTTGATGAGTATATAAATATCAAAATGCAACGTGCCATTCTCCACCTCTCACCATCCCACCAGCTGTGGCTCTGGCCTGAGCCTTCACCTTCTCCTGGGTCCTGGCCAACGCTCTTTATTGGTCCCTATCCTCCGCTGGTTTCTGAAGGTCTATTCTCAACACAGCAGCCAGTGACTTTTATTTTATTTATTATTTATTTATTTTTCAAGTGGGCTCCACTCTGGGCTTGAACTCACCACCCTGAGAGCAAGACCTGAGCTGAGATCAAGAGTCAGATGCTCAACTGAGTAAGCCACCCAAGTCCCCCTCAGCCAGTGACTTTTAAAAGATAACGTAAATGTCACTGTCCTACTGAAAGCTGGACCACCATTTTACTCAGAATAATACACCAAGACCTTATGATGATCTACAAGGCCCCATGTGACCTGCCCTCTCCTTGCAATCTCATCCATCTCATCCAGCCCTTCCATGCTGGTACCTGCTCTTCCTAAAATTCCTGTAGAAAAGTCTTATTTTAGGCCCCCCCCCCCCTTGTTTCCCACAAACTCCAGAGTTGCACTTTTCCCCTTATATTTCTTCCATCTGCATTTTCTTTTCTCCTGTTCCTTACTCATCCTCCTTGCTCCCACTTGATAAATCCCACAGACATATCGACCCTCTCCTTTTCCTGACCTCAATATTCTCTGTCTTGAGCCTTCTCTTTTCTTCTGTGCATGTTCTCCAGAGAGAGATTCTCATCCATTTCATGACTGTAAATACAACATCTGTGTTATGTGCTGAGGATTTCCAGATAAACATCTTTAGCCCAAACCTGTCCTCTGTCCTCAACACTTGGATATCCAGTTATGAACCTGCCATTCTCCAAATGTCCCCCTTATCATGTGCAGAACATGTTTTCTTCCAATCCTGCTTGTTTCCTAGCTCTGCAGCTAAGAACAGGGCACCATCATCTACCTAGATATTAGGCCAACAACTTGGAAATCATCCTCCATTCCATCCTCTTCCTGTGTATACTCATCCCATCCAGTCGAACAGCAAGCCCTGTAATATTACTCCTTAATAAACCCCAAACCAATCCACTCTCCACTCTTGCTCTCTCCTCTTGCTTCTAGGCGATGTCTGTCTCTTTTCAGATGAGAGGTCCCTGCTTCTATTCTTCCTCCCATGTCATGTTCCCAGCCTCATCACTTTCCCTTGGACCACTGCCATAGCCTCTTGCTTTCTGGAACAATCTAATCCCTTTCCCACATTGCTGCCAGTTGGGTCTTTTTAACACACGAGATCCAGAATCTTTAGTATTGCATACAAGGCCTTTTGTAATCTGGTGTTTCTCTGTGTTTCCAAATTTATCTCTGTGTCACCTGTCACATGCACTACACCCTCCCTGCTTCTATGCTTTTGCTGTGCTGCTCATGACAACCCCCATTATTTGTCTGCCTTACTTTTCTTTGCCCTTCAGAAGCCCCATTTAGATTCTATCCCTTCTAGAAAACCTCCCTTTGATTTCTTACAATTCAAGATATGTGGCTCTTGAGTTCCCTATCTAACTTCTTCCATGGCACTCATCACAGAATATTCTCTCTCCCACAAGACTGAGAGATCTGACAACAGGAACTCAAACTGTGTATAACGGGCACAGAGTCAGTGCTCACTTAATATTTGTTGAATAAATTAACAGCTGCATAACACATCTTGAATACAGTTAGAGAAGTACAGATATCTGGGCACAAAATAAAAAGGCAGCAAAACTGTTACTCTGGAGGGAATTGTGAGATGGAAGGTCAACTAAGGAAGAATTTTCATTTTCCTCCTTATGCACTTATTTAAAAAAAAAATTACCGGGGCGCCTGGGTGGCTCAGTGGGTTAAGCACCTGCCTTCAGCTTGGGTCATGATCCCGGAGTCCAGGGATCAAGTCCCACATGAGGCTCCCAGCTCCACAGGGAGTCTGCTTCTCTCTCTAAACTTCTCCCCTCTCACGTTCTCTCTCTCTCTCAAATAAATAAATAAAATCTTAAAATAAAATAATAAATGGCCGCTGTATAGAAGTTATGAGACCAAAAGAGCCTGACATGAGAGACATGAGAGTTGTCAGAACTGGGGCCTTGCTCTTTTTTCTTTTTTAAGATATTACTTATTATGAACCATGAGAGACTATGGACTCTGAAAAACAACCAGAGGGTTATGAAGGGGCGGCAGGGTGGTGAGGGGGGGTGGGAGGTTGAGGAACCAGGTGGTGGGTAATAGGGAGGGCACGTACTGCATGGAACACTGGGTGTGATGCCAAAACAATGAACACTGTTATGCTGTAAATAAACAAATAAAAATAAACAAATTAAAAAAACAAAAACAAAACAAACAACAAAAAAGATATTACTTATTTATTTTTGTAAGAGAGAGAGAACGGGGCGGGGGGCGGGGGTGGGCAGCAGAGGGAGAAATAGAATCCCTGCTGAGCAGGGAGCCCCGATTTGGGACCTGGAGATCATGACGTGAGCTGAAGGCAGACGCTCAACCAACTGAGCCACCCAGGCAGCCCCACCTTGCCCTTCTCTAGACTCCCAACAAACTGAATAGCCCCAGACAAACCTCTTAACTAATTTGGGCCTCAATGTCTCCATGTAAAATCAGGATTGGCTAAACTAGCTGTTCTTCTAAAATCTTTCCTAACTCTAAAATTTTACTCTTTTACAAATGGAACGAATTAACAACTTCATAGTAGAACTTGGAGCCCCCTTCTTCTGTTCTCAGGCAATATTTATATGCTTTTTGGATGTTAAAAATAAAAAGCTATTCCACAATTCTCTAGGACCCATTTAATACCTCAGGGTAGCAGGATATCAAAGAAAGTGTTCATTTGCTCTCTTGGCATGCCCGACTTTTTTGGGGGGAAAAAAAGTCTGCACAACACCATGTTTCTTCTGAGCTGTATTCTCCAAACCAGTATTCCAGGAGATGGAAATAGGTCACCTCAGCGGAGGTCAAGTAAATCTGGGAACTTGCTGCATTCGAAAGTCCCTTTTGAAAGTGTGCAACCTACTTTGGTTTATTGAAGGCTCAGAGAAGTCTAGCAGTGTAGAAATGTGCTATCCAGCACTTCCCTAACCAATGTGAATGTGGAACACTTTTATCGTGGGGCATGTATTCAGATTCTGTGGCAATTTGTTACGATGGCACCAACTTGGGAAACTCTGAGAGCAACCTTTACTCCTGTTCCCTTTAGTTTTTGGTCATTCATAAACTTCCTTGTATAAGCAGCTTGACTTAAGCTAGGACTATTTCATGGCATGATAAGTGCCCTGGGTGATTCTTTTCCAATCAGATCATTATCTCCACTGAATCCATTTTTCTGTTTCAGACGGCCCCAATATAAGAATTTATTTCTATAGCATTTCTTTTTCCTTTTTTCTTTTCTTTTCCTTTCTTCCTTCCTTCCTTTCTTCTTCTTCTTCTTCTTCTTCTCCTTCTTCTTCTTCTTCTCCTTCTTCTTCTTCTTCTCCTTCTTCTTCTTCTTCTTCTTCTCCTTCTTCTTCTTCTTCTTCTCCTTCTCCTTCTTCTTCTTCTTCTCTTTCTTCTTCTTCTTCTTCTTCTTCTTCTTCTTCTTCTTCTTCTTCTTCTTCTTCTAAATTATTAGACAGAGAGAAACAGAGAGAGAGAGGGAACACAAGCAGGGGGAGTGAGAGAGGGAGAAGCAGGCTTCCCATTGAGCAGGGAGCCCAATGCTGAGCTCTGAGCTGAAGACAGACGCTTAAGGACTGAGCCACCCAGGGGCCCCTCTACAGCATTTCTTAAAGCTATACACACCACCTTATAAGACTTCCATTTTACTTTCCTGCTACTGATTATAGTGGCTATAACTTTTTCTTTATAGCATTTTAAGACATTTGTATAGCTACATACTTATACAAATTTTCCAACTGATCTGGTTGACACTTAAATTTTCTATAAAATACATTATCTTAGAAATTGCTTGAATTTCTTGTCCTATCACACCTGAACCATACGTTATTGGTAGTTAGAACACTTAAAGTGCAGAAGACCATATTCTTTCCATATCCCTTTGCATATAGTAGACGTTATCAGAGAGGTCAGTTGATCTCTGAGTGTAGTATATCATCCTGTTGTCAACAGTACATGCTGAAAATCTGTAAAATGTCTCTCTCATGTTTTATTATTCGGACAGCAGTTTCTCACCCTTCTTCTAAGCAGATCAACTAATGCTTCATCAACTTAAGATCAGAGTTGAGGCCTCAAGCTGAAAAATTACAAAGCTTCGATTATGTGTCCTACTTTATAGGGGTTTATTTTTAAAGCAGGCAGAGAACAGGGTTTGGATGGTCTGTGCTGCTGGACCTCACATGCTCAGCGTGACTGTGGACAGCTGCAACCAAAGTTAGCAAGAGGCTAACGGGCTCTGACCTGACTGCGGAACACCATCACCAATCGGCAGGGAACGCTGGGGGCTGAAGCCAAGGGAGTTGACAGCTGTCTCCTTAGCATTTCAGAGCAACTCCAGTGAGCCTGATTGTAACTCTTTTTAAAATCTTTTGCTTTCAAATTTTGGAGACCGAGTAGTTGAATGAAGCTAATCTGAATAATGTCATAATAGCTCCATTTAGAACTCAAACAAAACAATACATTTAAAGGAGTTGTGGGGACCCCTGGGTGGCTCAGTTCTTGGGCGTCTGCTTTCCTGTGTTGGGCTCCCTGCTCAGCGGAGAGTCTGCTTCTCCCTCTCCCCCTGCTTGTGTTTCCTCTCTCGCTGTCTCTCTCCCTCTGTCAAATAAATGGATAAATCTAAAAGAAAAAAATAAGAGATCTGTGAAATGAATGCTGTTTAGAAAGAAAATAAAGTATCATTATTATTGGCATTGTTTTTACATAACAGACCCAGCTCTGAAAAGGAAATTGTGGTTATATGACATATGGATAAAATTGACTGACCCAAGCAAAAAAGAAAAAAAAACGTTGTAAGTATTTTAACATATCATTTGTGGTTAGGCCATTTTAGAGGTATGATAATTTAAGAAGATAGAGTATTGGCTTAAGAACAGATCAATTAATGGGAAAGAATAAATAAACCAGAAATTAATGGTACAAGAATTCAATATCAGGTAACAGCAGTAAAACAAATCAAAAGGGGATGAGAATATTATTACATAGTATCAAGGTAACTGGATAGCCACAAAAATAATTACCCCCATCTTGTGCTCTATACTAGTGTTTCTAGGGAGGATTTGCATATTAAAACCAGGGTGCTTTTAGAGCTAAATAAACAAATAAATAAATGCCAACTTAAACATTCAATAATAGGGAATTGCTTATGTAAATTATGGAACATTTATGAGACAAAATTGTAAACAGCTATTAAAAATTATGATTACTGTCTTAATCTGTTCAGGCTGCTATAGCAGAATATGATACTTTGGTTTATAAACAACAGAAATTTATTTCTCGCAATTCTAGATGCTGCCAAGGTTAAGGCACTTGTTCGTGGCTCTGTGTCTGGTGAGCGCCCAGTTCCTGATTCATAAATGGCTGTCTTCTCACAGGGTTTTCATGTAGTGGAAGGGGTTTGGGTGCTCTCTGGGGTCTCTTTTGTAAAGGCACTAGTTCCATTCATGAGGGCTCCTTATGACATAATCCCCTCCCAAAGCCTTCCTCTCTTAATACCATCACATTAGGGGATAGGATTTTGACATATGAATCTTGGGGAATGCAAACAATCAGCGTATAGGAATTATAAAGAGTATTTGGCAGTAAAAAAAGAAATAAAGTAAAAAGGGTGGAATATAGCACAATTCATGCTCCTACATCACTTAAGAAAATCCCTGAAGAAATCCTAAGTAACAGTGATTTAAAGTAGATAGAAACTTATTTCTCTGCTAAATTAACATCCACTTGGCTGTCCAGTGCTCTCATGCAGATACGAATCTTGTTCCACTGTGCATGGGCTCAACCTCAAAGTTGAATATGAAAACATCTGTGTTTCAGGCAGAAAGAGGAAGGGAAAAGAAGGAAAAAAGGCTAGGGGTACTTGTGCTCTCTTTAAAAGGCGATTCCCAGACATTGCCACAGGACCATTCTCCTTAATTCCCTCTGGCCTGCACTCAGTCAAGTGGCCACTCCTAAAGTGGCAGAGAAAGCTGGGAAACGTTCTCCAATCTGGATGGTCATCCGTGTTGTCAACTGTCAGAGGCTCTGCCATCATAGGAAGGGAGAAGGGATTTTGGAGGATGACCGAAAGTCTCTGTTTTAACACCATTTTATAACCACATAAAAAAGCAAAGAGGGAAAAGGATAGAAGGAAATAAACCTCTGGAAGAGAATATGTCATGTAATGAAAGATACCCAATTCCTATTTTTGCTTCTTTGTTGATTTTAAAGTCCCTCCCTGGGTTGTACCACCAAGAAGAGCTCCTTTTTTTCCTGGCCTCTCCTCTTCACGTTGTCCTCCCTTTCTCTGGCTCCTGTCTTCCGGGTTCCCCTCTGCAAGTACCTAAATCCTGTATGTCTTCTCTTCTTTTTATTATGCAGAGCACTTCCGCTCTGCCTCGTTTATATATGGCGTTGATCAACAAAAAACTCCTTTAAGGATAAGGAGATCCACTCCTCACAAGGCAATGATCTTTTGTTATTTCGGCTTCTAGGCCGTATTTTCTACAAAAGGAAGCTGTAGCAAGTCACAGGGATAGTGTTTCCCCAGTTAATCACTGCCCAGCTTGCCCACAAACTGTTAGAGGAAAATCAGCTCCTAATCTGGAGCTGATGCAACAGCCTATAGGTCTTCAGCCCCATTTTCTCAAAACCTTTGTTGGCTGGACCAGAGATAAGCATCTGATTCAAGAATAGCCTGGAGGGGTCCCTGGCACCTGGGTGGCTCCACCGTTAAGCATCTGCTTTCTGCTACAGTCCTGATCCCAGGATTCTGGGATCGAGTCCCACGTCTTCGTTGTCATGGTCATAGTCGTTGTCATCCGGCTCCCTGCTCAGTGGGAAGCCTGCCTCTCCCTCTCCCACTCCCCCTGCTTGTGTTCCTTCTCTCTCTGTGTCTCTTTCTGTCAAATAAATGAATAAAAAAAAAAAAAAAAGAATAGCCTGGAGAAAATAGCACAGCCTGAAGATATAATAATGAAGGTGAGTTGGGCCACTTAGAGAATATATTCTGAAGACAAGGAGAGAGCTGTGAAGTGTTATGAGCCCCAATAAAAATGCACCAATAGAGGGGGGAATGGCTGGTCATTGTGTTTCCTTGTGGAGATTCCAGAATTTCTCTGGAAATTTGTGTGTTTTTCTCAAAGTTGGCCGTGGAAAAATCAGTTGAGAAACTGAGAAACCAGGAATAAGTATTAAACTTCTGTGAGAATCAAAGCTCAACAATCAACATGGACACATCACTGGATCCATGGGAGGTACTGAGGTCAAGTTGAAAGAAAGAACAGGAAACACTGACATGCGGAGTCAAAGGTTAAGGTTGCTATTTCCAAGAACAGGACAGGAGCACACAGAAGCAAAGTGGTCACAATCCGATCAGTGAGTCCTTCTTGTAGCTGTGGCTGTGTTTTAAGTATATTTTTGTGGCCCCATCTCTTGTTAGAGACAATTAATTATAGGTAACTTTTGAAGCTTTACATTAAGAATGATAATTTTAGGGCGCCTGGGTGGCTCAGTAGGTTAAGCGACTGCCTTCAGCTCAGGTCATGATCCTGGAGTCCCAGGATCGAGTCCTGCATCAGGCTCCCTGCTTGGCAGGGAGTCTGCTTCTCCCTCTGACCCTTTCCCTTCTCATGCTCTCTCTCTCTCAAATAAATAAATAAAATCTTAAAAAAAAAGAAAAAAGAATGATAATTTTAAATAGTAAATATTCATGGCATTGTATTTTAATTTTTAAAGTTATTTTTATTTGAGATTTATTTTGTGTTGTTCTTACCTTCTTTTAGTGTTTATGATCAGGCAGAGATTATTTTTACATGTTTTATGTATTTACATGTTAATATATACTATTTAGATGCTATATATATTTACATGTTAATATATCAAGGCCATAATAATAATAATAATAACCTTAGGGGCACCTGGCTGGTTCATTCTGTAGCATATGCAACTCTTGACCCCAAGCCCCACATTGGGCATGAAGCCTACTTAAATAAATAAAATAAAACAAAATAAATAATAATCTTAATTTATGATTATATCATTTTTATAGAAAAACCTCTGAAAACTTTTGTATATCACAGAAAAATGATTTATTGCTTATTAGTGAACAACACATAAATGAAGCATTATGGTCAATATAGATAACGTTTGATTTCAAAATTTCTGGGAATTTCAAGGAATCCTGATTTCTTGTTTCTGAATCCTAAAGATGAATAATTATTGGGGATTTAGCAGGTCACGGCAAAAGCCACAGAAACGACAAAAGGCAATAAGCCATCATAAAGATAGGAGGTAGAGAACGTCCTGCTGCCCCACACCTGGAGATGTTGTGGGCGTTCTGGTCAACCAAGTGGTATTCATGCGTTCCTGAAGCCCACACTACGTGTAAAGAACTTCCTGTTCCTTTTGTAAGAACCCTCTTATCTCTATTGTGACATATTGCCTTACTGTAATTTATTGGAGGTAATTTGAGGGTGTCAGAAATCCCTAACACACACAGAAATTTAGAATTAAAGGATCAATCAGGTCATGATTGAAGATCATTAACATTGGTTTTCAAGGAGGTGCAATCGATGAGCAAGAAATGATCTTATCTCCCCCTCCTGATCGAATAGCTTTATCTGAAAGAAAATACGGTATAATTCTAGGCTCAGCTAGGTCAGAACACCACGCTACCTTGTAAGCTCATTTCTGGCCTCTGCCCGATGTTAGCATTTTTCAACAGGCTGCACGAGAAAGCCGACACTTCTAAAACAGAACTAAATATTGAAAAAGCACGTGATGTCTTGAACTCAGGAAGGGTTTGACAACGTTACCGAGCCCTTTCTTCTATTACAACTCACATGCTGCCTCACCATTTGTGTTATGCTGCTTCTCTCCATAGTCTGAATAAGTTATTTCTTTTCTCATTGTTTTTCCTGTCCCTTGCTCTTTTGAGTCACAGCCAAAAGAAATTTTGTATCATAGATCAAAGTGCCCCCAAATGGAAATTATATTCATTTCCACATCTATTTATAATTATTGTTTTTCTTTTATTAAAAGGGCAATGAACTTCATTTTAAAATTACCTATGTCTCAGCATGACTATTTTCTCTTTAGAGTATTAGACCTACATGCCCACAAAATTTGTATGTATATCAATCTCAGACAACTTCATTATATTTTAGTGTTTTGTTTTAATAAATATAAATACCATTCTTCAATTTTAGGTTATTTACTATTGGGACGTAAAACTACCTTGTACATTAAAAAGTAAGGTTTTACCAAACTTTTTCTGTAAAGGACCAGTTAGTAAATATTTTAGGTTTTGCCCAAAAACATTAAGTTCCTGTCAGAATTATTCAACTCTGCTTTAGTAGCATGAAAGCAGCCACAGATAATATGTAAATGAAGAGTGTGGCTATATTCTTATAAAAACTTGTTCATGGACACTGAAATTTAGACTTCATGTCATTTTCATGCACCACAAAATGTTCTGTTGAATTTTTTTCAAGCATTTAAAAATGTAAAAACCGCATATGTGGGCCATACAAAAACAAATCATGGGCTGGATTTGACCCATGGGCCATAGTTTGACACCTTATGTACTATGCCACATTCATACATACTAGAAATACTTTCAACATGGTGGTTCTATCCACTTTTAATGGTAGAGAATGAATATTACAGTGTTAGTTAGTAGCCAGAAATCCAGTTTCATAAGTAAATCTCTGACAGTTTTGAATTCACTGATTTATATACTCCACTACTGTATATCAGGATGATAGGGAGATAATAACTAGCTTTCATTTGAGTCAAAGTGGCTTAGTTAATCAGATACAGAAAATAAAATTGGATTAATAATGCTACCCTCTCATTCTCAAAGGAGAATTGAAAGAAGTAATTAGTGATTTTACATCACACAAGAAGTAAAATTGCTATATAAATATGGAATTTAATAAGGCATGTGGACCTGGCTTTAATCAAACCCAATTATGAATGTCTAGATTCACACAAAGGAGATTGCGGGCTGATTGCTTACTTTACCAAGAGGACATGCTTGTATCCCTTTATTCCACAGTCTCAATGAGTACATTTAAAATATAGTGTGGTTTGCACACAGCTTTCCTATAATTTATCCCATAAAATGAAGAACTTTAAAATGATACAAAAATATCTATAAAATTTTCACCCACCCACACTCTACCATGCTCATGCAAAAGCACAAATTAAAGTCTGAAAAAAAAAAATCTATCATCTGGTTCCTACTTCAAAATGATCAGTGGAGACCTGGAAGGGCTCTAGCTGTCACCCTACAAAGATGTTTTTCCATGCATCAAAGAAGACATTTGGTATCTAGGAAGCAGAGTTTATTTGTATATTGAATGTTTACATTTGGAAAATTTCAAAATGCCAGAAAACAATCCTTTTAGCTTCATTGCTACGCAAGTCTATCTTCTGGATCAGCCTTTCCCTCTTCTGCTCTCCACTTCAGCCATCATTGAACTCAAAAACCTTTCCAGCCTGGCTTTAACCACGAACCAGCACTGAACTTCTAGCCACGGATGATTTGCTTCCTTTGCCTTTGGAAACATTGGGTTTGTGGCAGCCTCTAGATACCAAATGTTGATGCTTGCTGTGAAGTGGATGGTTTCTCAGTAGTGGCAAACCTTTGCTTCTTTTGCATGTTTTTCACATGAATTGTAAAGGGAAACTCTTACGCATATCAGGTGAGAACAAAGTGACTAGTCTAAATTCGGGCTGGGTTCCACTTGCTCTGATGTGGTAGTGGAACCATTAGGGGTGACTTGGGGGTTTTGGAGTCAAATTCTGCCACATATCTTAAGGGTGCAATTCTGGTAGGAAAATCTCAATCTTCATAAATCTCCTTCCATGCTTCCAATTAGATATTTGGTGTTTGCTCTGTTGAGTCTGACCCTTTCAATTCTCTTCATTTCTGGCTTAGCTATAACTAGATCATGTCATCACAAAACTGACCCAGTCTCAAGTAGGATATAAATTTACTTTCTAAAGGAAAATTCGACTTTAAAATTCCAGATTTCCATAGTTTTCCACAGAGTACTTTATCTGACATTAAAGCTTACCCTTATTAAAGTCCTTACTGGCAAATAATTTTACAGATGTGGAAAGTACCACAGACAAGCAATTTTCCTAAAAGTTGTCAGAGAATCTGGATGCCTTGAATTTGAGTATCTAGCTTATCCTTTGAGTTGCTCCTCATCTTAATTTAAAAAAGAAAACCATAAAGTTAAATAGATTTTCCTTAAGGCTGACAAATCTCTTTGGATATTCCAGAACATTCCAAAAAACACTGTTAGAAATAGCACAGGTTTTCCCCCTCTCTTGAAATTTCTATACTGAGGGGCACCTGGGTGGCTCAGTGGGTTAAGCCACTGCCTTAGGCTCAGGTCATGACCTCAGGGTCCTGGGATCGAGTCCCGCATCGGGCTCTCTGCTCAGCAGGGAGCTTGCTTCTCTCTCTCTCTGCCTGCCTCTCTGCCTACTTGTGATCTCTCTCTGTCAAATAAATAAATAAAAAATCTTTAAAAAAATACCAAAAATTAAAAAAAAATTTCTATACTGAGTTTTCATTTTTTACCTTAAAACATTAAAATAGCCTCCTAAGTATAATTTCTCTAACTAGAATTTGACTTTTTCTTCTTATCTTTTTTTCTTCTTATCTTCTATTCAAAGTGATATTTCAGATGGTTTCTCAAAGTTTCACTTTTATATCCAGTATTTAATAAGACTCACTTATCATTTTCCTGATGAAGCCACTTGTATAGAGTGAGCTTCAGAAACAGACATAAAAGATCTTATATTCAAGGCTTAGACTATCAAACCATACAATCTCTGAAAATTTATAGAAGATGATGTGCACAATAATATTTCCTTTAAGTAATACTTTTGTGTGTTTCTATGTATATGTCACAGAAATTTTAAATTCATAGTATTAGCACTATATATATATACACATATATGTGTATATATATATAAATATATATATATCTCCAGATTCATAAAATGATTAGATGTTGAGATTCTTACTAGACCAAGACCCAGAGAGGATAATAAATAGACACGTAGCTTTACAAATTCTTAATGAAACCGTTATGTAGAACTGACCAGACACATGGATATGAACAAAATAGCCTAGAATATTAAAGTAATAATTGTTCATCGGAGGTCTAAACTATCACTGAACTCTATTTCTGAAACTAATAACACACTATATGTTCATTGAGTTGAAATAAAATAAAAATAAAAAATAAGTTAAAAAAAGGAAGACTAAACTGAAGAAAGGCAGGCAAGAA
This sequence comes from Meles meles, assembly GCF_922984935.1. Taxonomy (NCBI): domain Eukaryota; kingdom Metazoa; phylum Chordata; class Mammalia; order Carnivora; family Mustelidae; genus Meles; species Meles meles. The sequence continues at coordinate 75,445,981 of NC_060074.1, forward strand.
CCAGAATTGTGAGTCCTAATAATGACATTTTCTAAGAAGTAGACTGTGCAGCCACTCTTCTGTTCATGCTTTCCATCAGTAAGAATTTCTTAGACATCTATTATGATCAAGGCATTGTAACATGTACTGGAAATTCACTCAGATCTTTGCCTTCTCTGGCGTCAGGTCTAATGAGAGCTCCTAATCTGTAAGAACAAAGCATGTCCTACCATTTGTCATAAAGTACTCCTCATTACCCAGTTCAAAATTTCAAAGGATTTCTTCAACATATTAATAAAGGCATATCAACTGTTCATAGAAATTGCATTGAATACAGTATGAAATGGTTTCGCTTTCACATCTCAGTGGTAAAGGGCGAGATGCTCTATTGCATTCAGATGTGCAGGTTGCTACATCTGGGATTGGAATTGAGGTAAATTCAAGAGAAATGTGTCTTGTCAAACAATGAAAATCTTGATTATATTTCTGGATCCATCACTGAGGCATTGTATTTGTTTTCCTGTGCTTCAGTTTTCTCATCTATAAAACACTTGAGTTAAATCTCTAAAATCCCTTCTAGAATTTAGTTCAATATATATTGAGAATTTAAAAATGGGAAGAAGTGGATTTGTTCATCAGGTGTCAGGACTGATACGAATTGAACAACTGTAGGTTCTACAGTTAAAATGACCAAGAAACTACAACAAAGAAAGGAAGCATAGAAAGAAAGATTTTTTTTTTTCCCCAAGGATTAGGAGCCAGGCAGCAAACATTAATAGCAATCCATAACAACTTGGCTAGAATGTGCTTGACCTGAGTTTGTACGATATGCATCTTAACAAAACAAAACTTTCTTGACAACTTAGCCCCTTCCCGCTTCAACCCCATTTCCTTGCTTCTCATTCACAGCAAATATACTGAAAAGAGATGTCTTTATTTGCTAGCTCCATAATCCTATTGCCATTGGGTTTGTGACCTTTTACTCCACTAGTATGGTTCTTTTAAGTCACCAGTGCTCCCCACATTGCCAAACCTGGGGATTATGTATCTGTCCTCTCTTTTCTTCCTCCTCTCAGCAGGGCTGACACACTCAAAAACTCCCTCCTTCCTCCTTGTGTCCTCTTGAGCCCAGTTCTCTTGTGCTGCCTGCCTCAACGTTAGCACTTCCCGTCTCTAGTTCTTTCTCCTCTTCCTGTTCTCTCTGTCCTGGAATGGGGTGGAATTCAGTCTTCTCTACTTACGCTACTCTCTGTGCCTAGATGATCTCATTTGCCCCATGGCTTTAAAACACATTTATGTTCCAGTGACCTCCAAAGATTTATCTTCAGATATGACCTCCCAGAAGTTCCACATTTGTAGTGGTCACTGCACCTCTTCTACCTATCCCCTGGATGGCAATACGTATATTCAACTCAACGTGTCTAAAGAGAACGCTGGAAACTATCTTCCGTGACCATCTCTAGGAAAGCTGTTCTTTGCACAGGCTTCCCTGCTTTAGAAGATGGTACCCACAAGCCTCTGGCTGTGAAGTTCAAAGATCTGGGTATGCCTCATTATTTCTCTTTGTCTCATTTCCCCCATCCTCACCCCTGCCCCTGTCACCTGATCTTTCAGATAATCCTGTCAGCTCTACCTCCAAAATAGATTCCAAACTCTGAGACTTCATTTTCCACGCGATCACCTGATTCAAGGCACCACATCTTCTATACGAGACACTGATCTAACTGGTCTTTTTTGTTTTTTTAAGATTTTAAAAATTTATTTATTTATTTATTTATTTAATTTTTTAATTTTCTACTTATTTATTTGACAGAGAGATAGAGAAAACATAAGTAGGCAGAGTGGCAGACAGAAGAGAGGGAGAAGCAGGCTCCCTGCTAAGCAGGGAGCCTGATGCGGGGCTCAATCCCAGGACCCTGGGATCATGACCTGAGCTGAAGGCAGCCGCTTAACCAACTGAGCCACCAGGCACCCCTGATCTAACCAGTCTTAACAACCCAAGTGATTTTTCCCCCCCACAAACAGTCAAATTTCTATTAGTTTTAAAAATGTGGATCATAATCAGCATATTTTAATTTCTCTATGCCACATTGCTAGGAAATAAGTTAGAAGTCATCTTTTAAATCCTTGTTTTGAAATAATTTTTGATTTACAGATGAATTGCAGAGGGAGTACAGAGTTCCCATACACTCTCAGTTTTCTCTTATGTTAGCATCTTATACATAACCCTAGTGCATTACCAAAACTAAGAAATTAACCTTGGTATGGGGCTATTAAGTAAACTGTGCCCTTTATTCACATTTCACCAATTTTCCCACTAGTGTCTTTTCTTCTGTTCCAGGATCGCACCCAGAATATCACCTTGCACGTACTCACATGTCTCTTTAGTCTCCTCGAATCTGCCCTATTTTCTCAGTCTTGCCTTATCTTTTACGACTCTGGCGGGCATTTTTGAAGAGTATGGGTCAGACCTTTGGAATAATGTCCCATGCCCCTCAGTTTGGGTTTGTTTCACGTTTTCTCATGATTCTACTAGAGTTAGGGGTTGGGGGAGAGAATACCGTAGAGATGAAGTACTATTGGCTTGCTTTAAACCTCATAATGGCTTCCCATCACACTTAAAATCCAAGCTCCTTCCCATGGCCTGAGAGGCTCTGCTCTCACCACGTGTTTCCAGCCTGTCTCATGAGCTGTCACCCGTGCTCAGCCACACTGCCCTTCTTGTTCCCCAAACATACCAAGCTCAGTCCTACCTCAGGGCTTTTGAGCCAGCTGTCTCTTCAGCCTGCTGTGTTTATTCCTTTAGATCTTTGCATGGCTGACCCTTGCTTGTCATTCATAGAACAGCTTGAATGTCATCTCCCAAGAGACTTCTTTCCCTAACCCTCCGTTTAAGACTACCTCCCGTTGTGTCCCTCCCCATCACATTATTTTTTTCATCTCACCTGTTGTAACTTGAGGAAAATCTATTTGTATTTAAGTTGTTTATTGTTGGTTCTCCCTCTAGGAGGCAGAAGAGAAACTCATCTTAGCTGTTTGTTACTATAACTCCAGGGTCGTGAACAGTGCTTGGGACATATTGATAAGCAGTGAATACTTGTTAAATAACTACATGGATATCACAAAGAAGGAATCCTAGATTTCAGATTGGAGAACTCTAAGAGGCTTTAAGATAAACCGTTTCCACTTTATTTTATAGAAGGACTGGGTTCTAGAAAGGTGAAGGAAACGTAAGCAGGTCATTTAAACTAGTTACATAGCAGTTAGTAGCAGAGCCAATGACTAGCACCCACATCATTTGACTCCTACCTCAAGCTTTAAAATGGATTCCGTCCTTCCTGGATACTTTTGAATATGATTTTAGGTATGACTTCGGCTATCATTAGTTTCTGATTAATCTTTTAAAGTCCTTGTGTTATAAGTAAGGATGAATTCATTCTACCGTTTCCCTGTTGCTCTAAGCACCTGGGCTGCTAGGAGAACTTGTATAGTGACATAAATCGGTGCCATTACAACTTGTACTTTCCAGCCTCACCTGGGTTCTCAAAGCTCTCTAAAATATTTCTGCTTGTTCCTACTTGCTTCTCTTCTCCATCTGCACAGCAGCTGTGGCAAACTTTCATAATTCACCTCATTTATATTTATCGAGTGACTTTACCTTCAATTTCTCATGAACAGAGAAATGACTTAGTCAACAAATTCCTCAACTTCCCACAATCCTACCTATAAACTTCCCTTTACTTTCTGTGATACATCTTTTCTTTGTAGTCATAACTCAACTCTGCTATAAATGAAATATTCTACCCAAAAAAAGCTTTGATAAGGTAGACCCTTTCTTCCTTCAAGAAAATCTGTTTTCTCTTGAGTTCCATCCACTCCATATCTTTGCATAGCACCTGTAGATATGATCTATATTTCCAGCAGGGATGTGAAGGTGGCCTACCTGTATTTTCAACTCCCATCTTTAATCAGAATTTCTTATTTATATTTCCAACCAGACATAGTTATGGGAGAAATTTGCTTATCACGTGGTGATGGGATGCCCCAAGCACTATTTTCATACCACATCTTACTGAGATTTACTTGGAGAAATAAATTTTCAATTATTGCCATCAAACTAATCAGCAGATGCTTATTAAGAATCTATCATAGTCCAGGCATTGTGCTAGGCCCTTTTTTTCTGCTTCAAACAACTCCAGCAGGATCTGCTTAACTTTGCTCCAACTAGCAAAATTAGTCAGAATTCTGATGAAGTTGATCTAGAGGAAAAGATTAGATGGATCTTTTAATTAAATGTCTTTTTTCTATCAGAATTTATTATGCATGAAAATTGACATGCTCTGCATTGTTGCTAAGCAAACTCAGGAAAGGCTTCTGCATTGAGGCAAATGAGCACAGTAGAAAAAATAATCAGAGGGACAAGGTTGTGCTATTGTAGGAATCCAAAATTCACATGTGGTCTGTAGAAGCTGGTTACTTCTGACAGACTCTGTCTGTTTTAGGCAATATGGGCGAGAAAGTATATATTCTGACTTTAATGATAAATCCTCCTCTTCTGATCTGATTGATTTAAAAATGTTCTAAGAGGGGCACCTGTGTGGCTTGGTCAATTAAGCATCTGACTCTTGATTTTCCACTCAGGTCGTGATCTCAGGATTGTGAGATCAAGCCTCATAGCCAGCAGGGAGCCTGCTTGGGTTTCTCTCTCTCCCTCTTCCTCTACCCCTCCCACTCTCCTGTTCTCTCTCTCCCTCTCTCAAGAAAAAAATATTCTAAGAATGCTTGAAACAGGTACACAAGAAAGGTACAAAGATCTAAAATTACACGTTTACCTTGTGATTCCAATTCCATGTCTTCACCCACAAAGTCCTAGATTTTTTGCCCATGTCTGTCAAATAAAGTACAAAACAAACCTTAAGATGAGAACTCCTAGGGTGCCAGTCTGGCTCTTTTGGTAGAACATGTAACTCTTGATCTCAGGGTTGTGAGTTCAAGCCCCATGTTGGGCCTAGAGCTTATTTAGGGGAAAAAAAAAGATTAGCATTCTTGTCGGGAGGGCTTTTTCCTCTGTGAAGGATCCTCTTTGACCTAGTGAATGAGTATCATGTTATAATTCAAGAGAAAAATATATTACGATAGGAGAACATGTGATCAGGATAGAAAGGAACAAGTTAGTTTAGTAGCACGGTACTTAGCATAATTCAAGAAATTGAAGGGGATAGATTAATGTCTAGTGTAGATTGGCAAAAAAGAGTTTTATGCTGAGATAGCTTTAGTAGTGGAGGTCTGAGGTGTGGTATTGGATCGCAAGTGTAAGTAGAGGCTAAACAGGGAAGATCAATGAGTGATGTTTGCCTTGGGTGTAGAGTTGGGGAACTCTAGCACTCACACAGTGTATTTGCCTGACTGAGTCCAATGTATTACCATCATGCTAAAAAAGTGTCTGGAGTGTGAGATGAAAATAGGATTCCTAAAAATGAAAGGAAAACTTGATCTTTTAGCCCCCACAAAGTATGTAAAACATTGGTTAAATAAAAGATGAGGGAAGAGATAATTAATAGTTCTTGATAGGAAATAATTAATAATTAATAGTTCTTGAAAGAAATTCTACACTCTCGTAATATTTGAAATTTGTGGGGCTCCTGGGTGGCTCAGTGGGTTAAGCCTCTGCCTTTGGCTTAGGTCATGATCTCAGGTTCCTGGGTTCGAGCCCCACATTGGGCTCTGCTCAGCAGGGAGCCTGCTTCCTCCTCTCTCTCTTCCTGCCTTTCTGCCTACTTGTGATCTCTCTCTGTCAAATAAATAAATAAAACCTTAAAATATATTTATGTACATATATACATTTGAAATTTTTGAACTTTGATGTAGTTGAAATAGCATGATATAAGAGGCTAATCATCAAATAAGTAATGAGATATACACTAAATCAAAACAAAGAAAGTATACATTCCTATTTTCCAAAGATGTGTAAACCAACCATTACTGATTAGTTCTGCTAAATCCAAGGTTTAAAATCTTGAATCTAAACACCATTTAAGCCTAAGGTTTGAACAAGTACTTAATGCTCAAGGTCTTTTCCCATTTGTCTTTTTTTTTTTATGCTAATTCCAAATAGAGTTTTTCCAGTAACTTGCCAGTCAAGAAATCTCTCTACCTCTCTCTTTCAGTTTAATTTAGTTTCTTTTATAAAACAATTCTGAGATGAGATGTAATAGGAAACAAAGAGACGGTGAATGAAATTAAATGACTAATCACCTAACTAAATTAGAGGCTTATCTCTCTGACTGGCTGAATCTATTTTAGGTAACATTCTGAGTTGGTTAATACCTACACATTTATGAGGAGTTCAGTGTCTTTTACAAAACAATAGTGCCACAATCAAAGTCAATCTATTTATTTCACACCTAGCTAAGTAAAAACATTTAGGAAATAGATGTCCTTTACCATATTTTATGGCTCACTTTATGCACTTAAATTGGCTATTTTCTTAAGATGGGGAGATTATGAATGTGTATGCACATTATGCAATGTATGATGAATAAGGTTTTGAATCATCTCTAAGACCCAGACAAAATATGTTCTATTTGTTCTGTGAATTTTTTTAAAAAGTCAACTTACAAAAGATGACAAGATATCCAAGCCTCGTAAAATTACTTCTGTGCTCAACCTTCTCCCTTCATCATTCATTTCTTGAAGGGAGAAGGCACACATCCAACTTTTGAGAAGTTGTAGTTTTGTTGTGGAAAGTATGTTATTTCAGCCTCTTGAAGCAAAGAAAGCCTCAAGGAACAAGTGAAAGCATGGCTCTGAAATGATGTTTCTTAGGGAAGAAATGGAAATGAGTTCTCTTCAAATTACTTGATTACTTCTCATAATACCAGCATACTGTAGCTCATTTAGGAAAAATGTATTAACGAATTTGATTAAATAAATATTTATTGAATATGTACCTTAATATGTTTAAGGTACCAGGCTAAGTACAGTAGAGGAATGCCAGGATAAACAAAAGACAGACTTTTCCATCAAAGAAACCACGGGCTGGTGGGGAACTTAGACATTTATATAAATCTGTCTCTCTGCCAAAAATGTGATTAGGGTAAACAAAATATAACCAGAGAAGTAGAATCAGAGAATCGTCTTACTCCAGATAAATTTATCAAGCAGGAGGCGGACGTGGACTTTGACCAGGTTTTCAGTTTCAGAGGTACATTTTCACAAATCAGAAAACACTTTTTAGGCATTATTAGTACTGAAAGGAGCCCCATTAAATGGGGGTGGGGAGATGAGGGTTAGGCTATGGAGGAGGGCAGCAATGGAATTAGAAGACATTATTCCAGTTCCATTATTTACTGGGAACTATAACTAAAGAACAATTCTAATTTAATGTTTATTTATTGGGGCACCTGGGTGGTTCAGTCAGTTAAGTGTCTGACGTTGGCTCAGGTCATGATTTCGGGGTCCTGGGATTGAGCCCCATGATGGACTTTGTCCTCAGTGGGAAGTCTGTTTGTCTCTCTCCTCTTCACTCTGCCTCTTCCCTGCTCCTGCTCTCTCTCAAATGAAAAAAATATATTTTAAAAAAATTTTATTTATTTATTTATTTTTGAATTATCTTTACCCCCAACATGGGGCTCCAACTCATGACTCTGAGATCAAGAGTTGCATGCTTTTCAGACTGAGCCAGCCAAGGCATCCAGGGAATAATTCCAATTTATAAGCAAGATAGTGGTAGTAAGCTATATACTTGGAGTATTTTGTCATTCTAAGGCATATTTTTTTGCCTAGTTTAATATTTCTGAATTTAAGATTCATCTCACGATTAACATTTATATTTAATATAAAGCTGTTATTAAACTGATGTTACATCTTAGAATCAATGACATCTTTTAAAAAGATTTTATTTATTTGGCAGAGAGAGAAAGATCAGCAAGCAGAAGGAGAGTAGGGAACCTGATGAGGGACTCAATCACAGGAACCTGGGATCATGACCTGAGTTAAAGGCAGATGTTTAACCAACTGAGCCACCCAGGCATCCTACAATAACATCTTTTTTAATAAAGACTTATTTATTCATTTTTTAGAGAGAGCGCACGTACACACACACACACAAGCAAACAGCAGGAGGGGCAGAGGATGAGGGAGAATCCCAAAGCAGACTCCCTGCTGAGTGTGGAGCCTGACCTGAGCTGAAATCAAGAGCTGACCACTCAGCTGACTGCACCACCCAGGTTCCCCTATAATCACTGGCATTTTAGGTGAAGAAACCTTGCTTCTGCTGCCTGAGAACCATATGTCCTGGGCTCCTTGAGTCTTATATCAACTTCCTCATCTATCAAAATGGACTGAGAGTTCCTTAGAGTTTATGAAGATTAAATGAGATAATGTATGTGAGGCACTTAACAGTGCCTGGTACACACTAGACCCACAGCTAAATGTAGTCATAATTATTGTCATCTTTTTTGCTTTTGAGATTTACCTGTCCACACAGAGCATCTTTCATGGCAAAGCTCCTCTAACTTAACTCTGTCCGAATTTCATCCTCATTCACAAACCATGACCATATTTTAGTCACAAGCCTACTGTCAGAAAGAAAAGGATTTAGAAGGGGGTTGGCAAGATGAGGCAAATTAGAGGGGAGGGTTGCCAAATGTTGAAAACCTTCTTTGGGAACGTAACCTCTAGGAGAGGAACTACTCTGAAAGCATACAGATGCATCATGAAAACACGTCAATTTTCTATTCTGTGAAAGGGAGAGCAAATTGTGGCTTCTCATCACTGAATTCAATAATCACAATAATATGATGACAGTTATCTGATGACAATGGCAGCCATGAATGGGGAGACAGTGTTCAGAAGAAAAACAATTATAATTAGGCCACAAGAAGGAGGGCGGAAGAATGCAGAAAGTAGAGGGCTACAGACGGTATTGTCGAGGTTACCTAGCAACAGGGTAACTTTTTTTTTGTTTGTTTTTGTTAGAAAATGGCAAAATAGAATATCAAGAATAGGATGCAACGCTGAGCTTAGGCGGGCTAAAATGCCTGACTATTATCAGTGAGGTTATAATTACATTCACAGCAACATCAATATAAAATGATGATTTGTGGCACATGCTTCAGGGGATTGTGGCATAAACAGATGTGTGTGTGTGTGCGCATGTGTGTGTCATAATTTTATAATCATGTCTATAGGAAGGAGGAATAGGGGCACCTGGGTGACTCAGTGGGTTAAGGCCTCTGCTTTTGGCTTGGGTCATGGCCTCGGGGTCCTGAGATCGACTCCCACATCGGGCTCTCTGCTCAGCAGGGAGCCTGCTTCCATTCCTGTCTCTCTGCCTGCCTCTCTGCCTACTTGTGATCTCTGTCTGTCAAATGAATAAATAAAATCTTTGAAAAAAAAAAAGGAAGGAGGAATAATTCAAACATAAAGAATTCAGATGGTATGGGGAAAATATTCAGGTACCACCCCCAACTGGAATGTGCAAGACAAAAACTTTAACTCAAGGAGACATTCTATATGAACCAGATGTGTTGGCTAAATATAAGGCTGTTCCCGGTAATATTTACATTTTAGGAGGCGACTCCTGAAGTGAACTCTGTGATGCCGTGAGGTAGAGGGGTAGGGATTTCAGCACCTGGAAGACAGATATTTTTGAAGCAGAATCTCTGCAGCAGCTGAACGAATTTACAGCAGGCAGACAATCTGTTCTCCTGTCCAAGGTCAGTGTGCACAGATAGAACACGGCCCTCCTTCAGAAAAGGCCACCACAGTCTGCGGCAGCAGCTAGAGAACAGCCTAAGCCCTCTGTCCATCTGAACCAGCACAAGGAAAATTATTCAAATCAATCAATTAAAAAGCAAACTTACACAATGTATTTGCCACCTAGCTTTGTTCTGTTTTCCTGGCTGGGTTCACAATCAAGGGAGTTAACGTTCTTCAACATGCAAATACTCATGTTTTAATTAATTAATTTTTTAAAAGATTTTATTTATTTATTTGACAGACAGAGATCACAAGTAGGCAGAGAGGCGAAGGGATGCAGGCTCCCTGCTGAGCGGAGAGCACGATGTGGGGCTTGATCCCAGGACCCTGGGATCATGACCTGAGCCAAAGGCAGAGGCTTTAACCCACTGAGCCACCCAGGTGCCCTGATACTCACGTTTTTAATCTTTGAAGATCTTGCTAAGTGGACAATTAGTTAAGCCCTAGCAGGTGTGCTTCATGAAAACTTTTGAAGGGAAGCGTTTGACAAATTCCGGAGTAAGTCAGAAGGAGACCATGAAGAGGATGACCCCCTCGCCTCCATAGGTATTCGGAGATCTCTGAAAATGCCAAACCAACATTCACTGGTGTGTTCCCAAACCTCCCACATTGAGGCACAGTAGAAATAAGCTAATGGTCAAATCTTTCAGGAAGAAAGTGAAATTCGTACTCTCAATTTCAGCCTGGAGCTGAGCCCCGGGTCTCCTGAGTCTTAAAACCTTCACCTTCATTATTCTTTGGTTCTTTCTTCACTGTGTTATAACAAACACACCTGAATCTCTTAATTCTTGTCTAGAAGGGCACTAGTCACACACCCTCTTCAGTCAGCCTGGATAAAGAACTACCCTGTCTTCCCCAAGCTGGTCTAGCTCACCGAGTCTCTACATCTGGAAAATATTGTTCGCTGCTTAAAGTATCCCTCCAACTGTGTGCGGCTGGCAGGAATTCCAGCTGCTCAGACCTTTGGTATTTATTGGGAGAGCACTGAATCCTGGTGCAAGGATGCCCAGAGGGAGTCCTGGAAAATCCTTTTGAGCTTCGCAGCTGGGCTCCCTTTCCAGACTTTCCAGCTGGCATTCTGTTTGGGCAGCCTGCCTTACTTACCTTCTGTCTGTCGGGATGGAGAAGCCAACTCCTCTGTACTGTCTTCGGATCTTCAAGTTCTTCTGCCAGTTTCTGCCTTCACAAGAAGAATTCTTGAGTTGATTTGTTCTTAAAAGCTTTCAAATGCTATCAGTTCATTAATGCTCAGTCCTAAGTACAGCAGATTTCACACACACACACACAAAATATATATATGGATTAAATGGGTATCATCTAACTCTGAGAAAGTGGCATTGTTATTAAATTTAAAATAATTTTATTTGTAGGAGCTATGGAAAGAGAATTAAAATTGGATTTTTTTTTGACCATTTAACTGAAATTTTAGTGGACCTTAAACTCATTCCTAAAAGTCTTCCTGATGTCAAAGTTCAGAAAGGTAGTTAGATTTTATAAGGGACAGCAGAGTTGTCTTCCAAACATCTTCCCTAACTCCCTCATACTATTGTGAGTATTCTTGCACTTCCAGGTCCAGGGCTTAATATATCCAAACCAATCAGTGTAATTGTATACCCTTGACACCTTTATTAGGGCAGGTAACCCAGGCTTAAGTAATCAGCACATGGAATTTTCCTTGGTGGTGGTTGTGGGAAGTGTGTCTCTTCTGTAGTTTTATTTTTTTTTAAAGGTTTTATTTATTTATTTGAGAAAGAGAGAGACAGAGAGCACAAGAAGGAAGAGTGGCAGGCAAAGGGAGAGGGAGAAGCAGGCTTCTCACCGAGCAAGGAGCCAGACATAGGGCTCGATTCCAGGCCACTCTCATCATCTAAGTTTTCTTTCTCTTTTCCTCTTTAGTTTCAGGATGATGACTCTGCTATTTCTTACAACTACAATCCCAAACTGGAAGTTCCAAATTAGTGATTATAATAACTTTTATATTTAGGGAAGGCAGACTTTTATTTGCTTATGGAGAGAATTATCATCTCTGCATAACACCTCATTGCCTGAATGTTCTCCCACTCCACCCAAACACCATTCTAGCACCAAGTTTTGAGCCATTTCTTGACTGAGCAGAAATTTGTTAAAATATTTTTCCAAAGAAATGGACAATTTTCCTCAAAGAAGTTACAACCATCCCTACTAATATAAAACACGCTTCAGTTTTCTATGCAATTACATATATAAATACTAGGCAAAACTGATGAATCACAGACGTGTACCCCTGAAACAAAGAATACATTATGTGTTAATAAAAAATAAAAATAAATAAATCAGACTATAGAACACATATAGAATATAATAGCTTCTATATAAGAAATAAGAAATTTTGAGAGCAAACTTCCTTTAAACACAAGTACGTTTAAGTTACTAATAAGGATTAATATTAAGAAAGTTTATCTCAAAACTCCACCCCTACAAAAATGTTTTCCTGAATCCATAGATTCAAATAAATTTACATAGATAAAAAAATCTGCTTCATAAAGAAAAAACATACTAGGCAAGAAACGATGAATATGGCTGAAATTTTAATAATGTCTGAAATTGCTTTCTTCATTTTAAATAATAATGAACAAAATTGGGGGAAACTAGAAGGTAGGAACTACTTCTTGTTGCCTAACTTCCAGCACAGTGCAATGAATACTCAGATTTAATAAATATTATTTACTGTTTAGATATGAAGTCAGTAAAACAAATTTCTTATTTCATTGGGATCCTCTTTTGGATATAATTTAGCAGACAATTCTTTCTATACTTTCTATTACATTATTTTTTTCATTAAGAAAGGCTTTAGTTAAATCTCCCTGCTCATCAAAAGCACCTTCATTTGATTTATTTTACATTTCATCAGTGAAGTTCTAGGCAAGTAAACATCATTGGGGAAGTATTTGAGTGTGGAAGTTATGATTAATATTATGCTTTAATTAAGCTACATTGACATTCATTATAGATCTCTATCTGGCTAATAAGAACTACTATTTTCTTGGATAAAGAACAATATAAACTATAGACAGACAGTGATCAACTACTAGTGCTTGGTTTTCGCCCTTCAGATAACATGGATCATATTCTACAGGGAAATTATAGAACTAATTGTGAAGAGTAATGATGCTCCGAAAAAAATTTTTAAAAAAGGATTCTCAGCCAACAGTAATTATAACAGTTACTGATCGATTTAGAATTTTTAAAACCTTAAACTTTCCATGAGTGGGTTGTATTTTTACATTATGATTTTCTCAAGAGCCACCATGATTAAACAGCTTCCAAAATAATTCAACGTACAACATATAACGTAAAGTGAGAGGGGTTCAGACGCCATTTCTGCTCATGATGGAGATCATTCCAATAGGTCTACTTCTAAGCATCAACAGAACTCATGTCAACCCAGCCCCAATATACAGAGCATCTTCCTTTCCCTACAGCCATTAATTAATTACAGGCAGTACAAACAAGTGGAATTGCAGGAGATCGTGGGGCTTCCAGGCTCAGCACATTGTGCTCTCATGTCATCTCTAACAACCCTCCACAGAACACAAATTCAGCCTTTCATTGAATCTTTGCTAACATATTTTTATACATACACTCTCTACCTTGATCAGTTTGTTACAGACATGTGGCTATTTTTTGTTCCTCGAACATACCAAACTTAGTCTTGTTTCAGGGCCTTTTTGTAGCTGTCCTCCCCTGGAAGTCTTCCTGCAAGGCTAACTCCTGTCCTGCTCTTGGAGCAAAGACCACATTCCAAGAGAGCCTTTGCCTGATAATTCATTCTAAGTTTACTGACAATCACCTCATCCCCTTTTTTCTTTTTTAGTAATTAACCAAAATCATCTTTGATTATTTAATTTTTGTCTGTCTCTTCTCTTACATTCTACAAGTCAGTTTCCTCAAAGCAGAGACCTTAATTGTTCTTTTTCCTTCTACATCCCTACCCTCTAGAAGGCACTGAACAAGTATTTGACAAATGAATTTTTAAAAAATGAATGAACGAATGAATGGAGGTAAAAATGAAATTATGGAAAGAAAAATCACAAAAGTGCATCTCTAGAAGGGAGGAAGGTGTATCCCAGCACTTAGCCTTTAGTGATAGTGAAAACTTAACAAACTGGTGTTATGTCTGGGGTTATAAGAACCTCCTCCCTCAATGCTACTTTCTCCCCTCAACCCCTGTTTTCTTGAGTTACTGGCCAGTTACCTTGTTGCAAGGATGGAGACTGGGAGATTCACCTCAGTCCAGGAAAAACCCCATCAATTAGATTTCTCTTTCTCCTCAACATATTCTGGCACTAGAAAAATGGAGGAACTATTGAACCATAAATCGATTTGTAGTGGGCAAATGATTGGAAAACACACAAAGCTTACAGAGCGGTAGGCCTCCCATTTAAGACTTCTGGAGCATTCTACTGCTTTTTCAATCTCCTGCACTTGTACTTTTTAAAAGGGAATATATTGGAGTGTTCTTTTCGACTGTTAGCTCCACTCCTTGAGGTATGTAAGTCATTTTTAATATTTGTCTAGAATACCTATTGATTTTTAGGCAAGTAAGCATTAAGTGTGTTTTGCCCTCTTACCTTGATTTCCTTAAGTCCTAGGTGTTATAACACCAAGGAAATGATCAGATGTGAGTGCTTGCTTGCACAAATCACTTCTCTCTACCCATACATGCTTTACACACTCAGGGTCTATATTGGTAGGAACAGGCACCACATTATGGGGGAAACCCTGGGAAAGCTCACCAGAATGTGGCAGAAATAGCTGAACATGTATGTGTAGGAACATTTATTTTTCTGTCTATTACAAAAAGATTTAAAGCAGTCGATACCAAGAGACACAAACTCTTACCTTCCATCAGACCACCAAAATAGAAGATGGCGGGAACATTGTCAGGAAATGTGATTTTCTGCATCTGAGTGATTTATCCATTTACCCATCCATCCATCTGTTTATCAAAGCAATGCTCTAAGTATTGGAAATGCAGTTTCTTACCCACGTCATACTGTTTGAGGAAGAACTGGGAATGAAAACTAACCAGTATGACTGTAGAATCCATGAACAAAGATACTTCTTCAAAACTGTCAACCCAGTTCACAAAGAGGACCTCAAAAGTAGCCAAAGAGCTCTGAGCCTACATCAGTGCTTCTCAAACTTAAATGTGCATAAGCATCCTGTAGGGAATCTTGTTAGACTGTGGATGGGGTGGGGCCAGAGACGCTACCTTTCTAATATGCCTTCCCTGATGCTGACTGTGCACACTTTAAGGAACAAGGTCTTTAGCAAGGAAGACTTGCTCTGATCAAATTGGCTTTGTAGTCACTGATACGCTGTCCTCTCGTGACTCCTGAAGTAATTGCCCCCCTGTGCTAGCATTTTTTTTTTTTAAGTTTTTATTTGTAAGCAATCTCTACACCCAATGTAGGGCTCAAATTCACAACCCCGAGATCAAGGGTGGCATGCTTTACTGACTGAGCCAGCCAGGCCACCCAGCATTACTATCTCTAATCAAAGATCTGCCATCATTATGTAACTCTCCCAGGTAAATGTTTTTCAAACCTTGGTTTAACACTTTCGGATTTTTCCCATATTCACATACCACTACACATCCCCTCATAATTTCTAACATAACCATGTGCAATCTCTTCTCCAAAATAATTATTTTAATTGGTTTTCTTTTCTTTAAATAGATTTGTTTTCATCATCATCACCTCGAATGGAAAGACCAATATTGTTTATCACAAATACATGGTAACCGTAAAAATAATTGAAAGGAAACCAAAACAAAACAATGCTTAAAAGTTCAGATAGATGTTCTTCAAAGCTCCAAGTCTAAGTCTTTGTTAAAGGGAGATTATAACAAGCATTAGAGAGTGTTAAAGACTCCTAGCACTAAATCTGGCATTTGCTTTGATAGGATTGAAAAGGAGCTGAGTAGAGATTAAGTCCTTCGTAATTCAATGTGGATGTGCACCACCAAAATAATTTCTTAGGGAACTTGCTGTAGATAATGTGTAAGAGTCTTATTTCCTGCACTTTCATGTCATTTGTCCTTGAGAAGTGCATTTATAGATCGATGTTAATTGGTGTCACATCAGAATTGGTCTAAGGAAAAGTATGCCTGTGTGGGCCACTCTTTTTTTTTTTTTTAATATTTTATTTATTTGACAGACAGAAATCACAAGCAGGCAGAGAGGCAGGCAGAGAGGCAGGCAGAGAGAGAGGAGGAAGCAGGCCCCCTGCGGAGCAGAGAGCCGGATGCGGGGCTCGATCCCAGGACCCTGAGATCATGACCTGAGCCGAAGGCAGAGGCTTTAACCCACTGAGCCACCCAGGCGCCCCTGTATGGGCCACTCTTACAACCCTTTCTGCATAACCAGTGGAATGGAGGCATTGTGGGTTCTGAAGCCAGAAAGACATGGTTTATTTCTATGCCAATTCACTGTCGATTTTCTGGATGTTGCTAAAGTCTTCACCTATAGTCATAACTAAGCTTGTTCCATTTCAGATGTTGTTATTGAGCTCTGAAGTATAAAGCTTTAAAGAGGGTAGCAGACAAACTATTTACCTTCAGATGATGAATCCAATTAATTTTGAAAATCATTTCCCTTTACCAATGAATGGTTCAGGGTGGGCAAGCTAAAGCCAACATGAGCCAATGAGATGTAAGGAGAGACTAGCTGATAATAAAAGATAAACTTTTGCCCTTAATAGAAATGCAGGAGGTAGCTTTCCTCTCCTTTCAGACATAAATGAAGTATAATTGCTACAGTAGTGTGACCATAGCCTTCCTTCACCAGTGAGAGTAACATGGCCTAGGGGGAAGCTGATCCTGTGGATGGTAGAGCAGAGAGAAAGAATCTAGGTCTTTAAGGACATTGTTGACTGCTGACCCAACCACCCCTCAAGCCTGCTCTGGCCATCATCCTATGTGACGTAATTGATTTTCTTCCTGTTTAACCCAGTATAAATTTAGTTTCCAGAATATGTAATCAATAGCACTCTAACTGACACAAGGAGGATACAGTAA
Organism: Meles meles; assembly: GCF_922984935.1. Lineage (NCBI taxonomy): Eukaryota > Metazoa > Chordata > Mammalia > Carnivora > Mustelidae > Meles > Meles meles. The sequence goes on from NC_060074.1 coordinate 75,462,782, forward strand.
AAGTATGAGCCATAAGCTTTTCAATCCAGCTAGACAACCAGACATATAGAAAAGGGTAAAGATCAGAGCATTTCGGTATAGGTAAATGATGGTATGATCATGTTTTGATATTTATTAAGCACCTAGTATGAACCAGGCATGGTGCTCCATGTTTTATATATATTATCTCATTTAATGGCTTTAACACATGAGTAGGTAGACATTGTTATCCCAGTTTTAGAATTGAGGCAATTAAGATTCAGACAACTGTGTACCATGACCAGTGACACAGTGAGGGAGCAGAGAATATGATTCTAAATTTTATGCCTTGTCTATAATGCAGCCGAGAGAAGGAAGTTAGGTAGACTTTGATGTAATGGATTGGTTGACCAAACAGTGGGAATAGAGTGGCTTTGAGATAGGCCAGGCACCTACTTCTTACTGTAGTATAATCTTGGGTAAATTACTTGATTTCTGAGCCTCAGTTTTCTTATTTGAAATGTGGGATAATTATATGTCCCTTACATGATTCTTACTAATGTATTTTTTAGATGATGTATTTATAATGAGACCTTTTGAATAGTAGCTGGCATATGATTGAGATTTGGGAAACATTTAAAGAAGAGGCTGTTGAAATATTACTGTTGGGGTCCATTATCAAAGGAACGAGACTGACGCAAAGTGAAAGTTATGCAAAGCTTTATTTTATGCTAAGCATTAGAAGTCAGACTGACTGGCCAGGGCCGCCTCCCAAGAGAGCAACCCCATCCTGATCTCACAGGCTGGTTTTATAGAGTATAACCGCAGACCTCAAGGTACGTGGCTTCTATTGTTAGGGCGTTTACTCCACAAACCCAGAACCCATACCAGGAACTGCTGGGATGTTTGGAACTGCTAGAGTGTGCTGGGGCGTTTAGAACTGCCGGGGCGCTTATTCCCGGAATGAAGTCCGTAGATGTAAACAACTATATGGCTACCCAGGTAATATGGAGTCGCTCTGGCTAAGCAGGCCCTAATAGTTAAACAGGTTTTAACATTAAATCAGCCCTAATAATTACACTTACATGTTTTTTTTTTAAATTTTTATTTATTTGACAGAGAGAGATCACAAGTAGACAGAGAGGCAGGCAGAGAGAGAGGGAGGGAAGCAGGCTCACTGCCGAGCAGAGAGCCCGATGCGGGACTCGATCCCAGGACCCTGAGATCATGACCTGAGCCGAAGGCAGCGGCTTAACCCACTGAGCCACCCAGGCGCCCCGTTACACTTACATGTTATTTCATGGGAAGCCCATCTGTGTTTGGGTAGAACTGATACTCATTTTTAAATTGTTTTTATTTTGAAATATTGTTGATTCACAAGAAATTGCCGCCAGTTTTTCAGGAGGGGGGGGCAGAGGGAAGGGAGAGACTCTTAAGTAGGCTCTGCACCCAGCACAGAACCCAACTTGGGGCTGATATCATGGCCTGAGCCAAAACCAAGAGTTAGACGCTTAACTGACAACCCCCAGATGCCCCGTGCCAATACCCATTTTAAAGGCTTGTGATGTCAAGTTTTACCTGTGTATCCTACTGCACATCATTCTTTTGCTTAAAAACTTTACCTTTAATTAAGGAGGGCATGTATTGGATGGAGCACTGGGTGTGGTGCATAAACAATGAAACCTGGAACACTGAAAAAATAAAATAAAATTACAAAAAAAACCCACTTTACCTTTAATTGGATGACCTTTGTAAAATGGAATAGAAAATGGAAAGTCCACATGTACCTAGACTCTGATTTGAAACAGTAGATATTTGAAAATCAATAGTTAAATCAAGGTAGCCAAATCTCAGAACTCTTGTACACTCATGTTCTCACTACTCTACTATAAAATATATTTTATATACTTTATGTTATACATTTTATATTATATTATTAAAATATACATATTATATATTTATATTAAATAAGTTAAAAAAAATTTTTTTTTTTTAGTAATCTCTATACCTAATGTGGGGCTCGAACTCACGACCCAGAGATCAAGGGTCACATGCTCTTCTGACTGAGCCAGCCAGGTGCCCCTCTGTACTCTTCTATTACAGGCAGAGCAGAGGAATTCTCATTTAACTGATCAGAAAGCTGAAGGCAGAGGCCAGTAGGAAAGGATGTGAACTCTGCGGTCAAAGCCCAGAGCCGATGCACTACCTCCCTGCTGCTAAATAACGGAAATTTCCACTCATACCATTTTCATTCATGAAATCTGATCTTCCACAAACTGTAGGAAACAGACAATGTGCCTTTAGCCTGAAGGAACTTCTCACCCACACTCCTGATCCTCCTGAATTTGCCCCCTCTTGAAAGTAAAATTTTAAGTCCTGGGAAATGATTCTGTTTTCTCCATTGACCACTGCTGCCCACAGAATGTGTGTTGCTCCCTTCAGTGACTCAGCACCTTGGGGAGAAACGCTGTTCTGGAGGGAACGTTAAGGCGGACCACACTGCTGGTTACAGGAAAGAAAGAGATCAAATACTGACTACAGGGAAAGCTGAAACACCAAACTCAAACACTGAATGGAAAAAAACACCAGCTGAAGGAAATCCTGTGAGGACAAGGTGAAGGAGAAGGGAATTCTCTTAGGTATGCACAGGGCAGGCACTGCTTGTAAATCCACTGGTACCATGAGCAAGGGGGCCCTGAGCGAGTGATCACACTGCTCTTGGGGGACAGGCCTACACACCTTTGTTCTGATTATTGGCTGTCTTCGGTTTTCTGAAGTTGGAAGTTTGTTAGTAGTCTGTGTAAAGAATGGATGCAATGTCGAATCTGAACTCGGAAAATTTCAGAGAAATAAAGAAAAACGCCATTCTTCCTGGCCTCTTTGATTTGTCAATGGGAACCTAAAGCCGCTGGCCTATTTCCTGAGAAAAGAGTCCATTTTAGGTTGTTTGTATTGTCATAGTGGATCTTCTCAGAGCCTGGGACTTGGAATCTGTCATTCTTCTTGAAAACAAGTAAGATGGGAATCTTCCGGGATGCCTGGGTGGCTCAGTTGGTTAAGCAGCTGCCTTCAGCTCAGGTCATGATCCCAGCGTGCTGGGATCGAGTCCCACATCCGGCTCCTTGCCCAGCAGGGAGCCTACTTCTCCCTCTGCCTCTGCTGCCACTCTGCCTGCCTGTGCACTCGCTCTCTCTCTCTCTCTGGCAAATAAATAAATAAAATCTTAAAAAAAAAAGAAGATAGGAATCTTCCATTTGTCAGGTTTTCATCATGTCAGCAACTCTTAAATCACAGTAGATTGTTCTAGAAAAACAGATGAAACAATAAAACTCTCCTCATTTTTGCCTTAATGTGGTATCATAGTCATAACTTCCCATCAGGAAACTGCTTTCATTTATTTGTTCATTCATTCATTCATTCATTCATTCATTCCTCCTTTCCCCCTCTTTATATGCTTTGAAGGAGAATCTAAAAAATGAAAACAAAAACAAAAACCAAAAAATACCGGAGGAAATCAGTGGAGAAGAAAATTAGACATCAACACACCAAACACGAATCTGGACATTTGCAGACTTGGCCCGGAGCTTTACAGCAGCTAAGATAGAGGGGTGTGTGCGACCTGTAATTTTTAAGTTGATAATACAAATTATAGTGTCTGTAAGATGAAAACAAACCTGTTGCTTCGAAAGATCATGGTGATTTTTGACTTGGGAGAAATTTCCTCCCACAGTGTAGTAAAGTGTGGAGTACCTCTTCCCACAGCACTTCTACACTGAATGCTTCACAGTGTTGGTGGCGATAAAGTTTCTCAAGCACAAACTTATGGTTTTGTAGCCAAATTCAGCTCAGTAAAGGCAATTCTGTAAGGAAATCAACAACCTGGTTGCAGGATACAGCTGTAAGACTTGGTGGTACAATATAAAAAACCAAAGAAATAGACAGACTATATGGTCATCTGGGATTTTACCTGAATATTTTGTCGTTTTTACATCAAGCTTTTTAACTGTTTTGGACAGCAGAGTTCAATGTTTTGCTCCCTGGAGAGATTCTAGAATATAGATAATCTATGACGACGATGAAGGACACATCTATCAAAGTCAGCTGAACTGGTGGTAGAATTGACATTTTCTTATGAAAACTAAGGAGTCTAATCCAGACAAAGGCCTAGATAGGAGGCCACCTACCTCTCCATAGCGGTAGTACTGATTGTCTCAGACAAAAACAAAAACAAAACAGACTCCTTCCTTTTCAGTGCTGGAAATTAGGAGAAATTTATTTTAGGAATTTTTATATTTTACTTGCCTTAATTTTTAGAATTTAAAGGCATCATATGGCCATCTCAAAAAATTAAGAAAATACAGAGAAGCATAAAGGAGAAAATGAAATCACTTTTCATCCAATCTCTAGAGACAGTCAGCATTGATATTCTATTTTTTTTTTAAGTACAAAAGAGGGATTTTTCTGTATAGCACTTTTTCATTTAATATTATAAGCATTTTCCCATGTCCTTAAATTTTATAAAATCATTATTATGTTTTATTATTCCTTGGTATTTCATTGCATGGATAAAACATCACTTATTTAATCATTCCACTATTTTGGGCATTTCTTTTCTTTATTTCTTTCTTTTCCTTTTTTTTTTTTTTTTTTTTGGTCAGACACTCTGGTCAGGGGACCACACCTCACTTGGCTTCTGCAAAGATACACAGTTGCTACATTCAGACTACTTGGGTTAAAATCTCAGTTCAACTGCTGTGTAACCTTGAGAAAGTTGCTTAAGTTCTCTGATTCTCAGTTTCTTCATCCATATAGTGGGGATAATATCAGTACCTATCTTCTAGAGTTTTTGACAGATAATATGTCACATACTACTTAGAAAGGGGGGATCAAATTTATCTTTTAGAGGAGTCTTTCCAGAATTGTGACATCAAAGTCCAAGTTCAGATTTTATGTATGAGACCCCAAGCATTGTAGACAATTCTAAGAGAGTTAGCATCTCACAGCTGAAGCTTCAGGGAGAAGGGAAAGAGGCAACTATCACAATGAAAACATCAGTATTTCTTTTTTTTAAATTAAGTTTTTAATTTTAATTTCAGTATAGTTAACATACAGTATTATATTAGTTTCAGGTGTATAATACAGTGATTCAACAATTCTTTTTTTCCCCCTAAGTTTTTATTTAAATTCAAGTTAGTTAACATATAGTGTGGTGTTGGTTTCAGGCATGGAGTTTAGTGATTCATCACTTACATACAATATCCAGTGCTCATCACAAGTGCTCTCCTTAGTGCCCATCACCTCCCCCAACACCCCTCCAGCAACCCTCAGTTTGTTCTCTGGACTTAAAAGTCTCTTATTGTTTGCCTCTCTCTGTTTTTTGTTGTTGTTTTGTTTTGTTTTTTAGTATTTTATTTACTTATTTGACAGAGAGAGAGATCACAAGTAGGCAGAGAGGCAGGCAGAGAGAGAGGGGGAAGCAGACTCCTGGTGCTGGGCTCAATCCCAGGATCCTGAGATCATGACCTGAGCTGAAGGCAGAGGCTTAACCCATTGAACCACCCAGGTGCCTCTCTTTCTGTTTTAATCTTATTTTATTTTTCCTTTTCTTCCCCTATATTATCTGTTTTGTTTCTTAAATTCCGGATATGAATGAAATTATATGGTATTATGGAATAAATTCTCATGGATTTATTTTGCTTAACATAATACCCTCTAGTTCCATCCATGTCATTGCAAGTAGCAATATTTCATCTTTTTTGGTGGCTAAATTTCATATATATATATGATATGCATATATCATATATATATGATACATATAAACATCTTTTTTATCCATTCATCAGTTGATGGATGCTTGGGCTCTTTCCATAGTTTGGCTATTGTTAATAATCCTGCTACAAACATCAGGGTGCATGTATCCCTTCAAATCTGTATTTTTGTATCCTTTGGGTAAATACCTAGTAGGCCAATTGCTGGGTCATAGGGTAATCCTATTTTTAACTTTTTGAGGAACCTCCATACTGTTTTCCAGAGTGGTTATACCAGTTTGCATTCCCACCAACAGTGCAAGAGGGTTCTCCTTTCTCTGCATCCTCACCAACATCTGCTGTTTCCTGTGTTGTTAATTTTAGCCATTCTGAGGCATTGGAAGTGGTATCTCATCATAGTTTTGATTTGTATTTCCCTGATGAGAGTGATGTTGAGCATTTTTTCATGTGTCTGTTAGCCATCTGGATGTCTTCTTTGGAAAAATGCCTATTCATGTCTTCTGCCCGCTTCTTAACTGGAGTATTTGTTTTCTCAGTGTTGAGTTTGATAAGTCCTTTATAGATTATGAATACTAACCCTTTGTCAGATATGACAATGAACACATAAGTATTTAAAATAAACATGCTGGGGGCATCTGGGTGGTACAGTTGATTAAGCACCCAGCTCCTGGTTTCTGATCGGGTCATGATCTCAGGATTGTGAGATCAAGCCCTGAGTGGGGATCCACACTCAATGTGGAGTCTTCTAAGAGTTTCTCCCTCCTTCTTCCTTTGCCCCTCCCCTCGTGTTCTCTCTCTCAAATAAATAAATAAATCTTTAAAAAAAAAGTAAAGGTGCTGGAGGAAAGGTAGAGGGGAAAGCAATCTAATACATTTGGATTCTGTGTAGTTTGTTAGGGCTGCCAGAAGAAAGCACCACAAACTGGGTAGCTGAAAGAGCAGAAACTTATTATCTCACAGTTCTGGAGGCTAGAAGTCCAAGATGAAGGGTGGGTACCTTCAAAGGCTGTGAGGGAAGTGTCTGTTTCCAGCCTCTCTCCTTGGCTTACAGACGGCTGTCTTCTCCCTGTGTCTCTGTACTCATCTTCCAGGTGTGTCTCTGTCCAAATTCCCCATTCTTATAAGGACACCAGTCATATTGGATGAGGGTCCATCCCAATAATCTCATTTTAACTTGATTACCTCTGTAAAGTCCTTACATTCAACATATAAATTTTGGGAAGGACAAAGACTCAGAAACAGTTTCTAAAGTAAGCTTCATTTTTACTTTACACTTTGGAAGAAAACCACTTCATTAAGAAAGACCACACCCATTCTAAGTTTTAACCTAGCCCACATAGCATCAAAGACAAGTGTGCACAATGTGAGCTTTCTATGAGAGCCACGGTAGCTGGCGACTGGGTGGATGTGGGGGAAAAGACCTAGGTTAGATAACAGAGAGGGCTCCAAGCCCACTTTCTCAAGTTCTACAGTTCAGATGGTCTGTCTCTTCATTAAGCAATTCTTTGATGAGTCCTCAGGTGTTCATTATATTCTTAAGTTAGCTACATGAACATTTTATAAGACATGCAAAATTCTGTAGGCTAAAACCTGATACTGTTTCAAGTCCAAAGAGACTTGATACTTGATAACAATCAGAGAATAAAACTGAATTTCTAATGTGACTCAACAATGTCTCAAAGGGAGGAAAAAATGAGAAAACCATGGCAAATGTATTTTCTTTCCTATGCTTAAAAACTGAAACAATAAGCTAATATGTAACTGTAAATTTAATTGGCTGAAGGAAGTAAGCATTCTAGAAATAGGTCATATAAAGGACTCAAGTATTTTAGGAATATATAGGACTGGGGATTTAGGGCAATGGAAGCCCAGTGGATCAGCAATGACTGAAAACAAATATCCTTGGGAGGGGAAATGGATTCAACATTAACTGAGCATATTCTATCCCCGGTCACTCTTCCCAGCTACCAAGTAATAGAATTATGATTCAAGTTAAATCATCCATGGGTTTACGAGACTGCAGAACTTGAAGAGGTGTTAAAAGTGAAAGTAGCAAGCAAAGAACTATTGACAAAATTTTAACTCAAGGACTGAGTTCCCATGTTTTTGAAGATTGTTCTAAATTTTGAAACTGATACAAGGCAATGTATCAAGTTTTAGCGTTCTTGCTTTAATTCCCAATCTAAAGGCTCAGAACTGATTCTGTGGAGGCCAGGAGCATGGCAGGTCTAAAGGCTCCTCCTGAAGATTAGATTTCCAACCTGCCCTGAAGTGAGCGTTCACAGGATGGTGTCTAGGATCTGCCTGGGTTGTGCAGGAGTTCAGTCTGAAGCAGTCATTACCTGAGGAACCATTTTCCCTGGAACTCTGGCCAGCATTCTTCAGAAGCAAAGCTGAGGACTGAGGAACATTTAGAAAGGAACAGATCTTGGAAGTGGAGTGTTTGGGAGCACACTTGTCCCAACAGCTTTCTGTCTATTGTCAGATGTTGTGGAAATTTCCAGTTTGAGGAGTCTTAATGTTTCCGGCCTTTATAGTTGAAATATAGTTTCCTCCTTTTCTAAACATTAAAGCGTGATGTCACCAGTCATTTAGGTCTTTCAGGAGCAAGGCGGAGAAGTTGATTTTTGGTCAAGTTTCCACCCTGAGTGCGATAGAATTGGACAGCAGGAAACCATATTTCTTCCTAAAAAATGTTTGCTTTTGTATCTTGCATCCAAATTGACATCTATTCTGATGTGTGCAAGCACAGAGGCTGTTTGGGAATCTTGTTGCCTCCAAGGCAGACTTCTTTTCAGTTTTGTAATAAGCCAAACTCATGGACATCATTTCCTGGCCTTTGAAATGATGATATTTATAAACACCTCATGAATTATTTCAGTTGCACTCAATTTAGTGGATGGGTAATTTTTATCTCCTCACTAGAAGATACAAATACAGAAGCATCTACCCTCATTTTCGTTTGACAGTTGTGATAGAAACACACAGAGAAGGGTCTATAAATAAAGGGTCATGAGTAACTCCCTGTCATAAATATTTTATTCTTAAGTTTCTATTTCTCTCTCTGTCACATTGACCTATGATATGTGGCTGAAATATGCACCTGTAAGAAACCTTTCTAGCAGATACTGGATATGAGTAGTGAACATGGCTTAGGAACTCGGTTTTGTTTTGTTTTGTTTTGTTTTTTGGTAAGGTAGCAAGGACTTAGATACTTGAAAAATTGGTCTACTGCATTCTTAATATATTTAAGAATAAGAATGAGTTAACTATCGCCTCCTGCTTGAAAATCAAAATTAGGATGTCTTTCCTCCAGTAATTTATACCATGCTATAAATAGTATTTGATAATAATAATAACAACAAGGAACTGACCTAGTTCCTCTTTTTAGCCAAGAGATAAAGGGTAACTGACTTTTCAATTACCGAGTACTGCTCTTGCTATCAACTTGTCTCATTTCATAAATATATTGAAATAATTTAAATTTCAAACCTAGGGAAAAATTGGTAAAATTCAAATTTCCTGACTTTCTTATCAAGACAAGCAGGAAAGTATGCTAATACCATATCTGGCTCTTTGGCATTATAGCTCCAGAGGAAATATTTAGATGCTTTCAATTAAGACCTAACAAAAGATAAATTGCAGTGTAAATGACAGAGAAAATCAAATGCCGATTTTATTAGAAAGAAGCCATTAAGAAGATTCATTAAAACCAGGAACTGATGGCCTCTTCTGGCTCTGGGAGACAAAAAGTGGGTCTACTGCCACTCCGAAAATGTTTCACAGCAATAGAAAATAAATTCAAATACAGATAGTGCAATTAGACATCTTAGTTCTATGAATGGCTGGGGACAAGCAACGCTGATCTGCTCGATCTCACTAGTCTTGATACTTGGGCTTTATTCACTGTGAGCCCCCCCCTCCCCCAGTATTGGGGGTGCATCTATATCATTGTGAAATCCCAGAGGAAAGAGATATACGATCAGTGTAACAATTCGAAAATCACTAGGAGGAAAAAAAAAAAAAAAACCAACAATGGAGGAAATGAAAGTAAGCTATAATCTATTCCTTTAGAGATTATTTATTTATTTATGTATCTTTAAAAGTTCTCTACATCCAATGTGGGGCTCAAACTCCGGATCCTGAGATAAGAGTCCCATGCTCTACCTACTGAGCTAGCCAGGTGCCCCAGAGATCACTTACTGTTGACAGTTCAGTAAATTGTCTCAGTCTTTTAAGGGCCTATCTAGATCATTATTAATCTATCTATACTAGACAACAAGGTGGAAAGAGTTTTGTTATCTTAACTGCTGACCTAAACATTCATTGTCGATTGAGGCTGGAGTGACACACCTTGGTAAGTGTTCAAATTAAAAAATGTTGACCAAGGTGTACATTGATGCCCAAATTTGAGAGAATAGGGCAGAATTGCTCCATGTGAGTCAGGAGGGGAGTTCTGCTTATTTCTCTCCCTCAAATGGGTAGAAGGCGAAGCTAAGAACAAATAATTGTTGGGGGTCAGGGAGAGGACCCCAAGTGGAAGATTGGGTGCTGCTCAGAGGAGAAGTGAGGAGAAATCACGGTACCAGCATGCCAGAGGCATTTGGAGACCAGCATTCTCTCTCACGGGCTTCATGCCATGAGCCATGTCGTGACAGTGCCCCCTCTTTCCTGGACCCCAGTAGTTTAGTGACGACTGTTATGTCTACAAAATGCTTGGTATGTGTCAGTTTTTCTTGTGGAAGTGTGTACACTCAAGGGCAGCGTGTCAAAACCATGCTGAAGCTGTATGAAGAGAGACCACACTAGAGGCTGGGGGATGCAAGTCCCTTCCTCCTTTGCTGTCTCTTTCCCCTGAATTCACAGAACACTTAGGGGAAGTTTTGGAATCTACAGGACTTGAAATTGGGGTTTGGTGTTGAACCACTTTTATCTTGAAAGGTCAGAAAGACCTCAGATAATAACCGGGTTATAATTACTCTTATCTAAACCATGACAATGAGACATCTTCCCAGTCTTATTTATTGATTAAGATGGAATCCTTAACAAAGAATGTCCCTCTGATATGTCTAATAGTTTTGGTACCTAATATGTGCTAAGGGACACATCCCTGGGGCTCTTTCCCTCTTGTCTCCTCTTCTTGTCAAAGTGTTTCTTCTTGTTTCAAGGATGAAACTCACCATTTCTAGTCCAGAGAACATGGCAGCCCTCTGACAGTAGCCACTACCCAGCAGCAAGGACACAGGCTCTCCAGTAAATTTCCCCCCAGCCTGAGAGCCTACAGAAAGACAGGAACTAATGGAACGGAAGTCCAACATGAAAAATCTATTGCTATTGTAGTTCAAGCCCTGCCTGCCTAGGGTTCCTCATGAGCTGAGCCATTTTCCTGACGTGTCATCAGCTTGTCTCCATGTGGTCAACTGAGCACAGGTTGGGGCTATCAGCCTTTCCCAATCTCCAAGTGTCAAACCCAAAGGAAAAAGGGATATTTTCTTCTTAACTCAGTTTAATTTCTGCTTCCTAAGTCTTCCTTTTCTCTCCTAGGATGAATTTCTTCCTAGTTTGATTGACAGTGGAAAATATCCATCTCATAGGGTCACCCAACACGTATATACAGAAGTGAGACCTACCTCTGTGTGCCCAGAAAGAAAACCACAAAGATGTTTCTTTTTTCATAATCTGAGTTAGATGGTCTTACCTTTGGTTAACTCGATGTAATATTAACTCACCATTCTCCCTTTCTCCCAGCCCCCAGCAACAAACATTCTATTTTCTGTCTCTCTATATTGACAACTTTAGGTGCCTTATATAAGTGGATTCATATAATATCTTTCCTTTTGTTACTGACTTAGTTCTCTTAACATATCAAGATTCATCTATGTTGTAGTATGTATCAGAATTTCTTTCATTTTTCCAAGCTGAATAACATTCCATTGTGTATACACACAAACACACACACGTATTGTTGACCCATTAATCTGTTGATGGACACTAGGGTTTCTTCCACTTTTGGTTATTGTGAATAATGCTTCTGTGAACAAGGGTATACAGGTATCTGCCCATATTCCTGCTTTCACTTCCTTGGGGAATATGCTCAGAAGTGGAATTGCTGGATCATATGGAATTACCATGTTTTTTGTTTTTTGTTTTTTACATTACTATGTTTAATGTTTTTGAAGAACCACCGTGTTGTTTTCTACAATGGCATCTGGGTCATTTTTAATCACAGAAAAAGAGCTTTATATATATATAGATGTCTGCACATTCATATGAAGTATTTCTGTGTGATAAAGTCCTAAAGTGTAGAAGGGGAATTTCAAAGCAAAAACATTTTAATAAATATTGCCAAATTTACCTTCTAGAAGATTGTATTAATTTACATTCCTACATAGTACTGACATTCTCTGCTTCATCACACTCTTACAAATTTTGCATTATCACATCTTTTAATCTTTGCCAAGATGATGAGTGAAATTTTTAAGCTTGCTTAGATTTGTGTTTTTGTAATTACAAATGAGAAGAAGCATCTTTTTGTTTCCTGCCCATTTACATTTTTTCATCTGTGGTTTCCCTATTTATGTTCTTTGCCAATTCTTCTTTTAGGTTGTCTTTTTTTTTTTTTTAAGTGGTTAGGAGAACTCTTTGTAAATTAGAAAGTTAGCTCTGTCTTTACGAATATTATAAATATTTTTTCCAGTTTTTTTGCCTTCTAACCACAATTATGGGAGAATTTATAAATACTTCAAAAGTTTAAATATATGTTGTGTTGTATTTATACCTATTTTTATGACATTTGGGCTTCATTTCACATTTATTAATGCTCTCCTCACTCTAAGATTTATTAAAACACTAATTCTTATTTATTTTCAGTATTTTACCATCTTTTCAAACTTAACCCATGGATCTAACTGGAATATATTTTGGTGTGAGAGAAGAAGGACTTTGTATTTTTTTCTCCAAATGGTTAGTTAGCAGTTCAAATCCCTTTTTCCTCACTGATTCAAAATGCCAATACTGGTGTTTATAAAAATACCACATGTTACTCTTTATTCCATTGATAGACCTCTCTTTTACTGGGCTGATAACATACTGTTTTATTCATTTTGGATCCTTATAAACTTTGAAAATGTATTAAGTCTAGTCTTTCCCTGTATTACCCCTATTCTATGTTGCTCTTGTTTTGGCCATTTTCACTAGCATGCTCTTTCAGAAACACTTTAGAAGCATTTGGTCAAGTTTATTGAAATTCTATGGGGAAGTCACTGAATTTAAGGATAGGGAAACTGACATCTTAAAGTAGAGTCTTTTTAATCCAGAAACAAGACATTTTCATCTATTTATTAAAGTCATTTTAATTTATGGGTATCTCTTGATTACTCAGTTGAAAACAAGTCTTAATTTCAAGGTTTTGTTGAGAACCACCTGTTCTGCATGATTATCTCCTTTGTTTTTCTTAACTGCCTTTATTCTCCTCTTCTATATAGGAAGTGCAACTCATTAGAATTTGGAAGTATGAACTTTAAAATAAAAATATTGAATTAAGTTTCTACCTGAGGAGAATGGAGACAGAGAGACAGTAATTCTTCAAGCAGTAGCTCTTCCAAAGTGGGTGCTTCCTTTTGGTTTAAAGATGGACCTGAGCACATTTTGGGGCAGGGAGAAAATGAAGTCTGGGGAAGGCAAAGAAAGAAGGAAAGGAGTAGGGGTTACATTCCGAGTGCTTGTAGAAACAGAATTTCAGTGTGTGTCTTCTTTATTTTATTTCAAATGCTGTGAATTCTTAGAAAATAAGAGGTATGGCGCCTGGGTGGTTTAGTGGGTTGAGCCTCTGCTATTGGCTCAGGTATTGATCTCTGGGTCCTGGGATTGAGTCCTGCATTGGGCTCTCTGCTCAGCAGGGAGTCTGCTTCCCTCTCTCTCTGCCTGCCTCTCTGTCTACTTGTGATCTCTCTCTCTGTCGAATAAATAAATAAAATCTTAAAAAAAGAAAGAAAGAAAATAAGAGGTACACATGACTACAAAATAGTTCTCAACTCAAAGAAAAATGGTATCTTGTGATATGAAGCATGATATAGTTATTTCCTGCTTGTAGATACTTCCAGACAATATTCCAAAATGGAAGAAAGAAGAAATAGAACATTTTTTAAAAAGTGGAATAAAATTTGGGTTAATAAAATGTGAAGAAAAGGGGCGCCTGGGTGGCTCAGCGGTTTAAGCTGCTGCCTTCGGCTCAGGTCATGATCTCAGGGTCCTGGGATCGAGTCCCGCATCGGGCTCTCTGCTCGGCAGGGAGCCTGCTTCCCTCTCACTCTCTATGCCTGCCTCTCTGCCTACTTGTGATCTCTCTCTGTCAAATAAATAAATAAAATCTTTAAAAAAAAAATGTGAAGAAAATGAAACACTTTCCTGTGAAACTACTTTCAATGCATTTATCAACACAATGGTAGTGTAATGCAAATGACTTTCATTTTCTGTATCACTTTAAAGATTAGTGAATTTATTTTATACTATACAATTTATAGTAGGAGTCCAAAGAATTAAATACATATTTTTTTAATAGTAAACATATAGTGCATTTATAGCAAAAGGTCAAAATATTAACTAAATATATTTTTTAAAAGTGTCACAATCACCACTAGAGGGTACAATAAGCAGTCTTTTTCCTAGGTATTTGAGCAGAAGAATATTACAGAGAAACAAAAGGCAATTTAGAATCACAGTACTTGGAACAACCCCCACAGGTCATTTGGAAGAGAAATGGCTTTTAGAAATGTTCATCAGATTTGACATGTAACCAAGGACAGATGCTATCAAGTGGTTTTCAAGGGCAGTGTTTGTCTTGGGTAAAAGTGAGTTTACCAAGAAACACAGAAGTGTTTCTGAAGTAATTAAACAGGAAAAAAAAATAATCAGCCTTTCAGATTTCCGTGAAACTGTGACTCCATCTCACTCAGCAAGCCTGTTGATTAAAGCTTCTCCTGGAGTGATTTTACTCTGGAAAGATAAACCCCACAAGGGCATAGAAAACAAAATGATGACACAGGCTTAAGAACCTCAGCCAGATCCGTGTTGGCAGTAAAGGAAGGAGACAACATTCTCAAACTAGCCAGGGGCAGTGGTGGGGGCCATATGTAGAACCTCTGAGTTCCTCACTTCAGATATTTCTCCAGACCCATGGAGCCCATGTTGTGAAAAGTAAACACATTTCTCATTAGAATTCAAAGAAGAGCAGTTTTTTTTGTTAGAGTTGGATCATCTCACCCAATGTACCACTTAATCTCCTATAATGGTTCTTAAAACAAAAATCACTTCTTTAATACAGGATTTCTCCTATTTCCCATTATAAACATGCACTCAGTCTTTCACTTTTGAATACTGTTTTGTGTTCCAGAATTCTGTGCTTCTTACGAGAAAAACATCAAGCTTTGTAATATAGGGGGAAATAAAGCAATCTTACCTCATTATTATAAGGAGGAAAATTTAAGCCTTCTTTTATTAACTATTTTTTTAAGGTTTTATTTATTCATTTGTCAGAGAGAGGAAGAGAGGGCGAGAGAACACACAGACAGGGGGAGTGGCAGGCAGAGGGAGAAGCAGGCTTCGGGCTGAGCTAGGAGACCAATATGGGGCTGGATCCCAGGACCCTGAGACCATGACCTGAGCAGAAGGCAGATGCTTAACCTACGGAGCCACCTCCGTAGGAGGTGGTAGGAGCCAATAGTTAGGCATTCCTAACTATTTAAGTATAATATTGCTTAACTGGTACCTAGCATTTAAAAATGTATAATGTACCTTTACAGTAATCTTCTGATCTAGCCAAGTAGATATTTTTATTCACTGTTTCTGAATGACAAAACAGAACCTAGGGGCTGGGAAAGGCCTTACCAATGTCTCTCAGTTAGAAGAGGACGATGCTGGGAGAATGGAACTTAGGACCGTTTTTTAATCCAGTCCTGTTGGTGCCAAACTCTGGTCCCCATTCATCTACAATGATTCAGTGTCAAATCTCCTTAATGACACATTTACATTAATCAGAAAGAACTTTAGACTTAATATGAGAAGAATTTTCTATTTGTCTGTGAAAGTGCTTGTGTTTGTGTCCAGAGTGTCAGTAATAAATAGTTTCGATTTCATAGCCCTTTCAGTTTCCCAGGCCCATTTCATCACCTGGGTATGACAGCCCAGGCAGTATGTCACTGAAGGGTTGTTGTGTTTCTCCAGTGGTTGAAGTCCCTCCGCCTTCATTACAACACTACCCAGTCTTGTCTTATTGGTTACCCGGAAAAACATTCTCAGTATGTATAAAGTTGTTGAGGGGAGCCTGGGAAGTCAGTTGGTTAAGCATGTCCTTTCCACTTAGGTCATGATCCCCGGGATCTGGGGATCAGGTCCCACATCAGTCTCCCTGCTCCACAGGGAGTCTTCTTCTCCCTCTGCTTGCCACTTCTGCTTGTGCTCTCTCTCTCTCTCTGTGTCAAATGAGTTAATGAATAAATAAATAAATAAATAAAGTTTTTATGCTTCAATCTCTTCAGCATTTTTTAAAAAAGATTTTATTTATTTATTTGACACACAGAGAGAGACAGTGAAAGAGGGAATACAAGCAGAGGCAATGGGAGAGGGAGAACAGGCTTCCTGCAGAGCAGGAGCCCTATGCGGGGCTCAATCCCAGGACCCTGGGATCACAATCCGAGCCAAAGTCTTAACAACAAAGTTTAACAACTGAGCCACCCAGGTGCCCCTCTCTTTAGCATCCTTTTTTTTTTCTTTTTAAATATTTTATTTATTTATTTGACAGAGAGAGATCACAAGTAGGCAGAGAGGCAGGCAGAGAGAGAGGAGGAAGCCGGCTCCCTGCCAAACAGAGAGCCCGATGCGAGACTCGATCCCAGGATTCTGAGATCATGACCTGAGCCGAAGGCAGAGGCTTTAACCCACTGAGCTACCCAGGGGCCCTCTTTAGCATTCTTTAAAGCATTAGAGAAGTTGCCCGTGTTTACTTATATTACCATTCAGCAAATTTAATGTCCATGTATTGGATATAGAAAAATATTCATCATTTTTATATTTTACTATACTGAACAGCAATGACACTAGATGTGGATTATAGAAAAACAGAAATGGCGTAATGACTTCCACGTACAATCAACATATTCTTTCCTAAAAATTTTTGATTTACATCCAAATCTTGAACTTAATATGGCCACTGGACCATTTCTAAACAGATCTTCAATATGTTGTTTATAATTTCACATGAACTTGCTGTGGTGAGGGTTTCAAACCTCAGTAATTTCTCTTCAAGATTTTTGCCATATCTGTATGCCATCTGTACTATTATTTACTATATATATGTATATATATAGTCATGAAATCAAAGTTGATTCAAATGATTTCTCTACAGTGTGTTCAAATAAATGTGTAACTTTAAACTTTTCAGATTTTTTAAAATGATCTATTTAAAGTAATCTTGAATAGCAAAGTTGATATGTGTGCCATATTTCGTGAGGCACTGGCTGAGTAGAAAGAGTTCTGAACTCATAGTACAAGCCTGGATTATGGCATAAACATTACCATTTTCTAACTTTGATCATTGAGCAAATCAATTACTTTCCCTGAGCTTGAACCTTAAAAAAAATCCCGAGGATTAAAGAGCTAAATGATGTAAAGATCTTTGTCTATGCAATGCACTCAAATGTTAGTTTGAGGGAATTCAGCTGATTAAAGATCCTATCTACCTCAGTCAGGACAGTATGACTTGAGTCCAGATACCTTCCTCTCTGTGTGATTTTTATCCACAAGATATGCAACAAAGTGCTGAGAAAAAGACAGAAA
Source organism: Meles meles (assembly GCF_922984935.1). Taxonomy (NCBI): domain Eukaryota; kingdom Metazoa; phylum Chordata; class Mammalia; order Carnivora; family Mustelidae; genus Meles; species Meles meles. The sequence goes on from NC_060074.1 coordinate 75,480,340, forward strand.
CTTTCAGAGAAGCCAGGCTACTGAGGAAACCAAGTGAGGGGGTGAGTCCCTATTGTATGTTTTGTAGGGAAGTTCACACAATTATTTATCATATTCTCTTTGGAACGCTATTGGTTTTTTTTTTCAAGGCTAAAGAACAGAGGCCCACTAAAGCGCTCACGTCAAAGGGGAAATAGGGCTCCTATAGTCATTCAGATTTCATCGAATGCAAAGACAACTAATGGCTTTCAGGGAAGTGGTGCCAACTAGAACTGGGAAACCAGCATTAGTGAGTCAGAGGCTTGGTGGTCTCTTTTTCTGTCTCTGTCTTATCTCTGCTCCTTTGGGTTTCTTTCTCTACTCACAGTTTCCTCTGCTCACTCTGCTTTCTCGTGACTCCAAAATAGCAGTGAGAGGAATCCTGTCCAGCTTATGTATTTCCGTGGAGCCCAAGGTCTCTGGCTAACCAGTGGATTGGCTCCCTTGGGAATTCACTTGGTGGGGGGAGGGGCGGAACAATCAGCTGGGCAGGGAGGGAAGATTTACTTGATTTATTCAGTCATGAATATGTAAGTTCCTTCTCCCCAAGGTATTAATAACATTTTGCTAGGTATCATGGGACATTCTGAAGATCTATACATGATTGGAAGACTGATGTTTTTATATGATATATGTCTGAAAAATATCATGTAAATACAACATACTTAACTCATTTTAACAACTGTTACCAAGTTTGTCTTGTCTGTTAAGTTAAATCAATCATCTTTTCCTGAACCAGGCCGTATTCATTCTTTAAATTAAGAAAATATATTTTTTTAGAGAAATTGGACTTGTGAGTCAGACTCCTCTATCTAGAGAAACATAACTCCACCAAATCTTCCGATACTGAGGAACAGTGTTAACGCTTATAATGGCCCACTGTCTAAGACAAGTGTTATGATGAATTAGGTTATTTTTAAAGCAAGGAATCAGTAGTTATTCCCCTCTTACCCCCAAATGTTGATATCCCATCACGTAGATCTAGGCTAACAACACTCAACACCATTAATTAAGGAAGTGAAAATTTATGTTTTCAGTACTATTTTACATACATAGTTCAACACAAAATAAGTAATTTTCTCATGCAAAATTTTGCTGGACCCTTGATAAAGACATAGGTCTTAAACCCTAGCATGCCTAAGAATCAAAGATTCTTAACCACTCGTTCTGAAAGATCACCAGAATCTCTCTTTTTATTTTTATTTTTTTACTTTTTATTTAAACTGCCTTTTAATTTTTATTTATTTATTTTTTAAATTAATTTATTTTGGTGGGGAGAAAGAGAGAGAAAGAGCAGGAAGAGGCAGAGGGAGAGGGAGAACAGGCTTTCCCCAGAGCAGGGAGCGCAATGCGGGTCTCCATCCCAGGACCTGAGATCATGATCTGAGCCGAAGGCAGACACTTAAATGACTGAGCCACCCAGGTGTCCTGAAAACTGCCTTTTTAATAAGCACCGCAGATTTTTATTGATGTGAGTAGTCTGAGAACTACATTTTCAGATACATTTTTGGGAAGCAGCTATGCATGGACGAGACCAATCTAGACGAGCTCCTCTGGGGCTGATCTGGTTTCTGCTTTTTGCAAAGGCATAATCACGTCATGTGCTTTCTATTTGGGACACTCATGCACTAGTTATACTAGCATAAGTTCCACTTACCTACTTTGCAATCATTATATAACAACTGATTTTTAGAAAACAGGACTTCTCCATGCCTAAGGAGAGAGCCGGGCCCTACCTAGTTAAGCATAACCAGGGCAATCCCACAGTGGGATTCTGGTGTCGGTTTCCTGTTAGTCCCTAACCCTTTGACATATGTTGCGTCAGTGATGTTTCGTGCTTTCAGAGTACGCTGTGAAGTAAGAAGCTTTGTTCCACTTTGAAACAGGTGTTTGCCAAGGGAAATGTGTCTTTTGAAATCAGGTACATTTTTCTTGGGTGTTAGAATACATTATTATAGCAAATGACTATAGAAATGCTATGGTAATCTTTGGGGCTATTTTCAAATGTCATACCATATGATTTTTGAATCATAAAAACTTACAAGTGATACCAGTTCAAATTGAATATTGTATGACTAAAGTACTTAATGTATTCTGAAGCCCATGGGGATTTTTTTTGCATCTCTAAAGGGAAAATGTGGGAAAATTGAAGGCATGAGATAGCCTAAGAGACTCTAGGTTGTTTATCATAAAAATCTTCTGGGTTTTAAATGGAATTTCAAAAGATGATTGTTCCAGCCTGAAAAAGAATTTAGAAAACAACAAAGACAAACTTATTCCCAAAGTTTAATTTGTGTTTTTACATCTAATGCTTTCTGCATGCTTGTTATAATGCCCCTGTATTCTTTACCCCTATGTTTAATGCCAGCCTTGGGTCCTTAAAACGTTTTTTCTGCTTTAAATCTTCTCTTCTTGTATAAACCTGGAGATTCACAGACCTGTACCCCTGGGGCTAATAATACATTATAGGTTAATAAAAAATTAAAAATAAAAAAAAAGATTCTCTTCTTAGCCATGGCAAAATTTGTTCTTGTGTTTTTTATCTTTTATAGTTTAAATCTCTGGACCATGAAGAAAGTTAGATTCCGAAAACTTGCTTATTTTTCTTGATTTTCCCCTTGGAGATTCACATTATCAGCCATTACACTCTTTCCAATCAAGTTTTCAGAAGCCTCTATGATTTTAGATCTGATTTAACTCTTAATTGCTCCACATACTTTTAAAGGAAAGCATCGTTTATTTTATATAACTAATTAGAATTGTATACGGTTTTTCAGGGTGTCCCTGCTATAAAGTCTGTTTGTTTGTTTGTTTGTTTGGTTTTTTCCCCCAGTCTCCAGTCTAAAATACTTCTTCTTTTTTTTTTTTTTTTTAAAGATTTTATTTTGACAGAGAGAGATCACAAGCAGGCAGAGAGGCAGGCAGAGAGAGAGGGGGAAGCATGTTCCCCGCTAAGCAGAGAGCCCCATGCGGGGCTTGATCCCAGGCTTTAACCCACTGAGCCACCCAGGCGCCCCTAAAATACTTCTTATCCATAGAGTTTCAGAGCAGAGCTCCTCCCTCTTGAAGCCTTTCCTGAGAATTGCCTGCCTACTTTGGTGTTCTTTGTCTTATTTTTCAATCTCTAGTCCTATAATTATCCCATGGTAATATGAATGCTGACCTGTCTCCGCATTAGACAATAGTGTGTAGCAGGTAGGGAACTTATTTTGAACTCCATAGTGCCTAGTGCATTGTCTACTGCAAATAAAGTGCCAAATAAATATGTGAAGAAATATATCTTTATATATTAGACTCAACTCATGTGTTCTGATCCATATAAATACTTAAATTTTTATTTTGGACAAGCACATTTGAACAAAGAGAGCCTCTCTTCAAATGTAAGAGGTTATACATTTGTTTGAGAAATGAATTGCCAAAGCCTTTATTCAAATATAGTTGCTTCTGGTATCCTGGAATATGGTTTCTCAGCCTTAGCATTGTTTTCAATTTGGGCCAGATAATTCGGTATGTGTGTGTGTGTGGGGGGGGGATATAAGCTGTCCACTGCATCAAAGCTATTCAGCAACACCCCTGGTCTCTACCCACTAGACTAATAGCATTTCTAAACCCAGTTGTGATAATCACAAATATGTCTCTAGACATTGCCAAATGCACACCTTGGTTGAGATATACTATCCTAGAAGGATAACTATACCAACTTTAGGTCAGTTGGTCAGTACCTGAAGAGTTTTCAAACATCATTAGAAATGTAATACTATTAACTCTGTAAACATTTCAGTTTTAAGTTTTAATTGCCCTTTTATACTTCCAATTAGCTCACAACATAAATTTATCTTTAATATTTACCTTAAATCTTTTGAAACCAGTTTTTCAACATGTATTTAAATTATACATATTGTTGTAGTTGTCTATTGCTTCTTAAACAAACCATCTCAAAACTTTATGGCATAAAACAAAAACTGTTCTGTTATATACATGATTTTATGAGTCAGGGATTTGGACAGGGCATAGTAGTAGTGGCTAGAGATGCATAGGACAGCTCGCTTGAGCCATATGTATGGGACTTTGGTTCTGCCCACTGGTTGAGTTTCTCCACTTTCCTCTATGTTGCTTTTGTGGGACTAGAAAGTCCAAGATGCCTCCTTAGCTTATGTGATTGGTGTATATGGAGCAGGGTAGTTGGAAGCATGGTGCTGGTTGGACGTCTATCTCTCCATGAAACCAGCAGTGCTTCCTTACAGCATGGCAGGCTTAGGGTAGTCAGACTTTTTACATTGTCCCTAGAACATATATTTCAAGAGACCTGGACAGAGGTCAAGAACCTATTGTAGCAAGCATACCCTGATGATAAGTCTTCCTATGACCTACTCTTAAAAGCCCTGGGATGCCACTTCTGTTGTATTTTATTATTTGAGGAATTCAGGAAGTCCAGCACAGATTCAAGGTGAGGGGAGTAGAGAAGGGGGATGAATAGACTTTACTTCTCTTGAGGGGAATGAAATATATATATATATATATATATATATATATATATATATATATATATATACAGGAAGGGAAGAAATTGATGGTGGCCATCTTGCAAACAAGCTACTAAATCTGCCCAGGTTTGTGGCAGCTCAATTTCTGGAAATGGACAACAGAAGACATATAATCCATTCAGATTCCTAGGATATTCCTTCACTTTGGACAAAAGCTTTCTTTCCTCTCTATCTTTTGTTGACAATTAGAATTTGGGGTCCTACTGTAAAGACCTTCCATTTTGGAGAAGGCATGCTAAGCTGCTCATTTATAAAGTTTTGCTATAGTTCTTCCAGATATCTTTCAAGAAATAACATATTTCATCCTGGGGAGGCACAGTAAGCTAAAAATTTTCCTTCTAGAAGGATTTAGTCATGATTTTTGACTTGTCATAAATATTAACCATAAACGGGCTTGGGTCTCCACAGTGGTTTGGTAGGGAGGGGATATGGAAGGAAACAGGTGTGGGTGTAAATCCCAATTGCATCACTATAGGGCCTGTGGTGAGTTCCTTCACTTCTCTCATCCTCATTTCCTTCTCTGGAAAGTGAGTGAAGTAATGACTGTCTTGAAGGTTTTTATTAGGTGTTGATTATTGGGACACAATTCTCCAGAGAATTGTGAGAGGTGAGAGAATGCACCTCTTAGAGGCACTAAGTGCTTTTCTTCTAGCCTCTCTTTTGGAGATTGATTGTATAGCAAACGGACCTGGAGGATAGTGACTCCCTTTGGGACAGAAGGCAGATTTCTAACCAGGATAATAAGACATGGTCTACCTCCTACACAGAAGCTAGATAAGCTCATTGTCCATTATAAAAGATTCAGATTTTGAGGCACCTGTGTGATATAGTTGGTTAAGCATCCAACTTTTGGTTGTGGCTCATGTTGTGATCTCAGGATTGTGAGATTGAGCTCTGCATCAGGCTCTGTGCCCGGTGTGGAGTCTGCTTGAGTTTCTTTCTCCATTTCCCTCTGCCCCACCCCTTGTACTCTCTTTCTTTCTCTCAAATAAATAAATCTTTTTAAATATATAAATAAATAAATCTTTTTTAAAAAAAGGATTCAGATTAAATTAAATTCAGATTAAATTCAATTAAGTATACTCTCAATTTTGGCTCAGATGACAATCTCAGGGTTGTGAGATGGATCTCCATGCACTTCACCCAGCACTCACCATATCACATACCCTCCCCAACGTCCATAACCCCACCACCCTCTCCCTCCTCCCCTCCCCCCCTGCCACCCTCAGTTTGTTTTGTGACATTAAGAATCTCTCATGGTTTTGGGGCACCTGGGTGGCTCAGTGGGTTAAAGCCTCTGCTTTCGGCTCAGGTCATGATCCCAGGGTCTTGGGATCGAGCCCCGCATCTGGCTCTCTGCTCAGCACGGAGCCTGCTTCCCTTCCTCTCTCTCTGGCTGCCTCTCTGCCTACCTGTGATCTCTCTCTGTCAAATAAATAAATAAAATCTTTAAAAAAAAAAAAGAGTCTCTCATGGTTTTTACCATTTACTCTTTTCCTACCCCCCCAAACCCCCCACATTGCATCTCCACTTCCTCATATGAGGGAGATTATATGATAATTGTCTTTGTCTGATTGACTTATTTCACTAAGCATGATACCCTCTAGTTCCATCCACGTCATCACAAATGGCAAGATTTCATTTCTTTTGATGGCTGCATAATATTCCATTGTATGTATATTCCACATCTTCTTTATTCATTCTTCTGTTGATGGACATCTAGGTTCTTTCCATAGTTTGGCTATTGTGGACATTCGGGTGCACGTGCCCCTTCGGATCACGACGTTTGTATCTTTAGGATAAATACCCAGTAGTGCAATTGCTGGGTCATAAGGTAGCTATATTTTCAACTTTTTGAGGAGCCTCCATGGTGTTTTCCAGAGTGGTTGCACCAGCTTGCATTCCCACCAACAGTGTAGGAGGGTTTCCCTTTCTCTGCATCCTTGTCAGTATCTGTTATTTCCTGACTTGTTAATTTTAGCCATTATGAACATTTTTTGAAAGTCCTCTCAAAACTATTGTGGAGTGATTCCTGTTTCCCCCTAATAGAATCATTCTGTACATTGTCAAGTTTGGTAGTATTCTCTTTGCCCAGAATGCTTCTTAGTAGAGTTAGCTATTTTTAAATCCTACATTTCTATCTGTTTGAGAAACTCAGGGTCTTCCATAACAGGTAAAGGAACTGAACCCACAGAAACCTAATGAGCCTTCACCAACACATTCCTATATATGTTTCTACCTATATAGCTCCCTCCAGCCATATCTGAGAGCTGGAAGATAAATTCTCTTACATCTGTGTATGTACTCATATCCTCAATGCCACGGTCAGTTCCTCTAAGCACACCTTAGATTGGTTGAAAAGCAGCTGAAAGAGAGAACACACTGTCTGGCAATGTGAAATAGTACATTTTCTTTCTATTTTAACAGCGTGCAATTCAGAATTTTACCAGGATGAAGTTGTGTTAATTTTCCCCGCTTATGTGTGGTATTCAAAGTAGAATTAACATTGCATGGGGGTGAAACTTTCTTTATGGACTCCAAACTGCATTCTTTTTCTGGACCTAAAAAAAAAACAATTCATTTTTTTTCACAAGGTGGAGATGGGGGGGTCAGGCAGTCCATCCACCAACAACACTGAATCACCTTCTCCATTCTCTGGTAACCAAAGGAAAGCCATTTGAGTACTTATTATTATTCTCAATTTATCTCAATTCAAAATATTGATCATTTACTAAGCAATTAGCATGGGCTGAGCATTGTGTGGAATATTAAATAAGTACTTGAAGTCTATAACCTTGTTGGGTCAATTTGACACTTGAATGGAAAACAATATAAAGCAAATTAAAAATTGTGTCCCAATACACAGTAAACCAAAAGAGATGAAAGTGTGTATTTATACAAATACTTGCATCCCAAGTTCATAGCTCCTTTACTTGGAATAGCCCCAAACCTAGAACAACCTATATTAGTTACCAATTGCCCTGTAACACATTTCTCCAAAATTTAGTGACTTAAAACAACAAACCTTTGTTATTTCATAATTTCTGTGGATCAGGAATTTGAGAGCCACTTAAGCTGGGTGGTTTGGTCTCTGGGTCTCCCATGAGGTTGTAGTGAAACTAAAAAGGGGCTATGGTCATCTGAAGTCTGGATTCAAATTGGAGGATTTGTTTCCAACATGGTTCACTCGAATGGCTGCTAAGAGGAGACTACAGTTTCTCATTACATGGCCTTCTCCATAGGGCTGTTTGAGTTTCCTCACAGCATGGCAGCTGGCCTCCCCCAGAGAAGATGATCTAATAGAGAATAAGGAGGAAGTCTAAAATCCTTACATGACTGGTTTCAGAAGTTGCATGCTATCACTTCCCTTCTGCTTTATTCTATTCATTAAAATTGAGTTGCTAAGTCCAGTCCATATTGGCAAGTCCAATTTGCTACTCCAATTTGCCAGTCCATATTTGCTACTACCCTCTTCACTTCCTGAAGACGGTAGTAGCAAAGAATTTGTGGATTTATTTTAAAACCATCACACAACCTATATGTCCTCCAACAGGAGAATCCCTAAAGAATTTCTTTGCGTATCACACAGTGGACTACTACTCCACAATAAAAAGGAATGGAGTTTTGAAACACATAACAATGTGGATGAATGTCAAAATAATTGTGCTAAGTGATAGAAGGTGGACACAAAAGAAGAGGTACTATAGGATTTCACCTTATATAAACTGCTAAAAACTGCATGCTAGCACGCTAAGCTATCTAGAGAAAATAGATCAGTGATTGCCTAGGGACCGGGTTTGGGGGAAGAGAGCAATGAAGGGATGGAGAGGGGATTTCAAAGGAACAGAGGAACACAAAAAACTTTTGCAGGTGATGGATATACTCATTGTCTTGTTTGTGGTGACAAATTTATAGATATGTCAGTATGCCAACATCATCAAATTTTAGGCTTTAACATGTGCAATTCATTGTATGACAATTATACTTAAATAAAGCTCGAAAAAAATTTATGGTAAAGACAAAAATTTTTAAGTTCATATTCCAGTTCTATTTCCTAGAACTTTATTTTTTAGCTCTGTCGCTTTAGTCACCAAACGGAATTAATAAGGATGGGACTTTCATACCTCACAAGATAGTTTTTGGCATGGAAGGGACTCATTAACCTCTTTTACATCTGTGTATTCTTGTAACTCAGCATTTATCAAATGGCAAAGTAGAAGTGAGTACTGAAGAAGAAAAAAATAGCCCTAGATTCCAGCTAGGCCATGCTGTTTTCTTGAAGAACATAACATTTTCACCAAAATCATAAGAGATCACTCTGTGGCTAATTCATCTAATGGGTTAAAACAAAACAAACAAACAAGCAAAAACAAGAACACGGGGCTAACCATAAACATGGTCACATGTCCCCCCTTTTTCCAGTTAATGTGAATGACTGCTGCTTTTTTACCAATCACCAATTTTATGTCTCCACCTTCCTTGGTAAAAGTTATTAGAATATCCAGTCATAGAATTTCTCCCAGCTTCCTGACAACACCAAATCCAAAGCAAATTCCTATTTTCTTGAACCTTCCTCAAATTATCTAACATGGGCCCAAATCCTACAACCTGTCCCCCAAATACTCTTTGAGATTCCCTTTTGTTCTCCATGGTATAAAGTCTCCCTGCTTGCAGCAAATAAGAAAGCCAATTGGGTTTGAATGCAGGTGTATATTCCTGGTGATGTTTCACTGTTGGGTATCAAAGCATTTATATATTTGATGTTTCTACTAGACACTAAGGATGTACAGATCTGGGACTTTTATCTATCTATCTATCTATCTATCTATCCATTATCTATCTATCTATCCGTCTATCTATCTACCTTGGCACACCCAACACCAAGCATGGTGTCTGACTGGCATGTTTGTAGGATAAATGAAAGAATGTGTATTTTATGATTGAAGGCACTCCCTTTAACAAATGGAAGAAGCTGCTTTACTAAAACAGGTTATTTCTCATCAATGTGCTCTGCCAGTCAGCTACTGACTGAGTTTGCTTTCACATGTGAAGGTGCTCCTGTGGTTTTCATGTTATTGCCTTTGGCCAGTTCCCAACATCAGCGGAGCTTATGGCTTCATTTTTGAAGTGACAGTGGCTTGTATTGTACCTCCAGAGTTCCTCATGATCCTTACAATTCCCAGCATGCACAGTTCCACGACCCACCAGGTATGAGGATGCCGTTATCCCAACTATATGTTACCAGAAATAAGTCACAGTGGGAAAGCAGATTAGGACAGTTTAAAGTGTGGGAAAGAGAAGCTATGAAAAACTATGGACATTGGGGAGGGTATGTGCTATCGTGAGTGCTGTGAAGTGTGTAAACCTGGCGATTCATAGACCTGTACCCCTGGGGATAAAAATACATTATATGTTTATAAAAAAAAAAAATTGGAAGGGGAGGCGAACCATAAGAGACAATGGACTCTGAAAAACAACCCGAGGGTTTTGAAGGGTCAGGGGTGGGAGGTTGGGGGAACAGGTGGTGGGTAATAGGGAGGGCACGTTTTGCATGGAGCACTGGGTGTTGTGCAAAAACAATGAATACTGTTACGCTGAAAAAATAAATAAATTAAATATATATATATATATATATAGCTCAAAAAAAAAAAAAGAAAAACTAGAAAGAAAATTGGTTTCTAACTACAGTTAGACCTCATACTTGTTTTGACATCATGGATGATTCAAAGTACAGTATAGTTGTCCTTTCTCTCCAGGATTTACTGCTATCTGTAGATTTCCAGAGGCCTCTCAAATGTAATCTTAGGGATCTTCCTGTTTTGTGCTTTAGTAACATCCTATTCAAAGTGGAATAAAAAGTGCTCATTCTACTCACATCCTTATCTCAGTTTTGCCCAGTGTAGCAGAATGGTTAAGAACTCAGGTTTTTGCATCAGAAAGACATGGATTGGAATCCTGGATCATCAACTTCCTGAACATGTGACTTTCATATCATTTAACTTTCTTCAATCTTAGTTTTCTCACCTGTGAAATAAGAATATCAACAGTAAATACACTGTAGACTTGGGCAAATGAAATGAGATAGTACATAAAAACCTACCTTGGCACAGAAGTTATAAATTATAACTACTATTAATGTAATTAGTTCATTATTTTTCATTAGCATAAATTGCATTTATATAAAAGGTAAAAACTGGATACTATATACTGTGCAGTATTATGCTATATTATATAATACATACTATTTTATATATTATAACATATAAACTAAAATACAATGGTTTCTATTACAGGACTTAGACAAACTCATTATTTTAGTAATAAAAACTTTGCAAAACTGATTTATGTATATCTTGCCTGAAATAAACTTCTAAATTTAGAAAAATAAACTCTTTGTAATAACTATCACAGGGGGAATTTGAGTGATTAAACTGGAAGACTTTCAAGGTTCCCTGTCGTCAGAAAGAGAAGAGTGCTTTGGATAAACTGGAGCAGAACCGCCCAGCTGAGCTGCTCTCAAATTCCTGATCCACAGAAAACTACAAAACATGTACACCTGAACAAAAAGACAAGAAGGAATTCTGCTTCCATTCAGATGTATCCTCTGTCTGAAGCAACCAAAAAAGAAAGGGGAAAAAAAGGAAAGAAAAGTAGGAAGAAAGAACAAATTAAAGAAAAAGAGACAAACAGAATGTATTTCTGCTTTCAAGATGCTGGACATCAGGCCCAGGAAGTCAAGGATCGCCAGGAGGCAAGAGATCTGTCACCAGGCTGGGTTGCTGCCCACAGAAGTCTGGGCTGTGGCAGAGACAGGTAGAATCTGGCAGGCTCCCTGAGGGGAGAAGATGAATCTGAGTCAGGAGACCAAGGCAGCTAGGGTTTCAGACCAAGAGTCCTGAACACCTAAGAAAGAAAACCTCAGGGACGCCTGGGTGACTCAGTTGGTTGAGTGGCCGACTCTTGATTTCAACTCAGGTCATGATCTCAGGATTGTGGGATCAAGTCCCACACCAGGCTTGTTCTCAGTGCTGAGTCTGCTTAGGATTCTCCCTCTCCCTCTGCTCCTTCCTGCAGCTTTCTCTTTCTGTCTCTGAAATAAATAAGCAAAATCTTAAAACAAAACAAAACAAAACAAAAAATGAAAGAAAAAAGAAAAGCTTCAGAATATCTACTGCATGTTCCCCTCCTGTATCCAGTGAATACTGACTAGGGCACACACCCAGTAACAGCTTCAAAATACAAGAAACAAAACATAACAGAACGGTGAGAAGAAGTAGTCAAATCCACAACTTTAGTCAGAGATTTCAATACTTTCTTGATAATTGATAGAACACATAAGCATAAAGTCAATAAGGACACGGAATATTTGAACGATAGTACCAAACTGACCTGAAAATTGTAGAAGGCATGACCAAACAACAGAGCAATACATACTATTACAAAGTTCAAGTATACATTTTCCAAGATAGATCATAATCTGGGCCTAAACCAAGTCCCAATAAATTTAAAATTATTAGACTCAAAGTCTGCATTTTGACCACATTGAATTGGAAATAAAAAAAATACAGAACTCTATCAAACAATTGAGAGCTGAATAATACTTTGAAATGACACATGGATTAATTTTTTGTTTTGTTTTGTCTTAAGTAGACTCTACACCCAATGTGGGGCTTGAACTCACCACCCTGAGATTAACAGTCAGATGTTCTACTGATTGAGTCAGTCAAGCATCCCTGGATAAAGTTATAAAAATCAAGAAAAAATATAAAGTATTTGAACTGAATGAAGATGTGCTAAAACAGTATATACATACAAACAAATCAATGACCTCTGCTTCTATCTTCAGAACCCAGAGAAAGAACAAATCTGATCTGATCTTACTTCTTTCTTCTTTCAGAAGAAGGGAAATAAATATATAGAGAGATCAAAATGAAAACAATAGAGAACATCAATGAAGTAAAAAGCTGGTTCTTTGACAAGATTAATAAACTTGATAAAACTCCTGCCAGACTGATCAGGAAGAAAGAGAAGACACAGATGATCAATATTCAGGAATGAGGAAAGTGACATCACTATAGATTTTACAGATAATAAAAGGATAATAAAGGAATATTGTGAACAGCATTATACCTATAAATTTTACCACTCAGGTAAAACAGAAAAATTCCTTGGAAGTTACAAGCTACCAAAACTTATTCAAGAAGAAATAGACAAACTGAATAGCTTTTAATTTATTGAAGAAATTGAATTTGTAGTTAAAATATGACTAAAAAAATAACCAAACAAAACTCCAGGCCAAGATAGTTTCATTGGTGAATTTTTCCAAACATTTAAAGAAAATATATCAGCTCTACCCAAACTGTTCCAGAAACTGAAGAGGAGGGAATACTTTCCAACTCATTCTGTGAGGACAAAATCGTCCTGAGATCAAAAGTAGATGAAGACATTACACACAAAAAAATTACAGACCAATATTCCTTATGAGCATAGACATAAAAAATTCTAAAGAAATATTTAGAAATTAAACATATCAATACATAAAAAGGTAAATACATCCATAGCATGTGGGGTTTAATCCCTGGAATACGAGTTTGGTTTAACATTCAAAAACCAATCCTTGTAAATTATCGTATTAATAACATTAAAAAAAGAAAATCCATGGGATTATCTGACTGTAGCAAAAACATTGGCCTGTTAGTTACCGCTCTTACACAGTAACAATGATGTAAATTGTGAGATGTTCTCAAGATAATATACCCTTGGCAGAACTGTGTGTGTGCATGTGTTTGCGTGTGCACATACTTCTTTTTTTTTTAGTCTAAGGTGCATCTATCATGGTCCTTTGCCTTCAAAAACTTCAGACTGTATTTCCCAAGAATGCAGGTGTTCTTTGCCATAACTGCAGTACTGTTATCAAATTCAGCCAATTTAGCATTGGTATAACACCTTTACCTAATATAGAATCCATATCCCAGTTTTGTCACTTGACTCAATAATGTCCTTCATAGTATTTTTTCTTCTTCCAGAATAGAATCCTATATATGGTTGGGCAATGCATTTAGTTGCTGTGTCTCTTTGGCCTTCAGTTATCTGGAACATTTCTACATCCTTTCATTGTCTTTTATGATACTAACATTTAAAAAATATATAGTCATCCCTCACCTACCTTTTCTAAATGGAATATCCTGAGGGTTGACTGATATTTCCTCATTATTTGATTCAGTCTCTTCTCTACTCGTAGATGGGGTTGCATCCATCTCTGTGTATCACAAAGGCAGGCACACGATGTCCATTGGTCCCTCAGAGCTGAGGTTATTATTTTGGTCATTGTGTCAAGGTGTTGAATTTCTCCCATAGGTAATTGCTGCTTTTAGTCCTTATAATTAATAAGCAGTCTGTAAATGTAAATATCTTATTTTTTATCAAAATTTCCTAGATTTAGTATTCATTGATGATTCTTGCCTGATCCGATCTTTATTATAAAATAATGATTTTGTACTCCAGGACTCCTGCATTTACCAGTTGATATTCTGCTTTCTACTGGATGCAACAGCTTTCATTTCCCCTGTTCATTTGTATTGGTAAGAACTAATAAATTGCTATTTCTTCAATGGTTTATAATTTATTACTTAATTATTTGATGGCTCTTTTACCCCCACAGTAACCCTCCAATTTGGTGCCTGGGTCTGTGTGATGTACCACATCATTTTCTACTTTCTGGCAATATGTTCCAGGCTCTTCTTGAGCCTACCCTGCCCCAGCCCTTACTTAAATCAGCCATTTCTTCAAGAAATGTTCCTTTGAAGGGAGAATAGCACTCGGGACCAAAATTTGGGTTCTAGATCATAGTCACTATATTTTTATGCTTTTCCTATTAAGTAAAAACCGTTGTAGTACCACTGGAGCTGGGTTACCTGAGTCTAAGGTTACCATTTGCTACCTCCCCTCTATTCCTTAATATTTTAAAAAGCTTAGTTATATTTATAAAATAATACACATTCACTGTTAAAAGGAAGTAAAACAATTGAAACAGACATGAAGAAGCAAAACAACCAAACCAAAACCCCAAAACACTTCAATGCTCACCAACCAGTCCTTACTTCCTATAAACATTTCGGCTTATCCGCTTCATAACTGAGTGCTGTTCTAAAGATTTAGTGGGAGTAATCTTACTGACTAGATAAAGTGTGTCTTTTTTATTCTGCTTTTTATTCTTGGGGCAGGGGGGATGGTGCATGGAAGGGTGGGAATGATTTCCCTGTGGGAAACTGATGGCAAGGCATGCACACAACCCTAACCCTAGTTAAGTAGGGGTTTATGTTTTTCAGCTCTGGACCCGTCCTGACACACAACTGATGGAGAAAGGGACAAAATAAGTATTTTGTATTCAAAGAAACAAAAGGCTAGGGAACATAGCTCTGGGGGCTCTGAGGGGGTGAAAGGAAAGTGGCATGCTTTAACTCTATGAGGTAGTTAACAGACTGTTCCCCATAGATGTACAGTCTTGGTTTCATGTTGAGGAGCCCTAGGTGATCAAAGAAGACACTGTGGCACAGCATAGTATGAATGGGGAGATGGCAGGTGCCACAGTGCCGCACTGACCATTGATCCCTCTGTACTGATCTTCTGCTTACCGCATACTAAGGATTCTTCTCATTCTTGAGCATCAGAAGGAGCACCAACAAGTCATATGGTCACTCTCATAAGGAAGTCTCTAGTGGCTTTTGTACAACTTATAGAAGTCTCTCTTTATGGCACTTGATAATTTCTATCAGTAAAAGAATATAAACCATGCAAATCATGCAACCATAATTTTTTACCACTTACTAAGTTCCAGTCACTGTGTACCATACTAAGGATTCAAATATAGAAAAAGTCTACCTTAGCATGTTCCATTGGCTTCACTGTATCATTGGTCTCACAGGGTTGGTACAAAGTACTTTTGGAAATGGGAAAAGCTGCATGCAAATCAAAGGTGACAAGAGACACAAATTGGAGTGACCTAACAGTTTGTTGTACTCATAGTGGCTGAGCTTGATCTATCTGCCATCTTAATTAGTCATATAATTTCTGCCTGGAACTTGAAATGAGAACATGGTTAGAAAACTATTAGTCATAAATTGTCGTGAGGTAAGGCTCTAGAGAGATCCAAAACCTCTTGCTGCTGAGGTCCTTGGAGCTATCCTGCTTTCTTTTCTCCCCAAGGCTGAATTATTCAGGTCTTCCTGAGATTTCTGGAAAGCATCCAGTATCCTTCCAATAAATCTTCTGTTTCCATATCTTAGCCACAATCCATTTCCGTCCCTTGCAACCCCAAGAAATTTGCCAGGCACTAGAGGTTTCAGAATAAAGGAAGCATTTGAACTGAGACTTGAAGAATAAACATAAATTTTCTAGATAGACTTCTAGGCAGAAAATGTCGATTTTTTATTTTCATATTGGCTATTTGTCAGAGCCTGGATTATTTTCCTCCAAAATAGTCCCTTGGAATTTGATTGGTCAGGATGAACAAAAGGGACAAACACTATTGAGAATAAATATTTAAATTATCTGAGAGAGATTATTTTGTAATAAAAATATCTCTTTTCTTCAGCAATGTACCTGCTTCAAGTTCTTGAGCAGATGAAGGTAGAGATGTCTGTACTTAACGTTGCCAGTTTAATACTAGTTATTTTGTGCCAAGAGACGTTTATATACACAAATTACATAAGTTTAAAAAATTATACTCTACATATCTAAAAATGGGGAAATTTAAACCACTTAACTGGAATACTCAAAACTGGTAATTTATTAGCAAACATGACCTGGAAACGCAACAGAATACAGTAGTCTACTATATACAGTTGTTATAGAATGCTTAGGCAAAAATTGTGACTCTAGTGAAGCTTATAAAATGGGTGATTACATTAAGATCTTATTGTTTTCTATAGAGATTAGGAAAGCATGAAAGCAAACCAGTCAATTGATTTATTTACCTTAATCAAATAAGAAGTCAATTAAATTGAAGGGAGAAAAGTCAGTCATTTAGATAAAAAATAAACAAAATCCATGTTGAGTTAAAAATTCCTTTTTGAGAGCAACTGGTTGGTATAGCTAGACAGAGGTGCAGAGTTGAGGATAAAAAGATGAAAAGTTTTGATCTCGGAAAATTTTTAGCAAAATCCTTTTGGTCTGGTCATTCTACTTAAAGGACAACTGAATATTTCTGCAGAGGCTTGTGGGGATTGGGAGGTAGAGGAAACAGGGAAGTGGAAAGGAATCCAGAATTTTATGTTTTCCTGGGGATACAATGGAGAGGTGGGAACTTACTCTCCTTAGCAGTGTAACATCATCCTAGGAATTTGCCAGGTTAATCTAATTTTGCCATGTAATTCACAGATTTAAACACATCATCTCTCTACAGACTCTCCAAAGAAACCTCAGGATTTACAGATTTTTCTGTCTGAAGGATGTGGAGTATTTTCTGACCTAAATTCTTGGTCTATTGGAAATTACTTTGACAACTTCTTAAATTTAGGATTTGTGTGTGTAAAAACCCACAGGACTTCAAGGAGCTAACAAATTCTTAGGAGCCTCTTAACTGTGGGGTGCCCAAGTGCTTTGCTAACAGAACAAGCAACTGTACAAATTTCACATCGAATCTCATCATAGAAATACAGCAGAGGACCAGATGAAATTAAGTGAGATATCAGCTCTCCATACTCAAATAGATTACACTAATGAAATCAAGAAAAGGATTTGTCTTTAAATACTTAGAATTTTGTCTGTGTAGACACAAATCAAAGGAGTCCATCAGCATGGCTTGTCTTCAAAGCTCTCACAGGTAAATAAAACCCAAGTTAGTGAGATAGATATCAAAAGACTGGGATATCATTTTGTTTTTAAATTTTGTTGCTTTTAAAATTTACTTGGGAAGTCAAAAATTGATAATATATGCAGATGGCTAAAACTTCAAAAGTACCAATAAGCTTATTAAAAATAATTCTCTGACCAATCTCCATTTCCTGTTACTCAAATACAATCTTCTGATATTTTAAGCTATTTTTATTCTTTTTTTTTGCAAGTTTATGTATTTAAATAATCTCTACACCCAATGTGGGGCTTGAACTCACACCCTGAGATCAAGAATCACATGCTCTACCAGCTGAACCAGCCAGATGCTCCTGTCTTCTATTCTTAAGTTTGTATTTCTAAATGATAAAACATGTGTTACTATTTCTTTGAGTTATTAATTTCAGGCAGAAAAACTGTCTGAGTCAAGAGAAAATTATGTCAAACTGAAATGAGGGATTAGTGGGGAACAAGAGTGGTAAAAATTATGTTTGAGTTCTGGGATCCAGTCATGTCTAAATTTGCTTCACCTTTGAAACTTTTTTTTTTTTTTTTAAAGATTTTATTTATTTATTTGACAGAGAGAGATCACAAGTAGGCAGAGAGGCAGGCAGAGAGAGAGGAGGAAGCAGGCTCCCTGCAGAGCAGAGAGCCCGATGCGGGGCTCGATCCCAGGACCCTGAGATCATGACCTGAGCCGAAGGCAGCGGCCTAATCCACTGAGCCACCCAGGCGCCCCCACCTTTGAAACTTTATAGAGATGAGCAAATAATGAGAAAGTCCCCTCTTACTTAGACAAGATTGAAATTGGTTTCCATTCCTTATACTCTAATGTGTCCCAACGAATACATTGTTGTTCCATGGGATATATGTAGGATTTGGGTAGCAATAGCTTGCCTTTTTTTTAAATGGAAATACAATACTTTAAAACAAAATAAGGTGGGGCGCCTGGGTGGCTCAGTGGGTTAAGCCACTGCCTTCGGCTCAGGTCATGATCTCAGGGTCCTGGGATCGAGTCCCGCATTGGGCTCTCTGCTCGGCGGGGAGCCTGCTTCCCTCTCTCTCTCTCTGCCTGCCTCTCTATCTACTTGTGATCTCTCTCTGTCAAATAAATAAATAAAATATTTTAAAAAAAAGTTAAAAAAAAACAAAATAAGGTGTTGGAACTTTTATTTTTATACAAAACAAACATGATTCATATTGGTCAAAGAAATCATTACTTTCATAGAAATAGAAAGTTAGGGGATTAATCAGGTGTAACTGGACCTAGGTGTTAAAAAAAAAAAATGTCTTTAGACTCCGTCTCACTCTGTCCTTTCCTCTATGGCTGCATTGTCCTTAGGCAATCTCCTCCTGTGACCTGTTAAGATTCTATCACCTCTAATCTTAAAACCTATTAGCCAAAAAAGCCCCGAAAGAAAGAGAACTCTTTCTGGATTTACTCAGCCGGGATCTTACACCCATTCCTGATCCAAATCCTGGGACCTGGATGAGGGGTGGTGGTAGAGTCAGCCCTGGGCTCACCACAAGGACACAGTCACATCTGATTTTGAATGGAGTTAGAAAAAAGCACAAGTAAAATCTGGCATAAGAGGATTAGATGTGGAAAAAAAAATCTTAATAAAGATAAACTAGTAAGTGATCTTATAGAAAGGATATCAAGAAAGTAATGATAAAGTAGAAGAATGAACAAAGTAATGGCAAAAAGAAAAAAAATAGAGGAAAGCAAAAATGCTAAGCTGAGGCACCTCCCATGTTGAAGTTGTAAAGAAAGCAAAATGAATTTTGTATTGTAAAGATTGGCTATCCTTTCTTGGACATGTGTTGAGACCATATGTTGAATGTAAACAGTGTTTTGATTGAGGTTAATTTCTTCTAGAAGATTCTTCTCTCATCTACCCAGAAATGGACAGTGAAGGAAATTTATACATTTGCTGATCTATCCAAGAAGCATGCCTATGAATGATGGCCAACTGCAGATTGTGAACTAAATCACAATTTATTTGTAATAGAGATGGAAAATACATTCATTGAAAGAAAGGGGTGAATATTTTCACTGTTCTGGAAATAAAGTCCTGATTAATTTATAGATTTAAAAGGCCTCTCTGACTCAGCCTCATAATTTGAGTAATAAAACTCTTCTAATGGCTTTACAACAGATTTATAAAATAAATGAGCAAACTTAATCAAACCACAGTGCTTGGCCAATACAAACGTTTCTGTTGTCAGCAATTTATTCCACCAATTGAGAGATTTAGCCATGAATTTGGGTGGCTACATGCCTCATATTCCATGAATATATTAGCTTGACCTTCATAAATGCATTCTCTGTAGTAAATTAAGAAGGGCATATCCGTAACTGCTGAAGAAAAAAAAAAATGATTCTTTCTTCTTTCTTATAATAATGAACAACAATTTTTTTGAAGTTCCATAGAGATACATATATATTTTTTTCATTTTTTCATTTTATTTATTTTTTCAGTGTAACAGTATTCATTCTTTTTGCACAACACCCAGTGCTCCATGCAAAACGTGCCCTCCCCATTACCCACCACCTGTTCCCCCAACCTCCCACCCCTGACCGTTCAAAACCCTCAGGTTGCCCCAACCTCCCACCCCTGACCCTTCAAAACCCTCAGGTTGTTTTTCAGAGTACATAGTCTCTTATGGTTCGCCTCCCCTCCCCAATGTCCATAGCTCGCTCCCCCTCTCCCAATCCCACCTCCCCCCATCAACCCCCAGTTTGTTTTGTGAGATTAAGAGTCATTTATGGTTTGTCTCCCTCCCAATCCCATCTTGTTTCATTTACTCTTCTCCTATCCCCCTACCCCACCATGTTGCTTCTCCATGTCCTCATATCAGGGAGATCATATGATAGTTGTCTTTCTCCGATTGACTTATTTCACTAAGCATGATACGCTCTAGTTCCATCCACGTCGTCACAAATGGCATGATTTCATTTCTTTTGATGGCTGCATAGTATTCCATTGTGTATATATACCACATCTTCTTGATCCATTCATCTGTTGATGGACATCTAGGTTCTTTCCATAGTCTGGCTATTGTAGACATTGCTGCTATAAACATTCGGGTACACGTGCCCCTTCGGATCACTATGTTTGTATCTTTAGGGTAAATACCCAGTAGTGCAATTGCTGGGTCATAGGGTAGTTCTATTTTCAACATTTTGAGGAACCTCCATGCTGTTTTCCAGAGTGGTTGCACCAGCTTGCATTCCCACCAACAGTGGAGGAGGGTTCCCCTTTCTCCACATCCTCTCCAGCATCTGTCATTTCCTGACTTGTTAATTTTAGCCATTCTGACTGGTGTGAGGTGATGTCTCATTGTGGTTTTGATTTGTATTTCCCTGATGCCGAGTGACGTGGAGCACTTTTTCATGTGTCTGTTGGCCATCTGGATGTCTTCTTTGCAGAAATGTCTGTTCATGTCCTCTGCCCATTTCTTGATTGGATTGTTTGTTCTTTGGGTGTTGAGTTTGCTAAGTTCCTTATAGATTTTGGATACTAGCCCTTTATCTGATATGTCATTTGCAAATATCTTCTCCCATTCTGTCAGTTGTCTTTTGGTTTTGTTAACTGTTTCCTTTGCTGTGCAAAAGCTTTTGATCTTGATGAAATCCCAATAGTTCATTTTTGCCCTTGCTTCCCTTGCCTTTGCCGTTGTTCCTAGGAAGATGTTGCTACGGCTGAGGTCGAAGAGGTTGCTGCCTGCATTCTCCTCAAGGATTTTGATGGATTCCTTTCTCACATTGAGGTCCTTCATCCATTTGGAGTCTATTTTCGTGTGGTGTAAGGAAGTGGTCCAATTTCATTTTTCTGCATGTGGCTGTCCAATTTTCCCAGCACCATTTATTGAAGAGGCTGTCTTTTTTCCATTGGACATTCTTTCCTGCTTTGTCAAAGATTAGTTGACCATAGAGTTGAGGGTCGATTTCTGGGCTCTCTATTCTGTTCCACTGATTTATGTGTCTGTTTTTGTGCCAGTACCATGCTGTCTTGATGATGACAGCTTTGTAATAGAGCTTGAAGTCCGGAATTGTGATGCCACCAACTTTGGCTTTGTTCTTCAATATTCCTTTGGCTATTCGAGGTCTTTTCTGGTTCCATATAAATTTTAGGATTATTTGTTCCATTTCTTTGAAAAAAATGGATGGTATTTTGATAGGGATTGCATTAAATGTGTAGATTGCTTTAGGTAGCATAGACATTTTCACAATATTTATTCTTCCAATCCAGGAGCATGGAACATTTTTCCATTTTTTTGTGTCTTCCTCAATTTCTTTCATGAGTACTTTATAATTTTCTGTGTATAGATTCTTAGTCTCTTTGGTTAGGTTTATTCCTAGGTATCTTATAGTTTTGGGTACAATTGTAAATGGGATTGACTCCTTAATTTCTCTTTCTTCAGTCTTGTTGTTGGTGTACAGAAATGCAACTGATTTCTGTGCATTGATTTTATATCCTGACACTTTACTGAATTCCTGTACAAGTTCTAGCAGTTTTGGAGTGGAGTCTTTTGGGTTTTCCACATATAGTATCATATCATCTGCGAAGAGTGATAGTTTGACTTCTTCTTTACCAATTTGGATGCCTTTAATTTCTTTTTGTTGTCTGATTGCTGAGGCTAGGACTTCTAGTACTATGTTGAATAGCAGTGGTGATAATGGACATCCCTGCCGTGTTCCTGACCTTAACGGAAAAGCTTTCAGTTTTTCTCCATTGAGAATGATATTTGCGGTGGGTTTTTCATAGATGGCTTTGATAATATTGAGGTATGTGCCCTCTATCCCCACACTTTGAAGAGTTTTGATCAGGAAGGGATGCTGTACTTTGTCAAATGCTTTTTCAGCATCTATTGAGAGTATCATATGGTTCTTGTTCTTTCTTTTATTAATGTGTTCTATCACATTGATTGATTTGCGGATGTTGAACCAACCCTGCAGCCCTGGAATAAATCCCACTTGATCGTGGTGAATAATCCTTTTAATGTACCGTTGAATCCTATTGGCTAGTATTTTGGCGAGAATTTTTGCATCTGTGTTCATCAAGGATATTGGTCTGTAGTTCTCTTTTTTGGTGGGATCCTTGTCTGGTTTTGGGATCAAGGTGATGCTGGCCTCATAAAATGAGTTTGGAAGTTTTCCTTCCGTTTCTATTTTTTGGAACAGTTTCAAGAGAATAGGAATTAGTTCTTCTTTAAATGTTTGGTAGAATTCCCCTGGGAAGCCGTCTGGCCCTGGGCTTTTGTTTCTTTGGAGATTTTTGATGACTGTTTCAATCTCCTTACTGGTTATGGGCCTGTTCAGGTTTTCTATTTCTTCCTGGTTCAGTTGTGGTAGTTTATATGTCTCTAGGAATGCATCCATTTCTTCCAGATTGTCAAATTTGTTGGCGTAGAGTTGCTCATAGTATGTTCTTATAATTGTCTGTATTTCTTTGGTGTTAGTTGTGATCTCGCCTCTTTCATTCATGATTTTATTGATTTGGGTCCTTTCTCTTTTCTTTTTGATGAGTCTGGCCAGGGGTTTATCAATCTTATTGATTCTTTCAAAGAACCAGCTCCTAGTTTCATTGATTTTTTCTATTGTTTTTTTGGTTTCTATTTCATTGATTTCTGCTCTGATCTTTATGATTTCTCTTCTCCTGCTGGGTTTAGGGTTTCTTTCTTGTTCTTTCTCCAGCTCCTTTACGTGTAGGGTTAGGTTGTGTACTTGAGACCTTTCTTGTTTCTTGAGAAAGGCTTGTACTGCTATATATTTTCCTCTCAGGACTGCCTTTGCTGTGTCCCACAGATTTTGAACTGTTGTGTTTTCATTATCATTTGTTTCCATGAATTTTTTCAATTCTTCTTTAATTTCCTGGTTAACCCATTCATTCTTTAGAAGGATGCTGTTTAGTCTCCATGTATTTGGGTTCTTTCCAGCTTTCCTCTTGTGATTGAGTTCTAGCTTCAGAGCATTGTGGTCTGAAAATATGCAGGGAATAATCCTAATCTTTTGATACCGGTTGAGACCTGATTTGTGACCCAGGATGTGATCTATTCTGGAGAAGGTTCCATGTGCACTAGAGAAGAATGTGTATTCTGTTGCTTTGGGATGAAATGTTCTGAATATATCTGTGATGTCCATCTGGTCCAGTGTGTCATTTAAGGCCTTTATTTCCTTGTTGATCTTTTGCTTGGATGATCTGTCCATTTCAGTGAGGGGAGTGTTAAAGTCCCCTACTATTATTGTATTATTATTGATGTGTTTCTTTGATTTTGTTATTAATTGGTTGATATAGTTGGCTGCTCCCATGTTAGGGGCATAGATATTTAAAATTGTTAGATCTTCTTGTTGGACAGACCCTTTGAGTAGGATATAGTGTCCTTCCTCATCTCTTATTATAGTCTTTGGCTTAAAATCTAATTGATCTGATATAAGGATTGCCACCCCAGCTTTCTTCTGATGCCCATTAGCATGGTAAATTGTTTTCCACCCCCTCACTTTAAATCTGGAGGTGTCTTCGCGTCTAAAATGAGTTTCTTGTAGGCAACATACTGATGGGTTTTGTTTTTTTATCCATTCTGATACCCTGTGTCTTTTGATTGGGGCATTTAGCCCATTAACATTCAGGGTAACTATTGAGAGATATGAATTTAGTGCCATTATTAGCCTGTAAGGTGACTGTTACTGTATATTGTCTCTGTACCTTTCTGATCTACTACTTTTAGGCTCTCTCTTTGCTTAGAGGACCCCTTTCAATATTTCCTGTAGAGCTGGTTTGGTGTTTGCAAATTCTTTCAGTTTTTGTTTGTCCTGGAAGCTTTTGATCTCTCCTTCTATTTTCAATGATAGCCTAGCTGGATAGAGTATTCTTGGCTGCATGTTTTTCTCGTTGAGTGCTCTGAATATATCATGCCAGCTCTTTCTGGCCTGCCAGGTCTCTGTGGATAAGTCTGCCGCCAATCTAATATTTTTACCATTGTATGTTACAGACTTCTTTTCTCGGGCTGCTTTCAGGATTTTCTCTTTGTCACTAAGACTTGTAAATTTTACTATTAGGTGACGGGGTGTGGACCTATTCTTGTTGACTTTGAGGGGGGTTCTCTGCATCTCCTGGATTTTGATGCTTGTTCCCTTTGCCATATTAGGGAAATTCTCTCCAATGATTCTCTCCAATAGACCTTCTGCTCCCCTCTCTGTTTCTTCTTCTTCTGGAATCCCAATTATTCTAATGTTGTTTCGTCTTATGGTGTCACTTATCTCTCGAATTCTCCCCTCATGGTCCAGTAGCTGTTTGTCCCTCTTTTGCTTGGCTTCCTTATTCTCTGTCATTTGGTCTTCTATATCACTAATTCTTTCTTCTGCCTCATTTATCCTAGCAGTGAGAGCCTCCATTTTTGATTGTACCTCATTAATAGCTTTTTTGATTTCAACTTGGTTAGATTTTAGTTCTTTAATTTCTCCAGAAAGGGCTTTAATATCTCCAGAGAGGGTTTCTCTAATATCTTCCATGCCTTTTTCGAGCCCGGCTAGAATGTTCAGAATCGTCATTCTGAACTCTTGATCTGACATATTACCCATGTCTGTGTTGATTAGGTCCCTAGCCTTCGGTACTGTCTCTTGTTCTTTTGTTTGTGGTGATTTTTTCCGCCTTGTCATTTTGTCCAGATAAGAGGATATGAAGGAGCAAATAAACTACTAAAAGGGTGGCAAAGACCCCGGAAAAATGCGCTGTAACCAAATCAGAAGAGACCCCAAATTGTGGGGGGGGGGGGAAAGGGGATAAAAACAGCTTCTGAAAAAAAAAAGAAAAAGAAAAAGAAAGAAAAAAATTTAAAAAATAAAACAAAAAATATAAAAAAGAAAGAAAAAATATATGTATTTAGATGAACTAGTCAAAAAATGTTAAAAAAGAAAGGGGTGAAAGTTTAAAAAAAAATTTAGCAGAAGAAGAAAAAAGAAAAAAGAAAAAAAAAATTGAAAAAAGAAAAAAAAAATTGAAGTAGCCGCAAGACTAAAGAATCATGGGGAGAAAGCCATGAGTTCCGTGCTTTGCTTTCTCCTCCTCTGGAATTGCTCTGCTGTCTTAGGAATTGAATCTGCTTTCTCCTTGATAGATGAACTTCATCCTGGCTGGATATTTTGTTGATCTTCTGGGGGAGGGGCCTGTTGTAGTGACTCTCAAGTGTCTTTGCCCGAGGCGGGATTGCACCGCCCTTACCGGCGGCCGGACTAAGTAATCGGCTCGGGTTCGCTTTTGGGAGCTTCTGTTCCCTGAACGCTTTCCGTAGAGTTCCGGAGGACGGGAATGAAAATGGCGGCCTCCCAGTCTCCAGCCCGGAGGAGCCGAGAGCCTGGGGCCCCACTCCTCAGTGCGCCCCCAGAGGACAGCACCCAATCACTCCCGTATCCCCAGCCTCTAGCCGCGCTCCGAGCTCACCCAGCCTGCGACCAGTTCAAGGTAACCCCGAGCTGAGAGTAGTCTTCGGCTCTGTCTCTCCAGCCGGCTTCTCCGTTCTAACACCTGCGAGCTCTCCGACACTCTGACACCCCCGATCCTTCTGTGACCCTGCGGGGCCTGGGGCCACGCTGGCCCCGCATGGGCTTCACCCCGGTTTAGCCCCTGGAGCAATGTCCCTCAGTGGAACAGACTTTTAAAAGTCCTGATTTTGTGCTCCGTTCCTCCGCCGCTTGCCGGGAGCCGGCCCCTCCCCCCGCGGTCTATCTTCCCGTCGTTTTAGATTCACTTCTCCGCCAGTCCTACCTTTCAGAAAGTGGTTGATTTTCTGTTTCTAGAGTTGCTGTTCTTCTTCTCTTCGCTCTCCCGTTGGATTTGTAGGTGTTTGCAATGTTTAGATAAGCTATCGAGCTGATCTCCTGCTACCTGATGTAGTCTCAGGCTGCTACTTCTCCGCCATCTTGACTCCTCCCCCCATAGAGATATATATTAAATAAATATTTAAAGACTGTCTAGGATATTATGTTTAAAAGAGTTAATGTTTCACCATTTACTCTCATTTCAGTTGACTGGAACAAATATATACAAGCGTCCATTAGATGTTTTGTGTATCTGTGGCTTTAAGTTGGAGACTCTTACACAGGGAGATAAGGTTATTGATTTATAATTTACATTTAAAAAATTATAGACCAGAAAGATAATTTAATTGTAGTCTGTAGTTGTTTCCTAGAAAAAATACACGCACACCGTGCAAAGAAGCTGCCTACAGTGAGGGAGAGGTGCCCTTTTTGCTCCTCAGGCTCCAGTGGGCCTGACCTCATTCATAGAGACCTCAAATTCATTCTGTAAGTAAAAAATTGGTTACACATTATGATAGGATCATGGACTTCGTTGCAAATCTGATGGACATTATAGACCTCCCCTACCAGTAAAATATTCTTATATACATAGTGTATACAACTTATTATTTTTATTGAGGTGTAAATGACCTATAATATCCTATTAGTTTCAGGTATACATTATAGTGATTTGATATTTTTATACAGCACAGATGATCCCTATGATAAGTCTAGTTACTGTCACTGTGCAAAGTTATTACATTATTGACTATATTCCCTATACTGTATATTATAAACCTACAACTTATTTATTTTATAACTGGAAATTTGTGCCTCTTAATTCCCTTCACCTATTTCATGCCCTCCTCCCCCCAGTCCTTCTTTTCTGGTAACCATCAGTTTGTTTCCTGTACTTAGAAGTCTGTGTCTGTTTTGTTTGTTCATTTGTTTTGCTTTTTATAACCGAAGTCATATGGTATTTATCTTTCTCTATCTCACTTATTTTACTTAGCATGATACCCTATAGGCCCATCCATGTTGTTGCAAATGGCAAGATTTCATTCTTTTTTATGGCTGAGTAATATTTCATTATACACATATATACACACACACATACCACATATTCTTTATCTATTCATCCGTAGATGGACAGTTAGATTGTTTCCATATCTTTGTTACTGTAAATAATCTGCAATGTGGGGTGCCTGGGTGGCTCAGTATGTTAAGCCTCTTGCTTTCGGCTCAGGTTATATCTCAGGGTCCTTGAATCGAGTCCTGCATCAGGCTCTCTGCTCAGTGGGGAGCCTGCTTCCCCCGCCCCTGCCTGCCTCTCTGCATGCATACTTGTGATCTCTGTCTGTGAAATAAAAAAAAAGAAATCTTTAAAAAATAATGCTGCAGTGAATATAGGCGCATACATATCTCTTTGGATTGGTGTTTCACTTTCTTCAGATAAATACTTACTAGTGAAATTGCTGGATTATATGGTATTTCTTCTTCTTTTTTTTAAAAGATTTTATTTATTTATCAGTCAGAGAGAGAGAGAGAAAGAGGGCACAAGCAGGGGGAGTGGCAGGCAGAGGGAGAAGCAGGCTCCCTTCCAACCAAGAAACCCAATGCTGGGCTCGATCCCATGACCCTGAGATCATGACCAGAGCCAAAGGCAGGTACTTAACCACCTGAGTCATCTAGGCATCCCAATTGTATGATATTTCTATTCTTAATATATTTTTAAGGATTTTATTTATTTATTTGAGAGAGAGAGCACGAGAGAAGAGGGGGAGAAGCAAAAGGGGAGGAAACAAAAATCTGAAGCAGACCCTGCACTCAGCACAGAGCCTGACTCCAAGCTTGATCCCATGACCAAGAGATCATGACCTGGGCTGAAAACCAAGAGTCAGATGCCTCACCCACTGAGCCATGCAGGTGTCCCTCTATTTTTAATTCTTTGAGGAAACTCCATACTGTTTCACATAGTGGCTGCACCAGTTCACATTCCCACCAACAACAGATGAGAGTCCTTTTTCTCCACATCCTCAACAGCTCTTGTTATTTTTTTGTCTTTTGGATAATAGCCAGTCTGAGCAGTGTGAGGTGGTATCTTACTGTGGTTTTGATTTGTATTTCCCTGATGATTAGTGATGTAGAGCATCTTTTCAAGTGCCTGCTGGCCATCTGTGTGTCTTCTTTGGAAAAGTACAAATCCTTAGCCCATTTTTGAGACCAGTTATTTGTCAGTTTGTTTTTTATATTAAGTTGTATAAGTTCTTTATGTACTTCAGATATTGACCACTTTGTGGATGTATGATGTGCAAATATCTTCTCCAATTAGTAAGTTGCCTTTTTATTTTGTTGATTGTTTCCTTCACTGTGCAAAAGCTTTTTAGTCTGATGTAGTCCCATTTGTTAATTTTAGCTTTTTTTGCCCTTGCCTGAGGTGTTTGTTAAGTACTTTTTTCTTAAGATGAATAGTGGGTACATATGTGTTTGCTTAATTAGTCTTTGTTCTTTTATGCATTAATTATTTTATAATGAAAGTTAAATATAAACTAGCAGTACCCATTAGGCTGAATAATTAAAATGTAAAAAAATAATAAGATGAAACTTCTACTAATATTGTAGACTGTTTGGACTCCATCATGTAATGCATAAAAATCTTAGATAAGAAGTATTTTTAAGAAATTGCAAATATCTAATCAAGCTCAAAAAAAAGAAAGCGAAATCTTCAGGTGCTTGAAAAGAAAAATCAAAGCTAAAGCAATGAACAAAGGCTGGAGTCAGACTAGAGCTGCTGGCTGAGATCTAATGCTCCACTAGAATAGGTAAAGTGGGCTAAGTCCTGAGGATATACAGAAAATGGAACGGAAATCACTGGATAAAGACTGGATCTTGGGTGAATTGCCCCATTTGTTAATTTTGCCCATTGACTGAGGAGAAATAGTGAAGATGTTTTTATTTGTCCTGTGCCTTGTGTTGAAAAGAAAAGGCGTACATTAAGAATTACAATTCTAGGGGAACCTGGGTGGCTCCGTGGGTTAAGTCTCTGCCTTCGGCTCAGGTCATGATCTCAGGGTCCTGGGATAGAGCCCCACATCGGGCTCTCTGCTCAGCGGGGCGCCTGCTTCCTCCCCTCTCTCTCTGCCTGCCTCTCTGTCTACTTGTGATCTCTGTCTGTCAAATAAATAAATAAAATCTTAAAAAAAAATTAGAACAGGATTGCTCAAATTGTTTAAAAAGATTGTTTAGGGGTGCCTGATGGCTCAGTTGGTTAAGTGACTGACTCTTGATTTCGGCTCTGGTTGTGATCTCAGGGCTGTGAGATCTAGCTTCACCTTGGGCTCCCTTACTGGGTGTGGAGTGTGCCTGGGATTCTCTCTCCTCCTTCTTTGCCCCTCCCCCTCTGCTCTCTCTCTCTCTCCCCCTCTCTAAAAAAAAATAAAGAAAAAGAAAGTTATTTTTAAGAAAAGGAATAGGAATTATTATGAAAAAGGATACCATACAAGAAGAAAAGCAATTGATTTTTTTAAGAGAACCAAGGACACCTAGAAATTAAAAATATAATCACACAAATGAAAAATTTAAAATGTAGATTAAATAGCAGATTAGACACAAGTAAAGAGATAATCTGGAGATGAAAAACAAGGAAATTATTTAAATGCAGCACAATAGAAGAAAAATACTAAATGGAAAGTAAGAGAAATGGAGAATACTATTTTAAAAGTACAACACAGGAGCACCTGGGTGGCTCAGTGGGTTAAGCCTAAATTCTGCCTTCAGCTTAGGTCATGACCCTGGGGTCCTGGGATCGAGTCCCATATCGGGCTCTCTGCTAAGCAGGGAGCCCTTTTGCCTGCCTCTCTGCCTACTTGTGATCTCTCTCTCTGTCAAATAAATAAATAAAATCTTTTAAAAAAATAAATAGTATAACACATTAAATAGTGAGAATTTTCCTGAAGTGATAAAAACACATGAATTCACAGTTGAATTAACCCAAGTTGTGACCAAAGTAAATAGAACAAATTCACCCAGACACATGGTAAAAATATAGAATACGGAAAGAAAATTAATCTCAGAGAAAACACAGATTATATATAAAGGGATAAAAATTTGATAGACAGAAGTCTTCTCATCAAAAGATGCTAAAAGAATATGGCATAGTATTTTCAAAGTTTTTAGTAAAATTTTCAGTCAGCCTAGAACTCTGTACTCAGCTAAACTCTCAAACAAGATAAATAAATACATAGAAAATATATTTCATGAAGAAAAAAATTAAACTCAAAAGGAAGGAGTGAAGTAAAGAAGCAGTAGTTAGCAATTGCAGTGGTAAGTCTAAAGGAGCCTTAGCTAATAGTAAACAATAAAAATGAAACAATGTTCATCCTCATTAGCCATCAGGGAAATTCAAACCAAAACCACATTGAGATACCACCTTATACTAGTTAGAATGGCAAAAATCGACAAGGCAAAAACCAACAAATGTTGGAAAAGTTGTGGAGAAAGGGGAACCCTCTTACGCTGTTGATGTGTATGCAAGTTGGTGCAGCCACTTTTGAAAACAGTGTGGAGGTTTCTCAAAAAATTAAAAATAGAGCTATCCTATGACCCAAAAATTACACTACTGGATATTTACCCCAAAGATACAGATGTAGTGAAAAGGGCCATATGCACCCCAATGTTCATAGCAGCAATGTCCACAATAGTCAAAATGTGGAAAGAGCTGAGATGCCCTTCAACAGACAAATGGAAGATGTGGTCCATATACACAATGGAATATTTCTCAGCCATCAGAAAGGATGAATACCCAACTTTTGCATCAACATGAATGGGACTGGAGGAGATTATGTTGAGTGAAATAAGTCAAATAGAAAAAGTCCATTACTATATGATTTCACTTATTTGTAGCACATAAGGAATAGCATGGAGGACATTAAGAGAAGGGGAAAATGAAGGGGAAGAAATCAGATTGGGAGATGAAACATGAGAGACTATGGACTCTGGGAAACAAACTGAGGGTTTCAGAGGGGATGGGGGTGGGGGAATGGGTGAGCCTGGTCCTGGGTGTTAAGGAGGAGACATATTGCCTGGAGCACTGGGTGTTATATGCAAACAATGAATCATGGAACACTACATCAAAAACTAATGATGTACTGTATGGTGACTAACATAACACAGTAAAAAAATAGGAAAAAATCAATACACGTGTTAAAAAATAATAATAAAAATGAATAATTTGGGCTAAAATCCTCGATAACAATAATAAAGAGGAAACTGTCAGTGTCAGTTATCCAAGGTCCTTGCACTGTTTGGAAGGAAGACAGATGTTTCGATGAACCTTGAACTTGTTAACCAAAAAACCCCCAAACAAAACAGAAACAAAAAGTATAGACATACTATGAATTCCTTCTAAGCCAGTAAAGTAAAAAATAGAAAGAAAACATCATCAATTCAATAGAAATATGAAGAAAATACATGATTAACAGAAAAAATAAGATGGTAGAAATAAATTTATCTATGTTAAGGCAAAAAATGTAGAACGTGCTTTTAAAAAATAGAGCTCCTTACTCAGTTTTAAATTCTAGCAATTTGTTCTTATAAGAATGTTTCTAGGGGTGCTTGGGTTAGGTTCTACCAGGATGCCTGGTGGCCAGTAACCAGGAAGCTGTGGCCAGCTAGGAGGAATTCTGAGGCTGGTCCAGGCAGCGGCTCCAAAAAAAACCCCACAAGAAATGGGATGGAAACAGGCTCAAGATGGCTGACCAAGTAGGTTGAAGTTCATATTATTCTATTATACCACATTAATATTTTAAAATCTTCTCCCTAAGGGTACTAGGACAGGAAACCTCTGACTAAATAAGGAAGAAAAGCCAGGTAACCCACGTTCCTGAAAGAGACCACCTGCTTCCAAAAAATCCTGCCTCAAGTAACGAATATTCCACTCCTTTGTTAACAACTGTCAATGAAAGACAGAAACACAAACCCCAGTGGGCACAGCTCTCCCTTGAGTTTACCTGCTCTCACATCTTGGGATTGTACTTTTCACTTTAATAAACTTTCCTGCCTGTACTGTTTGTCCACTGTGTTGTGTCTGTCTTAAATTCTTTCTTGTGGGGAGACCAGGAGCCTCGAGGGACATCATTTAGACAGGATGGATTGAGGCCTCAGGGTCTGAGATCTTAGCAACATCCTTACCTCACGTGATTACCATTTGTGTGTGTGCGGTGAGCACAACTAAGATCTACTAACAAGGGTTATTCTTCAGTGATAAAAGAAACATTTTGATAGGAAGTTATAAGATGTCTAAGACTGCATGCACCAAAGACTACCTCTCCACTTTGGGATAATTTTCATAGACTTAATGAAGATTTATTATATTTAATTGCTATGTATTTGCTGATTAGTTATTTGAGTGAGACATTGCATCATGGCTGCTTTTCATTGGTCTTCTTGATTTATTTGTACTACACTTTACAAGGAAGGTCTCATCTGAGATTTTGGATTTAGAGCTGTCCTTTGGATTAAAACCATCATCTAGTCCCAAACCAAGAATAATATTTTACCATGTCTATTTTAATTACCTTTTGCCTTCAAGCCTTTAATTCATTTTAATGGATTTTTGTGTGCACTGTGAGATAAAGAGAAAATTTCTGTTATTTTAAAATGAACATCCCATCATCCCAGTACCATGTACTGAATGGCTTATTCTTTTCCCAACTATCTGCAATACTAAGCTGTCACATTGTTTCTAAATATATTATAGGTCTGTTTCTGAGCTCTCTTCTCTGTTCCATTGCCAATTTGCCAATCACCCTTTAGCTCTGTAATAAATCTTAATAAAACAAGTCTTCATCTACTTCCTCTCTCCCTCTTCATCCCCATCTCTTGGAACATCTTGGCAATCCTTGGCTTTAGCCTTCCCATGGGAATTTTAACATTTGTAAATTTCCTAGAAAAATCCTTAGGGAAATCCGAGTTGTGATGCATGCAATCCATACATTAACTTAGAAAGAGTTGGGATTTTAAGATTTGAATTTTCCTATCTACTAAGATATTCTTTTTATTTATTCAGATATCCTTTAATGGCTTGCCATAAAGTTTCACAATTTTCTCCATGAAAGGTTTAAACATATTTTATTAGATTAATTCCCAGGTACTTAATGTTTTTGTTGCTATGGAAATTGGACTCTTCTTAAAAAGTATGCTTGCTAACTTTTTGGTTTTTGCTAGTATTCAGAAATACAACTGAATTTTAAATATTGATTTTATAGCCAGTCACTTTGCTATATTCTCTAATTAACTCAATGATTTAAAAACTTTTGTATCTTAATATCTATGAATAAATAGAATTTGGTATCCTCCTTTCCAGTCTTTAGAGGTTTTAAAATTTATTTTCTTCCCTTAATGTACTGACAAGAATGGGAAATTTAGGTGGGTCAGAATGGGGTATCCCAGTGTGCAAGAACAGAAGTACCATGTTGGATACAAGTGGTTAGTAGTTCTTTTTTCAATCCTGATTTTTAAATGAAAATTTTCTAAAATTCCTCCATTAAAAATAATACTGCAGTAGCTTTTGCTAGATACCTTTTATCAGACAAGGAAGTAGAATTTTTTAACATGAATTTTCCAGTATCTAGTTGAATTCTAGCCTGGGGGAAGAGGTGTTAGGGGGAGAGGTTTTAGCCAAAATGGTTGGACATTCCCTTTCTTTCTTTCTTTCTTTTTCTCCCAAAACACCACACTCGTCTAGTTCTTAGAAATAGGTGTGATTCCATGAAGCAAAAAGGAGGTCAGTGACTGAACTGCTTTTATAATTTGAAGTTTCTGACAAGCTCTCCTGCTAGGCACCAGATCTCCTCGATGCTTAGTGGCTGAATAATTGCTATCCAGAATTTTTTGTAATAAGCAGCATGCCAGGGACTGGAGAAATGGACTTTCAGTGGGCAATAGAAATGGTAATTAAAAACATAGTGTGTAAAATGCTTATGATTTAGAAATATTGTCAATTAAATGAGAATCTTAACTGCCCAGTCTATGGCAAAATGTTTCACTGTTCTAGAGAAGACATATATTAGGGTGATCAGTGATCAGTTACCAGGATTCATATATCAAATTAATAATCAAGATTGGAGAAATACTCCACCTAGGTGTGGAGCATGAAAAAGCGATTACATCGTGTCGTCCACCAGGGGGCAGTAGTGTGATGTATGGAGCCCTCAAGTTCCCCCATGCTGGTGCTGAAGAGTTGAACAGGGATCCAAGCAAGAGTGCCCACTTGGAGCTCAAGTAAGGGAGCCTTGACCTGGGGCTCCCAGGTAAGAGGGTCAGTTCTGATCAGGGACAGGGTGTATTACAAAGGGACCATAAATTTCATCACTACTCTTTACTGGTCATCTTTCTAACTCTTGTCTGGGGATAAACAGACTCATTAATCAGTCAGGCTGCACAGAAACAATCCCAAACTGGTCTCAGTTGTGAAGAGAAGCATAGCCTGCAATTGTAAGGAAACAACCAAGTCACTTTCTAGAGTTGTAGGGCACAGGATGGATCCTCATGATTGCTTTCTGGGGAGTTCCCCTACTTCCAGCTCCAAAGTTTGTGAGTAGGGTGGGTGAACCTGAGAAGAGTTCTGCTCCCCCAAAAGGAGCAGAATGAGAGGAAATGACAGGAATGAGAGGAAAATGAACAGATATAGTGAACTTTCTTCCAGGAAAAGAAACAGAAAGCTTTAACTGGGACACAGAGCATTTAATTGAGTAGATGTTAGAGTTTTAGGCTAGGAGTGAAGATTAGCTCTGTTAATCCATACAAAATGTGTGAAGCAGAATAGGAAGATAGAGATGGGTTGAAATGGAGTATTCCAATGTGCAGAAATAGAAGCACCAGGAGTATTTTGTTTCCTTTTCTAGAGCGTGGTGGGTAAGAGATCAGAGGGTCTGTTCATATCATTGATCAAATAATCCTGAAATGTAAAGGCATTTACATTTAGTCATATTACATACAGTCATATGTACATTACATACATACATACAGTCAATTACTTTAGCATTTCAGCATTAATTGTGTGTTCTAATGTTTACCCATCTCTCTTGGTTGTTTCTCCTTCTACCTTCTCCAATTCCTCAGTAACAAGTTGAAACTTGACAATTGTGAAAGGATTTTTTAAAAAGCTCTAGGTTGGTAAATAAATAAGGAACAAACTTTTGTTGCTATTGGATAGATAAGAAATGACATGATTTGTGAGGCTTAGTGCCACATGAAAATGCAGAGTTCTCATTTTTAAAAAAAACAGGAAAAATTGCTGTTAAAGTACTAATATATAAAGCTTTTCCTTTTAAAACTATTTCATTACTGTAGTGATCCAAAGGAGCACTTGCACCCCAATGTTTACAGCAGCAATATCCACAATAGTCAAACTATGGAAAGAGCCCAGATGTCCACTGACAGATGAATAGATAAAAAAGATGACATGTGTATACACAGACACAGACACACACACACACACACAGGAATATTACATAGCCATCAAAAATGAAATCTTGCCATTTGCAGTGACATGGATGGAACTAGAGAGTCATATGCTAAGTGAAATAAGTCCATCAGAGAAAGACAATTATCATATGATCTCACTGATGTGAGGTATTTAAGAAACAAAACAGAGGGTCACAGGAGAAAAGAGGAAAAAAAATGAAATGAGCTGAATCTAGAGAGGAAGACAAACCATGAGAAACTCTTACTAATAGGAAACAAACTCAGGGTTGCTGGAGCAGAGGGGGGTGGAGGGATGGGGTAAATGGGTGAAGGACATTTGGGTATGTGTTATAATGAACACTGGGTATTATATAAGACTGATGAATCACTGACCTCTACCTCTGAAACTAAAAATACATTATATGTTAATTTAAAAAAACTATTTCATTACTTAAAAGATATAATAGAGATAATTATCATTTTCAGTAAAGAAAAATTAAAATTTGAATTTTACCATTCATCTTTATATTGTGCTGTGCCAAGTTCAATAATTATTTAACTCCTATGTGGCATCACCAGTATTTCACAGTTCATATATCCATATGCATTTCATTCTTTTCTAAGCAACTGAGATTACAAAACTGATTCATTCTGCCAGTACTCTCCCTTTGGCTTACTGAAGAATGAGGAAGAACTAAAAGGAAGGACTATGGCTCATCCTATCATTCCTTTTTCTTTTATGTCATAAATTTTAGCCAAATAGTATGAATGGGAAAGAATCTGATTTTGTGTTTCTGAGAATACCCTTACTTTCATTCATCATTTGAAGTGAGTTCTGGTTCAAATGAAAAGCAGGACCTCTAGGAGCTGTCAGGTCCCCACTTGTTTAGTCTGAAATATGCTGATATAGAATGAGCAAATAATTCTGGCAGATTCACAGTATATGGGAGTTCAGAGAGACCCAAGCTTGTACATGTTTAGTTTGTTTTGGAAACTACATAGCAGTTACTGGTCCTCTCTGTAAATGTTGGCAAGGTACAAAGGATATGCTCACATGCGCCTTCTCCATTCCACTGGCTCATTGAACTTCACTTACAAAACGTAAGTTCAAAGGTGAAATTTTGAGAATTAGAGGTGGCAACAGCAGAGTTTTTGACCAACCGCAGGGTGCTTCTGAGAGTGGTACTTCGTGTCCTTGTACTTATTGCCTGCCTATGAAGCTGGCCCCGACATTGTCTTTCCTGATCGCGCGTCCAAATTCCAGCCTGGCTATTACTTACTATCTGGGCTGCTAAAGATTGAGCTGCTCTTGGCATTGACTTGCTTAGGGTAAACACAGAAGTAGAAGCAACAGTGGAGCAGATTCTGTCTGGGATTTGGAAGATGATTCTCTTTGGGATGACTTGTCTTCTCTCAGACCAGAAAGAGGTCCGAGACCCAGAGGAGGTCTTGTAGATGACCTGGAATGTCACATTTGACACACACCCCTGCACAGTTGACATCCCTCACATAATTAGGGACTGTCTTTCAGTGAGAAAACACTGAACTCTGCTGGAATTCATACAAGTCTCATCAAAGGTCTGGAACTTCCATGGCCTCGTTATCGCTTTTATGGTGACTCCTAATCCTGCATCTCTAGCACAGAGACATTTTCTTTGAACTTCAAACCACAATTCCACCCAGCCACACGGCTCTCCACCAGAATACTTCATTCACACCTCAAATTCAAAATATCCAACTCTGAACTCATTGCATTATTCCTCAAATAGTCCTCTGTTCCTTCTTCAGGAATTTCCCTTTTGGTGGGCAGCTTACACTGCCCCAGTCTCCTCTTCGTCTTTACATCACTCCTCAGCTGGAAACCAAGGGTACAGAGACTAGCTTTTAACCATGTCTTGAATCCAGACCCCTCTCTTCCTTCCCACTGTCCCAGCATGATTCAGTTCTTTGCTAGCTCTCTCTTGTACTTATTCCCTTCTCCAGACTCATCCTTTCCCAAATGTTCCCAGACTGCCAATAGACTTTTTTTTATCTTGAAAAATACAAACCTTATAAAATATTCCAAGCATTGAAGTCTAAACTAGTTTATAGTAGAACCTGTGTACCTATCACCAAGCTTTGCTAAGTCTTAATTTGTCAAATTTGCTTCATTTTTTGAAAAGGTATTATTTATTTGAGAGAGAGAGAGAAAATGAGTGGGAGGGAGTGGCAGTGGGAGAGGAGAAGCAGATTCTCCCCTGAGCCAGGAGCCCAATGCGAGACTCGATCCCAGGATCCTGGGATCATGACCTGAGCTGAAGGCAGATTCTTAATTGACTACGCCTTATTATTATTTTTTAAAAAGAAATAAAACATTACAAATATAGCAAGAGGCACTGGTATATATCCCTCTGTCCCGTTGCCCTCCCTTTTTTCCCAGAGAGGACTATATTTGGTGTCTATCCTTCCTGTTTTGGTTATTATATGCTTACTATATGTGAATTTTTATATGTAACACATGTGTTCTTATGAATTTAAAAATTTTCACATAAGTGATATCATACTGTACTTATTCTGCAACTTTCTTACTCAACTGAACACTGTATTTTTGGAGTTTAATTATGGCAAAACTTGCCATTTCAGTAATTTATTTCAATCTTTCTATTTTAGTTTAGTCATTTAGTATTTCATTATTTGAATATAACTAATTTGGTTATCCAGACTTTTGTGATCATATTGAGCTTTCCACCTTTCACTATTACAAATGATATGACAATTAATATTCTTTTTTTTTTAACTTTTTTTTTTAAGATTTTATTTATTTATTTGACAGATAGAGATCACAAGTAGGGAGAGAGGCAGGCAGAGAGAGAGAGAGGAGGAAGCAGGCTCCCTGCCAAGCAGAGAGCCCGATGCGGGGCTCGATCCCAGGACCCTGGGGTCATGACCTGAGCGAAAGGCAGAGGCTTTAACCCACTGAGCCACCCAGGCGACCATGACAATTAATATTCTGACCCATACTTCCTGGTACAAATTAAAAGTTTTTCTAGAATATAGCTCTGAAAAATGGGATTGGTAGGGCACATCTCCCTTAATCACATGTTGTCTCACTGTTCTGTAAAGTGGTTGCTCTGATACACATTTTGTCCAGCAGTTTCACTCTTGTTCAACAGCTCTGTTTGCACTTGGAACTATCAGTGTTTACATTTCTTTTTGTCACAGTGTTGGGCCTGTAATAGTATACTCTTGTCATTTTAATTATTTTCTCTAATTATTAGGAAATATATATTACCTATTTGTATGCTTATTGGCCAGCCAATTGTTATTTCCTCTGAATTGCCTGTTTATATCACCTACTCACTTTTCTGGTTATTGTTGTTGCATTGTTTGCTTTTTACTTAATCTTCTGTTGGCTATGTGCATTGCAAATTTCTTCCCCCTATGATTCGTGTTCTCATTTTGTTTATAGTGTCTTTTAAGACGTAGATGCAATGTAACAAAATATATCCATTTTCTTTATGATTCTTGATATTGTTGTGTCTCTGTGTTGTTGAAGCACTCCTTTTTTATTCCATAGTGTTAGAAAATTCTCCTGTATTTTCTGCTGAAAAATGCAAAACTTTTGCTTTTTACATTTAGATAAAAACTTAATCCACCTGGAACTTTTTTCATGTATGACAAGGTATAGGAATATGATTTTATTCTTTCCATGCAGATATCATTATCGCTAAGAAGGAATAACTCCCTAATATGACTGAATATCCAGTCAATATAAAAATCACCTCATATCATTCATGGTGTGTTTTTCTATTTCTCCATCAGTCTATTCATTATTCCTTCTATCCATCCATCCAACCATCCGTTCATCTCAATGATGTGATCCACGAAGACCCAGACCCATTCTTTTTATTTCCCTGTGAAGGGTCAAAGGCTTTCTAGTTGGAGATATAATTTGTGTTCTGCTTCCTCTAGGCTTCTTTTCTCTACAGTCTTTACCTGGTTCTCCATCATGGTCTGGGCTTCTGGAGTTGGTTTTGGTAGGTTTGGGTATTATTTCCTAATTACATATGCATTAATGATTGCAATATTCCGACTCATAATTATGCTGTAGGCTTGGGTTATGGGTGTTTTTATTTCCTTCCCTTGTTGATATTTTGGGAGAGTATAGAGAGACATTTGGATTTAGATGTTCCTTAGAATTCAATATTCTGTAGAATTAGTTTTTCTAATCCAAACTTCACGCCTCCAAATAGAGAAACTATTCCTTTTTGTATCTTATTCTTTTCTTTTGGATTCTTTGTCCTCTTTATTGAAGTACGCTAGTGAAGACTCATGGGTCCAGGCAGGTCGGCAAGGTTAGGTTATGATGAAGTAATTCCCACATGAACTTAGTAGAACAAAGCTTTATTTCTTGATCACCGCCATATTCCACAGGAGTTGGAAGGGAGCTCTGCTCACTAGTCATTCAGAGACAAAGGCTCCATCTCACATGCTTGTCCACAATTATGGTGGCAAGAGAAAGAGTTGTACACAGGCTCATGAAACTACTGGAAATGACACTTTTAACTTTTGCTTATAATTTATTGGTCAAAGCAATCACCTAGCTGTGACTAATCTCAAAAGTGAATCAAGAGAATTGGGAATAGTTCTAGTAATAATGATTATCTGTATTTTGGTGTATATATCATTAACTAGACTGTATTTGTTTATGTTTTTAAGGTACATTTAATATACAGTGAAATTAAAAAATATCATTGTCTAATGAGTTCTGAAAAATGTATAAGTCTTTTTCCCCAAACCTTCACCAAAATATAAAACATCATCATCACCCCCAGAAAGTTCTGTTGTGTCCCTTCCCAATCAATTCTGACATTAACCTGTAAAGGCAACCCCATCCTGACATTTTTATCAGCATAGATTAGTTTTGCTGATTCTGGAACTTCATAAAAAGAGAATCATGTCATATTTACTCATTTGTGTCTAGTTCCTTTCACAAGGATAATGTTTTTGATATTTATCTATGTTATTGAGAGTATCAGTAGTTTGTTTCTTCTTATTGCTGAGTGCAATTCTATTGTATGGATATACCGCAATTTATTTATTGTCCTATTGGTGAAATTGGGCTTCTCCAGTTTCTAATTCTTAGAAATAAAATTTCTATAGACATTTGTGTAAAGACATTTTGTGGACATGTGGACATGTACTTTTATTTCTCTTTATTAAGTATCCTGAAATGGGATTGATGGGCCACAGGGTAGACATGTTTAATTTTTTTTTTTAAGATTTATTTATTTGACAGACAGAGATCACAAGTAGGCAGAGAGGCAGGCAGAGAGAGAAGAGGAAGCAGGCTCCCCGCTGAGCAGAGAGCCTGATGTGGGGCTCGATCCCAGGACCCTGAGATCATGACCCGAGTTGAAGGCAAAGGTTTAACCCACTGAGCCACCCAGGCGCCTGACACTTTAAATTTTATTTTATTTTTTATTTATTTATTTATTTTATTTTATTTTATTTTTATTTTTATTTTAATTTATTTAATTTTATTTATTTATTTATTTATTTATTATTTTATTTATTTATTTATTTAATTTATTTAATTTGATTTAATTTTATTTTATTTTAATTTAATTTTATTTTAATTTAATGACATTTCTAGAATTTTTTCCAAAGATGTCACACCATTTTACATTCTACCAACAATATATGAGACTTTGAGTTGATCCATATCCTTGTCAACATTTGATATTATCATTCTTTTAAATTTGAACCATTCTAGGAGTTTTGATTAAGTGGGATTTCATATTTATTTTATTCCATCTATAATTTGCTGTGCTTTTCCAATCTGAAAACAAGTTTTTCATCAATTCTGCAAATTCTATCATTAGCTCTTGAAATAGTGCTTCTTTCCCATTTTCCATAGGTTTCCTTTAGAACTCCTCCTAGATGTATGCTAAAAATTTTCATTCTCTTCCACATTTATAACTGTTCTTTCACATTTTCCAACTTCTTATACCTCATTATTGCATTCCAGGAAATGCCCTGAGATCTATCTTCCTTTTTCCTATTTTTAAAGATTCAACTGTGTCTAATTTGTTTAACAATTTTCTCGTTTTGACTCATTCACCTCTGACTTTTTCCATTTTATAATTTACCTTTTTAAAGTGCATTTGTTAAGTCTCTCTATCCTTACATTTGTTTTCTTTTGTCGAATCTTACTCAGAGTCCTTTATTTCTCTGTTTATAAACTTGGATCTTGATCTCAACATGAGCAAAACCTTATTTGTAAGAATTCTGTATAGCTTGGTTTATTTACTTTCGCTTTCATAAAGTTTCATAATTTGTATGCTAGATTCCCAAGGATGTCACTGGTAGGGAAATTTTTTTGGCTTTTGTTCCCTGCCCTGGGGTGTTTAAACATTACAGAGAATATGTGTTTGACTCCATACTTATATTAGGGCTACTGTAAAGTTTAAAATTCTTGAGAGAGAGAGATTTTATTCCTTGCTGAGCCGAGGAAGAGACAGTAAACCTGCTTTGTCATCTTTCTGGATTGGTGCTATCCAGTCTATCCCTCTGAGGTTGAAGTCCTTCCAGAATCACAGCGGTATGTGGGATCTCACTTGCAGCTCCCTACCTTGATGGAACATCCTCTCCTATGTCCCTGTCATCATTAGATCCAAGTTCCAGATTGCTGGGATTTATTATTCCCTGTCTTCTATGGCATAATCATTATACTAGGTTTCAATTCCTTCTTCATTTTTGGGCTCTAGGGTTTTTAATATTTTGTTGGGAGCACAGGTCTGCATTTAAAGAGATATTTATTATGTTTTACTCTATTTTTCTAGGTGTTCACAGTAATTAGAAGGGTTTAGAAAAAGGTTATTATGGTATATAACCTCTAAATATAGCAGTCAATGATTCCTCCCATTTTTAAATGCTTATACTGCTCCCTCCAATAATAAGCTGAATCTGTTTTGCCTCCTTCTGAGTTTTACCAATAGGATGTGGTGGGAATAATATTCTGGGACTTCTGAGCCAGGATCTTAAGAGTTCCATCAACTTTGGCTTTCCTTCCCTTGGAGCCTGGCCACTATGCTATAAGAAAATGTAGGCTAGACTAAAGATTGGTTAGTGCCCACAGGGAAAGAAGCCCTGGGGGACGAGAGGGCATCTTTGGACATAACAACCCTGGCCCAGCTCTCAGCTAAATGAAGGTACATTAGTAACCCTAACTGACGTCATGTGAAGAGGAATGAACCAGCTGAGCTATGCTAAATTCTTGACTGACAAGATCATGAGAAATAATAAATTGTTGCTTTAAGCCTTTACATTCTAAGGTGATTTGTTTCACAACAACAGATAAGGACTACTTGCCAGAAAACATAAAAGGTCTTTCTCACATGTAAATCTATTATATTGTCTTTGCTGCATCTCATACCCATGGTATAGTAGAAAAAACAGACATGAACATATGCAATTTAAATATGATCTAATAAATACTGTAATAAAAGCATGCAAACAATGCCATGGGGACACCCAAACTAGCCCTGGGGAAAGGGCAAAAGGCATCAGTCACAGAGAGTTAGTTATTCATAATTTTTTTTTGACTAATTCTCCTGTTTCTTTTAGACAAGTGACAATGTCTCATCATTTTTGAATGTCCATAGCCTAGTGTGGTTTTGGGTACATAGCTGGCATAGATTGGTGAATGAACTTTATGTGGTCTGTTTTGGAAAAAACATATCAACCATTGTCCCTAATTTCAATTTACTGAAGGTATACAATTGATACATTGTTAAAATAGATTTTCCATGACTCAAGATTTTGGTACCCATAACTAAATAGTGACATGGTGTGATTTCAATGATTTTATGTGATTTTATGAAATCACATAATGATTTCATTATGAGTGATTTTATGAAATAAAACCTCTAGCATTCTTTCTCATCTTTTGGCTAGAGTCTCAGATTTCAATTAAGTATGCTATTCCTTTAGCGAAGAGCTTTGAGGCTAGCCCAAATATAGTTCTCCATTCCTGGGGCAAGAGTATCTCTTTAAGCTATGATGAGTATTTCACTGAAATATGATTGGGTTTTATATTTTTCCAGAGAATTTGTTTAGGTGGAAAAAAAAAAGAGGAAGAGGCCATCTTAGGTTGTGAAGGGAGCTGCTAAAGATGGTCATTCCCTCACTGCAGTTTAGTGGGGGGACTGGTCCTGGGCCTCTTAAAATGAAAAAGAGAAAAGTAGATAGAAAGACAGTGTATCATTATACTCCGCATGTGTCCATACATTTGCCCAACTGGGGACAAGTATTCATTTCTCCAAGAGTTTA
Organism: Meles meles; assembly: GCF_922984935.1. Classification (NCBI taxonomy): domain Eukaryota; kingdom Metazoa; phylum Chordata; class Mammalia; order Carnivora; family Mustelidae; genus Meles; species Meles meles. The sequence continues at coordinate 75,524,311 of NC_060074.1, forward strand.
AAATTTGTTATGTTCTTACAAAGTACTCTGTATACTAGTTCCATGGGACACATAGTTGTTCTTGTATGTTGGTTTTTTAAGAAATCATTTAAGCTAATTAATTTTTAGAAATTATGGTAAAATACAAAAAATTATCACTGTAACCAGTTAAAAAAAGATTTTATTCATTATATTTATTTATTTATTTATTTATTTTGGGAGGGGGGAGAGAGCACGAGCTGGGGGAGTGGCAGGCAGAGGGAGCGGGAGAAGGGAGTCCAGGACCCTGGGATGGTGACTTGAGCCAAAAGCTGACGTTTAACTGACTGAGCCACCCAGGTGCCCTCCTGGGTAAACTCTTTAAATGTACAGTTCAGTGGCATTAAGTACATTCACATTATTGGGCAACCATCAACACCTTCCATCTCCAGAGGTTTTTCATCTTGCAAAACCAAAATTCTGTACCCATTATCAACAATTCCCCATGTGTCCCCTACCCAGGCCCTCTAAACCATCATTCTACTTTCTGCCTCTCTGAATCTGACTACTCTGAGTATCTCATACAAATGGAATGATGTAGTATTTTTCCTTTTGTGACTGGCTTAGCATAATGTCTTCAGGTCCATCCATGTTGCAGCATGTGTCAGAATTTCCTTCTTTTTTTTTTTTTAAGGTTCAATAATATTCCATTGTATATATATATCACATTTCCTCTATCCATTCATTTATTGATGGGTGCTTGAGTTTTTTCCACCTTTGGCTGTTGTAAATAACGCTGCTGTGAACATGGCTATACAAATATCTGTTGAAGTCCTTGCTTTCAACTCTTTGAGGGCACACCCAGAATTGTAATTTCTGGGTCATATGGTAATTTTATTTTTAACTTTTGGAGGAACAGCCAAACTATTTTCCATAATGGTGACACCATTTTACATTCCTAACAGCCATGCATGAGAATTCCAGTTTTACCGCATCCTTGTTAACACTTGTTATTTTCTGTTATTTTGATAGTAGCCATCCTACCAATGTGAAGTATTATCTCATTGTGGTTTTGATTTGCATTTCCCTGGTATGTTGGTTTTTAGAACCTTCTTTCCAACATTTGTTATTACTTCTTCTAGAGGAGCCAGACGTCTCAAGACATAGAAAGTTAATGATATTAGAAAAAATGATAATCCCTCTATAGTAGGAAATCAAAATGGATTTTGGTGTCTGATGGTGAAAACTTGGGATATATGTATTTTAATTTTAATACATGTACAGAGAGGCACTGGATTTCCCTTTATGGCCCTTTAAAGACTGGAGTCCCTTGCGTGAAGAGGTATGGTGCTGGTAGCCTCCAGGGTGTACGAGAAGGCTGTGGATTTGCTTGCCTCAGGCCCTGGCCTGCAGACCTTGGAGAAGGTTTAAAAATAGCAGGTTACCTGTGTTCTGTTTTCAATCCCATTGATTCTCACAACTGCATAGAATTCCTAGCTGGAGAATTTGAGGAAGAAAACGGTTTCAGGGTTTCCTGTTAATTCTGATAGGAGGACTGGGATGCAGTACCAAAAATCACAATTCTCTCATATCCTGTGAACTCAGTTTAACTGTAAAGAGAATGACTGAAAAACTGAAAAATAGGATCACATTGAAGATATGGACTCTTATTATGGGGCCAGAAGAAAGGAAATATTTATTATGTGCGAGGCATTTGGTTAGATAGGTTTCACATAGGAGTTTATAAGTTATGTATTACTTTGTTTTATTAAAAAAATAAAGGTTAGTAATTTGTCAAGGTCACAGGACTAATTAGTGCTAGAAACAAAACTAAAATCCAAGTTCAATTCTAAACCATGCTACCTCTGGAAATGTCTATTATGCACTGGGCATAATTATGGTTATTTTTATTATACTCCCTTCAATGACTGAAAAGAGATCATCTTTGCAATTCATAGGTTAGGTTACTTTGGTATCCTTGGAGGTATTATGGCATTTTCAAAGACTCTAAAAACAACCCAGTTAAGAAAGGATGCTGATTCTGACATGCTGCTTATTAAAAAGTGAATAGCTGGATGTTCCATGATTTATTTACAAATGCTTGAGCTTGTCCAAATCAGAGAAGTAGACTTGGCATGATCTTGTTTATCAGAATCAGGGGCCAGGGAATGTAAACCCCAGAAAAATTAGGATTTTTATCTTTCAAACTCTTTGTGCAGTGAGTTGAATATAATAAGGCCGTGCAAGCCAAGCGGTAATTATACCACTGTTTATGAGTTTCTGTTCTAATACCATTTTGTTTACTTCACTCACATGTTGACCAAAGAAACACTTAGAATATATTAAAAATATAAAACCTGCCCTACAATAACACTCAATTGCCTGTCATATGATGACAATGCTCAGGGGGACCTTTTATCTAAGGATTTCACAGTGCTTTGTATGCTCATTAACTCGTAACCCATCTGTTTTGTTCCATTTTATAGCAGAGAAATGGAGGTACCACGGAAATCACACAATATGTTGGTGCAGTAGCTTAATAGAGACATTTTCAGATTCTGAGCATTCAGCCTGTTCATTCCTAATCTGAATTCACCAGATATGGTGAGCAAGGAACATGATAGCTCTACCAAATGCTTTTTATGTATTAACTCATTTATACCTTTAAGAATTCTATGAAGTAGAGCTTTTATTATCAGATGGAAAAATTGAAGACTAGAGAGGCTAGTTTATTTGCTGTTAATTTATAGTAAGTATTGGAGCTTGGATTCAAACTAGGCAGAGCCCAAGTTTTTACTCATTGCCTCACATTGCCTCTCAAGATAATGGAAAGTCTTGTATCTTTATTTTTTATTTTTTTTATTTATTTATTTATTTTTTTTTTCAGCGTAACAGTATTCATTCTTTTTGCACAACACCCAGTGCTCCATGCAAAACGTGCCCTCCCCATCACCCACCACCTGTTCCCCCAACCTCCCACCCCTGACCCTTCAAAACCCTCAGGTTGTTTTTCAGAGTCCATAGTCTCTTATGGTTCGCCTCCCCTCCCCAATGTCCATAGCCCGCTCCCCCTCTCCCAATCCCACCTCCCCCCAGCAACCCCCAGTTTGTTTTGTGAGATTAAGAGTCATTTATGGTTTGTCTCCCTCCCAATCCGTAAGTTCTAATATATTTAAAGATACAAGACTCAAGAATAAATGAAACAAGATGGGATTGAGTCTTGTATCTTTAAATATATTAGAACTTACTGATTCTAGAAAAAGCAGTCATTTTGCTCTGACACGTATAAAGTTATGGATCAGTGAATTAATCACAGTCTTCCAGAGAAACAGAACCAACAGGACATGTGTGAATGCAAATACATAAATAAAGAGAGTGAGAGAGAGAGAGAGAGATTGATTTTAATGAACTGGCTTACATGATTGTGGAGGCATTCAGTGTTTGTTAAGTCCAGAACTTCAGGGTAGGTGGGGAGGCTGTAGATCCAGGGAAGAGTTGCAGTCTGAATCCAAAGGCAGTCTTGGCAGAATTTCTTTCTTTTTTTTTTTTTTTTTAAAGATTTTATTTATTTATTTGACGGAGAGAGAGATCACAAGCAGGCAGAGAGGCAGGCAGAGAGAGAGGAGGAAGCAGGCTCCCTGTGGAGCAGAGAGCCTGATGCGGGGCTCGATCCCAGGACCCTGAGATCATGACCTGAGCCGAAGGCAGCAGCTTAATCCACTGAGCCACCCAGGCGCCCCTTGGCAGAATTTCTTGTTGCTTGAAGGAAGTTAGTCTTCGTCCTAGTAAGACCTTCACCTGATTGGGTGGGACCCACCTATATTATGAAAAGTAATCTGCTTTACAAAAAGTCCACTGATTTAAATATTGGTCTCATATAAAAAAACACATTCATGGAGACATCCAGAATAATGAAAATTACTTTTGATAATTAAAGAATAATGAAAATAATTTAATTAATTTTTTAAAAAAGATTTTATTTACTTATTTGACACAGAGAGAGAGGAAGATAGAGAGACAGTGAGAGAGGGAGTACAAGCAGGGAGAGTGGGAAATGGAGAAGCAGGCTTCCTACTGAGCCGGGAGCCTGACGTGGGGCTCGATTCCAGGATCATGACCTGAGCCGAAGGCAGTCACTTAACCACTGAGCCACCTAGGCACCCCAGAATAATGTTTGATCAAGTACTTGGATACCATGACTCAGACAAGTTGACCCATAAAATTAACCACCACAATTAGATAATACCGGGGGGGGGGGGGGACAGTTTTCCTGATGATTGCTAAGCCCTCATCTGATCCTCCAGTCAAAATAGGGCAAAAATTTCAGTTTCTGTATATAAATTAGCACTTAGAGCCTTGCTTTTATAACCTCATGGGCCTTTGTAACCTCATGGGCTGTGTGAGGTAGAGGGCTATTCCCAGGACTGTCTGTTGTTGGCCTTATTATCTTGAGCATACTATTGGGGATCTGACCCTGGTGTCAGGGTCCATTATTCCCTCCACCAGTCATTTTTCATAGCTCTGGGATATGAACAACCTACGCTGTGGATTATCTCAGTCGTCTGATTCATGTATTGGTACTCTCTTCCATTTGACCTTCCCTCGGAGACTCGCCTGATTTTGGTTTCCCGTCTTCTGTGGTTTGTTCTCTCCACTTCTCAAGGTGACTAACCCAAGAAATCTAGAAATTCTAAACATAATTCCTAACTTCCATGGGAACAAAGGAAGCAAAGCTAAATTGTTACTCTTTTAAATTTAGGTCTTCTATTTTAAGCCTCCCTGGGGTTCATGCTGGGCACTTATTGGTGGTTCAGCAAGCAGATTAATGTATTTATAACTTTATTTGGCTAACCCCTTTGGCTTTTCTATTTCCTCATCTATAAAACTGTGATAATATTGTCTGATTTTTCAGGTATATTGGTAGGTACACATGAGAATATTCATAGTGTAATGCCTTGAAAAGTAAACTTCTCATATGTATGTGACATCTGTACTTTCTAGAAGCAGTTCCTTGCCTATGGCTCCAAAGCAGTGACTTATACCTTGGTCACCAGAACAGTCACAGGGTTACATCAGACCACTCAGAAGAAGGAAATTCTGACAATCAGAGGAAGATGAGGCGGTCAGAGGGAACTAGTTACAACTGGGGTGGGGTTGGGGGTGGGGGTGCTGCTCTTGGTGCCCCTTACATGGTATGTTATAGGTGCTAGTATTTTGCTTCCATGGAAGACTGGCTCTGTTCCATGTGTATGTGGACATATTGCCTGGATTCTATTTAGGAACAAATAAAACTAGTTAAGAAATTATGGACATTTGACTGGTACAAATGGAACAAGAGAACACTTATAAATGGCATTGCAAGAGTATGAACTTGAAATCCTATTTCTTAATGCACAGATAAGGGATGCAGGAGGCACTGACCTATATATGGATTAAATTAAAAAGTCAATACAGTTAATATTTGTATTTATTGAGCAGTCAGTGCTATACCAGTTATGGTTCTAGGCTCATTATATGTGACAGTTCATTCAATTTTCATAGCAATCACATGAGGAAGATGAGGAAACTGAGGCACAGAGAGATAAATGCTTTGCCCTATGTCACATGGTTAGCAAGAGGTAGAGTCAGAAGTTGAACCCAGCCAGGCAGTTTGACTCCAAAGCCTATGCCTTTTTTTTTCTTTTTTAAGATTTTATTTATTTGACACAGAGAGGGAAAGAAAATACAAACAGGGGGAGCAGCAGGCAGAGGGAGAAAGAGAAGCAGGCTCCCCACTGAGAAGGGAGCCCCATACGAGGCTACTGTCCCAGGACCCCAGGATCATGACCCAAGCTGAAGGCGGATGCTTAACTCACTGAACCACCCAGATGCCCTCAAAACCTATGTTTTAGCCAGTAGTGTAGATTAAGGAAAGTGTTTCCTGAATATCAAAAGTCCATACAAAATCAAGGTGTTACGGTCATGATTATGACTAGAAGGTGCATTAGAGATAATCTATCAGAACCTTCATCTTGCACCTAAGGGAACACGACTGGTAAACTGACCTGCCCAAGATCACAGGTGAACTCATTTGCTGTACATGCTCCATCCATATTGTCAGCACCCCGTACCACCCTCACCCTATTATACTGGGAGCATGAATTCTAACAATTGTGTTGCAATTCTCTTTCCTGCCAATGCCGTCATAAAATCTTTCAGTGCATTGAAAGAAAGAAAATGTTGGCAAACCAGAGAAATGGTTTTAGATAAACAGTAGCAAAGGGACAACAATCTCTCCATGACTGAGCCTGCTTCTTGGAGTAGGGTTGGTCCTAAGATCACCTAGTCTGTGTGGCTTCCTGACAGTGTGGGCTTGGATGAACACCTGCACATTGACAGACTGCCTCCCACCCCCACCTCCCTCCCCTCCTTTCCAAGAGTCCTGTGTGGAGATGTCTCCCTTAAGGACTGCTTTCGGTATTTGTTTTAACCATCATGATAATGTTAAATGGAAAGATGCTAAAAACATTAGTTCAATAAGCTGACGTTTACTCCAGAAGTACCTCCATATCTTAGATTAACTCCAGTTCCAAATCCCAAATCGTGATTTAAAGAACGTCATTATTAGGAATAACTTGGGTGTCCCTGGGTCTCCCCGGCCTGTGGGAATAAACAAGATCCCTGAAGTGTTCACGTCCATGTTTTACTGACATGGTGCTGGGCTCCTTGCTTGGACAATCCCCCAGCTCCCCAGACTTTGGTGGGTCTCCCATGAGTGTTCTACATGTGTGACACTTCTTGACATCCATGCTCTGCGGGGCACAGCTGTGCTCTGCAGGGCAGTCGTCCAGGGCTGGTGGCCGTCCTTCCAGTGTCTGGGGTGGAGGGGATGAGACTATCTATTTCTCAGAATGAAGTCCAGACACAGGATCCCAGAGCGATGTCATTTGGGGGCCAGTGAGTTATGGGATTGGGTACAGCCGCGTCCTCTCTGCCAAGAACAAACTCGTGTCCACGGCACTGGGTAGGGGTGCCATCCTCACTCGATTCTAAGAAGTAGAAACTCTAAAAAAAAGTGCCCCCCCTGAATCCACGGAACCATAGATGGTGAGGCACAGGTAAATTTCTAGGAGTCTGAGAACATCCTGCGATTGTGCAAGAAACCGAGTGTTGTAGATGCATATGTAAATTTTTCCGTGGAGGGGTCTAATACTTTCAGCAGATTCTCAAAGGGGTCCATGAGCTGTCTCCACCTCACTCCCTAAGGCGTTGTTGTCAGGTTAAGCTCCTCACCCCAGTAACTCTGTACTCCCTCCCTGTTCCCCTCACCCAACTTAGGTCAGCGAGAGAAGGCTGTTTGTTCTGCTCTGCAAATAGGTATTTCTTCCAGCTCTCTTCCCCCTACCTCTGAATATGCTCAAATATTCCAGAACCCAGCAGAAGACTGTGGATCTGAAAGACATCTTTGCTACATGAGTTTAATTAAATTTAGAAAAGTTAAGTTTGCACATTTTATTGCCAGTCCTCCTGCATTTGTAGCAGAGGTTGTATTACCATTTTAAAACAGCCTTGGGGGAAAAGAAATCCTCTCTCTTGGAGAGAGTGACAACTTATTCTGGGGAAATAGTGGTAATGGAGAGTGTTGATTCAATTAATTTTACTGTCTATCTGCATCGCCTGGGAACAGGTAAAATAACGAAATAAAATGGTAACATTTCATCTTCATGATCCCCACAATCAAGTCAGGAGGAATTTAGTAAATTGTGGAAACCACTGTGTAAGGGACAGTTCAAAGAATACTAATGAGATCTTGAGGTCCCAGGATTCAGAGGCACACCTACTATGGTTCTCTCTGAAACCAAGCTCCAGTGGGATATGGGGGCATTGGTAAAGCAAGAAGCACGAGATGGTCCTTGACTGGGGGGTACCCCATAATAGATAGGTGATGATAGGAGGTAAGGGGCCAGGAGGAAATTTGGGAGGAGGTATTAACTCTGTAGGATCCTCAATACTTCTTTAATTTACAATGATTCTTACTGAATTCCATCCTTTTCCTATTTTTTTTTCCTCCAAAGTGGTTCATCTCATTGATAAATGGTCTGTTTGCCTTTTCCCAGAATATCCCATTTCCTTCAAGTTGTCTTTGGGGACTACAGGAAAATGCTCTCCACTTACTTGTGGGGACAGCAAGACCACAGGCTGTCTTGTTCTTTGGGCAACTATTGAAATGCTTCTCATCTGCTTCCCTGAGAAGGAAATGAAAAGTGCATTGCGTTCAACAGTTGCTGAATGAAGGTTTCCTGCAGCCATTGTGAATAGACCAAGTACATCCGTGGTTTCTGCAGACCATTTATTCACCTTAACTAAAGCACTGTTCCCACTTCTCCGAAAGGACTTCTGATCTTCAGAAAATGCCAGATGCCTCCCGGCCCTACGGATTCGGACTCATTTTAAATTGTCAAGTTCCAGTGTTGCCGAAGAGCTTAGTTAGGCTCACTACCCAGGTTTGCTTGTAACAAGCAGCATTTTACCTACTTCTCTTGCTGAGAGTGGGCAAGCAGCCTGTGGTTGTGAGACACAGGGTGGGGGACGCCTGCAGGAGATCCCCTGGGAGCTTGGTCCCCAGAAAGCCCCACAGTTGAGGCTCCACATGCCCTGTGACCCTGAGCCGTGCACATCCCAGCCGTTCTTTGTGCATGCCAAACCTGCTCACCCCCTCCGCATCCGCACGCTCACAGATGACGGTTCTTAGCTCTCAGGTGTGAAGAGAATGAAAACACATGTGGGGGTGGGGGGCTGTTGATCTCTCTCTTCAGTGGCTCTTGTGGGCAGAACTGCATGATGGGAGAGCCAAGACTTAGAGCCCTTGCTGAACAGGATTGCTTTTCTGTCTGTAATGCGTGTTTTTCAGCCTTGCTTTAGTCAGTGTTATAATGGATGCAGGAAAGGGAGTCACCTTACTTCTCTCAGAGATACTCATGGTTGGAGCACAAGGTAATCAGTCATCAGTGACACCCCTAAAGGAGAAAGCCCTTTGCCGAAGGATTTATATTTGGCAAGCAATATGGGGCAAAATTCAAAAGAAGCAAAGAGAAAGTAGGGCAAGCCCCCCCTCCTTCTCCGGTCTCATAAAATGCAGTCTCTCTCTGTTGCATAAAATATGACTCCAGCTCTGCTGTTGTCTCCAGCACCAGCAAGTATGCGTGGCTCTGTGTGAGGATCCCCAGGTGGCTCACTTTATAGGATCTGATTATAAGGACAGGAGGTCTCAGAGCAGAAATCAGATAACATCACGTGGGGGTTGGCAAAATTCACTCTCAGTAGTACATAAAGATCGTTTATAACCTACTTGAGACTGTTCAACATATGTCATGATTCAGAAACGTCCGTGACTGCTTAGAATTAGTATCTTTAGTTCAGGGGAACCTGGGTGGCTCAGTTTGTTGGGCATCAGCCTTTGGCTTGGGGGGAGGCTCTCTGCTCTGCGGGGAGCCTGCTCCTGCCTCTCCCTCTGACTGCTTCCCCCCTGTTTTGTGCTCTCTCTCTTTCCCTGTCAAATAAGTAAATAAAATCTTGAAAAAAAAAAAACACAACAGTACGTGGGTTCATTTTTCCCCATCCTCATTATCAGCATAATATAGCAGAAGTGACCTAATGTACCCAAATACTGCTTTTTTTTTTAAAGATTTTATTTATTTATTTGACAGAGAGAGAGATCACAAGTAGGCAGAGAGGCAGGCAGAGAGAGAGGAGGAAGCAGGCTCCCTGCAGAGCAGAGAGCCCGATGCGGGGCTCGAACCCAGAACCCTGAGATCATGACCTGAGCCGAAGGCAGCGGCTTAATCCACTGAGCCACCCAGGCGCCCCCCAAATACTGCTTTTTGATGTGAAAACCTTCCTGACTGACCTGAATCCAATACACTGACAATTTCCTATGGTGATTTTTGGGGTCAACCACACAGGAATTTGTGTAGGTTGTGGACATTTTTGTAAGTAAAATTATTTTGCTCTAGCATCAATGGTCAAAAGATTACTCTGCACTGCTTCAGGAATTTCCTATTTAGATAAGTAATTTTAGGATATTTACTTCCAGAGTTTATGCTTCAATCAGAAGTTTAATAACACATTGAGAACATTTTCCCCTCAGATTTCATAGTGCCATTGTGCCAGATGACAGTTCCAATGGTCTGTAGGTGCACCCATGGGGGGATTAGACCATGTCAGAGGAAAAACAGGACATTGTTTAACAACATCCTAAAATATCCTCTCCTCCCCCACCACTCACGTACCTCAAAAGCTGGTTTGTTTGTTTTGTTCCTTGGGCTTGGAAGATGTATTTTGCTCTCACATAACAGTGATAGGAGGCACCCAACTCCTTTTGCCTTCATATTTGTGGTTCTTCTTCAGCTCTAAATGATTACTGTATCTCAAGCCTGGCTCTAATTAAGACCTGGATAGTTTGTTTATTTTCCTATCAGTGTCTGGGACTCACCACCTGAGATCCTGATTCAGCTGATGTGATGCTGAGATCACGGCTCTGATAGGTTTTTTAAATTAATTAGTTAATTCATTTTTTTTAAAGATTTTATTTGAGAGAAGGAGAGAGCATGTGTATGAGTGTGGGGGAGGGGCATGGGGTGAAGCAGACTCCCCATTGAGCAGGGACCCAATCCCAGGACCCCAAGATCAAGACCTGAGCAGAAGTCAGACACTTAACTGACCGAGCCACCCAGGTGCCCCAGCTCTGGTAGTTTTTGAAACATCCTCAGGTGCTGCTGAGTCAGGATGATGTCCTCTAGATTAAACTCATCTCAGCATTAACAGAAATAAAATTCCAGTTGATACAAATAGACATGTGTAAAAACAAACCTAGTACCTGAGACTTTGCTCTCTTTGAAGGTCCTAGTAATCTCCTTCAGTACCAGGTGGAAATCTCATTTTGTTTTACTATTTTCCATATAGTGTCTGGCACATCATGGTTTGTAAAATGAATTAAGATGATTATTTATTTTAAGCATTTTAAAAAAGATTTATTTATTTATTTATTTATTTATTTATTTATTTGAGAGAAGAACAGGGCAGAGGGAGAGGGAGAGTCTGAAGCACACTCTGTGTTGAATGTGGAGCCTGACATGGAGCTCGATCTTGTGACCCAGAGATCACGACCTGAGCAGAAACCAAGAGTCAGACGCTTAACTGACTACACCACCCAGGCGCCTCAAGAAGATGGTTATTTAATAGCCAAAGGAATATTGAAGAACAAAGCCAAAGTTGGTGGCATCACAATTCCGGACTTCAAGCTCTATTACAAAGCTGTCATCATCAAGACAGCATGGTACAAAAACAGACACATAGACCAGTGGAACAGAATAGAGAGCCCAGAAATCGACCCTCAACTCTATGGTCAACTAATCTTCGACAAAGCAGGAAAGAATGTCCAATGGAAAAAAGACAGCCTCTTCAATAAATGGTGCTGGGAAAATTGGACAGCCACATGCAGAAAAATGAAATTGGACCACTTCCTTACACCACACACGAAAATAGACTCCAAATGGATGAAGGACCTCAATGTGAGAAAGGAATCCATCAAAATCCTTGAGGAGAACGCAGGCAGCAACCTCTTCGACCTCAGCCGCAGCAACATCTTCCTAGGAACAACGGCAAAGGCAAGGGAAGCAAGGGCGAAAATGAACTATTGGGATTTCATCAAGATCAAAAGCTTTTGCACAGCAAAGGAAACAGTTAACAAAACCAAAAGACAGCTGACAGAATGGGAGAAGATATTTGCAAACGACATATCAGATAAAGGGCTAGTATCCAAAATCTATAAGGAACTTAGCAAACTCAACACCCAAAGAACAAACAATCCAATCAAGAAATGGGCAGAGGACATGAACAGACATTTCTGCAAAGAAGACATCCAGATGGCCAACAGACACATGAAAAAGTGCTCCACGTCACTCGGCATCAGGGAAATACAAATCAAAACCACAATGAGACATCACCTCACACCAGTCAGAATGGCTAAAATTAACAAGTCAGGAAATGACAGATGCTGGAGAGGATGTGGAGAAAGGGGAACCCTCCTCCACTGTTGGTGGGAATGCAAGCTGGTGCAACCACTCTGGAAAACAGCATGGAGGTTCCTCAAAATGTTGAAAATAGAACTACCCTATGACCCAGCAATTGCACTACTGGGTATTTACCCTAAAGATACAAACATAGTGATCCGAAGGGGCACGTGTACCCGAATGTTTATAGCAGCAATGTCTACAATAGCCAGACTATGGAAAGAACCTAGATGTCCATCAACAGATGAATGGATCAAGAAGATGTGGTATATATACACAATGGAATACTATGCAGCCATCAAAAGAAATGAAATCTTGCCATTTGCGACGACGTGGATGGAACTAGAGCGTATCATGCTTAGTGAAATAAGTCAATCGGAGAAAGACAACTATTTTATGATCGCCCTGATATGAGGACATGGAGAAGCAACATGGGGGGGTAGGGGGATAGGAGAAGAATAAATGAAACAAGATGGGATTGGGAGGGAGACAAACCATAAATGACTCTTAATCTCACAAAACAAACTGGGGGTTGCTGGGGGGAGGTGGGATTGGGAGAGGGGGAGCGGGCTATGGACATTGGGGAGGGGAGGCGAACCATAAGAGACTATGGACTCTGAAAAACAACCTGAGGGTTTTGAAGGGTCAGGGGTGGGAGGTTGGGGGAACAGGTGGTGGGTGATGGGGAGGGCACGTTTTGCATGGAGCACTGGGTGTTGTGCAAAAAGAATGAATACTGTTACGCTGAAAAAATAAATAAAAAGGGGAAAAAAAAAGAAGATGGTTATTAAAAAAAAAAAGATTATTTACTTGTATGGTAGAACAGTGATTTAGCACATGTTCAGATGTCATTTCAATGACAGCCTCAATGTACAAAGCCTATGCAACACCTGTAAGTAAGAAAGGGGAAACAAAATGCTACGCTGGAGCAGCCAAGTAGAGGTCCAAAAGACTAAGAATGGTTCTGGTCTCGGGTTCCCCTCAGGCTGCTCTGGGAACTCTGTTCTTGCTTCGCACACAGTTCTAACACTCTGTCGGCTCTGGTTCCCCAGTCCCAGAAACTTAGAAGGTGAGAAATGGCTGCTTTGCAACTTGACACTAAAGAAAACGACACGTCAAAAAAGTAGACAGTGGAACTCGGAGAATATTGTCGTCTGGGACTAGTTAGGATGAGAGCCGATAGTTCTGCATGTCCAGCAGCTCCGGCTCTGGGCCCCTTAATTCCTTCTGGACCGGACTCACTCGTGCGAGTCACTGCGCACGCGCGGTCTGGGGAGCTGGCCCAGGTGAGGGCTCTCAGGGCCTGAGTGAGCATCTGCCTTGGCTGCGGGCGGGGGCAGTAGAGGTGGCCCTGGTAGTGGCCGCAGCGGTGGTGGTGGTGGTGGCGGCGGTGGGGGGCCCACACTGCACTGGGGGCTGCTGCGGCTCTGCTTCTGTGCAGTGGTTTTTGCCGCCTAGAACACTTCATAGTTTTTTTTTTTTTTTTTTAATATTTTATTTATTTGACAGAGAGAAATTACAACTAGGCAGAGAGGCAGGCAGAGAGAGAGGAGGAAGCAGGCTCCCTGAAGAGCAGAGAGCCCGATGCGGGGCTCGATTCCAGGACCCTGGGATCATGACCTGAGCTGAAGGCAGAGGCTTTAACCCACTGAGCCACTCAGGTGCCCCCACTTCATAGTTTTTAATGACTGAGCCCCTCAGTCATTAAAAAATGACTGAGGTCATTTTTGCGGCCTCATAGTTGTCTCTGGTCCACATCACCTTCTCCAATTCCTCCTTTTTATTTCCACTGGAAAGATCTCCTTAAATGCAAATCTGATCATCTTACTCCAATTAAAATCCTCTAACGATACCACAAGCTACAGGATTTCATCCAGACGTAGCCTCCCAGCCAACTCTTACTCTTCCTGCCTCTCATTTTTTAGAGCTAGGCTCCGCTCACAGTTTCCTCCAGACTCTGTATCGCATACTTCCCTGTGCTTTTGCTCATGTTGTTCTTTCTTCTGGAATGCTCTTTCTTCTTGCCATTTGAGTATTCTGCCCTCCAGGTAGTTTTCCTGGGCATCTCCTCCCTCTGCGCGTGTGCGCCACCGCCCCCACCCCCACCCCCGCATGCTCCAGCCCACCTCCTCTGAGCTAGTTGTCATTCCTTTGCTCTTATTATAGATATACAACATATACATTTACATGTGTATATATATATTTCTTTTTTTCTTGTCTTACCATATATTGAAGTACTGTTCTGTGTGGCCTCCACTCTCCCCGCCCCCTCCTTCTTAGCATGTTAAGCAGCCCGAAGGCAGAAACCATTCTTACCTACTTACTGTCTTTCCAGTGTCTGAACATCAACCATAAGTGGCTGTTAAATGGAACTACACTGAAAGCGCTTTCCTATGATATTACTCAGATGTCATGTCTCAGCAGGAACCTCTGTAAGTAGTTCACAAGCTCTGTGTTTCTCCAAATGGTTCCCACGACTTGGACATGAAGTTGGCTGCGCTCAGGCCGAACAGGGAAGTGGGCAGGAGGCCGCCTAGGATGAATTTGTTACTTAGTCTCTGTGGTCTCGGTTCCTTATCTGTTTCTCAGGGATGTGCGGTTCCTGCAATGGTGTCATGCCAATAAATGACCGCTAAAAATGTACTGAGCACTTACGATAATTGTTTTCACTTGATCCTTACAGTAAATTTTGGTTTATGCCAGGCAAGTAGGATCCCCCCTATTTTAGAGATGAGGATACTGCGTCTCAAACTTGCTTAAGGGAATGGACCCAGTAAGTGTAGACTCTGGGGCCTGTTATTTGGGAATTCTGATTTTTAGCCCATCGTTCTTTCCATAACTGTAGGACATCTTCTACCTATGTGTCACCGGGGACCGTTTTAGTGGTGAACTTGAATCATCCAGAAAGGATTATAGCCAGTATATCGTGCTCTGAGAAGGGAGGCCAATCACTAATAACTTCTAGAAAGCGTTCTATCTAAAGATTTAAATAAAACCAAGAGACATTTTGTTCTGAAAGGACTAAGATCCATGCATGTGAAAAACAAACTTATGTTGACACAATTTCCTGATGTATAAGTCAAGTATTATAGTCCAAATTTTAGTATCTTAGTAGGCTTCTTAGAATCAAGAGATAGATTCCTTGAAAGGTATTCTGGAATGTTCTCCTACATTTGTGTAAAGTCACGCTTTCCTAGTCCATAATAATAATGGGTACATTTTAGAGATCACATTACAAGCCACCTCAGTAATCTTACTTTTCTAGAATGGCTACTACAGAGCTAGTCTAAGTCTTTCAAATACACCCAGAGCCTCTAATCTCTTCTTAAATTAGAGGTATTTTGGGGCGCCTGGGTGGCTCAGTGGGTTAAGCCGCTGCCTTCGGCTCAGGTCATTATCTCGGGGTCCTGGGATCGAGTCCCGCATCGGGCTCTCTGCTCAGCAGGGAGCCTGCTTCCCTCTCTCTCTCTCTGCCTGCCTCTCTGTCTACTTGTGATCTCTCTCTGTCAAATAAATAAATAAAATCTTTAAAAAAAAATTAGAGGTATTTTGATTCCTCTATTTGTCTCGAATCACTAGAATCACATACTGCAGATGATTTGTTTTGTTTTTGTTTGTTTTACTTTTAAGTAACAGTTATATGCAGGATTTTGTTTGCAAGGGGAGAAAAAGAAAGCAGATTGATTTCGAGGGCATTTGAAAATCTTTACTGTTTGCCTTAAAGTATTTGGTTGTTTGGAGATGGAGTTCCTTGGAGTTTTAGCCTGGAGTTTGGTCTCCTCAAGGTAGTCTTTGGAATGTTAACTGCTTTAATGTGGACTTGATGTGTGGTGCTGGATAGACCCAGGAGTCTATTGGCATCCTGAGGCCAATAAAGATTTCTTCGATTTTATGAGCCAGACTGTTCTCTGTCTTCTCCATGTGACCCTGGGGTGGGGAGATTGGGGGAGGGGTGGGCCTGTTTAGGATGCAGTTTCTGGGCATCACTCCCATCCTCTTAAATAATAATTTTTAGGGATGGGACCCAGTAATATACATTTGAACAAACTCTCCAGGTGATGCTTCTCCACACCACCCTTTCTAAATCTATATTCTGCGTTGTGCTTTGTACTTCAGTGAAGACTCATCAGTTAGTTCGAGGTTTTTGCCTGTAGACAAAGCAAAGTAACCCCCTCATTAAAAAGTCTTGCTTTCTGGTTTGAGACCAGTGGCATTTTTTCACTCTTGCTCAGTGTTTGACTTCCAAACTGATTTCAGTGCTTAACTGCTCAGTGTACTGATAGAAAACAGGCTCACCCATGTTGTGAAATGTAAGCGTGAGAGCTGAAGCTAGCTTTTTGTTTTAACGAAGATGTGAACTTGACTCCCAGCTATCTATAGTGATACTGCATCTCAGGAGAGCCTCCTGTTACCAGAAGCTACAAGGAGGAGCCTACTGATCTTTGTCTCTGAGAGTCAGAAATCAAAGGGCAGTGTGTTTATTCCCTAGAGGGTTTTCCTATTTATCGTCTAAGCTTCTATGGGAACATCGTCTCATGTGCCACCTGTCTATATTTACTGGAGAGTGAAACAGTTATTGGCATCCAAATAGTGAATTCTCTTAGGGAGAGTGTATGGATAGTATTCTGACTCTTTGTCAGGAAAGGGAGGCTGCATTTTGCAGTGTCCCTTTATCATTTGAAACTTTGGGGCCTTGTATAGGTTAAATGCTGTCAGGGACTCTTCAAGGAAATTTTCCCAACTATTCCTACTTATATAGTATGTGTTCTTTTCACACGCAGTTCTTCCCTACTGCCTACACTGCAGAGAATAAAACATCAGATAAATATGCCTGGGATGGTGGTTCTCTGCTGGAAGGAAAAAGGAAGCCTGCCTTTTTCTTCAGTTGGTGCCCTAGTCACCAAACTCTATATGCTATGTATAGGGCAGTACTTATGCTATAGTAAAAATGCAATTCCAATCAGCAGTGAGAGATGAATGTATTTTGATCTTATAATCATGTCATTACTTGAAATAAATAGGCACCATCTGTCACAGTCAAAAAACAAACGAGCCTATGTGAACCTATGCACTGGTCATACATTTCCCAAATTGGTTGAGCAACAACAGAAGAGCCCCGAACATGGGAGAGAGGTGGTAAGAATCTGTGTGAGAGGCAATGAGAATCATAAACCTCAAGACACTATTCACTGGGACACCTTGGTGGCTCTCTGGGTTAAGTGTCCAACTCTTGGTTTCAGCTCAGGTCATGAAATCAGCCCATCTCAAGGACCCATGCTGGGCTCTGCGTGGACTCTGCTTGTCCCACCCCCTCCTCCTATACCGCTCCACTTCTCTCTCTATCAAATAAATAAATAAATAAATAAATAAATAAAATCTTTAAGAAAAAAGAGGCTATTTATATTAGTTAACTGATTGAGTGTTTCTTTTTTCAAAGTAACCTAATTGCAGTATTCAACATGCCAGAAAAAAAGTTTTTCTCAAGGCAGGAAAAAAGTCTGAAATAACACTAAAGCTCTTTTCTTGCTTTTGTTTTTATAATTAACTATTCTTATTTGTCATTTATTACCCACTTATTTTTCAGTTATAATTTCTTGGATTCTTGTGAAATTGTGTGTCATTGTGTGGTGGAGGTCATTTGTTTGCTTACAATGGGACAACCGATTATAGTTACATGATTCTGAAACAGCAACATGTGTTCTTTATAGAAATTCAAATTCTATCTAAAATTAAAAATAAAATGTAGAGCCATATGGAAATCTACAACTCAGAAGTAACTTCCATCAATCTGGATAACCACATTTATCAGACATCTCTCCATGTATGTATGCCAACATACAGGTATAGTTTTAAAACTTAATATGAGTGTGTTCATATTTAATATGTTGTTCTGTAACCCTTTATTTCTCCCACTTGGACACATATCATGGATATCTCTTCATGTCAGTAATTACAGAATTATGTCATCATTTTAATTTTTTTAAGTAGGCTCCATGCCCACTGTGGAACCCAACACAAGGCCTGAATTCATGACCCTGAGATCAAGACCTGAGCTGAAATCAAGCTCAGGAGCTTAAGTGACTGAGCCACCCAGATGCCCCATGTCATCATTTTATTTATTTATTTTTAAAGATTTTATTTATTTATTTGACAGACAGATCACAAGTAGGCAGAGAGGCAGGCAGAGAGAGAAGGGGAAGCAGGCTCCCCGCTGAGCAGAGTCGGATGTGAGGCTCGATCCCAGGACCCTGAGATCATGACCCGAACCGAAAACAGAGGCTTTAACCCACTGAGCCACCCAGGCGCCCCATCCATGTCATCATTTTAAATGGTTTTGCTATTTCCTACCACATATGGGTTCCATAATTTATTTACTCATTCCTTTATGTATGAATATTTTTTCATTATTTTGAAACATATTTGTGCATAAAGCCTTTAACATTTACAGGAATTGTATCTTAGGATAAAGTCTTGAACATAGCATTCCTGGGCCAAATGTTACATGTAATTGACATGATGACACATATTGACCAACCATCCTTCTACAAAAAAATTGAAGCAATTTTCCTTACTACCAACAATGTCTGATTGTGTCCATTTTCCCACTCTCACTGATACAAGGTCTAGAAATTTTATATATATTTAGTCAATATTCTAGATTTTTAAAATGTTGATTTCATTTGTAGTAAGTGATAACAAACACCTTTTCACATTTATTAAGCATTTGTATATATTTTGGGTTTTTTTCTGAGTTACCTTTTTGGCCGATTTTCTTATTGGATTTTTTGTCTTTTTTTTTCCTGGAAGAGTTCCCGCATTCCATTTTATGAGTTCTCTGTTTAATAAGGATACGAAACTATATATCTCATGTGGATTATAAATATTTTTCTTAGTTTTTCTTCTATGTTTAATTCCTTTAATAGTGATTTTTAGTTCTTCACATCAGATTTTTTAAAAATTTTTTATAATGGTAGTAGTAATTATTTGCAACATAAGGAAGTTTTTCATTTTTTACAACTTGAAACTCTATTTTTCTTATATGGAATATAAGACATAAGTTTCACACATATTTGTGATATGCAAACACTTTGCTTTTACTTTGGTTCTGTTATTTTGGTATTACTTTTATGTGAATTATATCCTTATGAGTAGGAACATAAACTTACAAGTAGTGAATTTACTGTTTCTTTCCCAGTACAGATGTATTTTTCTCTGAGTCTAGATTAATGCTGAAGACTCAAAATTGGCTAATTTGAGAGAATTTACTTAAAATTTAAAAATTAAAAATAAGAAAAAATAATTTCATTAGTCCATAGATAAAAATTTGCATAGTAAGCTGTGATTTGTGGTGACATTTTTCATGTTTTGTTTTATTCCCTTCTCAGAACCACCTTGTGAGTTGGGGACCATGGTATCTGTTTTATATGTGTGAGAAACTGGGGCTCTAGGAAAACGACATGAAATCATTTTCAGACATAAAAATCATAGAACTAAAAAACAGATGACATGATAGGATTTGAATTCATGTCTTTTGAATGCAAATTGTGTATTGTTCTTTTTTTAAGATTTAAAAAAATTTATTAGAGAGAGAGCGCGCAAGCAGGCAGAAGAAGGGAGAGGAAATGCCCCGCTGAGCAGAGAGTGTGCTGTGGAGCTCCATCCCAGGACCCTGGGATCATGACCTGAGCTGAAGGCAGCTGCTTAACCAACTGAGCCACCCAGGCACCCCAAATGGTGTATTGTTCTTATTTAATTATCTTCCATCTTAATTTTACTTTTTCACTCTAATAAAAATGAAAAGGAGGTGTTTAAGGACGAGCTTGTCTAATCATCTGTAGATAAGTGACTTTTTTTAAAATTAATTAATTAATTTATTTGACAGACAGAGATCACAAGCAGGCAGAGAGGCAGGTAGAGACAGAGAGGGGGTGGGGAAGCAGGCTCCCTGCTGAGCAGAGAGCCCAATGCGGGGCTCGATCCCAGGATTCTGAGATCATGACCTGAGCTGAAGGCAGAGGCTTAACCGACTGAGCCACCCAGGAGCCCCGATAAGTGACTTCTTAAAATGAATATGGCATCAAGATATTGTTACTGTATCCACAGAAGGGGTCTGACAACCAGAGGCTGATGTAGCTTGAGCACTTAGTGAGTAGAAGGATACATTGTATTGTCACCCTTGCTTTAGAAATTTTGGCCAAAGAAATCAGGGCAATTCCCTACAGTCACACCCCATTGCTGCTGAGAGCCAGCATCTGGTCCCTGATGAATTCCTCCATGGAGCTAATTACTTGGAGAAAGGAAGGAGGCAGAGATGAGCATCCCCGGTGGAATTTGCTCTTACATTACCCAGCTCTGCCTCAGCCCACCGAGGTATCAAAACTGGTATTTTCCCAAAGAGGCCATGTCAACTCAGGGTAACTGAGGGCCATCATATTAACAAAATCAGGATCTGGCGGAAGGAACACTGAAGAGAGGCCAGAATCCACCCACCAAGCCTACAGAGGTGAAATGAAGTCCTTCTGACTGTTACCAGAAGATGCTCATCCTTACCGAGGGTGTACGTCTTGATGCGGACTTTCTCTGTCAAAGGGTTCCTGGTCACCTCTCCTCTCCTGCCATCATCCTTCTCTCTGATCACACCCCTGGCAGTGGGGGCCCATTTCTCAAAACATCCCTAAACTCTACGTCCTCAGTGAGTCACTTTCCATTCCTGAGCAAGTGTTAGCACAATAGGATGTCTCCCTGGTGCTCTATCAGCTCTGTCTCCTTAGCTGTTTTTTCCAGCGAGAATTTCCATGGTTCCCTTTCTCAGTTGTATTCACTGTAGTGTAGTTCTCCTGAAAGCACTTTCTGAGAGAAAAAATTCTACAGAAACGGAACCATTTCTGCTCCAGAATATAGGAATTCTCTTAGGGCAGAGATGGAGTAAACCAGGGGTGGTATGTTTGGTGCATAATACAAATGAAAATTCTGTTTTTTGCTTTTACAATAGTTTAATTTTAAGCAGCTCTCAGTGTGGCTGTCAGTAAGGGGCATCTGCAACTACATTTTTCCCATGCCTGGTCCTATCCAATGTCAATATATCATTGACTTTTATTTACTGCAAGTTTCCTCCTCTGATTATTTGTGAGTGCTTCTAACAATGTGCCTTTAAAATCTCGTTATTTAGTTGTGAATACCCAAGAGGCCACTTCTTTCCTAAAGAATCATGATACTTGAGATGAAGAGGAATGCTCCTGAGACAAGGGTTACCTGATGTAGCAAGTAAAAATAGAGGCTTAAATGTGAATTTCAGATAAACAACAAATATTTAGTTTGTATTAGTTTGTATTAGTTTGGGATGTAGTACATCCCAAATACTGCATACTTATTTCTGGGATATACTTATACCATGTGCAATATCTTACTAAAATTATTAAAATATTCTATTAAAAATTATTCACTGTTGACCTGAAATTCAAATTTGTTTCGGTGTTTTATATTTTATCCGGCAATCCTATCTGATCTATTTTCTTACTCTACCGAGACCAGAGCTGGACTGTGTCAGAGTAAACAGCACATTTTTAACTTTCCCAATAAGTGGAGAAGTAGAATGGTAGCCTTTCCTCACTAAAAATGGCACAGGAAGAGCTATTGGTTCCAATACACACATCTGCTTAGGACTGACCCACTGTGCTACCTCAGAATGAGGGTGCACAAGCTTATCTGTTTGATAGTATTGTATCTATCATTGCTTGAAGCTACCCATGGCTACTTTTGGAGGCATGCATTTTAATTAATTGCTATTCATTTGTACTTCTTCCCTGAGGTGATTTTTCAAAATCTTAAACTATAAATCTAATCAGCGGATTCCTGGGTCTATTTAAATACTGACATTTAAAAATTTTTGAGGATGGCAATGAACATTAATGAGATAGAGGATATACAAGAGAAATGAAATATAATCACTGTTGGAGTTCATAATAATAATAAAAAAAACTTCTCCAAAGTGTTACATGGAAACATATTTCTTTCAGAGCGTGGTATTTCTAAGCCATGTCTGAAGGTTCAACCAAGGTTTAGTGTTACTAGTATAGAGTTGGAATGACTCATATTAAAACAAGCAAACAAATTCTGAATATCAAACTGGAATTTTAATAGACTCTGACACTGACCTGATTGTATACTTAGAATATTAAGATCAACAATTTTCAAATAGTTGGATAACCTCTTTGATAATGGAAGCCTATTGCCACGGAGCACAGCTGCACTGCCATCCACTGGCCTTAACTTCTTAGAAATGAGGTTTTAGGCCCCACCCCAATTCTTCTCATTTAAAGAATTAGCATGGTGTGGGCTTACGGTGGGGGAAAGGGCCTCTGTCATAGCTTTGTTACCACTCCTCTCGAAGTTCTGTAACAGAGTGGTAGATTAAAGATGGCCACAAATTCTTTGCTCTTTTTTACGTTGAAAAGTGAATACTTTTCACAGATTCTCCTCGAATCTGGATTGCCCTGAGTAACTTGCTGATCAGTAGAACGCAGTGTAGGTGACATGCTGGGACAATTTTATAAGAAGTTTTTTTGACTTCCACCCAGGCCTCTTGAAATGCTCTCTCTCTGGGAGCCCTGAGTTACTGTGTCATTGCATAAGACCATGTAGCTGGACAGGCCATGTGTAGAGTTAGGCCTTCCAGCCACCATCTCCATCCAGGCACACATGTGAGTGAAGCCATCTTGGGCCTCCAGACACCACCGCTCCCCAAGTATTACCAAGGGACTTCATATTGAGACCTCCTCCAATAGAAGAGCCCAGCCAAGCCTGGTTGGAATTCTTGACCCCTGAAATCATGATAGAATAAGATGGTAGTTATTTTAAGCCATTAAGTTTGGAAGGAGTTCATTAAGTAGATAACCAGAATAAATAGTGATGTATTGATCTTTACACTTAAAAAGAGAATGAAGTGGAAGAAAAAAGGGGGGCTGACTAGAGAAGGTGAAGGGGGGAGGAGTGGAACAGAAGATCATTAATGCCTCAGACACAAAAGAAAGATGGGCTAGGGATTTAGAAGACTTATAGAAAATTTAAAAAAAAATCAAGAGTCACAAATTTTTATCAGGCTACTACTGTGACTTAGGGCTACACTCACAACTTGGCCCGACTTCTTAGGGATTCAGAGGGACAAGAGCAGTAAAGTCTTGCCTCACGCAGATGCTGTGAACAGTAATGAATAAACATGACAAATGAAAATGCTTCAAATAAGAGCTGAAAATGCTAAATATGTAAGGAGCAATCTCTGCACCTACTGAAAATCATTCATCAGATGATTTCAAATTGAAGGTGTCTCGGGAGAAAATAACTTTGAAAACACAAACAGAGTTTTACTTTTTATACTTTTATTGAAAAGGTACATTTAAAAAAATACACAGACGTTTTACCATTTACAGATTGCAGATATAGATGCTCTAAAAGAGTTCACTCTATTTTGTTTTATGATATCTCTTGCCCCTGATATCACAAACATTCCAGTCTTGTTGATACCAGTTTAGAAAGGGGGGCATGGGAGCATGACCTGCAACATATTCGGTGAACAGAAAGACAAATTGTTCAATTATAAATTTTTTTTTATCTTCTGTACATTATTGCATTAGGGAGCCACAAAATTATGTAGCATCATTACAAATGAAAACAGGTTAAAAATGAAGAAGATAATAATGTAGAAATACATGGATTCATTGTCTCCTTGCAGAATATGCACAAGAGGTGCAAAAATGTGCAACCGAGGGAGCTCTTTTTCTCTGGTTGTATACATTTGCTTAGCAACTCAAACTAGTGAGGAAGCTACAAAATAAGTTAAACAAAAGTAGCAAACAGGTAGTAATTATAGCTATGTTATATGGCTTTCTAGTTCTTTTAAATATCACCAAATAAAACATGAAATAAAGAAAATACATTACTTTATCTTTTGTTCTCTTAAAGAGAAAATTGAAAGCTACTTTGCTTCCTAACATTTACACAGCAACTAAAAATGTTGAATTCAGACAGGAGATACAGAACTAGTACTACACAGGATACAACAGTACTTGGGTCTAAAACAGTACACAATCCCTGTCGACAATAGTACACCAGAAAAGGAAACGTTGTGATCCGTTGGTAAGATGGTACCCACAAGTAAGCACTTGTGTTCATCTAGTTTTGTTCCACACTAGAATGTGCCCCGTTGGATTCCAGAGTTATTTACAGACGTGTGAGGAAGACCCTAGTTTTCAAGTCTGTCAGGAAAATATTCCTTATCGTTTCTAAGCCAGATCACACCCATGGAAAAGGAGTCGGCGAATGGTATATAGATACATTGTTTTGTTTTGTTTTCTGACCGATACATTTGCAAGAAACCAATTATCTCAGAGACACAGATCGAGTGGGGGAGGGGCGGGGGTAAAGCCTGGGCTGCTCGGGTCCCTAACGGTGGGAGCGGTCCCTAAAAGCACTCTTGAGCCTAGTGAGCTGCTAGTCTTTGGAGTCGGGGCTGGGGTGGTGCGCCGCCTTTGGTGGCCGGGGCAGGTGGGGGGCCGCAACACCGAACGCTCCCGCCGCCGCACCCCGCGGGCCTTGCTCCGGCCGCGGCCCGGGGCGCCGGCCGTCAGTAGGGAGCGAAGAGGATGGAGGCGGGCGTGGCGCGGATGGGCCCGTGGCCGGGCCGCAGCAGCGCGGGGGGGATGGCTGGCGCCTGGAAGAGCGACGTCGACGGCCGGGGCGGCAGCGACAGCGCCGACGACACCGCCGCCGCCGCCGCCAGGGGCGCGGACAGGAAGGCCGGGGCCAAAGGCTTCATCATGTCTTTCTGGAATGCAAGTTTTGCCTGACGGAGGGAGAGAACCGGGGGCGGGGTGGGAGAGGGTTTTGAATAAACACCGCGGACATCTTTTCGCGACACGCGCGCTCAGAAGTCAGCTTTTAAAAGACCGTGCCTCTCCGAAGTCGAGAATTATTTTCACAGAGCTGGTTCTCAGAGGCTCGTGGCATACCTTTGCTTTGATTTGTTTCCGTTTCAACTCTTTTTCTGGGGGTCTTCGCCCCTGGAAACTAGGACGCGGCAGGGGGCGGGGGGGGGAGCCTTTCTGAGTAGATACTAAAGCTATTTTGTGCCGCTTCTTCTCACAAAGAAAAAGCAAACGTACCCGAGGGTTTCCTGCTTAGATAGTGGAGCTCAATTCAAAATCCTGACTACTCCTAAACCACAGTGCAGCGTAGAGAGAGGTTTTCTGGGCGTGAGGGCGGAGGGGGGCGGGGGATGCCTGACCTCCACCTTCTCTCGGAAGAGCTGCGCTGGGTGAGGTAACGGGTTCGGGACGTTAAGGCCCTGGTAAGCGACTTGAAAACAAAGTCAGTGTGCTCCTGTCGCTCGGGCCACTTAAAGAGTATTCCCTGAAAAATTGCAGCTAACTCAAATGTCTGTCCTTGGGAATCATCGTAAGTGTGCTAGAAACGTTCTCCTTTTAAAGGAATCCCAAGGTGGAATCTTCTGTGAAGTAAGAAATCAATCCCTAATTTCTGTCTTTTGCAATCAGGAGACGCTTTGCACACTGGATTTGTTTAATGCAGGTAACACCTGCTTGCAGCATCAGATGGAGGATTTGCAGACCTCCAGCTGGCCAATCCCGCTTCAACCTCAAATGGAATGCCACACTGGGCTAAATCCAGGGAGATTATGAAATCCATCCATCTGGGTATTTACATGACATCTATTGCTGGCGCCCCTGGGTATTTTCACAAAGAAACTGAAAACAGCACATACTGAGAGCAGGTAGGACAGGCTGAATACCAACATGCCTGCTAGACAGGTTAAGAGACAGTAATATAAACACCTACTTTACTTTCTGGAGAAGTGGGGGTAAAAGGGGAGTGGAGGAGGGAAGAGAGGGAGAGTCTCTAGAAGGGAAGGTATTAAATGGATGAAGTTCTGTTTTAGGAAGGCAAGCCCTCTTCCCAGGTTCAACACATTCCAGGATTCCTCAGGATTACTTGTCTTTGTTCCTGAGCCTTTATTTTTCTTTATATCTTAAAGAAGGTAGTCTTTTGAAAAGGTCCTGGTAAAGAATAAGGTATTAACTCTTAAAGAGGTTCAGTTTCTCTTCTCATTTTATTTATTTTTTCAGCGTAACAGTATTCCAGAGGAGGAGAAAGCAAAGCACGGAACTCATGGCTTTCTCCCCATGATCAGTTTCTCTTCTCTAAAGCAGCTTCCTTCAAGGTGACCTATAGCAAGGATTACTAAGCAGTTCCTTCTAAACTTCTGTCTATGAGGGCTATTGAAATTCAAAACCTTTCAGGGCCAGTTAGTCCCCAGGCCCTCCTAACCCACAATCCTTAAGGTGGACCCACAAAACAGGTAAGCAGGTGAGGTGAACTTACTGCTAAAATGCTTGGGCTCCGCTGGAGTTTGTTGTAAGGGCTGTATTTCGGCTTCAATGGTTTCCCTGCAACTCGATCCTTATGCCTTCGGCTAGAAATGTGCTGAAAAAGGTTGGATGCATTAGCTGAGTCTAAATGTGAGCTTTATTCCATGTAAAATGTATTTCCTAAATAGAGGTAGTGGGTGGCTCCATTCCCAGTTCTATTGGTACGCAGTTCCAAGGCGGTGAGGGTATGACCACCCTGCTCTCAGCATTCAGACTTGCTCCCCACTCAGTTGTAATGCTTCTCTTTCTTTCCTTTCTCTGGAGTACTTACCCTGTTTGGCCCGTTTTTACCATCGTGACTGATGAGTCTGTCTCCCCAAACAGATTTTGGTCTTTGAAAGACGGGCTGAACATCTTGTCTTGCAGAAGTTCCTGCTCAACTGACTACAAACTCCAGGTTGAATGCTGTACTCACCTAGCCCAGATCTGATGTATAATAAAGATGCACAAGTATTTGGTACTAGATTTTTCTTCCATAGCACCTGCACATCATATATTGTATACATCATAGAAAGATGAGTAAATTTATCTGTGAGCATAGTGGGAACCATTATATAGATTAGATACACAAGCCAGTGGTGACCCAAACAACGGTGAATACTAATTCAAGATACATTACCTGCTTGAGTTGAATTTCTGAATTAACATGAACATCACAGATCTCACAATGAAATGTCTTGTTCTGAAGTCCTGAGCCCTTACTGCCATTCTGCATCTTTAACCTTGATCCAGGTCTAGGATAGGACTTAATTGGACCAGCCCCGTTACGAGCTTCAACCATGGTCTTATGTTTAGAACCTAAGGCAGCAAGAGACATATATTAAGTAAATAGCTATTTAAGAACCGAACAGAATATATGTATAGCTCTGTGTTTTCTTATCCTTGAGAAGTTTATCTTCAGGCTGAATTTCTCATTGCTTTAAAAAAAAGTGATTATAAACACTTTATAAGTTTATAAGTGATTATAAACACTTTTTATTTATTATGAACAATCAGGCTGATTATTCAACACATTTTTGTGTAAAAAGGGGGAAAACATGAGTGTATTATGAAGAAAATATGTAAAATATAGAGAAGCATAAAAAATAAAGATTACCCCATATTTTCGCCACTCAGAGATAACCATGATTATCATTTTTTTCAGGTTTTATTTTGTATGTATATTAAAAATATACATATTTTCAAAATTGGGATCGTACTAGTTATATATGCTGAAAATTTCACAGTAAATCATATACTTTTTAAAATAATTACACTTTAGTGACTGAGTAATATATTCTCTCTGTTGGGTTACTATAATGTATTCGACATTACCCTGCTGAGGGACTTTTAAATTGTTTCCCTTTTCTTCTAAGTGTGTTGCAGTGAATGTTGTGCATGGATATTTGTCTTCATCTCTGTCACTTCATCGTCATGAGTTTTGGGAAATATTAGATGCTTTTGAGAAAATCAAGAACAGAGCGAGTTTTATCTCCAATTTGCTTTAAACTTTTGCCTTGCTACTTCCAAAATTATTATATCATACTTTTCTTAAAATTACTCCTTTGAATCAAAAAAGCAGAGAAGATAATGAACAAACCTAACGTTTGAACAACAAAAGATACGGTATTCTGCTGGGAACAGTTGAGTTTTGTTATAAACACTATTTAAATTCAAGTGATAGCTGCTAACCTGTGTTGTGTGCCTCTAGCTGTGACAGGGAGTTCACAGCCACTTTGCATAGTGAACAATACAGTAGTTTTTTGGCTTTTTCTTCTTCTGATTCAGAAACAGTACCAGGAGCTCCATTTGTGCTCTTCGAGGGAGAAGTGGCTGCTCCAGGTGGCAAGGGTGCTGTGCCAGATTTGAGGAGATAGGAGCCCCCTTCGGAGCCTGATGGCTGACTGCAACTGTTGACTTTTAGCTTCCCCTTGTCTTCTAAGAGAGATGCAGAGAGATCATATTGAAGCTTCATATATCGTATCAACACATGGAAAATTGACATAGAGGAATTAAAGATAGAAAATGGATTTCCGTATATAGTTTTAATCTCCAGCACAGATTTTAGTTCATTGAACTTGATTGAAAAAGAACTCCATGCCATCAGTTTCCAATATCACCTCACCCCAAGATTATGATGACTTATGAAAAATGACTTTTTTCCCTCCCACTGGTAGCAGGTAATTTTCCGAGATCCTTGAGTTGTAAATTATGCTCCAGGGAAGTTTTTAATATAGAGGAAAACTAACTTCTTTCCAATACGAGTACATGATATGTTGGTAATGTGAAATGTCATTCATCAATGGTAGTTTCATTTGACTATTCATGCTTTCATTACGACATGAATATAAAGTTAAAATTCAATTTTTATACAAAGTTAGCATTTTAACTCTGAGGTTTTGGGATAGAGGTGACGGAAGAAACATGGTTAATTTTGGTTATGGTTAGTTAAGCTTTTGCTGCTCTTTGAATGGCAAAGCAATGTATTTAAAATACAAGATGCAAAGACTTCATTTATTATATTTATGCCCGCCAGTCTAAATTCTAAGGTGTTTTTTTATTTTGTTTTGTTTTTTGATAATATCTACCCCCAACATGGGTCTCAAACTCACAACCCTGAGATCAAGAGTCACATGCTCTACCAGTTGAATTAGCCAGGTGCCCCTAAAACTTTAAGTTTTAAGTAATGACATTAACCATAAGCACAATATGAGGATTAGCCAAATCATTTATAGACATCTTGGCATTTTGATCATGTAGCTCCTAAATGCTTCTAATTCTCAAGGCCCATGTTGCAAGGTATAAGAAGGCTCAGAGTGACTTTAACAGAATTTCACTCTTCAGGGTCCATTTGCTATTCAAGACAGGTTCTGTTCAGTGGTCCTTTGGGAAAGAAACTGGAGCTTCTTAGGCAACAGCCCAATCCATCACACATTTAAGTTGAGTAGAGCTGATGCTCTCAGAAAATGTCTATTGATGTGTTGATAAACTCTTATTAAGAGGGGAAGGAAATTAAAACTGAAAAAGTATTTGTTAATTGTCATAGCTAATTTAGATCTGTGTACCATGGGCCTGGATCACCAAGAGGGAAAGAGTAGGGGAACAGCAACACAATAGTGTGTGTCTTTTCTGCAGATGGGGCAAAGCCAAAGGTTTGATATGCATCAAAAATAATGGGAGATCATATTTCTACCAGTTTGATTTCAGGATCAACAGTTGATTTCCATTCCTTTTCCTGCACTGGATACATCCAGGTCAAGACTAGCAGGGATTCTATAGATGAATTCCAGATCTGGATGGTGTTTGGAATAAGTAAATGCTCAGGTTCCTTTTTTATCCCTGGGTCTCACAATGTATATTCCTTTTCAGCAAGTTTATTAAAACTTCAGGATGCCATGAAGTATGATGGAAAAGATCTTAGACTTTTACTAAACTGATCTTCGTAGTATGAGAGAAAGAAATAAAATCAGTCTTCCTAAATGGTAACAGTAAGTAAATTAGATTGAAGATTGTTTAAGGCTTGGAATTCTCTCATCTATAAGGATCCTTCAGAGTGATTTTATAGTATTACAGAACTCACAGAGCAGTGAAATAATTCAGTAATCTTAACATTTGCACCTATGGAATTACTTAGTTTTTTGTGATGGAACCCAAGTTATTGCATAGCAAAATCTTTGCTTCAGGCGTTTCATAAGATGTTTCAAATAAATTTCACCTAAAGAATCTGACCTGTTTTAGTCATTTACTCATTCTCTCTCTTGTTCGTATTTATTTTATTGTCTCTTATATTGATCTCCCTCATATCCTCTTATATTTATATAGAATGTTACAATTTACAAAGTACGATCGCTTACATTATCTTATTATCTCTCAAAACAAACTTGTGGAAGAGGTAAGATTGAAAATAATTATTCCCATCTTAAAGATGAGAAAACTCAGGCTCCTCAAAATTGAATAATGTCCTGCAGATTAGTAGGTGGCATAAATGAGCATGATGTTTTCTCTAACTGTTCACTGGGTAATATATTCATCTTCCTGTACAAAGGGTGGACTTCATATGGCATTAACATTATAAAAGGCACACAGTAGTCACTGCAGATGTGGTAAAGCTGTTGCTTTCTTTAGTTTTAAAGCATATTTGCCTTAAATGAAAATATCTAGCCTATTCAATAATCATCTGATTCAGAGAAGATGGACAGAATTATCTTTTTCTCTCTATTCCTGTTTCTTTAAGAAAAATTAAACATTTCCTTTCCATATTTCCTTTTCAAAAGAGGTCATTTATTCATTAACAAATGCATATTAACAAGATGCTAGTAGCTGACAATGTGCTAGACACCGAAGAGAGTAGTGAATAAAGTAGGTATAGACTAAGAAAATAGAAGTATAGCAGGGAAAATGAGATAGTCACTCAGAGATCTCTAATTTATGACAGAAACTGGTAAGAGGCATGGGAGCATGGAGGAGGAAATGATTAATTCTGGTTAGGAAAAAAGAGACATTATTCATAAACGAAGGTATATTTTGGCCAGGTTTTGAAGGTCAGATTTATAGAAGCATAGAAGGAGGTGAGGAGTAGGAAGTGAACGGTTGGAGATGGAAACATGAGGAAATGCTTAGGTGTTAGAAAGCTTGGGGGTTGCTTGTTGAATACCTGCTAGCTCAGCATAGGTGATGGCAACAGGTGTAATGAGAGATATTATTATAAATGTGAGTTGAATCAGAAGGTGGGCAATATCTTAAAACTCGTAGGATGGATAACAAGGGAGGCCATTTTCCTTTAAAAATATTAAGAGATATGGTATGTTTACATAACTTGTGTCTTACTATCCTCTAGATAGGCCAGAGTCGTAATCTCTGTGAAAACAGGGATAAATTTTGACCTTGAAAATGTGTAAATGGTTCCATCATATTCGGGGAATTCTGCCATTGGATTGATACCAGGTAGTCAATAAAGCAGATTCTAAAATCACCAATGCAATAATGTATTTGAATTTTGGAATTCTTTCCAAATGTACAAATTTATAAACTTCAAAGCCGAATTTTTTTTATTTCTCACTTTAATTGTTTTATATTGCTATCAAAATCCATCCTGTTTCATTTATTCTTCAGGATGGATTTTGATAGCAATATAAAACAATTAAAGTGAGAAATAAAAAAAAATTCGGCTTTGAAGTTTATAAATTTGTACATTTGGAAAGAATTCCAAAATTCAAATACATTATTGCATTGGTGATTTTAGAATCTGCTTTATTGACTACCTGGTATCAATCCAATGGCAGAATTCCCCGAATATGATGGAACCATTTACACATTTTCAAGGTCAAAATTTATCAAGATGGGATTGGGAGGGAGACAAACCATAAATGACTCTTAATCTCACAAAACAAACTGGGGGTTGCTGGGGGGAGGTGGGATTGGGAGAGGGGGAGCGGGCTATGGACATTGGGGAGGGGAGGCGAACCATAAGAGACTATGGACTCTGAAAAACAACCTGAGGGTTTTGAAGGGTCAGGGGTGGGAGGTTGGGGGAACAGGTGGTGGGTGATGGGGAGGGCACGTTTTGCATGGAGCACTGGGTGTTGTGCAAAAAGAATGAATATTGTTACGCTGAAAAAATTAATAAAAAGGGAAAAAAAAATTTTCTAACATAAAAAAAAAAAAAAAAAAAAAAAAAAAAAAAAAAATCCATCCTGTTATTTTTGTTTCTTTTGGCATTTTTTAAAAGCCTCCTTATTTTGTGTATTTGAAAGTTTAATGAATGTACTGTTTACTTCTGTTTCTTTTAATAAAGATACATGTCATCTGGAACTTCTGGTTCATGTGAATTCCATTTTCAAGTATTCCCCCACCTAGTGTTAATTAGCAGGTCTTCTGACTGCCTTCATTATTTTCTGATTACTCAAATGCCTTTAGGTTTTATCCTACAAGACTTTGAAGCAAAATTTGCTTAGCTATATCAGAATTGCCCTTTATAACAAATATCTGTAATTTATGCCTCCAAGCAAATTTAATTCTTCAAAGTAGCTGTCCTGGAAGATTCCAAATTGATTTAATTATTTTCCAAAGTTCTAAGCATTTTGAAAACCTCCCATTTTGGAATTGTTTTCATATCTAATCAATAAACCAGGTGAAGGAAATCAGTCTTCAAAACTTATTCGTCACAGCTATTTTTTACTCCAAAACTTTACCCAGTTTAACCCACCTGTTCATCAAACTTAGCACTATATTCCTCAAACGCAGCTTCAGAGGACTAATAAGCTAATACAGAAGATGCAGGGGTTCTGGAAGCAGCTTTCAGAAACTAATCCTATTGGTAACTAGAAGACTGATGTCCATCTATATGTCTTAAATTAAAAAACAATCAAAGTAATATTACAACTATACTGTAGATCTTATATTTTGAAGTAGAACTTTGGAAGCTATAACCAGTTTTTATGATTCCACTTACAAGGTTTACTCTTCAATTTAATGTTACTAAGCTTTTTCTAACCAGGTTTCAATGGTTTAATAACAGATACATATGTTATATAATAAATTTGTGTTCAGTGTAGAAAATAAAGTCAGACAAACATTTTTAAAAAATCACCCATGATTCCATCACCTAAAATAAGCTTTTCCTGTAAAGCACCAGATGGTAAAAATATATTAAGCTTTGTAGGTCATACTGTTTTTGTTGCAACCATTAAGCCTTGCCATTATAGCAGGAAAGCAGCAACCAACATGGCTGTGATCTAATAAAACTTTGTTTACAAAAATAGGCAGCAGGATGCCTATTTATATTTAGCCCACAGGTAGTACTTTGCCAACCTTTGACCTAGATTATTATAATGATAACAGTTACTTCACACTATTTAAACAATAATATATGTGAATAATAAATGTGAATAGACAGAAACAGGTGAATAGATATATGTGAATAAACGGAAACATGAGGACACTAACATTTTTCAATTAGCAATAAATCAACAAAGCTTTTCAGGTCAGTAAATGCAGAGTTGGATCATGATTTATAACAAATGATATTTATTTATATGGGTGTACTATAATTTATTCAACTAATCTTCTTTGATATTTGGGTTATTTCTGGTTTGCACTTTTACCATGTTAAAAAGATACCACAAAACAAACTGGGGGTTGCTGGGGGGAGGTGGGATTGGGAGAGGGGGAGCGGGCTATGGACATTGGGGAGGGGAGGCGAACCATAAGAGACTATGGACTCTGAAAAACAACCTGAGGGTTTTGAAGGGTCAGGGGTGGGAGGTTGGGGGAACAGGTGGTGGGTGATGGGGAGGGCACGTTTTGCATGGAGCACTGGGTGTTGTGCAAAAAGAATGAATACTGTTACGCTGAAAAAATTAAAAAAAAGGGAAAAAAAAAAAAGATACTGAATGGCAGTTTGGTTGCCTAAGAATGAAGGACACAAGCCCACACTGAAAGCAACTGGCATCAAGTATCTCAGCGTCTTAGAATAAGTCCCCAAGGAAACCCCCAGACACAAACGTGTAGCATTTCTATGAGGTAGTAGAACTTATCCTGTTACCAACATCCCATCACGCACTTCCTAGACTATCTAAGGATCAGAGGACTCACTGACATCAAGAGCTTCTGTCCTGATTGGATGCTCCTCAATCTAGCCAAAGTAGTAAAACCAGAAGTACATGTAAGAAAGGACACTGGCATTTCATTTTTCAGTCTGGCAACTTCGGATGTTAGTCATCTGCCCCTCATACCAGGTGAAGTAGGGAAAAGGAAGGTTGGGGACAGATGAGCTGGACCAAAAATGGTCAGAAGTTGAGGGACCTATAATCTCACTTTGGCATATCAAGGTTGAATTAGTTTTCTTTGGGTCAATAGGACATCTTGAAAGGCAGTCAGGCTTAAGCCCTGTTACTAATAACTGACAAGAAGGCTGAGCATCAGGACCCTGGCAGCAAGAGGCAGAGGAGTGGACTTCTCTGGTGGCGTGACCTACAGAAGGATTGGAAGAACCACATGAGAACCTTACACATGGTCCTCCAGAGAGAGGAAGCGTCTGGACACCTATCATGCAGAGGGCATCAGTGATTGTCATTAAGTACAAAAACATTTGTCCTTTCTTCTCTAATTCCTACTCCTATCTGTAACAATTGGAAAGGGCAAGCACTAGGAATTATAGGATGGGGAAGAAGGGAAGAGCAGACAATGCCCCTTCCCATGGTCCAAGCTGAGACAGGAAGAAGGAAGTGTTCAGTTGGATAAGAGCTTTAAGTTTCAATAAGACCAGACTTTCTTATATCTGATGTCTTTGAGGAATGAAAAAGGGATGGTCAACAGAGGAAACAGGCAATCATGTTTACTCCACTGAATTCATAAATCCAGTGAACTGGTTTTATAAATAGCATTGTATATAGACATCTCTGTATACTTGCCTAATAATTTCCTCAGGACCTAAACTCTGAAGGGGAAGTACTGGCACAAAGGGCACGTATGTTTTTGAACTTGTGATGCACATTGCCAAATTGTGCCCCAGAATGGTTACACAATACTCTCAAAGCTTTCTGTCTGTAAGAGTGTGCCAGCTTCTCTGTATCTTTATCAGCCGAATTATCCATTGCTTTTGCCAATCTGACAGATGAAATATAATAAATCATTATTAATTTGATTTGCATTTTCATATCAAAAGGGTTGACTATCTTTTCATAGGATTAATGATGATTTGTGTTTCAAAGTGATTTTTTTTAAAAAAAGTCTTAATTCTGAAAGGGAGCGAACTTTTGAACTAAACGTATTTTTGACAGTTAAAAAAATTTTACCATTAATAAGAAGTAAACTTTACCATAATAACAAGTTTTCTCTTATACACAACTAGTAATGTTGTTTGGAGCATGGTTCTTAGAAGCTGAATTCTGAGCCTCAATACTATTTAGGGAAGTATGCTTTTATGTAAAGCAACGAATTGGCCTAATGAGTGCTCCAGGAAGTTATACCTTACAGTGACAGAAATAGCAATCATAATCCCAAGTCAATGGCTGACATGCATTGAATACTCACTATAGACCAAGCGCTGCATTAAGAACTTCTATTCATTATCTCATTTATTTTTCACATAAACTAATGTGGTTGTTACTGTTACTATCTGTACCATTTAATTTCTTTTTTTACTGAGGTATAACTTATAAACTATAAAGTACATAAAGTTTAATGAATCTATACATATGCATACATTTGTTGAGCAGAAGATATAAGACCTGTAGGAAATACAGGATGCAAGATACTGATACATAAGATATAAAGCTGTAGATGTTTCCACCTTTCTAGAGGGCTCCCCTGAACCTCCAATCAGCTGATACTCCCTCTCCCTCTAAGGTAACCACCATTCTCATCTCTATCAACTTAGATCTTGCCTGTTTTTGAACTTCACAGAAGCCAAGTGTATGGCTTCTTTCACTCAACTTGTCTATGAGATTCATCCATGTTGCTGTACATAGAACTTTGTTTCTAAGAGCTGAAGAGTATTCCATTGTATGACTATGCCACCAGTAATCTATTTTGCTATTGATAAGCATTTGGAATGTTTTCCGTTTTGGGCTATTTTGAATAATGCTACCATAAGCCTATTTATATGTGTTTCTGGTAGACACAGATACTCATTTTTGTTCAATGTATATACATGGGAGTGGCATTGCTGGGCCATTAGCCAATCTGTCTCCTATCTATCTACCATCTATCTCTATCGAGCCTTAGTAGATTCTAGAGACAGTTTTCCAAAATGGTTGTGATCTATATTCCTGCCAGCGATGTGTGAGGATTCCAGCGGTTGTACACCCTCCCCAGCACGTGGTATCAGTACTGTCAGTCCTTTTGTTTTTAGCCGTTCAAGTGAGGTGTGACGGTGTCTCAGTGAGGTTTTCATTTGCATTTCTCTACTGACTGATGGTATTAAATACCTTTGCCTATTTTTATTGGCCAATTAAAGGCCTTCTTTTGTGAAATGCTTGGTCAAATCTTGTGGTGGTGTTGTTTTTTAGCCTGAGAAAAGTGCTCAGGAAACCAAGGCCACAATTTTAACAGAATTGTTCTTTGTGCTTTCTGAGGTCACTGAAATATACTGTTTGTCACTTCTTTATACAATTACATTTTCCTTTTCATACTTAATATTTCATTAAAAAGAATTAGCAACAGAGGCACGCAGTGAAAAGACTGCTGGTCATATTCTTTCTTGCATTCACAAGCACTTGTCCAACATCTCATTATTGTTCCCAAAAAACAAAGCAATGTCCGCATTACTGCTTACCACTTATTAAATCAAGTTAGCTCACTTTCATAAGGAATTCTGAAATCATTCTCCTGTTTTATCTTCCCACTTTCTGAATAATGAAAAATTAATGGGTATCAGTCACAGTGTGTACTTCCTTACGAGTTGTGCACTCTTGTGAGAAGTGAAGCTAAAAAGCCTGTGGTGCTCTGTGTCAGACCAAAACAACAAAAACAAACACAAAAACAAAAACCCCCAAAACCCCAACCCCCTGAAACACTGCAAACCTGTATGTTTGTAGATTGGTGTGCTGTGGAAGACTTCCTCACCATTGGCTTCATTTGTCCCTTCCTTATCTACACATTTGACACAGTAAAAGTGATGGAAACCACCAACTGATGACAGATACTTTAAAGTTTAAAGTGGAATTGCATTCAGACAGTTAATGGATTTGTGTGTGTGTGTCGGGGGGGGGGGTAAGGCAGCAGCACACAATCTGCAAGATGAATAAGCCAATTTGGTACCTTGGTATTCTTTGCAAAACAAAATGTAATAAGAGGTGTATAGATGCTAGAGCATCACTACGTTGGTAGACGCACAAAGAAAGGGGCATTCATTTCTAGTATAACAGGTCTGCACCTGTCTAAAGGAGCAGGAAGAAAAGACCAACATTGCAGATAATGATCAGAAAAAACAGTCAGTTCCCCCCTTTTGTTTATTAAATGTTTTCCTGAAAGGTATGTGCAAAAAGATCTTGGAAAACTTGGTAATAATTTGCACTATTTAAAAGAGTTTTTTTTTTCAAATTTAAATTTTACTTAATTAACATACAGTGCAATATTGGTTTCTGGAGTAGAAACCAGTGATTCATCACTTACAAATAACACCCAGTGCTCATCACAAGTGCCCTCCTTAATCCCCATTACCCAGCTAGTTCATCCCCCAGCCACCTCCCTGTAGCAACCCTCAGTTTGTTTTCTATTGTTAACAGTCTCTTTTGGTTTGTTTCCCTCTTTCCTTTTTTTAAAGAATTTTTTGAAAGCATGGCTCTCATGGCAATGCAATAACCACATATCCTTATTTTAAAATTTTATAATCTTACAGATTAGATTTGCTTAAATTAGAAACATATATAGTGAAAACTTATATAGCTGAAGAACAGGTCAATAAATAAGACAAACAAAGAGGAAAACAGTGATTCTATAAGGGGAATAAACACAGTCAGTCAGCCTCCCCATGGAAAATTTATCCTTCTTCTTAAGTTCCCTACCAATATCACCAACCCCTCATTAGCAAACGTCTGGTGTGTTGTTTCTTACAGAAATGAGGAAGCTGGATGAGTTTGTCCCTGATGTTACCTTTTCTTCCATTGGCCCCTATTTTCTTTACATCTCTGAGGAAAAGGTGTATGCTTCCATCTGTCTATCTTTTACACTTTTTCTCTATTTCCTATAGTTCTGGCTACTTTTTTTTCTACTGGGTTCTTTCTGTTTACAAAATGCTGAAATTTCGGTGTTCCAAAAGTCATCCCCTGACTTGGTTCATTCCTGGAGTCTTCCACCTGTCTTCCCTTTGATGCAGAACTTGAAGTGGCCATGTGAAGTGGGTCGTCTACTTCCTTTCTTCCTGTTTATCCTTACCCTCCTGAAAAACCAATGGTCTCTCTTCAGTCTTCTCTTGTATTGGTCCAAAATTCCTTCTTGAAATGCTTTTCCCTCTAGATGTCCACAGACACTGGCCTTGCCTGGTTCTCCTTCAACGTCTACCACAGTCCCCTTCACCAGCTCCTATTCTTTTGCCTAGTGTTGGCATTCCTCAAGATGGCGCCCTTACCCTCTTTCGGATGTCATATGATCTAATTCACTCTAATAACTTCTACCACATTGACATAGATTCATAAATATGTAGGTGAAATTTCTACCTTCCTCACAGGAAGTTCAAGATCTTTTTCCCCTAAGAGTCTGTGGGACATCTATTTTAGATGTTCCATGGTATTTCAAACTCAACCTGTCTGATACTAAATGAATGATATCCACCGAGGGGTCATACCAAGTAGTCCCCTTATCAATCAATGACATTACTAGTTATACATCAGAACTGTCAGCAATGACTCTTAAATTCTTCCTTCTCTTACCCTCTACGCTTAACGAATGACCTAAGTTTATTGATACTATCTTCTAAATATTTCTTCTATCAGCCTTATTCACTCTTTATCCAGCAGGCATTTCTTTAGCATCGATTATGTGCCACTGCCTTATTTCAGGCCCTCATCCTCTGTGGATTGCCATTAAACTTCTTTGTAGATCTTGCAACTTCAAGTTCCCAAGCTCACTTCCTCCCTCCTCCCCTTGCCTATGTTCTCATAATCCTCTTCATATAATTATATTTTGATCTTGCATTAACTATAATTTTTCCACAGTTACAGTTATTACCAAAATAGAGAGATTCTTGAGTCCTGCAACAATGTCCTAATTCATCTTTGTGCCCAATGTACAGAAAGCTATAGGTGGGCAATTAGTATGTTGAAATAAGGAATGCTCAATTCAATGCAATGCCTTTTAGCCTCACAAGTAAAAGTACCAGAAATTCACTGTTACTGGCTAAATCATAAAGTGAAGTAAATATAGAGAGAACAGACATTTCTGCTGTTGATTACATAAAATACTTATATCATTGTTGTTGAAGATATATATAAGCAGTCAATATTTAATGTCATTTGAGGTTGAAATAATTCTCTTAAGAATGGGTCTCCTTGACATGTACTAGGGCAGAGTCATAACAACAAGTACATTGTGTCAGGTCCAATATTTTGATTTGATAAAATTAACAAATCTATAGATTTTACTATCTTCTTTATTAGGAATCCTACATAAGCTTACACAGAAACAATAAGCCTGTACCTATGCCAGAAAAATCTAAAGCACATGTGAAAACAAAAGAGAATCAAAGTATAGCCCATCCTCTTTGCAAGTAAACTGATACCCTATTCTCATGGCAAGGTTTCAGTCATAGCAACACTGTGGGTCTTATGTTTGTAGCTGAACAACCCATTTTAGCAATGTTATAAGCAGTCATTAACAAATAACGTCTCAGTATATTCATCTGAATTGTCAACAGTTACATGATTGATATATTTATGCAATAATATTCTTTAAGAAATTCTAAGTACTATGATTATGCCATTATTTCATTTCCTCCACCTTTTTAGGTAATAGATGTCCATTACTGAAGGTGACATTTTGCAGGCTTTGTATCTTAGTGATGATACCACTCATGGCCTACTCAGATCCCTAAGGCCCATAACCTTTATACCACATGGCCTGAGACTGACCCAGTACACTTGGAGTCTTCTAGCACCATTTAGGTACTTCCAAGTAGATTTCCTCATTTAGATTTGATCTAACTCCAGATGTCCTCAAGCACTTCCCAGCATAGTGCAGACTGGTTTATCTCACAACACCTACGAAGTTGGTTGACTTGCTTTATTAGTCAC
Source organism: Meles meles (assembly GCF_922984935.1). Taxonomy (NCBI): domain Eukaryota; kingdom Metazoa; phylum Chordata; class Mammalia; order Carnivora; family Mustelidae; genus Meles; species Meles meles. The sequence continues at coordinate 75,564,466 of NC_060074.1, forward strand.
AGGACTTCTTTGTTGGAAAATGTCTGATCTCAATGCCTCACTTGGAGGGTGAATAGCTAAACAACCTTTGGAAACAGAAAGCATTCCCTATATGGCTTATGCCATTTTGCAGACTTGGGAAACAAAACAAAGTACTGTCTGTCATATCAATTACAAGCCCAGAGACACCAGTAGCCAAGAAAAGACACAGAAACTAAAGCTAGTTTTAAAAATTCTCAGAGCACTCAAATATTATACACTGGGTCAGCTGTGGCTGGTGGGGTGCTTCCCATGTAAGGCTACAGTACCATGCCTCCAGCTAAAGCCCGGAAACTCTGCCTCTTCAAACACGGTGGATCACTGTGAAGCTTGCTAATTCCTAATTAACTATGTTTATGACTGATTTTCATATCTTGGCCTTTAGACTAATCCTGGAATCGGAAAATTGTCTATAAAATTGACTCTTCATTGAATCAGAATCTATATGACCTTACTTTATTTTTTTTAAGATTTTATTTATTTATTTGACAGAGAGGGGGGGGGCATAAGGGGGCAGGGGGGTGGCAGGGAGAGGGAGAAGGAGAAGCAGGCTCCCTGCTGAGCAGAGCCCACCAGATGCGGGGCTTGATCCCAGGACCCTGGGATCATGACCTGAGCCAAACGCAGACGCTTAACTGACTGAGCCACACAGGCACCCCTCTAGGTCCTTACTTTAAAAAAACAAAAACAAAAGCTTATTTATTTGATGTAACTTAGGACCCATGAAAGTTAGGAGACCAATTTTCTAAGTTCAAAATAGTCCCTATACTATCTTCTGCCAGACTGAGATCCTGAGTTAGGATATCCCGCTCTTGCCTTTTGAAAGCCTGTGTCAGTAGGGGTCTGGCCACTGGGCTGCACCCTGCAGTGATTTTGTGGTCCAATGAAATGACAGTCATTGCCTAGCTCTGCATGACAACTGCCCTGTCGTCCTTCCTGCCACTTTGTTGGGGGAACAGAACCTGCCAGTCCCACACTCAGATAAAACAGTGGCATCTCCAAGTATCTCCCTGTTAAAAGCTGGCAGCCCACACTCTGTATCAATGAGCTGGCACGAATTCTAGTGAACATGTCACTTTTCTAAGGGAGCACAAAAGAGGGCTTGTTTGCTAGAGCTGGAAACTAATGAACAGCTTTCTCCTGTTTTGTGTAGTTTTCCAGCCATTTGACTTGTACAATAGAGAAATCATATTTCAACTTCTTCAGGTTGAAAAATTGCCCCTTTTCCGATTTGTCACTGAGAGATGTGAACAGCTCTTTCTGAGGCAGCTTTATTATGGAAAATAGAATAAGTAACTCATGTCACTCAAATCAAGTCCCTCAGGGAGTAGGTCCAGTAACGATTCAAAAGCCAGGACTAAGAGTAAAAACTAATTTTCGAGATAGAATAAGAAGCAGGTTCTTTTCCTTCTAAAGGAATGGCCCTTTACAGTGGAAACATTGGTTCACAAGGTATAAGGAAAAACATGTGAATTCTGCTCCTCCCACCTTTTCCCTCTCTAGATGCAGAATTTAGGGGTTAGCTTTGAAGTTCCAGGTAAGGCTGATGAGGCAAGGGAAAGGTCAGCCTGAGAGGTATTGAGGACACTGTGTCTTTCTTCATCTTAAAAAATGTATCTTTATTTAATAGAGAAAATTTTTTTAAAAAATTACTTCCTTCAAATGAGCTCATTGCCTCAGGCTGCTCCAGGGAGACGGTTGTAGGCGGCCACTCTTTATGGATTATCGGGATACTGTCTGTCCTAAGGAGACAGCTGACTTTCAGGGGCTGGACTGCCCAAGTGTAAGAAAGCTACCAGTCCTTTTAAAAATACACTGCTAAAAGCCTATCATACTTTTACATTTTGAACCTAGCATTTGTGCCCAAATTCAATCTGCTGCTTTATTACGAAATTGTCAAGGCCAGCTTTCTATTTAAGGCCTACGGGTTGCAGGAGAAAGTCTGTTGACCATAGAGAGCCTCCTTTAAACATTGAAAGTAATGTTAATTCAAGAGACCTGGGCAACCAAAGGAGTTCATCTAGAGGTTCCCATCGTCTAGATCCCTTAGGAATACTGTGACATAGGGCCTTTTAGCTACAAATTTCTTTCCCATTCTGCCCTGAGACATATAATAAACTCATAAAGTCATTGGAAGAGACTAGGCCACAGGAATCCATGGCACCACAGAGGTTAAGAACCTCTGTTTAGGCCCATCACTTCATGCTGCCTTCTTTCTGTTCCTACCCATCATTTCAACCACTTTTTTACCAACACCCTAAATTCCCTTCCTTGTTCCCAAGAGTCCTCTAAGTGCTTCAAGTATTTAAACCAGCCTGTCTTTCACATCTAAGTCCTGTGGCATACTGGTCCTTCTGATGAATTCCTCTTTCCTTTCCGAAACCGGGGCCCCTGTTTTCAAGGCTACCTTCCCATCAGGCAGAGGGAGTTTAAATCCTCTGCCTAGGACTTCCTCTCCCGGACAAGGTCAGCGCCCCTCTCTTTTCATTTAGCTTGTCATTATTTGTTTAACATTTGCTCTTCCAGACTGTACGCTCTCAGGAGGGAATAGCCCAACTCTGCTTGATTCACTATCACATACCCAGGGCCTACCATGATGCAGTGTATTCCGTGGGGCTTAATCCATACATGCAAATACATGCATGAACAAACCATTTTCTAACTTTTGGTCTAGTGTATGACATGCATTTTTCATGTTGCTTTCATTTACTCTAAGGCTGCCTAATATTGTAGTGAGTGTAAGTACTTTATCGAAATAACTTCCCTGATACTGATCATCTTGTTTCTACTTTTCATTAATACAAATACTGTTACAGTAGGCATTTTCAAATGTAACATTTTATTTTTTTACTTTGTATTTAGGATGATATCATTAGTATAAATTATAGGAAGAGGAATTTACTGGTCTAATAGAATGAACATTTTTATGTTTTTTTTTTTTAAGATTTATTTATTTATTAGAGAGAGAGAGAGAGAGTGAGCACAGGCAGACAGAGTAGCAGGCGGAGTCAGAGGGCAAAGCAGGCTCCCTGCCGAGCAAGGAGCCCGATATGGGACTCGATCCCAGGATGCTGGGATCATAACCTGAGCCGAAGGCAGCTGCTTAACCAACTGAGCCACCCAGGCGTCCCCATTTTTATGTTTTTTAAATTTACTCTGTGATATTGCTTTCTAAAAATATTCTCTCAATTTAAAATGCCATCAGTAACATAAACAGACATCTATTAGTGGTTTTTCAAAATACTCAAAAAAACTTTTATTGGATATTTAATTTTATGGATTAACCAAAGGACTGGATAAAATTTTGTTGAAAGAATAAAATAAATAATTTTTCCTTAACTCAAAATGTGATACCTTAATTAATTTCCCACTTAGTAAAACTATTTTCTTTAATAGCAGAGAACCAAGACAAAGATATTGTTGTAGGAAAGACAACTTGTTTTAACTTAAATATGGCCATTTTGCTAGATAAATGAGTAAAAATAACCATAAAATATGACAGAAGTTCAAATATTTGCAAGCAAAGAATAAAATAATCTCTATTATGACAAGAAATTCTAGTATTTATGTCATTTCTTATTTGAAAGAAAACAAAGCACATATTTTCTAGAGGCTAACTAGTTGATAGCATACAAAAATTATTTTAAAAAATTGTACACTAAGAAAATTTTTTACAAGAAGCCAGGAATAAAATGTTTGAGCTGACAAGTTTCTCATTTACTAACATAAATGCTGGCAAGGACTTGTCAGGCAGGAGCGTGTTTCTTATTCTGATCACATTCTCCCTCTCCTGCTCAGTAGCCAACCCTGGCTCCAAGCAGTGCTGCTTCTCCCTAGGTAGCACCCAGATATCTCCCTCCACAAATGGAGATGTGTTGGGATATCCTTTCTTTTAGTACTGTATTTATGTATAGGGCAGACTGCCGACCTATGAGGTGGGGTAGCCATCTTACTGAAGACAAAGGAAAAAGAGTTAACCAGTGTCCTCTTGCCCTGTCCACATACGAGAGAAGGTGCTACAGCTTCCCCATGAGATTCTTCTGAATGGTATTAATTTAATATATGCTATCTATGTGACAGCCACGTGCAGGATGAAATACTGGGAGCTGTGGAGGCCAGAGCAGATGAGATACATTAACCAGTGGGAGAATGAGTAAAAAAAGACTTTTCCTCCATTTATAGAAATGTGAGGAAGATCAAGAAGGTCCCTCCACAACTTTACATGTCCCACTGGGAGAGTCAGGCTCATCAAGCCTTAATGTCTGGAAGGAAAACGCAGTGTAAATAATTACTATGAGATAAAAGAACAAGTACATAAAAGGGAATGGAGTACAGGTCACTGTTGCCTGGTGGCAAGGCATGGAATGATCATAGAATCAAAAGGGTGGGGTTGGGACATTTCTTTGAATAACGGTTGTATTTTTTATGGCTAGCATTCATTGAGTATCTGTTACGTGATAGGCACCGAGGTTGCCATTATTGGTTCACTAATCCTGACAATTCCGGGGGTAGGTCTTAGCTCTCCTGTCGAACAGGTGAGGAAACAGGTTGGTGAACGAGATTTGATTAAGGTTATCTGGTAAGTGAGAAGGGGAGCTAATATGTCTGAACTTCAAGCTCATGCTCTTTTTACTACGTTAACCATACAAGGTAGGTAAATGACACTCAAAAATCATACCCTGGTTAATATGTCCTTATTCAAAGACACTCAAAACTTGATTTCTCAAAAATAAAACCCGTTGTAAAAGATGGTGGGAATAGAAATCACACAACCTTTCTGAGGTGTCAGACATCTAGAAGTGTCACTTAGTGAAAAAAATCTCAAATAACCTTAAGAAAGCAGTGTGGTTAAAGTTATACACCCTCATCCAAAGGTGGCAGAGCATGGTAGTGAATTGGGGCTGCCTGGTGGAAAATCTGGGCTGGAAGCTACCTCTTCTCTGAGCAACTCTAAGCCACCATTTCCCCTCACCTTCTAGTATCCATCAGAGGACTATATCATTACATAAGTTAGCATCTATAGGATATTTAGCATATTAGCGTCGGGCACATAATAATCATTACATGTTAATTATTAGTAGTATGGGGGTCAAAATAATTTTTTGCATCTAATTCTAATAAGAATGGATCTGTTTTTCTAGAACAAACTGTAATAGGTGCAGCACAAAGGAGGACAATAATAACTGCCCCAAAAAGAGGCACCTGTCACCTTTCATGGATGGCAGTAAGAAGGGATAGCTCCACAAAAAGAAAAACCCCAAAACTGTAAGAACATCAATAACGGGCATTTTTATTATGCTTTACATTCTGCCAAGCGCTTGCAAAATCTTTTCATTTGATCCATAAAACACCACTGTGATGCAGGGAGGGCATTATTCCAATTTACGTATGAGAAAACAGGCTCAGAGAACATAATGCCGTCTCTGGAGTCATGGCTACTTAAAAGAGCAAAGAGTGCCACAGTCTGCAGTTGTGCTGTCCAGTTCAGTAGCCATGTGTAGTACTTAAAATTAAATAAAATTAAATATTCAGTTTCTCAGTAGCACAAGCCACATATCAAGTGCTGAACAGCTATGTGTGGCTCATGGTACTCATGTTGGATAACACAGATTACAGAGCATTTTCATCACTGCAGAGTATTTTACTGAATAGAGATGGCCTATACAAATGAGGGTATCAAACTATTAATGTGTGATACTATGCCCAGTATCCACAACAGTGAGCCTGATTCTCGGAGCAAGAAATCAGGGAAGGGGAAAGTATTTTATAAATGTTTCTATGAAAAACACTTTAAGTTTTATACCATAAAGCCAAATTTGTGGGATAGAGTGAGAATTAGGCTGAAATTCCCCAAAGTGCTTAGTATCAGTGCCCTGAACAAAGAATCTACAAATATTTACTGTGTGATTCTATTTGGTCATCCACCCATCTCAAAAAATATTTCACTGTCAGAGAATTCTTCCTGAAGCAAATAAGTGGGATGTCATAAAATATATGTAATAACCTTTGTTAAAACCTCAGGGGGCATTTTTGGTGGTGCATCTACAAAATTATTCGATGTACATACAAAAATCCTCTTATATTCCCATATCTTGTCAATGCAGAAAGGTTGTAAATAAATGTAATCAAAAGAGATGAATACCAGTTAAAATACGTCTGAAGATGAGAAAATCTTCCGATAGTGTTATAAGCCTTAACGAGGAGATAGTCAAGGTTTTGCTTTTTGGAATGGTTTCTAACATATCCTTAGTAAATTATAAGTTAACGGATCCTCAGCAGGTCAGAAGTGAGTCTCAACTTTTGGTTCATATTCTTAGAGCAATGCTAAGGAAATAGTTTTCAGAAGTGGAGAAACTAACAATAAATGCTCAGTCTTATTTTGAAGCAATATAAAATCCTTACAAGTTTCAGAAGTTGGCTTCCTGAGTTTGACAAACACTTAATTATCTAAGAACCTTTAGCCTTGCCTGGCAGGATTTCTGTTGTCAAATTCAAGGTGGATGGGCAAAGATGGAGGCAGTTTCCGTTTTTAAATTGACTTTGAGGGTCTTAATGATATATGTACATTTCATGAAAATATGAGCCTTAGTATAATGGTCTGTTCTTTTTAGACAGATGGGACTCAATTTATGTTCCACACGATTGTACCCCAGAATTTCAGACTTAAGATGTTTGTCATAAATATAGTTAATCTATTATTTTATGAGGGATACTAAATCTCGGCCTCCCAGATTTGGATAGATGTATGCCAAATTTATGATGGCACTTGTCTATAAATGACAGATGCTGCCAAAGCAGAACACTATCATTTTCTTCAACTCAACAGCACAAGGTCTTGTTGCCAGAGACAGAAAGGGGAAGAGGCAGTTACAAAGAGCTTGCTGGCTAATCGATGGAGTCCTGTGGCAGTCAGCAGAAATGAGAAGTTGTCGTTTGGAAAACTCGGCCCCATTTGTAACAACACATAAAAACGATGAAACACACAGGGAACCCATAAAAATGACGAGGCAAGGGTCTCTCCATTTGTATCTCTGGCAGAAAGACTCTGACAAAATTGAAAATACACTTTCATAAAGCAATAGGGTAACCAGAAAAAGCTGAACTACAGCCTTTCCAGGTAAATCATAGTAATCTACTAGTTGATAACTACTTCTGGTTCATGCCCAAGGAATGGCCACAATGCAGAAGCACAATACGGCTGAAAATGACAATGAGCTGTTCTGAGGTATGCTATCCCTTTTCCTTCCTTCTTTTGTCTTTTCTGACAAAAAGTTCCCACAGTCCAATCATGGGGATGGGCTACGTAAAACCATCTTCCTATCCCCAGTGGGAATATTTTATTTTATTTTTAAATTTTATTTATTTATTTGACAGAGATCACAAGTAGGCAGAGAGGCAGGCAGAGAGAGAGGAGGGGAAGCAGGCTCCCTGCTGAGCAGAGAGCCAAATGTGGGGCTCCATCCCAGCACCCTGGGATCATGACCTGAGCCGATGGCAGAGGCTTTAACCCACTGAGCCACCCAGACGCCCCCGCAGTGGGAATATTTTAGATGGAATGATTCCAAATGCTATTGAAGTTGTGGACAGACTTCAGGACAAGCCAGCTGGACCCTTTAGAGGGCAGTTCAAGGTTTCTGCCATACTGGGGATGCCCTACCTAGTGTTCTCCTCTATTTCAGCAAGGATATTTGGCTCTATAATTGTCAGACTGGAGTTTTGAGAACAACTGTCATTTGCCCAAAATGAGTATTTTCATTCAAACTTGCCCTGGAAAAGATCTGTAATGTCTAAAGCTTTGTTCTGTTGCAGTTAAATGCTGCAGACAACATACTGCATAGGAACTAAGGATTCTTAACAAAACAAAACCTTAATGTTTCTTTCAGTTCCGTAGTTTCTCCTGAAAAATATCAACAGTCATCAAGTAATTTAAAAGTAATACATGGAGGTGGCCAGGAGGATTGGGTTAAACAGGTGCTGGGTATTAAGGGAGGCACTTGTGATGAGCCTTGGGTGTTGTGTATGGGTGATGAATCGCTAGGTTCTACACCTGAAACTAATATAAAACTGTATGTTAACAGCTGGAATTTAAATAAGAAGTCTACCTAAAGTAATATATGGTCCTACTCATTTAAAAAGTGGTTTCGTGATTTCTGACTTTGCCCACTGGGACACTTGTGTTTAAAGGAAGAGAAGTTTAGAGCAATGGGAGTAATGACATACGCGTGGGTCAGAAAGTCCTGCCTTTATTGGGATATGAATGGTGTGACCTTACACGAACTAATTCACGTTTTGTAGACCCAGGTTCCTCATCATTACGATATTTTGGCGAGCAGCCTGAAGGTGGTAACCATATATTATTTTTCTTTGTAGCCCTAATATCCAACACATTAAAAACCACACACACAATAGGCTGGAAGCTCTTCGAGGGCAAGAAAATGTTTTTGTGTTCACTGTCGCACCCTAGTATCTGGCAATACACTACATCATTTAGTATAGATAATAAATATTTCCTGAGTAAATAAATGGATATAAAGTTCGTTGCAAGAGTGAATGAAAGATGGATACTAATTTCTGCCTTAACAGGCACAGGGATATGGAGAGGGTCATACAAAAACACATATGTGACTGGATTTTATAAATTGAACAAATTTAAGGTGTTCCTATTGTTATATTTCAAGCAGAACATGCTGGTTTCATTATCTTTGCTCTTAATTGCATTTATAAATACATCTATAGCGTTTTGAATCATTCCATCTGCTTTCATCTGGTTAGACAGCAACTGATTAAAAGCTGTTTAGCTCTAAATAGTTTTACATACTTTGAACTAGAAATGGATTTTCCCCATTTGATATCTAATTAATTTTAAAAAATCTAGTGTTAATACTAGACATATGGACCATTAGGTTGATTACCACAATATTTTGTCATTAGGTTGATTATAAAAATATTTTATTATTTTCAAGAATAAGGCTTTTCAAAGGCTCTGGGTTTTTCTGAACCCATTACGAGGGGTCAAATACTGTCACAAAGAGCATTCCACTTGATGTATAGGGCATATTATCACAGGGAAGTGTACTGTCATATGGCATTATGACACTTGAACTCCAGGGAGAAATTTAGGTTGAGTGTCTGGCTAATATGTTCCAGCCGTCTTCCTGAAGCTGCTTAATGCTTGCTGTGTTTTGACCCTAATTCTCCTAAAACGCATTTCTCCTCCCTCCTACCATGTTTTGAACTCCCACTGATGCATCATTAAAAGTTGGGATAGATCCTGGGAGACCATGAAACCATTTCTTTGGATTTTACATCTAATTCTATGCCAACTTCTAAAAGGTGAATGGGACAACTATTTTTAACTGCCTTTAATGAAGCATATTTAAATTTTCAATCATGTGGTCGGAACTTCTTACAATAAATGAAATACAAACTATTATTGTTTAAGCTAATTTTGTTTACTGACCTGAGAGGGGAAAAAAGAAAGCTTGCCACGATACCCTGAAATGTTTATATCTGATAGCTCCATTCTAACAAATCTATCTGGATTACACAGATCCAGCTACAATGTGAGCCACATGGTATCTCCAAACGGATCATAAAATTAAAAAAAAAAGTTGCCACTTCTTAGAATAAATAATTTGTGTTCTTGAGGAACAGGCAGAGATCATCTGTGGGTGCCATGCTCCTTGTTGGATACTCTGAAATAACACTTCTCTTTGACTGCTTCTCTTTGACACTTCTCTTTGTTTGGTGAATCCCAGGATGCTGCTCTCCCAGAAACTCCCTCCCTTAACATCTGGCTATTTCTGCTCCCTCAAGACTTGCCCTCTATTTCTAGGTTACTGCTCCTAAAATATGAGACTGGAAACTGAATTAGTCAATCATATGGATGTTGTGAACCTGGATATTTGAAATCTGGTGGCTGAGACATCAAGTAACAAATACATTCATTTTGATTTAAATGTCTAAGAATCATGTAAATACTGCTTAAGACCACTTGATAGGAACTCTTCTTTCAGAAAAGATAGACCAATGTTAGGCAACTTCAGTTTCATAAGAATTGGCAGTCAACCATGGTTTTCCACTCTGTTACTCTGATTTTTGACTGACTCCTTAGGAACAGTGTTGTCTGAAGTAAAACATTTGGTCAATTAAGTGCCACAGTCACTATTCCTCTTCCCTTCTCCTTCTTCTTCATCTCTACATTCCACCTAGACCATTTATAAAGGACTGGTTTTCATGTCCTCTGTTCTTCTAAGACAGGGACTCTGTGTGTGTGTGTGTGTGTGTGTGTGTGTGTGTGTGTGTGTGTGTGTGTTTTAAGTGGGCTCTATGCTGGGCTTGAACTCATGACTTTGAGATCAAGAATCAGATGCTTAACTCACTGAGCCACTTAGGAGTCCTCTAAAATAGGGTTTAAAATGAAATAAAAAGCAGTTTCCAAAAAATCTATAACTTTGACAAATCTGTGGGAGCTTTTTAAGGATTTAGAAACAGATAGTCAGCAATAGGTTACATATCACATTGTTTAGGCCAGATTGCCCATTTGGGCAAAGTTTCTAATTTTCCAACTTGAAATTTCTACTACATATATGTGGGAATTCTTATTCATTTGAAGGTGACAAAAGAATATATATATCTATTTAGCAAACATAACACATTTTATTTTTAAATGGTGCCATCTTTGACAACTTTGGCATTACCTTTGTGGATATGATAGAAGAAACAGTATATTCCATTAGTATTAATATTTATGGAAAACATGGAGAAAGGAAAAAATAATGTGAATGATCCAACCAATGAATCATCAAATCATTTATACAGATTTTGAGTAAGGAAACATGGAGAATGAAGTAACTCCAAAATATAGGTGGTTGTCATAACTTCTGGTCCGAGCCTCAACAGTGACACACGGAGTGAAGTCAATACTATTACACCAAGTACTTTGGGGTGGATAGAGAAGTGGCAGAGGAAGCAGACGATGCAGGATTAGAGGCCACCACAGAGCTACTGAGGAAGAGATTCTGTGGTTGAAATTTGTTTTCTCCTCTCCCCGCTCATCCCCTAGGATCATTCTAGATCTCAATTCTCTTTCCTTGTTTATACCATTGCTATACTTGATCCTGGTGTGTGCTATTGCTTTCAAGGCAAACACAAGTGCTTAGAAAGTCTCTTTCATTGAGACCTAATTAGTATTTGATGGTAGGAATAAATGCCTTGAATTGTTTAAACTTTAACATATGCTCATTGGGTACCTTGTAGGTATGAGAAAAGCTGTGATTGCTGCCCAGGCCCCTGATTTTCTATTTCTAGATTGCTCTTTCCTTGGGTCTATCCCCTAGTCTTTGACTTTCTTTGTGCTTCCTTTCCTCTTCCACATCGTTCCTTATCTCTCTCTCCCTCTCTCTCTCTCTCTCTTTTTTTTAAGATCTTACTTATTTGACAGAGATCACAAGTAGGCAGAGAGGCAGAGAGAGAAAGAGAGAGGAGGAAGCAGGCTCTCCGCAGAGCAGAGAGCCGGATGCCGGGCTCGATCCCAGGACTCTGGGATCATGACCTGAGCCAAAGGCAGAGGCTTTAACCCGCTGAGCCACCCAGGCACCCCTTTCCTTCTCTCTTTAACTGTCTTCTACACTTTTATTGATTCTGCCTTCATTGATTCTTCTTAATTTCCATTTTTAACATTTTTTTTTCCTGCTCAATTGTTTTACTACAATCCCTTGACAAACCCAGTTCCCAAATAATTCATAACTAAGGGGAGCACTGAGCACACACAACAGCAATACTGGAACATTTACAATACCTACCAACTGTGCTATTAGCTCAAGACAGAAAATAGGCTGAAAGAATGGAGTGACACTAACTTCCATTGTTTTATCATGCTGTACATAAGTTCTGCTGTGCTTAAGGAGCATAATCCAGGTAATAAAACCTTTGGCAGAATGTTGTTTCATAGAGGCAACAATATCCTGTAGAAAATGAAACCAAGCAGGAAGTCAGGAGATGATGGATTCTTCCAAACACTGAGTAACCTCCAGTAAATAACTCCTGCACTGTGGACCCTGGCTTGGTTTACCATTTTGTAAACCTTAATATCTGATAGACTTGCGTGAAGGATTAATTAGATAATATACACAAAAAGATTTTGTTCTTTAGAAGGGGAGAAGTGTGATACAATAATCTAGTATTTATCATCTGTTCATCAGATAACATGATTTAGTGATTCTATCAAACTAAGAATAAACGTTTTTATTATCAAATTTGGCTTAACTCACTCCTATGCTGCAGGGCAGTTGGAACTACCATTCCTGAGACCTACTCAATAATTGTCCCTTCCCAAATAGTCTTTTGTCTTATTAGGCTTTTTGAAACTTCCTCCGATACTAGTAGGTTTGCTCTCCTCCAAAGCCCTGAGCAGCCACAAGAAAGCATTCTTGTCTTCTCCTAAAATTCTACAATGCTTTCAAGAACAGAAGAGAATCAGAAGTGTGTGTCTGTGTGTGTGTGCGGGCACGCATGTGCTTCCAACAACAGAAGGGTCCTTGAAGAGAGTCAAACATTGAGAAAGGGATGTATGCTCTTAGTCTCCCTTCATAGACATGGTTCCTCAGTTAGTTACTGAAACAAGATTATTTATCTATTTATCCATCCTGGGCCTGAGGGGCAGTTGTGAGTGTGTGAAAACCTCTAAACATCCAATTTTATGGTATACATGCTAGAAAATGAATTTTTTTCTCTTTCCTGAATCATTCAGTTTGAATTTACTTAGAAAAACTGCTGACTCATTGGACTATGAAATACAGACTCTTCTTAAGAGGCATTTCCTGTAGTAGCCCATTTCCAATTATGTAAAGCTCTTCTGCTAGTCAATTCATAACTTTTTAAATAATTCCCCAAAATCCTCAAGCTCACTTGTAACTCTGAGGGGAACTCTCCATAGACCTTCAAAAATCAAAATCTTTTATTACTGAACACATTTCCAGATTCATTTAATAATTCCATTTTCAGAAAACATCACCTTTTTGATCCCCCCTTTAGTGTGGTAAAAGAATATAAAAATGTCTATTAATAAACAACTTTAAGCATTCCTTCACTGAAAAAGTCTATAGCAAAAACCAATGGTAAAATGAATAAAAGGTAATAAACTCAGTATTTTAGATCCATTTCTCGATTTTTGTCTAAACACATTATGACCAAGTAGCCTCTACTTACTTTCATGCATATATACATATATTATATATATATATATTCACACACACACACATATATATACTTAAATGTATGTATTTAGCAACATGGAATGGTAACATCAAATGCTTAGGTTCCGTGCAAACACATAACCTTTCCTGTGAAGGAAACATATTAATATTATAAAAACAAATCATGGAGAGTAACATGCAACAGCTGAGGAGAGGAGAACGGGGTTGGGGCAGGGGACCCGGAGAAACACAAAGAATGTAAAGAACAAAAAGTGTCATTGACCTGATTTGTCAGAGCTGTTGCCTGTGATTGGAGTGATGGAGCAGCTGGGATTAGCCTTTGCGCTGTCCTTGGAAGAAACCATTTTGGGTTTATTTTTCGTTGCCTCTAGTGCTTTGACCTTCTTGGCATGTTTACTTCCTTTGTAGTGGGCCTCGGCCTGGCTCTACAAAGGAGAACAAATCAGGCTCATTTTTTTGCTACTTACAAACACCACAATGGATGATCATGCAGGAAAATATACATTCAATCATAGGCACCACGGACACTTACAACTCAGCACTCAACTAGGTTTTTGGCATTTAAGGAAGTGGTAGACCAGTTCCTAAGGGGGTTTTGTGTATTGAAACCCTCTGTATGGCACAGAGGACCCGTGTCTTTAAAACCCAGACATTATTATGAGTGGACAACAGGGCCAGGGCACACTTCTGATGAAGGTGAGCCCTGGCATTGGTGCCCTCCCACCATGCCCACTGGGGTTCCTCTTCAAACAATGAGCTGGCAGCAAGCTGCTGCCAGTGTCCTTCTACAAATACTCCATTTTGTTTCCCTTCAGGTAAAAGCCGGTTTGCCTGTATCTACTTTCTTCTAGGCTCTGCTCTCTCAGAGATCAACTGATGTAACAGCAAGCTGCTGGTGAGTGGAAATGGAGCTACATTTTAGAGTCGTCTCCACGTGATTCGGAAGATCCCAGTTCTCAAGAATGGATAATTTAAGCTGCAAAGGAGGGACAGTCCTTGTTTCTAATCTCAGAAGTGATTCCAAAGTCAAAGCAGTTAGTGTCCCATTCACTTGTACTCAAAGCATAGGTGGAATTGTGACTTCAATACCAGATAAAAAGGAAGAAAAGAGATCAAGACAAGTGACTACTAAAAACCTTTAAAAGACAAAAACAAATTACAGCAAAACAAGAAAACATTTAACCAATTTATTGGCATCTGGAAATCTTCTCTGTCTAAAATAAGGATTTTGTATTTTGGGCATCTAGCATGGATACACATATTAACAAGAGAATCTAAGTATATTTGCTTCAGTTTTATTTTGAGTAGACCCTGAAAATAAAAACATGCATTTGACAAAAATAAAAAACCAAATTAAGACATAGATTATATGACCTATTAGCTTAGTTAGAAAGGTGAAATGGGTGGTAAACTTATCATAAAGTGAGTTTTCATTACAGAATTTTTAAAATAATAACTTTTTTAAAAAAGATTTTATTTATTTATTTGACAGATAGAGATCACAAGTAGGCAGAGAGGTAGGCAGAGAGAAAGGAAGGGAAGCAGGCTCCCTGCTGAGCAGAAAGCCCAATGCGGGGCTCGATCCTAGGACTCAGGGATCATGATCTGAGCTGAAAAGCCTCGAAGAGGCTTCAACCCACTGAGCCACCCAGGCACCCAAATAATAACCTTTTTAATGTCAATTTTCCTTATATACTTGTATGTACTTAAAGATGATTATATTAATGCTTCCATCACCTTCCTCAACAAGCAGAATACAGGGTGTGTGTGTGTGTGCGTGTGAGTGAGCACATGTGTAAGTAGGTGGGTAGAAGTGACAACGGACAGAACGAGCCAGGTTTTAATTCTATATTTCAACTAACAGTATGTACATGATTTCCTTAGCACAAGAACACTGATCACCCGAGGTCAATAGCCTTATATTGATGGCACATAGGGCCTAACTTCCTCAACATCTTTTCATAAATTTCATTGTAGATCATCATTGGCTTATAATTGCTCTTAGTTTGTTGGCTCAAGGACTTCTCACATTGTTCTCTGCCAGGCTGGAAAAAATAATGATACCAAGGGAGGAGAAAAGTGGAACATAACTTATTTACTTATTAGTTACCAAGAATGCTTAAATGCAGTTATTATGGATTACTGGATACAATTTAAGAAGATATACAAATAAAAATTTAAAAATTGATAACATGAAGAGATAATAATAGTGACTCTGCTTTTAATGACTCAGTGAAGATTATGTCTTAACAGAAGCTTCTATGAGTAGGAAAAATCTACTTCATGGGAAATATACTCACATAGTACATTAGGCCTGCTCCTTCCTGAAGAGCTATGTTAAGTCCCATCGTTTAGGTATATAACAATTTCTACATGATATCAAGATACCTAATAACTCATCTTTCCAAGTATACTGAATATGCGATGTTACTTTAGTGCCCTCCGGCTAAATAAACACATGGTTCTCTAAATAAAACCTCCTAGCACAAGATAAGCAGAGTGTCATTTCCTCATTACAATTTCCTGGCATCACTGCAGAAAGTTAACAGCATCAATTAGCACTTGAGATAAAGATCCAGCTAAGTGACACCTTGCTAGATGCCAAGATGGAAAGAACTCTCCAGAATAACGATCCACTTTCCTTTTGAGCTCTGGGGCATGGAGAGAAGTGCAGCAAGGGAGCTTAGCTTCTACTCAATGTTATTTGGGAAGGACTCATGGAATAAAGATAGTGGCAGGCACCACTCATTCACATTTGGCATCTTTCCAATTGCCATGTGGTATTCTTGGTAGTAGCACTTTGCTCTCCTCAGTGCTGTATCTGGGGCAGTGTCAACAGCTTCCAAATCCTGGGCAAATCTTCAAGTGAAACTGAGACACTGTTAATAGTAACACGATTAACCTGACTTCATTATCTAGGACTCTTCTTACTTGAGGAGTGAAAGAAACAAGGACAAGAGCCAGAAAACCCATGAACTAGGGAACACAAATCAAGCCCAATCAACAACGGCTCTTGTGTCACTTCTGAGAGACCTGGTTGACCAAACTGACTTGCTTTACACCTCAGTGACTGAATGGCAGGCACATATTTGTCTAGCTCTACTGGCCTGCTTTTTGCTTCTCTGCCAAAAGTACTGCTGTGCCCCTAACTGGCAATGGGCAAAGAAACCTCTTGCCAAGAATTGTCAGAATTAGAGAGTTGCCTAAACCACCATATTGACCTCCACACGAGAATACCTTAGGATCTAGGCTCTTCTCTCACATGTCACCCCAGTAGCAACCAGACCATCTTCTGGGAGAGGAAGAGATTTGATAGGAAATGACATCCTAGAATTTTCTTATTTGTTTATCTCCATGTTTGTTACTACAGCCTTTGCTTTCCCAAATCCTCTCCATCTCTCAGGACCCCAGTGGTCCAAACAAAAAGGAAGAAGAATGAGATGATGTATTGGTTTAAAAATAAAAACGTAACACTAAAAATATATAAAATTCACCGTGCTCCCATTTCTGATTTTTACCTTGTTTCTAACTTGGACTTCAGAGACATGCCTAGGATCTTGAAACACAACTTTATATTTTTTATTTTTTTAAAAAAGATTTATTTATTTATTTTATTTGACAGACAGAGATCATAAGCAGGCAGAGAGGCAGTAAGCCTAGAGACAGAGAGGGGGTGGGGAAGCAGGCTCCCTGCTGAGCAGACAGCCCCATTCGGGGCTCAATCCATCCCAGCACCCTGAGATCCATGACCTGAGCCGAAGGCAGAGGCTTTAACCCACTGAGCCACCCAGGCGCCCCTGAAACACAACTTTAAACTGTGTTCACCATTTTGGAAAGAAAAACACAAACTTACAAAGTGTCTGGGGAAGAGCTATGTTACTAGAGAAAGTCCTCAACCATTTATTTACCAGTAGAACTCATCTTGTTGCATTTAAAAAAGTAATTAGAACTCTTCCCTTCATTAAAGGAAGTTCATCATTGGAACTATTGGTGTCTATTTTTCTGAGACCTTAGATTTCAGGATGTTAAGTGGTGTTATATAGGAAATAACAGAGGTCAGTTAATTTTCAGAGAAACTCTATAAACTAAAATTCAAATAAAAAAGATGTCAAATGAACACAGGCTACACTAACAAGGGGAAAACATTATTATTATTGAACAAAGAATTCTTTAATACCTGCCATGTGCTAGACATCCAGAAAAATTAAAAACAAAGACCTCTACTCACAAGAATGGTTGGAAGGAAAAATAATGCATGCAAATAGCCTCAACTCAGACCAAAGAGTGGAATTATAAAATGGGATGTAAAGAGTAACAAGGAAGGATAGAAGTTACGAGAGGTAAATCTCTTTGGATTGAGGTGATCATGGAAGCTTCAGGAAAAAGAGGCATCACAGTTGGGGCCGACTCTGGGGGCGCTGTTCTAAAGCAGCAGAAGGGGGAGAGGGAGGTATTTCAGGCAGAGGGAACAGCATGTGCTAGGGTAGTGAAGTCCTGTGAACTATGCTGTATTCCTGGGGCATGTCGGCTTCTCAGCATCACTAGAACACAGACAAATAATAAGGAACAAGAGGGAAAGGCTGCTGCATTGTGCTACCCTGAAAATTATTATCCCCTGTAAAAGAGAAAATGTGTAAGAGTGTTCAACAATTAAAAAAATCAAATGTTCTTTTTGTAGGCATTTTATAGAGAAAATAGTTATAAAGTGGGCTGTGGCTTTTACATCACAGATTTTATCCTCTGCTCCAAACTATAATCCTGTATTATAACAACTAAATTATTTCTATTGAAGTTTCAATAATTGTTTGAGATAAAAGCATGGCACTTAAAAATACTACAGTTGAACATATTAAGGAACAAACTAAAGACTACTGAGTATTAGCTAAATAATTACTTGAATTTTTGTTTTAACACAGACTATTACTAACTATGAAAAGGCTGTTCGCATATACTTGCTGCATTGACAAAAATCACGCACTCTCAGAGACAGAGCTATAACGTATGAAACATAAGACGCAAGATGCAAGAACAAGGCTTACTGAATCCAGAGATGGCTGGTAAGTCTTTCTGTTGATATTTGCCGTTGTAAGGCCTACAGTATCAGTAACGACACACTACCGGCTTTGATATTCATTTCATTCAATCCTCAATCTATTGAGATCTGTTGAAAACAAAGTCTAGACAAAAATTATAACCGATATGAGACTTTAACATAGAAGGACATGATGTTTTTGCTAATTTCTAGTTTATAGCTAAGTGCAACACTCCAGGTTGCTGGAGCTTGTCCAGAGTTTGTCACGTTGCAGAACTCTGGGAGTGAGCAAATGTGATCTCTGAATTCCTGTGAGCCTGGGTTCCGGCCACGGACTTTCACATTTAATGGCTTTACATTTCTACATATGTAGAAAACCCCATAAACTCCAAATATTTCTAGATGACTAAAGAGAAAAGTACTGGCTGTCTAGGAAGAAATGATGTGCACGCTAGACTGCTAATTCTCTTTGGGTCTAATTTACATTCTATCCACTATCATTAGACAGAAGTGGAGTTCTTCGGCTGCTGCTGCTTTAAAATGCCACTATTTGGGCGCCTGGGTGGCTCAGTGGGTTAAGCCGCTGCCTTCGGCTCAGGTCATGATCTCAGGGTCCTGGGATCGAGTCCCGCGTCGGGCTCTCTGCTCAGCAGGGAGCCTGCTTCCCTCCTCTCTCTCTCTCTCTCTGCCTGCCTCTCTATCTACTTGTGATCTCTGTCTGTCAAATAAATAAATAATAAAAAAAAAAAATCTTTAAAATGCCACTATTTGAATACACAAGCATTACATATATATTTGTTCACATTATCAAAACATTCTCATGTAGGCAAATTAACTCATTTCTTAAAATGCCAAAATCCTCAGTGGGCTTCAAGTTATCAAGTTAATTTTTCAAATGCAGCTAAAGTCTTGATGCTAGTGTTTCTTTTCTGGTGGTTTCATTGGTGGAATTACTTTACACATTGAAACATGGAGAAGCTGTAAATGGACCTAAGAACTATGACAGAATTTGTACAATGAATTAGAAAAACACTATTGTTTGAGTTTAAAATCATCTGGAATACAGGAAAAGTGGCTTTTTTTTTTTTTAAAGAAAAAGTGTTTTGTTTTGTTTTTTAAATAAAATTGTCCTTGCAGAGTAGCCACTGAGTAAAATTTTTGCATCATTTTCCCAGTGAGTTTTATATCTCAATTAGATGAAGGTAGATTACTAATTTTGGAAGATTCCCAGCAATCTAAGATTCTTCCCCTCAATATCCAACGATACCCTATGTTTCTAGTTTAGGATTGAGTACAGCAGGGCATTAAAGGGACAGTTAGTTATATGAGCTTGACTATGTCAGCTGTGATCTGACCCCAAATCCTTTTAGATGAAATCAAATCATGTCATTTCATTGAATTCTGCTCTCTCCTCCTGTTCTCTCCTTTTTTTCAAATAAGTTCATAGTTTAAAAAACAACTCAACCGGGGCGCCTGGGTGGCTCAGTGGGTTGGGGCCTCTGCTTTTCGCTCAGGTCATGATCCCAGAGTCCTGGGATCGAGCCCCGCATCGGGCTCTCTGCTTGGCGGGGAGCCTGCTTCCTCCTCTCTCTCTCTCTGCCTACCTCTCTCCCTACTTGTGATCTCTATCTGTCAAAAAAATAAAAAATTAAAAAAATTAAAAAAAAAAAAAAAAAACAACTCAACCATATATATGTGTCAAGGTAAAATTTGTTCCAGAATATTAATTTCCAAATTCTATACATGAATATTGCAAATTACAGAGATTGTATTTTGAAAAAGATTTTTCCCTCCAGCAATCTAAGGGAAGGAGGTTTTTCTTTGTTTGTTTGTTTTTAAAAAGATTTTATTTATTTGACAGAGAGAGAGACAGTGAGAGAGGGAATACAAGCAAAGAGAGAGACAGTGAGAGGGGGAGTGGGAGTGGGAGAAGCAGGCTTCCTGCTGAGCAGGGAGCCCAATGCTGGCTTGATCCCAGGACTCTGGGATCATGACCTGAGTTGAAGGCAGATGCTTAATGACTAAGTCACCCAGGAGCCCCAGGAAGGAGGTTTATGAGAATTTTTCCAACATAAATAATGGATAAGAAAATGAGATTTATTTAATGTCATGATTTCTTTACCATCATCACACTTTAGTTAGAAATTCCACAGAAAGTATCTGAAATGCTTACCCTAAGAAAATAAGACTGCTTACTTCTCCATCTCATATTACAATTCTGAAGGGTATAATTACTTTGTCTTCTGGGTTGAGGGTTAATATCTGAGTCAATTTAATGATAAATGTATGTGTAAAATCCTAGTATTTGTTCTAGGGTTCAGTTGAGACAAGAGAAGTTTAAATAAACCCTGGAGAAATATGCCCTTAACGTCTCTCCCAAATCCTGAGGGGAGCAAATCATGAACTCTACACAGAATGCATTTATAAACCAGATTCTCCAAGTTATTACACTGAAAATGGGAAAGTAGTGTTCTGTACACTAACATAATCTTGAGTATGAAATAATGAGAACATTTATAATTTATAACAATATCTAATTTTTTCAAAGAATTATGCATATGGGAGCCTAATGTTGTAGAACTTTTAAATCTTAGAATTTTTCATGAAATACATGGATACCGTCTTTTATTTTTATATAATATACTACCAAACATTAAGGATTTGGTAATAATTACTTAATATTCTTAACTCATTTATTTTATGATCTTCCCCAAAGTATTCCAAGTGGAAATTGTGTACCTCTCCCTAATTATTTTTACATTTTATATTAAACTGGGAAATTTTAGTTAATAATTCTCAGCTAGCTTGAAATATAAAGAAGGGTATCTCAGAGTATATAGTGATTTCCCACTTACATTCTAAGTATCTAACATGTGTGAGAGTGCTGCTATCTTTCAGTGGGGAAATAGATTGCCATTATGTGCTTTATAAGAACGATTTTTGGTACTCAATGATAAGTAATGAAATATAATTTAAATCTATGCACCAAAGCTGTGACTCTCCAGCTAACTAATTCAAGTCTTCTGATGGTCTTTTAAATTAGGCTCCCAGGCTTCCACACATTAATTTTTAATCAGTCTAGAAGGTATTACATTTTCTTCCATTTCCATATTAAGGAAATTTACATAAATGATACGAAATAAATCTAAAATTAGAATTGCATTATGTCTCTTTATGTTTGATATATAATATCCCTAAAGTATACAAAAGTGGCAAAGTAACTCTGAAAGTGCAATGATCAGAAATGGCTGAAGAATGGCTTTAGCAATATCTTATATATGTTTAATATATTATTTATGTGTCATCACTCATTTGAAAATCTTTTACAGAATGGTTTGTTAAAACTCGTACCCCAAAGCCTTAAACCAATTCTTAAAACAGAGCAGACATTTTATAATTCAAAATTAAGAGAATATGTAAATGTAAAGATTAATACCACATCCTTTCAAAGTATACAGATAAAACTAAGAAAAAACAATGAAACTATACATATTTCGCAGTCACTTAGCCAACCTGAGTCATATAAAGGTTGTCTGTACTCTAAAGTACCAGATTAAACTAGAAATTTTCATTCCAGGTTAATCTGGTCAACCTCTAACATATGTGAAATTGGTCTCCTGGAGATAAAACTAAAATAAAAATGCCTTTGACTTTGATTTACCCATACATATAAAAATATTTCAGTATAATCAGCCAAGTGGACTTCCAGTTTCTGATTCTGTGTAATGCTGTCTAAAAGCTCTATTCACCAGTAATAATCACAATACTGGTTGTTCATATAATGTATGGAAATCATTAATGTGGACTCTCTTTTACTCATTTCTGAGTCTTCTGAAGTACCCATTGTATAATACAGACTCAATAAAAAGTTTTTGAATTGAATATAAGTGGGACAGAGCAGGGAAAAATCTTCTAAAAGCAGAATTTAAAGCTGAGTGTTCATTCAGTGTTTCATTCAACAAATGCATATTGAAAACCTATTATGTTTCACGCATAATTCTAAGTGTTATGGGATGCAGGTCTAGTAAAACTTACATTCTATCATGGGAGATGGCTAATAAAATATAAATATATAGATAGATATAGTTAAGTGGTTAAGTGATAAGTGATACATTTATGAAAATATGTTAGGGCATGCTATGAAACAATCCAGAAAGTTAAGACAAGTAGACTCTGATGGGATGGGGTGCCATTTTAGGTATTGAGATAAGTTTTTCTATTGAGGGAACATTTGTAGAGAGACCTAAATGAAGTGAGCGAGTTAAGCAGGTAGATAGATGGTAGAAAAGCATTTCAGGTCCAGTGAACAGCAAATGGCCATGTAAGATTTTGACTTTAATCTGAGGAGTTGGAAAAATCCTACAGTGTTTTGAACAGACAAGTAACCTTGTTGACTTCTGTTTATTAAAAGATTACTCTGGTTCTTGTGTGGAGGACAAGCTACGTGTGTACGTGTACAGGGTGAGGAGACTGGGGTTGAGGCAAAGTTTAAAAGGAGGCTGTTTCAGTCGTTAAGCAAGCGATACCAAGGGTTCAAAGTCAAATCTGATAGCAGCAAAGACCTGCCAGAAGGAAAGAAAAGGCAGGAGAGTAAGACCTAGAAAGCAAGACAGGGAGTAATAGTGTTCTTAAATACACAGATTTCAAATTTCAGGAGCACTATACACCCAAAGCCAGAGCTTTTTTTTTTTTTTTTTTTTTAAGATTTTATTTATTTATTTGACAGAGATCACAAGTAGGCAGAGAGGCAGGCAGAGGGAGAGGAGCAAGCAGGCTCCCCGCCGAGCAGAGAGCCCGATGCAGGGTTCGATCCCAGGACCCTGGGATCATGACTTGAGCTGCAGGCAGAGGCTTTAAACCACTGAGCCACCCAGGCACCCCCAACCAGAGCTTTTAATAGAAATATATTCCTATTCCTCCTATTAAGGTACATCTCTCAATCCAGAGATGCTATTCCTTTTTGCTTTCCCCAAGTCTATGATCCTTTTTCTTTTTTAACATTTATATTCAATCCTCCTCTCCCAAATAAATCCTTATGATCAAGGTCTAAACAAGCTCTAATCTCCCCAACCCAAATGAATCATCTTTCAACCCACATTCACCCCTAACTTTTCACCCTATCACTCTGCTCCCTCTCACAGACTAATTTGTTAAATTGTATGCACATCTTCATTTTCTCTACTTGAATCCGGTCCATTTTAATTCCCTGAAGCAGATATCGCCAAGACACTGGTGCCCTACAAGCTAAAACCAAGAACATCTTCCATTCCTCATCTTGCTTGAGCAATAAGGTACACCCGACCCTGCTGACCCCTTGCCTCTTCTTTTGCCTCTCTCTTTCCCTGGCTCTTTCCTAAGTCAGCATTTCCCCCATCTTCCTTTCAGAAGCAGTCGCAGGATGTCCCCCACAACCCGCCCCGTGTAGTCACTGAATGTTGATATATTCCAAAGCTCAGTTGTAGGCCTTCTTGTCTTCTCACACAAAACCTTCCAAACAAGAGATCAGTCTTATTCCCTAACCACCTCTACAGCAATAATTTCCTGGTTTCTACCTCTCCAGTCTACATCTCTCTTCTGAGTTCCAGACCTAGACTATTCACTTGGATAACTCAAAGCACTTTAAACATAAGTTCAAAACCAAACTCCTGTGATACCAGACGAGTGATTCATTCAAAAGCCCCTCTTGCTCTCTTGCAATCTGTTCTCTACATGGCAGGCAGCCAGAGTGATATTTTCAAAATGCAAATCTGATCATGTCATTCTTCTGCTTAAGATCCTCAATACCTTTTTCACTATTCGTGGTTTAAAATCTAAAATAATCATATGCAAGACCTACATGGCCTACTTCCTACCTACCTCGAGTTTCATTTGGTAGCAGCTCTCTGTCATTCTCTGAGGAACTGAAATAGAGTGTGGGTGGAAAATAATTATGGTACCATCCTTTTGCACATGCCTAAAACATTATCCCTTTTCTCTTTTTCCTAATTATTTCCTATTTCTCCTACAGAAGCCAGCCCAAACATTTCTTCCTTAGGAAGCCTTCCATGATGCCCCAGACCAGGCCATATCCTAACTCTTTAAATTCCTTTCTTCATAGCACATCTCACAACTAAAAATAAATAATTAATTTTTATAATTTGATTAATACACATCTTCCCCAACTAGACACCTTCATTAGGCTTATACTTATAAGATTTTTGTTCTTCATTGTATCCCTTGTACTCAGCACACTGCCTGAGACATGCTAGGCATTTCATAGATACTGCTTACACTGACAGATGAATGAATGAATGAATGAACGAAAGAATGAATGAATGAAGAAAGAATCTTCATTATTTGGCAAAGAATTAAAGTAAAGTTTGAAGAAGAAAAGTAATTAGAGTTTACTCTAAAAGTTTCAGGCCCAAATGACTGGGAAAATGGTGAAGTGATTAAAAATAACAAAAAAATGCAGTTATGGTGGGATGGGGATATGTGCAGAGGAAAATGAAAACTCAGTTTGGGCATCTTCTATTTAGGCTTCTAATGGGGCAGTGCTGAGGTCCAACAAAGAACTGGAAATGCAAATGGTAGTTGAGCAGAGGCTGGGGCTAGAGACCTCCCCCCCCCCCCCCGCCCCCCCCCGCCATTTGGGAACCACATGGTAAGATGATAGACACAACTCTCTGGGCAAGGATGAGATTCCCAAGGAATTAAGAATAGAGGGGAAGAAACCTATCTGAGGAAAGAAGCTTAAGAAGCAGCTCCATTTAATAGATAATATGAGGAAGAGAAGACTGCACAGGTACAGAAAAGGCACCAGAAAAGCTGGATACACAAGAAAGTAATAAAACACAGAAGTGAAGGGAGTAAAAAGGAAAGATAATTAAAGGAACAAAGGAAAAATAAAACACACACACACACAACTATCAAAGACAAACTATAGTCTCACTGAAGTATGACCACATCCTAAATATTAAAATACTTTTCTGTAATTTCACAATAACCTCTAAAAATAACTGGAAAATAGTGTAATAAGAGGTCTTTGTGTTCTGGAAGAATATCTGATAATATTGCTCAGAAAGGTGGTGGCCATGTTTGTGTGAAATAAAGGATCTATTTATAGCTACTGTCCTAAGGAAATCATAGTGCCTCACCCATCACTTCAAAGAACTGAGGACTGCAGAGCCATAGACAGAACACATCAGCCTGAAGACTGCAAACACAACATCAGGTTACAACAACTACTCTTAATTCAACAATAAAAATAGTGACAGATAGGGATGCCTGGGTGGCTCAGTGGGTTAAGCCTCCTCCTTCGGCTCAAGTCATGATCCCAGGGTGTTGGATTTGAGTCCCACATTGGGCTCCTTGCTCATCAGGGAGCCTACTTCTCTGTCTGTCTCTGCCTGCCACTCTGCCTGCTTGTGTTCTCTCTCTCTCTCTCTCTCTGACAAATAAATAAATAAATAAATAAATAAATAGATAAATAAAATCTTAAAAATAAAAAAGTGACAAATAGTGAACCTGTATTGTTTGCTGTGTACCAAACACCGTGTTGAGTACTTTACAGACAACACCTCATTTAATCCTCACAAAGCCATGTGAGGCAGGTATTATTAGCCCAAGAGACTCTGAAAAGTTAAGTAATCGTCCAATATTACACTGCCAGGAATGAAAGACCCTGGATTCAAACCCAGGATTAAAAGATTAGACTCTTAACCAGTAAATCTTTGAAGCAAACCTGCAAAAACACTTCACAGAAGAAGATCCAAAGCAGAATAGATTTTCTCCCTTCGTCACTCTGGTAAAGATGACCTTCATTTCCTTAGGAAAATCTAGAGGCAAAACCAGTTCTGGAGTTGTGCTCTTTAAGGTCATGTAAGGTATAGTTTTTATTGTAGAGAGCGGATTCAGTAATTCTCAACCAATCCTTGGGTGTCGTAAGTCAAAGACAAAAAATTCCCCTTTAGGACCACTTATTAACTCAAGAAATATATACACACACTCCATGCTAGGCACCAGGGAGACAGCAATACACAAAACACACCCACTCCCTGTCCTTCTGGAGTCAACAATTGTGTGTATGTGTGTGTGTGCTAGAAACAGCTATTAAACAAATAGTCACATAAATAAAAATCTCTTTACTAACTGTGATACATTTAATAAAGAAAAATAAGTGGGTGCTATAAAATTATTCCTGGGAATGGGGCTAGTTTAGACCAGGGAGTCTAGAAAGCTTCAGGTGACACCTGAAGGAGGAGTATGGACTAGACCAAAATGGGAGGGGCAAAAACAGCTTGGTAGATTTACAGAAATAAAGAGAATCCATTGTGGCTGCAGCCTGATGAGCAAAGGGGCAAGTGGTAAGAACTAGACTAGAAATGTGAATAACCAGTTAGAAACCTGAATTGTAAGAATTCTAGGTGACTAAGAGAGTGAAGAGTTTGGTGTAAAAAGGCGCCAAAATGAAATGAGTACCTCATACTTCCTCCAGATTTGCTGACTGATGGCCGCCTGTGATTCAAAGCAGTGGATTGAAGAGGGGGTCACCAGCTGGTATGATTTTGGGGGTCTGTCTTCTTGATCAGTCTCAATGTGGAATGAGCAACTTCATAATACACTAACCACTCAGTTATTGGTAAAATAATTCTTAAATACAGTGGTTTCCTCCCTTGCCTATCAAGATAGCCTCAGGTCAGAAGATAGAATCAGTGATTTATTGATCATTCAGTTAACTCGATCAGTGTAGACAACTAAATTGGATAAACATCCCTCAAAGCAATGTGTCTTTGTCTGGAAACATAAAATGTGGGTATTATCTAAGTTAAAACACTTTACTCGAAAGAGTTTCAGAGAGGTGTGCCTGGGTGCCCTGCCTCAGACTCCATGTTCAGCATGGAGTCTGCTTGGGATTCTTTCCTTCTGTCCCTTCCCTCTGCCCACCCTCCGCTGGCTCATCCACACCCCACAACCAATCTCACACCGTATCTCCCTCCAAAAAAAAAAAAAGAGAGAGACTTTCAGAAAAATGTTAATCAAGTCACTACATTCATTTGCTTTAAGAAAGAGAATAGTATTAGGTATTACTAAGTGGTCATAATTTCAGAAAAAAATCAATAAAGCAGACTAATTTGGGTAAAGGGCATAATGAAATTATAAAAAAAAGTTGAAAAGTAGAACATTTTTGAGGAAATGCTGTTAGTTGGTGACTATTAGCTAATAGAGATTCTTAGGTAATTTGTTAAAATACACAAGATTATTTTAAATGATTATCATTGTTTATATCTTAATGAGTGCCCTTAAAGTGCTTAAGTAAGCCTGAAAAAATTGGTTCCATAGGTGTTCTAAATCTCTATGCTTCAATCTCTTTTGCAACACTCATTTGCATTATCTTTGAAGAACGAATTTGGACCAAACAAAAGTACAATTCAGCTTATACCTGAATTATCACAAATTCCTAATTAATGTAGTCCAAATTAATAAGAATTTATTAAATCTATAAAAATGGAAATTTATGCAAAATACAATTACTCAGTGTTTAGATCTTTAGAAAACTAGCTTGAAGAGAATGTCTTTCAGATATTCAAATTTTGTGTTCTTTATCTACATCTGCACACTTAGTAATTCTATTCTGGCATTTTATAAATATAGATATTCATCATTTTCTCAGCATTTACAGATGTTAATGAATACCCCCTTCTATGACCATCTGTGTAAATGTATAAATTAAATCATAAAAAGAGATTGTTGGTGCATCCTATATGCAAAAAGTGCATATAGGACATTTTGTTGCCTTAAACAATTTAAATTACAAAATTGTAACAACCAGCCCAATTAGTGAATCCTTTTCCATTCTTCATGAATGATATTAAAAAAGTCAACAAAAGTCATGACATAAACAAATAAGTCATCGCCTAAAGGATTCCATAGGTGTCTCTCAAATAATACACTGTGATATTTCTTCCCAGAGGAAAAACCAGGTAATCACCTCAAGCTCATAGGTCAGAAATAATGAAAACTACATATCAAAGGACACTCAGCTGGCAGGATCAAGGATAAAAAGAAAACTATTTGCTGATTTTAAGTCTGCACTACACATTTGCATGTTGAATGTAACATGAATTTAAAGCAGAACTAGAATTCCTATAAATCGAATAACAACTGTCACTGGTACACAGCGAGTGAGGCTGCCTACCTCAGATCCAGGAAATAAGGGGTTGTCCGGTCTGTAAATAATTTAAAAGTAATAATAAAACTCTCAGACTAAGTGACTAATACAGTGAAGATGTAGGTTATCAAGAGTGGCCGTAATCAAATGAAGACCTCCTCCTTCTGATTAAATATCCATACATGCTGGCAATTCTAGACATAGTTTTAAAATAATCTTCCTGAAAATAAAATCTGTCTGTCTACATTTTAAACAATCACTGCGGTTACAGATGAATTTTAATAATATATGCAAACAAAATCACGTTTTTGTCGCTTCCCTTTTAATTAACTACATGGAAATTAATGTAGAGAACTTGCAGTCACAGAATTGAACTTCCAAGGCACAACGACTCTGCTAACCTATTATTTGGAAATTAAGTTCTTTTTTTTTTTTTTTTTTTTAAAGATTTTATTTATTTATTTGACAGATAGAGATCACAAGTAGGGAGAGAGGCAGGCAGAGAGAGAGAGAGAGAGAGAGAGAGAGAGAGGAGGAAGCAGGCTCCCTGCCCAGCAGAGAGCCCGATGCGGGGCTCGATCCCAAGACCCTGGGATCATGACCTGAGCGAAAGGCAGAGGCTTTAACCCACTGAGCCACCCAGGTGCCCCTGGAAATTAAGTTCTTAATGGTTAAAAATCATTTAAGTTCATTTCAGATGTAGTTCAAGTTTGTAAAAACTGTGCAGCTCATATCCTGGCATTTCACTAGTTGATCTGAAATAAACAAGGCTAACCCAGTGATTGTAAAGATGAAGAAATAGAGCTTAACATACTTCAATTCTTTCATTTTACATGACTGCTTAGAATTTTTGTGTTTAAGATTTAGGAGTGAGACAGTAACTATTGTGAGGTGCATTATTCTTGTTTGGTAAATATGAATATTAGCTTACACATGACATATTTTATTGATTTTATTAACTCCTATCTTTAAAATTGAAATTTATGCTTCTTTTAAAGTTATGTGCTTTAAAACTAAACAATGAAGAAGAACATAAACTATCAGTGGTATAATTCACTACATATGTAAATTATATCCTTTGTGTAATTTTGATTTTATTATAATTCATTTATTTGTTACTATAATATTATTCATAACTGTGACAGAGTAATATGTTGGTTTAAGTTTTTTCTCATTTAAAAATATATTAATATAAGTAAGAAGAATCCTTAACTTTTTTCCCTTTTTATACTATAATATTAAGTGGTCTAGTAGTATATTAAAACTTTAAGAAGTCTTTGAGTTTTTTTCTGGCTTTTATTTATTTCTTAAATTTTATTATTATTATTTCTAAATATTTTATTTATTTGAGGGAAAGAGAAAGAGAGTGAGTGAGAGAGAGAGAGAGAGAGAGAAAACACGAGCAGGGGGGAGGGGCAGAGGGAGAAGGAGAAGCAGACTCCCTGCAGAGCAGAGAGCCCAATGATGCTGGGCTGCATCCCAGGACCTTGATATCATGACCTGATATCTTGATACCGACACTTGATACAGACACTTCACCCACTCAGCCACCCAGAGCCCTTGGCTTTTATTACTAATTATGTAAATAAATATTTTTTTCTGAAAGGGACTGTTTTACAGAGGCGACGTTGAAATTTTCTGCTTCTGGTGTCAGAAGTGTTAGGTGAAGTAATATGGTTATATTTTTAAGTGTTAAAATACACTTCTATCTGAAGGAAATACAAATACTAAGAGTCAAATAATATTCTCTGCTCCCAAAAGTCATAATCTTAATAGAGTGGATTATTCTTGGGAGTTCTTGTTCATCAGAATTAGTGAATACAACATTTTCTCTCCATGTGCCCTAGAAGACAGAGCTGAAGAGAGAGAGAGAGAAAAAAAAAGACCAAGGTTTCGTTTCTTTTCCCTTCCTTTGCCTTCCCTTCCCTCCCCTCCCCTCCCCTTCCTTTTCCTTTTCTTTTTTCTTTTTCTTTTCTTCCCTTTCCCTCCCTGTTCTCCCCTCCCCTTCCCGTTCCCTTTTCTTTCCATTCTTTTTCCTTTCTCTCTTCTTTCTTTCCTTCCTATTCTTTCTTTCAAGATTTGGGTTAGATGAAATGCTAGCCACTAAAAATCCTTAAATCCTGGAACATTTTGCCAAAGGAAGCTGTGGAACATTCATTCTGCAAGAATGAAAGATTCAATCACTTTAATCGTCATGTTAAATAATCCTGGTTTCAGGTATGCAGATAGGCAACACTTTGCGTAATTTTGGAGGGTTCATGGACCCCCTGTGGCCTATACATAGACTACCTCCTTGAGAAGCCCCATCTGTTTTAGTTCTAGTATTTTATAATTCTTCAATTCTTCCCTCATCCTGACCATTTCTCAAGCTTTTTTTTTTTTTTAAGATTTTATTTATTTATCTGAGAGAGAGAGAGAGAGAGAGCGTGAGTGAGCAAGCGAGTGCACAAGCTAGGGGAGGGGCAGAGGCAGAGGGAGAAGCAGACACTGAGCAGAGAGCCCAACACAGGGGGCTTGATGTGTGGTTGGATCTCAGGACCCTGAGATCATGACTTGAGCCAAAGGCAGATGCTTAACCAACTGAGCCACCCAGGCACCTCTTTCTCAAGCTTTTCATAGTTTCATCTTGTCCACGAACCTCTGTGCAAATACAGACATAATGTATGTGGAGAGTATCTACTACAGAGCCCGGCAGAGAAACAGGCATCCATCCGTGCTAGCTTTCTGTTTATTCCAGCCCCTGTGCTGACTCCTCTTCTAGATTTACACTACTCTACAGTTAACATTATACAGTTTAGTGGTGTTTCTAAGTGTATTCGTTTTGTTTCCCTAGCAAGATAATTGGGTCTATGAGGATGGAGAAACTGTCTTCTGTTTCTTGAATCCTCCTTTCTGGGCAGGAACTATTTTGACACTCTTCTGTCTCATTAGCTCTGCTGAAGAAGTCACATTAACCAGCAACATTATTTTTTCCAACAAAGATCCCTACCTTGAAATTCTTAGCAACTGGCTAAAGCAATGCTTCCTCATATGCTATTTTCTCCCACCCTCAATCTGAGCCATGTATCATAAAATTCAGGTTTTTCCCCCCCAAAATGATCTGTATGCTGACCCACCATATCTGAAGTTCTCGGGCCTCTTGAGAAAATGTCCTCACATTTTATTCAAATTTCTGCTTGTGAAAAGCAGCTAAAAAAAAGCAGCTACAATATGAAAGAACATCCCCTTTGCAGGATGTTCTGAATTGCATTAACTCAGCCACTTGCTTGAAAGCACGGATAGACAGATTTACATCTTGTTGCATCCAGCTTTTTGTTTTGTTTTTGTCTTACATAAGTGATACTTTTTTCTTGTTTTAAGGTTGTGAAAATTATAGCCAGTTGCCCATACAGGCGTACAGAATATAAGACAAGCTATGGGAAACCAAACATGTCCTACATAAAGCCTAAATATAAACTTTAAACCAGCAGCTAGTTATTTCGGAAACCTATAGGTGTTCAGCCTCAAAATTCTACCTGATTTCTAACTGTATGTTAAATAAGTTTTTCACTGAAGAATACCAAACCACAAAAATTGAGTGAAACAATATCTTACTGTTAAGGATTCCAAAACCAGTCTCAACTAAAAAAAATCCATACCAAGCAAAGAAGGAAAATATAGAAGTCTTCAACAATCTTCCTCAACCCCCAAGTGGCAAGAGAACTCTCAGATGACAAAAATCACCAACAAGATGACTCAGAAATGCCTTCAGGATTCTTTTACTTTTGCCTACAAGAATTACTAACACAGGGATTTCACACAGGAAGAAAGAAGTCCCACAGTGTTTTTAAAAGGTGTTACTAATATTTGCTCAGCAGGGGAGCCTGGGTGGTTGAGCTGCTTGAGCTTCCAGGTCTTGGTTTTAGCTCAGGTCATGAACTCAAGTCCTGGGATCAAGCCCCTTGTCAGGCTCCCTGCTCCGTGCAGTCTGGTTGGTTTCTCTCCACCCCCCCACCCCTGCTCGCTCATGCATGCTCTCTCTCTCTCTCTCTCTCTCCTCCCCCTCTCAAACAAAATCTTTAAAATGTATAAAGTTCTTTAAAAAAAAAACTTGCTCAGCAAACCTCTATTAATGGAAATGTACCAAAGCTTGTAGTATTGACAGTGAATTGGAGATACCAAATGGTTTCTGTTGAAAATGTATTCTGATACGTGGGTGTGGTTTTTGGTACTTTCCTTGTAACATTCATGCTTGCTATGATTCTTCACAGCATCATATTGGCTGATCATCCTAACTTTGAATATTACTGAAAATGTATGATTACCTAAAGTAGCATATCATGTGAGGCATCAATGTATTTTTAAGAAAAGTCAGAAATATTGAATTGTTTGTGTTGCATAATTTCCTCATTAGTTAAATATAGGATCTGATGAGTCTTTTTAAGTCAAAATGCTCACCTTAAAAAAATTTTTTTTAAAAATTTATTTGTTTGAGAGAGAGCACACCCAAGTTGGGGCAGGGGGAGGTACAAACAAACTCTCCTAACATGGGGCTCGATCCCAGGACCCTGAGATCATGACCTGAGCCAAAATCAAGAGTTGGACACTTAACCGACTAAGCCAGTCAGCCACCCCTAATGCTCACCTTTTAAAGAAACTTCATTTTTATCTTGGTTTTTCCTTCAGTGATGAACTTAAAATTATCTAAATATAGTGGCATTTTTGTAATATCATCCACCTACTTTGGAGGCAAGTTTTTTAAAAAAAAATTTAATAAGTAACTACTATATGCTTCAAAAAAGCTGACCACACTTTTAAGAGCTTTGTTAAACAGAGTTATTGAAGACAACTTTGAGCTTGCATGTTCCTTTTCCCTAGAACCTCGCTATATTTCTGTCAAGTTGAAGCAAAAAATGTTCATCATTTTGTCAGTTCTGTCTGCAAAGCAGAGAGTTACCTTCCTAAGCTCCTGAGATTTATGCTTTTAATTACCTCCTATCTGCTTCGCTACCCTCCACACCTAAGAATCAATATAAATAGTCTTATTTATGGGAAAAATGTAAAATGTTTGACAAAAGCAGGCTATCATTTTCTGGATTTCCATTTGATGCTATTGATTCCTTCTATCTTCAGTGACTTTTTCTTGATAGAATCAGTTGGCTTTTCAAACTTATAAATTTATTCATTTAACTAACAATTTGTACTGCTTAATAGCAGATAGTTGTAAGCCCTGCAACTAACTTTTTGGGTCCCAACCCAGCAGTAAGATTATCATCACTTGGCATCTCTTTATTTACTCATCGGCTGCAGAATTCAGGTTATGTATAGTTTTCTCCAAACCCCTTCATCCTAAACTCACTTCTCAGTGAAGAGCAACTCCAATGGCTTATTTCATTTCTGATTGGGAGGACACTATTAACACAGGCAAAACCTAGCCACCGAGGCACCAGTACTTTTAAAACTCTGCCCCTCATGTTTTATCAGCATCAATTCTTTAAAACAAAAACTCAACAAATTACATCTCTATCTATAAAATTATACATAATATAAAGATATATACACACATATATAAAGTATAGATATCATTATACATATTGTATTTATATAATAAATAAATAAATACAATAAACGAATAGACTAAGAAAGCTGCTATCTGGAAGGGTTTTTTTTTTCTTTTAAGATTTTGTTTATTTATTTGTCAGAAAGAGTGAGAGAGAGCATAAGCAGGGGGACTGGCAGGCAGAGGGAGAAACAGACTCCATGCTGAGCAAGAAGCCGGATGTGGGACTCTATCCCAGGACCCTGGGATCAGGACCTGAGCTGAAGGCCGGTGCTTAATCAGCTGAGGCCCCCAGGTGTCCCTATCTGGCAGGCTTTAAGAGAAATAGAGCAGATGTGTATGGGTGGCAGGCAATGGTTATCTCTGTACATGGGAGGAGGGCACGGTTAACAGTTGATCTGTAGAATCAATACAGGTAGATAGTTGTTGGATGTATGGGACCGCGGTGATGTAGGGAAGGTCAAATATTGAAACAAGAATGTTCAAAGCTTTCCTTGAGATATCAGTTGGGGTAATGCACTACAAAATGCAATGTCTGAGAATTCAGGAAATACAGGACAAACTGATTTTTTAAATATAGCATGGTGGTTAGAGTTTCAAATAATATGCTCAACATGTTTGTTTTGTTTTGTTTTTACCTTCTAGAGAATTTTTTCAAGTGAAGGACCTCTGGATTTAAAGCAACAAATCCAGTTATAAAACTCGGGCTTCACGAAGCCGCTATGCATGTCCCAGGACTATGGGGAAAACGGTGTATTTGTTGTACTTCTGTGCCCGAGAAAGAGAAAGAAGGGGAGGAAGAGAAGAGTTGGAAGAGTGGTGGGGGAAAAGAAGATAGAGAACACAGGAAGGAGGAATGCGGTTGTTTAGTAGAAGAGAACAAGTTTTGACAGGCAAAGGGAAACAATGAAAACTCATGGACAGAATTACTGGAGTTAAAGGCGAGCACCAGGCAGCCAATTGCAAAATGTGGCACCCCCTGGAAGACTAACATGGCGACTCCTAGGCTTGATCCTTCAGAAAAAGAGAGTAGCTGCCCTTGCGGCTCGAGTGCCTCCTCTGCTTTTGCTGCAAGGGACATCGTCGAACGCAGAGGTCACCGGGTTCTTGTTTGCCAGGCCGCTCAGCCCTTCCCCGGGAAGGCAGGGCAGCTGCTGCAGGGACATGCTAGCCCACAGCAGCTGGCAGAGAGGTGGAGTTAGGCCTGGTGGCCAAAGGGGATGGAGGGTCAGTCAAGAGCACAGGGAAAGGGCATTTATGCAGGCCCAGGGTTGTGGCTCTCTCGCTAATCTCGGGACTGCTGAAATCTCTGCTGGCTGACCGAGGATTCCGGGGCTTCTAGCAGAACCAGCGCGAAAGCCTCAGAAGGGACAGATGACATATGGGGACCCTCTGTTTATGCAAGACAGAGAATTTGTATTGCACTCTGAACTGCTGAAGAACTGAGGAAGTGGGCATAAGATTAAAATAAAAAAGAGAGAAAGAGAGATTGAAAGAACCAGGAGGGCTTACTTAAATAACCTATTCACAGAAAAACTGTTAAGAAGACAAGGATGCGGAGGCTGAGGGAAGGCCCAGCCGGCACACTGGTCACACGCAGAGCGCCGTTCTGGGAGAATTGAGGGGATCCCCAAATGACTGCATGTCCTGAAATTTCAGACAGATTTTCAGTCAGGAAAAGGAGAGTCACCCAAATGTCCACACAAATGGTTGGTCAACCTGACATTTTAACTTCTAAGCAAACCCTTAATTTCCTGTCCATTTGTACATAGTTCGACTGAAATCAATGAGATGGCATGAGGTCATTTGTTTAGGCCTTGAGGCATGAGGAAATAGAACATAGCAAAAAGAATAGTGGGCCAAAATGCGAGGTAGAGCTATTTGGATAACCAAAGTCCAAAACTGAAACAAAGAACAATCCAACAGAATTAGAAGCCTAGAGAAACCACAACGTAAGATAAAATAAACGCGAACTGTAAGTGATTCGAAGTTTATAGTTATACCTCTTCAAAGGTAATACTCTAAATTTGAAACATCAAATGGGTTCACACCATATGACTAATGAAAGCCTATGGGGTCAGCAATTAGGGACACTGCATCTCATGCTTAATCAATTGTGGTATTAATGCTGAGTATCAAAATTTCAGGGTCAATTCCTAAATTAGAGTACATAAAACTTGATTAAAAAGATCATTATGCTCATGTTTCGATTTGCCTATGAAGCATAAAGGACCCAGTAGTATATTAAGGGTATTTATGATTAACTGTGTTCTGAGATAATAATAATAAAAGGAGATCATCTCTATTTTTAAATCAAGTTGCCCTGATTTTGTGTAAGGTCTGTTTAAGGATCAGTTTCCTTTATCCTTCTGCTATTATCGTCCAAAGAACTGAAATTAATATGCAAATCAGAAAATATGGGATCTGCCAACTTTCAACCTAGCCAAAAAGAGAAACATTAGCCTCAAAAAATATTTTAAAAGTCTATATTAGCTCTTGTTTCTGGTCTTTTCACGTGAAAATGGAAAGCCCAATAATTTTGAGAGTCTTTTTAAAAGCCAAGCGCAGAACAGCATAGAGGATAGAGACCTATTTCCCTGGCAAGGCTTAACTCTAGAAATGAATTTCCCAACAAAAGGGTATAGATTCAGATTTAAGCTTATCAGTTTGTGACCCCACTATAGTTGGAGTGCCCTCACTTGTTGGAGAAGAAAGGGGCATTCAGGCTTGGGACAGCCTCACTCAGTGCTGAGCTTACGCCCTGTTAGGGAAAAGAAGGTGGCCAAGAAGAAACTAGGTATTTGGGTGCTACACAAATTTGTGCAAATGTCTGGGACTCAGTTGGGAAGACGTATTATTCCTGGACTGCAGTGCCTGCCCCTGGCAAAGTTAATGGTGTTAATTTGTAAAGGTTCATTTGGGAAATGTTTGTGATTAATGCTTGCTCATTTGCATAACAGTATATCGTGTAAATAAAGCCATAGCCTTTTGCTTTCCAGCAGTGGAGTTCTACTGACATGATAAAAGCTGGACAAAGGGGGCTATGGGACACTTAAACTAGGTCACATTGAATTTTAATGCATGAAGCCAGTCCTGGTACATTTTACATGGCTAATGGAGAACTGCGGAATGCAGTATGTTTACTGTGCAAATCTGCCTTCCAGATTTTTCAATAAACATATTTTCTACACTGAAGAGTGAAGCCAGTGCAGTCTCAGGCTGATTTAGAAATGTTATTAAAGAAAATAAGGATGAGCATCTTCTTAATTCTTACATTAAAATGTAAATAGGGTAATTATAAAATAATAAACTCTCCCCCAAATAAAAAATGCTCAGTTTCAGAGCTCAGTTATGCAGATTATAGCACCATTACTAAACACTGAGAACATGTATATGTCACACTCGTGAATTTGCCACCCAGACTTTGTAGCTTTACTGCCCAGAGTCTAAGCATGACTCAGAAATTTAATTTCTTTCTCCATATCGACAGAAATTTTGAACGGTGACAAGGAAGCTGGTGGTCACATGCTCACCTGTGTACATTTCTCATGTCCCTATTAGTAAATACAAAGAAAATCATTGACATCAAACAAAACTCAAGTCAAAGGTGAACCTACTCCCAGAGCAATTCTGGGGCACAGACAGAACCCATGACACCAATGAAAAACAAAACTCTTAGTCATTCTTTTTGGGTCTTAATTGTTCCACCTGTAAGGTAGAGATATTTATACCCTGTCCTTTATTTACTTATTTTTAAGTTTTTTAATTTAAATTCAATTAACATATAATATTTATTAGTTTGAAGTAGAGATCAGTGATTCATCAGTCTTATGTAACACTCAGTGCTCATTACTTCACGTGCCCTCCTTAATGTCCATCCTCCAGTTACCCCATTCCCCTGACTCCAGCAACTCTCAGTCTGTTTCCTATGATTAAGAGTCGGTTATGGGGGGCGCCTGGGTGGCTCAGCGGGTTAAAGCCTCTGCCTTCAGCTCAGGTCATGATCCCAGGGTCCTGGGATCGAGCCCTGCGTCGGGCTCTCTGCTTAGCGGGCAGCCTGCTTCCTCCTCTCTCTCTCTGCCTGCCTCTCTGCCTACTTGTAATCTCTATCTGTCAAATAAATAAATCTTAAAAAAAAAAAAAAAGAGTCGGTTATGGTTTCTCTCCCTCTCTGATTTTGTCTTATTTTTTTTCCTCTCTTCCCCTATGATCCTGTTTTGTTTCTTAAATTCCACATATGAGTGAGATCATATGATAATTATCTTTCTCTGATGGACTTTTTCCGCTTAACATAATAGCCTCTAGTTCCATCCACATTGTTGCGAATGGCAGGATTTCATTTTTTTGATGGCTGAGTAGTATTCCGTTGTGTGTGTGTATACACATATATATACATACACACACATCTTCTTTATCCATTCATTTGTCAATGGGCATCTGGGCCCTTTCCATAGTTTGGCTATTGTGAACATTGGGGCTATAAACACTGGGGTGCGGGTGTCCCTTTGGATCACTGCATTTGTATCTCTGGGGTAAATACCTAGCAGGGCAATTGCTGTATATCCTATCTTCCAACAGAGAAGCCATGGAAATGATTTTTAATCATAGAGCTGGAATGGTCCTTTCAAAATTATGTAGTCTATTTTAGGTTGTGACACAAGAGGAAACTGACGCCCATGGTGGTGAAGAGATTTATCAAATTCAAAATTAGGACTTAAGTCACCTCAAGGACTCTTAACCCAGGATTCTATACTGCATGGCCTCTCAGTGTATGGACTCATACAAAATATAGAGCAGAAGACCTGTGATGTGACCGTAGAAATTTGGATAATGACTATGCAAAATTATTAAACATACTTGGATCTATTTTAGGATTTATTATTCTGTCTTTCCTTACAAAAATTCTTTAATTATTATACCTTAAATTGAGTAGTAATATTGTAGCTCAATACAGTTAGTATTTATGTACCTATCATTAATTAGTCTACTTACAAAATATTTCATGCTCCTACAATGCTGATTTTCTTTTTCAAGTCAGGGTTACGGAGGTATACTTTACATACAGTAAAATTCCTTTTTAGGTATTTAGTTGTATGAGATTTGAAAAACAAAAACTTTGTGTAACCACCACAAAAATGGAGATAAAGAATATTTTCATCACTTGAAAAAGCTCCCTCATACCCCTTACACCTTTTGTAGTCGATTCCCTAACCTCGCCTTGCTCCATCCCTGTTAACTAATGATCTGATTTCTTTTTCCATAGTTTTGTCATTTGCCAAAAGTTATATAAGCACAACCATACAGTACATTGTCTTTGTGTTCAATTGGTTTCATTTAGCATACTGCCTTTGAGATTCTCCCATTGTGTAGGATGTTATCAGCATATTATTTCTTTTATTGCTAAGCAGTATTCCATAGTGTGACTATACTTTTATTTGTTGATTCCATCATCAGTTGATAGACATTTGGCTCAATTCCAGTTTGAGGCAATTATGCATAAAGCTACTATAAGTGACACATATGTATGAACATAAGTTTTCATTTCTCTTAGATAAAACCCTAAAACTTAGATTGCTGGGTTGTATGGAAAATTTATCTATTACTTCCTAAAGATTTCTTATAAATAACAATTAAACTATTTTCCAAAGTCCCTGCACCATTTTGTATTTCTACCAACAACGAAGTAGAGTTCAGTTGCCCCTCATCCTTGCCACTTGGTATTATCAATTTGTTTAATTTTCATCATATTAATAGGTAGAAAGGTATGTAATTGCAGTCTGCACTTCTTTAATGGCTAATGATATTGAACACTTTTGCATACTTACTTGCCGTTCATTTTTCTTCTTTGGTAAAGTGCTTGTTCAAATCATTTGCCCATTTCTTATTAATTAGTGAGTTGTAACTTATTTAAATATTTAAACGACGCATTTTATATTATTTTCTCTCAGTCTATAACTTTTCCTTTTTTTTTTTGAGGTGCCAATTTTTATAAATTAACATATAATGTATTATTTGTTTTGGGGATACTGGTCTATGATTCATCAGTCTTACACAATTCACAGCGCTCACCATAGCATATGCTCTCCCCAGTGTTCATCATCCAGTCACCCCATCTCTTCACCAACTCTCCACTCCGGCAACCCTCAGTTTGTTTCCTGAGATTGAGAGTCTCTTATGGTTTGTCGCCCTCTCTGGTTTCATCTTGTTTCATTTTTCCCTCCCTTCCCCTATGATCCTCTGTCTTATTTATCAAATTCCTAGCATCAGTGAGATCATATAGCAATTATCTTTCTCTGATTGACTTATTTCACTTAGCATAATAATGTTCCAGCAAAAATATGGAATGCTTCACGAATTTGCGTGTCATCCTTGTGCAGGCACCATGCTAATCTTCTCTGTATTGTTCCAATTTTAGTATACGTGCTGCCGAAGCAAGCACTTTTTATTTTCTTAAGAGTATAACAGTGTCATTTAAAGAGAAGCTTTTAATTTTGATGATGTCTAATACATCAACATGTTTAGAGCTCATACATTTATTTATTTATTTATTTGATGGGGTGGGGGGAAAGGATAGGCAGACTTCATGCTGAGCTGGAGCCCAATGTGGGTATCAATCCCACAACTCTGGATCATGACCTGAGCCAAAATCAAGAGTCAGATGCTTAACAGACTGAGCCACCCAGGTGCCCCTATAGTTCACACTTTTAGTTTCCTAAGAAATCTTTTGCCTAATTCAAGTTCACATAGATTTCCTCCTATGTTTTATTCTTGAAGTTTTTTTACTTTTCGGTTCATGGTTACATATATAATTCATTTGAATTAATTTTGGAATTTTGTCTGAAATGGCCTTCCAGGTTCTTTTTCTAAATTTACATGTGGTTATCCAATTACACTATTTGTCACAAAGATTAGACTTTCTCCACTGAATTGTCACTGCAACTTTGTTGAAGATCAACTGATCATACAGCTTTGGGGCAATTTCTGGACTCTATTCTGTTCCACTGATCAACGTTACTACTATCCTTCCACCAATATTACAGTCTTGATTATTGTAGGTTTTAAGGTAATTATCGAAATCAAGGAGTGAAGTCTGGAAAATTTGTTTGTTTGTTTGTTTGTTTTAAAAGCTTTATCTATCTCGGGTTTTTCTTTTCTATGTAATTTAAGAAGAAGCTTGGCATTTTCCACAAAAATGCTCTCTGGGATTTTGATTGGGATTGTACAGGGTCTGTAGATGAATCTGTGGACAGTTGACAATGTTGAGACTTCTAATTAATTGATACCATATAGTTCTCAATTTTTTAGGAAACACTTTAATTCTTGAATAGGGGGTTGAGAAAGATTTTATCAAGTGCCAAAAAAATTTATTGGATTTTTGATGGCAATTGCATTAAATATACTTTTACAAATCATGTTAAACATGATAAAAACACTCTTTTCCAATGACTATAATTTTTATTATGTTTCCTATACAGAATTCCTATACAGAATTCCTATACAGCAAAACATTTACTGGTATGTACAAACAAGAGTATTTATTGTCTTAGTATTTGCAAAAAAGCATGAATCTTGGAACATGTTCTTTGTAAGATGGCTTCTGGGTGGAGTAGCTCAGGAAATCACACATAATATATAGCTCCAGATTCAGATTTGCATTGGCCGTTGGCTTTACTTGGTAACTGAGTATTACAAGCATTCTAATATTATTTATTTTAATTTCATGTTACCTTACTCCTACATTTAAAATGATTTGTACTCTTTTCTTCTTCTTCTTCTTATTTTTTAGCATGATGGTTATGCTGGCCAGTTAAAACAATTTTAAAAAATTTCCCTGCATTTCCATGTTCTGGGAAAATGTAAATTGTGTAATAAATTATTCCCTCAGGTATTTAATATGATTTGGCATACACACATGAAATGTGACACTTTGTTATAAAGGGGAATAGCAATAATTTTCTTCAGCATTCATTGCGTTTTCAACTTTAAAAAATTTTCTATTTAGAGATTTTTTGAAAAGTGAA
Organism: Meles meles; assembly: GCF_922984935.1. Classification (NCBI taxonomy): domain Eukaryota; kingdom Metazoa; phylum Chordata; class Mammalia; order Carnivora; family Mustelidae; genus Meles; species Meles meles. Next base: position 75,606,443 of record NC_060074.1, read on the forward strand.
TAACATTGGCAAGATTAAGCATAAAATGGTATAGGTATGATTGATTACATGGAGGAATTCTTGGTTTTTGATATTAGCCACTCTATTACTCAAGTTTCTAATGTTGAATCTGAATCCCTGGAAAATCCGGTCCACTGAAGTAAGTGGGCCACCAAGGCGAGTAGCCATTAGAGGTGATATAAATATGAAGAGAAGTACGTATTCAGAACAATCAGACTTTGAGCTTGACAGACTACAGAGAACAATGAAAAGGTGATACTCACATCCGAATTAAAACGAAGCTGACAGACATTGCAAGAAATAACTTGTTTCTTCTTTGGGGGAATGGACACTCCAAAAGTGTGGTTAATGACTGCTTTTTGCACAGGATCCATCTGAAGAGCAAATGATAAAACAGTCAATGTACAGCTTCAAAGGATAGACAGTAAATACGAGCAAGTTAAAGTAGCTGTATTATTCCCTAAGGTTTTAACTTCTTAGTTCCCAAAGAGGGATGATAAACAGTCTCCTTCAATAGCAAGGTACTTGTTTCCAGGAGTTAAAAACAAGAACAAAAAACTGGTTTGAAATAATAATCACTCCCAACCAAATCACAGGAGAATCATATCAAGGAATCTTATACCTCTATAAGGAATCTTGAAAAACCTTAAAAGAATCATAAAACAAGAAAATTTAAGATCCAAAGGTCAGGGTTCAAATTCGCATGTTAATCCTTTCCTTATATGAGGTGATGATTGATAAGATGGTCTGAAACGATCTCAGTCACAATCACTACACATATATTTCAGTTTCTCAATTTTTGATTTATGGCAAAGTTATAAATGACAGGCTCATATCACAACATAGAAACTATTGATCATTATTTTAAAATAATTTATTACTTTTCATGCACTATAGATTGAAATCCATCTTACTTGAAACACATGTCATAGTTATACGCTCAAATACCCATAGCAGATTAACATGCAACCTTTGTCTAGATATTGATCAAGTAAAGTTTTAACTTTTTGTTGTCTGATTGCTGAGGCTAGGACTTCTAGTACTATGTTGAACAACAGTGGTGAGAGGGGGCATCCCTGTCATGTTCTTGACCTTAGGGGAAAAGCTCTCAGTTTTTCCCACAGAGAATGATATTTGCTGTGGGTTTTTCATACATGGCTTTTATGATATTGAGGTATGTTCCCTCTATCCCTATACTGTGGAGAGTTTTAATCAAGAAAGGATGTTGTGTTTTGTTAAATGATTTTTCTGCATCAATTGAGAGGGTCATATGGTTCTTGTCCCTTCTTTTATAATCAGACAACAGAAAGAAATAAAAGATATTCAGATTGACAAAGAAGAAGTCAAACTCTCACTCTTTGCAGATGACATGTTACTTTATGTGGAAAACCCAAAGACTCCACCCCAAAATTGCTAGAACTCATAAGCAATTCAGCAACATGGGAGGACATAAAATCAATGCAAAATAATCAGCTGTATTTCTATACGCTAACAATGAGAAAGAAGAAAGAAATTAAGGAGCTGATCCCATTTGTACCCAAAACCACAGGATACCTAGCAATAAACCTAACCAAAGAGGTAAACGATGTGTACTCTAAAAACTACAGAACATTTATTAAAGAAATTAAGGAAGACACAAAGAAATGGAAAAACATTTCATGCTTTTGGATTGTTAAAATGTCTATGTCACCCAGAGCAATATATATATTTTTAAAGGTTTTATTTATTTATTTGACAGACAGAGACCACAAGTAGGCAGAGAGGCAGGCAGAGAGAGAGGAGGAAACAGGCTCCCTGCTGAGCAGAGAGCCCGATGCAGGGCTCAATCCCAGGACCCTGGGATCATGACCTGAGCTGAAGGCAGAGGCTTTAACCCACTGAGCCACCCAGGTGCCCCACACCCAGAGCAATATTAATAAATATTGTTTAACAATAAATAAGAAAACAAGAATAAATATTGTTAAAATGTCTATGCTACCCAGAGCAATCTACACATTCAATGTAAGCCCTATCAAAATACCACTGACAATTTTCACAGAGCTGGAACAAATAATTCTAAAGTTTGTATGAACCAGAAAAGATCCTGAATAGCCAGAGGAATGTTAAAAAACAAACAAACAAACAAAAAACCCAAAGCTCGTGGCATCACAATGCCAGACGTCAAGCTCTATTACAAAGCTGTAATCAAGACAGTATGGTACTGGCATGAAAACAGACACATAGATCAATGGAACAGAATAGATATCTCAGAAATGGACCCTCAACTCTATGGTCAACTAATCTTCAACAAAGCAGGAAAGAATGTCCAATGGAAAAAGGATAGTCTCTTCAATAAATGGTGCTGGGAAAACTGGACAGCTACATGCAGAAGAAGGAAACTTCCTTCTCCTTTTCCTTACTCCATTTCCTTACACCACACAAAAAAATAGATCAAAATGTATGAAAGACCTAAATGTGAGACAGGAGTCCATCAAAATCTTAGAGAAGAATGCGGGTAACAACCTCTGCGACCTGAGCCGCAGCAACTTCTTGCCAGACACGTCTCCAAAGGCAAGGGAAACAAAAGCAAAAATAAACTTTTGGGACTTATCAAGAATAAACCTTCTGCACAGCAGAGGAAACAGGCAACAAAACTAAAAGGCAAACTACAGAATGGGAGAAGATACATACAAATGACATATCAGATAAAGGACTAGTATTCAAGATCCATAAAGAACTTATCAGACTCAATGCCCCCAAAACAAAGAATCCAGTCAAGAAATGGGCAGAAGATATGAACAGACATTTTACCAAAAAGACATCCAAATGGCCAGCAGGAACATGAAAAAATGCTTCACATCATTTGCCATCAGGGAAATACAACAAAACCACAATGAGATACCATCTCACACCAAACAAGACAAGAAACAAGAAATGTTGGTGAGGATGTAGAGAAAGAGGAACCCTCTTACACTGCTACTGGGAATGCCTACTGGTGCAGCCACTCTGGGAAACAGTATGGAGGTTCTTCAAGAAGATAAAAATAGAGTTACCCTATGATCCAGCAATTGTACTACTAGGTATTTACCCCATAGATATAAATGTAGTGATCTGAAGGAGCATCTGTACCCCAATATCCATAGCAGAAAGGGCCAAAATAGCCAAACTGTGGAAGGAGCTGAGATGTCCATCAACAGAGGAATGGGTAAAGATGTGGTATGTATACACACACACACACACACACACACACACACACACACAAACAATGGAACAGTACTCAGTGGTCAGAAAGGATGAATATTTACCATTTACATTGATGTTCACAGACCTGGAAAGTATTATGCTAAGTGAAATAAGTCAATCAGGGAAAGACAATTATCATATGAGGAACATAAGAAACAGCACAGAAGATCACAGGAGAAGGGAGGGAGTTTCCGAGGTGTAGTGGTTATCACGTTCGCCTGACACAGGAGAAGGGAGGGAAAACTGAATGGGAAGTCATCAGAGAGGGAGACAAACCATGAGAAATTCTTAACTTCTTAGGAAGCAAACTGAAAGTTGCTGGAGGGGAATGGAAGGAGGGTAGAGTAACGAGGTGATGGACTTTAAGAAGGGCATGTGATGTGATGAGCACTGGGTGTTACACACAACTGAGGAATTACTGATACTACATCTGAAACTAATGATGGACTGCTATGTGTTGGCTAACTGAATCTAAATGTTTAAAAAGGTTGTTTGACTTATAACCTATAACTTTCTTTCCTTTGGTTTGCATGTTCCATACATATTCAGAAAAATATATGGTGATGAAAGTACTCAGCCATAGAAAAACTATGGCACAATGCCACGAAAATACTTGGAAAAAGAAAGAACACTATCTGTAGAACCTATAAAAAGAGAGGCAGAGCAGTGATTCTCTTGCGTATTCCAAATAATCTCCAGCATTAACATCAGACAACTGGCAGTTCAAAGAACAATGCGGATGATGAACAAAGCATTACTTATCAACACATGCAACACGAACAAGAACAGATCCACTGACTCCATCATGTAGGAAATCTCCTGTGGTTAGAGTTTAGGATTGGATTAGTTGATGAGATTTGGTAGAGAGGACAAATAAATACTATCCTTGATCAGAAGTATGAATCAACAAAGTATAAAATTAGCAATTAGAACCTAAGTATATTAGAAAAGAGGGTGGATCACAGAACTATCGAATAGTAGTATCGCCTATTTTTTTTTGCTACAAGTTTAATAGAGATGACAGGACAATGTATTCTCACTATACAGAACAAAAATTTGGAGAGGGGGATATTCTGGAGTAACAGAACTATTCTGTATCCTGACGGTAGTGGTGGTCACACAAATTTACACGTGTTAGCGTTTTTAGAACTATATACACGCGCAAAAAGTAGATTTTATATGTGATAATTTAAAACATAAAAAAAGAAAAAAATTGTATGAGTATGATGTTTAACTACCAAATGTAAAAATATCCTTACTGGAAAATCTGGGGATTTCTTTGGTTCAAGGTCATGACTTTGGTTCAAATATAAGTGTACTTAATGAAAATCTTTTAAAAAACTCTCCATAGGCAAAGAAAATTTCAGAAGTTCAGAAAATAAAACTAAAGTTCACTTTTTTAGTTTACTCACAAATGCATACACTTAGGTCTCATTCATCCCTTTGCAAAACATGAAACTATACTTTCTGATTATTACTAGAGATGGCAAAGCAGTTTGAACGGGCTAAAAATAAAATAGCCTAACTATATTGAGCAGGATGAAAAAAAAGTACATTGTTTCGCAAAGTTAAAAAATGAGGGGCGCCTGGGTGGCTCAGTGGATTAAGCCGCTGCCTTCGGCTCAGGTCATGATCTCAGAGTCCTTGGATCGAGCCCCGCATAGGGCTCTCTGCTCCGCAGGGAGCCTGCTTCCTCCTCTCTCTCTGCCTACTTGTGATCTCTCTCTCTGTCAAATGAATAAATAAAATCTTTAAAAAAAAATGAGAGAATTTTATTGAGATATTTTCTGTTCTCAGGCTCTGAAAAATACTTGCTGGTTATGTGTGAACTACATGGAATAAAACTATATGAATATTTCCCGAACACCAGTTTTCTGCATGCCACTTTCATTATTTTTGCCATAGCCATATATTATTTACTTATTTTTCTTTAAATCAAAGTAAAATTGACTTTTTGTTTCTTTTTAAATTGACTTTTTAAAAACAGAGTGATAATATTCATGAAATGTTAGTCTTCTTTCCTATTACTCATTTTAAAAAAGATTGAAAATTAACATTAAAAATGAAAACTTTCCTTATCTAAAATAAAGGCATATATTCTTCTTGTTTCCATACCGCAATATAGGAACATAGGCAAAAGGCATATCTAAAATAATCTACTTCCATGTTTTTAGTAAACCAAGACATCTGCTGACAGCTCCAACACGACCTGCAATATAAACATTCCTCTTACATTTTTAAAATTCTTAGCTGCTTATATAATTTTTTAAATATCTCCTAATACAACTTTATTCTACTTAAATTTCACATTTGCACCACATCAGCCTGAAAAAATCCCCTAGTGTCCCCAAGGCTGGGAGCAAACTGTCCCAAAAGGTGAATCGTGGATGAGCCCTCCAGGTACAAAGGCAAGCTCCCTGCTGTCTGCTCTCCCACAAGTGAACTGAGGAGGTTCCTTCAAGAAACGCTTACCAGAACTGGCTTCTCTATCTTAGATACATAATCCTACCCATCCTTATAAAATCAGCTAACTAAATACAGCCCTCTCACTTCATTCCTTCATATTAATTCTGTTGACTTTTATCCTTTGAACAATTTATCACTAATCATGTAAAAAATTTGTCCCCTATGTTTCTCATTTGGAATAGATTTTTCTTTGTTTTCCATTTGATTCTTTTTTTTTTTTTTTACAACTATTTCAGGAAAAGATCCACTTTTCCCCTCCCTGTCTAAATCTCTTTTGTCTTTCTCTGCTGTTTATCACAGGATTCTATAATTACATTTCTTATTCAAATGTCATTTTGGGGAACCCAATTTAGTCGAAAGAAAACTTTAAATTGTCTGAAAAAGATTGTTCCACTTTCCAATTCAGCTGATACCTTGAAATAGATACCATCTAGCTGAGATTTGGAGCATTTGCCATCTGACACAGAAACTACTGTTACCTGAGTCATTTCAGTGGGATCCAGACATGGAAGAATATAGAGAAGGTTTTCAGATCTCTCCCTTTCCTTTTTTAAGATATTAAGTGAGGGGCACCTGGGTGGCACCGTTGCTTAAGGCTCTACCTTCTGCTCAGTTCCTGATCCCAGGCCCTGGGATGGAGCCCTGCTTTTGCTCCCTGCTCAGGGGCGAGCCTGCATCTCCCTTTCCTCCCTGTTCCTGCACTCTCTCTCAAATAAACAAATAAAATCTTAAAAAAAAAGCATTAAATGATAAAATCTTAAATACTTTTCTTAGCAGTCCTACAATACTCTACAAGTTAGAAGAAAATAGTAACTATGATGTTAATTTATAAAAACATATTTTTTTCTTCTACTAATGCATGTCAGTTCTCTGTAATTATGATGAGATATGTAGAACTAAGTCAATGGTAATTCTTTTATTCAATCACCAATTTTTAGGGCAAATAAAATAGGGTGAATAAAAACATTCTCATAAATCCTAAATTGTGATATATGCATGTGACTCAATTTAATAGAGTCAAAACTATATATACATATCAAAATGATCTCATATGTAGAATACTCAGAAAAATTATTGGAGATATTGCAGTTAACCACAGTAAGAGTTTTCTTAAACAGTCAGTTGGCTTTCTCATAGACATTTGATTATTAAAAATAAATAAGTGTTTTCAAACATCTCTGTTAAAATGTTTATATCACTTTTAAAAGAACAAGTGCCTTATAAATACTCATTATTTAGCTCATGTTCATTCAGATTGCACAAGAAAGCTATCTATGTACTGAGAAAATTGTGATTTATTGGCAAATAATGCTAGAGAAGTTTTGTTTTGTTTTTTTTCCTTAAAAAAATCAAATTTCATATAAGAGAGGGTTTTTTTTCCATTAAAAAAACACAAAACCCACGTAGTTCTAGCTACCAATATTCCTTACCTGGCAGAATTTATTGGTCCCAAATAAGCCTCTTCTTTTCTAAAAAAGTAAAAGTTAGAAGTAGTCATCTGGAATTTTGAGGCTAGCAAGCACATTTACAAGAAAGTTTTAAAAAATTCATTTTACTTGTTCATCTCTGATTAAAAAGCCGGCAATGCTTACTAACCAAAAAGCAGCAAGAGTTAACACTTGCCACTTTTTCTAATGAAAATCATGTAGAAATGAAAAGCAAAACCTATTAGTGTAATTAACTGGGAGGTAATAAAAATGAAAGATGGGGTTGCGGCTATTACCAGGAATTGAGGAGATAATTGGAGGCTATGTATGGACAAATTAACTATTATATTATAGTACTTATAAATGAATTAATGAAGCTGGCCTTATCACACCATCTATTATATTTTCAATATCAGAATAAGAACAAACAGGTATCCTTGGTGTATTGACCAAGATTATGGAACCACAAATCTGTGTGGATTTTTAAAAAGTGTTATTGAGCATACCAGAAAGTAATTTACATCTTCACGGTGTAAGCAATCACATAGAAATATGCAGCTGCAAATAAAACCTAGCCACTGGGAAAAACAACGCCGGGACCTCACTAAAGGCAGGAGTGACCCTACTGGGGGTGGGGAGAGAAACCAATGCAGGGGCTACGGTATCAAACGGCTTTCAGACGAGATGGTTTTTAGGTTTGAGGCAAAGAACTTAGAAATACAAACTCCCTCCTATCTCTCTGTAATTTTCAAGAGGCCTGAAATTTGATTTATATCCTTGTAAGAGTCTTAAAATGATTTCATTATGCAGCCAGGGTGGCTAGGAGTAAAGTTGGAGTAAAAAATGGGAGTAAAGTTGGAGCACCGCCCAATTAAAAAATAAAGAGACTGCCCAAGAAGGATAATACAAGGTTTTCTTCTCTGTGGCTAAATGGCTAGGTTTCTGCACTATTCTTAAAGACAGAGTAGTGTCATCTTAAACTCAGTCATCTATTTTAACCGATGCACTGAAAGGCATTTGGGAAGCACTTGTTTTACAATAAATGGGCAATACTAGCTTTTCTAGCAAACGGGGGTAGAAACCAGGTTTTTGACTTTTAAAGTTTAACAGTCATCCCATAGACATTCCTGGAGCCTAATATGTCAGATACTGTTTCAGACTAGATGGCGTAGGATGAGTCCAACGCAAGGACATATTTATAATTGTGAATGTTAACCAATGAAAAAAACAGACAATAGAAACTGTATTTAACTGGGGCTGGGAAAAGAAGTGAACTTTAAGCAAAATAACAGGCCTGAGAAAGCACTTGGAGGTCTGACTCCTTTGCCTCCCCTCTACTTTGGGCTTTTTCTCCGTTTTCTGATTTTCTCACATTTTAAGCACCGAGGACCCTCCCTTTACCAGTGACGTCAAAGTGTTATCCTCCCAGGGGGTATTGGCCTTTCCACTCCTTTTAAAGCTGTGGAATAACAATAATAAACATCATAATAAGAGCAGCTTAGATTTATGGAGCTCTTACCATGTGCCAGGAATTATACTAAGGGATTATTTTGTGTCCTATCCACGGCAGATATGATCTTTATCTTCTTTTACAAATGAGGACTCCAAGACTTTGAGAGTTTCAATAGCTTGTCACCCCTGAATGGGAAGGTCTGAAGCCAAGATTCAAACTCAGGTAGAGTCTCTCCCCCTGTTCCCTGCAAACGGAGCACTGAGCCTGATGACGGGTAGTGCCTGCGGCTCTGCTGAGGGGGCTTGGGGTGGGGGTGAGATCTGGAGAAAGGATGGATGTTTCTTTTTTTAAAAGATTTTATTATTTATTTGTCATAGAGAGAGCACAAGCAGGCAGAGTGGCAGGCAGAGGCAGAGAGAGAAGCAGGTCCTTGCTGGACAAGAAGCCTGATGTGGGACTTGATCCCAGGACCCTGGGATTATGACCTGAGCCAAAGGCAGCGGCTTAACCAACTGAGCCACCCAGGTGTCCCAGGATGGATGTTTCTAGCTCCTCCGCAGCCTGGAAGGGAGTTGCCTAGTGCAACTACACGTAAGGCCCACTTGATACTTAAGTAAGTTTCCTGGAGAGGTGAGTCTGGGTTTTTCTCTTTCTGATCCATTTTCGTCACTCTTGGAATCAGCCCATTTCTTCTTGTGCAAGTTAAGGAGAGCCAGAAATAAACATTGGGGCTGTCTTGTCCTCTCTCCCCATTGTAACAGCTGGGCTTGCATACAGAATAAAACACCTAAGAGAGGGACTACTTAGAGATTACATGCAGCCGGGGATGGTCATCATTTACACCTGCCCTTTATTTACTGCAAAGAGGACCTTGACAACTAAACCCTGGTGACTCAGGGCTCTCTGGAAGTTTGGCAAAGCATCACTTTTTAAAGTGCAATATTAGCAAATTACAGTAGTACAAAAAGAACGACTACTTGTTCATCTCTTCCTTTTTCAATATCAGACCTATGGAAAGGAATGTGACAACAGTGTCCCATGAAAACTTCAAATGTTCATAAAGTGACACATTCAAAAGCGATAGCTACATCATTGAAGAGTGGTATCTGAGTTACTTCAAAAAAAGATTTTGCCTTTTTCATATTTAAACACTCTGACCCCATGCCTTAATATTATTGTTTTACTTTCTTCAAATCCTCACAAACAGAAATAGAGACCCAACAGACACAGCTATCACAAAGACCCATTTCTTTTCTCAAGATCAAGAGATAGAAACAATTGCATATTATTGGCAACAGCACCTCAACCACACAGCTTTGTACGGTTTGGGATTTCAAATCAGAAGGCTCAATAAAAGTAAACCGCATGGAACATTACATGGAATTGCACGCTACCACGAGACCTGCATTTTTGCATCCGGAATGTGTACAAGCACAGACTTGCCACACCGACATGGCTTCTCCTACCCAGAGCACCCTGACAGGAGTCTACATGGATGCCATCACTGTCACTGAAAGGAAGACAAATGGCCCGCTACTCTCTCCATAGGCTGTTGATTCAGCTGGGAGCCATATGTCTGGAAAGGTGCTTCCCTCACGGGTCTCCAGCTCTGTGCCAGAACCACACCTTGGCTGTGCCTTGCTCATAGAATCCTCTGTGTCCCGATAACAATGGGATACCATTCCTCTACTAGGAGTCTAATCAGTCATTCAGAACTGGTATAAAGGCTAATGTAAGACAACACACACTTAGGGAAATAATAAGCAATAGGCCACATTATATCTTTCTCTCCAACCCAATAAAGCTATTACTATTACTACTACTATTTTATCAAAATATGGTATGCTGTTCAGTATTTTGAGGCTGGTTAACAATTAGCAGTACGTGATTCCTGCAGAAATGAGATGGGATCCTAGGTTCCAGAGTCTCCTTTGGGGTGTCAATAGTCTCTAGAAAATATGAGTGGCCTCAGCCCAGAGATCTGAAACAGCCAGTCAGAGTAGAGCACAGATTAGCCTTTCATCCTCCTCCCTTTTTTTGTTTAAATAAATTTAGAAGGCTCAACATCTTTCACTCAAATTCTATACTGTCAGACCCTTTTTGAAAAGTTCTGAGATTCATCAAACACAATTGTATATTCCATTGACAAAAAGGATGACTAAGTAAGGAAAAACACCCGGTGATCTATTTTGAAGATCTATTTGGAAAGAAAAACTGAACTGCATTTTCCGGTGTTTTTTGGAGAAATTCCATCTTGGTTTTATTTTTGGAAGAATAAAAAGAAACATAGAATGTTAAGAGATGTGTGTTTCTGCCATAAAATATTGTCCACTTTCTAGAACACTCTGATCGTAAAGGATACAATGTTTTTAGAGGTTGTTTCATATCAACTGAGACTGTTCAATACTTGGAAATTTTTGCTCCTTTCCCAACACATCACACTTTTTTATAAATGCATGATTTTCAATTTGCACAGACACACTGTATTTTCTTGAAAATTCATTGATTTTAACAAAAGTTTACAAGTGGCTATTATTCACTGTCTTAGGAACTGGACATAAAATGAAGAACAAGCCTTCAAAAAAAATACAACATTGTATTTGAGGAGACCTATAAATCTAAAATAATAAATAAGGTATTTTCAGAGTGTTTAAGTACTTAAAAAAAATCAGATAGGAGAACGGGAAAAAAAAACCCCACAACATTTTACCACAGATAATTCCTAAAAACATTTTGGTTGTCTTGACACAACTGTGATTCAGATACTTCTACATGTAAAACCATACCAAAAACACAAAAGCAATGCCATTATTCCATGATTTAGGAAAAATTTGATACCAAATTCCGAATTGTACAACTGGTGCAAGTAAGGGGCATGTTCCTCAGCTTTCAAAGTGGCCTGTGAGATTTCCACAGTGGATGTTCTTCAACTGACAAGTACCAAGATAACAAATGGATGTGAGAATTCCTATGATCGTCATAACCTCAAGGAGAAAGTGACCTGCATTTTGGAAGTTGTCTGAAGAGGAGTGCTACGTGCTAGATGTCCTCTCACATGGAAACCTTCCAAACGGGTTTCTGTGCAGTGTGTTTGGTCTGGTAGTTAGTGAATAGCAAAATGAGTACGAGTTACCTCTCTTGTTCTTTACATAAGTACAGAATTGGTACATGATCTAACACTTATGAAGATACTCTAAGAAAATAATGTTTTTCAAGTTTAATACTTTAAGAACTTCAAAGAGTTACCAAATGATAAAAGCAAAAAAGCAAAAAGTCAATGAATGGGTGGTTTCACCACTTCCCTCTCTTTAGTGGAAAACCAGTTGAACACTTTTGACAGATAATTTAAAAACTATTCTGAGGAAAAGGAAGAAATTTTAAGGTCTTTTTTAGACAGTAGTTATTTTGTTAATGGGAGACGCCACAAGATTAGACCTGTGTACCTTACTGAAGCCACACGTCTAATTCTGACAGTAGATCCTTGTATGTAACAAATATGGTCAGTACAAATGTAAAATGTTCCATTTTCCTGGCGGCTCCACATGCCTGGTGATTTTCCATGCTACCAGGGATTAAGAGCGATGCAGCAATGCTGTAGTTATGCCGTTGGCTAATTTAAGAAGCCACATCAAAGAGCATTTCAAAAAGCTCAGTTTAACAAATAAGACTTTCAATTTATGTCTGTAGTGGGTAGGAGACTTAACTGAAGGTTCACTCAGACCTCACTGCATGGACACACACACACACACACACACACACCCCCAACAGTTTTGGGTGTTGATGTTCCTATTCAAACCACAGACAAGTAAGCTAAAAAAATTCAACAGCATATTACCCATACTAAGGTTAAACGATGCATTTTGAAATGTCTAATCGGTTAATGTGATTTATTAGGGAAGCCCAGACCACTCTGTAGTCTAATTTCAACTGCTGCTTTCAACATAGGGAAAAAGAAATAAGGTAATGAGCTGAATTTTATCTCCTAAGAAAACCCAATGCTTTTCTTTGTTTCCATTCTTAAACAAGCAAATGTTTAGATGTGACTGGAAACCACTGAGAGAGAGAGAGTGGTGTTTTTCCATCAGGATGGGAAGAAAGTTCTTGAAAGTTTTTTCTTTTATCTTCAAGATTTGATGTTCTGGGTTGCCTGGGTTGTTCAGTTGGTTAGGCGTATGCCTTCAGCTCAGATCATGATCCAGCATCCTGGGATCATAGCCTTGCACGGGGCTCCCTCCTCAGTGGGGAGCCTGCTTCTCCCTCTCCCTCTGCCTCTCTCTCTCTCTGTGTCAAATAAATAAGTAAAATCTTTAAAAAAAAGATTTGCTTTCCTATGACTATAATATTTTGACCAATGGATGCATATAGATATGAAAGATCTATAACATCTGTCAAAGAAAAGGTAGCAAAAAATTTCTTATGAAAATGTTAGAGGTCCTTATGAGAGAATGCAAAAAAGTTCAGAAAATTTTTAAGAAAAATGAAAACTATGTGGAATCTTTTAGGAAATTAATAAGAATTTAACTCTGCTGTGAATTTTAATAGCAAAGAAGAAATAAAATGATAAATCCTATGAATATATTTTTCCTTGTGGGAAAGTTACTACATCCAAAGTACTTATATTTCTCAATAAGGTATGGTCATATTTAAAAAACAGCCTAAGGTATGCATAGTTGACAATGAACTATGTCAACCCCTGCTCCCCAAAAAAGTCCCACTAACAAAGCTAGAGTACATGCTTCAGAGTGTTGGGAACAGGAACTGGATTCACCAAGAGAATCTAAACTACACAGATCAGTTGTTTCCTGTGTTATTTAGTATTGTGTCTTCTCAGGGTGAAGTAAAAAAAATTATTTCAGGAATACAGACTGAAGAACAATTTTTCAATAGATGTGCAAAATACTCAAGAAGATAGAGATTCAGCTGAGGATAGATCATGAGAAGATCATGAGAAGAAATTATTCTGTAATACATCATAGTACATCCATCCTGCAGTTTGGAAGGACCAGCTAGTATCGGAGAGAGAAGACAGGCACTTTGTTCTTGACCTTTCCTTTTGCTTTCATTTTTTAATTTTTTTTTAATTCTTTTTTTTTTTTAAAGATTTTATTTATTTATTTATTTATTTGACAGAGAGAGAGAGATCACAAGTAGGCAGAGAGGCAGGCAGAGAGAAAGGAGGAAGCAGTCTCCCTGCGGAGAAGAGAGCCCGATGCGGGGCTCAATCCCAGGACCCTGAGACCATGACCTGAGCCGAAGGCAGCGGCTTAATCCACTGAGCCACCCAGGCGCCCCCCTTTTGCTTTTAAAATAGTGACCGGAAAACTGCCCCCAAAACTTTGTCTTCAAGATTAAATTTCCAAAACATAAAATTCAGTGCCAAAAGTAAGTCTGAAAAATATTAAAAAAAAAAAAAATAGAATTCTCCGTACTTTAGGAGAAAAAAAAAATGCCATACCAGTAACCACAGACTACCTGTGGATACTTATGATGTAGCTTTAAAAGTTATTGGTCCAAAGTCTCTAAATACAAATAAGTAAGAATATGTTTGCCTGTGTTCTGGTAAACAGTCTTAAAAAAAAGTTACATAGGCTTCCTTAGACACTAGGAAAGCACTGAGCTTTCTTGATTTAAAAATCAATATACCTCCCAGACAAACCATAAATGACTCTTAATCTCACAAAACAAACTGGGGGTTCCTGGGGGGAGGTGGGATTGGGAGAGGGGGAGCGGGCTATGGACATTGGGGAGGGGAGGCGAACCATAAGAGACTATGGCCTCTGAAAAACAACCTGAGGGTTTTGAAGGGTCAGGGGTGGGAGGTTGGGGCAACCTGAGGGTTTTGAAGGGTCAAGGGTGGGAGGTTGGGGGAACAGGTGGTGGGTAATGGGGAGGGCACGTTTTGCATGGAGCACTGGGTGTTGTGCAAAAAGAATGAATACTGTTACGCTGAAAAAATAAATAAAATGGAAAAAAAAAAAATCAATATACCTCCCAAACAGCCAGATGCATGAACTGACATCCTCTCAAAACCTTATTCTGTCAAAGCTGAGTTTGAAAGGCTGTTGGGTAACCAATCAGATATACCCTGATGGTGAAGCAAAACAAGGTCCGTGACACAAATTAAAAAGGTAGAAGATGAAAAGAAAACCCTACCAGGCAAGAAGAAGTGCAAGCGGAAACCCCAGCCTGTTTGGATGTATTCTTTATTCCGCAAAGCAAAGTGGAAATGAAATGTTTTTTCCCCAGATGCAGGACCACGTTTCTTACCCTTGCGCTAAGAAGAAAGCTGACAGTTGGGGACTGACAAGGCTCAAGGCAAGACAACAAATCTGCAGTGTTCCAGTCCTGAGCATCTCGGGTTCCTTCTCTCCATGGCATACTCTCATTACGCAGTGGTAAAATGTCAGAGATCATCTATGTTTTCAAACTGGTTTTTAAATTTGTTTCAGTTTGAGCTCCTGAAACTGTCCCCCTCTCTAAAGTCATCCTAATTGAAAACAATAAACACTGAAAATGATGCTGGTTACAACTGGTAGGCCAGGCCCCGCACCCACCAGCCCGATTTTAGTCCAGCTTCCTCACTTGAAAATGAGAAAAGATTTGGAGAATTTTAGTGACTTGCTTGAACCTCTTCAGCTAAGCCCAGGACCCAGATCTCTTGCTACAGTCACCAGATTTGCAAATAAAAGTATAAGATGCCCAGTTAAAGCTGAATTTCAGATAAACAACAAATCATTTTTTTAAAGTAAACATATGTGCCAAACATCGTATAGGATATTCTTATACTAA
Organism: Meles meles; assembly: GCF_922984935.1. Lineage (NCBI taxonomy): Eukaryota > Metazoa > Chordata > Mammalia > Carnivora > Mustelidae > Meles > Meles meles. The sequence continues at coordinate 75,621,800 of NC_060074.1, forward strand.
AAACAATTTGTTGTTTATCTGAAATTTAACTTTGACTGGGCATCTTGTATTTTATCTCTCCCTGTTTCCTTTTTTTTTTTTTTAAAAGATTTTATTTATTTATTTGACAGACAGATCACAAGTAGGCAGAGAGGCAGGCAGAGAGAGACGAGAGAGGAGGAAGCAGGCTCCCCGCCTAGCAGAGAGCCCGATGCGGGGCTCGATCCCAGGACCCCGGGATCATGACCTGAGTCGAAGGCAGAGGCTTCAACCCACTGAGCCACCCAGGCGCCCCTCCTTTTTTTTTTTTTTAATTAATTTATTGATGCCACCTCTACACCCAGCATGGGGCCCAAACCCACAATCCCACGGTCAAGAGTTGCTCACTCTTCCAACTGAGCCAGCCAGGCGCCCCTCGGTCCCTGTTCCGTGACTGCCAACCAAGGATGTCATGACTACATCATATTGATTCTACTGGTCCTTCTCCTTAGAAGCTTACTTTGTCACACTTAACATTTTAGGACTTTTATTAGGAAAGTAGTCCCTGAATGGTTTTGTGGACAAGTGACATCAAAAATATTTTACGTCAAGCACTGGGTGTTGTGCAAAAAAATGAATACTGCTATGCTGAAAAAATAAATTAATTAAAGAAAAAAATATTTTACGTCATATATTTATCTTTCTACTGCCTTTTTGTATGGATGTATATGTGTATACTCTTCCAGCAAAAAAAGATTTTTGGTTCAACTCTGTATTTATATTATACAAAATGTACCATACTTGTAAAGTAAAATAAAGAGCTTCAGTATTATGCCTCACTCTGTTCTCTGCAGTGATAATTGCTTTATTGAATAAGGCTCTGTTAACGGTACAGCTTGACATTTAACATTTAACATTTATCCATTTGATTTATAATTATTTTTAGGTGACTGCAAGGAGGCTACAGTTCAAACTAAAAGTAGTCTGAACTGAACTGTCTTTCTTCTTTTCTGAGATTGTCAAGGAAATGCAGTCACTGGCAGGTGAAACTATTTTATCCACCAAATTCGTTTCAAATATACATAAAGCCCTTTCTGCCTCTGTATATTCTGAATATAGCAATATCTAAAGGAGGAAAATGAATACAGTAAATGAAATCATCACATTAAAAATGTGTCTAGATTGCTCATATTTTGGCGATGAGTATCTCATCAAAATTCCCTAGTCAAGCAATGGAGGAACACCTATATGCACCACCTAGTGAGTTGTTAGGAAATATAGAATCCCTCAGGAACATTCATAAAAAGTTCGAATGTATGAAGCAAAAACCATTTGTATTTCTAATCTATCTACTCCTTATGAAGATTTTCAGAAATGTTTCCAAATGTTTCTGTTTCCCATTTGGAAATTCAGCCTATCGGGATGCTTGGCACCTTCAAAGTCTTTGTCACACTCACTTGGAATTTTTACTCACCCTTTCTGCCTCCCTCAACCTTTAGCACTTTTACCAAAACTGAACCTCTGTGTAACAACACAAGAAGTTCATATGTCACTCTATTTGACAGGTTTTGTATAATTAGCCAGGAGTCACCAGATTTCTGCCTCACAACAAACAATATCACGAGAACAATTGTTGGCAGTTCTCTAACCACTGCAGTGCCACCGGCCTCCTGAAGCTGGGGTTAAAAGCTGGCCTCTGGAAATCAATCATGCTCTCGGCACAGAAGAATATTTCAGTGATACGAAAGCTGAAATGGAGACTATAATCTTTTGTGATTACCCTCGAGGCCAAAGCAAACGCAAAAAGGAAAGTCCATGAATTGCTGATAATTTCCTGTGATGACCGATTCCCAGGACATTCTGATATAACTCTTGCTCTGTGAAGAACTGATGGTTCCCCAGAACTGTCGCTTCAAAGACCTGCACCTCTGGATGTCACAATGCTTCTTCAGAAGCTACTCATCCATTAAAGGGGCCAGGCCTGTGAGGCAGCAGCTCTCCCTCTGAAGACAATGGGATGTCTGATTGCACAAGGAGTGATGAGCTATATGCTACAGGCTGTTTTTCCAGAGAGTTCTTTTATGAAGGAATTGATTGAAAATATATCTGTTTTAAACCTTTTTTCTCCTCCTAGAGGTTTAAAGATGGATATATTTCTCTGCTGTTCCTAGTAGCTCTGTAACTATGATTATCTCAGCTTATATAATTTTTAAGGTTTTATTTGTTCTGATACTTGTTTTCTCTGAGAAAAAAAGTTTTCATACATACGTGCATACTGTTAACGTTTATTTAATACTTTGGGGTAGGATATAAAACTACTCATCTCTTTTTGAGTAAGCATCAAATCTACAGTTAGATGTCACTGCTCAGAACACAGGTTAAGCGGGTCCTTCTTATATAACTGGCAACTGAAATTCAGGAAAAAAGGGGGAGGCAGGGTAAATGGAGATCTCTAGCAATCAGAAGTCCAAAGAATTTTTAGAATACATTTCCATTATCAATACATGAAGGATAATTTAATATATTGACTTCTATGAAAGGGTTTAAAATCTTTTTTAATTGTTATGTTAACTACTACTAGTTGAAAGAATAATGTGAGAATAAAGGTTCTATGTTTGGAAGTCAACTGTATTTTATTTTATTTTTAAAAGATTCTATTTATTTATTTGAGGGAGAAAGTACAAACATAAGCAGGGGGAGAGGCAGAGGGAGACAGAAAGGGAGAAGCAGACCCTTTGCTGAGCAGGGAGCCCCGTGCAGGGTTGGATCCCAGGCTCCTGGGATCATGACCTGAGCTGAAAGCAGACGCTTAACTGACTGACCCATCCAGTCGACTATATTCTAAAATATAACAGAAAACACTGTTACATGTTAGTAGTCAATGACAACGTTTCATAAGTGCACAGCTTTCAGGTTCGAAATATCTTTATCGTAACCTAAATATTATTGAAGGTAAACGGGCAAAATGGAATTCAGCCAAACCAGTGTGGTTATTCCCCGCCTTCATTCTATACCCTCTCCCCAGCCCTGCTCCAAATTCAGTTGTAGCCTCTCTTCATTGCTTTTAGACAGCCAGGTAATTCTGCTCTTTAAGCATGCCCTACTACTAACTCATTCAGCTAACTTAGAGTACCTGCTTGGTAGCGGGCAGAACTACTTTAAACAGTATAAATGTCTTAAAGTCAAAAACCAGGTCTTAGCCATGCATCTATCCTTAGCCTCTACCTGAATTAGGATTGCTGGAACGCACAAAACCAGCCCCAGTGATAAATATAACTTGGTTTATTTAAGGTGATTGGCTAGGAAGATGAGATAAAGGGAATAGATATATTAATAAGAATATTAATTTTATTTATAAAAAAATCAAGCTTTGCTATTTTAAGTGTACTTTCTTAAACCTGATCTCATTCGGTAGTCACAGAAATTGTGAATTGTTCAAGACAACAGTATGGTGATAGGCTGGCATGCCTGGTGGCTCAGTCCAGAGAGCATGAGACTCTTCATACTGGGTTGTGAGTTCTAGCCCCACACTGAGTGGAGACGACTTCAAAATAAAATCTTTAAAGAAATAATATGGTGACATGTTTTATAGTTATGATTTTTTTCACAGAACTCGCACTACATTTCAGAAGTTTTCTAAATATTCAGTCATATCCTCAATCCTCCATAAACAAAATAAGCCCAAATTTTCATGATATAATGATAGGGATTATGAACATACTATTAACTCTAGTTGTAAAATGAGGAAAAGTAGAACTAAATGACTTTCTCAAGATCAAAGAAAATGAATGTGGATACCGGTGTCATGGGTCCCAGTCCAATGCCCTTTCCCTTCCCAATGCAGTAGATCACTCTCCCTTCTCCCCAACTCCATTCTGACTCCTGCTTCTCTAGGGGGCATGAAGCAGAGTCAAGACCATGTAGGACTGTTAGAGGCTTACTTTGGAACAATGCAAGCAGAATTACCTCTCTGAGATCAGAAAGAATGTTCCAAGTGGCTTTGGGGAGAAGGTGGGATATGACAGAAGAATGAGAGACTAAGTAAATGCCACCACCTTTTTAGAAGCTAAGTACTTCAAAAGGTGAAAATTAAGTATATACCCTGTGATAGTGGCTATTACTAATAATTTCAGCATCTAATAGCTTCAGCTCATTTTTGGGAAATGAAGGTTTTGGGGGTTGATACTATTACAACAGAGAATCAATTTACATATTGTGGATGTTTGGTGTCTACATAAAAAAAATCAACTAAATTAGACCCAGAAACATATTTTTAATTATTGGAAACTTTATGTACACCTAAAACTATTGTAAATCATAAACCTGTGAAAGAGATCAGCTATCTTTTCTACAACACTCAGATCTTTATTTGGTTGCAGAAACTGCTCACAATAAGAAAAAAGGATGAGACTGACAAGACAATTCTATCTTCTGAATAGAATACACTGCAGGGATGCCCAGCTGGCTCAAATGATACATTATGCAACTCTTGATCTTGGGGTGATGGGTTCAAACCCCATGTTAGGTATACAGATTACTTAAAAATAAAATCTTAAAAAAATGAATTAGAAAAATAAATAGAACATACTGCAAAGGAGACTTTTTCAATCTGACTTTAGGTCCCACAAGGATTTATTGGGTATTTAAAAAAATATGTACTACTTGAATAACCTGTTAGAAATTACACATTTCAATTCAAGATATGTCAGGATGGAGACTGCTCTTGCTTGCCTGATACTTAGCTTTTTTTCCTTTTCAATGGCAGAGCTGTTTACTGGAAGAAGTGTGAAGACTGGATTATATTCTTCAATCTTCCATTTTGCAAAAAGGGTGCAACAACGACACATTAGCCTCTTTTCATATGTGGGTATGTTAAAAGGATTAATTGTAGAATATCTTTAAAATATGCTAAAACCTTCTGATACTAGAATTCCATGAAAATAAGGTGTTTTTCGTATAATTTAAGTTTTCCCCATCCTATTTTAAGCATCAGAACATAAAAAGGAAGGTATAAAAATCAAATTGACAGCTAAATCTGTGAAAAAAGTCTTTTTCCAAGATTCCTGTGTGGTTCCACAAAGATGTTGAAATTTCACAGATTGCTCAATAGCACTCCAATTCTTCTTTAGCACCCTCAATGACAATTCTAAAAGTAAAGGGATTGGAAGATTCCAAAACATGTTTTTCCTTCCCCAAAAGAGATTTGAAACCTAATTCTGAATATAAGAACCTACGGGGGGCGGAGGGAAGCACACAGTCTGTGCTATTGGCTGGATTCCCAAATTTTTGATAAAAGTTTTTCAGAAAACAGCACCATCAATTAATGTTTATAGATCGATCAATTTAGAAATAACTTTTTGGGCTGTAGGAATGTTTTGCACAATAATATTTTGCTAATTCTTATATTTATGAAGCTCCCTTACTTGACCACTCGCACATGAAGAATTGGTCACTGAGAGAAACTAAGAACAAGGTTGTTGTTGATTTCTTCTTTGAATTAACTGGTAAGAACAAGGTAAATTATTTTAAGAAGATGGCCTGACATAGACACTCTTTCCAAGTTGACTCTGCTCTTGAAAAATGCTGACCTGGGACAGTGCCAAGACTGAAGACCTGTCTCGCCAGAAAATCTCATGTGCCCTCCAAGTACACATAATCCTTGAAACTCTAGCACTGAAGATGAGGCTCCAGAGCCATGCGAGGTTGAGACTGGGATAATGACATGCTGAGAGGACAGAGCATGGGGGGACTACAGATGCCTCTTTTCACAGGCTTCTCAAACCTTTTGTTCCTTTACTGCATAAGGGCCCATCAAAGTCTTAATCTATGTTTCTTGGCAGCTTAATCAACTAAACTGACAATTGATTATGAACAGTATTCTCTATTATATTATGGTGAATTACACAAGAGGTAGTAGTAATGTTAGATAGTGAGCAGATTCTGTCTTATTCTTTATAACCCCTTTCTTAGCACAATGACTGGCATGTGAAGACATTCAGTAAGAGGTTGTGAATGAATGCCTTTTCCTAGATGTCATGCACAAATAATTTATTTAGGGAGAGAGAAGGTGTATGACCATACTTTATATAAATACACACACACACACATACACACATACATACCATATAAATAATACCCACATATTTTAAAGGGATTTCAACAGTACGTAGAGAAAAGGAGATCTGAACACAAAGTCTGTAATAGGCAAAACTTGAGACTTTTCAATAAGGCAAAGGACATGACAAATTTTAAAAAGATATGTTTGTAGTTTGAAGAGAAGACGGAGACAATAGTACAGATGGTCATTATACAGTTTTTTTTTTTCCTCTTCCAGGTCATGTTTACATAATTTTTCTCTGTCATATTGAATAGGGGTGAAAAAATTTCTGGGCAGGAATCTATGCTTAAATATTTGTACAAAAATCTTCATTAGTTTTGTACTGCATTTCAAAGATGGATTCCTATACATTTTTTTTTTTTTCTAATGACCTAGGCGGTTGCTGTTGACTTTTTAAAATCGGGCTATGGACATTGGGGAGGGGAGGCGAACCATAAGAGACTATGGACTCTGAAAAACAACCTGAGGGTTTTGAAGGGTCAGGGGTGGGAGGTTGGAGCAACCTGAGGGTTTTGAAGGGTCAGGGGTGGGAGGTTGGGGGAACAGGTGGTGGGTAATGGGGAGGGCACGTTTTGCATGGAGCACTGGGTGTTGTGCAAAAAGAATGAATACTGTTACACTGAAAAAATAAATAAAATGAAAAAAAAAATAAAATCCAATAACAGACAATCATCTCCAAAGAAATTTTAGTAACCGTGGAAAATTTCAACTTGGCATATTTTAATATACATTTATTTAGGACATATAGAAGAAAAAGATCCTTCAATATATCTTAAGCATATCATGAAAATAAAAATTCAACCCTATCCTCTTTTTTATTTTATTTTTATTTATTTTATTTTATCTCTATTTTACTTTTTTTTTCTTTTGGATTAATGTATCATTTCAAGTAGCTGGACATATTAATATCCTAAGAAACAAGGAATATATAACTTCTTAATGACAGCAAATCATTACAAGAGTAAAAAAGAAGCCTCGAATGCAAAAATTCACAATTAGGTGCATTAGCAGAGGTAAAGTATTTTATTTAAATCAAATTAAAGAAAAAATCAAGTAAAAGGGAAGTATGTATCCAAATGTTTAAATAAAGACTTCATTAGGTAGCAAAGGTATTAAAGACAGATTAAAAAGTTAAACGTTTTGGTTCACTTCAGGTTTCCTTACGTGACATCTCATGAGACACATGGTATGAGTTAATAGTGAATTAAATATGATTTTGTTTCTCAATTTCTTTATTTTGTACCTCCTTAATAAATATATTATAATTATATTATTATTTTTGGTACAAGAAACATTTTAAATATTCATTGAAATTGTCAAACTATGAATAATCCAGAATCTCAAAGAGTTTAGAATGAAAAATGGTAGACATACAGATCATTTCACAGATTGTCACAGATGATTCAGAGTCATATAGTGATTTCGGTTTTTATACTCAGAAATAATCTTTATTCTGTTCCACATATTTGTTCATGTGTCAGGAAAAATTAATTTCAAGGGACGTAGTAAAAATCAGATTATTTTTCGCAGAACTAAGATTGCTGAGCCTCTTACAATAAAGCAGCAGTGACCTCTATTGTGCCCGGAGCAGTTGCAAAAACAAGGCAGGACTCAGGAAGACATCTGAAATAGTAAGCATGGGAAGTACCTGCCGATTAGCAGAGAAATTGATAGGTGACTGTGGTCTCAAGGTGACTCTGGATCATATCTATAGCTCCAGAGGGTCACGCAAATACATCTGTGCATGTTCCCCATATGTGGCTGTTAAAAAGAAACTTGACCTACTTATTGTCACATACAATATATAGGTTGGATAACGGTCTTAGTCTGTTCGGGCTGCTGTTAATGAAATACCATAGACTGGGTGGCTTCAACAGCAGGCATAGATTTGATCACGATTGTGGCAGCTGAGATCTGCATCCCAGTATCATCAGATTCTGGTGAGAGCTCTCTTCCTGGCTTGCAGATGGCTGCATTCTTGCTATATCTGCACATGATGGAGACACAGAAAGCTCTCTGTGGTCTCTCCTTCTAAGTGCACTAATCCCATTAGGAGGGCCTCACCCTCATGACCTCATCTAACCCTAAATACCTCTCAAAGACCCCATCTCTGAAAACTATCTGCAGGTGTTAGGGCTCTAAAATATGAATCTGGGAAAGAGGACACAAATATTTGGTCCATAACAGTATGTATGTAGATATATCTTCTAAAGGGACTTACTTTATTTTATTTTTAAAGATTTTATTTAATCATTAGAGAGAGCGAGCGCAAGTAGGGGGAGCACAGGCAGCGGGAGAAGTAGAAGCAGACTCCCCTCTGAGTAGAGAGCCAGATGCGGGACTTGATTTCCGGACGCTAAGCTCATGACCTGAGCCAAAGGCAGACACTTAACCGACTGAGCCACCCAGGCACACATGGCCTTATTTTATCATACTAAGCTGATGCTATCCACCCTGCTAAGTATGAAATTTATTTCAATTCTGAAGCTGTCTCTTCTGACAGTTAACTAAGCACCAAGTACTACCCTGGTTGTTAAACACCAAATATTAAATACCAAGTATTACATGCATTGAATGAAGATAAAGATTGGAACCATAGTAAAGGATATGAGAAATTCTATTCTAATAGTAGAAACAAATGTGTATAACCTGGTACCTACCAAAACATTAGGTACAGTAATTAAAGGATGACTATGAGGCATTTGGTGAATTTAAATAAAGTGAAAAATAAAATGGTGAAAATAGCTCTTCTGGGTTACCAAAAAATCATTCTTTCTGGCCTTTCCTTAACACTATAAAGTTCAGTTACTATTTTCACTTTGCCTATATTTCTTGGGTTTTGTTATCTTGCCTTTTCCAGTCTTTTATTCAATTTCTTTTAAGTTTCTTGGGCACTAGAGTATTTTTGTTTGTTTATTTTGTTTATCCTCTTCCTCATACCCAGTACTCTTCAGTGCATATATTTTCACTAAAATCCAGGAATGAGTAACTTTCCCTACTTTAAACTAACTGCACTTAAGAATAGGACCGAAGATAAGAAATGTAAATGTAAATGCAAAGCTTCCACACCATCCACACAGAGAAAGCCAGAACTATAGCTGCAGAAAAGGTTGTAAATAAGTATTGCCCACGGGTAAAAAAAAAGATGACTGTTCTCAGGAAAATAAAAAAAAGTAAACACCTGGGCTTATCGCCTTGTGCTTAGAAGCTCAGAAATGTTGGTATTTCCTTTGCTGGGTGGCAGAGCATGTACACTGAAAACAAAAAGCTGGGGCCCTTTCCTCCCTCCATTTCTCCTTCCCATCAGAAAGGTTTTATTGAGGTCCTGGGCCACCAGGCATAGGAAGACAAACAAGCTATAGGCCCTGCTCTCCAGGATCTGGCATTCTAGCGAATACAGTAATCAAGTCACGGGATCATGGTGTGACAACTGCCATCACAGAGGTCATCTGGGAGTACTTTGGAAATACAGAGGCCTGGTGCTTGATTCAGACTTGAAGGTCACAGAAAACTTTATGTGCGGGAGGTGATACCTAAGTTGGGCTCTGAACAGCAAAGAGTTGAAGGTGGGCGGCCTCGGTGGGAATGAGGGAGCCTTAGTGGGTAGTCAGGTGAAGAAGCCCTATTAGGCTGTAGATACAAAAGTTGAGATCTTTAAAAACTTAGGTTTTGGTTTGCAGAGTCTTTTACCTGTAATTGTCTCAAAACAGCCCCTTGGTAAGATAAAACTGCTGGAGGGCAGAGTTCACATCACCGTTCTCCAGATACCCATCTTTGACCTAGAGCCCACCATAAATTTTCAGTGACCCAAACTCCATCTTTCCTAAACTCCAGACGTCCCTCTTTGGAAGTCTGCTTGGACAGTGTCTTGAATTATATGCTTATGGTTCACATATAATCAGTGAGAGATATCAGTTGTGGAGTAGAAGGCAAGACAGCCACTGAAGGAAGAATGTGAAGCTTATCTCGTCATTGTGTACAATTTAGTATAGAACAAGCACGTATTCTATTTCGGAATAGGACAGAATCCCATTTCGGTCTTGCTATAATTCTCATGTAACATTATCATACTCCACTACAAAAACAGGGGGAAACTGTTACTCTATAGGTACTTAAAAAATCCACTTAAAACAAAACCTCAAAATTCCCAAACTGTCGGATATCGTATTGGAATACAGTGTTTCTGGTCTTCTGATAATAATTATGAATTAAAATACTTCTTATTTCTTATATTTGCTAATATTATCCTTGGTTAAAAGTAAAGTGATTATAATGGTATTCACCTTGCTTTTCAAAGAATAAGTGGACTCTTGAATAGAGAATACCTTTAAAATTTGCTAACAAGAAATTATAACTTTTTAAAATATATTCTGCCGCAAAGATACTGTTTGTAGAGGTCCATTTTGCATATTCAAAAAATTCTTTCCTCTTTCTACTTAACGATTCTGCTGAAAATTGCCTACCATGCTTCCAGAAAAGAACACGAAATATTTCTCATTGAGCTTTGTTCATACTGAGTGATGTGGTAGGTAACATGGACCAAAAGAACCAAAGGCATGGATGACCCAGAACACGAGTTTGGAAGTTAGGAAATTTTTTTTTTTTAAGATTTTATTTTTAAGTAATCTCTACCTAATGGGAGAGGGCTCAAACTTACAAATCTGAGATCAAGAGTGGATGCTCAACTGCCTGAGTCAGCCACGTGCCCCTTAAGGTAGGAGATTGTAACTCAAGTCTCAGTTCTTTCTTTACTAACTCTCTCTCCTCCTCTAGACAGTAGAAATGACATGGTCTACTAAAATGTGCTAAGACTTGTGTTCTTTATGGGATATATAACATCAAAAATCTATAATGATCTAGTATAATTATTATTAGTTAATTATTTTTAGTTATATAAAAATGTTTTTCTAGAAAAATGTGGACAATAACTTTTATGAAATTGTCCTAGGAAATCTACTAGATGAGTTAGACACTGGGATAGAAAAGTCTATAGGAAAAGGTTTAGAGTAATCCAAATGGTTACTCAGTGCAAAATCATAGGTAACCCAATGATCCTAAAAATTCATTTATTTACCAGATGATAGAGGGTCCTACTTGCAATGATTTAATTTTTTGTATACTACGAGATGTGTTCTTCCTCCACCAAATGGCTTGGATATAATATAATCTAATGTAATATAGAGAGTAAAATGATTATTTCATGTAGTTCTTTGCTATATTCTTCTCCTTAACCAAGAGTATTTTCATGTGAAAATTACAAGTTTACTTTCTTCCAAGAAGGAAAAAAATTAATTTTTATTAGAATTATTCTTTGGGTTTTCTCAAATATTTCATATAGTTGCTATAAACAAACAAAAAGGCCAGTTAGTGTATCTATCAGCTATACAACATTAGCAAACCATTATGAAACTGTATTTTTACCTAAAAAAAATTATGAAGACACTCTTTCCATTTCTTAAATCTCTTACAAACAGATATATATATATATGTGTGTGTGTGTATATATATATATACACATATACATAAGACATCTTGATAGTTGAAAAAAGTAACTTAGAAAAAAAAGAAAAAAGTAATTTAGAGAATAGTGCGGATCATCCTATCGAAGCTTAAAAAGACAACAGTGATCAGGTTCCTGTTAAGTATGCACATAATATACTTCTAGAAGGGGGAAAGAGGGATGGATATGGGGTACTTTCCTCTAATGAAGGGAATAAACATGTACACAGGGGCTAGGTAATGGTGACTCACACATTTTGCTTTGAATGTTAATGTTTTATTCGAATCTTTGAAATAAGTATCCATGTATTATTATTTGTGTTAAAAACAACGAACTGCAGTAGGAGCCATTCATGCCTCCCCACATCATCAGTGCTGCTTCCTGACAGTGGCTGGACCCCGGCTGTGGCTAAAAATGCTGTCTCCCAAATACACATTCATCAAAACACAAACACCTAGTAAGTGTTTGAAAACGAATAGCTTAATTCAGTTATGTTTGGAATGTATCACCCACATTTTGGTAGAGGATAAAACAGGCACACTTGAGTTCAAGTTCTCTGAAATGGCACGATGAGTTTTGGGTGGTCACGCCTGATGGATTCACGTGATCAGGGCGGGCATGACTTCTCTCACTGAGCTGCTCCGCTGCTCTAGAAACTGCGCTCACCTGTTTATGCCTTTCTTTCTTTCTTTTTCCTTTTTTTCTTTTTTCTGTTTGACTTGTCTTTGAAAAACCCAGAAAAGACAAAGACATTCAACTGCTTATTCGTTAAGTCAAAGTCAGGGCTCCTTAAAAAGTTGGCTGACCCCCTACCCCCTAATTACCTTGCAACACTAAGCCCTGACAGAAGGCCTGTCAGCAGATTCTATTTACAGCCTTGAGGAAAAATCCTCTTTCTGTTTCACTTCGTACAGAAGATAAGTTTGCAAAAGGGAACATTTGGCAGTGCTTCAGAAGCCCACTGTCTGGTGGTGTGGATAATGCAATTCTTTTGTTTGATGACGGCAGCTTCTATAATGCTGTATCACTCCTGTAGACCACTATGCCCCAACCGACTGCATTTATTGACTAAGCAAATAACTCTTACAATTACCTGAGCTGTTTAACCGTTTCTCTTCCTACAAGCTTAGCACTTGGTTGTGGGCTGATTTTATGCTGAATTCTATTGGTGAAAAGTGTCATGCTCCACCTGGCATGCCTCCAAGATGTCTTTCAGCTGACCCGAACGAAGAACATTGGCAATTATAGGTGAGGCACTAATATTAATTGTACATTTTCAAGGGAATGCCAAAATATCGAAATATCGCACAATTGATACATAGATGTAAAATGAGCTGTTGTTTTTTTTTTAAAACAATAGAGTCACATTCGCATAACCCACAATACCTTCCCAATAAAAATTCTGTTTGTATAAGACCTAAAATACGTCCCAAATAAAAGTGTATCCGGGTAGTTAAAGCATATTCTTTCTTTCTTTTTTTTTTTTTTCCAGAAGTAGGGGGAAAAAAAAAAAAATCAGTGTGGTTTGCTATCTCTAAATTGAGCGTTTGAACAGCACCCCAGATATAATATGAGTTCTCAAGCCACTGAAGTCTACAAAATTGCTCAAAGACAAAGGTGAAAAGTCACTTGGGGAAATATTTGTAAAATAAATATGCTGGCTCTTGTTTGGACCAACTCCCATGGGAGAATTGTCTTCCATAATACAGCTGATCGGCGTAACCAAAATAAGGTCTAAAATTACACACTTTGGAAACAGGCTATGTCTACTTCCTATTCACAACTGTAATGAAAGGGATTGGGGAGGACACAAATAAAAGAAAAGTGCATTTACTCACTGTGTTAAAATTTGGAAAGAGCCCAACAGCAGAACTACTGTCCACTGGAAAAGACATAAATGGTTTGATATCCAGTGAAGGCTGCATCATCAGGGTAGGTGTGCGCACGAGAGCAGGAAGTGGAGTAGTGTGGCATGTACTGCCTGCCAAGGACAAAACAAAAAGGAATTCAATCTTTTGCTCATATCCATCTCCCTCCCCAACCTACCCTGCAAAAAATAGGACTGCTGAGTTGCAAAAACAGGACCTGAGAGCGAGGGAGTTATGCTGAAAGTAAGCCAAAAACACTGAAGGAGAAAATTCGGTTAAAAAGGGTCTTCTTGCTCATGATGTAAGATAGTGATGCAGAATACTTCCCGATGGCAAATCGGCTGCTCAGACCCAGCAGGGGTACGTAGTACTCGGATCCTGCTGGCAGGTGGGGCAGAATGAGATCATCCTGTTGTTCAACCATTGTCTCTGACTGGCCAAAAATGTAGGAGAGTCCAGGGGAGGGGCCTCTTGCAGCCAGATGCTCTTTACTATTCAGAGTTATTGAATGGCTGGTAGGCATGTTTTATGCAAATCAGAGATAATTATAGAGTTTTTATAAGGGGAAAAAACCTTGGACTCACAGTCACTGCCTGCTCCCAAGAAAATTATGACTCAAACAATTTTATCTCTAAAAAAAAAAAAAAAAAAAAAAAAAAAACCCACCAAACTGAAAGTTGCCCTTACTTTGCAGGAAATAAGTAGTCTAGACATTGGGTAGCTGGAGTAGCTTGAAGGAGTGATTACTGCTAAAGGGAGTGATTACTACCCAGGTGGGGCAGGGTACTGGGGGACAGGGAGAAGTTAGGACAGAAACTCAAATATTTGTCTCCAGCTTGAATTCTAATGAAATTTGTATTAGGGTAACAATTACCCCTTTTTAACAATTATATTAGCTGTCATCTCTTTAGGAATCTGGGCTAACCCATGTATGGGAGATTGAAAGCACTCCTCCCTGGCAGCAAGCATTCTTCTTCTGAAGCCTCTGTCTACTGCAAGTAAGTAGTTGCTGGTACAGGTGGCCCTCTGGGAGACAGGCTCTCGTGTGCCCCCCTCTTTTTAAAAAATGTAATAACTTTACTGAGATATAATTCACATACCAGACAATTCTACCACTTAAAGTGTACAATTCCATGGTTTTTAGCATATCCACAGAGTTGTGCACATGACCACAATCAATTTAGAGCATTTTCACAATCCCTAAAAGAAATTCCATGCCCATTAGCAGTCATTTCCTATTTCCTCTCAACACCCCCAGCTTCTGGCAACCGCTTATCTACTTTATTTCTGGGTTTGTCTATAATGGACATTTCATTTTTTTTAAGTTGTTTTTAAAGATTTTATTTATTTACTTGAGAGAAAGCATGTGTCTGTGCACGAGCAGGGGGTAGGGGCTGAGGGGGGAGGGAGAGGGAGAAAGGAAATCTGAAGCAGATTCTGGGCTAGGTGTGGAGCCTGACATAGGGCTCTATCTCACTACCATGAGATCATGACCTGAGCTGAAACCAGGAGTTGGCCGCTCCACCGAATGAGTGACCAAGTGCCCCTATTATGGAAATTTCATTTAAATGAAGTCAAAGAGGGACACCTGGGTGGCTCAGTCAGTTAAACATCTGCCTTTGGTCCAGGTCAAGATCCCAGGGTCCTGGGACCGAACCCCACATCGGGCTCCCTGCTCAGTGAGGAGTCTGCTTCTCCCACTCCCTCTGCCTCCCACTCTGCCTACTTGTGCTCTCTCTGGCAAATAAATAAATAAAATCCTTAAAATAAATAAATAAATAAATGAAGTCAAACAATATGGGTTCTTTCGTGACAGGCTTCGTTCACTTGGCATAAAGCTTTCAAGGCTCATCCATGTTATAGCATGTATGAGAATTTCATTCCTTTTTAAGGCTGAATAATATTCCATTGTAGATGTAAACACTTTTCCTTACATTCTTCATTCAGTTGATGGGCATTTGGGTTGTTACCATGCTGGTGTTATTTTGGATAATGCTGTTATGAACATTTGCCTATAAATTTTTGTGTGGAGATATAGTTTCAGTTCCCTTTGGGATACACCCAAGAGTAGAAGTGGGAACTGTTTGGTTGTATGGTAATCATATAGTTTAACCTTTCGAGAATTTTCAGACTGTTTTACAAAATGGCTGAAACATTTTATAGTACCAAGCAGTGTATGAGGGTTCCAATTTTTCCCAGCATGTCTATATAGGACCACAAATAATTATATGCCGAAAATCTCCTATTGGCTTCAAGGAGAAATAAACAGTATGGGAAAATGGTCCAACTATTAAAATTTCCTCCACTGTTCTCACACAGTGTTCCAGAATAATTAAAATTTCTCTTTCGATGATATATTTTTTGATAATGGATTTCCTTAATAAACTGCATTATATTTCAAATCATTCCAGAACATTATTAGTAATAGTGTTTAATGGACTCTCATGCCTCATTTACATTGATCCTCAAAACAGGAAAAAAGAAAAAGGCATCTAAAACATTTATCTGTAATGGCAAGTCTTTAGGTCAGCCCCATCCATCCATTAGGGAATATGGAGGAGGACTCAGCAAAAATAGAATCAGCTGAAAGTATAGATCAAACAGTAATGTTTTTTTTCTGATGCCAGAGTAAATACTCTGAGCTCAGCCTGGCATTCACATAACCACCCTGTATTTAATTACACATTTTTCTTCTAATTAGGTAATGTTACATTCATTGCTAACTTCAGAGCTTGGAGATCCAAGATTTTACATTACGTCAGTATTTCAATGTTGCAGAAGCACTTATTAAAATCTTTATTTTAAAAGCTTTCCTGTGAAATCTTAGCTAAATTGAAAAAAAGATATTTTAAACCGATGGCCTTTTACAACTCACAACTACTATAATTGTCAGAAGTCTAAAGTCCAAAAAGTATACAAAATTATTCTACTTAAAAGCAGCCTGATGGACAAATTCTTTTGCCATCATGGGTCTCCCCCGACCAAAAGCAAAATTCTTTCTTTAAGCCCACCATAGGACAAGGTACTGGAGCACCTGGCAAGACTCATTTTGTACTAACGAACTCAAATCAAACATACTGCAACATGGAACTTGACAAACAGATTGCTCCATCAACAAAGGTCAGAATGCACAAAGATCCCCTTTACCCAATCAAATATCTATGCTAATAGAGACAAGGCTTGAGAACTACTTAGCTGCCACCATTCATTAGCATAAAAACTTAGCAGCTGTTTACCATTCATTAGCATTTTAATGACAGACAATTTGCCATGTTAAACACAGATTGTTTTAAAGTACTAGTAGATCTCCTGAATAAATATAAACTGCTTTCATCAATTTCCCTCACCTCAACCTTGCTGTTTCACTTTTTTTTTCCCATTTTATTTATTTTTTCAGCGTAACAGTATTCATTCTTTTTGCACAACACCCAGTGCTCCATGCAAAACGTGCCCTCCCCATTACCCACCACCTGTTCCCCCAACCTCCCACCCCTGACCCTTCAAAACCCTCAGGTTGCCCCAACATCCCACCCCTGACCCTTCAAAACCCTCAGGTTGTTTTTCAGAGTCCATAGTCTCTTATGGTTCGCCTCCCCTCCCCAATGTCCATAGCCCGCTCCCCCTCTCCCAATCCCACCTCCCCCCAGCAACCCCCAGTTTGTTTTGTGAGATTAAGAGTCATTTATGGTTTGTCTCCCTCCGAAGGGGCACGTGTACCCGAATGTTTATAGCAGCAATGTCTACAATAGCCAGACTATGGAAAGAACCTAGATGTCAATCAACAGATGAATGGATAAAGAAGATGTGGTATATATACACAATGGAATACTATGCAGCCATCAAAAGAAATGAAATCTTGCCATTTGCGACGACGTGGATGGAACTAGAGCGTATCATGCTTAGTGAAATAAGTCAATCGGAGAAAGACAACTATCATATGATCCCCCTGATATGAGGACATGGAGAAGCAACATGGGGGGGTAGGGGGATAGGAGAAGAATAAATGAAACAAGCTGTTTCACTTTTAAAACCTGCTTTTTCATGTCACTTCACCCAGACTCATTGCTTCAAAGGAAGTTTGTGCAAATGAGACATGAATGGTGATAAAGTGCTCCCCCCCCCACCCCAAATTAGGTTAAGCTTTAATGCCTCTGTCGCCTTATTTCAGATTTTGCTGCTACTCCTGCTGCTGGGAAACATTTCTCCTCACCTTGGGATGCCCAAAAGTTGGTAGGAAGTACAAGCAGAAATTTGTCCAGAATACATTGTACCCTGCAAGAAAATGCTTAGTATCTTTAAAACTAAACTTGCTGAGAGAAAAGAAAGAGTTGAAAATATAATGAGCATAAAAGCATGATACAATGTATCTTTTACATTGCTATACTCGTGGGACAGGACCAGCCTTGGTCTTTGTATGAACTATTCGGCAACATTATGTAAGACATCTCCTATATGTAGTTCTATTTCAAAGCAAAGGATACAATCTTGTATATATCCTAACGAATCAAGTCATAATAGAGCTCCCTTACTTGATAATCAAGATTTTTAATAATTTTAAAGATTTATTTATTCAAAGACAGAGAGAAAGTAGGTGTTGGGAGAAGAGAGGGAGAGAGAGAATCTCGAGCAGACTTTCTGCTGAGCGTGGAGCCGGAACTTGGGGTTCGATCCCAGGACCCTGAGATCATAACCTGAGCCAAAATCATGAGTGGGATGCTCAGCTGACTGAGCCAGATGTTTATACCATTTGCTGTATATATAGATCAAACTCCCTGACCTAACATGAAATACACACGAACAGGCATGCCTACCCCAAAGATCTAGCAGTCACCACTGTCACATGGAAATTGCACATGTTCATATACTTTCCCATAAGAATGTAATTAACCCTCTCCCCAAATTTCATTTTCATTGTAAAATCCAAGTTGTGTTTATCTGTAACTATGAAACTAATGAGAGAGACAGCTCACCACTATGATCATAAAACTATTATTCAGCCAACTGCCTCTGTAACATAATAGGTGCTTTATTATGTCAATGGATTATGTTGTATTCCATCACAATAAAACCCCATTTGAGGGCTTGGTGAGACGTGAAATTGTTGCCTTAGTCTTTGACCTTTAGAGATATAATCTTGAAGATTTAGGTGATAGCTCTGAGGTTTCCTAGTGGCTCTTCTCTATGTATCATAACATGAGAAGACAAAACACCTCAGTGTTAGAAGGAGGAAATGCCAATGTCATAGAAAAAATATATGGAGAAGCATTTATAGAATGAGATCATACCTATGCTATATCTGAGAGAAATGGTTTTTTCCTTATGCCAGTATTATGTATGTCTGCCCTAGTGTGTACTGAAATAAAAAGCTTAACATATAAAAGTCTATCAGGTGGAGGCAATGCCAATTATAGAATTCCCAGAGATGTCATTGAAGAAATTAAAATGAGTGACACTTCAGAAGTCCTACCAAACTCAGTTTTCCCTTTTCACTGCTTTCCCAGCTTTGTTGCCTCTTACCCTGAGTGACTTTCCCTCTTAACCTCCACAATCACCACCCGGCACCACCCAGCCATCTCTCCCCCTCACTCATCATTTCCCTACTTTCGTCAGTCTAACATGTGAGGAGAACAAATTTATCAAGGGACCATGTGTGTCACAAGCAGGTGGCTATGTGAGTCGGAGATATGACTGATAAAGGGTTTTGTTTCTGAAAAGGCCGCATAATAATAATAGAGATAACATTTTTATAGTTCATACTATGTGCCTGGCACTACCTCTAAGAATATTACATATGCGTGTATAGAAGTATACCCACAGACAGGAATATATAAATATTTGTACATGTATGCCCATATTTACTCATTATAAATTGAATCAGACAAAATTCATTTTACTTTTTAAGAGAAGATAAGAACTATTACTATTTAATGAGATTGTACTCTATGTGAGGTATAACTAAGTAATTTGTGTCCCTTATTTTAATAAATTATAATACAATTCTGTAGGTTTGTATTATTATCCCTGTTTTACAGATGAGAAAGGTGAGCCTTAAGGAGATTGAGATCATCTAGTATGTGGTAGGGCCTGGGTTATCTAGCTCTAAAGTCCAGCCATGATTCCACAAAGTAGGTTATATGTAAAGTTGTTAAGTGAAAAAGATCCCATCCTCAAATACATTTAGAAAATGCTGACTTCAACAGTTTAAAGTGGCTCTTTTTTGCAAGACATCTTGGAGCTTATAATATACTAATGGGCACTGTGCGTGTCTAGGCAGATATAGTTTCTACTTTCCATTTCTTGAGCACGAAACAATACTTTGTTGTTGTTGTTTGTTTTTTGTTCTTTTCCATAGAGCTTCTGGAACAATCAGACTGCTTGGCATGTCCTTCAGGCAATGATGTTCTACACACATGAACTATACCAATTCAGGAGTAAGCTGATGACTTTCAGGTCTACCATTTTCTTGTTGTGCAAATTTGTGATGAAGGATAGTTGGAAGAAAGGCAGGTAGGGACAAGGGACCCCCACCATAAGAGGAAAGCAACCTCAGGAGGGCTTGACATCACCCTGGAAGGAGCCCTCCACCCTTTCCCACATAATGGATAGATGACAAAAACCTGATTGGATGACAGACACATAGAGGGTTAATCAAATTAAAAGAGCTTGCAAAGGAGCCCATAGAATCCACTAGACTTAGAAAATCTGGCGGCAACCGTCTCAGGTCCCCTTCCTCTTCAGGAGCTCTGTGGTATCACTTTGCTATTGCTCAATACACCTTCCTTTGCTGCCCATGACTCTGTCTGATCTACCTCTTGAGATCATCGAGAACGATGGGCACTGAAGAAGAAAGAAATCCTGTAACACGTACAAGTGATTTTATTTCTTTATACCTCTATCTTCTTTTTTATAAGTTGAGAAAATAAGAGTAGCTACAGCATAGGACTGGTAGGAGTACTAACTGAGATTTTTCTATGCAAAATGCTTAATCCTGAACCTGACACCTAGCAAGTGTTCAATAAGCTTTGCTTACTGTAGTTAGGAACCGTTCCTACTCCTCTCACACTATGCCATATCCCAGAAGGGCATAAATACTTAAGTTCATTAATACTTGCAAAAGGCAGGATATGTAAGGGATCATAAATTATCAAGAAAATGCTAAAGAGTTTCAAGAAAGAAATTGCATCTGGTTAGGAATTGGGTTCATAAATGTTTTCATAGATGAGCTCTCTCTTAAGATAAGCCTTGGGGAATGGTTGGTATTTTGAGAGGTAGATATGGGAGAATGGTGGAGGGAAATGCAAAAGCAAAAAAAAAAAAAAAAAGGAGAAGATTGAATGTATTAAAATTCAAAACTTTAAGGATTCAAGATACTCTTAAACATATGTGGTTTAGAAGGTAAAACAAGAAAGAGAAAACCACAACATCTAAATGACTTTGGAGTAAGCAAAGATTTCTGTTTTCTTTTTTTTTTTTTTAAGACTTAGTTATTCATTTGAGAAAGAGAGAGCGCGCACACAAGCAGGGAGTAGGGGAAGTTGCGGGGGGGGGGGGGGGGGCAGTGGGACAGAATCCCAAACTGACTTTCTGACGAATGCGGAGCCCTAAATGGGGCTCAATCCCACAACCCATGAGATCATGCCCTGAGCCAAAATCAATAGTCAGATGTTCAACTGACTGAGTCGCCCAGGTGCCCAGCAAAGATTTTAAAATAGTAAACAAAAGATATTAATCATAAGGGCACCTGGGTGGCTCAGTTGGTTAAGCGTCACGCTCTTGATTTCAGCTCTGTTCACGATATCAGAGTTATGAGATGGAGCCCAGCGACCGGCAATGCATTCAGTGGAGTCTGCCGGAGATTTTCTTTCTTCTTCTAGCCCCCAGCCCCCATTCTTTCCCTCTCTCTCTGTCTTAAATAATTAAATCTGTAAAAGAAAGATGTTAATCATAAAAAAACTGGCAATATATAAAGAATAAAACTTTGGTAATATAACATATCAAATGAATGAAAAGGCAATCCACAGAGTGGGAAATTAAAATATATACTTTGACACAGAACTTTAATCGAGAATACAGAACTCCTTAATACCAATAAGAAAATGAAAACATGCTAGAAAAAAATGGGAAGAAGATTAGCCACTTCACAAAAATATATACTAAAATGGCCAGTACTTAGCTTCATTAGTAATACAGTTTAGCAATTAAAAAAAAAAAAAGGGATATGCAAGTTAAAACTGCATTGAGTTATCACTACATACCCATAAGAATGGCTCCTATGAAGAAAGATTGAGATTGTTAATAAGGATATGGAGCACTAGAACTTTTTTTTTCCAGTTTTTTTTTTTTTTAGTTTTTATTTAAATTCCAATTAGTTAGTATACAGCATAATACTAGTTTCAGGTTTTCAATGCGGTGATTCAGCATTTCCATACATCACCTAGTACTCATCACAAGTATACTCCTTAATCCTTGTCACCTATTTAACCCATCTCCCCCACCAATCACCCCTCTGGCAAGTGTCAGTTGTTACAATTACTATTACAACAATTGCGTGGCTTTTTTTAAAAAAAAATATTTTTTAAAAGATTTTTATTTATTTATTCAACAGAGAGAGAGAGATCCCAAGTAGGCAGAGAGACAGGCAGAGAGAGAGGGGAAGCAGGCTCCCCGCCAAGTAGAGAGCCCGATGTGGGACTTGATCCCAACACCCCGAGATATTGACCCAAGCTGAAGGCAGAGGCCCAACCTGCTGAGTCACCCAGGCACCCCTAAAAAAATTTATTTAAATACAATTTAATTAACATATATTATATTATTCGTCTCAGAAGTAGAGTTCAGTGACTCATCAGTTGCATACAATACCTAGTGCTCATTACTTCAAGTGGCCTCCTTAATGCCCGTCACCCAGTTACCCCATCCCCTTACTCACCTCCCCTCTAGCAACCCTCTGTTTGTTCCCTATAGTTAAGAGCTGGTTTGCCTCCCTCTCTGTTTTCCTTTTATTTTATTTTTCCTTCCCTTCCCCTATGTTCATTTTTTTTTCTTAAATTCCACATGAGTGAAATCATATGGTATTTGTCTTTCTCTGACTGACTGATTTTGCTTGCAAATGGCAAGATTTCATTCTTTTTGATGGCTGAGTAATATTCCTGTGTGTGTGTGTGTGTGTGTGTGTGTGTGTGTGTGTGTGTATTTAGATGATATACCTTATCTATATATGGTATACCTATATACATGTATATATATATACCACATCTTCTTCATCCATTCATCTGTCGATGGACATCTGGACATTTTCCATAATCTGGCAATTACAGACATTGCTCTATAAACACTGGGGTACATGTGCCCCTTCAAATCACTATCAGTTGTTACAATTACCTTGAAAAACCATTTAGCATATTGACTAAAACTGAACATATATATGCCCTATTACTCAGCAACTTCCACCTCTAGATATTTACCCAACAGAAAGGATATGTGCTAGAATGCTCATAGCAATACTATTTATATCAGCCGCAAACTAGAAATTAGCTAATTAACCCATCAACAGTAGAAATAAATAATGTTGGTTCTTCATGCAATAAAACATTCACATTATGGAATACAGCAATGAGAACAAATGATTTATAATTAGATGCTACAACAAATAGACCTTGCAAGTGTAATGTTGAGAAAAGGAACTAAAATACCAGAGCATATGAACGTGCTTATGATACCAATTTACACAAAGTACGAAATCATGCAAAACAAATGTATACTGTTAAGATTGGCTCTCCTTGCAGGAAGGGTGTGGGGAGTGACTGAAAGGGGGCATAAGAGGGTGCTGGAAATTTTTCTGCTTGATCTTGGTGCCAGTTACACAGGTCTGTTATGCTTGTGTACATTCATCCACTGTATACTCGTGTGCACATTTCTGTGTGTTTTCTCCAACAGAAACTTTTTATTTATTTTTTATTTTTTTAAAGATTTTATTTATTTATTTGACAGAGATCACAAGCAGGCAGAGAGGCAGGCAGAGAAAGAGGAGGAAGAAGGCTCCCCGCCGAGCAGAGAGCCTGACGTGGTTCTCGATCCCAGGATCCCGAGACCATGACCCGAGCCGAAGGCAGAGATTCAACCCACTGAGCCATCTAGGTGCCCCCAACAGAAACTTTTTAAATGTGTTCAATGATAATAATTTTAGAAAACTATTGTTGGAAAATACAGGCAAAATTTTCCAATAAGAAAAACATCTTCAAACACTGTCAAGTACTTTTAGGATGAATATGATGTTTTTTCCCCACTGCCAGCTTGATTTTGTCCAAAATGATTTGTGAGAAAATGAAAGTTCCCTTTAATGCTGATGCTTCCTTGCTGAATTTTCTAAGTGGACGGAAGAGACTGACACAGGATCTACTGATGCCAAGGAGAAAAATGTGCATCTAGAACTCTGAGTCTATAAAATCTTTACAATTGGCAGTTTGGCTCCTGAATGTCCCTTGGGACACCTCAGGGTTTCCCCCAAAGAGCTCCAACAGCAGCATCCTGGCAGAAGGTTGCATTTAAAAATAAATCCTTCTGAGTACCACATTGAAATTTATGGGCAATAATGAAATGCTGCTGCAAAAAACAGCAGAGAAGCCACATCGTGATAGATTTGAAGCTACAGTGTCTGTTGGGTTTAGTAGTGATATGCCAGCTTTTACACAAAACGATGAATCTTTCACTAGGACGCAATGGATGGCTTTTTGAATGTGTGGCAATAGAATACTTAGAGCCAAGTGGTGATTCATTTATACCTGAATATTTTACTTATATATGGACTTCCTTATGTTTAAATCCTGAAAAAAAGGTTTGTTTTTTTTTTTTTTTTAACTCCATGGTACAAAATACAGTTTGACTTAACACGTAACATACTTCGTTGTGGTCATCCTTTTGGAAACAGAATTGAAAAATCTGAGAATTTCAGAATCTAAGTAAAGAAGCAAGTGGTTCTCAAAAAAAGTCTTGAGGACCAATTGTCTTCTTTGCAGCTGAAATTACATTTTTGCTTTGTTATCGTTTTTTCCATTTGTAACCTGTTTTTATTAAACATGACCATGCAAGGAAGAAAACTAAAGAAGGGAAAACAGGATTCTGACAAGTGCTTTGTCATTTTTTGAAATAGTTTTTAATATACCTGACTTATCAAAAGGGAATGTCATGTGCTTAGTGCCTAAATTACTAAGTCTTTAGAGAAGCCAAAATTATCTCTAGACAGGGCTTTACTAAAATTGTCTGAGGTCAAGAATGGATTGGGAGGTCATGGTAGCCTGATGAAACTTTCTGGCAAAAAGACGTAGGGAGATGCTCCTGTGCTACATTTGCCCAGTGACTCCCGTCTATGGCATCAAGATGCCTTCATGGAGTCTGAAGTCTGTATCAGAGGAACATTTTTCTCTCCCTTCTCAGCATGTGAAGGACCTCATGGCCGCATGGACTCATGGTTTATTTTAGAAACCTCCCGAATAAGGCAGACTTTCCTAGGAAAAGCAACCACTGTGTTTCTCAAACTGTTGAACACTTCTAGAGGAATTATGGTTCATAAAATTTTAGAGGAATCCACCCTTTGTTTTGAATGAGATAAATGATTAAGAGAACTTAATCCAGCATGATGCCTGACTGATGGTAGACATTGCCCAGAGACACTGTTTTGAATACTGACGCCTATACAATCAAAGATGTTTAGGAATCCTACTGAAGTTTTGGTCTTCTTTAAAATTTTAAACAGATTTGTATTTGGTCTGTTTTCTTTTTATGTTTTTTTTTTTTAAGATTTTATTTATTTATTCAATAGACAAGTAGGCAGAGAGGCAGGCAGAGACAGAGAGAGGGGGAAGGAGGCTCCCCCTGAGCAGAGAGCCCGATGCGGGGCTCGATCCCAGGACCCTGGGGATCATGACCTGAGCCAAAGGCAGAGACCTTAACCCACTGAGCCACCCAGGCGCCCCTTCTTTTAATGTTTTAACTGAAATTTAGGAGTATTCCCTTTTCAGTCAGATTTTAATCTTAACATTTTGTTTTTACTGTTATGTTTTTAAAGGTTTTATTTATTTATTTGACAGAGAGTGAGAGAGAATGAGAATGAGAGAGAGAACACACGCAAAAGGAGTGTGAGAAGGAGAAACAGACTCCCCGCTGAGCAGGGAGCCTGACAGGGCTCCACCCCAGAGCCCAGGGATCATGACCTGAAGGGAAGGCAGATGCTTAACCAACTGAGCCACCTAGGTGCCCCTTAATGTTTTATTAATATGAGTAATGAAAGAAACAGATTTAAATCAAAGAGAAAAGCCAGTGAAGTCAAGAGCCAACATCTCTATTTTAAAGAACAGTGGAAGATCAATTGCAACACCTCATTTTACAGAATTCTTTTAGTATTCCCAATGACATAAAAAAGAGAACAACAAACCCCATGAAAACTATGCTTTCAACCATACTGTTTAGGTCAACATAACTAATTCAAATAGCTTCGTGGCAGGAGGCACACATATATTTGTTGGTGGTTTTTATACTTAAGTACTATCAGTTACTGAAAGAAAAATGCTATCTGAAAAGACACATTTTTTCTAAGCTATAGCAACTGACCTTCCATTGGAGCAGATAAAAACGGCAAGACCATGGAGGCCTCTAAGTCTGTCTTTAGGCCTCTCTTCTGCAGCTCCCGAAAGGGCCAGGCTGAACGGGCTGCATACAGCAACTCAGGAGGTCAACACATCCAGCTGCTGCTATAAATTCTAGCTCCAGGATACAAAATGTTTTAGACCCTGGCTTCAGAGAATTTCAGTTCTTGCATTTGGTGACTTGCTATTTGCATTTAAGAACCAAACCAGGGAAAAGGAATAGTGGTTTACTTAATGGTCCTTTAAAAGATATTTTTTTCTTCCAGAAGCTTGCTCAGTTTAAAGAAATAGAGTTAATATTTGCTCTGCTGGTGTTCTCTACTCCCAACTTGGTAGAGAAAAGACGTTTCCTTAGCTTAAATATTAACTAACATTTCAAAGCTATTCAAAAGCTGTTGCTCATGTTTTTAAAAAAAAATAGTAATAGGCTTCTAGAAAGCACAGTTCAGGAATAAGCAGGACACCAACAACTGTGCAATTATACACTTTTCCCTTTTTGCATACATATTCCATGGCTTCCATATTCCAGAGCACTATAGAGAATTCAGGACAAATTCTAGTAGATTATAATACTGGCGACCATCATAGACAAGGCCACTCTTGGTGCTCCAATAGCAAAGAAGCCATTTTCATCCAGAAACCGCAGAGATGGTTCCCACTTGGCATCCAGGCACCATGAAAGCTGCCATTTCATCCCTGTGGAAACCTGGCATGGGGTGACTAATGTGGATGTGCTAGGAATGGGGTGAGCAGAGATTGTAAATACTGGGGAGATAGTGAGGTTCACTTGGGCAAAAGGTGAGGGGGATTTGAGGAGGGAGGGAAGAGCATCTAAGTTTGGCTGAGTTTTAGAGAGGAGACTAGAATTAACACCAATTCCTTATTTGGAATTTCCTAACATCTCACTCCTAAAATGATTTTTCCCCCTTTTATCTTTAATTGTATTGTCAAACTCTAGGATTAGATCTAGGATTGTCAAAAGAGGATGAAGTAGAGCAGAACAAAAACGATGTAAGCAGGAACAGCTTGGTTAAGGAGGAGTATAATCTCCTCAAAGGAGCTGGGCAAATGGGAGGCAATGTCATATCATCCTTATGCTGAGAAACATGGGGTCTTGTGACCTAGGGGATGCTTACACTCCCAAGGGTCTTTAGTGGGTATTGAAGGGAATGGTGACCCCTGACCCAGCTTCTTGGAACTCTAGCCATTGTCCCGATCCTAGAAACTGAGGCTCCCTGCTTCCGTCATTCAGGCGGCTTCTGGGGGCGCTAGTGGTATGTGAAACAGCATCAGATAAGGCATTCCGGAGAATGCCCAAGGACTTTCTGCATTGGAAGTGATTCGTCATAAATGATCGCCCCTGTCCCTGTGTATCATGTTTATTTTTGTACTATTATCCTGACTTTGTACCAGTTTTTCTTCTATGGAATTTCTTTTTGGCTTCTCAAATGACTCCATCTCACTTCCCCAGTGAACACCAAAAGTCAAAGACATAATGATTTTTTAATAAGGTGCCACATGGAAAGTAGAGAATTTAATCATAGTACTCATCATTTTCCTTGTCAATGATTTGCTTTATAAGGCAAGAAAGGAATGGAAATAGTTTTTTTTAGAAGAACATTTGTTTTGACTCTTAGTCTCTTCTGAACTTCAAATAGCCTTTTAAGCTCCCTTTGCTTTAAAGGACACAAATGGAAAAGCATCAGACCTGGGCTCAATGTATTTAATTTGACAAAGCATGTTGCCAGTTACAGAAAATACAAAAAAGAACCCAAAGTTCCAAAATTGTACAACCTCTGTTTTCAAACGTTGATTGACTTATGTGTGTCTTTTTTTCTCGGACACCTTCTTTCTCTGTGTCTCTGTTGTCTCTCACAGTCTCTCTACCATCCCTGCCTCTCACCTGTTTATCTTTTATGCTTCTCTCATCCCTCTAGTCTCTCTCAGGTCGCTGTTTCTCTTTCTACCTCTGCATATGGACCTGTCTGTCTCTCTCATCTCTTTGTCTCTGTCTCTTTCCATAATATTGCCGAGGAACTAAAAAGTACTCAGACTGTCATTTGCCTTCTTTTACAGCATTCATTGTGTTTTCAATAGTTGCTTCCATAAATCAAAAGACAGACAGATTTTACTAATATCAGGACAAGTTTGTCCCTGTGACAAGACAAAACAATTAGATGAAGGTCATATCTCTAGTTATGTCTCAAGTAGTCCTGTTAGTTGCAACCACTGAAGACTGTTTTTATATACACTCACATGATAATATCTGCCATACTCATAACAAAGTAAAGCAAGTTAAGAACTTAAATTCAACACAGAATTCAGTGGTGTGTGTGTATAAAGATTTATATTTATTTATTAGACAGAGAGAGAGAGAGAGAGAGCACAAGCAGGGGCAAGGCAGGGGGAGAGGGAGAAACAGGTTTCCCGCTGAGCAGGGAGTCCAATGCAAGGCTGGATCCCAGGCTCCTGGGATCATGACCTGAGCAGAAGGCAGACGCTTAACCGACTGAGCCACCCAGGCACCCCTCAGTGGTATATTTTTATAAAATTCATCGTCAGTGTCCTGGGTTATACAAATACCATAGCTTCCTGTTGGGGAACACAAGGTGCTTTAACACACATTAAGTAGACTTCTAACATGTTACATGGCTTATCATCAATCATCCCACATTTTTCTGATGAAGAAAATGGTGCTCAGGGAGAAATGATTCCATGACAAAGCAAAAATAGAATGAAGCCAACAGTGAGCTCAGGGCTAGAAAGAAATTTTCTTCCAGAATCAGGTAGGAGACTGATTATGATAACTACACTGAGCGCCAGTGTCTGCTAAGAAGCCTCATATCACAGTGTCTCTAGCATCTTGGAAAAATTAACGCTCATGGGATTTAATCTACTCATTTTTTGGAAGAGTCTACTGAACCCTCAGTGTTTACACTTCTGATTCACCTGTGAGGTAGACAAAAAGACAACGATGCTCTTTTACTATTTTCCGAACCACCTGAAACCCTACTGGGGACCACGAGATAAAAACATCTACCTAGTGCCAAGACTTCTTAAGTTCTTTCCTAACAGTAATATTTATTCGTGTTTAAAAAATGACAAAACTGAAAAAAAAGGAATTTTACATGGGGAAAACTAAAGTGATAACATCAAAACAGAAATGAGAATTTCACCATCATCTACTGTATACATACAAACTACGTCTATCCTCAATACAAAAAATACTCCCACTTGAGGAGCTAAACTTACCTAGTTTCCAGAGAGATTTCTATGCCCAAGGGTCTAATAAACATTGAAGCCACTGAATTTTGACTTAAACTAGATGAAACATTAAAAACTTAAAACATGCTTATCATAAAAACCATGTGACAAGAGTGCAAATGACCCACGTCATTTTGTGACAGGCTACCAGCCACCATTCTGTCAGTTTGAATGTGAATTCTTAAATAGGTATAATCATCAGCTTAAATATACTTCACAAAGAGAAAAGTGAGAGACGGTTCTAAATCCTTGGATTAAACATGAATTTCATTTTTACCAACTAGTTATTCTGAGACAAACTTCAAAAGGAAAAAGATAAAGGAAATGTGGGCAGTCAGTCCCACCTTTATTATATTTAGCAAAATGAACCAATATTATAATTTAAATAAAAACAAATTAGGAAAACCAGGATGATATTGGGCAGGGAAGTTGTGAAATTAGCCAATTCTATTTGCTCTAATTCTGCTACTTTTCTCTGAAATTGATTTTTAACTGTTTGACATTTTTGTCACATACTTCATGAAAAAGTTCCCTGAGGTGTAAATGCTGATCAGCCAGCAATGCTTACCTTCGTTTTAAAGACTACAGTCCACGTTCACTTCTGCATTCAAGCTCTGTGCGAAGTATGACATCGAGAGATAAATAATTCCATCATTTCGACCTGATGTTTCTGTGAAATGTGGTGCTAGGAGACAGCCGACGGGCACTGCGTCTGAACAAATCATACGTCCTGTAATTGCCGCTTAGCTCTAATTACTATTGAGGAGAGTGTTTGCAACTTGATTCCAGGGAGAGGGCAGACTACCTTCTGACGACACCGGACCAAATATATCCTAAAAGACTGACAATTACTTTCTTTCATGTAATTTTCCTGAGTAGCTTCAGCTACTCAGAAACTACTACTCGGCCATGACAAAAATGAAATCAAATCATCTGCCACCCACCCCTCCTTTCCAACAAGACAATGCAATTTGCTCAAAACACTTAATTGTTAAAACAATTTGGAATTTTGGGGTATCACTGAGATTTGAAGGGATTATTCTTTTCTTTTCTAGGTGGGCAACGAAATTTTTATTTTAAAACTGCTTTTTATTTCAAAAAGGACATATTTCAAAATATGAACTTTTTCTATGTTCTCTTAGTCGGAAATAATTTATTTACATGCCGTTAGGCCTGAAGAATTTCCTTCCTTTCCTGTGCATTTTTAAGTTTTAAGTAAAGATTCACCGCATATTTTTTAAAAAAGACTGGAGCAGGTAACGAGCTGATGTTGATAACATTAAGAGGGATGTTTATGCTTTTCAGTGCCAGAAGCATAATTTCAGTTACGCGGGTGAATTATCATAGTGAAATTAGCAGTTGTGTAGGCTTGGAACTGAAATGATACATTATGCACTCATGTCTAATCTCACTCTTTGTCCAGTGGCATCTGATCATGAAGGTTTCTGATAGATCCATGTGACACGTATGGCTATGACTGAATGGTGTTTTGCTTGTGCTAGGCTGACTGCCATTGATATTGATGAGTTAGCTTGGTGGGAATTTTGACTGAATGAAAGAAACTTGAAATGATGGATGTTTTAAATGTCAGGAAGGATTTTGCACCTTTGGTTGTGTAACTTAACTACATTCGCCAACCAGAGCCAACACTTCAGTGACATACAGAGCAAATTGCACCCACCCAAATTCAGAGATCTGATATATCGGCTTATGTCAGATTTGCATGGTAACTATCAGGGACAGGTAATCCTAAGAGAATAATTAGATGCAGCAATCAAAATGGTAATTACAATACCAGCTCTTAGAATGAGTTCATAACTCCAAGCCCCGCGATCTCAGTTGTTATGAATAATAACAAAGTAGCATTCTAAATGGGACACAGCACCCTCTATACTTATTTCCCCCCCCAAACAGCAGTTACACACTTCTTGCTCATATAACATGTTGTTCATGATTAAAATAAACTTGTGTGGCTCAGTTGGCTCAGTTGGTTAAGCATCAGATTCTTGATTTCTCCTCGGTCATGGTCTTAGGGTCATGAGATCAAGCCCCACATAGGACTCCACACTGGGTGTGGAACCTGCTTAAGATTCTCTCTCTCTCTGCCCCTCCTCTAAAAAAATAAACTTAGAGTCACTGCTGTGGTTTTCACTTTTATTTTTTATCTTATTTTATTTTATTTTTTTAAAGATTTTTATTTATTCATTTGACAGACAGAGATCACAAGTACGCAGAGAGGCAGGCAAAGAGAGAGGAAGGGAAGCAGACTCCCTGCTGAGCAGAAAGCTCGACGCAGGGCTTGATCCCAGGACCCTGAGATCATGACCTGAGCCGAAGGCAGAGGCTTTAACCCACTGAGCCACCCAGGCACCACTATTTTTTATCTTATTTTAAAAAATCTATACCTAAATTTAAAAATAGAGCACTCCTAAGAAAACTTGGCGTTCAGTAGGGTTTCAGCCCTCTTTTTTGTCTGCTTTAAATCATGCCTGATTCCTGGAGTATTTTCCAGAACATTCCCAGGCCTGGCATACTAGTCCACCCTCAAACTCTCACAGCTTTTACTTGTACCTCCCATAGGCCCTTTGTTTAGTTCAGTAGTACACAAAGTGCGGTCCCTAGACCAGAAGCATCAGCATCACCTGAGAACTTGTTAGCAAAGAGAATTCCCAAGCTCCATCCGAGACCTGCAGAATTATAAACCCTGGGAGTGGTACCTAGAAATCTGTGTTTTAACCAGCCCTCCAAGTGATTGGAAACACACTAATGGTTGAGAACTACTACTGGTCCATGGTGTATGTATGTACCAAGAGTGGTAGGAGAATGAGATAAGGAATATTTAAGCTTCTATGGGGGAAACTATGGAAGAGCTAAAGGCCTAGCAGAGGGGTGGCATTTAAGTGGTGGTCTAGAGTGGTGGCAAGAGACTGCATGAATGAAAGAGGCACTAGGCATCTCTCACCTGGCTAACCTGTCATGTGTGCCCTTGCATTAGTGCTGCCCTACCAATTCCAAAGTCTTACTCCGTAAGGTACCATCATTCTTCAATCATTTCATTCTTCAGGAAAACTTCCCTGATTTTTGTAAGCTTCTTAGTCTACCAATTTCTCTGTCTATTCCTTTAATTCCTTTTAGTATAGCCTATATTCCTTCTTCACATTTTTTACTCTCCCTTCAATTAATAAATCTGGCTTCTGATTTCTCCATGTTAATAAAACTATGGTTTTGAAGTTCTTTATCAGTTCTCCTTGATCTCTGTATCATAGTAGAATATGATCCCATGCCTAAATATCTCTTTTCCAAGCTCAACTTTTGTATTTCTAAACATCTTCTGGACTCCTCTCACCTGTATTATCCCACTGGCATCTCAACTTGAACTTATACAAAATTGAACTAGATCATTCCAGCTCCCCTAATGCCTAGAAGAGACATACTTCCTCTGGTGGTCTTTATTTCGCTGCCTGGCACCATGAGTTTTGGTTATACAGACTACAACCTGACTCTCTATTTGACTTTTCCCTCTTCCTTGCCCTGAATTAAGTTAGTTACCTTTATGACACCTTTCACTTCCTATCCCTTTTCACACCCATTATTGTTACCTCCATTCAGGTCCTTATTAGCTGTTCACTAGCATAATTCTTTAATCACTGTAATCCCCCTGTGGTTAAATGAGTTCCTGAGAAGGATAGCTTGAATCAATCATTTTCCTGTTCAAATGTCTTCCATTGCTCCCCTTAGTGAGTTATCGGATCTGAAATCCAATACTGTGCACCTGTTCAAATCGCTACTCTGCTACTTACCAGCTGGGCAACATTAAGTGAATTAATTGACTTGTTAAGCCCGTTTTCTCAGCTGACAAGTAGGAATAAACTCTAATCAAATCTCATGAGGAGACCTGAAGGAACTAACACATGGAAATTCTTACTTAAGTGCATAGAAGGCTGAAGGATTTAGCAAATGATAAGCATTATTATCACCGTCACCAAAACCATCACCAAAGAATACAATTCCAACAGTGGTTCAGCAGCCATCACCATCCTTAAACTTAACTGAAACTTTCTAAGATATGCTCAACTGAACTATTTCTCAGGGATGAGGACAAAATGGCTTTCTTTCTGTCTCTGGCTTCTTAGGCAGTTCTTTTCACCACACAAAGCACTGCTTGGTTCTTGTACATATAACTTTTTTTTTTTTTTCATTCTATCACTTTGGTTATGCTTCCTTGATGCTCTTGCCTTTATGTCACCTCTCATATTCTAGCTTTAAGTGGCATTTTAAATGCCATTTCTTCCAGGAAGCCTTTCTATTTCCAACACAAAAAAGTATCTTGCTCTCCTTTGAACCTGCAATACATTTCACTAATATCTCTTTTACAGTATTTAAGACATTCTATTGTATATATGTCTTTTTCCCCTAGGAAGCTCTCAGATCTTCTGGGTTAGAGACCAGACATGATTTGCTGCTTTTGCTTGGTGTCTCACCCAGAGAGGGCACTCAACAAATGTACTGAATGAATGAATGAATGGATGAATGAGGTAAAGGAAACAGCATCTACACTCTTACATGAACTGTGCTGCTGTGTGCTACCTGGTGAGAGGCTTTCTTCTCCATTGATAATTATGAGGGTCTTCAACATGATGAGAATGACAGAAACAAGTTTTAAAAGGCCCCTTATAAATGGGGCATTTTCTTTAAACCTTGGGTTTAAAATAATTCTAGAACTCAGAAGCAGGTTCTGCATAAATAAAGTCATAAACATTCACTGGATTCCCACGATGGTGCCCAAAAGCGTAATTAACCCATAAGACAGGTGTCATGGTTAGAACATTACACTCACACCTCAATGCCAGTGTTACTAAAAGGGGTCATGAAAAGGAGTCGATATTCTATGAGTGTTTATGAAGTGCTCTAACTTCCTTATGAAACATCAAACCAGGAATTTTTTTTTTCTTCATATTTTAAGACATACTCCAAGAGCTGTAGCCAGAAACCAATTTTCTTGTGTATTCAAATGATTACTTTTCCTTGTCAGGATGAACGTGCTCTGGTTCAAGAATGAATTTATAATTGCTGATTATAAATTTAGAAAATGAAAGTCTTCTATAAAGTTGTTGTTTTGTTTAAGTTTCCAGAAGTCAGAAATTATTTTCTTTTTTAGTTACAATTCTAATATTTAGTTCCTTTTCTTCATTCTGAATTAATTTTAAATTGACTGTGTGGCCCCTGATACTCCAGCTTCAGTTCCTATACCCACATCCCCTGACAAATACATAATGGCCCGTTAACAAACTTTTAATTACATTCATTAGGGGAGTCTGTTATTTTAAAGTAACTCTTCAGTGAGTAAATAATCTCTTTTTAATGGAAAAATGATTGCCTTTCCAATTATCTGAATTGCAATTTTGGATTTTCACAAATTTACTTAAAGCAGACAAGCCTATAAACAAGAAATTATCAATGAAAAAGACCTATTTTCACTGTTACTTTTGTTCCCCCCAGTATTGAGCTAGACATTATGATAAACTGAAAATGGGGGTCCTTGGTCCTTGAGAAGGTGACTATCTGGAGAGCAAAAATAGTAAATCTGAAATACTTAGAGACTAATACAAAGACACATAAAATGTAGTGTGAATTATAGGCCCAGAGAGAGATGCACAGAGGTGAGAATATAGCCTCACAAGGACAGGGATCTTTGTTTTCCTCACTAATGTATCCTAAACACTTGGAACTGTGTCTTACAGGTGTTACCAGCTCAAAAAAACAATTGCTCCACCAAAAGGAAAGACAAGTGAGTTAGAATGACTGGAGATGTTTCGCTGGGAAGGCAGGACTTAAGTAAGACCTTAGGATATGTGATTCCTTGGTTTCTCCTTTTGCTCACCACCTACACCCAGACTACTAGCAAGTCCTGTGTGTACTCCCAGCACGTATTACAAATCTTTCTACGTCTCTCCATGTCACTGCCACTTTTTTTTTTTTTTTTTCCATCACTGCCACTTTTTAGTCCAAGCCACCAACATCTATCTGGACCACAGCTAATTGCTCTGAATGGATCTTTCTGGGAACATTTATGTTCGCCTACACCTGGCCTCCACATAGCAGTCAAACTGTTTAAAAACAAATCTCACTGTGTTACTCCCATAACACAATAATGGCTTCCAATCGCACCCTGAATAAATTCCATCCCTTCCCATGGCCTACATTTATTACATGATTAAGCCCCTGCTTACTTCCAAAACCACACCTTGTATCACTTCCACTTGCCAACCTCTCCCCCTTCCAAGACCCAAGCTTCTTTCCTCTTTCTTGAATATGTCAAATACATTCTTATCTCAAGGCTTTTGTCTTTGCTGTTCCGTCAGAGTGGAACTCTCATCCCTAAATTCAATGGTATCTCAGCTGAGGTTTTTAACAACGTGTTTTCTCTATTATGTGCTTCTGTGTTTATCTACTCCATCTACTTCTTTGTCTCTAAAATTATCTAGTTTTTTACTTGTTTACTGTCTCCTGTCACTACAATATGATCTCCATGAAAGCAACAGCTATATTCTAGGTGCCTCATTTCTCACTTCTAGAACAGTGCTAGGCCTCCGAAAGGCACTTGGTACAGATTTTGAAGGAATGAATGACTTTCCTTCCCCAGCCTTTTCAAGTATGAAGACACTTCTTATACATTGAATGATTTGAAGGGCTCCTCACATATTATTATTCTTTTCTTTCCCATGAGTATTCACTGATTATATATGATGCTGTTATGAAGTCAGGAACATTTTTTCAAATAAAGACCTATCATTATCACAGTAGGGCTGACATACATTTGGCAGGAGTATGATATGTGAGACATGGTATTTATTCAATCAACCAGATACGTGGTGCACACTTCTGTCGGCAGGTACGTGAGGATCCTTTGCCACAGATATTACGGGATTGCTGAGTAACACGCAGACAATCTGAGAGAACAGAGGGATGGAAAATATCCTACTTAGCACTTTCTCAATACAGAGATATGAATAAACTCAGGTGAAGCCTTAGCCTAAACTAAGGATAAACCAATTTATTCTCTGAACCCTCTAACACCTTACTGTGGAGTTTACTGGTCATCTTCACACATTTGTATAATAATGGCTAATGCATTACATTTATGACATGTCAACAATATTCTAAGCACTTTATGCCTATGTTAATTCACCTAATCCTGCCAATTAACACAGTAAGAGAGTAACTCACTACTACCTGAATTCTGTAGATGAGAAAACAGGGCACAGTAAACTTAAGTATTTTGCTCAAGATCACAAAGCAGGTTAGTGGCAGGGCTGGCGTGTGAAGCCATATCGTCTGGCTCCAGAGTCCATACTTTAACCACTGTGTTATGCTGCCTTCCTGACAGAAAAAGATGGCATCGTCTTCACACTGGGTAGAGAATGTCTTGCATCATACATAGCGTATAAGAAAAATTACATATCAAATGTCAGCTACTTCTAAATATGCACATTTTACTCCTAAGCATTTTCAAGCAGTTGTTTTTCTCTTTATGCCACATAAAGGTCTGAAATGCTTAGCAGCAAGTGACTTCATGAAGCAGCTCTATATCATGTGGGAAATCATGAGGATAATCTAAATCAAATACAAATCTCACTGTGCCTTTAATATCACTGTGAAAACAGCATGCTTTTCTAGGACACACTGTGAAGTCTGCGGTGATAAGACAGCCTATCTTAAAATGACTTGAAACCAAAAATGGATTTGTGATTGTTATTCCCAACTCACCAAGAATGTTCTATTTTGACAGGTTAGAACATGGGGATACAGGCCTCACCTTCATATATAAGGTCTTAAAGTGTATAAACCTCAGTGATTTCTGCACAGTATTTGGTCAGGCTGTTTATGAAGGAAGTTCAATATTAGCTTACTGAACCAAGACAGAATTCCAATAAGGCCCTTCATTTATTCCCCTCCATCTAGTCCCTCCTTCTTAAAGAGATTAATTAGCCACCCTACGAAATATGAATGAATCAAGGAGGAGTCGTGTCTACTGGGCAGAACACATGTTATGCAACTTGACCCTTAGGTAATAAATCTTTTGGAAAGCACGTCTTCTTTTCCCAGTGGGACCTGTCTTCACTTTTCTCATGTGAGACCTGGCAAATGGGACATTCTGAGTTTGACAGGCCACTTCTCGGCTCCTCAGCTGACAACTATTTTACACAGATGTCAGCTGAAATCCTTACTGGGGCACGTAGGGGATCAGAACATTTGAATCACATCCAGCACCGAGAATCCCTCCTCCCTCAGCTTTCTGCCTGCCCTGTCCGTCCCATGCCACCAGCAGCACAGCCCTCCTGCAGGGCAGTCCAGCTCCAGGGAGATGGCCCAGGGCAGGAGTGAGGGGAAGGATCAGCTGTCAGCACAAAGCTGGCTTAGGGTGATCCTTTGCAAAAAGTTCATTCAGGAAGACACATCTCTCAATTTCTGCCATTATTCCTTGGTAAAAGATTTGGGAGCTGGAGGAGAGATGTGAAAGAATTTAAGGCATTTTCTCATGGTGTGGTAACACTGGAGTCCGACTCCAGTTCAAATTTTGCTTCTACTATTTATTAACTCACGATGTCACTTGGGGGAATTACTCTCTCAACCACAGTTTTCTGATCAGAAATACCTGCCTTTTTTAGGGTTGCAAGGGGAAGAGCATCATAACACATAAAAAGTGCTCAGTGCGGTGGCTGGCAGAGAGTATGGCTTCAATAAATGTTAATTCTCTCTTTTTTTCTCTGAAACTGAAAAGGCCAGGAGTTTGGAGGTCTGTGTTTAGAAATGCCTCCAAAATCCTCAGCGCATCCCATTTTCACTGGTTTTGTTTTTGTTTTGCCTTCATGTTTTTGTTTTGGATTCTTATATGAAGATCTATGGAATCTCCCGTCCAAGAATTCAGTGCAGTATTTGCAACCATGTTCATTTTGGGGAAAGAGGAATCAGATTTAGTCAATTCTCAAAGGATTCTATGATTCACAGAGATTAAAAATCTCTGTGCATGTTTCTGAAAAGTTATAGGCAAAGTGAATATCTTTTTTGTAAATCAAATTTAGCTTTTAATGTACTAGAAGAACCAGTGAGCAAAGAAACTCTCCCACGAACCTTTCTGTTTTATAAACTGCATATTCAATCCAGAGTTCTTCAGTTTTTACAAAAGATTCAGACTTTTAATATCAGGTTTGCTTAAACTAGAACACTTAGTGGCATTATATGCATAGTAGTAACTTCCATTAACAATTTACAATGTAGTCTGGGGGTCAAGTCCAGGTTGAATGAAAACTGAAAAAGAAGGAACTCCAAAAAGTCTCTGCTCTTAACTGGACAGAATCTTAGTTATCCTCTGCTCCAAAGACCTCATTTTACGGATGAAGAAATTGAGGTTTTCAGGGGTTACATGACTTGCCCAAGGTCATTGCAATAGTTACAGACAATAAGGACTAACAGCTCTAAAAATAATGACAGTGATTATGATGATGATGACAGCACTATGATCTGTTGAGCATTTACTTGAGCTGAGCCTTTTAAAGACTTCAACCTCATGTACTTTTGCTACAACTCTAGAGGAAGATTTTATTAACTCCACTCATTAAATGAAGCACTTGGCCCAAGGCTCCACAGCCTGGAAACGGGCAACTCAGAACTTAAACCTTAACTCACAGCTCAGAACCCATTTTGCCTTGAAAGACTGTGTTTTTAGGCTGCTTCCCAGAATACAACAGAACGGAGAATCACATGGTCTTGAAGTAGAAACAAGAGGTTAATTTGGAAAGATGTGTCTACAACCTTCAAGGTATATACTTGAATGGGTTTTAAAAAAATACAATATTATACAGTCCTAGATAATGTTACACCCTCACAGATATACATTTGTAGTATTCTAGGAGTAGAAGCTCCAGAATATATCCAGGTCGATTGCTTGCAAGATCACCGTTAGACACAACTCTCTGACCAGACCTCTTCCCAGGCTGCAGGCCAAGGGGATTGGTCCTCGTGGAGTCTAGGCTCTCCTCCCCCACATTCTAAGTCACATTCTGTGTCTCTGGGATTTCATATGTTCATTCCTAAATGGCCCTAGAACTACTTCCACGGCCTACATAGGTCTCTTTTCCAGATATCTCTCCCTCGAGGTAGGTAACACACATGTGGGACCAGTATGGCTGTTTTTAGGGAATGTAAGTGGAGCTTGCCCGCCAGGACTGGGTGTCCATATGTCTGTAGTATAGGACAGGGCTGGGGTGGAAAAAAAATAAAAGAAGATGGGATAGAAGCCATGCTGCAGCTTCCATGTTCTGGCATAGAACTTTGGACGTGTCTGGGAATTCTAAAATAATACGTAGCCTTCTCAGGTTTTTATGAATATGTATTTGTCAAAGTATATGAAATATACTTTACTGAGCAGCCAAATAGCTTGATTTTAAACTATAATGGTTTATAATAGATATATATGGGCATCAATTTTTATCCTTGTCTCAGGGCTTGCATATCCTGGGACAAGACAACACATGCCTGACGGCTTTTCCACCTCCTGATGCTGTTCCTTCTCAGCTTTCTGGGTCTTTGGATCCTTTTGCTATGGCTCCATATTTGCTTTGATTTCTATTTTCCTCACTCCACTTTTACTGATGACTTGGTATCAAACTCATCTATAATCTATGATCTATAGATCTATGATCTATGAAATCCATCATCTAACATGTAATGAGGGCTAATTAGAAGCCATAGAGGTACTATGTATAGAACAATGGACAAGAAACCCTCAGTCCCTGCCCTCATGTGACAGGTCTGCTTGAAAATAAATGAATTTAAAACACAGCATGACAAATGTGATGACAGAGAATTACTAGCTATGCTGAGGGAATGTAACTCTTCACCAGGAGTCCAGTAAGGTTTCCTTGAGAAAGTCAGGTCTAAACTGAAAACCCGGAGTAGGATTTACCTGGGCAAAAGGTAGGAATGAAGTAGGAGATGAAGAAGAGCTGGTTTCATGTTTGTGTTAAGCAGAGGGGATTACACACCAGGCGAAGCCTGTAGCCAGAGCAAGCATTGTGCCCTGAACTGAAAGAATTTCAGCAGTGACTAAAGTATGTTGCTGGGGTGAGAATTGTTCCTGGAGACATAAACTGGAACAAGACCAACCCAGGTCTTAGAAGTCATGGTAATGTGTTCAGGTTTGACCTAAATGTGATGGGGAGTCAAATGCAGATTGGAAACATGGGTGTGACGTGATGAGACTTCTACATGAGGACATCAATGGTTGAAATATGGATTATGTGGATATACCAGAGTTGCTGCTGGAGGAGAGGGGGCAAGGAGGGGAAGGGCAGATGGTGCAAAGAAGTCCGAGTAGCAGGCATTACAGCAACTCAGGGGAGGGACAGTTTTAGCATGAATTGCTTGTGTCGGTTGTAATGAGAAGACTGAGGAAAGAGGTAGAATCAGTAGGACGTGAAAACTGGTGGGATATGAAGCTAACCTCCAGTGGACTACAGTGAAGCTCCCAGCCTGGGCAGATGGAGGGGTCAATCGCAGAAAAGGAACACACGGGGAGGTGAAAGCTTGAAGGAGAATTTGGTTTCTGAGCAAGTCACTGCTTTTGATTTTCATCTTTGGATACCACACATTGAGGCTGAGAGTGAGGACCTATGTGTTAAGACTTTGGGCGTCTCCTCTTCCCACTGTGCCCTGCCACCATCAGAAGGAAGGGTGGATGAGCAGCAACCAGGAGAAAGGGAATTCTTAGATGAGGTTTGCATTTATAATTCCTCTGTAAAGATCATCATTTGTTTAAAATACTTTGCTATCATAAAAGTTACCAGGATTATTCAATAAATAACAATGTTTCAGAATTTCCAGTTATGTTGGATTTGGGGGTGTCTCAAATATTACAGCAAGGATTCAGAGTTAGTCAATATGTCAAGATTTTGCTCTCAAATATTTGATGTTAACCAAAAAATGTTGATCCTTTAAAGATGAAGAAAGTTACTTAGCGAATGGCTAATACATATCCTTCCTGAACATAACTTCTCAGACTTTACACATGCATTCCATAGTACATAGCACATCGAAGAAATTAATCTTTATCCATACACCTGAGTTGTAGTCTTTCCTCAATCTCCAGGAATTTCACATGGGTCATTAATTATACCAGAAGAAAATTTTAAGAAATAGTACTTAGTTTCAGATAAAAAGAAAAGTGCAATTTTATTTTTTTATTTTGCCAGACTAAACATCAACTGATATGCTAACAATCCTTTATGAAGTTAGCAGCTATCAGAAAAAAGCAAAAACAAAAACAAAAAACAAACAAGCAAAAACCCAAAGGATGGGTTCAGTTTTTTGAAAACAAACTTTTCAAAAGTAAATGTATCATTC
Source organism: Meles meles (assembly GCF_922984935.1). Lineage (NCBI taxonomy): Eukaryota > Metazoa > Chordata > Mammalia > Carnivora > Mustelidae > Meles > Meles meles. The sequence continues at coordinate 75,663,548 of NC_060074.1, forward strand.
TGCTCAATATTGATGAACATCATCTGCATTATTTACTAGCCATATCATAGGTAGTACAGTTAGATCTTTTAAAAAAATCTAAAATTTAGGCGAAAAGCCAAATTTAAGAAAGTTACTTCTGAACTTTTTAACAATTGTGCTGTGTGAATTTTTAAGGCGAAAAAAACCAGAAATCAATACTATGTAAGGAAAAAAAGAAAAATGGATGAGAAAGCTTTCAGGGACTCTATCAATATTTTAAGCAAGCACAGAAGAAAAAGCCAAGTTGTTGCGGCAACATTACCAAGGTTATTCACATCTAATGCCTATGTGGCTTTCGACAAAATTCTTTATTTCTTTATACCTTAGTTTTTTCATAAATAAAAGAAACAAAATCAAAACGAACTCACCAAAATGCCACAGAAAAGAAGGTTTATAATGAGTTTTGACATGTGCTTAATAAAAACTATAGCATTATTAGATCCATTTTATTTTATCTTTATACAGACTTGGATCCCTATGAACCAAAAGGAATGATTTTTAAAATCACTTCTTTATTGTAATGATATTTAAGATCAGTAACACACCCTTCCCCAAGAAAAATGGGCAAATAAAAATTAACACAATGAGAATGCCTCCGAAGATTAAGGGTTTGCACGTAAACTGCATTTTACAGTGGGAGAAACATGTCTAAACCACTGTCTATTCAGGGGACAACAGAGCCTCATCGTCTGTGGATAAAATAGAGACCAGAACCGATATGAATCAGACAGGCAGCATTTGTCCTTACTTCGAACACTGAAAAATAAAACAGACTTTTCTGTTTATCCTTCTCAAAATTGTTGGGAGTTCTCTTAATGCAAACAACAAAGTAGAAAGTCCATGGAAGCAGAATCTAAATTATTTCTGTTTGGCTCTGAGCAAGGTATTTACCTGTTACATCCTGAACAAGGAGCAGAGTGAATGAAAAAATATCCCCGAGTAAACAACGGTAAAACTGGCTGGGTAACCACGAAAATAATGACTACTGAAACATTCCCATTATAGTCAAATTAATTGTAGCTCCTTACAGGAAAAGACCATTAGAGGCCACAAAGCCCCTAAACATACTAGATAGAAGCAATGCTAAAGGAAGCTAATCTAACGTCATACTTGCACACAGAGAAAATTCTACTCCTCACGTGGCATTAAACCTTAACCTAAGTAGAGAAAACTCTGGTGGACTTCCACCTTCCCTCATGGTTCAGGGGAACTGGGTAAGAGGGAAGACCGTGGAGGTGGCAGATTAAGGAGGCAAGGCTAATGAGAGAGAAGTGGGTTTGCTTGCTGCTGCCTTGTTCGCTGCCTCCTTTCTTCTGGAACTTCTCTTTAGCCCTGCTTCCTGAGATATGTCTCTCCAGGCCCTTCTCTGGCCTATCCGATCAAGTTGCTCTGTGAAAGCCTGTTCTTACTCTTCTGTGTATGTTGATGTTCTGGTTTCACCACTGGTTTTCTGTTGGTGGTCCTCTACACCTTCTCCCCAGATGACCCCTATCAGGGCACTGTCTCTGCTAAGGACTACTAGAGCCCCAGCCTCTGCCCCAAGCCTCAGTTCTGTGTATTCAGTTGCCAACTGGATCCCCCATAATCATGTCTAAAACCAAACTCATTTGGGCTGAAAGATTTTACTCCGAAATGTGAGAATGGAGTTACTCATTCTAAAAGAATAACCTGAGATAATAAAAGATATATTTAGAACAGGAAGAGAGCAGTGCCAAAGAGTGAGAAAGAAAGAACATTAACCATATTTCTTATAAATCTTCAGTGTATAAGAATTACATATTTTAATAATATTTTTAACCATCTGAATACAAATGAAATTTAACGTTATTTGAACGCCAGGTTCAAATGAAGGGGGGCCCTTTGTTCTGTTGAATTTGTTTTCAGCCTCTCACCAAATGTTAAAACCAGATTGAGAAACAGAAGTAGAAATACTGTTTATTTGGAGTTCTCCTTGGCCTCGAAGCATTGCTCCTTTCCTGTGCAAAGTGGAGAAGCTTTCAAAGGTCACTCTGAGTGAAGCTCCATGTGGGAGCTGATTCCAGTCTCTCTTCACTGTAGAATGCTCAACTCAGAGGAAGGGGGTGGGAAAAAGGGAAAGCTAAAAGGAGGAAAGAATGAACTATCAATACATGTCTCTCTGTACCCAAAATTTTTGTGTGAAGAATATGTGGTAATTAATTATAGCAAAATGTTTTGATGTTATCAAAATTTTTTAATGCTAATACCCACAGGATATTTGAAAATTTGAAGTTCTAGAAGATTTTCATTGAAAACCTGTTAGAATTTCTCCATGGGTTCATTTTTAAAACAAAAGTTGAAAGATATTTAAATTCTAAAGTCTTCAGGAACACTTGAACTTGACTCTTCCCCTAAACACTCTTCTCCTTATATTCTTTAGATTAAATGATGGCAACTACCATAACACATGCCTCCTACCACTCCTTTTCTTCTCACAGCCAGAGAGCCACAGAAACACCAAGTCCTACAGGTTTAATCTTCCAATACATCTCAGATTCATCCCTATGAATCTGTGAGTCCCGCTGCCCTACTTCAGATCCTCATCGTTTCCCATCATCATTGGTCTCCTTTACTCCATTTTTATTCTCCTTGGATCCGTCTCTCAGGCTGCTGCTAAAACAATTTCTCAAAAAATCCAATTTGATTCACACACATCTTCTGCTTAAATCCTTTTTTTCATTCTATTTCATTTCATCCACCCAAATAACATCTGCTAAGGACCAGGGCCTGTGTGTCAGATAATGTACAAAGTTGGGAAAGCGGCACGAATGAGACCATTGGGAGCTTTGCCTTCACCATCGAATTTATACTAATATGGCTTACATGGTCCTCCAAGATGAGACCCCTAACAACCCCGTGAGCTTCATTTCTCACCATCCCTGTCTCAAACCTTATATTAGCAACACACATATGTTTATAGTTCCCTGTATATGCCATGTTCTTTCTCACCTTTGTGATTTTCTCCTACCGACCCTTTTCTCTCCTCTCCCACTTGATCTGCCTCCTTCTATGCAATCTCTGAGAGAAAGTCTCTCTCTGACCCACTCAGACTGGGTGAAGTATTCCTTCACTGTGTTCCTATATAACACCTGCATTCCATACCACCGTGTCCATTATGTTGTAAATGTCTATATACATGTATACACATGAATTGTGTATACATGTCTATATACACAATTCATTTTGTGTTCTAGACAAACATTTATTTAACCGTCACCAAATTCAAACATAATGACTCATATATTCTATAATAAAATTGGAAAAAATTGGTGGCAAAGAGATGCTGATATTAGCAAAGTTATAATTCAGGGAAGAGGGCAAGAGGTAGGAGGTGTTTAGAGGAACACTTGAACTTTTCATTCTATTCTATGGAATTAGAGTTCTAATTCCGCATTCATGATGGACTTAAAAAACTCAGGCAGTTCAACAAATATAGAGTAAATTCAACGGACTGTCTTGTTCTGGTAGTCTCTGCTGCACTAGTACGTTTGCCTTCCTGATTGAGGTATTAATAATTAAGTGTGTTGTGTTAAAGTCAGGTCCTTTTGCTAGGGGAGAGGATTTGAGAAAAGCGCTTAACAGATGGCATTAAGCATGCTTCATATGAGAATAAAGAACCCAGGGGAAAACTGTATATAAAAATATATTGAGGCAGTAGGGAGTAATCATCACCTGCAAATACGCAATTATGATATGGAGGAGAAGTCCTATACCATTGGGTTTCTAGAGTAAAAACTAAGACATTCTTTGAGACCTTCAGAACACTCTATGAGACAAAAAGCGGGCTATCCTAAGTCCAGTTGGATTGGAGGGATCTTGTTTTTTAAGGCCAATATTAGTGGGGAAATAAGCCAAAGCTGCCTCCTCAGATGAGATCTTGGAATAATTTCCTTTTTTCCATTGTAAGCAACTTCTAGTTCTAATTAGAGTAGATAATATAAAGTTGATTATACATCAGACATAAAATCTCATGGTGAAACATAAAGTTTCTCTAATAACAAGTGCCAAAATTATCCATAAATATATATCCTTTCTATCTGTAAGACCATTTATTATAATTCTCTAATTATACAGAGCTGGTATCTACTTTAACCACAAAACTTGCCTGTATATGTCAGTATATTTCTAATAGAAAATGTGGCAACTAGACCTGTGCTCTTTTATAACTACTGATCTTGAGGGAAAAAAGTCAGGTTAATGTAAAGGTTTATTAAAACCTTGCGGGGCACCTGGGTGGCTCAGTGGGTTAAAGCCTATGCCTTTGGCTCAGGTCATGATCCCAGGGTCCTGGGATCAAGCCCCATATCGGGCTCTCTGCTCAGCGGAGAACCTGCTTCCTCCTCTCTCTCTCTCTCTCTCTCTCTGTGCCTGCTTCTCTGCCTACTTGTGATTTCTGTCTGTCAAATAAATAAAATCTTAAAAAAAAAACCTTGTAAGCTGTGTAACTTCTTATTAGAACAAACTATAATGCTTTTTAACAAATATTTAGATAATTACATTTTAGTATTTTTAGTAAATTACTAATATGAATACTTGTTATGCCCACAGTAAAGAAATGATGAATAAAATAGTTGCTTTGTGGCCTACACTGACTGTCTTTGTTAGAAACAAAAAACAAAAAAACCCCAAAACAACAACAAAAACATACACACACACCAAACAACTTGTGGCCATGAACAAATGTTAGTGTTCTTGAATTTCCGTAAGTTTTCTTGGGCTGGTATATTTAATTCTCATAATGTTTGTAAACTAACTTATGTCCACTTTTCATATTAAGAAATTATTAAATTTTTCTGCTTTGGCAATTACAAATTATTTAATTACATATTTATGTGATGTTACTGGTGGCTCAACACCTCAGACATTACTTTCCTTAACTAGTGACAGTACTCTGAATATGGGATGTGTGAGTGTGTGTGTGTGTACATATGTGTGTTAGTGCATGTGTTCATTACACAGCATAGATTCTTCATACATGTTTGTATTTATGTGTTGCACATTTAAGTACTATAGGCTCACTCTTTAGCTCAAATCCATTTATTAATTCATTTAAGTATTTCTCTTAAGGATCTACTATGTGCCAGACCCTGTGTTTATCCTGACTGAGATATGGTCTCTGCTCTCCAGAATCTAGTAGGGAAAACAAAACACACATGGGACAAAGACAGTAAATGAGTTATATATGCAAGGTGATGTGTAACTCCCCTTTCTGAGTACATACCACAACTTAAACCAAATCATAAAACTATGACAATTATAAACAAAGCCAACTGTTATGGTAGGTATAGTTATCTTGCCTTCTCAAATCAAAACCATTGCAGGGTGCGCGTGGGTATCTGCCCATATGAGTAGTCACATTGAGACTATCTATGAGGCATAGAAAGAAAATGATCTTATGATACCATATACCTTACTTATCTATATGTTCATAATTGCTCTGCCCAGATGTTGAGAACTACTTAGGATCAACTCAAGTCATTAGTATTATTAATTCCCAAGCAAGACAGTTCAGAATTTTCTACAACATGTACCTGGTGGGAAGCACTGCTTTTACCTTTCAAATTCACTAGACTGTGTTCCTGAAGCCTGAAAGTCACATTGGGCCTTTACTATTTGTTCTGCTGATCACAAATCAGAGGTAATGACATTTATATCGCTAATAGCCTTTGCTCCAAAGTATGTTAACTCCAGGTTTGGTGTAGTTTCTCCTATCTGAGAAAAGCTTTTTGACCTCCTGCATGAAACTTTAACTAGAACTAATTATGTGAATAAGAACATTCCCTTACTTGTATATCCGCAGAAACCTAAACATATTAAATGTAGAAATGTATGAAATTCTCTAATTAACCACTCCATATGAGAATCAGGACTAGTGTGCAAAACAAATTAAGGTATGTATTATTGATTTATCCTGACATACACATTAGATGACCCAACAAATCTGGGCATGTTAGGAGAGTTGCTCGCAGTCATTATGATTGACATAACCTATGTGACAATTATCACTATCTTGGCTTTTAGAATGAGACTAATATAAAAATATGCATTTTGGTAAAGATTAAATCCAGCATAATGTGGAGAACAATTGCACGTAATTGGACTTTTCTGTATACCAAATTTCAAGCAGTTAAATCTTAGCTTCTTTAATTCTTCTTTAAGTTCCTTTGATCACAATTATTAACATTTTATTGGCTTACTGGTGTGAAATGAAAAACAACAAGTCCAAATTCAGTTTACTTTATTAACGAGTACTAAATGACCTCAAACCAAAGCCAGATAAAAAAATTCCATTGGCGTGCTTCAAGTAGAGTTTGAATACCTGCTACTTGTTGACTGTTTTAATCTGCTGCTTGAGCAGGCAAGAATAAATAGACACGCACAGAGACAGTTATTCAGGTGACAATTAAGGTGCTAGTATCTCATACTATGAATTCTATAACACTTAAAAACTTGCAAAGTGTTTTGAGGTCAGCCAATAGTGTATGCAATTTGAATAGTGTTTTATCCATTCCAATAAAATGTATAAATTTGGTTTCACAGTTAAATTCAATGGACTAGGATTTGACATGTACTCAAATAATAACCAAAATTTTGAACAGTTTTCTGTGTACTAGGTGTATGCTAACTGATTGCTATGCATTACATAATTTGATTTTCATTAGTGCCCTATAAGGTAGACTCTATTCTTTCCATGTCATAGAGAAGATTGAGAAATTTTAGTGAGTTAAGTAACCTGCCCAGTTACTGTTAATAAGTGACAGAACTTGGATAGAAGCCAGACTTTAGTGACTCCAGAGCCAAATTCCAGCTCATATACAGTCTGCTGTGAATTAGAAATTGGAAGGTCTGGCATGGAGTCTCAGTGTCAATCAATAATTAGCCCTGAGACCTTAGGGAAATTACTGAACTTCTCCAAACTTCCATTTTCTAATATGTAAAATAGAGTCAATAACATATCCCAACCATTCCTTTGGAGTTGCAGTGAGGATTAAAGAGATAATGTAATCAAGAAAACTACAGAGTGCTCTACAAATATCACTTTGTTATATTGTAATATCTTCACATTTTGTAACTCCCAAGGCATTTTGTGGGCTAAACAATGACATTAGACCAGGTATCTCCTTAGAGAAAGAGAATTTAGGAAGCCCAGAGTGATCTACTGTAAGAAATTTTAGGGAGGTTGTCCAGGGTGGCACAGGGTAATCAGAAAAAAAAATCACCCTTTGTGGGTGCTATGATAAATGAAAGGGAGGTCACTGCTAAGGACTGAAAGTTTTTATTCTCCCAAAAGTCATATGTTGAAGTCCTAACTTCCAATGTAAATACAGATTGGAGATAGGGTCTGATAGTTCCAGTGGTAGCTGAACGGGGTCATAAGTGTGGGGCCCTAATCCAATAGGGCTGATGCCCTTACAAGAGGAGGGAAGAGATACCAGAGTACTCTCTCTCTGCCATGTGAGGACACAGAGAGAAGGCAGCCACTTGCAAACCAGGAAGAAAGTTCTCACCAGAAACTGAATTGGCAAGAACATTGATATTGGACTTCCAGTCTCTGGAACTGTGAGAAATAAGTATTTGTTGTTTAAGTGACTTGGTCTATGTCTGTGGTATTTTGCTATGGTAGCCCAAGCCAGCTAACACAGCCAGTATTGTGTTCACCCGTCATGTTACCAATATTACCAAAAAGCAGGGCCACCTGAGCCCCATCCAGCTGCCAGCTGGATGACAGTGTGGTCTGACAGATCACATGAGCTGCTGACAATCTACAGTTAGGACCCAGAGAATGTAAGAATGTCCTAGGTAAGCTTAGCATGAAGGGGACTCAGTATAAACTGCTTTGCCTAGAAGAAAACTGTCCAAGTTTAGCAGATTATAATAAATATCCTCAGGAAAACAATCAAACCGAACGAGTAGAAAAATGAGACAAGTTCCAAAGATGCAGTCCCATGTTTGTAAATATAAATTATTGCCAAAAGCTTGAAACTGAATCTATGAAAAGAATAGTGGAAAAATTCTGATCAACAAATTTACAACTGAGCAAACGAAAGAATCTCTACATTGAAAATAAGTAACATAGTTCACTTTGTATCTTTCCTTTTTCACCAGAGCACAGCTACTTCTAAATTAATCTACCAGGGTTTCCTCAGCTAGAAAAGTAGTGAGCTGAAGTCACTACACATAAAAAGAAGCAGACAGTGAAAGCTTCTTTTCCTTATGATGATATAAACCTAATTTCTTGGGAGCTGTGTTTTAATTTACAAGAAGACAGACAAGTTTTCAAATGAAAACATACTTTATAGGAAGATCTGTCCTAAAATCTGAGTAATGCAAAGCGTAATTGATAAAATATATCCACTTACCGGCTCCTTTCACACTAATCGCCTTCCAGATGATTTGACTCTAGATGAATATTTGTTCCAGGTGAGGCACTATTCCAGGTGCTTAGGGCAGGCTCTACTAGTTTTCTTTCCAATCTCCAGGATACCAGGAGTATTAGTTTAGCAAATGCTTCCCAGATAAAGAAAGCATTTCTCAACTTCCCTTGCAGCTAGCTGGGGCCACATGACTAAGTTCTGGCCAATGAGCTGCGAGTTGAAGTGATAACTTCCGGGTCATTCCCTTAGACAACAAGGTGTGTTTCCTCTAGCTTTCCTCCCTCTGCTGGCCTGGAATGTGGATGTAGTGGTGAACTGAGCATGCAAAAATGGGAATGCAGACCAGGGGTGGCTAAGCAAGAAGATGGAGGAGCCTGGCCTCCCAACGAGCTGTTATACCATTTCTAGATTGTTGGGTGAGACAGAAACAAGCCTCTGTTGTGTGAAATCCACTGTACTCTTGGGCTTTTATTACAGTAGTCTATCATGTATTTTCACTAACAGAGGATCGTACATATACCTTGTGAGGTATTATTATCCCAGTTTTATTAGAGAATTGAGATTTAGGGAGATTAAAGAACTTCTTTATAATCACACAGGTGGTAAGTGGTAAGCTGGGATTTTAATCAAATGCCTTTCCCATTAGATCTTTTTAATACTAATAGAGAGAAAATTACTAATTTATAGAAAATCAGTATTATGCAGCATTCTAATCCCCAATCTATTGATCTGATAGGATTATAAAAAGGCTTCAGTTTCGCTGAATTAGAATCACTGCTACAAACCCCAATTTTTCTAATAAACTGCCTGGCAGTTACCAACTTTTCTAGGGCCTACTCCTCAAAAAATGTTGCATTAGAAAAACATTATACAGAAAAAGTATACTGATTCTCCAGGACTATGACATGGAAGGCTGGTCAGAATGTTCAAATAACTTACAAAATAATACACTGAAAAAACACAGTAACTCAGAAACAGATCAGTGGTTTTCTGGTATGCATTTTCTTCCCTAATGTTATCCTTATATTAACACATAAATTTGTCTCAGAAAGAACCATACGTGCATTCACTCACCACTTAATAAACATGTACTGAGTGCCTAGTCTATGTCAGGTACTTCTTTAGATCCTGGGGGAAACAAGAGGAAAGAATCTAGATGAAGTCTCCACATGCACGGAGACTACTCGAATGCAGCTACTGTAGGTAATATCCTATACAAATGAATGTGACAGGCTTTCAATGTGCACCAGTAATTCATATTTTTAAAATAAACTTTGTTTTGGAATAATTGCAAATTTACAGAATAATTACAAAGATGATACAGAGTTCCATATACTCCTCACTCTGTTCCCTCTAATATTAACCTCTTATTACCAGAGGGTATTTATGAAAATGAAGAAACCAATATTGGCACAGTTCGATCAGCTAAATCCAGAATATATTCAGATTCACTAGGTTTCAGGTTTTTGGGGTTTGTTTGTTTGTTTTTGGTTTGTTTGCTTATTTTACTAATTTCCTTTCTCTGTACAGGATCCAGTCCCAGACTACCACATTACATTTACATCTCAAGCTTACTTGATCCCCTTTAGTCTCTGACTGTTTCTCAGCTGTTCCTTTGTTATCATGGCCTTGACAAGTTTGAGGAGGTTTTTTGTCAATGTCCTTCAATTTGGTGTTGTCCAATTTTTTTTTCATAATTGAACTGGAGTTTGTTTAAGAATATCTAAATAATGTGCTCTTTTCATCACTGTATACCAAGGGATAAATGATAGCGATATGACTTGTCACTAGTGATGTTAATCCTGATCTCTAAGGATTCCTGTTTCTGTTTGTTGGAAAATATTGGGTATGATTCTTGTTACTGAGATAAGCTCCATTTCTGTAATTCTGTACTAAATTATAGTAAATTTATTTGGGAATACACACACACACACACACACAGGACTTATAGGCCATAAAATAATCTTAGGTATAGAATGGCAAAATGAATTCTTAAATACTCTATTTCTATCTTTTACATTCAAGATGCTAGGTCTTAAAGACTTACATATTATAAGCATACTCACTCTATCAGAATGCATTTTGGAAGGTTCCTTAAAAGAGATGATCCCCATCTTCACTCTGTCCTCAAATCTGCTGCTTGGCACAAAGAAATGGCGACTGGTGCTCTAGCAGACATTTGGCATATACGGGCCATACTTTAGCAGTGCTTTCCTTAATGACTTTGTGGAGGCATCAGGCAAACCCCGGATTACAGACTTCCAGACTTATTTTGTGTGGGAAAAAATAAACTATCTGTTTAAGCCATTATTATCAGGGCTCTGTTTCAGAGTCAAATGCAACTCCTAATAGGTAGTTTGGAGAAGAGGCAGAAGGAAGTAAGATTTGTTGAAAGCACTGCGTACCAAGTGCTTTATATGCTTTAGTTCACGTCATCATCAAGACAAAACAAATTTGAGAAACTAAAGATCAATGACACTAAAACTCATGCATAGGTTTACAAAGCTCAATAATAAAACTGAACCGGGACTGGACTCCTGGGTGGTTCAGTTGCTAAAGCGTCTGCCTTTGGCTCAGGTCATGATCTCAGGGTCCTGGGATCAAGTCCCACATCAGGCTCCCTGCTCAGCCGGGAGTGTGCCTCTCTCTCTCCTCTTTCTGCCCCCCCCCCCCCCGTTCTTCCCTGCTTGTGCTCACGCACTCTGTCTCTGACAAATACATAAATAATATCTAAAAAAAAAAACTGAATTGGAATTTAAGCCAAATTGTGTTTTCCCACCACAGCATGCTAAAATGTCCTGTTTATTATACCAAGACCTATGTTGATTACTAGCAATGGGTATAAACACATATTATTTTATTTCACTCAACAGTAATATGAGATAATACTTAAATAAATAAAATGGCATATATTTAAGTATGCAACAGAACAGTAACGTGCATCCATAGTTTGAGTCTTCTCATCTCTTTCCATGGTTAGCACCTCAAATGGTACAAATGGCATCAGGGCAACTTCAGGAGTGAAACCTCAAACTTACTGTTCTCAACCCACATATAACTATAGATTTTTCTCGCTGGGCTTGAATGGGAAGCCATTCAGACCACCCATCACTCTATCCACCTACTTATGCATTCATATGTACTGAGCATTTACTATATGCCAAACAACCTGTTACTTCCTGCATATACAATGTTGAATAAGACAGAGCTCCTGTTCTCCAAAAGCTTGTAGTTCAGTAGGGAAAAAAAATAAATAAATATGCAATTAGAACAGAATACCACCTCACACCAGTCAGAATGGCTAAAATTAACAAGTCAGGAAACAACAGGTGTTGACGAGGATGCGGAGAAAGGAGAACCCTCCTACACTGTTGGTGGGAATGCAAGCTGGTGCAGCCACTCTGGAAAACAGTACGGAGGTTCCTCAAAAAGTTGAAAATACTGGGGCACCTGGGTGGCTCAGTGGGTTAAGCCACTGCCTTCAGCTCAGGTCATGATCTCAGGGTCCTGGGATCGAGTCCCGCATCGGGCTCTCTGCTCTGCAGGGAGCCTGCTTCCTTCTCTCTCTCTCTGACTGCCTCTCTGTCTACTTGTGATCTCTCTCTGTCAAATAAATTAATAAAATCTTAAAAAAAAAAGTTGAAAATACAGGTACTGTACAACCCAGCAATTGTGCTACTGGGTATTTACCCCAAAGATACAAGTGTAGTGATCTGAAGGGCACATGCACCCCAATGTTTATAGCAGCAATGTCCACAATAGCCAAACTATGGAAAGAGCCTAGATGGCCATCAAGAAATGAATGCATAAAGAAGATGTTGTATATATATATACTATGCAGTCATCAAAACCTCTGAAATCTTGCCATTTGCAGTGATGCAAATGGAACTTGAGGGTATTATGCTAAGCGAAATAAGTCAATCAGAGGAATACAATTATCACATGATCTCACTGATATGAGGAATTTGAGAAACAAGACAGAGGATCATAGGGGAAGGGAGAGAAAAATGAAAAAAGGTGAAACCAAGGATGGAGACAAATCATAAGAGACTCTTAATCTCAGGAAACAAACTGAGGATTGCTGGAAGGAAAAGGGGTAGGAGGGATGGGGTGGCTGGGTATGGATATTGGGGAGGGTATGTACTGTGGTGAGTGCTGGGAATTGTGTAAGACTGATGAATCACAACCTGTATCCCTGAAACAAATAATACATTTATGTTAAAAAAAAAAAAAAAGAACAGAGTAGGGTTTTTCAAATTCAGCACTAATGACATTTTGTACTGGATTATCTTTGTGTGGATATCTGTGCCTTGTTGGATGTTTAGCACCATCCTGGCCTCTACATACTGGAGGTCAGTAGCACCCTAACCCTTTGTTATAACTGAAAGTGTCTCCAAACACTTTGAAATGTCAAATGTCACATATCACTTGTTAAATATCCCCCAGGGGTAAAAATCACCCTTCCACCTTCTATGTCTTCCCCTCTCCCTTCCATCTTTGAGAACTACTGTAATAGAATACAAGCCACCATAAAACCACAAAAATGGGCATTTGACAAGAGTACAAGCCATCATAAAACCACAAAAATGGGCATTTGACAACAGAGACCTGGGTCAGAAAAGTTTTCTGGAGAAAATAAATTCTTAACAGTGGCTTGAAAGTTCATAAAGTGTAGCCAGCTGAAGTAAATAATTATATGTGTGTTAATACATGTATCAAGAAGGCCTTCTAAGCATGTGCAAAAACTCAGAGTTTTTACTGTATATAATACATCTGGGGGAATAGAGGTAGTCTAGCATATTTGGAATGGGGGGTATGTGTAAAAGGGAATTATGAAAAGTTGCAAGTGCTTACAGAAGAATAGAGCGATCTAGTCCGGAGAAGGTAAGAGAGTGTAATCGGAATAGGCAACCGTTGGGAAAAGAAGGAATTCAGTTTGGGATGTGTTAAATTTGGTTACCTGGGGCCAACCAGGTGAAGATGTCCAATAGGAAGTTAAATTTTCGTTTCTGGACTGTAGGGGCTTGACTCAGGCCAGAGAATGAATACCATCTACATATAGAAGCCATATGTGTAGATGAAATGACCCAGCGAGAGTGCAGAGGCCGTGGGCCTGACAGTGGCAGTGTGGACAGGGATGAGGGAAAATAAGAGTGATCATGATGTCATAGGGAGAGTTTCATAAACATGGCATAAAGGTCAAACAGATGAGGGTGAGACATATCCAGTGGAGTTGGCGATTAGGAAGACACAGCGGCCTTCGCAAGAGCCACCTTTTTGATATGTTCTGGGTGGTAAGCCAGCTCACAGTGGGCTGGAGTAGATAGAAGGGTATCAAGAAGAGACACTTTCAAGAAATCTGTAGAAAACACTGGAATCATGTAAAGATAGTGCTCATGGTAGAATAAATGACAAACACACCCAGAGTCAAAAAGGTGAGTGGGGACAGATAAAAAGAATTTTAAGCATGAGTTCTGACTTCAGGTTAGCTATGGATATTGCTTATAGGCTCTATTCTTATTTTTGACTCTTGGAGTCTCCTGGGTATTTACATTAAGCTACCTCATAGAATTTCTGAATGTAAGCACAACTGGATTGTTTTGCCTCTTCACAACATACCACATGATTCCGGGTGACTTTACAGTAGCTATTTACTTGTCTGAGGTATATCCTCTGAACAAAGAATCAATAACACCCGACTCACTGTGTGCTAACTATACAGAGTTTCCTTTAAGAACACAATATTCTAAAAGCAAGAATTTAGAGCAATAAGTCATTTTATATAAAAATCTCTAAAAATATTTTATCATTAAGTGTGCTTATGAAAGTCTTTCCTTTGAGAGGTTTTGATCTAGCTGTCTTGGAACAACTGACTCATGGGAGACAAAAGCTGACAGGGAGTTTAGAGACCTTCTACTTCCTTCCTTACTCCTCATCCACTCAGTGATTTTAGATGAATCACTTTCTTCATGTCTTACAGTTCTTGCCCTTGACTCCATAAGTACATTTTCACCATCTCTCCTGTGTGCCTCTAGATGGTTTCCTGACGGCTTCCTCACCTCTAATCCTTGCTCTCTCCAGGCCTTTGCCATACCTTGTTAGAGTGATCTTCGTAGAACACAAATATGAATAGTTCCCGAGTTCTACTTGGAATTACTTGTGTCATGGCTTCTCACAAAATTCAGAATCCTTATGTCAGATAAAACCTTTTCCATTTGCTCCAGCATCCTTTGCATATTTCATATCATCCTTATATTCCAGCTGTACAGGACATCGTTTAGATCCTGAGGATTTATACTGACTTCTTCCCATAGGACTGTGTTCTTAGACCTCCATCCCCTACTCATCTAGAGAATGATATTCAAACTCAGCTCAAAAATCTTCTCCTTAAAGTCTAAGTCAATAGTCTTCCCTCATCTGAACCCAAATAGGACTGACCACTCCTCTTTTGGTACCCTCCCAAATGTATGTTATATTTGTATACCTAATACAAATTTCTGTAATAGTATCAAACTGCTTTATTGCATGCATTAGTTTTTATAGGTGCATCTCCTATTGAACTCTCAGCTCCTTGAAGACAGGGACTGCTTTTTATTATTATTATTTTCTGTCTCACTGAAACATGCTATTTATCAGGAGCTCAGTAAATATCTGTTGAATGAATCCACTCCAAGCCTCTATTACTACCAATGAGGGAAAAAGGCCTGGAGAAGTTAAAGGACTTACCCAAGGTCATCCATCTAATGAGTGGCAGAGTGGGAACAACAGAAGCTGTGGACTGACTTTAAACTAGGGCTCTTAACATTGTCCCAGATGCTACTTCATCTGTTTGAAAAGAGAGACCCCAAGGCCCAACTCTGTGCTTTGCTAACTTGGTTGAACAATGTTTTGATGCTGAATATTGAAGTGACTATTTGATGAGAATAGTTTTTTTTTGTTTTTTTTTTTCTGATTGAGAGAAAGAGTGGGTTAGATAGTTTCAAAATGATTTATTATTTGATTTTATTCTCACCTTCTCTATTTGCCCCTTCAACCTGCTTGACTTTACTGGTTAGCATTCAGTTGGATATTTTCAAAACTTTCAAAATCTATAAGTAGGTATCAGCTGAAGACAAACTAAGTGCTACCACATTCTTCTTGTTGACAGAAGGAAAAAAACCTGCCTTGAATGAAGAATTTCCCATACGTATTTCATACATCAATAATTAGTAGTAGGTTGAAATTGTTTTTGTTTATTTGTTTTTGCTGTTTAAAGATAAGAATCAAAAAGAGACTAATAAATTCTAGTGTCTCTTGGAATTATGTGATTTAAGTTGGGGATATGAGCAGAATAAATTTGTATTAGGTTACAGTTTTTTTTTCCCCTACATGACCATAGAGATAACTAGCTTGTCCTTTTCATTCATTTATTCATAAATAAAATAGAACATTTTACTGGTAAATATGTTTTATTTGGAATGCTTTAATAGTTCTTAGTATATAACATTAATATGTAAAGGCCCTGAAGAGTCCATAAAACTCTGCACAACAAGCTCCATTTTAATAATGCAGAGACTATGCGAGATGGAAACCAATTTCTGCCATTCAGATAACATAAGCAAAAACAATTTCCCAAAAGAGCGGAAGCTTTTTTAAACCTAAAAGGGTTTTAGGTTTCAAACCTAAAAGAGGTTTAAGATGCACAGGTCCTCCAGATGGCAGAGCTTAACATCAGCCTCAAAAGAACAGAAAAAGAAAAGATTAAAAAAAAAAAAAATTCCCTCCAAACCCAGGCTTCTTTCAAGTCTTCTACTCAAAAGAGGATCTAGGATGCTAATGAATATTCAACTTTTGGTTTCTTCTAATAATAAATTCCATTTCTAAATCTATGAAGTAAAACAAACTTGCACTATGTTTAGTTTCTCTCAGAAGATAAAGTGGTCTTTCATATTCCTTCAGGAGTTGATGGTACTTGAATATAAAAAGACTTGACACACTGAGTTGAGGTGAAAAATTGAGAGCCATTTGTCAATGGCGGTTTCTAACCTCTATTGGAAAGGCCAGCATTTTGCAGGCTCTTGTCTCAGGATCAGCAAAACTTGCAATATAAAGAAATCCTCTTCTGCTTGGGCAGACTGTCATTTCAAAGAGGAGGAATGAATGAGGAAGATGATTTTTCTCATCTTTATATGCAACATCCCACAAGTCAAGACCTAGTCCTGCCATCATTCCTCATGCAAGCAGACAGGTAGGAGGTGGTATTTGAGTTCTGTCAGACTTACCTACCACAGTTGCTAAAAATCATCTTTCAACCTAGTCTCTTCTCTCAGGAAGGAGCCTGAGGCCATGAAAACCACTCATTCATCACCTGCTATGCCACAGTGATTCTCTGAGCAGACACTCTGGGCTGGTGTAATTTGCTTGACAGCCCTGAGGTCAGCCTGCCTAGTGACTGAAAATCTTTTCTTTTCCATCTTGAAATGTTATAAGGCATTGTCCTTTCTATACATGGCTGATGTTCCTGACTCACCACCAATGGTGGTGAATCTGAAAAGCAAAATGTGATGATCCAGTAAGACTGAGCTTGAGGGCTATGCATGGAAGGAAATTTTCACAAATTAATAAGAACTCTTGAAAACCCCTGCATTACAGAGAGCTCTGTCTTCATCTTACCTTAGGCATTCAGATCTTCCCATCCAACCCACTACCTCCAGACTCTCTGATACTCTTCATATTTTTGTCTTAGTTTTCAGGCAGATTTCTGTCATCTAGAGCAATTCCGTATGTTGCCTGGTACCCCATATATTTACAGGAATAAAGAAGTTCTGAAAATAATCATACTCAGGCAACTTGGGAAGAATTAAAAAAGGTGTGTCAACTTCAATTTTGAATTTTCTTTTTACTTTATAGTTTTCCTCTCAAACTTAATGCCCAGGAGGAAGTAAAAATCATAATTTACCTTCAAGTTGTTCAATGGCATACATAAAATGAAGAGGGGGCTTAACTCAGATCTAACTAACTGGCCTGATTTCCGCCCTGAATGGTCCAGGTTCCTGTCCATTCTCCTACCAAATCCAAACCAGGCAGAGCTGCCTGGACACACACATTGCATAGGGAAAGGAGAGCAGCAAAGAAAAAAACAAAAGGAGGTTGAAGAAAGAGGGAACATACATTTATTTCTGAAGTGGGAAGGTGTATTGGCATTTCTTTAATTCACAGCAATTTTGTGCTCCAAAGAGGGGGAAGAGAAAAAGCAGTTCTCTCCTCCCCTAGTCAAAGCCCAGATTCTATATCTATTTCTTATTTGTATATCTCCTCCCCTAGTCAAAGCCCAGATTCTATATCTATTTCCATCAACACTGGATCTGATACGTGAAGGGTGTTTTACTGTCGGGTCCGAGAATTTAGAAATAATTAACCAAGTTTTACCTTACCAGACTAGCTCCGCAAATAAAAAGGGAAGAATGTTATGAAGACACCATTAGCTAGATACTGGAATACAAGAGGTTTAAAATTGTGAAACCAGTCCACTTTGGTAACAGAACCTGATTCTTTTTTTTTTTTTTTAAGATTTTATTTATTTATTTGACAGACAGAGATCACAAGTAGGCAGAGGCAGGCAGAGAGAGAGGAGAAAGCAGGCTCCCCGCTGAGCAGAGAGCCCGATGTGGGGCTCGATTCCAGGACCCTGGGATCATGACCTGAGCTGAAGGCAGAGGCTTTAACCCACTGAGCCACCCAGGCGCCCCACAGGAACTGATTCTTATGGAAAGCTATGCAACTAACCAATATGAAGAAAAGATGTTACTATGATGTGAATTCTTACTTATGGCTAGTCCTGCTTAATTTCCTTTTGTGAGGTAGCTAATTATAATTAGATATTTTATTTAACATTCATTAAGCTGTCACCACAAGGACAAAAATTATAAATGAGGAAACATGTAGCACAGTATAGAGGAAAGCACATATTTAGAAAGGGCAGGGTTACATCCTTGCTGTTGTGTAGGGTCTGTGTGTGACCCTAGAGTGGTCACCTAAGCTCCTCCTGCCATCATGATCTCTATCACCAGATGATGCCCCTCTGTCAACATTATCAGAATTGTGGGAGAGAGAGAGCAGATCCTAGAGACAGACTTCTGGGGTTTGACCTCATTTTCCACAACCTCAGTAGACCTTGGGCAAGTGAGGAAACCTATCCGTGTCTCAGATTTCTCACTGTAAAATAGGGAGTATGTTAAAATTTGTTTCACGGGATTACATGAGACAATGTATGCATGGGGTTTTAGCCCAAAGTCTGGCATCTGAGACTTTACCTGCCTTTATTTTACCTGTGACTGCTTTGTTATTTTTATTATCATAATTATTATACCATCTAGAATATGGCAGTGTATCATAAATAGCAGCTTTATTTCTCTTTTAAATTTCCTTTTTGTCTCCCTTCTGAGAATTTTACATGCTTATTAATAAATAGTACATGCCTTGTGAATAGGACTCCCAAGCACAGAGTCAGAACCCAGTGGGAGGCAGGAGGTTGGCTGGGCAAATACTTCTTTGCCTATATACTTTCTTAGAAGATTTTTCATAATAATCATCCCTACAAAAGGCTAACTGCAGAAGCATCTCAAGACGGTTCTCCCCAGATGGTGCCTTAGCACTTGGTGGGGCTTTAGGGTGAAAAGTAAATCAACTGACCCTTTTCTTTTTGCTTTGGCTTATATTTTACTCTGCGTACTTAACACTAAAAATGGGTTCTCCTTGGAGGTTCCTAAGATAAATATTGTCTACTACCTCTTTCATGTCCTCATAAATCGGTTATCATGGAATATGTGGGTTGACTTCATTAATAGGTAGACTGAGGCACAGGAAGAGCCTTTCAGTGGTTTATCAAGGGTCAGAGTTATAGGCTGAATCTCAGGTCTCCCTCCAGTGTCCATTCTATAAGGCCACTTGGACCCTTAGGTCTCTTCTGCTCCAGTGACTCTAAGTATAAGCTTATTTTCTTTTTTCTTAGTGGAAAACAAGACCCAGAGCCTGCCCAAACAGAAAACGTAGTGGTATTAGCAGCACTGTGACTAGGTGTCTTGTGATTACAAAGTGGGCAGGAACAATATCTTTCTCAAAATTTAAAAAATACATATATGTAAATATATATATATGTATAACATATATATGCCATTTTTGAAGAATAAAGGTATGAATTGGCTTAAAGAAGGAGGCAGATCTGAGACTTGACAAATTTTGGTCTCTTTCTCTGTTCTTTCTTCCCTTTTCATGGTCTAGAAAATTTAGATCTCCTAGCAGTGATGCAGTTTAAGAGCACTCCACACCTTTTTCCTGTATTCATACAGGCAAACATAATGTCTATTGGGGGGGGGGGCTTCTTCCTTAAAAAACTGCCATTTTTATTAACTCATAAGTGTAGCACTGACCACTGTAATTTAATAGTCTCAGTATGTTGGATGGCTAAAACACAAATTCAGTCATTACAATCATAACACAGACTCTACTGTTTTCATAGAATGCTTTCCTTTGGCAATAAGTACACCTCATTAAAAAATGGAGAATGAAAGCATGACATTATGATTAACCCCATGTTATCTTTATAGTAGCAGAAACCCATGGCAAACTTCCCCACCCATAAAAGTGCTAGTATTTAGTAATTGGGAAAAAGAATACTGAACAAAAATGCACTATAAGATCGTTGTATAATGTTTCTTACAGAAAACAGAAATGTACTATAAAAACTCCTTTGGAATTACATTTTTTTATTTCATGGTCCAGATGGAGTTGTTGCATTATGTTAATTATTAACAAGGTAACAAAATATGAAACTGAAAATGTGTTAGCTCTAATTGCAAGTTGTATGTCTAAAGTGCTCATGGAGGGTTTTTGGCAGCCCTAATCATTAGGTACTTTACTCCTTGGTGTCTTTTTTTATTGATAGCAGGCTCTAAAGGCTTCTCAAAAATCCCTACAACCTTATATTTAGTATATTATAAGTGAACACTGAATTTTCATATGGGAAAACTATCTATTACAATCTACGTGGGAATTCTAAAACTGAGGTCTTTGCAGTGAGCTTTATTTATTCAGCCCACCATAAAAAGTTATTGTTAGAAGGGAAGACAAAGGAAATAACTTGTCTGTATTCATTTAAATGTCTCTAAAATATTAATATCGCTTTCAATTATGATAAAAATGAATTACTTGCTATCAATGGGAATGAAAACCTGGTTTGGGGCAAGAAATATTTTCTTTAAAATATAATAAACATTGAAACATAACAGAAAATCGCCTTCAGAAATTATATATGAAAAAGAATATTAGAGTATCTGAAAAAGACGCCACTCTATTGATTTCATTCTGTTTGCTGAACATTTCAAATATTTTCCATTTAAATACTTTCTCTTTACCCAAAGTTACTGACAACAATAGTATCCCTGAAAAAATTTTTTTACAAATCCATCATGAATACATTTTATTAAACATCCATTTATATTTCTGAACTATAATTCCATGAGAATTTTTATTAGGAATATTTTTTAGATTATCGAATGGAAAATACCCTCTTACTTATTAAAATTCGACAAGAATCTAGGTAATTCAATTTTCATGCATCTAAACAGGAACATTTGAAAGCACTCCCAAAAGATAACATAGTTCTGAAGAGGCACAGACACCCGAATATGAGAAAAGGCAAGTCTGTCCTTGCTATTTTTAACAAGATATTAAGATTAACTGGTTCTACCCAAATTTCAACTACCATGAACATGTTTTTTAAGAGTTCCTACATTTCTCTATACCATCCTTTAGCCCATCTTGGGTATTACTAGGGTGATCGCGTGATCTGCTATCTAAAAAGGAGAACAGTTTTGAGAATGAAAGGGGAGGCTATTAATAGGCACAGCCTGGGACAGTCCCAAGCAAATGGGGATGATCGGTCCCCTTACTTACACTTATCTTCCTTCATAACCCGTCTGCTGCCAGTAAGTTAAAAATGCACACGTGTAGTAGTTACCTTCTCCAAACTACAGTATCTACCTCCAGGACCATAAGTAATGATGGCAAAGGAAAGGGTGGGAGTAAAACAACCAGGCAGATTTCCTCCAAATTTGAAAAGGAAAAGCAGGCAAAAGGAACGAAAAGACCAAAAGAAAATAAGATCAGTTACCGGAAATGAGCATCAATGAAAAACATTTCACCCTGCCATTCCAGTTACTTTCTTCTTGCTTTCCTCTGAGCCCTTAGCCTACTGATAATATGTTAGTAGTTTGTTGGAATTAATTTGTTATTGTTATTAAGCTCTAATTTCAACTTAATTTGGCAGTCACACAAATAAGTCTAAATAAATACTAGAATAAGCAGTAGTTAATTCTGTCCGGTTTCAGTTGTGAATTATAATACTCAAAGCTGTTGTAAAGGGTCCAGTGCTCTAAATGGCAGCTACACTCATCAAGTCATTGTTAACTCAACCACAAACACTATATAATACCTACTTTTTTGCGTATGTTACAGCAGGGAAGACATTATTCACCACTACTGGTTTCTAGTCTTCTTTGTGTCTGCCTATATCTAAGCCCCAGTGTTCTGAACCTAAGTCACAGAAAATAATACGCTAACATATGACTCGAGCCAGCTTATGGCACTTGGCCTAAGGTTGACTCAGTTACTAAAACCACCATCACTGCTGTAAGCCCATTGTAAGCTGATGTTATTTTTGACGATAGCATTTTTGAAGCTAGTTCAGATAAAGAGGAGGCATAATGCCAAAAAAAAAAAAAGCTTGTTAAGTAGGATTCTCATTTCAAGACAACAGTATCTTATACAAACCATGATACAAAGCCACTGTCTCAGGTGACTCTGGTAACTCTTCTTATATGTTAGAAATGACTAGCAGACTTTGGAGATCTATAACATGATAAAGTATAAACGCCACTGAAAAATAATAACCTGATTTTCATCTTCGTTTAGTATTGACACTTCACACTGTCAAAAATAAAAACGATGATTTAAAATATTTTACTAATATTTACTAAAACCTGAAGGATTCAAAGGAAAAATGATACTTTAAGTATCTGATCTTTTCATTACTACCTCCAAAACACAGAATTTGGCTTCCTCTGGGAAATGGCTTTCTTGATTTAAATATTAAGCCCTCAAGGGGGATTCTGTGGTCGTTTCACAGCTATACCAACCTTATCCTATTATTTCTTTCAAAAAAAAAAATCTTAAAAACTACATTTCCTGAATGCTCTTGTTGCTAGGGTTCTAGACAGGATTTTGCTTCCACCAGCTATGAATGCTTAATTAGGTGACAAGCAAAGAGACTCAGGGCCTCAGGCTTCTGTTGTGATGCCTTGTAGAGCAGCAGAGGAACAAGGTGGTGAAACTTCTCCATTGTGGCAGTAACAGCTGCTCCTTGTCAAAGTCATGTTCTGTGATAGGCCGAGAGTCATATCCCGAATGTTAAGCTAGGTGATTTTCAGCTATCCCAAATATTCTGGAAGTCATTTAATATGTTCTAATAAACCCCTTTCTTAAGGAATTAGCTAAAATGAACTTGTTCCCTGCAGTTGACCCCTGAGCAATGCATTATCCCTTAAAGTGAGAACTCAAAATGGCTCATTTCCTTCCTCAAAATTAAAAACAATATATGGAACATAAATTTCTCCTACGAAATAGAATTTTCATCTTCCCACCTTGGTCTCTTTTATTTTTCTCCAACAATTTAGCAGATTCTTGGCACACTATGCAAATCCCTCTCCTATCTCCCTATACCTTCTTTTGTGGCTATTAAGGAAAACAAAATGAATCAAGTTGGTATGTTTTGGAGTGGTGATCTCGTCATTCTTAGAATGTAGGCCTTACCATTTACCTTCATTTGGAGACTTAAAGTTATGTTCTTGTGCGATGAAAACAAAATTTTCCCAGATGGACTTTTACTTTGTAATAATACTTCAGGTTCAGGTTGCTAAATGAAGTTTCTATACAGAGTAAACAATTCAAGAAATGATAACAGTGGGTGCCCAAGAAAGGTAAGAGATTCCACAGTGACTGGTGAACAGCTAAATCTCTGAAAGAGAGACTTAAAATCTACTTCACTATGTGCACATTGACAAATTTGAAGTAGAAAATAACCAGGGAGTTCCCAGAGTCAGAAATTTATGTGTTTGTAAGTTAATAGAAAGCATACAGAACATAAAGCATTTGAACAACTGTTTTCAGAGCAAACATTTGTAAGAGTTTAGAAGTGAATTTATATGGAAACCTTACGGAACCACTTTATTCTCTTCTAAATTGCATAAACTCCACTCTTTAGAATCTTTTAGTGGCTCTAGTTATTAATATCTGTATTAGATTTCTATCGCTGCATTACAAGTTACCGAATGAACTAACGGGCTTAGCACAGCACCCATAATATTGCAACATTTTGTAGGTCAGAAGTCTGAGTGGGTTTTACTAGGTTCTTTGCTGAAATTCTGACAAGGCTGACAGTAAGGTGTTGAATAGGTTGGACTCCTATCCAGAGGATCTCAGTTCTGCCCTCTCAGAATTCCTCTTTTTTTTTTTTTTTTTCAAACTGTAGCATATGTTTGCAGCCAAATCATTTTGGTAGCCTACTGCCAGTAAATAGAATTTTGGGGTCCATCAGTGTCCTTTCACTTTTCACTCTCTTTGTTCCTTTCAGTTCTAAGTGGTAGTGTTTCTGTTGATAAAATTTTCTTTAAAATTTTGTGTCTTTTTTCTTTTTAAGATTATTTTTTTTTTTTGAGAGAGAGAGAGCCAACATGAGCAGAGGAGGGGCAGAAGGAGAGGGAGAGAGAGAAGCAGACTCCTTGATGAATGCAGGGCCAGAAGCAGAGCTCTGTACAAGCCACGTGGGGCCTGACAGGGAGCTTGATCCCAGGACCCTGAGATGGTGACCTGAGCTGAAGGTAGACACTTAGCCAACAGAGCCACCCAGGTGTCTCCCAAATTTTGTGTCTTTTATGGATGATACAACAGTGCTCTCTATTAGACATATCCACAGGTTTTTCTAAGATAATTCCTTCTCTGTCTTTGGCTCCTGTTGAGATGGGTGAGGGCAACATAGATTCCTTGAAGTTCTCTAATTGAATGGCGAAAAGCTATGAGGCACAGTCTTAAATTTTTATGACTAAACACTGATCATCTGATCTTTGAAATATTTTAGCAAAAAGTCTTATAGCCACTCCTGCCCCCCCTTTTCTTTCTAGTTCTGTTCTTTTCTTTCAGAGGTGTCTTAGTTTTAGCATCTTTTGTCATCTGAATAAGTCTAGAACTTCCCAAATTTTCATGCCCTGTTTCCTTTTCTTCCCTCAATTTATATCTTTCCTCTTGCATTTTACTTTAACTAGCAAGAAGCAGGCCACATCTTTAACACTTTGCTTGAAAACCTCCTTACCTCCATATCCCAGCTCATCTTTCCCAAGTTCTGGTTTCCACACCACTGAAAGAGACAATTCCACTCAACTTTGCCACTATGTAACAAAGGTCTCCATTCTTCCATTTCCTAATAATGTGTTCCTCATTTCCTACTAAACTCCCACCACCAATATCTTTAATGACCATATTTCTAAGAAATATGAGGTTTGCTCAAGGCAACCTAGGATTTTTCTATTATACTCCTCAATATTCTTTCAGCCTCTATTCACTCCCTTCTCCAACGCTATTATTTATTTGTTATGACAGCACCCTACATCCAGCGACACAATCCATCTCTTTAGAAAGACCCCATTTCCTTTGGCTCTTATCCTTTGTTGGTTCTTCTGTTTTTAAAAGAACAAATCTGGTGTTTATATTTTTATTGTGGGTTTAGTGCACCATCTTACAAGGCACAGCAACACTTTACCACAATTCAGTAGTAGCCAAAGCTACTGTATAGATGTATATATTGTTTTGACTGTGTTTTACAAATAAGATGAACTGCCTTAGCACCTATGTTTGAATATGCACACAGCCTAATATGATGTCAGTGACTGCAAATGCAAAGTTGATCTGTATCCTTCACAGTTTTCTCCCAAAAGCTGGTATCTCTAACCTTGAAATTAAGCTTCCATCAGTCTTCTGGGTTCTTTCCATCCATCTTTCATCTAGTCACTCCATCTGAGCTTCTCACATAACCGATGCATAGATATCTTTGTGTCAATCATTCATAAGTCCTGTTGATAGAAGCTATATCCTAATACCATTTTATTTTGCATTTTAATGTAGGTTGGGAACACATAAAATATTCCAGTGTTCATAGATATGAAGCATATAAGATGTTCAAGTGTTATAGTTAGGGGAAAAATGGATAATATTTTTGCTTCATAGGCCTTTTTCTTTCTTGCTTTGAACTTCAAGATCTAAGTTGAAGTGTCCTGATACAAAAAATTCAATACACACAAAACTCTTTGAAAAGACTAATTCAACTTTTCACAATATGGAGAAGTAAAAATAATCTTCACTAGAGTTCAAGCATTGAAAATGTCAGTCCAAAGAAAGAATCTTGAAAAACTTCCAACTTAGTGAAAAGAAAGATTTATAACATGGTTGCCATGGTAACTGCCGTGTACCCTGTTGCAAACCAGTTTGTGGTTAGTATAGTGGCTCTGTCTTAGGTTCTTCAGGATTAAAGACAGTCTATAAAGGTAAAGTTTTGAGAACTCAAAAAAAATATTAGTAAATCTTGAGACTGTTTCAAGGAAGACATCTTAAAAACATAGTCAAACCTAAAATCCATAAAAATGAGTTTGTTTTCGTGATATGCCTGACATGATTCAACTGCCCCTTCTGCCATGGCTCTTTCTGGAGATTTAGTTCATGTGCTGTTTAGTCTTCCTCCTTCTTCACTGTGGTGAGAGATACTAACTTAGGCCAGGTATGGACTGGCTTTTCCTATGAATGGAGCTAATCAATCTTAGGTCATGGAGCTCACCACAGATTTTTCCTTGTTTCCATTATGGAATGGTTCAAATGTACTTTGGTTTTAAGTGTCCAAAACATGTGCAGACCTATCCTTGATATATAAATCATGTGATATATCTAAATATGTCAAAAAATTAAGTCCATTTATAAGATAGAAACCCTGCAATATTCTAGTATGTGTTTATTAAAAAACAAAACCTATATGAGTGGTGGTATGTGGGAATGTGCACATGATGCATCAAAAACATGAGTCATATACATTATTATAGTTTTAAAATGTGGATTCTGAAAAAGCCATAAAGTTATAACAATGATTACAATAAATTCCTTGTAATTAAGATTTTGCATAACAACAAACTCTGACATCTTCTAATACCTAGTTGTTTGGCCCTTTGAAACATTAGCCTTGAATTAGTGCTTACCCTTCTCAGAAGAGTTTACTAAAATTCTTGTGGTTTGGAAATTTCATTATTTATTTTTATTATCTTAACATATACTGTATTATTAGTTTCAGGGGTAGAAATTAATGATTCTTCAGTTGCATATAACACTTGGAAACTATTTTTTTAAAAAAGGATTTTGTGTTCATTCCTTTTATTAGTTAGGGGGACAGTTTGCTATAAGCAATGGATTTTTGTATTAAATGATTTAGATATATGCAGTGTGAAGAAGAAAATGATTCCTGAGGACACTTATTGTAAAGAATTCCAAAATATATGAGGAATCATGGTTTGGTCCATATATAAGGAAGCATACTATTTGACAAAAGGTAGGAAAATAAATGAGTACATTTTATTTATACATTTATTAGAATTTATACATTTATTAGAATATATAATTCTAATAATTGTATCAGTAAATATTGTGTGTGTGTGTGTGTGTGTGTGTGTGTGTGTGTGTGTGGTTTAACAGATAACAGAACACCTCTGCAGGAATGAATAGGTATTTAGAACTTTTTGAGTAACAGATGGTGTTTGACTTTTCCAGCAGACTGCCATGGTGTTATACTTCTATATTCTACAGAATCTCTTAAGTGATCTAATTACTGGTTTTTGGTTCAAAACATACCCACTGTATGGATTTAGAAACTGAACTTCTAGGAAGGCCAAGGGACTTGCTCGAAACTAAGCTGTTTGAGTTTCAAAGCTGAGATTCACCCAGACTTTCTGATTCAAAAACCCGAGGTATCCATCCACGTCGTCGCAAATGGCAAGATTTCATTTCTTTTGATGGCTGCATAGTATTCCATTGTGTATATATACCACATCTTCTTGATCCATTCATCTGTTGATGGACATCTAGGTTCTTGGATGGAACTAGAGCGTATCATGCTTAGTGAAATAAGTCAATCGGAGAAAGACAACTATCATATGATCTCCCTGATATGAGGACATGGAGAAGCAACATGGGGGGGGAGGGGGATAGGAGAAGAATAAATGAAACAAGATGGGATTGGGAGGGAGACAAACCATAAATGACTCTTAATCTCACAAAACAAACTGGGGGTTGCTGGGGGGAGGTGGGATTGGGAGAGGGGGAGCGGGCTATGGACATTGGGGAGGGGAGGCGAACCATAAGAGACTATGGACTCTGAAAAACAACCTGAGGGTTTTGAAGGGTCAGGGGTGGGAGGTTGGGGGAACAGGTGGTGGGTGATGGGGAGGGCACGTTTTGCATGGAGCACTGGGTGTTGTGCAAAAAGAATGAATACTGTTACACTGAAAAAATTAATAAAAGGGGGAAAAAAAAAAAAAAAAAAAAAAAAAAACCCGAGGTATTTATTTCCTTATACAATTTAGTGCCAAACTCATGTAGATGGAAAGTATTTGACAATGAGAATTAACAGAAACAAAGGGAGAATATCTCATAAACTTATATCACATATTGTCATATCAAAGAAAGAACAGCCAAATGTTTCATTTCAACTAACTGCCAAAATTTCTGTCACAGCTAAATTAATGGGCAAAACTGAGAGAAACTCTCTTCACATTTGCTTACTTAATATTTCTCCCAAATAATTTTTTTTTAAAGATTTTATTTATTTATTTGACAGAGAGAAATCACAAGAGAGGCAGGCAGAGAGAGAGGAAGGGAAGCAGGCTCTCCGCTGAGCAGAGAGCCGGATGTGGGACTCGATCCCAGGATCCTGAGATCATGACCTAAGCCGAAGGCAGCGGCCTAACCCACTGAGCCACCCAGGTGCCCCTCTCCCAAATAATTTAAAAACAAAAATACTTTTCATCATTTTATATGGAACTATTTTCTCCCTAAACTTTATGTCTGTTAAAAAACCTCTTATGTTAAAGGAGATTCTACATTCTTTAAAGCTATGGCATTACAAGTCAGTAAAGTGTTTGCCCCAGAGTGAGTACTCAGTAAATACTTTAGGTGTTTGCAATGTTTAGATAAGCTATCGAGCTGATCTCCTGCTACCTGATGTAGTCTCAGGCTGCTACTTCTCCACCATCTTGACTCCTCCCGGGCTCAGTAAATACTTTAAATGACAGCCCCAGTTCATGGGTATTTCTTAAACTACAAACAAATATACCAGTGGTGATAGTGATTAGATCAACGAAGGGTTTCTATAGAATAGATGTGGGAGAGCAAAGCAGTCTCTTGGAAGTTCAAATACCATTCAGAAGACCAGGGTAGCCAGGTTTGATGACATTACAAAAAGAGAGTATGCAATGGTGATTTGGGAAGAAATTCCTGCTATGGTGACAGATAATCACCCTTCCCCCAGCCTAAGGTGCTATGAGACGAAGCCACTGGTTCTGGGCTCCTTTCTCCAGGTGGATTGCTCATGATGCATGGATGACACTGACCAGTTTGAATATGCCCGAGGAACAAGAAAGGTGTCAGGAAATGTGAGCGCTAACCAGAATCTTGATCTCACATATGTTATTTGTTGGTTCATTATTAACCTAAGTGAAAACAACTTCAAATGGCACCTATCTTCATTGTGTCACTCTCTTAGCTTCGACTACATTTAGAGGTCTGCCTTGCTGTAAGGCCCAGCCATTATTGCTAGTGAATGTTGACAAATAAAAGAGTTATAGAATAACAAATCCAATTTGAATTCTAATAAAATAAGCTAACTCCAGTATATTGGGAACTAAAGATACCCCTCAAAAACTATATGGCATTTCTTTAAAATACCATTTTAATATTAAATAAGGGGGGTTAGCATTTCGACTGAAAAACTATAAATGCAAATTGGACACCGACAAGTTTGACAATATTAAATTACTCCTGTGAGCAAGTCAACCAGAGGAAATCTAATAATATTCTAATGAAAAGAGAGTATTGCATAGCTTTCTAAGGTGGCTACTCCAAATGAGAAAATGTTTATCTAAATAGTAAGCCCGGAAAAGTTATCATGTATTCATTTCTATATTTTTTGGATCAAATATTTTATCTCTCACATCTTTGAGGAGGTATACTCCTTTATATTAAAAGAATAATGTAATTCCTTCTATTGGATCTACAGAAGAGCATAGCCATTTAAATTGCATAACAAAATTAAAGTAACTGTCTTGCATTTCTTGTTCTATATAATGCTGCTTGTTCACACAGCAATCCTGACTACTACACTGTGAGATCCTTAAAGGCAAGAACCAATCCTATATATTTATTTTTCTTCTTCCATCACAGAAATCAGCACATGGTGAGTACCTAACAAAAGTTTCCAGAATTATATTACTCTCACGGAAAGACCCACATTCTATTTAGGAAAAATGTTTTCAACTCCCACCTTCCCTACTAATAGCAACATTAAACTCCCACTGGAGAAGGAAATGATGAGGTGCAGCCAAGATTCTCAAAAGTTTTGTGAATATATGTGGGTAGAAAAAAAAAAGACAAGATTAAAGAGACATTATAAATGCATAGGTCATTCCACTCTTGGATGAATGAAGGCATATAACCCATTTTGTATCCCAGTCAGCACCATTTTGTTTGAATATACAAGACAAAACTGCACATTCTTACAGTCCTTTGAAAGCATTAGAGACTCTGGGTATATTTCTTCAGCAACAACTAGAAACTACTTTTAGATTTGGGGATGCTGCCAGCTCATTTGATAGCTTTATGCTAAGGAAGGAGGAGTAAGTGTTTTGGGCTGGGTGAAGCAAGAATAAGAGATTTTGAAGTTCACTAAGTATATTCAAAAATATCCCAAAGCAGTAATAAAATATTCATTTCATGTATAAAGTTCTTGGTTATAATCTAGGATTATTATTTTTATGCTTTATGAAACTAGATAGCAGGTATGGAATAAACAATTTTTCTGACTTTTAACATAACAATAACTAGTATATAAAGTTCCTTTTTTTTAAAGATTTTATTTATTTATTTATTTGACAGAGACACAGTGAGAGAGGGAACACAAGCAGAGGGAGTGGGAGAGGGGGAAGCAGGCTTCCCGCCGAGCAGGGAGCCTGATGTGGGGCTTGATCCCAGAATCCGAAGATCATGACCTGAGCTGAAGGCAGACGAGACGCGTAACAACTGAGCCACCCAGGCGCCCAGTATATAAAGTTTCTAAATCTAAGCATGTATAATAATTTTGCAGTTTTGTGTTGCTGATTCTACTTGTTTTTATACCTCTGGTAAGTAAAAAACAGAACCTGATATAAAAAACTAATTTTACCTGAGCCCAAGTTATTTGAAGAATCTTTTACTCTCAAACTTACATTTACCACTTGAAATTAGGACACAGCTATGATACATGTGTATGTTCCTGAGTTACTTGAAATTCTGTATTAATTATAATACACCCATTACAAATATCCTTGGGGTCAATAGCTACAAGGTCCCTTAAAACCAACAGAGCTGGTGATATTGTTACATTAAAATTCATGATCAAAAGGAAAGGTTCAAGTGTTTAAACATTTTCCCCCAAATATGCCATTAGGATGATTTGCTTTTTTATTATCTATTTCTCCATTTAAAACTATGATCTGCTGGAACTTTTACTTTGACAATATCCAAAGAGTCAACCAGAAAGAGATTTCAAGTGCAGGATCAAAATGACTGCACTTTTACTACTTAGTGACTAACCTACAATTTTCATTTCAATGATGGAAGATACATGAAAAATCTGTAGCATCAAAAGAAATTGAAGGTCTCTCTAAAATAGGTTCTACAAAAAAGAAAAAAAGGAATATAACAAATGTGGTGTATTAGGATATGCAGGATTATTGACCATCGGTGTACTGTTTAGACTTACTCTAGAAATGGTAATTTTATTCTATAAGCTGTGTGAGACTTCATTAGAAAGTACCCTGAGGGGGCGCCTGGGCAGCTCAGTGGGTTAAAGCCTCTGCCTTTGGCTCAGGTCATGGTCTCAGGACCCTGGGATCAAGCCCCACATGGGGATCTGTGCTCAGCAGGGAGCCTGCTTCCTCCTCTCTCTGCCTGCCTCTCTGCCTACTTGTGGTCTCTGTCTGTCAAATAAATAAAAATAAAATCTTTAAAAAAAAAGAAAAGAAAGAAAATACCCTGAGAAGATATTTATGCAATACTTAAAACTGCCCACTAATAAAATGTGTAATTGGGATCAGACTGTTTTCGTGAGCTTTCTTTTAAGGCACTGAATGATTATAAATTCAGAGTTTTATTAGCCAAAAATACAACATGAAGGCTTTCCTTTTTTAAAAAAATTTTTACAGTAATTACAAACAGTCTACAATCACTAAGACAGCCAAACTGGAACCACTTTGAATATTATGTCAGAGTTTGTTTCTCTACTAGTCCATCTAGTTATAAATTACTTTTTTTTTTTTTACCTTTTCTAATGGTAACCACTCTGCGATTTTCAAGAGAAAACATACGTATTGCCAACAAATGAGACTCTGAAAAACTAGAATGATTTTGCAACTAGAATATTAATGTTGGTTTTTTTTTTTTAAAGTGGAAGTCATCATGATTCAAATGTTACATTAGAGAACGAAATCTTGACATTATAACATAAATTACCTATTTGGAAAATTCATGCATTGCTAACAAACGTGTTGTAACTCTTTAAACTTTCTTTAATAACTCATTAAAGAAATGTATCCTGATATTTAGTTTTCCTTGATTAGTATTTTAAAAACTCTTCATGTTCAAAGATGCTAAAATTTTCCTTAACTACCTCAAAAGATCAGTGTGATTCCACAGCATCTTCAAACCAATTTGAGATTAAACAATCTGATTCTTACTATTTAACTTTGTTCCTCATGGGTTTGGATTGCTAGAAAACCGATGGGTCTTTAACTAAGAGTAATGCCAGGGCAGAACAGAAGAAATGAGCATTGGTGCTGAAGTAAGGCAAATGTGGATTCAAGTCTGGCTCTGTCCTTTTGATCTGTGGGACCTTAGAGTCATTACCCTGTCTAAGCCCAATTTTCTTACCTACAAAGCGAGGATGGTAACACTGCCAGCTTGTATAGGAAAGTATTGAGGGTTAAATGAGAGAGTGGGCCTAGTGCTTAGCAAAGTACACACACTTCAGTATATGTTAGCTGGTATTACGACAGTTTTCCAAGGCAGCCCCCAGATAATAGTTTGGTTATATTGGGGTCTAGTTCTGAGTACAGGCATTCGTATAGCTTAGATCTTTTAAAATAGGGTTTCTAGGATCTCAGTTTTTCAAAAGAAATTATTTTCAATCCCAACAACAACGCAATGGCCAAGGACCTTCGAACAACAATATTATAACCTTCAGGTTATGTGAACTTTATGGTAATTTACAGAACTCAGAGTGTTACCTCATACAAGAATGACTTCATGTGACTGCAGCAGCAATTCTATGAAGTAAGCCAAGTCAACAGTACCTCCAGCTGTCCCTTAATAAAGGCAGGTTGACAGCAATTCGTTACTTAGAAAAGCTCACAGGGTTAGTCACCAATGGAGCTGTGATGAAGTTTAATTCTTCCTAGTCTCGTAGTTCCTCCACGTTCCCTTTCCACACAAACTATAATGAACCTCTTTTTAGGGGAAGAAAAAAAAAAGGTTATGGTAGACACTGATATTTATCAGAAGTTGAATGCAGGTCTCCCTTCAGAAAATGTCTCTGTGGTAATCTGTGATGAGTTTTAAAGTTGAGTCCATTTAGAACACTTTTAATGAAACCCTTTTCTAAGGATTAGCACTGTGGGAGATATCAGAGTGAGCTCACAGAGACTCTGCCCTCCATAAATTTAAAAGTCAACTGGAAAAACGGCGAAAAGGTTAAAAAAAAAAAAAAAAGGCCCCAAATCCTAAAAGTATAGGATGGACTATAGAAGATGATGAAAATATATTTTCAAAAGTGGATTCTTAAGAAAGCACTAATGATGATTAGAAAAAAAGGAGTGATCTCAAGAAGGGATGGAACTGAAAAGAAATAATAATAAAAATAACCGTATCCCATTAAAAGAATGGTCGTATTATCTAGAACTTCTGAGTTAGCTGAGAAAACTGCAGTTGGAACTTGGAACTTCCATCAACCCCTCCCACAATTTAAAAATATTTATGTTGGTAAGCTTTATTAAATTCTGCTCATCATATAAATTCAAATGCAAATGATATACCAGTAGGCCTTAATATCTGGAAAGGCTTTTCCAGAGTCAATATTTTTGCATATTAAAAGTATTCATAACTATATTATAGGGCTTATTCTATACAGATTTTAATTTGTTGCAAAGTAAAACAGTAAGTTTGTTTTGGAGGAAACTTTCTTGCCTGCTTATAAATACTATCTTTGTCAAAGTGGTTTCTGGAGGGAATTTCTCAAACTATATTTCCAAGGAGTACTATAATATTTAAAACTGTAAAATGTCACTATGCCTACATACACCTTTTAACTGAATTCAAAAACATTTTATATTCAGTAACACAAGCGAATAGTATTTTCTTTTCATACAAGGTATGCAATTGTGAAGTGATTTGTTTTCCACATTGCATATTTTAAGTAGTACTCCTGTGATGTTATTTTGTTTTTGATTACGCATCTGTTGAAACGGTATATCTTCTGTATTTAATATAAGAAAGTCCTTTTCCACATGTCAAGGACTTTGAGTACTTAATAGAAGTATGTTCAAAATACAAAGTGTGATTTTTAAAAATGCACATAGCGATGTATTTTGACATGTTAAATGATAGGTAATGATTTTTTTTTAACATGTGTATCTTTTAATTCTATTACATGCTACTTACCATTCTAGCCTGACCAGAAACATTTTCTGATTAAAATAGGACATCAAGAGCTCCTGGGTGGCTCATTGAGTTAAGCCTCTGCCTTCGGCTCAGGTCATGATCTCAGGGTCCTGGGATTGAGCCCCACATCGGGCTCTCTGCTAGGCAGGGAGCCTGTTTCTCTGTCTTTCTCTGCCTGCCTCTCTGCCTACTTGTGATCTCTGTCTGTCAAATAAATAAATAAAATCTTTTAAAAAAATAAAATAAAATAGGACATCAAGACATACTGCTTCCTGTGCTATTTCATCTGTGTCATATTCTCTGGTTTTTAAAACAACCCAAGTCATCTACCACCTGAGGAGCTGTTTTCTAAACAAGAAACACCTGAAAATTTCACTAGAATAATCAATTGTTAGTAAGTAGGCTTTTTTGGGTGTTTTTGGTTTTGGTTTTTTGTTTGTTTGTTTGTTTTTAGGGAGAGACCAAGACATGGTGTATTTATGGGTCATGAAGGTGGAACCTAACAGCAGTCATTCATGTTGGGTCACCAAAAGAAGTATCACATGCCACTGTTTAACAAATAGGGTGACAATGGACCCCATTGCTTGTCAAATGTGTGTACAGGCAGGAACTATATGCATATTTATTGGGTGATTTGGTTCAATGTGAAAAGTGAATGGTCAGGAATCCTTACCCCTTAAGATGCATTTATTTTCATACATTATCAAATGAGCTTAATAATTACAGGGAGTCCAAATGGCCATTATTAACTCATGTCAGTAAGTACAGTGTTCCCAAGAGAGTTAACTGGTTCTACTTAGCAAACGTCAGTGGTATTAAAGGCCTGAGGCCTCCACTATCCTAGTAAATCAGGGCAGCAAATAAAAAAGTCAGCTTTCAGGGCTCAGTGGTTTAAAGCCTCTGCTTTTCGCTCAGGTCATGATCCCAGGGTCCTGGGATCAAGCCCCGCATCGGGCTCTCAGCTTGGCGGGGAGCCTGCTTCCTCCTCTCTCTCTCTCTGCCTGCCTCTCTCCCTACTTGTGATCTCTGTCAAATAAATAAATAAAATCTTTAAAAAAAAATTCAGCTTTCCTTCTTTCAACACAGGTAATGTAGCCTGAAACCTATGAAATCTTCTGACTCTTCTGACTAGTTCAGACCATTACTATCTAGGCAAGGAGGGTTTCTCAGGGCCAATGAATTCTGAACTGATTTGTAAACCACTTTTGGAAAACAAGAATCCATTGTTTTGTAAATCTGATTAGAGATTATTATTATTATTATTTTGTAATAACTTGAGAAGTACAAGTAGTAGTTGGCAGGCAATGAATTTGTAGGAATCCACTAACCATATTTGTTAAAATAACCACATCTGTTAAAATTTATTCACAGTTACCTCTGATGTACTGATCAGAGTTGATCAAATGATTACTGGTAGGAAACATGTTTCTGCTACTTCTGCAGCATGGAAGTTGAATTTGAAGGAGAGTTTGAAAAGAGCTCTCCTTGTTCATAGAAAAATTAAAAAGGTTAAGAGGATGTGACACTGAGCACCTCCTTGGAGGGTGTCTTGAGTTTAGGGCTGACCAATATCACGTGATCATATTTTTATTATTTTTTTTATTTTATTTTTTTTTTAAGATTTTATTTATTTATTTGACAGAGAGAGATCACAAGTAGTCAGAGAGGCAGGCAGAGAGAGAGGAGGAAGCAGGCTCCCCGTGGAGCAGAGAGCCCGATGCGGGGCTCGATCCCAGGACCCTGAGATCATGACCTGAGCCGAAGGCAGAGGCTTAATCCACTGAGCCACCCAGGCGCCCCCGTGATCATATTTTTAGAGGCTCCTCGCATTACTGTAGTGTCTGCATTTCCCCAGCACGTGGGAGTCACAAACATTCTTAAAAATGCCTTATTAGACATTCAGCAGTACAGTACTGCCTTCAGAAAGCACAATTTCTGCTTTCTGATTCTTCAAATATTTCTTCTCTTTTTCCCTGAGGAAAAGATTATCTCTTTTATGTTTTGGGAGCTGTGGAAATCTAGGGTTCTCTAAATTCTAGACTGGAGTTTTAGGTAGATCTATGGAGTGTCTATAACATAGGCAAATGAGTTAAAATTTAATGACTGACATGTCATCCCAGTTTTCTTTATTCTGTGTTTAAAAAAAATCCTTGACAAAACGTACCATTTAAAAAATAATTATTGAAGAGTTTCTTTCTCATTATAAAAGCAGTATAGATTATAGAAATTTTGAAAAGCACAGGATATGATAAAAATGAAAATGAAAATCTGTATTTCCATCACTTGGGGATAACTATTTTTGACGTTTAGATATTGGCCACATTTTCCTAATTTCCATAGATTCTAGACAGACTGAAATCTGGGTGATTTGAATGAGAATTTCTCATACAGCAAACAGTCTGGGAAGGCATAGCTCTGGGAGAGAAGGTGCGATGGTGTTTGCTGGGTCTTGGCTCTGCCTCACTCTGGGATCTGTGGTTTCTCCTTCGGTATCTCTTACTATTTGCTTACCTAGATTTAGTAACCCAGACTGTTTGGTTCTATCTTCATTTCTGGCTTGTCCAAGGATGAGGATATGGGCATGATGACGTTAAGGCAGACGTGTGTGGGGTGCACCGGTATACTGGGTGAGGAGAGAGGGGCCTGAGGACTTGAGACTCACAAGCATTGACAAGAGCACCATGGGTATTAGTAAACGTGAAGAAGAGCACTAGGAAGCTAGGGATGGGAGGAGCTAATAGAATAGTAGGTATATGGAAATCCTACGTGCCGTCAAAGGAACACTAGGTCACAAATCGGTGAGTGGCAGAGTGACTAGTTCAAAAAGACTTTAAAAACTCCTAGTTATGATGACAAAATTTAACATTCAAAATTCTAGGGTGAATTACCTTGTCTGGCAGAGGGGTCTGTGTTTCTGGTGACTGACAAACAAATGCCACTTCTAGTCACTTCTACTGACTTACTGGATGGACTTTTCCATACACATTCTTTTGACACATGAACTTCGCAAGTCTCCATGGAAGCCCTTAAGTGCTCCCTTCTTTTGCTGTCTCGGTCTGCACCCACCCCTCCACTTTCTGATTTGGATACTGTAACTCAGAAGTGTAGGAGCGGCCCCTCCCGCTGGTGTGAACCTCAGTCAGCAGAAAGCAGGAGTCAGGAGGGAGTCAGATGGGACTTTCCCCACCGCGCCCCCCCACAACCGGTGTCTGTAGAGGCAGTTCCCCAGGCCTAGCAAACACCCCTGCCCGCTGAGCTGCTGGAACACATTCATTCTGACAAGGTTGCCAGCACCCTATCTCATTGCTCTTGAGGCTTCCCTTGCCTGACGAACCCTTTTTCCCATGTTCATACTGTCCTGTGTTCACGCTCTCAAATAAAATCAGATCTTTAATCTTTACCTTGGGCTCTGTTTTTTAGAGCAGTGATTCTTAAAACATACTGTGGATACAAATCACATGGGGATTTTGTAAAATAAAATACAGATTCTGTTCAGGGGACCCAGGATGGAGCCTGAGATGCTGCATTTCTCACAATCATGTGACATGCACACTGTTGCTCCTTTACACAGCAAGGTTCTAGAAGACATAAAATGAGACAAAACTCACCACCACTACAGTGTAAGCTCCTTGAAGGGTCAAGACTTTGCTCTCTTTCTATATAAAGAGTTTTCACAGTTCTATGGTTTGAATCTACAACAAGGTTTGGAATGTGGGAAAGTCACAATAGGTATTTGTTGACTGAATAATAAATGAATAGATTCCCCTGAATGACTTCAGTAATCTTTAGCCATGGTTAAAAAAAAAAAAATTCTAATTTTAGCATTCAAAATTCTAGGGTAAACTGCATTGTCTTGTAATGGGTTTTCTATATTTCTTGTGACAACATAAATGTTTGCAATGGACTCAATGTTTATGTCCCTTCCTCTCCAGAATGCATATGTTGATACCAAAGTAACGGTATTAGGATATGGGGCCTTAGGGACCTGATTAGGTCATGAGGATGGAGCCTTCATGAATAGGATTAGTGCCCTTATAAATGGACCCCAGAGAGATGCCTTGCTCCTTCCACCCTGTGAGGTTATACCAAAAGACAGCTGTTTAGGAAGCAAGTCTCTCACCAGAAACCAAATCTGTTGGTGCCTTGATCTGGGACTTTCCGACCCCCAGAACTATGAGAAATAAATTTGTTATAAGGTACCCAGTCTATGGGGTGTCTGGGTGGCTCAGTGGGTTAAGCCTCTGCCTTCGGCTCAGGTCATGATCTCAGGGTCCTGGGATCGAGCCCCACATTGGCCTCTCTGCTCAGCAGGGAGCCTGCTTCCTCCTCTCTCTCTCTCTCTCTGCCTGCCTCTCTGCCTACTTGTGATCTCTGCTTGTCAAATAAATAAATAAAATCTTTAAAAAAAAATGTACCCAATCTATGGAATTCTGTGGTAGCAGCCCAAACAGACTAAGACAATGTTGAATACCAAATGTAGCTATATAGTTCTATTACCCCAACATCAAG
This sequence comes from Meles meles, assembly GCF_922984935.1. Classification (NCBI taxonomy): domain Eukaryota; kingdom Metazoa; phylum Chordata; class Mammalia; order Carnivora; family Mustelidae; genus Meles; species Meles meles. The sequence goes on from NC_060074.1 coordinate 75,702,559, forward strand.
GGGTTATAGCCAAAATCCAATCAAATGTAAGAGTTACATTTTAGGGATTGGTTTCTGGTTTGGAAGCATGGATGGGCGGTAGTGAGGTATCAAGTTCAAGATTTCCAGAGGCCAACCTTCTTTTCCAAAGCCTGGTTGTCTTCTGTCAGGGACAAGGGAACAAAGAGAAGTGTGCTGAAGATCCATTATATTGGTAACATCCTATATTTACTCACCCTGCACTTCACTTTTCATAGAATACCTTGTACTATGGAGGGTAAATGGCAGTTTTCCGCTGAATTTTAAAATAGTGCATCATGTTTAATTCATTAAAACTGCCAGGAGCATCAACATCCTCTTCTGGTATTTGTCCTACTTAAGAAATGTCGCACGTTAGACTTCCGTGATAGGTGTTATGCCTAATATTGGATGTAACTGACCTTGTCTTACTGTCCCTTCCGTTGCTACCAACAACCATTTAGACATTAAAGATTTTTTTTTTCTGACAACATCAGTAGCTATTCTTTTCTTGTTACACTTTTACTGTTGTCATAGAGACACAGAAACAGCTGAATAGAGTTTTTACATATGGAGTTCCTGATGGAGCGGTGATATTATCCATGCTACTCTCTGTCACTGAATTTGTTTCTAAATGATTGCATCAAGGTCACACTCTTACCTTTGAATTTTAGGGAATTTTCAAAGACAAGAACAGTTTCTACCCAGAAATCTCATTTGGAAGACTATTACAGTAGTTCTCAAAGTATGGTCCCTGTACCGGTTGCACTGGCATCACCCACCAACATACTAGAAATGCAAATTATTGTGCCCTGTGATGGTTTCTTAGCCCAGTTAGCTGCTAAAAGATTATTTCTGAGTGTATTTGTAAGAGAGTTTCTGGGAAAGATTAGCATTTGAATCAGTAGACTTAGTAAAACAGATGTACCCTCACCGACGTGGGGGGCATAATCCAATCTGCTGAGGACCCACATAGAACAAAAGATAGAAGAGTGAATTCTCTCTCCTTGAGCTGGCATGTCCATCTTTTGCCCTTGGACATCAGAGCTCCTGGTTCTCAGGTCTTCAGGCTTGGACTGAATCATATCACTGGCCTTCCTAATTCTCCAGCTTGCTGGCAGCAGATCATGGCTCTTCTCAGCCTCCATAATCATGTGAGCCAATTCCTATTATAAATCCCTTCATCACTCTTTCTCTCTCTCTTTATATATATCGTTGGTTCCTCTGCTCTGGAGTATCCCGATCAATAAAGGTCCCATTCCAGGCCTGTTAAATCAAAACTCTGTAGTCTCTGTTTTAACATTTAACTCCTCCAGGTGATTGCAAGGCATGGTAAGGGGTGAGAATCAACTTCTCTCTCAGACACCTTCCTGTCTGATAGTATTGATGAGAATTATTAAGGTACTCAAGAATCAAGAGATAAATAAAAAGATGTTCTCCATTGGAGTATTTGGAATTCTAAGGTACAGAACAGCATTTTTAGAATCTGGGTTTGAACTACATATAGTATCACAGGACAGGTACTTATTAAAAGGCGAACCATAAGAGACTATGGACTCTGAAAAACAACCTGAGGGTTTTGAAGGGTCAGGGGTGGGAGGTTGGGGGAACAGGTGGTGGGTAATGGGGAGGGCACGTTTTGCATGGAGCACTGGGTGTTGTGCAAAAAGAATGAATACTGTTACGCTGAAAAAATTAATAAAAAGGGAAAAAAAATACGTAAGCCTTGGCCCCACCCGGACCTAGTGAATCAGAGTGTCTGAGTCAGGGCTGATTGCCTCTTTAAGGGTACACCAGATAGTTCTGAGGCACCAGGTATGATAACCATTGAATAAAGTATAGCTTATGTTAACAGTGGTTATCTCTGGCTGATGGGACTGAAAATGATCTCTACTTTCTATATACTTTTTGCATTTTTTTGAGTTGGGTACAATGATCATACATTACCTTTATAATCAGAAAATAACAACAAGGCAATTATTTTAAAAGAATGAAAGCAAACAGAATAGCATCAAACTATCTTGGAGCCCGGGGAACTTGAGGGGCTGATATATTTTCATGATTATTTATATTAGAGGGGTGCAAAGCTCAGATTTTGGCATAAGACCAGCTGGGTCCTGATCCTGGAGGCACTTATGAGCTGTGTAAATCTCCTCCCGCAAGCCTCAGTTTCCTCATCAGCCAAGCAGAGAGAGTAATAATAGAATAATTTTAACAAGGTTGTTGTGAGAATCATATGAGTACTTAGTAGAGTGCTTAGCACATAATGAGAATTCCAAATGTCAGCTATTAGAAGTACAAGGACATCTATGTTTTCTAATTATTTATGGCACTAGGTTTTATGGCTATTCTTAGCTCTATTTTCTATGAGTCATATATTAATCAATCCATTTTTCTTATGATGCTCAAAACAAAACAAAATAAAACAAAAAACAAATCCCTGGCCATGGTTCTAAGTAGATGATGTCCCTCCTTATGGATAGTAACTCTTCTGCACCACCCTGGGCTTGCATTCTCTTATCTGACTCTGGTCCCTTGCCATGAGTCTCACACTCCTTCCTCTTGACAAAAAACCACTTCTTAGCTCTTTTCCCATCCAGTGCTCACTGCCTTCATGCTTCCATGTTTCCCCTTTCAGTTTGGTGTCTGTTCAGTGACAGACACCATATTTATTTTACCTCCAAAGTTGCAACTGTTGGTTATTACAATGTATGTAATAAATTTTTCTTAAATTCTCTTAGGATTAAAGTTCAGCATCACTAGATTTTTTTTCCCCCCACCCGGACATAATGAATGATTCTGATTTCTGAAGCTCCGTCAGGAATAATATTTCTGAGTCTCAGATTAAGAACTGACTGGAAAAAAAAAATCATTCCTGGGTTTGTTCCTCAAGGGCAGGGATGGATGCTGTGCCTGTACGCAGTCTCGCTTACACCCACCGCCTGGGAGGTCCAGAACTTAGCTACGCTTCCCTTTTTCAAAGAGAGACGCTTATGTGTCAAAGTCTTGACACCTGACTGGGACTTTGTCCTACCAGATTAAATCAGGCTCTTGTAAAACATCGAGGAAAGGAGTTTAGGAGAGAAGTTGATCAACTTTCTACTTTCTGAAGCACTTTTATATTGAAAACAAATACTTACAGGCAGTGGTTTTTCAGATTTTAGTACGCATGAGAATCATCTGGGGGTTGCTATAGATGGAATGTTGTGTTCCCCAAACTTTCATATTTTGAAATCCTAGCCCCATCACCTAAGGGGAGATGGGGTTTTGGGGAGGTGATTAGGTCATGCGGGTGGAGCCCTCATGGATGGGATTTGTATCCTTATAAATGAGACCTCACAGAGCTCTCAAGTCCCTGCTGTCTTGTGAGGTAAGTCTATGAGGAAGTGGGTCCCCACCAGACACCAGTCCCAGTGACCTGGGACTTCCCAGCCTCTAAAACTGAGAGAAATAAATTTTGTTGTTTGTAGGCCACCCAGATTATGGTATTTCTGTTATAACAGCCCCAATGGACTGAGACGAGGCCTTATGAAAACAGAGGTCATTGGTCTTGCCTCAGTCTCTGATTTACTAGGCCTAGGATGTAACAAGTTCCTGGGTGATGCTAACACTGCTAACTTGGGGACTTCACTCTGAGAACTACCCTTTAAGAGAACCGATCCTTAAAAATCTTGAGAACTTGGTCCCCCTAAAAGGGGAGGAGTGTTAGTACTGGCTTTGGTAGGAAATTTCTAGTCCTATTCCATTTCTCTCTTTTCTTCCTTCCACTCATTGAATAGTACTCAGATCTGCTAATGTCAGCCTGAGAAAGTGACTACTTCCATGATCACTATATTTCAGAGACACTTATCAAGAACCACAAAAGAGGGGTCCCTGGGTGGCTCAGTGGGTTAAGCCTCTGCCTTTGGCTCAGGTCATGATCTCAGGGCTCTGGGATCAAGCCCCACATCAGTCTCTCTGCTCAGCAGGGAGCCTGCTTCCTCCTCTCTCTCTCTCTGCCTGCCTCTCTGCCTACTTGAGATCTCTCTCTCTCTCTCTGCCAAATAAATAAATAAAATCTTAAAAAAAAAAAACACCAAAGAAATTTCTAACCCTTGGCATAGACTCATCACCAGTTTACCGATGATTTCAATTTTAACAACAAAATGTAAAATTTAGCTTTACAAATGTGAGCCTCTGGATCTTTGCCTACTTCTCATTCAGCAGACCTCCTCGGGCACCCCAAAGCACAGGTGCCCTCTAAGCTGGTGCACTCTCAGTTCCCATGCCCTGAACGTCACTCCATCCCCTTTCTATCCACATCCATAACTGCTTTGGAAACAGTTTCATAAGACTCAATGTCTCCATAATCTCTTTCTTTAGAAATTCTGACTCACAGATAATTCACCTGTTCTGCTTTCCAATGGGTAAACACAGTTCATAGGTCTTATATTTCATTTTCTACTATTTTCTAGTGTCTTCTCCCTGATTTGTCACCATCTTTTTTTTTTTTAAGATCTTATTTATTTATTCGAGAGACTGAGAGACAGAACACAAGCAGGGGGAGGGGCAGAGGGAGAGGGAGGATCAGAAGCCCCCTTGAACATGGAGCCCAACTTGGGGTAAGATCCAAGGACCCTGAGATCATGACCTGAGCAGAAGGCAGATGCTTAACCAACTGAGTCACCCAGGAGCCTCTGATTTGTTTTCCTGTTTTTAATTTTGCTATCTTCTGACCACAGCACTCTTCCCCTAAAACTGGGAGATACAGAGAATAAAAACTAACCATAGTATCTTCTTTCACTGTCCGAGCTTTTCTGCAAATGATGCATGGGGTGGTGCAAAGCCAGGATATCCCTCAATGAGAGACCAAGGAGAAGCAGGAAAGCACTGGACTTGGCTTTCTTGCCTCTAAAGAGTCCACATTCCCAGGCCCAGCAATGACTCATACATATCTTGGCTTCAGGGCCCCCAGAGCCAATTGTAACCTGCTCATTCTTCCCCTTAGAGCAGACACAATTACCATGCTTAGGAAGGGAGCTCAGCCAGAAGGTTAGCGGGTTTTGTTTTTTGCTTAATTTTTGCTTCAGTGCTCAGAGAATGTATTACACAACTACTGTGAAATAGCACCTGGTCTGTTTACTAACACAATATTATAAAAGTAAAACATAATTTAAAAAAAACTGGATAACCAGGGCCCCAGAACAAAACTCAACCACAAATTATCACCTCATACCTATAATTACCACGATAATTTGAGTGTGGAATAGATGCCAAATGATTCAGACCAGCCAGGTTAGATTCCCCTGCTGTGTGGATGAACTTTTCAGGTGCATCTTAACATTGCATTGCTGTGGATATCAAAAGCACAGCAAGGGTCCCCACAAAGCCGGCAAAGCCAATAAATTCAGGGACTCGCAGGTTTCCAGGCGCAAAACGTATTCAGCATTTGTTCCATAGGAATGATTTATTCTATTAGATCAATGGTTTCACTTTTTTCTACTTTCTTTAGTGATCCTTTTTCTACTTTGATTTTCAAAATACATATCCAAAAGTTCTGGCAGAAGCTGAGTAACCAAGTTCTGCCTGATTTCTGTCCTGTCTCCTAACCCAGGCAAGAATCCCTGGGAGGATCTCACAGTACCTCCTGCAAATCTATACAGCCCCACAGAACACAGGTGAAACAGCAACAATGATACCATAATGAACAAACACTATTAAGACACTAGGATACAATTCCAATTTTTTCTCTATTTGTTCATTTGAGAAGTAGATTTATTTATAGGGAAGGAGGCACATTCTTATTATAAACCATCCTTCAGGGGCGCCTGCATGGCTCAGTTCGTTAAGTGTCTGCCTTTGGCTCAGGTCATGATTTCAGGGTCCTGGGATTGAGTCCCGTGTCAGGCACCCCACTCAGGAGAAAGTCTGCTTCTCCTTCTCCCTCTGCCCTGCCCTGCCATCTCCTGCATGCGCTCTCTCTCGCTCTCTCTCTCAAATGAATAAATAAAATCTTTAAAAAACAAAACAGTCTGCAAACAGATTTCTGCCAATTCTAAATATTAGATCTGGTTCATTAAAGGCAATTCTCTCCAAACTAGGTAGTGTGTATGAAAATATACAAAAAGAAAATAAATGAAAGTTTCACTAACAATAAAAGTTATCATTAAACATTCACTTAGTACAATGTGACACATTATGACATAATAAAAGATATTGGAGCCATGAAGATATGAGATAAAAATCCAGTTCTGTTATTTACTATCTATGTGGCCTTGGCAAGTCTCTCAATTTCTCTTTTAGATCCTGATTTTTTATTTTATTTTTTTTAAGATTCCGTCCATTTATTTGATGGAGAGAGAGAGAGAGAGAGATCACAAGTAGGCAGAGAGCAGCAGAGACAGAGAGGGAAGCAGGCTCCCTTCTGAGCAGAGAGCCCAATGCAGGGCTAGATCCCAGGACCCTAAGATCATGACCTGAGCCGATGGCAGACACTTTAATCCCCTGAGCCACCTAGGTGCCCCAGATCCTGATTTTTTAAAAAAGAAATTAAGAAAAAGTGCTGATAGGACTATATTTCAGGGTAACTGCAAGGCTTAGATACTGACTAGTCAAATTTTCGTTCTGTGTCTCATGTGTGATTAGCAAAGATTAGAACTGTTTTCCCCTTAAAACTAGCTAGACACATGTCCTCATATGAGAAGCAACATGGGGGGTTAGGGGGATAGGAGAAGAATAAATGAAACAAGATGGGATTGGGAGGGAGACAAACCATAAGTGACTCTTAATCTCACAAAACAAACTGGGGGTTGCTGGGGGGAGGTGGTATTGGGAGAGGGGGAGGGGGCTATGGACATTGGGGAGGGTATGTGCTATCGTGAGTGCTGTGGAGTGTGTAAATCTGGCGATTCACAGACCTGTACCCCTGGGGATAAAAATACATTATATGTTTATAAAAAAAAAATTGGAAGGGGAGGAGAACCATAAGTGGACTCTGAAAAACAACCTGAGGGTTTTGAAGGGTCAGGGGTGGGAAGTTGGGGGAACAGGTGGTGGGTAATGAGGAGGGCACGTTTTGCATGGAGCACTGGGTGTTGTGCAAAAACAATGAATACTGTTATGCTGAAAAAATAAATTAATTAATAAAAAAAAACTAGCTAGACACAGAAATAAACATTTCTTGTTCACCTAACCAACTGAGATTTTCCCTGGTTGCAAAATGCTAACTATAAATCCTCCTATCTGTAACCTGTCTGCTCCTTCCTGTAAAAGACTAAAAGCAAAACCACTCTGTAAAGACACGTTCTGTTCTCTGGACCTGGGGTGCTGTCCCTACCACAATAGCGTGAATAAAATAGATTTTCTTATTTTCTAGTTCTCATCTTTGATGATATCATATATGTAAAAGTGCCTGAACCATAATCGGTCTTCATTACTTGGAAGCTTTTATTAATGACTGCCTATAAACAGTGCTCTGAGTATAAACGATGAAGTGCCCAAAGGTGAGCAGAATGCATCTTCTGCACTAGCATCTGTTGAATCTAGCAACAATTCCATACATTTATGATGCTAAAATCTTACTTTGATTAAGTTTTTTTCCAGTGTCTATCATGATAAGCTAATTCTGGCAGATCAGTAAGCAGTGAGTTAACTCAAACTACTGTAATGGGAACTTTATAGTCATCTATTCATAAAAACTATAAATAGAGTTGAACTTTAATATGCATACCAATTATGGAAGACCTAGTCAAGAAGGCTCCATTTTCATGAAGCCTTCTCTAATTTCTGCAGTCAGAAATAACCTCCAGTCTCTGTGGTCCAGCTTGCATTGTTCCTTACTTCTTCCAATACTGTCTTCCACATTAGGCTCTACATCATTCCTAGTTGTGTACATGTCTGGTTTTCTCCCCAGATTTTATGTTGCTTGAGACTAGGTACAGTGCCTTATTTTCTCTGGCATGATGTCTTAGGCAAATGATATATTCAATTAGTGTTTGCTGAAATGAGTCTATAATACCGTTCGATGGCTTAGATCATACTAATCAGGCAGCATGCACATGAATATTTTTCATAAAATGTCAGAGTCTACACTGAGAAGACTAGAGTAATCAAGAAAGGATCACAGAGAATGGAATTTTTTAAAAAAGGAAGAGGGAAGTGTGAAAAGAAAACTAACAATACACTGAGAAATCTAAGAAGGTAAAATTATATAGGAAGCAAATGCATCACAAGTAACTTAAATAGCATATTATTCCAATTCTATGCATCTTTACTACACAAAGGTTTGAATAAGGCAGATGATAGTCAAGGTCTTTAGAAATTTTACCAAACTGAGTCTTAATCAGGAGGTGATAATGATGGTAAGGTTGTGATATACAAGGTTCCTTTCAACAGTAGATCATCAGTGGAATGCTAATAAATCTTAGCAACCTAGTCTCTGGAGTGGGGAAAGGGAGCCCCTGATTTGTAGCACCCCCGATTTCTATGCTATAAATATTTCCAATGTGGCTTATTTTAAGGTATCAACAGATTACTTAATATGAGTTTGGAAAGAGGTACACACAGTTGGCTCACCCAAGCCAGTGGCACAGGTCCCATTACACTTCTGCCAGTTCCCTCTCTCCTCACTTTCCTTCCTTTAGTTTCTTCCAAGGAAGAGGAATGAATGGAGTATAGCCGGTCTAGGGAAAGGAGCAGGGCTTCATGTAAGGTTTTGCTTCTCAGTTTCCCCTTTGGAACTGTGTTTCGGAGACAATGGATCACCTCCAATTCATACTCTTCACCTCAATTTTCAGGGGACCTGACCATCTAAGAATCACTTTGGAAATAAAATGAAAACTACGACCTTCTTTTAGGCCACTGAAGAAAATGTTAGGAAGACTTGCTTCACGATAAATGTTACTTTCAATCTGACAAAATGATGAGAGTTTAGCTTTCTGAATCTTAAAGAAACTATGAAATTATACATGAGAAAGACTGCAATTACTGAATTACCGGTATTTTTATCTTCTACACTGTTATACTAACAGGTAACTTTCTAGTTACTGGTTGCACTTGATCAGTTGAGCCAACATTTGGTCATCAAAAATCTATGTGCTTCTTTTCTCTTAATACAAAATATGCTGAAATAAAATGGAAAAAAATTATCATGGTTCTGAGCACTTATACAAATTAGTAAGGGCTCAAAGACCCACAAGTAGGAATGAATCAAATCTCAAGATGCACAACTATTAATAAAAATGTGATACAACAGCCCCTTTCCTGAACTTGTTCAGGATCATCACTACCAGATGCAACATCACTCTGACATCTTACAGCCCAGCCTGGGTTGGAGTAAACAGTAAACGCATGGAGTCTCCTGGATTTACCTTCAAGGATATGCAGAAGAAATCTAGCTTTTTGCAACGTATACTTTGTGACATCTAATGACACTGGAAAATCCCTAAGAAAATCTTCCTAGAATAACTCAGAAAGGTACCAAAATTAAAAATAAATCTTATTTTCTAAGTGTGGGCTAGAATGACTTGGGAGGGCATCCTCCCAGGAATGGTTATAAAAGTTATTTTGGTTCCAACTCTATATTTTAGAATCTTACAGAAGTTATTTGTGTTCTTGTTCTGCATTTTCAGAACCCTGTATCATTTTAAGCTACATCTATAAGAATAAGAATTTTTAATCACAACTAGTGGGATAATCTTTCTATTTTCCCACTTGTACGACTGCCACACTGGTGTGTGGTCTGGCATGATTCTCTGCAACTGGCATTGTCCACTAACAAGAGACAGAAAGAAGACTGGCCTGCCCTTGGGAAGAACAGCAGCTGTAGCAAGGATCTGGTGGCTGGCAAAGCTCCTGGTGAAGAGAGGGGCATGCCTATGTAGCTGGTGCCTGCAAGAACACTCCCATCATTGTCGGGGCTTCTCTGAGAGACTTCAGAGGGCATACATGGTAAAATCCCAAACATTTAATTTGTTTGCAATTATTCTGTTTAAAATGTAAGCACCAACAACAGAATAAATTTGATGTCAAAACTTAAAATGTTGACACTCAACACCAAAAAGTTGTGATGCACAAGGCTTAACGAGATCTCCAAACACAATGGTTCTGAATTTCATCTTTTAAACTGGAACTGAATGGGACCTCTAGGTGGCTCAGTTAGTTGAGTGTCCAACTCTTGATTTTGGCTCAGGTCTGGATCTCAGGGTCGTGGGATTGAGCCCTGTGTCAGGTTCTGTGCTCAGTGTGGAGTCTACTTGGGATTCTCTCTGCCCCTTCCCTCCACTCTCTCTCAAATAAATAAAATGTTAAATAAATAAATGAACTGCAACTGAAAATTAAGACTCATTAAGTAGCTCTTTCTAGCCTGAAATTCTAGCTTTAAAAACCATCCAAACTCAAGCATATATGGAGCTTTGAACAAAAGATTTAGTGGGAAGTTGCCTGTTTGGGGGAACATGGGGTACACAGAATCTGAGCTTTATGTCTCCCTGAGGATTCGTATCGTTCTAGTTTTGGTGGGAGGAGAAGTCCACACCTCACTATAACAGCCTGTTAAGGACTGAATATTTATGAACCTCCAAAACCCATCCTTCAAAGTGATGGTATTAACAGGTGAGGCACTGAGAAGTAATTAGGACTCAATGAGTTCCTGAGAGTAGAATCCTCATGAATGGAATCAAGCCCTTTTAAGGGTCACAGGAGAGCCTTGCTTCCTCTGTTTGCTCTCTACCCTGCGAGGTTACAGTGAGAAGACAGCAGTCTGAAACCCAGAAAAGGCTTCTCATCAGAACCCTACATGCTTGCACCTTGATCTCAGACTTTCAGGCTCCACAACTGTGAGAAAGAAATTTCTGTTTTTTATAAGCCACCCAGCCTGTGGTATTTCTGTTACAGCAGCGCAGACAGACAAAGTCAGAATATATAACAGCCTCAGCCCGTCAGAAATATCTCATCTTCCATCTGCACCCTCCACCCCCAAATCTTGAACTAGTGATGTCAGAGGACAGGAATGGGGAGAAGCCCATTTGGAGACAGTAGCACAATCTCCAGGAACAGGCAGGACAAGCGTCCTGTCCAGTGGTGGGACCCAGCTGTGACTCCCAGAGCTTATTGGCACCAGCTGCTCTGCTCTTATCATGTGATGGATTCCATGCCACGAATCTAAGCCCTGTTTCTAGATATTCCCAGTGTCCTAAACCTGGTTCAGCAGGCTTCTTAGTGATTCTGGGCTCCCCAGAGCCTTTTCAACAAATTTCTGCAGCAGGTGGCCAGTTAGTTTTGAGACTAGCAACTAAAACCCCTGATGGTTACAAAACATAGTAAGAAAGTTTATTTCTCAAAAAAGTTGTTTCTTAACACGTCCCCCAAATTAGACAACTTCTATTTCTTTCCCATTTTTTAAAAAGATTTTATTTATTCATTTGACAGAGATCACAAGTAGGCAGAGAGGCAGGCAGAGAGAGAGGAGGAAGTAGCTTCCCACTGAGCAGAGAGCCCAATGCGGGGCTCGATCCCAGGACCCCGGGATCATGACCTGAGCCGAAGGCAGAGGCTTAACTCACTGAGCCACTCAGGCACCCCCCCCTCATTTTTAAATAAATATTTATCTATTTATTTTAGAGAGAGCACGTGAGCACACATACACAGGTGTGGGGAGGTTCAGGGAGGGGCAGAGGTAAAGGGACAGAAACTGAAGCAGACTCCATGCTGAGCACGGAACCCAACCCAGAACTCGATCCCACAACCCTGAGATCACCACCTGAGCTGAAACCAAGAGTTGGACATTTAGTCAACTACCACACAGGCCCCCCCAACTTCTATTTCATTCTAAATGGGTTTTTATATGCAATCATATTTTACAATAGAATTGTACTTGTTTTTATGCTTTCCTCAAGATGAAATCTCCTTTGGTTTACTAGAGGCAGCACAAGGATCTTCTCTCTCATCCTCTCTTCCTTGCTCTCCCACCTCTCATTTGTCAGGGTAAATTAGGAGTAAAATTTATCTGATCATTCCTCTATACATACCTTCTTTTGTCCCTCTCTTCTAGGTATTTGCCATTCCGCTGCTGCACCCTAGTCTGAGGCCTCAGTATATCTCGCCCTCTATCCTATCACCTGGCTTCTTACAGTGCTTCATCTCAGAACTGTCAAGATGCTCCTTTGTTATACCCAATTCCGAGGCCCATTTCTTCTCTGGATAGTGTTTCCTGTGAAGTTTCAAATTGTGGAAGTGCTTCTTGCACTGCTCCACACAGTAGATAACTCATAAATACCCCAATATTCTAATGATTCTGTTTGGTGCCCCCAAACACCAGGTGCTCTGTCTTTCCAGTTCACTTGTAAATAGCTTGTCGATTTTTGTTCAAAAACTAACAGGACCCCTGACATACATGAAGCCTGACAAAATAAGAACAGTACTACCAGACCGAACAAAAGCTGGTGATTAGCAGTGCTACAGAGATGTGGTATATATACACAATGGAATACATGCAGCCATCAAAAGAAATAAAATCTTGCCATTTGCGACAACGTGGATGGAACTAGAGGGTATCATGCTTAGTGAAATAAGTCAATCGGAGAAAGACAACTATCATATGATCCCCCTGATATGAGGACATGGAGAAGCAACATGGGGAGTTAGGGGGATAGGAGAAGAATAAATGAAACAAGATGGGATTGGGAGGGAGACAAACCATAAGTGACTCTTAATCTCACAAAACAAACTGGGGGTTGCTGGGGGGAGGTGGGGTTGGGAGAGGGGGAGGGAGGTTATGGACATTGGGGAGGGTATGTGCTATGGTGAGTGCTGTGAAGTGTGTAAACCTGGCGATTCACAGACTGTACCCCTGGGGATAAAAATACATCATATGTTTTTTTAAAAGATTTTATTTATTTATTTGACAGAGAGAGATCACAATTAGGCAGAGAGGCAGGCAAAGAGAGTGAGAGGGAAGCAGGCTCCCTGCCGAGCAGAGAGCCCCATGCGGGACTCGATCCCAGGACCCTGAGATCATCACCTGAGCCGAAGGCAGCAGCTTAAACCACTGAGCCACCCAGGCGCCCCAAAATACATTATATGTTTATAGAAAAAATAAGAAATAAATAAAAAATTTACATGAAAAAAAAAGAAAACAAAGTACAGTAAAAATTATCTCCACATATTTTAAAACTGCTCTGGAATGATACTATGGATTCAAGCCTTGGAAACATCTCTCACAGAACAGCCCATCTTGATGAGGAGGTGCAATGACTCATCAGATATGAACAATGGTAAAGTTGCCAATTGCCACTAAAGAATATCGACCTGATCTTCTAATCATAACTTTTTCTAAAGCAGATGGAATTGTTTCCCACCAACAATCCTGAGTGCCTATCCATCTAGGCCCCAGCCAGGGGATGTAATCTTAGACCTCCTGTCATCCAGTGTACTTAAAAATCTGGTTGAGGTAGGTGATATTTGGAGGATGACTGATTAAACAATTTCTTCTACATGTTCTAGGTAATAGTTTAGAACAGGCAAAAGATTACCTTGCTGGATGATAATTTTCTCTCTCCTTACAGTTTTATTTTCACTGGGTTTTTTCAGAAAGCCTTCAGGCTTCATGGGAGAGAAGAAGTAACAGAAAGAACAGAAATAAAATCCATTACCACAGTTTCCTCAGGAGTGATGGTATGGATATTTTCGAGTTTCAGACACTGATTGTCTCCCACATGAAACTTCATGTGAGAAATGCCTTATAGTCATATTTCTCATGTAGACAAGGAAATCTCTGCTTTTCCCGAGGGTGTCTCTCTTCTTTAACAGTAAGAATTATGGAACTGATATATATTCCCCTTTACTTTGCCTACTGAGGAGCTGAGATGCAAGAATGAGCCTCGAAGAAAGAACTATGAAGGAACTTAATGCTTGATTATTTGTATTTTCCCCCTAATCTTATTTATCTTTATATTTCCAAAGAATTTGAAAAGTGCAATATTACTATTATTAAGAACTGCTTAAACAATCAAAATTGTGAATGGAAACATTTCGAATTTAACAACATAACCGTTACGCTATTCATGTCAGAGTAAGGACATATGTGCATATATTTGCTATGTGTGTATGAAAGTCTTTTAAAATGTGTATATTTATATATATATATTATGGTTCTTCATTTTTATTTGTAATTCAGCCATTATTTTCTTCCTTATTCACATCATAATAAATCCTTAAGTAAATAAATAAATTCACATCAGCAATAAATCCTTTGTGGGAGATAGTATATGAATAAATACATAAACATATGAACAAATGTGGCCAAATAGTATATTAGGGTAAACTTCAGCTGTGATCACTACTAACAGTAATGACTAATAACTGTAGTATCGTTACTACTAACAGTAATGGTAAGCACATACTACTTTATGTGGGAGGCACATGATGGGTAAGAAGTTAAGAAAGCACAGAAATTCAGACAGACAGAAGGTAATCTCCACAACCATGTCCCCTCCAGAGTACAATTCCCCTCTCTCTGCTCTCCCCAGTGAGGCCTAGGAAAACTTAAAATCCTCTCAAAATCCAGATGCTTCTATCTAAAACAACGTTTCAAGATTTCTTAATCTAAATATCATTTTGATATATACCACAAAAGGGAGAGTTATTTTATCTTCAAGGACTTTTTTATTGTGTATTTTAAAACACTTTAGGGATGCCTGGGTGGCTCAGTCAGTTAAGCATCTGCCTTCCACTCAGGTCATGCTCCCGGGATCCTGGGGTTGAGCCCTGCATTGGACTCCCTGCTCAGTCTGGAGTTTGCCTCTCCTTCTCCCTCTGTCCCTCCTGCTACCTCCTCTCCTTCACTCTCTCTCTCAAATAAACAAATAAATAAAAATCTTTAAAAATGTTAAAAAAATAAAATACTTTAAATTTTCAATTTTTTAAACATGACTCAGTGGGAGATAAATTTTACCTCATACTTGAGAATGTGTGTGTGTGTGTGTGTATAACTAAAACATTAGTTTTACAAAACACTATTGATCCTATTTGTGGCACACTATTTTTAACTTATCTTGTTCCATTTCATTTCTTAAAGCATTTTTATTATGACCCTTTGAATTAAGTTTGTAATAAATAACATTGCTTTAAGGAAATAGGAAGTTCAATTTCCAAGGTGCAAATGTTTTAATTTTCTGAAGGAAAACTATTCTTTTAAAGATCAAAGGAGATTGGGCCAACTTCAGATGGATGATATAGTATACTGCTTCTTATCTCATTAAGTATTTGCTCAGAAATCCAAAATATGTAGAGTTGAGTCATGCAACTCTTCCTGAGAAGAAAAAATACATCCCCAAGTTGTATTCCCGGTAGGAACATATCAACCCACACACGTAAATCAAATTTCAAATGCCTCTAGTATTAGTGGCTCCAGATTCTAAATATGGGCTTGACTTATAAATTCCATTTTCTCTAGCCTTGGTTTTAATGAACTTAAAAGTTATTTTTAATGTATGCATATAATTCAGTAATTCTGAAAACTGCATCATTATTGATTAATCAGTGATGACCTTAATCTTAGATTTCTATACAGAAAAAGTAAACTGTTCAGAAAACAAACAGAAAAAAACCCTTCTTTCATTAACCAATACCATGGTTAATCATCGGACTTAAAATAAAGAATTTGGAAAATACAATGCTACTATTATTAAAAACTGCTCAAGCAATCAAAATTGTGAATGTAAGCATTTCCAATTTGCCAACATAACCCTTAGACGTATTCATGCCGGAAACATCTTGGCTGAGTTTTAACATTCCCTAGGAAAATGTTAAGTAAGTTATAGGTTTTCTTTCTTTCTTTCTTTCTTTTTTTTTTCACCATGTCAACTCTAAGATAACACTTAATTCTAACTGTGTATTTGCCGTGCCAGATCACATTGGACAGAAACCACTACCTTTAACAGATGGTTCTATTCTAGCCACAATCATATCACATTAACTTCCCAGCCTACCTATTAATATCCAACCAAATTAGAGCTTGGTGAGCTTCTGGCAGGTTTGTGACAGCCCCTAAAACCTGCAATTTTAAGTAATTATAGAAATTCTGGGCAGGAAGCCCTCTAAAAAGATGATCAGCTTCATTCCTTTCCTTTGAAACTTTGAGACCATCCCAAAGCCAGCGTTCTTTTTTCTATTTTAGCTTGGAGAGAAGAAAGGATATTAGTACGAAGAATCACTCCCTGTGCAACCAGAACCAGACTAGGTTCATTACATGTATGATCTCATTTAAGCCTTATATCTTCATGTAGTAGGAATTACTATCTCCATTTCACAGAGGGGTAAGTTAGCCTCAGAAAAACTAAGTAAGCTGATCAAGGATAGAGCGCATGTTAGAATTGGGGTCTGACCAAGAATCTGCAGAAACTAACACTCCTCTGTCAGCTTTCTCTGTCGCGGCCTAGGGCTGGCCACACAGACTTGCGAGAGCTGGGGGTGCACACTTCTTCCCAACTCCACATTTGGTGAGATCACCCCAGTAGCTTGAAATCTGCCATGGCGGGAATATCTAGACCATGCCAGCTGACAAACACTACACATCAGGGCTTTCTTCTTCAGATAGTCATTTACCAGCACACCATTATCTACAACATTCATATATATATTTTTTAAAGATTTATTTATTATAGAGTAGGAGAGTGTGCATGAGTAGGGGCAGGGGTGGAGGGAAAGAATCCTCAAGAAAACTCCCTACTGAGCGTGGAGCCCAATGTGGGGCTTGATCCCTGGACCCATGAGATCATGACCTGAGCCAAAAGCAAAAGTCAGATGCTTAACTGACTGAGCGACCCAGGTACCCCTCACATTCATATTCAGTATCTTTACCATATCCTAACTCATTACTGATTGCCTCAAGCATATGAATGAGTGACTGTCTACAAGACTACACACACTTTATATATTAGGAGAGAATGGGGGCAGATCCAGGGTTTGTGGGGCCTGAAATCTAAACAATTGGGAGGGGGCTCTCTTTTAGAAAATAAATATGAAATTACAAATATAACACTAAACAAAAATGTGAACAATTATTTAGTTGACAAAAAATACCAATGCAAATTACAAGTGTAAAAAGGCTAAAAAAACACAAAATATGAAAAATAATGTTTTTATTCAATTATTCCTACATTTTTTGGTTGTGTACTCTTTGGTCACCTTTTCATATGATAATGATTTTTTGATATTATTCTATGGAGGGACTGGAAAGATGATCTCGTCCTCCCTTTTGTGTGGCTGGCCAGATTTTCTTCTTATTTTTGATAGTCAGAAATGCATAAAAGCATGTGACTTAACAGGTTCTCTCTCATCTGTAGCACTACTATGCTTTGTACCTTACTCAGAAATTTTGATAAATCCTATCTTAAGCAATTCCCCTCAAAAGAGGGAAAAATGGGGGCGCCTTGGTGGCTCAGCGGGTTAAAGCCTCTGGGGGCGCCTGGGTGGCTCAGCGGGTTAAAGCCTCTGCCTTCAGCTCAGGTCATGATCCCAAGGTCCTGGGATCGAGCCCCACGTCGGGCTCTCTGCTTAGCTGGGAGCCTGCTTCCTCCTCTCTCTCTCTCTCTCTGCCTGCCTCTCTGCCTACTTGTAATCTCTATCTGTCAAATAAATAAATCTTAAAAAAAAGAGGGAAAAATGTATGACATATTTATAAGCGTACACACCAATTATGTTTTCTAGTATAGCTTTGATAGGAGAGAACTTACATTGTGACTAAGGATCAATTAGAACTCAATCATCCAGCTACAAGTTTAAATGTCTGGTGATGGAAGGAAATTTTACAGAGATTAGCTTTTGGTTCTGTACATTTCAATCATTATTTCTTCTCCACTGCCTACATACTTTCATGGCTGTCCTGTAGAACACATTAATAACCCAACATAGCTTTGGTCCTGCTGGGTGAATCAGCCAAGTATGTGTGATAGGACCTAGAAGCCATTTTTTTGCGGGGATGGCAGGAAGTAACTTAATTATACACAGAAGCAACTGCAGACCCTACACAGAGCCAGCTATACACAAAGTAAATATATGTCCAACCCTTTGTCTTCCATGCATTCAGCTACTTCTAATTCCACTCAACGTGAGGAAAAGAGAGATGGAGGAGAAGTTTTAGTGGAAGGAAACAGAGGTTCTAACCAATTGTGGTTAAAATACCTAACTTAGCAGATATTACAAACCACCTGGACACACGGTTCAGGCTCCTCCCATGGCCTTGGGAGGGCCCATACAAGTGAGGGAGCCTGAAATGTAAACTTCACAGTAATGCCCTGTATTGAGAGAATCATTGTCTCACCACGCAGTCTTTTCTTTCCCAATGGTTAATCCAAACATTTGACTCTTTCTGTCTGCAACCTTTTCCCAGTTCCTTGAACATTTATGGAGCATCCTTTGACTCTTCAGTCCCATTCTCTGGGGACCCTCATGCACACAGACAGAAGTCGGTGCTTTTCACGTTCATCACATATTCACAAACCCTCCATGTGAATGCAAACGCATCATAATTTTGCGTCTTGAAAGCAGCCCCCATGTGCAATGAAAGGGTAATAGTGTCAGGTATTTTTCTCTGATTGGAACTCTTCATTGGTAGAATCAATAGTTTATATGAACCTATAGTTTGTAAGAAGCTGTTTGTAGACTAAAAATATAGGACATCTATATAAATCTATCTAGCTACTCGTGGCAGTAACCCAAAAGTACTGCAAGTAAAAACATAAAGAAGTCATAGCAAATGATTTCTAGCTATTACTTGGGCTCATGCCACAGCACTCACCAGGAAGAGTGGCAACAACATACTTGCTTATAAAGTTATAGTATGCTGTGCCTGTCAAGCCTGGGAGTTGCCAGCAAGCATTTTAGGAAAATTTCCAAAGTTATTATTAGATATAATACAGACTTTCCTACCTAGTTTTCGGCCCTGAAATCTCTGACAGATGCTTTGGTGGTTACAGCGGCTGTAATGCTCGGCATCCCGATAGACAGCCTGCCCCGGCACCAGCAGCAGCAACAGACCAGTGTTTCACAGGAGGAATTTTTATTTTTATTTTTCAGATACTTCAAAACAAGGACAAGGTCATTCTCAATGCCATAACTTTTAGCTAAGCCATAACTTTGCCTTGTGTCTCAAAAGTACTGAGAGAAAGAAAAAAATACAACAAAACCCATCCAAAAAAAATCCAGTTGCCAAGAAAATAAGCCATTAAATTTAGTGTTAGGAACTCTGGATATCTGGATTACTGTTTCAAATTTAACCTCAGCATCACTACCAGTGCCTCCAAAAATCACAGGTAATACTTACTTTGCACTTGCTACTCATCAGGCCCTGAACTAAGTGCTTTCTACTAAACTTCACAGTAACCTCATTTCACAAATGAAGAGGACAAGACAGCAAAAGCATAATGAGCTTGACCTGGTTGTAATCAGTAAGTGTGGGCTGGGGTAGGGACCAGGGTTTGCCCTCAGGCAATCCAATTCCAGAGATAATTTGTTAAGGTCTGCTCTATACCGCCATGCAGCTCTGGTATCCTTGCAAAAACTTCTCTTGATCCTGAACTTGGAACAGTAATTAAAATGTAAATTATTAGTACAAGAAAGAAAAACATTTATGCTTTCCCTCTCTTAGTTTCTAAACAGATCTTCCATATGATGACGATTTCAGCACCAAATTTTGCATATGGTTTTTTAATGTTTAGTTTTCTTAGCATTTTAAAACAGCACTTCTTACATATTCAAAAGTAGATTGATTCAACAATACCGGAAAATAAATTCTTAAATCGATATTACAAGCCAAGTAAATGTAAACCTATATGAAGCTGTTAAGAATAAAAAGAGAATGAATTCACATATAAGCTGTTTTAAAAATATTCTCACCATCTGACTATATCTAGAGAGACATATATTCTGAGGACAAAAAGAATTATAGGAGAAACGAATGTAACATCGTGTGTCCACTGTATTAAAAAAAAAAGAATTTTAGGAAATCTTGAATTTGACACTGTAAGTTTGTTGTTGGTCACAGTATTGGTGTAGCCAGATATGAAACTATTTTCTGTGTGCTGCAGGACTGAAGAAAGAAGTAAATATATTGTCACTGTGGGTACAAGCTTTGGGAGAAGGGAAATGGAAGTATGGAACAGGGGCAGGGGAGGAAGAATCCTGCGGTGTTAGAATAAAGTTGATGGTAGTAGCATAGCAGTACTACACCACAGAGCTACAACAGTGCTCTACACATATGGGTGTATGTATGTGTACGTGTGTGTGTATGCTAGTATCCTTTGAAAGGGCCTAGAACCAATGATGCTCCATAGCAATGAGCAAACCTCGTGTCCAGGTCCAAGTTTTAGAACAAGGCCTGATTCCAAAAGGAATGTCCAGAGGCTTCTCTGGACAGGAAAGTCTAAGTTAACCCTGAAGTATCTAGTTGTGCCATAGAGACTGCGCTCAAACTGATGAGGACACATCAAAAAGGAACAGACACCAGCTCAGAAGGGCCCCCACTGGTAAAATTTGGTACAATGCGAACAGTGATGGGTAATGAAAAGAGTAGATTATAATAATAATGAATTGAAAAAGTATACTCATAAGAACATAGTGACTCTAAAAATATCTTTTCTTAAGGGGAGAGGAAGGAGAAGAAAGAGCAAAGCAAATCAAATAAATTTAAAAGTAATGATAAAATGGAAAACCAGAATTTACACATGCATAGCAATAACAAGAGCCGGTAACAGTCATCAGTGGGTACTAAAACCACTAGGTTAAAAAAAAGTGGGGAACTGGCAATTCTACAATCTCAAAGTATCACTGTACAGATTATATTTGAGTTAGAAAGGGGGGAAAGTTGCTTGACAGTGGAAAAATCATGCAGTTATTCCTTTTACCTTAACATCACCAGTAATGGATACACACTGACATTCTACGTCTCCTGAAGACCCAGCATTACCTTGTAGATATCCTGTCAAAAATGCTTAACATAAACCTAATCATGAGGAAACAATGAAAAACATCCAAAATGGAGGATATTCTGCACAACTAGACCAGCCCTTCCAGTAATACCAACATTATATAGAACAGCAGCATCATCAAAAAAAAAAAGGTGGAGACCTGTTTAATGTACAGGAAACTAAAAAAAGAGGATGAATAACACAGCATATAATCCTGGATTGGATCCTCTAGTGAAAAAAGAAGGAAATGATAAAAACAATGTTATTGGGACAACCAGGGAAATACGAGTAGACTATTACTTAATATTACTCTATCAAGATTGCTCTGTCAGTACTCCCGGATATTTTGCAGAGAACGTTCTGGTTTTTAGAATATCCATGCTGAAGCATTTAGAGATGAAGAGTCTTGATGTCCATAATAATTCTCAAATGATTTGGCATGAGAGTATATATACATATATGCATATTAATGATATTAATGTATGAGCATAAATATAGGAAACATAAATCCATATTCTACATACTTTAGAGTAAGAGACCTAATACTTGGGGGGAAAAGGTAATATTTAGCAAAATTAGGTAAGGGGGTATACGGATGTTTCTTGTACTATTTTTGCAGTTTGATAATGGGTTTGCCATTGATCAGAATAAAAAGTTGGGGGCTATTACAATGAAAGATATTTAGGTTCAGTTTGGAAATAAAGATCAGCAAGTTGCTAAGCGGGAGAATATATTGCTAAGGAGATGATGGATGGCAGAGTAGACAACCACGTCTCCGAAACAGCTCCAGGTGAGCAGTGGAACAGAACGAGTGAACTCACAAGGTTCTATTTAGTGTTATAATGCGTAAACTATGAAAAACAGAAAGAGGAAAAAATATAAAATAATGTTAGCTTGATTTGAATTTAAATTTTTATTTTTAGTTTTTCTCTTTGAACACAGTGATATGATAGCCACGACCTTGGGTCAAATTCATAGATTATCTAGTTCAAAGTTCTCTAATTTTTAGTTTAAAAGTTATAAATGTATTTTACCCATCAAAAGATAGAAGTTAAAGGAAATCTTATTATGAGATATATATATATTTTTAAAGATTTTATTTATTTATTTGACAGAGAGAGACACAGTGAGAGAGGGAACACAAGCAGAGGAAGTGGGAGAGGGAGAAGCAGGCTTCCCGCCGAGCAGGGAACCTGATGCGGGGCCCGATCCCAGAACCCTGGGATCATGACCTGAGCCAAAGGCAGACGCTTAATGACTAAGCCACCCAGGTGCCCCTTGTTATTATATTTTTATTACAGCTATACTAAACACGAATTTTCTTAAATCCTCTTTGGTTTTTTTTTTGTTTGTTTGTTTTTTAGAGATCTGAACCACCTACTGTTACAATGATTTTTATAATGTGGCTACTGCATGGGAAAGTGATTCTTTTTCCTTATTATATATTATCTGCCTCTTTAGAACTCCAAAGATTTCCTTTGTGTTCCTTCTCAGGGATCTGATGAACAAGTATGTTTAGTACTATCCATATGCTGTAACATTTTATAGTTTTCAATCATATTCCCTTGGGTTTCCAGCTTGAAGAAATGACATCCTGATCTTTTTAATGGGCCTTGCTATTGCCACTTCAATATCACCACACTTACTTCTTTTTTAAAGATTTATTTATTTGAGAGAAAGAGAGAGAGAGAGAGAGAGTGAAGGGAAAGGCAAAAGGGGAGGAGGAGGGAGAGAATCCTAGGCAGATTCCCCGATGAGTGGGGAGCCAGAGGCAGGGCTCGAGCCCATGACCCTGAGATCATGACCTGAGCCAAAATCAAGAGTCGGTCGCTCAACCAACTGAAACGTCCAGGTGCCCCTCACCTCATTCACTTTTAATTGTCCTTCTTCAACCTTCCCCATGAGTTAGTAATATTCTCTAGAAGCAAAACAACTAGAAGAGAACATAATTCTCCAAATATTTAGGTTCCATTCCTGAGACCTTGATTTCCAGTAGTTAATTTTTTTTAAACTAAAGAAAAACTTTATTTGCAAATGTAACATAGTTTAAAACTTTGAGGGACAAAATGTGTTTTCTTAAAGTAGAAATGGACTCTTGGAAATTATAATCGTATAACTATAATTTAGATTTTATCCCCTAAAAGTATTCTATTACACATACATACAGCAAAATTGAACTCCCATGGTCTCTAAACATTCAGAATTTATTTCTGATACTTTTAATTCTATAATATAATCCTCAGATATAAAGGTTGAGAGGAGTCAAAAATCAATTTATAACCTGCTTATCCTTATAGAGAAATATTGCCAACCAGGGCAAAGCTTGTCCAACCCTCACAGTTGGTGAGCCAAAGGAAGGTCAAGCCCTTCCATTTCAGAAGCCACAGTGTAGAATAGTGATCAGAGGCTCTCAGGTCTGGAGATGCTTTCCATGTAGGTGGGAAGAGTCCCAAGCTGTCAATGACTACCTGTCCTCATTCATCCTCGGCATGTGTGTGAGCTGCACGTAGCTCCCTCAGCAGCTCTGACAAAGAATCTGAGTTGATTCCAACCTACACGTTACTGAAAACAGCATCTTGCATGGCTCTATGAAACCATATAAAACTGAAGACTGATTTAGAATGAAACTGTGTTTTCAGAGATACTGAAAACTAGTCTGAGAAAAATGTTTGGAACAAAGACAATGATACTTAGAGATATTATAAGCCGCAAATCCTTTGGGACTACAAAATCATAGTATTAGAACTTAGAGGAACATCAAGAAATTATTTGATCTGGTTTTCTACCTTCAACCATTTGTAATAGTAAAGGTTGTAAGAGAGTAAATAGGATTCTGTTTTGAAGATCTTTAGGACACATCCTCACTCCTTCTAAGGGTCAGTGATGTTCTTCCCCTTCACCTCTATCTTCTCATGCCTTAACATCCCAATCCTTATTTTTTCCCTCCTTCTCATTGGACCTGTATTCCATAATGATCTTATCTTCTTTGAATCAATATGCAGCACAATCTATCAGGCAGTTCTCCAAGTGTGGTCTGGAGACCCCTCAGGGTCAGTAGATATCTCTCAGGGGGGTCTATGAACTCAAAACTATTTTCATAATCCTCAAACATTTTTGTGTTTGCTTTTTTCACCTTGTTGACCTTTGCATTGATGGTGCAAGAACAATAGTGGATAAATCTGCCGATGCCTTAGAGGAGTAAAGGCACTGGCACCACCCCACACCAGAAGTTCTTGTCTTTACCACTATGATGCACAGTTCAAAAATTTTTTAATCTTAAGACTGTCTTTTAAAAAGCAGAAAGGTGTTTCATTTCATGAAGTCAACCCTTCCATAAACATCTTTTGAATATTGTCTGTGACAATATTGAAAGTACACATAAAACATATTTTCTATATACAATAGTATCATGATTGTCTCAAAAAACAAAACAAAACACGGGGCACCTGGGTGGCTCAGTGGGTTAAAGTCTCTGCCTTCGGCTCAGGTCATGATCCCAGGGTCCTGGGATCGAGCCCCATATCGGGCTCTCTGCTCAGCGGGGAGCCTGTTTCCTCCTCTCTCTCTCTGCCTGCCTCTCTGCCTACTTATGATCTCTGTCTGTCAAATAAATAAATAAATAAAATCTTTCAAACAAAACAAAACAAAACACAACACAACCTCTGTATGATTAAGCTGTGAATTTAAATAGCCACTTTTTTTTTCCTGGAACACCATTTTTATTTAAGAGAGTGACTGGCAGACAAACTACAGTTTCAGACTTGACAATTTGGCAGATTTAACAAAAGGAAAGCAGAAGTGAATTGTCAAAAGGAAATTGACAAATTTTTAGGTCAATAATAAAATTCAAAAATTTCAGGTAAAAATTAATATTTTGGAAAACTAATATTTACTAAAGTTTGCCAGCTTTGCAAGACTTGTCTGATGAGATTGATATTAACCTTAATGAATGTAATTTTAGATATTTTATAAGGAAATGTATCAGTATTTGAAAGATTTGCTTATACCAGAAAACCAGTATTTTTCAAGTGACTAATGCAGGATCTTACAGAATCATGAATAGTTATAAGATCCATTCAAAGTGGGTCGCCTGGGTGGCTCAGTGGGTTAAGCCTCTGCCTTCGGCTCAGGTCATGATCTCAGGGTCCTGGGATCGAGTCCCGCGTTGGGCTCTCTGCTCAGCGGAGAGCCTGCTTCCCTTCCTCTCTCTCTGCCTGCCTCTCTGCCTACTTGTGATCTCTCTCTGTCAAATAAATAAATAAAATCTTTAAAAAAAAATCCATTCAAAGTATAGAGAGATCATGCATTTCTTATAACACAGTATGAAAAGCTCACTGATATGGTTTCAGACTCCAACATGGCTACTAATATTTGAAAAATTACCACTTATCAAATTCAAATGGATACGAAATGGAATACCACACAGCATGAAAAAGGAATGAATTATTCATGCATGGGATGACAAGAATAAATCTCAAAGACCTTATGTGCCGAGAGAGTGAAAGAGACCAGTTTCAAAAAGCTAGGTACTATATGATTCTACTCATATAAAAGTCTGGAGAAGGCGAACTACAGCGACGGGAACAGCTCACTGGTCACCAAAGGTTAGGGACACACAGAGGGTGAGAGTAGAAGGGTTCAGCACAAAAGAGATTTTTAGAGTGATGAAACTGAACTATGACTGTGATTGTACTTATATAAATCTACATATATATTAAAATTTCTAGGGGCACCTGGGTGGCTCAGTGGGTTAAGCTGTTGCCTTTGGCTCAGGTCATGATCTCAGGGTCCTGGGATCGAGCCCCGCATCAGGCTCTCTGCTTGGTGGGGAGCCTGCTTCTCCCCCTCTCTCTCTCTGCCTGCCTCTCTGCCTGCTTATGGTCTCTCTCTGTCAAATAAATAAATAAAATCTAAAAAAAAAATTCTAGAACAAAAAAAGTCCATTTTACTCTATTTTAAAAATAAAAAATCTCATAGCACAATGTTAGTTCACAGAAGATACTCAGTAATAGCCATATTTATAAGTAGAAAATTTAAAATCCCAAGCACTGTTTTTAAGACACTTACTTAATCTGACTCTTTTATTAGATTCTATACTTAGAGGTAAAACAAACCCCCCAATATTTCCCCTGATGACACTTAAGCTCAGGTATATTTGGAACTGCTAGTATTGTGAAAATTATATGAAAGCTCAAATCCTGAAGTTGGCCTCCAGTCTGGCTTCTAACTATAGGAAAGCAGATATAATCCATTCTATCATCACTGTCCTAAATACCACAAAGTTCCATTTGTTAGTGCCACCAGCGTTTGATGAAGGTACTGATTAGCTGTTAACTTTTACACTGAGTGATTGCTCCCTCTTGGTCTTGGGCCAATACCTACCTATCTATACCCTGTTCTCTCATTTAAATCTCAGAACAATCCTACCAGTGAGGTCAAATCATTCTAAGATCACATAGCTCAGAGTCAGACCACACAATGCATACATGTAGCCACTGTGTGAAGCCAGCCCTCATTCTATGTTATCAAGGCCCAATATTTACCAAAAATAGATGTAACAGGAAAACTGTCTTTTATCCTATGTCCTGTAAGTCACAAGTCTTTTAAAACTCACTTTCAGGGGCACCTGGGTGGCTCAGTGGGTTAAGCCTCTGTCTTCGGCTCATATCATGATCCCAGGGTTCTGGGTTCAAGCCCCGAGTCTGGCTCTCTGCTCAGTAGGGAGCCTGCTTCTTCCTCTCTGCCTGACTTTCTGCCTACTTTTGATCTCTGTCAAATAAACAAAATCTTAAAAAAAAAAAAAAAAGAACTCACTTTCAGAGAATTTTCTATTCTAAACAATTTGATCAAAGATTCACTCTCATTGTGAAAATTCAAATCAAGATGTCAAAATCTCCAAAGATAATCTGGCAACTTTATATTCCTAATATTTTTTGGATTATGGGTGATAGAATTGGGACAGGAGACTAAAATAAAACATGAAGAAAGTCTAACTCCATCCTGTGATCAAACAAATCTGCACATGATTCCTGGACTTCATCATACTCTATACCTCCTATTTTCCTAAAAATCATCCTTTTTAACATCTTTCCTATTATAGTGTGTTTGAAAGGGTAACATAGGATCTCACTGTCCAAACTTCCTGACTTAAAGTCCCATTTTTGTATATTGTTACATTTTACATGAACCACATAATTTTTTAAAAGTTTGTTATGAACTATTTAAAAACTGTAAAGAATGAACTATAATTTCTCATTATTATTTATTGGCAAGGGGATAGCGTCACTGGAGTTTGTGTGATCCTTGTGTGTAATTCCTGTTAGGGAATGAGCTGTCGGAGTTTTAATGGTAGAGAAGTTGGTGAAAAACATTAAAACACGTATGGCTGCATGCCCCTTTAACATGTCATTAGATTTACAAAGCAAATGAGAAAACCATCTGACTTCGCTGTGGCTCAGCACAGCAGCTGGACAACTTTGGTCCTTTTAGGAGACATGTATCGTGACACCCAATCTTACAAAGGAGAAACTCTGACAGCATGGCTGGGAAAAGCTAAAATTATCAGGGCTCTTTCTTACCTGGTTTTCATTCCTAATTCTTGGACTGCTGATAGAGGAAAGCCTTCACTATCAAATAACCCTCTATCCATCTGGGGAAACAGTAACACATATCACAGTCTTTTTTGGATTCTGATGTACTTAATAATAAGAAGAACTAATACTGATTGTGGTCTAGTATCAGGCAAAACCCTAATGGCTTCACATGCACCTTGAATAAAAGGAGGAGTTTTAAGATAGTCCCTGAGTAGTATACTGTTACTCGTGAGACTCAAGCTTTATGGCTCCCCAAACAATTCATGAAGATCCACACAGTGCCAAAGGCCTGGGAACTGCTTATACCATCTGAAGAGGCTTCCCCACCCCAACCTGTTGAAACCTCCCTCCTTCATGGAAGTCCTAGCTCAGGTTCTACAGAGCCTCCTCATCAGCCCAGCTTGACATGTGCTGTCCCTTCTTGAAGTCTAGTAGCTCAGGGCTCATGGACAGGTGTCCCTGAAGACACCTAGGATCAGGCCTGTGCCCCTCTTTCCTAGAGCGGACCAAGAAGGATAGGCCTTGTGAAACTATACTTGTAGACATGCTCACCCATGTGCCTTTTCTCTCTGTAGAAGGAACCATAGGTTTCATTTGATCATTAAAGGGAATCCTAACCCTTGGGGTTTAAAAACCATGTTAGGTCTAATCTATTCCATCTGCTCTGTCCCATTGCCTTCACCTCATGTCAGCTGCTTGCCCCTGAACACTGCAATTTTTCTGTCCCACTCCCCTGCCTTTGCCCCCCGCCCCACCATATTCCATCTTCCACAATGCTACTAGAGTGATCCTCTATTTTATTTTTTTTTAAGATTTTATTTATTTATTAGACAGAGATCACAAATAGGCAGAGAGGCAGGCAGAGAGAGAGGGGGGAAAGCAGGCTCTCAGCTGAGCAGAGAGCCCAATGCAGGGCTCGATCCCAGGACCCTGATACCATGACCTAAGCCAAAGGCAGAGGCTTAAGCCACTGAGCCACCCAGGCGCCCCTAGAGTGATGTTTCAAACACATAAATCTGATGTTATATTCAAGTCTGTGATCTGGTACACACTTCAGAGTGTGTTGAACACAAGAAGGGCTCAGTAAACACCCACTGAAGAAATGGAAGGATAAATAAATGGCTTATAGTCTGAGTCCTCAGCCCAGTAATAAACCTCCTTGACTTGCTCTCTGTGATGCCTGAAGACCCTGGAACCTACGGGCTTGGCGCTGTAAGTGTAATGAGATATACGCTACTGGGCCAAAAGAAAATCACAATCTCCAATTTGTGAAGTGATTACATTACAAAATATGCTTCTCGTCCAAGTGCCACACATAAACAGATTACAGTAGCTCGGTTAGGAGGCAAATGCTATTGAGTTAATTTATTATCATGGTTTTTAAAGACTTATTTGTTTATTTATTTTAGAATGGCCAGGAATGTCTTCCTTTGGGGAGAAGATTTCAAAGAGGGGTTACACGAATGAATATACTATTTTAACATATAACCATAGATAAGAAGCAAAGTTGTAATCAAGAAGCAGAAAACTTTAAGGGATTAAAATTTCATACAAACTTTTTTTTTTTCAGTTGCCAGTATCAGATGTCATAACTTTGACTTTCAGACAGAAACAGACTGCCTGTACTCCAGGTCAGGCTGACACAAACTCATCCTTGCACCCAGAAGTTCAAATTCCCATGTTACATTTTATCTATATATGAATAGAACATCAAGCAGCCGTAAATTTCTATTATAGTCCAGAACAGCCCCCAGAAAAAACTGCCCACGTTTTCCAGTTAGCACAAAAGAGCCCAGGACACTGCAACATGGCTGAAGTTGTCCCTCTAATAGCCTCAAACCCTCAAGTTCCCTGAGACCCAAAGGACTTTTCTTTTCTTTCCCTTCTTTCTGTGTGCATGTGTGAAACATCTTTCTGTTTTCTTAATTCTTAGAACCTGCATTTATTGGTTTCTTCCCGGGTGACTTTATGTACATTTTTCTCAACAAAATGCATTTAATTTAAAGAACCCTCAAGTATATTTCCATTTGTAGATGCTGTTACCTTATTTTTTCCCCAGTTTCACTGAGAGACAGTTGACATACATCACTGAATAAGTTTCAACAGTACAGCATGATGGCTTGATTTACATATATTGTGAAATGATTACCACAGTAGGTTCAACTAATATCTCACTTTTTATATAGATACAAAAAGAAAGAAAGAAAGAAAGAAAGAAAGAAAGAAAGAAAGAAGAAAGAAGAAAAAAGGAAAAGTTTTCTCCTTATGATGAGAACTCATAGGATTTACTCTCTTAATAACTTTCCTGTGCATCATGCAGCAATGTTAGCTCTGGTCGTCATGTCATACATTATAGCCCTGGTTCTATCATTATAACTGAAGTTTTGTACCTTTTGACCTCTTAGGTTGTTTCTACCCTTTGGCTGTTGTAAATGATGTTGCTATAAACATGGGGATAGGGTGCAGACATCTTCTGGAGTATGTATTGTTTCCTTCGGATGTATTAAAAGTGAAATTGCTGGATCATATGGTAGTTCTATTTTTAATTTTTTGAGGCTCTTCCATACTGTTTTCCATAGTGGGTGCGCCAATTTACAATCCCAGCAACAAAGTACAAGGGTTCACTTTTCTCCTCATCTTTGTCAGAATTTATCTCTTATCTTTTTGATATGGCCATTCTAACAGGTATGGAGTGACATCTCACTGTGGTTTTAATTTATATTTCCCTAATGAGTAGTCATGTTGAGAATCTGTTCATGTACCTGTTGGCTTGGTATAACTTCTTTGAAGAAATGTCTATCCAGGTCCCTAAAGCTCTTTTAATCTTAAAGCCAATTTAAGCCATGTCCAACATGAGGCTCCCAGCCTGGAGCTACTCAGAGCTGTCTAGAGCCCCCTGGCTCCTGGTCTGCATACCATGTAGCTAAGTCTTAAGACTTCAAGATCACTGAGGTCCAAATTAGCAAAATGGTGATCACAGAGCCATAATCTCCTGCTTTAGTGGCTGTGGTATTGAAGTAAGTTTTCCTTCGATAGCAGCTATACCAGACACAGAAAAGGTAGGTATATAACTGAGAAGATCCCAGGGTTGGAGGAAACCAGAATAAGATGTTCAGGTCTACAGAGTATTCATATAAATCTCATTAGTTAAGGACTACCTACATTAAAGAGCTAAAACAAGAGCTAACAGCATCGGTAATCACAGCTGCTGTGTGTGGGGGAGGCTGGTGGGTGGGTACAGAGGTGGAGGCCGAGAGAGACTCAGGAAAGAGAAATGGTCTAAGCTATGCTCTTAATTAGAACAATTAGTGATCATATTTTTATTTTTGCTCTATAGTTATTCAAGTTAAAATACTGGCAGATAATGATTTTTTAAAAATTCACTCTTCATATTCCTGAATAATTTTTTTTTCTAAAGTAATTCAGGAAGAACAAGGTATAGTCCACATGAGTGATGAGGAGGAAACTTGGTGATTCAGAAAAGGATGTCAGAACAGAACAGGTAAGGACTGGCAGAGGACTATCCAGCACGGGGAATCAGAGCTCCAGGAGGGTAACAAAGGTATCCCTACGTTGGAACAGTCCAGAACCTAGTGCTGCAGCCTGAGGAGGGTAAGGAAGGCTTCCACACTGAGGCATGGAGTTCATCCTGCAAATGGGCTCTTGGGAAATGGGTGGAATGAAGAGTACTTCCACATGGAGGGACTGACTGTGGGTGAGGTTGCTGGCAGTCCTGTGGTGTATGACAGCCTAGGTAGGGTAAAGAAAGCATGTGTATGGGGAAAAAATGATAGTGGCAATGGGAGATTGGTCACAAAGGAACAGATAAACCAAGTAGATATATTAAAAAATAATTGGGGGCGCCTGGGTGGCTCAGTTGGTTAAGCAGCTGCCTTCAGCTCAGGTCACGATCCCAGAGTCCCAGGATCGAGTCCCACATGGGGCTCCCATCTCTGCCGGGAGTCTGCTTCTCCCTCTGACCTTCTCGCCTCTCATGCTCTCTCTGTCTCTCTCTCTCAAATAAAATCTTTAAAAAATAAGTAAATAAAAAAAATAATTGGAGAGTCTGGGTGGCACAGTTGGTTGAGTGTCCCACTCGGTTTTGGCTTGGGTAGTGGTCTTAGCATCATGAGATCGAGCCTGAGTGGGGCTCTGAGTTCAGCACGGAGTCTGCTTGAGACTCTCTTTCCTGCTCTCCTCTCTCTCTCAAATAAATAAATAAATAAATAAATCTTAAAAAAAATCTTAACAACCAGTTTCTAACTGTGGAGAAGTGAGTTAAAAAATAGTGAAAGGAAGGTACAAAAATAAATGTGAATGCACATGTGTATACATTTGTCTGTGTGGGCATGTACTGCCATATGTATGCTCTGTCCACTGAGAGGACTTGATACCAACAATATCCCCAAAGGCAGTGAGCACATCTATCACCCAGATCTTGGTTCTAAATACCATCCACTGAAGAAACTGGGACTCCAGGAGAAAAGGCTGAAATCAGGACTGCAGTAAGGGAAGTATAAGATAAACCTGAAATATCTTACTATGCCATAGAGCAAGGAGGTATCAAAAAATTGTGGGTCTCCTGAGTCATATGGACACAGGAGCCAGCTTGAAAGAGCCCTTGCACCCTAATCTGGGACAATTTACACATCAAAATAAATGATGATGATAAAGGATTATAACTGAATAAATAAAATGGGAACCATGATGTATATGGATAGAAATAAAGAAATGGAGAATCTGATGAGGAATGTGATATTTTTATGGTTTCAAAGTATCTCCCTACAAGATGATTACTAGTTGTAAAAGGGAAGGAAAAGAGTAACTCTGTGGAAGAAAAGCTGGAACAACACCAACATTACAAAGAAATTAAAGTGAACATCATCACTAATAGGAGAAATTAACATCACCTGAGACCTGGCAGAATTCAATCAGAGGAACAGAGCATTGATTCCATATTATTCCTGTCCGAAATTCGTAACCTAAAATTAGATGAAACATTTAAAAAATCCAAATTGGTCTATAATTTTCAAGAGTCAAGATCATGAAAATTAAACAAAACAAAACAACAAAACCACTGGCAAACTATTCTAAGTATAGGAGACTACATAGACATGGTATCTAAATGAAATGAAAGATTTTGAAATAGATCACTTTACTAAAAATAGATTCTTTACCTATTAGGACAACTTCTAAAACCTGAATCATATCTGAAGAGAAGATGTAGAAATACATCTATGTTAAATTTCCCAGTTCTGGTGATTGTATTCTAGGATACTTACTTGTTTATAAATACCAAGATATTCCTAGGAAATAGGATAACTCACTCAGAAAAACAAATGTTGTTGATATTATATTACACATTTTCTATGCATTCGATTGTGTTTAAGAATTTTTTTAAATGTCTTTTAAATGAGATAAATATGTAAGTCCTTCTATGGCAAAGTTATAAGATATATGCAATAAAATACTAAATGGAAATATTAAGGTACAGAATATATCATATAATACTATTTGTGTGCCTGCAAACATATATATGTATTTATGTATGTTTGTGTGTGTTTTGTTTTAGATTTTTGTTTTGTTTTACTCTGAAACAAAGCACAAAATCCATTAGCAAAGTTTGTTTAGAGGAACGAAGGTTAGGGGTTTGGGGGAGAGGAAAGAAAGATTTTACATTTCATTACAAATTTTTCTATATTAGGTTCTCTCACATTATGTTTTAGTTTAAAAATTTTAAAGTTTGGCTTAATAAAATAAAAATAGTACAAAATAAAATTTTAAAGCATAATTCTGATCATAATATTATTTGTATTTCCCAATACTAGTATCCTTCCTCTAAAATTTGACAGACTAGCAGAAACAAAAAATATCACCACTGGAGACCCATGCTTAGCACAGAACCTGGTACATAGGCGGCAACAATCACATATTGTTGAACAAATGCATGAACCAGTAATTCATACTCATAACCATTACCAGCCATATGATTTCATTATTTATTTTCTTTTTGAAACAAAGAAGATCTGTATGTATTGTCATGTCTGTAATATATAGACTTTATTCAAAGTAACAAAGTTCTTCTGAGGACATTACAAGACTAAGAACGTAGAATGAGAGATCGCAATTGGAAAAGAGCCCATGTGGGGCTCGATCCCAGGACTCTGGGATCATGACCTGAGCCGAAGGCATATGCTTAACCAACTGAGCCACCCAGGTGCCCCTGTAATATGTTTTTGAAGAAAGGAGAATGTTTGAAGTATGAGAAAGAAATAGATTGTGATTCCCATTTAGCTCCATTATGCTGATGCCCCATGTTTAGGACACTGGTCTAGGAGGATTTTGGCTTGATAAATAGGGTTTCTATATTCAGGGACAAACAGAAAAAATGAGCATATGTGAGAGAAGGTGCCATACATTATTCAAGATAAGGCATGCTGGAAGATAAATAAGAGCCCAAGTAATAGATATTGCTAAATGTTGAAAGGATAACGTAATATCCTTCATGCTTGGGCTTGGTGCACAGGCTGTGGGGTTTGTTGTTGAAAAAGGAATCCCATAACAAACTGTCATTTTGAAAGTGGCATTGTGCCTTTTTCAGTCATTTGGCTGTATCAGTAACTCACATTTATTCCATATACAGTGGGTAATTTATGCCTTTATCGGAAGCAGAAGAAAAGCCAAACAGTAAGGTGAGGTGGTGAGAAACCAACACAAAAAAGTCTTTTGTGGTTATCTCTATAACATTATCAATTTTCTTTGAATCAATGTGTCACAGCACAAGACCTGGCTGACCGATAGCTAACCCTTTCCCTGTCTTGTTAGACAGCTAAGTGGCATTAAATCTACTAGACAATTGATACAGTCATACCCTGATACAAGGTAAGAATTGATTAAGCAAAAAAAGCAGCATAATAGTTATCATCAGTATCAAACATTTGGAAACAATGCCTATTGATTCCCTTTTGTCACTGACATTACTCAGGGAGGAAACCACAAAGACATACATTAATTTAGCTGAATAATATAGGTGAAAGACTTTAATATCTTCAGAGTGCATTTCTGCTCCCAAGATGTTTTGCCATTTGAAGAAAATCTGACAAAGGGTCAAATTATACAAATTATCTGCAGAGTTAGGTAACTAACATAGGATAAACTATTTTTCTTATTGAGATGTAATTGACATGCAACATTATATTAACTTCAGGAGTACAATATAATGATGGGGCATTTGTGAAGATAAATTTATTTTTAAAGTATGGAAGGTACATTTTGAAACAATATGTTCCATAATGTGTTTTCAGATAAAGAACTTCTAAGTGCAAAGCAATGCATTTAGTGGTTAGTCTGGAACAAAAAACAGTTACTGAGCAAATATGCTAACAGTGTCCAAACAGTCTGGAAAAATGGAGAAAAGGAGATATTTGTTGCCCTTTTCCAGATTAATAATTGGACATATTGCTTTGCATTTTGAAGTACTTTAGCTAAAATGTATCTGGAGGCTGAAGAAAAGTGCAACAAACATTGTATTATAAAATACAGCTAACATAAGTATAAAAATAAGTTTATATTTTTTCCAGTCTCATGGACACATTGTACTATACAGCACCTAAACCCCTTAACCTCGGGGTGCCCGGGTGGCTCAGTGGGTTAAGCCTCTGTCTTCAGTTCAGGTCAGGATCCCAGCGTCCTGGGATTGAGCCCCATATTGGGCTCTCTGCACAGTGGGAAGCCTGCTTTCCCTGCTCTCTCTGCCTACTTGTGATCTCCCTCTGTCAAATAAATAAAAATAAAATATAAAAAAAAAACAAAATAAAAAAACCCTTAACCTCTTTTACCACAATAAATAAATAAATAAAAACACAAAGTCCCAATTCTAATAAGACAGTCTCTGAGACTAAGTTATTTTTAAAAATTATTTTTACTAACATGTAATGTATTATTTGCCCCAGGGGTACAGGTCTGTGAATCATCAGGCTTGCACACTTCACAGCATTCACCATAGTACATACCCTCCCCAATGTCTACCATCCAACCACCCTCTCCATCTCCCCCACCCCCCAGCAACCCTCAGTTTGTTTTGTGAGATTGAAAGTCTCTTATGGTTTGTCTCCCCTCTTGATCCCATCTTGTTTCATTTTCTCCTTCCCTACCCCCCAAACCCCCCATTCTGACTTTTGAATTCCTCATATTAGAGAGATCGTATGATAATTGTCTTTGAGACTTAGTTTTTTACAGAACTCCAAATATGACCTGTAAGTTGGTAAAGGAGGATCTGAATATTGCTCTGTAGAGGCCGCCTAGGTCCCGAGTGTTCAGCCTACATCACAGTACCACATGTACGGGCTGGGGTTAAAGTAGGAGCTATCCCTATGAACACTGGAGAACCAAAGAAGATTATCTTCCTCATGGGAAGTAGCTATATTAGTTTCCCTTTTCTTTATGAGGGACATCTCTTCTCAGAAAAAAATAAGGGAAAAGAGAGTCGGGAAGAAATTAAAAAAAAAATTCCATAAGAGTGTTTCTATTGTTTAGAAAGATACAGCCTCATTGGGCATGCCCAAACTGTATTTCCAGAGAAAATTTCATTCTTCGTTAGATTAAAACTAGGGTCGTTGAGCATCCTTTTCAACATGTCAGGGATCAGCCAACTCTGGCCCGGACAGAGCGTTTTAAGGCAGAGATTTGGAAATATGGCGAGGGCTGTGAGTAGTTACAGAGTCCACAGTTACAGCTGTTCAGATATATAAATAATGCCAACCACTATTAGGACAACTTTTTCATGATAATGTGGTTTCATTTTTCATAGATTTTGTGAGGATTTTTCCAGAGTCTAAGTCTACACTACTGGTATAAAGTACATGGTCAAGGATCTCTAAAACCATAGTTTCTAAAGAATCCCCTAATTGAGAATCATGTGGTTTATCTCCAGTGTTAATAATGAGCTTAAAACTGTTTCATGTGTGTTTGAAAGAGCTGAACAGTTTGTGCCAGTAGATTCTGGGAAACGCTAGTTTTCCAAGTAAGTACTTATGAGACTCCTATTAAATAAAAGCAACACATTGCTAACATTGAGGCTTTAAGCTGCCCGCCTGAGCAGCCAGGAATTTGGGCAGTTATGGCTATTACTGTAACTCTCATAGTCATCCTCATCCAAAACAATGGAATCATTTGCTAAACCCATTGCCCTCGACACTCAGCCATTGTAGTTATTTGCATATCTACTTCCCAACTAGATGACCAGTACCCTGAACACTAAGATATTTTATTAATTTTTCAATCACTATATATACAAGCATATAGTAAATACTCAGGAATAAGTTTTGAATGATTGACAAGAAGAACACTAGAGTACGATAAACACCTCACATATTTATCTGGTAATCTTGACAGTTCAGAATTCAGCTGAGCACCAGAAAATGTGCCTCTTCACACCTCCACATCTACCCTTCAAAAAAGCATCAGAAGATTAAAGGTTCTTTATTATTCTTTTTTTTAAGATTTATTTACCTACTTGAGAGAGAGAATTTGTGGAGGGAGTAGGGGCAGAGGGAGAGGGGGAGAGATTCCCAAGCAGACTGTGCTGGGTGCAGAGCCTGACTGGGGCTTGATCCCATGACCCTGACACCATGATCTGAGCCGAAACCAAGAGTCTGGTGTTCAACTGCATCACTCAGGTGCCCCTAAAGATTCTTAAGAAAGTCCCTGAGGTCTCAAAGATTTAGCATGGAAAAAACTGAGACATAAACTCCTTAAGGGCAGGAGGTTTTTCTGCTTTGCTCACATCAATATATTTAGGGCCTTTACTGAGCAGAATAGATGCTCAATAAAGATGTGTTGCATAAATGACTACAATGATGGTTATGACTTTCCTAAATGAACAGAGAAATGAAAATAGTTGAACTTAGAACAAGGAGCTAGAGTTACTGTAGACATGGACATCTGTGACACAGACCAGCTGGCGTCATAGGATACCAGCAGACTACAGAAAAACATGGTCAAAAATGCAGAACCATGACAAGTTGGAACCATTTCTTTTAGAAGCAAGCAGATTCCAATCCCTTACTAGACCCTGTGCATTATCACCATGCAGTTCAACAACTGACATTTGCATTAGGGATTCTGAGTCAAATAAAAATGTAAAAGCCAGTCAATGTCTAGAATATTAAAAAAAAAAAAACCTACAGAGGAAGATGATGCACTAAAGATGATAAAAAATTTAAAAAAAATTTTTTATTTTATTTTTTCAGTGTTCCAAGATTCATTGTTTATGCACCACACCCAGTTATCCATGCAATACATGCTCTCCATAATACCTGTCACTGGGTTACCCCATCCTCCCACCACCCTCCCCTCTAAAACCCTCAGTTTGTTTCTCAGAGTCCACAGTCTCTCATGGTTTGTCTCACTCCCCCCACCCCCATTTCCCTCAATTCACTTTTCCTAAAGGAACACTTTCATCCATTATTGTTTGAATTAAATACTGGATGGGAAAGATTGTTCTGAGAATAGTTCAAGAGATGATGTGTTCTGGTTGTTCTCTGCTACTAGATCCTCTTTGCCCATTCTGTATGGGAAGAAGGGAGAAGCTGGAGTATTTCTTTCAGTCTCCCTCCTTGCCTACATCCGGTGATGGCATCTTTTTAGGGTAACACATTCTGTTGAGTAGTCTCCCTTTCAGCATCCAATTTCAGCTCTCACCAAACTTAAGATACCTTCATGAACTGCCTCCCCCTTCTCCTTTAAGAATGGGACCATTTATGGTTGGCCAACAGGATCCTTGACATGTATTGCTGGCTCCCTTCCACCTTACCACACCTCAGCAAACTGGTCCTTCATTAAATTCTTTATGTAAAACCCAGCTGATTAGCTTTTAATCAAATTGTTTGATCCACCATAGAATAGTCAGGTCTTCTTACTTTGGATGAGACTTAAAACCAATTATGTCAGCCATAAGTTAATTATCAAACCAACCCATCTCTATTTCCTCCTACTACATGAAAGTGCCCTATATCTCACGATAGTGGTAAAGAAGAAAAAGACAAAGGCAATTTGTGACCAGCAGCAGCAAGTGTTCTCTTGTTTCAATAATACCCAGGCTGGTGAGCAAATACAGATGGGCTAGTGACTTCTGCACATCAGTCAAGGCCACTTTATTCTTTCAAAAGGAATGAAAAGTAATTGCAGATGCATCTTTAAATTATTTTGAAATATTTCTGGAGAAAGCTTCAGAGAAATGCACATGAGGGAGAGGAGGCAAAAATATTTTTAACAGAAAAAGGTCACAGGTGTAGCTCCACCAATTTTGAAGTAGACTACACAAGAAGATCTTGTATTTGGTGATTTAGAGATGCAAACAGAATTAAGGGACGGAATAGGGGAAATTACATGACCTCCCAGCATAGGTAGATAGCAACCTGGCACCAGGGCTAGAGCTCTTACCCACCCTGCCTGGAACAGAGGGAAACATGGTGAATGAATGGAAAGAATTCCAACTTTCCTAGAGGAGACATTTTGGTTAAGGCACGTAGGCAGTTTTAAGTGAGATAGGGAGGATGAAAAGTACCATATTAATTCCCCATCATGCTGTGGTTTGAAGTCTGTGAAGATTATTCTAATCTCTTGGGGATGACACTTTTTGATTTCCAGGTTTGGGGAAACTGTTTCACCTGTCAGTCCTCAAAGGAGCTGTCTTAAAAATTTCGCCATTTCTGCTGAAACATTTGTCACCTACTATCTTGAAAGCTCTTAGTTTCTTCCGCTGGAATGACAGAAAGTAGACATAAGGCGATCCTGTGGGGGTTAAGAGAAAACCTAATGCGCCCCTGAACTTCCATGGTGTCATTTAGTATGTATAGATTCTTAACCCAACTTTGCAGCCCAATGACTTTTTAAAGTCAAAACTTCTTCCAAAATCCTCTTGGAATATGATTTTTGAAGCATATGGAGACAGAATCTGAGCCAATATATTTTATTCCAAATGAGGTTCTTTGATTTCTCATCTGTTTTTGAAATGTGATATCTGTCTACCTTGTGAAACTGTATTCTCTCAGCTCCCAGGATAGCTAGGAAGAGACTTAAATAGCTGTATCCTTAGTGCTTTCTGAATTCCACTATTTGGGGACTATTTCTGCTGGATACATGTATTGCCTATCTATAGCATTCTCTTAATTCTGCTCCTCAAACTCCTATTGTCTGCTGTCAAAGCCAGTAATTACAAAGCCAGACTCTGGAATGGAGAACACTACTCCTTGGCTATTTGTTATTAAGGGACTTCTATCACAGAAAAAGGGAAACATCGTCGACAAGATAAATTACTTCAAAAGAAGATAAGCTGAAAAGGCAAGGAGAGATACCATGAACCTTGGAGTTCTTCATTTATTCTGTTTTGCCACATTGCAATCCCCTTATACTGACTCTTCTTTCTCCAATGGATTTTCATCTGAAGAATATTAACCTCATAAAGTAAAAGAAATCAAAATAACCAGGGAATAGGTCAGTGGGTTAAAGTTTTAATAGTTATCACAAAAGCAGAACAATCATTTGTGGAGGGGTAGGGAGAGAGAGATATTTATGGACCCCTTTTTCAAGAACACAAATACAATCTTCCACAAAGTTGTATCAATACTGAAATTCACCTAATTCTACATGAATTCTCAAGAGCTATATCAATATGGGATTTCTCAAATTTGAAATACTGGCTGATTCTCACTACTTCCTTTCAATTCACTTCTCTAGCCTACAATTCCATACATGTTGGTAAATATATAAAAGCAAATATTATCTGTGTAGAGACAGGAAATGATGACATTCCAGGCAAAAGTGATGTCACAAACATACCTCAGTTCCAAAGGATACTCAGTTCTCATGGTACTAAGGGCAATAAAACAATGACTCTATAGCTGAATAGTATTTAAAGAAACATATTTCAGTAAAACTGCCAGAAAAACTAATCATTCTACATTTAACAGACTACATTATCAACTATAGATATTAAAAGTTTAATTTAGCAGAGGATTGACTCTGATTTTTAAAAAAGGCTAATTTAGATTTTATCTGGGTTTTTAAACAAATTAAAGCTTATTTATTCAATTTTTTATTAATCTCTATACCCAACATGTAGCTCAAACCTATGACCCCAAGATCCAGAGTCAAATGCTCTTCCAACTGAGCTAGCCAGACACCCCTTAGATTTTATCTTTGACTTAGGTCAATAGGTGTCATCACTGGCTTAAAGGAAAACAAGAAATCTCTCTCTCCTTTCATGGATAATATTAATATGTTTCCAGAGAGACTTCTGTATTTCATGGGTAATAAAACTCTTATCTCCCACATTTAAATATTTCTTCTATAACAATTTTAAGATAGTAAGTGACACAAAAATGTACAACACATAGAATTATAGTTAGTAATTGGCATGTATTTATCATATACTAGGCAATGTGCAGAGGGTTTTCTTGTACCTTACTTATGATACTGGAATTCCACAATTGTGATCCCAAAATAAACTGAAGACTAAAGAACTGAGGCTTAAAGAGGGTAAGCAATCTTCCAAGAGTCACAAAACAAGAGAGAAAGGTAGAGGGGTGCCTGGGTGGCTCAGTGGGTTAAAGCCTTAGGTCATGATCTCAGGGTCCTGGGATCAGGTCATGATCTCAGGGTCCTGGGATCAAGCCCTGCCTTGGGCTCTCTGCTATGCAGGGAGCCTGCTTCCCTTCCTCTCTCTCTGCCTGCCTTTCTGTGATCTCTGTCTGTCGAATAAATAAATAAAATCTTTAAAAAGAGAGAGAGAGAGAAGGTAGAATTCAAATTCAAGTACTTCTGTTCTCAAGTCTTTCTTCTTTATTTACTCTTATAATTAAAAAGAGTAAAAGGTACAAGTGAGCATATTTGACTTCTTAGAACATAAATACTGGTTCTTAATGTAAGTACCAAGTTGGACGTAAGTTACTTCATACTGCAAACATTCACCAACAGTTCAGTGGAATTTGTACTCGATAGGCTTAACAGAGTCCTTTAAAATTCTCATCTACAGTGGCATTTCTCAACTTTTAAAAAAATGTTATCTTTCCCCTTCTTGAAGTTTTTTTCTTACTCACCCCTCCCACAAAATTTTAATAACACCACTATACCATGTATCTGTCTATATAGTATATGTACATCCATGCTTTATACATAGGAAGAGTTAAAATTTTTCTGCCTTCTACAATGAAGGCAATGCCCTTAGAGGGCAATGAGAATGTAAAATCTAGAGGATATAGCTCTCTGTTTTTCTTTATTATTCCAACACCTTCCAATCCACTGGCTACTACTTAAAATTGTATGGGGTTAGGACTTAAATTTTTAGCTTCAAGTTTTTCAGTACATTAAAATGCAAATACATAGAAAATGTTGGTGAGGCACTACAAGCCGTTTACATTTTGTTATGAATAGAAGATGGGAAAACCAATTTGAGAAGGAAAGAAGACTGTGTGGGCACTCCCTAGAGGAGCAGGGGAGGGGGAAGAACAGAGAGCCTCTGGTGCCAGAATGCCTGTGGTACAACCCACTTCAGTCTAGTCCCGTTGAACGCATTAACACGAAGGACTTCAAAATGCCAGCTCCCATTCATGACGAACAAGAAATCTTAGTCATAAGCCACCTTAGCGACCCTCACCCTATTGATTAATGTGTAAATATTGGGTTTCCTGCCCATGAAGAATTTGCTCTTTGGGCCCTTTGAGGCCTCTTTGTACATTCCCAACTGCTACGTGGCCAAAAACAAGTAAGTTTATGTACCGTTCCAAAGAAACAGCTTGACACCCTGGCTCATTTTAACCCAGGTATGAATAGAAGACAGAGATGAATTCACAAATACTTCTTTCACATGCACTGTAAAATATAACTTTTCATTCCCAGAGGCCAAAATGGTCTTAACCATTGAAGTAATTATAGCTCATGACTATAATTTGGCGTTCACTCTGGTTGACTCTAAATTCACACAGGAAAATAATTCACTCATCTTGTTGGAACATTGGAGTGAATAACTTCATAAAACCCATACAGTTTCAGCAATCCTAGAAAGTAGGGTGAATTCTAAGAGAACTCAACAGTTGATAATT
Organism: Meles meles; assembly: GCF_922984935.1. Taxonomy (NCBI): domain Eukaryota; kingdom Metazoa; phylum Chordata; class Mammalia; order Carnivora; family Mustelidae; genus Meles; species Meles meles. Next base: position 75,745,192 of record NC_060074.1, read on the forward strand.
TAATAAGACAACAACAGTAATTGTCTACCATTTATTGGTCACCATTTTAGGCTCAAGTACAACAGCTGACATTTATAAATATCACCTATTTGATCCTTACACCAGTCCTGTAAGATGAATGTTTGTATCCACATTTACAGAGGAAATAAGTTTAGAGAGGATGGGCAGTTTTCCTAAAACCACTCAGAGGTGGAAGAACAAGTAGAAGAATTCAAACTCCTGTCATCTGAATTCATGCTTTGCCACTTCAGCCACAGTGAAATTATCTCGGTGAAAAGATGGAAAGGATCAAGTCTATAAACTTTTTGTTTCCAATCAGATGAGAAATCCTGGGTAAATAGAGAGATAATGGATTTGGCGTAAAACCTTTTTGGGGGGGTGGGGGGTGGGGCGTGGTTTTACACGTGAGAAGCTATTGTGTAGATGATTTTGATTCAAGGATCATTTTTGTAATAAATGTCTTCAAGATGGGTACTGGCAAGAATTTTCTGACTTTGAAGGTTGTGAAAAATATGCATATGTATATATGCACGTTTGCATATATACTACCTTGGTAAATGATAAATAAAATGTTGGCTATATCACACAAGAATCGGTGTACTTTCCAGAGGTCAGGGCCACCGGAGTCAGTTGTTTCTATCACTCATTCCCCATCAATGGTATTGAAACTTATAATATGAAGGGAGCCCTTATATGAAAAAATGGCTCTTCTAAAATAAAAAAATACAAGAAACGACAAGTGTTGGCGAGGATGTGGAGATAAAGGGATCCTCTTGCACTGTTGATGGGAATGCCAGCCACTGTGAGAAACACTAAGGCAGTTCCTCAAAACATAAAAACAGAATCTAGTAATTGCACTACCAGGTATTTACCCAAAGAATACAAAAATACTAATTCAAAGGGATCCATGCACCCCTGTGTTATTTGCATTATTTGCAATATTTGCAATAGCTAAATTATGTAAACAGCCCAAGTGTCCATCGATAAACGAATGGATAAAGAAGATGTGATATATATTTATAATGGAATATTATTCAGCCATGAAAAAGAATGAAATCTTGCCACGTGCGACAACATGGATGGGGCCAGTGAGGATAATGCTAAGCAAAATAAGTCAGAGAAAGGAAAATACCATATGATTTCACTCATATGTGGAATTTAAGAAACAAAACAAATAAGCAAAGGAAAAAAAGAGAGAGAGAGAGAGGGAGAGAGACACAAACCAAGAAACAGATTCTTAATATAGAGAACAAGTTGATGGTTACCAGAGGGAGGGAGAGATGAATAAAATAGGCCATGGGGATTAAGGAGTGCACTTGTGATGAGCACTGGGTGAGGTACAGAATTGCTGAATCACTGTGTTGTACACCTGAAACTAAAATAACACTATATGTTAACTAACTGGAATTAAAATAAAATAAAAACACTTGTTTAAAATTTTCTGTTTGTTTTATACACCTATATGCCACCATCAATGTGACAGGACAATAAAAATAAAGATGGCAGAAGTAGAATGGCAAAAATAAAATAAAACTCTAAGAAATAATCTAATTGACTTACAGAAGAGCTGACCCAATGTTTAGGAGTGTTGAGGAGTTAGGACCCAAGCTTGGGTCACCTGATTCCAAGACCAGTATTTTCTTCCTAACAGTATACTCTTACCAAGTAGAATAATAAATAGACTTGAAATTACAGGGAAAAAATGACCTCCAAAATACATCATCAATTTTCGTCTTTCTCTGTGGAGACTGACCTAATATTTAAATTATTTAAACACACTGACAATGAAGTACAAATATAATTTATCTCTTAAACTACCAACACAGTTATGTTTACTATGTCCCAAATGGGTTATCAAACATCCCTAAATAGTGACATAATGAATAACTCCAAATAAAGGCTAAAATTGTTCTCACATGTGAAGTAATGTGTACAACTGGTCAAAGTATAACCATTGCAATAAAAATGTTTTTGCTTAATTTCCTAGAAGTTTCAGATGTTTGTTTAGCCTTTATTAACTGGAAAATTCCTTAATGCATTGTGCACTTACTGACATATTTTAGTTGGAAAATGTTTGTTTTCCAAATAAATAATCCAAGACATAAAATTCAGCCAGTGCTTCACAATATTAACTTGACAAGAAGTGAAGCATTTTATCTATGAAGCATTTTTAAAATGTTTATGTAGCTTCTAATGAAATTCTAATTAAATTATGTTCTCCTATAAAGTGAGAAAACTTCTATATAAGATCTTCTGTCAAAGGTTTTGCCAGACTTCTATTAAGACTAATGCATGCAAATTCCATCTTCAAAAGTATTTTGTAATGTATAAGCTATAATTGTGAATATTACCAAAATATGCTTACCACTTCACTTTTTCAATGTTCTTCTACTTGAAACTAATTTTAAAACTGACAATCTAGGCATTTACATATATTTTAAATATTAATAAAATAATCATGCAGAAACAGCTCTTTTTTTAGAGGACATATCATAGCATTTTACAACATATAGAAGTCCAACATATTTTTAAACCAGAAGTCATATTAACATTTAGATCACACAAACTCTGTCAACTATAACAACTACTGATTAACCCCTGAAATGTTATGCTTATCTTAATGGAAGGGAAAAAGTAGTTATGCTAGTCATCCTAATTTACACACACATGTCCAAGATCTTTCTAAGTAACCACAGCTCATCAACTAAAATCCTCGTAGGACAAATAATACTAATCATGGTGTTGCCCAGCACTGTATGAAATCTTTACAAACCTGGAAAATTGCAGCCAAAGCCCAGTATACCTCCATATCCATGTATATATATATATATTTTTTCCCTTTCACTTGAGAACAATTCTACTGCTTCCAAGTTATGTTACTTACCGAGAAGCATGTTTCTCAGCAACAGTCAATTTAGCCAGTCTGTAACTTCTGTATAATAAAGGTATGAAGAACTGAGAAGTACGTGAACCTGCCACCCGTTTTGTTACAGATAGTGTGAGCCTTCACAAATTCTTCCTTGTACCCTCCGCCTGCTGGAGTTCTGGACAGACTCCACTCACTCGCTTACTCACTGTGCACCTCGGTGGAAACTAACAAACAATAGAGTGACTGTCAGTAGATGCTGCCTCCTCGGCCGACAGAGCCAAAAAAAATGATGGAAAACTAGGTTACTTCACCGGGGTTGGAGATGTAAATTCTGAATTGATTATGCTGTTTCTTTAAAATTCCAGTAATATTTTCTACTGAATTCACAAAGAAATAAAATGTAAACTTATGCAAATAAGCTTATAAAATCATGTTTAAAAAATGTTAACTGTCCTCGTTTTTCTCTAAGAATTTAAAACACATTTCACTACAAACTTAAAAGAAATTCTGCTCTAAAATAAACTCTGTGTAATATGCATGTTTTAGGGAAGACTGATTATTAAAATTATATCGCTCATCAAGGATCGTGGAATGCAAATATATTTATTATTTGATGATATGAGCTTGAGCCTCCAATGCGATTTCAGCTTCTCAATGGATTACCTGTTTGACTCCAATACAAAGGTAATTATTTCTGAAATCAGTTTCTCCTGAGAGAATAAGCCTTGCAGTTTTAAACCAATAAGGATATTGCAATGAACATTTAACAAAGGAACACCTCGTTTCTTTTTATTTTTCTACTAGACGTGTATTAACAATCAAAAAAGAGAAAAATCTATTATCTCAAACCAGAAGAATTCACAGCACTTCAGATAACACTAAAGCCAATAAAGTTGAATGTGATTTTTGAGACCATGTTTGTTTGTTAAAATAGAAAATGAAGTGACACATTCAAATATTACATATTCTAGCAAGTGTTTTTCAGTTATCCTACAGCACATATTACCATTTATATATTATAATGACAGAGGACAGCAGTTAAACTATACCTTCCTTGGATCCAAATATTTGAGCAGTGACGTTGTAGAGGTGTTTGTTCAAACGTATTTCCCTACCCCTTATTTTGGGGATTCAGCTTTCATAGGATTAGCTATTATTATTTTTTAGGGTGAAAAGTTAAAAACAGGAAAAGGAGAGCGAGAGAGGGTCTGACAAAAGTGTAAAAGGGAAAATTTTGAATTATGCTAGTATTGCAGATTTTTCTGAATCTATGTGATACACAGAAGGTGGGAAAAGACTATGAAGGCAGGACAGTTTGGAGCAAAGAGAACAAAGGGAAGGGATAGCTAAGGATAATAATTATAAAATACACCAAGGATTTTTTTGGCCATTATAAGATGTAGGCTTTTTCCAGATCAAATATATCTACTTGTTTTTTTAAAGATTTTATTTATTTGACAGACAGAAAGACAGAGAACAAGAGGGGAGGGAGTGGCAGGCAGAGGGAGAGGGAGAAGCAGGCTTCCTGTGAAGCAGGGAGCCAGAAATGGGGCTTGATCCCACCCTGGAATCATGACCTGAGCTGAAGGTAGATGCTGAACCAACTGAGCCACCCAGTGCCTCTCAAATATTTCTATTTGAATGTAGTCATCTGAAGGACTGCACATATAAATTCTTAGAGTGAGTAAATCAAGGTCTAATAAGAGGTGTGTGTATGTGTGTGTGTGTGTGTGTGTGTGTGTGTATTTATATCAATAAATATTTCTTTATAAATGTGGAGGAAGGCCTCCTTCCCTTTGACTTCCCATTCATTCTAACCTGGTAGTTTGCACACTTGGGTGTGCATCAGATGTCCCTGGAAGGCTTGTTAGAACAGACTGCTGGGCCCAATTCCCAGAGTTTCTGATTCAGACTCTCTAGGGTGGAACCTGAGAATTTACAACAAATTCCCAGGTGATGCTGATGCTATGCTGTTAGTCCCAGGACTTCATTTTGAGAACTGCTGCTCTAGCTCATTATGTTACCCTAGCATCCAGCACGAGGACGTTTCCATTGTAAACTGTTGTATTACCATATTACGTGGATTCTGAGCTCTCTCCCACGGCCCACCACATTTTCCCAGCTCTGAATGGAGATGTGTCTTTAATTAATCACATCTTATGATAAGTATACACAAGGCAGCCCTCACAAGTGTAGTGGTCAATGTCAGAGTGTGCATGGAATTGGTCACAGCTGTTAAGAAGGTCTCTTCAGCTGAGTGATAGAATTTTTGAGTGATAGAATTTTTGAGTGATATCATGTGTGGAGTTTAACTGCCATTTCACTATTTTTTAAACCTATATATTTTTTAAGAGCCACAGTATGAATTGGCTTTAAACATACAACATGGTGCATACAAAGACAGCACATAAACAGGTGTGAATTATGTCTTTGTTACTTATTAGTGAAGCAGATGTTCATTATTGGAGGAATGACAGCAATTTCAGATTTCCTTGGAAAGTAACATTCAATTTTACTAGAGGAATATAAGAAAGGTAACCTCAAGTGGAAAAAGTTCTGGTACATGGGAAAGTTTTGCTTATCACAGGCCTGGTAATGTGACTTAAGATAAAAGAAATTGCCAGATACCTCTGAATAAAAATTTCAAAAATTTCAAAGCGATGAGTTGCTGGTACGAATAACTCACAAAAAGTCCAAAGCAGCTCTCCTTAAGGTTCTGTGTCATAGTTTATTGACTTTTTTTCTTTCTTAGTGACACATGAAGTAATGATGTGACTTACATTAAAAAAAAAAACACAAAATTCTTAGATTAGGTAAAATATGATGTTATTGGAAAATAAAACAATCATTCCTAGCAGTAACTATTTAAAAATTGATGAGCAATGTGTTTAGAGCAGGTTTCTTTGTTGTTGTTCAAAGTGTGGCATGAAAATTACCTAAAGAATCACCTTGCTAAAAATGTAGGTGTCTTGGATTACCTGAGATCTATTGAATCAGTATCTTTGGTTGGAGAATGACTGACAATTTCACCTTCAAGTATATAACAGTAAGAATGGAGGAATCCTCAATGTTAGTGGTGATAATATATTCCTTAAAAAATCTAACCTTTGATTCCAAATCAATTACAATAAACCCTTGATAGTGCCCAGATGGTTAAAACTATACAAGAACAACTCTGCTTATCCCCATGGGAAGTTTTACAAACCCAAACACCCAACTGCATAAATATTCCAATGGACCTGTAAAGGCAGAGAAGCCGCTAGAGGCAATGGTGGAGGCTCTCATCTGACTGGTCTCAAAGCAATCATGCTTAATAGGAAGGCATGATCCTAGGAAGAGCAAGTACACAGGAGGAGCACCACATCGCCAAGTCAGAGACTCCAACACCAGCCCAGTACCAACTGGAGTCTCCATGTAGCCCTCCGGGGGTGTGAAAAACTTGGAAGAGGTCACACTAGAAAGCTGGAGGTAATTGACTGGAAAGTCACCCAATATCTCTGAGCCTGTTTACTCTGTAATAGAATAAAGTATCATAGAATAGCTTTCTATGGCCCATTCCAGCTCCAAAAACTTTCATAAAAGGGTGTGGGCTCTTCCAAAGTTTTATTAGGAAAACCTCATGAAAGCAAATGACAATCTAATCAAAGACAAAGGGCATCTGTGGTGGTTTGAATTATGTCCCCCACAACTTCGTATGTTGAGGATATGAACCCCCAGTATCTCAGAGTCTGACCTCATTTGGAGGTAGGGTATTTATAGAGTGGATTGAGCTACCGTGGGCCCATCAGACTGGGCCCTAATCTGATATGACTGGTGTCTTTATAAATCCAAGAAATCTGGATACAGATAGGTACAGAGGGAAGATGATATGGAGGGACACAGGGAGAAGACAGCCATCTACAAACCAAGAGAGGCTGGGAACACATCCTTCCCTCACAGCCCTCAGAAGGAACCCACCCTGCCAACACCGAGAATTCAGAATTCTAGCTTCCTTAACTGTGAGACAATAAAATTTTCTTGTTTGAGCTGCTCACTCTGTGCTGCTTTGTTACAGTGGCCCTAGCAAACAAATATCGCATCTTTACCAGGTGCTTGATATTAAGTAAGTATCTGCTAACTTCATAAAAAGACTGGAGAGCAGAGAACCACTCTCTTCTCTAAGAAGTCTGAAAAGCAGTATGAGAAGCCATGTTTGGAAAGTTAAAGTCATATTTTTATACTTGTACTGCCATTAATTTTTCCTTAATCAGGTCAGTCATGCATTTGTCTAGTCAAGTAGATTTCCCTCCCCAAAACACTAGCTGTTGATTTATTTCAGGCTTGCTTTTGTCTTTATTAAGGTCTGCTTCCTAACTTGATTAATTTTGAATAATTTTCCTAGTTGTAAGATACATACATGGCTCATTTATTTTCAATTTTATTTTTTAACGCTAAAAACCATTTAAGAACTAAGAACAGTTCTGATAAGTTTTCCCTTCCATTAACTTTTAGATAATCTGTCATTTTAGTTTTGATTTTCCTTTTCTCTCTTTACTTAATGGTTAATAAAACTATGAGTAGAAATAACATTATTTTTGTCTTTAGTATTAATTTAGTTTGGCCTTGGGCCAATCACTCACCCTCCATGAACTTCTGTGATGTTGTCTGTGTGAGGATCAAACCAACTAAATGACGACATGTGAAACTATAACTTGTTGCATAAATTTAAGCCATAGTTTTAAATATTTTTGACCAATTAACTATACATAAAGAAACCGGGTACCCCTGGGGACATCAGAATGGCTTAATTTTGGAGCTTTAACCTTTCATTTGTTTGATGTATTATTGTCTCTCAAATTTTCTATAGGTTTATAATTTTATAGCAAAATGGCAATCATTCACCTATTAATATAGTTTTAGTTGATGACTTTCATCCAAGGAAAGAAATTATTTTAAAAATCTATCTCTTGAAATACTCTGCATTATCATTTAAAAACAGGAGAAAAGGGGCGCCTGGGTGGCTCAGTGGGTTAAGCCTCTGCCTTCAGCTCAGGTCATGATCTCAGGGTCCTGGAATAGAGCCCCGCATTGCATCGGACTCTCTGCTCAGCAGCAAGCCTGCTTCCCTCTCCTCCTCTGCCTGACTCTGCCTGCTTGTGATCTCTCTCATTCTGTCAAATAAATAAATAAAATCTTTAAACAACAACAACAACAGGGGCAAAAGGAGCTAGCATTTACTGAGAGTCAGTTTTGCACCAGGCACTCTTTTAGGTAATTTATGTCAAGTTCTCATACAGCTATTAAACAGAGGTAGACACTGAGATTAAGAGTATAAGCAAATTGCCCAAGGTTACAAATCTTCCAATCCAGTGCTCCTTCCAATCTCCCTTCTTATAAAAACCAATGAACTGACAACTGGGTTGAACTCAAATTTTTTTTCTAGTGATTTCCAGGGAATATAAAATGTTTCATATTTTGGGGGGAATTGAAAAATCTAAATCATTTTTTTTTAAGTAGGCTCCATGCTCAGTGTGGAGCCCACTGCGGGCTTTGAACCCATGACCTGGATATTAAGACCTGAGCAGAGATCAAGAGTTGGACACCCGAATGCCTGAGCCCCCAGGTACCACTGGAAAGTATAAATCATTTTAAAGTTGCACTACTGGGTATTTACCCTAAAGATACAAACATAGTGATCCGAAGGGGCACGTGTACCCGAATGTTTATAGCAGCAATGTCTACAATAGCCAGACTATGGAAAGAACCTAGATGTCCATCAACAGATGAATGGATAAAGAAGATGTGGTATATATAAAGTAAATGTGTTTCAAAAACAAAACAAAACAAGTGGTCCTTCTGTTTTTCTTTGATTTTTTTTTTTTAATTCAGAGGAAATATTAGTTTTTCTTTTTTTGTTTTCCTTCAGGGGAAAATGAAAATATTGGTGAGTAATCATTTTGTTTTGAGTTATACTATTATTTTTCTCTCATGCTTAATATTAAGTTCTAGCAATCATGTGTATTAATTCAAGAATTCTTGTAGTTTCTCAAATATATGTAAAATTTTTTAGTAACATTCATTTTTAATACTTAGTGCTGAGTTTTTACTTAAGTCCACTTGAAGGCATTGATTACTACTATTTCTGGTGAGATTATGTTGAGGAAAAAAATGTAGCCTAATCAGCATTTCAATTATCTGCAAGTACAGCTCTCTGTAGATGAAAGATCATTACTATTAACTAGGCTGCCACGTATTTGAATAAAGTAAACATTTAGGGAGTTATATGAGTTCTGAATTTGAGAATCCAAAACGGACCCAGAAAAGACAAATAGTAAGAATTTAAACTGCATCAGTGAAGATGTTCATTACATTATGTATAATTACAAACACATAGAAAGATCCTAAATGCTCAACAGCAGAGGAATGGGTGTGTCAATATTATGAAATACTGTAAAATATATTAATTGACATAGGAAAATGTTCATTATGTAACAAGTGGAGGAAATACGTAATTCTGGTTACATAGTAAAGGTCATATGTGTAAGAAAGACATGTTCCTTATTTATATGAATGTTTAAATATATGCATATCTACAGAACCATGTTTAGAAGAAAATACTCCAAAATATGTTAACATTTTTTGCAGGTTTAGAGGAAATTTTACTTTATTTTTCTTCTGTATCCTTACAATTTTTTTTACTAAACTGAAAAAAAAATCCATCTTAAAAATGGCAGTGGGGGCACCTGGGTGGCTCAGTTGGTTAAAGGTTAAGCGTCTACCTTCAGCTTAGCTCATGATCCCAGGGTCATGGGATGGAGTTCCACATCGCACCAGCTCCCTGCTCAGCAGGGAGTTGGTTCTCTCTCTCCCTCTGCTGCTTCTCTCTCTCTCTCTGTCAAATAAATAATTTTTTTTTAATGGCAGTGGGAGGGATTTGGCTCTTTAAAGGAAAATATATATAATTTATAAAAATCTGGAGGCAGGATTAACGAAATTAGATAATCTCACTTAAATACCTTACAGTAGGTAAATATTGAGAACAAGCTAAATTCTCAAGTGTCATTTGGGTCCCAATGATCCTCTGCTACAACTGGCAAGGTTAGAGATCTGGGCAAGCATGCAGACTGCACACACACAGGGGGCTCGCATTGATCACTGTCACAGTGCAAGTGTACAGTAAGTGGTGTGAAAAATAACATGGTAAGAGGGAATGAGGATAATGGTAATACAATATTTATAGGGAACTTCAGCCATCAATTCCCACAGCCCCTCAGTGAGTTCATCTCTTCACCTGTAATACCTGCATCCATACTGATGAGCCTGGAGAACCTGCAGGGAGGGGATGGGGGAATCCAGGCCACAAATAGGCTTATATGCGTGATTTCTTTCAAGGCGCTAAATCTTTTTAACCACTATGGTAGCACTGTCATTTTAACCCAAGTGTTTAAATTATATAAAGGAAATAATTTATAGGCTGAAAAGATATGGCTCCCAGAAATCTTTTATCACATGGCCCAAATCAAACTATTTTTTATTATTGTCATCGGAAAAATTCCATGATGACCTCATGACACATAACTAACATGGTTCAGACACATCAGATCCCTGCACAACTGGACACATCAAAAGATTTGTTATGTTATCAATGACACTACCAGACAGAGCACCTGCTCCCTTCCTGCACTGGAGAGCAGATCTTGCAATAATGCCATGCAGGTTTTCTTAAGATAGATGCTCAGATGTGTTAAGATTTTCAATATGGTCTTTTCATTAAAAAAAACAACAGAAAACTCTACCTACCTACCTAAATGGCACTCAGTCTATATTCTCATTTTAATGTAAAGCCAGCTTGTCCTCTGAGGCTTAGTTTGCTTAGGGTAGCACAATGCTTTGCAACTGTTAATCCCCTGAGAGTGATCGCCAGCTGGGAGAAATGTGCTGTTTTTAGTTTGCTTATGGCATATATTTGGAGGGAGATGGGCGAGACCATAAAAATTTGAACAAGTTGGAAAATTCTGAAGTGCAATGATATTCCGCAAACAAAATGTTTAGGTACATCTAACTCTGAGAGATGAAACCCAAAGGGATTTTTAAGGTTTGCTCTCCATTAGCACAGAATCTAAAAAACAAAAACAAAACAAAAGACAATGTTTTTCAATTGTAATCATTAAGTTGCTTGATCACATACTTCTCTCACCAAAAGAGCTAATATATGCAATTTATGAGGGCACTCCAATATCTGATAAAAATGCTTATTGGTTTTTGTTTTTGTGTTTTTCTGCCTAGGTTCATCTATACTGGTTTCCTTGGAGGTGATCACATTTATTCATATTAATTAGAATCCCCCCCCAATCTATATGTTACGTGTACTTTAATGAGCAACTTACATAAGATCTGTATTGTTTTTTGTTACATCAGTTGAACATATTTAGGATATAATTGCGTAATATAATTGGAAAGATCTCTTTCTCTCTCTCTCTCTTTTTTTTAAAAATCTCTATGTCCCCTAGGAGGGGAAAAATTTGAGTTTCAGAGATAATGATTTGCTGTTTCTTTCCCAATTCAATCTTAGGTACCTCCATTTACATTCAGCAGTCATCATGTTATGATTTCAGTGAAATATTTAGAGAAATATCTATATAATAACCAGTGATGTTGTAACAGTCTAGAAGTGCAACAATTAATCAGGAAGAATTCTAAGACGTGGTCTTAGTGTACACTAGTATTCTGCAGTAACCATGTGCTGAACATGCACTACAACTTTTAGCCTTAGGCAACTCCGTTTTGTAAATAAGGCAGAATACAAAGCATGTTTCCAGGGGACGTTTTGGGGCCCTAGTTACTATACTATATCATTAATATTTAATGACATAGTGGTATTTAGTAAGTTAATTTTTACAACCTTCTAAATATAAAATTCTACAAGGGTTACTAAAGACCACAGCACTGGGGTGCCTAGGTGGCTCAGGCCTCTGCTTGATCTCAGGGTCCTGGGATGGAGCCTCGCATCAGGCTCTCTGCTCAGCAGGGGGCCTGCTTCTCTCTTTCTCTCTCTCTCTCTCTGCCTGCCACTCTGCATACTTGTGATCTCTCTTTCTGTCAAATAAATAAATAAAATCTTAAAAAAAAAAGACCACAGTACTGAATTAATCTTTTCCAATTTCCAACTTTCAAATAGTTTCTGGTGATGCTCATAATATCTGCTTATTTCATCTCTTTCCTGTTCTCTGTCCGAAGTGTTAGAAAACAGGCACTCAGAATAACTATTGTAAGTAGCAGTCTTCTGGTTTGCCATGGTTCTCACATTCTCCTTTATCAAAGTGCTTCCTGGCCATTTCTCCCAATAAATTTTGTGCCTAAAGTACATGAAGAATTTTTCCTTTATTCTTCATCTAATTAGACATCGATCTCCTCGAACTGAATGGATGAGAAAGCATTTTCCCCTTTGTTTTGTTTTTAAAGATTTGATTGAAATATTTTTTGCTACTTGTTTGTCTTTATCACACAGTCCCTGTCCCCAACAGATTTTGCTTCTTCTGTATTTGTTGTGTTCCTACTGGGAACAGAGTCTACAAAACACACGGATTGCTGCCACCTCATATACAAGAAAAAAGGTTTATTCTTTATAATGTAAAGAAAATATTAGTCTCGGTCAATGCAAATGCTTTAATTCAAAAGATCTATTACAATGATAACGCATTCAGCTATGGCTCTAAGCCATCCAAAGCACTTTACTTTGGGCTTTTCTAAATTAAAGGAAAATAAAAAATTGGGGACAGTTGAGAAGAGAAATATCAATACGATTAAAGGCTAGACAATAGTAGGAAAGACAAAAAGTATAATAAAAGGGACATTAAGATGTGGCCTTCAAGTACATAAATGGCTCTATGTTAGCATGGAGAGGACAGGTAGAACTACTAAGAGAGTGTCCTTAGTCGTAATAATACTAATACAACAAATACTTCAGGGCCAGATCCTTCCCAAGAGAGAGGGAAGCAGGCTCCCTGCTGAAGTGGACAGCCAGATGCCCGGCTCCATCCCAAGACGCTGGGATCATGACCTGAGCTGAAGGCAGAGGCTTTAACCCACTGAGCCACCCAGGCACCCCTGTTTTTTAAAGATTTTTAAAAAAATTTATTTGCCGGAGAGAGAGCACAGCATGGGAGAAGCAAGCAGAAGGAGAACCAGGCTCACCGCTGAGCAATGAAGCCTGACGTGGGACAAAATCCCAAGACTCTGGGATCATGACCTGAGCAGAAGGCAAGACACTCAACTGACTGAGCCACCCAGGAGTCCCGTCCCTAAACTAAGGTGATACTATTATTCTAATATTACACATCAGGAAACTGAAGCATGGAGATAGTGTGCAACTTATCTGAGGTTACACAGCTAGGTGGTTAAAGAGTGGGGATTTGAAAACAGTTCTTGTCCTGCAACTGGAACCCTTAACCATAGACTGTTCATGCTCCATGTAAATAACCTGACCTGTAGTTTTCAAATCAGTTGAGTGTTAGGACCATCTCAAGAATAAGAATATTTCAAAGGATACTACCACATGGATTCTACCTCCAGGGATGGTCATATAATGGATTTGGGTGGGACCTGTCATCAGAATATCTAAAAAGGCTAAGGTGATTTTCAAGTCAGAGAGGCAAGAGCACTGAGCCTAGGGCACCTGGCTGTTCCATAGTTGGGACAGGAGCAGAATCCAGGTATCTTGACTTGTTCCCATATGTTAGAGTAGCACCTCCTTTCCGCAGATTGAGAAAACAGGACACAGTTTTAATCTGGGGTGGATGAACTTGAATTTCTTAAATCAAAAAGTGTTGATTCACTGAGGATCATGAAAGATAGGATTTCCTTTGGTGGTTATTCAAACTAAGATGGATTATCAGTTTTCTGAGATAATTAAGTGTATTAACAAGAAACTGATGAATGTTTCCACATTCCCTCTCTTAAATGTTGTAGTACTTATGTAATTCAGACACCAGAGGTCTCTGCTATACATTCTGAACTCTCTGTATAATAAAGAGCCCTTCTGAGAATCAAGTTAAGGCAAAATGTTTTCAAGAAGGAATGAAGGGAGTGCTGGGTAAATGTGGAATAGCCAACTCCCTGGGGAAAAGCCCTGATTTGTAGTGTTTATCAAATCATAGTACAAGTATGATTCTAATTTCAAGACACCAAAGTGATGGGCATGATTGAATGCAGAGCTCAGTAGCACACCACTACACAGTATTTCCATATATATATATATACACAATCGACATTAAAAAACCTCAAGAACACAGATAATAGTAAATGTAGTTAAATAATTAGGAAACAATGGGTTTTGAATATTTATCACCTTTGTTTTAAATATAATTCATTTAACATACATTTATAGGATTTAATTTTTAACAACATGATATTTAATGACTGGCCTGCAAAATTCCTGAAAATTTAATGATCAACTCTTGCAAATCTGTCCAACATAACACTGAAAAGACATCCACTCACTCATACATGTTTCTTGGAGAAGAACAATACTTATTCAAATAAAGTAAATAATAATAAGCCAATTTTTATCGTACATAGGGTAAGAGGGGAGAAAATAATCTCTCTTCATTTGTTGAGTTTCTCAAGAATAGAACTTTTGATTAAATCCTTCAAGATAAATCAGCCTTCACTGTGAGCAACAGAACATGTAGATAAAGAGGGTTGGTTCTGGGATCAGAACCCCTGGAACTGAGTCCTATCTTGCCCACTTATAACCCTATAGTTTCCAGAAAGTTACTTAAAAAATTTGACCATCTGTAAAATGGGATGATAATAGTACTCAGCACAAAGAGTTGTTGACAGAATTAAATGCTAGTATATGTAAAGCATGTACAAAATGTCAGACATACTGCAAATGTTCATTGAATGTTAACTAGCACTATCAAATTAAAAAAAAAAGTGCTTTCAAATATGTAAACTATGTATACTTGAGATAGTTACTTAAAGTTACTTTAGTTCCCTGAACACACCAACAGATTTCAAGTATCCTTTCCTTTTGCCACACTCTTCCTTGCTCGTACCTGATATGATAAACTTTTGCCATGACTTTTTAGGTTCAGCTTCTTAAGTTCAGATTATACTATTTCTCTTAACTTTCTCTGACTGGTTTGCACCATGGATGGTTCAAGAGTCCTATGAGGGAACATATTTAATGTATTCTTTTTTTTTTTTAAGATTTTTATTTATTTGACAGAGAGAGATCACAAGTAGGCAGAGAGGCAGGCAGAGAGAGAGGAAGGGAAGCAGTCTCCCCGCTGAGCAGAGAGCCCGATGCGGGGCTCGATCCCAGGACCCTGAGATCACGACCTGAGTGGAAGGCAGAGGCTTAACCCACTGAGCCACCCAGGCACCCCCTATTTAAGGTATTCTTAATATGTAGTTAAGAAGTTCCTGAAAACATGTTCTAAGGTCAAACATTTGAAGGCTGAAGGGAGGAATGTGCATTCTGAAGTAGGGTGAGTGAGTCTGCTTCCTGGAATCGTCATTCTTCAAGGACTAACCACTCTTTGCCAGAACTTGCACCCATATGAGCATCTTCCTCAGGTGATAACTCAAATCCTTCTGGATTACCCGTATTAAAAAACCTATTCGGCACATGAAAGTCTGGTTCGTAAAGTTCGGGGACCTCTAGGCATTGCACAAGTGAAGTTTGTATTAAAGTGAAAATTATTAAATTTAAGGGCTACACATAACTCTATAGTATCTATGCTGTCCCCCAATTTTCCTTCTGGTGGTTTTTTTTTTTTTTTTTAAGATTTTATTTATTTGACAGAGAGTGAGAGAGCACAAGCAGGGGGAGCAGTAGAAAGAGGAAGAAATAGGCTCCCTGCCAAGCAGCGCTCTATCCCAGGACCCTGGGACTCATGACCTGAGCCAAAGGCAAATGCTTAACCATCTAAGCCACCCAGGCGCCCCTCCTTCTGGTAGTGTTAAAGGCATTGTATTCAATCTGCTTGTATCTACACAGGTATGTGCTAGGTGATCAACAAATGTTGGCTGTATTTACTTCCAGCTGCTATAAGCATTAAAAAACCTCAAAGTTTAGGGAAAAAATAGCTTTGCTGTCTCCTGTCAACTGAATATCATTTATATAATAAAGGAAGTTATATAACTATAAATTTCCTTTTCCTTTCAAGAGTAGCTCTGCAATTTTATTTAAATGATATATTATCTTATATAGACAGATGTAAGAGAAGGAAGAAGGAAGAAAGGAAAGGAGGGAGGGAGAAAAAAGGGAAGGAGAGAAGGAGGGCAAATTGTTGTTTCCTTAAAAGAAGTATCTCTCTTTTTTTTTTAAGATTTTATTTATTTATTTGACAGAGAGATACAAGGAGAGAGGGAACACAAGCAGTGGGAGTAGGAGAGGGAGAAGCAGGCTTCCTGCTGCTGAGCAGGGAGCCTGAGCAAGACTCAATCCCAGGATTCTGGGATCATGACCTGAGTCCAAGGCAGACGCTTAAAGACTGAGCCACCCAGGCCCCCCAAAAGAAGTATCTCCTTAAATATATAATCACTGTTGCATTCTATTTCCATCAATAAAATAAATTGACCAAATATTCTTAAAAAACCCTCCTCTTGCAAAATGGATAAGATTATTTTTAGAATCCTTTTAGATGCATAGACGATTTAGAAGGAAACCAAGGAAAGTTTTCAAAGGTCAAAAATTGAAAGCCAGTTTTGTAAGATGGTATACTATTGCCATGGCTGCCCCAAGGGCATTTGCTAGCATGGGTATTGTGGTGTCTTTGGTTCTAACCACTGAATAGGAGCAGAAATCAAAGCTGTGCTCCTCTGCAAGGTGGCAAGTTGAAAATGAAACTCAAAGCAAGTTGTTTGAAGAGCAACCCTGCAAAAAGCCTGCTCACTAGCAAAGGGGACTGCAAGGAAAATTGTCTGTTTTTGGCCAGAAACTGGGGAGAGAGGGTGACTTTCTGAGAGTTTATAACCTATCCTATCCTTCCATGGCTCAGGACCTAGATATTCTTTACATCTCTGGTCCAGGAAACCCCAAAAGAAGAAACTTAACAGATATGGGCCAGGGTTGGTTCCAACCCAGAGCACCTAAAAGAAGCTAAAAGAATTTTTTCTGGAAGGGCACACCTTCGATCCAAGTCTTGCAGAATTTCCTCAGAGAAAGCCCAGTAAAACATGAGCTAACAAACAGAAATCATAAAATATACAAAGAAGCACCATAAACAAGAGAAGCAAACAGTATACTTTAAACCTTTTTGAGGATCTCTTAGAATTATTAAATACAAATTACAAAATCTACCTGAAATATTAGAAAAAATGTCAATTGTGTATCATAAAATGGTCATTAAATGATTCAAGTAAGTGGCATTTATGTTCTATATGTAGGTCAAATACAGAGAGAGTTTGGGGAAAGGTGTTTGGAATAACAGAAATTTTGAAAAAAAAAACAAAAACAAACCCTGAATAGAATTGAAAAGGCAATTTTCCCTTCAAGCAACCCTGCTGCCTTCATCTGTTCTCCATCCTTCTCATGCCTTCCCTCTTCTCCATCCCCTTCAGAGGGATTGGAATGTTTACTCTGCCAACCTTAGATTAAGATCAATCCTAACCATATTAACAATACTGCTAATACTTAACAGGAATCTTTATAATCCAGAGGTTAATACTCATATTCTAGTTTTACTTGATGATATTGTTTTATAATATTAATTTTAAAACACTCTTATAGTATATTACTTAAACTTGCTAAAGAACACGGTAGTAAATAAAATTTACAAACTTGCTTTTTATATAACCACACAGACTTCTATCTGAAAAGTGAAATGTTTATTGTGCTACCAAAAGATTAAGCAAAAGGTCTTGGTCTTAGAAAAAACACAGTGTTCCAATAAATGTTATATCAAAGTCTGTTCTTTATTTATTTATTTTTTTACAGAAGTAGGTCCAGAATTACCAACAGCTTTCTTAAGGCTAGCAACTACTGGCAATGTCAATGTTACGTATTAGGTGGCTAGTACTGCATTTTTAACATGATTTATCTATTCAACAACACTTAAGTGGACATTTATACCATGATATGCTCTGTGATTAATTACTGAGCAAAAATGGTCAGTTCCTGCTCTTGTGAATCTATAACGGAGTGAGACACATAGGTTATTACTGGAGCAATTCTCAAATAAATGTAGAATCGCAACGGGCTAATCATGACATAATCTTCTTAACTATAGTCAACAAATACATTGATCCTAAAACCCTTTGTGTAAAGGATTTTATTTATTTATTTGAGAGAGAGAGAGAGAGAGCATGGATAAGAGTGGGGAAGGAGGGCGCCTGGGTGGCTCAGTGGGTTAAAGCCTCTGCCTTCAGCTCAGGTCATGATCCCAGAGTCCTGGGATCGAGCCCACATCAGGCTTTCTGCTCGGCAGGGAGCCTGCTTCCTCCTCTCTCTCTGCCTGCCTCTCTGCCTACTTGTGATCTCTGTCAAATAAATAAGTAAAATCTTAAAAAAAAAAAAAAAAAGAGTGGGGGAGGAATGCAAGGGGAGGGAGAGGGACAAGCCGACTCCACGCTGAGCCAGAACCTAACACAGGGCTCCATTCCACATCCAGGAGATGACCTGAGCTGAAATCCAGTCCGATGCTCAACTGGCTGAGCCACCCAGGTGCTCCTTAAAACCCTTTTAAGGAATATTAACTTTGTCAAAAGTTAAAGGGAAATGAGTTACTTTGGTCTTATTATGGATATATCCTTAAAAATATAACCCAAATTTCCTATTGGAAATATTCACCTCATACTGATACCTATTTAATCCTTTTAAAGTCAATATTGATTTTGCCCATTTGGGGAAATTTTAGGAACTATTCATTATAATCCCAAATGACAAAGAGGTGAACTTATTAATTTTACCAAATTTTGTTTCTTACAAATTTTGAAGCAATACAGATTGTTTGGGATATTTCCAGAGATGTTGAAGATTTCCATTTTTAATGTGTTATTATTATAAATGCATTTTAAGAAATGTTAAATTTGATTCTGACTCCAACTACCTGCTTGAGGAAAGATAGAGATAACAGCAATTGGGTGGGCTGGTCTGCTAGTCCCAGAGAGGCGAACCTGAACTGCGGGACAGGGCTCATGGGGATGGGGAGGGAGTCTTAAGACCCCAGAATATGCAAATACTGATTCTTTATAGCCCCCTAAACTCAATCCATGTGAAACTAAACTATAAATAACAAAATGTTGTGTTAAAATCTATTATTTTGGTGACTAAGTTTAATAATTTGGCCCTTTGGTAAACTGGCTTTTAGATGGTTGGCTTTAGTCCAACTGGCCTAGAATTAACTATAACAGGTCAATCTGACTTGGTCCTTAGTCATCAGATAAGAATAACCTCCCAGCATGAGGCTCAACCAGAGCCAGAACTGAAGAGTGCGTGCACACTGGCCAGGTGGACGGAGAGGAGTAGAGCAAGGTAAGGGCAGGGGGAGGAAGGGCACGCAGAAAACCCTCAACTGGCAAGAAAAATTGGGTTGAGAGAAAGCCAAGGGTACTCCCAGATGAACGCTGGGAGGCTATTTTTAAGAGTTCTGTCTTTAAAAATAGCCTCCCAGCGTTCATCTGGGAGTACCCAAGAGTTCTGTCTTTCAAACCATAAATGACTCTTAATCTCACAAAACAAACTGGGGGTTGCTGCGGGGAGGTGGGATTGGGGGAGGGGGAGCGGGCTATGGACATTGGGGAGGGGAAGCGAACCATAAGAGACTATGGACTCTGAAAAACAACCTGAGGGTTTTGAAGGGTCAGGGGTGGGAGGTTGGGGCAACCTGAGGGTTTTGAAGGGTCAGGGGTGGGAGGTTGGGGGAACAGGTGGTGGGTAATGGGGAGGGCACGTTTTGCATGGAGCACTGGGTGTTGTGCAAAAAGAATGAATACTGTTACGCTGAAAAAATAAATAAAATGAGAAAAAAAAAAAAGAAAAAAAAAAAGAGTTCTGTCTTTGCCCTAGGTCACTGGGAGTAACATAATGAGATCTGGGTTTGGGAAAATGCTCTGGCTACAATGTGGAGTATGAACTGGAGAACAGCTGGGGCACGTGCAGCACGATCCAGCAGAAAACTCTTACGGTGGTTTGCTGAGAGATGACAGTAGTCTGGACTGGAGCCTGAATGAAGGAGATGGTGAGCAGTGGGCAGATCAGAGTAGTTGTCCTCAACTGGAGGTGATTTGGCTCCACAGGCAGCATTTAAATATCTGCTGATATTTCTGGTTGTAATGACGGGGCTAGAGGGACAGGCTGTTAGCCTCTAATGCACAGAGTCCAGGGTGCTGCCAAACATCCTACACTGTACAGGATAGCTGCCCCCGCCCCCATAACAAAGAATTGTCTGACCCAGAATGCCCGAGTCCCAAGGCTGAGAAACCGTGGACTAGAGAACTACTCAGGGAGTAACACAGACTTCCTATCAGAAATCATAAATTTATGTATAATGCCAGATTTACCAAAATAAAATGCAGTGACCAAAAGAAAACAGCACAATGTCAGTAACTGCTTTAGGAACAACATTTAAACAAACAGGTGCAATTCCAAGCAATTATTAAATACATACATATAGTTACTAAATGCTGAGAAGGGATGAGAGCTGTAAACTGCACTCCCAGCGTGACAGAAATACACAGTGACTAAATCTAGCATTGTCTGCAAAAGAGGCATGCACTTCACTCTGGTAACAGTCAGCAGGATCTAAATTTAGTTTATACTCTTAGTGCATTAAAATAGCATCAAGGAGCTCAGGAAGTCTAAAACCATCACACTCCAAGTTTCTGTCTATACTGTTAATAGCTACTTGCCAAGATCCCTGTTGCCCATGTGATGATTATAGCCTACTAAAAACATGTCCTCTGCAAAGTACTCTCAAGAAAACACAGGAAATGGAGTTAAGGGAATGATTCTAGATAAAATAATTGGCAACACAAATATCACAATGTAGACAGTCAAAAGGAATATATCTTAACTCCTGAAGTTTTGTGAGGGCTTTATGAGGCTTTTTTACTGTTTACTATAAAAGTTAAAATGCTTTCAGCCAGAGTTCCAGTGTCCCAATGGTAAATTAGAAAAGCAAATGAACATTTTCATTTGAACAGAAATCTACTAATTGTCTACATGTGACTTGGATAAAAGCTGAACAGGTAAAGAGCTGAGCCAGACCTCTTACTGCAAATGGGGAGTGATTCAGAGAGGGCTTGGTACCTTACTTTATCAGTTAAACCTCTCTTCTAGTAAAACAAAACCCAGATGGACTGACCCAACAAGATTCATTTTTTCACTTCAGTTCATAGGACCTTCTAAATGCAATATGAGATTTTTAAAAATTGCTTTATTTTTTCAGAAATTTTAGTTCAAGATGTATTCCTTCTAGTAAAGTACACTCAGTTGTTGCATTCTACAATCATCTAAGCAGATATGTACCACTAGAATGAACCTAGAAAGAGTTCAGAATTAATATCCTACAGTAAGTATAGTTTGGGGTGTTTGTTTGTTTTTGTTTTTTTTTTTTTTCTCAAGAAGCCATGAACAAAAAAGGAAGCCAAAACCATCAGCTTCATAGTTAAAGTCAAATTAAGTCATGTTAGTGGTTTTTTTTAAATAGATACACACACACACACACACACACACACATTCCTCCACTCATCGGCAGATTCTTTTCCAGTGTTAGATCCATGAGATACAAAAAATATCTGTTTTCGTTGCTCTGTGTCTTCACACCTGTGCTGCACTCCTCCTCTTGCCTATATTCCTGTGTCTATGACTAGAAATAGATTCTTAGCTAGATACATAGATACTTAAAACAAAATCTACATGTCTCAGTTTCTCTCAGTAAAAAGATTTTATTTATTGAGAGAAAGAGAATATGAACAAGGGATGGGAGGAGAGAGGTGGAAGCAGACTGCCCACTGAGCAGGGAGCCTGATCCAGGGCTGATTCCAGGACCCCAGGATCATGACCCTAGCCGAAGGCAGCTGCCCACATTATGGGTTTTTTGCTTTGTTTTATTTTTAGGAACTCTTCCCACTTCCAACTTCCACACAAATTTTTCTTTACATTGAATTAAGACTTGTTGTCTACACATTTCCACCTAATTTTGAGCTTGACAATATTGTGGGTAAATATTTATTAATTTGAACTTACCCTATGCCCTCCCCAACTGGATGATAAATTCCTTAAGGTTAGGTAATGTGCTTTCCACTTCCTTGTATTCCCAGTACTTTGCTAGAGTTAATAGATGCTCACCTATCTGCTAGTAGTTTAATATACACAAAGGGGAAGTAAAGGAAAAAAAGAAGGGATGGAGTGAAGAAGGGAGGGACAGAAAAGGAGAAAGGAAGAGAGAGGGACAAAGAGAGAGAAGGACAGCAAAATAAATGATTAATAGCAACACAGCAAAATGTTTTGTCTTCAAATATGTTCAGTAAAAACTTCTTTATGTTTATACCCGTGGGCATTAATGGGCCATTATAGGACCAATTTAAGCACCTATTGGTTAAACATTCCTGAATAGCGTTGTGAATGCATAACTGAGTGGAAATCTTTGCATGTGGGAGATGACTCAACCTGAAACAACTCTCCCTAAGAGTCTAGAGATTAAGAATCTCTTTAAGCCATTCTGTTGTCCTTCTTTTTGATAAAAAAAGAGCAGCAGCAACAGCAACAACTGCTAATAAGAAGTAAAACTGAAGAAGGCTTAAAAGTTTGCTAGAAGCTCAGAATGCTTATCTGAAACTTTGCCCTGAGTTTGAAGAAAAGCAAGAAACCGATCCAAGGATGTCTATGGGCCAGGGTCAAGTTAGGACAGAGTTTCTCACTATTGCTGACAGAGAATAAGGAACTCAGTCTTCTTACTGAGTTTGCCAGATTAGAAGTATCTTCTTGTGTTTGCGGAAACAAAATTTGTTCCTACATTCCCTTATGCATCCAGCTTTCCTAAACATGGCTTATCGATTGATTTTGGACTTCTAAGTCTTAATAGTTTTGACTGTATATGTTTCTTATTACTGCTTTGGCTACCCTGCAAATCTACACCTGGTTACTGATTTCTCTTTATTTTGCCTTAATTTTGTTTAAAGTGAATTTTGACTACAGATAATCCTAGCTGATAAGCAATGGCTCTACTTCTGTTCTCATTTTTTTTAAATAAGCTTTTTACTTTAGAATAATTTTAGATTTATTCCATTTACTTTTGATAAAGAAGCTGTGCTTATTCTAGGAATGCAAAGATGGTTAAGGATTCTAAAATAAACCTAATTCTTACTGCTATAACAGAAGGAGAAAAAGCATGCAACCATCTTAATACATGTAGAAAAAGTATTTAAAAAAATAAAACATCCATTATTGACAAAAAAATCTTAGTAAGCTGTTAATAAAATGAAATTTCCTTAATTTGAAAGAAGTTATCTTTAATCAAAATAGTATGGTACCTGTATAAAAACAGATAAATAGACCAATGAAACAAAACAGAGAGCACAGAAATAAACCCACACATGTATAGTCAAGTAACCTGTGACAAAGGTGTCAAGAGTACACAATAGGAAAAGGGTCATCTTCAATAAACGGTACTAAGAAAACTGAATGTTCACATGCAAAAGAATGAAATTGGATGCCATCTTACACCATATACAAAAATCAATTCAAAATGGGTTAAAGACTTAAATGTAAGACCTGGAACTGCAAAACTCCTAGAAGAAAACACAGAGAAAGCTCTCCTTGACTTTGGGCTTGGCAATGATTTTCTGAGTGACACCAAAAGCAAAAATAAAAAAGTGGTACTCTATCAAACTAAAAATCTCCTACACAGGAAAGGAAATGAACAACAAAGTAAAAACACAACCTATGGATTGGGAGAAAATATTTGCAAACCATGTATCTGATAAGGGGTAACTATCCAAAATATATAAGGAATTCATAGAACTCAATAGCAAAAAACAAAAACAAAAACAAAAACAAAAAAACCAGACCTGATTTAAAAATGAATAAGGCTATTTTTTCAAATAATTAGGATTATAGAATTATAAATACTGTACAGGCTATTGATTCAGAAATCATGCATTAGAATTTCAGTATTTGTGCATGAGAAAAATATTGACAGACTGGAGGTGAGGAGTGAAAAAAAGAATATTTTTTGTGAATAGCTGGACCCATTTAAATATTTAATAGAGTCTATTTTAGAAGTTTTTCTATTGTGTTTCTTAGCTAAATATAATTGCTAGTTGCATAATTTGCTAAATGTAATTTTGAGTTTTTTGCACATGGACCAAAACAAACATTTTTAGTACTAAAAAAATAAAAATAAAAAATAATTAAAAAAATAAAAATGAGTAAGGGAGCTGAATAGACATGTTTCCAAATCAAACATAAAAATGGCCAATAGGTAGATGAAAAGGAATTCAGCATCACTAATAATTAGTCAACAGCCTCACACCTGTTGGGATGGCTATTATCAAAAAGACAAAAGATAACAAGTGTTGGCAAGGGTGTGAGAAAGGGGAACTTTTGTACACTGTTGGTGGGGATGTAAATTGGTACAACTATTATGGAAAACAGTATGGAGGTTCCTCAGAAAATTAAAAATAAAACTTTGATTCAGCAATCTCACTGCTGGGATATATCCAAAGGAAATGAAATTAATATCTCAAAGAGATAATTGTATTCTCATGTTCATTGCCACATTTTCACAATAACCAAGCTATGGAAACAACCTTAAGTGTCTGCCAATGGATGAATGAATAAAGAAAATGTGATATATGGAATATCATTCATCTATACAAGGGAGTAAATCCTACCACCTGTGACAACATGGATAGACCTTGAGAAATTAATGTTAAGTGAAATACGACAGAGAAAGACAAACCCTATGTGACCTAATTTATATGTAGTACCTAAAAAAGTTGAACTCATAGAATCAGAGGATAGAGTGGTGATTGAGAGAAGGTGACATGGGAAAATAGGGAGATAGGTGTCAAAGTCTGTAAACTTATAGTTACAAGATGAATATGTTCTGGCGATCTAAAATAATGCTAATTAATAATACTGTATTATATGTTTTGTTCTCACCCCCCACCACGACAACAAAAAAAGTAACTATGTGAAGCAATGGATGTGTTAATAATTATGGTCATCATTTCACAGTGTACATGTATATCAAACCATCACATTATATATTTTAAACATACACAATTTTTATTTGCCAAATACATGTACACTTCAGTAAAGGTGGGAAAAAAAGAAAAAGATTATCTACAAAGTTCCTAAGGTAGATATCGTAATTAAAATTTAAATATTGAAAAAATTCTCTCTGAGATTGGCAAGGAGAAAAAAATGTACTTTATACTTCTAATCAATACTATATTGAAGGTTCTAGCTAAGGCAATAAGACAAGAAAAAGAAAAAAATGTTGTAAGACTGGGAAGAAAAAAATGAAGCTGTAATTATTGGCTGATGATGTGATTTGTGTATGTACGAAAATCTCAAGGATTTCAGATAAATAATCAAATAAACGCAATTCAGCAATGTTGTTAAATAAAAAGTCAATAGTATCAATTCAACATCTATAAAAGTGTTGGAAAAGTAGATTTAAAAAACTGAACAATGTACAACAGCATAAAACATCAAGTACCCAGGAATAAATTTCAAGAAACATATGTAAAACTTCTGTATAGAAAATCATAAAACATTACTAAAAGGAAAACTGAAATAACATGGACATACAACACTTGTAGACTGGAGAAACTCAATATTATAAATTGACCTATAGATTTTATGCAATTTCTATAAAAACTTCAGAAGTTTTCTTTTTTTAGTAGCTATTACTCTAAAATTTATACAGAAATACAAAGGGCAGGGGCGCCTGGGTGGCTCAGTGGGTTAAAGCTTCTGCCTTCGGCTCGGGTCATGATCCCAGGGTCCTGGGATCGAGCCCCACATCGGGTTCTCTGCTCTGCAGGGAGCCTGCTTCCTCCTCTCTCTCTGCCTGCCTCTTTGCCTAGTTGTGATTTCTCTCTGTCAAATAAATTAAATATTAAAAAAAAAAAAGAAATACAAAGGGCAAAGAATAGACAAGATAAACTTGGAGAAAAATAAGGTGAGGAGAAGAGCTCAAGTGCAGATCAAGACATTATAAAGTCATAGAAATTCAAACAGTATGGTACTGGCATAAAGTTAAACAAATACATCAATGAAACAAATAGTTACGATAATCCAATACAAATATGGACACTGCATTTATGGTAGCAGAAGAGTCAGGAAAAGATTTTTAAAATAAATGCTTCTGCATCCATTGTATGTGCATGTGGGGGAAAAAAAAAACCAACCAAACAAATCCTGATTCCCAAAACCCCTTCACACCACACATAAAACTTACCCTTTTTAAAAAAAAATTAAACTTAATCCTAGATAAACTGTAGCTCTAGATGTGAAAGGAAAAACAAAATTTCTGTAACACTGTAAAAGAAAATACATTCATATCCTTGTGGTAAGCAAGGATAACTTAAATAAAAAGAAAAAGTCTAAACCACAAAAGAAGAGATTAACAAACTGAAGTGTGTGAAATTAAGGTCTTCTAATTATTATAAAACCACTAAGAAATTAAAAAACCAACCCACAGAGTGTGAGATATTTTCAAGTCATGAATATGACAAAGGACTCATCTTCAGAATAAACAACTTCTACACATCATTCAAAAACCCAGAAAAACTAATAGAAAATGGGCAAAAGACTGAAATAGGTACTTCACAAAAGAAGATAGGCAAATTTTAATGAAATTACTAAAGGTTCTCAATCTAATTAATAATCAGGGAAATACAATTTAAAATCAAAAGAAGAAGCCACTATATACCCAGGAGAGTGACTAATATTAAAACAATTTAACAGTACCAAATGTTGGTGAGGATACGGAAAAACCAGAACCCTCACAAATTATGAATTTTCCAATTTGGAAAAACTTTTGAAGAAATCCCATTATCAAACATATGCGTAACTTTTTTAAAAAATTTTTATTAATTTTTTATTTTTTTATAAAAATATAATTTTTTTTATCCCCAGGGGTACAGGTCTGTGAATTGCCAGGTTTACACACTTCACAGTACTCACCATAGCAATACCCTCCCCAATGTCCAGAACCCCACTCCCCCTCTCCCAACCCCCCTTCCCCCCAGGAACCCTCAGTTTGTTTAGTGAGATTAAGAGTCACTTATGGTTTGTCTCCCTCCCAATCCCATCTTGTTTCATTTATTCTTCTCCTACCAACCTAATGTTGCATCTCCATGTCCTCATATCAGGGCGATCATAAAATAGTTGTCTTTCTCCGATTGACTTATTTCACTAAGCATGATACCCTCTAGTTCCATCCACGTCGTCGCAAATGGCAAGATTTCATTTCTTTTGATGGCTGCATAGTATTCCATTGTGTATATATACCACATCTTCTTGATCCATTCATCTGTTGATGGACATCTAGGTTCTTTCCATAGTTTGGCTATTGTAGACATTGCTGCTATAAACATTCGGGTGCACGTGACCCTTCAGATCACTATGTTTGTATCTTTAGGGTAAATACCCAGTAGTGCAATTGCTGGGTCATAAGGTAGCTCTATTTTCAACATTTTGAGGAACCTCCATGCTGTTTCCAGAGTGGTTGCACCAGCTTGCATTCCCGCCAACAGTGTAGGAGGGTTCCCCTTTCTCCACAACCTCGCCAGCATCTATCACTTCCTGACTTGTTAATTTTAGCCATTCTGACTGGTGTGAGGTGATATCTCATTGTGGTTTTCATTTGTATTTCCCTGATGCCGAGTGATGTGGAGCACTTTTTCATGTGTCTGTTGGCCATATGAATGTCTTCTTTGCAGAAATGTCTGTTCATGTCTTCTGCCCATTTCTTGATTGGATTATTTGTTCTTTGGGTGTTGAGTTTGCTAAGTTCCTTATAGATTTTGGACACTAGCCCTTTATCTGATATGTCGTTTGCAAATATCTTCTCCCATTCTGTCAGTTGTCTTTTGGTTTTGTTAACTGTTTCCTTTGCTGTGCAAAAGCTTTTGATCTTGATGAAACCCCAATAGTTCATTTTTGCTCTTGCTTCCCTTGCCTTTGCCGATGTTCCTAAGAAGATGTTGCTGTGGCTGAGGTCGAAGAGGTTGTTGCCTGTGCTCTCCTCAAAGATTTTGATGGATTCCTTTCTCACACTGAGGTCCTTCTTCCATTTTGAGTCTATTTTCATGTGTGGTGTAAGGAAATGGTCCAATTTCGTTTTTCTGCATGTGGCTGTCCAATTTTCCCAGCACCATTGATTGAAGAGGCTGTTTTTTCCATTGGACATTCTTTCCTGCTTTGTCGAAGATTGGTTGACCATAGAGTTGAGGGTCTATTTCTGGGCTCTCTATTCTGTTCCATTGATCTATGTGTCTGTTTTTGTGCCAGTACCATGCTGTCTTGATGATGACAGCTTTGTAATACAGCTTGAAGTCTGGAATTGTGATGCCACCAACTTTGGCTTTCTTTTTCAATATTCCTTTGGCTATTCGAGGTCTTTTCTGGTTCCATATAAATTTTAGGATGATTTGTTCCATTTCTTTGAAAAAAATGGATTGTATTTTGATAGGGATTGCATTAAATGTGTAGATTGCTTTAGGTAGCATAGACATTTTCACAATATTTATTCTTCCAATCCAGGAGCATGGAATATTTTTCCATTTCTTTGTGTCTTCCTCAATTTCTTTCATGAGTAGTTTATAGTTTTCTGCATATAGATTCTTAGCCTCTTTGGTTAGGTTTATTCCTAGGTATCTTATTGTTTTGTGTGCAGTTGTAAATGGGATCAACTCCTTAATTTCTCTTTCTTCTGTCTTGTTGTTGGTGTAGAGAAATGCAACTGATTTCTGTGCATTGATTTTATACCCTGACACTTTACTGAATTCCTGGACAAGTTCTAGCAGTTTTGGAGTGGAGTCTTTTGGGTTTTCCACATATAGTATCATACCGTCTGCAAAGAGTGATAATTTTACTTCCTCTATGCCAATTTGGATGCCTTTAATTTCCTTTTGTTGTCTGACTGCTGAGGCTAGGACTTCTAGTACTATGTTGAATAGCAGTACTGATAATGGACATCCCTGCTGTGTTCCTGACCTTAGTGGAAAAGCTTTTAGTTTCTCTCCATTGAGAATGATATTTGTGGTGGGTTTTTCATAGATGGCTTTGATAATATTGAGGTATGTGCCCTCTATCCCTACACTTTGAAGAGTTTTGATCAGAAAGGGATGCTGTACTTTGTCAAATGCTTTTTCAGCATCTATGGAGAGTATCATATGGTTCTTGTTCTTTCTTTTATTAATGTGTTGTATCACATTGATTGATTTGCGGATGTTGAACAAACCTTGCAGCCCTGGAATAAATCCCACATGGTCGTGGTGAATAATCCTTTTAATGTACTGTTGAATCCTATTGGCTAGTATTTTGGTGAGAAATTTTGCATCTGTGTTCGTCAAGGATATTGGTCTGTAGTTCTCTTTTCTGATGGGATCCTTCTCTGATTTTGGGATCAAGGTGATGCATAAAATGAATTTAGAAGTTTTCCTTCCCTTTCTATTTTTTGGAACAGTTTCAGGAGAATAGGAATTAGTTCTTCTTTAAATGTTTGGTAGAATTCCCCTGGGAAGCCGTCTGGCCCTGGGCTTTTATTTGTTTGAAGATTTTTGATGACTGTTTCAATCTCCTTACTGGTTATGGGTCTGTTCAGGTTTTCTATTTCTTCCTGGTTCAGTTGTGATAGTTTATATGTCTCTAGGAATGCATCCATTTCTTCCAGATTGTCAAATTTGTTGGCGTAGAGTTGCTCATCGTATGTTCTTATAATTGTCTGTATTTCTTTGGTGTTAGTTGTGATCTCTCCTCTTTCATTCATGATTTTATTTATTTGGGTCCTTTCTCTTTTCTTTTTGATGAGTCTGGCCAGGGGTTTATCAATCTTATTGATTCTTTCAAAGAACCAGCTCCTAGTTTCATTGATTTGTTCTATTGGGTTTTTTTTGGTTTCTATTTCATTGATTGCTGCTCTGATCTGTATGATTTCTCTTCTCCTGCTGGGTTTAGGGTTTCCTACTTATTCTTTCTCCAGCTCCTTTAGGTGTAGGGTTAGGTTATGTACTTGAGACCTTTCTTGTTTCTTGAGAAAGGCTTGTACTGCTATGTATTTTCCTCTCAGGACTGCCTATGCTGTGTCCCACAGATTTTGAACCATTGTGTTTTCATTATCATTTGTTTCCATGAATTTTTTCAATTCTTCTTTAATTTCCTGGTTGACCCATTCATTCTTTAGAAGGATGCTGTTTAGTCTCCATGTATTTGGATTCTTTCCAAATTTCTTCTTGTGATTGAGTTCTAGCCTCAGAGCGTTGTGGTCTGAAAACATGCAGGGAGTGATCCCAATCTTTTGATACTGGTTGAGACCTGATTTATGACCCAGGATGTGATCTATTCTGGAGAATGTTCCATGTGCACTAGAGAAGAATGTGTATTCTGTTGCTTTGGGATGAAATGTTCTGAATATATCTGTGATGTCCATCTGGTCCAGTGTGTCATTTAAGGCCTTTATTTCCTTGTTGATCTTTTGCTTGGATGATCTGTCCATTTCACTGAGGGGAGTGTTAAAGTCCCCTACTATTATTGTATTATTATTGATGTGTTTCTTTGATTTTGTTATTAATTGGTTTATATAGTTGGTTGCTCCCACGTTAGGGGCATAGATATTTAAAATGGTTAGATCTTCTTGTCGGACAGACCCTTTGAGTAGGACATAGTGTCCTTCCTCATCTCTTATTATAGTCTTTGGCTTAAAATCTAATTGATCTGATATAAGGATTGCCACCCCAGCTTTCTTCTGATGCCCATTAACATGGTAAATTGTTTTCCACCTTCTCACTTTAAATCTGGAGGTGTCTTCGCGTCTAAAATGAGTTTCTTGTAGGCAACATATAGATGGGTTTTGTTTTTTTTATCCATTCTGATACCCTGTGTCTTTTGAATGCGGCATTTAGCCCATTAACATTCAGGGTAACTATTGAGAGATATGAATTTAGTGCCATTGTATTGCCTGTAAGGTGACTGTTACTGTATATTGTCTCTGTTCCTTTCTTTCTGATCTACTACTTTTAGGCTCTCTCTTTGCTTAGAGGACCCCTTTCAATATTTCCTGTAGAGCTGGTTTAGTGTTTGCAAATTCGTTCAGTTTTTGTTTGTCCTGGAAGCTTTTTATCTCTCCTTCTATTTTCGATGATAGCCTAGCTGGATATAGTATTCTTGGCTGCATGTTTTTATTGTTTAGTGCTCTGAATATATCATGCCAGCTCTTTCTGGCCTGCCAGGTCTCTGTGGATAAGTCTGCTGCCAATCTAATATTTTTACCATTGTATGTTACAGACTTCTTTTCCCAAGCTGCTTTCAGGATTTTCTCTTTGTCACTAAGACTTGTAAATTTTACTATTAGGTGACGGGCTGTGGACCTATTCTTGCTGATTTTGAGAGGGGTTCTCTGCACCTCCTGGATTTTGATGCTTGTTCCCTTTGCCATATTAGGGAAATTGTCTCCAATATACCTTCTGCTCCCCTCTTTCTTCTTCTTCTGGAATCCCAATTATTCTAATGTTGTTTCATCTTATGGTGTCACTTATCTCTCGAATTCTCCACTCGTGGTCCAGTAGCTGTTTGTCCCTCTTTTGCTCAGCTTCTTTATTCTCTGTCATTTGGTCTTCTATATCAATAATTCTTTCTTCTGCCTCATTTATCCTAGCAGTGAGAGCCTCCATTTTTTATTGCACCTCATTAATAGCTTTTTTGATTTCAATTTGGTTAGATTTTAGTTCTTTTATTTCTCCAGAAAGGGCTTTTATATCTCCAGAGAGCGTTTCTCTAATATCTTCCATGCCTTTTTCGAGCCTGGCTAGAATGTTCAGAATCATCATTCTGAACTCTAGATCTGACATATTACCGATTTCTGTATTGATTACGTCCCTAGCCTTTGGTACTGCCTCTTGTTCTTTTTTTTGTGGTGAATTTTTCCGCCTTGTCATTTTGTCCAGATAAGAGGATATGAAGGAGCAAGTAACATACTAAAAGATTGGCAAAGACCCCAGGAAAGTGCGCTTTAACCTAATCGGAAGAGACCCCCAAATCGTGGGGGGGAGAAAGGGGATAAAAAGAGGTTCAGAAAAAAAAAAAGGAAAAATTAAAAAAAGAAAAGAAATAAAGAAAAAATATAAAAAAGAAGAAAAAAATATATAAATTAGATAAACTAGTTAAAAACATTAAAAAAGGAAAGGGTAAAAGTTAAAACAAAATTTAGCAGAAGAAGAAAAAAAAATTGAAAAAAAAATTAACCGCAAGACTAAAGAATCATGAGGAGAAAGCCATGAGTTCCGTCCTTTGCTTTCTCTTCCTCTGGAATTCCGCTGCTGTCCTTGGTATTGAAACCGCTCTCCTTCATAGGTGAACTTGGTCCTGGGTGGGTTTCTTGTTGATCTTCTGTGGGAGGGATCTGTTGTAGTGATTCTCAAGTGTCTTTGACTGGGGCGGAATTGCACCGCCCTTACCAGGGGCGGGGCTGAGTAATCTGCTTGGGTTCGCTTTTGGGAGCTTTTGTTCCCTGAACACTTTCCGCAGAGTTCTGGAGGACGGGAATGAAAATGGCGGCCTCCCAGTCTCCGGCCTGGAAGAGCCGAGAGCCCGGGGCCCCACTCCTCAGTGCGCCCCCAGAGAATAGCGCCCAATCACTCCCGTATCCCCGGCCTCCGGCCGAGCTCCGAGCTCACCCAGCCTGCGACCGGTTCAAGGTAACCCCGAGCTGAGAGCTCACTCCTTGGCTCTGTCTCTGTAGCCAGCTTCCCCATTCTAATACCTATGAGCTCTGTGACACTCCAACACCCCTGATCCTTCTGTGACCCTGCAGGACCTAGGGCCATGCTGACCCTGCGTGGGCTTCACCCCGGTTTAGCCTCTGGCACAATGTCCCTCAGTGGAACAGACTTTTAAAAGTCCTGATTTTGTGCTCTGTTGCTCTCCCGCTTGCCGGGAGCTGGCCCCTCCCCCCACGGTCTATCTTCCTGTCGTTTTGGATTTACTTCTCTGCCAGTCCTACCTTTCAGAAAGTGGTTGATTTTCTGTTTCTAGAATTGCTGTTCTTCTTCTCTTCGATCTCCCATTGGATTTGTAGGTGTTTGCAATGTTTAGATAAACTATCTAGCTGATCTCCTGCTACCTGATGTAGTCTCAGCCTGCTACTTCTCCGCCATCTTGACTCCTCCCCCCATATGCATAACTTTTGATCAAGTAATTCTACACCTAGGATGTGTGTGTGTATGTATGTGTATATATGTGTGGAGATATATATAGGAGGTATATAAAATATTGGATATTTGTATTTATTCATGGTAGTATTTGTAATGGCTTCAAACTGGAAACAACTCAAATATTTTTCAGTAGATAAATTATGGAATATTTGAAAATGTGGAATACTATTCAGTAATACAGATGACTCGAGTACAGCTATATGGAGCATCTCAAAAGAAATTTGATACAAAAAATACATATTATATGACTCCATTTATAAAATTCAAAAACTGGTAAAACTGAAGTATAATATTTGCAGCTGGGATGTTGGTTATCTTTGGAAAGGAGTACCGTAGTCATTAGCTTAAAATGGGGCACAAGGAGACCTTCTAGGCTGCTGTAATGTTCTATCTCTTAACCTCAGTAGTAGCTACTTTAGTGTATTAATTATAATTCATTAAAGCAAATACTTCTGATTTATGAACTATTCTGAGCTATGTCATATTTCAAAATAAATTTTATTTGAAAGATCCATCTTTTATCAGTTTTCTTCTTTTATCCATCCCCCACCCTACTTTTCACATTAAAGTATTAAATATTAAAATCTAAGATCTAAAGGTCTGAGGAAAAATATATAGTTATAATTATTAAAAGTAGTAGGCAGTGTTACAAGTACATAGCAGTTCGCAAATTTTCACATCCATTTATCTCAATATTTGTTAATAACTCTTTGAGAGACAACAAGCAATGAAAGGTTTTTTTTTAAATAAATGTATAAACTGAGACTCCGATTTTAGTCCCCAAATGCACACATCTAGAAAGTGGCAGAGTTCAGTTTAAGACTTTAATTCTTGATCTCTAGTTTCTTGCTCTTTATACTACCCATGTAGCCATTTAAAATAATATGTAACTTAAAATAAATGATCTTGATTCAAACAGCTGGGTTTTTTATTTGATTCTGACTAGACTCACTGTGAGTTATGACAATTTTCTCCTAAACCTGTTTTAAAAATAAATGCATTTATTGAGATCAATAATAGGAGGACATTTTCTACTTTTTAATATTTATTTTTCCACATCAAATAATGTGTGTGAACAGCGTTTCATACTTTCTTAACTACAGTAATATATTTCAAATATGGATTCTGTTTTGGGTGTTCTTTTAAAACCAAAATACAGTAATATCACTGAGCTGTTCAGGAACCTTATATTCTGAATTTCTCTAGTTGAATTTTCTAGTTTTAGAGAAATGAAGAATTATTAGTTTCCTTTCTAGGAGTTATCCAATTAGAAGGATAAAAAGAAATATTTTAGACTGCAGTTACAGAAATAGGTTAGAACACTGTGCTAGTAAAATAATGAGTATGATCTTAAATATTCTTTGATCACTATAGAATACAGCTCTAACTTCCACCAGGTTTTTTAAAATTACATACCTTTGATCACAGGGGGTACCACTAAAAAGAGTTCATATGACTTAATTGACATCATCTGCATTATTAGAAAAATATAATTCAGAGGTTTATAAAACTGATGATGTGCTAGGAGTCTCACCCTTCAATGTGGGAAACGGTTGCTGTTTCACTGTTGATGATAGTGTACATTGGTACAAATTTTTTTAAAAGATTTATTTATTTGACAAAGAGAGAGGGAGAGAGAGAGCGAGGGAGGGAGGGAATACAAGCAGGGGGAGTGAGAGAGGGAGAAGCCCGATACAGGGCTTCATCCCAAGACCAGGGGATCATGACCTGAGCCTGAGCCGAAGGCAAGTGCTTAACGACTGAGCCACCCAGGCACCCCCATTGGTAAAAATTCTGTGGAAGAAAGTCTGGCAAGCAGTATCAACAGTGTAAAATAAACAATTTCTAAGGCTGTGTACTCAATTTACAGCAGTTTTTCAAAGGAAACAACTAATGACAAAGATTGGCCTACAGGGTTATTTGCTGTAGCATAATTTATAATATAAAAACTTACTGTAGCATAAATGTCAAATAATAAAAAATTATTAAATTACCCATGGCATGTTCATATTCACTTTGGAGCCATTAAAGACAGCACTGTAAAGGAATTGTTGTAAGATGCTATTTGGCCAGACAGAACAATACTAGTCAAACTCTGTCCTCAACTCACCACCTTTCACTTGTGATGCTATGGAAAGATATGTATGCCTGTCATGGGGTCCAACAGAGGAAGACATTATGCCAAGTCTCCTGTGACTTTTCATACTTCGATGACAGCAGAAATAGTTCTTTTTGACACATTTCTTCTGCATCAGCAGGACCTGACTTTACTTACTAGAGTGGTCACTTCCCCACCCTCTTCCGCCTTCTGTGACCCTACTCTTCCCTTTAGGAAGTTTCTGAACATAATTTTTGAATTCCTGCCCTCTTCCATGTGATGATCTCCCTGCTCCCCCTTTCTACATGCATGACCATCATGCCGTGTTGCATCTGTGTGTCCTTCTCTGGGTTTCTTGATATTTCCTACTGTTCTTGTTGTAACTACAAGCTAACCACCTTTTGTTTTAAGAAGTTTTCTCTTTGATATCTTCCTTTCCACCCCTTAGGTTCCAATTCCAAATTCCAGAATCATTTATTTGTTCATTTACCACATTTTAATGGCTTTTTGCCTATTCGCTGTGGTTCAACTCTATCTCTGAACAAACCTATTTACTAGACTTTGGACTGATTATGGCAGAGATAGTCTTCTTAGCCCTTGGGTTTGTGATCATTTCACTGAGTTTTTATTCCTTCTCAACCCAAGAAGAAAACATTAGCCCTCCCTCAAATGGGCAGAGCTCCCCAATCCTATTATTATTAACTCCACTGCCATTATAATTATAATTATTATTATTATTATTAACTCCACTGCCCCCATAAGGTAATCAATACTTGGGGTCTCTGAAGTTCACAGCTGAGACCAGAATTCATCTACTGTAGGCTAAGAGACCCTGACCAGGAAGGGAAAGTCATCCCTAAAGGCATGAACAGCTCTTACTGGTGAAGTAACCCATATATAGAATCTCAGCTTCATTCTCTCCCATTTTCTCTTTTTGAATGTCTTTTTTAATGACTTATAATGCAGACAAATAATGCCAAATAATTAAGTGGGACTAAAGTACCTTTCGAATTGTAGGTATAAAAGCATCCTATTCTTGTTAAAAAAAAAAAAAAAAGTCCTCCACAGCCATGCCTAGAATTAAGATGGGAAGCACCAGTGTGGTGAGGTTTTCTACGAGTGGGAGAGAAGCATGGGGGTGGGGTGCAAGGGACAACTGTTGGGGTTATTTTCTCGTCTCATGTCTTTAGTTTTGAAAGGGTTTACAAAGAAACCACATTTATTACCGTTACAAAACATTAATGTTCATCCGTTTTTAAATTGTTGTTACTTTATCTTGAACATCCTGAAAAAACCATGTTAAGGCCCAGGTTTTTTAACCTGCTTTCAATTCACCCCAATTCCCCAACTTCATCGTCTTTTAGTGCCATTCTCATATGACACTGCCTCCTTTTTAACTTTAAAATAAGAAATGCTATAGATATAAGAAAGAATAGTTTTTCACATTTCTAAAAGATGAACCTTAAAACCTTCCAGTACTAATAATGAGCACCTCGAATCTGTTTCTCTAGCCATGGGTTTCTGAAACCTGGCATCTACATTCACTGACCGCTAGCAGAGTTCTCCATTAGCAGAACAAAATCATGCAAAATGCCAGTGACTGTTTCATTCTAAATGCATGTTCTGTATCATCTCTGTGCTCAGATTAGAAATAATTCCTGGACAGATACATACTCAGAGTTCAGCTGGTTGGTGGACCATGGTTGTAGAACTGCTTCCTTTTACCCTGTTGAGGTAAACAGTTACATCTTCACTCTCTGCTTAGCAGCAAATAACAAGAAACACTACATTGTAAATAAAGCCAAAGAGACTTAGGTCATTTCAACTCACCTTCTAAGCTTTCTCCACTTTAAAATGGTAAAATAAAATATCCATGGGCTACCATTATGTGGTTGAACACTGAGGGAGGTATTTCCTCTTATTTCTATTAATCCGTGATTGCTCATAGCCTCCTACCAAGTCCATCATCTACATCCCTATCTTCCCCATATATGTATGACCATATAGACTCAACAAGTGAGACAACTAATCAATCTTCCTAACAGCATGACAAGTATACTGAATCACATTTCAAATGTTCACTGGCACTTTGAACAAAAAACACAACCTAGTTTATCCACAGAATGACCAATTTCCCCAGGAGATGTCTGAGGCTGCCCACGGCAACCTATCATCTCTGAGAGTTTAGGGAACACAAACGAATACTGAATGCAAGTTGATTTTCTGAATTAAAATTTTAAGCCCTTTAAATGAAATAGCAATACTGAAAGTAATTTAACATCTTTTAAGATAATTCAAAGTGCTTAACTCATTTAATATAATTGTCTCTTAACATTGCTATATAGTCTCTATTTTCCTCGTGCTCTTCAGAAAGGACAAAATACCCTTTCTTTTACCATAATTTCCCCCTTGTCTATATCTAATTGAAGAGCTTTCTATCAGGAAACTTGAAAAATGGATAATTAGTGCTCTGGGGCCTCTCGTCAACTATGAACTTGGGAACTGGAGTTTCTGGCCTTGCTTAATGAAAAGTGTCTGAATTAAATTTCCTTCATCTCAGAAGTATCTTTTTCTTTTTTTTTCCTTTTGGTAAAAAGTTTCCCAGAGAATCTCTCTTAATAGCCACTGGCAAAGCCCATAATTCTACTACTGAAACAATGAGATCTATTTTCCAGATCATCAATCTTCATTCTCCAGACAGATACAATTGTTTGAAAAGTTGCAATTACATTATCCCTTGGTGCTTCTTCAGCCTCCACATTTGACTGATTCCACAGTTAAACAATTAAAAGGCCAAAGGAATTGAGGATTAATTTTTATCTCTAATAATAAAAAGTTCATTGCACTGAATTTCTTGGTATCAGCATCATCACCCTCCTAATTAAAAGTGCAATAGTTATGTAATCTTGCAAAAGGAGAAATGGAAGTCAATACGTATTCATGGACTATGTAATTTGAGCGTAGGAGTCGCAATCATCCTGACTGTATGGACAGCACCATTTTATATTACCTATAAATGAATTAATTTAAAGTGCTCGGCTTAGCCTAGAGAGCTAACACTTAATTTCATCCTCTGATTCTAAACATTACATGTTTTTGGATAGCCAATGATATTTAGCAAGAAATAAGTCCAGTAGATTCCAAACCAAACGTAGTTAACCAGAATGAACCACACATTGCATTGACATACAGGTATGTTCTACGTCAGCTGGCATCAAAAGCCAGCAGGAAGCTGTTGCTTGCTGCCTTCTAATTATCAATAAGGAGTCAAGTCCATCTCTTCCTCATGTTCCCTTCCCAACTCTTTCCACACGACTGCTGTCTTCATCTCATCATGTTACCATCAGTTCTGTTCATGTTCTTGTTCCCCTCAGTGGCTCTAGGAAGGCTCTAGGCTCTCCCTTCCCAGTCCAGGTGCCAAGGTTTGGGTTCCATAGGCCTCCACAGGGACCTAGGAATCTGAATTTTTCACAAGCAGCCACAGTATCAGTGCAGTGTGGTCCTGGAGCCACTTTCCTTTTTTTTAAGTTTTAAAGTTCCAGTTAGTTAACGTACAGTATAATATTAGTTTCCAGTGTACAATATACTGATTCAACATTTCCATACAACACCTGGTACTCATCAAAAGTGCCCTCCTTGGGCACCTTGGCTCAGTTGGTTGAGCGGCTGCCTTCGGCTCAGGTCATGATCCCGGACTTCCAGGATCGAGTCCCACATCAGGCTTCCAGCTCTTCGGGGAGTCTGCTTCTCCCTCTGGTCTTCTCCTCTCTCATGCTCTCTCTCACTCATTCTCTCTCAAATAAATAAATAAAATTAAAAAAAAAGTGCCCTCCTTAATCCCCATCACCTACTTCATCCATCCCCCTACCCA
Source organism: Meles meles (assembly GCF_922984935.1). Lineage (NCBI taxonomy): Eukaryota > Metazoa > Chordata > Mammalia > Carnivora > Mustelidae > Meles > Meles meles. Next base: position 75,784,408 of record NC_060074.1, read on the forward strand.
CCTCTCCTCTGGTGACTACCAGCTTGTTCTCTATTGTTAAGAGTCTGTTTCTTCGATTGCCTCTTTTTTTCCCCCCTTTGCTCATGTGTTCTGGTTCTTAAATTCCACATATGAAGAAATCATATGGTATTTGTCTTTTCTGATTGACATATTTCACTTAGCATAGTACTCTCTAGCTCCATCCACGTCCTTGCAAATAGCAAGAGGTCATTGTTTTGGATGGCTAACTAATATTTCAGTGCGCGCGCGCGTGTGTGTGTGTGTGTGTGTGTGTGTGTGTGTGTGTATGTATCTCACATCTTTATCCATTCATCAGTCGTTGGGCACTTGGTTGCTTCCATAATTTGGCTATTGTAGATAATGCTGCTATAAACATCAGGGTGCATGTATCCATTTGAATTAGCGTTTTTGTATTCTTTGGATAAATACCTTAGTAGTGCAATTGTTGGATCATAAGGTCGTTCTATTTTTAACTTTTGGCGGACCCTCCACGCTGTTTTCCACAGTGGCTGCACCAATTTGCACTGGGAGCCACTTTTCAAGGAAAAAACTGCCTGTGAGCTTCTGGATTACTTCGTGGTCTGTTTATTCTGAGTGGCTGGCACAAGGCTTCAATGAGATAGGAATTCAAGAAAAATGACACCAAAAGCCTGGAATAGGCAGGATTTACATTAGAAATTGGCTTAGGGAAAGGAAGGCTCAGAATCTGGTCCTATTAAATGTTCTTTTATACACTTGTGTCTCTGAGTCTCAACTTCTTCAGGGTAAAAGTTCAACAGTAGAAGAAGCAGAAGGTTAAGAATGCAAATGACACGCTGGTAGAGAGGACAATATTTTAAGTGTATGATTTAGGATAATGTTCCTTGATCCCCAAAGCACACTCCCCTCAATTGGCCCTCCCCTAAAACTGGAAAGGGGAAAAACAAAAAAACTTCATGATTTCATGGTAGAAATCACCCAACTAAAATATAATTTTTAAACATTAAGAATTATCTTAATCTGCTAAAAGTGAGTGGTTTTCTTCTAATGAAATTGAAATTTTGTTTAAAAACATACATCTTAGGAAATCACCTGAAGTCTGTGGAAGAGTTTATCTGTGGTCTTCTGAGAATTGCTTCCCTTTTTGTTTTTTCCAATTCTCTCATGAGACAACTTGACTAGTCAAGCCAAAATTTGTACTGTTTTATAAAAACATCTCCATATTTTATTCATTTCGGAATGTGTAGGCTAATGTCAATGTCAGGACTTGTCTTCCATAAAACTATCACATCCGACTATTGGGTATTTACCCAAAGAATATAAAAACACTAATTCAAAAAGGTATTTGCACTGCAGAATTATTTACAATAGACAAATTATGAAAGCAACCCAAGTGTCCATCAATAGATAAATGAATAAAGAAGATGTAGGGTGTGTATGTGTGTGTATGTGTATATTATACATATATATAGAGAGAACACAACCTGATGAACACTGAATAATGTATAGAATTGTTGAATCATTATATTGTACACCTAAAACTAATATAACACTGTATGTTAACTATACTGGATTTTAAACATTTAGATAAAAATAAATAATATTGAAAAAACTATCTCAAGTCATATTTTTAACCAGATGCAGTGTACTCCTCTCACTTCCCATTCCAATTTTATTGGCATGTTGAGAGCTATCAAGAATACACATGAGTGCTTGATTAAGTCCTGTCTTAATAAGAACCAGTTATGAAGGGAATGACCCAAACTACACAGAGACTTCCCAAGGAATGGTGACTATTACTGGATTATGCTTTTTTTCTTATGTGGGCTTGGAGCCCAATGTGGGGCTTGAACTCATGACCCTGAGATCAAGACCTGAGCTGAAATGAAGAGTCAGACACTTAACTGACTAAGCCACTCAGGCACCCCTTACTGGTTTGCTCTTAAAGGAATGGGCTAGCTGGTAAACTTCAACCCAAAGGACCTGCATATTATAATTTGTTCCTTGGTTTCTGTTTCACAGGGTCAGTTGTTGTTTGTTATTCTCTTGACTCATGTCATGAACCCCAGATTTCTCTATTTCAAAATGATTAGCATGGACTATGCTGCTCCATCCCAGCACTCACAAACTGACCTGCACTGCTTCAAACAATATCTTAGCAGGTCCTGTCATGTTAACTCTTTCTCAACTCTTAGAAATACCCTCCTCTGTCCACACAGAGTTATCCTAGAAATTGCAAAATAAGAAGCTACTATCTTAATAACACCACAATGTAAAACCTAGTATATAATATTACAAAACAGGCATCATGGGAGAATGGATCAGTGATTAAGAGAACACATCTGGTATCCAATAGACCTGGGTTCACGTTGTGACTCTGATGAGTACTAGGCATCCAACAGCGTGCCTACATCTCTCCGACTCTCATCCACAGTCTGGTGCTAACAACACTACTACCTCACTGGGTTTATGGGAAGATTAAAAATGCTGCCTGCATGAAGTTAGCACGAGGACCGATCAAAGTATTTGTTCAACTGCTGCGAGTGACTACACTAACGCCACTGTTAATGACAAGGGTACATGCTTTAGAGTCATAATTATTTCAACTCATGGCTCTGCATTTCAGTCTCTTCATTTGTAAAGTGAGGTTGGCACGAACTATGCTACAGATTTGGTTTGCAGTTTAGAGATAAATATATTAAAATCCTTGGTAAAATGCCTGGCACAGGGCAAGCACTCAATGAATGGCAGCCATTGTAATAATTACAGATGGAAATGACTTTGGTTATGAGACTGTAATCCATATGCCGTAACTATCAACTTGTTTAAAGTTTAAACGGCTTTTGGTACCTTTCGGTGCAGCTGATCTTACTCCATCATGATCCTCCTACTGGTGAGGAAATCTTACTCAGGCAGAAATGCACTCAGCCTTTCTCATCCTCTATCTACTGAGAAAGGTCTCACCTCCACCAGCTCAGTTTCTTTCCTTTCTCCACCCTGGGGGTTGGGGGGTGGCAGGGGGGTGTTCTGTTGTCAGGCAAATTCTCTGGGACTTCCATGGGAAACTCAGGAAGGGAGGGAAAGGGAATTTCCTGAATATAAATTTATGTGTCCTCTTCTGAATATTCAAGGGAAGTACAAAAAGACAAAAAAAAAAAAAAAATAGGAGAAGGGAATAAACCTCCTTTTGTTGGACTGTGTTCTTTGAGTGCCAGTTCTCTAAAGTGGTACCAAATGAGTCATGGTTTCTACGGGGTAATAAACACTATGGACTTGACTGTTCCTAAGGGCAGAAATGCCATAGGAAATCACACACACTATGAAGGCAGGGCTACTTGATTTCCCAGGAAGGTAGCCATTTGAGGGAAATATCTTTAGAACCGTTAACACTGGAGGATCTGAAGGAAGACTGCCAATGGTGTGACAAGGAAGAGAGGCTTCCCAAGTAAAATCAGAAATCAGGTGACCAAGGAGACCTACCCCAGATTATGTGCCCCTCAGTAGACCTGCAGTGGGGGTTGGGAAACACCAGGAGCTCCACAGAAATGGGGCCCAGCACTGACAACACTGAAATGCAAGAAGTGGGGCTAACTGGCAGCCCTCAATGCAGAGCAGAGAGGGGCCATCTGCCAGAGAGAGAAATTGGGAGACAAAAGGAAAGGAATGTGGCAAACAAGAGTGCAGGAGAAGGAAACATAGGCTTACTGGGCTATGCGACCATGGCAAGAAAGCACTATGCAACGGGTATTTCCCATCTGCCTTTCCAGAGTCAATATGCCCCATTCTCCACCCTGCTCTGACCCTGGGAGACTGACCTTTGTGGACTAGATTAGTGGCTCCCTTGTCCTCTGGCTTCTGGTTGAGATCAGTTAATGTTGGCCACCAGCAAGAGACTAGACTGCAAGAAGAGAAGGAAGGCAGGTATTTGTTTACTTCTTCATTTTCATCCTAGACTTTGTTTGATTTTACTTCTTCCTGGTGGCAACAAACTGGCCATAGCCGTCCTAGGAAAGAGCAACTCCTTGCCTGCTGGTTGTGTCTCTCCTGCACCTGTCTCTGGCTCCTGGCTCCCTTTCCTTGCTGCTTTGGGGTCAAGGGACAGTAATTGATTCCAGCTGCTGCTAGTTCCTGGCTCTTCTCTCTCTCCCACTTGTTCTCTTAACCCTGTCCACAACTTTGTAAATATTCCCTTCCTTAAACTCTCCTCAATTACCTACTTGAATGTGCCATCTGCTGCCTGCCAAGACACCAACATATAGACTCACGTACAATGATGACTGCATCATGAGAAAACGCAAAGGCAATCCATTGCCCTCCTGATGAAGGGAGGATAAGAGAAAATATGAGAGTAGAATTCAATCACTGGACTTATGACTTTGGTTAGAAGACGTTTATGAACTTTATGTAAATCCAAAGCTTGATTCATGGTAATATGATCTACTTGTAATTATTTTCTATGATGATGATTTTGGTAAAACAAGGCATTATATTTTGCAGGTTTCCATTATTAGAATAAGTTGATTTGCAATGTTGCACAACAGAAAAGAGATTTAGGTTCAATTCCCATTTTTACCACTTATTGTGTTAAGTTATTCCATCTTTGTATATCTCAATTTTTCCATCTGAAAAATGGCGGTCATAATACCTTTCTTGCAGGATTCTTATGAAATTAAATGGATTCCTACCGGAGGCATGCTTACTCACTGTAAACCCTTAACAAATGCCAGTCGTATGTGTCATTCCTATGCTTTTTCATATCCTCTTCTACCCCAAGTGTCAGTTTAAGAAATCCAACCAGATTGTGGTGTTATCAAGGACGCTTAAATAGGGGTGAACCCAATCAGTTCTCTCAGCACTGTTTTAGATCTAGATGAAGAAGACTCTGATAAACTCTATCTGCAACCACCTTGCTGGCAGGGAAGCTGTGGCCAGCTCCCAGTAATCCACTCCTCTGTCATATTTCCTTTTGTTGAAAACGATCTCTGAAGTGTTTATTTTTTTCAGAAATACATCATTTTGTGCTACATGCTACACTTACATCCTCAACTTAGAATTACTCTTGAAAATTCTAGTAAACTAGTGATGCAGAACTTTCTAACCCTAATATGACTCAAAATTTCATTTTCAAAGTCTTATCTTTCCTTTTTACCTTATTTTCTATACTGAACATTCTTGAGAAGATTGCTCAAGATCATTTCTGCTGAAGAAATAAAATATCAGACACATAGAACATATTTAGGAACAAATATCTAAATCTTAGTTCGGTTCTTTTGTATGTTAAGCATCCTACATGCCACAATAATTTTAACCTTAACAAACCTTCCTTCACACATACATTAAGTATTTACTGAGTGCTAGTCACAGACCTAGATTCTGGGGAATCTCCAGATAATAAAAAATGCATAAATGAACACCCTGATGGATGTTATATTCTAAATACAAGGTTAATGTATTTTCTTCATCTTTTCTGTATCTCTATTTACAGAAAGTACTCAATTTTCAACAAGTCTAGTGTTTCCACGTAAACTATAGGATGTCCAGTTTAATCTGTTTCAGATCAACAATAAATATTTTTTAGTATGTCAAAAATATTTTGCTTGACTAGAGGTATTCATTGTACATATTTATACTAAAAATTATTTTTTTCCCATTTTATTTATTTTTTCAGCGTAACAGTATTCCTTCTTTTTGCACAACACCCAGTGCTCCATGCAAAACGTGCCCTCCCCATTACCCACCACCTGTTCCCCCAACCTCCCACCCCTGACCCTTCAAAACCCTCAGGTTGTTTTTCAGAGTCCATAGTCTCTTATGGTTTGCCTCCCCTTCCAATTTTTTTTTTTAATAAACATATAATGTAAAAATTATTTTTAAAAATTAAATTCACTTAGCCAACATATCATTAGTTTTTGAACTAATGGTTAATGATACATTAGTTGCATAAAACACCCAGTGCTCATCACATCACATGCCCTCTTTAATATTCATCACCCAGTTACCCAATACCCCACCCACCCTTCTATCTGCAACCCTCAGTTTGTTTCCTGGAGTCAAGAGTATCTCATGGTTTGTCTCCCTCTCTGCTTTCTTCCCATTCAGTTTTCCCTTCCTTTTCATATTGTCCTCTGCACTACTCCTTATACTCCACATATGAGTGAAACTGTGTAATAGTTGTCCTTCTATGACTGACTTATTTGACTTAGTATAATACCCTCCAGTTCCATCCATGTTGATGTAAATGGTAGGTATACATCCTTTCTGATGGCGGAGTAATATTCCATTGTGTATATGAACCACATATTCTTTATCCATTCGTCTGTTGAAGGACATCTCAGCTCCTTCCACTATCTGGCTGTAGTGGACACTGCTATGAACATTGGGGTGCATATGCCCCTTCTTTTCACTACATCTATATCTTTTCACTACATTTTTATCAGTAGTGCAGTTGCTGGGTCATAGGGTAGCTCTACTTTTAACTTTCTGAAGAAACTCCATACTGTTTTCCAGAGTGGCTGTACCAGCTTGCATTTCCACCAACAGCATAAGATGGTTCCCTTTCTCACATCCTCGCCAAGATTTGTCGTTCCCTGTCTTGTCAATTTTAACCATACTAACTAGTATGAGGTGGTATCTCATAGTGGTTTTGATTTGTATTTCCCTGATGGCAAGAAATGTGGCTCATTTTTTCATGTGACTGTTGGTTATGTGTATGTCTTCTTTGGAGAAATGTCTATTCATATCTTCTGCCCATTTCTTGACTGGATTATTTGTTTTTTGGGTGTTGAGTTTGATAAGTTCTTTATAGATCTTGAATAACAGTCCTTCATCTATTCTGTCATTTGCAAATATCCTCTCCTTTTTCTTACGTTGCCTCTAAAAAATATTTTTAAATGAAATTCGAATTTAACCGGGGATCCTATTTTATTGTTGGCTAAATCTGACACTCCTAAAAAAGTCACCATACTGAGTGACTTTGTGCACATAATTTAGCTTTTTTTGACCTTAGTTTGCTTGTACATAAATGGAGCTTGCTGGTCCAAGGGACACTTAAGGCTCCTTAAACTTCCTGGTTCCAGTTCTTCCCTAAGCAAGAGACCATGTCATCACATTCATCCACTCCCTCTCCTCCATTCAGAACTTTCAAACTGGCTGTTCATTTTCTGGTACTACTGCTCCAATCTCTTCTTTTCTCAGTGTCCCTTGGTAATAATCTTGATCTGACACCCAGGCCCATATTGACTGACTTGACTAAGGCTATTAGTATTAATGCTCATTGCCCTACATTTGAGTAGCACCTTACAGTTCACAAAGTACTTTCCCATACATTATTGCATTTTGATACATTAACTTCTCTCCTCAATCCCATTCAAAAAATTTTGCTGAAGTTGTCTTTTATGCCACTGCATAATCCTTTGTATCTACCTCTATGAGCATTAGCAACCTTCTGAGAGATTCTCTCTCTATTCAAACAAGTCTGCCCTCATCTTTGAAGATTTTCCAGGGATTCAGGCTCTATCTTCCATCCATCTCCCTCCATGCTCACTGGGTTGCCTCCTTGCCCCTTCTGTTCACAGGAGCAAGTACCTGCCTCCTCCCAAGACAGACATTTTCTATCACCTTCCAAGTCCTGTACCCTGTGAGGCTCCCTACAAGCCTGAACCACACAGTCCTGGATACTACTCAGTATGGTTCCTGCACCAGCAGCAATCCATTCCCTGTGAGCTGGTTAGAAAATACAGTGTTTTATAGTCTTGGAATCTGCCTGAGAATACTGAACCAGAACTTGCCTTTTTAAGTTTGAGAAACACTGACTTAGGATACCTTTAGTCAGGCACAATTTTCCCATGTTTTCCAGAAGATCTACACCATTTGGTCTATATTAAGTAGACCATCCTAAGAACAATATTTCTAATCTTGTTTCTGCCAAGGTACACTCCCAGGATAACATCAACTGCCATAAGGAAGAGAGACTCACCTCTGCAGTGATTTTCATCCCCCCTAATCTGCATACTCTTTTTGCAAGTCATTCCTTACTACCAGCTAGGACACTGAATGACAGCATTAAGAAGGGGAAAACTACCCCCTCCAGTCTTGATATCTATAACACTGTTCCCTAAGTACATGAGCAAAAGGGAAATATGAATTATCGCTTTCCATCTGTACTGGCTGTCTGATGTGACCAAATAAATTGATTCATTTTGAAAATGGAGAGGATAATACAATAATGAATTATTTCTGATACCGAGATGCTTATTGAATAATTTAAAAGCACTTTACAATTTCAAAGTTCTCAGAGCTTGATAACTAATAAAAACAATCCAGAGTTCCACTGGCTAAATCTTTTACGTTTGTTTTCTGCTCCACAGAGCTGTTCGTGAAATTGACAGGCATGTAACATCATTCAAAATACTTTTTATGAAATAATCACAGGTACAAAAAGATTGACAGAACCAACAAAACAATAATTGCCTGTCTTGGTAAACAGATATTTGGTTGTTACATCTCTTTTAGCTCCAAGGGACAAGGGCAAACAAATATGAAGAAACCAGTTTTTGTCTGACTATAACCTTAATCCTTGGATAATAAGATGCCAAAAAGCAGAAAAAGAATTCTGTATATTGAATCCTCAAATAACCCGTTTGTGGAGTCAAAAACAAAAACACATTTTCTTTTTTCCTATAAGAACAATGTCCAAAAAAGCATCCAATGGTTCAGCAATATATAAAGGTTAAAAATATCAACACAATGATTAGTGGATTCATTTACATTCAAATATAGAAGTTTACCAATTTTAGTACTATATTCAAGGGTTAAACGCAAAGAAATATCCAATTGTTAAGAGAGGTAAATGAGAAAATACTTCTTAAAGATCCAAATTCATGACTAATACTAAATTCTACACGGGAGTTTACAACACATCGTTATCAGCTCTTAACTAAGATGAGCAGAAAACCAACTCGTAGCCATGTAAATCTTTTATCAGTTCTAAAGTTCACTACTATAATTTATTTAGGAGTTATACAATTAGGAAAATTAAATTGATATCCTTAGAATGGGTAAAGAGATGACAAGTCTGTTGCCAAACTGTAGGGGATCTGGAATAGCCCTCAATTTAGCTGTATTAACTTTTTTTTAAAACCCTAGATTTAGGACGCTTGGGTGGCTCAGTTGGTTAAGCCTCTGCCTTCGGCTCAGTTCATGATCTTGGAGTCCCGAGATTGAGTCCCACATTGGGCTCCCTGCTCAGCGGGGATTCTGCTTCTCCCTCTGCCCCTCACCCCACTCTCATGCTCTCTCTAATAAATAAAATCTTTTTAAAAATAAGTAAATCCTAGATTTATATCATTGAAGTAACTATGCAAATATTAGTGACAAATTTCAGCAAGATTTGAAATTCACTTTTGAAATATATATGTAATTCTTTTTTTTTTTCCATTTTATTTATTTTTTCAGCATAACAGTATTCATTCTTTTTGCACAACACCCAGTGCTCCATGCAAAACGTGCCCTCCCCATTACCTACCACCTATTCCCCCAACCTCCCACCCTTGACCCTTCAAAACCCTCAGGTTGCCCCAACCTCCCACCCCTGACCCTTCAAAACCCTCAGGTTGTTTTTCAGAGTCCATAGTCTCTTATGGTTCGCCTCCCCTCCCCAATGTCCATAGCCCGCTCCGCCTCTCCCAATCCCACCTCCCCCCAGGAACCCCCAGTTTGTTTTGTGAGATTAAGAGTCATTTATGGTTTGTCTCCCTCCCAATCCCATCTTGTTTCATTTATTCTTCTCCTATCCCCCTACCCCCCCATGTTGCTTCTCCATGTCCTCATATCAGGGAGATCATATGATAGTTGTCTTTCTCCGATTGACTTATTTCACTAAGCATGATACGCTCTAGTTCCATCCACGTCGTCGCAAATGGCAAGATTTCATTTCTTTTGATGGCTGCATAGTATTCCATTGTGTATATATACCACATCTTCTTTATCCATTCATCTATTGATGGACATCTAGGTTCTTTCCATAGTCTGGTTATTGTAGACATTGCTGCTATAAACATTCGGGTACACGTGCCCCTTCGGATCACTATGTTTGTATCTTTAGGGTAAATACCCAGTAGTGCAATTGCTGGGTCATAGGGTAGTTCTATTTTCAACATTTTGAGGAACCTCCATGCTGTTTTCCAGAGTGGTTGCACCAGCTTGCATTCCCACCAACAGTGGAGGAGGGTTCCCCTTTCTCCACATCCTCTCCAGCATCTGTCATTTCCTGACTTGTTAATTTTAGCCATTCTGACTGGTGTGAGGTGATGTCTCATTGTGGTTTTGATTTGTATTTCCCTGATGCCACAAGACTGAAGAAAGAGAAATTAAGGAGTCAATCCCATTTACAATTGTACCCAAAACTATAAGATACCTAGGAATAAACCTAACCAAAGAGACTAAGAATCTATACACAGAAAATTATAAAGTACTCATGAAAGAAATTGAGGAAGACACAAAAAAATGGAAAAATGTTCCATGCTCCTGGATTGGAAGAATAAATATTGTGAAAATGTCTATGCTACCTAAAGCAATCTACACATTTAATGCAATCCCTATCAAAATACCATCCATTTTTTTCAAAGAAATGGAACAAATAATCCTAAAATTTATATGGAACCAGAAAAGACCTCGAATAGCCAAAGGAATATTGAAGAACAAAGCCAAAGTGGGTGGCATCACAATTCCGGACTTCAAGCTCTATTACAAAGCTGTCATCATCAAGACAGCATGGTACTGGCACAAAAACAGACACATAGATCAGTGGAACAGAATAGAGAGCCCAGAAATCGACCCTCAACTCTATGGTCAACTAATCTTCGACAAAGCAGGAAAGAATGTCCAATGGAAAAAAGACAGCCTCTTCAATAAATGGTGCTGGGAAAATTGGACAGCCACATGCAGAAAAATGAAATTGGACCACTTCCTTACACCACACACGAAAATAGACTCCAAATGGATGAAGGACCTCCATGTGAGAAAGGAATCCATCAAAATCCTTGAGGAGAATGCAGGCAGCAACCTCTTCGACCTCAGCCGTAGCAACATCTTCCTAGGCACCACGGCAAAGGCAAGGGAAGCAAGGGCAAAAATGAACTATTGGGATTTCATCAAGATCAAAAGCGTTTGCACAGCAAAGGAAACAGTTAACAAAACCAAAAGACAACTGACAGAATGGGAGAAGATATTTGCAAACGACATATCAGATAAAGGGCTAGTATCCAAAATCTATAAGGAACTTAGCAAACTCAACACCCAAAGAACAAACAATCCAATCAAGAAATGGGCAGAGGACATGAACAGACATTTCTGCAAAGAAGACATCCAGATGGCCAACAGACACATGAAAAAGTGCTCCACGTCACTCGGCATCAGGGAAATACAAATCTTTTTTTTTTTTTAAGATTTCATTTATTTATTTGATGGAGGGAGAGAGATCACAAGTAGGCAGAGAGTCAGACAGAGAAGGGGAGAAGCAGGCTCCCCGCTGAGCAGAGAGCCTGATGTGGGGCTTGATCCCAGGACCTTGAGATCATGACCCAGGCTGAAGGCAGAGGCTTAACCCACTTAGCCAGAGGTACCCCTAAGAGAAAATACAAAATTGCCCATGAATTGATATTTTAAAGTTAATAGATACCCTACTGAGCATGTTGGCATAGAGCCATACTGTTTAAAAGCAAGAATTGAATTAAAAAAAAATTCTAGAAATGGAAAAGTAATTAGACTTCAGGGCTCTAAAGTCTGCCAGTTGTAGACTTTAAAGAAGGCATGTGTGAGCTTTGGATTATCTTCTGAACCTTTGACTCATTCTTTTTTTTTTTTTTTAATTGTTTTCACTAAATTTCCTTAGGGCCATATGACTCTTACCTTTATACAGAGTTAATTATCATGGGTCAGAGAGGTTTAATCTATTTCATTTACTTCATCTCTAACTAGAGTGACCATATCGTTTATCATTCACCATTTTTGAGAGTGAAAGGTAAGATTAAAAATGCCAGCTTCCATCATATGTAAAAATTAACACAAAATGGATCAAATTGCTAACACGAATAAACTACTAAAAGAAAACATAGGGATAAATCCACATGGTTTTGGATTTGGTAAAGGATTCTTAGATATGAGACCAAAAGCAACAAAAGAAAAAGATAAATTGGACTTCATTAATTTAAAAAAAAATTGTGCTTCAAAAGATAGCATTAAGGAAGTGAAAAGATAACCCACAGAATGAGAGAAAACTTTACAAATTTTTTTTTCACAAATTTTTTTTATAAATTTTTTTACAAATTTTATCTGATAAGGGACCTGTGTCCAGAATATATAAAGAAGACAAAAACATCAATTTAAAAATGGGCAAAAGAGGGGCGCCTGGGTGGCTCAGTGGATTAAGCCACTGCCTTAGGCTCAGGTCATGATCTCAGGGTCCTGGGATTGAGCCCCGCATCGGGCTCTCTGCTCCGCGGGGAGCCTGCTTCCTCCTCTCTCTCTGCCTGCCTCTCTGCCTACTTGTGACCTCTCTCTCTGTCAAATAAATAAATAAAAATTTTAAAAAAAATGGGCAAAAGATTTGAATCAACATTTCTCCAAGGAAATGTACAAATAGTCACTGAGCTCATGAAAAAAATGTTGACATCATTACTCATTAGAGAAATGCAAATCCAAACCACAAGCTACAACTTCACACCCACTAGTAGGGCCAGGATAAAAAAGCCAAATAACCTTATCCGTTGGCAAGGATATGGAGAATTAGAACCTCACATATTGCTGGTGCAAATGTAAAATGTGCAGCTACTTTGGACAGGAGTCTGACAGTTCTTCTGATGATTAAATATAGAATTAACATATAACCCAGCAATTCCATTCTGATGTATATGCCCAAGAGAAGTGAAAAGAGATCCACACAGAAACATGTACATGAATGTTTACAGCAGCATTATTCATAATAACCAATAGGAGGAAATACCTAAATGTCAATTAATATACAAATGAATAAACAGAATGTACGTCTATATAACGGGATAGTATTTGACCATAAAAAGGAATGAAGTGCCGACACGTGCTACAACATGGATGAATCCTGAAAACATGCTAAGTGAAAGAAGTCAGATACGAAAGACTACTATCTGATTCCATTCATATTGAAGTTCAGAATAGGGAAATGCATAGGGGCAGTAAATACATTAGCGTTTTCTTGGGGCTGGAGGTAGGAGGACAGATAGGGAAACAGAGGTGGTAGCTAACGGGGACAGGGTGTTGTTTTTTAAAATTTGGGGTCATAAAAACGTTCTAAGACTGTGGTAACGGTTGAACAAACCTGTGAATATACTAAAAACCATGGTATTGTATACTTTACATGGGTGAGTTGTATGGTATATAAATCATATCTCACTGAATCTATTTAAAAATTATGGTGGGACAACACATTTAAACTGGGAATATCCTGGGAAAATTCTGATGCACGGTCACCTCTCATTTCATCCGGGTATCTGATCAACTCACTTTCCAGAGAAGGACTGCTGAGAAGGTTTGATCAGTTCTATATTTATACTGACCCTGTTTGAAACCACAAGTCAAAAAAATGTGTCTTAATGAAGTAGCTAGGAAATAATTTTCAGACTGGAAGAAAAAGTGTTGACTCATTTAGAGATATTCTCATAGTCAAGGGCCTCTACATGCCTTTTCAAAAAGCTTTGGACCGTCTAACAGGTAGATTGTGCATGTGCTTAGGGTGCCCACTAAGCCAGGGCCTTCCTTCCAAATAAGTTCAGCTGCAATGAACTTTTCAAGAAGTTTACATTTAAAAAAAAATACAAAGAAGGTTTTTTTCATCTTAGTATGCATCTTGTGCACATAATACCTGAAATCCAATGGAACACGATACTCATAGACTAGTTTTAAAAGTTAAGTATAAATTTTATTTTGAATTGTAATATTATAAGTGCTGGGGCCATCTAGAGGTCCTATTATAGTCTTATGAAAAAGGAAACATGGACAGAAGTAATCAAAGAGAAATGTTTAAGCTTAGCATATGCACTGAAAGGAGGCTCACAGCAAGGACCCGTGCGTGAGAACCAAAGATAAAACAGCATTTCCAGCCCACCTGCTCCAATTGGTGAAAGAACCTGGGATGTCCCAATGACCCTCAGGGTAGGGAACCCTCAGTTAACTGATATTAAATATCCCACCACCTTGGGGTCAGATTTCATTTACTTTATGAAAATAAACATACATGCTATTTTTTTGCACAACTGATTTTGTGGGGGTAAAATTCATACTCACTTCACTACCTGTGCCCATTTAGCCACGACTGGGAGCTAAGCCTTTAGGCTTTTTACAGTCCAGTTGGAGATTAGAATGTGAAATCCCTACAAATGCTACGGTTTTAAGATGATTCTAATCCCAAGAATTTATGTGCTCTTTGCCTTTTCCAGTAAATTGAAGCAATATTTGTAAATGTTTGAATTGAATGGCTGAACTCTGTAAGAAATGAAGTCATTAAGAACTTGCTAACCAGATAACCACTGATACATATGAAGAGAGTTCTCAGTATTTTAAGAAGGAAACATAGTTTGCTATTAGATTAGACGGCTTTCAATAAAGCATGGCTAGGGCAATAGGTATGGCAAAAATTAAAGTATTTCTCTTACAAAGGTTTCTAGATGGGTTCTAAAATAACCATCATACATACTGAAGATTCTTGAAAGCAATTATTATTTATCCAACTTTGACATCTCACAAAAGCCTTTCAGTATCTGAGAGGACAAGATAACTTAGAGTATGACATAAATTCCAGAATCATTTATTCAAATCAAATATCCATTTTTACATCAAGGGCAACTACTTCTTCATAAAAGAACAGTGTAATATATTACCTAGAAATGAATGTTACATATTTATAACTGTGGCTGGTAAATCCCAGTCATACTATTATTATGCCATTAAACTGGAAATATATAGAGTTGAAAGAGGAGTGATCATAATAAAAGCACTTTATTCTGCACATAATACCTGAAATTCAATCTAATACAACTTTCAAATACCAGAAGTTTAATGTTTATAGTCTTTATTGAATAATCTTCTCTTTCTTTGACTAAAGTCAATAAAAAGTCATCTCTAAACTTTTCAGCAAAGCTAGAAACCATTACGTTAAACTACAAGGTCATCAAGATAGGAATAAAATCGAGAGATCATCCTTCTGATACTTGCTAGCTGATGCTTAGTGCTTTTCTTCTCAATCCCAATGTGAGTTTATTTAGATATTTTAGTGAACTGAAATGGACCAATGTTTTTTTTGTTAATGCTCTTTTCACTTATATATTCATATCTGATTTATTAGAGTTCTTTCAAGAAAAATAATATCAAGTAATGCTATAAATATGCTGGGAATCCCTTTAGGCTTAGAGGAGGCAATTTAAAACAAAATTTTTATTGTGATAAAATATATAAATTTACCATTTTAACCATTTTAGTGTGTACAGTTCAGGGGCATGAAGAACATTCCCATTGTTGTGCAACCATCACTATCATCCATCTCCAGAACATTTTCGTCTTCCCAAACTGAAGCTCAGTACTTATTAAACTCTTTTTCCCCTCTGCCTCAATGGAGGAGACAATTTTATTTTATTTTATTTCATTTTATTTTTAAAGATTTTATTTATTTATTTGACAGAGGTGAGGGGGAGACAGAGCAGGAGCATGTGGAGCAGCAGGCAAAGGTAGAGAGGGAAGCAGGCTCCCTGCTGAGCAGAGAGCCTGATGCAGGGTTTGATCCCAGGACCCCGGGATCATGACCTGAACTGAAGGCAGACGCTTAACCAACTGATCCACCCAGGTGCCCCGGGAGGAGACAATTTTAAATAATGTTTACCACACACATATATTTGTAAGTTGGAATTATAGTCTTAAGCAGAAACCCTCAGTCTGCACTTTAGAAACAATGACTGGGCATTAGTGACACAAGCCCTTTGTAGGCATATTTATGGACCTTACAGGACAGTCATATAGTTTGGATTTGGGCTATGCAGTTATTTTAAAATATCAACAGAAATACTGTAAATATTATAAAATAGTCAGTTCAGACATGATTTAATAAATCCTGCTTTTAACAAAAGATTCAGAATACATATGGGGAACATGGATATCAAATAGTATGTTATTGCATTTATATGGCCACATGACCACCCTGATTTACAAGAACAGGAAAGTAATTTTCCTAAGGAAGACTATGGGTTTATAAGGATTCATCTATGTTTTGATATACCATATCCTCTGTGGGCAGGAAATGCCACATATTTGTGAGTAGATGAATATAAAATATGACATATAAACAGGGAAACTCTATGATTAGCCTCAAAATTGACTTAAAAAATAAATGAAGAAAGAATGGCTTTTACAAGTCAATAAGACAATAAACCAGATCTTGCAAAAAAGAGTCACCATTTTAGGCAAAGAAACTTGCAAAAAGCACCCGATTTGGATGACCCGACCCAGTTAGAAGGAAGCATATGTTTGTCTGTCATAAATGATTCTTCTCTTTCCACTTACTTCTCATGGTCTACAGCCCAGGACTCCAAAATGTAGCCTTGTAGGATGAACAAATCTCTGCTGACTGCATCCTCCCAGGCCACCTTTTTTCTACCCCATCCACATTCCATCACGGGCACGCTAGGGAGCCCTTTCCACCAAAACTTTCCATGCCAGAGCATACCATATTCATTCACCCACGCCTTTGCCTCCCTACTCTCAAATTCAAACCACACGCTGTGTGCCCTGGGATCCCTGCCCTCTACAAATTTTGCTCTTTTCCAGTGTGAGCTCTTGATCTCCAGATTAGATCTCTGTGCCTACAAAATCCAAAAACCCTCAGTGATGATGGTAGATAGTGGACATGATAGCAATGGAAGACCATTGGTTTTCGCAGGGGAGCAGAATGGATTCAGTTTGAAGAATGTGGGACTGGGCCAGTTCAAAGACCATGGCCTAATTTTCATGGTGATCATGATCTGATTCCATATCATGTTCTCACCTCATTTTTCAGAACAAACTAAAAAGGATGGTAATTCTGGCTACATTCTTAACTTCCTAATATTGTTATTAATATTAATAGATCTTATGGCTCATACACTATGAAAATATTACATGCAGTTTAGAAATCCTCCCCACCTGGCTTCTGGCAGGAATATTACCCATTCACTGATGACAGTAAAACAGTACACCAACAATAGCCAAGAGTTAGGATTCCTCTGGAATTATTTTCTTTCTTCACCTTAATGCAGTCTCTTTCTAATATGTGATCTACACGCAAACTCAAGAGTTCGACTGTGTACTGAGCTAACAATTATTGAAGGTGTACAACATGTTAGGAACTACCCTAAGAGTTCTATACTAAATTGTTCATTTAAACCTCCCAGCAATCCTATCAGGTATCAATAATTATTATCCCCACTTAATACACTGCAGAGAAAGTGAAAGAGAGATTAAGATACTTAGCCAAGGTCAGCTGGACTTTATTCAAGTTCACCAGAGACAGCCAGATCACACTCTTAATCGCGTTTTAAATATTAGTATTGTTTTTCCACATGTAACTCATTTTCATTTTCCAGTTCTACTGTTTATAAACAGATTTTAAGGAGGTAAATGGCAGTGTATATTATTTTGTTGAAAGCCCCAGCATTTGCCAGTCATGCCTGAGATTCCTGCCATCTCAGGGCACCGGCCTTTGCTGAGTACCTTCGACCTTTCAATTCAGTAACTAGTGTCTCAAAATTTTTTAGCATACATTTTTATAAGAAACTCACTGCTGATCTTCAAAAAGGGTCACTTACACAGTTGGTGGTCAGAGTCCTGCCTGCATGACTTTTTTTTTTTTTTAAGATTTTATTTATTTATTTGACAGAGAGAGAGTGAGAGAGGGAACCCAAACAGGGTGAGTGGGAGAGGGAGAAGCAGGGTTCCTGCTAAGCAGGGAGCCCCATGCAGGACTGGATCCCAGGACCTTAGGATCATGGCCTGAGCTGAAGGCAGACAGTCAACTGAGCCACCCAGGCATCCTAAATTAATAAATATTTTTAAAAAACAACAACTGAATCATCGTCAGCCTTCCAGAGATGAATCCTTCATTCATAAATAGGAGGAAAAGGGAGCAAACTGCAGTTGTATCTAACAGTGTTCGGAGAGGTCAAGCTGCTGCTTCAAGAGACTTTTTACATTTTCATTAAAATAAAGTGGCATTTCCTGTATTAAAATGATTCTTATTAACTTCAAAATATATCCTATTCAAATTATTTTAAAATCATGTTTGTGCAACTCCATTAATATTGTTCTATATTTTAAGATTTATAACTCTATTTGACTATTTTGAATAATTTAATCAAATAGAAAACAATTAGATTATTGTAAGTACTCTACTATTAATGTATTCACTAGAAAATTCATAAGTCAAAGACAGGCTTGCTTTATTTATTAATTCATTTAGAGTCATCTGGACATATTTATTGGAGAGTGATCCAGGTGTTAAGCAAATGCACTTGCAAAACACAGGGGAATTTTATTACTAGAGCACTATGGTCCAAAAAATTTTATGACAGATATTAAAACTGGGTTTGGGTATTGCACGTGATGTGCATATTAAATGAGACTGACTTCTGTAAGACACACATACACAAATGAGTCTCTGTAATTTATAGTAACACTGTGTAAACAAACACAAAAATTTCAAATACAGAGAATTCTCTCTGGGACAATTCCTATTAAATCTAGCTCGGATGGGTTAAGTGTGAGTCTGAAATTAGGCCAATAGGGCAAAACTAAGTTAATTGCTGGGTACACAGAATAGAATTTGTATTGTTTCTATGTTTTGAGAGATAAAGAACCTCAGTGTTATCTGTGATTCTGTTCTTTCTCTCACATCCCCCCTATCTACTCCATGAGCAAATCGCTGTCAAAAGAAATCCACAATTCAACCGTTTCCTGCCTCTCACGGCCACCACCCCAGAACAAAGAACAATCCCTTGTCTGAAATATTGCAGTAGCCACCTAACCATTTACCTGGAGCCTCTTTTCAACACAGTAACCAGGAAGATTGTGTTGAAACCCTTTCCCCCAGTGACTTTTCTTCTCAGTCTCAGGGCAAATACCAACATTCTGATGAAGCCACAGTCATCTGGTTTGATGTCCCCATTCTGACCTTATCTATCTTCCCTCTAGCGCTCCCTGACACAGGAACACAGGGCTCCTTGCTCTTTCTCAAACATGTTCAGCCTGTTCCCGCCTTGGGGCCTTTGCACTGGCTCTTTCCTCAGCCTAGAATGCTCTTCCCCAGATACTGTGTGACTAGCTCCCTCCTACCCTGATTAAAATATCAACACCCCCAACCCCAGCAACATACAGACCCTTCAAAATCCCCTTCTACACTTCATTTCTTTTCTCTTCTCAGCACTTACCACTCTCTAATATAGCCCACATGTCACTTATCTACCTTATTTACTGTATGTCTCCTCACTAGAATGTAAGGTCTAAGAGATTGCATTCACTATTTCCCAGTGCCTATACCAGTAACTGGCACATAGTAGTTTTGTGAAATGAAACGAATAGATGAATGAACAATATGGACAGGCTGAGAATTTTCCAAATCTTTAAGTTCTGGTTCCTTTTTGCTGCTAACTCCTCCCTGTTATTACAGACAATAAATCCCCTTCTTTCTTCAACTAAGTTGAATTCTTAGAATTTACAACCCAAACAGCCTTGAGTAATATTACAGCCTTTCCTTTACTACATTAGAATGTTTTGTTCCAATTATTATGTAGCAATTACAGAAACTGTAAATTTTAATAAAAAATAAATAAATATCTCCATCATTTAGAGAATTTCTCAGATCTGGCAACATAAGGAACATGAAATATTATGTACAAGGGAGAGGGAGAAGTGTAAAACACACAAACAAAAACTAGTAATTGTGTTAAACTTCATGTTAATAAATTTTAACTAAGACAAAACAAAGGATAATATATACTAAAATAGACCTGGCAGACTTAAAATACAAATCTTTTTAACTCTAAGGCTTTTGTATAGGGTATTTGTTTTAACTAATCCAAAGAAAGTGGTATTCAAATATAATATTTTTAAAATATGTAATATCAGACAAAAGATCAAAGAAAAATGATTGGGAGCCCCCAAACATAATCAATCCTATAAAATTATATGATGGAGGTGGCAGTTAAGATAAATTAGAAAACCAAAGATTACTTGAGTGATGGTACTTACATAAGGAAAAAAAAGAGAAACCAAACTCATATCCAAAGTGAAGTTAAATTCCATGTGAATTAAAGCTGCAAATGTAAAAAACAAGAAATATTTATGTGGTCATGGAATGGTGAGATAGAATACCAGAGATTGAATTCAATATGTCAAAAAAGATTTATCTGTCTTTAAGAAATTAAAAATATCACAATACAAATTTTAAATAACAACACAAAGCCAAAATATAAAATAAGAATACAAATGACAAGCTGGAAAATCATATTTTAAATATGTCTGACAGAAAAAAGGTAATGCATAAAGGACTCTTGTAAACTGATAAGGATAAGAAAAAAGTAAGTCCTCTAGTAGAACTGTAGATAAAGAGAATGAGTTCCCCAACCTCCCAATACTAGAAAAGACATAGATGTTTTACGATGTTGACAATGGTTGCATCAGGATAGTAGAATTACAGGTGATTTTTTGTTCACTACTTTGTGTTTTGTGTTTTTCAAGATTGAGTATGTGTTCTTTTCATAATTAGAAAAAGCAAACAAAGTTCATGTAACCTAAAACCTCGTGACAAACCTTAGAGAAAAAAAAAATCTAAGGAAAATTTATTTTAGAGGGTAAGACAGAATTCTAAACAGACTGTCACTTTCCATGAAACCTTAGGCATTAGTTACCTGTTTCTGTCTCCCATTAGGCTTTAGTATATGTGCTGCCGAAGCGAGCACACCCCATTAGGCTTTAGAAACTAATCTAATCACACATGGAAATCTTTACAACCTAACTATTTTACTATATCAAATGCACCTAAGACCTTTTTCAGTGTGGTTGTGGATGCTGGTATGGACTATGCTCCTGGTTCTCCACATTAGTTTGATACTAACCCTACATGTCTCCTGCCTCCAGCCTCACAATCAGCGACCCAAGAACCCACCTCTGCAGGGCCCAGGGCCCAGCTTGGCCCAGATCATGGGAGTGTTTAATAGCTAATAGTCCAACTGAACTGAACTACGCTTCTATGATTATGAAAGGCCTCTATGACCCAGAAAGACAGAATCAATTCATTACTCTGTCTTTTATATGGTCAAGTGTTTTCAATTAGCAATAATCGCGCCTCGGATAAACCTCATTGGCTACGATACTGCCACTGCGCAAAGCTGGTCAAGTGTTTTCATGTGAACTTATTTTCCAACTTACTTCAAGTCACTTACATTTTCACATAGCCAAAAAAGAAATGAGATAACTGTGAAAGTTGAGTCATTTAACACATAAAAACATGATGTTCAGGGGCGCCTGGGTGGCTCAGTGGGTTAAAAACATGATGTTCATAGAGAGAAAAAATTACAAAAAATTAAAATTTTCCACAGGTACTTACTATAAAACCATGATGAAGACTAATTCAAACCAAGGGAATGTCCAAGTGAAGCCAGTACAACAAAATCTTTCTTTATATTAAATAATACACTTAACTTTCCCAAATATTCAGAACTTCTAGTTAACATATTGCTTCTAAAAAGAGGTTTACTAGATATATTTTTAATGTCTAAATTGTCGTTTGTTATTATTTGCATAAATGTATTAAAATCATGAAAGGGAAATTCATCCCACAGATTAATACTGTCATCTGAAGACTTATTTTTGTTATTAAATTACTTGGCAAATAGGTTTCTTGATAGGTAGCCTAATGTTTATGCTATGCTGAGCCAGGGACACTCATACTGTCTTAATTCGTAAAGGCTGATTTAATGAGACTTCACTATTCTACCAATATTATAAGAAGAATATGATTTGAAATGTAAGCATTTCTTTTTTTTTTTTTTTTAGATTTATTTATTTATTTATTTATTTGACAGACAGAGATCACAAATAGGCAGAAAGGCAGGCAGAGAGAGAGAGAGAGAGGAGGAAACAGGCTCCCTGCTGGGCTCTATCCCAAGACCCTGAGATCATGACCTGAGCCAAAGGCAGAGGCTTAACCCACTGAGCCACACAGGCGCCCCTGAAATGTAAGCATTTCTAAAGAACAATCTTTACTAACACAAGGGGTACTGTTATTTAATGTAGGATACATTTATCTATCATCAAATTTTATTTATCCACAGCATGTTAATTCTAAAATAATGAGATTTTTAGCTTCACTTGTTTTGAACAGTGGGTCCTAAAAGTGTTTTCCTCAATTTATGATCAAAAGATAAATATATATTTTTTTCCACTATAGAACAACTCTAACATCTGCACTTGCGGAGTTATACTTAAAGGCACTTCTACATTTCATTATGCACTAAATCATCAAAATAAACATTGAGGATCATGAATGCCTGGCTTTTAAATGAATTCTTCTGTATATTGTTTCTTTACAAATCACCTTTCCATTTTAAAGGTAATCAATCATAGAGTCACACGATAACAGAACTGGGAAATGATGTGGAGAGGTTACAGATTTACTCACACTTTGCAACACAATGTGTTTAAAAAAAAAAAGAAAAAAAAGGAGTACCTTTCTTATTTATTTATTTATTTATTTATTTATTTATTTATTTGATTGCTCTGCTGTTCCTCAGGAACACCTGCCTGTCTCCTGCTCTTCCCCACAGGGTCCCACCACTTCCACCTTCTGAGACTCTTATCAGGGCCCTATGGACGGTCTAATCTAGGGGATTTCCTCCACCTGCCTCCATGCATAATCTGACCCTATGTTTCAAAGGGGATCAAGGATAAAGGCCCCTTGTTTTGGCTTTCCTATGAACACATTTAACACTGCCGCTACCATTCCATAAGTTGGCTCCAATGAAGAGGGGGCAATAATTATATTCACGAACCTCTCAACTCTTGCTTTTCCTGTCTCTTCTAACCTTCACTGTACTCAAATAAAAAGGGCAGGCTTGCCACCTCCTTTTTCATTTTAGATGCATTATAAATACATCACACCCACTCCTTGAGGTGGCAAGTTGTTTTCTGTTTTCCCTAGAGGTCATAATGGCAGATGAAATACAAGGACATCCTAGCTTACTGACATCTGAGCTTCCAGAAGGATAAACTAAGCTATTTGCAGTGGGCTGCAATGCTCTCTTTGTGTAACCAGCAGTGGTTTGGTTTCAGACTGACTTTCACACCCAGAGGATATAAAAGGTTTTAACTGCCACCAGGTTAACTTAGAAAGATACAACAGGGGAAATATAGCATGTCTGTATGATCCCATAAAATGCATCTTCAGTGGAAGCCCTTATGGCAGTCCAGGCATTGCTTCCCAAATCCCATTAATATTATGTTCAACTTGGGATGCCTGGGTGGCTCAGTGGACTAAAGCCTCTGCCTTCGGCTTGAGTCATGATTCCAGGGTACTGGAATTGAGCCCCGCATCAGGCTCTCTGCTGAGTGGGGAGCCTGCTTCCCCTTCTCTTTCTGCCTGTCTCTCTGCCTACTTGTGATCTCTGTCAAATAAATAAATAAAATCTTTAAAAAAATTTTTTTTTAAATATTATGCTCAACTCGGGGGTACCTGGGTGGCTCAGTGGGTTAAGCCTCTGCCTTCAGCTCATGTCATGATCCCATGGTCCTGGGTTGAGCCCCACATCAGGCTCTCTGCTCAGCAGGGAGTTTCATTACATTATGAAGGAATACACAAATGTTAATGATAGTAATAAAAACAACATGATTAGAGATGTGTCAAAGATTCAAACTGATTATTAAGGGTTATAATTATATATTATACCACAATTTGGAAAATATAAATGAAATGGGAACATTCCTAGAAAAATACAGATCATCCAAAATTGACTCAAGAAGAAATAGAAAACTTGAGTCATTTTAGATTGGTTTTAAAGTAAGTTTTTCCAGTCATTAAAGGACAGATAAAAGCAATCTCACAAATTCTTCCAAAGAGAAAAGAAGATACAGATGGCCCCTGACTTAAAACTGTTCAACTCAAGACTTTTGAACTTCAGGCTGGTGTGAAAGTAATATAACTGGGGTTCAAATTTTCATCTCTTCCTGGGTGGTGATATGCAGTCTGCTGCTCTCTTTTGATGCTGGGCAGAAGCAGCGATCCACCCCATCACCAGGATAAACAACTAATACACCTACAACCATTCTGTACCAATATAACCATTCTGGCTTTCACTTTCAGTACAGTATGAAGTCAATTACATGAGCGAATGCACACTTTTGTATAAAATAGGGTTTGTGTTAGATCATTTTGCCCAACTCTAAGCTAATTTAAGTGTTCTGTACTCATTTAACGTAGGCTAGGCTAAGCTGTGATGTTCGATACGTTAGGCATATTAAATGCATTTTTTGACTTATGGTATTTTCAACTTACCATGGGTTTATCAGGGTGTAACCCCATTGTAAGTTGTGGAAGAGTACACCCCTCCATTCATTTTATGACACTAGTATTTCCTATAACAAAAGCATATGAGGGGGCGCCTGGGTGGCTCAGTGGGTTAAAGCCTCTGCCTTCGGCTCAGGTCATGATCCCAGAGTCCTGGGATCGAGCCCCACATCGGGCTCTCTGCTCAGCAGGGAGCCTGCTTCCTCCTCTCTCTCTGCCTGCCTCTCTGCCTACTTGTGATCTCTATCAAATAAATAAATAAAATCTTTAAAAAAAAAAAGCATATGAGGATAACACAAGAAAAAATTTAGTCTCACTCATGAAGACAGATTAAACAATCATAAAAATTATTAGCTTACTGAATTGAGAAATGGATTAAAAGTTAAATATTATGAGCTAGGCACATTTACACAGTTGGTTTAATTAGAAAATTGATTAACTATATACACATATATAATACAAGTAAAACCATATGATACATTTTAATAAATACAGAAAAAGCATCTAATAAGATACAGTGTCATTTATGAGGAAGGGAAGCAGGTTCCTTGCTGAGCAGAGAGCCCGAAGCAGGGCTCGATCCTAGGACGTGGAATCATGACCCAAGCTGAAGGCAGAGGTTTTAACCCACTGAGCCACCCAGGCGCCCCTAAAATATCTCATACTTCTTGGTGAAATTTAAAAATATTCTCTTTAAAACTGGGAATAAAGGCAAAACATTTCTAAAGCATTTGTTTTCTTCTGCCTCTTTATGTTTACCAGAAAATGGGGTGTCTCAACGAAAATGGCGACATAGGAGGCTCTTGAATTTCCCCCTTCCATGTGATGCACTGACTATACAGGGAGCAATTTCCTCTGAGAGAAATTCAGAAACTAGCTGAGTGACTCCTACACAGGGCAACTGAGAAATACCCACATTGAAAAGGCCTGCATCTTGGTGCTGACTGCAATTCTCCTCTTTGAAACACTGACAAGTTTTGGCATATGCTCAACCACTGGGAGATACTAAGAAAAAAGGCAGTGGCTTAGACAATCACAAAGGTGATTGTCTATATCTATATCGATACCTATGTCCATATCTATACCTATATCCATATCTATATGGATATCTATATCCATATATCTATATATCTATATCCATATCTGCCTCTATTTCTCTAGAAATTATCAGAAATATATGGATTTTAGAAATACAAGGACTATAGTCAGCCTTATAAATGAAGGAAATCCTGTTATTTGTAACCACATGGATGATCCTGAAAGGCGTTAGGGCATTATGCTAAGGAAAAAAAGCTGGACAGAGACAGAAAACACTGTATGGTATCACTTACATATGAAATTTCAAAAATAAATAAATAAAAGCCAAACTCCTAGAGACAGATTGTAGAATGGTGACTGCCAGGGGCTGATGTAGGGGGAAATAAAGAGATATTGCTATAAGGATATAAATTTTCAGCCATGAGTATGGATTTAATGTTAACATGATGACTACAGTTGGTAATACTATATTGTCTAACAATTATTTTCCTAAGAGAGTAGAACATTTTTTTAAAAAGTGATCTTATTTATTTTTGTGCACACACACGCAAGGGGAGGGGCCCAGGCAACAGCAAGAGAAGCAGGATCCCTGAGCAGGGAGCCTGATTCAGAACTTGATCCCAAGACCCTGAGATCATGACCTAAGCCAAAAGCAGATGCTTAACTGACTGAGCCACCCAGGTGCCCTAAGAGAGTAGAACCTAAGAGAGTTCTTACACACACACACACACACACACACACACACACACACACACAAAGATAAACATGTGAGGTAATTGATGTGTCCATTAACTTGATTGTGTGAGTCCTTCCACAATGTATATGTATATCAAATCATCATACTGCACACTTAAGGTATATGGCAATTTTATCTGTCAACTATACCTCAAAAAAACTAAAATATTGAGTATTACACAATTTACAATAAAAAAGGAATAAAAGAGAATGCACATTTTGACTGTTCCTATTTAAAATTACCAATTTCCTTGTTTAAATTACTGGTTCTCGGAGTGCCTGGGTGGCTAAGTCAGTTAAGCAGCCAACTCTGGATTTCAGCTCAGGTCATGATCTCAGGGTCCTGGGATTGAGCCCCAAGTCAGGCTCCATGCTCAGCATGAAGGCTGCTTGTCCCTCTCCCTCTACACCTTCCCCCCACCCCCAGCTCACTCTTTCTGTCTCTCAAATAAATAAATAAATAAAATCTTATAAAATTTTTACTGGTTGTAACCAGTACAGTAAGATAAAAAGTTTTTAAAAGTACAAGGTATAAAGAATAGACAAGATGAGGGGCGCCTGGGTGGCTCAGTGGTTTAAGCCGCTACCTTCGGCTCGGGTCATGATCTCAGGGTCCTGGGATCGAGCCTCGCATCAGGCTCTCTGCTCGGCAGGGAGCCTGCTTCCCTCTCGCTCTCTCTGCCTGCCTCTCTGCCTACTTGTGATCTCTCTCTGTCAAATAAATAAAAAAAAAAAAAAAAAGAATAGACAAGATGAAATAAAATGGATACTATTTGTAAGATGATATGATTATATGAAAAATATCTAACAAAAGATGTTCCAGCCATTTTTTTTGAAGAAAATTATAAAACCTTACAACAAATACTTTTAAAGAAGAGATAAATTGAGCATGGTAGACCATGCTATTGGATAAGAAGACTCAACATTTGTATGGAAAAGTAAATGGCTGAGATAGATATAATTCCTGAAGTAAAAAGCCAAAAAGGAGTGCTTGGCAGAAACAGTTATAAAGACTTTTTAGAAGTCTATACTATTAGGACAACATGGGTTTGGTGTAAGGAAGAAAAATGAGCCAATGGAACAAAACAGAGATTCTGGGAATAAGTTGGACATATACAGACACTTAATTTTTAACAGAATGGGCACTGAAAACCAGTGTTAAGAAGAAAGTATGTCACTAAATGACTCTGGAACAATTGGTTATCCATAAAGAAGAAAGAAAACTGCATAAAATTGACTATATAAAGATAATTCCAGGTAGACAAAAGGTGTAAAGCTAAACTACAGCATTTGTAGAAGAGGAATACATTAAGGATCTATATGATCGTGGGGTAGGGAAAGCTTTCTTAGACAGAATACCAAAAGTATAGAAAAGTGGTAGTATAAAGTAAAGCATAGAAAAGTATAGAAATGTGGTGATGTTAAAGCTAAAGGTTAACTTTAACAAGGGACACTAAAAACCAGTGAAAACTGAAGCTATAAACTGAGAATATATCTGCAACATAGGAAACGGAGGATTCGCACAGTATTCGTACTATATAAATCACTGCTTTCAAATAAACTTTTTAAAAAATTAATGACTCAAAGGTGGTAACTGAGTAGGAATACAAATTTCACAGAAGAGGAAACACAAATGGCCAGTAAACATGAAAAGATGCTTCACCTCATTAGTTATCAGGGATATGCAAATTAAATACCCAGTGAGACAGCATTTCACAACCACCAGATTGTCAACAATTTTAAAAAATCAGATAATGTTAAGTGTTGCCAAGGAGGTAACACAGTGGAAAGCTTATCTGCTGTTGGTCGGAGTATGAAGTAATACCTCAACTTGGAAAAATAGTTTGGCATTTGTTTATTCATTCAGTGTGTATTAATTAACTACTTAAAATGCATTTGGTACTATTCTGGGACCACAGCATGAGCAAAACAGATAAAATTGTCATTTCAGGTTGAAATGTACATCTTTTATGACCATAATTCCACTTCCTGGAAAGTATATGGCCTACAGAACATAACTATATAACCTGGAGAAATCTACATATGTGACTGTTCAAAACAATACTGCTTCTAAGTCAAATTAAGAAAGAAAGATGATAACCAAAATGTGTTTCGTCAGTGGAATGGGTAAATAAATTGGAGTATGGGATACAAAAGAATATAAAACAACAGTGAAGATGAATAAACTACAGCTATATATAAAAATGAATCTCAAAAATTGTTAGTGGAAAAACTAAATGTATTTTATTATTTATTTGTTTATCTTTTTTAAGTAGGCTTTGTGCTCAATGTGAGGCTTGAACTCACAACCCTGATCAAGAGTCACATGCTCTACTAATTGAGCCAGCCCCAAAACTAAACATATTATAAAGACATATTCATATTTAGTAGAAAACTATAAAGAAAAAGCTAAAGCCTAACACACAATTCTGGAGAAGAATTACTTCTAGGCAATAAGAAAGAAGTAAGGGGCATCTAAGGTAGGGTTTTATTTTTGAGTTAGGTTATTAGGGAGTTTGATCTTTTCAAAATTACATCTATGTATTATACACACTTTGAAAATATTTTATATTTTACAAAAAAAAAATACATGTCCTTAACATACTAATTGGGCTAAGTTTTTTTGTTTGATTATCAATTTGGGTCAAAATAATAAAATAGTAAAATCAAGAACTCACATATGTTACTGCTTCTATATCATATAAAAAATAGTATATCCAGTAGCAATATAATCTTGTCTCAGTGAAAAGTTAAAAAGCAATTTGAAAGCATCAGAAAACCAAGTAAAGGATATATGATAACATGGTTATTAAGAGCAAAATCTACAGAATTACACAAAATCGTCTGAAGGTTCAGCTTAATTGGTACTCAAAAAATATATTTATATATGTAGATTCTTCCAGAGACAAAACTCTCACGGTAGAATCACTCTAAAATTTGTCCCACTAAGAAATAAACCTTAAAAACTGTTAACAAACATGTTAGGAATTGATTTGTAAGAGTTTATATAATACAGAGCCATTCATATAAATTGATTCAGCGTAGTGTTTATAATATAAGAACTCACATTTAGTGAACACTATTCAAATATAATTTCAGTTCAAGACCAGCAGATGAGGCTAAGGTAATGCTTTTCTGAATAGAAATATTGAAATTGAGGTTCTTTCTAAAAGGTTAATGATTATTTTGACCCTTTAAACCAAATTCTAATAAATAACTTTTCTTTACACTGTAGCTAGGAAGTTAGAGAAGAAGGGAATGTATCTACCATCCTTGATGCACAGAACAGTGCCTGCACATATAAATACTGTTTACAGAAGATTCTTAATTTTAGATTTCTGTAGTTTAAAACACTAATAATTTTGCTGTAAAAAAAAAGCTTATTCAATGACCAACATGCATTTTTTTTCAAGATTTTATTTATTTGACAGACAGAAATCACAAGTAGGCAGAGAGGCAGGCAGAGAGAAGTGGGGGAGGCAGGCTCCCTGCTGAGCAGAGAGCCCAGTGCAGGGCTTGACCCCAGGACCCTGGGATCATAACCTGAGCCGAAGGCGGAGGCTTTAACCCACTGAGCCACCCAGGCGCCCCCAACATGCATTTTTAAATGAATTCTAAATCTATGCCCCTACTGGTAAGTACATACTCATCTATGATTTTATGGAATTTACACAATGCATATAAACAAATGAGCATTGCCATGAATTAATATTACTACTGTATATTCATGGGATACTATGCAACATTAATTAAATTCATAGAATGAATATTCAATTTCGCCCATTAGATCAAGAACTACACATTTTTCAAAACTTCAGTACAATAAGAAAAAAGGCTTCTCTGATTAAAGATAAAGTATATGGGCGCCTGGGTGGCTCAGTGGTTTAAGCTGCTGCCTTCAGCTCAGGTCATGATCTCAGGGTCCTGGGATCGAGTCCCGCATCGGGCTCTCTGCTTGGCAGGGAGCCTGCTTCCTCCTCTCTCTCTCTCTCTGCCTGCCTCTCTCCCTACTTGTGATCTCTATCTGTCGAATAAATAAATAAAATCTTTAAAAAAAAAAAAAAAAAAAGATAAAGTATATAACATTCAATCAAATTATCACATTTCTAAATTCCTAAGTATTTAGAAATGTCAAGTGAAATTAGTCTAGGGGAATTGTCAATTTTCAGTGAAAAGGTTAGTCGTAAATTAAACACTGCTTTTTTTGACATGATCTGTAGAGTCAATAACAAAAACAAGGTTTGACTACCTTAAAATTTTCTACCATATATATAAATATTTCCATGTGTGTAAATGTGTGTGTGTGTTTTATATATATATAAAAGTATATATGTTTTCCCTTTTCTTTTGAGATATATGTACATAAAGTCATTTTAGACATTTTCTCTGGATGCTATAAATTAAGGTGTTAGGTTTTTACACAATGTATTTTTGGTATGTAGTCATAATGTTCTCCAATTCTCTAGCTCTGTCAGTTTCACAATGCTCTAGGGTGTGAAATTGACAAGAAATGGTGCAAAACCAACAACCGGAAGCATAGAACTTTAACAAGAAGTTACCATGCACATTGTTGAGAAAGACTAGAAAAATAAATATTTGACAGCAATGACTATGCTCCAATTTGATGAGATATTTCAAACAAAGAATCCCAGATTCTTCCAAATGCATGAGTCCTTCTATATGTACAAATGTTTAAAAAATTGAAGTAGGATAATCCAGACTAATACCACACTACCTAACAACCTTAGAGGGAAAGATATGTAAGAATGAAATCTTACAGTCACAGCAGTTGCTTATTTCCCTAGAGTTAAGCTATAGTTCCCACTTTTGCATTCTTGTAGATAATGGTCATTTCGAACCCTCTCTCTGCAGCAGCCTTTTTAAATTTCCTTACCGCAAATCTGAAATAACAATTTAAAAAAGGAAGAGTGTGGAAGTCTTGTCATTTTATGTATTTACAGGTTTAAAACCCAATTATGAATTCTTGATAAAATATTGAATCAGGAAACTACTAAAAATTATTAAAACAAAGGTAGCACAAATAGTTTTTAAATTTTTCTTAAATCTAAACCCCAAAGTAACATCTTATAAAAAGATTCAAATATTTATACTTTAAGCTAGAGTATCAGCCAGAACAAAGGTTAAATTCTAATAACATAGTGGAGCTAAAACACGACTTCAGGGGTACCTGGGTGGCTCAACGGGTTAAGCCTCTGCCTTCTGCTTGGGTCATGATCCCAGAGTCCTGGGATCAAGCCCCCCTCAGGCTCTTTGCTCAGCAGGGAGCCTGCTCCCCCCCCCCCACTGCCTGCCTCTCTGCCTACTCCCGATCTCTGTCAAATAAATAAATAAAATCTTATTAAAAAAAAAGACTTCAAACAAAATTTAGTTCATATTAAATATTTACCACTGGAGTAAAAACTGGATTAAAGAAAACTAATGAAAATATTTTTTGTACTCAGAAAAATGGGAAATTAAGTTTCTTTTTTTGTTCAAGTTTCCTGAAAATCCCAGAAGGAAACATTTAATTTTCTAGGACACATTGATAGACAAAGGTAAGAAGGCTCCACAGCTAGAGCTGAATTAATCAAGCAAAAATCATTGAGAATCAGCAGAACTTTCCTGGTGATTAAACTCAGTTTGAGACAGCTGGAGGTGGACCCAATCTTGCCTGAGATTCCATAAGAACAGAATGTTAAGGGCACAAAATGGTCTTCAAAAACAGACTATGTAAACCATTGTAAACCTGTCAGTATTTTCAAGTATGCAGGGTAATATGTGAGTAAAAATCAAGAGGGTAAACCTCGCATTTTCAAATTAGAGATCTGATTAACTAGTATAGCTTCTTACCTAACTTCATTCTTATTTTTCAAGTTGAATCACTTTTACATGAAATACTTGCCTTCTCCAATTTCCTAAAATTTCCAAGGGTCATGGAACTATTAACAATCAGAAATGCGAAAGACTGAATACCATAGTGTTCCAAGGCTGGAATTGCTTTAATTGTTAATTCTAAATTATTAAATCTAACTATATCTGGATTCCTGTTTGACCTATTTAATACCAATGTTGGGAAAATTCCAAGATTGTCCACAGCCCTAATTAGAGTGACCATACATCACAATAAAAAGCAACCCGACTTTATGCCTGGGTCCTGGCTTAATCATAAATAACTCTTAAAAGGGTCCCATTTTGATGATAAATGATATAACCATCACCTATAAAGAACTTTATATGGCCTCTTCCCTTACTCTCCTAGTTCCTAAGAAGACTTTCTTCCATGCAACTTAATGCTAGAAAAGAAATTAATGCTGACTTCTCCTTAATAGAAAATTTTCAATTTCAATATACAAGCTTGACTTTTTAGGTGTTACCTCCTGTCCCTTCCCACTTTGTTACCAGTATGAATTTTGCTTCTTCCTATGGAAATTGTGCATTACTGTTCTGACATTCCCCACCCCCAGTCCTCCAACCCCTTAGTGCTTAGTTGGCTTGGAAGCACAGACTTCCTTGAAAATATGAAATCTATAAGACAATGTTTTTTTTTTTTAAGATTATTTATTTATTTATTTGACAGAGAGATCACAAGTAGACAGAGAGGCAGGCAGAGAGAGAGGGGAAAGCAGGCTCCCTGCCGAGCAGAGAGCCCGATGCGGGACTCGATCCCAGGACCCTGAGATCATGACCTGGGCTGTAAGCAGCGGCTTAACTCACTGAGCCACCCAGGCGCCCCTATAAGACAATGTTTTAAAACCACTACGTAACTTAAAAATCAATTAATGCAATACAGTTCATTTGTAAACTGGGTACAGCCTTTGTACTGATAAAAGAAGAATTTAGGACAAAATTTATGGTTAATGAATACCATTGAAAAAACACCTCTGAGCTGGCTCAGTGGGCTAAAGCCTCTGCCTTTGGCTCAGGTCATGATCCCATGGTCCTGGGATCAAGCCCCGCATCGGGCTCTCTGCTCCTCGGGAAGCCTGCTTTCTCCTCTCTCTTTCTGCCTGCCTCTCTCCCTACTTGTGATCTCTGCCTGTCAAATAAATAAATAAAATCTTAAAAAAAAAAAAAAAGAAAGAAAAAACACCTCAATGAATGAATGATAAGGAATGGACTTTATAGACAGGAGGTTTAGTGTGAAGAAATAGAAAAATTCTTATGCCAGAAAGAGAAAGGGACAGAAGGGTGACAAGATAAAGGAGAAGAAGCATAAAATCAAAAGTGTAATTAAGTTTGAAAGAATCCCTGTCACCCACTGGCTTTGCACAATGACTAACATGTCCTAAGGCACCAAAAGTTATAAACTTGGTCTACTGGGATGTTTTTATCTTTTTTACTGTAAAAATGTAACTCAGACTTTATCATGGAAGTCACTTGTTAAAATGGATTAGGTTTTTAGAAATAAACATTGAGTGGACTGAAATGCATTTATGTCTCCAAGTGAAATATGCATACATTGGCTTTCAACCTGTAATGTTCAGGTCCGGCTAGTATTGTTCCCCTTTTGTACAAAAGAGGAAGCCAAGGCTATAAATGTAGAAAAGTGTATCTCTGCTTTAATTTTTCACAATTGTCGTGTTTCTAAGTATCTTGCTAGGTTCTGTAGCATATGCAACTTTGTTTCATCATCACTCCTATCCAATCAGGTACATTTTACAGATGCAAAAACTGAGTTTAGAGACCTTAGACAAATTTCCCACAGAACTGATAAAAGTCAGGGTCAGGGTTTGAACCTCTGCCTGCCTGCTGCCAAATCCCAAACTCCTTGCCACTGTGCTCTGTAATCTCTCTCTGAAGAGCTCCTTCACAATCAACTTATTTGTGGTGCTTCTTCTCGAAGACTCTCCATTACCTGCCCAGTAGAGCACAACCCCCTTGAACCAGTCTCTAAGGTGGTTTTAGAACAAGCTGAAGAGGTTTTAAAAACCCATATGCCAGCAGTTTGAATTTAATTGATCAGGGTGGAGCGTGGCATCAGCACTATTTAAAAGTTCCCCAACTGATTGTAACATGACGCTGCGGCCAGGAAGTCTCCCAGAGACTTGCATCCAAGGGTCCCCTGCAACTGGCTTGTCTGCTCTGCCAAAACGCTGTTTCCTGACAGTTCTTCCCAGCCATCCCACCCTCAGACATGCCACAGACGGACCACCATTTAGCACTAATCTTTACACAAAAAAATAATGCCTATCAGAGGAAAAAAAAAATCTTACTTTTTCAGCTTCACATCTCCTTTTTGTACAAAGGTTCAGCCTTTGCAGTTGAGTATCACAATTCCTGTGCTGATCCTTGGACACTTCTTTGAAATTAAAACTGTGTAACCTGGAAAGTTTGTAAGACATCTTTCTCTGATCTATTCCTGCTGCCATTTTTATGAGGCAAAGAGAGATGGAAATTCATAGAATATTAGCATTAGGTCAACCATGATTATATCTAGTTAGCATAGCCAATTAGAGCACCGTGCTAATGAGACTAATATTTTGACGTTCATGTCTAGTTGGCTCTGTTTGGATTCACAAACCCAAGCCACCTTTAATCTGGGGTAGGCAATGCATAAATGTCAGCAATTATGCAGCTGATCATAACAGAGAAGGGTACGTGTATGTGTATATATGTATGTGTGTGTGTGTGTGTGTGTGTGTATCTGTGAAAATCCAGTGGTATCATCTTCAAATGCAAGAGCATATTTTTAAAAAGCAGCAGTGTAGCCAATTTAGACCGATTAGAAGAGAGAAGGAAAATGTCTAGTTGATCAACAGTTGGCTGATCATAATATTAACCAAGTCCTTCATGCCACGTTTCTGCAAGCTAACATTTAATATAATATAAAATCACTCCCACTTCAGCTCAGCTGGGATTTTGAGTTATTAAACAAAAAGAATGTGTTAAATTAACATTCACACTCAGCATTAAACCCCTAGAAGCAAAGGAATTCAAGATAAGACGTCCACTGTCAAATCATGACTTTGTATTACAGTCCCAAAGGTAAGATCACCCGGTGTTATGTATTTCTCAGAAAACTAATTGTATGAGATTAAAAAACAAACCCTCTGCACAAAAGGGTGAGCTCATTGCAGTACTGAATGCTGTCATGTTGGTGGATTTAAGGCATGCCTTCCTCTTATTTTAATGTGATTTTGGTCTTTCTTCTTTTCCTTTTCATATATTAGTGTGACTTGCATTGAGGTACTTCAGAAGTTTTCATTCCACAAAGCTGAGGTCCCTCAAATCCCTGCTGTTTTACATGGACACTGAAGACTAGGACATCTGAATGGATTTTATGGAAGAGACCCACAAGTGATATCATTCAAGCATGAATACTTGAGTGTATTTCCTGAAAGTTCTGGAAGGAAAAACACACATCAGGTAGGCTAAGGCTGGACACCAGCACTGGACACAGAGGGTCAATACAGCACCTGCTCAGGAATTGACCAAACATCAGCTTTTCACATTGGGACAGACATGTGGGAGGACAAAGGCCAATAGGCTGGATCATCATCCAATTACCCGGTAAAATGGCTTCTGCCTTCCTCATCTATTAACTGTGGCCAGAAACCATGCAGTCATCATCTGGCAACTCTACAAGCTTTTACTGTGACAACTTTTAATTACATCACATTCCTGCATTTTCTCTCTGCCTCTTTCATCTTTCATTTTTTTATATGAATATATCTATTATTCTCAAAAGTAAACTTCTCCAAAGTAAAAGTATGTTAAAAAATTCAAGAGTACAAAAGGGTATAATACTTAAATAAAAGTCTACTTCAAACAATATGAAAGGGAATACAGTCAGAAGTAATTCTACTTTGAACTCCATCTCTAGACTCCCTATGAAATGGATTCGTCCCTTCTTTTTCTCTTTCTTCTCCTTCCCTTCCCCTTCTTTTTCTCTCTCTGCATATATTTGTATGTATATACCTAATACACACACAAACATATCTCTAATGGAAACAACATATATTTTGTTCTGCATATTTCTTGTTTTACTTATACCTTACACATTATCCCATATCAGTTGTTACTGCTACTGAAATTCATATGTTGAAATCCTAATGCCTAATGTGATGGCATCAGGAGGTGGGGCCTTTGGGAGATGATTATGTCACAAGGGTAGAGTCTTCATAAATGGGATTTATGTTCTTATAAAAGAGACCCCACAGAGATCCTGTGTCCCTTCTGCCATGTGAAGATACAACAAAAATTCTACAACCTGGAAAAGAGCCCTCACCTGACCATGCTGCCCCCTGACCTTGGACTTCCAGCTTCCAAAACTGAGAAAGACATTTCTGTTGTTTATAAGCTACCCCATTTGGAGTATTTTGTCATAGCAGCCCAAACAGGCTAAGACAATATCACCTTGCATAGATGAACCATGATTATTACCATCACCCATTGCTGGGTATTTTTTTCTATATCTTCCTGCAACAAATAATGTTAGAATAAAATCCTGTATGGATTTGTACATAGACACGTGCAACAAAATTTGTTGCTCTATGTGCCTTTGTATACATATGCAAGCATACCCACAGACTAAATCTGGGGTAGTGGAATTGCTGTGCCAAAAGATATGCATATTCTAAGTTTGGGTAGTTATTGCCACATTGCCTTGTCAAATACACAAATGAATTTACACTCCGTCAAACAATGAACAAGAGTACTTCCATGACCAAACGTTTGCTAACTCATTGTATTATCACAAAATTTGATCCCGCCCATCTGATGAGAAAGTCTCACTGTATTTTTAATTAGATAAATGTTTTTATGAGTGGCAATATCAAATAATTTATTGAGTTCTGGACAAGTAATCACAGATCCTGTATTTAACAGTAGTCTCTCTTAGTCAATGTTTTAAATATATCATGTACTATGTATGTGTCTAGTGTTGTAGTGAGGTTCACATATTTAAAAGAATTAGGACATATTTAAAAGAATTAGGGCATAGTTCCTAGCTCAAGCAGTCTTGGAGAGAAAGATAATTTAGGGATAAGTATAATAAGAAAATATGAATTGGATATAAAAATGGTTAACTTTGGGTAAAAAGCTTGTTCCTTAAATATACCTTACTAATCTGTTTTTACATTTTATAAACATAGTCAAATGGGATAAGGAAAAATATATAGTATGTTGGTCTACAAGAAGCATGATGACAAAGCTAAAAATTAAAGATTCTGATCCAATGAAAAATTATCTTAGGTGACCCATCTATACTTATAATCTATATTTACTGAAATAAGAATATGCAGGATAATTTATCAAACTATCTTACTTGATACTTATTCTAGGGACTTAGAGCTTTGTCCGAAAAAAATAAATCACAGCCTGTCCTCTGTCCACTGTTTTTCAGATGTTATTAAGCTCCTTTGATTAACAGAATCCAAACACAAACTTTTGTCTTCTGCCCTTCCTCCTCTCCCAACACACTGAACCATTAAACTTTGAATATATGGTGATTCTTATTAACCGTTGGATTTGTTATACCATACTAAAGAAGCTTGCCCTTTAGTATGAGGTGTGTTAAGGATAGTTAATTATATTACACAGAAATCCCTTTAAGTATTCAGATCCCATAAAATGTGATGATAATGTTAACATCATTGACTGATAAGGATATTACTTGAGCTTTTAATTATCTTTCCAACCTTCTTTACAAGCTGTCTTCCAATCAACAGGAAAGCTTTAAAATTTTATTCCTGGACTAAATTTGATTCACTGATCATATTCCCTTTCCACATTTTCCCTTAATTTCCAAACTTCATTACATTGCTTATGGCCAACTGGTAATTCCTCCTCCAAAAGTAAACCTTTGAGCTGGGCTGCCCACAGATGGAGGCAGAAGAAGCTGATGTGTGGAAGGTGCTGAACGGGGGTTCAGAAAGTCTAGGTTTGACTTACAGTTATGCTATTTGGCAAGTCACTCCCCAGATGCTGATTTAATATTACTATAATGAGAAAATACTTAACTACTTTATTTACTTCCCAGGGTTATGGTAGGGATCAAGTGAAATAATGGATGGAAATGGGTGATGAGAATTAGCAATTAGTTTCCTCAATCTCCTTTCAAAATCTCCCTTCTGTATCTATGCCCAGCAATCTACATGGCCTACACTTACCCAAAGCCACATTATATGAGTCTCCCACACTCTAGCCCCGTATTTCCCACCAAAATTTACACGCTTTAGGCTTTATCTCTCAAACTCTAATTTTTACTAGAAGACAGCTACAACAGAAGAAAGAATAATTTGTAAGTAATAATGGGTTACATTTATTGAGTACTTAACCTCATGACAAACCATAAAGCTATCATTAGCAATCTTACAGCTTTTACTATAACTTCTGATTATATCATATTCTTGCCATTTTCCCTCAGTTTGCCACACCAAGAACTTTATATACATTATTCTCACTTAATCTTTACAGCAAATGCATGTATGGAAGCTATTCTTCTTCTTCAACAGTTGAGGAAACTGAGACTTGGAAAGTGAAGTAATTTGCGCAGTCATACAGCCAAGCTGTGGTAGAGCCAAGGCTTTGAACCTTTGAATGCTTGCAACTTCCCCATAATCACTGTGCTCTGCTGCTTCTCCTAGATGTACAACTAATGTAATGAACAAATTCTCATTGATGTATTACCTTATTTATTTAACGCGCTCCTGCAATTATAGAGTCTGAAGTTGAGAGATCTACTTTTTTTTTTTTTAAGAGTTATTTATTTTAGAGAGAAAAAGAAAGAGCACAAGTAGGGGGAGGGGTAGAAGGAGAGAGAGAAACCCAAAGCAGACTCCGCAGTGAGCAGGGAGCCTGACACAGGACCCTGAGATCATGACCTGAGCCAAAACCAAGTCAACTGCAGAACTGACTGTGCCACTCAGGTGCCCCTGGAAAATCATCTACTTTAACCATCCATCCAATCCTTATTCTCCTCTATCACACACCTAAGTCACATTCTGCCTTTTGCTTCAATCAGGGACATACACTATGTCCAAAAAAAGAATCTCTTCATATTCAGACAACTCTTTTAGGAAGTTCTTTATATCACATAAAGATCTTTCTTCCTAAAAGCCCATCCACTGATCTTAATTTTACCTGAAAACTTTATTGAAAAGGAGGTAGATGGGGGGAAATGGGTAAAATGGATAGAGATGATTAAAAGTATACCTATTGTGATGAGCATTGAGTCACGTATATTGAGTCATGTATACATGTATCATTACATTGTATACCTGAAACTAATATAACACTGTATGTTAATCATATTTCAATTTAAAAAATTAGGAAACAAACAAAAAAAGAAAAAATTCAAATAAAAAGGAGGGGGGAATAAAGAAAGGAAACACTATAACTCAAACGTTATAATAAATCTTCTAATGATCTCGTCTCCTTGGCAGAGTACTGAGCATACCTTGGCCATGGTAGTTACCCTCAAATGAAAGCGCTTAAAGCTCTCTGCGTCTCTCCCAAACCTCAGGCATACTCTGACCCACTGAGGAAACTTCACTGTTACAGGTACTCAATTTCTTCTAATCCCATCTAAGATACTATATGAAGATCGTAGGGAGTAATCATGTTATGCTTTTGATTCACACATGAGTTTATGGTTTAATACTCCTGCAACTTTTCTCTCTCCCTACTTCATTTACTGTAGTTGAAACTGACCATGTTGGAGTTGGTCCGTCTTTCAAAAGAGTGCTTCTAACTGGGACTACTTTTGGAATCGCCTTGGGAGTTTTAAAAATATTTCTTCCCGTGTAGCACTCCTGAAGATTCTGATTTATTTGTATGGGATGTTGCCTAGGTTTTGAGATTTATATTAGTTGTATTTCCCTATGTATTTATTATCTCACCTTCGTGTCATCTACAAATGCAATAGCCAAGTCATCAATGTTCTCCCCAAGTCATTGCAGAATCCTAGACCCTCACTTTTAAGTGAATAATTGGCCAGGTATGCTTGGGTGTAGGGAGTCAACCAATTACAAATCCACCAAATTACATTATCACTCAGTCCACAGTTTTCTATTCTACTCACAAAATAATACCAACAAAGATTTGGTTAAATGTCTTACAGAAGGCTAGTCTAGGGCAATGTTTAAAAGCACGGATTCTGGAGCCTCCTCTCATAAAGCAGGTATAACAGCACTTACTGATAAGGGTGTTACAAGGACTAAATGAGATGAAGCCTCTGGCATATAACTGGTTTGAAAGTGTCAATTATCACTGCTGTTGTTTTGCAGCCCTTTTATGCACTATTTACTGCAATCACTTGATTAACGAAGGACAATGATAAAACTTGCTGATAGAGGTCCAATGTTGGTTAAATCAGTTGTAGCTAAAGCAAGAAATAAGTGTTAGACATCATTTCTAAGCCATCCCTATTTTCTCCCTACCCCAGTTAAGCATGATTCACAACCCATTAAAGGATTTCTAACTATTATGTATACAAATATATGACATCCACGGATTGCTCCCCCTAATTTGCATAAAAGTTGTTATGCACCTAAATTGCACAATATTTGAAAACTTCAGTCAAGCAAGAATTAACTAATGTGTCATAAATATTGTATTATCCATTGTGCAAAAATAAAAATACATAAAATGTAGAAAAATGCCAGAAAAAAATTCCTGTGGATTAATTTCTGAATCTGCTTACTCCTGAATATTTTGAAATTTCTTCAAAATTTAAGCTCCTCTTTCTTGTTCTCCAAGAAAAAACACTTGAGTAAAGAAATACCACCTCGGGTGTCTGGGTGACTCAGTCAGTTAAGCATCTGCCTTTGGCTCGGGTCATGATCCCCGGGTCCTGGGAGTGAGCGCTGCATCTGGCTCTCTTCTCGGTGAGAAGTCTGTTTCTCCCTCTTCCTCTGCCTCTCCACCCTGCTCATGCACATGCTCACACATGCTCTCTCTCTCACTTTCAAATAAATAAATAAAATCTTAAAAAAAAAAAATACCACCTTCACTTGTTGGAGGGCTTCTAGATGTAAAAAAAAAAAAAATACCACCTTCACTTGTTGGAGGGCTTCTAGATGTAAAGTCATTACCTCCACCATCTTCTAAAAAACCAGCACCACCAAAGAGTGAATCAGAGGGGGTAAAATAGAAGTAGAATTATCACAGATCTCCAAATGAAATTCACATACCAATTTGAAATGTCGGCAAAAAGATGTTCGGTTAAATAGCCTGATGGTATTGCAGACTCCCTGGATGGAACGAGAAGACGAAAATTCCTCGCTCTGACAGAAAAGGCATTCCCTGTGGGAGGCACCTGTTTATTATTCAATTGCCATTTGTCAAGAAAATATAGCTTTGAGCAATCTCATCTTTTAGGAAATTAAAAGAAATAGAATTCCTCAAATTACTAGCAAATTTAACTTACTAGTCCCTTTTCTAAGAATCTGAGGACAAGTTAGGAAAAAATTTTTTGAGGATACATAGTTATTAAAATTCACATTATGGATTCACACTGGTATTTTGCCGTAACAAACAGACCACATGGCCAGACAGGATTGACATAAGTAGGGGGACACTGGGGCTGACATGGGGACTAAAGTAGTGATCATTAAGGTAAACAAGAGTTAGAAACTTTTCCCAAAGAACATAGTTTAAATACCAGAAAAAACCACTAATACAATCCAGAACAATTAGAAGAACTAATGCATAATATGGTAACATTTATGACTAGGTGAAAGTAGAAAATAGATTGATAAGAGAAGGCAAAAAATATCTTCTGAGATCCAAAATAATCAGATTGAAATAGTGGTATACTGTTAAAAGACAGAAAAAAATTGAAAGTAAATTAGAGTTTGTCCTATGGAAAAACAGACCCTGAGAAATGAATAGATCATTGTGGGTGTGGGAGGTACCATTTAACTGAAAGAAGATATGGTTTACTGAACAGTTCTTTATTGGGCGGTTAAGAGTTAATCCATTTCCAAAAGTTGAGTTAATTGCTCCCACATTCAACTGATCAATTTGGACTCAGAATTGGTTTTCTGGTTTGACACGTCACATGATGGATAGAGAACCAAGGTGCTGTTTTAGACTGGGTACAAAAAAGTTAACTTAAAGAAGTTACCCCAAATATCTCCTCTGCATTATTTACTAATCAAGTGCAAGGCAGCCTCACACAAAATTCTGTTAAAGTATAAGTAGTTTACTTCTTTTTTTTTTTTCATCTTGAGAATCAAATTATGAACTGAAGTCTAGCCACTCTACATGGGGATATTTATTTAAAAAAATAGGGAGTGCAGGGAGATACTAGGAAGTGAAAAGTGAGAAGAAAGGTAATGCAAAGTCTGAGTGAGCAAAGAGGATTTTAAAATATAGCCTTAGGTGAGATAAAGGAAAATGAATCTTTATTCCTCTATTTCTCTGTGGGGAGGTTGCCCAGATGTTTAAAAGTAACACTCAGAACCAGGATGGAATGTTCTGCTCTGTTCCGGTGAGGTTAAAATTGGAGTAACTCTGGGCTGAGAACAAGATTTTTCCTTCTTTTTTTTTTTTGACAAATAGCTTAACATGTGTACAATGGGTATTACATTAATATATTAAAAAGTAGTTCTTCAATAAAAATCTGTCCATAAATATTTTGATACTGTATGAGGCACCTAGTAGGTACACAATAAATCTTTATTCTCTTTTACTCAGCTGTGGCACACTGAATAATGTGAGAGACCTCTCATTAGGCATCTTAACTACAACAAAATAGTTAATTTGTAAAAATCTCAAACTTGTTAACGAAGACAATCCTGAAAATGTTCTAGTTGGTAAAGGATAACAATTGAACATTAATTGTACAATTCTCATTATTCTCTATCTAAAATGTTACTAACAACTGTTACTTAATATGCTGCCTTTAATATATATAAATATATATATAAATTTATATATATAAATATATATAAAACAGTATATAAAATATACTGTTTTAGCTCAGTAATTATAGGAGGCTTTCATATCCTTGCTCATTATTTCTGCTCTACAATTCTATTTTTTATACCATTTTAAGTTTCTCAAGTAGAAACTTTGTTTTCATTGGAGTTTCTAGCCATAAGCTCCAAAAGTAGGAACTGCTTTTACAGGAATGTGAAGCCTCCATTTTGGCTTTGACAGACCCAATTTTCTAGGTAATAAAAATTCACCTTGTTATTTAGAAACTAGATAGGGTTTCCATGTGCAATACAGGAGACCCTGTCAAATTTGAGTTTCAGCTAAACAATGAATAATTTTTAGTACAGGTATGTCCCAAATCCTGCCTGGGTCATACTTTTATACTAAAAAGTATTCATCACCACAGCAACAAACGTCAAAACAAACTACCAACTATATGATTAGTCCAAACTAACAATTGTATGTGTACAATAGGCTAGCTCACCAAACATGGACAGTACTTTGATTTTTGTCATAATGTTTCTGAATTAAAGTAGGTTTACTACTTACTTTACTATCTGCTATATTTCATAACTAATCATTTTTAAAATCTGCCGAAGAAAATTCAGGGTTGCTAGCTCTTGATATAAATGCAAAAAGATGAAGGTAAATTTCACAGATACATAAGAATCTCACATCCCCATAATGACTTTCTAAATTCTACTTCTTGTGAAAGAGAAATTGCTGTTACCAATTTTAGGAAGATATGCTAAATTATCCTTTGCTTCAACTAGTGAATTTCTATGATCTATTTAATATGACAATTTTTACTGTTCTAGAAGAATTCTGACATTCTAAAACTTCTTTTAAGGTTTCATTTACTAAACATGTTACATCATCAGAAATCCAAAGAGAAAATCTCAATCCCTTCTAATCTTCTAATTCTCAACCCACAAACGCAATTTGTTTCATAGGCTTCGGGAAGTGAGAAACATGAGATATTTATTTGTAAGTCAAAACCTAAAAGAAAATCCCTCTGACAATCTGAGGATGACTTGTGACATGACATCCCCAAAAGAGCAGAAGAAAAATAAGTTGTTTAAAATTATGCCTCACTGAAAATCAGAAAACCTTCTAATTATAATGGCACATATCATATGCCTGCATTTCAATAAATATCATTTTATCTTGGATGCTTAATCATGTGAAATCACTTAACGTAGGCAAAAATCCATGGATTACAAAGAAAAAAAAAACATGAAATTCAAGATTTCAGAAGTGTTTTCAATTCTATTCTAAAG
This sequence comes from Meles meles, assembly GCF_922984935.1. NCBI lineage: Eukaryota > Metazoa > Chordata > Mammalia > Carnivora > Mustelidae > Meles > Meles meles. Next base: position 75,828,934 of record NC_060074.1, read on the forward strand.
GCCATTTGGGGAAAAAAAAGTACAATAGCACCATTCTAATGTGTACCCTAATCCATCTGTCTATATCCATTACCACCATACAAAGAAAAAACACGAGAATAAATACTTCCTTAAACGTTCTGGTAGTTAGTTTTGACCACCTCTATTTCAAAATGCATTATGACTAGCAAAACGTTCAAGAAAGGTTATTTTTGATGGAAAGAAAAGGCTAAGATAATAATTCCTACAATATTTACAAATGCATTTCATCTATTATCACTCTGTGGAAACAAATAAAAACTGTCTTTAATATTTATAAAATTTTAGCATTTGAGAGCTTTTGTCAAGATGAGGCAGTTATATGAAAGAAGACATTTTCAACATTTTTAATATATCTTCAGACTGTTTAGTTTTATTCCATAGTACATGCATGTGTAATAAAGTACAGGTACTTTATATCAACTTTAAAATATATAAAAGCCTGGTCCTCTCTCAAGCATTGCTGTAGGATGTATTACCAAACAAGCAGATAAGTCCAATGATGACCTGCACAATATGGTCAGCACTAATGGAGTGGTTTTCTCCAAACGCATTATAAAAAGATGAAAAAATACTTTACATTTCAGAAGATTGCTATTTTGATGTCACACATCAAGGAAAGTCCAAAGTGACAAATGTTAGTAACTTTAAATCTGTAGGTTTTGGATTAAAAACATAAAGGAACTTCTGACAAATGACAATGCATTCAGAAAAAAGAGACAAGGTCGAAGGGAAGAGTCTCTTCTTGAGGGTCTAATTAGGTGCCCCCCTCCCTCTGCTTTTTAAAAATTTATCTCATAGAGACACCTTAGCAGAAGCTATCAGCTTTGACAGAACACTGAAATCCTGGCAATGAACCATAAATTGACCATTACCATAAAAAGAGCTGCTAAATGAGAAACCATGTGCTCAGTATAAAACTAATTTCATGCTTTCAAAAGCACACAGTGGCTTCTAGCAAGATAGTGGCCCTGGGACTTGCTGAGACAGATTGGCGAACACAAATGGTTTGCTCCTGATGCGTCTGCTTAGCCAAGCTTCACATGTACTGGCAGTAAATGGGGTTCTCGAATCTTCTGTCAAACGAATACACACTTATCTATAACTTCAGAGTTGAAAGCTATAAAACAGCTGCCTCAAATAAATTTAGCAGGAAAAACACATACACATATATAAATACATACCCCATGTGCCATGTTAGCTTCCAGTCAAATAAAAATAGATTTCTCTGCAGACCTAACATACCAAACCGACACTTAATAAGCATACTGCTTTGTGAATACATCATAACTCCCAGTCCTTTCTTCTTTAGAAACAGCTTCTCGTCGTGTAGGAATTGGGAGTTCGAAAAGCCTAAGCAACAGGACTCCCATCTACTCCGGGGCTAACTTCGAGCTTGCCCTTATCTCGTTGGCTTGCAAATACTCTATACTTATAATTCTGCATCTGACTTTTCCAGGCATGGCGATCTACTAATTGAACTTTCTGGGTCAGCGTCGGTACTTTATTTACATTTAAGTAATAAAATCTGCTACATTTAAAGCGTCATGTCTAATTAAAACATGCTTTATGAAGAAATGCTACTAATTTTCTCCTTCTTTCATTCAATATACTGCCTCCAAAAATCAATTACTATAGGTTGCCCAGTGCCTGACAGGTCGTAACTTCGAATTATTAATGTCAAGCTTAACAAGGTGTCAAGTCCAGGTTGTAATCCTTTTCACTTACTTTCTTAGTTATATCAGAACCATCACTTGTTTCCTCCTATTTTTCATGTCAAAGATTCTACAAAGTACATTTAGTTCACAGTCTTTTACACGTATATACGTACCTGAAGCACATTGTAGCACTGCTAATTACCTACTTTCAGTAATGACAGCAAATTGCATAATATCACTGACTTGTTCTGAATGTTTAAAATGCAAAGGAAGTCACCTACTGTTAAGATGTCCTCGGCAAACAGCTAGCACAGAAAGAAAAGAATGCTATCACACCGTGCATTTAAGGAGTGACTTCCCAATAAAATTAAAGAATCGTCTATTTAGCTCCACGGTGCTGCCCCTTCCAATCTGTCAGCGCGACATGATAAACACAATTGATAACTCCACAGGATTCAACCCAGCACACAAATCTGTTACTGATACACCAGAGCCCCCATCCAAGTTTTAGAATAAAAATGCTCACCTCTGCTAGGAAGTCCACTCCACATCCTGGCTGGGCTTTCACCAGCTCTGAGAGCAACCAAGTTGGATAAACAAAACTTCCAGTATGTGACCAGTGTGATGCACGGCGCTCCCAAGACTTGGCTCCAGCCCTGATTATCTGTGTGACGGTACCGCGCTATATCGGTGCAGCTCCAAACCTTCCCAGATGCTGGCTTATTGCACTGCTCATTGAAAATCCTTTACACGCTGGCAACATTTTAGGAAAGGACAAGCACACTCTGAGTCATTTGTAAAGAAAGCAGAGCAATTTCAATGCTATATCTCCATGCGTGCTGAAACCAGAATCACTGTCAACCTACAAGTCTGAGGTGGATTTATGCCGAGAAACAGGCAACCTAAGCCTTCATTATCAATGCATGAAATCAGCCACTGTGATCAAATTCAAGCAAACCACAAAAAGGGTATGATTATGAAAGGCTTCACAGATTTAGCACCAAACCTTGTGGAAGGAAGAATCATCTACTGAAATTGTGTAAATGTTAAAAATAGCTCGGGCTTTTCAACAATGAGCAGGATGCAGAGAAGAAATCAGGAGTATATATTAGAGGGACTGATCGTAAAAGCTGCAAAATTCAAAATAGCTGTAGGTTCCTGAGACTTTTCTATAGACAAATAAAATCACTAGAGGCTCTCACAATTATAACAACAACAACAAAAAATTTCCATGTGTTTGATGTAGGTATCCAGTAAAGAACAAATTAAATATACTTTAACCCCTAATTGCTGGTCTCTAAATTAAAATAATAATAAGAGTAAAAGCATGCAGGAATATGCTAACAGCAGGGCAAAAGCCCATCCAATTTACTCTAAGACAAATTCTTAAACAATAAAGATTTAAATGTGCTCTGTGTAACAAGAAAATCAACATACAAAGTAAAGAATATTTTTAACCCCACAGTTCTTGATCACTGATTATTTTTTAAAAACTCTATAGCTCATGAAAATCCCTACCCTCGCCACCCCCAACTTTTACCCTCACCTTTCCTTTCCCCATCTTTTCTCTCTCGACACTAAAATATAAGATGCAAGACATAGCTGACAACTCTTAAAAAGGCACAAGGTAGGGGCACCTGGGTGGCTCAGTGGGTTAAAGCCTCTGCCTTCGGCTCAGGTCATGATCCCAGAGTCCTGGGATCGAGCCCCACATCGAGCTCTCTGCTCCGTGGGGAGCCTGCTTCCTCCTCTCTCTCTGCCTGCCTCTCTGCCTAGTTGTGATTTCTCGCTGTCAAATAAATAAAATATTAAAAAAAAAAAAAAGGCACAAGGTAGACTATCCTAGAAAGTAGCAGCAATGATTTGAGATCATAAAATATAGAGCTTTGACACATGCAAAGTGCAAAGCAAAAAGGACATGAAACATTTATCAAAAATCACAGAAGAAACGGGAAGAAATTCCTAGTCAGTAGCATTGACAAAGAACACAGTTAAGGTTCTAGTCAGATTTTTAAAGATGGGTTTTAGGTTATCAGTGAGACTCTATAAAGACAGAGCAAAGCAGTATCCAAGAAAGGCAACCCCGATTTGAGGATCTTATACCACTACCTCTTAGGTGCCACATTTAGTAGTATCTACTAAATCCACAACATCTGTGTGCAAACAAGCACTGTGCCTAACATATATTTACATAGCACAGTATTTTGGAACAACTTTAAACATGGCACCCGCAGAGGTATCCACATTATATCTCTGTGTATATATCTGACTCCTTATAGGCCACTGGTTAGAACCCCTTCCTTGGAGACAATCATAGACATACATGGAGCGGTCACGCATACAAGCATGTTTGCCCACGTCCCAGGAAAATGCCCTTATCCTGTTGTAGTTACTTCTACTACCTGACTTCCATTCATTGTGTGCCTCATGATTCACTGATTCAGCAACTACTCAGTGTTTTCTCTGTCTCTGGCTCTATGTGTGTGCTCTTCGAATCTTAGAAAATAGTTCATAAGAGAGTGTGTGCCGAAAACTCCTTTTATTATCACCATACATGCAACTCCTTAGTAATAAGATAAAAGTTTAAAGTGAAACCACAATATTTGATTATCAGTCCTTAATCCCTAATCTAAAACCTTAATGCCAGATGCATTTCAGAATTCAAATGCTTTCAGATTTTAGAAAGATAATACTCTGCATAGACCATGAATTATGTAATGCCTCCAGTGGGGTCTGGGGCAACACGGTATAGTCAGACACGTTAACATTTCTGCAGCAAAACATGTGCATATTCATACTAGATGGGATAAATAAAGACTATAATTAACCTCATATCAGTTCAGGTCAGGTTTTGCCATCAATATGAATTATAAAACCTTCTGATTTTCAGGGCTTCTGGGTTGTGAGAATTGCAGGTGAGGAGACCTGTAGAAATGTTTACTTAAACTGTTATAGGGATTGGATTGGAAAATGGTTCCTAAACATGTGTTTTTTTGCTTGAACAAGAGATTTGGAGATTAACGTTGCTTGAGCAGAAAGTCGAAAAATATGAGAGAAGGTGCTGTTAAGGCTGGGACACACAGCAGAGGACAGATGGGGAGGTAACGCAGGATGAAGAAACTAGGGCACAGGAGCAGAAAGTAAGAAGAAGCCACTCAGAATTACTGTGTCGAGAAAAAAACAAAACAAAACAAAATATAATGATAATGATGTCAAACACTCACCGATGAACTATTTTATACCCAGTAATGTGAAAGGAACTTGACAAAAATATTTTTTTTAGCAATGTAGTTTATAATTTTCAAAAGAAAATTTTAAAAGGAAGAATGTATCTCACTCTCTTTTCATTGTACCCCAAAACAAAACATCCATAATGTATAACGTCATGTGTGAGAAATGTCACTAACAAAAACAAGCTTTATGAAGTAAAGGTCCCTGTTTTATTGGTACATGTCATGTACTATTTGGTATAAGAGTTCTTCAAAATCACTTGTAGAAAAAAAATGTAGTAATATTTTTTACCATCAATACTCAATTTAACTTTAAAACCCATTTTTAAAAAGAGTATTTCTCCCCAAAAATATGAATATCGTGCTGTGTTAACTTGGAGTGGTCCTATGAGTATAATTCCCAAATTCTTTTTTAAAGTAGGTACGTTAAAGATGTTTAAGATAGCATTGACCCTGGACTTAAGACTTTGGACCTATAGAACATTCATCATCTTCAAAGGTGGTCAAAGCGTACCAAGTTGCACTTACGTAGGACGACTAAGTCTAGAGAGTTAAAGTACAGCATGATGACTATCAATACTGTACTGAATACTGGAATTTTGCTAAGAGAAATTTCAGTCATTCTCATCACACACACAAAATCGTGATCATATGAGGAGATGGGTATATTAATTAGCTTGACGACAGCAATCATTTCATTATATATATGTATACTGAGTCATTTTGTACACATTAAATACATACAATTCTTATTTAAAAAATTAAAAGACTCTACATACTTCACCTAAAAAGAAGAGCATTTCTGGAGTGACTTTTGGGGCCAGACGTGCAGTGAAGAAGAGTTCCAGAGGCGTGTAGGAGAATACTGGTCATCCTATTCGCTCACTGTACAAAGTGTAACAGAATGTGTGGCTCCAATTTTAAAATCTAGAATATGGTCACAAAGTCATTTTCCATGTGAAGAAAGAAACTGCATTTATTTATTTCTGACAGTAGAACATAATTTGGTGAATTCTTTCTTTAGTAACTGAAATAGTGCCCCGGGGGTTTGCTGGGGTTAATGCGGCTTCTAAAAGCAACTGACTCTCTGAGTATGTAACTCCCCAGCATCAAAATCAATATCTCTTTATACCTTTTACATCATCTCCACATAATAACAAGTAAACTTCCGGCATCCATAGGCCAAGAGTCTCTGGACTGCAAGGCGGCCTCACTAGAGGGCAGGATCTTGGAATGGGTCCACATAAAGTGAATGCCATCACACTCAGGCCAAAAGAAAAGAAAGAAAGCAAGCAAGCAAGCAAGCAAGCAGAGAGCGTGAGGAAGGAAGGAAGGGAGGATGGATGGGAGGATGGATGGATGGATGGATGGAAGGAAGATGTAGTCATCAGCCCACCCAGATCCTCTAAAGTCTTTATGTAATCAGGAGAAAAGCAAACATGTTTCATAACTGGCTGAAGAACCAGAGCCAGAAAAACCATAAGCGCAAGGATGAACACCAACCACACTGTCAGTTGTAACCTTTCACAGAGGTGTCTAATTTGGAACAACGGCCAACAATGGCTATGATTCTGTAAAGGCAATGAAAGTGGAACATCTTTGTGAAGAAAGCTGGTCAGTCAGGATGACAACACATTTAACTCACCAAGAGAATCTGAACTTAATAATTTAATTTTAAACTCCTACTGAGCCAGCTACCAAAAGCCTCTCTCCACAGATTAGTTTTAAAACAGGTAACATACATACATACACAAAACCAGGTAACAGACTTAAGTTAACCTTTGATAATTCTGATCACTCAGCCACCCAAACACTGTCATTGTCTAAGATTCAGTTCCACACTGAAAAGTGTCAGCATCCGGTTCTTAAAATCTCAAAGCGAAGACTTGTATAAAATAACATTTTTCTGTTACTAAATAGTACGTAAAAGTCCACCGTCCAAAGCATTCTTAAAGCAAGACTATCTGTCCTCACTAAAAAAAGGGCTAGAAACTCCTTTTAATTCTTTATTTTAAAAAGTTCCTTTAAAACTCCTTTATGTATCAATTCCTTTGAGTTTTGTACTTACAAAACGAACTTCTTTTTTTACAGTTTTTAACCACATGTACAGAACATGGAGTTGTTCTATAGTGACTTTTTTCAGGTCTATCTTAGAATGTTCTAGAATTCTGGCACCATCCAAAATGGCTGGGGTTCTGTCTCAAAGCATTTGGGGGATTGGAGTTGTAATCTGAGCCTTCATTCTCTTTCTAAATTGCCCTGCTTTCATTCATAAGGAACTTCAATAAGCCATACAGTACAAATACCAATTGAATTTACCTGGGGATTACCAATGTGGGGTACTAACTCTATAATTATTTGGAAGAATAGACTCAGAATTTTGTAAAATACTTAGAAACTTATTATGATCAATTCTGGCCAAGACAAAGAGCCAGAAAAGTATGTTAATTTTTTCTCTACTGTATCATCACTGGGTCTAAATTATTCTAAGTAAGAGAATTCTTGGGCCCTATCAATAGGGATTTATACTAAGGAAAGCAAATGTCTTCTTAAATCCAGGTTAATATATATTAAACCAAGATCCTTTTCCCTTCCAGGTCTGGTTTTCCTATAGAAAATTACGGGAAGTTATATGGACTCTATCTACTAACTGGGCTGTATAGTAATTATTCCATGAAAAGATTTCTACGGACTTATAATTAAGACGTTTAGGAAAGTAGTGCATTATAAATAATTGAATCCACCTACTTACATAGTGAAAGGCTTTTCTTACCTAGTGCACTTACTAACAGGAACTCACTGATACTTTGTCAATGATTTGTTATACTTTCATCATAGTACCAATATTTTGCAAAGTATTTTAGTTAAGTGATAAATGACCGTGTTAAGTGATAACTGAGTTAAGTGATAACCTGACTCATCAAAATGAGGAAAAAGCAAGTATTTGAAACCATATGTTTCTACTACAAAAGTAAAAGACATCATATTGATGAATTCTAGCCCTTTCTCTGTATCTATCACTCAAACCTAAGTTTGCATCCTCAAACATTAATGTTCATATCTAGTATCTCTTAAAATGAACTACCACTTTTTTTTTCAGATATGGAGCAATATTATGATATTTAAGCAATCATTTTTATTCCTGAAAAATGAAGAAAAATCTCCCCTGACCCTTTCTCCCTCCCACCCCTTGTCAGGAGCAACTCACACCCACCACCATCCTCCTATCTCCCTTACAGATCTTCCCTAAGTCACAGAAGAGCTTCAGAAAGAGTCTGTCAAACAAGCATGCTCCTACGCACACATGCATGTCCACACTCAGGCTCACCCCTTTGTGAAGATTTCTTTGCTTTCCATACACATTAGTAAGTTCCAGCAAAATGTGGGGATGGAAAGGAGGAAAATCTCTTACTTCCCATATACTTGTGGCACCACCTTGTGGCGATTCTATAGCATTACTGTTTCAAGTTTAGTTTTTAAAGTTCCAAACTGAGGGAACAGTTTCAAAGACAAAATTTCATTTTCAATATATAGGAGGGGCAGTGTGAGTAATTTGGCCTATGAATTTAGAAACACATAGACATATTTTAATAGTTTTAATACCTATCACAGTGTCCTGACCCTAGTAGCTGATTCTCGAATGTAGAAGAGGAATGAAAATAGGAGATCCTTAGATGGGAGGGGGAAAAAGAGCTGAGGATCCTGAAGACCCTGGAGGCATCAAAGAGAAGCCCAGAATATGGCAGCAAAGGAAAGGATACATACACAACGCTCCAACGCACAACCCACTCTCTGATCTTGTTCTCCCTTTTTCCCTCCAAGTAATTTCTTCTACCTCCTGCTGCAAAATCACTTGGCTATATCACTCTCACCTTCCCTCTCCAGGCTCCCAAAGTTTCAACTTAAAATCTACTCAAACTCAGTACAAAATTCCTAAGGCCACATAAAAAGATGCTACCTCTCACATCAAGAGGCAGAGTCAATATTCTCACCACTTGAGTTTGAGCTGGTCTTGTGACCAAAAGACCATAGTGGTTGCAGCTTCTGCTCTTGCTGCATGACAGGGCTGCTCTGGGGCTGCAGAAGGAGGCCTCATCTAATCCAGTGGAAAAGGAGTCTCCTGGTGAGAATGATCCAGACTACAGCCGGCACCAACCACCAGATGCATGTGTGTGAGACCATGCGACCCAGCTAACACGCTGGCTACCTGCAGTGGCATGAGTGACCTCCTGTGAGTCCAGGAAAAGGACCACCGAGGTGAGACCAGCTCCAATCTCTGACCCAGAGGATTGTGGTTAAAATAAAGTATTGCTTTTTTTAAAAAATGTCTAGCAGCTACTATCTCAAATTTTGTTTCTCCTTCTGATTTTCTGACTCACCTTCAGCCACACCTCAGCTGTTTGGATATCACAAACTGTTTCTAAGTTTAAGATTTTAAACATTCTCTTTACTCCCTTTGAATCAGTATTTCTCCACTTTCTTGGCCTAACTCTTGTTTATTCTTAAAAGCTTAAACTTCAATGAGATTAGATATCCTTTTGGAATTAATTGAAGGTGAGAAAGAAAATTGGCAGTTCAGTTAGTAGCCACTGGGAAAACAAACATTAGATAACAAGGAAGTAGTCATGAATTCTTTTCATTTTTACTTTGTGAAGAATTTGTTGCAAAAAGTTATGAGAGGTAATGCAGAGGGTGAGAAAGATCTTAGACTTTGAATCTTTGTGTGGCCTTTGGAAAGGCCTTTAAATCTCTCTAAATTTCTTATCTATAATGTGAGGAGTGTCATATTTAATGTGTAGCGTTGTGAAAACTAACGTCATTATTTCAGTCTTTCCATGATAACCCCTACCTCCAGTGCACCTTAGATTATGTACCAATGTGTTCCTCTTATGACCGTTCAGCTCAACCTTCATAATCCGGGCCTGGCCTTTCATAGCTTTAAATATTATTTGTGCCAAATGAGTGCCAAGGGCAGGATCAGAAGTCACAGCCTAAGAAAGAACTCTTCCCATTTTGAGGAAATATGGATTCCCAAAACCCCAGAATATAATTAATTCTACCCACCATGATCCTTGGGGGCCAATGTAAAGTTAACACTTTTTACTCCATCTGGTGATTTACCTGCTTCTGGGTATCAGAATATCATGTATCCCTAACTGACTTCTGAGCAACAATACTGGTACATCCAGAGAGAGAACTTACAGCCTTTCTTTTCTGATTGAACTTCCACATCAAGTACACAGTCTGAGCAGTAATGTTTAAGCACAAACTAGGCAATTTCTGCCCTACCCAGCTTACATCCATAGAGGAAGGCAAGAACACGGTGGTGAAGAATCAGGTCACAGAATTAGGCCAACTTGTTCCAAATCCCAGCCTTGCCTCTTCTGGCTACTACCTTCTTCATTCCTCATTCTCACTGTATGTAATAATAGTACCTTCCTCATAAATCTGTTGTGAGAATTTAAATAAAGTAACCTCCTTAGCACAATGCCTGGCACAAGGTAAAGCCTCATTCACCCATTTAACGATGGTCTAATGAAGGTCTACCTTCATTGTATTTATGATATTGTAGAACGCACAGAGTTGCTTATAAAGCTCCCAGCTAGAGGTAAGATATGGGATTGGGGAGGGGGGAGGGTGGCTCTGTCCCTCTAATTCTGTGACATCACCCCTCTATTTTCATGGGTCAGTGAATGCCCCCAGAGAAGACCAGGAACACAAGAAGACCATTTCCCTCTTTCCTGACCAATTCCTAAGTATAGATTTATCTGCGATAAGAAGCTCTTTTTCTGGATATCAATCCTCCTCCATGGGTTAGATTGGTATTCTCAAAGTGTGATTTCAAACCAGGAGCTTCCCCTGAGAACTTGTTAGAAATGCAAGTTCCTGGGGCGCCTAGGTGGCTCAGTGGGTTGGGCCTCTGCCTTTGGCTCAGGCCATGATTTCAGGGTCCTGGGATCGAGTCCCGCATCGGGCTCTCTGCTCAGCAGGGAACCTGCTTCCCCTTCTCCCTCTGCCTGCCTCTCTGCCTAATTGTGATCACTCTCTCTGTCAAATAAATAAAGAAAATCTTTTAAAAAAAAGAAAAAAAGAAAGAACTACAAGTTCTCAGGATCAACTTCAGGCCTATTCAATCAGAAACCTTGGGGATGGCGTCCAGCAAGCTGCCTTCTAAGCCACCCTTCAGGTGATTCTGATGCATGTCAAAATTTGAGAACTGCTGAGTTAGATGGTCAGTTATTCACACATTGATCACTTTATTCATTTATTTATTTTAAGTTCAAATACTCCTCAGAGAATTAGAATGGTAAATGGGATAAGAATCGAGGGGAAATACCATAGCAATAGGCACTGAGGATAATAGGTCCCAGCCTTTGAGAGCAGAGGGCAAGATGAGTGTCACTAGCAATGCTACATAGAGAATAAATGTGGTCAGTTTTATCTGGACTTGGGAAGTTGTATGTGGGTTGTGAAAAAGAATCTCTGCACAGCCAGCTGATATCCTAGGGAAACACCACGCTGAGATGTGTGGACTTGGTGGGGAGGCTCCTGGTCGACATAAACCAGAGTGGCACAGAAGAACTTAGGAGAACTCTTTATTCCAGCAGCTGCACCTGATTTTTTTTTTATATACGTTTGAGAAACTGTGTTTTTCCTATGCTCCCAGAGAACAAAGAAAATTCTCCTGTTCTAGCTACCTTCTATTACCCTGAGGGGTCTTCCCTCCTTTTCACTCAATCACATTTCACTCCAGTAATAATAAACTATGGTTTGTCCCCACGTGCATTGACACTGCAATCACTTCTTTTTTTTTTTAATTTTTTTTATTTGTTTATTTACAGCATAACAGTGTTCATTGTTTTGGCATCACACCCAGTGCTCCATGCAGTACATGCCCTCCCTATTACCCACCACCTGGTTTCCCAACCTCCAACCCCCCCGCCCCTTCAAAACCCTCTGGGTGTTTTTTCAGAGTCCATAGTCTCTCATGGTTCATCTCCCCTTCCAGTTTCCCTCAACTCCCTCTCCTCTCCATCTCCCCATGTCCTCCATGTTATTTGTTATGCTCCACAAATAAGTGAGACCATATGATACTTGACTCTCTCTGCTTGACTTATTTCGCTCAGCATAATCTCTTCTAGTCCCGTCCATGTTGCTACAAAAGTTGGGTATTCATCCTTTCTGATGGAGGCATAATACTCCATAGTGTATATGTACCATATCTTCCTTATCCATTCATCCGTTGAAGGGCATCTTGGTTCTTTCCACAGTTTGGCGACCGTAGCCATTGCTGCAATAAACATTGGGGTACAGATGGCCCTTCTTTTCACTACATCTGTATCTTTGGGGTAAATACCCAGCAGTGCAATTGCAGGGTCATAGGGAAGCTCTATTCTTAATTTCTTCAGGAATCTCCACACTGTTCTCCAAAGTGGCTGCACTAACTTGCATTCCCACCAACAGTGTAAGAGGGTTCCCCTTTCTCCACATCCTCTCCAACACACGTTGTTTCCTGTCTTGCTAATTTTGGCCATTCTAACTGGTGTCAGGTGGTATCTCAAAGTGGTTTTAATTTGAATCTCCCTGATGGCTAGTGATGATGAACATTTTTTCATGTGTCTGATAGCCATTTGTATGTCTTTACTGGAGAAGTGTCTGTTCATATCTTCTGCCCATTTTTTGATATGATTATCTGTTTTGTGTGTGTTGAGTTTGAGAAGTTCTTTATAGATCCTGGATATCAACCTTTTGTCTGTACTGTCATTTGCAAATATCTTCTCCCATTCCGTGGGTTGCCTTTTTGTTTTGTTGACTGTTTCCTTTGCTGTGCAGAAGCTTCTTGATGAAGTCCCAAAAGTTCATTTTCGCTTTTGTTTCCTTGGCCTTTGGAGACATATCTTGAAAGAAGTTGCTGTGGCTGATATCGAAGAGGTTACTGCCTATGTTCTCCTCTAGGATTCTGATGGATTCCTGTCTCACGTTGAGGTCGTTTATCCATTTTGAGTTTATCTTTGTGTACGGTGTAAGAGAATGGTCAAGTTTCATTCTTCTACATATTGCTGTCCAGTTTTCCCAGCACCATTTATTGAAGAGACTGTCTTTTTTCCATTGAATATTTTTTCCTGTTTTGTCGAAGATTATTTGACCATAGAGTTGAGGGTCTATGGGCTCTCCACTCTGTTCCACTGGTCTATGTGTCTGTTTTTATGCCAGTACCACGCTGTCTTGGTGATCACAGCTTTGTAGTAAAGCTTGAAATCAGGTAACGTGATGCCGCCAGTTTTGTTTTTGTTTTTCAACATTTCCTTAGCAATTCGGGGTCTCTTCTGATTCCATACAAATTTTAGGATTATTTGCTCCAGCTCTTTGAAAAATACCGGTGGAATTTTGATCGGAATGGCATTAAAAGTATAGATTGCTCTAGGCAGTATAGACATTTTAACAATGTTTATTCTTCCAATCCAAGAGCATGGAACGGTCTTCCATCACTTCTATTTGGAATGTTATTCTTCCTTGAATAACCTGAATCTCATCTTTGAATATTTACCATAAATATCACCTCTTCTGGGAAGCCTTCCCTGACCTCTATAAAGTTAATCATTCCTTTTCTCTGGGCCATCAACCTTATGAATAAATCTATCACTGTTCTTAGCATATCACATTGTCATTCATTTATTTAGGTATCCATATTTAGATATCCAATTACTTTTCTTAAGTAAAAGAAATTGAAAAAAGAAATTGTGTTTTATTAATCTTTGCAGACACTTGAATTATTTGAAAAGCCAAACCCCTGAATTTGTGCTCATTATCATCCCTGATAATGCTACTAGAAGACTGGATATTTTAGGTATTACCTAATTATATATATACCTTATATATATATATATATACCTAAATATTACCTTAAATATTTAGGTATTTAAGATTTTTTAATGAAAATTTTTATTGAGATGATTAGAGATTCACAGGCAGTTGTATAAAATAAGGAACTTGAACTCATTCTGGTTTCCACTGATCATACATTTTGTAAAAACAATGGCATAATATCCCAGTCTGGATGTTGACATGGACACTATCTACTAATCTTCTTATTCCGATTTCCCCAGTTATACTTGAATTCATTTGTGTGTGTGTCTATGTGTGTGTGTGTGTGTGTGTGTCTCCTATGTAGGTTCATGTAACCACTACGGGATCCCTCATGTTGACCTTAAAAAATCACATCCACTTCCATCCTGACACCTCCCCCTATCCTCAACCCCTGAGAACCACTGATTTGTTGTCCATTCCTAAAATTTTGTCCTTACAAAAATGTTGCACAATGGAATAAGACATTGTCTTATGAGATTGACTTTTTTCACTCTGCATAATTTGCTAGAGATTCATCTGAGTTGTTGTGTATATCAATAGTTCCTTCCTTTTTATTATAGAGTAGTATTCTTTGTATAGATGTGTCCTAGTTTAACACATCAAATCCTGGGAACCTGGAAACATCTTATTTGGAAAAAGGATCTTTGCAGAAGTAAGATAAGGATTTTGAGATGAGGAGAAAATCTTGAATTACGCAGGAGTTCCTAAATCTAACAGTGAGTGTCCTTATAAATCGGGGGAGATTTGAAATAGTCCAAGGGGAGAGTAAACAGACACACAGAGGAGAAGATGTGAAAACAGAGGTAGAGACTGGAGTGATCTAGCCACAAGCCACAAGTCACTAGAGGGTAGAAAATATAAGGAATAGATTCTCTCTGGTGTCCCTGGAGGTTAATGAAGCCCTGCCAAAGTTCAGATTTTATTTTATTTTTAAGTTTTTAAAAATATTAATTCCAGTATAATTAACATACAGTGTTATATTAGTTTCAGGTGTATAATACAGTGATTCAATAATTTAGACCCCAGAACTTTGAGATATTAAATTTATACTGTTTTAGACCGTCAAGTTTATAGTAATTTGTTACAGAAGCCTCAGGAAACTAATACAGAGTGGTTTATAGTTCTTGGTTATTACCAATAATGCTACTCTAAGCATTCATATACAGGTTGCTGTGGGAGCCTATGTTTTAATTTCTCTGGAATAAATTTCCAAGAGCACAATTACTGGGTTGGATGGTAAATGTAGGTTTAGTTTTATAAGAAACTTCCCTACTACTTTCTAGAGTGCTATACCATTTTACATTTCCATTAGCAATGTTTGAGCCATCCATTTACTCCCCCCATCACTGCCAACATTCAGTGTTGTCAATATTTCTTCCTTTAGTCATTCTGACAAATATATATTAAAATCTCCTTGTGATTTTATTTTTCATTTCCCTAATGACTAAAGATGTTGTACACCTTTTCATGCACTTATTTGTCATCTGTATATCCTTTTCACTGAAATCGTTCTTCCTATCTTTTACCTATTTCATAACTGGATTGTTTGATTTCTTTTTTATTGTTGAGTTTTGAGAGCACTTTATATATTCTAGATACTAGTCCTATGTTAAATATTTGGTTTACAAATATTCTTTACCATCTGTAACTTTTTTCATCCTCTTAAGATGGTAGTTTTCAAAGTAAAAGTTTTGAGTTTTGTATGTGAAGTACGATTTATGAATTTTTCTCTTATGGGTCATGTTTCTGGTGTTAAGACAGAACTCTTTGCCCTGTCTTGGGCCCCAGAGATTTTTTTTCTTTTTTTTTCCCTAAAAGTTTTATATTTTTATGTATTACATGTAAATCTATGGTACACTGATTTAATTTTTGTGTATGACATAAATTTAGTTGACTTTTTTTGTTTTTGCTTTTTTGCCCAGAGACATCCAGTTGCACCAGCAACATATACTGAAAAGGCCATCTTTCCTACATTGATATATGTGCTGCCAAAGCAAGCACTCTTTTCTACATTGAAATGCTTTTGTACCTTCATCAAAAATCAATTGAGCATAAATGTGTAGATTGATTTCTGGGTTCTGTAGTTTTTTCCATTGGTCTAAGTGCCTACATCTCTGTTCAAATAATAGTCTTGATGACTTTAGCTACATAGTAAGCCTAGATATTGGGTAGAGATTTGTCCTGGTTTATTCTCTTTGTCAAGATACTTTAGCTATTCTAGAGTCTGTGTTCTTCCATATACCTTTAGAGTAAGCTTGTCTATGTCACCAAAAGCCTTGCTCTGGTTTTAATAGGAATGGCACAAAACCTATAGGCTAATTTAAAACATATAGCTTAGCTATCCTGAGTTTTCCAAGCCATGAATATGGTATGTCTCTCCATTTCTTTAGGTCTTGATTTATTTTCTCAATATTTTGTAATTTTTAGCATATACATCCTGTATATTCTGCATGTGTTTTGTGTTATTAGATGTGATTATAAATTATATTGTTTTACATTGCAGTTTCCACAGGTTTATTTTTAGTATATAAATATGCTATTGATTTTTCTATGTTGATTCTCCATCCTGAAATCCTGCGTTTTAAACCCACTTACTAGTTTTAGGAATTCTTTCATAGATTCTTGGGGATTGATAGAGCATGTGATCTGTGAAGTGAGAAAATCTTATTTCTTCCTTTCCAATTTGTATGCCTTTTATTTATTTATTCCTGCCTTATTATGGTAATTAGAATTTTCAGTACTATGTTGAATAAGAGAGGTGAGAATGAACACCCTTCTTTTGCTCTTTTAAAATTTTTAAATTTTATTATTTTTTAAATTTTAATTCCAGTATGGTTAGCATAGTGTTATATTAGTTTCAGGGATACAATATTCTGATTCAGCAATTCTATGCATTGCTCAGTGCTCATCAAGATAAGTATACTCTTTAATTCCCATCAACCTATTTCACCCATCACCTTTACCCACCTCACCTCTGGTAACCATCAGTTTGTTCTCTATAGCTAAGAACTGTTTCTTGGTTTGTGTCTCTCTTTTTTCTTTGTTCATTTGTTTTGTTTCTTAACTTCCACATGAGTGAAATCATGTGGTACTTGTCTTTCTCTGACCTATTTTACTTAGCATTATTCTCTCTAGCTCCATCCATGTTGTTGCAAATGGCAAGACATCCCCCCTTTTTATGGCTGAATAATATTCCACTGTATATATACACCACATCTTCTTTAGCCATTCATCTATCAATGGACATTTGGGCTGTTTCCATAAGATGGCTATAGTAAATAATGTTGCAATAAACACGGGGGTGCATATATCCTTTTAAAGTAGAGTTTTTGTATTCTTTGGGGAAATACATAGTAGTGAGATTACTGGATCAAAGGGTAGTTCTACTTTTAAGGTTTTTTGGTTTTTTTTTTAAGATTTTTTATTCATTCACTCATTGACAGAGAGAGATCACAAGTAGGCAGAGAGGCAGGCAGAGAGAGAGAGAGGGAAGCAGGCTCCCCGCTGAGCAGAGAGCCCCATGTGGGGCTTGATCCCCGGACTCTGGGATCATGACCCAAGCTGAAGTCAGAGGCTTTAACCTACTGAGCCACCCAGGCACCGCTACTTTTAAGTTTTTGAGGAACAGTATGGAGATACTGTTTTCCACAGTGGCTACACCAGTTTGCATTCCCACCAACAACTCAAGAGGGTTCTTTTTTTTCCTCCATATCGTCACAAACATTTGTGGTTTCTTGTGTTTTTTATTTTAGCCATTGTGACAGGTACAGGGTGATATCTTATTGTAGTTTTGATTTGCTTTTCCCTGATGAAGAGTGATGTTGACCATCTTTTAATGTGTCTGTTGGGCCATCTGTATGTCTTCTTTGGAGAAATGTCTGTTCATGTCTTCTATCCATTTTTTAATTGGGTTGTTGTTTGGGTGTTACATTGTATATATTCTTTATATATTCTGGATACTTACCCTAAACCAGAGAAGTCAGCTGCAAATATCTTCTCCTATTCAGTATGTTGTCTTTTAGTTTTGTTGACACTTCCCTCCACTTTGCAGCTTTTTATTTTGATGTACTCCCAATAGCTTATTTTTGCTCTCATTTCCCTTGCTTTAGGAGACCTATCTAGAAAAATGTTGCTGTGGCTGATGTCAGAGACATTACTGTCTGTGTTTTCTTGTAGGATTTTTATGGTTTCAGGTCTCAAATTTACATCTTTAATCCATCTTAAGTTTATTTTTGTGTCTGGTATAAGAAAGTGGTCCAGTTTCATTCTTCTGCATGGTGCTGTCCAGTTTTCCCAACACTGATGAAGATTTGTCTTTTTCCTTTGCATATTCTTGCCTCTTTTGTGGAAGACTAATTGACCATATAATCACAGGTTTGTTTCTGGGCTTTCTATCCTGTTCCATTGATCTATGTGTCAGTTTTAGTACCAGTACAATATATTTTGATTACTATATATTTGCAGGGTAATTTGATATCTGAAATTATGATACTTCCAACTTCTTTTATTTTTTTTAAGATTGTTTTGGCTATTTGGGGTCTTCTGTGGTTTCATACAAATTTTAGGATTATTTGTTCCAGCTCTGTGAAAAATGCTATTGGTATTTTGATAGGGATTACAAATCTATAGGTTGCTTTGAACAGGACATTTTTTTTTTAAAGGATTTTATTATTTATTTATTTATTTATTTCACAGAGATCACAGGTAGGCAGAGAAGCAGGCAGAGAGAGAGGGAAAGCAGGCTCCCTGCTGAGCAGAGAGCCCAAAGCAGGGCTCCATCCCAGGACCCTGGGATCATGACCTGAGCCGAAGGCAGAGGCTTAACCCACTGAGCCACCCAGGAGCCCCAACAGTATGGACATTTTAACAATATTTATTCTTCCTACCCATGAGCATGGAATATCTTTCCATTTGCTTGTGTAGTCTTGAATTTCTTTCATCAAAGGCCTTTCACCTCCGTGGTTAAGTTTATTCCTAGATACTTTATTATTTTTTTGTGCAATTTTAAATGGAACTTCTTTCTTAATTTCTTTCTGTTGCTTCATTATTAGTGTATAGAAATGTAAGGTATTTTGTGCATTGATTTTGTATTCTGTGAACTTCTTGAACTCATTTATTAATTCTAGTAGTTTTTTGGTGAAGTCTTCAGGATTTTCTATATAGAGTATCGCGTCATCAGCAAATAGTGACAAGTTTTACTTTTTCTTTACAAATTTGGATACCTTTGTGCTCGCTTTGGCAGCACATATACAAATTTGGGTATCTTTATTTCTTTTGCTTGTCTGATGGCTGAGGCTAGGAATTCCAGTACTATGTTGAATAAAAGTAGTAAGAGTGGACATCCTTGTCTTTTTCCTGATCTTAGGAAGAAAGCTCTCAGTTTTTCCAGTTGCGTATGATATTAGCTGAGGGTTTTTCAGACGAGGCCTTTATTTTTTTAAAAATCTAATTTATTTGAGAGAGAACAAGTAGGGGGGAAGGGCAGAGGAAGATGGTGAAGCAGACTCCCTGCTGAACAGGGAGCCCTGACACAGGGCTCCATCCCAAGACCCTGAGATTGTGACATGAGCCAAAGGCAGATGCTGAAGTGACTGAGCCACTCAAGCATCCTGATATATGGCCTTTATTATGTCAAGGTATGCACCCTTTAAACCTATCTTGTTGAGGGTTTTTATTATGAATGGATATTGTACATTGGGGAATGCTTTTCTGCATCTATTGAAATGATTTATGGTTTTTATCCTTCCTTTCATTGTTGTGATATATAACACTGATTGATTTCTGAATATTGAACCACTCTTGCAACCCAGGAATAAATCCCACTTGACTTTGGTGAATGATTTTTTTGATATATTGTTGGATTTTATTTGCTAAAATTTTGTTTAGGATTTTTGCATCTATGTTCATTAGTGATATTGGCCTTAGCTGTCTTTTTTTTGTAGTGTCTTTATTTGGTATTTGTATTGGGGCAATGCATATCTCGTAGAATGAATTTGGAAGTTTTCCTTCCTCTTCTAGTTTTTGGAATAGTTTGAGAAAAATAAGTATTAACTCTTCTTTATTTTTTTTAAATTTTATTTTTTCAGTGTTCCAAGATTCATTGTTTATGTACCACACCCAATAATCCATGCAATACGTCCCCTCCTTAACACCCACCACCAGATTCTTCTTTAAATGTTTGGTAGAATCCGCCTGTGAAGCCATCTGGTCCTGGACCTTTGTTTGTTGGGTGTTTCTGATTACTGATTCAATTTCATTGCTGGTAATTGGTCTGTTCAAATTTTCTATTTTTTCCTGAATCAATTTTGGGAGGTTATACGTTTCCAGGAAATCATCCATTTCTTCCAGGTTGTTCAACCCTTATTTTGCTCTTGATCTTAGGGTAAAGCATACAGTCTTTTACCATCTAGTATGATGTTAGCTGTAGGCTTTTTGTAGTGCTCTTCATTAAACTGAGGTAATTTCTCTCTTCCTAACTTGCTGAGAGTTGTTTCTTTCTTTTTATCATAAACGAGTGTTGAGTTTTCTCAAATTCTTTTACTTCACCATTTGATAAGATCATATGATTTTTTTCTTCTTCAGCTGTTGATATGATTGATGTTGAACCAGTTTTACAAATCTGGACTAAATCCAATTTGGTCCTGGTGTAAAATTCTCTTTACATGTTACTGGATTCAGTTTGTTTCTATTTTATTGAGAAACATTAAGTTTAAGCTCATAAAAGATTAGTTTGTAGCTTTCTTTTTATATATTGTCTTTGTCTGATTTTGGTAGCAGAGTTATAGTAATCTCATAAAATAAGTTGGGGAGTTTTCTCCTCTTCTATTTTCTAGAAGAAATGTATAAAATTGGTGTTCTTTAAATGTTTGGCATAATTCCTAGTAAAACCTTGTGGATCTAGAAATTTCTTTTTGGGAGCTTTATTATGCATTCCTCTAAGTTATGAAATTTCTTAATATAAGTTTATAATATTTGCTTATTATATTTTTATTTTATTTTTTAAAAAAGATTTTATTTATTTATTTGACAGAGACAGAGATCACAAGTAGGCAGAGAGGCAGGCAGAGAGAGAGGGGAAAGCAGGCTCCCCGCTGAGCAGAGAGACCGATGCGGGGTTTGATCCCAGGACCCTGAGATCATCACCCGAGCTGAAAGCAGAGGCTCAACGCACTGAGCCGCCCAGGTGCCCCTGCTTATTATATTTTTAATTATGGCAAGTTCTATAGTGATATCACCTATATCATTTGTGTCTTCTTTCTCTTTAATCTTTTTCAGTCTTGCTAGAGGCTTACAAATTTCATTGATCCCCCCCCCCCAAAGAACCAGCTTTTTGTTTCATTGATTTTTCTCTATTGTTTTCCTATTTTCAACCTCAGATATTTTTGCACTCGAACTTTATTACTTTCTTCCTTTTGCTTGGTTTGGGTTTATTTTTTCTCTTCTTTTCTATCTTCTCAGTGCAGAGACTTATTTATTGGAGACTTTTTCTTATTTGAAATATAAGCATTTAGTGATATAAATTTTCTTCTCAGTACCGTTTTAGTTAATCCCATCTATTTTGACATGTTATTTTCTATTTTCATCTAGTTCTTTGCATTTTTTTCTTGAGCTTTATTCTTTGATTCATGGGTTAAGAGATATGTTATTTTCTCCTTATAATCATAGACATACTGTAATTTTGTATTTGACATATGTAATATGGTATATGATTACAGTTCCTTTAAATGTGTTAAAGTTTCTCTTATAGCCTGGAATATGGCCTCTCAGTGAATATTCCATGGGCATCTGAAAAAAAAAATATATGTTCTACTGCTGTTGGATAGAGTTCAAAATAAATTAGTTAAATCCTATTGGCTTATTATATTGTTTAGATCTTCTATATCCTTGATGAGTTTTTGGTCTAGTAATTCTATTAGTTGCTGAGAGAGAATTGCTTAAGTCCTAAACTATAACTGATACATGAACATTTAGAATCATTCTATCTTCTTTCTTCCTGATGGATTGGAACTTTTGTCATAACATGACGTCTTTGTCTCTAATAATATTATTTGTTCTGTTGTCTGTCTTATCAAATATTAATGTAGATACTCATGCCTTTTTTATTTTTATGACTGTTTGCATGGTATATTCTTTTCGATCTTTTTACTTTCAAGAGTTTCTTGTTGGCAGTATATAACTGGGTCATTTTTTAAATCTACTCTGAAAATCTCTTGTCTTTTGATTGTTATATTTGGATCATTTACATGTAAGGTAATCATTAATATGTTATTACTTAAGTCTGACCTTTTATTATTTTTCTCTGTTTCCTCTCATTCTCATTTCTATGTTTATCTTTTCTTGTTCTGTGAGTTACTTGAAAATTTTTGTAGTACTCCATCTTGATTTATAAATATTCTTTTTGTGTATCTCTTCATAAAGTTTTCAGAGTAGTTGCTATGGGTATAACAATATACATACTTATCACAATCTCCTTGCACCACCATTTAAATACTTTAAATGAAGTACCAACACCTTACTACTATTTGGGTTCCTTGACGTTCCCCACTTTTAAATATCATCGTTTTGAATATCAGATGGTTATAATTTTTGTTTCAATCATCAAATATGATTTATAAAACTTAAGAGAAAAATGACAGTGTAAGGATTAATTTTATGTGTCAAATCTTGACTAGGCCATGGGGTCTCCAGATATTTGGTTATTCCGTATTCTGTTTGGGTGTTTCTGCGAGTTTGTTTTCGATGAATTCTGAATTTAAATTTATAGATTGAGTAAAGCAGATTGCTCTCCCTAATATGGGTGGGCCTCATCTGGTTAGTTGTAGGCCTGAACAGAACAAAAGAGTCCTCCTATTCTTCCAGAAGCTGAGATTTAAAGGTTTTTAATTCTAAGCTTAGTGAAAGAACTGCCACTGGTTATGGGTCAGTCACTTCTTATTCAGAGAAATGGCTTAAGTCCCAACCACCACCCTGTGGACCCAACTCCCACCTTTGCCAACCCCTACTCTACAATAAGGCTGGCAGAGAAGAAGGAAAGTTGCCTCTGAAACTGACAGTTCTTGGAAAGGCTACCTCTACTACCACGTTTTTTCTCCTTTGTGGGGAAGATGGGATACCATTTTCCTCTATGTGTCAGTCTGCTAGGGCTGCTGTAACAAAAATACCACAAACTGAGTAAAGATATAACAGTCACAGTTTTGTAGGCTGGTGGTCCAATATCAAAGTGTGGCAGGGATGGTTCCTTCTGGGAACTCTGAGAGAAGGACTGGTTCCAAATCTCTCTCCTTGGTTTGTAAATGGCTGTCTTCTTCCTGTGTGTCTTTACACCATCTTTTCTTTTTGTGTGTCTGTACGTTTGAATTCCCCCCCCCCCTTTTTTTAAGAGAGAGCGAGAGAGAAACTAAGACTTGATTTTTTTTAAAGATTTTTTTTTTTAATTTATTTGACAGACAGAGATCACAAGTAGACAGAAAGGCAGGCAGAGAGAGAGAGGGAAACAGGCTCCCTGCCAAGCAGAGAGCCCGATGCGGGACTCAATCCCAGAACCCTGAGATCATGACCTGAGCCGAAGGCAGTGGCTTAATCCCCTGAGCCACCCAGGCGCCCCTGAATTTCCCCTTTTTATAAGGATATCAGTCATGTTGAATTAGGGTCAACCTAATTCTAATGATTTTATTTTAACTTGATTTCCTTTGCAAAGGCTCTATCTATAAATAGGGTTACATTCTGAAGTACTGAGGATTAAGAATCCAACATAGACCTTTCTGGGAAGAATGGGGGGGGGCATAATTTAGCCCCTAACATTCCCTAAAGCCAAGCAATGGGCAAAGGGAAGATTGGCATTTTGTTCCCTGATTTAGTGTCTACTTTGTCAGTTACCTTCCCAGTCTCCCCTATGCTACCTGAGCAGGAAGAGAAATGTGGAGGAGCCCCTTACATCCCACTCCACTTCTACCTGCCCATGCCCAAGCAGCTCCAGGTTTTGGAGAGGAATATTATTTGTCATATGTATTCTGTACATTCCCTCAAGCCTTAAGAGTTGATCAATACATAGATAAAAATAGAGGACACAATCTTGCCAGGAATGCTACAATATGGGAGAAAGAGGCATAACAACTGAGGTATGGTCTTTGCTACAAAGTGGGGTAAATTGAGAGAGACAACTAAATCTCAGGGACTCCCAGTGACTGAGGGACATTTTGGTGGAGTTCTTCATCCACAGGTTCTGTCAGGAGCACTCGTGACCCAAAGACAACCAGAATAGCAACCTCCTACCAAGAATAGCCTTGAAACCTTGCCAAGGCTTTAAGATAAGGCCACTTCCACCCCTCCATCCTTCCATAGGCAGAAGGGCAAGCTGAAGCAGCGGAAGCTGAGAGCTAACTGCATCCCATCCTCTACGCTCAACTCCAGGGTCTATCTAGCCAAATCTTAATTTGGCTCTGACATGGATGTTTTTATAAATAGAGCTGAGTCATTTAAATCAAAGTCCCTCTGAATATACAAAAGTGAGAAGTTATGGGCTGAGAAAGTGTTAAGGGAACTGCTACCCAGCAGGAAACAGGCATTTGAAAGATCAAAACTGAAGAAAGTGACTTGAAAAAATAAAACCATGTCAGTCTTGCTTCTCAGTGAGTTGAGACTAAACAGTAGAAAAGTGCACATGTATACATAGCACTAAGATATATTTCACCTTACTTCCTGCTGTTTCACTTAGCATGATATCTGGACAGATTCCCCTGTCATTAGGTAGTCTTCAGAAATATAATTTTTAATGACTCGAGTTTCTATCATTCATCTTATAAATGTACTTTAATGTATTTAATCTTTCTTCCATTGGACATTCAGGATACACTTAATATTTTGGAATTATAAATCATGTCATGATCATCTTTGTACATATATCTATGTCTAATCTCTATTTCAAAAAAAGAAAAAGACATTGATACCTACTTTTTTTTCAAATGGGAGGATTAATGTCAACCACTTTCAGAGATTAAGTTACTTGCCTTCATCATACACTAAACCCATCTTTTGACAATGGATAATTGACTATATTATCAGTGTATGAAAGTTGTCCTTTATAGATAATGTACAACTTGACAAGTTGACTCATTTTGCAACCATTTTCCCACAAACTAATATTGCCTTATACTAGATGATGAGCTATATTTTACTTGTAGAATATATCCATAATAGTCTGTGTATGTCTTGACTTAATTTATGTCAGCTAATTTCATTAGCATGGAGAAACTCATGAGTTGGAGTTTTACATGTCTATTTTCAAAACCTGTCAAAGTGGGATAGTTCACCATGATAGCAACAATTTGCGACCAAAAATACATTACAGCACACAGGTCTGAATTTAACCTGAGTGTTACTGCATGGCAGAAAATAGCAGCAAAGTAGTGACAAAGAATAATGGCTTCACTATTAACTAATTAAATATGGTTAGGATTCTAGATCTGCTATTTCCATGCCATATAACCTGGACAAATTATTTTATCTCTCTGTGCTCCATTCCTAGTTTGTAAATTAGGGATAATCATAGTACCTACCTCAGGGTTGATGAAAGGATTTAAGAAGAAAATTCCTAGAAAGGACCAGAAAATGGCCCATAAAATATGATCAGTTAATGTTAGCTACTAATCTCACTAATTAGAAGTCACAGGTTAACGTCAATCAGGATATACATATTTGGGCTCTGGCAGACAAACAAATCAGTGTTTAACCTGACACCAACTCTATCTTACTATATAAATACCGATACATTAATGCATCTATGAATATTTACATTATCATCATAATAAAGACAAAAATGGAGAAGTAATTTTTCACTATTATAATAAATGTGTATCTTACAACCTCAAAGTTCCTGTAAGTTCTTTCACAGCATGCCAAGTATTGACTGGGGAAAATAATTTAATGAAATTAAATCACACACTGAGTAAAAAGCAGTGAAGTTTAGCTTGAACTATAAAAATTATTTCTTTACAACACACACAATTTTCACTGGAGCTTAATATGGGTCATGGCATAACTTCACAAAACCAAAAGCCATGTAACAGCACCGAGTGAAATTCCAAGAAATGGCTGGTCTGCGTCATTGCCCTCCATGGTGAAGTCTCATTACCAGAGTCTGCTAGATGCAACTTGGAGCTCTTCCACCACATCTAGAAGGAGGCTCAGTTTGATCTCCCACGTAAACCCGAGTAGGAGGCGCCCCTTTCTGTAGAAATCTTCACCACAGATCACGGTAAATTTCACATTCTCTTTAATTGCGCTCTAGTGAAGATACCCAGTGACCAGCAATGTGGAGGAGGAAGGGCTGTCTAAGACGATAAAGAACTTGGAAGACTAGCTTCCAGATTCCGGGCAGATGCAGGAATGTGAAAATTCCCAAGCTTCTGCCTCTACCTGCCCACAGGACAGGGTGAGAGGTGAGAGGGGAGGCAAGAAGGTGCATGCCATAGGACCAGAGCTCAGAGGTAAGCCTTGTTGGTTTTGGCAATGCCTGCTCCTAATGTTAGAACACCACTGGCACGCAGCTGCCAACTCCCTAAAAGACTATAACATGTCTAACACTCAAGATTAATGCTCCTTTTCTCCATCACGGGATGTTATAAATAAAGCTGTAGCTTTTTATATGCTCTCAAATAGTACACTACCCTATGGAAAGCAGATGAAGGAAACCCAAGAAAGCCCAATTTTGCAGAGAAAGGGAACAAAAAACTGTCATCACTGATCTATTTCAAAATACATTAGGAAATGTTCATACTCTATGGGAATACAGGACCAAGTCTACAATCCAATACACAACGTTGTGTATATGTGTGTGTGTGTGTATTGTTTGAATCTAATATAATATATATGAATTTCTTATACAAGCACACACATATACAGAAATAACAAACAGCTCTTGGAATTTACTGTAGGGAAAAGAATACGTATTAATGTGGTGGTAGCTTTCTAGTGAAAATTATCTTTTTTCTAAACCCTTCATTTTCTAGAACAGCAGCATTTCTCCCAGCAGCTCATGGAGCCTGGGACACTTGCACCTACCTGCACTGGTGGTGGTGCTGGGGCTGGCCAGCAGTTGTCCTGAACCCTGAGCTGGCGGCGGGGGCTGCCCATCACTCAGCTGCTTGACCCGCTTGCGATGGGATTTGCCATTGTAATGGACTTGGGCCTGGGCTGCGGAGTTTAGCTGGATGTTGCACACCTCACAGAAGGAGAACAGAATTTTCTTTTTCTCTTTACTCAACTGGTCCTCAGGCCTGTCATTCTTTATTCCCTTTTCTTCATATCCCCGTAGAAAAGTTGCCATATTCATAATACCATCTTCAGGGTAATTGTTAGGGCTTAATGAGTACTTCATACCTGAAGAAAAAAAAAAGTACAGGTGTTTGAGAAATATATGCTTTCTAATTTTCTAGTAAGATTACAAATTATTTTCATGATTTAGAATAAGCTAGAAAAGTTTTCCAGCTACTCAGTGGACACTCTTTGAAAAAGTTATCAAAACTACCTGAGTAAATATGGTCTTTGAACATGTTTCCTCTATCCGGAATACTTCTTCCTTTATCCTCAGCCCACCCTCCCTCTACCTCCTGATTCTTTTGCCCTTTCTAACTCCTGCCTACCCTTTAGATCTCACCTGGAATAACTACCCTGTCCAAGCAATCCGCCTGACCTAGAGCCAAGGTGGATACCAGGTGACGTGCTCCCAGAGTGCTCTAGGACTCCCTTCAGAGCGTCCATCACCATAAGCATGTCATATGTATTTGTGCGAATTGGCTTACGAGTTTCTCTGATAGAGTATGAGCTCCATGAGGGCATTACTCTCATTTCTGGATGTCCCTTGGGCCTAGACCTGTACTTTTTACATAATAGGCATTGAAATACCCACTGAAGGAAAGAATAAAGCTTAAGAACCTAGAATTGTGAAAAAGGGTATGTATAGGCACAAAGTATATGTAATACATGAGCATTTGCCAATAGACCTATGCCTTAACCTGGGGAGGAGGTGAATAACAAAGATCAAAACACAGTCTGTCTGCAACTTACATTAAGTTGTGGTCCAGAAGTCCCTTTATAAGTCAGCCAATGGGAATTTGAACATATTTTCTTATAGTTTCAGTGAAACAAACTGTATTTAGGTTTCCAGATTAGCCCATAAATCTCAATTTAATTTTTGATGAGGTTGAAATGCAGAACATCTGAAATAAAAAGTAAAAGAAATACAGTAAATGGTAAACTAGTAATTGAAAAATAGATAGAGTATAGCAGACTAAGATATAATTTTGTTTATTTTTAAGTGCTGATTTTTTTCATTAGTTAGATAAGGGTATGGTGCTCAGTCATGACTCATTGAAGATTTTAAAGGAGACTTTTCAGTACCTCAAAAACCTTCACCTGATGAAGACGGCCTTGGCTTTTTACTTTCACAGTTCCACTTTAACATACGTAAGTTTTATATTTTATTTAGTTTTTCCCCCAGCCCAGCAATTCCCCATGACACCAGCTGGGTGTTCTTCACCATAATTCAATTCTGATGCTGTGCATCCAAAGAGAGCATCAGATCCCACAGGTTAAGGACTCAGTCCCACAAGACTACCTCCCCAACACACACACACACACACACACACACACACACTTCAGACACCTCTCAAGTCCAGCCTGTCACCTGTGCTTCTTGGGTTTGATCAATTTGTTAAGGTGGTTTGATCACCTTGGGTTTGATCAATTTGTTAAGGTGACTATAGAACACAGGAAAACAGTTTACTTTTTACCAGTTTATTAGTAAAAGGAATGGAAGAGATGCATAGAACAAGGGATGGGGGAAGGGCATGGAGTTTCCATGCCCCCTCTGGGTGTGTCACTCTCCCAGCACCGCCACATGTCCATGAACCTAGAAGCTCTCTGAACTCTGCTTATTTGGGATTTTTTTTTAATTAATTAATTTATTTTTTTCAGCATAACAGTATTCATTGTTTTTGCACAACACCCAGTGCTCCATGCAATACGTGTCCTCCCCATTACCCACCACCTGTTCCCCCAACCTCCCACCCCCGCCCCTTCAAAACCCTCAGGTTGTTTTTCAGAGTCCATAGTCTCTTATGGTTCACCTCCCCTTCCAATTTCCCTCAACTTCCTTCTCCTCTCCATCTCCCAATGTCCTCCATGTCATTTGTTATGCTCCACTAATAAGTGAAACCATATGATATTTGACTCTCTCTGCTTGACTTATTTCACTCAGCATAATCACTTTCAGTCCCGTCCATGTTGCAACAAAAGTTGGGTATTCATCCTTTCTTTTCTTTTTTTTTTTATAAACATATAATGTATTTTTATCCCCAGGGGTACAGGTCTGTGAATCACCAGGTTTACACACTTCACAGCACTCACGATAGCACATACCCTCCCCAATGTCCATAACCCACTCCCCCTCTCCCAACCCCACCTCCCTCCAAACCATAAATGACTCTTAATCTCATTTGGGATTTTTGGAAGTTTAATCGAGTTGGCATGATTGATCATTTTACTCCATTTTCAGCCCCTCTCCTTTTCAAGAGAATCAGGGATAGGGCTGAAAAGTCCAAGTTCCTACTTATGATTTGGTGGCCAGCCCTTTTGCAAGGACCACCCAGGAGCCCACCCAGAGGCTCATTGGGACAAAAAGACATTCCTATCACTGAAGAAATTACAAGTATTTCAGGAGCCCCGTGCCAGGAACCAGGGTCAAAGACCAAATACTAGAACAAAAGATGTTCCTAGTGTTCTTATCACTCAGGAAATCATAAGGGTTTTAGGAAAAGCTCTGTACCAGAAACTGGGGACAGAGACCAAATATATTTTCTATTACCTCACACATACTTATCAGTGTGATTATAGCAATGCTTTTGGTTCTCAACTAAAAAGACATTCTCCTACAAGAAAGAAGAGAAAAATACTAATGCAATAATTGGGTAAAAACCAAGGAAAAGGAATATGCATGAGAAAGAATTGGCTGAGGTGAACAATATTATGCCATGAAGGATGAAGAATTCAGATAAAGAAAGGATTATGGCTTGTGACGGTTCTTGCCTATGGGAAAAGCTGAAGAGATGGAAGGACATTTGGCTTTGAGCAGTTCTGTTGATTCAAGTTGGCTGAAAACTGTATGAGGAGAAAGGAGCAGCTACAGACTATTCCTCATTGGGGGTGTTCACTTGTTGAATGCTTAAAAATCAGAAAATGAGTTATAGCACAGGGCATGACCATAAAGATAGAGGTTGATTCTATGTATACAGTGTGCCAAGAAGAATTTCTTTTTTTATTATTATTTATTTTTATTTGTTTATTTACAGCATAACAGTGTTCATTGTTTTGGCATCACACCCAGTGCTCCATGCAGTGCGTGCCCTCCCTATTACCCACCACCTGGTTCCTCAACCTCCCCCCCCCCCGCCGCTGCCCCTTCATAACCCTCTGGTTGTTTTTCAGAGTCCATAGTCTCTCATGGTTCATCTCCCCTTCCAGTTTCCCTCAACTCCCTCTCCTCTCCATCTCCCCATGTCCTCCACGTTATTTGTTATGCTCCACAAATAAGTGAGACCATATGATACTTGACTCTCTCTGCTTGACTTATTTCGCTCAGCATAATTTCTTCCAGTCCCGTCCATGTTGCTACAAAAGTTGGGTATTCGTCCTTTCTTATTTATACCCATACACCCTACTGCAAAGAGCCATTGTGCATTATACTGTAGGCTAAATCCTAACCCTCAGTGAGTTGTTAGAATTATGCTAATTTGGGGGTGCCTGAATGTCTCAGTCAGTTAAGCGTCTGCCTTTGTCTTAGTCATGATCCCGGGATTCTGGGATCGAGCCCTGCATTGGGCTTCCTGCTCAGTGGGGAATCTGCTTCTCCCTCTGCCCCTCTCCCTGCTCATGCTTTCTCTCTCTCTATCTCTCTCAAATAAATAAATAAAATCTTTCAAAAAAATAAAGAAAATTGCTTATTTTGATATGTAAATCCTATCTGTCCCATAAATATTTTATCCCAAAGTCAACATTTTAAGGAACTCTATTTCACAAAATTTATTTTTAAATTTATTCAAATTATACATAAATCAGGTTTAAGCAAGTCCCATAGCTGAGCTGCAGAAAATAATTCTGTTATAATTAAAATGTGATTTAACTGCATATACATTAATATTTTTGCTTTTATTCCTTAAATCTAAAAACATTATGGTATCACAAAGCCATTTTTCTCATAAAACTTTGGAAAATATCAGTGACATATAAAAGTTATGTTCAAACATACTATACTTTATGTTCTCTCAAAATATTAAAATTCATCATAAGAATTATCTGAATAGAGATAAATAATTTTAAAATGAGCTCATCATTAATATATTATGCCCTATCTAGAAAACTAATCCATTGTAAAACATGAGGAAAACCAATCATTTCTAACCCTTCAAGGCTAGGTCAGATACCAGCTCAATGAATCATTGAAATCTAAGTGTTATATTTCAACTCAAGCAACCAAAATCCTTGACTCAGCTGAGGACTGATGACACTTTCATTTGAAAATTTAACCCAACTTGGAGGTGGCTGGCCTTGCCCACATTGTCAATTAACACACGATGCTTCACAGAAATAAGACCTACATCACAATTTTCCATTTTAAACTTGAAATCTAAAAAATGACTTCTTTGTATTACCTTATAACAGATAAAACCAGCTTGTGGTTTACTTGTGACTTTCAAATTGCCATCTGTCTTAGAAATATATTACATTTTAGACTTATTTAAAGATACATATTTTATTTTATTTTTTAAATTTAATTTATTTGTGTGTGTGTGTGTTCCAAAATTCATTGTTTATGCATATTTTAACTAGTAAGAAAGAAACCCTTAAAAATGAAATGAATGGCCATTTTAGAATTCTCCTGTAAACTTCTTCAGAATACCAGTATCTTTTATAATCTTTATCCCTATTTTATTTTCTCCCAGAGTTCCTCTCACTTGCAGATGTTCCCCCAAGCCTCCAAAACCGCATCCATAGACCTCTAGGAAAGATGCATTGCCTAGCAGGCACCATGTCCCGATTTATTTGTCCTAGCTCTGGCTTCATACTTTTCCCCTCTCGGGAAAAATACCTGCAGCTCCTGTTAAGAGCCACTTTCAACCAGAATGAATTTCATTCCAGAGGTCTTGAGAAGAAGACCTAGAGGTAGTAGAGAGGCAAGATATCAGAATCCCAACATTTAATTTTGGCCTGAGACAGTATAATTTCTAGGCTTATAATATGTATGGCAGTGATATTTATAATGTCAATTTTCTGGCTAAGGGGAAGGTAACAGTGAGTTTAAGTGGAAGAAGAAAGAAAAATCTTACTTTCTATTTTGAAGTTTTGTTTTGTTTTTAACAGACTATCTTAAATTACATGTTTCACTTGCAGAGGGCAGAAGGCCCTTCAGGGGTATCCAATTTTAAACGGAGCAGTGGGCAGCATTCTGCTTTGGAATGCCATGCAAACATAGCAGGGCATAAGAGAAGCCAGAGCTAGTTCAGGTATTCTATGCTCTTTTTGTATGATTTTAACAGATTAGATGGCCAATCATTTAACAGCCAGGAAAGAATAAGGTATTTTGGAACAGATCAAGGAATGAGAAAGCTGGTCCCTGAGTTGCTGCTTTTGAGGGAAAGAACTGATAAGACAGCCAGTCACTATCTCAAGGAGTGACTTTTAAATGACTAGGATATGGTTTGTCAGGAAACTTTAATACTTGACTTTCTCTCAAGCCTGGTTCTCACCTGTGTAGTTGTCCAATTGTTTTTTATAATAAGTAGACATGGAGAAGCAACATGGGGGGGTAGGGGGATAGGAGAAGGGTAAATGAAACAAGATGGGATTGGGAGGGAGACAAACCATAAATGACTCTTAATCTCACAAAACAAACTGGGGGTTGCTGGGGGGAGGTGGGATTGGGAGAGGGGGAGCGGGCTATGGACATTGGGGAGGGGAGGCGAACCATAAGAGACTATGTACTCTGAAAAACAACCTGAGGGTTTTGAAGGGTCAGGGGTGGGAGGTTGGGACAACCTGAGGGTTTTGAAGGGTCAGGGGTGGGAGGTTGGGGGAACAGGTGGTGGGTAATGGGGAGGGCACGTTTTGCATGGAGCACTGGGTGTTGTGCAAAAAGAATGAATACTGTTACGCTGAAAAAAAAAAAAGAATGAATACTGTTACACTGAAAAAATAAATAAAATGAGAAAAAAAAAGAAAATTTATTATAATAATATGATAAATCAGAAAACTGATTCAGAGGTAAAGACATCTCCTTTAGGCACATGGAATATACATCCCTTTACACAAAGTTGCCATAGCAGACAGAATATGATAAGAGATTTCTTCACTTCTATGTCAGTATGAAAGACTCTGCCCACCCCACGGATTTATTATCTCATTTCCCAACTCAAGTCAACCTGTTTTATCCAATTCTAATTCATTCCTTAACCTATAACAACCCGGATTATAACTCTTTTCCAGATTTAGTCCTTCTCTTTGAAAAGTCATTATAAACACTGCCTAATTGCCAAATCTAAGTGAGTCCTCTCCTCACTCCTTACTTTTCTTGAAGTCCTCATGATGCTTCTCTTGCCAAGTTTTCTTCTATCTCTGCATTCCTGAAGCACTGTCTTTGCAGAGAAAACCTGGAACCCAGCCCTTATAGCAACATTTTAATTATTTTTATTATTAGTTTATTATATTTATACAGCTTTAGTTATTCAGTCAAGTTTATTGACTATCTGGACAGAGGACTTGACGCTAGGCAAACAGTAGTGAACAGGGTAGATGAGATGTCAGCCTGAAGGGACTCTGTAGTCTAATGAGAAATACAGAAGAGAAAATAGGAAACTACAACCAAATGTGATAAAGTCTGTGGAAAAGTCTACAGTTTCCTTCCTAGCTAGATCTCAGGTTCCTTTAGGATAAGAACAGTGCTTTGTCTTTGTATCCTCAGCATCTAAGACTATGTTTAGTACAAAGTGGGCCTCAATAAATATTTGAATAAATGAATGCATTGTTTATGTGTGTGGTGTGTAGCATGGGTTGTGAACACAGTAACCAAGGTCAATGTTTTCCCATAATTTCAGTTTATAGGTGGGCTGAATACATAGCTGTTTATACCTTGAGATTTCCAAAACAGCAATAACCATGTATTCCCAAAAGGAAAAAAAAAAAAATACAACCACTCATTTGCAAACTAAAATCCCAATTATTTAGGGCAAACTCCTTCATCCTTTAACTGAAAACAAAATTTAAAGTTCAAATTCTCCTGAGGAGTATGTCACATACTAACATGAGCACACTTGTACTAACATCCATATGACATCTGCTCGCTTCTCAATTTTTGGAGAGAATGGAGCACTGGGTATAGAGGAAAGGGTTGGGCAAGATAAAAACACACAAATTGGGAAGACTCAGGACTCTGACCCTGATTCTCGCCCAGTTCACTATGTTGCCAATGTCTGTCCCTGACTTCTAAACTTTTATTTTGAAGGATTGTAAACAATAGTTGAGTTCTTGGGCACCAGACTACAAACAACACCCTTCCCCCAAATACAGAGTTTCAGAGAAGATTAAGAGGTCAGCAGTAGGGGTGCCTGGGTGGCTCAGTTGGTTGGACCTCTGCCTTCGGCTCTGGTCGTGGTCTCAGGGTCCTGGGATCGGGCCTGCATCGGGCTCTCTGATCTGCAGGGAGCCTGCTTCCCTCCTCCCTCTCTGCCTACTTGTGATCTCTCTCTCTCTCTCTCTGTCAAATAAATAAATAAAATCTTAAAAAAAAAAGAGGTCAGCAGTATAAATGTGTATTTTGTGGAATATTTTACTATTTCATAATAGGATCCAGATATGGGAGGCTATAATTAGTTCAATTCAACTAGGCAATTATTTATTAAACACTGACTATATACAACACACTATCTTTTGGCCTTATGGCAGCCAAAAGAATGAATAAAATAAAGAGCTTAAAATAAACCAGAAGAAGCAATCCTTCTGCAGCTCATTGTTCATGAGAGTGACTGTGGAGATTCTTTGCATAACAGTTCCCAGAGTACTCAGCATACTTCTACAGCACATTAGCTTTATTACATTGGATTGAAATTACTGCTTACATTTCTATTTCACTAGACAGTTCATCAGTATCAGATTTTTTTTTTTTTTCTGATCACCTACTGGCACTTCGCTGAGTGCTAGTGAAGCAGATTGTAATGGGGTGTCCTGGCCTAATGTGAATCCCAAGAGATTTTGACACTAATTACTGAGTAAGAAAAACTGACATTTAAATGCTTCTTGCAGTTTGTTTCCCTTGAGAAAAAGATTTGAATTCAGTTTTGGGTGCACACTACTCCTTTGTTTCAGAGAAAACATCCTGGAAGATCTTTTGATCTTCTGAGTATGTGAATATGTGTAGGTAAACCACGCACTCTATTCTATAATGGAGACTGCAGATAATACGGCTCCAAAGACCTTAATCTGCTTTTCATAATCATATAAAAGGTTGTCTTCATTGTGGCACAACTGCATCTCTGCAAATTATCTTTCCTTTCACAGAATATTTCTTTCCTATAAGTGTATTTAAATTGTATTGTCTCTGAAAGTGTTTTGGTTAGACACTAGGAGATAAATGAGTTTTCTTGTTCAAGCAAAAAACCATCAGAGATCAGTGGAGACTGGAAGCCACAGGAAGGATGTGAATGCATCTTACCTTAGACAGAGGAATGGCCTGGGATTGCTGAAGCTCAAATTGGATTATCCTGTATAAGCCCCGTATTTGGGGTCATTCCAGATTAATAAACTCAACTTTGGGGAAAGTACTGTTGTTCTGAATTATCTTTGGAGCTAAAGAAAGACCACACGTCTCTGGATGGGTAGAGTGTTACCACAAAGGAAGAGACATTCCTACTGTCAGTCTTACCAAAAGATTTAGAGGGATAAGATGTACACACAGAGAGGGATGAGCCTGTGATTGTCTCTGGGCCTGGGGCACAAGGGACCTTGATCCAGGTATGAGAGACTTGTTCCAGGCATTTCCTCTATTAGGAGATAAACTGATCCCTGAAACAGATAGATAGGCCTGAGACTGGACAGAGAAGATTCTGCATAATAGAGAATGCTTACGGAGGGCTTTAGTCTACAAATTCACAGAAACTCTGTATCTAATAACAACTGTGTGATTCTCTGATTTTCCTTTTTTTTTTTTTTAACACAAAGCTATTAGTAAAATCATGCAACTATCACAGCTAATCTTTCTGCTACTGTAGGGAATTGTACAAGAGCCTGGAATGGCACCTGGGGTAAAACCATACATCACAGACTGCAGCACCGTGCTGAAGGATATTAGTGACTGGCCAAAAAAAAAAAAAAAGTTGTGGCTCAGAACGAGACAGTTACTAAACTGCTACAAGATCTTAGGGATTCAAAAAAATATGTAAGAAGGACAAGTTGGTAAAATATTGAAATTCTTGCATCGAGCAGGGTAGAGATTTGAAATGTTTTGAACTAGGTAATGTGACGAGTAAATAGGGTAGGACATTTGAGTTACCTAAATGTACAATGATGTTTTATTCTAATTTATTATGATAGATTCTAAATCTTGGCTTTAAGAGGGCTAAATAGTTGAATGACTATGTAGATCAATGTCTTTTCTGGCACCTTTGATGTTCTGAGTGGTCCAAATTACCATCATATACATATCAATAAATAACAGTAATAAGAATTATATTTTTTTCTGTTAGAATATCAATTTCAAATATATATGTGCATTTCAGATAATGCCAGGGTTGAAAATATCCCTGTATGCTTAATACATTGAGATTCTATCAGTAGAAGGAAAAATGTATGTTTCTTATTGCAAGGACAAAATGTTGTCATAATGTTAATTATGAAAGCTATTAATATCAGATTTAAAAAATACTAAACATTTTCAATTAGTTATATAGAGAAACTGACTGACAACTAAACCTAGCACCACCTATAGAGCTATAGAGGAAACATGCTTATTTTGAGGTACAAATATTTATAAACACTTTAACAATGTTGTGATAAAAATCAGATCAGAATTCTAATTTCTGTAGAACTCTGTTGTGTACTCTCATGATATTACACAAATAACCTTGAAGCACTACATTTAGCTTTTATTTCTCAATTCCATTAGGACATGAATCTGTCTACAAAAAAAGAAAATCCTATTTGGAAATTCTCTTCATCTTCTGAGAATGAAGTAAATGCAAAAGGCTAGTTTTGCTACCTCAAAATTATTACCTCCAAGAGAAATGATTAAATAATACTTAAACTCATAATATATAATTTTCTGTTTCCCTATCTCAAAAGTTATTTTTGGGGCACCTGGGTGGCTCAGTGGGTTAAAGCCTCTGCCTTCGGCTCAGGTCATGATCCCAGCATCCTGGGATCAAGCCCCGCATCAAGCTCTCCGCTCAGCGGGGAGCCCGCTTCCTCTCCTCTACCTGTCTCTCTGCCTACTTGTGATCTCTATCTGTCAAAAAAAAAAAAGTTATTTTTACTGATATTAAGTTTTAGCCTTAGGCTATTATTGACTGTAATTCTTGGCTCTAAAAAGGTACATAAGGTATACATCTAGCCATAAGAGAGGACAATGCTTGTGGAGCTATGCAGTCTTCTTTATAGTGAGGAAGTCTGGAGTCCATTTGTCCTGTGCCCTGCCTAAGTCAGCGCAGTCAGGGGAGAAAACTTCAAAACATAAAGACCTAGGCAAGGGCAGATGTTGCAGCCCTACTCTTCCTACAGCATTGCCAGGGCAGGAATGCGACCTTGAACACTCTCCTGAGCAAGCCTGGAAGCCACTCCAGCAATCAACAGCTAAGTCGTTATGTGAAGCAAGAACAAGCTCTCCTGGCTCCTTGAGGGACCTGCTATTGCATCGTCCCAGGCATGAAAGAAAATGCAGCCCTTTAGTAGATGGTTCCACCCAAGCCAGATCCATCCATCAAGGACAGATCTCAGTTCACTGAATTCTCAGATAATCTTAAAAAGTTTACAAATAAGAATGGTATTTTTTGGTTTTTGCTACATGGAAAATTATAGTTAAAGAGACCACAGCACACAGTTTAGTTTTAGTTCAGTCATAGTCCCTTTATATACCATCTAGATACATTTTTACATATACTGGATTTTTTTACTCATTATAAAAATAATGTATCATTCTAGAAATTTGGGGAACTATAAAGAGCAGAGAAACATTGGAGGAAAATCCTCCATGTTCCCACTATTCAAAGTTAGCCACATTTTGTTTGTTTCTTTTTTTTTTCTTAAGTTTTTATTTTTTTATTTTTAAAGATTTTATTTATTTATTTGACAGAGAGAGATCACAAGCAGGCAGAGAGAGAGGAGGAAGCAGGCTCCCTGCCAAGCAGAGAGCCTGATGTGGGACTCGATCCCAGGACCCTGAGATCATGACCCGAGCCGAAGGCAGCGGCTTAACCCACTGAGCCACCCAGGTGCCCCAGTTTTTATTTATTTATTTGAGAGAGCGTAAGTGGAGGGAGGGGCAGACGGAGAGGGAGAACAGACTCCCTGCTGAGCAGGGAGCCTGATTCGGAACTCAATCCCAGGACTCCAGGATCAGGACCTGAGCCAAAGGCAGCCACTTAACCAATTGAGCACCCAGGTGCCCCTCACATTTTGTTTATTTCTAGTCTTTTTAAATTTACATACTATTCTCACAGAATTCTGGTTAAATAATACATACTTGATAAGAGCTCAATTATATGAAAATATCATTTCTGAGCTCTTAAATTGATTATATTTACCTGCAATTTGATGAACAAGATGCCAATTTTCACCTTCTGATATGAATCAAATATAACTATAACAAGGTATTCTAAAGAAGAGAAACAGTGATGTGAATACTTTTAATAGGGACTATAACCTCAACTACTGGGAGCAACTAAAAATAAAATAGGCTGTTTGGACAATCAAAAAAGTTCAAGACACAACAAAAAGCTAGGACAGGACTGAATAATAAAGTTCAACTACACAAGGCTTCTACTTCCAAGACTGGAAGAAGTGGTTGTCTTATCTAATGCATAGAAACCAACACAGAATGTCAAGCAAAATGAAGAAACAGAGGAACAGGTTCCAAACAAAAGAACAAGATAAACCCCCCTCCCAAAATTTTTAATGAAGTAGAGATAAATATTTTACCTGATACAGAGTTCCAAATAATGGCCAAAGAGACTCACTGAATTCAGAAGAACAGATGAACACAGTGAAAACTTCAACAAAGGGTCAGAAAATATTGAAAAGTTCCAAGAGAAAAAATGAAATTAAAGAATACAATAACTAAACTGGAAAATACACCAGAGGGTTTCAGCAGGAGACTAGATGAAGCAGAAGAAAAGATCAGTGAACTCAAAGACAGAGCAGAGGAACTTACCTATCAGGGAAGCAAAAAGAAATAAAGAACAAAAGTAAGTAAAAATAGCTTAAAGGACTTATTGGAAAACATCAAACTGACTAACATTTGCATTATAAGAGTGCCAGAAGAAGAAGAAGAGAGAGATAGAGGCAGAAAACTTATCTGAAGAAATAATGACTTGAAATTTCCCTAACCTGGAAAAGAAACAGATATTCAGATCTGGGAGGCCTACAGAGTTTCAAATAAGATAAATACAAAGGGATCCACATGAAAACACACTTAATTAAAACATCAAAAGTTAAAGACAAGAAGAGAATCTTAAAAGTAACAAGAAAAAGAAAAAACAAAAACAAAAACAAAAACAGCTTATTTCATAGAAGGAAATCTCCTTAAGACTCTAAGCAGATTTTTCAGCAGAAACTTTGCAGGCCAGAAGAGTAGCATGATACCTTCAAAATGCTGAAAGAAAAAAAATCTAATCAAGAATACTCCATCCAGCAATGTTACTCAGGACTAAAGGAAAGAAGAGTTTTCTAGAGTTTTCTAAGCAAAAACTAAAGATTTCATCAACACTAAACTGGCCTTAAAAGAAAAGTTAAAAGGACTTCTTTAAGTTGAAAAGAAGGGGCACAAATTAGTAACAAGAAAATACATGAAAGTATATCTCACTGGTAAAGGTAAAAATATCTTAAAGGTAGTAGATTAATCACTTATAAAGTCAGTATGAAGTCAAAAGACAAAAGTCTTAAAGGCCATGGTGATGAACCATTCTCCTCCTCAACTTCCTGAAATGGACTACATCTTGGAGACCATTCCTGTATAATCTTATCAGAGACAGAAGGACCAGTCCACCCAGCTTTCCTTTTTGTGCTCTGACTCTAGAGGAGCAGAACACACATTCAGTAAGTAACTGCAATCCAGCTTCTCCAGTCAACTTCTTTCCTTTACTTCATCTACAAAATGTGGATACTAGAAGTTTATCTATATCACCATTCTGAAGCTGAAATCCAAATTGCCTGTGGAACCCTGAGCAACTGTTAGATAATTAATTCTTGGAACCAAGCTTAGGTATCATTTCTCATTTGTCCTTTCAAAAGTCAAAAGAGTTATATTAGTTGAGCAGTATGTACAATGTTTTAACATCTGTGGGTATTTAATAATAGAATAAAAAGTTTCCTATAAGGATTCCAGCCCTGATGATTACTTTTTCACACTAGGAAGTATAGCTTTTGACAGTAATGTGATTTTCATTCTTTTCTTCTGTTACAGTATTTTAAAACTTGGTCTGGAATAATTGAAAATGCAATAGGCTAGTGGGCACACACACATAACAATGCACTTAGGTAACAGTTAATATGGAGACATCAGTGGCTTTGAAGTCAATACCTCCTATGGGTAATTTTAACTGGTCCTTAGGCAGGTTCTTATCTTCCCCTTGTAGTTATCCTATTGTGAGGTACTGTCACTAATAGGGAACAAAGATAGATATAGACAAAGGATTGTATTCTATTGGGTCAAAGCACACAGCAAGTGTACTGTACTTAAGAGTAATATGAGAAGAAAATAGCAATTCCCAAGGCTCCTTTAAGAATTTAGAACACCAGGTCAAGATTTGAAGCTGACAGTTTCAGTGGGTGTGATATGGCTGCCAGGCAACGACCCCACAAGCCCTGTTGGGCAAATTAATCCCAAAGGTACCACAGGCAGAAGATGACCCAATTACCGAGAAGAAGGTCAGGTATATAAAAGACAATGATGAGAACAGGCCACAAGGACTCAAATATCAGAACAACTGAGATTGTCAGATTCTGATTATAAGTCAAAATCAGAAACTTCTCAGCGAGAAAAGAATAAAATGCCTTATTGAAAATCAGTGTCCTGATGCTCCTGAGGGTAAGAACGGCCTTGCAGGTTTCAAAAGAAAGAAGAACGTCCACGTTCATTATGTCATCACTCCACTGCTAGCTGGAACTGATATGAAATAGAGAAGGCAGGTGAAGGTGACCCAAGAAAGGGATGTGCAGACTAAGAGTCTGATGACAAGTATCTTGATTTTGTTGAATTTTCTTATTTATTGCCTCTTCTGATTAACTGTTCTTTCCATATTGATTTTCTTTTAAATGGTCTTTGTCTTATTAAAATTGATCTTAAAAACTGTTCTTTGACAAATATCTGCACTGCTTCTGATGTTCCATTTAATGATATTTAAAGTATTTATCTTCTTACTATCCCCTCTTCCCTCTCCCCGCAAAGGAAATGACTGACTTTGACTTAATTCTATCATAGGAGAAAAGTGGAAAGATAAAGAAAACCAAATTTATTTGTTGTCACTAAGCAAAATTGCTAAATTTACTCTATAAACTGTTCATGAAGCATATTCCCCCAACTATTTTTAGACAGTTTCTTAATTTCAAAATTAGGAAGTTGTTTGTTAAAATCACTCTGATTTACATTCAGAGAAGACTTAGAAAAAGAGTAGACTGTATGCAATTTTACCCAAAACTTTATCTACTGGTAACCGAAGTGGACTTTGGACCAATTTTACGTTTTCAAGTGCGTAAGTGGGTAGAGGGCGTTTTTGCTTTATCGGTTGCTGGCAGTCAACCCTCCTATGTACATAGGGATTGTGGTGAAAGTGACAGGCAAGATGAGGCATTGCATGGTAGGTTTCAACTACTTGGGCTAGACTAGATTTGTTAGTTTGAACTCTTGGAACATTACATTTACCTCAACAAGAAAAATTAATATAGAGTTGGGGTGACTGGGTGGCTCGGTGGGTTAAAGCCTCTGCCTTTGGCTCAGGTCATGATCCCCTCTGCTCAGTGGGGAGCCTGCTTCCTTCTCTCTCTCTCTCTCTCTCTCTCTCTCTGCCTGTTTGTGATCTCTATCAAATAAATAAATAAAATCTTTTAAAAAACTAATATAGGATTATATCACCAAGAAAAATTAATGAAGAACCTCAAGCAATTTGAAAGGGACTATCTTTCAATCACAAATGTCTGTCTGTTCAAAAAAATGCACTGAAACACCTATCAAGTTCTTCTTTCTTTCTCTCTCCTCTAACCTCAAAGACCCAGATGAGGAAGGTACTAAAGTAGTAAATACATTCAAAGTATATTGGGGTAATTTTAGAAGGACTCATGCCAAACACACAAGAATGTTTGCCTATTGGGGATGAGAGGGGAAGAAATGGGAATAAAGGAAAATAAATAAATCCAAGAAAGGAGTCTCTCACGAACAAGTGATGAATGTTAACATGCCATGACTTGAGGAGAGTAATTAACTCAACAACCGTCTATATCTAAGATTAGAACAAAGGTTAAAAAAATTTTTTTGTTTTGAAATTACTCTGTGATTATGAATAATGAGGTATTATGTCCCATGACAACAGGCTCATCAAGGATTCTTGAGTAGATCCAAAAGGGGCATTCAAGAGCTTAGTCTGGTTATGAGGATTGAGAAGGAAAGAAAATTCCCGGTAAAGCTGTTAACTATGGATCTAAGTAAGCTCCTCCCATCCTTATAGTGACTGAACAAGATTGAAAAGAGACTCTATTTGCTTTGCAAGAATGTCCCTCTTTTGCCTTCTCATAAATTGATTTTCTGGTCTCCTATGCTTCCTTCTGAACCAATCTCTAAATTATTTCACATTAAGTTGTTACTGACTGATGTATACCTCTTTGTCAGAAAGAAATGAACCTCCAATACAACTGTGTTTAATAGAGACACACAACAAAATCACTCAGGGAGCTTTTACCAAAATCCATATGTCCCGGCTCTACCTCTGTAGACTCTGATTCAGTAAATTTGCATTTATGTAGTGGTAGAATGGAATAGAAAGAGGTAAAATGTTTCTTAGAATCCTAGGAAACTTATGTGTTCAGCTGATCCTGAGCATTTATCCAAGGATATCTCTCCACTTCCTAGTCCTACCACATCAGTTCTAAAAACTTCTAAGCCATTTGCCTACAGGGAACAGGAGACCAGTACTACTCCTAATTGTACCACTCACTTGCTTCTCAGCCTAACCAATTCCCCAGCATCATGTGGAAGAAAGTGTCAGCTCTGTCAGTCACTTGATAGTTAAGAAATCACTTGTCTATCTGGGCATCAAATTCTTCTTTCATAAAGGGAGGAGAATAAACTGGATGATCTCTAAAATTCCTCTCTGTTCTAAAATTCCAGAAGTTTATACGGCTTCATTTTTGTTTGTTGTTTATTTGCTTTTTGTATAGGGGGAAATTATAATGTCTAACTTGATTTTCGGCAAAATTTTATTGCCTGCTCTGATCCTTCTGATCTAAGGCTCATCCTTAACAGAGAACCCAACAATTGCTGCTGTCAGTTTCAGGTTTGCTTAGAGAATATTCCCTCTCATCTCACTTGGTGATTGAGTGGGAGGCAATAGGCAATATTTCAAAATGCAAAATGACATTTAATTATATAAAAATCTCCTTCCATGATCACTTCTCTTGCCAGGCTGATTCTGATCTACTTGAACATTTCTCCTTTTTTGTTGACTCCTAGTTTTCCAGTTCTTACTGAGAATAATCGGAAATGG
Source organism: Meles meles (assembly GCF_922984935.1). Classification (NCBI taxonomy): domain Eukaryota; kingdom Metazoa; phylum Chordata; class Mammalia; order Carnivora; family Mustelidae; genus Meles; species Meles meles. The sequence goes on from NC_060074.1 coordinate 75,872,716, forward strand.
GCATCCAACATTAGATTTATAGACTTGCTGCTTCTTCCTCTATATAATAGAATTTTAAGTTGACACTGCTTGCAAAATGATGTCTCTTTCTGATACTCACTGGAACCCCTCATATCTACTCTTACAGTCTCAAAATGTGGGCATTTCCCAGTAATATTTTTAAAAATGGAGTATCTGTACAAATGTCACTAAAAGCTTAAGTGGAAATTCTGGCACAAAAAAAGGAAACAGACCATTCTGTCTTAACTAATTAAACACTAAAATGATTCAGCACGGAGATGAATCAGCCAGGACTACTGTAAGGCAAGGGAGACTTGTCACTGGTATGGAATTTAAGGGGGCACCAAAAATCTCCATAATTAAAATTAAAATGTATTAAAGCAATATTTTAGATCAGTAACAGTACCATGGGAAGCCATATTTGAACCTGACACAAAAGGGAAAAAAATTTAATGACCTTTTCTTTATTTAAAATTTTACTATTTTTCTCATAGTGCATTTAATTGAATTTGATATTTTTGATATATTAAAATATTATTGATTATGAAACTGGAGGCATCCTTTTAAAGCTTTAAAGTTTTCGCCCAAGGCAAGTTCTTTTCTTCACTTCACCTAAGTTCTAGCCCTGAAATAACTTACCTTCTGTTATAAGCTATACATGAATATTAATGCATCCTATTCTTCATAAACAGGGTCCCCTACAATAACTCTAATGATTTCTATTACAGTTACCATTTGTGTATGTGCCTTTTCTAAGTGATTGATACCATTTTAGTAATTTATTTTAAGCAGTGACTGGAGAAGTAGGCAATTTTCTTTTTACATCAAAGAAAAATGAGACTCTGAAAGGTGAAAATAACCTGACAAGGGGCATACCTCATGTACATTGTACTGTTAAATGAGATCAAGGGGGAGAGAGAGAAAGAGAGGGAAGAAAAGAGGAGGATGAATACACATCCCAGGGATTTTTCAAACTGAAAGTGTATAGACTCATCTGGTAAATTTGTTTAAAATGTAGATTCTCAGGCTGACCCATATACATTTGAATTAATTAAGACCTAGGGTAACTCTGAGAATCTGCATTTTAAGTGATTCCTGATGCAGGTGTTCTAGGGACCACACACTAAGAAACATGGATGAGATGCACCCATTCTGTCAGAAACTGGGTTAGAAACGCATCTTCTCATAATCCCCCACCCTTAAATAACCTTCAACGTAAGAATGAATGCCCCTCTCTTTACATACTCTTTACATATGAGGCGAAGAATCCAAGATGATAAGAAAATTAGAAACTTATATGTTAGCAAGTGGAAAAAAATCAAAATTGAACCCAGATTGAACTCCAAATTCAGGCACTTCCACTGTATTCTGGGACTTCCAGGAAAAGGCAAGGGATGCATCTGTCAGGTGACACTGCTCTCGTGTACCAGGGACACCAGATCATATCAAGGAATCTAAATGAGCTAAAGGTGGTAGTCAACAGCTGCAAAGGCAGGAGGCTGGGACAGATGTCAGAGGTATGCACAGGTAAAAAGAAAGGGTAAAATATGCTAGAGTAGAGGGAGGCAGAACAATTCAGGATGCAGAAAGCAAGTAACGTTTTGCACATACAATGATTTTACTTTGCAGTTTGAAATTCAAAATGAGAACTACAACAATTATGTCAATGTTAGCTATTATATGAACAAATGACATAATATATTTATAGATATGACAATAATACAATTTGATGAGAGAAGAAAAAAATCTTGGATTGAGCCTGTTTTCCAGTTTAAGACTACATTGCTGGATTTATCCCCATTCTGCCTTTCTGTGCCTTCTGTCTCTAATCCTGAACTCAAGCTGTTCTTCCCGGGCCAGTCTAACATTTGTATATTTTAAAGCCAGAACCTACTTGAAATCCATCTCCCATGGGGAAATTGTTCTGGTTAACTCCATATCATTCCAATATTTGACAAATTACCATTATGTACAGCCAATCTTCACTTGTGTTTACACTTTTCTCTATGGCATGCTTATCATTTATGCACCCTATATTGTTTGGCTTAATAATTTATCTAGATCATGGCTAGATTTGTAAACTGATTTTCAGGGTCTGAAGGTGCCTGGATACTCTAAAATTTAATTACTGAAACTCTATCACCTGAAAATTTATGTACTATGAAAAAGGTTAATGAGCACTTACTAAAGAATAAAAATAAAACAGAACTTTGTAAGGCAATAGCTCTGCAATGTTATCACTCATTTGTCATTAAAGTGAGTTTTCTCCCCTAAGAGAATACATTTATAGACTTATAATATTTAATAACCATTAGACTCTTGCTATTTTTCTAGATCTGGTTGGAAGCAGGGGTGGAAGTGAGAAGTGTGAGATAGAGTCTCGAGAAGCTTAAAATCTTACTGAGGAAATAAAAACCAATATCCATAGTTTTAGGCCAAGTTGCACTGAACCTACAATCCGAATAGAGGAAGGAGGGATCAACAGGACCTCAAGAGTCATCTTGGATGAGGGGCGCCTGGGTGGCTCGGTGGGTTGGGCCGCTGCCTTCGGCTCGGGTCATGATCTCGGGGTCCTGGGATCGAGTCCCGCGTCGGGCTCTCCGCTCAGCGGCGAGCCTGCTTCCCTCTTTCTCTCTCTGCCTGCCTCTCTGTCTGCTTGTGATCTCTCTCTGTCAAATAAATAAATAAAATCTTTAAAAAAAAAAAAAAAAGAGTCATCTTGGATGAGATGGGAACACTTGCGGGTAGAATCTGATTGGGTGGAGAGGGGACGAAATGTGGCCTAACACATAGAGAGAAGTGAAAGCTGGAGGTCCATGCAGGGGTGTCATCAACCCAAACAAGAAAACAGGACTTGGTCATAAAAGTTATGTAATGGGGAGACTATGTGTGGCGGGAAGTTTATAAAGAAAATAAATGAGAGAATAAGGAATAAGAGAGAATAGTTATAAATCTCACACCTAAGGAGTCTGGCTAATAATGGAAGAGACTACTGATGACAACGGAAAAATGTTTTCTAGAGAGAAGAGACTTTGAAGATACAACACAAAGAGGCAGCAATGAAGGGAGAGAAGGATTACAGTAGCATGAGTCCCCAGAAGAAGGATTTAGAGATGGGGTGTAGAATATAGCAGCCAGGAAAGCTTCAGGGGGAAGAAAACGTCTCAGAAGGGAGATATAGATCAGAAAACTGCTGAGAAAAGTGGGAGGCAAGGAAGGAGCCCACCCCAGTTAGTTTCCATCATGTTCATCATGTGGGAGGTGAGATCAGCTCCTAAAGGCAAAAGGGAAGTGGGGGTAGATGAGAATGTCTGGTTAACTGTGGTGGTGAGTTTTACAGGGTGTCCGTGCCATCTTCGTCATCCATGGTGACACTGTGCTGGGTGTTAAATCTTATATAAATTATTCTTATAGAGATTCCATATTTTATAGAAAGATATAGCTACAGCTTCTCCCTCAAGATCATAAAGTGTAAATAATATAAAGTCTAGATATATTTCAAGGTCTAGAAGGAAATCCTAGTTTTCATTCTTTTAAAATACTTTATATTCCATGAGCCAGCCAACTGTTTTTTTAAAAAATTACTAATTTAGGTTGTTAAAACACAATGTTTCAAATGAAAAAATGATATTTGTGACTTGGGTTGGCATAGCTTAATAAGTGACATACAAACTTTATAAGTCATTAATATCAGAGAGCTAACATTAACTTCTTGATAAAAGTAACCATATTTTATAAAATATATATTTTATGTATTTTTATATATTTATATAAAATATATTTTATATATTTATATAAAATAAGCTACACCAACCCAAGTCACAAATATCATTTTTTCATTTGAAACATTGTGTTATAACAACCTAAATTAGCAATTTTTTTTATGAGCAGACACTTCTCCAATGAAGACATACAAATGGCTATCAGACACATGAAAAAATGTTCATCATCACTAGCCATCAGGGAGATTCAAATTAAAACTACATTGAGATACCACCTGACACCAGTTAGAATGGCCAAAATTGGCAAGACAGGAAACAACGTGTGTTGGAGAGGATGTGGAGAAAGAGGAACCCTCTTACACTGTTGGTGGGAATGCAAGTTGGTGCAGCCACTTTGGAGAACAGTATGGAGATTCCTCAAGAAATTAAGAATAGAGCTTCCCTATGACCCTGCAATTGCACTGCTGGGTATTTACCCCAAAGATACAGATGTAGTGAAAAGAAGGGCCATCTGTACCCCAATGTTTATTGCAGCAATGGCCACGATCACCAAACTGTGGAAAGAACCAAGATGCCCTTCAACGGATGAATGGATAAGGAAGATGTGGTACATATACACAATGGAGTATTATGCCTCCATCAGAAAGGATGAATACCCAACTTTTGTAGCAACATGGACAGGACTGGAAGAGATTATGCTGAACAAAATAAGTCAAGCAGAGAGAGTCAAGTATCCTATTGTCTCACTTATTTTTAGAGTATAACAAAGAACACGGTGGACATGGTAGATGGAGAGAAGAGGGAGTTGAGGGAAACTGGAGGGGGAGATGAACCATAAGAGACTATGGACTCTGAAAAACAACCAGAGGGTTTTGAAGGGGGGGGGCAGGGGGGGGAGGTTGAGGAACCAGGTGGTGGGTAATAGGGAGGGCATGTACTGTATGGAGCACTGGATGTGGTGCAAAAACAATGAACACTGTTATGCTGAAAATAAACAAACAAACAAAAAAAAAGTAACCATATTTTAAAATATGAAGTAATTCTTAATTTGAGATTTTCTATGACCTTCCATATATCAGGAAGATATTCAACAACTACATAGTTCTTAGCATCTCTGGGCATATTAAGTTTTAGATCTAAACCAAAAAAACATACTGTGATAGAGCACACTAATTTATTTCTCTCTTTTCTGCCTGAGACAGAAACTATGAAGAGTCTAACTAGTTATTCTTGCCGGAGATATAGGGAAATCCATCCATAGAAAAGCAGAGAAGCAACTAACCTGAAGTTTGAAGGACATGTACTCATACCAATCTTAGGGAAATTTGTAGCTAATAACTAATAATCATTGGCTAATTAGGAATTGGCATTTCTAGTATTTTTTTAACTTCCTTAAAGGACTGCTTTATTATGTTTTATGCATGTTATTTAAGGAACAGTGTCCAAATTGCCTCCATTTCAACAAAGTGGGAGATTAAAGATGCCTGAGTCAGTCAAAGCTTCCCAAATCCCCAATTTTGTGTGTTTGAGGTCAGTCAGCAAATTGCAGGAAGCACAAAAACATACTGTAGTCATCCTCCTAGGCTGCTACTTTACCAATAAAGCTTCAGTTATCACAAATTATAATTGCTTCAAGAAACAGAGAGGGTCATTTTACAAATGGTTTTACTGACTTGAGGCTCTTCATTTACTTGTCTAGAAAGTACTTATGCAAGATGTTCTGAAGGTTCACAGATGACTTGAGCGTTCATCTTTGAGAAGATTTTATAAACTCCCCCAGATCCTAGATGAGGGACTTAATCCTCCTGGGGCAACATCAGAGTTTGATCCAGGGGTTGTTTTCACTTCTTCATACTGAAGGCACCATTTCTTATTTGCCGTGGATTCCCCCCTCCTTTGTGTATCTGCATGATAAGGAAAATGTCTCACTCTAGGACATACTATCCTCTTCCTGCCAGCCATGCACCATGTAAATACACTACACCCAGGAAAACAGCCTTGGAATGAGTGATTAAGAATATTAAAATAAAACTCTTCTCCCCCCCCACCCCATCTTGTGGGGAAGGGGAGCAGCTTGCCTCATTAAAGATTCAGAATGGCTAGTATTGCCTTGGAGCAGGCTGACTAGTTTTGGAATCTGTATTTAGCCAACATGCAAATTACAATCTCCCTCAAAAGGCTTGAATTTGGGCAAAGAATGCTGATCAAGAAAATGGCAAAAATATATATACATATATATGTATGATATACATATATATATATATATATTTCCGTACGTACACACATACATACCAGCAGACACTGTCACTCAAAAATCTCTGCTCCTGTTAACTGTTCAGACTGAACAGAGTATGGGGAGCATGCCAGCAATAAAAACCAAATGGGCTGCATTGCAAGCCTGCCTCTATCCTCTGCTAGCTGTGTCTTGGTTAAAGATATTTAATATCTCAGCATGATCTGAAAAGTGAAGACAGTAGAATTTCTTTATAGATTCTGGTAAAGAAGGGAACACCTGTAAAATGACTATGACAGTGGTCTGGCACATAACTTAATATTTAACAAGTGTTAATTGCATCTTATTAGGAATGTACTTTTGGGAATGGAAAAAACCCCTAACCTGAAGCCTTTCTTACTATAGTAATTATTTCACATAAACGAATATTTTTCTCCACAATATGATCTCTGAAATTGATCTTGTGATAGTCCCTTTTTTTCTTATCATAAAAAATTTAAAGCATAGGGTGCCTGGTGGCTCAATGGTTTAAGCCGCTGCCTTCAGCTCAGGTCATGATCTCAGGGTCCTGGGATTGAGTCCCTCATCGGGCTCTCTGCTCGGCAGGGAGCCTGCTTCCCTCTCACTCTCTCTGCCTGCCTCTCTGCCTACTTATGATCTCTCTCTGTCAAATAAATACAGAAAATCTTAAAAAAAAAAAAAACGCTCCTGCCTTTAAAAAAAAAATTTAAAGCATAAACAAAAGTAGAGAGGATAGTATAGTTCTTCCCCAGTTTTGATAATTATGATCTTGTGTTTCACCTTACTCCCTTCCACTTCTTCCCCCCAGATTATTGAAGCAAATCCCAGAAATAGTATTATTTCATCCATAATTATTTCAGTATGTCTCTCAGAGATAAGGATTAAAACAACTCCACAAAACCACAATACTGTTACCACACTTTTAAAGTTAATAATAATAGTTAATATCATCAAATATCTGGCGGGTGTTCAGATTCCCTCAACAGTTGTATGGTTTTGTTTGTTTGTTTGTTTTGGTTTTTGCATAACAGCTTGTTGAATTAGGATCTGAGTAAGATCCATACACTGAAATTTGTTGGTATGTCTTTCAAGCCATAATCCCCTTTTCCTTCTTCTTCTTTTTTTAATGTATTTATTGAGAAAACCATGTTATTCATGCTATAGAGGTATCCTAATGTTACACTTCCTTTCATTGCATTTCTATGGTATCTTTTAATGCATTCTTCTGGTTTTCTCTTCTTTCTGAAACTGAAAATCAGATCTAAAGGCTTGGTCAATTTGAGGTCCAATCTTTGTCATAAGTAATTCACAGGTATACTGTGGACTTCCATTAGAAGACATATGATACTTCTTGTCTCTCTTTTTGTAACATCAGCAGCTGCTTGGTGGGGATTACCTAAATCCACTGTTGCAAAATAGAAATATTCTATCATTCATCCTACATTTATTAGCTCATACAGTCCCACAAAAAAAAAAAAAAAAGCCCTGTCATCAAGTCTTGATTATCAATTCTTGATTTCCCAAAAAGGAAGGAAAATTGCTTCATTTCCTCTGTTTTTTTCAAAATACTGAGTTTGTTTGCTAGCATCCTACACAGGTGGCCACTGAGGGACCATTTTTTTCTTAAGTATCATTATTAACTTGTGTATTTAACATATCTGATGTGTTTCAATCTATTGTTGATATTATTCTAATTGGTGATTAAATTACTCTGTCTTTGCTTAATAAGAGCCTATTCAAGTTGACTCCTTTTGATGCAAACCTTGCTTTTCATCTTCTCTTTTATTCCTTGTCAGAGCCCAAGGTTGGAGAATCAACTGTTTCTCCAAGGACCTTAGTTCCTTGCAGGAAGAAATGGCACTTAGATAACACAGTCTGGTAGCTTGGGCTGCTTATTTTTATGCCATTAGTCATTGTTATAAGCCTTTTTAGTGGACAGAGATAGTAAATACTTAAAAAAAAAACCTTTATTCTATTCCACTGGTCTATGTGTCTGTGTGCCAATACCATGCTGTCTTGGTGATCACGGCTTTGTAACATAGCTTGAAGTCAGATAACGTGATGTCCCCAGCTATATTTTTCTTTTACATCATTCCCTTGGCGATTTGGGCTCTTTTCTGGTTCCATACAAATTTTAGGACTTTTTGTACCAGATCTTTGAGAAATGCCAATGATATTTCAATAGGGGTGGCACGGAAAGTATAAATTGCTCTGGGCAGGTAGACATTTTAGCATGTTTATTCTTCCAATCCATGAGCATGGAATGTTTTTCCATCTTTTTTTGCCCCAGTGTTCCAAGATTCACTGCTTATGTACCACACCCAGTGCCCCATGCAATACGTGCCCTTCTTAATACCCACCACCAGGCTTACCCAACCCCCCACCCCTCTCCCCTCTAAAAGCCTCAATTTGTTTCTCAGAGTCCACAGTCTCTCATGGTTCATCTCCCACTCTGAATTCCCCCAATTCACTTTTCCTTTCCTTCTCCTAATGTCCTCATTGCTAGAATAGAGACTCTAGAAACAGACCTTCGACTCTATGGTCAACTAATTTTGACAAATCAGGAAAAAATATCCAATGGGAAAAAGACAGTCTCTTCAATAAATGGTGCTGGGAAAATTGGACAGCTAGATATAAAAGAATGAAACTGTACCATTCTCTTATACCATACACAAAGATAAACTGTAAATGGATGAAAGACCTCAATGTGAGACAGGAATCCATCAAAATCCTAGAGGAGAACATAGGCAGTAACCTTTTCTACTTCGGTTACAACAACTTCTTTCAAGACATGTCTCCAAAGGCAAGGAAAACAAAAGCAAAAATGAACCTTTAGGACTTCATCCAAATAAAAAGCTTCTCCACAGCAAAGGAAACAGTTGGCAAAACTAAGAGGCAACCCACAGAATAGGAGGAGATATTCACAAATGACACTACAGATAAAGGGCTGGTATCCAAGATCTATAAAGAATTCTCAAGCTCAACACTAAAAAAACAAATAACCCAGTTTAAAAAAATGGCAGAAGACAAAAACAGATACTTCTCCAAAGAAGACATACAAATGGCTATCAGATACTTGAAAAAATGCTCAACATCATTAGCTATCAGGGAAATAAAATCAAAACCACAATGAGATACCACCTTACACCAGTTAGAATGACAAAAATGAGCAAGGCAGGAAACAATAGATGTTGGCAAGATTGTGGAGAAAGGGAACGCAAACTGGTACAGCCACTCTGGAAAATAGCACAGAGGTTCCGTAAGATGTTAGGAATCGAGCTACGCTATGACCCAGCAATTGCACTACTAGGTATTTACCCCAAAAATACAGAGTAGTGAAAAGAAGTGGCATATGCACCGCAATGTCTGGAGCAACAATGTCCACAATAGCCAAAATGTGGAAGGAGTTGAGATGCCCTTCAACAGATGAATGGATAAAGAAGATGTGGTTCATATATACAATGGAATATTACTCAGCCATCAGAAAGGATGAATACCCACCATTTGCATAGACATGGATGGAACAGGAGGGGATAATACTAAGTTAAGTAAGTCAAGCAGAGAAAGACAGTTATTATGTGGTTTTACTTACTTGTGGAGCATAAACAATAGGACGGAGTACCATAGGGGAAGTGAAGGAAATCCAAAGGGGAAGAAATCAGAGAGGGAGATGAACCATGAGAGATGATGGACCCTGGGGAAAAAACTGAGGGTTTCAGAGGGGAGGGCGTGGGGGGTGGTAACAGGGTGGTGGGTATTAAGGGGGGTACATGTTGTGAAGAGCACAGGGTGTTATATGTAACTAATGAATCATGGAACACTACATCAAAAACTAATGATGTACTATACAGTGGCTAACTGAACATAATATTAATAAAAATACTTCAGTTAAAAAAAACTGGGTGATGGGCATTAAGGGGGCACATGATGTGTTGAGCACTGGGTATTATACGCAACTAATGAATCATTGAACATTATATCAAAAACTAATTATGAACTATATGTCGGTTAATTGAATTTAAATAAAAAATTAGAGTTGATAATAAAAAAATTAAAAGTTAAAAAAATAAAACTTACTGTAGGTTCTTACTAATATCGTAATTCAAATCTAGTGCCACAAGGTTTCTGTGAACCCCACTCATCTTCATGGATCCGCACCTTCATCTTCTTCTTCTAAAGTCCAAATTTCAGTTCTTAAGGATTCCAGCATAGTAAGTCATTTGTTTTATCTCACAATCATAGTTTCAGAACCACAATGTGATTACTACCCCCAACAATACACTTAGAGTAAATAATTTAAATACTGTTTGCATTTCTTTTGTTCTCGGGGTGTATATTCCTAGCTTTAGGTAGTCAAATTACAGTGGTTTAAAGTTTTAAGAATTTTTTTTTAATTTTTTAATTTTTTATTAACATATAATGTATTATTAGCCCCAGGGGTACAGGTCTGTGAATCGCCAGGTTTACACTCTTCACAGCACTCACCATAGTGCATACCTTCCCCAATGTCCTTAACTCCACCTACTCTCTCCCCTCAACCCTCAGTTTGTTTTGTGAGATTAAGAGTCTCCTATGGTTTGTCTCCCTCCCGTTCCCAGCTTGCTTCATTTATTAAGAAGTTTTTTCTATGTGGTTATGCCATGAATTTTTTGCACAGGTGACTTGTTTCACTTTGCTTTTGACTTTAAGGGATTGTTTTCACATTTAATTTTGTTTTGTATATACTTAAAATATTTACATTGTTCCAAAATCATATCTAAGCTAAAAAGATGTACTTAGGAAATTCTTATCTACTTGTCCCACCATCCTCTATAAGACTCATATCTTATTTTTTTAAAGATTTTATTTACTTTTTGACATACAGAGATCACAAGTAGGCAGAGACAGACAGAGCGAGAGGCAGAGAGAGAGGAGGCAGCAGGCTCCCTGCTGAGCGGAGAGCCTGATGTGGCGCTTGATCCCAGGACCCTGGGATCATGACCTGAGCCGAAGGCAGAGGCTTTAACCCGCTGAGCCACCCAGGTGCCCCTCATATCTTATTTTTAATAGTTTATCTATTCTACACTTTCAATATAAGTAAATACGTCTCCTTTTTAAAAGAATAACAGTAATATCCTGGACATACATTTATCCATCTTCTTTATTTCACTCAATAATTCCTGCATCAAATAACTTTCCTCAATCATTATATTGGAACAGTTACTTATATTGGCTAAGGTAATCTAAGGATTATCAGATATTACTGTCACCCATGTGAGACAAATGAAATAGGCATCCTGTCTTGTGCTGAACGACCAGTCATGATTAGTTTTCAAAAAAGCATACCTTTTGACTCCCTTCACCCATTTCATCCACCTTTCAAGGTCAAAAGAACAAACTTCCAGTTATAACTAAGTAAATCCTGGGGATAAATATATAGCATAGTTACTAAAGTTAGTAACACTGCATTGCATATTTGAACATTTCTAAGAGAATAGATCTTAAAATCTCTCATCATAAGAAAAAACTTCACTGCATATGGCAATGGATGGTAACTAAACTTACTGTGATGATCATTTTATACCACATATAAATATTGTATGATTATGTTGAAAAACTGAAACTAATATAATGTTATATGTCAAATCATCAATTATACCTCAATTACAAAAAAGCAAACCTTACACCCTCATTTAAAGTGTCAGTGTTAAAAGGGAACATTCATAAACCTATTTCTTTCAAAAGTTGGCTATTTTTGTTAGTCAGTGTTGTATTCTTTTACAGGAACACTTGTGGAAAATCAACGTATTAATTCTCATCTCCCCCTTTAGACATTTGTATCTCATCAATTAGAATCTTGAAATATTTGGAAGAAGTCTGAGAATGCATATGTTATTTTTCTTTTTGCCATTTTCTGTTTGTAGAAATTCTATAATGGAAAATTTGGAGTCAGAAGGACTAATTAGAAATCTTAGCTAACCTGCTAACTAGTTGGATGACTTTGGGTAAATCATTTCACCTTTTAGAACTTCGATTTTCTCACCAGTCAAGTGCAGGTAATAGTACTAATGTCAAAGTGTTGCTACGAGAAAGAAATAATTACTTGAATGCAACCCATAAACGCCACAATGCTCTGCAGATGCAAAGCGTAATAAGCAGGGACTAGAATGGCTGGTTTGATAAAATCCAATCCTAAAGCTTTAATTTGTTTGTTTAAAATGATGGTAACATCCGACTGTGAATGAGAGCTTTATGATCATCCAAGCTGCTCTCTGGAAACTGACTTTTTGCCTGAACAGAACTCAGTTATAAATATCTGTCTTTGGATTTGACATTCAATTCTGAGACAAATCAAACAAGCTTCAGAATTTTAATCTGACATCGAAGAGCTAAAACTCCTTGAAAGTAGATAAAACATTTTGGGGCGGGGGGGAGCAACCTGTTAATCTCAAGTGACTTTTAATTCCAACTCTGATTATTCAACATAGTAACATGTCTTTAGATAGAAACTCATTTCTGAGAATTCATCTCCAAAGCTTTTACATAATCTAAGTTGGAGAGGAAATGTACCTATATTTTATGTTGAGGGAAAATAAAACCCTAAAATTAATCACTTGTTCTCTTAAAACTTTTTAGACATAAACTTCATTAAGGAAAGAATATTATACGACATAACTTTTTGAATGTGATTCAGCAAATGATAAAGCAACCAAAATAAGTAGGAGACTTATGACACTGCATTAAAAATCAACTATGGTCATATTGGCCCTTTTTTGGCTGTTACAAAGCATACCTTGCTGAAATCATTCATTCTTGCCAATGAATTCTGAGCATGGTTCTCTGCTTTTAACCCAAAATCTGCCTTGGGAAGTGCACACTGAAGAGTTAGAGCCAAATTTACATATAACAATTAAAACATGTCATATATACATTGTTTCACTCTCAATGCACATTATTTTCCTCTTTCCTCTTAAATCCCACATGCTGCCAATAGCTATATGTCTACACCACCAATCCAGTCATGACCAGCTCACTGGGGGAGGGAGGGCAGAGGATCTCAGTTATGAAAAATTTCAGAGACATGCAAAAACAATGAGAATAGGTCAATGTGCCTCCACATATCCATCATCCAGATTTAAGAATATCAAGAATTTGCCACATTGATCCACCTTCCCTTTATTGCTTTGCGGAAGCCTTTTAAACAAATCTCAGACTTCAGACACACGTCAGCACACATCTCTAGAAAAGACGGGCATTTTCTTACATAACTACAACATAATTTCTACCATAAGAATATTGCCAATTATTCCTTTATTTCATCTGTTATGCAGTCCACAATCAAAATTTCCCAATTGCTTCAAAACAGTCATCTCAGGGTTGGTATGTTCAAATTAGGAGCCAAATTAAGTCTACACATTATATTTATTACATCTCCAAAGCCTGTTTTAATCCAGAAATGTGCCGCTTCTATTATCTCCCCATGCCACTGACATGAGAAACCCTTCTTTAAAAAAAAAAAATACACATTTCTTAAGTGCCTATTTCTTGCTAGATACCTTTGCATTTATTACCTAATTTGGTCTCAAAATAACCTCAGAGATAATGTGACAGTCACAGGTACCTGTCTACCAAAATTTGGGCTTTCTCTCTCCCTCATGGTATGGAGTTTTGCTGAAAAGCAGCTGCCAACCAAGGCTTTACCAAGGAGTCTGAGCCAGGTGGGTCAAGGCTGGCTGAAAGCCTTTCCCAGTGACAGATGCCTCCAGTAACTTCCCCTCACCTACGAATGTGCTCCTTGCAAGGTAAGTTGTGGGCATATTTGTTGACAGACATATCCTCCTAAGACAAAGTTCTTAATTCCCTTCTCTGTGCTATGATGCTGTGTCACATTTCTATCACAACACTTCTTGCATTTTAATTGTAGTCATATCTATCTTCAATGCACCATACAGTAAATTCCAACAGAAAATTATGCCTTATTCAACTTTAAATCTCCAGGGCTTACCACACTGCCTAACATACAACAATTTGTGGCATAAAAAAAATGAATCAATTATACATCCCACTCTTAGAATATGTATAAGTGGCAGGTTATCACTGATTTGAGAGGATTTCCTCAAATGCATCCACGACAAAATCACAGCCCTCTATAGAGGAACTGAGGCATGAAAAGTGGCAATACATAAAATTATAGAATATGAAGGGAACAAAGGGAAAAGGTGGCGGAAGGCAGGAGTCCAAGGGGAAATTTTATACTTTCAAGTAAGAAATTTTTCTAAAATACTAAAACACAGAGCAAACGAAATTGTAGTTAATTAGAGGGCACGGATCCATAACTATCTTTGTGCAGGAACATCTCCGGCTGATTATCAGGTAAGCCATTTTTCAGTTTTAGCAAGGCTGAGATAACACAATTCAGATCAATGTTTAACAATCTTCATTGTTTAGAAAGTCGAACCCAAATCCCCTACACTTCAGCTTAAGCACATTTCTTCTTTCCCATCATGAGAGGTGAGCAGCTGGCCACCATGCTAAGCAGATCTCTTTATATACTCAGAGACCCTCCAAATATGCACTGCTTATTCCAGTCTTTAAATAATGCAGCTCTCTTCACACTCTTCCTTATGCATTCTGTTGGGAATGATCCTTTATGGAATTCATCATATTAAATCATCCACTTTTTTTTGCTACATTCCTTAACTTTACCTCTCCCCAAGCCCCTTCTGTTAATGTCTCTAGTTCAAGTTACTACATTAAGTCTTTCCCCTATCGAATCGGCATTCTGCTTTCTACATCTTAACAGACAGATAATATAATAATTCACCTTACATTTCATTCCTTGTTCTGAAGTGCCTAATGATAAAATTAAAACAGCTCCAATCAGAATCATGAAACAAACCTTAAAAGAGTTTCCATATGTCTTGGGAAGATTTGCCTTCCTGGAAATGTGTTGATGAATTTTTAGCACAAATTAGACTTCAACAAAATCATTTCTCAAGTATTTCTATAAGCATTCTGCCGTCATGTCACCCTGTGATACTTGAGAACTGTAGAGCTGGTTTGAATCTGAATGATATCGATTCAAATAGCCCTTGCTTACAACTTACGAATCTGAGAACTGTTTCTGGGAGGTGAGGTAAGTGGTCCCAGGGAAAGAGGCCAGGACAGTGTTCACAGCACTATGCTGCTTATTAGAAGGATTGTTATTCTGCTTTCATTTACTGCTACCCAAAAGGTTTGGCAAATAAACCTACTGGTAAAATAGAATGAAAATGAAAATACCTTTTTAACCTTAGAATCCAATAGTAAATAATAACAGCAATACAACAGCTAACCCTGAGATTGTACTGACACGGGTACTATTTTAAATACTTTATCTATAGTAACCCATTCCAGTTTTAGGATTCTCCTGGAACGGAGACATTTTTTAACATCTTCATGTTACAGACGAAGAAACTGAAGCTCAGAGATTTTAAGTAACTTTCCTAAAGTCATGGATGCTTCGGCTTGAATTTAAATTCAGGGCATCCAGCTCCAGAGTCTATATTATTAATCAAGACTTATATTGGTGATGGTTCAGAAGATTCCTCTTTGTGACATAGGAAATACATCTGCTAAGGTAATACATATTTAGTAAATATGAACACTTCCAAAATAATGTTTTAATCTTAACAAAAAATAATAAAAATAATCAACATAGTATCAATGTGTGGATTCTCTGAGTGATGCTCTCTCTGGTTCAGAGTCTAGTTGGGGGACTCCAGAAACTCCTCTGGTCATGTATGCTCACACAACTTCTCATACCAAGGGTGGGCAACTCATTAATGTCCTCTCATTGAATCTGGGCTGGCCTTGGGACTGGCTTGGATCACAAACAGAAAGTGGTAGAAGTACTTTCTGGAACTCTCAAATCCAGGCCTTCATCTCCTGCTCTTAGAACCCAGCCACCATGCTATCAGAAACTCATGCCACGTGGAGATGTTACATAAGGGGGAACCAGGCACACCAGTGGACAGTCCTAACTTACTTCTCAGTTGATGCCTGTGCCAACCCTCAGCCATGTGAATGAACCATCTTAAATGGTCCGGCCCAGTCAAGCTTTAGATAACTGCAGCCTTAGGCTTTACCATGTACTCAGCTGAGCTTAGTTAGCCCAGAGAAACATAAGAGATAATAAAATAATATGACAGTGGCTTGAAATGATAATAAAATTATTTCAAGCCACTCTATTTTGGTTGTTTTATTACAGTAATACATGTTGTTTATTACAGCAATACCAAGAGACATCATTCATGAAACTGCTGGACAGAATACGTATTTCTTGGGCTAAGCTCTCATAATTCTATTCTGTAATTTAACAAATTGAATTATAATTATTTTTTTCATCTATCTACTCTACTAGGAGTCTCAAGACTAGTAACTAGAACTTAAGGGAAAAAATTTTTTCAGAATAAATTCCAAGAAAAATAACAAAATTTATAAAGAACAAAGGTATAACAAACTAGAAAAATTCAGAAATCGCTCCAACCTATCGTTTTGGCAATATCTAACCCTTCGTAGATTTGAAGTTATAGAAAGGGTGAGACTTGTCACCCTAAAACAATAAGCAAATGATTTAATATTATAACTTCTATTTAAAATTCTATTTATATGCCACCTTCTTCTGATAACTGAGGGAGAAAATAAAAACAAATGAAGGATAGAAAGTGACCAAAGTCAGCCAAGATTATTTTACTCGTTTATCTTTTAAGAAGAACACTAAGGAGAGGAAACTTGTTTTATTAGGCAGAAAGATTTTTTGGAGGCTGGATAATAAAGGAATTATAAATGTGGACTCTGGAGCCAGACTGACTGGGTTTTAAATTCAGCCTCATCGTCTGAGTTTGAACTGTCTCTACACATTTGTGTGGCAAGTCACTTAACTTATCTGTGCCTCAGTTTCCTTATTGATAAAATGGAGATAATGAGTGTACCTCCTGCACAGGGCACTGTTCAGGATCAAATGAGTCAGTATATATGATGCACATAGAACGGCGCCTGACATTCGGTAAGCCTGGCTAGCTGGTACTGCTGTTCCTCCTCCTGCTCTCCCCCTCCTCCTCCTACCATAAAGGCAAGGTAAGGAAGTTACTCTCATTTGAGATCATGGAGAGACAGAATAACCACTGGACCTAGGCAGTAAATCATGCTCGACAACTAGCTCTGTAACTTATGCTGGAAACAAAAATAAATTCTGAAGAGCATTGTACCCATAAAACACAAAAAGTTTGTGTTTTATAACATTTAGAAGAAAAAAAAGTAGGAGAGTGTCTTTAATAGTTTGGTTTGGTTGGCGGGGTGGGGGTGGGGGACAGAATCTTACGCCAGATATTAAAAGGACAAACTATTAAGGAATGGTTGTTAAATCTGACCGCACTAAACTTTTAAAATTCATTGCAAACAAACAAATAACATAAACAAAGTTAAAGGACAAGCCAGAGATTGGAAAAAAGAATTCTGTCAGGATTAGTGCCAAAATATATAAAGAATGCCTACTAATTAATAATAAATATCAAATAAAAACAAAATGGGCAAGATGGTACACAAGCTTGGATGAGGGAAATGCAAATGGTTATTCATATAATTCAATAAAACTTTAAGACACCATGCCCTTTAACTTGAAAAAAAAAAAGGATATTGCATATTTGGTAACTGATTTCTTATCCTCTGCGTGGGCCCTGACCTAGTGTTATCTTCTGCATAGGAAGAGAAGAATGTGGGTGAATCAGGGAGATGGGATTCCATTTTCCAGAATTTTTCCAACCCAACCTTTCCAGATCAGGCTGATTAGAGCCATAAACCTTTCAATAATGTAACCTGACATTCTACATTGTTGAATTTCTTTGAATCTCACTTACCATGTTTTGGTGCGATGTTGCTGACAACATCATCTTAGCAAGGTCTGGGCAGGGCTCTATAAAATTTTCACATATTAACTCAGCACAATCCCACAAGGTCCATCTGATTATCATTGCCATTTTGCTAATGAGCCACTAAATGGTGACAAGCCCTAGTTCACATAAAAGACTCAGGATTCAAACCTAAGTTATCTGGCTCCAACAGCCATACATTATTATTATATCTGACTCTGAGGCATATGTTATTATTGCCTCTAAACAGATGACATACAAAAAAGATATTCGGGTGCTCACTTCGGCAGCACATATACTAAAAAAAAGATATTCGGTGCTGCTGATAATCAGGGAAATGTAAATTTGCAACATAGCATTTCATAGAATATGCAGAGTGGCAAACGTTACAAGTCTGACCATGATGACTGTATGAGGATGTGAAGCAATGGCAATCTATGATCTTTTAGAAGGATTACAAATTGGTGCAAACCATTTCAGGGGCATTTGCTAGGGTTTTACTCAAATGGAAGATGTATGCTGCAGCCATTTCTCTTCTACAAATACATGGAAAGGAAAATATTTGCCAAAGAGGTAAGTAGGGAAGTGCTCATTTCAAGCATGTTTGTAATAGTAAAAACTATATATATTTGATGATATATTTAAATGTCCATAAGTCAAAAACTGTATAAATTTGGTATAGACTATTCAGCAATTAATAAGGATAAACTGGAACTCCCAGCTTCATAAAAAATAAATCCTAAACAATTGTATCATATTAAAAAGTTAAAAAATGATGCTGTTGGCTACCATTTCTATAAAGTTAAACAACATGAAAAAATAGCGTATGTATTTTTCAATGATACATAAATGTATAAAGAAGTACACAATCATGAATACAGATGACTAACACTAAATTCCAAGGCATGGTTGCCTCGGAGAGAAAGGGATAAGGCAAGGCACACAGGACTATATCTGTAATACAGTCCTGGCTTAAAAAAAAATAGCTAAGGCAAATATGTTGACATTTAATAAAACTGGGTGGCAGGTGCATGGTGGTAAGCTAGTTTGTATACTTGTCTCTACATTTAAAGTATCTCATAATAAAAATACAAAACAAATAAAATATGGCATAACAGAGCATTTCAAAAATAAACTTAAAAAGAGGTGATTTACATATATTTCATCAAAGTCGTTTTTTGAGAAATGCACTGCTTTACAGGAGCATCTGTTGCTCTGAGTCTAGGTCCTTAACTTTGATGGGTTCTGCTTCCCTTTACAGACTTAACAAAATAAATGGCTTCTACTACAGCAATAACATTACAGTTTTATACAGAATGACAAGGTAAGAGGAATCTCAAGACACATATTGTGATTAGCAGCTTAATAAAATTAGTGACAAAATGTTTATGAAAAATATCAGCAACATATTTGTCCTCACCTGGCAAAATATACCACAAGACAGATCATGGCAAGTGAAATATGAAAAATATATTTTTACCACCTTTTTATAGAGCTTTGGTAGTTTGTCTTTCAAGCAGAAGAGAAAATATTCAGGGTTAATGATTCTGAATCAGGTTAATAAATGTCAAGTTGTGATTAATATCTCCGGAATATTGAAAGGTAAAAGCTTAGAGACAAAAAAAAAAAAAAAAGTCACTTTGTGGCTATGAGTTCACTGGCCTATTACTCTGCATTCCTATCCCATCACATAAATTTCAGGACAACCAGGGCACCTGGGTGGCTCAGTTGGTTAAGCGACTGCCTTCGGCTCAGGTCATGATCCTAAGTACTGGGATGGAATTCCACATCAGGCTCCCTGCCTAATCTGTTCTTCCCGCTGACCCTCCCCCTTCTCATGCTCTCTCTCTCTCTCTCTCTCTCAAAGCAATAAGGGTTTTAAAAATTAATTAATTAATTAGTTAGTTAGTTAATTCCAGGATAACCAGTGATCCAGTTACAAATTCTGAGATTCAGGTATAGAGAAAACCAGATGAATAAGCATAATACAAAAGAAAATTAGTCTCCCTAAAAGAACTCAAGATTTCAGAAAAACCCTTTTTATCATTGTATTTCTTGCCATTGAGATATCTCCTTTCCCTTTGTAGCTTATTCAAATTGTCTTTTTATTCATGTGCAGACATAGTAACACCACACTTAACCAGAGTCATTCAAGTGGCAATCTACGTAGCCAAAATAAGAATATACATTAGGGGCCCAGAAACTACCAATAGACAAAGCATGGAGGGAAAAAAAAATCAATCATTTATTCTTATCTTACATAAATTGTTAAAAAAAATTAATCATATGATATCCTAGACTGATACAAATGGAAGTTGACTTAAAAGGCATAGATAGATCATAATATCTGGAGGGATCAGCAAAGGAAGATATTGGGAAAATAACAATGTGTCACAGAAATTTCATAAAACCTAAATCTTAAGTCACTTATAATACAAGCAAAGATCTATCATATTTGAAGAACTCAAAAGAATGTTACACTATTTCTAATCCATCCATAGTCATGGCCCTGGATTGTCAAAAAAAAAAAAATGTGATATTTATTCAGCATACATTGATTAAGAAGCATGGGAAGTGAATTTTAAGCTTCTGATTCTAAAATTCATCTGAAAAAATAAATCCACAAGAATGTTCTAAAAAAAAAATGAGGGAATTTGTCCTATCAGTAATAAAACACTGTGTAATGAAATAATAATTAAAAGAGTGAGATAAAGTTACAACAACAGACAAGTGAACTAATGGAATAGAACTTACACTAAACAGGTAGTAGGAAATAGAAGTTAATGATCTTTGATAAGAGTAGCATCAGCAATCAGTATGTATTATCTAATAAACTGGATTACAACACTTGTTCAACTACTTGGAATACTGGTTATTTAGGAGGATTTATATTTTATTTCAAAACGTATATTAAATAAATTTCCAACAGGAAGAATTAAAAAAAAACTTTTAACAAAGTACCTATTTATTTAATGGAGTAAGGAGAAAAATGACCAAAAAAAAAAAGAGATTTTTTTCAAAATGTAAATGCTTTTTTTTATAAATACAAAAGTAGTATGTGGGACATTTAGTAATCTTAAATGCATGCAAAAATAAATAAGAAAGATTGTTGATTTTCCTCATCACCCAGGAAAAGCTTTATTACATTTTTTAGTAATTTATTTTCTAGTGTGTATATATATAAGCTTTTCTTTATTATTACATAAATGGAATCACAGTTGCTTTGTAATTTGAAGTTTTCAATTTCTGTATTGAGCAGATATTGATGTACATTGTCATCAACATTATTGTCATTGGTTAGAATATATCTTACTCCATCAAAAGGAACATTTTGGAATTAAAAACAAACACAAGCACGAAGTTTCCTCTTTCCACGACATGGCTTCAAAAGCTGATCCTGGAAGTCTATTTTTTTTTTTCTTCTACTTTTAATAGTGTACAAATTCCTTAGGTTAATGGGTGACTCTGGCTCAGTAGGGTTGCTCATATACTCTAAGAAGCACTGGAGAGTCAAGCAGATTTTTATAATTTCAAATACTACATCTACACATCTGTTTTATCGTCTTTGAAAGCTAGTCAGGTTGGATTTTCTAAATGGTTATTCATCATTTCTTCTTTTCTAAGTTATCCCTTTATGTTCTTTGATTAAATTCCTTCTTGGAATTTTTTTTTCCACTCCTAAGAGATCTTTTCTAGAATATTTACAAAAGTAATAGTTTCCATATATGTTATAAATCATTTTCCCTGCTTGCATTTGTGTTTTATCTTTGTTAATTTTTCGCTGGGTAGAAGGTTTCAAATTAGTCCCATTTGTAAATATTTACTCTACTGGTTTCTACCTTTACTGACATGCTTTGAAAGATCATCTTTCCACTTGAACACTTTCTGATGCTGTTATGTTTTGTATGATTTCTTAAAAAATATTTGAAACCTCAGTCTGCTTGAAATTTATTTTGATATGAGGTATGAGAAAGAATTCTAAGAAAGTTTGCTTCAAAATTTGGACATTTGTCCCCAGTGAATTAAATACCTTGAACATATGCCAAATTCTTACATCTACTTGGGTCTGTTTTGGGCCTTAACATTCTGCCACTAATTAATTTTAAGTTGTCACTTGACTAAAAATTTAAATCAAAATCATAAAAGGCCACAAATTAGAAAAATTATTGCAGTGAATATGAGAGACAAGTGGTTGATAACATTAATATGATAAATCATACAAGTTAACAAAAAACTGCTGAAGATCCAGTGGAGGGCATGGAAGATGGGCAAAGGACATGAGGGAAAAGTCATAAGAAAAGAAAAACATTAAACAGCAGAAAAACAAAAACAGTAAAGATTAAAAAGTGATTTCCACCTCTCTAATAATCACACGTTAGTTTAAGAAATGAGATCACCCTAAAATATTCAATTAGTAAAGACTTTCATAAAATAATCGTTTTTCAGAAGCCCTCAGAAGAATCTGAGGAAAGGGGCATGCTTACACTTCTCAGTAGGTATATACATCGACAGAATCATTTTAAAAAACAATTTGGCAATATCTAACAAGAGTCATTAAACAGTACACATCCTTTGATTCAGCATTTTCTTTTAGACTCTATCCTAGAGAATAATCTGAAATGTAGTAAAAGAGTTGTGTATAAAGATATTCACCTTAGTTTTATTTATATGAAAAATAGAAACTAGGTAAAAGTCCAATGAAATTGCAAATATGCAAATCATAGCATAACAATAATATTAAATACTCTAGCTATGTAAAATAGTTCCAAAACTGTTTAATTGTATGTACGATATCTTACAATGTGATGTTTGTCATATAAAAAGAAAGATTTAAAAAGTCTATACATGGTTGGATCCTAGTCAGTTAAAATGCACATAGCAAAGGGATTGAATGTAAACACAAGTGCGATCATCTCTGCGAAAGGAGATTATGGATGTTTGTTATTTTCTTCATTTCCTTATTTCCAAAGTACTTTACAACATGTCTCTATTGTTTTTATCTAGCTAGATAAGAATATAAATTTAAGAATGGCTGGTATTTTTAAGATGGGAAAACTATGAACAAACATGTTTATGAGCTGTAAGAAGCAATAAAGGGACAGGATAAAGGCTTAACAGAAGAGAATGGATGCTACAAGGATGATGAGACAAAGAGGCAACCACAAAACAGGTGGAGAGACTTGTTTAAGAGGAACAGCTTTCCTTTGGTATTTATAAGAAGTACCCAATCAGGGCAAATACAGGTAGATTTATAAGCAGGGCACGGGAACGGGACATTCACGGAGCTCGCAAATGTTCCCTTTTACTATCTAAATCAAGCATGAGGCAAGCTCAGAGGCTGACACAAACAGGCTGGGGATGGCTGGGGAATTTGAGAAGAATGATAAAGATTATGAAAGGGGAGTGAGAGAGAGCCAATTACAAACAGTGAAAGGGGGCGCCTGGGTGTCTCAGCTGGTTAAGGGACTGCCTTTAGCTCAGGTCACGATCCCAGGGTCCTGGGATCCAACCCCCAAATGGGGCTCCCTGCTCAGCGGGAAGCCTGCTTCTCCCTCTCCCACTCCCCCTGCCTGTGCTCCCTCTTTCGCTGTGTCTCTCTGTCAAATAAATAAATAAAATCTTAAAAAAAAAAAAAAAAAAAAACAGTGAAAAAAACTATCCTGGTATCTTTGCTTTCCTAAATACACACTGAGATGATGAAATTGTTTAACTCTGGGGAACAGTGCAGTTACTATCTTGTTCATCAACCAACAATTCTATTAACATATGTATGCCATATCTTGATTGATCACTTGATTCAGACTATTTAACTCCTTTTAACTTTTTAACTTTTTAACCATTCAAGCCCTGAAGCAGGTCTAAAACCCTCCACATTTGCAAGTGCAGCAGTCAATTCACAGGCTTCATGTTATTTTTCACTTTACTATTATTTGACACATTTAGGAATTCCTCATTCTTGAAAATTACAATTCATTTCCTTCTAGGACATTTCTCTTCTTTGGTATTTCTCCTACTGTACTAGTTAACCCGTCACAGACTCCTTGGTGGGTACCCCTTCATTTATGTGATTACAAATGTTAAAGTGCTCCAAGGCTCAGTCTTTCTGCTTCTTCCAGATACTCATTCACTCACGATAAGATTTCATCCAGCTTTTGGCTTTAAATACCTTTTATACACTGACAACTATTACACACACACTACAGTCTGGCCATCTTAATCTTCCCCTTGAACTCCAAACTCATATAGAACTGCCTACTCTAAATGTCTGTTGAATTGTCCACAAACAATTCTCAGACTACTCCTCACCCCTCGATTACATAGCCACTTAACTAAATGGAAACTCCATCCAGCTAGTTGTTCATGCTCAAAACCTAGGAGTCATCCCTAATAGGTCCCCATTTCTTCTTGCTCTCTGTTCTAGCAGAGCTACAAATCCTATCTATTCCATTTTCAAAATGCACCAGGATCTGATCACTTCTCCCCATTTTCACTCTAGTTCAAGCCGTAATATCTCTCACCTGGGATGTCTTAGTCCCCCAGGGGTCTTATCCCTCATCTCTTATCCCCCACAGTCCTTTCTCCCCATAGCAACCAGAAGGATTCTATTAAAAACAAAAACAAAAACAAAAAATAAGCTCGATCACATCACTCCTCTGCTCACCCCTCTACAATGACATCTTATTTCAGTTAGAGTAAAAGCCAAGTTCTTTACGAAAGCCCTAAAGCCCAAATGGCCTGCTGCCCTGCCATGTCTGACCTTGAGATTTCCATGTTTCTCGCTTTCACTCAACATGCCAAGCATCTTTGTCCTTTATGGCTTCAGGACATGCCCTTGTTCTTCATTCTATTTAGCACACTATTTCTCCAGATTTACCCAGGGGTCATTCTATACCAGCATCTATAAAGGAAGTCCTTCCAGAGATGTTTTCCAAGATTAACCTATACAAAAATCTAACAACTCATTCCCTGATCACACTTTATCTACTTCAATGTATTTTTCCACAGCACATATCCCCACCCCATATATTATATATACATATATTTGCCTATTTTCCCACCCAGTTATAAGTCTCACAGTAGATGCTTTTCTGTTTTGTTTACTCTGATAGACCTAGTACCTGGACATCTGCCTGTTACGTAGTAGGTGCTTGTAAATATCTGTTGGATGAGGAAGTGAATGAAATATTTTTTAGCACCAACTATGTATGAGACTACTGTATTGGGTGCTGGAATAGGAAATTAAGTAGTTTGTTCTGATGATTTCTACATAGCTCAGGGTTCTTAATCATAAATAATAGAAAACAAATCTACACTTTGTAAAAAAAGGAATTATTGGCAAGGTGAATGGGGCTTTTCTAGTATGGCTGGGGAAGGAGGGAAGTAGAGAACAAGGATCTTCCTTCTGTTTAGGTTTCTATATGGGAGACCAACAATATCACTAAAGACTACATTAAACAGGGGCTTCCCAAATAAAAGTTCAATGTTTGTCCTAGGTACGTTTCCCTAAATTTTCTTATCCACTTAGCAAGACCAGGAAAGTCGCCAAACAAAATATTTCTCTAAATAAAATCCCACAATTTTAAATATGAACTTCAGAAATAATAATGGTATCCTTCTGGCTATACCATAGGATACTCTAATTACTTCTTAGACTTCATTTTGATTTTTACAAGAAAGGCACCAATAGACCAGGTGCAATTTATGGAATGCAATTTATGGAAGCTTTTTTCCCCCTTTCTCTTCTTCATTAGCAACAAAATCCCAAAAGTATGATTTCCAGATTCTCTGGAAGAAACATGAACATGAACATACGATGTGTCCCAGATGGTGCCTTCCAATCTTTTACACACAAAATGAAGGTTTTACTGTGAACAACAGTGGGCATTTCCAACTCTGTTGAAAACAGAACAACGACATATATCTATCCTTATACATTCACAAACAGAAAGCTCTTAATTTCAAAAAGGCAAGTTGATTACCCACCTTTTTATTTGTCCTCTATCGAAATACTAAGTGTTATTACTATTCCGTTCCACATTATTTCTTCATTAGTAAATTATCATAATCAAGGAAATCAAGTAATCAAGGAAAGCAAGTAATAAAACATAGCACAAAGTGACACAGAGAGAACATTTATCTGCAATATGGCAAAACAAAGAGTTGTTTCTTGAGTTTCATGATATATTCTTTGCCACCTTCTCATCTGACCCTGTTAACTCAAAAAATATGTGTGAAAGGCAATTTTCTCTTCAACTTTTATAATCTTCTCCTCAACACTTGCTTTGGCATATGAAAGCAGAGTAAGTTCATGAAGTTCTTTCTGTTCAACGACATGCAAATAATAAAAATGAACCAGTATCAAAATCATCAATCTCACCCCAAAGGTAATCACATGAAATAATTGGTCTGAGTCACCCACTTCCAGTCAAAGATCAAAAGAAATGCATAAACCAAGGACAGAAAAGTCAGAAGTTAGCTACAAAACAGTGGGGAGGAAAAGAGAGCAAAAGTTTAACCCTCCATGTGTAGGTATTGCTGTGTGTGTGTGTGTGTGTGTGTGTGTGTGTGTGTGTATGTGTGAATTTGAATAAGCTCATGTGAGTGTGTTGGCTTCAATGGATTCATATGTATGTGTATGCCCATATGGGTATGTCAGCCTGAGCAAGTGTGTGTGTGTGAGTGTGTGTGTGTGTGTGTGGAAGGACTAGATTCTCCTTTTTCTTGCATACTGCATAATGGGAATGTTTTCTTAAAAATTATGAAAGCAAAGATCGTTTCCTCAAAATTTGCCATTCCTATATAAGGGCAGGTACCTCCAAATGTCTTAATTAAACTCAGTAGAAACTAGGTGTGAAAAATATGTTAAACTGATTTAGCAGCAGGACATGTAGATTTCAGTTGATTTAAACATGACCACTTCATAAACCGGCAGAATGCTATTTTTCTTTCACTTTAAAATAACCTGATATAATGAACTAATTTTCCTTTTAATAAAAGACTCTTTAAGTCAGTATTGTAATTGATTAATGTCTCTTGATTAAACACTGCCTTATTTTAAATTAGGGCTTAACAAGTAATCTCTGAATGGTCACGATTAAATCCTTCGCTGGTATGTTAGTGTTATACGTAAAATATAAAAGGCACCCTTGCCAGAAATGTTTCAACTTTTAATGTACCATGAAGCACTGCTCCATATGCCAGATTATAACTGAATTTTGATTCCCATAACACACTTCAGGTCAGTTCACTCTGCTTTCCTCCCCAGAGCTGACTGGGAGGGGATGTACCACATGCAGGTCAATGGAAAAGATAAAAACGCTCTCATCTTCAAGGCTGACTTTAGTGCTCATCAGGTTTTAAAACCCCCAAGCTACATCGGGTAGAACATCAAACTCATCCAGGGGAGCAGCGCTTGCCTGAAGTTCCAGCTCCGAAAGTCTCTTCATCAGATGGAAAGTAGCAAAGGTAGGCTTTCTTTTTAGAACACAGCTAATATTTCAGTGTTTTCTGCCAGCATCTCAGAGACATGTGTGCATAAATATATGCACATTTGTAAACACACACACACATACACACAAATAAAAATTTGCTCCACCATCTAACGTCACCTTGCTTTGTTTTTCTAAATCAAATAAAATCTGTCGGCCAACAGTATTTGCTATTCATATGCCTTCCCACCCTAGTCTTACAAGAGCACCAAGAAATTCAGCAAACTTGAGGACAGGCTGTGGCTCTCAGTCTGTCATGACCACTGAGATTCTGGGGTCAAAAACCCAAGGATAGGTTAAACGTAGGGGCTCCACTTTTCCGTCCACGTCAGTGGGAGACTCTGAAATCTTTATGTGCCTAGAATGCAGTGGTCTCCCCTGCTTGCGGTCCCACCTCCCCTTCAGCCATTTCATCTGTCCACTGGCCATCGCTCATAGGTCCTACTACCTCCAAGATCCTCCTTGGGAGTTGGGGGGGGGGGGCTGCCACTCTACTCTTTCATTACCACAGCTCTACATGGAGCCATTATGCCTCTTTCAAGTCTTAAAACTGCAGCTTTCTTTTGGAAAGCTCACTTTAATGTTTCCCCCACCCCGGGGAATAAAACCCCAAAGTTTTTGTTTTCCCCTTGGAGAGAGGAGTGAGATGTGAGATGCTCAGATTCTTAAAAAATAACCATAGGGGGAGGGGGCCTGGGTGGCTCAGTCCTTAAGCATCTGCCTTCAGCTCAGGTCATGATCCCAGGGTCCTGCTCAGTGGGAAGCCTGCTTCTCCCTCTCCCACTCCCCCTACTTGTGTTCCCTCTCTTGCTATGTCTCTCTCTGTCAAATAAATAAATAAAATCTTAGAAAAAAAAAATAACCATGGCCTCTTCTTCCTGGGAAGAATGAGGAATAAGCACACTTGAGTCAACAGTAGCCACAATTGCTAACATTCTATTAATATACCACTCTGCTTGAATTTACAGACTTTCTGGGCACTCTGTGATATGTGGACAGTACTTTTTTTCAGATTAATAGACAGATTGCTTCAGGTACTTACCCCGAAAAGGTGTCTAAAGGTTAAAAAAAATGTACTGGGAATATTCTTTGATAATGCAACTTGCATACTGTTGAAAATGAGTTTATCTTATGTTTCCAGACTTTTCAAATGCCCTGGGAGTGTGCATATAAGTATATATAAGTAAATGTGTGTGAGGGTATGTGTGTGTGTGTGTGTGTGTGTGTAGATAGGTTTATATCAATCAAAATGTCCCACTGATGTGTTTTCCTGAACTATAAGAGCTTTATTTTCCTTTGTAAATGAAGGCTTGATACTTTTCTATAATAGTTACTGAAAAAAATCTCTTTTCTGTTTTACTGTGCAGCCTTGGTTTTACTAATGGGAATTAACACGCAGATTTCATCAAGATTTTCAGGCATATCTGCATGAAGTTACACAGGGTACTGGTATAGTTTTTAATCTCTTCTGACTGTGGCCATAGTCCTTTTCTCATTCTTATATGTGTTTGTGTTTTTGTCTCTCTTTTTTTATTCCATTTACCAAATGTTTATTTTATTGTTTCAGTTTAAACTAATCTTAGATTTGTCATTCATCAATTCTATTGTTTGTCCATCTTCTAACATTAAATTCTGTGTTTTGTTCCTAATATCAATTTATTCTTATTGTTCAAGTTTAGTTTATTATTGTTATTCTGTTTCAGGATTCTTGTTCATCCCAAATACCCACAGTTGAATGTTTCACTCATTTCAGTCATAAATTTTCAAATTTTATTTTTAAGCAACAAGAAATCTTAGTGTTGAAAATATATATATGACTATGTCTTTGACTGAAAAGCATAATTTTGATATGCAATTTTGTTCTTTAATTACTTTCTTAAAAGTCCACAGTTGTATTTTTATTTCATCTTTTTTTTTTTAAAGATTATTTATTTATTTATTTGACAGAGAGAAATCACAAGAGAGGCAGGCAGAGAGAGAGGAAGGGAAGCAGGCTCTCCGCTGAGCAGAGAGCCCAACGCGGGACTCGATCCCAGGACCCTGAGATCATGACCTGAGCTGAAGGCAGCGGCTTAACCCACTGAGCAACCCAGGCGCCCTTTATTTCATCTTTGACCTGGGGGAAATGTTTCCTTTTTCCTGTAAATATTCTAAGTCTAAAAAAGAGATTTATGAATGGGGGGGCATCTGAGATATTAAAACTCTAATAATATTATTAGCTGCTGATAAATCTCAACTTACAACTCTGTGCCTCTTTTATATATTTCAATCCTAGAAACAACTGCCAAATTTCCTATTTGTGCTCACCAGTCCAACCCATCAAAACTAATAAAAGATTTCAAATGGAATTTTTTGCAAAAGTTTTCTACAAAACTTTTTTTTTCCTTTTTTTATATTCAAAGTACATATTAAAGGAAAGATTTTCAGTACTCAGGGGTGCCTAGCTAGCTCAGTCCTCAAGCATCAGCCTTCAGCTCAGTTCATGGTCTTGGGGTCCTATGATCGAGTCCCACATCGGGCTCCCTGCTCCACGGAAAGCCTGCTTCTCCCTCTCCTGCTCCCCCTGCTTGTGTTCCCTCTCTCACTGTGTCTCTCTCTGTCAAATAAATAAATAAAATCTTTTAAAAAAATCTTTTCAGTTACTCGGCTCTGCAACTGGTAAGTGGACACAAACTTCCTATTGTCAGAGTTCAGCTCATTCTCTCTCCCTCTGGCATTCCCTCCTTCTATTTCCACCTAGCTACACCATTTTTTAAGTAGTAATCACAAAGTGAGTCATTTGTGAGCAATTAAGAAGATCCTCATGATTTAAATTCTTTAAAATGATTCAATATCAGAACTGCTCATGTTAATCTTTTAAAATATCCTGTTAGAGATTTGGGCTTCCTCTAACAAAGGAGGAATAGGAAGTTCAGGGGATTGGGACCAGGGTAGAAGCTGCTCAGAAAGTAAGTAAAACCTTCAACACTGAGTTCAGTCATTTTTACATTTTATATTTCTTGGTTTAAAAACCACACGTGGAACTAAAAACAAACTCTTGTTAAATGACTTTGACTTTTTGTAAGAATACTTCACAGTTTCGGGGCGCCTGGGTGGCTCAGTGGTTTAGGCTGCTGCCTTCAGCTCAGGTCATGATCTCGGGGTCCTGGGATCGAGTCCCGCGTCGGGCTCTCTGCTTGGCGGGGAGCCTGCTTCCTCCTCTCTCTCTCTCTCTCTCTCTCTCTCTCTGCCTGCCTCTCTCCCTACTTGTGATCTCTATCTGTCAAATAAATAAATAAAATCTTTAAAAAAAAAAAAAAGAATACTTCACAGTTTCACGTGCAACTCTTCAGACCTCTGACAGAGATCAAAATAAGAGGCAATTTTAAGAGGTCATTCCTTATCTAGCCATTTTTCTCAGACATACTTTACCCAAGATAGACTAGAGGACAACCTGCTCCCTGACTTGGTATAAACCAGATAAACTAGCATTCCCAGTTCAGCCTTGACTATAGTTCTTGCAGAATATGATCAATGATATATTCCAAGCAGAGGTCCCCTAGGAAAACATCTTCTCTCAGTTCTTATTACCCTAATGAAACGGTTTAGTTCATAATTCATTAATCTGACCGGAGTGACAAAAGAGGCTGCAAGAAAAAAGAAGTACCTTTATCATCTCCTAAGAGACAAAAACTGTGATAATTCATTAGTGATAAAATACATTTGAAATTTACCATGTTCTGCTGAATAACACAAGGTTTCCTATAAAAAAAGTAACAGCACATTCATCTGTTGATGGACATCTAGGTTCTTTCCATAGCTTGGCTATTGTAGACATTGCTGCTATAAACATTCGGGTACACGTGCCCCTTCGGATCACTATGTTTGTATCTTTAGGGTAAATACCCAGTAGTGCAATTGCTGGGTCATAGGGTAGTTCTATTTTCAACATTTTGAGGAACCTCCATGCTGTTTTCCAGAGTGGTTGCACCAGCTTGCATTCCCACCAACAGTGGAGGAGGGTTCCCTTTCTCCGCATCCTCGCCAGCATCTGTCATTTCCTGACTTGTTAATTTTAGCCATTCTGACTGGTGTGAGATGATATCTCATTGTGGTTTTGATTTGTATTTCCCTGATGCCGAGTGACGTGGAGCACTTTTTCATGTGTCTGTTGGCCATCTGGATGTCTTCTTTGCAGAAATGTCTGTTCATGTCCTCTGCCCATTTCTTGATTGGATTGTTTGTTCTTTGGGTGTTGAGTTTGCTAAGTTCCTTATAGATTTTGGATACTAGCCCCATGGAGAAGCAATATGGGGGGTTAGGGGGATAGGAGAAGAATAAATGAAACAAGATGGGATTGGGAGGGAGACAAACCATAAATGACTCTTAATCTCACAAAACAAACTGGGGGTTGCTGGGGGGAGATGGGGTTGGGAGAGGGGGAGGGGGTTATGGACATTGGGGAGGGTATGTGCTATCATGAGTGCTGTGAAGTGTGTAAACCTGGCGATTCACAGACCTGTACCCCTGGGGATAAAAATACATTGTATGTTTATAAAAAAAAAAAAAAAATTGGAAGGGGAGGCGAACCATAAGAGACTATGGACTCTGAAAAACAACCTGAGGGTTTTGAAGGGTCAGGGGTGGGAGGTTGGGGGAACAGGTGGTGGGTAATAGGGAGGGCATGTTTTGCATGGAGCACTGGGTGTTGTGCAAAAACAATGAATACTGTTACGCTGAAAAAATAAATTAATTAAAATACAGATAAAAAAATCTTAAAAAAAAAAAGTAACAGCACACACACACACACACACACACACACACACTGTGGTCACCTCCAAAGAAGTCTACAGAATTCTTATTAAGTAATTAAATACTTGATTTTTCATGAAAGACAATCTACACAATAGATTTCTAAACTACATATTATACTGAGGTAATGAGTTAAGTAAAAGTCTACTAAACAGTGATTTATGAAGGACAGTGGGAACAAGGGAGCTAATAGGACTTTGTCCTTCTCTAGGTTTCTTATGTCTCTTCTTCAAAGAGGAGTGCCTGTCACTCCTATGACGCCTACATTTTCTAAGTGTGAGGCTATTCCACAATTATAGTTATTAAACTAATGGAGCTAAGTACATCACTTTATTCAAAACTAACTTTGAACTAAAGGCAATCGACTAACACGTAAAACGAATTTCCTTTAGTAAAGTATTTTAAAGTTCGAAAAGAGCATAAAGGTAATAATGATGAAAATATTAATATTCTGTGTGAGTCAGCATAATCCTAATTAGCAGCAGCAGCAGCAAGATAAACCTGAGTGGTCAAGAAGGTCTGGTTGAGTCCTGCACTTATGGAAGGTGCCATTCCAAAGCCGTAAAGGACATTTGAGTTCTGAATGTCATCTCCATAGAGTGACTCTAACTTCTCTAGATTTTTGAACTTCATTATTTTTTAAGATTTTATTTATTTATTTCTGAGATAGAAAATGAGAGAGAGTAAAAGCAGAGGGAGCAACGGGCAGAAGGAAAAGCAGGCTCCCCACTGAGCAAGAAGCCTGATGCAGGATTCTATCCCAGGACCCTGGGGTCATGACCTGAGCCAAAGGCAGATGCTTAACTGACTGAGCCACCCAGGTGACCTGATTTTTTAACTTTCATCTGTACCCGAGGTTAGCAAGTGACTACCATTTGCCTATCAAGAGAGAACAGAGTAAACCCAGACTTCTCTCCCAGAACTGAAAGGCCAAATATCCCAGACCATCAAGCTTTAAAAAATTAAGTCACTCCATTCTAAAGAATTATTTTCTTACACACAAAAATGAACACATCAAAATAGAAATTCTAAGCTTGTGGGTAATAAGTCAGCAATTACCTATAGGACATGAGACCAGTTTCATACTTTTTTGTAAAAATTTGTTGAACAGAAGGCTATGAAGGTATTAAAGTTCTGTTAGTGACTGGAGGCTATAAGGGGGAAAAAAGCAGGTTTCGGCCTATATAAGGAAAATGTCTATAGACGGGTTCTCCCTATTTGAGAAGGAAATTTTAAAAAACAATACAAATGTCTAATATTTAAGAGCTCAGATTCATAATGAAACAAAAGGCAGCTTTATAATGGTCATGAAGTCTTGGCCGAAAGAATATTCTAATTTACTAACCTTGATTCTATAAGGGAGATAAAGAAGTTGAGGTAACGATGGTGAGACCTATTCTTTTGCCTGGATCTTGTCTCCACACATCAAATTCTTCAATTACCATAAAATACTGAGTCCAAGTGCTGTGTTCAACTACATAGCTGTAGTATACAAGTCTCATAAACAGGTGAGTTTTAATTATGGATAAAAAGATGAAAATGCTTGCTGTGATTAGGCAGGTTTACTTTTTAAATTTTTTTAAAAGTTCTATTTATTTGAAAGAAAGGGCATGAGCGGGGGGAGGGGCAGAGAGAGAGAGTGAGAACTACCGGCTGAGTGCAGAGCCCCATCAGGGCTCAATCCCAGGACCCTAAAATCATGACCTGAGCCAAAGTCAAATGTTTAACCAATGACTGAGCCACCCAGACGCCCCTGTCAAGTTTACTTTTATATCCAGCTCTCCCTTCCAGGACATCCAAGCCACAAACCTGCTTTCATTTTTAACAACTTCTTTGCTTTCCCACTATCAAGTGAGTCTGAAACATTTTGCTTAGCACTCCTTCCTCTTTGTTCCCATTGTTTCTCTTTGTACAGAAGCATCCTGACTTGGATAGTTTTCCTTGCATTTTTACTGTTCATCCTGTCTCGACCTCCCTAATCCAATACCCAGACTTGAAGACTTTCCTGTACCAATTATAGAAAGAGCATGCCATTCCTCTTCTCAAATAATGGTTCTCAAATCAAAATGGTTTGCAATTATTTTTAAAGCATGTATTAATTAAGAAGTCTTTGATTGCAAGTAACTGAAACTACAACTCAAAGTCCTGAGCAATAGAAGTTGTTACCAGAAGTTACTGCAAGAAAAGGTTTTGTGTTCTGTTTTGTTTTGTTTTGTTTTTCAAAAGTGAGGAAAGTCATTGTTTCATGTAACCAAGAACTCCAGTGACGGGATTTGGCTTGATCCAGCAGCTGAACAATGCCACCACCACTAGCTTTACGCCAACCCTCTGACCTTAGATGTCCTGTGAACCCTAAGACTTGTTTTGATCTTGAGATGATCTGTAGCTCCTCCTACAGTTACAGTTTCAATTACTTTCAGTAGAAAACTCATAGTCTGTTTCCCCAGTAGCTCAACTAAAATCCCAGTATCCAGTGTAGTTGTACACATCTGTTCCTCATGGCCATCCCTAAAAATATCATTGTGGTTAAGGGGATGGGAGAGATGGATTTCTTAAACCAGTCAGGGCCCTTTGGGAGCTGAAGGAGAGGTCAGTGTTACCCAGACTTCATGGTTAAGATATTTGGGCCACTGTATTTGGAAGAGAGAAGGGATGTTTGAGAGTCAACCAGCAAATGTTGACTACAAAACTAAATCTGTGACATTTATCAGGTTGTGATTCTTCTGTACTTTTTATTCCTTGTAACATCCCACAGAGAATAGCGTAATATTTTCTATATAGCAGGTGCAATACGAATAATGATATTAGAACACAAACATACAGAGATTAAATGCTGAAGACATGCTTGCTGTACAAACTCAATACATTTGAGAATCTCAAGATACAAAGAAAATAAAATTTGGAAATCTGATTTAAACTAACTTGTGATTTAAAAAACTCATTGTGAGCAGAGACCCATGTTTTGTTTTGTTTTTCTTATTTTTTTTACACTTAAAGCACCACACCTTTTGAATCACACTTGGAAAGGACGTTTGGTTCTCTAATGTTTTAATTGTGATTTTATAATTTTATTGGAAGATGAAAATAAAAGTTAAAATATGGCTTTTAAGTAACATGGCTATATATACTGGCTTATCCTAAAGATTCCTGGTTTATGCCTTTGTCCCTGGGAATCTATTAATACTTCCACTCTCAAGAAAGTACTGCTTTATACAATAAATTACATGGTCACTCTAAGTTTGAATGAATGTCAAACATCTATTTTGTGTTCTAAATAAAATTGAAACAAGAAAACTACCTAATCAAATCAAAATAATGTCAAATAATATATACTCTTTGCATAAGTAAAAAAAAGGTAATTCAATTTATCATGTTGTAAGAAATAAAGCATCACTTCTAAAATCTGAAAGAAAACTCATTTAAAGCCACAGCTGTTGTGCTTCAGGGATGTGGATTAAAAATCATCATTATCTTTCTGTTAATACCCTTCCCTGGACCAATCAGTGGTCATATGGTGTTTACAGACCCTGGACACTGAGCTGACTTGAATGGCCTTTGTATTGCAATACAAGCAGATTATGTCTAATCTAAATGCGAGGTGTCCTTTATAGAACAGACAAATCCTAATCCCTCATTTACAAAAGCAAAGCCAGTCCAGTCTCTGATGGCTAGCGAGTCATTTACATTTTTTTTTAAATTTTAAGTGACAGAAATTAAAATTTAAATTCACTCAGTCTAAATTTAGTTTAAATATTCAGAGGGTTTTGAGCTGTGGCTAAAGCACTGTTTTGATAGCCTCAAACAGTCTATTACAAAAATACAGTTCTTTTCCTCCTAAAGAATAGAGATTAACAAAATAAACTGCACCCACTCTTCTAAAAGAATAAAGCGAAGCTTAAAAAGCATCTAATTTCCCGTTTTCTAAATTACTTGAGAGTCCATCTTAAAACCCAGATTAGTTAGCTGCACCTATACGTTATCAGTTAAGCCCTAATAATGTTTTAAAGCCACAGTCTCCAGAAGAGGACTCCCTGAACCTTTCTGGAATGGACCTTTCTGCCTTTTGCCGTTTCCTTACATTCCTATCAAGTCCTACTTAACCATGAAATCTTGAGATTCAGTGCTATTTTCAAAGACATGTGGGGGTAAAGTAAGTCATGGCTTTCACAGTCTGCCAGCCCCAACCTTCCCTTTCACTGTCATCCCCTTCCTCCCAGGACCCTAGAATTCACTGTCAGTATCCTGATGCCATCTCCTTCCTCAGCTCTGCAGGCTGCAGTGAGACTGAATTTGGGGAAATCCTCCTTTTAAAATTTTACATTGTCTCTGTGAGCCATTTTCTCATGACCTGAAAATGAGAGTCTAAAATTAGAAGAGAAAAGATAGACAAAGAAGTAACTGAAGTATGGAAAACAGTTATCCAGAATGTACCTACCACCCTCACACTCATCAGACTTTAGGGTTTGAAACTGTCAAGCAGGAATGGAGTTCAATGTTTAAAATGAACAAGGGAGAAATTTTGCTAGGGCATCAGGAAGGGAAAGAGTATTCCCACAAAGACTGAGATACTCCGTTCTTAACACAACTCCATAGAGCCACAAATCAAACAACAACAAAACTAACAAGGGCTTTGGCACACTCATGGGTTTTCTTCCTCAGAGATGGAGGTGAAAGCCAGGCTCGTTCATAAGAACAAAAAGACACTTCACTCTAACTTGATGACCCATTTCATTCCTGTTAAAATACTCAGACACCACTTCCCCCATGCCCATCCATCTCTATGAAACGAAGAGCTCTATCGATAGCTCTCCTGAAAAGCAAAACTATTCCTCAGCAGAGCCTTGAGGGCATTTACCACACCCACTTAGAGTAGGAGGTCAGTAGCAAAATATTTCTTCACGACGCACAGAATGGATCTGTATCTAAAATGAATGGGTTGGGTTTCTTTTTCATTTGCTTTATATAGCATCCAGGTTAAAATTCTTGCCTAGATTCCTTTCAGTGCTTAGCACCTACCACAAAATATATGCTAAAAATAAATAGCAATGGCTCCTGCGTTGATAATGTAATAAGAAAGGTAAGTTTGAAGCTAAAATTTCATAAGGCACACATTAGAGACCAATTTAGTTGACTTCTGGTTTATGGATCGATTCAGAACACTCAAACCCTTCATCTAATCAACACTTATTAAGTCCCTCCCATGTTCTAAGTACTACAGTGGGCAGAAGACAAATTAGAAGCTCATCCTACCTTTAATGATGTTAAAGAGAGATATATAATTATTTAAGGAGATAAAAAGATATAACACACTATAATGATAAACTCTTCAAACCGCCCTCAATTTACTACAGCCCCCCCATGTACCCCATACCAGGGATACAGTGATTAAAAATACATAAATATGATGGGAGCTTGGGGGCAAGGAAGGCACAAGGAAATCTAGAGGAAAGTTTTGTAGATTTGGGGGAAAATAGTGTTCAGAGAATTGCAAACAGCTAGGTATTTTGAAGACAACATGACAGGAGTTATTAGGAGGGAGGGGGGAACAGAGATTCAGGAAGAGTTCAGATCACAGTGGTCCTTACATGCTTCCTCTCAAAATTAAAATTCTATCCTATGGGCAATGGTAAGTCATTGAAGACTTTTAAGAAAGTATCTCTCTTCCACAATTTCAAAAATTTAATAGCTGATTTCATAACAGCACATACAGCATTTTAAGGAAATGATGACTCAGTGGGAAATTAGTATTTTATATTTATATCTTAAAAATATAAATAATTTATTTGATATACTGAATTTTGACATGCAACATATAAATTAATAATTCATAGTACTATTTAAATAATACTGAATATTCTTTTTAAAAAACTAACCTAAACACATATCTTATAACCAGAACTTCCCACATTTCCTGGCCCCCTAGTATTAAGTGCTACCTATTAAATGCTGCCTTCATTGAGAATACAGTCTACTGCAAATTGGTATTTGAGATATTTTCCAGTTGGGGCTATTACAAATGATGTTGCTGTAAACACTCTGTGCTTTGCAGACATAGATATACAGACTTGTGGAAGTGCTGGGTCTGCCTTAGTCACCTACTGTTTGTAACACTGATACCTTCAAACAGGCAGCAAATAGAAGATAGGGATATGTATGAAACCACAAAAGAATGTAAGAGGCATAAACACATTCTCCAGAGAACATCTAGACCAAAATTTAAACATTATTTGTTAAAGTATGCATCCTTTCACTGTGATATTTCTATCAAACATCATTTAGGGATAATGGCCTTTTATTTGAGCAACTCTTTATTTAAAGTACAACATAAACCCATTTCTGTTTTGTCACTTGATTAAGTAGAATTTTTTTAAAAAATAAATCCTTTATTCAATTTTGTCTTTCAGGTAATTTGCTTCAACATTAAGCAAGCTATCATACTGTGAGTGGCTACATTATGCTCAAAAGAACATACCCAGAGAATCTAACAGGCTTTCTAGAAGAAATGGCTCTTGGTTTTCCTGAAGTTTGAGAGTTTGAAAAATGCACATCATTTGAAGAAGAACTTTAAAAGTTTTCTTTAAAACAGGCCTATGTAACCAAATCACTGGCAACTATATTTCTGAAAATATTTCACAAGACTGCAATGATCTGAAATATATGGGTTTAATGGATTGCTTGTGCTCTAAGCCTGGAAATTTTCCCAGAGATCATCTCATGTTTTTATTCCTAGGATCAATAATGTCAGCAGATGTTAAGGCTTCCTAGCCAAGTACAGTGAGAGAGAGGGAGAGAGAGAGAGAGGAAAAAAAAAAGAATATCAAGATTTCAACAGTCCCCCAAACAGTAGCTCAAAGAATGAAATATATTAAAAAACAAGTTATAAAAGAGTGGGAGTATTTGAATAATAACTACTCAAAACACTTTATTGAGTAACTACATTTTAGTTAAGAAACACAACCAGCTATAAATCATACACACCATCCCACAGTGTTTCCAAATCATTCTAAAATATAATGAAAGACCAAATGTCAAAATGCTTCCCTCATAAACAATTCCATGTCCTTGATAATATTTCTCCACAAAGTTGAAGACACTTCATTCATTGAAAAAGAATTAAATATTCTCCCAGGTTTTCAGTTACTACAATATCTTCTTATAAAATAAAAATCTTCTTATAAGTATCTTCAAGAACATGTCAACTCACTTACTAGAGAAAAATTAAATGAATAACTGGATGTTCACATACAAAAAATTGAATCTAGACACTTAACCTTATACTTTTCACAAACAGTAACTTAAGATCATAAACATAAATGTAAAACACAGAACTAAAACTTCTAGAAGATAACATCGGAGAAAATCTTGTTGACCTTAGACTGGGCAATAAGTTTCTAGATGCAACACCAAAACATAATCTATAAAAGAAAATCTGATAAGTGGAACTTCACTGAAATTAATAGCTTTTACTCCGTGAAGACACCATAAAGAGAATGAAAAGACAAATCACATGCTGTGGGAAACTATTTGCAAAACATGTATCTGACAAAGAACATGTATCCCCAAAATACAAAGAAATCTCAAAACCTAACATAAGAAAAAACCCAATTTAAAAAGGGCAAAAGATCTGAGCAGAAGCCTCATCAAACAAGATAGGCAGATGGCAAATAAACATATGAAAAGATGCTCAACATCATATGTCTTTAAGAAAATGCAAACTAAAACCACAAAGAGATACTACTACATACCTTTGAGAATGGTTGTGATTCTTTTATAATGACAGAAACAATGACAACACCAAAAGCTTCAGAGGATGTGGAGCAGCAGGAATGCTCACTTATTCCTCACAGGGATGTAAAATGGTACAACTACTTTGGAAGACACACAATTTCTTACAGAGCTAAACACAGTCCTACCACTGGACCCAGCAATCATGCTGAAGGATTTACCCAAAGGAGTTGAGAACTTGTGTCCAGACCTGCATGCAAATGATTACAACAGCTTTATCATAATTGCCCAATGTGGAAGCAACCAAGAGATCCTTCAAATAGGTGACTGGATAAAGAAGTGGTCTTATATCCAGACGAAAGAATGTTACTCCGCAATAAAAATAAATGAGCTATCAAGTCACAAAAAGACAATGGGGGAGAGAGGACCTTAAAAGCATATTGTTAAGTGAAAGAAGCCAAGCTGAAGGGCTACATACAACATGATTCCAACTATATGATGTTCTGGAAAAGACAAAACTATGGAGATAATGAACAAGATTAGTGATTTTCAGTAGTTGGGGAGGGAAGGGAAAGGGATAAATAAGTGGAACACAGGGAATTTTTAGGGCAGTAAAACTATTCTGGAGGATACCAGTAATGGTGGTTAATAATAAGCATTTGGCAAATCTCATAGAACAGTACAAAGGGCAAACCCTAATGTAAACCATGGAATTCAGTTAATAGTAATGTATCAATATTGGTTCATCAGTTGTAACAAATGTACCATGCCAATGCAAGATGCTAACAAGAGGGGAAACTGAGGTAGGAAGTATAGGGAACCCTATACTTTCTCCTCTGATTTTGTGTAAACCTAAAACTGCTCTAAAAAATAAAGCCTATTAATTAAA
Source organism: Meles meles (assembly GCF_922984935.1). Classification (NCBI taxonomy): domain Eukaryota; kingdom Metazoa; phylum Chordata; class Mammalia; order Carnivora; family Mustelidae; genus Meles; species Meles meles. The sequence goes on from NC_060074.1 coordinate 75,913,473, forward strand.
AAAGTTAAAGAAATTGATTTTTATTTTTAGGCAGTTAACATTTTGGAAAATATACTATAATACTCATGAAATGGAAAACAAGAAAATTGCACTTGAATCCTGAACTTAAGGTGCCTGGTCTACACAGACGTCCTTTTCTGGCAGTATTAGTTATAATAATGATGATGGATAACAGTTTCTATGCATTTAAAAAGTGCCAGGCACTATGCTTCGGATTTTACTCATTTGCTAATTTAATCCTCACATGACCTTATGAGGTAAGTATTGTTATTCTTTTTTTTTTTTTTTTTTTTTCAAATAAGGAGGCAGGATCTTTCTCCATTCACTTAACTAGTACATGGTAAGCAGGCTGACCTACCCCACTATGCATCTCAGACCACAGGGCAACATTGCATTTTACTACAAAGTATGGATCCAATAAAATTACATGAATATCTCTCAAGGATTCTGACTTTATCAGATTCATTCACTTGAAAAAAAGAAGTAAAAATGAGCTTATAACCTGAATTATGTATTTTTTTAAATCTATCTGTGACCTACAAATACTTGGCAATACTCGTATGAACTGAAAGCATGATCTCCAATTTTCTAAAAGCAGACTCCTTTCAAGCAGATCCCAAGCTTTCATGGCCCAGAATCTGCTCAAATGCTCCTTCCAAGGGAAAAAAAAGAGAGATCACTTTGGTTATGGCAAGTAATAGACACAAAGGTCATGAGTCCATGCCCTGGGCCAGAAGACCAGAGCTGGAGTCTCAGCTGGTCCTGTGCCAAACACATCTGTCTCCTGTGACCTCAATTTCAAGAGACTGAAAAATCTCTTAAGTATCTTCCAGTTCTCTGATTCATGGATTTGGTACCTTATAGATTACTGATTCTTAGGACAGAGAAAAATAACTCAGTCACAAGGCAGGAACAAATTACAGTAGAGTGTAGAGTTTCATTTTAACCTAGGCAAGACTGCTTTAGCCTAACATGGTCAGTGGGTTTGAAGTTCTGTAGCCGAGCCTCTTTCCATAGGCCAGTCTTGGAATAGCTGAGCAATCAGATTAATCAAGCTGCACTAGCATCAGGAAGATGAGTTCCATCTGATATCTCAGATGATTTTGGATAATCAAGGCCCTATGTAAAACAGAAAAAGAGGGAAAGTTTGGCCTTATGCTCTATTTGCAAAGGAATCTCCCTCTTCCTACCAATGCCCTCCTCAGCTGCCTACTCCCTTGCTTCCCCCACTTTACTGGGCACCCATCCCAGGATATTCCTTGAAGTTTCCTATGTGCTACAAAATATTCACCTCTTCTTTTAAAAATGCACCGTCACTACAGCCCTTCTAAGATTTAGAAGGAAAGCAAACAAATTAAGATGAATCAGGAGCATCTGAGTGGCTCAGTTGATTATGTGGCCAACGGAATTTTAGCTCAAGTTATGATCTCAGGGTCATGAGATGTAGCTCCGCATCTATCCGGCTCCAAGCTCAGCAGGGAGCTTGCTTGGGATTCTCTCTCTGCACCCTCTCTGCCCCTTCCCCTTCTTGCATGTTTTCTCCCTCTCTCTCTCAAATGAATCAGCTCTCTGCCTACTTGTGATCTCTCTGTCAGATAAATAAATAAAATCTTTAAAAAAAATAAAATAAAAAAAATAAAAAAATGAATTAATATAAACAAATAATAAAATGAACCAGACAACAGAATAAATGGCTGAAAGGAGCTTAATCTTTTCCAGCTCTTATTTGAATTTTTAAAATGTTAATATACATAAACCTTCCAAAGGAGGAAATTGGAAAAGTAAGAGGAAGTTTTGAGGACTTTAAAATTTTTTGATTAGTTTTTAGTAAAGGAAAGCACTATTCTAAGACACCCTGTCTTTATTACCCAGTCCACTTTAGTTGACCAAATCAGAAAAACAAAACCAGACACCATGCAACCCACCACCCCACTTCTGAAAGATGGCCAAGCCAAATCTGAGCCACCCTGCAAGATGCCAGGGTATGCGTGTTCTTTAGGCTAACAACTTAAATTATCAGCCTAGATGATGTCAAGTATACATTTTATAATAATTATCACATTCCATACTGATAATCAAGGCACCCAAGAATTAAAGTAAGATACACTTAGAGAAAATATTCAAGATACAATCGCAATTAACTTTCATTGCATGAACAAATGCACCGTGTGAACAGCAGAAGGTGTGCTGACATTATCTCCAGTAAGAAATACTTCATTCAATTGAATTTTCTCTGGTTTGGGTCCAAAATGACAACATTACATAAAAAGTCCTTTAAAATTATTTTATGGCTTCTCTAAACTCTGCACAACCCATTATTTTACATTTATCTAGCTAAGCCACCTCGGACACACTGAAGAATGTGTGTGTGTGTGTGTACTTTTCAAACACTCAGATGTTTTGTGCGATTTTCATTTATATAGCCACAATTAAATATTTGACTGCATTTTTCAGTTCCTGGTCCTTTGTTTCCCCAGATGTGCCCTTACTTTTACTATTTCCGGAGAATATAAAGGAAAATAAAATGAATAAAGTGATAATTTTATTTTTCTTTGAAACTATTTCTAGACCTCACAATAAGACACTACCCATAAGAAACACTGCTCTAGTGCTCACTTCGGCAGCACATATACTAAGAAACACTGCTCTAGGGGCGCCTGGGTGGCTCAGTGGGTTAAGGCCTCTGCCTTTCGCTCAGGTCATGATCCCAGGGTCCTGGGATCGAGCCCCGCATCGGGCTCTCTGCTTGGCAGGGAGCCTGCTTCCTCCTCTCTCTCTCTCTGCCTGCCTCTCTCCCTACTTATGATCTCTATCTGTCAAATAAATAAATAAAATCTTTAAAAAAAAAAAAAAGAAAGAAACACTGCTCTACAGAAGATGCGCCCCTAAAAGAAACCAGTAAAAACACACACACACACACACACACACACACACACACAGTATCCGGTTTAAAAAGCAGGATACAATTCTCAGATATAAAGTTAAAAGGCTTAAAATGAAGAGGGGAAAGTATTAATGCCAGAATCAAAACAAGAAGAAATAATACTCTTTGCATGGTCCTTTAAAGTTTTACAAGTGTATTGATATCCATTATGCCCTTTTGATAAAGCTGTCCTATCTACTAATGGTCAGTACACACATTGCTGTCTTATTAAAGTTAAAAATAGTATCTGGTGTTTTTAAAACTGAGAAGTAATGAATATACCTTTTATATAGCTTTGGCTTTTAAACCATGTTAATGTTTTACATATTAATAACCTAAAAATTTAAGGAAGAAAGGATGGAGAGGGGCACCTGAGTGGCTCAGTGGGTTGAGCCTCTGCCTTCGGCTCAGGTCATGATCTCAGGGTCCTGGGATCCAGCCCTGCGTCAGGCTCTTTGCTCAGCGAGAACCCTGCTTCCCCTCTCTCTGTCTGCCTCTCTGCCTACTTGTGATCTCTCTCTGTCAAATAAATAAATAAATAAATTTTTTAAATAAAAGAAAGATAGAGAAAGCAAAATTTATTCTTTTTAATCTTTTTTAAAAGATTTAATTTATTTATTTGACAGAGAGAGAGACAGCGAGAGAGGGAACACAAGCAGGGGGAGTGGGAGAGGGAGAAGCAGGCTTCCTGCCTAGCAGAGCCCGATGTGGGGCCTGATCCCAGGACCCGGGGATCATGACCTGAGCTGAAGGCAGATGCTTAACGACTGAGCCACCCAGGCACCCCCAAATTTATTTTAAACAGAAACAAACCTAATTGTATCTCAAATAGATAACATACCTTTACAGAAGAAAATACAAAAAGAATACAGGTCATTTCTGAACAGAGCTTATGACTTATTTATATCTTCAATAAGATACATTCTAAGAACAACAAGAAGAGCAAAAATGCGCTGAACTTCCTTTGTCTGATACTGGTATTGGTGTAATAGTTCTAAAATTTGGGTAGGGTTATTGTTAGCTACAAATGAGTAACTATTAATATACTGATGTTGTTGGGACATAGGCTTCCCTCTGTAGAAGGGAAACTCAGAAACAGAAGAGGGGAAGGAGAAAAAATAATGCCGTGCTGTTGGATTAGAATTACAGATATCAGTAAAAGCTTGAGCATGCACCTGTGTGTGTGTGTGTGTGTGTGGGTGTGTGTGTGTGTTTACTTGCTCTGCCTACTAAATGGTTCTAGAAGCAGTGATACCATCATTCTGAAAGCAATGATATCTTGGTAACAATGAACACATCTAGTTCCAAGATGGTGGTTTCTGAATATCATGCTCCACAAAAAGAAACCATGAAATTTTGGAGAAATCACTAATTCCTGTTCTGGAGAAGGGAAAATAACAAACTAAGCCTGGACCTTCTGTCTATGCTGGAGAAAAGGAAAAATACTCAAAAATTGGTTGAAAATGTTAGCCTGAATGGGCTCTCAGTAGTCAAATTTGAGACAATTAGAGCATCAAAGTGTATAATGATAGGAGTGGATGAAAACATTATGAATTTCTTTTAAAATCCTTGAATTCATACTGATCTTTTTAAAGGGAGGAAGGGGATGAAAAATTTTCTTTACAAAAGTAAGTCAACTAATGAGGATGGAAAAACCAAGAGAAATAGAAAGTCATTTTCTCAACCACCACAGCAATACCTGATTCTGGAAAGTTCTATCTGTGGGCGCTAATACCATTAGGTGAAAGGCCATTAGGCAACTAGATATTCAGAGTCTCAAAGTATCTCCCCATAGATTATTTATTGATTGTCAAGGGGGAAGATACCTTTACAATAGGGAAATACAGCAGATATACCTTTACCAAATGATGAAATTTAGGGTAAGCCTGATGATAAGTATTAGGGAGGGCACAGACTGCATGGAGCATTGGGTGTTATAAGCAAACAAGGAATCTTGGAACACTCATCACAAAGTAATGACATAGTGCATGGTGACTAATATAATAAAAATTTTTTAAAAATTTTAAATGATTTAGTTTAATATCATCAATATTAGAACAAACTAACATCTGATATAACACCTGATATCATGCATATGAAGGACACAACATCACCAGTGGAGCATTCTTGCCAAATATATTTAACCTAAATATAATTATGAGGGAACATCAGACAAATCCAAATCACAGGAGACCCTCTGGAGTAACCAGCTTGTGCTCTTCAAAAATATCAATACCATTAAAAAAGAGAAGAAAAAGAAGAAGGAGGAGGAGAAGGAAGAGGAGGAGGAGGAGGAGGAGGAGGAGGAGGAGGTGGCAGCAGCAGCGGCTAGGGAACTGTTCTGAATTAAAGGAGAAAACGAAATATGACCATCAAAAATCATCTACGAAGCACATAACTGGGACAATTTGGGAAATTTCAATATAGGCTATATAGTAGATAAAAGTATGACATCGCTAAATTTTCTGGACACGATCAGACAGATGGTGAAGTATTTAAGGGTGAAATGTCATGATGTCTGCAACTAACTTTGAAATGCTTTAGTAAAACAAAACAAATCAAATGTTCACATAGAGAGAAAAGATATAAGGCAAAAAGTAGCCACCACTTGGTGGCTCCATGTGAAGAGTTTTTGCAACTTTTCTGTGTATTTGCAATTTTTTGAAATAAAAAAAATCATTGGAGGAGGGTGGGAACACTTGAGGTAATGGGACACTCTCATACGTGCTTGGTTCCCGAACTCTACGGTCCATGTTATTCAGGCAGGGCTTAACCTAATGGGGCGCGTAGAAACAGGTGCACCACGGTGCCAAGGGGGTGTTGGCACAGGGTGGGGGGGCTGGGAGGGCCTTGGCAAAGGTCTCCAGAATGTGGCATTTGCTGGAACACTTGTCCCTTCTTTACTGTGGTCTTCAAAGCCCTGTATTATCCGCCCACCTCAGTTCTCGAACCCTCCCTCTCCTGCCCTTATGTGTTTTTCCTTTTTCTATTCCACATAACCATCAAGCTCCTCTCACCTTGGACTTGTGTTCTCTGTGTCCTCGGTTTGGGGAGCTCTGCATCCAGATCCCTGCACACTACATACAGTCTTCACATCATGTAGGTCTTGGCCAGGGGTCCCGCCTCAGCCAGAGGGTCCATCCCTAACACCAGCAGATTTGGAACAGCCCTCCATTTCCACATCCTCTCCCAGGGCACCTTACTTAGCATTGTTCTTCGTGCACTTACCCCAAACCACAAGTCAGACATTTTACTTATGCATTTATTTATCAGTTTGTTCTCTCTTCTCCCTTGACACTTGTCTCTCTTGGCCACTGCTGTAACCCAGGGCTTTGATCAGTGCCTAATGTACTCTGTAAACACTAATGGACTCAATGGACCCAGGTGCTAAAACACTGCACAACCCAATGGAGTAAAGGCTGTATGGCTTCTCCTGCGATCTTTACATTTAGAACAGTAAAACAAAAATGCAAAACAAGAGACTCCGAGTCAATAGCCTCTCTCATATTACATTTCAAAGACAATTTTGAGATAACCTGAATCAACACTCTTGGGTTTTCTAGTGAAACAAAAGTATATTTGCAAGCAGTCATGAATCATAGCAAACTGGACGTCCCCCTCCGCGTGAGGCTAAATGAGCGAAGGGATGGAATTGGTGCTTCGTTTGCCCCCAGAACCCCACATACCAGCCAGAAGAAAGCATCAAACCATCAGAGGTGGGAACCTATTCTGCCTTTCCACTTCATTAAATCATAGATCATTTTTACATGTGAGCCACCAGGCTATAAATCATGTGAGACAGAATGAGAGCTAATTAAAGGGTCAGCTGAGCATGTAATTTTGAATTCCTAGGCACCCAAAAACTGAGATTGACAATAAATGTGATAAAACCCAGAATCATTTGTTAACTAATAAAGCAAGAATTTTCAAGCTGCCAACCTGCTAAGCCACATTTTCATATATAAAAGAATCTATATTGAGTATAACTTTTATAGGATAATGAAATTTCAGTCATTTATCCTGGAGTACTTCATTAAAATATACTTAGATTTTAAATTTTTTTTTTTTTTGCTACCAGTTACAAAATATGAGTGAATTGTATTCTCATTTCAGATTGAAGTTCACTCCTGAGATAGGAAACATTGTTAATTGGCATTTCATTGCATATTTCTTCCAAAGCGAGTTCAGGGAAAGCAGGTTAGTCTCCATTTGTCAAGAGGGAAAATGAAAATGGAGTTAGACCAAGATGGCCAAGGTCACTAAACAAGTCAGTAACTGTTCTGAGAGCAGAACCTGAAGAGACAGCTGACTCACCGTGGTTTCCTTCTTCCAAATACACTGCTTCATCTAAAAGGTATTTTGAGGATATTCAAGTTTATGCATTTTATATTTGCATTCCTCATGATGAGGAATTTTCATGTTAGGAAAAAAACTATCTTTCTTAGACACTATAATAAATATCAAGACAACTTTCCTTCTTTTAAAGATCCTTGTAGTTATAAAATACAGCTTGAGATCTAACATGTTGAGACAGCACAGTCAGATATAAATACTAGGTTACAGTTTTTAAAGAAAGGTAGTAACTTTCTATCATTACCATAATTTAATAACCTGAAAAATAAGGTACATCTTCAGAGTTCTTAAATTATTAGAATTTTATCAAATTTAACATTCTCAGAATCCCAACTAAAGGAAATGAGAATTTTACATAGTAAATCTATCTACAGCCTACTTATCAATTCTTTAAAAATAGAAATCTCCAGTATTTTCAAATCCTAGGGTAGAAAAATAAATGTTTCCCTCTGGTGAAGACAGAGGTGAAAAAGGTGGGAATTAGTGAGTTACACAGATCAAGTTTCCAAAGCTGTGCCTGTTTTTAAATCCTCTTTCCACATAACATGATACACACTTCTCTCTGATCAAGTATAGGAAATGCAACAAAATCAACAACCCACAGCTTGAGGACAATGTATTCAAAAGATTGCCTGGACCCTTCCTAATCTTATGGCCCAAGCCTGAACCACTGATCACACCACCAGTACTCCGCTATGTACAAACCAAGAAAACCTGCACAAGGCTTGCTTACATAATAGAGTGGTCTTTTTAGCCCTCATACCCAAATTTTCATGCACATGGAATGCCTCACTTCTGATTCCATGGAAAGTGTGCTTATTATCCTTGGCTACACATCCCCCCAATACCACTGCTGTAATACACAGGCTTCCATCCCCTCTACAACTCTAAAGGAAATGCTTACTGCATTGCCATTTCCAAAAGTAGATTTCCTCAGGAAAAGGAAAGCACATGCTTCTATGGGATGCAAAGCTATATATAGATAGATATATAAATATCTATATGGCTGGATCTACAGCAGAAAATAGCAAAGAAGAACATTGGAAGCTTCACGATTTCTCTAGTCTGTCATATTGGAGCACTATACACTCTTCCTAAGAAAAGAATCAGTAATTTAACATTTGTTTTCATGGCCAGAATCATGAAAGAGGAAATTAATTTACATAAAACTACATTTAAAATTTTGCATAAAAGAAAAAATAATATGAATAATAGACTAAGAGTTAAATATGAGTTATTACTATAAACAAGAAAAATGGCTTTTTGCTGCTCCTAGCAAAGGCTCACATGAAAGTCCTTTCAGTTTCAATGCTATGTACTCTATACTGATTCAAAGAACACAACCATTTGGAGGAGGAAAATGATCTAGGATTGGCATTCATACCTGGGTTCTTTCTGGAGAATTCTTCTCCTGAAGAAGATTAATGCTTAACTCTAGAAGAGAACTGCTTAGTTGTGGTCAATAGCCTCTTACTCATACTTAAGAATTCTTTGGGGACTTTTTTTTTTTTTTTTAGATTTTTATTTATTTATTTATTTGACAGAGAGAGATCACAAGTAGACAGAGAGGCAGGCAGAGAGAGAAGCAGGCTCCCTGCTGAGCAGAGAGCCCGATGCGGGACTCGATCCCAGGACCCTGAGATCATGACCTGAGCCGAAGGCAGCGGCTTAACCCACTGAGCCACCCAGGCGCCCCTTTTTTTTTCTTTTTAAAGATTTTGTTCATTTATTTGTCAGAGAGAAAGAGAGCACAAACAGGGCGAATATAGGCAGATGAGAAGCAGGCTCCCCACTGAGCAAGGAGCCTGATGTGGGACTCAGTCCCAAGAACCCGGTATCACGACCTGAGCCAAAGGCAGATGCCCAACCGACTAAGCCACCCAGGTGTCCCTCATTTTGAGACTTACTAAAGACTAGCTGCAAAAGCTGTAGCCACTGACCCATCCAATGAATCCTGGTCTGTTTCTTCCATTAACATCCCAACGTGCCTATCCCCATGGACTTTATCAGAGAGAACTGTGCATAGATGGAGTCTTTCCTACCACCCAAAACCAAACCAACTTAGAACTCTCTTCCACAAATTTTCATTAGTCAGTGAACTAGAAAATTTTCGAGTCAATGAATCACAAAAGAAATGGCCCTTCTTGACCAGAAAATGAATATTATCCTTATTCTAAAGTTACTTTTAAATGTAATATTCTATTTTATAATGTTATGGTACCATTTGATATATGATATGATACTATATGATATAAAGTACCATACCATATGATATAAAGTAAAACACAAAAATGGACATTTTGTGGTAAGTGTCTGTGCTTAGTTCAATTCCTCATCATTGAGATTTTTCATAGATGCTAAAAAATCTAACTGTTTCAGATTGCCATTAGGGTCCCAATAGGAAAGAAATAATATATTCAAATAGGGAAAATCTGAAGAGAGTTTATTTTTAAAGGACCATTTACAACTGTAGAGTCAGATGTAAAAGAACCACAAGGATACACAGAAACAAGGGGTATGAGTGGGGATGGTGTTACAAACCCCCAGAGAAGAAGTCAGTTGCCTAAACCTGGAGAGCAGAAAAGACCGTGAGGGAGGCCATGTTGAGAGAGGCAGTGACCAACACAGGACAGTCAGCCTGTGGTATCTTTCCAGGGTAGGGTCTAGGAAATAAATGCTTTGATCTCAGTCTCCTCCTTCTCTCCTATCTCCTGCCGGCATTTTTCCATTAGCCAAACCCAAGTGTAAGAAGGCAAAGGATTCCATAGATGTGGTCCATACAAGTCAGCCTCCTAGAGCAGAGAATTAAGTAGACCAGGACTAGCGTGGATCCAGAGGGACAAATGGAAGGTATCCACAGGCAGAAACAGACCACACAATACTTTCTTTCTAAGATTAGATTAGATTATAGATATATTTTCAAAACATATAGAATCAAGGTATTCCCATGGGACAGGAACAGATGCAAGATCCCCATCACGGCTGGTCTTGTTGGTCAGGGTCCCTCAAATAAGCATATAAGCACTAGCAGTGCAAGGCACAATGTTGCTGAGTAAGAAACTGTTGCTCATTTCTTGCCATACCAGGTTAAATCCATATTCAGGAAGATTTTGACAAGGTCCTCTGAACACGATGCAAAGAAGTCTGGATTGTCTATGGGCAGATTGAACTACAGAAGTTCTTTGATCAGAGCAATGCCGTGACTGTATCTTTGTTTAGAAAAATTTCTTTGATGGCATTATAGCATTGAGATTAGAAGAGGACACAAATGAAAGTAGGAGACTGCACAGAAAGCCATTACAATCATCCAGGAGAAACATGTTCAGTATTGTCATTTTGTGGTCTATACTTTTAAAAATAGCTGGTGCCTAAAACTTTGTGATAGGTAAGGAATGATACAAAATTTGTTCTTTCAACTTTGAAGTTTCTATATCCTCTCACTGATTTCTCTTGCTGCTTGAATCCTAGCACCAGTCATTCACCAACTCCTGTTGAGTTTAACTTTTTAGCATCTCTAGAACCTATCTCTTCTCTCTGACAATGCTTTGATAAAAACCACATTTACCACGGAGACTAGCATTTCTCAGATTATGTACAAACTGTACTTGAGGTTACCATGAAAAATAATTGCTTTCTTGACAAAGACTTTGGGGGAAATCCTGAGATAAACACACTTAAATAGTTTGTTTTTACAACTTATGAGTTCCTAGAGAGGGGGACGAGAGGCAGCAGTTTTCCCTTTTCATGGAAAACCTAGGGACATCTCCAGGGTCAGTGGTGCACCTCAGAATATAGACTGCAAAATGCTGACATGGACAAACTAAGGTTTTTCTCATATTTCAGTAAAACTTCATTGAGTCTGCTGACTTTTCTGTATTTATTGTCCCCAGGAAAGAGATTACATAATATAAAGCAGAAAAGAAGGTAATCATTTCATGCAGGTTGAGTTTCAAACATTAGGAGAACTCATGGGCAAGAGATTTGGAAGAATATGATGAGTAAGAACAAAGTTTCCTACATTCAGACTAAATAAAAGGGAGAGAAAGGGAAATAGTTAAAAAGTAATCACAGAAACTTTTGACCTAAGTTGAGTACCTGGAAAGGGGGCCCAGGTCCCAGCCCACGCACCAGCCTTTCACTGAGCCCTGATGGAAGGAAAGGTAACAGAAACCCTAGGAGCTTTGGTGGATCTAAGAAGTTTGGGAATCTGTACCTTCCTGGGAAAATGGAGCCCTAAGAATAAATTATAACTTTGTAAATAAATGGCTGAAATGTACTATATCCATGTCTATATAGGGGTTTCTCAGTATCAGTAATAATAACATTTTGATGCCCCAAATCTTTGTTTTTAAGGACTATCCTGTGCTTTATAGGATGTTTAACAGCATTGCTAGCCTGTATGCACCAGATGCCAGGAACATAATCCCCTTCCCCACTTGGGAAAATCAAAATGTTTCTAGACATTGCCAAATGTCCTTGCGGGGAGGGGAGGCGGGTGGGATTCCCAGTTACAAACAACTAGCTAGGTGCAGAGAGTCCTAGAGAGCTTCAAAAGTTTCCTCCTGGCACAGTATTGTCTGCAAATAGCTGAATGAAACATTCTGGAGGTTCTAGAGCAAACTGCAGGATGACATGTTAGGATCAGATGGGATAGAAAAAGAAATCAATGGCTGTGGATGCCAGAGAAGACTGTCACTCCCAAGGACAAAATGGTAGGTTCCCCATGGATACCTCCGAATCATATCTGCACTGGTTAAGAACAAGGATCCAGGAGCAGAGCAGTCGGTGCGCTAACCATGTTCGAATCCCAGCTCTAGGCATTCAGAGCTGTTTGACTTTGGCAAATCACTCAACTTCTAGGCCTGTTTCCTTATTTATAAGATGGAGATCATAACAGCATATACCATGTAGGGTTACTATAGTAATTAAATTAATTCAAATTTTTAAAGGACCTGCTCTTTACATAACTAAATTTTGAATAAGTGGTGGCTTTTACATGTATAGAAACACTCCCTGGACTTAGATCTTAGAGAAGGAGAGTACAATCCTGAATCATATAGCTTAGTTTCTACCATCAAATCAAACAAGGCTCACAAGAGAAACTGAAATTCCTAGAAAAAATGAAGTTATTTTCACACTACCAATTTGTGTTTAGAAACTTCTCACTACATCAGCTCTCTGCATCCAGTCTAACCTCTGTCTCTGTGTATCCCTCCGTGTATCCTCATACCACCATTGTGATCTTTATCTCAGATCTGATCAGGTAATGGGCATGTGATCAGTTGTGGTCACACAGAGATGTCCCAAGAGTTTAAGGCTCTATGGTGGAGGGTATGGCATCAAAGTTCATTGAGTTTCTATGTAAAATTTTATTTGAATAAGTGATCTGTGTTCCTAAAAAACATTTGAAAATCATTGGCCCACAGAGATTCCACCAGATGGCAGTCAAACCCACCCATGAGCAGACTTGCCCATCCATCCAGCTGTTCATAAACACAACCCCAGGATCCAGAGGAAGAAAATCACTGGTAGAGAGCACGTGTTCTATTAACTTCATGGTTTTGCACATGCCAGTTCACCTGCTTGGCATACCTTTCTCTATCCCCTACAGATGTGATATCAATGAAGGGATCTTTTGCTGGAAATATGCTCAGATTTGCATCTTTAAAAGAAAAACTCCTGGACTGCAGGCCTCTCCTCTGGTGCTGGGGGCCCTGCTTCACATGCTGTAGGATTTTTGGCCAAGGCTGGGGATCCCTATGATAAAATACATGGCTTCCCCAAATGTATCACACTCCCTCACAACATGTGGCTGCAGCTCTGGGGTGCCCCGGAGATGTAGATCACCCTTGGATCCACTGACTCTAAGAAAGCAACCTCTTTCTTTTCTAGTTCCCTGCTTACCTTTCTCCCCTGAGGCCAGGGGAGCACATAGGCCTGGCTCCCTTCTTGGAAAGGGAAAAGAAGTACACACCTAGAGCGAAACAAACTGTCTCACGGGAAATCACGATTCTACCTGCATGGGTATCTCAGGAGAATCACCACTTCCTTCTTCGTATTTTCATGAATAAATTTAGTTCTGTGGTAAGAATATACCACTAAAAAAAAAAAAAAAAAAAAGTCGGCTCTGGACCCGCATTTATGTTGAAGTGCCGTTACAGAAGTTAAGCTGCGGTACAGGTATATGACACACAGCAGCAGCCTGCATTTCCAGATCTTCAACGCCGTTTATGCTAGGATCAAAATGCTGCTCTTTCCTCAAGAGGGTCACCATTCATTGTCTTCACTCATGCATCCATGTCCATACCCTTTCGGTTCAATGCCACAACACATCAGATCACCTTCTCCTCTGTCCCATTTGGCAGCCAGTCTCAGGACTGCTGCTGGTTTTCCATCTGTCAAACTCGATCTATCTTCAAAAGAGAGGCAGGGCCTGGAGAGCTGGCTGAGCAAAGAACAACGAAGGCAGACTGATTTTGCCCTGAATTTGGTCTTCTTTGAGGGGAGGAGGAGTCCTAATAATATGGAAAATTCCCTAACAGGGCCTTACTTCCTGGCTCTGTGAGAGTCTGGCTAGAATGGAGCTTCCAGCCTGGGTGAGAACAAGCCCATACGGTGAACAGCTTTTGCAGCTGTTCCTTGCCCAGCCGTGAAGATTCCTCTTGACCTGCAGCAAGAGGGTCAAGTGAGGTAGCAGCCATTTTGAACAATTCTGTAGAGTATGCCCACACTCCTTGTGGCATCAACAGAACATTGACCCAGAGAAGACAGCCGACCCAAGCGAGCCAGTTAGACGGAATGAACATCCTTCATAACTGCCATAAAGGTGGAACCCATCGAGATGGGCTCGTTCATTTGCTAGTTATAAAACCGAGGGTAAGGCTTTTAAGCTCTTTTAACTGATTTGTCTGTGGAAAGAATAGTCTGAACTAGATTATGTTTAAATTTCCTTTTCTACTCTTACATTATGGTTTTTGTGATAAAGGTGAGTTCTAGAGTCAGTGAGGCCCGGGTTCAAGGTCATGTTTTGTCAGGTACTAGTCTGATGACCTAGAAAAGTGCCTCAGTTTCTTAAGCATCAGTTCTGTCATGTGTAAAATGGGAATAACGATAATGCCTATCGTGCTATTAAATGATATAATACATGTTAAGTGCTTAAAACACTATCACACACAGTGGGGCAGCCTATGGTCTCTGGTTGCTATTGTTATTGTTGTTATTTCTATATGGAACATATTTGAAATTAAAGAAAAGTAAGGAAAGGAGGAAAGAAGGAAGTCGGGGTGAAAACATCATTTTTTTGGTCAAAGGAATGCTTTGAATAAGAAGATCAATCCATTTGGCTTATCATTAGTTCAAAGAGGTGGGGGAAGGGTAGACAAAAAAATCAGTATGGCCCTCCAGGTGCATAAAAATGCACAGAATGTTTAATTGTGACCTTAAGGAAAAAAAGAAGGGAACACTATTGATCCCAAGCTCTATTACTCTCAGAACCTCAATTAAAATCTAATAACAAAGGGTATTCCAAATACAAGTAGCACTGGGTACAATCATAACTCTCCAATGAATGATAAACTATTCAACTTGGAGAACCATGTTAAGACTTAATTTGTCCTTTGCTTTTCTTTGTGGCCTTGTCTTGGTGACATGTACCATATTCGTACATGAAGGCCATTCCTTCCTTTAAATATCAAAAGTGTAATGCTACTACAACACCACACAAAATGGATTATCTCAGATCCAAATGATTTTCTCAATCCAGAGACTACTTGAACACCCCAAAGGCAGTAATGGTTTGAGACTCTCAGAAGAATATGGTGGTGCCTGGGTGGCCCAGCGGGTTAAGCCTCTGCCTTCGGCTCGGGTCATGATCTCAGGGTCTTGGGATCTGGCCCAGCGTTGGACTCTCTGCTCAGCAGGGAGCCTGCTTCCCCCTCTCTCTCTCTGCCTGCCTCTCTGCCTACTTGTGGTCTCTGTCTGCCAAATGAATAAATAAAATATTTAAAAAAAAACAAGAACCTAGGCTATTTTAGAAAATTCTTCTCTGTATAGATGGTATGGTCTGGTAGCAATTGAGGACATAAATTTACTTGAATAGGTAGCCTTATCCCAGTTCAATTCTTTTTTTTTTTTTTTTTTTTTGACAGAGAGAGAGATCACAAGTAGGCAGAGAGGCAGGCAGAGAGAGGAGGAAGCAGGCTCCCTGCGGAGCAGAGAGCCCGATGCGGGGCTCGATCCCAGGACCCTGAGATCATGACCTGAGCTGAAGGCAGCGGCTTAATCCACTGAGCCACCCAGGCGCCCCTCCCAGTTCAATTCTTTGGTGAGTGAATGATCTGACTGAATATGATGCAATGAATGGAAGAAGGTGACAGAATATAAGACGGGTAAGATATGAAAATAAATAAGTAAACCAGGGCCTGCATAATGTGCCACCCTCAAGAGATGCAAAAGCTCAGCAATCAATGGACTGCGGTCAGTGAAGGCAGTTGATCCAGGGTACTTCAACCACAACAAAAATGTCATTCTGCCTATACAGGTGAAAGCAAGTGTCACTGAAATTGATGGGGCCAGGGATCAAAGATAAACCCGTCATACAAAGGGCATGTCCCAGCTGCCTCTCATACAGAAGAGCTATATGGATCACATGCATATTTTCACATCATATTTGCGAAGACTTTCAGCTCCAGTTCTATTTTCTGGGCTTGTGGGTGCAAAGCTACACATGCACAAATGACCCTCTCAGATGGTCACACTAGGAAACTGGCAAGAGTTTCCTTATTTGGGGGATCCCAGGGACCTCCTAAGGAATGCAAGAAGTCAATCATCTGTGATCCCTATTTACAACTTGACATCAGGTGCCCTAGAATTCAAAGTATGTTTACAGTGCTCTTGCACATCTTTGAACAAAATGAGTCCCTACTGTCTGTCCCATTCAACTATCTCAGCACTGTTGACAGCTGTCGTGTCCTATGGCTGCCAGGACTTTTTCAAAGCCAACTTGTTCTTCTGCAAGATGAAGAAAGACAAAGGGAACATTTCAAAGATTCTCTTCTTAGCCAATATTCTCTCCTGTGATATACTTGCACACGGTAGTGACTTTTAGTTGTGGAAATTCACCTGAGACGAGTTAATGACTTGCTGACTATCCAAAATAGTAATTTGCATATGGTTATGTCCCAAATTTTGTGTTATTCAGTTGCTTTTATGTTTACATTTTAAGACTGTGTTCTTGTAAAATATCTAGCATGCCTATTTTCAAAATTTGGAACTTAAGAGGCTCCAACAGCCTTAGGATTCTAAACTCATCTCAGAAACAGAAAAGTTCAGATTTAATCTAAATCATCCTAATCACTCGGATGTCTAATCAGAGATGCTGCCCACTTGTCCTGTTACATTTGCATATTTTTAAGTGGGAATTTGCTTCTGTATGGTGATATTAGGAAGGAGTTTGCTCAGGAGCTAAATTATAAAGCCTTTAAAAGAGATGAGCACTCTATAGCCTGCTTACCTGTTTGTGGGGTTCTATATAACCCTTCAAAAGGCTTGGGAAGAAAACTCAGTCTGTTTTACTTCACATATAAAATCAAGTAAGTTGCCCCAAGAATATAAAATCAAATAAAATATAAAATCAAGTAAGTTGCCCCAAGACTGCTTTGGCATGTTTTTCCCTTTATACAGTGGCCTCTCCGTGAACCCAGAGGGCTGGACCCTGTGTCAGAAGCATGAAGCAGAGAGGAACCTTCAGGAGAAGCAGAAGGTGCCACCCCATTACTGTCCTCAGACTTCGATGTGCAAGAGACACACAGAGAGGTTTCAGACAGAGATTTGGATGCAGTAGGCCCGACGTGGAGACTAAGATTCTGCATTTTTTATCAGGCTTCCAAGTGACGCCCACACTGCCTGTCCCTCGGCCAACCCTGGGCAGCTGGGACTCCACTCTCCCTGGCCAGAACCCAGTCCTGCTCTGCCACTACTGAGTTTCATCACCTTGGGCACATCAGGTAGCTTCTCAGTGCTTCTGTTTCCTTTTCTATAAAACCAGACAAGAAAGAGAGGCCCTTAGCGACTTCAGGGAGTGGAAGAGAATATGGATGAATAACTTCAGGTGCAAACATTGTGAAAAAAGTTTAAGGAGCTACTCAATGACTTTCAAATCACAGAAGGACATAAAGATAACTGCTCCTGAAACCAGCCAACTGGATGCCATTACTTCAGTTTCAAACTGCTGTTCTAGTGACTGCCCTTGCACCAGGCTCCCGTTGACTACCTGGCCTTTAGCACAAAGTTATTTCTGAGCAGACCCCATATTACACCTTGCACAGCAGTGGTCCTCTGGAAAATTCTTCTTCCGAAGTCCTGAGTTCCATTAAAATACTCTCAAGACACTAAGTTATTAAATTGAATCTTTGGGAGGAACAGAAGATAATTTTCCATGCTTATATAATTTATAGTTTATATAGTTCTGTTTACTAAAGTTTACCAATTGCTACCTGCTTGTTTTATGTGTGATTAAAGTTAGACCTGGCCAAAATAAACTCTTTGTCCATTACCACAAGAATCAATAAGGGTGGAAACAGGCCTGGAAGCACTGTGTTTAATTCCCTTTTGAATCTGATTGTCTCTGCTCCACATTGGGAGACATTCTCCTAACCTTTTCCTTCTCCCCAAGTTCTTTGAAAGTTACCTGTAGCCGTTCTCTGTTTTTTGGCCACAGATGGTGGTGGTGCCATTGGACCAGAGCAATACTGAGCCACAGGAAGAGAAGACAATTGCAGAAGCAAAAAAGAAGCATTCCTCATAAATGAAGCAGAAGGGACTGGAACCAGTAGCAGGTCATTCCCCCATCTGTCCCCTCAGAGGAGACTCAGGAAAGAATCACCAAAATACCTCCTGGGTTTCCAGGACTAAGCTCAGAGACGCTGTTATTTATTTTAATCCGTTTTCAAGAGAAGATCTTTTTGAAGTCTACCACCACAAACTGGCCACCCTAGAACTAGGGTAACTGCTTGCCATATGATCAGGAACAGCTTGGATGCAAGGTCTATGATGGCACACAAGCTCTAGAAAGAAGCCCATAAGCAGGAGGCAAGATCTGGACCTCAAAGGAGGAGCTGCTCATGAAAGGAGCCAGCCTGGATGCAGACTGATTAGTTGTGAGAAAGTGGTCATGGGTCCCAAGCATGGAATGAATTATGGAGTTGTGTGGAGAGAAATGGGCTCAGGGAAGATTTATTATGCTCCATTTCCACTCTGCTAGCAGGCTGCACAGAGTCTCTGAGGTGCAGATTTACTCAGGATTGAAATTTTACATCCAGGGACGCTATCTCAAATAATCTAATTTGGTGAGATGAGAAAATCACATATCGTAAAACTATCATCCCTTTTCAAAAGCCCATATAAAAGTTTACAGGCTGTTGAGGTATCTAGCCATAGCGTGAGTGTCTATAATAGGCGACATGGAGACAACAGACTTAAAGATGAAATTATTTTAATAAGCAGTGTTACTCCTCGGTATGTGCAGTTTGCTCTTTACAACCTGAACTTCATAAATTTTTATAAGGTGTCTATTTACTGTCAGGCTCGGGAGCTGCCATGTCATTGTTGCTCAGTCAAAGCTTCTTCAAATAAAAGAATCTTGGCTGGATGTGATACATTACATGATATTAAGACAGACGACCCCACACCCACTTCCTGCGTCTCCTCAATAACATTCATGTCTTCCATGCAAATGTTAAAATAAATCTATTCCTCATCACTGTGAAGTGGGTTGCTCTTTTGGCCATTGTACATGCTAGAGCAGAATGTCTCAGCAGGAAGGGACCTTGACTATCCTCTACTAATTCTCAATGGAGGAGAAAGGATGTGCTGAGCACAACAGAATCATGCCAAGAAAACTTCTTCAGGAGTTGCATGTGGGTGTCTTTCAGAGGTTGGAGGAAAAAGGGAAAAAAGAGAGAAAGGGAACTATTTCCAAATAACCATTATCATTTTCTAAGGGCTCATTATGTTTCTGGGGCAAGATTAGCATTTCATACATGTGATCTCACCGAGTCCTTGCAGCTCTCGAGGTCTAGAATATTCTGGCCATTTTGCAGGATAGGCATCTTTAGCCTTGAGAGGTTTATAGTTTTCCCAAAGCCATATAGCGGGAACTCGACCCCAGGGTGTCAGAGCCCAGAGAACAGTGTTTTATCCCAGTGCCACCTCCTGGCATGGCTTCTCCTGGTTGTTCTGGATTCTTGGTTCCCCAGGAGAATACTCAGCAGAGAATACTAGGCAAAGGACCTCAGGAAACTTCAGAAGGGAGAAGAGATTAGGAATTACAGTATTTCAGAATGAGCCCCTGTAAATGGTCTGGATAAACTCCTCACAATACTGAGAAGAAACAATGAGGTGCTCACAGAACTAGTTAACAGCAGGAACAGGATTTCCTCCTCATCCCATCAGTAATGCTGCCAAAGGCAACATATCTAGTTGGGCTCAGGAAGGGGTTGCCTAAGAGGTGGTTTTCGTTTCTCTAATTTTGGGGATTTTTTTCACTTCACTCTCTTCACTAGACTTCCCCTGAAATAGAATAAATGGAAAAGGTAATTAGGGTGTGATTAGGAATGGAAATGCATGGTTGGGAGAAGAAAGAATATTCTGCTATATTTCCTTACCTTGAAGATAAAAGTCATCCCATGTATTTCTTTAGGGGAAGAGGTATGATGGGAGGAGAAATCTAATACTCAGTTAACCAACATCAGTTTTTACTATTTGCCAGATACTGGGATCGACACTGACTAGATGAATCAGTCAAAGGGATCTGTTCTCAAAGAGCTTACAGTCTAGTGAGAAGAATCAGTACAATTAGTATGAACCTGATCACCACAATCTAATAGTGCAGGCATCAGAGAGGAAACAGAA
Organism: Meles meles; assembly: GCF_922984935.1. Taxonomy (NCBI): domain Eukaryota; kingdom Metazoa; phylum Chordata; class Mammalia; order Carnivora; family Mustelidae; genus Meles; species Meles meles. The sequence continues at coordinate 75,933,658 of NC_060074.1, forward strand.
GTGATATGAAAGGTTAGCCAGGGGGCACCTGGGTGGCTCAGTGAGTTAAAGCCTCTGCCTTCAGCTCCGGTCATGATCCCAGGGTCCTGGGATCGAGCCCCCCATCCCTGCAACGGGCTCTCTGCTCAGCAGGGAGCCTGCTTCCTCCTCTCTGCCTGCCTCTCTGCCTGCTTGTGATCTCTATCTGTCAAATAAATAAAATCTTTAAAAAAAAAAAAAAGAGAGAGAAAGAAATGTTAGCCAGGAGCTTAGCTCAAGGCGGATGCGTATGCAGGACACCTTTTGTGATGTCATCGAAGATGCAGGAAAGCAACTGCAGAACTCTTGCTAAGATAGGACGTGCTGGGATTTTGGTCTTTTGGCTGTTAAATGAGATGATGTTCTGGACATGATAAGTGCTCAAGTCTAACTTGCTTATAAAGCTAGGGGGAAGATGAGGTAATTATTTTTTCATCTTTTAAGGAGTCTAGAAACACCTCTTCACCTCTTCACCTACCTATTTTCTTATATGTCCCCCTCCCCTGCCTATGGTCACTCCTCAAATTATTTTACCAATAATGCCAAAAAGCAGGGATGCCTGGGTGGCTCAGTTGGTTAAGTGGCTGCCTTTCACTCAGGTCATGATCCCAGAATTCTGGGATCGAGTCCCACATCGGGTTCCTTGTTCAGCGGGGAGCCTGCTTCTCTCTCAGTCTGTCTCTCTCTCTCTGCTTGTGCTCTCTTTGTCTCTCTCTCTCTCTCTGACAAATAAAAAAGTAATCTTTAAAAAAACCAATAAATCCAAAAAGCAGATAGATTACAGTGGTCAGCCAAGTTGAGCTTCCACTCAATCTTGGAATTCCTTATCTGTTGTTTCTGGTAGCTGATCCTCTCACGTGTCACATACTTTCCTCTGGAACAAGTGTGAAACTTCAAGGCCACTATTGAACAGTATAAATCATTAGAAAGTTCTCTCTCATATTGAATGGAAATCTGCCTCCCTCCAATCCCACCCACTGAATCTAATTGTGCCTGCTGGAACTTCAGAAAAGTGAATCTGTGTCTTTGTCCACATGTCATCCCTTTGAGGATTCGTAGGCAGCTTCCATGTCAGTTCAAAGCCCTCTTATCTTGCACCAGATGGTGAAACATGTGCCTTGTCCTATTGCTAAAGGAGGTTAACAATGGCGGCATGGTGGTGGGGACACTCACAAAAATTCTGCTTTGTATCTTTCCTCATGCTAGGCTGTTTCAAGTGGCTTCAATCAGTGCTGAAATCATGTTCTTAGTGCTTGTTGTCTCATGGTCATAACAAGGGTTCACGGAAACAAAAAAGTGGGCTAGTCCGAGAGGCCTTTGGGATAGCACAATATCCTCAACTAAGCACAGGTCCAAGAGATGATGAAGAATCCATCCCACGGAGGGCCTCTCCATCAAGCATCATTATTAGCCCTATGGAACAGTTCGGATGTTGTCTTTTAAAAGCTTTTCCTAATGTGAGAAAAATAAGCTTGCCATGTCACCAGTAATCATCTCTTGAAAAGATCCTTGAAGTTTGACACTACTATCTCCTCGACGCATAATTCCCTCTCACATTTAATTTGATTGGTGATGGATTCCAGGTAGATGTAATACCTTTTTTTTTTTTTTTGCCAGTCCACCCAATCTCACCAACCCCTGCCTCTTTTGGTTACAAGGGAGCCTTCCTTATTGTGGAAGAAAGATGTTAACATCTAGGAGGACTGTGTCAGGACTGTGTCAGATGTAACATGGTTCCATCAAAACACGAAATAGGAATGAGGAGATGTCAAACTTTTTTTTTTTTATGTATTTATTTGACAGACAGAGTTGACAAGTAGGCAGAGAGGCAGGCAGAGAGAGAGAGGAGGAAGTAGGCTCCCCGCTGAGCAGGGAGCCCGATGCGGGGCTCGATCCCAGGACCCTGAGATCATGACCTGAGCTGAAGGCAGAGGCTTTAACCCACTGAGCCACCCAGGCGCCCCGAGATGTCAAACTTTTAAGCCACCTTACTTTCAATCAATCTCTGAAGTTTTATAGATAAAGGGTTATTTACAAGACAGAAAACTATTGCTCAGATTTTAAAGCAATCAATGACAAAGTTGTTCACAATATAATACTTGATCATTTTTAATGTCACTTTTGTTCATTATTTTATATAGGAACACTAAAACATTCTCTAATTTACATTTTTAAATGGGTCTATTGAAGTACATGGCCTGGAGACAGACAGAACTGTTACACATACACAGTAATTTTCTTGCTACAATTCTTGATAATTCAGAAACGTGATTTCCAGAATTCAAATATTTCTAAAGATCGGGTTGCCTCTCCCCCATGCCAGCCAAGAGTACATTATACTGTTCCTTCTTCCAAAACACTTTAAGAGGAAGACAACAGATCTGAGAACCTGTGAAATTCTCGACAAATTTAAAACCTGCTTATGTAAGCTATACACAGGGAGGCAAGAAAGCCTTCAAGGATTGGAAAAGGCTTAACGGGGTCTCTCTGGCAGGCCAGCAGCAGTCTGAACATGTGCCTTCACATTCGTACGTTTGGCACCATCATTTGGGTCTCTATTTGGCAGCTGTGGAAAGGAGAAGACAGGAAGAGCCCAGAGAGAAAGGAGCCTGTGTTTCCCATTATAAAACCACAAGGACAGGAGAAATGGCTGTTCACAGGCTGCAGAAAAAGGAGGAGCCTGGAGGCATGAGAAGGAGGAGCCGTTGCTGACATTCAGGAGTCATGGCGGTCCCTGTCCTGGCCTTATGGTTGCTACAGCCCATGTGGTCACCACAAGCAATGGAGCCACCAGAAGCTCTGACCCGTGCAGGCAAAGGCTAGCTCCACAGAGCACTGGCTAGAGAACTTCAAGGCAATCATCATCCTCTGCAAAGCAAGGGAAAACCCAGGCTCTAAGACCGCACATCCCAACTCTTTTTTATTTTTTTTTAGTTTAGTAGTGTTAGGCTTGGGCCTTGGAATTTGACTATCCCGAGTGAGCTCACAGGGATACTGAGGCAGGTGGCCAGTGGTCCCCACGGCTATGGAGAACCACAGTGTGCTAAAACCCATGGCTGAAGGCCCCAGGTAGTCAATGAGAGAACAGAGCCTTGTTCTCTAGAATTTGCACATGACAGGCTCACATGGGTGACTCAGAGCAGCTTAAGCAAGGAGTGCCCTGTGGTTAATGCATCACAGAAGAACTGAGCTTGGCCTGTTCAACTGGACTTTTACTAAGAACCACAATAACTGTGAAAGGCATCCCAAGCTGAGAACAAGTGTTCCTCTAGAGAACTAGACTGTTTGATCTGTGAATCAATTGGGACACTTACAAAATATTTTAGTAAAATATTTAGATTAGTGGGTCCTGCCTCAAGACCTGGTGAGTCAGAAAACTTCAAGGGTGAATTACAGAGATCTGCATTTTTTGTAAGCCCTCCAGGGATTCTCTTACATGCTAAAGTCCAAGAATCACGGTACTAGAGACATTTTTAGGATCAGCCCAGGACCACAAGCATGAGACACAAGAAGAAGTTTATGCAAAAGACCAAGACTAAGATTTTCTGAGTCCTGATTATTTTATTGCTGTGGAAATAGACTGACCTTTAAGAACCATACATGTAGCAAGTATATATATATGTATAGACTTAAACTCCTTGGTAATCCTGCATATAGTTTATCAATTACGGTTTCTTTGTTTTTTGGGGTTTTTTGTGGGTTTTTTGTTTTGTTTTGCTAATTATTTTGTTGTCTAAATTCCAAATTAGAAAATCCAACGCAGGTGCTAAAATAAATGCATGTGAACCCAGGAGGATTCAACTATAATTCACATGCCCAAGAGACTGTCCTTGAATGAGTCCACTCTGGTCACAGACCCTCGTTCCATTTGCTGGCTCCTATACCTAGGTCACTCTGATTTAGGTCACTTTCAGACATTCCAGGTTCATACATGAGTACCAAGTTCAGGAAGCACATCGTGTGGAAGCTACATCTTAAGCCACTGGATCTTTTCATAAACCCTACAGCCTGAGTTATATACTTTGTTATTAAAAATCCATCTGTGCCTCACATGGTTAAATTGTCTAGAGCCCTTGTAGGGCTTACAATCCCACACCTCTATTCTCTCTCTTATTTCATTGTTCTCCTAAAGTAAACAAGGAAAGATAAAGGAGAAATAATATATATTTGAAAAATACAAAGTAAGTTTCAGACTCAAGGCGCAAAACTTAAGAGTTGCATAAGTTCTCTTGGCAAAGAAATCAGTGTATCCTTGAGGTATTTGGTATTCATTATTTAACCATATAATATATAATAATGGCTACTTTTATGAGTACTGGACTTTGGTAAGTCCTAAGAACTTTGCTAAGTATGTTATGTGTGCTTATTTTTTCTGACAACAATCCCATGAAAATTTCTCTCATTGTCTCTTACACTTGGGAAACTAAGGCACAGAGAAGTTGAGTAAGTTGGTCAAAGTTAGACAGCAAATAAGTGGAAGAGCTGAAATTTGCATCCACAAAGTCTGACTCCAGAGCCTGAACTCAACCATTAGGCTATACTTCTTTCCACCTCCAATAGTGTAATATACACAGGTAATGAGATATGTATCATGCAGATAATGATTAAATATAATCATCAGCATTTCCAGGTATCGTGTAAAACCATGTACAATGACCAATTCATTAAAATAAAAATATTCATACATATAAGATCAAAATGCCTGTTTTTATATGTGTGTGTGTTTTTATATACAAACAATGGCATTTTGTGCTTTGTATTCTTACTTACAGCATTATATTTTAGGTAAAATATAAGGTCATACCTCTCGCTCTAAGTCTGTGAGGTACAGTTTTCCCACCTCTAACATATCATCTCGAAGGACATCACAGGGTCTATAGAATTGTTACGTGAAGTTTAAATTTCACTGTTAGTACCATGAGAACTTTTCCTTCCTTATTTGTGATGTCTAATTTCTTTAGGGTCAAATCTTAAATAATCTAGATTCTCTGATCTCATTTCTCCAATTTGTCAATGAGGATTTTGCACAAAGAGCCCTTTTCACCCTAAACTATCCTTAACTCATTTCCTTAACTTATATCCTTAACTCATACTTCACAAAAATAACAATCTATTAAGCCTGAGATTAATCAGAATCTGAATCCTGGTTTGCAACCAGGGTAAGCTGATCAAGGATCCAGACCTCTAGACTCTGAAAACCTTATATAATGGACTAGCCATCAGACTGACTAACCATCAGACTGACCACTTTAACCAATACACACTAAAAGTCACAGCTCTCTGTAGAATTTGACACAATTTTAACACAAGTATATTAAGCAAAGATTGCAAAAAGTATTAGCTAAACATCTCTCACAATGGACCTTTTCTTTGTTGTAGCTCAAAGTTTCTTTTTAAAATGTCATAGTATCTTCTTTTTTTAAGGTTTTATTTATTTATTTGACACAGAGAGAAATCACAAGTCGGCAGAAAGGCAGGCGGGGGGGTGGGGGGGGGGAGGGAAGCAGGCTCCCCACTGAGCAGAGAGCCTGATGCAGGGCTCAATCCCAGGACCCTGAGACCATAAACTGAGCTAAAGGCAGAGGCTTAACCCTCTGAGACACGCAGGTGCCCCTAAAATGTCATAATATCTTCTTAATTGTGTTATTTAAAAAGTACACACCACAATATGAAAAACAATCTTTGGAAAAGTGCTATCAGTTTAATTGAAAAAATACTTTTCCTGATCAAAAAGTAAATAATACAGAAATGAAACATTTCATTCTAAGAGAAAAAGGTGAGAAGCTGTCCCCAGGAGTCTTTCTTTTATGCACAAAGGCCATCAGCAAATGACAACCCCTGATGTTTGCTGTGAGGTACCTAGGCCAGGCACTGGAATTACTAAGCACCCTTTTACTTGTTTTCAGATGGATACAGGAAAAAAAAAAAAAAAAGGTCTGTGGGTCCTCAGTTAATATGGGTTATATCCATTTATCCAATCTTTGCTTTGCTGATACGATGATAACATTATAGCATAATGGCTGTTCTGGAATCTCAGCCAAAAAAGAGAAGAAAAGGTTGATTTAGATTTAGCCTGCACAGGACAGATTATCGCTCTGTGTGGGCTTTTTAATTTTTAAGTTCCATTTCCCATTATAAACTCAGAAATGTAAATGCCTAACGCATTTATATTTATTTCCAAAATAAAATGCTCTCTTAGACCCATGAATTTCAACCCTTTCTATTTGTTGGTGACAGACTGTCTTTATTAAAGAGCAAGATCATTTTTCATGACGTAGGTATGAAAGCCTGGCCATCTTTGTGTATCAGTTTATATGTTTTAATCTATCTCTGCTATTTATGAGATCATAGAGTTGATGTGGCACCAAATGGATCAAAAATACAAGGGTGGTTGGTTTTTATTAATATATATGCCCTCTTCTGTATTTTTTTCACTGATTTCTGAAAAATAAGCTCATAAATTTCTCCTCAAAGTGATTATACTATGCAGAATATCAGAAACTGAAAAGTGGGTAAGGAGAGCCTTAGCTCTGAGGCAAAATGACCCTTAAGTAATTCAGTGGATTTAAATTGTAATGGTATGACTATCAGGATAAACAACCACTACTGTTTCTTCAACAACCACAATATGCACAGTATTCCACTGATGGCTCCCACCTATCCTCATAATAACAAAGTCAACCCATTTCACAGACAAAGAAACTGAGGCCCAAAGAAGTGAAGTAACCCCCTGAAGTTCTCAAAGTTGTTGAGTAGCAAAGCCGGGATTTGACTCAGCACAATGCTGTGCTCTTAACCATCATTCTAAGCTGCCTTTATAGACCAGGCACTGAAGTTCTCTACCCATGCTGGAAATCACAATCGCTTGGGGACATTTCAAAAATACTGATAAATTAAATCATTCCCTTGAAATGAGCTAACAACACCACTATTTTCTGTGAGCTCCTGAATTGATTTTAGTGTGAATCCAGAGTTGAGAACAAACATATTTGCAAACCCCAAGGTATAGTTGTTGTTCTTTTTTTCTTAAGAAACATGAGTCCCTGAATGGTGCAAGAACAAACGTTCAAATTGTTTATCTAAAACAGAAACATTAGATGAGGGCCCACACCAGCACCACCATCACCCACATGGTCCTTCTTTCCTCCCCCAACCTGCTCCTTCTGCCCCACGCGAAGATCTCACGGGGTATCCTGGTGCTGAAGGAGATGCCAGGAGTTGTATAATCCACAACCTCCATCCACAAGTGAAGAGACCAGAAAGAAACAGCTTTGCCCAATATCTCATGCTCATAGTAAAGGCAGAGTGAGAACTGGAGTCTCCTGCCCCGGATTTCAGTGCTCCTTTCACAGAAAATTTTTGGAAGCAATAGGAAAACAGTTGGGGCAGGGAGTCAGCCAAGGCATCTGAATTTTAAGAACGAAAGAGAGCACAGGAAAGAAAAAGAATCAGAGCAGAGTAAGCAAGGAGAACCACCACAGTCTTAATATAACGGGAAAATGAGAAGTAATATACAACAAAGAAATACAACTGGCCAGAGAAAAATACAAGAGGGAGAACTAGCCATTGCAACACTGGACCAGCAAAACAAGGAAAACATTTAAGGGCATCACCACATCTTCCATTTCGGTTTGGGAAGCATGTCAAGGCCTAAAATACTTCCAGGATAGAAAGTAATATGGAAACAAACACTAACTGGAGGGAAACCACCAGACAGAGACCTGGGGCTGCCAGAAACTCCCCAAACTGTGAAGTAACATCTACTACCTTGCTCAAGTTCAAGGTTCTGCTATTTCAACATAAGCTGGGAACTCCTTAGCAAAGCAGTACCTCTGGCCCCATCCCAGATCTGCTAAACCAGACTCTGCACTTTAAGAAGATCTCCTCATGGTCGAGATACATATTCAAATTCGGGAAGCACTGGCTCTACTGTAAGAGCCAGACTGAGTCATGAAAACAAGTAGTTATTACAGGCCCAAGTGGGGACTAGAGAGCTAGGTAGAATTCAGTCTGATTAAAGTACTTGTTGATGTCCCACAACCTGCCAGGCCCTCAGCTGGGTATTTCAGGAAATGAAGGCCTGAGGTTAGGCATGGTTGGCGGGATGCCCTTAGGGGAGAATGCAAAGGACACAGATAAATGAGGGAGACAATGACCTGTGCTCCAAGTAGAGGCCTACCAAAGTGTTACAAGGTTTGAAGGAGGAAACACTGGAGTTCTGGAGTTCAGAGATGCCAGAGCAATGGCACTGACTCTCCAGCAGGTAGAAATGGTTCTGCAGAAGTGGGAAGGCCTAGTCTAGGAAGAGGGAACAGCATAAGCAAAGACGCAGAATTCAGAAGCCTTCTGTGTGTTGAGGGAATACTGCCTTCTGCCAAAGCAGTGTTTTCAAACTGTTTCAAGGAGACTCAGGATTCTGTGATGATGCCTCGGAGACTACTAAGGGTAGGGATGGGAGGTCAGTGGGGTTGCTGGGGCCCATAAAATTATATTTTAACAGTGGATTCCACTATTGAAAAATAAAATGTGCAGCATACCACTGAGCTAATACACAAGGCACTTCTAAAAGGATTATCTACAACTATTTCTGGCATGCAGCAGGCACTCAAATAGTCACTGAATGAATGAATGAATGAAAGAAAGAAATCAAAGTAAAAATGTGGAGCCATTTTTGGCCTGGACTGCAAAGGGTCTTAAAATGTCAGAGATGAGGTTTATATGTTATTTAGTGGGGCACTGGGGAAAAGTTTATTAGCCAGTGACTGAGCTCGGCTCTGCCTTAAGAAGCTTATTCGGCAAACCAAGTATAAGATGGATTGGAAGTGAGAAAGACTGGATCTGAGAGACTACTCAGGAAGACATCAAGAGAGTCTCTAGAAACAGTTAAGAGTCTGAAGAAAGATAGTCCCTATAGGAATAAAAATGTGGAGAAGTGGGTATCATAAGACATCAAGTCCATGGGGTTTATCTGTGAATTATAGGAAATTTATAGAAAATTAGAAAATTTATACACACACACACACATACATATATAATTATAGGAAAGCAATGATATTGGGAAGGTCCTGGGTGATGGAGAGAAATACAGAAATTGACAGAGCCACCCCCTTTCATGTAAGAAGAAAGATGTCAGTTAGAGTTTAAACCTGTTTAAGGCACTTGAGAGGAATACAGAGGCATCTCGCAGACGATTCAAATTGTCAATATAAAATTTAGGAGGGACAGTAGAGATAGGAATACCACTTTGGGAAAATAATCCAGCACTCATAAAAGGACATCACTGAATAAAAAGTAACATGCAAAAAAGAGATCATCTATAAAGCAAAGAGGATCAAGAGAAGACTGCAGAAAAAAATAAAAAAGCAAAGGAGAGGCAAAAAGGTGATACTGAGACACACAGGTTCAGACACAGGACGGGGGAGATGGCAAAATAGAGATGGTGAAATGGTGGTGGGGGATTTACAATAAAAACACAGAGGGGAAAAGCAGTGGGAAACTGGGACAAACATGCTCATTGTTCTTTAGATCTTGGAAGATATAGGATCTTAAAGGAACAGCAGAAAGCCAATTTTGCTCTTGACTTCTGTGAGCAAAGATTTTCATAAATGAAGCAATTACTCCTGTGAGAAGTAAACTATTTGTTCATATTTTTTAATATAAACTGCTGCTGTTAAAAACCATGCGATGATATCTTCAAACTCAGCTGGAAGAAAAAAAATCTAAAGGGAGGCTGTTGAGGGATTTAAGATTCTTATCTCTTTTATGGTGGGAGCTCCACACAGCATAATTCTACGTAGACCTTTTACCTTTTGGAGGTGGGTGTTTTGGGGCTTTTTTTTTCCCCCTCCCTGAGACAGGTCATTAAGCTGAGAAAAAGAGAGCTGAGAACACCTGATATGGCTTTATAAATCCTCATATAATAGTTAACACTTGGTAGGTAAAGTTATCCTCTAACTGCTGACAGGTCTCACTAATTGTCCATGTTGGGTGACATAGGTACTAATGACAGTTCCTTCTCTGGTTTGATGGCAAAGGAGCCACCTCCTTCGGTTTCCTTTCTGCCTCAGTTCAAGAAAGATACATTAAGTTCACTGTTCTCTTTTTGCTCTGTGAATCCGTATGTTTGGTAAAATGCTCTAAAATGTTGACATACTTTTCTTTAATATAGATGCGCTTAGTGGTTAAACTTCTATAAAGACATCATGACTTATGTAATGTAAAATAATATAAAGCAAATGAAATACATAGGAATTGTGCTGCAAAACACCGATATCACTAGGATGATTCCAGGGAGAGCAGGAATTTTTCCTTTGTTAGAACTCACCTTCTCAAAAGCATTTTACTACAAATGCATCCAAGAGAGGTCAAGGAGATCTACAAGAATAGCTATTTGATTTGTGGTTTTCATTCCAAGCTTCCTCAAATCACTTTTGGAAATGAGTAGCAGTGTGAATTATAAATCCACAAATATTTGATTTATGGGGATAGAGAATCTGAACTACAACCAACACTTTTGAGTAAATAAACATTTTTTTTTCTACCTTAAGAGCCTCAAGTAACAACAGAACTTCCAATGCAGCATTTGCATTCTAAGGGCATTAATCTAGTCCAGGGAAGGGACAGCACATACTCAATGAACAGATGGCATCAAAATAAGATGAAAGGACTATGAAAACCGGTGAAATAGGGTCCTGAAATATTTAAGGGAGCTCTTTCAAGCCAAAACCTTTCACTTTATCTGAGATGTAGCTTACTGACTTTATGAAATGCCTTGTTTTTAATTTGATAAATGCATTTTCTACGGCTTCATGCATTGTTCTGAAGCTGCCAGTCTCCAAGCTTGAAGCTGGACCCTAAATAACACGAATGTTTTACTTCTTCTATTTGAGCATCGTTTGCTACATCTTAACAAAGTTTGCATTCACCTTGGTGTGATGCTCCTGAGCAAAGCAAAACCAAAGAGAAATGCAAACCACATCTCTGTACGAAAATAAAGAAAATGAAAATGACGTTTTCTAATCCAAGAACTTCTGAGAGCATTCCAAAACTGTGTTTATTTTGTATTCATGGGGGCCGAGGGCTTGATGGCAATTTATTTTCCTTGAAAGACTACAACACTCCCTCATTCAGGTTCACCATAAAAACTGTTTGTCCTCCAGAGCCTGGGGAAACATTTGGGGAACAACGTCCTGCCAGCTCTCCCTTCTTCCCCCATGGGCCCCCGCAAATAACAGCGGCGAAGCAGATGGTCCTCCCCCTCCCCTTCTCCCTGTCCCTTCCGCAGTCCCACAGTGTCCTCCCGACGTGCACCGACACCTTCACCGGGCACCCCTGCCCCCACCCCAGGCTCCCAGCAAGTGCAAACTTTGGGGACCTTCTTTCTGCCTCACCGCCCCCATTTTACCTTCTTTCAGCTGCAGAACTCTCAGAACCCCAAGTTTTGACTCCTATCTTCCTCCCACATCTCCCCAAACTACCCATCTCCCGGTAATGAAGAGAGAGACGCCCAGCCCCAAACTTCCCAGCCCAGGTGGCTGAGGCACTGCGGCTAACCACAGAGGGGCATTCTCCTTGTCCTCTTCCCTTCTCCATCCTCCCCTCGTCCTTGGCAATCGGAGCCCCTGAGCTCGACTGTGGACTCCTTCTCTCCTTTGGCTTCCACGACCTACTCCAAACTCCAGGGGCTCATAGGAGCCTCACGCCCCAGCCCGGGCAAGCGGCGACTCGGCATCCTCCTCTACAAGTGGGACCGCCGGACAAAGTGCAAACTCCAGTGGGAGGGGGCTCCCGGCCATTCCCTCCGGCTGCGCGCCCCGGGGTCGGCTCCGCGGGAGGAGGGGGGCGGACTGGGGCGGGAAGGCGGCACGAGTCCCAGGGGCGCCGGGCTGGGCGCCCGGAGCTTACCTCGGCGCGCGGGCCGCTGGCGCGTGGGGCAGTGGCTCCTCCAGCCGGGAAGCTGTTGCTCGAGCTCCGGCGGCTGCGGCGGTCCCGCCGGGGCTGCGCTGGGGCTCCGCGCAGACGCTCTCCCGCTATCTGCTGCAGCCGGGGCGGTGGCGGCGGCGGCGGCGCCGGCGACAGCTCGGCCCGGCGCGGCCCCGGAACTGTCCAACTCTGGCGGGTGCCGGGCTGAGGCTCCGGGCTGCGGCCCCGGCGCTGAGCGCCTGCGCGCCCTGACTCGCCCAGGTGAGGGGCGTGTGCCTGGAGCCCGCGGGGCGCGCCCGGCGGGGGGCTGCGCTCGGGCCCGGCCCTCCCGTCCGGCTCACGACCCCGGGGTCTGGACCCGCCGACGCCACCGCCGCGCGCCGAAGCTGGTGACGGTTTACCAGACAGGGACTTGCGAGGCACACACACTAGGGCGAATGAGGCGGGACCGTTCGGGGGCCCGTTGCCACTGCAGAGTCTCCCGCAGCATCGCCGCCTCTAAATCCCGCCTTTCCAGGCGTGCGCGCACTGCGAGGGAGAGGAGGCTCCGTCCGGACCCGGGCTCCGCGCGGTCCTCGGCCTCGGGGCTCCAGCCCCTGCAAGAATTCTTGGCAACCGCCGGGGTCCCAAAACCGGGATGCCAAGAGGCGCGGTGGGGCGGATCTGTCAAATATTAGTCAAGCCAGAGGGAAACTCTCTTGGAGATCGTCAAACCAACTATTTGTTTTTCCTCTTCGACCAGCTCTCGGCTCGAAGACCACACTGAGCCGCCTGGGCATTTCTGGCGGAGCCGGGAAGGCCCGCAGCGCGGGAAGCATCGCAGCCACGCCGCGGATCGGAAAGGCTTGCGGGTGGGGGGCTTCTGCTCCTCTGGATTTCTTTGCGTGTTTATTTAAGTTTTCAAAACTAAAACATGTCATTGGTTACCCCGATGTGGGGCATCTGCTGAAAGTAGTGCCAACGGCCAAGGTGCTGGGTTCTGAAAGGGAGAGCGCTTGAAAAAAAAAAAATTAAGAGTAAAGGAAAAATCATTGTAGAAGAGCTGTTTTCTGAGATTCCTTCTTTGGCTGGAGAAATTCAAGAGTAATAAATGACAAGAGAACTGTGTTATACAGCAGAGACTTTTTTGACAGAATGATTTTAAAATATTACACTTTGGTTTTCTTCTCAATGATTGACACTAACGCCATCAATAATTAAGCCCGCAGCTGTTAATGTCTTGGCATAATCGTCCAGAGTAAATATCTTAGGGTCCAGCCAACGCCAGTGCTGATCTCCAGGATGGGTTTGAGATTTGACAGGCACACGCACAACATCCTAGAGCTCTCTCAAGGAGTAGGTTGTGGTTTTTACCCACCTTGGAATTCAAGGTTATTAGAAGCACCAGCACACCTGAGCAACCAGCATGAGAAGGAGCATTAATCTGACAGATCGTTTTTATATATTTAGAATTCTAAATATCTTCCTATCCAACTATGCATTCTCACTCATGACTAAGGACAGACACTTACTGGTCTGTTTATCCTTAAAACTGTTCCCTATTTGAAATTGCTATATACAGGAAGCAAGCACCAAAATTGAATCATTAGAACCCACATATCATGAGCTATGATAATTGCTGAAGTTATCCTCTACAAAATTATGACTTTGAGGTCTCCTCCCATCAGTGAAAGTTATACTGAAAACAAGTCTTTCATGAGTCCCTGACGGTCCGGTAAGGTGGGGTTCTGGCAGCCTGGGACAGGCAGGAAATTCCAGAGGCAAAAGCCTTCCTTGGGAAAAACACCCAGCTTCCAGTGCCCTGTACGTCAGAATTGGGAACAGTGTGGTTGCTACTGAGCTCAGATAAGTATTGGTGTCTCTAGCTATCTAAGGTACAGGGGAAAGGGACAGGGGCCCTTAAAAGCCTGAAGTCAACATCTTGGATTGCACTTGGAGGCAAATGAGTCACCTCAGCCGAGTGGAACACCTGTGAGGAGTGTTCTCTGTGGCTTGCACAATTTAGCAGCATGTGCATTTTTTATGTCCTGCAAACTGCAACTATATCCTTCTCTCCTCCCTTCTATTTTTAATCACCTATAGCAGAGACTTATGGTGGAGAATTATTTGAGGGCTACATTTCCTAACAACAGCTGAAAGAAGCATAAAGTACACGCAAACAACTCCCTATTTCTTACCTGTGCCACCACTAAGAACTGTGCCTTCGTGTCCTTAGGATAGGAGTCAAGTCTCTGGAGGCAAGCTCTAAAAACAATTGCAGTGCCTCCCTTCTAAATATACTGCAATATGGAAACAACGTTAAATTAAAAATACACAAAATTTCAATATATAGAAACAACAGCTTCTCCCTAGATTTTCTGACTGCAGGTGTGTATTTATTGGATATGTTGGCATTGCCCGCCTGCCTTTCCGGTGGTGTCTGATTTGGGGGAGGGGGGGCCTCCTGTCCTCAAACTCTTGCACCATTATTTTCCTAGAACCACCAATACTCATTCCTGGCAATGACGGTGTAAACCAACACAGGGAACTATTAGTTGTAGGAGAGGAGCTCGGAGAGGACTGTCAGTATAGCAGCAACACAGAGGGACGTGTGGCAAGAAGGGGTCCCTAAACAGTAAGATGGAATGTAGCAGAAATATTAATTTAAGCCTTTTCCCTACTAGGTGTGTTTACGTGGTGTGTGGTGCTTTGGTTCCTAAATATTGAAAACAGACAAACGCCTTTTAACTATGTCCACATATGGGACACCAGGCTGACTCAGTCAGTAGAACATGAGACTCTTGAGATTGGGGTCATGAGTTCAAGTCCCTTAGTGGGTGTAGAGATTACTTTAAAAAAGAAAAAGAAAGCTAAACTAAACAATGTCCACAGACTCAGCCTACCCACTGGATAAAGAACTCAGTGATAAGAACATTAACCAATTAGAAGATTTCATAAATCACTTAGTTTTACTCAATAAGAAATGGGTAAGAGTTTCCACAACAAGATGTTATAAAACAAGGCCCTACAGCTATTTTAGATGCTTTGCAGTCATCAGCAACACGCAGGCCTCAGGGCCGAGGGCCATATTTTGAAACCCATTCTTGCAGTGGAAGAAAATGGAACTAGAATAGAAAACTCAAATTCCAATTTCAGCTGTCACCTTTAAGTCTGGGGACCTCAGTTTCTTCATCTGTAAGACAGGACAAGTAGAGCAGCCTTGTCTCACTGGGTTACTGTGATATCCGGGAGGCAACGGTATACGGAACACTTTGGAAACCTTATGGGAATGCAGGTACCACTGCTTGCTAATTGTCTTGATCATATTTTGCTCTTCCACCTTTGCATCCTGCAAACTTGCCCTCAGAATATCCTGTAACTCCTGTTTAGTTTTTTAGTAATCTCTGCTATGAATCTTATAAATGCTTTCAGATGGCTCGGGTATGGTATAACGTGGAAAGCACACGTACTAGTGTTGGAAAAGCAGGGCTTCAGCCCCATTCCCTCTAAACGTCAGTGTCCTCATCTGTAGTATGGGAAAATAAATATCCTGTCTTCATAGGGTTATCCTGAGGGGCAAAGAAAATAGGAAAATATCTTTGCAAACTGTGCAATATCTGATAAATGTCCGTTGCAATTTATATCCACAGCTCTTTGGGAAATAAATAGTTTTATCTCCATATTGAGCAATAAGGTTTTAAGTGTCTTAGAAATACAACAACAACAAAATTGTATCTGGGACTTTCAGAACAACTTAGAACTAGATAAAAGACAGTAAACCTTGTTTTAATAGACTAGTAAATTATATTTGTTTACATGCATACCTAAATATTACAAATACCAGAAAATCTTTTATTTCAACTTCCACATACTATGAGAAATTAATGGATAGTTGTTTCCAATAGTTGATTTTTTTAACTCATTATATCTCATTGTGTCATTGTGCCTTACTTGTGGGAAGGACACCCTATTCTTTGCTTTTTTTTTTTTTTTATTGAAGTATCATTGACAAAGGTTATATTTAGTTTCAGGTATACTACGCAGTGATTTGACAACTCTGTGTGTTATGCTATGCTCATCACAAGTGTAGCTACCATCTGTCACCATACAATTCTATTACCGTACCATAGACAATGTTCTCTGTTCTATACATTTCATCCCTGTGACTTATTCATTCCATAACTGGAAGCCTGTATCTCCCTCCCCCCTTCACCCATTTTGCTCATTCCACTACTCCCTTCCCCTCAGCAACCATCAGTTTGTTCTCTATATTTATAGATCTGTTTCTCCTTTTTGTTCATTTGTTTTGTTTGCTCATTTGTTTTGTTTTTTAGATTCCACATATAAGTGAAATCATATGGTAATCATCTTTCCCTGATTTATTTCACTTAGCATAATACCCTCTGGGTCCATCCACGTTGTAGTGAAATTTTCTCTTAAAAGTGCCAACTTGATTTCAGCAAAAAATGTATATTTCTTCAAAGCCATGATAATATTTTAAGGATGTCTGCTTACTTAACATGGATAACAGCTGAAACACAAATGTTGAGGTTTTTTGATCAGGTGATTTTCATATCATTTTCTCATGCTTGATGAAAAAATAATGGAATAGATATTTAAAGCCAATGAGTTGGCTTTATGCAGAAATTCCCAATTGGACCTAGATATTTATAATCTAAAAAAAAAATCAATATAAAAAAGTGTAAGAAGCTTGTTTTAAATGGAAATTGTAAGGTGATCTCTGAGCTATCAATTTGTGATTTACAATTGTCTCATTTTTAAACCTAATAGTATCTTTTAAATCTAACTGAAGTACCTCCTTTTGGAAGGAGAAGAGATATAAAACCCATTGCTAAATCTCAGGGTTACTCGAGGAGCTGTGCTGATCTTTTTTTCTCCCTGTCTTAAGGGATTGTTGTTATGTGAATCACTAGTATTCTGTGAAAAAGAATTGCCCTCTTGGTCTGCAATTATTTTTTTAACTGGAGATTGAGTTGTTTCCTTTTACCTTTCTATTTTATTTGAATACTGTCAGCAGAGAAGAATCATGCATCTGAATTCCTTGCTAACTAATATGTCTTCCCCTTTTGCATTGAACACATTATGATTTCTTTATCTTGATATTTGAAAATTAATTATTTAAGTATTTTTCCCAAGTGTAACCAAGATCTGCTTGCTTTCACCCTTCCCTCATAAAAATGTATGTTGTTGAGATCTAGTGAACTCGTGCCTTTCTGTACCTTGTGCCCCCATGCAAGGCAATAATATCTTTTGTGTCCAGAGATGATCAATATTGTAAACACATTCCTTCTAGACCTTAACCCGGGCTTTGCAGTAATAACAATGCCTCTTCTTAGGTCTCCGTCCCTTTGAAACTTAATCCAGCACTGCCTTGGGCCCCAAAGCTGTGGTTACACCAACCTCCCAATCTCCCCAAATCCTTTCCTTATTAGATTGCAAGGTGATTACCCTGGTTAGCACATATTCCCTTGTTTGGCTCTTTGCTAGGAGATAGATACAAAAATTAATCTTCTCTGAACTACATCTGCAATTTTGATTTCCTTTCTCTTTTTCTCAATCTGAAGATGTGGTAATACTCCTTTCACAAACGTTGATTTACTCCTGAGGTTCAGTTCTCTCCCGTTTGCACTTACCTCACAACTGTCTGTTAACTAGGGAAGCTCCCAAATGAGGAGAATCTTTTGATTTAAAATTATAGTTTTAAAAAGGTTTCTCCTTTTAACCTATGTCATGATTTCAGAGAAATTACTAGTGTTGAACTTGGTGTGTTGAATACTTTTAAAAAAGCTTCAGTGTCTGAATAGCTATCAGTGTAGTCTTTACTGAGGAAAACTGTGTCCCACATACTGTACATGCACCGTCTCGCGTTATTCTCACAGAATCCTATGAGGGAGAAATAATTAATCCCATTTTACAGAGGGGGAGAGTGATATGCCCAATGTCACAAATTGGTGAGCCAAAATTCCAGCTCAAGTTTATCTTTTTTTTTTTAAGATTTTATTTATTTATTTGACAGAGAGAGACAGCAAGAGAGGGAATACAAGCAGGGGGAGTGGGAGAAGCAGGCTCCCCACAGAGCAGGGATCCAGATGCGGAGGACCCTGGCATCATGACCTGAGCCAAATGCAGACGCCCAATGACTGGGCCACCCAGGCGCCCCTCAAGTTTACCTTATCTTTAAAAAGTTCCTTATATGCTACTGTTTGATGTTAATCAAAAAGAATGATTTAACTATAAGTTCTACTGAGACTCAAACTCATATCCTACTTGTTCTTTAGTCCCTTATGATACCTAATAAACAGAACCTTACCAAGAGCAGCTCAGTATCTGTTTGCAGAGTACGTGGTTGCTGATTTTGTGTTTTTCACTTGCTGCAACTCCTATCAACAGACCTTGTGAAGCCATTCTCCAGCTTCGTCCCCTTAAGGCAGGGTTGGGGGAAAGGAGTTGAGAGGGCTGAGGAGGAAGACTCCAATTTCTTCACAAATTCCAAATATGTTGTAGCCTTTGACCTTGCACGATCCTATTTTGGACAACCATCTGGACCTCTCTAAACAAAGCCTTACACATAATAGCTATCTCATAGCATATCGTTCCAATAAGATTGTCTCATTCTTAAAGCCAAGGACAGGTTTTTGGTTTTTGTTAGCATTCACCCCCACCCGCAGTGCCTAAGACTGAAATGAACCGGTTGTTGGCGTCCATGCGAGCTGGACTACAGCTGTGCACAGGTTCAGCCCTGCCTCAACTGCAGCAGAGGAAGTGATTTTCAGGAAGCCTAGGCCATCTAGTCATCCAGTCATTGCTTCACCAAATATTATGTGTTAAATGCGCAAGTCTGTATTAGGCCCCAGGGATACAATGGAGAGCAACTAGGAGTTCTACAATCCATAGAAATAAAATGGTTTGTCTATAGACCCAGCAATGGTTACTGCACCCATTTCCCCTCCAATACTAACCCCCTGTTGTTCTCCCTTTAGTAAGTTAACATTTCTAGCTCGCCTCTCAGTCCCTACTCCTCCCCTCATTTTCTAACTCATCAATACTTATTCCTATCTCTCATTAAATGTAATTTACTAATAATCTACTCAATTTGAGAATAGTTTTGGTCCACATTTTCTTCTTCCTTAGTCCTGTCAAAGCTCTTCTTCTTATAAAGAGCCATCATTATCCTAGCAAAATAATCCAAGATGCTGTTGAAGCAGCCCTTGCTGATACAGTTTTGTGAGTACCCTTTATGGTGGGAGCCCTTGACCCAACTACCCTCCAGGAGTTTTCAAGCTGTGGGGATCAGGCCTAAAGTACAAGTGTAGCAATTACTCAAACAGCAAACATTAGCTGAAGTGTTCTGTGCTAATTAAGGAGGCCTATTCCAGTGGAGACATTGAAATCATTGTAGCTCAGGCAGGTTTTCTGAAACAGTTCCTTAAAGGAGATGGACCCAGCTGAATTACAATGGAGAGCAGAATGGCCTGAGCTAATAGCTTGGGATAATGAAAACACCGAAAGCCTAGGGCTTGGAGACTTGAATTCTAGTGGGGACTGCTCAGTGAACTTGAGCAGTTAAATTCCCCAAGCTTCTGTCTCCCTATCTGTTCAGCTTTGGCACTATCACAGAACTTTCCAGACTGACCTCAATGAGCCTCTGTTAGCTTTTTAAGAACCTTTAAAAAGTTTCACTTTTTAGCCTGTCTTCACTTGCAGTTATTTCTCACATAATACATGTTTCTTACTTTGTGATACAAACATCTGAACTTTCAAAACAGATCAACTAAATAGGTAGTTTACTATATTATCGAAAATTTGTTTGCTAATGGTGCCTGGGTGACTCATTTGGTTAAAGGTCTAATTCTTGTTTTCGGCTGAGGTCATGCTCTCAGGATCCTGAGATCAATCCCCCGGTAGGGTTCCATGCTCAGTGCAGAGTCTGCTTGAGATTCTCTCTCTCAAATAAATAAATCAATCTTTGTTTTAAAAATAAGAAAGAAAATTTGTTTGCTAAAAATAAGATTGTTCAGAAGGTCTGATTTTGTCCCCAGTCAGATAATTAGCAATGCCTGGAGACTTTTTTGGTTGTTACAAGTTAAGGATGTTGCTGGCATATAGTATACAGAGGACAACATATAGGACATTCCCCCCACTACAAAGATTATCCAATAATAGCCAAAGTAGAGAGATTAGTTTCAAGGACAATCTTGTGTAGACAAAAGACAGGTTTATGCAGTGTTCATGCTCACTAAAAATTAAAAACATTTATTTAAAACAACATGCAGTAACATCAAATTAACAGACTTTTAAAATTTATACAACACATTGTGGCAAAGATGTGGTGAAATGGTTATCTTATTCTCTGTGCAACTTTTCCTACAAGCAGTATTTTGCCCTTTTTACCAAACTCTTAAAATGATTATTCCTGTTGACTCAGTCAGTTCCATATAGGGCTATATCTTATGGAAATAATGCTAAATACAGAGGTAAAAAAAAAAAATGGGCCAAAGAAAAGTGTTATTGATTTACTAATGATAAGAAAAATTGAAGATGATCTAAGAATAGTTAAACACATCCTGTTAAGGGAATAGTATGTAGTTATTTTTAATAATGTTTGTTAGGACTCTGTAGTGAGTAACATGGGAAATTGTTGATTACAACATAAAGAAGAAAGGAGAAAAGAACTGTGACATATATAGCATGGTCACAACTGAGCAAAATAAATTGATGCATGAAAAGATTGAAAGAAATGTAAAACCCATCCATATAAATTGATTTACAAATATTTTGATTGATACATTTCAAGCATACTATATAATCACATGAAATACACTTGGATATATCTTCACTAGTATTTTGTGGCATATACCATCCATTTCTTTCACATATGTTAAGTTCTCCTGATTTAAAAGCCCAAGAAAGCAAAGAGTTTGCTTTTTATTTTCTTCTTCAGACTAAGGACATAGTTATATGTTATATGAGACTATTAAACCATCAGGCATGCTCTCATGCACTATTGATGGGACTGTAATTGATACAACCTCTCAGAAAGGTACCTTCTTCATGTGCATATCCTTCAACACAGCAATCCCACATTATCCCAGAGACACACGTCTAAGCAGATCCAAAGATGTTCATTACATTATAGTTTGAGAAAGAAAAAAAATTGGTAACAAAGTAAGTGCCCAGCAACAGAAAAATGATAAAATATTCTATTATACATTAACTAAACATTTTATAAGCATAATGTATTCACACATTAACTGTTATTATAAAAGTAATAAATGTCTTTCAAAAAGCAGTGGGCAGGGGATGAAGTAATATACATACACTTGGGTTTAGCCGTGTGGTGATGCTCAATTAGTTCAAAAATCTGCTGATGTATCAGAGTTTTTGAAACCTAAATTTTATCAGTTCTTATCTATGTATTTCTTTTCCTTAATAAAAAAATATTCAGTACCATTTGGAGAAGGAAGAAAGAGGCATAGTCTGTCTAGGTTGACACTGGGATGCCACTTAATCTTAACCCAAGAATCATGAAATTAAACTACATTTGTTTTAATCTCCAGCCAGTCATCGTACTCTCTGGCCTACAGGAACCTTCCTGTTGCTGGGAGGTTTACCCTTCTCAAGACAACCTTGCCATCTCTAGACAGGTTCAATTATTCAATGTTTCCTCCTCAAAGTAATTCCAAATTTACATATTAATTTCCTCATTTCTATTTCAAAAGCTTGTTTCCTCTAAGCAATTTGTAAGTTGCATATCAGGTATCTTGTTTCTTCTCTTCCATTTAAAGAGAAAAATGTACCAACCGGTTGGGCCATTTGAAGTATACATTTGACAAGGCACAAACAAAACTTTCTTGCCCCACATATCCTCCAAAGATAATGACTAAATATCTGGCCACTAAGCCCTCCCTCTCCACGATTCCTAACCTGTAATTCACACTCAGTCTTCCTTTTCATCACTCCTGATATCCTGATAGCCCTATACCAGGTCCTTTTCAACTATCCATTTCTGATCTCATATTAACTTCTTGTGGAACATTCAACCATGTCAAATCCCCAAACCCACCATCTTATCCAACAGGGAAAACGCATCTCTTGCATTCCTGGAAGGCGAAAGCCACCTGTCTTGAGCATCATCAACCTTCTTCACCATCACAAGGAACACCTTGGCATTTTTCTGCCTTTATCTCTCCCAGGTGAGGCCACCTCCATGCACACCTGGTGCTAATTTCTCTTGCTTCTTTCCGTATGGGGTCCTCTTTATTCTTGATCTCATTTCCTCTTGCTTGACTCCACCATTCAAGATAATACCTGCATCTCTGAAATACCCTTAATCTCCCCTATTTTTCTCAGTCTGCTCTCTTACAATTAATATAATCAGGGGTCTCCTATTTTCAAAATAATAAAAGAAAACAGATGGAAAACCTTCCTTTGATTTTGCTTCACCAAAGCTGTTGTCTTCTTTTCATTCTCTTTTGTCATCAACAGTTATTTAACTAAAATTTTAAGCAACTATTCATATGGGATAACCTGATAGGTAGCTCTGTTGTGGGGCTTTAGTTTTTTTGTTGTTGTTGTTTTTGTTTTTGTTTTGTTTTGGACAGACAGAGATCACAAGTAAACAGAGAGAGAGAGGAAGAGAAGCATGCTCCCCGCTGAGCAGAGAGCCCAATGCGGGGCTTGATCCTAGGACCCTGGGATCATGACCTGAGCTGAAGGCAGAAGATTTAACCCACCGAGCCACCCAGGCGCCCCAGGGCTTTAGATATTTAAAAAAAAATAAAATAAAATACAGTCTCTGATTTAAAAGTCTAATCAATTTGGGGAGGCAAAAACACAAAAAAATTCTTAGAAAAAACTGAGTCCAGTTGCTGCTTGAACTTTCCCATCCTCTCCTCAATCAAATTTCCACTTCGAATAAAACCGCGGATCTATCGGATCCCAGATTTCAAACCTTCTCGGTTCTCGTCCTCTTTGGCTTTTCTCATTTTAGAGGATGTTAATGATTACAAAAGTGTTTCACATGTATGCTCAAAAGTTATTCTCACAAGAAGCCTGTAAAGGAGCTATTCTGCCACAACCCCAAACTCCCACTCCCATTTATCAGATAAGGCTCAGGAAGAATAAGTTACCCAAGGTCACCCAACAAATGCACAACAGAGCCTAGACTTGATCTCGTCATTCCAGATTCCAGAACCTCCATGCTTCTAACTTTGCCCCTGCTGCCTTCCATGGCGAACTGAAGGAATGACTGGGTGCATCTATATTAATCAACTGCATGAAGACAGAATGCGGAATGTCAGAAGACATTTGTCTTTCTCTGACCTAATCTGACAGCACATCACACAGCACCAAGCATGGGATTAATGCCCATTAACTGTCGCTGTCTAGCTTTCAACACCAAATGCTTGCTGACCGTGGGCACCTGGATGGGGAAGATGGTGCCTCCTTGTTCTGAAATGCTCTCCCCAAGATTCCTGTCACCAAGGAACCTTAGACATGACTGAGCTTTATAATTGGGATTTTTTGGTGCCTGAGTATCCCAGCAGCTCTAGGCTGAAGAACAGACAGACTCCCCTTTTAACATATTTCACTACTAGAGAGTAATATTTTAGTGAAGTTCCAATTTATGTATAACTATCTTCATTTAAGTGTTTTTGAGTAACCAATGAAATTGGAGCACCTTAAATGCCCAAACTAAATTCACTGTTGATATCTCAGCCTATGTAACCTGTAATCAATGGATTAATTCCTACCTACTTATATTCTAATCCTTCTGAAACCTTATCACCCTGGTATCACCTAAAAATTTCTAAATCAATGCTTTGTCACTTTTTTTCTTATAAAAATCATGAACATGGACTATCTAGAATTTATGTCTTGTCTAATTTGTTCGCAGGTAACTTTTTTTTTTAACTGCCTCTATCTGTTGTCCCAGGAAAATTGTTGTCTGATAAAGGTAGCTCTCTGCCTGCTTTTTCTAAAGTAAGAGATATAAACACATCTGTGTTTTTATCTTCTAAACAATCTTTTGCTTATAGTCCTAATTAGTTCAGTCATTTACTTTTATTTGTTGTCATCCCATTTGAACTTTTTACTGCCATTTGAAATGTTTTCTGAAACTTGCTGCTTATTGTCTTTCTCCAATATGTAATTTTTCCTTAATTTGTCTTGTTTACATTGCTTTCTTCCTCCTTCACAATTTCTTCGTAAATGGTTATTTTTAAATCTCTTCCATATGTCTCTCTAACTGGCCCAAGATCTCTGTTAGGCATTTATGTGTGTGAACTGCTGTCTTTTTCTTTTTATTTCCTTGGATAAATCCACCTTAATTTTGTCCTACTTTTTTGAAGTTGCTCATGATAAAACTGAATAAAATCTTAATGTTTGCAGTCAGTCAGCCACTTGCTGGGCACCCATGACAGCTACAACATTGTGCCCCAGTGCTAAGCTGGGGAATGGAAAAGCTAAGCAGAAGGAAGAACCATAGAAGTAGAATGGAATACTAGAGGGAGGGGGTGGGGGGTTGGGTGAGCCTGGGGGTGGGTATTAAGGAGGGCACATATTGCATGGAGCACTGGGTGTGGTGCATAAACAATGAATGCTGGAACCCTGAAAAGAAATAAAATAAAATAAAATGGGAAAAAAAACACAAAAAAATTAACAAAGGAAACAAAAAAAAAGGGTTTTTAAATTTAGGAAAAGTTAAAATTTAACAGCGTAGGTAGGATATCTAAAAAATCAGAATTCAAAAAGGAACATGTAAATATAGTAAGCAAGTATGAATGGACTCTGAATTCTGAAGGAAGAAGCAATGGTAGGTTGGCGTCATCAAAGAAGGTTCTTGGGAATGATGGGCTTTACTCAGGGAAGTGTTTAGGACGTCAATAGTCCAGCAGGTAGTGGCTGCATTCCAGCTGGAGGATATGGCATAGAGATAGAAGAGAACAACTTGTTCAGATGATATCTAATTTGCTATTGGATGAATAAGGGAATTGGAGTCTGTGGACATTGAAAAAACAGGGGCAAGTTTGTGAGTGTAGAAGGAAAGAGAGGAGCCTATCATTTTTAATTTGTAGGAATTCTTCATGTAATTTTGATTCTGATCCTTGTCAGTTATGTGTGCTGCACCCCCCCAGTCCTTAGGTTGTCTTCTATCACTTTTTAAAGATGACTTGATGAGCACAAGTTCTTAATTTTAGAGTAGTGACATTTATCCATCTTCTTTATGATTAACACTTCTGTGTCTTCTGTAAGAAATCCTTCTCTGCTTTAAGGTTAGAAAGACTTTCACCTATATTTTCTTCTAAAAGTTTTCAAGTTTAGCTTTCGATATTTAAATTCTTAGTCCAGGGGCGCCTGCGTGGCTCTGTCGTTAAGCATCTGCCTTTGGCTCAGGTCGTGATCCCGGGGTCCTGGGATTGAGCCCCGCATCGGGCTCCCTGCTCTGTGGGAAGCCTGCTTCTCCCTCTCCCACTCCCCCACCTGTGTTCTCTCTCTCACTGTCTCTCTCTCCTTGTCAAATAAACAAATAAATCTTTAAAAAAAATAAAATAAAATAAATTCTTAGTCCATCTGTGATCAGTGTTGTTGGTCCACATTTTTTCCTAGCTCAGCGGATTCAGTTGTCCTTCCCCAGTGATCAACTGTATATGCTTGATAGTTACATATACTATCATTTACACAAGTCTGATTTGGGCTCTCTATTTTGTTCCTCTGGCCATTGAAAAAGTAATAACCCTGACCACTGATACTTTGAAATGCTGCCTTAACATTGTTTTGGCTCTATGACAAGTCTCCCACGGGCCAGGTCTGAATCACAGGGCTACCCAACTGGGTAGAGAGAGGCTCCAAAGAACTACATGAATTTGAGGAGAAGCATTTTCCAAATGGAGAAGATAGGGAACAACCATCAGTGGAAGGGAAAAAGTGATTTAGGGCAGGCAAAAATTGTCACACATTTTTTCTTATTTGAAGTTGAACTTTTGCTGAGACGTTCTTCCTCCCCATCCCCATAGATAGAATATGAGTTTTGTCATGTTGATTTACCAGTCTCACATATATGTTGAAGACCCTAACTCCTTTAGTATCATATGTGTCCAAATATTTCCCCCAATTTTTTTAAATTTTACCTAACAGAGTCTACAACATGAAAGAAATGATTTTTGTGACTCCAGCTTCATGGAGCTATTAAATTGTGACTTTATAGTTTTATTCTTTATTGTGACTAAGTTTCATTCTTTGTCCTTTTCCATTCTAATAACTAAAGAATATCATATTTCTTTTCTTTTCTTCTTTTTTAAGATTTTATTTGTTTATTTGACAGAGAGGGAGAAAGAGAGGGAACACAGCAGGGGGGAGCAGCAGGCGGAGGAAGAGGGAGAAGCAGGGTTCCCAATGAGCAGGGAGCACAAAGCAGGCTTGATCCCAGGACTCTGGAATCATGACCTGAGTCAAAGGCAGACGCTTAAGAGACTGAGCCACCCAGGTGCCGCATGAACATGTATTTCTAAAATGTTTTATCCTCCTGAAAATTATTTTTTGGTGAAAATAATAGGAGAGTATCTAAATTTCTCAGATTTGCTTATTAATTTTCTTGGCACCATTTAGTGAATAATCCTTTCTCTTCTGATCTGTAATCATTTTATACTACACTATTATATAAAAACATAGTCCTTGTCTCTTCTGAGATCCAGACACATATGTAATATATCTTCTGGCATCTTTCATATGTCCTTTGACTAAATAAATGTAAAATGGTACTTATGATCATCACCGAAAAATATAAAACAAATGCTGCCTTAATTATAATAACTGTATCATATGTTGTTATATTTGGCACCATTTTAAATCTATAGATCGTTTACATAGGGTAGGTAGGTAAGTAAGTAAATAGGTGGATGAGCCTCAAGTGGACCAACATGAGAGTTTTCATGAACCCAGGATTATGTTTAATTTAATTCT
Organism: Meles meles; assembly: GCF_922984935.1. Lineage (NCBI taxonomy): Eukaryota > Metazoa > Chordata > Mammalia > Carnivora > Mustelidae > Meles > Meles meles. The sequence goes on from NC_060074.1 coordinate 75,960,559, forward strand.
ACGCTCCTGAGATTCAAAAGTTGCTGTGAACAGGGAATATATGGAATACTACTGAGTGCATTTTTGGTAAGGTAAGTTTTTTTTTTCAGTCAGGTATTATTTTAGATTATATCATTAATGACCTTGAGGAAAATGAAGTAAGCACAAGAACTCTGCACCAGCCAAATCAAAATTAGACAATTCAACTATTAATTCTTAATAAACCAAAATTTTGAGAAACACCTGTTACGTGTCACAACTAACATTTTTTGAGGGTATGAACTGTGTATACCCAGCACCTAAAAGAATGTCTGACAAACAGTAGTCACTCCATTCATATCTGAGGCATGAATGAGTAAACGAGTGAAGGATGGAATGGTGGAGAGCGTCATGGACAGAGTCTATACTTTTAAATTTGAATCTTTAGTTGCACAAGTCTTATGCACGAACATTCTTCCATTGGGAGAAAACGTCTGCATATACAATTCCATGCAGCTAATCCAATGACATTGCTTCTGCACTGTCACATAATTGTGTTGGCAGTCAGCCGTATCTATCAGCCGTCCAGGGGAATGGACACACTTTGCTAGATCCTGGGAGGGGCTGTGAAAGGAGGCGCATGAGCCAAGCAGTCATGCCCCTGTTGTTCTAGCTTTCATTCAAGCTGAGACTACAAAATGAACCAAAGAGAAAATGTCAGAACACTCCGAATAATAAGCATAGATGAGCTCTGTTAAAACTATGCACACCCGTGTTGAGAAAACAGGCAAATCAGCAGACGCCCCTTGGGCAGGTGAGAAGCAGTGGAGCTCCCTACAGCTTTCTCTACTGTGGAAGGATTTACTGTACCTTCTCACTGGTTTTCAAACCGGGGTCTCGGACCCCTGGCAAGTTATGCTTAACATTCATGTAAATAGAAACGATGTATGTTATCTACATTCATATAATATAGGTCTCTAAGATATAGACCTTTAATTTTTAACTGTAATTTGTAGATAATTTTCTTACAGATTTAGTTACTATCCATATAGAATAAAATAAAATGGTTCGTAAAGTGCAAAAGAGAGTGCATGCATGGCATATACTAAAAATAGGAAATAGGTGTCAATTTATTAAATTTTTATTTCCATTACTTCTATGGTTTTATACATGTGGGGGTGTGCTGGGCTGTGATGTAAACTGTATTTCTTGCTGTAGAGTCATTGAACATGTTTGAAACCCACTGCTTTAAACCATGATAAACTGAGCCACAGAAGGGTCTGGGCAGCTGACTGAAAAGCCCAGTACAAGAACAACGGCCCTTTCTGTCCTGTAGGCACATAGTGACAATTTCTCAAGGTCTGGCTCTAGCTACTTGTTGATAGGCTCATACTTTGTGGCCTTGTCTTTCCCGGTTTTTGCTGCCAGGCAGCAAACTTTGTTTAAAAGAACTTTCCCCGTGTCTTGTAATGACTTGCAAGGCTGGGGATTCTGGTGGCAGCTCTGCCATCAATTTAGAAGTTGTCCCATTTTTCAATCTCCATTCGGCTTACTCAACTGGGAGCAACTCTCTACAGCAATAATGTAGGGATCCTGTGGCCCCTTCCTATTCCATCATTCCTGGCCTGGCAGAGCAACATCAGGGTGAGCCCGTAGACATGAGGGAATCTCATACTGTAATTTTCAGAGAGCGTATGGTTTATTTTAACTATATGATGTAGAAGGAGTGTATACTCACTTAATGTAGTACATGGGCAATTATGCTTTCCTCTACGAGTAAATCTGTAATTATTCTGTAACAACTGCCTTGCATCATTTCTTTCCCCAGATAAGCTTTTTAAGTTTTGAAATTGAGAAAATAACATTTGAACTAATAAAGTTGAAATTGTCAGCACTTTTCCTCTAATGCTCGTTTGTCAGAAGTTCTTGAAACAATAAAGAATAAATCTCTGAAGAAACAAGATAAATGGATTCTATCTATGGAGAGCAGTTGTGTTTGTTTTTTTGTTTTGATTTGTTTTGTATCTTTTTTTCTTTTGCAGTGAAAGCAAAACAAGACAATCCAAGAACAGAGATGAGGTCAGTTTTACAGGTCAGTCCTGAATACATCAAATGAGCATATAGTTAGCAGGTACCTGCGGAATGAAGAACAGCTTAGAAAAGAATTAAAGAATTAGAACACAGAAACAACAAAAAGCAGTAGGCCAAAAGGTTAGAGACCGAGTATCCAATTTTTACTATTGTCGAATACCTTCTGAGGTCAATGAGATTCCATGTACCCCTGGATCTCATGGGCTCCTGTGTGAGCAGAGGAACCACACCTAGAGGGGACAGGCAGAACATGAAGCTGCAATTATGTCCATTATCTGTTACAGGGGAGAGTGCCAAAAGTAAATAGTACGAGGAATATGGCTCTAACTCAGGATAACATACCTGAATAACTAGAAACTAATATTTAATTTTGTAATTTATCTTTCACAGAAAGAGGTGGAAACCAGGAAGCTTTTAAAATGATATCAAATTTATTTTGGCCCAGGCAAATGGACTAACTGCACTGAGAGAAATTTTGGAAGGTAAAACAGAGACCTCTTCCTAAGCATGTGTTCTATCCATGCACGACTGGTCCTGTCCTTTCCTTTGATGAGTGAAGCTTATGAACATTCATAATAGAAGGCATTTCATAATTCTTTCTTATTGTTTTCCATGTTTATCAGATATTTCAACATACTGTGACTTTCAAAGAGATTGGGCCATGGAAGTCCTCCAGATTGCCCTTGGGATGATCTCAACATATCAATATGTACAACTACATCTACTCTTTTGTCTCTGGAATAATTTAACTTGTTGGTGCTCTCTCAGTGGATATATCCTCAGAAATTTTATTCTGGGGGCACCTGGGTGGCTCAGTGGGTTAAAACCTCTGCCTCCGGCTCAGGTCATGATCCCAGGGGTCCTGGGATGGAGCCCCGCATCAGGATCTCTGCTCAGTAGGAAGCTTGCTCCCCCCCTCCCCCGCCTGCCTCTCTGCCAATTGTGATCTCTGTCTGTCAAATAAATACATAAAATCTTAAAAAAAAAGAAAGAAATTTTATTCTGTTAAGATACACTGTAGACTCCTCCGAATCTGAGAAGTATGGGTTGCCTATTAAAAACATGAATTTAGGGGCACCTGGGTGGCTCAGTGGGTTAAAGCCTCTGCCTTCGGCTCAGGTCACGATCTCAGGGTCCTGGGATTGAGCCGCGAGTCGGGCTCTCTGCTTGGCAGGGAGCCTGCTTCCTCCTCTCTCTCTGCCTGCCTCTCTGCTTAATTGTGATCTCTGTCTGTCAAATAAATAAATAAAATCTTTTAAAAAACACATGAATTTAAAACTAAATTAAATAGGTTTGGTAAGTTTGTTATTGGCACTAAATGTATAAATGCTACAAAAAGAAAAAAAAAGACAAACTTCCCTATGACTAGCTTGTTGCTTTGCAGATAGACTTCTCTTATGATATAGAGATTATTAGTGTACTTAAGAACTAAAATTATGTTGGGGCCCCTGGGTGGCTCAGTGGGTTAAGCCTCTGCCTTCAGCTCAGGTCATGATCTCAGGGTCCTGGGATCGAGCCCCACATCGGGCTCTCTGCTCAGCGGGGAGCCTGCTTCCTCCTCTCTCTCTGCCTGCCTCTCTGCTTACTCGTGATCTCTCTCTGTCAAATAAATAAATAAATAAATCTTAAAAAAAAAGAACTAAAATTATGTAACTTTATAAAATATGTCTAATCTCCCTTATCAATTATATCTTAGGCCTTTTTCCTTGAAGCTTTCATACTCTATGATGGGGTTTTAGAGGAAATATAGAATATCCTCATTCTGACTTTAGTGTACCAGGTGCCTAAAAAGGTAAAGAAATGTAACACTTGATATAAAATCATTTGTCCAGGAATGCCATTGACTGGGGACAGTGTCATGACCTCGGGATTCAGAATTTGTAGGCAAAATGAGCAGCACCCACCAGTGGAATTCTATAAATAAATTGGCAATGAACAGGAAGAATTGCATCTTGTTAATTAAGAGTTGCTCAAGAATGGGTTCTTGACTTTCTGTAGAATGTTGTAAATCTTCCCTTTTTAGAGTGCAGGATTTTTATTTTTAAAGAAAACACACATCTGTGTTTATACCAGATGGTATGTAGACACTTCCTATTATTATCCATTCTTCTGTCCATTGCTACAGATGTTACAAGTATCTTCTAAACTTTCCCCCTCTTTCAAGGCTAAAAACAGAACCTAGCATTAAACATAACAGTAAATGAAGAGGCAGAGAAAAGCTGAAATGAAAACCAGATGCATTATTAGATTAACTTTATTCTTCTACTACTTGGTCAACTCAACAAGATGATACAGTTGCACTACAACCAAAACTATGTAATTTTTTTTCTTTTGCATAGACAACTCTGGAAGGATAAATGGACCTTCAATCTGTAAATTGAACTTTTTATGATATCATATGCATAGAATTGCCCTTAGGTTAAAATCCCTGGTTGAAAACCTCCGCTCTGTTTGTCCAGTTCTGACTTAATTCTTCTTGCAACTTAAGACTTGTACTAACTTTGTAATGAACAAACATTTGACTCATATTTTCTGGAGCTGTACCATTGGATGTTCAATTTAGTGACATTATTTAGAGTCAGATCAAAGCGAGCAAATGCTTCACCAGAGAATACACTGACAATATGTTATCTGGAATTAAGCTTTAATAAAAGGATTCGATATTGATCTAACTATGTAATGGTTCCAGTGAAGGCATACTGAGGCCTTACAAGATAGCCTACCCCAGCTACTTTGCCATCCTCTGCTGGGGACAAGGGTGAGGGTGGACAGGATGTCCCATCCTCAATGTCACTCATTCACTGAACAGTATTTATTTAGGGTCTACTCTATGCAGAGTTTCTTCTAAGAACTTTGATATTGTGAGGACTTTATTCTCAGCATCACCTTCTTTCCATAACTTCAAGACTTGGGAGAACTTTAAAAATATTGTCATTACCGAAAAAACTGAGGACCCAGATCTGAGAGGGGATCACAGTCCATCTTCCATAAAGCCCTTGATCATAAGGGGTCAGAAACTCAAGTTTATCTCTAGTTAGTAGGTCTAGACCCAGAATACCAACTCAATTTTAAAGAGCCCTGAAGAAAATAGAAGCAAAATATAGATTTGTTGTTTTTTTTTAAAGATTTTATTTATTTATTTATTTATTTATTTATTTGACACAGAGAGAGAGATCACAAGTAGGCAGAGAGGCAGGCTAGGAGGTGGGGGGGAGCAGGCCCCCACCGAGCAGAGAGCCCAACGCAGGGCTCAATCCAAGGACCCTGAGATCATGACCCAAGCCGAGGGCAGAGGCTTAACCCACTGAGCCACCCGGGCGCCCCACAAAGTATAGATTTGTTAAATGGAACTTTCATCTACTTGACCAGTGAAAAGATAAAGGTTTACTTTCAAATGGTTTTATGTAACTAACATTTTCTGAGATTTACTCTGAGAGGAGGAAAGGCAAGTGACATTGCATCAGATCACAGAATGAAGGACTTGTGTCATTGAGATACTGTTCTTGGAAAATTAATAGGTTCCAGAATCAAGCAAGATGATTAATACTGGCTTTCATTTGATCTATAAACCACAATGACAGGCACAGCATGCCCCTGACTTTGCCTGGCATTGTGATTTAATGAAACGGGAAAGCTTAGAAGAAGACTATGGAGGGGGGGTGGGAACCTTCTGCATTGGCCCAGAAACTTCTTGATTGATATAACCACCTTTTGATTTCTAAATCTTGATCAGGGGGCCTTTATGTGTGGTAGATATTTTCTTTCCCAAGATAGCAGGATAAAAGGTGTGAGTTTTTTAAACACAAGTGACAACAGTATAGAAGGGAAGTGATAGACAGCTTCGTATTTTCTGAAGGAAATGCCATTTGCAATGATATAAATAGGAATGCTGAAGAGAGTAGGGAAAAGTGAATGTGCTAATAACCATGGGTGTACTTTTATAATGGGCATACTATTAAATAAAATCAGTTTTGGAAGCCTGATTGTAAGGCTGAAGTAGAAGATAGTAGAGGTCACAAAATACATTGATGTGAGTGAATCTACCAGCCATACCCTATCAGGTCTCAGTGGTTTTGACTGGCATTGGAATATCCAAGCTCCTCTGTAAAAGGTTGAAGCCACTGTAGAAAGCCGGAGCTCTCATAAAACCAACCTGTGTTCACCCCCACTGTTTTTTTTACAACTCTTATTATAGTTCAGAACTCTGCTCCAAGATGGTCTACACCCACCAGATCACCTGAACTTTCATCTCCATCTCTCTGACTCCTACAATGGCACCTGCCCCCATTCTGCATCGTGGGCTCTTCAGTCTACGCCTGATCCAACGTGGCTAACATACCCTGCCTAATTTTGTTTCCAGAGATTTCTTCAGACACCAGAGCTTCTTCCTTATGTTGATAGCAACTCTCTAGGGGATTTGTTAAATCGAAACAAAGGGGGATGAGCTCCACATGTTCACCAAGAGATTCTTTATCCTGCGATTGGATATGTACATCTGCCTCAAAGGCTGGTCTCCGTGTTTTTGTATTTTCTTTCACTCCCTCATTTTTCTCCACATTTATCGAATATGTCTGTGTGCTCCACACTTCATCTCTGAGTTAAAGTTCATTCCTCTGCAGTACTTAACCTGCTGAGGACAACAGCTAATTTATAGGTTGTGGTATAAGGATGATAAGCACTTTGATAGATGTAAACATAGAAACTATTGGGCCCCTTAAATCAGTTTGCCTTATTAGTTTGGCTGCTTTGATCAGGAAATCACTGGATTGAAAAGTCACACAGTACTCTATTTCCTTAGCAAGCTTTATCCCCAAATCTCTTGAGATTATTTATTCAAAGAATATTTAGTGAGTATATATAATTAAGCAGGCACTATTCTATAATTTTAATACTGAATGGAACAGAGGAACATTCCTGCCCTCATGGAGCTTACAGTCTGCAGGAACCAAAATTCCACTAGATAACCCGTAAATAAGTAAAATGTAGAATAGGAAAGATAAAGGTGTGTGCTGAAGGGCAGAAACGAAGCAGGGAAGAAAGGTATGGCACATAGAGTGTGGTCAGTATATTAGGGTAACAAGGGAAGAGCCCCCTGAGACAATGACTTCTGCAGCGTGATCCAAAGGATGTGACAAGGTCAGTCATGAAGCTATCTGGGGAAAAGCATTCTAGACAAATCCAGCCCAGCAAATGCAAAAGGCCCTGTGGCAGGAAAGTGCTTAGTGTGTCTAAAAACAGTAAGAAGGCCATTGTGGTGTGAGATCAGGGAATGGGTTGGTGAGAAGTCACTCCTTTTTAAAGAAGAGAAGAAGAACGAGCTTCCCAAGGCTGTTTCCGGACTCCAGGAAAGGATACGGTGTTTGGAGAAGGAAGTTGTGATGTTGTCATCAAGGCCAGCAATATGGGAGGGTAAAGCTATGTCTCCCAGGCCTGGAGTCATCATGTAACTTTCAACGCTCACTCCTTGGGCTTGAAATACCATTGATGTATACACTTCTATGAGGGAAGATGAATGGGAGCAGTAATCCTAACAGACAACAAGAAGGAACTTAATTACCTCAGGAGGACTGAAGAAAATGTACAAACGTGGTTGTGCATCCTCACTACCTAATTTCCCCCCCTTCTTTTTTTTCTCCACAATGTCCTTTCTCAGCCTGACATTATCTTGGCAGAAAATCACCCTTGAACTTTAGTGGCACAACTTTCTACAAGACCTAAACCAACTATAACTAAGAATTGAATTTCCAAAGATCTTACAACCCCAAACTGCCTCACCACATAGGAAATCATCTCTGCGGAGAAACACCAGTGAAATTATCTGGTTTCAAAAAATTAAAAAACCAAACACACACTCACCCATACACACTAAGAAACAAGTCAAAATTCTAGACAAAACAGAAAAGGAGACCTTTGTAACTGCCTCTGAGACAGTGATTCTTAATCTTTCATCAATTACAGATCCCTTGGAGAATCAGATGAAAGATATGGAATCTACCTCAGGAAAATGCATATGCGTTCAGTTTTAAGGGGTTTCTTAACCCCTTGAAGCCCATCCACGGACGGCTCCGTGGATTTGGGATTCAGAATATCTGCTTAGGAAAAAAAAATCCCTTCTTCTTCAAAAAAGCTAAAAATTCTTTGTATTGAGGTTCATTAGATATAAATAAGCTCCTAAAACTTCAGTTATAACTCTACTATCTCCATTAACTATAAACGCACTACAGTTTACAATTGAGGAATCATAATCTAAACTCCCTCCCGACACCAGGGCTGACACAAGGCTGAAGCCGGGGAAAGGAGCTAGCAACAGAATTCAGTATCAGAGAGAGGGTTCATCCAGTTCAGACCACCTGCCTTTGGAGATGCCATCATCAAACAGCAGCAGGAGGTACCCTCAGGGTCCTGGCTCTGTGCCCCTTCGGCAGCATCTCTGTGACCCTGCTAAGAGTCCTGGTCCCAGGAGAGGTACTGAGTTATGCAAACAGATTTAGCTGTCTTAGAAGCTTTATTCCCTCTCCATATCAGTGGCCGTTCCTCTGTCCTACTAACTTATTCACTGCACTCGCCTGGCTTAGCCTTTGGAATCTCTTTGTGAGCACTGAGCTCCATTCCGTCATAGAAAAGGGGGAATTTAGGGAGAGAGGAAGAGAAAGATTCTGCCTGCTGGTATTTTCTTCATCTGTGTACCTGCCAACCTACCAACAGCCCTGTGAATCTGAGCATAAACACTGAGGTTAAAAAAAAGAAGAAGACGAAACACAAACCCTATAAAATGATGTGTCTTTACTGCTGGGAGATGGTCCAGAAGAAGGAAGTGTTTAAACATGAATATATGCATTGCTTTTTGTTTTTCTTTTTTTTAATCAAAAAAGAGATGCTGATACTCAGATTTTAATAGAGTGCAAACTGCTTCTCCCACTCTTTTCCTGTTCCCACACACCTTCTCTAGCTGCTTGGGTTTGTGAACTGGTTGTTCTCACCAAGGGAGTTAGCTAGGAAGGAAACGGTAATTTGTTTAGGATGGCGGAAATCAACATTTGTTTCATGAGCCAGTATCCATAGTCCTTATTCACTGTTGTGTGACATGTTTGCAATTCATGGTATTGAAGGTGTGGGTCACTGTGTGTTTTTATAAATGTGTCACCCACTGCCATTGCCCCATGCCATCTACGAGGGAACTCTGTCACCATCAGGGAGGTTGGACAACCCCCGGAGAATCAGAAACTAAGCTCTTAGACCAAAAGAGGTCCTCTCTTCTGCTGGGGCCCCAGGGTTCAGCCTGCTTGAGAAATGGGGTCAGTGGTGGAAGTGTGGTGGAGGTTGGGGCTCCTCCAAGGAAGGTGCCAATACCCCGGTTCCTTCCATGGTCTCCATCTTTCCAGAGATTCTTGTCCTTAATGAGGGCAATTTCTCAATCAGAAATTCTTGTGTTACAGGAAAACACCAGGAAAGGACCTTGCCAACTTCCTTCCTGGGCATACCTAAAGGATCCGGGGCTGCTGCAGACCCCTGCAAGGTGTGGCCCAAGTACTGGGTAAAGGTATGCAGACATTAGGGATCACACAGTTAACCCCTCCCCACAGGCAATCATGCTAGAGCAGTGGTTCTCAAGTGGGGGCAATGTCTGGAGACATTTTCGATTGTCATGATTGAGAGAATGAGTGTTCCTGGCGTCTAGTGTGTAAAAAGGCCAAGAATCCTGCTAAACATCCGTAACACTCAGGTCAGCCCCCCTTTTGCCCATAAAGGCTGACCTGTCCCCACAAGTCAATAGTGTGAAGACTGAGAAACCCTGTGCTGAAGGGAATGAGGGCATGGAGATTTGAGGGACAGGAGAAGCAGAATGTGTGGGAGCCAAATACATCAGAGAGTCCTAGAGGAGGCAGCGGTTTGACATTTTCAGTCAAACTCAGAGGCTTTGGAGACCTCAAAATAAGGTGGGACGTTTTTGACTGAATATTTTACTTCAGAATTGGACAATCTATCAAATTGCTGGTAAAAATGTGAATATTCTCTTATGGCTGCTTGTAGTTAATGACTTTACCCTCTAACTGAGTCTTTCATTTTCTGTGTATACATGTGCGTGTACAGAGAGGGGCAACACAAAGGCAAACACACGGGCCCTCTGGAAGGAGACAGTTTATAAGTTGTAAAGGAATCAAACCTGTGTCCTCTGTGCCACAGATAACGCTGATAAGAAAGGTTACACATCCTTCTTTGCATACAACACAGTATTGACAACTGTGGGCATAAGATAAATGAGGTGTCTTTTTCCCTTTGAGACTGCAGCACTGGAACTGAAAAATTTCTTCTGAAGGATTTCTCATGAGTGACTTTTCAAAGGATAGTTCCAAGTTCATTTAAGGAGTTCCCTTCTTTGTTGACAGACATCTAGGATGTTTCCATATCCGGACTACTGTGGGTAATACTGCAATGAGGATGGGAGTGGCAAATATCATTTGCATATATACCCAGAAGTGGAATTGCTGGATTATATGATAGCTTCATTTAAATTTTTTGAGGAACCTCCATATTGTTTTCCATAATGGCTGCACCAATTCACATTCTTGTCAACAGTGTATAAGGGCTCCCTTTTCTCCTCCACATTCTCCTCCTCACCAACAATGTGATATATGTATGTAGGCAAGTATACACATATGTATGTACCTACATATACGTATGTAGGTATGTGTATACAAACTTACATACATATATGCACACTATATGATGTACAATACAAACAATAGAATATTATTTACCATTAAAAAAGAAGGAAATGACGCCATTTGTGACAACATGGGTGAACCTGAGAATATTGTACTAAGTAAAATAAGCTAGACACAGACAAATACTCCCTGATCTCATTTATATGTGGAGTCTAAAAAAGTTGAATTCATAAAAACAGAGAGTAGAAGAGTGGTTGCTAGGGGGGTAGGGAAAATGGGGAGATGTTGGTCAAAGAGTAGAAATTTTGGTTATGAGATGAAATTTTGGTTATAAGACGGTTATAACTTCTGGCGATGTAATGGGTAACACAGTGACTATAGTTAACGACAGTGTATTGTATACTTGAAATGTGGTAAGAGAGTACATCCTAAGTGTTTCTCACCACAAAAGAAAAGTAACTATGTGAGGTGATGGGTGTGTTAATTAGCTTGACTGTAATGATCACTGCCCAATGTATGCGTATATCAAAACATCCCATTGTACACCTGAAATATGTACAATTTGTATTTGTCGGAAATAAAGTAGGAAATATAAAATAAAATTTAACATAAGAAGAGCTGCCTCCTCTCCTCACAAGAATATCATCCTGGGAGAATTTACTGAGGACAGAAGGGCAGGGTGCATGAGCACACGAATGTGAGAGAGTGAGAGAGTAAGAAGGACAGCGCGAGCATGCGTGTGCGAGCACATGCACATGTGAGAGAGTATGTGTGCATTTTCCTGCCTTTGTCTTAATGTACTTTCTAAATGGAAATGCTCTGCCAAGAATGAGTGTGCCACCACCCCTCTGACTTGGCTTCCTCATAAAGAGAGCGAGTTGGATACAATCATCTCTAAGGTACTTTTCCAGCTCTAACATTTCTGGATTCCGTGTAGATGGTTATTTTCGTGCCTGCAGAAGAATGCCAAAAGGCTGCATCCTTTGCTTTCTGTCTTCAGTGGCCTTGTGCAAACCTCCCTGGCACAGCACTGCGGGTGACAAGGACGGAGGAGCACCCAAGACATCCATTCTTCACCTCCTGTTCTTGCTTTGAAGAAATGTTTTATGTTCCTCCTCAAAATTATGTGAGAAGGACTTTAATGGGCTGATTTTTATGTGAGGATACAACGATAGAAAAACAGATTCTAGTCAGTGCTTTACTCAGAGGATCATTCCACAGAAGCTGAGCTGTTTCTAAAATAGTCCCCAAAGTAGCTTAAAAAAATAATGGAGATTCTAAAACCAGATCATTTCCTGATGAAAACTCTGGGCCTGTTCAATTTTTAATCTTTTCTGAAATCAGCATGGTTTTTCTTTTTCCCATAAAGGTATTTAGAATGAAGCCCTTGAATTTGCCCCTTGGACATATTTACATGTTATGTCTAGTTTCCTAATTCATTTAATCAAGGCTTTCCTAACTTTAAATCGCAGTTAACTCTCTTCAGGGGAATTAAGGTGCTTATTCCTATTTGTCTGACAAACATACAGCATCAAATATTCATCATTTAAATGCAATTAAAATATAGAATCACAAAAACATCATTGCAATGATTTAAATTGCTCCAGTTTTAATTAAGGGATTAGGGCAACTGGGGATTAAGAATATCATATAATGCACAATCAAGAGGCCATATTTCTATAGGTTTTTAATAATTCAAAACTCTTATGACTTGAAAGATAAGAGGTATGTGGGTGTATTTGCCAACAATGAGTAATAATGACACTGGAGAAGAATAGGAAAACGTGGGTAAAAAAATCTGAAAACTCAGATGTACTGAGAAATTTAAAAATCTGTCCAGTGAAATGTTTAACAGTCCCAAATTCTTCCAGGCTAAAAGCAGTAAGTGAGAATAAAACATCACATATGAGTAGAATACGATATTCGGTAAAGTTGTGAGGAATCCTATCTCCATTCTGGAAATAATTCTTACATATCATATTTCTATTTCACTAGGATCATCTTAATTTCTTCATGGCTCTGGGACTTGTGGGGCCACCTTAATATGAATGCTTGAAATTGATCTAAAACGCGGCCTGTGGATGATAAAACCTAAACACGTCGTCAAAAACTTGAAATTAATTGACACTTTCATTATTCACATGGCCTCCAAAACGACTTCATATAAATTATATTGCCATAATAAATCGTTAGAACTCTAGCTGCCACGTTTTCCATATAAACCAACAGCAGCTATAAACAGTGTTAAGTGAAGCGAAAAGAGGTCTCTCTATGGATGCTGGAAATGTGAAGTCTCCTATACTTTTATAACTGACATCTCTTGTCACATTTTTAATTAAAGTGGTAGCGGTGCTTAATGTATTACCCACGCTTGTTGGCTCCCCAAAGCGCATGTGCTGCTGGCTCCCCAAAGCGCATGTGTAGCACTCACGTCCTAAGGCAGGCGTGCACTTGTTCTCACCTGCACCAACTTCAACAGGCTAACGGGCCAATTGTACCCTGACTGAGAACATCCACATACTGCTTCCAAAGGGCACGTGGACCTTCAGAAGATTTTTCGAACAAAAGACTTTGGGGATCATCTGGTCTAACATTCTGAATCTAACAGAAGCTAAATGAACCACCTAAATGAGACCGTGCTCCCAGTCAGCTCTATCCTGTAAATATCAAAGGAAAGCCACCTATGCAATTTCAAATTTTCTAGTAGCCACGGTTTTCGAAGCAAAAAACCCACACTGGTGAAATTAATTCTAACAGTATATTTCATTCGGCCTAAATTATAATTATTTCAATAAGCAGTCGATGTAAAAATTATTGGATTGTTTTACATTACTTTTGTCACACCAAGTCTATGAAACACAATGTGCGTTTTACCCATGTAACACATCTTAACTCCCACCAGTCACATTTCAAATGCTCAGTAGTCGTGTCTGGCCAGGAGCTGTACTGGATTAACAGTACAGCTCTGGGCTATCCAAGTGGACCAGAATGGCTTTCTGACACTGAAAAAGTTACAAATGTGGGAGAGGGTAGCCTCTTCCTCCAGAGGGCATCATTAGGCCTCAGAGATTCAGACAAAGCAACTGAAGTTGGGTTTTTGCATCTGGTCCTAGGGGTAATGTTACTAGAAGAAGAAATTATAAATAAGTGTGGAAGTTTTATAAATAAGTTATGGTCTACTCATACAGTGGAATACTATGCAATAAAAATGAATCACACACAGCCACTTGCAACAAGAAGGATGGCTCTTACAAACATGGTATCAGTTGAAAGAAGCCAGATACTAAAAGTATGCATAGATCTCCCTGGACTTAAGAATTGAAAATATCATAAATCAAAAATGCATTTAACACACCTAACCTACTGAGCTTCATAGCTTAGCCTTGCCTCCCTTAAACATGCTCAGAACACATACATTAGCCTACAGTAGGACAAAGTTCTCTAACACAAAGCCTACTTTATAATAAAGTGTTGATTATCTCGTGAAATTTATTGAAAACTGTGCTGAAAGTGAAAACCAAAACAGTTGTGTGTCTGTCGTTTGCCCTCGTGATTGTGATTGTGTGGCTGATTGGAAGCGGCGGCCCAGCATCATGAGAGAATTTCGATCTGCATGTTGCCAGCCAGGGAAGAGATCAAAGTGCACAATGTGAAGTATGGTTTCTACTGAATGTGTATTGCTTGTGCACCATTGTAAAACTGCGAAATCTTAGGTTGAATCATCCTAAGTCAGGGACCGTCTGGATTTTATGTATCCAATTACATACAATACAAAAAAACAGGCGATATTAACCCAAGGAATAAAAAGCGTCCAAGAAAGTGAGTACCCTTGGGAGTGTCAGTGGCTGGAAGGGAGTGAAGGGGAAGCTACCAGATGCTGCTCATGTTCTGTTCCTTGAACTGGATGTGTTTCATTTATGAAAATTCATTGAGCTATACACTTGGAAAAGGTTCGCTTACCATTATATATATATGTATGTATATGTATATATATATATTACACTTCAATATAAAGGTTTTTTTAAAGTAAGATTCAAAGTGCTAAATTTCTACATATTTCTGTTTTGGAACAGAAACACATGTCATGTATCAGATAACATTATAAAAAGACATGTCAATGCTTCTGATCTAATTTTTTAAAATTTTGATTATAAGATAAATTATAAAAATAAACATCAAAGCTCACCTGTATTGATTGCTGATGATCGACCTCAAAGGTGGCCAGGAACACAGGCCACAGAAGGGATATGAGCAACCCACCACACCCCAACCTTTTCTCTGAAGAATGTTTAATCTTCTTGTCCCGAGTTTCCCCAATTGGTCCTTTGTCCCTGGATTTAGCAACCATTCTCAAGAACAGAGATCCTCAAGAGGACATGTTGTCTCTTAGGCCTTGAAAGAACAAGTCCAAGGATGACAGATTGGAGCATCTTGGTCGATTTGGAACATCACTGCATCTGATTCCTAGACTGCTAACAGCTCATGATCACTACCAGCTTTTGGAACTATACCCCAATGAAAATAGTATGTTTGGAAAACTTGTCTTAAGCTCATCATTAACATACTTATTTGTATTTTAAGGCTTATTCTTGGAAATGTTCTACCCTTAAGAAAAACCACTGACAATTCTCAATAGAAAAAAAGAAATTAGAAAAAAACATCCATCCTGAAATCTCAAGATGCTGTGATTTACAACCAACTCAAACCCACTTTGAGTCTAGTTTGGCTGTGGTCCTGGGCCAACTGAGCCTATCATGCATGACAGGGACCTCTGCTTTTCACCCCTCAAAGGTACTCTTGTGTGATCTCCAGCCTGGCCAGACTCCTCACCAATTCCATTTATGTGCCATTGGTCTTGGGCTTTACAGCAAACATTGTAACTTACAGAATCTAAAAGGCTTGTTGAGGAGCATCTCCTGCATGTAAATTCCGACAACCTAGAGTCTGCAGTCTGGCTGTGCTCAGCTCCCACATGCACATGACTGACATGTGTAGATGTTTTGGAGGAATATGTTTATAGTTAGTTGTTTATATGTCTCTCATGATAAAGGCTGAAACAATAATTATTTTTCTATTATAACAAAAATTTTTGTTTAAAGCCCTGGACTCTATAAATCTATTTTTGTTGACTTAAATTCTTGCATTCAAAGAATGTAGATTATACTCAGTAAAACTATGCCCCATCTTAAAACACTCCTGAAACACCACTGACATCCAAAGATGAGGTTGTCTATATTCACACGTAAAGCTTAAAAATTGTGAACACTGTGATCCAAACTCAGGGTGGAATGGCATTCCAGTCTCAAAAATTAATTTCTGAACAATCTACATTCTGTGCTTCCATTGTTTCAATGCCATGGAAGGGCCAGGCCGAGCACAACGATATTTCTTAAACACCCTCTTTCCACTCCCAATAGTTTCATTATTTGGGACAGCTTCTCCTGTACCTCTTCTCACAGTGTTCTCACCCTTCTCCGCACCATCTTTCTTCCTTTTTCAAAACACTGCCAGGCAGTATGCTGCTGGAAAGAAGTTGGGGGAGGTGGGCAAGAAATGAAACAGGCAAAGTCTGTCTCCTCTTCAGAGGAGTAGGAGAAAAGAAAGCCAGGAACAAACATCTGCTGATCATTTTTGTCCCACCACGTGCCGTTA
This sequence comes from Meles meles, assembly GCF_922984935.1. Lineage (NCBI taxonomy): Eukaryota > Metazoa > Chordata > Mammalia > Carnivora > Mustelidae > Meles > Meles meles. Next base: position 75,976,926 of record NC_060074.1, read on the forward strand.
GTATCAGATTAGCATCACCTTTGGTTGGGTTCCTGGGGAAAGGGAATGGGACAGAGATTTGCCTGCATGAGCTTTATTGAGGAGAGCTCTCAAGAACAGCACCTGTTGGAGCATGTGGGGAACAAGTTAGTAGGGCAGAGAGAGAAGGAACATGAGGCTGATAAAATGAGGCCTCCCATGGTCCTTCTGGGGAACTAATTAACTGGGATGGGATGGCCCTTCAGGGTTCTTGAATCAAGACAAGGCAGAGAGGCCTTTGTAGCCCCTATTGGACAGTCACTGGATGTGGGCTGTCCCAGGAGGGGGCATGACCTTGGGAAAGGCAGCTCTCTATGGCAGAAGGCTAGGAAATTGGTTGCGAGCCGATCGCAGCCAAGGTCCCATGCAGCTGAGGGAAAGAACACTCCAGCCCTGAAAGGGGCATCTGGGTGGCCTCTAACAGCATCCACCACAAGCATGTATCGAAAGTGATCTTTTCATTCCAGAAAGTAGCAATTACCTGTCCTTACGTGGTTCTCTGAGATCATCACTCTTCACTTTAGGACCTTTGGGACATCTTGGTTCCTAATCATGGTTTCAGAAGGCCTCATATGAAGTGAGTTTGCTTGTCTGTTGTTTCAAACAAGGTAATGGTATCCCATACATGGAAATCGTTCTGCCAAATGTCTGAGGAGATCTTTATGCTCCAGCATCCTACGACTGTTACTCCTTGACTTTCTGCGCAGCAGATCAGATCTCTTCTGAGATCCATTTACCCTCTGCACATATTCAGGCCAAGAAAAGTTCAGTTTCAGTAAAGCTGCAATGTCGTTAGGCAAGTCTGATGTTGGTGATGGTAAGTAGCTGGCACAAGTGAAATCATTCTAGAATTTTTTTTTTTTTAAAGATTTTATTTTATTTATTTGACAGTGAGAGAGAGAGATCACAAGTAGGCAGAGAGGCAGGCAGAGAGAGAGGAGGAAGCAGGCTCCCTGCGGAGCAGAGAGCCCGACGTGGGGCTCGATCCCAGGACCCTGAGATCATGACCTGAGCCGAAGGCAGCGGCTTAATCCACTGAGCCACCCAGGCGCCCCTCATTCTAGAATTTAACGGCTCAGTATTATGAGCTAAAGTCTCCCAGGCCTTTAGGAAATTTGGTTTTCAGCATATCTCAAATCTGGCTTGAACTTCCCCGGCTATGTTGATGCCAATCCAGTTTCCAAGCATAGATGTGTTTGATGCTATTTTCTCCTTCCCGATCTATTTAGCATGTAGTTCAACTGGGATAGCAAAAATGTGTTTTTATTTCAGTTGAAATGCTTTGTTTGCTCATCTATGGTACATACCATGATACATACCCTCAATTTCCTTCAGCCTGATAGTCACTTAATTTGACAGTCTATGCTTGTCCTAATATATAAGTTCCGGCATGTAAGTATGAGCATAAAACTGTCCTAAATCAGTTCCCAGCTAATGACTGAAAGAACCAGTAATGAATTCTAACTCAGATCTTCCCACTGACTATAACTGGAACATTATGTAACCACCAGAACAACCCATGCTATCTCATGTTTTAAAGGGCCCGTTGGAATTTCCTGGTGATCAACCTAATTAGTAGCTTCTAGAACTACCTGAAGGCATTGGGCTCCCTCTGTGTTCAGCCATGACAACAGTTATTGCATGATACAGGTCAATGGATTTTGCATCTTGGCACAAGTTCTTTCTTTATTGTGGGGTCACATCCTAGTGGCAAGTACGTCAAAGTGTGAAACTCCAGGCGTATTGATGGCAGTGTGTCACAGAGTCAAAGAATGAACAGCCAGAACCGAAGGAAGTGACAAAGTTAGGTCCTGGTGCCAAAATCAGTAGGATCAGGAGTTCAAAGCCAACTATCAAACTAACCATGAATTTGAGGCTCAGAGAAGTGAGGGGTCAGGGAACAGGGAGCCCCTAGAGGTCAAGAGAAGGTGAGGGACCAGGTGGAAGCAACTGGATTTTATTCACTATTGACATGGTCATGTCATATACTCCCATTAGAGTTTTGAAGTCATTGGATCATTTAGCTTTGGGTTTCCACAACTATTCATATTCCAAACCTCCCAGTAGTTTACCTTTCACATAAGGAGCTATTTAAAAAAAAAAAAAAAAGTCAAGTCATTCTGTACCATTCAAGTGTATAAAACTATTTTCTCTTTGCCATCACAGAGAGCTTTTATTTATTTATTTTTTTAAAAGATTTTATTTATTTACTTGACAGACAGAGATCACAAGTAGGCAGAGAGGCAGGCAGAGAGAGAGGAAGGGAAGTGGGCTCCCTGCTGAGCAGAGAGCCTGATGCAGGGCTCGATGTGGGGCTCGATGCAGGGCTCGATGCGGGGCTCAATCCCAGGACCCCGGGATCATGACCTGAGCCAAAGGCAGAGGCTTTAAAATTTTTTTTTTATATTTTATTTATTCGACAGAGAGAAATCACAACTAGGCAGAGAGGCAGGCAGAGAGAGAGGAGGAAGCAGGATCTCCACGGAGCAGAGATCCTGATGTGGGGCTCGATCCCAGGACTCTGGGATCATGACCTGAGCCGAAAGCAGAGGCTTTAACCCACTGAGCCACCCAGGTGCCCCCACAGAGAGCTTTTAAAAACTGACTAATTAACCTTCGCAGTATCTGTCAGTTAAGTAATAGATTGAAAGGAAGTACAGCCCCCTACTGAAATAAAGTCCCATTTGGAACAGAAGCTTTTTTGAGCTGTAACTAGACAGCAGTTTAAGACAGAGTGCTGAGGACAACATATGGGACAAATATCCAAATGGATGGAAGTATGAAAATAGGACAGGAAGCTAAAATAGATGTGCACTCAATTTCTTTAGTATAAATAGCATTGTCTGTAATCTCAGGTATATGATTCAGCAACTGCTATGGAAATCATTTCCAGTATTGCAAATGGGCAAGTAGCAGGTGCATAGATTCTTTTATAAAAGTGGGAAGGGTCTTTAAAAGACTTTGAAACACTTGAACATTCCAGTTGGGTTACCTTTTTTTGCATTCATTTATGTAATTAGAGTCCACATCTCCTAAAGCAAATGAAATGACTGTTCATCCACTTACCCAATAGGTTTTGATCCCTGAGGTAAGCCAATCTCAGTAAGTGTGGGTAAGAAAATCCCAGACTGTTTGGCCTCATTGGCCTCATTACCAATTCGTGGCCACCATACTCACCTGGGGGTGCTTACAGCCACTCTGCCCTTTATTTACTCCTTCCTGGATGAACCCCCTGTTTCATGCAGAATTGGCATTTTCTCCTGCCCCTCTTTAGCTTTTACCTCCTTTGTGCAACCCTCATTCTCAACACTGTGCCTCTTTGTCTAGCTTCAGTTGGTCCACTTTCCTTCCCCCCCTAATTTTTATCCATCTTTCTCTCAATCATTTCTGCCTCAAAAAAAGCAGTGTCCTCACTTTGAAGATCAGTTTTCCCACTTGAACCTGTCTTCCCTCATCTTTTGGGGGGCTAGCCAGTCTCCTTAACATTTTTTCCTTCTTTACCCTCCCTTCCTTCCACCTGCCTGTCTGCCTGCCTGCCTTCCTTCCTTCCTTCCTTTCTTCCCTTCCTTCCCCTTCCTTCCTTCCTTCTTCCCATCATTCCTTCCATCCTTTTGAGATTGTATTTGAGACAGAGAGAGAAAGAGAGAAGGAGCAGGGGGAAGAGCAGAGACACAGGGAGAAGCAAACTCCCTGCTGAGCAGAGAGCCCGACAACAATAATGCACGCTCCATCCCAGGACCCTGGGGTCATGACCTGAGCTGAAGGCAGACACTTAACCAGCTGAGGCACCCAGGCACCCACTGTTTCCTTCTTTCTTTCTTTAACCACATATTCCAGGCACCTATTGCTGCATCACAAGCATTCAAAAACATTAACGGCTTCAAACAGCAATCATGTACTCACTCACAAGTCTGCAGTTTGGGCAGAGCAGGGCTCCTCAGTGATCCAAGTAACATCTTCTGGGGCTGGAAAGCCCAAACTGACTTTCCCCTCACGTCTGGTGCCACAGATGGAATGTCTAAACCATCTGAGAGCTGGCTGGATATCTCTCTCTCACTCCATGTGGCATTTCCATGTGGATAACTTGGGTTTCCCCCACAGAAGGATGGTGTCAGGTTCAAGCTCTTGTATGGTGTCTGGCTTCTCCAGAATACAAAAGTAGAATCTGTCAGGTCTTCTTAATGCCTTGACTTGGAAGTATTTCCAAGAATATCACATTCTATTGGTCATCGGGTCATCCCAGATTCAAGGGGACACAAGGACACGAATACTGGGAGACACAGCTCACTGGGGTGGGGGGGGGTCGTCAGTGTAACAGACTACCATCTCACTTCTTTGCTGTCTCCTTAGAATCAGCTTTCCTTGTCCTAATAAGACTTTCTTTTCAATCTTGTGCTCTTCAAAGAATAACAACCCTCTTTCATTTATACTTCATCACCACTTCTCAAAAATAATTCTCTACTTTTGTTTTCTCCAAGGCATGAATTTTCATTTACTTCTCAACCCATTGCAATCCAGCTTCTGATCTCATCAAATTATAAAAAATTAACAGCAAATTTTGGGAGCCTGTTGGCTCAGTAGTTTGAGCATCTGACTCTTGGTTTCAGCTCAGGTCATGGTCTCAGGGTTGTGAGATCAGGCCTGATGTCGGGCTCTGCACTCAACGTGAAGTTGGCTTAAGACTCTCTCTTCCTCTCTCTCTCTTTCTAAACAAATATAAACAAAATCTTTCTAAACAAATCTAAAAAAAATTAACAGCAACTTCTTCTTTGTTAAATCTATGTATTTCTTCTTTGTCCTCATTTTACTATGTTTCTCAGAATAATTTTTTTCTGTTGACCTTCTTCTTGAAAGCCTCTCCTCATTTGGTTCCTGAGATAAAGGGTAGGTCTTCTCCTTACTTATGCCATCTTCATATTTTTCCCATTCTCTTCCTCTGCATAAATGCGGGGGCTCCTGCATCACCCCCGTTCCCATGTTCCCCAGTCTGTCACTAGATTATCATAATCCTATCTTGATAAAACCTAGAAACCACCCCATCTTTTCATTCCCATTGCTCCTGCACTAATTCAGAACCCCATTTGCTTCTCATTAGGCAAATGCAAGTTGTCTATTGGATCTCCACCACGCCAGTTTCTCTTCCTTCCAATCCTCCAAACTGGTACAAGAGCTACTTTCACTAAGCAGAACAATCTATGATCAAAACTTTCCCCAGCTGCCTATTGCCAATTAGGAAAGCAGTCTTCTTGTCTTAGTTTGCCAAAACCTGTAATTCGGGTCTTGAACTGTATTTCTGAATACCATAGCAAATTCCCACAGCCCAAGTTTTAGTCCCACAGGACATCTCATAGTTCTCTAAAGATGTCTTGTGTTTTCCTGCCTCTGTACTTTTCTTTTATAAAAGTATCTTTCACCATCTCAGCCTATTAAAAACTTCCATGTCCTTTAAGTCCAGTCTTTAAAGATGCATTTTCCACAAAGACTTCTCTGAACAAATGTGTCTATCTGCTTTATACCCGTGGAATTTTGTTTAGACACTGCTTTTAGAGCATGTCATATTTTAAGTTAAAATGTGTTATTATTTTAGTGTTCCTCACTAGATCATAAACCCCATGAGACTCGAGACTCAGTAATCCCAGCATCTAGCACAGTTGATTGGAGCTCACTATTGCCGAGTTGAATTGAATTAGTATTATGAAGTGTTTATTGGCTTTCAACCTTCAGCTGGAGAGTCACGTAAAATGAGAGAGGTTTCCTTCTATGCATGCGATTCAGTTGCCAGCTCAGAACAAAGGCTCTCTGTGGACAGATTGCTAAAATTCTGCCCCCCTCAAATCACTCAGGGTTGTAAATACTAAATTCTAGAGGAATATTCTCAAAAACTCAGAAGAATTGAGCAAAACAACTCTGCATTTTCCCAGATTACCTAGATAACTACCTAACTTCACCATCTTGTTTATATTATTGCTCTAGGATTTATCATGAACTGATGCTCATTAAATTTTAATAATTCTCTGGGATATATGTGGCCGTGACACTGCACTCCCTTTCCCAAGGGGCATGCAGAGATATAAACATTTCAGTTAAATGTGTAATATAATTCTCAAATAAATCTATAGGATGAAATACGGAAATGTCGGTAAGTCTTTCATGTTGTAAGGAGAAAATACTTGCTCTTTCCCTGTAACAGACTACTACAAAATTATACAATGTGCCTGGTGAACAGCAATTAAGGCTCTAACTCACTTTCACAAATAGATTTATTTGTAAGATGAATCGATCGATAAATCAATTCTATTTTCTTTTCTCCCTATAATTTATTTAAGATTCATTTTTCTTTTATCTTTGTCTAACAATTTCCAACTTCATACATTAGGCTGCTTAACCCACCCATAGATTCTCTATTAAGTAGTTAATGGTCTGGAACCAAACACTAAAGAACTTCCCGTTGTAAAGTAATCCTAGGGTGAATACTTCTGCAAGCTAAGTGATTAGATTCTAATTTGAACTTTGAAAATTTGACTTTGCATAAACAGCTCATGTATGTGTTTGCAATTTATGATTACACTGGGCTCCAAAGATAGTTTGAAAACTGATTACTAAAAAATTGGAATAAAATTTTTCCATTCAAATCATTTTAGCCAAGTCAAAAATCATACTTTTTAACTCTAGTGCTGCTGCCCTGTAGCACATTAGTACCATAAATAACTAGATCAATTTCAGGATCCTGGTGCCAGGGAGACTTGATGTCACAGAAAGAAAGAAGAGAATGGAGAGCAGTTTCCTTTTTCAATCTTTGCTTGGTAATTCTAAGCAATATTTCACAACTCTAACATTTACCATCATTACTCTTCTCTTCCCTACATTTCTCTTTTTCTTTCCTATCCACTTCCTTTGTCAGGGGCTTGTTCTAAGGTTGTCTTTTTGTAGTCTCTTGCTTGAATGGCATTAAAAGATATATTTCAGGTTTCGAGATGACTTAAACCCATCCTATGTCTTCCAAATTGCCCTTTCATCCGACTGGCCACAAGAATCCAAGGGAGAAGGGATTCTGGTGAGGAGAGGAGAGAGTGCCAATCTCATGTAGCACATCTACAACAGGCCTAAAGAAGACAGACCGTCACTATTTTCTGTTCACATTTTTCTGTTTTGTTTTGTTTTATAATATCTGGACATTCCTTGAAAGCATTAATAATGTAGTAAAACAAACATGAGAAGGAAATGGGGAGAAGAGATGATGTTACAGCCCCTGTAAAGAGAGGAATGGAATGGATCTATCAGCAGTAATGAGTAGGAAGGAAGGGGGTGGGGATACCTCTTTAGCCAAGTCAGAGAAGATGGGATAGCCATTTGTATGTCAGTGACATTCATTAGTTGGGAACTTTGTGACTTACAGAGAGACCCTCCTGTTATCATGATTCAAGCCAGTAAAAGCAAAGAAACCATAAGATCAATATTTTTCACTTTTTCAAATATATCAAGAGTAAATGAATACTCAGTTTGGAAATTAAAAGGAAAACAATTTTAAATAAGCACTATTTATATCTGGAAAGCTAAGTATTTTCATTTTGAGTTTGGAATCTTAACAATCCATGAAAAATCTCAAAAGTTTGCTAGTCATCTATTTTGAGATTTTTTTGTTTTCTTTTTAAAGATTTTATTTATTTATTTATTTTAGAGAGAGAAAGAGAGAGAGTTGGGGGGGGCAGAGGGAGAGGGAGACAGAGAATCCCAAGCATACTCTGAACAAAGTGTGGAGTCCCGTATGGGGCTTGATCCCATGACCCTGAGATCATGACCAGGGCTGAAACCAGGAGTCTGAAGCTCAATCGACTGAGCTACCCAGGAGCTCCTATTTTGAGATTTTTGATGGTAGAAGTTATTTACAGAGCAACAAAATGGTCAACATGTTAGTGACTGAGGAAATAACTAGATGAGTTTTATACCTGTAAGTGTAGAATTTATAAGTGGGAAACGTGGCAACTTAATGCAGACTTACACTGGCAGTTTTATTTTTTAGTCGCCTATACACTTCCTATATTTCTAGAGCATTTTGCTTTGCCCCAGGCACCACCGCAATGAGTTAACTGCCACTGTTCCAATCTATGCTAACCGTCCCACCTGTTTCATCCTCCCTTACCTACTGAGGATTGTGCTCCTATAGTTATTTCCTCTCATCAGGATTATCCCCCTCAATGTACAAATATGCTTCAGCATCTCAAGCTTAAAATAAAAATTCTTCTCTTTGAAGAAACAGCTGATTATCATGTAAGATAGAAATCATACAAGATAAGCCTAGAATACCAGATAGCAAGGAATCTGTAAAGAACTACCAGGATATGTCAATATGTCAGGATATTCTGGGGTCAAATTGAAGAAGTCAATGACCATGTGCACCATGGTCCACAATGGGGCAATTTGAACTTCACGATGCTAACTAAGCTGTATTGAAACACAATGAATGTATTTAAATCCATGAATTCATTGTATTATTTTTTAAAAAATCATTCATTGTTGGAAGATACTAAACAATTTACTCATTATTTTTGAAAACTGTTAAAGAGAAAGAATCAAACATTTGTTCTGTATTTCCTAACCAAACTGTAGTAGTAAGTAACCAGAAATTGATAAGGGAAGTATTCCAGCTAATAAAGAAGCAAGGATAGAATTGGAATGTCACCATTTTGCAATCCCTAATGAATTACTGTATCTAGACAGAGAGCATCAATGGCTGCTAACACCACAAAAAGAGAGACAACCAGACATTATGTTCTTCTTGATGGATAAGCATACCATCACATCTGAATTAATCATGCCAAAATATTTAAACCTGATTCTGATCAAGCTTTTGGATCCAACCACCAATTTAAGGGAAATACAAAAGAAGAGAACTCGGTTAATCAACATCACAGAAGTTCAATCAGGAATACTTGACTATAGGAAACTCTAGGGACATACTGGTTTCTTTGAAAATAAATTGCAAGGGGGACAAAAGATGGAGAGAGAATATTTAGACTAAAAGATTTAAAAGACATAGCAAAACAAACAAAACAACAACAACAACAACAAAAGACATAGCAATGTCAAACCAAAAGAACTTGCAATGCATAGATCCTATTCGGGAATTAATTCAAACAAATCATTCAAGCCTGTGACATTTGTGAGATAATTAGACACTCTAGGTGTTTGGTATTAAGAGATTATTATCAGTTCTTTTTAGGTGTCATAGGATATTGTAATTATATTTCTTTGCTAGAGTCCGTGTCTCTTAGAGATATACTCTCAAATAGTACAGATGAAATAATATATAGGATTTGCTTCAAAATAATACAGAACTATGTAAATGCACAGCAGTACAGACTAACAAGATTGTTCATTCTTAAAGCTGTTGATGCATGTGAAGTCTATTGTACTATTGGATCTACTTTTTTATACATTTAAAATTTTCCATCACAAAAATATTTTTTTAAATTGTCTCTTGATCCTCAACTTTTTCATGGAGAGCCTCATTCCTTTGCTTCCCACTGGAGCACAATTCCACACATGACTCATCTCTACTTCTTTACTTCCATTCTCACTCTTTTCAATCAGGCTTTGGCTTCTACTCTACTATACTCTACTCCACTGAGTAGAGTATAGTCATCTAAAGACTTCTGTCATCTAAAGGCCCTATGACCTCTGGCTGCCCAACCCAGGCTGCAATCTCTGCTTTCATCTCTGCAATCTCTGCTTTCATCTCACTCAACCTCTTAGCAATACTTACCCGCTCTTGGTTTCTGGTGTTCTCCTGTGTCACAACTTTCTTCTACTTTTGCTGGCTCCTCTGTCTTCAGTGCTTCTCAAACTGTTGGGATGCCATGGGGCTCCCTGTGGACACAACCTGCTAAGAGGGACTCCTCCAGTACCACAGCTTTAAACCCAGTCTAAATGCTGATGACATTCAACTTGGCCCCAACTTGTATGTCTGACTCCGTGACAATGTCTAATAGGTGGTGATCTTAAAATTAATGAGTGTACAAGCAGCTCCTGATTTTGCCTCTTCCCTTTCGTACTACCCCTCCCACTCCATCTTCCCATCAAATTTAATGCATCTTAGCAGTCACTCAAGCAAAAAACCTCAATGTTACCTTTAATCTTTTTTTCCCCTATTCTGAACTTTTAACTTGTCAGGAACTTTAATAAGCTCTAACTTCAATATACCGTAAACCTAATGTCTTGGTCAGCTTGGGCTTCCATAGAAAAATGCCATCGACTAGGTGGCTTAAATGACAGAAATTTATTTTCTCACAGTTCTGGTGATTGGGAAGGCCAAGATCAAGTTGCCGGCCGGTTGGTTTCTGGTGAGCCTCCCACTGTGTTTTCACACAGCTGGATGAGAGAGCATTTATAAGGACACACTCCTAGTGTATCAGGGTCTCATCCCTCTGGCCTTAATTTCCTCCTTATAGGCCCTATCTCCAAATACAGCTATGTTGAAAGTTAGAGGTTTGATATCTCTGTTTAGAGGACCACAGTGACCACCACATTTGACCACAACAACTTTAGGGATTTTACATATATATGTATGTTTTTTGTAATTATCTTTCTGCCCAGAACATCATTCTCGCCAATCCTCACAGGGCTACCCCTTTTCAGTGTTCAGATCTCAGAGCAAATGCCCTTCCTGGAAAGTCCTTCTCTGATCACTCTATCAAAAGTAGCTACATAGATTCAGTTAAACCTACTCACTCTCTCACTGTCCCTGCTTTGTTTTCTTCCTAACCCAGCACTACCAGAAACACCCCATGTTTATTTGCTCACCAGATACTCCCCCCAGCTTCACAGGAGCAGCAGCCTTGCCTGACCTATTCTCAGTGCACACAAGGTCAAGAGTAGGAGGTGCTCAGAAGTAAGTGGTAGAGGAGAGGAGCCTGTCTCTTCCACAGCACTTGGCAGCCAGATTGTGCTGGTTTTGGTCATCACTGAGCCCTAGCAGAACAGTTCTAACGCTAGATACCGAATTTAAAACATCTTTGAGTTGTAATTTATTAGCCCCTCTATCTCAGCCCTAATTTGATCCAACATTCTTTGTAATCTGTACAGCTCCCTGCAAAACATTCACTTTTCCTCCCTTTCTTAATGACTGTATAACTTCCAGACTCCCAAATCTTCTCAGTGATTCTAAAGATGATTTAAAGAATAAGTGACTAAAAACCTTTCAACTGAGGGTTTTGGAGGGGAGGGGTGGGGGTTGGGTGAACCTGGGGGTGGGTATTAAGGAGGGCACATATTGCATGGAGCACTGGGTGTGGTGCATAAACAATGAATCTTGGAACACTGAAAAAGAAATGTGTCTTTTTACCATAAAAAGAAAAATATCAAAAGTATAAGAAAATATATGATTTTTCTAATAATCACTATATCAAATGAGCTATTTGCTCTGAGTTATGTCTATTTTTCTAACACTGAAATCGAAAGGTGGGAAATACAGTACTCTAATAAGACAAAATTTGAGGAGTTGTACATGGCCTATCTTCCACTACTTTTCTGATTTATACCTATATGCACTCACACTTATGCATATATAAAAACACTTTTTTCTAATAAAAAACAGAATTGGGGTGCTTGGGTGGCTCAGTTGGTTAGGTAGCCGACTCTTGATTTTGGCTCGGGTCCTGATCTAGTGTCCTGGGACGGAGCCCTGCATTGGGCTTTGTGCTCAGCAGGGAGTCTGGTTAAGATTGTTTCTTGCCCCCACCTCCACTGCTTGCGTAAGCATTTTCTCTCTCTCTCTCTCAAATAAATAAATACATACATACATACATACACAAATAATATAAAAAAAAAAACCAGAATTGTTCTTTCTCTACATATTGGTTATATAACTCATGTACAATATACCTTTCTGGGCCATATAGATTGACCTTGTTCTGTATAAATGTATTATATTCTATTGTACGAACCACAGTTTATTTATGCCTCAAGAGACGGTACTGAACTCATTTCAAATTATTTGTTTTCACAAAGTCCTTTGTATGTGTGTGTTTACAGGCTTGCACAATTATTTTTGTAGGCTTGATTTCTAATGCTGAGATGGCTTTCTTAAGTGACATGAACATTTTTTATTCCTGAAATTATGTACTGATTCAGTTCTCATCAACCATGTATAGGATTGCTTCCATCAGCTCGAAATGATCAAAATGTTATCAAACTTTTACATTTGTGCCAAAATGAGAGATGTTACCTTGCAGTTTTAATTTGCATTTATTTATGTTCTTATTAATAAGATAGAATATCTTTACATATATCAGTTAGCACTTTGTACACTACAACTTTTATATATTATGTTGTTTTGTATATGTCTAACAAAAATACCCTACTAAGATTTGAGAGGACTTATAAAAGAACTCATGTAGAACCATTAAAATGAAGAAAATGAGGGGCACCTGCGTGGCTCAGTTGGTTAAGCATCTGCCTTCAGCTCAGGTCATGATCCCAGGGTCCTGGGATCAAGCCCTACATCGGGCACCTGCTCAGTGGAGGGTCTGCTTCTCCCTTTCCCTCTGCCTGTCGCTCTGCCTACTTGTCCTCTGTCTCTCTGTCAAGTAAATAAATTTTTTAACAATCTTTAATAAAATGGAGAAAATAAAATGTTGGGGGAGATTAAGCTTGTGTGTTATATATAAGGCACATACACATTTGTACTATTTCCATATAGTTAACTAAGCATATTAACAGGAGAAAATAAAATATAAAAATGATCAACTTGGCAGTTCCCTATAAAAAGTTGTAAATTGACAAAAACATTAGAATATAGACCCACAAATTAGATCACCAATGGACATGCTGAGACAAAACTTTTCATGAGAAAAGAAATGTACGAATAGGTTTTCACCATAATGGGTAAATTGATTGCAAATTAGCATTAAACACATATTGTATCTATATAATAAAAATGGGCTGTGGTTTTCAGTAGGTGAAAACAAATTTAATTTCTTTGTCATTCAAAAGAATATGCATGAAGAGTTGATGAATTGTCTCTCTCACTTCTTAAAACCTTTGCCTATAGATTCTCTGATGTTTTTACAAGTGGCTAAGTCCACTGGGAGACTGCATTTGGTGTTCTCAGATGTATTCACTCCTAATGGAGTCATAGTTTGTAATAAAATCATTCAAAATGTTGAAAGAAAATGAGAGTGAGGATCACGTGTGCAATTCTGTGCAAAGCTGAGAAAAAGAAAATGTTCTCACTTTAGACAACTTATCAAACATTCCCAAACTGAAAATTCAGTTCAGGATTTTATACCCAACATTCCAGATGCCTGCACAGTTGGAGAAGTGGGGCTGCCCTGATTCTGGCACACAGTGGAGTTATTTATGAGACAAAATGCAATTTCCTCTCCCCTAAACTGCCTGCAGATTATACAGGGTCTGGAGAGACTGACCATTAGGGATGGGCCTTTCTCATCCAAACAGGATGGTAAAATTAGCTGAAGAGGGAGATAGCCTGGTAGGAACTTTCCCATTTCACCACAGGGCATGCCGGCAGCCCTGGACTTTTCCATGAGAAAAAGGTTTATTTTGTTGTTGTTGTTTCCTTTCCAAGAAGCCTGGAAATCATCAGGAACTGTGTGGATACCAAAGCCTCCATGGGATAAGTTTAAGCAAGGAGACAGGGAGAGAGGACACCATGGAAACATGGTCATCTTGGAGCTCAACCAGGGAGGCATTAAATGCTATGGAGTTTCTCCCAATGACTGGAGCTTTTTGCTCTGGGTACTCCCATGGTAGAGCAGCCTCAACATCCCCTACTCTAGCAGATCCTTTCAAGATGCGAGAACAAGCAGAGTGTGTGCTCTAGTCTGGGTATTTCTGTTGCAGTTTGAGTTAGGGTTTTGGCACTGCCTCACTGGCTCCAAGGAAGTCTCAAAGCTATTTTAGGGATTAGACCTTGCTCCAGAGCCCCTTAGAGATGGACTAAAAAATCAGGCAACCTCTTTGACATGAGGTAAAGATTTATGCAGCTAGTTTGGTAATCTGATGCCAGTGTGAGTCTAGTTGCAGGCTTGATTCTAAGAAATTGAGCTTTGGTAAATGCTGAACTCTTGACTCATGATGAAACTGATTACAGTTTGGAAGACCAACAGAAAAATCCTCATAGTGGGTTGTATGTGTCACCCGCCAAATCTGCCGAGGTCTAACCCTAGGTACTTGTGAATGTGAACTTAACTGCAAAACGAAACAAAACAAAACAAAATGATCCTTACAGATAAAATAATTTTAAGGATCTCAAGAGGGCATCATCTTAGATTCAGGGTAGGCCCTACAATGAATGAATGACCAGTGTCTTTATAAGAAACAGAAGGAGAGAATCCACAAATCAGGAAAGGCCATGTGAAGATGGAGGCAGAGACTGGAGCGGTGCATCTATAAGCCAAGGAACACCAAGGGTTGCCATCTGCCACCAGAAGCGGAGAGAGGCAAGGAAGGAATTCTCCGAGTCTCCCGAAGGAACCAACACTGCAAATGCCTTGATTTAAGACATCTGGACTCTAGAGACGTGAAGGACTAAATTTCCATTGTTTGAAGTCATCCAGGTTATGGCCATTTGTTCTAGCAGCCCTAGGAACTAATACACCTCACAATCCAGATCCAAGGGTTTAGTGTGCTCTGTGCTGGCAGATTGCATTGGGAACCCTGTGAAAATAGCCCTTTAGGGCACAGCTAGGGTAAAGGAGACAGAGCACAGGTTGGAGTCAGACAGCCCTTGTTAATTACTGCTGACTTGGCAAGTCCTTCTAAGCTTTTGTTTCTTCGTGTGAGACCAGGAAGGCAGCCTAGGAATATGGGATAGAATCAGCTAGCATAAGCCAAGAATGTATTAGAGGTTTTCAGCACTGGCTGCACATTAACACCATCTGGGAAGTTTTCAAAATATTGTTGACAAGACCTCACTCCCAAATAAGTAAGTCAGAGTCTCTGGGACTAAGTCATGGGCACTGATAATTTTTTAAACTCCCTGGGCACCGCTTCATAGCCATTGGCATAGCTATTATCAAAAAACAGAAAATACCAAGTGTTGGCAAGGATGTGGAAAAATTGGAACCCTTGTGAATTGCTGGTGAAAAACACTATGTCACCTCTTAAAACAGCAGAAACAACAACATGGAATTACCATATGACCCAGCGATACCACTTCTAAGTATCCACTCAGAAAAACTGGAAGCAAGAACTCAAAGAGAGGGGCGCCTGGGTGGCTCAGTGGGTTAAAGCCTCTGCCTTCGGCTCAGGTCATGATCCCAGGGTCCTGGGATCGAGACCCGCATCAGGCTCTCTGTTCGGCAGGGAGCCTGCTTCCCTTCCTCTCTCTCTGCCTGCCTCTCTGCCTACTTGTGATCTCTCTGTAAAATAAATAAATAAAATCTTAAAAAAAAAAAAAAGAACTCAAAGAGATATCGGTACCCATGTTTATAGAAGCATTATTCACAACAGCCAAAAGGTGGAAACAACCCAAATGTCCATCAGTGGATGAGTGGATAAGCAAAATATGGGATAAACATAGAATAAAACATTATTCAGCTTTCAGGAGGAAGGAAATTCCAACCCATGCTACATCAGGGATGAACCTTGAAGACATTATACTAAGGGAAATGATACCAGGCATAAAAGGACAAATATTGTGTGATTCCACTTACACAGGGTACCTGCAATGATCAAATCCATGAAGACAGTAAAAGAGTGTCTGGGAAAGGGAGGGGAAGGAGAGTTAGTGTTTAATGGGTATAGAATTTCAGTTAAAGAACATGAAAAAGTTCTAGAGATGCATGGTGGTGATGTTTATACAGCAATGTATTTAATGCCACTGAACTGTACACTTGGAAGTGGTTAAAATTGTAAATTTAATGTTATGCATATTTTGCCATAAACAAAAACAAAAAATGGATGTTAATACACGTACTGTGGTAATCACTTCACGACATATATAAATCAGACGAGATCGGGCGCGTTCAGGGTGGTATGGCCATAGATGACATATATAAATCAAACCATCATGCTGTATACCTTCTACTTCCACAGTGATGTATATCAATTATTTCTCAAAAAGAAAAAAAAACTGGGGAAAAAAACAAATACACACACACACAAACCCTTTTTGGGCAATGCTGATATGCAACGGAATTGTGAAAGAGGGATTAAACAGGGCCCAAGGTCAGAGGCAAAGGCAGGTCAGGCAAATCATGGAAGAGACCACCTTGGCCACGGTCAGGGAGGATGCTCTGGGGGACCCCGGACAGGGACTCACACCTGGCTCTGGACTGTTCAGGGTCCGCGGCAGGTGCATAGTCACTGTAAGGCTGGGTCACCAAAGTTAGAGAAGGACCACCAGCATCACTGACATGGTGCTGAACCAGAGTTCCTTCCTAGCACTCTTTAGAGGACAAAACAGGTCCCAACTAGGGGGCAAAACTGAATTTGTGGGCAAAGGGAGAAGGGGAAGGCACCAGACAGGTGACTTAGGAAATGGAGAACCCAGATACTGTTACAGTCTCCAATCTGCTTTGTTTTATTACCATCTCAACTCCATAGATGTTCTTCTTCTACAGAGAAACACTGTGAAACCTCAACTCTTGACCTCGTGGGGAAATTCTCACTGTGAACATCAGGCTGAGAGAGAGCTGAGAGCCTGGAAGCCTTGCATAAGTCTGACAGCACACTCTATCGATCTATTTCCAGCGCAGAGTGGGTTGCAGGGAAGAGTTGAGCAAGGGTGCGTGGGTGCCGGCTGAGGGCGTACATGAATAGATGTTGATTCTGTTCACTTGGGTTTCAGAGGAAGCTGGTTCTGACCTTGTGCCCAGGCTTGGGCATGCTCTCTCCTTGCAATATGTGCACTCCTGCCACTGCCTTTGGACTTCCTTCTTTTAAAAAGTGATAAAACCACTGTCAAAAGCAAATTGCAGCCCTATCACATGAGAAGAGTTCCTCAGTTTTGTTAGCAATGAAAGAACATTTAGAGCTTTGAGTTTAAGCTCTTGTGCTTATTTACTCTAACCTGGACCCATTCCAGCACCACCCCCCGCCTCCCCAGCAGAACAGCCTCCTTCCTACGTCCTCTGACTTCGCCTCTGCTCAGTTAGGCTGCATCCGGGAGAGGATGTAGCTCCTTAGCACACTTCATGAGGGAAGCATGAGTGGGAAGCAGGGCTTCACCTGTCAGATGCCATCCCTGTCAGCTTTCCAATAGCATCTCGTGTGTACAAGGAAAGGATTTTCCCTCTCCTATTTTAATGGTGTTATCAAGAACAACTGTAACCACTTTCTTCAAATAAATGAAGTGGGGGGAAGAAAAGAATGATATAGAGCCTTCTTGTGTTTCTAGTAACTTTGCAGTTCTGTTTGTACATAGATGGGGTCTAATTTAGTTAGCACTGTGCTCAGGAGTAGAGTGAGAACAGAACATCAAGTCTGGTCCACGTTCCAGGGCTGGGTAAGTGGCCCACTAGGGCCCTGGTAGGGCTAAGTTCTCCTTGTTTCAGTGCAGAACCAGCCACCAGGTTGCGTCAGATGAAGGACACATAATGGTGGAAAGAGATTTAGCTCCCAGGGCTCCTTTGTTCTGCAGATGCGTTCCCAAAATTTGGAGTTCTGGCAGCTGTGCAGAGTGAGGAATCCAATAGGTCAACGATTCTGTAGATATGCTACCTAACACTTATACTTCTAAAAGGCTATAGGCTTGGTGTGAGCTGCAGGAACCTAGCAGCCTACAACACTCAGACCTAAGGCCCAGGTTCTAAGTTTATTATTTCTTTTATTTTTTAAAAGATTTTATTTCTTTATTTGAGGAGAGAGAGAGAGAGAGAGAGAGAGAGAAACAAGTGGGGAGTGGGAGAAGAACAAGGAGACTGGATCCTACCACTCTGAGATCATGACGTGAGCTGAAATCAAGAGTTGGATACTCAACCGCCTAAGCCACCCGGCGCTCCTAGGATATCTTGATGCATTGCAACTTTATTAAGGTCTGTGTCCCCCTTTGCTTCTTTTTGAGCCACAGGGTTTACTTGGGACTTCAGTGCAACTCTATCACAGTTGTGAAGAACAAATAATAAAACAAGTAATGGACTCCAAATTGTTTACCATTTCTACCAAAAAAACTTTAAGGTGAAAAGTAGCAGTCTATCACAGTAGAGTAAACGTGTCAGTGCAGTGACCTCTGTGATAACATTAAGCAAGGCTTATTTGATGGCTAATTCAGAGCTGTGATTCAGAGATCTGTCTTGACAGTCCAAACTCCCTAGTTGTTATGAGGACTATTTTACCCAACAGGTCCCCCTGTACCCCTTAACATAGACTTTTTGAGTGACTGAAATAATCATGTCTGCCAGAGGAAGACTTGGCTAAAGCTGGCTAACATCTACAATTCTTACTAACCACCTTACCTGCTTTTCCAGATTCCATGCAGACCCTGACTCATCTATGTGGCTTCTCACCTTCTGAATCAAGACTTCACCCTGTGCTTCTGATATTTTTATCTCTTGGATCATATTCATCATATGCTTATTAATTCGCTTCTTCAAGAAACATGCATGAAGTGTCTATTATTTACCAAGGGGTGTTCTGGGCACTGAGAACAAAACAGAATAAAGGACACCATTTTTACTTCAAGGTGTTCACATTCTAGTTGGGAGGGAGACAAAGAAACCCCTGATAGGGGTCTGCAGATGTTTCCCAAACCGACTGTGTCATACATTATTTTTAAATCACCCTCACTTTGAATGGAGTGGTAGCCAAGCTGTGAGATGGCCTCCAATGTCCTCACCCTGTGATCTTTATCCTCTTATAAGACCCTTCCCACATAAATCAGTGCTAGCCCTCATGACCAAAATATAACAGAAATGACTCCTGAGGTCATAAAAGTGTCACAGTCTGTACCTTGGTCTCTTGGATTGCTCATCAACCAGCCACCTACTATGAGAACACTAGCATAGCCATGAAAAGCCTACCTGAAGACGAATTGAGACCCTTAGCCAGAGCAAACCTGAGCTTACTAGTTGTATAAGATGGCCACCTACTAGTTGTATAAGATGGCCACCTTGTAAGCCAATCCTCTGGCCCTAGTCACACGTAGATAAGTGCAGCCCTGACCAGGGTGTGACAACTCATGACAGATCTCAAGCCAGAACCAGCCAGCCAAGCCAATCCCAATTCCCCTCCCACAGACACCATGAGAGATAATAAATTATTATTTCAGTTTTAAGGAAGTAAGTTTGGAAAGAATTTGTATGCTGCATTAGATAACTAATACATAGGCTATGCTTTGTCTTCTTTTGTTTTTCTTCCGTGTGTAATCTTTTTGCATATGTCCTTCCATTGCAGTTTCCTCATCTCTTAATAGACAACACAAAGATCACATATTCTAATAATGCTTTCCTTAGTTATAACAATCTCAGGTCTGTACCAGTTACTTGACACATTGCACACACTCTAATTCCTTGTATATAAGTCACAACTATTTTCTAGGTTAGGAACAATCTAAAGGTAGGCTGTGCTGTGTTCAGTTCATAACACCATAGTAGTAACCCAGTCTTACACATCATGTGTGTGCAATAACTGTTTGCTAAACGAATGATATGTGTGATCAGTGATAGACTGTGATGCATACACAAAATGTGCTTTTACATGTTTTCATGTTATTTCAAGGGCTCTTCTGTCTTTTTATTTTTCCTATGTCAAAATTAGAATGAACCTCATCTATTATACCTTTTCTGCCTTCCTACAGCATCTAATGTAGTGTTGGATACTCAATGTGTGCTCAATAAAGGTTGACTGACTAAGCATTTAATCTCTTAAAACAGAAATTCAATAAATGTAGTCCCAGTGACCTGAAAGAGTAATGTTTTTCCCTGTGTGTCTAATGGATTACCAAAGAGTGTCTTAGAGCCAGGATTTTAGAAACAATTGTCAATGCCAGACTCAAGGACACAGCTATCACTGCGTGGGGACTGCCTCAGAGAAAAGATAATTCCTGAAGGATAATAATGAGCTGAAGAAATGTATGTGTACCCAGTCCATAGATCTCTAGACTCCTTAGATGTAAAGGACTCCCTCTGATCCTGATGCCTACCCCCAAATCAAAGATTTCCTTTTTGAATATCCCATCTTAATTCAGAGAACAGTCTGAGCATAAAAGTCAATATCAGTGATGAGACTACATAAAAAATAAATGAATTGTCACAGTGAAAGTTCAAACGCTGCTACTAATTCTTGTCAAAACAACATCTACAATGTTTGGCTATTTTTGTCTCAGTAGCCAGTGCTGACTCTGAACACCAAAAAGTCTCACGATTTCTGCTTATGACACTGCCTCAATGCACACCATCCTGAAGAGTCACCTTTACCTTCTGGGATCTAAAGCTCTTGGCCCCAGCCCTGTCTGTGACTGGCTTCTCTTCATTTTCCTTTATTCATGCTGTGTTACAACCTTAAGCCATTGGTTTCTGTCTCCTGGAAGAATTTCCTTTCATCTACTGAAGTACCACTTATGAACTTGTGATTAATTAATTCCTTCTCAGTTTCCAAAGGATGAGCTTTATTAATTGGGGAGTAATTGCTGATATTACCCAAACTTTTCAAAGAAGAATCAGCTGGTATTTTTCTGAAAGAAAGGAGCCCAGGTTCTCATGATAGAAATTACTTTCAAAAATACTTCTTTCTGATATTTGGTATGTCAGCGTTATGGAAATGATGATAATACTTTGCCAAATGAGAAGAAAATATAAAAGTGGAGGGAATATAATAAACATCAAGCCTTATAATATACTAACATTTACCATTCAGATTTTCAATAATTTAATATAGCACCAAAGCAGGTTTTATTATTCAACATATTTGCCTCTGGATTATCCATCAGAGATGGAAATGCCTCTAATTCAATCATGTTTATCTTGTAGGTATACGAATAGCCTCACTGTTGAAGGCTTTTGTGTTTTGCATTCAAATGTATATTTGTTATTATGAGAACAATAAATATAATTTTATGAAAGAGAGAGACAAAACTACATAAAATGAAACTATATCTAAAAGGAATGGGATAAAGTAAACATTAGTAATAGAAACAGGGCTTTAGGAAATAAATTGATTTTAAAATTAACATTATGGTACAGAAGGTTTTAAAAAATTTGTATACCCTACAAAGAATTAAAATGATTCACAGCTGTGTTTTGGTTCTGAAACTTACTTAAATTTAATAATTTAGCCTGAAAAACACTTGGTATTTTATTAAAAAGTTCAATAAGGAATAGCAAATAAAGCATGATCATCACACCCTTCAAGTGGTATTTATTAAGCTTCTGTCTAGTTCCCTTAAAATCATATCAAGTCCATAAATAACAAAATAGGAGTGCATTAAAAATTGATCTGAGTGTAGCTTCTATGTTCATTCTCATCCCTGTCATCATTTATAGCAATTTCTACACCACCACTATGTTTATAAAGCACCCACCATGAATCAAGAACAGCACTAATCACTCTAATGCATAATCTTCCTTAATATTTGAGATGATCCTGTGTCTAAGGACTCAACATGCTGCAAATGGGGCACAATGAGGCACAAGAAAGTTAAAAATTTGTCCTAGATCACAGTTAAAGGTGCGGGAGAATTTAAATCACACCTCTTTGAATCCAAATCCCGAGTTCTTACTCATTGTACTATTAATTGTCAAATCTCCTTCAAAAGACTTGCTTACTTCTCCAGCCCACACAAATCTCATTCCCTTTCCTAAACCCAATATTTTTCCATGGATATCACATTGTTATTATATATTGGTCTATATAATGTTATGTACATGTGTGAATTGTATTAAATTTGTTCTTCAACTAGACTGTAAACTTCATGAAGGTTGGCTTATGTCTAATATGTGCCATGCTACTATCAAAAAAATAAAAGATAGCAAGGTTGGTGAGGATGCAAAGAGTCCTTGTACACTGTTGGCAGGAATGTAAATGAATACAGCTATTAAGGAAAACAGTATGATTGTTCCTTAAAAAATGAAAAATAGAACTATCATATGATCCAACAACCTGCTTTCCCCCAAAGGAAATGAAATAATTATCTTAAAGTGATACCTGCACTGCCATGTTCATTGCAGCATAGTCAAGATACGGAGACAACATCAGTGTTCGTTGATGGATGAATGGATAAAGAAATTATGGTATAGATACATATGCATATGTCATATATACATATACACATGTATTCATATGTAACATGTTTCACATATATACATATATGTCATATATAAAGATATGACATATGTTATATCTGTATATATCCAAATATATATGATGAAATATGATTCAGCCTTAAGAAAGGAAGAGATCCTGCCATTTGCGATGAACCTGAAGACATCATACTAAGTGAAATAAGCAGGATACTCACTAATATGTAGGATCCAAAAAAGCTGAATACTAGAAAAAGCATAGAGCAAAGCGGTGGTTAGGGAGGTGGTACAGGGACATTGGGGAAATGGGGAAATGTTGGTCAAAGAGTACAAAGTTGCAGTTATATTGGATGAGTATATCTAGAGATCTAATGTACAGTGTGATGACTATAATTAATAATGCTATATTAAACTAGAAATTTGCTTAGAGAGTAGATTTCAGGTGCTTTCATCACAATACACAAAAGATAGCTAGGTGAGATGATATGTTAATTAGCTTAACTGTAGTAATCATTTCACTGTTTTATATATATATATTAAATCATGTTATATACCTTAAATACATACTTTTATTAAAAATACATACATACAAAAAGTGTGCCATATACTCTTCCAATTTACTAACCACTTCCTCAAATATAAGCACTTAATAAATACCAGTTGAGGGCACCTGGGTGGCTCAGTGGGTTAAGCCGCTGCCTTCGGCTCAGGTCATGATCTCAGGGTCCTAGGATCGAGTCCCGCATCGGGCTCTCTGCTCGGCAGCGAGCCTGCTTCCCTCTCTCTCTCTCTCTGCCTGCCTCTCTGTCTGCTTGTGATCTCTCTCTGTCAAATAAATAAATAAAATCTTTAAAAAAAAAATAAATAAATAAATAAATAAATACCAGTTGAATAAAGTGTGACTGTGTAAAATAGGTATTGAGATGGTTAATAAGATATTTAGCACACTTAGTATAGTCCTAATATTATGCTAAGTAATTTATGTGTATTACTCTCATTTAATCCTCATTTATTTCCTGTGAAATGAGCTTCATGATGACCATTTTATGATGAAGAAAAGGGAAGAAATATCAAATAATTCGACCAAGGCCACAAAGATAACCAGTGGCAGTCTGGGATTCAATCCAAATTGTCTAAAAAAAAATCTATATTCTTATCATCTAGTACACTGTTATATTAGGACATGGCTAGGGCAAGTGATACTAACAAAGTTGTTTTTGCTTCTGGGTAAAGGGTGAATAAGAACTGATCAAATAGGAAATATGTATCATTTTTACATACTGTATATCTGAGTACATGGAACTGAATATCAGGGATAAGACTGACTAGCAATTTAACATTTACCATGGATAGGGGAGAAGGAGGTGAGTAGAAGAGAGTCTTTATAGATATATCACTCATCTGGGGTAGAGAAAATTGAATTTAGTCAAAAATGTTTTCTGAAATCCTTCTAAAACTAAAGCATAACATTTTTTTTTAAGTTTTTATTATTTGAGAAAGAGAGCAGAAGCAGGGGCGAGGTGGCAGAGAGAGAGAGGGAGAAGCAGACTCCATGCTGAGCAGGGAGCCTGACCCAGGACTTGATTCCAGAGCACTGAGATCATGACCTGAGCCAAAGGCAGATGCTTAACCAACTGAGCCACCAGGTGCCCCCCTAAATCTGATATTTAAACAACTTCTGATTTCATATGAGATTGCCAACCATTTCTTTTTTTTTTTTTTCTCTAAGATTTATTTATTTTAGAGAGTGAGAGATAGAGAGCGAGCACCTTGGAGGAGTGGCAGAGTGAGAGAGAGAATCCCATTCAGATTCCCTGCTGAGACTGGGGCCTGAGGGAGAGTTTAATTTCATGACCCTGAGATCATGACCTGAGCTGAAACCAAGAGTCAGACATTTCACGGACTGAGCTACCCAGGTGCCCTGAGATTGCCAACTATTTGTTTTCTTTTTTCTATTCCTCTTTCTTTTTTTCTTTCCTCCTTTCTTTCTTTCCTTGACAGAGAGAGAGAGAGAGAGAGAGAGAGAGAGAGAGATCACAACTAGGCAGAGTGGCAATAGAGGGAGAGAGAAGAGCAGGCCCCGCTGAGCAAGGAGGCTGATGTGGAACTCGATCCCAGGACCCTGGGATCATGACCCAAGCTGAAACCAGATGCCTAACTGACTGAACCACCTAGACACCCCTTGCCAACTATTTCCATTGGAGAAGTTACTTTTATTTATTTCTACAACTTGAATTTTTGAGATGAGTTAGTTTTAACATAAGAGATATTCTATTAACAATCTCAAATGTTCTCATTTTGATCACAAATCTTTAGGGAAATATCACCTGCTCTTCCTATCTCAAGCTTGTATTTTATTAAATATTATATTCTTTCACAGGGGTCAACCTGGAATCATTTCTTCACCTTCTCTTGGTTTGTCCTTTCCTGATAGATGATTCACACCAAGAGAGATTCAATCAAAACAAGTCATAGGGCAAGAGGAAAAATGTAGAGTGTTCAGTGAGCAAGGACTGACCTCCATTGTAATATCTCATAAGCCAATGACTCACTTCTGTTGCAAATACCGGCTTTACTGAGTACTTCTGTTCTGTATCTCTACAGCTTTGCCAAAGATGGCCACAATGGACTGGAAATATCTTTATTTGCTGGGAAGCAATACTTTTGATAATTTACAAGGTGGCCATATCAATAGTTAATAGAGTCATCAATACCCAGAAGCAAAATTGATTTTAGTGAATACATAACTGGAAAAAGTACTTAGCAGATTTTTCCTTTGGCCTTTTAAAAAACTGCATTTAACTATGTATTTCGTCATGGTACCATTTTTTTAAATGGTTAATATGTTTGGCTGACAAAGTAAAAATATAGATCTATAAAGGATTATTAATGATGAAGAATTGAAGATACAATAGGAAAAAGTGAGTTGCTGCAGAATGAGATACAGCTGAGCAAGGCAGAAATAAGAGAAAAATGGTCTAACACCATGAAGGAAGATTGTTTCAATGCCAAGTTTAAGGAAAAAATTCATTGCTCCAGGAAATGGACCAGAAACACACTTTTTATGTTCATTTCAGCATTATTTGTAATGGCAAAGACTTAAAAACAATATAAATGATCAGTCATTATGGTTCACTCATATGAGAGAACACTATGTAGCCATAAAAATAGGTTGTGGAGGAATATTTAATGACATGAGAAAAATTCATTCAATATTGTGAAGAAATAAAAAACAGATTACAAAGTGGTAGATGCAATATGGCAAAAATTAGATAAAACACAGAGATATGCACATGCATGTACATAATATAAAGATGGGAAAAAATAAATACCAAAATATTATTGATACTTAGCTCTGGGTAATGAGCTTATGGATGAGTATTAATATTCTTCTCTATACTTCCATATATTTCTCAAATTTCCTCTAATTAACATGTAATATCTTTGTAATTACAAAATAACAATATTTTGCATTTTATGTATTTATTTATTTTTTAAGATTTACTTATTTATTTGAGGGGGTGAGCAGAGGGAGAGAATCTTTCAAGCAGACTCCCCACTGAGCAAGGAGCCCCATGCAGGGCTTGATCCCACCACCCATAAGATCATGAACTGAGCTGAAACCAAGAGTCAGATGCTTAACCAACTGAGCCACCCAGGTGTCCCAGTATTCTGCATTTTCAAAGGAGAGGAGAGGAAAAATACAAACGAACTTCTATTTTTGACAATAAGGCTGAGTAGACACCCTTAATAGTCCCTTGGGTAAAAAGAAATTTCTGGGCTAACAAATAAATGAAATAAATATATTAAATTCCTCCTTTTAAAACATACTGCCAAGATAGTAGAAATAGCCTAAAACAAGACCAAAGAGGAAATCCAAGATGGTAAGCAGTTATTCACCTGTCTTTCCACTCTGAAGGATATGCCAAACTAGTCAATTAAACTTCCATTTTCTGAGCCATGTATAATGTGACCAGTGGAGTGTGGAGCTCCTACCACCAGCTCTGAGTGCTGACTATACGTATCTCTTCCCAACTTCATGTTAAATATTTCACACTAGTAGTTAGAAATCAGCCTTCAGAGTGTTTATAACACAAAAACTGACAAGTGATACAGATCAGGAATTTTTTTGCCCCCAGAGACCCAGTCCTTATGCATTTACCAAATTTGGGAAGCAAAACCAAGGGTCTATAAATGATTGAGAGTCTTATTGTGGACTGCATAGCTTTGGGGCCCCAAAGAGCTCCACAGTTAGTAGAAGAAAGAAGTAGAAATAAGTTTATTCCACAGAAGGAATCAACAAGGAAACAAACTGGATGCTAAGCGGGAGGGCAAGATATCTTCCCTGAAAATTTCAATGTCACCAAAGTTTTAGGACCTGAAACTCATACTGCTTATGTGGCTCACAAAACTTTAAGCCAAAATTCAAAAGTGTGGTCCCGGTTGATAGAATCCCCAGGGTTCTGGCTGATACCATTGCAAATCCTTTCTCAGGCAACACACTTATAACTCAGCCTCAAAAATTATCACAAGGGAAAAATATTAGGTCATATTAAAAAATGAAAATAGCACACAAGAAAATAAGATATTAGGAAACAAGATAGTAAAATCAGACCTCCAGAAGTTTTAAATACTAAGCAGGGCACAAATTAGAAACAAGATTAATGTAAATAAAGAAATAAAAGAATTGTAAATATGAGAACAGGGAGTTATTAAAACAGAAGAAAAGATAGACTTGAAGGAAACAACACTTCTAGAAATAAAAAAATCAATAATGGAAATTAAAAACTCTGTGGAGAATTCAAGCAGAGTATTAGACACAGCTGAAGACAGCACTCATTTGGAAAATCAGAAGGCAGATCTGAAGAAAGTATCCAAAATGCAGCAAAACATGTCACAAAAGTGGCAAATGTGTAGGAGAGGTTAAGAGATGTGAGAGTGATTAGGGGGACACCTGTGGAGTAAATCTATAAACAGAAGCATGGGAGTGATAAGTATTAAATTTAGGACAATAGCTACCTGTGGGATGCTGTGAAGCATTGGGTCATGTGCATATAGGACTTTAAAAACACTGGTACTATATTCTCTATTCTACAAATGGCAATGGGGACAGTGTCATAGGTGCTGGGGTGGCGGCAGCCAGCAGTAGCAAAACTGAGGGAGCAGTGGCCTGGCCTCGCAGGGCGTGGGCAGCGGCCACAGAAGCAAACAAACAAACAAACAAAACAACACAACAACAAAAAATGGGCAGTGGGTAGACAAGTGTTCCTTCTAATTTTTTTCTGAAAGTATATAATAAATACTCTTTTTTACGTTGTCAATATTTAATTATTATTTATAAAGTAGCCTGAAAGGGACTACTCCATAGAGTTAATTGTGGTTGCATTTGAGTTCAAACTATGGGTATTTTTATTTTCCCATCTTTTCTGATACTTAAAAATATTCTCTCATGAAACTATTAAATTTACAATAAAAATATAAGGATAAACACACTTTAAAAGAAAGAAGCATATGGTTTCCTAACATGATAAATGTCTTTGCATAAAATAGCAAACTCAGGTGATCGAATTTTCTGCGACCTTGTCTTTTATTTACAGATAAATACAATTTTTAAAAGCTGCATACAGAAGTTGGGAAGGCTTCTTTGGGTTATTTTTTTCTCTGGTGAGTAAAAACATAGTATCAAGTTTCCAACGAATCAAGGAAGCTTTTAAATTACTTTTTGGCACTTATGCAGATTCTTAAACTGAATTACTTCAGTTTCTTAATTATATTTAGTGACAAATTAATTAGAGATCTGGGACTGGTGAAATTATAATAAGACTACTGAGATTTACACTCGTTCCAAACAGAGTCAGTGGCAAAGATAACAATGATTTAATTTGGGACATAATGTGTTTATAGAAAGAAAGGGTTAGAAAAAGGCCCATTGGTAAGAGAAGCACTAACACTGGTATGTTTTTAGACAAAGAATTTGCTTAGGCTTCAAAGAATTTCAGATAACTAGTTGAATAATCAAATCCTAAAGAGAAAAAAGACCTTTTGAAGTACTGAATTCAACTTACTATAAAATTACAGTCTGCAAAATCATGTAAGAGAAAAAAATGAGATAAAAATTCAAAAAAAAACCGTCATTGAGAGTTGCTTCAGTCTTTCTAACATAAAAAAGTAAGCTATCTTATAATATGCCTGAGGGTGAATACTGTTTCCTATTTGAAAAGTATAGCTTAGCTTGCAATTTTTATTTTAAGTGACCTAAATTAAGTTGTCTTAAATATTCTTTTGGTTTCCAGCCATATTTACTGAGGTATAATCATATACAGTGAAATGTACATATACAGAGTTCAACCCAATTTAACAAACAAACCCAATTTAACATAACTGTGTAACCCCATCACTTACAAAGATATCCACCACTGCCTTCCCCCCGAACTTTCCCTTGTACCCCTATGCTGTCAACCCATAACCCCATGCAACCACTGTCCTGATTTTTACTATCAGTGAATGAATTTGATTTTTCAAGAATCATGTGATATTCACTCTTTTGGCTTCTTTCATGTGGCATATTTTATAAATTGCCTCATGCTTTTTATTCTATTCTATGCTATGATTTGTTTATTCATTTTCCTGTTGATGGCTGCCTGGGCTAATTCCACTTTTTAGCAACTAAAATAAAACTGCTATGAATGTTTCTGTACAAGGCATTAGTGAACACTATATTTTAATTTGTTTTAGATACTCAGGTGTGGAATTGCTGAATTATAAACAAATATGTTTTTTAAAAGAAACTACCAAAGTGTTCTCCAGAATGGTTGTACCATTTTACATTCCTACCATGAATGTATGAGAGATTTGGTTGATTCTCTCTTTGCTTACACTGGTATTGTCAGTCACTTTCATTTTAGCCATTTTAGTGGGTGTGTGGTGGGCTGTCATTATCTCTCTTTGAATATTCTTGTCTGATCTTAATATCAGGGAAATCTGGCCTTGTAACACAAGCTGGGAAGTACTTCCTCTTCCTGTATTTTCTGAAACTGGGAAGTTTTTTGTTTTTTTTTTTTTTTACTTTAGTGTGTTTTTTTTTTCCTTTTTTTTTTAATTAATTTATTTTTTCAGCATAACAGTATTCATTGTTTTTGCACAACACCCAGTGCTCCATGCAAAACGTGCCCTCCCTATTACCCACCACCTGTTCCCCCAACCTCCCACCCCTGACCCTTCAAAACCCTCAGGTTGTTTTTCAGAGTCCATAGTCTCTTATGGTTCGCCTCCCCTTCCAATTTTTTTTTTTTTTAATAAACATATAATGTATTTTTATCCCCAGGGGTACAGGTCTGTGAATCGCCAGGTTTACACACTTCACAGCACTCATGATAGCACATAGGAATCCATCAAAATCCTTGAGGAGAACGCAGGCAGCAACCTCTTCGACCTCAGCTGCAGCAACATCTTCCTAGGAACATCGGCAAAGGCAAGGGAAGCAAGGGCAAAAATGAACTATTGGGATTTCATCAAGATCAAAAGCTTTTGCACAGCAAAGGAAACAGTTAACAAAACCAAAAGACAGCTGACAGAATGGGAGAAGATATTTGCAAACGACATATCAGATAAAGGGCTAGTATCCAAAATCTATAAGGAACTTAGCAAACTCAACACCCAAAGAACAAACAATCCAATCAAGAAATGGGCAGAGGACATGAACAGACATTTCTGCAAAGAAGACATCCAGATGGCCAACAGACACATGAAAAAGTGCTCCACGTCACTCGGCATCAGGGAAATACAAATCAAAACCACAATGAGATATCACCTCACACCAGTCAGAATGGCTAAAATTAACAAGTCAGGAAACGACAGATGCTGGCGAGGATGTGGAGAAAGGGGAACCCTCCTCCACTGTTGGTGGGAATGCAAGCTGGTGCAACCACTCTGGAAAACAGCATGGAGGTTCCTCAAAATGTTGAAAATAGAACTACCCTATGACCCAGCAATTGCACTACTGGGTATTTACCCTAAAGATACAAACATAGTGATCCGAAGGGGCACGTGTACCCGAATGTTTATAGCAGCAATGTCTACAATAGCCAAACTATGGGAAGTTTTTTATTTGGTTTTATATGAAGATTTTTGGTTCTTTAATAGATACAGATCTATATAAGTTTTCTATGTATTCTCCTGTTAGTTTTTTTTTTTTTTAAGATTTTATTTATTTATTTGACAGAGAGATCACAAGCAGGCTGAGAGGCAGGCAGAGAGAGAGAGAGGAGGAAGCAGGCTCCCGCTGAGCAGAGAGCCTGATGCAGGATTAGATCCCAGGACCCTCAGATCATGACCTGAGCAGAGGTTTAACCCACTGAGCCACCCAAGTGCCCCACTGGTATAAAATTATTTATAATATCCCTTTTGCCCATTAATTGTTGTAGAGTATGTAATAATGCCCCCTCTGTCATTCCTATTATTAGCTATTTGTGCTCTATCTCTTTCCTTGATCAGTCCTGTTTGATAATTATCAATTTTATTACTCTTTTTAAAAACCCAATTTTTGTAACATTATTCATTTTTCTGTTTTTGTCTATTTTCTATTTCACTGATTTCAACTCCTATCTTACTAGATCATTTCTTTTACTTATGCTGATTTTTAACTTGCTCTAATTTTGCTAACATCTTAAGTTGGAAACATATGTCATTTCATCTTTCTTTCTAATATATTGAATCTTTTTTTTAAAGATTTTATTTATTTATTTGATAGAGAGAGAAATCACAAGTAGGCAGAGCACCAGCAGAGAGAGAGGTGGAAGCAGGCTCCCTGCCAAACAGAGAGCCCGATGCAAGGCTCAATCCCAGGACTCTGGGATCATGACCTGAGCCAAAGGCAGAGGCTTTAACCCACTGAGCCACCCAGGCACCCCTAATATATTGAATCTTATAAAAATAAATATAAAAATATAAATAATAAAATAAAATAAGCTCATAATATAGCCTTCTGTTATGACTATATATATTATAATTTAAGCATTTATATTTGAAATATAAATCTACCTCTAAGCACAGCTTAACTGCATGCCATAAATTTTGAAATGCTGTTTTTAATTCTTATTCCATTTTAAATATTTTTAATTTTTCTTGTGATTTCCTCTTCAGTCCATGAGTTATTTAGAAATGTGTTGTTTATTTTCCAAATATTTGGAGATTTTTTTAGATTAATAACATTAATAACATCTTAATGTTATTAATTTCTAATTTACTACTCTTGTGGTCAGAAAATATACTTCAAAGATTTCAACCTATGGAATTTATTGAGACTTGTTTTATAGTTCAATATATCACCTGTCTTGATAAATTTTCTTTATTTTTATCTTGATAAATTTTCTATGTGCAATTGGAAAGAGTTTATATTCTCTTATTTTGGGCCATAGTGTTCTATAAATGACAATTAGATCAAGTTAGTTGATAGAGTTTCTCCAATCTTCTGTATCGTTACTAATTTTTTGTCTACTTGCTCTCTCACTTACTGGAGGTGCTAAAATTTCCCACTAGATTTGTCTATTTCATACTAATTACTTCAAGCATTTTACATATTGTCTTCTGTTTTATTATTAGGAAATGTCTTTTATCTAGGAATAGTCTTTGAAGAGTCTGATATATGTGTCTTTGTGGGTTTTCTTAGTGGTTGCTCTGGGGATTATAATATACACCTTTAACTTGCAGAGTATCTCCCCAAAATGTCTATTATTTCATCAATAGTGTAAGCACTATAGCAGTGGAGTTGCCTCCCTTCCCTCTCTTTATGCTACTCTTCTTTTATGTCTAATTTTATGTATTATATAAACCATAAAATATACTTTTTTAATTTAAGGAATCAGTAATTTCCAAAATAAAATTTGAATATATATATATATATATATATATATATATGTATATATATATATATATGTCTATATATATATTTTTTTCTTTCTTATTTGGTAACATTTTTACCTGGCATATTTTCTCTTCAGTCTCAAAAAATTCTCTTAGCATGTCTTTTTTTTTTAATAGAGTTTATTTATTTACTTGAGAAACAGTCACAGAAATAGGGATAGAGATAGTGACAGAGAGCCAGAAGCAGGCTTGCTGCTGAGCAGGGAGCCAAGCATGGGGCTTGATCCCAATACTCTGTGATCATGATCTGAGCCAAAGGTAGATGCTTAACTGAATGAGCCACCCAGGCACCCCTCTTAGCATGTCTTTTATTGCAGATCTGATGAAGATGAGTATATTCCCAGTGTTTCTTCATGGACAGATGTGTTAGCCTTCATTTTTGAAGATAGTTTTTGCTAGATATAGAATATTAGATGACTTTTTTTTTCTTTCAGCACCTGAAATTGCTCTATACTCTTCTAGCCTCCATTTTTTTCTAATGAGGAGTTAGTCAACATTCTTATTGCTGCTCACCTGTATGCCATGTATTTTATTCTCCAGATGTTTTCAAGACTTTACCTTTGAGTCTTTCAGCAGTTTGATTGTGATTGCCTTCCTTTAATTCACTTTGTATTTATCCTGCTTAGGGTTTGCTGAATTTCTCAGATATATAGATTAATGACTTTCATCAATTTAGGATTTTTTTGGTTCTGTTTTCTCTCTGTCCTTTTCTACAACTCCAATTACATGTATTATTGACAATCTTATATTGATACACTTATCTCAGATATGTGTTCCTCCTTTTCTTTCTTTCTTTTTGTGTTTCACTTTAATTTCTATTGACTTATCCTTAAGTTCATTAGTTCATTCCTATGTATGGTACATCCTTTGAGCTTGTAACCCTATTGATGAATCTTTCATCTTGGTCATCATAATTCCATTTCTAGGACTTCCATTTGGCTCTTTGTTATAGTTTGCATATATTTTCTGAAATTCCCCATCTTTTCACATATATTGTTCATTGTTTTCATGAGTTCTTCTAACACTTCCTATTATGGCCACATAGTTGTGTTAATCATTCACCAGAGTCTCTCTCTTCTGTGTCTTTGATTGGCAATACATACCAGAATGGCAATAGTCAAGAGATAGGTGTTTGGCCCACAATGGTACAGCCAACAGAATTAACTGATAACATGATAACATAGCATTTTCCTAAAACTCAAATTATAAACCACAAGTCTCTTAGGATTAAGAACATTGCAAAAATTACTGGCCATCTTACTACACTGCAAAAATGCATGCAAATTTTTCCTCAGCTTTCATCTTTGTGCTGCATTTGAGGCATAAACTGAAATCATTGGATAAATAGGGATCAAAATATTACCTTGAGATACATTTGAGAAGGAGAGAAGTCTTTCTTCCAAAGACTTAAAGGAAAACAGATTCCCCAATGCTCCACAGTAAATTTGTTTGACATTTCTCTGATAGGAATATATTTCTTAAAAAAATTGTGCAGTGCTGAAGAACAGTTTTGTTTATAATTTTCTAAGGAGATTGTTAATAGTAATCAGCATGGTTTTGTGGGGCAAAATAATGACATATCTGAAGATCATTCCTGAAGATTTCAAAGAGGCTAGTTTAGTAAAACAGAACAAAACAAACTTAGCAATGATAAAAACAATGCAATAGACATTCAAAATATTTTAATAATTATGAACCTAAATCTTTGAGGTTTATGTTATGAAACTGACTATTTAGAAGAAAAGACTAGAAGAAAAAGAAGAAATCTCCATAATTATCAACAACCGTTGTTAAAGGTAGGAGAGAGGCAATATGGCAGAGGAGTAGTGGACTAAAATGACATCCGGTCACAGGAGTTCAGCTAGATAATTATCAAACCATCCCAAACACCTACAAACTCAGTAGGAGATTCAAGAGAAGAGTAGCAATTCTAGAAACAGAAAATTGATCACTTTCTGAAAGGTAGGACATGTGGAGAAGTGAATCTGAGGTGATGGGAAGATAGACCACAGGGAGACGGGCAGCTACTGGCAAGCGGTGGGGCAGTGGAGCACAAAATCAGAACTTTAAGGAGTCTACTCCACTGAGGGACATTGCTCCAAAGGCTAAGCAGGGGTGGAGCCCTCGCAGGGACAGTGTGGTCTCAGAATCCGCAGGGTCACTGAAAGATCAGGGGTGTCTGAGTGTAGCAGAGCTCCCAGGTATTAGAGCGGGGAAGCTGACTACAGAGACAGAGCCAAGGAGTGAGCTTTCATTTCAGGGTTACCTTAAACTGTGATCCACAGCACAGTCAGACCACTGCTCTTTGAGCAGGGACCCCACAAGTGGCAGATCCAGGGAGACTCACCTTCCTCCCCTGAAGGCAGGAATCTGCTGGGTTTGGCACTGAGGAGTGGGGCCCTGAGCTCTCGGCCCCTCTCGGCTGGAGATTGGGAGGCTGCCATTTTCATGCCCATCCTCCAGAGCTCTACAGAAAGTGATCAGGGAACAAAAGCTCCCAAGACCAAACCAAGCAGATTACTTAGCCTGACCCCTGGCAAGGGCAGTGCGATTCTGCCTTGGGCAAAGACATTTGAGAATTACAGCAACAGGCCCCTCCCCCAGAAGATCAGCAAGAACATCCAGCCAAGACCAAGCTCACTGATCAAGGAGAACAGCGGAATTCCAGAGGAAGGGAAAGCAAAGAATGGAATTCATGGCTTTCTCCCAATGATCCTTTAGTCTTGCAAAATTAAATTAAATTTAAAAAATTTTTTTCTTATTCTAATTTTTTAAACTTTTCTCTTTCCTCTTTTAACGTTTTTAAACTAGTTTATCTTAACAACACCTTTCTAAAAAAAAAACCCTTTTAAACACTCATTATCATAGTCATATTTTATCCTTCATTGTATTTTAACTTATTTTTTATATACATACAGGGTTTTTTATTTCTAAAAATTTTTATTTCTAAAAAATTTCCCCTTTCTTCTCCCCTAGTTTGGGGTCTCCTCTGATTTGTTTACATTTTTGCTTACATTTTTCTGTGGTCTTTGCCACCCTTTCAGTATTTTATTCTCTCATTCATGTATTATTATCTGGATAAAATGACAAGATGGAAAAACTCACCCCCCCCGCCAAAAAAAGAGCAAGAGGCAGTACCAATGGCTAGGGACCTAATCAATACAGACCATGGGTAATATGTCAGATCTAGAGTTCAGAATAATGATTCTCAAGGTGCTAGCTGGGATCAAAAAGGCATGGAGGATATTAGAGAAACCCTGTCCGGAGAAATAAAATCCCTTTCTGGAGAAATAAAAAGAACTAAAATCTAATGAAGCTGAAGTCAAAAAAGGAATTAATGAGGGGCAATCAAGAATGGAGACTCTTATTGCTAGGATAAATGAGGCAGAAGAGAGAATTAGTGATATAGAAGACCAAATGATGGGGAATAAAGAAGCTGAGCAAAAGAGAGACAAACAAGTTCTGGACCACAAGGGGAGAATTTGAGAGATAAATGGTACCATAAGATGAAACAATATTAGAATAATTGGGATTCCAGAAAAAGAGGAAAGAGAGAGAGGGCAGAAGGTATACTGGAGCAAATTTATAATAGAGAATTTTCCTAATACAGCAAAGGGAACAAGCATCAAAATCCAGGAGGCACAGAGAACCCCCCTCAAAATCAGTAAAAAATAGGTCCACACCCTGTCATCTAATAGTAAAACTTAGTAGTCTAAGTGATAAAGAGAAAATCCTAAAAGCAGCTCAGGACAAGAAGTCTGTAACATACAATGGTAGAAATATTAGATTGGCAGCAGACTTATCCACAGAGACCTGGCAGACCAGAAAGAACTGGCATGATATATTCAGAGCACTAAATGAGAAAAATATGCAGCCAAGAATACTATATCCAGCTAGGCTATCATTGAAAATAGAAGGAGAGAAAAAAATCTTCCAGGACTAATTAAATTAAAAGAATTTGTAAACACCAAACCAGCCCTGCAGGAAATATTGAAAGGGGTCCTCTAAGCAAAGAGAGAGCCTAAAAGTAGTAGACCAGAAAGGAATAGAGACAATACACAGGAACAGTCACCTTACAGGCAATACAGTGGCACTAAATTATTATCTTTCAATAGTTACCTGAATGTAAATGGGCTAAATGTTCCAATCAAAAGACACAGGGTATCAGAATGGATAAAAAACAAAACCCATCAATATACTGTCTCCAAGAAACTCATTTTAGACCCAAAAACACCTCCAGATTTAAAGTGAGGGGGTGGAAAAGAATTTACCATGCTAATGGCCATCAAAAGAAAGCTAGGGTGGCAACCTTATATCAAATAAATTAGATTTTAAGCCAAAGGTTATAATAAGAGATGAGGAAGGACACTATATCATACTTAAAGGGTCTGTCCAACAAGAAGATCTAACAATTTTAAATATATATGTCCCTAACATGGGAGCAGCCAACTATATAAACCAATTAATAACAAAATCAAGGAAACACATCAACAATAATACAATAGTAGTAGGGGACTTTAACATCCCCCTAACTGAAATGGACAGATCATCTAAGAAAAAGATCAACAAGGAAATAAAGACCTTAAATGACACACTGGACCAGGTGGACATCACAGGTGTATTCAGAACATTCCATCTCAAAGCAACAGAGTACACATTCTTCTCTACTGCATATGGAACATTCTCCAGAATAGATCACATCCTGGGTCACAAATCAGATCTCAACCAGTACCAAAAGATTGGGATCATTCCCTGCATATTTTCAGACCGCAATGCTCTGAAGCTAGAAGTCAATCACAAGAGGAAAGTTTGAAAGAATTCAAATACATGGAGGCTAAAGAGCATCCTACTAAAGAATGAATGGGTCAACCAGGAAATTAGAGAAGAATTGAAAAAATTCATGGAAATAAATGATAATGAAGACACAACTGTTCAAAATCTGTGGGACACAGAAAAGGTGGTCCTGAGAGGAAAGTATATAGCTATACAAGCCTTTCTCAAGAAACAAGAAAGGTCTCAAGCACACAACCTAACCCTACACCTAAAGAAGCTAGAGAAAGAACAGCAAAGAAAGCCTAAACCCAGAAGGAGAAGAGAAATAATAAAGATCAGAGCAGAAATCAATGAAATAGAAACCAAAACAATAGTAGAACAAATTAATGAAACTAGGAGCTGCTTCCTTGGAAGAATTAATAAGATTGATAAACCCCTGGCCAGACTTATCAAAAAGAGAAGAGAAATGACCCAAATTAATAAAATCATGAATGACAGAGGGAAGATCACAACCAACACCAAAGAAATAAATCAATTATAAGAACATATTATGAGCAACTATATGCCAGCAAATTTGACAATCTGGAAGAAATGGATACATTCCTAGAGAATATAAACTACCAAAATTGAACCAGGAAGAAATAGAAAACCTGAACAGACCCATAACCAGGAAGGAGATTGAAGCAGTCATCAAAAATCTCCCAACAAAAAAGAGCCCAGGGCCAGATGGCTTCCCAGGGTAATTCTACCAAACATTTACAGAAGAATTAATACCTGTTCCCCTAAAACTGTTCCAAAAAATAGAAAGGGAAGGAGAACTTCAAAACTCATTTTATGAGGCCAGCATTACCTTGATCCCAAAACCAGACAAAGACCCCACCAAAAAGGAGAATTACAGACCAATATCCTTGATGAACACGGATGGAAAAATTCTCACCAAAGTACTAGCCAATAGGATCCAACAGTACATTAAAAGGATTATTCAACACAACCAAGTGGGATTTATTCCTGGGCTGCAAGTTTGGTTCAATATCCACAAATCAATCAATGTGATACAATATATTAATAAAAGAAAGAACAAGAACCATATGATACTCTCAATAGATGTTTAAAAAAACATTTGACAAAGTACAACATCCTTTCCTGATCAAAACTCTTCAAAGTGTAGGGATAGAGGGTACAATCCTCAATATCATCAAAGCCATCTATGAAATTGAGGATTGTACCCTCAGTGTACATCCTCAGTGAATATCATTCCCAATGGGGAAAAATTGAGAGCTTTTCAGCTAAGATCAGGAACACAGCAGGGATGACCACTATCACCACTGCTATCACTGCTATTCAATATACTACTAGAAGTCCTAGCTTCAGCAATCAGACAACAAAAAGAAATTAAAGGCATCTGAATCAGTAAAGAAGAAGTCAAACTCTCACTCTTTGCAGATGATATACTTCATGTGGAAAACCCAAAAGACTCCACTCCAAATCTGCTAGAACTTGTACAGGAATTCAGTAAAGTGTCAGGATATAAAATCAATGCACAGAAATCAGTTGCATTTCTATTCACCAACAATAAGAAAGAAGAAAGAGAAATTATGGAGTCAATCCCATTTACAATTGCACCCAAAACCATAAGATACCTTGGAATAAACCTTACCAAAGAGGCAAAGAATCTATACTCAGAAAACTATAAAGTACTCAGAAAAGAAATGAAGGAAGACACAAAGAAATGGGAAAATGTTCCATGCTCATGGATTGGAAGAACAAATATTGTGAAAATGTCTGTGCTACCTAAAGTAATCTACACATTAAATGCAATCCCTATCAAAATACCATCAATTTTTTTCAAAGAAATGGAACAAATAATCCTAAAATTTATATGGAACCAGAAAAGACCCAGAATAGCCAGGGGAATGTTGAAAAAGAAAGCCAAAGTTGGTGGCATCACAATTCCAGACTTCAAGCTCTATTACAAAGCTGTCATCATCAAGACAGCATGGTACTGGCACAAAAACAGACACATAGATCAATGGAACAGAATAGAGAGCCCAGAAAGAGAACCTCAACTCTATGATCAACTAATCTTCAACAAAGCAGGAAAGAACGTCTAATGGAAAAAGACAAGTCTCTTCAACAAATGGTGTTGGGAAAACTGCACAGCCACATGCAGAAGAATGAAACTGGACCATTTCCTTACACCACACACAAAAATAGATTCAAAATTGATGAAAGACCTCAATGTGAGACAGGAATCCATCAAAATCCTGAGGAGAACACAGGCATCAAGCTCTTTGACCTCAGCCATAGCAACTTCTTCCTAGAAACATCACCAAAGGCAAGGGAAGCAGGGGCAAAAATGAACTAATGGGACTTTGTTGAGATTAAAAGCTTTTGCAAGCAAAGGAAACAGTCAACAAAACCAAAAGACAACGGATAGAATGGGAGAACATATTCACCAGTGACATATCAGATAAAGGGCTAGTATCCAAAATCTGTAAAGAACTTATCAAACTCAACACCCAAAGAACAAATAATTCAATCAAGAAATGGGCAGAGGACATGAACAGACATTTCTGGAGAGAAGACATCCAGATGGCCATCAGACACATGAAAAAGTGCTCAACATCACTCGGCATCAGGGAAATACAAATCAAAACCACAGTGAGATAGACCACCTCACACCAGTCAGAATGGCTAAAATTAACAAGTCAGGAAACGACAGATGTTGGGGAGGATGTGGAGAAAGGCGAACCCTCCTACACTGTTGGTGGGAATGCAAACTTTTACAGCCACTCTGGAAAAGAGTAAGGAGGTTCCTCAAAAAGTTGAAAATAGAGCTATTCTACGACCCAGCAGTACAGGGTATTTACCCTAAAGATACAAACATAGTGATCTGAAGGGGCACATGCACCCAATATTTATAGCAGCAATGTCCACAATAGACAAACTATGGAAAGAACCTAGATATCCATCAACAGATGAACAGATGAACAAAGAAGATGATATATATGTATATACATATACACACATACATATATGTGTGTGCGTGTGTGTGTGTGTGTGTGTGTGTGTGTGTATATATAATACAGCCATCAAAAGAAATGATATCTTGCCATTTGCAATGATGTGGATGGAACTAGAAGGTATTATGCTGAGCAAAATAAGTCAACCCAGAGAAAGACAATTATCATATGATCTCCCTGATATGAGGAATTTGAGAGACAGAGTGGGTGTTTTGGGGGTAGGGAAGGAAAAAAATCAAACTTAAATCAAAATTAAGACTCTTAATATCACAAAACAAACTGAGGGTTGGGGCACCTGGGTGACTCAGTGGGTTAAGCCTCTGCCTTTGGCTCAGGTCATGATCTCAGGATCCTGGGATCAAGCCCTGCACTGGGCTCTGTGCTCAGCAGGGAGCCTGCTTCCCTTCTCTCTCTGTCTACTTGTGGTATCTATCAAATAAATAAATAAAATCTTTTTTAAAAAAAGCTCAGGGATCATTATTGTATACATCAGTTAGCTTTTGTTGTATAGCCAACTACTCTAAAACCGATGATTTAAAAGAGGAACCACTGATTAATTCTTAAAGCTCTGAGTGTCGCTTTCTGTTTTGTGCCAGCCAGGTCAGGGCCCACTCATGTCTGGTGCTTGGCAGGTTGGTTGATCTGTCGGGGGGCTGGTGGGGGGGCAGAGCTCACTTTTATGTGTGACAGTTGGCTCTGTCAGTTAACAGGATGGCCACAGCTGCTCATCATCCAGCAAGCTTAGCCTGGGCTCATGCACTTGATAGAGGAACGATTTTTAGCATCAGGAGAGGACAAGTCCCAATGCCTAAAACTATTGACGTTTCCCTGTGCACCATGTTTGCTAATAATCCACTGGCCAAAGCAAGTCATATACCTACATTCAAACCTCTTACAGAGGTATAGATTCTTAGTGTAAAATAGATTCTTAGTGTAAAAAGGCTAAAACTGTCACTAGGATTCGATTAAAAACTCAGCTTCAGTGTTGGGCATCTCATTTAGTCTCAACAGAGCAGTAATAGAGCATGCCTCTTAATGGTAAGGGACACGAAGAAAGGGATTAGAGAAATGGCTATGATGCAATCTTCCACATCACACACCTTAGTTTACAGTAAATATCAGGCAATAATTGCTACTGTATTTGAGGTGGGAAGAAAGTCAAAAGCACAGCTTACTCCAGGAGATTTTACACATCGATATCTTTTTTCTTCTAACTTGCTTTTGCTACTGTGAAGAAAGTGTACAAATCTTAAGTATTTGCAAGTCAATGCACTGGCACAAAATAAAGACCATGTGACACTCACACCTATGTCTGGAATTAGAGCCATGCCAGCGTCCCCATAGTCCCACTTATTCTTTCTTTCAATATTTCCTACCCTTCTCCCCAAAAGTAACCACTATTCTGACTAGAGTCACTTTGCCTGTTTTCTTACTTCATACAGTTGAAAACATATAGTGTGTGCTGCTTTGTGTCTGACTTCTTTGGTTCACCATGTATGCTCTTTTGATTTGTCTGTGTTGTTGGACATAGCTGTGGTCTTATTTTTATTTCTGTACAGTATTCCACTGCATGAATTAACTACTAATTTATTTGTCCAGTCTACTGTAGTTGTACATTTGAGCTGTTTCTAATTTTTTGCTATTAAGAATAATGCTATTATGAACATGCTTGTAAACATCTTTTGGTGAACATGTGTACACATTTCTGTTGGGAAGAAAAAAGATTGAAAATGTTCACAGTGTTCTTTAATATTTGTGTATCTAGGTACCCAAGATGCAGTATCTCTTTCTTGTTTTTTTTTTTTTTAAGTTTTATGGAGGTATAATGGACAATTGACAAATAAAATCATGAGGTATTTAAAGTATACAAAACGATGATTTGATGTATGTATACATTGTGAGTTCCTCCTCACAGATAATTAACTTATCTATCATCCCGCTTCTCACTTTTTTGTGGGAGAATATTTAAGTTCTACCTTTTTAGCAAACTTCAATTACACAATGTAGTATCATCACCTATTGTCACCAGGTTATACATTAGACCTTCAGACCTTATTCATCTTATAACTGAAAGTGTGTACCCTTTCACCAACCTCTCTCCACTTGCCATGTGTGTTCTACCATATTGTTGAACACATAGGAGTGGAATTGCTGGCGAATAGAGAACATGTACATTCAAAATTAGCTGATACTGTCAAACAATTTTCTAAATGATTCTACTCATTTATACTCTCTCTACTTTTTATATATTTTACCTCTAATACTCTCTTATGCATAAATTTTACCTTCATTTTGGTGTCCCAGGTTTTAAGCTAATATGTTCTTGAGTTTTACTTTCTCATGCTATATGACAAAATAGTTACATTTGGACTCGAATTGAATTAACAGTAGTTGATCTGCATTTCACAAAATCCCAAGAATCCCGAAGTGCATAAGATTATTCTGCTTAGCAATAAACCAAAATATTCTGCTTCCTCATTCCTTCTTCAAACACTCATTGAGCATCTACAGGAGATTTTTAGATTTGAATCTGGAGATACAAAGGAATGTAAGATTGAACTTCTGAACTCTGAGAAATATGTACAGTAAAAGATGACTCTTTTTTTTTTATTAGTAGCTACCAGCTCCTCCCCAGTGCCTCCCACCTCTCCTATCACTTCTCCAATACTTACCTCTAGCCTTGATGAGCAATTCAGGATCTTTCATTAAGCACAAACACAATTTTTCCTCCTCTCTTTTCCCTCTTAGGGCTAAATACCCCTAGGAGTTTCATCTTCTCCCTTTTGAGACAAAAATTAATATTAGGACACAAGCAAAATTGTCCCCAAAACTTGAGGAATGGTGGCGATGTTGACTTTTCACATTTTTTCCTGTATTTCAAGGAAGAGTCTGCAGGTATTTGTATATAAAGGGATTTTCAGGCTGCTTATGTGTAAGATTACAAATGTTTGTAGTGTTCTTACTGTTCAGTATTTCATATTGTAAAATGATCAGGAGGATACATTAGTTGTTAAGGTAAAGTATCTTTGTGGCTTAAGGGAGGTAATATAGCGCTCAAAATAGCTGCAGTTAGTCCTTTTCATTGGTAATGTGAAACCAATTTTTGTTTGTGAATTGACCTGTTGCATCTGTGCAATACATTTCAACGCCCAAGGAGAGTCCTGCAGGAAAAGTGAGGTTCTGTTATTTATAAAAATAGATCACTAGTAATAAAATTAACCTCATTTAAAATTAACCTCATTTAAAATCACTGGTAATAAAATTAACCTCATTTAAATCACTCATTTAGATGTTTCTCTGAAGTATTAAGAGCCACCCACAGGTACTTTGTTGTATTTTTTCCCATAGGTCATCTTCAGTGGGTATACATTTATTTCCTTCTAGCCTTCTATAAGTAAAAGTATGTAAGCAAAAATATGGTGAGGTGGGAATAGCTGCCCAAATGATTCCATCCTGTCCATCAAGAGGAATCACCAGGGGCGCCTGGGTGGCTCAGTGGTTAAGCCGCTGCCTTCGGCTCAGGTCATGATCTCAGGGTCCTGGGATCCAGCCCCGCATTGGGCTCTCTGCTCAGCAGGGAGCCTCCTTCCTTCCCCTCTCTCTGCCTGCCTCTCTGCCTACTTGTGATCTCTCTGTCAAATGAATAAAAAATCTTTAAAAAAAAAAAAGAGGAATCACCAGATGTTTTTATCACAAGTGGTATAAATCAGAATCAAAGTAGCTTAAATAGAAAAAGGATTCATTAGGGGCACCTAGGTGGCTCAGTGGGTTAAACCTCTGCCTTCGGCTCAGTCATGATCTCAGGGTCCTAGGATCGAGCCCCACATCGGGCTCTTTGCTTAGCGGGGAGCCTGCTTCCCCCTCTATCTCTGCCTGCTGCTCTGTCTGCTTGTGATCTCTCTGTCAAATAAACACATAAAATCTTTTTAAAAAAAAAAAAGAAAGAAAAAGGATTCATTAACTCATACCTGGGAAGTGTAGCTTCTGCCACAGTTCAGTTTATCTGGGGACTCAAACAGAATTGTTTCCTTACCCAGTGGGGGGCTGCTCGCTCTTGAGTGCACTGGTCTGTGGACTGGCCTTTTCCACAGTCTATGGATGCTCCAGCTTCAATAAGCACCCTTCTTGCTCTGTGTACCCTTAGACATGGTCCTGTTTCATACTCCGAAGTGAAGAATAATGGGGCAAGGATTCTGAGTGGACCAGCTTAGTTGGGTCACATGCTCATTCCTGAACCAATTCCATTGTTCAGGGGATTGGATATTCTGTATGGCCAGGCCAGGGAGTGATTTTGTTGGCAAGTTCCCCCAAATTATTGGATCAGAGAGAAGAAATCATCCTTTGACAGAAACAGCAAATGTTTGGTACAGCCTTCATAGGTACTTCT
Organism: Meles meles; assembly: GCF_922984935.1. NCBI lineage: Eukaryota > Metazoa > Chordata > Mammalia > Carnivora > Mustelidae > Meles > Meles meles. Next base: position 76,021,244 of record NC_060074.1, read on the forward strand.
CATATATTGGTCACAGAAATAGTGGGGAAATATCTCTGGTTACAGTGCTATATAGAGTATGGGACTCATAAGGAGTTTTAATTCATACCAGATATTTTTTCCAGGAAATAGTCTTACTTGGTGGAGATAAAATCCCATTTGACTAATCTTCTAGGCCTTATAATGCATAAAATTACTGATTAAATGTCCAGTTAATTCACTTCAGCAACCATTTGATGGTCACTGAAGTGTTTGATCAAAAATTAAGGTGTTTGGATACTGGATAATCTAATCTCTATTATAGGATTAAAAATATAAAATAGTCACAGCTCATTGTTTTCCATTCCTGAAATGTGTTGGTTATAATAAGTAGCTACAGTGAGAAACCAGAACCTATAGGAGACAATCATATTAGCAGGCTAATAATCATGCTACTTTTTGCAGAAAACCTACCTCTTAAAATGTCAACCGGAATGTCTCCCTAGAATATCAGAAAATTTTGCTAAACAAAAACAATTGGAATATTACTGTCCGCTACTCAATTAAATAGTCTCTTAAAACAAATCTTGCCCTTGCAAAAAGAAGAGGGCAGTATAATAGACATAGCTTTATATGAATGGGCATAGTAGTTTCGTCCAGAACAAACACTATCATTGTGATCCACTGAAGAGTATTTCCTAAGTGCTAGGTCTATGGTTGTGGTGGTCAACTAGGGATACTTTGCCTTGGAGGGCATAGTTGGCAATGTCTGGAGACAATGGATTGACCTTGTCAGGACTAGGAAACTGCTGCTACTAGTATCTACCAGCTAAGGTCAGGGACGCTAAACATTCTAGTGATCAAAGGATGGCAGCACATAGAACAATCATTAAGACAGGTTGAACTTGAACTTTAAAAAAAATTTTTTTTGTGTTACGTTAGTCACCATAAAATACATCATTAGTTTTGATGCCGTGTTCCAAGATTCATTGTTTATCTACAACACTTGAACTTTAAAGAAACTAGAGTAACAGGCTGGGAATTTACATTTATCCTGTAAGCTGGAGGAGTCATTGAACTTCCATGTAGAAGAAAGTAACAGGATGGAAATAAGGCTTTAGATTATTGAAATCAGAATCGAGGTAGTTTATAGGTGGTCACTGCACTATTCTTTTGCTTTTTCTGAATAGCTAACATTTTTCAAAGTGTTAAGTTTTTATTTATTTATTTAATATTTTATTTATTTATTTGACAGAGATCACAAGTAAGCAGAGGCAGGCAGAGAGAGAAGAGAAGCAGGCTCCCTGCTGAGCAGAAGCCCAATTCAAAGCTCCTTCCCAGGACGCTGGGATCATGACCTGAGCTGAAGGCAGAGGCTTAAACCCACTGAGCCACCCAGGCACCCCAAGTTTTTATTTTTTAAGCTTTGTTTTCCCTTGCGAGGATTTAGGGTCAATTGAAGACAGGGCCTGAAGGCACCTGGGTGGCTCAGTGGGTTAAAGCCTCTGCCTTTGGCTCAGGTCATGATCCCAGAGTCCTGGGATCAAGCCCCACCTCAGACTCTCTGCTCAGCAGGGAGCCTGCTTCCCTTCCTCTCTCTCTGCCTGCCTCTCTGCCTACTTGTGATCTCTCTCTCCGTCAAATAAATAAATAAAATCTTAAAAAAAAAAAAAAGACAGGGCCTATTTGCTTTTTGCTCTCTCCTTAGAGCGGTATTTGGTCAGGAGGATGATGCATAAACATGATGCAAAACAAGTCCAGGGGTATCTGGTTGGCTCAGTTGGTTAAGCATCAGACTCTTGGTTTTGGCTCAGGTCATGATCTCATGGATCCTGAGAGGAGAGCCAGCCCACAGTGGGCTCCACATTCAGCAGGGAGTCTGCTTGAAGATTCTCTCCCTCTGCCTCTGCCCTTCCCTCCCTTTCTCCTTCTCTAACATAAATAATAGATCTTTTAAAAAGATACTGTTGCAGTTTGGTGGTTTGGGGTAAAGGGGAACTCAAAAGTGATGGGAGATTAGTAGAATCAGCTGCAGTTAGAAAAGCTGAGGATCTAAGGAAAAATGAATTGTATTTTGGATATATGAAATTTTAAGGAGTAGGCCAATGAAATACAGAACTAAAACTTGGCAAAAGTTTTAAAGCAAGAGGGACTGCTGAGGTTAGCAAAGTAAATGAATTTCTTAAGAAAGATGATAGGACTTATCCTCCCACTCTAATGAAGAGCAGAAAATGAAACAGTGATGAGGTTTGTATAACCAACACTGTCATTTCAAGATTAAATAATAAATAGCTTTTGAGGAACTACTGTGGACTCACAAACTAGCTATTCAAAAGGCAATTCACCTGAAGGGATCATTTTGTTTGGACTTTTAACAACTTCAGGCCGTTTTGAATTAAAAAAAAAATCACTGTCAACATTTAAAAATCAGGAGTTATATAAAAATCCTACTTCTTCAATTCTCTTGAGAATCAGGCAGCTTTGTCAATCTTAGGTCTTTTTTTATAGGCAAAATTGGATGGAGCTAAGTAACTACTGCTGCCTTTCAGTCACTCCAGTTCATTCCCCAAGCTGATTTATCTTATTTGTCTTATCCCCTGTATTCAAGTTTGCAATTCCTGGTCTAGTGGTACTATGTCAGCATTTATTGACAAAAAATTTAAAAAAACCAGAAACACTGAGTTTTACTTGGAGTTACTGAGTAACACCAGTAACTCCAAGGCCCTGATCGTGCCAGAGACCATTCACTATTTAAGGGAGTTACCATTCTACCACGGTCCACAGGAGGAAATGGACACAAATGGAAACACCAAGGGTAAAGGACCTGCCCAAGTCAACAGCGAGCAAGTGGTATAGATCAGATAAAAACCTAGTAAGACTTAAATGTGCAGTTAGCCAAATAGTTTTCAAATGAAATGGTAATAAATTACTCAATATGAACCTGAGTCTTTTCCTAAAAGCAAGTGAAAGAATGGGGGTAGGGGCGATGATAAATTTTAACAAACTCAGTACATCTGAAGTTTTGATGAAATGATCGGATTCCTAGACTAGCACTACTAGAGTAAGTGAGTGGGATGGACAGTGGTCAAAGTACGATGCTTGAAGAAGAGCTTTCTGAGATGGTGTGGATTTTGAAGCCAACATAAGGTGAATGACCATGGGTGCAGGTGGTTGGGCATACAGTAGGGATAGAGAAACCTTGGATGCCGAGAAGTTGAGAAACTGAAAAACAGTGAGTAATGGCACGCAAAATACACAGGACTCAGCTGATCCTCAAAAAATGCTAATCCTAAGAAGTAAAAATTCAGAAACAGCAGACAAAGTCAATATGTTTCTTGTCTGCATTTTAAAAGGATGAAAGTGAAAAACCTGCCCAAATGGCAGGGCGGGGCATCTGAGCCTATCACATTTGATGTGCTAGAAATGCACCCTGAAGGCTGACAGTCCATTTCTGCTCTAGGCCCCTTACTGACTGTGCCCTGATATGACTCAGTTATACTCAGATATTTTTCTGCTTGAAGGGAGTTAGGTGTTAACTGCTTTTGTTTAAAATAAATAAGATAGTGAGGAGAAGAAAAATCCAACTAGTTAGATAGGAAACGTTAACATAAATTCCCAGGCAATATTTGTTATAAATAAACATCTATACTTCAGCAATTCCTTCTGCCCGGGTTCTCCCCTCAGTAGTTCACAGGGTTCAAGGTCTTACTTCCTTCAACAATCTGGGCAAACATCACCTTATCAGAGATCTCTGACCTTCCTATGGAAAATTACCAACCACCCCAATCCCCCAGTATCATGACCACCATATCTCCCTACCATAGTATCAGCCCTGTTAAGAGTTGAGACTCTTGTTTTCTTCATGGTTTATTTATAGGTCTGTGTACATAATAGAAGCTCAATATTTGTTACATTTAAAAATTATCTATTTTAACAAATCCTTAAGGTCTTAATGATTTAATAAATCAAACGATTTCCCATTTCTACATTTAGAAATTATAAACTTAAGTGAAGAAAATAAGCTAAAACTTCTACTCCAGTTTTCTTCCTTTTTACCACCCCTAAGACCAGTGTCTGGTTACAAAAATAAACTCTCATTTATTTTCCTTTAGAGCTCATAGCCTATGTGTAAATAAATCCAATTTGCTGAGCTTCATAGTTTTGTGAAATGCACTGCATCCATGATAGTACCTTCTAATGACAATTCAGCATCTTCTAACTACCACAGTAGGAGAAAACACTAAGAAGAATTTTTTCAGGCTGTCATATTCAATTAATGCTCTTCTTTTTTTTTTCCCTCTTTTGCAGGGGCAGGAGGATAGGAGAGGATAATATTTATTTATTTATATGGACTTTATTGTTATTTATACTCAAGTTTTTGAAAAAATAGAAAACATTTTGAATCAGAGAATGCCTGAAAGTCAAACATTGAAGATGGTGGTCCCATTATTCTTGAAACCAGACATCAGCTAAAATGGACTTTATGTACTTTAAAAGTGAACAAGCACAAGCAGTCTATTTGATAAGTAGTAGGTTAAATGTCAGCAAATCTAAAATTTCAGAGGCAATATTTTATTTCAAAAGAAATAAATAATTTGGTCACATGTTAACTGGTGAGAGTTACAATGATGGAAATCTTCAAAATTCTTTAAAAAATTGGAATTATTTCACAGTGAGGCTGTTCACATTTCTCATGACTATGTTTTTCAATGACCTATTAACCTAAATTAAAAGTTAAATACACATTACCTTACCAACAATGATATATCTTCAAGGCTGAGAAAAAGCACTAATCAAAAAGAATTTCAATTAAACATTAATCTAGCAGTTCAAAGAGAAGAAATGTTATTGATGAGGAAAGTCCTAATTCTAAATAATATAGCTATGTATCTGTTTAAAAGACTAATATATCCTTAGCTTCATCAAAACACTTGTTAAAAAAATTATACATATCTACTTTGTTCAAGATGTAATATGAAACTTGAAATAATTCCTATTTAAAAAAAAAAACGGTGACTCCTAAGAAGGTTCATAGCATCTCACTGACAAAGTAAAAATATTACATTGAAATGGTTCATCTATTTTGGTCTCTAGTTATTAAAAAAAAAAAAAAAGCCACTGATAATTCATTATAATAATTCTATAAAAAACTGGAAACATCAGGAAAAAAAAATTTGTCAATGAAAAAAATCACTGATTCAATGAGCATTTGATCATTTTATTAACAAAATATAATCAAGAATTACATCCCTCTCTGGTGAAACTTCTCAAATAATTTTATGTGGAGGGCCTTGAGATGTATCAATTATAAAACATGTTAAAATGAAAAAATTTTTAAATGTACAAATACAAACCAGTACTTTATACAAGAATTCTTATAAGGTTCGTTAAGGTAAAAAATAATATGTTTCAACTGAATATAAGGCATGTTCAGTTTCTGTAATTTTGTAGAACTATTTTTTTTGCTTTGTTGGAGACTTTTCTCTTCGCCAGTCCTGATGTTTGTTTGATTCTCTGGATTGTTTAGAGTATCTGCTAGATTTTTCCCATCGCCTTTCAGCACCATTCTGATACCTATCTTCGTCACTTCTAGAACCTGAATGTTTTCTGTTCTTTTCTCTTGACTTTGATCTATCTTTTCTTATAACATTTTCACAGTCTTTATTTCGGTGTCTGTGCTCATTTTCAGAAAAAGAGTTTCTTCTCTCTCCTCTCTTCTTTTTGGGATCACCATACTTGTTTTCCAAATCTGTGTGTGCTTCCTGGTCTCTGTCATTCATGATTCTACTGTAACTATTTCGTTCAGAAGGAACACCTCTGTCTGAAGTGTACTTTGTTATGGGATCTCTCCAATTTGGATCCCTTGAATTTTTATCTTTATGTTTTTCTGACCTTCTTTCTCTTTCAGTCCGTGTTTCCCGATGCCTTTGCTCTGGCCTTCTTTCTTCTTGTTTCCTATCATGGGTCTGTTGTTTCTTGATCAATTTATCTACTTCCTTACTTCTGGTGTTCCCTTGTCCCTTCTTTCTTCTATTTTTACCTGCATATGTAAAATGAAATCATTAGCTTTTATTTTAATCTTTAATTTAATAATTTAACATTACATTTATTAATCCACTGTAGGTTTATTAATTCAGACAAACTGGATGTAAAACTAAATTGAACGGAAAGTCTTACAACAGGATATTTTACAAGATGAGTAATTTTTAAGAATATATATCTTATCACCAAAGTACTGTTTTGATCCTTAGACTCAAAGCTATAAACAGAACCTTTAAATAAACTATAGCAAATGTAAAATTTTTTATAAAGTGACTAACAGGTACATTTCCACTTATAAATTTTATTCAAAAACAGAAATTCCAGCCCATGTGCATTATGTCATATGAAATATTATTCAGATCTGACATGTTAATAAAAACACAGTGAGCACACATGCGAGCAACATCACTCCTAAAGGTGGGGGAGTGGGGTTACTGTGTTTGTTTAATAGCATGAATATGTATTGTTCAAATAAAAACCTCTTCCTACAAAAACAATAGTTTTGCTCTCCAATGCTATCAGAGAAGCAGTATCCACACCAGGAAGAGAAGCTTGTTAAGACATATAATCATAGGCCTTACCTAGATTTCTGAGAAAACTCTTTTGAAATGGCTGAGAACAATTCAATCTTACTGATACAATCACAAATATAAATATTAAATAATCACAGTAAAATTTTAAGCTATAAAACAAATTTAATCAGTTTATCTGTGTTATTTCCTTTGGGTATAAAAATCAAACGTGCTGAGAAGACCAAAAGTTCTGTCAAATTCATACATATACAGAAAGAAAATGTGGTAGAAAACTGCCTACCTTCTTCCTGTCTCCACCTAAATCTCACTGTACCAACCTGTATTTCTTCTGCCAAATGCCTACCTTCGGCATAGTCCATTGGTTTGCCACTAAGGATTTATTTCTCTGGTTCCTACCAAGCAGCTCAGCTGAGCTGCAGCTACCCAAGCAGAAACCATCTGGCTGTGTGCTAAATCAATGTCTCTCTGACCCTACTATTCACCACTCTCAGGGCGGTGCTGACATAAAACCCTGAGTCCTACCATAATAGGCAACCAACCCACTGTTGGGTGTTTGCTTTACAATTTTCTAATTTTGAGACAGTTCATATTGCTTTTATGCTACTTAATATTTTACTAGTAAAATTGAAAACTCTCTACTGAAATTGTATGATGAGGCAAATTAATTTTGAATCAGCAAGATTCCTTACTGCAGCAATTCAAGCTGTGTTATCATCTGTTCTCAAAACGGATATCATGAAATAACAAATTCTTTAGAATTAAGAGGTGAATATTAAATGAACAATGTTAACATATTTTAATTCAAGAATAAGACTTCTGTGGGCAAATGCAATCTTGCTCTAATAATATAAAATACTGAGAGTCCCACAATTCTGGCTGCCACACATACTCTTTTAAGTGCAATAAGCCAGAGAACAAGAGTGTAAAGATCAACCTTCCAACTTACTTTTTCCTGCCACTAAATATGCATTAAAAAGTAAGAAATGATATGCATTTTGGACAATAAGACTATCTCTTATTCAAACTAAGATACTGTGATGGAAGAAAACAGAGTTGATCCTGGGGAAAACAAAACAGACCTTCTCAGAAAATGGCACATTTAAAAAAATCCTTTATTACTGTATTTCTACTTCTAGGAAGGATGGAAAAAGCTGTGGACCAGTGCCTCTGCTGAAAACAACTAGAAACGCCAGATAAAAATTTAAAATCTTCTGCTTAAAGGCACTAAAGATCTTGAACAGCTTGAGGTATTATAAACAAAGGCAGTGCTCAAAAAAAAAAAAAAAAAAAGGACAGGATAGGTGTATGTTGAAAGAACAGAGGGTCAACTTGAAGGAGTCCTAATTGCCAAAGCTGAAATGACCTTAACAACAAAAAAAATTATAGTAATGGATTTTAACTAATTCAGATAAATATCCAAGAGTCCACACTGATAAAATATAAAGTTAATAAATAAATGGGGGTGGGGGAGAGGGATAATTTTTTCTTGCAGAAGAAATTCAATCACTAAATGCAGAAGAAAAAAGACAATGGAAAAACCACATTCGGCAAACACCATGGTAGTTAAGTATTACAGACAAGATCCAAAGATGGATGCTAAAATTAAAGAGCGAAAGGTAGAGGAGAAAGAGAAGATTTGCATAGTATCAAATTATCTCCCCACAAGACACTAATTTATAGAGAAAAGTAGTTTCTGTCCTTTTCTGCTCAAAAGAAACTGAGCAGATATCACTTTAACCAAGTGATCAAAGTTAATGTCACCAATAAGACATATCAATATTATGAACTCCAAGATAAGATGCATTAAGAATACATTATTTCTATGGTATTCTGTCCAAAAATGCATAACCTCATTCTAATCATGTAAAAACTTCAGACAGATATCCGAGTTGAGGGACCAATTCTAAAAAATAAGTGACCAGAGGACTTCAAGAGTTTCAGAGCCATTAAAGCCAAGAAATGCCTGAGAGGAATAGGTTATAGAGGACTAAGAAGAAACTCAGTTCAATCCAAGTAGGATCCTGGAATAAGAAAAAGGACATTAATGGAAAAACTGGTGAAATTCAAGTAAGAATATGTTTAATGTATTGTTCCAATGTTAATTTCTTGGCTTTGGTAATGGAACTCTGGTTACGTACAATACTAACACAAGGAGAAGTTGAGTGAAGGCTATATGGGAATTTTCTGTACTATTCGCAACTTTCTTTTAAGTTGATTAAAGGCCAGCATTCCAGAGACAGCAGAACCATGGAGAAGTAAGCTGACATTCTACAGCCACTTTCTCCCTATGAGCATCTGTTGATCCAGGGTTACTGCTGAGGGACAGAGAGACCAACAGTCCCTACTGCTGAGGAACAGCCAGAGACCACAGGCTGCACAGGCTGGGAGAGAAAAGAATGGAATGGAACTAGCTATTTGCAATACATACATGTGACAAAAGATACATATCCAGAAAACCCAAAGAACAACAAATTTATAGAGGAGACAACTTTATAAAACAACAAAAAGGGGGGAGGGGTAGCAAAAGATTTGAACAGACACTAACAAAAAAGGAAAATACCCAAATGACCAATAACAATATAAAATAGTGTTCAACTTCATTAATGATCGAGAAAATGCAAATTAAAACCACAACGCAATACCATTACATATCTACCAGAATGGTTAAAATGAAGAAGATATCCAACCAAAGTGTTGAGAGGATGGGAGCTACTGGAAACTCTCAAACATGGCTGATGGGGGTGTAAACTGAAATACTGACTTGCAAAGCTGGCAGTAACTACTAGAGCTAAATATATACACAACCTACAACCCAGTGATTCCCAGGACAAACCCAATGGAAATGCACATATGTACATAAACACATACCTACTGAGAATGAATAAGGATATTCACAGGAATACTATTTATATTATCTAAATTGCTGCTGAGTAAAAGGGATGTTAAACAGACTGTAGCATATTCATACAGTGGAAAACTATACAGCAATAAGATTGAAGGAACTATAACTAAATACAGTATTACAGATGAATCTCACAAAAGTAATTGTGAAAGATAAGCCAGACACAAAGGAATTCACAAAATACAGTTATAAAGTTAAAAACAGTACAATGAATTATGGAATTACAAATGAGAGTAGTAGCTGCCCTGAGGCAGTGGATGGGAGGAGCGGCAGTAGCTAGTAACTCTGGTTATGGGTAGCTAGCATGTGGATGTGTTCTCCTCATGAACATTTACACTTACGATATGTGCAATGAATGCATGGCATATATCAGTAGCTAACATGACCTCACTACAGTAAAAAACTCTTTTTAAAAAAATTTTTTTAAAAATAGAATTACCAGCAAAGCTATAAACTGGACTATAGGCACTATGAATGAATGGCATTTCAGTTATCACTCAAATTAAGTATTTGCAATGAAGTATCTTCATTTCTATGAAGAGGATTCTAATAGATAATCTTAGCATTATAAATGATGCAATTTACTACAGGCTCCAGCAGTGATAGATGATCATTTATATTATTAATTGTGGCTTTTAAACAACTGAACTCTAAAATAATCAAGCAATCAAATTATTTTCTTCCCTTGCTGTAAACATCACCAGCAATATACTTGTTAGAAAAGAGCCCAATCCATTAGAAGTGAGTTTCCATACCTGAGGCAGAGCTCTGACTACTGCTGGATGAAGACCCGCTGTCTTCGCTGGAAGACTCTGAACTGCTGTCACTGCTGTCCGAGTCAGAGGCAGAGGAGGCCGACTCTGAAGAGGAGGACGCGGAAGAGGAAGAGGAGGGGGATTTATTTGCCTCAACATCTGGTTTCTGTGCCACAATGACCTTCGGTGTGTTTTTGAGATGCTCACGTAATTCATCCCTAATTAAAGATATAATCTCTGTTAGTTTCTGCTTTGAAGGCACCTGTGAGATAATTTTATAAGATGAAAATAAAATTTTGAAAATTATCCTTACGTTAAACCTCCAAGACCTATCGAAGTAAAGAAGTTGATGGCAAATCGAGTGTTTCTTGGATTATCTCGGGGTAATAAGCCTTCAAAAAATGGCTGTAGGGTTCTAAAACAAGAAAAGAAAATGAACAAAAGAGAACACAATGCTTAAAGATAAAAAGGCAAATTTCTTATATAGTCATTTTTCAGATTTTCTATGTATTTTTTAATTGGTAAATGAAATACAATTAAGTAAGTGATTTATATCATTTATTAGATTAGGCTACATGCTATTTAAATGAGTAGGGTCAAGTCATAATTTACTAAACTTACAGCAGAGGAGGTTTTTTTAAAAAAATATTTATTTATCTGAAAGAAAGCCTAGGCACACGGGCGTGCAGAGTACAGGGCATGAGGGAGAGAGGGAAAGAGAATCTCAAGCACACTGCTCAAGGAGTGTGGAGCTCAACATCAGGCTTGATCTCACAACCCTGAGATCATGACCTGAGTGGAAACCAAGAGTTGGATGCTTAACTGACTGAGCCACCCAGGCATCCCACAGAATTTTTAAAAAACTTTTTTATACATCACACATACATACATATTGTATAAATACATACACACACACACAGTATGTGAATGTATATAATAAAGTAAAAACAAATCTCTGTTGTATATATATACACACACACGCACACACAGCACTGTGCATGGCAAAAAACAGTAACAAAAGGACGATATCATGGATGAAGACTGCATACAATCATTATTTCCAGGGATGGGAACAATACAAGGTGGTTTGGACATGTTGTTCTGAGTGCCACATTGAATGACTAACCAGCGGGGTCAGGACAAACTGTTACACAGAAAAAAGTGACATACAAGAAAAATAATTAAGAGTTTTGCTGGATAGACCAAAAGAGGGGATTTCTAGCTCTGGAAATGGAGGTAAGGAAGCGTGAACAAGCTGAGCAATGTTGGTGAAATCTATAGAGAGGGAGGAGATAAACCTGGTGGAACCGGTAAATTAGTCTAGTTAAGTTAGTCTATGAAACCAAGAGGAGCGATGGACTAGCCCAGAGAGGGCATGCTGAAGCCAGAATGGAAACTGCGGAAAAGAGGAGAGGTAGGCTTAAGAGTAGAGACCATGAAGAGTGAGGGAGAATGAAAAGAAAGTGAGGAGCCACAGTGAGCAAGTGGCCAACTGCATTAGTAAGGCCGGAAAGTCCGGGGACAGGAGGATTGAGAAAAAGTACTTGACGTGGCAGGCAGTCACTAAGAAATCTGAAAGGATGATTCAGCAGTGTGAATGAAGTAGAAGTCAACAGTAATCTGAATAAATTGGAAATAAGAAAGCTGGTATAGGGATTACACGATAGTCCTGGAACAAGATTCTCATTCAGTGTAATAATTTGCACAACTACATGACCGAATCATCTAAATACATTTATAATTACCCACTGATAACAGAAATTAATTTTCCAAGGTTCAAAATTTGGGTTAAAAATGAAAATAAAGGGGTGCCTGGGTGGCTCAGTGGGTTAAAGCCTCTGCCTTTGGCTCAGGTCATGATCTCTGCTAGGCAGGGAGCCTGCTTCCCTCTCTCTGTGCCTGCCTCTCTGCCTACTTGTGATCTCTGCCTGTCAAATAAATAAATAAAATTATAAAAAAAAAAAGAAAATAAAACTGTAAGTAGTACTCATTAGAAAACTCCAGTGAACATGCAAAATAATTGTGTGTTCTAACTAAATGAAAAGATTCTTTTAGATTCTGTTTACACTGATTCTGTGTTTACTCTCCTGCAACTAAAATCCAACATTAAAAACTGCATGTTGTCCTGTGCCACAGAACATGAGATTCAGAGTAGTAATTAATGGAAGAAGAAAGACCTAGGGGCTTAACTCTTGTTTTTACAACCAAGTGTGGATTTAGGCTGCTACAATGGAGCAAAATTCCTGAGGACAGGAAGAATAAAATGTGCATAATGATAAACTTACTCATCCTTTAATCTTGCATTAAGTTTAGGAAGACCCATATATTCACACAGTTCTTGGAAAAATATTTTAACAAAAATTCTACTGGATGATGTAGTGGTTTCTTCACTTAGCTTTATACATTCAAGAACCTGAAAATTAAAATTAAAAGACAATTTTGTTCTAAAGTTAAGACAAAATGACCAACACTTATAACTTTAAGCATCTCTAAAGAATTATCTGTGAATATCTTTCTTTGTCCTAGTAAGTATTATTTCTTGGCAAAGTTTAAGACTATCTCTCTACGCTAATTTTCATAATGCTAAGACACTACGGAAATAGAGTTCATTCTTTCTTGAGTAATGAGCTTTTATATTCTGCTGTAAGTATAAAATGCTGAAGCAAAGATTACTAGTTCCCAAAACTCCCTCATCAAAATGTGGATATATATATAGGTGTTTGGGGCAAAATGCCACTTAACGTATTAGGCTACAGTTTTGTATAGTACACATACAATAAGGGTAAAGACAGGAAGAGTGATGGTTTGTTCTGAATACTAAGATTGAGGCTTAAAAACTGAAGCCATAGAGATGTTTTAGGACAAATAAAACCAAAAGTAACCTCCAGTTGAGTTCTATGTTCCAGGAACCCATTTGCTTCGATTGTTTAAACCCTTGATTTCATTTTCATTCCCAGAGAGGAAAAAAGAAAAAAATATTATTATAATCAGGCTCCTAGGCCAGCTTAAAAAATACCTATTAATGCAGCTAGGCATACTTAGTACTTACAATATTACAAGAATCTATCTAACGTTTATAAGGTCACTTTGCTGCCTCATTCTACTATCAGGTTGTGGTTTAGTACAATGTGATCCTCTTCTTTCTTTCTTTCCTCTTGGATGTAATTTCTTTCTTTCAACTTCACTTTTCTTATAACCTATCACTTGTTATTTTGTACTGGCACTATGGGCATATCTTACCTTATGTATTTCTTATATGGTATGTTCCTTTAAAGCAGAGATCATATATAGTGTCTCTCTCAAGTGACTGGGCACAGAGCTGGTAACTAAATGAATGGCTGTTGGATGAACAGCAGTTGTACAATAAATCCCAGCATCACGAATGCATTTTAAATTCCAATCCAGTATTCATTTGTGTATCAAAGATATCTTATCTTGTTCTAAAGAACTGACTACATGATGCATGGACCACAAAGCTATTCATGTATGTGGGTATGAGTATATATGCATGTGTGCACACACAGAGAAGAGGAAAAATCTCTATTTTCCCCTGAAAAGACCATTAGCCATCACTATTAAAAAGGGCTGTTAAAATCATCACAGGTGGTATTTCTTACACTCACATTATTTACCTAACTTTTCAATCCCATGTTGTATGAATATAACCTCAAAGATAGCCATTATAATAAAAGTTTGCTATACATTTCATTTTAAAGTACATTTCCTACATAGGAAAACTATGGTTATATTATACTTAATACCTATTCGAGAATAATGGGATGAGGAAGGAAGAATAAATATCAATTCATCTACTTACACTCCATGGAAGTGAATCAGTGTATAAAAGGTGAGCAAACATCTTGGCAACATTTCTCAATTTGTTTGTTTCCAAGCGATGGATGGTATCATATTGTTCTTTGAATATACTTTCAAAGGATTCCATGTATTCTTTTTTTAGCATGCAAAATCGCTAATAAATAAAAAAACTGAAGGTCAATATCACTAAAAACTGACTCTCAATACCATTATGAGCATATTAGATCCTTCTAAATTTATTGTATCAAAAATTAGTAAATATTTTGTATATCATATCACTCAATCTTTTTGTGCTATATGATGGAATGCTTAAAAAAGAAGGTAATATATATCATCCCTATTTACCTGGGATTTATACACTAAAACAAAATTATACAAGTAGTTTATCATAGACACATACATTTATATACTACGCAAATATATTTCTCTGTGGGTAGAGTTTAGATTTAAAAACTATTTTAGCTCATGCTCTATTTGTGTTGCCTGATGTACTTGACTTCAGAAAATGCTTTGAGATTTTGAAAAGGCAACATTTAATTGTCCTCTTTGGGAAACTGTTACAAAGCATATAGAATTTCAAAAAGTTCTGGAAAAGTCATAAGCAGTAAGGCACTGCAAAATGAAGTAGGAAAGGAGGAAACTACACAGGATGGGAAACTGAGGGAGGGAAGAGCAACAAGCTTTAAGCGAAGACTTGCTCTTAAATTAAACAAGACCACAAAGCAGACATGTTAATTCACAATATTCATGTTATGGATTCCCCTAGTGATTCTACTAAATTCCAACAAGAAAAATGAGGCTGTAACTCACCCCAGCTAATAAGCCAAAAAATTTCTCATATGTCCTTTGTTGGGCACAACAGTCAAGTATCATGTTGCAGAGTTCTTTCTATTTGGAAAAAAAATTGCATTAGTGATTCACAAAACAATGAATCCATGCTGTATGATAATTTATCAATATGATAGAGACAGTTTGAATTTTTAAATAAGGGTTTAAATACACAAAACTTCCAAAGCTTTGTGAGCTTAAGTTATTAGGACAAAATTAAGAAATTCAATCTATGTCAAACCTGTATAGTTTTTCAAAGCCTTCAGCCTGGCTGACAGTTTCCATTGTCATCCATGCTAATTAGATTGATTATAAACTTCTAAATATATGTTAAGTATGAACCACCTCAAGAATATCTACTATATGAAACAGATATACCATGAAGAGACTACTGAATAGACTATATTCTAAAAAGTCTACACAAAATCTTTAAAACTACAGATCATCAATATGCCACCTAATAATTCAGTTATATAGTTTAAACTCAATTATTAAGGAATATATTTAATTAGTATGGAAAAGGTAGAACATGAGTCTTCACAGAAGCATAAATAAGCACAGTTATAACAATAACTTAAATGATACTCTGGTTAATAAAAGGTCTTTTTAAAAGAACAAAGGAAATAAACACCTCTGTGGCTAGATTTTCTAGCCTCAAAATAAATGTTACACATATAGATCTATTGATAAATCTATATGAATAGATCAAATCATTCCATAACTACTGGAGTAATATACTGTCTAATCAGCTATTTTTGTGCCTTGACAACCCCTGTGCAAAAATTCTGTTGAGCTAATAAATGCAAGAGTTAATCCAGGACCAGAAATACCATCATCACAAATGATTTATAATTTTAAAATATTATAATGAAATATGTATTGATTATATCAATTTCATAGACAAAGAAACTCAGACAACATGGACAGATCAATGGAGACAAAATTTAAAAAGGTCTAAATTCATTCTTTGACCACTGATGTAGAACTAAGTATATATTTTTCTACAAAACATTTACCAAAAAGTTAAAAATTATTCTTTTTCCAAATATAGTAACTGCAATGTATTTGTGTTCTATAAATGGAAAATATAAATATAATAATATACTTATTATATAAAATATAATATATACCCTTTCAGTTCATTTTTACTTTTAAATTTTACCTTAGTATTTTCAATTAGCAATTCTGACATTTTGTCATATTTAACAATGTGACATGCAACCCAAATACTTATGTAAGTATATTTTCTTTCCTTTTATTTATTTAAGACAGAGATATAGAGAGAGACAGCATGAGCAGAGGGAGAGGCAGAGGGAGAGGGAAGAGCAGATTCCCTGCTGAGCCAGGAGCTCAATGTGGGGCTCAATCCCAGGATGCTGGGATCATGACCTGAGCGAAAGGCAGACGCTTAACCATCTAAGCCACCCAGGCACCCTACTGTAATTATTTTTAAAACTTGGGTCTATCTATATTTACTGCATATATCCATGTGCAAGAGGGAGGAAAAGAGTCCTAAAGAAGCACAGAACTCTAGAAGTGTGCTGTCTAGCATGCTAGCCCCTAGCTAATTAATTAAATACCATTATATAAAATTAAAAATTTCTTTCTTTTGTCAACCTAGCCACATTTTCAGTACTCAAAAACCACATGTGACCAGTGGCTACCATACTAGACAGTGTGGAACACAAACATTTTCATCACTGCAAAAGTTCTATTGGATAGCGCTGTTCTGGAAGTTGATAATCTACTTATAAAACAATCTACTTAAAAGGCCTTAATTCACAATTTGAAGTTGTTTTCAGATGTCATTACATTACTAAATTATTATTTTTTTATGATTAATCACAAGTCACCTCAATTAAACAAAATGCTTATTAATGTGTAAGTTCTGAAAAGATGTACTATGTCAAAATTTAATACAGTACTAAAAAGTTAAAATGACATTTTCTGAGTTCTGCCACATTATGTTAATTTGATGTATTAAAATGCATTTTCAACTCTTTCTACTAACACTGTATTTTACAGTAACATAACAGTTAATCAGGTTTTAAACAATCTAACATGGTAATATGCTGATAGCATTGCTAAATAAGCCAGTGCTACTTGCAAAACAAATTACTTTCTTCCCTAGACTAAATGCAATTATAAAAGTTATTCCCTGTGGCTTATAATAATTAAATATTTTAACATTTTAATTAAATATTACAGCAATTTTAGGAGAGTCTTTTGAGTGAATGAAAATAGATGCACTAAGACATTCTTCCAAACGCTATCAAAATATGTTGAGGTTAGTTCTAGAACAACTACCCTCTGAATTAATATTAATAAAACTTAAAATGACTTAATTATACTCCTCTAATAATGTGACAAGATCATATAGTAATTTCAGTTTCACTTATAATTTTAAAGGTTAATTCACTAATTTATTTCCTTTCAAAAGTGAACAAATCAAGTGCACCCAGGGTACAAATAGGAACACTGTTACTAATATACTAATAAACTTTAAGAGAGGGAAAAAAGAACTTTTTAAATTTGAAAAGAATAATTTCTTCTCAAAATTACATACCATGGCATTTTAAGAAGAAATCTATAATCTAGAAAAAGATTGGTAAACTTTTTCAAAGGCCAGGTAGTAAATATTTTAGGCTTTAGAGGCCATAAGGTGCCTGTTGCAACCAGTCAATTCTGTTGTCGTAAGGTGAAAACAACTATACACAATATACCAATCAATGGGCATGGCTGTATTCCAATAAAATTTTGTTTACAAAAATGGATAGTGGGCTTGGGCCACCGTCTGCCAATCCCTGTAACAGATCATATTCAGAGCCTTAAGACAATGCACTTACACCTAATGGTAACAGCTCAGATAGTCAAGATCTTTTAGAAATAGAAACAGCCTGGAGTTGATATATTCACTCTAGCATCTCTTCTGGGTCTACCATGTGTAAACCAGGGTGTGAAAAACAAAACCTCCAAAGCCTTGGCTCAATGGAGATGGGCAGGGAACAATCTAAATAAGAATGCAATTAGAAAAAACACCCAAGATAATCTACTCAATCCAGTCTTTATCATTTTTGGCATTAGGTTTCTATGATACTTTGAACAGTGAAGTATATACTAAGTTGTAAGATTATGAGTCCCATGGACTAAGGGGCAGGGGGGCTAACATGTACTGGATTATTCAATCCCTGGTATCCTGTAGAGAATCTGACATGTAGTATATGCTGAATACATTTTGTTGCATTAATGAATGAAAAAAAATGACAGAGTCTTCTATATCCAATTTAAGTGATATAACAACATGTATGATGATCATTATAATTTCTACCACAAAAGATGCTTTAGTGCAGTAAGTAGATAGAGTAGGCAATTCATTAAGGAACAAATTTCCTATTGTATTTTAAGCTACCATTTGATTTACAGGCAACCACTCAAAATTTTCTGTAAAGTGCAATGGATCAAAGAGACTTCCTCCTTTTCCTACGTCCTGTTTAAGCAGCCCATTTAATTCATTGCAATGAGGAGCATTTATGAAGCACCCCAGAACTAATTTTTAAGTTATTTTAAAATTTTAGAATATCTACATTAAAAAATGAATATGTAATACTGAGTTATTATTTCAATTCATAAAACCTATATTAACTGTCTTAAACATTTTTATAAATAATACTATTTTGACTTACTGTTTGGCTTTCAGGAAACTCCATTTTCAGCAATTTGTGTGCACATTCTTCAAAATCTAAACTGTAGAGACAAAGTGGTCACAACAGTTAGGTTAAAAACTTGCTCTTTCATAAACAAGGATCTTACTTCAACAATTATTTAAAATAACTTTTTAACTGTAACTTCACAGTACTGTGTCGTGTATGTAGAAAAGACATAGCTCTTAATTCTACAAAGAATGGAGTACTGAGACGTACTACAACATGGATGAACTCTGATTTACGTGAAATGAAAAAGTCAGATATAAAAGGCCACATAAAGTATGATTCCATTTATATAAGATGTCCAGAATGGGCAAATATATAGAAAGAAAGTAGACAAATTTTTATGATTTTGCTAAATATTTCCACTTATCTCTGACCCAAGACAGGAAGAGGGAAGAGATGTTCCAGAGCCCAGCCTGACATCTAGTACTTAATCACCACATTTACAAGTTATCTTGATTCATACCCAACCACAGTGCTTCTACATTTTCAAAAACTAAGTATAAAAATAGTAAATAATCAAAATTACTTACAAGGAAAAAAATTTGCTTTTATACAACAGTCATTAAGTTTCATTAAAATTATTTCCAATATACTTAAGAGAATTACCAAATTTAATGTGAGCTCAATACATGAATAATGCTTATCTGTACTTTGTGTAGAATGTCAAATCTTCATTCTTTTGATATCAGCAGTATAAAATAAATAGTCACTGAAATAGAATGACTATGAATTTAGTTTTATGGTTCATCTAATTCCTTAGCTTCTGATACTGAGTTTCTATAAGCAAAATAGAGTAATAACCCAGGATGGTACAATGTAATGGAATTAAAAAAGAAAAAAAAAAAAAACGAAGAAAGAAATATATCAGAAAGCACTTCTGCAACAGGTAATATTAAAAAATATCTTGCACTAAGATCAAAATATTAAACTGTAGTTGATGAATGTCAACAATACAGCAATATTACAAAAAAGTATTTTGAAAGATGTGACTCTTTCTTTCTTAGTTTTGATTTAAAAACAGAATTAGTATGCAGGAAAAAACCCAGCAATTTCTGAAAAATGAGTCAGTTAATTAAGAAAAATACTTTACAACTTTCTGTTTATCTAGTAAGTGCCAGTGAGAAAGTTAGCTGTATGACAGTCTATTTTCCTTATTCTTGTTTCATTTGAGAAGTATCTGGTAATACTTTACACAAGACTGTTTTGAAGTTGTACTAAATGTAAATATTAAATGAATTAAATTTGCTTGATATTTCAGTTATCTTAGGTTGCTAAGTCAAATAAATTTCAGGCTTAATACAAATAAAAAGTGACTGAGTGTAAGAGTAAAGAAAAATGATTTTGCGTGATACTAGTTTTCCACCTGTGTTTACAAATGGTTTTTTTTTAACATCTTATTTTTTTTTATTTTTATTTTTTTTTCCATTTTATTTATTTTTTCAGCGTAACAGTATTCATTGTTTTTGCACAACACCTAGTGCTCCATGCAAAATGTGCCCTATTACCCGCCACCTGTTCCCCCAACCTCCCACCCCTGACCCTTCAAAACCCTCAGGTTGTTTTTCAGAGTCCATAGTCTCTTATGGTTCGCCTCCCCTTCCAAATTTTTTTTTTTTTTAATAAACATATAATGTATTTTTATCCCCAGGGGTACAGGTCTGTGAATCGCCAGGTTTACAAATGGTTTTATTGATGTTTCCCATCTAAGAAACTTTGGTGGGAAAATGATAGACCCACCTCCCTCTGATGCTAGAGCTTCAATAATGAAAAATCAGAGTGGAGCATCAGTTGAAAGCAAGAACGAACAGGAATGTTTACTTTTCAATAATAAATCCAACTGTATAATTTTATGTTTTATGTAAATGAGAGAGGGTCATCAAAGAGCCAGGATAGTAAGAAGGTAAGAATACTGATGAGATCAGTCAACAAATATAAAAGGAAAGAAATTAAAAAAATAAAATCACCACACAGTTCAATTGTCAGACCTTAGTTCTGTCTGCAAGATTTCCAAAAGCAAACTGTATAAAATGCCCTCACTGCTATCTGACTGGATGATTATATTCCACTCTTGATTTATATTATATTTGGTAGAGACTGGTGTACTGTAAACATAAGACTTTTGAAAAATACAAAAAAACTGGAAAACACAGACACAAAAAACCCCAATCTCTTCTCAAGGCAACCATGGTTGATATGTTAATGTATCACTTCTAGAATCTGTCTACCTATCTAAACACTTAAGATAATACTACTGGTACAGTACTATATAATCTATACCGTTTTTGCCCCATTTCACATTAAATCAGACCACTTGCCCATACCAATAACAACTCCCCACTAGCCTAACTTTCACTAGTGGCATAGACTAGACATTTGATTATTTGTATTGGACAAGTTGGTCTTTTTCTTTTTTGTACTGAACAACTCTATACAATTCTGTCAATTTCGAAAAAAAAAAATGGCCAAATGGCATCAACATTAAGACCTTGTGTTACTAAAAGGCTTTCCATAAAGAGCGTATCAATTTGAATTCCCACCAATGTCTACCCGTATCCCCCTAAAGTCATTAATATTGAGTGCTGTTGCTTTGAAGAAAAAAAAACACACAGTAAATCACTTCAGCTGTTTTAATGACCAATAATAGCACTTCTTAGTCTAGAGTGATATTTGTTTAGTAACTTTACAATTCAGGATCCCATTACATGAATCCCTCAACCATGTCCTTTAAACATCTGGTCTACCAAAGTCTTTGTGGTTCTTTCTAAAATATGTATGAGATTTTAAGTATAGTAAACTTTGTCATATATGTTATTTTTACCAGACATTTAGGGGCTCAAAACACTTAACAAACACCAACATATGAAATGGTATTGCCGTTACTAGAGTTGGTATCACTCTGTAATTCCGACTGTCACCTATCTAATGCTTTTTTAAAATATTTTCTGTGGTTCAAGGACTATTAAGGTTTGGTAAACTGAAAAAAACAGTTTCCTTTAAGTAATTATCCAAACAGCTCCACTGTAACTCTTCAAAGTTAATGTTAACACCAATATTAAAACAGTGAATCTGCTGTTTACAACAGATTACTGTTGAATTTCTAAAAAAAGATAAATGAAAGGTCAAACTGTAAGAATTTTTACCTATAACAAAAAATTCTCATTTTCCACTTTAAGTTTTACGAAAACACAGTTAATAGATTTTTCTTCCATGCAAAAGGCAAAGAAATAGGTAAGGATATCCAAAAGTATTTCTAGCCAATGTTTTGCTTTGTAACATTTCTCTTTCTGAAGATGAATCTAAGCCAAAAAGTTTTCAGACAGAATAAAAACAGGATGACTCCTACGTATGAATCATTTTTGCTATTACATCATACTAAATGGAAATATACAAACCTAGTAAGAAAACAAAACTGAGAAAACATTCCTCCTCCGGTGCAAAATGTAAACACTGTGCCATTAAATCAATAGGCTGATTTGCATAAAAAACAACAGATGTACTAAGCATTTAATATTTCATTTATTTCTCTTCCAAACCAAACTCATAGCCTTCAAAGGGAATAAGATTCACATGACATAGCAGTAGTTCTTACTTAACATTACTTCAAAGGGTCCTTAAAACCTTCCTAATTCCTATTTCCATATATATTCATTTCCATCTGTACACACAAAAAAATCAGTGTCCAAAAGTTATCATAACAGTACTTCTCTGCTTAGAATCAGAATTAGAAACCAAATAAAAAATATTAAATTTCCACTACAATTACATACTGTGCTAGCTCTGTAACACCAAGCTGTCTTCAGGTTTTTATTAGTGATATTTAACTACAAGGAACGACACAGTTAAAAAAAAAGAAAAAAATGTTAAACTCTGTGACACAATTAGACCTTCCAAAAAAATAAAGATAATTTTCTCTTGAAACAAAGAATCAACAGCAGGGATCTATGAAGTTGGGCAGGTAGTCTGAGAATCCCTAAAGTGCCATCTAGTTTTCTGTCATCAGATTATAAAAAATCCCATCTTCTTGTCCATCCTCTTTCAAAAATAAAGATCAACTGAGCTATAGTATCTTACCTTGACTGAATAGCAAGATAAATTGTACGACGAAATGAGACTAGATTAATTTCTGTTTTGTCATGAATAGTCACTTTCTGTCCTGAAAGAAATTAACATAACAAAATTATGAAACTACAAAAATAAATGTGAAGGACTGAAAATGTATCTCCAGATAATAATCTTTCTTTCCTTTTTTTTTAAATTAAGATTTTATTTATTTTTAAAGATTTTATTTATTTGGGGCGCCTGGGTGGCTCAGTGGATTAAGCCGCTGCCTTCGGCTCAGGTCATGATCTCAGGGTCCTGGGATCGAGCCCCGCATCGGGCTCTCTGCTCTGCAGGGAGCCTGCTTCCCCCTCTCTCTCTGCCTGCCTCTCTGCCTACTTGTGATCTCTCTCTGTCAAATAAATAAATAAAATCTTAAAAAAAAAAAAAAAAGATTTTATTTATTTATTTGACAGACAGAGATCACAAGTAGGCAGAGAGGCAGGCAGAGAGAGAGGGGGAAGCAGGCTCCCTGCTGAGCAGAGAGCCCGATGCGGGGCTCGATCCCAGGATCCTGGGATCATGACCTGAGCCGAAGGCAGAGGCTTAACCCACTGAGCCACCCAGGTGCCCCTAATTTTTCATAAATATTTTGAATCTATGAGTTTACCAGTAATGCCATTTTCTACAGTAAAAAATAGTATTTGCAGAGCTCAAAGTAGCCATTTCTAGTCTTCTGCTGTATCTTAAAAGTATTTTAATAACTTTTGTCAGTTCAAAGAAGTCCAAAATCAAGCCAGAAATATTATTTTTGTTTCTGTGTCACTTGCTCATTTAGACATAAAAGACAGCACTCATGCTGTTGTTTGGCAAAATATTATTGCCAGAATTATAAACAGTAGCTTGATAATTTGGAAGAACTGTAAATTATGGTTAGAAATTTAGTCTCAGAAAACACTGGATCATCATGACAGACTAGATGGGTCCAATATAAATATGTGTATTTGTCAAAATTTTCTCTCATCTAATGCATGACAACTTCTCCTATATTTAGTATTTCTTATTTGAACAGTATTTTCACGTAAAGAAATTCTAAAGCTAAATATAGTACACAGGAAATGTTTTAAGTAAGAAAGACACCGGAAAAAAATTGAATTTATTTTTATAAAATATGTTGTAGAAGAATAATTACACTTTAGGACAGAACTAAAATATGTTATGTCCTAAAAGGGAAAGATATACTTTTAATATTTTCAAATATGCAATTTAAGTAAATAATGGCCAGTCTTATGTATATTCTGATGTTTTAACTAAGACATAACCAAAATAAAGTTCTGAGCTTACTTTTCGGTGAAATAAAGCAACTGAAGCTGAAGAAGAACATCATGCCTGCTTTGTGCAGACACAGCTTTTGGCCTCCCCACTATTTTGCCAAAATGAACAGCAAATAAATACTTGGCCACTTTCATCGGTCACACTCATGTCTGGGCTACAGAATCACATACACTCAACACGAATGCATCTTTTTCATAGTTTATACTCAAAGGCATAAAATGTCAAATTAAAAGTATGCTGATATTACAAAATGATTTCCTTGTTTAATACTTTTAGAGCAGGGTTTTTCAACCTGGAGCAATACTGACATTCTGGGCTACAGAACACTCTGTTGTGGTGAGGGCAGTCTTGTGATTTGTAGGATGTTGAACAGAATCCCTAGCCTTCACCTACTAGAGGCCAGGAGCAGCCCCCAGCCCTCCACAGATTGGGAACCACTATTTTAGAGGACTGCTTTACAATAAATTTAATTTCAGAGTATTTTACAGTATTACTTGAATGAGCTATACTTTTACCTTCTTCATCTTCTTCTCCCTCTTCATCCTCTTCTTCCTCTTCCTCTTCACTACTTCCAGCATCTTGGTCTGTGTTTGAGTCACTATCTCCCTCATCAAGAATTTCTATCAGAACAAAGTATGGGAAAATATTAATGAGCAAG
Source organism: Meles meles (assembly GCF_922984935.1). Taxonomy (NCBI): domain Eukaryota; kingdom Metazoa; phylum Chordata; class Mammalia; order Carnivora; family Mustelidae; genus Meles; species Meles meles. The sequence goes on from NC_060074.1 coordinate 76,045,819, forward strand.
TGATCCACGTGAATCTCATTCTGAGAAGATAATTCTCAGTTCACCAAAATCCATAGTGGCTACAGTTTATCACCCAACAAAGTGAGCACACGGGTCTGTGTTACTATTTAGGTGGTCAGAGAGCCATCTATATCATTCTTCTGCCAAGCAGAAAATGGTCATAAAATAAGGACAGGATGAGAAGAACAAGAACAAAAAAATGTAGATGAAGTTTTCCAAAGGAGCAAGAGCACCGGAAAAAGTTATGATTGGAAACTAGTACACTGGAGTCAAAATATTATTAATTCAGCATTAGAAAGGAGACAGTCTATTATACAAAGCTAAGGTAGATACAGAAAACAAGAATTTAGGCTATGAAAGACAAAGAAGGGAGAAAAAATAATTGCATAATTTAGTGTTTACTTTAAACAGTAATGAGAATTTAATTCTAATTCTATTAAATAGAATATTATAATTAATCTTACAACTTTCCATATCAGAAACAGAAGTCTAAAAGCCTTAAAAAAATTGGTAAGATGAGCACTTCCCTGGAAAATCACTTCTTAAAATACAGCTTACATCTAGAACTAGATGAAAACAGTAATGTAAATAAGAGACTACCTAAGGCTAGTCATCACATTAATAATTAACAAATGAAAAAAACTAAAGTTATATTTTGCCCAATGGTGTGTACTCTGTTGATCTGATAAAAGATTTTACAAACCTGGCTAACACTTCACTTCTGCATTTCTTTTAAAATCGGAGTTTCTAAGATGAAGTTTTAGGGTGAACTTACTTTTAGGGAAATTCTAATTTCTTATATTTAACTGAGCATTATAAATCAGGAGCCAAATATAATATTTAATGCTACAGAAAACATCATACCATGAAAAAGAAATCATTTTATTGAAACAAAGAGCTGTCATTTAGTCCTTAGCTGACACACAAATCCCAGGAATATCTCTAACAAATGTGACCTCAAGAAATAATCTGAAGTGTCTAGTTTCCTATTACATAATGCGGCTCAGACAAGAGAGGAAACTATTTAGTATTCAATAGTAAGAAGACAGGTACTCCTGCTGTCTTCCCAAATGCTGTAAAACCTAAAACACAAATGCACCTGGGTCACGCTAAGGTGCTAATTACTAAAGCTGTGCCCACTTCCTGCTGTGGCCATTTTTTTATGCCAGTTCTAGAAGAACATTTTATGAAAGAATGAAGGTCAAATGAATTGTCTAGTCATTTACATCATCCTCTCCTCATCTCTCCACTTAAGAATCTACTTAATGAAATCACTTAGGCAATGACAACTGGATCTCACTAACTGAATGAAGCAGCAGTTTCAAGGTATGGTCTGTGAGTCCCTGGGGGATTGGTTAGACCTATCAGGTGGTCTGTGAGGTCACAACTATTTTCCTAACAATACCCAGACATTATCTGCCTTTTTTCTGTGCTGCCATCTATAAGGGTCTGAAAGCAATGGGAGTTGAAACTGCTGCAACCTGAGCACAAATCAAGGCACCAGACTGCACCAGCCGTCACTATGCTCTTTACTGCCATGCTGTTGGAGGCGGGAAAAGAGCCAGTTTGACCTGAGGATGCCTTCAAGGAAGAAGTAGAAAACTGCTAATTTCACTGAATCTCAGTTCTGAAGGGTAAGCACAAATAATCATCTGAGTAGCAAAACATGAATTCATACACAGCCTTTTTGTTAAAGACAGATGCACAATTTGACTTGCAAGGTCAATTAGTGAAGTTTTCCATTTTTACTTGAAAGAATGGCTGGCCAACTATAATTGTTAGGCATTTGGCAGACATTTTCTCAAATATAAACAAAGTGAGATTGTCACTTGAAGGAAAAGAATTAACAGTACTTACTATCATTATAAAATAGGAGTTCTCAAGAGAAAATCAGAATTTTGGAGAACTTGGATCCATTCTTGTGATAGTTTCCCAATACTTAGACTTCTCTGATGAGGTAGGTGGGAATACTAATAAATGTGATTTCTTGATACTGTGTTAATGTGTTAATTTAATTTTGATAATGTTAACACATTAAAACTTAGAAGATATGCATAAATGATGAATGGGTATTTTCTAAATGACCAATGGAACATGCTGCAAAATCATACATGGTAAAAGATCCATTCAAAGTGATAGGTCAATGGATTTTAAGGTAATAGAGTATGAAAATTCATGAATATTGTTTCAGCTTTCACACTGCAATTAATCTTGAAGAAATAATTAGCTTTTAAATACTGGCACAGTATTAAGGAAGAATATACACACTACCTGAAAAGGTTATTAAAATGCTTCTCTCTTTTCCAAATATATATTATCTACAAGGCTCAATTTTCTTCATACACTTCAATGAAAACAACTTATTGCAAGAGACTGAAAGCAACAATATGAAAATCCATTTCCTATTAAGTCAGACATTAAACTGTACAAAATATATAAAACACGGAATTTTTCTTAAATTTGTTTCATCGAGGAGTTATTTTCATAAAAGTATGTAATGTATAACACTATTTATTACTCTTACTTTGAAATGATTTTAATTTCTAATAAAGTAAATGTCGACAAATGTAACCCACAAAAACAAAAGCTCTTTGGAGTCCTAAATAATTTTCAAGAGTATAAAGGAACTTAAGTTCAAAGAGATTAAGTGCTATAATAAAGAAGAGTACTACTTTCCTGGCATTGCTCAACCACAGATATCCTAAACAAATGGATGTGGAGTTTCCAAGTTTAAAAAAAAAAAAAAAAAAAAACCTACTAGGTATGATAAAAATTCCATAAAACCATTTAGAATCTTTGAGTGATACTGTAGAAAATGAAGTTCATAAGAAGGCAAAATGGGTCTAAGGAATTCTCCATGTTTAGAAACTAAATTGTAATAGCAAAAGGAATCTGGCTAATGCAGTGAAATGTCCCTAGGAAACTGGCACCTAAGGAGAGCAATCTACTTATTTTACCAGGTTTTTAGAATATTGTATAGAAATGGAAAGCTGCTTACACCTTACTTTCCACTTCATTCTACTTCCAAGTCTGACTAAAGCCAGAATGCAGGAAATGACAGAGCCTCCTACTGTCTTCCCGAGCTTTCAGAACAGTAAGTACTTCTCACATAAAAAAAATCACAACTCAAGGGAAATGAACTCATAAAATTATAATTATATAGGTAGCCCTGAAAATTAGCTTTAGAAGAAAAACCATATAAATGTCCAAAAATAAAAAAAGCATTGCCTAAATCCTTGCTCTATGATAATACAAAGCACTATATTTTATTTATCCTTAAACAAGTAACTTTATATCAAACAAATAATTTGTACCAGGTCACTTACCTAGTAATGGCACAGACAAAATACAAACCAAAATCTGTCCAAAGTTAGTGCTTGTAACATACTGATGATACAAATGAATAATAATAATAATAATAATATATGAATGATATATTGAATAAAATGAATAATAATAATAATCAATTCACTAATTTATTGAGCACTGATAGCCTATCTGGAATTCTGACTGATTTTATCAGGATATCAATCTGCTCTCAAGAAATAACGAAGTATAGCGCTTTATAATAAAAGTATAGCATCTAGCAGAATATTAAATTGGACATCAATTTAAGCACCAATTCTTAAGTGGTAGTGAAGTTAAAATAAGGGCTACTAGTAATATATGAACATTTCTTTTTTTTTTAAAGATCTATTTATATATTTTAGATTTATTCATTCATTTATTTTATTTAATCTGTCTTAGAAAGAGAGAGCATGAGAGCATGCACATATAAGAGGGGCAGAAGGAGAGTGAGAGAATCTCAACCAGACTCCCCACTGAACACGGAGTCTGCCACAGGGCTCAATCTCAGGACCCTGAGATCATGACCTGAGCCAAAACTGAGTCAGACGCTCAACTGAGTGAGCCACGCTGGCACCCCAACATAGACATTTCTTAAGAGGAATGAGACTTAAGCGCTGTACAATTTAAATAGAGGGAGAGAGGACAGGGACAACGAGGTAAACAACTGAGAATGAAGTAATACCACAAATAAGAAACAATAATGAAAAGAAAAATAATGTATGGGAAAACAGTGAAGAAAATGGAATCATAACAGCAGAGATTTCATTAGGTCAGTGATTTAAGCTTTCCTACCAGTATTACATATCTACATGAATTGCTTCTACTTATCCAAAATAGATTATAAAATTCTACATACCTTTCTTAATAGCTTTGTACTTCTCTTCATTCTCCATAAAATTAGGATCCATCTTGAAAACATCTTAAAAAAAATTACAAATTATTTATTTTCTCTATTTATATTTGTTGGTGCCCCACTTCCCAACTCACCCGGTACCCTGCCCCTCCCCAACTCTAATTTACTAAGAACATCTTCTGGATTATAGTCATCCTCCAAAGGGAGCATATGGGTAAACTGATCATCTTCTTCCACTAAGTCAAGTCCTTCTAGGATAACCGGGTGGTCCTTGAATCCATCCTTCCGTACAGCAAACATCACTTCAATCATATACTGAACTCTTTTGTCAATTTCAGACTCATGGAGAATGTTTCGGAGGCGCTCAAATATAGCTAAAGTTAAAATGAAAGAAAAAAGCAATAAAACAAGCAAAAGATATTATAATATTCAACAAAAGCTCAATATCAAACCAAGGTAATATACTTACCATTGATTCCTCTTGGTGACACTTGTGTTAATTTGAGGCCACATTCCTTGAGAAAACCAATAGCTACTTCAACACTATCATCTGTTGGTCTTTCTAGGAGCAAAGTGAGCATCTCTAGACATAAAACTTCATGTGCCTTAAATAGAATGAAGACATACGGAATTGAGAAAATGCTTTTACATATATTAACCTACCATTGATAGTAATTTAAAAAAATTGGCAAATCTGGTTTTTGCAGCAATAATATTATACATATGATGAGCAAAGTTTTAGAATGCACACAGAAATACTCCAAATATGGGATACAATTTTTCTTTCACTCTTACTATGTTTGTTAAAAATTTCCAGATGATTGTTCCAAAAATCTAAATTAATTAAATATAACTACTTGATTTATCTCCAGAAGAAATAATTCTTATATATTATATACAGGAAACAATAAAATATCTATAGGAAACGCCATAATTAGTTTCAAAATAGAAGTTAAAAATTATGCTGTTCTTCACAACCACAACTCTTTATATCCATTTCCTAGTTCAATCTATCCGCAATTCTGTTATACAGCAAATAGTTCTTAAATTACATGAACAATTTTATCAGAAAATATCTGGGACTCAAGGAAGGTTTTGAAATACTCCCCCCCCCCCTTTTTTTTAACTAAATCAAGTTATTGACACTGGCCATGTTAAAAATTTAATACTTAAGAACAATGCCAGGTAGGATGGGAATAAATTTCTATTGAGCAGCTTTGCTGTGAAAAGGAAATATACTAGGAAGCATTTTCAAGCCACCAGCACATACGCCTTCCTAAGGTCAGATACTTTTTTGAGATGGGGAAGTAGACAGTCTAAGTCTTAACTTAGGAAGATACTCTTTCCATTGAGCACAACATCTAAAATACATATTGCTTTTATTTATTCCAGCACACAGCTGGAGGACCTAACATAATTAACATTTTAAGGGTTTTGTGGCAATGCCAAAAATATTTTCAATATAAATGAATATACATTCAAAAACCAAAACTTACTTTCTGTGCTTTCACACAGATATGTGAAATTAAGTCCCCATGGTATTATCATTGTAATAATAACTTAACTCATTACGTTAAAATCTAATGGATTTTTAAGAATGAACACGGGATTTTCCACATATAGTATCATATCATCTGCGAAGAGTGATAGTTTGACTTCTTCTTTACCAATTTGGATGCCTTTAATTTCTTTTTGTTGTCTGATTGCTGAGGCTAGGACTTCTAGTACTATGTTGAATAGCAGTGGTGATAATGGACATCCCTGCCGTGTTCCTGACCTTAACGGAAAAGCTTTCAGTTTTTCTCCATTGAGAATGATATTTGCGGTGGGTTTTTCATAGATGGCTTTGATAATATTGAGGTATGTGCCCTCTATCCCTACACTTTGAAGAGTTTTGATCAGGAAGGGATGCTGTACTTTGTCAAATGCTTTTTCAGCATCTATGGAGAGTATCATATGGTTCTTGTTCTTTCTTTTATTAATGTGTTCTATCACATTGATTGATTTGCGGATGTTGAACCAACCCTGCAGCCCTGGAATAAATCCCACTTGATCGTGGTGAATAATCCTTTTAATGTACTGTTGAATCCTATTGGCTAGTATTTTGGCGAGAATTTTTGCATCTGTGTTCATCAAGGATATTGGTCTGTAGTTCTCTTTTTTGGTGGGATCCTTGTCTGGTTTTGGGATCAAGGTGATGCTGGCCTCATAAAATGAGTTTGGAAGTTTTCCTTCCATTTCTATTTTTTGGAACAGTTTCAGGAGAATAGGAATTAGTTCTTCTTTAAATGTTTGGTAGAATTCCCCTGGGAAGCCGTCTGGCCCATGGAATACTATGCAGCCATCAAAAGAAATGAAATCTTGCCATTTGCGACGACGTGGATGGAACTAGAGCGTATCATGCTTAGTGAAATAAGTCAATCGGAGAAAGACAACTATCATATGATCTCCCTGATATGAGGACATGGAGAAGCAACATGGGGGGGTAGGGGGATAGGAGAAGAATAAATGAAACAAGATGGGATTGGGAGGGAGACAAACCATCAATGACTCTTAATCTCACAAAACAAACTGGGGGTTGCTGGGGGGAGGTGGGATTGGGAGAGGGGGAGGGGGCTATGGACATTGGGGAGGGGAGGCGAACCATAAGAGACTATGGACTCTGAAAAACAACCTGAGGGTTTTGAAGGGTCAGGGGTGGGAGGCTGGGGCAACCTGAGGGTTTTGAAGGGTCAGGGGTGGGAGGTTGGGGGAACAGGTGGTGGGTAATGGGGAGGGAACGTTTTGCATGGAGCACTGGGTGTTGTGCAAAAAGAATGAATACTGTTACGCTGAAAAAATAAATAAAATGGAAATAAAATTAAAAAAAATAAATAAAATAAAATAAAATCAGGGGATTTAAACTGAAAATTATTCTGGAAATAAACTGTTACTCAGAAATGAAGTAACTTCTAAGGCTTAAAAAAAAAAAAGAATGAACACGGGAATTTCATTTGGAAAGAATGAAAATAATGGTAAATAAATAAGATTAAATGTCACTTCAAAATTCTTCCTCTTATATATAATTAAACATAATATACATCTGAAGGAAACCTTTGAGTATGAATAAGAGAAATCCTATTTTTCTTTAGTTTAAATAGAAGCTAATTCAAAACTCTCAAATTAAAAAAAAAACCCTCAAATAGGTGAATGAATAATACAAAATAAACACAAAACCTGAACATAGAGAAAATTACTTGCAATTAAAAACAGATTAAAATTATTTCATTTATATTTTATAAACTGATTCTTTTTTCTTTTTTGAAGATTTTATTTACTTATTTGATACAGAGAGTGAGAGTTAGAGAAAGCATGAGTGGAGAGACAGAGAGGGAGAAGCAGGCTCCCTGCCAAGCAGGGAGCCTGATGCGAGACTTGATTCCAGGACCCTGAAATCATGACCTGAGCCAAATGCAGATGTTTAACTGAGCCACCCAGGTGCCTCTATAAACTGATTCTAAGAATATATGACTATATACTAGTTGTTGCAGAGAAAAGATGTTTTTATAGAATATCAGATAGTATTACATTCTCAACAATAGGTACGGGAGAAAAGAGTGAAGGAAATGTTAAATTTATTGTCTTATAAATATGATTAAATTACATTCTTTGAAGGAATAATTTGTAGCTGAACAACCACGTACAATATTAAGAGTCAGATCAATTTGATAAAATATTTGTTCTGAGTTCCTTTTTATATTTAAAAATATTAAACACATTTATTACAGTTTTAAAACTAAAATATCATCTAAGATTCTTTTCTGAAAGACCACAAGGCAAAATATAGAGATGTGTCAATGAAGTGGCATCAAGCATGTGATGTCTAATGCCACTGCATGGTGCCAAATTTTGAGAATTACTTACCACATTTTGGTTAATAAGATGTGCCACAAATTTTGAAGCAGTAAGACAAAGTTGCTGAAAAGCGAAGGTAGAGACAATTTAAACTATAAACTAAAACCAATTTTCATTTAGCTACTAAATCTATAGCTTATTTATTACATATTTTATTTAAAATACATAGCACACAAGGATAATTTTTGTGATGTAAGAAAGTAACAAGATAAAAACTATTAAATGTGAAATAGTGTCATTTCTGGCTAAATAATTATAATCCTACAGTTACAGCTATCATTTCTGTGGCTCACTGTTAGCAGCCACAGATATTTAATGGAACAAAAAAGATGTTCTCATGAAATGCAGTTTTTAAAAAGAATTCCTAAGTAGCAATCAACATTGCTTATCACTGTTGATACTGGATTATTAGTCTGTCCCTATGTAGCTGTCGATTTAACACGCCCAACATATATACCTTATCATTTCTTCGATAGCCTTTTCGGAAATTAAGAATTAACCTCTTAAGGATTAATTCCCCAATCTGTGGAAATTTTGAGTTGATAATTGCCACTAACGCTGCATAAACATGGGTGAAGATTGGAGAAGCACTCTGCGCTTGCAAAACAGATCTGGACAGCAGGCCTCTGTTTATAAAAGAAAAAAAAGTCAACAAGGTTCCACTTCTAACTCATTTTGAAATGACCATGGCTCTATATGCATTTGATAAAGGGAGAGATGCAAAAAGTTATTTCTAGCAATGTAATGACAAATAATTACTGGACTGCCAAAAGGCAGGAAAACAGTTTATCTTAATAGTTATCAGGTTTAACTTTGACAACTGAATCAACAGAGTAGAAAATGTGAAAAGAAAACCCAGCTTATACAAACTGTGAGATCTTAAGCAACCCATATAGCCTCTGCTGCTTTCTGACTAAAATGGGAGCACTCTACCTACCTACCTTTGAGGACAAGTTGCCTCTTGGTCAACTTTCTATATCCCCACAACATGTTACATCTTACTTTACTTGCTCCCTCACCAATGTTTTGGAAATGTTAAATCAGAGTCATGTGAAATGACACAGGAAAATATCCTTCAGATTTCAAAATAAAAAAAAAAAAATGACATATTTTTATTTCCTCATCCTTTTAAAATCACAACCAATTAAAACTACACAAAAAATGACTGTCATTCCCTTCTGCTTTTCTAAGATTGATAACTGATCTTTTTTCTTACACCTTCTCATTTATTTTTTTTTTAATATTTTATTTATTTGACAGAGAGAGAGGTCACAAGTAGGCAGAGAGGCAGGCAGAGAGAGAGGGAGAAACAGGTTCGCCACCGAGCAGAGAGCCCGATGCGGGGCTCGATCCCAGGACCCTGAGATCATGACCTGAGCCAAAGGCAGAGGCTTAACCCACTGAGCCACCCAGGCGCCCCAACACCTTCTCACTTTTCATTAGAAATTAAAATTATATATACATATATAAATAAAACATTCATTATTTCTTATGTGTTTAAATTATTGGAAGTATTCAGTAAACAAATGTCTACACAAAAATCATTATGTGACATTAGACCTTTTCAAAAGCAAAAACTGCACAATTTCTAATGGTGATGTACAAGTTATTTGTTAGTGGCCATACATTTTTACAAGAACTGCATTTTATATAATTATTGTCGACTACTACTGAAGTAGCACAATAAATCAACAATTATTGTCCATGTAGGTATTATGTTCCTTTGAAAAACTGCTATGATATACTATAAATAAAATAGCTGATGCTTACCTTCCTCTAACTATGTTTTCTTGAAGAAGTTCTTGAATAATAATACCTATATTAGAGATGTTGACTTTGTTGATAAGACCATTGATTGACTTCTTTAGGGCCTCCCAGCTCATCCTCTGGTATGCTAAGCTAAAAAGAATTGATTTTAATAAACATGAAAACTTAGTCACATTACAGTAACCAGAGATTATAATAAGAACATAAAAAATACTTAGGCTTCCTTTGTTTTTTAACATTATTTTCACAAAATGACCTTAAAGTGCAGTAAAATAAATGACTATATGAATACCTAAGCCTATATTTGATGTTCTGTATATATGCTCAACTATAGATCACTTTTCTTTAATAACATAATAAAATTATATAAGGATATATAAGTATAATGTTTTGTTTTTATATCCATGTATATTGGAAATTATAACATTCATTTATTAGATTTAATATATATTTATTTTACATTATAATACTTCAGTTAAAATTGCTTTTAAATATTTTTAAATGACAACTTAAAAAAATTTTAAATTATAATATGAAGTATCCAAGTATAAGCCTTAAAAGGAGATTTTTATTATGTCCTTTTTTATAAAAGCATGATAGTTTTCAAACTATCATGTTTTATGTTTTAGTTTTAGTTTTCAAAGCATGAAAAGAAAAAAAGTTTGATACAGAATTCTATGTGGTTCTTAACACATTACATAACAAGAAGTGGTGGTAGAACTAATAACTTCTTTAATTTCCAAGTAGCATGGGTATAAGCAATATTTTCATATATTTGCAGCAAATACTCTTGTTAATGCTACAGTCTGCTGCCTACATTCATGATAGAAAGAAATGCTAAATTTTAGCTAGAGGAAAGTAAAAATAAAGATGTAATTTTTTCTTTCCATTTATATTCATGTGTTGCCTAAATTCTACCTATGCACCTCTTGAAGGTCTGTAGGTTAAGGATCCCTGTTCTGGAGTGGTATACTAAGGGAGAGGGGTGAGAGCAGTCTACCCTGGTGGGAAGAGTATTTTATCACTGACATTGTCCTCAGCAGACAGGACAAAACACAGACTGACCTGCAGTTAATTGTTTTTAAATTCCTTATAGATCATGTACTCCCTAAACGCCTGCATTTGAGGTGGGTGCAACACTTCCAGGGGTCCCCAACCCCAACCCCTTGGTATGCTACTATTTGAGAAACAAGATCAATGGCTTAGTACCTAGCCTAATGAGTAAGACTGCTGATATATAATCACAATCTCTCCTATTAAACTTTGGTCAAACAAACAAAAACTAGAATCAAGTACAACTGCACTTCCTAATTAAGAAGCCTACAATTCTCCTGACTTAGTATCTACTAAAAGTAAAGTCTATAGACTTCTCTTAAGAGACTTCTACTTCACCTTGTCCTCTTTACAGACTATGAGCAGATATAAACTATATGAAATTATCTTCCAGAAATCAGTGTAAAATTATGTATACTGGGGACTCTTCTCCACCCACTTTATTTATAAGGAAGTAAGACATGGCTTAATAACAATGTTTCTGGTCTTTTATAATTAGGATTGCTTTGGGCTGGATTGGAGACAGCGACTCTCTCACTAAAGCTCCACCATTGCTTCCTCCTAAGAGCAGAGAGCAGAAGGCCTATACACGCTCAAGAAGCTCCTGCTACCACAGAAGCCATCTCCAAACTCCTTCTAAACATAACACTGCGGGCATTATTACCATGTACTGGAATATGACACACACAGAGAAACTTACTAATTAGTTTTAAATTTAATGTCATCTAATGTCCCTTTCTAGCTCATAAATTTTAAAAATTTTATTTCAAATATTTATACTTTATATACACGACATTTCTACTTCAAACTAATTCATGAAGTAAATTTAGATTTCATTTATGTAAGGGTCTCAAGTACTTTCAAGTTGCCATTAAAATACCTATTAAAGATGTGGGAATACTCTTTCTTGGCTCACTTGGAAATCTATTTTTCTCAAAGTGTAGTTACCCTTCGTCCCAATCTTTTTGTTACCTAACTGGCAACAGGGTGACCATTTCAATCCTGGACCACACTTTCCGGAATTATCCTCTCTCATGCCACTAAAGAAAGAGGTCCTGAAAACTTAGCAATACTTTCATATATAGCTCCTCTCATCTCAATCATTTTGAAAAGGAAGTGAAGGTGTTTTGAGGGTGAATGTTTATAAACGAATTTTGATTGTTTGCCTTAGCAAAAAATTACAGTCTGAGATGGTATGGTCTAAGAAAACTATGGAGTAGAGAAGATTCAACTTCATTTCATGGTCAACTTCATTCCATAGATTAGTATAGGGGTTGGCAAACTACATCCATGACTCAAATGCAGCCTACAGCCCATTTGTGTAAAGAAAGCTTCATAGGAACAGAGTGACACTCATTTAAAGAAGTTGAGCTACTGTCAGGGCAAACAGGAAGCAGAGCTCCAACGGAGCTTACGGAGTAAAGAAGAGATACCTAATTTGAGGTCTCTACCACTGTGGACTAATAATGTTAACTCTCAATGGCCCATGTTAATTAGACCATAGTTGACTTTTTTCAGTGAGAGTATCATTACTTTATAAACTCAGTGATATTGACATGCCTGTTTTTATCTGTAATTTGCTCTTGCATCATCCTGAGCTTTGCAGGAGGAATATATGCTCCACCCGTGCGAGTAAGAAGAGGATCCAGCTCATCTTTCTTCTTCTTTGCAGTAGGTTCATCCTGAGCAGAGGAACTCTGGGTTACTGATGGTTCTGGGCTTCTTCTCCCAGGAGTTGGGGATTTCCGAGACCTTTTACGATCCATATCTCTTTCTCTTTCTCTGCGTTTTTCTCGGTCCCTACTTCTGTAATATTAAAATTTTTTTAATGGAGAAAAGATAATATAAATTACATACATTACATTTTTTCAAAGGTTTTTATTTATTTGATAGAGAGCGTAAGTAGGCAGAGCAGCAGGCAGAGGGAGAGGGAGAAGTAGGCTTTCTGCTGAGCAAGGAGCCTGACCAGGGGCTTGATCCCAGGACCCTGGGATCATGACCTGAGCTGATGGCAGCTGATTAACTGACCGAGCAAGCGTGCCCTATAAATTTACATACTTAAATGAGCTGTATACCAAATGAGCAAGACCATTTGCAGGCCACAAATTCAGACAAGGCCACAAATTCAGACAAGGGCAAGTGGTTTGGAATGGTGAGGAAGTGCTTCATAGAAAAAATGTAACTTAAACTAGGGTTTCAAGGCTTGACAGAATTTATACTGTCAAGGGCAGTATAAATGGGTCAAGGGCAAGGGTGGGAAGGTGGAGGAAGGAGGAGGGCATTCTGCAACTGGTAGAGAACAGAGTAACTACTGGAAAAGGGAGTAGGATGTTCAAGTTATTAAGTAGTACTGTCAGGAAACAATAAAGAATCATGTATAATGGTAGTTGGCAAGATGAGTTTCACTCAAGGTATGAAATTTTAAGACAAGAAACAGACTTTAAGCTTTTTAAAATAGTCAATGGAGACTCATTAATAGTTTCTGAGTGCGAGAGTGACATGGAAACAATGTTTTAAGAAGATGGTTTAGACCATGATGTACATGATAACTGTATAAAGAAGAAATCAGGAGCGCCTGGGTGGCTCAGTGGGTTAAAGCCTCTGCCTTCGGCTCAGGTCATAATCCCAGGGTCCTGGGATCAAGCCCCACATCGGGCTCTCTGCTTAGCAGGGAGCCTGCTTCCTCCTCTCTCTGCCTACTTGTGATCTCTGTCAAATAAATAAATAAAATCTTAAAAAAAAAAAAAAGAAAAAGAAGAAACCAGAGCGTATTTCTAATAATGGCAATTCAGGAATAAAAAATGTCCTAAAAAACTGTAACATTTGAAATTACTTTTTGAAAGAACTGGCATTTAAAACCTCAGAATATCAAAAACATCTGGTTATTTGAGACGGGAAAATAACTTTTCCTGCTGTAACTCTTCCTGACTATTGTAGGTGAGTATCCTTTCTTAAGGTAACATTTCTTTAAAAATCAAGGTTATTATTCTCTGAAACTATCAAGAACTAACAGGAAGAGTAAATTCTTGCTTTTTTGCTGTCATTTCTGAGAGAAGAGTCTGTCCACTTAGCTGGGTTTTGTTTTTTTTTTTAACCTATACTGCTTTGGAAACTTAGATCATTCTGCTCATGCTTTGTGCAACCATTAGTTAAATAAATACAGTAAATTAAAAAAAGTGTCATTTATCATTATTACCAGGAAACCGCTCGATAGATTTTAGCTAGATCTGGGGGGGTCTGTATTTGAGATAATCTGTCTTAATATATAGTAACACGACTTACAAAGAAAGAGAGAAGGAGTCACCTAGCCAGGTAGATTCAGAGGAGCTGTTTGAAACTGAAGTATACCACTGTATACGGGAAGACAGATTGAACAGAAGGGGGAAAAAAGTAGTTCCAAATAGACATCCCAGTTAGTAACAAAGGCAGGTGCACTGCAATCTAGGCACTGATTTATAACTGAGTTGCTTCTTATTGTGAGTGTAGAATGCTTCAAGAGAGTAACTACAGCAGGGATTTACTGGCATTGGTTATGATTCTTCTAAGAAACACTAGGTAAGACAGCTAACTGGCTGATAAAATTACATCTGTACAATTTCACTGTTTGTTCCTGTCGAGTGCAGAGATAAGAGTCTTCTTCAAGTCTAAATTTGTCTTCCAATGCTTTCATACTGTTAGCTTTTATTTTCTACATAATACACAGTCGGCTTGATTCACAGTGTGAGTGTATGGGTCAAATGAGACTTATGTACATACACTGGACCAAACACAGTTACAATGAAGTAATACAGTCAGAGATTATGGAAGAAAAAATGGGTTTTAGAACCAAAATTGAGTTCAATGTCTACCAGGTAGACAACTGCAAACTCAGGTAAGTTACATAATCACTTCAAACCCACTTCATTTTTTTTTTCCCCCTGAGGAATTGTGAAAAAATAGTATCTAGTTTGTAAGAGTCTTAACAGTATTTGAGAAAGAATGCAAGATGCTTAGCTCACTAGTTATGGTGGCAGTAGCTGGTTCTCCCGAGGGGTCATTAAGGTGACAGCAGATGAGTCTGGCTTTTGGAGGTTAATTTAATCTGACATTTTACTTTTAGGTAGAAAAGTAGTGAGAAGGAAATTTAGGTTGCAGATATCAAAGAATGTGATTAGCTCCAAACTGCAGAGGAGTTTCATTAAAATTTTAGTGGGGAGTATAGTCTTGATAGTCATGGAATGGGTAATATGAGGGAGACATCAAAAGGATACAGACCTTCGTGAACAATAATATTTGGTAGACAAGTTTTTGAAACTGGATGACTAACAGGGTGGGTAGCCAAATTCTCCAAGGCTCAAGAAAGAATAAGTTCTATTTAGATAAAAACTAGACTGGGAACGTCATTCTCACTGTCCCAGTGCCATAATGTAGGAAAGCATATTTTGATCTGTCTATGTCATATGATGTAAATGACTTTCATTCAGTAAGGAAGCTAAGAAACTCACACTGCCAGCTTCTCATGTCATACAGTCCCATATAATGAATAAGAGCTTAGGCTCAATGTCAGATAGACCAGGACTTTCCACTGACATGCTTCTAAAACACAAACAAATGACTTAAATTCTCTCTGCCTCAGTTTCTTCATCTATAAAACACACAATAATAACTACTTCACATACTTGTGGCAATAAGGAGGTAATTCGCATGAAGTCCTTGTTAGAAAGCATGGTCCTTAAGAACATCCATTTAATGCTAGCTGCTACTTTTATGGTGTTTTTTATGAAGGATAAAGAAAATATAAACAAATACGATTTTTCTGTAGTTAAAATTTCCAATACTAACCGTGACTCCATGCTACTATCATAAGAACGCCCTCTTCTTGAATGCTCATAGTCTGACCTGTTGTAATCAAAGTGATCTCTATCCCGAGGGGATCTTTCTTGTTCTGCATATCTAACACATAAAATAAGAAAACCAAAGTTATAAGATGAAAGCTATGTTAAAGATACCTATGAAAATCATATATTGATAATGCTGAAGCAACTCTATGACTGAACAATGTCTTACCGAACTTCTCAATAGCTTATTTTGTTGACATCATTCATTTAGTCCTGATTATAAAAGCTTTCAGCTTGTGTACAAAATAACTATTGGAGTTCACATAACCAAACCTGTCATCCTGATTCACACAGTCTAAAGGAAAAGATCTATATCTGGATATCATATACAGTTGGCATGAAAAAAGACCACCCCGCAAATGCTTTATCAAAGCAATGAACAAATGAGATCAATGTCGTTGAGTGGCCTTCATAAAGACTGGTTTAACTCATTCCAAGAGATATCCAAAGAACACGGGCTATTATTCTTCAAACCGTTTTACTGAATAGCAGTGAGAAGGATTGAAATTATTAGCAAACAAGGATAACAGTAGAAGATCTGCCATTTGAACTTTAAATATCAATAAAGTCAGTGAACCTTAAGAGAAGTTAAATACATATACACATAATACACACACATAGTAATAAATATACTAATTCATATTTTATATACAGCTAACCTTTCGAATAGTTGCGGGTTTGAATTGCGTGGGTTTACCGAATTTTTCCTAATACAGCACAGTATTACAAATGTATTTTTCTCTTCCATATGATTTTATTAATAACATTTTCTTTTCTCTAGCTTACTTCACTGTAAGAATAGAGTATATAATATATGTAACATATACAAAATATTAGTTGACTGTTTATGTTACCAATAAGGCTCCCGGTCAACAGCAGGATATTAGTAGCTATGTTTTTTGGGGAATTAAAAGTTATAGAGATAGATTTTCAACTGGGGGGGGCTTAATGCCCCTAACCCCCAGGCTGTTCAAGACTCAACTGTATACATCTATAAGTAATTTATATAACATATAGATATACATGTTTTTCTGTGCATGTAGAGAGCTGTTTTTTTTCTTTTAAAAACAGAAAGTAGGTGATTGATGAAAGGTACTAAGTACTTTCAAACCATGACAATTAATTCAATGTCCATGAAACAAAAGTTTTTAGAGGCAACGGAATGAAATAAGAAGAAAGTACTTATGGGGTAAGGAAGAGATGAAAACCACTGGAAGGAAGTTTAGAGGATGCTTCTACCTTCATAAATTATTTTAATGATTTATTAAAATTTAAAGTTAAAATTTAATTTAAATTAAAAAAATTAAATTTAATGATCATAGCTCACTAAGTGAAATAACTGAAGTACTACTATGAATGCCTGATGAACATTAGTAGTAATATTTCCAGATCTTTCATCTTAACACAATTATAAGATATGATACATACATAAAAGTACTCTCAAAGCTATAAAGAGCTATGTAAAGGATAGTAGTAACAATAAAAGCAGCACTTCAAAGTAAGGTGATTTCAACTCAGTTTTCCATTTTATAAACTTTCATTCAGTGTTTCATTCAGGATTCATTTCATTTTATAAAACTTATATGGAGTATTGGGCATGCTGAAATTATTCTTTCTCACCTCCAAAATTAGATAAAATCTAGAATTATCTACTAGAAACTCCTAGAACAGCCATTCAAAAATGATTTGTCCTTAAGCTTATTCAAGTAATACTGCAAAACCATCTAAAAGAAATAGTTCAACCTAAAATGAAGAACCTAAGAGCTAAATATTTTTTTTAAAACTTATTCAAAAAATTTAAATTGCAGGAGCACATAAAATTATTTACCTGTCTTCTGGAGAAGAGGTCCTCTGATAGGAATTATAATTTTCCCTTCTGTCATGACCGGAAGAATGCTTTCAAAGAGAAAGAACGAGGGGGAGGGGTTATTTTTTAAAATTAAGTTAAAAACACACAGAAAATGAAATATGCATCTCAGAAAATTGGTAGTGCTTTACAAATTTTTTCAAAACTTTTTTTTAATCATAAGAATAATTCATGTTATGGGG
The DNA here is from genome assembly GCF_922984935.1 of Meles meles. Taxonomy (NCBI): domain Eukaryota; kingdom Metazoa; phylum Chordata; class Mammalia; order Carnivora; family Mustelidae; genus Meles; species Meles meles. The sequence continues at coordinate 76,063,660 of NC_060074.1, forward strand.
CGCCTGGGTGGCTCAGTGGGTTAAAGCCTCTGCCTTTCGCTCAGGTCATGATCCCAGGGTCCTGGGATCGAGTCCCGCATCGGGCTCTCTGCTTGGCAGGCAGCCTGCTTCCTCCTCTCTCTCTCTCTGCCTGCCTCTCTTCCTACTTGTGATCTCTATCTGTCAAATAAATAAATAAAATCTTAAAAAAAGAATAATTCATGTTATCTAAACAGAATGTAAGACAAAATTTTTAGGCCCTCCAAGGTGAGTATCTGTGGCAGATAATGTTTTCACTATGGACAACATACTTTTTTTAATAAAAAAAATTCAAAGTAGAAGAAAATAATTCTTAAATTTCTGATGCCACTTAGTTGATATTTTATTCCTTCATATTGTTTTAAATATACAGAACATCACTTTTATAAACACCTTTTGGTGAAAAACAAGACCAAAGTTTTTTCTTGGTGAAAAACATGACTAAGGGCCAGAGGTCTTCTAGCAAGAAGAGTTCACTCTTGTGGTTATATCAAAGTCTTATAATACTGCACTTATCTCCCTGAATCTATTTTGGCTTATAAAAACCACTTTAGAACAAGATGGGATCGGGAGGGAGACAAACCATAAGAGACTCTTAATCTCACAAAACAAACTGAGGGGGTCAGGGGGAGGGGGTAAGGAGAGGGTGTTGGGGTTATGGACATTGGGGAGGGTATGTGCTATGGTGAGTGCTGTGAAGTGTGTAAACCAGGCGATTCACAGACCTTTACCCCTGGGGCTAATAATACATTATATGTTTATAAAAAAACAAACAAAAAAAAACCCACTTTAGTTCTAGAAACTGACTCTAATATATTTATGAAAATTCATTTTTACTTTCAGGAAACACTGTTCAAATGTCTGACCTGTATGGCACTATGTTAGATTCTACAGATTTCAAAAACATGATTTGTGAGAGAGAGATCCTATGCCAAATCCTTTGAAAAATAACAAGACATACAAATAAATAACTCCATTGTAATATGAAACTGAAGAGAAATGTCACATAGAGATATGAACTATCCAGTTGGAGAATAAATCCTAATTTAAAAATCCAAATACAGTTAAAAAGCAAAATATTTACCTCTGTAAATAGGTAAATTTTTTCCATCACTGATGAACATTCATATTGTCCAGTTTTTTTTTTAAGGATTGAAACCATTTTAACTAACCTTAACTATAACTAATTAACAGCAGTTTGAGTCTAACATTATCACAAGTAAACTGCCAAACAGTCTCATCAACTATTGAATTTTTCTTTTTTTTTTTTTAAAGATTTATTTATTTATTTGACAGACAGAAATCACAAGTAGGCAGAGAGAGAGGAGGAAGCAGGCTCCCTGCTGAGCAGAGAGCCGGATGCGGGGCTCGATCCCAGGACCCTGGAATCATGACCTGAGCCGAAGGCAGAGGCTTTAACCCACTGAGCCACCCAGGCGCACCAACTATTGAATTTTTCTAATAGTATATACAAACTAGACTAATCTATTAGTAAGTAAGTAAGAAGCATGTGATCAAATTTGTAATTTACGATAGCCATAGTTTGGATGCTATTTTATACTGAATGCAACCATCTTAAAATCCTGTTTCTCATGTATATAACAAAGTTTTAAAAATTATTTCACTTAGCAACAAAATGAGGTAAAATTGTTGAACATGTATGACATAGTTTTCTATAAAACCTGACTTCAAGATCCCAAACCAAATATGGAACACAAGACTCATCTGATCCATAGCAACACCAAACAGGGTATTTACTGATCATTTATTGTAAGACACGGCCCATCCTGTGTAGACACTCTGGAGGATACAAATTAGGAAAAACCCTCAAGGAATTTATGATGTTACAGTGGAAAGATGGCTGTAAAGATTTTCACAATTAAATGTATCAGATTATATGTTCCTGAGAGAGCAACAGAGAAAAGAAAAGGAGGAGGAAGAGAAGGAAGAAGGGAAGGAGAGAAGAAAGGGAGAAAGAGAGAGAACAAAACTGCAGTCTACTTTTTCTTTTACAAGGCACAGCAATTATTTTGATTACATTAGGGAGAAGGCCTCAGTTCTGTGCTAATGATTTTTAACACATCTCCGCAACATCTGTTGTAAGCAAGGGGGAAAACCAAAAATATTGAAGTCGTGAATCAGGATTTTGTAAATATGATTAAGTTAACGTGACTGGCACACGGAGAAGTGCTAACAGGACATCCTGAGTAGGGAACAATAACTGAATACTGAGGAATGACTGGGTAGAGGGGGATTCGAACTAGGCTTTGGTAGATGAACAGGATTTCACTATGTAAAATACCATTTTGAGATGAGATTCATATAACTTGAATTTTCCTCTTTTCTTAATCATAGTGTCCAGATTATAAATCAGAGTAGGCACTGAAAATAATATATTGTCAAAATTACCTTTAAAAATTCTCCAAATTGTTCATTAAGCAAAACAAATGTTTATACCATGTGGTTACCTATAATCTCTAACAATATAAAGACAGCAGTATGAGAAGGTGAGTGGAGCAGGGAGCCCGGGTCCAGACCTCTGAGCAACCACTAGGCTCAGGAACCAGTCTTTAAGAGCAAGAAGAGGAAGGGCTGAAACAAGTAGGAAACTTGGTTCTTGGCAGCTAAGGATCAGTGGAAAAACAAAAACCCTCAGCTGAACCATCCTGAACCTAGCAAATGAGTCCTGAGAACATTGAGGGGAAGATGTGAGCTTTACCTGAGGTAAAAATGGGCCCCACCCAGCTAGCAGACTTGCCTGTGGCTAACAGGATAGAGAAAAGGAGGCAGACTAGGCTACAAACTGGCAGACACAGCTGAGCCACTAAGCTTGGAGGGCATGCTGAATGAAGAAGATACACACTCCTAGGATGGGACGGTGCCACCGAGGACCCACCAGGACCACAGGAGGTAAAGGTGGAGCAGCACAGTGTAAGAGGAAGAGGAAGAGGAGTCTGAAAAGACTAGACACATCTCCCTCTGTGGAAAAGGTATCGGGCTAAATCTGAGTGCTCTCGTCTAACATGGTTCAATCAAGAGCCAGTTCCTCACCAGTTCTCCACTTTCTTTGTGTCCCCAACTTTCAGCACAGTCTACCACCTACCAGGTCCATAATTAATTAACTGCTTAAGTGCCATTGGACCAATGAGTACAAGCCCCAAAGAGGCAGATTTCAGAACAATATATGAAAGTATCTACTGACAGATGGGTCTAGCTTGAGATAGTGAACTCCCACCAAAAGAGATCTGCAAGCATGGGCTGGGTGTCTACCAAGCCTTATACCCTACAGAATTTAGCAAAGATGGCGGCAGAGCCTGCCCCAGTCTGTAAGTCCATCAATTCCATTTATTAAACAACTACCAGGGCTAGTTCCTAGTGTCTCCTGCTAAGCTCAGTTTATTGTTTCTCTTTAAAGAAGGAGGTTTAGGGGTGCAGAACTGGTGGAGGAGAGAGGAAGGGAGCAGGGCCTAGATCTGTAATTAAATAAAAATACACCTTCCCCTTTACTGATTCCAAGATCCAAGGCGTGATGTGTCTGCTTGTAGATCTGTGCAGTTGAATAGAAGTGGAATGGTTTGCTCTCCTGCTAAGTCCACTGACAGGCAAAGGAACAGTTCTGAGTAGACGGAGTTACTGGTTCCTGTTACTGCTCTGACTGCATCTACTATTCTCTCCCTTTCTTGTAACTTGTCTCAGCCACACTAGACTCTGTCTTTATACTTGCTGTTCCACCTGCTTGGCATACTCTTTTCCCAGTATTTGCATGGCTAACTTCCTCATATCCTTCAAGAGTCTGCTCAAATGGCTACCTTTTCAGTGGGCCCTCCCTATCCAAAATTGCAACCCCTAATGCTAATGATTAACATTACCCCATATCTTTTGTCTGTAGTATAAGTCTAGCTCTTAATACCACTATCCTACACCATTTACTTATGGATTAAGTTTATAATTTATTTTCTGTCTTCCCACACTAGAACACAAACTCCATGAGACCATGGATTTCTGTTTTGTTCACCGTTTTATGTAAAGTGCTTAGAATAGTCACTAGGACATAAGAATTCAGTGAATATTTGTTAAATAAATGAGTGTATAATGTCTAACAGAGAGCACAGAATAAAGAGCTTGTTTATGCACTAGAAATGCAATAAGAGTCTCCCCTGTAGATAGACATGCAGGAACTATGATTAACTAAGGAAGGAGATGCCTGTCTTCCATTTCATGCTCATTCAGGGAAGTATAATCTTTAAGAAGAATGGTGGAATTCCCTGCCCTGTTAATTATTCTTTTGTAGGTGCTCACTCACATGCACTCTCTTGATTTGTGGAGGCAATGATACACATACATGCATACATGTACATGGATACACACACATCATACATCTTCCACATTCTCTCACTTGCCTTCTTGCACACTACTGCTTCTATGTGACCATGCGGCTACACTTGAAATTGTATAAATTAGATATGTGTATGATGCCTTTCTACTGCCTGGTTCTAATGTCCTAATTCCATGAATGCATTTTTTGATTAAAGGACAGGTACAAGGGGCACCTGGGTGGCTCAGTGGGTTAAGCCGCTGCCTTCGGCTCAGGTCATGATCTCAGGGTCCTGGGATCAAGTCCCACATCGGGCTCTCTGCTCAGCAGGGAGCCTGCTTCCCTCTCTCTCTCTCTCTCTCTGCCTGCCTCTCTATCTACTTGTAATCTCTCTCTGTCAAATAAATAAATAAATAAAATATAAAAAAAAAAAAAGGACAGGTACAAGTTTATATTCTTCATTATAAATTTCAAACACTTACTTTTATCTGTGCCACGCTACTTTTCATTTTCTGTTGCCAGTAGATCTGATAAGACTCCTTAAGTTGTTCCAAGTAACAGGTATAAAATGGTATGAATTCCTTGACAGTTTAATTTTTTTTGTCTGCAAATGTCACCTGAAAGGTATACCAAAGAGAGCTTTGTTAACAGTGATAAAATCTATGTGACATAACAGCTTATTATTTACACACAATGAACATTTGACCATTTTTCTTAATTAGTATGCAAAGATATATAATAATTAAATAAAAATTCAAAAATTCCTTAAACAGTTTCGCATACCAATGTATAAAGAACACAATCACAGAAAAGACTCTACATAAGAGAGAAATAATAAGGGCTTATTAAGCACCAGAAGGTATTTTAGTCTAATGACTGAGAGGAACAAAAATTAATAATTGATGTCAGATAACTTTATTCAAATTGCTTTCAGTGAGGGACACCTAAACCCACATCATAAAAAATAAGTGAACAGAATAATTATATAAGATAAAATCTATATATATGGAGTATAAAATATCTCGTTTCTATATAAAATAAGAATGAATTATCCAATGTTCTTATAATGATCACTCAAAAATAAATATGCTGAGTAAAAATATAAGGTGTTAAATTAAAATAATTAAATTTTAACATAATCTATCAAAGGCACATGACTTTAGTCATGCAGGTGTGAGAACTAAGTTATTTGGCTCAGAATAAACCTAGTCATCAACATTAAATGCTAAAACAAAAATTTTTTCAGTATCCATCTGATAATTATATTTTAGGAATTTTTGAAAAATGCTGAATTGCTACTTATGTTAACAGAGAACTGCCATTTGAGTACTTAATTGTAATTGCATATCTAAGTGGTTTATGGTTTGGTTTATGGTTTATGGTTTGTAATGAAATCACAAAAATCAAATGAGATAGAAGAAAATAAGAGAATTAAAAGAGGTAGAGAATATACAGAAAGAACTGTCCCTAGTACCAAAATAACTGAATACAACTAGGAAATGTTTGTATTTGAATGCCAGAAAGGATTATAGATCATCCAGTTCAATTCCTTTTTAAAGACAAAAATACTGAAGGTCGGGTAAGTCCCTTCAATGTCCTAAGCTATACTATCAGTAAGTGGTGAACCTGTAACTAGAAACTTAGCCTAAAGGTACTCAATTAAATTTTTTTCCATTAGATCACATACACAAATAATCTTGACACTATAAAGTGACATAGAGCTACTATCATTTAATGCAGATAGGGAAGTACACAAATCATTAGGTTAAGAAAAATTTCTATTACAGTGGTTAGCATGGCATCAAAGTTCTTATAAGCAATATATATGAGATTATTTACAAACAATCTATAAAAGATAATTGCAATCTAAAGCACATTACCACTTCTGTATTTGTAGCTGCAGTAAGACCAACACGCCCCTAGGGCATGCCCAGCAGGGAAACAGCCAGAGGAGAGGAACCCAAGGTGCCCAAATCTCTGACCACCTCTAAATCAACACATGTGCAAAACAGAGTACTACTAAGGATCAAAGAAGTGAACTGTGATATGAACACCACCTAAGAGAACTTAGAATTTAAGACTAATCAAGTTAATTACCTAAAGTCACCACTCCTCAGAGGAATATAACAGAATCTAAAGTTTTAATGTAACAGTAACAATGCCCAGAATACAATTAAAAATAACTTATCAGAAAACTGTGGTCTAAGCTTAAGAAAAAAAGACAAAGACCAACACTGACATGACCCAGATGTTGGAATTGGCATACAAGGTTTTTAAAGCTTATTCAAAAGTGCAAAGGAAAACATACTTGCAAGGAATAAAAATAAGAAAGTTTAGCAAAAACAAAGCAAAAGAAAACAAAAAGAAAAAGAAAATAGAACCAAACTGAATTTCTAAAACTGAAAAACACGTGAAGTGAAAAATTCACTGGTTAAATACTTAAAGCAAAATGGAGAAAAGAAAAAGTCAATGAATGTAAAGTAAAATCAAAAGAAATTAACCAACCTAAAAACAGAGAGACAAAAAAAATTTAATGAACAATATCAGAGACATGTGGGACAATATCAAAGGACATAATACCTGTGTAATTGAAGTCCAAGAAGGAAAGAGAGGAAAAATGGAATAAAAAATTTTTCAAAAAATAGGGAATTTCTCCCATATTTGGCAAAGTGCATAAATTTACAGATTCATGAAGCTCAGGGAATCCTAGGTGGAAAAAATACAAAGAAAACCACCCCTATGGACATGGTCGTAGATAATGGTCAATAGTCAAACTGCTGAAAATCAAAGATAAACAGAAAATCCTGAGAGCAGCAAGAGAGGCAAAAATGCATTACATACAAGGAAATAACCATTCAAATTACTGCTGACTTCTCATCAGAAACTAGGGAGACCAGAAGACAAACAATCTTAAAAGTGCTGGAAGATAAAAAACTTGTTACCCTATAATTCCATCAAAAATAAATTTTAATGAAAATAGACATTTACTAATTAAAAGAAAACTAAGAGAAAGTCAGAGAATGTATCATTAGCAGACCTGTACTACAAGAAATGCAAGAGTTCTCAGGCTGTAGGTAAAAGATACCAGTTGGAGACTTGAAAAAGGAATGAAGAAATGGTAACTTTCTCAGGAAGCATAAAAGTCTTTTTCCTTCACTTAAAATATGGTGGTCTCGGGGCACCTGGGTGGCTCAGTGGGTTGAGCCTCTGCCTGCAGCTCAGGTTATGATCCCAGGATCCTGGGATCGAGCCCCGCATTGGGCTCTCTGCTCAGCTGGAGCCTGCTTCCCCACCCTCTCTGCCTGCCTCTCTGTCTACTTGTGATCTCTCTCTGTCAAAGAAATAAAATGAAAAATATATATATGGTTGTCTTTTTAAAGCAAAAATTAATATCTTGAGGGGTTTCAGTGTATGTAGATGGGAGTATACATGATATGTAGCATATAGGAGGACAAGGTAAAATAGGCCTACATGATCTAAAGTTTCTAAATTTTTTGTGAAGTGATAATATCAACTCTAAGACACTTGTGGGAAGTTAAGGATACATATTGTGTTTCCTAGAGCAATGACTAAAAAAGTAATGTAAAAAATTCTGTAGATAAATTTAAATGGAATTTAAAAAATATTTAAATAATTTCAAAGGACAGGATAGAAGGAACAAAAAACAGAAGGGACAAATAAAAAAAGGATGGCAGACCTAAATCTAGCTGCTAATTATATGAAATACTAATAAACAAACATGTCTAACAAACAGAAGCTAGTTCTCCCTCCTCTCAGGTGAAGGCAACCCCAAAGGCACAGACGTTGTCCGGGATGGGTTTTAGGTCCCATGTGCCACAACAAGATGACTTTGTACCAAAATATACAAATCACAGGACTCTTCTTTTTTTACATGACTTTCTTCAAAGGTCCCGTTTTTATGGCTATGAATGTACAGGGCCATAAAATTTAAAATTTTATTCAATTAACTCTTGCCTAAAAGGTAATGGTTATTTTTTTTTACCCCTACCAGCACAATCAACATATCATGTCTAACAAATCCTTATCAAGTTTATCAACCAGTATTATTTATATATACACTCATCAACAAGTAATATTTACTACGCTTCTATTATTTTGCCAGGCAACTCCTAGATATGGGGTAGACAGTAGTGAACAACCATAACAAAATCCCCTCCCTACATGGAGCTGATATTCTAGTTATAAAAAGTAAATCTATATTGATAAGCAAAGCTTAATTAAGCCCGCTCAAGCCAAGTGGCTTGTCAGGTTTTTTTGTTTTTGGGGTTTTTTTTGTTTTTTTTTGTGCGCATGCAAGTTTCAAATCATTACTTATATAGGACTGAAATAATTCCTGTAAAAATTTTTTGCCTATAGGTTTAAATATACTTATCAATCAGTGAGATCTGGAATATACTATATAGACAAATTAAAAGCCTAGAGAATTGTCAGTGTCCTTAATTTTTTCTTATGTCCAAGATAATCAGTGCTAAGTCCTTATAAGATTGATACTATATTTTACCTCCATGGAGGATTCCACTCTCTTATATCCTAATATTATCAGACAAATTAATCAGTCACTTATTGTCCACAGAGTTTCTGTTTCCCTACAATCACCTAAATACTCCTTCTATAAACTAACATTAAGAATTGAATTATGCAGAAGGAACATCAAAAGAAATCTGTGTGAAAGACTCTACTCAGTACTGTTCACTATTTACAGGAAATAACCTGATGGAAACTGCTGCTATGATCACCACCACACATCACCCGTGACTGATTTCCAGGACTTTTTGGGTCCAGAAGTGTATTTCTGCATAAAGGATGAAATATTGGAAGATAACATTTTCTAATCCAATTCCATTGTGAACCTGCTGAAATTATTAGCACATTCACATCATGGTTTTTTGGGGAAGAAAAGATAGGGTGGGATATGGACTCTTGGCATTATTTAAATCCTTATTACATATTTTCTATTCGTGAGGACTTATCTTAGTATGTACCTGAAATAAGACTAATTTTAAAATCACCTGCTACCTAAATACTGTGCCCAAGTTGATAATGGAGATACCTTCAACTCTAAAGCCAATAATACGCAAACTTTTAAAAAGTATTTTCTGGAGCACCTGGATAGCTCAGTCAATTAAACATCTGGCTCTTGGTTTTGGCTCAGGTTTGATCTCATGGGTTGTAAGATGAAGCCCCACATCAGGCTCCATGCTCAGGGGGTGTCTGGCTTAAAGATTCTCTCTCTCTGCCCCTCCTCCACTCTCACGCATGGGGGCTCTCTAATATAAATAAATTTAAAAAAATTTTTAAGTGTTTTCCTTAACTATATAAACGTGTTCCATTGATACAAAAGTCAATTAAAAATAATAAAATGGTTGGTGTCCCAAAGCTGATGTGCACTGGTGAATGCAGGCTAACCATTACTGTTCAAAACCAGCCAATAGGAGAGCTGTCAATGTACACAGTAGCTCTTCAACAAACTAATTTACCATTGACACTATAGAGCACATTACAATAAGATTCCTGAGATATCCGGAGATTAACCAATTAAGTACATATACTTCCCATTTTAGAATTCTGAAATGTATAATTTAAATTAAGATAATAACAGCAACAATAAAGAATGATAAACTACTGCAGCCACAAAGATACAACACTAAGCATTTCATTTGTATCTTCTTCCTCAATCTTCATAATTACCTTGCTTTTTTATTTTTTAACGTCTTTTTTTTTAAGATTTTATTTATTGACAGAGATCACAAGTAGGCAGAGAGATAGGCAGAGAGAGAGAGGGGAAGCAGGCTCCCCGCTGAGCAGAGAGCCCCATGTGGGGCTCGATCCCAGGACCCCCGAGATCATGACCCGAGCTGAAGGCAGAGGCTTTAACCCCTTAACCTCATTTTTCAATGGGAGAACTGAGGTTGGAAGATTTAAAACAATGTGTCCAAGTCCATTATAGCTAGTAAATGGCAGCGGCTAAAATCCAAAAGGTTTTCCTGATGCCAAAACCATCTGATATTGCAACCCAATGAAAATGGTAACAATGGGGCACCTGGGTGGCTCGGTGGGTTAAAGCCTCTGCCTTCGGCTCAGGTCATGATCCCGGGGTCTGGGGATCAAGCCCCGCATCCGTCTCTCTACTCAGCAGGGAGCCTGCTTCCCCCTCTCTGCCTGCTGCTCTGCCTACTTGTGATCTCTCTCTCTGTCAAATAAATAAATAAAATCTTTAAAAAAAAGAAAATGGTAACATTTATATACTGATACCAAATTGATAAACTCCACAATGTAAACAGATATAGAAAATTTTCCTATCCTAAACTGATCTAATTGTCCAAAGTTCCAGAGAGCAAAGGTATTGATATTAATATAAGGCTCAACCTACTTCTTTTTAAACATGCAAAATAATATTTTAAAGATTCCCTTTGTTTAATCAACATAGCTAGAATTCACTCTTTAAGCAAATAATTCACTTAACTCTATTGTGCAAAATTTAACATTTTCCTTGGTTCTGAAACCTGGCTTCTCTTCTCAACTTACCTAAACATATATACACAGCAATCTTCTGTGTATTTTATTTCAAATTACCTTACTTATTTAAACTTGGTGAGTTTTCTTTCTGATCAGTGTGTATCGTCTCTCCCTTTCTACCCATCACCCATCATCAGCAAGTAATTTTCTGGCAATCAAACACAATCTGTTAGATTTCCATGTCCCAAAATATAACTGTGAAATTGACAGTATTATAAAGTAGACTGCTACTACAGTTCTAACACAAAATGCATAAAGTCCTATCATCGTCCAGATTTATACAGAATATGCCCATAGGGAAATTCTGAGAGTTCAACATGTGCATGCTTGATACTTAGACTAATCGGAAATTCCAGCAATGAGAGCAATTTATCTAGAGTTTATAGCTCTCACTGCTCTTCCTAGTATCACTGTGTGGATTTTATGATGAATTATTAAATTTCTCTCTCCTGTCACAAGTAAGCAACTCAGCAAAACCACACCTGCTCCCCTGAACAAGGAGGGTATTTTATAATAAGGAGATGAAGTTTAGAAATAATTTTCCTATCAGTTCAGCAAGCATCAGAAAGCAAAATATTTAATAACAATTGTAGGATGCACTTTAGGCTGTTAACTGGAAACCATGAAATTGCAAATTCTGCAATTATCTCAAAAATTCATACTCAACTAATGGTTGAAATGCACTGGTTTCTCAATGACTTCGGTTGAGTACTCTTACCATTGGCCCTTAGGTGTCCTCAACCAATGTTAAAGGAACTTGCTGTAACTTACTATCAAAAATTAAAAAGGGATCAACAAAGTAGATTCCCTTTAGTTTGCTCTCCTGCATTCTACATAGCAGCACACTTGGCAAACTTCAACCACTGTAACAGAGTTAAAAAAACAAACAAACCCAACTTAGTTGTTCAACTGGGAAAATGCTAATATTAAACAGTATTCAAAAGAAAAACTAGTTTGAATATGTTCTAAATGCAAAACTGAGTGGGGGTGGGATGTGGTAATGGGATCCTCAAGAAAATCCCCAAATAGGACCCAAGCCCCTGGCCCTTCCACATGGCGATTTTCCTTCCCAGGCAACGGATATGAAAAACAGGTTGGCCACACTTCTTAACTTATATATGTCACAACTATGACAAGATTTGTCATAGTATGTAAAGGTCATTTGCTATGGCCTTTACATATCTGTATTGAACAAAAAAATCTTTTAAGAAAACAGCTTTCCTACTGTTTTTTCTTGCTATTTTTAAAAATGTGCACATATCAGTGAGAAATATGCCCCATAATATGTCACATAAGGAAAAATGATTTTGTGATTTGATTCAGCATAGTTCTACAATTTCAAGAAAATAAAAGCCCCAAACACTACTATGATTTTGAGAAAAAGTCACCAGGTACAAGTAACAATCCCTTACCTGCAATTACAAAATCTGAAAAACTCTGAAAACACAAAGATTTTTCTTTATCCTTTTTAAAATAGAAGTATAGTTGACACACAATGTTATATTAGTTTCAGGTGTACAACATATAGACTTAACAACTCTATACATTATGCTGTGGTCAGCACAACTTCCAAAGATTTTTCTTAAGCTCATCTGGTACCAACCTGAGACTTAAGGTGATTCTTCCCAGAAATACTAATGTGTTTGATTAGAAGATGTAAGTTACCCTGGATCCCAAAAGAGTGATTATTTCATAAATATATGTGCATTATATTTCTTTAAAATCTGAAAAACTCTGAATGTCAAAATAGTTCTGGCTCCCAAATAAAGAATTGGGAGACCTGTACACTCTGTTGTTTGCTTCCTAGTCAATGAATAAATCAGGTGTGCTCATTTGAATGACTGAAGATTCCCATATTCAAGTACAGGGATGAAAGTTGTGCAGACAGCACCTGCATTACTGTTTTTCTTCATATAGGAATGGACAAAATATGAAAGACTTTGATTAGTTTCTGACTCTGTGTAGAGAAATATAGAATTTCTTAACATTTTAATGAACTCAGTGATACCAATAGCCATACTAAAAATTATTCATTATAAAATGAGGAGTTATCCTTCATTCATTTCCCAGTATCATGAAGTTGGCACAAAATGGTCTGTACTTAACCAAATAAATTGAAAAGTGATATGACCATTTCAGCATGCTACTTAATTAAAAAAAATTCTTTTGTTGGTACATACGAAGATTCTCTAATGTGCTCCTTTCACCAGAATGTAGGTTCTTTAAGAACAGGAATTTGTCAATTTCTTTTGTTTCAAAATTTCTATTGGCTTTTTCTTTATTTTCCAATTTAGTTGGTTTTCAAGAAAAATTCTAAATACTGAACTTCTTTACCGATTCATTTAAATCTAAATTATGACATCTATGGGGCAAATTTCCTTTATCCTGTTCCCTCTCAAGTTCCATTCTTTCTCTTTTCCTACAGAGTCAAATTTTTATTAATACTTATTTTGACAGATGAGTCTACATTTGATGCCTATAATTCTTAATCTTCCATTAACCCCTCTTAGACTCCACAGTTTGCTTTTATACTCCCACTACTCCATAGTACTTATTAAAGTTACACAATGACTTCCCCGTTGCTAAATCCAGGGGTCACTTCCTTCTTTCACCTGACACTGGTCTAGCAACTGGTACTGCTAAATCTCTCTTCTTGAGAAGACCACATTTATCTGGTTTTCCTTGTCTCTCTTCTCCTGTCTACCCCTCTAACATTTACTATCCTGTAGAGTTTAATCTTTATTTATACATTTTGACTGTTTAGTTCATTTCCATTTTCCTAATAGAGAAAGCCCTCAATCTATATTTGTTAAATGAACAAATGAATAGTCTTTATATTTTCTTTCCCATATTGTGTCTGGAAGACTATCTCCACCCTCATACTTTCAACTAACATTTACAAGAATGACTTTTACTTTCGCCTCATCTTCTATACAGAGTTCCAAACATTTACGTCCAAATGTCTATAGAAAAAAAAAAAAATCAATCCATGTGGATGCCCCAAAGGCCCTCAGAACTAGAGAAGTTTTGGTAATCATCATTTCCTCTTCTCCTCAAACCACCTCTCTTCCTCTAAGATACTACCTACAAAGCCAGCTAAGTGACAATTTTCTTTTCTTTCCTCCCAATTAGTACCAAATCTTAGTATTTCTACCTTCAAGTTTATAAATAGGACAAAGAATCAAATCTACTCCCCCTCCTCATTCTCTCTGCTACTGTATACAGAAGATGTGGGGAAGGCTCAGTTTCAAATGGTTCCATAATTAGACAACCTTAATCTCATTTCAGAGGAAGGCAATTTTTTTTTTAACCTTTCTAGTAACATTTCTCACAAGGTCTTCTTTATGTCTAGGTTATTAGAACTTTTCCAACTTGCTTCTAAAATATTATTATTTATGTATACATCGAACTTGTCCATTTCCATTATATTTCACCCATACAGGACAAAAGTTTCCCTTAAATATCTGCAAAGCTGCCCACAGGGAAACTTTGTCCTTAAATTAAAAGCACATTCCACCACAATATATTCAATATTATTTCATGCTTTTCAAGTTACCTTTTAAGCTTTTAAATGGAAATTCTGCTCAATGGACCAATTATCAACAATCTATTCCTACATATAATTATTGTTCAGCAGCACTCCTCTAATTACAGAATAAAAACAAATCCTAAGGGAGCTCTCTGCACCTACAGAGTGCAATCACTTGTATTTATACTCAATCACTTGTATTTATATTCTCCAAAGCCCACCTCATCTTGCCCATATACCCCTTGGTTTACAATTCAACTGCATGGCAACAGGATTTAACTTTCCTCACTAACTCCAGCATCTTCATTCACCGAACAAATATTATCATTCTGGGTTTTCTCGGTCTAGTGATTAAACTAAGTTTACATCAATTTTCAGCAATACAAAAAAGAGACAAAACCTCAAATTTCAAATCTATACTGTAACCCTCACCACTTAATAGTAAAGGAACAGACTTGTAGTCAAGAAATAGCTCTAGTGTTTCTTTTTAGCCACTGAATGCTTCCTTGTTCATCTTGTGTTAAAGTTCGAGTTTGTGCAGAAGAGACTCCTCTGTGAGGTCATAAAAATTGTGAAACTTTGTACAACACAAACAGGTAAACAGGACTACAAAAACGATGAGGACGGAGTGAAAACTGACACTTACCTTGAGAAGTTGTACAGTAAAGTCTTTATAGAAAAAAATAAGAACATATAAGGTTAAGAGAAAGAGCAGTATGGTCATGGTCTTTTTCTTTCTAGTTTTTTACTTTATCCCCTATTCTTTGGAATCAAGAATAGAGATTAAAGGCAGTGTCTGTGAATAGTGAGGAGATACATACATTACACTGCACACAAGGTACTGATGTCTGAGAGATGAAAGTTCCTATCCTCGGGCAGAGAAGAAAAGTCCAAGTACTGTAGCAATGTTATAGACACAGTACTTCTGGAAAAGAGGAAGTGCAACCAAGTGGGTCTAGGGCATACAGAAAGAAGTGGTTCTAGAAGCTGAAACCTGAAGAACAAGTAGGAGCATGGGGGGGGGGGAGGTCACTTCCCATATGGAAAGGGGAAAAATCAGCATGTTTAAAGACTCCAGATATAAAAGAGTTTAGGGGATTCTCAGCTGTTTGAGCAGAGTACATAAGACTGAGCAGAAATGAGATGGAACATGAGATTCAAAAAGCTAAAGCATGAAAAGACATTGTATGAGATCCCTGGATTCTGAGGTTCTCGGTCACTACTGTGTATCAAGAACCTAGGACTGTGCTTGCCACTTAATAGGTTCCAATTCTAAAATTAAATATGGGGGGAGGGCGTGTAGACTTCTAATGATTATCCCTATTTCTTCCCACACAGAACTCCCTATAATGATATTTTGACAGATGCTTTACCAAAGAATACCACAACAGACTTGTCTCACCTATCAACCCTGATTTCTAGGAACCCCCAAAATGTTTGTCATCAACTGCATCAAGATAGCACTATTATCAATATAGTCTTCACTATATTGAAGTCCCGTGTCTTCACTCCATGTTAACCTGGAGAGCTTCCTGAATAAACTTCCCTATTGAGATGAAAACAAAACAAAACAAAACAAAAACAAAACCAGTTCCTTTAAAGGCATTGCAAGAGGAAATCTGACCCTGCACGGTTACTTCAACTTACTAAACCATGTCTATAATTGAGTATACTTCATGCCTTCAAACATTCATGTCACTTTATTCCTCGTCCCCAAAAATATGTTCCTCTGTTTGCCTAAGTAAGTATATGGGCTGATATTCTGCTAACACTCACAGCACAGCTTTGAAAGTGGCCTGATTATTAATTAAAGGGCCATTTAGTCAACCACAATCTAAGTTTTTAAAGAAAACCTGGAAGTGGTGGCCTCCACTGAGAAATTTATGAAGTAGCCCCCAGATACAAAGTACTACATTTCATGACTGAGGCAACTGTCACCAAATCTAGAATAAAACTGTCTTGATAAAATAATTGAGGGAAGGAGTCACAGGGTGACTTTTCACCTGGAAGAGCTGAACTCTGTCTATCCTGATTCATTTGAATTAGGCCCAAAGTTAAGAAAAATATGAATCTTCACTGAGTTTCTTCCTCCTTCATTTCTCCCTCAAGATGAGTTTTATTTTATTTTTTATCTTCCAAGTTTTTAATTTAAATTCAAGTTAGTTACCATACAGTGTAGTATTTATTTCAAAAGTAGAATTCAGTGATTTATCACTTACATATAACACCCAGTGCTCATTACAAGTGTCCTCCTTAATGCCCATCACCTATTTGGCCCATTACCCTGCCCACCTCCCCTCTAGCAACCCTCAGTTTTTTCCTATAGTTAAGAGTCTCTTAACTATGCTTCCCTCTCTGTTTTTGTCTTATATAATTTTACCTTCCTTTCCCTATGTTCCTGTTTTGTTTCTTAAATACTATATATGAGTGAAATCATATGGTATTTGTCTTTTTTTTTAAGATTTTATTTATTTATTTGTGAGAGAGAGAGAGAGAGAGAGGGAGAGAGCAGGAGCAGTGGGGAGAGGCAGAGGGAGAAGCAAGCTCCCTGCTGAGCAAGGAACTCAAGGTGGGACATGACCTGAGCTGAAGGCACAGGCTTAACTGACTGAGCCACCCAGGTGTCCCTCTCTGACTTATTTTGCTTAGTATAATGCACTCTAGCTCCACCCATGTTATTGCAAATGCCAAGTTTCATTCCTTTTGATGGCTGAGTAATATATATACCACAATATAATATATATAATACATCCTCTTTATCCATTCATCACTCAGTGGACATTTGGGTTCTTTGTATAATTTTGCTCCCATTAGCTTCTATAATCACAGGAGCCCTAATGTCTCCAGACTGAGCTAGCTTATGCTATCTTTTTGGTATCTGTTCTCTGGGAAAAGACTTACTAACTTGGCTACAAATAGCAAAGGCTTGCTTTAATCCATCACTTCCTCTCCTGATGTATTATTTTTGAAGAAAATGCTTTGAAAATTTGCACTTTCTTGTAGGCAATGAATTATCTCTTCCAATGTCCACTTGGGAAATGTATACACGGATAAAATATTTAGGCTACATATTTAGTAAGTCCAGAAATTTGCTGAAACTAACATGCCAGAGGCCTTTTTGTTTTATCACCTTCCCATGCTAAAATTTTCAAAGTTTAGATGGTAGAGAAATGCAATAAGGAAGCCCACAGAGTCATCAGTAGGATTAGCATATTGCAAATAACCACCTCTTTCTTAAACTAGCTCTAGGCCAGCCATAACTTACACCAAGTTAGGGACATATCAGGTAGTACAAAATTCAGTCTCTAGATACAAGTGAGTAACAAACAGGAGATAATGTATAAGTTAGGGCACAAATATTATAAATGTGTGCGCTCTTAGATAGTGTCAGGTAAAACAAGTTAATGTATACCACCTGGCAATGTACAATCATCACGGAGAACAGTTAACCAGACCCCAGCCAAATGAGGTGGGAAATACTCCATGAAAGCAGCATGGGCACTTAAAAGTGGAAGGGCAACATTCAAAACCAAAGGACAAAAACTGAGGCAAGAGAACTCATCAACTATATCACAGTAGTAACAATAATAGCTACATTATGTCAGGCACTGTGCACAGTGCCTTATACACATCATCTTCCTTTATCCTCAAAACAACTTCACTAAGTTAGATATTATTATCATTCACATTTTTCAGATGAAGAAGCTGAGACTAGAGATGTTAGGTAAGGTGCCCCAAGTGACAGACCTAGTAAGGGCTGAATCAAGACTGGAGTCTTGGCTTCCTAGTCCATCATCCAGCATCAACACAAGTAGGTCTCCTCCTACAGATGATGCTTGTCACAACACTTCTGCGAACGAAGTCACATTTTCAATGTCAATTCTAAATTCGCTTTTCCACAGTAGGACCATAATTGAGGTTAACTCCCAAGTTCACAGGCAATCCTAAACCAAGCTTAAATACGAGAAGGAGGAGGTAGGTTAACTAGTTTTCTGAAGGCCAAATCTGCTTGTTTTTCTATCGGCTATTGCCAGTCTGTGGGACACCTAAAAATGTAAAGGGAACTCTTACTATGCTTTCAATCACCACTTATTTCTTGCATCCGGAATATTCTTTCTCAAAGTTTTTCCTTCTCAATCTCAAAAAGTCGTTGTGAGGATTAAGTCAAAATAAGTAAAGTGGTTACTGCAGTTAGACTCAGCGAAATGAACTATTACCGACATGTACAAGTGTATAGTAGGATACGAAGCTCGATGGCTTGGACACACTTAAGACCCAACTTGGGGAGTATCACCTTATTGGAAATAAATCAATTTATGGAAGGATAAAAGAAGGCAAAGAGCTCATTTAAAAAGGAACGAAGAGCCCCAGGACTAAATACTAGAAAGCAACTTCATGGGGCAAATGAATGGAAAAGAAACGACCAATGAAATTCTAAAGAAGCTGTCACAGGTATATTACGCTAGAAAGGGGCATAAGAGCGGAACTTCCGCTACTTTCTAATTAACTACAGTTCATTAATCCCACTCCCACGGCCTGGAGCCCGGACACTAAAAAAGGGGCCTTGGGAAGTCCAAACGACTGGACAATCTCTAAGTAATCCGCGCCGACAAGACAAGAGGCCCAGCAGCAAAGCGCTAGACTTCCGCAACAAAGACACCGCGGAGAGACAGCTCCAGGAACCTCACTAGGGAGCTAGGTTCGTCCGCGCAGTCAGGGACAGAGCTCACGCTCGCACTTCCCACCCGCTCAGACTCCTCCGCCCGACCGGCTCTCACACCTCGGCCTCGCGGGCCCGGGGCGCCTAGAGGAAAGCCACGCATACCCTGGCGCTGCCGACGGCGGTCCCAGCCAGGCGGCACCCTCTCCTGGTCCCCTTTAAATTCCCACCCGTACCGGCAACTCGCCAACCCCACTTGGGTTGGCTGCCTGAGGCGAGTCTAGAGTTCGGTAATTACCTGGAGCTACACCTCGCCGCCATTACACCGGAATCACGTCACTTCCCCTTCCCGGCCCGGCAGTACGAGGAAGGCGGTACGTGAAATACATTAAAAACCTGACGCTAAATTCACTTTAAAACGTTATCCTATTAACTTACTTTAAATGTCCTTTCGTAATACCAAATTAGAGCAGCTGGTCTGGCCTTAATTTTCTCTTTCAAGACGGCGACAAAAGAGAAGTTAACTCAAACTACAAAGTCCGGCATTCGCCGCCTGGCAGGGCGGAAATGACGTCACAATTGTACTATTTTTCCGGCTGTGAAGGTCGCAATGTACGGGGGGAATTGTAGTTCTTGGTAGGAGCCGGGGACATCCGGGCGGCTCGTCTGAAGACCGATAGTGATGAGGTTCTGGCAGAATTTACTCTAAAGCTACTTCTCTACAGCTGGCAAAAAATAGACCTTTCTAGTCACTTTCCCGTGATAATCTTAAGAGCAGACACCTTTTTCAGACTCTTTTCAGTAGTTATATAAAGAATCAATATAAGGGAAAATGTCAGAAGCGTTAACTGTCTTTAACGTTCCAAGATTTCAAGCCTACGGGAATGGGAGAATATTGGACCACAAAGTGAAGTAATGAGGAGAAGCTAATTTTGTAGAGAGGATGATGCCTCGTTTGAGTTTAAGATACCAGCTGGCAAGACATCCTGAGGGTAAGGAGACTGGCTGGCCAACTTGGAAATAGCAGACGGTGCAGAGAAGTGGTAATCAGTGAAATAGTTTTTAGTCTTTACAGTAGTAACAAAATCAAAGCTCAACTATTTCTTACTGTTTTAAAAATTATCTTTTCTTATAGCTACTGTATCTTTATGTTACTCAACCTTCTATACATCAGGCCTGGTTTCTCCGAACATTTCTCTATTAGAATTTTAGAGAACTTAACTCGGCTGACCCTTTCTTTGAGGCAGAAGAATATAGTGATTACAGATAAAGTCACTGGAGCGGGCCTACTTATGTTTAACTCTTTCTATTGAGATAATCCTGGATGATTTTTCTTGGGCAACACTGTGTGCCCATTTTCTGTTAGGTAGGGAAAAAAATTAGTACCTACCCCATAGAATACTTTCAAGAGTTGAATTAGTTGATACACTTGTTGTATGTGACTTAATTCCTACTACATAACAGTATTATCTATTCTTTTTCGTATTTAACATATTTCACCATAGTTAAAGCACATTTTTGTATTTTTAAATATTTAAGTGAATAGATTTCAGTTGTACCAACACAGGGCACAGGAGATGAATCTGATAAACATTTGTATCTGTATCTGAATAAAAAGCACAATACCACCCCTACAATTATCAATAGGTATAAAAAAGTTAGAGTTGAAGCTAGGGGAGTTAGATGGAGCTGGAAAAGACAAGTTTGTCCTTTCAGAATTTGCTTCAGGAAGCAAACTGTGATATAGGGTTCAGAATGTCAGATGGTAAAAGGAAAAGGGAGGAAATGGAATTGGGCACAGGTAACTCCAGAGCAAAGATGAAGAGTCCTACACTATGATAAAATGGCTCAGCCCTCGTAACACATTCTTGCTCAGTCATTGGCTGGAGCCCCCTTAAGAAAAATGTGGCCTCAATTCAAAACCTGAGATGTGCTTGGAAGTGTTAACAATTGAAATCTGTCACCTAACCACACTCCTAGCAGAGTTTTTTCTTGAAAAGGTATCTGAGCAGAGTATCTCTTTTCAACTGTCGCAGTCCACCGCTTGCATCGTTCAGATCCACTCTATGTACACTTACAGAGTAATTCCTCTGGGGTTCCAGTGGCCTCTCTTCCTGAAGAGAAACTCAAAAAAGTTAGAACAAACTACGGTCCCCATCTTTGCAGGTAGCCTTGAGCCACCGCTGAACCTTTCTCTTCCACTATTCATTCTAAATTCCTCTCCCTCTCAGCTACCAGTTTTGCTGGTCTCAGTAGTTAAACTGGTGGTGTGGAAACCCTAGTTCCTGAGAAATTTGAGCCCCCATTAATAATTGTCTTCTCATGCAGGTGTTGCTGTACTTGCCTCTTTATAGTCGCTATTGGGCAAGGTAGCACTAAGAGATGCCCAAGTGGATCACCTGAGTGCCACACATTTTCTTACCTGTTCATGTCATGTAACATCAAACCTACATTCCCCTGCTGATCAGTGTTAGCTTCTCCTACCAGGGTGTTGAATCCTCTTTTTGCCTACTTGTCTCTGAACTCTGGAAGTTCAGAGTGCCCATGCAGCAGATGAAGCTTATTTCATCTTGCTGTGTCCTCTAACAAGAATATAATATCTTTGGGGACTAGGACCTCTAATTCCACAAAGTGCAGAATTGCAGGAATGGGTCAGTGGGAATGATGGTAAATGGGGCCAATCCCGTTTTAACCCCTTGTCATGTAGACCCACGTATTGTTCCTACTGGGGACTTTAATCCATATCAGAGTCTCCTGCATGCTGGGGAACAGCACCTCTCCCTTGTATTGTCTCCTGTTAGGTACTTGGACTTTACTCTCAGCAGTGTTCTTAGGCCTCCAACTTCTGGAAAATGCAGCATGTGATATAACTAGTGGGACCCATGGTCACAGGCACCCTCCTACACTACCTTTACTGTGAAGTGATTACCTAGTTGGATGCTATATTGTATTGTATTCCATGTCTGTTAATCCGGCATTGTATAAGTTCCCAAATAGTGGTGCTGGATAAAGACTGGTGGGTATGAAGTGCAAACTCATACCCAATATAGCTTATCTATTCCCATAGGTTGGAACTGCTGCCCCTTCCAGAATGAAAGTTTCCAATGTGGTCAACTTGCCATGGAACGGCTAGTTCATCTCCTAAAGGAGTGAAGACATATTGAAGCTCAACATTGCTTTCTTTTGCTGGAAGAATGTGCAAATGAGGCAGTAGATAGGTCAGCTATGGTAAATGGGCTTCATGCTCATGGGCTCCATGTATAGACTCCATTTTTGTCACCATGACCATTTCACTCAGTTGTCCATTGTGCCATCACTGGAGTGGCCACAAAGACAGACAGGCTAACAACTAGATGAGTAATTTTGTTTACTTGGTTGTTTAGTGCTTATTCCATAATGTATGCTTTCTTGTGGATATTGACATGTGTTCAAAATATCTTCACACTTTTGATCCACAACAATACTCATATCCACATACACCTAACCCTTTAAGATTGCCTTGTCTGCAATTTTTTAAATCTCTTTCTTTTCAGACCTCTGACCAGCCAGCCAAGCTTTTTGCCATTTCCTGTTAATCTATTTATACTCTGACATCAAGCCACTTTTCCTTCTCATACAAAGTGGATTACCAGTTGCACCCCCTGAAGCTTGTCCCACTGCTGTCTTTGAGGCAATTTGAGAGTGAGGCTATGCTGTAGCTGCTGTCCAGTTTCAGGTTTCATCCACAGACTCAGCCAATTCAGTTGTAAGCTAAGCTCAGCCATTTTCTTTCCTCAGCTTGTTGTTCAAGACACCATCCCTACCCCATATAGCCATCAGTGCAAGCTGAGAGAGGGGTGTTGATGCAACTGAAGGGTACATCAAGGTCTGGACTGTCTGTTGATGTGAATTGTTTGTGACTTCTCATCGTCTTTGCACTCCATCCCAAATAGAATATTTTCATCTTATGATGAATGATGGCGGGGCCTTCCAGAATTTATGACATGATGGGTTCAACAACACCAATTTCATTTTGTATCATTTAGTGTCCCATGGTCAAACATTCCCTTTTTGTTTTCTTTCCAGTAGGATGCCAAGATCTAATTTTTAAAAGAACTCTGGGCTCCTGAACTGTGATTCTCCTACTATGATTTCTATAAACTCCACAATGGGTCTTTTTCTAAAAGTGGCAACTCTTAACACCCTAGAATGTGCCAGATCCTACACCACAAGTGTCAAGGCCGCTTGTGGCACCGCTTCAGACCTGCTGTAGAGCTCTTTTGCCAGGTTGTAAAGCTGGCAGGTTTTTATGTCACTTGGCATAAAGGCCCCCAAAATATTCCTAGATGTGGAGTATGTTGCTTACAGAACTCAAAGCAGTCTCTTAGGCACTGTGCTTTTTTCTTTCTTGTAGGGGATATAAGAGGCAACAATTTGTGTTTTACTTAGAAGGGGATGTTCTAGCACTCCTCAGAACCCTGGGCATTTAAACCCTTTGATGAAGGGACAGATCCCTGATTCTTCATAAGTTTAACTTCCTACTTTTTGGAGCATGAACCTCCAGCACGCTAGCCACCTCTTGCTTAGCCTGTTTAATCAGCATGATGTCATTGATGTAATGGATCATTATGATACCCCACGGGATTTTCAGGTGATCCACATCCCTTTGGACTATATTATGAGAGAGAAAGAAGAGTTAATATAGCCCCAGGGCTAAACTGTCAATGCATATTATTGCCTGTTTATTGCATTTGTATATTAATATTTCTGATTGTAGTTATTGATTGCCATAGAAAAGAATCCATTATCCAAATTGGTGTCTGTGTACCTGAGGCCATATTATCCTGCTTTAAAAATCATAGTTAGCTCAGCGTGGCAGCTGCAGTTGGGGTTGCTACTTTGCTTAACTTCCAGGAGTCAACAATCATTCTACTAATTTACCTGGTTTTTACAGGCCAGAGTATCAAATTAAGTGAAGGTGTGATGGGAGCTACTGTTCTTGCATCCTTGATATCTTTTTTTTTTTTTCTCATTTTATTTATTTTTTCAGCGTAACAGTATTCATTCTTTTTGCACAACACCCAGTGCTCCATGCAAAACGTGCCCTCCCCATTACCCACCACCTGTTCCCCCAACCTCCCACCCCTGACCCTTCAAAACCCTCAGGTTGCCCCAACCTCCCACCCCTGACCCTTCAAAACCCTCAGGTTGTTTTTCAGAGTCCATAGTCTCTTATGGTTCGCTTCCCCTCCCCAATGTCCATAGCCCGCTCCCCCTCCCCCAATCCCACCTCCCCGCAGCAACCCCCAGTTTGTTTTGTGAGATTAAGAGTCATTTATGGTTTGTCTGCATCCTTGATATCTTTAAGGGTGTTGTTAATTTCCACCATCTTCTGGCATTGTGATATTATTTTGGATACACTCTCTTAGCCAGGAGAGACAGTTTCAAAGATGTCTACTTGGTCTTTCCCACTGTGACAGCTCTTACTCCACAGGCCAAGGACAATAAATGGAAATGACTCCAACTGTGAGGTATATATATTCTAATTATACACATAGGATTTGGTAAATGACCACTGAGTTGATCTGTGAACCCAGTCGACCTGGTGTGAGCCAGACTTTGGCCATAACTCCATTTGTTATTTGGCCTGCGTATGATTCCATTCTGATGGTAGATAATTTGGCTATTTTAAGTAATGCTACAGTAAACGTAGGTAGGGATACATTTATTTTTTTAAACTAGTGTTTTTATATTGTTTGGTAAATACCCAGGAGTAGAATTACTAGAATTTTATTTTTAATTTTTTCAGGAACCTCCATCCTGTTTTCTATGATGGCTTCACCAATTTACATTCCCAACAACAATTCAAGAGGGTTCGTTTTTCTTCATAGCCTCACCAGCACTTGTGGTTTCTTGTGTTTTTGATTTTAGCCATTCTGTCAGGTGCAAAATGATATCTCATGTGGTTTTCATTTGCATTTCCCTGATGATAAGTGATGTTGGTTATCTTTTCATTTGTCTTTTGGCCATCTCTGTGTCTTCTTTGGAGAAATTTCTGTTCATGTCTTCTACCTATTTTTGATGAGATTATTTGTCTTTATGGTGTTGAGTTGTATAAATTCTTTATATATTTTGGATACTAATCCTTTATTGGATATGTCATTTGCAAATATCTTCTTCCAATTAGTAGGTTTCTTTTAGATTTGTTGGTTGTTTCCTTTGCTGTACAGAAGCTTTTTATTTTGTTGTAATCCCAATAGTTTATTTTTGCTTTTGTTTCCATTGCCTAAGGAGATATATGTAGAAAAATGTTGCTATGGACGATGTCAGATACATTACTTCCTGTGCTGTCTTATAGGATTTTCATGGTTTCAGGTCTCACATTTAGATCCTTAATCCATTTTGAGTTTTTTTTTTTTTAAAGATTTCATTTACTCATTTGACAGAGAGATCGTAAGTAGGCAGAGAGGCAGGCAGAGAGAGAGGGGGAAGCAGGCTCCCCGCTGAGCAGAGAGCCCACTGAGCAGAGAGCCCAATGTGGGGCCCGATCCCAGGACCCCGAGATCATGACCCAAGCCGAAGGCAGAGGCTTAACCCACCGAGCCAACCAGGCACCCCCATTTTGAGTTTATTTTTGTGTATGAGTAAGAAAGTGGTCCAGTTTCATTCTCTTGTATGTAGCTGTCCAGTTTTCCCTATAGCATTTGTTGAAGAGACTGTCTTTTTTCCCATTGCATATTCTTGCCTTCTTTGTCAAAGATTAATTGACCATACAATTGTGAATTTATTTTTGGGAACTCTGTTCTGTTCTATTGCTCTCTGTGTGTTTTTGTGACAGTACCATACTGTTTGATTACTACAACTTTGTAGTACACTTTGAAACTTAGAATTGTAATACATTTTTTTCTTCTTTTTTAAGATTGCTTTGGCTATTTGGGGTCTTCTATGGTTCCATACGAATTTTAGGGTTATTTATTCTGGTTCTATGAAAAATGTTGTTGGTATTTTGATAAGGATTGCATTGTTGGGTAGTATGGATATTTTAACAATATTTGTACTACCCTTCCATGAACATGGAATGCCTTTCCATTTGTGTTGTTTACATTTCTTTCATCAATGTCTTGTAGTTTTCGGATTATAGACATTTCACCTCATTGGTTCAGTTTATTCCTAGGTATTTTATTATTTTTCGTGTAATTGTAAATGAGATTGTTCTCTTATTTTCTGCTTTTGCTATTTCATTATTAGTGGAGAGAAATGCAATGGATTTCTGTACATTGATTTTGTATCCTGAAACCTTACTGAACTTATTTACCAGTTTTAGCAGGTTTTTGGTGGAGATTTTAGGGGTTTCCCTATATAGTATCATGTCATTTGCAAATATTGAAAGTTTTACTTCTTCCTTACCAATTTGGATGCCTTTTATTTCTTGTTGTCTGATTCTTGTGGCTAGGACTTTAGTACTATGGTGCATAAACGTTTTGAGAGTGGATATCCTTGTCTTGTTTCTGATCTTAGGGGAAAAGCTCTTAGTATTTCACTATTGAGGATGATGCTATCTTTGGGTTTTTCGACCATGGCAAGACAGCCTTTTCTATTGTCAGCTCTTACCTGTAAAGAGGAGCCAGCAGTGGACATCCTCATGACACTAATATCCCTGTAGCTAGCATATTCCTGTTCGCCTTGTGGAATGATATGTTCTCCATTCTCTCCTGTGGAAAATACTTTTCTGGTAGGTTTTCTGGCCTCCTATGTTCACTCTCCCATATCCACTTGACTGGGCTTTTTATTTCCTTTCTCTGGGGTCAGCTGTGACAATTTAGGTATTTCATTTTTACTCAAGACAAGTCATTGCTTTCTCCAGGTGTCTGGGAGTCACCCTACCAGTGAATTTGCTCTGGAAAGTGAACTTTCCAGAGTGTTCAATCCTGTATTCCAAGAAAGTAGCCCCAAATCAATAAACTCTTCCTATCTAGTGTTGTGCTTTGCAGTTGTGCTATGGTACTGTGCCAAAGACTAATTGTGCTGCACATACCATCTGGGATGGGCTCATCTTTGCCAGTTAAGCAGTTAGGGATACAGTCTCAAAATTCCAACTTACCACTTGCTTTTTTTTTTTTGGTAATTCTTGGTACCACTGTGTCAGGTGTCAGGTCTTCTGAGAAGTTGACACTGAGATGAAGACAGGCATATAAATGGTTTATGTGGTAGTAACATCTGAGAAAGGAAGAAGACAGGAAATAGGATTGAGCGGGAAGAGTCAGCAGTACTGTGATGCAGATCTGACAAGGTGTCTGAAACCTCAACAGAGAGCTCTAGAGTGAAGATTGCTTAATAGAATAGACTTGCAGGGATGCCTGGGTGGCTCAATCGGTTAAGCATCTGCCTTCAGCTCAGGTCATGATTCCAGGGTCCTGGGATTGAGTCCCACATTAGGGTCCTTCCTCAGTGGGGAGCCTGCTCCTCCCTCTGCCTGCTGCACCCCCTGCTTTTGCTCTCTCTCTCCCTCTCTGACAAATAAATAAAATCTTTAAAAAAAAAAAAAAAGGAAGAAGAGTCTTGCATTGGGTGAAACTCTAGGACCTTGTGACACATCTTGCTTGGCCATTAGCTAGGGACCACAAAGGAGTTAATAGTTGGAGGCCACAAGTCATTTCTTGAAGAGGGATGTGAATGTCTGAATGCTGCATTTCTATATCTTACACAACCAATACCACTGGAAAGATGCTAGATGTTATTAGGTTTGTTTGGTATGTTCTGTATTACTATTGTAATAATTGCATGGGAAGAATTGTCAGAGCAGAAGAGATCTCAGCCTTCCCTAGGATAAGTTTATGTAAAAATCTCACAGGTGGTAGATTTTAAGGGAAGGCCTTGGAAATTTCTCACTGCCCTTATTGTCCACAATAGGTTCTTAGTTCATGGGAAACATTGATTAAACGCTTACAAAATAGACAATACAAAATTTTGCTGTGCTTCATTCTGATTTTGTTGGTACTCTGATCAGTTGTCTATAGCAATTCATCCTCATTGTTAAACAGGTTTCTGCTTCCCTCTGAAGCTTACCTGAGATTTCAGTTTAGGCAATGAGCTAGTGATTATGGTTTTAAGAAGAGACAGTCTCAGGGCCCTGTGGAAAGAGACTGAAGTCAGTATTCGGAACTATGCCCAATTCAAAGAATAGAGACTTGGGTACAATCTTCCAAGGTAACATTGCTTAGGAAACTTTCAGTCTGTACCCGTAGACCAAGTCAGAATTTGCAAGACTCTTTTCTGTCCAAAAGCTGAAGATGCAATTTATCAAAGCTAATTGCTTGATCCAAAGCAGAGTAAAGTAAGTATTTTTTAGAAAGATTTTATTAATTTAAGAGGGAGATGCACATAAGCAGGAAGAGGGGCAGAGGAAGAGGGAGAAGCAGACTCCCTGCTGAGCAAGGGAGTCCAACAGGTCGCTATCTCAGGGCCCCAAGATTGTGACCTGAGCCAAAGGCAGTCACTTAACCTACTGAGCCACCCAGATGCCCCTAAAATAAATATTAATTACAGTGGACTTAATAAATTAATGAGGAAAATTTTAATGTGATAATTTATTCAGAATATTATTTTATTCAGAATATTTTTGGTATTAATGTATTTCTCATACACATAGGAGAGAGTCCTCTTTTTTTTAAGCTATTTCAAATCTTCAATAGACTCTGCCTTTGGGATCTGATGCTCACTGACTTCTAAGAATTGAGAAACAAATATTTTTACTGAGTCTCTTTACTTTCATAGCAATGTGATTTTTTACATAGGATCAATAAGAATATTTCCTCCCTTGTACTGTGGTATGATTGGACAAATCAATTGTGCAACAGGGTCATACTTGAAGTGTTACATTTGAGAAAACTCCCCTTTAATCATGTATCAACAAGGGTTGACTATATATGGAGACCAACTCAGGAATGACACTATCTGTTGACTTTAACTGTGGAGGCCAACCAGCTGAGAAATGACCGTTGTCTTGGAGACCTGAGGACCTGGGAACACTACACTGATTTAAGGGTCCTGGCTAACTCCTTTTTGTGTAAAGTCCAGATGCCATCTTGGGGAGGAGGTGGGGGGGTTAAGGGTCTCATGCACTCAGTAATTTACCCAAATACCTGAGCGTTACTTAGATTTGTTATTTTTTTAAAGATTTTATTTATTTGATATATATAGAGAAATCACAAGTAGATAGAGAGGCAAGTAGAGAGAGAGGGGGAAGCAGGCTCCCTGCTGAGCAGAGAGACCGATGTGGGGCTCGATCCCAGGACCCTGAGATCATGACCTGAGCCGAAGGCAGAGGCTTAACCCACTGAGCCATTCAGGCACCCCTTAGATTTGTTATTTTTTAAAGGGAGGGCAGTACTGACCCAGATGGTGGTGGTTTGGAAGTGTGTAAGGATGATTAAGATTGTCAGCATGCCAAGAAGGGCTGCTACTGGCATTTTGTAGAAGGAGGTGATGAGAGGGAGAGGGTGGTAAGCGCCTGCCAAGCTCTAAGCAGAACTGTCCTACCCAGAATGACCCTTGAGTTATCATGAGAAATAGGAAAGGGGCTGTTTAAATCTCACTCTTCATTTGGATTCAGAGGAGCAGCTTAATAGCTTGTTTTTATTTTGTTTTGT
The DNA here is from genome assembly GCF_922984935.1 of Meles meles. Classification (NCBI taxonomy): domain Eukaryota; kingdom Metazoa; phylum Chordata; class Mammalia; order Carnivora; family Mustelidae; genus Meles; species Meles meles. The sequence continues at coordinate 76,093,347 of NC_060074.1, forward strand.
TTTTTCTTTCCACACAATCTAGTGGGTAGGGCTCTTGAGGAAGGTAAAATTTGTTTAAATCAAATAAAGATTTACCTTTGCTTCCCATATGTGATTTGTAATATGAGCAGTCCTGTTACAGCTATGCTTAAGTGCATAGTTAACCCAAATACAAAGGAATTACAGGCATATTTTTAAAGTTAGCAATGTAGGTTCTTGGAAGGACCAAAAGATATCCTTTAATTGATTTTCTTTAAGATCTGTTTTTGTCCAGGGTGCCTGAGTCCCAGACGATCATGTTAGTCACACTGAAAAGCTAAAGCTTTGACCCCGCTGTTGTATGACTCAATTCATATCATATTTTGAATGTTTTAACAAGCTTCCAGTGCTTATGTAACCCACATGTAATAAGTTAAAAGTGCTCTTGGAACTATTTCTGACAGTTTCTTTGAAAACACTTTAGTTGGGGTGCCCAGCAGCTTTTAACTGCCCTAACGGATGTTTTGATATAAGAGGCGGGTGGCAACAAAAACAAAAAAAACCCACTAAAGAGGGTTCTCTTGCACCATCCCCCCAAGCCCACCCTCCACCTGTGTTTTTCTTCTGTTGATGTTTCCAGAAAGCTGTTCTTTTCAAACAAGCAGTAAAGTTTCCAGGTGTCAAATAGTGCCTTTTTCTGTAAGTGAAAATAGAAGCAGGAGAAAGAGTTTACAGGAGAACATAGAAATAAAGAGGAAAATAAGGTCTAAGACTGAAGAAGAACAAAAAAGGGAGCAGGAAAACAGTGAAAAAAGAGAAAGTAGGGAATAGGAGGGAAATAACTGAAATGGCAATGAGAATGGGATACAAGAATCCAACTGAAATTACCAATGACTTTTTTTAAAAAATAATTTTTTAATAAAGATTTTTATTTATTTATTTGACAGACAGAGATCACAAGTAGGCAGAGAGGCAGGGAGGCAGTGGGGTGGGGGAGGGAAGCAGGCTCCCCGCTGTGCAGAGAGGCCAATTCGAGGCTCGATCCCAGGACCCTGAGATCATGACCTGAGGCAAAGGCAGAGGCTTTAACCCACTGAGCCACAAAGGCGCCCCACCAATGACTTTTTAGTTCAAGCAAAAGGAGAGGAATCTTTCTTTGTACTAGAGGAGGAGTTGAGGGTGGTGTGTGCTCTGTACTGGCACCTTGGCACTGCTTGGGCCTTTGGGAGACAGGAGGGAACATACTGGGACTGGCTGCACATGGTGGCCTCAATGACAGAAGCTGAGAGAACCAATCCCAGTTCCTAGGGAGCAGAAGAGCATACTGTCTAAAACATGATGTCCAGAGCCAGATTACCTGAGTTTAAATTTATCAGCTATTCTAGTTATTTATTGTCATATAATACATTACTTTAAGGCTTAAAAGTAAGCCTTAGTGCGTTAGTGCACTATGCCTTATGCCTTAGTGCATAAAACAACATTTATTATCTCACATTTTCTGCAAGACAGGGATTGGGTGCAGCTTAGTTGGGTTCTGGCTTGGTCTCTCACAAGACTGTGGTCAAGGTGTTGGCCAGAGCTTCAGTCAACTCAAGGCCCAATGTGGGAGAGGATCCCTTCCAGTCTCACTCGTGTGGTGGTTGGAAGGCCTCAGCTTCCCACTGGCTATTGACTGGTGGCATCAGCTCCCTGACACTGATGTGGATCTCTCCCTAGGACAGCTCACAATATGGTGGCTGGCTTCCATCAAAGCAAAGAAGTGAGAAAGGGTGAGAGAAGGCACAACTTATCTCAAAAGTGACATCTCATTATTTTGACCATCTTCCTTTGGTTAGAATCAAGTCGCTAGGATCATCTGAAACTCAGTGGGAGGGGATGACCTAAAGGGTGTAAAGTCCAGAGGTCATCTCAGAGGCTGTATTATCACCGCAGCTAGGTAGCCCAAACTACCACATCTCAGTTTCCTTCACTCTAAAACGAGTATAAATAATAGCAATAATGAGGATAAATAAATAATGCCAATAATAGCATAAATAATTATAGTAACATTAAACAACACGATAAACAACATTAGGGTTATTTAAGGATGAACTATGATGATGTATGTAAAAAGGTGAAGTGGTACCTTATGCAGAATAATAATTTTGAAATATTGACAGTTTTTTTGCTCTTAGGGATTTCCTTTTCCTTTCTCCCATGCAAGCAGTTGGTTTTCTTGGCTCATTCCTGAGCAGTAAGATATGACAAAATGGGATGCTACAGGCCTGCTGGTCTTCCTGGTCTGGTTTCCAAAAGCCTAGATCCTTACAGAAACAGAAAGTTTGGGATGGAGAACAGATACATGGGAAATATCATAAGGAAAGAGCAGGTCCAAGGAAGGAAGAGTGGTGACAGCTGTGCTTTCTCCTGCTTAAATTGTGTATAGCATATTAAAAAGGTCTTTTTTTTTCTAAGTCTTTTGAATAAGGAATTTGGTAAAAAAAATTATGGGCATTGGAATAAGCAATTCAGTGAAGGAAAATGGTCAGACTATGATAATGAAGAGGGAGAGTCTCTACAGTGTCATTCAGTCCTGCAGCATGTGTTTGATAATCCTTGGATTAAGTAGAATGAAAGTACCCTGGAAAAGCAATAATGGGGATTTCACTGCCTGAAGTTGAGGTTTATATTGAGTTAAAATTTAATATCACTTCGTAGTATTTTTAAGGTCATATATCTATAGTTAGCAAATTAGTGAACACTGTATTAGAATACTACAGATACTCTGTCATACATTCAAAGATGTACTAGGAAAAAATGCTAACTGGTTGGACAGCTTTAAAGTCAATGTCCAATATATTGGGACATTTAGGTATAAAAGGAAATAAAGGACATCTCCACATTTGTGCGTTTGATCACTATCTAGGAATTATTATGTATGTGAAGTTTAGGAACTTGTTCTCTCCTTTCAAATTTTCTGTCTCTTTGAGAATTTTTGTGAAAAATGATTTTTTTTCCCATCTACTTGAGAGCTTCTGCGAAAGGCCTGATTTGCCATACAGTTCTCTTAGCAGATTCCCTCCTGATTTCTGAAAATCCACAGGGAGTAGGTCCTTATTTCACAAACATGTCCCAAGAGATAGAATATCGCAGTGCTTAAGGCCCTAAGACAGCATTGACTACCAGAATTTGTACCTTGACTCTGTCTTTGTACCTGACTTGCTAGCTGTTTGATCCCGATCAAGTTACTTAGTATCTCTCTACCTCAGTTTTCCTATCTATAAAACAGGAATAATAATAATATTATGTACATAGTTATTGCGAGAATGGAATGAGATGATCTATGAAAATACTTGGAACCTAGTAGTTCAAAGGTGTCTGGCTTAAAAAACATGAATGTATTATTATTATTAGCTGGAAAAGTGTTGCTCACTTTTCCCTACAAAATCACTGCTTCAGGCTTTTCTGCTTATCACCATCATATGCGTACTCCATCTAGTTTTCTTACCAGACTAGTTATTCCTCCAAAGACAGACATGGCTCCTGACCCTTAATTGCCCAAAGCACACAGCTTTGGCATTTTATAAAACTTTACTAAAACATTCAAGAGATGATAATGCAATTCATGAAAAGAAACCTAAGTTGAAACATTGGGTGCCATTTCTCCTAGAGTTGCCTTCCAAAGAGCCTCCTTAGTAGGCCTTCTCCTTCCTTTCCCCTGCTTTGTCTCTGTGGCTCTGGGCTTGACTCCTTTTCCCCAGATGGATGTGTCTTCACTCCTGCTTTCCCCTCTCAAGAGTGAAGGTCCCCCATTTGCTCTGTCTCAAGCTTCCTCAAGGAAAAGCAAAAACCAGCCAACATCATCATAATCTCTTCAGGGATAACACATAGCTGCAAGGAAAATAGAGCAGATTCCTTTCTCATTGTCTCATGGATTCCATTACCATTTTCTCCTTTGGTTTGCTTCACCTAAAGGGGTGTAAAAATATATTATTTTACCAAGGAGCTGTCTTTCCCCAAATACAAATTTCTTGCCATGCCTACAATGGGCACAGATTTAAATCTGATTTTATCTATGCAGGACTCCATCCAAAAAACCCCCACCGTTTTGTAGTGTGTCACAGTTCCTAAATTAATGTTTTCAGTGCAGACAAAAGTGAGGGAGACATCAAATCAACATGGTTGGGCTGTTAGTGTGAGCATTTACAGCTCATTTTTGCAAAAGAATTAATAAACTATATATAGTGCTGTCCAACAGAAAAGTAGTATAAGCCACATATGTAATTTTAAATTTTCTAGTAAGTAAAGTGAGAAAAAAGGTAAAGTTAATTTTGATGTTATATTTTATTTAGAAAAATATGTCCAAAATATTGTAATTTCAGCATTTAATCAATAAAAATATTAATGATATAGTTTACCTTTTCCATGCTATGTCTTAGAAGTCCAGTGTATATTTTACATTTAAAGTGGCTATCTGTTTGGACCAGCTACACTTTGAGGGCTCAGTAAGCACATTTGTTGGCAGCTACTGTATTGGACAGCATAGAGAGCATACTTCGTAATTGCCCCTAATGGGACAGTGTGATCCTTCACTGAATAAGAGTTGCTCCTGAGGGAGTTAATTTCTTCTGGCAGGCTGGCTGGCATTCCAGCTAAGCATGCTTCTGTAGCCAGAGAAAGGCCTTAGGTAGGGAGATGCCCGTTCTGTGCTAAAAATCCTTTAGGGGAACAGTCCACCAAGGTAGACTCTGCAGAGGCCCAGGTACATGGTCACAGTGTCAACAGTATTTGCTCTAACTGTTTGAAACAGTAGCTGGCACTGTTCTATTCCAGGGCGAGTTAAAAATGGCTAAACTGCATATCAGGAAGATTACTGAACAAATGTTCTTTCTTCTCTGCAACAAAAATGGGTCTTGCTTGGCTCATGAATATGAAATGAAATGTACTGAATTTGTTCTCCTTATACGCTCTACTTTCCCCATTTCAAGCCTGCAGGTAGATAGGGACCACCTTCCTCAGGGAAAGTTAGTGATAGGTCTGGAAATAGAAACCACTTGGCGTAAGATTTTTGCTGGCTTTTGTTTTCTGCAGGCAGGTACACCCGGAGGGGAGAATGGGTAGTGGAGGGGGAACAGAGGCTTACCTAGTAAGACAGGGAGAAAGCTGGAGGTGAATGTCTGTAAGCATGAGGAAATCAGGCCTCATTCAGCAGCCTTGTTGTGGAAGAAAAAGTAAGATGGCAGGATTGCAAATAATGATTGCCAGGACAGCTAAGGTGGCAGGACCCCAGGGTTGCCAGTATTTCATTGCCTTTAAGTCTAGCACAGAAGTCAAGTACCCATGGGCATCTCTACAGTGATGGACCGAAGATTAGATGGGGCCTTTCTGGAGATTGCTCTGGGTGAGACTGCAGGGCCCTGGACACAAGTAAATCTGCATTCGTTTTTTTTTTTTCTCCTGGATTTGATATTTAAAGGTTTCAACATTATCTTTAAAAAGCTTTCAGGAGGTTTTCTGGAAGTATAGGCAGGATTTCAATTTTTTTTTTAAATTTTGAAAAATTAAACAATTTGGGGGCACCTGGGTGGCTCAGTGGGTTAGGGCCTTTGCCTTCGGCTCGGGTCATGGTCCCAGGGTCCTGGGATCGAGCCCCGCATCGGGCTCTCTGCTCTGCAGAGAGCCTGCTTCCTCCTATCTCTCTGCCTGCCTCTCTGCCTACTTGTAATCTCTGTCTGTCAAATAAATAAATAAAAAATCTTTAAAAAAAAAGAAAAATTAAACAATTTTTAAAAAATCCCCAATTTCATGAAATTGATATTAAAATTTCACTTTTCACACTCTAAGACTGTCCCTATATATCCGTTTTTCTGGCTTCCTATTAAAAAAGCATTTTTATTTCAAATAGTTCATATTCTCACATATGCTCACATGTATATTGAACTACATACTCCAAAAATATAAGACGTTGAGGCAGTAGTTAAAAAATTACATATGCATTTTAAGCAAGTTGAGTGAATATTTAAATAGAAGCATCTGATTGTTGTTATTTATGAATTCTAAAATTTTATTTTCCTTTAATTTTAAATAAACGTACTTTCAGTCTTACAGGGAATTTATAAGAATAGTGCAACAAATTCATATATGTCTTTAAACAAGATTTCTCACATTTAACACTTTGCCACATCTGCTTTATCATCCTTTCTCTCCACTACACAAACATATGCACAAATATTTCTCTGTCTTCACCACCTCCCTCTTGTGTACGTGCGTGCGTGTGTGTGTGTGTATGTGTGTGAATCATTTGAGAAGAAGCTATAAAAATTGTGTATTTACCTTTAATGATTGGCTTTTATTTTCTAAAGACAAAGATATTCTCTTATGTAACCAGAACATGATTAGAATCAGGAAATTAACATTCTCAGAATACTACCTCTGATCTATAGATCTTAGGCAACTTTTGCAAATTTACCAGTCCTTGATGGCAAAAGGATGTCCTAGAGCACATGTTACTTTGTCTCTTTTGTCTTTTTAGGTCTAGAGTAGTTACTCAGGTATTTTTGTTTTGTTTTGTTTTTTGCCTTTTATAACATTGACATTTTTTTTAAAGATTTTATTTATTTATTTGACAGCGAGCGAGAGAGAGATCACAAGTAGGCAGAGAGGCAGGCAGAGAGAGAGAGAGAGGGAAGCAGGCTCCCTGCCAAGCAGAGAGCCCGATGTGGGACTCGATCCCAGGACCCTGAGACCATGACCTGAGCCGAAGGCAGTGGCTTAACCCACTGAGCCACCCAGGCGCCCAACATTGACATTTTTGAAGAATATGGGCCAGTTATTTTGTAGAATGCCCTTCAATTTGGATTTGTCTGATGTTTTCTCATGATGAGATTTAGGTAACGTGTGCATTTTGGTAGGAAAGCCCCAGAAGTGATGATGTGCTCCCCCCCCCCCCCCCCCGCTCAGTGCATTATGTTAGGAGGCACATGATGTCATTTTCACTAAGTCTTATTATGAAATAAATATAAGCTAAACTATGTTTAATCTAGTGGCATAATGATTTCCATTATAGTACAACTATTGTTATGTTGTCCTTAATTTGTAACAAACAACTCAGGCACTGATACTTTGAGTGGCACTTTTAGAGTGTTCATTTGTTGATTATATTTCCAGTGTCCATTTCTCAACTTGTCCATTTCATAGAAGACTTTAATTTTCTCTTTGGGGTTGCTTCTCTACCTGAGGAAACTCTCTTTACCCAACCAGAGGAGCATGTGAGCAAGGTCAATGAAGCATTGCATTCCCCTGGAGTCAGTATTGTCTTATCTTTTTGATAATAGCTACCCTAGCAAGTATGAGGTATTAGCTCATTATGGTTTGGTTTGAACTTCCTTGATGTTTAATGGTATTCAGCACATTTTCATGTACCTACAGGCCATTCATATGTCTTCTTTGGGAAAAATGTCTATTTGGTCTTTTACCCATTTCCTCCTTCTGTCCTTTGCTATTGAGTTGTCTGAGTTTCTTGAATATCTCAGATATTAACTGCTTATTGGGTATATGATTTGCAAATATTTTCTTCCACCCTATTCTGTAGGTTACATTTATATATTTATTTATAAGTAGGCTCCATAGTAATCATGGAGCCCAATGTGGAGATTGAACTCATGACCCTGAGATCAAGACCTAAGCTGAGATCAAGAGTTAGACGCAACTGACCGAGCCACCTAGGCACCCCTAACTTTTTGTTTTTACTGATGGTTTCTTCTGCTATGCAGACACTTTAGTGTGATATAGTCCCACTTGCTTATTTTTGCTTTTTTTTTCCTTTGCTTTTGGTGTGAAATCCAAAAAACCTTTGCCACATCCAGAGTTAAGGAGCTTACACACCTATATTGTTTTCTAGGAGTTTTAGGATTTCAAGTCTTCTGTCCAAGTCTTTAATCCATTTCAGTTGATTTTTGTGTATAGTATAAGGGATACAGTTTTTTCATTTATATGTGGCTATCCAGCTTTCCCAACACCTTTTTAATGAAGAGACTATCGTATGTTCTTGACTCCTTTATCAGAAATTCATTGACCATCAATGTAATTGTTTATTTCTGGATGCTCTATTCTGTTTCACTGATCTATGTGTCTGGTTTTATGCCAGTACTATTCTATGTTCAGTACTATGGCTTTGTAATCTAGTTTGAAATAAAAAAAATGTGATGCCTCTAGCAGTACACTTTGTTCTTCTTCCTCGAGGTGCGTTGGCTATCCAGGGTCTTTTGCAGTTTCATATAAATTTTAATATTATTTTTTCCGTTTATGTAGAAAATTTCATTGGCATTTTGATATGGATTGCACTGAAAGTATAGATTGCTTTGAGTAGTACTCACATTTTAATATTAGTGATTCTTGCTATCAATGAATGTAGGATATCTTTCCATTTATTTACGACTTCAGTTTCTTTCATCAATGTCTTCTGGTTTTCAGTGTGTAGATCTTTTACCTCCATCATTAAATTTATTCCTAAGTATTTTATTCTTTGTGATGTTATTATAAATGGGATTAATTTCTCTTTTTGGTAGTTGATTAGAGAAATGAAACTTATTTTTGTATATTGATTTTGTAACCTACAACTTTACTTAATTTGTTTATTCTAACAGGTTCTTGGTAGATTCTTCAAGTTTTTTTAATATATGATATTATGTTATCTGCAAATAGAAATGACTTTACTTTTTCCTTTTCTAATTTGAATATCTTTTTTTTTTTTCTTCCTAATTGCTCTGGCTAGGATTTCTAGTACTACATTGAATAAAATTGGCATTCTTCTCTTGTTTCTGATTTAGAAGGAAAAGTTTTTAACATTTCACTGTTGAATATGATGTTAGTTGTGGGCTTGTCATGTAGGCCTTTATTATGTTCATGTATGTTTCCTCTATACCCAGTTTATTGAGTGTTATCATCATGGAAAGATGTTGAATTTTTTTTATTAACATATAATGTATTATTAGCCCCAGGGGTACATGTCTGTGAATTGCCAGGTTTACACACTTCACAGCACCCACCATAGCACATACCTTCCCCAATGTCCATAAGCCCACCACCTTCTCCCTCCCCCTCTCCCCCCCAGCAACCCTCAGTTTATTTTGTGAGATTAAGAGTCTCTTATTGTTTGTCTCCCTCCTGATCCCATCATGTTTCATTTATTCTTTTCCTACCCCCGAAACCCCCCATGTTGCATCTCAACTTCCTCATATCAGGGAGATCATAGGATAGTTGTCTTTCTCTGACTTATTTCACTAAACATAATACCCTCCGGTTCCATCCACATCATCACAAATGGCAAGATTTCATTTCTTTTGATGGCTGCATAGTATTCCATTGTGTGTGTGTGTGTGTGTGTGTGTGTGTGTGTGTGTGTGTGTGTATATACCACATCTTCTTTATCCATTCATCTGTTGATGGATATCTAGGTTCTTTCCATAGTTTGGCTATTGTGGACATTGCTGCTATAAACATTCAGGTGCACATGCCCCTTTGGACCTCTACATTTGCATCTTTAGGGTAAATACCCAGTAGTACAATTGCTGGGTTGTAGGGTAGTCCTATTTTCAATTTTTTGAGGGACCTCCATGCTGTTTTCCAGAGTGGTAGCACCATCTTGCATTCCCACCAACAGTGTAGGAGGGTTCCCGTTTCTCCGCATCCTTGCCAGTATCTGTCATTTCCTGACTTGCCAATTTTAGCCATTCTGACTGGTGTGAGGTGGTATCTCATTTGTGATTTTGATTTGTATTTCCCTGAGGCTGAGTGATGTGGAGCATTTTTTCTTGTGTCTGTTGGCCATCTGGATGTCTTCTTGCAGAAATGTCTGTTCATGTCCTCCGCTCATTTCTTGATTGGATTGTTTGTTCTTTGGGTGTTGAGTTTGCTAAGCTCTTTATAGATTTTGGATATTAGCCCTTTATCTGATATGTCATGTGAAATAGCTTCTCCCATTCTGTCAGTTGTCTTTTGGTTTTGTTAACTGTGCAAAAGCTTTTGATCTTGATGAAGTCCCAAAGTTCATTTTTGGCCTTGCTTCCCTTGCCTTTGGCAATGGTTCTAGGAAGAAGTTGCTGCGGCTGAGGTCGAAGAGGTTGCTGCCTGTGTTCTCCTCAAGGATTTTGATGGATTCCTTTCTCACATTGAGGTCCTTCATCCATTTTGAGTTTATTTTCATGTGTGGTTTAAAGAAATGGTCCAATTTCATTTTTCTGCATGTGGCTGTCCAATTTTGCCAACACCATTTGTTGAAGAGGCTGTCTTTTTTCCATTGGACATTCTTTCCTGCTTTGTCGAAGATTAGTTGACCATAGAGTTGAGGGTCTATTTCTGGGCTCTCTATTCTGTTCCATTGATCTATGTGCCTGTTTTTCTGCCAGTACCATACTGTCTTGATGATGACAGCTTTGTAATAGAGCTTGAAGTCTGAAATTGTGATACCAGCTTCAGCTTTCTTTTTCAATATTCTTCTGGCTATTCAAGGTCTTTTCTGGTTCCATATAATTTTTAGGATTATTTGTTCCATTTCTTTGAAAAAAGTGGATGGGATTTTGATAGGGATTGCATTGAATGCGTAGATTGCTTTAGGTAGCATAGACATTTTCACAATATTTGTTCTTCCAATCCATGAGCATGGAACATTTTTCCATTTCTTTGTGTCTTCCTCAATTTCTTTCATGAGTACTTTATAATTTTCTGAATATAGATTCTTAGCCTCTTTGGTTAGATTTATTCCTAGGTATCTTATGGTTTTGGGTGCAATTATAAATGGGATTGACTTCTTAACTTCCCTTTCTTCTTTCTTGTTGTTAGTGTATAGAAATGCAACTGATTTCTGTGCATTGATTTTATATCCTGACACTTTACTGAATTCCTGTACAACTTCTAGCAGATTTGGAGTGGAGTCTTTTGGGTTTTCCATATATAGTATCATGTAATCTGCAAAGAGTGATAGTTTGACTTCTTCTTTGACAGTTTGGGTGCCTTTAATTTCTTTTTGTTGTCTGATTGCTGAGTTGAGGACTTCTAGTGCCATGTTGAATAGCAGTGGTGATAATGGACATCCCTGCTGTTTTCCTGACCTTAGAGGAAAAGCTCTCAGTTTTTCTCCATTGAGAATGATATTTCTGGGTTTTTCATAGATGGCTTTGATGATATTGAAGTATGTACCCTCTATCCCTACACTTTGAAGAGTTTTGATCAGGAAAGGATGCTGTACTTTGTCAAATGCTTTTTCAGCATCTGTTGAGAGTATCATATGTTTCTTGTTCTTTCTTTTATTAATGTATTATATCACATTGATTGATTTGTGGATGTTGAACCAACCCTGCAGCCTTGGAATAAATCCCACTTTGTCATGGTGAATAATCCTTTTAATATACTGTTGGATCCTACTGGCTAGTATTTTGGTGAGAATTTTCGCATCTATGTTCATCAAGGATATTGGTCTGTAGTTCTCTTTTCTGATGGGATCCTTCTCTGGTTTTGGGATCAAGGTGATGCTGGCCTCATAAAATGAGTTTAGAAGTTTTCCTTCCCTTTCTATTTTTTGGAACAGTTTCAGGAGACTAGGAATTAATTCTTCTTTAAATGTTTGGTAGAATTCCCCTGGGAAGCCGTCTGGCCCTGGGCTCTTGTTTGTTGAGAGGTTTTTGATGACTGCTTCAATCTCCTTACTGGTTATGGGTCTGTTCAGGTTTTCTATTTCTTCCTGGTACAGTTGCAGTAGTTTATATGTCTTTAGGAATGCATCCATTTCTTCCAGATTGTCAAATTTGCTGTGTATAGTTGCTCATAATATGTTCTTATAATTGTTTGTATTTCTTTGGTATTGGTTGTGATCTCTCCTCTTTCATTCATGATTTTATTTATTTGGGTTCTTTCTCTTTTCTTTTTGATAAGTCTGGCCAGGGGTTTATCAATCTTATTAATTCTTCCAAAGAACCAGCTCCTAGTTTTGTTGATTTGTTCTACTTTTTGGTTTCTATTTCATTTATTTCTGCTCTGATCTTTATTATTTCTCTTCTCCTTCTGGGTTTAGGCTTTCTTTGTTGTTCTTTCTCTAGCTCCTTTAGGTGTAGGGTTAGGTTGTGTATTTGAGACCTTTCTTATTTCTTGAAAAAGGCTTGTATTGCTATATATTTTCCTCTCAGGACTGCCTTTGCTGTGTCCCACAGATTTTGAACTGTTGTGTTTTCATTATCATTTGTTTACATGAATTTTTTCAATTCTTCTTTAATTTCCTGGTTGACCCATTCATTCTTTAGAAGGATGCTCTTTAGTCTCCATGTATTTGGGTTCTTTCCAAATTTCCTCTTGTGATTGAGTTCTGACTTAAGAGCATTGTGGTCTGAAAATATGCAGGAAATGATCCCAGTCTTTTGATACTGGTTGAGACCTGATTTAGGACCCAGGATGTGATCTATTCTGGAGAATGTTCCATGTACACTAGAGAAGAATGTGTATTCTGTTGCTTTGGGATGGAATGTTCTGAATATATCTGTGATGGGATGTTGAATTTTGTCAGATGCTTTTTCTCTTTATTGAGACAATCATATGATTTTTATCCTTCATCTTCTTGGCATGATGTGTCATCTTGATTTGTGTGTGTTTAACTGTCCTTGCAACCCTGGAATAAATCCCACTTGATTATGGTATGTGATCCTTTATATTGTTGAACTCTGCTAATATATTTTTTTAAAGATTTGATTTATTTGACAGACAGAGATTACAAGTAGGCAGAGAGGCAGGCATGGGGGGGGGGGTGAAGCAGGCTCCCCACTGAGCAGAGAGCCTGATGCAAGACTAGATCTCAGGACCCTGAGATCATGACCTGAGCCGAAGGCAGAGGCTTTAACCCACTGAGCCACACAGGTACCCCAAACTCTGCTAATATTTTTAATTGAAGACTTTTTCATCCATGTTTCTCAGTGATATTAACTTGCAATTTTGTGTGTGTGTGTGTGGTAGTCTTTTCTGATTTTGGTATCATGGTAAGGCTGGCCTTATATCATGAATTTGGAAACGTTCATACTATTCTATTTTTGGAAGAGTTTACAAAGGGTTGATATTAGTTCCTTTTTAAATATTTGTAGAATTCACCTGTGAAGCCATCTGGAGCTGGATTTTTCTTTGTTGGGAGATTTTTATTTACAAATTCAATCTTATTACTGTATTGGTCTTTTCAAATTTTCTGTTTCTTCATGATTCAGTCTTGGTAGGTTTTATGTTTCTAGAAATTTATCCATTTCTTCTATATTCTCAAATTAGTTTGTGTATAATTGTTTATAATAGTCTCTTCTGATACTTTATATTTCTGTGGTATCAGTTATAATGTCACTTCTTTTATTTCTAATTTCATATATTTCGGTCTACTTATTTTTTTCCTTGTAAGTGTAGGAAAAGTTTGTCGATTTTGTTTTTCTTTCCAAGGAGACCAGGTCTTATTGTCCTTGATCTTTTCTATTCTCTTTTTAATTTCTATTTCATTTATTTCCTCTTTAATTGTTATTATTTCCTTTTCTACCAGCTATGGGCTTAGTCTATTCTGTTTTTAGTTCCATGAGGTGTAGCATTAGGTTGTTTGAGATCTTTCTTTTACTTTATTACTATTTAATAATTTATTTATCATATAAGTTATTATAATTATTTATTATATAATTTATTATATATTATATCATTATTTATTTATATAATTATATAATTATTTATTATATAATTCCTTCTTTGAACTGCTTTTACTGTGCCCCATAAGCTTTGGTATGTTTTGTTTCCATTTTTATTTGTCTCAAGATTATTTTGATTTATTTCTTGATTTCTTTGACTTATTGATTGTTCAGGAGCATGTTGTTCAATCACATGTTTAGTGAATTTTCTAGTGTTCTTATTGATTTCTAGTTTCATACCATTGTGGTTGGAAAAAAAATTTTTTTTAAAGATTTTATTTATTTATTTGACAGAGAGAAATCACAAGCAGGCAGAGAGGCAAGCAGAGAGAGAGGAAGGGAAGCAGGCTCCCCGCTGAGCAGAGAACCTGATGTGGGGCTCCATCCCAGGACCCTGAGATCATGACCTGAGTCGAAGGCAGAGGCTTAACCCACTGAGCCACCCAGGCACCCTGGAAAAATGTTTGATAGGATTTCAATTTATTACAACTTGTTTTGTGGCTTACCATATGATCCATTTTTTGTAGGTGGTATCGTGTGTATGAGAAAATGTGCATTCTACTGCTCTTGGCTGGAATGTTCTGATATGTCTCTTGTAGGCAGCATACAGTTGGGTCTGGTTTTTTTTTTTTTAATACATTCAGCCACTGTATATATTTTGATTAGAGAATTTTAGTTCATTTATATTTAAAGTGATAACTGATAGATATGGACCTAGTCTTGCTATGTTGTTGTTTTCTGGCTCCTTTGTAAATCCTTTGTTCTTTTCTGTCTAGAGGAATTTTTAATTTATAATTTGATGATTTTCTGTAATGGTATGCTTTAATTTCTTGCTTTTTATTGTTTGTGTATCTACTATACCTTTTGCCTTCTAATTATCCTAATGCTTATATAAATTATCTTATATATTTATAAGAGCCTATTTTTAGCTGGGAACAGCTTAATTTTGAGTACATACAAAAGCTCTACATTTTTAGGTTCTCCTCAACATTTTTTGTTTATGATAGCATAGCTTGCATCTTTTTATTTGCACCACATATCCATTAACAAATTTTTATAGTTGTATTTATTTTTAATGCTTTTGTCCTTTAACTTTTATAGTAGAGTTAATAGTTATTTTCCTACCACCATTACAATATTAGAGTATTCTTCATTAAGCTATATATTTACCTTTACCACTGAGTTTAATCTTCTCATATGTTTTTATGTAACTGATTAACACCATTTTGTTTCAGCTTGAAAAAGTCACTTTTACATTTCCTGTAGGACTGGTCTAGTGGTGATAAAATCTGTCAGCTTTTGTCTGTCAGGGAAACTTATCTCTCTTTCAGTTCTGCAGGACAACTTTGCCAGGTAGTGTATTCTTGGATAGCAGTCTTTGTCCCCCCATTACTTTGACTATATCATCCAACTCCTTTCTAGCCTGCACTTTCTCCTGAAAAATTTGCTGATAGTTTTATATGGGTTCCCTGTATATAACAATATACTTTTCTCTTGATGCTTTTAAGATTCTTTCCTTACCTTTAACATCTGACAATTTAATTTTAATGCATCTTGGAGAGGGTCTCTTTGGATTTCTCTTGTTTTTTTGCTCTCAGGATTCTTTGACTTGGGTATCTGTTTCTTTCCTTAGGTTAGGGAGATTTTTAGCCATTATTTCTTTGAATAAGCTTTCTGTCTTCTTCTGGGATCCCTATTATATAAATATTGGCCCATTTGATAGTGTCCCATAAATTTCTTAAGCTATTTTCACTCTTTTATCGCTTTTTCTGTTAACTTCTCTAGTTGGAAGAAATCGACTATCCCATCTTTTGAATTTGTTGTTCTATTTTTTTTAAAGATTTTATTTATTTGACAGAGAGAAAGGAGAGATCACAAGTAGGCAGAGAGGTAGGCAGAGAGAGAGAGGAGGAAGCAGGCTCCCTGCTCAGCAGAGAGCCCGATGCTGGGCTTGATCCCAGGACCCTGAGATCATGACCTGAGCTGAGGGCAGATGCTTAACCCACTGAGCGACCCAGGAGCCCCTGTTGATCTATTTTTATGCTTCATCTACTCTGCATTTGAGTCCCTCTGTTGAAATTTTCAGGTCAGTTATCGTGTTCTTCAGCTCTGTGATTTTTGCTTGACACTGTCATATTTTCTATTTGTCAAAAATTTCACTGAATTGTTCTTCTGAATGAGGTGAGCAACTTTATGACCAGTACTTTCGAACTTTTTTTAAAAAAATTTTTTATTTATTTCTTATTTTTTGTTATAAACATATAATGTATTTTTATCCCCAGGGGTACAGGTCTGTGAATCGCCAGGTGTATACACTTCACAGCACATACCCTCTCCAATGTCCATAACCCCCTCCCCCTCTCCCAACCCCACCTCCCCCCAGCAACCCCCAGTTTGTTTTGTGAGATTAAGAGTCACTTTTGAACTCTTTATCTGGTTAATCACTTATCTTCATTTCATTAAAGTCTGTTTCTGGAGTTTTATCTTGTACTATTGTTTGGTACGTTTTTCTCTGTTCTTCATTTCCTTAGACTCTATTGGTTTCTGTGTATTACATAAAAAAGCCACCTGTTGCACTTTTTAAAAAATTATTTTATTTTATTTCAGTGTTCCGAAATTTGTTGTTTATGCACCATACCCAGTGCTCCATGCAATACATGCCCTCCATAATACCCAGCACCAGCCTCACCCAATCCCCCACTTCCGTCCCCTCCAAAACCCTCAGTTTATTTCTTAGAGTTCACTGTCTCTCCCTCTGATTTCTCCCAACTCATTTCTCCGCTCCATCTCCCAATATTTTCCGTGTTGTTCCTTATGCTCCACAAGTTAGTATATGATAATTGACTTTCTCTGCTTGACTTATTTCACTCAAAAAAGTCCTCCTTTCTGATCATCAAAGTTCTTCACTGGTTAAAGCAGAATTTTGGTAGTCACCACAGTAGAACATTATAGTCCTCACATAATCTATGAAAGTGTTCAAAAATCATAAATATTATTTCTCATGGTATACATTTTCTGGGCCACATAATTATATGTTGCCTTAGATTGTATCCTACAAGATTCTACTAACCTTGTACAGACATACATATATATGTCTGTATGTTCAAAGATATTTCAGGGCTAAATCTTACATGGCCTTTGTATCTCCCACTTAAAATATCTAACAGAGCTAGGCATGTAATTTTTTTTATTTTGGATCACTTAAAAATTTGATGGTCAACTTATTCATGTTTCTTAGTTGATCGTATAGCTGACAAATATAAAGCATTAAGTAAGTACCAGCTGAAAAAAAATGATTGAGGTTGGTCAGATGACATGAAGGGGCTCAGCATGTTATGACTTCAGATACCTTCACATTGGGCTATAGGAAAACAGAGACTATTTTTGGCAACACCTGTTGCACTCTTGATATAATATCTCATGTCGGATATCAACCTTGTTAATCAGCCCAGCCAAGCTCTTGATTTTCTCTCAAACATTTGTGATTCACCAAGATGCTTTCTTTGTTTTAGTGGCTCCCAGTGGGAAAGGCCATCAGTGTTCCAAAAGGAAGGATTACAGTTGGGACCTAGATGTAGATTGATTAGAAGCTGGAATCTCAGGCAGAAGCTGAGAAAGTATGTATTTTTTTCACAGTCAGGACCTAGATATGTATTAAAATTAGAAGCCTGAGTCATGAGCTTTTAAGGTTTGCAGCTATATCCCTTTCAAGGAAAACTTGGAGAGCAGCATTTTTGCCTGCTTCTTCTGTTTTGAGCCCTGGAGGGATAGTCAGTTAAGACTTCTTTATTTCCTATACTTCTGTGGGACTTGGTGAAAGGTAAGCCTACTGGCTATGAGAGCCAGGTGATTGTGAATCTATCCTTGGAGACAGCTGTGAACGTTGGAGTGCAGACATGTATACAAGCTTCTTCCAGCGAGATACTGGTGAGTTACTTGGAGCAGGCTGGAGGGAGAAGATGGGAGGTATCTGTTGGTTTTCCCAGTGTCTGGAGATGATGGTTGCCAGCCACTAGAGACATGCTAAATTAGAAACCTGGCCCTCAGGCAGCAGATCTTAAAGTATGCAAGTAAATCCCTTTCAGAGAAAGACTGGGAAGATGGGCATTTTTGCCTGCTTTTTTTGTGTTGAGCTCTGGGATGATAGCTAGTTAACATTTGCCTTTTTATTTGCTGTATCCCTGTGGAACTCATGAATGGAAGGAACTCCATTGGCTGTCAGAGCCAGGCAGTCCAGAGACCTATCCCTTCATCAGCCGCTGCAAAAAATGAGGTACAGATATTTATACAAGCTTCTCTCAGGGAATCACTGGTGACTTGGAGTAGGCCTGAGGAAGAAGATGGGGGAAAGGTGTGCCAACTTTCCTAGTCTGTGAGGAAGGATCAGAGCCCCTAGGTGCCTGCTGACATTTAGGCAGCAGCTTTTGAAATGTGCAGATAAAGTCCTTTCAGGGGAAAAAAAAAATGGGAGATGGATATTTTTTTGCCTGTTTCCTCTATGTTGTACCTTCACCGAGATAGCCAGTTAAGAACTGCTTTTCTGTTTGATATAATTCTTGTGGGTCTTATGGATGAAACCTCACTAGATTTCAGAACTAGGTGTTTGGGAACCTGTCTTAAATGTGGGAGTCTTGAAAGCTGGAGTGTTAGATGTGGGTCCCAACCACCTTTGCTCCTCAAGAAGAATTTGGCAGTTGGGAGTTCCATTCTGATCCTATGGTATGGGTTTTATGACAAAAGTGTGTCTCAGCCTTTCCTACCCATTTCAGTGTATTTTCACTGAAGTAACTCAGCTGGTTTCTGGATCTTTTTCACGGGGAATTCCTCCATGTGTAACTGTATATTTGGTATGTCTATGGGAGGAACAAAGTTCAGGAACCTCCTATGTTACTATGTTGATTGACTCTATGTTTTGATTCTGTTCTCCTGAAGTACTGAAGTTACTGTAGTTGGAAACATGGAGAATACTGAGAGTGAAATGGGTATACATCAAAGGATCATAGACCCTAGCATTCTGTTCTGCCTCATGAATACGTGGACTTACTATAAAAAGGAATCATGGCAAAAAAGGAAGACAGCTAATGGCAAATTATTTAAAAATCTGTCAGATTTAACAATGAACAGTCCAAAAAAAAAAAAAGGAAATAAGAAAACAATTACATTTACAGTAGCATCAAAAAGAATAAAATAGTTAGGAATAAATCTAACCAAGGAGGTGAAAAACTTGTACAGTAAAAACCACAAAACACTGCTAAAAGAAATTTAAAAGAACACAAATAAATGGAAAAACATCTCATGTTCATGGATTGGAAGATTTAATATTGTTAACATGTCCATAGTACTACTGATCTACTTGTTCAATGCAATCTCTATCAAAATTTCAACAGCATTTTTTGAAGAAATAGAAAAATTTATACTAATTTTTTAATGGATTCTCAATGGACTTTGAATAGCCAAACAACTTTGAGATTAAAAAAACGGTTGGAAGACTCATACTTCTTGATTTTATTTTATTTTTTGTTCATTTTTTAAAAACTTTATTTTATTTTTTCAGTGTTCCAAGAGTCATTGTTTATGTACCCCACCCAGTGCTCCATGCAATACATGCCCTCCTTAATACCCACCACCAGGCTCACCCATCTCCCCACCTCCCTCCCCCCCTAAAACCCTCAGCTTGTTTCTAAGAGTCCCCATTCTCTCATGGTTCATCTCCCCTTTGGTTCCCCCAATTCACTTTTCCTTAAAACATATCACAGAGCCACTAATCAAATCAGTGTAGCATTTGTATAAAGACCGTCAACTACATCAATGGAATAGAGAGCCCAGAAATAAATCCTTACCTATATTGTCAAATGTTCTTTGCAAAGCATGCCAAGACTACCCAGTGTGTGTGTGTTTGGGGGGGGGGGAACTCCTCCACGCATATTTTTGGTAAAACTGGGTATATTTACACAAAAGAGTTCAGTTGGCCCCATATCTTTTACCATATAAAAAATTAAACTAGATTAAAGACATCTTAAAGATCTAAGACTATAAAACTCCTACAAGAAAACAAAGAGGGAAAAATTCATCATGTAGAATTTGATAGTGTTTTCTTGGAATATGACATCAAAAACACAGAAAACACAAGCAAAATGGAAAAAATATGACTACATTAAGCTGAAAAACTTTTGGGTATCGGGCTCAATCAACCGAGTGAAATGGCAAGCTACAGAATGGGAGAAAATATTTGCAAATTACATATGTGATAAGTGATTAATATATCCAGAATAAGTAAAGAATTGCTACAACTCAACAAAGACAAAAAATAACCTGATTAAAAATAAGCAAAGGCCTTGAATAGACATTTTCTAAAGAAGAAATACAAATGACCAACAAGCATTTGAAAAGATGGTCAACATTAGTAATTATTTGAAAAATGCAAATCAAAACCACAATGACTTTTTACCTTGTACTCATTAACATGCCTACTATTAAAAATAACACAGGGAGTAATTAATATTGGTTGAATATGTGGAGAAATTGGAACCCTTGTACACTATGGGATTTTAAAACAATGCAACTGCTATGGAAAACAGTATGGCAGTTACTCAAAAGTTAAAAACAGAATTACCATATGATCCAATAATCCTACTTTTGGCTGTATATCCAAAAGAATTCAAAGCAGATACTCAAGAGATATTTACATTTCCATGTTCATAGCAGAACTATTCACAGTACCTGAGAGTAGAAGCAACCCAAATGTTTGTCAACAGACGAATGGATAAACAAAATGTGGTATATACACACAATGGAACATTATTCAGCCTTAAAAAGCAAGGGGATCCTTTTTACAGTTTTTCACATGCTACAACATGACAGACCTTTTTTTTTTTTTTTTTTTTTTTAAAGATTATTTATTTATTTATTTGACAGATGGAGATCACAAGTAGGCAGAGAGGCAGGCAGAGAGAGAGCAGGAAGCAGGCTCCCTGGCGAGCAGAGAGCCCGATGTGGGGCTCGATCCCAGGACCTGGGATCATGACCTGAGCCGAAGACAGAGGTTTAACCCACTGAGCCACCCAGGCGCCCCAACATGACAGACCTTAAGGACATTATGTTAAGTGGGATAAGCCAGTCACAAAAAGACAAATACAATCGGTTCCTTTTATATGAGGTATCTAGTATATGTGCTGCCGAAGCGAGCACTATATGAGGTATCTAAAATAATAGAATTCATAGAAACAGAAAGGAGAGTGGGGATCATCAGGGGCTAGGGTGGAGGAAATAGGAGTTATTTAATAGCTATAGAGTGTCAGTTTTGCAAGATGAAAAAGTTCTAGATACCTGTTTTACAACAATATGCAAATACTTTAAACTACTGAACTGTGTATTTAAAAATGGTTAAGATGATGAATTATTTTTTTTAATAGTACCATGTAGTTTTATTAATCATTCAAGTACATCTGGTAAGATCTGGATAGATTGGGGTTTAAAATGAACAGATATTCAGCATCTAACAGTTTAAAAGAAGCCCCTATATATTCTTTTCACAAACATCAAACATGTTTTCACAGAGCTAGTCCGGTATTAGCCACTAACCCAGGATTCCAAGTATACTGAGTAGAAAAGAGATGTGACAAGAAAAGTAGTTACTTTAGAAATAAGAAAGTAGTTAGTTTCTAAAGTAACTACTTTTAGAAAAGTAGTTTCTACTTTCTAAAGTAACTACATTTAGAAAAAATGCAACATTCAGTTTTTCCCCTTTAGCCCATAAAACAACATCATACTGTCTAGATCTACCGATACAGTCCTACACCAGCTTCTAGAATATTTGTGAGGAAGGCAAATGTAAAATGACGCTGGTCAGTATAGTCTTTGGATATTTGGGAAAGGGAAGGGGAGAAAGTCGGTTCTCAGAACAAATTAGTCAGTGTCAGTTTTATCAGTAGGATCTTTGGATTCTTTGTTTGCCCACACTTCTTCAATGTAATGTCCTTCTCTCACAAGTGCTCCAGTTTGGCAGCCTTTTATACCTCCGATTCTCTATGTTGGCTTCCATTTTGTGAGTCAGTTTTTCTTCTGCCATTTTACGGAAGTTGTTCTTTTCTTCTGTTGCTTTTTGAAGCACTTTTTTCTCATGCTGTCATTTCTCAGCAAGCTGCTTCAAGACCTCCGCTTTATGGGACTTGTGTTTTTCTTCTGCAGTTTCTGATTTCTTCCGAATTTCCTCTAGGGAAAGATCCTTCTTCTTTGGAGGGGAAATGGGGAATTCTGGGATGAATTCTTTTGGTAGAGGGCTGAGAATTAACTCAAAAGCTTGGCCTGAGTCATGCTTCTCCAGTTTTTTCACTGGGGTATCAGAAGCAGCCACTGTGAACAGCAGGCAAGAGACTGTCAGTGCATTCTACAGAACCCAGTGGCAAGGAAAACCTGCTCAAACCGAGCCATCTGGCCATATTCTCCAAGATGGTAAATTTTATGTTAGGTACTTTTTTAATCACAATTTTTAAAACTGAAAATGTGATGTGGTTTTTGAACTCTGTGTAGATTCTGCCGTATTGATTAAGGATATACCATAGTTCATTTCATAAATCTATAAAGATGCCTTCAAAATTATCTGTTTCCTTCCTCCAGTAGTAGGAAGTATATAGTCTTATTCTGAAGGAGGGAAAATATAAACACAAACAAGCAAATTCCTTTCTCCTCCATGTGGTTCATTTCCAAATTGCTTTAGAAATGGACTTAACTAAATGAACCCCCAGCTCTTCCTGACACCAGTTCTTTTTTTTTTTAAATTTATTTATTTTTTTCAGCGTAACAGTATTCATTGTTTTTGCACAACATCCAGTGCTCCATGCAATACGTGCCCTCCCTATTACCCACCACCTGTTCCCCCAACCTCCCACCCCCGATCCTTCAAAACCCTCATGTTGTTTTTCAGAGTCCATAGTCTCTTATGGTTTGCCTCCCTTTCCAATTTTTTTTTTATAAACATATAATGTATTTTTATCCCCAGGGGTACAGGTCTGTGAATCGCCAGGTTTACACACTTCACAGCACTCACGATAGCACATACCCTCCCCAATGTCCATAACCCCCTCCCCTTTTCCCAACCCTACCTCCCCCCAGTTTGTTTTTTTTTTTTTAAGTTTTTTTATTTTATTTTTTTTTCTTTTTTTTTCCCTTTTTATTAATTTTTTCAGCGTAACAGTATTCATTCTTTTTGCACAACACCCAGTGCTCCATGCAAAACGTGCCCTCCCCATCACCCACCACCTGTTCCCCCAACCTCCCACCCCTGACCCTTCAAAACCCTCAGGTTGTTTTTCAGAGTCCATAGTCTCTTATGGTTCGCCTCCCCTCCCCAATGTCCATAGCCCCCTCCCCCTCTCCCAATCCCACCTCCCCCCAGCAACCCCCAGTTTGTTTTGTGAGATTAAGAGTCATTTATGGTTTGTCTCCCTCCCAAATCCTCCATTAATCAAGTAATGGGCAGAGGACATGAACAGACGTTTCTGCAAAGAAGACATCCAGATGGCCAACAGACAAATGAAAAAGTGCTCCACGTCACTCGGCATCAGGGAAATACAAATCAAAACCACAATGAGATATCACCTCACACCAGTCAGAATGGCTAAAATAAACAAGTCAGGAAATGACAGATGCTGGCGAGGATGCGGAGAGAGGGGAACCCTTCTCCACTGTTGGTGGGAATGCAAGCTGGTGCAACCACTTTGGAAAACAGCATGGAGGTTCCTCAAAATGTTGAAAATAGAACTACCCTATGACCCAGCAATTGCACTACTGGGTATTTACCCTAAAGATACAAACGCAGTGATCCAAAGGGGCACGTGTACACGAATGTTTATAGCAGCAATGTCTACAATAGCCAAACTATGGAAAGAACCTAGATGTCCATCAACAGATGAATGGATCAAGAAGATGTGGTATATATACACAATGGAATACTATGCAGCCATCAAAAGAAATGAAATCTTGCCATTTGCAATGACGTGGATGGAACTAGAGGGTATCATGCTTAGTGAAATAAGTCAATCGGAGAAAGACAACTATCATATGATCTCCCTGATATGAGGACATGGAGATGCAACATGGGGGTTAGGGGGATAGGAGACACGAGTTCTTTTAAAGTTAACTTTGAAAGGGTCTGGAAAAGGCAAATGAAAAGGTCAGAGTCTATCTTCTGCACCTTACCCCATTAGAAAATTTCTATCACTATGTCTGTGCCCTTCTGTTATAGGTACAGTATAATTTGACAAGTGTTAATTTGTGAAGGAAAGTGAGGAATAAAAAAGAAATGCAAGTTGAAAGGAATAAAATCACATCTGATATTTAGAGACATTTAGAAGGCTTCTCTTAACTATTCTACTTAACATATATTCTTGATCTTACCAAAGTTGTTTTTCCTCTATTCTACAGCTGAAGATAACTTCATCTTTAGTTTGTTCCTTCCATTCCTTTAGTTCTTTTATGCTTCATTCATTCATTCATTAGGCATTTGGTGCCCATAATCATGAGTTTCTTTTAGGTCTTTAGAGTCTTTACAACACCCCTGTGATATAAGGCAGTCTGAGATGCAGTGCCATACCAGAGAGGAAGAAATGGCCAGAGTTATTCTACTGTTCGTAAACTTGAGGGCTTATTGCCTGTTTATTTTTGATTGCCCTCTTCTGGAGGTTTTCTTCATGGTTTCTTCTGGAGTCTGTACTGCTCAGTTTTCATAGTAAGCAATATTGGAACTATTTCATTAGATATTATGAAAGGTTAGAGAGTATGAGGCAGTAGGGAGAGGGTATATTTGTAGTCTTCCAGTAGTGTCTGATCTATCTCTGGTATTTCGAACAAATAGAGAATAAATCTTTTCAGTTATTAGGGATTATTAGTAACCTTTTTTTTTTTAAGATTTTATTTATTTATTTGACAGAGATCACAAGCAGGCAGAGGGGCAGGCAGAGAGAGGAGGAAGCAGGCTCCCTGCTGAGCAGAGAGCCGGATGCAGGGCTCAATCCCTGGACCCTAGGATCATGACCGGAGCTGAAGGCAGAGGCTTTAACCCACTGAGCCACCCAGGCGCCCCTATTAGTAACATTTCTTGAATGGCCAATGGTGCCATTATGGATACTGCTATTTTAACTGAGATTCCAGAATAGTAAGGTAGAAAGTTTTTTGAATGCCTACTTTTGCTAGACATAGTTGTTTTTTCCTTATAATGCTATGATGTATGCATAATTTATTATCCTCTTTTATGTGAGTAAGAGAATTGAATTTGGCCAACTGCCTCAAGATTATCCAGCCAATAAATGAAAGACAAGGGATCCAAACGTAGGATAATCTGTCTCCAAAGTGTCCCTAAGCTTTCTATCTTGATCATTGGCCAAATTTAAAATACTTACTAGCTACAATTTTATCTCAAGAGGAATAATTTTATGTGTGATACCAATTTCACTTCAGGAATGCATAGATTGGCACTTTTAACCCTTCTTTCTTGACATAAAGCCATTTTATCTTCATAAAGACATTTGCATGAAAATGAGCCAATCCAGGTTGTAGTCTTTCATCTGTTCAATCCACATTATAGTGGTTTATCTGTTCACAGTTTCCTTATTTCTTACCTGAAAGCATAAGCCTTGCTGTGCTGAAAGATGACAAATAAAGAATTTAATCAAAACCCAGAAGAGAAATCTAGAGCTAAGAGTCCTTACCAAAATGTTTTGAGTCAAGAGGAATGACATTGAAATTAGTAATGGTTTTTTTACTGACAGACACAGTGTCTGGGCATGTGCCTGTAGTGAAAGACATGGATATTTTAAGTGTTTGTTAGTGTGCAACACTTAACTTTTGGAAATCATTCTCTACATCGTATGAAACATTCTTAAGTGTACCCACAGGTCTCATTAAATGTAATATGTGTGCAGTGAACAGGATGTAAATGCTTTTTATAGTTTTGTTTTTGAAATTATGTTTAGTTCTGATTTCTAAAGAATCATTGTGCTTACTAGAGAACTATTTTGAAATGAGACAATCTAACCTACAAATTGTTCTGGGTCCTTAAATTGTTATTAGTATTAAACAATATATGAAATAAATATAACATTTATTTTGTCGCTATTTTTTTGTTTTTGTGTTTGGAGTCAGTAACTTTTGTTTTGCAAGCGAGAACAATGGTTTATTTATTTATTTTTTTTTAAGATTTTATTTATTTATTTGGCAGAGAGAGATCACAAGTAGATAGGCAGGCAGAGAGAGAGAGAGGGAAGCAGGCTCCCTGCTGAGCAGAGAGCCCGATGCAGGACTCGATCCCAGGACCCTGAGATCATGACCTGAGCCGAAGGCAGCAGCTTAACCCACTGAGCCACCCAGGCGCCCCTATTTATTTATTTTTAAAAAGATTTTATTTATTTATTTGACAGACAGAGATCACAAGTAGGCAGCAAGGCAGGCAGAGAGAGAGAGAGGAAGGGAAGCAGGCTCCCTGCTGAGCAGAGAGCCTGATGCAGGCTGATCCTGGACCCTGGGATCATGACCTGAGCCAAAGGCAGAGGCTTTAACCCACTGAGCCATCCAGGCACCCCAGAACAATGCTTTTTTAAAAGGATCTTTATTGAAATATCATTTACATACAATTCACCCATTACATTGTGCAGTTCAGTAGATTTTAGTACACTCACAGATAAATGTTACAGTCACAATAGTAGATTTTAGAGCATTTTTATCACCTCAGAAAGAAACTCCACCACTTTAGTTATTACTCTCCCTACTTGTTTCCCTTCACTCCCTCTTTAGACCTAGGCAATGACTAATCTTTTGATCTCTATAGATTTGTCAGTTCTGGATATTTTATATAAATGGAATAATATGTAGTCTTTTGTTACTGGATTCTTCTACTTAGCATAATGTGTTCAAGATTTATCCACGTTGTAGCATATATCAGTAGTTTGCTACTTCTATGGTTGAATAATATTTCCATTGTATGGATATACCACATTTTATCAATTCATAAATTGGACTTGTGGGTTATTTCTACCTCTTGCCTATAGTGAACAGCATTGCTTACGTATTTGTGTACAACTACTTCCAATTCTTTTGTGTATATGTAAGAAATGGAATTACTGGATCATATAGTTACTCTGTATTTAAATGTTTGAGGAATTGCTATTCCAAAGTGGCTGTATCATTTTACATTCTTACCAACAGTGTATGAGAGTTCTGATTTTTCCACATCCTTGTCAACGCTTCTTACTCTCTGGCTTTTGATTCTAATGTTCTAGTAGGTATTAAGTACTATTTCATGGTTTCAATTTATATTTCTCTGGTAACTAATGATGTTGAGCATCTTTTTATGAGCTTGTATATTTTACATGGAGAAATGTTTATTTAAATATTTCATCTCCTTTTTTTAAAAAATGGCTTATTTATCTCTCTAGTATTGAGTTTTAAATGCTCTTTGTATACTTTTTTTTTGTTTGTTCTAAAGACTTTATTTATTTATTTGAGAGAGAGAGTGAGAGGGAGCATGAGTGAGGGGACAGAGGGAGAGAGAAGCAGGCTTCCTACTAAGCAGGGAGCCCAGTTCGGGGCTTGATCCCAGCACCCTGTGATCATAGCCTGAGCTGAAGGCAGATGTTTAACCAACGGAGCCACCCAGGTGCCCCATGTATACTTTGGATACAAGTCCCTTATCGTATATATAATTTATTTATTTTTTTGTCCATCTTGTGGGTTGGCATTTTACTTTCTTTAGTGGTATCCTTGGGAGCACAGACATTTCTGATTTTGATGAAATTTAGTGTATCTATTTTTCTTTTGTTGCTTGTGCTTTTGATGTCATAGCCAATAATCTTCTCCAAACCCAAGGGGACTTATCCTTTGTTTTCTTTTTAAGAGTTTTATAGTTTTATAATTATGTTGTTTATCCATTTTGAGCTAATTTTTGTGTATGTGTAGGGCAAAGGTCCTATGTTTTGCATGTGGCTATCCAGTAATTCCAGCTCCATTTGTTGATATCTAGCTATTAAGTGGTCTTGGTGCCCTTGTGAAAAATCAGTTGGCGGTAGACACATGATTTTATTTCTTAACTCTTAATTCTATTTCATTCATTTATCTGTTTATCCTTTTGCAAGTACCACACAGTTTTGATTACCATTGCCTTGTAGTAAGTTTTTAAATCAGGAAGTATAAGTCTTCCTACTTTGTTCCTCTTTTTCAAAAATGTTTTGTCTATTCTGTGTCCCATATAATTACGTATAAATTTTAAAATCAGCCTGTCAGTTTCTAAAAAGAAGTTAACTGAAATTCCCAAAAGCATTGTGTTGAATTTGTAGATCAGTTTGGGATATATTGCCATGTTAATTCTTCTAACCCATGATCATGGATTTTTTTTTCCATTATAATTGATTTTTGTATATTGTCTTTAT
Organism: Meles meles; assembly: GCF_922984935.1. Classification (NCBI taxonomy): domain Eukaryota; kingdom Metazoa; phylum Chordata; class Mammalia; order Carnivora; family Mustelidae; genus Meles; species Meles meles. The sequence continues at coordinate 76,121,392 of NC_060074.1, forward strand.
ATCCTGAAAACTTGCTGAATTCAGTTTTTTAAAGATTTGTAAATTTAAATTTGATTAATTAACATGTGATGTATTATTGGTTTCAAAGGTATAGGCCTGTGATTCCTCAATGCTCATTATATAGCACCCAGTGCTCATTATTTCACATGTCCTCCTTAATGTCCATCAACCAGTTACCCCATGCCTCCACCTCCTCTCCTCCAGCAACCTTCAGTTTGTTTCCTATTATTAAGAGTCTCTTATGTTTGTTTCCCTCTATGGTTTCATCTTGTTTTATTTTTTCCTCCTTCCCCTATAGATCCTCTGTTTTATTTCTTAAATATCACATATCGGTGAGATCATATAATTGTCTTTCTCTGATTGACTTATTTTGCTTAGCATAATACGATCTAGTTCCATTCCCATAATTGCAAATGGCAAGATTTCATTTTTCTAATAGCTCTGTAATATTCCATTGTATATATATTTATATACTACATTTTCTTTATCCATTCATCTATCAATGGACATGTGGGCTCTTTCTATAGTTTGGCTATTGTGGATGTTGCTGCTAAAATATTAGGGTGCAGGTCCCCCTTTGGGTCACTACAATTGTATCTTTGGGGTAAATACCCAGTAGTGCAATTGCTGGGTCATAGCGTAGCTCTATTTTAAACTTTTTGAGGAACCTACATACTATTTTCCATTTCTTTTAGTTTTAATCGTTTTTTAGTGCATTCCTTATGATTTCATGTATATAGAATCATGCAGTCTGTTATTGGAGATAATTTTAACTTCCTCTTTTCTAACCTGGATGTATTTTATTTCTTTTTCTGGCCTAAACTGCCCTGGATTGAACCTCCAGGACAATGTTGAACAAAAGTGCTGAGAGAAGGCCATTTTTGTCTTGTTACTAATCAAGCAAAAAGAAAGACTAGATGTCCTTCACCCTTAACTATGGGTTAGGGTATCTAGTTTTTCACCCTTAACTATGATATTAACTGTATGTTTTTTAAAGATGACTTTTATCAAGTTGAGGAAGTTCCCTTGTATTCCTTGTTTGTCTTGTGTCTTTATCATGAAAGTTACTGGACTTTTCAAATGCTTTTCTTATGTCTATTGAGATAATCATGTGATTTTTATTTTTCATTTTATTGATATGATGTATTACATTAATTGATTTTTCAGATGTTAAACTAACCTCACATTCCTGGGGTAAATCCCAGTTGGTCATGGTGTATAAGTATTCAATTTGCTAGTATTTTGTTGGGGATATTGGTATCCATATTCATAAGAGATACTGGTCTGTAGGTTTTTTTTTCCCTTGGATGTCTTTGTCTGATTTTGGCATCAGAGTAATACAAAGTGATGAGTTAGGAAGTGTTCTCTCCTCTTATATCTTTTGGAAGAATTTGTGAAGAATTGGTATTAATTCTTTGGTATAATTCCCTAGTGAAGCCATCTGGGCTTGGCTTTCCTTAGGTAGGTTTTGGTTAATAATTCATTCTCTTCACTTATAGATCTTTTGAGATTGTCTATTTCTTCTTGAGTCAATTCAGTAGTTTGTGTGTTCCTAGAAATTTGTTATTCATCTATATGATCTAATTTATTGGCATACAGTTGTTCATGGTATTCCTTTATTTATTTATTTTTAAAGATTTTATTGATTTATTTGGGAGTGAGGAGAGAGAGAGAGAGAGAGAACGAGTCGGGGGAGGGAGAGGGAGAAGCAGGCTCACAGCTGAGCAAGGAGCCCAATGCAGGGCTCGATCTCAGGACCCTGCAATCATGATCTGAGCTGAAGGCAGATGCTTAATGGACTGAGCCACCCAGGCGCCCCAGGGTATTCCTTTATAATACTCTTTTTTCCCTCTAAGTTTGGTAGTAATAGCCTCTATTTTATTTCTGACTCTAGTATTTTGAGTTTCTCTATTTTTTTGTTGGTTGATCTATCTATAGATTTGTCAAAATTGTCAATCTTTATAAAGAACTAGATTTTGTTTTTATTGATTTTTCAATATTGTTTTTGTATTCCCTATTTCATTAATTCTTGCTCTAATTTTTATTAATAAAATAATTTTAACTTTTTGCTTCCTTTAGATTTTATTTGCTCTTTTTCTAGTGTTTTAAGGTGGAAGCTTAGGTGTATTATTTGAGATCTTTCTTTTTTAAAATATTTTATTTATTTATTTGACAGAGAGAGACATAGTGAGAGAGGGAATGCAAGCAGGGCAGAAGGAGAGGGAGAAGTAGGCTTCCCGCCAAGCAGGGAGCCCAATGTAGGGCTGGATCCCAGGACCCTGGGATCATGACCTGATCTGAAGGAAGATGCTTAACGAATGAGCCACCCAGGCACCCCTCTTCTTTCTACATAGTAAGCATTTACAGATATAAAAATTGTATTAAGCATTACTTTAGCTAAATTCCATATGTTTTGTATGCTGTGTCTTTATTTTCCTTCATCTCAAGATATTTTGTTTTCTTATTTGATTTCTTCATTGAGCCATTGATTATTCAGATATTGAATAATTTCTGTGGATTTTCCTAATCTTTTTCTGTTGTTCTACTTTCATCCCATTTTGATTGGAAAACCTACTTTGTATTATTTCTATCCTTTTAAATTTTTGAGATTTGTTTTATGGACTAGCATATGATCCAGCCTGTCTTCCTCATGTGTTTAAGAATAATGTATATTCTGTCATTGTTGGATGACATATAGGTTATATAGGTATCATATAGGTATCTGTTAAGTCTATTTGATTTATAGTGTTGTCCCACTCTTATATTTCCTTGTTAACCTGCATAGGTGTTCTATCCATTATTAAAAGTTGAATATTGAAGTCTCCAACTATTGCTGAATTGTCTTTCCTTTCCTAGCATTCAGCTAATAACTTTTATAATCTCACATTTTTAAGGCACTCATTTATCACAGGCCAAGATCACTATGCCTCTGGTGCTCAGTGGGGAAAATGGTGCAAGGCAGAAAGTCTTCATGGACAAGGTCTGAATGTTTTGACACGTATGAACTTATTTTGTCAAGATTATTTACTCTGGATTTGGACCCAGACCTCTGGATTTCCAATGATCTAATTTCCAGTGATTGAGGATGGGGGCTAAATTTTTTCTAAAGAGAAAGATTTTTTTTTAGTTTACCAAATGTTAAAAATAAGGAGAAATTCATTTTATTAACTGGGGGTGAAAAGAGAGTCTGATTTCTTCCTTAGATATTATGTGTAGAGGCAACAAAACAAGAAAGCAATAAGAAATAATTACTGAATAATGTAATTTATTTTTAGTGGGGAAAACTGAGTAACTTACTGAGAAACTGTATTTGTTTCCATTAAACCTACTTACCTTCTAGTCGCTATTGCTAAACTTATATTCCCAAGGTGTATGGTAATGAAAACACACCTGGTCAAAGACACTCTGTTTCTATTTTTATTTTTTTTTTTAAGATTTTATCTATTTATTTGACAGAGAGAGAGATCACAAGTATGCAGAGAGGCAGGCAGAGAGAGAGGAGGAAGCAGGCTCCCCGCAGAGCAGAGAGCCCGATGCGGGGCTCGATCCCAGGACCCTGAGATCATGACCTGAGCTGAAGGCAGCAGCTTAATCCACTGAGCCACCCAGGTGCCCCAAAGACACTCTGTTTCTAAAAGGGCCTTCTTTCCTGAATCTTTTTTCCACTTGTCTTTCCATATGAGTGAGGCATAGTTATCTCTTTTATGATTAACCCATGGAATTACCATAAGACCTAGGTCTGGGCATCCCGATGAGGTCCTTTCTTTCTTTGGGGGTAGTACTCTTGTTCCCTTAGCTAACTATGGTCAAGGATGTCCCCAAACAAAAGGCTGCATCCCCAAGCATTTGCCAAAGAGAAGAAAAAATGGAGGATGTAATGTCATATTTCTGTCATCCTTTATTTCCATCCATAAAATGGTCCATCTGTTTATACCGAGGAAGAGAGTGAGTTCAAGGCATCATTTCATAGTGGCTTTACTGTGTACCCTAACATGGCGTTGTGCCTTGATAACATGACAGAACCTTTGCTTGCGGCATTTGAAGTGGGAGTGCTGCAGATGATTGCTTCATCACTAACTCTGGCAAAGGGGCTTGTGGAAAAATACTGTGGACCTTATGAATTTCTTTTTAATGTATTAGTGTTTAATAATACAGCTATAGCCAATGAGTAATAATGCTTAACAGACTTTAACTTCCTAGTAATAAATAATTTTTTAAGCTAAGAAAAAAAAGAGTCTAATAAGAGTAGAATATATGACAAGTTAAGTTTTGACTAGAAGTTACTGTCAGGTAAAGACCTAAGTAATGAGGCTGTACTTAGGTTGGGCCAGTCAGAGGACACTACATGGGAATATCTGTCCCACCAGGAGGCATTAAGAAGAATTTAAGTGCCGAGGGTTTTGCACAAAGTGACAGAGGAGAGAGTAAGTGATGTTTGGAGGGGGCCAAAGAAAACTTTTCTTTTTCATAAATTTGCCTACAGCTAACTCTGCCCTGTTGACATTAAAGTGGGCATCACCAATTTCTGGATCTTAAGACATATAAAAGTAAAAATGTTACGTATTACCTAATTAATTTTTAAATAGCAGCATTTATTATTTTGGGACACTTTCTCAGATTGCATCAACCCATGGCAGCAAGTAATGGTGGACATTTATCACTTTTAATGATCCAAATGAGCACTCCCTGTACTTCCTATACTGTTCCCCAGAGTTACTCAGAATAAATCCTTGGAAATGCAGAAATTCTATAGAATATTTACTTCAAAGTGCTTGTAGGACTTCCTGGTTTGATACATAAGCCTTCGGAAACTTAGCAATCTTTATAAACAGTTTTATTGCCCCAAATGAAACAATAATTCCAGAGGGAGTGTCCTTTTGGGGTTTCTGATTGCACTCAGAGTTACCAGAGAGGTGATATTGATCACGGAGATTAAAAAAAATAATAACAAAAACTCTGTTCCTGGAGCCCCAACCTCTGTTAGAACAGTTTGTCCTACATCTAGAGGCCTCAAGGAATGAAAGACCAGGCCTCTGGCCTTAGTCTCCAGAGTCCTAACCTACGTTAGGAGTGAAAGATGATCACAGGAAGTGTATGTGGAAGTGTACTATCGTGTGCATGTTGGAAGGAAGAAGCAAGGAGGAAAGAATGGAGGGAACCAATTCCAGATCTTGCATGACTTTAAAGCTTGAACCTTTGTTGGGTAAGTTAAAGGCAAATCCTGAACGTCAAAATCTCACATGCCCTTTGAGTTGCTTAGGACTTTGCTTAGAACGTCAAGAATAAGACAAAAGAAATCTCAGCCACTGCACCTGCTCGTGCTTCATTCTTATTTCCTCATATCCAAGATCTGAGGGATTATTTTTATGCTGGGTTAAGGTCTAAAATAGTTTTAGGCCTGAGCGTCTTTCCATCTTCCCCTCCTGGGCTTCTTTCACCCCATTATCCATCTGGGGTCTTTCTCGATGTTAATCTTCCCCTTTGGGGCAGTAAAGAGAGAATTGATCCCTCTGGCTTTATTTATTTATTTATTTTTTAATTTTCAAAAAATATTTAATTGTTTGACAGAGAGAGAGAGAGAGATTGAGATCACAAGTAGGCAGAGAGGCATGCAGGAAGAAGGCTCCCTGCTGAGCAGAGAACCTGATGCGGGGCTCAATCCCAGGACCCTAGAATCATGACCTGAGCTGATGGCAGAGGCTTTAACCCACTGAGCCACCCAGGCGCCCTGCTCTGGTTTGATTTATAATCCTTTGTTTCTCTCTGTGAGAATCAAATGAAGGGAATGAATTTTGATCCCCTTTAAAAATCATTTTCCTCTCCCCTCTCTCATCTGTCCCTTCCCTCCTAACCCTTTCCCACAATGATGGTAATCATTGATTATAATATTGATCTGATAGTGAATAGTGGAGGATGCCATTACAGCACCGATCTACTGAAGATCTTGTTCTTCCTGGACTTGGGTGAAATCAAGGGAGGCCTCTGCAAGGTCATGTCTCTGTTGCCATAGAAACTGAGAGGAGAAAGTTGTTTCAAATATTAGCAAAAAGGCAGTTTGGGGTTGATATATTTTTTCCCCTGTTACGCTTTTAAGAAATCATATTATTATTATGCTTTGCAGATGAGAAAATTGAGTCTGAGCCAGGTTAAGAAACTTGCCTGATGTCTCAAAATGGCACAACTCAGGCTTCTTGATTGGGCTAGTTTTCTTTCCACTATGCCATGGCTACTACTTAACAGTTTATTATTTTATGTTTTGTTTATTTTTATAAAAGGTTGTGGCCAAGAGAATTTCCCAATCATAATGTATGAAGTTAGTCTGATTCAGGTTAGAAGAATGAAGTCTTGAGAATATTTCCTAATAGAAAAAGAAGAGAAAGGAAGAAAAAAAAATTTAGATTAGATATTATATATCAAGGACTATTTATAATAAAGAGTCAGTGGATACCACACAGTTGTTCTATTAAATACAGAGTCAATTTAAAGATCTACAGGGACTCACTGAAAGAAAAGTGTTGTGTCATTGGATTAGAAAAGAGCACTCACATAAATACAGTGTGTTTTTGTATATTTGGTTTCTTTTGATCTTATTTTGGTTTGTCAAATACAGTACAACTAAATGAACAACTTCTGGTAAATGATTTATAAGGAGTAGGGTGTAATAAATGATAATGATTATGAAAAATGTCCTTTAGTAAGATGAGTTTAGGAGCACAAGCACTTACCTTTCTTCTCTTCTACAACCGACTTCCCTCCTTCACCCTGAATTGCTGTCCGAAAGGGCAAAACCAATACGTATTTCTACTGATTATATACGTGGGTACTATTTTATTCACTCTCTTGCTAACACTGCGTACTATTGATTCCTTTATAAAATTTAAGCACTCAAATATGGTAAAATTAAATCTTAATTTATAGTTTCCTGATTACCAATGAGTTTGAGTCTATTTTCTGATAATAGTAATAATAACTATGTTTATTGAGTGGATATATATGACAATTATGAGTTAGAATAGAATATCTGATCCTTACATTGTAGATCAAAAGGCATAGAAGGATCAATGACTTGTCCAAAATCACTCAGCTAGGAAGTGATAGCCTAGACTTAAATCCAGATGGTCTGAGTCAAGAGCCTCATACTCTTTTTTTTTTTAAAGATTTTATTTATTTTTTGACAGAGAGAGAAAGAGAGTGAGAGAGAGAGAGAGAGAGCACAAGCAGGGGGAGCTGCAGGCAGGCAGAGGGAAGGGGAGAAGCAGGCTCCCTGCTGAGCAAGGAGTCTGATTCAGGGCTCTATCCCAGGACCCTGGGATCATGACCTGAGTCGAAGGCAGCCACTTAACTGACTGAGCCACCCAGGTGCCTCTAGAGCCTCATATTAAGAGTTATGAGTTTTGTTACATTTTTTCATTTGTTTATTGTTCATGTGGATTTCCTTTTATGTGATGATCTATTTTTCAGATCCCTTGTCCTTTGCTTTATTTATATAGCCACTTGATGATGAAATTTTATTACCTAATGAGTGGCTTTTTTTGGTCGCTGTTGTGTTTCCAATGCCTTGGACCTGTAGCATATCAAAAGACCCAACTTGGAGCAGATCAACAGGAAATGACTTTAATAATTTTTAGAAATTCTTAGACTTGTAAAATTATGTAGCAAACCATTTGGGACTATTTTGTGTTTTGTTTCGATAATGGAGAAATTTCTGGGTCTTCATTTTCATTGCTTAAAAGTAGTAATTTAAAATGTTTATTATATTTCAAAAATGAATATTTAGTGTTTAGGCCTACTTAGACATTCCTAAATTAAGCACTTAAAAAACCCAACTTTTAATTTTATTTTTTTCCAAGGAGATGTAGTTGCCAAGGATATTTTAATCTATGAGAATATTGCACAATTTTAATTGGCAGAAAACATTTGTACCAACCAAGTTAAAAATTGCTTGAGAGAGGCTTCCAACAAAATTGTCAATCTGAGATGTTGACTTCCTTTTTCCCTGTTGAAATAGTGAAGGTCACACATTCCACTTAGTATGTTTTGGTTAGTTTTACAAAAATGAATACAGACCAACTTCTGCTCTTTCTCTTAATTTTTCTGGATTAATTTGTTCACAGAGTTTTTGCCTTCAATTAAAGTCTTTATTTAATTACTTTTTAAAGGAATACAAAGAAGGTATCTTCTTGACTTCAGTAACATAAACCAGCCAGAATAAACACACACACACACACACACACACACCCCGAGTCACTGACACATACAACACCCTGTGTTTGGTGAATATTCAAATATTGTTCTAGTTGTTTTAGTAGTATAATTTCATTTGTCATATAATCCTAGATTCAGATGGGAAGTAGAATGAAACCAATGCTCAAGTATTGGCTAACCACGGACATTTCTTTGGAAATGTTTTGTTCACATTGTTGCTATCATGTTTGTGCCATGCCTGCCCTGAAAACAAGTGAAAGACTGAAGGATTTGCTTGGCTGGTTTCGCCAACAGTGCATGTTGGCCAACTGAGGATGAAACTCCTTTGCATTCATGAGAATGGCTACACAGCCTAAGATTGTCTCTTGCTTTTTCAAAACTTCCATTGCTCATTTTCTTACTATGTTTTGATGTAGATTCTATGGAAGCAAGTGGGAAAAGGTTGAACAGAGGTAGGGAAAGAGTCAGCCTATAAGCCACCAAGGCAGCTGCTGTTCCTTTCTTACCCTTTTTCTGTCTTAGCCTACGACTGGTTCAGATTGTTGGAATGTTTCCCTTCATTTCTCAAAACCTACCCCTTTCCCCATTTAGCTTCTCACCAAGAGACTATGCCCCATATGCTCTTATGAAATGCTTTAGGATTCTTCTAAACACAAGCCATATTTTACTGCATAACCCTGCCCTTACCATCTATGTCCTCTTTTATCTTTTCTATTAGCATTGAAGCAGAAAAATAAGAAAAAAACAAACTAGGTATGTAGCAAGCAGGCTTTTTAGTCACATTTTGATTTATTCATTTATTATTTTTTTAGCTTCATTACAGTAGAATCAACAAAATTTTAAGGTATTTAAAGTGTACATTATGGTGATTTGATATACATATGCATTATGTAAGTAACATTTTATCTTTAAATCACATTTTATCTGTAACTATTAAAACTGTGAGAAAAGCCACAAAAATTGTTTTATGCTTGCTTTCAGACCAAGAGAAAAGGCAAATGCTATGAGATTGCTATTTCTCTGATTTGGCCAGAGAAAAGCTGTAGGCAGAAAGAAAAGACATAATACCAAAAGTAGAAGTAGCTTGGCTAATTCTCAAGGGTTTCAGGCAATAAAGAAGGGGGGACAGGGTGCTGGCCAAGATGGCCGCCTTATTTGTCACCACTCCAGTTCTCAAGAACCTCATTAAGCCATGTTCTGTTGGAGCCCCACCTCGGGCCATAAGAACTGCATCAGAAACTTGGATTTAGGGAGTGTGAAGAAGTCTTGGGGAACAAATGGATGGAACCACAGCAGAGTCTATTCTGTTGCTATGTTTTGTTTGGTGAATACGGTCTGGTTGTCTGCCTGCCTGCCTGCCTTCCTTCCTTCCTTCCTTTCTTTCTCCTTTATTATTTCTTTACTCCTTTGTTCCTTTATTTCTCTATTTCTTTAATTTAAAGGTTTTCAGGTGTGGATTCTCAGTTTACCACTGACCCCACCACTGTCTGTTACTAAATACACAATAGTTTCAGTTATTTATCTTGGCTGCCCAATATTGAAGACATTTATGATCCTGATTACAGTCCCATAGCTGGAAATGAAGTACAGGGAGATGTGTTTTACTTCTTCCCAGGAGTTTGGTAGAGTGAGGCCTTTCATGGCTAGATCTCAGGAGAAAGGGGAAGGGGCTTCTCCAAAGCTCTATAAATGTTTTTATAGTTAAAAAAATTTTTTTAACTTCATTTCTAAAGCTAGCTTCATAGATTGTATTCTCCATCATTGTTTACTTTTTAATACATAGGCCTTCATTTTGCTCTGTACTGACAGTGTTCATGATGAAATGCTGAAAACAGTTGCCTACAGGAATGTGTGTGTGTGTGTGTGTGTGTGTGTGTGTGTGTGTGTGTGTGTATTTATTGTTCCTTTGAAAAATCAGTAACAACAAAATAGGGAAAATTCTGACACATACCTACACCCACATAAAAGTTAAAAATAGAGCTACCATGCAACCCAGCAGTTGCACTGCTAGGTACTTACCCAAAGAATAAAAAAGCACTGATTTGAGGGGGTACATGCACCCCTATGTTTATAGCAGCATTATCTGCAATACCTAAATTATGGAAGGAGCCTAAGTGTCCATTGAGTGATGAATGGGAAAAGAAATTGTGGCATGTTACTCAGTTATCAGAAAGAATGTAATGTTGCCATTTGAAATGACTTAGATGGAGCTAGGCAGAGTGTATTATGCTAAGCGAAAGAAGTCTCTCAGAGAAAGACAAACACCATATGATTTCACTCATATGTAGAATTTAAGGAACAAAACAGATGAACAGAGGGGAAGGGGGGAGAAAAGAGAGGGAGGCAAACCATAAGAAACTCTTCACTATACAGAATAAACTGAGGGGTGGTGGGTATTAAGGAGGCCACTTATGAAGATGAACACAGTGTTATATGTGATGGATCACTAAATTCTACTCTTGAAATCAGTATTACACTATGTGTTAACTAACTAGAATTTATTTTTTATTTATTTATTTATTTATTTTTAATATTTTTTTTTTATTTTTATTTATTTGACAGACAGAGATCACAAGCAGGCAGAGAGGCAGACAGAGAGAGAGGGAGGAAGCAGGCTTCCTGCTGAGCAGAGAGCCCGACTTGGGGCTCTATCCCAGGACACTGGGATCATGACCTGAGCCGAAGGCAGAGGCTTTAACCCACTGAGCCACCCAGGCGCCCCAACTAACTAGAATTTAAATAAAAGCTTGAAACAAGCAAAAATGTAGCTTAGCTTTTCAATTGAGAATTCATTTGTTGAAACAAAAGAATTCCTTTATTGAAAGTTGTATTTTTAAGTTTGATTTATTTACATGTTAGTAAATGAAAAGACTATTTTTTAAATTAGGATTTCAAATATATTGCCTATAATTTTTGATATGAAACAGAAGTATTACTACTGTAAGGAATTTCAGACATTGATCTTATTCTCACAGTACATGGCAATGTATTATATTTTCTCTTTGCTGTTGGTTTTTATTGGTAGTTTCTGTGGGTGGTGTGACTACTTGGCTCTAAAGAATCAAAAACTGAAAGGAAAAAAAAAGATAACATAGAAGGGTCCAAGAAGAGTCTTTCTTTTTCTTGTTAATTTTCCTGCAGATCAACCAACCAGTGATCTGTCTAAACTTCATTTCTGGGGAGGAGTTAGGAGAGAGCTAGACATAAATTGGAGAAAAATATCTGATAAAAAGATAGATCAACAAATTTAGTGTTTCAAATGAGAATGAAATTTAATAAAAATCATGTTTGTTGTCATGATATTCTGTAGAAATGAGTAAGAAGTGAAAAATGGTTATGATGGTATATAAATTATGTGTATTTTACTGAAATTAAAAATGGAAGGAAAGAGAAATCAGTGAGAAGAAGTGAGAAAAGTTATGAATTGTGATTTGATCGAACTTTAGTTTCAAAGATCCAAATTTTAAGTTTGAGGATTGCTATTCAAATAAAGCTAATTGGCATGTGTTTAAAATCTTCAGTATCTACTACAATTGAGTTTGGATAATTTTCCCCTTTATTTTTTTATTTTTAAATTTTTATTATTATTATTTTTTATTATGTTAGTCACCATACAGTATGTCATTAGTTTTTATGTAGTGACCCAGTGCTCCATGCAACATGTGCCTTCCTTAATACCCATCACCGGGCCAACCCATCCGGCAATGTGATGCCCCCAGCTTTGTTTTTCTTTTTCAACATTTTCTTGGTGATTTGGGTCTTTTCTGGTTCCATACAAATTTTAGGATTGATTGTTCCAGCATTTTGAAAAATGCCAATGGTATTTTGATTGGGATGCATTGAAAGTATAGATTGTTCTGGGCAGCAAAGACATTTTAACGTTTATTCCAAGGTATCTTAAGGTTTTTGGTGCCATTGTAAATGGAATCAATTCTCTGATTTCCCTTTCTAGAATTTTATTGTTAGTCTATAAGAAAGCAACTGATTTCTGTGCATTGATTTTTGTATCCTGCCACATTACGGAATTGCTCTATGAGTTGTAGTAATTTGGGGGTGGAGTCTTTTGGATTTTCCACGTAGTATCATGTCATCTGTGAAGAGAGAGAGTCTGACTTCTTCTTTGCCAATTTGAATACTTTTATTTCTTTGTTGTCTGATTGCTGTTGCTAGGACTTCTAGTACTATGTTGAACAGTAGTGGCGAAAGAGGGCATCCGCATCCTTGTCATGTTCCTGATCTTTAGGGAAAGGCTCTCAGCTTTTTCTCCAATTGAGAATGATATTCACTGTGGTTTTTTTCATAGATGGATTTTATGAAGTTGAGGAATTTTCCCCCTATCACTATTCTGAAGAATTTTAATCATGAAAGGATGCTGTATTTTGTCAAATACTTTTTCTGCATCAATTGAGAGGACCATGTGGTTCTTGTCTCTTCTCTTAATTTATTCTGTAACGTTGATTTGCAAATGTTGAACCACCCTTGCAACCCAGGGATAAATCCCACCTGGTTGTGGTGGATAATCCTTTAATGTACTGTTGGATCCTATTAGCTAGGGTCTTGTTGAGAGTTTTGGCATCCATATTCATCAGGGATATTGATCTGAAATTCTCCTTTTTGATGTGGTCTTTGCCTGGTTTGGGAATCAAGGTAATGCTGGCCTCCTGGAGTCTGGAAGTTTTCCTTTTGTTTCTATTTTTTTGAAACAGCTTCAGGAGAATAGGTATTATTATTACTTCTTTGAATGTTTGGTAGAATTCACCAGGGAATCCATCAGGTCCTGGAATGGACGTGTTTTTTTGTTTATTTGTTTGTTTGTTTGTTTTTTATCACTGCTTCAATATCATTACTAGTTACTGGTCTATTTGGGTTGTCAGTTGTTTAGTGTTTCAGTCTTGGAAGTTTATAAGTTTTCAGGAATGCATCCATTTCTTCTAGGTTGCTTAACTTATTGGCATATGGATGTTGATAATAATTTCTGATGATTGTTTCTATTTCTTTGGTATTAGTCTTGATCTCTCTTCTTTCATTTATAATTTTATTAATTTGGGTAATTTCTCTTTTCTTTTGGAGTAGTCTGGCCAGTGGTTTGTTGATCTTATTAAATCTTTCAAAGAACCAGCTTCTAGTTCCCTTGATGTGTTCTCCTGTATTTCTGGTTTCTAATTCATCGATCTCTGCTCTAATCTTAATTATTACCCTTCTCCTGGGTGAGGTTGGCTTAATTTGTTATTGATTCTCCAGATCTTTAAGGTGTAAAGAGAGTTTGTGTATACAAGATTTCTCTATTTTTTTGAGTGAAGCTTGGATGACTATCTATTTCCCCCTTAGGGTCACCTTTTCCGTATCCCATAGGTTTTAGACCAGTGTGTTTTTGTTCTCATTGTTTTCCATGAATTGTTTGAGTTCTTTGATTTCCTGGTTGACCCAAACGTTCTTGAGCAGGATGGTCTTTAGCGTCCAAGTGTTTGAGTTTCTTCCAAACTTTTTCTTGTGATTGAGTTCCAGTTTCAAAGTATTTTGGTCTGAGAATGTGCAGGGAATAATCTCAATCTTTTAGTATGGTTAAGACCAGATTTGTGACCCACTATATTGTCTATTAATGGAGAAAGTTCTATATGCGCTCGAGAAGAATGAATATTCTGTTGTTTTACGGTGGAGCGATCTGTATATATCTATGAGGTCCATTTGGTCCAGGGTGTCATTCAAAGTTCTTGTTTCTTTGTTGATTTTCTGCTTACATCATCTGTCTGTTGCTGAGAGTGTAGTGTTAAGATCCCCTACAATTACTGTATTCTTATTAATATGTCTCTTTATTTTGATTAACAGTTGACTTATGTAGTTGGCTTCTCCCATGTTACAATTGTTAGATCTTATTGTTAGATAGACCCTTTAAGAATGATGTAGTGTCTTTCTGTATCTCTGACTAAAGTCTTTAGCTTAAAATCTAATTTGTCTGGTATGAGAATTGCTACCCCAGCTTTCTTTTGAGGTCCGTTGGCATGAAAGATTCTTCTACATCCCTTCACTTTTAGTCTGGATATATTTTTACATTTAAAATAAATCTCTTGTAGGCAGTGTATGGATGGGTCCTGTCTTTTTATCCAGTCTGCATCCTTGTGCTATTTTCTGGCAGCGTTTGGCCATTCACTTTGAGAGTGATTATTGAAAGATATGATTTTATTGTCATCATGTTGCCTGTGAAGTACTTGTTTCTATAGATGGTCTCTGTAAATTTCTGTTCTATATCACTCTTGGGGTCTTCCTCCTTTTATGGAACCCTTCTTAATATTTTTCTTTTTTTTTTTAAAGATTTTTAATTTATTTGACAGACAGAGATCACAAGTAGGCAGAGAGGCAGGCAGAGAGAGAGAGGGGAGAAGCAGGATCCCTGCTGAGCAGAGAGTCCTATGCGGGGCTGGATCCCAGGACCCTGGGACCATGACCTGAGCCGAAGGCAGAGGCTTTAACCCACTGAGCCACCCAGGCACCCCCTTCTTAATATTTCTTGCAGAGCCGGCTTAGTGGTTACATATTCTTTCAGTCTTTGCTGGTCTTGGAAGCTCTTTCTTTCTCCATCTATTCTAAGTGATAGCCTTGCCAGATAAAGTAATCTTGGCTGCATGTTCTTCTCATTTAGTACCCTGAATATGTCTTGCTGGCCCTTTCTGGCTTGCCAGGTTTCTGTGGACAGATCTGACATTATTCTGATATTCCTCCCTCTCTATGTAAGGAATCTCTTCTCCCTAGCTGCCCTTAAGATGTTTTCTCTGGTTTTAAGATCTGCAAGTTTAATTATGACATGCCATGGGGTTGGTCTGCCCTCCTTGATCTTGTTGAGAGAGGGTGTCCTCTCTGCCTCTACGACACAGATACTTGTTTCATTCCCCAGATTAAGGAAATTCTCAGCTAGGATTTTCTCCACTATGTCTTCTAGTCCTCTCTCTCTGCACTCCATCAGGGATTCCAATAATTCTGACATTGGGATGTTTCATGGCATCATTTATTTCTTTAATTATGTTTTCATGGATTCTGAGCTGTTTGTTCCAGGCCTCCTCTTGATCCTTCTTTTCTATCAGTTTGCCTTCTGGATCACTAATTACATCTTATCCCTTAATTACCCTAGCTGTTAAAGTATCTAGATTAGATTGGATCTCATTGATAGCATATTTAATTTCTGCCAGATCAACTCTCACTTCTGCCCTTAGAGAATCTGTGTTGCCATTAATGGTTTTCTCCAACCTAGCTATTGTCTGCATAACTGTTACCCTGAAGTCTATTTCTGACATCTTGCTTTTGTGCACATCCATATCCATATCCATATCTCTGAAATTTTCCTCTGTTGGGGGTTTCTTCTCCTAGTCATTCTGGTGAAAGGTGGTTGAGAGAATGTTCAGAGTCCAAACTATTGACTATAATCTAAGCAAGATGCACCTGTTTTATAGGGACCTTAGGGTTCTTGGCCACTTGTTCTTTCAGCCTGTCTTTTGGGGGTAGGGGCTTGCTGCGCTGTTACTCAGGCAACCCAGTTTGGGCAGAATTGCCTTGCCCCCTGTGTTAGGGGATGGGCTCAGTGAAAACTGATTTTACTAGCATCCTGTGCAATTTGAAAGCAGATATTTTAATTGGATGAAAATCAATTGAGTGTCTATTAAGGAACTGTTTTAGAATATTGTATCATTAAGTAATAGCAGTTGCTGATTTCTTAACTGCATATAGGAAATGTAAAGAAGAAACTGGAATAAAGGGAACATTTTGGAATGATGTAATTGACTTATAGAACCTGCTCTATAGTTCTAATAATTCTGTCTTGCATATTTACTTTTATAATTTCAGTGGTGGGCTCCTGGCAGCTCAGTTAGCTAAGGATCTGCCTCAGGGTCCTGAGGTCGAGTCCTGCACTGGGCTTCTTTCTCAGTCGGGAACCTGTTTATCTCTCTGCCTGCTCCTCCTCCTGCTTGTGCTCTCTCTCAAATAAATAAATAAATTCTTAAAAATTAGAATTTCAGGAAAAGGAAAGAAACTAAGGAAAAGAAACTAAGAAACTAAGAAACTAAGACTAGGAGGAACCTGGACAGGAAAAACAGGTCTCGTTCCTGGTTGATGGATCTTTTTTTTTTTAATTAATTAATTTATTTTTTCAGCAAAACAGTATTCATTGTTTTTGCACAACACCCAGTGCTCCATGCAATATGTGCCCTCCCTACTACCCACCACCTGGTTCCCCCAACCTCCCACCCCCGCCCCTTCAAAACCCTCAGGTTGTTTTTCAGAGTCCATAGTCTCTTATGGTTCACCTCCCCTTCCAATTTCCCTCAACTTCCTTCTCCTCTCCATCTCCCAATGTCCTTCATGTCATTTGTTATGCTCCACAAATAAGTGAAACCATATGATACTTGACTCTCTCTGCTTGACTTATTTCACTCAGCATAATCACTTCCAGTCCCGTCCATGTTGCATGTTGATACATTATATCAACATATAATGTATTTTTATCCCCGGGGTACAGGTCTATGAATCTCTAGGTTTACACACTTCACAGCACTCATGATAGCACATACCCTCCCCAATGTCCATAACCCCCTCCCCCTCTCCCAACCTCACCTCCCCCCTGCAACCCCCAGTTTGTTTGGTGAGATTAAGAGTCATTTATGGTTTGTCTCCCTCCCAATCCCATCTTGTTTCATTTCTTCTTCTCCTATCCCCCTAACCCCCCATGTTGCATCTCCACATCCTCATATCAGGGAGATCATATGACAGTTGTCTTTCTCTGATTGACTTATTTCACTAAGCATGATACCCTCTAGTTCCATCCACGTCGTCACAAATGGCAAGATTTCATTTCTTTTGATGGCTGCATAGTATTCCATTGTGTATATATACCACATCTTCTTTATCCATTCATCTGTTGATGGACATCTAGGTTCCTTCCATAGTTTGACTATCGTAGACATTGCTGCTGGTTGATGGATCTTAAACCTCTTTTGAGCTATGGAGCCTTTGAAACTTTGATTAAATTCATTTGCATATACCTAAAACTATATAAAATTAATGTTCATAGATTGTCTGAAACTTATCCATGAGTCATCCAGAGTTATGTGGATCTAGAGAGAACAATCTTTGCCTAAGATTTGCTTCAAGTTGGATACTTAGCAGCATGATCCCCAGAGTAAACTTTGACTCAGTGGTAGTCCAGTTTAGAAGATGGTAGGTAGCAGTAGAAGGATTTAGGCAGTGCTGATGTGTGAAGCTCAAGAGGCATCAGAATGAGTTCTCCAGATCATCCCATTATTCTAAACCAGACTTCAGACTACAGCTGAGATCAGAGGGGACAGAGTTTCAGCTCTCCATAAATGAACAGTTTCAAATAGTTAACCAGGCTCACAATCCTCGCTAAAAGGACAGCCCTAATAGCACTATAGTACTGAGTCTGATATTGAAGCAAATCTTCCAGCCTGAGTGAACTCAGTAGGGATTTGAATACTATGTGCTACTTGGCCAGCCCACTGGAACTAAGGGCTTATGCTTGCCAAATGGCAAACCTTCTGCAGCAAATTAAATTTGCAAGCATCAGGGAGATTCTATTTGTACTTCATGCCCTGTTTGTAATTATCTTAGGAATTTTAGAGCTAAAACCTATGACTGACTATCAGAGATTATAGTTTGAATTAGGCTAAAAATGTGAGATAGAGTTCATGGTACCTGTACATTTTATTTCTGGACATGAACTTGGACTGAAGTATATAAAAGATATTGCAGAAACAATACATTTATTGTTACCGTTATAAATAACATTTGCCCTTTACATAGAAGGCCACACATAAAGGCACTTTGTATAGAAATTGTATCTTAAGCATTGCTGTTCTCCATGGGCCAACGGCAGATTAGAGCCTGTTATATTATGTGGTTTCCTAGCAGACTCTCTGAAGCAACCCAGTTGTTAAGTATAACCATATTTTTTCTTTTCCAAGTTAGTGGTTGAGGCTGTGTTTTAAGAACACATTTATTATTTCGTATTTTTTCCTTCTCGTTAAAGGCTTGCATCATCAGACTCATCCCCCTGAGTATGGCCTGATTCAGTGTGTCATCTGGCATACCCACACCTGCCACATCTCAGCCCTGCTCTATCATGCAGAAAAGTCCAAGCAACATGCTGTTTAAATGGAGCCATGCTGACAGTTTCCGTTCATTCAAATAACATCTGTGAGACTGCATGAATTAACATTCAGATGACAGAAATCTTGTTTTTATTCAAATAAAGAGATAAGGAACTGGTTCATTTTATCCATGGGCAGGCCCTAATTTATCATCCTCATTGGCATGAATCAGAAACTATTATTTTACTAATGGCTTTATATCTAGCATGCCAATAAATTAAGGCTAGTGTCCTAGTACCCTTATAGGGAAAACTTCACTGGATGTTCAAAGAATACTGTTACACTGAAAAAATAAATAAAATGGAAAAAAAATAAAAATACTACATTTCTTATTCTTGGGATATTACACTCAACTAAAAAACATGATTAAGTGTCCCTTCTGCTCACTGCACTGGGAGAATCTACTTTTGTAAATTGTTAGGTTTGCCCAAATTCATCCACATACCTGCTTCATTATTCAGGGGGTGGGCTGTAAAGCATTATGTATATTAGAATGACAGTCATGTATCAGGGATTGCTTCTGGTCAGTTAGATAACTATCACATGATCTGTGACCTTGAAGGAGCCTGTAGAGGATGGTGAAGGTCATCGTGCAGAGCACAGGTATTTCTAGTTTCTTCTATTGTGGGAGCTGATGATAGCTTTATCTCCACATTGGATATGGACACCTTGCATAGAGCTGCTCATCAGCAAGTATAGACCTAAGGACAATTTGCAGAGCACCAGTCATAGAGAAGGTGGTTTTATGTAAGTTTCTTACCTGTGTAGCATGAGACAGGTAGTCTTATTGAGTGAAGAATTGCTTTCTTATTGTTGTTAATGCTATGTCATATATATAAGCCTAGACACAACCCTAGAGTCTAGTGTTTTTGAATTCTTTTTTCATGGGCCATCCCTAGAAGAAATTGGGGGTGTAGAGTAGATTAGTGTCTGTTGCCTTTCTCTTGTTTGTTTCTACCTCCTAAACCTTTCTCTCCTCAGATGCTCTTATTGTCTCAGGTCCCCTTTCTTTCTTATCTCCATTAAAGCCCGTGTCTTGTTAAAAAAAAAAAAATCCAAATCCACATTAATCTTAAAATACAACCGATTGCTGACTTTGACTTATCCGAAACAATAAAACTGGACAAAATACATGAAACAGTGGTTTTCAAGACATCAGATGAAGGAGAATAATCTCTGAGAAATGGGAAAAATGGCTCCTACTTAGTACATGAGAGAGTGCCCAGCTGTGGTGTGCTGGGAGGAGGGGAGGGCCAAGGTGTAGCCTGGTAGACTCTCTAAGCTGAGAAAAATGAAGATGTTTTTGGTAATCTTTATGACTGGGTATGCTGTAGACATCTAGTGGACCACAGTTGTTGGAATGGTCCTGAACAGGATGAATCCAGCCAAATTGTATAAGTGCCACTGAGGAGAAACACAGAAAGGTGGTCTCTGCCAAGAATGCTGAGACAGGTTAGGGAATATCCAGACTTTCTAGAGTAATGACATTGGGATGCCAAGGAAAGAACAATTTCTGAAAACATGAGCAGCACACAATTCTTTAGTTTAAGAATTATTCAAAGAAGAAAATATTATAACATGGCTTGTAGTTCAACCAGTCCGAAGGCTTCAAGGAGGATTTTCTTTGCTTAGGATAGTGTAAAAACCTGTGATCCTGAAGCACTCTTTCACCAGTAATATATTCTGATCTCTTTTGAATTTTAATTTCATCTTGGCATTGCCTTTTGTGAACAGTTGTCTTTAAATAAAGAAACATATGGTTTTAATGTGGCTTCATGAACTGAGAGTCATATTCCTGCAGATGAAATGGCACTTCAGGCAAAAAGTGCTGGCTGTCCATCTCAGCGCATTCTCATCATTAATTATAAGTAAACGTCTTGCCCTCTTGGTGTGAAATGAAAAGAAACAACTCATCCTATTTAGTGACTATTAATTATGAAAGCAAAATCATAATTAAGCTGGAAAAACAAATCTTTGCTTTCAAAGAATAACATTATTTTGTCTTGTAGTTTATTAACATAGCTAGAAATCAACACTTGCATGTTAACAGATGATTGGACGTATTCAACACAACTATTTTTATAGAGTCTTGCTTTTGCTCAGGAGAATTGAATATAATTGTTGGCTAAGATTACTTTCACTTCCTTTGCCCTGTCAATGCTCTTTGAGTGCATTCTATGGAGAGGAACAGAGCCAGGTGCTGAGACAGAGTGAACAAGACAGCCACTGCCTTTGTTCTCTTCCTTGTTTAAATTACTGTCAGTTCATAAAAGTGAAGTGGTTGGGGTTGGAGAGAGTGCTTCTAAGTGGGTTTGGTGTGGAAAAGATACAGAGGAAGAATCACTCTGGAGTAGAGCAGAGCTGGGGTCTCGGGACCAGCTGTGTCTGGCACCAGTGAATGACCCGAGCCAATCACATTACCCACTGGGCATCAGTTCCTTCATCGGCAAAATG
This sequence comes from Meles meles, assembly GCF_922984935.1. Lineage (NCBI taxonomy): Eukaryota > Metazoa > Chordata > Mammalia > Carnivora > Mustelidae > Meles > Meles meles. The sequence continues at coordinate 76,142,205 of NC_060074.1, forward strand.
AATGAATTGCTCTTTGATCTCAGGGTTGGTTTGTTTTTTTTTTCAGCTTTAATTTCTGAATGGAGGAAATCTATTGTTTGCCTTGAGGGATGGGCTTTCCTCCCAAAGCAAAGTTATATGCTGAGCAGAGACCTTACTTTATCCTCCCCTGATGATTTTCTTCCTGGTACACTGTGTTGTACAGAGCAAGATGACAGAGTGGCTGAAATCATGGACTTTTCATTCTTTTCTCCAGATCTTTTTGCCTTAGGTGAGAATTTTGGTTGTCTTATATCCCTTAGGAAACTTTTCAGAAGGCTGAGAGCTCTTTAGTTCTGATGATTATTTATTTAGTACAAGCATGGACAGGCCCAATGTTCTTACATACCTGATTTAGCTTAATGAACTCTTACAGTCTGACTTAGCCTAACTGACTACATATGTAGTTTTATTGAGTATCTTTCCTATTATTCTGGATTACCATTGATGTCCTTTAATTATTTATGTAAAAGTTTAGAAAAATGACTTTCATATTTTCATCTGGAAGGAAGAAGAATAATAGCATTATTTATTTGTCATGGCAGTACTTTGAGCAATGTCTAAGACATGGTAAACATTCAGTAAATGATAGGTGCTATTCTTTTTCTGAATACTAAAGTTTAAAAATGTTTTAAAGTTCATTAGGGCAAATATGCCCTCATTATTTTAGTTTTCAAAAAATTATTGACTATGATTGCTGAATATTTTTACAGATGACCTTTAGAATGCTTTAAGACCCAAAGGAGCTTAGGGGAAAGATTGTTACTGTTATGTTTACAACATAAGTTTCCCCATTTCAGTTACCCATTGCTGTGAAACAAGCCACCATAAAAGTTAGCGGTTTAAAACAAGAACAATTATTTCTCACAATTCAGTGGTTTCACTAGGTGGAGTTGGGCAGTTCTTCTGCTCTATGTGGTGTAGGCTGAGGTTGCCTGTGTCATACTCAACGGGGAGCTCTGCTGCAGTTGGGCTGGAAGGTCTGAGAAGGACTTTCTCACATGTTTGGAGCCATAGTGCTCACTGTTGCTTGGTTGCCTTAGGTCTTGTTTACATGGGCTTCCTCTCCAACTAGCTAGCTTGGACTTCCTCTTAGCATGGCAGCATGCTTTTAAAACTGCAAAGATGGAAGCCATGGGTGTCTTAAAGCTTGGATTCAAGGCTGCAAACATCACTTCCACTGCATTCTAACAGTCAAGTCAAGCTACAGATTTAGTCCAGTTTCAAGGAATGGAGAAAAAAATTCTCCCTCTTGATGGAACGTAACATACCCAATCAAGGAGGGGAGAATTTGATGCTATCTGGTAATGAGCCAAGACCAGTGTTGGTTAGTATGGCAGCAGTCAGGAGAAAGTGCTGCTGCACATGGTGCAAAAGAGATGGAGGACAAGCTAGCCCTCATTGAAACCTCTCTACCTGTCACTGCACATGATTATTTCAGTTTCAAAGAGCAAGAGCTGTTACTTCACTTTTATCTCCCAAATACTATTCATGTATTTCTTTTGGTTAATTCTTTGTTCAGAAGCATACAGAGAGGAGGAATCTGGGAATATAGCTTTAGCTTAACCAAGTTGAAAATGTAATGATCCACTGCACTATTTAAGAATGTGGTTTATCTCTCCATTTATTGAAGTCCCCATTTGTACCATTTAGATTTAGATTGTGTTTTATAGTTTTGTTCATATAACTCTTCATATTATTCGCATGTGTTAATGAGATTCATTGTCTTCACTGCTTTTGTGAATGGCATTTTCCCCCATTTTTTGTTGATTGTTATGTTTATTATTAGCATTTATGTAGTACTTATCAAAACAGGTTGTTGAAATAATTAGTTCTCATGACCCTCCCACCAATATAGTTGTATTTTTCAGACAAATAATCACGTACAGATATTGAGAGTTTCATTTTCTTCATTCCAGAATTTATAATATATAGTTTGTAAGTCTAGATACACTGACTAGCACTGCCAGATGCCGTATTTGAGACTCATACTTTCTAGGGCATCACATATCTTAAAAATACATAAAAATAAATTTATTAAAGAACTTACAAGTATCTCTGCCATGTGGGATTCTGTACTCAGTCCTAATATAGTACGACCTGTAATCTCAAACATCGATTGTTTAGCATTTTTCAGGCTCCAGAGAAATGCTTCTCCCCAACTCTTGCCCAATACCCTTGAAATAAAAGCTGATAAAAAGTTTGACAGCGTGGTACTGGCATAAAAACAGACACATAGACCAGTGGAACAGAGTGGAGAGCCCAGATATGGACCCTCAACTCTATGGTCAAATAATCTTCGACAAAACAGGAAAAAATATTCAATGGAAAAAAGACAGTCTCTTCAATAAATGGTGCTGGGAAAACTGGACAGCGATATGTAGAAGAATGAAACTCGACCATTCTCTTACACCGTTCACAAAGATAAACTCGAAATGGATAAAAGACCTCAACGTGAGACAGGAATCTATCAGAATCCTAGAGGAGAACATAGGCAGTAACCTCTTCGATATCAGCCACAGCAACTTCTTTCAAGATAAGTCTCCAAAGGCCAAGGAAACAAAAGCAAAAATGAACTTTTGGGACTTCATCAAGATCAAAAGCTTCTGCACAGCAAAGGAAACAGTCAACAAAACAAAGAGGCAACCCACGGAATGGGAGAAGATATTTGTAAATGACAGTACAGACAAAAGGTTGATATCCAGGATCTACAAAGAACTTCTCAAACTCAACACACACAAAACAGATAATCATATCAAAAAATGGGCAGAAGATATGAATAGACACTTCTCCAGAGAAGACATACAAATGGCTATCAGACACATGAAAAAATGTTCATCATCACTAGCCATCAGGGAGATTCAAATTAAAACAACATTGAGATACCACCTGACACCAGTTAGAATGGCCAAAATTAGCAAGACAGGAAACAACGTGTGCTGGAGAGGATGTGGAGAAAGGGGAACCCTCTTACACTGTTGGTGGGAATGCAAGTTAGTGCAGCCACTTTGGAGAACAGTGTGGAGATTCCTGAAGAAATTAAAAATAGAGCTTCCCTATGACCCTGCAATTGCACTGCTGGGTATTTACCCCAAAGATACAGATGTAGTGAAAAGAAGGGCCATTTGTACCCCAATGTTTATTGCAGCAATGGCTACGATCACCAAACTGTGGAAAGAACCAAGATGCCCTTCAATGGATGAATGGATAAGGAAGATGTGGTCCATATACACAATGGAGTATTATGCCTCCATCAGAAAGGACGAATACCCAACTTTTGTAGCAACATGGACAGGACTGGAAGAAATTATGCTGAGCGAAATAAGTCAAGCAGAGAGAGTCAAGTATCATATGGTCTCACTTATTTGTGGAGCATAACAAATAACATGGAGGGCATGGGGAGATGGAGAGGAGAGGGAGTTGAGGGAACTGGAAGGGGAGATGAACCATGAGAGACTATGGACTCTGAAAAACAACCAGAGGGTTATGAAGGGGCGGCGGGAGGGGGTGGGGTGGGGTGGGAGGTTGAGGAACCAGGTGGTGGGTAATAGGGAGGGCACGTACTGCATGGAGCACTGGGTGTGATGCCAAAACAATGAACACTGTTATGCTGTAAATAAGCAAATAAAAATAAATTAATTAATTAAAAAAAAAAGTTTTGGAGATCGGGCTACTGTGAAGGGTTGTAGATTGTGCCACTGCTGACATTGGTGATGGGCATTATTTTGGGATGCAAGAAGTCTTTGAACAATTAAAATCCTTGGGTCATGGAAAAGATATATTCATTAACTCAAAAACATCCTTTCTGTCTTATAGCATGGAGGTAACAGAATTTTGTGTGTATCTGTTTTCTTGCTTCTCTTTATTTTCTAATTCAGTTTTAGAGTGCTTATGAATTAGCACAACTTTTGCCACAGTTGAACTTGGCAGCTGAGGAACATTTTGCAGTATTAATCATTAACTCTAAATTTTGCAATACATGTAGACCTAGGTAAAATGTATGAAAACTAATATATTCTTTTTTTTTAAATTTTAATTTAGTTCTTTTTTTTTTCCGAAAACTAATATATTCTTAAATATATAGATCTGATGTTGCTTCAATGATGGTGAAAATTTCAATATAAATGCTGTAAACTGACAATGAAAATAAATATTTTATAATATTGTCTAAATCATAGTTTATAACATGTGACCCATTGTAATGTTTGAACATAATATGGAGAATTCATGGACATTTCTGAATCCAAGAATTACTGTAAGATTTTTTTACTGATGCTTTCAGTTGCAGCTGTCATATCAAAATGAAGTTTCTCCAAATTGAAATTGTCAAAAAAATTATCTGAGATATGCTATGAGTCAGGGAAGTTTGTCTAATTTGATGTTACTGTTAATAAAATACAAATTATGGTAAAGTCTGGACCATAAGAGCCTAATTATTGATTTCATTGAAATTAAGTAAGAGAATGGATTTATGGAAAGAATCTATGATGATTTTTATACTGCTTATAATTTTATTACTCATATATCTAATATCCCATCAACAGAATACTAAGATAGATGCACTTAGTTAAATCTAGCCATCTTTGGCATTTTGATGACTTTTAAATCATAGGTTTTGATGACTTTTAAATCATAGTTTAAATGGGTTGTTTTTTTTTTTTTGTTATCAGGGCTGGTAAATAGGTGAAGCCAAGAAACACATTCTAGATTATGGATATACTTGTGAGTTACCTTCAATACATGACTGTAATGCTGTGTTGGGAAGCACACTAAGACAGTGAGGGACCTCACTACTTGGAGAAGTATATTTGTCTAGTTATGAGATAGACCATACTTTAATTACCAGCTTTTTGGCCTAATTTTGATTTTTAATTAAAAAATTATCAATATAATTGGCATACAACATTACATTAGTTTCAGTTGTACAACATGCTTTGATATTTTTATGTATTATGAAACGATCACTACATTAAATCTAGATAACATGTCTCCATAAATAGTTATAAATTTTTTTCTCCTGTGAACTTCTAAGACCAACTCTTTTTTTAGTATATGTGCTGCTGAAGCCAGCACTAAGATCTACTCTTATAGCAACTTTCAAATATGCAGTACAGTGTTATTAATTATAGTCACCATGCTGTACATCTCCATGACTTAAAACTTACAACATATCTTATAACTTATTTTATAACAAAAGGTTTGTGTCTTTTGAGCTTCTTGACCCATTTTGCCCAATCCCTGACCCCAATCTCTGGCAACCATCAATCTATTCTCTGTTTCTATGATTCTTTTTTTTTAAGATTCCACATGTAAGTGAGAATATATGGTGTTTATCTTTTTCAGTCTGACATATTTCACTTAGCTTGCTGCCCTTAAGTTTAATCAGTGTTGTTACAAGTGGCAAGATTTCCTGTTATTATGGCTGGGTAATATTCTACTATATATGTGCACCATATTTTCTCTATCCATTCATCCATCAATGGACATTCCAGTTGTTTCCATATCTTGGCTATTGTAAATAATGATGCAGTGAACATGGGGGTGCATATATTTTTTTGAGGTAGTGTTTTTGTTTTCTTTGGGTAAATAACCCAGAAGTAGAATTGCTAGATCATATGGTAGTTCATTTTTAATTTTTTTAGGAACCTTAGTACTGTTTTCTATGGTGGCTGTACCAATTTATATTTCCAACAGTGCACAAAGGTTCCCTTTTCTCCACCTTCTCATCATCACTTACTTTTTCTAGTCTTTTTCATAACGATCATCCTAACAGGTGTGAAGTGATTCAGCATTGTGGTTTTGATTTAAATTTCCTGATTTTTAAAAAAATTACATATGTTAGTCACCATACATTATGTCATTAGTTTTTGATGTAGTGTTCCAAGACTCATTGTTTACATATAACATCTAGTGCTCCATGCAATATATGATGATGATTTCTTTTGCTATACAGAAGCTTTGTAGTTTGATGTAGTCCCACTTGTCTATTCTTGCTTTTGTTACCTTTGCATTTGGTGTCGAATCTAAAGAGTCACCACTAAGACTACCTTCATTTTTTTTCTTGGAGTTATATGGTTTCAGTTCTTATGTTCATGTCTTTAATTCATTTTGAGTTGATTTTTGACTATGGTATAAGACAGTGGTCCAGTTTCACTCTTGCCTCTGTCTGTCCAGTTTTTCCAACACCATTATTGAAGAGACTGTTCTTTCCCTATTGTATATTCTTGGGTCCTTTATTGTTGTGAATTAACTGATCATATATGTGTGGGTTTATTTCTGTGTTCTGTATTTTGTTCCACTGATCTCTGTGTCTGTTTTTATTTTATTTATGTGTCTCTTTTTTTTCTAGTACCATACTGTTTTGATTACTATAGTTTTGTAACATAGCTTGAAGTCAGGGAGCATGATACCTCTAGTTTTGTTCTTTCTCAAGATTGCTTTGACTATTGAGAGTCTTTTTTGGTCCCATACAAATCTTAAGATTGTTTGTTCTATTGTTGTGAAAAATGTCAGTGGAATTTTGGTAAGGATTACAATGAATCAGTAGATTTCCTTGTAGTATGGACACTTTAATGACACTGATTTTTTCAAATCCGTGAACATTGACTATCTTTCCATTTATTTATGTCTTCTTCAGTTTATTTCATCAGTGCATTATAGTTTTCAGTGCATGGATCTTCATCTCCTTGGTTAAATTTATTCCTAGGTATTTTATTCTTTTTTTTTTAAAAGATTTTATCCATTTATCCGACAGACAGAGATCACAAGTAGGCAGAGAGGCAGGCAGAAAGAGAGGAGGAAGCAGGCTCCCCGCCAGGCAGAGAGCCCGACGCGGGGCTCGATCCCAGAACCCTGGGACCACGACCTGAGCTGAAGGCAGAGGCCTTAACCCACTGAGCCACCCAGGCACCCCGGTATTTTATTCTTTTTGATGCAATTGTAAATGGGATTGTTTTCTCAATTTCTCTTTTTGAGAGTTTGTTATTAGTGTGTAAAAATGCAACAGATTTTTGCATATTGATTTTGTACCCTGATAGCTTGATTTTTAAGTTCTAATTATTTAGTAATATAGTACGTGGGCCTCATTTTTTTTCTTTTGTCCCAGAACCTACAAAAGTTAGAAGGAAGCCTAATAAAAACTATATTAAATAAAGTTATACCAGTTAAATCCCTATCTTGACTCTTAATTTAATAGAAAGGTTTTATTATTGGTTATTTATTATTACAGTTTCATATGATGCTGGTTATTCTGCTCCTTTAATTTGCTTTTTGATTAATTTCTTAGCGGGAGTATTTCCTTAAGTAAATGTTAGGAAGAGTTCATAATTGTTATATTTTCTGTATTAAGGAGTATCTAGGAAGGTCTTTTTGTTGTCCCCACATATAATCTTTCACCTGTCCACTAAGTTCTTATGTCACTATCTTTTATTCTAAAATGTTTCAGTTGTTTTTATATTTGAAAAAGATATACTGATGCCAATATTATTTTTTCCTATTTCATTCAATTCATTCAACAATTACTTATTGTGAGTCTGCTATGTCTGTGTCTAGTGGGGATAACTTGATTTCTCCTCCCTGGATATTTATAATTTTGTTTTTTGAAATTTCCTTATTTTTAGTTTTTATGTTTATCTCTTTACCATTTTCTTCTGAGTTTAGGAGAATTTCTCTAGCTGGTCTCATTAATGTTCATGATATTTCTGAAGTATGTAATCTGCTTTTTCTGTAACTATTCAGCTCTTGCCTTTCATTTAAAAGGGATTTTTCCCAATAGCAGTGTTCTCTCTTTATAGAAACAGTGTCTTCTTAAAGATCTTTGAGATTATAAATTGATAATTTATTTATTTAAAAATCTGTTTTATAAAAGAATATTTGCTTTATTCCTCATTCATTCAACAAGTATTTACTGAACACACATTATGTGTCAGGCATTGTTCTAGGCACTGGAGATATATCAGTAAACTAAAGAGATTTTATATTGGTAAATGATATGAGCTAAAGGGAATTTTAAATCCTTCACTTTATGGAGTTTACATCCCAATGGGGAAGAAAACATTAGTGAAGAACATAATGTTTTGAGGGTAACACAAACATTCACATTTTCAGTGACTTGCTGGAAAGACTCACAGGACTCAGGGGTAGTTGAAATTTAATAGTTTTGATACTTATTTGAGCTCTAATTTTCTTCTATATGTTTTTTCCTTTTTCTTTCTTCTTCTCCCCCCCCCCAAAATAAGCCTCTGGCAACATCAGCTTAAACAAGAATATAACAGAAATAAATTGACTGCATGTTTAAAAATCTCAAAGGACTTAAGATACTCACAGTTGAAAATGAATTAAAAGAAGGAAGTATTCCTCCAAATTGTAAAAATGGCCAGTTTGAAATTATGCTTTTAAGAAACAATTTTAATGTCATGATGAATTTTGAAACAGAGTTGATATTCTATGGGAATAACTAGAGACTCCTTAAAATATTTGTAATATTACCCAATAGCATCTCGGTTTTGTATTAAACTTTTGGAAATTTTAATGAAAATGTTAGTAATTGCAGTCAGAAAATCTTTAAAGATGAAAATCTTTATCCCATGTAAATAGAAATTGCATATGACTTCTGTTATGTTATGCTACAAAGCTTCTCAAAATTGTCACATTGTTTAATTCCCAGCTGGAGGATTGGAGCCAGCTGAAGCCAAAGCTGTAAACTATAGTAGATGAAATTCGTATTTACTGCCCAGAACTTCCGTATTTGGTGACTTTTTTACATTCTTGTTGTGAGTACCCACTAATCCTCATTTAATTATAGATATACAGTACTTGTATATAGCCCCCTATATAAAGACCTGCTTACAGATAAAGAATAAATAGTAGTAGATAGCCCGAAGTTTACTTAAAGAAGTAAACTGGTGTTTGTATCTTTAGGGTAAATACCCAGTAGTGCAATTGCTGGGTCATAGGGTAGTTCTATTTTCAACATTTTGAGGAACCTCCATGCTGTTTTCCAGAGTGGTTGGACCAGCTTGCATTCCCACCAACAGTGGAGGAGGGTTCCCCTTTCTCCACATCCTCTCCAGCATCTGTCATTTCCTGACTTGTTAATTTTAGCCATTCTGACTGGTGTGAGGTGATATCTCATTGTGGTTTTGATTTGTATTTCCCTGATGCCGAGTGACGTGGAGCACTTTTTCATGTGTCTGTTGGCCATCTGGATGTCTTCTTTGCAGAAATGTCTGTTCATGTCCTCTGCCCATTTCTTGATTGGATTGTTTGTTCTTTGGATGTTGAGTTTGCTAAGTTCCTTATAGATTTTGGATACTAGCCCTTTATCTGATATGTCGTTTGCAAATATCTTCTCCCATTCTGTCAGCTGTCTTTTGGTTTTGTTAACTGTTTCCTTTGCTGTGCAAAAGCTTTTGATCTTGATGAAATCCCAATAGTTCATTTTTGCCCTTGCTTCCCTTGCCTTTGCCGTTGTTCCTAGGAAGATGTTGCTGCGGCTGAGGTCGAAGAGGTTGCTGCCTGCGTTCTCCTCAAGGATTTTGATGGATTCCTTTCTCACATTGAGGTCCTTCATCCATTTGGAGTCTATTTTCGTGTGTGGTGTAAGGAAGTGGTCCAATTTCATTTTTCTGCATGTGGCTGTCCAATTTTCCCAGCACCATTTATTGAAGAGGCTGTCTTTTTTCCATTGGACATTCTTTCCTGCTTTGTCGAAGATTAGTTGACCATAGAGTTGAGGGTCGATTTCTGGGCTCTCTATTCTGTTCCACTGGTCTATGTGTCTGTTTTTGTGCCAGTACCATGCTGTCTTGATGATGACAGCTTTGTAATAGAGCTTGAAGTCCGGAATTGTGATGCCACCAACTTTGGCTTTGTTCTTCAATATTCCTTTGGCTATTCGAGGTCTTTTCTGGTTCCATATAAATTTGAGGATTATTTGTTCCATTTCTTTGAAAAAAATGGATGGTATTTTGATCCGAAGGGGCACGTGTACCCGAATGTTTATAGCAGCAATGTCTACAATAGCCAGACTATGGAAAGAACCTAGATGTCCATCAACAGATGAATGGATCAAGAAGATGTGGTATATATACACAATGGAATACTATGCAGCCATCAAAAGAAATGAAATCTTGCCATTTGCGACGACGTGGATGGAACTAGAGCGTATCATGCTTAGTGAAATAAGTCAATCGGAGAAAGACAACTATCATATGATCTCCCTGATATGAGGACATGGAGAAGCAACATGGGGGGGGAGGGGGATAGGAGAAGAATAAATGAAACAAGATGGGATTGGGAGGGAGACAAACCATAAATGACTCTTAATCTCACAAAACAAACTGGGGGTTGCTGGGGGGAGGTGGGATTGGGAGAGGGGGAGCGGGCTATGGACATTGGGGAGGGGAGGCGAACCATAAGAGACTATGGACTCTGAAAAACAACCTGAGGGTTTTGAAGGGTCAGGGGTGGGAGGTTGGGGGAACAGGTGGTGGGTGATGGGGAGGGCACGTTTTGCATGGAGCACTGGGTGTTGTGCAAAAAGAATGAATACTGTTACGCTGAAAAAATTAATAAAAGGGGGAAAAAAAAAAAAAGAAGTAAACTGGTGATTTTTTTATATACCTTTGAGAAATTTTAAAAAATAAAACAAAAAAAAAACCCAAACAAGTTTTCTTTGCTGCTATCAGTGATCACAGAAGGCAGATATCTAAAAATACAACATCCTACACTTTGCATCAACTCAATAGCCGCTTTCATAATATTGTCATGAATTACTGAGCCAAAAAAAGGCCCTGTTCATTACCTAGTTTGGTTCCTTTATTTATGGAGGTGATGGTGGTGGGTGGTTGGTGAGCGTGGAGGGTGGACTGAGGCCCAGAAATGATGCAGTTTTGCCAGCCTCACACGTGTAGTGTCGGTGCCTGATTGAAAGCCAGACTGCCGGGATCGCACAGAACCCAGCCTTGTGAAAAGCCGTGTATCAAGTGCTGATTAAGTGCACACGCTCTGGAGTCAGACCTTCTGGGTTTAATTCTGACTCCAGCTCAACTGTTGCTATTTATTTAACCTGTGCCTCAGTACCTGTACCTATCATATTCTTAGTGAGAAGATTAAATGAACTTAATGAAATATAAGATAGCCTGGCGTGGTGAGCGCTAGATTAGCGCTCACCACGCCAGGCTATCTTAAATTTCATTAAGGTAATAACATCATGTTGCCTCGAGGAGGCTGGTATGCTCTGCCTTCTGACCTATATTTAGAATCATTTCAGCGATTAGTAGTTTCAGCCTGTACCGTGGTGTTCTATGCTAATTTTTCAGCCCACTAGAGAGGTTATTCCTGTTGACCCATAACTCGACCCATGGGCTCAATGCCATTAGACCCACCATAAAAAGGAGCATTGGGCTATGTACTTATATATGTTAAACTGAAGTTCATGTAAGTCGGCTCTTTAAGTATTGGGTAGAGAGTCCTTTGGAAGAATTTTTCCTGCTTGTTTCCAGGGAAACAGCCATTTAGTTTACTTGATATTTCCCTAATGGACCCTATTAGGGTGATGAAGTCACACTTGACTTTGGTTTTTTTGCACCTCCTAATTGTTGCTGCTGTGGCTGAAACAGCTGGAGAGCAACATGCTCTCCAGCCTGCTTGACTGTGAAGACTGCTTAAATAAATGCGACTAGAACTATGTATTTGTTCTTTCTGGTCTGGTTGGCAGACATTTCATCTCTGTTAAACCATGAACTTCTTGTTTTAGGAATTATTCAAGTGGTCCAAGAAATGTAGTACTGTGATTTTTCCCCCCAGTGGTTGTGAGTTATAGTTGACATGGATGCTAAATTGTTTTAATCTTGACATATCATTAAAAGAAGTTTCCATAGTACCACCTCGGTGCGATTTTTTTTTTTTAAAGAAATACTGCCCCCTTGTGTTGTATACGATACGCTCTTGAATGAGGGTAATTTTAGAAAGAAATGCTTGTAAATTCTTGTAAATGCTTGCAAATTCTCTTAATTCTCCTTAAGTATAGTAGATCTCATTTAGAAAGAAAGTTAAATGCAAAAACAATGAATACTGTTACGCTGAAAAAAATAAATAAAATGAAAAAAAACCAAAAAACAAACTGGGGGTTGCTGGGGGGAGGTAGGGTTGGGGGGGGTTATGGACATTGGGGAGGGTATGAGCTATCATGAGTGCTGTGAAGTGTGTAAACCTGGCGATTCATAGACCTGTACCCCTGGGGATAAAAATACATTATATGTTTATAAAAAAAAATTGGAAGGGGAGGCGAACCATAAGAGACTATGGACTCTGAAAAACAACCTGAGGGTTTTGAAGGGTTGGGGGTGGGAGGCTGGGGGAACCAGGTGGTGGGTAATAGGGAGGGCACGTATTGCATGGAGCATTGGGTGTTGTGCAAAAACAATGAATACTGTTACGCTGAAAAAAATAAATAAATTAGAAGTAAAAAAAAAGAAAGTTAAATAATGTGTATTGTGTATAATACCTTAAGATATTAACAAGTAGTAACAGAAAAAAAATACTTTCTTTTAATCTAGTATTGTAGGGAGTGGCATAAAGTTGCATTTTAGAAAGTTTATAATCTATCTTGAGTGAAGTTTCTTTGTGTCTTTGTTTTGGTCTTCACACACCATTTTTACTGGAAGAAATACTACTACTGAATACTGAATAATACTGAATACTATCACTTAATTGACCTTTAATAGTGTTTTACAGGTGACAACTTCTGTTCATGTGATCTCATTTATTCCTCACATTAACTGTGTGGGAAGAGGTATTACTATTATTTTTCCCACCTTATAGAAGAAAAAAATCCATAAAGAAAGTTGAATAACTTACCTAAATTTATACATTTAGAAAGTGTGATTGGTAAGAACATAAGGAAAATTTTAAGTAATGTACCCCTACTCATACAATTAAGGTCTTTTGGCTTTAAATGCTGAGTCCTTCGTATTATACAGCACCAATTGCTAAGACATTCAAAAGTCAGTATAACAATCTTATGCTTAAATTTTAGAATCAGAATTTTTAAACCATCATCAAACTGAGGCTCTGTCACAGTTTCACAGTTTCATATTCTGTATTTACCTCTTTGATTTATGAAACACAACATTAGATTGCTATTAATGTCATTTGGTAAATTTAATTTGTGGACTAGTCAGCATTATGAAAGAGTGCCAAAAAAGAAAAAAAAATCATATAAGCTTACTTCTGTTCTGTGATTGGAAGTACATTTTATAGTTCAGAGAATTTATTTGAGCTGAAAAAGTTACTCTGAGGGAAATGTACCAATAATATATGCCACCCAGGTGCCCCTCCAGTCTGTTTGCTATTCACTTACATGTATTTTGTGCATAAGGAAAATAATGTATTACTTTTGAGGTCATGTGTAGGATTCATATGCAAGTATCCCATTTACTGCTTTTTTCACTCAAAAATATATGGGATATATTTCCATACAAATGCATATAGACTTTATTTACATTTATTTTAATTGCTGCAGAGCGCTTCATGGTATTACTAGAATTTAATTCTTGCATCACTGGTGATTGTTTAGAAGGTTTCTTACTTTTGACCATTATAATGATACAGGAATTACTTTTTTTTTTTTTTGCATGTCTCTTAGAGAACATTCATAACTGCTTTACTAGGATAGAGGCCTAAAATTGGAATCGCTGTGTCAAAGGTGTTTAGTTTGATCTATATGGCTAATATGACCTCCAAAAAGCCATTATATGTTTATATTTTGACAAAGCATGCAAGGCAGTGTTGCTAGAGTGTCTATTCTCAACACTCACCTTAAAGCTAAATCTTTAATATATTTTTTGCCAATGGATTGGGTGAAAAATTTTATTTCATTGTAGCTTTAATTTATATTTTCCTGATTACCGGTGAGGGTGAGAAATTTAACATCTATTTGTCATATTTTTTCTTCTAAGAATTGTTTGTTCATATCTTGATCCTTTTTTTCTCTTGCATTTTTTGGCTTTTCATTACTGATGTATAGGAATTCTTTTTATACTTAGTTTTTCCTTGTGTTTTATATATTGTAGACTTTTCTTTGTGTACTTTAAAAATGAGGTTATGTGGTCCTTTTTTGGGCAGATTTTATACATTTTTTATATTCAAATGTTAGTCTTTCTTCTTATAAAGGCTGTGGTTTAGTCTTCCTTAACACGGTTTTGTTTCCTTTGGCTTTTGTGTTTGACCTTTTATGACAATAAAGTTATTGTCCAATTTTTTTAAAGGTTTATTTATTCATCTATTTGACAGAGAGATAGAGGGCACAAGTAGGCAGAGAGGCAGGCAGAAGGAGAGGGAGAAGCAGGCTCTCCACTGAGCAGGGAGCCCTAAGCAGGGCTTGATCCCAGGATCCTGAGATCATGAGATCATGACCTGAGCTGAAGGCAGATGCTTAGCTAACTGAGTCCCCCAGGTGCTCCTCTCCATTTATATTTTTGATACAGTTGGATATCTAATTGTAAAGAAAAGTTAGCTGTTAACCTTATAGCGTACTAAAAATAAACTTCAGATGGAATAAAGAGGTAAATGTGAAAGGGATGTGATGTGTCTTTTTATATTTCTTATTGGAATCTTTCTTGGGTATCTTATTTTTGTTCTGTTGTCAGTGAAATGTACTTTTCTTTATTTATAGCTGATCATTGCTGGTATATTAGTGAACTATTAATAGTGTATGTGTTTTGATCTTGTATTGATCCCCTGTGGAACTCTCATTAATGCTAATGATTTCTCAGCTGATCATCTGAGAATTAAGATTTCCTCCATAAATAATGATGTTTGTCTCTTCTTCACAATCTCCCCCCACCCCACACTATTGGGGACTTTTAGTATAGTTTGTAAAGCAGAATTGCTAGATGACTTTGTGCTCTGTTCTTGACTTTAACAGGAATGCTTCTAATGGTTATCATTAAATGGATTCCTATGTATATACTTCACCATATTAAGGACTTTTAGTTTGTATTTTACTAAGCACTTTTACAAGAGCTTTTAGTAAGCCTTTCTTTTCTTGACATAATTATGTGATCTCTGATTATATTTTTTGATCTATGATATGATAATATAATGAATTACATTAATTGGTTTGTTAAATTGAACCACTCTGGCATTTCTGGGTTAAGATTCAACTGGTCAAGATAAGTTTTTTTTTTTAATGTACACTCTTGATTTAATTTGCTAATTTATTTATTGCATTTGCATCTAGGTCCTTAAATTTGTTTCCTTTCTTGAGCTATCCTGTTCGATCTTCGCATCACAGTAATGATCCCTTTGTAGAATAACTTAAAGATGCTTTATTTAATTAATTTATTAATTTATTTTTCAAGATTTTATATATTTATTTGACAGAGAGAGAGAAAGAACTCACAAACAAGCAAGAGGAGAGGCAGGCAGAGGGAGAAGCAGGCTCCCCACTGAGCAGGGAGCCTGATGCAGAGCTTGATCCCAGGGCTCCGCGATCATGACCTGAGCAGAAGGTAGATTCTTATCCAACTGAGCCAACCCAGGCACCTCAATTGAAAAATGCTTTAAAAAGCTATTTATTTTATTTTCTGGAAAAGAACACTTGTGTATATGGTAATTATTTATTGAAGATTTGGTAAAACTTCTGATTGTTCTTACTTCTTGAGAGATAGACATTTGACCACTTTTATAATTTATTCTTTGATTATTGACCTATTCAAAATTTCTTCATTAGGTTGGGATAATTTTAGCACTTTGTATTCATCCAAAAATTATTCACGATCAAATTGATTGCAAGAAATGATGAGACTTAGCGTTTTATTACTACTTCAGGTGTATTTTCTGTATCTGTAGTTATATTTCCTCTAGCATTTATGACATTTTTTTTATATTTATTTTTATTTGTTTATTTACAGCATAACAGTGTTTATTGTTTTGGCATCACACCCAGTGACATTATTTTGATCACACTTGCAAAGGTTTTTAAGTTTTAGTTTATTCACCTGTTCAAAAAGGTGGACTCTAGTTGTATTAATGAGATTATTTCCATTTCTATTTTTATCTTTATTCATTTATTTTATCTTTTGTTGTAACTTGTTTTTATCATTCATTGTTATTAGCTACTGGGATTTTAATGTCATTTCACTCATTTTCCTTTCTCTTGATTTCCAACAACTACAGTTGAGGCCAAGTATCTTCCTCATATTATTGCTTTAGCTTACATACACAGATTTTGATGTGCAGTGTTCTTTTCATTTATTTCTAAATAATTTAAAATTTCTGTTTCTTTCCTTCCTTCTCTTTCCTTTTCTCCCTCCCTTTCTTCCTCCTTACTTCCTTTGATTCACTGTCTCCCTTTCTTTTCTTTCTTTCCTTTTTCTTTCTTTCATTTACTCTCCCTCTTTTCTTTTTCTCTCCCCCCTCCTCTCTCCTTTTCTTTCCTTCTTTCTATCCTTCCAACCATTCATCCTTTCTTCCATCTTTCTGTCCTCCCTTTCTCCTTCCTACCCTCCCTCCCTTCTTTGCTTTCTCCCATACTTCTTTCCTTCCCTCCTTAGATGCTTATGAGGGAGTGCCCTCGGGATCAACATCTGTGGAAGGAAGGGAAAGGAAACTGGAGGCACTGGAGCTGTAATGCAGGTTTGGTGATGGCCCCAGATGACCCCACCCGGAGCTAAATCGCTTGCCAGAGTTGTTCCAGGTTTGTCCAAAATCACAGCCTTTATATATCCCTGCCTTGATCAGTCATTGTGTGGACTGCTTTTTGACTTGGAGTAAGGTGCTTCTCTTTAACTGTGCGCTCCCTGGAGGAGCCAATAGATGAAGGCTGTCAACTGACAACTCTCTAGTTGTTGGAGCATCTAGACCTTCCATGAAGGGGACACTGTGTGGTGCTTCATCTCATTCACCATAGTTTCCTGCATTCTTGACACGTTTTCTGCTCACCATTCCCTCTCTTCCCTTCCTCCGGGGAAATTTTAATTCTTGAGGTGCATCCTTTAGAATTTGCTTATTTAATTAGAATAATGTGTATTTAATTTCTCCCTTATTCTTTTTTTTTTAATTTTTTTTTAAATTTTTTTTAAAGATTTTATTTTATTTATTTGACAGTGAGAGAGAGAGATCACAAGTAGGCAGAGAGGCAGGCAGAGAGAGAGGAGGAAGCAGGCTCCCTGCGGAGCAGAGAGCCCGACGCGGGGCTCGATCCCAGGACCCCGAGACCACGACCAGAGCCGAAGGCAGCAGCTTAATCCATTGAGCCACCCAGGCGCCCCTCTCCCTTATTCTTAAGTTGGGTACAAAGGTCTCGCTAAGTGTTCTGTGTTTTTTCCTCACAACACTTTGAGGTATGATTGCATTGTTTTCTGAGTTGCTACTGTTTAGAAACCTCCTGTCAGCTTAATTGTCTTTCCTTTTTATGTAGTCTTTCTTCTTTCTGGCTGCTTTTAAGATTTCCTTTTGTATTTAGTATTTTGCTACTTCACTCTAAAAGTGGATTTCTTTTCATCAGTCTTGTTTATGCTGCCTTTCCTGCATCTGTCTCTTCTCCATTAAAAAAAAATTCTAGACATAGGCTACATCTTTTTGTTCTGTTACTTCTGCCTTTTGTTTCCATTCTCTATTTCCCATCTTCTTTTCTCTCTTTAAATTTGATATACATTCAAATCTCTAGAAAGTTGCAAATATAATAAAAATCACTACCATACAGCTTTTAGCAGGCTTTTCACTAATAGTTAATATTTTGACCCACTTGCTTTATCATTAGTACTTTCTTTCTTTCTTTTTAAAGATCTATCTATGTATTTGAGAGAGAGAGTGAGAGCATGAGGGGCAGAAGGAGAGGAAGTCTTAAGCAGACACTGTGCTGAGTCACAAAGCCTGTTGGGGGGCTTGATCTCCTGACCTGGAGATCACAACCTGAGCCAAAACCAAGTGTCAGATGGTTAACTGACTGCACCACTCAGGCTCCCCAACATTAGTACTTTCTGTGTGTGTGTGTGTGTGTTTGCATATTTTTATTACTATAGCTGCAAAATACATTTTTTCTATAACCTAGTGACATTAAACGCAAATGGATTCTGTGAGTCAGGAATTCGGATGGGGTGCCATGGGCATGTTTGTGTCTGTTCATGATGTCTGGACGACTCAAAGGTTAGATGCTAGAATCATCTGCAGACTCTTCACCCACATGCTTGCCCATTGATGTTGGCTAAAGGCTGGTGAAGACTCAATTTCTGTCCATGTGGTCTGTGTGGTCTCTTTCTATCTCAAGAATTGAGTCCTTTCACCTTGGACTTATTAATGTCATCTTCTTATATGTTTTTCTATTTTTCTTTTGTCCTTCTTATCTTTTTGTCTACCTTTTGTGGATTGTTTTTAATTACACCTTTTAGGAAAACTTCCTCTGTGTATGAAAACTACATGCTCCATTTATCTTCATACCCCAAGTTTTTGAAACACATGTAAGATCAATGCATAAGCTTATGGTCTTCTGACAGGGTGTAAAATCAATCTGAAGAAAAACCTAAGCACTTTTATTATCTTTTCTCTCCTACCTCCTATTACTAATGTTAAGATCATCTGGTGTTATAAATCAGATTGCCAGTACTTCTATTTGTGTTATACTTCAATAATTATTTTGGCTAGATTAAGTACATATGTTCTAAGTAATTTTAGAAGGATAGATAAAATAGACAGGTAGCCTGAAATCCAAAAGAGAGTTCTCAGGAGTCCTTTCTGAGTTTGGGGTGCCTTAGTGAATGGATGTTCTTCATAGTAGAGACCCTGAGGGATAAAGCAGGAACTTTGACTTTTCCCAATTACCTAAAGTCAGCACCTCATTGCTTCAGCCTCTATTCTCCTCTCAAATATCTCTGGGGAGAATGTTCTGTTGGGTAGAGCGTATAATCTTCCGATCACATTTGTAATTGCCAGTAGGCTTCTTATCTCTATATCTACTGCTAAGTTTGCTTTATTTCATAGAGCGAACTCTTAGAAATGTTTTTCTTTATAAATATTTGATCTAAAGTAGAAAACTGTACCACACATAGAAACAAACTTATTTCAGTAATAATGTGTAAGAGCTTAATTCATTTATGCCTGTGTCCTCAGTGTTATCTAAGAAAACTTCTTAAAATATATCTGTCTCAGTTTTCTTATAGATAAAATTGGAAAAAACAAGAAAGCTCTAACTTCAAGGTTGTTATGAAGACTAGATATAATGTTAAGTACAAAGCATGGCAGAAAGTAGATTCTCATGAATGTGGTAGTTTGTATTATATCCCTTATTCTAGTACCACCCCCACCCCTATGAAGCTCTTAGAGTTATTTCCTGTGAACACGGATAACATTGTGGGAGTCCATCTGTTGAGAGAATACTGACCCACTCTGATTTGTTATAGGCTTGGGTATCCAACTAAACAACTAGCTACTCCCTCCCTCTCTCCCTTCTTTCTCACTTGCTGTTTATTCTACCACCCATTTATCCTTTTATTTACAATTTAGTGCCCTGTGCTATACTCGATACATGATAGGTACTCATGAGTAATTGTTGAATAACGAACTTGATGCTTTTCCAAAATGATTTGAGGTATCTATTTTTACTTATTTGTCTTTTCCATTTTTATTTACATTTTATCCAGTACCTAAAAATATGACAAACAAGTAAAGATTACAATTGTGTCATGTATACAGTGTATTAATTTATCTGAAAATATTAAAACTCCTAGATATGGTAAAATCCAACCATTTTATTATTTTTTTTTAATAACTGATAATATTGAGACTCATGTCATGAAGTAATTTACCAGAGGCTTCAGAGTAAGTTAGTCCTAGAGCCTTATTTTTAACCTAGGATGCTTGGTTATTAAGTCAATCCCAGAACACTTGGGTATATTTTCCAACCAATTTGGAGATCAGGGAGGCAGAGTTTTATTACCTGTTGTCCATTGTCCATCCATTCTCCCTTCCTTCCTCTCTCCAACACAATTCCCCTTCATGTATTCATGCATATACCAGTATTCTGTTTTCTCCATTGCTCTTGGGAATTGAGCTAGAAACTATGTTTGTAATTACACTATAATTTGGAAGAGACAAAAATATACTATGAGTTATTTTTCCAATTTAGGGTGGAACTACATTTGAATAATTTGCAGTTTAGTAACAAGGTCATGTAGTTTGTACTTGTTTCATTTGTATTACAGAAACATACTTTGTAAACACAGCATACGTTGTCTACTTAAACCATAGTGGGCAAGTTTGGGATTCATAATCAAATAAGGATTGCATTAAGACCTCCAAAAAATATATATTTCATTGACTTTGTATTCTAAAGCTCTTTTTTTTTTAGATGATTTATATCTGGCAAAAGATGTGAGGTTCTGATTGAAAAGCAATCAGATGAGAGCCTTATGCATTTGGTAATACTGTGTAATCTGATAAGCTTTTCCTAGCTTACCTCCACTAAGTGCGGTGGACAGGAATACAGTTTCCTAGGAGGAGATGAGCTGTAATTTATTCTAATGTCAAGGACAAATTTATGCTGCAGTTTCCAGTACAGAGAACTTAACAAAAAGAACCATCTTTTTAAAAATATGCAGAATTCCTTCGTTCCTTTTATTGACTATCCTAATGCTCTTTTATTTTTCACAAAGATCTCCAACCATTGGATTATAACTCTGTGATAAAATTATGGCTAAAGGCTTTCCTCCAGAGTATTTATGACAGGTGAACAAAATAAATTATTTCTGAAAGTAAAAAAATCAGTTACCCCTCTGCAAAACAGAAATTTGTCTGTTATATTCAGCTCCTCATTTTATGTTCATTGCCTTGGTTATAGGTACAGATGTAGACCTTTCTCCTCTGTGTCTCCATCCTTCATAAACGTGCATGCACTTCCCTGTGCGTACACCCATCTCCCCCCATCTCCTTCTTTGTGATTTATTGGTCCTTAGCCTTGTTTAGATCCTCTGGCCTAGGATCTCCCACTTGTGAGCCACACAGGTCAATGGTAGCTCTTTGACTACCCAAGTTTTGTATGTACAAGCTCCCTTTCTCTGGAGCTGTTTCTCCTTTGTCAACACATACTTTAATAGTAGGTTTGTTTTGAAGCTCAGCTCTCAGAGTAGGAGCTCTCACTTTGCTCAGTTGCCATTAGTTAATCTTTAAATTCACTACTACATGCTAAAGGAAAAAAGCTAGAAGATTGTATCTTATTTTTTGTAGCATGTGAATTTTCATATATGAATTTGTAATCTAACTTCTGGAAATGGAGCATGTCAGGCAGAAAGAGAGAGGCTGGAGAAAGAGGTTGCTTTGGACATTTGTATGGTCGGATGATAACCCTCAGGGCACTTGTTATATAGAGACTCTGGGAAATGTAGCTGTGTTGTTAAAATTTCACTATGAAACTGAGTCAGATACTATATCATTCAAAGGGGAAGTCTCCACCTTCCTTTCGCCCAACCCACTGTCTTATGGATTATATTACAGTTTAAGCTTTCATTGTTTCACCCTGGCTATGGGTCAGGCCTCTGAAATTCTGACCGGTTTTCCAACCTTATTTTCTCCATTTCACATCTTCATCCTCAGCTCTTCAATGATATTTATTCAATTTAAATCTATCATTTTAAAGGTCTGAAATGTTCACAATCACCTATTAATGTTGTGATCATGTCAAGTCGGTCTGTGATGGAATTAATATAGGTTGTGCATGTGGATAATTCCAGTAACGAAAAGACTTTATTTATTTTTTTCCCCATAGATTTAGATAATTTCCTTAATGCTCCACTTCAATTTTGCTTGTAAGGGAAACATAAGGTATAAAGTCTGAAGATTTAAGAGGCTATATGGGCAGTGATGTGCCAAATTTCAGGGTGTGAAATTCTGAATGTGCCAATTTCAGGGTCAGGAAAATAATATTATTTTTAATTAGCAAAAACATACAAAATTTACATGTATTCTTGTGAGATGTTCATAATATTGTTTAAAAGAATATTTAGTGTATAATCTATTTAATAATTAATAAGATAATATTATTTAAAATATCAAAACTTTGGATGCATGCCACATGCTTAATATGAGTGGGAGGTTAAGAAAATGATATACTGTTACGCTGAAAAAATAAATAAAATGGAAGAAAAAAAAAGAAACGAAAAAAAAAAAAAAAGAAAATGATATACTTACTCTGTGGAATATATTTAGCTTTAAATTGTTTTTTTTTTTTACATCTTTTTTTAAAAAAATTATTTCTTATTTTTTTATAAACATATAATGTATTTTTATCCCCAGGGGTACAGGTCTGTGAATCGCCAGGTTTACGCACTTCACAGCACTCACCATAGCACATACCCTCGCTTTAAATTGTTTTTGAACAGTTTTTATTCACGCCAACTTGTGTCTATTAAGTGAAAAAAATAAAGTTGTAAGTAATGATTTAAAATACATGAGAAAATGAGAAACATCCAAAATATTTATAGGAGTTACCTTTTGATGACATTTCCATTGGTCATAATGCTCTGCTTTAAGTTTGAAATTTTCAGCCTTTTTTTTTTTTAAATTATTGTGTTTAGTGGTCTGGTATGAAGTCCCAAGTCTTACATGGTTAGGAATTGAATAGCTTTTCAAGTGAGTGGTCAAAAAAATCAGGTTTTATGGTTGGAACCATCTTTTAAAAAAGTTCCAGACTCTATACAGCTATTTTAAATAGCTATGTGCACTTGAAAAGACTATGTATTCCTTATTTGTTGGATATCACTTAAGATAAGTTGATAGAGTTTTTCAAAGCTTTTATCCTTACTGTTTTTTTTCCCATCTGTTTTTACCAAATACTAATAAGATTGTCTGTCAACCTTTTGTTTTAGCCATTCTATTAGTATGTAGTGTATCTTACCCTTGGTTCTAATTTGCATTTCCATGATGACTAATGATGTTGAACATCTTTTCAAGTGCATATTGATAGTTTTTCTTTTGCATCAGTATTTTGAAGGAAGTGTTTGTGTTTGAGAATGAAAAGAAACCAGGGCCCTCAATTTTCTTTCTTTGCACTAGTATTCTAGTTTCCTGCCATCCTCTGCTGGCTGTGCCTTAAAGTAGTGCTGCTAAAGAAGAAATAAAAAAGGAAACTCTGTGCTTGTATTGAATTAATTCATAAAGCTTGGGGGTGGAGAAGTTAACCTCTGTGCACAAGACTCCCTTCTGATTAACAAATAGCTATAGATCCTGCATCCTTGGGAGAGTGGATCCTATTATTACAGGTATAAAACTATCACTGCTCTCTGTGCATCTCTATAGATTTCAAGACTTAAAGTCTGTCATTGCCTTAAAATAAATCCTGCAGGTACTCAGGTTTTTAACATAAAAGTATGGAATGAGCTCTTATATTACATGGAGTGTTCTGAATTATTTTAAAAATATGTTCTCTTTGAACAGTATGTTTGTACTCTGTGAATTTTTTTTTTAATTGGGAGATGTTAGATATATTTAAAAAGATTTACAAGGTGCTATTGTAACAGTGTAAATTAGAACTTGTTAGATGCATTTTCTCTTTTCACAAGGTTAGTGCCATTCAAATAACAGAGTTTTTGGTTTGTAATTTTTTCTCTAAGTAGACGTTCATGTATGTAAACACAAAAGACATAAAAATAAAATTCTATGAAATTTTAAGCTCTCTTACTAGAAATATTTTTAGATATATTTATTTTCTCTCTCTCTCTCTCTCCATGTGGCTACACACACACACACACACACACACACACACACATTTGCTTACTAAGTAAACTTAGGCAAGGAAACCTGATATATAGACTTGAGTTCCTCTTTTATAAAGCAGAATAGTATTAATCTTGCTCTACAGTATTCTTGCAACAAATAGTAAAATGTATGGAATATTTATGTGATAGATTTTATGTGATAGATTTTATCACCTACAGAGCTGGGTCTCTCATAGATTCTTAAGGATTCTACCCCAGAGATTTTAAGGATGCTGTGGACTAATGAACATAAATATCAGAAAAAGTTCAAGGACCCTAAAGTAATACCTGGTCTCATCTCTGATTTTCATGGGATTTTAGGAGCTTTTTTGTGAACAAACTTGGATCATAGCCATCCGTTTATAGACAAGTCTAATGAAGAGCCTGGATTGGACAGAAGCCAGATTAGAGGGGAGGGCAAAGGAAACTCTGAAAGAAAAATCATACATCTAGGTCTAAGAAATCTCACCAGACTTTATATGAGGTATATGGGAAACAAATTTTGCCATCCCAAGATATGCCTCTTTGGCATATTGATTATTTATTTGTTTGGGTATTTGAGGTATAATTAACATGCAGTGTTATATTAGTTTCTGGTATACAATATAATGATTCAGCAATTTCATATATTACGCAGTGCTCATCATGGTAACTGTACTCTTAATCTCCTGTATTTTACCCATCCTCTCATGTAGTACCCCACCCCCCCCGCCCTTGTTCTCTGTATTTAAGAGTCTATTTTTTGGGGTTTTTTTGGTTTTTTTTTTTTTTTTGGTCTTTTATTTTTTTCTTAAGTTCTACATATGAGTGAATCATATGGTATTTGTCTCTTTTTTGGTGTGACTTATTTCACTTATACTTTCTAGGACCATCCATGTTGTTAAAAATGGCAAGGTTTAATTCCTTTTTATGACTAAATAATTTTCCACTATATTTTATACATCTTTTTTATTCATACATCTTTCAGTGGACATTTGGATTGTTCCATATCTTGGCTATTGTAAATAATGCAGCAATGAACATAGAAGTATTTATCTTTTTTTAAAAATATATTTATTTATTTAACAGAGACACAGAGAGAGCACAAATAGGCAGAGAGGCAGGTAGAGAGAGAGGAAGGGAAATCTTTGGGCTCCCGCTGAGCAGAGAGCCTAATGTAGGGCTCGGTCCCAAGACCCTGACATCATGCCCTGAGCCGAAGGCAGAGGTTTAACCCACTGAGCCACCCAGGTGCCCCAGAAGTATTTATCTTTTTGCACTAGTGTCTTTTGGGGTAAATATCCAGTAGTGGAATTACTGGATCATATGGTAATTCTATTTTTAATTTTTTGAGGAGCTTCCATATTATTTTCCACAGTGGCTATGCCAATTTGAATTCCCACTGGTAGTGCATTAAGGTTCCTTTTCCTCCACATCCTTGCCAACATTTGTTGTTTCTTTGTTTTTCATTTTAATCATTCTGACAGGTGTGAGATATCTCATTGTAGTTTTGATTTGCATTTTTTCCCCCATTTTCCTTATGATTAGTGATGTTGAACATCTTTTCCCGTGTCTATTGGTCATTTATATGTCTTCTTTGGAATGATATCTATTCATGTTTTCTGCCCATTTTTTAAATTTATATGGGGGTTTTTTGGTATTGAGTTGAGTTACATAGGCTCTCAAAATATTTTGGTATTAGCTCCTTACTAGGTATATCATTTGCAAATGTCTTCTCCCATTCAGTAGGTTGCCTTTTTGTTTAGTTGATGATATCCTTGGCTGTGCAGAAGCTTTTTATTTTAGTATAGTCCCAGTAGTTTAATTTTGCTTTTGTTTCCCTTGCCTGGGAAGTCGTGTATAGAAAAATGTTTCCATGGACAGTGTCAAAGAAAATGCTGCTTATGTTTTCTTCTAGTTTTTTGGATTCAGATCTCACAGCTAGGTCTTTAATCCATTTTGAGTTTCCTTTTGTGTATGGTGTAAGAAAGTGGTTCAGTTACATTTTTTTTTTGCATATACTTGTTCAATTTTTCCAGCACCATTTGCTGAAGACACTGTTTTTGTTATGAACTTGAATATGTTTTTGTTTGAATTTAAAGACACTGTTATGTATTCTTATCTCCTTTGCTGTAGATAAATTGACCATGTGTACATGAGTGTATTTCTGGGCTCTCTATTCTGTTCTGTTAATCTATGTGTCTATTTTTTGCCAGTGTCATACTGTTTTGATAATTGTGACTTTGCAGTACATCTAAAATCTCTGGGATTTTGATATTTTCAGCTTTGTTGTTCTTCCTTTAAACGGCTTTGGCTATTCAGAGTCTTTTATGGTTTAACATATTTTAGTGTTCTTTGTTCAGTTCTGTGTGAAATTTTGGTATTTTGAAAGGAATTGCATTAAATCTGCAGACTGCTTTGGATAGTGTGGACATCTTAACAATATTGATTCTTCCAACCCACGAGCATGGAATATCTTTCCATTTCTTTTTTTGTCATCTTCAGTTTATTTCATCAATGTCTTATAGTCTTCAGAGTGCAGGTTTTTCGCTTCCTTGAGTTTATTAGTTCCTTAAGTTTATTCATTGGTATTTCATTATTTTGGTGCAATTGTAAATGGGATTGTTTTCTTCATTTCTATTTCTATTACTTCATTATTAGTGTAAAGATATGCAACAAATTTCTGTGTATGAATTTTGTATCCTGTGACCTTACTAAATTCATTTATCATTTCCAGTAGTTTTTTGGTGGAGTCTTTAGGATTTTCTACATGTAGTAAAATGTCTTCTGCAAAGAGCGAAAGTTTTACTTCTTCCTTACCAATTTGGATGCATTTTATTTCTTTATGTAATCTGATTGCCCTTACTAGAACATCCAGTACTATGTTGAATAGAAGTGGTGAGAGTGGACATCCTTGTCTTATTCCTGATCTTAGACAAAATGCTCTCAGTTTTTCACTATTGAGGATAATGTTAGCTATGGACTTTTCATATATGGTCTTGTCTTTATTATGTTGAGGTATGTTCCCTCTAAACCTACTTTGTTGAAGGTTTTTTCATGAATGGATTTGTACCATGTCAAATGCTTTTTCTGCATCTATTGAGATGCTCGTATGTTTTTTGTTCTTTCTCTTTGTGAATATTGAACCACTCTTGCATCCTTGGGATAAATCCCACCTGAGTGTGGTGAATGATTTTTTTAATGTATTGTTGGATTTGATTTACTAGTATTTTGTTAAGGATTTTCACATCTGTGTTCATCACAAATATTGGCCTGTCGTACTGTTTGGTTTTGTTTTTGCTTTGTTTTGTTTTGTTCTGTTTTTTTTTTCTGTTGTTGTTTGTTTGTTTGGGGTTTTTTTTTTTTTGTTTGTTTGTTTTTTTTGGTGATGTCTTTATCTGGCTTTGGTATCAGGATAATGCTGGTTTCCTAAAGTGAATTTAGAAGATTTTCATCCTCTTCCTATTTTTTTTTTTAAGATTTATTTTTTTACTGAGATAGAGAGAGAGAGAGAGAGCGCATGCATGAGCATGAGTAGGGGGAGAGGGAGAGGGAGAGGGAGAGAGAATCCCAAGCAGACTCCCCACTGACCAGGGAGCCCAGTGCAGGGCTGGTTACCACAACCCATGAGATCACGACCTGAGTGAAACCAAGAGTCAGATGCTTAACCAACTGAGCCACATAATCACTCCCATCCTCTTCTATTTTTTGGAATAGTTTGGGAAGAATAGGTATTAACTCTTTTTTAAACTTTTGGTAGAATTCACCTATGAAACCATCTGGTCCCAGATTTTTGTTTGTTGGGAATTTTTTGTTTACTGATTTCATGTCATTGCTAGTAATCGGTCTGTTCAAATTTTCTATTTCTTTCTGATTCAGTTTTGGAAAGTTATTTGTTTCTAGGAATTTATCCATGTCTTCTAGATTGTCCAATTTGTTGGCATATACTTTTTCATAATGTTCTCTTTTAATCCTTTGTATTTCCATAGTGTTGTCATATCCCCTCCTTCACTGCTGATTTTTTTTTAAGATTTTTTTCATTTTATTTATTTTTTCAGTGTAACAGTATTCATTCTTTTTGCACAACACCCAGTGCTCCATGCAAAACGTGCCCTCCCCATTACCCACCACCTGTTCCCCCAACCTCCCACCCCTGACCCTTCAAAACCCTCAGGTTGCCCCAACCTCCCACCCCTGACCCTTCAAAACCCTCAGGTTGTTTTTCAGAGTCCATAGTCTCTTATGGTTCGCCTCCCCTCCCCAATGTCCATAGCCCGCTCCCCCTCTCCCAATCCCACCTCCCCCCAGCAACCCCCAGTTTGTTTTGTGAGATTAAGAGTCATTTATGGTTTGTCTCCCTCCCAATCCCATCTTGTTTCATTTACTCTTCTCCTATCCCCCTACTTATTTGAGTTTGCTCTTTCTTTCTTTCTTTCTTTTCTTGATGAGTCAGGCTGGAGTTTATCAATTTTATTGATCTTTTCAAAGAACCAGCTCCTTCTTTCATTGACTTTTTTTATTGTTTTATTTTTAGTTTTTATTTCATTTATTTGTGTTCTTTATTATATTCTTTCTTGTACTGGCTTTAGTTTTGTTCTCTTTTTATAGCTTATTTAGGTGTAAGGTTAGGTTGTTTATTTGAGATTTTTCTTGTTTCTTGAGGTAGGCCTGTATTGCCGTAATCTTTCCCCTTAGAACAGCTTTTGTTGCATCCTAAGGATTTTGGACTGCTGTGTTTTCATTTTTGCTATTCTCTACATATGTTTTGATTTCCTCTTTGTTTTCTTGGTTGTTCCATTCATTGTTTAGTAACATGTTATTTAGCCTTCATGCATATGTGTTCTTTCCAGATTTTTTCTTATAATTGATTTCTAGTTTCATAGTGTGTTTGGAAAAGATGCATGATATGATTTGTCTTTTTGAATTTATTGAGACTTGTTTTATGGCCTAACATGTAATGTGTTATGAAAAATATTTCTTTTTCTTTTTTTTAAGATTTATTTATTCATTTATTTATTTGACAGAGAGAGACACAGTGGGAGGGGGAACACAAGCAGAGGGAGTTGGAGAGGGAGAAGCAGGCTTCCCAATGAGCAGGTAGCCCAATGCAGGGCTCAATCCCAGGACCTTGGGATCATGACCTGAGCTGAAGGCAGATGCTTAATGACTGAGCCACCTGGGTGCCTTGTTATGGAAAATATTTCATGTGCACTTGAAAAGAATGTGTTTTTGAATAGGAAGTTCTGAATATGTCTGTGAGGTCCCTCTGATCTAATGTGTCATTCAAAACCACTGCTTATTTGTTGATTTTCTGTCTGGGTGATGCATCCATTGATATAAGTGAGGTGTCTTAAGTACCCTACTTTTATTGTGTTACTGTCAGTTTCTTCCTTTATGTTTGTTAATAGTTGCTTTATGTATTTAGGTACTTCATGTTGGTGCATTGATATTTATAATTGTTACAGCCCCTTGTTGGATTGTTTTCTTTGTCTTCTTTGTCTCTTATAGTCTGTATTTTAAAGTCTATTTGTCCAATATAAGTACTACTCCCCAGCTTTCCTTTCACTTCCATTTGTATGTAAGTAAGTGCTTTTCCATCCCTTACTTTCCATCTACATGTGTCTTTAGGTCAGAATGGAGTCCCTTGTAAGCTGCATATAGTTGGGTCTTGCTGTTTTATCCATTCAGTCACCCTATGTCTTTTGTTTGGACCATTTAGTCCAGTTACATTTAAAATAATTATTGATAGGTATGTACTTATTACCATTTTTTACTTGTTTTAGGGTTGTTTTCATAGTTCTTCTCTATTCCTAACTTCTTGTTTTCCTCTCTTGTGGTTTGATAATTTTCATTAGTGTTATTCTTGAATTTTTTTCTTTCTTTTTTTTGTGTATCTTTTATAGGTTTTTAATTTGTGGTTACCATTAAGTTCATATAAAACATCTTGACTGATTTCTGTAGATATAAATGATTTTACTACTTTTGTGCTTTAACATTCATAGTGGTTTTATAAGTGATTAATCTACTACTTTATTATATGTTTGCATTTATCTCCGAAATTTTTTTCTTTTCATACTTTTCTTAATTCTGATTATGGTCTTTCCTTTCCACTGAAAGAATTCTCTTATCATTTCTTGTAAGGCTGATTTAGTGGTGATGAACTCCTTTAATAATAATAATTATAATTATAATTATTATTATTTTTGTCTGAGAAACTCTAACTCTCCTATTCTAAATAATAATCTTATGGAGTAGAGTATTCTTGGTCCTGGTCTCCCCCTCTTCAAATATTTTAAAGACCTCATACCACTCCCTTTTGTCCTGTAAAGTTTCTGCTGAAAAATAAGCTTATATAGCCTTATAAGTTTTCCCTTGTATGTAACTGTTTTCTTTTGATGTCTTTAAAATTATCTTTATCATTACTTTTTGTCATTTTAATTACTATGTGTCTTGGTGTTGATCTCTTCCTGTTTATTTTGTTGGGTGCTCTCTGTGCCTCCCGGATCTAATTGTCTGTTTCCTTCCTCAGATTAGGGACATTTTCAGCTATTATTTATTTAAATAAAATATCTGCCCCTTGTCTCTCTCTCTTTTCCTTATCCCTTTAATGGAGTCCCTATAATGTGAATGTTATTACACTT
The DNA here is from genome assembly GCF_922984935.1 of Meles meles. Taxonomy (NCBI): domain Eukaryota; kingdom Metazoa; phylum Chordata; class Mammalia; order Carnivora; family Mustelidae; genus Meles; species Meles meles. Next base: position 76,172,593 of record NC_060074.1, read on the forward strand.
GATGATGGTGCTCAGTTCCCTAGACCTATTCTCAGTTTTTAGTATTCTTTTTTCTTTTTGCTGTTTAGCTTGGTAGCTTCCCATTATCCTTTCAGATCACTAAACTATTCTTCTGCCTCCACTAATCTGCTATTGATTCCCTTTAGAATATTTTTAAAATTTTAGTTATTGAGTTCTTCATCTCTGACTGGTTCTCTTTTTTTATATTTTCTATCTCTTTGTTGAAAGTCTCATTGAGATTCTCCATTCTTTTCTCAAGTCCAGTGAATATATTTATGACCATTACTTTGAATTCTGTATCAGGCATATTGGTTAGCCCTGTCTCTTTTAGTTCTTTTGCTGTAATTTTGTCCTATTCTTTTGTTTGGAGCATATTCCTCTTTCTCCTCATTTTGTCCCACTCTCCGTGTTTGTTTCTATGTATTAGGAAAGTCATCTATGAAAGTAGTAGCTCATGAAGAAGTCCTGTGGTACCCTATGCAGTGTCCCCTGTCACTAGAACCAAGAACTTCAGGATGTCTCTAATGTGGGCTATATATTTCTTTCCAATGTGGCTGAGCCATATCTGCCTTTAGTCCATTAGGCTGTGCTGGCCCACTTTGCCTATTGTGGACAAACTAGGTAGGGTTTGGTCTCTGTGCTCTTAAGGGGCCTGTCTGGAGGTTGTAGTTGGATGGCATTAGCAGTCAGACCATATGCCTGCGCTCAGCCCATTTTCCAGGGCTGCAGTCACACTGAACTGCAGGCTCGGCTCTCTCCCTGTGCTGCCCCCTGAGAGGTTTTCATTGGAGGGTAGGGCCAGCAGTCAGACCATATCCCTGCCTCAGGTCTTTTTTGTCAGGGCTTCAGTGGGACTGATTGGTAGGACACTTTCTGTGCTTCCAGCTATAATGTTTGGCTGCTGAGTCTGTTGAGGCTGTAGGTACACTGATGTGTGTAGTTATCTTCTCTTCTCTCCAAGGCAGGAGTCACTTTGAAGTGCTGCTGATCCCTGCTGGGGTTGCTTGCAAGATTTGTCAGGGCAGGAGCTGTTTTGAAAGGATGCCTATAGAGTGAGGCATGTTGGATGGGGTGGATCTACAGGAGAACATGGGAGCAGGGAGGACAATGCTAACAAGATAGGTAGAAAGTGTATCTGCTGATTTCTGCAAGTGTCTTGGTATCTGGACTAGAGGAAGAGTGGGAAATGGTGTCCATCAACACTTTTGTTCTTGGAGAAATCTCTCCCAGATCCTGCTTCTCCAGCACACATTCTGAGATTGGTAAATAAATGTCCTATATCCCAGATACGTTTCAAAATGTTGCTTCTATGTTGTATGTGGTCAGATTTTTATGGGGGGGTATGCTGGCTCTTTAAAAGTGGGGGCTCAATATTCCTTATTGCTTACTGGCTCTCCTAGTGTTAAGCTTGCAATTTTTAAGTGCCTTGAGTTAAGCCCCATTGATTGAAAAAACTCACAAAGTTAAGCCTCATGGTTTTAAAAGCCAAAATGTTATGGGGACTTATCTTCTTGGTATGGGTCCCCCATGCCTGGGGTGCCTGGTTAGGGTCTGATCCTTTTACTTTTCTGTGCTTGTGGTGTCCATCCCATTTGAGGTGATAGCTGCTCCTGGGGTTTGGCTCCCACCTGCATCCCTGCTCTTCTTCTCTACAATTAATGGTGGAAAGTCTGCTCTGCAAGATTCTGGGTAGTTTTCAGTGTTGCACTGATGTGGCTGTTATCTCAGTGTGTCCATGGGATGAGGTAAACTCAGGATTCTCTTACTCTACCAGTTTCCCAGAAGTCCTTGCATATTGATTATTTTAAGCTGGTTATCTTTAAAAAATTGCAGATACAAGAGAAGCTCTGAAAAGTAAGTAAAAGTTACCCTTTTGTAAGAGACATTGGATGTATAAGAGAAATCTCCACTTGGGTCTCCCTGACTGCACAAGAAATTGGGGGATGACTCTGAATCTCTAGAAACTGTTATCAATGGAGAAAGCATGTATTTAAATCTGTGTAACAATCTTTCCCTCATTTACTGTGCTTTTCCCAGTAGCCTCCCACAATTGTCTCTCCACTCCCAAAAACTTTTGTCTTTATTTGAAGATGGTATTTAGTGTGATGGCTTAGGTCATTTTAGAGACCTAATTTCCTTAGTCTCTTCTATGTATACTGGAGGTATAGATATTATTAAACTTTTGTTTGATTTTCTCCTTTAATCTGTCTCATGTCATATTTAATTCTTAGACCAGCTAGAAGAATCTTAAAGGGTAAAGAAAATTTTTTCTCCTTAACAGAGGTTCTGAAGGTTAAGAAGAAGCTGTAGTTCAGGATGAATTTTAAAGCTGCTCTTGAGACTTCTCTGATGCCAACTCCCCTGTGACTACCTTTTCAAAGCCTTTATGCATCTTATGAAATATGCTAGGTGATATGGAGGGAATTGTGTTTCTAGAGACCCTCTGCTAAAGCTAGGAATTGAGAAAAGAGGGTGGAGAGGAACCAGACAATGTCCTGTTGAGGGTGCAGATCTATATCAGCAGAAGTGGCAAAGGAAGAATGGTAGACGGGATGCTCAAGATCAAGCTTGGGGCAGGACTGTGCTTAGGATCACTATATTAGTTTGCTATGGCTGCCATAACAAAACAAAGCCAAGCAAAACAAAACAAAAGAAAATACAAATGGTTGACTTAAATAACCAAAGTTTATTTTCTCATGGTTCTGAAGGTTGGAAGTCTAAGATCAAGTTGTGGACAGGTTTGGTTTCTCAAGACCTCTCTTCTTGCCTTACAGATGGCCATCTTTTCCCTATGCCTTCCCATGGTCTTTTCTTTTTGTGCTCAAAATGTGTGTGTCCTAATTTCCACTTCTTATAAGGACACCAGTCATATTGGATTAAGGCCCACCCATATGACCCCATTATAACCTAATTAGCTATTTAATGTCCCTATGTTCAAATACAGTTGCATCCTGAGGTCCTGAGGTTTAGGACTTCAATATATGAATTCGGAAAAGGCACAATTAAGCACTAACAGTGACTTAGTGTGACATTAGCATCTTATTAAGTTACCACAGGTATTCTGGAAGTAATAAATTGAATACAGCAACAACAGGAAGAGTTGAACAGTGGAGCCTCACAGTCTGTGAGGACCCAGCATCACCTCTCCTAGAAACATACAAGAGGGAGAACTTGGTGCTGCCACTTGACATATAGGGCAAATATTCTAACAACTTGAGGAAATTTGTGAAAGTGTCCCTTCTCAGGTTCTGCAATGCATGTGTTCTATGATTATTTGGGTTATGTATAAAATGCCTATTAAAACTTATATAGATAACATATAATGTGTCAGAATAAATATAAAGAATGTCAATAAGATTTTAATAATCAAATTATTTTTAACATTCCTATTTGCATTGGTTCTGAGTTAGAAATAACTTTAGAAAATGTTCTCTTCTATTTTCATATATATCATTTTCTTCTAAAAAGTCTGTGCAAAACCCAACCTCATTGGGGAGGGTATGGGCTATAGCGAGTGCTGTGAAATGTGTAAGCCTAATGATTCAGAGACCTGGACCCCTGGGGCAAATAATACATTTTATGTTAATAAAAGTAATTAAAAAAAAAGTCTGTGCAAAAGACAGAACAAAGATTTTTAGTGTTAAACAGATAAACAGATTTTATCTGAAAAAAGTTAAGGTTACTTGTCCTTGGTCATAAACCAGGAAATAAAAGAGCTAAGATTCAAAAGGCAGTGTTTTGCACCACTACGATATAGTGCATAGTGTCTTAGCTCAGGTTGCCATACAAAATACCATTGACTAGGCAGCTTAAACAACAAAAATGTATTTTATCACAATTCTAGAGGCTAGAAATCCAAGATTAGAGTGCCAGAATGGCTAGGTTCTAATGAGGACTATTTCTGGCTTCTAGATGACTCTTGAACCTTATCTTCATGTGTCAGAGAGTGCTTGTGAGTGAGAGCAAGTGAGCAAGCAAGAGAGAGAGGGAAAGGAAGGGAGAAGAAGAGGAAGAGGGAGGGGGAGAGTGAGAGAGAGAGAGAATGAGCATGTATGTGGTGTGCTCACCCACTCTCTAATGTCTTCTTGTAAGGGCACTAATCCCATCTTGAGGGTCCCACCCTCATGGCCTTTTCTCAATTACTTCCCAAAGGTCCTGTCTCCAAATACCAACATACTGGGCTTCAGTATATGAATTTGGTCCGGGGGGGGGGGGGGGTGGTGGATACAATTTAGTCCAAAGCACTTGGGTAGAATAAGCAAAATATGAGGGAAGACAGTCATAAACAATATATAGAATACTATCTGGGCATTAAACTATTTTAGAATAACTATTTGCTTTGTATTTATAAAATGTAAGTCATTAATCTTTTTAATTTACTACATTCAATTTTTAAATGCAATTTCTATAATTGGTATTGATATATACTATATATAAGATGGTCTCTTCCCTTCTTTCCTATTCAGATCAGCAAGAAATGCATATTGGTTGAGAGGTAGTTTTGGCCTTTTCTGTTTGTGTGTTTTATTATTTATCATGTATTTCCCCCAGTATTTTGAAGGGCCTGGTAGGTGGTGCCTTACAAATAAGATGAGTCTGCCTCATGGTTCCATGCAGAGATGACTGGCAGGGATAGTTAATTCAACAGGACATCCAGCAGTGTTGAATCTGGAAAAAGGCCTTTGTCCCCAAATCTTGAGGGCATGGACCAGCTGAATGTCTTGGAGCTTTATTAAGGCCTGCTTCTTAGATAAGAGCTTCACAGGGGACTCTTAAACCACTTAAGATAGTCACTCAAATATGAATGAAAAGTATATGCAGTGTTTTGAAGGTAATCTTATTGAATTGGGTTTGTTATCACAACACTCTTGTGAATAAAAGAGGTCATGAAGTCTTTTTAAGTTTTATTGTGAATGTCTTATTTTTCAAGTTAAGTGCTTAATTAAAGTGTTAACAGCAGAGGGATCAGTAGTTTTTGTTTTTGTTTTTTTTTTTAAAGATTTTATTTATTTATTTGACAGACAGAGATCACAAGTAAGCAGAGAGGCAGGCAGAGAGAGAGGAGGAAACAGGCTCGCCGCAGAGCAAAGAGCCCCATGCGGGGCTCCATCCCAGGACCCTGAGATAAGGACCTGAGCCGAAGGCAGAGGCTTAACCCACTGAGCCACCCAGGTGCCCCGGGTGGCAGTAGTTTGATTTACTTATTTATTTAATAAGTACTTATGTAACACTTTACCCTTTGCTAGGCTCCATTCCAAGCGATGGCAACTCTGTGAGCCAGGAACTTTTATCCCTTCTTTACAGTTAATGCAATGAAGTATCTTGCTCAGGGTCACGCTTAACATTTAGGTCTCCCAAATCTAATGAAGAAAATCTTTATATAGAATTAGAGTAATTGTCCTTAAGAGATAGAACAGATAACTTTCAATAACAATGTATTTTACTCATTTGAAAAACTGTCAGAATGTCCATGAAAAGAGCATTTTGGTCCATGTTGTAATATTATAGAGCCTCCTATTGTGCACATTTTGCTAATGTAAGTTAAATGTTATGAACTTGACCAAAAGAGAAAAATGAAACAGTGGAGGTAGAGAGGAAAGGCTAAAAGTTGGTGGTAAGTAGTGATAAGAACACCTTTTTCTTATTCCTAATCTTAGAGAAAAAGCTTTCAAAAAAAATACACCCACTGAAATTATGTTTGAGTGGCATGTGGGTGGCTTAGTTGTTTAAAGGTCTGCCTTCTGCTCAGGTCATGGTCTCAGGGTCCTGGGATTGAACCCTGCATCAAGCTCCCTCCTCAGCAGAGAGCCTGCCTCTCCCTCTCCCTCTGCTGTTCCCCCTGCTTGTGTTCTTTCTCTTTCTGTCAAATAAATAAATAAAATTGTAAAAAAAAAAAAAAAAAAGAAAAAGAAATTATGTTTGCTGTAGTGTTTTCTTCAATCAAATACTTCTATGCATTTATTGTACTGTTTTTCTTTTTTATTCTGTTACTATGGAAGATTGCACTGATTTTCAAATGTGAAACTGATCTCGTATTTCTGGAATACTCCCTAGAGTCATGATGTGTGCTATCTTTTTAGTATATTGATGGGTTAGGTTTGCTAATATTTTACTTAGGGGTTTTGCATCCATGCTCAATAGAAGTTAGCTTATGATTTTTCTAACTTGTGATGCCTAATTAGATTTTGCTTTATAGTGACCTCATAAAATGAATTGAGAAGTATTTTCTCTTTTTCTAACTTCGGGAAACATTTGTGGAAGATCAAGATTGATGTTTCTTCCTTGAAAATTTGTCTCTGGTGATGTTATATAAGTCTAGGGATTTCTTTGTGTGAAGATTTTAAATTACAGACTTAATATCGTGAAAAATGCAAAAAAATTCAGTGTTCCTTTCTTTTTGCTGAGTTAAGCTTTTCTAGAAATTTATCTACATTAAAATTTTCAGATTTATTGGTATTAAGGTTTTTTAATAAAATCTTCTCATTATCTCTTTTAATATTTGTATGATCTGTGGTGTGGTGTCCTCCTTTTCAGTTATAATATTGGTTCCTTGGATCTTCTCAACATACATTTTTTTTTTTAAAGATTTTATTTATTTATTTGACAGAGAGAGATCACAAGTAGACAGAGAGGCAGGCAGAGAGAGAGAGAGAGAGGGAAGCAGGCTCGCTGCTGAGCAGAGAGCCCGATGTGGGGCTCGATCCCAGGACCCTGAGATCATGACCTGAGCCGAAGGCAGCGGCTTAACCCACTGAGCCACCCAGGCACCCCAACATACATTTTTTTCTTATTAGTCCTGCTATGTATCTTTGATTCATGCCGAAGTCTATCCCCTCATTTTTACAAAATGTGGAGATTTTCTAGTTTTGTTGTTGTTGGATTCTAGTTAATTTCTTTGTGGTCATAGAAGATACTCTGAAAAATACCAGTTCCTTACCTGTACTGAGATTTGCTTTATGGATCAACATATGCTTTGTTTTGATAAATGTTACAATGATGGTGTAATGTTCCTGAAAACAATATGTAGCCTGACATTCTTGGGGCAGGGCAGGATAGCATGTATGTATATGTATATCATAATGTATATCATATATATATATATATATATATATATATATATATATAAATTCATGTGTGTGTACACATACATGTATAGTCTGTGAGATCTTTACTGGGTTTTTGTATTTCTTTTATCAGTTATTGAGAGAGGTATATTAAAATCTCCCATTCATTCACATTTATTTTATATATTTGAAGCTACATTATTGAGTGCATATAAATTTAGAATTGTTACATGCCCATGGTAAATTGATTATTTAATCATTATAAAGGAGTGGCCTTTACTTTTAGAAATACTTCTTGTCTTTAAGAATACTTTGCCAAGGGAAGCAAGGGCAAAAATGAACTATTGGGACTTCCATCAATATCAAAAGTTTTTGCACAGCAAAGGAAATAGTCAACAAAACCAAAAGACAACTGACAGAATGGGAGAAGATATTCACAAATGACATATCAAATAAAGGGCAAGTATCCAAAATCTGTAAAGAACTTATCAAACTCAACACCCAAAGAACAAATAATCCAGTGAAGAAATGGGCAGAGGACATGAACAGACATTTCTGCAAAGAAGACATCCAGATGGCCATCAGACACATGAAAAAGTGCTCAACATCACTTGGCATCAGGGAAATCCAAAACAAAACTACAATGAGATTGCCACCTCACACCAGTCAGAATGGCTAAAATTAACAAGTCAGGAAATGACAGATGTTGGTGAGGATAAGGAGAAAGGCAAACCCTCCTGTTGGTGGGAATGCAAGCTGCTGCAGCCACTCTGGAAAACAACATGGAGGTTCCTCAAAAAGTTGAAAATAGAGCTACCCTATGACCCAGCAATCACACTACAGGGCATTTACCCTAAAGATACAAATGTAGTGATCTGAAGGGGCACGTGCCACAATATGTCCACAATAATAATGTCCACAATAGCCAAACTATGTCCATCTACAGATGTCCATCTACAGATGAATGGATAAAGAAGATATGGTATATATATACAATGGAATACTATGTAGCCATCAAAAGAAATGAAATCTTACCATGTGCAATGATGTGGATGGAACTAGAGGATATCATGCTAAGTGAAATAAGTCAATTGGAGAAAGACAATTATCATATGATCTCTCTGATATGAGGAATTTGAGAGATGGGGGGGAGTTTGGGGAGTAGGGAAGGAAAAAAATGAAACAAGATGGGATCAGGAGGGAGCCAAATCATAAGAGTCTCTTAATCTCACAAAACAAACTGAGGGTTGCTGGGGGGATGGAGGTAGGGAGAGGGTGGTTGGGTTATGGACATTGGGGAGGGTATGTGAACTGGTGAGTCCTGTGAAATGTGTAAGCCTGATGATTCACAGACCTATAGCCCTGGGGCAAATAATGCATTATATGTTAATAAGAAAAAATAATTGTTTGCCATACTAGAATAGCTTCAATGACATTCTCTTGGTTCTTATTTTCATGTTTTCCATCTTTGCCTTTCTACCTGTGTTCTTATATTTAAAATCTGACTCTTGTATTTAGCATTAGTCTTTTTAAAAAATCAAATCTGATAATATTAATCTCTTAATATGGACTAAATCAAATTACTCATTACTGATTTATTTGAATTTATATCTATAATCTTATTTATTTCCTAATTTCCCACTTGTTTTTATCTTTTTTGTACTCTTACCTTCTTTTAATCAAGTTAAAAAAATTATTCCCTTTTCTCCAATTATCTTTTTAGTTACAGTATTTTTTCTTTTCTCTTAGTAGTTATCTTACTGTTTAAAATATGCATTCATTGCTGAATAACATCAAATATAAATTTGTACTTTTCCACTTTCCAGACATGTGCTCTACTTAGAACATTTAAACTATGTTTACTCTCGCTAATCCTGCCAATTTGTGTTATTTTTTTTTTGTTGCCCAAAATATATTTATTTTTATTTTTTTTTCCATTTTATTTATTTTTTCAGCGTAACAGTATTCATTCTTTTTGCACAACACCCAGTGCTCCATGCAAAACGTGCCCTCCCTATTACCCACCACCTGTTCCCCCAACCTCCCACCCCTGACCCTTCAAAACCCTCAGGTTGCCCCAACCTCCCACCCCTGACCCTTCAAAACCCTCAGGTTGTTTTTCAGAGTCCATAGTCTCTTATGGTTCGCCTCGCCTCCCCAATTTGTGTTATTTTTTAAAGCCATTTAAATCCTACATATATCTAAACTTTCACAAGATGTTATTATTATTTAGTACAATTAATATTCTTTTAGATTTTTCTTCATACTTACTCTTTCTGGTGTTCTGCACTTCTTTCTTGCTGCAATAATATTGCCAAAAGCTCTGCTGGGCTCTCTACCTCCTATTAGGGCTTTTTTGCTAGGAATTCTTGTTTCTAATTTTGTAATTGCTATTCTGCAATTGACAAATGCCTCAAGAAAAATGAATACACAAAGCATTGCCTACTGATCTGTGTTTTTTTTTTTAAATGTTTATTTGACAGAGAGATCACAAGTAGGCAGAGAGGCAGGCAGAGAGAGAGGAAAGCAGGCTGCTTGCTGAGCAGAGAGCCCGATGCGGGGCTCGATCCCAGGACCCTGGGATCATGACCCGAGCCGAAGGCAGAGGCTTTAACCCACTGAGCCACCCAGGCGCCCCTGATCTGTGTTTTTTTTTAAAAGATTTTTATTTATTCATTTGATAGACAGAGATCACAAGTAGGCAGAGAGGCAGGCGGAGAGAGAGGAAGAGAAGCAGGCTCCCTGCCGAGCAGAGAGCCCGAAGTGGGGCTCGATCCCGGACCCTGAGATCATGACCTGAGCCGAAGGCAGAGGCTTAACCCACTGAGCCATCGAGGTGCCCCCTGATTTGTGTTTTTTTTTTTTTTTTCTGTCCACGATCTTTTTCCTTCAATTTTTGTCTCTATGGCTCTCTGATCTTTACTGGTGGTGGTGGTGGTGGTGGTGGTAGTAGTAGTAGTAGTATTTTATCCCATGTTTCTTGCTGTTTTCAGCAAGATTCTTCTGTAAGTTATATTTTTGCTGTAGCTCGAAAAGAGAAATACATACTTTTTTTAAAGTTCAATTTGACAGAGTTAAATAATAAATGAAGTGCTTAAGTAATTCTAATATATAACATATCATAGAATGATTTCCTTAGTCATGGATTTATTGATTTAAATATATGCTGGAAACCTACTTTCCAGGTAATATTCCATACTAGGTAAATATTGATGAATGAGACAAACAAGGTCTTGTAAGTTTACATTCTTTTGGAAGGGGTTTGACTGGAAGGAGACACAGATAATGGATATGTATATAAATTAATGGGATATTCAGGGGAATTATAAGTACTGTAAGGAAGAAATAAAACCAGAGGGTGTGATATAGAGACTGGCATTGGGGTGAAATCAGACTGTTGTAAACATCTCTGAAGAGGTCATATTTGAACTGAGAACTGAATGAAAAAGAATTGGCTCTGTACTAACTTAGGGACAGAGGATTCCTAGAAGAAACAGCAAAAAACAACAATCTAAGATAGAGATTATGAGATTATCTCCCCATGTTCAAGGAACATACTCAAATCTGGAGTGTCTTACACATAGAAAATGAGATAATGTATGAGATGTGAGAAAAAAAGAAATCTATAAGGCTCAGATCATGTGTGGGTCTGTAGATCGTGGTTGGAGGGGGTGGGGGTTGAATTTTATTCTAATATAATGGATATCCAAGAGGGTTTAATATAAGGAAATGATATGAATTTTATTTTAAGGATCATTCTGGCTGTGGTGTTGAGAATAGTTTATCAGGCACTGAAGAGGAAACAGGGAGATCAGGTAAGGGGTATTGTAGACTTCTGGTTAAATATAGTTCATTGCACACTTAGGTTTTCCTTTGTCCTCTCCCATAATTCCACAAAAAATGACAGAGAAGGGACAAAAAGGAATGAACTCAGACAGAAAAAAAATCTCTATGGGAAGGGAGACAACGATAGCTACATTATGTGTATTGAACAGGAGAATAGAGATTTGTTCTCTGGAGCTTTGGGTGTTAGCCTGAAGAACAGTGAGATTAAATAAAAATGTTTATATTGAATGGAAAGCTTTTACTTCTCTCTCTTCCTCCACTCAGTAGAATTATTACTAGATAGGCTTTTACTTCCCAGACAGGAGATTGAAGCATTCATCTCCGAGGAAATTTAGCAGCTTAAGATTTTGGTCATTAGATTTCAGTAAGAGGCATTGTTTAGCATCTCCTTGTGCTTTTTATCTAATTAAAAGAATTTACTGGGTGATCCAAGAACGCTTAAACTACCCAGAGGCTTTGATAAGGGTATGGCAAATATATCACAAATTTAATCCTTTCTTAAGGCTGAGTTTTAATGAGCCTCCCTAATTTTAGGATTTTATCAATTTTATATCTTACTACTTGTGTTTGAAAATTAGTTTACTCCTAACATGTCCTCAGATTTCTGGACTCTTTCTTTTAATTGCTACTTGAAGGCTGGACAATTCTTTTCTTTCCTCGTCTGTTTCTTATATCTTGTCAAACACTACCCACAGAAACCTGTCACAGAATTCAGTTCCGTTTTTCCTACCCCTGTCTTTGTAAGTGTGAGATCAATAACAATACCGTCTGACTCCTGGTTCATAGTTGTACAATGATTTTGTAATTACATAGCACGAATCACCATCTTTCCTGCCTCTAACGTCAGTTTATTCAGTACCTGCTATCTATCCACTAAACCTATGTTATATGTTTGATATTTATTGTTATGGTAGTATCCCACTTGTTGAATCAATCAGGATAGCATACCATAGACTGTGATAACAAACAACCCCCAAATCTGGGTGCCTAAATACAAACTTTTTTAAAATTTTTTTTTGGCTTGTTCCTGCACTGTCTGTGGCAGGTCCACATTTCTCTCCTGGGCTGCTTTTTCTATGTATTCCAAGCTCAGTATTCCTAGCTGCTTTGCTCTTCCCATCAATACATGGCTCCACCGTCACTATTATAAGGAAGAGAGGCTGAGGATTTCAGCATTGGAGTTAAATATTTCCATCTGGAAATGACAAGACTCACTTACTCTCATATTATTTAGCCAAAGCAAGACTTATGGCCATGCTAACTTCAAGGGACAAGAAAGTGCAATCCCACCTGTGTCTTCAACAAGAGGAGAATCATGTCATTTGACATTAGTATTAAGCAGCATAGAAGGTATCCTCATACCTTGGATATCCGCAACAAGAAAAGGATACTAGAAACAAAAGCACCTTTGGAGAATGAAAAGAGTCCTTGGGGAAAAAAATTGAAACAGTGATTCAAAAAAAAAAATTCATTACAAGTTTTGAGAAATTTCAAGAAGATAGAGCAAAAATAAGTAGACAGGACATTTCTTGAAATTCTGTTTTCAGCCAAACTACCAATCAAGTGTGAAGGTAGAATAAAGGTATTTCTGAAGGTAAGGCCTCAAATCATTTGCTTCTGATGCATCCTTTCTTAGAAATTTACTAGGGAATTTTCACTGAAACAAAGAAGTAAACCAGGATGACATGGGCTCCTAAAAATAAAAGGCCAAGGGAATTTCCAGGATGAAGTTTATTGAGGTGCCTAAGATCTCTAAGGGAAGAGGGTAGGTAGAGAGTTGGCCATATGAGCGGGATTTTCAGGGGAGAGGTCTGGGCAGGGGATACATATTAGGAGGTTTTAGTTATTAAAATTATGACATTGGATTTCAGAGGGAGTGAAGAGGCAGTTCAAGGATTGAGTCCTGGGATATTGTTAAGTTTAGGGAAAATCTGAGGAGGAGACAGTAAAGAAGGAGGCAGCCAAGAAAGTAAAAGGAAAACCAGGAGCACTGGGTGTGCTGGAAATCAAATAAAATTTTTCAAAGAAGAGAGAGTGCTAAATGCCGCCAATAGATCAAATAAGCTGAAGCCTGAGAACTGACCACTGTGCATGGTAATGTGGAGGTCATTCATGACCTTGATAAAGACAGTTTTGTGGAGAAGATAAATAAAGGTGGCATCAAAGTGTCTGGCTTAGTGCTAAATCTGTATTTTATAATATATATTACATTTATGTAACAAATATAGAAGTATAAACATATTTAATAATATAGAATATGCATCTTAAAAGCATTCATTCATGTTTTTCTGGTTATTAAATAATATATATTCATTATATAAAATTTTGAAAATACAGAATTTATAGAAAAGAAAAACCAAGGGGGAAAAACAAAAGTAAACTTAAAAAGCAGCAATGCTATTAGTCCAGAGGGAAGAGATGCTAGTGATGTGCAAAAGAGGAGTGCTGGAGACAGGGAGACCTAGAGATAGATGCTGGTGTCCATGGAGCAGGCGACCTTGCTGGTAGCCTGGCTGCAGGGCTGCACCAAGGAGCAGGGAGGGTGTTGAGATTGACTCGAAGACAGGCTTTGTGAGTTTTTACTAAATACCTCTCAGGATCCTTCAAGATTGTTCTAAGTGCATATTTTTAATGAAAAATTTAATTTTTCTTAATTAAGGATACACTTTTAAATAGCTTTGTTGTGAAGACAGGTTTACCACCCAAATGGCTTAAACATCAACACCAGGACTTTGTATCTTTTGATGTATGTGAAAATCAGTTGCTCTTATCTGTTCATCTTCTTGGGGACTTCCACGTCTTGGTGGCCGTGCTTTCCATGTTATAATCCTTATTTTCTTCTTTCAGCACATTCCATCATTTTGAAAATTATTTTTAAATAATTTAAATGTATTTTGAAATTTAAAAAATGGGAAAAACCTTACCTGGCATTATATGAAAACTGAAATATCCCATCAGTCTTTGCCTTAAGGTGAAAGGTAAAAATAAACCAATAAATATATAGTGTGAAAAGTAATTATTGAAATTGCATCTTTCATTAAAATGTCAAGGTCCTAGGTGAGGGATAAGGGAACTTGTGGCAGAGCCTAATTAGCTTGATTCTATTTTAAATAATCCTGAATTGGTTCCAGTGATACCCTAGATTTTTTTTTTTCGTGTCATAATGAGTCAAGTCTTACAAAATGAAAGTAAAATCTTTTCTGATAATCATTTGCATATTGTTCAATGAGAGACAATTCAAGAAATGAGACGCATTTTCATCTAAACTCTGATGTTCAGCAGCTCTTTTTTTAGAGAAAAATAAGCAAACGTCTTTGAGCCTTGTGTTTTTTTGATATTTTTTTTTGGTCTGGGGCTCTTCAGTAACATGAGTGCTGTCATTGCTTCTTCACATGCAGGCCATGGAATTCCTGATTCACGCTATGTTGGAGAGTCTCCAGCATTAATAGCTTAGAGAGTAGTCAAGGCTTCGGTTTTTCTGTTTATTCATTTTGGGATTGTTTGTGTTAACAATGGTGTGACTGAAATTTCCTCTCTCAGGATCTTAGAGTGAAATCCTGAATCCTTTCAACGAACAAGCTTGCCCCCATTCCCTGCCTGTTCCTTCACATCACATTCCGTTCCTCCTCTTTGGTATGCCAATCACAATAGTGAGTAAGAAAGATCCGAACACGAAATGATTTCCAGTGCTGCTATGCTGTGCTTATGTCTCCTTCAAGTAGAAAATCGATGTATTTTGGTTGAATGTGTTTCACAAGGAAGATACTGAGGATGATGAGACAGGTAAGACCTAGTGCAGTTCTAAGGAATTTATAATCTCTGTGTAAGTAGAGATAGGGCAAGAGTGCATGAAAAAAACAGCCAGAAAGGTGAAAACGGATGGGGACAATAGCCACTATAAGAATTCACATCCAGGAGTAATCTTGGTGAGCTAGTATAGTCAGGAAAAGCTGCCTGGGGTGTGACTGGGTATAATTTGATAGATTTATTTAAATGATAGGAAATGTCAGGAATTGAGAATGGGGAAGAGATGGCATGAAGGAAGACCGAAGAGTGGTAGTGGGAACACTAGTAGTAAATAAACCAAAGTAATTACTATAATTAAAAACTCTGTCATTGTTAGCTAATCAGGAACTATGTCTATCCCTGTCCCCATTACCATAACTATAGGCCCCACAGTACACGATGTTTGCTAGCAGAGCATTAGAAAATGTTTATAGTTCTCAGCATTCCTCAAACCATGAGAGTCAGACATTGTCCTAAAATGGATCCCTTTCACAAAGAAAAGCTTTCACCAAGATTGTGCAACATCCCAGATTTAAGTTACTTCCCAAGTACCCAGCGATGTGTGGTCTTCCCAATATATCATAGCATCTCTCCTATTCCTTTGAAACAGCACTTGGAGTAGGGCTGGAAGGAACATTATCAGAAGGACTTGCAAACTTCACCCTTGTTCTGGAACTCTGATCTAACCTTGTAAACCCTTGGATTTTTGATCTTCATAAGTGAGAATCCTGGCAGCATAGCACAGAGCTTTTAAAACTTTGCCTCCAGCATTAGGCTGAGTTCATATCCTGACTCCAGTACTCATTGGGTATGTGACTTTAGGCAAGTTACCAGGAACTCCAAGGTTCATTTTCTTTACATGAAAAGAAAAAGGATAATAATACTAATGCTTACGTATTGTTTTCTGGACATTGAATGAGATGATCCATATAAAGCACTCAGAAATACTTTATTACTATTGACTATTTTGGAGTATTGTTTACTTGATACTAAGCAAAATATTGGTACCTTTCTGTGAGACTGCAAAAGCTGAAATGTATATTTTTAAAAAGATTAAATATATATATATTTATTTATTTATTTTAGAGAGACTAAGAGAGAGAATGAGTAGTGGGGAGGGACAGAAGGAGAGAGAGGGAGAAGCAGACTCCTCACTGAGCAGGGACCCTGACTTGGGGCTCAGTCCCAGGACCCTGAGATCATGACCTGAGCCAGAGGCAGACGCTTAATCAACTGAGCCACCCAGGTACTCCCTAAATGTGTATTTTTTATTTTAGTTTTTTTTTTTTAGTTTAACCAGGAGTGCTATAAATGAATCTTGGAGTTTGGTAATATTTTTATTGCATAAAGGAAAACAAGCACTACATGGTTATTCAAAGTTGTCTTATTTTAAGTGGTAGAAAATATTAGATAAAAGTACCCATTTGTTCTCAAAGTTCTTTTTTTAAAAAAATTTATGAGAGAGAGAGAGAGTGAGTATGAACTCAATGAGGGTGGGAGGAGCAGAGGGAGAAGGAGAAGCAGACTCCCTGCTGAGCAGAGAGCCTGATGTGAGGCCAGTCCTGTGACCCTGAGATCATGACCTGAAGCTGAAGGTAGATGCTTAACTGACTGAGCCACCCAGGCACCCCTCAGACTTCTTTATAATTAATGCTTAATATTAATAATTATTAATAATATATTATAACATAGCATAGATACTATTCTAAAACAATGATAATAGGCAACATTTATTGAGAACTTAGCATGTGCCAAGTATTGGTCAGGTACCTTATAGGCAAAATTTCACTTAAGAGGTAGGTATTGTATATCTTCATTATTTTATTATTCCCTTTTTTTTAATAAGGAAACTGACTCAAAAAGACTGGGCAACCCAGCCATGGTCCCATTGCCATTAAGGTACAGTATGGAGACTACCCAGTAGTATGAGAAAATTCAAAGCTCTCTTAACCCCTTTGCTGTAGGACACAGCCCTGTTATGGGGGTGATGGCTAGATGTTCTTGCTGGAGTAGCGGTTTAGAGGGGAAGCAATGGAAGATAAGATTAGTCAGGTCATTTGGGGATGAGTTGTGCGAGGTTTTCAATGCAAAGGAACTCTGGAAAGTCTACCTTGACCACTCTTGAAAAAAAAATTAGTTAATCTGCTCTGTGTTAAGGACATTATCACGTGGAACACATGTCTCATCGCCTGCTGATTTATTTAAATCAGCCAGATGGTCAGTAGAACACTTGGAATAGTGCCAAGGTCCATAGTGAACACGTCACATATAGTAGCTGTTTTCCTTATTATACTGTGGAAGTGTTCTTACCTGACCTCCACTTAATACACTCACCAGGTTAATCAATGCTATTTCTCTTATAAAACATTTTGATCGCTCCTCATGAAATGCCATGGCTGTGCCAAGGCAGGTCAGCTCTTACCGGGTGTCCTAATGTGTTTTGTTCTTCCGTGAGATAAAATGTGCTGGTTCCCAAACCTGTTTGTGAGTTATAGTTGTTATTTCTATCATGTGAGCTGATTATGTAAACCAGTGAAACATGAATGTGGGAAGAAGGAGATACTTCTATATTAATTAGCCTAGTTGAATGCTTTGGGTGTAGTTGGTAAAGGTGAGTTATTTTAAAAAAAATTAGATCAAGTTTGTTGTGGGCAAGAAAATGTGAAAGATAACAAATTCTTATAAAAATCTAGAAATACTCTGTAGTCAGATTTCTTCCTAAGGAGTTTATAATTCTTGCCTAACTTTAAAAGCACATTGTATCATGGGAGTCTTTTCTGATATGGAACTTGGGTAAATATAAAATTAACCTGAACCTCATATAAGAAGAAAAATACAAGGTAGTTTGGTATGCAGGTTGCATAATACGTATAAGAAAGTATACGTAGAATTTTTGTTGCTCTTGCTTACTTAAAAATTGTTATGACATATCTCCTTAATATCCTGTGTTTGGTTTACATTTCTGACAATAGGAAATAAGAGATGAAATATTGTGCTTTTATTTATGATGGTGACCTTTTTATAAAGTATCTCAGTCAACTCCTGAAGGGAGATGTATGCCCTATGGTTGATGCAGAGTCTTCTATTCAATGCAGGATTTCAAATTTAAAAGTTTTCTGGTTTAGAAACTATAAATTATTTATGCAGTATCAAGCTTTTTAAACCCTGTTTATGACAGGTTGGGATTTTGCCAATCTCGATTGAAACAGTCTAAATAATTTATCTTGTGTTCCTTCAATGTACAATACATTCTGAAGCCTAAGAAATGTTAAATAAGTTTTATTTTCTACTCTGCTATGCTGAGGTCAGGAAGGTTAAGCTCTTAGACATTCTTTGAACACTTTTTAGTCTCATGTCTTTTCTCAGTGTGCTGGTTTCTTTCTTTCCTTTTTTAAACTTTCACATTGTGCTTTTCTTTTATGTGACATTTCCATTTCATTGATCTTCTTTTTAAAAGAATCCTTTAACTCCCATTAATTATCTCTACTGAATTTCTATACATTGTGATTTTAGTTATAAATAAGAGAATATTTTTGTAAGTAAAGAATTCGGTTATTTTTAGATCCCAGTATCTTCCAGGAATATGAACAATGAATTAGTCTGGTTTGACTTTACTGAAATGTGTGCGAAAACATCAAAAGAGTTCAAAGTTTAGTTAAACAGCTAAAATTTAGACATTTATTTGATTTTATTTTCAACATATGAACAACAAGATAATGCAGATACAGGTTTTTTTTTTTTTTCTTTCTTCACTCAACAGTGTTTTCAAGATTTAGTCATGATATGCAAATAGATTCTTTTTTAATTTCACAAGTTATGTAATGATTATACCACAATCTGTTTATACTGTGGTTGGTGGATATTTATGTTGTTTCCAGTTTGTTTGTTTTCTCATCACTAAAACAATGTGCATCTTTATGCACTATTAGTACTCTCAGGTAAACTCATAGAAGTGAAACTGCTGGGCCAGACAGTATATGTATCCTTAATTTTTATTTTAAAAGTGTTTTTCTTAGGGTATAATTGACATAAAACATTATATTAGTCTCAAGCATACAATGCAGTGATTCAATCTTTGTATATATTGTGAAGTGATCATCATGGTTAGCTAACATCTGTCATCATACACAGTTACATACTTTTTTTCTTATGATGAGAACTTTTATGATCTACTCTCTTAGCAGCTTTCAGATACATGATACAATATTATTAACTACATATGCTAATACATTATATCTCCATGACTTATTTATTTTATAACTAAGTTTGTACCTTTTGATTCTCTTCACCCATTTTCACTAACCCCCACTCCCTGCCTGTGGTAAACACCAATTTGTTCTCTGTATCTATGAGTTCTGTGTGTGTGTGTCTGTGTGTGTGTGTCTGTTTTATTTTTTTTTTTAAGATTTTACATGTAACTGAGATCGTTTGATATTTGTCTTTCTCTGTCAGACTCACTGACTTATTTCACTTAGCATAATGCCTTCAAGATCCATTCATGTCACAGATGGCAAGATTTCATTCTTTTTTTGTGGCTGAATAGTATCTCACACATGCACACCTCCCCCCCCCACTCCCACACACACACGAGCCCACAGATTCTTGGTGCATTCATCTGTTGGTGGATACTTAGGTTGTTTCCATGTTTTGGCTGTTATAAATAATGCTGCAGTGAACATGCATATATCTTTTTGAGTTAGTGTTTTTGTATTCTTCAGATAAATACCCAGAAGTGGAATTGCTTGATCATATGGTAGTTCAACTTTTAATTTTTGTGGAGCCTCCATACCATTTTGTATAGTGGTTGCACTGATTCCACTGATTCCTGAGCCACCCAGGCGCCCCCATGTATGTATTTCTTTCTTTTTTTTTTTAATTTGTTTATTTTCAGTGTAACAGTATTCATTGTTTTTGCACCACACCCAATGCTCCATGCAATACGTGCCCTCTCTATTACCCAGCACCTGATTCCCCAACCTCCCACCCCCGTCCCTTCAAAACCCTCAGGTTGTTTTTCAGAGTCCATAGTCTCTCATGGTTCATCTCCCTTCCAATTTCTCTCAACTCCCTTCTCCTCTCCATCTCCCCATGTCCTCCATGTTTTTTGTTATGCTCCACAAATAAGTGAAACCATATGATACTTGACTCTCTCTGCTTGACTTATTTCACTCAGCATAATCTCTTCCAGTCCCGTCCATATTGCTACAAAAGTTGGGTATTCATCCTTTCTGATGGAGGCATAATACTCCATCGTGTGTATGTACCACATCTTCCTTATCCATTCGTCCGTTGAAGGGCATCTTGGTTCTTTCCACAGTTTGGTGACCATGACCATTGCTGCTATAAACATTAGGGTACAGATGGCTCTTCTTTTCACTACATCTGTATCTTTGGGGTAAATACCCAGTAGTGCAATTGCAGGGTCATAGAGAAGCTCTATTTTTAATTTCTTGAGGAATCTCCACACTGTTCTCCAAAGTGGCTGCACCAACTTGCATTCCCACCAACAGTGTAAGAGGGTTCCCCTTTCTTCACAACTTCTTCAACACATGTTGTTTCCTGTCTTGCTAATTTTGGCAATTCTAACTGGTGTAAGGTGATATCTCAATGTGGTTTTAATTTGAATCTCCCTGATGGCTAGTGATGATGAGCATTTTTTCATGTGTCTGATAGCCATTTGTATGTCTTCATTGGAGAAGTGTCTGTTCATATCTTCTGCCCATTTTTTGATATGATTATCTGTTTTGTGTGTGTTGAGTTTGAGGAGTTCTTTATAAATCCTGGATATCAACCTTTTGTCTGTACTGTCATTTGCCAATGTATTCTCCCATTCCATGGGTTGCCTCTTTGTTTTGTTGACTGTTTCCTTTGCTGTGTGAAAGCTTTTGATCTTGATGAAGTCCCAAAAGTTCATTTTTGCTTTTGTTTCCTTGGCCTTTGGAGCCATATCTTGAAAGAAGTTGCTGTGGCTGATATCGAAGAGGTTATTGCCTATGTTCTCCTCTAGGATTCTGATGGATTCCTGTCTCACGTTGAGGTCTTTTATCCATTTCGAGTTTATCTTTGTGTACGGTGTAAGAGAATGGTCGAGTTTCATTCTTCTACATATAGCTGTCCAGTTTTCCCAGCACCATTTATTGATGAGACTGTCTCTTTTCCATTGTATATTTTTTCCTGTTTTGTCAAAGATTATTTGACCATAGTGTTGAGGGTCCATATCTGGGCTCTCCACTCTGTTCCACTGGTCTATGTGTCCGTTTTTAGGCCAGTACCACGCTGTCTTGGTGATCACAGCTTTTTAATAAAGCTTGAAATCAGGTAACGTGATGCCGCCAGTTTTGTTTTTGTTTTTCAACATTTCCTTAGCAATTCGGGGTCTCTTCTGATTCCATACAAATTTTAGGATTATTTGCTCCAGCTCTTTGAAAAATCCCATGTATGTATTTCTTAATTGATTTATTTTTTCTAAAAAATAAAGAGACCATTGCAATGCTTTGGGTCTTTAATTACATATTAATAATTCAACCACCTATTTATTTTTGCTTCTATTTGCCTAATAATTTTTTCACTATTTTGGACGGTTCTCTATCATGTCATTTTGGGATAGAGGGAGATGTAATTTGCCACCCAAATGGAATATGAGATTGTATAAGTTTTTGGAGTTGCTCAAGCTCTCTTGCTTGTGTAACGGAGGAGCCTATCTGCAAACAGACCAGGAAATAGTTGGAAATATGCCAGGTTCTAGATGATGGCAATTTGAGCTTATGCATCAAGATAAACCTATTCCTAGAAATTCCAATTTCAGTATCATTAAATTCTTTTTTGCTTAGGCCATTTTGAATTACGTTTTCTCTTAGTTACAAGGGAAAAGTTCTAATTTATGAAAGTTACACACAAAGAACAATAAGCCAACTTACTTATTTCACTATGCAGCTGGATTCAATATAATGACAAAAATGCTTTTATTTATGGATCATTAATTAATACATATGAAACTTTATGTCCACTGCCAAACCCAAAGGAATTTTGATTACACACACCAACCTGTTCACTAAATAGGAATAAGAGTTTGAACTGTGTATTATATTCAATTTAACACTGTTGTTTAAAATATTCTTTTTAAAAAATAAGCCAGTTTTATGTGACTGGGTTTTAGTATTTCACTTAAAATTGTATTTATTGCTTCCCAATTTAATTTTTATGAGATATTGGAGCCCTTTGGAAAATTGATGAATATTATGCACTCAATACTGAGAAAAATGCTTATAAACACAAAATATTGTGTCAGGAGTGTGTGGATTTTCTGAAACCTATACATAGACTTCGGATTAAGGGCCCCAGCCATAGGGTCAGAAAATGAGCCATTGATATTTTTTATTTTGGGGATTTTTTTGAACTTCTATATTGATCTTCTATGTGATCAAATTTTAGACATGTCTTAGAGATGCTTGAGAATAATGTATTCTTTTTTTTTTTAAAGATTTTATTTATTTATTTGACAGAGAGCACAAGTAGGCAGAGAAGCAGGCAGAGAGAGATAGGAGAAAGTAGGCTCCCTGCTGAGCAGAGAGCCCGACATGGGTCTCAATCCCAGGACCCTGGGATCATTACCTGAGCCGAAGGCAGAGGCTTTAACCCACTGAGCCACCCAGGCGCCCCGAGAATAATGTATTCCTTATATGCTTTCTTTATATAGGATATTGTATTCTAAATCATTCAGTCTTTTAATAGGATTCAAGTTCAAAAATTTGTAAATATCTTATTTTTTGTATTCATAATATTTATGTATTTTGATGATATTCATAATAATGATTCACAACATGTATGTATTTCTTTTTTTTTTTTTAAGATTTTATTTATTTATTTAACAGAGATCACAAGTAGGCAGAGAGGCAGGCAGAGACAGAGAGAGGGGGAAGCAGGCTCTCGGCTGAGCAGAGAGCCCGATGCAGGGCTCCATCCCAGGACCCTGGGATACAAAGGCAGAGGCCTAACCCACTGAGCTACCCAGGCGCCCCCATGTATGTATTTCTTAATTGATTTATTTTTTCTAAAAAATAAAGAGACCATTGCAATGCTTTGGGTCTTTAATTACATAATTATAATTCAATCACCTATTTATTTTTGCTTCTATTTGCCTAATAATTTTTTCACTATTTTATTTTGGACAGTTCTCTATCATATCATTTTAGATGTTTCTTGTTGCCACATGTAGTTGAAATTTGTTTTGAACTTAATGAGAGCATTTTCTTTTTACCTGAAGGATTAACTCTTATTTGTTATGAACAATACACTGATGCTGTCATCTCATTTTTATGTTCCTTTTGGCCTTATCATCTCAATTATAAAGACTATGATTTTTTTTGGCTTTATCTTCTGTAGTAGGAATACTGTTTTTAAAAACTTCATGAATTATTTTAGTGTAATAAACTACCTGAAAATTTAGCTTAAAACAGCATTTATTTAACTCAGATTCTGTGGGTCAGCAATTTAGAGTGAATTTTGATGGCTCTCTTGGACTTTATGCTTTCACAATGTGGTTCTTCTGAAGATTTTCAGGGAGTCAGCTGTTGTGATAAAAGAAGCATCCGGGCCACAATGTTATCAAACAGGCTTGTATTCAAGGTGATGTGGCAAGATTAAAAAAAGAAAGGACGTCTAGAGGGTGGGGCCGAGAGTCATAAAGAAAAATTTATCAGGAAGCTACTTCCAGGGATCAAAACTGAGACTCAATCAAGGAACATTTCCTACCTCTGAGTAGGGTATCCTAGAAAGAGCTGCTGGGCTGGATTTCAGAATTTGTATGGACTATAACTGTTACGTATCCTTGATCCTCTCTCTCTCTCTCTCTCTCTTTTTTTTGACAGAGAGAAAGAGATCGTAAGTAGGCAGAGAGGCAGACAGAGAGAGAGGGGGAAGCAGGCTCCCTGCTGAGCAGAGAGCCCAATGGGGGGGCTAGATTCCAGGACCCCGAGATCATGACCTGAGCCACCCAGGCGCCCCCTCTCTCTTTTTTTAATGGAAGTGTCTGTTGTGGTTATCCTGCTCTGTTTTGATGTTGTAGGTTGTTGTATAGGGGAGAGATAAACTTGTTTTTTTAGATCAGAGGTCTCTAGGTCGAGAAGAACTCCATGCAGACAGATGTAGATCTTAAAATTCTGAGCTTTGAGTATAATGCAGTAATTAGATTAGTCTTTGGGTTGTATGGGGTGAGGGCAACTGAGTATATTTTGCCTGTTGGATGAATGTGAATAATTGAGGCCAGACATCAGGGTGTGCTAGATTGTTTGCAGAATTGGCCACAATTATTTCCCTTTTGTCTCCATGGCCCTTTGCAATGTAATTTTGAGAATTTCACAAGTTAGAGTCAATTTTTCTATCCCTCAAGTCTGGGCTGGCTTTGTAATTTGCTTTGACCAAGAAAATGCAAAGTGTAATCATGTTTTGGCCTGGACCTGAGGAGGCCTTGCACGTTTCTTAAAAACATCCTCCTATTGCTATGTGAGAAAGCGTAGTCTAGCATACTGGAACATGGGTGACAACATGAAGCAAATATGGGCTGTCCCAGCAGAAACCATCCTAAACTCATTAGTTCCCAGGCCACCTGACAGCTGATTACAGATGGATTAATGATGCTAGCTGAGAAGAGAACAACTGACTGCCAGAACACAATCTAAATTGCTTACCCACAGAATCATAAGCTAAATGTTCTTTTCGCTCAGTGAGCTTTAGAGTGGTTTGTCATACAGTAAAATTTAACTGATAAATTATTTTACTGGTTCTCTTTCACTTTTTCAAAGACCTAGAATACGATGTCTTCATCAAATTCAGTAAAAATGAAATTACTTTTGAAACTATTGCTATGAATGAACAATGAAGAATTCACATACATTTACTTTTTAGTATCAGTTGAATATTAGCATATTATTATTTAGATTTCATCCCACTTATTTAACCAATAAAAATGTTTCCCCACAAAACTTTTGTATCTACTTTTTTTATTATTGAGTAAATACTTTTATTGATTATTTAATTGAGTAAAGTTTATCTTTGCATATTTTTATTATTTATTTATTTATTTAAAGATTTTATTTAAATAAAGAGAAAGAGAGAGAGAGAAAGCAAGAGAGGGAATACAAGTAGGGGGAGTAGGCGAAGGAGAAGCAGGCTTCCCGTCGAGCAGGGAGCCCTATGTGGTGCTCAATCCCAGCCCTGGGATCATGACCTGAGCCGAAGGCAGCCGTTTAACTGACTGAGCCATCCAGTTGCCCCTATCTCTGCATATTTTTTAAAGCCAGGAGTTAATGGGTTGTTTATTTTCATAGCCCCTTTATGTCTTGTGGTGCCTACCAGGCGCTTATGCTCACGCACAACATTATAACATAGCCACTTTTTTTCAAAACTCTATAGGCATTACTTCAGTCTTCTAGTGACCAGTGTCTGAGAGGAGAATGGGTTTTATTCATTTTTTAAAATTTGATTCTATTTATTCTTCCTGAATATTTATAGGCTTTCCCCGCTTCATCCCTGAAATGATTTTTCCTGGTGATTTCTAAGCATGGGTCTCTCTTCATCAGTGTTGTATACAGCATTCTGAACTTTTTTGAACTACAGGCTCAGATCTTTTTTATTGTTCAGGAAAACGTTCTTCCCTTCATTGAGTATTGCTTTGACTTCATTTGTTCTCATTTGTCCTTGAAAATTACCTATTTTTCAAGTTGGTTTTTTTTTAATCTATTATCTTTGCTTTAATAACTTTCTTATTTTTGCACATATTTTTCTCATTCTTGGATGGCTTTTTTGATTTTTCTTTTCTTTTTTAAAGATTTTATTTATTTATTTGACAGATGGAGAGATCACAAGCAGGCAGAAGCAGGCAGAGAGAGAGGGAGGAAGCAGGCTCCCCGCTGAGCAGAGAGCCTGATGTGGAGCTATATCTCAGGACCCTGAGACCATGACCTGAGCCGAAGGCAGAGGCTTCAACCCACTGAGCCACCCAGGTGCCCCTTGATTTTTCTTCTTAATCAATAATTCCATTTTTAGTATAGTTCATAGTCAAGGAGTCAGGAGTCAAGGCTTGATTTAACTATGTTCTTCATCTCAGAGTTCTCATAAGGGTGAAATCCAGGTGTCAGCTTGAGCTGCATTCTCATCTGCACTTTCAACCAAAGAAGGATCTGCTTCCAAGATTACTTGCATGGTTGCTTGGTAGGATTCAGTCCCTCAAAGTTTGGGTGCCCCACTCAGTTCCATGTCATGTGGGAACCACAACGTGACAGCTGTCTTCTCAGAGAAAATGAGAAAGAGATAGCTTGAATCCACTAGATGGAGCTGAAGTCTCTTTATAACCTCATCTAGGAAGTGACCTTTTATCACTTTTCTTATATTCTGTTTGTTTAAAGTGATTCATTAAGTCCAGTCTACTCTCAAGTGGATGGAATTATACAGAGGATTATGATACCAAGAGGCAGGGATCATTGAGGACTGTTTTGGAGACTACCTGTCATAGAAATTTTGCTTAGCCACACAGTATTAACCCCTCCATCTTCTCTGCCTTCCATATTTAGTCAGATATAATCTTATTTCTAGGGTTTCTGTTGGTTACTACTAAGTAAGTAGTACTTATCTTGAAATATCTTGAAGATATTATCTTGAAATAATTTCTTGAAATATTTCTCTTTCTCTTGAAAGAGAATTATTATCTTGAAATATCTTGAAATAATTTCTTGATTATCTTGAAATAATTTCTCTTTCCTCTGTGCTATTTAATGTGAAGACAGTTGGGTTCCAACAGTTACAGTGGGTCTCCTGTTTTCACATCTCAAACTGTAAGTATTAAATTACAGTATAAACATTGTCAAGGTTCATAAGATTTATGCTCTATTCTAGAATTAAAATGATATCTTCTATGACTTGTCAGTGGGTGGATTTTGTGAAATAAAAATCAATAAATAGAGATTATCATACCACAAATACGTAATATTATTCACTCAAGAAACTACTTTGGGAAATTGTATTATTTCTTAAATAATTTTTATTCTTCTATTTTCTCCCCTCCCCAATCTCTTCTCCCCTCCTGCTCCCCTCCCCTCCTCCCTTTCCCCTTCCACCCTACTTCTCTTTTCACTTCTCTTCTCCTCTCTTCTTTCTTCTCTCTTCTCTTATTTCTCTCTCTTTCTGACTCCTGTTCTTTGGATGTTGGACCTCCTGGGACTTGTTTATAAATATCTCCTATCATATTCCTCTTATTTTCTACCTTTCGGATTTTGTTTTGTTCTGTTTTTCCTCTTTATTGTGGGAAATTTTCTAAACTTTCTCTCTCAACCTTTTTCATGTATTTTAGCAATCTGCATTTTCATTTCTGAGATTTCTTTCCTACTCCATGTACTTACATTTGATATAAATATATAAAACAAATAGTTGAAAACTACAAGCCTACTAAACTCCTATGATTTATTCAATTTAATCAGATAGTGAAAAAGACACAGGAAAAAATGTGTACATTTTATGTCCTGTCCTTTTATATACTTGAATAATTCCACCAATATTTGAAATGTAAAACCCACTTTTATGTCCTAAAGGAGCGATTCAGAGGTTCAGAGCTTTTGCCTCTTTGCTTTTCTTTGCAAATTCACCCTGGCTGGATTACCACCTCCATTCTAATAACTACCGAATGAACCTATAACTTTGCCTTTATCTTCTAGGCTGGTTCTAGTTTTGCATTCCAACAACATACAGCATATTTTCTACTGCCTGTCTTGTTACTTAAAATTGACATACCCCCAAGCAAGACTCATCATCTTGGCACCACCATTCTTACTGTCATATTAGCTCAAAACCTTATGAAGTCAGTATGATTTTCAAAGAGTGAAAATTCAGATGTGTAAAATATAACATTCTTTATTTTCCTATAATGAAAATGTAATTATATTTTCATCTCATGCATTATTCCTTCTTACAGTAACAAAGCAACCCAATCACTTCTAGGGAAACTCAGTCACTTAATGATTTCTTAATTGTTAAACTCGATTAAATTCAGTGATCTCCCAGTCATGTATATTCAATATTTATGTTATATACTTATATACATATTTATATTATACTTTTACATAATTGGTATTTCTGACTCTTTCCCTTCACTGCAGAGGATGCATTATTGGTGGGAGGCATCTGTATCTTAGTCTTGATCTGCTCCAAGCTGTAATTGGCTGAGATTTTTAATCCTCTTGACATCAGCTTTGATTATCAATATCAGTTCTTCCTTTTGCTGAGATGTTTCTGGGGGTATGCCACACTGTGTGAACTGAGGGTCCAATGTAACTTTCTGCTGCCATATTTTTTTATCATCATATCTGACACTGCTTTGGGCCACCAACTCAAATAACTTCAATTTCTTGAGAACCCCTCTGCAGGGCTGTAGAGATATAGGAACATCATCAAGAGCTGTGTGACTGAGATATCACAAGACTTGATGATATCATGGGGGGCAAACAGGAGGGTACCCTTCCACTCTATCCTTGGGTCCCTCATAGTAAAGGAGGGTTGTACATCTTTTTACTCTTTTGACCCACAGAACTGAGGAATGTGGAAGAGGCAGAGAAGTGGGTATGGACAGTGTCCCAAGTCTGTACTCTGAGTGCCTAAGCCCTCTTATTCCCACCTGATTTTCTTCTTCTTTTCCATGGAGAGTATACATGGAGGGAGGGCAGGAAAAAAACTTTCTTAACAATTTTCCTTGAGGATCTTTGGTGTTATATTCATAATGCAATTATTATTATTACTTATTTAAAGGAAAGGATTTGGTGTCTTTTTTCTCTTATATTATGTTGACATCTTAAATAGAACAAAACCTGCCTCACGCCCCCCAGACCATTTTAAAGTGGGCTGGCGGTTAATATACACATGGAAAAAACACATCAGTTTCTATTTCCCTTTCCCTATTAAATTTGGATTTATCTTTAATTCCTTCATCTTTTTGGCTTCTATATCCAAGATCCAAGACCTCTCTTTTCTTTAAAATACACTTCCTTATTTGTGCCTTCCTTTCAATTCTGACAGCTCTTGCCCTAGTGAAGACCCTATCAAATACGAGGATTACTGAAACGGCCTCTCAGCAGACCTCAATGACTCAAGTCTCTTGCAATTTGAATCTGTCTTTTGTATTGTTGCTGGAATGGTTTTCTTTAAACACCACTTTTATCACTTCATCCTTTATTAAAAAATCTACAGTGGTCACCCACTAGGTGACCACTAGGTCAAGTTCAAAATATTTTACTTGGCTTCTGGACCAACTGTAATAGGGATTCACTTTATCTGTGAAACCTTGTTTTCCCTAGTCTTGGCAAGAACTTTTCAAGTTGGTTTCCTTATTTTCCTTTATTAGTCATCCCAGTTCTTATCTTTTAACTTACACTGCATCTCTTTCCAGTTGTGTCAGCCCATTTTTATTACTTGCTTCCTCAGTTTTAACCATCTTTCAAGACCCAGTTCAAGCCTCCCTGCTTTCCTGATGTCTCTTACCCAATTCGAAACAATTCACACTGCTCCCTCTCGCTGTGGTTCCCAAACTTTTCCTGAAGATTAGAATCACCTGGAGGTGGGAGTGTTTTTCAGAATTCTGATGCCCAGGTAACACCCCATACCAAATAAACCAGAATGGCTTCGTGTCAGGACCCAGCCCTCAGTGTATTTTATTTTATTTTTTAAAAAGATTTTATTCAGAGTCCATAGTCTCTTATGGTTTGCCTAACCTAAGAGACTATGGACTCTGAAAAACAACCTGAGGGTTTTGAAGGGGCGGGGGTGGGAGGTTGGGGGAACCAGGTGGTGGGTAATAGGGAGGGCACGTATTGCATGGAGCACTGGGTGTTGTGCAAAAACAATGAATACTGTTACGCTGAAAAAAAAAATGTAAAACTGCAAAAAAAAAAAGATTTTATTTATTTATTTGATAGACAGAGATCACAAGCAGGCAGAGAGGCAGGCAGAGAGAGAGGAAGGGAAGCAGGCTCCTTGCTGAGAGAGCCAGATGTGGGGCTCCATCCCAGGACCCTGGGATCATGACCGGAGTCAAAGGCAAAGGCTTTAACCCACCAAGCCACCCAGGCACCCCCCTCAGTGTATTTTAGATCCCCAGGTGATTTCAGTGTGCAGTAGAGTTTTGGGAACCACTGCGTTTTGGTTTGCTATAATGTCTCTCAGCTGCACCTTAACTTAGCACTTGGCTATATTTGATCTTTGGTCTTCAGTTGTTAATATTATCATCTGTTATTACTACTGTTCTTATTATCTGTTATTCACATAGAATGTAATATGCCAGTGGAAAGCAAACACATTTTATGCTGATTAAAAAATAGACTGTTGGTGCTTTACCTAGATCCTCTTGTATATCTCTCACCTATCTTTTGGCTCCTCCTGCAGCCTTGGCATGGATTTAATTCCAGTGGCTGGCATCTGGACTTCTTTGCCAGGCCAACCTCAGGCTCCTTATCTCATGAGTCATGTGCTTGGAAATAAAGGAAGCCCAGCTCCTTTGCTTTGTTTGAATAAATGTCAGAGTTTCCTGCAGGATTAAGGGTGCCCTCCATGGGACTTAGTCTGAAACACATCCTTGCATGGCTTCTTGCTGTTCTGCTTCCCCTTCTCCTTTACTGATTTCTCTTGGGAGCTCCTTCTTAATAAATCACTTGCTCATGAATCTTCATCTCAGAGTCTGCCTCTTGGGAACCCATCCTAAGATACTTATTTTTCATTCAAAGCAGAGCACTGGGCACATATAAAATTCAATGAAGATTTATTAGAACAGGGATTCTTGATACATGAAATAGAAACACAATTTAATAAAACCTTAGTTGAAGGTACTGAAGTATATCCGGGGGTTCTCTATAGAGTTACATATACTTTCTTAAATGTAATTTAATAAATCTTGGACATACTGAAATCTCACTTGAGATAGGAAATATGGCCTAGGAAAAATCTTATTAATAATATTTATAAAAGTACCTGACAAGGAGTTTGGGACCAAGCAGTATAGTATCAAGGCAACTATATGTTATTTTTTCAAACACAGAATGGAAGACTCTGCATTTGATTGCATATGAAACATGTTCAGAGGAACTTTTTCCTCTTGACTTGGGCCTGGGAATTTGCATTTCTAACAAGTTCCCAGTTTGACTTCATACCATTGGAGTCAGAGGAGAAGGGTCAGACGAGACCCCTGTGCATCATCAGTTTCACTAGCTTAGACTACGTAAAATTTTACATATTTTTTAATCATGGAGATGATCAAACAATTGATGGAATCTGCCTGAGATGTTTAGAGGCAGGAAAGTAGCCGTCAACTAATCACATTTAGAGCGGTGTTTAGAAAAAATAAAATTGCATCTAGTTAATGTTTAACGGAATGTTCAGCGAATAGTTACCCTTAATCTATCAGCTCACCTAGAACAGAATTGTAGGCCAGTGTAGCAGACTTTTAACATCTTGAATTTAAACATTTTTTCCTTTTTAATCTTTACTCGGGGCTAGCAGCAGTGATTTAGTATCTCTCTTTTCCTTCTTACTCTGTCTCTTCCTGGGGTCCATAATAGAGAATCAAGAATTCATTTTATCGAACTGTTTAATAAGGTATGTGGTTATGTGAATCATTACATGAATTATATATACACATACATGTATAGAATCATATGAATTTTACAAGTTATGCAGAACTTGTAGGCCCTCTTCCTGTCAAAAAGTAAATCACTACCATTTTAGGCGGTTTGGTGTAAAACAAGATTCCACTAGATGGCGATATTGGAATGCAAACCAATATATCTTTAGTTGCTATGTCTCTATAAAACCATCAGTTTGAAATCTATTGTAGCTTGTCATTTTGGCTTGCGAATCAGGTCTGTTCCCTGCTAAACTCAATGGACTGGGATGATTTGAGATTTGGGTAAGAGACCACGCATTCGCAGAGGCCCCTAGAGGTCATAGGTCAAACAACGAAGAAGCCTGTTTTGGCCCAATCTTTGTCTAGACCACTACTTTGCTCTTATTTTTGGTTCCTTTATGCTAGTCCACTGATATCTACAAACAATCCCAAAGTGACGTCATCTTTTGATCCCAGCTCCTGCCCAGTCTATAGATATTTCACCAAGTCTTGTCTCAGCTGGGTTTATTAGATCAGGAAATGTTAACAGTTAACTAATTTTTTACAGTTTGTCAAGTGGTCCTCAAAGGTGCAGTCAGTCATTGGACCAGCAACTCACCTGGGAATGTGTTAGGAATGCCAGTTCTTTGAGAACTGCTGTATTAAATCTTTCTAGGTAACAAAACTCTCAGCCCCATTTGAGCTAACCTGTCTCCTGAAAGTCCTTTAAAATGAACTTTGAAGACAGACCTGTGGATGAAAAATGTTTAAAGGTGTGTGTTCCACTGTATCTACAGAGAGTGCTAGCTCTCCCCTCCCTTCAGGTTCTGCCTGTCACTGCAAAGCACCCCCAGCACCACAGAGGGGGAATATTTAAGCTGGTGTGTCTAGTATGCAAATGAAGTGAAGGGTAATGATTGTCATTCATATTTCTTTTTGGAGAAAGAAGTGTGAGATAGCCGGGAAGGCCACCAGATGGCAGCCTTATTCCTGCGCGGTCTGCATTTCTGAATGGCTCTTTACGGTAGTCAAAGGCGATCCCGTGGCAACGGTCCTTTATTGGCTGGGCTGTTTGTGTCTTCCTTTACTGCAGCATGAGTCAGGAGAGAGAGAATGAGAGAGAGAGAGAGGGAGGGAGGAATTGATTAGTGGGTCAGAGAGCTACCATATAAAACTGCTTCCATTGTTGTTCCCATTTCACTGAGTAAACATGGGATGCTAGGAAGATTCAGCACCCTGAGGCTGGGGCTCCATTTATCAAGCTCTGTCAGTCAGCTCAAACAGGTGCCAGGATACCTCTGTCTTAGGTCCTTGGATGAATGCTGAGTACCTGCACTTACAAATCCCTGGGGAGCTCTCCAGTCTCCGAATGTCCAGGCTGCCTCCAGGCCAGTGGCAGCGGGACCTCAGGGACAGCTCCAGCACATCAGACAGTGTTATACCTTACCAGGTGATTTGAATGTGTATCTAGGACTGGGAACTACCTTACTGAAGAGGCTGAGGTTCAATTTGTGGCAAAGTTGTTTCAGTGGAGAAATCTCGTGGTTGCCCCATACCCCGGTGTAAACTTCGACACTGGAGTTTGTTGACTTGGCCAGTTTTGATATTCAAGAAAGAGATTCTGTTGTACAAGAGAAGACGTCACTCCCCTTCTTCAACCTCCTTCGCCTTTCCCCTTCCTCCTTCTCCTTTTTTCTTTCTTCCTTTCTTTCTTTCTTCCTTTCTTTCTCTTCCTGTCCTTCCTTCCTTTCTTCCTTGGTATGAAGACTGAAAATCCAGAAAATTGTGGCCACAAATTAGGGCTACTTTAAAGGAAATTTTTGACTAAAAATTATAATCAATGTTAAAGCGTTATAAACCACAAAACTTTGGTTTTTTTTTTGTTTTGTTTTTGCCTTTGGCCACACATTCTTAGATGACCCCAGGCCATAACCCCTACTTTAAAGGATATGATAGTAAAAAGGAAGTTACATCACGCTTGATGAAAGGCTGTTATTCTCATCTCATTACCTCATCTGCTTATTCGACAGAATGAAAACATTTATAATAATGGGTGTTAAAATTCTGTAGAACTTTGTTGGAGTTGGAAATTGTTCCCTAATACCAAACTCCTTTTGTACTGAACCATGCTGAGTTTCATGAAACTGTACATGCGAATACTTTCTTCCGTATCTAATCTGGAAAATTCTACACATTTCCATGTGAAATTCTTAATAATAGGTCATGAAATCTGGAGGAAACATAGTTGAGGCATGTGAAATATGAGACATGGTTCAACTTTATATAAATGAGGCTGTTTTGTTTTTTGTTATCTAAAAGCCATCTCCAGAAATCCCAGTGTTAGTGATACATTATTAATCCTCTAGACCATCCTAGATGTAGATTTTGAAATCTACATGTTACTAGAAGAAATAATTTGTTAGGTCCTTACTTGACAAAAGTTTTATCAAGTTGTTCTCTGTGAGGAGAGATTGGGAAAAAAAAATTGGGAAACTTAGGCAAAGGGAGCCAATGAAAAAAGAACATACTGGGAAAAAAGAGAAGTAAATTAAAGAATGGGGACTAGAGGGAGTTTTATTTTCCATTTTGACTTGTGGATAATTCAGGGCCAAAACTTTGGAAATTTAGAAGTAGCTCATTTGTAGAACTGATGCTCTGACTTTTTCTAAGAGACTGTTCCAAGTAATACTTTATTCGTTTGTGGGTGCTTTAGAGAACAAAAAGGCTGTAGACTTTATAGTAAGGTATCTTGCATTCCAGAGAGGTTTTCTGGATTCTAGAGACTCTCACATTACTATAGGCATGTCCAAGGCACTGAGACCTAGTCATAATTTTAGTGCTTTCCTGTGTTTGAACCAACAGTAGTCAGAAAGTGGTAAACTTTTGAAATCATGAATTAGATTCAGCGTACATTTAAAATTAACATGCACGGACTCCCTGACCAATGTGAAGCACTTCTGTTTATGAGGGATTGGCTAAGTTTCCATGGTATGGAAACTAATTTGCTGTTTAATTGGTAAACCTTGATTCCTATGGCACTATAAAAATTCTAGGCATCAGTGCTTGTCTGTCTAAAGACATACACATATTCAATTAGTGGGAAGCCAGATCATGTTTCAATAGCTGCTTTTATTTTCTGTTGTTGATATGTTAAAATAGTTAAACACTTGCATTCATCTCATCCTATTAAAGGGACTCCATCAGGGAACAGGGAGGTAACATGTTTGGTGACAGCAGGCTTAGTCACCCTGCTGTGAGAATGAGATGAATA
The DNA here is from genome assembly GCF_922984935.1 of Meles meles. Classification (NCBI taxonomy): domain Eukaryota; kingdom Metazoa; phylum Chordata; class Mammalia; order Carnivora; family Mustelidae; genus Meles; species Meles meles. The sequence goes on from NC_060074.1 coordinate 76,207,193, forward strand.
ATGTTTTTTAATCTTACATCTATTGACTTTCTCCTTTTAAAATGTATGCACTATTACTGAAAGGCTATATGGCAGACTATATTTTGTTAACAGTTTATCTTTTTCATATCTTCATTATTAAATCAAATGGTATATTTACTTACATGGTTCTACATAAAATGAAATTGCTGCATGACATTTCTTATTGTTTATAATTCCCATTTTGAAAGATCTAGTCACGCATTCTTGAAATTCTGTAAATGCTTTCAGTCTTCATACTGGTACTTTTCATTTTTCTTTCTTGGCTATTTGGCTGCCAGATCCTCTCCCATTTTAAGCATTATCTTGCTTATGTTATACGATTTACCTGCTATTTGTCAAAACAATTTTTAGGATGACATTTTCTAGTTTCCCATTAGAGCACAGCATGAAGAAAAATTGGATATAGAAGATCATATTGGTGAATATTTTCATTAGACAAAGCCATTTTGTGAAAATTCAAAATTCTAATAAAAGCAATTTGAGAAAATCGATCACTTCATGAATTTAAGAAGAACCAGTATTATCCTAAGATAATGCTTTTTTGGAAGCATGGTATTTCCTTCAAAAGACTGTAGCTAAAATGTAATTTCTTTTAAATCCAGACCGATTTCTTGTAGATCTTGTCCGTGTGGATCATGATTAACTGTATGGCTCATGCAACTCAGAATTATTTCATTCTAGGATTATTCCACAATTAGCCATGAGTCTGGTGTAGTGTTTGATAAGCTGTAGTGTCACAAGAGCATTCTTACTAAGTAGTAGCTTACTCAAGAAATTAATTTGCTCTCACTGTTTCCCTAGTAGAAAAAAAAAATATTTGGCCGCCCTGGTTATAACTACCCTAAATACCAGTGAATGACTCATTGATTCAGATGGACATTTCCCCCACTTTAAAATCTTTGAAATTGGGATATATCTTATAGTCAAAGATATTGTACAATTTTAATTGGCAATGTTTTATTCTTTCTTAGTGACATAGAATAATTATGCATCATGTAATCGATGGCATCATAGATTTAAATTACATATAACTAAATTAAATTTGGAATTAACAGTGATTTAACAGTTTTATATTTCCAAGGGGATTTAAAAACAGTTTTTGCTTTTATGATTGTTTAGTCAAGATTCTTACACCAGTTTTATACACCAAAAGCCCAAAATATCCTGAGTCTGAGGAAATAGAGAACAATATATAGTGGAAATTCATCATAGTTTAGAACCAATCTAGGCATATTGCTAAGGATGTTGACTACTTCCAGCTCTCACCTAATTTGTTTGAACAAGGTTTTCAAGTAATTGCTGTTAGTTGATTTTTTTTTTAAATTTTATAACATGAGATTATAATTTGGTGTTCTGTTCTAGATCTTTTATAAAAATCGTAATACATTAAAACTGATTATGAAAATAAATGAAGGAATCTTTCATAGATGTGTAGGCTTTTACAGGTATGAATTGGGTATTAAAAATCATTTGGTAAGTGACTGTGAGCTAGTTAATATAGGGCTAAAATGGTGACAGAAACATGATTCTCTCCCTATCTGTCTCTATATATATTCCATTAGAAGGTGTGTTTTCTGCAAGGGTAGACTGCCTGAAGCTTGGGCAGATGAAATCTGGAAAAGAGTCTTCCTTTGCTGGTAAATTTCTTGTAGCATGAATAGACATTCATCATTGTTCCAAAACCCTTTAAAATGCTTTCAAGATAAGGATCATTTCTTCTTAGAGTTTTTTTTTTTTTCTTTCCTTGTAGGTAGAGTGTTTATTGGATGCCTGTGAAAATCTTTTATGATAATTGCTCAAGGAGCATTTCTAGCATGGCTTCTCTTGTGATCCCTTCCTCTTCCATCCCAGTGAGAAATTAAACTCTAATTTTTTCTAATTTCTGTTAGCTTCTTATGTGCAGCTTTTATGTGCAAAGGCCAGGGTAGTTACAATATTGATTGATCAATTTGTTTAATAATACTGAATGCGTCCTATGTGTCAGACACTCTTTTTGGCACTGAGGTTACAGCAAGGAACAGAAGAGGTAAACATCTCTGTATAGACTTTACCTTCTAGTAAAGTGAGGTCAATCCTAAACTTCTTAAGTATGTGTATAATATGTTAGAGATTGTAAGTTCTGTGCAGGAAATGAAACAGAATAAGGGAGATGGGAGGCACAGGGTGAGAAGTGTTCCAGTTATAAATAGTGTGAGTGGGGTAGATCTCATCAAGAGAGTCACCTTTTGCTCAGGTCGTGATCCCAGGGTCCTGGGATCGAGCCCCACATCGGGCTCTCTGCTCGGCGGAGAGCCTGCTTCCTCCTCTCTCTCTGCCTACCTGTGATCTCTCTCTCTGTCAAATAAATTAAAAAAAAAAAAAAGAGTCACCTTTGGGCAAAGACGGGAACACAGAAATGGAGTAAAAATAGCGTTCTAGGATAAGGCAACAGTGAGCGTGGGACAGAAGCCCAGGCAGGAGACCCTACTACCATGCTCAGGGAAGAGTGGGAGGGGTCCGGGAAGTGAGGGAAGCCAGGTTTTTTCTTTCTTTCTTTTTTTCAATTAACGTATAATGTATAGGGTACAGGTTTGTGAATCCTCAGGCTTACACATTTCACAGCATTCACCATAGCACATACCCTCTCCCATGTGAGGGAGGCCAGGTTTTGCATGGACATTGGATTTTACCTTAAGGGAAATGGGGGAGTCGCTGTAGGGTTTTAGCTGCAGAATGGCATGATCCACTGTCCTTTGAAAAAGTGTCATTGTGGCTGATCATATGAGATTTTATTATCACTTCAGCAGTCTTACTTACGATGATGAAAGCTGTGTAAGTGGAGAGGTCATAAGTTAGGTCAGCATTTCTGAGTGAAGCACATACAGAGCATTGTGGGGTGAAATGTTCTAGTGTCTGGGACACAAAATATTCCTACCAACCAACAGCCAACCTGTTTCAGCAAATGTATAAAGGTCCTGAAGGAGAGTGACTGTAAGTTCTGTTTTTATTGCAGCCTCACACATTGTGCTTGTGTGTGCTCCGTGACATACCATATCTACCTCTTTGCAGATTGACTCTGGATGTAAAAAGCTGAGTCCCACATGACCAATGGCATACATGTCAAGGCCAAGTCTTCATAGTCCAGATATGATTGGTAAATGACTCAACAAAATTATTCAACCCCTATATTGGAACCCCTATATTCTCAGTGCTGGGAATATAAGAGTAAGTAATGAATGGTTTCTTCCTCAATGAGCTCATGCCCTGGGGAAGAGCTAAGAGCGTTGTGTGTTGGGATTTTTGCTGTTTTTAGCAAACAGGAAGCAGAAATACAATTAATTCTGTTCCATTCAGTTTTCTTCTGTCAGACTATTCTCTCTTGGCTTCTGTTTTTTAATTTAAAATTTTTTTTTAAAGATTTTATTTATTTATTTGACAGAGAGGGAGATCACAAGTAGGCAGAGAGGCAGGCAGAGAGAGAGGAGGAAGCAGGCTCACCTGCGGAGCAGAGAGCCCGATGCGGGGCTCGATCCCAGGACCCTGAGATCATGACCCGAGCCGAAGGCAGTGGCTTAATCCACTGAGCCACATTTAAGAAAATATACAAATAGAATTTTCCTACAGAATCTCAGGAGATATCGTTTGCTATCTTCTCATAAATGTGCTTAGTCAATCTAAATGGTTCACTGTGTAAGTAGTAAGGTTAAATTACTTAACATTTATGTGGCCCCTTCTATTGGATGGCTACACTGTACAGACTAAAATGGTATTCCTCATTATGCTTCAGTGAAGTCAGATCTACGTTTTGTTATCAAATACTTTACCTGATTTTTTGTAGAGAACACTGACAAGTTAGTTTGTTTCTTAAAAATAAAGATGGGAAAAAATTAAGATTATTTGGTAAAATATGAGAAAACTGTTTTCAGGTAATTAACCCTGCTATGAGTTGCTTTCTTAGCTATGTTACTCTCTTTGGTTCTGTCTAGGGTAACACAATATTTTTGCCACCTGGTAACCATTTAGTGGCTTGCTGTCTGTCAAATTGGAATCATTAATCTAAGATCCACAAAACACACTGACCTCATCAGGAACTATCAGCCACATTAATCACATGGCGAGCTGTAATTAATACCCTTGCTGCACATCTCAGCAGATGCCAAGTGGTAACTGTGCCCAGAGACAGAAACATTTGGTGGGTGGTCTGAAGGTGGTATTCTTTTAGAATGATTTGAGACACATTGGTAGGAAACTTGCTGCCCAAATGAATGAGAAAATCAGATTCCTTATTTGTCTAGCCTTGAGCATGCCCAGTGGCCATACAGATTTCCTTGATGGCTCTGTATAAAGTTAATCATCTTTCCTTTGTGCTACTGCAGTATCTCTGACCTGTTTCTCAGAATGCAGTTATCACAGAGGTTTTTTGGTAGGCATTTCCCTTCTCTTCTATTAATATGTGAGTACCCAGAAGGCTGAATATATGTTGTATTTATAATTCTAACTCTGGACTAGAACAATTCCTGGCACTTGTTATGGTATCATTAGGTACCTATTAAATGAATGATTGAATATACACATGAATATGCAATACATGCAAACAAACTAGACCGACGGGTGTCATGTTCATATCCTAACGGTATGTTGGGCACAGAGAAGATGCTAAGTTAAAGGCTCACTGAATGTATGTACTTCTCTGCAAGGAGGATGCCTCTTCCCTGGGACTACCGCTGATCTTGTGCATGTTGATAAATGGGGTCAGTTGTCAAATGAATTTTTAAAAGACTCTGTACTCAAAGTAAAAATATTTTGTAGAAAGTTAGAAACTACAAACAATAACAGTGGCAACAACAATAAGCCTGGAGGGATATTTGTTGTAAGTGAAAATATTTATGTAATTTTACCTAAAGAGAAGAACCAGCAGAAGTCCTCCATGTGTTTTCAGAATTCTCTGAGGACTTCTGATAAAGAAAGAAATACAGAGGATCTGAAATATAACTTCCCTTTCTAAAACAATTAAAAACCACACACACACACACACACACACACACACACACACAAATACAGATACAGGTACACACACACACACACACACACACACACACACACCCCTAACTTCAGGAAGTTTATGTTACAGTCTCATTTTTACTTTAACTCATAATGACATCAAAATAAAATGAAATAGACGTTTCTATTTCTGGAACAATAAATAAAAATAATTTTTTATGTTGAAGGATTTATGTAGCTTATATTACATAAACAGTTTTTGCCAGTGGAACTAGGTCAGTTGTACATTAAATACATATATGAATTTATTAGAAAGTCTAATGAAGTTTCCTTTTTTTGTCTTCAGAGTGTACTGTATGAAAGGAAACTTTGAAATTCCCTTGTGATTTTCCTGGATTTAATTTTTAATGGGAAAAGTGTTTGTTGTGTATTGGCATATCTTAGGCTAGGTAGGTAGTGATCAATGAGGAAAATATGTCTAATTTACCCTACCAACCTAAAGAAAATGACAAAAATTCTAAGAATTCTAACAAAAATGACAGGTAACCATGGTGAAAAGCTAACTGAGGCAGATATTGGCATTCAGGACTCATCTCTCTAATTTAGTGGCTTGTGCCTTTCTGAACTGCTGCTTCACTCATTTGATATTCTTATCAATTATTCATTCATTTGGCTTCAGCCTGGCCCTCAATCTCATCATCCTATCGTGTAGTCAGCTGGTCTGGTGTCTCTGCAGAGCTCATGGCCTCCACTTCCTTTTCTCCTGCGTGCAGGCCTGCTGCTTAAAACACTACCAAAGGGCAAACACTCCCCTTCCCATCCTTCCTACTGCATTGGTTTCAATTTTGGTGGAAAAATACATCTGAAATAATTAAATTTAATAATTTACTTTCAGAATTAAAATGCATATGTTCAAAATGGGTTGTTTATTATAGTAAATCATTTCATTAATTTATTATTCTATACTAGGTCCTTTTTATTTCTTTCTTCTTCTTTTTTTTTTTTTTGGAAATAGAGGTAGAGAGAGAGTCTCCAGCAGACTCTGGGCTGAGCATGGAACTGATGTGGGGCTCCGTGACCCCAAGATCATGGCCTGAGCCAAAATCAAGAGTCGGAGGCTTAACTGACCCACTCAGATGCCCCCATTCCATCAGTCTAGAAATAGTCCTTTGTTGCTGTCTATTTCACTACTTTTCACCTTTCTCAGCCCTGGGCTCTGTTTACCTGCACCCAGGGTTGCCCCCTCTGGCTCTTAACACAAAGCACCCATAATATGGGCCTATTTTATTTCTTTACCAGCTTTAGAGAGTTTTTTGAAAGGATGAAAGTAACAGTACGTTAATTCATATAATCAATGTGACGGTGTCATATGCCTAAATATTTTTATGTCAGAAAGTACATGTAATCTGTACTTGCCTCATGAAAACCTGCTGGAGACACCTAGCATTCCCTTTTACTAAACAGGAGTAGCGTAACAGATCCCACTCCGAGAGGATGCTTTATCATAACGCACAGATCTACAGTATTGACCTTGGATTCATCATAAAGAAATTTAAAAATGATGAGACCCACAGTTTATTTTCCAAGTATTCTGGTAGATGGTCTGGGCAAATACAGTTTCTTCAGTCATATTTCAACCTCCTGCCATTTATTTTACTGGATTGAAGCCTATCAATTTGAAGTGTATTGGCACAATCGCATGAAATGAGGTTTGTAGGATATTTGAGGAATGAAACTTGAAATTCAGTAGGGAAAATTGAAAGGATTATATTGAGTAAAGCCTAGTAAGTGGTAGTGTTTGAACGGAGCTAATAGATGATAGAACAAGAAAGCTGTAAGTCTGACAAATTACTGTGTAAAAAGGTAGTAGAAAAAAGCTGAGTTATCAGAATTTGGCCCTGGCAATATGTGGGTTAGCTGAGGAAACCTGAGTATATATGTGTATGATTTTCCTATTCCTTCTGTATGTGTGAGGGCTACAGGGTGTTTTCATAGCGGATCACGTGCATTATAGGTGCATGATTAAAGGAAGGTCCACTGGTGTTAATGCAAAGATGAAAAACGATTCATCAGATGAAAAGATAAGCACTGCCTAGCTACAGAGTTGTGAATTTGTACATGAACGAAGCTATGTCTGGAATGGATTGTCTGTTTAAAGCAGAAAGCAAAATAACTTACCCAGATCCCTTTTTAACCCGTAATGCCAAGGCCTTGGTTTCACACTCCAAGACACATACGAGTGAGGGAAATTAGCATGCGTAGTGATGTTATGGCGTGTTCTGGATTGGTAAACATACACTTATGCCATAACAGTGAGAAGACTACTATGTGGATATAGGACTTTCTGAGTCTGTATTTATTTTTAGAATAAAACTTCTGAAGGACAGAGGCATGTTTCATTTAATAACCCAAGCTAGCCACAACAGTGAACGGTGAAAGAATAAAGAAGAACAAATATTGAGGCTTCTTCTGCAAGCACAGCAGCAGTGTGAGTGCCAGCTGCAGGCTTTGCAGAATAAACGTGAGCATTTCACTCTCATCCCATAGTAGTTGTAGGAGGGAGGGCAGGAAAGGTCCCAGAGGAAGGGTGTGTGGGGGGGGGGGGGGGGGGTGTTAAGAAGGAGGAAGTGGGGGAAAGGACATGGAATAGAAGAAATACTCCCAGAGTTACTTCCCCTCACTGCCATTCTTTATGGAGGATTGTTGGGCCAAATAATGTCTAACTTGCTGAAAAGTGAGGGAACAGAAGATCAGTGGAAACTGAAAGGCAAGAAAAACCCCAAAGGGAAAACATAAATTCAAAAGCATGAGTAGGTCAGCAAGCTATGCAGCTGGATTGGGCAGTATAGCTATGGACGGTCATGGAACCAAGCACCATCAAGGGACAAGAGTGCTATTTCTTGGAACATCTAAACCTTAGTCCATACAGGTATCTGCATACAGCATCAGAAGAGGAGTCTTGGTGTGAGATATCCTAGAGTGCATAAGGAGTGGGTGAAACCATCCTCTTCGCCCAGATGACTCTGTACCAAGTACAAACTGTACTGTATACATGATGAGTTTGGTTCTTAGGACTGGTCAGGAAAGTTTTCCCATACAGCAGTGCACAGCAACATATGAACATGGAAACGCAGAGGGACGGAGACAGACGAAGAGTAAGAGGACAGTGGTAGTAACAGCTGAGCCCGGAGGCCTTGTTCATTAGAAACTGGACTTACGTAAGTACAGAGAAATTCTGCAGCTTGTTATATTTAGAGCTTCTACCTCTATCAGAAGACCACCTTGATAAAAGTAAGAAGGGTAAAAACAGAACCAGTACTAGCCCTAGGACTTTGAAGAGAGATCATTGATTAAAAGAGACTCCCACCTGATAAGTGTTACCATTAATCATATCTGTGCCTACATCAAGCATTTCAGAGTCACCACGTCTGTTATTGTTTACAGGATTTTTTCTTCCAAAGCTTATTTTTAAATTATAATTTAAATATTATGCCCCAAATCTGAAAACTCCATTCAAAAACTATTAATTTATAATATAAAAATATCTGACTCTGACTGAATACTAACTGGATCACATGATTGATCAGCCATCTATTTCATTCATTTACTCACCCACCTATCCATCCGTTTATCCAGTGAACAAACATTTATTGCAAATACATGGTGTACCTGACCCTGGAATAGAGGCATTAACAAGATCTTCTCCCCACCTGGGTTTGCAAGTCTATAGATAAGAAAACCACCATTTATTGAATGCAGAGAGATCAGCCAAGAAAAGCTGGCTTACTGCGCTAGTGGAAATGATGGAGGTCTCCTCACCAGGTGTGGTCTGGTGCTTACATCCTGTCAAGGCTCTATCTCATTGCTTTGCCATCACCAGTGTGTTCCTTCATCCACGTGGTCCGCCGTAGTTCCCATCACTGTCCTCACTCCAGTCAGCAAGAAAGGGAAAGTGGAGAAGTTGAAGCCACTCAGGATCCTTTTCAGAGCACAGCTTACAACATGTGCATATCCTCTGGGCTCATGTGTCTTTGGTCTGAAATCAGGTTTATGGCCATATCTAGCTGAAAGTTATGTGAGAAGTGGAAATATATCCTTTCTTGTGTGTGGCCATGCCTTCAGCTAAGATGCAGAGGTTTTGTTTTGTTATGAGAATATAAGCAAATAATAGATTAGGGAGAAGGTAACTAGCAGATTCTGCCAGAGAACCCATTTTGGTGTGTGAGTGAACAGAAGGCCCCTCCAGCATGGGCTGGAGTGTGCTAGGCCAAAAGCATGGGGAATGGTGTTCAGGGACGAGGATGATCATCAAGTTGCCATGCACCTAGCCTTTAGCAAAGTGTCTTCCAGCATACCCGTTATTGATGTACTGGTTACCCTTCAGAGGTCTGAATAAGGGTCAACCCTGGTTGGGATAAGTTGGTCTCAGAGAGAGACTTCTTTTTGTAATGTGGTATTACTTTTTTGCTAAAGGAACAAAATTATTGAAGAACAGATGCTTATTGTTTTTGACCCCCTGCACGCTTTAAGGAGATTCATTGTTGTCATTGCTAGGTTGCTGGTCTTCTGATGTACTGACTAGGCTTCTGGACAGAAATGTAGCATATAAAGATTACTGCTCACATAAGAAAATCCTTCTCCTGGAGCTTATAATGGAACAGAAACCTGGGGGTGCTTTTGGATACACAAGGATGGAAAATTTAGGGGATTGATTGCTTCAATTCATGGGAGTTAAGAGAAAAATCTACCCAAAAAAGATTATAGAAAAAAATTTATTTGTATTATGTGTTGTATTCCTGATCCCTCTTTTTGCTGCCTCTTCAAGACATTTCAGTAAACTTACGTGTTATTCTTTGATACGTTGGGTCATATGATTTTTTTTTTTTACATAATTGCCAAGGTGGTCTTTCTTTTCTTTTCTTAAGATTTTATGTATTTATTTGACAAAGGAGAGCACAAGCAAGGGGAGCAGCAGGCAGAGGGAGAGGGAGAAGCAGGCTCCCCGCCAAGCAAGGAGCCTCATGCAGGGCTGAATCCCAGAATCCTAAGCTTAACCAACTGGCCACCCAGGCACCCTTGATTTTTTGTTGTTGTTGTTGTTTGTTTGCCTGTTTTTTGTTTTTTTTTTTTTTGATGTAGTACTACACTACTTAAGATGTTCCTCTTGCCCAAGTATTTTTTTAAACCTTTAAAGATCAATAAATTGAATAAATAGGTGCCCATATAATGAAATCTTGGATCCTAGAGCAAAAATTCACCAAATTCTCTCTCTTGCCCAGTTTTCTAGCATCCATCTTTTGGTAGATTAAGTAATAACTGACAATTCTCCAAAAATGTGCCTGTTCCTTCCTCTGTAGAGGGACTTACTCACTTTAGTGTACTTTAGCGTACTTTGATTTGCATTTCAGTTATCTGATAACTGCAGAAACAAGGGCCTGGGGACACAGGTGAAAAAACTCCCTGATGAGGGGAGGTGTTTGAAGCAAGGGATAGACTAAAAACGGAGAAGGGACAGAGGAGAGAGTATCAAAGACAAATTTCATCTCTTTGCGTTTTTGCCTAAGTCTGACTTAGCCACAAAAGTTTAAAAATGCATATAACAAAAATTGTGTTTCTCAAGGAAAACCTCCTATATAGAAAGACCTTTTTTTTTTCTTTTTTCTTTTTCCATGTAACATTACTTGTTAAGGCAAAGTTTTCTCTGGAATAAATGAAAGGCATTTACTATATATTCTCTACGTACACTTGTAAGTCTTTCAACAAATATGAGAAAAGCTAGAAAGGAATCTTCCTTTCCTGAAAACCTATTTTTGTAAGATAGATTTAGAAATTCATCATGTTTGTCAAAATATGACAATTATTTATCAGACTTGATAGACTTCAGGGCTGTTTCATGGTCTTATTTCATTTATTTTCTGTAAGCAATCCCTCTTCTTCTTTTGACAAATGAATGCAAACAACATTTACAGACTGACATATTTTTCCCAGAGCCATCATCATTGGATTTAATGATCACCAGTGATGTTTTTCCCTTCATTTTTGGCCCTAATTCTGCAATATAAATGGAACACAAAAGCAGGTTTGTGTGGCAAGCCCCATTTGAAGGATAAGTATAGTTCAGAGCCCTAGGGAGATGTCTTGTTTATAAAGCTTTTCCTTCCATTAACACTACCTGACCTTCAGGGTGGTCTCACATCGCCCTCATGTGCCACAGATAACAGGCCTCAGGATGACTAAGACTGTATGTGTCACAAATCCTCGATAGCAGAAAACCCAAATTATCTTGTCACCATTTCACACAAATGAAATAGAAGCCCAAGATAAGGATAATGGCTGTTTTCCACAAGATGGCAGTGGTCTTTGTGTAAAGAATCGAAGCATAGAATTCACTGGGTCTGATACCAACAGTGACAAAATTTTGCCCTTGTGAATTTAATGCCTGTGAAAGCATGTCATGGTTGTTTTCTCTGCCATGGGCTGAGTTCTGAAGAACAATTAGCTCTATTTTCATTGGAGAGAAAAAAATGCTGCATATATAATATAATGTCTTATATAATGTCTTTCTCTAAGGAGCCAAAAGTATTTTGCAGCTGTTATTTAATTAACCTCACACTATGCCTCTGAGGCAGGAAAAAGGAATTACTGTATATCCTATTTATCACAGTGAATTTAAATAATTTACTGATATCATTCATAGGGGGAAATGGTAGCACAGGGAATAAAACATTTGTTGAGTTCTGGTGCATAGCCCTAATCATTAAACCAAGCTGATTTTCTGGAGAGGGTGATGTTTATAAATTTAGAGAAGACATCCTATTTAGTCCATATTAAAAAATGAAATCCTCTCAAATGCAGATTCCAAAACAGTGGTTTCCCTATTTTTTTGGTAATTTTTAATTTATTTCTTATTTTTTTATAAACATATAATGTATTTTTATCCCCAGGGGTACAGGTCTGTGAATCACCAGGTTTACACACTTCACAGCACTCACCATAACACATACCCTCCCCAATGTCCATAACCCCCCTCCCCCTCTCCCAACCCCCCCCCCCCCCAGCAACCCTCAGTTTGTTTTGTGAGATTAAGAGTCTTATGGTTTGTCTCCCTCCCAATCCCATCTTGTTTCATTTATTCTTCTCTTATCCCCCTAACCCCCCGTGTTGCATCTCCATGTCCTCATATCAGGGAGATCGTATGATAGTTGTCTTTCTCCGATTGACTTATTTCACTAAGCATGATACCCTCTAGTTCCGTCCACATTGAAATGAAATCTTGGTTTCCCCATTTTTGTTTGAGTGCCCAAGTACTTTAGTTTGTGAGTTTATTGCATAAAAATACTGGGGAGCTTTCAAGACACAAAATCCATGTCCCAGAGTCTGCTTTAATATATCAAGGAAGGGGTGAGGACTTACTTCTAGGAAGGAATTTGCATGTTTTAAATGTAATCCAGGTGATTTTGAGACCTGTGGTCTTGCCCACACTTTGAGATACTGCTCTATAAGCCTCAAGTAATATACTGGTGGGATAGAGAAATGGACCCAATTTCTGAAATTAAAAGTACATAATTTCTTTGGAAAAAGATACTCTGTATTACTTAAAAACTTGAAACATAACACTTTCCCTCAATTTGGAAGGGTAAATCCATATGTGTAATTATTATGCCTTATTCATAAGTTTTATTTAAAAATCAGTTAACAAAATTTTAAGCATAATTATTTTTAAACTGTACTATTAGAAGAATAACTATAATGATTTTTTTTAAATTAATGTATGATTTGTCTTTCTCTCGAATTCAAGATAATTCTTTTGCCTAGACTTTTGGTACCTGGATTCTGGTCTATCCAGAATCTTGTACTCACAGGAGTAGAAGGGACCCTAAAGATAGTCAGGTACCAGGTGTAGTATAAAAGTTAACCCATTTCTGGTAGCATGTATCTGTTCTCCTTCTGAGATAGAAATCACCCAAGTCTTTTTACTTGGTCTTACCTGCTTGTTCAGCTGGACCTACATTAGCTCTCATGATATTTAATATGATGGTGAACTATGAACTATGATTGAATCACTGAGTTAACAGATGCCCCATTTTGAAGAGATAAGAGTCCAGGATGCAGAAATTTAAGGGAGAAGATAAGAAACTGTGTGAAGATGGCTGTGTGACTGTAGGAACCCTTTCCTTGCATTTAGGGTACAAAAGGGTCAAGAATTGGATTGTGAAGGAAACTTTGACAGAGGGCTCTTGGTGGGCTGTGTCTCTCGAACCTGTCCACAAAGGGATGATGGATTTCTGCCTTTTGTCAAGTCAAGAGAAAGTGTGATTTAAGGAGAGGGCACAGACTTAATTTGGGCCTCTGATGATTTGGTGGACAAAATGATGGATGTATAATTATTACCTGGAAAATCTTATGGCAAGACAAGGGCTGTCAGACTTTTTTGACAGCCAGATTGCTCTCAAAATAGCTACATTCTTATGTCATCATATTCCTGCCAGTCCTTGGCAGTGTCTAGCTTACTAATGGTTACCAGTTTATTAAATGTAAGTTGAGGGGCACCCGGGTGATTCAGTGGGTTAAGCCTCTGCCTTCAGCTCGGGTCATGACCTCAGGGTCTTGGGATTGAGCCCTGCCTCGGGCTCTCTGCTCAGCGGGGAGCCTGCTTCCTTCTCTCTCTCTGCCTGCCTCTCTGCCTACTTGTCATCTCTGTCAAATAAATAAACAAAATCTTTACAAAAATGTAAGTTGATATCTTATTTTTGTTTGAATTTGCATTTCTCTGATAGCCAGTGAACCTGAGCAACTCGTTAAATGCTTGCTGCATTTTGATAGTTAAAAAGAATATGTTTGTTTATTCCTATTCTTTGCCCATTTTTCTGCCGGGGCTGTTATTTTTTTTCCTATTGATTTACATAAGTTCTAGGTAGAATCTAGTGTATGTTTATATATATAGCATATTCTGGTGTAATTCTTTGATGCTTTAAGAAATTAAAAATATATTCTCCCATTCTGTTGATTGTTTATTAACTTGGTAGTATTTCTCATTGAATAGAAATCCCAAACTCAGTTGCCATGAAATTCATCCCTTCCCTTTTTTCAGTCTTTTCACTTTTGTTTAAGCAATCCTACCACACTTAGGATACAAAAAAATGTTTACCCAGGTCTTCCCCACTGGTTACAAATTAATACCTGTTATATATTTATATTGATGAAGAGATGCACAAATAATTTTTCTGCTTAATCTAGAAAATAATCAAGATGATCTGTAATAAAAACAATTATATAAAAAGCTACTTCTATAAAAATAGATACATTTGAAGTATCAAAAACAGTGGAGACAATGTAAAACTATTTAGGTAGTACTTCTTAAAGTGAGGTCTGTGGACTACTTGTATTATAGTTATCTTAGATATTCATCAAAGGGGCAATTTTGAGACCCTTATTCCGGACTTGCTTACTCAGAATCTCTTGGTGTGGACCCAGAAATCTTCATTCTTAATATGAGTCCTGAGATATTTTGAATGCGTACCAAGAATTGTTTAATACCACTAGTTTAGGAGTACCAGGTTTGAGGTTTAAATTAAGATTTGAGCTTTTAGGCAGCACTGATCATGAAGAAAACATTATGGGATGTAAATTCTAACTATGTGACAAAAATAAATGCATAAGTTCTACACAAGAAATAAGCTTTTCCTCGTTCTAAATTCTGAAAGGCTTTATCCCTATCCATGCTGAATCTGCATGAATCATTTTGCAGAGGATCCTGAGCAATATAAAGACAATCTCTTCAAAAGTTCTTTAAAAAATATTTAGTAATTTTTTTGTGTGTGTGGTCTTTGGTCTATTTAATCTTCAGCAGAAACAGTAAAACGTTAAAGTAACTGCATGAATGCATTTTCCCAACTGAGTTTGAATTTGTTTCTTATAATGTATCAGGATTAAGAACTAGTTCAAACAGTTCTGCATTGTGAGGAATATTCTTGGGGCAGTGGGGGTGGGGTCGGTGGAGGACAAGGTAAAGAGGGCAAGGTGAACACACATAGTCATCACAGGACTCCCTGGTTCAAAATTTTTATATCTAAATGTGGTGTTAGTAGGAACACTGGAAAAGTACCAAAATGTTGAGGTAAAGATCTCCTAGGTTGTTTTTTTTTTTTTTTTTTTTTTTTTTTTTTTTAAAGATTTTATTTATTTATTTGACAGAGAGAGATCACAAGTAGACAGAGAGGCAGGCAGAGAGAGAGAGAGGGAAGCAGGCTCGCTGCCGAGCAGAGAGCCCGATGCGGGACTCGATCCCAGGACCCCGAGATCATGACCTGAGCCGAAGGCAGCGGCTTAACCCACTGAGCCACCCAGGCGCCCTCCTAGGTTGTTAAATATTGAGAGGAGGATGGGAAAACTACTTGCAGTGGACCAGAGGAGACTGAGTTGTTCAAGGATTCCTGAAGTGCTCTTTCTTTCTACTCCAAAGCTTTCAGTTGTTGATCAATAGATGAAAGCCCCAGGAGCCCATGGTATTGGCTTTGTTGTTAGATATTCTACTTAAGGCCTCACTTTTGATAATGTGTCAAGAGTTACTATAATTTGATTGCAAAACACTTAGCACTAGCTCAGTGTACCTGGAATCATAGAGTGTTAACAATAGGAAAAAACCTTTTCAGGTTATCTAGCTCAATTCGTCATTTTATACAAGAAGACAAAGAAGTGATACGGCTTAGATCTTTCATTTATTGGCAAAGCTGAGCCTAGAATTCAGGACTCCTGAACCAAAATACAAGAGAAAATTGAGAACACAGCTTTATTCGGGCAAATACTAGATTTGGGACAACACTGAGGTAGATTTTCTTCACGTCTGCCAACTTATGGAAAAGGGCAGAGGGGATTAGGTGAGCGCTTTAGATTCATGAAAGGTTTTATTTTGAGAGACTTGTAGATTCATATACAGTTGTAAAACATAACATGGAGAGATAGTGCTCTTTACGTACTTTCCCCCAGTAGTATCAACTTAGAAGACTATTGCACAATATCACATCCAGGAAATTGACATTGATGTAGTCAGAATACAGAACATTGCCACAAGGATCTCTCATGTTGCTGGTAGATACATACATTAATACATGTTTTTAATTAATTAAAATAAAAGGTGATCAGTAATATTTTTATTAGACTATATCCAAGATCAGGTCTTATTTCTATTTCTTAAGGTTCCCATATTAAGTCTAGGAACACTATTACCAGTCAAATGAAGGGAGCTTCAAGAAGAACATTCTTTTCTAAGAGAGAACAAACTCAGTCCTATCCTTCACCTGTAGCAGCGGAACCGAGATGGCAGGGAGTCCTATTTGGGAAAAGTAGTTAATGACTCCCAAGATAGCTGTAACTTTCTCTTAATTTCTTTGTAAATGTTACCAAATCAAGACTAAAAAGAAAAAAAAAATAAAAGAATAAAAATTAAAAGTGAATATTAATCATTTGAAATATTGAGGTACCTTATATTAATGAAATAAAAGTACTACAAAAGTAAAGCCATTCATAAATGATATCTGTATTAAATTCTGAAACTTTGGTCAAATTTGGATATTAAATAAACATTTAAGAAAAGTATATTTAAGATGAATAATCTTAAGAATGTGATAAGAAAATATGGGGATTTAGGTTTGATCAATATGACTTCAGTTAAAATTCTTGCAGAGGCTTGACATCAGTAATTATTGTATAGGGAGTTTCCTAAGCAGCGGGGACAAAGCTTCAGTTAAGCAAGACAAATAAGCTCTAGAGATCTGCTGTTCAACATTGTATCTATAGTCAACAATAGTGTATTGTAAACTTAAAATTTGTTAGGAAGATAGATCTCATGTTACGTGTTCTTACGACAATAAAAAATGTTCTGGGGCGCCTGGGTGGCTCAGTGGATTAAGCTGCTGCCTTCGGCTCAGGTCATGATCTCAGGGTCCTGGGATCGAGCCCAGCATCAGGCTCTCTGCTCCGCAGGGAGCCTGCTTCCTCCTCTCTCTCTGCCTACCTCTCTGCCTACTTGTGATCTCTTTCTCTGTCAAATAAATAAATAAAATCTTTAAAAAAAATGTTCTTACGACAACAAAAAATGTTGTTTAGACCTGAAGCAAGCAGTCTATGTACAAAAGTAAATGGATTTGAAAAATAAGGTGGGAATATCAGAACAATTTTTGCCGGTAAAAATAAAAAGAAATACAAAATGCTGAGTAATAACCATTATGTGATCACAGCCAAAATAACAGGAAATAATCTTCATTAGAAAAATTTGGAAAGTAACAAGAAATTAATTGGATCCAGATTTATTAGGATATTTTCAATGAAGATATGGCAAAGTTAAAATGTCTGAGTGTTCACAATTGACAGCTATCAGGTATAATCTTTTCTAGAATTTCTTTTGAGTCAAAACAACAGGAATGTCAGCAGGGTCACTTTCATGTCTTGAATAGTGTGTTGTAGTAGTAGTAATAGTACCACCTCAGGAAAACTCTTCTTAACTAATTAATTTAAGGATAATAGCAGGAGATCAAAATCATATAATTTCTAAGTTGGATTTAGAGTGAGAGAGACTGATTCTGATTCTTATTTTTACATAAGAGAACAAACAAATGAATAAACAAAATATTCTTTTAATGAATTCTAGAGGAGAGAACTAGGACTTACCTTGTCCAATGTAAGACCGTCTTTTTGCATTGCATTATTTTTTCGCTTGTTTCACTGTCTGACATCAAGGAACTGGCAGCTTAACCCTAACTTCTAAAGCACAGTTAACAACCATTTCTTTTCCTTCAAAATAGGATTGAAGTTCTGTGAAATGATTGAAAGTAATAAAAAGAAGTTATCCATCATAAAACCAAACAAGAACTGATAAAATCTTCCTATTTATCTTTAGCAATCTTAGGGTGGTGAAAGTTTAATATTAGCCACATTGCTTGTAAGCATTCAGGAATTATCCAGGGAAGTCATTAGAGTCAGAATCCAACAAAATTCAATGAATTTTTAACCGAATGACAATTTTAGGGAAGAAAATGTTTGCTTTTTTAAAAGTATGATTTAGGGCGCCTGGGTGGCTCAGTGGGTTAAACCACTGCCTTGGGCTCAGGTCATGATCTCAGGGTCTTGGGATCGAGTCCCGCATCGGGCTCTCTGCTCAGCCGGGAGCCTGCTTCCCTCTCTCTCTCTCTCTGCCTGCCTCTCTGCCTACTTGTGATCTCTCTCTGCCAAATAAATAAATAAAATATTTAAAAAAAAAAGTTTAAAAGTACGATTTAGTCTTTTATAAACTTATCACCACCAGAAACAATAATTTTTCATTTTCTGATTGACTATACTGTATATTTACAAATCCTACTCTGCAAACATGGGGTGCAGACATTCAGAGAAAGCCTGCATTTCATGTGTTCACTACTCTTGTTTTGCCATTGGCCAGGAAAGAAGGTTAAACAGTCAAAACTTCATTAATTGTTTAAAAAATTTAGCTCTAGTCATTGAATTATTAATTGAAAAATAAAAATGACATGTCAGTGGTTGAAGCTGTAACAAGTCCTTTTGGGGCCAGGATGGGAGGCTGTTTAGGTGGGTTTAGCAAAGCCTGCGTGTGTTAGATAACAGCACATCAACCAGGCTCATTGGTTGGGACAGTCAAGAATAACAGACATGTGTAGGGCTAGAAAGTTGGTGAAGCAGATTTATAACTGTTATCCCATGACACATGGCAACCTGGACTGAGAAAAGGACCTTGCCCAGAAAATGTTAGAATTTTAAGAATGAAACCCTTGACCTGTATTTAATTAGCTTATCAACAAAAAGCCATAAGAAATTATACTTCTCCATTGAAAAGGCTTGAAAGCATACTTTTATGCTCAGGGAAACCCCATGTTTTATGAATACCTTTATTGATAAGTCAGAACCTAAATTTTCTTATGAAAACCAAGAACTTCACATCCATTCTTTTTTCCCAGAGGAAATAATCTTCTGCAGTAAGACAATACAATCTGTTTGACAGATGTGAATCACCTTGTTCTGCCTTTATGAGAGCCCAGGGGCTGGTGTTTGAGAGGTTGACTGCCTATCCAGTGTGAAGTTACCAACACTGAATCATTCTACTTTAACTTCTTTCTCTAGGGGAATAATTGTAATAATTGGATACTTTTGTTTTGCCCTGTGAGGAAAGAAACATCATGCTTAAACTTACTTTCCTTCCATTAATTTTCATAATTGTACTTTCTGAATTTGTACTCACATGAACATGTATTCCAGTGTAATCCTTATAATGTATAAATAGAAGCCTTAAAATTCTGCATCTATAGTTTAGGGACATGAATTAATTATCTGCAACTCTTCGCCACCTCTCGTGACTATTTTAGCTTATTACCATGGTAGCCATATGCTCTACATGTTAACCTGAAAACAATACAAATTAAGAAGATATATTTTACCTCCTTTTCCACTGTATCACTGTCTGGTTGATCAATGTGGGAAGTATAAGACCAGGGTTATATATTCTCTATTATTTAATATTAAATGCATGAATTTGAGAAATTAGGTAAAAATTTCACCTTTTTTCCCATCTTGTGCCTCTGGTTACCAAGAAACTATGTGAAGGTAATTTGAGGGACAAAGGAAATTTTGAGGTGAGAGATCACTGTCTTTAGTTTCAACAATTTATCTCTAAGGATAATGTAATTTTGCATGAATGCTGTATGAAGATAATAGTTGTATAGTATAAATGGTTCTTATTGTTTTCTCTTGTTATATTCCAATTGGCTCATGAAAAATAATCTTAAATTGGATCTGATATGCATCTATAATTAAAATAGAGAGAAGACTTCGGGCAATAGATCTACTTCATTCAATAGAGTGACAGCTATAATTCTTCTCTTTTTCCAACCTGTGTCATATGTAAAATTTGCCTGGCATTGTGAAGAACCAGTTAGGATATGATGGTTCAAACCTAGGTATGCTAGAAAATGATAGCTTTATATTCTCACTTGAGAGCACAAATTTGAAGGTATCTCAAATTCTACAGTTTTTTTGCAAAGTTCTTCCAGGGCTGGACAAGTAGTAAGCCGGGACTCATCTACTCTATCTGCTTCTACTTTTGGTAGGGAGAACATTGCAGTTTCAATGCATAAGCATATTTTTATTGAGATTTTATGTTTATATTTGCTTTCAAGATGGGAAAATGGATACTTCTGTATTTGAGCTGCAAGAACTATAAATTCTAAACTCTAAAATCTAGTTACTAGAAAGTATAGCCCATAAGTACAGTTAATATTACAGGGTTAACTGATAGCCCTGGGCGAATATAACTGATGTATAGAATGCAAGAACTGATGCAAGAATAGCAGTGACTGAAAACTTTAAGTAACTCTGAACAAAATGAATGATTCATGAAAAAAATTAAATGTCTATCTGAAAATAGTAGGCAGTACAGCCTTATGTTTGTATGCAAGCAAGCCAGAAACTTCAAAGTTTGGCCATTGTGTGGCAGATCAAAGATTCCAGATGTAGCATGGCGGTGGGGGGAGGGGGGAAGGGTGTCTTTTTTCTCCTAGCCACTTCTTTATGGGATTTCATGTTATATTCTTAATCCCTGCTTGTTATATCCCTCTGGAAGCTACTGTCTGACTTCTGCCCAACTTTGCCAGTGAGTGACCATGGCCTCCCATAGTGCCTAGTGCCTCAAATACATAAATATGCTTTACTTTTTTTTTTTTCATTTTATTTATTTTTTCAGTGTAACAGTATTCATTCTTTTTGCACAACACCCAGTGCTCCATGCAAAACGTGCCCTCCCCATTACCCACCACCTGTTCCCCCAACCTCCCACCCCTGACCCTTCAAAACCCTCAGGTTGCCCCAACCTCCCACCCCTGACCCTTCAAAACCCTCAGGTTGTTTTTCAGAGTCCATAGTCTCTTATGGTTCGCCTCCCCTCCCCAATGTCCATAGCCCGCTCCCCCTCTCCCAATCCCACCTCCCCCCAGCAACTCCCAGTTTGTTTTGTGAGATTAAGAGTCATTTATGGTTTGTCTCCCTCCCAATCCCATCTTGTTTCATTTATTCTTCTCCTATCCCCCTAACCCCACATGTTGCATCTCCACGTCCTCATATCAGGGAGATCATATGATAGTTGTCTTTCTCCGATTGACTTATTTCACTAAGCATGATACGCTCTAGTTCCATCCACGTCGTCGCAAATGGCATGATTTCATTTCTTTTGATGGCTGCATAGTATTCCATTGTGTATATATACCACATCTTCTTGATCCATTCATCTGTTGATGGACATCTAGGTTCTTTCCATAGTCTGGCTATTGTAGACATTGCTGCTATAAACATTCGGGTACACGTGCCCCTTCGGATCACTATGTTTGTATCTTTAGGGTAAATACCCAGTAGTGCAATTGCTGGGTCATAGGGTAGTTCTATTTTCAACATTTTGAGGAACCTCCATGCTGTTTTCCAGAGTGGTTGCACCAGCTTGCATTCCCACCAACAGTGGAGGAGGGTTCCCCTTTCTCCACAACCTCGCCAGCATCTGTCATTTCCTGACTTGTTAATTTTAGCCATTCTGACTGGTGTGAGGTGATATCTCATTGTGGTTTTGATTTGTATTTCCCTGATGCCGAGTGACGTGGAGCACTTTTTCATGTGTCTGTTGGCCATCTGGATGTCTTCTTTGCAGAAATGTCTGTTCATGTCTTCTGCCCATTTCTTGATTGGATTGTTTGTTCTTTGGGTGTTGAGTTTGCTAAGTTCCTTTTAGATTTTGGATACTAGCCCTTTATCTGATATGTCGTTTGCAAATATCTTCTCCCATTCTGTCAGTTGTCTTTTGGTTTTGTTAACTGTTTCCTTGCTGTGCAAAAGCTTTTGATCTTGATGAAATCCCAATAGTTCATTTTTGCCCTTGCTTCCCTTGCCTTTGCCGTGGTGCCTAGGAAGATGTTGCTACGGCTGAGGTCGAAGAGGTTGCTGCCTGCATTCTACTAAAGGATTTTGATGGATTCCTTTCTCACATTGAGGTCCTTCATCCATTTGGAGTCTATTTTCGTGTGTGGTGTAAGGAAGTGGTCCAATTTCATTTTTCTGCAGGTGGCTGTCCAATTTTCCCAGCACCATTTATTGAAGAGGCTGTCTTTTTTCCATTGGACATTCTTTCCTGCTTTGTCGAAGATTAGTTGACCATAGAGTTGAGGGTCGATTTCTGGGCTCTCTATTCTGTTCCACTGATCTATGTGTCTGTTTTTGTGCCAGTACCATGCTGTCTTGATGATGACAGCTTTGTAATAGAGCTTGAAGTCCGGAATTGTAATGCCACCAACTTTGGCTTTGTTCTTCAATATTCCTTTGGCTATTCGAGGTCTTTTCTGGTTCCATATAAATTTTAGGATTATTTGTTCCATTTCTTTGAAAAAAATGGATGGTATTTTGATAGGGATTGCATTAAATGTGTAGATTGCTTTAGGTAGCATAGACATTTTCACAATATTTATTCTTCCAATCCAGGAGCATGGAACATTTTTCCATTTTTTTGTGTCTTCCTCAATTTCTTTCATGAGTACTTTATAATTTTCTGTGTATAGATTCTTAGTCTCTTTGGTTAGGTTTATTCCTAGGTATCTTATAGTTTTGGGTACAATTGTAAATGGGATGGACTCCTGAATTTCTCTTTCTTCAGTCTTGTTGTTGGTGTACAGAAATGCAACTGATTTCTGTGCATTGATTTTATATCCTGACACTTTACTGAATTCCTGTACAAGTTCTGGCAGTTTTGGAGTGGAGTCTTTTGGGTTTTCCACATATAGTATCATATCATCTGCGAAGAGTGATGGTTTGACTTCTTCTTTACCAATTTGGATGCCTTTAATTTCTTTTTGTTGTCTGATTGCTGAGGCTAGGACTTCTAGTACTATGTTGAATAGCAGTGGTGATAATGGACATCCCTGCCGTGTTCCTGACCTTAACGGAAAAGCTTTCAGTTTTTCTCCATTGAGAATGATATTTGCGGTGGGTTTTTCATAGATGGCTTTGATAATATTGAGGTATGTGCCCTCTATCCCTACACTTTGAAGAGTTTTGATCAGGAAGGGATGCTGTACTTTGTCAAATGCTTTTTCAGCATCTATGGAGAGTATCATATGGTTCTTGTTCTTTCTTTTATTAATGTGTTCTATCACATTGATTGATTTGCGGATGTTGAACCAACCCTGCAGCCCTGGAATAAATCCCACTTGATCGTGGTGAATAATCCTTTTAATGTACTGTTGAATCCTATTGGCTAGTATTTTGGCGAGAATTTTTGCATCTGTGTTCATCAAGGATATTGGTCTGTAGTTCTCTTTTTTGGTGGGATCCTTGTCTGGTTTTGGGATCAAGGTGATGCTGGCCTCATAAAATGAGTTTGGAAGTTTTCCTTCCGTTTCTATTTTTTGGAACAGTTTCAAGAGAATAGGAATTAGTTCTTCTTTAAATGTTTGGTAGAATTCCCCTGGGAAGCCGTCTGGCCCTGGGCTTTTGTTTGTTTGGAGATTTTTGATGACTGTTTCAATCTCCTTACTGGTTATGGGCCTGTTGAGGTTTTCTATTTCTTCCTGGTTCAGTTGTGGTAGTTTATATGTCTCTAGGAATGCATCCATTTCTTCCAGATTGTCCAATTTGTTGGCGTAGAGTTGCTCATAGTATGTTCTTATAATTGTCTGTATTTCTTTGGTGTTAGTTGTGATCTCTCCTCTTTCATTCATGATTTTATTGATTTGGGTCCTTTCTCTTTTCTTTTTGATGAGTCTGGCCAGGGGTTTATCAATCTTATTGATTCTTTCAAAGAACCAGCTCCTAGTTTCATTGATTTTTTCTATTGTTTTTTTGGTTTCTATTTCATTGATTTCTGCTCTGATCTTTATGATTTCTCTTCTCCTGCTGGGTTTAGGGTTTCTTTCTTGTTCTTTCTCCAGCTCCTTTACGTGTAGGGTTAGGTTGTGTACTTGAGACCTTTCTTGTTTCTTGAGAAAGGCTTGTACTGCTATATATTTTCCTCTCAGGACTGCCTTTGCTGTGTCCCACAGATTTTGAACTGTTGTGTTTTCATTATCATTTGTTTCCATGAATTTTTTCAATTCTTCTTTAATTTCCTGGTTAACCCATTCATTCTTTAGAAGGATGCTGTTTAGTCTCCATGTATTTGGGTTCATTCCAGCTTTCCTCTTGTGATTGAGTTCTAGCTTCAGAGCATTGTGGTCTGAAAATATGCAGGGAATAATCCTAATCTTTTGATACCGGTTGAGACCTGATTTGTGACCCAGGATGTGATCTATTCTGGAGAAGGTTCCATGTGCACTAGAGAAGAATGTGTATTCTGTTGCTTTGGGATGAAATGTTCTGAATAGATCTGTGATGTCCATCTGGTCCAGTGTGTCATTTAAGGCCTTTATTTCCTTGTTGATCTTTTGCTTGGATGATCTGTCCATTTCAGTGAGGGGAGTGTTAAAGTCCCCTACTATTATTGTATTATTATTGATGTGTTTCTTTGATTTTGTTATTAATTGGTTGATATAGTTGGCTGCTCCCACGTTAGGGGCATAGATATTTAAAATGGTTAGATCTTCTTGTTGGACAGACCCTTTGAGTAGGATATAGTGTCCTTCCTCATCTCTTATTATAGTCTTTGGCTTAAAATCTAATTGATCTGATATAAGGATTGCCACCCCAGCTTTCTTCTGATGCCCATTAGCATGGTAAATTGTTTTCCACCCCCTCACTTTAAATCTGGAGGTGTCTTCGCGTCTAAAATGAGTTTCTTGTAGGCAACATACAGATGGGTTTTGTTTTTTGATCCATTCTGATACCCTGTGTCTTTTGATTGGGGCATTTAGCCCGTTAACATTCAGGGCAACTATTGAGAGATATGAATTTAGTGCCATTATTAGCCTGTAAGGTGACTGTTACTGTATATTGTCTCTGTACCTTTCTGATCTACTACTTTTAGGCTCTCTCTTTGCTTAGAGGACCCCTTTCAATATTTCCTGTAGAGCTGTTTTGGTGTTTGCAAATTCTTTCAGTTTTTGTTTGTCCTGGAAGCTTTTGATCTCTCCTTCTATTTTCAATGATAGCCTAGCTGGATAGAGTATTCTTGGCTGCATGTTTTTCTCGTTGAGTGCTCTGAATATATCATGCCAGCTCTTTCTGGCCTGCCAGGTCTCTGTGGATAAGTCTGCCGCCAATCTAATATTTTTACCATTGTATGTTACAGACTTCTTTTCTCGGGCTGCTTTCAGGATTTTCTCTTTGTCACTAAGACTTGTAAATTTTACTATTAGGTGACGGGGTGTGGACCTATTCTTGTTGACTTTGAGGGGGGTTCTCTGCATCTCCTGGATTTTGATGCTTGTTCCTTTTGCCATATTAGGGAAATTCTCTCCAATGATTCTCTCCAATAGACCTTCTGCTCCCCTCTCTGTTTCTTCTTCTTCTGGAATCCCAATTATTCTAATGTTGTTTCGTCTTATGGTGTCACTTATCTCTCGAATTCTCCCCTCATGGTCCAGTAGCTGTTTGTCCCTCTTTTGCTCGGCTTCCTTATTCTCTGTCATTTGGTCTTCTATATCACTAATTCTTTCTTCTGCCTCATTTATCCTAGCAGTGAGAGCCTCCATTTTTGATTGCACCTCATTAATAGCTTTTTTGATTTCAACTTGGTTAGATTTTAGTTCTTTAATTTCTCCAGAAAGGGCTTTTATATCTCCAGAGAGGGTTTCTCTAATATCTTCCATGCCTTTTTCGAGCCCGGCTAGAATGTTCAGAATCGTCATTCTGAACTCTTGATCTGACATATTACCCATGTCTGTGTTGATTAGGTCCCTAGCCTTCGGTACTGTCTCTTGTTCTTTTGTTTGTGGTGATTTTTTCCGCCTTGTCATTTTGTCCAGATAAGAGAATATGAAGGAGCAAATAAACTACTAAAAGGGTGGCAAAGACCCCGGAAAAATGCGCTGTAACCAAATCAGAAGAGACCCCAAATTGTGGGGCGGAGAAAGGGGATAAAAGCAGCTTCTGAAAAAAAAAGAAAAAAAAAAAGAAAAAAAATTTAAAAAATAAAACAAATAAAAAATATAAAAAAGAAAGAAAAAATATATATATTTAGATAAACTAGTCAAAAAATGTTAAAAAAGAAAAGGGTAAAAGTTTTAAAAAAAATTTAGCAGAAGAAGAAAAAAGAAAAAGGAAAAAAGAATTGAAAAAGAAAAAAAAATTGAAGTAGCCGCAAGACTAAAGAATCATGGGGAGAAAGCCATGAGTTCTGTGCTTTGCTTTCTCCTCCTCTGGAATTGCGCTGCTCTCTTAGGAATTTAATCTGCTTTCTCCTTGATAGATGAACTTCGTCCTGGCTGGATATTTTGTTGATCTTCTGGGGGAGGGGCCTGTTGTAGTGACTCTCAAGTGTCTTTGCCCAAGGCGGGATTGCACCGCCCTTACCGGCGGCCGGACTAAGTAATCGGCTCGGGTTCGCTTTTGGGAGCTTCTGTTCCCTGAACGCTTTCCGTAGAGTTCCGGAGGACGGGAATGAAAATGGCGGCCTCCCAGTCTCCAGCCCGGAGGAGCCGAGAGCCTGGGGCCCCACTCCTCAGTGCGCCCCCAGAGGACAGCACCCAATCACTCCCGTATCCCCAGCCTCTAGCCGCGCTCTGAGCTCACCCAGCCCGCGACCAGTTCAAGGTAACCCCGAGCTGAGAGTTTAGTCCTCGGCTCTGTCTCTCCAGCCGGCTTCTCAGTTCTAGTAGCTGCGAGCTCTCCGACACTCCGACACCCCCGATCCTTCTGTGACCCTGCGGGGCCTGGGGCCACGCTGACCCCGCGTGGGCTTCACCCCGGTTTAGCCCCTGGAGCAATGTCCCTCAGTGGAACAGACTTTTAAAAGTCCTGATTTTGTGCTCCGTTCCTCCGCCACTTGCCGGGAGCCGGCCCCTCCCCCCGCGGTCTATCTTCCCGTCGTTTTAGATTCACTTCTCCGCCAGTCCTACCTTTCAGAAAGTGGTTGATTTTCTGTTTCTAGAGTTGCTGTTCTTCTTCTCTTCGCTCTCCCGTTGGATTTGTAGGTGTTTGCAATGTTTAGATAAGCTATCGAGCTGATCTCCTGCTACCTGATGTAGTCTCAGGCTGCTACTTCTCCGCCATCTTGACTCCTCCCCCCTACATAAATATGCTTTAATTAAACATTTGAAATCACTGTAACAGTCTACAGCATAGCAGACAACAGAAAATAACCTAAACCACTCTTCTTAGAATTCCTTGACATCTCTGCTTTGGGGATTCCTTATGATTATCTTTTTCCTTGACTTTTGTATGTTAGCAGTATGCCCTTACTCCCTTGAACATTTTTCCCAATCATACTTGAAATTTTGTAAACTTCTTGAAATAAGATCCAGAACCATAATATTTCATTAACATATCCTAGTTCAAATTCTTAGACAGTCCTTTTTCTCCCAGCAACCAAAGAAAAATCTAAGCATTTTTTCCTCTCTCTATTTTATGTATGTGAAAAATGAAAGTTCTGGAATTACTTGGCATTCAGCCATGACATCAGAAGAAAGAACTTGTATTTTTGGTGCATTCCTTAGTACCTCATCAAAAGAATTTTGTGTGTACTTCTGACTCTTTGTAAATGATTATTCTTGTATCTGTTATTTATATAATATTCAAGATTAATCATATTACTTGTGCAAATTCAAACTTTTTTTGTCTATAAATGTGTCACTTTGGTGTCATTGGATTGGCATATTAAAAAGTATTCTAAATTATTTGGATGTAAAATTCCATAGTCAGTGAATAGCATTCTCTTAATGATTTTTAGATTTTCCAGATTCTAGAAATTATAGATTTTGCATAGTCTTTTTTTTTTTTAAAGATTTTATTTATTTGACAGAGAGAAATCACAAGAGAGGCAGGCAGAGAGAGAGGAAGGGAAGCAGGCTCTCCGCTGAGCAGAGAGCCTGATGCAGGACTCGATCCCAGGACCCTGAGATCATGACCTGAGCCGAAGGCAGTGGCTTAACCCACTGAGCCACCCAGGTGCCCCAGATTTTGCATAGTCTTAATGAAGGAGTAAAAATAAGATACTTTTTGTCTTAGTGGTAGTGAAGACTTGTTTTTCTTGCAGATTCAGATTTCTTGCTACTGTCTGATACATTTTCCTAGAAAAGGCAACCTTTATATCACAGTTTAATTTTTTTAAATACATAAATTTTTTGACATTCTATGGTACTTAATGAAATAAGAGGAAATTGTAGTTTAAGCGAAGAGTGTTAAAGCAGTGGCTGAAGGTATTAACTTAAACACTTTCATTTCATTAAAGAGTTACAGAGAGACTTTGTTTTAGAGAATTTCATGGAGCTGGAAGACTCAGTGGTCATTTGGTCTGTTTACTCACAATGTAGAAAATTTTACCTCTTTGTACCTTCTTTGTATATCCTAATTATTTCAAAATAATGTCTTCCCATACAGTCTCAAACCCTTTCTCATATACTTAACAATTTTGTCATTTCAAATCATTGCTTTTCCCCTGAAGGTGAAGTCTCTTTCTCCCATGATTTTATTCCCTTCTAATCCTCATTCTGATTTTACTCCTTTCTGCTTGGCTTTCTTCTCTGAAAAAGTATATGCCTGTATGCTCCAGGGGGCTTAATTAATTCTGGTATATATTTAACCCCATATTAAGATACTTTGATATCATTCCTTTACACAAGTTATGCCTAATGTTTTTTGGGGGGGATTTCAACATTCTAAAGCTTGGCTTAGTGCTTGCTTCGGCAGCACATATACTAAAGCTTGGCTTATTTGTCTGTTTATATAGATATTTTTTTGGTTATTAAACTCCCTTGTATCACAAAAATGTAAGGTTAGTAGACTATCATTTACGAAATCTCAGCGATTATATTTAATAGGTCCTAGTGCTACTCCCTTGGCTACACTCCATTCTGTGTATTTTCTTTCTATCAGATAACTCTCCGTAAAACTGTGACTAAACCTAAAATTACACTGAGCAGACACTGTAAATCTCTTTTCTTTGTTTAATGTTGTGCCGTATGTCAATAACAATAATAGCAACGAATCCTGGTGATCTTAAAGATGTCTGCCAATCAAATTCATGATGATTAATCATACCTTTCTCCCTCTGAGTTTAGATTCAGTAAAGAATATACAGGTATACGTATACGTATATGTATATGTATATATGTATATCTACAGAAGCACGATACTAGGTTTTTTGTTTGTTTTATATTTTGTTTTCTGATAAAACTGGACTATCGATGCCACCACAGTCAAATTTCCTGAGACTTGCCCTCATAGCTAGTATTTCACATTGACATTTAAAAGAGCCTTAAAGTAGACATCTGGCTACATGTGTGAGGAATCAACATGCTTTATATCCAAAGGAAGAGACCGACTTCTAGTTTGACTTGTAGTAGAGCTTTGATCTTGTTGTGCTTCCTGCATAGTGTCAGGGCAAGAGTAGACTTCCCTGACTGGGGACAGGCTATTGCAAGAAGGGCATCCTGGGAGGAGAATACTCTTGCCTAGTGTTTTTCTAAAACTTAGCAATCATTCAGATAAGTCATCCTTGATGTCTAATGAGAGAGAGAGATTGAGATTGAGATAGGAAACTGCCTTCTCAATATTTCTGAACTAAAAACACAGTCATTCTTCACGGGCAAAAGCAGGAGCAACTGGGGAAAGAGAGATAGTCCCCACTTTAGTTATTAAAGTGATCATTTAATGAGCACTTGTTATGCACTGTGCTAAGTATTTATATGCATAGTCTTGTATATATATATATATATATATATATATATATATATATATAGCCTCATAGTAAACCAATAAGACATTTCTCTTTTATTTACTTTTTTAATGTCTAGCATTTCTTTCCCCTCCTTCTGCTAATAACCCTTTTCTTCATTAGGAGAACCAATGTTATCTAATACACAGATTTCAAGTAGAGCTTCTAATTAAGTACCCTCCGGAGTCGGATATGTGCTCACATTGGACAATTGTTAGTTCTCTACCCCAAGGCATAGTGATTTGTCCAGAGGGTAAATGTGTGTCCCAAGTAGTTGGAATTTCAAATCATGTCATCTGCAAACTGGGATAGATTTGTTTCCTCCTTTCTAATATGTACACCTTATTTTAGAAATCAAGGTAAATAATTTATAGTTAAGCTCAAAATAGGTGTTGATTTTGCAGGACCCCTGAGATATCATACATTTTTTTTCTC
The DNA here is from genome assembly GCF_922984935.1 of Meles meles. NCBI lineage: Eukaryota > Metazoa > Chordata > Mammalia > Carnivora > Mustelidae > Meles > Meles meles. Next base: position 76,237,470 of record NC_060074.1, read on the forward strand.
CTTTGAAATTTTCAAATAATAAATTGTAGTAAGAATTTCCCAATATTCCTAATCTGAGTTTAACTCAGAGCCAGACATACGGTGGGAGCTATTAGCTAAACAAATGGATATTCTTGGAGGGCCAGTGGTAATTTGGTGGATGATTTATTTATTATTTTTGGGAGTTAGCAATGGTTATAAAGGAGGTCTATAAACCTATTCATGAGAACAGAAACTTTTGAAAACCTTGGTTATAGATTTTGCAGTTGCAAAGATGTTACCTTTTTTCCTGATGATTGAATGTTTCTTTATATTTTATTTAAGTACTTGATTTGATTTGATTTGATTTTAATCATTAATTTCACTATTGCCATAATTTAACATGTTAAATTTCTGGAATGCTTTAATTCCTCTTTCTGCTAATCCACCCATGTTCCATTCCTTTTTTTTTTTTTTTTTAAAGATTTTATTTATTTAATTGAGAGAGAGAGAGCATGAGAGGGGAGAAGGTCAGAGAGAGAAGCAGACTACCCATGGAGTTGGGAGCCTGATGCAGAACTCGATCCAGGGACTCCAGGATCATGACCTGAGCCGAAGGTAGTGGCTTAACCAACTGTGCCACGCAGGTGCCCCCATGTTCCATTCTTTAACATAATTCTCTTCTCATTACTCTTAACATGAAACCATTAAAATTGTATTAACAAAGTAGGCCTGGAGGTTTATTTGCCTTTCTTTTTTTCCCCCCTCTTCTTTCTTTATTTCCCTCTCCCACTCCAACTTTATTGGGTCATAATTGACAAATAACAAATGACAGATTGTGTAAATTTAAGGTATAAAATATGATCCTCCTGTATTCTTAAGGTCACTTCCCCACTGTAGTCTTCTGTAAATTTACAGAAGTTATTTCAATCAACTTACTAGAAACTTCTTTCCTTACAGAATAACTACCAAAAAATATAAAATTGACATTGGAAAATAGCTATCATAGCACAATGTTAGGTAATGGAGTATTTTGAGAATCTTAGAGTGTAGGTGAACAAGATAATCTTTTCATATCTGGCATTCCTGTGATGCTTGGCAAATGCCATAATTTTTATTTTATGGAGGTGGGAAAGGTGGATGAGAACTAGACATCAATTAATTTACCTTAAGTTACATGGACTTTATCTTCCCTTGACTGAGAGAGACACAAATACCTGGCTCCTCTGCTCCCTGGATCATCTTTCTTCTTGATTTATGTCTACTTGAAATACAATATTACACACAGTGCTTTCAGAGGTTATTCTTAGGTAAATGCCCATTAGACAACCCTGTATTTGATCTATGCACATTATTCCTGTAGAACCTTACAACGTTCTATTAATCACAATACACTGGCATGTGATCCTCAATGGCAAAATATAATGCCTTATGGATTGGGCATCTACTGCACCAAATAGTTACTCAGAATTACCTTGACTAATTTAGTTTCTGTTTTAACACAATAATTACTGTGCCTGAATGACCTTGGGTGTAAGATTAGAAGCTATAGTAATTAGCTGGTGGGTTCCATATCCCTTAAAGAGGTTCTATTAAAACTGAGAGAAAATAAATAGAACAGCAGGGGTGCCTGGTTGGCTCTGTCCCTTGAGTCTCTCTTTAGCTCAGGTCATTTCAGGGTCCTAGGATAGAGCTCTGTGTAGGTTCTCCCTCTCCTCCCCACTATGCTCTCTCTCACTATCTCTGTCTTTCTCTCTCAAATAATAAAATCTATAAAGAAATAAAGTAAATAGAACAGCAGTCTCTATACTTAAATATTACATTGCTGGACTGTCAAAACATTTTCAGAAAAGCAAAAAAACCTTTTGTGAAATCTGTCTTCAGATTTTTGGCAGTCAATATTTTTATATCAAAGAGATAAGTGTTTTCTGCAATCATTGTGGGATCTTTGCTCATATTATATAAGTTTCTTCTTTCTTTTAAATAAGAAAACTATTGGCTTATTGAGTTTTCTATATACTGAATGATGCATGTCTTGGAAAGGGCCTCATTGATTTTTGTTGAGAGAAGTTGCCAGTTTAAATTTTGGAATATAAGTTTATTTTTGAGGTGCAAGTGTTGGAATAGTTACTGTGAGGAAAGTTGAGAACTATTAAATGAAAATTTAGCTGAAATTCAGGATGAATTGGTATCTGTACAAGATACCAGTAATTCAGAGATAAATATAACAAACGATTTCTGTCCTTATTTTTTTCTCAGCTGTATTGAAAGCAAGTGTTTGCAATAAGAAAGCATTGATTTTTGTCCCAAAACAAAAAGCTTTTTTCCAAAATCATAGCAACTCAAAGGTAAAAGCAAAACAAAACCTTAAAATACTTTTCATAAAGGCAGCAAGTTTTCCTTTTAGTTACCCAATTGCAACATAATTAGATTGTATGTAAAGTTGTCAGAGAATTTTCCAGGTGTAAAATATTTTAGATAACCATAAAGCAATAAAGCAGCAAATGAAAAATGAGACAAAATGGATTTATATATAGAATAGTTTATCATCAGTTATGCTAGGAGATATCTTGAAAATAGTATTTGAAGTAATATTATATGATTTAGCTGCAAGTATGTGTGGCAATAAATTCAAGTCGAGAGTTATCCTTCAGTCATATAAAATATTGAACACAGCATATCATTTTAAAATGATGTGTAGTGCACCATGTAGAGAGCAAAATGACAATCTACGATAATACTTTCTGACCCCAGCTCTCCAACAAAGCCACAGTTTAACTGGTTTATTGACAGGGCAGATTATTATAGATTAGAGTGGTTCACAAAAGATGGCAGCTTCTATTCTTTTGTAATAGTCCAACTGAGCTGTTTTTGAAAACCTTTTATCTAAGGAACTCAAAACATTACTAATAGGTACTCTTATGTCTAAACATTTATCTGTAACTACTTATTTGCAAGGGCTTTGGAATCGTAATTAGTATTCATCAGTTATTCCTTTGGGACGTTCTAGCATATTCAAGTCATTTAAAAATGAGATGCTGAGGCCAAGAAGTCTGATTAACCCCTTGAGAGAAATACTAATAGACCACTTGCTCTCCAAAGCTTAACTCTGTCCTTGTGCAATTGACTCATAGTTATGACTTGAGTAAGGGGAGCACATCAGTTAGCCTTTTGAGAATCATTTGATTTGGGGTAAATTGCTTTACCTCCATCTGTTTCTGTCTTTATGTGATTATAAATAAGAATATCACTGATTTTCATAATTCTGCTTGCTTTACAGTAGACTTGATTTAGTTCATGTGTTGTTTTGTTTTTCCAGAAAAGATTTATGTATATCAAGTATGATTAAACACTTCTTTGTTATCGCAAACACTTTGAAGAAAGGGTTTCATTTCATGCTTAGGGGACACTGTATTTTCTTAGAAACTTAAACCCTTTGAATTCTCTTCATATGTTTCTGTGGAATATTTAGCAACTGAAATCTCCTTCATTTAAAGTGTCATGAACAACAGATGGTGCCCCTAAAAAGACTAGTTTCATATTCGAGTCACTTTGCAATAAAGCAATATCCTTGAATTGTATTCAAAGTGAACTTAGTGCTTGTGAGTACAGATTAGAAAGCCAAATGAACCAGAAGATAGGAATGACAGATGATAATAATTCTTGCAATTGAATAATTTGATTGTTGTCTTGATTATCAAATCCTTGTCAGAATTACAGTGGTGGTGGGACTTTGGTATCTCTAAGTTCATCCTCATCCACACACTCTGAGGCTTGAATGAAAGTTTCCTGCCTGACTTTTTAAGGTAAGTTTATCTTGAGGATCCTCATGTGAATTTTCTTTAACTCTGGGCTTCATCTGCCCCATTAGTTCTCTTGGGTCTCCAAGCTACCAGACCATACTGAGGATTTTGGACTGGCCAACCTCCATAATCATGTGAGCAGCTTCCTTATAATAAATCTCTTTCTGTCTATGTACACATCCTGTTGAATCTGTTTCTTTAGAGAACCCAGACTAATACAAATTGATTTCCAGTTTGGTATAATATATGATAGATTAAGAAATGCAGAAAGAGTGGGGAGTAGCAAAATGTGGTGAGAAGATTGTAGCTTCACTCTGGACCTGAGCTAAATACCTGTGTGATTCTGAGTGAGTCTCAGTGGACTTAAAGCTTCTCCTGTATCAAAATGAGGAAGTTCAACCAGATCATATCTAAATCCTTTGCAGTTTGACATAGATGGCTACCTCTCTGGATGCTATTAGCCTGGGGGTGGCCTGTAGTTTCTTTGGTACTTCTTCAATCACCACCATGATATTAAGAATTATGGGAAAGATTTACAAAGTAGAGCATTTGCTGAACATAAAGGAATAAATATCATCTTTAATAAATTGCTGTAAAATGGCAAGACCCATTTAACTCATCCTGTACTCAATCAAAATAAAAATAATGAAGTAATAATTCACAAAACAAATTTCTACTATGAGCAGTTCTTATCTATGTGTGGCATTTTGTTTTAATACCATCGATGGGGAATTTAATAATTCTAAAAGAAAACAACAACAAAAAAGGACAAGGCAATAAGTAAACCAAGCTTTAAGAATGAGGTCTCCCAGGAGTTTGAATTGAGACTACCTGAGGCAACAAATAGAAACTTAATGGGAGACGTGGATATAATTGTCATTGTATCAGTGCCTTTAGCATTTCCTCTTTCCTATTACATGTTTTACTGAGCAATTTTGTTAATGATTTCTTTCTTTGCTTTCTCTCCCACTTTCCTTTTGAATCTTGATTTTAAAAATCCTTGTATTTTCTCTCGGTTAACTTCCATTTTTTCCTCATTGTTCCTAGATACTCTTTTATAATGAAATGGAAATTAAGTTTTTCGTTAGCAATGTCTATTTTTTATCTGCGTATCAGTCATTGTCATCAACATTACCATGTTCATTATCTTTACAGATTTTTGTGCATTTGCTGTGTGCTACTTTTGTCAACACCACATAGTTTATGAAGAAGATACAATTTATGAGGACTTAAAGATAAAGATAGAAAGCAGATAAATAAAGGATTATATAAAAAGAAGAAGGTGTTCCAGTTAATAAAATAGAATAATATAATTCCTTTACCATAGTTATATTAGAGTTCATTCCAAGCACTGAAAATGCAGATTTAGATGTCATTGTTACATTTTAAGAATTATGGTCGCTGGTCACCAGTGATAGTCTCCCAGAGTTACCAGTTGTGGCTTGATGTGGTCTGCTTGCCAACTATGTTTGGAGACTTTCTCCTACCTGGGAAAACTGTACAAGTCATCTATGAATGTTGTAATTGTTCAATAGCGAGCTGTGGGTCTTGTATCAACCCAAATATGCTTTTCCATTCTACATTGTACAAAACCAAACAGGTGCAGCTGTTAAGTTAGTAAGTGAAGATTCTTCAGGAAGCTGATAACATCAATTCACTAATTTGACCTTGGAAAGGTCAAAATCTGAGCTTAATGCAGCACCAGAATCTATCTCCAACGCTTTCTTTACTTTGATTTTTAGCTATATCAGATAAAAATAACCAAAGGGTAGTATATTTAGCTTGTTTGTCATGATTTTGCACTTTTTTATGTATCCAGTGAGCCAGCTCCCTGGGAGTTGAATCTGTATTTCTAAATTCCACTGGTAACTTTTACGTCCAGTAATAAATGTCAAAGTAACTGACATCTCCTACCACAGGGGCTTAGAATCTGTCTAGGCATTAATGGCTCACCATTCTTTCCCCTCTGTCCTTTTCCCAATTAATGCTTCCACCATACTTTAGTGAGCCAGGATCATTCTAGAGACTCCCACTTGTGATGCCAACTGTATTACCTCAATTGATGCAGAAAAACATGTGACAATATTCAATCTTTGTTCATAATAAAATAAACTCCCAGTAAACCAAAAAGGGATTTTTTTTTTCAATTTGAAGACATCATAATGAAACAAAACAAAACAAAACCCATTCTGCCCCCTTCTCCCCCAACTCTGCAATTAACCTCATTCTTAATGGTCAAACACTGAATCCTTTTCCCCTAAGATCAAGAATAGAATGAGAGGGGCAGCCGGTGACTCTTTTGGTTAAGTGCCCTACTCTTGGTTTAGACTCAAGTCATGATCTCATGGTCCTGAGATCCAGAGCTTCATGCTCAGCATGGAGTCTGCTTAAGATTCTCTCCCTCTCCCTCCCTCTCTACCCCTCCCACTATTCATGCATGTGCGGAAGAGCACTTTCTCGTTCATAAATAAATAAGCAAACAGGCAAATAAATCCATATCTTTGGGGAAAAAACAAGAAAATGAGAGTGTTTACTCTGATATTTCCATTCAACATTTCTGATATATTTTCCATTTCTAGCATACCTTTGGTTCTGTTTTTTCTTAAGATTTAATTAATTAATTAATTAATTTGTTTGAGAGAGAGAGAGAGAACATGGTGGGGGGAGGTCAGAGGGAGAAGCAGATTCCCTGCTGAGCAGGGAGCCTGATCTGGGACTGGATCCTGGCACATCAGGATCATGACCTGAGCAGAAGGCAGTCACTTAACCACCTGAGCCACCCAGGTGCCCTCTTTCTCTTTTTACAGCTTCCAACTCATTGCTGAAATTCCCTATATTTTCATGCACATTGCCCACATTTTCAGCTGGATCTGTTAGCATTTTTCTCAGATATTTTAAAGTCCCTGTCTAATAATTCTAACCTTTGAGCTATCTTTGGGTCTTCTGTTGATAATTTTCTATTTTCTGTTTGGCCCAGGCACATATTCATGTTTCTTTGTGTGTCTCATAGTGTTTGATTGCAAAGAGGGCATTTTGCATAAAAGGATGCTAGACACTGAAGTTATAGTATTTACCTTCGAAAAAGGTCACACTTCTTTTGCCATATCGCTAGAGTGGCACCTAAGTTAATATGGTCATCTGTTGTTGTTGAGTTGGTCTGTTATTAATTAATTTATTTAGCTTTTTTTTTAAGATTTTTTAAATTTATTTGACAGATAGAGATCACAGGTAGGCAGAAAGGCAGCCAGAGAGAAAGGAAGGGAAGCAGGCTCCCTGCTGAGCAGAGAGCCCAATGCGGGGCTCGATTCCAGGACCCTGGGATCATGACCAGAGCCGAAGGCAGAGGCTTTAACCCACTGAGCCACCCAGACGCCCCTATTTAGCTTTTGTTTTATTCTCTTCACCACTGGCCCAATGGCTGATCCAGAACTTTCCCTTTAATGGTATTTGGAGTCTAAGCCCTGGCAAGATTCCAGAAATTTCTTAGTGCTTTATAGGTGAGTCATCAGTTTTTGTTTTTTTTTTTAAACTATGGATGATCTGTTTATTCTTTATATTTTGACTGCCAGCTTTTTGCTGGGGAATTGTCTTTGTACTAGGTGAAGAACTATGGGAGAGGGTGGCATGTGGGTACAGATACACTTTGTGGCTGGGGCTTCTTTGAATTCTAGTGTGTAATTCCATATGGTGGTTGAAAGTTTGTTAAAAAGTTCTATTCATTCCTCCTTAAACCATCTGTGGTACATTTGTCCTCATTCTTGTCACGATGCCTGGGATATAAGCAGCTGTGGTCTTTTTTCTCCTATGAAGGGCTTTTTCATTTCTTGAATTAATTCACTTAAGTTTCTTTGTAACCTTAGATTTTTAATTGGCTTACAAATTATGATTTTGTGGCTGACTTGGTTTGTTTTGGTTGTTAGAGTAATGAGATGGACTTTTAACTTTTTATATCCTAACCAGACTTGTTTTACTTATGCTCCATTTCACCTTTCTGTCTGGAGTTGAATGCTTTGGTTATTAAGTTATAATATTTCTTATCTAATTAATGACATCATTTAAAACCGTGGATTGGCATCTGCGTTAAATTTATCATATACCCCATAAGTTTTTATGTGTAATGCTTTCATTGCCATTAATTTCTAAATATTATTAATTGCAGTTTTGATTTCAGTTCTTCCCAGGAGTACTTAGAAAGTGATGTTTGTGTGTGTGTATGTGTGTGTGTGTGTGTGTGTGTGAGAGAGAGAGAGAGAGAGAGAGAGAGAGAGAAAGAGAAGGAGAAAAAGTGTGAGTGAATGTTTAATTCTGGTTTTGTTATATTGTGATCAGACAGTATAGCCAAAATAATTGCTGCTTTGGGAGAGTCTTGGAGTTCTCTTTATGACCTTACACAGGGTACTGAGGTTGTCTGGCATACAGATTACAATTAACACTTATTGAATGAATGAAAGAAGCTCTTGCTTCTGCTAAATGTTAACTATGTACTTTTAAAGTGCTATTTGTGAAAGTTTGATCTATGCTATTATCTTATTCAGTTCTATTTTTTTCCCTAATTCATCAATGGAAGACTGAGAACACTGTTGCTGCCCATAGGTTGTGTTGTCAGTTTCTCCTTGTATTTACTAAAAAATATTATCCTTGCACTGTTCTCTTGCTCTTAATTGTTCATGCTGGTTATACTTTTTTCTTATTATTTTTATATATTATTCTTTCCCTTGCTAATTATCTTTGTATTTTCATCACTTTGATGTTGTTTAATTTTTATATTACTTTTGTGTTTGGTAAATATTTTTACATTCTTAACTTTTTTTTAAAAAAAAAGATTTATTTATTTGACAGACATCACAAGTAGGCAGAGAGGCAGGCAAAGAGAGAGGAGGAAGCAGGCTCTCTGCCGAGCAGAGAGCCCGATTCCCAGGACCCTGGGATCATGACCTGAGCCGGAGGCAGAGGCTTTAACCCACTGAGCCCCCCCAGGTGCCCCTACATTCTTAACTTAAGCTTTTTTTTTTAATGACACATTTTCTTTCTTTTTTTTTTTAAGGTTTTATTTATTTATTTGACAGAAAGAGAGATAACACAAGTAGGCAGAGAGGCAGGCAGAGCCTGAGAGCCCGATGTGGGACTCGATCCCAGGACCCTACGACCATGACCTGAGCCGAAGGAAGAGACTTTAACCCACTGAGCCACCCAGGTGCCCCAAATGACCCATTTTCTTAGGTGCAGTTCTTATAAATGATGTGAGGTTGTGTTTTGTTTAAGGTTCAGTACTAGAGACTTTTAAAATCCATTTGCATTTATTGCCTTAATTATTTTTGCCCACTACTCTCATACACATTTTCTATTTTTGATTCAGTCCTCCTCCCTATCCCTTCACTCCTCCTCTTCTTTCTTTTTCATCTATCTTTTGCTATATGGATGACTTTTGTTATTGTTATTTTCATTTCTCTCCAGATTATTTTAAAATTTTATAGTATTATAAATTTTACTAGTTTTTAACTTTTGATTTTGAAAAATGCTTGATCCTTTATTTTTATAATTGTTTAAGGTTAAAAAGCGAAGTAGCATTTCTTGACTGCTTGGTGAATCATGTAAAACATGTGTGTGACTTGACCAAAAATTGTAACAGACATTTGATCTTCATTATTCTTATTATGAGTGCCAATTTTCCCTAATTCCCACAATAGATGAGCCTCTAGTCTTCATCTGCAGCATTACTAAGTGTTCATCTTTTTCTGAATTTTCATAGCTATTTTCTTTGGAAACGGAATAAGGCTGATTCATGCATGCATCACCAAACAGATGCCATCTTTAGGAATTTGCCTCCATTAAAGTTTCTAATGGAGGTTGACAAAACATAGAAAAGCTATTGATTTTTCTTATTTATCTTTTATTTAGCTAATCTACTGAACTGCCTTATTAATTAACACGAGTTTTCAATTGATTCCCTGTAATTATCTGTTTATACAATTATATCATCTGGGAATAATGAAAATTTTGTATTCAATTTTCCAGATTTACTATTTCTAAGTTATCTCTCCTGTCTTATTTCACTATTAAGTATGATTTGGCTATTGGTTCAAAGTATACAGTTGCTATGGCAGTCACTGCATTGTTTATGGATGTTCACAAACTAACTGTATAATAACGACAGTTATTGAATATTTAAATATTGCCAGGTATCCACATCTATAGTTTTTATATTCTTTTATTCTGATTGAACATTGCCATTTCTAGTCATTTGGATCTTCTTTCTTTCAGGATATCTTTAACTTGGCTCTGAGATCATGCTATTAAGTTCTTTGATACCTTAAGTTAGAGTTAGTCTAAACCTAGTATTTTAAACTCATTTAGAATAGCTGCAGGCTCTCTTTTACTATAGTCTCACCTATGACATATTTCTGTACTCTCCGTAAAATACTCGTCCTACTCTTCTATAAATTGAAACTTATGAAATATTCTTTAAATGAGGGGCGCCTGGGTGGCTCAGTGGTTTCAGCCGCTGTCTTTGGCTCAGGTCATGATCTCAGGGTCCTGGGATCGAGTCCCGCATCGGGCTCTCTGCTCGGCAGGGAGCCTGCTTCCCTCTCACTCTCTCTGCCTCTCTGCCTACTTGTGATCTCTCTCTGTCAAGTAAATAAATAAAATCTTTAAAAAAAAAGAAATATTCTTTAAATGAAAATGGGCATCTATGGAGAATCCCCCTTAACCTACATACATGGGTTAATCTAATCTAAGCAGTCCCAATGCAGGCTTTAAAAAATAGATTCCTGTGTATTTTGGGTGCAGTTGACAAGTAAATAGGACCAATAACAGTCCCAGGTCAAGAGATTGTTTTGGACAGGGCATCCTCCCTTGATTGGACTTGGCTGGCATTTAATGTGATAGTGGTGGCTCCATTTAGACAATGGTTCAATTGCTACTGAGACCAAATCTCATAAGAAAGCCAAAGCGACTCACTAGGTTTGGGTTCTACCAGCCCATAGCACTCACATCTTTGATTAGAGTTTATTTCTCTTTTAGTTTTGGCCCCCACTCCTAGTACTTTTCATCAGCTTATTTCCATCAAGATTTCTCTACTAGAGGCTGGGCTTTAATTTGCCATTCCCAAACCTAATCCCTTAGGGGACATAGTTAATGATGTCTAGCTTCCCCTTCCTTACTAATAGGAGCTAATAGTCTCTAATAGAAGACTTTCTCTCACCAATCTGTCTTTCCTTGTTGGTTAGAAGGAAAAGTAGCATGATATAGTCAAGTCAGCTCTCATGGAAGTTAAATTTCTCTTCACTAATGCTGACTCTCTTCCTCATTTTTTGGGAAACTTGGCAAATGTGGGCAGTAGATAAGGGAGTGATGAAGTAGTTAATAAGGTAGTTATTAATTATTAAGTTATTAAGTAGTTAATAAGGAAAACCTGAGAAAATCAAGGACAGAATTATAGAGAATTCATGTGAGGATAAGAGGACAAATGCAGGTGGCCATGTGGAGGGAAAGGAAGTCTTAGTCTTTCCCCAGATCACAGATGCAAAATGTTTCAGAGAATTCAAGTATTCAGATTTCTGCTCAATCATTTGAGCTAAATAGTATCCAAAGTTAAATTCTTTACTACTTTTGTTGATTACTTAATTTTTCAGAAATTAGAGTTAGAAATTTGGAAGCTGCTGCCTTGAAGCTAATTCTGGCCATAAGGGAGAATTGGTCAATGCACTAGACCTTGGCATGGAAGGATTGCTGTCCTTCAAGTCCTCATGCAATCCTGGAAGGGGACTAGTAGGCAGAAGCAGCTGCTTTAGTTTTAGAAAGGCAGATTCCATATAAGAGATGGCCATATTTGTATGGCCTGAAAATAGAGAAAAAAAAAATCTCTGAAGTTTGAGAGTTATCAAAAAGAAAATTTCAAATATGAAAGAAAAAGATCTATGGAAGTAAAAAGAGATAGAAATGAGAGTGATGCTCATAGAGCTTTTTGATGAGGTTTAAACATTTACAAAAGGCAAAAGAGATGTATAACTAAAGACTCATGTAAAAAATCAATAAGGTCCCATAAGAAAATTGTCAGAAAGGCCAACAATGGAGTAAGCTGAAATGTACAAATAGGGGAAAGTGGGCTAGGGGGTGCTGAGGCCACAGGGGTTCCATTTTCTGTGTAAATATGCCTGATTTGTTATCAACCCTAAAGACATGATGAGGGCCTCAAAGACCACTGGGATAGGTACAAGCCTTTCAGCATCATTGCAGTCCTTCCGGTCTTCTTTTTTTCCAAACCTGCTTACTCTGCTCTCTTTTTTCTGTAGCTTAGCTGGATTCTGTCATCGTAGCACAAACCCTTAGATCAAGACTTTATAAGCCTGCTGAATGGGTTTTTTTTATCTATTTGCCTAGAAAGATTTTTTAAAAGCATTTTGTATAAGTTTTTCAATCATGCAAAAAGTAGAATTAACATACACCTAACTATTTATGTGCGGATATTGTTACATCTTTATATATACAGAAAGGGCTAGACTAGTTTAAAGTTAATTATAGATCTAGAAGGACTTACCTAAATGTTATAGCAGACATTTCTAAATTTTAAAACACATATTCCTACAGAATAAGTGCAGTATCATAATCTCATCAAATTTCACAACAAATCCTTGATATAATTTAGTACTTTATTTATATTCACATTTTCCCAGTTTCTTCCAGAATAACTATTTTCAAAAATCTAAAATATAATAAAAAAATTACGTATCATATGTAAATCTCTTAAATTTTACTCTTAAATTCCTTTTAATCTGGGATAGCTCCATCCTCGCTCCCTTCACCTTGCCCTAATATAGACTTTTCTAAGACAGGACACTTTTCTTTTCTTTTTTTAAAGATTTTTATTTATTTATTTATTTGAGAGCAGGACAATGAGGGAGAGCATGAGAGGGGGGAAGGTCAGAGGGAGAAGCAGACTCCCTGTGGAGCTGGGAGCCCAATGCGGGACTCGATCCCAGGACTCTGGGATCATGACCTGAGCCGAAGGCAGTTGCTTAACCAACTGAGCCACCCAGGTGCCCAGGTCAGTTTTCTTATAGAAAACCTCATATTCTGATTTTTTTGGACTTTCCTTCATGATATCCATTATTCTCTATTCCTTGTATTTCTTCATAATGAAAAGTTACAAGTTAAAAGTTTGATACAGTTAGTTTAAACATTTTTGGCCACTGACATCAGGAGGCAATCATTGATATCTAGTTATCCCATCTGGGCATTGTTTTTTTGGAAATCTTTTGGCTCCATGCTCTGCAGCTTGAGAGCACTTGTGCTTATCATACTTATCCATGTCCCAGCTCTTGGAGCTTTGGCCTAGGTATGACCCCATGAGACATACTTTCTGTCCCTAGCCTGTCACTCCCATCCACTTGGGTAATCCCATCCACTTTTACAGGTTAACAAACACCCCCGAAAAGACGTTGAATGATTTATTTTCTATAGCAGGTAAAATTGTAATGTCATTCAGGGTAGATTAAATTCAATCTAGTTTAGAGATGAAACACTCTGTATTTACTGTATCTAAGCTGCTATTCTTGTATCTTCTAACCTGTGATTGGATATGCCCCTTGGATGGGGCATGCAGACTGAAGTCATTATTATTTTTTGTTATTATTGGCATCTGTTTCTATAACTAGACTAAAGAAAAATATATACAATCCTGCTCTCTAATGTTCCAGCTTCTTGAATCCCTGGTTGAAATTGCAGTCTGTGGTTGAGCTACCTGTCAGCACCTTGATCCTCTGCAAGTGGTAACTAAAAGAACAATAGAAACTATGTTGCAAGGAGCACCTGTCTCTTTCATAATATACAGTATGATGCTAAATAAATTAAGAGAATGAAAAGGAAAAAAAACAACTTTATTCTCTCTGTACTTTCCTATATGTGGCATACACATTTATGAGAAATCTTTTTGTTGTAGCCTCTGATTTGTAACTATGGAAAATCAAATTATGTTTATAAAGATGTATGTTTGTGTTTGCCAGCTTCACATTGGCAGAGTGACGTAGACGTGCAGGGCACATACTGCAGTATCCTCAGTATAAAATCAGGAAAGAAAACTTCATATACCAATCATTTATGGAAATGTTCAGAAACATTTCTGTCAGCATTATTAATTGGCTCATTGTGGCCCTTTTTGAAGAATAACGTCATCTATCATTTCATTTCTCTAATTCTCATTTTGTCTGAATCAGGGTTGGGTGTTTGTTTGTTGGTTGGTTTTTGTTAAGTGCCAGATGGTAAACATTTTAGGTGGTACAGGCCACATGGTCTCTGCCACAATTGCATGACTTTGTTGCTGTAGCACAAGGCAGCCATAGACAACAGGCAAATGAATGAGCTCGGCTGTGCTCCAATAAAACTTTATTTATAGACATTAAAACTTTAATTTCTTTAATTTTCACAGGTCATTAAGTATTATTTTTCTTTTGATTTTTTCAAATAGATTTTAAAAAACATTCTTTGCTCACAGGCCATACAAAAGCATATAAAAATGCGGGCAGGCTGGATTTGGTCTGTGTAGTTTGGCCTGGGTTGTTTAGCAACCCCAGGACCAAGTGTTCTATTTTTCAATCCTTATCTATTTATCTTTCTGTCTTTCTCTCTCCCTCTCTCTCTCTATCTTTTCTTCCTCTCACACATGTATACATATTGAACAATTGTTCAGTTTTTCAAGTTTTAAAGAATAATTGTGTGACATTATGATTTGTAATAAAAAAAAAAAATCTGTGTTTGGTCTTTGTCTGGCTCTTGGCACACAGCTCCTAAAACCCCTGGAATTTCCAAAATGTGGAAAGGATCACATTGTCTTTTGTTATGTTAGTGAAGCGACTTTCTGGAAAGCCCCTAGGTAACCTAAGGATGGCGGTGAGGGGATTGTCAGGGGAACCAACCCTTAGATTAGAGGATGAGAATTTTCAGTCTCACCCCTGACCTCCTGGGAGAAAAGAGGGGTTGGAGTTTGAGTGAATCATTGATAATCAATGATATAATCAATCATATCTCTGTAATGAAGCCTCCATAAAAATCCAAAAGGTCAGGGGTCATACATCTTCTGGGTTGTGAACACATGGAAACTTGGGTAGAGCAGCCCAGAAGGAGAGAGCAGGCAGCTCTGTGCCTTTTCCACATATCTTGCCCTAGACATCTCTTCCATCTGGGTCTTCCTGACTTACATCCTTCCATAATAAACTACTAATCTAGTAAGAAAAATGTTGCTTTGAATTCTGTGAGCTGCTCTGGCAAATTAATCAAACCTGACAAGGTGGTCATTGGAGCCTGTGATCTGTAGCGTGTAGGTCAGAAGCCCAGTTGGCATCTGAGGTGGAGAAGTGGGACTCACACATCTTGTAGGACTGAGCCCTTAACCTGTGGGATCTGATATTATCTCCAGGTAATTAGTGTCGGAATTAAGTTGAATTTTAAGAGCTGGTTTTAGAGAATTGCTTGGTGGTATGTGGGTAAAAACCCTGCACACTGAAATTGGGTGCACAATCATAAATGGCAACTCATCAAGATACTCATTTACCCTCAAAAATACAAATTCAACATAAAAATAAATAATACATACAAATATATAAAAATGCAAATACATAGCACTTAGTAGAAAAAGAAATGTTGAATAAAGGTAGTAATTGTCACTAATATCTTTATTAATGCAAGTTATACATACATTATTCTATATTTAAATATTATAAAACACACTTATAAATTAGACTGCCTTGATCAATAAAATCAACAAGTATTATTAGTTTAATTGTTCTTCTATCAAGTGTTATTCACAACAATAATTATAAAATCTTATCTATATTTACACAAAATGATTTTAAGTTTCATTAAATTTAAGCAGATACTTAATAGAAGTAGATTTCAAAAAGGTATATTGAATCCAAATAACAATCCAACTGATTTCCGTGGTGGGTTTAAACATATCCACAAATCCTTTGATAGTTTTCATACTGGGATGTAGGGTTTATGTCCTCTCCTCTTGATTATGGACCTGTTTAATCAGTCACTCGTAATCAGAAGAGTGCAGCAGAAACAATGCCATGTAATTTCAAGATTGAGTCAGAAAAGGCCATGTAGCTTTTTTGGCTCTCTTGGGATAGTCGGTAAGGGGAGAAGGGCTGCCATGTAAGAAATACAGTTGCTATGAAATGCTAAGCTGAGGGTCCGTGAGTAGATGCTCTGATTGACAACCCATTTCTAGCCAAAAGCCAGCATCAACTGATGGTACTGAGTTGATTTAATTTTTGATGCTTAACCCAGTTGAGCCTTCAGATTACCACAGCCCCAGCCAAAGTCTGACTATAAGCACATAAGGGATTGTAAGTACAAAATGCCTAGCTGAGCCCTATGAAATGTGAGCAAGATAAAAGGTGGTTTTTTTTTTTTTTTTTAGATTTTATTTATTTATTTGACAGAGAGAGATCACAAGTAGACAGAGAGGCAGGCAGAGAGAGAGAGAGGGAAGCAGGCTCCCTGCTGAGCAGAGAGCCCGATGCGGGACTCGATCCCAGGACCCCGAGATCATGACCTGAGCCGAAGGCAGCGGCTTAACCCACTGAGCCACCCAGGCGCCCCTAAAAGGTGTTTTTTTTTTCTTTTTTTTTTTTTTAGCTGCTAACTTAGGGGTTAATTTTTTTTTATGCTGTGATAGTAGCCATAATAATATTCTTAAAGTACTTTAATGTAATGATTATAGGTCTGGATTCAAGGATTTCTACATTTAGTCTCAATCTCAGTCCTGCCATTTAAAGTCCTGCCAATCTTAGTCCTGCCTCTGAGCTTTATTTTCCTCATTTGAAAAAAGGATACTTATAGGATCTATCTCCTAGAGTTGTGTGAGGATTAAACTAGAATATGCTTGTGGAGTATCTGATATATGGTAAGTAAATATTAGTTATGGCTATGAAACACATACATGCATGTGCACGTACACACACACACACACACAGAAGGCCTACTCATGGACATGTGACCTGTGCAGTCACAGAGAACTCCATGTTCAAAAATCATGCAGCATGCTTGGTTTAATGCTCTGCAGTTGCCATCTTGAAATTTTTAATATTTTTGAATAAGGGCCTCATACTTTCATTTTACATCAGGCCCTGCAAATTAAGTTGCCAGTCCCATATATGCATATATACCTATATGCTCAAACACACAGCTATGAAGTATTAGATAGTAATTTTTTTTTGACTTTTGATTTTTTTAATTTATTTTCAGCATAACAGAATTCATTAATTAGACAGTATTCTTAAACCTTACAATATTCCTGACTAACATTTAACATTTCTGTTTACAGAAACTGAAGAACATCAAGCAGATAAAATTTTCTCAGTTTTTGTAGACCAAGAATTCGGAAATGGTTTACCTGGTTAGATTGACTCGGTGTCTCTTACAAGGCTCATTCCAAATATCAGTAGGGACATCAGCCATTTGAAGGCTTGCGTGAAGGATCTTAGCTGAACTATCTACTTGCAAGCTCACTCATGTGGTTTTCAGCAGGAAACCTCAGCACCTTATCATGTGAGCTTCTTGTAGCACGGTGGCTGGTGGCTTTCTCCAGTGCAAGTGATCCCAGAGAGAGAGAGAGAGAGAGAAGCAGTGTTTCTGGCCACAGTCCTAGGTCCCCATGACCTAGCTATGGAAATACCTACCTGCCATATTCTGTTAGTCACACAGCCAAAACTTCATGGAATGTGAAAGGGGCTCTATAAGGGCATGAATGGCAGGAAGTAAGGATCCCTGGGGTCATCTTGCAGGCTGGCTACTAAGGAAGTCATACTGTAAAAAAATATTTTTAGTAATTATGGAAATCTCTGGGGCTTCACCAAATGTGCTATCCACTGTGCCAAACTTCATCTTTAAAATTAAATTTTTTAGATAAAGTATTTAGATTTATGATGGTGAATTACTTAAAGAAATCTTAAAATGAATTAAAGAAATTAAAGAAATCTTTAAAAAATGCCTTTTTTTCTTTTTCTCTATTTGTAAGAAAGCAAATGACCATGGAACCAATGAACTTACTCATTCTTAAAACTTTTTTTTTTAATGTTAGTCACCATACAGCACATCATTAGTTTTTGATGTAGTGTTCTGTGATTCATTGTTTTCATATAATATCCAGTGCTCCATGCAATCCATGCCTTCCCTAATACCCATCACTGGTATCCATTCCTCCACTCCTCTCCATTCTAAAACCCTCAATTTGTTTCCCAGAGTCCATGGTCCCTTGTGGTTCTCCGCCCCTATTAATCCCCCCCATTTTCCACTTCCCTCTCCTAATGTCCTCCATGCTACTCCTTATGTTCCATAAATAAGTGAAACCATCTGATAATTGACTTTCTCTGCTTGACTTATTTTACTCAGCATAATCTCCTCCAGTTCTGTCCATGTTGATGCAAAAGTTGGTATTCATCCTTTCTGATGGCTGAGTAATATTCCATTGTATTTATGGACCACATCATCTTTATCCATTTGTCTGTTGAAGGGCATCTCATCTCTTTCCACAGTTTGGCTATTGTGGACATTGTTGGTATGAATGTTGGAGTGCATATGGCCCTTCTTTTCTCTACATCTGTATCTTTGGGCTAAATACCCAATAGTGCAATTGCCTATTGCACTATCATAGAGTAGCTCTATTTTTAATCTTTTTGAGGAACCTCCACACTATTTTCCAAAGTGGCTGCACCAACTTGCATTCCCACCAACAGTGTAAAAGGATTCCCCTTTCTCCATAACCTCTCCAATACTTGTTGTTTCTTGCCTTGTCAAATTTTGCCTTTTTAACTGGTGTAAGGTGGTATCTCAGTGTGGTTTTGATTTGAATTTCCCTGATGGCTAATGATGATGAACATTTTTTCATCTGTCTGTCAGCCATTTGTATGTCACCTTTTGAGAAGTGTCTGCTCATGCCTTCTGCCCACTTTTTGACTTGATTATCTGGTTTTTGGGTATTGAGTTTGAGAAGTTCTTTATAGATCTTGGATATCAGCCCTTTATCTGTAGTGTCATTTGCGAATATCTTCTCTCATTCTGCGGGTTGCCTCTTTGTTTTGTTGACTTCCTTTTTGTTGTTTTCCTTGGCTGTGCAGAAGGCTTTTATCTTGATCAAGTCCCAAAAGTTCATTTTTGCTTTTGTTTCCCTTGCCTTTGGAGATGTGTCTTGAAAGAATTTCCTGTGGCTGAAGTTGAAGAGGTTACTGCCTATGTTCTCCTCTAGGATTCTGATGGATTCCTATCTCACATGGAGGTCTTTCATCCATTTTTAGTTTATCTTTGTATATGGTGTGAGGGAATGGTTGTGTTTCATTCTTCTGTATATAGTTGTCCAAATTTCCCATCACCATTTATTGAAGAGACCGTCTTTTTTCCATTGGATATTTTTTCCTTATTTGTCATATATTATTTGACCATAGAGTTGGGGGTCCATATCTGGCTGCTCTATTCTATTCCATTGATCTATGTGTCTGTTTTTGTGCCAGTACCATGCTGTCTTGGTGATCACAGCTTTGTAATATAGCTTGAAATCAGGCAAAGTGATGCCCCCAGCTTTGTTTTTCTTTTTCAGCATTTCCTTGGTGATTTGGGGTCTTTTCTGGTTCCATATAAATTTTAGGATTATTTGTTCCAGAACATTGAAAAATGCTTTTGTTATTTTGATTGGGATGGTGTTGAAACTATATTGCTCTGGGCAGCATAGACATTTTAACAATGTTTATTCATTTCCATGAGCATGGGATTTTTTTCCATCTTTTTGTGTCTTCTTCAATTTCTTTCATGAATGTTCTGTAGTTCCCAGAGTATAGATTCTTTCATGACTGTTCTGTAGATCCCAGAGTATAGCTCTGTAGTCCCAGAGTATACAGAATATAGAAATATCTTCTAGTTCTCTCTCTCTCTCTACCCCCTCAGGGATTCCAATAATTCTGAAATCGGAATGTTTCATGGCATCATTTATTTCTCTAATTCTGTTTTCATGGATTTTAAACTGTTTGTTCCAGGCCTCCTCCTGTTCCTCCTTTTCTATCAGTTTGTCTTCTATTTTTATGTGTGTGTGTGTGTGTGTGTGTGTGTGTGTGTGTGTATATGTATTTGAGAGAGAGTGAGAGAGGGCATGCACACAGAGGAAGAAGGAGAGAGAGAAGCAGACTCTCCACAGAGCAGGGAACCTGATGCAGGGCTCGATCCCAGGACCTGGAGATCATCACCTGAGCCCCCCAGGTGCCCCATCAGTCTTTCTTCTAGATCACTAATCCATTTTTCCTCCTCTACCCTAGCTGTTAGAGTATCTAGATTGGATCTCATTGATAGCATTTTTAAACTCTGCCAAATCAGCTCTCATTTCTTCCCTTAGAGAATCTATGTTGCCATTAATAATTTCCTCCAGACTGGCCCGTGAATTCTATTTCTGACATCTTGCTTATATCCATTTCCATTAGATCTTTTGGAGAGGCCATTGTCTCTGGATCCTTTCTTTGTTTGGAGTTCCTTCTTCTAGTCATTCTGTTGAGTTATGTTTGAGGGGATGTACAGCCAAAAATATCAGCCACAATCCAGGCAAAGTGAACCCTGGGAAAGTTCAGAGCAATCAGAAGCCACCACCAAAAAACCCCAAAAAACCCAAAAAACCAAAACCAAAACCCAGCAAAGTTAAACCCAAAAATAAGATTTAGAAAGTAGAAAACCAAAACCAACCAACCAAAAAGACTCCCACAACACACACACACACACACACACACACACACACACACACACACGACAAAAAGAAAGGAACCCACAATAAAAGGGGGGTGATGGGAAGGTGGCTATAACCCCTTGATGTGGGAGAGGAAGGGTATTCAGTTCTTCCTTGGTGTATTTTTTCTCTTTGTTAAAGAACTCTACTTCCTAGAGATACAGGGAAATTAAAACTGGTGTGTGTGTGTGTTTGTGTGTGTATATATATGTATATATACATATATACATATATAATATATATATCTACATATATACATATAAAGATATATAAAGATATATATATCTTTTTTTTCCCAATTCAATACTACCTCTCTCTCGAGAGAGAGGTAGTATTGAATTGGGGAAAAAAAGACTACATTGAAAATATCTATCTACTTATCTATCTATCTATAAAAGAAAAAAAAGTATATTTGTGAAAAGTTCAAGTTAAAAACTTACTATGGAATATGTCATATTAAACATCTAGTTGAAATGATAAGTAGGTTAAAAAAAAAAACAGAAGAAACACAAGAAAGAATTAAAGAGAGAGAGAGAGAGAGAAAAGTTGTATCTAAGAAATACTCAGGCTATGAGGCAATACCAGGAACTCAATATACTGTTTCCCATGGTGTTGGGTTTTACAGTTTTATGGGATCCCTATGTTTGTTGTGCTCTTGTTCTTCCAGCTTGTCTTCTGGGGGAAGGGGTCTGCGTGTTGTTTTTCAGTCAGTTTTGCTTTGATGGAGTTGTCCTGCCTCCTATCAAGGGACTGGGCTCTTTGGAAACCAGTTTTTTGGGCTTTTGTTCTCTAGAGGTTTTTGGTCTCTGGTGGCTTTTCACACCTTTTGGAAGGTCAGAGCAGCCTAAACTGTCCACATCCAGACTGCCTCAGAGGGAAAAAGCCACAGTCTGGTTCTCTCTGAATCCTCCAGAACACACAGTCTCCACCCCCAGCGCTGAGTATTGCAACCTCCCACAGGTAGTGCATGCCCCCAGTGACACTTTCAGCAGTGTACCTGGACTCCACTTGTCCCTGCACCCCCATGCCACCAAAACCGTGAGTGATTCCAGTCCAGGTGAGCCTGGACCCCAGCGGCGGCCGGCCCTGGTCTGTGGGCACAAGTCCAAGCTGGGTCCTCTGGGGTGTGGGCGGTGGTATCAGTGGTGGCAGTGGCTACCAGTCCCGGGATTCTGGGCTCAAGTCTGTGCTGGGTCCCCTCAGGTGCCAGCTATAACCGGCCCAGGATGCAGGCTTAGGTCCATCCCTGCAGCTGCCCGGTCCCAGCACTTGGTCTCAAGCCCCTGTGTTCTGTTTGAATGCTGTTATCAGTCCCTTCCCATCCCACGACCACCAGTCTCCAAGTTATTGCTGGTCCCCAAATATAGGATGCTTTTGCACTGGGGTATTACTTTCCAATGGCTAGCTTCTGATGGCTCCCTCCTGCTTCTGTTTGTTCTCTGATATCTGTCTGTGATGTCCCAACTCCATTCTTTGTACTTCTTGTCTGATGATCCTCTGCCCCCATAGAGATCCAGACATGTATAATCTTATATCTTGGGCTGATTTCATGGTAGCTTGGTAGGTTTCTAGCTAAATTCAGGGGCCCAGTTGAAACGGAGTCCCCCACTCCTCTGCAATCTTGGGTTCCATACAGAACTTCTTATGAAAGTTCTATCAAATACACTATTCAGTATGTCTAAAAAGAAGCCCAAATTTTTGAGGAGAGTATATAATAGGTCTTTTAATGGCCAGACTTGCAATCAAATTCTTGTTCTTGGGGCACCTGGGTGACTCAGTTGGTTAAGTGTCTGGCTTCAGTTCAGGTCCTGTACTCAGGATCCTGGGATAAGAGCCCTGCATTGGGCTCCCTGCTCAGCAGGGAATCTGCTTCTCCCTCTGCCCCTGCTTCCTGCTTGTGCACTCTCTCTCTCTCTAATAAATAAATAAAATTGTTTAAAAAAAAAAGTCTTGTTCTTGCTACATATCAGGCATATGATCTTGGGTAAGTTACCTAATTTCTTTAAGGCTTTTCTACCATAATTGTAAAATAGAGAAAATAATATCTAAATCATAGGCTTGTTCTAGAGATTAAATATGAAACTAGTAATCCCTTTATAAATGTTGGTTCCCTTTCCCTATTAAGGAGATGCAGAAATGTGTTTCCAGGGATTAGAATGAAAAGTTAGAGAACAATGGAAGTTCAGGCCTTTATTAACAGTAGATACTAGCCTGGAAATTCTCCTTGCTGTTAGAGAAAATTTGATTATAAAGTAGTTTGCCAGGAGGGATGTTGTCCTTTTGACCTGAAAGAATTTGCTGTTGAGTAGCTGCTTTGGGACAATTTCTCAGATAGAGTAATACACTCTGGCCAATCACATCTAAGAATTGATTCAAGTTTAACCAGAAGGATAATTGAATTTTCATCCTGGCTTGACTGTTGGTTATTCCTTTGCCTCCAGTCTTCCTATCTGCAAATCCATCCTACACTTGGCACCAGATTAACCTTCCCAGGACACCACTTACAAGTACTCATTCCCAAATGTAAAGCCTTTAGAAATCTTCCTTTGTGTTCAGTATCAAATCTAAATTATTTAACAGGTAATTAAATGTGTTTGAATGGTCTGACCCCATTTTACCTTTTCAAAGCTTTATTTCCCGCTGCTCTCTTATACACATTTTCCCTTCTAGTTGTCTCACCTCTTTATCCCCCCCCCAACTTTTTTAGCTCTTTCTGTAACACTCTCCCCATTCCCCTTTTTATCCAAACTCAACCCAGTCTTAACCCCCATATACTTTAATACAGTCTCCTCTGTAAATATTTTGTCAGTACACCAGTCCAAGATGTGACCATGTGTACACAAATAACTATCTGTAGAATAAAATGTGATCCATGCCACAAACAGTTCAAATTGCTAGGATAGGGAGAAGAGGGAGAAACCATTTTCAGTCTGAAGCTTGAAAAAGGTTTCTTTGGGGTAGTTAACATTTGAAAGAATTCTTGAAAAAATGGATTAGAATTAATTTCCTTCCTCCTCCCTTCCTTTCTCTCAGATTTTTTGTTTATTTTAGAGAGAGAGAGAGAACACATAGGGGCAGGGACAGAGGGAGAGGGAGAGAAGCAGACTCCCCACTGAACTTGGAGCTTAAAGCCCACCGTGGGGCTTGATCTCATGATCCTGATATCATGACCTGAGCTGAAATCAGGAGTTGGACTGAGCTACCCAGGCACCCCTGGCTTAGAATTTCCAGAGATAAGGGGAGGCCAGTCTTAGTAGAGGCAATAGTATATAAAACAAAAGAAAGTTTGGAAAATACTAGGTATTTTCAAGAAATAATGAAAAATTCAGCTTGGACAAAATATAAAATATTTATAGAAATATCTTTAAGGAGATTTGGATTTGGTAGATTGAAATCTGATTCACAGACATTATAAATGCCAAATTAAGACATTTGCATGAGAACTTTGTTTCAAAAACATTAAACTGACAGAGAAGTGTCAGATAAAATGAGGGTTGGGGTCAGGAAGACAAATGAGACAACTGTAACCAAGGAGGAGAATTTAATCAGGGCTTATTTTAGGGTGCTCGATAGAAGACTACAAAGGGGAGTCCATATGTAAAATGAGGAACAGATGTGAAAGAGGTAGAATCAACATCAGATAGTGAATGAATGGATGAATGAAGAATGTACTCTATACTTAGAAGGGTATTAAATCCTTGTTATGAGTATGGACCTTGGATCAGACTGCCTTGATTTGCACCTTGACCACTCCAGGCTGCAGGACTTTGGAAAGTTCCTTCAACTCTGTATTTCAATACCTCTTCTGTAAAATGGGAATGAAAGTGTGAGATTTAAATGTTGATATCTGTAAAACACTAAGAGCAATGTTGGCACATATTTAGCTTTATACGGTATTATTACTACATGGACTAAAATAAGGGGCCACTTAGTAGCTTGGATAGTGAGCGCCTGATCTAGTAGTGGCAGTTGTCAGAGAATGGGTAAATCTCTGGGGAAGTGGTAGTACCAGAGCTTTCATGGTGTCTTGCTCATAATACTGTAGGGGATGAAAATTTTTTTTCTCCCTTTCAAAATGTTCTTCTAGCTGGTCTAAGAATTAAGTTGACATGAAACAGATTGATAGGAGAAAATCAAATTTAATTTTGTACCTATAGGTACAAACATGAGAGGTTCAAAGAAAGGTAAAATGAGGTATAAATGTCATTCTGAGCAAAGGAATGGGATAGGAGGCTGGGGACTCAAAGGGGGAGGAGGACAATTCATAGAACAATAAGAAGAACAGATGTTTGGTAATTAAGTGTTTGCTCTGCCATATAGATAGGTCATTTAGATAAAATTCATCTCTGATAATAACTCTTACTCTGAGAAAGACCCCCAATTTAGATTCTTCTAGGTAGTGAGGGAGGGCTAAAAAGTCTCTCTTGAGCCCAAGTGTCTCAGTTGTCTTCAGCTCAAAATAGTCCACGTGCTAAAATGGCACATTTGGGGGACATTTGCTCTGAACTTCTTCAATAGCAACATAATACATTTGTGATAATTTAATTATGCCTAAGTATTATTAATCTGAATGATTTTTGCTTAAGTAAAAATGGTAGTTTCCTTTAATAACTAAAAGTATTAAAACATCTAAAATTTTCCAAGAGAAAGATGACATAACATTTGTTAAATGCTTACGATTAGGTCCTTGTCTGTTAATGTATCATAATTTTATTTTCCTAACTACCATATGAAGCAGGTGTTTTAAAATTAATTTTAACATCATAGAATCTGAGCTTCAAATCTTAGTATTTATCCATTCTCATTTCCTGCCTAGAGCAAGAGTTTAATGGCAAAATGATAAAAGGGTCCCTTTAAAATCAGGAATAAGAAAAGGAGAACACCTGTCAACACTATGACTTAGTGTTTTGTAGAAGTGCAAAGTAATGCCATTAAACAAGAAAACAAACATCAGTACTGAAAAGAAAGAGGCAGACATTACTGTTTGTATGTGATCTGATTGTAACCTGAACCATGTAAGAGAATTAACCATAAACATGAGTATAAATTAGACTATTCTTATAATAGTCACTTTCAAAATTAATATGTCTAAGTCAATAAATTTTTAGTCAACTAACATTAACAAGAATATGTTGACAAAAGATCTTATTCATAATGCCAGTTAAAAATACTCAGAATATTCAGAAATAATTCTAAGAAGAAATAAGAAAATACTACATTAAGAAAGTTAAATATTTGGAAGGAAATTGTTTTAAAAAAGTCTTTTATATATATGGGTGCCAGGGTAGCTCAGTTGGTTAAGTGTCCAGCTCTTTATTTCTGCTCAGGTCATGATCTCAGAGTCTTCAGACCGAGCTCTGCATCTACCAGGCTCCCTGCTCAGCACAGAAGTCAGGCTCCATGCTCAGTGGGGAGTCTGCTTCTCTCCCTCTCCCTTTTCCCCTTTCCTCCCCTTGTGTGTTCTCTCTCTCTCTCACACTCTAAAATAAATAAATTTTTAAAAATGTCTTTTATATGTAAAGGGAGAATTTTCTTTTAAAAAAGAAGACTCGGTTTTGTCAGGGTATCAGTTTCCCACTAACCTATACAAATTTAATGCAAACTCAATCACAATCCAATTTTGTTTTTGTTTGTTGTTTGTTTTTAAAGATTTTATTTATTTGACAGAGACCACAAGTAGGCAGAGAGGCAGGCAGAGAGAGAGGAATGGAAGCAGGCTCCCCGCTGGGCAGAGAGCCCCATGTGGGGCTCCATCCCAGGACCCTGGGATCATGACCTGAGCCAAAGGCAGAGACTTTAACCCACTGAGCCACCCAGGCACACCCGTTTTTGTTTTTTAATAGCAAAGGGGAAAAGGGAGAGGTTTGATTCTTAAGTTTATTTGTAATAATACTTAAATATCAATATATATGTAGGAATATTCTTTATAATATTTATAATGAATAAGAATAGAGATTAGGAATATCAGAAGTTGACTTAAATGTTGATCATATTTGATTTTAAGTCATGAGAGAAAAAATTGTTCATACATCAAATAGTATTGGGATCTGCATAGCCATTAAGAAAAAAGTAAGCTAATCAACTACCTCACTTGCATTGAAAAATAAGTTGAATCTTATCAAACTGCTGATATTTGACATTTTTAACCTGATGTATAGTTAGTTCATCCTCGCATATGAGTCAGAATGTAAATGTAAAAACTAGAATCATAAACTAAATTTGTATTTGTTTGTAAGTTAAAGTATAAAGGTATTTTCAAATGAGATACAAACTCCAAAGCCTTACAGGAAAAGTTTGACAAATTTGATTATGTAACAGCATAATAATATACAAATATAAAAGAATAGTATAACATGTTTTAATGGTTTTTTTAAAGATTTATTTATTTATTTGACAGAGAGAGAGAGAAGGATGGAGGTGTGGGTGGAGAGAGGGAGCACAAGCAGGCAGAGAAGCAGGCAAAGGGAGACAGAGAAGCAGGCATCCCACTGAGCAGAGAGCCCCTCCTGAGCCAAAGACAGATGCTTAACCAACTGAGCCACCCAGGCAATGCTGCACTTTCATTAAATTAAAAACAAATGAGAGCCTGGGGTTATACTTATAACACATATGATAAACTGATAATCTCTTTGGTTTTCAATGGACTTGTATGAGTCAATAAAACCCAAAATTCGATAGAAAAATAAGTATAGAATATGAAGAAGTAGTTCCAGGCAAAAAAAAAAAAAAAATTGCAAAGTTCCCCAAAATAATATAATCAGATGCCCAACTTCACTTACAAAGAAATGTTAATCCAAACAATCAATAATCTATTCTTTCCATGTGTAATTTGTTTTTATTTTACTAGCCTAATTTTTACTGTATATATTTGAAACAATGTACTAGGGTGCTGAAGAGACATAAAAAATGAAATGTTTGAGGGTAGCCGAAGAGAAGGGAAGGAATGAATTAAGAGCAAATCAGACAATGAGATATTATTTTCACCTACCATAAACTAGGTGGCTTAAAATAATAGAAATTTATTGTTTCACAGTTCTGGAGGTTAGAAGTTTCAGATTCTGGTCTTAGCAGTGTTCCTTCCTTCTGAGGGCTGTCAGGGAGAATTTGTTCCATGCCTCTCCTCTGGCTTTTGGGGGGCTGCTGGCCATCTTTGGCTTCCTTGGCTTATAGATGCAAAACTGCAGTCTCTACCTTAATCTTCACATGGCGCTCTCCTTGTCAGCTTGTCTCTGTATTAAATTCCTCCCTTTTCTAAGGAGATAGTCATATTGGATTAGATCCCACACGAATGACTTCATCTCTATTTGATCATCTGCAAAGACCCTATTTCTAACTTATTTATATTCTAACTTATAATCCTATTTCTTAACACATTCACAGGTAGTGGAGATCAGGACTTCAACATCTTTTGACAAAGTTTGATGAGGTTGAAGAATGCAGGCATTCTCATAGAGACATTAGGAGCGGAAATTGGTTTTATCTTTTGGAACACAATTTAGTAATATCTGTGAAAACTTTAAATGAACATACTGTGTATACAGGCAGTTCACTCGCAGGAAGTCTTCTCTATAGATATGCTTGCAGACATTCTCCCAGCATTATTTGTAAAAGAAAAACAAAACAAAACAAAATTGGACACAGCCTAAATGTCTACCAGTTGAGGACACTGTTAACTAGTAATGCACACTGGGGCACCACCTGGCTCTTTTCCAGAATTGGAATAGGTCTGTATATACTCATTAGGAAAGGTCTCCAAGATATAATAAGTAAAAAATGCAAAGCTCAGGATAATTGCTTTGTATGGTTCTTTGGTCAAAACGTTTTAAAGGATTAATATACCGAATTTGCCAATTATTTTCCTAAGGCTGTGCAAGAAACTGTTACCAGAGTTCCCCTTTGTGGAAAGGGCTTGGAACTGGGGATGAGAAGGAGAATTTTAATTGTGTAGCTTTCAGTGGTATTTGAAATTTCTTGCCACTTGAATGTATTATTCATCTTGTTTTTCTGTTTTTAATATCATCAGAGTTTATATGTGTTGTGGGATTATGGACTTTTAAAGAAATATTTTATTTACTAAAAAGAAACCAATGAATATAAAATAAAAACACAAAAGGACTCTTCTCCTCCTATTGTATGACAGAAGAGATTATTTAGTTGTTGTTGTTAGGTAGAAGTTTCCATATAAAGCCATATTCCCAAGGAATGTTTAACACTTGCTGAAGGGCTGTATTCCATGTTTTTTAATGGATGGGTGATCCATGACTATGATGTTCCTTCATTTTTTTTTTTAATTTATTTTTTCAGCGTAACAGTATTCATTGTTTGCACAACACCCAGTGCTCCATGCAAAACGTGCCCTCCCTATTACCCACCACCTGTTCCCCCAACCTCCCACCCCTGACCCTTCAAAACCCTCAGGTTGTTTTTCAGAGTCCATAGTCTCTTATGGTTCGCCTCCCCTTCCATTTTTTTTTTTTTTATAAACATATAATGCAGCCATCAAAAGAAATGAAATCTTGCCATTTGCGACGACGTGGATGGAACTAGAGGGTATCGTGCTTAGTGAAATAAGTCAGTCGGAGAAAGACAACTATCATATGATCTCCCTGATATGAGGACATGGAGAAGCAACATGGGGGGTTGGGGGATAGGAGAAGAATAAATGAAACAAGATGGGATTGGGAGGGAGACAAACCATAAATGACTTAATCTCACCAAACAAACTGGGGGTTGCTGGGGGGAGGTGGGGTTGGGAGAGGGGGAGGGGGTTATGGACATTGGGGAGGGTATGTGCTATCGTGAGTGCTGTGGAGTGTGTAAACCTGGAGATTCACAGACCTATATCCCTGGGGATAAAAATACATTATATGTTCCTTCATTTTTAAGTATGGAAGAACTAAGTAGAGATAGAGTTCTAGCTTCAGAACTCTAACTGGAAAAACTACAGTTAGAAAGAGCTATGCATTTTGCTTTTATGAAAGCTACAAAACAAGAAAACCGTGGTATTTATTTTAGGGTGAAGTCCAAGGACTAAACACATGCAATTTTTTTTACGTTTATTATTTTAATTAATTTATTTTTTCAGCTTAACAGTATTCATTGTTTTTGCACAACACCCAGTGCTCCAACACATGCAATATATTTTTAAAAGATGCTTTCTCTTTCTGGAGGCTAAGTAGTCTGCTATAGGATCTGCCGTAATTTTCTGTGACCTGGCAGTCAACCTAGTTAGACCCTTCCCTATGGGAAAAGTGTTCCTACATTTGTAGTCAATTCATCTTTTCCTGGATATGTCGGTAAGGTTCGTTCAAACACAATGAGCGCTTTCTCTATTAACACAGTGGGAAAAGTTTTTAAAAGTAGCTTTACACCAGCTTGCATTCCCACCAACAGTGGGAATGCAAGCTGGTGTAAAGCTACTTTTAATAGGGATTGCATTAAATGTGTAGATTGCTTTAGGTAGCATAGACATTTTCACAATATTTATTCTTCCAATCCAGGAGCATGGAACATTTTTCCATTTTTTTGTGTCTTCCTCAATTTCTTTCATGAGTACTTTATAATTTTCTGTGTACAGATTCTTAGTCTCTTTGGTTAGGTTTATTCCTAGGTATCTTATAGTTTTGGGTACAATTGTAAATGGGATGGACTCCTGAATTTCTCTTTCTTCAGTCTTGTTGTTGGTGTACAGAAATGCAACTGATTTCTGTGCATTGATTTTATATCCTGACACTTTACTGAATTCCTGTACAAGTTCTAGCAGTTTTGGAGTGGAGTCTTTTGGGTTTTCCACATATAGTATCATATCATCTGCGAAGAGTGATGGTTTGACTTCTTCTTTACCAATTTGGATGCCTTTAATTTCTTTTTGTTGTCTGATTGCTGAGGCTAGGACTTCTAGTACTATGTTGAATAGCAGTGGTGATAATGGACATCCCTGCCGTGTTCCTGACCTTAACGGAAAAGCTTTCAGTTTTTCTCCATTGAGAATGATATTTGCGGTGGGTTTTTCATAGATGGCGTATCATGCTTAGTGAAATAAGTCAATCGGAGAAAGACAACTATCATATGATCTCCCTGATATGAGGACATGGAGAAGCAACATGGGGGGGTAGGGGGATAGGAGAAGAGTAAATGAAACAAGATGGGATTGGGAGGGAGACAAACCATAAATGACTCTTAATCTCACAAAACAAACTGGGGGTTGCTGGGGGGAGGTGGGATTGGGAGAGGGGGAGCGGGCTATGGACATTGGGGAGGGGAGGCGAACCATAAGAGACTATGGACTCTGAAAAACAACCTGAGGGTTTTGAAGGGTCAGGGGTGGGAGGTTGGGGCAACCTGAGGGTTTTGAAGGGTCAGGGGTGGGAGGTTGGGGGAACAGGTGGTGGGTAATGGGGAGGGCACGTTTTGCATGGAGCACTGGGTATTGTGCAAAAAGAATGAATACTGTTACACTGAAAAAATAAATAAAATGAAAAAAAAAGTAGCTTTACATACTAAATATTAAGATACTGTGCTAATCACTTCTGAAGAAAAAATTAAAGTGTGCAAGATATATGAAGCATTTGAATGTATACCAGGAGCCTAACTGCTGGGAATAAGAAGATCCTTTACCCAGCTTCAACAGTGTTCCTACAGTTTACCAAGTTGAAAGTCAGTTGTACTTTGTGAAACTACCTGAGGATTTTTCACTTATTGTAAGTTTTTTCATGTACTAGAGGATTTTAACATTCAAAACGTCTTACAACCCGAGTTTACATCATCTTGTATTTGAAGACTTTTCTTTTTCCTTAAATATAGGATTTGAAGTTTTGGCTTCATTTTTGGTTTGGTGGGTACAATAACATTTATTCCTCAACACAGCCAGATTTTTCAAATCTGTCAAAGTCATTTTCTTGCACTGTCAGGTAATTCTGAACCAGCTGCATAGTTTGGGGAGGTCTGTGCAGGTGAAGTTTTGTAAGTACCTCATATAGTATCAAGCACTTTTGCTGGACATGTAATTTAAATTGCTTAAAATAGACCCATAGGAAAATGACTTTCATGTTTTTCTTATTTCTAAACATCTGGAAGGTACCCAGTTAAATGTAAGCTAGTAAAAGAATAATGATGTCATTTTCTGTAAGCAGCAGTTTCTTATCCTTGGTTAATCTTGGCTTCCTGCATCCTTATCTATATTTTTATTAATGGTACTACCATCCTTTAACCCACCTGTCTTCAGAACTTTAATCAACCCTGCTTCCTTTCCCTTTAACTCAAATAAGTTTTAGCCTCTAGCAAGTTTTATTAATTTTACCTCCACAATAGTTCTTAAACTTATTTTTCCCTCCTCTGAAATTATGATGGTACCTCATTAGTTCTTTTCTTATAGTGATCATAGTCACCACTACAGAACAGATCTTTGGCCTAGACACTGAGTTGCATGATTTACACATATTACTTTATTTAGTCACCATAATAATTACATAAGGTAGGCACCATTATGCCCATTTTATAGCAAAAAAAAAAAAAGGAAACTAAGTCAAATTGTTTAAGTAATTTGTCCAGAGTCACTTCAGCAGAGCTGAAAATCACATCCTCTGTTTGTTGATTTTATTATTTTATTATTTTGCTTTTTAACTTTTTAATTATTTGTTTTAGAGAGAGAGTGAGAGAGCACATGCACATGTGGGGGTGGTGGAAGGCAGATAGAAAGGGAGAGAATTTTAAACAGGCTCCCCACTGAGCCCAGAGCCTGACATGGGTCTTCATTTCACAACTCCCAGATCATAACTGAGCCAAAATCAAGAGTCAAATGCTTAACTGACTGAGCCACCCAGGCATCCCCATGCTGGTTGCTTTTAAGCTGTTTTTCATACAACTTCCTGCTTCATCTTTTCATATTCATCACTTTTACATGGTGTAAAATGAATGTGAATGAATGTGTGTGTGTGTTTCTTGTTTTCCTTGTTTGTAGGCTACAGATTCTTTTAGGATAGGTCCACATATAATTATTTACACATCTGCCCTTATTTCCCCTTATCACTTATCTCTTGGGACCATCTATTCATAATGTACCCCCAAACATGTGTTAATAGTTTATAATGAAATTAAAGCCTTTGCTGGGTAACTTCTGAGATAAAAATAAAGGCCTCTTTTATTTAAAGAAATTCCTTTTATAAGAATTAAGAAATGTGGATAGATTTGTGAGCCATTTTTTTCCTCTAAAAACGTAAAAAGAATCTGTGAAAACACTGTATTCATTTCTTCAAACACGGGAAATGCAAATACAAGTGCCTTGGCATCAAACATTTGAATTTGTATGCAAGATGTCATAGTTACATAATTTTTTTTTCTGTCAGAGGTGATTGGATATGGTTACTGGCTATTAAAATTCTCTCATGTATAAGTAGGTGTACTTGGAGGCACAAATGGACTCTCTAATGTATGGAAAACTTTATTAGCTCACCTTGAACAGAAAAATTTCCTTCCCCACTCAGGGCCACATATAAGAGAATGAATGTTGTATTAGCCAAACAGACATGTGGGACAACTTGCAATAAGTTTGCCTGTCGCCATAATAGTTTTTCTTCATGATCCTGAGCTTATATTCCCAGGACTTATGTGGTGTCAGAAAAATGAGAGGAATTACAAATCCAATGCTAGAATTACGTAAAATATATCATAATCACAACTCGAAGGATTACCTTGGGGGAAAAGAAGACACGATCTTTACCCATCATTTTTGTATTTGAAAAATTTATCTGACAGTAGCTATTACAATTGAAAAGAACAAGAGCTTGACAAGCATAAGTCCTGGGTTTAACTCTTGACTCTTCATTTTTTGGCCATGATGTAGGGAAAACTATAACTACTTTAGGTCTCAGTCATTTTATCTGAATAATTGTGAGGATTAAATGAGAAAAGTATATAATTGCAATAAAATGATGTGTAAAATATCCTGTACCAAAATCCTTATATACTCTTCTTATTTCTGAGAAAAAGATTCCTAGATGTGAGATGACTATGTTGAAGGGTTAGGGTAGGCCTTTTTAAACCAAGATTGGAAACTAAGCCATCAAAAAAGGAAAGAGAGGGGCGCCTGGGTGGCTCAGTGGGTTAAAGCCTCTGCCTTTCGCTCAGGTCATGATCTCAGGGTCCTGGAATCGAGCCCCGCATCAGGCTCTCTGCTTGGCGGGGAGCTGCTTCCTCCTCTCTCTCTGCCTGCCTCTCTGCCTACTTGTGATCTCTGTCTGTCAAATAAATAAATAAATAATCTTTAAAAAAAAAAAAAGGAAAGAGAATTAGTTGACTAGATAAATGTATGGTTAAAGAAATCAGAAAGTCAACTGATAATTCATAGATTTGGAGATACTTCTTACAATGCAGAGGACAGACAGAGAGCTAACTTAAAAATTAAACCAATAGAAAAATGTGAGAAAGATAGGAACAGGTAACTTACAAGAGAACAAATCTAAATGGCTAAACAAAACAAGATAAATAAAATAGTGCTCAAACTTAGTAGTATGTGAATTACACTAACAATGAAATATCACTGTATACCCTTCAGACTAGTAAAAAAATACAAACCCCAATTAATGTTCTTTGCAAAGGTAGATTAGGGGAAGAGGAGTGTTTAGGAACATGGGTACTCATACTCATTGCTAATGAAAATGTAAAAGTAGCTATAAATTTTGAAAAGAAGTCTGGCAACATCTATTTAAATCTTCATTTTTACTTGAAATCAATTTGTAATTGCTGCAGTTGATCTGGAATTCAGGGCTTGTTCTTATCTGGGTTGATTCTTTCTATGTTTCCTTATTTTTCCGAAATTTTTAGTGGTATTCAGACCGTTTTCCTTCTTGTGCTTGTTAGTCTTTCTATGTTCTTAGTAGATAGTCTTCTATCTACTAAATTCTATCTTTTTTTTTTTCATTTTATTTATTTTTTTCAGTGTAACAGTATTCATTCTTTTTGCACAACACCCAGTGCTCCATGCAAAACGTGCCCTCTCCATTACCCACCACCTGTTCCCCCAACCTCCCACCCCTGACCCTTCAAAACCCTCAGGTTGCCCCAACCTCCCACCCCTGACCCTTCAAAACCCTCAGGTTGTTTTTCAGAGTCCATAGTCTCTTATGGTTCGCCTCCCCTCCCCAATGTCCATAGCCCGCTCCCCCTCTCCCAATCCCACCTCCCCCTTTGATGCCCATTTTATACCTTTTAATCACAAGAAACCTTCTCCTTTCCCAGACCACACTAATCAGCTTTTGCAGAAATCCTAATGGGCTTTTTTTTTTTTTTTGGCACTATTACATTGTTTAGTATTATTTTTGTCCAGTTTTTAAAACGTAGTGCCCCCAGCTCATCTGAAAGTTCTTAGTGGTCAAGATGGATTAGATAACCACCAGAATTCTTGAGTTGTCGGTATTCTTTTCCTAGGTATCATTCTTTAGGGGCCAAACCAGACCTGACCTAAGCTCATGAAAGCCCTTACCCAAACCACATGATTGCACACCTAGCGATCTGACCCAACATTAAAACCGAATGAAACAGCTCAGTTCAGCCTGATTCAGGACGTTGGGCTTTCCTAATCTGCTCCTTCTAAGGAGAACTCAAGCTCTAAATTATAATATTTAATGAAGCCCTAATGAAACATTTTATTATATTTTCTTTCTTCACTAGAGATTTATCACTGCCTATGAATTTAAAAATACACAAAGTTTCATTTCTAAATTCTCATTGTTTAAAGTTTGTATTGTGTAAAGGATATTAAGAGGCAAATCAGGAATGAAGGATATAATAAAAATTAACTAGGTTTCTTCTATATAGCCATAATTTTCTTCATTTTGTTTGTATCCAGTAGTTAAGATATAAGTTCGATGAAGGCAGGACAGTGTGTCTGCCTTGTTTTCTCGTCCGTTTTCTGCTAAGTTCCAAGCACAAAGCATTATGGAATGATTATTTTAAATGACTGATTTATTATTGATTTTTCTTAGGAGTAGAATATATATACTCTTTTTTTTTTTTAAGATTTTATTTATTTGACAGAGATCACAAGGAGGCAGAGAGTCAGGCAGAGAGAGAGAGGAGGAAACAGGCTCCCTGCTGAGCAGAGAGCCCGATGTGGGGCTCGATCCCAGGACCCTGAGATCATGACCTGAGCCGAAGGCAGAGGCTTAACCCACTGAGCCACCCAGGCGCCCCAGAATATATATATACTCTTAATCCATGTTTCTTGAAGTGTGGCCCACAGGTCAGAACTAACTTTAGTGCTAGTTAAAAATGCAGATTCCTGGGCTCCATCTCTAGGGAAATGGGTCTTTTTACAGGTGCATTATGTTATTCCGAGGCACACAAAAATTTGAGAATGATTTTTATAATTCATGCTTCATATGTGCATTATACATTTCTCTTTGATTCATTACTTGGTATCATTAATATGATTTTGAAGCTAGATATCCCAGTTTTAAGTGACTGTTATGACCAGATCATGCTTGCATCATGTAATCTGAAAGTATGAGTTCACTTCCTCTAGACCTTGTGCCTGTTCTGCTAATTATAGATTTTAATAGACAAGCCAGGGCACTGAACATAAATATGATGTTTGGGAAATTGTCCCAAAGACTTTATAAGGAACAAAGTTTATTTAGTTCAGAAAATCAAAAAGGAAGGAAGGAAGGAAGGCAGGAAGGAAGGAAAGAAGGAAGGGGGGGAGGTAAGAAGGAAGGGGGAAGGGAAGAGAGAAAGAAATCTTAGAGGCATTTTTTTTTTAATTTCTAAGATTGAAATACAAAAGTGACATTCTAAAATTAGAATTTTAAGCATTAAGACACATTTTTTTTTCATTTTATTTATTTTTTCAGTGTAACAGTATTCATTCTTTTTGCACAACACCCAGTGCTCCATGCAAAACGTGCCCTCCCCATTACCCACCACCTGTTCCCCCAACCTCCCACCCCTGACCCTTCAAAACCCTCAGGTTGCCCCAACCTCCCACCCCTGACCCTTCAAAACCCTCAGGTTGTTTTTCAGAGTCCATAGTCTCTTATGGTTCGCCTCCCCTCCCCAATGTCCATAGCCCGCTCCCCCTCTCCCAATCCCACCTCCCCCCAGCAACCCCCAGTTTGTTTTGTGAGATTAAGAGTCATTTATGGTTTGTCTCCCTCCCAATCCCATCTTGTTTCATTTACTCTTCTCCTATCCCCCTACCCCCCCATGTTGCTTCTCCATGTCCTCATATCAGGGAGATCATATGATAGTTGTCTTTCTCCGATTGACTTATTTCACTAAGCATGATACGCTCTAGTTCCATCCATGTCGTCGCAAATGGCATGATTTCATAGATCAGTGGAACAGAATAGAGAGCCCAGAAATCGACCCTCAACTCTATGGTCAACTAATCTTCGACAAAGCAGGAAAGAATGTCCAATGGAAAAAAGACAGCCTCTTCAATAAATGGTGCTGGGAAAATTGGACAGCCACATGCAGAAAAATGAAATTGGACCACTTCCTTACACCACACACGAAAATAGACTCCAAATGGATGAAGGACCTCAATGTGAGAAAGGAATCCATCAAAATCCTTGAGGAGAATGCAGGCAGCAACCTCTTCGACCTCAGCCGTAGCAACATCTTCCTAGGCACCACGGCAAAGGCAAGGGAAGCAAGGGCAAAAATGAACTATTGGGATTTCATCAAGATCAAAAGCTTTTGCACAGCAAAGGAAACAGTTAACAAAACCAAAAGACAACTGACAGAATGGGAGAAGATATTTGCAAACGACATATCAGATAAAGGGCTAGTATCCAAAATCTATAAGGAACTTAGCAAACTCAACACCCAAAGAACAAACAATCCAATCAAGAAATGGGCAGAGGACATGAACAGACATTTCTGCAAAGAAGACATCCAGATGGCCAACAGACACATGAAAAAGTGCTCCACGTCACTCGGCATCAGGGAAATACAAATCAAAACCACAATGAGATATCACCTCACACCAGTCAGAATGGCTAAAATTAACAAGTCAGGAAATGACAGATGCTGGCGAGGATGTGGAGAAAGGGGAACCCTCCTCCACTGTTGGTGGGAATGCAAGCTGGTGCAACCACTCTGGAAAACAACATGGAGGTTCCTCAAAATGTTGAAAATAGAACTACCCTATGACCCAGCAATTGCACTACTGGGTATTTACCCTAAAGATACAAACATAGTGATCCGAAGGGGCACGTGTACCCGAATGTTTATAGCAGCAATGTCTACAATAGCCAGACTATGGAAAGAACCTAGATGTCCATCAACAGATGAATGGATCAAGAAGATGTGGTATATATACACAATGGAATACTATGCAGCCATCAAAAGACACATTTTTTGAACACATGGTTTAGATTCATTAGAATCCATCACTAAATGTTAGTGTGTCCCACCACTTATGGCTTGTACTTGTTTGCAACATAGGGTGATAATCTGCTTTGAGGTTGGGAAACAGACCACATAACCCCCAGATTTCTTTGGCCTCTCCTGTTACCATGTGGTCCTTGAACCACGGCTCTGTTATTTTCCCTCTATACATTAGGACTGGAATACAGTGTTCTATTGTGAGAGAAAATGACAGAGGAGCATTGTTGCAAATCCTATCAATCTCTTTTAGACTTGGTCAGTCTTCCTGTCTTCAGTCTGTAAGTCACACTTTTGATTTGGTAGACAACTATACAGTAAATGTAGAAGTGGAACACCTTTTTTTTTATTCAATCAGGGAGTTATCAGTTTGGGGGACTTCAAATACGTATAATTTTTTTTTCTAACTTTGAACCAGACATCACAAAGAGGATTATAGAAACCTTCTTACATTTTTATTTTAAATTGGTACCTGTGCTCCTCACAAGAGTAGCCTCAAGATAAATATGACAATGTCTTCAGTAGATTTAAAGCAGGAGAAAGGCAAGTTATAAATATTAATATTAGTGTTCCTTTTGACACAGCTAGCCTACCAACCCAAATTGCTGTTATCAGCACAATGCGAATAACTGCTGGCCTTACTTTCTCCCTATGGCTCTGTTCCTAAAGTCACAGTGAGCATATGTGGAAATAGCCAGATTTGATACAAACACAAATGTTTGCTCTAGCTGTGCCCAAGACCTGTTGTAACAATCTTTGAAAAGTGAATTGTTTTGCCAAGTAAAGACTTTAACCATAAACTGATAATTAATAATTTAGGCATGTTAGGATTTTTTTTTAATCTTAGCTCTAAGACACTTCACATTTGGTAACCAAGTGAGAGTTTCATTAAGTAAACAAATTAAGTTATGAATTTTGATGTTCTGAATATGCCAGGGGCCTCTGAAGGTCTGTGTGTGAGCTAAGACTTAGATTATTCATTTTCGGTGTTGGCAGTCATGCCTGGAATTACAGAACAACATAAACTCAGCTCTGAGAAATGGAAAGAAGGGAACAAAGCACTTTTTATGTGTATTGATTTTCAAGGACATGCATCACTCTTGCCGTCTTCATTGCGGTTGTCACCAGATGCATTCATTCCGTGTGCATCTTCTGTAGTCTCACCCACACATACAAAGTTAAACATAAGTTTGGTATCCTGTCTACTTTGGGTTCAAATTCCAAACCATCCGATGGGCTCCTGGATTTGGGTTTGAGAAGTAGAATTTTCAAATAGTGAGGAAACATTATGTGGTGTGACAAATGAAAAAAAAAGCAACTGGGAAGAACTACTAGAATTAGAAAACATGTTAACTTCCATTTACGTCCTCCAAAGTTTAGATGTGGTTTGTGTAAGAGATACATTTTAGTAACATTCAGGGTATTCACAGTGTGGTCAAAATAATATGTAAGATGTGAGATTCAAATCATATATGTGTCTAAAATCATATATGTATATATAATATATTTACCAAATATAAGGATTATGACATGTGAGTAGGGAACATGATTAAAATGCATACTTTTTATGTTCCTTTTTTCCTTTTTGTGTTTCTTAATGTTGCTTCTGTTCTTATAAAGTTCTGGGGCACCTGGGTGGCTCAGTGGGTTAAAACCTCTGCCTTTGGCTCAGGTCATGATCCCAGGGTCCTGGGATCGAGCCCCGCATCTGGCTCTCTGCTCAGCAGGGAGCCTGCTTCCCCCTCTCTCTCTGCCTGCCTCTCTGCCTACTTGTGATCTGTGTCTGTCAAATAAATAAATAAAATCTTAAAAAAATAAAGTTAGTTACTCAATTCAGCTGAATTGCCCTCTAAATATAAAACAGTTATTATTAAAAAACAGGAAGAACACTATTATGGAAAGTGTCCTTAGAAATAGAGGATTTACAAAAGGGTTCAGGAACATCATTTGTAGTTATATTCAGAAGTTATGTTATATTTAAAACAAGATGTTTTTCTGCTAAATATTATAATTTATGTATAGCATTATGAAAAATTTTGCAAATGCAAAAAGATGCAAAGTTGCATATTAAAATTTTTTCCTTAATCCCACCATCCAACATGGTTAACATGTTGATATATTTTCTTCCCCATTCTTTTGTATGTTTGTGTGATATGCTCAAATACATACACATATGCTGTTCAAAACTAATAATGTACATGGTATATTCTTATTAGAATAAGTATGTTAGTGGACTTCCATAACAACTCCTCTCCTGCTCCTGAGGAAGCAGTAGCATTTCTGCTTTGGCTACATACTCATTCCACAATTTCCTGTCACAGTAGTGCTCCAGCCAGACCAAAGGATGTTCACTTCCCAGAAGAGAACATCTTCTCTTAACTTTTGGGCCTATGCACATTTTATTCCCTCTGTC
Organism: Meles meles; assembly: GCF_922984935.1. NCBI lineage: Eukaryota > Metazoa > Chordata > Mammalia > Carnivora > Mustelidae > Meles > Meles meles. The sequence continues at coordinate 76,277,791 of NC_060074.1, forward strand.
TGGAACATTCTTCTTTCCCACCCTCCACACTTAAACACTTAACAAATTAATGCTCATTCTTTTCTAAAGGGGCTGTCCCTGATCCCTTGCCCTAGATTAGAGGACCCTATTGTTTGATCCCCTGGATTTCATATTACTTGCTCTTAAAATATACCTCATTATTTATTATATATTATAGCTGCTTGCATGTCTGTATTTAATGGCACACAGGAGGCTCTGTGAAAGGAGAGATTGCATTTTCTCCCTTTCTCTCTCTCTCTCTTTTTTTTTTTTTGCTTCCTATTGCATACCCAGCACGAAGCTGGTACATAGTAGGTGCTCAATAAATATGTATTGAATTAATCAATAAAGTAAACCCTTCATGTATTCCTCATATCGTAGAACTGATTTTCTTACTCTGTAGTAACCTACAGAGGATTTTTCTGTGTGAGGTTTATGACCCTCAAATCTCTGATCTGAAAATAAGAAAACTCACAAAATTCTGTCTTTATTTTAGAAATATTTTATTGTTAAATATCCTTATGTCAATATAGCAGTTTTATTTGGTTTAATCTCACTTGAGGGTACTGGAAGCATGATAAATGGAAACTTTGATGACAGTTCATTTTGTTTCATATGATTAAAGATTAAAAAGACAACTAGAAACCTCATGAAGTATCTTAAATTCTTAGCTCTCTGAAACTTTGAAAAAGAGGTAATTTACCTTTATATTGCTAATGTCTGGCATATGTACGGATCTCAATTGATGTTTTCACAAGAATAAACATGACTTTTTGGATATATTTATAAAACATATTTTGTGACTAATGTTTATTAAGTGCTTGTTAAATGCAAAGTCACCTCTTGGTTACTCCTGTCAATGTAGGGAAACATTGGTGTGGATAATTGAAAACAGGAGCTACTTTGTTTGAATGAGATGGATGGTGAGAAACTCTGCTTAGAGTCTTCTCTCAGGTTTCATGATTCCTCTTAACATTCTGGATAGGTGGTTGGATTTGACTAGATTGCCTGGGTTATACATATAGGAACACTGTAAGTTTGTTTTCAGTTTTTATTTTCTGCTTGATTTCAAATTATATCCCCGGGGGAAAATGTAAACTAATAAAGAAAGGGCTAGTAAGAATTGAAACCACAGTGAGGAAAAGACTATGAGGTTAAAATATGAAGTTTGATGTCAGTGTTAAAATTAGTAAATGCCTAGGATAGCATTACAAACAGATTAATCCATGCAGTTTTAAATATGTCGGGTTTCATGGGAGTTAGACCGATATTTTGAAAAAAAACAATTAATATTGTCTAGCATTGTGAAGAAATCTAAGAGTACTTCTGTTCTACTTTTAAAAGACAGACCTTTGAAATTTAAGTAAGTGTGCCAGATATTCTTCAAAGATGGCCACAATTTCTTCTTTTCCCCTCATTCATGTGGTTCTCTCAAGAAAGAGGTAGAGTCAGTCCTTTCTTCTTGAATTTGAGCTTGCTTTAAGACTTGCATTTCCCGGGGTGCCTGGGTGGCTCAGTGGATTAAGCCGCTGCCTTCGGCTCAGGTCATGATCTCAGGGTCCTGGGATCGAGGCCCGCATCAGGCTCTCTGCTCCTTGGGGACCCTGCTTCCTCCTCTCTCTCTGCCTATCTCTCTGCCTACTTGTGATCTCTCTGTGTCAAATAAATAAATAAAATCTTTAAAAAAAAAAAAAAAAAAGACTTGCATTTCCCAGTAGAATGCAGCTGAAGTGTTGCTAATTCCAGGCCTAGCCCTGAAGGGGATTGGCAGTTTCTACTTTATTCTTCTTGAAGCTAGCTGTTGTGCAAGACTCTGACTATCCTATACAGGCCAACCCAAGAAAAAAGATAAATCTCAAATAAATGATCTAAATTTACATCTAAATGATGTAAAGCCAAATCGGTCTTGAGAAAGAATAAAGCTGGAAGTATGGGGCACCTGGGTGGCTCAGTCCGTTGAGTCTCCCACTGGTAATTTCAGCATAGGTCATGATCTCATGCATCATGGGATAAACCCTCTGTCAGCCTCTGCATTCAGTAGGGAGTCTACTTTATTTTCTCTCCCTCTGTCTTCCCCCCACTTGTGCCTTATCTCTCTCTCTCTCCCCTCTTCCTCCTCCTCTTTCAAATAAATAAATACATCTTAAAAAAAGGTAGAAGTATTACAATCCCAAATTTCAAGCTATTCTACAAAGCTATAGTTATCAAAACAGTATGATACTGGCACAAAAATAAACACATGGACCAATGAAATAAAATAGAAAGACAAGAAAGAAACCCACATTTATATGGAAACTAATCTATGACAAAAGAGACAATATATGACAGGAAAAAGACAGTCTCTTCAACAAATAGTGCTGGGAAAACTGGACAGCTCAATGCAAAATAATGAGACTAGACTACTTTCTTATACCATACACAAATATAAACTCAAAATGAATTAAAAACTTAAATATGAGACCTAAGACCATAAAACTAAAAAAAATGGACAATAATCTTTTAGACATTAGCCTTAACAACATTTTTTTTTAAAGATATGTCTCCTCAGGCAAGGGAAACAAAAGCAAATATCAACTATTGAGACTATGTCAAACTAAAAAGGTTTTCATAACAAAGGAAACCATCAACAATATGAAAAAGCAGCCTACTGAATAGAAGAAGATGTTTGCAGTGATATTTCCAGTATTTGGTATTAATATCCAAAATATACAAAGAATTCATACAACGCAAACCAAAAAAAAAAAAAACCAACGACAACAAAAAACCAAACAGAAAACCACCTCATTAACAAATTGGCAAAGGACATAAATAGACATTTTTTTCCGAAAGATGACATATAGATTTCCAATAGACACATGAAAAGGTGTTCAGTATCACTAATCATCAGGGAGATGCAAATCAAAACCACAATGAGATATCACCTCACATTAGCCTGAATGGCTGTTATCAAAAAGACAAGAACAGCAAGTGTTGACAAGCAAGTGCAGAAAAAGGAATGCTTGTGCACTGTTGGTAGGAATATAAGTTAGTGCAGTGCTGTGGAAAACAGTATGGCAGTTCCTCAAAAAATTAAAAATGGAAATAGTATATGATCTAGTAATTCCACTGCTGGATATTTACCCAAAGAAAATGAAAACAGTAATTTGAAAAGATATATGTACACTCTTGTTGCAGCATTATTTACAATAGCTAATTTATGGAAACAACCTAAGTGTCCATTGATAGATGAGTGGATAAAAAAGATGTGATATGTGTGTGTTTGTGTGTGTGTGTGTGTGTATAAAATTGTGAATTAAAACTTGCCATTTGTGACTACATGGATGAACCTAGACCATAATAAGCTAAGTGAAATAAGTCAATCAGAGAAAGAAAAATACCACATGATTTTACTTATATGTGGAATCTAAAAAACCAAAATGAACAGTAAACAAAAAAGCAGAAACAGGCTCATACATACAGAGAACTGGTGGTTGACAGAAGAGAGAGGGATAGGGTGTTGGGCAAAAGAGGTAAAGGGGATTAAGAGGTACAAAATTCCAGTTGCAAAATAAGCCACAGGAATGAAAAGTACAGCATAGGGAATATAGTCAGTAATATCATAATAAATTTGCAGGGTAACAGATGCTAATCAGTATGTTGTAGGCCTAAAACTAATGTAATGTTATGTCAACTATACTTAAAAAAAATCTGACTCTCCTGAGATTACCATGCTGTGAGGAAGTTCTCGCTAGCTATGTGGCACAGCCATATAGAAGGGCACCAGAGTGCCAAACACAGTAAAGCTTTCTGGGACCTTCCAGTCAAGCTCAGTCTCCAGCTGACTGCAGCTGAGTAAGGGATGCCAGCCTATGACATAAGAAGAAGAATTTCCCAGCTGAGTCTAGTCAACTGAGACACTGGCAACAATTAAGTTGTTTCTTAAATTGCTCAGTTTGAGTGGATTTTGTACTAATGGATAATGAAACAGTAGGTGACACCTTGCTTCTAATATTGACTTTAATATTCTATTTTGTATAATTGTAATTTGCTAAATGAATAGAACTTAAATGTTCTCACCTAAGTAAATAAATAAATAAATAAATATGGGAGGTGATGGATGTGTTAATTAGCTAGATGGGAAGAATCCTTTCACTATATATATATATATTTATATATATATGAAATCATCATGATACACACTTCAGATATCTTACAACTTTGCTTGTCAGTTATACTTCAGTAAAGCTGAGAAAAAAGAAAACTGATAAATAATTCAATTAACGTGATATATATACATGAATACATCCGATATATACATATATATCGATATATATACATGAATACATCCGATATATATACATGAATACATCTGAGTGTATGTGTGGGTGTTTGTGTGTTAATATACACACATTGGTTTAAAGTATACAGTTTGGTTTTTAGCATAGGTTATGATTAATTATAAAGATGATCAGTATCTACAAATTTTCCAGGTTACGTATTTCTTTTGACTTATGCCATGACTAAAATCTGCTTCTGATTTAAGTTCATTACATTTCTCAGTAATTTGAACTAAGTGGACAAATTTTCAGCAAATTCCATGAGGAAATGCAAAAAAAAAAAAAAAAAAACCCTAACTGATGCCAGTTTCAGACTAGAACTGTATACCTCCAGTTGCTATTAGAAGTGGAAAATTTCAAGGATGCCTAGGTGACTCAGTTGGTTAAGCGACCAATTCGTGATTTCGGCTCAGGTCGCGATTCCAGGGGGGTGAGATGGAGCCCCGCATTGGGCTGTGCGCTGACTTGGCACCTGCTTAAGATTCTCTTTCTCGGGGCACCTGGGTGGCTCAGTGGGTTAAGCCGCTGCCTTCGGCTCAGGTCATGATCTCAGGGTCCTGGGATCGAGCCCCACATTGGGTTCTCTGCTCGGCAGGGAGCCTGCATCCCCCTCTCTCTCTGCCTGCCTCTCTACTTGTGATCTCTCTCTCTCTCTGCCTGCCTCTCTACTTGTGATCTCTCTCTCTCTCTCTCTCTCTGTCAAATAAATAAATAAAACCTTTAAAAAAAAAAAAGATTCTCTTTCTCTCTGCCCCTCCTTCTCTTCCTCTCCTCCTCAACTCCTCTTTAAAAAAAAAAAAAGAAGAAGAAATGGGAAGTTTCATAAAAATACCTGACTGAGACAACACAAATGTTCTCTGCATTCTGAAATTAAAATAAGATGTGAACTTAGATGAATGTCAGTGGAGGAAAGGGAAAGAATAAAGTTTAAAGATATGCAGCTAAAGCTTCCAGCCTTCTAAACCTTTCATCAAGTGATGACTAGCTTCAGAGATCAGTTAAGCATTATCATTGCTCCACCAAGCTTGTGTACCCCAAATCAAATTCAGAAATGAAAATCAAATAACAACACTTTGTCCATTAATTCTGTTAGCTTCAAGCCCTGACATAGCAGGGACCCTTGAGGATTTCTAAGGGAACCCCAAGGTTATTGCTTACTGACATCTGAGTCTCTAGTGAAGATTTAGTTAGAAAACAGATGTTACACCAGAGCTTTTCTTCGGAAGAATAACAGATGAGTAGATAGAGGCTTTCAATCTGAGAGTGAAGGCAGGGTGATCAGAATCCCAATCACTCGGTAGAAGATGATAAAATAGAGCAGCGGAAGAATGAATTAAGATGACATGCTGTGTTTTATCAATAAAAGTAATGGCAAGAGATATATTTCTTACAATTATTTAACCAGGAGAAAGCTCCCGAGAATGATACATTTTGCTTATAAAGCAGTGTGAAGTGGGATAGATCACACTGTCAATTTAATGGCTCAGTTTGCTGCATTTGTATTAGCAGCAAGAGATTATTCTTTGTATTCATTCAAAATGAATGAAAACATAGGAAACTGATTCTGACTATAAATCCGTTTCTGCTGGAAACCTTTTGTCATCCTACAGTCTCCTTATTCTTAGGCTGGAACAGGTCAGAAAATTGAACAAATGACTCTTTGTGTTGGGGACGCTTTGGTATTATGCCCTATACATCAGCTTAAACACATAGGATGTTTTTCTTTGGAAATTAAAAGCACGATTTTCATTTTGAATGAAGGATGTGCGGCATGTATTAGGTAATAACATTATAAGTCAGCTTAGGGCAATGTGAGTGACAGTTCAGCATGATATATTCTGTGAAGGAAAAGTTCTTAAAATTATTTATTCCCTTATATGTGATATCATGTATTCAATGCATTTACTGTACATAAGTACCAAGGTAAAAATGCAATCAAACTTCATTCATCAATAATCAATGTACAAGTATACTGCTGTGGGTGTCAAATCTGCAAAAGTATGCTTGCCTTGCAGAAAATGAAATGGGATTTTCTTCTTTCTCTAAATATGAACTCCCGCATGCACAGACACAAAGCAATATTCAAGAGTAGACAGGAACAGTTTTTTTTTCCTTGCGATGGTAATTTCCATTTATATTCATACTCCTGATTATTACTATCAAAACTGTGTAAACTGTGTTGCTAAGTAGTATGTCATGACTGAGAACTCTGGGACACTGAAAGCGGTTAAGAACGTGACCGCCTAGGTTCGAATCCTAGTTCTGCAAATTTTTTTTTTTTTTTTGCAACTTACTGACCATATGACTTGGGCAAATTATTTGACTCTGTGTTCCTAATTCCCTCATCTTTTAAAAAGGCATAATAATAGTATTTACCATATAGGTTTTTGAATGAGGATTAAATAAGCTAATACATGTAAAATAGGAGTTTTAAAAAGCTACTATATGTGAAACACTTAAAGATCAATACATTGTCTTTCTTTAATAAGTATTAGTTATTATTTTAATACTATATTTTTTAGGTATTGAGCAGGATGAGGATGTGGAATGCAGAAATAAACCTCCTTAGAGGAATGATTTCTTTAGAATATTTAAACTACGTTTTCCTCTTAAGAATGAGGGATAATTTTTATTTTTAAGATCTTCATAAAGAGATCTCATGATCTAACTTTGGAACTACTTTCTTATCAGGAAATTCTTCAGGATAACTAATCCAGTCTGATTTTATTTTTAGAGAGGTGTATTTATTTGGTGACACTCTTTTCCACAACTCAAGAGCATGGGAGATGTTCAACATTTTTTACATAAATAATTTTCTTCTTTCCTCCACTCTCTTTATAAAATTACTTTCAAAACCCATCTTTCACTGACTTAAAACATCTGCTCAAATTCTTGATTTTCATTTTAATATGAAAAGTAGAAGTATAAAATCTTCTTCAAGACCAAACAAGAAATGTAACTGTAAACAAGATGAAATGAGAATCTATTGATATCACTACAGTGCTGAAACCCCTTTGGTGAAATCCTTTGCCCCAAGGTGGAATTCAAACCTCTTGCAGGGTATATAGGCATGGACTATGCCCTCCTTTCCCTCCTTTACCATCTTCTCATCCTCTCCCCCAAAAGTATACATTCAGTGCAGTTCAATCGTAATAAGTTTTTTTACCTCCTCTGATAGATTGTGTGTTTTTCTTTTATCCTGGTCTACGCCCTACTTTATTCTGATTTCATTCATCCAGGTAGGTCTGACCTTAGATAATTTTTTCTCCAAGTGCCATCTTTGTTCTCTAAAACCCGAGGGAATGTACTCCTTCCATGTGCTCTCATAACAGTCGCGATTATATCAGACATCACACTTTTTATAATTGCTTATTTACTTATGGGTACCTCTCTTGAAGCAAGACATTCTACTGGTAGGGACTTTAATTCATCCATCATTTCACCCAGTTCACCTAGCAAGGTACATGGCACATAGTAAGCATTCAAAATTGTGCTGAGTGACTTATCAAATGAATAAATGACGTGTTAGGTTTCCATTCCCCCTGCCAGGTAAATTTTTAAAAAATCAGAAACGTTATTATTATATTTAAATAATATTTATTATACTTTGAAAAACATAGGATAGGATAAAAACCTAATTTAAAGGAATTAAGGGGAGTGCTCTCAGCTAGCTATAGAGCTAGAACTAAATTTCATAATCACTGAACTAAATTTCACTTCTGTGTTTTTAGTGGAGACTGGGGAAGCATAATTTTTGGGGGTTCTGTTGGAAGAAATAAAATATACCTAACAAAATAAGTAGTGAATTTGAAACTAACTATAAATATTTCCAACTGAGAAATTGCCTTAAAACTGATGATATATTAAAGATTTAATAAAAATTATGGTTATATGTGTAGTTCACAGCTGAAGAATGAGTTTATGCTCATTATTCCATTTTATTGCACCAATTCAATAGCCTTGTGATACCTTTTTATTTAATACTGATTATAGTTTTGAATACTTAATACATTCAATGAGAAAATTACAGTAAAACCAATTGGGGTTCAAAAAAATACCTTTAATGCTTCCTCAAAATCTTTGTTGATTCTTTTCAAAGTGATTTATTTTAAAACTGAAGTTTTTTCTTTATCTTAAGTTAACTGGAGTCTGACATATGACTAAAGTAATAAACACCCACAGATAGCCTTGCCTAACATGTAAACAGTTCTCACCAACTATGAACCTCAAGCAGCTCAACCTTGGGCCTGATTTATGCCCTGTGTGCTCTTTCACCTTAAGATAAATCTGACAGCCTATCTTCAGATGAAATATTCATGAAGTTCCATAACATTCATTACCATTTTATGATTCTTTTAGTTGGTATAACAACAATCCTTTCTAGCACTCTATTAAATCAGGAAGCAACTTCGTAAATCACTAGGCCCAGTGCATGAGGCCATCACTTGTTAACATCTTAGCTGTGCTGCAAAACGTGTGCTGCAAGGGGGAATTCATGCTGCCATTTACATCCTCCTTCTTCAACATGCTAATTTGTTTGGGAAAATTCCTGTCTGATCTCTTCCAGCTCTGGGTTTTCTGAACTTGACAACGAAGTGAGAAATCTCTGAAAGCCTTGGATAAAAATATGTTGCGCTCCGTAAAATGTGCAAAAGAAATGACAGCACAAAGCCTCTTCTTCAGGTTCCTATCAGATCATGTCTCTTGGACAGGCAGGATAGGATTCTAAGGAACAAGCTGGATTGGGGCGAAATAGATACCTCTTCCCAAACTCTACTTCATCTTACTGTTTCATTTCAGCACAACTTTCAAAATTTGTTTTTAGAATATTGGATAACTTTGGTCTCCTATTATTTTCTTAGAAATGGTAAGATTCCACATTGGTAGTACTATTTATATATGTAGAAATTATTATAATCAATATCTTTGAATAGTTTTAGAGCGTTCAAAAGGCATAATTCCTGATTTAAAAGAACTATGTCTTTTCACTTTCAAAAATCAAAACTTTCTCCTGTGTTTGTTTAATACTGTCCTGATAAAATATCTAATGTTTCTCCTATAAAGGTTAGGCCTTGAAGTTTAAAATTAAAAGATAGTGATTCACATGATGCTGTTCTGAGAGTTTCCCTCTGTCTTTCAGTATGAAGCCTCAGTCGTATTCAGAAGGAAGAATAATCAGCATAACTGGGCATAGAGTGGATCTTTTAATGGATTGTGTAGTGTGTGATGATTGGGGAGGTTATATTTAGGACAAAAGAAAAATTTGAGTCCAGAAATCAATGAACGGTTGTGGTGATAGTGAAGGGAGTTTGAGAAATTAAGAAATAATGGAGGTGTCAGACAATTTTTATCAGTGTGCTGACAAAGAGTCAGCAACCCCTTCATTGCCTATTATATCTTTATCATGGGATAGTTTAGTTCAGAAACTAATGGGAAAGCCATTTTAAACCTCTTAATTGCTAACTGTTTTTATATCTATCCCACTCAGAGGGTGCTACATGCAAGCCAGATGGCTGAAAATGTTATTCTGGGTTTACAAGCATGGAGATTTTTGATTCACTGCCAAAGCCATTGTCAAAATGTCCTATATCAAAACAAAACAAAAAATAAAATCCTCTGTTTTCCAAACTTCTGAAAATTCCACAATAGCAGTAAAATACCAACCCCCCTGTAGGTTTTGGCAGCTAAATGGAAAAATTATCCATCCCTAAGCAGCTTGTTGTATGAACTGAGCAGTGGGGCAGCCAAAAAAGGAACCGCATCATTGAGAAGCTCATGAATTTTCAAACAAGCAGCCTTTGGAATTCAGAACCACTCATAAGGGGCCAAGGCGAATGGGCTTGGCACAGAAATCAGCCACTCAAAAGGATCGCGTGGTGACTAGAGGGAGTTTGGAAAATACTAACTGTATTCACCCTCAAGCAAAGAAAAGACAGTTCATTTGCATGGTTTCTGATCTAGCTGAGGTCTTTCCTAGATAGTAGGTGCATCGGATCAAAGAATAATATAAGGGAAATATCACAATAAAGTAAGGGATAAATGATTCCAGCCAATACAAGATGGTACCAACCAGCAGCGGAAATATTAACAGTAAATTCACTGTATCTTGAGTAAAAAAGATCCATTCTATCCTAATTTTTTTAAACTGAAAGATACATAACTTTCTGAAAAGTGATTGTTGTTAATACGTAATTTTCAGGATGAAATTCTCATGAATTCTTTGATACAGTAAGTTCAGTTCTCCTAAGTCCCCATTTGGAACCTAAACTATGTTCTGATTATCTCAGAATTGATATGATTATTTGATTGATTGATTGATTGATTGATTGATTTACCTATCCATCTAACAAAAGAGTCATCATCTTAAAGGAGAATTTTCCAGAGCATGAGTTAGAAGAGAGTTTTGGCTCAAGGTTTCAAGAAAGCAAAGTAGCCTTCTTATATTATAAGCTGATGTTAAAAACATAGTACAGTGAGGAATCATTAGCATTATTAGCATTACTTCAGTAGTAGATAAAGTTCTTGTGTCATCCTGTGTTGTTCCCTGAGAGTTGCTCACATGTAGTCTGTTTCACTTTCTACTTCTTCAAGCTTGTTAATTTTGACCTTTCTATTAGAAGTGTTTGAAGTTATTGACAGTTGGGTTCTCCAGAAGCAGTTTGTGCGATGGTATTTGGGGATAAAAGATGTTTCCTAGAGATGGATGGCTGTGAATGAAAGAGGTGGAAACAGGGTCGGGCACAGGGAGAATCTGGACTGGGAGGCACAGTCTTGGCCAATGTGTAGAGAGCTCCGGAGCAAGAATGGCTCCTGAGAATGTCCATCATTGGGCAATCATGGTGTGCATACTGGCTCAAGGAAGGATGTGACTATGGGGCAGATGGCCATTTGAAGCTGGGAGCTGATGGAACTGACATTTAGTCTACTGACCATATTTGCCACAGCTGGTCTACAAGTATTTTTGAGAAGGCGGATCTAGGTGACACATCTCTTGTTTCCATCACATAGATGACTATTTGGGAAATCAGCCAAGGCTCAGGGACCAAATTGAAGGCATGGTGTGCACAATCAAAAGACCCAAAGAATAAGGGCATTAGGAAGCAAGGTATAAAAAGCATTATTAGGGGACCAGAAAGTGTGAGTCAGGGACATGGGCCCAGGTCCCAGACTAGCCAGAGCAAATTGCCAGGAAAAGCTCAAGATCCTCAAGGGTTTGACGAAGTAACCTAATGCACCAAATACCAGGAGAAAATTTTGATGCTTGAGGCAGGATTCTAGGATGTTCCTGTGTTTTTGTGGCTGAGGATGGGCATCCAGTGTGAGACAAAAGATGGGCCTCTTTTCCAAATGAAGACAATTAAAAAATGCTCTTGAAATTTTTAGTTCACTTGCTAACTTAGATTCAACTGGAACTGTTCATGTTACCGTTATGCTATAGGGGTGTCTTCCATGGCTCTTTGGGGGGAAAAACAAATAGATGTCTATGAGTTTGAATGCAGAAAATAAACTTTTTTTAAAAAAAGATTTTATTTATTTGACAGCGAGAGTGCGTACATGTGCACACAAGCAGTGGGGAGTGGCAAGCAGAGGGAGAAACAGGCTCCCACTGATCAAGGAACCCAGTGCGGGACTAGATCCAGGACCTTGGGATCATGACCTGAGCCAAAGGCAGACACTTAAATGACTGAGCCAGTCAGTCATCTGAAAATAAACAGTTTTTGATTATTCAGTAATTATGAATTACAGTTACTTTGTTGACAGTACCTTTTTTTTTTCTTTTCAGGATAATTCCTTTCTTATTTTCAAAGAAAAGAATAAACCAATTTACCATTACTTAATTTATTCAACAAATTTAATTGTCTAGTGTGCATATGCCAGGCACTGTTTTAGGTAGTTGAGTTAAATGGGCGAATAAAGCAAATATTCCTGCCTTCATAGGCTAACATCATAAGCAGACATACACAAAAACCATACATAATATGGACACATGAAAGACCCAGACGAGAGGAGTTGGAGGTATAAGAGAGAAAGGATTTTCACCTTTTATAGGGTGGTAGAGGTAGGTCTTTTTGAGACGTTGATATTTGAGTGCAATCTTGAAGGCAGTGATGTCTATGGGAAAGTGGCCCTGGCAGAGGGATCAGCGAGGGCAGAGCATGCTGAGTGTATTCAAAGGGCAGCAAAGAGACTGTTGTGGCTGGAGTAGAGTGAAGGGTGGGAGAGGGTATAGATGAGGTCAGCACAGCGAGGGAGATGAGTTTGTGAGGAGATGGGGTAACACTTGGGCTTTAATCCCAATTGAAAGGCAGAGCCATTGCAGTTTTGAGTGGATGAGGTTCACCATCTGATGTGTTTTAAAGGCTCACTCTGGCTTCTCTTGGAGAATAAACTGGAGGGGTGGGGGAAGCAAGGGCAGAAGTCAGTCACCAGTTGAAGGCTGGTCCAATAACCGGTAAATAAGAAATTGCCTTCCTTTTGGCTGTAGATTGGAAAAAGTAACACTGTTGTTACTGTTTTCACTAGACTTAGATCTAACACTCAAAGTCAGCAAAGGAACTGCACTTTGAGAGAAATTGTCTATTGTTTGGTACCTTTATTTTTTTAGGACTAAAGGTGACATGAAATAGCAGAGAGCACGTCTCTCTTCTTTGTACTGCTCTGTGGCATTTCAGGATCTGAGAAGACTGTTCTAGTATTGAAGTTTATATACTGTCATACCCACAATTCTGGTCAGCCATTCCCAATGCAGCTTGTGTCCTCAGAACTGATTTTTGAAACTGAAATACCCAGTAGGACACGGATTTTTTTTTTTTGGCTTTTCTTTTCTTTCATATATATATATATATATATATATATATATATATATATATATATCTCACTCATGAAGCACAAATAACAGTTACCACATTAGTAGATAAAAAAGAAAGGGATGTGTCATATTTGGAGCAACAGTCAGGAAAAGGAATGCACAACGTGTGGAGAAATTTGATGGAGGCAAAGAAATATGCTAAAGGAAATAAAGTTTCCTGGAATGGAAGGCAGAATGACTCAACCCATTCAGGAAACAGTGAAGTGAAAACCGTGTTGTCTTAGTAAGTGAGGACCTTTGCCCAGGGCACGATGCCCATCAACAGCTTAACACCTGTTCACTCTTGGCATATGGACATTTCTGAAACTGGGTTTTGGTTCTCAGACTCTTTGTGTGGAACTAAACATTCTTGAAAGTAGTTTCTGATGAAGATTTAAATACCAGTTATGCTGACATTTACCTGTTTGATTGTCAAAGACCTTATGGGTGGTTCTTTAAATTTTTTTCATTATATTTGGTGGGAAAAAGAACCCTCTGTGTGTGTGTGTGTGTGTGTGTGTGTGTGTAGTTTTCTCCTTAGTATAAAATTGTCTACATTCTGGTAATTTTATGTTCTTCGAATATAAGATTATTTTCACACCTTAAAATCTCAGTCTGATGAGTAAATGGAGAGTTGAAGACCTGTAAGCGAGGGGATTATTACTTTTCTATATTATCATATGCCACCTGCCATGTTTTCAGTTACTCTGCTGATTTGTAGAGACCCCTCTTTTGCTATAAGGCCCTACCTTGGACATTGTAGACCCTAACTGATACCATAATATCTACTTGAAATTGAAAGAAAGGAATGAACCTGAGCCATTTACCTCCTATATTTGTTGATAAAACCAATCTAAGCTCCCCTACAATGCAAATCCTTCCCAAGGCGACAATTATATAAGATGCCAGGAACATGGAGAAAGTGTATCTGATTTTTTATCTTATTTTGAAATTCAAAACAGTGACTGGATAACTTCAATCACTGCCTTTTGGAGAATTGCTGAAGACTCCTGGGGAAATATTAATGGTGCTGGAAACTCAAAGGTTTCCCCTTTCCGGCCCACTGAAAGGCTAAGATGTTGTGGTAGAGCTAAGGTAAGTCCTTAGAGGATGGGACTGAATAAATCTTCTAGCTCAACTTTTCCCTTTTTGGTCAGGAATATCTTCAGTTATATTATTTGACACAGGGTCTGGTAGTAAGTAAATCCTTGTGATCTAACCATTTTTGAGAACTTACTCTTGCGATCCAACTATGGTAAATAATACTGAGGACAGAAGATGGGATTGGGAGGGAGACAAACCATAAATGACTCTTAATCTCACAAAACAAACTGGGGGTTGCTGGGGGGAGGTGGGATTGGGAGAGGGGGAGGGGGCTATGGACATTGGGGAGGGTATGTGCTATCGTGAGTGCTGTGAAGTGTGTAAACCTGGCGATTCACAGACCTGTACCCCTGGGGATAAAAATACATTATATGTTTATTAAAAAAAAAAAATTTGGAAGGGGAGGCGAACCATAAGAGACTATGGACTCTGAAAAACAACCTGAGGGTTTTGAAGGGTCAGGGGTGGGAGGTTGGGGGAACAGGTGGTGGGTAATAGGGAGGGCACGTTTTGCATGGAGCACTGGGTGTTGTGCAAAAACAATGAATACTGTTACGCTGAAAAAATAAATAAAATGAAAAAAAAATACTGAGGACAGAAAAAGGAAGTGCTCAGTGGTTTAAGTCTCTGCCTTCGGCTCAGGTCATGATCTCAGGGTCCTTGGATCGAGCCCCGCATCGGGCTCTCTGCTCAGTGGGGAGCCTGTTTCTCCCTCTCTCTCTGCCTGCCTCTCTGCCTACTTGTGACCTCTCTCTCTGTCAAATAAATAAATAAAATATTAAAAAAAAAGATTTGACACTTTCTCTGAAAGTTTCAGTCATGTCAGAAGAAAAACATACCTTTATGAAGTAAATTTGAACAATGAAGCATATCATTATCTGTCTGAATATGTGGTAAAGGCAAGAAAGTTGGAGCTTTCATAAATGGCTACCCCCTAAAAGTTGGCCATCATATACAGGGATTAACAGAAAGATGTTGCTCTAAGTGTTCCCTTAATATCAATACAAATTGCAGCAAATGAGATATTTGCTCTTAAGATGTTTCCATGGAACTAGCAATTCACGATATCAATCTAAGATATCAATCTAAGATATCAATCTAAGAGGCTTTAGAAATCAAAATGTAGGATGCAATGATAGAAACCATTTTTATGACTTACTGAAAGTACTTAAAACAGCTGGGCAAGTTTTATTTGAAGTACACAGTTTTACACCTCATAATATTTGAAAATAATAAGCAAATTAGTAAAGGCATTTTAGTTATTGGGAGATTTCATGTAAAAAGCCAGATTCCCAGCTTCTCTTGAGACACTTGAAGTTCTCCTTTCCATCTGCAGTCTCACAAGGCAACAGTGTCCCAGAGCTCAGTGGCAGGTGGCTTTTCCAGTTTTCCACAGCTCTACTGTTCCTTCTGCTCTTTATTTTTTCTCCCAGCGTGCTTTAACAGCTCATGTTCAATACCTAGACAGCTCCCTGTTAGCATTTGAATTTGTGATTCCTTGATGAGGGCCATCTTCTACCCACTGCACTATGCATTACATTGACATTCACTTCTTCTCTAGATAACCCATTACAGTGTTTAACACCCCTTAGTTTACTACTAAGAAGCTCTTTCCCTAAATCAAGGCTGCATTCTTCTCTTAAAATTTTTTATTCTTATCTTTTTTTATTCTCATAAACTTTTATTCTTCAAAGCAAAAGTGTTTTTTCTTCCTGCTACATATGCACCTTGAAATACATATAGCTGTCAGATAATGTCAAGGAACCCATTTCAAGAATGCTACTTATTTTTCACCCTGACCCTGAACTTTTCTTGTGCTCTATTTTTTTTTTCCAGCTTTGTGGATTTTTAAATTTTGAGTTGATTGTAGAGTCACATGGAGTTTTAAGAAACAATATAGAATGACCACTGTATCCATTACTTGGTTTCCCCTGTGATAATATCTTGTAAAATAATAGTACAATATAAAAACCAGGATATTAGCATTGATACTACCAAGACAGAGAATCTTTCCATCCCCACAAGGATGCCACATGTTGCCCTCTAATAATTATACCTACACCCACTTCCACTCCCACTGTGTCAATCTCTGCTTTCCATTTCTTTAATTCTGTGATTCAAGATTGATAAATAAGGATATTGATATATTGATATGTCAACGTATTATATATATAAGGATATTGATATTGATATAGAAGGAGTCATATTGATTTTTTTTTTTTTACTCAGCATAATTCTCTTTTAATCTAAGATTAATCTAAGTTGTTGTGTGTTAATAATTCCTTCTTGTTATCGCTGAGTAAGTACTGCATGGCATGGCTATACCAGTCTATTTAAGCATTCATCCTGAATGGATGTTTCAGTGGGTTGTTTCTTCAATGGGTTGTTTCCAGCTTTTGACCATTATGGATAATGGTTATAAATATTTGTGTGCAGGTTTGCTTGTGAACATAACTCTTCATTTCTCTGGGATAAATGCCTAGGATTGTAATTGTTAAATAGTCTAATTGAGAATATTTAGGTTTTTAAGAAATTGCCAAACTCTTCACCAGAGTGGCTATACCATTTTATATCATCATCAGCAAAGTATGACTGACCCAGGTCCTGTATTTGGTGTTGCCAATATTGTTTATTTTAATCATTTTGATATATGTATAGTGGTACCTCATTGTGGTTTTAATTCATATTCCTTTAATGACTACTGGTGTTGAATATCTTTTCATGTGTTTATTGACATCTCAGTGTATATATATATATACATATATATGTATATATATATTTGTGAAATGTCTTTTAATGTCTTTTGTATGTTTTCCAGTTAGATTGTTTGCTTACTTATTGTTGAATTTTGAGTTTTAAAAAATGTATTCTAGATTCTCATCCCTCATGCGATACAAATTTGCAGATATTTTCTCCCACTTTGTAGCTTGCTTTTCTTTTATCAGGGTCTTTTGCAGAGCAGAAATTTAAAAATTTGATGAAGTTTAATTTACAAATTTTCCTTTGATGGATCATGCTTTTGGTGTCAAGTCTAAAAAACTCTTTGCATAGCCCTGGATCATAAAGATATTCTCCAAGGTTTTTTAAAAGTTTTATAACTTTTATACTTTTATACTTTTTATATTTTTATATTTTATACTTTAAAAGTTTTATAATTTTATATTTTACATTTAAATCCATGATCCTTTTTGAATTAATTTGTAGTATAAGACATGAGACATTAGGCCAAGTTTCATTTCTTCCCTCCCTCTTTCTGTCTTTCTTCTTCCTTCCTCCCTCCTCTCTCCCTCCCTGTCCTTTTCTTTCTCTCTGTTTTTGCACTAGATAGAACTTCAAGCACTGGATATAACTTCCTACTGTTGAGCAGGAGTTGTAAGAGCAGACTTTCTTACCTCATTCCCAGTCTTTCAGGGGGAAACTTTCAGTCTTTCACAGTGAACTATAATGTTAGCTCTAGGTTTTTTATAGACCTTTATCATATTGAGGAAGTTATTTTCTATGCCTATTTTTCTGAGAGTTTTTAATTTTGAGTGAGTGCTGAATTGTATCAAATGCCTTTAAAACATGGGTTGATATGATCATGTGATCTTTATTCTTTATTAGCATGGTGGATTACATTGATTTTTGAAGATTGTACTACCCTCGCAACCCCAGAATAAACTCCACTTGGTGTTTATTGGTCGTGATATATAATTCTTTTTATATATTGGTAAATTCTATTTGTTAAAATTTTGTTAAGAATTTTTATTTATGTCTATATTTTTGAGAAATCTCTTAGTCTATAATTTCCTCCCTCCCCCTTTCTTCCCTCCCCTCCCCCTCCTTTCCCTTCCTTTTCCTTCCCTTCCTTTGTACTATTTTTCTCTGGCGGTTATATCAGTTTCATTAAAATGAGCTGGGAAGTGTTTCTTCCTCTTTTGTTTTCTGGAAGAGATATTGTGCAAGTGGTGTTAATTTTTCTTTAAAGATTTTGCAGGAATCTGTGAAACTGTGAGGTCCTGAAAAATTCTTTTTTTATTTTTAAAATTACAAATTTAATTTTTTTAAATATTGCAGGACCATTTAAATGATCTATTTTATGTATGGATGGGTTGTAGTAATTTGTGTTTTTCAAGTCATTGGTCCACTTCATCTAGGTTGTCAGATTTATGTGTTGAGTTGATTGTAGTATTCCTTTATTATCACTGTGATGTGTGCAGGGTCTATAGTGACATCCCTTGTTTCATTCCCGATATTGGTAATTTGTATCATGTCTTTTTTTTTTTTTTTTTTGGTCAGTCTTGATAGAGTTTTGGATATTTTCATATTATAATACTCTGGATTTCATTTAAACTTGTTGTAGTTTTTTTTCTCTGATATTGCTCTGGCATGGGAAGGGAGGAGAGGACACTGCTTCATTATTGCTAGGTGAAGGTAGAAGTCCAGGTTCTCCATTTGGGGTGCATTGACACTGCCTTGGCACTAGAGGAGGGAGTTCTAGTTTTCTAGGTGGTCTCCACTGGCATTCAGTGAGGCATTGCCCTGACACCACTGGGCAATGGTGAACATCTTAACTCTCTACCTACATCACCTACGCTGCTGGTGGAGATGAAAGTTGCAGTTCTTTATTTGGCTTTCTCTGATATAACTTTGATAGGGATTGGGGGATACTTTGTACCAGCCTTGTAAAGGTGGAAATCTAAACAACCCAACAGCTTTCACTGTGGTAGATATGGGAGCAAGACCATCGTTTTTTCTATGTTGTTTGTCTAGAGTAGAGCAGTTATTGTCTTAAATTTTCTGTCTTGCTAGACTGATCTTTTCCTGTTCATTTGGCTGGAGACAGGAGGCTTTGGTTGGGGCTTTTTTTCTGTGCCCATTGGCATTTTCAGGTTGCCAACTTCTTTAGCCTCAAGTTAGAGATGTATGAGGCAAAAAGAAAATTCAGAGAACTTATCACCTTGTTATTCCTTGGATCCTGAGGTACCAGGATCTTTTCTCCAAATTTCAGAGGATTTTTATGCATTTTATATATAATGTCCAGGGGTTTCATTTTTTACTTATTTATTTATTTGTTTATTTGTTTGTTTCTTTCTTTATTATTTCTTTTCAGTGTTCCATAATTCATTGTTTATGCACCACACCCAGTGCTCCATGCAGTACGTCCCTCCATAATACCCACCACCAGGCTCACCCCACCCTTCATCTCCCTCCCCTCCAAAACCCTCAGTTTGTTTCTCAGAGTCCACAGTCTCTCATTGTTTGTCTCCCCCTCTGATTTCCCCTAACTCACTTCTCCTTTCCATCAGGGGTTTTAGATGTACTTAGCAAGGGGGGATAGGGAAAAGTATGTCTACTTTATGTTCTTAGAAGCAGAAGTCTGCTCTACTTTGATGGCTAATATGTGAGGCATTACCTAATCCTTATCTGTGCCTTAGAGAAGACTCAGAAACACACAGCAGATGGACCACAGGGATGGTGACATTTACATCCAGTATCATTTCCAGAAAAAATGTGTAATTGGGGCTGAGACAGCTATGGTTTGGCATTCAACTCATAAATACTGAGTGTCAGCTATGTGGCAGTCCCTGTTCTAGAAGGATACACCAGGGACTAGTTATTACAGTTGATGTCCTCCTGCTGTTTCCAGATTATTCATAATTAGTGTTATATTCACTATGAATGTGTCTGATGGGCCAACTTCCTATACTTCCCCCACACCTAATCTAGAAATTTCAGGGGTACTATTTCTTTTATTCATATAGTTCAGACATCTGCTCTTACTCTGAACTTGAAATTCAAGTCCTCTGAGACCTTCAAAGAGCAGGATCATCAGATCTATAATCTTACCACAGTAGTCAGAATGGAAAAAAAGAAAGATCTTACTGATTTTCAGTTTACCAAGGGGTGCAGTGCCTGGCTCTTTTCCAGGATACCTTCCATGTAAATATGTCATCAACTGTCAGAAACTTTGGAAGTCTAGCAAAAAAATTCCTGAATGATTCTTTATAAATGTCTCCTGTTTCTTTCCATTTTCCATTCCTACCATTCCTCTAAATATTCCCAATTCTCTTCTTCTTTCTCCGTTTCAGAGCCCAACCCATAAGGAATGCCACTTCCATGTCTATCCCCAAAATGTGACAGTAAAAGTGGTATCTCCTGGCAGTGGATGAACTGTGAAATGCACACTGGGAAGTGCACAGCAGACATTTCTAGGAGCTTTGGAACTTTATGCCTACCAACAGAATATTCTCCTATAACACACCCTCAAGAAATCAAAATCTTACCATGGTTGAATATATGGAAAAATGGATGGTATCAGATGTTGGGTGAAGGGAGCTGCATTTTTTAGCTAGTAAAACTGACACTATTATAGGATCCTTGAAGGGAGGTCACATGGTAATAGAATGCAATTCTTGTGACTTAGATCCAGTCGTATTTATGTCCCATAGAAGTACACTGTCCAGAATGGTAAATACAAATGTTTTTTCAAATTTGAACTAATTAAACTTAAATAAATTTTAAAATTAATTTCCCGAGTTGCACTTGTCATATTTTAGGTGCTCACGAGTCACCCATGGATAGGCCACCGTATTGGATGATGAAGGGTGGAACACTCCATTATTATACAAAGTTCTATTAAACTTTACTGCTATAGAATATTGTTACTTCTTGCTCTCTTGTTACCTTCTAGGCCTTTAACGTTTTGGTTATAGTATTTCTTATTTTATTGCTTTCTTATTTTAGCCTGAAGACATCTCCGTCCCCGCTTTATGCCTGCCTCTGATTCTGCCACCAACCTTAGTTTTGAAGAACTGTTGTCAACTCTTGCCAAAGATGTGACCTCTGACCTCCCTCTTTGGTTTTGATTTTAGATTTATTACTTGGTGTGTAACAGTCTCAACCTGCTCATACCTGAGCTAGGATATTTAGCTTCTGATTTGGCATTAGCAACTGCTTTGTCTTGCCTCTCAACTCTCTGAGTAAAATTTAGAATTTTAGTTTGTAATTTCTTGTTCTGAACACATATACTCTGTTCTTAATTCACTGGTCCTCATAGTGTTGCTTTTGGCTCTCAATATGTGAAATTGTAGACAGTAATGTTTTATTAATGTGTTATAACTGGGCTTCATTTTTAGCTATTATTATGAAAATTTTTTCAAAATGTGGTTAATACACAGAATCAAACAATACTTTTTAATATTGCAATGGGGAATTTGGACGTGGGAGGCTTTCACTAGTAGCTATTTGGAAGAAAGCTGAGACACAAGTTCCAAATAGATGATAAATTTGTAATTCTTATTATACTATACATAGAGCAATGTTGCACACAGTTTGAAAGCCACCAACTGCTCCACACTATTGGCTAAATATTAGTTGGTGGCATTCCTATCTACAGAAATATTTCTTAACTAAAATAGTATAAATTCAGTTTCATAGAATTGGAAAATAAAAGAAGTCCAAGTTTCTACAATTAATCCCATTTAAAGAAAGATCAATTCAAGATGACTTCAATGATTAATTATGTACAAAAATGTTAGCTTTTTTTTTTTTTTACCTTGACATTAACTTGTCATTTCAAGATGCACAGAGAAAAATTGCTAAGGGAGGAATCCTGCAATAAAAAGAATATAGAAGCAAAGGAGAACCAATTAAAGTGGGTAAATTATTAGGAAATGTAATCAATCTTCAATTATCTAAGGACTTACCAGTTCGTGTGTGTATTTCTTCATTTGTTAGAGAACTGTAGAAGAAGAGAGTAAAGTAAAAGTTTAATCACTGATTAAAGCCAGTCTAAAGCCTAATTGCATCACTAAGTATGGTGCTTTTCACAAAGTGGGCACTTAATAAAACTTATGGAATTGTAGATAAAGGAAAGACAGACCACTTCAAATTAAAATCAGCCAGTGAATTTAAAGTGCCTCCCTTGTGGAAAGCACAATACCAAGAATTCCATAGAAAGCAGAAAAACAATTTATAGATGATAAGCAAATAAATAAAAAAATAAACTAAGAGATGTTTCTGTAATGAATGAAAAATGACAGTGTCTGACATTATCTTATCTCATCATAAGATATTTTATATAATAATATTATATACACATTTGATAGTTGAATATTAGATGTACATCTTGAAGGCATAGATATTAGAAAATTTTGATTTTTAATTTAAAACTGTTATTTTATTATGAGTCCATCTAATAAAACTCAATTTAAAATAAATTACATTAAATTCTTTTTTTTTCTTGAACTACAATATATATTTTATTTGAAGGATACCATTCAAGTATTTTGAAAAAAGTGGCCTGAATTCTGTGTTCATTATTTCTACATGTTATCCAGATACCTGTCCATTTGAAAATGTGCATGGTGAAGCTGTTGAGTTATGTTATTCAAACAGCTTTTGCTGAATTCAAAAACCAAAATCAAAAGCATTGTTAAACCTTAGTTTTTGACTTGGGTAATCTAAAAATAAAGTTGTTTTACTTGTGTTAAAAATGGACCAAGTAAATTGTTTCGAGAATCCCTTTTGTTTTGTTTTGTTTTTATGCCATCATGAAATTTTTCTCTTTTTCTCATTTGAACTTTTTTGCTACTGCTTACATTTTATTTATTTATTTTTTTCTGTTGTTTCTTTTGTAGGTGGAGGTAGGTGTACAACTTGTTGGGTTTTTTTTTTTTCTATTGAAGTTTTTCTTTATTAAAATTGCCCTGTATTTAGGTCAATACCACACCTGATGTGCTTTGGCATGAAGATGCGTCCCAGGGGCTATTAACCCAGAGCTGAGGCATCTGGGAATCATGCTCATCCTGTTCTATCAGGCACTTAAAATGACAGCAGAGGTGTGAGTTGGGGGTGATGTTGCCATGCTGTGTGTTGTAAGCCTAGGAAGATGGTGAGAGGGAGAGCAGAGACATGGGTGATTTCTGAGAAATAGAGAAATGCCTTAGTTCCTTTCTTCCAGTCCCATTTCTGAGAGCCTTATGGTCTAGTTTTTCTACATTTCCTTTCTTTGAATGCCCATGAAACTTGCACGTTTACCTTTATGTTAAATCCTGTTTTCATTAAGCTAGATTTAGAGGATTTCTATTCCTTGCAATTAAATATATCCTCACTAAAACATAGGTTTTTATATTCTTTGCTGAATATTTGCTTGATGTATCTATTTCTTTTATGTAATCTATGGCTCTCAATCACATTGAGTGTCATTGTTTTAAAGTAATTTACATCAAATTGAGATTATTATAACTACAACTCTGTTTTCTTTGTTACTCAGTATTTATCTTTTGGAGTTTTATACCATATTTTATAACAATTTCTAAATTCTGTGATGTTTAAATACATTTTCTTTGTAAATATGATAAAACAAGAAGCTTAGAGGCATTTTCTCATTCTAAAGCTTGTAAGTGTCACAGGTTATGATTTTGTTATCTCTAATCAGTAGATTTTTTAGTGTTACTGACACTTTATTATATGAATCAAAGTCAATGTCCAAATGCCATCAGTACAATAATCAGGAATAAATGTCTGTTTAACATCATGTAGTTAGATAATTAATGGGCTTTCCCCTCTTTTTATCAGACTTCACAAAGTAGAGACAGCTGTTTTCTATCCACCCATTTTACCTCTCAGATTAAAGGGATAAAAGGTTAAGTATGTGATATTTTACTTGCACAACATACAATATTGTCATATTTCCCAAGAATGAACCTAAGTTGGATGTTCAGACAGTAAGATATAAAAACCAAGGTCAAAGTAGGATAGATTATTGATGTTAAAATATAAACACAGTTATTTTATTCTTTTAACAGTTACAATAAGAAATGCTTTATTTTGAAAGGTCAGCATTCTGTATAAATGGGACATGAACAATAACTCAATTCTCTCCCTAAAGATTACAGTTAAGCTACGGGAATTTATTCCTTACTTAGAACTAGGTCAGCAATTCCATACCAGAAATGGTGGCACTCTGGAGAGTGGCAAACCTTTTCAACTTGGGTTGAATTTAAATTAAACCCAGACTTTGCAAGATACTATCTTTTTGAAAGACAGTAAAGCCAAGAAAATAACCAAAATAATCATTTTTTAAATGTACAGTATTATAAAATATTTGCATTTTTAACAAAACCTGTAGGAAAAATTTTGGCTGGTGGATTCATAATGTTTATAGTTGGATGGACATTTTTGGAAGTCTTTGAATGGAAGAACGTGGCATGGATGAGTGGTCAAGAACAAGGATTTGCTTGTCAAAGAGCTGTAGGTTTAAGTACTGCATTTCCTTTCTCACTGTGTGATCTTGAGTAAATCACTTAGTATCTCAAGTCCATTTTCTTATCTGTGAAGCAGAGCAAATAATAGTGCTTCCCTTCTAGGGTTCTGAGAGTTACATGAGATAAATATAGTACTTAGGAAAGTGTCTAACACTGTATAAGGTCTTAGTATTATCAGTTATTATTGTTACTACTACTACTACTACTACTACTACTAACTACTACTACTACTACTACCACCAGGAAATAGTGCAACTGATCTGACAGAGATTTTAAGGACCAAAAGTTAAATTGATATACTGTACTACATCATATTTCTTGCCACAACTGTTCTTCAGTTTTTTGTAACACAGCTTCAGATATAAGTTGTTTCATGATTTTCTTTGAAGCTTGTCAATTGACTGTTCATCTATGAGATTCTAGAGTGAACACGAAAGACTAGATCATATTTTAATGTTTTACTTAATTATATGATTTTGTTTTGTTTTGGAAATCACAGTTTGGTGGTTACAGTTAAAGTAAATCAAATTAATGATGGGTTTATATAATAATTTCCCAACTAATGTACTGAGATACCATGCTATTTATACCCTTTTTTTCTCCATCTGCCAAATTCCTCTGTATAGGTCACTTTCTGTTTCATACATATGACTCAAGTATCCTCTCTCTATCTCTTTCTCACCCACACACACTCTCTCTCTTTCTCAGTCTCTCTGTCTCTGTATCTCTCTTTGTGTTTGTAAGTCAGGGAATAATGGTGGGAGCAGACAAATCTTTGTTGGTTTCACACTTGTAATCTTAATTTAGATTCAGTCAGGACATGCCTCTATATAAGCAAAATATTCCTTTTTAAAATTTGATTTCACGTTAATGATTTAATCACCATGGTCATAGAAAAATCTTTTCTTTCTTTTTTTTATTTATTTGACAGAGAGAGATCACAAGTAGGCAGAGAGGCAGGCAGAGAGAGTGAGAGGGAAGCAGCCTCCCTGCTGAGCAGAGAGCCCGATGCGGGACTCGATTCCAGGACCCTGAGATCATGACCTGAGCCGAAGGCAGTGGCTTAAACCACTGAGCCACCCAGGCGCCCCAGAAAAATCTTTTCATTGTAGGTGAGTGTATGTTGGGATGGGGAGAAAAAGAAAGGAAAAGAGATAGAAGAGTTGTACTTCTTTCTCTATTAGAATTTTTTGGCATCTCTGCTCTTGCTCTTATCTCCCTCTCTTTTGAGAAGGGAAGTGGGGTCTGTCATTTTTTAAGTACCCTCTCTTCTTATGCTCTTTATTCTAGTCTTCTATATTTTCTGGTCATTGAAACCTTGGGATTTTTCCCCTTTGTTAGTTTGTGTTCACTGACATCATTTCTATGAGTGTTTTCAGATCCTCCCTGTCTCAGGATTATCTTCTAAGGATTTTATTGCTGTCTCGGGTTGTTGTCGCATTCCTCTGCTATCCACTGTTTACCTTCTTAGCAAAATGCTTTTTGTTG
Organism: Meles meles; assembly: GCF_922984935.1. Taxonomy (NCBI): domain Eukaryota; kingdom Metazoa; phylum Chordata; class Mammalia; order Carnivora; family Mustelidae; genus Meles; species Meles meles. Next base: position 76,303,797 of record NC_060074.1, read on the forward strand.
TTTTTTTACCATCTAGCCCTGGTTTTTACTTTTGTTCTTTTATTGTTAACAAGTATGCTGAGCCTGTTCTTTTAAAAGGCATTTTATGGCCTCTCACTCACATTTTCTGTATGTGTTCTCCTCTGACCAGTTAGAAGAATAGGAAAAAAAAAAAAAGGTAAGTGAACTCTGTAGATGAGTATATTGTAACTTCAATCCAAACTTTTGTCCTATACTTTATGAACAAAAGAAAGAGCTCCCTTAGAGTGGGATTATTGGGAGGGTGATAAAGGGAGCATCTTGACATTTGAAGATACAACTTTTATATTCCAGGCAGTTTTTAAAGTTGGCGTATGGTTATTATTTTTCTTTCTTTAAAATACAAAATCAACATTTAAAAAAATTTTTTAAAGAAGTAGTTGACATTGCTATTGCTCACTTGTCAGCTCTCCAATCTTTTTCAGCCTCTTTGCAGATAAGTGCACTATGGACATTGGCCCATGAACTATCTCTTTATGGCTGCGGATGTAAGAAGTTCCTGTATTGGGCTTCCATTAGGGAAGCAGAACACTCTGAATACAGTGCGGTAGGGATTTATGATAGGAATAAGATCTTGCAAAATTGTAGGGGAAGCTGGAGAAGAGGCACCTACCCTGCCCCTCTGATGCACTGGTGTGGATCAACAAGTGAGCTTGCCAGGGGATTTGTGAAGCTATTTAGATTCAGCCAGGACATTCCTCTATATAAGTGAGACATTCCTTTTTATTTTTTTGTTTATTTTTTTAATTTAATTTAGTTTAATTTTTTTTCAGTGCCCCAAAATTCATTGTTTATGCACCACACCCAGTGCTCCATGTAATATATGTCCTCCTTAAAACCCCCCACCAGGCTCCTTTTTAAAATTTGATTTTGTATTAATGATTTAAGTACACATGTGCGGCTGCTAGAGTAAGACCATAAAGGAGAATTGGTAGAATGATCTGTGGAAGTTGGCTGTTTCTCTGTTTGGTGATGATTCGGGTTTCCTGTCCATTAGCAGAGTTAGCAGTTTGGAGGGGGAGCTGAATATAGAGTGGGGAAAAGTGAGAACAAGCTGAATGTAGGAGTATGTTTGTGTCTGTCTCTCAACATCAAGAAGATTAAAGACAAGCTAAAATCTTTTGGGAAATCTTTGTGTTTCTCATTGCCTTCAGTTTGGATGACATTCAGAAAGTATTGGTGGCTGCTTCACTTCTGATTTCCAAATCACATTGATTTCTTCTTTGGATCACCTCAAAATGAAAACCATATCGGGGAAGAGGATTCTGGGAAACATAGCTCCAAGTTAGCCAGCTTGATAAAGTAGAAAACAACTGCAGTGTGGCATCTATTCATATGGCTTTGAACCATATTTATGTCTAATAATCAAATCATGATTCCACTTACCATGATGCATCTACATGAAACTGAAAACATGCTAACATTGTATCTTCCCCCAAAAAGAAAACACACTATTCTACAGTCATTTCATCTGTCTTTGGGTGTTATACTTCCATTTTCTAGCTGAGTTACACTCCATTTTTGAAATCTCCTAACTTAAATAATGACATATTAGCTAATCACTGTAACACATATTATGTTAAATAGTAGGAGAACAGGAGAGAGGAAAGTGATAAAGAAAATGATTACTATCCATGCATGTATGCATGCATGCATATGCATCCATCCATCCATCCGTCTACCTGTGAGATATATGGATATATACACATACATATATGCACACAAATATATCAAAAAATGAGGAAATACTCATAAATACTATAGTCTTCATTTATATGAATAGTCACGTGATTATAGCTGGTATTTAGAACTTGCTTTTTCTCATACTCATTCCATATTCCTTTTGCCCTCAGCAAGCATTTAGCTGACCATGATTTCTTGACTGGTGGGGTGTCATAAAACTGAATTCCTGAGGAGTCTGTGCCATTAGTAGTTCTGTTATTTTATTTATTTTTAAATTATTTTTAAAATATTTATTTATTTTTTAAATTTCTTTTCAGTGTTCCAGAATTCATTGTTTATGTACCACACCCAGTGCTCCATGCAATATTGTTATTTCTAATTCTTGTGGTGTTCCATAAATCTTTTTTATTAAGAATATGTGAGTCCTGAGAGGTATCCTAGAGGATCTCTTGTGTTATAAACACTTGCCTTCCTACATTGTTGTGTAGAACCAACACAGTTGGATTAGTATTCTTATTGCTGCATACCAACTTAACCATAAATGAGCAATTTAGAACAATATCCATTCATTATCTCTCAGTTTCTGTGGGTTAGTACTTTAGGTACCAGTTAGCCAGTAGTCTGCCCATAGTCTCACCAGGTGAAACCAAATTGTCACTGAGACTGTGATCTCATCTGAATTCAGGGTTCTCTTCTTAGTTCATTCAGACTATTGGCTGAATTCAGTTCCTGTAGTTTTAGGACCAAGGTCCCATTTATTGACTGAGGAGGGGAGAGAATCACTGTCAGTCTACAACTGCTCTTAGGTCCTAGGCATGAGGCTGTTATATAACAACATGACAGCTTTTTTTTTCAGCTCCAGCAGGAGAATCTTACTCCAGTCTGCTGCAGCTGAGTTTTATGTAATGTAACCTATTCAAGGGAGTGCCTATCTAATCATATTTGTAGGTTTTGCCCACATTCAAGGGGAGGGAGTTATAATAGCATGTGCACTAGTGAGTGGGAATTTTAGGAGCTATATTAGAATTCTGCTAACAACACAATTTTCTCTTGGTAGTCAGAATAAAACATTATACCCACTACTAACTAGAGTTCCTTTTTTGCTGATTCACTGTCATGAGGAGTGGCCAGGTGGCAGTTTTACCTTCAGTTTTTTTGAACTGTTGCTGCATCCTCTGTTAGAAGCATTCCTTTCTTTGGGATCGAGATCTCTAAACTAGTAGTTCTCAAATCTGTAGGTGAAAGAAACAAAAATTTTGCTAATGGATCACTAGGAGTAATAGGGAGAGGAGCTATTCCATTTTCCATTCCTTGCGTCTGCAACCAATGAACTTGGCTATGGGGGGAAAAACCCAGCATCACAAATTGGTCACTGATTCAGAGCATATACTGCATGCTGAAACACATTACTCCAACCCTACAAAGTGTTACCATCCAATTGACACTGTGTCCAAGTCTTCCCACTGATTTCAGGAAACAAGATCAGGGAACTCAGTGGGCAAAAACCCTTTGTTGCTTTTTAGTTAGTATAAAATATGTTTCTTGGATGGAAGCATTGCTGTGTGGAATACCATGCTGATAGATAAGTCATTCTATAAGTTCACAGATGGTGGTTTTGGCTGAATCCTTGTGGTCGAGGATGGCAAATGTGTATCTAGAATAATTGTATTCTAAGGGGAGAGAAGATTCCTGCCTCTTCCATGAAGGAAATGGTTCAAAATAATCAACCTACCATGAGGTGGCTTGTTCTTCTGGAGAATAGTATACCTTGTTGGATTTCATTGTTAATCTCTGCTATTTTCAGGTTCACTACTCAGCAATGGCTTTTGATAGAGTGGCCTTTGTAAGTAGAGGTTCATGTTGCTAAGCTCATAACTAAACTTTCTTCTTTACCCGTGACCATTTAATTCATGAACTAGTGGAGCAAAGCCAGGAATAGCTAAGGAAAGAGGCTGGCTGACATATATAGAATGAGTACTCTTGTACATCTGATTATTAAAATTTCTTCTGCTGGATTCCCTCTTTAGTTGGCACTGACATAATACACAAGTATCTTCATACTCTGGCTTATTTTCAGAGGTCCATTTACATGCTTCTTCCCCAGAACTTCTTTTTACCAAATCTGATCATGGTTTTTTTTTTGTTGTTGTTTTTTATCTTTATTGGCTTTACAGTGGTTTCATTCAGCATTCCTACTACCACAAACACTTCAAGAACCATTGTATCTGGTATATTTTGTGGCCTAACTTTAACTTACAAGGAATCTTGGATTTTTTTGGTACATCTCTTTTCTTGTTGAACCCTACTCAAAGCTTGCAGTCTTTTGGATTGCTCAATAATTGTCATTCACCCCACCACAACCAGGCTGGTCAAGTACCCCATCCCTCTATACTGCAGCGGCAGCTTGCTTCACCTCAGCTGGGCCGACCAAGCACCCCATCCACCTCTGCTACAGGTACAGCCTACTCTGCCACAACATAGCCTACACGGTGGATGTCCTTCAAGTGCCTGACTCTAGTGCCAGTGGGGATTGTATTCTGGGCCTCACAGGTCTGAAACAATCTGAGACAGTCCTGGGCAGGCTACCACACCCAGAGCACTCACAAACTATAGACTGAAACAAACCTCCAGTCTTCATGCAAAAATAAAGCCCTGTTTTCTTGTTCTAGAGCTTCAGCCTGTGGAGCAGCCTTCAAGGTTGCCACGTATACAGAGGCTACAGAACCCCTTATGGAATATGGGCAGGGGGATACCATATTAGTGCCCTCCCTTAGCCTCGCACCCCTCACTGATACCTTCTTTAAAGGAACTTATACACACATTTTAAGCCACAGTTTTGACAACTGTAACCCAGTGGACACCACTAAATCTACATTAAATCTGGCATTCAGCAGAGTTTATAATTGTGGACCTATAAGAGTGTATGTACTACATACCTTAAAAGTTGTTGCCTGAAGATCTGTCTTACAGTTAGCGTGAAACTCGACACTATCTGGAATCTCTCCCTTTGGAACACTGACAAGACTTGACAAATCCCAAACAACTGGGACCTGTCAAGAACAAATCAGACTATTTAGATAATAACAAGGGTCTGAAAAATAACTAAAACCTAGCGCAAAGTTGAAAGATAAGGTTCATTTTTTTACACAAGGACACTCCTTCAAGACTGGGAGAGGTAACTGTTTCACCTAATACATGGAAGCAAACACAGAGAATTAAGCAAAATGAGGAGACAGAGAAATATGTTCCAGATGAAAGAACAAGACAAAACCTCAATAAAGGACCTTAATAAATGAAGATAAATAATTTACCCAATAAAGAATTCAAAGTGGTGGTCGTAAAGATGCACACTGACCTCAGGAGAAGAATGGATGAACACAGTGAGAACTTCAACAAAGAGATAGTGAGATAGTAAATATAAAAAACATACCAAACAGAAGTCACAAACTGAACACTGGAGGGGATCAACAGCAGACTAGATGAAGTAGCATGAATCAGCAACCTGGAAGACAGGGCAGTGGGATGCACTCAAATAGAGCAACAAAAAGAAAAAAGAATTTTAAAAGTGAAAACAGCTTGAGGAACATGTGGGCCATCAAGCATAATAAGATCCACATTATATGGGTCCCAGAAGGAAAAGAGAAAGAAAGGGGTAGAAAAATTATTTAAGAAATAATGACTGAAGATTTTCCTAGCCTGGGGAAGGAAACAGATATCTATGTTCCAGAAGCCCAGAGAGTTCCAAGTAAGATGAACCCAAAGAGACCCACACCATGACATATTATAATTAAAATGTCATAAGTTAAAGACAAAAAAAGAATCTTAAAAGCAGCAAGAGAAAAACAACTTAATAAATACAAGGGAGCCCCATAAGACTATAAGACAATTTTTCAGCAGAAATTTTGCAGGGCTGAAGAAATTGACATGATAGATTCAATGTGCTGAAAGAAAAAATTTCCAACCAGAAGTACTCTACCTGGCAAGGTTATCATTCAGAATTCAAGGAGAGATAAAGAATTTTCTAGAGAAGCAAAAGTTAAAGGAATTTATCACCACTAAACTAGCCCCCTAAATAAAAGAGGGGGGGGGGTCACAAATACTAACAAGAAAATACAGGAAAGTAAAAACCTCACTGGTTAATGCAAATGATAATGAAGGTAAGGGATTAACCATTTCTAAAGCTAATATGAAGGTTAGAAGACAAAAGTAATAAAGTTAACTATAATTAGTTAAGGGATTTGGAAAATATAAAGGTATGAAATATGATATAAAAACAAGAACGTATGTGGAAAATAAAGACCTAGAATTTTTTAGAATGTTTAAACTTAAGATTCTATCAACTTAAAAGAAATTGTTAGATATAGAGGATATTATATGTGAGTCTCATGGTAACCACAAAGCAAGTATCAATAGTAGATACACAGAACATAGTGAAAAAGGAACCAAAACAAAACACTAAATAAAATTACCAAAGCACAGGAAAAATATCAAGAGATAAAAGAACAGAGAAGAACTACAAAAATAGCTAGAAAACAATAAACAAAGTGGTATTAACTACACACTGATCAGTAATTCCTTTAAATGTAAATGGACTAAATTTTCCGATCAAAAGACATAAGGTGACCAAATGGATTAAAAACAGAAAACTCATCTATGTGCTGCCTACAAGACACTTCACATCTAAGGACATATACAGGCATAAAGTGAAGGGATAGAAAAATATGTTCCATGCAAATGGAAATGAAAAGAAAGCTGGTATACCTATACCTATGTATAGCAACATACAATTTTTTAAGAATGAATCATAAAGAAATAAAATAGACTGATTATTAGCAAGGACATTATATCAGTAATCAAAAACACCTCAGCAAACAAAAGTCCAGCTGTGACTATTATTATGATTCAAGTCAGTCACATTTTCTCCATTCTTAGGTAATTTCTGCTTCTATAAATTAAATAAGACTTCAGTAGTTTTTCCATTTTAGTATACCATACTAAATTGGCAAATGCCAGAGATCCCTACTGAAACCATTTCAATTATTGCTTTCGCTCTGCTGCCTGTTACAATAGTCTTGCTTATCTTCTCTTTTTAAGAGAGCTTCATTTGTCACTTGCCATATCAACAAATCCAGCCCAACCAAACAAAACATTCCCTCTACCACAGCTCAACACTCTAATAACCCATTGTCATACATATTTACTCAGGTTTCTGTTGAGTTAAAAAAAATGACAAAAATATTGCACATCTTTGTGTGGGTATGCTACTTATTTGAACCTGAGCACTTGGGGCCTGGCAGGACTTGAATCTGGTTGTAGGTCTGGGAGCAAGGAGAGTTGGTCTTGATTGAGTAGATCCCTGCACAATAACTACCTCAAGGGAGGCCATTTCCATATTTGGACAAGGTGAGAAGGGAAGATACAGAGGAAGATCAGCACAATCTAGGGAGTCAGGGTCCTGGACTTCTTCAGAATCTGCCCATCATATTTTTTAAGCATCTTACTCTTTCACAATTAATGCCTTTACTTAATTATTTATGTATAATATTTCACAATTAATTGTGATATGTGATATGTGAATAATAATTCACAATTAATTGTGAAATAATTATTTCACAATTAATGCCTTTACTTAATTATTTATGTATAATATATTAATTAATGTATAAAGGTTGGAAATTGAGGCTGTAATTCAGACACCTAGTGGATTAGATTTTGGGTTTTGTTTTCAAAAATCTTGGTATACAATTAAAGAAATAAGTGTGACTTGGGGGGCAGATAGAAACTGTTTATTTTTACCTGTTTCTGTGACATAAATAATATACTAAGCCCCTCATTTTTTTCTTCAAGTTTTCTAGTGCACTTAGAACAAACAACGAGTTCATTTTACTTTTATTTGTATTAAATTTTTCTAAAAGAGCAAATACTTGATCACCCAAAACTTTTCTTGCTATAGGCCTTTCAGTACAGATATTAATTTAAGTGATATTTTTGCTATTGCATGTTGCAGAATACCAGACTTTTCTTTATCACTGTCAATAGTTTCATTAATGCCCTCATTACTTAGTCAAAAAACTCACTCTTTGTTCCCATTCTTAAACTTCTGTTCCCCTGGAACCACTCTTGGTCCCAATAATCTTGACAATTAGTGTCAGTCAAGAAAGTAGAACCACTGTAAGTATTATGGATCAAGGGATTTATTATTGGATAAGAATTTACGCAGATGTAGTAGATGGAGAAATAAGAATATAAAGGGTAATTTGGAGATCAATGAAAAAAATCACAAACCAGTAGTTCTGAAGCACTGGCACAGATGGATAAATTAGTGCTTGTCAGGGAATACATAAAGCCAGGTATGTCCAACTGCCAGTGTCAAACGGTGAAAGAAAGGCAGCTGCAGAGGTCTATGAAAGGTTTTTGCCTCTGTGACTGGTAGTGGGCTGGGTATTACTGCTGATTAGAAATGCTAGTAGTAAAACCATGGAGTGAGGGTGAGTAAGAAGCTAAGATCTTCTGCACCTCTGCATTTATTTTGTAGTGTGGGGAAAGCGAAGACAAGGTAGAATCTGCTGATAGCTTTGCATCTGTCTCTATCTCCAGTCGTGCTGACTTTTAGAGTATACCCAATACCATTTCATTTTTACCTTTCTAGTCTTGGGGTATTCTTATATTGGCCACCTCTCACTGGGAAACTTAAAGGGAAAAAGGATTCTGAGAAACACAGTTTCAAATTGGACGTGTTGATTCAAGATAAAACTGCCACACTCCTTGTGAAGACTCCCAGCTTCTTATTTTTCCAGTGGTGAGTGTGTAGACCACATGTTGATACAGTAATATCATAAGATCAAAGTTTCTTGGAATGCTGAGTGACTGCAGAAAAGACATCTGTCCTGGAGAATCACCCAAACTACAAAAGACTTTGTGAGAGAAAAATAAACAAACATCTATTTTCTTAATCCAGGTAGATCTGGGGGTTATTAAAGCTGACAGCCTATTCTGATTAATACACCCCTCCTCCTCCTCCTTTAAAGGAGAGAAATTAAGCAAGATGGTTCCTATTTGGAGTTTGATGGATGGTGTATTTTGGCAATGGAAAGAATTCATGCTTTTTGAAGAGGACAGTTACTAGAAGACCTCTATGGGAGGAAAACTCTTTGCAATGAGTGTGGATGTAGTGTTTTGGGGTGAGTCATACTTTGGTGCTCCTTTTGCCATTAGGCAAAACGGGTTGCCTCTTTATTGTGATTTTGACTCTAGAGATGAAGGTGGTATGTTCCAGAATAACCATGCCCCAGACTATGCTGAAAACCTCCAGTGTTGTTCAAGTGCTGGATGGCATCTAACTCTGGATCCAGCTAACTGAACTCCACACTATCCCAGTGCTGTTTTATCCACATTCCATTTCTTCACTGTTTCTTATTGCTGCTGCTTCTTTACTTGCTCCATTGATTGCTTCTGTTTTCTTATTCTAAATTTCTACTCTCTGAGTTCTTTATCATGCCTTATATCTTTGTCTTATATAGAAGACTATCACATGTGCTTTTTTAGTCATTATCTCCTTCTTGAATTCTTCTCTCACATCTCCAAGTAATGTATAAATATTTTTTGTCATTTTGATATCCCACTGTAACATCTAATTCAATATCTTTAAAGCTAAATGCATTCACTTTTAATAAATTTGTTTCTTCCTCATTTTGATTTTCCTATTCATAGTTACTGTACTTGTCTAGTTAACTAGGTTAGAAACCTTTCTTGACCCCTCATAACCAATCAGTCATATTCTATAAATTTTCCTCATTTATCTTTAGCCCTTCAAATTCCTTAAGTGATCAGTAAGTGAAAACGAGGTTAGTGAAAATCCTATGGCATTTGAACATGTTTGTACATTTTTATTGACTTACACATATAATTTAAACTTATATTTAAAGGTAAATTTCACTACTTTATGTTATAATACAGTGTGTTTGGCATTCTGACCTCAAATACAGAATGTTTAATCTCTTCTCCAATAAACATATGTAAAAACAAACAAACCAGACTTTAAGAATATTTGTTAAAAATGTTAAAAAAAGAGTGCACATTGATCTATGAAAATATAAAATTTAAAGTCAGTTTAAACAAATTTAGGAATAAGTAATAACAAAAAGATCTTGATCTTTGTTGAAAAAACTTGGACAACTTATTAAGTGTAGCAATCAAGTCAAATGGAAATTTTTATATTATTTATTTATATAGGGAAAATAATAACTTGATTTTGAAATAATAGTCCTGTAAGAATTTTTAAGACACAGTAATATTTAACAGCCAGAGAAAGTTATGGAATTGCAGTTATAATAAAGTTGCAATATATTTTGAGATAATGGAAGATTCATTCACAATTCAGTAAAAACTTACTAATGATAATATCAACAGTATTTCATTGAGTTCTACTCTTTTATGAATCCAGCCCTGTTCAGAGAACTTCATTCTTAATGATACCTAAAAGGCCCTAGGTAATCATTTAACATTTATGAATTTGACTTGAGAGGTGCCCTGTTTCAACTGCTTCTCTTCTGATTCTTTTAAGGCTTGCTAGCTTATCGGTCCCACTAATGCCTACTTCATTCAACTTGATGCAAAATTTGATTCTTGGCATTTGGTATTCTGTTTTCTTGTCTTTCTCAGAGTAGAATCTACAGAGATCAGATTTACAAAGGCACCATTGCCCAGAGTTTAACATCTAACTATCAATAGATTTCTTGGATTCATTCCATCACAATCATTTGCTAAGCAATCTCCATGTGCCTAATAATAGGCTGGTGCTAGGAAGATTAAATCAAAGGAGAGAGCATATCTACATTCAAAGAGCATATACTGTGTTGAACTGATATATTTTAAATCAAGTACTACAGTGTAATATGTTAAATATTATTTTATAAGTAGGGGGGAAAAGCAGGGACAGTGCATGGCACATAATAGGTACTTACTGAATATTTAATACATTATGAATTAGATGCTTAAATAAATAGTAAATGAGTTCATGGATGGTAGATGCTCAAATTTATGGGTATAATTTATAATTAGTGGATGGAGAGAAGGAGCATAATAACAAGCTTCAGAAAGGATAGGAGGCTCAAAATGAATTTCAAAGACTAAAAAGATGTCAGGAACAAAAGAGGAGTGTATATACTCAAGGAGATCAGAGTAGGTAATGAAATACAGAGAAAATATTGAAATATTGCATTGAGGTAAATTATTTCAAATGAATGGAGCAAAGAATTAATATTGGGTTCTGGTTGGAAGTTTGAGACCATTATTTCTAAATCTGAACTTACAAATTTTTTCCTTAAAATTGTTCTTCCTTGTGATTCTCTTTTGAAAATGACACCATCAACTAAACAAAACAATGTATATATTACCTCCCCCCAATCTCCTACCTCTAATTAATTATTTTACCCTTGCTGCAGATTTACCAACTAATTATCTCTGAGTCACTCTTCCCTCTCACTTTCTCTGATACATCCTCAGTCAGGATCTCATATCCTTATTCCTTCCTTCCTTCTTTCACAAATATTTACTAGAGATATATGTGTATATATATTCATGTACATTGCTATCAAAGTGGCATTTCAAATCTATAAATTTGATGATTTGATACATTTGATGATCTCTACTCATTTATTTACAACAGACCATCAGGAATCGTATCATAAAGAGCTTCATAGACTAAGCTAAAAAGTTTTAGATTTTACTCTGAAAGCTAAAGGAATCCATTGAAAGATGTTAAGCGGAAGAGTGACATGTCTCTATTTGCTTTAGAAAGATTGCTCTGAAAGCACCAAAGATGGTACCCTGGAGAGCATACTAAAGGAATGTGTGAAGGGAGTAGAGCTGGTGAAAGATACTGTGAAGAATTGCCCAGAGATAGAAATATTTGGGGAGAGTGAAGTCACAGTAGCCAAAGGAAGATGGAGTTTTATAAAGAAGGAAGGTCATGAAAAGATTTTTTATTCCATTAACTGTCCCCAAGAAGGGGCAGGCTGTCACCAATATCTGTCATCCCTTCTTCCTTTGGGAGTAGTGAGGAAATTGAAGAGGGTGATATGAGAGTTCCCATGTTAGGGTTTGAAGCTGAAATGTAATCAGTGTCAGAAAATGATTCTCTTGTACTCCACCGCTTTCCATTTCTTGAGACTTTGGCATGTCAGTCAAGCTTATGGAAAACTTAGTGTGCAGAAAAGAACTGTAGTTTGTAAGGCCAGTCTTGTTCCTATCTTTGTGATATCATACCCTGTCACTATCCACTACTCCTTGTTATTCTCTTTGAACCAGGGTTGGCAATTCATATTTTGCCTCAGAATGATCTGTAATGGGTGAAAAGAAGATTACATTCAATAATCTGTCTACTATGATGTATTATAAATGTATTCTCTGTTCTATTCACCATCTCAGTTTGTATTCATTTATATAATTCAGTGAGTTATATGTTCAGTCAAATTATAATAGAAAGTGTTCCAGATAACACAATGCCAGCAGCAGTAGAAACATGACCCAAATTTTCACAATCAGAACAACCTCTAATTATTAAATTGCTGAGGAGAAATAAGTGCCCAGAATAAATTTGTTTCTAAATTAAATTTCCAAAGAATTAAAATCTAAAGTTTAGCTCTCCATCATGTTTTATTTTGCTGATTTTCAGTTGAGTTGGGGTTTTAAGTCAGTGAGTTTTCCTTCAGCAGCTATAATCGACTGTCTTTTAAGACAGTGTCTTCCACTGGGTCTTTTAAAGGAGTCTGGGAATCAGTAGGACACACTGGATCATATCAATCCTACTTGTTTACCTATATGACTGAGAAAGCACAGAAATCTGTAGGCCCAATAGCATTATTATAGCAAAATAATAGAATCAGGGTTTAGAACATAATATTATCTAAACTCACTACAGATGTCAGCCAAGGATCATGTATTTAGAGGTATCTGGAGGATACATAGATTAAAAACTGGTAGAAATGGTAGAAATATTTTTAGTTTTAACTTCTCCATGAAATTGATACATTGGCTATGATTAGTTCCCATTTCAGCAAAACCAGTGTTTTCATAGTTGCAAGAACAGAAGACCAGTGAAAAGCACTAACCTATGCCATGTGCTTCTTTAAAATAACTTTTATTACTTTCATTTTTAATTCCTTTGTTATTGGTTCATCTTTGTGATTCCTGTGGCACATTCTCTATCACTTATATTCCTCTTTAAGGAGGACTTGACTCCCCTCCCCTCATTATGGGTTATCTAGCAGCAGCTAAGAAATAGGATAGGGTGGGGAATAATCTGTTAGATTTCTTCTAGGGATGCTCAGAACTGCAAAAATCTCAACCTCTACAGATCAGGTGATACTTACTTCAGCCCTATACTTCATATTCCAGGCTAAGATACCTCCCAACAGCGTATGCATGAAAGATTGCCTATTGTAATAGATCCCTTTCTTGGTTTTAGCAAATATCTTATTTTATGTGAGACCAAGTCCCAGAAAAAGTGGTAGTATCTCCCACATTTAAATTCCCAAAGGGAGTTTATTTTGACCTTAGGAAAGGACACATTTTTCTCACTTTAGATCAGATTTCTGCTTCTTCCATTTGAATGCTCTAAAATGTTCACCATGAATGCTAATATGAATCCCCTTCCTGCTTAAAACTGTGTTTCTGAGCGCAAGCCCACCAGTGAGAAGTGTTGCTTAAAGCTCCAGCTGGCCACTTGCTCACTTGTACTAAAGTTGAGCTACATAGCCTAAACCTGTTAACACTCTGTAGACTCATGTAGACTCTAGCCACAATATAAGCTTCTGCTGATTTTGAAGGTCAAAGAATTCAGTAGCCACTACTTGTTAAAGGTAGTCATTTCAGACACATTAGAATGTTCCATCTGGCCATGTCATATTTTGAGTTAAATCGGTCAAGTCCTGAATCTATTCTCACAGTTTTCTAGACAATGCATCTTATGTTGGGGGATTAGAGTAACAATTAACCGCATTTCTTCACTAGTTTAATGTATTCTGAATTGAAAAATACACAGAAGAGCTAGATAAAGATATCAGCATTATTTGTTGACAAACAGTTGTTGATATCTAGCACTTATTTGTTGGATTGGAAAATTTGCCTTAGGCCAGACTGGGTTGCCTTCCTATTTCCTCCTTGAATGATACTACACTTTCCACTAGCAAGAACAATGGCTGGAAAACTATAGGTTTTACCTTCCCACCCTGCTCTGCTGAGTTTTGTACATGGAAGAAGTGGGGTGAAAGAATTAACAATAAAGCCTGCAAGAGGCAACTTAAAAAACAAACAAACAGGTCAGTTTCCATGAGAATAGTTATTTTTACTTCATTAACTCTGTTTATTATCAAGGGTGCTTACCAGTATTAGGGGGATTTGGGATATGATGGGTGAAGACATGAGCAGTGGTTTTCTTCCCGATATTTGTACTTTATTTTTCTTAAAGATTTTATTTATGTTTGAGAGAAAGAGAGCAGGAGCAGGGGGAAGGGGAGGAGCAGAAGTGGGGGTGCAGAAGAGGAGAGGGAGGAGCAGAGAGGTAGGGGCAGATGGGGAGAGGGGGAGTAGAGAGTGAGGGAGAATTAGACTCCCCACTGAGCAGGGAGCCTGACTTGGGCCTCCATCCCAGGACTCTGTGATCATGATCTCAGCCAAAGGCCGACGCTTAACTGACTGAGCCACCCAGGTGCTCCACTTCCTACTATTTTAAGAGAATGGATATTCCTGCTTTTTGACCTGAGACAGGTATGAGATGACAGGATGATTCTGCCTGCAGAAGAGATCACAATATCAAATATTGCACAAAAAGATCAAAATCAAGGTCAAAAAAGATGAGGACAGAAAAGCATTCATAGATTCTAGCATGGTAGAGTTTATTGTTAATCTTAGAAATATGCATTTCTGTAGTGTAGTGATTCTTAAACTTTAATGTGCTTCAGGGTCACCTGGGGGGCTTACGAAATCACAGATTGCTGAGCCCCAGCTTCTCAAGAGCTTTCAGTTAGGAGGTCTTGGATGAGGTGAGATGAATTTGCATCTCCAGCAAGTTCCCAGGTGATACTGATGCTGCTAATTAGGGGACCACATTTGGAAAATCACTGCTGTAGAGTGTTGGAGGACTAAAACCAAATTGTAATTGTGGAACGAATGTCCAATGAGAAGGTAGAAGTGAGGTACATGAACTATTCTTTCAATGAACCTGGCTATGAAGAAAAACAAATAAATGCTAGAACTAGAGTTTAGATGGATTTCCTTTAAGTTATGCACATATGTTATTTCCACACCCTGTATTATAATTGAGTTAGTTCTGTCATACATTTACAACCAAACACCGTTGTGAACTATTTTTTTTTCTTGTAGTGGTGGTATGTGCTAGATATCTTCTGTTTGCTCTGGCAGATTCACTCTTTCTTTCTTTCTTTCTTTCTTTCTTTCTTTCTTTCTTTCTTTCTTTCTTTCCTTCTTTCTTTCTTATTTTTACCATGCCCAGGAAATCCCTTGCCTTCTAGCTTCCTGCTAGAGTTAGCCAATGGGGATCTCTATCAGAGATCAGAGGGAAGGAGCATGGTATTCATTCCCCTGGGTTTTTCACTGCCAGGTTGTCTTGAGCTGGCTCTTGACAAAAAGCTACTACTTCTCTCAAAGTGGGAGAAATCTCTAATAGATTCCCTTCTTTCAGATTCTTTTAACTGTTGTCTCATCTTATTCCCATTCTATTTTACCCTACCCATATCTTTATTAAGTAAATAGTCCTTTAGCAAACCTTCCTTGAATTCTCTTATTTTGAGTATATCATCTGGAATGCTGAAATATATAGGGGTGCATGAGTGTGTGTGTGTTGTGTGTGCTTTGTGCACATGCTTTCATGCACGTGTATATGTGTCTTTCTGTTCATATCTCATAGACTTTCATTTGGGTTATAACCTTTCCTCCACTTTCAGTCTATGTAAGTGAGGTAGGAATGATGCTTCTCCAGATCTCAGAGTTGGCAAGTTGCCTGGATATGTTGGTATGTTCTCTGGCCACAGTTCAGCCCAGAGAAGGGCACTTGCTCTAATGTGGTTCAGTACAATCCAGCCCGACTAGATATATTTGATATACATGTGATGGCTAAGGTAGTATTATGTAAGCATGGGTCTCCTGTGATCTTTATCATTACTTGAAGAGAAACTGAGTAGGAATGAAGGCCTACAGGCAACAACAGAGATATAAAAGGAAGAGAAACAGATTCCTAATGATATCTTTCAAAAAAATAGACTTAACTGGAAGTGGCTATTTCTAAGTTTAAATATTTATTTGCTTTGACCATTTCCAGTTGAGTTCTGCAATTTGCTTTTTGTTTTTTTTTAAGATTTACTGATTTGTCAGGCAGAGAGAGAAAGAGAGCACAAGCAGGGGAAGCTGCAGGCAGAGGGAGAAGCAGCCTGCCATTGAGCAGGGAGCCCGATGCGGCACTCAGTCCCAGGACTCTGGGATCATGATCTGAGCTGAAGGCAGATGGCTTAACGACTGAGCCACCCAGGCGTCCCAAGTTCTGTAATTTTAACAGAAATTGTTCTGACTGACATATTCCCTATTCTTCCCTTGTTCCTTGTGTATTCCAATTTCTACCTTCTGGCTCTCTACATAGTGCTTTTTCAAACTTTTTCTAATTCTCTAGATTTTTCCTAAGTCTGCCTTTCTCTGCTTCAAAAGGTATATTTGTACATATATATTCTCTCTTGGGTAATCTTATGAAAAGTATATTAAAAATGTGTTTTACCCTGAGGGAAAAAAAAATGATCTCAAAAAGACATTGGTGGTGGAGTTAAAACACTGTATTTGCAAACTTACTGATACATTTGAGGCTTTAAGATAGAAAAGATTCAATCGGTGTCATTTTAAATCTATAGACCTTGAACCATAAAAGTATACTAAATCATTATGGGATTACTTCAAAACTATCCTTTTAAAAATAGTTTTTACTACAGCTCTGTTGGTTAACCTACCATATCTTGAACTAAAAAGATAAAAAGCTAAAAATGTGATAAACTCAGGCAATAAGACATTAAAGGTATAAAATATAACAGCAAGAGTAAGAATAGTAAGTAAGAATATTATCATGGGGTAACAGATAAAAATTAAGTGTCAAAATGGCATAGGACTATGGTGCCTTCCAAATGGTGACGCTTCCTGCCACTGCTTAGCAACATTCACCAGGTGCCAGAAAAATGGAAATATATGTCTGAAGCTCCAGAATTTGTTAACACCTTTAAATGTACTCTCTAGCTCACTAAAAATGCATTTAAAAAATATGTAAAATGCCGCTGTTTGAAATGAAGGAAAAATTCATTCATTTAAAGTAGCTTTTTTAAAAAAGCCTTAGCTCATTTTATAAAACCTGACAAGTACAAAGAAGAAAATTTGTTAATGCCCAGATTTTAAAAAAGGAACAATGGACGAGAAACAATATGCCGTGAATTTGAAAAATATTTTAGCATTTCAAGATGTATTTTTTTTTAAATGCTGGATATTGAAGTTTCCAAGTAAATAGGAAGTTATTAATAGCTTCTTGTCAAAGTGTGTCCTCCATAATTAGTAACTTCATTTGCAGATATTTATTTGCAGTTGCTTCACAAGCTTCCACCCTTTCATGGTTTATCCACCCACACTAATACTGGAAGTGATCTGGGGTTCCCCAAGGAACTGACATTGGCTCCAGACGTCCTCTCCCGCCAATACCCCCTGCCCGCCCTCCTCTTCATCTCCTACCAGCAGCTGATTTCAGCAGCTGTTTGTGACTCCTGGCAGAGGCAATTCGTTTATGCTTTGGGGCAGCTGCTTGAGGTGGCAAGTGTTTCCTTGGACAGCTGGAAAGAAGATAGGCTTTACCTACAGCTGCTCCAGAGATCTAGATTTTCACCAGCTGTAGGGGAGTACAGAGATCCAACAGCCCCTTGTTTATAATTCTGTCACTCTGAAGACTTGGTCCGAGCTGCAACTCAATTCTTACTCAGAACATTGTCTCCAGTTCTACCAATGATGGGCAGAAGGTGTCAGGAAATTCAGGCAGTGAATGCACACAGGAAAATGTGTTTGGACTGTTTCTGTCCTTTTAAAAATAATGATTTTGCCCACTTGGATGTCTGGGTGATTCAAAGTGATGGGAGGAATCACACACTGATATCTTTCTGCTTAGCACAGTGGCTCTCAGCCTTGGCTGCTCATGGGAATCATCAGGAGCTTAAAACCATATGGTGCCTAGATCCCACTCTCAGAGATTGTTTCAATGGCTGGTGGCAGCTTAGGCATCAGGATATTAAATGCATCATGATGGTCATGAGCAGCCCAAGTTGAGAAAGTGCATTAGACTAACTTCTTCTCTGAAATTGTTCTCAGAACTACCCTTCTGACTTCTCAGTCAAACCCAGGACATCCTCCTTTGTCTCACCCGAACTCTTGCTTTACGCCTGTTTGGTTCATGCCTAAAGACTTTTCAAACATTGTTACCTTATGCCTTCTCATCCCCATTGTACTTTGTTTCTTCCCATAATATCAAGACATCGCTTCTTTTGTGTCTACGGTCTGCCAGAGATTTGTAATAAGTTAATAAACCCTAAAATCAACAAAAAAGAGGGTATGCTTATTTTATTTTTCCATTCTCTTGAAATTCTTTTTCTTTTCTTTCTTTTTTTTTCCTGCCCATCATGTCTTGCCCTCGTTTAGAAGGAAGCTCTTAACAAAATGAGGAACTCAGACAAACAGTGGCTTAGACATTATCTCCTTTTTAAGATGATATTCTACTTTGGTATGTAATAATTCTCAAAAAAAAATTGAAAAGCTTAAGTAATTAAAAATGCCCTTTGGTACAGGTAGAGCAGGGAAGATAGGTCCCAGAGGATGCCCTGTGCTTACCTGTAATTTGGAAAAATTAAGCAATAAAGGAGAATGTCTATGATCTTATGAGAGAAAACAAAGTTTAATAAACAAAAACAGCTAGCAATTAGGAGTTAGTAAAAAGTAATTATCAGGCAATGTTCTCTAGTTTTCTGTGCTCTCCTTAGGCTCTAAAAACAAAGATATAACTATATGAAACAAGAATGACTTTTTTTAAAAAGATTTATTTTATTTGAAGATAGAGGGAGAGCATGTGTGCATGCCTGTGCATGTGGGGGCGAGGGGCAAAAGGAGAGAGAGAGAAAATTAAGTAGACTCCCAGCTGACCACAGAGCCAAGGGCCAGCTCCAGGTCAAGATCCTGAGATCATGACCTGAGGCAAAATCAAGAGTTGGAGGCATAAAACCAACTGAGCTTCCCAGGTGCCCCTAAACAAGAATGACATTAATGTCTGTCTGACCTCTCCTGTTTCCTTCCTCAGTCATGAATAGGGGCTGGTATTTCCTGAAAATGGGTCTAAAAGATTTAATAGATAAAGCTTTCTCATTGCCAAAGTGAAACAGAGAGTTTGCCCGAGGATCCTGGGAGTAAGTATCTTTTCCATGCCTAACCTAACAAAAAGGGAGGAAAAAAAAAATTAAAAATGGAGTGACAATAGGTATTTTCATTGTTGAAGTCACTTAGATAACATTTCTATACCTTTTTGCTTCACAGTATAATTTAACCCATTAATTCATTGTGCTTTTTTGTAGCTAGAGTCAAAAAAGCACAAAAAGAAGCATTGATTATATACTAGGAAAGCTTCATGAAAATGTCCCACCTCATTCTAGAAAAATCATCTTGAGGTAGGGTAATCAAACACATCCTACAGATAAAGTTACTGAGGCACAGGGAAATTAAGTAACTTGTGCCCTGTCACTCAGAGGACAGTCGCCTCACAGAAATTTAAATCTAGAGCTGCCTGCACCTAAGTTAAAGATTTTCTAATTCAAGAACAAAATCTTGGATTCCAAGTCTGAGATGTTACACTTTGGTGATACAAACTGTAGGTATGGCTTTGTGCTTTAGAGATTAATCCTGGGCTCATAGACAATAGCCTCTTTAAGTCTCAGGATTTTATCTAAAGAATAGGATTCCACCTACTTGTTTTATGGTAAAAATTGAATCTTTCGTAAAGATTCAACAAGGTATTATAAATGAAACACTTAATTTGAGCTGACAAAGAGTAAATATTCAGAAATGGTAAAAATGGTTTTCATATTGATAGTTTTTAGTACTTAGCACCTAAAATAAGCTAACAATGTTTTTGATACTGAAATTATTTGATAGTCTTGCTCTGAGCTTTGGCTATTCATTCATTATTCAACATATATTAATTGAGTATCTACAATGGGCCAGACACTGTTTTCGCCACTGAGAATACATCAGTGAACACAATAGATAAAAGTATCTATTCTTGTAGATCTTATATTTGTGGACTAATTATCTTGCCTTTCTGTTAGCCACAAGACTCAAGTAACTATTAGAACATTCGCTATTTAAAACAAAGTCCAGCTTATCTTTTCTATTCTATTTGATATCAAGTATTTCAAAGAGATTTCATAATTTTAGCCATAGATAAAGTATAAATTTCAGGCATGAAAAGATTAAGTGTTGCTAACAGCTATCCCAAATTAACCCATTTAAATTTCTTCGGCTTAGAAGAGGTACTAAAATCAATTAGTACCATATAATGGGGACTGCATAACTATTTTATTCATTCTCTGGATCTTTCACCTGAAACCATCGTGTTTTAAAATATGGAGTCAATTGATTAAGCATGGTATATGCACCTTAATATTCGCAGCACACTGGAAAGTACTCTAGTAGTTCAGCCAGGAGCAAGACAAAAATGAGGCTCTTGAAAGCCAAGTGCAGCAGTTGATAGACCACAGATGGAGGTGGCGTGTCATCTGTTTGGAGTTTATTGTTCTATTATCAGAGCAGCAAAGGGCAGGGGGAAGTGTTGGATGAATATAGATTAAAGTAAGGGACTGAAAATCTGAGGGTTAACACCTGCAAGTTTTGTTTGTTCTTCCTGTGGTTTCTATATACACTTCTGTCTTTTTCTTTCTCCTGATGCTGCAGGAATTAGAGGATAGAAAAAATTTGAACCAATCTGAAAAATGTTAGAGGATCTTGTAAAGAATTTTGGGAAGAAATCCAGGGAGGTGAAATAAGGTAACATTGTTTCGTGTAGGTTAGGATTATGCGGTTTTTCAAAAGGGCTTTGAAAATCATTTGAAAATGTAAATTCTAAGACAGATTAAATGACTCCTTGCCTGGACTGGACTCCATGGGGGGTCTTCTTAGCCTGTGTCTGTGTGTATAACCATTTTGAGTGGTTGTTAACATGTTGCTAAATGATCAAGCTAAAGAAAAAAATCAGTTACTAACTAAAGGAAACAATCAATGCTGTAGATATACTTTGAGAGGACTAGAATAAGAAAGGGAAAGAGAACAACTCTTTAAGTTATTTAATTCAAAATACTTAATTTTTGTTTTAAAAGGAATGTGCAGTATGGTTTCTATTTGCAGTGACAGCCAGAATGGATTTAATCAACGACTATGTTGATTGTGCTATATTTGCACCTGCAAATCAACTCTCCCCCATTCCCCTCATCCTGCCGGAGGAGTCAGTGCTAGGTGAACTACTTGCCTTCTGGCTTCGAGGCATGATTGGCCAATGGAGAACCACAAGGGAGAAGCAAAATCCAGGTGGTCTCCTAGGCTCCTTCATTGTGGGGTTGCCTCAGGCTAGCCTTATAAAGGCTTCAGAAGGGTGGGTGTCAACATAACCTCATCCTTGGATCTTGGTAAACCACCCTTTCTCTTGCCCCTTAAGACCAAGAATATAGACCACCACCCTGCTGTTGGTTTTCTTGCAGTATGCTCTCACTTCTTTAAACAGGCCCTCTAATTTCAGAATTATTTATTCTCTCCCCTCCTTTCCAGCTCTCTCTTGTCTTCCTCTCTGAGCTCTTCTGGGAGATTTCTACTTTTACTCTAGCATTCACCTTCCCTTCTGCTCCATAAAGACAAAACTCATAATGCCTTGAGGCGTAAATCACCTCACCTTGTGTTGGTCTCACAAACCATTTTAATCCCATTCATCTTTTCAGGGATTGCATTACACATGTACTTGTGATATAGATGTGACCACTGAAGCCTGAGGAGAAGACTTCCATTAGAGAGTTTTGGGGACACTGTTTTCTTTCCAATAAAAGGAGACTTTATAAAAGACAAGTCATCCTCATTAGGATAGATACCAATGTGTCTTTATGTGGCATTGGGAGCAGCTACCCCCATCTTCAGCCATGAGGAAGACCTTCCAACGTACTGTATATGACAGCAGAAAGGTGGAGGGCACCCAGGCCCTCGTTCAGGCCATTTTGCCTGTGACTTTCAGCCCTGAAACCACCTGCCCTGTTTAGTACAGTTGCACACCATTATTAATTAAATGACTTACAATTACGTACGTCATTTGCAGCTCAAAACATCCCAACTAAGAGATTTATTTTTCTGAATAAAAGTGATCTGGAAAAAAAGTTTAACTAGACAAATACCACTTCAAACTACTCTTAAAAACTGTGGGTGGTCCATTAACTTAGAAGAAGTGGGCAGGAAATCAGGAATTACAGTTTGTTCTTAATTGTGTATATACTCTTATGGTGTAGACATGGTTAAGAGGAAAAATATCTAAACCTAGTTCCTTGAAAAGATTATTTTAGATTAATGAGTAAACCTGTAACATGAAAGCATTTCAATGATAACACAACAATGATAACACTAAAAATTATCCTACGGTCTGGTTGTCAAAGAAAATCAAAGCTCATCTTGTCTTAAATATTTAATTACACATGTCATTGGCAAGAAAACAATCAGAACGGAGATATTTTGGAAGTAGAAATAATTATTTCATATGGAGGGGGGAGATAATGATTTGTTTTTGCAGATGGACTTAGCTACTCCCTGAAATGAAAACGATAATTCTCCTCCTCTGAACTACAGATGTCCCCTTTTTTCTTGTTTAGAAACTCCTTTCTCTTCTCTCAGCCTATATCAGTTGTATCAACCATGATCATCCTTGGAGTATATGTGTTCCAGTAAACTCTTTCTCATCCCTAAAGGGACTGTGCTGTCTTTTTTCTGCAAGCCAGAACATGAATTCACTTCTTCTTGTCTCTAATGGCACTCAGACTTAAGAACCTGGAGGAAATGCCTAACCTTCTGGTATTAAGACGAAAATTCAGCATTTTTAAATTGCCTAAGTCCTTGCAGGGCGCAGTCCCCACAAGCTTCTCCAGCTTCATTCTGTCTCAGAGCAAGAGATCTGGCCATTTGAACAGCTCTCAGCTTTTACCTTGCTCTTCTCCTTGCCATGGGGGCTCTTTCTGGCATGCTCCCCTTCAGCTTGATGAATTCCACTCAGTCTTCAGACCTTGACACTTAGTTTCTCCATTTTTAATTTCTCATTGCTCAGGCTTTCCCGGGGAATACCCACCACAGTTGTAATTTTGTGTATGTGCTTGTTTCCTAAACATCAGCCACACCTTTTTGAGAATTTCTTTCCTCTGGTATATTTGGTAAAAAAGGAGTGTTTGGCTCCTGGCCATTTTGAGCCTACTAACTTGGTGTCAACTTCACCACATGAAGATCTCCTCCCTTTCCCTCTCAGCAGTCAGTGTCTTGAATGTTACTTGCTTTGCCTCCCTTTGCGTAACACTGGAACCATGGTCTCCTTCAGTGTCTGCCACTGGATCAGCAGGAAGTGATGTGAGAAAGGCCACTGTTCTCTTCACTAATCTCTAACCAAACTACACACAGTTCTACTAATGAAAGGCTGTCCATGTTTAGTTCACTTTATTCAAGAATAAGGGATTACCAGAGGAGGTTATAGTACAGGAGAAAACATCTTGAAACTATTTGTGAAATGTTACTATTCCAGAAGTTCAAGGGAAAGAATTTCACATAGATCCTCCTAAAGGGCAGCCTTACCTTCTAATCCCTCTCCCAGGCTTGAGGTATGCCCTCTATACCTTGGAGAGTAAGAGCTTTTCAGACTATCCTGGGGCGAATTTCAATTTATTTGTTCAACTCTTTACTCAGAAATGCTGATCTTGCTTTGTAATTCTTGCCTACAAGGTTTAGCTAAAGTATGCAATTAACCACACTGGGATGTTTCTTAAAATCTGATTTCTGTCTGAAATAAAATCATAGAGTCGTTCTATAAGACCACTTAAAGAGGGTTTTTCATGTCAAGGTAGCTAACTTTGGCAGACTTTCCAGTTCTATGAAATGCAGGCATGTTTCTTTTTTCTTTTTTAAAATCTCTTGGAAGAAACTGTTGGAACACTTTCCATACACACACACACACACACACACATACTCCAGGGAAAACAATAATTCTCATAGACTTAGCTTAGATTTGTATTAAGGAATAAAATCTTTTCCCTAAATCTGACTTAATCTGTATAGCTTACCCTCTCCTTAGTGGACAGTTTGTACAGATAAATGACACTTTTCCTTTGTTTACTCTCCTGCTTTTAGGGACTGTGCTTAGAAGCTTATCAGCACATGGAAGTACATAAAAAGCAGAACCCATTATTGTACATTTTCAAACAACAAAACCATCTACTCTGTAGAAAAAACAAACAAGCAAAATACCCAAGCATGGGAAGTTTTGAAATATCAGTATTTCTTGACCTTGTGCCATTTAAATTTCTGAGAAAGGTATTCTTTTCCACTGGTTTCTGTAATAGGAAAAATCCAAGTATTTCTCTTCTGTATCTGGAGACCCAGTCAGGGGTTTGGGAGGGAGAGTGTTATTACATCAGTACATGGATGTAAAACTGCTTAGTGTCCATCACCTGTGCTCACATTTAAACTCCTAAAATGCATAAATGCTGAGTGTCTTATTCACAGTTTAGCCCTTAGGGCTAGCACAGTACCATGCATAAAGTAGGCCCTCAATAAGTATATGTGGGATGAAGAAATGGAGGAGTAGATAAAAGAAGTTTCGACCTAGAAGGAACATAGGGAACCTTCCAAATGGAGATAGAAAGACAGAGAGGTTAAGTAACTTCATTGAGGTCACAAAGGAAATGAGCAAAAACATTAGAAGTATAGTATCATTTTCATACCCAGCACTCATGTCACCACATTTTGACCAAGACATTATCAAACTCGCTGCCCCAGCAATGGTACATGGGGCTGCTTTGCCCCAGGAAGTAATTTAAGAAGCCTGTCTGAAATCTATTCTAAGGATAGTAAAGGGAAATCTCAGTTCCACCACACCTAGAAAGCAGACACAGTATCAAGGGAATGACTGGGGAATAAGAAGTAACACTGGCAGCTACTGACTACCAAGTTGGAGGGCAGGATCAAAGATTTTCAAGAGGCAAGGCTAGAACCCAGGTATGGACCAGCAATGAAAGTGTGGAGAGGAAGAGAATTCTGGGAAGAGAGGACTATAAGTTCAAAGAAGCTGAGAAGGGAACAAGCCTTGGTAAGGCCAAGGACTGGCGAGGAGCCAGCAGTGATAACAGTGGAGTGGTCAGGTGGTGTGAGCTGAGTATACAGATGTAGGCAAGGACCAGACCCTCCTCCCCAGACTTGGACATTAGGCTGTGACAGAGTGTCTGGGTTTGACTCCAAAGGCAGTAGGAGACCATTGAAGGGCTGTAGACCATGAAGAACCATGATCTGATTTTCACATTTTAAAGTCATTGTGGTCAAAGTGAGAGGAAAGGGGAGGTTTTCAGGGGAAAGCGCAGAAGAAAGATCACTGCAGAGTGATTGCCAAAGTCCACTGGAGACCTGGGAGTGGGCTTGAATTAGGGAGGTAGCTATTTCCGCCCATGTTGCCTGTGTGGGTCTGCTGAGCCGTGCTTTCTGCTCTGTGCTTTCAAGTGCCTTTTAACATTCAGCCTTTTTTTTTTTAATCATTGTGTGTCTGTATGTCTTACATCCCCAACAAGATTATAGGTTACCTGGTAACCATTGCACCTAACATAGAATCCAGGACAGAGCCTTGATCAGACCAGGCACTCAGGTAGATTTTTTTGAATGTCAAGTAGCTATTTTAGTAGAGATTCTGATGCAAAAAATGAATTTCATGGTAAATTTGTGGGAACTGACTATACTTTCCAGTTTTTCCCCAGAGATCCTTATTTATTTTTTGTCTTTGACACTTAATATTCACTGCCTTGTATTATGGTTATTTGTATAGTTAGTTTTTTGTCCTACTATATCATGAGCTGCTTGACGACAAACTGCCATATTTTATTTATCATTTCTTACCTCAGTGTGCACACCCACAAATAAGTATTATTGAATAGGTTAGATCTAGAGAAATATTTTTTCAGTTTATGTTGATTACTGCAGGAAATGGTATGCTGCTCTCTCACTGACCAGAACATAATCTCCTCATGGAGCTAGAACACCTTTTTGTCTTCCTGATGTATCCCTGAGCTGTGCCCAGCATTATTACTGAAGGAAGGATATAGGGCAGTGACACTTGGAAACCTGAGGAAAGCCTACTACCAGAAGTCACTTTCCCAACTGTTACTATCTTTACATGTTCACAGCTTTCTCTCTTCTAGTTCTGATTCCCCCTAATTTGTTGCTTGTTCCTCGTGTCAGGGATATTGAATTGAAAGTAAAACACAAATTTTCTTTTGTGGTCTTGTTCACTGAAATAAGGTTCAAGAGATATATGGGAAAGTCTATAGGACAGCAGAGGACAAGGGGTAAAGAACAGCTCCATGGCAAATATTGGACTGGAACAAAGGATTCAAAATCTTCCTTGAAGTGATAGTCAACCTGAGATGTGTGAATCCAAGAACAGGACTTAACTTTTTTGTTGGTTTTGGTCCTCATAGAGTCTGGAGGAGATGAAGAAGGCACTGAACAGGTGATGGAGGGAATAAAACTTATAACCAACACTTGCTGAGTACCTACTGAAGGCCAGGGTTATTCTAAGCACCTTTTATGTATAGCCTCATGTCCTTCTCTCAACAACCTTAGGAAAGAGATTGCTATTATCATCCTCATTTTACACATGAGGAAACTGAGGCACAGAAGTAACTTAATGATATAATTTGCTCAGGGCCAAGGGAAATTGAAGGGGAATTTCAAGAGAAGTGACCCAGAGCTATTTATGCTCATGTAAAGATGGAAAAGAAATAGATTATAGATTCCAGAAGAAAACGTGAAGATTTATTTCCTCCTCCTCTGTATCTTCCCTTAACAGTTAGTCACTGAACACTGAAGCCAAACTATAGTTTTAGTGGGATGAGAAAATGCTTTGAGTAGCAATATTTCCATTCTACTCCATAAATTATACAAGTCCTTTCTGAGGCAGCCTGTTTAAACATGTTGACTTACCGTTCCTGTAAAATGTTTATAGATATGATTTGCTACAGGGAACTATTTTAAAGACTCCAGGCTCTGTTATGGACTATTACAGCAGCTAACTATAAAGTGGTTACTAGGGGCATGCAAATTAGAGCCTTTGAGGGCCAGAGTACAATCATCACCAAAAACTAGGAGGAAGATAAGCCATAAAAAAGTAAGAAGAAAAATCCAAATATTTAAATAGCAAATTTGACAGGATACAGGACACTTATGTGGCAGCCTGAGAAAACCTGTCATGGGATAGAGCAAGAATTTATTACAGCTGAACTAGGCCAAATGCAAACATACTGTTGTCTTAAAAAAATTAAAAGGACTAACTCAAACAACAATGAAGGAAGACAAATATGCACACAGGGAAGGCATACAACTCAGTCATGTTGGTATTCCTGCTCTGCAAAAGCCGTTAAGGCACAGGTTTAACAAGCTAAGGTGAATTGGGTCTCTAAATTCACACAAACTCTAGATTTATAGACAATAGCTGCCCAAGTGTTAAGTATCGTTTAAACATGCAAGACAACAAGAACAAAAAATTCTAGAGGGAAAATATCTGTTCACTTCTTTAGCATAATTAAGAAGGAAATAGCTCATTGATTTAAAAGATAACACCACAGAAATTAATGCAATTAATTAATGTCTGTTGTTTGAAAAAATAGTCTTTAAAATTGGTCTATGAAGTTGAGGCTATGAGTGGAATAAAAACAAACATTCTTTTTTTATTATTTTTTTTCAGTGTTCCAAAATTCATTGTTTATGCACCACACCCAGTACTCCATGCAATATGTGCCCTCCATAATACCCACCACCAGGCTCACCCAACCCTCCACCCCCCCTCCCCTCCAAAATCCTTAGTTTGTTTCTCAGAGTGCTTGCTATATAGATAAGTATTATGGACCCCCTTTTAAATTTTAGAAAAATAGGGCTTAGGCATGTTACAAGGGAAGTTTTCTTAAAATCCTGAAGTTAGTATATGATAGAGCCAGACTGACACTTAGACCAGTAGAGTTCTTTCTACTGCACAGCTTTTTTTTCTCTTTAACCACATGCCTGAATGGATTAAAGGTCAATCTGATGAAGTCCAGGTTAATGATGGAGGTCAGACCCTTACAGAAATACAACTCAGCAACTCATTAAAAACAGCATTTTTTTTCTGTTATCACAGATAATAGCTGGCAAATTACAGTGGATTGAGAAGATAATATAAAACTGGCAGCACGTGGCATTTTTAATCACTTCTGTTCACTTTGGGGAACAAATTCCGTATTTATTTTGTTAGTGAAAATTCTCCAAAACCTCAGCATTCAGCTCCAAGATTGCTACAAATTATTTGCAGTGGAAAGGAAGGTAGACTGATTCCTCTTTTTCCTCTTTTCTCCTCCATATTCCATGCACCTTTGCCTGTTTATCACATGTGCGTGTGTGTGTGTATGTGTGTGTGTGTGTGTTGAGGTAGGTGGAGAGGAGCAAGGAAGAAGTTCTATTGATTACTGTTGGAAAGTGGTAGAGAATTTGTTGTCCTCATCATCTGAGGATTGTTGCTCCTTCATCTAACTCTGGCTCTGCAGCTGGCTGCCAAATACTGATTTTCTCTTTGAGCAACTTTAGTTTCTGGATGCTTCATAGGGGACTTCCCCCAGTGCAGTTCCCTGGGTTAGTTGTCTTACAGAGACATCCCTCCTTCTCCCTCCCCAATGGGGAGTTTTCCTCCCTACCCTCAATCTACAGAGAGTAATCCATCTTTCATCACCCTGCTGTTGGGGTCCTCTCATTTCAGTGGGCTGCCTCTTAAAGAGCTTAAGAGAGCTTAAGGTTTGGCAGCCTTACATGGTACACAGTTTTGATGCTTTGTGTGTTGGATATGCCTTCCTACTAGAATAGGGAGGAAAAAAATTTAATGACCTGTTATTGTCATAAGCACAGCCTAATATTACTGTGCTGGTAATAAAAAGTTAGTATTATGTTGGTTATTAAGCTTGTACAGATCTATTGAGGAAAAATTCCACATTATAACCATCACTCAATTTCTCAAGGTATTCCCTAAAAGGAGAGTGTTTATGTAATTGTTTGTATCCATTATCTCTTGAATTCATCCATTTCTTAATCTTGGTTTGGAAATATTTCTCCTTTGTTCTCCCCTTTGGAACTTAAAGGAGACTTCTGAAAAGAGGAAGCATAGCCTATACATTTCCTAATACAAAGCAGTGATTGTGAAAGTCTCTGTTCTTATTGTGGTAGTTCTGAAACTTGGAGCTTAAGTAGAAAGAACCATATTTTTCACATACTACTTGAATTCTAAATCCAAAATACTGAATATTGAAAAGGACAAGAAGCAGAAATCTTAGGTAGATGCATTAATTCTTATTACTTGCGTGTCATCATTTTTGCCCATCTTATAATGTCTGACAGTTATAGTATCACCTTGACTGACACTTAAAATACGTTGCTCTTCATTTATACAGGAACTTAAGTTTCGTTTTGAATGCTAATCAGATTAAAAAATAAGGATTTGAACTTACTGATGCTCAATATTTATCAAAAGCTTAACTATAGATGGTACCCAACTTATGGTGGTTCACTTTACAGCTTTTTTGACTTTAATGTTGGTGCGAGAGTGATACACACTTAGTAGAAGCCATACTTTGAATTTTGAATTTTTATGTTTTCCTGGTCTATCAACATGCAATATGATGTTCTTTCATCATGCTAAGCAGTAGCAGCCACAACTCTCAGTCAGCCACGCAATCACAAGGGTAAATAAATTTACAACCATTCTGTACCCACACAAACAATTCTGTTTTTCTCTTTCCATACAGTATCCAACAAATGGCATAAGGTATTTAACACTGTATTATAAAATAGACCTTGTGTTAGGTGATTTTGCTCAGCTGTAGGCTGATGGAAAAGAGTTCTGAGCATGTTTAAGGTAGGCTAGGCAAATCTATGATGTTCAGTAGATTAGGTGTATTACATGCATTTTTTGACTGATGTTATTTTGGGACCTATATTTGGTGACATAACCCCACCATAGGTTAAGGAAAATCTGTACTTTAAAACAGTGTTTTGTTTTGAAACAAAGGGATTTCCTAAATCAGGATTTCCTGATGGATATAGGTCCCTCTGTTTTTCTAGGTAATCTGAAGTCTATGTCTAGGTAAACATAGGGGCTACAGGCAGCTGCGTTCACATATTATCATGTTATTTTGGCAACCTACATAGGTGCTTGTTTCTAAACAATAACATTTGATTATATTGAGTTATAAATAATGATGTAGGAAACATCCTTCTGGGGGCACCTGGGTGGTTCAGTCATTAAGCATCTGCCTTGGGCTCAGGTCATGATCCAGGGTCCCGAGATCCCAGGGTCCATTTGGCTCCCTGCTCAGTGGCAAGCCTGCTTCTTCCTCTCCCATTCCCCTGCTCATATGCCCTCTCTGGCTGTCTTTCTCTTTGTCAAATAAATAAAATCTTGAAAAACAAAATAAAAACAAAACAAAACAACATGCTTCTGTAAATTGGTGTCAGAGATCCTGGAAGGTATTATTGAAGATTTTATTTTCTTTACAAGGACTCATTGAAAAACCTACTCTGTGGTCCATCAAAATTCGTCATCTCAGTAATTCCACTTGGAAGTGTTAAAACTGTCCCCCACCCCTTCACACAGTGGTATTATCTTCAGCTGGTGTTTTGGGAGACCCTAATGTGCTTCCTGCTCCTGCTAACACGTACTGCTTCTTGTCCACCATAAGAAGAATGTTGTCTTGGCCAAGTTTCCCAGAAGCTGACCCCAAGACAAGAATTCAAAAGCAAGTGATTTATTTGAAGTGTCTGCCAGGAGAAACTGGTAAGGAAGTGGAAAAAGCAGGACAGGGAAGGGAAGGAAGCCAAAGCAAAGGGACAATGTCAGACAAATTAGGAAAGATCATTTCAGCTTGATCCTACAGGAAAACAGAAATATAAATTAGACCCTAGAATTCTTCTGACAAGGCAAGGAAGCCGAGTTTCATGTTGCTCTACCAGTTACAGTTTGGCTAAGGCTTCCCTGGTGGGAGCTCCGGTGCCCAGGTATTTCCCACTTGGCCAGAGGGCTCCACTAGCTCAAGGGCAATCCTCTGAAGAGAGTTGCAGCCAGCAGCCATTGTAAGCAAAAATGCAAAAAAGCTAGAGGCAGGGCAGCAGAAGTGGTGGAAGGGATCCCAGAGGCCCCAGGCAGAGCACTGAAGGTGTATGCTCCAGGGTCTGTGATTAGAGTGGTTGCCCATCTTCCTCTTAAAAAACGATAGGATGGTCCCATCGTGTGTGTCATCTCTCTCTCCTAGGTCAGTCCTGGAACTCTTATCAGCATATTCTCCATACCTCTCCTAATATGATTCAAACTTGTCTCCTTCCGCAGTTATTCTATGCCCTTCTACTGTGCCTCTGGAACTTAGCAGACATCCCTATCTCTCCAACCTCATTCTTAAATGTCTCCTTTCCTGCATTCCTCTAATTTATAATTATAACCTGTCATTCGTGAGGGTTCCAGTTTCCTGGAAGTCTTTTCAATGGTGGCTGTTTTTTCTTCAGACCCAGAGGTGCTCCCCATTGGAGCTCCCAGTTGGTCCATGTCTTTCTTCCCTCACTTCTGAAAAACCACTGATTCTTTAAATGGCATGCCATCAGACTTGACCATCTTCAGTTCCTCCTTGTAATGATTTCTTCATTCAGACTTTTCCAACTTGGCTTCATTGAGGAGTTCTTAAAAATGCTGATGCTCAAGCCCCAGGCTTAGAGATTCTAACATGGCCAGCCTGCGTATTAGGACTGAAGGAAGCTGCCCAGGTTATTAAAGGTGCAGCAACGTTGCAAAGCCATTGTCCTAGTCACTCATTGATTTTTAGCACCTGCCTATTGGTAAATTGTCATCATTCTCACTGATTTCTGTGTCCATGTTTATCAGTTATTGTCAATGGTATCAGACCCAATATTTCACCCATAACAATTATTTATATGTTTTATAACATTTCTTTGTTCCCTTTCCTATTTTGAAGTGAATTTCTACCAATGAATGCAATTATTAAAAAGTCAGTATAAGGGGCGCCTGGGTGGCTCAGTGAGTTAAAGCTCTGCCTTCGGCTCAGGTCATGATCTCAGGGTCCTGGGATCGAGTCCCGCATCGGGCTCTCTGCTCAGCGGGGAGCCTGCTTCCCCCTTTCTCTCTCTCTGCCTGCCTCTCTGCCTACTTGTGATCTGTCTCTGCCAAATAAATAAATAAAATATTTTTTAAAAAGTCAGTATAATTACTTAACCATGATATGAGAGAAACAGTATACAGTATAATATGTACTTTAACAGGCGATTGCTCAACAGGAGCAGTGTACTAGAAGTGTACTAGAAGACATAAACACATGGTAATCTGCTTGCAATAAATAGACAATTACAGACTGGAATGGCTATGTTATGAGGGAGAATTAAATACCATGCTATCATAACAAAATTTTTTTGAAATGTTAAATTACTTTGGTAAATTTCCAGATATATTCATACAACCTTCCTTTGATTTATGGTGTTTGCATTTGTTGAAAATGTAAAGTGTATATTAAAACTGTGCAAAAAAAAAAAAAAACATTATGTTAGAGTCTATGCTTAAACCAGACTTTTTGGGGTGTTATTTTTGTCCCCATTTATGTGAATGTATAAACAGGCATTTCAAAATTTACCAGGATATGGGGCACTTCTTTGACAATTGAGACCATCTGGAATAAAGGAGTGCTTCTACCATCCCTAGTTCCTCCCCAGTAAATGCCACTGGCACCCTCCCAGTTATTACGAGAGCAAAAATCACCTCCACAGGTTTTTAAAACACCTCTCAGGAGATGATATTACCGAACTGAAAATCACTGACAGTGACAACTCATA
This sequence comes from Meles meles, assembly GCF_922984935.1. Taxonomy (NCBI): domain Eukaryota; kingdom Metazoa; phylum Chordata; class Mammalia; order Carnivora; family Mustelidae; genus Meles; species Meles meles. The sequence goes on from NC_060074.1 coordinate 76,336,746, forward strand.
GTTCCCCTGGCCTCTTAGTTCTTTAACCCCCTTCTTCTACTTCACAGACCTTTCCTTTGTTGGATTGTCCTGCTCTCCCCAAGCAAGCTATGAATTAGTTGGCCCTATCAGGTTTGACCATGGCAACTTTAACTTAGGGGCTATTAAAAGAAGTGCATGTAGGTTACAGTTCATACAGGAAACAGAAAGGACTGGGAAACACCTGGGGATTAGCATCAGCAGAAAGCTGTTAACCACCCTTTGGCCTGAGTATGCAGGGGAGAGAGTGTTGTAATTGGAGCTTGGAGAAAGACCTTGGATCCATGAAAAAGGGCAGTTGCACAGAAGTGGTAACTGCCATTTTTGCAGAAAGGTAGGGAGACTGAAAGATATATTCATGCCTTTGTTTCTTCCCACCTTCTGCTCTGCTGATGCCTCCCGTTTGCTGAGTCCTAGGAAGACAGAAGGAAGGGAGCCTGGGGTTGATAGTGGTCTGTTGAGGTCAGTCTCCTGGGTATAGGGCAGGGAAGAAAGAATGGAAAATGGACATACAGGGGATTTACAGTGATCTGCTCATCCAAGTGTGCCTGGGACTCTGTTTTTTGTTCTCAGAATCCTGCAACCCAGGAAAGCCTTCAGTCCTAAGAAAACTGCCATGATCGATCTCCTTAGGGCGGTGGTGTGCAAAGAGAAATTAACTTACCACCCCTGAATGTTGAAATGCCTTTAAGGACTCAGCACTTGGGCATGGTCTCCTCTCTATCTATGCTCTCCCTAGGAATCTTGTTTAGTCCTATCTAAAATTTAAATTAATATCTAAATGCTATATAAACATTTATGACACTTATATTTATCTCTTCAGTCCTGACTTCCTTCTTTAAATGTGTGTTTTTCAGGCACCTTCATTCTTGATTTTGCTTCCTAAACTGGCACTTTTCCCAAGCATCTTCCTCTCAGTAATTAGACCCACCACTCATTTGCTCAAGATAAAAACTTAGGGGTCTTCCTAGATGCTGCTGTTTTCTTCCCATCACATGTCCAATTCATGTGCAAGCCTCCTTCATAATACATTCCATCTGCAACTGCTCATCACCTTTGCTGGTGCTCCTCTCGTCTAAGCCATTATGTTTTCTTATGGGAAGAACTTCCTGGTTCATTGCCTTGCTGTCTCTTGTCTTCCCAGTCTGTTCTCCATACAAAACCTAGAGGGATCCTTTTAGTATATAAATTAGATCATATAATCCCTTGCTTAAAATCTTCAGTGTCTTCCTATCAAACTCAGAATGAAATCAACTTCGATCATGTCTCTGCTCAAATGTCTTCTCCTCAAAGATGTCTTCCCTGGCTACCTGATCGAAAATAACTATACCTCTTCTTTAATCACTACATTCTGTATCTTGTTTCCCCCTATCACTTATTGCTACCTGAATGTTACAGTATATATTTGTTTATGTATTATCTGTTGCCCTCACAAGTGTGTAAACTCTGAGAAAAATTTTGTCCATCTTGTTCTGGTACTGGTAGTTCTTGAGCTGTATTTTTGCCTCTCACATAGTACTCAATAAATATTTGTTGAATAATTGAGAAAGTGTTATTTTAAAAATTATAATTATAATATGTGAAACAGATTGCATTTCATTCTTTCTGTAGGATGCTATAAAATATGCACAGATGAATTTTTGGCTTCTCTCTATGAAGATAAATAACTTTGAAGCATGGTTTTATATATTGACATCACTTTTGGGTTTATAATCATCTTTCCTACCTTCATTTTACATTTCACATGATTTTCTCTTTAAAAAAAACACCCCTAAATTTATCACTTTGTGTGCATTTTTGTAAACTGCCTTAATTCCTTTCTGGAATGAGGTATGCCATAAATTAATTAATATCTACTAAGAGTGTTTTGAGTATTTGTGAGATAATATTTGTAAACTTAATAATAGAATACACTGGCACACAGTCCTCTTTCTGTTCAATTCACTCTTAATCCAGTTACATTAATATTCCTATAAAAAGTCATATATCTGTTATATTTGCCATCCTCCCAACAAGTACTTAAAACCATTTTGGCCCTTTTACTCTCTGAATAAATCCAGAAACATTCTAGTGTTAAGGATGTGTGTTACTCCAGGTTCATGTATATTAATTTCCACATCAGATGTGATTGATATATGCAGGTTTTTGTCCAAGCATGGGCGAAGTCAGTGTCAGCTGAGCATGAATAGGCAACAGTTTTGTTTTCTGAAGGCTGTATCATGGTCAGGTAGCAGGTGGCAGGGAACCTTGAAAGTGGACTTCCAGGTATCAAAAACCTAAGTATATCAAAAACCTAAGTATATCAAAAACCTAAGTATATCAGAAACTGAAATTGAGAGAACAGATAGGAGTTAAAGACATCATGAGTGCTAGGATTCAGGATGGCCAAGGTCAATGCTAGTAAGTTCCTTTTTTGAGAACCCAATAGGTTATCCATCTTAAAAATGTAGGTGAGTCTCTGGTAGTAAGAAAAAGAAAATTACATTTGCATGAAACTTAAAAGTGTTTGTATTTCTTCCACATATGTGAACTAATTTGATTTTTTATAGCATAAAGAAGGTAATAGAAATATTATTAATTTTTATTTTATAATCTGAAAGCAGATATTTGAAAATGGTAAGCAACCTGTTCCAGGTCTCTTAATTAGAAAGGATAGATCGTGGTGTTTTCTCCTTTCCTCTTCCACAAAATCTCTGTGTTTGCCTTTCAAATTCTCTTTCAGCTGAGCAGACCTGTTCATGTCCTAACATTTTAGCCTCCACATTGTTTATGCTGGAATGGAATGTTAGTTAATTAAGTCTAACTTCTCCATTATGTGGCGGCTTCAGTGATCTTCCTGTTACCTGAAATACTATAGCTTTTGTTATCTGTGTGACTTACTAGGTATTAACGTAGCTCCTAAAATATAACCAAGGACATTTCAGCTTCTGAAATTTTCTTCTAGCCAATTAAAAAAATCAATTTCATTTACTCTTTCCTTTTTAACTTTCTGTGCTTAAAAGTCTGTCTCCTTAGTTACGGAGCTTCTTCAAGAATGAATTCTTACATATCTTTAAACTTCCTTAGAGATTCTGCAGTGGAATGCATATAGGATATGCTCAATTAATACTGGTAAACAAATAAATATGTACATGTTGAAAGTCAATTATGAAATAGGTTTTATATTTCTTACTCCCACTTAAATTGTGTTTGTGTTTGTCTAAACAGTGCAAATGGTTCTGCCAGTTGATGTTCTCTGCATGACAAAAACACTTTACATTAGTTACAGGCTTAGCATATTGCTATCTACTTGAGCTAGTGTGTGTACAGGAATCCGAGAACCAATTTTGTTCCCATTTTTAAAGTATAGTGATGTTATTCTCCATAGTCAGATTTCATTATTTGTATGGAAGACTTCATTTGACCCAGACATGCTCTTATTTGTACTGGGTTCTAGATCCACATGTAAATTCTCAGATCCTTAATAACGTACTAATGTTTGATCTTTAAAGTACACAGAAGTCAGTTGGTTAGGTGTTTTTATGAGCTCCTCTGCCCCTTGAGGATTTCTGTAAGCCCCATTTAAGCCCCAAATGTATTGCCAGGATGCTTTCCATAATTTCTCTCCTTGTTACTTATGTACAAAGTTCCAAGCTTCCTCTGTTTTTTTCCTTTCTTTTCTTTCTTTCTTTTAATCTATCAGCCCACATTTGTGGATTTGGTAGGTTTTAATGCAGATCTGAGAGCTCTCTACAGATGTCCAGTCACACTACACAGCCTTTCTTCTTACTTTACCTCCACTTTCTCTTTTAATTATCCTTTCCCTTTCCTTTCCTTTCTTTTCTCTCTCTCTTTTTAAAATTTCCTTTTTTGAAGCCGGGAGTCCATTGTCTTGTCTCAGGCAGAACAGTTTTACCCATACTCAAGTCCCATTATATCTCACTTCCTATTCCATACAAGGTTTTTGTTGTATTTTCTTTATATATATATATATATATATATATATATACATATATATATATATATATATACATATATATATATATATATATACATATATATATATATATATATATTTTTTTTTTTTTATTTGACAGAGAGAGAGGTCACAAGTAGGCAGAGAGGCAGGCAGAGACGGGGAGAAACAGGCTCTCCACTGAGCAGAGAGCCCGATGCGGGGCTCGATCCCAGGACCCTGAGATCATGACCTGAGCCGAAGGCAGAGGCTTAAACCACTGAGCCACCCAGATGCCCCTGTTGTATTTTCTTAACAGAAAGAGTTATTCTCTTTCTAAGAATTCTTACACCAGCTAAAACACTTCTTGATATACATGGTTTTCTAGGCTGGCCATATTCATTATGTCTAAAAAGCTTGATGACAATACGTGGGATTTGAGGGAACCCAGAAGCTGAAAAGCATTGCAAAAAGGCAAACCCCATAAAATACAGTACAAAGGCCATAGAATAGCAGACTATTTGCAAATTTAAGATCTGTTTATCTCTACATTGTTGGAGTCCCCTAAATTTCTACAGAGCATTGCATTTGCTACAAACTGTCTTCCACTAAATATCTTAAAAGTTACAGAAGGGGGCACCTGCGTGGCTCAGCGGGTTAAAGCCTCTGCCTTCAGCTCAGGTCATGATCCCAGGGTCCTGGGATCGAGCCCCGCATTGGGCTCTCTGCTTAGCTGGGAGCCTGTTTCCTCCTCTCTCTCTCTCTCTCTCTGCCTGCCTCTCTGCCTACTTGTGATCTTTATCTGTCAGGTAAGTGAATCTTTGGGAAAAAAAAAAAGTTACAGAAGGATGTTAAATACATCTGTAAAGTTCTTTAAGCCCAGTCTCTTCATATAATGACAGAGACACTGAGGCACAGTGAAGTGACTTCTCCACAACCAAACAGTTTATTTGAGTTGAAATTTAGACTGGATTTGCAGCCTATTGTCTACCTGTTGGAGATTAGTAACTGAGCTTTTGGACTTAACCACTCACAAGGCTGCAAGGAAAAATATATGAAGTCCTCCCTGATACAAATTCTGCTCAAATTACTCCTATAGTAGCTGGGGACTTTTTACTGTGTTGCTAACAAATGCCGAGGGGTTCCCTTTCAGGACTTTCTGCTGAAGGAACTGTATTTCTGGGTTTTTGCCATTTGATGGTCTCTGAATGACAAAAAAAAAAAAAAAAAAAAAAAAAAAAAAAAAAAAAAATTCCCCAAAGTGATAGGCCAGGGAATCAGCCATGTGCTAGGAAGAAGATCATAGTTATTATAAGGTGGCCTGTGTGGAAAGAGAGAGTATAAGTGTGAGAAAATATTAGCATAAATATCTCACCAAAACAACCTGCGATCTCACATTCCCTTTTCTGTTGCATAAACACTGTTAATATTGCTGTGAAATTATAACTATATTGCAGTAAAGCAGCAGTCCTATTTCTCTGCTCTACCAATTGTTTTATAGGAGGACTCTACTGAAACTGCCTGAGTCTGTGTTTCCCAAACTTTCAGGATTGTATTTTTTTTAATGGGTGATCTTATGATTTGTCAGCTCTTAACCACTGGTCTAAAGCTCTGTTTCACACTTTAGATTCATTCCAGGGAGGAGAAAGCACTTGTTAAAAATGTATATTCAGGTCTCATCCCTGAGACTAGTTCAGAAAAATCTGGGGTGAGTTTGGGAAAATACCATTTTATAGATCTGCACAGTGATTCTATAAAAGGTGGTTTGAAATCCACACTTTCAGCAATGTTAGTCCTCAGGCTGTACCAAAGTAAATGCTTAATATGTTTGCTTTGGATTTAAATGTATGTTTATAAATGAAACATTCTCCCAGGGACTCAATAAATCATTTCCCTTCATCTGTCTTATTCCCTCAACTACTTTGAAAGCATTAACCTTAAGTAGTAATTTTATTTTCTTCTTTGATAGCAATGTATATTTCCCTTTATTTTATGTTGTTTATATTACAATAGTAATGCACACTTCCTCTAACAGTACGTACAAAGCTGTGTAGAGGAAACATTTATTATCACAAATCAGTGGCACAATTTGCTTATTCTGTGCTCACCCATGTCACCCATTCTCAAGCTATGGAGTCAAAATTAACAAACTGGTATTATCATTCTGTCCGTTCTCTTTGCTCATTCAAACATATGCAAAAATAAATCACCATACACACAAGATCTTGCTTTTTTCACATAAAATTATCTTGACATTCTCATATATCAGTAGGCAGAGTTAATTTTACTTTTACAAATTGCTTTATTAATTCATACATCCTTAGAATCACACATATTTATGTGTTGTACATAAAAAAGTTAGTCTCTTATGCGTCATTTTTTAAAATTAATAGTTTGTTTTCTGTTTGAGTGGTCTCTTCTTTCCTTTTTTCTTTCATCTGCCTTACTTTCCCACCTTTTTTCAACTCTACTGAATGCCTAACAACCTTGTTTTTATCTTTTCTTTTCCGTATGTTCATAGAACCATATATAAGTATTTTATCCATCCATCCATCCACCCAGTCATCATATTAAATGCTTTTCTGCATCTTTTTTCCCTACCAAATAGTACCCTGTGGAAATGTTACCACATTAACTGGAATAAAACCAACTCAGTTCATCCTAATTATTAATATTTCATGATAAAATGGTGAATATTATTCTGCCATCCTTTTTTATAGATGATTATTAATTTTATTTCCATTGTTTGGACATTATGAACATAAGTACAAGGAACATTAGAAACTGGCAATTTTGTGTTATGGAATATATTCCCAGTAGCATGACTGCTAAGATATTGTCTTATTGCTTTCCGGAAGATTACAGTGATTTACATTTCTGCCAGCAGTGTGTGATCATAACTTTCCCCAGCATCCTAAAGAGCAAGATGTGTCATTCCTTTTAATTTTTGTCAGTCTAATGAATATAGTGATATTTCATTGTTACATTAATTTATATTTTCTAAACTTATAGTAAATTTAAGCTTTTTTTTTTTGCCCTTTAGATTTGCTCATTAGTGAATTACTTATATCCTTTCCTCATTTTTCTATTGAGTTGTTTTTATTTTCAGTTTTAAAGGGCTCTTGTATGTTATCTCATTGCATATAATACACATTAAAATATTTTTGGTATTTTTCCTATATAAATCAATTAAATTCTTTATTATAAATATGTCTCCTTTCTTATTTGTAGTTTCAGGGTTTTTCTGTCTTGATTAAGAAGACTCCCTACTCCTAATTTTTTTTATGAATATAATGTTTTTAGTATTTAGATAATCTACCTCCACTCCATAATTTACTGTTGTTTATGGTGTGAGATAGGGGTTCCACATAATTTTCTCTTAGTTAGATAAATGGTTCATGTTCATCAGTTAATAAATAAACCCTTTATTTTTTAATAGAGTAAATGAGCTATATACTAGAATCCATTTTAGTATCTTCTATTGTACTCCAATCTGTCTGTTCCTAAACTGATATTGTATTAATTCGATTACAGTAGTTTTGTAGTATATTTTGATATAGTATAAAAAGTCTCCTAAGTTATCTTTCATTCCTATTTTCTTGGGTATTCTTGAACATTGTTTCTTTTGGATGAATTTCAAGATCACTTTACCTAATTCTAGAACCATACTTTTGGGATTTTAATTGGAACTGCATTAATTTACATGATAATTTTGACACAGTTAATATATTTTGATTTTAAGTCATTATCTAAGAACATTGTGGGTTTTCCATTTATTCACACCTTGTTTTAAGGCCTTCAGTTATTTTAGATTATGTTTATTAAGGTATAATTCATATTCAGTAAAATCACTCTGTTTGAGGTGTACTGTTTGATGAATTCTGCGAAGATATACACTCACATGTCTACCACTGTAATTAAGACATAGGACATTTCCGTCACCTCCAAAAAATTTCCTCATGTCCCTTTTTAGTTACCTTCTCAGTCTCCCAATCTCTGGCAACTATTGATCAAATCTCTTTGACTTAGTTTTGCCTTTTCCAGAATATCATATATATGAGAGCTTATAAAATACATTGCCTTTTGTGTCAACTTTCTTTCATTTAGCATGAACATTTGAAATATATGTATTATTGCATGTATTAGGAGTTTGTACTTTAATCATGAAATGAATATTCCATTGAACAGTCAGTTTGTTTCTCCATTTACTAGGTGATAGACATACTGTGGTGATGATGAATAAACCTACCTTAAATATTTGCATACAGATTTAGTATGGAAAGATGTTTTCATTTCCCTTTGTAGATAACTATGAGTGGAATTGCTAGGTTGTATGATAAGTTATGTTTAGCTCCCTAAGATACCAGCAGACTTTTCAGAGTGGTTGTATTGTTTTGTGCCCCAGCCAATGGTATTTCCGTTCTGCTTGTTCCACATCCTGATCAGGATATACTGTGTTTTGTTTTTGTTTCTTTATGTTTGTTTGTTTTGGTGCTTTTAATAATTCTTAAAGGCATGTAGTGTCAATGAAATATTATGAGGTTCTTCATGTGTCTTTGTGGGGCCCTGGGAGGTTAAGATTTTTCCTACATAATTCATTACTATTGTTAGTTTTACTCTTTTCTCCTTTATATTTTTTGATATAGATGCATACTCTAGTGTAAAGCTGTTGAGTTTTGTATATCTATCTCTTTTCCATCCACATTACAAATCTCTTCTATAAAATTTTATAATTTTTAAATTAGAATCTCTTTGGTGTCTCCAGCATATAAGTGCATTATCAGCAAATGGCAGTTTTATCTCTTCTAAAATATTTGTATAAGATATTTCTTTGTAAAATTGAATATGCCAGAACCTCCAAAGTAAAACTGAAAAATAATGACAGCAGTGAACATCTCTGCTGAGTTCCAAACTATAAATAAAATCATTTTAGTGTTTTATCTTTTAATGCGATATTTGTTATCGAACTTTAATGAGTAGATTTATTTATATTTAAATAGACTGTTTCTATTCCTACTTAGAGTTTTTTTTTTAAGATGTGTCTGTGGAATATTGTCAAATGCCCCCTCAGCATCTATTAATATAATATGATTTTTCTGTTTTACATTTTTTGCTATAATGAATTATGGTGATATATTTTCTTTTTTTTTAATTTAATTTAATTTTTCAGTGTTCCAAGATTCAGTATTTATTTTCTTATATTGAATGAACCTTCTATTTGCTACTTCTTTTGATACACTGTTGGTTATTATTTGCTAATATTGTCTTCAGAATTTTCTGCATTCATATTTTAAAGTTCTACTTTTTTGTTCTATTTAAACTTTTATCTTCCCTTTCTTTATTAGTATTGATTTGGCCAAGTTATTATTCCTTTTTCAACTTTATAAATTTAGGAATTTTTCTATGATTTTCAGTTTCATTAATAGTTATCTTCTCTTTTTTATCCCTTATAATCAAACCTATACATTATATATCCATATATTAAAATAAGTTACCAATTATTTATCTCCCAAATATTATATTCTCCTGCTTCTAATTTTCCTTTCTCCATAAGGTATAAACTTTACTATTCTTTTCATTTCTCACTTTTCCTAATATCCACTTCAAGTTTCCAGATAAAATCTTTTTGAAAAACTTTTACTTCTGGGGGCGCCTTGGTGGCTCAGTGGGTTAAGCCTCTGCCTTTGGCTCAGGTCCTGATCTCAGGGTCCTGGGATCTAGCCCCACATCAGGCTCTCTGCTCGGCGGGGAGCCTGCATCCCCCCGACTCTCTCTATGCTTGCCTCTCTGCCTACTTGTGATCTCTCTCTCTCTCTCTGTCAAATAAATAAATAAAATCTGGCCTAGCCCCTCCAAGCCCCAAATCCTAGTTTAGAAATTTTAGTACCAGGTGAATGTTAGGATTTCCACTAAAGTATATTTCTTCTATTTCAAGAAGCTTTATCACGTATACTACGCATTCCCATAGAATCTAACATTGTTTATTTGCATTCAACAATACACATTTTAAGATTGCTGCCCATCACATTTTACTCTCCTCCTTATCGTCTCCTATTATATTAATCAAGAGACTTTTTGTGACAAGTAATGTAAATGAATTTAAGCTGGCCCAAAATATAGGCACAATATTATTAAAATTATTATATCTTAACATTATATAATGTTAATTAATTTATATACAATAAAATTTATTTTATATTGTTTATATTGTTAATTTATATACAATATAGAATTATTATACCTTAAAGATAAGAAGTTGGAAAAGGCCTGATTTCTAACTCTTTGAAATTAACCCCAAGTAACTTTTTTTCTTTCTGAAATTTGTAAGATTTGTTTCTTTAATAACACTCTTTTTTTTTTAAGATTTTATTTATTTATTTGACAGACAGAGATCACAAGTAGGCAGAGAGGCAGGCAGAGAGAGAGGAGGAAGCAGGCTCCCTGCTGAGCAGAAAGCCTGATGCGGGGCTTGATCCCAGGACTCTGGGATCATGACCTGAAGATTTGTTTCTTTATACTTGACAATTAATAGTTTCATCAAGATATGTGCAGGAATGTGTTTCTGTTTCTACTCATTTTTCATAGACTTCTATAATCCATTTCAGTCTGCAGATATATACTTAACTTTCTATTTTTAAGGCTCTTAAAATATTTCTACTCTCTTGTTTCTTTCTTCCCTAAAGAAGCTTATAATTGCTAATTTCTCTTTCCATTCTCTGTTTTCCATATTTGTTATTTTTCTCATCTTTATTCTTGCCTCTCCTTGGCATTTAACTCCTTTGTTTTGCCACACTAGTCATTCCCACAATGGTGTGTATGTTGTAATCACCTGGAGAACTTTTTAAAATAGTGTTTTCGAGACCTATTATATCAATTGAGTTAGACTCTGAAGGTTGGGATTCCATGTCTATATATTCAAAAAACAGTCTTAGGACGCCTGGGTGGCTCAGTTGGTTAAACCTCCAACTTTTGATTTCGACTCAAGTCATGATTTCAGGGTCGTGAGATCAAGCCCCACAGTGGGCTCACTGCTGAACATGGAGCCTGCTTGGGATTCCTTCTCTCACTCCTTCTCCCCCCTCCTTCCCCCCATTGTGCAATCACTCTCTCAAAAAAAAAAAAAAAAGAAGAAGAGGAAGAAAGAGGAAGAAGCAGCAGCAGCAGCAGCAGCAGCAGCAATCCAGGTGATTCTGATAGGTTTAGCTTAGCTTGTTGATCAGCAGTGAAAAGCTTGTATTCTACATTTTGTTTTTATTACTTTAGTGTCGATTCTGTAGTCCATCGATTTCAATATATATTTTAATTTTTCTATTTTGTTTTCATTTCTCTGCATTATTTTCTTATATCTGCCAACTCTATTTTTGTCTTAGCTAATGTTCTTTCTTGTCATGTTAGTTTATCTTATGTTTCATAGAGTCTGTGAAACCAGATGGAATCACATTTTCTTCTACATTCATAGACATGCTTTTCCTCTAATCTTAAGTAGATTGATTTCCTTGCTTCATGTTATAAATCTTTCCATAGTCTTCCTGAATTGGAAAAGATCTAGCCAAGCCCAATATGCCTCTGGACAAGATATTAATTTGATTGTCTTTACTGTATATGTCTGTGCTGTCAGATTCTTTTTCTTAGAGTACATACTGAAGCAAAAGTTGATACACGGTCGCTAGTGAAATTTCTATTTTATAAAGTCTTTTATTTACTATTCCTTTGACATACAGAAAGTTTTCTTGTTCTTTGATTACCTATTCTTTTTAATATGAATAGGTGGATTTATTCCTGAATAATATTCTAGAAAAACATTCCTGTCCCTCATGAACACTGAATGTTCCCACACTTTTCCTTTTTCTGTCCTTAGCTATTATCAACAATATTCCAGGTTGTACTTTATTACAACCTGTGCCCTTTACTCTTGGCCATGTTGCATTGCTAGGTGATGAGGCTTCATTAATGGAGGTAGGAAGAAAATTATGATAGATGTCAAAGACACAGAAGGAGGAATTCTGACTCTTTTAGAAAATATATCTTATATAATAGGTCAGTGGTTCTGGCCCCACTTCTCTGTCATTAGGGTTCCTGGGAAGAGAGTGGAAACTTTCTCTTATGTAATTCCTCTCTAGCCATGTTGCTGGTTCAAATGTGTAGACCAACACCATTAGAAATGTGGCAGTCACATAATGTAATTTGACATTTCCTAGTAACCACATTTAAAAAAAAAAAAAACTAAATGAAAGCAAGTGAGATATTATAGTCAGCCCAATATTTTAAAATATCATTTAAACATACAACCGATATGAAAATTACACACGAGATATTTCACATTCTTATTTTTATTCAAACACTTCACATCTGATGTGTATTTTACACTTCCTTTATGTTTCCATTTGGAATAGTCACATTTAAGTTCTCACTGGCCGCTTGTGATGAATGGCTAGCTTTTCACACAGCATAGCTCTGGGCATTGATCATCTCTCAATCTGTTCAACTATGCCCTTTTATAAGGGAAATTTCCTCCCATTGTTTAGCCACATTTTTTTATTGCTAATTTTGCTTCTCTACTATTATGACTTTATATCACTTTCAGTCTTTTTATGAAAATTTCTGTGAGAAGTTTGGTTGTATAAATGAACACAGGTAACTAGCCATTATCACCTCCTGAAAGAACCTGTACTTAAAAAAAAGAATACGTAACTATTATTTTGAGTATTAAAGCTAGAGTATTATTTGATTACAGTGCAACTCCTGAGATATTTGCATTACTATGATTTAAAAAAAAATTTGGTAAGAATTGCTCATTTGCCTTTGCCGTATGACACTGTTTGATATCCACATACGTTATTGGTTTTAAACTTATCTCAGTTCCATTTCTCGGAAATCTTTAAAATATGTTATTTTTCCCTCAAAGTCCAAATATTCCTGTATCCATGTGTGTTCAATGGACAAGGAAATTGAACTTTTTCATATCCTAGGACTCCAGGTTTCTAAAGCCTAAACCTGCTGAATATACTCTACTAATCCTATGTTCACCCAAGTGAGATCCAGGATTAGGGGGAAAAATAAATTGTTATATCTGATACTACATTAGGATCTCTTTGGATTTCTATGTTAGAGTACTCTAGCCTCCTTGGCTTTTAAATACATATCCTTGTTCTTCAAGCAGAGAATTTGGCTGCATGAACTAGCCCTGCCAAAAGAATCAGTAGCCATTATCAAAGGCAACGTTACATCAAGTTTGGAATATACTTTAGACTACAACTTTTCTAGTATTAGAAGCCATTGTCATACTTGCCCCACTCAAATGTAAAGTGCTTGTAGATTCTTTCATTTAACTTTTTCCACTGATCTTTTCCCCCATAGCTTTGAATATTCTTAATAGGAGTAACAAGAATATTACTGAATAATATTTTATAATACATCCTTATTGGGGAATATATGATGAACACCCAGAATTATCCCTGATTCTTGCAACACAACTGACAGTTAGTGAGAAGCTGTCTGGCATAGGCAGTAACAATACGTGTAATAATGAGTTGCGATATGATGGAGTCTGCTGGGATAGAGCTTTGAGCATGATTAAAAACATCTTCGGGGATAGCTAGCTGCCCTTTCTTTTATGAATGTTCAAAGGGGTCACCCAGGCTAAAGTGAAACTAAAAAAATCGGTCCATATTATTTATTGTTGGCATTAATTATTTCTCCCCCAAAGAAAGGGAGAGATATCTCAATTCCTCAGTAATCCATAGGCTCCTTCTCATCTTTCTTTTATTTGTTTGCATTACAAAGGTCAGTGAGAACAACTTGAAGACAGTCTTCCTTTGAGATTCATTTTCCAGTTAAACTTTGTCTTTTTTAAAAAATTTATTTATTTATTTTTTCAGCAAAACAGTATTCATTGTTTTTGCACAACACCCAGTGCTCCATGCAATACATGCCCTCCCTACTACCCATCACCTGGTACCCCCCAACCTCCCACCCCCGCCCCTTCAAAACCCTCAGGTTGTTTTTCAGAGTCCATAGTCTCTTATGGTTCTCCTCCCCTTCCAATTTCCCTCAACTTCCTTCTCCTCTCCCTCTCCCAGTGTCCTCCATGTCATTTGTTATGCTCCACAAATAAGTGAAACCATATGATACTTGACTCTCTCTGCTTGACTTATTTCACTCAGCATAATCACTTCCAGTCCCATCCATGTTGCTACAAAAGTTGGGTATTCATCCTTTCTTTCTTTTTTTTTTTTTATAAACATATAATGTATTTTTATCCCCAGGGATATAGGTCTGTGAATCACCAGGTTTACACACTTCACAGCACTCACGATACCACATACCCTCCCCAATGTCCATAACCCCCTCCCCCTCTCCCAACCCCACCTCCCCCCAGCAACTCCCAGTATGTTCTGTGAGATTAAGAGTCATTTATGGTTTGTCTCCCCCACAATCCCATCTTGTTTCATTGTCTTTTCTCCTATCCCCTTAACCCCCCATGTTGCGTCTCCACGTCCTCATATCAGGGAGATCATATGATAGTTGTCTTTCTCCGATTGACTTATTTCACTAAGCATGATACCCTCTAGTTCCATCCACGTCGTCGCAAATGGCAAGATTTCGTTTCTTTTGATGGCTGCATAGTATTCCATTGTGTATATATACCACCTCTTCTTGATCCATTCATCTGTTGATGGACATCTAGGTTCTTTCCATAGTTTGGCTATTTGTAGACATTGCTGCTATAAACATTCGGGTGCACGTGCCCCTTCGGATCACTGTGTTTTTATCTTTAGGGTAAATACCCAGTAGTGCAATTGCTGGGTCATAGGGTAGTTCTATTTTCAACATTTTGAGGAACCTCCATGCTGTTTTCCAGAGTGGTTGCACCAGCTTGCATTCCCACCAACAGTGGAGGAGGTTTCCCCTTTCTCCGCATCCTCGCCAGCATCTGTCATTTCCTGACTTGTTAATTTTAGCCATTCTGACTGGTGTGAGGTGATATCTCATTGTGGTTTTGATTTGTATTTCCCTGATGCCGAGTGACGTAAGGCACTTTTTCATGTGTCTGTTGGCCATCTGGATGTCTTCTTTGCAGAAATGTCTGTTCATGTCCTCTGCCCATTTCTTGATTGGATTGTTTGTTCTTTGGGTGTTGAGTTTGCTAAGTTCCTTATAGATTTTGGATACTAGCCCTTTATCTGATATGTCGTTTGCAAATATCTTCTCCCATTCTGTCAGTTGTCTTTTGGTTTTGTTAACTGTTTCCTTTGCTGTGCAAAAGCTTTTGATCTTGATGAAATCCCAATAGTTCATTTTTGCCCTTGCTTCCCTTGCCTTTGCCGTTGTTCCTAGGAAGATGTTGCTGCGGCCGAGGTCGAAGAGTTTGCTGCCTGTGTTCTCCTCAAGGGTTTTGATGGATTCCTTTCTCACATTGAGATCCTTCATCCATTTTGAGTCTACTTTTGTGTGTGGTGTAAGGAAGTGGTCCAATTTCATTTTTCTGCATGTGGCTGTCCAATTTTCCCAGCACCATTTATTGAAGAGGCTGTCTTTTTTCCATTGGACATTCTTTCCTGCTTTGTTGAAGATTAGTTGACCATAGAGTTGAGGGTCTATTTCTGGGCTCTCTATTCTGTTCCATTGATCTATGTGTCTGTTTTTGTGCCAGTACCGTGCTGTCTTGATGATGACAGCTTTGCAATAGAGCTTGAAGTCCGGAATTGTGATGCCACCAACTTTGGCTTTCTTTTTCAATATTCCTTTGGCTATTCGAGGTCTTTTCTGGTTCCATATAAATTTTAGGATTATTTGTTCCATTTCCTTGAAAAAAATGGATGGTATTTTGATAGGGATTGCATTAAATGTGTAGATTGCTTTAGGTAGCATAGACATTTTCACAATATTTATTCTTCCAATCCAGGAGCATGGAACATTTTTCCATTTCTTTATGTCTTCCTCAATTTCTTTCATGAGTACATTATAGTTTTCTGCATATAGATTCTTAGCCTCTTTGGTTAGGTTTATTCCTAGGTATCTTATAGTTTTGGGTGCAATTGTAAATGGGATTAACTCCTTAATTTCTCTTTCTTCTGTCTTGTTGTTGGTGTAGAGAAATGCAACTGATTTCTGTGCATTGCTTTTATATCCTGACACTTTACTGAATTCCTGGACAAGTTCTAGCAGTTTTGGAGGGAGTCTTTTGGGTTTTATAGTATCATATCATCTGTGAAGAGTGATAGTTTGATTCTTCTTTGTCAATTTGGATGCTTTAATTTCTTTTTGCTGTCTGATTGCTGAGGCTAGGACTTCTAGTACTATGTTGAATAGCAGTGGTGATAATGGACATCCCTGCCGTGTTCCTGACATTAACGAAAAAGCTTTCAGTTTTTCTCCATTGAGAATGAAATTTGCAGTGGGTTTTTCATAGATGGCTTTGATAATATTGAGGTATGTGCCCTCTATCCCTACACTTTGAAGAGTTTTGATCAGGAAGGGATGCTGTACTTTGTCAAATGCTTTTTCAGCATCTATTGAGAGTATCATATGGTTCTTGTTCTTTTATTAATGTGTTGTATCACATTCATTGATTTGTGGATGTTGAACCAACCTTGCAGCCCTGGAATAAATCCCACTTGATCGTGGTGAATAATCCTTCTAATGTACTGTTGAATCCTATTGGCTAGTATTTTGGTGAGAATTTTTGCATCTGTGTTCATCAAGGATATTGGTCTGTAGTTCTCTTTTCTGATGGGATCCTTGTCTGGTTTTGGGATCAAGGTGATGCTGGCCTCATAAAATGAGTTTGGAAGTTTTCCTTCCATTTCTATTTTTTGGAACAGTTTCAGGAGAATAGGAATGAGTTCTTCTTTAAATGTTTGGTAGAATTCCCCTGGGAAGCCGTCTGGCCCTGGGCTTTTGTTTGTTTGGAGATTTTTGATGACTGTTTCAATCTCCTTACTGGTTATGGGCCTGTTGAGGTTTTCTATTTCTTCCTGGTTCAGTTGTGGTAGTTATGTGGTAGTTATGTGGTATATATCTCTAGGAATGCATCCATTTCTTCCAGATTGTCAAATTTGTTGGCGTAGAGTTGCTCATAGTATGTTCTTATAATTGTCTGTATTTCTTTGATGTTAGTTGTGATCTCTCCTCTTTCATTCATGATTTTATTGATTTGGGTCCTTTCTCTTTTCTTTTTGATGAGTCTGGCCAGGGGTTTATCAATCTTATTGATTCTTTCAAAGAACCAGCTCCTAGTTTCATTGATTTGTTTTTATTGTTTTTTTGGTTTCTATTTAATTGATTTCTGCTCTGATCTTTATGATTTCTCTTCTCCTGCTGGGTTTAGGGTTTCTTTCTTGTTCTTTCTCCAGCTCCTTTACGTGTAGGGTTAGGTTTTGTACTTGAGACCTTTCTTATTTCTTGAGAACGGGTTGTATCACTATATATTTTCCTCTCAGGACTGCCTTTGCTGTGTCCCACAGATTTTGAACCATTGTGTTTTCATTATCATTTGTTTCCATGAATTTTTTCAATTCTTCTTTAATTTCCTGGTTGACCCATTCATTCTTTAGAAGTATGCTGTTTAGTCTCCATGTATTTGGGTTCTTTCCAGCTTTCCTCTTGTGATTGAGTTCTAGCTTCAGAGCATTGTGGTCTGAAACTATGCAGGGAATGATCCTAATCTTTGGATACTGGTTGAGACCTGATTTGTGACCCAGGATGTGATCTATTCTGGAGAATGTTCCATGTGCACTAGAGAAGAATGTGTATTCTGTTGCTTTGGGATGAAATGTTCTGAGTATATCTGTGATGTCCATCTGGTCCAGTGTGTCATTTAAGGCCTTTATTTCCTTGTTGATCTTTTGCTTGGATGATCTGTCCATTTCAGTGAGGGGAGTGTTAAAGTCCCTTACTCTTACTATTATTGTATTATTATTGATGTGTTTCTTTGATTTTGTTATTAATTGGTTTATATAGTTGGCTGCTCCCACGTTAGGGGCATAGATATTTAAAATGGTTAGATCTTCTTGTTGGACAGACCCTTTGAGTATGATATAGTGTCCTTCCTCATCTCTTATTATAGTCTTTGGCTTAAAATCTAATTGATCTGACATAAGGATTGCCACCCCAGCTTTCTTCTGATGCCCATTAGCATGGTAAATTGTTTTCCACCCCCTCACTTTAAATCTGGAGGTGTCTTTGCATCTCAAATGAGTTTCTTGTAGGCAACATATAGATGGGTTTTGTTTTTTGATCCATTCTGATACCCTGTGTCTTTTGATTGGGGCATTTAGCCCATTAACATTCAGGGTAACTATTGAGAGATATGAATTTAGTGCCATTATTAGCCTGTAAGGTGACTGTTACTGTATATTGTCTCTGTACCTTTCTGATCTACTACTTTTAGGCTCTCTCTTTGCTTAGAGGACCCCTTTCAATATTTCCTGGAGAGCTGGTTTGGTGTTTGCAAATTCTTTCAGTTTTTGTTTGTCCTGGAAGCTTTTTATCTCTCCTTCTATTTTCAATGATAGCCTAGCTGGATAGAGTATTCTTGGCTGCATGTTTTTCTCATTTAGTGCTCTGAATATATCATGCCAGCTCTTTCTGGCCTGCCAGGTCTCTGTGGATAAGTCTGCTGCCAATCTAATATTTTTACCATTGTATGTTACAGACTTCTTTTCCCGGGCTGCTTTCAGGATTTTCTCTTTGTCACTAAGACTTGTAAATTTTACTATTAGGTGACGGGGTGTGGACCTATTCTTGTTGACTTTGAGGGGGGTTCTCTGCACCTCCTGGATTTTGATGCTTGTTCCCTTTGCCATATTAGGGAAATTCTCTCCAATGATTCTCTCCAATAGACCTTCTGCTCCCCTCTCTGTTTCTTCTTCTTCTGGAATCCCAATTATTCTAATGTTGTTTCGTCTTATGGTGTCACTTATCTCTCGAATTCTCCCCTCATGGTCCAGTAGCTGTTTGTCCCTCTTTTGCTTGGCTTCTTTTTTCTCTGTCATTTGGTCTTCTATATAACTAATTCTTTCTTCTGCCTCATTTATCCTAGCAGTGAGAGCCTCCATTTTTGATTGCACCTCATTAATAGCTTTTTTGATTTCAACTTGGTTAGATTTTAGTTCTTTAATTTCTCCAGAAAGGGCTTTTATATCTCCAGAGAGGGTTTCTCTAATATCTTCCATGCTTTTTTCGAGCCCGGCTAGAATGTTCAGAATCGTCATTCTGAACTCTTGATCTGACATATTACCAATGTCTGTGTTGATTAGGTCCCTAGCCTTTGGTACTGCCTCTTGTTCTTTTGTTTGTGGTGATTTTTTCCACCTTGTCATTTTGTCCAGATAAGAGGAGATGAAGGATCAAATAAAATACTAAAAGAGTGGCAAAGACCCCAGAAAAATGTACTGTAACCAAATCAGAAGAGACCCCAAATTGTGGGGGTGGGGGGAGAAAGGGGATAAAAAGAGGTTCAGAAAAAAAAAAATTTAAAAAATAAGACAAATAAAGAAAAAATATAAAAAAGAAAGAAAAAATATATATTTTAGATAAACTAGTAAAAAAAAGTTAAAAAAGAAAAGGATAAAAGTTTTTAAAAATTTCGCAGAAGAAGAAAAAAGAAAGAAAAAAAATTGAAAAAAGAAATTGAATTAACTGCAAGACTAAAGAATCATGGGGAGAAAGCCATGAGTTCCGTGCTTTGCTTTCTCCTCCTCTGGAATTCCGCTTCTGTCCTAGGTATTGAACCTGCTTTCCTTGATAGATGAACTTCGTCCTGGCTGGATATTTTGTTGATCTTCTGGGGGAGGGGCCTGTTGTAGGACTCTGAAGTGTCTTTGCCCCAGTCGGAATTGCACCGCCCTTACCAGGGGCCGGACTAAGTAATCCGCTTGGGTTGGCTTTTGGGAGCTTCTGTTCCCTGAACGCTTTCCATAGAGTTCCGGAGGACGGGAATGAAAATGGTGGCCTCCTAGTCTCCAGCCCAGAGGAGCTGAGAGCCCGGGGCCCCATTCCTCAGTGCGCCCCCAGAGGACAGCACCCAATCACTCCCGTATCCCCAGCCTCCAGCCGTGCTCCGAGCACACCCAGCCCGCAACCAGTTCAAGGTAACCCTGAGCTGAGAGTTCAGTCCTCAGCTCTGTCTCTGTAGCCGGCTTCTCCATTCTAACAACTGCGAGCTCTGCGACCTCCGACACCCCCGATCCTTCTGTGACCCTGCGGGACCTGGGGCCACGCTGACCCTGCGTGGGCTTTACCCCAGTTTAGCCTCTGGAGCAATGTCCCTCAGTGGAACAGACTTTTAAAAGTCCTGATTTTGTGCTCCGTTGCTCCGCCGCTTGCCGGGAGCCGGCCCCTCCCCCCCGCGGTCTGTCTTCCCATCGTTTTAGATTCACTTCTCTGCCAGTCCTACCTTTCAGAAATTGGTTGATATTCTGTTTCTAGAATTGCTGTTCTTCTTCTCTTCGATCTCCTGTTGGATTTGTAGGTGTTTGCAATGTTTAGATAAGCTATCGAGCTGATCTCCTGCTACCTGATGTAGTCTCAGCCTGCTACTTCCCTGCCATCTTGACTCCTCCCCCAAACTTTGTCTTTTTCAACTATGGTAAGCAGAATTTCCCATGGTACTTGTTTAGTACTTAAGAAAATACTTAATCAAAATGATGAGATGGTGGATGTAAATTTCTTGATGGTGGTTGTGAATTAACTTGAGATGATGGATGTTGAATTAATTTGGTGGAAATTTGGGAGATTATATGTTTATGAATATCCATGTCACTTTTTATGCTATATTTTAGTGACCCAAATTAATAATTCAAATTATAGCATGAAAATCTTCTCAAAAACAAGGGACTTCCAAAAAGAAATGCCTAGTGTCTGCGATTCCTTTTGTATAAAGTTGGATATTGATAGGTACTTTAGGGAGCAGTGAAGATTAAAATAATGAATGTGAGTGATCCAATCATTTTGCCAGGTACATAGTAAATACTTCATAGATGCTGGGTTCTTTGACCTGTATGTGGCCAAAATAATTTTGTTAAACTGTTGGGTCCCCAGTGTTGGGTCCCCCAGAAATGGGTCCATGGTCAAAGGAGCGAGACTGATACAAAGTGAAGGTCAAGCAAAGCTTTATTTCGTGCCAAGCATCAAGAATCAAACCCACTGTCAAACAGACGGTCAGGGCCGCCCCTTATAGAGAGGGCGACCCCTCCCTGCCCCACAGACTAACTTTTGTAGAGCAAAGGCCATGTGGTTGGGCCTGGCCACACACAGGTGGCGAATGAGACTGTAACACACAAAGAAAGCTGCACAGTTGTGCTAGGGCACACACGGGTGGCCAATTGAATTACAGTTCACCCCATAGTAGCTATTTGAACTAGCCTATCACCTTAGTCAGAATTGACACCCAAAAGGCACCCAAAAGGCAGGGCCCACTCTCATTGGTAACTAGGGAGACAGTATGCACACTTTACTGACTGGATGTCTCCACCTGACTGACTCATCCCTGCATTCGGGCCATTATCTCCACCTGACCTGACGCACCCTTGTATTTGGGCTTTGTTACCTGGGACTGGTTTCCCAGACTTGCTTTGAAATAAGTTCCCCTGGGCCCGGGGTGGTGGGGGCTGTAGGGGGGGTGGGTGTCAGTTTAAGTTTTACTGCATAAAAGCAAAGTGGCTGTTCAACCAAGGTGGGCTGCTCTGGCTAAATAGGCCCTTACAAAACTTTTGGTGAACTTTTGCTATTTACCTATTTTAAAATTGTTGTTAGTTAATTGATAATGAAAATATGGAAAAATAAGATAGGGTTATAGTTTGCTAGCACAATATGTTGTAAAAGTGTTTAGTAGAACAGTGAAGTATGAATATTATTATTTGCTTGTTACTATTGTGTTATTTTGATACCAGCTTTGAACAGGGTACATGCATATTATATAGCCCCACCTTGGCTACTTGGAGGCAAAGCAAAAGAAAAAAAATTGCGTTAATCTTATTATAAGATAATTCTTTTAAACTTAATGTGTAAGGGAAAATAAATATAACTTCTGACTTAAGCGTAACTTTCTTTGACAAAAATCTCTTATCCTCTCCTTTTCTGATTCTATTCATAAAATTTAGTGTACAGTTAAATGTTTGTGAAAATCTGATGGTGCAAATTTTTGTTTATTCCTTTTTTTTTCTTGAAGTCATTCATGAAGAACTCCGGTGTTCAAGTGTGGTGTACAAAAGTGAAGATAAAATGAAGTATGTTTTATAGGAGAATAGATGTTTCATGAATAAATTGATGTGTGCTAGTAAATTCAATGTGGAACATTCTTTTCTTGATATAGTAGCAATTCAAGTTTAAGAATGTTAAATTTAGGGTCCTCTTAAACCACCATTTCTTGGCACTCTTTCTGAATGATGAACACCTCATTTCAAAAATTTATCTGAGAAATTTTATAGACTGGGAAGAGAAGGTTATTTTAGTTTTGTTTTGTTTTTATATTGTGCTCAGATCTCTTCTTTATTGTTATTTCCAATCCATTTAAAGAAATTCTTGGTAGAGGAGTTTCTACTATAGAATATATTATTTAGAAGGAATTTAAAGAATGAATGAAAAAAATGAATGAAAAATGAAAAGAAAGAATGAAAAACATAGTAAGTGAGATTTTATTTCAGAATTGTATGTTTTCATTGGTACCACCTGTAATTGAGAGGCTCTTTGAAATGATCTGTAGCCGTTCAGAAACCTCTGGCAGTTTCTTGCATTTCATCTGTCTTTACACACATGGCAGGAGTGGAGTGACATGACTGACGGGATTCCACAAGGACTTTTTTTGTTGCTGGTTTAACAGCTCATTCATACCTCATTCAACAATAATTCCTCTGACTATAACAGTCATCTTTTCTAATCTGCCTCAGCAACCAATCCTATTGGTTTTCCTCTAATAATTCGTTTGTATATCTTAATAGAGTATTTTTTTCCTCCAATGTGATTATAAGATACCACTCTGTAAAAGTATAGCCAGACTAATTTTTATATTCCTTTTGTATTTTTCGTGGAGAAATTTAACTTGTCATTTAATGGAGTAGGAATTTAATAATTTGTCCTCTTCTATGGAAAAGACAAGATATTGGTGATAAAGAAGTCTATGCTGGAAAGTGAGAGCTCAAGTAAGAGGCTAGCCTATGGGGATATTTGGTAATGGGATAAATAGCCAGTGCTAAACTAATATTTTGTTCCAAGGGGAATATGTTTTATGTGGAAGGGCAAATACTAAAGTTGTGAGTTTAGACAAAGTCATCTTCATAATTAATAGATATTTGTGATTTACGGGGACCTTCCATATATTGCTGAAAGCTGAATTGAGTGTGTTTGTGATAGTGTAGGTATATGTGTATGTATGTGAATATGTACACATGTCAAGGGATCCAAAAAAGAAATTATATGGAATCAGGGAAAAAATTGAATGAAAAAAATTGCATTTTGGATGCAGACACTATGGTACGTTTTAGGAGAACAAATGCAAAATGACTGTGATGTTCTAACAACTTCAGAGGGGACTATATTTTTGGTTCGTTTGGGTTTCTGAGTGATATGTTGGGCACAGGGTCTGTACGGATACATCACTGCTAAATTCTAGAGGAAAATACGCCTCCAGCAAGAGGTCAGTTAATAATAACCCCTCAAATGCATTTCTCACATTACAGTTATCTAATGTCATACGTGGTGGATAAGCTAGATTGACTGACTCAGTGTTTATTATACCTTCCTTAATGTGCTTTCTGTATGGCAGAGGCTGAAAAGCTTAAAAGTACATTTCTCAGACTTCCTTTGGAGAAGCTCTGATGTAATTTGAGTTCATTCAATCAAACGCACTTGTGAGAGATTTGAATGCACAGCAGAGTGAAGTGGGGAAAGGGAGGGCCTGGAGGGGTCATGCATTTTCTTGGTGCAGGACCAGACTGAGGAGCCAACACTTCCAGCAGCCCTGCCCTTATACAAAAAGCAGACGTGAGGAGCACTGTCTTCCTGATTTCCAGCTTCCTGACTGCAGCTGAGTAGAGCAGTTTCCTTTGAACCAGTTATGCAGTGCTAATATGGAGACCCAGCCCAGAGTTTTTGTTGCTCTATTTCCTTATGTCATCTCTAACTTGGAGATGACAATTTTTCAGGTTTTCCTTGTTTTTGATGACCGTGACAGTTTTGAGGAGTCCTTGTCATATATTTATGTAGAATATCCCTCATTTGGGAATTACCTAATGTTCTAGTCATGATTGACAGGAGTTACATATTTTGAGAAGCAGACCATAAAGATGAAGTGCCATTTTCATCACATCACATCAAAGGTACATACTGTCAACATAACTTATCACTGTTGATGTTGACCTTGATTACCTGGATGAGGTAGTGTTTTTTAGGATTCTTCACTATAAAGTTACTCTTTCCATCCATTTTTATACTGCATAGACAGAACCACTGCACATAGCCCACATTAAGGACAGGGAACTATGCTCCACCTACTTGAAAGTGGAGTATGTACATAAATTATTTGGAGTTCTTCATGGGAGATTTGTCTGTTCTCCCCTACTTATTTATTGATACCTTTATAGAGACACAGATACTAATTTTATACCCAGGGTAATCACCTATGCTGCTCTATGTTTTTCAAACAGTTCTATCCTCGAACATTGCAGTTGTTGATTGTTGATTCCTGTTTTTCTTTGATTCCTGTATTTCTTTGCAGTTGATTCCTGTATTTCTTTGCCATACTACCATTATTGTGGATTTTTTAAAGCACGTCTTTATACTGTAGCCTCTATTTCTTTATTTCCTGCCCCATTTCTAGAATCAATCATTCCTTATAGTAACACTGGTTCATTTTATTAAAGAAGGTTATTAGAAACCAAGATCTGGGTACTAGGTGAGCTGGCTGCTGCCAAAGTGTATTTGCTTCTAGGCTCTTTCAACTGGTAGAGCAAAATATATGAATGTATATACTAACCTACGTATTACACATATCTATAAATTTCTATATGAAGCCATCTGTATCTATATTAAAGTCATATGAATGTCTCCAACTCAAAAACCATTACCACGTAGATCATTCTAGCCTCTTTTTGTTCATTGATAACCTAACAGCGAGAAGTGTGGCTCCTGCTGTCAGCTATCCTTTGGAAACCATCAGTTCTGGTGTATGTACATAGTGGTATCAGAATTCCTAACCTGTGTTCCCATGGGGAACACCTTTCTCAACTAGAATATAGCTCTTATGTATAGTTTCTTTTGCCTTTATTATTATAGGCTCCATTCGTTTCCACAGTTACTTAGGTCAGCACCTTTCCCCTTACCCTCTTCTGTGAGATAACTTCACACATTTATCATGCAGTTAGATTGTTTTGTCACATTTTGCATTCTGTCTTAGGAGCTGCCAAATGTCTGCATGATTTTTTGAAACATTTAATATATTAAGGTTCTCTCTTTATGCTATGAAATCAGTGGGTTTTCACAAATACATTGGGTCATGTATCCCAAATACAATATCATGCAGAATAATTTCACTACCCGCCAAAAAATCCTCTGTGCTCCAACTATTTAACCCCGACCCCTGGCAACTACTTATCTTTTTATTATTGCTATTGTTTTGTCTTTTTCAGGATGTGATGTAATTGGAATCATAGAGTATGTGGCATTTTCAATATAGCAATATTCATTTAAGATTCCTCAATGTGTTTTCATGAATTTTAGAGAAATTCTAGAAATTTTAGGGAAATTTAAAAAAATTCTTTTTATCTCTGAATAATACTCCATTGTATGTATGTATCAGTCTGCTAATTCATTCATCTATTTGAAGACGTCTTGGTCGCTTTCAAATTTTGGCTATTGTGAATAAAGCTGCTAAAAACATGCAGGTTTTTGTGTGAACATAGGTTTTCATATCAGTTGGTTAAATACCTAGAAGCCTGTTTGCTGGATCATATGAGACTATGTTTAGCTATATAACAGACAATGAAACTGTCTTCCAAAGTGGCTATAGAATTTTGTGTTCCCACCAACAATGAATGAGAGTTTCCTGACCAGCATTTGTTATTATCAGGACTTGAATTTTAGCTATTACAATAGCTGTATATGTCGTTGTCACTTTACTTTGCAATTCACTAATGACAAATAATGATGAGTATCCTTACATATGCACTTTTCTTTTCACCTTATCTTTCATGAGGTTTTGGTTCAGATTTTTGCTCAATTTTTTAATTAGCTTGTTTCTTTTCTTACAGCTGAGTTTCAAGAGTACTTTGTATATTTTTTTGGATATAAGCCTTTTATCAGATATATGTTTTGAAATTTTTTTCCCCTCAATCTGGCTCATCTTTTGATTCATTTAACAGTGTAATTTGTAGAACAGAAGTTTTTAATTTTAATAAAGTTTAATTTATTAATTTTTAGCTTTCATAGATATGTCTTTGATATTGTATCTAAAAACTCATCACAAAGCCAAAGTATCGAATTTATTCTTTGTTATCTTCAGGAAGTTTTATATTATTGTGTTTTATATTTAAGTGATCCATTTTGAATTGTGAAAGATCTGTTTCTTTTTCTTGCATCTCGGTATTCAGTTGTTCCAGCACTATTTATTGAAGAGACTAGTCTTTCTTCATTGAATTGCCTTTGTTTCTTTGTCAAAGTTCAATTGATTATATACATTTGGGTCTATTTCTGAGCTCTATCTTCTGTTGCATTGCTCTATCTGCCTACTTTTTCACCAGTACCACACAATCTTGATTATTATAGCTGTGTAATAAGTCTTTAAATCTGTTTGTATTAGTTCTCCAACTATATTCTTTGCCAGTTTTGTATGGGATATTTTGGAGTTTTGCCTTCTCATATAAATTTTAGAATTATTTTTCAATAACCACAGAATAACTTGCTGTAATTTTGATTGGTTGTATTGAATCTGTAGATGAAGTTGGAAAAAACTGGCATCTTAACAATATTGAATCTTTTCCAATAGAGAAACGTAGAATTCCTCTCCATTTCTTTATATCTTCTTTAATTTATTTCATCACGTTTACAGTTTTCTTCATATAGATCCTATGTGTATGTTGTTAGATTTATACCTATTTAATTGTTTTGTGAGTTATACATGATCATGCATTTTTAATTTCATATTCCAGTTGTTCATTGCTCGTATATAGGAGGGCAATTGACTTTTGTGTATTAACTTTGTATACTGAAACCTTGCTACAATCACTTATTTGTTTTAGGGTGTTTGGTTTCGTTTTGCTTTTGTCACTTCTTTGGGATTTTCTATAAAGACATCCATGTTATTTGCAAACAAAGACAGTTTTGTTTCTTCCTTTCCAATCTGTATACCTTTTATTTCCTTTTCTTACTACACTATCTAGGACTTCCAGTATGATGTTGCATAGGAATGCTGAGAGAGGGCATTTGCACTTGATCTTAGGGGGAAAATCCAAGTTCTTCCCGTTAAATATGACTTTAGCTGTAGTTCTTGTAGATATTATGAAGCTGAGGAAGTCCCTCTGCATTTCTAGCTTGATGAGAGTTTTTACCATCAATGGGCATGAATTTGTCAAATACTTTTCCTCCTCCATTAATTGATATGATCATATGATTTTTTTTCTTTAGCTGCTGATGTGGTAGGTTGTATTAATTGATTTCCAAATGTTGAACCAGTCTTGCATAACTGGAATAAATTCCAACTGGTCATGATGTATAATTCTGTACATTGTTAAATTCAATTTGCCTAGTACTTTCTTGAGAATTTTTGCATTTATATTTATGAGAGATACTGGTTTGTAGTTTTCTTCTATTGTCTTTCTGGCTTTGGATAATGCTGGCTTAGGATAATGCTGGCCTTATAGAATAAGAACAAAGTGTTTTCTCTAAAACAAGAGTTTTTGTAAAATGTATATGATTCTTCCTTTAATGTTTAGTAAGATTTACTAGTAAAGCCATCAACTTAAGCATTATAAAATCTAATACTTTCTATTTTGGAAAGTATTATTGATTCAATATCATATACATGCATATACGGAAAGAGAGAGTCTCTTTTTCTTTCTGTGAGCTTTGGTAGTGTTTGTCTTTCATGGAAATGGTCCTTTTAATCTAAATTATAAATTTTTGGGCTTACTGTTGTTCAGAGTATTCCTTTATTATCCTTTCAGTGTCTATTGTATCAATAATAATAATTCCTTCTTCATTTTTGATATTAGAATGTCTTCTCTCTTTCATTCATGGTTAGCCTGACTATATGTCAATCACTCTTATTGATCTTCTCAGAGAATAGGATGTTCTTTTCCTTGATTTTCTTTATTATGTTCCTGCTTAAATTTCATTGATTTCTGTTCTATTTTTTATTATTAATTTCTTTGTTTGTTAGACTTCAATTACTGTTCTTTCTCTAACTTCCTAATGTTAGATTATTGATTTTAGATCTTTCTTATTTTCTAAAATAAGCATTTAATGATATATATTTCCTTCTATGCCCTGCTTTCACTGCAATTTGATGAGTTGCATTTTTGTTTTTATTGAGTTCAAAAATATTTAGAATTTCTCTTGATACTTCTTCGACCTATTTGCTATCTAGAAGTTATTTGGATTTTTAATTTAAAAGAAAATAAATTCTCCACAGGTTAGTTTCTCTATTACTAGAATCACTTAGTACCTACCTGTTAATTATCTAACCAATAGGTAGATAGACATCATTTTGATCTGAGACACCTTACTGTGTAACTATATACTTCATATTTAAATCCCTAAGCCCACCAGAAAGTGGATGTAAAATGTACATTTAAAAAGAAAATTTATTTATAAAGAAAATGAACATTTAACAATATTAACCAAAAAGATGTGATTTTATCAGACCTAAGGTTGACCATGGTTAAGGTTAATATTCCCTAAACATTTACATTAATAACTTCAGTTATTAAAAGAGTGAAATGTGTCATTATATTTTATAATAGGTGAGAACTTTACATTCTTTTTCTTCTGAGTAAGAATAAAAACCTAGTCGATGTTTAATCAAGCAATTAAATAATGTATCTGACCAAGCAAAATGACACCCACAATCAATCGATTTTGTAGCTTTAAAGGCTGCATAAAATGTGTCAAAGGATTTAGAAATCACTGAAAAAAACACATCAATGCCATTGAAAAATGGTATGTTCTGAATTTTCCAAAGATACGAAAAAGTGCCTAGTCTCATATGACAAGAATATATCTGAGACCTAAAGTTCTAGGTAAAAGAGATGACAGTTTGGGAGAGTCTGGGAAGATTCCACCCAGTTGAGAGTATTGCTTCTATGTTCTGATCACATGTAAATGCTGCATGATACTACCTGTCCCCAAAGACACAACACTCCAGTGTAAATCTAGTAATAGGCTTCCTTGCCACAGGTACTGAAAATTTAGATGGGTTTCCCCTCCATAATATCTGTAGTTCAGTGGCAAGGGTCTAGCTTGCCAGTGCTTTTGCTGGAGCACACTGGAGAACTCTCAGTGTGTCGTTTACTATCTCTCAGAGAGACTGTAACAGATGAGGGTCCAGATGCTGAAGAATTCCATATTCACTCTCATGACTAGGCAAAGAGAAATTACACTTCATAGAAGAAAACACATGAACTTGGAGCAGGGAAAGTAAACCAACAGCAAGAGAAATGCCTCTAAAGGACACAGAAGTAATGAGAGAATTAGATCACTATACTTTCAGTGTAGATGTACTTTAAGCTACTATGATGAAAGGGCTTTTAGAAAAATTCAAAATAAGATTTTAGAAGATTAAATAGTAACAAGAATCAAAAATTAAAATGACAACTGAGTTTCTTTTCTGGAAGATTGAAAGAAATATAGTAGAACTTAACATAATACAAAATTATAAAGAAATAAAGTTGTGATTATATTGATAAAAGACATGAATGCTCTAGAAGATATAAGCCAATGGTAAGATTTCTAGTTAAGTCACTGGTAAGATGTCCATAAAGAAAAATGGAACAGTAGGAGACATATGTTGGTCAGATTGTTCCTGCAAACAACAGAATGTGCCCTGGCTAGTTGAAGAAGTAAGTGAATTTATTAAAATGTATCTGGTGGAATATCCACAATATAGCTGGAGAGCAAGCCTGCGGAAATATGGGGATAGAACATAATGGCTCAGAAAAACTTAGGAGCTTCTGTAGCAAAAGCAAGACTGCCCTAACCACTGGGCACCTCTGCCACCTAGGACTGAGGACCAAATATTGAAGTTAGCCAAAAAAAAAAAAAAAAAAAAAAGATGCTTAAGCACAAAGGGGCTTCCATAGTACAAATGGCACTGGCATCACTACTTAAGGCTGGAGGCAAAAGATTCTCCATCCTGCTATGCCTCACCAATGTGACATCTCTACCACCATGGCTGCCAGAAAGGTCATTTCCCTCTGCTGAGTATTCGACTTCTAACTAGGGAGGTGGAAGTTACACTGTGGAAAATTGCAAGTATAGTATTTTTAGATTTTAAGCAACTATAGATGACTTATATCCACTGGAAGATAAAATATTCCCCCAAATGCTAAAAACTTCCTTGAGATGAAAAGAAATTTGAGTTTTTAGACTGAAGGTGCTTATCACATCCCATGAAGGATTGATTTAAACTACAAAGACACAACTGGAGGCGCCTGGGTGGCTCAGTGGTTAAAGCCTCTGCCTTCAGCTCAGGTCATGGTCTCAGGGTCCTGGGATGGAGCCCCGCATCGGGCTCTCTACTTGGCGGGGAGCCTGCTTCCCCCCTCTCTCTCTGCCTGCTTCTCTGCCTACTTGTGATCTTTGTCTGTCAAATAAGTAAATAAAATCTTAAAAAAAAAAAAAGACACAACTGTATGAGGTATAATTCTTATGCTTGGTTGCCAGTTATATCATGCCCTCTAGATTAAGGGTAGATATGGAGTCATATTCTTTCAGACACAAAATAATACCCCCATTTTTTGCCTTCTTTCTCATTCCTGCCCTCGGGATCTCTCTATAAACTTGTAGGTTCTGAATTCTCACATTCTTCAGCTTATTTTCTAGACTGTGGCTCATTTTCTAGACTAACTTCTGTTCTGTCTTGGTGGTTAGTATGCAGTCATTCACTTTAGAAATTCATTAAAATCACTTCTGTTCTCATGGCCCCATTTCTCAATCTTTTTGCTATTTTCAGTTTATACTATATTTATTCCTTTACTATCATTTCAATGAGTCCTCAGGAGGCACAAGGGATATAAATCTGTATTAAGTCTATCATTTTAACCTGTAAATCTCCTATAAGTGTTTTGTAAAAATTATTTTATCATTCTGATATTATCATAGTATTAAAAATCCATGTGGAATCATTTACTATTCTTTTCCTTGCATTAAATTAAAAATGATAATCTGTCCTTTTTTAGATGATAATGAAGAACATCCAATAGGATGTTTAACACCTGTCACTTTCTTTTATGTAATCCTTTTCAGCATTTTATTCATTTCTTTGGTTCATTCTGTTGTCTGAAATGGAAAACACCTGGCCACCCACAAGAACAAAGATGGGAATTATAAAATGTTTGTTTTGTAATTTTAGTGGTTATATACCTTAAAGGGGGTGCATGGGCCAAGGGTGTTTAAATATGTAATGCAGACAGTATGGAACAGAACCTGCCCATTGGGGTCTTTCCTTTCAGCTAATGAGTTCACTGGCCACAAAGCAGAATCATTTATGTTTGTGTTTGAGTCACCCCTTATTCACCCCATTGGTGAGGGATTCTTATCCTAAGATTATAGTGAAGGTTGAGCACATGACACCCAACACTGGACTGCTGAGAACCACAAAATGTTTTAGTCACATGTACTCACAGCCTGGAGGAGGATATAGTATACTGTGCAGGGCCACATGAGTGTTGTCTTTGGCAACAGAGTAAATAATCAGGAGCTGTGGCAAGCAGGTTTCATAGCAACAATATGGTGAGTGCTCTCTGGTTACCAAAGGAGGGTGTGGTTAGCTTGTTTGAATAATTCTGCTGGCTGGCAGGGAACTGAAACTGCTACTCAGGTAGAAACAAAAACTGTACCTGGTTTGTTTGATAAGGAGAGTTGTTTGGGTAGGGGAACATATTTTTAGGGTAGAATGGGGAGGGGAACTTGCACCTAGGCCATTTGAGGGCTTTTCCAATTTTACCAGATGTCAAGGCAGGACATAATATCAGACCTTAATTTTAGGCCTTAAGCCACAGTGTGCTCCATATGTTAATAAATAATTTT
This sequence comes from Meles meles, assembly GCF_922984935.1. NCBI lineage: Eukaryota > Metazoa > Chordata > Mammalia > Carnivora > Mustelidae > Meles > Meles meles. The sequence continues at coordinate 76,368,937 of NC_060074.1, forward strand.
TAGGTGACAACATTAAGTATGATATTATTTTGTTTCCTGTTATACTTAAATTTATCAGTTTTGTTTTCTGAGTAGGTGTATGCTACACATTTTTTTTTTAAGATTTTGTTTATTTATTTGAAAGAGAGATATCACAAGTAGGCAGAGAGGCAGGCAGAGAGGGAGGGGGAAGCAGGCTCCCTGCCGAGCAGAGAGCCCAATGCGGGGCTTGATCCCAGGACCCTGGGATCATGACCTGAGCCGAAGGCAGAGGCTTAACCCACTGAGCCACCCAGGCGCCCCTATGCTACACATTTTTAAGAAGTCTTCAATCTCTAGTAGTGTAACCCTATGAAGAGGTAGAGTTTCCTAAAATATCTAGTGAAGATTTTCCAGACTGAATGACTTGCCTCAGTGTTAACCACGTATAAACTGCATTTATGGCATTAAATAGATTAAGAGGTGTGAGTGACCCATCCTGGCTACCCTCGCCATTGAAATCAGAGTAATTGAACTCAAGCTCTTTGAGAAATAAAATTTCCTGTTCTATTTTTTTGTCATTTTTAAAAATTTTATTTTATTTTTTCAGTGTTCCAAGATTCATTGTTTATGCACCACACCCCGTGCTTCGTGCAATACGTTCCCTCCTTAATACCCATCACCAGGCCAGCTCTTTTTTTTTTTTTTTTAAGATTTATTGATTTGAGAGAGAGAGAGAGAGAGTGAGTGAGTGCAGTGGGGAGGAGCAGAGGGAGAGAGCAGATCTCAAGCAGATTCCCCGATAAGTGAGGAGCCTGACATAGGGCTTGATCCCACAGCCTTGAGACCATGACATGAGCTGAAATCAAGAGTCAATGCTTAACCTATTGAGCCACACAGGTGCCCCTTTCCAGCTCTTCTTGAGATAATTGTTCAGACTTATTGATGCCTTAGTTATATACTAATAAATTTTGGAGACAGTCTATTACAAATCTTATAAGTACTGGGAATTCTGAGCTTTGAGAGGAAGGGAGATTTGTTAGGTAAATGAAAAATAATTTAAATAGAATAATATTTGGATTAAGTCTCAATCATCTATTTTAATGATGAATGGAAACACTTCTGAATGAAACTCTGTTTTAACAATGGACAAGTAAATTCAACTGCAAGCTTAGGAACTATCATTCAGAGAAGGAAAATCAACAAGATCGGAAAACTGGCATTGGGGAAAGAAAATTGGATTGTGAGTCAGAAGGCCTTAGAACATCAAAAGAAATGAAATCTTGCCATTTGCGATGACGTGGATGGAACTAGAGGGTATCATGCTTAGTGAAATAAGTCAATCGGAGAAAGACAACTATCATATGATCTCCCTGATATGAGGACGTGGAGATGCAACATGGGGGGTTAGGGGGGTAGGAGAATAATAAATGAAACAAGATAGGATTGGGAGGGAGACAAGCCATAAGTGACTCTTAATCGCACAAAACAAACTGGGGGTTGCTGGGCAGAGGTGGGGTTGGAGAGGGGGAGAGGGGTTACGGACATTGGGGAGGGTATGTGCTATTGTGAGTGCTGTGAAGCGTGTAAACCTGGCAATTCACAGACCTGTACCCTTGGGGATAAAGAAACATTATATGTTTATAAAAAATAAGAAATAGGGCGCCTGGGTGGCTCAGTGGTTTAAGCCGCTGCCTTCAGCTCAGGTCATGATCTCAGGGTCCTGGGATCGAGTCCCACGTCGGGCTCTCTGCACTGAAGGGAGCCTGCTTCCCTCTCACTCTCTCTGCCTGCCTCTCTGCCTACTTGTGATCTCTCTCTGTCAAAATTAATAAATGAAACAAGATGGGATTGGGAGGGAGACAAACCATAAATGACTCTTAATCTCACAAAACAAACTGGGGGTTGCTGGGGGGAGGTGGGATTGGGAGAGGGGGAGCGGGCTATGGACATTGGGGAGGGGAGGCGAACCATAAGAGACTATGGACTCTGAAAAACAACCTGAGGGTTTTGAAGGGTCAGGGGTGGGAGGTTGGGGGAACAGGTGGTGGGTGATGGGGAGGGCACGTTTTGCATGGAGCACTGGGTGTTGTGCAAAAAGAATGAATACTGTTACGCTGAAAAAATTAATAAAAGGGGGAAAAAAAAAAAAAAAGAAAAAGAAAATAAAGCAGTTGCATGCAGCACTCTGGAAAAAAAAAAAATCTTTCAAAATAAATAAATACACAAATAAGTACATAAATAAAATTTTAAAAGTTTAAAAAAAAAAAAAAAGAAGAAAAAAAAAATTAATAAATAAAATATTAAAAAAAAATAAGAAATAATAATTAAAAAAAGGCCTTAGAACTTGTTTTGAGATCTGACTTAGAATAGGTTACTGAACTTTGTTTCGGTTTCTTTCCATACCTACAAAATGAGGAATAAACCAAAACAAACTCATAGCTATGATCCAACTCTAAAATTTAGTAATCTGAGAAATCCCTGGACTCTAACATTTTATGATCATGTCAGAGACAACATTTTCACAGTGCTCAGGACATCTGCATTCTATTAGAATTCATATCAGTTTCCTTTGCCACTTACATTATCTGTTTATGTGGAACTTTTCTCCCAATGGCTATCCCTCTTGTAAATTCAATAAAAGTCTAACAGGAGTGCCAAAGCATAAACACACTAATAAACGTTTTAATGTAGTCACCTTGTTAATTTTCAGAGAACACCATAAAGAAGTCATAAAATACACTCCTCAGTTAAGAATGCTGTCGGCCAGTGGCAAGGACATTACTCCCTGTTATGTTAGAAACATCTTACCAGCAGCTAAAAAGAGAATGAAGTATTTTTGTAGTGGTACTTAATAGAAAAGGTATGCAAAGTGTCTTGGAAAATTAGAAAGAATCATAAGAATAAAATCAATTTCTTTGTTAGCTAGCGAACTAACTACCTAACTGACTTCAAATATAATTTAGGTTGTATTAACCATAGTCTTTTCATTGGTCTCACAAAATCCCCATGGATGTTTGCCCCTTAATCAGGGAAAATAATAGTAATAGTAATAATAGTCCTGATAGCTAATATGTATTGAGTACTTCCTAGTCAAAATGCTTCATATGTATTAAGGCATTTAATCTTCATAACTCTATGATATTGACAGTATTAACCATATTTATTTACATGTTAGAAATCTAGAACAGGAGTGTAACTAACTCAGAGTCACAGAACTAAAGGTTAAGGAATGAGGCTATGATCTGAATTTGGATTTCACAGATGGCATACTAACCATTACATGGAAGTGCATGGAAGATAATTGTAGAAGTTACAACCAAAGGGCAAGCCAGTATACCCAACAAAATGAGCAGAGGTAGAAAAGAGAACTCGAATATAAGTAGAAAAGGTAGATCATAATATTCCATGTGGGGCTTGAGAAGAGAGCAATAATTTCCTTCCTTTCTCTTTGGTTTTCCTAAATGTAGATATCACAGTACAGGCAGGTGGGGGCTTTGAGAGGCAGAGGAAAGATTTAAGGGAGATTTGGTGTTGACTGTATTGTGGGGGAGATATGGCACATACTGTTTGTTGCCCTATCAGCAACCATCTGCTCCTTCCTTGCTGGCAGTCTGCCTCCCATGAGAGAATCTGAAAAGGCTAAAAAAGGCTGAAAGGGAACATTTTTAAACTACAGGTTCAATTCTCTAATAGATGTAGGGCTCTGGGGTGTTATCTATTTTTAATTCAGTAAGCTCTTATAGTTTTTATCTTTCAAGGTTTTGTCCGTTTCATCTCAATTTTATAGTTCATTGGCATGCGGTTGTTCATAATATTCCCTTATTATCCTTTTAATATCTGTAGGTTGTATAGTCTTCTTCCCTCTTTCATTCCTGTTATCAGTAATTTGTGTTTCCTCTCTCCCTTTCATCAGTCTGGCTAGAGGTTGGTTAACTTTACTGACCTTTTCAAAGGGTGAATTTGGGGTTGTATCAGTTTTCTCGATTTTCGTTCTGTTTTGTATTTTACTTATTTCTGTCCATAATTTTACTTTCTTCTTTCCACTTATTTTGAGTTTGTCACTCTTTTTCTAATTTGTTAAGGTGAAAATTTTGATATTGTATATGAGGGCCTTCTTGTTTTCTAATATAATTAGTGTTTTACATATCTCTAAGGACTACTTTAGCTACATCCCACAAATTTTGATAATGTGATTCCTAAAATATCACTCAGTTAAAAATATTTTCTAATATTCTTTGTTTTTATTTTATAATGTAAAGTTTTAATCTACCTGGAAAACATGTTATCTATAAGTTCATAAGCACTTAATAACATAACCTCAACATAAACAAAGTACAGATCTGTGTGTGTGTGTATCACTATATCAAGAAACTGCATAATACATACTCTTAAGCAAACAAGGAATATATCCAACAATTATCCATAATATATAAAAACAAAAGGAGATAGAACAGATGAAATTTGTCTCTGATATCATTTCAAGACACTTTCCCCTTCCCACAGAACTCAACACCCCAAGCCCCAACTCTAGATACATATTATATGCTCAAGTTCTCAATTTTTAGTAATAGAACATTACAATACACCTTGTATTAGAAGAATACAAGGTGTATTCTTCATGATTTCTTTGATCCATGGATTCAAATAGGTGATTTAATTTTTATATATTTGGTGCTTTTTTGGTTATAGTTCTTATTTAATTTCTTGTGGTTGGAGAATATAGCCTGTAAAGTTTTAGTGTTTTGAAATTTATTGAAACTTGCTTTATAGCCTTGCTGTGGTTTATCTTGGTACTCATGCCATGTGCATTTAAGAAGAATGTATATTCTGCAATTGTTAAGTGTAGTGTTTTAAAAATGTTAATTAGATTAATGTGCTTGATAATGTCATTGAGAGATTCTTTACTGATTTTATTTCTTTAGTTATTGTATCTATTACTAAAACAGATGTGTTAAAGATTCCAGTTATGATTGTGTATTTGTGTATTTCTACCATTATTTCTGTTTTTGTTTTATATATTTTCAAACTCCATTTGAGGTACATGGATATGTATAACTGTTATAGCTTCCTGATGTATTGACTCCTTTATTATTATGAATAGACTCTCCTGTCTGTAATAATGTCTAGTTTTCAAGTTGTTTTTGTATTAATATTGTCATTCTCACTTTCTTAATCTTATTGTTTGACATAGCATGTCTTTCTCCAATATTTTATGTTTCTTATTTGTGACTTTTTTGTCTATTTATATCTAATACAAATATCTAATATTTGTGTATTTTTGTCTCTTGAAGTAACATGTGGATGATTCTGACAAACTCAGACTTCTGTTAAAATTTTTATTCCATTTCTATATAAAACAATTTTTGATATTGCTTATTTAGGTCTGTCATTTTGCTTTTTGGTTTTTATTTCTCTCATCTCCTTTGTTCTCCATTTGTTTCTTCTTCTGCTTTCTTTTGTTTTAATTAGATATTTCTTAAGTTTTTTTTTTTTTTTTTTTTAATTTTTTTTTTTATTTGCCAGAAAGAGAGATCACAAGTAGACAGAGAGGGAAACAGGCTCACCGCTGAGCAGAGAGCCCGATGTGGGGCTCGATCCCAGGACCCTGAGATCATGACCTGGGCCGAAGGCAGCGGCTTAACCCACTGAGCCACCCAGGCGCCCCTAATTAGATATTTCTATTTTAATTATATAATTGGATTTTTAGCTCAATTTCTTTGCTTTCTCATAGTAGTTGCTCTGAGGAGTACAATATGCCTCTTAAATTTATTCCACTCTATTTAAAGTTAATATCCAAATACTTCAAGTCTTATAGGAACTTTGAGGCAAGGTGCTATAATTAGTCCCCCTTTAATGCTACTGTGTTCATATGTGCCCATTATAAATCCATTAATATAATGTTTTATTTTATTTTTTAAGGTTTTATTTTTTTATTTGACAGAGAGAGAGAGAGAGCAGCAGAGGGAGAGGGAGGAGCAGGCTCCATGCTGAGCATTGAGCCTCGTGTGGGACTTGATCCCAGCCTAGATCATGACCTAAGCCAAAGGCAGATGCTTAACTGACCGAGCCACCAGGCACCCCATATAATGTTTTATATTTGGCTCTAAACATTATCTTTTGAAGAAGTTAAGGAAAGAAAAAATATATAGTGCTTATTTTTTTTTTAAGATTTTTATTTATTTATTTGACAGACAGATCACAAGTAGGCAGAGAGGCAGGCAGAGAGAGAAGGAAGCAGGCTCCCTGCTGAGCATAGAGCCCAATGCGGGGCTCAATCCCAGGACCCTGAGATCATGACCTGAGCCAAAGGCAGAGACTTTAACCCACTGAGCCACCCAGGTACCCCTATAGTGCTTATTTTTAATCACATATTTATAACTTCTGGAGTTCTCCAATCCTTCTTGTGGTTCCATGTTTTCCTTCAGACTAAAGAACTTTATCATTTTCTGTAGTTTGAACTGAATGGCAATACTTCTTTCATTTTTTAAACTCCCCCTAAAAATCTTTTCACTTTCTTTTTAGAGTGGTAGTTTTGATAGTCTATTCTAGTTGACTTTTTTTTTCTTTAACACTTTGAATAAATATTTCTCATGTCTTCTGGATTTCACAGTTTCTGAGTCAGTTTTTTTGCTTCATATACTTTGAAGTTGTTATTATGTGCATAAAAGTTTGGATTGTTATATCCTCTCGAAGAATTAATTCATTTATTGTTATGAAATAATTTTTATGCCTGGTACAATTCTTTGCTCTGAAATCTATTTTGTTTTATATTCAAAGAATAATTCCAATTTTCTTTTGATTACTATTAGCATATCTCTTTCCAGCCTTTTACTTTTAACCGATCTGTGACCTTATATTTATAAAGTGGGATTCTCTATATGCAGGCAGCATATACTTGGGTCTTGTTTTATTTTTAAATCAATAGGCGAATTTCTACCTTTTACTTTCTGCCTTTAGATTACTTATATTTAATGTGATTACTGTTCCTTCAAATACTTTTAGACAGTTCTTACCCTAGCCTTGGGTAGTTTTCTCAAATGCATGAACTGATCTTTAATCAGCTAAAGATCCAAGGCAATACTCTATAGATCTCCGGAATTTCCAGTCTGTGGAGTGCTTTCCTCTTTGGTGCTATGTTCTGCAAACTCTAGCAGTCTTGGTCTGCTCAGGCTTTCAACTTCAGAGAAGCTCTATCTAGATTATCTTTCCCTGTGCTGCAGCCTCATATCTCTCTTCAGGCTACTGCCTGAATGAACAATAGGGCTCACTTTTTTATTTTCAAACTTTTGGGAATTATTATTCTATATTAAATGATGTCCATATTTTGTCTGAATTTTTGTTATTTCTTTTGTAGAAACATTTTTATTAATATGTTAATGTATTATTTGTTTTAGGGGTACAGATCTGTGATTCATCAGTCTTACACAATTCACAGCACTCACCATAGCACATACCCTCCACAATGTCCATCACCCAGCTATCCTATCCCTTCCACCCACCTCCCCTCCAGCAAACTTCAATTTGTTTCCTGAGATTAAGAGTCTCTTATGGTTTGTTTCCCTCTCTGGTTTCATCTTTTTTCATTTTTCCCTCTCTTCCCCTGCGATCCTCTGTCTTGTTTCTCAAATTCCTCAGATCAGTGAAATCATATGATAATTGTCTTTCTCTGACTGACTTATTTTGCTTAGCATAATACCCTCTAGTTCCATCCATGTCGTTGCAAATGGCAAGATTTCAGTTGTTTCATGTGGAGGATAGATCCAACTTTTGTTACTCTATCTCAGTCAGAAATGGAAGCCCAAAGATTAACTATTAAGATCCAACTTTAACTATTTTAACTATTAGATCCAACTTTTGTTACTCTATCTCAGTCAGAAATGGAAGCCCAAATATTAACTATTAAAGGGTCCCTCCAACCTTGAAGATTCAAAAAAAAAAATAACAAAAAAAAAACAAAAAAAAAAAAATGGACTTCCAGAAATGGAAGTCCTAGTTAATCTAAATTCAAGAAGTAAAAACATAAGCATAGGCAGTCCAGTTGTCAGGTCTGTTATTTTTTTTTAAATTTCTTAAAGTAATCTCTCATTGTATTTTTAGATTTACTTACTTTTTTGTGATATAATATAAATACTATAAAGTACGTAAAACTTAATGTACAGCTTGATAAATTTTACATATGTATAATTTTATGTATAATTTATGTATAATTTATGTATAAATGTAGGAAAACACCAGGATCAAGATACAGATCATTTCTGTTACCCTCTCTCACACCCCTTCCTAGTTAGTACACATCATCCCTGCCCTGCAGAATTAGCACTATTTTAACTTCAGTCACCATAAAACACTTTTACTGTGTTCAAACTTCATATAAATGGAATTATATGTTATGTACCATTTTGTGCACGGCATCTTTCACCCATGATGGTTTTGAGATCTATCTGTGTTGTATGTATCAGTAATTCATTTACTTTTTATTGCTGTATAGCATTCTAGCATATGAAATTGTAATGATTTATTTATCCCCTTTCTTGTTGATGGGTATTTGGATTGTTTCCAGTTTGGGATTTTCTGAATAATTTTGTTATGAATATTTTTGTAGTCAACTATTATTGTAGTAACGTTTTTCTAGGTGAATCAAGAAAAGGAACAAGAAAACCTTTCATTGAAATTAGTAATTGGTAGTTGTTATGCCATTTAGAATCATTTACTCTGAAATATCTATTTATAGAGCATTTCTGCATTTCTCCATTATAATCATCATTTACATTGTACACAACATGACTCAAATTATTACATATTTTGAACTAATCTCCAAAGAAAGATTTTTTAAATGGTAATTAGTACATGCCATCCTGTTAACCCTAATGTAATCTGAGTTAATTGGTAAAATTAACTTTTTATTAATACTATAGACTAACCTTTGCTGATCACTTATTAGGTACTGTTAATGTTAAAGATATTTTTATTTTCACAACAGTCTTAGAAAGTAGAAAATATTATTCTCCTGTAACTTGTGAAATAACTGAGACAGATAAGTATTACGTGAGTTGTCCTAGATCACACAGCTAAGAAGTAGTGTTGCTGGAATTCGGATCCAAGTGTCAGTCTGGCTTCAGTGTCTGAGATTTCCTTATGAAAGGATTCCTGGAGCACCTGGGTGGCTCAGTCAGTTAAACATCTGCCTTGGGCTCAGGTCATGATCCCAGCGTCCTGGAATTGAGTCCACATCATTCTCTCTCTCCCTTTGCCGCTCCCATTGCTTGTGCTCTGTTTCTGTCTCAAACAAATAAATAAAGTTTTTAAAAAAATAAAGAATTACTGATAGCTACTGATAGAAGAGGGATAGCTAATTTATATGTATTTATTGAACTTTCTCAATTATTAGCATATCCTATTATGATTTTTTTTTAAATATTTTATTTATTTGACAGAGAGAAATCACAACTAGGCAGAGAGGCAGGCAGAGAGAGGAGAAAGCAGGCTCCCCGCGGAGCAGAGAGCCCGATGCGGGGCTCGATCCCAGAACCCTGGATCATGACCTGAGCCGAAGGCAGAGGCTTTAACCCACTGAGCCACCCAGGTGCCCCCCTATTATGATTTTTGATTATTGAGTTAGTACTTTTAAATATAGAACATATCATATTTCAAAACTCATGTTTCAGCAATAGGGTTATGTCAATGAAAATGTTACACACTTGCTCACAAAGCAGTTCTTTTTAGTGTTCCAGAGATTGTGATATATGGATGTCAGTCTTTAATAGCTTTTATGCATCTTCAGTCAGGCTATGCTGGTCTAAATCAGTCTTGATTATGACATCTTCAGGCATCATCACCACCCACAATGAATCCCTCTTAACCAAATGATTTTTTATGAGGAAAAAGTAATAAACCAATATTATTTCTCGAAGACTTTTCAGCTTTATAACATGACTAATTTTAGTTCCTATGAAATTACTAAACATTTCTCTATGAAAATCACTTAATATTGTGGTCTTGTTCTTTCAATTTAATTATTAGTTTATTGTAACAATAATATAATAATTATGAAGGACAGATAGGAAGGTAAGCACATACTAATTTCTTATGAGACTGGCAGCATGATGATTATAGAAATAGCAAATGAAGCTCTTGTGATGCAGGAAGTCCATTACTAGGATATAGTAGGATATAGTTCATAAAGGCATTTATTTCAACTGCACCTGTTAGTCAAACTGCTTCTATCAGCATTCAAGCATATGTTTTCCAAGGTTATGTTTAGGCCATTTAAGTGTTCTCTAAGGGAAGGCTTAAATTACAAATGCCTAAGCTGATCTTGAAGAACAGACTCACACAAATAAATTCAATATAAGTTGGTTTGAGCTTTACACCTAAAAGACATGATTAATAGTTCGGTGAATTGTAAGAGAACAATTTAAAATTATCAGTGACTTAGGCAATGATCAAGCACTAAAATTGAACATAAGTAAGTAAGAATCATAAGGCAAATTTAGTAAGTGAATGTAAATTTAGAATGAAATAATATTTCTACTTAAGGACCTTTTCTTCCAAGGAGAGATAAAAGAGGGAAATACAAAGAGATAAAAAAGGTGGACGTGACATGAAGAATTCTAGACCTATAGAAAGGGTGGTGTGAATTAGTAGAGAGGGGGTTGGATGAAAGAATTAGGATAGCTGGATTTGAGTACTCTTGTCTCTGCCTCCTACTACTCTGTGGTCCTAGTATGTTGCATACCTTGTCTGACAGCTAGTTTCTAATCCACAGAGGATAAGATTGCAGTAAGTAAGTCCTAAAGATCCTTTGATTTGGACCCAGTGGCTGATTTTCCTAAAAATCTTCTCTTGTTGAGAAACCGATTAGAACTCTTGTCATTGAGGATAAAAGGACATAGCTAGTTCTTTAGTCTGTGGGGGGGAAAAATTAGACTTTTCCTATATATGAGGCAAGAAAAACTATGAAGATCATTTCAAATGTATCTTTGAGTCAGATTGATTAGTCTCCTCCATCTACATGGTAACAACTGGACAGTAGGGTCTTATATTACCTGGTACACTTGGAAATTATAGTTGCAAAATTTCTTGAAGCCGTTTTGCTATTGACCTTGTGGAAACAGCCCTAACCTTAGTTAATAGTTTCTGAGTAAGCTGTTGCTGGGCATTATGTTAAAAGTCCATGTTAAATTAAAAATATTTATAAGAAGAATGTTTTAAAAATAATAGTTTTCACCACATTAAAAAAAGGATAAAAATCATATGATTAACTCAATAGATGAAAAAAAAAGCATTTGACAAATATTCAACATCCAAAAACTTTCAATAAAGCAGGTATAGAGGGAACATAGCTCAACATCATATAGGCCATTTATGATAAACTCATACCAAACATCATATTCAATGGTGAAAAACTGAAAACTTTTCATCTAGGATAAGAAACAAGACAAAAATGTCCACACTCACCATTTCTTTACACTAATAAGAAACTATAGAAAGAGAAATTAAGAAAATTCCATTTAGGGGCCCCTGGGTGGCTCAGTGGGTTAAAGCCTCTTCCTTTGGCTCAGGTCGTGATCCCAGGGTTCTGGGATTGAACCCCACATCGGGGGGTTCTCTGCTCAGCAGGGATCCTGCTTCCCCACTCCCCCCACGCCTGCCTCTCTGCCTACTTGTGATCTCTGTCTGTCAAATAAATAAATAAAATCTTTAGGAAAAAAAATGAAAATTCCATTTATAGTTACATCAGAATGAATAAAATATGTAGGGATAAGTTTAACCAAAGATAAAAAACAAGTATATTGAAAATACTATAAAACATTGATGAAAGAAATTGAAGAAGATACAAATACATAGAAAAATATTCTGTGCTCATGGGTTGGGAGAATCAATATTATTAAAATGTCCATACTACCCAAAGCAGTCTATAGAGTAAACACAATTCCTGTCAAAATACCATTGACATTCTCTGAAAACCTAGAATAAATAATCCTAAAATCTGTATGGAAGCACAAAAGACTCCAGACAGCCAAAACAATCTTGAGAAAGAGCAAAAGGAGAGGCATCACAATCCCTGATTTCAAACTATACTACAAAGCTTATAGTAATCAAAACAGCATGGTGCTGGCATAAAAACAGACACATAGATTAGTGGAACAGAAAAGAGAGCCCAGAAATAAACCCACACATATATGGTAAATTAATTTACAAAGGATCCAAGGGAAAAGAATAGTCCCTTCAATAAATGGTCTTGGGAGAACTGGACAGGCACACGCAGAAGAATGAAACTAGACTCTCATCTTACACATACACAAAAACTAACTCAAAATGGATTAAAGACTTGAACATAAGACCTGAAACCACAAAACCCTTAGAAGAAAGGATAGGCAGTAAGTTCCTTGACTTGGCTCAGTCGGGTAAGTGGCTGCCTTCCGCTCAGGTCATGATCCCAGAGTCCTGGGATCGAGTCCCATATCAGGCTCCTTGCTCTGCAGGGAGCCCACTTCTCCCTCTGCCTCTGCCTGCCTCTCTCCTGCCTGTACTCTCTCTTGCCTGTACTCTCTCTATCTTTCTCACAAATATATAAATAAAATCTTTTTAAAAAAATCTGATGCCAAAAATAAAAATAATCAAGTGGGGACTGCATCACACTAAAAATCTTTTTTTTAAATTTTTTTAAAGATTTTATTTATTTATTTGACAGAGATCACAAGTAGGCAGAGAGGCAGGCAGAGGGAGAGGAAGGGAAGCAGGCTCCCCGCTGAGCAGAGAGCCCGACGTGGGGCTCGATCCCAGAACCCTGAGATCATGACCTGCGCCAAAGGCCGAGGTTTTAACCCACTGAGCCACCCAGGTGCCCCATACTAAAAATCTTATGCACAGCAAAGTAAACCATCAACACAATGAAAAGGCAGCCTACTGAATGGGAGGAAATATTTGCAAGTCATATATGTGATAAAGGACTAATTCCCAAAATATATTAAAAACTCACACAACTCAATAGCTAAACAAATAGTCCAGTTTAAAAAAAAATGGATAATGGGGCGCCTGGGTGGCTCAGTGGGTTAAGCCGCTGCCTTCAGCTCAGGTCATGATCTCGGGGTCCTGGGATCGAGTCCCGCATCGGGCTCTCTGCTCAGTGGGGAGCCTGCTTCCCTCTCTCTCTCTCTGCCTGCCTCTCTATCTACTTGTGATCTCTCTCTGTCAAATAAAGAAATAAAATCTTTAAAAAAAATAAAAAAATAAAAACAAAACAAAAAAAATGGACAAAACATCTGAACAGGTATTTTTTCCAACAAAGATATATAGATAGCCAACAGACACATGAAAAGATGATGACATCACTAATCATCAGGGAAATACAAGTTAAAACCACAATGACATATCACCATACACCTGTCAGAGTGTCAGTTATCAAAAAGAAATAATAGGTATTGTGGATGTGGAGAAGAGAGAAGCCTTGTGCTGTGTGGGATGTGAATTGATGGAGCTACTATGGAAAGCAGTATGGAGGTTCCTCAAAAATTTAAAAATAGAACCCCCATATGATCCAGCAATTCCTTTTTTGAGTACCCAAAGAAAACAAAAACACTAACTCAAAAGGATATGCACCCCCATGTTCATTATAACATTATTTATAATAGCTAAGATATGGAAACAACTTAAGTGTCCTTCGGTGGATCAAATGGATAAATAAATTCTGGTGTATATCCAATGGAATATCATTCAATCCATAGAAAATGAAATATTGCCATTTGCAACAACATGGGTGGACCTTGATGGCATTATGTTAAGTTCAGTAAGTCACAGAGAAAGATAAACACCGTATGATCTCTTTTATATGCGGAATTGAATGAACAAACAACTAGAAAACAGACAAGTTCACAGATACAGAAAATAGTTTGGTTGTTTCCAGAAGTAGCAGATGATGGGTGGGAAAAATAGGGAAGGGGATTTAAAGGATAAAGAAGATTCTGGAAGGTGCTGTGGAGCCTCAAAATAATAAAAAAAATACGTATTTTTTAAAGGATAGAGAGGAAAAGGGATAAAAAACCTTTAAGTATGATTAACTCAGAGACTATGAAGTCCTGGGAAAATTAATTTATGGAGCTAAAGCTCATGGTAGGTTGAGGTTTACTGAAGTAGTAGTAAGTATTGAGGCAGTATAATGACGAATTTTTCAGAACTGATCTGACTCAGATGATCCTTCCATCAGGAAATACATATAGCATATTTTATTCTGGCCTAACAAATGTTATCAACAGATTTGTGTACTCTTTGAGTGGTTTCCCCAGGATCATTTTTATCAGAGCATTTTTTGCATGATTAGTGATCTCACTTGACAATTGTTTTCCATTATATTGCATTGTGTTGTCAGTTACTTGGAGAGGCTCCAATTTTTCTTCTTGCATTTGTGGCTGTGAGACCTGAGTCTACCAAAAAATTCCTGAGCATTTTATTGTTGTCATGTATGCACCATCCTTATCAGTAATTAGGAAAAGGAAGTTAAAAAAAAAAAAAACCAAAACAACAAAACAACAACTTTCCTTTGCTAGTAAATCTGAGGTAGGCTAAAACTAATATAAGCTTTGTATGAAAAGGGGGTTTTCTTTCTTCTTTAATCAAAATAACAAGATGTAATTTTATTTTCTAAAAGAGTATTTATTGAGAATCAACCATATAGGCCAAGCATTGTTCTAGGAACAGAGAACCATTTCAGTTAAGGGTTCAGCTGTCTTAAAGTATACACAGTAGTGTAGATTCTATCATTTGTTAAAATACAAAAAGATAATAAAAGAGTCTCAAATAATAAAAAGTGCAAAGAATAACTAGTCTCTAAGTAGGAAGAGCATTGACACTTTCAGATGAGAGCAATCAAGGAAAGATTCTTTGAGGAGGTGACTGTACACCTAAGTGAAAAGAAGAAATGAGCTAAGGCAAGGCCACAGGTAAAGATTTTCAAGCAGAAGATATAGCTGGCATAAAGACCTGGAAGCGTGGAAGAGCTTGAGGGGTGAGAGAAGGTCAGGATAGCTACAGTGTAGTAAGCAAATGCAGAGCATAGATCTCTGAAACTATAAAATAGATATTATAACACTTGCCTCACTGAGTTGTTAAAAGAATGGGAGCATACATACAGGGTGCCGATTCTATGCTGTGAATTACAAACATATTCTCTTGGCCAATGCATGAAAAAGACCTAATATGTCCAGTATATGATTTTTATAATTATGTCATTTTACTCTTGAGTAAGTGAGCAGTTTACAGTTACACTTACAAAACATTTTCATGTGTCTTATGCAATGTATTTCTTAAATTTTTTGAAGCGATGTATAATGTTTTTGGCCAGAATTTTATGTATCTGGTCATTTGCTAGTGAATGTACCATTATCTCTTTATGGCTGATCCTGAATTGTTAGGTAATTATTGTTGAGACTGGTTGTAAAAACCAAGTCAGCTGCTCAGAATCTGAAAGTACCCTTGTCAGTGGAAGTTGCTACTTTTAAATGATAATGCGTGAGTATTTGAAGGATTGCAGTGAATCTTAAATCTGTAGTGAAACAGAGTTATATTCTGGGCAGTGAATCCTAAGTCTATAGTGAAATACAGTTATATCCTGAGAGTTCATATCATTGTAGAGCATGTTATTTTAACGTGTTTGGAATTGCATTATATCAACCTAGAATTTGTAATAGCTTAGAGGCAGAAGGTACTTTAGAAATTACCTAGTCTATTAATTTTACATTTCACAAACTATACTCCAAAGAAGATTTCACTAGATATTAACAAGCATTACACACACACACACACACACACACACACGTTAAAAAGAAGGGTTTTGAAAGTTTTGTGGCTTTCTTTTCCTGTAGGACTTCTCATAGCTTTCATATGTTAATACACATTGTATATTCCCAAATTAAGAAATGACTTACAGTATTTCTCAAACTTATTTAACTAATTACCTTATCCTCACTCCCAACCCATGAACATTTTTAAATATCTTATTTTACTAGCATTTCATGGAACACAATTTGGAAAAAGATGTTTTCTTTTTTTATAAAATGCAGGGGGAGACAAACCATGAGAGACTGTGGAGTCTGAGAAACAAACAGGGTTTTGGAGGGGAGGGGGGTTGGGTGAACCTGGTGGTGGATATTATGGAGCGCACGTATTGCATGGAGCACTGGGTGTGGTACATAAATAATTTTGGAACACTGAAAAGAAATAAAATAAAATAAAATGAAAAAAAAAACAAAAAATAAAAAACAGAACAAAAATGCAGGAGTCTTCCTGTAGGCATCCTTTACATGTGACTGTTCAACTTTGGTTTGATAATTCTAGTAATGGGGATCTTCCAACCCAGCATGTCCAGATCTTGCCTTATAACTAGTACCCACTTCTTCAATTCAGTTTTTTATAGGCATAACAATAATTAACATTTTTGAGCAGTTATTATTGCTAGAAACTTATGGAAACACTTTGTATGTTAGTTCATTGAATGACAAATCTCTGAGGTAAGGTACTACTGTTGTTCTTATTTACAGATAAGGAATTAGGTATGAAGAAGTTAAATATCTTGCCTAAGGACATAGATAGTAAATAGAAGGACTAAGATTCAAACAGAGGCACTCTGGCTCCAGAGCCCAAGTTCTTAACCACTATTGTGGAAAAAATATAGTCTCATCTAGAGCATTTTGAGTATTAGCAATGCATTTCAATGCAATTCATATACCTCAAGTCCATTTTGCTTGTATGAGTTTCACTCAGGTTTACATACTAGGTCTAGCACTTCTCCACATGACAGCTTTATCATCTCTTCTGTAAGTCTCTCTTAATCATCCCCAGTTCTTTCAGCCCTTCTTCAAAATGATGTACTTTTCCAAACTACCCCCTAGTCCAGTGTTCCAGTTTGACACTTTTTCTATTAAAATTCTCTTTCTGGGGGCACCTTGGTGGCTCAGTGGGTTAAGCCTCTGCCATCGCCTCGGGTCATGATTCCGGGGTCCTAGGATCAAGCCCCGTGTCGGGCTCTCTGCTCAGCGGGGAGCCTGCTTCCCTCTCATTCTCTCTGCTTACTTGTGATCTTTCTCTGTCAAATAAATAAATCTTTTTTAAAAAATTCTCTTTCTGATATTAAAAAAAAAAAGAATGTACACTTTGGAATCTGAGCCAGACAGAGGTGCTTGCCCACTGCTTCCTTAACTTGTATTGACAGAGCTCAGATTTCCTCCGTTGTAAAACGGGGCCTCTGATACGTATTTTACATACTGGCTGTGAGGATTAAATGGGATGATGTGTATTTAGGACATATTTATTGGGTCTGATGCAGGGTAGGCAGTGCAATAAATGCTGATTCTTCTTTTGCTTTGGTATGCCAATCTGGGTCATATATGTGGGCTCCTGGCCAGGTTTTATTTTTACTCTGCACCTACCCATCATCCTTTCCAGTTCAGTGTCTTCCCTGAAAGGTGAATGCATCTCCTGATCTTTTGCTTAGCGATTCCCTAACTTTATAATGACCTTTCTTTTCTCTTATCCCCAAAACATGGAGGATGTGAAGGCTGCTGTGTGTAGGCTGAATAATGACCACCTGAAGACATACATATCCTAACCTTCAGAACCCGTGAAAATATTATTTTATGTGACTAAGGAACTTTGCATGTCATTAAACTTAGGATCTCGAGATGGAGAAATTATCCTGGATTATCTGAATGGGTCAGTATAATTTAAAGGATCCTCAAAAGAGGAAGATAGTAGTTAGATTTCAAGAAAGGATATATGGAGGAAAGCAGAACTCAAAAATTAGGGTGACATGCATGAAGATGAAGTAGGGGGTCATGAACCAACCAATGTAGGCAGCTTCTAGAAGCTGAAAAAGAGTAGAAAACTAGTTTTCTCTAAAGCTTCCAGAAGGAATGCAGCCCTGTGGACACATTTTCGACTTTGTGACCTTCAGAGGTGTAAGATAATAAAGTGTGTTAATCCACTCAGCTTGTGGTAATTTTTTACAGTAGCAGTAACAAACTTACACACTGTATGACCATATGGCAATTAACTCTTTTAAGGCTCAGTTTCTTGTCAGGATTGTAGGGTAGTTTGAATATAATGCACAGAAAAACTCTCTACAATGTTCCTAGTACATAATAAACACTTAATAAGTGATAGAAGCAGTAATAAAGGAAATAATGGAAGTGTTAACACTTTTACTATTAATTGGACCCATATGTAAGTCCAGCATCACCAAAATTTGAGACCAGGAGTCTTTGTATAGTATTATTATAGCTTCTGGGTTTATTCATTTAAAATATTAGTCATATGTCATCTCTTTTCTTAAAACACTCTTAATAGCTTTTCCCATATCAAAGTAATATTTAAGACATAGCGTGGTTTATAAGGTCTTACAAAATCTGGCCTTTGTATCCATAGGCACAGGTGAGTCCTCTCTGCTCCAACCACTCTGAACCTCCTTATCTCAGGATCATTCATTTAATATTTATTCTTCTTAGAGTATAGGACCACCTCCTTCTAATAACTGAGGTCAGCCAAAATATCTCTTCTTCAGAAATGCATTCTTTGATTGCACCAGTTTATGTTGTCCAGGGGCTATACACTCTTTCTCATATTCCCATTTTTTTGACTTCATCACATTTCTCTTTATCTCAAATTGCAATATATCTGCCTGTGTTTACTTGTTTACTATCCACCTGCCCTGCTTTATTCACGATGTATACTCTGTGAATACAGGAAATTGTCTATCTTATTCATTCCTGTAGGTCCCTATACTTTACTAGAAACCTGAGGTATCCAAAAACAAATAAGCATGAGTAATAGCTAGCTTCTAGTTCTTGTGACAGTTCTATTCTACTGAATACCAGATTTCTGTATGGTAGTCATTTCCCCATACATGGTTTGAGAGAAGCTCTCCCACCTGTTAATGGTTGGGATCTCTCAACATCAACTAAAAATCCTAATGTGGCTTTATATAATCTCCAAGTCCTGGCTTTTCACTCTAGTTTATCTTTAATTTATTAAGCCCTGTATCTTAAGGGTTAAAATTCCAGCTACCATGTTCTTAGTAATATCTCTTACTCTAAGCTTCCTGTTAACTATTTACAAGTAAAATGTCTGCTCATTTCAGATAACCTAAACCAGTTGCACTGTTTATTTTATTTTTAAATTTAATTTTATTTTTTCAGTGCTCCAAGATTCATTGTTTATGCACCACACCCAGTACTCCATGCAATATGTGCCTTCCTTAATACCCACCACCAGGCTTACCCACCCCACCCCCGAGCCTCCTCCCTTCCAGATCCCTCAGTTTGTTTCTCAGAGTCCACAGTCTCTCATGGCTTGTCTCCCCTTCCAATTGCCCCCAATTCATCTTGGTTCTTTCCACAGTTTGGCGACTATGATCATTGCTGCTATGAACGTTGCGGTGCATATGGCCCTTCTTTTCACTACATCTGTATCTTTGGGGTAAATACCCAGTAGTGCAATTGCAGGGTCATAGGGAAGCTCTATTTTTAATTTCTTAAGGAATCTCCACACTGTTTTCCAATGTGGCTGCACCAACTTGCATTCCCACCAGCAGTGTAAGAGGGTTCCCCTTTTTCCACATCCTCTCCAACACTTGTTGTTTACTGTCTTGTTGATTTTGGCCATTCTAACTGGTGTAAGGTGGTATCTCAATGTGGTTTTAATTTGAATCTCCCTGATGGCTAATGCTAGCCATTTGTATGTCTTCTTTGGAGAAGTGTCTGTTCATGTCTTCTGCCCAATTTATCTGTTTTGTGTGTGTTGAGTTTGAGGAGTTCTATATAGATCTTCGGTATCAGTCCTTTCTCTATAGTGTCATTTGTGAATATCTTCTCCCATTCTGTGGGTTGTGTCTTTGTTTTGTTGACTGTTTTCCTTTGCTGTGCAAAGCTTTTTATCTCGATTAAGTCCCAAAAGTTCATTTTCACTTTTGTTTTCTGTTTAAAACTTAGGGAGAGTATTTGCCCTACAGTTTAGAATAGTCATCTTATCACACTCTATATTCAGGTATTATTATGCCTTTTCATATGTAATGTAAGAATCTCATGACAATATGCTTCCAAATTCTTTCTTTTACTTTTTTTGCTATTATTGTTGTACATTTTACTTTAACTTACAAGCCCCGAGAAGAGTATTATTACTTTAGAGAATTAATTTTTTTGTTGCAATTAAAAATAAGAAAAACAATATTTATTTACCTTTGTTCCTTTTTCAGCGATCTTTCTTTCTTTGTGTATATGCAAGTTCTGATGTAATAATATACTCTCTGCCTGAAAGAACATCTTTTAATATTTCTTTTAGTGTAAGTCTCCTGGCGATGAAATATCTCTAAGATTTTGTTTTACTGAGATACTCATTTTTGCTTTCATTTTTTGAAAGATATTTTCCTAAGGTTTAGGATTCTGGGGTTGATAGGGTTTTCTTTCAACAAATTAAAGATGTCACTCCATTCATTGTCTTTTGTTTGTATTGTTTCTGGCAAGTAGTCTGCTTTAATTTCTTTATTTTTTGATTGTAATATGTCCTTTTTTTTTCTTGTCTGCCTTCAAAATTTTCTCTTTATGGCTCACTGCAGTTTGACTATCATATGTGATGTATCTTGTGTTTTGTTTTAACTTTTATTTTGTTTCATTTTTAATTTAGTTCTTCTCGCAGTTCTCTTAAGTTTCTTGGATTTGTGGTTGGATGTATTTCATAATTAAAAAGAAATTTGGCTTTTGTCTCTTCAAATATTTCTTCTGGTCTCTTCTTGCTCATCTTTTTGATGACTCCAGCTATACATGTATTAGACCACTTGATATCCAACAGTGTGATACTCTGTTTTATATTTTTTTCATTCTTTTCCTTTTTGCTTCAGTGAGAAGAATTTATATTGATCCATCTTCAGGTTCAATGATTCTTAAGTCATGTCAGATCTACTGATGAGCCTGTCATGATAGGTCTTGTCTCTTTTCTAAAAGTCCTGATCTGCTTATGTATGATTTTTGCCTTCTCCTCCTGAGCTTTTAACATATTAATCAGTTAACTTTGCAGAACTAATGTGATGGTTTGAACATCTGGGCCATCTCTGAGATTGGTTCCATTTATGGGTTTTATTATCTCTTGATGATAGTTTACTTTTTATTCCTTACTGGTATTTCTTATATTTTTTACTTGCATATAAAACATCAAGTATAACAGTTGAAATTGATATAAATATTATTTATACCCAGAAATGGGCAGATGTGTTCTTCTTGGATCAGATCAATGGTGTAGGGGATTAGGTCAATCCACTTAGTGGCTGTGATGAACTTAGTGTTTTATTCTGTTCAAGCTGTTGTAACAGAAATGCCATAAAAATGAGGGGGGTAGTTATAAACAACAGAAATTTATTTGTCAGTTTCAGAGGCTGGAAAGTCCATGAACAAAGTGTTAGCAGATTTGGTATTGTTGAGAATACAACTCCTGGTTCATTGTCAGTGTTTTTTTATTGTGTCCTCACATGGCAGAAGGGGCCCAGGATCTCTCTGAGGTCTCTTTTATAGGTGTACTAATCCTATTCAGGAGGGCTCCGCCCTTGTGATCTAATCAAGTCCCAAAGGCTCTACCATTAAATACTATACCATTGAGGGTTAGGATTTTGACATAGGAATTTGGGGGAAGAAACAATCAGTCCATAGCCCTTGGGGTTTGTTTGTTTGTTTGTTTGTTTGTTTTTGTTTTGTTTTCCTCCCTCTCTTTTTTTTTTTTTTCCCTTTAATGGCGGGCTGCTATTCCATGTGCTTAGAATGAGGGCTCTGCTGCCAAGGGACATTCTGAGGGTTTGTATGCCATTCTCAACTGGCAGCCATTTTTACACCCTTGCATGGGGTTTTTCTCCATGTTGTGCCCCTCACCCAGTGTAGACTGCCATTGTTTGTCATTCACTGGGGGAATGGTAATAGGTTTCTGTTGTCCTGATCCTAGATGGCCTTGTGCACCTGGATTTTGGTTTTGGGTTTTCTCAGTATTCCTGATTCTACTTTTCCAGACAGTCAAATGCTGCCTTATTTCTGTGGTTAATCTTAGGCAAATGTTTTCTGCCCTTTCCTGAGTGTTAACGGATCACTTTTGCTTGTTACTGAAATAGTATCCTCGGCTCTGGATGCCTTTCTGCTCCTCCCAAAACCTAGACATTTTTTCTGCTTTAGCTTTGCCACAATTGGTCCTTTTCTGTCTCTTAAGACAATGGGTTCTGTCCCACCTTCTTTAATGGTTTCACAGCTTTGCTTAAAGTAAGAGAGGGGGGTTAGTCATCTGCTAATCACCTCCAGGTCTGCTGTGTCTAAGGATTCTCTCTGAATTGCTTTGCTCCACTTTTTTCTCATGAGCACTCAGTGTAGGTTCATCAAAGGGAAAAAAAAAAAAAAGAAACAAACAAAAATAAAACAAAACAGAAACTTTCTGGTGAGTAACAAGAAGAAACCGACATTCCTAAGCTTTTCCAGACAAACACATTAGCCATACTTTCCAACTGTTTGTGAAAACTGTACCTAATTTCCTCTAATCTCACAAAGGTTTTATGGCTACTCTTGACTCCCATAATTTCGCACAAGTGAAGCAGTTCACATGTTCTGTTTGTCTTTGGAGAAGCTCTTCCCTCTTTGGAGTCTGCCAACTTGGTGGCCTTGCGTGTTAGCTCTTTGAATGGTCAACTAAAATTATGATTTTGTAGTTTCTACCTTATTGTTGTTAAGGATTCAATAGCACTTTTTTCCAGCTTTCTGTATACTAAGCAGGAGGCAAACCCATTGAATTTTAAGGCTGGTTCTACCATCATGGAAATCAATCTCCCTTATTTGTGGCTCTGACTTCTTTTCCTCCGAGGCTTTCTCTGTATCCTACGTGCCCCATGTCAGTTACTTTCACAGTTGAAAAAACTTCTATTCTAAAGAGCTAGGGCTCATTGATCAGCTCACAAGATTGTAGTTTCCATTTGGAGGATGCTTTCAGCTTGCAGCTGGCAGGATAAAGACAATTCGGTGTTTAGACTGTTGCAACATGCTTCTTCTTCAGACTCCCTTTGCTGATTCATTTTTCAGGTGTTCATAGTCAGTGGTTTTTCATAATCACATCATCACAAGTTTAATAGAGCAAAATATTTTTTCTGTTTAAAGAAAAAACCTATACATTAAATGAAGACAAATATGATTCTCAATAAAAGAAAAGGGTGCTTTATAATTGAATGCAATAATTTCAAGGGTGATTTTTTTTGAAAGATTGGTCATTATTATATGATTTTTAAAAGCGTTTTTTAAAATACTAATTTTGTCATTTGGACCAGGAATTAGTGCCCAGTAGTGAGAGCCAAATTTAAGAAAAATGTAAGCCAGGAGGTTGTGTCTATTTGGGTCAGAGTCACTATAAGTGTAGAGGTAACAGGTAAAAATAAATCCAATGTCTCAGAAGGGATATATTTTAAAGTAATAATTTAAAAGCATTAACCAGAAAAACTGGCTTTCTTTGACTGGGAAAGAATTAATATAAGGCCAAGGCCACAAATGAATACGCTGTTATTGCAAAAGTACACAGAGATAAACTCATCTCTTGAGGGGTGTTCCCCAACTATGAAGGGATTGTATGGAACAAAGGAATCTTAATAATAATGAGCAATAATCGCCTCTTACAGCTGACCTTTCCCATGAAATCCCCTAAGGACTTAATGCACTTTGAATATTACACCAATCTGAAATAGTAAAGAGGATTGTTAGGCACAGAAAGTATTCTGGATATTGGTAGGCCCCATAAACTGTAACAGAGAGAATTTTTAAAGGCTATCGAGGGATTACAAAGCGAAGTATTACCTTCAAGTATTGGGTAGGTAGCATAAATGAGCACAGCTGGTCTGCTGTAAGATAATAGGAAGTGGTGAGGTTTGAGTGCCCTGTGTAAAAATTTTCAAATATAAATTATAAAAATTGGTTTAGCCAGATTAAATAAGCCTGTAGGCTATGTAGGTCCCCCTTCCTCACCATAACCTCCGCAGTGACATTTTACAAGTAAGGTAACCCAAATGGTCAGTTTCATAATTTAAATCTATATATTTTACTATGTCACATAACAAACTCTTATAAGACATATTTACTTGCCAGCTATAAATTGAGTCTAAATGCTAAGATTACCCTAGGCATTTTTTGTAGCTATGAGTACAGTGATACCCCAAAATCTCCCTTGGATTTAATAAATTATTAAAGCCCTACATAGGTGGTAGTACTCAAATCAGAACAGCATTCGTCATTGAAAGGAGGTTTATCTGACTCACAATGGATCTATATGAATGAGTCAACAAGTTCCTTTCTGCAAGGCTAAATCAGATAATCACAAAGAAAGATGAGTGAAGCAAAGATAAGTCTTTTCTCTCTTCTTGTTCTTGGAAAACATTGGCTCAAGAGGACATGTTTTATCTTACAAGTGTGGTTGTTTAACGTGGTGTAGAATCATGGGAAATATGACTTGCTTCCTGATTTGGCAGAGCACAGGGCACATTTCTATCTATAGGAAGAAAAGCGGCTAAAATGAAGTAAAATAAGGTGTAGAGAAGAAAAGGTCTAGACATAGACAAACCAGGTCAATTCTGTGGCTAGAAGGAATGGAATATTTTGTGCAGTCTTTTGGAGACCAAACAAGTTCCTGGGGTTGGGTAGGTCTGTAAGACTGAAAGCTTTTGTAGAATCCCATTCCGATGGATGCACTGAAGGAAGGTGACACACTTGCATCATTTGCTGTGATCAGTATCTGAGAAGGTAAACCCAGGGGCTGCTTTTATTATTTATAGATTAAACACAACATTATTTTCTGGGACCTCAGCTGCATGAATTCCAATAGTTTAGAAATAAGTAATTAAGAGTTGTATACTGGGAAATCCTTACAGATGTTCTGATATTTTTCTTAACTGAAATCTGTGGGTATGCAGGATTACATAATTGATGGATCACTCTGATTTAGTCCCTTGAGGTCTGAGTTGATTATTATAGCCATAAAAGTTGATTCTATTATTTGATATGGCTGAGTTTTAAAACTTATTATTTGTGTTCCTTTTGAAGCCCCCTTCCAACTTCCTACAGACCTCTATACTGACTTAATTTGATTTTAGCAGAATGTTAAACACGTTCAAACATAAAACAGATGAAACCTCCACATAATAGCTCTTCTACAAATATAAAATCCAAGTAAATGTACTGATTCAGTATATTAAAAAATGATGATCATAATAACATTTAAACAAGATTATAAGATAAATGATATTGCTTTGCTGACATGACATTTCTGGTTGAAATATGAAGAGTACTGATTACATCATAGTCCAGCATCTAACACTACTGTGTACCCTGTGTTGACTCAATTTCCCACAGCTTTCTCTACCCCAAACTAAAATTTATGCTAGAGCACTTCACAGAGCCCTCAGCATCTGTTCACACTCTATAGTCTGAGAATGGCTGGCACATGGGCTGTGGTGCTTGCTCAATGCTTTACACTAATTGTGACACATTTTCAAAGACCCCATGTAAATAAATGAAGAGAGGAAAAGTAAAGCAAATATAGATTGCACTTGTAGAAAAGCAAAATATTACAATAATAAAAAGTGCTTATGGAAACATTTTTTTAATATAGAATTTTCTCATGAGAGTCAAAATATTGAAATGATTGCCCGTGCTCCCTTCTATGCTAGTTTTTTTTTTTTTTTCTTGTAATCATTTTGCTAGTTCTTAGAGAAGAGTCTCGTGGGAAGCTGCTCTGAAATGTTTTTTCAGTCATTCCGTTTATCCCCAGTGGGAAGTTGCTGGCAGCCATGTTGGTGAAAGACCATTTCATCATGAGGGTGGTAAGCTGAGGTCAGTGGGTGGGTTCCAAGCCTGCACTGATTGCTCATTCTGAGAAAGATTATCCAGGGAAATCACTTGTAAATTTTGGGAGCTGGGGAGAATATACCTTGAGATCTTGCCTTAGCTTAACTCCTCTATTATTCTAGCCTCGGTTGATGTTACAGTTTACTGGGATTAAAGACTAATTAAAGACTGAATAGTGTATTTTATAATGCTTCCTAAGACTTGGATGAAAGAATATATGCTTAGCATTTTACTCTTTCATCCATTCAGTGGATTCTTTAGAAGGTAGCCCCACCCAAAGTTAACATTTGTGTATTTGTGTTATGTGTTGTTACTATTAATTAGGAAATTGAGCCAATTCTGACTGATACCACTTCTGTGGTTTTTGCTTAGATACACTGCCCAAGACAGAGTCTGCAGACCCCCTAAGCTTAATATTGTTACAGCTTTTCTTATATAATATTAAAATGCATTTCAGAATATAGAATATACTGGATCTTTTCCTATGGTGTTGACAGTATTTTCTTTTTGGTGGTTTAATGGGTATTTGATAAATAAGGAGAATGGTGATCTCTGAGCCTTAGAATCTGTACATGTTTTGCCATCTGTCTAGAGTCAAAATTATGCAACTCACAAATTTTAGAATGAACTTAACCATAGATATTTCTCTTCTATAATATTCAGTATCATCAAACAAATTTCCATGTGCTTCAGATTTTTTTCATTACCATTAAATTACCATCTACTTATCAAAATGTACTGTTAGAGTACATTAGAATGAAAATATATATGTTTCTTCAAATATAAAGTTACTGGAAGTGAAAAAAATGTTTTATCTATGCAGAATTTGGCACAGCAGTTTTCACAGAGATATTCCTCTCCTTACATGTGACTTCTAAAAGGCTTTTTAAGAACATTCTCTTCTGACTAAATCCCTTTTAAGAGAAGAGCTGACTATCTTTGAACAAACTCTGCGAAGTAGACTTTCTTTCAGAATTTATTGTCCCAAAATTAAAGAAAAATCTTTAACCCTTAAATTCAAGGGTTTTCTTAGATAGTTTTTAATTTAAACTCTGTATGGACTAAAACAATGCACATATTTGAACTAAATTAAATATTGTTCCTGGAATGTCTGAAAATAATGCTATGCCACTGCTCCATTTATCAACTAGGGTTATCCTCATTCTAAGTCACTCTTTATTAGTACGTACATACTAGATATGGTAAGTTAAAGAGGTTAAAGAGGGTGTCAAATTATATAAGGATGTGTTACTGGGTAATAGAATAACCCTATTGTTGATATAAATTGAATAAAAACACTTCAGATGCAGAAGAGGGACAATGATATAGTAAGTTTTTATTTATTTATCATATTCAGACTTACTCTCAAGTGAGACTTTCTTTAAAAATTGCATTAATGAGAAAGAACCATATGGCTTGAGATGGAGATATTGCAAGAGTGGCATAAATCCAGCTGTCCATTTCCAGCACATAAGCATATTTTATTTGCTGTTTAATTGTTTCTAGTAAAAGAATTTGCTTATGTGCTAAGTATACACAAAATATTTCATTTTCTTTTTATATGGTTAATAATGGATAGTCCATCATCATTATTATTTCACATTTACACATCACCCTTCCTTTGGGTAATTCATATAATTTATAACCAAATCACAAGACCATTTATGTAAATATTTTGCATGCCTATTTACCAATCTTGTAGCTTGCCATGTGTTTACATTCATGGAGTCACAAATAATTTATAGGGGGCCAGTTGTAATGAAATGGATTTTATTGCTTTAATTTTCTGTTTTTTCAATCTGTGGAACTGGGGAGTATAGGTATGGGGGTGGGACTAAATAATGGTGGAAAATGTAATATGTCAACCTCAATTTTCTGCCAGTTGTGTGAAATATATCTGTTGGGGACAGGAACCAAAGGAAGGGAAACTTTTTTTCTTTTGATATGCTCAAGTGAATATAACAGATTATGTTATATCTTTTTTACTTTTAAAGCCCCCAAACATTTCAAATGATCTTTTTAACTACCTTTTAAACCAGGTATCAATTACATTTTGTCTTGCTCTACACATGCAAAAATCCCTTACAGAGTGTCACTAATGTGTCAGATACTTTATTAGGTATTAGAATTTGTCCTTACATCAGAACAAGTGTTAGTTCAGAACTCACAAACTCTCAGTCCATACATGGAGTCCAATCCATTGTATATGTATAGTTTGGCTTGCAGAGTATTTTACAAACTTCTTTGAATTAGGTGCAATGTTTAAAGGTTGGGATATTGCACACAATAATCTGGATTTGAGGCTTACTTCAGAAAATCAGAATTGGCAATGCTAGATTTAGCTTTCTTCCTAACGGTGGTTTGCTGGGGCCCAGTAGCCTTGCCTCTTTTAGATGAGAACACCTGGTTTAGTTTCGCACCTCTTCTGCCACTCCCTAAATGGAAGTAGGTAATAGAGCATTGTGTTGGAGATAAAGGACTAGGAAAGAGCAGGAGATTAAGCTAAGAAAATATGCAGGAACCAAACCTTTATGAATCTTGTAGATCATGTGAAGGAGTCTGAACTTTATTTTGTTGATAATGGGAAGCCTTTGACTGACTATAAGTAAGGAAGTGTTGTGATTTTATGTTTTAGAAAAAAACTATTCTGATAATAACATGAAGGATGGATGGAGGGATTGAGACTGGATAGAGAGAGCCTTGATGAAGAAGCTATTGCCACAATCTATGGAGGAATGACGGCAGTTTAAATAGAGAGTCAAATGGACAGGGTTTTATATTAACCTAAATATGCAGAGTGAGAGATACGGTAGAATCTAAGAAGAATGCCGTTTATCATGTATGTATGTGAGACTAAGTGGATATGACTGTAGCTGAGATTATAGGGCTGCATACTATGAATTTAATCATGAGATGTTAGTGTTTTCCCGTTTTATCTTTTATTCATAAAAACGTGAAATTGCCTAGGGAGATACTATGGATTCAATAAAACGGATAGTTATTGAAAAAATTAAGCACATTTGTGATCTTAGTAAGTGCCAGTATGATGAGAAATGCAAATAAAGCCCTGAGATGTTTCTCCATTTTAAGATCCAAGACTGAAGATATATGATTAAGAGTAGATAAAAAGGATGTGGGGGACGCAAGTTGGTCTATGGAGCCTACAGGCCCAAATGCTAGGATGGAAGGTTGGAATACAGAAGGCAAATAGCTTTTATGGAATTTTCTGTGTAAGAACATAACAAAGAGACACTTAGGACAGTGAGTTTTGTGGCAGTGACATCTCATATTTAGGTTTAAATTTTCCTTTTCTCCTTCTTTTTCATTCCTCTATCTTATTATCAACCTCTATACCCTTGAGAGACTAAAGCAGGTGATTGGAACCAAGGTGAGCTAAAGAGAGCAGCATTGGAACCAAGGTGAGCTGAAGAGAGCGGTAGCTTCATCAAGAAGCAGTTACAGAATGGCCAGAGTGATGGGAGCCTGGGGGTTCCCCAGAGCAATGATCTGGGAAGAGACATCTGATGAGGATGGCTTTGCAAAGAAAACAAACTTCCTCTTGAACAGGGTTCAGTTTGAATTATGGCTGATTTGGATATTGGAGAAAAGGATACCTTAGAAAACTAGATACTTGGAGATTTCAGAATCATCTTGCAGGTTGTCTTTCCAATTTCACTAATCCTATCATCTTTCACATCCAGAAGACTTAAAATACCTAGCATGCATTTTGGAGTACTTTACTGTTAATGCTTAACAGACTCCTTTAGGTCATACTTAACTGTATCTTCTCAAGTCTTTGAATCCCTCCTAGATTAAGCTATTGAGAGAAAGACATTTCACTCACCTCTTACCCTGGTTCAATATCAATACAAATACCAATGCTGGAGTTCAAATCTTGAATCAAAGTCTGCTTTTTACGTTATTTATTACTTCTTCTCCATTGATTTGTTTTCCAAAACTCCCCACATCTGCTTCTACCTTGTTTATACTATGTGATGTCTAGCCATCTCCAGCTATCTCAACCACAGAAAGCCTCATTCTCCTGAATATTGCCCCTCATTTTCCCCAACGCCATCTATTCGTTTTCACTTTCCTGCTTTGCTCTTGCCTATCCTGATGTCTGTAATTCTCTTCCCTGTTTGGTCAAGTCCTAAATTCACAGAAAACCCAATTCCCACATCTCTCTCACCTACTGAATGTTACAAAGCTCCAGTCTTGGACCCTAGGGAGGAGAAATAGCTCAGTGCTTTACTTGCATTTCTCACCATAGTGGCACTTAGTAAAAGCCTGAATGTGCCTAATATATTCAATAACTATTTGTTTAATTGAATCCATAATGCCCATCCAGGCAATTTGACATGTTTTATAAAAAAGGATAGCATTAAAAAAATGGTAGTATATCATGATTGAACTCATAGTATCCAAATCTATAATCTCAGGGATAGGCACTAAAACTAATAGATCAGTATCATTATTATTATTATTATTATTATTATTATTATTATTATTCTATACTCTCACAGTCTTGATTGAAGGAGTTTAAATTATACCAGTGGATTTCACAATGGAATCACTATTTTGAGTAACATAACTGGAACCATGAAATTAATTTTTGCCTTAATAGACTTCCTTATTACACATTATCTTTCAATAATATATTTAATTCATTTTGTTCAAATGGCAATTGAATAGAGTGTCTGTAAATTTCATTAGGATTCCTATGTCTTTCTCTTACTAGATACATGTAATTTGTATGTACTTTTATCTAAAGTCCATTTACCTGGTATATCATCTTTAGCAAGTGTTAGACTATTTGTTTCTTACAAATCATGTTCATTTAAAGTTTCTCTGCCTACTATCTTTCTGCTTCTTTTCCCATCAATCTTGGGTTACTCCTGTTGCTTCAAAATCTTCCCATTTTGAAGTCTTAATTCTTTCTTCCTCTATCAAGCCTGTAATACTACCTCCCACTCCCATAGACATCTCACACAGTGATCCTATGTTCCTGTAGTATGACTCACACAATTCAGTGCTGGCTACATAGTGTTTTACATAGTTCTTTACTTGCTATGTGAATATTTCTGTTTTATTTTTACTTTCTTAAACATTGTAAGTACTTCTAGAACATATACTTAGTTTGTATCCCTCACTTTATCTAAATGAAAAGAATGGATGCAACACTATTCTTGTTGGCTGATTATTAATATATTCTTAGATAATATAAATATAATTTACCATTGGTCAAAGTTGAAAATAAATAGGAAGGTAGTGATGCTTCTAGGAAACAGAAAAGATGTCATCATTATAGTGCATTATATAAATTATAGCATTTATTCCAAAAGAAAAATAGCTGATGATAATGGTACTACCCAGAAAAATTACCCATTTCCATCATAAAAATTTTTATTATTTATCATATGTTTTTGTTTTATTAGTCACTAATATTTAATTTACCCTGTATTTATTAACAGTGAGCTTTCTTTTTAACCCTTCTGTTAATGTAGGTTACAGTATTCATTTTTGCAAGTGGCCTAATCATCTATTTGATTTACTGGCATATTCCACTGATCTTATTCTTGTTGTGTTTACAAACCTGTTTTTAATCAGTCTTCTAGATACTCAGCAGTCAGAAAGATTGTTGCAATTCTCAATTTAAAAGGATTTATACTATCAATGTCTAGGTGTAAAATGCCAAAGAAAAACGATCACAGAGTTTGGTGAAGACAGTTCAGTGTTACTGGGTTTAAAAATAGATTACTTAAAATACAATATGAATATGACAATGGGACTCTGACTTGACATTCACAACATTAGCCAATTCTACAATGACACAGTAATTGGAAGACTACAGAGATAAGTTAAGGGCAGATTATTAATACAGTGCAAACAATAAATTTCAGTAATAATAAAAAAGTGGTATTTGAGAAACATCAAATGAAAGGATGCCATCTTTCTACTAGAGCACTAAAAATATAATTGCAAAGGCTAAAGAATTAAAACTCTGGTAATAAATGAGTATTATGAGGTGTTGCATCGAACAGATCAGGAAAGAAGCAGATTTGTGAGTTTTTTAAATTAAATGTATCTAATTTATAAATATGAACACTTAATGAAGATGAAATTTGACTCAATTATATACCATCAAACTCTCCCTCTGCCAGTTGTAAAAACATTGACATGTCAAGAAGGTCAGTGGCTTTTAGAAAGGAATCATAAATACTGAGCTAAAAATTGTCAACACAAGGCAACATGCAACTCAAATATTCTTGACCCCAGTAGAAGATTCTCTGCTGGTTGCTATTGATATTTGGGCCATCTGTAAAATAAGGTCTAAATTCGAGTTATTTTATGGCTGCCAAGATTATTATAATACAGAATATCTGTAATAAGTTTCAACAGCATTCCTGCTTTGTGATAGAAGCTGTGAGGAAAGCAAGGGGACCACTATGTGCGATGTCTGTGTGTAGCTCTCACTTGGAGGAAAAAAAACATACCCTTGTCAGAGGGTTGGCTATAAGTGGTCTTTCTGTAATGACAGAAATTTGAATGGGTGGTTTCTTAGGTCCTTCTCTTTAAATTTTAATGCTTTATGCAGCTTCTTCTGTGAGGCATCTCATGAGCTTGATGCCTGGGCGTAGATTTAATCTCTGAAGTCAGATTTCTAGTAAACATATAATTGTTCTTTTTGGAATAACATAGTTGTAGAAATAGTCTAGGATTTATATTTACATGAAATATGGTAAAGTCTACATTATACATGAAGTGTTCTAATGTGTGTCTTCTTTACAATATTATTTTACTTAACACATAAGCAAACTGATCACTGGGGACTTTGTTTCCTCTGAGTAGTTGTTGCTTAGAAAAGAGACATATGTTTCCATGCATTTAAATTCTTCATTAAAAATGTTTACAGGAGGGAAAAAGTAACATAGTCTAAAGTGGCAAACATTATAGAGGGTTGCAGAATTCAGCTCCAAAGAGTTTTATATCATTACTTTACGACTTAGAAATAAACATTATGCCTAAATAAGTTGTTTATGAGAACTATAAGTAACTTACTTCCCTGAGTAAATATTTAGGTTGAAAGTATTCCTCAAACATTCAGTTTTTCTAGTTTGCATGAGGGTACAGGGAGAGAGTGTGTTTAATCATATAATTACACAGAATTTTAAAGAGGAAAACATGTTTTCTTGGTGTTTTATTCTTTTAGCTGAAAAAAACCATAGATTATTTCACTTTGTTAGTTCTGTGGTTATTGGTTATCAGCAATTAATTATTTTGATTTTGAATTTATGTTTGATTAATGCTGCATCTACTTAGCAGTTGTAGCTGGCAACATAGTGTTCATTCTGAATTGGGTATGGGTGACTACAATATTCCTCTATGATCTTCTGCCTGGTCCACCCCTGATCATACAGAAGTCAAAATCGTAAGAAAAAGACTAAGATACATCAATAAGTAAACTAATTTGATAATTTTTAGGGATACAAAAACCCATTACATTAAAAAAAAAAGGAGTAGTATAAAATAAGCCAGTTCATTTAGAGGAGTATAACAAAAAGTGGTGGTTGAAATACAACTCATAAGAGAAGGAGGTGGTTTTGTTCTTTTTTTCCCTTGGAGGGAGAAAAAAAACAGCTCTAGATACAAAATTCCTGGCACTATGCTGGATAAGCATTTAGAGGAAATACAGAGAATGATAGAATATGAAGAGGGAGCTCTAATCTGGTTGAATCTTAACTGACATTCATATTAGCAATGGGGATTAATAACAGTAAGTCTCTTCCCTCTTGGAATTTATGGTCCAGTGACAATACCAAATCAAGAAACATTTCTTGGTTGTCAGGGGCAGAAGTTTAATCAAGGGTATGCCATTAATTTAAGTCCAATTTTTCTACTTACATTGTCTATGCATATTCTTTAAAAATAATGGTACACCCATATGTTACCCTAGATATGATTCCTTTTAGACTTTTTAGACTTCATAAATATCTATCCACTTATTTCAGTCCCCCAATCTAGTTCACTAGTCATGCCAGCTATGATGCCACAGCTTTAGCATATAGGTCATTACCATCTCAGCTGCTGATTTCTAAATATCTGAATGGTTTAACCTGACATTCTAGGCCATTTATGATCTTTGGGGCAAAAAAGGAATATTTCTAATCTCACTTCTAATTATTCTCATTAGTGTTTTCTACAATCCTGTGAAATTAAATCAATTTTTCCCATTTCTTTACTTTATAAGGTTATACAAAGCAATATACTTAAAAGGTAGAAAAAATAAGCAAGGTTATAAATAGGAAGTTAACAGGAGAACTTCCCTACTTTGCCTCAACACACACATACATACACAAACACACACTCTTCATCTAAACAAAACAACATAGCACTGTCAATTGCCATTCAACATATGAAAAGGCATTATTGTTATAATTAAAGAGATACAAATCAAAACACTTAGATTCCATTTTCACTTCTCAGATCAGAAAATAATAAAAATTTTCTATTTCCCAGCATTTACCAGAGCATGGGAAAAGAACACTCTCATATTATATACTCTTAACAGGAATGGTGGCGTGTTTATTTGGGCAACCACTCTGGAAGATAGCTTTTTTTTTTTTTAATATTTAAAATGATCATAAAATAAATTTGATTTTTTGTGTGTGGACTTTCATAAATCTTAACACATATATAGATTCATGTAAATGCCACCATATTCAGGAAAAAAATGCGTTTTATCATTCTCTAAAACCTTTTTTACGCTATCACTTAATAGTTACTCTTTCTCCCACAAATAAATCTGGGCAACCGCTCATTTGTTTTACATTACTATAGATTAGCATTTCAATTATGCCATATAAATAAAATTACACCATATGTAACCTTTGAGACAGGCTTCTATCATTT
This sequence comes from Meles meles, assembly GCF_922984935.1. Lineage (NCBI taxonomy): Eukaryota > Metazoa > Chordata > Mammalia > Carnivora > Mustelidae > Meles > Meles meles. Next base: position 76,403,700 of record NC_060074.1, read on the forward strand.
AGCATAATGCCTTTGTGATTGGACCAGATGTGTATAACAATGCTACTTATCAGTATTATCTTTTTGAAGAATAAATTATTTTAATTTTGATGAAATCCAATTTATCAGTTTTCTTTTTGTGTTATATGATTTTAGTGTTTTTTTCCTTTTAAGATAAGATGAAAATTGAGAGGGAGGCAAGCCATAAGAGATGAGATGCTCAATTGTAAGAAACAAACTGAGGGTTGTTGAAAAAGAGATAGAGAGGTGGGTGGGAGGAAGGGATAATTGGGTGATGAACATTAAGGAGGTCACTTGATACAATGAGCACTGAATGTTGTATGCAGTTGGTGAATTACTAAATTCTACCTCTGAAACTAATAAAAAAAGAAATATAATTTTAGTATTGTAAGAAACCTTTGTGCTTCAAGAAAGCAACAATTATTTCCCATATTTTCTTGTTTTTTAGTTTTAAATTTTACATTTAAGTCTTTAATCAATTTTGAGTTTAGTTTTTTGTGCTGTGTAAGGTAAATGTTCTTTTTTCTGCCATTTGGATGTTCAGTTTATTCAGTATCATTTTTTCAAAAGAATTTCACATTTTATTGTTCCTTTGTAATTGACCACATATGTATAGGTCAATTTCTTGACTTTCTCTTGTTTTCCAATCATCCATGGGACAGATCTATGGGAGAGATTTTCAAAATTCCAAGCTGTTTCAATTATGGTAGCTTTATAATAAGTCTTGGAAATTGGGTAGGATAAATATTACAACTTTGTTGTATTCTAAAATTCCTTAGTTTACTGCAGAAGCCTTTAAAAAATTAGCAGTTGCTATTTTTAAATTTCCATTGTGTTTAAAATTTCAGCTTTATTGATGTATAATTGGCATGGAAAATTGTAAGATAAAGTGTATGGACATTGTGGGTTTTTTTTTTTCCATTTTATTTATTTTTTTCAGCGTAACAGTATTCATTGTTTTTGCACAACACCCAGTGCTCCATGCAAAACGTGCCCTCCCTATTACCCACCACCTGTTCCCCCAGCCTCCCACCCCTGACCCTTCAAAACCCTCAGGTTGTTTTTCAGAGTCCATAGTCTCTTATGGTTCGCCTCCCCTCCCCAATGTCCATAGCCCCCTCCCCCTCTCCCAATCCCACTTCCCCCCAGCAACCCCCAGTTTGTTTTGTGAGATTAAGAGTCATTTATGGTTTGTCTCCCTCCCAATCCCATCTTGTTTCATTTATTCTTCTCCTATCCCCCTAACCCCCCATGTTGCTTCCCCATGTCCTCATATCAGGGAGATCATATGATAGTTGTCTTTCTCCGATTGACTTATTTCACTAAGCATGATACGCTCTAGTTCCATCCACGTCGTCGCAAATGGCAAGATTTCATTTCTTTTGATGGCTGCATAGTATTCCATTGTGTATATATACCACCTCTTCTTGATCCATTCATCTGTTGATGGACATCTAGGTTCTTTCCATAGTTTGGCTATTGTAGACATTGCTGCTATAAACATTCGGGTGCACGTGCCCCTTCGGATCACTGTGTTTTTATCTTTAGGGTAAATACCCAGTAGTGCAATTGCTGGGTCATAGGGTAGTTCTATTTTCAACATTTTGAGGAACCTCCATGCTGTTTTCCAGAGTGGTTGCACCAGCTTGCATTCCCACCAACAGTGGAGGAGGGTTCCCCTTTCTCCGCATCCTCGCCAGCATCTGTCATTTCCTGACTTGTTAATTTTAGCCATTCTGACTGGTGTGAGGTGATATCTCATTGTGGTTTTGATTTGTATTTCCCTGATGCCGAGTGACGTGGAGCACTTTTTCATGTGTCTGTTGGCCATCTGGATGTCTTCTTTGCAGAAATGTCTGTTCATGTCCTCTGCCCATTTCTTGATTGGATTGTTTGTTCTTTGGGTGTTGAGTTTGCTAAGTTCCTTATAGATTTTGGATACTAGCCCTTTATCTGATATGTCGTTTGCAAATATCTTCTCCCATTCTGTCAGTTGTCTTTTGGTTTTGTTAACTGTTTCCTTTGCTGTGCAAAAGCTTTTGATCTTGATGAAATCCCAATAGTTCATTTTTGCTCTTGCTTCCCTTGCCTTTGCCGTTGTTCCTAGGAAGATGTTGCTACGGCCAAGGTCGAAGAGGTTGCTGCCTGCATTCTCCTCAAGGATTTTGATGGATTCCTTTCTCACATTGAGGTCCTTCATCCATTTGGAGTCTATTTTCGTGTGTGGTGTAAGGAAGTGGTCCAATTTCATTTTTCTGCATGTGGCTGTCCAATTTTCCCAGCACCATTTATTGAAGAGGCTGTCTTTTTTCCATTGGACATTCTTTCCTGCTTTGTCGAAGATTAGTTGACTATAGAGTTGAGGGTCGATTTCTGGGCTCTCTATTCTGTTCCACTGATCTATGTGTCTGTTTTTGTGCCAGTACCATGTTGTCTTGATGATGACAGCTTTGTAATAGAGCTTGAAGTCCGGAATTGTGATGCCACCAACTTTGGCTTTCTTTTTCAATATTCCTTTGGCTATTCGAGGTCTTTTCTGGTTCCATATAAATTTTAGGATTATTTGTTCCATTTCCTTGAAAAAAATGGATGGTATTTTGATAGGGATTGCATTAAATGTGTAGATTGCTTTAGGTAGCATGGACATTTTCACAATATTTATTTTTCCAATCCAGGAGCATGGAACATTTTTCCATTTCTTTGTGTCTTCCTCAATTTCTTTCATGAGTACTTTATAATTTTCTGTGTATAGATTCATAGCCTCTTTGGTTAGGTTTATTCCTAGGTATCTTATAGTTTTGGGTACAATTGTAAATGGGATTGACTCCTTAATTTCTCTTTCTTCTGTCTTGTTGTTGGTGTACAGAAATGCAACTGATTTCTGTGCATTGATTTTATATCCTGACACTTTATTGAATTCCTGGACAAGTTCTAGCGGTTTTGGAGTGGAGTCTTTTGGGTTTTCCACATATAGTATCATATCATCTGCGAAGAGTGATAGTTTGACTTCTTCTTTACCAATTTGGATGCCTTTAATTTCTTTTTGTTGTCTGATTGCTGAGGCTAGGACTTCTAGTACTATGTTGAATAGCAGTGTTGATAATGGACATCCCTGCCGTGTTCCTGACCTTAGCAGAAAAGCTTTCAGTTTTTCTCCATTGAGAATGATATTTGTGGTTTGTCATAGATGGCTTTGATAATATTGAGGTATGTGCCCTCTATCCCTACACTTTGAAGAGTTTTGATCAGGAAGGGATGCTGTACTTTGTCAAATGCTTTTTCAGCATCTATGGAGAGTATCATATGGTTCTTGTTCTTTCTTTTATTAATGTGTTGTATCACATTGATTGATTTGCGGATGTTGAACCAACCCTGCAGCCCTGGAATAAATCCCACTTGATCGTGGTGAATAATCCTTTTAATGTACTGTTGAATCCTATTGGCTAGTATTTTGGCGAGAATTTTTGCGTCTGTGTTCATCAAGGATATTGGTCTGTAGTTCTCTTTTTTGGTGGGATCCTTATCTGGTTTTGGGATCAAGGTGATGCTGGCCTCATACAATGAGTTTGGAAGTTTTCCTTCCATTTCTATTTTTTGGAACAGTTTCAGGAGAATAGGAATTAGTTCCTCTTTAAATGTTTGGTAGAATTCCCCTGGGAAGCCGTCAGGCCCTGGGCTTTTGTTTGTTTGGAGATTTTTGATGACTGTTTCAATCTCCTTACTGGTTATGGGCCTGTTGAGGTTTTCTATTTCTTCCTGGTTCAGTTGTGGTAGTTTATATGTCTCTAGGAATGCATCCATTTCTTCCAGATTGTCCAATTTGTTGGCGTAGAGTTGCTCATAGTATGTTCTTATAATTGTCTGTATTTCTTTGATGTTAGTTGTGATCTCTCCTCTTTCATTCATGATTTTATTTATTTGGGTCCTTTCTCTTTTCTTTTTGATGAGTCTGGCCAGGGGTTTATCAATCTTATTGATTCTTTCAAAGAACCAGCTCCTAGTTTCATTGATTTTTTTTTATTGTTTTTTTTGGTTTCTATTTAATTGATTTCTGCTCTGATCTTTATGATTTCTCTTCTCCTGCTGGGTTTAGGGTTTCTTTCTTGTTCTTTCTCCAGCTCCTTTACGTGTAGGGTTAGGTTTTGTACTTGAGACCTTTCTTGTTTCTTGAGAAAGGCTTGTACCGCTATATATTTTCCTCTCAGGACTGCCTTTGCTGTGTCCCACAGATTTTGAACTGTTGTGTTTTCATTATCATTTGTTTCCATGAATTTTTTCAGTTCTTCTTTAATTTCCTGGTTGACCCATTCATTCTTTAGAAGTATGCTGTTTAGTCTCCATGTATTTGGGTTCTTTCCAGATTTCCTCTTGTGATTGAGTTCTAGCTTCAGAGCATTGTGGTCTGAAAATATGCAGGGAATGATCCCAATCTTTGGATACTGGTTGAGACCTGATTTGTGACCCAGGATGTGATCTATTCTGGAGAATTTTCCATGTGCACTAGAGAAGAATGTTTATTCTGTTGCTTTGGGATGAAATGTTCTGAATATATCTGTGATGTCCATCTGGTCCAGTGTGTCATTTAAGGCCTTTATTTCCTTGTTGATCTTTTGCTTGGATGATCTGTCCATTTCAGTGAGGGGAGTGTTAAAGTCCCCTACTATTATTGTATTATTATTGATGTGTTTCTTTGATTTTGTTATTAATTGGTTGATATAGTTGGTTGCTCCCATGTTAGGGGCATAGATATTTAAAATGGTTAGATCTTCTTGTTGGACAGACCCTTTGAGTAGGATATAGTGTCCTTCCTCATCTCTTATTATAGTCTTTGGCTTAAAATCTAATTGATCTGATATAAGGATTGCCACCCCAGCTTTCTTCTGATGCCCATTAGCATGGTAAATTGTTTTCCACCCCCTCACTTTAAATCTGGAGGTGTCTTCGCGTCTAAAATGAGTTTCTTGTAGGCAACATACTGATGGGTTTTGTTTTTTGATCCATTCTGATACCCTGTGTCTTTTGATTGGGGCATTTAGCCCGTTAACATTCAGGGTAACTATTGAGAGATATGAATTTAGTGCCATTATTAGTCTGTAAGGTGACTGTTACTGTATATTGTCTCTGTACCTTTCTGATCTACTACTTTTAGGCTCTCTCTTTGCTTAGAGGACCCCTTTCAATATTTCCTGTAGAGCTGGTTTGGTGTTTGCAAATTCTTTCAGTTTTTGTTTGTCCTGGAAGCTTTTTATCTCTCCTTCTATTTTCAATGATAGCCTAGCTGGATAGAGTATTCTTGGCTGCATGTTTTTCTCATTTAGTGCTCTGAATATATCATGCCAGCTCTTTCTGGCCTGCCAGGTCTCTGTGGATAAGTCTGCTGCCAATCTAATATTTTTACCATTGTATGTTACAGACTTCTTTTCCCGGGCTGCTTTCAGGATTTTCTCTTTGTCACTAAGACTTGTAAATTTTACTATTAGGTGACGGGGTGTGGACCTATTCTTGTTGACTTTGAGGGGGGTTCTCTGCATCTCCTGGATTTTGATGCTTGTTCCCTTTGCCATATTAGGGAAATTCTCTCCAATAATTCTCTCCAATAGACCTTCTGCTCCCCTCTCTGTTTCTTCTTCTTCTGGAATCCCAATTATTCTAATGTTGTTTCGTCTTATGGTGTCACTTATCTCTCGAATTCCCCCCTCGTGGTCCAGTAGCTGTTTGTCCCTCTTTTGTTTGGCTTCTTTATTCTCTGTCATTTGTTCTTCTATATCACTAATTCTTTCTTCTGCCTCATTTATCCTAGCAGTGAGAGCCTCCATTTTTGATTGCACCTCATTAATAGCTTTTTTGATTTCAACTTGGTTAGATTTTAGTTCTTTAATTTCTCCAGAAAGGGCTTTTATATCTCCAGAGAGCGTTTCTCTAATATCTTCCATGCCTTTCTCGAGCCCGGCTAGAATGTTCAGAATCGTCATTCTGAACTCTTGATCTGACATATTACCAATGTCTGTGTTGATTAGGTCCCTAGACTTCAGTACTGCCTCTTGTTCTTTTGTTTGTGGTGATTTTTGCTGCCTTGTCATTTTGTCCAGATAAGAGGAGATGAAGGATCAAATAAAATACTAAAAGAGTGGCAAGGACCCCAGAAAAATGCACTGTAACCAAATGAGAAGAGACCCCAAATTGTGGGGGGGGGGGGAGAAAGGGGATAAAAAGAGGTTCAGAAAAAAAAAGAAAAAAAATTTTAAAAATAAGACAAATAAAGAAAAAATATAAAAAAGAAAGAAAAAATATATATATTTAGATAAACTAGTCAAAAAACGTTAAAAAAGAAAAGGGTAAAAGTTTTAAAAAATTTAGCAGAAGAAGAAAAAAGAAAAAAATTGAAAAAAGAAAAAAAAATTGAAGTAGCCGCAAGACTAAAGAATCATGGGAAGAAAGCCATGAGTTCCGTGCTTTGCTTTCTCCTCCTCTGGAATTGCGCTGCTCTCTTAGGAATTGAACCTACTTTCCTTGATAGATGAACTTCGTCCTGGCTGGATATTTTGTTGATCTTCTGGGGGAGGGGCCTGTTGTAGTGACTCTCAAGTGTCTTTGCCCGAGGCGGGATTGCACCGCCCTTACCGGTGTCCGGACTAAGTAATCAGCTCGGGTTCGCTTTTGGGAGCTTCTGTTCCCTGAACGCTTTCCATAGAGTTCCGGAGGACGGGAATGAAAATGGCGGCCTCCTAGTCTCTGGCCCGGAGGAGCCGAGAGCCTGGGGCCCCACTCCTCAGTGCGCCCCCAGAGGACAGCACCCAATCACTCCCGTATCCCCAGCCTCTAGCCGCGCTCCGAGCTCACCCAGCCCGCAACCAGTTCAAAGTAACCCCGAGCTGAGCGTTCAGTCCTCGGCTCTGTTTCTGCAGCGGGCTTCTCCGTTCTAATACCTGCGAGTTCTGCGACACTCCGACACCCCCGATCCTTCTGTGACCCTGTGGGACCTGGGGCCACGCTGACCCCGCATGGGCTTCACCCTGGTTTAGCCTCTGGAGCAATGTCCCTCAGTGGAACAGACTTTTAAAAATCCTGATTTTGTGCTCCGTTGCTCCGCCACTTGCCGGGAGCCGGCCCCTTCCCCTGCGGTCTATCTTCCTGTCGTTTTAGATTCACTTCTCCGCCAGTCCTACCTTTCAGAAAGTGGTTGATTTTCTGTTTCTAGAGTTGCTGTTCTTCTTCTCTTCGCTCTCCCGTTGGATTTGTAGGTGTTTGCAATGTTTAGATAAGCTATCGAGCTGATCTCCTGCTACGATGTAGTCTCAGCCTGCTACTTCTCCACCATCTTGACTCCTCCTCTGGTTTTTTATATGCATATACCTTTTGAAAGGATTCCCCTTCATCGAATTGCTTAATACATTCATTACCTCACACATTTATCTTTTTCCTTTTCCTTCCTTCTTTCCTTTCTTCTTCTCTTCCTCTCATTCTCTTTCTTCCTTCCTCCCCTTCTTTCCCATCATTCCCTTCCTTTCCCCTCTTCCTTCTTTCCTTTTTTCCTCCCTCCCTTCCTTCCTTTCCTCCCTTCCTTCTTCCTTCCTTTCTTCCCTTCTTTCCTTCCTTTCCTTTCCATGCTTCCCCTTTTTCCTCCCTTCCCTCCCTCCCTCCCTTTCTCTCTTCTTTTTCTTCTTTCTTTCTTTCTCCTTCCTTCCTTCCTCCCTCCTTTCCTTTCCTTTCCTTTCCTTTCTTTTCAGTGAAATTCTATCCTTAACTAATTTCAATTATGAGACAATGTCAATTATAGTCACTATGTCTTACATTTTAGCTTCAGAACATATTCATTTATAGTTGAAAATTTCTATCCTTTTTTAAAATATTTTATTTATTTGACAGAGAGAAATCACAACTAGGCAGAGAGGCAGGCAGAGAGAAAGGAGGAAGCAGGCTCCCTGCGGAGCAGAGAGCCCAATGTGGGGCTTGATCCCAGGACCTTGGGATCATGACCTGAGCCGAAAGCAGAGGCTTTAACCCACTGAGCCTCCCAGGCGCCCCGAAAATTTCTATCCTTTTACCAACTTGTTCCGACTTCTCTCAATCCTAGCCCCTGACAACCACTTTTTATGTCTCTGTTTCTGAGTTTGAGCTATCACAAGTGGTAGGATTTTCTTCTTTTCATAGGTTATAGTATTTCATTATATACACATCCCCCCCCACACACATTTCTTTATTCATTCATCCATTGATGGACACTCAGATTATTTCCATATCTTGACTACTATGAATAATGCTATAGTGAATGTGGGAGTGCAGATATATCTTTAAAATCTTCTTGGTTGGCACTTTTTTCTTTCAGTACTTTAAATATATCATGCCACTCTTTCTTTCAAACTTTCTGCTAAAAAAACCTGTTGATAGTCTTATGGGGTTAATTTGGCACATAAGTTGTTTTTCTTTTGCTGTTTTTAATATCCTCTCCTATTTTTAACTCTTGATTATAATGTGTCTTTGTGTGGGTGGGTTTCTTTGGATATATCTTATTTGGAACTGTCTAGGCTTTCTGAATCTGGATGTCCTTTTCCTTTTCCAAGTTAAGGAAGGTTTCAGTATTATTTTTTTGAATAAGCTTCCTGCCCCTTTCTATCTCTTTTCTCCTTCTGAGATCCCTAAATGCAAATATTGGTGTATTTCTTAGTATCCTAGGAGTCCCTTAAGTTATATTCACTCATTTTCATTCTTTTTTTTTTCTTCCCACTTTGGTCCTCTGATTTGATGGGTTCCACTGCTTTGTCTTTGAGTTTTCTGGTCTTTTCTTCCACTTTATCTAGTTTGCTATTGAACCCATCTTGAGTTTTTCAGGTCAGTTTTATATTGATCAGTTCTGTGATTTCTGTTTGGTACTTTCTTGTATTTTTTCTTTGTTGAAAATTTTGCTTTGTTCATACATTCTTCTCCTGACATTGATGAGCATATTTATGATCATTATTTTGAACTGTTGATTGGGTAAATCACATCTCTCTCTTTCATTAAGGTCTATTTCTGGAGTTCTAGCCTGTTCTTTTGTTTTGAACATATTTATCTTTTTCTTCATTTTCCTTGACCCTTGTTGGTTTCTGGCATTATATAAAATAGCCATCTCTCCCAGCCTTGATGGAGTGATCTTGTGTGTAAGATGAACTTTATCATTCAGCCCAGTCTGAGCTCTTGGTTATCTCTTAATTATTCAAGCTGTCTTATTTGTTTCAGTGGCTCTCAGTATTTGAGTGTGTGCCAAGAACTGTCAGTGTCCCAAAGAGAAGGATATCAATCAGCACTTAGGTATAGGCTGTTGGAAGCCAGAACCTCAGGCAGCAGCTTTAAAAGTATACAAACATACTTCTTTCAGGTGTTTCAGGAGGGCATTTCTGTTTGCTCCCTCTACACTGAGCTCTGGGGGGATAGCCAGTAAAGAATTGTTTGTTTGTTTGTTTGTGACAGTCTTGTAGGGCCAGTGAGCAGAAATTCTGCTCGCTTGCCACCAGAACCTGGTGATCAAGTGCATTCCCTGGGAAGCAGCTACAAAAGTCCAGGTGCCAGATGTATGCACAAACTCCTTCCAAGCCAACACCAGTGACGTGGAGTAAGCCAGAGAAAAATGCAGAGAAGGCACTGCTTGCCTCTCTGGTCTCTAGGGAAGATTGCATTCAGCACCTTAGATGTATGCTAAGTTAGAAACCTGACCCTTAAGTAGGAGCTTTTGAAGTATGCACATAAGCTTATCTCAGAGAAAGACTGGAGATGGGCTACTTCTATCTATGCCTGAGATTTCTGTTCGTATCCTTTGTGCTGAGTCCTAGGGGGATACCCACAGTGAGTCCTTATGAAACTATTAGGGACTTTTGTTTATTTGTTTACTATAGTCTTGTGGGTCTCATGGGTGCAAGCTCCATGGGCTTTCAGAGCTAGGTGCTTTGGGATCCCATCCTTCAGACAGAAGTCTCAAAAGTTGGGGCACCAGATATTGGATCAAAACCATTTATTCCTCAGAGAGGAGAAGATGAGAATTGTGTGTTCCCACTGCTACTGTGTGTCACTGTGCCAGTCATGGGGTTTATGAGATGAGAGTATGTTTCAGCCTTTCCTACGCATATCAGTATGGGTATTTTTTCATTTGCCCAAACTGTAGGAGTTTCTCCACTTCTGGATTCCTTTCAGAGGGAATTGTTCCATGTGCAACTATTGATTTGGTCTGTCCATGGGAAGAAGTGACTTCACGAGCTTTCTATGCCACCATCTCAGACTGATGTCCATGTGTTTTCTTTATAATGCCTACTATTCTGCTAAGAATACTTTTTTTATTTCATTCAAATATTTGTACCTTATCTCATGGAACTCAGTTATAACAGATACTTTAAAGACTCTGATCTAACATCTGGGCATCTCAGGGTTATCTCTTGATTATCTTTTCCCTTGAGATATCCCTTTTGACATTTTTTGTTTATTTTTATGTCAAGCGATATTAGATTGCATTCTGGACATTGTGAATATTTTATTGTGCAGACTCTGAATCTCGCTATGGTCTTTTAGAAAATATTATTTTCATATTAGCAGGCTATCAATCTGAAACTAGACTCACTCAGTAAGGTCTGTTTATTTCTACTGTGGGCAGGCATTCCAATTTTACTTATGGTCTCTAAGTCTTTGCTATGTTGGTTTGGGTCCATCTTATGAATACATATCATTGAGGGGTTGAACTGAATCTTACATGGATTCATATGCACAATTACAGAGTCTCCTTCTGGAGTTTTCTCCCCTTCGGACTCCCTGCCTCCAAACTATTTTTCTAACAAGGGCTCATTTCCTGATTCTTCCGGCCAAAAAAGATGACTTTTCTATCAGAGTTTTTTTGTTGTTTGTTTTGTTTTTTAAGTTCACAATAGCAGGTTGCTCTGCACTGAGATCTTTCCTTGAGATAAATTTGGAAGAGAAAAAAATAATATTAGTTATTTACCCTTTGTTTCTCTGTTTTCACTCTCCTGCATAATCCTCCTGCTTTTGTTTATTTGTTGAATTTTCATCCAGGTAGTTAATTGCTGGTTTTTGTGTTTTATCCAGAATTTTTAGTTTTAATCAGAGGGAAGGGTAGCTCTCAGGTGCTATGCCATCCTACTAGAACCAACCTCCTTCTTCTTATTTTGATTATTGTTTTTTATTATTTTTTTTAAATAAGTTACAGGCACTACTTATGCAATTGGGCTATTTTAATTAGGGATACATAAGTCAAAATCAAGATGCACAGGGTGTAAATCTATTTATTTTCCTAAATTGGCCTTTTCCCCCTTTTCTTTCTCTTTTAAACTAGATTTCAAAATTGTTGAACAAATCAGAACATTTCGGGGCCCCCAAATTCATATTTCTGTACAATTTCTTAATTTTTTTTTAGGATTTTTTTAGCCTTTTATTTTAAAAGAACTTGACACATGTAGAAAGTTACCAAGAAAAGCAAAGAAAGTTTCCCATTCCCTTTACCCAGCTTTCTCTAAAGTTAACACTGTACCTAAATGTGGTAAAATTAACAAAATTAACCAATTAACAATGATACAATATTTTTAAGTAAACTACAGACATTATTCATGTATCACCAGTTTTTGGACTAATATCTATTTTGCTGTTGCTGTTCCAGATCTGACCCAAGATCCCACATTGCATTTAGATGTTCTACCTCCTTTTCCTTCAATCTGACAGACTTCTGAGTATACTTAGAAGTATACTAGTCAGGCATTTTGTAGAATGTCCTCAATTTGGCCTTGTCTGACATTTTCTTTTTTTTCTTTTTCTTTTTTTTAAGTAAATGACCATTAATGTGATATTTATTTCTTATTTTTTTTAATAAACATATAATGTATTTTTATCCCCAGGGGTACAGGTCTGCGAATCACCAGGTTTACACACTTCACAGCCCTTACCATAGCACATACCCTCCCCAATGTCCAAAACCCCACTCCCCCCTCCCTACCCCACCTCAATTTCTTAATCTTTTAATGTCAAGTTTATCAGGGGAACTTTCCATGATGATGCTTTAGCTGATTCTTTACTAATTCAAATTTGCCCTCTGATGATTTAATGGGTCCTAAATAAAAAAGGTCTATTACTCTCTTGAACAGGGCTTGTTTTTTTGCATTCTGCTATTTGCTTTGCCCTTTCACTTTAGTAAGCAGCCAGTTCACCAGTGGGGCCTGCCTGTTCTTTCACACTTGATTGTGCTTATTGCCACTCACTGTTGGCTGCTTTCTTTCATTAAATCCTTAGTGATGGACTGACAGCTTACTTCACAACCAAAACCTACCTTAAGTGCTTCATTGGTTTGTCAGATACTTATTATACTCTGCCCTGCAACTTCCCAGCTTACCTTTTTGCTATGGCTATTTCTATAGCAACCGGCTGCACACAAATATAACCTGACAATCCCCATATTCACCCAAGTCCTCCAGGTTAGGAGCAGCCATTTCCTTTCCGTTTCTAGAAGTGAGCTCCTTCTTGGTTGCCTGGAGACCAAAACTACCCCAGCTATGGTGGCTCCCTCACAAATGATGTTTATTTTATCAAAATTGTCCTCCCTTCCCTCGCTGACTAATGATCATTAATTAGGATCAGAAAATAACATACCCCAGGAGGAAATAATACACTCACCAAAGGACTGTAAGGTCTGGCTAATATATACCAGCTGGAACTGGGGTAACACACATGGGAGAAGATGTTAAAGGACTTGGACCTAAGGGGAAAGACTATAAGGCTGGATAGGGAAGGATGTGTGGTGGCACTCTTCTGTGACTCAGGGTCCTGGCAAGACCACTTAAAGTTGGGCCTAATGTGTTGCTAGGATGGCTCCTTGAAGGCTGGACACAATGATTGTAGTTAATTAGGTAGGGTTGCTAGAACTACCTTGGCAGAGTATTAAGAAAGCCATTAGAAGGCTTGGTGGAAACTATTAGATTGAGTTTACTTTGTGAGAACAGAGTATCCACTCACTGACTAGATTCCTCAGCAGGAGCAGGATGAAACTTCCTTCATTAAAATGTGAAGAAAGGAAGACAGTGGTGAGTACTTGTGTTTTTGAAAAGCTTACTGGGTGTTGTCATTCCCTACCATCAAGCCAGCACTGACAACAGGGCATGTTGCCCTTTATCTAGGCTCTGTAGTACTAGTTGAATGTCGAGGACTCTAAAACAGTAGAGAATCAAATGGCAAAATTCACCTATCAGCAATGTACTTAACACAATGCTTGGGTCTTCACAACTGCTCAGTGATGGCTATTTTTCATAAATCATGAGTATTGTGATAAAGAGAGCATTTATAATTTCTCCGAAGATTGAGCGTCTAGGCTTTTCAACTCTGGATTATTAAAGATAGAGCAATCTCAGAGACTTGGTTGTGGGGTTTTGTCATCTGCATTTTTAAAAAGCTTCACTGGTGAGGCATACAATTATGATAAACCTGGGATTAGCCTGCTAAAGAGCTAGTGTAAGTGATGTTTTAAATGCAAACTTACAGAGTTAGGTGTTGATTCCAAAAGATGCTTATTGTATGACAAAGATTTAAGTGTCTGTGTTCGGGGGGGAGTCAAAATGAATGAATACAGGACTTTGACAATATTCAGTAGATACATGAAGGAAATTTAGTTGAGATGAATGAAGTTCAGGTGTGAAAAAATACTAATATTTTACTCGGGTTAATTTCTTCTTGGAACTTCTTTTACACTTAATCATATTGTTTACTAGTAATGCAAAAACATTATTCTGCACTTTGAATATAATACATTATTTTTCATTTGGTATTAACTTTTCATTTAATATATTCCTAGAAGACCCCACTTTCCAAGGTTGAGCAGTAAAGTATATTGCAGTTTCTATTACTGGATGGGGAGGAGAGAGGGTACACAAGGGAAACAAACTGGCAGATATCTCTGGATTTCCTTCTCCTCTTACTGAGTTTAATCTTTAATAATTTACTGTGCAATAATAATAAATGATTGAAAATATAATGGGAAAAATTTAATCTATTCACAATAATTTCAACAATTACTACAATGTTTAAGACTAAACTTAGCAAGGGGCACCTGGGTGGCTCAGTTGGTTAAGCAACTGCCTTCGGCTCAGGTCATGATCCCAGAGTCCCACATCGGACTCCCAGCTCCAAGGGGAGTCTGCTTCTCCCTCTGACCTTCTCCCCTCTCATGTTCTCTCTCACTGTCTAACTCTCAAATAAGTAAATAAAGTCTTAAAAAAAAAAAAGGCTAAACTTAGCAAAAATGGCCAGGACCTATGTAAAAATGACTGTAGAATTTTGATGAGGATACAAAGAAGAAAATGTTCCTTAAATATCTCATTTAAAATACTTAAATCATCCCCAGATTAATCTATGCCCTAGTATAAATTGCATTAATTATGTCCTATTCTAGACCTTAGTTTTGTTTTGTTTTGTTTTTTAAGAAAATCTCCTTACCATGATCATAAATTTCATCTGAAAGGAGCATAATAACCATTATCCATTGGTCAAGGGCCCCCATCCATGATCTCAGGTGCTGTGGTGGATTTTTCTTAGGAAAACTTTCACAAGCTGAAGATGCTGCTAATTTAGCTATGGTGAGCAGCTGCTGCTTAATAATGCTTTCTCTTTTCTTTCCAAGCCCCTGCAAGTACACCTGATGGGAGAATTTAAGCAAGAGGTTCGGGGGAGGTGACCGTTACTGTATATTGTCTCTGTTCCTTTCTGGTCTGTTACCTTTAGGCTCTCTCTTTGGTAAGGACCCCTTTCAATATTTCCTGTAGGGCTGGTTTGGTGTTGGCATATTCTCTTAGTTTTTCTTTGTTCTGGAAGCTTTTATTTTTCCTTCTCTTTTCAGTGACAGCCTAGCTGGATATAGTATTCTTAGCTGCATATTTTTCTCATTAAGTGCTCTGAATATATCATGCCAGTCCTTTCTGGCCTGCCAGGTCTCTATGGCTAGGTCTGCTGCCAATCTTTCTACCATTGTATGTTATAGACCTCATGTCCTGAGCTTCTTTGGGGATTTTCTGTTGGTCACTGAGACTTGTAAGTTTTACTATTAGATGATGGTGTGTGGACCTATTTTTATTGATTTTGAGGGGGCTTCCCTGTGCCTCCTGGATTTTGATGTTTGTTCCCTTCGCCAAATTAGGGAAATTCTCTGTTATAATTTGCTCCAATATACCTTTTGCCCCCTCTTTCTTCGTCTTCTGGGATCCTAATTATTCTAATATTGTTTTGTCTTATCATATCACTTATCTCTCAAATTCTCCCTTCGTGGTCTGGTAGTTGTTTGTTTTTCTTTTGCCCAAGTTCTTTATTGCTTATCATTTGGTCTTCTATATCACTAATTCTCTCTTCTTTCTCATTTGTTCTGGCAGTAAGAACCTTCATTTTTTATTGCACCTCATTAATAGCTTTTTTGATTTCAACTTGGTTAGATTTGAGTTCTTTTACTTCTCCAGAAAGGGATTTTATTTCTCCAGAAAAGGATTCTCTAGTATCTTTCATGCTTTTTTTTTGAGCCCAGGTAGCACCTTGATAATTGTCATTCTGAACTCTAGATCTGACATCTTACTAATATGCATATTAATTAGGTCCCTAGCCATTGGTACTGCCTCTTGTTCTTCTTTTCTTTTTTTTTTTTTTGAGGTTTTTCCACCTTGTCATTTTATCCAGATAAGAATAGATATTTTATCCAGATAAGAATAAGAACAGATAAAAATAGAATACCCTGAAATACTAAAAGGATAGAAATGACCCCAGAAAAATACACACTGACCAAATTGGAAGAGACCTGAAATGAGGGAGAGAAGAAAGGGGGAAAAATTATCTATCTATATATCTAGGTATTGATATATAGATATAGAGATAGAGATATTGATATCTGTATCTATATATATATATATCTAGATCTCTCTCTCTCTCTCTCTATATATATATATAGATAGATAGATAGATATTAGACTGGTGAATAGAACAGAGCCACATACTTGATTTTGGGTGTATTTTGTCTATTAGAAGAAACTGCCTCCCAAAATTTTAAAGAAAGAAGAACTTATATATATACAAAAAATAAGGATAAACACAATGAAGGGATGGAATATGACTGTAAAGATGAAAATTTTAAAAGACTCTAAAAAAGGAATTGATAAGAAATTGACTGAAAAAAGAAAACAGAGCAGAGCCATGTGCTAGGTTTAGGGTATATTTTGATCTGTTAGATGAAACTGTATCCCAAAATTTTAAAGAAAGAAAAGTCTATATGTATACAAAAAATAAGGCTAAAAACAATGAAGGAATGGAATATGACTATAACAATGAAAATTAAACAAGATTTTAAAAAAGGTATTGATAAGATAAAATAGTTAAAAGTCTTAAAATAAGAAAAATTAAAATAATAGAATAAGAAATAAATAAAATTAAAAAAAATTTAACTGAAAGACCAAAGAATCATGGGGAAAAAAGCCATGAATTCTATGTGTTGCATTCCCCTAGCTCTGGAATTCTGCAGTTCTCAGTAATTGATAAACTTGGTCTTGCCTGGATGTTCTTGCTGATCTTCTGGGGGAGGGGCCTGTTGCAGTGATTCTAAGACGTCTTTGCCCAAGGTGGAATTTCACCACCCTTGCCAGGGGCCAGGCTAAGTAATCTGCTCGGTTTTGGTCTTGGAAGTTTTATTCCCTGAATGCTTTCTGTACAGCTTTGGAGGATAGGAATGAAAATGGCGGCCTCCCAATCTCTGGCCCAGAGAACCCGAGAGCGCAGGGCTCCACTCCTCAGTGTGCTCTCAGAGAAAAGCAGTCAATCCCTTCTGTCTCCTTGGTCTCCTGTGCACTCTAAGCTCACCCAGCCTGTGATTGAGTGTTTCTATCTCTGGTGCATGGCCTGTTTTGAGTCTCCAAACCCAGCAGATACCTGTAACGTGCTCCTGCGCCACTCCTCCTAGAGGAAGAAGGAAGGTGTCTCCCCAGATCTGCCATTTTGGGGGTCCCTGCTCAAAGAGCAGTTTGCCGACTGTGCCTCGGATCACTGTTTAAGGTAACCCCTAGCTGAGAATCCCCTCCTCAGCTCTGTCTCTGCTGCTGGCTTCCCTACTCTGATACCTGGGAGCTCTGCCATACTCAGGCTCCCCTGGTCTTTTTGTGACCCCAGGGGTCCTGAGACCACACTGTTCCCATGAGGGCTCCACCACCTGCTTAGCCTCTGGAGTGACGTCCCTCAATGGAGCAGTCTTCTAAAAATTTCAATTTTGTACTCCACTGCTCTACTGCTTGCCAGGAGCCAGCCCCTCCCCCTGCAGTCTGTCTTCCCATATATCGCCTCAGATTCACTTCTCTGCACATCCTACCTTCCAGAAAGTGGTTGCTCTTCTGTTCCTAGAATTTCTGCTCTTCTTGTCTTTGATTTCTTGTTGAGTTTGTAGGTGTTTAGAATGGTTTGATAACTATGTAGCTGAACTCCTGGGACCCAATGATATTACATCTCCTACACCTCTACCATCTTGCTCCTCCTCAGTTCATTTTGTATTTGCTAGAATATTTTTCTGAAACTAAGATAATATTATTGATGTCTACTTTTGTAATGTGTGGATTTTACTTTTCAAAGCCTTTTAACAGATTTTTAAATTAAATGGAGAGTAATGGCTAATTTTAGAAAAGGATCATTTGAAGAATGTCAGCAGGTTAATTTGCAGGGGAAATTAATGGTGAGACTACTGGACTGTGAAAATAAAAGGAGAAAATTTGACTGGGTTAAATATTCAAATATGACCTTATAGAATAGCCCTTAAATTTGGCACTGAAAAGACAGACCAGTGACCCAAAATGGACTCTTTTTTTTTTTTTTTACTATTCTGTTAGGATTCATGGAGTAAACTGTGTAGTTAAGCTGATTTTCACTGCCTTTTCTAACTTCAGGGCAAGTATGTGATTTCTAAATAGGTCCAGCTTTGGCTCAGGTGGCAACTAAGCCTCAATAGAACTTTCTGTTCTGAATATGGTAATAGTATTAAGAGAGTAGCTCTAGGAGCAAACAGTAGTAGCAGAATCAAGCTTCAAATTTAATGATGTGCATCAGATTTTAATATATGAACGAAGCTAATGATATCTAAGCTTGGTAAAAGTATTAAGGCATTTCAGCTCATGTTTATTCTGTAGTGCTGTGTTAGGTACACAAAAGCTCATCTTTTTCAACATTCATTAACTTTAATATTAAAACTTTGTGTTCTGGGAGAAAACATACCTAGTTGAATGGAAAAGCATATGGAAAAGGTATTTCACATTTGAAAAGATCATGTCAGGATTATAACTTGTCATGTTATTCATGAGTTTAGAATTTCATGAGCCAAATAATGATATCCAAATAATGATACCAATTATAAGATTATGTCTCCTATTATAAGAGAATACTATTCAACGGTGCTTTAAGGATGATATCATTCTTATTCCACTGCAGCCACACCTGAGAGACTTTACACAACTAATGGAATTATTAAACATTTCCTTTTAAAATACAGACTAAGAGCATTCAAACTTTCCTCATTTTATTCAATAAATTGTGAATATCTTTTTTTTCCCCTGAATAATATGCTAAGCAATGAAACTTCCATCATTTCCCCATACTACTCATGGCGTAACTGGGCAGCAAAAGTTTGTGCAATATTAATGTATAATATGCAGTTTAAATTGTTTGGTGATAATTAGTGTCTATAACCTAGGCTGTTAGAAATGCTCCATGCCACTATCCATCTCCCAGTTGGCTGGTACTTTGTTCAGCATTGTTTCTGAAGGAGGTAGTTTTGACCTCTGTCGCCTTTCTCCTAGGGACTAGATCACTAAACTCTCTGCCTTTTATTGAGCCACCTGCTACACACCAACAAAAAAGTTTATAGGAGAAAAGTCTTCTGTGCCATGAGAGACTTCTTGTGACAGTAATGGTTTGCTAGCAGAGGGGAAATGTCCAGGGTATAGAAGGGGACTTTTTGCTATGCTGCTTCTTAGATGGAAAGCATGGCCTTCTTGAGCTGTTAGTCTTGTATCTGTGGTTTTATATTCGTTATTCTAGCATTGGCCTGTGGCTTACCTCTTACGCTTTCACATTGCATGGCACACTGCAGTCTCTTTGGGAATGTTGCCGAAAGCCCACTGAATAAGTCTTCTCAGGTTGTGCTTTATTTTATTTACATTCCTGGACTAGCGTTCTCTCTATGCAAGCACCAATCTTACTTTGTGTTAAAGATGGGAGCCTTTACTTGCTCTAATAATAGGTTTTAAATCAGGAGTAAGAGAACTTTAACTCAGTCGGTGTGGAGGGCAGAATCTGTGGTGCAGAGAATAAACAAAGACCTAGAAGGTTTTTGTCAGCCTAAAATACTCCCTGTGATTGTGTTTGATAAAATAATAATAATTATAGTGACGGCTGATGTTTGCTACTGAAAACGTGTAATTTCTAACAGCTGTGGCATGATCATGACAGCGACCAGCACATGTGAAATAAAATGCATGTTTCCCTGGATTGGGATTGCCCACATATGTAAATATCCTACTTATTATATCTGCTTAGTGACTTATTATATCTGCTGAAAATTAGTGACTTACCTGAAATACTACTGGGATGTATATGTTTTCAGAAGTTTTTGGCTTATGAGCTCTAAGGAAATTTTGAAGCCAATGAATTCTTTTAAGCAAATTAATAGACTTTGTTATAATACAGCTTATTAGATGAAATTGGTTATGCCATAGCTCAAATTACACAGATACTGCAAACCTAATATTAACTAAACAGTTATTCAATAGGCAGGAATTTGTTCTTTTCCCCAGCATTAGTACCATTAAAGGACAATGATAGGAGAGGCATTGCATATGTGATTTTCATAGTAACCAGCTAGTATATAACCAAATTCACATTTCCATTGTCATTACAGTTTATCAAAGGGAAGAAAAGATCCTCTGTAGTTCTCTCTATTTTAATATTTTGACAGATACTACATTATTTAACAACATTTGCTAAATAAATACCAACTACATGCGAGGAAGACACTGTGCTTGGTCTTTTTTTTTTTTTTCTTTTCATTTTATTTATTTTTTCAGTGTAACAGTATTCATTCTTTTTGCACAACACCCAGTGCTCCATGCAAAACGTGCCCTCCCCATTACCCACCACCTGTTCCCCCAACCTCCCACCCCTGACCCTTCAAAACCCTCAGGTTGCCCCAACTTCCCACCCCTGACCCTTCAAAACCCTCAGGTTGTTTTTCAGAGTACATAGTCTCTTATGGTTCGCCTCCCCTCCCCAATGTCCATAGCCTGCTTGGTCTTAAGGAGAGTAAACAATCAGGTACCTGCCACAAAGAACATCTAGCTTATTACAAGTTAATTTGAAATTTAAGACTAGAATAAATATGGAGGTATTAAGAGGTGACAATTTATAGTTAGAGACAGGAAAATCTTCAAAATGAAGAAGTCAAGACTAATGTTGTTGCAAGTGATGACAGAAATCAACTCTGGTTAGTTTAAAACAAAAATTTGTGGTATTTTCCTGCAGCCATGTAGAAACTTGAAGTCAGGGCTGGAGGAGGATAAGGCTTTCATGGAAAGAGAATCTTTCTCAGAATTCTAAGAAGAAGGTGTTCAGTGCAGACAAACCCAAGGGTGACCATTACTGATCTGGTAGTTAGCTGAAGCTTGATGATTTCAAGAAAAATCGGAGAGAGGGAACTTTAAGAGCGGAGAGAGGGAGGAAATTCTTGGTGAAGGGAATTGCAGGGGCAAGAGTGTGAACATGGGAGGCTTGAGGTGAGAGCCGACATTGTTCACTTGCGTGTGGTAATAGAGTGCATATCCTAAATACTTCCAATTCAGGGAAGAGTTAGAATTATTAGGCAAGGATAGTCTTACAGGTAAATTTGTATCAGAATGTGATTACACTCCTTTAATCCATATTTCTTTCTCCAGGAAATGTCAACATTATTACATATGTAAATGTAAAATTATGTGCCAGTCAACAAAATGAACTAAATCCTCACTAAGTTGGTGTGAAATCATAAATATGTTTGAAAACAATACTGCATGCTGATTTTTCATAAACAATTTGATACCCCTCTCAGGCTTGGATGAAGCTGCTTAGCTCTACAGGGTGGCAGAGTAAAAAAAGCAATGTTGTGGCCTCTGGTCCTCAAATAAAAATAGTGGTCTGATTAAATGCCAGTTGGTTGTAAATGATAACCCACATAAACATTAGGAAGTAATTATGCTTAAGCAGTGAATTCTAATTTAATTTTATGGGTTTGGGAAGAAAGTCCCCTAGGCTAGTCAGCAGAAGCCAAGGAATGGTGACTGAGGAGTACTGGAAAGATTGTAGTTCTGGTAAGCAAGCACTGAGGGTCCTACCCCTGCAGCAGGTAACTGTCCATCTAAATGCTTTCCCTCATTCTTCTGATTGAGTCATTGTATTGTCTGGTCATCAATGTATAGATCACAAATTCACATAAAAGCCGTAGCATCAAGTTTTGGTGTTGGATGTTCATGTGTTTGGTTATCTATTGGTGTATTAAAAAAAAGTTCTCAAACTTAGTACCTTTTATATATAACAGTTCCGTGTGTGAAGAATTCAGTCAGGGTCTGGCTGGGTAATTATTTTGCATCTTAAAGTGTCACCTGGGGTCCTAGCTGGTGTTTTGGGCAGTCTAAATGAAACAGGACAGCTTAATTTAAAAGCCTGCTGTTCTGTTGGTGACAGGTAGAAGGTTCACCTCAAGTGGCCCCTCTCTTTCTCGATATAGTTATAGGTCTTTTTTACATTGTGTCTCCAGTAAGATTGTCAAACTTTATTTTTGGAGACTCAGGTCCTCAAGAGACCGAAGTAGAAGCTGCCAGGCTTCTTAAAAGTTAGGTCTAGGGCAGAATTAGTATCACTTCTACTGTACATTATGTGTCAAAATAGCAAAGATTAAGAGGAAGGTAAATACACTTACCTCTTAAAAAGAGCTATGTTTAAGAATTTGTGACCATCTTTAATCTACCATATCATGCACAAAACAGAATATCCTAGGGAAATGAGGGTTTGAAAAAAAACAACTTTCATCTGTGTAGTTATACGACCTTTAGAGGTCAGTGGAAAATTGTCTATGGTCAAACAATTCCTTTACATTATGCAATCCTACTGATTAGGTGCTGTTTCAAGCAGAAAATCATTGTGTTAAAGACCAGTTTAAGAAATAAGATCTTTGTGCATTTCTCTCTATGAAAATTTGGTGTGCAGATCTGATATTTACCTAGTGCTTTGGCCTCTGGCCCTTCTGTGACTACTTGGATTGTGCTCGTCTTCCAAGGCAGTTCCTCTTCAACTTTTTGCTTGATAGGCATGTTCTGGGCATTTCTCAAACACTGAACTGTAGAGCTCATTCATTAGAAGTTTTAGATGTGTATCCCAGACAACAGATGCAATCTACCCTGTTGTCTTGGCAGCACACACATTTTAAGTACCACATTACTTTAAATCCTGTTGAGATCGTCTGTTTTGGCACTGACCGACAGTAAGTACAATAACCTGTAAAGGTCCCTGTTGGCATTGCTTTAGCTTTACAGTCAAAGAAGACAAGGAGAGGGTGCCTGGGTGGCTCAGTGGTTAAAGCCTCTGCCTTTGGCTCAGGTCATGGTCCCAGGGTCCTGGGATCGAGCCCCGCATCGGGCTCTGTGCTCGGCAGAGAGCCTGCTTCCTCCCTTCTCTCTGCCTGCCTCTCTGCCTACTTGTGATCTCTCTCTGTCAAATAAATAAATAAAATCTTAAAAAAAAAAAAAAAGAAGACAAGGAGATTACCTCTCAGGCATTTGGTGCTGGGGTTGTCGATCTAATATGATCTACACAAGGGCTCATATAGGGTTGAATGTTGTATTAAGCAGACATCCGGAGCTATCTGGCTAGGAGAAAGCTATAAGAAATGAGAACAATTTAGGTAAAATTAGCATAGTTGTCAAAATGGTGCCAATACAGGTACAATATTGGTTGACTGCTAGAATGTCACATAGCAACATAATCATACTAGTAAAGGAAGACAGTTACATATACCTAGTGGGGGATAGGAAATATCAGTGTTTATGTGTCCTTTGATTGAATGAAATTTACTTAAATTACTTAATAAAACCCATAAAGATTCACTTCCAAGTATTTTGAAATGTTATGGAACAGAGGAAGCAAGACAAAATGAGAAATAAAATGCAGTTTATAAATTTTATTTATGGGTTTTTGTTTTTGTGCTTCAAGTCAATAAGTATTTATTCATTTTTATACCTGTTGCACTTGCTTTCCTGTATTCATATATTCAACAGTATTTATTGAGAACCTCCTACATACCAGACACTTTGTGAGGAGCTAAGAAGCTTGCTAGCAAGCAAAACCAGGCATATTTCCAGCCTCTCAGGAGTTTTTAGGCTCTTTAGGAAGATATGTAAATAAGTAAACAATATTACAATTGAGGTCAGTGCTATGTATTGGGTACCTAAATGCTCATAAATAACACTGCATTACATGGGAGTTACATGATAAACAGTTTTCTTGCCTATTTTACAGCTTACCATGGTTATTCCTTATGAGGTAGCAATCTGGGTAACTCTTCATGAACAGCAACTCAAGGATACAAGTTACTTCTATCTGTGGCTCCTTTTTCTTCCAGACCTTCACGTTTTCTCTGTTTAGCTGGTATATGAGGGCAAAGAATGGGTAGTTGTGTGTAGGAGGGTTTTAGGGATCTGGCTTAAATCTTCTTCTGTATACTTACTTCTATATATATACTATTGAGACTTGAGTTGCATGATCATCTCTAACTTCAAGGAGAGGACAAAGTATAATTTAGAGGAAAAGGGAAATTATTAGT
Source organism: Meles meles (assembly GCF_922984935.1). Taxonomy (NCBI): domain Eukaryota; kingdom Metazoa; phylum Chordata; class Mammalia; order Carnivora; family Mustelidae; genus Meles; species Meles meles. Next base: position 76,427,569 of record NC_060074.1, read on the forward strand.
ATACCAAAACTTGTTAATAAAAAGAAAAGTATGCTTTCAGATGCAGTAAAGGAAAAAAGTATCAGACATACCATGGAGTTCACTTCTGTTGGTGAAATATACAGTTAAGGTATTAAGACTTTAATGAAACTTGTATGTGAATGAAACAGAGGATTAGAGAAGGAATCATTTGCCCTCATTAAATCGAATTTCTTTTTAATGTAAACAATGGAAATCCAAATCTTTTCAGTCTATGAGCATGGTATATTTTTTCATTTGTTTGTATCATCTTTAATTTCTTGCACTAAAATCTTATAGTTTTTATTGCCGAGACTTTTCACTTCCTCGGATAAATTTATTCCTAAGTATTTTTTGTTGCTACTGTGTATGAGATGTTATTTTCCACAGATTTTGTTGTTACTATATAGAAATACAACTGATTGTTGTTGTATATAAATCCTGCAACCTTACTGAATTCATTGAATAGTTCCAATGGTTTTTTGACTTCGGCATTTTCTATAAATAAGGTCATATCATCTGCAAAGACATTTTTACTTTTCTAATTTGGATGCCTTTTATGCCTTTATCTTGCTTGATTGCTCTAGTTAGGACTCTTTTAGTACTATGCTGAGTAAGAATAGTGATAGTGAGTCCTCTTCTTGAAGTACTTGCTAAGGAAATTAATATGGCTAGTTAGCATTACAGTTGGGTCACTTATTAAAGAAGTTTGTAATGCTCAGATGTGCGTCTATCTCTCCCCCCTTACACACAGAGTTGACTATTTCTTTTTCCTGTCCGATAAGCCAACATAACCAGTTAAAGATGTTTATTCCCATTGCTGAACTTTGTTTGGAAGAATCTGATAAAAAGGGCCTGAATCTACAGCCAAATCACTGCCCCGATCTGGCAATAACTGTTGATCAGAGAAACCCAAACATGAAGTCACACTTTGATTATTTGGCCTGGTAGGTTACAGCCAAAACTCCTCCACAGATTCCTAAAACTAACCCACACAAATACATTTCAGAGCTTTCTTTCTTGGGGGCTCATGTGTTAAGTGGACTTGGAACTTGACTGATACTAGAGCTCTTTGTGCCGTCGGGTCCCACTGGTGGTAGATGAAAGCCTGGGCTAGCTTCAAAGTCCCTCTTCCATAGAAGAGTTGGCAGCCTTCATTGCATAGCATCATATGTTGATTTATGTCAGAAAAATCAGATTTTGGCTTGTTTCTTTCATCACTGGAGTGAGGTAGAAATAACTGGAAATAGGCTAGCAGAGACTACCAATCACTAAACAAATTGGTGCCTTTGTCTTTTCCAGTCTCTTACTAGGTTTTCTGAAAATGATATGAATAATATGTAATGTGCATATGGAGGAGTGAAGAATTGAGGATGGGTGCAATTTTTATATGATTAACATTTAGGGAAGCAATAGGGATTTAAATAGTATCTCTCCAAGCATACTTTGCAGATGTCCTACTTCCTAAAATCCTAAAGCGTCTAATAAAATGCAGACTTCTGGGTCATTTCTAGGTTGAAGAGGGGAAACTCTCTGCTTTTGATCTGGGAACGTGCATGTTAACGAGAATTCCCTTTAGCTTAAAGGATGGCTGATGGAGAGAAATGGAGAAAAATCTCAACAATGGTATTGAAATAGAGATCATCAATTTACTTCTTTGTGCTTCCTAAAGTAATATGTCAGTTTACAAAAGAAAGTTTTCCTAATTCCAGATCTGGATCTAATGAAAGACCATCTCTGTACATGAGGAGATCAAATATATAACTCATTCTTGCTTCTTTCAAACAACTAGTCAAAAAGAATTGTCTGCAATGATTGCTGTTAGCTAGAATCAGGTGACATGGATTGTGTTTGGTATGTCAGAGGTCTTGTGAGAATCAGCTTTCAGGCATGAAATAGAATTGTACAGTTGCTGTCGGTCAAAGGGGAGAGTTTTTGCTCATGGAATTTTGACATTGTGTCAAGTGTTGTATAACTAGTTACATTTAACAAAGGTGAGGTTCAAGGGAAGTCTCATTAAAAATACCAAAGCATTGAAATATCTCTAGATTATGAAAGATGCATATTGTGAGTAACTGTCCTTATGGTGATTAGGAGATAAACAGTTATCATGCAAAATCGTGATCTGATTTTATTAAGGAATTTAGAGGGGCTTATAAATGAAACCCTGAATTAGATTTTGTTGAAATTCTTCTAGATTCTGGGTAGATGCTAAGAGGTTGGTGACATTGATTCTTTTTTCATTGATTATAGATTATAGAAAGAATTTAAATACTTTTTGAATCAATGCTCAATAAAACATGGCATGCTATCAGTAGTGGGTAGTTGGATGCTGAGACTTTCATATAATTAAATGAAGCATTTTGAAAATTGGATGATTTCACATAGCAACACCACTTTCTGGATTCTCATGAAAAATCAGAACATTTGCCACCTTCCCTTATGGCAGCAATCAGAAGTGGCTTCTCCCTCTGGATGATGAAGTACTGTCCAGCAGGAACCAGCTTCACTCATGTATGTTACCTCCCTCTGAGTTTATGAACCCTCAATGTCTGAGAGCTCTTATTAAAATGGTCTGTTGCCCCCCCCAAAAAAATTTAAAAAGTCTGTTTCCCTTCCTTCTAAACTTCTAGTGTCCTTCACTTAGTATCCTCTCAAGATGACAATTTAATCTCTGAAGGAAAACAAACTATTTGACTACATCATTTTGTAAAGATACATATGCATAAGAAATACACAAAGGAAGATAATTACAGGCGTATGTAATTCATATGGATTTGTCAAGCTTAGAAATTACATTGCAGTTTTCTGATTGGGATAAGAACCAGAGTTAAGGGGCACCTTGGCGGCTCAGTGGGTTAAGCCTCTGTCTTCGGCTCAGGTCATGATCTCAGGGTCCTGGGATTGAGCCCCGCATTAGGCTCTCTGCTCAGCAGGGAGCCTGCTTCCCCCTGTTTCTCTGCCTACTTGTGATCTCTCTGTTGAATAAATAAATGAGATCTTTAAAAAACAAACAAACAAACAAAAAAAAAGAACTAGAGTTAATAAAATATAATAGGGGTGAAATGTGAAGTCCTAAACATAATTATGAATACACACATAAAAATACTTAAATACAAAATCAATTAGGAAATGGAGGTGAGAGAAATCTGGTTTGTCAGTATTTTTATGAAAACACTTAGAGTAGGTGAGAAGTTCAATATACATCATAGTGCTATGACCACTTTCTAAAAGATGTGAAAAGAGGTGCATTAATGGAAATTAAATAAATATACAAATGATGGAAAATGTGGTCTTTTTTATCCCGTTAAACTAGGTATGGAAGAATGTCTTCTTGAAGTTTTCAAAAGGCAGTGACCTTAGAGTGCCAAGAAATAAGAACAGATGACTGTGAGGAAGACGGGTATAAAAATGAAGTCTTGGGCACCTGGGTGGCTCAGTGGGTTAAAGCCTCTGCCTTCAGCTCATGTCATGATCCCAGGGTCCTGGGATCGAGCCCCGCGTTGGGCTCTCTGCTCAGTAGGGAGCCTGCTTCCTCCTCTCTCTCTCTGCCTGCCTCTCCGCCTACTTGTAATTTCTGTCTTTCAAATAAATAAATAAAATCTTTAAAAAAAAAAAAAAGAATGAAGTCTTAAAAGGAAAGACTTATACTAAACTATTGGCCAAACTAATCCAAAAGAAAAGAGAGAGGACCCAAATTATTAAAATTATGAATGAAAAGGGAGAGATCACAACTAACACCAAGGAAATATAAATAATCATCAGAAATTATTATCCACAGTTATATGCCAATAAGTTAAGCAACCTAGGTGAAATGGATGCATTCCTGGAAACCTATAAACTTCCAAAACTGAATCAGGAAGAAATTGACAACCTGAATAGACCAATATCTAGTAATGAGATTGAAGCAGTGATCAAAAACCTCCCAAAAAACAAGAGCCCAGGACCTGATGGATTCCCTGGAGAATTCTACCATTCAAAGTAGAAATAATACCTATTCTTCTGAAGCTGTTTCAAAAAGTAGAAACAGAAGGAAAACTTCCAGACTCTTTTTATGAAGCCATCATTACCCTGATCCCCAAACCAGGCAAAGACCTCACCAAAAAGGAGAGTATCAGACCAATATCCCTGATGAATATGGATGCAAAGATTCTCAACAAGATCCTAGCTAATAGAATCCATTTAAACTTTTCTTTGCTTTAACATATTTTTTCTTTTAAAAGTTTTTGTATTTTCACATATTTAACATTCATATATTTTTTGCTTTTCATACATTTAGCTCATTTAAAAATGTTTTTCTCTTTTTTTTCCTAGGGTTTTTTTTTTTTTAATTTTAGTTTAGGCTACTGACCCATTGTCTTTCATATAGTCAAGTATATTTTCTTTATCATTTACATTTCAGACTTCAGACTTAATGATATTTCATGTGTGTTTTGTGTGTGTTTAATAAATAACTGTGAAGGGTGCAAGATTTTATCCTGCTTGTGAGCTAATAAGTTAGCTCCACAATTTCATGGATGTTGGCAGAAGACATGAGACCTCTGGATCAGAGCAAAAGGATAGTTCATTATTCACAGCAATAGCAGTAGCCAAAATGTCAGCATTTTCCTGGGTTTATTTTTCTGAAGCCTAATTGACAAGGGCCAGGTAATTAATGTTTGCACATGTGGTAGGTTTCATTACAGGAAAGTACCCCAAGCTTAGAACATGGCAGTATTTCATAATAGCCAACAGGAAAATCTGCCCAGTATTTGCCCTATAGGGAGCCATTACTATGCTGGACAGCAAACATGCCCTATCTTTATTTCCCAAAGCTGTTGCTAAATAAATGTCCTTGAAAAGATGATTCATGAAAACTTGTCAGTACCTCTGCTACCAAGACATGCAAAAATGAGAGACTTACGGAGTATTGTCTTCTGACAGTATATGCCATAAGAAGTTAAAATTTTATAGTAAAATTAATCATTCTTAAGTTTTTTTGCTTTTGTTTTTGTTTTTTTTTGTTGTTGTTAAAGAAATTATTCCCTCTTTGGCAAATGTTATTAAACTGCCGAATTGGAGAATTCCCACACCAGTGTTTCTCACATGTTTCTATTGAGGTATTTCAGTAGAACATGCCTGCTTCATGAATGAATTTCTAAGTCCCCCACTTTAGTTCATATTCAGGCAGGAGATTTTTTTGTACTCAATAAAATATTTGTTTTAATGTGTAAATAAGTTTTCCCAAATCATCTGGGAAGATATGTCTTATTCATCTTTTAGCTTTGACCATTCTGACACACTACATTCTTCATAATATTAAGGTATATTTAGTACCAACTATGTGTCAGAAATTGTTCCAAGTGCTTTACATTTAGTCTTGGAATTATTTAAGGTAGGTACTATTTTTACCCTGTTTCCAAAATAGGAAACTGAGGCTGAGTCAACAAGTAATTTGCTCAAGATTAAATTCTCAACTTTGATAATTATAATCACAATTCACCTGCATTCAAGAAATTTTTTCCTCTTGCTTCATGTTCTTAGAAAACATAGATAAATTTTCTTACCCAGTTGATCAGAGGTGATGTGAGGCAATGCTGACTTTGTATATATCTATAATCCATCTAAGAATGTAGTAAAAACTACACATCTTCTCACAAGGGGGAAAGATGCTCACTTGCGCTCTCATTCATTTACACATACACATATGTAAAATACCACATATAATTTCAGGGGGTTTAAAATTACATATTCAACATTAATAACCTGTTAAACTCAGTTGCTTAAAATATTTTCACTTAATCCTTTAGTACTTTAAAAACTCTGGGCAGAAAATATTTTTTTTTCCCCATTTTATTTATTTTTTCAGTGTAACAGTATTCATTGTTTTTGCACAACACCCAGTGCTCCATGCAAAACGTGCCCTCCCCATTACCCACCACCTGTTCCCCCAACCTCCCACCCCTGACCCTTCAAAACCCTCAGGTTGTTTTTCAGAGTCCATAGTCTCTTATGGTTCGCCTCCCCTTCCAAATTTTTTTTTTTTTTAATAAACATATAATGTATTTTTATCCCCAGGGGTACAGGTCTGTGAATCGCCAGGTTTACACACTTCACAGCACTCACGATAGCACATACCCTCCCCAATGTCCATAACCCTCTCCCCCTCTCACAATCCCACCTCCCCCCAGCAACCCCCAGTTTGTTTTGTGAGATTAAGAGTCATTTATGGTTTGTCTCCCTCCCAATCCCATCTTGTTTCATTTATGAGCTTGAAAGAACGTGGAAGACTGGATTATTTGGCTTTTCCTCCTCTATCACAAGGTAACAGAATGAAATCTGGTTAAGAGGATGAAGTCTGGAGTCAGGCAGCTGGGATTCAAATCCTGGCTCCATGAAGGAATTATTATTTATGACTTCAAGCTATGATACAAGTTGATCATGAAGGATGACTAAAGAAGGAAGAAAAGGTATGAAGGAGAGTAAAAATAGTTATTCCAGAGAGAAGATTTTATCCCAACTTAAGAATTTTCTAAGAAACAGAATTGTAAGGGTAGAATAGGCTGCTTTCTGAAGAACTAGCTTGACCTTGGGAGGTGGCCACTCGATGATGTAGTCATGTTTTCTTGGCAAGTGAGGTACTTAGAAAATTGCATTTGAATTATCACCTGCTAGGAATGTTGTTAGGAGGATTCTTGATTAATGGGAAGATGTACTAGATGAATTATAAATCTTCCAATCCAAGGTTTTATTATTTGGGTTGTTTTTCTTGGTTTTGTATCAAAGTATAATTTGTCTTACTTGCTCCATTTTTCTCAAAGCCTATGCAAGAAGTGTATCTATTTACTAATACCAAGTCAATATTACATGAACCAAACATAATTGCAGTCTCAGAAGTTCTTTATTGCTTTTACCAAGCTGCTCAGTTTACTTTGATTTCATTATTCAAAAATTTTAGTGATCTTTGAATTTGCTTAGAGGAGAAAGATTTTGCTTGTTTATCCCTAAATCTTAGAAATGTAGAAGGTAAATAATAAAAAGCATTGGGGCTTGACATACTTGTTGGTATTTCAGTGTGTTTGAACATAGATTTTTCTCTTAAAAATAAGTGAATTAGAACTTTTTAAAAGGATAGCATAATTATCAATTATTATAAACTTTAATAAAAGTTTAGTTAATACTATCTTAACTGCTTCTAGCTTTTTAATTCTCCTATACATACAATTTTTATAAATAAAAACTTTCCCAAAGTGATCTAAATTATACTAAAGTCTATGGTTGCCACTCACATAACACCAGGAGTATTAATATACATTATGGTATGTTAAACATTTGGGATAAGGTTGATTAGTATTTTTTGTAAAACTGTTGAAAAAGCTTTTTAATAATTCTGCTATATAATGTCAAATATATGATATAGATCAAAAGATCCTAAAAACTAGTCATTTATTATTTGCTCATGTGAAGTTGACAGTTCAATTGGTTGTCTTCAGTGTGTACTATGTCAGTCACAGTATTTACAACCTAGTTCTCTTGTACCAGTTTAATTTTCAAGTGAAACAAACTTACGTATTTCTGACTAAATTGATTCTTCTGTAATGGGCAGTCATGACTTGATTTTCCATAGAGAGTCTCCTTATTTCTTGGTTCAGTCAAAAGCTACAAAGAGCTATTGACTGGAAAATGACTTGAGCTCCAAACTCATAATGGAACGTAAGGGAGAACTTAAAGGAAAATATTGACAGAAAGAGGTGTTAGAAAATTCACACTTCTGTTGCTCTCATACTAGTGGTTTCCCAAAAAGGGTCTGTGTGCAATAGATAAGAAATTTGTGGAAGAGAAAAATAAGCATGACCTATATAAGTTGATGACTTCACTGCTCTGCAGAAGTGATAATACTATCTTCCAGATTGGGTTATTTTAGGGGAAAGATTGTGCAGATATTTTAATTTGATCTTTTAGTTCTCATAGCTGTCTAACTAGTGGCACATATTAAATGATATAAAGAAATGCCTTTGGCTGACAAATTTTAAGTCCTTAGATTTTTAATATAATGACATTGACCTGATAGAAATCAATGTAACTTGTTAATGTCTTCTAAGTTAGGAAGTTCTAGGAATCTTTCCAGAAATGATCCATATGCATTATACTATGTTGGGTAAATACTAGAAATAGTCAAATGGGTCCACAGACCTATATATCTACATAGAACTAGCTTGTTAATTTGGAACACAAGCAAACTGATTTTTCATCACTTAAGGAAAAGTCAAATATGTGCATTTTCAAATACCCAGAAACTATGGGCTTGGGTATATATGTGTATGTGTATATATAAAAGAATATGTCCATATTTTATAGGGTAGATTTGAAACTAAAGATGACTCAGACTGTTTTCCAAAACTGCTTTATTATAGAATTCATATACCATAAAATTCATGCTTTTGAGGTGTATAACTCACTGATAGTCACAGAACTATATAACTGTCACCACTGTCTGATTTCAGAACATTTCATCACCCATTAATAGTCATTACCTATTCCTCCTCCCTGAGGCCCTGGCAACTACTAATCTACTTTCTATTTCTGTGGATTTGCCTATTCTGAAAATTTCATATAAATGGAATTATACAACATACAGCCATTTTTGCCTGGCTTCTTTGATTTAGCCTAATGTCTTAAAAGTTAATACATGTTATATAGCATATATCAGTACTTAATTTCTTTTTATGACTGAATAATACCACATTTATGGATATATCATTTCATTTTTTTCATTCACCAGTTGATAGACATTTCACTTGTTTCTATCATCATGGATTCTGTTGCTGTGAATGTTCATGAACAGGCTTTTATGTGGACACTTCGAATTCTCTTGGGTATATACCTAGGAGTAGAAATGCTAGGCCAAAGTTACTTTTTGTTCAACAATTTAAATAACTGCCAAACTGTTTTCCAAACATTTATAGTTTTATATAAGGGTTCTAATTTCTCCACATCTTCACTAACACTGGTTATTCACTCTCTTTTGTATGTTAGCCATCCTAAGGGGTATAACGGTTTTTGTTTAGTTTTGTTTTGCATTTTCCTAGTGACTAATGATTTTTTTTTATGTGCTCATTGAAGAAATGCCTATTAAATATTTTGCCTAGGTTTTAATTTGGTTATTTGTTTTTGTAAGACCTGTGTTACAGGAGTTCTTTCTATTTTGTTGATAACAGTTTGTTACATGACAGGATCTGGAAAAAAAATTTACTTACTTGAAAATGTCCTTTTGAAGCAGAAAAGTTTTTAATTTTTTTTTAAACACTTGATTTCATTATCCTCAGTGCTCTGAGAAGCAAATGACAAGCAATAATGGATTTTTTTTAAAAGGCCGACATCTGAAAATGCTGAGTGGGGCAGGAGGAAGGTAACAGGCTAGAACAGTGCTTTGCACATAGTAAGCACTATGACATTTGTTAAACTGAAATGATTTGAAGTTGAAGATCATAATATATTTGAGACTTGATAAATCCAAGTTAAACTGAAGCTTTAATCAGTCCTTTTTGGCTGACTTCTATTAAGTCACCTTTTCTTATGACAAGCACCCCCATACTTTAAAAATCATTTTTAATCCATTTGTGTGACTTTATTTGATATACTTAGTCTTATTCATGTACTTATTCATGTACAAATATAGATTACAGTAAATTACACATTTTCTTGCTGCTTATCTTTATTTGAAATACTGATAAGTCAGAAGGATTGAAATACTCTCATAAGATAGAAAAAAAAAACCCCAAGTGTTTAGTAGACACAAGTCAACTTTAAAGCAATCTTAGTTTCCAACATATTTTCAAACAAAGCTTATTTAAAAAAAATAAAATAGGTAAATTTTGTAGGTATCTTTTTGGAATCTCAGCTCTTAGAATTAAGCAGTTTAAATCAATTAAAGCATAAGTGATGGTAGTACTGGAGCATCTTGTGGTCTTTGAAACTGACTTCATTTTGCTCTTTTTTTTTTTTAGCATTCTTTGCTATTTTTTTTTAATTTGTTTATTTACAGCATAACAGTGTTCATTGTTTCGGCATCACACCCAGTGCTCCATGCAGTACGTGCCCTCCCTATTACCCACCACCTGGTTCCTCAACCTCCCACCCCCCGCCCCTTCAAAACCCTCTGGCTGTTTTTCAGAGTCCATAGTCTCTCATGGTTCACCTCCCCTTCCAGTTTCCCTCAACTCCCTCTCCTCTCCATCTCCCCATGTCCTCCATGTTATTTGTTATGCTCCACAAATAAGTGAGACCATATGATACTTGACTCTCTCTGCTTGACTTATTTCGCTCAGCATAATCTCTTCCAGTCCCATCCATGTTGCTACAAAAGTTGGGTATTCATCCTTTCTGATGGAGGCATAATACTCCGTTGTGTATATGGACCACATCTTCCTTATCCATTCATCCGTTGAAGGGCATCTTTGTTCTTTCCACAGTTTGGCGATCGTAGCCATTGCTGCAATAAACATTGGGGTACAGATGGCCCTTCTTTTCACTACATCTGTATCTTTGGGGTAAATACCCCGTAGTGCAATTGCAGGGTCTTAGGGAAGCTCTATTCTTAATTTCTTCAGGAATCTCCACACTGTTCTCCAAAGTGGCTGCACTAACTTGCATTCCCACCAACAGTGTAAGAGGGTTCCCCTTTCTCCACATCCTCTCCAACACACGTTGTTTCCTGTCTTGCTAATTTTGGCCATTCTAACTGGTGTCAGGTGGTATCTCAAAGTGGTTTGAATTTGAATCTCCCTGATGGCTAGTGATGATGAACATTTTTTCATGCGTCTGATAGTCATTTGTATGTCTTCGTTGGAGAAGTGTCTGTTCATATCTTCTGCCCATTTTTTGATATGATTATCTGTTTTGTGTGTTGAGTTTGAGAAGTTCTTTATAGATCCTGGATATCAACACGATTGCAATAAAAACCTATCTCTCAATAATCACTCTCAATGTGAACGGCCTAAATGCGCCCATAAAATGACACAGGGTTGCAGATTGGATAAAACGACAGGACCCATCCATATGTTGTCTACAAGAGACCCATTTTGAACCTCTTTCCATTGACCATGTAGCTACTCCCATCTGTGAACAGAGTCATCTCGGCATCCAGGAGGGGAATGTCTCTGAGATCCGGCCTTATACTTGAAACTTGGGTTAGGACCTCCCCACAGACATGTGGATGGTCAGCCAGCTCCTCTGGCAGCAGCGTGGTTGGATTTAGCACTGCCAGGGGCCAGATGGTCACTCTTGGTTTGTTGAAGAGGAGGGCCTGATACCCCATAACTCAGGCGTTTGTCATCCATCAGTCTGTGGAGTCCGGAGAAGGCTCTTGATGGCGTGTGTGGTGGTCAAAATGAGATTTTGATCCAAAGTCAATTTACTTGCATCCTTGACCAGGAGGGCCATGGCAGCAATTATGCAGAGGCAAGAGGGGAACCCAGCCACTACTGGATCTAGTTTCTTGCTAAGATAGGCTACTGGCCTTTGCCAAGGCCCCAGAGTCTGAGTCAAAACTCCTTTGGCCACCCCTGTTTTTTCATCCACATACAAGTGGAAGGGCTTGGTAACATCTGGGATGACCAATGTTGGGGCACTCAGTAAGGCTGTTTGTAATTCCCAAAATGCTCCTTCTGCCTCAGCTGTCTACTCTATCATAGTGAGCCCCCCCCCCTTTTGCCAGTTCGTATGGAGGTTGGGCAATCTCCACAAACTGCAGTATCCACAGCCTACAGTAGCCCACCATCCAAGAAACTTCCTCAGATGTCGGGACGTGATGGGGCGGGGGTATCCAGTGATCACCTGTTTCCTGGACTCAGACAGTGAGCGCACTCCCTCATGGAGATCAGAGCCTAGATAAGTGGCGTGGCTCTGACAGAGCTGTGCTTTCTTTGCTGACACCCAATACCCTTTGTCTACAAGAGACCCATTTTGAACCTAAGGATACACCCAGACTGAAAGTGAAGGGATGGAGAAACATCTTTCATGCCAATGGGCCTCAAAAGAAGGCCGGAGTAGCGATTCTCATATCAGATAAATTAGATTTTAAACTAAAGACTGTAGTCAGAGATATAGAAGGACACTACATAATTCTTAAAGGGACTATCAGCCAAGATGATCTAACAATTGTGAATATCTATGCCCCCAATATGGGAGCACCCAATTACATAAGAAAACTATTAATCAAGATAAAGAGTCATATTGATATGAATACAATAATAGTAGGAGATCTTAATATGCCTCTCTCAGAAATAGACAGATCTTTGAAGCAGAAAATTAATAAAGAAATAAGAGCATTGAATGAAACATTGGACCAGATGGACCTCATAGACATATACAGAACATTCCACCCTAAAACAACAGAATACTCATTCTTCTCAAGTGCACATGGAACCTTCTCCAGAATAGACCACATACTGGGTCACAAAGCAGGACTCAACCGATACCAAAAGACTGACATTATTCCCTGCATATTCTCCGATCACAATGCTTTGAAACTGGAACTCATCACAAGGAAAAGTTCAGAAGGAACTCAAACACCTGGAAGCTAAAGACCACCTTGCTTAAGAATGCTTGGATCAACCAGGAGATCAAAGATGAACTTAAACAATTCATGGAAACCAATGAGAATGAAGACACTTCGGTCCAAAACCTATGGGATACAGCAAAGGCAGTTCTAAGGGGGAAATACATAGCCATCCAAGCCTCCCTCAAAAAAATGAAAAAATCCAGAATACACCAGCTGTCTCTACACCTTAAAGAACTGGAGAATCAACAACAAACCAACTCCACATGCAAGAAGGGAAATAATCAAGATTAGAGCAGAGATCAATGAGGTAGAAACGAGAGATACAGTAGAATGTATCAATGAAACTAGAAGCTGGTTTTTTGAATCAATAAGATCGATAAACCATTGGCCACACTAATCCAAAAGAAAAGAGAGAAAGCCCAAATTAATAAAATTATGAATGAAAAGGGAGAGATCACAACTAACACCAAGGAAATAGAAACAATCATCAGAAATTATTACCAACAGTTATATGCCAATAAGCTAAGCAACCTAGATGAAATAGATGCATTCCTGGAAAGCTACAAACTCCCAAAATTGAACCAGGAAGAAATTGACAACCTGAATAGACTGATATCTAGTAACGAGATTGAAGCAGTGATCAAAAACCTCCCAAAAAAACAAGAGCCCAGGACCTGATGGATTCCCTGGGGAATTCTACCAAACTTTCAAAGAAGAAATAACACCAATTCTCCTGAAGCTGTTCCAAAAAATTGACGCAGAAGGAAAACTTCCAGACTCTTTTTATGAAGCCAGCATTACCCTGATCCCCAAACCAGGCAAAGACCCTACCAAAAAGGAGAATTTCAGACCAATATCGCTGATGAATATGGATGCAAAGATTCTCAACAAGATCCTAGCAAACAGGATCCAGCAGCACATTAAAAAGATTATCCACCATGACCAGGTGGGATTCATCCCTGGGTTGCAAGGTTGGTTCAACATTCGCAAATCAATCAATGTGATAGAACAAATCAATAAGAGAAGAGAGAAGAACCACATGGTCCTCTCAATTGATGATTTGACAAAATCCAGCATCCGTTCCTGATGAAAACGCTTCAAAGTATAGGGATAGAGGGAACATTCCTGAACTTCATAAAATCTATCTATGAAAGACCCACAGCAAATATCATCCTCAATGGGAAAAAGCTTGCAGCCTTCCCGTTGAGATCAGGAACACGACAAGGATGCCCACTCTCACCACTCTTGTTCAACATAGTATTAGAAGTTCTAGCAACGGCAATCAGACAACAAAGAGGAATAAAAGGTATCCAAATTGGCAAGGAAGAAGTCAAACTCTCTCTCTTCACAGGTGACATGATTCTTTCTATGGAAAACCCCAAAGACTCCACCCCCAAACTACTAGAACTCATACAGCAATTCAGTAACGTGGCAGGATACAAAGTCAATGTACAGAAGTCAGTGGCTTTCTTATACACTAACAATGAAAATACAGAAAGGGAAATTAGAGAATCGATTCCATTTACTATAGCACCAAGAACCATAAGATACCTGGGAATAAACCTAACCAAAGAGGTAAAGGACCTGTACTCGAGGAACTACAGAACACTCATGAAAGAAATTGAAGAAGACAAAAAAGATGGAAGACTGTTCCATGCTCTTGGATTGGAAGAATAAACATTGTTAAAATGTCTATACTGCCTAGAGCAATCTATACTTTTAATGCCATTCCAATCAAAATTCCACCGATATTTTTCAAAGAGCTGGAGCAAATAATCCTAAAATTTGTATGGAATCAGAAGAGACCCTGAATTGCTAAGGAAATGTTGAAAAACAAGAACAAAACTGGCGGCATCACGTTACCCGATTTCAAGCTTTACTACAAAGCTGTGATCACCAAGACAGCGTGGTACTGGCATAAAAACAGACACATAGACCAGTGGAACAGAGTGGAGAGCCCAGATATGGACCCTCAACTCTATGGTGAAATAATCTTCGACAAAACAGGAAAAAATATTCAATGGAAAAAAGACAGTCTCTTCAATAAATGGTGCTGGGAAAACTGGACAGCGATATGTAGAAGAATGAAACTGGACCATTCTCTTACACCGTACACAAAGATAAACTCGAAATGGATAAAAGGCCTCAACGTGAGACAGGAATCTATCAGAACCCTAGAGGAGAACATAGGCAGTAACCTCTTCGATATCAGCCACAGCAACTTCTTTCAAGATATGTCTCCAAAGGCCAAGGAAACAAAAGCAAAAATGAACTTTTGGGACTTCATCAAGATCAAAAGCTTCTGCACAGCAAAGGAAACAGTCAACAAAACAAAAAAGCAACCCACGGAATGGGAGAAGATATTTGCAAATGACAGTACAGACAAAAGGTTGATATCCAGGATCCATTTTGCTCTTTTTAAATGGGAACAGCATTATTGTGGAGAATCCTTAATTTTGACAGTGCTGAAAGACTGATCTTGTTTTGTACTAGAGATCATGCCTTACAGCCTGATATTTTCCAGGACTGCTCCTATGTGGAGATGCAGATATTAAACCCTTTAATGCCCAGCAAGGATTGGAGTGTTTTCACAGGTCACTGAGCCACATTCTCCCAATAGGTAAACTTTGGACATGTTTGCATTAAGCATGTGCTTTTCCAAGCCACTAGGGTTAGTATTTAGTGTGAGTATTGGAATTTTTGCCGTGAAATTATAGTGGTTTGAAATAAAAACTAGACACTATTTAAGAGGAAGAATTGGTTCGATAAGCATTTATTTAATCTCTAGTTTATACCAGGTCCTTTTATATAATATACTCAAAAGATTTTGTTAATGCTTCTCTAAATGTTCTATAGACTACCAATAAAGTCATTTGGGACTGGGCTCTTCTTTGTGGGATGCTTTTATTAGTGTTGTTGTTGTTGTTGTTACTATTATCTCAATTATTTAATCCTTTTACATGTTAAAGGTCTATTGGGATTTTCTTTCCTCTTGAATCTGTTTCAGTACCTATGCCTTAGTAGCAAATTTTTTATTTCATCTAAGTTATCTGATGTTTTGGCATACAATATGTCATTGTATTTCCTTGTAGACCTTTTTATCTGTAAAGTAAGTAGCAATAACCCTTCTTTCATTTCTCTTTTTAGTAGTTTGAATCTTAAGCCTTATCTATACTTGGTAGGTCTTCTCTTTCGTAGGTCTAATTAAATACTTGCCAGTTTTGTTCATCTTCTGAAGAACTAACTTTTGGTTTTCAGTTTTTCTATTCTCTACTTCACTTATTTTACTGGGATTTGTATTTTTTTTCTTGCTGTGGATTTAGTTTGCTTTGCTTTCTCTAGTTTCTTAAGATGCAAGTTTGCATTATAGATTTGAGATTTTCTTCAATAGCTGCAACTCAGTCATTTTTACTGCAACTAAAAGACAGTGTCACAGAAACTTCCGGGTAGATCTGGAAGAAAGTGTTACTCACACTAAATGATGGAATAGTTTGTCTTGGGCAATATGATTACATATGAAAAATACAAAATGTAAATATGGAAGCTTCTAAATCAGCACTATGCAAATCATAAAATGGGTTGATTGCATCTGCTTCCACAATGCTCCTTTAGGTGATACAAATATAAC
This sequence comes from Meles meles, assembly GCF_922984935.1. Taxonomy (NCBI): domain Eukaryota; kingdom Metazoa; phylum Chordata; class Mammalia; order Carnivora; family Mustelidae; genus Meles; species Meles meles. Next base: position 76,443,735 of record NC_060074.1, read on the forward strand.
TGAAAATTACCTGTTGTCTCCCTTACTATTTATGGTATTGGCAGTTTCATATTAAAACTACAGAAAAGAATGGCTTTTGAAAAATTACTTTAGTAAAGAAATTTGACATATCAGTCTGTTGGCCAACAAAGTTGAAATGATCCTAAGCACTTATTTTAAAACTCTTGCTCTTTTCATTGTTTTATCACTTTTTCCTGTTTAAAAAATTTTAAAAAATATTCCAGAATCAGAGTATTAAAAATTGTGTAAAGGGGGGCGCCTGGTGGCTCAGTGAGTTGGGCCTCTGCCTTCGGCTCGGGTCATGGTCTCAGGGTCCTGGGATCGAGCCCCACATTGGGCTCTCTGCTCGATGGGGATCCTGCTTCCCCATCTGTCTGCCTGCCTCTCTGCCTACTTGTGATCTCTGTCTGTCAAATAGACAAACAAAATCTTAAAAAAAAAATTGTGTAAGGGATTAGTATTTGAATATGTTGTTCTTCACATATTTTCATAATAGGTATAACAAGTGTGAATGGTATAGGACTAAAACTTACTGCATTAGCCATGACTTTAAATAGCCTCAATGTACATACTCAAATTTTTAATATTTAAATAACTGAAAGCATACTATTTCTAATCCAAGAAGACATTCTAGAACTTAGGCTATAGTAATAAAAAGATGAAGTATAAGTTCTCAGGTATGATATATTTACCACATCAATATTATTTGAGAACCAAATATGGGATATCAATTAATGGAATAGAGGACAAATTTAATTATTTGCAAGTGACATAAATAGAAAAACAATGGTGTGCTTTTCAAATAGTCTTGATTTAAGCTCTAACAAAACTAAAAAGAAGGATACTTGTGGTCATATGACAATAAATAAAGTGATCTTTCACATAGGACTGATAACAAATGTGCAACAGTAAAATGCAGCCTCATAGATGTGTCAGTTTTGCAATCAAAAGATCATCTTAAAAATGTGTTTTCCTTTAATTTTTGAACAGTGAAGATAGCACTAGCCTACTAAACTTTTGGTGAACTGCAAGATAACATACATTTATGATAAAGAAAAAGAGCTGATGAGTCTGTGCTTAATTCAGTAGCCAGAACAAAGTTTACTATTGCTGGTGCTCTTTCAGATGAAGAGGAGGTAATAAATGGAAATGAAGAAGGCAGGTTTTTATATAACACTAAATGTGATGTTTAAATCTTCATGAAACTATAGACAAAGGACTACCACAGAATGTATATACTTTGATTCATATCTTTTTTTTTTTAAATTTAGGCATTTACAGCTACAAATTTTCTACTATGTATTACTTTAGTTGTTGTCCCTTTGTTTGGCATGTTGTTTTTGTTCTTATATCTAATTATTTTCTAATTTCCCTTGTGATTTCATCTTTGACCCACTTATTTAGGCATATATTATTTGATTTCCAAATATATGTGAAGTCCTCAAATTTCCTTTGGTTTTTGATTTCTGATTTCATCCATGTGGTCAGAGAACGGGTTTTGAATGATTTCAAACATTTTAGATGTATTGAGGCCTATTCTAATGGCATAATAAATGGTCTGTCCTAGAAAATGGCCCATGTGTGCTTGGGGAAAAAAATGTGTATTCTGTTGCTGAGTGAGTGTTTCATAGAGGTCTGTTTTAGTTGATTTACAGTGTCATTGGACTTGTCTATTCCTTGTTCCTTCTATTAAAACAATGTAATAGAATACTTATTGAAAGTGGGATATTGAAGTGTCTATTACTGGCGAATTGTCTATTTATTCAATTCTATTTTTGTTTTATACATTCTGAGACTCTAGGTGCATATTTGGTTAAATTATGTCTCACTAACATATTGACCCTTTTATCATTATGAAACAATACTTCTTGTCCATAATAATTTTTATCTTAAAGTATATTTTGTCTGATACTAATATAGCCATGTTAGTTCTCTTCATTACTGTTGGCCTGGTATGTCTTTTTTCATCCTTATTTCAATTTATTTGTATGTGTGGTTTTCTTTCTCTTTCTTTCTTTTTTTTTTTTTTTTTTGGTTTGTTTGTTTTTGTTTTTGTTTTTGCGTTTTATACAGAGGGAGAGAGAAGTAGGGGAGAGGCAGAGGGAAGGAGAGAATCATAAGCAAGCTCCATGCCAGTGTGGAGCCTGGTGCATGTGGCTTGATCTCACAATCATGAGATCATGACCTGAGCTGAAATCAAGAGTTGGGTGCTTAACCTACTGAAGCACCCAGGCACCCCAAATTATTTGTGTCTTTTAAAGTTTCCTTTTTAACAACATATAGTTGAATAATATTATTTTTTTATCTACTTTCCTAATTTGCTCTTTGATTTCTATACGCTTTTATTTAATCTCTTCTTACATGTTTTATGTTAAATATTTTCCAGTGTATCCTTTTAATGTCTTTGTTTTTAAAATTTTTTTTCTTAATGGTTGCCATAAGAGTTGTAATTAACAGTTAATTATAATCTAGTTAAAATTAATACCTGCCTTATAGGAATTATATACAGAAACTTTGCTTCAGTATGTCTATATTCCCTTTACCCTTTGTGCAGTTGTCATCTTTATACGTTAGTTTTTTACACATCTTTGTGCATTGCAAACATCAACAGTTTTATGATTGCTCTAGTTAGTTGCCATTAAATAAGGTAAGAAAATAAAACAAAAAATACACTTACTTTCTTTTGTCTGTACCTATATATTTACCTTCTCCTATGTTCCTATTTTTTGTTGTAGCTTCAGGTTTCTTTCTAATGTCCTTTTATTTCAGCCTGAAGGACTCCCTATAATTCTTGTGAGACAGGTCTACTAGCAGTGAATTCTTGGATTTTTGTTCACCAACAGTATCTTAATTTCATTTTCAAAAGGTAATTTTGCTTATACCAAATTCTTGGTTTCAGCATTTTGAAAATGTCATCCCACTGCCTTCTGGACCTCTAAAGTTTAAGATAAATTTTTATTTTACTATGGGTCCTGTGTACAAGATTTTTCATGTCTTTCTTGTTGTATTTATGATTTTCTTTGTCTTTGGCTTTTAAACGTTTAACTATTATGCATACAAGTGTGGATCTTTTTGACTTTTATTCTACTTCAAGTTGGAGTTTCTTGGATGGGTAAACTAATATTTTTAATCAAGTTTGTGGAGTTTTATTTTCAAGTATTCTTTATGCCCCTTTCTCCTTCTCTTTTTCATGACTCTCATTTTCATGTTGTCTCACAAGTCTCTGAGTCTTTGTACATATTTCTTTGTTTCCTTTTTATACATCAGACCAAAGTCTCAAGTGACCTATCTTCAAGTTTGCTGATTCTTTCTTTTGCCATCTCCTATCTGTTGTTGATCCTCTTTAGTAGTTTTTATTTTAATCATTACTTTTTAATTCTAGTTTTCCATTTTTTTAAATGTATACCTCTTTATTGTTTCTGTTTGGTGAGACTGCTTTCTCATGTTTCTCTTCATTCTTTAGACATAATTTCCTTTGTTCCTTGGACATATTTAAAATAGTTGATTCAATGTGTTTGTCTATTAAGTCCAACATCTAGGCTTCCTTAAGAACAGTTTGTATTAACTTCCTCTGTGTATGGGGCATACTTTACTGTTTCATTGCATATCTAATAATTTTTCTGTTGTTGAAAACTGGACATCTTTAATACATTTATTCCAGAAATCAGATCCCTCCTTCACTAGTTAAGCTATTTGTTTGTCCTGAACTAATCTTACACAATTGTCCCTGATTGTTTTATCTAAATACCCCCAAAGAAAGAGTTCTTCTCACTGAGCAAGTTCTAAGTCAGGTCAAATAAATGTAAGTCCTGTGAGTTCTGGTTTTCAGAGTGCTGCCAGATTATTCAACTGACAATTCTCTGAGAATGGGGCTGTTTAGGGAGCGCCATAATCTATTCTTCCCTAACAAGTGGCTGCTGGGCTGATGGTTATCACAGTGGATTGGAAGGCTGTTAGATTTCATATGGATCACAGACATAGAGAAGATGAAAACAAGGCAAACTAAAGATATCACAAAGCAAAAACACAAACAGAAAACCTCACAAAGCTTACTGCTTTTACCAAGATGCAGCCGGTTTTCTTGAATAAATGCTCCCTGGATTATTGCAAACTACTGGTTAATTTTCAGAGTTCTAAGAGTTGATTTTGAGTTCTTTTCTATTGTGATTGATTTTTTTTTTAGAGTTGGATATCCTTTACTATTCTAGAAATGCTTCCTTTCACAGACTTTTCAAGTAAAATATTATTTTTTAAAATGAGTCACAATATAGTAAATGCTGAATTTAAAATATTGCTCATACAATTGACTTGAAAACTTAGAGACCTAATACACTATAACACACAGGAATTTGGTATATAATAAAAATGTCATTTCTAATCTATGGAGGTTAATGAATTTTGTGGTAACATTTTTTTTTTTTTTTTTTTTAGATTTTATTTATTTATTTGACAGACAGAGATCACAAGTAGGGAGAGACGCAGGCATAGAGAGAGAGAGAGACAGGAGGAAGCAGGCTCCCCGCCAAGCAGAGAGCCCGATGCGGGGCTCGATCCCAGGACGCTGGGATCATGACCTGAGCGAAAGGCAGAGGCTTAACCCACTGAGCCACCCAGGCGCCCCAATTTTGTGGTAACATTGAAACAGTCAGATACCTAACTATAAGAAAATAATACATCATTCTGATCTCACATTCTTCTTCAAAAATAAAATATGTGCTTTATACATACTAAAATGAAAAGTGAAACCATAAAAGTACTAGAAAACCATGAGTTTTTTTTTTTTTAATATTTCTGGCATTAGAATACCTTTTTAGGAATGATCCCCCCAAAAAACAAACAAAAACAAGAAACAACAAAACAACAAAAAACAAAATCCATAAAAGATTGGTAAATTTAGCTATCCATGCATAAATAGAAATCACCATAAATTCTAAAATTAATACTAAAATTATTACTAAATTAAATACTTTAATTCTAAAATTAATACTAAAAACAGTGGTTGTCCTATGGAGTAACAACTGAATGACTAGGGGATAAAGATGATAATTACATGCTTTCCACTATAGATACTTTCACGCTTTTGAATGTTACATAAAATCGGCTATCGCCTATTTTCTTAAGTAAAACAATTAAAAATTCATAAAATTTGCTATTTTTTTGTCACTGTGCTATTTTGACTTTCTTCATATTGGTTATATGTATGAAAGCAATATTTTAAAAATTTTCACATGATAAGATTATTTCAAGTTCAGGTTTCCTCTTTTAATCTATTCAATTGCAAATCAGTTATAGGATCATATATAATGCATATATTTTTATATCATAAATATATTTTGTGTCATGTGTTCAAGTAAGGGACTTAAAAAATATCCTTGTATACAGGGTATTTATCTTCATTTACATCTTTTTTTTTCTCTTCTTTCTCAGTAAATTTTTAAAAGAAACAGATAAGCACTGTTGATCTACTGTATACCAGGAAGTATGAAGAATCTTCCCTCTAACAGGGAAGTGAGCAGTATGGTCTCTTGACTCAGATTAGTTTTTGTGCAGTCATTTGAGTTCTTCAGAAATATCCTGGTGGTTCTTCCATGCCCACAGAGGGATGCATTTCTCTATTCCATTGGAAATTAAGTGTATCCTTATGACTTTGACTAATGAAATGTGAGAAAGTATGTGTTATTCTGGTCAGAAGCTTCAGATATCCTGTTCCTTTTTTCCTGATAGTGGACACATGGCAAGATGGCAACTTCATTAACTAGGTCTCTGAATGACCACCAAGAGTATGCCATGCCTCCTGACATGTAGCATAAGTCAGAAATAGACTTTTAATATTTTAACCCACTGTGAATTGGAGGTTGTTTTCCCAGCATAACTTTGCCTGTCCAGATGAATACAAGTTCAAATCTCAGCTCTTCTGATAAGTAGCTCTGTAACCTAAACGCAAGTTGGTCTGAAGTGGAAGACACAAAGTAGAATTATTTTATTTCACTGCCCTCTTTTATTAGAAAAATGAAATTGAGGCTCAAGGCCATACAGTTACTTAGTGGATGAGCAAAGATTAAAAGCCAGGTCTGTTCTCTCCCAATCCAGTGCTTTAATACCCTATTAAAAGATATTTAGTGACCTTTGTAATGACAAATAAGTATCAGAATCTTTATTCTCAGCAATATTGAGGCAAGATACTCTTCACTCATTTTTAGTGCTTCTGGAAGTTGACAATTAATCTAAAGCTACACAAGAACAGTGAGAATTGTCTATTTATCTCTGCATTTTATGATTCACTAACATTCAGGTTTTATGTTGAACAGTTATTAAGATGATTCTCAAATATATGTTTCCACTTGCTGTTGACAAAGTGAAATTTCAGTGTTGTCAGCTTGTGAAACTTCAAATCCTAGATGTCAGGCAATGCATCAAAACCTAATTCAGAAAAGACAGATATTGCTTCTTGTATCAAAATGGTGTTTAAAACCATTACATATACTACAATTTTCTCCAAAGAGTTCAAATTACTCCTATCTCTAAAATGACATCTAGGGGTCATCCTGTTTCATCCAAAACACATACAAACTCTTGTAAATTTTTGCTTATTTAAAATAGTAAAAATTGGAAGAATTTAAATGTGATACTTTGGTCATGACTTTAATTGTTGACTTGTACTTAATTGATATCTGTGGGCATTATATTTACTGTGTTATATTTTGTCTGCTCCCACCTTAGGGTAAGATTTGCTTAAATATAGGAGGTATTGTAAATGAATGCTTATTTTCAGTTAACTACAAACAACATAGATATACTGCTTCCAAAAATATAATGTTGAAAAATAAGTGAAATGACAAGAGCTTATGAAAATTGAGACTATACTTTCTAAGTGATTCCAGGCTGAATATGGAGACAAGTTCACTTAGTAATTTACTAATTGCATCGCTAATACTCTAAGCACTATTCTTGGCATTAGAATAGAGCCAAGAACAAAATAACAACTCTGTGGTTATGAAGTTTATATAATAGTGGGATAAACAGGTCCTATAAAAGTAGATTATATTAACTAATAATAAACACTAGGAAGAAAATTATAGAAGAGTATGGGGATAGTGAAGTGTTGTTGTTTGAATTGTCTCTTAGGAAATGGCATTTGGGTAGGGATATACATGAAGTGAGAGAATGAGCCATGCTATTATCTGGAGGAAGATTGTTTTAGGAAGTAGTGAGTATGAAGATCCTAAGGAAGAAGAATATTTGAAACTTGCAAAGAGAACAAGGAAGTGTCATGAGCAAAAAAGGAAATGGGAGGAAGATGATAGCCAAAGCCAGCTAAGGTAGGATCTAAGAGGCTGCAGTAAAGATTTAGGAATTTATTTTGTGTTAGAAACCTACTGCAGGTTACCCAAGATCTGAGTGATAGGGCATAATTTCCATTTTAAAAGATTTTCTTTTGCTACTGTGGGGATAACTAACTAATGATTGACCAGAGTACAAGTTCTCTTGGAGAACCAGGTAATGAACCCAAGAGAGAGATGGAGATCATTTGGGTTAGTTTGGAACAGGAAATTATTGGGATGTGGTTCTAACTGGATTCATATGATGGAATGGAAGAAAAATTATGAGAAATATGGAGGAATCAAGGGTGGCATCAAGGTTTTTACCTGAGAAACTGGATACTTTATGGCAGTAACTGAAGTTACAGGGACCTTAAGAAGAACAAGTTTGAAAACAGTAGATGAGAGAATCAAGGCTCAGTTTTGGATTTGCTAAGATGGAAATGCCCATTAGACATCCTAGAACAGTATGAAGATTCAGAGGTAAGGTTTGCTCTGAAGATACAAATTTGGGAGTCATCAGCATTAGAATATGGTCATTGGGATGGATGAGATAAGAGTAAATGAGTAAATGAGACTACAGAATTTCAGGGTTGGGGAGATGAACAAGGTCCAGTAAAGGAGACTGAGAAGTAGCAGCTATATGAGCAAGGAAAAAAATCAGGAGAATATGGTATACCAAATTCCAGGTTAAAAAAAAAAAAAAGATTTTTAGAGGAAGAAGTAGTGATGGGCTGTACCAAATGATGCTGAGAGTTTAAGAAGGTAAAGGAAGATCAGAAGTTTAGGAAGAAAGGAAGATTGGAAAGGGATGGGTTAGAGAGGAGACTGGGGGCTGCTTTGGACAGATCTATAGCACGCTTTTATGATAAGAGAGAGAAAGGTCATGATGATGTGATGAAGGAGAGGAGAGGAAATAATTGCATGAGAAAATCTCTGGAGTAGGTAGACACAGGACCCAGTATGTGAGACAAGATGGCCTGTATAGGACACAGTGAATCCATAGTGTCAGCATGGGGGCAAAGTACACATGGCTACAGATGCTGGCAGGACAGAAGGTTCAGTGGCAGAAGCATAAAGAAGACCCCTTCCTCCTCCTATTATTTACTTATTTTTGGTGGAATTAGAAGAAAAGTCATTAGCTTTGAGTAAACATTTTGACTTCCTCCTGAGACTTTTTATTAAAGTTGGGATCATGTCTTCTCTATCTTCTTATCGCACATCTGACCAAGTCTCTGGCACACATTAAACACTTCATGAATGACTATAAAACCAAATAATGTCTAAAATTACTTTAGTCTTCATCTTTACTTAATATGTAATTTGAACATACTTATATTTAGGTTTATTTCATTGGAGTATAGTTAAGAGCAGAGTTTATGGAAGGTTGATGTTGAATATCTGACTCAAAGCCAGGACCTCTGCTGATGTTTATTTTACTTTAAAAAGTAGAGGAGAATTGATTATCTCAGGGTAATTACAGATTCTAGATAAGCAAAACATTCAGAGAAATATGCCTGAATGGCCAGTATTAATCTGTTTTACACTAAGACAAATGTTTAAGTGACAGAGAACATTGTTAGTGATGGTCCTAACTCATAAAAATATATAAACAATTTTCCAGGTGAAAGATGATGGAGTCTGAAAATTTCAGCCATTTTGAAAAGAATCTCAAGAAAGAGTGAGTAGCAAGTAATCATTGTATACATTTTTCTACGTTGACTTTTCTGAGTTCTCTAACAAAGATTTCTTTTTTTTTTTTAAAGATTTTATTTATTTGACAGATAGAGATCACAAGTAGGCAGAGAGGCAGGCAGAGAGAGAGAGAGGAGGAAGCAGGCTCTCTGCTGAGCAGAGAGCCCGATATGGGGCTCAATCCCAGGACCCTGAGATCATGACCTGAACTGAAGGCAGAGGCTTAACCCACTGAGCCACTCAGGCGCCCCTCTAACAAAGATTTCTTAATCCACACTTGACATTGTGGTCTGGATAATCCTTTATTGTGGGGAAGTTTGGAGGGACCTATTCTTGGCACTGTAAGGTGTTTAGTGGTTGATTGGCATCAATTCAGTAAATGGCAGTAGCACCTCTCTCCCAAATGTGACAATCAGTGCCTCTAGACATTAACAAATGTCCTCAAAATGGGGAGGGGGATGGTGGGCAGGTTAGGAGAGAGAATTGCCCAGGTTTGAGAACCACTACTGAAACACACAAAGACAACTTTCCTCAGGCTTTTGGCTGGTTTATTCTAGATATAGGTTATTTTTCCAGAGTGTGTGTGGGGGGGGTGGTTGGCGGGGGAGGTCTTGACAGTTTTTATCTAATTAGCATGTTGCTGTAAAGCTATTATCATAGGAACAGCAATTGAGACTGTTAACTCTCGTTTCGCATGCATAGAGTACCTTCATCCTGGGTACATTACAAAATATTTAAAGCTAAATACTCATCAGTAAGAAAGTAGCCAAAACTGTCATGTGGAAAGGGAATGCAATTGCCAGAAATATACTTTCAGAAGTCAGAACTATGACCAATGGTGCTAATTATAGAGAGACATTTTGATTTGCGATAAGGAGGATGGTTCTAATGATCAGCAGTGTCTAAAAATGAAACAAGCTTCCCCAGAGTTCCCTTTCAATAGAGTCAATCTACCCAAAGACACATGGAAATATTTTGGAAATATTGCAGAGGAAATTAAAACACTGGTTGGATTTTAGGTCCCTTTCAGTGTTGGGAGTTCAGAATGAGTGGGAGGGCCATGGAAACACCCACAATGAAGTTGCAGACAAAGAGAAGAAAGGGTAAGTGAGCAGTAATGGGAAGCAGTGAAGTTGAATTAGTTTCTGACGTGTAAGATGTTTATCTGTGGGAGGTTAGTTCAGGGAGGATGAAGGTAGGTAAAACTGCATGAGCATCCTCATTTTTGAGATTCTCTGCACTCTAGACTGAAAACTTGAGGCCATGCTTTGAGCTGTCTTGATGGTACCTTAGGACCCTACTTTAAATCCATCCCCACTCCATTATGGCAGCTTCTACCACCCTCAAGAGTTAGTACTATGGTCATAAGAATGCCTTTGAGTGATTGTTAGGCACACATACTAATAGGAACCACGTGCAGAGATTCTGGTTCCTTAAAGCCTTTGTGAACCAGTGATTCTGCATTTTAAACAGACACCCTTGAGTATTGCAGTGCAGCTGGGCCTTTGGACAACATTGTTTTGGAGGTGTAGTTCAGTTTGCTTTCTGACTCCTACCCAAGCCCTGTAGATTTTGTAATCTTTCCCAGGAAAGACAGATTTCAAGGAGAGTTAAACTACCTTACGTATTGAACCTCTAATCTAGCCTTCACTGGTGGTATGATTTTCCCAGAGTTAAGCTAGAACCCAAAGAAATGGAAAAATATATTTTTTCTATATTTTATTTAAAAAAAAAACAATATATTCTTCTTCTTTTTTTTTTTAATCTGATGTGTTTCTTTGGACATAGAGGAGGGGGGAAAAAAAACAAAACAGAAGCCAGAGTTTATTTTCTGGTAATAAAAAAAAATTCTGATACTCTCCTTCCTGAGTGACTATAAATTCCCAAACCCAAAAAGGCTGATAGTACTAAAAGAAAATGTTTAAAAATAAGTCAGTGTAATTACCTACAATCCCAACTGAGGCACTAATGACATAGCATCTCCTTAGATGAGTTCCTCAATGATAGTCTCATTTGAAAGAAATGCCTGGTGAATCCACCAGAGTGTCAACTAAACCAGAGTGATTAGAGCTTTATGTCATAGTTTAACAACTTAGACCAACACCAGCAGGTCTTCTATTTTTATATCCCTGGAGTAGACAGGTTCTTATGTCTTGGGCTATGTGAGTTTGATACCCACGTATTATCAGAAGACTCCAATGGAGAAAGTATCTCTAGATACAGTCCTTCTGTGGTTTCATGCCCAGTGATTCTGAACTGTGACCATTGACTTGTGATCATTTTCCTGTCTGTGATCCTCCCTGTATCTCCATTAGTATTTCAACTTTGTTACCCTGTTTTCCTGGTTAAACTTCCTTTTGTTATATCTACTTGATCTTACACCCTGATCATTGATCAAGCTTGAAGAGCTGTAACCTATCACTGAACTAGACTTGACATACTTTTGTGATACAAATGGAAAAAGTGAATAAAGTTACTGTCTCTTGTTTTCATATATCATTGATTCAGAGGCAGATTTACCATGAGGCTAATTAAGCTTCAGCTCTAGGGCCCTTATTTGCTTGGGCCTTTTCTAGGACTGTAGTGGCCTTTGTAGTGTTTGCATATGGCCATATGGTTTTATAATATTGGCAAAGAAAGATATTTTGACACCCACCCCTTCCAGACTGTTGTCTCCTTTCATTAGAATGCTCCTAAATCCATTCCCTCTTATATGACAGTGTTTTTGTGACTATGGGAATTTTGGAAATGTAGATGAGAAGTAGAGTCATGAATACATTTAGTTTGGGTAGATGTATTTTTATTCTTTGTAGTTGAGGGTGTGCATTTGAGATATAGTCACATCCATGACTCAAGATGGCACTTGCTTCTCAAAGTTACCCATTGAACCAACACACCTGGCACCATGTCAGGAAGGTGCAGATCTTATCACAATATGAACAGGTCCCACAGAAGCTGTCATAGTACATATGTGGGTGGCTTAGGATAAATAAAATTAGATGTACAGAACCAGAAGCAGTCTGTGGTAAATTTTTCCAAGCAGCAAATGTGTAAAATTGAAAGCAGAAGATTCAGTTCTCATTGACATCAAATCTAAACAGAAGTTCTCTCCTGTCAGGAATACTCTCAGTAATGAATACATACAATCACAAATGTACTATGCATATAATATTTTAAAGAGATCACAAAATTTATTAGAATCCCTGATAAGAGAGCACAAATCTGAAACAGCAAACAAAGAATACATCTAAATATGAAGGGCCATGTTTTATACATCTCTATTATAAATAATAAAAAACATTGCAATCAGCTACGCTAGAGGAAAGGCTAAATTGTCATTGTGCTTTCTCTATGGAAATAACATAAAATGATGGCTATCTAAAAAGGTAATAAGAGTATATATGAAGAAAAAAAAATTGGGGAAAAAGTCTTTAACTTCTATGTCAAGCACTTACTGCATTTTCCTGAAACTTGTATGCTTGTGTTGTCAGGTTTTTTAACTCGTAATTTATTATGATTTCTTTCCTTAGTCTAAATATATTTGCATTTTTTACTAAATTATGTACTTATGATTTTATATTCTTTTTCTAAAAGAGATCTCCAAACTGTAAGGCTTTAGTCAAAACGTAGATATGTATTCTGGTTGTATTTTCTGACAATTTTCGGACTTAGTTTCTTGTAAAGTAAAAACTGCTTGCTCACCCCTGAATGGTACTTGTGCTGCTAATAAATACTAGCCATGTCATGGAGAAAATCTAGATGCCTCAGGAATTTTCTGAAAACAGTCATTTCAAATGTCCTTCTCTAAAGTTCCACCAACACCAGGATTTGAGTGCCCCAGGAAATTGTGGCATTTGTGGTAATAATTATGTAAGAAATTTCATTTATATAGGGCTTTACAGTTGATGGACATTTTTATTTACTTTGTATCACTAGATATTCAAAACAACCTGCAGAATAACACAAAATCAGTCAGGTATGGAGCACTTCTAGAATCTTGGTTCCTAGCCTAAGGTGGTGATTTCCCCCATAACAAGTAGCAAGGGGCACACTGAAATTTTGAACAAATCTGCCAGTTTTAGTGACAAAGTGTTAAATCCTTTCCAAATGGTGTCAAGTAGATCTACTTTTCAGGTCAAGTGTGATCTACTTCTCTGACATAGATACCAATTATTGTGAATCTCTGACTGACATTATGTCTATAATCATGACTGGCAGGAATCTGTTGACATTTTGTAGGTGAAATCAAGATTACATGATTTTGCCTTAGATCACTGAGAGGTATGAAAATACATGGAAATAAATACTTCATGGGGAGGAGATGATGCTGTATAATATTTTATAGCATTAGAATGTCTTCCCTGTTGAATCCATCAGTTACTTGTGGGAATGCCTGTGTCTATGAGAATAAGATGGAGGTGAAGAGATGAAATGGAGGGACAGGATATTCATGGCTGATGGGAAACTCCCTGGTATACCAGGCCCCTAACAATGTCTTGGACCTTTAATATCCTTCTGCTTTCCAAATCACATAGTAATTCTTCTGCAGTGTGTTGATTATCCTTGGTCATGGAGATTTTGCATAGCATCATCACCTGATAGTAGCCCCCTCATCTTTCCCCATCTTCCCTGGGGAGCTATCTCTCCGTGAACTTTTTTTTTTCTTTTTTGGTACACTTGAAGGCAGTTGATAGTATTGATGTTTGCATGTTTTTATCACTTGTACTTTCTTGTCTGAATCTCAGGAAAGATGTCTACCCCTTAAGAAGAGTTGAGCTTTCTTTTTCTTTTGAAATACCACACAGTGTCTATGAGCTTAGCAGGATTTAATCTACCGTGCCACTAACCAAACTGAGTAAAATGACAGATGCTCCTGATAAGTGAAGGCACCGAAGAAGAGAAGAGAAAGCATCAGGGTGGCCATCTATCTAAAATACTAAAGAAAAAAAAGCATGAAAAAGTCAATCTGATAAATGTGCTAGTAAAAAAGGTTGTCCTGTAGTATCCCAAAGTTGTGAGATTTCTGGAAAGCTATCACTTTCTCCCTGCACTTCCTATTCCCATTATGAGACTTAATCTGTGCAAGGAGATTAGATGGCTCTTTTCCCTCCAAACCTATTGTGTACTCTGTGACCTGGCCTCCCACTACTTTCCCTTGTCTTTCCTCTGCTCTACATACTCCTTTCAGGTTAACTTTCCAAAATTACTTCCCCATTCATCTATTCCCCTGCAGAAAACAGCTCCTCATTGATGAACACTTTAGTGATTATACTTGACAGGCCTGTAAGATCTCAGTGATACAGTACCACACCTGTCTTGCTTAATCTCTTTAATTTCACCATATCATCCAACTAAAACTGGACTCACTTCTTGTTCTTTGGAATTTTCTGCCTCTTCTCCCACACCCAAGGCTTTGCCCCTTCAGCTGCCTAGAGTATTCTGTGTGTCTACATTTCAGACAACCTTGTCATTCAGGCATCTTAAATGTTGCTTCTACTAAGAAGAAGTCTCCTTTAAAGTCAAATAACTGTTGGTCTCTCATGCGACGAGACACATTGTCTAGCTTTGGAGTACTTGTTTTATTTCTATAAGAAGACTGTAAGAGTAGGGAGTATTATAATATTTGTATCAGTGATTTATAGAGTACCATGTGAGTATTAGGCATTCATTATTATTGATATATTGTTTACAGTTAACTGTGAAACATGAACCAAATGACTGGGGCAAATCTGAGGAAAGGAGGCAGCTCTACCAATTGCTGTTAATTTAGAAAGAAATAAGACACTTAAAAACAATCAAAGATGAAACAGGATTAACTAAGGCTGTCTAAAAATAGACAGCCTTACCTGTTTCTTTTCATGCACATTCCTAAATAATCACTCCTTATAGTCTGATACTTCTACAACTATTTTCTTGCTGCCTTTACCTTTCAAATCCACTTCGCACAGATTTTACCCTTACAAACACTTGGGAGTTCACAGAAAGACACCTGATATAACGAATTGTTATAGTACCCACTACCCCCTACCAAACACACACCCAGCACTGGAGGAAATCCTGCTTGATCTGATGTGGTAATTTTTGTACCCAGTGGGTATATTCAATAAAACGTCATTCGTCTTGAACTGCCGGTCAGCATAATCCAAGGTCAGGAAGGGCAGCAGCTATGGAATGTTTTCCATGAGGGACCAATGCCACATATTTAACTGAACTTATAAAGTAGCACTATGGCCTAGAAAAGCAAAAATTTCAAATTGTGATTAGCTTCAACCTTCTGTTCCATATCCTTTACCAGATAGAACAGATTTACTCTGAAGGTAATAGCTGACATTCTAAGGCTTCACACTGGCATGGGCTGTATAAATTTGTGCAGGTCAAAGTCATGTTGTTTATAATTTTATATTTAAGCACACCCCCTCCCTCAGTTAAAGAAGCTTTAAGCCCCATAAAACAAGCTTTAAGTCCTAGACTCTAGGTCTTCTCATATGCAAGGTCCTGATACTGCTAATCCTCTGAATTTATAATAGTTAGAAAGAAGTTATGAACCTTAAGTCTTTATTTTAATTGAGCAAAAGTTCCCATGGGCTTCCCTTTTTAGGTTTTTTTTTTTCCCCTTTTGTCAAGGCAAAAATACAACGGAGGTAAAAAAGGACACGGATTTTCATAAAACATCAATTAGACAATAACAGTTTTTAACTAGGAGCAAAGTAATAATTGTATTCAAAATTAGGGAAATGATTTCCATGTGATTATATTGAATTTAACATTAGAATAGTACACATCAGACCAAGGACCATAAGAAGAAGGACAGACAAAGGCAAGATATCATTTTAGATACAGGTATTGTCTGGACCCAACTGGGCATTGTTGTGGACTTGGAGGCAAGAAGACCTGACACAGATATTGATGATCATGATGCCTCTTGTGGTGTCAGAAGGCATGCCCTTTGTCTTGCCCCAGGCATCTTGTCTTCTGCTGGCATCCACAAAACTACAGTAAACTGTTGGCATGCAAATAGGGTGAAACTTGAGATATTCACAGCTCTTGACACTATTATACCCTGACCACATAAAACTTAATCATACAACCAAACAGAAAAGGCAACACCTAATAAGTAAACAGTAGAAAGTAAAATATAACTCTACTAACTTTACATCTTAACTAGTTAAGAAATTTAAAATAGAATTTTTCTTTTACTATCAGATTTTCAAAAACTAAAAATATCAATGAGTTGAATGTGAAGAAGAGCTGGAGAAATACCTAATCTCCTGCGTTGCTGGTGGGTATAAACTAAACCACTCAGAAAGACATTGTATTAGTTTATTTGGCCAACCATTCTACTTTTGAAATCTATCAATAAGAATAAAGTCAATAAATGGGCAGGAGACATGAACAGACACTTCTCCAGTGAAGACACATGAATGGCTAACAGACACATGAAAAAACGTTCATCATCACTAGCCATCAGGGAAATACAAATCAAAACAACAATGAGGTATCACCTTACACCTGTTAGAGTGGCCAAAATCAACAAGACAGTAAGCAACAAGTGTTGGAGAGGATATGGAGAAAGGGGAACCCTCTTACACTGTTGGTAGAAATATAAGTTGGTGCAGCCACTTTGGAAAACAGTGTGGAGATTCCTCAAAAAATTAAAAACAGAGCTACCCTATGACCCTGCAATTGCACTACTGGGTATTTACCCCAAAGATACTGATGTAGTGAAAAGGAAGGGCACATGCACCCCAATGTTTATAGCAGCAAAGTCCACAATAGCCAAATTGTGGAAAGAGCAGAGATGCTCTTCAACAGACAAATGGATAAAGAAGATGTGGTCCATATATACAATGGAATATTACTCAGCCATCAAAGGATGACTATCAACCATTTGCATCGACATGGCTGGAACTGGAGGGGATTATGCTAAGTGAAGTAAATCAAGGAGAAAAAGACAATTATCATATAGTTTCACTCACATGTGGAACATAAGGAATAGCGTGGAGAACCACAGGGGAAGAGAGGGAAAACTGGGAAGAAATCCGAGGAGGACAAACCACAAGGGACTCTGGACTCCAGGAACCAACCTGAGGGTTATAGAAGGGAGGGGGATGAGAGGATGGGGTGACTGGGTGATGAGTATTAAGGAGAGCACGTGTTATGATGAGTACTGTGTGTTACATGCAACAGATCATTGAACACTACATTAAAAACTAACGATGTACTATATGCTGACTAATAGAACATTTAAAAAGTCCCATGTATGTGCATACATACCTATACACACATATATAGACATATACACATATATGTATATATGTGCATCTGTTAGTGTATATGCATGTGTGTTCATATGTAGAGACTGTTTATAATTGCAGTGTTTATCAGAGCAAAATCTGGAAACAACCTGGATGTCCTCTAATACAGGAATATGTGGATAAAGTGGTTTATCCATTTCCTGAAGTTGGATGCAGTTATGAGAAAATGTAGGATCAGTATATGCTAACTTGGATGCTGATGAGATATTAAGTTAAAAAGTATGCGCGACAGGAGAGTCCAGGGGTGCCTGGGTGCCTCAGTCCGTTAAGCATCTGCCTTTGGCTCAGGTCATGGTCTCAGGGTCCTGGGGTCAAGCCCAGCATTGGGCTTCCTACTCACCAGGGTATCTACTTCTCCATCTCCCTCTGTCCCTCTCCACTGTTTGCGTGCTCTCCCTCTCTCTCAAATAAATAAAAAATCTTCAAAAACATTTTCTTAAAAAGAAGGGACTCCATTCTTACTTAAAAAAAAAAAAAGTATAATTATACAGTTACCTTCTTGTGACTTGTCACAATAAGCAAGTAAATTTAAATTTTATTTAACCCAGAAGTGACTGCACACTTTCTTTCCATGCTGTGCAGGAAACTAATAGTTTACACTGAGTTAGCTTCTCAATTTTCAGAGCAGCTTGGTCCAGGCAAGAGTTTAGCTTTGGAATCCGACAGACCTGAGTTCCCATCTCAACTGGAGAGCTGACTGAGGGAAGTTGAGAAAGTCATTTGGTCTTGCTTAGACTCAATTTCTTTAACTGTAAAAATAGAAATAACAATCTTGCCTATCTCACATATTTGTGAAAAATAATTTTTAGAAAGTATATAACTTAGCACAGTTCTGTCATAGTCCATGATGGTGTTGATGATGAAACGGAACACTTAGCTTTTATGGTGTGTTTGGGCTCGGTATACGGGAGCTGTTTCTCTTGTCTTTTTTTAATGGTAGATTGCTCACCTTGCTGCCTATAAAGGGATGATGGTATCTCAGATTTTCATGTTATTTCTCTACGCAAGCCCAAACAGCAATTGAACCAAGCAGGGCCTTGGGGTACCTGTAAAGCAGTATGCACATTTTAGTGGTGCTTACCTTCAGTGAAGGATATTAGAACTGCAGCCAAAAGATGTCTTAATGTGTGAGGAAAACCTCTAGCAATGGGGCTCAGGGAATGAATATTAGCATGTTTACAATTCACTAACTAAAGTAGCAGTTCTATTTTACAAATGAAAAATAATCACCCCACATCTTCCTTGAGTTAAAAACTACAGTTTCATGTCAAGCTGAATGCAGTAAGTCTCTTAAAAAAAAAAAAAATTAAAAGGCAGTCAGCCAAGCCTTTACTGCAAGAACATCAGAGAAATGAAGCAGCTGAGCTACTTATCCTCTGCCTAAATTTCTCAACGATCGAGTGCTCTAGCAAAGACGCTATTTATAGGTTCTATGTCTCTTAAATTTTAACTTCATAGGGATCGGGCCATTTTGTTCAGGATTGCATAAGCTGCCAGTGGAACATGGCTTTGCATTAATCGGGCATCTGATTATAATCCCTGGAACTATTTAAGTATTAATGGTTTCCCTGTCAGAATTTAATGAGCATTTCCTTTGGATTGATAGTCTCCGTTGCTTTGTTCATTTACTTAAAGTTTTTGATCACCAGTTTAGGCAAGATGTGAGTATTTGTTTTAAGGCTATTGGGATGACAGCTGCAGGGGACAATGGGACAATTAATTCAACTTAAAATTCAAACCTGGAAAGTTGACAAGCTAAAGTATGAGCACAGAGGTGCCCCCTGGAAGCTCTGTGTGGCAGGGCACTGAACTTCCTGTGACACTATGTGAGATCCCGGAGAGCAAGGATGGTGCCACAGGCACTATTCTGTCCTTTCAGTACCTAGAGCAGGCCTGGGGTTCTAGCTCCAGAAGAGGAAAAGGGAAAAGGAAATCCCTTCAACATGCAGCAGAGTAAGACAGTAGCTAAAATGTTCATTTCATGAACAGCTAGAAACAAGCTATAGATTCATTAAAGTGCCAGAGCTTTCATCAAACCTTTTCTAAAATCAACATATACACAATGAGTTATTTCATAGAAGATAGAATGTCAGGGTGTGGAGAGAATTAGCACGAGTGTCCTTTTTTCTTACCCACTTTCTCTCTTAATCCCTCCAGGGACAATTTCAGTAGATATTGAAAGGAAAGGCACATGTGCCCAGTGCTAGAATATTTCTTACAAGGGACTAAGAAGGTCAGCAGGGATTTCACGGTCAGAGGTGCCTTTTCCCATTTTCTGGGGACACTGAGTGTAAAACATGTTTATAAAATGCACCAGTTTTCAATGCAGTGTTTTGCTTTGGAGGTGTACCACCTAAATTTTCTAAGGGAAAATGCTATATACTAAGGCCAGCTTTCCTGCATTTTTAAAGATTTTTGAATACAGTAAATCTTAAAGCTTCTAATTTCAATATGAACAGTTTAATTAAAATATTTTTTCAATACACAAGGCTATATGAGATGCCTGGAGAACCCTAGAAATCTCAAATTCCGTGGTTTAAATGGATATAGAGGCGGAGGAAGAACCAACAGACAGACAAAGTAGTAAATAAAGTAGCATCATATGGCAGTTAAGGCCACAGACTTTTGAGAGAGAATGGACACTTACAGTATATCTGTTCTCAAACTCCTTAGCCTCTCTGTGTCTTCACTTTTCTTATTTATACAATCTGAGTAATGGTGGTATATTTTCTTTGGGTTGCTTTATTTATTGTTTAATTACTGTATAAATGTCTTAGAAATATATCTTTATATTAAATAAATCTTAGTTACTGGAAGAGAAATAAATGTTAGAAATAAAGACAAATATCAAAATGGCAATTGCTTATTAAATGTGCTGAGTTTGTCTTGCCTCTAACCTCCTAGAAGAAGACGCTTATAGTTCTTCCATAGGGCAAGTCAGAAGGCCCTAGATGGGTAACTGCTAGTGCAGATTCAAGGACTTGAACAGGTACAGGATACAGAAGTCACAACCATCTCCAGGGGTTTGGTGTTGCGATGCAGCAGTCACTCATGGGAAATGCCTTGACTACTCTCCAGAGTTACTGTGCCAGCCACAGCTGTAGCCTGACTTGGGAAAAGAAAGGGCTGGTAGTTCTCCTGTGTTTTGTGGCAGTCATTTACCATCTCCCCTTCTCAGGTATGTCTCCAATATGACAAAGCAAAGCATATTTTTGTCTTCAGTTGATGATAGATTGGTAAATGTCTTCCAGAGTGAATGTTGAACTGAGCATACCCTATGAATGGACAGAGAGTGAGAGCTGAGGTTTCCACAGTTCAGAAGCATGGCTAGCTGCCTCCAAAGGAAGTCAAGTTTTGTTTGCACTTTGCCTTGTGAGGAAAACTCAAAGGGGACAGATTCAAACAGTGACAGGGCTAAAGGGCAGTGTGGTGCTTTTGGAAGGCATATAAGACCCTGCTATGTGGTAGTTGGGATTAGTTATCATTGTTGACACTTGTTGATGTTGTTTGAAGATTTTTAGTCCCCTTCGGTATTTCTTCCTCATTTTCACCCCAATTCTAGTTCCTGAGAGTGCCGAAAAAGACTTGGAAATCACTAGAGTGAGTGCCAAAGATTTCAGGAAAGGTTTTAGGTCACAAAGGAATCTGTGGTATGTGAATGTAGTCTTTCTGTGCATGAGTTGGAATATATGATGTTTTAGTACTAAAACACCAGGTTTGAGGTAAGAGTCTTTAATATTCTCTGAACCATTTACAAAAGAAGTAGTATAAAAATGATTATAAGCTATTGTACAAAGGTGTATGAAAGGTCAGAGATGTGGGAATAAAGGAGGGGTGGGCAGTTAAGTAGTTTCCTAAAATCTCATAATAAATTTTTGCCCTAAGTAATTATCAGTTAGTAGATTAAAGGTTTTTAAAAAATGTACCTATGGGGTGCCTGGGTGGCTCAGTGGTTTAAGCTGCTGCCTTCGGCTCAGGTCATGATCTCAGGGTCCTGGGATCGAGTCCCGCATCGGGCTCTCTGCTCGGCAGGGAGCTTGCTTCCCTCTCACTCTCTCTGCCTGCCTCTCTGCCTACTTGTATCTCTCTCTGTCAAATAAATAAATAAAATCTTTAAAAAAAAAATGTACCTATGCCCAACTCATAAATTTTTATTAATTCTGGTAGAATAGACAATGACCCCCATAGAAATGAATATTACCACTTAGCAATTATTATTTTAAGTTTGTTATTATTATTATTATTTTTTAGTAATCTCTACCCCTAACATAGGGTTCAAACTCATAACCTTGAGAGAAAGAGTCATATGTTCTTCTGACTGTGAGACCAGTTACCAGTTATGTTTTAAATGGGATTTATGGCAGACATCCATTAGTTGACAAACCAGAGGCCTTGCATTTGCCATAATTTGGGGGGAAAAAAATAGTGTCCTAAACAAAATTGTGGTTATTTTTTCTTCAGTAGAAAGCTTAGTATTGAAATTTCTATTTATGTTCCAAAATATAAATTTCCCTTTGAAAATTCCTAAATAATATATTTTATTAATATAAAACTGTGACTCTGTTGGAAACCTGAAATATTATACTGAATATATATGTCAGAAATATGAAAATGTAAAAAGATAGTGTGTTTTATAGCCATTAGAAAGATAATATATGAGAATATATTTGTTGCTCTCAGAGCAGAAAATAATGACATAGTAGGTGGTAGGGATTTGAAGGGATGGAAACTGCAACTAGACAGCAGAAAAGCTAGTCAGAAACTTAAACCTAAGCAGGTCATTAAACTTCATTAAGTTTCAGATTTTACCTATATAAATGAGAAGGCCAATATCTGATTCAATCATCCCCCTGATTCAGTGATAGAAAATACATGACCACACTCTATGTGACACTGTTCATCCAAGCGTGATCCTTTGGGATCCAGTTCTTACCTTGATATTAATATTTAGGTTTTAAAATTTACTTTATTACACAAGGGATATCTGAAAATATGACATAGAAATTCAAGAATTACCATAATATACAGAGAACAAAATGGAAGACCCTAACTCCCTTACCTCCAATCTTCCTTTCTCTTTAGTGGTATCACTATAAACAATTTGATTTTCCTTTTGGAAGTTTTCTAATCATATTTGTAGACATGTATAAGAAATGCAGTTGTATTCCACATAACTTCCATCAAAAAGTTATATTTCTAACACTCGCATTCAGCCTACTGAAACCAAACTTTGTTTTTTTTCCCTCTGTCTTTCCTCTGAGGAGAATGTGACATAATTAGCTCAGCAGTTGTCTCAGGTAGAGGATTGATTGTGAAAGGTTAAAGGAATCTGGGAAAGATGGAGTGTGTTTTTAAACCCACAACAAGGACAACAGCCATATACAAATTAATGTATTTCAGTTGTCGTAGTCACGGAACCCCATTGTGTTAACAAATGGGAAATAACACCTCATGGCAGCCAATCTAAAATAATCTCTGCATGACGAGTACCCCTGGCAGATCTGCCAAGATGCACCGATTCTCAGTGTGATCACATAGATTTCATCGGTCACAAACAGAGCAAAGCACATGATTGCACCACAAACGGTGACTGTGCTGCCAGCCTGGAGAGCGAGCTTAGGCACCATGATAGCGAACTATCGCACCTGCCACTTGACAGGTGTGCACTAAAATTTATGAAAAGCTTTTCTAGCCAAGCCATCGGGCTGCTGAAAAGAATGGTGGATGCCTTGAGCCTTGACATTTATTACAGCTTTGCCAGCATATCTGTCTTGTAGAGTGTGATTTGAAAAACGATATGTCTAACCATGATCTTAATAAGCTCATTTGTTCAGGATCTCATTGTACTTGTGCTTGCTGATAGAAGAGGAGAGGGCCAACAACATAAATAACAGGCTTCCTTGCGAATGGCTTTACTTATTTCAGGATGGAGACAGTGTGATGTGTAACATTGCCAGTTGCCTATACCGAAGTAAGGAGTTTCAAGCCTGCTTGGAAATGTTTCAAACTGAGGCTCCGGTTGTTTAATAAGTTCAATTTCAGTCAATGTTGTCAAAAACATGGAAATGAAAGCATGTGATAAGTATTCTGGTGTAGATGCAAATTTATTAATATTAGCCAAGAAAGATCTATTTTTCAATAAAATTTAAAAGAAAACTACAGTTTTCTTATTAACCATCCATTTATAAAGATTCAAAATACTCTCTGTATTTCCTCATTTATTAGCAAAATAACCTTGAGTGATAAAGATGGGGCAGTGATCTTCCTCGGTTAGGATGAACAAGAAGATCGATAAAATACTTAAAACTAGTTTCCCAGGTCTGTACAATGGTGAGCACACACATTTTTCCATTTTTAGTATACTTTTCTCTGGATAGGTATAGGCCTTAAATCACACACATGTATTTGAAGACCTTCAGTTTGATTAATGTGTTTGCATATTAAAATACAATACTTATTCAAATGGAGTTAGTAAAATAGTACTTTAGAAAGCGTTACTATGTTAACATGACAAACAATATGTCTTATCTTATGGAGGACCCAGTCTCATTTTTCTTTCTCTGCTCTTATCAAAAGAAATATTTCAATTAATGAAATGATTACCTTCCTTTTCTTTTCCTGCCTGCCTCTGTGCCTCCAAATCCTAGTCCTCTTGGGGATCAGCTCAACTGGTAAAAATAAACCAAGAAATTTTTAAGAGCTCCAATTTAAAAATACATAAACAGAATTAGAACAATGACATCATTGTTAGAAAAGAAGACGAAAGACTGCAAGGAAAAAAAGAACTAAAACTCTATGCAAATTCTAAAATTTCAATAAGACAATTTCTAGGAAATAATACTCTAATGAATTTTGGAAGAAGTAACAAACGTCAACAGAAAACTGAAAACCCAATCAGAATTTTCAGTTACCTTAGACAGAAGGAGTAGAAAAAAAACATCCAAAGTAGAATAGTTTTACTGGGGAATTCTTCCATATTATCCAAGGGACTGAAGATCACCTTGGTAAATTCTTCCAGTATATGCAAAAGGATGGAATGCTACATGATTCATCTTATGTTAACCTGATAGTAAAAATCTATAAAGATGGTACACAGAAAAGCACCCATCAGTTTTCTGGTATATACATGAATAAGTATGCAAAAGCCCAAAATATAAGCTGAATCCAAAATAACTTTTTGAAACATTTTTTCTTATAGGAATATGACTACTAAAAATTAATATGTAATTTTATCAAAAGAAGAAAACTACTTTAACCTCAAAATACTAAAAGCAATTGATAAAGTCCAAAAGTCCATTTTTAAGCCCAGCTCAAATGCTGCCTCTTTGAAAAAGCCCTCTTTGATTCCTTTGGCTGAAAGTAATCACTACTTTGAAATCAATCACTGTATGTATTTCTTGCTTGTGACACCTTTCATCCTCTACCTTGTATTATAAATAACTGTGTGTATACTCCATGTGATTTACTTATCTGTAATTGCCAAAGGTAAAGAATATAGAGAATATAGACCTACCCTATGATCCTGCAATTGCACTACTGGGTATTTACCCCAAAGATACAGATGGAGTAAAAAGAAGGGCCATCTCTACCCCAATGTTCATAACAACAATGGCCACAGTCGCCAAAGTGGAAAGAACCAAGATGCCCTTCAATGGACAAATGGGAAAGAAGATATGGTCCATATATACAATGGAGTATTATGCCTCCATCAGAAAGGATGAATATAAGAAGGATGAGTAAATAAATAAAGGGTTGCCTCTTTGTTTTGTTGACTGTTTCCTTTGCTGTGCAGAAGATATTTATCTTGATGAAGTCCCAAAAGTTCATTTTCACTTTTGTTGCCTTTGCCTTTGGAGACATATCTTGAAAGAAGTTGCTGTGGCTGATGTCGAAGAGGCTACTACCTATGTTCTGTTTTATTTTTCATCTCTCATAAGACCTAGATGAGAGTAGCTTTTTCTTTTTCCTCACTTTATGCTCAACAAGAAGTGATACCTAAAAATCATGAGACTTGAAACTGTTCATTGGCAATTTTACATTCTTATGATTCTTCAGTATCTGTTATCCTCACCCCCCATTATTCCCAAATATAATCCAAATGTATTTGTACAGCTTCTTCATAAATTTATCTCATTTTATCTTTGTTCTAAATCCATTCCTATTAATTGGTGAATCTAATAGGATAAGAAAATAATCATGCTTGTTTTAATCTATTTCTTCAATTGTTGTCCTGACTGGGCTATGCATATTTTCCCTTTATTGTCCCTAAAAGCTATCTCAGGCAGGTCCTATAACTCTTTAATCATTTCCAATATTAAAAAGTTGTTTTTAGTTGATCTCCGTTTAAAACATCTCATCTTATCTCTTCATTCCAGGAATACCTGGACTTCTTTTTTTCTTTTTTTTTTTAAATTTTATTTATTTTTTAATTTCTTTTCAGTGTTCCAGAATTATTGTTTATGCACCACAGCCAGTGCTCCATGCAATACATGCCCTCCATAATACCCACTACCAGGCTCACCCAACCTCCCATTCCTCTCCCCTCCAAAACCGTCAGTTTATTTCTCAGAGTCCACAGTCTGTCATGGTTCATCTCCCCCTCCAATTTCCCCCAACTCACTTCTCTCCTTCTCCCCATGTCCTCTGTGTTATTCCTTATGCTCCACAAATAAGCGAAACCATATGATACTTGACTCTCTCTGCTTGACTTATTTCACTCAGCATAATCTCTTCCAGTCCTGTCCATGTTGATACAAAAGTTGGGTATTCATCCTTTCTGATGGAGGCATAATACTCCATTGTATATATGGACCATATCTTCTTTTCCATTTGTCCGTTGAAGGGCATCTTGGTTCTTTCCACAGTTTGATGAGTGTGATCATTGCTGCTATGAACATTGGGGTAGAGATGACCCTTCTTTTCACTACATCTGTATCTTTGGGGTAAATACCTAATAGTGCAATTGCAGGGTCCTACAGTAGCTCTATTATTAATTTCTTAAGGAATCTCCGCACTGTTTTCCAATGTGGCTGTACCAACTTGCATTCCCACCAACAGTGTAACAGGATTTCCCTTTCTCCACATCCTCGCCAACACTTGTTGTTTACTGTCATGTTAATTTTGGCCATTCTAACTGATGTAAAGTGGTTCTCAATGTGGTTTTGATTTGAATCTCCCTGGTGGCTAATGATGATGAACATTTTTTCATATGTCTGTTAGCCATTTGTATGTCTTCTTTGGGGAAGTGTCTGTTCATGTCTTCTGCCCATTTTTTGATGTGATTATCTGTTTTGTGTGTGTTGAGTTTGAGGAGTTCTTTAGAGATCTTGGATATCAGCCCTTTGTCTATAGTGTCATTTGCGAATATCTTCTCCCATTCTGTGGGTTGCCTCTTTGTTTTGTTGACTGTTTCCTTTGCTGTGCAAAAGCTTTTTATCTCAATTAAGTCCCAAAAGTTCACTTTCACTTTTGTTTCCTTTGCCTTTGGAGACATATCTTGAAAGAAGTTGCTGTGGCCTATGTCAAAGAGGCAACTACCTATGCTCTCCTCTAGGATTCTGATGGATTCCTGCCTCACATTGAGGTCTTTTATACATTTCAAGTTTATCTTTGTGTATGGTATAAGAGAATGGTCGAGTTTCATTTTTCTACACATAGCTGTCCAGTTTTCCCAGCACCATTTATTGAAGAGACGGTCTTTTTTCCACTGTATGTTTTTTCTTGCTTTGTCGAAGATTATTTGACCATAGTGTTGAGGGTCCATATCTGGACTCTCTACTCTGTTCCACTGGTCTATGTGTCTGTTTTTGTGCCAGTACCACGTTGTCTTGGTGATCACAGCTTTGTAGTAAAGCTTGAAATCAGGCAATGTGATGTCCCCAGTTTTGTGTTTCTTTTTCAGCATTTCCTTAGCAATTCAGGGTCTCTTCTGGTTCCATACAAATTTTAGGATTGTTTGCTCCAGCTCTTTGAAAAATGCTGGTGGAATTTTGATCGGGATGGCATTGAAAGTATAGATTGCTCTAGGCAGTATAGAAATTTTAACAATGTTTATTCTTCTGATCCATGAGCATGGAATGGTCTTCCATCTTTTTGTGTCTTCAGTTTCTTTCATGAGTGTTCTGTAGTTCCTTGAGTACAGATCCTTAACCTCTTTGGTCAGGTTTATTCCCAGGTATCTTATGGTTCTTGGTGCCATAGTAAATGGTATCGATTCTCTAATTTCCGTTTTTGTATTTTCATTGTTAGTGTATAAGAGAGCAACTGATTTCTGTACTTTTTAATTAATGCTTGTTTCATTTGGGAGGACTTTGAATTCAGAAAATCATTCTTGTGTACAGTGCTTACTGAGTTATGTCATTTCCTTTTGGTGATCATCTAAGTTTATTCCTAGTATGATCTTAAGATGCTTTCATATACAGTTAACTAAATTATATTATGCATAATCCCAACAAGGCAAGAAATATTAATTTAAAATGAATTAATCTCTAAACTTTTCAAAATCCTTTCTAAAATTTTCTAAGTGTTTTATGGATAGCATTAGTAACTTTAATGTTGAATTCTGTTGAAAATTGACCTTATAAAATTACATTTGAAAATTTGGGGGAAAAAAAAAGAAAATTTGGGGACTCCTATTATCAAGGATAATTAAGCAGCAGCAGAGCAAAAGTCTGGTATTTACATTCAAATAAAAAATACATTATGGGTATGAGGTTGAGAAAAACCTCATTTAAGAACTAAACTCATTTGGTTACATGTTAGAATCACTGAAGCACATAAAAATACCTTTACTTGGCCTTTCCTCCAGAAATCCAGGTTTATCTGGGACATAGACATCATCATTTTTTTTTTTTTAAGTTCCTCCAAGTGATTTTGATGTGCAGCTTGGTTTGAAAACCACCAATCTAGTGTTTTCAGTCATTGTAATATAAAAGATGATGAAATCTTGGGCCTTATTTCTGGAAGTACAGTGACCAGATCAAAGGAGGTAATCAGAACCACTGCAGTAGTCAGGTGGCTTTATGTCCTATTCCAGGTGACACACTGTGAAGTGTGATGTTGACAAAGGAGGGAGGAAGGGAGTTCTGGAAATCAGGATGCTGAGATGGTTATAAAAACCTGAATTTTTATCTTGGAGAGCTGACCTAGGAAAATTATAATCCATTTGCATTGCTAACACACAGAAAAGGCATATAACTTAGTCTGTGTTCCTCCAAAAGACAGAACTAGAGCCAACAGGAGGAAGTTAGGATGGCAATTGATATCAACTCTGTATAAGGAAAAGCATTCTGATAACAGAAGCTTTTCAATCACAGATGGGCAATTTGCAAAATGCTCATGCAGAGGCCAAGTGATCTGTCATGACCATGGGAAGAAGGTTGGACAATATGATCTTTTCTTCCTGTACAAATAACCTGAGAGAACATACTGAAGCTTCATGAAATTTCTCAAGTTGTGTCTTGGTGTTTTAGAGCTAGAACAGAAGAAACACCTGACTGAGGGAACTCACACAATTAGCTCAAACCAATGGCATCTGTAGTCCTGAGCTCTTTCTTCTTTATATGATTGCATTAGGTCTAATTTGACTGACTAAGCATTAGTCCAGTCTCTGGAATAGTATACTCTGGGGAGAAACCGGTTATCTTTGTTGTTAGAAACTTTACTTGTAGATTTCACTTAGATTTCTATTGAACAATTGATTGGATATTTTTCACTTAACATAGTTTTAATAATTCACTGAAAATTTTCATGCAGTAACCCAAGCATGTGTTAGAAGTATTGTGTGGTAATAGAAATGATGACTTACCAGTGATAAAAAATATTCAATGACATTTGTTAAAGCACAGGAAGGCAACCTTTATTCACTGCAATGAAATTTTGTGGTGAAAGAGAGAGACTGGACTCAAGTTGGAATATAGCATGGTAAAGTAAGAATTTATAGACAAGGAGCTGAGTGTGTTTACATGCGGGGGGTGGTCAATAGATGGAAAATTCCTACAAGGAAATATCAAGGACAAGGAGGGTGGATCCTGGCTAAACCAACCTAATAGGATTCTTGAAATTTACAGCAGGCCAAGGTGTTAAGACATCAGTTAGGGAAGAATAGAGGATGAGGACCCTGATCAGATAGCAAGTGTGATCAGAAATCGAGGAAGTATGTATTGGGGGAGAGGGGTTCTTGCTAAACTGCATTTTACGAGGAAGTTTACAGGTGGAAAATAAGTGTCCATCAGTGGATAAATGGATAATTAAAGTGTGACACATATGTATAGAGTGGAGTATTATTCAGCCATAAAACATGAAATCTGGCAATTTGTGATAACATGGATGAATCTTGAAAACATTATGCTAATTAAGTCAGAAAAAGATAAGTATTCTATGATCTGTCTTATATGTGTAATCTAAATATATATAAATGTGTATGAATATAATATCTAAGCTCATAGATACAGAGAATAGTGGTTGCCATAGCCAGAGGGTAGGGTGTGGGAGAAATGCGTGAACTAGTTTTGGGTTTTTTTTGTTTGTTTGTTTAGGTAAAAAAAATTTTTTTAAGGTATTGCATTAATATGTAGATACCAAAAATGAAGTAGGCTCATTCCCCACCTAGGTAGTTTGTTTATACTAAGGTCTCATTCTTAGTTCATGTCTTAGCAAAATTATTAATTAAACATGCCACAGACATTTAAGATCAAGGGTCACAACTTTAAATATAAATCATACCATATGTTAAGAGCCATCTGCCACTATTCTGTAATGAAGACAAAACCTTTTTTCACCCCTTTACCTAAACTGTCCTTTATGACTCCCAAGAGTACCTCTGTCATGATAAACATGGCTGGAGCCTTCAAAACTGGGAGGAATGACAGAGACTATATATGCTAACAACCTCTTTTGTTACTGTTTTTTTGCATCTATAATGCAAAAAAAAAAAAACAAACAAAACCCCCAAAACCTTGAAAGTGACAAAGATTCTTTGGTTGACCAAACTTTAAGCTCCCAAACCTTCGTGTGAGGCCTCTCTCTAAATTTCCTGGACTTCATCTTGAAGTTGAGGGGAAGCACAGCCCACTCTTCATTCATCTTCCCAGTCTCACTTCTGGATCAATATCTCTTTTGGAGTTGGAGCCTGGGATGAGGGAATAAGAAAGATGGAAAGACACAGGTGTTTCTTTCTTAGTTGGTGTTGTGGTTTTTTTCCTTAGTTTTACTGCTTCTCTGGAGAGCCCTGCCTGGCTGTTACTGTTTTCTTGCTGCAGACAGACAAATACTATCACTTTCATTGAAGGCACAGTTGGGTTCTTCAGGTACATCAGAGTGGTATCTTTATTGCTGATGATATTTTTCCACTTCCCTTTTACATATATGTAAAAGGTACCCCATAGCTGCTTATTATGGAAGTTATTCTTCCAGCAGCCAGTCACCTTGGTTAGGGATCCAAGGATGTGCACAACTCAGGCTAAGTTTTGTTGTATCTACTTGAGCCACAAACTTGCCATGCCAAGTGATGAAAGTGCAGAGTGCTCCACAGTTAAGCTCTTCTTTTTCTTTTAAAGATTTAACTTATTTATTTGACAGAGGGAATGCACACACAAGAAGGGGGAGTGGTAGGCAGAGGGAGAAGCAGGCCCCCCATGGAGCAGGGAGCCCAGTGCAGGGTTTGATCCCAGGACTCTGAGCCAAAGGCAGATGCTTAACCAACTGAGCGACCCAGGTGTCCTGGTTGAGCTCTTCTTAGCTCAGATAAAATCTGCAAATTTGTTGTTGCAGAAGTATTCTATCGAGGAATAAAATACCAGTCTTCCTTGCACTATCAGCATTCCCAGCCTTCGTAAATAGATTCCCTTCTAGAGCGATTGCCTCCCTCTTGACTATCTGAAGACTTTTCCTCTGAATATAGCCATTGTCTCAGGACTCCTATAATTCCCTCCCTCTCGTGTCTCTCTCCTTCTTATGTAGTTGCCAGTGTAGATAGACTGGGGTTAGGAAGCTCTGGGATGATAGATGAGGTAGACGAGCCACCTTGACTGTCTTCTAATAGTTTTAAGTGATTTTCATCCTTCCTTTCTAATTTTTCTCTCTTCAGAATATCTGGTACTTGACGAATTTTTGTCTTAAACTCTGAATCCTAGTAGCTAGTTGTGGTAAAATAGGAAAGAACCTATGACCATTCTGTTAGTTCCTAAAATAATTCTGTTTTCTCTCCAAAATTTCAAATCAAAATAATGAAACATTAATTTAGTGCACAGACTTTATTTTTTTTTTTACCTTAGAAAGTAAAGGAATATTGAAGAGATAAAGGGAACTCCAAGAAGAGCAAATTTCTTTTTTTTTTTTAAGATTTAAGATTTATTTATTTTTTAGATTGTGTGTGAAAGCTCGAGGTGGGGAGGGGCAAAGGCAGAGGGAGATAATCTCAAGCAGACTCCCCACTGAGCATGGAGCCTGATGTGGGACTTGATCTCAGGACCCTTGAGATCACAACCTGGACTGAAACCAAGAGTCAGTCACTCAACCAACTGAGCCACCCAGGCTCAGAATTTCTAAAAATCCCCTCCAATAAATCACTAACTATTGAAGCCAGGGTTGGTAAACAAAATTAGTTGAAGCAAGTTGCTAAAGCAAATGAAAAGTACTAAGGTTTCATAACCTTAAGTAAATGTTGATCAGCAGACTATAGGTAAAACCAGCTTAATTCTAGCTCTTCTTCCAGATGAAAGATGCGTTCTTTTGAGAGAAAGGGCAGTCTTTCCAAACTTAGTACACAGAATGGCCCATGTAGCCCATGGGAGGGTAGGGACTTTCCAGGGTAGCTCCTTGTGCGTCCAAGGACCCACACTAGGACCCACTGAGCCGTTGCAGCAGGAAAAGATCAAATTCATGGCTAACCCAAAAAGAAAGCCTGTCAATGGTAGGCTTTTATGCGAGGTTTTTTGTTTGTTTGTTTGTTTGTTTGTTTTGAATGACAGTTTCACCTGAATCCAGTGAAGCACTTTCCTGAACCTGAGGGATAATTGTCCAGAGAGAAGGGGCCTTCTCTACCTTACACGTGAAAGTGCCCCCAAAAAGGCCTGAATTTAATTTTGCAAAAAGAATGAAAGTGTTGCTATATGAAGTGTTAATTTTCTACTATTTCATTAGGGGGAAAATATCACATAGGATCCCATCTATGAAACATTTGCAAAGGTATAATCTGAAGGTTGATAGTAGTTTTTATCACAAGACAGAATACCATTATTTTTTTCCCATATGCATTTCCTCAGTTTGTAAAATAACAAATATGCACTGTTTGATTACATGCCAATTATTGATTCATTATTTTAATGAATAGAAACAATAGTTTCAATCCTATACTTTTCCTTTAGGAGTCAGTTTGATTTCTTTGTTTTTTTTTCCCAATTAGGTGACTTTTAACTATGCTAACTAGGTTTTCTATAGGGATATGAAGATCAAAGTTACTAACTGACCAATATATTGAAGAAGAAGTTTCCAGAGGTATAATTGTAAAAGCGAATTTGTCTCTCATAGTCTCTTTAAATCTACTCATGGGGTATTGTTCCTACTTTGACAACTGGATTAAGATTTTTCTGATTACTCTTAGGTAATAGAAGTCACACACACACACCCCATGTCATATTAGTAATTAAAAGTGCCCAGTCCCAGATAATAAACCTTTGAGACTGACAGCATGCACAACCCAGATAAGGGAAAACTGGTCTTTCCTATTTCTTCCCTCATTGGTACAGTGTTGGTAGTTTGCCCTCATGTTCCTAACTGGGAGAAATGTAGAGGTAGGAAAGAGAAAATGAAGCAGGACGGTAGGAAAGTTAGATGATTGGTTTTTTTGTTTTGTTTTGTTTTGTTTTCCTCAGACACTTGAGGGAAACACTTGTTCTCTGAGCCTGGCAGATTTTAAAGCTGTCCCTTTCCAGAGAACACATTGAGAGTTTCCTCAGATACTTCCGCCAGGAGAATTGCCCTGCAACTTTCTGTGATGCAGGTGCTGTGCTCCCCTCAGGATGCAGTTTCTCCCCTAGTCTTTGATTCCTTAACTGTCCACTGCTCAGAGACTTTGCTCTGGGGGATCACAGTAGTTCACATCCTATAATGGGTTCGAGGTCATGATGTGATGTCTTGCTACTCAGTTAGGGATAGAGCATCTATTATTTTCTTGTTCAGCTGCAAGAAGCAGGAAGCCTCATTTTAACATTATATCACATATGGTTTATATTTTCTAACCATATGTAAGTTGTTTGTGAAGGGAGGTGATCTAGTTCATAGCTAATGGAATAGTGCCAGGTTGGGAATCATTGTTGCTACCAATTATATGAGAACATTCCAAATTCTTTGCACTTTTAACATATTAGCCTGTGTTTCTCGCCAGGCTAGCATAAGTACTTTCAATCAAGTTACCATTTATTTTACCCTTCTTCCAAATATCTTATTTCCTTCCAAATGTAGACTCAGGGATTTTATTAACACTTGTTTACTTTAATTCTTTTAAAATTCTTTTTCCCCCCACTTCCCAAAAATCACCTTATATTTTCTTACAAAAAAATAATCTCTTACACTTCCTGGGAAGAAGATGTTAAAGCAGCTGGCCAGGGTGATGGGATCCATTCTTTCCCTTCAGGAGGCAGAGGTCCCCTAGGGAAAGAAAAGGCAGATGACCCAATCTAATCTCTTTGTAGAATGGCCCTCTAGGTAAACAGACTAATGCTGTTTGCTTGGAGGAAGAGACCATATTACTAAAATGCCCTTAACAGGAGTCCCTGACTGAAGATTGCCTATAATAAATAAAATCCAGGGTAAATGACATGGCTCCTTGGAGAATGTCACAATGGCTATGAAACTCCATTGGGTATAAAACTGAGACATTTCATAATTTAAACATGTCCCATTATGTAAGGAATCCAAGAGCTTTCCTGTGTTCCTGGGCTTTCGGTGTATGTCTAATATGGGAAGAAAGGACCTAGGGACATACTGTTAATGTCCTGGACCTCATTCTGCTCCATCCATAATTCCTGAGTGCCTTGTATTCTTTTTTTTTTTTTCATTTTATTTATTTTTTCAGTGTAACAGTATTCATTGTTTTTGCACAACACCCAGTGCTCCATGCAAAACGTGCCCTCCCTATTACCCACCTCCTATTCCCCCAACCTCCCACCCCTGACCCTTCAAAACCCTCAGGTTGTTTTTCAGAGTCCATAGTCTCTTATGGTTCGCCTCCCCTTCCAATTTTTTTTTTTTTAATAAACATATAATGTATTTTTATCCCCAGGGGTACAGGTCTGTGAATCGCCAGGTTTACACACTTCACAGCACTCACGATACCACATACCCTCCCCAATGTCCATAGCCCCCTCCCCCACTCCCAATCCCACCTCCCCCCAGCAACCCCCAGTTTGTTTTGTGAGATTAAGAGTCATTTATGGTTTGTCTCCCTCCCAATCCCATCTTGTTTCATTTATTCTTCTCCTATCCCCCTAACCCCCCATGTTGCTTCTCCACGTCCTCATATCAGGGAGATCATATGATAGCTGTCTTTCTCCGATTGACTTATTTCACTAAGCATGATACGCTCTAGTTCCATCCACGTCGTCGCAAATGGCAAGATTTCATTTCTTTTGATGGCTGCATAGTATTCCATTGTGTATATATACCACCTCTTCTTTATCCATTCTTCTGTTGATGGGCATCTAGGTTCTTTCCATAGTTTGGCTATTGTAGACATTGCTGCTATAAACATTCGGGTACACGTGCCCCTTCGGATCACTATGTTTGTATCTTTAGGGTAAATACCCAGTAGTGCAATTGCTGGGTCATAGGGTAGTTCTATTTTCAACATTTTGAGGAACCTCCATGCTGTTTTCCAGAGTGGTTGCACCAGCTTGCATTCCCACCAACAGTGGAGGAGGGTTCCCCTTTCTCCGCATCCTCGCCAGCATCTGTCATTTCCTGACTTGTTAATTTTAGCCATTCTGACTGGTGTGAGGTGATATCTCATTGTGGTTTTGATTTGTATTTCCCTGATGCCGAGTGACGTGGAGCACTTTTTCATGTGTCTGTTGGCCATCTGGATGTCTTCTTTGCAGAAATGTCTGTTCATGTCCTCTGCCCATTTCTTGATTGGATTGTTTGTTCTTTGGGTGTTGAGTTTGCTAAGTTCCTTATAGATTTTGGATACTAGCCCTTTATCTGATATGTCGTTTGCAAATATCTTCTCCCATTCTGTCAGTTGTCTTTTGGTTTTGTTAACTGTTTCCTTTGCTGTGCAAAAGCTTTTGATCTTGATGAAATCCCAATAGTTCATTTTTGCTCTTGCTTCCCTTGCCTTTGCCGTTGTTCCTAGGAAGATGTTGCTACGGCCAAGGTCGAAGAGGTTGCTGCCTGCATTCTCCTCAAGGATTTTGATGGATTCCTTTCTCACATTGAGGTCCTTCATCCATTTGGAGTCTATTTTCGTGTGTGGTGTAAGGAAGTGGTCCAATTTCATTTTTCTGCATGTGGCTGTCCAATTTTCCCAGCACCATTTATTGAAGAGGCTGTCTTTTTTCCATTGGACATTCTTTCCTGCTTTGTCGAAGATTAGTTGACTATAGAGTTGAGGGTCGATTTCTGGGCTCTCTA
This sequence comes from Meles meles, assembly GCF_922984935.1. Lineage (NCBI taxonomy): Eukaryota > Metazoa > Chordata > Mammalia > Carnivora > Mustelidae > Meles > Meles meles. The sequence continues at coordinate 76,479,694 of NC_060074.1, forward strand.
TTCTGTTCCACTGATCTATGTGTCTGTTTTTGTGCCAGTACCATGTTGTCTTGATGATGACAGCTTTGTAATAGAGCTTGAAGTCCGGAATTGTGATGCCACCAACTTTGGCTTTCTTTTTCAATATTCCTTTGGCTATTCGAGGTCTTTTCTGGTTCCATATAAATTTTAGGATTATTTGTTCCATTTCCTTGAAAAAAATGGATGGTATTTTGATAGGGATTGCATTAAATGTGTAGATTGCTTTAGGTAGCATGGACATTTTCACAATATTTATTTTTCCAATCCAGGAGCATGGAACATTTTTCCATTTCTTTGTGTCTTCCTCAATTTCTTTCATGAGTACTTTATAATTTTCTGTGTATAGATTCATAGCCTCTTTGGTTAGGTTTATTCCTAGGTATCTTATAGTTTTGGGTACAATTGTAAATGGGATTGACTCCTTAATTTCTCTTTCTTCTGTCTTGTTGTTGGTGTACAGAAATGCAACTGATTTCTGTGCATTGATTTTATATCCTGACACTTTACTGAATTCCTGGACAAGTTCTAGCAGTTTTGGAGTGGAGTCTTTTGGGTTTTCCACATATAGTATCATATCATCTGCGAAGAGTGATAGTTTGACTTCTTTACCGATTTGGCTGCCTTTAATTTCTTTTTGTTGTCTGATTGCTGAGGCTAGGACTTCTAGTACTATGTTGAATAGCAGTGGTGATAATGGACATCCCTGCCGTGTTCCTGACCTTAGCGGAAAAGCTTTCAGTTTTTCTCCATTGAGAATGATATTTGCGGTGGGTTTTTCATAGATGGCTTTGATAATATTGAGGTATGTGCCCTCTATCCCTACACTTTGAAGAGTTTTGATCAGGAAGGGATGCTGTACTTTGTCAAATGCTTTTTCAGCATCTATTGAGAGTATCATATGGTTCTTGTTCTTTCTTTTATTAATGTGTTGTATCACATTGATTGATTTGCGGATGTTGAACCAACCCTGCAGCCCTGGAATAAATCCCACTTGATCGTGGTGAATAATCCTTTTAATGTACTGTTGAATCCTATTGGCTAGTATTTTGGCGAGAATTTTTGCGTCTGTGTTCATCAAGGATATTGGTCTGTAGTTCTCTTTTTTGGTGGGATCCTTGTCTGGTTTTGGGATCAAGGTGATGCTGGCCTCATAAAATGAGTTTGGAAGTTTTCCTTCCATTTCTATTTTTTGGAACAGTTTCAGGAGAATAGGAATTAGTTCTTCTTTAAATGTTTGGTAGAATTCCCCTGGGAAGCCGTCAGGCCCTGGGCTTTTGTTTGTTTGGAGATTTTTGATGACTGTTTCAATCTCCTTACTGGTTATAGGCCTGTTGAGGTTTTCTATTTCTTCCTGGTTCAGTTGTGGTAGTTTATATGTCTCTAGGAATGCATCCATTTCTTCCAGATTGTCCAATTTGTTGGCGTAGAGTTGCTCATAGTATGTTCTTATAATTGTCTGTATTTCTTTGGTGTTAGTTGTGATCTCTCCTCTTTCATTCATGATTTTATTTATTTGGGTCCTTTCTCTTTTCTTTTTGATGAGTCTGGCCAGGGGTTTATCAATCTTATTGATTCTTTCAAAGAACCAGCTCCTAGTTTCATTGATTTGTTCTATTGTTTTTTTGGTTTCTATTTCATTGACTTCTGCTCTGATCTTTATGCTGAGTGCCTTGTATTCTTATAATTATTTAGTGAAGTTGGAAATTGAATAAAAATCTGAGTCATTTGAATATTTTTAAAAGATTTTATTTATTTGAGAGGGAGAGAGCACAACCAAGGGGAACAGCAGGCAGAGGGAGAAGCAGGCTCCCCACTGACCAAGGAGACTGATGTGAGGCTAGATCCCAGGATCCTAAGATCATGATCTGAGCTGAATGCAGGTGCTTAACCAGCTGAGCTACCCAGGTGCCCCATGTGAATCTGATTGACATTCTGATCCTGTGTGCTCCTTCCTTTTTTCATCTTTAGAGGGTCATCTTGGATCCTCTTATAATAATAACAATGAACTCTTTCCAGGAATTGTGTTCCTACTTCCAAAATATGGCATGCTGATAGATTCTTGACCTTAATTTCAACTTACTCATGACTGGGATTATATTTCTGTTTTGGGAAAGGCATTCTAATGCCATTTTGCAATTAACTGATTACAAATGTTTCTAACATATATTTTATACCCATCGATGTTATTTGGACAATGAATGAACTATTCCTAATAAACTCTAAATTTATCCTTTTTTTTTTTTTTGCAGTTTGTCATTCTTTTAAATACTCAGGATTTTTAATTTTTTTTTCATTCTCCCTGATTTTTAAATTTTATTTGATTTTTCTGGTATTAAGTCCTATACACAAGGTCCTTTTCCCTTTTAGGCTTCTATGTGTCTAAGTGTAGTCCAGGTGTTGCTTTCTGCTCTTATTTGGAGACCCCACTCCTTTTCTTGATTGGTGTCCACTGACTATACCATTTGATTCTTTTGTCTTTGGTTTTCTCTGTTTCTTGCCATTTTAAGATGCTAATAATTTCATTTTTTTCACCTAGATTCTCCTTCAAGAACAAATCACTGAGCCAACTTAATACAATTGATAACAATATCCCTAACAACTATCACAGTGTTAAGTGTTTGAAGTTTTGGCATTCATTTTTATTAGGTCTAGTTATAAACAAATTAGATATGAAGGAGGTTCAAGAAACATTCATAACACGGTTCTGGAAACTGGAGAGTACAAAGATTGTATTCTAGTGACTGTGGTAAGGATTATATCATCATATAAACCCAAAAGAAGAAACGAGAGAAATAGAAGACACTGTGGTTGGAGCTGAGAGGATATTGTTGGGGATGTGAGAGAGACAGTTATGCTATAGAAGGGTCTGCAAATGCCCTTGGCAACACAGGCCTCTGCCCTGCCCAGTTCCCCTGTCCCAGATAGCCAACATTTAACTTCTACTTATGTAGCATTGAGTAAAATAAAGAATTTATTCAATAGGGTTTTCCTCCAAGGATCTTCTTTAACATGATAATAGACCAAAAGTTTATAGATTCTTGAACATTTTATTATTCAGTACTAAACTGGGACATCATCTAAAGCTTCATCAATAAAACATTATCTACAGGGCAGTGTTAAGTGTTAAATTTCAGAAATATGTCTCTTTGTTCTAACAAAATAAGCAAACAGTAAAGTTTATAAATAGATTTAGAACCATGATTCTTATAGAACATGGTTTATAAAATGGATGTAAAGACATTTTAGAATCACGGTTTTCACCAAAAAAATTACACTCCTTAATCTGGATCTTTGGGAAACCTTATGTGCTATAGAATTTGACCATCTGTCACCAGCCCTGCTGCCATCATCCTGGACAAGTCCCCATCACCTCTCACCTTCATCTAGCTCTGAACTGTATCCCTACTTCTAATTTTGCCTCACTTTAGTACTTATCAGAACTGGAATGATTCTTTTGAAACCTCAGTGAGATCCTGCTATGTTGCCTGTGTTCAACACTCTCTCCAAAGACTTCACTTGTCCCTCAGGGTAAAGCCAAAATCCTCCTTGTGACCCTCAAGTATACATGACATCACTTTTCAGAACTCATCTCTGGGATTTTGTACTCCTTCATTCCTCAGTGGCAGCACTGGCCACTTGGCTATTTTTTTTTTAATAAGGTCAAATTCTGCCTCAGAGACTTTGTAATTGCTATCTCCACTGTGGGTGCTCTTCCCACAGAGGAAGCCTGACTCATCTCCTCACTTGATGTCTTCACTTAGGATACTTTCTCAGTGAAGTCTTTCCTCATCATAGGATCTAAACTTTAAATTCTTACCCCCACCCCTTACCAACATTTTATCTCTCTCTTAACTGTTTATATGTTTAGAACTTTTTACTATTTAACATACCACACATTTTATTTTTTGTTTTCCTTTCTGTCTCCCTTAGTAGAATGCAGACTCCATGAAGGCAGGAATAATTGTCTGTTTTGATTACTGTTACATCTCTCCAGTGCCTAAGACAGTTCCTGGCACCTTTTAGATGACCATAAATATGCCTTGGATGAATGAATAAATTAATTTTACTCATAGAATCCCTGTTGGCATATATTTTGTATGCTAAATTATGAATATAGTACTTTGATTTTTGATTTTTTTTACAACTTGGGAAATTATTATTCAAAAAAATTTTCAAGTTTTGTAATTAGAAGGTTTGCAGTGTTCCTTGGTGTAAAAAAAAAATGTTTCAGAGATGGAAACCATTTCTTGAAATGTAATTAAAAATTTTTAAAGTATTCTAAGGAAGTCCAAATACAACAGAATTTTTCCATCTTGCCTTCTGACTGGGGTGTTGATGTTGTAACAATTAGGAACTTCATTAGTGACCATATGGCTGAATGATCTCACTATGGACCTTTGAATTAATTTGCATTTTCATTATAACTGTTCTTTTAAATTGCATGTGTTATGTTTGATCGTTTGTATGCTTTCAAGGAATTGAAAAATTCTTATTTCAATGAAGAATATTTATCTTGAGGTAGAACCAAAATGGTCTGTGTATTCTAAATTTAATTTTAAAAGAGTATTTGATTATTAATAAAAACAAGAACAAATTATTGGCTTCATTTGATGTACCTCCCACCACTCTCCATGTACTTTTGTGAGAGAACCTCTCATTTGGTAATATCATTATGTGTTTACTTAGTAGGTTTGTAGAAATTTTAAGACAACTGTCATTTGAGTTAGTTGTAATTCTATTTAGGTTAAATTACTAAGTGTAGGGTAGACCTCTTAATTAAAGAAAAGTGCCTGAGAACTTCTCCCCAGTTTCTCTACTGTCTCCACAATTAAAGTCCTTTTAACTATAGTCAGGAGGTAGCTCTTAACTTGGAAAGTATAACAAGACCATTTATGGCATGGGGAGACTGGCTGGCATCTGTTGGCCTATAGGTTTGGTTAGTGGGGAAGAGGTAGTGAATTAGAAAAGGGGACTTAAATGTCCTGAGGAGAAGACACTCAGCAATGATAGGAAAAGAAAGAAAGCACCTCCCTCACCAGTTCCCTCAAGAGAGATAGAATTTGGGATACAAGACATTTTAGGGATCAATTTTTATGAGAGGAAGCAGGGCAGAGGTAGGATGGACCAGAGGAAGAAGTTGGACTATAATGCAGGCCTGACAATGCCCAGGCCAACCTGACATGGAGCCTGTAGACCCGTGTTACTATCTGTGACCCACACTGGAATGAAGTGGCTGGGTCCTTCTCTCTGCATTAATTATTCCCTGGATGTGGGCTGCCCTGGAAAGGGTATGACATTAGGTGAGTCTCCCTCTTACACTTTCTCTTGGATCACTTATCCTGGGGATACCAGCCATCATGATGTGAAGTAGCTCTTCGGAGAGGCTCTTTTGATGATAAAGTGAAGGACTATGCTGGTGATCTTGGAAATGGACCCTTCAAACCCCTGGCCCACTCCCCTGTCCCCCAGTAGAACAGTCAGATGAGACTGCAGCTCCAGCAAGAAGCTTGGCTACAACCTCAGGAGTGGTCTTGAGGTACTGAGGCCACATGGTGGTTCACGACCTGTGAAAACTTGAGATAAAATTTTTTGTTTTAAGTGGCTAAGTTTAGTAGGTTGTTTCATAGCAGCAATAGTAACTCTTACAGCTGTGGTAAACCCTGAAGGCAGCAAGTTCTTCTCCAAAGGATGATTTGGGTGGCACATATCATATTTGTCACAATTCCCCCTTCTCTCACTTGTATACACTTCTCTGTATGTGTTTGGAGAGCTGGATTCTCCCAGATTCTCATGGGCCTCTTTTCCTGAGGGGAAATATAAAGGAGGGAGAGTAACTGAATCAACTCCATCTCCACTGCTGCAGTTGATCTCAAGGCCACAGTTACTGCTTTCTTTCACCCCCAACTACTCCCTTTAGATTCCTTGTATCTTCAGCCACTACCTCTGCTAGACCTGATGGCTTATCTGATAACATCACCCAGATTCTCATTGAGGAGACCCCCAATCTCTTGGTCACCATGCTCTTCTCAGGCCTGCATAGCTCAGTCTGCCTATTTCCGCTCACAGGTGGGCAAGGGAGTACCATGAGGCCCTCTGGTGGCTTAGCTGGGTCCTACATGTACTTCTAGCCCCGTTGTGTAACAGCAGTCCTATCTCTTCCTGAGGATGGAATTCAGTTATTCCTGCCAAGACAATGATGACTTTTCTTGCCCCAAGTCTTCAGACAGCAATCATAGATTGTAGGTCTTTGATGGTGTCACCCTTTCTACATTAGGACCTTTAACCCTGCAAAGCACAGAGTTGCAGGGACAGAGAGCACAAAGTTCTATGTGCCTCATTTGATATAATAGTAACTGGGGCATTTCTTGTTTCTACTTCTTGTTCCTTGAGTCCATGAATTCTTCCTGTACACACTGCTATATAAAGTTCTTCAATTCATTGTAAATACTGAATTCTGCAGGATAGTAGGTCTTCCTCACAGAGTTTTGCCTCTCATTTGGAGCTTCCAGCTGTTCATTCAACAGGGCATTCCAAAGCTCTACTAGGCCAGTAGTGTGTGTATAGAGTAATTTGTGATATAACCAATGAATGTCTTGGGGGTTAAGCCCATGGTGGCACTTCCTATCTTGTAAAGTGATGTCCTAGTCTGAAGAAATGTTATGTTGGATTCCATACTAGTATATCAGCCATTGCATAATCCCTCAGTGTTGGCTGAGGCCTCTGGGTGAAGTAAGCAAACCCGTGTTTAGAATAATGTTGTATCTAGTCCTATGAATATAAACTAATGATCCTTCTAGGATGGAATTGGCTCACTTGGCTGAATGGACTCAAGCAATAGTGCTATATCAGGGGCTTCACATTAATGTGTCTTGCTGGCAGGTTGGAAATTCAGTAGCTAAACTGGCCTTCATAAGTGGGAGTCTATGATATTGGTACATTCATGATTTCCTTTTCTGCCACTATGACCATTTTATTCATGTGTTTCTCAAGCCAGCACTGATGTAGCTGATGACAGAGCTGGCTGACATTAACTGGCTGAATTATTTTGTCTACTTGGTTGATTACTAAATCTTTAGTGGGCAAGAACTTATGCACAGATATTCACTTCACTCTATTCACATATGTCCATCTGATAGATATTCCACACGTCCAATCTGACCTCCTTGTACTCCGCCTTCTAATATTCTTTTCACATCCCTACAGAGTTGATCAGGACTTTCACTATTGCCTATAGGTCTGAATATATTATTATAACCTCACTAGTTTTAGCTAAAATGAGTGGGAGGTGCATTGCACCTAATCTGTCCATTAGGAGGATTTCCTCCTCCTTTAGCTGGCTACAAAAGATTCCCCATACAGCTATATGAGTGAGCTGAAGAAGGACCATGGTATAACCATAGTTGATTCCAATCCTGCTTGTGCTCAGTGAACCATTTTCACCTTATGATGGATTGCTCCTGGGTCCACAGTACCTTCTAGTTGGTGAGTCTTGGAAGACTTAACTCATGATGGATAGCTCTGGCCATATGTTCACTTGCTGAGTCATGGTCAGGCATTCCATCTTTACTACAGGCCAGTGACATGCCAGAAGCTATTTTTCAAAAGATGTGTAATTCTGTATCGCAGATGGCAAGACCTTGCCCCCAAATTTCAGGGGACCCATTTTATGATTCTCCCACTGGAACTTGCCATATGGCATCTCTTCCCACCACTGACACCTCCCACGCCCCAGGGTGTACCCAATCCTATAGTCCAAGTGTGAGGGCTGCCTGCACTTCAGCCAAGACCTGAAACAGAGCTCTTTCCCACTGTGCAACCCACTTAAAGCTGACAGTCTTATCATCCTTGTTATAGAGGTAGAATGCACTTATTCCAGAGATGGAAGAGGCCCACCGGTGTGATGCTGCTTTATTCATGGTAAGAGGCACAAGATGTGATCATTTGGTTTTTACTTTAAGAGAATGTCTTGGCACACCCTGACCATTGAACTCCTAAAAATTTATCATGCCGGCAGTCTCCTGTATTTTAATAAAGTTTATTTTCTTGCCTCTGGCATGCATGTGACTTACCAAGACCTCGAACATGCTAGCCATCTCTTGCTCATCTGGTCCCTCCAACAAAAAGTCACCAGTGTAATGGATCAAGTGGCATTTTGTATGACCATTAGATGATCTTACATACATGAAAGAGTGCCAGATAATTAACATAGTTCTGGGACAAAACTGAAGACTCTCTTTGCCTACTCCTATTTATTTTTTCTTTATCTTTCACAGAAGTTTCTCTCAACAAATCTCTCCTACTTCTAATTCCAATTTAGCAACTCTTTCACAACATGCCCCCACTCTTCCAAGGAGACCTTGACATTTTAGGTCTCCAGATATCTCCAGTATTAACTCTGACCTCATGTGAAAATGCCCTTAAAATATCTGTGTATCTTCTTCCTATAAGGAACAGTTGTATGAGTAAATGGCCATAGGTCCCTTTGGGGAAGAGACGAAGGAATCTCTGGGTAAATTTGGTATATTTCCTTCCTTCTAAGGATCCAACCATCTCTTCGGTGATTGTGTTATGGGTGTGGGAAATAGCTCAGGTCTGAAAAATGGAAGTGGATCATTACTTTTTATTGACACAGCAGTCCTCAGCCCTCTGGTCATTCATACTTGATTTTTTCTGCTGTTACAATTGAGAAGCACCTTTGATGGCTACATAACTCTGTGACCCTTAGGATATTGTGCTCTGTTACTTATCTCTATAGCATTTTGCAGCTTGGTCTCTTCACTGGAAATTAGACCTGTTTAGTCATTATAATGATTGCAACTCCTTGGTTTCTGGAGTTTAAGTGCTATTACCTAGCTGTATAGTTTTAGGATCCCATTCTCTCTTTTGCCGTCAGTAAGCCAGTTTATGTAACAGCCCTTTCCTATTGTCAGCCCTGACTTGAAGAGGAGATACTACTACACTTTTTGGTAATACTGTTACCCCTGTTGCCACTGCATTCTTATGGCCTTAGTAAATAGCGTGTCATCATCTGGGCATTCTTATGGAATGTGATCATCTGGTGGGTCTTCCAACCTTACATGATATATTCATTCCTAGATACCTACTTCCCTGAGTCCTTTATTCTTTTTTTCACTATCTGCTACAATTCTGGCATTTCACCTTTGCTCAGAATGAGCAATCACTTTTTCCATGCTCCTAGGAGCTATCCTGGTAGCAATTTCACCCTATGGCCTTGGGGTCTTTTCCAGTGGATCTGTATAGGGAGATAAAAGTCAATAGACTCTTCCCTATCCAATGCAATGTTCAAATACCCTCAAAATTCACATCCATGCTATTCCCCTGCTCCTTTCAGTTCACACTGGCTAGGTCTTATAGCAGTTTTCAGGTTTTTCCAACAAACCCACACATTTCTTTGAACTACAGATAGTAGACTTGTCTTGGTTTTGTGTTTAATCTTCTTTGAAATAAAGTCATTCATACTATTAGGTAGTCCTAGTCTTGGTCTGCAACCTTCTCTGCCCTCCCCTTTGAGTAACTAGAATTTCTTTGTATGTATGTCACCAAAGAGTTTCACTAGCTTTCATATCTGGATTTTAACTGCCTATTACTTACCCTTCACTGTACAATACCTTTCTGCAGAGCATCAATGGACTTAGAAATAGTCATCTAATCCCATTACCTTTATAGCTACTATTTCCTCTACATGTCTCAAATGCCTGATAGGCTGTACCCAAAGCACTCCTTTTCACCAGTACACCCACCTAATTCACCTCCAGTGAAAGTTTTAAAACTGGATTACCACTTTGTGCCAAGCCTTATTGGTGGTTCATCTCTGCCATTGATGAGGCAGGCATTCATTGCTAGCTGGGCATAAGTGATCCAGCTTCAAAACTGTCTTATTGCCTGCTTCCTCAGACCATTCTTAAGAACAGCCAGAACTCCTAAGATACTAAGATGGAATCTGAGGTGTGAGATGTTTATTAGAGATTAACACCTGTAAAAAGGAAGGAGAAGGAGCAGTACTGGAAAGAGGAAAAAGCCAAACTGTGAAGCAGCCCAGCAAAATCTCAGCCCACCCTGAAGAAAGTTCTGGAATAAATATTGCCCATCAGAGTGTCCATGTCAGACCAAAAGGCTGACTCATGGCTCTTTCAGTGATTGGATATTGGTTATCCAAGAAAGATGGGACTCTGGGCCAGGCAACTCTTTGCAGCTGAGGGTAACTCTGAAAGCACTGAGAGTTCAAGGCCATCTGTTGACCAAATTCCCTTCACTGGGCAGCCTATCTTTACCTGAAGGGGATTTATGTTGCACATCTCCATATGTACCACAGGAAATCTAGGCTGTTGACAAGAGCTCAGTTGCCAGGTCTTGGTGGATGGTGAATTTATGTCTCATTCAGGCAACCTGGCATTAGGATAAGGATTATATTCTGGAAACAATGGTTGAGCTTATAAGTTTAAAGCCTGGTGTCATAATCTAGACTGCCTAAGAAATGGAGCACCTAAGAAGTTGCATTCACCTTCCTGAAGGCATCCCTATGATCTGTACAGATGCATGGACCAAAAAGGTTACTACTGAAGCCAATGGATAGGAAAGCATTAACATTTGTTGAACAACGACTCTGAATATACTAAAACCATTGAACTGTACTTTTAAATAGGTGATTTGTAGTATATTTGAATTATATCTCAAAGTTATCAAAAAAAATTATAGCACAAGGTTTCAACTCATGATTTTTAATAACCAAAAAAGGCAAATCATTCCCAATCTGGCATTCTCAGGGATTTTTTACCACCTCACATAATCACCTCACTTCTGTTTCAGAGGAGAGTTTGTTTTTTCATACTGCGTAAGCCTTTCAGATATATTGTATAAGCATTTAGGTAAGGTGAAGAGGGGAAAAATAGTAGAGGGCCTGCTATTTTTAGCAAAGAGGGATTTCTAGCATTTATTTCAAGTATTAAAATAAATAAGAAATTTTATATCCTGGGCTGGCAAAGAGGGTCAACCAAGTACGTTTGCTTGGACGTTAATCTTTTTCAAGGAACTTCCTTGGAAAGTTGGTCTCTTCCAGGATGGCTTCTAAGGGTCTACTCTGAACTTCTTGAGGATCGTGAAAACATTGGTGTTTTAAGACCATTCAGTCGTCATTCACTTAAAAAGCATTTTTGTGTGACCACTAAATGCTGGACATTAAGTTGGCCACTGTGAATACAGATTGATTGGGATGGTCCCTGCCTTTACAGAGTGAAAGATATGAAAACCTAGAATTATATTCTTCTGTGTTCTATAATGAATGCACATAGAGAGTGCTATGGGGAACAAAATGAGTAAGATCTTTTTGCTCATTTGTTAAATCACTTTTAACAAAATTTATACTTGCAAAAATTGTATTGGGCTTATAAAACTTAAATGATTTCTTATGCATATTCACTCTTCTTTTCCTTTCTCTCACTCTTTCCTTCCAGTTTCCTTCTGGGTTTTTGTTTTTGTTTTTTAGCTCTCCTTAAAAACAAAACAACAACAACAAAAAAACCCCACAAAATCTGCTTTATAGGAAAACATACCAACCTGAGTACACACTATTAAGAAACTACCAAACTAAATAACCAAAGGAAAGGTATCAATATTGTGCTAGTAGCTGCTTCTGATTACTTCTCATTAGGTTATTGTGATCGTTAGGAGAGTATGCATGCAAAACTTCAGCAAGAGCCTGCCACCTAATAAGCTCTCAGTATGCTTAATGAGGAATTGTTGTGAGGGTTCTGGGAAAGAAATTTGATTTTGTGTCTGAACGTATATGTCTGGAGTTATGGAGATTAAAAAGTATTGGAAGGAAGTTTACAGATCTACTATTATTTGTTCTAAGGAATACCCAATGCTTACTGGAAGAAAAGAGGTGATATGGGACTTGCTGCATAAGAGCACAGGGTTTGAACCGTGGAAGGGTTTTGTTTCTGCCTCAGGCACACCATGCTGACTCCTTACACCCATGTATAGAGGCACTTTTATCCAGGTTGGCACAGCAGCAGATGGCCAGTGTCAGCAGTGAGAGCAATTCTTATTTGGGATTTTATAAAGTGACTCAGGCCTGGCCAGAACCAGAAATATCTAACTGGCATTCCAGTGTGATCTGTGATCTAAAACTTGCATAAGAATAGCATCAAGTGCTTCAACACTGAAAGGATAATTATTAATAGCTTTTTAGATAGATGTTAGAGTACTCTCCTTGTGGAGTGCACAGATGATTTATTTCCTTTTTATTATCAAATATGAACTGTATTTAATAAAATCTATTTCTTCTCCAGTCTTGAACCACAGGTGCAATACTTGGGTAATGCAGTGTAATGTGGCTTGCAGTCGCCAGGGGCCATAAATAATGCACCTCAGCAAAGCACTGGGATCGGGTTGGCTGTTGCCTGTGGGCTGCTGCAGACCAGTCTGACACCAGCTACAGGCTATTTCCACTCGGTTGTTCAGCGTGTTGGGGATGTGATGCCAGGTTTCCTAGGGCAAACCAACAGGTCAAGGCTAGAATCTGTGGCCAGAATTTATTATTTATTTATTTATTTATCTATTATGAAAGTTTAGTGGACATGTAAATAAAAGAGAACATTACTTAGCAATCATGTACACCACTTCAGAAATTAAGAGGATCATAGTTATCAAAGCTTTATAAAAGGATATTATGTTCTGCTTCAAGATTTTGGAAGTAGTTAGGTATGCCTGTTGCCTAAGGTTGTGAGGGTATATAACTGGGTTTCTTTTATTTTATTTTATTTATTTGACAGAGAGAAATCACAACTAGGCAGAGAGGCAGGCCGAGAGTGAGGAGGAAGCAGGCTCCATGTGGAGCAGAGAGCCCGATGTGGGGCTCGATCCCAGAACCCTGGGATCATGACCTGAGCTGAAGGCAGAGGCTTTAACTCACTGAGCCACCCAGGCGCCCCTATAACTGGGTTTCTATTTGGCCCTTCTCTGAATTCACGAAAATCGTTAAGACAATAAGTGCATTCACGTAAGAACATAGATAAATGTTTTTGCTTTTTGAATCATTATTATCAGACAGGAGTTAATAACACATATTGGAACATATACAATTTAAAATATGATCACAGTTTATGGAGAACAGACTTTCTGAAACCAACTCTTCTGATAATTTGCTCTTTGTCTTACAATCAGAATAGCCATCAGTCACAGATTCATAGTTCCTGAGTATGATTTTCTCCCTTTTGTCTGATTACTTGGTTAACCTGGTTGAGGACAAAATTATTTACTGAATGTGACGGTGCCTTGAAATTTTTGCAGAGACCCTCTCTGGGGAAGATGGCTCTGCTTTTGGATGTGATAAGTGACCTCCTTTCAAACAATAATATCACAAAATATTTTGAGGTAATAACTATTGAAAAGCTGACGGAATAAAATTCACCCTTCAATAACTTTTAAATGATCACTTCTGAGTGTTTTAAGAAGTAGACACGGGGTGCCTGGGCTGCTCAGATGGTTAAGTGCCTGCTTTTGGCTTAGGTCATGATCTCTAGGTCCTGGGAGCCTCACATCAACCTCCCTGCTCAGCAGGGAGTCTGCTTCTCCCTCTCCCTCTGCCTCTCCCCCAAACCCCAACTCGTGCTCTCTCTCTCTCTCTCTTTCTCAAATGAATAAATAGATCTTTCTCCCAAAAAAGTAAATATAAAAAGGTATTGTCAGATAAATACACTTCATGTACCTTTCTGCTTTACTGGAAATATTATTATTGTGTATTCCAGTATCTTCATTCCAGTTAATGATTAGAAGATGTAATGAACTTTCTTGGCCATGTGTTTATATATGGCTGAGACTTTAAAATAATGAGTATTATAAATGATGGTATAGAACATTTACTATCTAAATATGAGCTTTATGAATGATGTGATACAACCTTATTTGCAGGGAGAGTAATGAAGGTATTGGATGCTCCAGAATCCTTAAGACAGTTTGTCATGACCTCACTTTCCTTCATGATTTTTGCTTCTCCACTTTTAATTCATTTTCAATGTATTCCATTAGACAAAGCCTTCTGGCTCTTTCTGCCCTCAGCCCCAATTTGTTTTCACCTCTCTCCCTTGCTGTCCTGTTTTCCTTTCACTTTGTCCTTAGCTCCTCCACAGCTCTCACTCTTCTACCTCCCTTTGTGGTCTCAGCCACAACCCACAAGTGTTCAGAATTACGTAGACATCAAAACTTCTAGAGAACTGGAATTGAGAATATCTACTTCACCCTTCCTTTAAAATCACACCTGTAAAGGGACATCTTGTTGGCTCCGTCTGCTAAGCATCTGCCTTTGGTTCACATCATGATTTTGGGGTCCTGAGACTGTACCCCGCATCAGGCTCCCTGCTCAGTGGGGGAGTCAGCTCCTCCCTCTCCCTCTGCCCCTTCACCTGCTCCTTCTCTCCCTCTCACTCATTCTCTCTCAAATAAATAAAATAAAGAAAATGGTTTTAAAAAAACTAAAAAAAAATCATGCCAGCATAACTTGAGAAAAGGAAAAAGAACATTTGTTTTTGCCCATTGTATTTGTCATTTTTAATGTTTTTTTTTAAAGATTTTATCTATTTATTTGACAGACAGATTACAATTAGGCAGAGAGGCAGGCAGAGAGAGGAGGGGAAGCAGGCTCCCTGCAGAGCAGGGAACCCGATGCAGGGCTCCATCCCGGACCCTGGGATCACGACCTGAGCCGAAGGCAGAGGCTTTAACCCACTGAGCCACCCAGGTGCCCCCATTTTTAATGTTTTTATTTCACCTTGCTCAGATGCAGTGAAAAATTAATGCCACCATTAGAAAAACAAGTGGGAAATACCATTACAAAATTTCCACCTTTTCAATTTATGATTCCAAGTTAGGTGAGTTTCTGTTGAAATGATAAAATAATCTCAAGTCTATTTTTTTTTTTTTTTTTAAGGAGTGAGTCTTTTGAATTGTCATGCTGGGTGGAAGATATTAACTGCAAATCAGTCTTTGACTTTCTTACAACGTGTCGGTGTATTGTTCTGTTATGAATCAACTGAGAAAATTCTGTTTTAAGCTCTGCCTTCGGTAAAAAGTTCACTCTCACAAGGAAGACCTGGAGGCAAATCAATTTTTTTCCTGTTAATTAAAGGTGAATTCCTCAAAATGATAGTCGGAAGTCAGTTTGCAAAAGATTTCATGACCCAGTTATTTGGAAACCTGGATATTTAAAGGTAACCTGAGAGTGCTGTTAAGAATCAAAGAAGGCACAATTAATTCAAAAATAAAGCTTCAGTGTTGCCATAAAAATTTTAAGAAGTCACACTATAGATTTTTTTTTCTATCAAAAGGTGAGGACTTTGGTTGAAGAATATTTTGCTACAATGATTGATGGTTGTATTCGTCATTGTGTGTTTCCAGACTCTGTTTATAGATGGTATATTTATAGGCTGTAACATGAATGAAATAAAATGACACCCCAATTGTGAGCTAACCTTTTAGAATATGTATTACTTAATTCTTATTCTTAATGTCACAACAGTTGATCACTTACCCTACTGACATTTTATTAACATTTACAGTCATTTATTAAAAGAAGTTTTCTTTTTTTTCTCACTATGAAGCAAATATTCATTCTGACTGTTCTTTTTTCCTTATTTAGAGCCCTTTACCTCAGCTTATGAGGTGGCTGAAGAGACTTGATAAAGCTAGGTGCTCACTGTAATTTTTCTTTTAAAACTCCTCCCATGTCAGGTGACTGTTACTAAAATATTCAAACCATTCTTTGCTTGGTAATCTCTCAGAGTCCTAATTTAAGTGAAAGCCACATTTGCATAATAATTGCAAGCATTAATACAAACTGTGTTAATGTCGTTGTGAATTTATCACAGTTCATAGTCATGTGAGACCTGTGAACTTAACAAATACATACTGCATGTGGACAACTTTTTCTTGTCCCCGTGGTCCTATTGCCCAAGAGTTCATTGTCAGATCAGTGTGATTTTAGGATCCAGTTCAAAAGATCATGAATTCTTTAATTAGCCTCATGCACTTTTATCATATGCAAATCTGACCTTTTAGACAAGATGCTCCAAGAAAAAGTATGTTAATGGTTGTCAAGTTCATGAACAACCATATCTCATAGCTGATAAGATCTAGTCAATGTGAACGCCTAATGAAGAGATGAGGAGGAAGATTTGAGGGGAACATTTTAGTAGGGTGAGTAGGCACTTCTGTTTTAGAAACAGACAGAGCAAGTTCTCTGGCTCTGAGACCTTGAGCATATTATATAACCTGACTGTGTCTTGATTTACTCAACTGTAAAATAGGAATTAACAATAACTGCATCTTACAAGGCTAATATTAAGTGAAATAATTCAGGGAAAGTGCTTAGTACACTTATACCAAGTATATACTTAGTGCCTATAGTAAATATTCAATAAATATAAGTTGTTGTTATTACTAACATTGTATTATTAAAATTTTAGGTGTTGTTACATTTACTATAGCATGACTTCCCTGGGTAATAAGGCTCCTCATTAAAGTAGCTAGGTTCTAGGTATGGGAACTTCCTTTAGACAGTCACACCTTATCACCTCATAACAGGAATTCAAGGATTTCTTTTAAATAACTATAATGAAGGTTCCAGCACCAGTTTTTTCAATATTGTGTTGGAATGTGCATAAGAATGTATAGCTTGTTTCTTAGTCAAAATATACCTTTTATGTACTATAGCAGTGGAGGGAAGTTTTCTTTAATGGTTTGCCGAGTATGATTCCTGGAAGAGCAGCATCAGCAGTTCCTGGGAACTTGCTTGTACTTGACCCTAAACCTAAACCTCTGGAATCAGAAACTCTGATTGCTGGTAGGGCCCAGCCAGCTGTATTTGAACAAACCTTCCTGATCTTTCTGATGCACATTCAAGTTGGGGAACCACTGTGTGAATGTTTCTAGGAACAGAAGACTGGAAATACTAATGGCTATTATTTGGGGAATTGTTTGAGAAAATATCTTTAGTTGATGAGATCATCCCTACTTTGTAGTCTTTTTTTTTAAAAGATTTTATTTATTTATTTGACAGAGAAAGCAAGAGAGCACAAGCAGGCAGAGCAGGCAGAGGGAGAGAGAGAAGCAGGCTTCCCACTGAGCAGAGAGCCTGATGCAGGGCTTAATCCCAGAATTTTGGGATCATGACCTGAGCCGAAGGCAGCTGCTTAACCAACTGAGCCACCCAGAGGCCCCCTTTAAAAAAAAAAAAAAATTAAGATTTTATTTATTCCTGCTTTGTAGTCTTCTATAGAGAGAACAGATTTGGCAAATTAGTATTTGGCTATGATGTGGACCAAAGTGAAGAACTTGAGGACTCTTTCAGGAGAAAGAAAGGTGATGATTACAGCTGAAGGATGTATTTGAAGAATCCTTGCTGTTGTAGCTGCCCCTGGAATTATGTTAGAGTAGCAAAAGCAACATCCATAGTATATAAAACGGCGCTAAAACAGGTAGCTTAATAGCTCATTTTCTTCATTTTCTTAAAACTTGTAAGGGATTTTGATCAATTTAAACTATTTTAAAATCAAAATAGATATTAGAAAACTGGATGAGAAAATGACCTGATAGGGAAATAAGAAAGTCATAGAAGTTCCCTATTCACTCAAAGCTTACCATAGGTAGAAATTTCTTAAATATGAATCTGAGGCTAGACACTGTTAACTCCTCATTTCTGCCCTACCTAATTAAATTACTTGGGCATTTTCTAAACAGAGCAATAATTAGTTCAAGAAGTCAGTTGTTTGTAATGAGAAGAACCCATTCTTCAGAAATAAGAGAGACCTAGGTATGAATCTCATTTTCTAGCAATATGACCTTAGGCAAATTATTTAAATGTCCAAGGATCAGGTCTTTAATCTGTAAAATAGGGTTAATAATGCCTGTTCTTTAAGATGGTGTTTCCCAAAGTGGGGTGAGGGCAGCATTTTCTTGGAGGGAGTTTTTGACAATCACAGGATCAGAAAAGACAGTGGCACTCAGTGGGTAGAAAGTAGGGCGGCTGGGTACCCTTCAATGTGGGACAGCCCCAGCATGGAGGATGATACTATTCCTTGAATTAATTTTTAAAGCTCCCAAGACATTCATGTTGATAAAAATCCTTTTTATAATTATCTAAGCGTAGAACCTAACTACATACAAATATATATTTTTTTAAATACACTGGACTTTCCAGAAATGCAAACTACTATCATCTAAATGGAGGGAAGATTACACTTGGTTTTGTTTGTGCTTACTTATCAAAAGTTGTTTACTCTTTTAGGGAGAAAAAAAGGAAAAAAATCACATAGCAAGAAGCAACGCTATACGTGGTATTTGACTTTCAGTGAAACAACCTTATCATACTTCATTTAAGGAGGATGTATTTCCAGTGATACAACAGATGGGTGAAAATCACCGATTACTTCACTGTGTCTTCTTGAGTAATTGTGCCCAGGCATTTCCCATTAGTAAGTACTAACAATATTAGTAAGAGGTTAATATGTGGTGCATAGTAAGTGCAGATATGTGGTAGCTGCTATTATTAGGAGGCAATCACTGTGGTGTGATGGATACCAGTGTAGGTCAGTGTGTGGTGGTTATTCACGGGCTAGGAGGTCTGTTTCTTGTCTGGGAATGCAGATTGAGGCCAGCCTTATGCTGGGCACGTGCCCATGGGGACCTCTAGTTTAGAATAATGGTGAGAACAGCCTGGGAATTTCAAACTTAACCTGAAGACTCTTAAAGGAAAAGGAAGACAGGTGCCTAGTTGAGCTGGAAATGATGGGAAGATTAGGAATTAGATACAACATACGGCTTCTTAATCCACATTGGACAGACAGTAGGGCTGTGGGTGTTTTTGTTGCTACTATTACTTGTACACTCTGGCGACAGGTTCAGCCATCTGGTCGCATGTACAACTTTCTCAAGTGTTGCAGGAGCTACTTTTTACAGTCTCTGTGTTACCAGAATGAATTATTAAAGGGGTGTAAGCCTCAAGCAGCATTTCAGAAGACAAGCAGAGCTATCAGGTTTTGAAGTAAGTGCAGTGGCCTTAAGTCTATGCACTGGTACATAACCATAACACACATGGGAGTGGTTCAACAGGAACCCTCTATGATGCCTTATTCCCATTTGACTCTTGAGCTGTGACTGCTTTTCAGGAGGAGGATACCAGCATTTCTTGTGGTCAGTAAAATAAATAGTTGAATCCTTGAGCAAGAACTTAGAGACATTTCATGGGCTAGATGAATTCCAAGATATGCTGACATTTTTCCCATATGCTAACCTCAGGTGTCATAAAACAATTTCATAAGAATTGAGGATGTACCAAGTGCAATAATAGGTATATTTTTAGTGATGAAGACCAAAAAAAAAAAAAAAAACCAACCCTCTTTTTCTATTTCTAAGTTAGTTGTAACAAATTAAAAGCTTTAAGAAGGCTTCTGTGTATTTTTATGCCAAAGCAAAGAAACAATCTAGATGATGTTTCTTTAGATAATTACAACAATTCGCCCAAGTGTGGCTGCTTGTTTTATAATACTGACTGGCCAGAACAATGTGTGAACTCTTAAGGGAGCATTTAATTTTTGATGATAATAATGAGGTTAGGTAAATAGTTAAATGTAGATTGATTTGGTATCCTGTGTTATCATATACGGAAATAATGGTTGGCCAGTAAATAGTTTTAATCACTATGATACCTAAATATTTTTACTTAAAATACTTCTAAAATTTAACAATGTAGAAGTCAGCATGACCTGAAAGGATAAACTCAGAAACCTTTGTCTTAGAATATATAGACCAACATAAAAGATGGCCCTGTCCCAGAAGCCACATCACCTCTGAGGTTTGTTTGACTAGAACACTTCAAAAACCTGAAACACACTGACAGGAATATACAGGCTTTCAAAATTCTGTCAATTCTGCCATAATATATCTGTGTGGTGAAAATTTTCCCTCTCCTCTGTCTTTTCAATGCTGTTTCAATAGAAATATGAAGCCTAGGAAATTTCTTTAAGGAATATTTAGGTTCTTTCCTTTGATTCTCAACTTGTCATACAAAATATGTTCTTCCCTTTGCAAATGTGCATTTTTCCTGAAAGCTAATTCTGTGTAAAGCACATTCTGGATGGTATAAGCTTTAGTTTGTTACCAGCTTAGAAAGGAATGGACATGATTCCAACTGGGACTCCAAGTCTCCACATTTATAATTGAAATATATACTGTACATGGTTCCTTTGCCTTCAACACTAATACCCATCTGCTGAAATGGCAAGGTGCCTACTCTCTGGTTGATTGGATGGATGCCCTGGAGCACAGGTGCCTGGCAATGATAGGTTTAGAGAAATCCCCGACATAACATTGTTCGTGACATTTCCTCTGCAGGACCTCTCTCCTGGGTGTGTGTTATACAGAGGGCTGTCTCTTCCTGTCTGATGTCATGACTACTGCTGGATGTCTTCAGAAATTTCTGTTTATCATTAAAAGCAAAAGGCTTAGAACATGGTGACATTTAAAAAGTGGAAATCATAATATTTGGGGATAGCTTGGAAGTTTTTAAAAAGTGTTCTTTCTTGGAAGATCTTAAATAGCAAGTTTTAAACCCAAACTATTCTTCCAGGTACCATTCATTCAAATTTGCATTTTTTTTTAAACATTTATTTGACAGAGACAGATCACAAGTAGAGAGGCAGGCAGAGAGAGAGAGAGAGGGAAGCAGGCTCCCTGCTGAGCAGAGAGCCCTATGTGGGACTTGATCCCAGGACCCCGAGATCATGACCTGAGCCGAAGGCAGCGGCTTAACCCACTGAGCCACCCAGGCGCCCTCATTCAAATTTGCATTTTATAGCTCATGAAAATTGATAATATAAAGCCGAAAGCCATGCCATTAGTAGTATACATGTGGCAGTATTTTATGTGATGTATATATTAGGATTTCAAAGTGAACAGTCATCTTTTGGTGATCTCATTATAAAGGTTTTATGGGGAAAAAAAAGCACCTTTCTATTTCAGCTATTAACCAATATTATTTTTCTCCCCTCTGATTATTTTTCCTAGAGTGAAATACTCCATTGGAATAGCTAGTGGATTCTTTTTTTAATCCCTCAGGGACTAGGTATGATAGTACAGAGAGAAGAGAAACCCCATATATTATCCTAACTTTGGTTTCCAAAGTTCTAAGCCTAAATTGAGGACAGGAAAAGTGTTCAAACATCAGACTAAATATTTAGGAGAAACAAGGGGGGAGGTCTTCTAAGCTTAATTTTTAGTCTAGAAAATAATTCCCTTAGGCTGGAAAAGGAAGAGATATAGAAGAAATGAGATGCAAATATGTTAATGGATCATGGAGGTAGCATCATTTTTGTCTATCTCTTGGGCAGAGGATAGTATAAAACCTTAAAAAAAAAAAAAAAGACTACAAGCTCCCTTGTAGTTAATTGGGAGTCATAAAGAGCTTTGCAGAGCTACCAACTAATTCAAGGATCCAAAAATCCATGCCCTCCTCCCATCTCTGATGGCTCTGAACTTTGATACAACCTAAAGAAGGAAGAATAGAAACCCAAATTTCATTGAGTAGATGTCTTCTTTCTTGGGAGGCTTGCAATTGATTTAAACTGTTATGGAATATAAAATTATATTTCTAGTTCATCCAAACATGTATACTGAAATTCATATTGAGTATATTACTTATATATTGCGATTTATTCTAGAAAGATTTAAGGACTATTGTAAAACTTTAAAATTTTTCTTTCCTACTTTTGATCTGTTTTCATAAAGCTAGGGTTTATGTAACATGCCTCATTCAGATGGGGTACACACTATTTGGCTTTCCTTTTCTGTTCACTAGAAGCTTAACTCAATACCTTGATATAGTCAAATTCAGCTAACTATAGCAATACTTAGAGGAGATTTTAGCCTGGTATTTTGCAAAACAACCAAAGGATTTTTTGATAGTGACCAAACTGATACACTATAATAAGAACTCTGTTCAGACTAATGAGTGCATATTTATATACAGTCATTTGCAAAAGCCATGCATTGGGTTAGCTATCAATGTCTACGTCTTCCTCTTTTCTTAGGAATAAATAAAAAACCCAATCTGCTTGCAAAGATTCTGATCAGGAGAGAATCTCCTTTAATAGGTGCCATGTTTCTCTAGTGCCATGATGTCTATAATTTTGTTTCAAGCTTCTTATGACTAGGACTCCCACCTTTTTTTCCTATCTTTGCTTAAATAATCACGCAAAGCATGAATTTAAGCACCAAATCATTCTTAGTATGTTTCTATGGAAGATTTAATTTGTCCCCCAAATGCTTTGTGTGCATACTTAGTGTGAATGGCTGTCTGGTGTTGCTGTTCATTTGTGAGTCTTTGTGTTCTCATTGACCGGTGTTCCTGCTGCCTGATCAGCATTCTGAGTGCACCATTGATGTTCTGCAGTGAAGAAAGTGGCAAGGACATTTTAAAAGTCTTTCGGGGGCACCTGGGTGGCTCAGTGGGTTAAACCTCTGCCTTCGGCTCAGGTCATGATCTCAGAGTCCTGGGATGGAGCCCTGCATCAGGCTCTCTGCTCGGCAGGGAGCCTGCTTCCCCCCCTCTCTCTCTGCCTGCCTCTCTGCCTACTGTGATCTCTCTCTGTCAAATAAATAAATAAAATCTTTAAAAAAATAAAGAATAAAAGTATTTCGTGGGCAGGAGTCACTTTATGTGTAAGGTCCAAGGTAAAAACAGGTTTTCCCCATTATTCAGCATCAAGAAAATAGTGGGTTGACACAATTTAACATTCCCCTGCCATTTTTCTCTTCATGTACTTCCGGTTTTTTGACTTCATATCCAGAAGAAGGTAGGCACATTTGTACCGTGAACCTGAAGAAAACATCCATAAAACCAGAACCTTGGCTGTGGACCTCTGCTCCCTTTGCTTGTAATTGTGTTGTGTGAGTCAGCCTCTGTCTACTGCCTTAGTATCAAGTTTTTCAAGAGCTGGGTTTATCCCAATAAGGAAAGCAATTACTAATGTGATCAAAATTGTTGAAATCTTTCTGAATTTCAAATAACTCATAAGAGTTCTAAATGGCACTTGGGGCCTCTTATTTAACTCTGCATCAAACATGAGAGAAATAGAAGGAAACATGTGGAAATAATTCACAAGGCATTCATATATCACATAATATAGTTGTATAAATCCATGTTAACAGGAGACTTTCTGGGAATAATTTTCATTGATTAACCTTTAGGCCAATTTGTTATTTTAAAATAACTAACCATGACTTTGTTCAATATCTTTAACCTCTGATTCTTCCAGTTTATTAATTATCAAAATAGTTAATTATTTGAGAAGTACCAGATAATTTCTTCTAGTTATCTTGTTCTCTAGTGATTTCTTAAACTACTGAATAGCACTTTAATGCACAGTTTCTTTAGATCTGTCACCCTCTTTGGACCTTTAAGTAGAAAAAGGAAAGGAAACAGAGCTTTAATATTGTCTTTTTTAATGCAATAAATGAGATATTTTCAAAATCTGAACAGTTTATAACCTCACATCAAATGTTGTATGTAATAAATTAATTATATTGATATGGGAAAACATAAATCATATTAAAATATTTATTGTGAAAATCTGCCCATTTAAAATTTAGAGGCACAATATAAGATGGTATTTAAATCTAATATTGTCAAATTTTAGAAGAAACAAGACTAGGAAAATGCCATATGTTTGGACAGTTTGACTCAATGAAAATGAAGAAAATTAAGCTGGTTATGTGGATAATTAAGTCTGAATCATTTTATTTGCAATATATTATTGTAGCAAATAATGTTGCAAGGTTTTTTTTTTCTTTTTCATTTTATTCTGCTAATGTAGATCTAGGCTTTATATGAATCCCAGGAATGACAACAAGAAAACAGAATCCAAATGTAGCAAAATAGAGTTAGATTTATAGCATAAACTCAGCATCCTCTATTTAGACAAGACTGACATAGCACTAACAGCCTGATAGAGATTCCATATTTATTTACTTCAGAGTGCTGAATCAAGCTCAATGAAAAGTGATTTGTAAATTGCTTATTCAGTGAACTTGAATAAATAACTCACAAATCAATGTTTTACAAGAATTTGGTAACCAGCCTCTTTCATTTGAAGTCATACTACAGCCTATTGATTTTCTCCTCTAGATAATGTTGAATAGGAAAAACTGGAGTAAAAGCAGGCCATTCTACCTATTTGCCAAACAGGTCAGTTCAGTTCTAAGAGAGAAAAGTACACAGGGAGTTTTAAAAATACCTTCTTTTCAGGTACCACTACCACCATCAGAACTCAGGAAGAAGGACCTCTGACACAAACCCTGTGCTTTAGAAGGCCTAGATCTAACTTTACCATATCACTCTTCATAGAGCCAGGAGTCCACAGGGAAGCAGATGTGTCAACTCAAAGCTCACATTCCCACCTTTTATTTTTTATTTTTTAAAAAAGAATTTATTTATTTATTTGACAGAGAGCACAAATAAGGGGAGTGGCAGGCAGAGTGAGAAGCAGGCTCCCACTTAGCAGAGAGGCCCGACATGTGGCTTGATCCCAGGACCCTGGGATCATGACCTGAGCTGAGGGCAGACACTTAACCGACTGAGCAACCCAGGTGCCCCAACATTCCTTCTTTTAGACACACTTCAGGTACTTGTGGCTTAAGCCCACCTCCAGGACCGGCACAGACTTTTTAAAGGGTCCCTCCTTCCAAGTGTGGACTTCATTGTACCCGAGTCAGAGATATGGCTAAGTGGGGATAGTTTGCAGGGGATGTGGATAAAACTTGGACAGGCAGGTTGGGATGTCCTCACACCTGAATGTGAGGTCCCTCAGTGAACCAAAATAGAAGGAGAAAAAAATTACTGGCCAGGTATATAGACCTGGAATAGGTACTGTCCTTGATGTCACATTCCAATGCACAATTCTGACAAGTCCAAAAGTTTCAAATTTGAACTCGGCCTTACTGATTGTTATAAAGACACATTTTTTAAAGGTAGGAAAATATATTTTTTATTTAACGGTGTGTCAATTTGATTTATAACTTTAAAATAGATATATAGCATATGAGCCACCATTTGAACTCTTGCCATAAGCTTACCTGCTACCACTCCATCTCTCTACTCTCTCTTACAACAAGACTTATCAAAGTTTTCTTAACTTGCTGCATCCCATTTGCTCATCCCCTACCTATTCTTCTCCTCACTTGATTTAGCTTCAACAGCTGCAACTTTAACAAATCTACTCTTGCTTATGTCATCCCTTCCTCTTTGTTAGAAAAATGAACATGATCTTCAGGCTTAATCTTGTTCTCTTGGAATATTCAGTATTTGTTGGAAGCTGCTTGAATCTGATAATAAGGCATCTACAGATTTGTGGTCTGGTGAGGGTTTGTTTCCTACTTCTTAGATGGCAGTCTTTTTGCTGTGTCTTCATGTGGGAAAAGGGACAAGGGTGCTTTCTAGAGTTCCTTTTATAGAGGCAATAATCTTGTTTGTGAGGGCTCTGCTTTCATCACCTGTCACCTCCCAAAGATCCCATTTCCAAATACCATCACACTGGGGGTTAGGCTCTAACATACTAATTATGAGGAGATACCAAAATTAAGTCTCTGGCAGCTCTACTCCATCTGATCCTAACATATATTTCCAGCCTTATCCAGAATCTGTCAATCTTTTACTACTACTTCTCTGTATCAGCCTTTCTCTCTCTCTCTCTCTCTTTCTTTTTTTAATCCAGAGAGAACCTTGAAATAATTTTCAGATTCCAGAAAACCCTGTATAAAGTTAGTATATATATAGCTTTCAGTATGCTATGTGTGGTAAGTTGTAGACAAAATAATCCAATAATAATTGTCAATGCTTTCTTCTTTAAAAATTTTTTATTGAGGAATAATTGAAAAATAAATTTGTAAGATATTTAAAATGTATACCATTGTGATTTGATATATGTGTACATTGTGAAGGGATTTCTTCCATTGATTTAATTAACATATACAATCTTTTACATATTTACCCTTTAAAAATTTTTTTGATGAGAAAATTTAAGTTCTATTCTCTTAGCAAATTTCAAATATACAATATAGTATTATTAACTATAGTCTCCATATTATACATTAAATCTTCACACCTTATTTCAAAGAGTTGCACACCAATGACATATGATAGTTAAATTATCCAAAGCTAAAGACAAGAGAGAATTTTATTTTATTTTTTAAAGATTTTATTTATTTACTGACAGATAGAGATCACAAGTAGGCAGAGAGGCAAACAGAGGGAGAGAGGAGGAAGCAGGCTCCCTGCTGAGCAGAGAGCCCCATGTGGTGCTCAATCCCAGGACCCTGGGATCATGACCTGAGCTGAAGGCAGAGGCTTTAACCCACTGAGCCACCCAGGCGCCCCAAGGAGAGAATTTTAAAAGCAGAAAGAGAAAAGAAACTTTTTACATACAAGGGAACCCCCATAAAACTATGAACAGATTTTTCAGCAGAAAATTTGCAGGCCAGAAGTGAGTGCTTAATAAATTCGAAGTGCTGAAAGAAGAAAACTGTCAACCAGAACACTTATTTTGGCAAAGTTGTCCTTCAGAATTAAAAGAGACATAAAGGATTCTAGACAAAAACAAACAAAAAACCCCAAAACTGAAGAGTTTATCACTACTAGCTAGGCCTTACAAGAAACGTTAATGGGAGATCTTCAAGCTGAAATTAAAGGATATTAGCTAGTCAGAAAAGACACATGAAAATATAAAACTCACTGGTAAAATCAAAGATACTGTTCAGAATACTCTTAATATTTTGATGGTGGTAGACAAACGATGTATGACTCTAGTATAAAGGTTAAAAGACAAAAGTATTAAAAATAAATATGACTACAATAATTTTAATGGTCATGCAAGGTAAAAAAAATGTTAATTGTGACATCAAAACATAAAATTTGGGGTGAGGGTATAAAAATATAGATCTTCTGTGTGCATATGAAGTTAAATTGTTACCAGCCTAAAGTAGACTGGTAGAAAATAGATGTTTTATGTAAGCAAAGCAAAAGCCTATAGTAGATACACAAAAGATAAAGAGAAAGGAATATAAGCATACTAATACTGGGAATCTTCATATTACAAAGGAAGAGAACAAGAAAGGAAGAAACAAACATAACAATTCCAAAGCAACCAGAAAACAATGAAGAAAATGGCAATAGTAAGTCCATACCTATCAAAAATTACTTTAAATGTAAATGAACTAAATCCAATCAAAATGTATAGAGTGACTGAATGTATTAAATGAAAACAAAATAAAACAAAAAATGTGCTGCCTACACGTTACAGCTTTAAGGACTCACACATACTGAAAGTGAAAGAATGGAAAAAGGTAGTCAATAAAAATGGAAAACCAAAGGAAAACTGGAGTAGCTAGACTTTATCCAAAGACTTCAAAGACTTTATCATAGACTTAATCCAAGACTGTAACAAGAGACAAAGTCACTGTATAATGGTAAAAGTGTAAATCCATTAGGATCATATAACTTTTGTAGATATTTGTGCACTCAATATAAGAGCACCTAAATACATAAAGCAAATATGAACATATATTTGAGGTAAGAAGTAGTGATACAATACTGGTATGAAATTAAAAATCAGTTACAAAGAGTGGAAAAATTTACAAATATGTGGAAATCAAGCAACATGCTTCTAAACAACTATCGGTCAAAGAAGAAGTCAAAAGAGTGATAGAAAAATAACTTCAGACAAATGAAAATGGAAATATAGTATACCAAATATTATGGGATGCAGAAAAAGCAGTTCCAAGAAGGAAGTTTATAGCAATAAATACCTACATTAATAAAAAAGAGATCTCTCAAGCAATCTAACTTTACATCTCAAGGAATTAGAAAAAGAAGAACAAATGAAACCCAAAATTACTAGAAGGAAGAGAATAACAAAGATCAAAGTGGAAATAAAAGAAATAGAGACTAAACAAGCAATAGAAAAGATAATGAAAATAAGAGCTGGGTTTTTTTTTAAAGATAAATAAATAAACCTTTAGCTAGACTTAGAAAAAAAGAGAACTTGTAAGTAAAATTATTAATGAAAGAAGAAACATCACTACTAATACCATACAAAACTAAGGATCATAGGAGACTACCATGAACAATTGTATGCCCCCAAATTGGACAGTCTAGAAGAAATAGATTCATTTCTAGAAACATAAAACCTACCAAGACTCAATCATGATGAAATAGAAAATCTGAACAGACCAATTACTAGTAAGGAGGTTGAACCCATTAACAAAGACCTCCCAAAAAAGAAAAATCAAGAATCATGTGGCTTCACTGGTGAATTTTACCAAACATTTAAAGAAGAATTAATACTATTCTTTTCAACCTCTTCCAAAAAAATTAATAATAATAAAGAAGTGGGAACACTCCCAAATTCATTTTACAAGGTCAGCATTACCCAGATGCCAAAGCCAGGCAAGGACACTGCAAGAGAACAAAATTACCAGCCAATATCCCTGACAGGCATAGATGTAAAAATCCCCAATAAAATATTAGCAAATCAAATTAACAAATACACCAAACATCATGATAAAGTGGGATTTATTCCAAGGAGGCAAGGATGGTTCAACATCCACAAATTAATCAGTGTGATATACCACATTAACAAGATGAAGAATAAAAATTATATAATCATCCCAATAGATGCAGAAAAAACACTGACAAATCAAATCCATTCATGGTGAAAACTTAAACAAAATGGGCTTAAAGGGAATATACTTCAATATAATAAACTCCATATATGACAAATCCATAGCTAACATCATACTGAATGGTCAACAGCTAAAAGCTTTTCCTCTAAGAACAGGAACTAGACAAGGATGCCCCCTCCTGCACTTTTATTCAACATCTTATTCAAAGTCCTACTCAGAGTAATTAGGCAAGAAAAAGAAATAACAGGCATCATAATTGGAAAGAAAGAAAAAAATTATCTCTATTTACAGATGACATGATACTATATTTAAAAAAGAACCTTAAAGATGCCACCAATATCCTGTTAGAACTAAAATTCTGTAAAGTTGCAGGATAAAAAATTAATATACAAAAATCAATTGTGTTTCTATGTACCAACAATGAAATATCAGAAAAGAAATTGGGAAAACAGTTCCATTTACAGTAGCATCAAAAAAGAATAAAATATTTCAGAATAAATTTACCATGGAGATGAAAGATCTGTTGATGCTTTTTTCAATGGAAAATATTTTTCAGTGGATATTTTTATTTTGGCCAATGTATAAGCCTGCTTTCATATCATTCCATCTCTCTGCAAGATGTCAACTCTAACACAAGTTAGCAAGTTAGTAAGGGAAATTTCAGCTTTCACTTTATTTAAAATTTTTATGTTCAATATTTTAAAAGATATTCAAATAGACCTAAGCATATTATTATAAATTTATTCTCTGTAAAATGCTAATGAGATTTGGCATGTATTATGTATAGTATATAAAAGAATAGTTGTATTTTTTCCTTATTTAAAACTAAAATTGACTTTTTGTCCAAATTTTCTTTAAAAAAAAGTTAATTTTACTGTTTTAGAAATTATTCTTCACATAAATTCAGAAACAATTATAAGCAAACATAATAAGTTTATCTTAAATAACTGCCTTGAGCCAGGATGGGATTTAACTTTCCTAATGATAGGTTATATAGACTTTATTTAAATAAAGGTCATAAATTGACTTTAATTAGTATTATTTTAATATTATTAAAATTATTTTAATTAATATTATTAATAGTAATAAATAAATAAATAATTTAATTAATAATAAAAATGCATTAACAATATTGAATAGCAAAGCTACCAGACAAGCAGCATGAATAAAAAATATAGCTTAGGCATAATTTTATATAAGACTTTGAAGAACATATTTTGGCTGAATCACATATCAGTCTCAAATATAGGCCTAGACAGTTACAAAATCCATATGTATGTATATTGTTTTCTTCATCTATTTTAGAATTCTGTATATATAAAAACAAAAATCAAAGAATGAAATTCGCCTCTTTAATGTAAAACATGTGCCTATTTTTTACTTCACAAATACAAGAAATGAGGTTCTTAGACTGAGCAGGAGAATCAGAGAAAGGACCCATCACCTAGCCCGGTAGTTGTATTGAATGTGAGGGAAGAGACTGGTTTGTTCTGCAGGTCCTCCAAAAGGATCTCAAGAAGACCAGAATCTTGCTGATAATCTTGCTTTGAAACCCAAGCAAGAAATATTTCAAGGTTTCCTGTTAAAACATGTTTTTTTTTTTTTAAAAAAAAAACCAATGATTCTGTTGCTTTTAAAGCCAAACATCTTGTCATTTGAAGGCAAAACATTTTCTTACAGAGACTTGTCCAACTGGTTCACATAACGATAAATGTTTGTTAAGCAGGTTAGTCTGTAGCTATTCTTTATCACTCAAGCATTTAGTAAAATCTGGCTTTCTGGGTCCTTCTAGGTATTCCTGCAATTTGCCTTTCAGCTCACACACCCTATAGAGATCTCCTCCTATGCTAAGTATTTGGATTTCTGTAGGTAGCAGATTTTTGTTGTCCAGGTTTCTAAAAATTCTTGAGTGAACTAAATCTTTGTCTAATAAAGTTAACCATTTTTATGGCATTACTTAGAGACTTTTTATTTCATGTTGAAGAGTTTTTGTCACTAGTACTTCTCAGTAAAGAAGTAATGAGTAAGATATTAGAATTTTCTTCTTTCTTTCTTTCTTTTTTTTTTTTTTTAATAAAAGACACAGAACCTTTCACGTAGCTAATTACTGATAGGATACTATCAACATGGATGCCAATAGTTCCACATGACAGCCCTTTTGTTTCTAGATATATGGCACAACATTAACCAATCTTGGCCTTTGCTTGTTTGGGCAGGCTAGATGCAGCAGAAAGTTTTTTTTTAATTTCATCACCATTTAGAAATCATACAAATGTTACAACATGACATTTACCAGTGAAATCTATTGATTCATCACCCTGTAATGGGAAGCTGTTGTTCTTTAGTTTATTACCCCGAAGCTCTTCAGCGTCATGTGACATGTCATCAATATGACAACTTATCATACCATGTAATATGGAACCTTTTCAATTTCTCATACTACAACTTGACAGCATTTTCATCACTATATATTTATATGCTGGCATTATTAGATTCTCACCAAGTGCATGATGTTTTTCATTTTCTGGGCAATGAGCTCTCTTACTAAATAACTTGCTTCCTGAGTCT
The DNA here is from genome assembly GCF_922984935.1 of Meles meles. NCBI lineage: Eukaryota > Metazoa > Chordata > Mammalia > Carnivora > Mustelidae > Meles > Meles meles. The sequence continues at coordinate 76,511,029 of NC_060074.1, forward strand.
TTTCACTAAATGACTTTTTTTTAAACAAAGTTTTACTCTAAAATAAATATTTTCATTTCATCTGAAATAACCAATACTTTTACTTATTAAATGACTGTGATTTATATTCATGTCTTTAATTTTCTTGCAGCCATTGATGCATTTGCACAATGGATACAACTTGGATAACCAACCATGCAAAACTCATTGATAACCCTTTTTTTTTTTACTATAAAAATGAACTTATTTTATATTTCTTGTATCTTTCCCTGTAGTACAGGGTAAGGCTTGGAAGTTTGTGACTCTTCTCACTAATCTTATCAGCATCATTCATTGACCTTGTCCCAGAATCTTCCTTCACACTCCTCCTCTCTTCAAAAATTGCCATGATGAAATGCCAGACATTTTGGAAAACACAAAAACTGAAAAAGTATAAGCCACGAAACTACAATATAGTTCTCCATTAACCTACGCAATCCGTGTTTGCAACATTTACAGCAATAGCAAAGCAACATGAGAGAAGCGGAGTTATGGCACCTAAATATACTTTCTTTAGACTAAAAATTACCTTACAACTTTCTGTTTTACAAGTAGAGCTCAGTCAGTCCTCTAAGGCAGCCATTAGCACATAAGAGGAAGGTGAGGGAGACAGTTTGGGAGGGAGAGTCTGATGTTATCAGTGATCTACTACCCTCCCTTTGGTGTACCCCAGTATTCACCATTTATCAGTGACCTCGCCTAACTCATGAAACAGCTGAGAATGTCCTCTACTACTGCATACTGTCAGACAGAGCTACAAAACTGCTAATGAAATTTCTTTTGGGGCCACTCAGTAAATGGCCCGCACTATGAGTGCTAACATTGTGTGATATGTGAAGTTTAAGAAAAAATACCCCCTCTCCTTTCCCCAATCTAGTGAAACTGCTGGTGACATCTTACAGAATCCTAGAGTTCTGTGGAAGCTCATTTGAGAAATAAGCTCTAGTTACCATGATTTATTTTCTTTCCTGGAGTGCATCATGTTCTTTCCACTTCATGCTCATCTCATTATCATTTCCGTTGTGTGGAATGCCCCTGCCCCATTGACTCCTGGAACTGAAGACTCCAAATTCGTTCAGATTCCTCCATTAAACCCTTTCACCATTCCCTATACTGCCATTCATAACACTTAACCACAGTTGTGCTTGAATAATTAATAATATAATTTACCATTTATATATATAATTTATCATTATAAAATGATTTACCATCATTTTCTTCTATTTGGACATAAACAGCAAGATGGGAAGGCCCATGTCTCTTGAATTAACTGCTCAATCTTCAACAGGCTCCATATATAATGCTTATGTTGGTTTTTGTGGCTTAGAATTTACTGAGCAAATATATGAAAAAATTAATCAACAAGCTGAAGCTGTAGGACTCTTAACAAGTGGTGGGGATGAAAATTGGGCCAGCACAGTAGATGGTACAGGTTGCCCAAGATTTTCTGTGAACACTCTAACGAACATTACACAGTAAGAAAGCTAAGAAGACAAGGAAGAGGGTCCAAAGGAATATCTTCAAGCCACATCAAATTTTTGTTTTAGAAACTGAGTTTTTTAGGGCATAAATTAAAGTGAAATTTTGGAAGCATAGTTAGAATTTCAACTTCATGGGACATAAAGTATCCTCAGTTTGCTGGCATGAAATTCCCAATGCTTCTTATGTGGATCAATAGTTGTCAGGTGAATTTCTTCCTCAAAATTCTAGGAATGAAATGACTCACTGAGCAAAGAGGCAATTGTCTTTGTAACAACATTAGTTCTAAAAGGAGGCTTCATTTTGTCCATGAGCTGTACCCTCTGCCTTCAAAAATCATATCCTGAGGGGGACTCAAGATGGCGGGGAAGTAGGAGGAGGCACCATTTCAACCTGTACCCTAAAGTGAGCTGATTACCTACCAAAGAACTCCGACCACCCATGAAATCAGCCTGAGATCAGAATTATACACGTCTGGATCTCTACAGGAGCAGAAGATGCCAGTGGCAGGTAAAGCAGACTGGGAACGTCCGACTGATATCGGAAGATAAACAAAAGGGGGAGGGAGCCACCAAAGGTGACCGATCGGAAAGTAACACCCCAACACGAGAGTGCTCTGCGTCTGGGGACCAGCATTAACTTGGAGTCTAGTTGAAAGCAGTCAAAAAACAAACAGCAAAGGATCGCGGGGGGTAATAGTGGGAACCTGGGCGGTTAGGGTCAGGGACCTAAGTTCCCGGACCCAGGACAGCCTCCCCTGGCACGGAGCCAGAGAGAGTGCGGTGGAGAAATCAGGTCTCCGTCCCTGAGCCGCCAGTGCACCTGAATGCCAGCGCGCCCGAGAACGAGTGGGGTCTGGCTCCCGTGAGGGGCTGGGAGCCTGGCCAGAGGGCAATCCTGAAACGCGCGCGTCCCACACCCTCCCTTGGGATAGGTGCTAGCCTGGAGCTCTGGCAGCCGGAAAAACCAGACATTCCCAGCCCGGGACAGCGGGAAAATCTCAGTGTGCGATCTCTGCTCGGAACCTCTCTGGCGGTCTGGAGCTGCCTAGACAGCCACCGCTGCCCTGGTTTTGGGTACAACGAGGAGCTCCTGCATCCCCAGGGACAGTGACTCAGAACCGACTCAGCCAGCAGCTTTTGCAAAACAGTCTGAGGCTTCTCTCTGAGAGGGAGGTTGGGGTGCTGTTTGCTCTCCTCTAAACCTCCAAAAACCATCAAAGGCTGTCAAGGCAAGAGAAAGCTGATGAAAGAACATAAAAACCCCCAGAGAACAAAAGGCTGAAAAAAACAGTTTCCTGAAAAAAAAAAGAGCTCACCCCCTTGAGGGGAGCTGGAGGACCTAACTCAGGGAACATCATTGTCTGAAAACCCACGTGGCAGGCCCCTCCCCCAGAAAACCAACCAGGAAGGAAGAAAAAAAAAAAAAAGACTACAAGAGAACAATCACCACTACTTCATAAATACAACTTTTATTTTTAACTCTTTACCAATATTCTGGTTCTTTTTTTTTATACATACAGATAATTTTTTAACCTATCACACTGAGATGTCCGGTACATCAAATTCTTTAATAACCTTCTAACCTGAACTTTTTGATACATACACCCGTGTTTTTCTTTTGTTTTTCTATTTTTTAATTCTTTTTAAATTTTAACTTAGTTTAGTCTAGTTTATTCTTTTTTAATTTTGATTTTCTACTATACATATAGAGTTAAACTTCAAGGTAATCCCCTTTCCCCAATCAATGCTACCCCTATAGGCAAACCAGTTTCTAATCCCCCTGTAATTTAGGAAAGTTGAGTCCCTTAACAAAAACATCAAGATACCTTCAGGAAGAATCAAAATAACCTTCCTCACTCACACTGAGAATCTATAACCATTCTCCCAATTTTTCCTTCTGTCAGTGTTTCTGTGAATTTGTGTTTGTCCTGATAATATATAAACCTTACACTTGGGGTTCTTTCTGATGAGGTTTTTCCCTTTTTTTTTGCTTATATATACACATTTTTTTCTCTTGTCATATACTTTTATCACTCTTTTTGTCTGTCTGTTTTTGTTTGTATACTCCACAAATCTTACCTTGTGGCCCATTTGGGCTGAGCCTTCTCTTTTATCTTCCTTTTTTTCCCTCTCTCTCTCTCTCTTTTTTTTTCCTTTTTTCTTTCCCCCCTTTTTTTTTCTTTCTTCTTCTCTATTTCTTTTTCTTTTCTTTTTTCTCTCATTTGGGTGGGGAATCCTGATTGCACAGAAGCATTCCAGGGTGCACATTGACTGCACCACAATCGATAAGTCCAGCTGCATCTGTTTGGTCATCTCTTACCAAAATGACTAGGAGGAGGAATACCCAACAGAAGAAAAATACAGAGGATGGGCCTTCTGCAACAGAGCTAATGGCTATCGACATAGAAAATATGTCAGAAAAGGATTTCAGACTAACAATTATCCAGGCAATAGCTAGGTTGGAGAAAGCCATGGATGACCGAACAGAATTGATTAGGGCAGAACTGAAAGCCACCAGGGATGATGTTCACAATGTTAGGGCAGAACTGAAAGCCACCAGGGATGATGTTCAAAATGCTCTCAATGAGTTCCAATCCAATCTAAATTCTCTAAAAGCTAGGGTAACTGAGACAGAAGATAGAATTAGTGATCTGGAGGACAAACAGAGAGAAAGGATCAGGAGGAAGCCTGGAACAAACAGCTCAGAAGCCACAAAAACAGAATCAGGGAAATAAACGATGCCATGAAACGTTCCAACGTCAGAATTATTGGAATCCCTGAAGGGGAAGAAAAAGAAAGAAGTCTAGAAGATATAGTGGAAGAAGTTGTCTATGAAAATTTTCCCAATCTCACGAATGGAAACAACGTTCATGTACTAGAGGCAGAAAGATTTCCTCCCAAGATTTTAGATTCTCAAAAGTCCTCATGGCACCTTATCGTTAGAATGGGGAATTATGTTTCAAGAGAGACCCTCTTAAAAGCAGCTAGGACAAAGAAGCTTCTTACATACAGAGGAAAGCCCATTAGAATAACGTCAGACCTTTCCACAGAGACCTGGAAAGCCAGGAAGGGCTGGCAAAATATATTCAGAGTACTAATTGAGAAGAACATGCAACCAAGAATACTGTATCCAGCAAGACTGACATTTAAAATGGATGGAGAGATAAAGAGTTTCCAAGACCGGCAAGGCTTAAAAGACTATGCAACCACCAAGCCGACACTGCAGGAAATATTAAGGGGGGTCCTATAAAAGAGAAAAAATCCTAAGAATATCATTGAACAGAAATATAGAAACAATCTATAGACAGAAAGACTTCAAAGGCAACACGATGTCAATAAAAACCTATCTCTCAATAATCACTCTCAATGTGCCTAAATGCGCCCATAAAACAACACAGGGTTGCAGATTGGATAAAACGACAGGACCCATCCATATGTTGTCTACAAGAGGCCCATTTTGAACCTAAGGATACACCCAGACTGAAAGTGAAGGGATGGAGAAGCATCTTTCATGCCAATGGGCCTCAAAAGAAGGCCGGGGTAGCGATTCTCATATCAGATAAATTAGATTTTAAACTAAAGACTGTAGTCAGAGATATAGAAGGACACTACATAATTCTTAAAGGGACTATCCGCCAAGACGATCTAACAATTGTGAATATCTATGCCCCCAATATGGGAGCACCCAATTACATAAGAAAACTATTAATCAAGATAAAGAGTCATATTGATATGAATACAATAATAGTAGGAGATCTTAATACGCCTCTCTCAGAAATAGACAGATCATCGAAGCAGAAAATTAATAAAGAAATAAGAGCATTGAATGAAACATTGGACCAGATGGACCTCATCGACGTATACAGAACATTCCACCCTAAAACAACAGAATACTCATTCTTCTCAAGTGCACATGGAACCTTCTCCAGAATAGACCACATACTGGGTCACAAAGCAGGACTCAACCAATACCAAAAGACTGACATTATTCCCTGCATATTCTCCGATCACAATGCTTTGAAACTGGAGCTCAATCACAAGGAAAAGTTCAGAAGGAACTCAAACACCTGGAAGCTAAAGACCACCTTGCTTAAGAATGCTTGGATCAACCAGGAGATCAAAGATGAACTTAAACATTCATGGAAACCAATGAGAATGAAGACACCTCGGTCCAAAACCTATGGGATACAGCAAAGGCGGTTCTAAGGGGGAAATACATAGCCATCCAAGCCTCCCTCAAAAACATTGAAAAATCCAGAATACACCAGCTGTCTCTATACCTTAAAGAACTGGAGAATCAACAACAAATCAAACCAACTCCACATGCAAGAAGGGAAATAATCAAGATTAGAGCAGAGATCAATGAGGTAGAAACGAGAGATACAGTAGAACGTATCAATGAAACTAGAAGCTGGTTTTTTGAAAGAATCAATAAGATCGATAAACCATTGGCCACACTAATCCAAAAGAAAAGAGAGAAAGCCCAAATTAATAAAATTATGAATGAAAAGGGAGAGATCACAACTAACACCAAGGAAATAGAAACAATCATCAGAAATTATTACCAACAGTTATATGCCAATAAGCTAAGCAACCTAGATGAAATGGATGCATTCCTGGAAAGCTACAAACTCCCAAAATTGAACCAGGAAGAAATTGACAACCTGAATAGACCGATATCTAGTAACGAGATTGAAGCAGTGATCAAAAACCTCCCAAAAAAACAAGAGCCCAGGACCTGATGGATTCCCTGGGGAATTCTACCAAACTTTCAAAGAAGAAATAACACCAATTCTCCTGAAGCTGTTCCAAAAAATTGACGCAGAAGGAAAACTTCCAGACTCTTTTTATGAAGCCAGCATTACCCTGATCCCCAAACCAGGCAAAGACCCTACCAAAAAGGAGAATTTCAGACCAATATCACTGATGAATATGGATGCAAAGATTCTCAACAAGATCCTAGCAAACAGGATCCAGCAGCACATTAAAAAGATTATCCACCATGACCAGGTGGGATTCATCCCTGGGTTGCAAGGTTGGTTCAACATTCGCAAATCAATCAGTGTGATAGAACACATCAATAAGAGAAGAGAGAAGAACCACATGGTCCTCTCAATTGATGCAGAAAAAGCATTTGACAAAATCCAGCATCCGTTCCTGATGAAAACGCTTCAAAGTATAGGGATAGAGGGAACATTCCTGAACTTCATAAAATCTATCTATGAAAGACCCACAGCAAATATCATCCTCAATGGGAAAAAGCTTGCAGCCTTCCCGTTGAGATCAGGAACACGACAAGGATGCCCACTCTCACCACTCTTGTTCAACATAGTATTAGAAGTTCTAGCAACGGCAATCAGACAACAAAGAGAAATAAAAGGTATCCAAATTGGCAAGGAAGAAGTCAAACTCTCTCTCTTCGCAAATGACATGATTCTTTATATGGAAAACCCCAAAGACTCCACCCCCAAACTACTAGAACTCATATAGCAATTCAGTAACGTGGCAGGATACAAAGTCAATGTACAGAAATCAGTGGCTTTCTTATACACCAACAATGAAAATACAGAAAGAGAAATTAGAGAATCGATTCCATTTACTATAGCACCAAGAACCATAAGATACCTGGGCATAAACCTAACCAAAGAAATAAAGGACCTATACTCGAGGAACTACAGAACACTCATGAAAGAAATTGAAGAAGACACAAAAAGATGGAAGACTGTTCCATGCTCTTGGATTGGAAGAATAAACATTGTTAAAATGTCTATACTGCCTAGAGCAATCTATACTTTTAATGCCATTCCGATCAAAATTCCACCGATATTTTTCAAAGAGCTGGAGCAAATAATCCTAAAATTTGTATGGAGCCAGAAGAGACCCCAAATTGCTAAGGAAATGTTGAAAAACAAAAACAAAACTGGCGGCATCACGTTATCCGATTTCAAGCTTTACTACAAAGCTGTGATCACCAAGACAGCGTGGTACTGGCATAAAAACAGACACATAGACCAGTGGAACAGAGTGGAGAGCCCAGATATGGACCCTCAACTCTATGGTGAAATAATCTTCGACAAAACAGGAAAAAATATTCAATGGAAAAAAGACAGTCTCTTCAATAAATGGTGCTGGGAAAACTGGACAGCGATATGTAGAAGAATGAAACTCGACCATTCTCTTACACCGTACACAACGATAAACTCGAAATGGATAAAAGGCCTCAACATGAGACAGGAATCTATCAGAATCCTAGAGGAGAACATAGGCAGTAACCTCTTCGATATCAGCCACAGCAACTTCTTTCAAGATATGTCTCCAAAGGCCAAGGAAACAAAAGCAAAAATGAACTTTTGGGACTTCATCAAGATCAAAAGCTTCTGCACAGCAAAGGAAACAGTCAACAAAACAAAGAGGCAACCCACGGAATGGGAGAAGATATTTGCAAATGACAGTACAGACAAAAGGTTGATATCCAGGATCTATAAAGAACTTCTCAAACTCAACACACACAAAAGAGATAATCATATCAATAAATGGGCAGAAGATATGAACAGACACTTCTCCAACGAAGACATACAAATGGCTATCAGACACATGAAAAAATGTTCATCATCACTAGCCATCAGGGAGATTCAAATTAAAACAACATTGAGATACCACCTAACACCAGTTAGAATGGCCAAAATTAGCAAGACAGGAAACAATGTGTGTTGGAGAGGATGTGGAGAAAGGGGAACCCTCTTCACTGTTGGTGGGAATGCAAGTTAGTGCAGCCACTTTGAAGAACAGTGTGGAGATTCCTGAAGAAATTAAAAATAGAGCTTCCCTATGACCCTGCAATTGCACTGCTGGGTATTTACCCCAAAGATACAGATGTAGTGAAAAGAAGGGCCATTTGTACCCCAATGTTTATTGCAGCAATGGCTACGGTCGTCAAACTGTGGAAAGAACCAAGATGCCCTTCAACGGATGAATGGATAAGGATGATGTGGTCCATATACACAATGGGGGTGGGAGGTTGAGGAACCAGGTGGTGGGTAATAGGGAGGGCACGTACTGCATGGAGCATTGGGTGTGATGCCAAAACAATGAACACTGTTATGCTGTAAATAAACAAATAAAAATAAATAAATTTAAAAAAAAATCATATCCTGAGGAATATGAGTTAAGGAAATGAGTAGAAGCAAATCAGTGGGTTCTGAGTTCCAATACTGTGTGTATATTTTATTTTTAATGATTACAGGGAGGATTTTTTTTAAGATTTTTTTTTAAGATTTTATTTATTTATTTGACAGAGAGAGATCACAAGTAGGCAGAGAGGCAGGCAGAGAGAGGAGAAAGCAGGCTCCCTGCTGAGCAGAGAGCCGGATGCCCTGAGGGCCTGGATCCAAGGACCCTAGGGTCATGACCTGAGCTGAAGGCAGAGGCTTTAACCCACTGAACCACCCAGGCACCCCCAGTAAGGAGTTCTTAAAATTGCTTCCATGCAAAGGCATTCTCTGGCAGAAGGTAAAAACTCCAAGCTAAACAGTTATTATCTCTCCTAGAGACTAAAGATACTGTTCAACAGTAATGTGAAACACTGCCCCTCTACTTTCTACACCCTGCCCTAAATGAAAAAATGGATTTTGAATATGAGAATATGAGACTTTTAGATTTGTGATGAATAAGAAGTGTTTCCTTTCAATAGACCATGAAAGAAACTTGTTTGGGGCTTAGATCAGGCTTTTGAATTCAGTTTAGTCCAAATTCTGTTCCCAGGTTTTTCTTTGACCTTGGTAAAGGTGTAATATTTGTCCTTTCTCTTTCATACCATTACATAACTAGTACCATTGAAGAAAACAAAAGACGTTCCTAACAAGGCATATGAACTTTTGTTTTAGTACATATAATTTTTCCTATCTGTTGTGAATTTTTCAAGTAAGAGAAAACTATTCTAAGAAATACCTTTACTGTATTTTTTCCCTTTTTGCTCTTTGAATTTATCATTCAAACTCAGCAAAAATTTCAGCATCATAAAGCAATAAACTAAGGAAACGTTACCCCTCAAGTGAAAAATTGAACAACTCTATCTGTAGCAGGAAAAAACAAACATACTTTTACTCCTCCAAAATTTAGAGCCTCAGAAGGCTTTTGTAAAAATGTAAAACTCATATTTCAACAAGCTATTAACCACAAGTTGACTTTGGTGGAGAATATGCCATGCCAATATTCTACTGAAAGAATGGTTCCGTCAGTGCAAACTTGCTTTATTTCCAAATGCCTGGGTGAGGTATTACATGAAAATTCAGCTAATCAATGTAGATTTTGACAGAGACAATTCCCCAAATTCTAGTGTTTAACTTGGTATATTGCTGGTTTTGCATATGCAGAGAATTTATTTCACCTCCAAATGATTGCTTTTATTTCAAGTGTTGCTTATGGAAATCAGCATTCCACGGTTTAGTCATGAATTCTCAGAAAGTAAACAATAAAGAAATTTCTACTTAGGACAGATAATTTGTAGTGTATGAAACCAGAATCAGCCAGGACAAAAATAGCCATTAACATTAGCATATTGCAGATTTCATTTTTCTCCTATCAAGTACATTTTCCTGGGATCATCTGACTAACGAAATATATTTCAAGAACAAGCATTAAAATACTAGTGAAGAAGTAAATTAATCCAGGAATGTGTGGACACATTTAGTAGAGATTATATTCTGAAGGTAAAAGGCATTTTTCTTCAAACTTTCTCTAACTCACTTCTCCCAGAAAACACATGAGAAGAAACTGTTTCAACATTTAATGAAATGAAATAACTTTAGGTTCCACCTGATTTTTCCATTCCTTTATTACTTTTTAAAATTTCAGGTTGCAAGACAGGTAAAAATTTCAAGATTCTAGAAATGTCTATTTTTATATTGCCTAGAGAAAGGGAGCAAGTACTAGAAGGAGGATTATGAATACCCGTTAAACACCTTGATGAACAGAAGGGTCTTGCAGGGCAATCAGAACACAACTTGATGTGTGTTTATTTTTCCCCACTATTCAAACCTTGGGTGTGAGGTTAACACTTTCCTGCCCCTTGATGAATTCTTTGGCAAACCCATAACTTTCTTGGTCACTCACTCATAGTGAAAATTCCCCAGCCACTTCAAGACACAGATCATAGTCTCATTTCCATAATTACTATATCCAGCCTGATATAATAATTAACACTCCGAATTTATTTTTTAAGTTAATGGCTTCTCCCAGTACAGCAACTCCTTCCTTGCTCCATTTTTTAGGCACTTGGCCAGCCACAGCATTGTGAACCTTGATTTCTCTCTCTTTCTCTCTCTCTTTTTTTTAAGATTTTATTTATTTGTTTTGGAGAGAGAGAGAGAGCACAAGCAGGAGGAGGGAGAGAGAGAATTTCAAGCAGACTGTGTGTTAAGGGAGCAGAGCCTGATGGCAAGGCTTGATCCCATGACCCTGAAATCAAGACTCAGTCACTAAACCAGTGGAGCCACCTCATCTCTGCACCTTTAAACCTGTTTTGTTTTGTCAAATGGTTTTCTTGCGTGTCCCCCACCCCCGCTCTCCCTCCATGAAATCTCAGTCAGAAACAATAAGACCAAATTATTTTGCAACTTTCATTCAAACATTAATAAATATCAAAGCCCCAATCATTCATCTAATATAAAACCTCTTGCTTATCCCAAGTCTACGCCTGACTCAGGCTTGGAACTGAGAAGGTAGGAAGCAGCATTTCTTAGGCGCAAGTTGACAACCAAAGCCCCGTACCCCCTACCTCCAGCTCTTGGAGCACATATCAGGCCCTCTGAGTGGTGCCCTCGAAGCTCCCTTCCTAGGAATGAGGTGAGGAAAAGACAACCTGACTTCTCCCACTTGGGAGGGAATCTCCACAAATACCAGCTCCCTACAGAAGGTCTTTTTTTTTTTTTTTTTTTTTTTTTTTTTTTTTTTTTTTACAGGCAAATTCTATCAAGCATTTATAGAAAAGTCAATACCTATCCTTCTCAAGTTATCCCAAAAAGTAGAAAAGAAAGGAAAACTTCCAAATTCATTCTATGAGGTCAGCATTATTCTGATACCAAAAGCAGATAAAGACCACTAATAAAGAGAACTACCAGCCAGTATCCCTGATAAACATAGATGCAAATATCATTAGTAAAACACTAGCAAACTGAATCAGCAATACATTAAAAAAAAAATCATTCACCATGATCAAGTGGGATTTGTTCCTGGGATGCAAGGGTGGTTCAATAGTGGCAAATCAATCAACATGATATACAACATCAATAAGAGAAAGGATAAGAACCATATTATCATTTCAGTAGATTTGGAAAGACCTTTTGACAGAGTACAACATCCACCCATGATAAAAACCCTCCACAAAATAGGTTTAGAGGTAACATACCTCAACATAATAAAGGCCATATATGAAAAACCCACAGTTTACATCATCCTCAATGGGGAAAACCTGAGAGCCTTTCCTGTACGGCCACAACAAGACAATGTTCACTCTCATAAATCTTTTTTTTTTTTTTTTTTTTTTTTTCTCATTTTATTTATTTTTTCAGCGTAACAGTATTCATTCTTTTTGCACAACACCCACTGCTCCATGCAAAACGTGCCCTCTCCATTACCCACCACCTGTTCCCCCAACCTCCCACCCCTGACCCTTCAAAACCCTCAGGTTGCCCCAACCTCCCACCCCTGACCCTTCAAAACCCTCAGGTTGTTTTTCAGAGTCCATAGTCTCTTATGGTTCGCTTCCCCTCCCCAATGTCCATAGCCCGCTCCCCCTCCCCCAATCCCACCTCCCCGCAGCAACCCCCAGTTTGTTTTGTGAGATTAAGAGTCATTTATGGTTTGTCTCCCTCCCAATCCCATCTTGTTTCATTTATTCTTCTCCTATCTCCTACCCCCCCATGTTGCTTCTCCATGTCCTCATATCAGGGAGATCATATGATAGTTGTCTTTCTCCGATTGACTTATTTCACTAAGCATGATACGCTCTAGTTCCATCCACATCGTCGCAAATGGCAAGATTTCATTTCTTTTGATGGCTGCATAGTATTCCATTGTGTATATATACCACATCTTCTTGATCCATTCATCTGTTGATGGACATCTAGGTTCTTTCCATAGTCTGGCTATTGTAGACATTGCTGCTATAAACATTCGGGTACACGTGCCCCTTCGGATCACTATGTTTGTATCTTTAGGGTAAATACCCAGTAGTGCAATTGCTGGGTCATAGGGTAGTTCTATTTTCAACATTTTGAGGAACCTCCATGCTGTTTTCCAGAGTGGTTGCACCAGCTTGCATTCCCACCAACAGTGGAGGAGGGTTCCCCTTTCTCCACATCCTCTCCAGCATCTGTCATTTCCTGACTTGTTCATTTTAGCCATTCTGACTGGTGTGAGGTGATATCTCATTGTGGTTTTGATTTGTATTTCCCTGATGGCGAGTGACGTGGAGCACTTTTTCATGTGTCTGTTGGCCATCTGGATGTCTTCTTTGCAGAAATGTCTGTTCATGTCCTCTGCCCATTTCTTGATTGGATTGTTTGTTCTTTGGGTGTTGAGTTTGCTAAGTTCCTTATAGATTTTGGATACTAGCCCTTTATCTGATATGTCGTTTGCAAATATCTTCTCCCATTCTGTCAGTTGTCTTTTGGTTTTGTTAACTGTTTCCTTTGCTGTGCAAAAGCTTTTGATCTTGATGAAATCCCAACAGTTCATTTTTGCCCTTGCTTCCCTTGCCTTTGCCGTTGTTCCTAGGAAGATGTTGCTACGGCTGAGGTCGAAGAGGTTGCTGCCTGCATTCTCCTCAAGGATTTTGATGGATTCCTTTCTCACATTGAGGTCCTTCAACCATTTGGAGTCTATTTTTGTGTGTGGTGTAAGGAAGTGGTCCAATTTCATTTTTCTGCATGTGGCTGTCCAATTTTCCCAGCACCATTTATTGAAGAGGCTGTCTTTTTTCCATTGGACATTCTTTCCTGCTTTGTCGAAGATTAGTTGACCATAGAGTTGAGGGTCGATTTCTGGGCTCTCTATTCTGTTCCACTGATCTATGTGTCTGTTTTTGTGCCAGTACCATGCTGTCTTGATGATGACAGCTTTGTAATAGAGCTTGAAGTCCGGAATTGTAATGCCACCAACTTTGGCTTTGTTCTTCAATATTCCTTTGGCTATTCGAGGTCTTTTCTGGTTCCATATAAATTTTAGGATTATTTGTTCCATTTCTTTGAAAAAAATGGATGGTATTTTGATAGGGATTGCATTAAATGTGTAGATTGCTTTAGGTAGCATAGACATTTTCACAATATTTATTCTTCCAATCCAGGAGCATGGAACATTTTTCCATTTTTTTGTGTCTTCCTCAATTTCTTTCATGAGTACTTTATAATTTTCTGTGTATAGATTCTTAGTCTCTTTGGTTAGGTTTATTCCTAGGTATCTTATAGTTTTGGGTACAATTGTAAATGGGATTGACTCCTTAATTTCTCTTTCTTCAGTCTTGTTGTTGGTGTACAGAAATGCAACTGATTTCTGTGCATTGATTTTATATCCTGACACTTTACTGAATTCCTGAACAAGTTCTAGCAGTTTTGGAGTGGAGTCTTTTGGGTTTTCCACATATAGTATCATATCATCTGCGAAGAGTGATAGTTTGACTTCTTCTTTACCAATTTGGATGCCTTTAATTTCTTTTTGTTGTCTGATTGCTGAGGCTAGGACTTCTAGTACTATGTTGAATAGCAGTGGTGATAATGGACATCCCTGCCGTGTTCCTGACCTTAACGGAAAAGCTTTCAGTTTTTCTCCATTGAGAATGATATTTGCGGTGGGTTTTTCATAGATGGCTTTGATAATATTGAGGTATGTGCCCTCTATCCCTACACTTTGAAGAGTTTTGATCAGGAAGGGATGCTGTACTCTGTCAAATGCTTTTTCAGCATCTATGGAGAGTATCATATGGTTCTTGTTCTTTCTTTCATTAATGTGTTCTATCACATTGATTGATTTGCGGATGTTGAACCAACCCTGCAGCCCTGGAATAAATCCCACTTGATCATGGTGAATAATCCTTTTAATGTACTGTTGAATCCTATTGGCTAGTATTTTGGCGAGAATTTTTGCGTCTGTGTTCATCAAGGATATTGGTCTGTAGTTCTCTTTTTTGGTGGGATCCTTGTCTGGTTTTGGGATCAAGGTGATGCTGGCCTCATAAAATGAGTTTGGAAGTTTTCCTTCCATTTCTATTTTTTGGAACAGTTTCAGGAGAATAGGAATGAGTTCTTCTTTAAATGTTTGGTAGAATTCCCCTGGGAAGCCGTCTGGCCCTGGGCTTTTGTTTGTTTGGAGATTTTTGATGACTGTTTCAATCTCCTTACTGGTTATGGGCCTGTTCAGGTTTTCTATTTCTTCCTGGTTCAGTTGTGGTAGTTTATATGTCTCTAGGAATGCATCCATTTCTTCCAGATTGTCCAATTTGTTGGCGTAAAGTTGCTCATAGTATGTTCTTATAATTGTCTGTATTTCTTTGGTGTTAGTTGTGATCTCTCCTCTTTCATTCATGATTTTATTGATTTGGGTCCTTTCTCTTTTCTTTTTGATGAGTCTGGCCAGGGGTTTATCAATCTTATTGATTCTTTCAAAGAACCAGCTCCTAGTTTCATTGATTTTTTCTATTGTTTTTTTGGTTTCTATTTCATTGATTTCTGCTCTGATCTTTATGATTTCTCTTCTCCTGCTGGGTTTAGGGTTTCTTTCTTGTTCTTTCTCCAGCTCCTTTACGTGTAGGGTTAGGTTGTGTACTTGAGACCTTTCTTGTTTCTTGAGAAAGGCTTGTACCGCTATATATTTTCCTCTCAGGACTGCCTTTGCTGTGTCCCACAGATTTTGAACTGTTGTGTTTTCATTATCATTTGTTTCCATGAATTTTTTCAATTCTTCTTTAATTTCCTGGTTAACCCATTCATTCTTTAGAAGGATGCTGTTTAGTCTCCATGTATTTGGGTTCTTTCCAGCTTTCCTCTTGTGATTGAGTTCTAGCTTCAGAGCATTGTGGTCTGAAAATATGCAGGGAATGATCCTAATCTTTTGATACCGGTTGAGACCTGATTTGTGACCCAGGATGTGATCTATTCTGGAGAAGGTTCCATGTGCACTAGAGAAGAATGTGTATTCTGTTGCTTTGGGATGAAATGTTCTGAATATATCTGTGATGTCCATCTGGTCCAGTGTGTCATTTAAGGCCTTTATTTCCTTGTTGATCTTTTGCTTGGATGATCTGTCCATTTCAGTGAGGGGAGTGTTCAAGTCCCCTACTATTATTGTATTATTATTGATGTGTTTCTTTGATTTTGTTATTAATTGGTTGATATAGTTGGCTGCTCCCACGTTAGGGGCATAGATATTTAAAATTGTTAGATCTTCTTGTTGGACAGACCCTTTGAGTAGGATATAGTGTCCTTCCTCATCTCTTATTATAGTCTTTGGCTTAAAATCTAATTGATCTGATATAAGGATTGCCACTCCAGCTTTCTTCTGATGCCCATTAGCATGGTAAATTGTTTTCCACCCCCTCACTTTAAATCTGGAGGTGTCTTCGCGTCTAAAATGAGTTTCTTGTAGGCAACATACTGATGGGTTTTGTTTTTTTATCCATTCTGATACCCTGTGTCTTTTGATTGGGGCATTTAGCCCATTAACATTCAGGGTAACTATTGAGAGATATGAATTTAGTGCCATTATTAGCCTGTAAGGTGACTGTTACTGTATATTGTCTCTGTACCTTTCTGATCTACTACTTTTAGGCTCTCTCTTTGCTTAGAGGACCCCTTTCAATATTTCCTGTAGAGCTGGTTTGGTGTTTGCAAATTCTTTCAGTTTTTGTTTGTCCTGGAAGCTTTTGATCTCTCCTTCTATTTTCAATGATAGCCTAGCTGGATAGAGTATTCTTGGCTGCATGTTTTTCTCGTTGAGTGCTCTGAATATATCATGCCAGCTCTTTCTGGCCTGCCAGGTCTCTGTGGATAAGTCTGCTGCCAATCTAATATTTTTACCATTGTATGTTACAGACTTCTTTTCTCGGGCTGCTTTCAGGATTTTCTCTTTGTCACTAAGACTTGTAAATTTTACTATTAGGTGACGGGGTGTGGACCTATTCTTGTTGACTTTGAGGGGGGTTCTCTGCATCTCCTGGATTTTGATGCTTGTTCCCTTTGCCATATTAGGGAAATTCTCTCCAATGATTCTCTCCAATAGACCTTCTGCTCCCCTCTCTGTTTCTTCTTCTTCTGGAATCCCAATTATTCTAATGTTGTTTCGTCTTATGGTGTCACTTATCTCTCGAATTCTCCCCTCATGGTCCAGTAGCTGTTTGTCCCTCTTTTGCTCGGCTTCCTTATTCTCTGTCATTTGGTCTTCTATATCACTAATTCTTTCTTCTGCCTCATTGATCCTAGCAGTGAGAGCCTCCATTTTTGATTGCACCTCATTAATAGCTTTTTTGATTTCAACTTGGTTAGATTTTAGTTCTTTAATTTCTCCAGAAAGGGCTTTAATATCTCCAGAGAGGGTTTCTCTAATATCTTCCATGCCTTTTTCGAGCCGGGCTAGAATGTTCAGAATCGTCATTCTGAACTCTTGATCTGACATATTACCCATGTCTGTGTTGATTAGGTCCCTAGCCTTCGGTACTGTCTCTTGTTCTTTTGTTTGTGGTGATTTTTTCCGCCTTGTCATTTTGTCCAGATAAGAGGATATGAAGGAGCAAATAAACTACTAAAAGGGTGGCAAAGACCCCGGAAAAATGCGCTGTAACCAAATGAGAAGAGACCCCAAATTGTGGGGGGGAGAAAGGGGATAAAACAGCTTCTGAAAAAAAAAGAAAAGAAAAAAGAAAAAAAAAAAAAAAAAAAGAAAGAAAAAAATTTAAAAAATAAAAAAAATAAAAAAATACAAAAAAGAAAGAAAAATATATATATTTAGATGAACTAGTCAAAAAATGTTAAAAAAGAAAAGGGTAAAAGTTTTAAAAAATTTAGCAGAAGAAGAAAAAAGAAAAAAGAAAAAAAAATTGAAAAAAGAAAAAAAAATTGAAAAAAGAAAAAAAAATTGAAGTAGCCGCAAGACTAACGAATCATGGGGAGAAAGCCATGAGTTCCGTGCTTTGCTTTCTCCTCCTCTGGAATTGCTCTGCTGTCTTAGGAATTGAATCTGCTTTCTCCTTGATAGATGAAATTCGTTCTGGCTGGATATTTTGTTGATCTTCTGGGGGAGGGGCCTGTTGTAGTGACTCTCAAGTGTCTTTGCCCGAGGCGGGATTGCACCGCCCTTACCGGCGGCCGGACTAAGTAATCGGCTCGGGTTCGCTTTTGGGAGCTTCTGTTCCCTGAACGCTTTCCGTAGAGTTCCGGAGGACGGGAATGAAAATGGCGGCCTCCCAGTCTCCGGCCCGGAGGAGCCGAGAGCCTGGGGCCCCACTCCTCAGTGCGCCCCCAGAGGACAGCACCCAATCACTCCCGTATCCCCAGCCTCTAGCCGCGCTCGGAGCTCACCCAGCCCGCGACCAGTTCAAGGTAACCCCGAGCTGAGAGTTCAGTCCTCGGCTCTGTCTTGGCAGCCGGCTTCTCCGTTCTAATAGCTGCGAGCTCTCCGACACTCTGACACCCCCGATCCTTCTGTGACCCTGCGGGGCCTGGGGCCACGCTGGCCCCGCGTGGGCTTCACCCCGGTTTAGCCCCTGGAGCAATGTCCCTCAGTGGAACAGACTTTTAAAAGTCCTGATTTTGTGCTCCGTTCCTCCGCCGCTTGCCGGGAGCCGGCCCCTCCCCCCGCGGTCTATCTTCCCGTCGTTTTAGATTCACTTCTCCGCCAGTCCTACCTTTCAGAAAGTGGTTGATTTTCTGTTTCTAGAGTTGCTGTTCTTCTTCTCTTCACTCTCCCGTTGGATTTGTAGGTGTTTGCAATGTTTAGATAAGCTATCGAGCTGATCTCCTGCTACCTGATGTAGTCTCAGGCTGCTACTTCTCCGCCATCTTGACTCCTCCACCGGTCTTTTTTTTTTTTTTTTTTTTTTTTTTTTTTTTTTCTCCAAACTTCTTCTCAAACTCCAAAATCTTTTATGTGCTAAATATAAGTAACACATCAATAATCACAAAGCTGGCTTTTGGTCTCCTCCTTTGAAATCTTTCATATTTATCTTGTACTTTGATTAGGACGTTATGTTTATTATTTGGGGGGGTTCAGTCCATTTCAACATCCTGTTAAATCTGGTTCTCATTAAAGATGACAGTTTAGCTTTTTGTATAAATAATCAACAAATTCTAGGGCTTATGTTTATCTTTTTACTTTATTGTTCATGGAAGCCAAGGAAGAGTAACTCAGCTCACCCCAAAAGCACCATTCTGAAGATGCTGCAGTTATGTTTGGTGTTCTCAGCCTTTGGTTTTTGGGACTTTGTTCTACTTTTTCAGATAATTCTATTCTTAGTTTTATTTATTATTTCTCTCCAAAATTCTTTCACTTGGCAAATTTTAGTCAATTTAAAAATAAACCCATTTTAGTTAATTTAAAAATAAACCCATGGGTTCTAGACTGCATCCTTTTCAGACTTCACTGAGACTTTAGCCATCATTTATTTATCCCTTCTGCTTTATCTCCAGTAATGCTACCATTCACGGAGTCTCTCTACTGAGTCCGCACATAGAGAGACTCCGTGAATGGTAGGGTTACTGGTTAGTCCCTCTCTTCCCTCTCTTCCTTTCTTCTCTCTCTCCCTTCTTCTCCCTCCCTCTTTCCTTTATAACTCTACATATTAAGTGTCTGTTGTGGGCTGGTCATGATACTGAGGGCTTAGTTCTCTCCCATTCTGTAAAAACAAAACCCAGACACACCTTGATCTTATGCTTTCCTTTAGCTAACACCTTCTCTCTCTTAATTTCCTTTTATTTGGATGCATTATATGCCATGTTTTTCATAGCCCGAAACCTCCCTTCTGTTTCTTTGGGGCTCTTTCCTTCTGGGCAGACTCCTAATTCGGCTTCAGAATGGCTTGTTCCTTTTCAGTTAGGGGCCCCTCCGTGTTACTGGTGTTGTTCTTATGTAGGTGATATGACATGATCTCTGTCAGCATCTTAAAGTCTTTATTCATGTGATATGTATAATGACTAGAGAATCCACGTCTAAATCCTGAAACTCAGCATTATTTTCTGCATTTTTAGGCACATGGAGCAAAGATTCACCACCATTTGGGGGCCACTGACACACCTTTCCATGCTTTACTCTTCAGCTTGAGAAAGCCAGCCATCCACATCACTGTGTGGAATTAATGTGATGTACGTAAGAACAAAACAGAACATTCTCTGAGCCCATAGCCCTCTCCAGTTATTGGTATCTCTCTGCTCTTTCATAACCAAACTTCTCAAAACCCTTGTTCATGTTCTACTTTCTTACTTTTCATGTACCATTAAAATACTTTCTGATTTGGCCTTTGTACTTACCCCTCTACTTAAAACTGCTTTCTTGCCAAGGTCTTTAGTGGCAAATCCAGCAAGCCCTTTTTACTCTATTTTATATCTTGGCAGCATTTGGCCCTAGGTCTTTCACCCCCTCCCCATTTATTTTTGTGTTCTTTCTCCATCTCTTTTGGAGGCTTTGTCCTCTCTAGCTCTGACTATCCCTCAAAGTTTAGGTTTTCTTAGAGGTTTTTCCCCTGTTGCATCACTTATCTTCTCCTCTAAAACTCTCTAATACAGAGTTTCATCCCTAAACTTTAGCCATCATCTAAAAATTTCCCAATTCTACTTTTTTAAATGACTCTGAGCTGCAGTCTCTTACTTAGCTGTCTATTGGATATATCCACTTGGATTTCACAAGGAAACCTTAAATTTGCATCCAATACGGAAACTCTTCCATCTCATACTTTTGTTGGTCTTCTTTATCCTTTATCAGTGAATGATAATATCTTCTTCACCTCATTGTTCAAGCCAGAATTCTGGGTCGCTTTTCCCTCACTCGTTTGTCATCAAACCCAAGTCTTATTAGTTCTGCTAACACATACTGCTGCTCAGATCTCTGCAGTTCCTTATTCCTGCTCTTATCCCAGCCATGGCCATTCTGGACTCTTTCTTGGCTTACCACAGCAGCTTCTCAACTCATCTCCATGACTCTCGTATTGCCTCCCCTTCTGAACATCCTTCTTGTTGCAGCCAGAGTGGCCTTCCAGAAACTGCCAGTTTCTGCAGCCACTTCTCTGGAAATGTCCTCTCCAACAATATAATGGTCAGGCCCTGTGGCCCTGACAATAACAAATTTCAAACAGAAGGGACACCTAGGCCAATCAGATACTTTGGGAGGGTGGGGAATTTGGGGTCAACACTGAGAACTTTTAATTTATCTTCATTAAATACTTCAACTGGAAGAACTTGCACATGTGAGAGTTGTGAGACTGTATCGTCTCTGATGTGCACAAGGAAGCAATGAATCTAGCTTAAGGAAAGCAAAAGAAAAGCATGTATATACAGAAAGGGGCAGAGGGAAGACCCCATTGCCCAAAGTAAAAAAACAGAAGCAAGCTTGACATTGGAGTTCCCAGCCACAGCCCTGCATACGTCTGCCAGTCTTTTAGGTTCATGATTTATCCCTGTGTCTGTAATTTCATATTATGGATCTGAGCTCCCCAGCTGGTGTGCTAAAGATGTATGCTTCAATATTGACCCACCATGCCCTTAGGGCAGCTTGAGTCCCCGGCCGATTGCTTCCTGCCACAAGCAGTCTCATGTCTTTTCTCCAGGGTGTTATATAAATATTATTATTTTCCATCTGTGCCAGGATATGAAAAAGGTTGAAAAGCACTATAATATATAACTAATAATCTTTTTCCTTTTTCCTTAAGTCAGCTCAAGTGGGATTCTGTATTTTACCAGCTAGAGCTTTGACTAAGACATATTTCCAAAATGTAGATTTGCACTGAATTTTCTTTTATGTAAAACCTTCTCTAATATCTTGGGGGTTTAATTCACACTACTGATGTAACATATAAAGAAAGACAGTACCATTTCCCATGAAAAATATGCCAGGCTTCCTCAAACTGTGGGTCTTTGCAACCACTAGGTCATGTCCTACCACATTCCCCCCATTCCTGTCTCCCTTTGCTTGGTTTACACCTACTGCTTTTGACATTATTGTTATTTTCAATCAAGATGTCATGTGCTTTGGAAAATGTTCTTCTAATCACAAATTCAAGGTTCTGTGCTCCTATGGAGGTCTACACAATAAACTTCTATTTGGCTATATCATACTGAATAGTAATTTCACTTTTACTTACCTAATCCCTGTCTTGAAGGCAGAGTCTACTTTGCTACTTGAAGCAGTGCCAACTTTGTTTATTATGGTATGCTCAACATCCAGCACATGGGAGGTGAACAAGCAATGTCTGTTTTGGGAGCAACACTATTAATGAACACTGGGTTTGTCCTTATTCATTTGTTTCTTCCATCCCCTTTCAAAACCAATTCTAAATCTTCTCCATTCTCTTCAAGCCCTCTTCTCACTCCCACCCCTTATAAAATCTCCTTTCGTAACCAGTGGAGTACCTGAGGCTGCCATATGCATCCTTCTTCCTCTCACTATATCTTCATGCTTGCTGTACTTTCATCCTCCATTTGCTGTTCATAGCCAACTCCATTTCCACCTCCCTCAACCTAATCCATTTTCACCTCTTTGAGGACAGCCATCACCTTTCTATATCTATCCTTATAATCTTTATTGACTTCATCCCTTAAACCTGCAAACATATCCAGTTTTTCCATCTTAAAAAAAATTAATGACTTTTTTTCCCTCCAGGAATACTGAATTTCTTAGAATTTTTGAATAGTTTCTAATGCTTTTATGTTATTTTGCTATGAAATTCCTTCAGCATGGAATTAACCACTCTTTCTATCAAAATAAAATCTTAACCATCAAGGTCCATCTTCACTACCATTGCATCCATAAGAAATTCCTTGGTAACTAAATTTGGGAATTTTCCTGTACCTTTTTAAAAAAAGATTTTATTTATTTATTTGACAGAGATCACAAGTAGTCAGAGAGGCAGGCAGAGAGGAGCAAGCAGGCTCCCCGCTGAGCAGAGAGCCCGATGCGGGACTCGATCCCAGGACCCTGAGACCATGACCTGAGCCAAAGGCAGAGGCTTTAACACACTGAGCCACCCAGATGCCCTGGAATTTTCCTGTACCTTTCTGAGTCACTTATTAAAATTCATTTTACATTAAGTTTGTGTATTTGCCTCAACACCTAAACCACTATAGCTCTAGTTCAATACCCCCAAAACTATAACCTCAACTTACTGAAATTGAAGACTACATCTTATTCATTTTTGTGTTTTCATGGTAGCTGGCACTAAGTTGAAAAGTAAGACAAATGGTATAACAATAATAAGGAATATTTAACATTATTTACTATATTGTAGTCAATTTTCATAAATTTATTCAATTTGCTTAATAACCACTGAAGTTGTTATTATCCCCAAACTAAGGCAGAATGCAAAAGGCACGTATTTGTTACAATAAAGATGAAAGTTTGAATCCTGACTCTGCTACTCACTGGCAGTTAGATTTGGAAAGTTATTTAACCTCCCTGAGTCTCATCTGTGGTGAAGCCCTTTGTCAAAAGGTTGTTATAAATATTTAAGGAACTAATAGAGCCTGCCATGCACAATTTACTTAATAAACATTAATTCCCTCTTTTTCTTCTTTTGTACACACAGATACTCAATATCTGTTGAAGTAAGTTGAATATTTGTGTATGTATGTACCACCACAGGGCTGAAGTAAATGTTGTTCCCATGTGGCTTCTAAATTGATGATTTAGTCTTGAAATATGGTAGTGCCATGTCCTACCTCTGGAATTTTATTGCATCTTCTTAGGAGATTCAGAAACATGGAAAAAATAGAGTAAATGAGGCAGCACTATATCTCAGTATCTCTTTAAACAATCAAGAAGTGCACTGGTGACAGTAGCCAAAAGTAGAAAACAAAAACATCAAGTACTTATTTCTAATAAGGTGATGTTTGAGTTACTATGGCTACATAACAAATCATACAGAATGTACTTGAGTTAAACAACCACTTATTATGCTCATGGACTATGAGGGTTAAGAATTGGGATAGGGAACAAAGGGGACAACTTATCACTCCTCCACAATTCCTAGGGCCTCAGTTGGAAGACTCAAAGAGTGGTGGTTGAAGTCATCTGGAGTTGTGACTAGCTGCTCACTAGAGCATTCACTCTCTTTCCATGTTGAACTTTCTTTCTCTGTGCTATCTCCATGTGGGGTAGAGAGGAAGGGTGAGGATAGAGATCTAGAGAGAGGAAATACAGACCTTACCTCCTGACTGAAGTGTTATTGTCATATTGTAAAAATATGTAAGATGGGTTATATATTGGTGCAGCCATCCTGGGAAATATACTCTGCCAGAGAAGATATGTAAATGTATGTATATATTTTTATACACACACACACACACCTGGCATTTCTATAACCCATTACTAAGATTATTAAATGTACACTTCAGGGGCGCTTGGTGGCTCAGTCAGTTAAGTGTATGCCTTCAGCACAGGTCATGGTCCCAGGATCCTGGGATGGAGGTAAACATTGGGCCGCCTGGGAGCCTGCTTCTCCCTTTACCAATCTCCCTGCTTGTGCTCTTCCTCTCTGTCAAATAAATAAATAAAACCTTTTTAAAAAATGTACTTTTTGAGTTTTAACTTTCAAGGGATAAAACGATAAAAATCAAGGTGATGCCTTTGGCCAATTTTTATCTTAAGGCTGACATTTTAATATATCTAATAGTTGTTCCAAGTACAATTTAAAAAGGCAAGTTTTCATTTTAGAAAGTAGGCAAAATGATAGAAAGGGGCAACGATTTTGATGCCTTTTGAGTCATTAAGAATCAGGCAACTTAACAGTTATATTGTCTGCTTTCCCAGGGATATCTGCCTTCCCAAAACTTTCCCAAGAATATATTTTCTTCTCTGGAAGATAGTCATTAATTATGTGAAATAAAAGAGTTGAAATGTTTTCTTTTGGCCCTAAGTTTGACATCATTCTTCTTAACTCAAACATTGCTTTTTAGCTTTAAATTGAAATGTCAAAGATCTCCTACTTAATCTTTCTGGCAATTCTGTCAGAGGACCAGAGTAAAGAAAACTACTCTTAAGGTCACAAAGTCAGATTCTGATTAGATAAAGAATAAGCCAAATTCATACTCCAGATACAAACTCTCTACCCTTTACTGTTTTCATCACAACCTTCCTATGATTTTTTTCTCTCATTTGATGTCTGAAGTATCTTTAATAGTATCTTTTAAAAATATGTATTTAAATGTATCTTTAATTAGGGTTACTATGTTAAATAGTAATTAAGATTTATAGTACTCTTTCTTCAAAGAAGATTTTGACTGGGGGAGTGGTTAGGCAAGTCACAAATACTTGGATGAGAGGGAACAAGTAGATTAAGGAGGATGGGATACCTGAAGTCAAGCTTCATCTCATTTTCTCCCTTGCCCAGGCCCATTATACACATGGTCTTAGTTTAGACATTGAAGAAATTGGGAAGTTGGACAGAAACATAAGAATTACTAAGCAATGTGGATGGGTATAAAAAGGTTATGTAATTTCGAGCAGAAGAATTGAGCTGTGGGATAGGAGAAGATTGACAGCACGTCAGCTAATCTGACTTCAAGAGTTCAGAAGTTTGGGGTGCTTGGGTGGCTCAGTGGGTTAAGCCTCTGCCTTCAGCTCAGGTCATGATCTCAGGGTCCTGGGATCGAGCCCCGCATCTGGCTCTCTGCTCGGCGGAGAATCTGCTTCCCCCTCTATCTCTGCCTGCCTCTCTGCCTACTTGTGATCTCTGTCTGTCAAATAAATTAAAAAAATAAAATCTTTTAAAAAAAAAAGAGTTCAGAAGTTTAAGCAAAACTTATAGCATGGGAAATCAAGGCACATGTAAACCAGATCATTTGATGACAGCTATTAACAGTAATGGGGCCTGATCTGTGTGTAAATGACCAAGACTTTCAAGCATTGTTCAGGTGTAACCTCATATAGCGATGAGGACACAGGTAATAAGAGTCATCTTTGAATATCAAAGGATAATGAAAACATCTCTACATTTCTGAAATCCTCAAGTCTTTATGATCCAAGAAAATGAGGAGCTTCTAGTTGATTTATAAAATATTTTGTAAGGAAATTTATTGCATGATGATCAGGACCTTAATCTTCTTGCTTAGTTAAAAATCTTGTTTTCTCTGTATTCTCAAAACTGAACACACACATGTTTTACACTTTGATACAAGAATAAACTCTGAGCTAACATTTTAGACAAAATAGGAAATGATTGGAGAAATACAGTAGTATATAGATGGAAGATGATGCACTAACTAATATAGAGAAAGATATCAAGGAAATATGTGAAAATTCTCTTTTCAGCTATAAAGTACTAAACAAAAATATAAAGGTAGTGGTAGCATATGTAATATTATTTGGAGAGCAGGTTGGGTACAAGAGAACAATGCTGTGTGGAAGAAGGTTCTGAATTATTCACAATAAGTCTTTTTTGAAGTAAGTTTTTAACTGACTTCGAAAACTTCCCTGCAAAAGAAATACATGCATTTTTATAAGAATGAACAGGTGTTAAAGGATTTATTTTCCATTTAACTCCCTGTGTCAGTTTTCTGAGTCATTGTTTTCCCACAGTTCTTTTAATATAGACCTTAATGGGTTCTGCTCCTAATCAGCTTTTCATGGAGCATGAAAAGAGCATGGAGGATTACCAGGCACGTGTATCACAGAAAAGAGTTTCTTGGTCCCACAGCAATAGGTAGATAGATATCAGAAAATTGTGGATTAAAAGCACAGTAATTATTAAATATAGCAATTGTGTAGCAGAACTAATTACTGTTCAGGTATTTCATACTTTTGTCAAATGATTGAGGCTTTAGACGATTACCTGTCTTAAGTGTAGTTGTTTAGTAACTATGCTACATTAAAAAATAATTTTTAAAACAAATCTATGGGAGATCAGCTGGGTACTTAACATGGTGTATAATAACACCCTCGCTCCATTTCTAAGAACAGGAAAAGATGCTGAAGTAAAAGAAGTCCAAAATATGGGGGCAGAGCCCTGACTCCCAGTTCCAGGACATCATAGTTATTAGAATTTGGGCAGGCTTCAGACTTCTCGGAGCCTCATTTTTCTCATCTGGATATAAGACTTGTTCTGTTTTACATTGTGAGGACAAAGTTCTAGGCTCTAACCCTCTGGATACATTACGGACCATAACCCTGGCATGTAAATTCCATCTGATCCTATTTGACTTAGGTAATTCTCTCATTGTTCAAACAACTTCCAAAAATTTTCCTCTTTCTGTAAGTTGAACTGAATTTAAAAAGAAACATGAATCACTTTTATCCAAATATATATTAAGTGAAATTCATGTCTCAGGGGAATAAGGCTCACATGACTATACGTAACAAAAAAAATGAAGATTGCTATTAATATGTAGGATATATTTGATATATATGATATGAGAAATGTATGAGCTCATGTTTGCTTCTGCACCTGATTGTCTTTAGGTCTACTTTCTAGCTCTTAATAGGCTTCCCTGATTTCTTTTAGGTCTTGGGGACAAGGACTATGTGTCATATTCTAGCCTGATATAATTTATTTAATCATATAAAATGCATGTTCTCATTTTCAAATGAGTAAAGTGCTGAGAAAATAGCACTGGCCATGTTACATATAGCGAAAGTGTGGATGCTAAGAGCCAGTGTAATTTAAGCAAATGGGTGTTTATAGAGTAGCAAAACTAATGGTTTCTGACAGTTGCTCTGGCCTTTATCTTAACCTCTATTTTCCCAGTTACAAATAGAAAGTAGGATATCTAAGCTGCCCTGGAGGGGTGCTAAAAATGTATTATGAGTATCATTCCTAGAAGTGGAAAAACTCAAGTTCAATCTTGATAATAAATTTTGGATCTCTCTTGCTGTTATCCATTTACAGTATCATACATGTTAAAACCTTTGCTTTTTCACCTAGAAATATATCAAAGGGTCAGTATTCTAAAATAGCATGGACCATTTTAGACTTTGAACATATAAGATATGAAAGTGAAATACATTATTACATCAAGGTTTAGCAATGTGATTATTGAAAAACAATAAATGCCCTAAGAAGGACTCTTGGCTTTGTTTCTGCCCTTCCTCCTATTGATTCAGTAAACTTGGGCAATGTAATGTCTCTGGTCCTTAGTTGACTCTGATAAAAGAAGACTATATGAACATGGGGAGTAAATCAGATGATTTTTACCAGCCCTAAGATCTAAAATAAGAGTATAATATTGTAATAATGATACTAACCAATTGCTCAAGAGGCTATTGGAGTAAAAGTCCACATCATAAGAATGCTTAATATCCTTCCACTAGAAACCACTAAAAAATCATCCTGAAATTATATTTTCTGTGTAAGGTTAATTCATTTAACAAGAACCTATTAATTATGTACAATATGCTGAGTGTTCTCTGAGACCTTGAGGGGAAGAGGGAGGGAGATAAAGATGAAGAAGTCACAACACCTGTTCCAGGGGGTATTTCCAAATTAGAGGGCAAATAGACACACGAAATAATTTTAGAGGAGAAATAGACACACACAAATAGAGTAGACTATGGTAAATATGATAGCCATTTGCACAGAGAACTAGGAGAGCTGAGTGGGAAATGGAGGCTCTGGGATAAAGCTTAAGGCAGTTGGTACTGCAGAGTGGTATGATGGACTTGTTACTGAGCAAGGAGCCAGAACATCCAGGTTCTGTTCTTGTCAACTTGACCTACTATCGACTCCGTCTACTCACCATGTAACCTAGAGCATATCACTTAGTTTTTTCATCTAGAAAGTGAAGGGATTTCTACTAACTAAGAAGCTTCAAATTCTACTAAAGTGCTAAAACTCTGTGGCTCTTTGGGAGAAATAGCAGTTTATCTGATATTTACTCTCACTTTCTTTCTTAAAAAATTATTAATTTTATTTGGGGTTATAATACACTCGGGCAAAAACTTGATTTCCCAGCTGCCTTTTTTTTTTTTTAAATAAGGATCACCATGTGACACATTCTAGCCAATGGAAATAAAATAGAATGTCTTCATTTCCTGATACAGACACTACTCTTCCTTCTGCTCACTTTCTTTTTCTCTCTACCTAGAATACAGCACAGTACAACGAATGCAAGTGCCACCATTAGGTTGGAAGAGAAGGAAGCTATGAGAAACCTGAGTCCTTAATGTGTCACTTAGCAGCTTTGCTGGCCCTAAAATGCCTACTTGCAGACTTGTTATCTAGGTAATATTTGTAACATTTCTGTTACAAGCCGCTAAGATCAATCCTAAGTGATACAGATACCCAAGCTTCAGTATCGAAAGACGATATATTCAGAAGTTGGGCTAAATTATAGTTCTATATGACATAGTTCTGTATATTAGTATCTGAGTGTGTGTGTATGTGTATCAGCATGTGTATACATGTGTGCATTGTGTGTGTGTGTGTGTGTGTATATATATATATATATTTTGCCATAATGTCATATCTAGACATTATGTAATAAGTCAGTGATTCCCAGATTTACATTCCCCATTTAGGACTTGGTCTAAACCAATTGCTATTCTAATATATCTTCCTGGGTATCTTAGAGCTCCCTCTAACCCAAAATAATCTAAAGCAAACATTAAAAGTACACAAGCACACCTCCAAATCCAAATATTCATTCAACATTTGCCATTTTTGTTTTGGTGTCTCCACTCAGATACTGAGACCAGACCACTTAAAGTTAGTTCTTCACTATCTTCCCATACACAAGATGTCGTGAAAAGTTTCCTACATCTTCTCCCAAGGGTACTGGGTATTTAATGTCTTTGTGTTTTGGTTTCCTCATTTATAAAATGGACATAATAATAGTATCCATAGTGTAGGATGGTTTGGAAGATTATATCAGTTAATAAATATAGAGTATTAGATGAATGCCTGATACATACTAAAGTGTTCAATTATTATCTTTTAAATAGTAATATCTTAATTACAGCTGTTCTGAATTTATGCACTTTGATATTACATTAGTGAATATAGATAGATGTATAATTTTTATTCTTATTTGTTTCAACACTCAGTATGATTGTTGTGAGAATCAGGTCTCTCTCTATATATACTCTGATAATATGTTGGGAGTAAGCTGGTAAGATTAACTTTTAGTAAAATTTAAAGAGAGTACTTTTTAGTAGACTAGAAAGAAGAAAAATTAATGGGTCTTAACCTTAATTCATACAATAAATATTTAATGATCACTTTCTATTGGCCAGGCACTCTTCTCAGCATTGACTATATAGAGGGGAATATGCAAATTCCGTAATAAACCTTTGAAATTCCATGTCTGCTCTCTCACCAGTAAAAGAAAATGGTTGAATTAGAAATAGGTGATACCTAATTCCTTATGACTAATAGCCTATGTAAATTTATGATTAGATGAAGTGGTATACTGTGACAGAATGACGGAAAACTGGAACATGGGAACCTGTGAATGCTAAGCTGCATGTGGCCACACTTTAATATGCAGCAGAGAACCAGTAAACACACACACACACACACACACACACACACTGGTGCAATAAGAGTTAAGCTTTAAGAAGTTTAGTTAGGAAGCATTGTGAAGATGGATTAGATTCAGAATTTTCAGAGATAAAGATCTTATTTGCCCATAGATGGGAACTGGTGATTAGCAGTGTGCCTGGAAGAGGTAGGGCCCCTCTCACTCCTGGGAACTACACAAAAAGGTAGTTTATGGAATAGCATAATAGCATGCGAAATAGGAAACTCCTCTATATTTGGGCTTGTTGGGAATAAAAAGAATTTTGTGTAGTATGTGTGTATAAATAGATTTGTGTTATTAAATAATTTCCATACCAGGAGCCTGTGAAGAAGGTGGCATGGAGCCAGGAAACCTAAGCATAAAACTACCTTGTTTATACCCTCATCCAGGACCAGGTATGGGGGCAGGAAGAACTTTATTCAGTGGGCCAGGAATTGTCCCTGCATGCTGGTTTACCAAACACTGGGCTTGGTGTGTGCACAAGCCACTGTATATAGTCCCAGGAAACACCTTGCCTTCTTGGACTGCATTTAGTTGGGCTGACTGCCCAGGTTACATCAGCGGTCAGTGTAAGCAGCCACAGGACAGCAGGTAGGAACAAGGCCCTTACTCTGATAGAACATGTTTTCCTGGATTTTATTCCTGAGGTGGTAGTAACCAAGATGGCCCTTTGGATTAAGAAATTATCCCTGGGAGAAGAATAAATGAAACAAGATGGGATTGGGAGGGAGACAAACCATAAATGACTCTTAATCTCACAAAACAAACTGGGGGTTGCTGGGGGGAGGTGGGATTGGGAGAGGGGGAGCGGGCTATGGACATTGGGGAGGGGAGGCGAACCATAAGAGACTATGGACTCTGAAAAACAACCTGAGGGTTTTGAAGGGTCAGGGGTGGGAGGTTGGGGGAACAGGTGGTGGGTAATGGGGAGGGCACGTTTTGCATGGAGCACTGGGTGTTGTGCAAAAAGAATAAATACTGTTACGCTGAAAAAATAAATAAAATGGAAAAAAAAAAAAAAAGAAATTATCCCTGGGTATCTCAGAACAATTGATAATGAGAGGATTCCGAAGAGATGGAAAAGAACCTCAAAAACTTAATTTGAATAAGATAAGTGTGACTTAATTTTGTACCTCATGCTGTTAAGTGGGACATACTGATAAAATTAGAATAGAA
Source organism: Meles meles (assembly GCF_922984935.1). Lineage (NCBI taxonomy): Eukaryota > Metazoa > Chordata > Mammalia > Carnivora > Mustelidae > Meles > Meles meles. Next base: position 76,542,404 of record NC_060074.1, read on the forward strand.
CTCCAATGATGATGATATTATAAAAGACTAGGATCAAGCAACAGAAATATCAAGGGGATGTTAATGGGATTTTTGGAGTGAGAATTCACTCTTTGTGGAGTGAGAACTGCCATATACTCTTAAAAACTGATTTATGTTTTAGGGATATAGGTTGTGTCAGTTTTTATCATCATGTCCAATGTGCTTTTTCAAATACTGTATCATTTGTTTAGAATTTTGTCACATCTTGTTCCATGATCTGCCTGGAAAAAGCCCATTCATCATTGAAAATCCAGTTCAGGTGTCACTTCTTTCTGGAATCTATTATAAACTTTAAAGGAAAGAATTAAGTCCTCCTTCCCTTTTAATATTTTTATAAATGATGTACTTTTTTGTACTTGCCTTTGTCACACTATATTATTTATTTCCTCTATTACACTCTGAGCTTCTTGGTTACATTCATGTCAGAATCTTCTTGCCCATAACACTGTCCACAGAAGGCATTTAATAACTATTTGCTTAATGAATGAATAAAAGTTTAACAAAATTGTATTATGACTAGTTATATACTGGTACTACAATAGTGATCAATAGTGATTAAAAACGTTATGACCTCTGTCTCTAGAATTTGCAATCTATTGCGAGGGAGAGAAGTTTACAAATAGAGTGCCAGTTTTAACCTGGTATGAGAAGCATATATGTAATCTGTATTTATGTCTGTGGAGGCACATAGGATGTATGTGCTTCCTTTGTCCAAATATTTGAGTATTATATATTTTTGTCTTAAAATTAATAATATTATTGAGAAAGCAATTAAAGGGGAAAATGGCTAAGATAGTGGATGTTACTAAAATCTGAATATTAAGCTTTGTTTTTTAGTGTGCATCCTCTCAGTGATATTAATATTGGAAAATATTTTACATCCAAATATATAAAAATGTCTTTTTTGGTGTGGACTAGACCAATGATTTTTTTGGACAGCATAGAGTTAAGACATGTGATAATGTCATCATCTGTACTCAAAATGTACATTATTTTTTCTTTCTGGCATAGTTAGAAAACCCTTAAAAATGGTTTACTTCTTAAAGATTTTATTCTAGAACAGAAATGTACATTTTTAAACTGAGTACTTAAATAGCAGTAAAGATCACTGGCTATATAATGTGATAGTCAGGATACTTCTTTCACAGCCTTCCTTCCCAACAAACTCCCATGTGATTGTAGCTAACTGCAACTTTGTTGTCTTGTTTCCTAAAAAAAATTATTCTTAAACCGTGGAGAAGAGCAACTTTTATTTATGAGTCCATCAATAATCACATATGCATTTAAAAATCAACTGTATAGAATGTGTGTGTGTGTGTGATTTGTATATTTTGGGACTATTTGGTGTGAGTACACATAAAATATGAGCAGACTCCCTTTTAATCAAAATTACACAATGCCTTTTTAAAATTTAATTTAATTTAATTTTTTTCAGTGTTCCAAAATTCATTGTTTATGCACCACACCTAGTGCTCCATGCAATGAGTGCCCTCCACAATACCCACCACCAGGCTCACCCCTCTTAAGAGAAGTAGCAGAAGCTTTATTGTTTTCTTTCAACTTAGTCTAAAAGATATAGTCTGCTTAATATGGGATATTTCATGATTTGCAAAAAGAAATAAAGCTGTAAACTTCTATCAGTCAATTTTGTTTATTATGTAGGTTATTAGAGTTGAAAACAGTATGTCTGATGTTCATCTGTTTGTAACATTTCAGAATAAGTTCTTAGGGCAGGGATTGCCAAATTTTATTCATGATTACTGTCTTTAAATATTCTTTCTCATATTTGTCATACATAAAGATTTTTTAAAGTTACATGATGAGTTATAAAAATGAAAAAAACTTACATAACGAATATGACAGGACAGTATCTTAATTCTAAATAATACAGCATAGTACAGTGAAATATGTCAACTGGAAAAAATTCTGAAAAATTCAAGGATTTCAGTTTCTCAAGGTTATCTTTCTTGTTACTTGTTTTCATATAGACTGCATCTTGCAAAAGTGTGTTGACATGGATTCTGATTACTTTTTCAACTACAAAAGAAATTTTCCAATTTAGATAAATGATTTCCTGTGGAAAAGGTGAATGTAGAGGAACAGATTGCACTTAACAGTCCATAAATAACTCACCCTGTACCTCCTCTTTTATTTTCTGTGTAATGACATATTGATGAAATGCAAATAAGGTAATAAGAGTACCTGGTGGTGTTATGTTATTTGGAAAATATTAAGTACTCTTCACTGACTACCAGAGTACCTGAATTGTGATTATAAAGAAATCTGACTGGGGAGTGATGTCACCAAGGTTACAACCACAGGTTGTTTCTGACTTTCCTTCCCCACACGAAAAAAACAAGTGATAACTATTCAAGAATAAGACACCACTGAGAGAATCCTAGACTGTGACGTGAGGCTGAAACACCACCTGACTATAGGTCACCAAGACAGACCACATTAGAAGGGAAAGAAAAGAGGCTACCCATTGGCCACATTGTCCTCTCTGCCAGTCCAGCTCAGCACCACATGGAGTCATCTCCCCTGAGCCTCCAGTTCCCCCCGTGGGAAAAGAGAGCCCTGGGGCAGGATCAACCAGCCACCACCAGCACTGTGGGTTGTTTTATGGGAGCCTGTTTCTGATCTTGTCCCACAAGACTGCAGGGAAAACTTCAGGACCCAACTTCTGGGAATTTGTCTCTGATGGAAAAAGTGAGAGGGCCTGCCAATAGCAAGCACATGGATCTCAGCATTCACTCTGACCAGGGAATTTGGCAGGTGCAGATCTACCTGATTCAGAGTCTCTAATGAGGAGTTTTACTGGTTTTAAAGCATAGCTTGCCTACACCTACACAAGGTGCTGAGTCATAGCCCTATGTGCTGTGGAGAACATATTCCAGTCCTACCTGAGTAGTGTCTGGCAACAACTCCAAACTGCTCTGTGGCCCAGTGGCACTCCAGCCAAGAGATAGGTGGGCAGAAGTGATCATGCCTAGAATGAAGCCAATATGGAACATCAATGTTCTCATGCTAGGTCAGGGGAATCAATCATAGCCAGAGCTGAAGGTAGCTCCTGTCCCCTCCCAACCAGAGAGCCCACTTGGGAAATTAAGAGTAGCCTGGTGTGGTCGATTGCCCTCCTGCCCAGCAAGGTTGCTGAGACATCCCCGCCCACTCTGGAGGGTGCCTCCAGTCCCATCTGACCAAAAGGGCTGGCAGTTCCTAGAAACTGTGCAGCCCAGGGGCACTCAAGTCAAGTGAAGGGCAGGCAGAGCTGATAGTTTGCAGAGCAAAGCCAGTGACCCAGTTCAACACGAAAATTTGAAGTACAAGTTGGCTTCAGTTAAGATACCAAAAAGCATTACTGGTTTTAGAGCTTCTTCTCTCACTGTTCCTGAGCAGGGAATCTAATTTGTAGCCCCACTTAGTAATAGAGCTTCCTACTGATCTCACCAGCAAACTAACCAGAGCATGGAGGAAGCTGCATAGCCCATTCAATAACCCTACATGCAGTGGCCCTAGAACAGAGAGCACAGCCTGTGGCTTCCCCTATCTGCACAGCAGAACCAGTGACCTCATCTGACCAAGGAATTCAGTGTACATTCAGGCCTAATTTGAGCCTCCAAAGAACAAGTTGCCTAGGCCCTGAGTCCTGGCCTGCTGCCTTGCAGCAGGGCAAGGACGCTTATTCATAGCCCCTTCTATTACTGACTATAGTACCCAGTCCTGACGGTCTAGTAAGCCCAACCAAGCAGAGCCCATCCTACAGCCTTTCTAGGTAGGTAACTAAGCCAACATTCCTATCCTACTATGGCAGCCAGTGACACACTCTCCCATCTCTGTCCCTAAGGCTGAAATAGTTATCTTGCCCAAAAGTAGACCACAGTAGTAGCCCCTGCCTGTCTAAAGACATTATTACAGAAAGACCTAGAAACTCAAACTAAGTTGACCGGGAGAAGAACTTCCTCTGCCAAAGCAAGCCTGTAAAGTCTGGAAGGGGAGCTCCATTACTCGAATGCATAGATAGCAGTATAGGATAATGAATCAAGGATCGTGAAAAATTAGGTAAATATAATACCACCAAAGAAAGCAAATAAAGCTCCCGTAACTGACCCTAAAGAGATCTGTGGACGGTCAAATGGAGATCTGTGAACGGTCAAAGATTCAGAATAATTCCATTAAGAAGTTGAGTGAACTACAAGAAGACATATACAACTAAAAATTAGGAAACAATGCATGAACAAACAAGATGCTCACCAAGGAAATCACAATCATCAAACAGAACAAAATAAATCCTAGAGTTGAAAAATACAACAAATGAACTAAAGAATTCAGTAGGGAGTTTTAAAAGTAGACTCAACCATCCAGAAGAATCAGCAACCTAGGAAATAGGACATTTGTAATTACACACTAGAAAATGAAAAATGAAGAAAGCCTTCAGGATTTATGAGACACAATGAAAAGAAGCAATATGCACATTATGGGGATTTCAGAAGAAAAGAAAGTGAAATGGACAGAGCATATATTTAAAGCAATAATGACTGAAATTTCTCAAACTTGGGAACAGAAATGCATGTCCAAATCTGTGAGGCCTAAATGATCCCAAATAGTACTACATCCAGGTACATTATAATTAATTGTTAAAAGTCAATGACAAAGAACTTTAAGAGCAGGAAGAGAAAAGAAAGAAGTTACGTACAAGGGAACCCCCATAAGACTAGTGACAGATTTCTCAACAGAAACATTTCAGGCCAGGATAGATTGAGCTGACATATTGGAAATATTGAAATAAAATAACAGTCAACCAAGAATTCTATACCCAGTAAATTTCTCCTTCAGAAATGAAGGAGAGGGGTGCCTGGGTGACTCAGTGGGTTAAAGCCTCTGCCTTTGGCTCAGGTCATGATCCCAGGGTCCTGGGATCGAGCCCCGCATCGGGCTCTCTGCTCGGCAGGGAGCCTGCCTCCCCCTCTCTCTGTGCCTGCCTCTCTGTCTACTTGTGATTTCTGTCTATGAAATAAATAAATAAATAAAATCTTTAAAAAAAAAAAAAGAAAGAAAAGAAATGAAGGAGAGATAAAGATGCACCCAAACAAACAAAATCTGAGGGAGTTTCCTATCACCAGACCTGCCTTACAAGAAATACTAAAGGCAGTCCCTTGAGTGGAGTTATAAGGGCACTAATTAACATGACAAAAACATAAAAAAGTAGTGTAAATCTCACTGGTAATGGTAAATAGAGTTATAGATTCTGAAATATAGTAATAGTGCTTATGACTCATAACTGTAGTTTGAAAGTTTAAAAAAAGTTTAAAAAACTATACCTACAAAAATGTGTTAGTTATACAGTATAAAAACATGTAAATTATAACAACAGTAACCGAAAATGTATGGCTGAAGAGAAGTAAAAGTGTAAAGTATATGAATTTTATTGAAGTCAAGTTGTTATCAGTTTACAATAGTGTGTTATAAATCTAAGGTATTTCATTAAGCCTCATGATAATCATAAGGGAAAATCTTTTAGTAATTACACAAAAGAACATGATAAAGTAGTCAATGCATACTGATACCAAAAGACATAAAAGCATACACATACATACACATGCACACAAACATACAAAACACAAAAGCTTAAGAAACAACTGAAAAACAACTAGGAAATAATTAACAAAATGGCAAGAGTAAGTCTTTACCTCATAATAATTACTTTAAATGTAAATAGATTAAATTCTCCAAGCAAAAGACATGACCGAATGGATAAAAAATAATATCTAACAATATGCTGCTTACAAGAGACTCATGTTAGCCTTAAGATGGAATGAAGGGATGAAAACATTTCAAGTAAATGGTAACCAAAAGAAAGAAGGGGGAGCTATACTTATATTAGACAAAATAAACTTTAAAAATGGTAAAACGAGACAATGTCATTATATATAATGATAAACAGGCCAATATGTCAAGAAGATAAAACAATTGTAAATATTTATTGGCTGAATGGTGATGCACCTAAATATATAAAGAAAAACTCACAGGGCTAAAAGGAGGAATAAACAGTAATATACTAATAGTTGGGAACTTTAATACCCCACTCTCAACAATGGATAGATCATCCAGATAGAGAGTCAATAGGAAATAAGTTTGAGCAACAATGTAGGCCAAATAGACCTAACAGAAATACACATAAATATACATTCTATCCAACAACAGCAGAATATACATTCTTCTCAAGTGTACATGGAACATTTTCTAGGACAGACCATATGTTAGGCCACAAAACAAGTCTTAGCAAATTCAGCAAGACTAAATTCATACCAAGTATCTTTGACCACAATGGCATGAAACTAGAAATGAACAACAACAACAACAACAACAACAACAGCAACAACAACAACACTGGGAAATTGGTAAATGCATGGAAGTTAACACTCTCCTGAACAATCAATGGATCAAAAAAGAAATTAAAGGGGAAATAGAATTTCTCGAGACAAACTAAAATGGAAACATTAGATACTATAAATTATGGGATGCTGCATAACATTTCTAGCAATAAACTCCTACATTAAGAAGCAAGAAAGATCCCAAATAAGTAACTTAACTTTATGCTTTAAGGAACTAAAAAAGAAGAAAAACTAAGTCCTCATTTAGCTAAAGAAAGGAAATAATAAAGATTATAGTAGAAATAAATGAAATAGAGAACAGTAAAACAAAAGAGTAACCAAACTAAGAGTTGGTTCTTATAAAAGATAAAGTTGACACATCCTTATCTAGACTAACCAAGGAACAAAGAGAAAGGACTTAGTCAATAAAATTACAAATGAAAAAAGGAGACATTGCAACTGATACTTCAGAAATTAAACGTGTCATAACATGTTACCATGAACAATGATATCCAACAAACTGGGCAACCTAAAAGAAATAGAAAAATTCTTGAAAACATAAAAGTTACCAAAACTGATTTGGGAAGAAATAGAAAATCTAAATAGAACAATTCTAGTAAGGAGATTGAATCAGTAATCAAAGATCTCCCACTGAAGAAAAGACCAGGACCCTAGATGGTGACTTTTATCCAACATTTAAAAAAGAATTAACACCAGTCCTTCTCAAACTCTTTCAAAAATTGAAAAGAAAGCAACAATTCCTAACTTATTTTAGGAAGCATTGCCTTGACACCAAAACCAAGAAAGTATACTACAAGAAAAAAAAATACAGACCAATATCTGTGATGAATATAGATATAAAAATTCTCAATAAAATACTAGCAAACCAAATTCAGTGATACATTAAAAAGTTTATTCACCAGGATTGAGTGGGATTTATCCCACAGATATAAGACTAGTTTAAAATATGCAAATCAATTGTGTGATATACCGCATTAATAGAATGACAGAAAAGAATCATGATCATCTCAATAGACACAGAAAAAGCATTTGACAAAATTCAATATCCATTCATGATAAAAGCCTAAACAAATTAAGCATAGAAGGAATATATCTCAACATAATGGCATGTATGACAAGCTCACAGCTAACATCATGCTTAATGGTGGAAGACTGAAAGATTTTCCTCTAAGATCCAGGAACAAGACAAGAGTGCCCACTGCCACTATTCCTCTCCTACAGAATACAGGAAATCTTAGCTAGTGCAATCAGGCAAGAAAATAAATGAAAGTTATCAGAATTGGAAACGGAAAAGTAAAATTGTTTCTTTTGAAGATGACATGATTTTATGTGTAGAAAATCCTAAAGACCCTATGAAAAAAACTGTTAGATGTAATCAATGAATTCAGTAAATTTGGAGAATACTAAATTAACATAGAAAATCAATAGCACTTCTATACACTAACAATGACATTTCTGAAAAAGAAATCAGTCTTATTTACACTATCAAACAATAAAATATCTAGAAATAAATTTGAGGTAAAAGATCTCTATTCTGAAAACTGTGAAATATTGGTAAAAGAAACTGAAGAAAACCTGTAAGTCAAAAGATATCCTGTGTTTGTGGACTGGATCAGAAGAATTAATTATTGGATAATCAGAAGAATTAATATTGCTAAAATGTCAGTACTGCCCCCAAACATCTATAGATTCAGCATCATCCCTATGAAGATTCCAATAATGCACTTTAAAGAAGTAGGGGGAAAAAAAAACTTCTAACCCCAAATCCTGAGAAAGAAGAATAAAGCAGTAGGCATCACACTTCCTAATTTTGAGTTATACTAGAAAGCTGTAATCAACCAAATTATATGGTATTGGCATAAAAACAGACAAATAGACCAATGCAACAAAATTGAAAGCCCAGAAATAAACCAAAGCATATATGGTCAACTAATATTTGATGAGGGAGCCAAGAATGTTCAATGGAGAAAGAATATTTAGTTTCTTCAATAAATAGAATAATTGGATATTTCATGTGAAAGAATGAAACTGGACCCATATCTGATGCCAGTCACAAAAACTAACTCAAAATGGATTAAAGAGTTAGAAGACCTGAAACTATGGAACTCCTAGAAGAAAACATAGGAATAAACACCCTTGAAAAGGTCTTGGTAATGATTTTTTGGATATGACACCTAAAGCACAAGCAACAAAATAAAAAATAAGCAGAACACCAAGGAAAAAAGATTTTGTACAGAAAAGGAAATTATCAACAAAGTGAAAAGACAACAACAGAATGGGGAAAAATATTTACAAAATATGTATCTGATAAGGAGTTAATATCCAAAATATATAAAGAACCCATACAACTCAATAGTAGAAAGCTAAATAACCCAATTATAAAATGGGCAAAGGACCTGAACAGACATTTCTCCAAAGATACATAAAAGACCAACAAGTACATAAAAAGATGCACAACATCACTAGCCATTAGGGAAGTGCAGATTAAAACTACAATGAGATATTCCCTCACCCCTGTTAGAATGACCAACATCTAAAAGACAATAGGTAACAAAAGAAGAGATCAGACTTCAGGGTACCATTGACAGAGGGAATGGGGATGTGGGGGAACTAGAGGAAGGTGGTCAGAAGGTACAGATTTCCAGTTATAGGTTAAATAAATCGTTGAGATATAATGTACAACATCAGGACTGTAACTAATGCTGCTGTATGTTATATAGAAAAATCAATACGAGTTCATCCTAAGAATGTGCATCACAAAGAAAAAAAATTTTTACCTTTCTTTTTATTTTATCTGTGTAAGGAGATGTATGTTTGCTAAAACTATTGTGGTAACCATTTCACAATAGAAGTAAATCACACCATCATGCTGGATATTTTGATATTATATAGTCACATATGTCAGGTTTTTCTCAATTAAACTGGGAGAAAAAGAAAAAAATGAAAGAGCAGAGTTCACTTCAGATGCTATAGACATTAAAAGGATAATGACTGGGGCGCCTGGGTGGCTCAGCGGGTTAAAGCCTCTGCCTTCAGCTCAGGTCATGATCCCAGGGTCCTGGGATCGAGCCCCGCTTCGGGCTCTCTGCTTGGCTGGGAGCCTGCTTCCTCCTCTCTCTCTCTCTGCCTACTTGTAATCTCTATCTGTCAAATAAATAAATCTTAAAAAAAAAAAAAGGATAATGACTATTGTGTACAACTTTATGCCAATAAATTTGGTGACTTAGGTGAAATGGACAAATTTGTTGGAAAACACAATTTAACAAAACTGTTACAACAAATTAAAATTTTCACGTTTTTTAAAGAAGTTAAATTTTTAATTTAAAATTCTCCCTAAAAGAAAGCCCTAGGTCCCAGCAGCTTCACATGGAATCCTTTCAGTTCTAAGGAAGTAGTAGTAGTAATCCTGTACAAATTATTTCAGAGAGAGTATTTCCCACACTTATTTTATGAGGCCAGGATAACCACACTCCAAAACCAGACAGAGACATTAGAAGAAAAGAAAATTATAGACTAATGTTCCTCGTGATTAAAGACACACACAAAAATATATTAGCAAGGAGAATCCACAAGACATAAAAAGAAATTAATCATTAGCAAGTGGGCTTCATTCCAGAAATGACTAAAACTCTCAGCCAACTAAGAATAAAATAAAACTTCCTTAATCTGATAAAATGCATTTTTGGAAAACCTACAATTAACATATTGAATAGTGAAATATTGAATGTTTTCTCCTTGAGATAGGAACAAGGAAAGAATATCAGCTTTTCCAACTTTTATTCATACTAGATATACAATAAGGCATGAAAAATTGAAAGACATAAAGAAGTTAAATATACTCTTTCCTTATCATCAGTTAATTGAGCAGCTAGATATTTGTTAAAATGAAATGAATGCAGATGTCTACAAAAACTTTTTACATCTATATGCATAGTGCCATTATTCTTAATAGCCCCAAAAGAGAATAGATAAACAAACTATGCATGTTCATACACTTGAGTTCTACTCAGCAATAAAAAGAAATACACTAGTGACATATGGGAAACCATGAGTAGATCTCAAACAAAATTATGCTCAGTGAATGAAGCCAGATGCAAAAGATTACATGCATGCGTATGAAGTTTTAAAACAGGCAAAGTTCATCTGTGGTAATAAGGACAGAACAGTTGCTGCTTCTGGCAGCAGGAGAGTGGGGAGGGGGGAATGGTAAGATAGTTGGAAGTGACGCGTGGGCACTTGCTGGCATGATGGAAATGTTTTATGTTTGATTGAGGTTGGGTTGCAGTGATGTATATACATTTGTTAAAATTAATCAAACTTTAAGTTAGATCTGCTCTTTTCACTCTAAGTTGTACTTTAATGTAAAAAATAAACTTGGACTTTACAGTAACTAGCATTGCATCTCAAAAAGTCCCTTACTTTAGAGGCACCTGAATAGCTCAGTCGGTTAAGCATCAGACTCTTGATTTCGGCTCAGGTCATAATCTCAGGGTTGTGAGATTGAGCCCCAAGTCAGGCTCTGTCCTGGACATGGAGACTTCTTTAGATTCTCTCTCTCCCTCTGCCCCTCTCCCTTTCCCACCCTCTCTTAAAAAAAAAATCTATAACTTTATATCTTATATTTCATTTGTAAATTGAATCAGTGTGATGTAAGTGAAGCTGTCCTCTAGTATTATAAAACAATGTAAGGTATTAGGCTGCAAGTATAGGTATGTATAGAAATTAAATTTCATTTGAGTTTCAGGCATACCTAAGTGTATAGAACATTTCATACCTATCAGCTAACATACAAATTTATTGATCTGTTAGTGAGACAATGACAGGTTTGTTAAAATCCTTTCTAAAATGATGATGATTAATTCAAGTCTAGATCTATGTATATTATAAAAGATAATCAGAATTTCACAAGTTTTATGTTTATAAACACTGAGCAGTGAGATGATGTGGCCTTTTGATTTGAATAAAAATTGTGAAAGCTTATTTTTAATTATTTTACTGATTTTTTCCAAAAAGTACAATTCACTGAAGTACATGAGATTAAATAGTAATAAAACATACTAGCAAACTCTGAAAGCTGTGAAAGTTTGTTTAATATAGTCCTCTTAATCATTAAATTAAAAAAAAAACACACCATTTGAAAAATCCTTGTGAAACTTTGCATTCTTAGTACTGTGCCAAAACATTACTTCGAGAGGAAATTGAAATGACAGTTTAGAGTATTTCTTTATTGAAATATATAGTCAAAGCTGAACAAAAGATTTAAGAAATAATATTAAATTCCCTGTTTCTCAGAGATCAAATTATGGTCCTCATTCTCTATTGGTTATGGTTAACCATAACCAATGGTTATGGTTACCTATATGGTATGCTTAAGTTTTAATTATGCCCAATTTGTGCCTAAAATTATCATGAGGGATGGAAATGCTCTTAACACTTTACAGAGCTCTTCACTATCATTGAAGCTACATGAACACTCTTCGTTGTGAATGTGCTAAAATGTGGCTGCAGCAGAGGATAGAGTGGGCAGTGATGAGAAGCAGCAATCTAATAATGGTCCAGCATCTCTCTGTTTTATGATTTGGGGGGTGAACTAATTGTTCATCTCCAGTCATTGACCTTCTAAACTATGTTCATCTATCTATAAAATGTCTTTAACCTCATCATCCAGGAACTCTATAATGCAAAAATTGTCTGTTAAGTATCAGATCATTTTCTTTGCATGGCATGGATGTGAATACTGGTCCTGGTTCACACTGAGGATTGTTGCTTGTAAAGGGAAATTGTATTTGGCCTCATTTAAGCACTAATACTTGTGGTTTTCCCGATTTTAGTATAGCAGAAATAACACAAATTTCCAAATCTTTACAATTATCACCTGGTCTGAGGGATGAAATGTTATCTTTCTTAGCAGTGTTTAGTTGTAGCCAAAAGATTCTTCAGAGAAGTTTTTGGGTTATCAAAATTGTTTCCAGAATTTAGAGAATTTGGCAGAGGGAGTGGGCAGGGAATCTCTCTATTTTGAAATAACTGGGGAGGCTTCTGTATATAGTATTATACATTTATGAAGTAATTAGTCTCTGGTTCTGAAAACAAACCAAAAAAAATCAAGGAAACTGGATTTGTATTTGTGCTCTGTCCTTCACACAACCCCCAAATAATGGGGTATGTTTTGTATGTGTGATATAAAATGTTGTCTTAAGATATAAACAGGCAGAGAATAAAATCCTGGTTGCTACAATTGTATACAATGTTAGAAGTTATGACAGCTGGTGTCTTTAGTATCAACAGTATTAAATTATCTTGAAAATAAGAGCATATATACATATCTTTGTGTATATATTTATATATAGCAATATATATTTTTATATAGATAGGGAGAAAGATAATTATTAGAATATTTTTTTAAAACACACGTTCTTTCTTCCTAAGCTAACAAAGTAAAGAGAACAGGAAAATGAGACTGAGAAAGCAGTTAGGTGACATGCTGAAAGTCACAGATCTCATTAGCAAAAGGAAATGAGTCTGGGTCCCCTGATATCCACGCCCCAGTTGTTGTTTCCATATAACCAGATTATCATCATACATATAGTATGAATAATCTATCATTTCCATTTTGAATTTTTTTAACCCAAGACATTATTTTTAAAAATTACCTTATATTTTCTATAATTATGTCCTCTATCATTTGTTGTCAGTAATTGAGTTGTTGGTCCATGGTTAATAAAAAAAAATGATCTGTATGAATTCTACATATTAGAATGTATTGAGTTATTATTCATTACTCCAATTATGTATTAATTATTACACATAGAAGCACACGACTATTAAGTTTAGCCATGTTCAATATGTTACCCGGATCCTCTATATTCTTACTTATCGACATGTTTGATTGGTGTAGCTGATTGGCTCTGCAGCATCAATTCCATTTGCCTACCAATTATCTTCCCAAGACAGATTCTTTTACTCCCAGTCTCCTCCAAGTGGTTTGGCTGAGGTTGACTTTTACCCCTGTTACCATGGGCAGGCCATCTGTCCTGAATAGCTCAGGCCTGTAAGTGAGTGAACTCTCGGGCTCATGCAGCAGCTACCAGAGGTCTCTGATGCCAGATGTTTGTTGAAGAGAATCTGAGACCTGTAGCAGTTGCAGTTTTTGACCCCTCAAGGTCAAAACTGATTGAAGTGTCACCATTTGGATCCTGAAGGTGAAACTTCAGTTAATATGAAAGATTATAGAGAAAACTGGAAAGAAACATCCTGCCATGAAGTCCTGCTATTTGCCATTTAGGGTTTTTTTTTTTTTTTTTTGGTTTGTTTGTTTGTTTGTTATTCCTCCACTACCATGATTTTCACTTCAGAGGCTTAATTCCCTTTCATAGCAGTCTGGGGTTTGCTTCCTTGTTTGTCTGGGGGACTTTTCCTTTTGTTGTTGGTTTGGGTTTGGGGTTTTGTTTTGTTTTGTTTTGTTTTGTTTTCTTTGAGTGTAGTTGACACACAATGAGAGTCTTTTTATTGTGTGGCTATGACAACGCTTTGAATTTCTCTGAGGATAATAATAGCACTCTTTTTAAAGTTCCCTTTTACCTTTTACATCAACATTTTCATTTGGGATTTGTTCAGAATGATGATTTCCCCCCAAATGCCTGGGATCTTGGGTTTATTAATATTTATAATACTATTAAATAGATGCAGGCTCCCTAACACAAACGAAAAACTCTCTTCTTCTTGCAAGGAATGATCACAGAAAGTGCTGACTCTAGTTTGTGAGGACAGAGTTGCTGGTCCTTGGGGTCTAGAGTTTGCTCTCTAGGTCACCTCTTGTCCTCCATGATGATTGCCATGATGACTGTCTGAGGGCACTGCCCAGCTTTTCTTTTTACTTCCGTCTTAATTCTGAGAGTTTCTTTCAACAAATCTCACTTTACTGAGTGAGTTCTAATAATAGCTTTTTCTTAGAGAAAAACATTGCAACCAGAAACTGAGATCAGGAATATTGGGACAAATATTCCACAGCCTTTAAATTATCATGCTTACTAGAGGACACCTCACTGCTATTCCAAGACCCATTCCTGATCTTAGGTTTATTATTATTATTATTATTTTCTGTTGGGTTGATCTATTTTTGCAGAAATCTTCTCCTCTTCAACTATGTTTGGTTTCATGGTTCATCTGTTTCCAGCCATTCTCCTTTTTCTAGAAATTCTTCCGTTTCAGCTATGTTGATGGTAGCATTTCTATGACACCAGATTTATTCTTATTTGTGTGTTTCTTCTTTCATTTTAATGGGTTTTGTCAAAAGAAGCAAGGTAAAGATTTGTGCTTGGTCAGCCATTTTAGAATGAAAAATCTTCCAAATTGTCTGTTTAGTACAATTGTCACTAATCATTTTTATCCTATTTAATATACTTTTTCTACTAGAAAAGTATGATCTTAAGTTGTAGTGATTTCTTAATCTATAAGGTAATTTAAGAATAGGTATTTACCTCACAGTTTTGCAACTCTTTGCTATTAGGGTCTTTGGCTATTCAGTCACTGACATAAAAGTAATACTTACTACACATACAAGTATTCCCTCATGGATTCAGTCTTCAGGTCAGTAAGGAAACCTGAGAGTCAACTTCAGGCAATGGTGCTTGTCAATCTTCCTTACCCAGGGATTTCCAGAATTTCAAATTGGGGTTTGAGGAAAGGAAGGTAATCAAAGCTGGCAATTGTCAAGCTTGTCTTCCACATCTCTCCAAATCGCAGTGATACATGGAGAGAGAACTGTGCTTACCACCAGGAACATGAAAGTGAGGTGTGAAATTCTCCTCCTCCACTTCTCACTCATGGACCATTACCTTCTCAGGAGTCACCAGTCTTAGGTGAGGGATACATTTCCTCCCTTTTCCGTAGAAAACTATTGGACATCCGTACTCTGAGAAATTTCAATGAAAAAAAAAAAAAGTTTGTTAGAAATCAGACCGTCTCAAGGTTTGTCAGTCTCAATTTCCTCTACCAGTTAGGCTTTTTATCTCTAAGGGTAAAAAGAAAATAAATATTGCCTTACTGAAACTGGTACCAGCTTTCATTTATATTTAGATGATTAACTTCCTGCATGACTAACGAATGTGAAGTAGAAGACCTAATGCTGTTTTGGCTATTTAAAACATTTCAGTTTAGGAGGGGAAGAAAAGTGGGATAAACTGACTTTATGTAGCTACTGATTTCAGGAATATCACTGTATAATAAGGACCAAGAGATAAATGAAATCTGTGTGCTGTAATGCATTCAAAATGCTTTTTTCTTATTTTTTTCTTTTTCTTTCTTTGTTTCTTTTTTTTTTTTTTTTCGTAACAGATGCACTGTTTTTATGAGATGACCACTAGTTGTAACACCAAGGTTATATAGCTTGGAATGACATCCTTTCTAATTTGTGTAAATTTAGCCACTGGAAAGAAGGTTAATTGAAGGTAAAATCATAATGACATAATATCCCTGTGTGAGGCTTATTTTACAAAAGTAAATTCACTAGCATAAAAAACTGTCCAAAAAAACAGTGACATGAGTTCTTAAGGGCTTAGTGTGACATAAAGTGTTTTAGTAAGGGGAATACAGTTGAAATCCTTCTTCTCTACTAAGAGAAAATAATTTTCCAAAATAATGCTACACCTGATGATATTTTTAAGGGCCAAAAGAATTGACATTTGATGGTTGTGGCTAGTCAGTTTAGTGTAAATTAAGGACAAGGATGCAGATTTCATTCCCAAACAGATGTCTTCCCCCCTCCCCTAGACAGATGTCTTAATTGGTTACTGGTTTATGAAAACAAACTCTAATCATGTGCCAAATCAGTGTTCTCAGAAACATGAACCCAGAAGAACTTATCAACACAAACAACTAAAAGCATAAGGGTTTAAGGGTATAAAAATATTGCAATATTTTGTTTTCTGTAGGTCAGGATAACAAGCTCAATTAGCCACATGGGGAGGGTTTCTATATAGAGTCTTATTTCCATTATGGCTTTAGTATTTTAGAGAAAATACTAACAAAGGTATGCATTTAAGAAATTACTAAACTGGATAGTGGTAGAACTGGCTGGCCACTTAGCAGTTTGTTTTTAATATTTTCCGTTGTTTTCACTTACTGAGAAGTTGACTAGGTATTAACTAGTCCAGCTCTCAAATGTATTAACTCTTGTCTGCTGAGGGAAATCAGTTTTAGGCCAGTGAAAAAAACATTGATGGCGAAACATAAGGAAGCACAAAAGATTCAAATTGATACCATGACAACCATTAGTGTCTAATAGGGATTGACAGAATTAAATAGTGTTCTCTGTAAGCCAAATTCTCATTGATAACTCGTCAAGGTCACTTGACACTTCTGCTGTAGATGAAGAAGTAAATAGAGATCCAAAGAAAAATGACAATAAGATCCAAAGAAAAGTGACACCTCTTTATGACCGAATATATTGGGCTAGGCAGCACAGTAATCGCTTGGAAAAGATAGGGAGACCTTTCAGCTGCTAACAAAGCTGGGCTGTCTGATTATTAATACACATACACACAAAAACCTTTCTCTTATAATACTATACATTGGGTTCTTTTATTTAAGAATATATGTTTTAAATATATATATTTAAGTATATATTTAAATTATAAACTAAATTACAATAGCATAGATATAATACAGCTCTTTCCCTACTAAATTCATTTTGGCTTCCCGTTTTTTTCATATGCTATGCCTTTTGATAAATTCAATTGTATTCACTCAAGTTTGCATTCTTTCTTCAATTACTACTTCTCAATTATTTTCTGTCAAGCATTAGGCATGTATCTACTTCAATATCATGAAGAATTCAAAGTTCACATTGGACCATGCATCTATAATATATGTTTATATATCCAGAGAAAGAAAAATAATTTCTAGGGGTTTTGGGAAAAAAAGGGCAACTGGATTTTTTTAAAAAGATGTATTTATTTATTCTAGAGAGAGAGAAAGATACAAGCACAAGGAGCAGAGGGAGAGAGAGAGAGGGAATCCCAAGCTGACTGCAGTGAGCACAGAGCCAGCGTGAGGTTCAATCTCACGACCTTCAGATCACAACCTGAACCAAAACCACGAGTCAGATGCTTAACCAACTGTGCCACCCAGAAGCCCCAAAGTAACCGGAGTTTTTAAAGTCCATGTTTATTTCCCAACCAATTAAGATCCTCTGGTTTACTCTTTGTGAAAAGATATGTGTATAAAGAGGTAAAAATGAAGATAAAGAGAATTAATAATAGGAATTTCAAGCCTGATGATGCAAATGCTGCTAGCAACCGCTAACTGTAGTGAGGACCTATTACATGCCCGGCTCTGTTCTAAAAGCTTTACATGTATTACCTTATTTAACCCTTCTAATAACCCAGAGAAGCAGCTTCACTCATTATTCCCACTTACAGATGAGAACAGAAACTCAAGGACACAGGACACAGATTTAAGAAGTGGCAGAATTGAAGCCAGGCACCAGACTCCATAACCTTTGCCCAAAACCATTAAGTTTTGCTGTCAGTTAAGTATGCTTTCCTTTGATTACTTATATCGATATCTATACTTCAGAAATTTACCTTAAATCTCATATCTTCCACAAAATCATTCTTTTCATTCCTTATAGCCAATTTTCTCTGAATTCCTGTGCTTTTTTATCCTTATTAGAATAATGACATTTTCTTTTTTGTGTCCTCACCTCTACCCCAGGTTTCTCTCTCCTTTCTGACCCTTTATCCACCCTGAACAGCATGAGCCAGATGGAAAAGAACATAGACAAACTTAATTCATAGATGTTGATGGTGTTCCCTTAACACCTTATTTATAGGTATCTGTAGCAAAAATCTGACAGAAAGAAAAAAAAAGAAAAGAAACCTGTAAGTTTCGGTAAGAAACATGCTTCTCTTACTACTTATTCTCAATTAACAAAATTTAAATACCATTTGGATGGCAGATATTGCTCTCATTTCAAACATTTAATACTTCTGTAAATCTATTTTTTGAACTAATTTTATGCCTAATAATCATTCTGCGTGAGTACCAGTAACCCATGTCGCATGACATCCTAGCTCTGCTGGAAAGCTGCTTTCTCTGAGAAATGGTTGGCAAGAACCAAATTTATTCTGTGCAAATTGTTTTTATAGCAGCCTGATGTTCTTCAATCTTTTCTTAAATTGAACATTGGTAAGATACAATGTAAACTGCCTTGCAGCTACATTGGATTTGCCATGCTAGCTCTCCACACTTGAAATTAGATTGATGTTTCATTTTACACAAAGAATATTTTAAATAGCTCAGAGTATACCAATATACTACACACATTACATATTTCTTCATTATTTTAATATTTCTTCAGTTTCCTTCTGTGTGTGTGTGTGTGTGTGTGTGTGTGTGTTAACCAGAAAGCAATTTGATTACTCTCTTGGGTCAGGAGAGCAACTCATATTTTCAATGAGCACTCAGCGACAGGTTTTCCCAGAATGTACTTCGAAATCACAGCTCAGACAGCGATTCTTTGGAGCTAATTAGAGGGTAGTTAAATCACAGAGTCGAAGTTAGAATCTTAAATGATAACTCTAATTTATGGGTATATTTTATCGAAATAAAAGTACTGGAGGATCAAAAATATTAGTGGAAACACTTTTTCTCTGAGATACTTTTGAAGGCAGCAGTTTTCTTAGTAGAGTTTGCCAATGATTATCAATTCATCTCCTTAAGCACGTAATTCAATCTTTTCAATGCGTACTGTGGCAGTGCGGATGAGCTCTTGATTCTCTTCTATTTATTGCAGTAAATGTAGCAGTGACCTTAATGAAACATCTATTAAGACAGAAATGTCAGTGTCATACTTTTAAAGATGGACTGAAGCGTAAAAGTTTCAAAGGTCAACATGATATTTTGAAGTGGGTCAAACAATTACTAAGTTTTAAAAGAATATAACTGAAATCCCTTTTTAATTTGGTACATTTTATTTTAATTTTTTTAAATAGGATAGGCAAGAATGGCCAAAGTGTAGAAAGTATTGACACTGATCCACCTGTACTTTTACCTGACTGTATAAGATTTACTTTCTTTTTTAAGATTGTTTTATTTATTTATTTGACAGAGAGAGAGATCATAAGCAGGCAGAGAGGGGGAAGCAGGCCCCCTGCTGAGCAGAGAGCCCAATTCCGGGCTCGATCCCAGGACCCTGGGATGATGACCTGAGCCGAAGGCAGAGGCTTAACCCACTGAGCCATCCAGGCACCCCTAAGATTTACTTTCTTATGTACATCGTTATATCCTATTGGTAAACTGAAAATAGAAAATATAGTTAGCTGACATTGGCCTTCTTGATACATATAAT
Organism: Meles meles; assembly: GCF_922984935.1. Lineage (NCBI taxonomy): Eukaryota > Metazoa > Chordata > Mammalia > Carnivora > Mustelidae > Meles > Meles meles. Next base: position 76,562,171 of record NC_060074.1, read on the forward strand.
CAGCACTTTGGTAATAAAAAAATCACATTGTCTCAGAAAATTTAGTTGTTTGGGTAAATCTGATGAGTGGATTCCTTTGGGACTAATGAGCTGAATTAAATTAAGTGGATACTTTTGAATTCTTTATGTCATAGCAGTCTCAACATGAAAGAAGCTGTAAAGTTAATTCAATCATAAGTTCTAAGAGCCTGCTGTGTTCATGGTTCCCTGTTAGGCTTTGTGGAGATGAGAAATATTTAGAACACTCTATTCCTGTCTTCAAGGAGTTTACAACCCAGCAGGAAAAATAAGAGACAATAACAACAACAACAACAACAAAATATATATATATATAAAGTACATATACTTTAACGTCTGACCCACTAAAGAGATGATTCTGTGTCATCTAAACAAATGGTTCTCTAGTCACTGACCACTCCAGCTAAGGACCTACCTCAGTGCTGTCTATTCTTTTGTAACTTTGAAATGTAATTAGAAAATTCTTCATTGCACTGAGCTAAAATCTGTTTCTTTGTGGATTCTCCACCCGCTCCCCCGCTGCCAATTCATTTTCGTTCTGCTCTTTTGAATCAAGAGCAATCTACTCCCTCTTTTGTAGGATAATCTTTTAAATATCTGAAGACTCCCCATGTCCCCATTTTGGTTCAGTTTACTTCAACAAATACCTTTATTTATTTCTTCTAACCAAATGTCTCTAGTTTTTTTTTTTTCTTAAGTCTTTTTATGTAACAATATTTTGAGACACTTCTGCCCTCCCCTCCATCTTACCCCATTTGTCTTGTTTGGGTTTGGAGGAAAAGCTCATGTGGTTTGGCGATAAAAACAATTAGTACAATAGCATGATACAGACCAGCTGTGTATTTGAAGTTGGACTGCACTCAGCACAGAATGCCATGGCAAATCACAATGTGTGAAGGCTTGATAATCTTAAAGAATTATTCTTGTGAGTTCAGTTTTTCAAAAACTTAAAAAGTCAGCTCTGTCAGTGTTCACAATGTAGATGTTGGGGGTGGGGGGTTGCTGCCGCTGGAAAGAGCCAAGTGGAGTTCTGCACACTGCTGACACACAGACCTTGCCCCTTTCATTTTAAGCTGCAGTCACCACGGAAGAATCTGTTTCATTTCCTCACAATCTGTTTGACACCTTTAGTCAAAGAATCACCCTATCCCCATACTTCATGCCATATTGTTCTGTGTCTCAGCGATGCTTCCAATTCATTCCCAGCTCTGCCATGCCACTGGAAGCTGGGCCGCAGTGTCTTTAGAAAGCTGCTCAGTTCAACCTGTTCTTCAGCTGCCGTTTGGACTCCTGCTGGTCTGTGTTATGTGTCTCCCACGGGGGAGAGGTACACAACCACAATGGCTGTGTATTTTATACTGACTGCTTCAGGATCTTTTTGGAAATCCCAGATTGCCTCATTTTATGCTAATTTTTGTTGGCTGATGACATTAACGAGATTCAAGGAAACTGCTGCAGCATCAGGGTATGTCAGAGACATAGCAGGTATCCTGAAGATCAGACACAACCACAGCACAGACACACGTTTGGGTCTGTCCCAAGGGATCTGATTTTTTTTTTAATTAATCTATCCCTTTTTATTTCCTTGTCAATTAGCACAGCTCGACAAACCTGCTTTCAGACCATAGAATTCAGAGATAGCTTTGGACTCTTTAATGCTCAGCATATTCTTAGGTCTCAGAAAGTTATTTTTGTGCTATTTTATTCAGGTTTATCATAAACAACAGCACTAAGGATGAAAACAAATTCCTATTAAAAGTCATGGAACATGTTATGCCCTAAAACAGGACTTTCTGACCAACGACCCTTTCCTCATTTTTCTTGAAGGACTTCTTGCTCATGTTCCAAGACATCCTTCTTTCCCGGGGTTCTTTTCAGATCAATGCAGGATGGTGAGGACATAGGTGTGGGGAAACCGGAGTTTGGAATTCCACCCCAGCTCTATTGCTAATTCCTTTGAACATGTGGAACGGGGATGATAACACTGATTTCAGAGAGTTATGCATATTTGTTAAATGCATGTAAAGTGAAGGCCTGAATGTGTGCTGTCCTGGCTTTCTACTCCTAAACCAATTCCTGCTCTCCTTTTCTGATGAGACCTTGTCCCATGCATCATCAGAATCATTTATGTATTTGTTTAGCATCCTGATGGCAGATCCTGTCTCTTTCGCTCTTAGATATCCAGCCATGAATAGTGCAAAACTCTTAGTAAATCCACCCATCTTGAAATGAGGGCCTTGCTTAAACTATGAGTCTTCTGTGTTTGGTTTACCAACTAGAGACACAGAGCTAGGCTCAGAACTGATGATAAAATGCTAGAGAAAAAACTCAGTTATGTAGCTGTCATTTCCCCTCTCCAACCTTCCTTTACATAATCAGATGAATTTGGAAAAGTCTGGTTCAATCATGGTTAAAAATATGTTTTGGTTAAAAGACTTTCCAGCATTTTTAATATGCCAATATGGTTTTTATAGACACAGAAAATTAACATGGAGGAGAAAGGTTTTTGAGTTTTAAAAATAGAATTAACCTTAGACAATTGTAAGAACTTGTTTTCATTAAATAGCTATTTACTAGACCCACCATCACTATTAGGGGCATCATTACTAAGTATCTAAGTTATTTATTTTGGTATTTTTAATTAAATATTTTCTTCTCTTTTTTATAGACCATGGTTATCTCTTCATAGAGTAAGCCTGCCTGCCTACACCTTAAAGGCCAGGAAAAAAGGGGCACTTGGGTGGCTCAGTCCATTAAGCATCTGCCTTTGGCTCAGGTTGTGATCCCAGGGTCCTGGGGTCAAGCCCAGCATTGCGCTTCTTACTCAGTGGGGAGCCTGCTTCTCCCTCTCAGTGGGGAGCCTGCTGCTCCCTCTCCCTCTGCCCATCCCCTCTGCTCATTTTTTCCCTCTCTCTTTCTCTCTCATGTGAGCAAATAAATAAAAATCTTTAAAAAGAAAAAATAAAAAAACAGCAGTCTGCATTCTCTTGAACTCATATCCTGATGAAGTACTCTTATAGGTGCTCTGTGTAGAAACTGTGAGCCATCAAAAAGGATATTTATTCATGAGAGAGAGTGAGCCATCAGAGGCTATTAACTATTTGGGGGACTACCTCTCTGAAAATCTAAGAAAAGCTGTGGACACTCCCTCTTAGAAAAATGAAAATGATGTGTTTATATATAACTACAGTGTTCACAAGAACCATAGATTTCATAACTCAACTCTCTAGGATGTAAAAATTCCATGTTAAAATTCCAAAAGAACCTATTACCTTTTCTCATTTATGTGAGCCTCAGAGGAGAATAGGGTCATTTTCCATTCAAGGAAAGAAAAATAACCAAAGAAATGAACTGACAGAAACAGAATCTCAGAAGAGATAAAGATATGCTAGGTGTTCAGATTCTCTAGTGAGTATATCCCAGGAAAAGAGTCAGATTTCTCAGGATGGATCTTGGCAAAAGATATAAAAGATAACTGGAATCATGCTTGAGGAGTGCGGTGAGTGGATTTGCTTACACACAGCTTCCGATTTGGGTCTCTGAAATGGGTATTGTTTATTCAGTGCATATCTACCTGTCCAGCATCAATTTCCCTTTCTTTTGATAATAATATCCTGCCTTTCTCTTTATTTATTCAACAGAGAGAGACACAATGAGAGAGGGAACACAAGCAAGGGGAACGGTAGAGGGAGAGCAGGGAGCCTGATGTGAGGCTCGATCCCAGGATGCTAGGATTATGACCTGAGCCAGAGGCAGATGCATAATGGCTGAGCCACTGAGGAGGCAATCTTCTCTAACTCATTTTTTGGGGGATTCAGGTATAGCTGAAGTCGAAAGTCTGGCACATCATTTGAAATTGGCTTCTCAGTTTGTTCTATCTCCTGCCTATGGTGATTGGTTTAGAGAAAGCTCTGTGAGTTAGTTTGGAGACTTATGCTCAACTTGCAGGAAAAAAGAACCCTTCTCAGGGCAGCTGGGCTGATAGGAGTTAGGCACAGAGCTGCTAGTGGTTTGTCACCATGAGGGGAAATCACATCTGATGGTGGGGACAATAGAGAGTAGAGGTCTAGGAGATAGAGACCCACCCTGAAGGGACCCTAACTAGCTGTGTGGGGCAGCTTCTATTTGCCTTTTAGAGTAAATGACTTCTGGCTTCCAGATGAGGTGAGGCCCTGAGGAGGCGCAGCAATAGGAGGAGCAGTGGTCTGATCCTTTGGATCCCTCTGTAGGACTGTCTCAGGCTGACTTGCCAGGGCTCTTCTTTCCAGACATTCCTAAACTTCTCCCTCATCTCATATCATCAGTCTTAGAGGTGGTAACAGTTCTAGTCTTGGAAAACCTGGGTTGCTATACTAGCTCATTTTCATACACCTATATCGTAAATAAACTGTTCTCATTATTTTAATATGAGTATCTCAGCTGTTTCCTATTGAGATCCTCAATGCTCCACGAACCTTGCCTGAAATCAGCTCAGTCCTAGACATTTCACATACATGAGCACGGACATTTCGTTTTTCACTTAATCCATTTTGAGAAGTGTTTCTATCACTTGCAACCAGAAAGAGTCTTAAATAATACAATCTCTCTTAGCCCCCTTTTGCCACCTTGTGCATTCTACTTGGAAAATAATTGCTTTAGAAACAGGGAAAGACACATTATGAGAGTTAAAACTCACTCAGGTTGGAATGTAATTCTCAAACCAATCCATCATGTCACTCATGATCTATTAATTCTTGTCCTGTAGAATTAAAGCAACCCTACTGCCCACGTTAAAAAAAATATGACCTCTACTGCTTGCAGAATTTCAACCAAGTTCTTATTCACACAAGTTTCTAACACATAAAAAAGAAGTATGAATCAGACCAAAACATACTTCTTCCAATTAAAAGGTGTGAAAAGAGCAAAGAGAAATGGCCTTTTCTATTTACTCAACTCAGCAGCTGAGCAGTTCATTAGCAAATCCTGATTGCACGTAGGTCATAAGCTCCAGGAAAGTGAAGACTGTTTTATAAAGCAATCTTAGAAAGGCAACCTATAAGTCAAAAGTACTATTCCCTAGTGAGGTTTATTAATTGAATCATTTGTTTACAAAAGGTGAACGTGGCTCTAAGTGACACTACTGTTTGCATAGTGGTATCAATATTAGGAAAGCCTATGTGTAATGCATTAGTAATGTAGAAAAAGATGCTGCCTGAGTCAGGGGTATTTGCTTAGCACTTTGAAATCTAGGAATTTTAGCAACTCCCTGAGCATGAATTGATTTAGCTTATTAAGGTTAAAAATAGTCTTCAAAAATATTGCTAATGAGGACCAAGAAGTACCTGCCACCTCCTCCATACTTGGCAAAGACTTAAATCCTTGGTTGGATGCTAGAAGAGGTAGAAAAAAAAGAATTTGGTGTTTTCATCCCAGTTTTTACCTCTGTATGATTCTTCTTTAAGCAATATTAATTTTTACCGAAAGTGACTTCTGAAATGAAGACTGAACTTAATAATCATTGCCAGTACATTTTTTTCTCTTAATCCATGATTCCTTGCAGAGGATGTAGCAGGAGGAATAAATATACCTATTAAAGTTACAACTTAAAAAAAACGTAGTTTCACCTTATACCAATTCACTTATGAACTTTAATTTTGATCTGGAGTAAATCAGTTCTAAAATTGAATAAAAAGTTTAAGTATTTTGATTATTTGACTGTGGTCATGTTAAATTCTTTTCTCTCTGTATATATGGCTAGGTGCCCATTAAAAGATGTTTTTTCCCTTCCACAGTATACAAGTGGAGCTGGGAAGTTACACACTGGCCGGGGAGTGCATGTGACAGACATTGCTGCTAGGTATAAACATGTGACTAACTCACAATGCACTGTGAATGGAAAAGATGTGTGTTCTTCTGTACTGTCTTTTTAGAAACACACATGCCTCCTGTATGCTCCTTTTCTTCTCCTTAGAGAGCTAGATACAGATGATTACAATGCTCAGAGCCTTGAAAGAAAAGAAATCTGGGTCACCCCCTGAATTGCCAAGTGGAGGAGAGCTTCCCAATAGTTACATCAACTTTGGACTGTTTCATGAGTAAGAAATAAGATTTTTATTGCATCTGAACCATATGTTTTTGGCCTTTATGTTTTGAAATTTACAGTTAACTAAGACAATCTACCCTAACTAATACAGTATACTTTTTCAACCCAGTAACAGGGGGCCATCTAAATCTGACACTACTGGGTAGATAAAATTTCAACATAAGCAACAGAGCGTGTTTGGCTAACCAAACTAGAAGCAGACATTAAAAGTGTAGAAAATACTCTTCTTCCTCATTCCTTTTACATGTTCTGATTATATGTATGGGGGCATTTGTCTGGTAACTAAGGGAAAGGAGAGGAGTTCAAATGGAAGCAGGTGCTAATAGAACGTAGAGGATGATAAGAGGTCGGCACAAAGTCTGGATTTGAACCCTCATAAATGGAGGAGAGAGAACCAGAAACTAAGGTAAACCACAGGTTAGAAGCTTGACAAGATGAGGGACCCAAGTAATTCTCTTTGGGACCAAGGAAATAGGGCTTGGCCAAGAGTTTAAAAGAGAAAGTCAATCTTCCTACCTTTGTCCTGAGCTCAGCACTACAGAAGGACAGCTTTGGGATACTTAGGTACAGAATGCGTGACCCAGACATTGGCATTCTCACAATGAGCATTCACAGAGGGGGCAGTAATGAGGCTGAAAACAACACCCTCCCCAAGACATGATAAAAATCACTAACGTGTATTAATCATTTATCAGATATCAGACATTGTTCCAAATGTTTTAGGGATATCTCATTTATTCCTCATAACATGAGTCTGAGTGCTAATTGCTAGGAGGAAGGAAAGCAGTGTTCCCTGTTTGACACTTTAAGAAACTGAGGGATGTAGAGATTAAGAAATCTGCCAGCATCATGTGACTAGTAAGTGGAGGTATTAGAATTCCATTCCAGGCAATCCAAACTCAGAGCCTGAGCTTTTGATTGCTGTGGTATATATTTTTTTCCCAATCCACAGGGAATAGGTTACCCAGAAATGAGTGAGCCTATTACCAAAATAAGCATTCCAGTTGCATAAGAACAATAGAACCTTCTAGAAACAATTAGGAACACTTGGAGAGCGGGTGCTATACAGAATTTCAGATTTGTAGAGTCTTCAAATCATATTTTGTGCAAAAATATAAACATCACCTCCTTTGGTGGCCATAGTACAGTGAGTGCAAGGAACTTACAGCTTTTATTAACTCATCAGTTCCTCTCTAGTCATAGCCAATAGGATTGTGCCATAGATAGGTAAATGACATACACTTAAATTACTAGATGTTTATAATGGAGGAAATTATTATGGTTGCCACAGAGTATCATGGTATATATTTTTATTGTAAAACAAACTCTAGGCCACTTATATTTAATAGAATATTAGGGGAAAAGAAGAAAATTGTACATTATGACAGGGAAGGAAAAAATAGATCTCAACAGTGACCAATGATCTTACTCATTTAACTGTTCCTTTAGGGGTCGGGGTGACTTCATCCATGAATATCTTATTTATGTGAACATAAAGGACTAAAGGATCAATCTGGTCATATTCTTCTCATGGATAGTTAATTGCATGTGTTATTTCTCCTGATCCTATTTTTTCTGTCTCTGTAGTTGAAGGATTAAGCAATACAGTATTTCTTGCTACAGTGTTTTTCTTTTTCCTTTTCAACACTAGGAGGAATCACCCAAGGTATACTGAACCCTGGGCCTCTGTTTTGAACTTTGTGAATGACCGTGATGGTGACTGAAAGGACACTTGCCGCCCCATATTATTCTGCCTCTAAATTTCTCTAGGTGATTGGCCATTCTGGGCCTTCTATCCCAGCTCCCAAATATTACCAACAAGTTCTACTGTGAATAATTCTCCCTTAAAAGTCTTTGTGCTCTCTTAAGCTTCAGTGCTTGCCCCTTTCTAGTCTGCTTTCCACACCATAGCCACAATGATCTTTTTCTTGTAAAATATGTGTCACTAGTCACTCCCCTGCTGAAAGCTCTCCAGTCACTTCCCAGCACATCGAGAATAGGTATCCAGCAGTCTTATAAAACCTACCCCTGTTTTTTTTTTTTTTCTCCAACTTCATTGGCTTTCACTCACCCCTCACCCTTCCTGGGCCTCTGCTCCTACTCCTCTGGCCTCCCTTTCTCCAGTGTGCCAAACTTATTCTCAACTTGGCATGCTCATAGCTATCCTCTGGCAGCAATATCCCAGATAACATCTCAGCTCACTTCCACACCTCATCCCATTCACACTTTCTCAAAAAGGGCTTCCGCCTCTACCTCTTCTCAAATTGCACCCTTAGACACTCTACAGCTTGTTACCCTTATTCATTTTTCTTCATAGCTTTTATTACTACCAGGCCGGTTGGGCAGGGCCTTGTTAGGCATGGCAGAGATTTTGGCATGTGCCGTGAGTAAGAGAGAGCTGTCAGGGGGTTTTGAGCAGAGTTAGCTTCTTAACTTATCTGCTTCTAACTCAGATGAAATTAGAAGTTACAGTTTGAAAGGACAATGTTGACTGTTTTGTTGAATTCTATAGAGTAGGGTAGGAGTTAGGAAGCTATTAAATTATTCCAGGTAAAAGATGATGGTGTCTTAGACTGGACTAGTAGGGTACAGGAGGTGAAATGGGTCAGATTTTGGACAAAACTGGTAACTAGACATTCTAGTTTTAAACATTTAAACATTAAACATTTAGTTTAAATTAGACATTCTAGTTTAGACATTTAAATATTTCACTTCTAGAAAATCATTAGAGAGAAACATATTTGTGAATACCTGCAACTTGCCTGATCCGTATAACCCTGTGGGCTTGGGGGTCTCTTCAGAGTGAAGGCTTATTGAATAGTTATTCATAGACTCTTTTATCCACCCATGATGATTCTGCTATCATTTTGAATGTTACCCACTTGCAGAGTATTTCTGTGGAATTAAACAAAACAAGTGCTTATTTTCTGTTCACTGGGAGTAACATATGCCAGTTAGAAAACTCAACAAGAACTTTTAGATGCTTTTTGAAAGATTTACCATTCCTTTATATAGGTGAATTTCTTTGATCAGAAAGCTACCTGCTCTGCAGTTTTGCATGCTCAGCTCTTACCTCCACCTCTGTTTCAGACAAAAAGTGATAACCATTAGCCATGTGGACTCTGTCAGAAGGTTTAAAAAGAAGGAGACCCAAGTGATAATTTCTATTGAAGGAGAAAAAAACGGCCTTTGACTATTAAAATTACCATGCATTTACTATGCATTAGATTTAGGGATTTTTATTTTAATGACTATATGGAGATACTTAATCTCACAGAGCCAGAATACTAATTACTGAACTGTGTTGCAATAGGAAAAACAGTAAATTACTCAAATTTTAATTATGATATTCAGTTTTAAACAAGTGTATAATAATTGACTTTGTGTGCAATAATTGATTTGTCATTTAAGCAGTAATTTTTTATGCAAATGGACTACTTTATATGTGTGAACCAGTTATTATAAAATTAATTACTGAATATAATATCTTGCAGAACTGACTATCAAGAGTTCTTCTAACTGGCTTATCCATTCATGCAAAATCTGGGTTTTTATGTACAGTGATGAGCTTTATAACCAAAGGAAACTAAACCACATTTTACATGCCTGCTAAATTGTGCCTTTCATTGTAATTATCCTTTTCAAGTGCTTTACAAACAGTCTTCCTCAAGGCTCTTTATTATGAGTTTTCACAGTAACCCTAAAAGCTAGTTAAGCATTTTAATTTTTCCACATTTTGGAGATGTGGAAATTTATTCTGTGGCTAAATATTAAATATTTGGATGATATTCTGTCTATGGTATCACCAACTGTATTTGCTCGGCTGGATTCTCTAGTAAGAGAGACAAATCCTTTTTGAATGCTTTTCTCTGGCAGGAAGAGAAATCAGAGACAATTGATAGTGAATGAGAATACTTTTGAGACATAGACTTGAGGAGAAAACGAATCCAAAAGACTCATGAATATTTGTGCACATCAATGTAGAATATAGCTTCTCATGGACATCTTTGCATAGCCATAACAGCACTATAGAAACTTCTGGAAACTTCTTTTTATTTTCCAGGAAACTCCACCGATCTTTCAGTCAGCCTAGACTGGATATTTGGTCTAAGCCACTTGGCATCATTTTCTCTTAATGTCCATGTTCGACCCTAAGCTTGCCACAAGGACAAGCTTAGCAATCACTTCTTTAACACAATTTTTTGAAAACACAGATGGCTCATAATTGAGAATTTAGAGACTCACCACAACAACACAGTTTTTTGGCCTTCAGATCTATTTAGCTTCCTTACTACTACCAAAAATTTAATACTGTCTTTGTACAGTTTAGTTTTCTGTAATTTTCAGGGGTGCTCCCCCAGGCAGAGATGTTAGCTGTTCAGCAATGTATTCCTGTATTTAGAACAGTCTCTGTAATACAGTAGGTGCTCAACAAATATTGGCTAAACAAATAAGTGGCTGCAACACATCGCCTGTTAAATTTTGTATTAAGAGCTAAAAACACTGTTAGTGTTACCAGTAATGAGAAAGTTTGCATCGAGTAGATTTTCTTTAAATATTGATGCTAAAAAATGTAGAGTGTACTGGAGGAAATGTAGCTATAAACTGACTTCTCAATACTTCCTGAGATCATTCATAAAGTCACCTTTAAAAGTTATCATGTTATGGTTAGCACATTCATATGGCTTTCCTCTCAAAATAAGTTACACTGAAGACAGTATTAAGAGTAGTTAGTAGTGAGTGGAATACAGATTTTTTGGCTTCCAATCTTAGTTCTGCCATGTAATGGCTTCGCACAGTTTCCCTGAACTCTCCTCAGCTACTGCTCCTCTTACAGGACAAGTTTCTCTACACCTGTCAACCGATCTCCGCTGAGGTGGTTGAAAGATGGACCAAAATAATTCATGTGCACTTGGGGATGTTAGGAAAGGATAGGAAAATAAACACCTATTTGGCAAGAGAGAATGGAAAGGAGAGAGGGAGAAGGACAGGAAGAAGGGGAAGAGAGAGAGAAGAGCAATTGAGTTGTTTCTTTAAAAATATTTTGCTATTATTAAATTTTAAATGGAATTTATCTTGCAAAGGAAAGGGGACAAGAACTCTTGAAGTTCTTTGTTTAGGCCAGAAAGGATCAACAGGATTTGCTTAAACAGTTACCATTTACCTCTTGAGGGACAATTAGAATCTCTTCTAGGATCCCAGTTTGGCAGGGGAAAAAAATCTTACTGAAAAGTTCACTTAGTCCCCTAAAGCCATGGTATCCGGTTACAGAATTATAACAGTGAATTCATGAAACATCCCCTGGTGGCAAACGACTGTTTTATATCTTGTAGTAAACAGAAAAGAGCAATGAAATGTGATGTCTCCAGATACCCTGCTGGCTTGTATAAAGTCCTTGTACAAAGTCCTTATTTGCCTTCTTTGGCAACTGTATTTCTTGCCTGAAAGTCATTGCTCTTGTCAGCTTGGCTCAGTTTTTTCCATCCTTTCTTGAAATGTTAGTGGTACAGACCAGTGGAAACCAGGACAGACTAGAAAGTTCTCAAGTGTGAAATTGAACCCTTAGCCATACACTGAAAAGACTCTCTTGGTGGCTGAGCAAAAGTTCCATTAACTTTTATTTCTGGGTGTCATGGTAGTTCTTCTTGATTATATCTAGTCCCAGCTGTGGAAGAAATAGAAACGTCTTGTGAATCAATTAGTACATGGCAAACTGTTGTACTATAAAAAATTTACAAGCACCTGAGCTGGAAAATGTTTAACTCATCTGTACCTTAAATTATAGAAATTCTACCATCCTTATTGTGGATTAACTGGATTTCTAAGAACATTTAAAAGTTAGGCATCAGGCTTAATGAGCTGAGATTTTGTTACTACCTATTTTTGTCCCATGAAGCCAGTTTTCCCAGGGAATGGCATAGGAATGGCTGTTGAAAGGAATTCTTTAATTTACAAAGGGACTTTGGGTGAATGTGTGCATCATTTTTCAATCCATTTCTCCTGATACTATTTCTTTTTGCAGTGATTCATTTTTAGTAATCAAAACTATGATTATTGTCTTGAATGTGTGGTTTCTAAGATGGAAGAAAAAAACTATCCTTGATAGGGAAATCAACCAAGAAGGTGCATAGCACAGTTTAATTTTTAGAGATTTTTTTTTAAAGATTTTTATTTATTTATTTGACAAACAGAGGTCACAAGTAGGCAGAGGGGCAGGCAGAGAGAGAGGAGGAAGCAGGCTCCCCGCTGAGCAGAGAGCCAATGCAGGGCTCCATCCCAGGACCCTGGGATCATGACCTGAGCCAAAGGCAGAAGCTTTAACCCACTGAGCCACCCAGGTGCCCCTAGAGATTTTTTTTAACAAAAAATATTTTCTTTTTGACAAATATTGTGTCTAACATAGTTACTGTCTCTCTTTAAAATATATTGTTCAATACTAGCAACTCTCAACCAATAGAAAGAGGATTTCACATATCAAAAAAAAAGTTCTTTAATAAACATATAATGCATTTTTATCCCCAGGGGTACAGGTCTGTGAATCATTAGGTTTACACACTTCACAGCACTCACGATAGCACATACCCTCCCCAATGTCCATAACCCCCTCCCCCTCTCCCAACCCCACCTCCCCCCAGCAACCCCCAGTTTGTTTGGTGAGATTAAGAGTCATTTATGGTTTGTCTCCCTCCCAATCCCATCTTGTTTCATTTATTCTTCTCCTATCCCCCTAACCCCCCATGTTGCATCTCCACGTCCTCATATCAGGGAGATCATATGATAGTTGTCTTTCTCCGATTGACTTAGTTCACTAAGCATGATACCCTCTAGTTCCATCCACGTCGTCACAAATGGCAAGATTTCATTTCTTTTGATGGCTGCATAGTATTCCATTGTGTATATATACCACATCTTCTTTATCCATTCATCTGTTGATGGACATCTAGGTTCTTTCCATAGTTTGGCTATTGTAGACATTGCTGCTATAAACATTCGGGTACACGTGCCCCTTCGGATCACTATGTTTGTATCTTCAGGGTAAATACCCAGTAGTGCAATTGCTGGGTCATAGGGTAGATCTATTTTCAACATTTTGAGGAACCTCCATGCTGTTTTCCAGAGTGGTTGCACCAGCTTGCATTCCCACCAACAGTGTAGGAGGGTTCCCCTTTCTCCGTATCCTCGCCAGTGTCTGTCGTTTCCTGACTTGTTAATTTTAGCCATTCTGACTGGTGTAAGGTGATATCTCATTGTGGTTTTGATTTGTATTTCCCTGATGCCGAGAGATGTGGAGCACTTTTTCATGTGTCTGTTGGCCATCTGGATGTCTTCTTTGCAGAAATGTCTGTTCATGTCCTCTGCCCATTTCTTGATTGGATTGTTTGTTCTTTGGGTGTTGAGTTTGCTAAGTTCCTTATAGATTTCTGGATACTGGCCCTTTATCCGATATGTCATTTGCAAATATCTTCTCCCATTCTGTCAATTGTCTTTTGGTTGTGTTAACTGTATCCTTTGCTGTGCAAAAGCTTTTGATCTTGATGAAATCCCAATAGTTCATTTTTGCCCTTGTTTCCCTTGCCTTTGCCGATGTTCCTAGGAAGATGTTGCTGCGGCAAAAAAAAAAAAAAAAAAAAAAAAAGAAAGAAAGGATGAATACCCAACCTTTGTTGCAACATGGACGGGACTGGAAGTGATTATGCTGAGTGAAATAAGTCAAGCAGAGAGAGTCAAGTATCATATGGTTTCACTTATTTGTAGAGCATAACAAATGACATGGAGGACATTGGGAGATGGAGAGGAGAACGAAGTTGAGGGAAATTGGAAGGGGAGGCAAACCATAAGAGACTATGGACTCTAAAAAACAACCTGAGGGTTTTGAAGGGGCGGGGGTGGGAGGTTGGGGGAACCAGGTGGTGGGTAGTAGGGAGGGCATGTATTGCATGGAGCACTGGGTGTTGTGCAAAAACAATGAATACTGTTTTGCTGAAAAAATAAATAAATTAATCAAATAAATAAATAAATAAATAAATGTTTAAAGTAAAAAAAACTGAAAAGAAAAAAAAAACGTTCTGTATAAGGGCAATTTACAGTTGAACAAAGAGAGCTTAATTCTTTTCCAAGCAGTCATAATTTTCAATAAGTCTCACCCAAGCAATGAAGTATAACCTAAATGTTAATGTTATCAAGAAAGATGGAATTTTGATCGGTGTAAATGAAGTATATAAACCAGTTGTGGTTTCTATTGTTCATCTGACCTCTCTGGGGTATGGTCCATTCTCCCATATGCCACATGACCCTATATTTATAGGATTCCAGGCACGCTCTCTCTCTCTCTCACACACACACACACACACACACATCTCTGTTTGTGCAGGGTGATCTATAGCATAGGCACACTGGTGGCCTTCATTAAATATTAAGAAATAATAATGTGCATATGGCCACATTTAAAAAGTAAATACTGCCTTATTTTAAAAGGTGTTAATTTTTCATCTATGTAAGGGACTGTGCCCTGAATTTATAGTGCTATTTTTAAAAATTATTTGCCTTATGTTGGTGTTGGTTTTATAAGGGAGCTAAATTGCCCAGGTTTGCAACATCACATCAGAGCCACAGCAGAAAAGCAAACTTGCCCTTTTGAGCAGTGGTCATAGCAAGGGGAATGGTACACAGGGTGCTGTCCAGTGGCAGCCTGCTCCCCTCCTACAGGAGACCATGGGATCGCTGCTGCTACTTTTTCTCCGGAGGTTGACTCCAGCTGATGGAAAGGATAGACACTGACATGATCTCCTTCCTTTCCTCCCTCCATGGTATCCAGCATAAACAAACAAACAAAAAATGATAATAATAATAATAATAATAGTAACTAAAAAAATAACCTTACTCTATGGAAAGATACTATCATGCTATAATTTAAACAGCTCTACCTCAGCCTGCTGGAGTCCTGGCCACTCCGGCACATGTTTTATCACAGATGCTTCAAGCATTT
Source organism: Meles meles (assembly GCF_922984935.1). Taxonomy (NCBI): domain Eukaryota; kingdom Metazoa; phylum Chordata; class Mammalia; order Carnivora; family Mustelidae; genus Meles; species Meles meles. The sequence goes on from NC_060074.1 coordinate 76,577,257, forward strand.
TTCTCTTTTATGGTAGAGACACATTCATACACAGGTGTTACACCCCTGTATGCCATTCTTGGTATCTTAGCTCTAACCTCATACTTCCTCTCCCTCTTAAGAAAGTAACTCATGGGGCACCTGGGTGGCTCAGTGAGTTAAGCCTCTGCCTTCGGCTCAGGTCATGATCCTGGGGTCCTGGGATCGAGACCCGCATTGGGCTCTCTGCTCAGTGGGAAACCTGCTTTCCTCTCTCTCTGCCTACTTGTGATCTCTGTCAAATAAATAAATAAAATCTTTAATTTAAAAAAAAAGGAAAGTAACTCATAGGGATGCCTGGGTGGCTCAGCCAGTTAAGTGTCTGCCTTTGGCTCAGGTCATGATCCCAGGATCCTGGTATGGAGTCTCACATCAGGCTCCCTGCTCTGCAGGGAGTCTGCATCTCTCTCTCCCACTCTCCCTGTTCCTGATCTCTCTCTCCTCTCTCTTTCTGATGCTCTCTCTCTCAAGTAGATAAAAGCTTTAAAAAAAAAAAAAAAGAAGAAGAAGAAAAGAAAAGAAAGTAACTCATAAACTTAGTACCACCACTGCTGTCTTCCCATGCTGGGGACTTGCTTCCCAGAACCTCACTTCCCATCTGATTTCAGGGTAGTTTGACAAAGAGCTGTATTTGGAGAAGATTTGGAAAGCAAAAGAAAGAGAAAGTGATCATTCCTGGGAGACCACCAGTGATGGCAGCATCAGACACTTCCCCACCAGCATCTGCTTTGCTGACCAAGACACAACCATTCTTAGGTTAAACACCGGCTCAATTTTCCCAGTCTCGCTAGGACTGGGAACTGAAATCACTAGTGACCATTTCTTTGACTCAGGGCCTGTAGCTATCCAGCCCCTGCCACATGTGTGCAAACTCCAATTTCTGCATTGAATCCTTTATTTCTATAATAATTGCAGGGACTTGGTCTTCTTGACCAAACTCAGACTGACCAAACCCAGAGAGAGAGTGCTATTATAGGTATACCCTTGTATCTGCTCTGATTTAAGAAGAAAAAGAAAATTTCACAAGCTTCAGCACTTCATAGTTATTGTTTTTTTAAAGATTTTATTTATTTATTTGACAGACAGAGATCACAAGTAGGCAGAGGGGCAGGCAGGGGTGGGGGGGTTAGGGAAACAGGCTCCTTGCTGAGCTGAGCAAAGAGCCTGATGCAGGGCTCAATCCCAGGACCCTGGGATCATGACCTGAGCTAAAGACAGAGGCTCTAACCCACTGAGACACCCAGGTGCCCCAGCACTTAATGATGCTTAAGGTAGATACCATGAAAGACTATGTAAAATATATGAATTGTGATACCACGGTTAAAAAAGCCTCTTCCTCCATTACTATTATTATCATCATTACTTCTCTGTCATGTATTAGCTACTTAATTCTGTCTAGTAAAGCAATAGTATAAATGGATGGTTGCCTTGTTGTTTACTTAAGCAATAATTCCTTAAAAACAATATACAAACAGATGCACAAATTTACAGGCTTTACCTTCATTACACAAACCATTCTTCAGTGGATATACCACATACTCCTTAATTCTCTCTTATTTTTGTAATCTGAAAGCTACCACAGTGACCCACACACTCTTTTATCTAGCAAGTTAGAAATAAACAACTCCCTTCCCCTCCCATCATCGACTCTATATTAATTCTTCCTCATTTTTGTCACGGAGCCTTCTGAGTGAAAAGTGATTGTTGACATTCTACCAAGCAGTGGAATAAATATGGGCTTTGAGCAGAAAAACCTGCATTTGAATCTATTCTTTACTAGACATTAGAAGCAGAACATGCTGTTTAAACTCTGGAGGCCTCAATAGTGTCAGGTATAAAATAAGAGAGACTTCCACCTGTAAAAGTCTATGATAAAGAAACTAATGTAAACCCCCAGCAATGCGTCTACCACAGCATGGGTATTCAACAAGTGTTAGTTTACTAAGCAAGACTTGACCCCTCTAAACTTCAGTTTCCCCAGCTATAAAAGTAAGCATTCACGTTATTAGCCCATGAGGGTGTTATGAGATGAAATGAGGTAATGCGAAGCACAGGGCATGAATAGTGAGAAGCTAGTCAATGGTAACTGCTTCTGATGTTGTTAATCCCTCACTAGAGACAGGATTTATGAGATTCTCAAACATAGCTGTCCTCTCTTTTTTTAATCAACCACAGGGTAGATCTGCCTTTCTCAAAGTTAGATTGGATGTCCAGAAAAGTCTTCACTGGCCCGGGGACGGGGGTAGGAGGGTGGGGGTCAGCCTCGCCCTTTGTGCAGCAGCTTTAACATACAGACTTGTCATTCCAGCCCTGCTAAGGCTTTTCTCCTCAGTCACTGAGTATCTGTGGTAGTGAGTTTTACATGTCAACTTGGCTGGTCTTTTAATCAAACACTAGTTATGTGAAGGTATTTCTATAAAGATGATTTACATCTACAACTAGTTGACCTGACCTTGAATAAAGATTATCCTTCATAATCTGGGTGGTCTTCACCCAAGCTGTTGAAAAGCCTTAAGAGTAAAACTGATGTTTTCCTGAGGAAGTAGTAATTCCTCCTGTGGGCCGCAGTGTCAGCTGCTGCACAGAGATTTCCAGCTCACTGGCCTTTGGATTTCAGACTAAGCTAGCCAGCCCCCACAATCATGTAAGTTGTAATAAGTCTATTAGTGAACACTTCTCTTGTAGAATTCTGTTTGATTTAATATCCTACTACCAGTATTAATCTATTTGCCTTCTATCTCACTGGTTGCAATTTTAGAGGAATACATAGTTTGCCTACTATGACTTTAAGATTAGCCTTGAATGATGTACATATTAAATGATTGGCTATTATGACTTTAAGATTAGCCTTGAGTGATATACATATTAAAACTGTAGTGAAATAAGAAGATTGAATAATCAGGTCCATTTTTTGCCAATGAATATAGTTTATTTCACTGAACTACACTTGGATTTGTCCTAACCCCCTTTTCCCACTCTATTCCTGTTACCCCTACTCTAGGCTAAGAAAAAAAAAAATAGCTTAAATTGTGGAATTAGTTATTAGATGCTGAAAGGAATATGTATTTTATTTAGGATAAACAAACATAAACAATAAAATCAAGTATTGTTAACAAAGAAAACAAACTCTAGTTTGAGAAAGAAAAAGATGAGGAAAGCCACTGACTTGTACATAAAAATAAATTTTTAGTATGTGAATACATAGAACATTTCATAAAGCCGCTTATAGTCATTACTTTAAAAACAGTAGGTAACTTACAAAACCATATAGTCTTAAAATGTTAGATAAGGACAGGAGCTTCCTTTTCCTTCCTGTCTGCTTAAAACATTAGATAAGGACAGGGAGCTTTTCCTTCCTGTCTGCCTTGAAAAATCCTCACTTTGTACCTATGCTGCTATAGCACTAATAGGATTTGTTACTATTTAATGGTTAAAATGTTTGCATGACAAGTATTATTGAGTGCTTACCTAACATGTCCCGGAAAGTACTAGTTCTCTGATCTTAGAATCTTCACTAAGTAGCTTAACAGTACTATGACTACAGAAAGCAAGGATCCTGCCTTTTTTTGTAGTTTTTTCCATTGGGCTGGTGGTCTTCACATGCCTTGTTCCCACATCTTTCCTTTTTGTGTCTCAGTTCCTTCTTATGCCATCTGGGGTCTCTTCTCCCTTTATTGTTCTCTTTCTCCTCTGATTCAGATTTCCTCCTCTCCTCCTCCTCCTCCTTTTCTTTTGCACTCGTCTTCCCTTCCCCTTCAGGACAGTTTCACAAGCAACTCCATCTTCCCTTCTCTAAGCACATGAGCAACCCAAGAGGGACAACTGCCATCCTTTCTTGAGCCAGGGCTTCCCCCAGGGCTCAGAGCCACACGTAGTCAGTTTGTATATCTGCATCTGTTGGCACTTTCATGTGGCAAACACTGTTTTCTTTTAGTTCTACCTAGCACTGGAACACATGTCCTGTCTCAGGAGAATCCCCTGCTCCTTGGTCACTAAGGTCATGAGTATATGGAGTCAGCCTGCCAACGGGCCATAGTCTCAGGGGATTTAGACTCCTGCAGGAGTTCAAACACAAAGTCTAGTTCTTCCACTGTAAGGAGGAGCCGGCAGAAAGCACAGAAACAGGATAGTAGGATTTACGTTAGAGTCCTAAGTGGATCATGCCTGTAGTTTGGATCTGGCTGTGTTCTCTTTACAGAACTTGGTTCTTTAGACTTTCTGTGAGTTCTGTGAGCTATGCAAGATCTTTCCAGTATATTCTTTTCTGCTCAATTTAGCCAGCATTGTTTCTCTTGTTAGTAATCAAGAACCTAGTGTGACTAACATACTTTGGAAGTTTTCTGTCATTTTCAGTGGGGTGTTGTGGTGTCTCTGTTAAATGATACATAGGAGACTAGGGGTAAATAGGCAGGGACTATGCCTGCTGTTTGAAAGGCCTCTTTAGTCCTGCATATCCTGATACAGAGATCTGTACCACTTGACTGCTTAATAAATGGTAGCAACCTGATGATTGAGTTTCTAGAGCCTTGCCAGTAGTTGCTGCTGAGAGGATGATGGACAAACATTCCTGAGAGTACTCTGCCATTGGTTCCCTGAAATATTATTTGTAAGTTACCACTGTGCCTGTGAAGCGAGACTTCATCAGGCTTCAGCCTAGCTAAGAAACATGTCAGACTACAAATGAGTGAGTACATATGAACTTGCAACTCCTTGAAAGAAATTAGATAGAAATGACAGGTTTTGTGTTATTAGTCATCATCAAAAAAATTATAAGAATTATTCTTCCCATTTATAAATTTAGTAAATGCCTGGGTCATAAAACTTAGAACATATAGGAAAGCATAAAGGAGGAATAATAATTTATAATCCTAGGATCAGTACACAGTTAATATTTCGTGGAGTCACTAAACATTTTCTGAAGGCAGCAGTATTTCTTTGCTGTTCTAACTATAGAACTCCATAAAGGTTTGAAAGTTGCTTAAGTTCATAGTTTTTATTCATCAGAAATTTTCTTAATGTCATAGCATTTTTAATTCTAGAGGCCAAATTACATACAACTCTAGAGAGTGAGTAGACATTATTCAGCCTTCTTTGGTGAGTTTTTGGTGCTTCAGGCAAAGAGAAGGTCTAGAAACCAAAGTCTGTGGATGTGGAAGAGAGGAGTGAGTTATTTTCAGGGATATGGACAGAGTTCAGCGTGGCTGGAGGTCAGTGTAAGGGTGGACCAATAAGCATCACATCACAAAGGGCTCAGACATCTGATTTTATCCTGAAATTAGTGAAGATCCTTAGAATCTTCTAAGGATCATCTCAACAGCATAGTAAGTTAATCAGATCTGCTTTTTTGAAATTTGACTCATCAGCAGTTTGGAGGGTACTGGGGATAGAGGGAAGAGCGACACCATGAGCAAGTTATGTCATCGTACTTCATCGTGATAGTCTAGCAGCAATGCTAAGACTGACAAAAGCAGTGGCTGTGCCATGGAGATGGGACGAAGACTACAAATCACTGATGAAGGGCCAGGAGAGGAATCGCTGACCATTGGGATGTAAGGGTGTGGAGTGAAGAAGGCCACCTTACTAACACAATGTGGTTGGTTGCCCCACGCTTACCTGCAGAAGCAAAAGGAAGCTGCTTTTACATCCACTCTAAAATTCACTCCCTTATTCAAATCCCTCATACAGAGACTGGGGAGAAAAGACAGTGGTTTAACTCTCATTCTTACATAACCTGTTCTTACTTGGTTCCATCCAGGAACTCTCAACTTGCCCCAGGGGAAACTAATAAAACAAGTTTGTACTAAGATATTAGAGAGTAGTTTCAGACAGTGTGGTCCAAGGATTCCCTGTGTCAAAATCTCAAATGGATAGAGCCTGGATATCTGCATTTTAGCAAGCATTCAAGAGGATTTTTATGCCTAGTAAATTTTAATAATCACTATGACTGAGAGTTAACATCTCAACTCTCCCAGGATTATTTTAAGACAGAAACACAAAACAAAATAATCCAATTCAATATGTGTTTATTCAGTCTGTTTAATGCCTGGCTAAATGCTGTTTGCTCTTCCAGATTATACCCATACACAGGAGAACAGAGGGAGGAAAAAGAAGGAGGGAGGAAGGGAGTAAGGGAAAGATCCACCCACTAGACAAAAAAGTTAAAAAGTGCTCATCAGTAGATCAATACAAGAAGTTTTTTGGTTTTTGGTTTTTTTTCTTTTTGTAGTGTTGAATGAGAGAATTCCCCTCAGGAAGCCTTACATCCCCATCCTTTGGGCAAATGCCTTCTCTGTTACAATATACAAACCCTATGTTTCCAGGAGAAGTCAGAACGTAAATTTTCCTAACTTTTTAAAGTAAATCCTAGAGATTTTCCCAGCTGTTACTAGAGCCACAAATAGGACCCAATCCAGTCCTTCCATATACACTTTTTTTGCCTTCGTGTTTGCAATTGTAAATAGTTTTCTAATGGTGTTCTAGATATCCTAAACATAATTGATTTTAGCAAGGAATTAGCAATAAAGCTCATTTCAGAATCTTTAAGCTTTAAGTGGAAGTTCATAAAAAGAAAACTAAGAAATGTTGAAAAATTGGTTGACTCTTATAAACCAATGTATGATCTAAAATAAAATTCCACATCACAAAACAATTATCTCCAGTGATTTAAAAGGGAAAAGTTAAAAGTCTCATTATTTTGTTCTTAGCTAAATAGGGAAGAGTTGAATACACCATACCAACAGTGTTTAAAAGAGAAAACATATTCAACGTCTGTCTAAGCACAGTTAAAAGGAGATCTCCTTGAAAGTATTTTGTATGCATTTTAGATTGCTTCACGTTAATGGAGGGGCTCTATTTCCCCAATATATAACTACCCATCTAAAGTGCTGAACAGCTTTATAGGAGGATTGAGCTATAGTTGAAAATATAAGAAATTCAATAGATATAAAAACCTGGCATGGTTTTCATTGCTATTATAATAGAGTAATGCTAGATCATTTTAAGTTAATAGAGCAAAGTATTTTTAGAAATTACTGGACCTTAAATAGATTCTAAAGCAATAGAAATAAGATTTGAGAACTTTAAAAAATGGAAAAAGATTCACATTTACAGCTTTGTCATAATGTGAAAGCATCAGAAGAAATTTTGCCTCATTATGATTTTTAAACAGTGAACATTTTATTGAGTGTAAGATGAGCTTGACAAAGAAAACTTATCTCAAGAGTAATGGTTGATTTTCTGTAACATTAATATGAGCATTCATGTCTAACTTCTGCCCTCCTAGTTGACTAACGAAATGGAAAATAGAATATAAAAATGGGAAAGCAAGTGAAAATTAGGAGAATGAGATATCCATGTCTAAAAACTTTGAGAGATTTCTGCAGTGTAAATGCAGACAGGAATATATCTAAGAAAGGGAAGGACAGTTTGTAAATCCCTACGTGCGAAGTCATGCTTTGCAGGAGAAGCAGTACAAGGGATTTCAGCATCCTCCCACCCTTACCCTAGCTCACCCCACTGCCACACAATTTCCCCAACTACAGGGGCAAAGACTGGAGACAGACACACATATGACTGTGTCCACATTATCTGGAGAACCCGTGATGATGCTCACTCCCCCATCCCTTCCCCATACAAACACCTTTGACATGAGCCCTAAGTCAGACAAAGAGCTGGCATATGGCTATGGTTGCCTTTCATCAAGAGGAGGTAGGCAAAGACAAGCGCATGAGGGAAATGAAGGTTGAAACAGAATACCTCAGCAAATTTCTGGCTGCCATATCAAAGGGAAAGGTACCCAACCAGAAATAAATCTTTCTTTACAGCTGGCTCAGCTTCAGGTGCCGTCCAGGCTGGTCCCAGAAAAACAAAATTCTGAAATAACAAAGTAACACTACTGCAAATCTAAATTTTTCTCCTCTTATCTAGACCTATTGGAGTAAAATAGGAATCCAAGCACTCTTGCAAAACCAACCTCTGCTCCTGCCCAGACAATAATAGACCTTCTTCTATAGTGATGATAATGATGATGGTTATGACGGCAATGAAAGCAATGATTATAATGGCAACTACCACACACTGAGCAATTACCATGTACATGGCACTATGTAAAGCTTTCCCTTGTATTATTTTTAATAATTTTAATCATTTCAGTTCTATTAAGGTAGGTGCCATTATAAGAATATTTTATAAATAAGGAATCTGAATTTGGAGAGAACTAGTACTTTGCCCAAGCTTATATCTAGAGAGAAGCAGACTTGGGATTTGAATTTAGGTTGAGAAAACAGAGGAACATCACTGAATTCAAGAGGTGGTATCTACTCTGAGGAATCAGAGCAAATGAGAGAATGAAGAAAGCTAAAGTTTGGAAAATCTCTAACCCATGTTCTATAAAGGATACTATACTTATAAAGTTGGAGGGCACAAACATAAAATTAGGATAATCCAAGATCTGAAAGGTCTAAATGCATTTAAAGATATAACAAGTTTTCTAAATTAAAAAGTGCTGTGGAGGCAGAGCATAATAGATTTTTAAAAATTAAATCAGGGTTGATTAATTTAAAATCTTGGAAAAGAAGTAAAATAATGAGGAGAAAGACTAAGGGATGTGAAGAACAGATCTGGGAGATGCAACATACAAATAATAGGCATCCAAGGAGTAAAGAGAGAAAGCAAAGAGGAGGAAAAAAATGTCTTAAAATAAGATTTGTATTGGGGCACCTGGTTGGTGCAGTTGGTTAAGTCTGACTCTTGGTTTCAGCTCAGGTCATGATCTCAGGGTCATGAGATCACACCCTGCATCAGGCCCCATGCTCTGTGTGAAGTCTGCTTCAAATTCTCCCGCTCTCTTTTTCTGCTCCTCCCCCTCCTACTCATGTGTTCTCCCTCTCAAATAAACAAATCTCAAATAAATATCTCAATAAATAAATAAATAGATCTCAAATAACTAAATAAATCTTTAAGAAACAGATTTGTGTCCGAGAGGGCAAAAGATTTAGAGAGGAGAAATACAAAGCAATATGCCCAGATATAAGAGAAAAATCATATAGGAAAAAAAGATTTCCTACCAAAAAAGTATAGCCTAGTAGAGAAAGACAGAGACAGAGAGAGAACTAAAAAGAAAATTTCATTAATAAAAATCTAGAGGGTGAAGGGAATAAAAGATTGTCACCCAAGAATTCTATACTATCAAGTTATTGTGTATGAGCAAGAGTAATTAAAATTATGCTCATAGATGGAAAGATCTAGACAATCCCACATACGCCCTTATTGAAAAAAATTTTTTCTCATATAATTAGTTTTCTAGACTAAGATTTAATCAAATTAAAAAACATGGGAACAGGGAAGCAATGGTATTAAGAAAAATATTAGTGAACAACAAAACCAGTAGAATATAAATAATTGTGATGACTATGATGGATGAATTTCTGTTGCAGTAAAAAATCACCACAAACTATATAGCTTAAACAATAGAAATTTATTATCTTACAAGGTCAGAAGTCTGGCATGCACCTCACTGGGCTATTATCAAAGTAACAACAAGACTGCATTCCTTTATGGAAGCTCTATGGGACAATCTTTTTTTTTTTTTTCCCCTCCCTTTTCCAGCTTCTAGGGGCTATCAACATTTTTTTATTCATGGTCCTCCTTCATCTTCAAAGCCAGTAGTGTTGCATTTCCTTGACTATTCTTCCTCTTCTTCTTTTTTTAAATGATTTTATTTATTTATTTGACAGATAGAGATCACAAGTAGGCAGAGAGGCAGGCAGAGACAGAGAGAGGAGGAAGCAGGCTCCCTGCTGAGCAGAGAGCCCAATGCGATGTGGGGTTCCATCCCAGGTCCTGGGATCATGACCTGAGCCGAAGGCAGAGGCTTTAACCCATTGAGCCACCCAGCCACCCCATGACTATTCTTCTACAATACCATCTCCCTCTGACTCTCTCCTGCCTTCCTCTTTTTAAAGGACCCTTGTAATTAGCTTAGACACACCAGGATAGTCCTGGAAAATCTTGCCATCTTAATTTTAATAAATTAATTACGTCTACAAGTCCCTTTGCCATATAAGGTAACATATTCACAGGTTCCAGGAGTTATATCATAGACCTCTTCAGAGGAGAGGGGAGTTTTCCACATATTGGGTATGGCAATACAAGATGTAAGCATTCAGCCTATTCTTAAATTTAATAATAGTAAAAATTAGTAGTTTAGCTCTTTTCTAAGATTTCTTGATGTTTTTCCTCAATATTTCTTTTGACTCCGGCCCTTAATGTTCCTGTTCTTGATGTTGCATACTGACCCTTTTGAGCTCCCATTTTTGGCTTTGAAACCTGGCATTGGTTTCAGTATCTTCTTATGCATTGGGGTGAGAATAGACAGTCCTATGGTAGGACACTATATAATTCCAGCCTCCTATGTAAAACCTAGAGATAGAGATGAAATTAAACTTCCTATCATTACCTATAGTCTTCCACTCTTAGATGGGTTATGTGTAAGAAGGGAAACAGGAGGTTGATATACTTATAGAAAAGTAAAGGAAATTCAAGAGAGACCAACTTTGGAATATGACAAAAGTAAGTATGAACTCATACATAATATTAACCAAATATAAATTTTAAGATTATTCTTAAATTTTTCAATTGGTTTGGTCTATGTATAAAGCATTACCTCATGATTTCTAATACCATCTGTAAATTAAATTTATAGAAAAATATATGTGCTTATAAAACATAAGCATATACATACATATTTACACATGGGTACATATAGATACATATGTGCTAAGTATATATAAGTTATCAAGGAATAAATAAGGTTTCAGCTCAGAGAAACCATTACTTGAAGCAGTTTTTCATATGCTATTGCTCAAAGGGTGGAACTAAGTGGAACATAAACGTAAGTTATGCTTGAAAACCTGCTTTGGCTAAAACCCTGAATTTTTAACTGATGAAAGAAAAGTGGAATTACAGTATATATTTCCAATCCAGTTTTTAAAAAAATGTTAACTTCTGCCTGTTAAAGGAGATCATTATTTAAAACCTAAATCTGTTGATATTTTTGTTGGACATTGATTCATTAAAAGAAAATTCACAGGCAAGCCATTTCTGCCAGTTGTCGGAAAAGCAAACTAAAATAAATTGGCATGAGAGGTTTTAGGCAAGAATGAGAACTCTGCTTCTTACTGCCTTCCAATATGTATAGGAAAAAAACTGTGACATTATTTCCAAACTGGAAATTTTGGTCAGACTATACCCAGCCTTCTGCATTAAAGAAATAGATCCATAAGGAAAGTATTGGCAGGCTTTTCAATATTACATATACTTTAATAGAATATATTCCTGGAATAATTAAATTTAAAGCCACATTTTATAATAAACTCTGGGTACTTCGACTGAGGTGGTAATAACCATGCCATAAGACAAGTGAGTGAATGAATGGGAAAACTTTCATTTGAAGAAAATAAGTTTAAGAAGAACATGGAGCAGATTTATTCTGCATTGTTCTCTGAGCTAGATATCTCCTAACTGCCACTTCAGAATACTCTTCCTTTCTAGATCATGGGGCCTACAATTTTTAGATTTTCTACACTCTACAACTTCTCTCTGGCACTGTAGCACAGAATCACTTATTGGCCAAAATTTTATTTATATATAAAAATATATATAGCTGTGGGCCTACTCTAGACTCCAGCCTACAATTCCCTGTAGGAAACTGAGTCCGGGGTATGTAGTTTATAGATGATTAGCCTTTGTGATACGGGGAGAACTCAGAAAATCAGATTCTTAGAGTACCAGGAAAAAAAAAAATTACAGTAGTGCAAAGACAGAGCTCCCTTTTAAATTATAAGAAAGTTATCAGACCTATGAAAAGACTCAGTTGTCCAGAGAAACAAGGAATCATTTTAAGAAGTCATTTTCTAAGCACCTAAGATACACATATGTTTATGAAATAAAGACAAAACAAAACAAAAAACATGAGGAGCAAGATCCCTGACAAAGCTTCAGTTCCAAGGCCCAAGGCCCAGGGCCTGACCAGGAATGAGGCCTGAGCAGGACAACAGAAAAGCCTACTATCACTGCTATAATAAGTTTAGAAGATACCAAGTACCAGCCAACAAATTTCTGTCCCTGAGAAAAAGGTTGACTCCTACCATGAGATGCAAGCACAAAGAGAAGGCTGAAGACTGAGGATGGATCAAGGACATTGAGGAAAAACCTTCTGGAAACACATTTTCCAAGATAACCCTGAAGGAAACAATAGTAACAAGGAAGCTCAAACCAAAGCTCAAAGATTCAGTAGTTTGACTCAGCCTCCCATGCTGTTGATCTAATAGAAGAGGCATGCCCATTTCCCAGAATAACTGTTATTTGCCTCAGTCCCTACTTGTGCCATACACAATAACTAGTATTCAATTAAAAAATATACATAAGGCACAAATGAGAAAAAAAGAATGCACCATCAAGAGACAAATCAAATAACAGAACCAGACTCAGAAATGACACAAATACTGGAAATATCACCAAGGAATTTTAAACACCTATTGTTAATAAATAATAAGTTATAACTTCTAGTAGAAAATGTAACCAATAGGCCTAAACAGATAAGGAATTTAGTATAAAAATGAAAGCTATGAGAAAGAGCCAAATAGAAAGGTTAGAAAAACCTTTTTTAAATGATGATGAAATAAAGTTTTTGAGATGAAAGGATTAATTAATTAATATTAGCAAACCTGTACCACAAGAAATGTAAAACAAAAAAGTCTTTAGGAAAAAGGAAGATGATGCTAGACAGAAATGGAATCTATACAAATACTTGCAAATGAAGAACTCTAGGAATCGTTAAAATGAAGGTAATTATAAAATACAGTTGATCCTTAAACAGTGCAGAGAGCAGGAGTGCTGATCCCTTGAGCAGTCAAAAATCCACATGTAACTTTTGACTCCCCCAAAATTTAACTACCGATCGCCTACTGTTGACCAGAAGCCTTACCAACATGTTTAGTCAATTAACACATATTTTGCATGTTATGTATATTATATGCTGTATTCTTGTGATAAAATAAACTAGAAAAAATAAAATGCTAAGAAAATCATAAGGAAAAGATACTACATTATAGTACTATATTTATTAAAAAAAAATGTGTGTAAGTGGACCCATGCATTTCAAACCCATTGTTTAAAGGTCAACTATACATTTTTCCTTACTTTTACATACTCAAGAAAATAATTAAATGTTGAAAGAAAGCTAGTAGGGATGCATTAGGGGTTTATAACATATGTAAATGTAAAAAGGATTACATTAGTAGCACAAAAGATGAGAGGGAGGAGTTGACAATGTGCTATTTTATGAATTGCACTCTAAATGAATGAACCTAATATTTAAAAATACATTGTTATTAACAGTGTGCATGGAAGACCCTGGGACAACCACTATTTTTTTTAAAAAAGGTATATATAATAAGCTAATCATGGAAATAAAATAGAATTATGTAAATTATTCAATCAAAATTAAGCCAAGAAAAGGAGACAAGAAAGAACAAAGAACAGATGGAATAAATGGAAAACAAATAGCAAGGTGGTAGAGTTCAATTAAACTACATCAATATTTATACTTCATAAAAATTGTTTAAATACACTAATTAAAAGAGATTGTCAGATTGTATAATGTCTTAGTCTGTTCAGGCTGCTATAACAAAATACCATAGACTGGAAGTCTTATAAATGACAAAGACTTTATTTTTCACGGTTCTGGAGACAAGTAGTACAAGACCAAGACACTGTCAGATATGGTGTGTGGTGAGAGAAAGAGCGCGGTTCCTGGCTCATAGAACAGTCATCTTCTCATCGTGTCCTCATATGGCAGAAGGGGTAAATGAGCTCTCTGAAGTCATATTTGTAAGGTCACTATCCCAATCATGAGGGCAGAGCCTACCAAACGCTCACTTCCTAGTACCCATCACAGTGAAGTTTAGGATTTTAACCTTTGAATCTGTAGGGGACACAAACATTCAGTCTTTAGCAGATAAAAAGCAAGATGCAACTCTACTTTGTCTAGATAAGTATGAAGAAATATATAGATTAAAAGCAGAAGAATGCACAAAAGATATACTATGCTAACACTAATTAAAAGAAAGCTGGAGTAACTATACCAATATCAAATAAATAGACTTCAGATCAAGGAAGACTACCAGGTAAAAAGAGGACATTACATAATGACAAAGGGTGCAATTGAACAATAAGACATAACATTTCTAAATGTGTATGCATTTAACAGCAAAATTTGAAATTACATGAAGCAAAAACTGAGGTAATTAAAAGGAGAATTAGTCATACCCCCAATTTCAGAGACTTTATAATGCTCTTTTCTCAAAAATCAATGGGAGAGGTTAAGTAGACAAAAAAACCCAGGATACAGAAGTCTTGAAAGACACTATCTTCTAACTTCATCTAATTAATATTTAGAGAATTCTCCATCCCATAATAGCAGAGTAAACTTTTTTCCAGTACTCATGGAACATTCACCAGTATAGACCATATTCTAATATGTAATGCATATGTTAACAATTTTAGAAGAATTTAAATATATAATTCTCCATAACAGAATTAAACTAGAAATCAGTGATTCAAAGACATTTGCAAAATATTCTAATATCTGGAAATTAGATTACACACAATTTAAACAATCCTTGAGGCAAAGAATAAATTATAAGGGAAATTACAAAATATTTTTAATTTAATAAAAATCAAAGCACATCATATCAAGCTTTGTGAGATGTTGCTTAAGTAGAGCTTCAAGAGAAATTGACATGTTTAATGCTAATATTAAGGGAAAGGTTTTAAATCTATTATCTAGGTTGTTACCTTAAGAAATTACAAAAAGAAAAGCAAATTAAGCCCAAATTATGTTTAATCATGAGCATGGAAACAATATAATGAAAACAAAAAACTATTTTCGATCAAAGAAATGATAAAATTCTAGCCAGGTTGATGGGGAGCTAAAAAGAAGACACAAATGACCAACAACTGGAGTGAAAAAGGAGTTATCTCTGTAGAAATAGCAGGTATTAGAAGGACAGTAACAGGTGTTAGTCCTATGCCCTTACATTTGACAACTTGGAAGAAATGAACAAACTCCTTAAGTAACACAAACTACAGAAGCACACAGAAGAAAGAGAATCTGAATACTGTATCTATTAAATAAATTAAATTCATGGTTAAGAAGTTTCCAAGAAAGAAGACCCCAAACCTAGATGATCCCAGTTGCAAATTTAATCATGCTTTTAAGGAAGAAATGAGAACTCTACAAAAACTTTCCAGGGAAATTAAGTTAAAAGAACATTCCTGTCTTGTTTTATGAGGCCAATGTTACCCTGGTATCAAAACCAGATAGAAACAGTACAAGAAAAGTATAGAATAGCTTTCATGAACAAATAGAGAGAATGAAGTGACAGAACCAAATGAGATTTATCCCAAGAATGTAGGGCTAGTTCAGCATTTCAAAATGAATCAAAAAGGCAAAGCTGTAGAAAGATAGAAAATTGATCAGTTGTTGCCAGGCGCTGGGCTTCTATTCTAACCAATATTTTAAAATCAAAATAGATAAATCTTTTTTTATACAATACTTTTGACAATTAGCATGCCATCATATGGAAAAGAAGTAGGAACATGAAGTAGGAGTATGAACATCAGAAATGATTCAGGGATTTGAATTACTTTTTTTTTTTTTTGTGCAGTGCGTGTTAAATCACTCATCTCACACAATAACCCACACTCAATACTATAAGACTCATTACCATGAATTAGAAAGAAGTGAGAAATGTTAGTTTATCCTTTAAGTGCTAATGCTGTAATACTTGGCATCATTTTAATGAGTTTCCTTGTGACTTATTCATCATCTAGTTTTCAATGAAAAAAAAAAGATTTCTCAGGCATTACTACACATTGAAATAGATAAAGAAGAATTTTTGGAAATAAAGCAAAATTCTGTATTGAATTGCTTTCTAGACACACATTTGGAGTAACAATTTATGTATGAATTTATAGTTAAAATATATTCTAAAAGATATAACATATTCTCATGCCTGAAGCTCTCTATTCCATATGTTTTGGTTGATACAGGCTGAAATTTGATCAAAGGAAGGTAAATATATTTAATATTAACTAGTGTGAATTGGGTCATCTCTCTGTTTCACAATACCCAACTGATCATATCTGTTTATATTTCTGCTTTGCATGAAAGGGAAGAAAACCTCCACAAGTTTTCATTTTTATTTCTAATTATACAAATATTTTAGAAATTATAATTAAACACCAAATAAAAGGGCAGCATTTATTCATAATCCTGTCACCTCAACAAATTAAACTTTTTAATTTTTCATTATCCTTTTGAAGCCTTGACAATATGCAATAAAAATTGTGACATAGTAGTAAACATAGCAACAAAACCATTTATTTATCCATTCATTCGCCAAATATTTATTAAGTGTCAGCATCATTTCAGGAGTTTGTAATATATCAGACCAAAAAATCTCTGCTTTCATGTAGATTAAATTCTGGGAAGTTGAAGACAATAAAAAAGAAGTAAATTTGTGTAACTGTTAGAAGATGAGAAATGCTTTGGTTAGAAAACAGAGAGAAGATGAGGGTATCGGGAGTCCCAGGGCAGGGGGAGGGACCTTACAGTTATAAAGAGCATAAACAGAGTAGGTCTCCTTGAGAAGGCGATTCTGGAATAAAGATTTAAAGGAAGTGAAACAGTTAGCCATGTGGCTTTCAAGGGTGAGAGAGTTCCAGACATAGGCCAGAGCCAAGCTAAGTCCTTTAGGCAGGAACAAAACAGAAGGCCAGTGTGCCCGAAGTGCAGCAAGCATTAGGGAGAGACAGGAGGTGAATTCCAAGTCAGTGTGGCAAGGGGTCAGGGTAGACCTTGGTGGGTCTCTGTAAGGCCTTCAAGCTTTTGGGTTATATAATTATCTTTTGCTCTTGTCGCCCATTTTTTCCCACTCACCATCATATCAGAAGCATTTTCCATATCATTTCATCCTCTTGAATGGCAAGTATATGGTATGATAGAAAATAAATCCCCAAGTGTTATTAGCCTGACCAGTGGAGTATAACCAACCCTCTCTATAAAAAGATAGATCGATGGATAGATGGATGGATAGACATAGATATATAGATATATGGATGTGTATCTATCCATACACACCAGACAGATTCTATTTTTGGACTCCCTCTTCTTTTTCTCAATTTATTTCAATTTATTGTTTCCCATTCCTGTTACCACATCAGTGTCACAGGGGAAAAATGACAGTTCTCATATTCATATATCTTACAGTATGAGGGACTTGATGTTTCTTTTTTGTTGTTGTTGTTGCTAATAATTGTTTTTTATTATGGATGTGGGAGAGACAATGTTTAACTCAAGGGGAAAGTGCAAAGAAGGAATTTCAGACATTGGAACCTTCTGCCATCATGTGTAAGGAAGACTATTTAACATGTGAGTCCTTAGTAAGCCAGTATGCTTCCCTCCCATGAATGTGTGTGGCTAGAAGAGGAATTCAGTCCAAAGGTGACTATTTAAAGCCATATAATTTTGAGTCATATACTCTTTCCATTATAGCTTTAAGAAATTCTGTCCTCTTCCCAGGAGATAGTATTAGAATTGATCTGTCTCATACCAGTGTTCCATATCTCTGTGCTAGCTATTCTGAGAGCTTTACTCATTTTTCCAAAACTATTGTCAGTATCCTTTGTATATGCCATAAATAGAAACCAGAGCCTACTCATTACTATGAAATGCTTTCATGATCTCATATTATTATTTCTTTTTAGATGCAGCCAGCTAAAACGTGTTTGTGAAATGTGGCAATTAAACAACAGATCCCAAATTTCCCTTTTCACTTTCAAGTGACTAGTTAATTAGATGACTTACTATTTAAATGCTACCCAACCTATGTGACTGTTCATTATATTTATTTCCAGTGTAAATATAAACTTAAAAACAAAATTAAAAAAAGCTTAGGATAAGTATTAGTTACATAAAATTGAATGTGCTCATTTCATTTTGTGTTATTTTGGCAATTTCACATTAGATGTTTTCCTATATGGAAGGACGTTGGTAAAGCCAATTAGTCTCCTCACATTTTTATCATTTATTCTTCATAGGAGTCATCATTCCCAAGAAGTACAAAGGAACTATTTCAGATTTTGTTATCCTTATAGCCATGCTATATTTAGACAATCATCTCTCTTTAGTGCTGTCACCACTGTCAAACTTGATACTCTCAGTTTGTAAAAACAGTTTCCGTTCCTAAGTAAGTCTATACTTTATTCCATTGATAGAAGTGCATGGATTTCAGTATACGTACACTATTTGTAGGAGGCAGAATTATTTTGTTAAACAGAGTAGGCAACCTTCTTTTTCATCATTTTTGCTTCTAAAACATTTCTCCTACATCAATGCCTTCTTCTTTGAAGTGCATTTTGTCAGCCTTTCTTCTTTCTTTTTGCTGTCACCTATGAACTCCTGGCAGCTGTCCTTCCTACCTGGATCCCATAGTTACTAGTTACTTGAATACATGATTCACTGTAATGGTCTTCATTCTGGTCATTTATTATCCACAACAGTGACCCATCCCACACCTGGCATCTGTTCCTTCGCATGCCCTCCTCAAAGGCTTTTTCCTCTTTAACTGCACTACTTTGAAAAATCTGTTTCAAGCATTCCCCTCTCTGACCTTCAGTCTTTTCATTCTTGTTGCTCTGTGCCTGCATTCTGGCAACGCTGACCACACTGGGTCCTCCAATCCATTCACCCGACTGTTCTTCACTCTCAGTCACCTCCATGTCCTCCTCCCTTTGCTTATCCAGCTTGGATTCTGGGTCTATTAAAATAAACACACCTTTCCCCTCAGTACCTTTCTTTGCCTCTCTATAAATCCAAAAATTCTGTCACTCTTTACCTACATCCAGGAATCTGAATGGCCATAAATACACTGTCAGGTTATTATATTTCTCCAGTAAGCTGCCTGCCCTAGTCTCTGAAATAAATACTTCAGACCTGTTCTTTTTTTTCTTTCTCCCTCTTTGAGTTTCTAATACCTGTCCCCATTTTTATCTTGGCCAATCGCTTTCTTATATTTAGAGAGAAAATTGATGCTAGCAGATGAGAACTGCTTGCTCTTCTCATAACCAAATTCATACTATATCTATATGCAAATTTCCATTGAAATAGAAGAAATGTCTTTCTTCCTTCCTAATGTTAACCCTCCATTTGTGTTCTGGATTAACCTCCCGTCAGTTTTCTGAGGTAGTACCATGCAGTCCTTAACAGTTAAGACACATTACTTGACTAGTGTGCTTAAGTTTTCTCATCCATAACCTGGGGATAGTTACAGCACCTCACTCAAAGTGAGTGAGGAGTCATTAGTACATGCAAAGTAACCAGATTAGGGCTGGACATAGCAAGTACTTTACCAATGTAAACCATTTTTTTTTCTTCTCCAAGTTTTTGTTCCTGCAGTTTCCCATATTATATCCTGCATCATTTCCTCACTCTCACCTAGATCGTTCCTGTCAATATACATAGGTAACTTAAAAACTTCCTCTAGATATCAAGAAGCTCTGCTTCCTGCTGTGCCCTATACTCACTATATGTATTCACCGTCTCTAACTCCCTGTCTCCACTTTGTCATTTTCAATTCTCTCTTCAATTCTCTTTAATCAAGCTTTTGAAACCAACACTAAAATAAATCTGATAAAGGTCATCATAACAGTGGTTGGTTGACATGGTTGACTTCTTTTATCTTCAAAAACTCTCTATTTCTGGGATTTTCTTCTAGTACACTCAGTAATACTTCTAATTTACCACTCTGTCTGATTATTTCTGTTATCTATTTCCTATTGGGAAATATTCAGCACATCTTGCAAGCAAGGCTGTCTTCATTTCATTCTGGTTTGTTTGGTTTTTTTTTTTCATGCATTTTTGTGTAGCAAATAGATGGTGTCTCTCCCCAATACAAAGATAGGTTTGTTTACTGCCCAGTACAATTAAAAAAAAAATGTGTTTCTCTGGGGTAGAAATGAAAGAAAGAGGCTTACTGTCTATTGGAAAGATTAGAATTTCCTAGGTTCATAGTTCCTCAGTTATGGCACAAAGCCAATGCATGCAAGGCTTCCACCTGGACCCATTTTCATCACCAGCCATAAGACTTGACACAAGAGGAACTGATGCAAACATGCTAATGTGCCTGCTACCTGCCCTGTTTTGAGTAGTGACGCCCTTTGGTTCTGATCCTGGAGCCTCATATCTTCTGCATGGATTCCTGAAACTTGACCAAGCTAACTTGTTAGCTTTCAAGAAGGCCCAAATCTCAGACCTTTCACAATTCTTGCCACTTCTTAGTAACCAAGTCTTCTTCTATATGTTAGAATGTTTTAAGCTTAGCCCTTGTCATTTTCTTCTATTACCATGTTCTCCTTTGTCAATCTTATGTAATATTCTGCCTTTAAATGGTTTCTACCCTGCCAGCTCCCATATGTCTGATTCCAGCCCAATGATCAAGCTCCGGATATTTAGATTCAACTTACCCTAAATGTTGACCTAGCTATCTAATTAGCTATCTTAAATTCAGTATGGTAGGGTCACCTGGTGTTTCAGTCAGTTAAGTGTCCAACTCTTGGTTTTAGCTCAGGTCATGATCTGAGGATCCTGGAATTGAGCCCAGTGTCAGACTTGCACTCCATGGGGAGTCTGATTGGGATTTTCCTCTCCCTCCCCCTCTGTCCTTCCCCCTGCTTTTGCAGGTACTCTCTCTCTCTCTCTCTTTCTCTCTCTAAAATAAATAAATAAATCTTTAAAAAATTCTCTCATGTCATTAAAGTGCTTTATGATTCACAGTTTTGACAGCAACAGAATATTCCATCATTGAGATAAAACATAATTTATGTAACTACTATCCTAGTGTTGGACATTTGATTTTCCTGAAGTCAGAGACTAGGATCTCAGTTTGACTTACTGATAGAACCTTGTGGCACTTGGGACACTTGCAGGAAAATACATTTTCTAGCAAAGTTATATATATAGGAAGGTATAGGTATAGGTAGCTATAGGAAGGTATAGGTAGGAATGGGCCATACCTTGATAATTAGTTCTGAATTGAGGACTCTGTAAATAAGATAAAGTTTGTTTACCACAATAAGTATATGTATAGAGTTAAGTAGTTTTTATGTCATTTAAAGTAACTTTTCTGAAAATAAGTTTTGGAAGAATTTTAAAAAGAGGTAAAGTAATAATGGGGAGCTGGGTGGATACATTTCTGAGGTATAACCAGTGTAAGACCTAAAGGTCTTTAACCAGGATTAGTATCTTAGACAGCAGGGCCTGCTGTTATACTCAAATTGAATCATGTCAAAATTGGGATGGTTTGGAGGAAAAAGATCTATCAAATATCCATCTTGACCATAGACTTTAAAATAAAGATGTATGGTTCAATAATATTGACAAAGAATAAATCGTTGTGTTAGGATATTTATCTAGAATTTACCTGTGATAATTTTAACAACCATGTTGCTATATCAGGAACAAAAATTAGTGCCTTTTAACAACATGGATTTCTTTCCTGATTTCTGATTTTAAAAATAAAAATCTGTCCAGGAAATGCATATATGTATAAAAACATAAAATTCTGTGTAACTATTCAGGAGATTCAGGGATGCTTTAAAACAAATTGTGTCCTTTTAGCTTAAAAATCACAAGACAATGAGAATTAATACAAAGAATTCAGAAGCATCCTCATAGACATAATCAAGCAGTATAGCCTATTAGTAAAGGAATAATAAAAAGAGAAGAAAAAATCCATAAAATAATCACAAGATGTCAAAAGCCATGGGAATTTATCACGGTGGTGAAGGGCCCTGTATATGTCATGTGAGAACTCCATGATGGTTTAATTGGGCTTAAACAGTATATTATGATAGATGATTATAGCACACTCCCTGAGTTATCAAGAATGGCTAAATCATCTTTGGTAAAGGTTGCTGAAAAAATGTCATTTTTTAAAAGTCATAAGCTAAACAGTTCTTCTGAAGAGACCCTTTCATTTCCCAATGACTCCAGATAAGTAAGTTGCTACTGTGACAATTTCAGTCTCCCAGTATGTTAGCTCCTTCCTCACATGCTTAAAGACTTTTCCTATGTTACTATATCCTTTCAGTTAAGAGGCATTTGGGGGATCACCTTCTTATAGTTAAAACCTTTGCAATTTTGCCAAGATTGATTTTGGAAATAAGTTAACATAACTTAGATGAACAAGCGAACTCATCATTTAAAGAAGTCGTGTAGTTGGCAACGTCTTCAAGAAGTTAAACACAGGAATTTCAGTCCCAGGTATATGTCCAAGAGGATGAAAAACATATATCCACATAAAAACATGTACATGAATATTCACAGCAGTCAAAATATGTTCATGATGGCCAAAAAGTAGAAACAACTCAAACAGTAAATGAAACTTGCTGTATCTACACAATGGAATATTATTCAACCATGAAAAGATTGAGATATTGATTCATGCTTCAATGTGGATAAATTAAGAAACATTATAGTAAACAAAAGAAGTCATACACAAAAGGACAAATATTATATGATTCTATTTATATGAAATATCCAGAATAAGCAAACCTACAGAGACAGAAAAAGATGTTAGTTGTTTCCAGAGACTGATAGGAGGAGACAATGGGAAGTGATTGCTAATGGGTGTGGAGTTTCTTTCTGGAGTGGCGAAAATGTTCTGAACTTGGAGGTAATAGATGTACAATTTTGTGAATAGACTAAAAAACCACTGAACCTTACATTTTAAAAAGGTGCATGTTGTATGTGTGAATTACATCTCAATAAAAAAGTCATTTTTAAGAAATTTAGATATTTCATGCATCAGCTCTTGATGTGAACCACACCCACGATTTACTTTTCCTGGTATATGACACTTTTATAACTGAATCCAGAGGCTCCGAAATAAAGGGATACCTCTAATAAGGCAAAGTTATAAAACAAGAAAAGGGACAGTGATTTTAGGGACTAGTCATATTAATAAAATAACAGTAATTAGATAAAATATCTGAGAAAAGTAAGGACCCAATTAAATCAGTGCCTCCTGTTCTCTCTCCCGCCTCACTCCCCCCTCAGTCCCCCTTCGCCTTCTTCCCCCCACCTCCACCTCCAAGTACAGACTCATGAGGGATAGTTCCATGGCAAAGTAAACATCTCGGCTAAGAAGTTGCAAGAGGGGAGCAAAGCAGTTTCATTGGTACTCTATTTCTTCCTTATTTATGCAGTTCAAATTAAGTATTTTATCTTTTAGCTGCAAAGCAAATGCAACCCGGCCTGGGGATGCTGAAAATTGTTAATTAGGAAAATGACAGAGGAAGGAGAAGAAATCTAGCAAATACACTTAAGCTTTATATGCAGAAAAGTAATAAACTTCTACATAAACATCTGTGGTTTATGAGAGCACTATATAGTTTATTATTAAGCAAAAATCATGAGACAGCAGAGAATACACTAATGATGGCATATATTTGCCAGAACTAGATAAATTGCCTGAGAATAGAAAGGTTACATTTGTTAATAAAAACATCATAAGATTATTTTAGTATTTTCCCTTGGGGAAGGATTTTTCAATATTTTATGGAGTGTAAAGGATTCCTGCTCCTCATTCAGTGTTTCAAAGACCTTGTGTGTTTTTATCTAATGGAAAAATAACACTCGTTCAACAGTATAAACTATTGTATAAACTCTGAGGCTTTTTCCTCCTGAGCCCTAGCATCTGAACCATGTGTAATTTGTAGCCCTGTCATCGAACTACTGAAAGTTCCTCTCTTAATTCTCAGTTGACATGAATAGAACCAGAGAGTTCTGGGTAATTGTCACATTGGAGTATTGCTTCTTTTGTGGAGTATTTTGTTATAATGATGATATGCTTGGTTACAGTGCCCAACCTGTTAATTTCAAGTTCGTCTGGGAGACATTTCCTTTTAGAAGAAAAACCATCTTTGTGAATCATTGCATCCATAAAATTTTGATGATTGCTTATAAGATGGTCAACATGATTCAGCAAGTTATGTGACAGTGTTTTGTGTTCAGATGTCTGTAAGGAATTATAACAATGGTTGAAAAGCTTGAGACATGGAAATCATGATATAGAACTCTTTTTTAAACAGGAAGATAAGAATTTATTCAGAACATCACTAAAAATTTCCATGTTCAGAAATTATGACATGTGGTTAGTATTCTTTAAGGACAGAAGAAAGAAGGGGTGACTGGGTGACTCAGTTGGTTAAGCAGCTGCTTTCGGCTCAGGTCATGATCTTGGAGTCCTGGGACTGAGCCCCCACATCAAGCTCTCTGCTAAGTGGGAAGTCTGTTTCTCCCTCTCCCTCTGTTCCTCCCTCAACTCCTGCTCATGCTCTCTCTCTCTTTCACTCTCTCTCTCTCGCTCTCAAATAAATAAAATCTGAAAAAAATAAGAAAGAGTTTGTTAATATAAAAAAGTGTGATTGCATAGCTGTTTTGTCAACTCTATTTCTGACTGTAGAAGTAATATAAAGGCGTGCATTCGTAGATTAAAAAAATGTTTCTGCGTATAGAATGGAAGATTAATGGGATAAAGAGGGTCTCTGGAGGGGGTTAGTAAAATATCAATATTTCATAATGTTAGTTCATGTTAGTCATGGTTCAATAGAAGGTAAAATCGAGTTTACAAAATGATTAGGCTTGACTCTAGAAAAGGACAAAGATTTGATATGTTGGAAATAGAGACCGTGATAGTGACAGATGTGGGAGCACTTAATGTTAGTGACCAGTTTATAGGAAGCGTATGGAGGCAACAAAAATATGTCACTGAAACATGAATTTATAGATTCCAATAGTACTTTCTCCAATTTCTGAAAATATTTCCACCCTGATTTTTTTTTAGTCATTTCTTTTCAGTCTCCTTCTCTTTCTGCTTGACTCATCTCCATGATCAGCTTAACTGCCAGAGGCTACTTTGACCAGCCTAGCTTTACTCTTCGTTATAAGAATGGGATCACAAATCCTTCTGATATTGACAGAGAAGATCAGACACCACCAGGTCTCACTGCATCGAACTGATGTAATAATCTATGAAAAATGATGACAGTATAATATTTGTGTCAAATATATCCTGAGCTACAGTCATAGTTCTTCAAGCACCTATGAAATAAGAGGGTATATTAATTTAAGACATCAGTGATATTATTATTTATATCATCATTGATAAATATTAAGTGACTTCTCAACACTTTTTGCAGTTTTATCTTTTTAGGTATGACTGGTTCTATTATCTTTTGAATGACAATTTTAATATCACATAAGATATGATCTGTTAAAAAGAAGGAAGAATAAGCAAGATATATTCAAGGAAAATATTCCTAAAAGAAAATACTATATTATATTATTGGAAGTTTAAAAAATTATTTCTTAACATTTTCTTCCAAAGATATTTAAATCTAGGAGCACCTGGGTGGCTTAATTGGTTAAGCATCTGCCTTGGACTCAGGTCATGATCCCAGGGTCCTGGGATTGAGCCCTGCATCGGGCTCCCTGCTCACTGGGGAGTATGCTTCTCCCTCTCCCTCTGCCTCTTCCCTCTGCTCATGCTCTCTCTCTCAAATAAATAAATAAATATTAAAAAAAAAACCTGGGGAAGACATATTAAGAAAAAAGGATATTTAAATCTATCCAAACTTACAGTTTCACTCTGGTTTCTTTAATACTTTCTATTTAGTCCTCCTCCTTTGCTAATTTGCTTTAAGCCTTAGAGATGTATGAGTTTGTCTTTTTGAGTTGATAACAAGTACAGAGTTAAGTTAGTTATACCTCTGTTCTTTGTGCATTGTCGTTATTTGTCAGTTTAAGGCTTAAAACTAGTATTTTTCTTCTTCTTTTTATAAAAATATTTATGTATTTATTTGAGAGAGAGAAAGAGAATATGGGGGAAGGGCAGAATACCCATTGAGCACAGAGCCCCACACCAGGCTTGATCCCATGACCCTGAGATCATGACCTGATCTGAAATCAAGGGTTGGACACTTAACCAGCTGAGCACCTAGACACTCTATTTCATCTTTTTTCTAAAATGCTCCCATTCCCCATATACTCATGGCTACCACCCTATTTGTGATACAGGTCTATGCCCACATCCCTGTAGTACTATTTTGTAGGAGGGTATTTTAAAATTTATTTACAGGACATTTTGCTGTTAAGCTTGTCTGTTTCATACTTTTCATATTTAACACATTTGAAATCTCTCTACTCTGTGGTTTGTACATTCAGTTACTTATTTTTTTTAACTACGTGTTTTTTTCATTGTCTTCAGTTTATATTGTACATATGCTTGATCAGCAAAACCTCAAGTGGTTTCCACCTTCCTGGCATCACATGTATGAACATTGTTATACATGTTCCCTTAGGAAGCTATGTGAGAATCTCTTTAGGTATATATTCAGGATTGGAATCCGTGGGTTTTAAGGCAAATGGATAATTTATTCCAGTAAATAAAATACCAGTTTGCTTTCGGAAACATCTCTACCAATTTATTTTCCTAACAACAGTATATCAAAGATTCTCTTTCTTCTCATCTTTACCAACACTCATTATTAAATGTTTTTTTCTTATTCTTGCTGCTCTGACTGATGAAAAATGAAACATCATTATTGTCTAATTTTGCCTTTATTTGATTAATAGTAGAATTGATCATCCTTCCATATATGTTGCTGTTAGCCATGTGTTTTTTCTTTCCATAAATTGCTTGTTCAGCTCCTTTCCCATTTTTCTACTGATATTCCTATTTTTTTTCTTACTGATTCATAATTTTCTCTGTAGTCAATTAATATCTTCACTTTGTCTATGTAGGCCTTCATTAGAAGTCTTTAATTTTGATGTAATAAAATCTGTTTTTAATTTTGCCTGGTAGTTTGTATGTTTTGGGTTTTAAGAATTTTTTTCTATGCCTCGGTCACAAAAATATCTTCTACATTTTTTAACCTATCTTTTTATTTTTTTACATTTTTAACATGTTTTTCGTCTGCCATCTATGCTATGATAATATGCAAATTTAGCTTTACTTTTCTTCATATAGTGAAGCTATTGTCGTTTTAAGTTTTATTTATTTATTTTAGAGACAGGACAAAGAGGTAGGGAAAGAAAGAGAAAATTCCAAGAAGACTCTTGCTGGGCGTAGAGCCTGCACAGGCCTCGATCCCAGGACCCTGAGATCACAACCTGAGCCAAAACCAAGAATGGGACACTTACTGACTATACCACCCAAGGGCCACTAAGTGAACCTGTTTTCCAAATACTGTTTATAAATAATCCCTTCCCCCATTGCTTTGTGGTGCTATATTTTACTTCCAAACTCTATTCTTATTGATTGGTTTGCTTTTCAGTTGAGGTTAATACTATATTGGTTTTATCACTACAGCCTTGGTTCTGTCTTAATATTTGGAAGGGAAAGTCCCTGCACTGCCACCCATTCATGCAGCTTTTACCTTCTTTTTCAAAGCTGACTTACCTACTTACAGACTTTTATTTTTCTGTAAAGATTTTAGTGTGAGTTTTCTAATTCTTCCCGAAAAATCTTTAAATGTGTCTCTTAATGACCATATATGGCAACCTAGTATTACATTTTATACAGGAAGCGATTTTCTTAAGCCTTTTGACAATGTTATTCTGCTCTACTGTACACTCAAAGTGTGTTTTTTGGAAGTCTGATACCAAAATTGTTTGTTTTCCATTACGGGTAGTCTGCTTTTCTCTCAAGAAACTTTTAATTTTTTCTTCATCTTCAATATGCACATAACTTGCCATAGTGTTTCTAGGTTTAGACATCTTATTCTCTATGCTTTTTCATTATGAAGCCCTTTGAATATGAAGTTTTCCATCCTGTTTCAGTTGGGGAAGTTCTTGGGTATCATTTCTTGGAATAGTTTCTTTTCTGTGTCTACGTATGTTTTTTTCTCTCCTTTCTTTTCTCTCCTAATGGGAGTTCTTAAATATACATTTGATATTTCTATCAAAATATTTATATATAATATATAATATATATTTTATGTATATCAAAACATTTTATATCAAAAGATATAAAGTATCTTTTGACTTTTTTCACTTTTTCTTCTTTCTAAATGCTTTTTTTTTTTTAAGATTTATTTATGTGAGAGAGAGTGAGAGTGAGAGGCAGACTGACTGCTGAGCAGGAAGCACAATGCAGGACTCATCCCCAGGACCCTGAAATCATGACCTGAGCCGAAGGCAGATGTTTAACCAAATGAGTCACCCAGGCATCCCTCCAAACGCTTTTTTGGGAAAATATTCTAACCTACTTTCTAGTATCCCATTTTATTCTTTGTCTGTATCCTTTTAGTTATTTATCCAGTGCATTAATAATTTATTGAAACTCACATATTTTTCACACCAAGTATACCTACCTGATTTTATTTAAAGAGGTTTGTTTCTGCTTCATATTCTCATCATTTCTTCAATCTCTGAAAATTTTTATTAGTTTTATTTCAAGTAATAAATAAGTAAATAAAAACTAAGAGCTGGTTCAGTTAAGTATTTGCACTGGTATTTGTCACCTTTTTTTTGTAGTAGTTACGCTCCTCAGATATCTAGTTATTTTTACGTTGGAATTGTTTCTCTCTAGCTGGTTTTATAAATAGGGAATCCCAGGTTCTAACTTTTGTGGTTTCTGAGAGTTAAACCTGACTGGAAGGATGACGACCCTGGACAGAGAACCCACCATGCCACAGTCTGGTCTTTACCATCCCTCTTTGCTCTCTCCTCACCAATCTTACCTAGCCTTTGGCTGTAATTAGCTAATGCCAAAGATGGGCTTGGTGCTGCAGTGTGATTTGCCATACTCATTGGGCCCTTTTGTTATCTCTCCTAGCCCAGTGTCAGTCTGGTGTGCAGCTTGACTACTATCTGCTGACCTCGTGGCACTGGGTAGGCACTGCTGTCCCTTGAGCTATTGATAATGGGAGAAAAAAATATTGATAATGGGAGAAAAAAAAGGAAAAGGCTTAAAACTCTCCCCATCTTTTCTCTCCAGCATGGTACCTTATTCCACAGTCACATCTCTATTTGCAATTATTTCTGTCAATCCTTGTCTCTCTTTTTTCTCCAAATTCACTTTCTTTTACCTCTGGGACAACTTCGGGGATGAGATGAGAGGAGAATGCCAACATGTAGGCTAATTCTCAATTTTGTTGAATGCCATCCATGTTTGTTTTTAAATGATGAATATCGAAATAGTATCAACTTCAGCTGAATGCTTTCTGGGTGCTAGGCCTATACTGTGTTTTTATATACATGATATCATCTCATCCTCACAGACCCTCTAGGAAATGGTGCTTTTATTATACTCATTTTACAGATGAGAGAATTGAAGTCTAGATAAAATACATCACACAGCCAATAACAGAGCCAAGGTACAATTTAGGTTATCAGATTCCAAAGTTTATTTTTTTAAGGCTATATTGCATTTAGTATTTTGGTTTAAAATAGGTTTGTTTTGGATGGGTGCTTTCATGATATCCAGGAAACCCCCTAAAAGTATGTCCAAAATTTTGTTAGTGCATACAAGATAAGGTTTATCAGGGATTGAATCCATTGCGTTTATTACATGTTCACAGGTGTCCATGACTTCCCTCAAAGTAAAGAGATGCTTTAGGTAAAAACATATGTGAGGGCTTAGGCTCTAAAGTTAGCCAGTAATACAAAATATGGTGCATTGTGATATACCTCTGAAACTTTCTTAAATGGACCTCATATTATCTCTACTGGGCCACTGGAAGCTTAAAAGCCACGAAGCAATAGATTATATTTCTCTTCACTTTTGGCGCCAGTATCTTTTCCTGTAGCAATGGAGAACAAGTTACTTTGAAATTATGATGGGGACAGAAAAAGGCTGAAAATGGGGTGAATAAAGGCTTGTCTCTCAATAAACTTATACAATTCTGTTCATTTATTTCAATGTTTATGCAATAGAAGTTAACTCCAAATGGAGAGAAAAAAAAAAACAAACTGGATCAGCATCAACCTGGTATGAAGAATAGATAAATAGTAATATGTTCAGTGTCTAGTTCTCCATGCCCTAAAGCCTGTGAAGACATTTACCAGCTCCAGGGGTTGTCAGTTTGACCATCTTGAGTACCCAACTGACCCCATTCAGTCTAGTCAGAATCTGGTGGATTTTCTATTCACAGACTTTCAGGAGGACAAGGCCTGTTATAAAAACTACTGAGAAATTCTTTCTGGCTAATGAAATACTCTCTGATGAGGCTTAGAGAACAATCTCCCCAGGATGTCAGAGGCTCAACTTGGCTCAGCTTCAGAGCTGACCAGAGCTTACAGGGCTCCTTTGTAGCAGGGGTTCCCCGAGTTCGATTTTCCCAAATCCATTTCTGAGCAGCTAGATGATCCATGCTCAAGGGAAGCCTGAACCGAACTGCCCTCTGGAAACAGATAAATACACTGGGCAATTAGATCAAACTTTCCTCTACTGAAGGAAGCTGTAAAGCAGAAATGTGTTTCATAGAAAAATACTTACATGATAGATATCTAGGTCTCTTCAAAATGTATTTCATATCAAAAGAGGGCAGCATGCATGCTTTTTTAATTGGAGAGAGAATACAGCATGCTAAATAAAAGGGATGAGCTAGTTTACATATCTATTTCAAAAATTGAGAGGATAGAAAATGTCAAAACTTACTGTATGCTACTTTCAGAATTCAGTCATAATACTGAAAAATATTGAAATAATAGTGATTTATAATACTGAAAGAAAAGGAAAAAAAATTATCTGCCAGTTTCAGTCTTGAGACATTTTGTGTTCTCTAGAAAGTGTCAATTTATTGGTTTTAGTTTTCTGGTCCCACATGGACTTTAAATAAAATTCCTCTGTGAGGTGTTAGCCAGTAGCTTGTAGAAAATGTTCTCTTGCCAAAGGCACAGAACGTGGCTCTTGAGTTGTCCCATAAGGAGTAACTGACTCTGAAGGTGTCAGGAGTAAAATGACTCCATTTTATAATCTCTCCCAGAGGCAAGGAGCTTCTCAGTTCCAGAATAAATTGATGGTGAGATCCATTTTCTAGCTGGCAGGGTGATGATCAGCAAAGCTTTCACTCCAGCTTGCTGACAAGGGGAAAGTGCCTGTCCCAATTGGCAGGTATATGCGATTTGTGAAATGGAAGGCTTTATAACCCGGCATGCACAATGGTTCCACTGAAAGTCTTTTATGTGTTATAAGCACAACTATTTGCAAATTGCGCTCACAAGGGGATACCACTTCTCTCTCCTGTATGTGTGGGTTTGATTCTTCCTTCTTGCTGTTACCCAATGTGACACTGTCCATTTGATAGCTTCTGTGCATCTCATTCCAGTCAAATCCCAAATCTGATATTCTCATGTGCAAACCTCAGTAAGGCTTTACATAAACTGTAAAAGGCTTTCACATTTGTTTTCTATATCCATTTAATTCTGAGTAAATATCACCATCTTATTTTACAGCTGAAAACACAGAAACACAAGATAGGAACTACCACCGTATAACATGGGCTCCTTTATCCCTTTACTGTTTGTACTATTTTCCTTGATTGGGAGTTCTCAAACTTAAGTGTAGATAAGACTTACTCAAATTGTTTGCTAAAAGTAATAGGAATGATGGTTAGTATAGTACTTAATACGGGGGCACCTGGGTGGCTCAGTCAGTTAAGCGTCCAACTCTTGATTTCGGCTCAGGTCATGATTTTAGGGTGGTGAAATCAAGCCCTACCTTGGGCTTCATGATGGGTGTAGAGCCTGCTTAAGATCCTCTCTCTGCCCCTCCTCACCCATCCCCTGCCCCAGCCCCACCTGCTCCTGCATACTTGAGGGCTTGCTCTCTCTCTAAAAAACTCTGTGTGTGTGTGTGTGTGTGTGTGTGTGTGTGTTTAATGTGTACCAGTTGCTTTTTTAAGCACCTCACACATATCAATCTTTTTTTTTTTATTTCACAACACTGTGAGTTAATGAGTTAAGTTTCCTTTCAAAAGAAAGAAAGTGTAACTATAAAGAAGTTTTGTCAATTATTCAAGTTTAACACTGAATAGAGGCTGGAACTAGAATTTAAACTAAGGCAGCCTGGTTCCAG
This sequence comes from Meles meles, assembly GCF_922984935.1. Lineage (NCBI taxonomy): Eukaryota > Metazoa > Chordata > Mammalia > Carnivora > Mustelidae > Meles > Meles meles. The sequence goes on from NC_060074.1 coordinate 76,609,479, forward strand.
AGCCTGTGTTTTTACCCACTCTGCCAGTCCCAAGAGGACTCCTCTTTCCCTTTCCCAGAGATTTTGGAATTCCTGTATCTGGGGTGGGGCCCAGGAATCCAAATTTTCAACATATACTTCCCCCAACCCCCATATGGCTCTAATGTTAGGGGTTCTCAGACCATGTTTTGAAAAGCATTGACTTTGGGACGTGGTCTGGTTTTCAGTTGTCACATATTGCAATGAAAATTCCCCTAGGAGACATTATACGCTAATAGTTCATAGACAGTAGAGCAAAATATAGGTGGGAGGGATGGGACTTGGGTTGGTGCTTGATGGTTAGAAAAAGGTAAGAGGTATCAAAGGAAGAAGAATATTGATGGTAAGAAAAGCCACAAGAGAAAAAACAGACATCATCTACCTTATCATTTTCCTTGGAGCTAGATTTGCAGAAGACTGCTCAAATCCAAGTTTAGAAATTAGTGTAAAATTAATATAAATTTCTTCAAGTGTTTTGAGAAAAGCCAGTGGAGATAATGGCAGAGGGGTTGGATGAGATTTATTTACTAACTGGTGACAACTCAGTTTTCCTGCTTTGTTGGATCTATAGCTGCCCTATCCAAAATACTACATATTAGCCACATTATTTAAATTAGTCAAAACTAAATAGCATCTAAAATTCAGTTTCTCAGTCACCCTTGTTATATTTCAAGTGTTCAACAATCACATATGGCTAGTGGCTACCGTATTGGACAACACACAGATCTAGGATCTTGCCATCTTTGCAGAAAATTCTCTTGGACAATGCTGATCTATAAACCTTTTCCCAACTATTCTCATATTTTCTTTTTCCTACCATTAGCAAAATCTTCTCCATTAAAGTAATTAAATGATGGGCATTTAGCATTTGCACTTTAGGCCTGGTTCAAGAACACCCAAAGGTCTAATTTGTAATTTTGCTGTAGTTGTCACTAATCATTGAATCTCAACAGGGATTTATTTGCCCAGTTTGTTTTATATGGGGTTATGTGGGTTAGAGGGATGGTGGTCATGTGAGAATTATAAACCCTCTAATGTGAGCAGGCTATCTTTCATGCAAATATCACAGACTCAAGGAGTTCCAAATGAACACGTTTCTTAAAATGAATGTACCAGGAGGTGCCTCAGCACCACTTCAGCACCACAAACATGACCTCTTCCATTTTATATTTAGCTTGGAAATGACTTTCACTTTCAATTGTTATTGAAAGTCATGGATGGCGGATTTATAAGACGTTCTGCCCGGATATAGGTCAGGAGTGATTTTATTAGATGCACATACACAACCCACTGTCACACAAACCAAAACATCTGCTGAATACACCATGTGAGGGCTCTGGGTCTTCAAAGACTCCGGGCTGCAGGTTATTTCGTTACAGCCCCCTTCCTCCCACAGGATAATGAGCCATGATTCAGCCTCCCGTTGCTGGACTGCTCCGGCCTTGCGCTGGACCCTAGAGCCATGAAATTGTTACAGCACTGGCCTGCTATTTTAGGGTCAGATTCCTAGTGTTATTTTAGACGCTTTCCTGGAAGTGTGGTTTAGCACATAGATATCTGATCTCCAGAGTGAGTTTTACAAGAGAGCCAGTTAGCCCTAATGCATGCAATATTAGCAATTATGAGGCATACTGACCCTTGCTCTATAATCCTAAATAGACCCCTAAACAAAAACCCAAAATCACTGAAACTTAGAACTGGAAGAGAATTTTGAGATTAACTAACCTCTTCTTTTGAGATTAACTAACCTCTTCTAACCTCTTCTTCTCTAAACAAGGAATTGCATCTCAGAAAGGCTAAGAAATTACCCAAGATCCCCAAGCTAATTAAGAGAATTAGAGCTGCCAACACATATCTCTTAATTCCTGTTCAGTACTATTTCTACTGTATCATCCTTTTCTGTAGGTGCAAAGACTTGCACTATCACATAGACAGTATGGAAATGAGGGAAGATGCTTAGACCCCAGTTCCAGAAGAGGTACAACTTAATAGCAGCTAGTGTATATAGGGTGCTAAGTATATACTAGCCACTGGTAAGCACCATGGATATATGATCGCATTTAGTCCTTATGATGACGCTGAGATCCTATTATTATTCCCATTTTACAAATGAGTGAGGTGAATCATAGTGAGGTTAAGTAACTTGCCTGAGAGCATATAGCTAATACTTGGCAGAATCTCAAGTCAAGCTCAGGAAATAGAGTTCTAGATGCCACACTCTAACCATTCTGCTTTGCTGCCTATAAAGGTCATATCTGAGATCACCAACTAAATGAGTAAATACAGGCAGATGAGGTTGGGAAAAAACCCTCTGTGTGTATAGAGTACTCAGTTCTAAGGCAAAATTTTAATAACATTTTCCGGTTAACATGAAAAGTAAAGCTGTTATTTTCTTGAAGGCATTCATTATTGAAGGCATTGGGTTTTTTGTTTTTAACTAAAACCTTTCAGGTCGTAATGAGTCCAGTGACTAAGTACACAGAGCAGTAAAACCTGCTACTCTGGGGGCAGTACTGAGCAGTCATTTCCCACTGGGAACAGCACTGCAGAATAACGTGTTCTCTGGCTCTCTGGGGTGCAGCCCGTCAGAACGGAGACAAGCTGCATAATCAGGAGGGATTTCTATTTGAAATGGTTCAGAGTTGTTAGTGTGGGAAATTCTATTCCTGTTTTCTGTGAATGAGTGTTGATAATCACAATGAAAAGGGAAAATACATTCTGATGAAAACGGACTCACTTAATGTAAATATGCTGGTTTGCATATAAGGTAAGTCCCTGGGCCTGTCACAAAATAAGTTTTTGAGCTAGAGGTTAAGGAAAAGTGATTCCCAGGATGAGCCCTTACCCAGTGTGGGGTATGTCATGTTTACAAGATGATAACATGAATACTTGACATACTGAACAAAATAAACATAAAATGCAGAAGGGACAGCCTGTCCAGATTGTGAGCTCCTTGTCGATGGGGACATGTGTTCTGTTTCCTTGCTCTCTGCCTAGCATGACACACAGTCCCAGCTTAGATAGGTGAGAAGGACACATGTTTGAGGGAAAAGGATTAGAGCCAGAGACGGAGACCCTGTGAAGAGGAGAAGTGCTAAGAAGGCTTCTTCCTTGTTTAGTCTTGGCTGTGGGTACAGAAGGAAGCTTTGACCTATAGTCTCATCGCTGATTAGCTCTCCAGTATTTAGTCATATGTGGACATCTCTGAATCACAGTGCTCCTGATTAAAATGCTTATTCCATTGGGTAGTGACAAAAATAAAATTTGTAAAATTCTTTATAAAATCTAAAGCTATATATAATCCTTTCATAATCAGACAACTAGTGGTAAACAAAACTGATGTGATGAGGAAGAACATATCTACCTCTAACTGCCCCCCCCCATTGTGACTTTCATACCTCAGCACCACCTATCTCCATCACCACCAAAGGTTAATTATAGCCAGTTTCTTCCTCCTCACACCTGTTCCTGCCTTCCTTCTACTCCATCTTCCAGAAAGGCCTTGTGTAATCTTCTAAAGTATGTATATTTTTTCTCAAAATCTCACAGAGAATAAATCTTATCTAAAACCCAGGAGTGACCAAATGTCTATTGTCAGACTTTAATCACTTTCAATTGTAGCAGCATTTGTTTGCCAAACAGAATATTTAAGATAGACATTAAAGAGCCCTGATAACATAGAGGGGGAAACTAGTTCTCTGGGTAGTGAATTTTTAACCATGCAAGTACCTGTGAAAGTTTAACTTCGAACAAATCACCTGAGATCTTACTAAAAGGCAGAGGCTGAATGAATTAGCTCTGGAGTAGAGCCCGAGTTTCTACACTTCCCAGGTGATGTTAACACTGCTGGTTTATGATCTACACTTTGAGTGACCAGAACCTACATGGTGATTTCTAAAGTTTCCCAGTGTGAGGGTACTCTTGAGAATCTATGTATTGGCATTTGTGATTATAAATTTTAAAATACATAGAAGCATAAAATAATCTCATCAACCAAAGACATTAACCACAACTAAGTTGTTTTATATATGGTAATATATGGGTACCAAATCAAACTTGATGTCCAGCTATCCACATTGTTTCAAAGCTGGCTATAAATAACTTTAAAATTACTCAAGTAATACATATTCATCTTAGAAAATTCATCAAATAGAAACAAGCCAAAAGAATATAGAACCCACCTCTAATAGACACAAACAATTTTGACATGTTAATCCCTTCTGTCCCCCATGCCCACATCCAACCCCAACTCCATGGCTATTGCACCATTGTACCTACGTCATGGTAAGAATAACAGAAAGACACAGACACAGCTAGATAAAATTGCTTGAAATAAAGGTTAAAAAAAAAAAAAACTTAGGAGACTTTTTAAACAGCGTGGAGTAGGGCATACAGAACTTTGCAAGTTTCTCAAAGTTGCCTGTGGCACTTACAAAGGGTGGAGTTATCCACTTTCACCCTGGAGTTTTGTTAAATTTGAGTGCTATTGTTTGCCATATCTAGTGAGGTTGAAGTTTCTCTTGGGAAGGGAGCATGCCCTGGCTTTTAGGTTACTTTTTTCGATTCAAAGCAAGTTGATGGATACCTGCTACTGTGAATACTTCAGAAGAGTTTTCTGACTTCAGAACGTACACATTTTCCTCAACACCATAGTTATAGGTCAGTGCTAAGATAATGAATTACATCATAATTTTATGGAAAAATAATGAGAAAAACTTACAGGAAGTGGTATCCTGTGAGTCCAGTGGTTGATTGCTACCATAATCTGGCCTGGCAGAGGTCAACATGGGTTTTCCTTTTATCCTTTTCCCAGAAGTTCATGGTAATTGTGAAAACTAGCAATAGGTATGACAATAAGACATTCTCTCACTAATTCTAATTACTTTAAATGGAAGTGAAACAGTCACATCTTTGTAGTTTTCCAATTGAATCAATATCCATCAGGAAGTGGGAAGCCAACAGGGCAAATTTTCCTGAGTCCTAATAGCTGAATAACCCTTTGTTTCCTCATATGGAAGGATTACTTTTGATGCTTATTACTACCATGTTGCTCTGAATTAGAGATGGAGATTTGTACTGATGATCAGAGGTGCTGATGTATAAATTAAATTCTTACAAAACACAAAAGACAAGCATACTTTCACACGCACATTTATATGCTCAGTCTTGTACAATGGATAGTTAAGAGTCTTTTCTTGGCACCAGAAATTTTCATGATGCATTTATGTTCTTGTGAACATCAGAGGAGTACATTGGGGTAAAACAAAAAGGTCCTTGAACCAGGACTTGGATGATCTGAGTTCTAGTTTCATTTTTCTTTTCCATTTTAATATGTCACCACAATTCTCCAAAATTTCTAGGTAATATGCTTCTGGGTCTCAAAGGCTATAATCAAAGTGTTGTCTGAGGCTGTAGTCTCATGTGAGGTTTGACTGGGGAAGCCTCTACTTCTACCCTATGATGGTGTCAGCAGCACTCAGTTCCTTGTCGATTGCCAGACTAAAGGCCTCGGTTTCTTCTTGTTGGCTGTCAGTCAGAGGTTGCCCTCAGACCTTGCCAGATGGGCTCTTCCATCATAGTCATTTGCTTCCTCAAAGCCAGCAAGAAAGAGACACTCTCAGCAAGACAAATACTGAAATCATATGTAATGTAATTATATGCATGTTATGACATATGTCCCATTACCTCTCTTAGTTGCCGGTGAGTCAGATCCTGCTGACACTCAAGGAGATAGGATCACACAAGTCAAGAACACCATATGGGTGTATATATGATTATAAAGAGATTGTTCTTACAGAACTGGCTCATGAACTGTTGGGACTGGCAAGTCAGAAACATGTAGGGCAGGATAGGCTGGCAGGCTGGCAACTCAGGCAAGACAAGAATTGATCTTTCTTTCTTGCTTTGCTTGCCTTTTTTTTTTTTTTAAATTTATTTGTCAGAGAGAGAGCACAAGTAGGGGAGCAGCAGGCAGAGGGAGAGGGAGAATCAGGCTTCCCGCTGAGCAAGGAGCCCAATATGGGACTCAATCCCAGGACTTTGGGATCATGACTCAAGCCAAAGGCAGATGCCTAACCAACTGAGCCACCCAGGCCTCCTGATATTTCCTTTTTGAGGCAGAATTTCTTCTCTGGAAAACTTAATTTTTTGCTATTAAGGCCTTCAACTGATTAAATGAGATTCACCCATGTTATCAAAGGAAGTCTCCTTTACTTAATGTTAACCACGTCTACAACATACCTTCAAAACAACACTAGATTAGTGTTTGAATTAATAACTGGTACTATAACCCAGCCAAACTAGTTGTATTCATTTGCTACAGCTGCCCTAACAAAGTACCACTAACTAGATGGTTTAAAACAACTGAAATTTATTCTCTCACAGTTCTGGAGGTCAAAAGGCTAAAATCAAGGTGTTAATGGGACCGTATTACTGCCAAAGCCTCTGGGGAAGATTCTTCCTTGCTTCTTCCAGCATCTGGTAACCTCAGGCATTCTTGGTTTCTGGTAACCTAACTCCAGTCTCTGCCTCTGTCTTCACATAGCCATCTTCTCTCTGTGTCTGTCCCAATCTTCCTCTTCTTATAAGGATATCTCTCATGTTGGATTAAAGCCCTCCCTAATCAGGTATGACTTCATTTTCACCTGGCTCGATCTGCAAAGACCCTATTTCCAAATAAGGTCATATTCACAGGTACCAAAGAGTAGGACTTCAACATATCTTTTCAGGAGTCACAATTCAACTCATCAAAACAGACATTTATCTACCATCTTGGGCTTTGCATTGGCAGAGGACTACCCCCAAGACTGTCAACTCTGGTAATTCAGCTTGCCTTTTGAGTGTTCCAAGCACAATGAGGCCAGAGAAAACTGTCAGGCAGAGCTTGCTGACAGCCATTAGCTTGTATGAGAACAGTGAGTACTGAGGGGATATCAGGATGTGGGTGGAGCATGGACACTATCCATTGCACATGGAAAACACCAGCCAGCGAGCCTCCAGAGGTAACATTCACTAAAAAATTCACACTGTGTCCACAGTGAGTTCATCAGTCTCATAGCAGCTAAACAAGGGCATAGAGTACCTTACCTCCTGAAACCCAAATGACTAGAGAGAAGACAAGCTACTACTTTGCAGCTCTTTTCTGAAATGATATGCAGTACTCCACCTTGGAAAGAAAACTTTTTTGTTTGGGGGCGAATGCTTCATGGACCTCTCTGGTTATACAAAGATGAAGCCAAACCTTACCTTGTAATGATGATGTGAGACAACTCTGTCATTATAATCACATCTTAGCAGAATGCCTTTTGATCTTGGCTGTGAAGTAGACCTTAGACTAGCTATAGAGAAAGAATATTTTTTCCTTCTAATCTGTCATAGGGGACACAAGAAGGTTGGTTGAGGAGCCTAGACCATAGGTAGGGAGAGCCCAATATCCCTGCTACAGAGAGTTACAGATTTATCTCTAGGTGATCTGTACTCTGCAGAGCGGCAGCAGGCTGGAGCCAACATGCAACAGGACCTATGGAGAGGCCTCTTCTGAAGTTTGAAGGAGCCATAATGCCAGTAATAGTTTGTTAAAGCTGCTATAGCAAAGCACTGCCAACCAAGTGGCTTAAACCAGAGACATTTATTGTCTGATATTTCTATAGGCTACAGGTCTGAGATCAAAGTATCAGCAGGGCCATGTCCCCTCTGGAAGTGCCAGGAGGAGATCTGTTCCAGGTCTCTCTCCCAGCTTCTGGTCATTGCCTTGGCCTGTGAGCATCTAATTCCAGTCTTCCCATGGCATTCCCCCATTCTGTGTCTCTCTGTTCAAAGTTCCCCTTTTTGTGAGGACACCAGTAATTCTGGATTAGGGACCCAGTCTCCTCATAGACAGCTTCATTTTAACTTAATTACATCATCAACAACCTCATTTCCAAACACGGTCAAATTCTGAGGTCCTGCGGGGCCAGGTCTTTCAATAAATTGTAACGGTATCTTCAACTCATAACAGTAGTCCCACGCAATTTAAGATTTCTTTCCTTTCCTTTTTTTTTTTTTTTTTTTTTTTTTTTGGTGGTTCCTTTTCGTCAGCGCACATCTTTAATGAAGTGAACTAGGTTTGTCTTCAAGCCTCTGCCGGGCCTGTGGTGATGCTGCATAAGAACACTTCCTCAGAAGCCTGGTGGTCCTGGTTAGGATATACAAAAAACAGCTGGCAAAGAACCTGCTGGTGGGGAGGAAGACACTGACAGACATGTTAAGTGACAACCAGGGCAGGTTTTAGAACTTGTAGGTATAACTAAGAAACAGAGGTGAAAATGACGGGATTCCCTACTAATCAAGAAGCATAAAGACTGGGACTATTGTTGTTTGCATTTTGAAAGGAAGAGTGAATCCAAGATCTGGAATACTTGAGGATATGCAGTTTTTTAAACATCATCTTGCCAGAATCCTTAGGAAAGATCCAACTCTTAGGGACACACTCCCATTAGTAAAGCTCACTGAGAAGGGTATATTTCAACCACAATGTTAATTACTTAGAAATACAATTTTAGGTAGACTAAAATACATGAGTTGGCCAATTGATGCAAATACTCCCTGTGACCCATTTCTTTTTTTTTTAAATTCAAGATTTTATTTATTTGAAAGAGAGAGAGAGAGCATGAGAGGGGAGATGGTCAGAGAGAGAAGCAGACTCCCCACGGAGCTGGGAGCCCAATGCAGGACTCCATCCTGGGACTTCGGGATCATGACCTGAGCTGAAGGCAGTGGCTTAATGAACTGAGCCACCCAGGTGCCCCCTGTGACCCATTTCTTATAGGAAGCCCACCAGAAAGCAGGTTTATGCATTTCCAAAAAACATGTCACCCTAGGGAAATTGGATGTTTATGTCAATCTTCCCACTGCCTTCTCTCTCTGTAGGCCAAAGGATGCCTGCAGAATCAGAACAACACAAGTGAGTATTATCTGATTGGAACACTCAGGGTCGGATGCTAAGGGCTGATCTGCCCATCTTCACAGAGGAAAATGCCTCTCACTCATGCTCCCAGACTCAGAACTGGATAGATAAGTAAATAATACAAATCTATGTGGTCTTTCCTGATCTATTTTCCAGGGTGACTCTGCCTTCTCTGTTCACATTATCCTTCTTCAAAAAAAGGACACCACCTTCGTTTAGACTGTAAAACACCCAGATATCTTCATATGTTATTTCTGTGCCTCTAAGTTGTGAGTGTTCCCAAACCCTTTGATCACAGAGTCACATCCATTTTCCCAATTTAATCCCCGTGATAACTGGTCACACCCTTAGTGTGTGGATTTTGCTACTTTATCTACCAGAGAGCATCATGTCCTTCCACTTCAGGTTCTATAGAGAAGAACAGCTCCCTGTGACCAGCATATTCTAACAAGGTTCTAGATTTTGGAATTTTCTGACATATGTACACAGTTAGGAAGATCTTATAAAGACTGAAAGTCACCTCATGATCTAATCAAACCCTCTCATTTCATAAATCATGACTTGGAAAATGTCTGCAAGATGCTCGAATACACAGAGATAGTGAGTGACAAGGTTGAAGCAGAACCTGGCTTTTCTGACTGCTGTTTGCTACCTCCCTCTGTTCAGGCTGCCTGCAGCCGCTGGGCTTCCAAGTTTTCATTGTTTCTGCCATATACCTAGGAGTGCTCACTGATAACGATCTTTTTCCTTATCCATTGTTTGTTCTTTCCCCTCACACAGGATAGAATGTCACAAAACCAAATCACTGAAATATAAAAACACTTAGAGGGTTTAGCTATTTTTTTCCCCATTTCTTGTCTGAGGAAGAACACACCTCTTTGTCGTCAAGACAAAGTGGATTCTTTGAGAGGGTTGTTTTCAACGAGGCTGCTGTGTAGTGGATATTGGCCATGACCTGCTAGAAAATGAATTGAGCCATTCAAACATGTTAGTGGCCTACTATTGAAAATTTATTTTCTCATTCTAATGAAAGATGATGGCTTCTTCAATCATAAACCTAGTCTGGCTTTATTTAAATATTGTAAGTGTCATCATCATAGGATCTATCGTGCTGGGCTTCTGAAGAGAGAAGCAAATAGTCACTTACTGAGCTTGATTGGGCCTGATGTGATGTGCTATGACATGCAGGATAATTTATTCTTTGCTTGAAGTCTAATTCAGGAGAGACAGTCCCCAGGACAGCAGAGGTTTTGATGGCCTAGGTTTGTATGGATTACAAAGATGTCTTTTGGAAGGAAAATTTACTTTTAGATGGTCCATTCCACAGCTTGAGTTAGAAAAACAATTTTTCTTAGAAAATGTACTGTTACTGATAAATACCAGAAGTCAGTTCCTATCTTTGAGTTAATCCCAGCAGCTGTAAGGCTGAATGCTCAGCCATCTTTTACCATTCCACAAGCATAAAATGTGAGAGGAGAATGTGCTCTCACAGAAATGGGGGAAAGCATAGGTTCTGGGGCCACCACACTAGCTGCGTTAGAATTCTACCTCTTCAGTGCTTAACTGTGTGACTTTGACAAAAAGTCTGTACCTCAGTATCCTCATCTGGAAAATAGGGATGATGATGGACATTGTCCACTTGAAAAGTTGGTAAAGTATTTGAGTATTTTAGTGTTATAATAGGTAAGAATAGTGCCTGCTGTTAATAAGACTGCCTAAAATATGCACCAGTATGATAATTGTTATTACATGTCACATTGTTAATAGATAATACTCAATTAGAGGCCAAAGTCCAATATCATTTAGATGAGCAGATATAAATCATATAACTTCCATTAACACTACTGAAGTAACTTAAGGAGCACCTGGGTGGCTAATTGGTTAAGCATCTGCCTTCGGCTCAGGTCATGATCCCAGGGTCCTGGAATCGAGTCCCGCATTGGGCTCCCTGCTCAACCACAAGCCTGCTTTTCCCCCTGCTAGTGCTTGCTCTCTCTCTGACAAATAATAAATAAAATCTTTCCCAAAAAAATGACTTCAGGTTTTTATTTATATTAACTGTTGATTTACATTCATAAAATGGACAGAAAATATATCTTGGAGTCATGCAGTTCAAGAGTTAACCCAAGATGCCCATTCACATCTCAGTAACCAAAGGATAGCACTATTGTGCCTATGTTTCTTTCTACAGAATGGAATAATAATACTTATCCATAGCTAATGTTTACTGAGCATTTACTACATATCAGGCACTGATTTAAACACTTTAGAGGTGAGAATTCATCTTAACAGCCACTCCTTGAGAGAATAAGCTCTTGTCCCAGCTCATACAGTTAATAAATAGCAGAACTGAGACTGAAATTCAAGCTTCTTGATTCCAGAGCCCAAGATCTTCATTAGCACATGTATAATGCATTCATTCATTCTGCAAACATTTATTTCATGCCTCACATGAAATAAATGGTGGTTTGGATAAAGCAGCATGTAAAATAGAGAAAATAAACAAATACCTTCTGACAAATTTAACTCTCTGTGGTGACATCTGAATTAATATAGAAAGCAGCATGGTTCATTTGAAATATAATGCAAGCCACAAATGCAAACCACATGTGTAACTTAAAATTTTCTGGTAGCCGCATTATGAAAAGAAAGAGGTCAAATTAATTTTAATAATATGCTTTATTGAGCCCAAATATCTAAATTTTATCACTTCAACTTGTGGCCAATACAAAAAAATTATTAATGAGGTCATTCTTTTTTTATATCCTAAATTTTCACGGTCCAAAGTTTATTCAGCAGCACAGCTTACTTCATACTGGCCACATTTTAAGTGTTCCACAGCACCTGTGGCTAGGGGTTACTGCACTGCACCAAACAAACCTACAGGATAAGCCTGAGCCAGTGAGAAGGACTTAGTGCAGAGTGGGGAAAGGGCTTTGAACTCCACAGGGTCTAGAGCATAGTGAGGAAGTGCGAGAGTGGGCAAGAGGAGGTTTGAAGGAGAAGCAGGGGCCAGATCATACAGAACCCTGTAGGTCATGATCTAGATGAGTCACCTGGGCAAAAGCAGGGACCTCTTTGCCCTGGTACTTTAAAGGACAGCTCCCTTTATCTTTCAGAGTCTGAGTCCTGAATCCAATGAGTATATAATGAATAACTAAGTCACAGCCAAATCTTGTTAGCAAGAAATTGTTTGTGGTAGTGTTCTTTTCACTGCAGCCTGTTCATTTTATCAGGGAAACCAACGCCTCATTTCATCTGAGTTATAAGTGGCTATAATATTAACTTCCAACAGAGCTTTCAGTGTGTGAGCCAATCAGATTTCAAGCAGCATGCATACATAATCAGCTTTGAGGCTTAATGGGAAATGAAGCATTTTCATCCAGGGTTTGTTTAGTTCATTAGAGCTGGATTTGATGTAAATTCCAAGTGATACTTTAAGCTCATGAAACAGTTAAAATGGAATTAAATTATCTGATTCTAAAGCTTCATCCCTTTCTTTCAGTAACCTTGGAATCTGATAAGTGTGTGGCATCAGGTGACATAAAGTGTGAGTGTTGGTCAGAACAAGAATATCATGAATCCTGTATTACTTTTCTTTCAAATTTATATAGCACATTCAAGTTCATGGATGACTTGGAAATTTTATAAGCTGAAGAATCTGGAAGCACTAGAGTCTGCAGAATCTTTAAATGCCAACAATATGCCTTCACTAACTGCTGGACATAATTACAGGTACCTTTCCATAGACTGGCAGGAAGCATCCTTAGCAAGCTGTATACATTTAGAAAGACCATTATATCTGTCTTCTTGTATCCGCCACAGCCTATTACCAAGGTATTTTGCATTATGAATTTAAAGATACTTCAACATGGAAATATTCTTATCTTGGTAGATAAATTTAATGATGATGAATTATATATCCAACAATATCCAAAGACCTATGCTTTTATTGGAAAATGCTGATTCCTGAATTTCCCCATTTTAACAAAAGCCAGCCTACACATTCCACTCCTACTATATAGAGCAGAAGTCTTTGTATGTAATTATCAACAGACTGAGCTCAGATCAGCACGAAGCAAATGAAACTATTTGGGAATCAAGTTTTTGCAAATGGGCAAGTTTCTGCCTTTCTTATCCTCACCCTTGCACTCCCATGATTCGTTTATTCATTTGTTCTTTCAATATACATCCAGAGAACTTTTTATTTAAGATGCTAAGCTAGGTGCTGTGGAGTGTATTTTTTTAATATAAGTAGTTCTTCAATGAGAATGTTACATAGATGATTATAACATGATTCAGAATATGCTGAATGCCTCATAAGTTAAATACAAAGTGATAAGAAATTTAGAGAAATGAGGGACTCCTGGTGACATTCAGAGATGTGGTTTCTGAGGTTGGTTTTCAGAAATGCACAGACTTGCCATAGGAAGATCTCTGAGGCGATAGGCATTTAGAGAGGGAACCTGTTCAAAAGAATGATCACTGCATTCTGTTTTTAAGTTAAATTCTCCAAAAAAGACAGTAAGAGGGCAAGAATGGAAAATAAGGCAAGCTGGGATTGGTGTCCAAAAGTTTTGAGTGGAAACTAAGTGTCAACATAATTTTGTGGAAAATAGGAAGACTTTGAAATTTTTTGAGCCAAGAACTTAACTACTACTCGGACTTTTTTTTCTCGCAAAATATTTAGGATGAATTGTACGGGAAGTGGACAGGAAACAGGCCAGTTGCAAAGTAATTCTAACAGGTCAGTGGGAAAATAATAGGGGTTGAAGCTACCAATCTTAGTGACATTTTGAAATTTTAATCTCAAGGCCCAGATCTTTGAGACAAGCAAGTGGAAAATGTTGATGATGACACATCATGAGTTTCTGATCTGGCCAGTGTGAGGAATAGGAGGGTGAGTAAGCAGCTGGTTTGTGGGGAGCACAATGTATATTAGAAAAACTAAGTCTGACAGTCTATCCATTATCCTCTCTAGAGTGCTGACCTAGAAGCCAAACTGAAGTGAAAAGAAGGGTTGAGGAGGAGAAACAGAGACATGACAGTCTACAGATAAGATATAACGATCCGTGACATTCAAACTCTTCTTCTCTAGATAAGACGAGGCCTGTTCTAACACAATTCCATACAGACCAATTTCAGATTGTAGCTGTTTTCTTTCTCTGATATTGTGATTTACAATAAGAAATATATATGTTTGGCCTTTGTCCCTGTTTTTGGCACAGAGTTCCCCAAACGCTTGGAATTTAGGAAGTGTTGAGAGTAATAAAGATGTCTTCTGTTACGTTAATGAGTGGCTTTTGGACTCCCATCTAAGAATGAGGACTGGTTGCCAGTTGAGACAATCATGTGATTTGAAGGTTGAAATTTTCAGTTTCACCCCCCAAACCTCCAGGGAAGGGAGAAGAGTTGGAAGTGAAATTCAATCACTAAAGCTCACTGACTTAACCAATCATGCCTGTATGATGAAGCCTCCATAAAAACCAAAAGGACAGGATTCAGGGTTTGGAAAGTTTCTGGGCCGGTGAACATGTGGATCCTGGAAAGAGTAGCCTACTCAAGAGAACATGGAAGTTCCACACCGTTTCCCCATACCTTGCCCTGTGCATCTCTTCCATTTGGCTGTTCCTAAGTTATATCCTTTTATTGGAAAAAAACAAAAAACAGACAAACTGGTGATCTAGTAAGTAAAATGTTCCTCTGAGTTCTGTGAGCTACTCTAACAAATTAACTAAAACCCTGGGGAGGGAAGAGTCATGGGAACCTCTGACTTACAGGCAGTTAGTCAGTAGTGTGGGTAGCAACCTGGACATGTAACTGGCATCTGAAGTACAGAAGGGGGTCATTGAAACCCCCAGGTTGGTCAGAGGCACAGGTGACAACTTGGGTTTTCAACTAGCATCAGAAGTTGGAGGGGCTGTCTTGCAGGACTGAGCCCTTCACCTATGGTTTCTGCTGCTTTCCTCCGGGTAGATTGTTTCAGAACTCAGTTGAGTTCTTGGACACTCCGCTGGTAGCTGAGGATAGCTTGGTGGTGTGTAGGGAAGCTCCCCACCACACACACTGGAAATGGTCTAAAATGACCAAAAGACTTCCCTCAATAAAAATGAAATCATCATTTTGTTGTTTCATAAAAAAAATTAAACGTATAAGCTGCTATTTGTGGAAGATTAGGACATTGATATGACTGACATCAATTTTCTTTTTAAGAAGAAATACTTCTCTTTTGTGATTAGAAACACAGTCTGTGCCTTTGTCCAGAGAATGGGTGGTGCACCTGCTCTAAAAGAATGAAAGACCCTTGATTTTTTGGAAGAGATTTTAAAATTCTCCAACTGTTTCATCTACCCAGGTCAACAGATTACTTCCTGCTACCTTTCCTCTGCCTCTCCAAAATCTAGCCATTCTTCCAAGTTATGTGTAAACATGCCTCATCCATGAAGCAGCTTTTCATCTACACTCATATGCTTTCTGTTCTTTAAACTCTTTTAGCAATAGATGTAAAGCCATTATTGACATTTGTTTAATGACGTGCAGGTTTCCCTGTTAGATTCTGTTATCTTTGAAAACATAGACCATCACTCATTTTCCCAACCTGCAAGTACCTTGCACATAGTGAAAGGTTAATAAGTAATTGGTAAATTAATCTATGTGCAATCACTTAGTTTGCTGAGGAAATTCAGTATGCCAAGCAGTACTTTAAGCGCTTTCCACGTACTACCTCATCTCATCTTTGCCACAACCCTATGGGATAAGGACTGCTATTTTGCCTAAGGAAAGGTGAGAGTACATACTTACTTCCTTGCCATCTCAGTAGCAGAACCAGGATACGAACCCAGACAACCTGCTTCAGAACCTATAATCTTGATTATTGTGTATTGCTGCTCACAGATACTGCAGGACCCAATTCATCTACTGTATACAGTAGGAAAGACGAAGGGGCAGAATAGTATTTAGAGCACTGCCTTTGTCATCATCGGCACATGACTTTGTACAAGTCGTAAGTGAACTTCTCATGTTCTTCAGGTAAAACAGATAAAGAGTAGTATTTATTTGACAAAATTTTTGTGGGGTTTCAGTGAGGCAGTGCATATAAAATGCACATAATAAAAATGAACTTTTGTGATGATGGGGAGGGTATTCCAAAGGTGTGGAATCTCACTTCTAGCTCTGGGAGTGAGACTGCCTCTGCCTTTCTGTACTTGGTGCTATACTCTTTTTCCTAAGAACAATGATTTCTAGTCAGTTTGAAGCTATTCAGTAGCAATTGTGGACATACAGAAAATAGCACTCATGCAGTATACTGAGAATATGCAGTGAGCCAAAAACAAAATTAAAGGTCTTATAATTTTATGGCCAAAATAAATCTCCCTCAAATGTTAAATTGTGGGCATCTCTTGGTGTCTTATTACTAAGTGATTATTAACCCAGTTGTACTTCACTCAGTGTGATACCATGTGGATACGTTTTCCTTTTCCAACCAAACTGTTAGGTTGTATGTTGTCTATAGCACTTGAAATGCACAGTTAAGCAATCCTGTGGGGAGGAAAGAAAGATAATTTTATTATTTTTTAAAGATTTTATTTATTTATTTGACAGAGAGAGAGCACAAGCAGGTAGAGGGAGAGGGAGAGAGCCTGGGAGAGAACCCAGGATTCTGACATCATGACCTGAGCCAAAGGTAGACACACCATTGACTGAGCCAGCCAGGTCCCCCAAGAAGAGTCATTTTTAAAAGATTTTTTGGGGGGGTGTTTATTTTAAAAAGATCTTTTTTCTAGTTCTTTGAGATTTTTCTGAAAAAAGAAGTACTTTAAAATTACAGTGAAAAAAAATGATGCTAACTTCACTGAAGAAGAGATAAAAGTGGTTTAAGAAGAAGTGTATGCTATAACTCTCACGTATTCTTCAAATAAATAATGCACCTAATGCTTACATATGTGCCAGGCAATGACAAAAGAAAATAATCATTTTCTTACAGTGGATCTTTGTATGCAGAATTCAAGGGCAGGACCTATTCCTATCTTTGAGGGGGGAAAGTATCTGATTTATGTATCTACTTATCTCCTTAGAAGAATGTGTAATGTAATGCTGGCAAGCCTTTGCATAGCATATTATTAACTTGAAAGTTGGGATTTGTCAAGAGGTCTGAGGTTCGTAGTAGTTTTTCTATAACTTTTTTCTACCTCTTTTGAATTATGGACATGGGAGCCATGTTTTAAACTATTTGGTGGGCCTGTCAGCGTTTGCGGTAGGATTTGCAGTATGTGCCTTGAATTTGAATGTGTGTATATGACAGCTGCAACCAAGTGGCCTATAAGATATTATTCGTTCTTTACAAACATCTGCTAGGAGATGACATTTTGAAATTTTGTGGTATAAAATACAAACTTTCAAAATATTAATTGAAACTCAATGGGAAGCGATGTAGCATGTAAGAAGCATGGTGTACTGCTTTGAATTGCAGTCTTAATAAATCTCACTATGCTAAAATGATGACTCTTGTATTTTGCCTGCATTAAAATCGTTTTAGAAGGTAATTGGTTTAGCTTATTGTAATACTGCCTGATAGTATTTCTTTTGTTTTTCAAGGAAAGAATAAGGTATCATTAAATTATTGTTGCATGGGGAAGTCATGTATTATAAATGTTAGTGAGTACAGAATATAAAACAGTCTTGCAAAAAATAAATACACTTCTTCACACAGGAGACTCACTACAGGTTTCACTGGATTATTTAACTCATTCAAATATATTTCTACTTCATATACTGGGATCGCTTCACAACCCATTTTAGTTATTTTTATTATTTCTAATTTACTAATTGGAAAATATATACAAATACATAAAGCATGAAAGGGCCTATTTTGGGAAATTAGCATGATTCTACTTGAGTATTAAATGAGATGTGTTGTTATTGTTTTGAGCATTTGAAAGACAGAGTATATCAAAGCATTTTTGTTGCTGCACCTAAAGAGAGAGAATGCCTAGATCTTTATGATTTTAATGTAATTTTTTGAACATTTGAGTTTCCATAACCAGAAAAATTAAACCATTTTTAAAACTGAAGGATCCTCGGGGCACCTAGGTGGCTCATTTCGTTAAGTGTCTGCTCAGGTTGTGATCCCAGGGTGGCAGCATTGAGCTCCATGTCAGGCTCCCTGCTCAGTGGGCAGTCTCCTTCTCCCTCTCCCCCCTACTTGTGCTCTCACACTCTCTCTCTCAGATAAATAAACTCTTTTTTAAAAAATAAATAAAAATAAAAACTGAAGGATTCTCATAAGTTATATATAAGTACATAGTATATAGAAATATATGTGTGTGTGTCTACCATACATATGTATGTAATTGTATCTATTTTCCAGTCATGGCTTTTTTAATGACTTAAAACAGAATGCCATTTCACTGAATTGAAAATGTTTTTAACTGAGTAGAGTCATCCAATCAGCTGAGCATTTTCCTTCTGCACAGAGTCAAAGAAAAAATACCACTTTGCTTATTTTCTGGGCTGAGGTGAATTGGTTGCAGTGGCCACTTCTGAGGGACAGGGTAATTCCTAAGGTTACAGCCCAGAAGTCTAAAGTTTCTCTGGCATCCAGCTTAATGTCATGCCTACTGTTGTGCCCAGTCTTTAATAATCCTAGCGTGTGCTTCTCACTTACTTATCCTGATACATCACCACATTACCCAGCCGTAAGTTGGGGGCCAAGTGCCTTGTGAGCTGTTGGCTAAGCCTCAATTAGCTGAGCACAGACAGCATGTACATATGTTGGAAGAGATAATGGATGCATTGCCAGATGCCTCCCCAGCAAGGAAAATCAGAAGCTGTCCCTGAGCTGGACAAGAGAAAGGAATGGAAAGCAGGACAGACCGCTCTGATCTAGGAAGCAGTGGTGGTCTAGCTGAAGCAAGAAGTGGAGGATAACAATCCTGGAGGTAGTTTAGTGGGTCTGTACTCTATAGAATCCCAGTACGTACATCTAAACAATGTCCAACCGGCGATGCTTGGGAAGGCAAAGGAATAAGGCACCATACTTCTATTGCGACCTGGGTAAAGTGAATGTTTAATTTTAAGTGCTGATCAAAGACTACTCTCTGGCATCTGCCATAATAGAATGATTATGTATGTAAGTACCATACTCTCTTTGTTTGTCAGGTTGTGGAATGTGTGCATTGGGTTTTATGAAATAGACTGAATAAACTAAATATCTTGGTAAATGCAGATTTCAGAGCTAATTTATTTTAACAAATCACACAGTCGATGCCTTGACTAAGAACAAGGTGGGAAATGTCCAAAAGGCTGTAATATAAACGCATAAAGCACGTGCAAGGTCTAGTAAGCTTTAAGGGAGTTGGACATTTCAGTTGATAAGACAGCAAGGATGCCAGAATCCAAATCAACTTAAGGCAAAAAGTTCAAGTACCAATTAAGATAGGACCTAATAGAAACTATTCGTCAGCTATTAAGTGACTATGCAGACATGGAAAGTCTATTTGCTACAGAGATTTGTTCATGGTTTTTAATGTATTTAAGTAAGAATTCTAAATATTTTCAGATTTCAGCTCAACAGAACTGTTAGTGGTTAGAAGAAGAAAATTGCTATCATTAAATTTAATAGATTGTCTAGGCCTCTGGTTTTTTTTTTTTTATTTCTACAGCTTTGGTTTTCTTTTTGCTTTAAGGTTCAGTTATTTTATCTATAGTTATTATTTTATGTGGGAAATTCTAAATGTAGTCTTTCTGAATTATTTACCCTAATGAATGGAAGTCATGTCATCAATAACTGGACACCCAGTAACTGAATAAAAACAGTCTAAAAATTTTTTTAAAGATTTTATTTGTTTGTCAGGGGGAGAGACAGTGCACACAAACAGGGGGAGTAGCAGGCAAAGGGAGAAGCAGGCTTACCACTGAGCAGGGAGCCCGATGCAGGACTAGATCCCAGGACGCTGGGATCAGGACTCTGGGATCATGACCTGAGCTGAAGGCAGGCACACACATGATCTTGATGAAGGCATTTACTTCTCTGAGTCTCAGTTTCCCCATTTACAGAAAGGAAGTGAAAAATGTCTGTCTTACTGATCTTGCCATGGGGAGCAAACGAAGTAGGTATATTACTCTACTTCGATAAATAAATGAATTAGAACTCAGTGGGCTACAGAGAAATACACGAATTAAAACTCAATGGGCAGGTCCAACACGAGAGACATACGGTCTTTCTCTTCATACATTTATGTTCTTTGTTAAAATTGGATCATTGAGGGTTGCCTGGGTGGCTCAGTGGGTAGGGCCTCTGCTTTCGGCTCAGGTCAGGATCTCAGGGTCCTGGGATCGAGCCCCGCATCGGGCTCTCTGCTCAGCGGGGAGCCTGCTTCCCCTCCTCTCTCTGCCTGCTTCTCTGCCCACTTGTGATCTCTGTCTGTCAAATAAATAAATAAAGTCTTAAAAAAAAATGGACTATTGAAAAAAAAAAAAACTCAATGGGCTACAGAAATATATATGAATTAAAACTCCATGAGTTCCATTTTAAATAAAATCCTAGAACAGAACATAAAAGAAAGTAGAGTTTATTTGGGGGAAATAGGATGTATCTAATTTCCTTTTTCTTCGTTTCATTAAATACGTTTATTTCTTGGTCAAGAAAATAGAAAAAAATAGCTCTATAAGCTTAGACATTTGAAAGAAATCCTTTGACTTCTTCGTGAACAAGTTTTATAAATGCAGAGTGGATTCAAGTGAAAAGGAATGTAATTAAAATTTGCTAAGCATCTTTATCTGTGGCAGTCACCATGCTTGGTGTTAGCATACATCATCTCACTTAGTTCTCCCTATCTTGTGACCAGCCTCCAAGGAGCAATAGAACATGGGTGGATGAAAGTACACACTCTGGAACTAGAATAACTGGTTTACATCTCGGCTTCTTCACTGTCAAGCTCCGTGACCTCAAAGAAGTCATTTAACTCCATCCAATGTGGCTTCGTTTTCTCACCTGAGGCATATTGAGGGTTTAAATAAAATAGATTATACCTTTACGGGGTTATCTTGAAAATTAAGTGAAGAAATGCCTGTAATACCCATAGAACACTTCTTGGCACGTGGTTAGCAGTCAATAAATAATAATTGCTGGCATTTTTGTAGAGTAGTTATGAAATGTTAACTCAGAAAACAGCATCTCATTAAGACATTTTCCCATGTTCCCAGAGAAACTGAAAGATGGAGCATTGATTCAGGTCTCTCTGAATAACACCCACTGGCCTTTATGGCTCCAACACTTGGTTTCCTAAACACCTCCATCCTGACCTGTTTGAACTTGGACTCTACTGAAGGTGTAGGTGATGGAGCAGGTTTATATCACAGCCCTGGAACCAACTAAGAATGCACTGTTTGGTATTTCTGTGCTAAAAATTACTTCAAGCCTCCCCACCACTGGAAACTTCTCACCGGACATGATTTTATGCAATTCTGGCATCCTGCCATATTCTCTAACATTTCTTGTTTTCTCTGCCTCCTGTCTTCTCTGATATCCCTCACCCTTGTGTTCCTGATCATTTCTTACGTGGAGTAGTTTTGCTTCTATCTTGTTTACTTATCCTTTTTCAAGCCTGTTTTCAGGACTTCATCTGCCATTTTGTAAAGCTTATTTAAATCTTTATTTATACAAAAACAAAAACAGTTTCTCAGGTTAGAGAAACTTTGATATCAACTGTTGGATTGCTTCCCAGCTATTCACCTGACCATTTTGCTTCCCTTCTTTAAAAACCTAGAATATTTTTGTTATATCCAGAGTAAAATTTTAGGTCCTTTGTAGAGCACTAAAGGCCCTTTGTAATCTGCACCTTAGCTATTTTTCTACTGCAACCTTCATTAGCATTAAAAAGGGGGAAAAATAAGGAAAAGTCAAGACAAAAATTTTAAAAACAACCCATAGAACCCACCACTCAAAGATAAACCACGTTACTCTTTCAGTGTTTAGACTTAGAATTACATCTTATGTATATAGATACATGTATTTTTATTTTATAAACTTTTAAACTTACTTTATATTCTTTCTTATAACCTGTTCTTAAGAAATGAACAATATATTATTTTCTAATGTCAATAAATACTCATCTATAATATTCTTAAGGGCTGAAAAGAATGTTGATAGATACTCCCAACATTAATTTTACCAATCTATATAACTAAATATTTAGGGTTTTCCCCACTTTCTGATACCATAAGCAGGAAGGTTATATATATTCTTATAGCCAAATCATTGCATGTCTCTTTATAACTTTTAGTATGTATTTACAAATGTGGATTTGGTGTGTCAGTATAGAGCTGTAAAAACTGTGTTGCACTCGATCTCTCTAGGGTATGTAGGGTAGGGCTGTATGTTACCAAATTGTAAATATTTGTCACATTTTTTGGCGAAAATTCTATCTCATGGCTATACCCAATGTTGCATAACTTTTTCCTATCACCTAGCACATTTAGGTATTTATTCATATATTTCAATTTTCATTTTAAGCTGAGGAAAAGTGTTCTTATGTATAGCACTTAAGAAATCCAGTGATCATTGTTCACTTGAGTATCTCGTATACTAAAATTGAAATGATGCGGAGATTAGCATGGCCCCCTGCACAAGGATAACACGCAAATTTGTGAAGTGTTCCATATAGAAGGAAGGAAAGAAGAAAGGAAGGAAAGGAGGAAGGAAGGGAAGAATCTAATTATCATACTCTTGAGAGACCAATTTATAGCTGACCACAACTAAATACAGATATCAGAAAATAAAAACCACTTTTGTCTAAAAGTCTGTCTTTGTGAAATTCTCAAAAGTAATTAGAATTCTGATATGTATATTTATGTTTAATGATGTTAAAAATAGAATTTTTTAATGTTACACCTTCATGCTGAAATTTTAGAAAGAATAGGTAAAGAAATACTAAGAAACATAACATCCTCATTAGCAGTCATAATCAAAAGGTCTTGGTCATTATGTTAATTATAAATTAAGACTTGCTGATATCACATAACCATTAGGTGTTGGTACATTCAGTGGTTTGAGTTATAACTTGGAAATAATATTCTGTGGATCCTTAGGGAGTCAGTGTTTTATCAGATAGAACTAAGTATATTAAATGGCCAGGTAGAAGATACTAGTTTGGGCCTTCCTTGTAAATGATCTCATCCTAACCTACCTGGGTTGCCTGGGGTACTGGAACTAGTTGGTAGGACTAGGTGATGCACAGTCCATGGTGGTCTGTTTGCCCTCAGGATGGAGGCTCTGAAACTGTGTATCTGTCTGAGAGAGTTGGTATGTTAGGAGTTGTGATTGTGACCACCCTGTTAGGAAGATCCGAAGCAATCAGTTATGTTTAGAGTGTGTGGTTATAGTAGTCACTGTATTGGTGTTCAGACCCATCCTCCTTCTAAACCTCAGTGTTCAGAGTAACTTGCATGTTATTGTGGCCAGTGCATCAGTCTCAGTTAATGTGCATGAGGCTCTTCAGGAGACCCACAACGAGCTCTAAGTGCCTCTAGAGTGCTCAGTATATCCCAGCCATCAAGTCAGGAGAACTCTCTGAAAAGTCAGAGTATCACCCGTATCTTTTCTTTATTCCCAAACCACCTTCTAGTTTTATGTGAAGACCAGTTTCCAGTTAGGAATGCAGTTACTATCCAGAGGAAGATACTAGAAGTGGACTCATATCCACTTTCCTGTTTTTATTATGGAGAAAGGAAGTGAGGTTCTACGCAGAGTTCATACTAGACTAAGTAAGAGTCTTGAAAATGGCATGAACAAAATCTTTTTAATACTTTAATTATACTGCTAATATAGCACCTTAAATTGTATTTGATAAATTTTAGACTCTTTAATATGGTTTATAAGACTCGTATTATGTGGCCCTGTCTCAGGATGGGTTCCCGAGAAGCAGACACGGGAATAAGAATTTGAGCCCCATGAAGGAAGCACTGGCAGAGAAGTGGGGAAATGAGATGCAGAAGAGAAGTCAGCCAATAAGGCGTGTCTTGTCAAGGTGGTTACCACTGAAGGTAACTAAATCTTAGTCCACTGAAGAAAACTCTAAGATTGTGATAAAACCTGTGCTGCAGAATTGTCCCACTGAAGGGACAGGTATTATTATGTTCCATCTCTCGCTAGTGTTTGGTTGAAAGCTGCTGAAGGTGGTGGTGGGGGGCAGTAAATTTTCCAGCACCTTGGGTCTATTTCAGGGACAGGCAAAGTAGCTTCAGTACTATGTGCCTAAGACCTAGAAGGATGTGGGCAGCTCTCATGGTATCTGCTGGAGGTCCCTTCTTACATCCCTTTCTTCTTTCTTCTTATGCCACAGGCCTTAAGAATTTCTTCCTGCCTGTTTGCTTTCATTATTCAAGATATTTACAGAATGCATACTATGTACTAGGCATTTGCTAGGTACTAGGGATTACAAGGAACAAGACAGAAATGGTCCGTGCATTCAAAGACATGACACTCTTCTTTCTTTCTAAAACATTCTTTCCTTCCTCCTTCACCTAATAAACTTGTTTACAAATGACCTTTACCTGTCTTTACTCCCCCACAAAAATGAAAGCTTGGCAAAGGCAGAATTCACCTGCTGAATTCCCAGGCCATGCCAAAGAGCTTTGCATAGACTATATGTTCAGTATATTTCAGTTGACGATGTTGTACTATAGATAACCATAAATACGAAGGTTGGCTGGGGTAGAGTAGGAACCACTTGAGGGCACTCACTATACCTTGTTAAGCTTTGTATCTCTGAAATCAAGCTCATCTCTTGTACATAGTAAATATTCAATATTTTTTAATGGAGTTGAATTAAGTTTAATCAGATCAAGTTATTGTTCAGAATACATTGACCCAGATATGCCAGTAACTTGAAATCAAGTTTCATTAAAAAAAAATCCTGCAAGAATTTGAAATATTTTATATAAAAAAGATAAGACTTGGGAAGGACATGTGCTTGTCTTCAAATATAAGAGAGACTGATAAAGAAGAGAGACACAAAGCTTGTTGTGTCTGCCCCCCACCCCCAAAAATGGATTATAGCACTGGATTAGGGAGAACTATCAGATTTAGTACATTACTGGTAAGAGCAATGTGTTACTCATCATTAGAGATGCCCAAGCAAAGTCTGGGGGGTGTGGTAGACTAAATTCAACACTGATATGTATAGTCAATATAAGTACCTGAGAACTGAAATTCCAAACTGAATTATTTTTCTAGATAAGTATAAAGTGATATATTTCCTCAGTCCTTTATAATTTTACAAAGGGTGTTCTGGAAGAAAATTATCTCTACCTTTATCACAAGAAGGTTGTGCTTACACCTAATAATGTGATTGCTTTATACTTTACAAGTGGCTTTCATATAATCCTTGCAGAGATCCTTGGAATAGGTAGACCAAGTATTATTTCCATTTTATATGAAAGAAGACAGGTGTTATATAGATTAACTCATTTGTCCAAGGTCACACATATAGTAATTGATGTAAATAGAACTTGAGCCCAGGTCTCTGTGGTTTCTTCAGAGTTGTTTACCACACCATAACACTTCAGTTATGACTGAGATGAGAGAGGAAAGTCAGAACCTCCTTTTAAAATACAAACACAGATCTTCCCTTACAGGAGTCTGTCAAGCCTTCTGTAATTATAGTTAGCCTGAGTTTAAGTGGTATGATCAAGAGCAGGGGACAAAGAGAAACAAGATCCAGGTAAGAACACAGGGCTCTGGTACCCTATGTTGCTATTTGCCTCACAGAATCTGACTGTTTTTCCTGGGAAGGAATTATAATGGTGCTTTTATGTTGCCGGCCAGGAAATGTTTATAAATCATAATGTACCATTTGCAAGTGATGTTACCTTATGAATATTAAAAGATTAGGAAATGACATTGGCTTTTGTTGAAAACCTTGAGTGACCCTGTAAGCAGACACAATAAATGATTGCTTTTATTGCAGTGCCCTCTAAATATTATTAAAACTCTTTATAGTAGGCAATAAATAATGGCAAACGAATGCTTGATTTATAGCAATTACAGTACAGATGAGTTGGATTCATGCGCTGCACTATAATGAAGATAATAGCTCAAAACACATGAGAAACAGTCACTCAGTGAAATATGAGCTGATTTGCATGATCCATGTCCCTTGAGTAACCTGTAATTGGCTATTATGAAATGGACTAAGAATGATTTGGTCTGCAAATAAGAGAAGTGCTACCAAATTACCATATAATCTGTGTGGATATCTTTTATTTTCAACACCAAACTATTTCTGTGGCTCCTCGGATCTGTGCTCCCATATCTAACATGAGTGAGTATTCAACAGCTGAGGACCTTCTCTAACTCCTTTGAAAATGTTTTCTTTGATGATTAGTATCACTTCAACATTATTCACAGGAAACATACAAACTTGCTTTATTTTAGCTTCCTGAGGTACCACATTCTTTTCTTGTATCCCTTTTAAGAATAGATTTTGGGGGTGAGGCTGGAATTCTTAAACAAAGGGATTCAGAGCATATGTGTGACTTATTTTATTCAGCAAAGCACATTTAGTTAACTCATGTTAATATTTTAGATCTCAGGACATTTCTGACAACATTTGACTTTCCCAGTTTTCTTTTGTTTTGTTCTTTGTAATATTTGTCTAAGTCTTCCTTTGACTCTTCCCAATAGAAAACGTCACCAAAATGATAACAATCCACATGAAACTTTTTTTTTTTGGTGGAATAAGCTGCCATTTGAAAGGCAGTGAAGGGAGCTGTGCCAAAACAGTATTTCATGCCTAGACCGTCTGTCACGCTCCTGAAATCTCATTCTCATTATCACACAAATAACCCAAGGGATAGAGCTAGTCCCACTGGCAAGGGGGATCATCAATGTTTATTCTAAGCTGCTGTTACAGTGGCCATAATGGGAAAAGGTATACCATAATTAAGAGCTATAGCCAACTAATTAAGTCAAATTACATCTAATTATAAATCCAATAATCTATGCCAAAACCAGTTGTTGATAGCTAAGGGAAAAATATACAGTTTTAATTAACCTTCATTATGGATTGGTTTTTAAAGGCATTTTTTAACTCAAAAATTTTTTTACAAAATAAATGCTATTCTCTTCTCTCTAATAGTTTGATTTAGGAATGGAGCAACTAAAAAAATGGAAAACCATTTTAGCAAAGAAAAATTGACCTTTAAAATTTATAAATTATGTTAATTATTAAATATTCCTAGAAAATTTGAAAGAAAATTATAAGATAATATTGGTGCTGGATAATTATTTAATGTACTATAATAAAGTCTTCCTAAAACAAATTAAGAAGGATATATAAAGACTGGAAATAGCCAACAGTGGACTTATTAAATAATAAGATGGAAAATAAGGTGCACATAATGAGAAAAATTGAAGCTATGTAATATCCACATTAAGTTAACTAGGGACAAATTAATAACTATCTTCAAATAAAGGCAAAGTAGAAATAAGGAAATAAGAAAACTGCTGACAAGCAGTTTTTAATTATTCATCCTGCATCGGAATAAAAAGTACATTGAAAACACTAGTTTAACATAAAGAACTTACTAATCATAAAGATGGTTAGTGTTACATCGTCTCCTGCAGAAAACTGTGGAACTTTTATCTCTGGATATCTTTAAAAATAATATGTGTGTGTATACATATATAAATACACATGTATATGCACACATGAATATGAATAAAAACCCTAAATGTCTCTTCCTTCTAGTGTTGCTTGATAATTTAAAAATCTATAGAAATTTTTAACTTTAATGAAAGTAATTTCAAGAAAATAAACATTTCTATTTGGCATATGGTGTATTCATTTAGGGATAAATCCATTTTGAAATACAAGTACCTACCTTCTTCATGATAGCCTATCTGACCACAGAAATCCAAAAGAATGTGAGCTTTCTCAAAAGTTTGTGCTTCACTGCTCCCAGGATATGACAAGGCTATTATCCTGAGACCTGGGATTTCGCAACTGAGTTATTAGAGCAACTTCTGTCTGAGCATAATGACACATACCTGCATTTATTAAATAAATATTTATTGGCCATCTACTACATGTCAGCCATTAAGCTAGATAGATGTGTAGAATACAAAGTTGAAAAAGACTTAGCTCTTACTGGGTGTTGTGCAAAAACAATGAATACTGTTACACTGAAAAAATAAATAAAATGGTAAAAAAAAAAAAGACTTAGCTCTTGTCCTCAAGAAACTGATGAACTAGAAGGAGAGGTAAGATCTATATATAAATTACTAAAAATACAGGTATCATGACAGAGATACCAACAAAGTACTATGGTTTCAAGGAGGAAATAACCACTTCTTGGAAATGATGTATCAGGAGATTTTATAACAATTGTACTATTTGATGAGCACGAGGCGTGGATAAGATCTGGATAGGAAAAGAAGGTTGATGAAGATAATGCTTTGCAAATCAAGTGAGACTGATGAATTTAAAGAGCTTTATAGTTAATCATTGTCTTTTTTTTTATTGTTCAATTCAGTCACATATGTTTTTACTCTATGCCAGACTCTAAAATAGGGGCTGGACGTTTATAAGCCATTTTACCCTTATACAGAGCTAAGCTTTATCAAATTACAAGTTTTGTACCTGTGAGTCTTTCTCTTGAAGAGCATAGGCATTTTCTCCCTTCACTCTCTCCTCTCTTCTGTTGTGATCCAGTTCAGACTTGTGACTTTTATTATCACCCGCAAAGCTTGTGAATTTGTTTCTCTAACCTAGAGCTCGCTTCAGAGTTCCCAGCTGTGCATCATTTGCCTAACTGATATCTCATGCACCAAACAAAAACGTTTATAATCTCTCCCCCAAACCTGGTTTCCCCCCAAACTTGGCCGTCTAGTTATGCAAATCTGAAATCTAGGGAATCATCTGAACTGCTACCTCTCACTACATGCCACACTAAACTAACCAATTCCAATATTCCAGCTTTACTGTTAAAAATCTCTAAAATGTATCTGGTTCTCCTCGTGTTGTCCCGCAATATGCAGACGCACATTACCATTTTCTTTCATATGGACTATCATTAGAATACATTATTGCCCTACATCAATTTTTTTAGTCTCCTTCCAATTCATCCCCCACTCTGCAACTGGGAAGATTTTGTAAAGCAAATCTCATCATGTGACTTCCTTGCTTATTAAGCCGTCCAAAGGCCATCAGAATGAAGACCACATTATCTAAATAATTTGATTCTAAGTTTCATGATTTGACTCCTGTCTAGTTCTTCAACCTGTTCTCAAAGATGGACTGTCCTTGCTGTTTGAGTGAAGCCTTTATTTGGGTTCTCCAATGCACCATTCTCCCTCCTCCTCTATGGATTCTCTGCATATGCTTCTCCCTGACCAGTGTTGCTTTCTACCATGTCCATTGTTTTACTTTCAATTGATTTAACTTCTACTTATTTATCAGATCTCAATTCAAATACCACTCCATTAAGAAAACTATCACCAGGGGCGCCTGGGTGGCTCAGTGGGTTAAGCCGCTGCCTTCGGCTCAGGTCATGATCTCAGGGTCCTGGGATCAAGTCCCGCAACGGGCTCTCTGCTCAGCAGCAAGCCTGCTTCCCTCTCTCTCTCTCTCTGCCTGCCTCTCTGTCTACTTGTGATCTCTCTCTGTCAAATAAATAAATAAAATCTTAAAAAAAAAAGAAAACTATCACCACAACATTTTTTCTCTGTGATCTGTCCTTTTTTTTTTTAACCTACACACATAAAATTAAGGTAAGAAGTAATATTAAATAATATGAAGATGGATTTATAGTTTAACATAGTGAAAAGCATAAGCATTTATCTCATCTCAAGCCCCCAACTTCTCATTCAAAATGTATAAATACACAGGAATAAAGAGAATAAAATAAGAATCAATATTAGACTAGAGAGTTAAATCTATTAATTAGAGATTAATTGGTCAAACTGAAATGAACTCATTGAATAGAATCTGTTTTCACGCAGAGGAGGGATTACTATCATCTAAAATATTTTTGAGAGGAATACCAAAGAAAGATATGCTAATTTGTACCCACAGAAATCTAGAAAGTCTCAAGAATTAGGAGACACCAAATATCATGGAAGCAGGGTAAGGTGAGTGAGTGGCTATAAAGGGTGGGATTGTTTGAAAATCTGCCTAAAAGATGTTAGAC
The DNA here is from genome assembly GCF_922984935.1 of Meles meles. Taxonomy (NCBI): domain Eukaryota; kingdom Metazoa; phylum Chordata; class Mammalia; order Carnivora; family Mustelidae; genus Meles; species Meles meles. Next base: position 76,639,630 of record NC_060074.1, read on the forward strand.
AACAAAGATACCACTTCTTTACTCCCAAGCACATTAAACTACCAGATGACGAAGCCACTCTCTACCTTCAGATGAAGCCAGAGAAGTATTATCTAAAGAAGGTAAACCAGAAAATCTCTAGATTCAGAAATACCAGAGACCCAAATTACCAGGATGAGGCGGTGCACTGATAACAGGAAAGAGTAAGAATCTGCACCTGAAATTTTGAGAACCTCATGCCTTTTTGTTATATTCAGTTCCCAGAGGACAGGCAGAAATGGATAGAATAGGATACTGGTCAGGCAAAAGATGGGAGTATTCTAAAGAAACTGATCATTTCCAGATAAAAAGCTTACAGATACTGATGTTTGTGAGTTCTCGAATAAAAGAACTTCATCTCTAAACAATCCCACAGCTGAAAGCTCACCAACCAAGACACATCCATGAATACATAGCTTCTAATCAGCTTTGTGATGCCTTACTCTTAAATTTGATGGATAATTAAGAAAACCAAATAATTAAGGAATGTCTATAATATGAAAGAGAACAAAGAAAGGCATTCATAGGAAACAGAAACAAAGCAGGCAACAGAAGAAAGTGTTTTAAAAATTCCTCTAATTACTTCAACGAAGAATATGTTGTTGCATATGATAAACAAAAGAGTTCAAGGAGCATTTTGGGAACAACAATGTACTGGGTAATGAAAAAAATGATACTGAAACAGAAAAATTCAATAGAAGGTTTGGAAAATAGCCAATGAAATCTCTGAGACTCTAGAATTAAAAAAAAAAAAATCTGTGGACAATACATGAGAAAAAATTAAATTGGAGAATTCATCCAGGAAGACTAACATTTGGCTAAGAGGAGTTCCAGAGAGAACAGAGAAATTGGAGGAACAGAAATTATAAAAGAAGTAATTCAAGACTATAAAACTGTTTTCCAAACTAAACAATCTGAGCTTCCAAGTCAAAATGGTTGACCATATGGTTGGGGGTGGAGATGGGGGTACCTTTAAAATAAAGTACTTTGTGGCTCTATAGCACCTCCCCACCCCCAGTGGTGATCAGAGTCCTGATCTTATGTTATTTCCTTTCTTTTACTTACAATTTCCCACCTAACGTATGATTCTCTTAAAAATGCTTTGCTTGGGGCACCTGGGTGGTTCAGTGGGTTAAGCCACTGCCTTCGGCTCAGGTCATGATCCCAGGGTCCTGGGATCGAGCCCCGCATCGGGCTCTCTGCTCACTGGGGAGCCTGCTTCCCCCTCTCTCTCTGCCTGCCTCTCTGCCTACTTGTGATCTCTGTCTGTCAAATAAATAAATAAAATCTTAAAAAAAAAATGCTTTGCTTAAAAAAAAATACTTTGCTTAAGTTTTGTTTTAAAACTTATATAACAAGGAATCATACCATTAAAAAAATAAAATAAAGTACTTTTAATTTTAAAATGCTGGGAAGAAGAGAAGTTCATAAAAGCAAGATCACAGAGAATCAGTACAGTGTCAGATATTGGCAAGAATGATGACTAATGATTTAAAGTCACCCTCGCTTTATTTATTGAACTAACCAATAAACAAACAATGCAAAGATAGATACAAGACAAGGATACAAATAAAGAAATATGGCTCACCTGGCTCAGAAAGACACAAAGTTCTGTGGGCAGGGCAACCCATGAGAGGGAGGAGAACCAGGTGAGAGGAGCTCAGAAGTGTAGGCTCACTGACGTTGCAACATTGGGCTAGAATAGGGCCACATAAGCACTAAAGGGCCCAGAATTAATAACTAATAACACATGATGTAAGTCTTGTTATGACATAATCCTACACTTCCTCATTAAGCCAACATTTGGACTGGCCATGACCTTCCAAGCAAATGTAGGCACAGGCACTAGAATAGCATCATACATCTCAAAAATAATACTTGGAAGAAAAAGGAATTAAAGCAAAACCTTCAAAATTCTAAGGGAGATTGACTTTTTACTCATGTTTTATAACCAGTGGATGGGGAATAAAGTATGAGAGTAGAATAAAGACACTTTCAGACATATGAGTCCTCAAAAATTTTATCTTGCATGAATCCTTTCTCAGGATGCTGAAGGATATATTCCACCAAGAAACAAGTTTCAGGATCTAGATAATCTACATAGCAAAGATCCAAAGGGATTTTCCAGGAAAAGTCAAGGGAAAACTTTAGGACAAAAGCTATGCAAAGATTCCAGTGTGAGGACAGAAGGATCTGGAAATAAAACAGAACTAATTGATCACCTAATTAATTTGGCCTTGTAGAAAATAATGCAAATGAAAATATTTAAAAGGCATTTTCAATTTCAGCAAGTGTAGAACAAAGTACGAAAGGAATTGTAATCATGTCATTTCACTAAGCAATCAATAGTATTGATACTCTCCTGATATTATAAACATTGGGATAATGGGAGAGAGGTCATAAAGCATAAAAAGGCCAAATTCTTGTCTTCTAAAACACACATTTATCCTTTGACCCTGCAATATCATTTCTAGGAATCTCTTTTCAAAAATACAACTTGCAGGGGCGCCTGGTGACTCAGTGGGTTGGAGCATCTGCCTTCCACTCGGGTCATGGTCCCGGGGTCCTGGGATCCGCCGCAGCGGGCTGTCTGCTCAACGGGGAGCCTGCTTCCTCCTCTCTCTCTGCCTGCATCTCTGCCTACTTGTGATCTTTGTCTGTTGAGTCGATAAATGAGAGTCTTTGAAAAAAAAAAAAGTAATAGCTCTCCTTTGTTCTATTTCCTTGTTTAAAAAAAAATACAACTTGCAAAAAAATTTTAATGACTTATGCTCAAAGTTATTTACTCTGACATTATTTACAATAACAAAACAAAAATGAATATGATTCAATTGTTCTTCAATAAAGAACTCATTCAATAAACGATGGGACATTAGCACAGTGAAATATACAGCTGTAGAAAAATAAGGATGATCTGCGAGCTGTATTATTAAATGACAAAAATTAAGGGAGAGATGCAAATGCATCTAAAATGCAAGGCAGATAACTGAATCAATTTTTTTGTAATTCTTTGAGAAATAAATAATTCAGGCTAAAATCATCATTGCATGAAACCATTAGAAGAAAGTTTTGCATTGAATTTTGCAGTGGAGAGATTGGGGTTTAATCCCTTACATCCAAGTTTGCATCATAGCACTTCCCAGGACTGGGAGGACCAGATCTCATCCAGACATTACATGCCTCTGGAGATTGCTGGAGAGAAAACTTAAACCAAAATTGAAACTTAAATTCAATTTTTTAAATTTTTATTCATCTTAAAATTTTCACATAAGTCATACATTCTACTCCATAATATATGTGCTTGTTTTGACAGAGCCCTATCACTGTTAATTACCTGCCACTGAGTGAAACTGATGCTCCAGAAATATGCACTTATCTCTTCTGTTGTTTTCCATACTTCCTGCCTTTCTAGCTTAAAGTTTTTACCATAAACTCATTAGTCTGTGTTAAGTGTCTGAGAAAAGAGGAGGAGTCAGGGAAAGAGAGGGGAATCAGTCGGTTTAGGCAACATTTTCAGGAATTGTGGTAGTGAAACAGAATTGAGGATAGTGTCTAAGATGATACTGGGAATGCCTTAACAAATACAGTTTGTTAGGTTGGTTGAATTTTAAGACAAGGAAGACATAATTAAGATTGTTAGCATGTTAAAAGACGTAAGTGGAGAAATAGGGTGAGAAGATGACAGAAAACATAAACAGAAGGAAGGAGAGAAATAGAGAACACACAAAAGTTTGCTGAAAATATAGTAACTCAGTAAGGTGACTATGGAATGCAAATATTTAGTCAAATTATCCCAAAATAGGTAGGACTTACTGCCATATCCAGGTCCTAAATTCTAGTCTGCCCTCTCAAGAGTTAAGTTACCTTTCTGGATGGTCTCAGTCTATTTTAATTTAATTTCACTGTATAAAAGTGATATTAGCGTGTGCCTGGGTGGTTCAGTCGGTTAAGCATCTGCCTTCAACTCAGGTCGTGATCTCAGGGTCCTGGGATCGAGTCCCACATCAGGACTGTTCTGCAGGAAGCTTACCTGTCCCTCTGCCTCTCTCTCTGTCTCTCATGAATAAATATATAAAATCTTTTTCTAAATGATATTAGCTGGCATTTATTGAGTGCTTACTGTGTACCAGGCACTGTTCTAAGTGCCATGAATGTATTTACTCATGCAACCTTGTGAGTAATATTGGATAGTATTTACATCCCCAATGCATAGATCAGGTGCCTGGGTTAGAAATGTTGGTAGACCCAACTTACACATCTTCGAAACAACACCAAATGAAGGAACTTGAGTACAATTAAAACCATTTTAAACCACTTTTTAAAGGAAAAAAAAAAAACTTGCATCTGTAATATAGAACAGGCTTTTTTTTTTTTTTTTTTTTTTTTTGAAGAATGGGCCATTCCTAAGAGAAAAACAATACTATTCATGTGTGGTAACTTACTAATATAAATATAGCTGGTTAATCTCAGAATTATGCAAGATGACTGGTCAAGGTCCTAAATGATCCATGGAAAATTAGTTTCATGTATAAATTCAATTGTGTTAATAATGGTCATTAATCAGTATCAGCAATGGCAAGTGGAAAAATATTGGTGAGTTCTACTAATAAGTAAACAAAACTGGTATTTTCTCTTACTGAACAAAGATTATGTTAAACATTAAGTTGCAAAAACTCTTGATCATAACATACAGAGTTTTGCATCTTACTGGTTTCCACATGTAATGATAAAAGGGCTGACAATATAACAAAATATGTGCTGGATGTAGTAAATACTCTGCTCTAAAAATTTACAGGATGTATAGCAATGGGTATTATTTAAGAGAAATTGTTTTTAAAGATTTTTATTTATTTCTTTATTTGAGAGAGAGAACAAGAGCAGGGAGAGGAACGGGGGGGGGAGGGGCAGAGGGAGAAGTAGGCTCCCTGCTGAGCAGGGAGCCCTATTCTGGTTGAATCCCAGGACCCAGAGATCATGACCTGAGCCGAAGGCAGATGCTTAACTCACTGAGCCACTCAGACTCCCTTAAGAGAAATTGTTTAATTGCATTTTAGACGTTTTACAAAACGTTGCAAAAAAAAAATCTTTTTTTTTCTTAGTGTACTGTACTAAAAACTAAATTAGTTAATTAGGAAAAAAACCCCACAGGAACCTTTGATTTCCTTTTAAATAGAATAAAATGTTCGTATGTTCTATAATGGTCTATCAACTAAATCCCTTAAGAATAATATAATTGAACTGACATTTAACTTGGCAGTTAAGGAAATTATCATAGTTTCATGTCCGATGTACACTGGGAAGCTGATGTTTTTAGGTTAACTGGGAGTTGATATTTTAAATGGTGGCAAACTTCCAGTATCAAATGGATTCATTCATGGAAGACTAATGGTTCAAGCTGGAATAAACTAGCATAGGGTAGACAAGACATCTATCAGAAATCACCAGAAAATCTGAATTTATCTATCTATAAATATATATGAAGATAAACATATACATACATTTACATATAAATATGTATTAATATACTATATATTAATATAGTATCAAAATTTATTATATAAATATATAAAATTTATTTAAATATGTATATTTAAAGCATCACAGAGCTGCTGAGGCAACCAACATTTGAAAGAGTAAGATCCTAGAGGAAGAACAGAAAGGTGAGTCACTTTTTTCCTGTGAACATCTGCATATCTTGGCTCTGATTTAGAAACTGAGTCTAGGCAGAAAGCCATGGTGAAGTGGAGACACCAGCAGAGCACAGTCTCACAAGACGAGAGAGAGAAACAAATGTTGGGAGGTCAGGGCCAAGATCCTGATGAGATGGAGGCACAAAGTAACTCCAGATCTCAGTGGTTTTCCCCTCTAGACATTTACCCTATTTTTAAGCTTTTCAGGGGAATTGGCTAAGAAGCTAAGTAGAACCCCACTGAAAAGCAGAATGGAGTTCAAAATAATAAAACTTACAAACTCACTGGATACAAGGTTTATCAATGAACTCCTATATTATGGGATGAATTTTGTACCATATCCTATGTTGTAGTGCTAACCCCGAATACTTCAGAATGTGACTATGTTTGGAGATAGTCTTCAAAGAGGTAATTAATAATTAAAATCAAATGAGGTCATTAGAGTGAATCCTAATCCAATATGACTGGTACCCTTATAAGGAGAGAAGAGTAGGACACAGAAACATGCAGAGGAAAAATCATATGAAGACATAGTGAAAACCCAGCCATCTACAAGAAAAAACACATCTGTGACACCTTGATCACATACATCTAGCCTCCAGAATTGTGAGAAAATAAACTTTTGTTGTTTAAGCCACCCAGCCTGTGCAGCTTTGCTATGACAACACCAGCAAGCTAATACATCCTATGTGCGAGCAACTGAATAAAAATTGTAAATTTTAAAGCAATAATTTCAGTAACACCAAAGATATTAAAATTTAGGAATATACTAATTAAACCGTTCTTTCCTATGTGTGTACTCTACCTCATAGCCAAAAACTACTCCCTTGAATCCTGCTTTTGGGGGGGGGGTATTTTATAATTCTGGAAGTAGTCATATGTGATATACATCTTCATCAATTCACTAGGCTTTCATTCTTCCAGAAGTTCTGAGTTACAAAAAACTGAAGTTGTTCATATAATGGTCAGAGTTGCCAGCTTCTTTTCTCCAAACAGTTATGACTATAAAATTTTCCAGGGTTAGCTTAATGAAAATGGTCTTTGACTAAGCATACGATTCTTAAGAAGACTGAAAACAAAAATGATAAAGATTTTGAAAGAAAATACAGAAGACTGTGTTCACGATTTTAATACAGGGAATAACTTCCTAAATGAGAAATGAAACATAAGCCATTATGGAAAATATTGGCAGATTTGGCATCACCAATATTACCATTTTCAACGCAGCAAAAAAAAAACAAAAAAAAAAACAAAAAAAAAAACACCTTGAACAAAGTTAAAAGACAAATGAAAGGTCAGCAGAGAATATTCACGATGTACACCAAGAATTCAAATAGATGAATAAGAGGACTCTCAATTCCCCATATCAGATGCAGCTTTTATAGACAAGATATAATATTCAGAGAAGTAATGTATTAAGCCCCTGGAATACAAATAAAAATGGGGCAGAGTTATTGTCATCCAGAGACAAATAATCCATGGTGAGATTTTTGAATCACGAGGTAGAAGATAAGGTAAACTATTAAAATGAGGTTGGGAACAAATGCTTATGGGTATATAGAAGTGGGAGGGCCTAATCTGAATTGGGGTCAGTGAGTTGTGATGTGGAGAAGAAAGCAAAAGGTGAGGGGCAATGATGCACTGGAAAGAACACAGTCAGCATCCTCCCAAAGGTAAAAGCAGAAGAAACCAGGCAGACAAAATGTCAAAAGGAGTCTGGAGCAAGACCCATAATATATGAATTAAAGAAAGGCATTTCAGACAGAGAGAATCACTTCTAAAATATGAAGTGTTTTGGGACGTTTGGAGGGGAAAACATGCATAGATTTAAAAATACTTCCTATCACAAAACAAAGCACATTTTCCTATCCTGGGTATAGGAGTATGGGCATTCTCTATTGTGTGTTACCACTGATGGTGAAGAGGTAGCCACTGGGCACAAGCTTAGAATATTCCCATTATGGGCAGACCCACAGAGACCTTAGACCGACGAGGATTCATTTCTGATACAACTCCAAGTTTATTAACTGTTACTTCTGATGTTACATTTCTTTTCCCTTGAGTCCTAACCCATGCCATCCCTCCCTAAGCCTTCAGCTCCTGCCCTGATTTCATGAATGAGACCTCAAATATTGTGCCACTTCCCAGATCCTGGGAATCTACATCTTCGGCAGTGTAGGTAATTCTTTTGCAGCAATTTCTAGGTTGTTTTCTTAAAATGTGTCTATATAACCACAACAAGCTGCATTGGAAAGACAAGAGGAATGGCAATTATAGAACGTTTTTCTGCATTTTGTTGTCAGAATGACTTATCCTATCTGATAAGTCGACCTCAGAGAAGCAGACTGGATTTTTGTGTAATGTCACCACCACCTCCTCCTCCTTTTCCCTTGTGGTGCCATGTTTTCTAAAGTTTAATCTCACCATGATTAACTTCCACATGGTTACTTTGTGAGATCTAATCATTAAATGCTTAATGACAAGTTAAGTATTTAAGTCCTCCATAAACATAGCAAATTAATGGCTCAATCCAAATTTTCATTGGATTAAATTACCTAGGCTAGTTCCTAAAGTCTATATTCTATAGTCTATGGTGATTATAATCACCAAAATTATAACACAAAGAAGTAGGAATTCAAAGAGTCTCATAAAACTCTAATGACCCAACTTTTTAGTGAAGATGTAAAGTCCTAAATTGATTTAGTTAACAAATATTTGTTAATTATCTTCATCGTTGGAAAATAAATCCCCTAAAAAAGACATTTCCTTGAATAAAAATAAGCATAGTTACATACAATTTCCTTTTTCTAAAAACACAAACATACCCAACTTCTTAACATTATATATCTGTGAAGAATTCAAATTGGCTAATTTTAAAATGCAAAATTTTATAATTAACTATACAAAAGAAAGATGGTTACAATATGGTTATATTTTAATCTTTCATTTGATGTATAATCAAAATATGTACTTGAGGATGTGTTTTCTGCAAAGAATACAGTGTACAAATAACATAATAAAAATCTGAATTGACTAAATGTTACATTATTTTACCTTTATTTTGTAAATGGAGCTGAATATTGTCAAATTATCATGTTTAAAAGTAAAAGGTGGCATGGCAATTTTGCTGATTATCACCTATCAAAAAATGAATAATGAGTATCAATTTTCAAGCACCTTGACTCATTTGCATGATACTATGTGTAGTTTCTCTTAATTTGCTCTACCTGTGATTTTATGTCCACTAGAGCTCTAAATTTTGCTAAATGTCAAAAATTGATTTGGTAGTAATTTAATCATTAACAAGTCAGTTTTCCAAATCCAATTAACTCGAATATATTGGAGTATGTACATTTAAGGAATGGTCATATTGACAAGAACAAAATCATTTAGTTGCTTCAAATCCATATACATTGTTAGCATCAGTGAATTTAAACCTACATAAACATATGGTCAAATACAAACATAATTTATCATATATCACAATGACAATGAACATGTATTTATATCAATGTAATGTAAATAAATTCTTTAAGAGGATTTTGAGCATTTAAAATTCATTTTCAAATTGAATGAGTTACCATTTTTGGTTTTTTTTGCCTCAGGAAACGTATTAAGTCTCCAGGGAAATGTAGGCAAACAAGAGTGTTCTGTTTGTGCCCAGCATAAAAGGCAGAACTGGGATTTTCTAATTCATTCTGTTTCTGTAGCTGTGCAGCACAAATTTTTTAAATGGTCCTTTTATTGGCAGGTGAACTGGGGAGTCCCTGAGCCCTCAACCCAGCCAGATGCAAGGAAGTGCCCGAAGGTTCTCTGTCTTGTCACAAGAATGAAGTCAAGGACAGACACATAGCACAGGTGGATTAGTAACACTAGTAGGAAAGTTTATTAAAAGCGAAAGTATCCTTTCGAGATATGAGGGCAGGCTACCTCTGGGGAGAGTGAGAGAAGAGAGAGAGCGAGCTTGCACACATGTGGGCATGGGAGCTCAAGGAGCTGCACACCTGCAGCTTGGGTTTCTGTCTTATTGATGGTTGTCAAAAGGGGGACAGAATATCCATTACCTGGGGTGGGGATTTGGTCAGGGGTTTCCTGTCATGGTCTGCCATCTTGGGCCTGTTTGGTTTGATCTTGCTCTTGTGAAGCACTGGCAGTGGTTTCCTCTTTGCTGGACTCCAGGTATCCTGGTAGAACCTAACTGCCCATTCGGACAGTTTTTGTGCCAACAGAGCAGGTATATTTTTCTATAAATTAATAATGACCAATCTGAAATAGATGCTCAGTACTATTCAGTTCTAATGTACTAGTCACCGTTTTTCCTTTTTCGTGGCAACTGTTTTAACTGATTGCCCTTTCCTCAAACATCCTGCCTCTCTCTGCCTTATCTTTCTTTATGTATTATCTTAGCAAATAAGTCCATCACTTATTTTACTAAGAGAATCTTGAGCCACCTGGTGGGTGTTCCTTCACTTCGAAATCAACATCCACCCGTAGCAGCTTTCACTTCCTCTCCAGCTGTTGAGCTTAAGGACATTTCCCTCCAGCTACCTAAGCCCAATGCCTCTTTCTGTACTTAGATCTCTGCCACTCCTGCTTTTTCAAGAGTTCACACTATAGGTTTTCCCTTCTGTCTGTGGAAGGTTCGGCCCCCACTCTCAGCTTGATCATTCTCTTCAAGCTTTTAGACATTTTCTATTAAAAATGAAAACAAAAAACAGCTAAGCAAAAACCAAACCCTCTGTTGACTCCATATTCCCTTTTTCCCCCATCATGGCCAACCTTCCTTAAAGAGTTATCTACATTCACGACCTTTTTTCCATTTCCTAATAACCCACACTATCCTCTCAACCACTCTACTTCAACTCCGCTATCACTCCACCCAGAGTCACCTCTAAATTCACTGTTAACTTCTACAGGGTACTTTTTGGTCTTCATCTTGCTTTATTCAACATCTGATCATTACTTATTGAGCACCTCCCAAATCAGTGTTTCCTGCTCAGAGAATGGCACCCCGGCTTCTCTAGTTATAAAATCTTTTTATCATCCTTTCCAATACAATATCAAATTCCATCAATGATTAAACTGTATTCTTAAAGGATTAAATAAGACATTTAAATAAGGCTGAAATTTAATTTTAAATTTATTGAATCACATTAAATAACATAAAAATGAAAAACTTGCAATTCTCATATTCAATGTCCATCTAATTACCAACATAAAAAACCTATATTTTCTTGTACTTTCTGTACATCTAGACCTACATCTATACAAAATAAGATTTAACACTGCAAAATGCTCTTCAGTCCCCATTTTCTACTTTTGCGTATATAATGCTAATTCATGAGTACCACTAAATCATAAATTGTAACACAAAGAAAAACAAAACAAAAAGAAATAGATGCTGTGCACGACTGGGAAATGATACTTCATTATGTAAGAATGTATTGTATTCATGCCCTCTGAGAGGAAGGATTTGACAAGTTAATTAATTTGACTTTCCTTTTACCTAGGCATTTTCATAGTTCAAATTCTCCCCGTGTTTCCTCACAGTTTCCATCTCCAGTGTAAGAAACAGTACAACCCACAAACCCTCGTGGTATGAATGAAATCTTTCATTTCAGAAACAGAGGGCAAGATAAGTGCAGGAGCATTGCCTGGTTCCTGATTGGTGTCAGTTAATAGACGTGATATTTGTGCTTAGAGGGGGTACTCCTGTCATGCTGATGCTTTGTACAAGGCAAGCTCTTGAATCACAGGGTACCTAGTAGTTTAGTAAGTCTCCGCATGTGTTTGTGTGCTGCTGATGGAAAGGGATCTGTCAAGGAAGAGACTAGAGCATGGGGCCTCTTCTTTGTGTCCAAGATAGTAAGGCCAGGGAATGAGTGCAGAATCTTCCCTTAGAAGGGTGTAGTTAAAACAGATACATGAAGATAAACAAAGAGTTAACCATGTAAAGAGGTGGTGGGGTGGAGAGAAAACTTAAACAGGGGCAACACCAGATGCTCTGTGGCAGGAGAGCTCATAGTTTGCTCCAAGACCTGAAAGAAGACCAGTGAGTGGACGCACAGGGAGCAGCATAATGATAGATGGTCAGGGCCTGTCTTGAATGTTCTGATGTAGCTAATGATAATAAAGGTTCTAGTGACCATACCAGATTTTCTAGCATGTATAAAGCAACTGAGTAAAACTCCAGGTTCTTAGGCTTGTCGGGGGGGAAAGGGGGGCAAGTTCTCAAAATAGAAACACTAGATTTCCTTCCAATAGTGTGATGGGGCTTCGAGTTATTAATTTGAAAAAATTAGGGACAAATGACCATTATTGTCCCCTGAGCCAGTGAAATAGTTCATGATGAGTCTATAAATTTATTCTAAACAGATTCCTGATGAATCAAAAAGAAAATCTCTACATATGGTAATTTGGCATAATATTGTTTATAATGGTGATAAACCTGGAAGCAACCCAAATATCAATGAAGAGGGCTTCAATTCTTTGAACTTCCCAATGGTAAATGAGTAAGCACTGGACTTTCTTATTCCCTTGCCTAGATGTGGGCAGAAGGGTAGGGGAGAAGGATAGAGCTTGAAAAGTAACAGTAGTGAGACCTCAAAAATGAAGTCTGACGTTTTACTACAAATGGACTGTTTAAAAATTACTACAATTATATGTATATATTAACATGGATAAGTATAAAAACCAAGGGCAAAGAAAATAATGGAAGAATCCTCAAAGATTTGAAGAATTTGTTTGAAGGATGATATATACATAGATAAAGGTGGGTTTTCCAGCAAAAATACGTAGTTTAAACACATTAAAAGCCATACTGTATATGATTTATGAAGACATACATGGATAGTAAATTATGGAAATATGTGTGGGAATGACAGACTTTGGGAATGAAGAGAAGGGAATGAAATTCAGGGTGGTTAGGTTATAAAGGAGTCTGGAAATCTTTCAGTAAAGATTTAGTTCAAGAATATTGTTTCAAAATGTTGTATATGTTGCAGTTTGGTAAAGCTGGGTTGTGGGTTAAGAGGTATTCCTTATATTACTCTTCTCTGTATGTTCAAAATATTTTATTGAAAAAATGAATAAAGAAACCTTTTACACTAATGAGAATGGGAAGCTTTTATGATGCAAAGGGTGGAGGGTCTATCTAGCTTCCATGCCCAAGTGGAGCTATGAAAGGGGGTAGATCCAGGTATCATTCTGCTCAACGCTGCATGGTCTTGCTACAGAACCTGTTGGCCAACTGCTGCAGTGATGTGTCAAAGGTACAGAGACTCCTCTCACCAGGAACAGTTCATCTCTTTGTGCCAACATTCTGGTTTCTAAATTTGTCCACTTAACCTTGCATGTCTTTTGGTTCTTATATGCCATCATTCTCGTGGGCCGCAAATGGCTTCAGAACATGAAGTAGGGCATTTTGGTATCCTTCACCTCATAGACCTAAAACCATCATCCCTCTGTCTTCCCTTGGAATCCACCCAGGACAAATTTCCTTTTAAACCCTCAAAACACTTAGGCTGTAATAATACCCCCTTTAATTCCTCCTAAAGGAAGTGACCTTCAGTAATTCTGGGAGCCCTCCCATCAATTCTCGGGGTGTATTACCCATGGATCTAAGGAGATTTGCTTTCTTAGGCAAAGTCCTCAATAAATTTCAGGATTTCTAGACCTGCCCTTCTAGGAAGGGATATGACAGCTACTTGCATTTATTCTAGTGACTCTCTAGCTGCAGAAAAGAAAAGAATACACTTAACAACAAGCAAAGCATCATTAAAATTATTTTAACAGTCACGAAAGCAAAATTTATATTTGTTTTTAGGAAAAATGTATTTTGCTTGACTTAAGTTTTTCATTAGCCTTGTAGGTGTTCTCATCAAAGGGATGGATATACATACGTGTACTACTTTGCTTTCAATCCTTCTCAACCCCTCATCCCTGCCAAAGCTGCCTGGCTTGGCCAGTGATAGGGGTGTCTTTAATCCCAAACTGCTGCAATTCCAAAATCAAGAATGTATGGTATTAAGATTTGAGCAGGAAGCCGAAAAACATAGTAATATCATGTTGTCTCCAGCTGAGATTCCAGGGGAAAAAATTAAAATCTAACATGAAAATCCAAGGCGGGAGAAGGGGACAGGAAGCAACGGGTGGAAGCAGGAGCTGTGGAGTGTGGCAGGAAGAGGATTGGGAGGAACGTCCAGGGATGCTTCTGCTGCTTGGGTTTTAAATCCATAGCATGTGCAGAGCAGTGGACAGCTGGCCTTGTCCTCATCCATCACGGTCAGGCTGGACTGTGAAGCTGTAACTGAGACTCCTCCTTGGAAAATAAAATAGGGACACTCCGAATATCTCAGAATCTGAAGATTAGAACCCTCCAACTCTCAAGATAGTCTTTCCTGCTACTTCCCAGTATCAAAACAAACTGGGGGAAGATACTTTTGAATATATTCAGAAAGCCTTGATGGGCATCTCCAGGCAATGAGGGCAACAGTGTGACTACCAAAACAGGGGGTTATCTGTTTGTGTATGGTGATCCTTGCTAGTACCAGCTTAGTAAGTATGTTACCTAGTTCTGAGCAGAAAGCTGCAGGGTACTCAGTAAAACCTTTATACCCCAAAGTCTCACGTGAACAGCTTTTATTTATGAGGTCAGATGCTGACAGAGAAAGATTTAAAAAAAAAAACAAAAAAGAAAACATGTTTTCTGCCTTCCAGAGGTAAAGATTTTCTTTTTTTTCTTCTGGAAGATTTTGCTTTCTAAATTTCAGAAGTCTTGACTCCATTTCCCCTTTATAAGCTTTATGATGAATGGGTTGCCTCTTTAACATGGATTCTTTCATGAGACTTTTCTGTTCAGATCTGTAATCTTCGTCAGTAAATTTAAAGATCATCAGCATCTCTGTGTCTTTTGAAGTTCTCAGGCATCTGTCTCCTTCTGCTTGGACTGTAGCATGTCTTGATCTTTCAGCCAGTGCTATTAGCAGTGTTGACTGGCTCTGGCAGGGAACTCAGTGGCTTGATGACTAACGCTCTGACTACTGGTCCAATGCAGATGTTGACCTCTGTCCTTCCTTCTCATTACCCTTTCTCCATGGCAGGACTGTTAGCTCCTTCTTTCCATCTCTTCTCCCTTCCTCCTTCACCCTCCTCCCCCTTTCACATAGGATTTGGAATAGACACCCGGAAGAGCTTCTATCTTAATTCATCAATCCAACATATACATTCCTTCTCTTGGTAAATGTTCACATTGTTTTGTTTTAATGGCATGCTCTGGTACATAGAAAGACACCTTGCTTCCAAAGCAATGCATTCCCATGTCTGCTTAAACAAATTATTATTCTCACCTTAGCAGATTCAGTGGCACAAAAATATGCTTTCATGCCAAAGTGTGGTAGACCCAAACAACTCTATTGACCAAAAAGAAAAACACACACACACAAACACACAAAAATCATGACATTAGATGTTTCTTCTCCCCTTTTTTTGATAATGTGTGTAGACCTAATCTGACATCCTGTTGAGTATGTGTGCACTAAAGAGTGTGGTGCTACAAATGACAAATGATGGCAGCTCTAATTACATAATCCACAGGAGACAGACTGGCCAGGACATAACAGAAAGGGAGAGGGGTGAGAAACGTTTGACATTTTTCAGTTATCATTGTCTGTGGTATCCTTTTGTTTTCTCCCTTCCCTTTTCTTCTTTCTTTTCCTTCCTTCCTTCCTTCCTTCCTTCCTTCCTTCCTTTCCTTTCCTTCTTTCTTTCTTCCTTTTTAATGTATTTACTTGAGAAAGAGAGAGTATGAATGGGGGAGGGAGGGCAGGAAGAAGGAGAATCTCTACCAGACTCCCCACTGGCTGTCAGGCCAGATGCAGGGCTCGATTTCTGTGACCTGAGATCATGATCTGAGCTGAAATCAAGAGTTGGAACCTTAACCTGCCACCCAGGCCCTGCTTCCCCTTTCCTTTCAATCCTACATGGTATCTTTTTTTAAAAGGTCCTTTTCCTCCCTGTCATCCCTATAAATAGTCCGTCTGCCATAGCATGGAATATTGTAGGAATATTAATACCTTCATTTGACTCCTCTTGTAGTTCTAGAGGCTGAAAAATCCAAGATCAAGATTTGGTGTCTGGGGAGGATCTACTTCTTGGTTCATAGGTAGTTGTTATCTCACTGTGTCCTCAAATGGCAAGAGGAACAGAGTTCCCTAGGGTCTCTTTTATAAGGGCACTAATCCCATTCCTAAGGGCTCTACCCTCATGACCTTAATCATTTCCAAAAGCCTCATCTCCAAATAGCATCACATTGGGCATTAGCATTTTAACATATAAATTTGGGGGGACATATTCAGTCTATAGTGAGCCACCTTCTCTTCCCATTTCCCTTCCCCACATTAGCAACTGTTGGGCTCTAACTCACTTGCCTTCAGGGAGGATAGTATCAGTAAAGCTCAGATGTATAGGGAGCTCCCCAGGCTAAGCCCAGAGGAGGGGAAAATTTTAAGAAAAAGACCAAAAAAGTCATTGTCAGAAGTAGGAGCAAAGGAACAAGTTTCCTCTCCCTTGAATGAATGAATGAATGAATGAATGAATGACTACACAAATGAACAAATAGACCCATCCATCCATCCGTCAATCTATCCATCCGCTTTTAAGGGAGTAAAGAGGAAGTAAAGAGGACCCTGAGGCAAACTTCCTCCCAGTTTGAAGAAATGTGAAGGTAGAGACAAGAGTCTTTCAGGTTTGCTCTAGGAAATACATGTGTGTTTCCCAGAACACAGTAAGGCTAGTAATAGCAGTGATAGTCATGTTTGTGAGAAAATCTCTGTATGCCTTTTACTTTGCCTACATCTCTTCTAGGTGAAGTCATGAGCAAAAATCAGACCTATAATCGTTTTCATACTCACAGTATTTATTTTTCTTTAATTAATCTTATAACATGACGTAAGATCATCAAGAACACTGTCAAGGGGCGCCTGGGTGGCTCAGTGGATTAAGCCGCTGCCTTCGGCTCAGGTCATGATCTCAGGGTTCTGGGATCGAGTCCTGCATCGGGCTCTCTGCTCTGCAGGGAGCCTGCTTCCTCCTCTCTCTCTGCCTGCCTCTCTGCCTACTTGTGATCTCTCTGTCTGTCAAATAAATAAATAAAATCTTTAAAAAAAAAAAAAAAGAACACTGTCAATGTATGTTCTGAACTCTTCAACCCATAAGGCTTCATAATTAATTCAGTACCATTGATTTCAAAAATCCTTACAGTTAAGGCAACAAATCACTGGTTTTCAGAATGGCAACGTTCCCTTTTTTTATTATATTCAATTTTCCTATGACCTCCAAATGTTCTAACAAGCATCTGACTAAATAAGGCGTGCATTTGACTCCTTGACTTCTTTTTTTTTTTTAAGATTTTATTTATTTTTTTTGAAAGAGAGAATGAGAGAGAGAACAGGAGAAGGGGGAGGGCCAGAGGAAGAAGCAGACTCTCCGCTGAGCAGGGAGCCTGATGCAGGACTCGACCCTGGAACTCCAAGATCATGACCTGAACCGAAGGCAGTCACTTAACCAGCTGAGCCACCCAGGCACCCGACTCCTTGACTTCTAATTAAATTCAAATACTCCCTGATTGTTGGAGATATTGGAAGAAATCATTAAGCATTTGAACAAAGTAGTTGTTTCTTCACTTATTTTAGAAAAGCCCTTTATTAACAACCAACAAGTCTCCCTTTTTCAGTCAAAAGGACATGATGTATCAAGCTGTTTCTCTTTTTGAGGTTAAAATAGCGCTTTTCCTACACCTAGCTGAACTTACATACCTTCGCGTATACATCCTCTCCTGCCAGCATAATGCCTAACTTCCACTCCTGCAACAAGGTAATTAATTACACACAACTTACAGGGGCCCTTTCCTTTCTTGCTGATAATCTATTTCTAAAACTTTCTGATACTTGGTTCTTCTCCATATTATCAGAATAACCTTGTAGTATGGACCCCAAAGATTACCTGATCTATTAAGCCTGGGTATATAGTAGTTCTTTATCTAAAAACCTACATATCTAGGCTTCTTTTCATTTGTCAGTTGAATTAGCATACATTTTCATTTGGGGGACCTCAGTCTTTCCTAATGATACGAGGATAGTTTTTTGTAAATATTAAACTAATGTTATTTATTTCTCCTATGTATCATGCTCCCTTGTTGCCTTTGCCTGAGATATGATGTGAACTTCTCCAGGAAGGACAATAAGTACCCATTGAACAAAGAAGTTGCTTACTCTCAAATATAACAAGCCAATAGTCTTGAAAAAAGCTTAACTTTGTGGAATTAGAAAAGAGATTTCTAAATTTCAGAGCTCTTCCTTTTGTATAACAAATGCTGGGCCTGGAGGACTTGGTTATTGAGTTTTATCTAAGCAAAGACTCAGCCACATAAGAGGAAGTGGAAAGCCTCTCCCTTTGTCTTTAGGGAAGGTAGAAGGGAGGCAACCCAGTTAAAGGTAGTAGCAGCAAGTACTCTTGCTTTCCCCCACTCTTTCAATGGAATCATCTATACATATTATATAAAAAGCTTAAAAAAAAAATTCTACACCCTCCTTTTTCCCCTTCCCACACTACTCTAGAGGGAGGGGACTTGGGTAGAGAAGTACTTCATTGTTCTACCAAAGAGAGTCTACCAATGGCCTCTTCGCATCTGAGCCCACACTACTCTAGAGGGAGGGGACTTGGGTAGAGAAGTACTTCATTGTTCTACCAAAGAGAGTCTACCAATGGCCTCTTCGCATCTGAGAAACAGCAACCACAGTGGCATTGAATTCAGTCAATAGCAAGCCTGAGACAACACCTCTGGCTCTGCCTGGTGTGTGTGGCCTACAGGAATTCAGAAGTGTTTTTGTAATGGGCTGAGAAGTTCAGGGAATTGCCCTGGGATTTTGTGCCCTGGAGAATATTACCTTAGACCACATAACGGCCCCCTGAGCATTGGGCTTGTACCATGGTGATCCACTTTGTCCCTAAGTATCAGAATTTAGAGACACAGCCTTCAACCCAGACCAGAATCACTGGCTCCTCAGCACAGTGGGCATCCACCCAGCCTCACACTCACGCTAATCCTCTAGACTTCCAACAGGAAAGGAGTGGGAGGATGACCTGCAGTAGAAAAGCAGATCTCGGGTTTGTCATCCTACACAAGGTCCCAGATGACTCTAAAGAACCAAGAGCTAGTCTGCCAAGTCCAGCTTTTTACCTTATCTTGGCTTGCAGAGGAATGCTGGTCGAAGGCCTCTTAACATTGAGACCTCCCTTGTCAAGCTGCACAATAAGAATATATCAAAAGGCTGGGATTGTCGATTACAGGGGCTGACCCGGCTCCCTGACTGGAAGCCGACAAACTAGCCCACTTTTGAAAACTCAGTTTTGTTCTCTTACACCGACTATACCCCAATTACCACTTCTGTATTTCTGATCTCATATAAATACACCCATTAACAGATGATTCTAGACATGGGAGCAGAAAGGCAGAATTTCTGATGCAGAAATAACTATATGACTGACCTGGGAGCTAGGGCCGAGGTTCCTGCTAAGCATTTTAAATTCTTTTAAGAAAAAGAAAGGCTGCTTAGAACATTCTTCTCTATATACCAACCTCTCGCTTTTTACATATAACTTAATCTTCAAGACTCAAGACAATTATCATCTCCTCTAGGAATTCTTGCCCAGTGTCCTATACCAACAGCGAATTAGGTGCCAACCTCTCTTTACTCTATGCCTGTTTATATTATAGCACTTAGTTGTACTCTAATTGTCTTCAAGCCTGCCTATCTGTTTTCAGGATTTACAGAGAATGGGTCTTTTATCTCTATATCCCTCTCTATATATTAGCAGAGTGCCTTGATACTATTCTGAAGCCTCAATACATATTGCTACATGACTGAATGAGTCAATGAACCAATAATAGGAATGCGCAATGGTTCTATCTGTCAACCCAAACATTGGGAATTCAAAATGCTATGTTAATTTGGAGAAAGTTTTTGTTTAGAGTGTGAAAGGATGTGATCATGCAAGACTTCTCCCCCATGCGCATTATTTTGCTTGAAGAGAGTTTTAAGCAAAGTCAGAGATTAAAGAAAGAAATAAAATAATCATGAGTGAGCTTCAGATACACGTTAGTAACACAAAATGTATTTTGTGGACTAAGACTGTATGTATCTTATTGGAACAAATCAAGAGAGGTAATTTAATGGTCTGCTGAGTTGTATATCATCTTCCCCCGGTGAGGTCTCCTTTGTGGTGTCATTTCATTACCTTTACCTGTTCACTCTTTAATCAATTGTCACAGAGCTCCAGGACTCTGTGGAGTGAATATAAAGCTATCAAACTAATTCTGGGGTCTGATCCTATCCACGTAGACCCCTTCTTCACACTGTTGTTAAGTCCCAAAGCAACCAGGCTTTGAAAATAGGGATTGGGAGATGAGAGGGGAAGGTTAGAGTTACTACTTCAAAGATTATACAGAGAAAGGTCTTCCTATAAAGTCAGTGGGTTATCTTGGTAGCAGTTTCATTATAAATGAAACATTGCTTTAGGTTGTTTCTTGGGATGTAAGGGCATGATGCTTGAAAGAACACCCAGTGAAAATCCTTTCTATTATGAACTATATACTACCATATGGATATATGATCATAGGTGAATAATTCCTATTTTAAGCTGTCCTAAAAAGTATTTTTAATTTTAATCTAACATCATTTAAAATTTAAGCCAATTCTACATAAGACATCAATATAACTGTAACTTTTATCCTCTCTTGACACATTATGCATTTAATAACTGTTTATTTTCTCTTCTCACTAGAATCCCAGTTCTATGATATTTTGTTCAGTGTCTAGGAATAGTAATTTTTCAGTACTAATGATATGTTGGCTAACCGAACATAATAAAAAAAGTAAAAATAAACTAAAAATTAAAAAACAAAAAAAAATGAATGGTACTTTTTAAAATAATACATTTTTACCTCATCTTTCTCATCATTTCACTCTCTACCTCCCATTCCTCTACTTTCTTTTTTATTTTCCTTACATTCTATTTTCAACCACTAACTTTCAGATCTTTCAATCATGCCAACAAGAAACATTTCTAAGCATGAGTATTTTTCACTTAATACCCCAAATACCTGAATATGAGGCACTTCTATATCTTGTGTGTATTCAGTGTCAACCAAACAGTTAATTGAATGGAAAGTAAATTGGTTACATGGCATATTATAGAAAAATTCTGCTCCGACATAAGACCATATGAATACATGCCTACTCCCATCCAGTTATTTGATTTTCTTCTTCTCCTTTTTTTTAAAACAAACGGTGTTGATATTGTGTAAATATTGATTCACTTTATCAACATTGGGAATTTTGTTTCCTATCTAAGGAAAAAATTGGGGCTCCTCAGCCTGTATCCAGTGAAGCTGGATCTTCTTTCAATAAGATATTAACGTCAGAATTTTAATATGCAGGACTTTAGAAATGATGGCTTCTTAGGAGAAGAGTAAATGAAACAAGATGGGATTGGGAGGGAGACAAACCATAAATGACTCTTAATCTCACAAAACAAACTGGGGGTTGCTGGGGGGAGGTGGGATTGGGAGAGGGGGAGCAGGCTATGGACATTGGGGAGGGGAGGCGAACCATAAGAGACTATGGACTCTGAAAAACAACCTGAGGGTTTTGAAGGGTCAGGGGTGGGAGGTTGGGGCAACCTGAGGGTTTTGAAGGGTCAGGGGTGGGAGGTTGGGGGAACAGGTGGTGGGTAATGGGGAGGGCACGTTTTGCATGGAGCACTGGGTGTCGTGCAAAAAGAATGAATACTGTTACACTGAAAAAATAAATAAAATGAAAAAAGGAATGAAAAAAAAAAAAGAAATGATGGCTTCTTGAACTCTTACTATTACCTAAATTCAAACAATACAGGAAGGTAGGTACTAGTCCTTGAGGACATACTAGGTCCCTAGGCACTTGGCACTTAACAACGCTTGAAGAGTTGACAGGGTGTTTAAGTAGTTGGCACAAGCTGATAGAGAACTGCTTAACTTGCAGAGTATCTAGTGGAAAGTCAAAGTCTGCTGAATTGGATATCAGAAATCCAGAGAGCCAGAAATCTTATTTAGTTCTGGTTCACACCATGACAAGCTGCATAGCCCCAGGCAACTTGGCACTTTCCTTCACCAATAGCAGAAATAATGCCCACTGATCTCAGTTGTGTGGTGAGAGTTAATACCTTAGATGTATCTTGATATCTAGACATGTATAATGTTTCCCTGCAAAATATTTTTCATATATTTATCAATGTTAGACTTCCAGTCAGAAATCTCTAGATTTAAAAAATTACTTTTTGTGTGTTTTCTTTTTCTTCTCCCGCATTGATTGCCTCCTTGTGTTGCTGATTTAGAAAGAAACTCTTTCCCCTTTTATTTCCAACAATCTTTGTGTATCCGTAGACCTGTTAGCTCTTTTTATTACCACCACCCGCCCCCCTTTTTTTTTTGGCCTGTCAGGAAAATTCCTGGAAATCCACATTCTAATGAACTTCACAAGCAACTGGTCAGTATATCTTAATCCTAGTTCACCCCAGTTAGTTGTCTTCCCAAAAGGCCTTAAAATATGTGTAAGTTGACATGGGGTGGGGGAGTGTTTATTTTACTTTACATTGAATACGAAGAGATACTCAGAAAGGAAGGATCCATCAGCTATCCACACTGAAGCACCCTTTGGGACTAGAGCCATGCTGGGGTCACCTATGTGTACTAATTGAGTCCCAGCATAGACTTGTCTACTAGGAGAGACTTAAAATGCTTGAATTCACTTTATTTAAATAAATGCATGTAAAATACTTTGCTTTCTTGGATGACCCATTAAGATTTTTCAAATATGGTTTGGAGACTTCTGAAAATCCTAGCACAGATTATGTGAATGAATCTATTTGTGTGTGTAGATTGTAGATGATTGTTTTACCGCTGAAACTGATTTATAGCTCTTTTTTGATTTATAGTTCTTTTCTGCCTCTTAAATGATTGTAATATCCCTTGGAAATTCTAGATTCTGCTTTTTAGAGAGATAAAAGGAAATAAGACTCTCCTGTTTCATGATTTTCTCAGAGAAACAAGTAGGTAGGTCTTCTATAAATGTACTTAGTAAAATGACAACTATACACCGCAGGGAGGTAATGCTGATTTAGGTATTAAAAGACAAAGATTAGAATTACAGTTAGCAGAAATGGAGCATTTCTTATACAAAGTTGGATTTGGATTAAGTTCAGTCTGGGAAATTACTACTGAAGATTCTTATGGACACATTAATCTTGTACTAAATCAATCTCTCATCCATGAGGATAAAAGCTTTATTATACTATAGCCATATCTTGTCAATATAAAGTACTCAAAATTACAATATATAGTCCATTTTACTAAAATGTTTTTCTCCAGGCTAGTTGTACTGATATATTAGAATCAGTTGGTTTTTCATCCTTCTTCTAGACTTAAAAGAAATTTTTTTTTAAACAGAACTGAATATGTGGAAGTGAACCTTTTTTTTTTTTTTTGAAAGATTTTATTTACTTGTTTGTCAGAGAGAGAGAGTGAACACACACAGGGAGAAAGGCAGGCAGAGCAGGCAGAGGGAGAAGCAGGCTCCTGGCAGAGCAAGGAGCCCCATGTGAGACTTGATCTCAGCACTCTGGGATCATGACCTGAACTGAAGGCAGTGGATTAACCAACTGAGCCACCTAGGTGTTCCTTAAAGGAAATTTTAAAAATATTTTTAAACATCTATGTAAAAAAAAAGAAAAGAAAAAAGGTTGGTGTATCTACATTGTGGATTTTTAACATAATCAACTTTTTTAAAATGTTAATAGGTAGGATTAGTATAGCTGTCTTAAATCTTTCCCCAAATGCCCCAGGTACATCAAATTTGACTGTTATCTGTGATTTCGGCAAAACTGCCCTATAAGGAAGGACTTGGCTGGAATAGGTGATCAGAATCCACTAAATTATACCTTTAAAGGCCTGATACTAACTTATATGCATTCATTCCTTTCCCTCACTGGCTTATAACCAGGTACAACTCCCCTTTTCCCTATTCTTTCTTTATCCCTCAGACCCCAAATCTGGTTATACCAAAGTACTTGCAATCCAGAGGCAGGCTAGCCTCTTCCCCAATAGTGAACATTCATGTGGCTTTCCTTTTAACTTAAGAATGCTTTCTATACTTTCTTCACAGTTAAGTCCATTGGTCTTTCAAGGACATTGGACATAACCCCCTTGGAGAATCCTTCCCTGACTCACCTAGTGTGGATTAGTAGGTATCTTTCTTATCCCAATGCTCAACACTTAATACCCTGTATTGTGAAGATTTATTTTCTTGTCTCCTTAAGAACAGAGACTATGTCATTTATCTTGCCTTCCATGGCACATGGTGATTAATCAGTAAATGTTTACAGAATGCCTCTTGGAATGAATGGATAGCTTTTTATTTTAAGGCTGCCCTTGACATCCATTTTATCCAGAATTGATATTATCAATATAAATAGTATAAACAGTGAGGGTTACTCCCACCTTTTCACAGCCAGGGCAGTCACTGGGGACATAGACAAATGGTTATGGCTTCCTGTCCCTTGTCCATTTAATGTTCGCACTTACTTCATGTGACCATGACAATGCTTTATTTCACAGACAAGTACTGAGTCTCTGTGATTAGCCTGGCACTAAGGGAACAAATATAAAGATGTCTTTGTTCTGAAGAAGTTTAGAGCTGAGTTGAGATGAACATCAAAACAAATCATCAGTGTTCCAATGGAAGTAAGTTCAATGAGGATATGTAATGATTCTCTACCTCAGAAAGATCAGAAGAAACTTCACCCAGAAGGTAACATTTAAGCTGGGTTCTCCAAGCAGAGAGAAGTGGTATTTCCAAATAAAGACCACAGCATGTATAAATGCATGAAAGAGTGAAATTGCTGTAGTGCTCATGACTTGACTGAGATTCAACCAATTTTTTTTCAGCTCAGGCAAATACCTTGTAAAGTCATAATAATTTCCTTCTTTCGGTAGTGCTTTTCTGTGAGGCCATTATCAAAGAGTAAATTGCATTTAGTGAAGATTTACTATTTTAATATCATGACTTAAAAATTTGTCCCTACTGCTTTCAAAGGCAAAATCTCTTTGTGGTGAGCTTGTGTTTTTACCAAGGCGTGAGTGAGAAAGGCAGTGTGGTAGGGAGTATCAACTAGGTCCTGCATCCTCCATCTCCATAACCATCCCCACTAATTCCATTGCAAAATTTGGCATAAGGTCCATAGAAGGTATTTGGTAGATTTTCCTGACTGTACCATCAGTGAAATAGAACCTCTAAACAAAATTGACTGCTTTTGTATATTAAGGAAGAGGCAAGAGTAAAACAAGGTATGTTGACATAGTGCAGATTTGAATAGTATTACAAGTGCATAGTGACTTCAATAAATGATTTCAGGACCAGACGTGATATGTTTGTGGATCATCAGTCCCCCCAGAGTACCCATAGCATCATGGGAACTATGTAAATTTTTGTTAAGTGAACATATCATTGGATTCTGGGGTGGAGAGATTAAGAAGGTGAAATTAGCTCAAGATAAACTTTAAGCTTAATAAGTAACTCAGCTGTAGCTTGAAACCAGTAAAGAAACGGAGAAAGGAAGTACAAAAGTGATTTAATGATGTCACAAAACAACTTTGTGATTCGTCCTGCAATGAGGAAATTCCTCACAGAAATCATTGAACAGTTCTGGGTGAGAGAGGGGACCATGTGTGAGGCTTCTTCCGTTGGGAAAAAGTGTGCCCAAGAGCAGTACTGAGGGGCTCTGGCATGCCATATGCATATTCTTTCTAGGTTTCTGAGATAACTGTGACTAATTTTAGAGACAAAACCTGATTCCATGATTACCTCCATTTATGTGTTAATCCTGAGCATCACCATAACAAAACATGCTCTTTTTGTTTCTCTTCTTCCTAGTTTTTTTACTTCCCTTCTTCTTAGGGAAGAATCACTCTGGTCAATTACATTAATGCTGTATGAAGGGGGTAAAGTAGGAATCACCATATTGTCTTGAATTTAAAAATATGAAAATTTTCCTCTTGAGTTATAAATTCCACTGGTTGTATTTGGGAAAATGGCTGTCAGAGATTAAATTTGAAACATCACATTGTCATTTTTATGGTTGCTTTTCTAGCTATAGACACATTAATCAGTGTGGTGACAGGTTGCATATTGGTAGCCTACCAGAAATGGTCTACATTGCTTTTGGTGGAGGAAGAGCAATGAGAGGACATATTAGGTGTCTGAGAACAGAGTATTCTCAGTGATTCGTTGGTCTTGAATTCTTCCACATGTTCCTTTTGGATAGAAGAACACAGGGATTCAAATTTGTATCAAAGACTAGAATGATACAGTTGTTTTTGTTTAAGGATCTGGCCGTGTCACCTGAGAAGTGATTCATTCTTTTGGACATTTCAGCTCTTTGTGCTTGTGATTACCCTGGCTGAATATTTTCTGTCTTGATCTTTTGCTTTCCACTTACTCAAATCCTCTCCAATTACTCATATAGTATGGATTTCTCATTGCCTGATGTAAGTCTATGAAGCTCTCCCTCATTATTCCAGCTTATACAGATTATTTACTTCTTTTAGCAGCTATTATACTTCATGCTTATAATACATGGTATTTAATTAGTATATTCTTAATTGGTTTAAGTGTCTTAAGGTTATCTTTTATAATTGAGAAACCACATTATACAGGTTTCATATCTTCCTTGTATCTAATAAGGTCTTATTAATTTCTAGACATTGAGCTCAATAAATTGAATCTTTGGAAAGCAACAAGAACAGTATCTCATATTTGTAAAATTCCTTTTATATTTCAACACATTTTTGTGTATTTTTTCTCTTGGTTCTTAAAGCAATCTTGTGGTGTATGCAGACCAGATAATTTAATTACCGAGTATGAAATACACACACAAGGTAATAGTGATCAGATGAATTGACAAAAGTTCCAAAATTTGCATGTGGTAAAGTCAGGGCTGAATGCTAGGACTTATGGCACATGATAACTCAGGGAGAAGTATATCTAGCCTCAATCTGTAGCGTGACTTATTGAACTAATGTTACAATGCTGCCATTAAAGTTGACTTGTGGACATTTAAAAGGACATTTTGTGACAATGAAAAATGGGTGAGAAAGTTTTATACAGCTCTGAAAAGGAAATGCATATAGAAGTCCTTGCAAAGTTCACCCAACTAGGAGAAACTTAAAAGCTAATTTGAACATAGTCCCAATTTGTCACATTATTATTTTTTCCACTGAAATTAAGGAAGGAACTCTATGTAATTGCCAGATCAAAATAGTACCAGATGTGTGCGACCTGAAATGGCAGATTGTGGCAAGGGCTTTCCAAGTGCTACACATTAGGAAATATGTCTTATTAAATCCATATTATCCAAGACGGATTAGACATACATGGCACATAGTAAAGCTTTTTTTTTTTTTTTAAGAGGAGACAAATGGGAAACAGAACTCTGACTTCTTAAAGAGATTAGCTAGAAAATGGTATTTAAAGCAGACATCTATGTTAATTTTAATTGATTTTTTAAATCATTTTAATATTTTAAGATTATTTTAATTCCAAATACATATGTCACTTTTTCCTGTATAAAATTCAACACAATTATCATCCATTGTGCTCACCAAAGAAAATGTGGACCAATTCCCTATCTCAACTTTTTTTTTACATTGAATCTTATTCTTCGAGCAAAGAGGATGTCTTTTGCTTGATTATGCCATAACTGTAGGCTAAAGAGTACAGTTCCAATAAAAAGCTGGCAAAAGCTGTCAATAAGTAGCAAAATTTTCTAATGTAGGTTATTATGGCTTCTATTTCCCGTAATATCATTCAGATGTGGGGGGGGGGGGCGGTAATCAGCAATTAGATTAGTGGCAAAGATTTGGATCCTGAAGAGATCACAAACAACATACTCACATTTTTAAATATTTTAAGTAAAATTATTCAGTCATACAATATACAGCTAGAAAAGCCACAGGATATCAGTAAGTTCACACTTTTCATTTTCAGATGAGGAGACAGAGGTTAAGAATCTTTCTCACAGACAAAAATGTTTGAACATTGTTGGAATCTCAGCTTCTAAACCTGCACTCATTTTTAATCCAGCATTGCATGCACACACCCAAAAATTGTCACCCTGAAATATAATTGGTGATTAAATTATGTTCGTAAATAGTATATATTTTAGCCTCTTTAGATATTCACAGCTCTCATTTGAATTTTGTTACAAACTCGCATGTACCTTGCATTTCTCACATTTGCAAATTTTCATTAATTTATGTGATCACTAATTGGATGTTGGTCTCCTTTCAATGGGCTGAAAGCTGCATGAGAGTAAGGATTATTTCTGGGTTTGTCCGCCATTGGATCTCCAACATGTAGTATGTTGATATATTTGTAATATGTTGACATGCTGACACATATCAGTGAATAATCTGTACTTGTCGTACATATCAAAGACTCTAAGAAATTGTACAATAAAGAAAAATAAACTTAACTCAAAATTTCCCAAAGCTGTTTGACCAAACATATGCTTATTTTAAATTTAAAACATCAATAGCTTGCTTTTATCACAAATGAACTCAACACTTTGAATTGTATGGACAACATAGGGAACATAAATTTATAAAGCAGTTTTAATGATCTTTTTTCTTTCCTTACTCTAAGTCACACACACCCTTATTATATCAAAGCAAGCCAAGTTTAAATATGGAGTGAAATCCTTTTTAAAACAGAGTCCAGGAAAGTCATTAATAACCAATTTCTTGGTTAGTTTGGGATTAACATTTTTTGTATACATTCGGTATAGTCACATAATTGATACATGCTAAATCATATACTGTAAAATATAGGCCAGTGTCATTTTGAGATTCGAATGGAACGTAAAGTTCAAATCAAAGCATACTTGGTTAGCCTCGGTTACCTTGAAAGTAGGCTTAGGCGCTGTTACTTTCTTAGAGAACACAAATCCAGAGAACAGAAGTGCGATACAAAGGCGGTGACACAGGAAGGAGCAAGAGCCAATATGTGGATATTTAGACAAGTTGGCCAGATCACCGGATCCAAGAGATCTCACCCCCACAGAGCCTTGTAATCTGTATCCCAGGACCTTCCCAGTGGGCTGGGGAGGAAGGCAGGTGAATAATTTCCCACTACTTCCCATTTCCCACTCCCAAGTTGGTCATGCTTGGGTACCACGTATGGTTCTTTGGGGCTCTTCCATTTGCAGCAGGAGGGAAGCATGGGAGCAGTCAAGAGAGACAGAGGACATTAGAGTTCGACACGTGATGCTGTCAGATTGCACCTGGTGCCCGCTCAGAGCCCAACTCAGCAGTAGTATCCAGAGCGGCAGATAGTCGTGTCTGAGAGAATCAGAAAGATATATAACAAGTGTCTGATACGCCTCCAGATAATGGCACAGTCAGAAGTAAAATGTAAAATTTCTCATCTACTATTCCTGGTGTTTAAATGGTGTTTCTTTACTGCAAAGCTGGATGTTTTGAAGCAGATACTTTTAATAGGGACATCTGAAATGTCCTCTGAAGATATAAAGCCTTTAACAAAAACTGCCAGGTGGCATAAGCAACATATATTCTTGATTCCCTTCCCTCCCGCTGAGTCTTTACTACCATATGAGATGCAAGTGGGGAGAGCCTGAGGAATAAAGTGTGAGGAGGATCAGGAATGGCTTAGAAATGAAGGAAAAAGGGAAGCTTGTGCAAAAGAGAGGAAGGTGAAATATTCAGAGAGGAAATGAGGGTAAGGGATTGGGTAGGAGTCAGAGACTGTTGTAGGCATTACTTGCCTCATTTTCTAAGTGTTTTTAAGGCAGTCAAATTATGCCTGCTGTCAAAATGTGATAATTTTCTTTAATAGCTGAGGGATACTCTGCTAACCAACTGTGTGTCCTTGGACAAGTCTTTCCACCTTGAGTGGTCATTACCTTATCTGGAATCTGAGGGATTTGCATCCTACCAGGTAATTTCTAAGGTGCCCTTCAACTACAGGATAACATCGTTATAGCTGGCATTAACTGAGAGTTTTTATTCAAACTCATTTTATACAAACTCGTTTAGCGATGCTTGTGGTTTAAATTCACTGAATGTCGCTTGCAGAGCAGATAGCATTCGCAGCACAGATGTGCTGTCCCTCCAACTAGTCCTTGAACGTGGGCCCAGAGCATTAACGGTGCCCAGCAGTGGTGGAATAGAACTCCACTACAGTCTGAGAAGCTCAGCCCCAGGGACCACCACAGCTTGTTATCTGCAGACTTCTGTTTCCATTTTTGTTTTGCTCTAGATGCCCCTGGGAAAAGAACTTTGACTCCAGTCCTTAAATCTTACTTTAATAAAATCCATCTTAGACAAAGATTTTTACCCTTTTTACCTTCCTTATTGTTTAAAAGAAGAAAAATCAGAACAGAAAGTGAGAACTAAGAAATGGTGTATCAAATGGACCCTACCTTAGCCTTCTGTTTTTTGTCTTTTTCTCTTTGGAGAAGTTTGACACAGAGGTGCAGATGTATGTTTAATGCTGTGTCTTTCACACATTTGCTCTAAGCTCCACACAGAGTGAAGCCGTGTATCATCTTCCAGCAGTTATTTTAGTTAAAATGAACTTTTCAAGATAGAATTAGTGCATATTTACTTATAACCTAAATCTGCGAGTAAAAAACTTAAGCAGAACCAAATGAAGTTATAGTAATGTCAAGTCATATGCCAATGTAGCAACTGTTAAAAATCTGGTAAGAAAACCATGAAGTAACATGCCTAAAAATAAAGGTAATCAGATACAAATGTCCTGATTAATCGCCAGTATTGTTCTGTATAGTGTTCTACTTAATACTGCAGAGTCGGTCTTAGATTCCCCTAATGTGTTGCATGGTAAGACTGTTGTGTACAAAAAAACGACGATGCTCTCAAAGCAGTAGATGCCTGAAATCCAATTAAGTGATAGATACAAAAGAGCTGACGCCCCAGCTGCTTGTACCAGTATGAAAGGAGCTTTGATTTCATGTATGGGAGTATTAATAACTCCTTGAATTTTCTCGAAGTCTTTCCTGATCAGTGGCCCACAGTTGCATGGCAGCTGGCTGGAGGTCAGGGTGCAGTATGTGACCAGAGAATAGTTTTTCTCTTCTGTGGGCATCACACTTGCAATCTTGGCTGCATTTGCATTCTTCTCTAACAAAAGAAACTGGTTACAGCTAGAGCCCACTGGGAAATTCCTGAGAGATGTCCTGATCTTTTAAAATTACTAAATGAAAATGTGTCCTTCAGAGGTCTGCCTCCACTCCTAAATAGAGTTCTTGGTTGATTTTTATGTCTGTTCCAAATGAATAAACTTGGACATAGTATTTATTTGGCAATATGCATTGGAAGTTGCACTGCTAGTTTTTCAAGTATGGAAAAAGTACTTAATCCAATACTTTAGACCACAGCCTTGAAAACAGCTGGGACTCTAGGGAAGTTGTACTAAAAATCACCTTAATTTAATTCTTACTTAAAAAAAAAAAGATATCCTCTTTTGGATTTCCCTTGGGAAGCTTGTTCTCCATAATGCTTGATTTCATCCATGGCATGAATCCCTATACATTGTATATGTCTGCAAATATATATTCTGAAGTTTGTAAGTAACTGCTTGGATTGAGGAAGCAACATTCTCAAAGGTATACCATTTTGGGCCCTCCCTCTTTGGAAACGATGCATGGGAAAGAGCTCTTAAAAGAGTTCAAGTGCCCCGTGAACATATGGGAACATTATTGTTACAAAGTATCTGCTTATATTTTTAACGGAGGGAAGACTTTGAAATCTCCACCTAAGAAGATTGGAAAATGGATATAATATACAAGCTAAAAATGGATCTATTATTGTAGAAGGCAGGACTTTTTAAAATTTCTTAGGGAAGCAACTGGAGGATCACTTGGGGATTTTTACTGAAACATTGATTCCTAGGCTCTACACTTTAGACCGTCTGCCCGAGAATCTCTCAGACTTGAATGTTTGTGTTTTTGTGACCCTGTGGATCCCTGTGCAAACCAAAGGCAGAGGATCACTGCTCTGAGGGGAGTTAAGCTCTTCATTTTCCTCTCAGTCACCCAACGGCTAGAAATACTCCTCAACTATTAGACAAATCCCAGGACATTCTGCTGGGCAGGATGGTGGAGTTCTCTATAGTGTTATAAGCTACTAGAGGTAAATATATATGTGTGTATATATATACATATATATACTTTCTGTTTTCCTCTTATAAGAGTAATGGGCTCAGACTACCATCTCTGAAGTCATCGTGGCCATCCCACCAAGTCCCTTGTGACATCTCCCTCTCAGGCAGTGACAACAGAAAGAGACCTTGGGGTTTGCAATGAAAACCCTAGCTAGTGATGCTGTTGATGTTTCTCTGCCCGAGACAAAGGGGCTGACATTCCTCTCTGGGATGAGAATAAATATGGCAGAAGTGAATGGCAGAAGTGGGGCCCAATTCATACCCCTAGAAGGGATAACTCTAGAAGGGATCCTCAGTGTTTAGGGCAGGGATTCTTACACATCAGAATCACCTGTAGGCCGTATTAAAACACAGGTTGCTTGGCTCCACCGTGAAAGCTTCTACTCAGTGGGCCCCGGATAGGCACAAGAATGAGTATTTCTAACAAGCACTCAGATGATACTGCTGGCCCACAAACTATGCAGTTGGAACCTACTAGTTTACAAGAAGACTCTGGATGCCAGCACAGCTGACCTGACAGTCCAGGCAAAATACAATAAATGCAAAGTTCCTCACTAGCTGGGTGAAGCTCAGCACAGCTTCACACCCTTCACAGGGTGAAAACAGCACAGCTGTCTTGCGCAAGTTCACGTTTTGTTCTGTTTTGGTTTTGGAATGCTAGTGTCAAGCATTAGAAGTTACTACCTGGTTGGTTGCCCTAGATTCTGTCATTCTTTACCTTGCTCTTGGCTGTGATACCATCTTTGGTCAGAGGCAACCAGGCCAAATCACCCCAGGGGACTCCCACAGATATTTATCCAGCCAATCTGAGTCATTCCAACCATGTGGTCTCAATTTATTTGTTATATAAATCATGGTTTGGAGAAGGTTGAACGTAGGAGAGTTGAAGTGAAACCAAAACAAAAGACGAAACACAATGCACACACATCCACACACAGATCAGCAAAACAGCCAGGGTCTTCCGTCAGTTTATATCCTGGTCAGGGCCCTCAGAGACCATAATCTAAATCCTTTATTGTATTTGTGGGTTTCAGAAACCTGGAGTGTGGCACAGTTAAATACTAAATAAATAAAGAGGGATAAGGCCCTTATTACACTGACTATGAGTCATCAAATTGGGTGGAAATGGAAATAGAACTCAATGGAATTACCTTGTACTCGAAGATTTAGTAGGAAATCAAAAGATCCATGGCTGGAACTCTTTGGCTCCAAGAACTGTGTTTGCTCAGAAGCGGAGGGACTACCCAGTAAAGGGCGAAAAGCCTTCTGAATTTGTCATATGAACTGACAACTATTGTTGGGCCTTTGAAAGAAAAATCTTAGAAACTCCGTGAGGGATGAAATCAGCTTAAAAATCCAGGTTTTGATCTTTCAGTTAGGGTAGGAACTCTGGGGGAAAGTAAGAAAGGGAGCAAAAAAGAGTAAGCAACAGTTTTAACCCCTCACATGGTAGAAAAGAAACCAACCTCAGAAGCGGGCCAGGTTTAAAAACTCATCCAGACAAAAGAAGTAGGGACATCCTGGAGAAAACAGTGAGTGAGCCTCAGACAACACAGTCTCTTCTCCCATGGAACTCTCTAGTTCAGACCAAAGTGACTTTCCCATGGGCTGGAGATGACTGAGAGTGGTTTTTCTCTTTGCCAGGGGTAGTGATAAAGCTGTGGTAATCTTCTTCCTCTTGTTCTTTTCCATGACCAATAATCCCTGATATAAAAAGATCTCTAATAAAAACCATAATCCTAATTCTTAAAGTAAGAAAGTGTGTGTGTGTGTGTGCATGTGTGTGTGTGTGTGTGCGTGCATGCATGTGCCCTGTATGTGGATAGGCTGAGTAGAACCTACAAGCAGAGACCAAGCCCATTTGCAAGATCTCTCTTTTTATATCAGATCATCAGACCTGGGCACCTGGGTTGCTCAGTCGGTTAAGCATCTAG
Source organism: Meles meles (assembly GCF_922984935.1). Taxonomy (NCBI): domain Eukaryota; kingdom Metazoa; phylum Chordata; class Mammalia; order Carnivora; family Mustelidae; genus Meles; species Meles meles. The sequence goes on from NC_060074.1 coordinate 76,673,620, forward strand.
CTCTTGGTTTTGGCTCAGGTCGTGATTTCAGGGTCGTGGGATCAAGCCCCATGTCAGCCTCCCCCCACAAAAATAAATAAATATATCTTAAAAAAAAAAAAAGAAAAGAAGAAAGAAACTTTCTGAGTAGAGCAAATAATTTTTATTTTAAGTCTTTTGGTGTCAGAGTTTTCTAACCCTATCAAATTAAGCAAAGAAAATTTAGGATTGTTAAAATGCAACCTTCAAGCCCTCTGAATAAAACAGGTGATTAGAAAATAAGACAAAACAAAGGAACTAATGTTAGTTAAGAAATGGCCCCCAAACTCCAAACTGCAATGTGAAATGCCAGTGTGCTGGTCTGAACCATGGGGGTGGGGCAGCATGTGCAGTGAACAGATGAGGACTTTTGCCCATGTGTGGTCACTGCAAATGACCTAAAACTCATAACCAGGATTGTTTCACATGCTCCCATTCCAAAGTCCCTTCTCAGGTCTGATGATATTTTTTAAGACTTATTTATTTTAAAGGGGTGGGACAGAGGGAAAGGAGGAGAGAGAATCTCAAGTGGACTCCATGCTAAGCACCAAGCTTGACACAGGGCTCAGTCCCATGACGCTGAGATCACAACCTGACCTGAAACCAAGAGTCAGATGCTTAACTGACTGTACCACCCAGGCATCCCAAGAGTTTCATTCTTAGTGATTTCACCACTCACCTGACTATAATCACTTATCTGCTAAACCTAACAAGTGCTATTAGAAAATAATAACTTTTTTAATTTAGGAAAAATAATAAGTCATTTCCTGTCCTCTAGCGGAACTCAAATATAATGTCTCTGCTTATACTTCAGCACATATGTAGATAAACCTTCTCAGTTAAATTTCAATTTCAGAAAGATGACCAATTTTTTAAGTGTAATATGCACCATTGAATATTTGATATATACTTATATTGAAAGATTATTCATTGTTTATCAGAAACTCAAGTTTAACTAGGCATCCTGTTACCCAGCCACTCTGATATTGTCTCCAGAACCTAAATCTATATCCTCAGCTCTGCACATTATTTTCACATAAGACACTTCTAAATAAAACTCATGTCCAAGACACACCCCAAACAAATTAAATCAGAAAGGGTATTTATTTCAAAGTTCTCAGATAATATTATTGTGCAGCTAAGCTGACAATCCCTGGTCTATACACTATAAACACATTTTCACCCATTATTTTCTCTTACTACTTTCAAATGTCTGTTCTGGTTATTTATAGTTTTACATTATTCCACACTTCTGGTATCTTTGGTAGCTTTATGACTCCTTGAACCCTTAGAACCTGCATTGTTGGTTGGTTGAGATAAAAACCATAATCCTAATTCTTAAAGTAAGAAAGTGTGTGTGTGTGTGCGTGCATGCATGTGCCCTGTATGTGGATAGGCTGAGTAGAACCTACAAGCAGGGACCAAGCCCATATTCTGTGCAATAGACAGAGTTCTACTGCAGTATCTTTGAGAGCACAGTAGCATACTTCAGACTGTACTAACCGCATAGACAATTCAATGCCCACATTGATGTGAGAAAGTGTGTATGAATATTTAAATATTGAGTAGAGAAGAATTCGCAACAGCTCCATCATTTAAGATTGAGCTTAGAGTTCTATGTGAAACTATAATAATATACTAACGGCAGCTGGGGTCTCTTTAGTTTATTAATCATCCAATCCAATAATAGAAGATCATCTGTTTGAACTTTACACTCATTCATAGGAATTGTTAGGTTCAATCCATATTTTCATGTGACAGTTATCAATGCATAAGGATATTAGAAAATTGTCTTTGCAATAATACTGTAGATAGGAGCCTCATTTAAGTGAATGTGCTAATAATTCTTTTCTAATTATAGCCATTAGCTTCTGATAATCTTTAAAAATTCATAATAGAGGGTTACTCAGTCTATTGGGTGTCTGCCTTTGGCTCAGGTCATGATCCTGAAGTCCTGAGATCCTGTCCAACATTGGGCTCCCTGCTCAGCGGGGAGCTTACTTCTCCTCCTGCCCCTCACCCTGTTCACGATCTCACAATAAATAAATAAAATCTTAAAAAGAGGGGTGACTGGGTGGCTCAGTGGGTTAAAATCTTAAAAAGAGAATCCATGATAGAGTTCTCACTGTATTTCTCTACCTAACCAACTGCCCTTACATTTGCATGAGAAACTCCAGGGTTGAGAATTAATGGTGCTTACTCTGCCTCTCTGCATAAAGGTGGAAGACTTTCCTTAGTTGTTAATGCTCGCGGTAGTCCAAGCCAGGGTAGACCCTGGAATGAGAGTACAGGTTCCAAAAAGAAGGGATTTAATAGATTTGGAATGTTAGGCCCAATCAAGTTCTGATAAGACAAAAGCTCCTTCACCTCAACTGTGTTGTGTGAAAAGACATTTGTTTATCACAAACGCTTGTTTTGGTTCCTGAGTTTATTTATAGCTACTCAGTTTATTTAAGTGAATTCTAAAATTTTATAACACTGAGGCCTTTTTTATGTTGTTAGATTGCATCCTAAAAAGATTTATTAGAAATGAACAACTTTAAATATCTTATTTTTTATCTCAGATAAAATCTTACTTTTACCTATAGTTTATAGACAGGTTTTTTTATTTCAAGTTTTAAAATCTTAGTATGATAGTGTTTTATGATGCACATAAACCAAAAAAAATGAACATACAATATTTCTTAATCAGACATAAGAAGAAGGATGGAGTATTTTCAAACATAAAATCTTCATTCCTCTAAATTATGACACCTGTACTTTAAGCTCCTCTGAAAAGAGGATGGTCTTCTGGGGAAGATAGTTCATAGGAAGGAAACAGAATCTATCAGAAAAGCTGTTTACAATAAAACATTTTGACAGCTCGAGTAATTAAACGGATTTCCCAGGTGCAAAGCAGTATCTTAAATGCCCCTCTGGTTATAATAGTACACAGATTCATCCTTCAGAAAAAAATAGTATACTGTGAAAACAAGTTAATGAAAGGGAAGGAAAACTTACTAAAATAATCTAAAGATGTTAGCCACTTAGTTATTAAGACATATGTAAATGGAATGAACTGGTAGTTTGCTTACCTTAACACTGAAAAATTTAATGTCTGTTCCTTTCGAAGCATGTGGGGGCAGGGAAGATACATCAACTTAAGCCATAGATTTCCTGGTAAGCATGCATACACTCACCTGTATGAAGCCGTGAAATAGTAAGGAGTGGCACAAAAAATATTTGGACCTCCTCATTCTCTAGCTTCCAATTATGCATATTTTAAGAAGTAATATGCACATTCACTTCTTTTTCATAACTGAACTTAGTATACTGACCGAGGCATCTACACTGAAGGTAAGGATTACAAAAGGAAAACTGGTAAAATTCAACTACACACTGACAATTTAATTGACTGGTTAGAACTCTTGCTTTTAGCCAAAGGCTACCTATACAGCTCATCGAGTAAAGGATTTGTTACTAGTTGTAACTGGCTAATGAATGAAGGAACAGAGCAAAAAGATGTTAGGGATTCCCAAGGAACTGGAATTTTCATTGTATTCTCATGTTTCTCTGTTTCATTAATGAGGGATTTGTAGAAATAATCCCTTTATTTAGGCATGTCATGTTTGAGAGAGATGCTTTTGTGTTTTTAAAACATAGTGTTCATGGCAAGAGTATTCTTTCAACAAATTTATTAAATGCCTCTAAGGTAAGCGTTTAGATAATGTCTGTGGTAATCCCTTTGCCAGTCGTGTCTTCTGTGTGTGTGTGTGTGCCCACACTTAGAAAGAGAACGAAAGGGAGGTGTTTGGCCTTTGTTATTTTATTTCTCAGTTAACCATAGACAACATTGATAGAGCATACTAAGCCTACGTAGGATGCTGAGCACAGTCGTAAGCAGTTTTAAAATAGTCTCATCTAATCCATCAGAAAATGCTATAGAATAGTTTGTATTATTACGCCGTTTTTTATGATAAGAAAACTTAGATGAGGCTTAGATCAAGCAAGCTGTCCAAGGTTACACACAATGCCGGTGCTAGGACCTGTGACCAGATGTCCTACCCAGACACTGGGTCTTTGTCCCTGAGAGACACTGGAGCAAGAGAGTGATTTTTTTTTTTATAGAGATTTTATTTATTTATTTGACAGAGAGAGAGAGAGGGAGCAAGAGCACAAGAGTGGGGAGAAACAGACTCCCCACTGAGCAGGGAGCCCAACTCAAGGCTCCATCCCAGGACCCTGGGGTCATGACCTGAGCCAAAAGCAGAGGCTTAACCGACTGAGCCACCCAGACACCCCATGAGAGAGCTTATTTAACGATAATCATGGCCCAGCCAGTGTAGATCAGCTTGTACTGTACTTATGATAGGTTTATAAAAGAAGAGCCAAGGAGTCATAGAAAGAGGAAAGGGAAGTTCAAGCACACAATAAAATTCAGACATGATTGCGCTGATGCTCAGTTTTGCATAGCACCATAATAGCTGCTACAGAAAAGCCAGCCTGCTCGTGCATAGTGGACAGCAGTTTGAAATAGCAGATAACTGACTTGAGTCTTCAAGTTAAATATGTATTTGTCAGTGGACGGTGGCAGTTTCTCTGTTCCAGTCAGAGCAAATCCTATGCCACTGGAAATCACCTGGGTTGTTCTAACAATGCAAGTCTGGCATAAACGAGAGAGAAGAGAAAATCATGAAGGTGCTATGATGGTATGTTAGGAATTCTGCACTCTATTCCAGTCAAGCAGTAAAGGAGATGACGGAGGCAAAGGAGCCCAGTGAGCAAAGCTGTTGGTATCACTGATGTAGTTACTATGGCCAATGCTGTATTTCCAACAAGGAGTCAAAGCAGAAGTAGATGTATATGTTTTTGGAAGTTCATTCGACAAATACATGCTGAGCACCTGTTATGTTCAGTGCATTGTTCTAAAGTCTTTTATGTGAATCAGTTATTTCGGTCCGCTCAACAGTCTTATGAGCAGAATACTATTATTATTTTCATTTTACGGTTGGGGAAAATGAAGCACAGAAGTCATACACCTAAAAAAGTGATAGAGAAGTGCCTGGCTGATTCAGTCAGTAGAGCGTTCAGCCCTAGATCTCGGGGTAGTGGGGGAGAGGTCATGAGTTCAAGTCACATGTCAGGCATAGAGCTTACTTTAAAAAAAAAAAATGAAAAGCTAAAAAAATTTTAAAAACTCAAAAATTTAAAAAAATTAAAAAGTGATAGAAACAGTATTTGATCTCAGGTAGCCCCTACAACTACCTGTTGCCTCCTCTCAAGCAGCTCCCTGTCTTTGGGGGCATCAAAATTCTTAGTGACACTGGGAAGAAGGGTGATTGCAGGCATCCCTACTGGAAAGTGTCTTCTACTTTAAAAGGATGCCCCAAAGGTTAGAATGCTCATAAAGTTCATGTGTCTGCTTTTTCTACTGCATATTTGATATTTTCCCTTGACCTCAATGCCTGGGTTACTGTGAAATTAATATTTTAGCCAAAGAAGTAAGAAGTATTCTATAAGAGGGCATTTTAATGTTAGTGTCTGGTTTTTGTCTCCTAAGATATATATTTAAATAAAAACCAAGTGAAGAGGGAAATAGACCTAATCCTTAAATTTTATTTACCTTTTTTTAAAAATTTATTTATTTATTTATTTTTATTTGCTTATTTACAGCATAACAGTGTTCATTGTTTTGGCATCACACCCAGTGCTCCATGCAGTACGTGCCCTCCCTATTACCCACCACCTGATTCCTCAACCTCCCACCCCCCCACCGCCCAAATTTTATTTACTTTTTACTGATAAGTTAAAAGAACCTGTGGTTATCAGGAACATTCACTGTAAACAATTCCAACCCTGGCCTGATGGTAAAGTGTATCTAGACCCTCTTGACAGTTGAGCCTCAAATATCCATCATCACATTTCCTCTAGATCCTTCCAGCTGCTTATTTGATTGCCCAGCTGACCCAAAGTTCAGCATTTTAAATCTCTTAAGTCTCTTTTTACCTAAGGGCATTGAGAGGGACTGCTTTAATTTATTCCTCTTTTGCTGCCATCCCCATAATACGCTCTCCTAGCTACACAAGATCATTTTATCTTCTCATTGAAAGTCAAGGAGGCTGCAAAGCAGTTTAGCTTATCAGGAGCAGGTGGTACCAGGTGTTAGAATACATGACTCCATTACTTTGGGAGAAGATACAAATCACCCAGGAAAGGTTCTTGGGTCCACAGAGCAGCTGGGCCAATATGGGATAGAGGTCTTAATAAGGGCACAATTTTTTGTTTTCAGAATGAGTAATCTTTCTTACATACATAGATTTTTCATGGCATCTGTTTATGTTTTTTCCTCTTAAAAAAATCACAAAGAGACTAGGATTCAGTCAGTTGCTAAGTGTTAAAGATCCAGTTTAGCAAAAAAGGTCTTTGACTCAGGTTTGATATTCCCTAACCTAGTTAATATCAGCTGCAAACATCATTAAGCTTACTACCTAAAGTACACATCTCTCTCTGATACATTTCAAGGAAGGGCAGTGGTTCCTCATTATCTGAAATAAGAAGACACATAGGTCCCTTGTCAGCAGGCCCAACACATAGATGGCACCAAAAGAATTGGCAATATTAATAATAATAATAATAATAGCTATTAATTATGTACTTGCCATGAGTCAGGTAATGAGCACAAATGTTGTTTTTATAAATTTCCTGGTGTATACTCTACATCCCTGTTTGTAAATTAGTAAATCAAATTTCAGAGAAATTGAGTAACTGATAACCAATTAAGTGTAAGCCAGGTCATTCTGATGCCTGTGATCTTTCTTGAATGATACAGTAGAAATTCCTTTAAGATGTGCAGTAAATACATAGCACTCAGGGGTCACCCTGTTCAGATGGAATGGAAGGTTTTGTTTTCTTTAATGGAAGAGTTGTAGGCCCTTAAATCCCCTTTAGGATAAGTTTCTCATTCTTTCTCATGACATAGAAAACTCTTACCCATTAACACTCAAATGATAACTATTGATAATCTCTTGCTAGCAAACTGAAATTGAAAAGAAAGAAAGAAACATGAGTGGAGAGGAGATTATTTTTTTACTAGTGTGTTGAAGGCAGTAGGCTAGATGCAGAGATAGAAGAGGGCATCAGGGACACATTACTCTTCTCTGCCTGCATGTAGCATTAAAGGAGACAAGTGACATGTTAATTATCTGTAAAAGCATGGCTGGGGATAAGCAATATAACAGAGGTACAAGTAAAGTTATATAGAAGTTATGAAGACAGAGAAAACACTTGATGCTGCTGAACCGGATCAGGGAAGACTTGCAAAGGAATGATGTTTAAATTCAGCCTTGAAGGATAAATAGGAATTTGACCGGTTAAGAGAATGTAAAGAAAAGGATCAGATCTTACACATTCAAAAAGTATTTAGGCACTAGAGGTATAATGATGAATAAGGGTGTGGTCTTGTTTTGATTGCGCATATTTAGATAAGTTATCTCTCACAGTCTAGGGGGATATAGATATTTAAATAGTCTGGTATGTTTGGGATGGATGTATCTTAGTGGGGGAACACTAAGATAATTTCCTGGAAGTCCTGAAGGCCAAGGCCGAGGACGTCTACATTTTAGAGGCAGGCGCTGGACTATCCCTACAGGAAATTATAAGAGTCTGTATAGGGGCACCTGGGTGGCTCAGTGGGTTAAAGCCTCTGCCTTCGGCTTAGGTCATGATCCCAGAGTCCTGGGATGGAGCCCCACATCGTGATCTCTGCTCGGCGGGGAGCCTGCTTCCTCCTCTCTCTCTGCCTGCTTCTCTGCCTACTTGTGGTCTCTCTCTGTCAAGTGAATAGATAAAATCTTTAAAAAAAAAAAAAAAAAGAGCCTGTATAATTAGGCCTGTAGCATTGATGATCAACAAGCCCTGGGAGGAACAGAGTAAAAGAGGAGGAGAGACAGATAAAGAGAGAGACAGAGACAAAGAGAAGAGGCAAAGAACAGAGGAGAAAGCAATATTGAAATATCAAGAGGGAACATTTCTTTGGAGACAATCTGCATACCATTTTAGATCTCCCATTCTTGCCAGCCAATCAAATATCTCCTAAAGCTCGAGGTACTGGAGTCTGAGTCTTAGTAAGAGAGTGTAAGGAGAAGTGATTGAGGCTACAGTTGCCCCTGCCTGACAGTGAGATCATCCCATGAGAGAGATCTCATTGCAACCATTTAAAAAAACTCAGCAGGGAAAACAGCATGGAGAAAGGAAATCCCAGCAGGGTGGCTGTGTCTGAGGGCAGAGAGCCAGGAGTCAGAAGGAGGAGGCATGCCTTTGTCCTGCTATTGCCCCTGCAAGTTCCCAGTAGATGGGGCACCTGTGAAATGAAAACAAAACACGCAGATGAGTTGTGCCTACCACAATGTGCCACACTGCCCATTTTTTACTTACTCTCTTTCTTCATGAGCTTGACCCTAGAGTGGTCAGGACAGTGGGGGAGAGGCTAGAAAACTACAAAGAAACCACAGTTAATGCCATGCTGTCCCAGGGCCAACTTCCAGACCTTAAACTTTGCACCCCTGGGGGTGGGGGGTGAGGGGAGAAGCTTTCATTTAAACGAAGTTTGTAGCTCTGATTACTGGTATGGATTGGACATTTTAAATCCTGAAATGAGGTGCTTTTCATGAAACAAATTGTCAGGAATAGAAACAATTTAGGGAGTTTAATCAAAAACAAAATTTAAAGTATCTGGAGTCATGCTTATAAACCCAGTGTAAATTCAGTGTGCCGGTGAATGAGCCTTTTAGATATGTTTGAAAGAGATCCGCATTCTACAAATTCATTTCCTTGTGTTCACAGACAGACTTTTGTTGTTGTTGTTGTTATAGCCCTAAAAAGACATTCTTGCTAAGAAAAGGGTGAATGGACCACACCTTTCTCTGTCAGCCTTTAAGGGACCTGCTCCAAATTCCTCAGCTCCTGTAACAAGAGCCTGTTTTCTCCAGTTTAGATTCTGGTCTCAACTAAATTGGATGTGATTTGCCTTAACATGTCTATAACTGGCTGTCAAAGTGCATGCTCACCTGTTTGAATGCCTGGTCACATTTTGAAGATCTTTTAACCTTTATTTGTTCTGTCAAGTTAATTATTCCTGGGGAGCTAATTGCCAAGATTGGCAGCAGTTCCAGTAGGACATGACCTGGATCCAGTGAGAAGTAAAAGAGTTGCTTTCCTCTAGGGATGAAATGTAGTGAAAGGATTGAATCCAGAGGAAACTTGATACAGATTTCTAACACGGAAGTCAACACCACTGATTGAATAATAGTTTGCCCTGCTGCCTTAGGTGGACTGTCTTGAGCTTAGTAAAAAATAATCTTTTCCGTCATACATTAGCCTTTAGCAGAGACTCTCTGGAACCATTTTCCTCCCCTAGCTCCCTTCTGACATGAAGGATATGAAAGAAAATGAAAGCAAGGAAAAAAGCTCCCAAATCTTATTAAGGACCTTTTGTTATCCAAGGATATTTTATCATCCTTACGCTATACATGGCTTTATTTTATTCAAGGAATTCTGTGTGAACATTTGTTTTTACTTGGTTTTACATAATTGGTTGTTAGTATTTATTATTAAAGGGTTCATGCTGATAAACATTGAAAAATTGAAAATTCCCCTAGCAAAATTTGTCCATTTCAAATTTTGATTTGTTTTGTTTGTTTACGCCGCAAACGAATTATTACATCAAACTCTAAAAGTGTACCTTTCCTGGTGAAGGAGGGGTGTGGGAGAGGCTGGGCACTCAGCCAGTGTTCTCTTTGCATCCTCATCTCTGGGGTAACCTTGAAGGCAATTCTTTTCTGCATTCTCCCCCAAAGGCCCCATAGAACACAGTTCAAAAACGATTGCCCTGGTTACATGTATAATATGATTCAGTTTACCAAAATCATTTCAGCATCGGGTTATAAGAAAAACTTATGTTGAAGTTTGTCAAATTTGTATTATTACATGTGAGTTGCAATAACTCAATGAGCAAAAAGGTGGTTCCAGAGTATGTCATTTTTAAACTTTCTTAGGGTTTGCATCTGGCACACTGCAAACAACGAAAATTGCTGATACTTGGGAAGAAATAATCAATGAGGGATGTTTATTACAATGACACAATGTAAGGAGCACATTAAGGCAAGCCATTTCTCGTCACATTTCCATTCTTTCAAAACACATTGCTTTATCATGCATCCATTCTTGTTTCTACAGAAACTGATTTGTACTTGCAAAATAATAAATATTCATCTCATATGGATTTTTAAAGGTGACTGATTTGTAAAAATCAATAACTGTCTTTTGCCAGCTCGTGGACTGACATGATTGCCTTCATTTTCAAACATAAAATGACTGCATTAAAATAACATTAAGAGAGAAACATTGGCTGACACAGGAAGAGAAATTCTTAAATGAAAACTGCTCCAGCCAGCTTTAATCAGTTCCTATCATGTTTTTTATTATAGTGCAAATGGGCTCTATTAAAAGGAAAGCCAATTCCAGATGATGATGCAAATAATTATAGCTGCCTTTAGCCTCTAGTTAGTGTTATTAACTAATGGTTTCAAAATATGATATTTATTTCAGAAAGAACATTTTCCTTCAACAAAGAAACAGAAAATTGGGCTTTGTCTAACTAATGTCAAATATGTAGATAAAAACTGAAAAAATAATCAGTCTACTTTTTAGATATTTAAAAAAATTGGAACAATTGACTATATTACTTCATATGGATAAACTTCAAGTTTATTAGTTCAGCAATTCCCAAACTAGTTTTGGTTCTATATTAAACGTGAGAAATTCGGAATACTCCATTTACCTTGCCCCTTCTACCTTTTGAGATTACAATGTATATTTGCACTTTGAAGCCCCTGAGAAATTTTGCAATAAAGATCCATGTCTATCTTCTTTATCCTTTCCTACCCTAACATTAGTATGAGCATGGAAACATTTTTAAAACATACAGGTTAATATTCTGTGTCACAGCAACCCATGGAATTTCCTTTTGAGAAATTATGAATGAATTTATAATCTAAGGGTCTCTTTTTTAACAAGACACAATACATTAAATCAAATATCCAGCCGTTCTGTTGTAAAACTGTAAATATGGAATCAGAAGTTTTAACTAAGTTTTACAAACAGCAAATTAAAAGCAAACAATAGTGTCTAATAAAATGTTGATCATTGAAACCTGCTTCTTGATTTTTCATTCTTCTAAACTCTAATGAGATTTAAATGGACATGTGCTCATGTTACATCTCTTAACATTGATACATTAATTTAACTCCTTTAGTTTATATATGTTTCTGTTATTTCATATGTCAGAGGAATTGTACCCTTTTTTTTCTTTTTTCTTTTTTTTTTTTTTTGCCTTTATCTCATAGTGCAAACTATAGAAGCATGTTACTCAGTTGTTCCTTCAAGGAAAACTTATTCTGCTGTTAGGAATATAGTGAGCTGACAGTCTCCAGCCATTAAACCTTTGAGATCATGGCCAACCCTTGCCTGAGCAACACCTAGTGATTTAGTTCTATGGAGGTACTGTGTGGGGTCTGGCCATTTCTGCCCAATGCGGAACTCCTTTAACAGGCACCGGTTGTCTTGGTGCTCCCTGTGTTGACCATGATTTTGTCAGATTTGCCTCATGACTTGAGAGCTCTCCCTGCCACATCCTGCTTTCCCCACCACTTCCTCCTTTTACTATCCATTGGCATCACTTACAATAAGCCCCTTGTACTCCTAACTCTCTCCCATCTGCTTCCAAAAGGACCCAACTGACACTCCCCTATTAGTGTCTAGGATATTTAACAAGGGTTAAGCAATAAGCACTCGATAATCAAGTATATTTTCAGTATAATTTAGGTCAAAAAGGAAGCAGAGATATAGGTGCACATGCTGACGGTGATGCCATGTTTGAATCATTTTTATTACCTGGGGTTGTGTGTATGTAGGGCTATGAGTGAATGCTGTGTAGAAATTAGTAGAACATTTGTGTGAAAAAGTTAAATTTATTACAATGCAAGGTAACCTTTACCCCTTTTTCTCAAGGGATTTCTAGTCTGGATGACCCCAGTGAAGAAGGTTTAATCCCAACACTCTCTGTAGGTTTAGGTTATTAAAATATCATATTCCATCAGCACAACTGGAAATCATTTTAGGTATTTTCGTTCAGGAGACAGATTTTGAAAAAGATATCATAGGAAGATTAATTTAACATTTGTGTGCATAACAGATGAAAGAGACAAGACTAAAAGGAGAATCATTTTAGGGGACAATTACAGCAATCATGATTTTTGATTATCATCGTCAAACAGATACTGGCTGTTTCCTCTAACATGCCAGATATTTTACGTACATTTACATATGTAATCTTCAGAAAAAGCCTGAAATATTGTAAGACTGTGGGAAGAAAGGCTCAGAAAAAATACTTTAAATTTTTTTCTGGCAGAAAGTTGGTGACCAAAGATTTGAGCCTAGTTCTATCGAACTCCAAAGCCTATAGTCTTTTGTGGGTGTCAACCTGCCTCTTGTGTGGAAACAAGGATTACTTTGAGGCTAACATTGTTTTTAAAAACTTTCTCTAAGTCAGAAGAATAAATGGGGCTAGAGGGTGGGGATTGTTGCTCTGAGACTTGAGCTCCAGTACAGATAGTTAAGAAAGATGAGGCATCACCTGATGGGTCGTGTGACCACAGGTGAGCAGGAAGTCATTGCCAGGAATTCTGGAAATCTAGGAAAATGAAAGTCCATAAAAAGAGCTAAGTCATGGTACCTGGAGAAGGCAAGAGAAGGTTAAAAAGGCCATAACAAAAGAATTGAGTTCAGAGAACAAAGCAAGAATATAATGAGAAAATCAAGCATATAGATTAAGTTCAGATAGAAGAGCAATCTCCTAGAATAGGGGAGGGGAAATTGTGACCATAGGGTCAAATCTGGCCTGCTATTTCTGCAAATAAAACTTTATTGAAACACAGCCACACTTGTTTATTTACTTATTATCTGTGGTTGCTTTCATATTACAACATTAGAGTTGAGTAGTTGCAGCAAACACTGCATGGCCAAGAAAGCCTAAGTATTTAATCTCTAACCTTTACAGAAAGCTCTTTGACACGTATTCTAGAAGGCTTTTAGAGTTGGGCTTGTGATCACAGATTGAAAACAAAGGTCAGCTAAACATTTTCTGTAAAGGGCCAGATAGAAAACATTTCAGACTTTGGTGCCACAAATGGTCTCTGCTGCATAATCTTTGTTTTTATTTGTTTGTTTGTTGAATAAACTATTCTTAGCTTAAGTGCAGTACAAAGGCAGGCAGATTCATCCTGTCAGCCATACTTTGCTGATTCCTGATCTAAAAGAAGGTTATCTCTTGCCTATTGACACATGGGCAAAAAGTAAGGGAGGGCCTTCAGTTCGAGAGGCCCGGAATTCAACTAGTGCATGTGGTTTTGGATTACAGGTGAGGCAATAGACTAAGTCATTTGTTAAACAAAATTTTGCCATAATAGCCCAAATTCTGCTTTTATGTTACTGGTCTTATGAACTTATAAAACGGCTTTCCTCTTCATTGAATTAATCTGTGTCTTAAACTGACTTGAAGTAGGTATAAGAACTGAGATTTTTATCAACACTTCATAATGTATATCCACTCGAAAGTTATTCCACTTGTTTCATCTCTGCGACTCTGACACTGCTTAAGCACTGTGGGTTTAGAGAATGCTAGACCCTCGAAGAGGGATGTGACTCTGCATCTTCTGGGAGTAATCATCAGCAACACCCTGGCTCCCATCCCATCCTTTAATCGCCTTGTAGGAATCAGGCACAGTTAAGGGTCCTACCCTGATGTTTATCCATACCCTGCTCCTCAAACCTGCTGGCGGCACTTATTCTATCAAGCAATCACCTTTTCAGAATCAAGGTTGGGTAATATAATAATTGGGAAAGTACGAAGGCAAGAGAAGTCTTAATCCCCTGCCAATATCTGATCCTTCTGCTCTCCTTTATGATTTCTCTTTATGATAGTAAAACATGTGTTTATTGTTGGAGGTACATATTTTGAATGGGCAGTTCATCCTACCGTGATGATATAAAGAGTTAAAACTTATAAAATACGATGTGCCAGCTACCTTGCTCTGTACTTTCTGTGTATTATCTCATTGGCTCAACAGAGACTTCCTCTTATGTGATCGGTATTCTTATCCCCACTTTACAGATGAATAAACTAAGATTTAGAGAGATAAAACAATTGTCTCAAAATCTAGCAAATGGCAGTGCTTGGATTTTGGCATGGCCTGTATGACCCCAGAGACTATCTACACCCCACTAAACTATACTGCATGCTTAATGAGGGATAGTGTCCTTTGTCATTCTGATGCCTTACTTGAAGAGCTTTCATGACATTTTATAATGACTTTCAAATATGAAATTTTAAGAATTAGACAAAAAAAATTGAATATTTTAATAATATTTTGATAGCTTTGATCAAATAAATTTGTGAATAATCTTACTCCTGCTACATTAATCGGTATCTCTGGAGGTTAATTGGTTAATTATATTTAAGAAATTAGAGAAATGTTCGAAGTATGTAATATACAACTGAATTACTATTGAATTAAAATGTCCTTTACTGTATCATTAATGTTTCTCAGATCCTTTAATTCTGAAAATAACTGAATGTTTTCACAAAGCATTTCTACCCTGTTATATGTATTACCTTCAAAAAAGATAACAAAAATGTCAGAGACCAAGTTATTTGGAAAGAATTCAGACTCATACTAAAAAAATTGAGAGTCTGAATTAAATGTGGTGAAATTCAGTAATAACAAATTCAAGGTAGTGCAACTAGAGCTGATTAATTCTCCTCACAATTATAAAATGAGGCTGTATTCTGAATAACAGTATATGAAAAAAGACTTAAGAGGGACAGCAGACCATATTTTGAATCATAATATATTGAATCTAGTCATGTAGACTTTTCCAATAAGAATACATTGATAAAAGTTAGCTGAAATATATTGCAAATCTTAGGTGTTCAATACTCCAGAAGAAGAATTCAGTAATGAGTTGAAAACCATGACAATAAAGCTTAAATGTAGCTTTACCAGATATAAGCCATCTTGCTTCATAATTAATATACATTTATCTCATTTGATCATTATAAAAACCCTACATTATCTTCATATTTGGGAATAAGTGAACTAAAGCTTAGAGAAATGCATGAGTACCTTGGCTAAAATACGATTATCTGAAAGAACTGCATTGCAATCATAATGGTCTTGTCTTCTTTAGTGATGCCTAAGTATAAATTTTTAGCGGTTAAAGTATGACTGTGTTAAGACACATGAAAAAAGTGTTCAACATCACTCAGCATCAGGGAAATACAAATCAAAACCACAATGAGATACCACTTCACACCAGTCAGAATGGCTAAAATTAACAAGTCAGGAAACAACAGGTGTTGGTGAGGATGCGGGGAAAGGGGAACCCTCCTACACTGTTGGTAGGAATGCAAGCTGGTGCAGCCACTCTGGAAAACAGCACGGAAGTTCCTCAAAAGTTGAAAATAAAGCTATCCTATGACCCAGCAATTGCACTACTGGGTATTTACCCTAAAGATACAAGCGTAGTGATCCGAAGGGGCACATGCACCTGAATGTTTATAGCAGCAATGTCCACATTAGCCAAACTATGGAAAGAACCCAGATGAATGACTAAAGATGTGATATAGATATACGATAGAATACTATGTAGTCATCAAAAGAAATGAAATTTTGTCATTTGCAATGCTGTGAATGGAACTAGAGGGTATTATGCTGAGCGAAACAAGTCAATCAGAGAAAGACAATTATCATATGATCTCTCTGATATGAGGAATTCGAGAGGCAGGGATGGGGGTTAAGGGAGTAGGGAAGGAGAAAATGAAAGAAGGGGGGGATCGGGAGGGAGACAAATCATAAGAGACTCTTAATCTCACAAAACAAACTGAGGGTTGCTGGGGGAAGGGGGCATAGGGAGAGGGTGGTTTGGTTATATAGACATTGGGGAGGGTATTTGCTATGGTGAGTGCTGTGAAATGTGGAAGCCTGACGATTCACAAGCCTGTACCCCTGGGGCAAATAATACATTATATGTTAATAAAAATAATTAATAAAAAAGATAAACTGAGACACATTAAATTTTTTAAGAGTTTATTTGAGCAAAAATTGATTGACGTTGGTCAGTGTCAAACCAGAAGTAGTTAGAAGTGCTCTGTCGATCAAAGCTAGGGGAAAGACATTTATAGAGAAGAGTCGGAAGCAAAGCAAGGAAATTATTTGATTGTTTTTCTATGTCTTAAGAGGTTGCCTTATTTGGGAAAGCTGAGTTGGCTGTTTGTGATAAGTTATCCTTAGGTTTTAATTCCTTATCCTTGAGACTTTTGAGCTTTGGTTTTGGTTTGTTAACACAGGCTACTGAGGCATTAAAGCTGCCTCAGTCAAATTGTCTCCTTAAGTAATGTGACTGTTACACATTTACAGAATGAACACACCAAAGATTCGTTAAGTCATTAAGGTGAAAATAAAGTGGTAAAACATTTTTTAAAACTAGGTATTTAGGGACATCTGGATGGCTCAGTCAGTTAGGAGTCTTCTTTTGACTCAGGTCATGATCTCAGGGTCCGGAGACCTAAGCATCAGGTTCTCTGCTCAGCAGAGAGTCTGCTTCTGCTTCCTTCTGTGTTCCTGTCAGCATTCTCTCTCTCTCTTTCTCAAATCAATCAATCAATCAATCTTAAAAACAAACAAACAAACAAACAAACAAAAAACTAGGTATTTATCAGCATGCAAAAGGAATTTTAAAAGACTTCTAGGGCAGCTACAGAGAAATTTTAAAATTTAAAAACTAAAAAAAATTAAAAACCCATAACTTGGGACACGAGGGTGGTTCAGTCATTTAAGCATCTGACTCTTGGTTTTGGCTTCAGTCATGATCTCAAAGTCCTGAGATGGAGCCTCCGAGTTTCAGACTCCATGCTCAGCATGGAGTCAGCTTGACACTATCTTCCTCCCCCTCCACCTCTCCTCCCCTTGCACGTGTGCGCATATTCTCTTTCTCAAATAAATAAAGAAAATCTCTAAAACAAAACAAAATAATAACTTTTGGAGTTATCTTTTCTGCAAGATAATTTATCTGAATTTCTATCATATAAGTTCAACAAATCAACATGTAACTTCACCGAGTCTGAGTCCTTAAAAGCAAATAACAGAGTCACACAAAAGTGAATTCCTAAGACACTAAAACAATTTTTGGGTATACAGGATGACCACCTATCTTGGTTTTCTAAGAACTGAGGGGTTTCTCAGACATTGGACTCTCAGAGCGAAACCAAGAATGTCCTGGGCAACTCAGGACATTTTGTTTCACCAAGAGTATCCCAGTGTAACATTGAAAGGACTTGCTGCATCCTTGACCTTATGCCAAGGTCAGGGAGATTGCAAAAATGGTATTAACTTGTTCAAACAATTCTTGTTTAACGTTACAATGACTTAAACATGTGACTTCAAGTCAAAAGGGATTTCAAACCTTAAGAAAGATTAAAATAGACATTTGGGGAGTTTATCTTACTTTGCATTGTACCCCTACACATACAAAAAAAAACCCTTTATTTTTAGTTATTTATTAAAATGCTACTGTACAGGTTAGCAAGATCTATAAGAAGTGCCATCAGAGGTTTCTTACACAGCACCTGAGCAAATTCTGAATGTAGTATCCATTGAGGTGCAATGCGCCTCTCTTCTTTACCTGTGTGATGTCCAGTAGCTTCTCACACCTTATGTTCATCTGCAATGGAAAGTTTATGTGTTTTATACTAATCGCCTATGATTACCTACGATTTACTTACTAGCCTGAGTTTAGTGGGAAAAATTGACCCAAGCTAAACTAATGAGACTATCAGGGTTTTTTCCTTTTTTTTTTTTTTTTTTTTTTTTTAAAAATAGAGGAGGAAAGCCTATGAGAAATTATCTAAAGCCACCAAATTTTAGAATACTGAATACTCACGGTTATTAAACTTATAGCTGTAAGTTTACTTGATAGATTTACTTTCTCTATGCATTTTGTCCCCAGCAATTCCACCACTCCCGACACACATTCAAATGTCCTCAGCTTTTGGCTTCTCTGAATGTCATCCTGGAGACTTGAGGCTTCATAGGGAAGTCCTGAGCAATAAATGGTGATGACAGAGGGAGGTACCAGCCAGATGGACCCACTGAGAGTGCTCAACTTCACAAACGCTGAAGACCCTAGGATGGTAGGAAACACAGCTGAGAGTTCTTGAGGCCCCTAGGGAGGTGGACATGCTCTGTAAGGGCTAAGAGTTGGCCAGCTGGAAGAGGACCAGCTATGCTGGCTCTCAAGTTCAGAAATTCTTCTCTACTCTTCAGTAAACGTGTATACAGTGCTGTTCTGATTAGTCTCTAATAGTGACTAATAGAAACCACTCTGATGGACGGCCATTTCTGCTCATTTGTCTTTACCTGTTGCCGTCTCACTTCCATATCCCAAATTGCTCATCAAACATTTCTTCCAAGTCCTCGCAGCAATTTTTCTGAGTATAGGTCTGGTAATATAAATAGTATTCTCACTGCATAATACAATTTGAATCAAATTATGGGATGACACCAGTTCTTGACAGAGCAATGCAAGAAAGTAGAAGAAAAATAAGGGAAAGTGGAAGGAATTCAAATAAAAAACAACAACGACAACAACAAAAAACCACCTTGCTAATATCCTTCAGTTGGAGAGTGAAGATGAATAAGGGTGGACTGAAGATAGAGATAGGTATTCCTCCCATTGTCATTGCTGAGGATCACAACCACAATAATGAGTGCCCGTGTAGGAATAAGAAACTCAAAGATAAGAATCACAAGGCAGGGGCGCCTGGGTGGCTCAGTGGGTTAAGTCGCTGCCTTCAGCTCAGGTCATGATCTCGGGGTCCTGGGATCGAGTCCCACATCGGGCTCTCTGCTCAGCGGAGAGCCTGCTTCCCTTCCTCTCTCTCTGCCTGCCTCTCTTGTGATTTCTCTCTGTCAAATAAATAAATCTTTAAAAAAAAAAAAAAGAATCACAAGGCATCTCTCTGATCCAAATTCCCACCAACTCAGTAGTGTATTCCAAATTCAGGAAAACAATTAAAAATCTGAAAAGCACCCAGATCACATTTAAGTGGCTGAGCTGGTTCCCAGATTTGGGGAATTTGAAGGAAAGAAAATACGAAGATAACGTCTCTAACCACAGACCAGAGAACAGAACACAGATCATAGTATCTATACTACAGCCTTCAGCCCAGTGTCCAAGAGGTAGAGCCAAAGATTACCAAGTCAACATGGAAAAGAATCCTACCCAGACTGTTTTTTAGCTCACAGCACTATTCGGGATGCAACATTAGTTCATGTTCACCTTCCAGGTCCACCTTCTTTCTGTGCACTTGATGTTTGGATTTGCAAACTCCAAATTTAAGTAGGATGAGAGTGTAATGTCTAATCCAATCCTTCCAAAGGCAATAGCAATACAGCAGAAGCAAAATAGCCTGGAACTCTGTCTGGAATCAAGGTATGATGGAGTTGGGGCTGGGTTGGGGAAGGAGGAGCCTAAAGGACTTCCCTGCTTCTTTCAAGAGTGCTTGTAGCAGAACTTCATTTCTCTCATTGCAATTGCCAACCTGGTTGAAGTCACCTTGCAATTTAGAAGGTGGCTCCCCTAACTCAGAGGTGATTTGTCAGACCTAGTGACTGGTGCCATTGTGACTTTTGTTTTTCTCTGCCTTTTTAGGAATGTTGAGAAATTTGAGAACAGATGCCGGGGACTACTAGACAAATGTCATTAGTTGGCTTTAAATGGCATGATATTGTCATTTGAAATTATTTGCCCATTAAATATGTTTATGCAGGCCAGGAAAATTGCACATTATGCTTACATCAATTTTGTTCCTAAGACCAATGTTGTTAATTTTTGTAGCCTCTAATTAGGAGAGAAATCTATAAATAAATTGTTTTAATTAAATTTTTAAATGCCACTTTGAAGAAAAACGTTAATTGGATAATTTTTGTCTTCAAAGCTTCACTTGCTATTATAACAAAAACACAAATGAGAGGAAAAATATGGATCTAATGAGTAGAAATACTATGTATACTAATCTTAGAAAGTCAAAGCTTAAGTGGGGGACATTGATTTAAAATTTAAGGTTGTTCCTACTTATTTTTCAGACGAGGTCCACATCTTCAGTGTCCATTGTACCTGTTAGTAGATGTTCCAGGGAGTCCCTATGTCTTTGCTTCTTTTGGTTTTCTGTGATTGGAATCCCATCTTCTGTCAACTGACCAGATCTAGGCCCTCCTTTAGTGCCTAACTCCACCTTCCAAACCTCCAGAGAGCCTTCTCAACTAAATATTATCGTGCTGCTATTTCTTGTTTCTGTGGCGGTTATTTAATTTCTATTGCTGCACCTCTTCCAGTTCATATTGCTTACATACATGCATGTACATGCACAACATACACCGTTCCCACCAAAAGTAGGGAATACGTCCTAGAAAAAGGAACGATTCTTTGATTTACTTTATATTCCTGAAAATATCCCTTAATACAATACATTATTTTTTCTGGATTTATAGAATAACACATTCAAAATAAATAGGATTTCCAGATAACTTGGATTTCTATTTCTGGGAATTTCTAAGTGAGAAAAAATGTTGAAAATAGAGAAATGATAGGCATGTCCAAGGATGGTACTTAATTGAACTAGAAACTGGCTATTTGACTAATTCTCCTCCTTTCCTTGGATTGAAGGTCGCCTTTACCTTAAGTCATTTGCTTGAGCTCATGGTTTTACTCTTAAAGCAAAGTTGAGGAGACTCGTGGAACATGAGACCAGAGAGCAATTTACATATTTTCAGTTGAGCATGTGCCTGAAGCAAAATTGAAAAAACTCAGAAGTAGAATATGGTGGTATAGGCAAGGATGGCAGGATATATAATATAAGCTTTGCCAGGGCCTTTAAGAAGAAAGAAAAGGCAAGAAAATCACCATGAGAAAGAGCACACAGAGGGAGGAAATGATGACATGGGAACCATGACATGAAAACAACAGATTTCATGTCATTTTAAAGGTGGTTTTTGCTAGACAGGAAAGGAAATCAAGCTAGATAACAATTCAACCCAAGAAAGATGGATGAATAAATTACAGTAAGTCTTATATCTGAGATTTCTCCTGAGTTACCTGGTTTGGACTTTTCTTATTTTCTTTTACCTAGTAACTTCCAAAATCTCAGGGACAAATTCTAATCCTATGTCTCCCATACTGAGTATAAGCATAATTTAGTGGTCAGAATATTTGTGTTAGAACCCTAGCTCTGCAACTTATAGGCAGATATAAGATAGAATTCAGATAATTTATTCAACTTACTTGACTTTCCATTTCTTATTTGTAAAATAGGTCTCCTAAAATTGGGAGGAGCATGAAAAAATATGAGAAAATTTGACATGAGAAAATACCTTGAAAACACAATCTTTTATGCAAGTATGAAGACTTATTTTGTACTTTTTAAAAGATTTATTTATTCATTTGAGAGAGAGAGAGAAAGAAAGAGAGTGTGAACAGTGGGGAGGAGCCAAAAGGGGAGAGAATCTCAAGCAGAACCCACTCTGAGCATGGAGCCCATCAGGGACCTTGCTCTCACGATCCTGAGATCATGATCTGAGCCAAAACCAAGAATCAGACCCTCAACCAGTTGAGCCACCCAGTCACTCCTATTATGTGTTCTTAAAATTGAATATGGATGTTTCATTGTTACCTCAGATTTAACAAGTCTGAAAGTCCATTTAATAGCTTACCATCCAGGGATGTCTGGGTGGCTCAGGTGTTAAGCATTTGCCTTTGGCTCAGGTCCTGATCCCAGGGTCCTGGGATGGAGACCCATATCAGGCTCCTTGCTCTGCGGCAAGCCTGTTCTCCCTCTCCTATGCCCTCTGCTTGTGTTCCCTCTCTTGCTGTGTCTCTGTCAAATAATTAATTAAAATCTTTCAAAAAATAGCTTACTATCCAGAATTGGTTATTTTCCTTACATTTTTAATGCTATCAGTTTTCCATTGTTGTCTTACCCAAGTATCACAAAACAAAAGAAAACAAAAAAACCTCAGGGTTATATTTTAATCCTTGCCATATATAAGTATTCCCTAAGACCTGCCTATTTCTTCCTTACAGCGCTAAAGGTGTAGATCCCTTTCCATTTTTACTATTTCAGTATCATTGTCTAGGAAATCGCCTCAGTCCTTTCATATCACTGTTCAGCTCATCTACCTCAATCACTGCTCTTACCATCTTTTCTCTGTTTATAAAAATGATTAAATGGGAGTTCTCCCATTTAATGTACAGTTTTCCTACCAGGTCTTATAACCAGCCACAATAATGTCCTTCCTTAGCTTTTCAGAGTGTTCACAGTATAGATCCTCTGGACCTCCCAATACTTTCTTTCAGTATAGAATAACATGGAAGTGAGTCATAATGGTATGAGGAAGGGTTGGGCTCAGGACCTGAGGCAGTTGAAATGACTATGTGAGGAGTGGTAGGATGACAGCACAAAGTATCATGGGATCAGAGCTTCCTAAGTTTACCAGTATTTTTGCTTATTTTTTCTATTTTGTTCATATTTATAGTCTATATAGTTTTAAAATCTTTAAGAACTCTTATTTCTGGGGCTCCTGAGTCGCTCATTTGGTTAGAAATCTGACTCTTGATTTCAGCTTAGGTCATGATCTCAGGCTCATGAGATTGAGCCCTGTGTTGGGCTCCTTGCTGGGCTTAGAGCCTATTTAAGATTCTCTCTTCATCTCCCTCTGCCCCTCCCCACTGTGTGTTTGCTCTCTCTCTCCTTCTGTCTCTCAAAAAAACAATAATAATAATTTTGGTTCTAATAAAACAGTAGACTTATGTCCAAAAATAATACAGGAACTTATATCCCTGGGTTAAAATTCATCTAAATTAAGTAATGGTAGTTTTCAATACAAGCATCCTTCTACAAAACCAGTCTCCAAGCACACAGACACACAGAAACACACACACACTTTTAACACGAGAATCTTATTTTACTTGAGTACTGCTGAAAATAATACTCAGCAGAATCATTACAGCATATTAAGTTTTAATTTTTAGAGTGCTAACCATTACCAATTTGCACCAAAAGAAAAAGACTTATAGTTGATGAAAAAATTAAATAGATGCATATAAATTTGATTTTATTACAAACAACATGGTTAGCTCCTCTCATGCAATGTTTCATCTTTTTGCTAAATACCTCACTGAACTCTATCTAGTTGTTGTTGTTGGTGGTGGTGGTAAAGCTTATTGCCCTGCTATTTAATACAGACAAGTCATTGTTAAAGATACCTCAGTCCCGTCTGCCACTTGCTCTACCTTCTCTAACTGGTTCCTGGATTGTGTCGGGTCTACCTCAGAGATGGTTCCAGAATAAGGGCTCCCTGTCTAGAGATGGGCCTAAAAATGCATAGAGCATAAATGAGTTTCTCAGAAAACCAATTTTCCATTTTCAGCTTATGAAGAAGGTCTCAAAGTATTTCATAGACATGATGATTACTGCCTGAAAATTTTTCAAAGCAAGTACAATCAATAGTCCAAGGGGACCTGAAATTGTCCCCAGCCCCATTTAGTAACAAAAAAGTACCTAATTAGGACATAATGTATTTTTACTAAGCTTGTGCTATATTTAAAGGTCTTACTGGTAGTAAGTTCTGCTCTGAACAACTGTGTGCCACACCTGGCCTAAGTGGAGGTAATAAATATAGTCGGACCCAGTAGTGGACACCGCAAAAGACGTCTCTTCCCTCAGTTGCCTTTGAGTCACATAGGAAGACAATGAGTGCACAGTGTGAATGGGACCTGGAACTTAGTGACAGCATACAAATTCTGTGCTGCAAATCTCTAAGTGGTTGTGTTTAACTATTGCAAAAACAGATAGAAAACGGATTCAAGGGGTTTGCAGTATGAGTCACCGGCATTGAGAAAGGGGCTCAGTCGGTGTTAAAGTTACATTCAACACTATTTGATGCCAAAATGTAATTGAACCTTGTTTATTGTTAACATTATAAAACTAAACAAAATATTATCTCCAGGTTCTCCTTTGCCTTTATGAAAAAATTTAACTTGGTAAGAAAAGATAAGGTTTTTTTTTTCTCTTCCTTCTTCTCTCCTTCCATCTCATCTCTCCTTTCAATTCCTTGCAAAGTATACATAAAAAGCATTCTGGTCATGAGTTGTTTGCAAAAGTGTATTGCCTGGGAAATGTCCTGGATCGTAGATCGTTTACAGGTGTCCACACAGCTTGTTCATAGTTAGCTTTAATCATCTGGCCTTCGAGAAATGATATAGGATGTTGATGTGGCACTTTTTTTCTCCTCCGTTGTTTTGTTTGTATGTGTGTGTCTGTGCGTCTGTAAGGAAAGATTACTTCTGTGTTTCAAACCTTCAGATGTAATGCTTGTAGGTATTTATATATTTTGAAACATGGGCCAATAGCCAAGGAAAGTATTCCCTGTTACGATGTTACTGCTTAACAGTGAACCATTAGTCTCTCTAAATCCCTGGGTGGTAGTAGGATTAAGTCAGCACACCTGAGCTGTGGGGGATACATTTAGATGTAGTTTTATTGGATTTTGGTCCCTTATTTCTCACTGATTCTAAAGGGAAGCAAATACACGGAAAAGATACTGCTTTTCAGTAAATCATTTCAAATCCTTAGGGTGGGTTTCCCCTCAACTGTTTGAGAATATAAATTTGTCACAAGAGTGCCCCAAATCACTATTGGTTGGACTAGTTTCTTCTGTAGGAACCCCATACTGGCTATGGGCACCCATTCCTGAAAATTCCTTGAGGAAGAAAAAGAATATGTCTTTCTGAAATGCTATTATTCCTTCACTCCCACAACATTACTCTGCATACAGTAAGGGCTTACCAAATGCAACTGTAGGGATAACTGTGTTAGCTTTTCAGAAGACAGTAACCAGGATTAGGTGACTTGTGTCTTCCACAGTTTTTATTCTCCCCCAAAAATATTCATTAACAAAACCGTGACCAAGTAGAAGTCTGAGGACAAGTCCAGTAAACAGGGTAGTCTATGCTGCTACCGGTAAAAATCTGTCTCAGTGAGAAGACAAGACCACATTGTTGCTTTGCTCTCGTTGTTATCTGGTTTGTGACATGTAGAATTTCCCTTAGGGCTTCATCTTAAGTCTACTTGGCAATGGTGGTAGTGCTTCTCCTGCATACTGTAAACTCCTATAAACATTCGTTATGTGGCTAATTTTATTTTAGACCACAGCAAATCCTTGAAATAGAATAATAGTTTTAAAATAGTAGCACTTTATGCTCTAAGCCCATCAAATATGTAGTATATATTTGTACTAGGTTGGGGGGTCAGAGAAAGCAAGAAAAGAGGTGGCTGAAATTCCAGCAGAGGCCACCCAAGAGTTCATTGCAATGGGAACTCATTTTGGCACAGTTTGTATGGCTGCTAAGGAAGACACAGGAGTGGGTAAAAGCATGAGTTTGGAAATCAAAAGATCTCTGTCTTACTTTCAATGAGCAGTGCAATTTGGAGAAATCACAGAACTTCTCGATGCCTCCATGTTCTCCTTTTAAAAACATTTCTTTAGAAACACTCTTGGTTATAACACAACAATTTTTCGGAGTGTATTTTTTTTTCCTCAAAAAGCACTGAAGTAGCTAGTAAAGCTTTCTGCTGCGCAACACTTAAAACAAGAAAGTCTGGTCATGGAGGAATCTCTTTAATTTTTTTGTTGGCTTCATCTATAGGATGACGCTTCTCAGCAACCTCAAAGGCAAAAGGCAGAAAATGTAACTGGGAGGTGAGCAGGTTATTTAGTCGAGCTCATGGCAAATGCAGCGTGCCAAGGCTAGCACAGTAGAAGATTTCTAGAATGTGTCAATTGTTGTGAGCACTGAAGCTCTTTATTTGATTTTCAGTATGAGACTTTTTATTTTATTTTATTTTGGCATGCAGAAGCATTTGCACCCTAGAGAAATAAAGAGTACTAAGTGGCCTTTTCATTGCCAGCTTGGCTGTGCTCTAGAGAGGAGAAACATGCCCCTACGTCTATTGCGTCTGTTGTTCCGTTCACCTCACACTGAAGATGATGGGACGTAATATGTCTGATCATAAACAATATTATCTGGATGATTTACCATACTTTGTTGAGCTGCATTAAAAAATATGGATATTTTCCCCATTTGTTTAAGTCTCTTTCCTTGAAAATGACAACAAATAATGTTTTTATTAAAAAAAAGATCTTAAAAGGTTTGTCATTTTTAACCACTCATGCAGAAGAAACATCTCAAACTGCTATCAAGGTGGAAAGTAATTTAACTTTCACTTGTTACACAAATAAAAATAATAATCATTGAGCTGAGAAAAGGTATAACAGATTCTGATAAGTTTCTCCACTGGAAAAAAAGTGAAATTATCACTGTAACATGGATAATACCTGCTTGGACTTCAAAAATAAAATAAATTCACAAAAAACATTATTTGGGGCATGCCTGGATGGCTTAGGTGGTTAAGGTCTACCTTCAGCTCAAGTCATGATCTTGGAGTCCTGGGAAGGAGCCCCACATGGGCTCCCTACTCAGTAGGAAGTATATTTCTCCTTCTCTCTGCCCCCCCTACCTACTTGTGCTCTCTCTCAAATAATTAAATAAATAAATTTTTTAAAAAACAAAAAGCATTATTTTTAAGCTTTTGTTTCTAAATTTATTATAGATGATATTTTTGGTTAGATGCAGTATTTTTTCCCCAGTTTTCAGAGTGCCCATCTCTTGTGAGTTTTTCCCAAAGTTTTATTGACCCTAAAAAGATGCTTACATTTGGCAGAAGATGCTGCAGGGGCAGAAAAGTTTTCCTTTCCTCCCTTCTAGGTTCTTTTTTTTTTTTTTTTAATTTATTTATTTGACAGAGAGGTCACAAGTAGGCAGAGAGGCAGGCAGAGAGAGAGGGAGAAACAGGCTCCCCACTGAGCAGAGAGCCCGATGTGGGGCTCGATCCCAGGACCCTGAGATCATGACCTGAGCCGAAGGCAGAGGCTTAAACCGCTGAGCCACCCAGGCGCCCCAGCCCTTCTAGGTTCTTTGGCTGGCTGAATAACTAAATTCATGTGAGATAGAACAAGAGAAGTAAAACAAACAGAAGTTTAATACCATGTCTACCTCCTGTGTATATGGCAGAGACCCAGGAAGACTGAGTAAGTCCCTGAAATGTTTAGCATTTCAAATGTTGAGCGGAAGTCATCACCTTAAATACCATCTTTAGCTAAAGATAAATGCAGATATTGGGGATGGGGAGTCCTTTATGGGAGGTTACTGCGAAAAGCACAGCAAACAAAGGTAAGGTTATTATGCAGATTTAGGTCCTTGCCTTCTCCACTGGTAAGAGTTTCTAGAACTATATTGTACATTTGAAAGTAAAATAACACTGTTAACTATAATGGCATTTAAAAATGCAATAAAAAATAATTTCTAGAGATTGAGTTATCTCGCTCTTCCGGGTATCCTGAAGAAGACATCCTTGCAAATGTAGATTTCCTTTAAAGATGTAAATCTCTTACAAGAGGGTAACTTCTACTCAGTTTTCAGAACTTCTTTTACATCTGTTGTTTTATAAAGAAATAATAACCTTAAATAAGCTTAAAATAATCAATATACCAATGAGTCATATTTGGGGGTGCAAAATCTGTTCCCCATCAGTCCCACCTTTGAAACTTCAAATAAGTTTCATAGTCTCGAAGCTAAGTTGATGGACTGTTCCACAGCTTATTGAACCTGTCTCAGTCTTGAGAATAGCTAAGTTCAGTTAAACAGTTGTATCTCATTTTGGGAGGCAGGTAATGCAGGTGGGATCTCAATTAGGCCTACATTCTGTAAGCAAGCAATCAGGTATTTAGTAAGAAGCATTTCTATGGAGACAAAGAAAACCAAAGGTTAAAGGTCAGAGCAAATTACAACCTCAGCATCTGAGTCCTGAGAGCCAACAATTGAGATTTCCAGATGTCAGTCTGGAAGCATCTTCAGATGGGGTGAGAGCAGGCAGTGGCAATCTGATGGACTGTGCTAGTTTGCAGTTTGAATGTCTCTGGTGATGTCATTGGGTGTACCAGTAAACTTTTTTGAGCAACAGGCACAGAGAAGATTGTCTAAACATAACTATTTTGGTGCTTTCTTTAAAGTTCATATCAAATCACCTAGCTTCTGTGTTCAGGGTTTCAGGAAAATGGGCAGTGATTCCAAGTCAAAAGATGGAAGAAAATTGCAAAAATTGGGACACCTGGGTGTCTTAGTGGGTTAAGCACTGCCTTCGGCTCAGATCATGATCTGGGACTCCTGGGATGGAGCCCCACATATGGCTCCTTGCTCAGTGGGGAGCCTGCTTCTCCCTCTACCCCTCCCCCTTCTTTTGCTCTCTCTTGCTACCTCTGTCTCTATCTCAAATAAATAAAAATCTTCAAAACAAAAAAAGTCACAAAAATTATAATCATCCTCATCAGTTCATTCAGTTCCATGTTACTAATTTTGTACTGCTTGAGTCTACATTTTCTATTAGTTCTGGACATTTTTTCCCCAGTCCTGTTTTATGATCCTCAAGTTATCAGAAACCTGTATTCTAGAATACTTTCCAGGAGTCTCCTTGAAGAGGAAGCACTTTAGCAAACAACTTTGCAAAAGCATCAGAGTAAAACAGTAATTCTGTATAAGTGACAAAGAGTTAAAAAATGGCCATAGTTAAAAATCTGATGAGGGTGGGGTGCCTGGGTGGCTCCATCAATTGAGCATCTGACTCTTGGTTTTGGCTCCAGTAGTAATCTCATGGGTCATGGAATGGACCTCCAAGCTCTGAGTTCAGAGGGAGTCTGCTGGGAAGGGGGAATTCTCTCCCTCTGCTCTTCTCCCCACTAACATGCATGTGTGCACGCACTCTCTTTCTCTTTCTTTTTAAAAAAAACTGATGAGGGCACCTGGGTGGCTCAGTGGGTTAAGCCTCTGCCTTTGGCTTAGGTCCTGGGATTGAGCCCTGCATCAGGCTCTCTTCTCAGTGGGAAGCCTACTTCCTCCTCTCTCTCTGCCTGCTGCTCTGCCTACTTGTGATCTCTCTCTCTGTCAAATAAATAAATAAAATCTTCAAAATAAAATAAAATAATGAGAATTCATTACAATGCAGTTGACAAGAAAATTTGGTTATTTCTGTGACACACAACTCTTCAAGATAATTAGAATTACAAGTGATAACATTATGCCAGGATATATTAGATTTTTAGGAATTTCATATAATTTCTAGAATGCTTATATTAATAACAGTTATATTAAAACATACTAATGTTATCAATAAGTAATTTACTAATTGCATATATCTGTACAGATATAATCTAAGATGGTTTAGCATCACTTGTGACAATGCTTTCAATAGAACTTAAAATGCCAAATAAGCCTAATTAGTTCAACAAATATTTCAATATTTTCCAGGGACATTTTGGACTACACCAAAATTTCTTCCAGATCAAAAAGACTTCACGGAGAATATCAAAGGGCTTTGTTCTCATGACTACATGGGATCATGGGTCACTATGAAAGAATACTTATCTATTTAACCAAAGTGACAAAGATTTCATGGGCAAATATAGAGGGTTACACAGTTCTGAGCAAAACTTAGTTCTTTTAATATTGAGAGGACTAGGTTTGCTTAATCAATCAAAGATGTGATGATAGTGATAACATGGAGCAGAAGGAATTATTTTTTGATAAAGTACAAAAT
Source organism: Meles meles (assembly GCF_922984935.1). Classification (NCBI taxonomy): domain Eukaryota; kingdom Metazoa; phylum Chordata; class Mammalia; order Carnivora; family Mustelidae; genus Meles; species Meles meles. The sequence continues at coordinate 76,703,495 of NC_060074.1, forward strand.
CTTTGCTTTCTGGGCAGATCATTTTAAAAGGCAAAGAAAAACATTTTACACTCTCTTATCAAGAGCAGACTAATAGTTCAAGATAAATTATCCTTTTAACAGAAAGAAAACCAAATTCTAATTCTATACCAGCTTACTTTTGATATTAAAATTCATTTATTCAATTAAATTCATTTCAGTAGTATTCAGTCTCAAATACGCATAAAATTCCCTTTTAAAGATTCCTTTCTGGGTGCCTGGGTGGCTCAGTTAAGCATCTCCCTTCAGCTCAGGTCATGATCCCAGAGTCCTGGGATCAAGCCCCATGTCAGTCTCCCTGCTCAGCATGGAGTCTGCTTCTGCTTGGCCCCTCACCCCACTCGTGCTCACTCACGCTCTCGCTCGCTCTCTCTCTCTCCCCTAAATAAATAAATAAGCAAAAACTTTAAAGAAATTAAGATTCCTTTCCACAAACCTTCTACAACCTTCAGATTTTGTCATACATTTTTCCTCGTTTTGAAATAACCAGTTTTACTTTGGGACAAATTTACTTTCTTTTTCCTCCAACAAAAATGTATTTCCATCCCTTATACTTTCTTTTAAAGACATATATCATACTTTCCTTGCATATGGAAATATTTCCATTATCATTTCTAGTAGTTTTTGTTACAAATATTAATTAAAATTCTTAGTCCTTAGAACTTTTAATTTTTTTTTAAGATTTTATTTATTTATTTGACAGAGAGAGATCACAAGTAAATAGAGAGGCAGGCAGAGAGAAAGAGGGAAGCAGGCCCCTGCTGAGCAGAGAGCCCGATGCGGGACTCGATCCCAGGACCCTGAGATCATGACCTGAGCTGAAGGCAGCGGCTTAACCCACTGAGCCACCCAGGCGCCCCTAGAAATTTTAATTTTTAATGAAAATTTAAAATTAAGCTGTTGTGAACAGTCTGATACACCAGTATTCCTTAGACCGGAAAATTTATGAATACATTTTATAATTTCTTTTTTTTTAAGATTTTATTTATTTATTTGACAGATAGAGATCACAAACAGGCAGAGAGGCAGGTGGGGGGTGGGGGCTGGGGGGGAGCAGGCTGCCTGCTGAGCAGAGAGCCGGAAGTGGGGCTTGATCCCAGAACCCTGAGATCATGACCTGAGCTGAAGGCAGAGGCTTTATTTAACCCACTGAGCCACCCAGGTGCCCCCCATTTTATAATTTCTAGAAACATGTGCTACTTCATAGTACAATCTTTCAATAAAGCACAAGACATAGGGCGCCTGGGTGGCTCAATTTGTTAAGCAGCTGCCTTCTGCTCAAGTCATGATTCCCGCATCCTGGGATTGAGCCATGCATCAGTCTCCCTGCTCAGCAGCTCCCTGCTCCCCGCTTCTCTCTCTCCCTCTGCCTACCGCCTGCTCACTTGTGCTCTCTCTCTGTCAAATAAATACATTAAAAATCTTAAAAAAAAAAAAAACCACACACACAAGTCATGTTACTAACAGAATCAAATTTATCTTTAGTTTCTCTGTAGTCCAAATGTCAGAAGTAGATAAACAAATATTCAATAATCAATGTTTTACTTTTTTTCTTATTTGGAAGTAATATAGATATTGAATGAATTCTCATCACCTAATTTCACTTAGCAAAACTCTAAAGGTTCAAGTTACCAAAAAGACTTTGGCAACTATTTTTAAGTACACATACCATAAAATATAATTATAGCTAAAAAGTTCACCTAAAAACTCTTATCCCACTTACATGTCTCTAAGTCACTTCTGCCCAACAATTATGTTTAGACTACCCATGAGAATTCCATGACCCATTAGAGAAAATCAGCAGTCATTCCTGGCTATTTTTCTTGCTGACAGTTTTCTGTAACACAGATATAAAACATGAATTTATTTGACTAGTAAACCTAGGCAAGATAAAAGTTGTATGTCTGCATTATATTCTATCTTGATAACTCTAAAGACATGTCTATTTTAACTAAGCCAATAAACTTAGACTAGCTTTAATACTGAGTATTTTTTCCAGGTCATGTGACCCACAAAGCATTTGGGTTCATTTTTATTCTCTTTCTAAGAACTTTAGGAACACTAAATTTGTAAGCACTTAATTTAAAGCCAAGTAAACAGAGCTCTTTACAAATTAATTTTGGCAATACCATCTAGAAGTAGAAAAATATCATTTTATCTACAATATACATAGGTAGAAACACATAAACATAAAAACAGACACAGCGATCTCATAGCCATTGCCTTAAAATTTGAGCCACTAGTCAGGCATAACACAAAACTCCCTGGTTTATGAAGAAAAATTGGATACAAATTTTGTTTTGGCAGTTGGAAAAGTTAAGTTCACCTGCTCAGATATTTTTTCTACTAATTCTTGTGGAGAAGACACTTAAGATTTTTTATTAGTCCAACTTCCAAATACCTCCTGCTCCCATACTTTTTACTTTTTTTTTCTTTTGATGAGAAATACCTCCTTCTAAAGTTTGCATTTCAAGGAATGGTTCTTATGTCCTAGAGAAGACAGAGACGATCTACAGCACAAAAGCAATTCAAGTTTTCTCCAAGATGGAGTTTGGGACCATATTTGACTATTTTCAGAGGTCTAGGATAATTACTATTTATTTACTTTTTTCTTCCTTTAAGTGCAAGACAATTCTGTTTCCAACGTGCTGATCTTTTTCAATATCTACAAGCACTTTGAGATCAATAGTGGAGGTTTGGGGATTGCTAAGGATAGATGAACTTTGGGTGGCTTCTAGAGCCACATTTTGGGTTTTGTAGAGATTTCTAAGACAAAGACTGTTACGTCCAATTCACTGAATAACTGAGTTGCAGCTAGACTATCAAGGAACTACCCACCTTTCCAAACACACTTGCTTCTCTACGGCAGGGAGATATCTATCGAAGATAGGGATCAAAAGATTTGTGTCTTTGTAAAGTTTGTGTAAAGTGTTTCAACAAAAGCCTTCTTCCTGTGTGTACAGTTCAAACTTAGCTTCTATCAGCCCCTGAACACGTCTTCAGCTGATAATTTATAGGAGGGCCTAGGAACAATTTTGGTCATCTCTTTCCTCTGTGCGGGGGCGTTGTCAATGGCCACTAATCATTCTAATTTATCTATACATTTAGTAGGATCTTCTGAAAGAGAAAGTTAAGGACATTTATCATTTAAAAGCCTGCATTGTTTAGATGGTTAAGCATCTGCTTTCAGCTCAGTTCAGGATCCCAGGGTCCTGGGATTGAGCTCCTCATCGGGCTCCCTACTTAGTGGGTAGTCTTGCTTCTCCCTCTCCCTTTGCCCCTTCCCGTCCTCCAACTCATGCTCTCTTTCTCTCTCACTCCCTTCTTCAAATAAGTAAAGGAAAATAGTCATTTTAAGCATCTGCCTTTGGCTTAGGTCATGATCCTGGGGTCTGAGATCGAGTCCCATGTTGGGGGGGGGGCGCTGCTCATCAGGGAGTCTGCTTCTTCCTCTCTCTTCCTCTATCTCTGTCAAATAAATAAACAAAATCCTAAATAAATAAATAAAAATTAAAAATAAGTTAATTTAAAAAGATTAAAAATCTTCTGCTGTCCAGGGAACATGAATTCTTTGTGATGGAAGTCTAATATACATCCTTAAAGTACATGCATAGTAAAATTTGAAACTGGCAGAGCCTGATTACAGGGACCTGCAATACAGGAGATATTGTAAGGGACAGCAAAGTGAGCCCTACCACGCATCTAGGGTGTTTCTACTAAATTCACTCTCTGGCTTTCACCATTTACATGGTGTATACTTACCTGTATACTTTCTGCCTAGATATTAGGCTGAGTGCTCCCTGTAAATCTTGTAGAAAAGAGGAAGCTTAAATAGACAGATGGGGTAGATTTTGAGAAGGGGAATTTACATTGGATGTGGATACTGATTTTTGTCTTAAGTCTAATTCCTATTCTTTTTTCTCCTTAAGAGAGTCCCTAAAACTAGCCATTACACTTCTTTGTGTCCACTTTTCTTTTTAAAGATTTTATTATTTATTTATTTGGAGAGATAGAGAGAGAGCATGAGCCAGGAGAGGAGCAGAGGGAGAGGTACAAGCAGACTCCATGCTGAGTGCAGAGCCTGATGCAGGGCTTGACAGGGGGCTCGAACCCATGACCCCAAGATCATGACCTGAGCCGATATCAAGAGTCAGACACTCAACTGACCGAGCCACCCAGGTCCCTGTGTGCCCAGTTTTTAAATTTGGTCTTTCTATAGGTACCAATAAAACAATTGTTTAGGGTTAGGGCTCTAAAGGAGGAGGAGGGAAAAAAGGAGAAAGAGAGAGAGGTGGAGGAGAAGGGAGGAGAAGGAGGAAGGAAGGAAGGAAGGAAAAATTTCAAATATCAAAGTTTGTCCAATTCAAAGGATCCATCATCTGGCCATTGACAAATTGGATCTTATAATCTCAATACCGCGTCAAACCAATGAGCCTTTTTATGGCACAGCCAAGGATGCAAGAGGCATCTCCAAAGGAGAATGCAAAGTTGCGGGCCTCACAAGATCCAGAAACTTCACTCTCAGAGTCAACCTAAGAAAGCAAAGGTCTTCCTTTCATAGACGGTAAGAATGGTACAGTGTAAATGGTATCTCTGGCTTCCCATGAGAACATGAGATGCTTCCAGTTACAGACCTGTTAATCTATGACACTGAATAGGTATTATTAGACTGGAACTTTTCTAGCTCTAACAAGGCAGTGAAGGTTGAGATGATTAAAGCGCCATATGGACAAAGACCCCTATGACAAATTCCCTTGAGAGCTGGCAGAGCTGGACACTGCTTATTAGATCCACAGACTATTCAGCTCTCCATCAGAAGCACAGCCATACGTGCACCCTCCGGCTGACAGAGACTAAGGAGAATATTCTCACTGGTCGCAAAATCAAGTTCTTGAGACAGAACAAGATGAAAGAAACAAAAAGAAAGCAATGACTGTCTCTGGGAGGAAAGGGATCAATAGGAAACAGAAGTCCCCATAACAAGAGTTTTTACCAAAGCCACTACACCCAATGAACTAGTTCACCCAAACATTTTTTCCTCCTAACATACATTTAGACAAAGAAAAGAACTAATCCCTTTTGCTTCCATTAGACCCTTTGGGCAGAAATCCAGGACTCTGGATCTTCTGCTAGCTTTTTGTCAGATGCCCCAAGATTTCTCAGCTGCCATGGCTCTAGAGTGAGCAGTATCCATTCTACAAAGGTCCCATCTGGGTCAACAAAATAGGCGCAGAGAAGTTTCCTCTTCTTTCCTTTTAGTTTCCTTGACTGGTCTAATAATTAAATTGATATAAGATCAACAGGAGAAAAACAAACAGAAGTGTCATAACATGCCTGTCTCCTGTACACATGAAATAGACCCAGGAAAACAGAGTAAGTCTCCATAATGGCTGAAGCTATCACCTTAAATATCATCTTGAGTTAAAGACAAAGTTTATCCGGGACGGGGAGTCCACCATGGAAGGTTGCTGGGAATAACACAGCAAGCAAGGGTAAGGTTGTTGCACAGATTTAAGTTGTTGCCCTCTCCATTGATAAGAGTTTCTAGAGATTGAGATATCCTCCCCCTTTCCCCAGTACAGGGACGGGAACATCCTTACAAGTGGAGATTTCCCTTATTAATATAAATGTCTGTTACAAAAGGGTAACTTCTACTCAGTTTTTAGAGCTTTTTCTTTGCTGCTGCTTCTTTTTTTGTTAATGTCTGTTGCTTCTTTGAAAAAAAAAAATAACTAGCATAAAATGCATGTCAAAGAGGCAAATTTGGGTGTTGCAAACTCTGCTCCCCTTCACTGTCGACATTAAAGTTTACGACTTTTTAACATATACAGCGTTGGCATTATTCTTTGTTCCCTGAACATCCACAGCTTTCCTGTGACAGGCTGTCAAGAAACATGTCTCCAGAAAGACAGGTTAGCTCCTCAGAGACAATCAGTGATGCAATTCTCTGTGATGTGCTACACCCCGCCAGAGTGCCCCTTAACAGTTCCCGTGTGCAGTGATGTGATGTTGGAACTATTTGTTGTGCTCTGCCATAAGATAGCATTAGCAGATGTAATGGGAACAGATCACTCATTTGTGGAAATATTTATGGTTGTGCTTTGAAAGGAACATTCAATCCACAGTTGCAACTGATGAAGCATGTAGCAGGGACTATTTCTAAAACCATGTGGGCTAAAATGTCATCCTACAAGGCAGTTAAAATGTGTTAACTTAATATGTGTCTGACCAGAGATTAGAAAACACTAGCTGTCATATTTGAGCAGATTCAATGCATGTGCATTTTCAGTAAAATAGAAGTAAGTAATCATCTTATGTTGAAAAGGCCAGGTTAAATTGCTTTAATTTAAGGGGAAGGCTTCACTATCACACATTTCATGCTGCCCAGCAAGGAAGCATTTCGGTTCCAAAATGCACCTTCTTTTACCTGACAAAGCTTTTTTTTTTTTTTTTTTTTAAACATTATAGATATTGTTTTTTGAGCAGTACTTAAAATCATACTTCACAGCTTTTGAATGCAACACATTGAAATGTGAAACCGAACCAGTCTTACTCTTTTAGGCTGCTGATAAATTTTCTATCAAAATGAGAAAAGCCATAGAAGATGAATTAATTTAACAGATGCACATAAGTGTGATGTTGGCCACACACAATAGCTTTCATTGCTTGTAGGCAGCATGGCATTCTTCTGCTGAGCGCCTTGCTGTGCTCTAATTATTGAATGTCTTTTAGTCCAAAAGCTCCCTAGAAGCAGGTCATAAAATATTATGCCCAGTCAATGGATGCTGGCAAATCTTTGTCGAAATTTGCCAAAGGTATTGAGAAATCCCTGAAAGGATAAGGAGAGAAGGCTAAATGCATTCAGCTGAAAGCTCAGGAATACCACAGGAATGTAACTTTTGGACACTTTTTTAATACTTTCATTACTTTAGGCTACTTAGAGCAGTAATAATTTACTAAATAGGAGCAATTTAATAGAGAATCCAGAAATGTAAAAGAATTATTGCATCTCTGAAAGAAGTACATAGCATTCACTCTGAAAAGATGAGACCTAGCATTTCCAATAAAGTTGATTTACTACTTAATGCACATCTGAAGCAGTGTGGTGTTGGTTCAGAGAGCAGTTTGTAGCAATTTGATTTACACTAATCAAATGAAATGGTGCATTTTCCTGACACATAAATGAAGTACACATTTTAAAAAATTACTTAAGAAAATAGCTATTCAAAATGTTTAGTCATCATGATGGCAGCTAGTGGACATTTCACACTTATATTAAATGGATGTTTAGTTGTCTCTAAAGATACATCTTTGTAATCATCCATCTTGCAAGTATGTTTTAAGAAATAAAAATTTCATCCTTCTAATTTTATTTAACTTTATATCAGAAATATTTTTAAAATATGGAAGAGATGTGGAAGGTAGAATGAGGAACTCCAGCCAAATCGTAGGAGTTCTAAAAGGTGAGAAAATATCATTTAAGAATTGCTGCCATTAAATGTTTTTCTTAAAAGATGGATTGAGTGTTTGTGCGAGGGCAGGAATTTTATAAGGTTTGCATTCCCTACTTAGGTACTGAGCACCTGCTTTATGCCAGGCACTGTATTAGGTGCTTGAAATATGAAATTGTATACAATGTGGACCCTTTATTTAACAAACTCAAGTTTATTACTGTAGATAACTTGGTGTTGTGGAATCACCTAAGAGGGCATCCAGAGCAGATCTGGCAGGCTGAAGAGAGCTCTCAAAGCTTGAGCTTTGAAGAGCTAGAAGAATACATACTTAGTTTTTTTTAGGTAAGTAGTAGTAGAACAGTGTCTCTGTTTGGGAACAAGGGGCAATGATCCTGCAGGTATCCCAGGCAAAAAATATGGCTTGCACAAATGCATGGGTCTATGAGTGGGTACAAAGATTTCATACCAGGAAGAACTCACAGGCTTTGCCAAAGAACACAGGACTAATTCTGAGGGTCCTGAGGAGCTAGAGAAGGCTTTCAGGTCAGGAAGTGATATAGTCATATTTTTTTTTTTGGAAGTGGATTGAGGAATAATTGAGAAGGGTAAAAACAGAGTCAGGGAAGTACATATAGAAGGCTGTCGAAGTAAAGATGAGGACATGAGCTAAATCATTCAAAGGAGGACAGAGATTTGACAGATACCAAAATGGTGGACTGAAATTCAAATCAAGACAAATTCTATGTGGGAAATGAATGAGGAGAAGACAAAAGCACAAAATTCAGTTTGTCTCTTACTCTTCACAGATGACATGATACTTGATGTAGAAAATCCAAAAGACTCCACCCAAAAATTGCTAGAACTGATAGCGGAATTCAACAAAGTCGCAGGATATAAAAATCAATGCACAGAAGTCAGTTGCATTTCTATACACTAAGAATGAGGCAGAAGGAAAACAAGGAATCCATCTGGTTTATAATTGTACCAAAAAGCATAAGATACCTAGAAATAAACCTAACCACAGAGGTACAAGAGCTGTACTCTGGAAACTATAGAACACTTATGAAAGAAATTGAGGAAGACACAAAGAATTGGAAAAACATTCTATGCTCATGGATTGAAAGAACTAATATTGTTAAAATGTCAATGCTACCCAAAGCAATCTGCTCATTCATTGCAATCCCTATCAAAATATGATCAGCATTTTTCATAGAGCTGAAACAAATGATCCTAAAATTTGTATGGAAACAGAAAATACCCCAAATAGCCAAAGGAATGTTGAAAAAGAAAACCAAAGCTGGTGGCATCACAATTTCAGACTTCAAGCTGTATTACAAAGCTGTGATAATCAAGACAGCATGGTCTAACATAAAAACAGACACACAGGGCGCCTGGGTGGCTCAGTGGGTTAAGCCGCTGCCTTCGGCTCAGGTCATGATCTCAGGGTCCTGGGATGGAGTCCCACATCGGGCTCTCTGCTCGGCGGGGAGCCTGATTCCCTCTCTCTCTCTCTCTGCCTGCCTCTCTGCCTACTTGTGATCTTTCTCTCTCGCTGTCAAATAAATAAATAAATAAAATCTTTAAAAAAAATACAAAAACAAAAAAACAGACACACAGAGGCACCTGGGTGGCTCAATCAGTTAAGAGGCTGCCTTCTGCTCAAGTCAGGATCCCAGGGTCCTAGGATCAAGCCCTGTGTTGGGCTTCCAGCTCAGTTGGGGAGCCTGCTTCTCCCTGTCCCTCTGCCTGCCAGTCTGCCTACTTGTATTCACTATCTTTCTATCAAATAAATAAATAATATCTTTAAAAGAAAAAAAAAACAGTTACACAAATTAATGGAACAGAATAGAGAACCCAGAAATGGACCCCTGACTATGGTCAACTAATCTTCAACGAAGCAGAAAAGAATATCCAATGGGAAAAAGACCGTCTCTTCAACAAATGGTGTTGGGAAAATTGGACAGCAACATGCAGAAGAATGAAACTGGACCATTTCCTTACACATACACAAAAATAAACTCAAAATGAATGTAATACCTAAATGTGAGATAGAAATCTATCAAAATCCTAGAAGAGAACACAGGCAGTAACCTCTTTGACCTCAGCAACAGACCCAGCAACTGCTTGCTAGACACTTCTCCAAAGGCAAGAGAAACAAAAGCAAAAATTCACTATTGGGACTTTATCAAGATAAAAAGCTTTTGCACAGCAAAGGAAACTCAACAAAACTAAAAGATAACTGACAGAATAGGAGAAGATATTTACAAATGTCTTATCAGATAAAGGGCTAGTATCCAATATCTATTAAGAACTATCAAACTCAACACCCAAAAAACAAATAATCCAATCAAGAAATGGCAGAAGTGGTGCCTGGGTGGCTCAGTCATTAAGCATCTGTGTTGAGCTCAGGTCACAAACCCAGAGTCCTGGGATTGAGCCCTGCATCAGGCTCCCTGCTCAGCGGTGAGCTAGCTTCTCCCTCTCACACTCCCCTTGCTCTGTTCCCTCTCTTGCTGTGTGTCTCTCTGTCAAATAAATAAGTAACATCTTTAAAAAAAAAAAAAAAGAAAAAAATAAATGGGCAGAAGACATGAACAGACATGTCTCTAAAGAAGATATACGAATGGCCAAGAGACACATGAAAAAATGCTCAATATTACTCAGCATCAGGGAAATACAAATCAAAACCACAGATTGTTGGTGAGGATGCAGAGAAAGAGGAACCCTCTTGCACTGTTGGTGGGAATGCAAGCCGGTGCAGCCACTCTGGAAAACAGTATGGAGGTTCCTCAAAAAGCTAAAAATAGAGGTACTCTATGATCCAGCAATTGCACTACTAGGTATTTATTCAAGAGATAAAAACACAGTGACTCAAAAGAGCACACTCACCATGGTGTTTATAGCAGCGATGTCCACAATAGCCAAATTACGCAAAGAGCCCAGATGTCCAGGACAGATGAATGGATAAAGAAGAAGTGGTGTGTGTGTGTGTGTGTGTGTGTGTGTGTGTGTGTGTGTGTATACAGTGGAATATTACTCAGCAATCAAAAGGAATGAAATCTTGCCATTTTCAAAGACATGGATGGAACTGGAGGGTATTATGCTAAGTGAAATAAGTCAGTCAGAGAAAAACAAATACCATATGATTTCACTCTTATGTGGAATTTAAGAAACAAAACAGATGAATATAGGGAATAGGAAGGAAAAATAAAATGAGATGAAAATTGAGAGGGAGGCAAACTATAAAAGACACGGAACTCTAGGAACAAACTGAGGGGATGTGGGTAGGAGAATGGGGTACTGGACAATAGACATCAAGGAGGGCACTTGTTGTAATGAGCACTGAGTGTTATATACAACTGATGAATCACTAAATTCTACCTCTGAAACTAACTTTTCAAAAAATCCAGTTTGGGGGTTATTCATTTTTTAAAGAAGTAACTAGAGAGATAATGTTGCCCCTAACCAAAAAAAGAGAAGGAAGAAAAGGTTTAGAGGAAGGTGGTAAGTACCTTGTGTTTAGTAGAGATCTGGAGCTTATCAGAGAGATTTGTGATGAGATATAGATTTTGAAGTCACTGGAATGAAGAAGATTATTGAATTTACAGATGTGGAAGATATCTAGGAGAAATATGTTGAGAAGAGAAACAGCTCAGTGCAAGAATATTAGTACTATTAGAGCTAACTTTAAAGCCATCCAGAAAAACAACAACAACAACAACAACAACAAAAAACAAAACAGGAAAAAGAGGATACTTTAAAGAAGACAAGGAGAAAGAATTTCAAGAAAGTCAGTCATTTAAGATATTCAAAGTCTCCAGAAAAATAAATTAACATAAAGGTTGAAGAAAGTCTTTTGTAATAAAAAAGGACTTTCAAGGGAGGATGGGTCAGGGAGACCTGAAGCGATGGACTGGAGAAGGAAAAGTAGAGGAGAAAGTTATACTGTAGGTATAACCAAGTAAGGTGGGGTTTGAGGTGGGAGTGGGAGGGGGAAGAGGTAGCAGTTAAAGAAGGAGGTAGGATCAAGAATGTTTTTATTTTGGGGGCACCCAGGTGGCTCAGTCAGTTTAGCATCTGACTCTTGATTTTGGTTCAGGTCATGATCTCAAGGGCAAGAGATCGAACCCCATGGTGAGCTTGGCACTGGGCATGGAGCCTGCTTGGGATTCTCTCCCTCCTTCTATCTCTCCCTGCCCCTGCTTGCTCTCGCTCTCTCTCTCAAAAATAACAAATAAGTAAAAAGAATATTTTTATTTTTAAGAGAAGAGAGGTTTGAACAAGTTCGTATTTTGGGATGATAATGAAATAGAATGAAAACATGACAAAGAGGTTGAAGAAAGAAGTAAAAGAGAAGACAGTGATGGCTGTCTCTGAGCAAGCAGATGATGTCCAGAAAAGGAAGAGGCACAACAACCACTGTGGGGGTAAAAGGGGGGCAGAAGAGACTTGGGCATAGACAAATTTGAAGAATAAAAGTATAAAGGCTTTGGGTGGGGGTCATATGGGGCAGTCACACAGAAGTGAATAGGCTGGTGTTATTACCAATGAATAGTCTCCAATTCCAGCCAGATCTCAGCACTATTTAAAAATCCACTTATATGCCTCTGACTATGCACTTTAACTCCTGAGTGGGATAACTCTGAAGACAGCATTGTACACTGACCCTTAGATTTCCTATTTTACCCAGATTATACCCAAAGTGGTAACTTCCTTGATAACATATGCTTTACAGGGTATTTTCCCTTTCCCGTGCTTCTTTGCCCACTCCCCATAGAAGCAACTCCCCGAACAACAATTTTTATTTAAATCTTTTTTTCAGGATTGGTTTCTGGGGAAACTCAGAATAAATAAAGTGCTTAAAATAATATTTGCCCTATAGAAAAAAATAATATTTGCCATATAGGAAGCACTCAATGATGCTTTTTTTGTATATAAATCAGGGATGATAGGAGGAATAAATATTATCTACATAAGGTGCATTCTTTAGTGCCTGGTGCATAGACTGTGCTCCATAAATAGCCATATCAGTGTTGGGAGCTAGAAAAGACCATTTAGTTTCCAGGAACTGTGCTGTATTGGGTTTAAAATGCACTGCTCTTTCCCTTTGAGTGAAGAGAAGCAGGGATATCCAGGAAGAGCCAGACAGAGAGCTGGAGGCAGCATTCTTTGAGTGGGTTTAGGAATGAGGGGTAGTTACACCTTACAGTGCCATGGACAAGTTTGTGAGGCCAGTAGCATAAGCACAGAGCATGTCCGTGAGCTGGGGAAGATGTAGAGAAATAATCAGAGGTTTGCATTTCGGATGGGTAACCAAGGGTGACTGAAATGTGAGGCAGAGGTTCTGACCCCCATGGTGCCCTATCAAGTCACTTCACTGTATTCCAGACTAGGATGGCAAACCTAAGGGAACTAGTGTTTGACAGGAGCCGGCACTCCCAAGCAGAGCCTGGAGGTCAGACAGCAGTATACATAGGAAGACGGTGTCTGCAGGTTAAACCAGGGCAAATGGTGATAACATAATGGAAGAGAAATACAGCCTGTTCATTAACCTGTGTCTTCTTATGGTTCTGTTGTGCATAATAACCATACTAGGCTCACGTGACAGCATAAACCTGAAGAGTAGATAGCCTGTAATTACAAGTGAATATGGACAGAGTCCCTACTATTGCAAAATGAATTGTGTGCTGTGATTCCTTAAAAACACCACTAGAGAAACACCTGGGTGGCTCAGTCAGTTAAGCATTGGACTCCTGATTTTGGCTCAGGTCATGATCTCGGGGTTATGAGATCGAGCCCCATGTTCAGTTCCATACTAGGCTCCACGTTGAACATGGAGCTTACTTAAGATTCTCCCTCTCCCTCTGACTCTCCCCTTTCCCTCTCTAAGAAAGAAAACCAAACAAACAAAAAACACCACTAGAGAAATCTGGACATAGAAATAGAGGTACAGGGGAGAATTTAGTCCCTACCATTAGAATATAAATCCAAGCCAATAAAATAAGCCCACTTGTTGCCTCAGAGGGCTGCAGTGATATGATGATCAAGCAAACATTTATTTTGCATCCAGTATGTGCTGGCAACTTATACTGTTGCATTTATGAAAGGTCTTCAGGGAGGAAACATGGTGGGAAGAAAAGGTGAAGCCCCACGGCTTCTTCAAGACAGTGACAATTCGAGGATATTGCTACCTCCCTTTGTCAACTGTGACAGCTTCCTATCCCACCCAACTCCCAGGCCTCTCAACAACTCCCTCCCCACATGTTGTATTCTTCTCAAGTGACAAATTGCAGAAATAAGGGAAGGTAGAAGGAGAAAGGCTGAAATAAGATTTCAAAGAGAAAAAAGGTGAGACAAGAAAGGAAAAGGTAAAATAAAAGTGAAGACCCAGGAGTGACCAAAAAAAGAAAAAGACCGTGTTCGAAAACAAGCCTTTTGCTTATGAGGATACATATTTCTACACCGAAAATGCATACTCGACCTCGATGACAAAATAGCATGTAATCTAGTCACATGGGGGAAGGGAACTCGCAGTATTGTTCCAGAGCCATTAAGGAAAACGTGGCCAGCAGAGGCCTTCTATTTCTTATCCTGTTCCTGGTAATCTTTTGAGTCAGAAAAGGTGGAAACAATGTTTAATATTTCTAAAACTATGTGGGTGAAGAGAGCTAGGTTCTGGTTACAGAATCTAAATCACAAGCTCTTTGCATTTAATTGTGGCAAACATGAAAGGTTTTTATTAAGTAGGTGTTTATAAAGGAAAATTCAAATAAGCATTAGGGGATTTTAAACCCCTGATGAGGTAGTTACCTGCTGCATTATTTAGAACACTTGGGACTCAAACTGCTGCCCTTTTGTGTGCCAAGCTGCCACTGACTGATGTAAGGGCCTCAGAATTTCTCCCTTAGGAGGTATAATCAATGAAAATCTTTTACCAACACTAGTCCCTGCTAGGCATCTAAGGGACAAGTTTTCCCAAATATTAACTCACGAGCACAATAACAGTAGCGCTCATTATAAGTTGCTAAATTTTGCAAATTAATGAGTGACAAGTGGATGGCGTAGGTCAGTAATACATATTATGCTTAATTTTCATTAAGTGTTAGATTTGCATGTTACACCTCTGCGTGTCTGAACAAAAAGGTGATGAGTGGAGAGGCACCAAACCTCATTAGCCCTCCATGATTATTTTACATTTTTGCATAAAATGAAATGAAACTTTCGGATGCTTTATCATTACTGCAGTGTGTTAGCAAAATTTTATTATGTGATTAAAACATTAGCTACAACAAATATAAATATGTGTGTGTGTTCTTAATTAGAACACTTTAATAATTACTGTTCACTTGTGTATAAGTAGTTTACATACGATTAGAAGCACTTAAATTAATATAAAAGTGAGATTTCAGATTTTTAAATCTGCTTTTTCTATAAATGGAGATGATTATATGATGGAAATGTATAGTCGAAGGAGTAAAACTGACACCGAACAGAAGTATAACCTAGTGGCTTTAAGTGCTCCTACCCTGGGTTCAAATCCCAGCTCTGCCACCATGATGCCTGCGAAAAGCTGCTTTGCCACTCTCTACCTCAGTTTTCATATTAGTAAAATAGAAATGCCAATTATAATTAAAACACTTCTAGACTCGTTGTAAAGATTAAATGCACTGATATATCATGGCATTTAGAATGGCACCTGACACATAATTAGCGCTGCATGAGTGAGTGTGATTAATATCATTATTATTGCTTGATTGTCAGAGGAGCTATTATTCTAAATTATCAAGATAGGGGTCTTTAATAAGCTTTCTCAAAAGATCTCAAAGAACTCTTTAGGTAGGCAAAGCAAGCAATCAACAGGACCTTTTTTTTTCTCTTAGAGATGCAAAGTAGAAGACTGCTAAATCACCTGCCAGACTAACAGTAAAGGTCTCAGACTTCCATGCGGATGGCATAATGGAACTATAGTTAAGAGTAGAAGTGTGAGCTGAGGAAGGGCAACTCTTCATTCCTCCCCTCCCTGAGGAAGTCTTCCACCCCTTCCTCACTCTTCCTCTGGAGGGCGGCCAGTGATTTAGAGTCCATCCTCATGGGCAATGGGGAAATGGGGCCACTATGCATTGGGTTCCTCTCAAAGCACAAGGAAGTGCCTTGACCTAGAGCCTGTTTTCTTAAAGCAAGACTATCATTTGCACTATCTTCTTCAGTCCTTGCTGTAGCCAACCAGTGTGTGGTAAGAGACTGCTTCAGGCTTTCAGGTAAGGAGAAAAAAACTCCCTTGGGCTAGGAGCTCCCACTCAGCTTACCAGAGCATTCCTTGGACTTTGGGACAGGAGCCCAGCGAAAAGAGAAGTCACTGATAAATCTGCTTCCTTGGGCTATCATTCCTTGCCTGTATCTCTCTGTCCCACCTAGCTGTTGCCTGGGGTAGGGCTTGGACATTCCCGAGTCCCTTTCACCAAATTCCACCTAAAAACATCCCAATCCCAACACAATTTCTGACATCATCTAATGGGGAAACTAAGGCCCATGGAGAAAAACTAACCTACCCAAGATCACATAGTGGTCAGTGGTAGCGCTGTGGCTTGAAGTTGTTTCTTAATTCCCAGATTATTATTTAAAAATTAGGCATAATAGTTATGATAATAAGGACAAAATACAAAAAACAACAACAACAAACTCCTAACATCTGGAAATATACTGTTTCAAGTGCACAAGCATACACTCTGCTTTTGTATAGAACTGAGGTCTTAGCCATGCTTTATTCTTTCCAAAGCCTCATTTTCCTAGCCAGATTCCCACTTAGGCAATTACATCCCGCTCATATAAACTGTTTTTATATCTCAATTGGACAGAGCACACTTCCATCTAATTTATCTTGCTCCCCTAATTGGCTTTGCAGGATTGCTGTGTGAGCTTTGAATTGCTGCACTTCCTCTCTGCACTCAGGATGTCCGTAGGGAGCCATTATGTAAATTACTTTTTTCAGTGAGCTAAGTGGTGCCCTAGTGCCCTGAAAGAGTTAATTCACCTCAGAGAGGTGAGCAGTTATTCACCCAAGAACCAGGACTGTTACTGACCCAAAGTGGGGCCTTAACAATCTGGGCATATGGCCAATTAGCCACATGCTGGCTCAGTAGACATTGAGTGGGTAGGTGCTCAACCATCCTTCATGCCCCATTGGAAATGACTTAACCATGGGGAACACATAACTTGTTCAACTGAATCCCAAGTCTCCCTGGAAGTAGAAGTTAGAAGTAGTTTTGCCTAAGAACACCTAATTTTTTTTTTAATAAGCAGTTTTGTTGTTGTTGTTTTAAGATTTAATCTGTTTATTTGACAGAGAGAGAGATAGCAAGAGAGGGAACACAAGCAGGGGGAGTAGGAGAAGCAGGCTTCCTGCTGAACACGAGCTTGAAGAGGGCTCCATCCCAGGACCCTTGGGATCAGGACCTGAGCCAAAGGCAGATGTTTAACCAACTGAGCCACCCAGGTGCCCCGCTAAGAATACCTATTTAGATTAATGCCTGATTTCTAGGGGGGCAGATATGTTTTGCTCACAGATGGTCCTAGGAATGCCTGAATATACAGGTTGGTTCTGCAGGGCCTGTCCCAGACAGGCTATCATATTCCCCAAAGGAATATCTCAGGGGTTCCAACTGAAGGAAAAAATAATAATTATAGGGGATATTCCCTCTACTAGGACTGTTCAATAGGTGGACCACATATATAATTTTATGTTTCCTGGTGTCCATATTAAGAAAAGTTTAAAAAAAAAAGGTGAAATTAATTTTAATCATATATCCTATTTAACCCAACATATCTAAAATCTTGTCCTTTCAACATGTAGTTAATATCAAAATATTGTTGAGATACTATACATTCTTTGTGTTTGTATGAAGTCTTTGGAATATGGTATGTATTTTACAGTTAAAGCACAGTTCATTTGGGTACTAGCCACATTTCTGGTCATCAGGAACCACATGTGACTGCCATATTGGACAGCAGAGCTCTAAAAGTTGTCTGAGTTGGTCTAGCCTTAAAAGAGGGTTATACCTTCCTTCTTCCCATCTGTTTGTTTTGTTTTGTTGCCAGGCAAATTTAAATCCCCTGAGCTTGCTCAATTCATTTTAAGTTTGGTCCAGCATCTCCAGAATGTTCTGGAGACTTGACCAGTTTATTTTGTTTGTTTTTAACAAATATTTGTATTATAGGACTTTTGTATACTTTTTATACCCCAGAATCTTAATGCCTGAAATAGACTGGAACTAGACTGGAAAATGATGGAAATAGAGCTATATATAGCCTTTCCAGAAATATGAAAACTAGAAGAGGCAGAGAATTTCTTTCTTTTTTTTCTCCTGTAGGTAGAAGGGAAATGAGAGATACTGGGGAAAATTAACTAAAATGAAAGCCAGTAGTTCCATAAAACATTAAGAATCTACTAGAAGCTAGGCTCTACAGCACAAAGATGAGCAAACCATAATCATAGCAATTGGAAAGCTCATAGTTTAGCAGAGACCATCCCAAGAGTGATTTGATATGATATAGAGAAGTGACCAATGAAAGTAAGAACACTCTGAGCAGACTGTATGGCGTTTCACATCACAGTCTAGGATACAAAGGCAACTTCCTGGAGAAAAAGGAATAAAACTTGAATGTCCCAAATGAGAATAACTAGAGGTAACAAGAACACACTTGAGACTTAAAGCTTATAAATCACGTTAGGAGCTCAGACTTCTGTTTTGTGATGGGAAGCCACTAGAAGTTTCTTTCTTTCTTTCCTTCTTTCTCTCTTTCTTTCCTTTTCTTCTTTTTTTAAAATATTTTCTTTATTTGAGAGAGAAAAAACGGTAGGGAGGGGCAAGAGAGAGAGAGAAGCAGAGTCCCTGCTGAGCAGGGAGCCTGACATGGGGCTCCATCCCAGGACCCGAAGATTTTGACTTGAGCTGCAGGCAGAAGTTTAATGGACTGAGCCATCCAGGCACCCCTCCACTGGGATTTTCTAAAGGAGTCACCCTCTTAGGTTTTAGATGGATCAGATGGATGACTCTGATGGCCTATGGAGAATGGATTCAAAGGGTAGAAGAGGTTGCCTAATAGGTGGAGCACTGGGATAGATCAAAGGAGACAAATTAAGGGGCTGATTTAAGAGAACAGGGCACTGACCAAGGGACTCACCAAGGAGGAGTCATTATAGACAAACATGAGTTAAAATCAGTGGGTCTGCGTGATTGGTTAGATCCAGGAGATAACATTGAAAGCAGTTAAGCAGAGATTACAGACAAAGTCAATTTAGAGGTCAAGATGGTGAGTTCTGTTTTTGAAGAGCCGGAATGTGTCGCGTCTTGGCAACATCCCCCGGACTTTGCCAACAGGAGGTTCCTTACACAGGTTTGAAGCTCCCATTTGTAGGTAGTAAATTGCACTTATTATTTGCAGATCATTTAATGAGGTCAAGGACTTTACATTTGTAATTTTAGTAATGGCCAGAATGAACTTATGAGACAAATTATTATGATACCTTTTACAGATGTAGAAGATCAAGTGTAAGTCTTAACAGGGGCCAGGATTGAAACTCTAGGTTCCCTGAACCCATGACCTCAAATTGTGCTCAGAATGTTATCCTGTGTCAGCTAGTGATAACATCATAGAGTAAAATTCATAAGTGAAGATGAGATCACCCAAAATAAAGATGAAAAGAGACCACTCATAATAAATCTGAAAGTACCTCACTTTTCATAAACACTTAAGTATATGCAAATAATGTATTTGTTTACAAATTTACTGTTTAGTTTAAAAGCTTGAAAGAATAGATTGTTCATATATTTTAACTTCATCAATTAAATACATTTCCTTCTAATACTTTTAGTTATAAGAAGATATAATTATGAATATTATTTCATTTTAAATATCTTACATTCTTTTCCTAACAAATGGTTCCTTAGTCTAATATTTATAATATCTAGAATCTCTCTGTTTTTGCTAATTTATGAAGAAGCCAAATTTTAAGAACAAAAGAAACTGGTAATACTCAACTAAAAAAGTAAAACAAGACAGTTTAAGACTTGATAAATTCCATAATGTTAAGTGGTCACAGAAGACTGTCAGTCAGCAAACAAACCTCTTCTGCTACCTGTCACCAATCCCTTCACCAGTCTCGCACCACTCTTGCCTTTTCAATGGTAAAAAAACAAATTATTATAAACAATTTATTCAATGTAACTTTCTCATGAGATAATTATCTATGTCTATTTCCATTTCTGACTGTCACTATCAGCTTTTTTCTCACTTGGTATTGGGTTCTGAAACCTTGTACTTTACAGAGCTCAAGGTCCCCAATCTACCTTCTCAGCCTCCATTTCTATTTTCTGTCATAGAAGTCTGTTTAGCTACTGTTATATGGTTGCTATCTAGTTAAATAGTGAGATAGCCCTTGGGACCTCAACCCTGTCACTCACCTTCCAAATCATTGATTATCACCACCTTACACTAATACTACCCTCACCCATTTTAGATATTCTGGCTAGGACCCATTTACCATGACCTTTGGGTGTTGTAATTGGACGACTCTCAAGGTCCAGCTCAGCCTGATTAGCTTCTCTTTTGGCCCCAGCCTGCAGTCTGCAATGGAATTCCCCACATAGTTCTTGGTAGAAAATGTTCATACTTCTATTATAATTGATTTTGGTGTGTAGGGACTATAAACACACAGTGATATATCTGTTATATAAAAACTTCTTTTTGCAGGTATTTCAGAAAGTATTTTTGGAGAGGTAAATTTCAGATGACAAAATAAATGAAGCTTTTCTGTTTGCTCAGAAGTCATAAAGAAAAGGAAAAAAAAAAGGGTTAAAAAAATTCACAGCCAGAATCTCTCCTAAAATTCAACTAAGTTACAGTTAAGTACAAGACTGATAACTCAAGAGGCATGATCAGTTTAATCAGCTAAGCCTTATTTAACACAACTCTCAAGGCTCAGTCTTGCTCTTTCTCTCTTCCTTTAAGTCGTACCAAATAGTTCCCTCAATAACTCATATCTAGTCTTAAGCAGATTTGGAGCCTTTCTTTTGATGAAGATGGTTAGGTAGCTGCCCACGTGACATTTTCTGACAGAGCCCAGATCTAACTAAAATCATCTTGTATGCCAGCCTTCCAATGTATCTGCAACACCACTGAGTAATATTGGGAACAAAAACATATGACTTAGCTAATAGAGCTGTGATTCATTTGCATGAGTAACTACCTCTGTTTACTCCATTATAACCTACGATCTCCATAACCAGAAGTAGAGCCTTTCTTTAATTTTTGAAATTAAAAAATATTTATAGATTATTGCGCATACTCTCGGCACTGGGAAGGCACTGACAAAACCCATGGCAACATACACTCTGCCCTCAATAAGTCTATGTTTTCCTGTATACTGATGAGACGAAGAAGTACTGGATGGTGTATCAGTCATAGACAAGCTAGGTTATGCTACAGAAAAATATATTTCCCAAAGTCACTGGCTTCTGAAAACAATAGTTTATCTTTTATTTTCACTTCATGCCTTCTGCGATTGAGCTGGGACTCTGCTCCACTTCTCTTCACTCTGGAATTCAGGTTAATAGAGTAATCACTATCTCAAATATTACTGGTCGCTAGAGTCTGGCCAAAAAGCACTCTAAAGGGTCTTACATTAGTAATTCAATGCCTAGGCCTGAAAGAGATACTTCTTGCTTCTACTCCCAACCTAATAACCAGAACTAGTCATGTGAACTTGCTTAACTGCAAGGAGACAGATAATGCCTGGGAGGCAGAGAGCTGGAATATCTGAAATGCTTTAATGACTTCCAGAGACATGCAAGTTCTGAAGCTGAGGAGGAAATGGGTGGAGGCTTTCAGTGTGGCACGCTTCCTTAAGCCCCACAGAACAGCACCCCTGGAGCTCGGCCATCCAAGATGAAGACTGAAAGTGCAAGGCACTGGAAAAGGGGATCAAAGAGCAGAGAAAGAAGGAATTCTACTTATTGATTACATATACTGTCTTAGTCACTTTAATTTCATTTAAATTTAAGGGATTGAAGAATAAAACAAAGTGTTTAGCCATGAACAAGGAGCTAGAGGTATTCCAAAGGTAAACTTGGCTCCCTGAATTAACTGATAGATTTTTTGAAAGATTTATTTATTTATTTGAGAGAGACAAAGAGAGGGAGCAGGAGCGGGGAGGGCAAAGGGAGAGAGAGAATCTTAAGCAAACTCCCCACTGAGTGAGGAGCCCAACTCAGGGCTCTATCCCAGGGCCCTGAGATCCAGACCCGAGCTGAAATCAGAAGTCAGACACTGCCACCCAGGCGCCCCTGACCTATCTGATTTAACAACATGGTACGTGCAAACTGACAGCTTGACAATTGACAATTGACAATTAATACCTTCTCCAAAGTTCACCTGAATGGATATATCCAAGATCTAAGGAGAAATGGTAAAAACCTAACTCATTTTGGAAATACCTAGAAGAAAAAAGTTTACTGTTTTCAGACCCACAGCTTTAATTCAGAAACATATGAGTGCTTTGTGTGACTCTGTGTGGCTTGCCTCCAGCCTTCCTACAGATATCAGTACTTTCTACTTACACTATACGAAATATGAAATATGAAAAAAAGAGGCATACAGCTTGGAATGAAGCCAGCAAGAGCACTAAGTTTTCTTTCTTTCTTCTTTCACTTACTTTCTTCTATACTTGGATTCCTATATTGTTTCTTCCCTAGGTCTTTATTTTTTTTAAGACTTCATTTAATTATTTGAGAGAGAAGAGAGAGAAGCAGAAGGAGGGGCAGAAGGAGAGGGAGAAGCAGAGTACCCCTTGAGGGGGGAACCTGATGTGGGCCTGGAGCCCAGGACCCTGGGGATCATGACCGGAGCCAAAGGCAGATGCTTAACTAACTAAGCCACCCAGGCAACCCTCCCTAAGTCTTTCTGATACTTCCTTTTCACTAACCCATTCTGCTCATTCTTCTTCAGATATTGAAAGGATAAAGCACATGTGGGTTTCAGCTTATAGTTATAGATCTCTTTATTTGGTGTTTGGGTTTTTTTTTTAACTTTTCTTAAGCTCTTTTATTTTATATGTATTGCCTTACTGTATTTTAGAATTAAAGAATGCAGCAAAAAGCTAAAGACATGGAAGATGTTATAAAGTGAACACATTTAAGAATTGGTATACTAATTTAAGAATTAAGAATTGGTATACTAATATTCAGGTAGCTCTAAGCATTTGGAAACCTTTCTCTAAGTGAAGATCTAAATTTCAGCCCAGTTTTTTTGGCGTTGAATATTAAAAACACAGACTTGTGAATTGGACAATTTCACATTGTCATAGGAGTATCACATTGAAAACAAATGAAAACTATATCATAGGATCCCTGAAATGAAATGAATATTTTGGAAGATAAAACAAAACTGGTCAGAATGCTGTGAAATTTGTATTTTTAATATTTTATTTATTTGACAGAGAGAAATCACAACTAGGCAGAGAGACAGGCAGAGAGAGAGAGGAGGAAGCAGGCTCCCCGCGGAGCAGAGAGCCGGATGTGGGGCTCAATCCCAGGACCCTGGGATCATGACCTGAGCCGAAGGCAGAGGCTTTAACCCACTGAGCCGCCCAGGTGCCCCGAAATTTGTATTTTTAAAGAAATTTGGGAGATGACATATAATGTCAATACTTGATTATCAGAGATTGTCTTGGAGGGGAGGTGGAAATAAAGTACGTTACAGATAACCCAAAAGCACACAAGTTTAGATACATCAACTCTTCACTACCTCAAAGTAGATAAGCCAGTTTACAGATCAGTTAAACACTGGATAGAGCACAACTGGCATCTGGGAAGATCTCATTTTCCAGTGAGGCTAAACAATTACGTAATTTATGAAATTGGGAGTTGAAGGACAGCCCTCCTAGGTGCAGGAGCTAAAGAGCCAAACTTTGGGGAGGGCTGCTAAGAGAGTAGACCAAGTGTGATTGCATGACCCCAGGCCGGGAATCCTGTCCTCTAACCCCTGGGGAACTGATCATCAGGACTAATTCCCCAGGGCTTTATTATATGCCTCTGTAGGGAAACTGATCTAATCCCAAATCTCTGCTGTACCTTAACCATCTCCATCTGGAAGCAGGCTAACCCATAAACCCATTACTCCATAAACCACTTAATCCACATTCAAATAAACATGAATTATTAATGGTATGTGCCCCAGGTGTGTGCTCATTCTAATAATAATTAAAAAGAAAAATAATAATAATAATTAAAAAGAAAAGAACTGAAGGCCTAGAAATTCTATTTAGGATATAATAAAAAAAATTTCTTGGTCCTCATCTTTTAATCCAAATATAAAAATTCAAATAGTATTGAAAAGCATTCCTACTAACTGATTTATTTACTCCCAAAGTTTGAAGACTTTTAAGCCTTGTGAAACTAGTGATTATAACCCATATGAACAGATATTTACCTTATATGGATATTTTATCATTATCATTAATTGACTCAAATAATGTGTTGAGAACATACTGTGCATCAAGCCAAAAAGCATCTACTAGTGAAGAATATGATGGGTTATGGCTTTATAATAAGAGATCTGTACTCTTTTTTTTTCTTACTTTTAAACTTTTTATTTTGAACTCATTTTAGACTTACAGAAAAGTTACAAGGGCAACATTAGATTTTTCTAAAGTAAACATTTTACATAACTATAGCAAAATTACCCAAGCCAGAAAATTAGCTTTGGTACAATTGCACTAACTGTACACCTTTGTGAATTTCACCAGTTTTTAAACAAATATCCTTTCTGTGTGTATGTTGCAAGATCCTATCCAGGATCTCACATTGCATTTACTTCCTTATTATTATCATTGTTATTATTATTTTCACCTTTATTTCTCTGGAATACAAGTATCCAAAAAAAAAAAAAAAAAAAAACAAGCAACATGAACAATGACAAAGGAAAGCTGGATCTTTTTTTTAATAGATAAATTTGACATGTAGTATTATATAATTTTAGTAGTATTATTTATTGTATAAATAGTAAATTTATTGTATAAATTTAGTAGTATTGTATAAATTTAAGATGTAGAGTGTTACCTTTATACATTATAATATGGTTCCTGTTATTTATGTTCTGGTATTTAGCACATTACATACTTACAATATGATTGTCTATATTCAATATACCATACATTAGATTTCTATGGCTTATTTAGTACTTGTTACAAATTTGTACCCTTAAATACCATCAATCTTATTCCCTCACCTACCCGTTCCCTGGAAACCATCATTTTACTGTTTATTTTCCCCATTGGATGTTTTTTGGCTCTTATCTAGGATTAACTGACCACATATGTTGGGATTTAATTTTGGACTCTCTATTCTATTTTATTAATATATGCATTTATTTTTGTGCTGGTACCGTACTGTTTTTATTACTATGGCTTTTGTAGTATAGTTTGAAATCCAGAAGGGTGATTCCTCCAGCTTTGTTCTCTTTTCTCAGGATTGCTTGGCTATTCAGGGTCTTTTGTGGTTCTACACAAATGTTTGATTGAAGAAACCTATATTCTTAATTCTAAGTACTGAGGACATTGCAACCAAAAACTAACAAGTACAACACAAAGCATGTACTGGGCAAATAAGACTTAAAATTTTTAAAAAAATGAGGCACCTGGGTGGCTCAGTGGGTTAAGCCTCTGCCTTCGGCTCAGGTCATGATCTCAGGGTCCTGGGATCGAGTCCCGCATCAGGCTCTCTGCTCAGCGGGCAGAGCTTCCTCCTCTCTCTCTCTCTCTCTGCCTGCCTCTCTGCCTGCTTGTGATCTCATTCTCTGTCAAATAAATAAATAAAATCTTTAAAAAAAAATTAAAGCACTACAGGTGTAATTAATCAAAGGTTTATTTTCTGAAACAAAGAACATGTTGTAAAAGCAGATTTTATAATAAAGGGAAATTCAATAAGTATGCCAAAACTTCAAAATTATTGAAAATTATTGAAAGAGCTTTTCTATTTATGACAAAACAGTCAACTAGTTAGTAGTATTAGCCCTAGTTAGTAATATTAGTTAGTAGTATTAGTATTAGAAACAGAAATTTTCAGTTTCCTTTCAGGCTGGCCCTTCTCTCCTGTTATCTAATCCAAGATATCCCCCTTGGAATATCCTAATCTAGAATGTGGGTTGACAAAAACTATGGCCTATGAGTCAAATTCATACCTCAAACAAGGAATGGCCTTTACATTTTTAAAAGATTACACTTTTAAAAGATTAATAAAGACTGTAAAAATGACGACTGTATAACAGAGGCTGTATATAACTCACAGAGTCTAAAATATTTACCAGCTTGCCCATTGCAGACAAAATTCACTGACTCTTTGTCTAGAATATTCTTAAACACTTCCATCTTCTTTACTCCTCAAATTCAAAATTTATTTTGACACAAATCTCTTTCTGACACAATATCTCTGACACAAATCTTCTTTCCACCATTCCTCTTGCTAGCTGTCCTACTAGTTTATGTATCCCTTGCCTCTTGCCTAATGTGGCCCTCTGCCTCTAATCTTCCCCTTCCCCAAGAGTTCACTAAAATGTCTCCAGCAAAAGTCTTTTAAAGAGCAAAAGTCAGATGAGTCTAGGTGGTGCAGTTGGTTGAGCGTCCAACTCTTGATTTAAACTCAGCTCTGATCTCAGTGTTGTGGAATCGAGCTCCAAGCTGGGCTCCACGCTCTGCATGGGGTCTGCTTGGGACTCTTTCTCCCTCTTCTTCTGCCCATCCCCCACTGTGCTCACTTGTTTTCTCTCTCTCTTTCTCTTTCTCTAGGATAAATAAATAAATCTTAAAAAAAAAATAGTGAAGTCAACACATCTTTCTCAGTGAATCTTTTCTTAACATCCCAAGACCTTCACATCATATTGGCTTGCTTCTAATTCCTGCTCTTCTTCAGATGTCTATACCACACACTTCCCTTTGCAGGGGATTTATTTGCAGGTTAGTCTCCCCAACAACCTGGGAGTCCCTTGAGGGTAGATACACAACACATGTCACACACAAGATGTGCTGAAGACTAAGTGAGTGAATGACTTTAATACAGTGTTTTCTAAGTGTTGATTTTAACAAGGTAGAAAAAATTTCTAGGATATCTTTGGAAGAGAAGTGGAGATAGGTATGAGCTATCAAGAAAATGTCTGGCAAAGAACAGCAAGACTAGGAGAACTAAAAACCAACTTCTCATCTGCTTTTCATGCTAATGTCTCCTTTCATGAATGCATTTGAATACATAAAATTTTTTAAATGTTTAAATTATGCACAAGACTAAGCTGTGTACTTTATGTGTTTTCCCAGTTATTTTCATTTTATAAAGTTGGCATATGTGTGAATATAGAACTGAAAATTGACAGCATGCATGCATTTTTTGTGTGTAGCGAACAAGGATTAAAGGAAGGCAGGAGGATAGAAGGAAGACAGGAGAGCTTACTACTAGCTGCCTTCCCTGCTTCTAATTTCTTTCCCCTAGGCTACAGAGATAAGGCAATCTCCTTGCCTACTTAGCATTTTTAGTCAGGGTATACTGTGCTATGCTGCAGTAAACATTAATTCTGAAATCCCATGGCCTTAACATAAGTAAAGCTTATTCTTTGCCCATGTTACATGCTTAGTTTTGGTCAACATGGGCTCTCCTCTTTATGGTCAATGAGACTCCAGGCTGATGGCAGCTCCGCCAACCAAACCTGTATCATCTGGGATATGTGGTCTTGTTGTTTTGTTTTGTTTGTTAAGAGAAAAAAGTTTACAAAGGTCTCCTACCCCCCTCTTCTGTGCTTCTTTCCATTGTTCAGAGCTAGTCACACAACCCTACCTAACACTGAGAATTGTAGTCTTTAATGTAGTAGGAATGAGAAAAGAACCAGATATTTGTAAGTGTTAGTAATATTTACCACACTCTTTCACATGAACTAGTTATCCTGAGTAAGACAAAACTACCCAAGTTGTAGTATAGAATTAGAACTTCTGTTTATTTAGTTTGGGAGATGTCCTACTCAGCAACAAATGATTTTATACATTTTTGGTCAGCAAGCCGATAAGTTCTTGGTTGGATTCTGGTCCCATCTTCTTTGCACCTTCAGTTTATGTTGATATTTTCTTTCTGAACACCCCACTAGCTAGTCAAGAAGATTGCAAATATTTACTCCTGGAAAGGTACCTTCCCTGATCATTTAAGAAATAGTTCTCTGTTAGTTCCCTCACTTCTCCCAATTTCCCTGGGATAAATGGAACTAGGACAATAGTCCAGAAATTAGAAAATAATTAGAAATTAATAGCTCAGGACCCTGAATACTTAGTGTTTGTGATAAGGACTGAGATGGTAGATAGGGTAGAATTGGACTATTGGAACCTGGGCAACCATGAGATACGGCTCTGCACTTCCTCCTTAATATGAGAGCAATTATATCACCCCTTCATACCCCAAAGACTTTATGTTAACCTTCTTAGACTCTTTCTTTTCTTTCTTGGTTGTCTTGGATGTTCATTTTAGCATGCTCCTACCTACAAATGTTTAGACAGAGAAGACCATGTGTTACGAATTTTCATGGGCTTCTCAATCTTGAATGACTGAAATAGAAAGACTTTTTGTTTGCATCATTAATTCTCTCTGTCCTGCCAGATATCCGGAAATCTAAGAAGTGGAATGAATATCTGTTGAGTAAGAGATTACCACTGTTTAGATAAGCCTATGTTAAAAGCATATATAAATGCAATTTATTAATCATATGTACTCAAGTTACTGTTTCTCCTTAGAATTGTAAGGTCAATTCAGTACTTGCCTGGGGCTGGACTTCTGGCTAATCATGTCTTCTGGAGAGAAGGAAACCAGAAGACCCACCAGCTTTAAAAAGGGAAAAATAAGAAAACAAGTGCATAGACTCTGTTAGCAACACAACCTTAATTCTGGGGGGGAAAAAAAATGAAGTCTTCCTGCCCCCCTGAGAGGAAGAAGATCTTATATGAGTTAAGAACATAATACACTCCTAAGAAGCCATGCTTGCTATATTTTGTTATAAATTTTTTTTCTTCTTTCCCATGTGTTTGTAGGTGGACTTGGGGTTATGTCCTATTTGTGAAAGTCTACTCAATAACTCTGTCCTCTGCCACCTCTTGAAAGGTCTACAGAGGAGATGAGATAATAGGGTGCCTCATGTGTACATGTAGTTTGGCCCTCACTGTGTCAGCTTGTACAGTTATGTGCCAGAAATCTCAATTAGTTTCTAATGCTTAAATTTCAGAAGATTTCATATAAAATTCAGGATGCCTCACTCCTCTGGTAATACTGGAAATGCATCTCCCCCATTGCAACTTCAAGCAGCTAAGTAGCT
This sequence comes from Meles meles, assembly GCF_922984935.1. Classification (NCBI taxonomy): domain Eukaryota; kingdom Metazoa; phylum Chordata; class Mammalia; order Carnivora; family Mustelidae; genus Meles; species Meles meles. Next base: position 76,732,357 of record NC_060074.1, read on the forward strand.
CCTTTTAAAAGAGGCAAGACCCCCCAAATGCTTTAGTCTCCCTATTCCTTGTTGTTGTGTTAACAAGGAGGCTGGCCATTTAATATCAGATTTGCCTTGAATTTTTCCATGGACTTCAGCCTTTTTTGCTTAGTCATTTTTCTTCCCTGACTCCTTTAGACATTTGAATATATACCTCTGGCTGGTAGGATCAAGTTTCAGTCAAAGCATCAGCATTGGTGTATTCTAAATGTATTTTACTTGTCTTGGAAGGCCAAGATCCAGGTATCAGCTTAAAGGAGAAATCTAGGAGGCCATTTACCTTACTTCAAACCTAAGCAAAAAGAATTCTGATGGCCGCATATGGTCCAGCCCAATATCTGAAGGTATACAGGGGTGTGGAATTAAGACCTAGCTAGTGAGCATTTGACAAAAGAGTTGCATGTATACTATTTGATTTGTTACGTCCTTTGGTGGCATGTAGCAAAAATAAACATAAGCCAAAATAATGTAACCAAAAAGGGAATCTGTTGGCTCTGTAATTGAAAAGTATAAGAGTTCATCTGACTTTAGGTATAGCTATAACAGAGGCTCAAATGACACCAGGAGTTTGAGAGTTTTGTCTCTATCTTGGTTCTGCTTCCTCTGACTTCATTCTCTAATAGCCACCCTGCCTTATGGTCACAAGGTAGCTGCCAACATTTCCAGTACTACATCCTTTCAGGTCTATATCTAACAGACAAGAGTGCTTATATTTGTCCTAGTATTCTAGCAAAATCCTAAATATATCACATTATCCATAATTGGGATAGATGGGTCCCAGTCTCTGCAGCCACAGGAATAATGGTCAGGCACTAGTGACAGGTCAGATACTCCATCAGAAATAAAAATGGCGGGGAGGGGGGTGTGCCAGGGAAGGGGAGAGTGTAGTCCCCCAGATGGAAATTGGGCTATGGTTATCAGGAGAAGAATGAATGAAGGACGGATAGCATCAGGGTCAGAAATCGACTATATCTGGGCAACTTGTAAAACAGCAAATTTTCACTGCCCAAATATTCTGATTCATGAGGTGTGGAGCTAGGCCCAGAAACCTTCTTATTTAACAAGATCCTCAGGGAATCTGGTGCAAGAAGTTATTAATTCAAACGTCGTGCAACACTTTGAGACTGCAGTATCTTATTACAACTAAAAATAAATTCATTATTATATGCCAGGAACTGTCTTAAGTATTTTACAGGCATTATTTCAAATAATCTCTTTTTTTTTTTTTTACGGTTTTATTTATTTATTTGACAGAGAGAGAAACAGTGAGAGAGGGAACACAAGCTGGAGGAGTGGGAGAGAGAGAATCAGGCTTCCTACAGAGCAGGGAGCCTGATGCGGGGCTCGATCCTGAGCTGAAGGCAGATGCTTAACAACTGAGCCAGCCAGGCACTCCTCAAATAATCTTTAAACAACTCTATGAAGTAGGTAACATTATTATCCTTATTTTTGAATGAGGAAATGAAGCTTAAGAAGTTTAATAATTTTCCAGTGACACATAGATAATTAGTGGCAGAGTCAGGATTGAAACCCAGAACTTTCAGACTCTAAAGTTCATGTTATTACATTACTCTGTTATAGTATCTGTATTCCTTCAGATATCTGGGCTTGCCATAGACTGAAGGATGATTTATGAATCAGTTTGATCTTGTTATTCTTTGACGTAAAGAACAGACAACTTACTCATATTCATCAGTGCGAGTCACTGTGTTAAGCAAAGTTATATCAAGCAGTGTACTGTTTCTACACTGCTATATAGTATATGTGACCTTAGGCAAGTTCCATCAGCCTTCTAAACCTCAGTTTCCTTTTCAGTAAAGAATTATTTATTTCACTTCTTAAGACTGATAGAGGAATTTAGTAAATAAGTGTAAGTGCCAAGACTATACTGGCTCTCAGTAAATATCGGGTATTTTTTTTCCATCTGTGTGTTAAATCATAATTAATTCAGTGATTTATTTTCCTACCGCTTTGTTACTGTTGCTGATCCACTGAGAAGTTCCACTGTGGGCCCCTCATCACCCTCAGTATAGGCTCCAGGAAATTCTGACCAACTTGTAGTTTTCAGAATGTTTGTGATGCCCTTGACACCTGTGTTTCCGTCTGGGAGAGGTGGTCAGGGATTGGAAGGAGAGGAAAGAACAAATATTTATTAAGTGAATACTTTGTGTGGCAGGCATATTTCCAAAAATACTTTATTCAGTTTTACCAACAATGCTACATCCTGTAGATGGGAACTCTAAGCGTGGAGAAGTTATTTGCCTAAGATCTCTCTGTGAAGCAGGTGGGGACCCCAGAATTTGGCCCATGTTTCATGCTAGTGACTTCACAACCTGTGGGCTTTTCTGAGTGTATTATTCTTTGTGAAGCCCTTGTCACAGTTAACTATTCTAGTTAACTATTCACCTGGTAATGACTCTACTTGAATGAAAACCTTGGTATGTTTGGCATATTAATGCTCAAAACCAGAACAGAAAGAAACTGTCAAATGTGAAGAATCATGGGCAGTTCTAATGATGAGATTTACAATATTGATTATGACAATAATAAATACATCTTCTTTTAAATATAGTCCTAGTTGACCCTTTTTTACTCTAGAGTAGAAATTAGACATTCCAACTAATCAAATGCTAGTGTAGTAAGTTTCCTAATAAGAAAGACATCACATAGTTTTGAATAGATGCAAGGTTTTTCTTTTCTCCGAGAAGAGAAAAACCTTCTGAAATCCTCAGTTGAGTTAAAACAGGTTTTTATTAGAGAACTGTAATAAATTTATGACAAAGATAGAGCTTTGTAAAGTTGCCTTTCTCATTTGCTTTGCACTCAATTCTGTTAGAAGAATACTAGAAAGATTCAATTGAATAGAAAAAAAAATTACCACAGTTCTAAAACTTGATCAAATATCTAACAATATTAAGAAACTGAATATATTTTCTTATGCATTCTATTTTATCTTTCCAAGTCAGTTTTTATTCTTTCTGAGGCTCAGGAAAGGTATTCTCTGGGTTTTTCTAAAACTTCCTGGACCTTAAGTAGTCTACCCCTTTTCTCCATTGGCCATCAATATTTTGAAAATGGCAGTAATTTTATTTTCAACCCATAGAAGCCACCTCACTATGCACCTGGAAGGAATACCAACATCCTTTTCAAATAATGGGTTTCAAATACTGACTCAAAATATATTGCCATTGTTATCAAAATATATTGCCATTGCTATGAAATGCTGAGTGCCTGACAATACGTTACACACCCTCAAAAAGAAGATAATTCTAAAATTGTAGCAAAGACATTAGAGGATGGTACAGACAACATGAATGTTACGCTCTTTTCTTCACAGCCCAATCTCAGATTTTGAGGAGTGTATACCCTCTGCCTCTTTATTCTCCCCCACTACACATGAATTCTACTCTTGAGGGCTATTGTATTTGGCAGTGAAATAAGGTATTCTAGAGTTTGAAAAAAGAATTTAAATGATGTTTAAGATTGTGTTTAATAGGGGCACCTGGGTGACTCAGTGGGTTAAGCCTCTGCCTTCGGCTCAGGTCATGATCTCGGGGTCCTGGGATCGAGCCCCACATCGGGCTTTCTGCTCAGCAGGGCCTGCTTCCCCCTCTCTCTCTGCTTGCCTCTCTGTCTACTTGTGATCTCTCTATATATACCAAATAAATAAAATCTTAAAAGAAAAAAGATTGTGTTTAATAAATTATGTTTAAAAGATATTCAGCATTGTCTATGCTTTTGTAACAGTGTTTGTAAACTGTAGTGTGGATTAGACCACATTTTTCACAACCTACCTATACTGGGTTGAATAGTTACCAGCCCCAACCCCCTCCTAAATTACTACCTATCTGAAATCTCAGAACAAGACTTCATTGGGAAGTAAGGTCCTTAAAGATGCAATTAGTTAAAATGAGGTCCTGGATCTTACCATATTAGAGTGGACTCTAATCCAATGACTAGCGAACTTATAAGAAGAGAAAACAGAGATGCAGGGTCACAAAGGGAGAAGGCCATGTGATGATGGAGGCAGCGATTAGAGATACATCTACAAGACAAGGACTGACAAGAATTGCCAGAATTCTTTGAAGCTAGGAGAGAGACATGGGGTGGACTCTCCCTCAGTCTCCATGACGAACTGACCATGCAGACTCTTTGACTTCGGATTTCTGGCCTCTTGAACTGTGAAAAAATAAATTTCTATTTTAAGCCACAGAGTTTGTGGTAATTATTGTGATAGCCCTAGAAAGCTAATATACTACATTTCCAGTCTTACTTTATACTCCTTTTTCCTTACTATCTCCTGGGGAAGCAGCCTCTGATGAAGGATAGTTAGAAGAAAGGCAGGCAGGGACAACCCTCTCCCCCACAAGAGGAAACCACCCCTAAAAGGATTTTACACCACCCTGGAAGGAGCCCTCCACCCTTTCCCACATGGCTGACAAAAACCTGATTGGATGACAGGCACATAGAGGGTTGATCAGATTAGAACAGCCCACCAACGAGGCCATAAAAAACCCTAGACTTAGAAACTCTGGTGGTGACCCTCTTGGATCCCCTCCTGTCTTGAGAACTTTGTGCTCTCTTTGCTATCACTCAATAAAACTTGCTTTGCTGCCCACCGTACTATCTGGTCTACCTCTTCATTCTTCAAAGTGGCCTGACCAAGAACCATGGGCGCCAATAGAGAAAAAATCCTATAATACCTCCATATCTCCCCTTCCTTTATTCACCCTTTTGGGAGTGCCTTTCTCTTTCAGCCAGTTCAAATCCAGGTAATCTTTCAAATGGGACTTTTTCTATAAAACCTTCCCTATCACTCAGCTCAAATTCTATCTTTCTCTGAATACCTACAGTAAGTACTATTTGTTATGTAAACATATCTTAGGTTTGTGACCCTCCACAGTTGATATGAACTCTTCTTAAATTATGTATTGTCTTTTATATGTTTTCCTTTTATATATTACCTCACCAACTAGATGATAAATTGTGCCATAAGAATTAACTTCGTCAAAGAGAAGTTTGGTCTTTGCCTTGGTTCTGGGGACTTAACCTCTAAATCCTTAGAATATCCTGCCTCGTTAGAGTGTTTTTGTTTACCTGGGGCCTTGGGCCATAATGTAATCTCTACTAACAATGTGATGTGTGGGGATGGGCCTTGGGCCACATGGTACTGGCTTAGCCTCTGGAGGAAGTGGAGACTAAGTTAACCACATGGGTGATGAGGAAGCCACAATAAAAGTTCATGGCACTAAATCTCAGGTGAGGTTTCCTGATTTGGCAATATTCCATGTGTATTTTCACAGACTGTTGCTGGGAGAAGTAGGTACTGTGCACGGGACTCCACTGAGAAAGGACTATTGGAAGCTTCACAGCATTGTGTCTCCTGGGTCCTCCCTGTATGCTTTTTTCCTCTGCTGATTTAATCTCTATTCTTTGACTGTAATTAACGGTACAGACTAGTATAATTGCTATCTGAGTTCTGTGAGTCCTTCCAGCAAATTATTTAACTCAAAGATGGTCTTGGGGACCCTGAGCTTATGGTTGGCATGAGAAGAAGGGTAATTTGGGACTCACGCAGTCTGCATACACTAATAAAGGGAAGGGAATGGACTACGTCATGTTTATTCTTATACATAACCATAACATCTAGCACAGAGTTTAGTATCCATTGTTGAATAATTGCTTAATTCCTTAACACTTTACTGTTTAATTTCTTTCCCAAAATCTACTTCCCGGGCGTATGATATAAAGATAACTACTTAAATAAGGGACAGAGGAGAGTGAAAAGGAAAAATGAAGTAAATGTGCTGAGTGTAAGGAATGCTGCATGATGTAACAACAACCATTCACTGAGACTATACGGGCCACCACGTATGCTGCTAGTCCCTTGCTTGCAGTACCTTCTAATTCTCTTAGCAGCCATTGGAGGTATGATTGCTAACTTTTCCTCCTTCACAAGATGCAAAATGTTTAATCCACTGATACTTTTTTAAAAATCCTCTAACCTCTTATTTTTTTTCTTGCCACCATCCTCTTCCTCCTTGCTGCCTCACAGCATTTCACTGAAAAATTTCTCCAGCAAGTTGATTGCCTCCCTCTTTCCTGCTTCCTTACGTCTCACACATTCCTTCACTTACTGCAACTTACTTATTTCTTCCTTTCTATCAGAATGGTTCTTGTCAAGGTCTACAAGTATCTTCACATTGTCAAATCCATCAAAAGTGCCTCCGTTTTTCTGTCTCACAGTTTACCATGTCTTCCTCCTGTAAATAGTTTCAATGTTACTTGCTGATCCTAATTAGTCTCGTCTGATGACACCTGCTCCTTTACCTAAACTTATTTTTAAATGCTAGCATGACACCCAGGACTTCCTTTGAGGTCCCTTTCTATCTTTATGGTCTTCTTAGGTGATCTCATTCCACTGATTTGCAAACATCTATACTCTGATGATGCCCAAGTTTGTAATACCAGCCTTGATATGCTCCAGGCCCAGAAATCCGTTTCCTCATGCATTCCTCTTGTTGACCCATTGTATACAAGAGTCTACAGACATGGAAGAGGCAGAAGCTCACTGTGCTGGTGCATTTATGACTTGGTGTAGCATCCAAGGGGTATTTTCTTTCCTTATTCTAACCGTCACCCAGAATATTGTGTTCAACTGGAGTCGATAAGAAAACAATGAGTCAAAATAATTTTTTAATAATTAGGGAAGTGTTCATGTATAGCATATATTTATATACATGCATAATGTACAAAGATTTTTTGCAGGATTTCATAATTTTTAAATATTTAGATCCAATTCAGCTTTCTAAAAATCTATGTGACAATCAAGCAAAGTCACCATATTTGATCTCAAACTTAGAATAAAATTCAAGCTCCTTTTAATAGTTTTTGTTGTTTTCAAGTTCAGCCCTTTCTCTGCCCCACCCCCAATCCATATTCTGTCCATACTACCCTCTCTATTTTTTTAATGTTATAGTCTACTCAGGATGGTACTTGCTTTCCCACTGACTAGAATATACTTTTTTTGCTGATCTTGCTCACAGTTAACTTCTTCTCAATCTTCAGGTCTCAACTCAAGTCTTTTCCTGACCCTTGCCCCCACCTTAAGCAGGAGACTCCACTGACCCTGTATCACATGATTTTGCTTTCTTCCTTTATAACACTCTATATAGTCTCTATTTTTATTTTTTTTTTAAAGATTTTACTTACCCATTTGACAGACAGAAATCACAAGTAGGAAGAGAGGCAGGGAGAGAAAGCAAGCTCCCTGCTGAGCAGAGAGCTCGATGTGGGGCTCTATCCCAGGACCCTGAGATCATGATGCAAGCCAAAGGCAGAGGCTTTAACCCACTGAGCCACCCAGATGCCCCTGCAGTCTCTATTTTTAATTGTCTGCCCATTAGAGAATGGTTTTTTTGGTCTGCCTTACTCAGTGCTGTAAGAATAGTTTTTGTTTGTTTGTCTGCCTTACTCAGTGCTATACTTTAGCACTTATAACAGTGTCTGGCCCACTCATAATTAATTTGTCCAATTTATTTGTTTTACCTAGCGCCTGTGCTAGGATTTGAACTTGAGCTGAACTTGACTCCAGAATTCAAGCTCTTAAATACTCTGCTTGACTAATACTTCATCTAAAGCAAATGACAATAGATAGTGAAAGATGACTGGTTGGCATCCATCATGGAAGATTTCTTGGAGAATTATGTGAGTGACTTGGCAAAAACTTAAAGAACATTTCAGAACAGGTGGACACACAGAGGAAATAAACTGGAAAAATTATGAGGGGGATGACAAGGAAATCTTAATTTTAAGCTTAACTGTATTATAATGGAACCGATATTGAACAGACATAACAGAAGTCTGGTGGAAGAGATTAATTCAATCCTAGTTTCTCCCAGTTTCCATGCCAAATTTAAGTTTCTTTTGGAGCTGATGAATGCATTTATACATTTATATGTGTATAGGAGATAAAGCTCCAACTTTGAGAATCAGGTTGGGATTTATAACAGGAAGTGAGAAAGGATCTGTTGGTTGCCACCATTAGTACTCAAAAGTTGTTAAAACCAAAAGCCAGTAACTGGGAATCCTCCTATTTATTCATGTTTGCTTTGAGCTACTCCAATAATATCCAGCATGATTGACACCAGATAGAAAGAGCAATGGGAGTTGGTGACAAGGGTGGGGGCAAAGATTGAGCAAATAAAGTGTTTTTACTTTGCAAATAAATTTAAGCAGTCTCCAAAATGTTTAAGTTTATATATGTTCATCTTGTTTCCAAGAATACGCCACTTTCATTTTGCAGTCTAGTGTTGTTAAATAGGAAAGCCTAAAAAATATAAAAGAAAAAGTATTATTTACTTCACTCAAATGCTTAGAGAAAAATATACTTAGCTGTACCACCCATGATTCACAAATGAAGCTGAGGTCCAACTACAAACTACAACTCCCACTCAGAGATAATGAAGCATGAAATGGCACTTAGAATTACACTGAGAGAAAGTGCCTTTCCAAAAACTCAAGTTAAAAAAAAAAAAGGTATTAAAACATTGAATACACAGCCAGTAAATAATATGTTGTTTATTGGGGTTATTTACCCTCCATTTTATGCGAATTTTTGCTTTACCTAAATGCTACAATATTTCCTAATAATTTCTTAGGGGAACATTTTATTGATAGATTTGATTTAAAATCATTTTCAGAAAGAAATGCATCTGGGCCTGGCGTTTTATTATATCAAGTAACTATTATGGTCAAATTCTAAACACAGATTCCTTTGGTTTATTTGAGTTATCCTCACAAAACGTTTTAGACCTTTCTGCTTCTTGAATGTCATATGTTTTTATGTTGTTTGAATGTGTTTAGTAAAACTTCAATAGTAAAACTTCAGCTGTTCTTTAGTTTTTTTCCCAATGTAATATAAATTTAATCATGATCCATAGATAAACAATTCCTATATACAAAGCCCAAAGGAACTATTCATGGCTCTCTGATCTTAAGTGTTAACCAAGAAAGAAAGAAAGAAAAGAATAAAGGAAGAAAGAAGAAAAATATCTTTATCAAATACTTTATTTTATTCTTAGGTATATCATATTATGCCTAAAAACTAATTTTATTCTTCTTGATTTTGCTGTTACAATGATATATAAATGACATAAACCCATTCGTGAATTTTGCTGATTTAAAGAAATATTTGCATGAGAATAATGCATTTTATATAGTAGAATATAAAAAATTAATAGCGATTTTATTTTTTTCCACTAAATAACAGGAAATGTTTCCAATTATTTTTTAGAGCAGGACATTTGGTACAGATAATGTTGCTATAGCAACTTTAGAACAGACTTAATTTGGGCCACAGTGAGTGCACCCACTTGTTTTAAATTCATCATTCAGTCTAATCTAGCATTTACATGAAGAGCTGCATTTATAAACACTGTAGCAGGAGTGGCTATGTAGAAAGTTGCTTAGGGATATTTTGCCTCAAATTTCTACTTCTATTCATGGAATTTATTAGGAACCTACATCACAGGGTTACCAAGAGCTATAGTGTTTATTAAGAAAAAATAAAATCTGATTCCAATTTTACACAGGATTAAAAGCTTTGAAAACTAATTTAACCTTAATGGATCTCTGAAAATATTTTGACATTGAGATACACTTTACTATTTAGTATTAAGCCTTTATCTTGGAAATCTTGAAAATTGATCTTGGAAAGGAGATATTTACTGTGTTTACCTGAAGAAAGATATTTTAACTTGGTCTGCATTAACTTATTTCTACTGTAATGATACCATGTACCTATTAGAATTTTGCCAGTATTGACACACATTTAGGATCAAGATGGTTTCAGATGGGAATACATGGGGTTTCCCAATTCAAGGAAAACATGCTAAATGTTTTCAGGTTTCAATCTCATGAAGGATAAATCTTTAAGTTATGATTTCAGGTAAGATTTAATCTCTGTTACAACTGAGGTATTACTCTAGAGGCAGCAATATCTTCACACTTTTTTATCTGTACCTAGAATTTGTTTCCTATCCCCTTATGTTACAGGATTCAACTTTCCTCCAGAACACTGGTTCTAGACTGGGCCTTGCTATTTCACATTCTTACTTGTGTATTTCTCACTACTAGACAGAGGGTTCCATGAAGAATACTTTCTTAAACTTGGTGTTTTCTTTCCCCCAAACTGAACCAGCATGTGATATAGAGCAGGTGCTATATACCAATTCAACAAACATTTGCTTAAATTAATCAACATACAGCTCTCAACCACTTATCATGAATTACAAAAGTGTTATGGACTATTTTTATCTGGCCCTTGATCACATATATAACATATGGCATATGTATAACTGAAACGGTACCTGAGAGTACCAGAAAATAAATGTCATCTGTAAAGTGACTAAAACCAGGAAGAACAATAAGTAATGTAAGAGTTTAAAAGACAGCAAGGAAGGTCAGAGAAGGTTTTAAGGAAATGGGAAGATTTGAGCTAACCTTGAAGTATAACTGGGAATTAGGGAAGTAGCCAAGAGTGTGGAAGTTTTCTTCAGAGAAGAGCCAAGAGCAAAAATCAATGGAAATGGATAATTGATGAAAGAACAGTAAATATACAAATGTGGCTGGATCTAAAGCTATCTGAAAGAGAAGAGATTCCTTGAGAATGTTTAAGATTCCAGAGGGTGGGTAAGACTAAGTATCTTTTAAAAATTGACTGTGGAAACTATATAGAAATGTTTTATATTACATACTATAGAGTTCCTGTGTCCCGACTTAAAACTGTTTCTAGTATTTATTATTAATTTAACCTCAGAACGTTTTTAGAACAACAATAAGTAAGGGTCATGACAGAGTAAAATATGAAATATCCAATTCCCTCCCAAATCCACTATCTCCTGATAAGACTGTATTTAACAGACATTTCACATAAGACAGGAAAGCAATGAAACAATGTATTTTAAGAAAAAGTAAATTTAGTTGATATCTCATCTGCCCTGACTTACTGCTATTAGCTCCACGCCTTTAATCATACTCTTTAATTCTTCATTGACATGACAGAAGTATCTAAAACAGCAACAAAAAAGTAACTATTTTATATAAATGAGAATTGAACCAATGATAGAGAAAAGATTTGAAGATCATCCTCATGGTTCAAAAAAATATGACAAAAGGAAGCTCTTAAACTTTGTATTATATAACTATTAGAGCCAAAAAATAAATTTTCTAGAATAAAAATGGGCCACTGATATTTTAAAAAGTCTGAAGTCACCATATATGCTTAAATGTTTAAAAAACAGGGAGAATTTTAAAGAAATAATTAAGAAGAAAAATGGTGAAAGGCCATAAATCTAATTTAATGAGAGGTCAAGATATACAAATTTGTATAAAAGACTATTTCCGAGTAGAAATACTAAATAAACAGTGTGGGAGTCAACTATTACAACAAATGAAGACTGGATTTAGAAAACAATCAAGAATAGAGATTAGAGGGCGCCTGGGTGGCTCAGTGGGTTGGGCCGCTGCCTTCGGCTCAGGTCATGATCTCGGGGTCCTGGGATCGAGTCCCGCATCGGGCTCTCTGCTCAGCAGGGATACTGCTTCCCTCTCTCTCTCTCTCTCTGCCTGCCTCTCTATCTACTTGTGATCTCTCTCTGTCAAATAAAAAAAAAAAAAAAAAATCTTAAAAAAAAAAAAAAAAGAATAGAGATTAGATGTGACAAATGAAATAAATACAAAACCCTAATGTTTAACCTTTAAATCAGTGATCTGGGACGCTAAAACATACTATGGTGGAGAATAAAAGCATGAATAAAAAAAGCATAAAAAACCATGCAGCACATTAACAGAATATTATGATTCAGAATAAAAAATTGCTAATCTTTTGCTAACAGTAAGAAAAATAAAAAATAGGAAACTCATTTTTAATAACATATTAACTCAATTATGAGAACTAAAGGTGATATAAAACGGCATAGATAATCCTATACTCTTGCTTCCCAAGAGCACTGAGAGTTAATGAGATGGCAGATGGTTCTATTTGATACAAAAGGAAGGTAATAAAGCTTCAATGGGAAAGTGTCTTTATTAATAAAGAAATAATGTTTTGTTTAAACATTATAAAACCTAAGCTTGAGTGTGCCTGGTTGGCTCAGTGGGTTAAGTGTCTGACTCTTGGTTTAGGCCCAGGTCCTGACTTCAGGATGGTGAGACTGAGCCTCCCATCAGGCTCTGTGCTCAGTGGGGAGTCTGCTTGAGACTCTCTCTCCCTCTCTCCTTCTGCCCCCCCTTCACTTGTGCTATCTCTCTTTAAAATAAATTCATATTTAAAAAAAAAAACTAGAATGAGGTATATAGAAAATGTAATAATGGTGTGACATACATTAATCACTTACCATATTCTAGGCTCTGTGCTCCATATGTTTAATGTTAACATATTAAACATGGTTACTGCGATACCTCATATGATCATTCGTGTGATCGTGCTCTTTATCAATTCATTGCCTCTCAACTCCCAAATCTACCCTTCATTCTCCGTTATGAAAAAATAGAGCTGAACTCCTCAAATATTTTTCCTTTACAAAATAACACAAGTTGAACTTTGTCAGTAGCAGGGTTGGGGAGGGGCACTGAAGGAGGAAGGAATGTTTCTCTTGCTGGGTCCGGAGTGCTCTCCTTGCCGGGTGCGCCGCACCGTGAGTGTGCCTTCCCTAGCACCTGGCTCCGGCTAGTGCTGCCGCTGCCACCCTGGTGGCCACAGCATTTCCCCAGCACCCAGTCAGTCAGACAGCTTCACAGCCATGCACCTCCCTATGGGACGGCTTTCTCTGGTACCCCCTTAATCCACTCGGCAGCCATTCCACTGTTCTTCCTTGGCTGCTCTAGCTCAGCCCTCAGGCAGTGTCTGCTCCTTCTGACCACCGTTGCTGGGCTCTGTAGAGTTCTGTTTTATTCACTAACTGATCTTTTCCTAACTTCAATCCCCTGGTACAGCTAATAATTTTTTTTTATGTTAAACTCACTCTGTTCAAGTAACTGTGAGGTTTCTGTCTTCCGCTTGGAACCTGACTGATACTGCTTTGATGAGATAGCAATTAGTAAGCCCATTGTATTGATAGAAAAGAGCATAACCTTCCAACGTCATATGGCTAAGAAGTGGGAGGATTGGGATTTGAACCTTGCTTTTTCTAACTTCACAGCTCAAGTTCCTATTTACAACCATGTATAATTAAAAATAGCTCCCCCTTTTATTCTTAGAAGTGTCCCAGTTTATGTGAGAAGTTAGCTGACCACCCTAATTATACTAGTCTATTTCTCCTTCTGTTTAAACCAACAATTCTCAAGCCTTTTAACCTTGTGACACAAATGAGAAGAGTCACGTGTGTGTCACACTCTGTCCAGTTCCTTTAACTCCTTTTCTCACACTCCAGAAAACACATGTCAGCACTTGACTCAAGAGATGTCAATAGGGAGATAATCTTGAACCACCTCTAACTTATTATAAAGGCAAGTCTTCCACATGTTTTGGTACTTTGTCTACTACATCAGTGAGTAATTACTTATGACACCTTGCAGCTGCTCAAGACACTATATGTGCTGAAAAAAAATTAGTTATTCTAATTCATTCACTAAGGAAACATTCTCCTATGTAAACTAAAGTTTCTCAATTGCCTTATGTAATACGGTTCACTATGTACAATATAATAGACAAGTGTTAAAATTCAATGTGTGCATATTAATATACAAAGCATATTTCTTTACTAAGATACTTTAAAAAGTTGATTGTTCTAAGGGTACCAACTTACACTCAAGCTGGACAGTTGTTTTGATCCTTTATCACTACCCGTATTATTAACTTTTTCATGTAAATAGCTCAGAATAGGGATCTAGCAAATGCACACACACAAACCTGAGAAATAAATTTTAAAAAATTCAGTTGGAATTTGCCTTTGCATCTTTGGATAAACTATCAAGCATTTCTCCCAATAAGCCAGGAAGAAAGATTCCTTATTAAATATGCTAAGAATTTCCAAAGCTTTTCTAGGATTATAAATTTTGATTCCTTCTAGCTTTATATCTGATGACAAGGATGTGAAGACCATTGGCATTATACTTCTCTCCAAAGCTTGGAAACCAGGAGGTTCAGAGAAGGATTAGGGTCATTTGAGAATGAGCAAGCATGGCCCATCATCGATGTTTAGGAACGACATAACAAATAGATGTGCTGAGTGGATAGATGAGTACTATTTCTTCCTACTAGTGTCAACTGCAGTTATACAATATGCTCACCTCAGTGTCTTGCTTAGGCTTAAGCGTCTAAAATGTGCAAGTCATTGGCAATTTCAGACTCCCATCTGGAGTGAGGAGAAGCACTTTGAGAATCCAGCCTTATCATCTTAAGGATTGTGTGGCTCATGTGTTTGAGCGGGGATAACACACTGGCACTGGGCCTCACTTCACCAACAGTCTAGCCTTGAACTAGCAGCTGTGACCTATCAGTCTTTGAGGTTTTGCCTACAGGCTTCTTTGGCTTACATGAGCCTCTGCATCTGCTTGCTGCATACTAGTGAGATTTGCCTGCCTTAAGATATTTAATATCTATCACAGAGGCACCAGATGCCTGACAGAAAAGGAATACTAATGAATGCCGTAGAAGCAGGTTCAGGAAAGATTACGAAAATTGTTTACAGAACGCTCAAAATAGATGTGATACTAACTGCTGGCATAGGCTTCATTTGATTGTTTCTAGAAATAAGATACTGTTGTCCGTGTGATGATTTGGTATCATGTGGCAATTTGGAGCCTTTCCAGGTATTACAAGTATTCCAGGTATCCTACTCTTTCCTAGAATCGTAAAACAGTTGATAGGATTGACTATTAACCTGAAGGTTTAGCAGGGTACTTCTAGTTCTCATCTCCACTTCTCAGAAGGAATATTCACTTGAAAAATGTTTTGCGTGTTTGGTCTCGGTGAATGTGCTGATTATAGTGTAAGAGTTTACTTCTATGGTTATGCCACCCCATTTTACAAATATGTGTTTTTGAACACTGGGCCATAATATAATAAAAATAAATATGTATGCAGTTGACAATACACTGGACATGTCTTTTAGAGATACTTGTTTCCAATGGAGTGTGTTTATAAAGATCTTTGCATATTTAGAGCCATTATTCCTGCAAATTACACTCAATACTTTTTAACTGAGATAGAATTGATAATGTAACATGTTAATATCAGGTATACAACATAATGATTTGATATTTGCATATGTTACAAAATGATCACCACATTAAGTCTTGTTAACATCAGTTACCATACAAGCGACAAAATTTTGTGTGTGTGATGAGAACTTTTAGGACAATCAACAATTTTTAAAAGGAAATTGAAATCCATGCCATAGACTGGGTAGAGAATAATAAATTTAAATCATAACAAGAGCTAATGAATTTATCCAAGGCAGTGGGAAGGTACTGAAATAAAATCTTAGTTGGATTTGATTTTTTTAATAGCTTTATAAATCCTTTTCTTTCTCTGTAAATTAATGAGTATGTTCTTGACTACAGACAAATAGCATGAGGGAAACCAGCTGTAAATGCTTCTGTTCTGCCACACTTCTGCTGAGGTGACAAGAGAGAAACCCTCAGCCCATTTGTGACCCCTCAGCCTGAGGCTCAGGCAGTACCGGTTTGTGCTTGTTCAGCTACATCATTGTCAAAGCTAGTCCTGGATGCTCTAAGCTTTTCAGCTAGTAAAAATGTTCAGGGAGAGGATGAAGGGAAATTTTTAGAATACCTAATACCAATAGCACTGGCGTGGAGTTGGGGGCTCCCAGATGTCAGTACTTAAACTGTTGAAGGGGCTGGAAAAAAGCAACAAGCAATTGAGAAGTAATAAAACAAAAAACAAAAAACAAACAAACAAACAAAAAACTTTCAGTAATTACTAGTCTCACTGCCTTGGTTGTAACAGACAAAATATTCTGCATCCCTTTACATACCCTCTGCTCTGTCCCACTCCCCATGAGACAGAGATTAATGCTGCAATACCAAAGAAGGAAAATGTGATTACACCAGATTTTATTGTAATACCATTATCGATTTGTTGCCATAATAATGTAAGATGCACATAGCTTTACTTCGGTAAGTTTTTATTTTTCTACATTTCTCCCTAGAGATTTGAGAGTCTGTATGTCTATAAAATTGCAACCTTGGGTCTGCAATTGGAAATCCCATCTATTGTTCTCACATTACCTTTAATCTGTCTATCCAGGTAGCCATAAACTATCAGGTAATAGAATGTAGTACTATAAATTTTTTATCACCTTGCTACTGTCTTAAGAGTATCTTAATATTTAAGTTGTATCTAGACACACCAAGATTTTTCCTCCATCGTAGTCACTTTTATTTGTGGGATGAAATGTGTTCTGCCGTATTATAGATTTCAAACTTAAACATCCAAAAAGTAATGATGCCAGCCTTCTTCACACTACTGTCTTTAAAATAGAAACATATTTCAGTTAGTCTTGTTAAAACAAAACAAAAAAGCTTTTGAGCTGGTTAGAGCTTTCTATCTTCCCATCACAGATTGCCATTGAAGAGACACACTTTCCTCTAACATTTTTTGCTTATTCCTTTGCTGATGCTAATATATTGTGAATACAATCAAATTTCCTTACAAATTATTACTTAATATGTGGTAAATCCTCCTGAAATATTTCATTTTATATAATAGGAAACATTTGTAACACCAAATACTATTCCTTATCTGCTGTTCTGCTCTCTACCTTCACGCTCTCCCTAGCTGTTCATCTATTCTTACAGCTTTATCTGCTACCTACATGAGGATAGCTTCCAATTTATATTTCTGGCTCACATCTCTTCTTGAGTTCAGACTCCTGTGGTCAACTGTCCAGTTAACATTAGGTGCCCCAGAGGCATCTCACTCCTCACTCATCCAAAGTGAAGTGCATGGTTTCCTTTCAAACCTGCTCTTCCTCCTTTTCCTCATCTCAATAAATGTCATCACTTTTCCATGAAGCTATTTTGATCATCCCCTCATTCCCTGCATCCAATCTGTCAGCAAGTTCTGAGGGTTCCATTCCCCAGGGATATTCCAAATCTATTCACACCTGTCCAGGTTACCACCTGGAGCCTCCTGACTATTCTTCCAATGTCCACGGATGGTGTCCTCTTAGCCATTCCCCATGTGGGAAACAAAGTATTCTCTTAAAATATTTTAGATCATGTCATATCCTAATTTCACTTAAAATAAAATGGAGAACTCTATGTATTATATTTAAAATCAAATCTAGGGGCACCTGGGTAGCTCAGTCGTTTAACTGTGTGCCTTCAGCTCAGGTCCTGATCGCAGGATCCTGGGACCAAGCCCTGCGATGGGGTCCCTTCTCACTGGGGAGCCTGCTTCCTCTCCTTCTGCCTGCTGCTTCCCCTGCTTGTGCGTGTTCTGTCTGTGTGTGTGTGAAATAAATAAATAAAATCTTGAAAAAAATAAAATAATAAACATTTCAAAGCTATTTCAAGGTCTATTACCTTATCTCTGTTCCTTTAGAATTCAAAAATCACCTTAAAGATGTTATTATTTTACTAATCTTTTAAGTGTTTTCTTCTATAACATAGCTCATTTCTTCATACACCAAGTTTGTGGACCACAAACTTCTACTTGGTGTATGAAGAAATGAGCTATGTTATAGAAACTTCACACAAAACCACAAAACTTCAGTGGTTTAATGCAAAAAGAAGTTGTTTCTCCTCTTGTTCCATATCCTAGGCACATCAGTAAGTTTCCCTGCTCCACATAGTCATTCAGGATGCAAACAGACAGAGATCTCACTACCCTACACCTGCATAGTGTCACAATACCTCCCCAATTTCCATTGAAGGAAAAGAGGGAAGTAAGAAATTACTCATACTCTTCCCATAATCCAGAAATAGCATACCATATTTCTGCTCACTTGCCATTGTCCAGAATTAGTGGCATGGCCCTGCCTAACTGTGCAGGGGCCAACAGGTGAACAACACAGCAAACATTTCTCTCTCTGCCACTCCTTCTACACCATCCAGATGATATAACTAGCAATCTTAAAGTGTCTAGAACTTTTTGTTTTTCAATCATTTATGAAGGATGTATGTATATATGGATCAGAAGAATAAACCTTGTTAGAATGTCTATACTGCCCGGAGCCATCTATACTTTCAGTGCCATCCTGGTCAAAATTCCACCAGCATTTTTCAAAAAGCCAGAACAAACAATCCTAAAATTTGTATGGAACCAGAAAAGACCCTGAATTGCTAAGGAAGTGTTGAAAAAGAACCAAAGCGGGGGGCATCACGTTACCTGATTTCAAGCTTTACTACAAAGCTGTGATCACGAAGACAGCATGGTACTGGCACAAAACAGACACATAGACCAGTGGAGCAGAGAGCCCAGAAATGGACCCTCAATGCTATGGTCAAATAATCTTTGACAAAGCAGGAAAAATATACAGTGGAAAAAAGACCGTCTCTTCAATAAATGGTGCTGGGAAAATTGGACAGCTATGTGTGGAAGAATGAAACTCGACCATTCTCTTACACCATACATAAAGATAAACTCGAAATGGATAAAAGACCTCAATGTGAGGGAATCCATCAGAATCCTAAAGGAGAGCATGGGCAGTAACCTCTTCAACATCGCCACAGCAACTTCTTTCAAGATATGTCTCCAAAGGCAAAGGAAACAAAAGCATAAATGAACTTTTGGGACTTCATCAAGATCAAAAGCTTCTGCACAGCAAAGGAAACAATCAACAAAACAAAGAGGCCATCCACGGAATGGGAGAAGATATTCGCAAATGACACTATAGACAAAGGGCTGATATCCAAGATATATAAAGAATTCCTCAAACTCAACACACACAAAACAGACAGTCACATCAAGAAATGGGCAGAAGACATGAACAGACACTTCTCCAAAGAAGACATACAAATGGCTAACAGACACATGAAAAAATGTTTATCATTAGCCATCAGGGAGATTCAAATCAAAACGACATTGAGATACCACCTTACACCAGTTAGAATGGCCAAAATCAACAAGACAGAAAACAACAAGTGTTGGAGAGGATGTGGAGAAAGGGAAACACTCTTACACTGTTGGTGGGAATGCAAGTTGCTGCAGCCACTTTGGAAAACAGTGTGGAGATTCCTTAAGAAATTAAAAGTAGAGCTACCCTAGGACCCTGCAACTGCACTACTGGGTATTTACCCCAAAGATACAGATGTAGTGAAAAGAAGGGCCATATGCACCCCAATGTTCATAGCACTAATGGCCACAGTCGCCAAACTGTGGAAAGAAACAAGATGCCATTCAACAGATGGATGGATAATGAAGATATGGTCCATATATACGATGGAGTATTATGCCTCCATCAGAAAGGATGAATACCCAACTTTTGTATCAACATGGATGGGACTAGAAGAGATTATGCTGAGTGAAATAAGTCAAGCATAGAGTGTCAATTATCATATGATTTTACTTACTTGTGGAGAGTAAGGAATAACACGGAGGACATTGGGAGATGGAGAGGAGAAGTGCGATAGGGGAAATCAGAGGGGGAGACAAACCACAACAGACTGTGTACTCTGAGAAATAAACTCAGGGTTGGGGAGGGGAGTGGGGGGAGGGGGTTGGGTGAGCCTGGTGATGGAGAGCATGTATTGCATGGAACACTGGGTATGGTGTATAAACAATGAATTTTGTAACACTGAAAAAATTTAAATTAAAAATAAAGGATGCATGTATATATATATATATGTGTGCACATAGATATTGGTAAGCTTATGTATGTGGCACTTAGTTCTAATGTAATTTAGTTTAGGAGTGAGCATATTTGGAGACATGAGCAGTTAATATGCACAACACGCATGGAATAAAACCTTGAAAGAGTGTATGTTTTATAACATAATGTGTAAATTAATATAATAAAAGCAGTAATGTGATCACAGGTGGGAGAAATAGAAAAAAGTGAAAAGAATATTTTATTCAGATATAAAAATAAATACTATCTCAAGAATAATTTGTTCTTTTTTTAAGATTTATTAAGTTCATTAGGTACAGAGCAAAGTAGAAAGTGCTCTAAAAGAGAGCACAGCATGTACAAAGTCACAGTGAAATTAAAGAAAAGAGAGCACAGCATGTACAAAGTCACAGTGAAATTAAAGAATTAAAGTGAAATTAAAGGTGTGGGGGCACTTGGGTGACTCAGTCAGTTGAGCATCCAACTCTAGATTTTGGCTCAGGTCATGATCTCAGGGTCATGAGATTAGGCTCTGTGCTCAGCATGGAGTCTGCTTGAGACTCTCTCTCCCACTCCTTCTGCTCATTATGTCTCTAAAATAAATAAATTTTAAAAAATAAAGAATATAGTGTATATCAAATTAACAATTGCCTAGTTTGACCTCATACCCACTGGCAAGGCTGTGAGTGTATATTCCTCTCACACATTACTAGTGTGCAAAGGCAAAAGTACAATCTCTGTAAAGAAGGATTTGGCAACTTCTAGCAAAACTGCATACACATTATTGATTGTAGGCAATTCCTTTTCTAGAAATCTATCCCAAAATTGACACTGGCAAAAATGTGAAAGGACATTATTATGTACAAGGCTATTGATTCCAGCACTATTTTTTATTTTTTTATTTGTTTTTTCCATCACTATTTTTAAAACCAAAAATATGTAAATAACTGTCAACCAAGAGTGCATAAACTATGACTGACTGAATAAACTATGATCCATTTATACAACATAGACTGTGCCCCTGTAAGAGAAATGGAGACTGTCTTTATTTACTGTTAGGGAATATCTCCAGTATATATTTAAGTGAAAAAGTGAAGTGAGGAAGAGTGAGTATAATACACCACCATTTACTTTAGGAGAGTAAGGATATGAATATTTACATTATATAGATTGAACACAAAATTTCCATTTGTAGATTAAAAAGCAGTCACATAATCACAGTGTGATATGGTTCTATTTAATGTATATGCCTATATTTTTTAAAATGAAAGGAAAACAAATGTAAATGGTGTCTTCAAGATACAATGACACATATCCCCATTTCTGCTCAAATAGTCCCCATTTATATTTGTTTCCAAGGTGTAATTGTTACTATAACCCCTTTTCACTCTTGAAAGTGTACCAGTTGGACTAACATTTTATTTTCATATAGGGGAATTAAGGAAAAAGAGGTAGAGAGGACAGGTGGGAAAGAAAAAAATAAGGACAGGAAGGACAGAGAAGTTTGACTTCTTCGAACATATTTTTTTCTCAGTTTAACTTTGAAAGGTAAATATTTTAAATCAAAAGTTAAATAAAATAAATCTAAATGTGTATTCAGTTGGTAGCGTAACTATACAGAAACAATTTAAAGTGACATAAAAATGCAATAATAGTTCCCTACTGGTGGAAAAAAAGATCTACAAACATGTCTTTTATGAATTATGCTATTGTCGATTTTGTTGGTATTATTCTGAGATAGCTTTGTGTGTAGTGCAGAATAAAGCCAATGAATAATTGTACTGATCATTAAGAACCCGGATTTTCAGCATGAGAGAAAAGATGTAAAGATACAAAATCAATAGGTTCAGTAAGTATCCAGTGGCTCTCAATTTGAATTAAAAGTATCAGTGTTAACTCAGGATGTATCTTTAAAAAAAAAAAAAAAAAAATAGGGGCACCTGGGTGGCTCAGTGGGTTAAAAAAAAAAAAAAAAGGACTTGATTTTTTTAGAGCAACTACAGGTTTGTAGTAAAATGGAGTGGAAAGTACAGAGATTTCCTATACACTTTGTCCCCACACATGGATGATATACTCAGTATCACTCACAAGAGTGGTATACAGTTGAGTCTTGAACAGCACCAACTGGAACTGCATGGATCTACTTATACACAGATTTTTTTCAATAAACCCAGTACATTGTTTTCCTTAGGATTATATTAATAACTTTTCTAGCTTACTGTATTATAAGAATAAGTATACAACATGTGTAAAATACCAAATATGTGTTAATCAACTGTTCATGTCATTGGTATGGCTTCCAGTCAACAATAGGCTATTAGTAATTAAATTTTGGGGAAGCCAAAAGTTATATATGAAGGAAAAAAAAAAAAAACTCTTAGAGCCAATACAGAAACTCAAAAATGTTATAGGATACAAAATCTGTTGTATTTCTATACTCTTATAACAAACTACCAGAAAGAGAAATTAAGACACAATCCTACTTATAATTGCATCAAAAAGGCTAAAATACCTATGAATAAATTTAACCAAGGAGGTGAAGACCTGTATATTAAAAACTACAAAATATTGACAAAAGCAACTGAAGAAGACCCAAATAAATGGAAAGATATTTCATGCTCATGGATTGAAGGACTTAATATTGTTAAAATGTCCATACTACTCAAAGCAGTCTATAAATTCAGTGCAACCCATATCAAAATTCCAATGTCATTTTTTACAGTAATAGAACAAACAATGCTAAAATTTTTGTGGAAGTGCAAAAGATCCCAAATAGCCAAAGTGATCTTGAAAAAGAAGAGCATCAGTCCCCTTACTTCAAACTTTATTACACAGCTTTAATAATTAAAACACTATGGTATTGACATAAAAACAGACACAGAGATCAATGGAACAGATAGAGAGCCCAGAAATAAACTACATATATATGGTGAATTAACTTACAACAAAAGAGCCAAGAATAGGCAGGGGGCAAAATACAGTCTTCAGCAAATGTTATTGGGAAAACTGGACAGTCACATGCAAAAGAATGAAACCAGATCACTATTTTATACCATATACAAAAATTACTCAAAATGGAACAAAGAACACAAGGTCTGAGACCATAAAATTCCTGTAAGAAAACATAGGTGGGGAGCTCCTTGACATAGTTCTTGGGGATCTATTGAATCTGACACAAAAGCAAAGCCAACAAAAGGAAAAATAAAGTAGGACTACATCAAAGTAAAAAGCTTCGGCACAGCAAAGAAACCATCAGCAAAATGAAAAGGCAACCTACAGAATGGGAGAAAATATTTGCAAATAATATATCTGATAAGAGGTTAATATCCAAAGTATGTAAAGATTCAATTCAAGGGGAAAAAATCCAGTTAAAAAATGGGCATAAGATCTGAATAGACATTTTTCCAAAGCTGTACAGATGACTAACAAGTAAACGAAAAGATGCTTAATATCACTAATCATCAAGGAAATACAAATCCAAACCACAATGAGCTAACATCTCACACATGCCAGAATAGCTATTACCAAAATTAACAATGACAACAACAACAACAACACGTGTTGGCAAGGATGTAGAGAAAAGAGAACACTTGTGCATTGCTAATGGGAATATAAATTGGCACAGTCACTATGGAAAACAGTATGGAAGATTCTTAAAAAATTAAAAACAGAATTACCATATGACCCAACAATTTTACTTGTGGGTATTTATCCAAAGAAACAAAATCACTAACTTGAAACTAACTTGAAAAATAATTACACCAAGTTTATTACAACATTATTTACAATAGCCAAGATATGGTGACAACTTAAATGTCCATTGATAAATGAATTGATAAAGAAGATATGGTATGTATACATGATGGAATATTATTCACCAATAAAAATGAATGAAATTTTACTATTTGCTACAATATGGTTGGTCCTCAAGGGCATAATGCTAAGTAAAATAATATGAAAAAGACAGACCATATGCTCTCTTTTATACATAAACTCAAAAACAAACAAACAAACAACAAGGTCATAGATAGAACAGACTTGTGGTTGCCAGAGGCAGAGGGTCAGGGAAAGGAGGAATGCATGGAGAAGGTCAATTGATAAAAGAAAAAAAATAATAAATTTAAAGAAAAAGAATAAACCATTAATTCATGATATTAACAAAATAAATATCTATGATCCACTTAATAGATGTGGACAAATGACTTAATAAAATTTAATATCCATCAATGTTAAAAAATCTGCCATCAAAGAGAAAAGCCTTAAATCTAATCAAAGGAATTTATATAAAAAAATCAAAAGTTAACTTCTGACCTAGTTGTAGAACATTATGTATAAGTTCTTCGGACAGTACCTGGTACAAAGTAATTACTACAAAAGAGTTTGCAAAAATTAATTATACAAATCTTTAATTTAGTGTGTCATAACTGCTATAAACAATTACATATCATGAAAATTTATGGTATGATATGTAGTATTTAACTTTTATCTTGGCCAAAATTGCAAGTTCAGTAAATGGTCTTTCTTTTTTCCAGTAAATGTTTCTTTTCCCCACTTTGGGAAAAAAGTAATAAGTGTCTGTTATAAAGCTAACCTCTACCTCATCCCCATAAATCCTACAGCATTCATAACACAAAGAATATACTATGCATATTTTATCCCTTGGTATTTAATACTGGTCTCATGGCATGATTTAGAAATTATTCTCTCAACTTCTATTTTCTGAAGGAGATTGTATAGAACTGGTATAATTTCTTCCTTAAATGTTTGGTAGATTTCACCAGTGAGCCCATCTGGGCCTGGTGCTTTCTCTTTTGGAAGATCATTAATCAATTATTCAGTTTATAATATAGGCCTTTTTAAATGGTCTAGTTCTTCTTGTGTGAGTTTTGACGGATTGTCTTTCAAAGAATTGGTCTAGTTCATCTAGGTTATCAAATTTATAAGCATAGTCTTATAGCTATTCGTAGTATTCCTTTATCATCCTATTAATGTCGATGGGGTATGTAGGGATGTCCACTTTTTCATTTCTGTTATTAGTAATTCATGTCCTCTTTCTTTTTCCTTTGTCTTGCTAAAGGCTTATCAGTTTTACTAATCTCATCAGAGAACCAGTTATTGGTTTTCAGCCTCATTGATTTTCTCTATTGATTTCCTGCTTTTCAATTTCATTAGTTTCTATTCCAATTCTTATTTTTTCTTCTCTTCTGCTTATTTTGAGTTTAATTTGCTCTTCTTTTTCTAGTTTCTTGATATGTTATATCTTCAAAACCATCAAACAAAACTTATTATTTCCTAATTCTATACACTGAAAAAATCTAGAGACAATGACCAATTCAGTAGCTCTGAGCATCCCTAGTGTCCCTACTGTGCTCACTATTACAAATATTTCCTAAAAGGAGCCAAGGATTTTTGGAGAAATAAAGCCTCCAGGTCTAGTGTTGAAAGATCCAGAGTAAGACCAGATTTCTTGTTATACCAGAACGCAAAGAAGCTACTATCGGTGACTACAAGGGCCTTGTTGAGGATTCTGGAAATAAGCTGAATAGGCTCCCTCTAGCAGAGAGGGGAGAATCATGCATTTATTCTGCCTTTCTTTAAATAACTATACTTCAGGGTAATTAGTTTATGACAGGAAGCTTTTCTTTATGGAAGTGTCCCTACCATTAAATAAAATGGTTTTTAGAATTAGAATATTATTTTGCAAACCCTAATTCGTTAATGAATCTGAAAAAATGATCATCAATAGCTAAAATTATACAAGGAATTGCAATCAGATATAACTCCTGTGATGTTACACAACACCATATCTGAAGTAATCTGATAATGCATTTAGATCTAACAATCGATACACAGGAAAAACAGGGGACACCGTAGGAATGCAACAAGCACAATCCAGATAGTGGGAAAGTCTACAAGAAAACTACCTGGGAATAGCCAGTTTCTGGCTGGCTCTGTCAGGAAAGCATGAGACTCTTGACCTTGGGGTCATGAGTTTGAGCCCCACTTTGGGTATAGAGAATACTTTAAAAATAAATAAATAAATAAAATTTTAAAAAAGAAAACTACCTGGTTTTTTTAATGAACAAATATAAGGGGAAAAGAGACAGAAAGGGGGAATCTATAGACTTGAAGAGATGTTAAGAGACAGGTCAAACAATTGCAAAATGTGGGTTTCTTTGGATCTTGATTCCACAAAACAAAATGTATAGAACAAAAAATGTAATCACCTTATAAGCTGATAACCAGAGAAACAGGAATACTAACTGGGTATTTGATTATTGAATTATTGTTTATTTATTTATTTGTGATAGTGATGTTTTGGTTACTTTTTTTTAAGAGCCTACACATTTTCTATTGCCAAAAGAAAGCAAGTACTCTGAGTAACCTTCCTTTGATAGCTATCTGAGGAAGTGGCTACTTTTCTTAAATTGCTATATAAAGACATTGCTTCTGGAAGCCTGTCTCTAAGTAACACTCTCACTTCAAACATTCAGCATAATCTGATCTCAGTAATATAGTTCACAGTTATAACATATAACTATGATTAATGTACTTTGCAAACAAACAAACAAAACATTCAGATACTCTACTGGCAATTCCTAGAGGTCAAAAGAAACAATTTTTTTCTTCTATAGAACATGTGCCTCTCAGTCTTGCTCCATTTTCTCCTCTGGTAGTATCCTCCCTCTAGTGAATGACCCAGAAAGGCAAATGCCAAAAACCGAAGGTTTAACACCGGGACAACCGTGAGCAGTAGATAGTTGTGGTATCACTTTGCAAATAATAACCAAAGAAAAATCCCAAATATCTGAGGTAGTTGAACAAGATTGCCAATTGGAATATAGGAAACTAAGTTTACATACCAGAACGAGGGGGTTACAAATAGGACAAAAGCTGGAACAGGTGTTGAGTAACTCAGTTTGGCTGAGTAGTAAGAATGGAATCTAGGTTAAAGATAGAGTCAGGAGAAACAGATGGAACAAAAGTTGAGCAGTAAGCAATATTGAATAATCAGAACAAGAACAGTGTCAGAACCAGAACCAAAAAAATACTGAAGTTAATTCTCTGAAGAAGCAACAGAGACCAGAAACTCTTGGGCTTGCTATGGAAAACAAAAGAAAACAAAACAAAATTTCCCTGAAGGTACAGGGAAGCACCAGCCAGCAGCTTTTATTCAAAACTTCATTTGCTTAAAAGAACTCCAGTTCCGATCCGCCAGGAAAGCATACACTGTTCACTACACACAATTATACAACATTCATTACACATATTGGCTGTGGAAAAAATTTATAATACCATATCATAAGGTTTAGGTAAAGATTAAATAAAATTAAGTATTTCAAGCACTTAACACAGTATTCCTTAAAGGTTAGCTTTAAAACATTAGCTATGCTAATGGGAGGTTGTGTTTGTAAATTATATCTTATGGAAGGACACTAAATCTTGTCATTTCTATTCCTGTAAGGCCTTTTAATTATTTTTACTTGATATCTTTGCTGATAGGACCTTAGTTTAAGTCACTGTTTCTCAAAGTGTATTCCAGGGAACCCTGGTGGTCTCCAAGACTCTTTCAAGGGGTCATGGGGTCAAAATGACTTCATAATAATATAAGATATTATTTGCCTGTTTTACTCTCACTGTCTTCCAAATATTCAGCAGAATTTTCCAGAAGCTGCATGACATGTGGTGACAGCATTAGTCTAATGACTAACAGCACATGTGTTTGTATGCTCTTGTGCTTGAAAATTTCCTCACTTTTTATTTCTAATATGGTAAAGATCAGTAGATATAACCCAGATAACCCTAAGTTGTTTGAGGTCATCAATGATTTTTAAGAGTGTAAAGGGGTCTTAAAACCCAAAAGATTGAGAACTATTGCTTTAAGCCATCACTTGTTGCCTTAACTTCTTAATGTATCCCTACATTTTTCTAATTTCTTCAAAGTGCTCATTCAAAAATACAAATATGACTATATTAGATCTCTGTTTAAAATTTTTATATCTTCTATAACCTATCACAGTAGCGTGATAGAACAAACTAGCCTTTGGTTTCACCTAGGGCTGAATTCAAATTCCATGTCTGTCAGATCCTGCTGATAGACCCCCAGGAACAATTGCTCTTTCTTCACGTTTGTAATAAAAATCTCTGAATTTGAGCTTAGCACATGACACTACCTTTGGAAACAACTTTCTTAAGTTCTTAAGATGAGTGTGGTCATATGACAGTGGCCACTGGGAGATGAGCAGAAGTGGTATATATATATGAAACTCCTAGGTCAAGCTATCTAAAAAAGAAAGCTGGTTTCCTTCCATTTTTCCCTCTCTCCTGCAAGCTTCAAAAAGGAGCGTAGACAGCCTGCCTTTGTTCATGTTTAGCATCTGTCCAACCTGTGGTTGCTTTCTGCTTTAGAATGTAAGCTCCTTGAGGGCTGAATCAACCCGTTAACCCTTTGCGTTCACTGTTCCATACCTGATACTTGGCTGTGTGTTTGACACATGGATCCCTTGGATACATTGTGTTGACTAAAGTAAGCTCAGATGTTTACATTCCAGTCCTTGATTTGTATTTTTTCTTCAAGTGTAATTTGAGACTATCAATAAAGAGAAACATTAACTTTAAAAAAAAAAAAAAAAAGGAGCGTAGAGTATGCTCAGCCAGCTTTAGCCATATGGGTGAAGACGATACATACTACTTCACATTGTCTGCCCAAGTCTGTATTTTTTCATGGGAAAAAAATTAACCTCTATCTTGAATTAGTTTGACTGAGGAGGCAGAGACTTGGGCTAAACCTCAATCAACCGCCCGCATGAACTAGATCCCTGAGGTAAATGTGTTTAAAAGGCTCTATCTAGATATTTTTAGGTTCCTACACCAGTTTCCCATTAACCTGGGCCTTCTCTGAACAGTCTTTCATTTTTTTATTTAATCTTTCATTTACTATTAATGAAGTATGCTCGGCACTGTGCACAATAGTATAACAATATTTCATCACCATTCAATCAATATGTCCATCAATAATGTGAGATCCAAAATGGAAAAAAAAAATAAGAAGAATAAAATGGTGTCCTGATAGAGCAAAGCGACAGGAACTCAGAGGATCAATACCCTGGAACCCAGTCACATGGTTTCTGGGTTTGTCCACAAGTAGCCAGGACTTCAATAAATGACAGGGTTTTTTATTTATTAGAGAAGGACAATTAAGAAGAAAGTGGCTTAATTGGTGAAATAAGGAGTGCGAGCTGTGCAGAGGGGTACCCATGTGTGACTAAAGTAACATAGGCACATTTATCATCAAGCCTGGGCTATTCTAGAATCCAGGGCAAGACTGAAGTATGCAAATAGGAGGCAAGTGATCCAAGCTCATCAAGAGCTGTGGAGGCCAATTACAGAAGAAAGCTTCTACCGTAACAGAAGATATGTATAGGACGTTAGAATTATACCTTTTGTAGACGTGCTTTTCCACGTGAAAGAAATACATGTTTTCCATGTCTTTGGTTTAAAATGGAAATATGGCCCATTTGGAGAAGGGCGGTGTTATTATTACATTTTTACTAAAAATAATTTCTCATTTTATATTCTTTTTAGGCCAAACCGAATGAAATTGCTGCTTTTGTGGATCAAACATGGAATTAAAGACTCACACAACTGCAGAAAGGTAGGAGTGAAGGCCAGGAAGGCCTCTTTGGGGAAATCTGAATATGCAAGAATTGTAGGAAAACTGCCACCAAAGGTCTCAGATATCCATAGCATCAAAGTGGCTGATACGCAGGATATCAAAAACCTTACCTCTCATCTACCTAGGGTCTGTCTAAAGCTAGAGGATATGGCTTTTGCTTTTCTTCTTCCTTACAAATCTCATGCAAGTACTTCTCATTTGTATTTCTGCCTAGAATCCTGCTGGCAGGAAAGTCTGCAGAATGTAGTGTATAGGTTTTATCCCTCTCCGGGGCGTGGGAAACCCGGAAGGGTGTGAGCTTATGGTGATGTAATTTTTATCAATTAGAGTAGGGGCAGAGTTTCTGGGGAAAATAAATAACAGTTCAAAGCAGGCAGAGAAGGTATCAACTCTATTTTTCTTTCAGGTGGTTCTTTTCCCTTTGCTCTTCTGCTTCTGTGATGGATGAATGGAGATACCCTTGATGTGTGTGTATACTTACAATATGATCCACAAAAGAAAGACTCTGAGAATTATGTTTCTATTAGCCTCTTTACCTTCCTTCATTCAAGGAATCAAAGTCACATTTACAGGTTTTAAAGGGGAGAGGTGGAATTGTTTGAAAATGTGAAACACATTTACCAGGAAGGAGAGTTATCCGGGATTCTATGGTATTAAATTAAATACATTCTTTATTCATTAACGTCCATTTAAAATAGAAATCAATGTGTAATTGTTAATTAATTTTCATTTGGTAAAGATGTCCCAAACTCACTAGTTCAGCTTCTCAGATTGGTTATTTAAGAAACCAGTAACACATCTAAGCCATGGGGCTTTCATTGTAATTGCATCTGATTCCTGGACATTATATTAATCCTGGATATTAGTGTAATAATAGCCACTGATATACTTTTCATCTGTATTTTTGTAATAGCATGTATCCATGGAAGACACCAAATTGGTCATAATAGAAAGTTGGTTTTTTTAAAGTATATTTTAAAGGGGTAATTCCTTATGACTGGACTGCAATAGTTGATACTGTAAAATTGTATCATTTTTTTCAATAAGTCAGTGTTAATCCATCTGGCAATCTGTTTAAGTCCGGTATGGTGGTCGGTCATTAGAGCTGTTAATAGTCTAGTGTCTCACACGTTGTTCTTTCAAATAAACCTATAGAGATATAAATTTTAGGGGAATTATCTGTGAAATAGCTTAGTGTTTTTTGAAATTATAAAATTAGTCATAGAGGTATTTGATACAATGTTCAAGATTTTTTAAAATGAGTAAAATTACTTAGGAGAAATACCAGTGTTCCTCTCTTCCGACTACTTTCTTTACTTTTTTCCTGACTGTAAATATTCAGGCCCAATGTACAAAATATATTTTAAAAATGGAAAATTCAAACCATATATATTCTACTATCTAGAAACATCACCATTTAAAAAATATATCCTCCCTTTTTTTCATTTATCTGTGTGTAAGAGTAGATATTTGTGTCAAGTGTGCACATGTGAGTAAGGACATAAGTATATGTTAAGTATATGTTCTCTGCAAGAATTCAAGTTAGGAACATACTGTATTTTGTTTACCATTTAAACATAGGCGACATCACCAGCATTTAGTGTTGGAAAATGAAATCTGAGGGCAAATTGATTTTTTACTGCTTTGGGAGTTGTTGAGATGGTGGATTACTAAAATAGATTTTCAGATGTTAAATCAGCCTTGCATCCTTGGAAAAAACCTACTTGATCATGGTGTAATACTTTTTAGATATTTCTGCGTTCTGTTCGCTAATATTTTGTTAAAGATTTTTGTGCTTACATGAGGAACATGGGTCTATAGTTTTGCTTTGTTTGGTTTTATACTGTCTTTGCCTGAATTTGATGTGATGTAATTACTGGCCTCATAAAACAAATTAAGCAGTGTTTCCTCCTCTTCTGCATTCTGAAAAAGGTTGTGTAGAATTCATGTTAATTCTTGTTTAAATATTTAATAGAATTCTCTGGTGATTCCATTTTATCCTGGCAATACCTTTTTCAGGAGCTTTTAAATTATGAATTAAATTTATTTAATGGTTATATGGCTATTTGAATTATTTCATATTTGTTGAATTTTGGCAGTTTGTGGGTTGTTTTTTTTTTAAGACTTTATTTATTTATTTGACAGACAGAGATCACAAGTAGGCAGAGAGGCAGGCAGAGAGAGAGGGGGAAGCAGGCTTCCCACTGAGCACAGAGCCCGATGCAGGGCTCGATTCCAGGACCCTAGCCCCAGGACCCTGAGATCATGACCAGAGCTGAAGGCAGGGGCTTAACCCACTGAGCCACCCAGCTACCCCTAGTTTGTGGTTTTCAAAGAATTGGTCTATTTCTTCTAGGTTG
Source organism: Meles meles (assembly GCF_922984935.1). Taxonomy (NCBI): domain Eukaryota; kingdom Metazoa; phylum Chordata; class Mammalia; order Carnivora; family Mustelidae; genus Meles; species Meles meles. The sequence continues at coordinate 76,764,213 of NC_060074.1, forward strand.
TTGAGTTAATGAGAGTAAAATTATTCACAGTATTCCTTTATTATCTTTTTAATGGCTGTAGGAATCTGTAGTGATTTTTTTTTTTTTTTTGTATCAGGTAAATTTTACGAAAGTACAATACACAGCATAGTTTGATGAGTTTTGACAAAGACATACACCCATATAATGTTCACCCAAATCAAGAGGAAGAATATTTCCACCAGTCTGGAAAGTTCCCTTGACCTCCATGTCAGTCAATCAGCTGTACTCTAGAGGAAACAATTGCTACTGTTTCTATCATTCTAGAACAAGGGTTAGCAAACTACAGCTCACACTAGTTAAATATGTTCTACCTCTTGTTTGTGCAAATAGGTTTTATTGGAATAAATTCACACACACACACTTTTTTTTTTTTTTTTTTGTATTTTATACTACTGCTTTCATGGCTCAAGTGCAGAATTGAGTAGTTGAGATGCAGACATTATGGTCCATACTTGGACAGTCCATATTTTTATGGATTTTTTCAGTAATCCTGCAGAGACCCAGCCTCCTGAGCAATGAAAAATTGGCATGGCTGTAAAGATAGAGAATACCTTCTTTTGTTCCCTAGGAACATTTGCTGGTCACATTTGAAGGGTATATATTTACATTGCAAAGGGAAACGAAATTGAGAGCTGTTTGTTTTCATTTCAAAGGATTGTAAACTAGAAACATTCCTCTTTTATTCCTAGTCAAGATTTATGTACCTTAGGGAGGTAAGATTTATGTCCTTCAGGAGTGGAGGGCGGCTGTGTAGCAGTTTCTGTATAAACTCTCAGATTCATAATTATAGGATTCCTCTCCTGTGATACAGAAACCTCCTTTTTGTATTACAGGCCTAACTTTTGGCTTTCATCGCATTACTCTAAAAGGAATAGGATTGGGGGGCAGGGGGGAAAGAGGAAATTATGCATTTATGCTGCTGTAAGTAATAGTATTTTCCTTTGATCCAGAAACTTCTTGTTTGCTTTCTGGGCAAAAACAAATGAGTATACATACTAAAAATTTATCAGCGCAAAGCCTTAAATATTTAATATTGGGCCCTTTACAGAAAAAGTTTCCTAACCTCTGTTGTAGGGTAGTATTACTGTTCTTGAACTGAAATACATGCAATTATAAGTATATACTCTGCCTGGTTTCTTTTGCTCAGCATAATATTTTAGAGATATATCCATATTGTTGTGTGTATCAGTAGCTATTTTAATTTCTAAGTAAATTCCATTAGGTGGCTATTCCACAGTTAGTTAATGATTTCCTATTGATGAACATTTGAGTCATTTTGAGTTTTTAGTTATTATGAATAAAGTTATTCTGAACATTCTTATAGAAGTCTTCATACTCTACACCTAAAGGAGCTGGAGAAAGAACAAGAAAGAAACCCTAAACCCAGCATGAGAAGAGAATCATAAAGATCAGAGCAGAAATCAATGAAATAGAAACCAAAAAACAATAGAACAAATCAATGAAACTAGGAGCTGGTTCTTTGAAAGAATTAATAAGATTGATAAATCCCTGGCCGGACTTATCAAAAAGAAAAGAGAAAGGACCCAAATAAAATCATGAATGAAAGAGGAGAGATCACAACTAACACCAAAGAAATACAGACAATTATAAGAACATACTATGAGCAACTCTATGCCAACAAATTTGACAATATGGAAGAAATGGATGCATTCCTAGAGACATATAAACTACCACAACTGAACCAGGAAGAAATAGAAAACCTGAACAGGCCCATAACCAGTAAGGAGATTGAAACAGTCATCAAAAATCTCCAAACAAAAGCCCAGGGCCAGATGGCTTCCCAGGGGAATTCTACTAAACATTTAAAGAAGAACTCATTCCTATTCTCCTGAAACTGTCCCAAAAAATAGAAATGGAAGAAAACTTCCAGACTCATTTTATGAGGCCAGCATCACCTTGATCCCAAAACCAGACAAGGATCCCACCAAAAAAGAGAACTACAGACCAATATCCTTGATGAACACAGATGCAAAAATTCTCACCAAAATACTAGCCAATAGGATTCAACAGTACATTAAAAGGATGATTCACCATGACCAAGTAGGATTTATTCCAGGGCTGCAAGGTTGGTTCAACATCCGCAAATCAATCAATGTGATACAACACATTAATAAAAGAAAGAACAAGAACCATATGATACTCTCAATAGATGCTGAAAAAGCACTTGACAAAGTACAGCATCCCTTCCTGATCAAAACTCTTCAAAGTGTAGGGATAGAGGGCACATACCTCAATATTATCAAAGCCATCTATGAAAAACCCATCGCAAATATCATTCTCAATGGAGAAAAACTGAAAGCTTTTCCATTAAGGTCAGGAACACGGCAGGGATGTCTGTTATCACCACTGCTATTCAACATAATACTAGAAGTCTTAGCCTCAGCAATCAGACAACAAAAAGAAATTAAAGGCATGCAAATCAGCAAAGAAGAAGTCAAACTATCACTCTTTGCAGATGATATGATACTATATGTGGAAAACCCAAAAGACTCCACTCCAAAACTGCTAGAACTTGTACAGGAATTCAGTCAAGTGTCAGGATATAAAAGCAATGCACAGAAATCAGTTGCATTTCTCTACACCAACAACAAGACAGAAGAAAGAGAAATTAAGGAGTCAATCCCATTTACAATTGCACCCAAAACTATAAGATACCTAGGAATAAACCTAACCAAAGAGGCTAAGAATCTATATGCAGAAAACTATAAAGTACTCATGAAAGAAATTGAGGAAGACACAAAGGAATGGAAAAATGTTCCATGCTCCTGGATTGGAAGAATAAATATTGTGAAAATGTCTATGCTACCTAAAGCAATCTACACATTTAATGCAATCCCTATCAAAATACCATCCATTTTTTTTCAAAGAAATGGAACAAATAATCCTAAAATTTATATGGAACCAGAAAAGACCTCGAATAGCCAAAGGAATATTGAAAAAGAAAGCCAAAGTTGGTGGCATCACAATTCCGGACTTCAAGCTCTATTACAAAGCTGTCATCATCAAGACAGTATGGTACTGGCACAAAAACAGACACATAGATCAATGGAACAGAATAGAGAGCCCAGAAATAGACCCTCAACTCTATGGTCAACTAATCTTCAACAAAGCAGGAAAGAATGTCCAATGGAAAAAAGACAGCCTCTTCAATAAATGGTGCTGGGAAAATTGGACAGCCACATGCAGAAAAATGAAATTGGACCACTTCCTTACACCACACACAAAAATAGACTCAAGATGGATGAAGGACCTCAATGTGAGAAAGGAATCCATCAAAATCCTTGAGGAGAACACAGGCAGCAACCTCTTCGACTTCAGCCGCAGCAACATCTTCCTAGGAACATCGGCAAAGGCAAGGGAAGCAAGGGCAAAAATGAACTATTGGGATTTCATCAAGATCAAAAGCTTCTGCACAGCAAAGGAAACAGTTAACAAAACCAAAAGACAACTGACAGAATGGGAGAAGATATTTGCAAACGACATATCAGATAAAGGGGTAGTATCCAAAATCTATAAAGAACTTAGCAAACTCAACACCCAAAGAACAAACAATCCAATCAAGAAATGGGCAGAGAACATGAACAGACATTTCTGCAATGAAGACATCCAGATGGCCAACAGACATATGAAAAAGTGCTCCACATCACTCGGCATCAGGGAATACAAATCAAAATCACAATGAGATATCACCTCACACCAGTCAGAATGGCTAAAATTAACAAGTCAGGAAATGAGAGATGCTGGCGAGGATGTGGAGAAAGGAGAACCCTCCTACACTGTTGGTGGGAATGCAAACTGGTGCAACCACTCTGGAAAACAGCATGGAGGTTCCTCAAAATGTTGAAAATAGAACTACCCTATGACCCAGCAATTGCACTACTGGGTATTTACCCTAAAGATACAAACGTAGTGATCCGAAGGGGCACGTGTACCCGAATGTTTATAGCAGCAATGTCTACAATAGCCAAACTATGGAAAGAACCTGGATGTCCATCAGCAGATGAATGGATAAAGAAGAGGTGGCATATACACACAATGGAATACTATGCAGCCATCAAAAGAAATGAAATCTTGCCATTTGTGATGACGTGGATGGAACTAGAGGGTATCATGCTTAGTGAAATAAGTCAATCAGAGAAAGACAACTATCATATGATCTCCCTGATATGAGGATGTGGAGATGCAACATGGGGGGTTAGGGGGATAGGAGAAGAATAAATGAAACAAGATGGGATTGGGAGGGAGATAAACCATAAGTGACTCTTAATCTCACAAAACAAACTGAGGGTTGCTGGGGGGAGAGGGGGTTGGGAGAGGGGGAGGGGAGTTATGGACATTAGGGAGTGTATGTCCTATGGAGAGTGCTGTGAAGTGTGTAAACCTGGTGATTCAACAGACCTGTACCCCTGGGGATAAAAATACATTATATGTTTATAAAAAAATAAGAAATAAATTAAAAAATTAAAAAAAAGACGTATTCGTGGGCATATGCTTCAATTATAGGGGGTATAATTTCTGAGTTACAGTAAAGATGTATGTATAATTTTATTAAAAATCCTCATTTGCCAAAAGTGATTATATCATTTAATGCTGTCAATGTATTAGATTTCCAGTTGATCCAAATTGTCATCAGTACTTAGTACAATCAACCTTTTTAATTTAAACCATTCTATGGACATAAAGTAGTACCTTCTTAAGGTTTTCATTACATTATTTTGTTTACGAATGACATTGGACTCCTTCTTATGTGCTTGTTAGCCAATCATAAATCTTTTGTGAATTGTCTGTTGAAGTGACTTACTATTTTAAATTTTATATTCATATTATTATATGTGTGTTGTATATATAATAATATTTATATTATATCTTTTATATTTTGGATGAAAGTCATTTATCAGATATATATATTGTGAATATCTCTCCCCAATCTTGCCTTTTCATTTTCTTATGAGTACTTTTTGATGAGAAGTTTTTCATTTTGGTAAAGTCTTATTTATCTGTTTATTCTTTTGTGGTTAATGATTTCTGTGTCCAAAGACATCTTTGCTTATTCTTCAGTTAAGAAGATATTCTCTTGTGTTTCTTTCAGAGCTGTATCCTTTTAAATGTTACATTTAGGTCTCTGAGCTACTTTGAATTAACTTTTATATATAGTGGAAGAATGTCAAGGTTTTGTTTGTTTTGTTTTGCTTTGTTTTTCAGTAGATTGTCCCATTTTTCCAGCAACATTTGCTGAATATATTTTCCTGCTTAATTTCGTTGGTACCTTTATCAGAATGGAATTTACCACGTGTAGGTGAATCAATCACTGAACTGTGTTCTGTCTGCTGATTTGTCTTTTCTTATGTTAATAGTAGACTCATTTAATATTTGTGGATTTATGGTATATCTCAAAATCAAATTGTCTTCCAACTATTTTTCTTCTTCATTATTTTCTTGGCTATTCTAGTTCTTCCACATTTCCATGTGAATTTTAGAATCAGCTTGTCTATTTCTACAAAATAGTGTGCTGGGATTTTGACTGAATCTACAGATAAACTTGGAGATTCTTAAAATCTAGGAATTCTGAGTTTTTTCAATCTTATTAACATAATATGTCTATTTATATAGACCCTCTTTAGTTTCTCTAGTAATAATAGTTTTCATTATGCAAGTCTTAATAACCCTTTAATTAAACTTATTCCTAAGAGTTTAATAAGAAATTTTTTACTGCTTCCCCTCCCCCCAAATGGTCATTGCTAAAATGTAGAAGCACTAGTTATTTTTGTAAATGGACTTTGTCTGATGCAGCCTTGCTAAACTCACTTATCAGTTCCAAAATTTGTTTATAGTTTCATCTGGATTTTCTCTGTACATATCTTCTACAAATAAAAACAGTTTTACTTTATTCTTTCAAAACAAAACTATATGCCTGGATTCAGCTCACAGGTCACCAAATTGACACCTTTAGGAGTCTAAACTCTTCACAGTTTAGGTTAAAAAAAACTGAGTTCCAAGAAATTATATGCTTAATTAATAAATAGCTGAGCCAAGAAAATGGTCCTATGATTCATAGGCCAGGAATCTCTCTGTGACCAAACTCCCATTATGTGAATGTAGGACAGATCTCAGAGTAAATGTCTCACTTCTATTCTTGGCCAAGTTATGTTTAGCTACCTTTCCAAAGCGGTTCCAATCCTAGGGTGCTCCTCAGAAGCGTCTGTTCCCCCTGTACTCAAAAGTTATGAAAAGGATGTTTTTCCTCAATTCTTATAAATATTTTTCTTTATTCTTGGAATTTAAGACAGTCACAGAATATCTACAGGTGTGAGCCTCTCCATTCTGCCCCAAACTAGCCCATAATGTTTAGTCCACATCTGTAAATATCTTTTTTTAAAGATTTATTTATTTAAGAGCAAAAGAGGCAGGCGCTGGGGAGGCAGGGATGCCCATGTACCCAAGCATGAGTGAGGGGAGGGGCAGATGGAGAGACTTCTCAAGCAGATTCCCTGCTGAGTGTGGAGCCCTCCTGGTCTGGTGATCCCATGACCCATGAGGTCACAACCTGAGTAGAAAACAAGAGTGGGATGTCTAACCAACTGAGTCACCCAGGTGCACCTACATCTGTAATTCTTATTTTAGCTCAAGAACTTTTCTTTGCTTGTTAATTTTTGTTAATGTTCCTTTAATTGTTGGATTTCAGTTCTTGCTAGCTACTTTTTTTTTTTACGATTTTATTTATTTATTAGAGAAAGAGTGAGAGAGAGAGAGAGCACAAGAGGGGGAGGAGTACAGGGAGAGGGAGAAGAAGATTCCTCACTGAGCAGGGAGCCTGATGGGGGGAATCAGTCTGGGTGCTCCACGATCATGACCTGAGCCAAAGACATACACTTAACTGACTGAGCCACCAGGTGCCCCTCTTGCTAGCTATTTCATTCATTATTCATTCATTCATTCATTCATTCATTCATTCCAAATATATTTAACCTATAAATTACTGGCACTCTAGTAGATTATAAATCTAGTAGATTATAATCTAGTAGATTATAAAGTGTCAGCAAAAACATGTCCATATCATGCCCTTATGATACTTAAAGGTGAGTGAGGGGACCACTGTTCGGTTTTGTGCATAGTTCAAATTCTCAGTTTCCTAAGCTTTTGGTCAGAGAATAGAAAATAAATAAAATACCTCTTTCTTTTCCTACTACTTTTTTCCCCCCAAGCAGGTGATTTTGCTGGGTCATAGAGGCAAAGTATATGCTGACCATTAATCGCATACTTAGTGAATCTTATCCCAAGTTCTATAAAGAACATGACCGGCAGCATTGTTTATTTGTTTGTTTGTTTTTTGGGTTTGTTTTGTTTTAGTATTATTGAGAGTTTCTATCTCTTGTTAGTGGGAAATCAAGAGAAGATATATCAAAACCTATGAGACAGACATTTTAAAACAGAATTCATAATGACTTAATGTAATCAATTTATTTTCCTAAATATTGTTCCTAATTTTTTAAAAAGATTTCATTTATTTATTTGACACAGAGAGAGATCATAAGTAGGGGGAGTGGCCGGCAGAGGGAGAGGGAGAAGCAAGCTCCCAGCCTAGCAAGGTATCTGATTCAGGATTCAATCCCAGGATCCTGGGATCATGACCTGAGCTTAAAGCAAATACTTAATGGAATGAGCCACCCAGGCACCCCTATTTTTCCTAATTTCTAATGTTTTCTAATATCTTTTATTAGATTTTATTTTTAAGTTGTTGGAAATGAATGTCTCATTATTCAAACCAGTTATTCTTCTTGAACTATTTTGGAATGTAAGGGGTTTTTTTGTTTTTGTTTTTTAAATAATCCACTCTTCTTTAACTATGACTATCAATATTTCTAATTTTAAAACACAAAAAATTGCTCTGTGACGGAAAATAGCTTAAACTAAGAAAATTATTGGCGGAAGAAGTTATAAAAGTCAGAAGTCTTTATACAGAGTCACTTAGCATTGGATTTTCTGCTAATTCTCTTTAGTGAGTACTTATTTCCTGTTGGTAAGTTTTATGCTCATTTTTTTAAATTACAAAATAATTGCTGCTTCTATAGATAGGTTTGAACTCTAGGTGAAAATGTTTTGTGCATCAGTTTCAAGTCTTTTTGGCAGGCTTCTCTTCATTTTAGTACTAAAATGGATATATTATTTGCAAAAATATTATATACAGATTACTGTGTGTAGTCCATTTATTCTTTTTCAGATTACATATTTCTCCCTTGGTTCTGGAATCATTAATGTGACAAAAGATATGTACAGGAAAGAATGATTAATTTGCTTTTGTTCTAAGTACCAGAATCCTCTGTGCTAATGCAGTCACTGCTTTAATCTATTGGTAGCTCACCATCAGCGATGGTAAGGTGAAAGAAACCTCCTCTGTCAAAGAAGTCTGACCTGAAGTTCTACATCATCTAGGAAAAGTGGAGCATTATCTTGAATTTTAGTTAGCAGGAGAAAAAAAAAATGAGAGAGAGAAAGAGAATAATTTGATGTAGTTTGATGCTAAAGATGACTGTGTCTGAGAATCTGCTCACAGTGGAAGAACAGATCACAAATTTCAGCATTTAAAGAAAGAGTTTATTAATTACACACACACACACCCAAAAAACCCGTCTGGTTTCTCTAATTTTTTATATCTTTCTGGTAACTGGTTTCTGATTTACCTGAAGAAAGGGAGCATAATCTAAGGTACCACTCTTTAACCAATGAGTTTGGATATTTGTGTATGTAAAGAAAAACCTGAGGTCTCAAAGTATTCCTAGATTTTTTTCTTTTTTTGAGATTTTATTTATTTATTTGACAGAGAGAGATCGCAAGTAGGCAGAGAGGCAGGCAGAGTGAGGGGGGGAAGCAGGCTCTCCGCTGAGCAGAGAGCCCCATGTGGGGCTCGATTCCAAGACCCCCAGATCACGACCCGAGCCAAATGCAGAGGCTTTAACCACTGAGCCACCCAGGCGCCCCAGTATTCCTAGATTTTTCATTTCTCCTTGTTGACTTACTTCAGGGTTTCATTTCTTTCTTTCTTTCTATTTTTAAGATTTTTTTATTCATTTAGGGGTACCTGGGTGGCTCAGTGGGTAAGCCTCTGCCTTCAGCTCAGGTCATGGTCTCAGGGTCCCGAGATTGAGCCCTGCATCGGGCTCTCTGCTTGGCAGGGAGCCTGCTTCCCTCTCTCTCTCCACCTGCCCCCTGCCTACTTGTGGTATCTCTCTCTCTCTCTCTGTCAAATAAATAAAATCTTTTTTAAAAAAAAGATTTTTTATTCATTTATTTGAGAGAGAGAGACTAAAAGAGAGAGAATGAGATGAGGGAGGGCCAGAGGGAGAAGCAGACTCCCCATTGAGCAGGGAGCCTGATGTGGGACCCAATCCTGGGATTCCAGGATCCTCATCTGAGCCAAAGGCAGACGTCTAACCGACTGAGCCACTGAGGTGCCCTAGGATTTCAAACTTATATTCTTATAGGGCCCAGGTAGGTAATGAAAAGTCTTGATTTCGGCTTGGTTTAAAACACGAGGGATTTGCTAGTCTTAGAGATTATGAGCCCTACCTAAAGGCCCTCAAACCCTGTACATTGTTTTTAGACAAACTCAACCCTTTGGAGAGGGTGAAGGGATATAAGCAAAATTCAGTCATGAAGATACCAGTTTCTTGCCCTTCTCCAGGTATCTGACACTAAATAGCTTCTCTTTAATTCTTTGAATAGCTTTGGGAATGAACTATCACTGTCCCCATTTCATCAAGAGAGACCAAGAACATGTGTATGCATTTAAATAAAGGCGTCCATTTGTACTTGTATGGATTATTATTATACGTGTAGCTACATTGAAGGTAGCAAAAATGACATCAAATCTAAAGACAGTCAAATGGGACTTCAATATTAGCTCTGCCACCAATGCATACATAATATGACAAACTCACTTAGCCCCTCTTTGCCTCATTTTTCATCAGTAGAATTGGGGTTTGTCATACTTTTTAAGAATTTAGAGAGCCACAGCATATGAAAATACATGGTAAACGTAAAAGATCAAGAGCAAACCAAAGTAGGCGTTAACTTTCACATGGTAGCAACCTCCAAGACTATACAGAGACAACATGGTGGAGGGTGGGGAGATGGGTAGCTATAGAACTATATTAGGCAGAATGAAGATTTTCCAAAGATGTCCCCATCCAAATCCCCAGAACCTGAACACATTGTAGTACAAGGCAGAGGAATTAAGGTCACACATGGAATGAGAGTCGCTAATCAGCTGTCCTCCAGATGGGGAGATTTATCCTATAATCATATGGTCTTTAAAAGGGGTGGGGAGGGACAAACCCATTCAGAGTCAGAGAAGATGTAGCCATAGGAGATTGGAGTAATGCAGTGTGAGAAGGACTCAACTTGACTCCACTGCCAGGAAATGCAGGCCGTCTCCAGAAGGTGGAAGGGTCAGGCAAACACATTCTCCCCTAGAGCTTCCATAAAGTAATGCAGCTCTGCTGGTGCCTTGATTTCAGTGTGGCTCATTTCAGGACTTTGGCCTCCAGGAATAAAGAAGATAATAAATAAATGTTTTTAAGCCACCAAGATTGTAATAACTTGTTACAGCAGCAATAGGAAACTAATACAAGAACTGACAGGCAGACAAGGGCAGCCGGATGTTCTCCGTTATGAGTGTCAGTGACTCTGAGCCGTTCACAGGAATGTCAGAGACTGAATACAGTTGGATGAAGCCTTTTCCTTCCTACCTGGTAGCTTTCTGGTGATTTGCTTGAGCTATCTCACCACTCAGAGAGATGCACAATAGAAATCAGAGAGAATTCTTGGACAGGAGCTCCTGTAATGGGGACAATTTTAAGGGTGATAAATTAAGAAAGGTGCCCCTCTCTTAATTATGCTGATGGGCTTCATGAATATATACAAATGTTGAAATTTATCTGTACACTTTAAATATTTGCAGTTTATTATGCATCAGTTATACCTCAATAATGCCATTTTTTAAAAAATGAAATATGATTCTTCTGATTTTTAAGTGTCTCTCTCTGTGCAATGTCTAGCAGTGGGCTCAGAGGTATCTCTGGTGCTGTCCTGTGATGAGGCCCATGAATGTCACAAGATTCATAGCTTGCTTCCCAACATGAGTCCTGAACTGCAGCTTCTTGGTGGCTATAAAAATGGGATTTGGGGTTTCACTTGGCACCTCATTTTCTTAATGTAGCAATAGCTAATTCTCTCTTTTCCCTTTATAGCTTTCTTGGGGTACAGAGAAGCAGAAAAACATATGTATGTCTCCTCCTGAGTTGTCCGTTGTCCTAGACTGCTATGACCAGAAGGGAAAGGCTGCCCTTATTTAGTAGGAGTGTGTGGGAAACAAATCAACTTGGGTTAATTCCATCCATTGACTGTCACTCCTTGTGGGCTCTCCTTCATTTCCAAAATTCCTAGTTTAAGATGTGCACAGGGACTACCTCATTGCATGAAAGCACTACAATATCGGAAGGAACTGACTCCTTACTTTCCCCTTTTCTGCCTCTAACCCCTTAGGATCCATCACTCGCTTATTTTCTAGCTTCCAGGCTCTACAGGTGCAGTAGTGAGCTTTGGGCTCATCAAGGCATGGGATTTATTTACCTGCATCCACTCCAAGTCCTCTCCATGAACTCAAGCAAATCAGTTTTTTTTTTAAGATTTTCTTTATTTATTTGACAGAGAGAGATCACAAGTAGATAGAGAGGCAGGCAGAGAGAGAGGGAAGCAGGCTCCCTGCTGAGCAGAGAGCCGGATACAGGACTCGATCCCAGGACCCTGAGATCTTGACCTGAGCCGAAGGCAGCGGCTTAACCCACTGAGCCACCCAGGCACCCCAAGCAAATCAGTTTTTATTCTCTTGTCTATAAGACGGGAATGATATGACTGCTCCCTTCTTCACACTAATAAATGTGATTAATACTGGAGACTGGAAATAGCCACACAGTTCTAAGTTCCTCGGAGTTGTGGTTAAATAGAAATTATGTAATACATATAGGGGTTCATCATAGACATGCCTAATGAAAAGGGGAAAAAAGTAGAAGAAAAAGAAAGCTGTTAAATGGAGAAACAAAGTGCTCTGGACATTAGGAAGAGTTATTACAAATTCCAGAAGTCCCTTTTAAAGCTGAGATTAAGCCTGAGTCCCATTAGTGAAAGTGCCTCATTCACTCAATCACTTAACCTCTGTGAGAGCCTGATAATAGTGGTATCTCTTTTAGTTTCTTTTGCTTACTCTGGATAACCCCAAATTTTGTTTAGGATTTCCTCTAAAATAGTTGTATGCAGCTTGATGTTTTTCTCTTGATATTTTCTCAAATATAAGCTGTCTTACTAGTTTTAACAGTAGTCTGAATACAGTGAGTTAAACTCACTGTAATGATTCAAAATTGGGTTTTGTATTAGTATATTACAAAATTGTATGCCTAGTCTCTTTTTAGAGGTACGAAAACAGGTAGCATTTGAAACAAGTCTGTGAGACACACTTTTCTCTCTCAGTCTCCCTCTGATAGACACACATGGGCACATACATACAAACATGCACACACGTGGACACAAACACCCCACCCAGTGTAGTTGCTTATCTCTTGAACTTGAGAAAAGCCTCATCTACTACTCAGTGTTTGCAATCTTTTATGTTTGCTTATGCCTTTAGAGTTCTGTGTTGTTTTTATCTGTTCTCCTCCCAGATAATGAAAGGGATACACACAACATTCTGTATATTAATGCCATAAACGTCTGCCTCTGGCAAAGCCTTAACATATGAACAAAGAAAGGAATTGTTCACACAGCAAAACATACAATGAGAAATGAATATCAGTGGCAGAAACCTCTCTGTTAGAGGGAATTTCAGATCATTTCAATGTTTACATTTGCAACTCAAGCATATTGACAGAGCAATGCAAATAGATGTACACGAGGAAATGCAGGAAGAAAATTATTTGCACAGATACTGCAAAGATTTTCTAGCTATGTGAGAAATGAAAATGCATTTTTGCCATAAATGGTAAACTGAATGTTATTAACAGGACAAACCTCATGTAAAAGGGAGATAAGCAGAAATTGATTTGAATATTATTGCAGGGCAAAGTAAATAACCACGATGCATTCAACCTTTATAAATGTGCAAAACCAGATTAATTTTCCCAATTACAAACCTTAATAATATTAAATGACTTTTAAGACATGAAATAGGATAAGAGATTGATGGTAATGATAATCCATAAATGTGTTCTAAGGGATATTAATAAATATTTGGTTAAACAAGGTGGGGAAGAGATGGGGAAGAGCGAGAAAACACTGTGTTAAATAAAGTTAAGGAGATATCCTCAAGACTTCTCAACTCCAAATCTCTAAATAGAAATACAGGGTGTGATATTTCCAAACTTTTTGGACCTTGAAACTCTGTGACAAAGCACTTGAGGAACTAAAAGTTCTGAGGAACACACATGGAACTGAATGTGTCTTCCCAACTGTTTCAGACCTAGAGTTAAATGGAACTCCACATTCTATTCCAGTCACTGCTATGGTGGCTAGTGTTGAAATCTGATCTTCTAGAAATGAGAAAGAGTGTAGAGAAATGCAAGTAGAGACATCATTGTTCTAGAATCCAGTTCCTGAAACCGAGGTCTCTATTGCTATAGTTGTAGAGGTTATGCCAGAGAAATGCTAACCCAAAAGTCACAAGGAAGCACCGCCAGATGGTTCACAAAGTGTTGACGAAGTCACCATGTAACAGGCCTGAAACTTGATTTTGTTATGTCCACTATCATAATATCAATCCCAAAGGTATAGACTCAAATTACTTCTAAAAAAATTCACTTATTTACAATGGAAAACACAGTTGTGAGAAGACAGCCAGGCGTCCAAGTCTCTGCCTGGCATCCCTTCTCTTTGTTGACTGATCTATCTCGGAAGCCTGATTAAAATAAGAAGCTTATTTGGTGACCATGGATCAAAGCAAGAGGAGCTAGTGATATGACCTACATCATTAATGGCATCATATCAGGCTTTCAGAGGCTGATCCACCATACCCCAGAGACAGTCACAGTCCCAGGAGTTCCAGCCTCGGTTAGGGTAGAACATTGCATGAGCGCTGCTAACTTTTTACCATCCACACTGCTCTTCAATGTTTTTTGTGAGATACCTCATTTTGACTAAATCCATGCTTATTAAGTGATGATAATGCAGTTTAATCTGCATCACTAGGCTTAGACATACTGTTATAGACGGGATTCACCTAAAGCTACACCCTAATAAATGGGTTGGAGAAACCTACTATCACCCACTATAATTTTCCATAACAACAGTCTCACAGCGACCTTATTACCACATTGTAAGACTATCTGACTATCATATCTTTTTATTTGCTGCAGAGAGAACCTGGCAAATTCAGACTTCTCCGTTGCACTATCACTTGTCTAAAGGTGTTAATCAAGTAGACACTGCATAGATACACATGGGATATGACTGCGCATGTGTCACTTACATCTATCAGGATTTTCTCTAGCCACAGCCAAGAGAAGGGAAGATAAGCAGTGATAAAGGGCTAATACCTCTGGGAATAGCCTGCAACCTGTGACAGACTCCAGCCTCCCTATCCCCAGATATGACAGCTCCGAAGATTATTTCGCATCATCTCCCAGGGGTTTCCAGTGAGATTGAGTCATAATCACCCAGTTTCCTAGATTGTTCCCTAAGTCCATCATATTGTCTTCCTTTTCCTGTCTCACTTCTCCACTTCCTGATTGGTTCTTCCTAGGATCACTTCCCAAATAAGCTACCTGCACCTGAAATACTAGTCTTGGAGTTCCAGGGGAACCCAACTTAAGATGATGTGTAACTACAGTGTTGATTAGCAATCTGCTCTAGACCCAGAAATGTTTACTTTCTTCCTGACAGCTCAATTAACTTTGAATTATTTTAATTACCTCTGCCTGGACTTGTGTAAGTCTGTAGAATTTCAATTTGCTTGTATATTATTGATCAATCCATGGCATGTAGTGACTATTCTACTTTTCTTGGAAATTCAGCCTTGTATCAAATGAGTCAACATTCTACTTGTGGTTTGGTCCAGGTGTAGAAGCTACTGATTGTGCCATTAAAGAAAGCCAAATGGCAGTATTCCAAACAGGCTGATCAACAGTGATGGTAACCTGGTGATAAAACCGCTCTGAAAGATTCAATTCCTCCTTTCCTTTTCCCTTGCTTTGGATCAAATTTTCCATAAATATTTTTTCAGTTCCTAATTGTGCATTATTTCTAATAGAATATAATTTTTATGGTGTTGTGCATGTTTAAGGATTAATTACATTTTTTGGAAATTTGAGCAAAAGGTAGATAAATGAGCATGGGATGAATCAAGATTCATACACTGTGCTAGCTGTCCACAACTGTTACGTCCCTTAGACCAGAAGGAGATTACATTCAGTGTTTTCTAAAGAATTTTTCTAATTCTAAAATTTTAATTTCCGTGGTTCCAAGTACCAAAAATTATCGACAGTTATTGCTAAATTGATATAAATTGTTATTATTAAAAGCACAGGGAAATATTTGCTTCTAGATTCTAGAAGCAAGGATATGTGAGATTATTTATACTTTTTGCATTTGGAAATTAGCTTTAGGCTAACAATTTTTTTAATTAACATATAATGTATTATTTGCTTCAGGGGTGCAGTTCTGTGATTCATCAGTCTTACACAATTCACAGCACTCACAGTAGCACATACCCTCCCCAATGTCCATTGCCCAGCCATCCCATCCCTCCCATCCCCCTCCACTCCAGCAACCCTCAGTTTGTTTTCTGAGATTAAGAGTTTCTTATGCTTGTCTCCCTCTCTGGTTTCGTCTTGTTTCATTTTTCCCTCCCTTCCCCTATAATCCTTTGTCTTGTTTCTCAAATTCCTCATATCAGTGATATCATGTGATAATTGTCTTCCTCTGATTGACTTATTTCATTCAGCATAATATGTTTTAGTTCCATCCACATCATTGCAAATGGCAAGATTTCATTTTTTGATGGCTACATAGTATTCCATTGTATAGATATAGATATAGATATAGATATAGATATAGATATAGATACCACATCTTCTTTATCCATTCATCTGTTGATGGACATCAAGGCTCTTTCCATCGTTTGGCTCTTGTGGACATTGCTGTTATAAACACTGAGGTTCATATGCCTGTTTGGATCACTACATTTGTATCTTTAGGGTAAATACCCAGTAGTGCAATTGCTGGGTCATAGGATAGCTCTATTTTAAACTTTCTGAGGAACCTCCATACTGTTTTCCAGAGTGGTTGCACCAGCTTTCATTCCCACCAACAGTGTAGGCTAACAATGTTTTAAAATAACTTCTGTGGGTGCCTGGGTGGCTCAGTCAGTTTAGCTTCTGACTCTTGATTTGAGCTCAGGTCATAATCTCAGGGTAATGGGATTGAGCCCCATGTCAGACTCCATGTTCAGCTGGAATCTGCTGGGGTTTCTCTCTTTCCCTCTCCCTCTGCCCCTACCCCACTTGTGTGTGCAAAATAAGTGAACAAATAAAATAAATAAAATCTTTTAAAAAAAATAAAAATAACTTCTGCTTTAGGTCAGGATAGAACATCAGAAAGAGTTTTTTTTTTCTTTAAAATATTATTTTTAAGTAATCTCTACACCCTACATGGGGCTTGAACTCACAGCCCAGAGATTAAGAGTCATATGTTCCACAAACTAAGCCAGTCAGGTGTCCCAGATAAAATGTATTTCTATGTTATGTTTTCAACATAAATATCCAGGGCACCTGGGTGGCTCAGTTAGTTAAGTGTTTGACTCTTGATTTTGGCTATGGTCATGATCTCGGGATTTTGAGATGGAGTCCCAACCACATCAGGCTCCATGCTGGGGTGAGCCTGCATGAGATTCTCTCTCTCCCTCTCCCTTTGTCCTTCCCCACCCCCCTGTCCTTCTCCATCTTTAAGCAAAATAAATAAATAAAAATAAAAACAAAAAAACAAACAAACTTGAATATCCAAATTGGACAGCATAATGCAGTGATTCCTAATATTGGTATAATAAGGAATACACTAAAGTCATGTTTTGATTTAAAGAATTGCTAATCTTTGAATCACTACTATTTATTGGAAGAGCAGGAGCTGGACCCTGGGAGTAGCATAGTTGGTTCATGTGTTAAGATAGATCTTTATCTCTTTAGCATGGTATAGAATAGATATGACTAATTTATGAAATGAAATAGCCTTTACAATAGAAAAAAGAAAAGAATCAGAATTGTTACAAGGCTTATACAAATCTTTAAACTTAAATGTCTCTGAATTCCTTTATGTAAATTAATCGGAAATACATAGCTATCATCTTTATTTTTTAAGAGATTTATTTATTTATTCATTTATTTATTTATTTATTTGAGAGAATGAGCGACAGAGAGTACAAGCAGGGTCGAGAGGCAGAGGGAAAGGGAAAAGCAGATTCCCCACTGAGCAGGGAGCCTGCCTGACATGGGAGCTCCATCCCAAGACTCTGGTATCATGACCTGAGCCAAAGGAAGATGCTTAACCAGCTAAGACACCCCAGCACCCCCACAGCCATCATTATCTTTAAAATACACTTTTATTTATTTTATTTTAAGATTTTACTTATTTATTTGAGAGAGAGAGCAAGAGACAGAGCATAAGAGCGGGGGCGGGAGAGGCAGAGGGAGAGAAAGAAGCAGACTCCCCAATGAGCAGGAGTCCAGTGCTGGGTTTGATCCTAAGACCCTGAGATTGAAAGCAGATGTTTAACCAACTGAGCCACTCAGGCACCCCAAATACACTTTTATTTTTGAAACAAAGAACTACACCTTCCAGTTTTCTTAAGTCAGCTTCTTTAAAACACAAAAACAAAAACTCATGTGTAAGAAGCTGTAAGCCTTCAGGGAGCCACTCAACTAACTAGAACTCATCCTTTGAAAGGTGCTATCAGTGACCATGGAAGACTGTGGCATTTTATTTTGTAAGCTTTACTCTTCCCCAGAATATGAAAGACCTACTTTGAAGGTGGCATTTTCCCCCTCTCCCATAAGTAGAAGATGGATAAATAAGAGAGGAAGCCAAGCAGTGCCCGGAGGGAGAACTCTGTTTTCCTAGATTCCAAATAAAGCTCACCGTTGAGCCAATCACACACCTCATGAAATGCTCAGTGGCCTTGGTGGTGGCTTTTCCAGTTGTATTGCTTTCTGGATCTTAGTTATGTCACTCTTAGTCCCACTTCTCTCAGCAGCAAGTACCTGCTCATCCTACTTAGTTTTCTCCAATATTCTAGTATTTTAACATCTCTTAGCAAAATAACCCTGTTCTTTTTGGGGGAACATCTGTTTGTGCTCCTAGACTTTTTCATGTGTGAAATGTAATGACAGAACCACTTTCTGGATACTTCTGGACACAGGAAACAGATGTTGGCCAAATGGATTCCGAAAACAGGTAGTAATGAAAAGCAATAATTACTCTGAGATTCTTCATTCTGACATAATCATGAGGCTCCCATGGTCTTTCCTCATTGCCTGGGATATATGGAAGCATTTTGTTGAAGCACTGAGGGAAGAAATTTATGTGCCTGGGTTCTCAAATCCTAGATTCAGTGATAGATGTCTTTTATACAGAATAATTTTGTTTACATGTTTTTCTTTCTTAGACTGTTTCCTAAGAGTTGCTCACCATTATCTTGCTAATTAAACTTCTCAGAATCTGTGAATCCTAAATTTGGTTATTGTGTAATTTTAAGTTATATTTTCTTTACTGCTCCAGGCATTTAAGTATCTAGATATAATTAAAGTAGGCTAGATAGTAATAGCAGAATACATTTACAGAGTGCGTATTACTTATATGTACTATGTCAAGTGTTTTCCATATATTAACCTTCTAAATAAACATATAAGGTAGGTCTTTATTAATTAGCCACATTTATAAATGTGGCAGTGAAGGCCTGGATTACAAGAATCATGCCCAAGGTTTCACAGCTAGTGCCTTCTAGAACTGAAACTCATATTGGCTAAAAAGCTCTAAATAAGGAATTTTGTCTAACTTCTCAGTTCTCAAATAAATAATTAAAAGAAATATACTTGAGAAATATTAATAAACTAAAAATAGAAATAAATTACCAGCTGTCATGATCCTCTCATAGCTCACAGATTGCACCCTTCTAACATATAAATACACATCAACAACAAACATTTGGCTATGCTCCAATGTCAATTAGAAGAAATGCAGAATAGAGAACTCTACTTGAGCACTTCAAATTCATAATCATATTCTATTATTGCCCCACAAATGCCGTTTTCTCCTCCAGAGCAGTGACTACTAGGCTTTACTTAATTTATCCTTCCTTTCTCCCTTCTTCTTTCCCTCCCTCCTCCTTCCCACCTTTCTTCCTTCGCTCCTTTCCTCCTTTCTTTTTTTCTCTCCTTTCTTTCTTTCTTACATTTCAGGTCATGTTTGTCAAACCTTTTTTTGGCTTCTTCTATGATCAAATGTGACTGAAATGATCACATGAATCACTTGCCCCCCACTGGCTTGCTGGGGCACATGCCCATACACCACAAATGTTTCCTGAGTGTGTTGCCAAATTTTGAGCAATGTGTAAAATGTAGTTTGGTTACAACTAAGGATACATATGGTCATTGAGATGTCTTTCAGATGAAATGTGGAGCAAAAGAGGTCCCGGGATCTGCTCTGGAGCAGGTTAGGACTAAAAGCTGGTTGGTATGTTTCCAGGCTGGCTTCAAAGTAACATGGAAGGTTCCTTAGTGAATTCCAAATCTTTGTCACTTGGGTTTTTCCAAATCTTTGTCGCTTGGGTTTTTAAGAAAGCATTCATCTGCAATAATTAGTTCTTCTCAAGGAGAAATGCTGTGCTGTAGGGCAAAGCTTGAATGCTGTAATGACTATGGCTGCTTTTGTAGGTTAGTGAGATATTATCATACTGTGAATGCTATGGTGTGGTAATCACTGTGATTACCACATGACACAAACCCCAAAAGTTCAAGAACCACTGAAATAGACTGATGTTTGAATTTTGCGTGTAGTGCTGATGTTAGAATACTTTATCTTTCATCCTTTTCCTTCCAGTGACTTTCTTATATTTTAGAAAACCTCTCGCTACCCCCAAATTTTCCATGTCCTGTTATTTTACCACACTTGAGTCTGATGTCCTGAATAGTAATCTTTATTGTCTCACTAGTTTCTGATTATCTTTCAACCCAAAAACTTAACTACTTGAAATAAACAACCGCCTGATAGTCCGTTAGCATTAGTGACCTAACTGTGAGCTCTATGTACTTCACAATCAATTCTAATTTGTCACTTAGACAAAACAGACTGATTTTGTGTATCTAATACTGCCATTGATTGAAAGATCCAAGCTACTAAAATGATCAGTCCATACACACATATATACAGTTATATACTGATACATATACCAGACACATATTTTCAACTATGTACTATTCTGGGGAAAAAACAATCAACTTTTATATCTTTATGAAGAAAGCCTGATTCTTAACTAAATTACTACATGTTGAATGACTATTACTCAAATATTGGAAAAGAATATGAACACTATTTGAAATATCAAAAACATGAAGCATATGCACCTACTCTTTTTTTAGAAGATCACATCTGACACACTTGTATACCTGCCTTCCACCTCTCGTTATAGATGTCTTTATTTATTTATTTATTTATTTATTTATTTTGTCAAATGCAGAAACTGCTTGGCAAATGTGAGCCTGCATTTGCCTATAAGTGTAATGTTATTCTTAGCCAAAAGAACAAAATTATATTTGTATGGCTCATCTCCAAATCCTACTAGTTGCCCTCCGTGAATGTGCTAATTGCATTTCCCTGCTATCCATTTTCTTATCCTAGCCTTTGTGGTTTTATGCACATTTTACTAGATGTTACACTTTCTTGTGTTTAGGTTTTATTTGCATGACACCAAAGTGTGAGTCAGTTGGCTCATTGCATTTTGCATACATTGCGCATAATGAATGCTAAAGTGAAGATTATCTTTTCATGGAATAAAACTGAAAACATGTGTTTCTCTGCCAGTTCTGCTTTGATGAAAAACAGAGAAACCTAAAATGTTGGGCAGTATATGGTAAAGTAATCTTTCTGCAATCCAATCTTCTTAGCCATGGAAGACTTTTTTCCTTGCTTTCTTTTCTTTTATATGTACCTCATTATTCTTTAATTATGATAAGATCAAAGAAAAGCATATTCAAATTTTTAATGAATAAATTTAATGAAATGTGAGGTGTAACGTTTGTGTATGTATATGTGAATATGTGTGTGTATTATTGTTGCCATGTGATTTGGTGTTTTGATACAATATGCTATATATGTTACATTAAGTAATTCAGATTTATCCTTAAAAATATAAAAAAGAGAAACCATCATAAAGAAAAAAGTGAAAATAACTCAAAATCTTAATAGCTCTAGTACAATTTTTTAATTCAATTTTTCTTATTCTGAATTTTATTCTGCAATAGGCCTGCCTACTTGAGAACTATCTTTTCACTATTTTAAGTTTACAATATGTTTTAATACTTAATATTGCAAATATTTCCCTCATTACTTTGAACTGAATTGCACTGCATCTCTGATATAATTTGGGAGAGAACTTTCTGCCACCATCCAATACAGAAAGAAAGAAAAAAGTAAAAAATCCTTTCTGGGCATTTTCTGTTACTTCATCATCTCAATTCAGAAAGAAACCCTTCCCACATTTCAGTCAGGGCACTCAGTAACCTCCAAGGGACCTGGAACCTGTAGCGCTGAGGGAGGTCCTTGCACAGGCATGGACAAGATGGAGGGCCAAAGAGGTAGTCAATGTTGTCAGTACTCCTGCGGCTGAATAGAAGAGAGGAGTCAAGACAGTTAGATCCCTATGCTCACTGACCATTGTACCCAAAAGTTCTGTGGTAGGAGCATTCAGGAAGAAAAGGAGAAGAGGGATGGAGGAAGGTGGGGAGGAAGGGAGGAAGGAAGAAAGGGAGAGAGGGAGGGAGGGAGAGAGGGAAAGAAGAAAGTGAAAGAGGGAAGGCAAAAAGAAAGGAAGGGAGGGAGGAAGGAAGGAAGAGGAGAAGAAAGGAAAGGAGGCACAGAGGAAGGAAGGGAGAAAGGAGAAAAGGAAGGAAGAAGAGAAAGAAGGAAAAGAGGGAGGAAGGGAGAGAGGGAGGAAGGGAAGAAAAGGTAAAAGGAAGGGAGGGAAATTCTTCCAATATTGTGGTTACATTCCAGTTTTAGATTTTGCCCCCCAGAACTAGAAATATGCCAAATAACCTTTTTAGTTTTTGGAGAGTCTGAATCTGACCCATGACAGCAGAGTGGTCTCTACAATGGTAGTACAATCCTGGCAAAAGCTGGAAGTTCTACATTGTATGTTGTCGTGCATACAGACTTATAATCGCAAGTTTCATCAACAGTTATAATTAAAAGGATTCCTGAATTCTTTCATTTATCATATTGAAATATATAATATCCTGGTTTCCAAGTTTATCAACATTGGTAAAACTTGTGTCATAAATTACAAAATAAAATTATCCTACAAGAGCTTCCAAAGAGATAAGATAGTCTTAGATAGATAAGATAGTCTTTGACTTTTTATAATAAGGAGTTCTAATTTTTAAAAATATTATCCTGAAGAGTTCTAAAATGCGATACTTCCTTTCTGTTAAAAAAAATTTATCCAAAACCTGACAATCAGAACAGGAGTGGCAGCATGTCCTATCAGTGTGGACAAAGCATTGGCTAAAAAGCACATCCAAGCTCAAAGTCACACCTGTAGGGGATGTATTTTTGTTGCACTTACTATTTACTGTTGATTAAGACCCGACACTTCAAGTTATGTTAAATTGTATATTTTTGTTCAAAAGAGATACAAATTACCTCTTTCCAGTAGAAAAGATAGCTACAAAGATTGTTTTCTTGTTTAAAAGACATTAATCCGGCTTGCCTCTAATTTAGCCAGCTTGTTGAATCACTAAATTCTACTCTTGAAATCAATATTACATTATATGTTAATAACTACAATGTAAATTTAAAAATTGATACAAAAAATAATTTAGCCAATTTATATTAGCATTCTTCTATTGACTAGTGATATAAGTGCTTCTCCAAAATTTCTCTTAATCAGCTTTACCATTGTGCTGGTTTACTCTTTAATTTAAAAGAAATGATAGTGGCGCCTGGGTGGCTCAGTCATTAAGCGTCTGCCTTCAGCTCAGGTCATGATCCCAGGGTCCTAGGATCAAACCCCACATCAGGATCCCTGCTCAGTGGGAAGACTGCTTCTCCCTCTCCCACTTCCCCTGCTTGTGTTCCCTCTCTTGCTGAGTCTCTCTCTATCAAATAAATAAATAAAATATTTAAAAATAAATAAATGAAATTATAAAATATTAAAATTTTTAAAATCTTCAATATGTGTTTATTTTATATTTATATGAGATGTATGTCTTTAAATTTTTTAAAATTATATTTTGGCATTCCAAAATATTTTAGCTGTCTGTGTGTGTGTGAGAGAGAGAGAGAGAATTAGTGACTACTGATGCCATTTAAGCAGTATTAATAAAGGGATTATATATAGGTCTTAATTATGTATGTAATTATGTATGTATAGTGCATAAACATATATATATCTTAGGAATACCAAGAAATATTAGAGAAAGTCTAGACAATACATAATGTCTGAAATTCAGTTGCTGAAAAACTGCTTAACATAAATTATGTAGTTACATACTATTTCTTAGTCTGGAATAAAAATATTTATAGAAACATTTTTTGAAAAGTCAATGTGGAATCTAGCTTTTGAGTTTGGAGTCTGAGAAAATTATTTCTTGTTCTCTTCTTACTCTCCATATAGAGTATATACAACAATTTTCCATCAATTTTTAATTTATAATTTAAATACTAAGCAATAAAGAGATTTACATAAAAGATTTTATGGCAGTAGTCATTTGCAGTATAAAAATGTGGTTTCTTATTATTTCTAGCTCTTAAAATGTTAATGTAGTACATAGCTCTGTAATTTTACAGGATAGTTTAATTTCCCTTGAAAATATGGACCTCAGGGAAGGGTCCAAATTAAAAAGAAATTAACATATTTCAAATATTAAGTTATTTTTCTGGTCTTCTGAGTTATATAATAGCTAGGCCTGGTGAAAATTTTTATTTTAAGAAAGTTACCAACAAGCAATCCTATTGGAATTTCTCATATTATCAGGAAATAAAAAATCAATTTAGAATGGATATTTTATATTTATTTCATTATATTAATTACTATCAAAAATCATAATAATCAGAATTCTGTTGACATAGTAACTAGTAGAAACATATCTGTCAAACACACTAACTCCTTACCAACTCTCCCTACATGGAATAAAATCGTCATCATTTGCTCTGACCAGAATCTTTCTAATTTGAGATAACATGTTATTTAGAAGGTTAAGTTGATCTCCATATATGTGAAAAATTTAACTGACAGGTTTAAATATTAGATCTTCAAGTTTGATATACCCATTTTACAGAAGCAAGAGTTAAGTTGAAATTATAGTAACAGATTATAGCTTTAATGTCAAGATTGGAAAACCTAAGATTCTTGGCCTGAACTGTCCAAAATGGCAAAAGTAGCCAAATGTGATATTCATACATAAGATTAAATTAACTAGCATTAAATAAAATGGAAAATCCAGCTCTTTTTGCACTAGCCACTTTCTAGTGCTCAATGTCATTGACGGTGATAGCTATTAGTGCATATATAGAACATTTCCATCATTACAGAAAATTTTACTGGACAGTACCATTGTAGACTTCAGTCATGTAGATCATGCTTCTTTCTCTTTTCAGATGTTAAAGATAAATTTGATTTTATCTAACACAGAAGCAATATAACATAGTACAATATCATACAAAACAACAAGCTCAACATTCCTAAGTTATTGAGCAGGGAATTTCAGTGTGTTTCACATTATGTCATGATGCTTTTTTTTCCAAAAAGATTTGCTAATTTTCTTTAATACATCTGTAACTTCTGTTTCTTATACCAATTTCCAGTCATTATACATATAATGATTAAACACTCCATCACCAGGAATCTTAACTCAGCAAGAATGAAAGTTTAAATCAGTGATTATTCCAAGCAATCCTTTTTTTCCATCCAGTCTAATCATTGGCAAGTGAGTCACACTGATGGTGATGATTGCTTTAACATAATTTAATTTAAATAATTCCTGTTATAAAATAAAGAGAAAATGGAATATCTGTATTTTACACCTAGGGATTCAACATGACATTTATCACTTCTTAATATTAATCCTGTTTTAATCTTTTTGTAGATAAAGTTATGCTTTTATTTGACTTAATGGAAAGAACATAAAAATTCTGTAGATATTCTGAAGAAAGCCTTATTTTATAAAAATTTATAGACTTACTATTGAACATTTAGTAATAGGGATTTGCACTAAAATTGATAAAATTTGATAAAATCTGGAAAACTATGTTTCCAGTTTTCAGGCAGTCAAGAAAAAACTCTGTGTGATTTTCTTAAAAAAAAAACATGCCAATAAAGGGATGTTACTGATGTCCTACCCCTCCTAGGATTGAGATAACCCAATGTTATATGTGAAGAAAAAAGATAATTTGAGCCTTGAGCTAGAGATTCTGATTATTTATATGTTGTTTTAGGATACTAGATACATGGTAAAATGGTAGTAATTCATATTTAAATATTTTATGTGTGTGTTGAATGTAATCTCTCATGTAAAAAGAGCCTAATTTAGGAATTTTAGCACCAAATATTAGCAATAGAGGGGAAATTTAACTTAAACTAAAATTAAAATATTTTTCATTAAATTATATTGATTTAAATAAACCATTTTCATTCAGATCACTAATGTAACAGTGAAAGTTTCATAAACTTACATAATTATAGCAATCCAAAAGTGAAATTGTGAGTCTGAGAAAATGATTAAATCTCTTGTAGAACACATCAAATGCACATAATCTTGAGTTTAAAACACTCTAATTTCCAGCCATGTATTTAAAGCAAAACAAAGTGCTGGCAAGAAAGAATGGTTGACTATTGGAAGATTTATTGGTGTAACTAAATACATTAGCAGATTGAGAAAAATCATGTTATCATTTCAAAAGATGCAGAAGAAAACATTTGCTGTAATAGATATTCAACCATGATTCAAAAAATAAAATTTTAGTAAGCAAGAAATAGAAGGAAAATAAAGGAAATGGAAGATATACTTATAAAGTATATTTAGCAAAAACCTATAGTAGATTCCATAGTAAACAGTAAAGTTTTAGAAATAATCTTATCAAAATCAGAAGGATAATAATTATGACTGCTCAGTCAGTATAATAAACATTGTACTGGAAGTTCTTGCAATAAGTCAAGGAAAAAAGGGTAAAAATAGAAAAGAAGCAAAATTTTTATATTCAGACAATATAACTGAACACAGAGAAAATCAAAAGATGCTCATAAATAAACTTTTATTAATAAGAGATAACAGCAATGTTCTTAGATGCAATACTGATGCTCAAAAATTAATAGCTTTCCAGTGCACAAGAAGAAACTAATTAGAAAATAAAATAATAATCATCATCGGAAGGAACCTAGCAAAAGATGAACAAGACTTTTGTTGAGAAAATTGCAACCTTTGTTAAAGGACATAAAAGAAGACTTGAGGAAATATCAAGATGTACTAAGTTCACTAATGGAGTGACTCAATATGGTAATTAAGTTAATTCTCCACTAACTTATATGGAAATTTCATACAATTCAATTGAAAATCTCACAGGATTCTATGTGCAACCAGGCAAACTGAGTCTGAAACTCATATAAAAAAAGAAGTTCTAAGATTTGGCTGAACAATTTGATAGAATGAGAAGAGATAACTTGTTTTGCCAAATATCAAGATCTATAATAAAAGTATAAGAATGAAAACAGCACATATTATTTGTTGGAGCAAAGACAGCCAAATAATACAATAAGCAAAATAGAAAACTCAGAAAGGCCCATACATGTTCAAATAACACAGAAGAAAATGTGGGTGACCTTAGGTATGGTGATGCCTTTTTAGATACAGTATGGAAGACACAGTCCATGAAAGAAATAATTTATTAGCTGAATTCATTAAAATAATGAAAGATACTATCAAGTGAGTGAGAAGATAAGCCACAGATGGGGAAAAAATATTTGCAAAAGACATATCTGGTAAAGGACTATTAACCCAAAACACACAAAGGACTCTTAAAACTCAACATTAAGAAACCAAATGATCTAATTAAAAAATTGGGCCACAGACCTGAAGAGATGACTCATCAAAGGAGAAATGCAGACGGCAAATAAATGTGAAAAAATGGTCCACATCATATATCCTCAGGGAAATGTAAATTATAGCAACAAAATACCAGTACCCACCTACTGGACTGGACAAAATCTAGAACACTGACAACAACAAATGCTGGCAAAGATGTGGAGCCAGAGGAACTGTCCTTCATTGCTGGTGAGAATGCAAAATGGTACAGGCACTTTAGAAGACATTTGGTAGTTTCTTAGAAAACTAAACATACTCTTAGGGCGCCTGGATGGCTCAGTTGGTTAAGCGTCTGCCCTAAGCTCAGGTCATGGTACCAGGGTCCTGGGCTCCTTGCTCAGTGGGGAGCATTCTTCTCCCTCTGCCTTCCACTCCCCCTGCTTGTGTTCTCTTTCTGACAAATAGATAAATAAAATCTTAAAAAAAACAACAACAACAACTAAACATCGTCTTATGATATGATCCAGCTACTATGCTCCCTCATATTTATCTAAAGGAATCGAAAACTTGTGTGCACACAGAAATCTGCATATAGATGTTTATAGTACCTTCGTTCATAACTGGAAACAATTAAGTGCATGAATGGATAAACTTTGGTGCACCCCAAACAATGGAAGATTATTTGGTGCTTGAAAGAAGTTATCAAGTCATGAAAGACATGGAAGAACCTTAAATGCATATTACTAAGTAAAAGAAGCTAATCTTAAGAGGCTACATACCATATAATTCCAACTACATGACATTGTGGAAATGGCAAAGCTCCTACGGAGGGAGTAAAAACGTCAGTGGTTTCCAGAGGTTAGAGGAAAGGAAGGGATGAAAAGGTAGAGAAAAGGTTTTTGTGGCAGTAAAAATACTCCTAAAGGTACTATAATGGTGGAGGGACACCTAGGTGGCTCAGTCAGCTGGGCGTCTGCCTTCGGCTCAAGTTATGATCCCAGGGTCCTAAGATCAAGTCCCACATCGGGCTTTTTGCTCAGTGTGGAGCCTGCTTCTCCTTCCTCCCGCCCCCCACTCGTGCTCGCGCTCTCTCTCTCTCTCTCCCTGACAAATAAATAAATAAAATCTTTAAAAAAAAAAGAGACACTATAATGGTGGCTATATGCCCTTATACATCTGTCAAACTCATAGAATGCACACTACCAGAGTGAGCCTTTATGTAAAGTAAAAACTTAGGATGATAATGATTTGTTGTCATAGATCATCAGTCATAACAAATGTACCACTCTGGTGGGAGATGGAGTTGATAATGAGGGAGATTGTGTGTGAGTAGGAGCAAGGAGAATATGGGGTATCTGTATATACCTTCTTTCAATTTTGCTATGAACCTAAAACTGCTCTTTAGAAGTTATCTTAAAAAAAAAAAAAAACTTAATAAAATGCCCAAGCAAGGAATAAAGGTTTGTGCTCAAATATATGCTAACCTCTAACAGCTCCCTGTCAGTTATCATTAAGGTGCAAACTCCTTAGGCGAGTCTTTAGGACTGTCATTTATATGAATCTGGCTTACCTCCTAGTGCTTTCCAATAAGTTCCTCCCTATCATCCATCCAGCTGAGCTGCTGATCTCAAATTTCCTGCCTCTGTGCTTTTCCCAGTGCTTCTACCCAGTCCCCTCCCTGTCATCTCTACCTGTCAAGATTTTGCCCATTCTTCAATGCCCAATTCACCTGGTTCCTTCTCCCTGAAGTATATCTCTTCTTAGAAACTAGAAGTTGTTTCACCCTCTTCACTAAACATCCTTTCATTGCTGCTGGACCTCTTTTATGGCACCAAGAGATAAGACACTCCCATGGGTGTGTATGTGTGTGTGTGTGTGTGTGTGTGTGTGTTGGTTGATTTTTTTTTTTAATCTCCTTGCAGATATCCCGGCACAAAATGAATGAGCAATAAATATTTATTATTAAATAAAAGCATTAAAAATTGTTTAATGCATGACTTTTTTTTTTCCTGGATCATAGTTTCCTACAGAGAAGTAACAATTTGTGGAATTTTTAAAGGGACTTAAAATACTGCATTGCAAATGGTATGGAAATACCACAGTGTAAAAATAGTAGCCTGTTCAATACAACTGTAATGAACACAGCAAAAGGAGGGGCACAGCTTTGTCATTTTGTGTGTCATCTGAAACATTTTCACAAAATTAAAACATTTAAAACATACTTGGTGGCATGTTTGGAATGCTTATCCTTAGCAACGTTAAATATAATCTTCCTTGTGTAATATGAAGGAAAATATAAATAAAATAGTTTGCTGTGCATGCTAACAAAGAACGATTTTAAGTGTGTGTAAGGAAGTAAATCAGCATATCTGCATTGTCTGTATATGACTGTCATAAGTCACGTCAGTTACTTTGTTCTGTTTCTTTTGCTTCTCTCTGTGAAGTAGATCAGTCAATTATCATTTTATTGGAACAATGTATTGTACTATTGGTGCTTTGCTCATACGTATAGCATGCAGTTAATTAAGATTTCCAATAAAAGATTTCTTTTCATTTTATAGATAGTCCAATTAGCAGTCCCTTATAGTAAAGTATAATAATATTTAGATTCAATTCAAGCTTTTACATTATTAAGAATAAGATGTTTATCTATTAAATTTAGTAATAAGATATTTTAATCACCTAGAATACTTACAGTCTTACTACTTTCCTCATTATTACTTTAGTTTTATAAGTTAACTTGGTATAAATATAACAGTGTAGATCCTTTTGGTAGGAATATTATTCTATTTCTGGAGTAGGGTTCTTCAGATTATATGGAAGGGACCAGAAGTGTTATCCTCTGAATTGTTACTAAAAATGCATTCTCAGCTCTGGGAATTAAATGCCTAGCAAACACAAAATACCCTTCATTGTCAGGATAATTGGCTTTACTTTAGTGTGCCTTAGATGTC
Source organism: Meles meles (assembly GCF_922984935.1). Taxonomy (NCBI): domain Eukaryota; kingdom Metazoa; phylum Chordata; class Mammalia; order Carnivora; family Mustelidae; genus Meles; species Meles meles. Next base: position 76,794,535 of record NC_060074.1, read on the forward strand.
TTAGTTACTTTCAATGGTCTGTCTGAGTTAAATGCTTGTTATTTTTTTTAAACTGACACCAAGTAAAGCCAACATAACATTAAGTTCTTCTGCCTTATTAACTTCAGCAGTCTAAGTGTTTCGCAGAGCAATACTGCCACTAAGAAGTCTAACTTATTAGGCTTGAATCTTCTCCTATCCAAATGCTTTCATTAATTCATTCATACAAGAGATATTTACTCATACCTGATATATCCTAGGCACTGGAAAAATAGAAAATTCTAGTATTCAAGAAATTCAGTCTAGTGGGGGAGATATAGTAAGAGAAAAATACTAGTTATAGTATTAACACTATAGTGTGGGATGTATAATTCATTATTCAACAAAAATTTTATAGAACACTCACTATGTATGTCTGATATTGTGATACACAAAACTATAAATAACATCATAAGCAAACAGACGTAATTGTCTTTACAGAGTTTATAGTCTAGAGAGTTATTTAAGAAATGAGTAGAAGACAAAATTGGTAGCTATGGGTAGTTATCAGCAGTTGGGTCATAGAATGGATGAATGGAGGTTTGAAGTTGAAGAATACACAGTTGCTTTCAAGGTTCTAATACGGATTTTTGTTTTGTTTTAATTATTCATTTATGATACTTAGCAGATACCCATATGGAACTTACTGCATGCTAGGTTATGTTCTAAGCACTTATTAATGGGTTGAAGATGTAATAATGTGAATAATGTATTTTTTGTAACCATAATAATTATATAGCCATATTGATCGAATAGATTTGGGACATCGGGGTGGGGGAAGATTGTAATCGGGTGGAAGGGTAAAAGAGACCTAAATTTTTTATCTTCCAAATTATGAAATCAATAGACAATGTCTAAAATGCAAAAAATAAGAACTGACACATTTTATTTAGTATATACAGAAATATATACAGAATAACCAGTTAAGAATTGAGAAGAGTGGTTCCCAATAAGAAAATAGAAATGGTTGAAAGCCTGCTATTTTTCATAACACAATTTGTGATATTATTGAACTTACTTGATTGTCTGCACATGTAATTTTGATTTTTTTTTTAGATTTTATTTAGCTATTTGATAGAGAGAGCACAAACAAGGAAATGGCAGGCAGAGGGAGAGGAAGAAGCAGGCTCCCACTGAGCACAGAGCCCGATGTGGGACTCCATCCCAGGAGCGGGGGACCACAACCTGAGCCAAAGGCAGAAGCTCAACCCTCTGAGCCACCCAGGCACCCTGTAATTTTGATTTTAAAGCTAACTGATACATGAACTTACAGGAGGAAAACAAAATGAAAGCCATAAATAGCAGAATTTGTAGTGGCAAGGATCGACATAGCAAGTTCCTAGAAGATGGAGCTGAAAAACTCCACCAGAGACAAAAAGTTCCAATAACCAGAAAATAGGAGTTTCTGGAGTGAAACAAAACAAGACAAACCAAAAATGATTAAAATAGGTAGAATGGATTCTTAGCATGACAAAAATGATAGATAACAAATTTTTTATACCTGAACTCATTATAGTGAAATTCAAGATTATCAAAGATAAGAATTTCTAAAAGAGAAAGAGCAGATCACTCAAAAAAAAAAAAAAAAAAAGATAATCAGATTGATATTTGACTCCCTAATGAAAGAAAGCACTGAAAAGAAGACAATGGGTGAATATTTTCAAAATATGGAAGGAAAAACTCTGATTTTAGAGTATTCTAATTTTCTTGGACTGCCATTTAAAAGTAAGGGTGAGATTAAGACATTCTTATATACTTAACACTTCAAAGATATGGTTTAAGAAAGATTGTCTGAAAACATTCTTTGAGAAAGTACTACAATAAAAAGTAGAGTACTACTAGAAACATGAAAAAAAATGGGTGAACTTAATAAAGTTATCATCGTATAAAATAGCAAGGACCAAAAATTTTTAATAATAAAAGGCAAGCAAACAGGAAGAAAAGAAATAAAAAAGGGAGAAAAAAAGGAAATCCATTCAACAAAAAAATAAACTCTAGAACTTAAATTCTGCCAACATAGTAGCAGAACCCTAAAAGTGAAGCCATGAAAAGGTACAAAATGTATTGCATTTTAATCAACAAAAGACAATTTAGTTTCTCCAATGCAAAGCAGGAGAAAAATGAAAACCAGAAATATATAAACAGAAAGTATAAAGTAAGATGGCATTTTTAAAGTCTCAGTATAGAAACAGTGAAGTAACTGTAAGTAAATTCAAATATCAGACTGATGGAGACAATCAGATTAGATTTAAAAAGCAGTATCCAGCAATACACTGTCAGAGTAATGCAAGATAAATATACAAATTCTATGGAACTTTTTTCTCAATAGCAAATAGGAAATGTATGATTTTCAGTAAAAGCAAACACATTAGGATATAGGAATTAAAAAAGAATTTACGAGACCTCTTAAAGTAAGCTGCCAAACTCTATGGAAAGATACAAGACCTGAAGTGAAAAGATATTCTGTGCTTGTGTAAAGGATGACTTAATATTATTACAACGTCTATTTTCCATAAATTATGTATCAAAGCAATGCAATCACAACTGAAATGTGGCTAGATTTTTTTTAGAAGAATATGACATATTTATTTATTTATTTATATGAAACTCGACCATTCTCTTACACCATACACAAAGATAAACTCAAAATGGATAAAAGACCTCAACGTGAGACAGGAATCCATCAGAATCCTAGAGGAGAACATAGGCAGTAACCTCTTCGATATCAGCCACAGCAACTTCTTTCAAGATATGTCTCCAAAGGCAAAGGAAACAAAAGTGAAAATGAACTTTTGGGACTTCATCAAGATCAAAAGCTTCTGCACAACAAAGGAAGCAGTCAACAGAACAAAAAGGCAACCCACAGAATGGGAGAAGATATTTGCAAATGACAGTATAGACAAAAGGTTGATATCCAGGATCTATAAAGAACTCCTCAAACTCAACATACACAAAACAGGTAATCATATCAAAAAATGGGCAGACAATATGAACAGACACTTCTCCAATGAAGACATACAAATGGCTATCAGACACATGAAAAAATGCTCATCATCACTAGCCATCAGGGAGATTCAAATTAAAACCACATTGAGATATCACCTTACACCAGTTAGAATGGCCAAAATTAGCAAGACAGGAAACAACATGTGTTGGAAAGGATGTGGAGAAAGGGGAACCCTTTTACACTGTTAGTGGGAATGCAAGTTGGTGCAGCCACTTTGGAGAACAGTGTGGAGATTCCTCAAGAAATTAAAAATAGAGCTTCCCCACGACCCTGTAATTGCACTGCTGGGTATTTACCCCAAAGATACAGATGTAATGAAAAGAAGAGCCATCTGTACCCCAATGTTTATAGCAGCAATGTCCACGGTCACCAAACTGTGGAAAGAACCAAGATGCCCTTCAACCGATGAATGGATAAGGAAGATGTGGTCCATATACACAATGGAGTATTATGCCTCCATCAGAAGCGATGAATACCCAACTTTTGTAGCAACATGGATGGGACTGGAAGAGATTATGCTGAGCGAAATGAGTCAAGCAGAGTCAAGTATCATATGGTTTCACTTATTTGTGGAGCATAACAAAGAACATGGAGGACATGGGGAGATGGAGAGGAGAAGGGAATTGAGGGAAATTGGAAGGGGAGATGAACCATGAGAGACTATGGACTCTGAAAAACAACCTGAGAGTTTTGAAGGGGCGGTGGGTGGGAGGTTGGGTACCAGGTGGTGGGTAATAGGGAGGGCACGTATTGCATGGAGCATTGGGTGTGGTGCAAAAACAATGAATACTGTTACGCTGAAAATAAATAAATAAATAGAAGAAGAATATGCATACTTATTTATTTATTTTAAAGATTATATTTATTTATTTGACACACAAAGAGATAGCTGCACAGGGAGAAGGAGAAACAGACTTCCCGCTGAGCAGAGAGCCCAACACAGGACTTGATCCCAGGACCCTGGAATCATGGCCTGAGCCCAAGGCAGATATTTAACCAACTGAGCCACCCAGGCACCCCTTACAACATGCTTTCTTAAAAAAACAAAATAACAGATTAAATATCCATGAATAACTAACCCCTTTCTTTTTTTTTTTTTAAATGACCTAAACTAGGGGAAGAGGATTGGCATCTAGCCTCACAACATTCAGACATACTAATGGTCTTAAAAGAGAAGGCCAAAGTATAATCTTTAACTAAAAGTGTGTATATTAATAGGTTTGGATGCATAAAAATAAGGATATTTGTTCAAAAAAAGAATATCTTAGACAAAGCTAATAAATAATGACACTATAGGAAAAGAGATTTGCCATATCTGAAATTGACAAGGAATGACACACACTGGAGGTTAGGAGGAATTAAGGAAAATAAGGAAAAGAAAAGAGACCCAAACTTGACAATCATTTAAGAAAAGGAGAAGCCCAAATGTTAAATAATTGCATGAGAAATACTCAGTTTGACTCATAATGAGAATAAAGTGAGTAAAAACACTGTGAGAATCCACTTTAAATCCTACAGATTGGAAAAAATTAGATATGGAGAAACAGAAACCACCACGGTTCAGCCCGTGTTGTTTAAAATGGTGTAGCTATTCTGGAGAGCGATGTGGCAATTCTTAGTAATACTAAGAAGTATACCTTGTGCCCAGAAAATCCTCCACTAGAATTCCCTCTCCAGAGAAATTCTCAACTAGGGTACATGTGAGAATATGCATCTTGCAGGGGGATTGAGGACATCTAGATATTCCTCCCCGGGAGAACAGAGCAGAATAAAGGTAGTGGGTGCATACTACAGAATACTTCTCAGCATTAGAAAAAAATAAACTTTTGGGATACCTGGGTTGTTCAGTCAGTTGAGTGATGGACTCTTGGTTTCAGCTCAGGTCATGATCTCAGAGTCTTGGATCAAGCTCCCTGTGGGGCTCTACACTAAGTGAGGAATCTGTTTTTCTTACCCTCTCTCTGCCTCTCTCCCTGCTCATGCTCACTCTCTCTAAAGTAAATAAATCTTTAAAGAAAAAAAAAAAGGAGGATAAGAAGAAATAAACTTTTTAATGTGTGTCCTAAGAATAAAGATGTATCTTAAAACATAGTGTGGAAAAAAGTGAAAAACAAAATGGGATCTATGGTGAAATTAACTTTATGTAAATTTAAAATATATGCAAAAATATTACTATATATTTTATATATTAAAATCATTGTCCATACAGGGGAGAGCAACTAGAGAGGGGTCTTGTGGAGATCAGTGCTATACTGTGCCCTGAGCTAAAAAGACTGACTCCACACTCTTCAGCTGAGGAGGTGGTGGAGAAGGAGGGAAGGAGAGAGGGAGAAGAAAAAGTAAAAATTTAAAATTTCAGACCTAGAAATACCTCTCATTTTCTAATTTAGCTTGGTTGTTTTCAATGTATGACATTATTTGTGCATACATTTTCTTACCTTATTAAACCTATGGAGTTCCTGAAACACCCAAGTTTCTGCCACACCACAATCACTGTAGACTCCTGTTTGACCTGAACGGGGAGACAAGAACCTAACAATAGACTGTAGACACTAGCCTCACAAGTCCAGAACCTTGAAACAAATGTACTAACAGAGTCCCCAAAACAAATAGTCCATGGACTAATATAAACTGTAGAACTCTTAGGCTGCCTGGGTGGTTCAGTCAATTAAGCTTCTTTCTTTGGCTCAGGTCATGATCCCATGGTCCTGGGATAGAGTCACACATCGGGCTCCTTGCTCAGCCTGGAGCCTGCTTCTCCCTCTGGCTGCTGCTCCCCCTGCTTGTCCTCTCTCTCTCTGACAAATAAATAAGTAAAATCTTTTTAAAAAATAATAAACTGTAGAATTCTTGTCTTTGGTGTATTGCCATGGTTTTATCTTATTACTGAGCAAGGCAGTGGTTTTCTAAAATATGCTTTTGTTCAAAATCTTTATTCTTAATTCCTTCATGAGACCATCTTTTTGGATTAGTGTAGAATGTTGCCAACACTCCCTAAGATAATAAATTATGTTCAGTAGTCATTACTGCAGCATTATGCTTTGAGGATGGAGGTTTTAGATTCCAAAATAAGTGGTAGGACCTCATGAAGGGATTTCCAATAGCAGACAAGGCTAGCATGAGCCACTCGAAACAAGAAATAGAGACAAGGAAATTCCAACAAGCAGGGGAAATTTGGGGAGTGATGAGTAGGCAAAAGCAGTAAGGTGAATATTTGCGAAGAGAGTAAATGCAATGAGAAGACAGGAAAAGAGAAGCATTAGAAAATAAGAACAACAACAAAAAATAGAATAGGGAAATGGAAAATTCGTAAAATATTTGCTTAGGAGAATGTTGTGCTCATTTCATTTAACAACATTTATTGATTGCCCACTCTGTGCCTGGCTCCGTGGGAACACAGCTGTGAATAAAATATTATTTCAGAACCAAGAGTCCAGTGTGGAAGACGGGTTAAAAAATAATGACGATTCAACTTGTTAAGGGTTATAATAAGGATATAAAAATGCTGTGAGAAGACTGTGGAGAGAGTAATTAATTCTCACATGGGAATTAAAAAAGGATTCTCAGGATGGCATTTGACCCTCAATTCAAAAATAAAGAGCAAAGATTATTTGAGGATAATCATTGAGTAAATAATACATTCTTATAATTTATTACTATTTTATATTTACTTAAGACTCCTAATTTTAGAGTGATCTCTATTAATTTAATTATCTTTATTCTAATTTCATATGATATAAAAATTATTTTCAAAAAACAGTTATTGTGCCCTATCCACATTGTGTCTGATTCCTCAGATGGAAAAATAATTTTGAAAAATGGATTTCTCTGTATAATTCTTACCAGGATGTTTGACCAAATTTTCCATAAATTGGCCTAAAAATCACTCATTTCTCTTTTAAGAGTTAGAAAATTTACTTCTCTCAAAAATAAGGTTAGTTTCATTTGAATGTAACAACTCCTAAGTCATTGCTCCAATCATTCCAACATAATTCTAATTAATGCAATTTTAATATAAAGTGATTTAATACCATGGTATTGCCTCAGTTTAGCTTTGAAGATAATTGAGCAAATGATAAAAATACTAAAAGATAAAGAAGTCATCATATAGTTAATGCCTAGCACAGTGCCTGGCAGGCTGCAAATGTTTCCTGATGAAATAAATAAATTATATAAACATGAACAATTTAATCATTTAAAATAAATTTACTAAATTGGTCAAACCACTTACTGAAATGAATTGACCATTTGTCTGAGTAACTCAAATATCTAGTCAGATCCTGTAGTCAAAATAATTTCCCATGTAAATGAAGATTTAGTCTTTATCCTTGGGTAGAAAATAAGCACTGACAATTATTAACATTAATGGAGCCTCAAAGTGCAGGAAGGAGAAAAGCTCAAGTCCTTTCTGAATAATAGCAATCCTTGGTTCTCCAGTCTTCACCAGTACTTTACGGGTTTAAAAACTGTTGAATTTTCATCTACCAACTTACATGGAAATGACAGTAGTAGGCAACATGCTGAATTTTCACCATGATGAGAGCAAAACAAAAGAAAACCAGGCAGGAGTTCTTGTGAACACAAAACTAACACAGAACAGAAAGTGTAATATATAAGGATGGGGAAGATGCTAGCGTGGCCCTTGGTATCAATCAATGCCTGTTTTCATTACAAAAGAAGATATCACAACAAATTCAAAGCTCCCTCTGAAAGAGAAACCTAAATGCTTCAACCCAAACTTAAAAACTTGTCCTCCAAGTTCCATTCAGAGCAAGAAAATCAAGTCCTGAGCTGCCATTTGTTTCCAAATTGTATTTAAGTTTCCCAGAAGATATAGTAAAGGGAGGAAGGGCATTTTCCAGAAATGACAATTTGAATAATTTTACTTTGTTGTTGTTTAAAATGAACAGTTGTTTAAAAGATAACACAAGAGACCCTTGCAGTGAGAGGTGAAAGTTGCCTGTCTGAAGATGGTCTTACTACTACCCTAATGTAAGACAACTCCTTCGGGAAACAGAAATACAGCATAAAAATACATGTGTTTAGTAACAGGGGCCATATTTCCTCCTGAACTTTAGCAAAAAGAGGCTTCAGTGATTTCAACACTCTCTCAATGTTTTGAAACTTTAAAAATATATTTGTAACACATATTTATATGTTTCTTTTGTTCTGTCATCAAGAGTTAGAGCAGGAGGGGGTAGGATTCTTATTCTTTGTTCTGTCAAGAATCAGATCTATGACCTACACAAAGCAGGTCAGCCAAGTTTCTACAATACCATATTACCTGCCTTCCCACAGGTACAGGTTAATGATTGTAGGGCTCATGGTGTAAGCAACAGAATGTACGGGCTGTCCAGAGTGAAAAGGAAATCATTGGAAGACTATAAAATCTGCAAACTGGAGAGAAGTTGTTCTGGACAATGTGAGATCCAAAGGAATTCTGGAAGTTAGGCAGCATAAGCATTGTTGCCAAAACACTAACATTGCAAACGGTTGGACCTTCACTGCCAGAGCACACCACACCTTCATTCAAAGCCCTTCTGCTGCTAGTTCTGTCTGCCCAGAGGTGGGGAGAGAGGAATTTTCCCACTCAGCTTCCTCAACAGAAGTAGGTTACTGGATCCCACTGACAACAATGCTCAGTGTGGTCATTCTAAAAAGGAAGGCAGCATTAGATGCTGAAGAGAAACAAAGAAGAAAGTAAAAGAGACATATCTATGGTATTGTTATTCTCTCTTCTCTAAAAATTATAAGGTATGAAGACAAAACCAAGAGACACAAAAGCCTTCTCTTTTTGGTTCACCTGATTATCTTCCTGAGCCTTTCAACCTTGTAATTTAAATGACTGCAATGCATTTAAATGTCTTAGAGGAAAGACAGTTTTCAAAATATCATTTCAGTCAACTGGAATTGCAATAAAACCTCAAACATAATCTATTTACCCACAGTTTATAAATGACATGGCACTAAACCAGCAGATAAAATGTGAAAGAAGCAATAAACTAACAGATGTTCTGTTAACATGGTATTCATATATTTGGAAAGGTACAAAATGACTGAGTGTGGAAGATCATTGTCATTGAGATAAATCTCTGATTTGTAGACAAAAAAGATGGAAGCATGAAGAGGTTAAAATCCCAGGCTAAATACATTATAATAAATAGCATAGCAGTCCAAACTGATTCATAATAGATAAAATAAAACAAAAACCTAGTACATCTAAAGTCTTTTGGAATTAAGCAGAAAGGAAATCAACCTATAGAAATAATTCCAAACTTTTTTTCCCCCCAATGTCTCCTGAGAAGTGCTCCAGATGCCAGAGTTTGAAAATCTCAGCCCAGAATATAAAAATCTATATTTGAATCCATTCTCCACACAGGAGTCAAAGTGAATTTTCTAAAACACAATTCAGATCATCTCATTCTCCCTCCTTAAAACCCTCCAATATCCTTATGCCATGTAGGATATAATTCAAAGAGCACATCAGAGCATCAGAGCATCCAGTATCCTCTGGCTTCTGTTTCTAAAACCTCACCTCTAGCCATCCTTCCCTTTGTTTTCTGTTTCCCGGACTCACTGGCATTTTAGTTTCTTGAGCAACCCAAGCCCAAGCCCTTTCCTATCTCAGGACCTATGCACATCCTGTTTTCTTTGCTTACGATGTTCTTGCTTCTTTTTGACCTTCCCTTCTTATGGCGAGTTTCTTCTCAACCATCTGATCTCAGCTTAAATGAGCCCCTTCCCCCCAAGATTAGCAAAATGTAAATTCCTCTATTTATTTATTATCTATCACCCCCACAGGGCTATATATATCCTGAGAGTAGTGAGCGGGTCGTTTTTTTCCTCCCTGTACATTTCACAATATCTGGCATGTAGCAGGCTATCAGTTAATATTGGTTGTACAAATTAATGAGTTTTTAATAAATATTTCAGCATATCATTTTCTACATTTCAAAAAGGTCAGTTGTTTTATATAGTATTTAATTATTCTTTTCATATTTTATATAATATTTTATTTTTTGATACATATGAATTCTTTTTAAACAGATGAGATAAAAGTACGAACTGTCAAGTTCATCAAGGCAAAATAATTGGCTGCAGTTTCATACTAAGATGTCCTACAGTTAAGACAGAACTTTTAATAGCACAAGAGCTAAGAGAAGAGCCCAAGGAGACAGGCCATTCGGGTTGGAATCTGGGCTGAACTATGTATTTATGAGCTGTGGTACCCTAGACACATTACTCTGACCCTCAAGTTCGTAATCTGAAATCTGGGAGAAATATTGAGTTGAGATGAAGATTAAATAAAAAGCCATAGAGAAAGTATCTGAAATAACACCTGATGTATGGTGAGCAATTATTATTATTACCCAAGTAAAACTCCCAAGTTCAATGGACTTTAATACCTTGAAAGTTGCAACATTTTTCATAATCATTAACCTTGACCCTTCCTAGTTGTTTGCCAAGTTGCCCTAGTGATGAAAATCATTTTAGCATTTGTGTTAGGCTGTCTTTCTAACCCCATGCCAAAAAAGCTCTGGTTTTATGGGACTTCATCAGTTACTTCAGGGTATCAGCCTTAGCCTGCTATTCTGATCAGTTTCCAACTTTAACATATTTTGGTTATTTGAAATGTTGGATTCAACATTTTTTAAAAAGAAATTGGACCTGATCTGCACCTGGCATTATTTATCACTCCAGATTATTTGAATCACATCCAATTTCAAACCCCCATCTGTAAAAAGTTCTGGCAAGCAGAGAAAAAAATATATGGAACTATTACTTGTTATATTATGCTTTCTCCTCCCCTGAGCTCTTATCCCTATATCCCATAGCATAATTTCAAAGTTATTTGAAACACAATATTGGTCTAATGATTGCCTACTCATTGTTATCAAATATTTTTAGGAAAGAAATACTTTTATAATAAAAAAGTGAAAGAAATAGATTTAAAGATGCCTTTATGAAAAATGAAATGGCTCATTACCTAATTTATAGCAGATGATGATGTTATTAAAGTCATATACAGAACAACGCATGTACATTAATAGCCCCCCGTAATCCTTGTCAACTGAAGTTCTGTAATTACCGCTCCTTCCTTTCAAATACTCTGGAGCCCACCTTTAGCTTATGATAGTCTTATTCTCTATGCCTAACCTACAAATGGTTTAGCTGTTTCTACCAGGAATTTATGAGCAATGTCATTAAGCAAAACACTGTTCTTCAGTGTGCCCAGACTTAAAAATATCTATAAGTAATTCTTTCTTGTGTGTAGGAAAGAAAGTTGCAGAGCTGTAAAATGTGGACTTGAATGGGACCTTGAAAATATTCTATCTTAACCTCCTTCCCAAAGCTGGAGACTTCTGTGCAAAGCTCTCAGAGTTTACAACATCACTCCCTTTGTCTCTGCATATCTTTACTAATGGTCTTATTTGGGTTTAATTAGGTTCAAATGTGCCTTCCTGAACCTTCCTGAAATGCGAGAGCTTCACAGCATACAACTAATCCTTTTCCTACATGTCATTCTGTAAAAATGAAAAGACAACAATCATATCAGCCCCTCTCCCCCAAAATATTTTAGTGTTTGAAACATTAAATTTATTATCTTCAAAAAGAAGACTTAGTTTGGACTTAGTTTGCACCCTTAAGTTTCTATTTCCACAGTGTAAATATTTTTAGGTCCTTTTGTTGGTGGGGTGTTCTTTCTTAACTAAGAGTTTATTTTTGGTCTCTCACTTACAAAATGGAGTTCCAGAAATCAAATCTCTTTAGGGTAATTTTATTCTTAATTTATTTTTAGAATTCAGAAATGTTAGAAACTGTACTGGGTTGAATGGCAACCCCCAAGAAGGTATGTATATAACCTAGTTCATGAAATCTGTGAATGTCACCTTTGGAAAAGGGGGGTCTTTGCAGATGTAATTAAGGATCTGGAGTTGAGGTCAGCCAGAGTTTAGAGTGGGCCCTCAATCCAATGACAGGTATCTTAAAAAAAAAAAAAAAAAAAGATTTATTTATTTATTTGAGAGAGCATGAGTGAGTGAGCATACATGGGTTAGGGGGAGGGGCCAAGGGAGGGAAAGAGAGAGAGAATCTCAAGCAGACTCCCCACTGAGTCCAGAGCCCCATGTAGGGCTTGATCCCATGACCCTAAGATCATGACCTGAGCTAAAATCAAGAGTCAGAGGCTTATCTGACTGAGCCACCCAGGTGACCCCCTTAAAAGAGACACACAGAGGACATTCTCAGAGAAGGCCACCAGTAGATAGGGGCAGAAACTGGAGTGATGGCACTATAAACCAATGGAAGCTTAGAGCCACCAGAAACTTGAAGAGGTAAGAAAGAATTCTCCCCTAAATCTTCAGAGAGAAGGTAACTTTATTTCCAACTTCTGGACTCTAGAACTATAAGAAAATAAATTTCTGTTGTTAGAAGCCACAGTGTTGTTGTTATCACGTTTGTGGTAATTTGTAATGGCAGCCCTAGGAAACTAATGGAGAGCTGTCTCTCATTCTGCATCACCAAATCTGTTCAACCGAATAGCTGCCAAGAGAAAACCTCTTCTCCCTCGTCTGGGAATATCTCTACCTCTGCCTTCCCCTTCCCCCCGTTTTCCTTTAAGATTCATTTACTTGTGATTTTTAATCTTGCTTTTAATGCTTACTATGGGGGAATATCCAAGAGATTCCCCTGGATTCCAGATGCTGACTAAAGAAAACTCAGGTGGATCTGAGAGATCATAGGTGGGTTCTCTTTGTGTCATAAGATGTGAAACGCTCATGAGCTGAAGACACTTAGGAGAACCCTAAAGTTCAAATAGGAAAAAATGTCACATCAGAGGCTCATTTCTTCCTGTTTTGTTGTTTGTTTGTTTGTTTACTCCTCCCTTGATTATGCTCCTGCCACTAATGACGAAAAGTGGGTTTTTGAGGAGAACATTGTGAAATTGTGCAAAAGGGGAAAACAAAGGTGTACCTATAGACACAGATATGCGCAATTTTATATACAACTTTGTGGGTCACATGCAGGCAGTGTAAGAGTCAACAGCCCTGTATTGTTTTGCTAGAGCTGTCATAACAAAGTACTGCTACAAACAGGGCAACTTCAACAACAACAAGTTATTTCTCACAGTTCTGAAGGCTAGAAGTCCAAGATCAAAGTGTTAGCAGGCTTGATTCGTTTGAAAGCTGTGAGGACAGTCTGTGCTGTGCCTTGCCCCAATTTCCGGTGATCTGCAGGTCATCTTGGGCCTTTCTTGACTTGCAGAAGCACCAGCCCAGTCTCTGCCTGCATCTTCACACAGCAGCGTCCTCACGTGCTAGCTGCAAAACTCCCCTCTTTATAAGGACACCAGTTGTACTGGATTTAGGTCCACCCTATTTGAGTAAGACCTCAGCTTTTCATTACTTCTGCAATGATCTTATTTCCAAATAAGGTCACATTTTGAAGTACTGGGGTTTAGGACTTCCACATACAAATTTAGGGATGACACAATTTAACCTACAATAGCATCCCAAGTTAAGTACTCTTGAGGCATGTACTACGTGTTCAGAGTTGTGGTCATTGTCATATGAAGTGGAAAAAATTATGTCATGATTTCTACTCTCAAAGAATTTCCTTGAATGGATATGTGAAACAATGACTGAAAAAATTAAGATCATTTAATTTGTGGGGGCATGAAGGCAAATACTGTATAATCCCTTGTTTGTAATATCTAAAGTAGTCAAATTCATAGAAACAAAAAGTAGAATAGTGGTTCCCAGGGGCTGTGGGAGTCTAAAAGGGAGGTTTTTAATGGGTATAGTTTCAATTTTGCAAGACAAAAAGGCTCTGACGATCTGTTTCACAACAGTGTGAAAATACTTAACACTGCCGAATTGTACACTTAAAAATGGTTAAGACAGGACGCATGGGTGGCTCAGTCAGTTAAGTGACTGCCTTCAGCTCAGGTCATGATCCCAGGGTCCTGGAATCAAGTCCCACATCAGGCTCCTTGCTCAGTTAAAATCATACTTTATTGAATAATGTTATTCCAAAGTTACTTTCCTGCTCTTGATAATCGTATGATGTTGACACTAGGGGGAAAGGGGACTAGAACCATAAGCACCTCTTTGACCAATTTTTGCACCATATTCTATAATCTAAGGTTCATAATAATAATAAATAATAATAATAAAAGACATTAGAACAGGAATTTGCAGCACAGTATAAACTGCTGTGTTCAAATCCTAGTGTTACTACTTACCGACTGTGTGACTCTGAAAAAGTTACTTAACCTCTCTGGTACTCATGTTTCTCATATGTAGACTGGAGATTATGCCATCATATTCTTCCCGTGGTTGTTATGAAGATTAAGTGAGTTCATATTGGTAAAATGCCTGGCAAATAAAAAGCTCTATAGAAGTGGTAGATAAAAAATAAATTATTGCTAAGGAGTGTTGGCTAGTTAAGAATACAATTAGGTGGACTTGCAATTGATTAATAGAATACCCGAGTCGCTGAAAAGAAGGCAAAGGAGAAATAAATCATCAGGAAGAGACCTGGCTTTGAACAAAATAAATGGTACTTTTTCCCACTGCGGCCAGAGGAAAGAAGGCAGTATGGACATAGAATAATGCATATTACTGGAAATAGGAAGAGTCAAAAGACTTGCTTACCTAAAAGATGCCTTATTTTTTATAAAATAGAAAGCAGGATTCTTAATTAAATATGGAAGATGGAAGGAATTAAAGCAGTTACCTATGTATATTTGTAGTTCCCACAAGGGAAACTTTTGGGAAAGAAAGAAGTCAGGTGATCCTCATGGACATGCTAATAGCCGAAACCTTATAAGCAGACTGATGATATTTGCAAGAAGAACCCTTATCCCTGGAATTCTTTTAACAGGATATTCCTATTTTAGGATTGCTCATGATAAAGGGACCTAAGTTGCATGGATTTATGAAGCATGGTTCTCTGGAAAATGTCATGAAAGCAAAGTAACTATTTGGGATACAAAATGAAGATATTTCATAACCTAAATGTTCCCACTATATAAGGTAATAATGGACCATGAGTGTTTCTTAGAGACCTCATCTATTACTCTGAACCACACAGTGAATGTCTAACACAGGAATGATGGACCAGACCATGAAAGGTATGCAGGATATCTTGGGCCTCTCTATGCTTCCCCTGTGCCTCTTGCTTGCTTGTATTCTCAAAAGTATTAATAAAACTTGATACTTGATGTATTTATGTAAGCCAATTTGGCAATCAAATCCTTTTGAGTTCGCTAAATGAACAGGAAACGGAAGAGCAGGAGGCTTAAGGAAATTAAGTTTGGAGTAGAGAAGGGAGCTGACGAAGGACACAGCACTGGGTAGCATTGAAGACCCAGCTGAGACTAGAGACGATGAATGGGTAGTGATATCAGCTCTTAGCAACACGTGATGTCTCCAGTAGTGTTCAGCAATGCGAAGGCAAAAACAGAGAAGGTAGATGGTTTGGCTGATGGACTTGGATCTTTTTAAGGATGGCAGTAGCTGACAAAACTGGAAAATAAAGGAACTGAGGGCAGTAGGGGAAAAGAGAATGTGAGAGAGAGAGGTTGAAGTAAAGTATTACAAGATAAAGGTGGACTATGTAAGGGAATAGGAACATAGGAGCTGGACGGTATAGGCTGCGGAGCACCTAGATCTGAATTTGAACAATCCTCCTCCCCCTTCTCTTAAGCTTCTTAAGCAATCTACGTAACCTTTCTATGTCTCAATGTCCTCCTGCAATGGGATGAGAATTCCTACTCATGGGAACCTCATACTGTTTAACCAAGATAATGTGTGTAAACGCACTTAGAACACTGTAAATTGTGATTTGTGTTGAGTAAATTGGCTGAAAGAAAATGAAGAGGTCAAGAAGATGGAGGCCTCAATGAACTCAAGACATGAAGAGCTGGGGTAAATAGCTGAGGGGTCGAAAGAGTCTCGGGTTGGTCAGAGACGGGATTTTAGGGATTTTAGGACGAAATAGTTGCAGAGAATAAAAAGGTCCAGGGTGGGGACCCAGGGTGTCATGGGCAGCTAACATGCATGACTGTGGTGGCCACTGTCATTGTGAAATTCCAGAACCTTGAGGCTTCTGGGAAGTTTTATCATTTTTCCTTTTCACTAACGTAAGCATCATGCGGACACAACTTAACTCTACCTTATAAATTCTTCAGTAAGACTCTGAAATTTGTGTTGAATGTAGATTGATTTGGTTTTTATTATTGCCTCCATAATGAAAACATTGGTGAGGACGACTGTGTTTCTGTTACGTTGGGAACCCCAGTGGATCCAGTTCTGCCATTTCCCCGTGAACAACACATTAACTGAGGTCCATTAAGCAATGAGCCAAGAAACACTATTTAATGTGATGGCAGTTTGCATTTAAATTATATTATAAACAATATTCCATTTGGCTAATTTACAAGATCAAAGCATAATTATTCTAGCATAGTTTCTAAAGAACAAATTAATTCAAATCACTAACAGATTTGCAGAAATTGGTTATGTAATATAGTATTTCAACAGAATAAATGATTTAAACTAACGTAACTTGTTGAAGTTAATAGTAATGCACTTGAGAATAATTCACAGAGATGTTTAATCAAAGGAAAACATGTAAAGATGGGAAATAGGCAAGGTTTAGAAATATACTAATATCAGTGTGAATGACATTAACATGGTTCTGCTCTATTTTAATGATAATAGTCCAAAAAATACCTAGTAACTAATAAACTAAGAAAAATAATCAGAACATTTAGAACTGATAATAGCATGACCAATGCTTTTGAACATAATTATAAAAATTATAAACTGGTAGGTAAAGCTCTTACCCTAAATATTGTATTAATGTGATACCCATATAATTTAAATATTGATTAGGATTCTACTCAGAAGAATAATTCCATTTCTATTGTGAATATACTAGAAGTTATACTGACAAATAAGAGTTTTTGAGAAATCTAGCCTATTTTGTGAAACACCAAGCACCCCAATGTTTAGAAACATTGGTATGGCTGAATAAAATAGAATAGAAATGATACATATAGATAGTAATACAATATATGTAGTAACATAGAATACATAGTCATATATCAATATTATGGTTTCTTGTTTTATAAAATTGTAGTTGGTGGATTTTGTCATAAGTTTTCATTGGAATGGTGGTTTTTGTTTTTTTTCAAGAGAAAAAGGAGTGGTTTGACAGGGAAACTATCATTGCAGGTCAGTGGTCAAACCCATTCTAAAGTTATAATAAATGTAAGGTTTCTGTTGTTTATCACAAAGTTAATATGCTGCTGTGTAACGTTTATCTTAAAAGTCTAAATACACTTCATCTTCTTTTCTTGCTTCTTCTCTCACATCTGCCTTTTTAATGCAGGATTTTAGCCAAGGTCCTATCCTCTGACCTCTTGTGTTTTCTCTCCCTTAAAATAAATGATCACAATCAAAGTATTGCATGTTTGCAATACTTTTTTTAGTTATAACTACTCAAATACCACCAAAACATGAAAACAACAGTATCTCTCAACTTTTCTCCTAATCCCACTTGTATTTCTCAGAAACAACCTCTTGGCCATCTCTGTTTCAGTAACTAATATGCTTCCAGATACATCAGTTTATTGTTCGAACAACTCTTGATGCTATCTACTGATTCAGCAATAGGAGTTTTAAGATTTAGCATATTTATACTCCCTTTTTTCCACCTTTGCTTTCTTCTCCTAATGTTTATAGTTTGATCGTTATCTTTAATTCTCCTGTTGCTTACATTTGTCACTTTAAATACTATCCTAAACCTCTGTTTCTTGTTCATTAATTTTTGTAAGGAGCCCTTAACTCTCCATTTAAAAAATTAAGACATTGACTCTCTACGCTTCTTTTCATTTTTCTTCCACCCCTTTCCACATCCCACCTTCTACCTTTTCTTTTTATATTTTCAAAGTTAACATGCATCTTCTTTCTTGTACCACAGCCCAGCTTGCTGTGCTTTTTCACAGATTGATTCTGGATGTAGGGACCCACAAAGAGCATTTATGTTATTGTTATGTGAATATTGTTCAAAGTTGGACCAAGCGTACTACATTAAAGTGTACTACATTGCATTGCTTTTTTCTATAATTCTAATGTTACAATTCCCAGGAACACTCAGGGAAATTGTGGGATTGTGGTGGCTAAGGAGTGTGTCAGTGTGTAATGTGATCAGCTAGGCTGAACTACATTTCCTAGAATTCCCTTCTCTGTCAGATTTCCCCTTGGAGTGGGCCACAGAGAGACACTTTGTGTGAGATGCTGAGGGCTGAAGTGAAGAAGTGGTCCTATTGTTTTTCTGCTCAGAAGATTGAGACAGGGGCGACAGGGCCTGTCACGCTCTTGCACGGTGTTTGCTTACTCACTGGCTCACTTTGTTGGCAATGAGCAGAAGCCCGGCCAGCCATTGTTTCATCCTTCCCTAGATTTTTTAGTTTCTTTGACATCGAGGCGAGGTGGATATTGTTTAATTCCATGACAGAAGAGCCCAGCTGATCCTGCAGAACATCCGCATCATCAAAGTTGGAGGTGTTGAGAAATGGACACAGATTCTCAGTCTGTTCTTAAAGATTTCAGCTAGTGTTTATTGGTTCTGGTATGTTTACTCCCCCCATTTTATGTATCTTCCCTACCCCTCGTCTGCCCTGAAGACATCTTCAAGGCCCAACATCAGACAGCAGTTGTTTCACAGTGTAAACAGCCTCTACAATTGTGTGCATATATCCCTCTGATACAAAGATGTTTCTAACATCAATTTTAAATGAATTTTTTTAAAACATTCTACAATTGCTTACCATTGTGTCACATCTTAGTTTGCTTCATAGTTTTCTCTGAAATCTTGCATTGCATTCTTTGTTCCTTGAATTTGTGACTTGATCATATTCACATTTTCCTGCCTTCTCAGTCATATTGTCTATACAGTTCCTTTTTTTCCCCCTTCAGAGATCAACTTCCTAGAGGTCTCTCTCTCCAGCTCTAATCTGATACTATTGCCAAGACCATAGTTCTGGGATTTCTTTATGTCTTTATCAAGTTAAATCTACTGTTTCCTAGGGCCCATATCTCCTTTTTTTGGTGTACTCTCCTGTTTTGCTGGAGTTTATCCTATAGTCACTTTACAGAGACAACACCGATGAAGAATAAATTTTTGGAACTCTGCATGCCTAAATATATTTCCAGACAGCCCTCATATTGGCTTAATAGTTTGAACATAATTTTTTTTCCTTAGAAATTTGAAGAACTTCTTTTAGAAGATTTTAGTGTGTTTTATACTTGTCACTGTGTAAAATTTCACTAGGACATATCTTCATGGGGATCTTTTTATAGTTCTGGACACTTGGTGAATCCTTTTACTATAAAGACACATGTCTTTTTTCCATTTTGGAAAATTTCTTTCTATTTTTGTCTTTGATAATACTCCCTCCCCCACCATCACCAACACTCACACTTATACACACACACACAATTTTTGTCCTGTCTTTCTAGGATTTAAATCAAAATTAGAATGTTCCATACTTGGGCTCTATGTCTCATTTTTTCACTAACATTTCCAATTCCTTCTAATTTTCATTAACTTCCTGGAAATTATCAATTTTTCTTTTTTTACTTCAGTCACATTTTAATCTCTAGGAGCTCTTTTCTTATTCTCTAACAGTTCCTTCTGCATTGTCTTCCAGTCTTTGGATTGAGAATGTATTATCTTTATGACTCTCTCTGAGTATATTAGATACTTAAGGTAAGGACATCTGGATCTTGGTTGTTTAGTTTGCTAAATAAGAAAAATAGCTATTCCATAAGGTTATTGTGAATGTTAAATGAGATTACATATGAAAAAACGCTATTGTAAATTATAAAATATGTAATATAGAAAAAAGACCTTTAAATTATTATATATTCCTACATGATAATGTTTCTGAGTATGGCACATTCATGCTTTCATTAACCTATCTTTATAGTTCTTATTCCTTTCTATATTGTTCCATACACAAAATTCCAGCCATGTCACACACACAATTTTCCCAGTTATTTTTCTGAGTCTTTTGCTGTTATACCTCTATGCTTTGTCTTTTTTTCCTATGATAGAAACTACCATATATCCCCAGTATTCATTCTCCACATCTTCCTCAGTAATAAAATCCTCAGTTTTTAGCAAGACACATCATTTTTCCACCTCTCCACCTCTCTTGTGGTTGATTCTGGGAGTAAATAGAATCAGTGTATGCAACTTTTTAAGTCCAGAAATAAAGAAAGGTATGCTCGTCTTCCCTAGCATGTCCTGCCTTCCTGCTGGCTGGAATGCATATATGATGACTGGAAATCAAGCAGCCATCTTAGAGCCTGAGTTGGAAGCGACATACAGAAGATGGGTGGGAAAACAGCATGGAGGGAACACCCTGGATTCCTATCCCTGGAACACAGTACTAACGCCACACTAATTATATCCAGGTTTCTTCTACAGGAGGAAAAGAAAATTTCCTAGCTTGTTGGACCAATGTTATTTTGGGTTTTCAGCTACTCAAGAATTAATCTAATCCTGACTAATACATTCCCCATCAGTGCACGACACTATTTACTCATCTTTTAAGACTCAATTAAAATATCACTCCTTCTAGTAAACCCTGCCTAATTAGGCCTCCCCAGTTAAATTTAATGTCTCATCTCTAGAGTATATTTTTCATGAGACTGAAAACCCTGTTTCTTTCATTCTCCATGTTATGCCTAGTGCCTAGAACAACCTGTGGGACATATTATTCACTTTTTAAATATTTGTTAAATATGCATAACTCTATGGCCCTTAGGACTTTATGGCTACCTCTACTATCATATATACATTTCCCAAAGCTGCTTTTCCAACTGAAATTGTAACCTTGCCCATAACCATATATAGGTAAAACCAATATATATCTTATCCCCTATTTTGTTCATTTATATATAGTACATGTCTGACAGTCTGACGAATTGAGTGCTTTAAAACAAGAATAAATTTGGGAAGCTCAGTTGGTTAAGCGGCTGCCTTCAGCTCGGGTCATGATTCCAGGGTCCTGGGATCAAGTCCTGCATCGGGCTCCTTGCTCAGCAGGGAGCCTGCTTCTCCCTCTGCTTGTGCGCACATGCTCTCTTTCTCACTCTCTCTCTCTCTCTCTCTGTCTTTCTCTGACAAATAAATAAACCCTTAAAAATAAATAAATAAATAAGAATAAATTTTACAATATATAAAAATTTCAATCTTGGGCACCTGGGTGGCTCAGTGGGTTAAGCCACTGCCTTCGGCTCAGGTCATGATCTCAGGGTCCTGGGACTGAGTCCTGCATCGGGCTCTCTGCTCAGCAGGGAGCATGCTTCTCCCCCTTCCCCACCTGCCTCTCTGCTTACTTGTGATCTTTCTGTGTCAAATAAAAAAAACTTTAAAACATTTTTTTCAATTGTAAAATTTATATAAAAGTCCTAAAATTTAGGGTGAACTATAACAGCATTGCCATTAAAAAGTAGTGTTTCCTCTCGCCCAAAACAATTTAGTGATTATATCTTTCTTAAACATCATAGCAGATCACAGCCTGAATGTGGGCAATTTATTGAGGTCCCAAACTTCATTTTTTTTAAAATCACTGTTGGAAGTCAATATCTATCACATTTGTTATCTTGGACCGTGCTTAACACATGTGCTTTAGTTAAATGGTAGCTACAGTTTTTATAATGATTAATAGAACACATTATCTTTCGAATTTAAAGATTTAAGGTTTTATGCACCCTTCTTTATTCGCCAAACATTTGCTTGGCCCCTAGTTCTAAAGAAACAAAGGTCCACATTCATCCTCTAGGAATATAGACACTAAACAAAAATTGCACTTGTGCTGAGTGCTGCCTGGGAAGAGGTGGCACGTGATGCTGAGGATTTGAGAAAGCTGTTACAGGAGTCAGGAACACATGAGGGGCTCATGGGTCAGGTTTACATAAAAAGATGACTCCTTCCCAGACCCTTAGACCCTGGCCTTTCAGTTTCTATTCACCCACAGAACTCAGCTCAAATGACATTTCCCGGGGGAAGCCCTCCTTGGTACCGCAGATTACATCTGGTTTTCCTGTTACACACCTGGCCTTTCTTCTTCAGAGTCTCACAAATAGAAGAGTTAATAATGTTTTTTTAAAAACTTGCATGTGAATAGGATTTTTAAAATAAATCATTCCATATGTGTCATATTTGCTATTTAAACAAATTCTGTCATTAATTTTCAAAACATAATTATCTCTTAATTACATTTTTAGTTGAGCAAATCCAACTTTATAATATTTTGCATTATTAAAAATCAACACTTGTGAATATGTGTGTGGGTGTAAATGTATGTAAATGGGCATAATTTTAAATATAGAAGACCCTAATGCATATATGTTTTTAACACGTATATTTTTAAGATATCAGGTAGTACCACTACTCTAAATTTTAACTTTTTCTATTTGAAGCAAGACACTAACTATACATATAAGTCAATTTTTTAACAGTCTGTATTTTTAAATATTTTCAAATTAAACGTATTTTTAAGAGTAAAAGTAATTTACTGTTTTTCCTCTTAAAATCATGATAGTAGCTCTAAAATCCTTCAGCTCATTTCTTTTCATTTTAACACCTAACGTCTTTCAAATGTCGAAAAATCTATTGTGAACAACATGTTTTTCTCAATATGTAAGACAAACTAATTGATTTTTTTTTTAGCTACAAAATCAGGTCGTGGGAGAAGAAGGAAGGAGTTTGATGTATTCATCCTAAAATGGCAAGGCTAGTGTGAATGAAAAGTAAAAGGTTATGTAAATGAAGGAGGTTAAGACCCAAAAGGTTACGACACAGTTGGATCATTCTCATTACAGAAACATTAACATAGATGAGTACAATCTGCAGACCAGCTAAATCCAAATTGCACAACTGCACCCAAGGGGACTGAAACGATTTCAACGGTTTCCTTAAACATCGAGCTAAACAATTTGAGTTTGAAAGGGTTGCTAAGTTATTTAGAAGAACTGTTTAATCTTTAACAGTAAAATATTAAACCAAAGAGATTTTTTGATCTATAACTTATTTCCAGAGAGCAATAAATTTATTATTCACATATTCTGAAAGAGCTTGCATCAATCACTACAAGACATTCAATCAAATTCAACTTGAAAAATGAAATGGCAAATGCGTTTAAATTCAGGAAAGCCAATTTGGGGCAATTGACTGTAATTAAGAATGTTCACTGGGATGAGGTCTACTAGATTCATGAATATATAAGAAAGAGCCTTGAAAACACTAAAAGTTAAATACCAGAGTCAGGATTTTAACATCCATCGGAAAATTAAGACTGGAAAGGTTTGTGTGAGTGAGGGAGGGAGTAACTGAGCAAGTGACTGAGTATGCATGAGTGTGTTTAGGGGCATATGTTACGTGTGTGTGTGTGCAAATGTGTGTGTGCATATGTGCACATCTGGAGAAGTACAGTTAAGATTACCAAAAGGAGGAATTACAATTCCTCCTCCCTCCCAAGCCCCAAGCCTCGCCACCATCAGAGAGTGATACATTCCTCATCTTTACTCTTCTTACAAAAGATTTGGAATGTTGTGAGTTTCTGTTTAAATTGCAGAAGCTTGGTAGGAAAGGCCTTGAAGAGTTTACCATAAGAAGAGTATGCTCTAGAGGTGTAGTATCAGGAGAATTCACTCTCTGAAATCAAGCTTTTAGGGAGAAGGCAAAGGTTCTGTGCCACTGTCTTGAGTAGGTACTATTTGAGCAAAGAAGAGCCACCGTTCTCATTCCTGCAACCACGAGACAGTAAATCCAGAGCAAACTGTTCCTGCATGCGAAACAGGTTGTTTTACCACTAGTTTAAGACTCAAAAAGATGGTGCTTGCTGAAGTGCAATTAAATGTGATGCCCCGAGCTTGCTAGAGTCCCGGTAACACCTTCAACTGGCGTCATCCCAAGGTGAGCCATATTGATGTTTCTGGCAAGCACTGGTGCCAATTTAATTAATACTTTTGACTGCACAATCTTCAAAAGAGTAGTTCTAAATTTAACCAAAGCACTTGCCATGATGCCAAAAATTAACATATTTGGTTGCCTTCACTCTTCCAACAACAGTCCTTGAACAACTGCCAAGTGCAGAACACTTGGGTAGGTGCCTTGGGAACACACAGCCACATACAAGAGTGGGCTGTGGTTAAAAAAAAAAAAAGTACAATCAGCTAAAACACAAGGCAGAGTGTGGTAAATGCCAAAAGTTAGATTCAAATACAAAGGTTTGGGGTGCTCAGTAAAGGCAGATAATATAGTCCCACCTCTCTTTGGCCCACTGCAGCAATGCGCCTCCAAACACCTCCTCTCCACATCCCCCATCCCCGCTCCAGGTCTCCCTCCTTTCCTGATCAGCCTAGATCCCAGCACAGACTTCACTTCCAGGTTCCTTCAGTCTCCTAAGCTTTCTTTCTGTTACCTCTGTCCACTCTGCAAATTCTCAGCTGGAGAACATTCCGAACCTCCAAGGCTCCTATTTCAAAAAATATGTGTTCTCAATGGAAAATCTAAAATAATTGCAGAAAATCATGCCACCATTATAAAGTTTAGATGTCTCACCTCCAAGAGACCTTTAGGACGACCTATTAATCTTTTGATTTTCCTCAGCAATGACTTCTCTGTTATTTTCTTCAGCAGGAATCAGAACCTCCAACAGTCTCTGTAAATGTACTATTCAACCATTGCTCCTTCCTCTCAGCAGGGAGAAAACCAAGGTCACAGGGTGTGAACTCCCTCAGGGTCTGGTTCTCGTGGGTGTTTCCTCAGGTTTTTTTTCCTCACAAGTTCTTATCCAAGCCTCATTTCCCCATGCACGCTCTAGAACTCTACCGGTCTCCTCCAAGACCTTCCTTCAGCAATTCTGAGGTCTCTTCACCTTCAATGGGTTCATCTCCACTGGCTCTTTCCTTTCAGTCTGCAAATTTGTGTAAATCTCTCCCTCTTGGCAAATAGTGCATTCTTCTTCATCTTTTGACTTCACTGTATTGATATATATGATCATTGCTTGTTAGATTATAAAGGTTCATAGTAGAATATTTTTAAAAATTAGAAATACATAAATAAGTAAAAGTTATTTTAATCCCATAGTCTAGAAATTACCACTTTTGTTAATTCTTTACCATATTGGTGTATTCCTTCTAGTGTTTTATTTTGTACATTTATATGTATGGGTTTTTTAATTTTGTAACAAAGTTTTAATTTAAAATACTTAAATCCTAATGTTTTGACTTTATTATATCAAGAATATTATTTAAAAATGAATATTATCTATGTCAATAAATATTTCTTGAAAAATAATTTTAATGGTGAAAAATTAATCTTATTAATTTTTCTTATTTATCTTATTTATCTTATTGCTGTAGCATACAATATTTTCCCCACACTGCGGGATTAACAATATTTTATAACGTGTTACTTGAATGGACAGATAAATACATATTTACTTAAATTTGTATGACTTCAATTACTGGCATTTAAATATGATTTTATCTATTTTTACTAGTCATTTTATCTTCTTTTACGGAATATCTGTTGGTGTATTTTGTCCATGCTTCTATTTATTTATGAGACTGTATTAATCCTTTTTCATATGTGTACCAATCATTTTCCCACTTTATTATATGCCTTTTAATTTTATTTATGGTATTATTTTAAATTTAAATGATCAAATTTTCTTTTAGATATATTCTGTTGCTTTTATGCACTGTAAATCATCCCCATTCCTGAAAATATACATAATTTTTCTCATTCATAGAGGCTTCAGTTGTTTACATTTAACTCTACACATCCTTGTAATTTATGTGGGGCTACAGTATGAGGTGAAAATCCAATTTAACTTGATCTTTTTCATAATAGGGTAACGATGATGTCCACAGCATTTATTAAACCATCATTCTTGTCTACTCTGATTTGTGATGTCATCTTTATTGTATATTCTGTTATGCCATGCCATCCTGTTGGCCTTCTTGTCCTTCTGCCACTCTGCTCCGTGATCTCATGCAAGCAGACCTTCCCAGGCTTTTTCCCACACTCCTTAGTAACAAGTCAGCCCCGCATCTGAGGGGAGGCCCTGATAGGAGACAAAGAGGACTGCAAGTGTTTCTCCTTTCTTTCTGCTTCGGGTGACATCTTGAGCAGAGATTGCTCTTCTCTGTCCCTCCTGGGACAGGTGCCCCATCCTTTTACCTGGTTTCCCTCCTAGACCCAGCCCTGACCTCTATGAGCTCCACCCCCTTCTTGAGTGTCCCTCCAACCTAGGGGTGCCCCCGCTGCAGCTGTGTTGTTCATCCTTGGGTGGCTTCTCAGTCCCTTTTCTCACCAGTGTAACCCAGTGTCTGTGTTAAGTTTCCTCTGCATTAAATATTCAGTTTAATTTTACTTTTCCTGCTTGGAGCCTAACTGATACAGCTGTCATTCCTAGTCACTAATGTATGTGTTCTCTTCTGTACTGGGGCTACAATCTTAATGACTGCAACTTTGAGAAAACATTTTAATTTTATTCAGGTTTTATAAAATATTGTTCCCTAATTTTGTTTTGGAAAAATGAATTTTTTCAAAGTGAGCTTTAGAGTTATTTTGTCAATTTTTTTAAAATGTTATCTTATTGACACTCACATGAATATACAAAAATATCTATACAAAATGTGTATTTAAAAATTGTACTGGTAAAAAAGTGAAAACAACCAATGTTAAATACATTTAGGGAATATTTAAACAATGTGATCCCTTAGGTCTTTAAAAAGAATATGGTACACACACTGCTATGGGAGCATAAACTGCTATAATTATTTTGTAAAACTCTTTGGCATATCTATGAAAACTCAATATATGAATACCCTATCACCTAGCTCTTCTACTGCTAGGTATATATCCAAAAGATATATATACATATATTCATAAAAAGATGTACAAGAATGTTCCCCGCATCTCTATTCATAATATTCTGCCTGGGAAACACTGCAAATATCCACTAAAGGAGGAATGTGTAAATTGTATTATAGTCATGTAATGTAATATGGCAATGCAAAGCCAAACTACTGAATGACTCCTAAATATTGAGTATGAGACCAGACACAATAATAACATACTGCCTGATTCCATTTATATAAAGCCCAAGAATGGATAACATTAATCCATGCTGAAAAAAGTCACAGTAGTGTTTACCTTTTAGGGAATTATGATTTGGAAGGGACATGAGGGAAGGATGATTTCTGCGCTCTTTTGTATGTATGATAAATTTCAATTTTAGAAGTTTAAAAATGTATAAGGTAGATCCATATGTATTGATGTAGAAAGATATCCAAGTTATGCAGCTAAGTTAAATAAAATAGTTGTTGGAGGGTGCATAAAGAGAGAGTCCATATGTGTTAAAAAAAAAAAGACTATCATATATATGTGTGTATGTATAAATATATATTCATATGTGTGTACTTACACACATACACATACACACACTCAAGAGAAAGTAAGAGAATGAGAGACTGGGTTTGAATTTTTCCCCACAAATATGAACCATCACATAATAAAAAAACCTCAATGGAATATTTGTGTTACATTGCGTTGAAACCATAAGTTAATTTAGGAAAATAATTTTATCCTACAATATTGTTTTCCTAGTCAGAAATCTGGTATGCCTCGCCATGTGTTCATCTCTCCCTTTACACCCTCTAGTCAAGCGTTTAAACTTTCTTCCTGTAAGTCCTGCATGACTCTTGAGAGGTTAGTGCTGTGGGTTAGTTATTTATTTACCACCGCTCTTATGAATGAAACTAATTGCTAAGCTTCTCAAATGAGAAGTCTAACCATTTCCTTATTTCTCATTCATTGCTAACCTGCTCAACCCTAATGAAGCTTTTCTGGCAGAGATTATCAGTTGCCAAGTACAACAGATGGCTTCCATTTTTTAGTATGACACTTGTAGAAAGTCATTAATTCATCAATTCGATAAATATTTGTTGATCACTTGATATATGCTAGACGTAGTGCCATACACTCTCAGTTCAAAAGTAAACACCACCCCGATCGTCAGACCGTGTATGTCTTACTAGAGCAAACAGTAAACGGACACTTACAACACACTGTGGTATGTGCTGAAGTGGAGGTGAGCACAGACATCACAGGGCCGCTTGCCCAGGCTTGGGTTATTAGAAACCACTTCCCAGAACAGATGTTGTAGAAGTTGAAATGTAACTCTTAGGAGAGTGATTTACATTCTAGATGTAAGTAAGATGACTACATTATCTGCAGAAGGTCAGAATCGAGAGAAAGAATAGCATATTCCAGCACACTTAAAGAAATGATAATAATTCAATATGGCTGGAGTACAGAACACGAGGTAGGTAATTGTAGAAACTTAGACCACAGTAGTAAGCAGAAGGCAGGCCATAAGGCCTTTAATGGCATCCTAAGGAATTTAGAGATCAGTGACAAGCCACTCAAGGTTTTTGTTTGTTTCACTAGAAAGTTTTATCAGACATTTTATTTTTAATTTTTAGTCTTTTTTTCTTGAAATTTAATTAACATACTGTTTAGATTAGATTCAGGTGTAAGCTATCTTGATTTACCAATTCTATAGGTTTCTCAGTGTTCATCAAGATAAGTATATCTTAATCCCCTTCATCTATTTCACCCATCCCCCACCCACCTCCCCTCTGGCACTGCAGTTTTAAGGATAGGAGCTGATATGATCAAATTTGCACTTTAGGAAGCTGACTTGAATTGCATTGTAAAGAACAGATTAGAAAGGCAGAGGCACTGGAAACAGGGAGCCCCTACTTGCTTTAATAATCTAGACTCTGAAAATGCAGGCAAGTTATAAGATACCAGAAATTTCAAACAAGCCAAAGTAAGAAGACCTGGTAATTAACTGGATAGAAGAGGGAAAGGAAGGAAGGAAGTCAATGAAAAGCAAGGAAGTCAATGAAAGCAAAGTTCTGACCTGGCAGACAGAGTCAGCTATATCTCTATTGACCAAAATGAGACAAACAAGAACAATTTTGCAAGGGCAGGGAGTAATGTGATGGCAAGTTTAGTTTGAGAGATGTGAGTTTTGAGTTGCTTGTTCAAAACTGCGGGAGGCCGTGCAATATAAGGGCCTGGTCTTTGGGAATTGTGCTTGGGAAGGAGCACTGGACTTGAGAACCTGGAGAATTTGGCAGAGAATATATGCACATGGGTGGGATCACTGAGGATAAGGACACAGAACCAGTGATTAAGGGACAGTCCCTGTTCAGTCATATTTGGGTAACTTGGTTTTGTTGCTTTTGCTACCTGCAAGCTCTGGGACCATTCTTAAGCTCTTTAACTTCTCTGTAAGATGAGCTCTTAATAATATCGAGCTTATAGGGTTTTGTAAAGAATGAAATATCATTTATAAAAAGCTTTTAATACAAGTACGAATTTGATGAATATTGGCTGTTATTACTATTGCTGAGGTTGTTATAAGTCTGAAGATAAACTCCCATGACCTGACACCTTTTAATAGGAAAACAGAGAAAAATTACTAATGAAGGAAATCTGAGAAGCAACAGCCAGAGAGTTAGGGGGAAAATCAGAAAATGTAATGTCACATGGGCCAACATGGGGAGAGGGAGAGAGGGAAGGAGCATCTCAAGAAGAAAAAGTAGACAACAGTTTAAAATGCAATGAAGAGGGATGCCTGGGTGGCTCAGCTGGTTAAGCATCTGCCTTCAGATCAGGTCATGATCCTGGGGTCCTGGGACTGAGTCCCACGTGGGCCTCCTTACTCAGCAGTAAGGTAGAAGGTAGAAGCAGTAAGCTTCTCCCTCTGCCTGCTGCTCCCCCTGCTTGTGCTCTCTCTGACCAAACAAATAAATAAATCTTTAAAATAAAACAAAGTGCAGTGACAGAAGTAAAAGAGGGGCTTATTTGGCATCTAATGATCTTGACAAGCATAGATCCATGGGTATTCTGGAAACAAAAGCCAGAATACAACTGGGCTGAGGAATGAATAGAAGGAGAGAAAACAGAAGACAGTCTTTATAGTCATGGATTGTGAAAAGAGAAAGATGATGGAGAAAGATGGGCAGGGGAAGAAGTTTGGCTGGCTGTTGATAAAAGAGTGAAGAACTGACCACGGACATACTGATGGGAAGACATCTTGCAGTGAGGGTGCTTGTACACGCTGAAGAGAAAAGATGGCCGGCCAATCAAAAAGGTAAGGATGAGGTAGGAGCAAATGGATCTAATACACAGGAGCAGGGAGAGAGACGAACCTCTGCTCCACCACGAACGTCTGCTCCGCAGCGAGGGAGGGAAGGGAGGCAAGAGAAGGGGGCACGAATTGGGAGGCTTACAAATGCAGCAGGAGGAGTCTGAAGAAAGTTCCATCTAATGTTGTCTATTTTCTCTGGAAATTATCTCCTCTAAGTGAAGAGTGAGATAGAGAGAGATCGATGGTTTCAGGAGAAAGAAAATTTGAAAAGAATCTGTGAAAAGTGAAAAAGGAAACCATTGAGAGAAAGGCAGAATATTTTCCAGGCAGATTTCAGGACTCAGTTATTATTGAAACTGTTAATTTGTTAGGCCATCAGTCTGTCTGATAATTCTCTCCGGTAGTACTTAGTAGCCCAGGATAGAGAATGGAGAGAATGGGCAAGGAAGGGGGTGAAACTTTGCTTTTGTTGGTGGAAGCAGGGAAGGGTTAAGTGGCCAGAATTGAGAGAAATGGGAAGAGAGGAGCTTAAATTTGGAGCTTGGACAGAAAAGGAAGTGAAAATAGGAGGGAACCATGGATAAAAATAAAGGGAAGGAGAAATTACAGATCCCAGTGAGATTGTGGAAACACTGATGAGAAGAACTAGAAGGATAAGAGTTTTTGGCACAAGAGCAATTGTGAGTATTTCAGGAAAGGGGCACTGTCTGATGAAAATAGTCTGGGCTAGAGGTATGGCAGTGGTGCCCTAATGGAGTGGATGTGAAGATTGTTGGTGTAAGAAAAGCGAAGCTAAGGAGAAGCTAAGCTGTTGGCTGGGAGACCCAGTGATCACTGAAGCTGTTCTGGAGAATGGAGGGAATAGGGGTAGAGAGAAAGACGCGTCAGGTGCCAAAATATGTGATGAATGGAAAGTAGTGACTGTGGAACTTACTAGAGCAAAAAAGGTATGTAAGGTGATCCTGCAAACGCATCACGAAGCTCCAGGAAGGAGTGAGACAAGCAGTCATAAAAGTCTGGATTGGGGGGCACCTGGGTGGCTCAGTGGGTTGAGGCTTCTGCCTTCGGCTCGGGTCGTGGTCTCAGGGTCCTGGGATCGAGCCCCGCATCGGGCTTTCTGCTCGGCGGGGAGCCTGCTTCCTCCTCCCTCTCTCTCTGCCTACTTGTGATCTCTGTCTGTCAAATAAATAAATTTTAAAAAAACCTTAAAAAAAAAAAAGTCTGGATTGGCACAGGGGCATGAGAATTTGATACTAGTTTGGTGTAGGAAATGGGTGACACTCACTTAAGACAGGTGCTAGAGAAGCCAGTTTTCAGTGAAAGCCAGGGAATGGGAGCCTCAGTCGCTGCAGAAGGTCAAGACGTGTGTTGAGAGGGAGGCTGTGTAAGATCGGCATCACAGAGGGGAGCGTGGAAGATCTGGGAGGGGGGCGGGTGGGGGAGGCAGAGGAGAGAAACCTTTTCAAATGAGGAGAGTATGGAAAACACACAGTGGAAAGCTATAAATTAGGAGCAGTAACCACAAATGGCAGGAATGTGAGGCACGGTGGGTTCACGGATTCTCAATGTAAACACTCCATGCCTCACTATTGTAGCAAACTCCTAACTGGCTGTTCTGCTTCCAGCTTTGCTCTTTTAAATTCATTTTACATGATGTATCTGGAGTCGATTATATAAAATGTACTTCTAATCTGTCATTCATCTCCTTGATTAAAATCCTCCATTTTTTTTTATCAAATCTCCAGTGCTAATTGCAAACCCCTAAAATTACAGACTCTCCCCAGTTATCTGGCTCCTGTCCACCTCCCCAGGCTTCTCTCCTCGCAGACCCTCAACTGTTGTACCCCGTCCCTTCCTCACATTGAACTCCATGAAATTTCCCCAAACTCCACACACTCTCAATAGAGATAAGGGGGGAAAGTATTCTAGGTAGAATAAACAGTTTAAAGAAACAGGAGAGCTGGGAGCTTTGAGAAACGTCAAAAGATAGAGTTTAACTGGACTCCAAAACATAATTAGAAGATAAGACATGAAAAATAAGGATTGCTCATAGCTTTGATTCTTGAATAAAGTATTGCCTCTTTGAAATGCAGTACAGAATAGGTGCTGGTAATTTTGCTCAAGCAGTTTAATTTTATGCACCTAGCAGGCTAAATATTTTTTTATTAAGACACACTTGTCTGATGTTGCTATTAACAATTACCATACACATGAACTTTTCCTCATCTTTCCAAACCTTATATAGTCAAACTTTTGACGTTGAGAGGCATATTGTTTAAGAGGTACTCTTCACAGCATGTAACTCACAACAGACACCTTGCAAAAATGTGTGTGAGTTTGTATATTTTTCAAAGATAATGAGCAGAAAGATTTAAAATCTGTTCAAATGTTTTCTGGCAAAATGTATGCGAATCGTGCCAAAAGGAATTGCATATTGCATGCCTTCAATCTGTTTTTGAAATATTTGTAGATACAGGCAACATCTGTTCCACTGGACAGAGATACACTAGAAGTGCTAATAACTTTGGAAAGCCCTGATTTTAAAAGTTTGTACTTGAAAATTAAATATTTTTTAAACAGCTACATGCTAAAGCTCTCTGAATGAACTTCATTTTTTAAAGAAAATCACCGTGATCATAAAGAAAATTTTTTACAAAATAAACCAGAGTTCAAGACTTACAGAATTTTCTGAATGATTTCATCGTGTGTTAAATATGTCTACTGGCAAAACATAATATTGCAACCCAGCTCTGTTAGGCA
This sequence comes from Meles meles, assembly GCF_922984935.1. Lineage (NCBI taxonomy): Eukaryota > Metazoa > Chordata > Mammalia > Carnivora > Mustelidae > Meles > Meles meles. Next base: position 76,827,582 of record NC_060074.1, read on the forward strand.
TCAGGGGGGTGGTATGTGGTGTGGAAAAAGACCTAAGGGACCTATTTGCAGATATATAAAATAGATCCCAACTTAAGACAAAACAAAAACTGTGTAGTGTTGAGAGAACATGAATGTGAGTTAAAAAAATCGGTGGCTCAAGTAGTTGGATGTCTGGCTTTTGAACTCCACTCCAGTCTTGATCTCAGGGTGGTGGGTTTAAGCCCTGCGTGGGGCTCCACACTGGCATTACTTAAAAAAAAAAAAAAAAAAATCCCAAGTGTAAGGAAAATGATGAAAAACTGTCTCTGGACAACACGGCCCAAGGGAATGATGTGGTAGAGATCCCTGACCTGGCCAGCACACATCCAGACTGAACCTGGTTCATGATTAGTAAACACTGTAAGTGCAGGTGCACCAGCAGCGACCACATTTGTAATTGGAATAACGTTGGTTCAGAAAAGTATAGGTCTGAATCAAAATAGATGAAAATAAGAGTCCCTTTGTAAAAAAAATCCGTCTTGTGGTAAATTATATGAAATGGTAGAAATTTCTTTTTTTATAGCTCTAGGAGGAAAACCTTTGACAATCTGCTTATTGCCATTAGGCAGTATTTTTCAGATTTCAGGGAACCTCGACTTAGTGGGTCATGAAATTCATCTGAGTTGATCGCAACATTTTTTAAATGAAAAATAATACTTGAACATGATATTGCATTACGATAATAAGGGTAAGAATTGTTAACATTCTGTTTCAAATGTGTAGTTATGAGAAAGATATGAAATGTATTTCTTATTGTAAATCACAGTAAAAAAAAAATATATATATATATATGTATAAAAAATACTTTCTCCTCTTTGGAGGCTGGCCTGGTTGCAACTCCGTCTAAAGAGAAGATCTAAACCGGAGAAGATCCTGGGCCAGATAAAGTCCTGGGTATTATAAGCTCCTCTAAGGGTCAGAAGTGCAGAGAAGTCAGGTTGACCAGGGAAGAATCTGGGGTGGGGAGGTTGACGGAAAGCGGGTGGGGTTGGGGGATCACAACAGTAGCCTTACTCCTGGTATTACAACTTGGGGAGCCTGGACTGGACTTGGGAGGAAGAGGGGTATTTCTTGGCTCCCCCATGGAACGTTCACTCCATTCTTTATAGTACACTAGGAAATAATAGCAAGTGAATTCTTGGCTGTTTTTATAATCAACAAAGGAAAGGGTACCTTATTAGCTATTAGAAGTTATGGGATCAGGGGCACCTGGGTGGCTCAGTGGGTTAAGCCTCTGCCTTTGGCTCAGGGCATGATCTCAGGGTCCTGGGATCAAGCCCCACTTCAGGCTCTCTACTCAACGGGAGCCTGCTTTCCCTTCCTCTCTCTCTACCTGCCTCTCTGCCTATTCGTGCTCTCTCTGTCTCTCTCTGTTAAATGAATAAACATAATTTTAAAAAAACACACACACAAACACAGAAATCAGAACAATCTGGATTAAAATCTTGCCTTTAAAAAAAAAAAAGAGAGAGAGAGAGAGAGAGAAGTTATGGGATCAGTATTCCAGGCTCCATAGGTATCAGTCACCAAGATGCTAAACATCTCAGGTGATTGAGGAACCTGCATACCTAAAGCAAAGAACAAAAACTTGCATATCCAGTGAGTTGAAAAGCCACTGTTGTGTACTTGAATGACAATATAGCAGTACTTTTCTACCCTGATCAAAAAAAAAAGAGGTATTGAAAGACAGTAAGGGTGGTTGATCAGGGGAGGAAAACGAAGGGGCTGAGAAATAGGTTAGGAGGACACATAATTTTCACTGCACACACTTCTGCAACTCTTGAATTTTAAACCATGTGCATTTTACCTCTTTGAAAAAATAGTACTCTGCACTTAGAAAAATAAAATAAGTGTCTTATTAGTGAAATTTTTAGGTAAACTAAACTAGCTCTATAGGGGACACATTATTGGGTCTTTAGCCATTAGGCATTCTCCGGGATCCTTTTAGTTAAAAAATGTCTGATTTTTCTCCTGGTGGTAGTATGTCCAAGCCCCAGAAGATAGATGAAGATTAGCCTACACCAAGCCAGTGATGGCAGGAGAAACCACAACCCTCCAGTGTGGGAGAGCCGGCTCTGAGAAAGGGGCTGCTCCAAACTGAGAGGCATGGCTAGGAAGCCCAAGAGAGGAAGCTGAGACTGTCAGGAAGGTGCAAGTCTGCCTGCCAGGGTGACTCCTCCTACCCCTTCCCTCTGGGGCTAAGTATAGTCCACAGCTAAAGCAATAAATGCGTGAGCGCGCGCACACACACACATGCACACACACACTTTCTCTCTCTCTCTCTAAATGCAGGCAGTGATCATCAGAATTAGCTTTCACAGACAGGTCTCAAATACACACATAAGAATACTATCAAAAATCACAAAAATTCCATAATGAAAGGAAGGAACAAATAATTTAAAGAATCATAAATATTTTCAGCAGAATATGAGAGGCTGTCTTATCCATGAAAAATAACAGTCCAAGTTATAAATCTTGAAAATAAAAAATATGTAGCGGTTAGTACAAAAAAGAAAGAAAGGTAGAAAAGGAGAGAGAGAGAGATGGACGAGCCACATAATTGTGCCTGGAAAGTAAACTAAAGAGCACAACTGTCAAGCAGTGGATTCTCCTACAGTGAGGCCCAAGGCGACAGACTGGAGACAGGGAAAGAAAGCAATATGGAAAAGAAATTCAGAAGATCCAACATTCAGCCAATACAGTTTCTCAAAGGACTGATATGAGGAAATGTCAAAATTATAAGAGGTAGAGGATGCTGAATGCTGAAGAAAGACAAGAATTTTCCACTGAAAATGGACCATCTAGTGCTAAGCAGAATAAATTAAAAGGACACGCACTTGGAAACCCTTGGAAAAATGCAAGAGAGAAACAAGAATTTGAAAATCCTTAAAAATGTTAAGAGACAGAAGTAAAAAATTTTAATTACAAAGAAATGAGATAGAGCTAAGACTGGTTAAAAAAAAAAGATGTAAAAAGACAATCTAACAATTCTCAAAAATTCTAAAGGGGAAAAATGTCTGAAACTAGAAGTTTATGCCAACAAAAATAATTCACATTAGAAAAAATATCGAAATAATAGAAGATAGGGAAAATGTATAGTGATAAGAAAGTTTGATAACAATAATTTCTTTTTTTAACTATGGCAAGAAAAGTCCAGACACACAAGTTATAACACAATATAAAGGAGATGTGTGCTTCTACTGAAATTTAGAGATTTTTCAAATTTGGTAAAAACAAACAAAATCGATCTAAATGTGTGATGTTTACAAAAGACCTATCTAGGGCAACATGATATAAATATATTGGAAAAGAAAAATAACGGAGAAAAATATAACAGAAAATTGCTAACAAAAAGAGCAGATGTAAAAATGACAATATCAGGCAAAATAGAAATCAAGACAAAGCATGAAAAGGAAAAAGAGTTGTACAGAGAAGAAAGGTACAATATAAAAATAATATGTACTCTTTATACTTTAGGTTTTTAACAGCAGAAATATGTAAAACAAAAGGGAAAATTCAAAGAGAGAAATATAAGTGAAATTAATAAATCCAAAATAGAGATTTAATGTATCTTCTTTATAAACTGATGGATCAGGTAAACTAAAAATATTTAAAGCTATTTAGAATCCCAAAACACAACTTTCAAAATTGGTTTTATAAATAATAAATATATAAGGACTTTGTATCCAGGGGAACATTCATTAAAATTTACCATTTTGCAGTCCACAAAAGAAATCTCCACAGGCAAAATGCTCTGATCTCAAAGCAATAAAATCACAGAGCCACTCACAATTCGAAGTGTTTACTTGTGCCAGACATTTTTTTTTTTTAGATTTTATTTATTTATTTGAGAGAGTCAGCATGAGCAGGGGTGGGGAGAGGGAGAGGCAGGCTCCTTGCTTTGCTGAGCAGGGACCTGATGTGGGGCTTGGGCTCAATCCCATGATCCTGAGATCACAACGTGTACTGCAGGTGGACGCTTAACCAACTCAGCCACCCAGACACCACATCATTAGTTGTTTTAAGCTGTGGTTGCTGGATCTAGCAAATAAAAGTACAAGATACCAAGTGAGATTAGAATTTAAGACATACACTGAATAATTCCGTAGAGATTTTAAACTTTTGGAAATTTTTTGAGATAATTAGCTTTCAAAGCATTGGGAGAAAATAAGAGAAATCTTCCCGTATCCTTCTAAGATAATTTTATAACCTTGACACCTAACTGAGACAAACATAGCACAAAATATAAAACCATAGATCAACTTCACTTTTAAATATAGCTGCAGGGCGCCTGGGTGGCTCAGTGGGTTAAGCCGCTGCCTTCAGCTCGGGTCATGATCTCAGGGTCCTGGGATCGAGTCCCGCATTGGGCTCTCTGCTCAGCGGAGAGCCTGCTTCCCTTCCTCTCTCTCTGCCTGCCTCTCTTGTGATTTCTCTCTGTCAAATAAATCTTTAAAAAAAATCAAATAAATAAATAAATAAATAAATAAATAAATAAATATAGCTGCAAACTTCTAAATAAAAACCAATAGATTAAACGTAACAGTGTATTAAAAGTTGCTTGACACCAGAAATGCAAGAAAGGTTTGACACTATAAAATGCTTTAATGTAATTATTTTTTTAAAAGATTAAAGAAAAAAACACAAAACGATTTTAATTAATGCAAAAAATCCATTTACTAAAAATGGTGTTTTTTTTTTAAGATTTTATTTATTTATTTGACAGAGAGCAATCACAAGTACGGAGAGAGGCAGGCAGAGAGAGAGAGAGGAGCAAGCAGGCTCCCTGCCAAGCAGAGAGCCCGATGCGGAGCTCGATCCCAGGATACTGGGATCATGACCTGAGCGAAAGGCAGAGGCTTTACCCCACTGAGCCACCCAGGCGCCCCTAAAAATGGTATTTTTTAAATTTGGTATATCATGCAAGAAGCAGCTTTCCTAACTTGATGAAGAATACCTATCTAAACATCAGCAATGACAAATTAGAAGATATAAAGGACAAAAGCGTGGCGCCTGGGTGGCTCAGTGGATTAAGCCGCTGCCTTCGGCTCGGGTCATGGTCTCAGGGTCCTGGGACCGAGCCCCGCATCGGGCTCTCTGCTCCGCGGGGAGACTGCTTCCTCCTCTCTCTCTGCCTGCCTCTCTGCCTACTTGTGATCTCTCTCTCTCTGTCAAATGAATAAATAAAATCTTAACAAAACAAAACAAAAAAAAAAACTGTTAAAGGACAAAAGCCCTAGTCATAATTGAAAATGATAGAGAATTAAAGAAAATATCTTGGAATAAAACTAATGCAAATTTGCAATATCTATTGTAAAAACTCTACTGCAGGACATAAAAGAAGATATCATTTAATAGAGAAATATACCCTATTCTAAATGGAAAGAAAATACAGTAAAAGTAGTCATTCTCCACTAAATAAATTACAAAATAAATATAATCCTGATTCAAAGCTTAACAAGATTTTTAAATAAAACTTGATAGTCCAGTTTCAGAAAAGATGCAAAGTTAACCAAAAAAATGTATTAACAGAAAGAAAAAGAATTTACACTATCAAATTTCAAAATATACTATAAAAATATAGCAGTTAGAATTATATGACAACCATACATTAATATACATTAAAAACATAAATGTCTAAAACAAAACTATGGAAACATTCTAAGGGAATATATTTGTAATTTTGGAGTACAGGAGACCTTTGGAAAGATGTAAGTGCATATGTTGTAAAATAAACTATTAATAAATTTAAAATTCATATATAAGGCATGTGCATGAAAAAAGAATGATATTTCTACCAATATTATTAACCTTTACCATTAAGAAATTTTGACTCTTCAGAAGAAATGGCTCAAAACTCAGAAAGTTAAAGGTGGAGAGGGAGAACTGCCAAATGGTCAAGGTCTGCTATGTAACAGATACCATGCTAGGGCCTGAACGTAGGCCATCCCATTTAATCTTGGAGAATGCTCATCAAACCAAGAAAGATGTTACTATGGTCATGTGGCTGAAGAAGAAACTTGCTTTCAATCTCCAGTCAGACACAGCACTTCCAATACCACTTTGACTTCCTACAAAATTAGTAAACATAAGAAATTATACAGGGGTGCCTGGGTAGCTCAGTTGGTTAAGGGTCCTACTCTTGGTTTCAAGTGGAGTGGTGATTTTGGGTTTGAGGGACTAAGCCCTGCGGTGCAGTGCTGAGTGTGAAGTTCGCTTGGGAATCCTTCCCTCTTCCTCGCCCTAGACCTCTGCTGCCCCCCAATATGTGCATGCGCACTCTCACTCTCTTTCAAATAAAATAAATACAATCCTTTTTTAAAAAAGAAATTATACAAACAGTGCTGAGTGCTAGTTTGCTAAAAGAGTAAATCTATTAGAAGCTGGTAGATTAAAATGGAAATATACAATTGAAATGCACTCCAAGGAAACTGTAACTTAGTACAGTGTATGGTAGCCAACAATAGTAAGGAGGAAGCAGGAGACTCAGTAAGAGGCTATGAAAAAGTTTTAGTATTATACCGGTAGAGCCCGCACCAGTTTTGTAGGCATGAACGAACGTGTAAAATGTTTCAGAGTACTCAAGAATAGCAGGTAAAGCTAAATTCAGCTGTAAGAGAAATCACTGAATCTGCTTCCTTGGTTTTAAGTTAGGCTGTTGGTGTGCCGACAGCTCGGACCACCAGTGAAGAGTAGTAGTGATCCCCGAAAAATGGAACCCACGGCTGCCTCTCCTGGAGTCATTTGTAGATCATCACTGCGTCTGTAGCCCTACATTCTGAATACTACAGGCAGGGATTTTGTGTCTTGTGAAGTTCTTGGCCTACTGAGTAGGGTCAGTGGAAGCTTTATCAAAAGGGCTCTCTAGGAGGAATTTCGGGTCTGACCCCAAATCAGAGTATCTGCTGATTTTAAAAAGAATGGAATCTATGTAAAGAAGAAAATATTTTACTGGTGGAGTTATAGCCAAAAACAGGAGGATTTGCTCAGTGCATTTTACATTCTTTTCTAGGAATAATTTTTAAGTATTTACATTGTTTGAAGTAGAGTCAGCCCATGCCCTGCGTGAGTTCGGAGTGGAAGTCACTTCAGCCTCCTGGGTCTCCACCTCTTGAGCCCTGAAGCAGTCCCTTCAAAGTCCCGCAGTGTTTTAAGAGCTTTGCAATGAATATGGCCATTCAAATGATAGGATTGGGGATGCCTATAGTAAGATCTTGGCCCAGCATACTAACTAGAATAAGAAAACGTGCCTGGTAATCTCTCTCCTGAATGCTTCGCTGATGTGATTCAATGTCTGCCTCAAATTCCCTTTGCTTTCATCCAGTGAAAATGGTACCACCCACATGACCCGGGCCTGGCAAGGTTAGGACTCCTTCACAGCCTCTTACAGGACTTAACACTGCATCCCTATCCAGCAGGATTGGCTTTCATGTGAACGAAGATCTAGAAGCCAGGCACTGACCTCTGACCTTCCCGTGTTTGCTGAGTTCCCATCCCTCTCTTCAAAAGGAACATTTTTCACAGACATAATTTCCCACTAATAAATCAGGGAGAATTACCTGAACTCAATAAAAGGAGAAAATTTAAATGTCAGTGTTTATTAAAATGTCAATTATTATGGTACCTAATATCCCTACTATAAAAGTGTAAAAATATTCATTGCAATGGGTTTTAAAAATCTTCTTAAAATTTATATTGTTTGCTATGGCCAAAAGAATTTCTTCGCTGTTTCCATTTTGGACATTTGAGTTAGAATGTAACATTTGTGGGTAAACATCATTTTAGACAGAGGAAGGCTGCTGCCTAGAATAAGCTGAAACAGGGTTTTCATTGAAAAAAAAAAATGGAAAGAGTACCTGGCACCTCAGTTGGTTAAGCTTCTGCCTTTGGTTCAGGTCATGATCCCAGGGTCCTGGGATCCAGTCCCATATCAGGCTCCTTGGTCGGCAAGCCTGTTTCTCCCTCTGCCTCTGCCTCTCTTTCTCTCTGTCTCTCATGAATAAATAAATAAAATCTTTTTTAAAAAAAAAGAAAAGAAAAAAATGGAAAGTAGACATAAAACAATGTGCTTATATATTTCTGAGATTAAAGCCATCTAAAGAAAGGAGAAAAGAATGAGCCTAAGCTTTTCTCCTCCAATAAAGACCTGTAAACTAGAAATTTCTTTGTTTTCCTATTTGAAAATATACTCCAGTGCCTTGAGTGGTTTTTTTCTTCTCAACACATAATTGATTCTTGGAATGACATTCACTTTGAGTGTGGACAGTTGTGCCTTTGGGACAGAAGCAGTTGTTTCTACCTTTGTCATTTTGAACAACAGCAATAGTAGAACTATTTTCTCCCAAAATTACCATTTAAGAGACCTGGAAAACTGAGCAATGTCATTTTGTATGTTTATAAAAGACAAAGCAATCTTTCTACTATAAGCCAGCCAAGTAGAGGAAAAAGAAAATTGAACCAATGGTATCTTTATCAGTGGGAATATACAATGTCATTAAAAATAGAAGCATGTGAAATATTTAAGGACAATGAAAATGGTGGTGTGTTGAATTTTTTGAAAAAGATTCAAAAAATGCAAAAACTTTTGCAGACTAGCAAAAAAATTAATGGAAATTAAAAAAAAAAGACTACAGATAGAAAAACTGTTTCAATGTATTTTTCTTATCTCTTTTCTTTTTGAGAAGAGGCCCTGTATAAAAGAACAAAATGTGCCTCCCATAACCAGTGAACACTGGAAAAGATAGATTTTGCATTAATTTATGACTAAGTAACTTATCCTCTTAGCTGTAATGATAAATGACCCCTTTTCTTTACTTCACGATTGAATCATAATCTCACGAGCCAAGATGGTGGATCTATATCCAGCCATAGATAAAAATTCAAAATCATGTAACTTGAATGAACTAAATATATAAACATCATGACTAAGACAAAAATTAAAAACTAAGGGTCATTTAAATGTAATTTAAGTGTAAATATATATATATAGTCTATATTTTTTTCTTTTTCTTCCCCAGGGTTTGCATGTGGGTTTAGTGGTTATGAAATGAACACGACTAGTAGTGACCTAACTGAACAAATATATTACAATGAAATATATTTATAAGCAATAAATTATTTCAATGTACTAATGAGAATGTGTACCACTTAATGTCAAACTGACCTTCCATTAAACACTAAATTTAATATTATAGTATTTGTTAAACAACCTACAGTAAGGTTTATTGTTTTTATTAGTATTTTACCAAATTTCTTGGTAAACACTATCATCGTCTTCAAGTTAGAATTCTAACCTACACACTAAAATTTATTTTAAATTGTCTCCTATTATGTTTACTGTATCTTTATCAGTATTCCAGATCCTCAAATGCTCCCTCATTTAGTCTTTTTAAACCAGAAACTTGTTTACCTAAGCATCTGAAAAAATGAGAAAAAAGAAGGCGATTAGTATGATGGCAAATTATTCAAATTTTTTTAAAGAGTTTACTTATTTATTTGACAGAGTGAGAGACAGCTACAGAGGGGACACAAGGCAGGAGAGAGGGAGAGGGAGAAGCAGGTTCCCTACGGAGCCAGAAGCCCAACTGGGACTCCAACCCTGAGATCATGACCTGAGCTGAAGGCAGCCACTTAATGACTGAGCCACCCAGACTCCCCAAATTATTCAAATTTTTACACAATCAAAAACTTATTTATAAAAGATTTAGTTAGAATGTTGACCTTCTGATACTTAAAAAAGTTAGGCTCCTAAAAAATGTTATAGTTTTCCTTCAAAATGTTTTCAGAGGATTGTTATATGGTTAAATATATTTTTCTATTAAATCTTAACCTAAAGATATGAGGCATTAGGAAGTAACAATACCATTCATGAAAGAATTCACTATAAATTTACCTAAAAATATTTTTTCCCACTGCATTTCTAATTCAACCTGAAAAAAATCAATCTGCACACAATTTTTAGAAGTTCAGCTATTCAATAATGCATAATAAAGATGCATTTTTCTCACGTCATGCTCACAAAATCAGCATGAGCTATTATATCCCCTCTCTGCATAAGAGAAAATAGAAATCCAATGAGGTCATGCCTTTGCCTCATCATATGCAAAACAGGTTCATTGTCCATGTTTTCTAGTTTACTGATATTTTCATTTCAAAGAAGCTCATATTCACAGTTTCATACTTGAAATAACCATAGTCTAGAAAAAAAGTTTAAATTAAAATGAAATGACCTTTACTATTGGTATTATACTTCTGATGATCACCATCATCAAACGCATTACCATTTCCATAGGAGCACGTGAATAGAATACAAGCTGACGAATACTTTGTGCAGAAAGAAAAATATTTTAAACCTATAAAACAAGATATTATGAGTCCCACTCAAACTTTTTTTTTCATATCTAGATTTTTTTTTTAAGATTTTGTTTATTTATTTATTTGAGAGAAAGAGAGAGAGAACAGGAGCAGGGGGTTGGAGGAGGGAGAAACAGGCTTCCACTGAGCAGGGTGCCCAACACGAAGGAGGGCTTCATCCGAGGACCCTAGGATCTTGACCTCAGCCGAAGGCAGACACTTAACCAACTGAGCTACCCAGGCATCCCTATATCTCAATTATTTTAAATTATAAACCTCAAAGTATAGAACAGAACCTTAGGTAGTATTTAACAATGTAAGCATCTCTTGGTATATGAATCAGCCAGGGAAGTTTTTATTTGTGTAGCAGGGATGCCTGGTAGGCTAAGTTTTTCCTGATTAAGCAAAAAAAAGTCAAATATGAGCCAGTTTTGAGAAGGCATGTGAAGGAAAGTGTTTGCAAGGGCTAAGTGGTATGCATGTGTGAAAGGACTATAAATGTAAGGTAACAAGGAGTAGTGGGACAGTCAAGGAAAAATGAACATAAAGCACTTAGAAGCATTCAAGCACAGAACCTTCAAAATTTTGTGCTAGGATTGACTAGAGTTAAACAAAGGATCTCTTCAAATGGTAGCCCACAGTTTCTGACCCTTGTTTGGTGGAATTCGGAAAATATAAGTCACCTCAGAGCATTGATTCATTTTAAGAGTCACTGGATTCGCCCCTTCTATTGTACCAATGCTAGCTGGACACCAGTGACTCCTGGAGAAGAATGCAAAACATTTAATTTTTGGTTTGATGAAGCCTCTACTAATACCCTCTTGAAATGCAGGACATAACAGGGGAGGAGGGAGAAAAGTGTCCTATCAACAGAGAACACTACTAGAAAGAAAGGGATTTCAGTTTAATTTGTTCTCGGTGCTCTAGATTTGAAATGGTCTGACTGAGCGTCCCTGTTAGAAAAGGACACCAAGGACTACAGAGAGAACCTTGCCACAATATAAGGGAGAAAGAACTCAAGGCTAGGACCAAGAAGCTCATGAGTTGTAAATCTAGTTAAGACTAGAAGCTAAGACTTGCTTTAAGCCTCTTTGTTTCATCCTTTGGGTACAAAGTAAGTGTTCTGCCCACAGATGTGACTTTAAACAGCTGTAACCTGGATGCCAAGTATAGGAATGTGATTTAACAAAGGTTTCATTGACTGAATGAGAAAGGATAGTCCTTGCTGTAGGCATAGGAACAAATTAAAATTGCAACACTCTGTAGCAGAAACAGATAGGACAGCCTGAATCAGGGACCTACTTGAACTGATCAGAATGTCCCACTGCTCACCACCTCATGCTTGGAAGCAGTACCAACAACTTTGGACTTGAGTACACCCCAGACGCTGAGACAACTGCCCCCAACAAAGTCTTAAGAGGGAGATCTAGACTTCTGCCTTATGTATGGCCAAATGAGGTAGAGGAGGGTCAAGTACTTAAGGAAAGAGAAAAGATAGCGTGTTTGTAGTTCTGGCTGAAGAAGTGGGTCTTTCTGGTTGTACTACCTCAGTAAGAAATCAAAGATTCTTGAATACATTGTTCAGGTAGAGGATTCAAATTCAAATTCTTATTTAGAGTACATAATTTGGTTTTCCAATCAAGTTTTTTAAAAAATGACTGATATTCAAAAAACGTGTGGTCAATTATCTTTAGACTATTTCAGCTCTACTTAATAAGTAAAATCTACTGACGAAGATGAGATTTTACATTTGTGTCACCTCTCCTTTTGCTTATATTATCTCCTTTTAGCAGCACCGCACACCTATGAATTGGGTCAAATTATGGTTTTGTTGTTCACAACTCAGGTGAATCCTTTGGACCAAGTCACTATGTGCAGAAATCACAGAGAACCTCAAATAAATAGACTGAAAGGACTTCTGGTTTAAGAGTATAAAGGGAGTTGATATTTCTCTTCCTGCCCACCCTGGCCAATGTCCATTTCAAGCACGTGCCTCTTTGAATTTGGGGGCAAAAAGGGAGAAAGAGGAAGATGGCAAGGCTACTTGCCAAAAGAGGAACCAGAAAAAAATCCCTTGATTCTCCTTCTCTATCTTGCCCAAGAGGTGATCAAAGGTCTCTGGCATCAAGTCATGTGGGGGCTTATTTGGAGCTTATTTGTAGTGAAGAGCCTTAGGTTGGACCCTAGAACCTGCACCTGGGATCTCTCAGGTGGCCTCTGGGAATCATCATTTTTATTATATTTTAAATTATTTTATTTATTTATTTATAATTCTCTGTTAATTAGCAACCGGTTAGTACTGGGTAGTTAGCTACTGAATAGTACATAATTAGCCCTTGATGTAGTGTTCAAGGATTCATTAGTTAAGTATAACACCCAGTGCTCATCACAACACTTACCCTCCTCAATACTCATCGCCCTATTACTCCCTCCCCCACCCTCCTCCTCTCTGAAACCCCTAGAATGTTTCTCGGGGTCCACCATTTCTCATGGTTCATCTCCCTCTCTGATTTCTCCCCCCTTGGATTTCCTGTCCTTCCCCTATGGTCCTCCGTTCTATTGCTGAACAGTCTTCTCAAGGGTTAGTCTGCATGCTAAGCTATAAGATCACTGCCTACTCCCCGCAGGACTGCCTTCCATTTAAAAGTCCTAGTGTCAGAATTATTTGATTAATAACACTTATAATGTCACATAATTTGTTTAGAAGGGCTAATCAGTGAGTCTGTGGTTAAGTCATTACAAATCACAGAAAATGACTCTTTGCATTTGTCCATTTCGTAGAGTTAACTTATAAGAAATGGATCTGCTTATGAACTGGCTTTGGAAATAAATACCATGCTGTTTCTAATAGTCCCCTTTTGTTTTCAACTCTTAAAATGTGATATAGCCCAAGTAAATTATATAAAACATCAAAATAGAGGTCAACGTTGAAATTAGAACCGTACAAGAAAATAATATGGAAAATTTGAATATGCTTTGTTTGGTCTCATGCCTTCAGAACTTCAGTTACTCTCTTTCACTAAGTCCAACAGTTGCCACAGTGCTTTTTAGATCTTACCCAGTTCTGATAAAGGACACTTTGGTTAAACGAGATTGAAAAATTTGAGTTTAAGTAATTTTTTTTTCTTTAGAAAAGTGAATGCTCAGGGAACAAAATACTTTATTTTATTTTTTTTTTTAAGATTTTTATTTTTTATTTATTTGACAGAGAGAGATCACCAGTAGATAGAGAGGCAGGCAGAGAGAGAGAGAGAGGTAAGCAGGCTCCCTGCTGAGCAGAGAGCCCGATGTGGGACTCTATCCCAGGACCCCGAGATCATGACCTGAGCCGAAGGCAGCGGCTTAACCCACTGAGCCACCCAGGTGCCCCAGGGAACAAAATACTTTAGAAGCTATCTATGAAATGTCACTAAATATAAATGAAAACTAATAAGTGTATTCATATGGAAGTCATTGTGTTTTATACAAAAAAACAATTTTACTAATTGGTTTTAGTATTTATTTACTAAGTAAATAAATGTTTTATTTAGTTAGTTTTTATATATTTACTGACTTATTTATTTACTAATACCTTCTTTTTCCAACTGAATTCTAATGATTCCTCTATTACATCCTATGTGCTCACAGATGCTCAACATTAGGTCTACACCATTTTATTCCAATTACTGAGCTTTATATCCCATAAAATACACTAGGAAAAAACACTCCCCCTGCCCATCTTGTTCTGCTTTCTTAATTTTGACCATGATCCCCTCATACGGATTTCAGATTCAGTTTGTCTGGTTCCATGTAAAATTCTATTAAGAGTTTTATTTGAATTACACTACATTCGTGGCCTCATGAGGGAGAAATTTGACATATTTCTAGTTTTGAGTCTTTTCATCCATAACCATGGCAAATTCTCACATTTATTATGTCCTTCAATAACATTCTGTCCCTTCTTTCATACAGTTCTTACACATCTTTTGTGAAGTTTGCTTCTCTGTATTTGTATTTTTTAAGTAGTATCTGTTTTCTAAAAGATTTTATATTTGGTCATTGTTGATGCACAGAACTATATTTTGTGCATTTTTTTTTATTCATCTAATGTGTGTCTGCATATTTTCTTAAACTTGATGTATATTCTACCACCTACAAATGAAAATCCCTTTGCCTCCTCTTTCCCTATCATTACCCTATTCTCAAACATTTCTGCTTTTAATGCATCAGCCAGATTCCTCAGTAAAATATTGAATAGGCTGACAGCACGCCTTCTTGTCCTGATTTCAATCAAAATGCTTCTAAATATTTTGCCACTAGATATTTGTAGAGGATTCTATAGTTCTTCATCAAGGTAAGATAGTTGTAGCTTGCAAAGAGATTATACGTAATAACTTAGATTTTATCAGTTCCTTCTTTGGGAACTATTGAAATTGTTCTGTTTAACCTTTTAGTCTGCTAATACACGGTACTGCTGTCATGGTTTTTCTGCGGGTCATCTGTCTTTGTACTCCTAATATAAGCCTTCTCGACCAGCATGAGTTATTTTTTAATACCAGTGGATTTGATATGGTGAAAATTTTTCTAAGACTTTCGCACCAACGTCCATATTGGGTAGCCTTTTTGGGGTCTTCGCAGACTTGGGTTTCTTCCCTGTAGCATATTTGCCACACACCTGACATCGATCCCTGTAAACCAGATCATGCTACTGAAACTAAAACCCAGAGTCCTTAACAGAGCTCATAAAACCCTACACAGGCTGCTGCCAACACCCTCCCTCAATATATCTCCTGTCCCATTTCCCTTCCTCACTCCTCTCCTTGCACACTTACCTCAGAGCCTTTGCCCTCACTCTTCCTCCTACGTGAAGTGCTCTTACTCCTGATATTTGCAGGGCCATTCTCTAATTCTTTTTAAGGCCGCTCACATGTCACGTCATGAGAAAAGCCTTCCCTATTGACTCTATATAAAACAGTGCCTCCTTCTCCGTCCCTATCCTACTCAACTTATTTTATTTTTCCTCGTAGCACTTGTCATCACATGACATACTTTATATTTATATTAACACATTTATTTGTGGTCGATCCTCAGACAACTGAAATATGAATTTAATGAAAGCAAGTATATTTTTTTAATTGACTGTAACCCCAGCAGTGAACACTCCTGGACCATGGGATATGCTCAAGAAAATTAGGATTAGGATTATGTTAGGTACCTTCTGTGATTACCTGTCTGAAGAAACAGCAAACACTCATTCATTCAGTAAATATCACCCAACTACAGCGTGCCCAGACCTGCGCTAGACACTGCCATGTCCATGCCCCAACTTCTAGTTAATGAGAGGGACTTCGTGTTCACTCCCACAGGGACAAGTTCAGCTGCTTCATCACTTGCCCACGCCAAGACATAAAGTGCTTCTGAGCACATTTCCAGTCAAGATTCCTAAATCCTGGCTTTCTGCTACTATTTCAGCTCTAGCTCTCTGACTACAAGGAGCCTTCAAATAAGACTCCTTTTCCACTTGAGTGTTAAGACCCGTAATTCTCCCCTCACCCTCCCCACTCTTGCGTGAGGCTGCCAACCTAGCCTAAGTTTTGTTTTGTTTTTATAACACCTAACATTTCACCTCAGCTCCTGCTCGCTCTGACTTTGAGGTTCTTCTTAATTTCCGGTACATGGTATTTCTTTCTTGGATTAATGATTAGCTTTTAGCCAGCATGTCCATGTACCGGTGAAAGAAATGCAGTTTTTTGCATTGGCTAAAATTTTGTCGTGGGAACTGAAATGTCGCAGAGAAACTGTGCATATAGCCCTGGATGTTATGAGTGGTGAATAATTGTGTAATTCATTTCTGTGGCAGTGTGCCCTCAGTACTCTGATGAAAAATAAAAATCCTGCTTCTTTTTTTATTGATTTTTCACTTCATTGTCCTTAAAAATATGCTTTTAAATGCCACATTTCTAAATCTTCCGTAACTATTTCATGACTGTTTTTATGAATTGTTGGTATTTCATAGCCCTTTGAGTGTAAATTATCACTCCAAAGATGATATGTTATATTCAGTGTATCGCACTGGAGTCTTAGGCGTGGGTGACTTTATTGTGTCTCAAGGTGACTATAAAACATGCTTGGAAAAGGTTTCACTAAAGCTACCTCAGTATAGAATCTTTCATATGAGCAAAGACGAAAATGCTCCAAGAAGGTGAAAGTGCGTGGGACAGGCCCAGGTTAGAGAAAGACTGCATTTTTAATTGAATACTGTTTACAAAACCCAATAGGAATCGAATAGAGAGATTGTCTTCCTGCCTTTGCCACATGAACCCTGCAATGCCACTATAAGAAACCCTTCCCCCGAAAAGTCTAGATCTCAGTTCATTAAGCAGCTAAATGTATTCACCATTTAGTATATTAATTTAGCCATCTTTCTTTGAAAGCAAATGCCCTCCAAAAGTTTTTTACTTCTTTTCTTTTTTTTCAGTTTCAGCAAGTCTTTACAAACAGCTTTATATCAAGAATACAATTATGTGGGTAATAGGGAGGGCACGTACTGCATGGAGCACTGGGTGTTATGCCAAAACAATGAACACTGTTATGCTGTAAATAAACAAATAAAAATAAATATAAAAAAATAAAAAAATAAAAAAAAAGAATACAATTATGCAGGGGAAATGTCCCAGCGTGTTTTCCAAATCGCACAATAATTACTTTGGAGACAATGTTAAAATTAGCATGTTTAAATTTAACAGTCACTCACATGGCTTATGTCTACATAATGCCAAAGTAATAGTAATAAACATGTTCTTCCCTAAAACTGTGCGTTGATGAATAAACCAGTTGAAATGATCTCTGCCATCTGGGATAGGCAAAACAACTGCCTAACTTGGTTTCATGGAAGATCTAAAGAGTGTCTGCGTTATTTTTTACCATCTATATGAAAGCCGCATTAGAATATCTTCTTAGCTTCAGAAATAAAATCATGATTGGTGTACTTACCATTCTTTCATAATACATGACAGTAATTCAGAGTTGAAAGAATGCAGTTGGGCATTCTCCATTCAGGTTTAGTAAGAGGCAGAATCTAGTACTAGTTCAGAGCTCAAACTCTAAAGCTGGGCTCTCTGGTTCAATCCACTTACTAGCTATGTGTCCTGGAAGTTACTTCATCCGTTAAAAGCTTCCTTTTGATTCTAATCGCATAAGTTTGTTAGAGGATGAAATAATTATAACTACATAAAAATGCTTAAAACAAAGCCTGGCATATATAAGTCTGTTCTAACCATGAGCTTACTTTCTTTTAGTCTCTTATCTGCAGATTATAGTCATAAAAAATTATGTTTCTCACAACAATGATCTATATACGCATAAACATAGTACAAATCATATTTATCTTGACTCACAGCTCCTTAGTAAGGGATGGGTTTAGAATTAAGTTGTATTAATCTGATAAAAACCATATTGGACACATGCTAGTCTAGTATTGCTTTTTCTAGATTTGACTATCAATAATCCAATCCTTATAGTAGCTATCAATTTGAGTGTATTTTCTTCTTAAGGTGATAAGCACCAGAACTAGTCAGAAATCTGGGGCACCTGGGTGGCTCAGTCAGTTAAGCTTCTGCCTTTGGCTCAGGTCATGATCCTGGGGTCCTGGGATGGAGCCCCATGTCTCTGATCACTGGGGAGTCTGCTTCTTACTCTTCCTCCGCCTGCAGCTCCCCCGCTTGTGCCCCCTCTCTTTCTCTGTCAAATAAATAAATAAAACCTTAAAAAAAAGAAGTATTCAGAAATCATATATTCTACTTATCCTCCAACCACTCCTCCCAAAAAGATAAATAAAACTGAAAAAAGTCTTGACAAAACAGGAAACAAGTAATATCTTGAACAGAAAGATTTTCTATTCATTTTCCAAGTTTCATGGTCAATTTCTTTCCTCTCCCTCCAAATACACAGTATAGAATCTACATTTCTAAAACCTGGAGATGGTATTGTTGCTATCAAGTGGAATTAATAATACTAAAGACTTGCCACAATTAAGATCACAAGGCTTCTTTACTAGTGTATAATTCATGATATGTATCTTTTTCATTTTTATAACATGAATACAAAATACTTTAGATAGTGATGGAATGACTTAGTTTAGCACCCAGAAATTTAAACATATACTATTCTTGGACACCAAGTAGTGTAAACAGGTTAAAAATTCTCCAACATAAAATATGCTGAATATTTCATCTCTACTTTTTTCAGAACAATATAAAAACATTGGTTTTCTAACTTGGGGCCAACACAGTTATAGCAATAAAATACTGTCAGGATACACTCTTAGCTCGTTCAAGCTTATGTTACTTCTGATCAGGTAGGTATCCTTAACAAATAGGTATATCATAGAGCACATAGATAGAGTCAATTGAAAAGTAGTCCAACTTCTGTATAAATCTTCAAAATAGATTTTTTTTAAAGATTTTATTTATTTATTTGACAGACAGAGATCACAAGTAGGCAGAGAGGCAGGGGGGAAAGCAGACTCCCTGCTGAGCAGAGAGCCCAATGCGGGGCTCGATCCCAGGACCCTGGGATCATGACCTGAGCAGAAGGCATAGGCTTTAACCCACTGAGCCACCCAGGTGCCTCCAAAATAGATTTTTTAGAATGTGTTTTATATTGTTGAAAACTCTTATCTATATGAAAATATTTCTGTTAAATCCAAACTCTGAAAGCTTTTTTTTTTTTTTTTTTTACATATTTAGAGAAGTTTTTCTTTCCTTTTCCTAGTGCATTTGCCCTGTAGGTACCCTTTCCACTCTTCACTACCTGCTCTCCACTCTAGAAGAACAGTATTTGTGGACTAGAAGGGTGTCCTTTGCCCGCTAGCTTCCTTTTGGCTTTGGTTAGTAAAGAATGTTGGCATGAGGTCAACAGAAAGGAAGAAAGAGTGAAGTCTATGACACAGACTGCCTGAATGATCCCTCTGCCAAAAGTCACAGCTCCTTTCAGGAAGACCTCTTCACCAGACTTCCTGTCTCTGATTTTCAGGTACTGCTCTCTTCTCCTGATATCCTTTTTGTCTGCGTGATAATCTGGACCCTGGACACTATCCCCTCTCCTTGTCCCTTCTTGCCTGGTAGTGGTTACTGCTCTTACTAGCCCGGGTTCCTGGAGTCTCCCTTGCAGTTTCCCCACACCCCGCCAGCAATAAACACCCTCTTTATTAACCTGCTGTCAGGTTACAGTGGGGGCCTGCCTTTCATCACACTTAGCTCACATTTCCTGCCAGGACCATGACTGATCCCCTTACCTAAAAATCTTGTGAGAAAATCCAAAACGCATGCTCTGTTTTGTTCTAGACAACACAGCTCCCACTAAGCAGAATGTTTGGGTTTTGCTCATGTTTAGTGCCTCTTAATATTTCATGCTTCCACCTTTCTTCCAGCCTCCCAAGGAACACGATGCCAAGCCCTTCTATGGCTCTGTTCCAGCCAGAAGAGCTTCATATCCAGAGCTTGTCTTCTGTTTTCCCAGACATAAACATTTACCTTTCTTAGTTCCATTTCCGGACATACCTGCATACAGGTAAAATCTACTGAACTCTTTTAACATGACTGTTGGTCGGTTAACATATTTTCAAATTAACAATTTTTCTGGAATCAGCACCTTCTTTCAAGGAACTGTAGTAGATTTCTGAAGGAAAAACTGGGGGATGGGCAGGCTTTGCGCTACTTCAAAATCACTCCCTAGAGGTGAACATTTAGTCTGCCTGAAAATGGAGTCAGATATGTTGTATTCCGTAGATATCTGTTATTAACAAAAATTTGAGAATTATAAAGTGAATTCAGCAATGGTATTCATCATATTCTAATGGGAGATTAAAAGGATTTTGTCTTTGCAAATAAATGAAGGCACATATTGTCTAACAACACCATTCTGCTGGAAACTGTTGAAAATCCATTATTTATAATATATGGAGAACAAATTTCATATTCATAATATTAAAAGATTGAAAGGGATTCAATTTAAAGATATACAAAATTTATAACTTATTTTTACATAACTGGATTTTGTTGGTGGTCATTTTGTGGAGATAATGTTTTTTACTAGGCAATCAATTTAAAAAATATCCAATGTTATTTTCTCATATTTAAAAGCTTTCCAAAAATTTACTTTAGTAGCATTGTTTGCCTCCTCACAAATAGTAAGAATATCTCAAGCCATTTAAGTCACACTGAAGGTAAAGCATCCATCTCTTTACATAAAACTGCCTTCAATTTTTCATGATCAGTTATAAAATAATAGAGCTCTCCTATTGGCTTAACAGACAAGCTGCATCTTGGTATACAGCTTTAAGTCATTGCAATTCAATTCCCAGCTCTATTTATCAGGATTGATATTTAAGTGATGGTGAGCAATGAGAATCCCCATTGAGTGATGAGAAGTGGTTTTGATAAAATGTTACTAATACTCACAAACCCCAGCACAGGTCAAAAAAAAAAATCTATATTCTTTAATAATTAAATATATATAGTAGTTACGTGATGCCGAGATTTGGGAAATTATTGTGAAAGAGAAAAATGTTGTATTAATGAAGGCAATTTTAAAAAATTGATAACAACGATAGTGTATTTCTCTCAATTATTTTCTCATCAAGCTTCAAATCATACTCCTATCTACAGAAGCAATATCTATGTCTCGATAAGTGGGAATAAATCATGCTTACAATGAAAACAGAGCACAGAGAAGTTTGGAAAGAAAGAAGGAGCAAATTTGAAACATGAAAAATAATGTACAGTTTTAAGATAAAGAAGGGTAAATTTATGTTAAAAATCACCTGGTGGAAATATTTCTGGTTGGAATGTCTTAGGACTGATTTTTTTTAACTGAAATATAGTTGATCTATAGTATTATATTTGTTTCAGGTGTCTAACGTAGTGATCCAATATTTATGTACATTATAGAATGCTCAGCCATGTTAAGTGTAGTTATCATCTGTTACCATCCCAAGTCATTACAACACTTTTTACTATATCCCGTATGCTGTACTTTACCTCCTTGACTTATTTATTTTATAACTGAAAGTTTGTAGCTCTTAATCCCCTTCACCGATTTCACCTCCCTCCCCTTTGGCAACCACCACTGTATTACAAAAATAAACTCAAAATGGACTGAAGACCTAAACGTAAGACCTGGAATTCCAGAACTGATTTTTGAATCATCTCTCCCACACAAGAAGCCCAAATGTGAGCTCTCATGACACAGTCCGCTCTAATGGGTGGGGCTGATTTGTGTGATCCCTGCGAAAAGAGAAGGTCATGAGGTGAGGCTCACAGTTGAGCTGATTCTACCTGGAAACCATTTCCTGGCCATAACAAAGAAAGCTAGAATCCCAAAAGATCATGGAATTCCTACTGACTTTAGGTAGAAAAGATGAGAGTCCAGAGTAACTAAAATAACTGGAATCTAAACCCAGACTCAATAGGTTAAGCGTCTGACTCTGACTCTTGATTTTGGCTCAGGTCATGATCTCGGGGTTGTGAGATCCAGCCCCAGATGGGGCTCTGGGCTGGGCATGGAGTCTGCTTAAGATTCTCTCCCTCCTTCTGCCCCCTCCCCTGCCCCAAGCATATACTCTCTCCCTCTCTGTAAAATAAGTAAGTAAATAAATAATTGGGATCTACACAGCAAGTTACTAAAGAGGTGGAGGAAGTGTATGAAGATGGCCTGAAGTCGTACACACGTCCCCTATAAGTCTTTTCTGAAGATTCCCTATCTATAGAGCAGGACTACCCAGGGCTTACAGAGACCAGCTGCTATGGAATTTAGCATGGAGCACACATACCAGAGGCTGGGCTAGATCTCCACGTATATATGGAAGATATCTGTATATCTATATGGATCCATTCAGAGAAAAGAAAATGGAGCGGGATTATACATCTCTGGGTTTCCTACTGTGCCAAAGCATCTTCTGACATGAAAAGAACCGCAGCCAGGACACTCTGCTTCTTTTCCCACAGCCTGACATTGTTTCAGTTCTTACTTGGGAACATATCCAAGGCCTGGAGCACAAGGATGTTCTGTACATGATTTTAAATAAAATACTTTTATTATAAAAATCGAAAAAGGGCTGGAGGAGGGAAACTTACCCTACTCATCGGCACTTCTATAAATGCACAAAAGACTGCATTGTGCTGTACTCAGTAATTATTATTAAGCGTTTGTATAGAACTTTATATTTACAAAGTGCTTTGTAGTCCTTTTTATTATTATTCCTCACAGCAGCCTTATGAGGTAGGTTGGTATTGTTAAATCTATTTTACCCCACTTCAGGAGGTCGCTCTTTGAAGTACTTTGAAATAAACCTTGAAGAATCAAAACCCTTCGGTGTGTCTGGAAGAACAAGGTGAAAAAAACCCCATGGTGAAAGTTTGTGTTAAAAAAGAAATCCCAAAGGGAGCCTGTGTGCTGGAGAAGGAGATCAGAGACCAAAACAGGAGCTGGAAATTACATCAATTTGATTTGGAAATAATGTGCAGCCTCAATATAGTGAGATTCAGGGACTAGGCTAGTTACGGGGCCTGTTTTCTCCTTGATTTTTCTGGAAAGAAAACTTGGTCTTGGGTATCAATCGATAAATAGTCAATTAATCAAATATTTCTTAATAGGCTATCCAGATGAGATTGGTGAGTGCCCTTCATCTACATCTTCTGTGTTCTTATAGCGTACTACATATGATCACAAATCATAAAACGCAGGGCAATCTAACAATTTAGATCCTAGTACTTATCCAAACATGAGCTAATCACACAGGAAGAGGTTTTATTTGCATAGCCTTGGAAGAGAAATGTTATCTTTTTTCTTCCCATTTGAAAAATAATTCATACTTGTTTGAAAAATTTGGAGGAAAAATAAAATTTAGGAAAGTTGGAAGATTTCATCCATATTCCTAATACCCCAGACGATCAATATTTAAAATGTCATATTTTCTTCATATTTTTGTCTGAGTGTATATTTTAACAGTATTCTAGTTATATCATGCTTATAATCTTGCATGTTCCTCTTTTAACATTTTAGCTGTGGGCATTATGCTGTGTTTTGTGTAACAAACACTATGACCTACAACTCTTCTAAGCCTGCAGGAATTTACTGAGTCCCAGAAAATGCAGAGGGATTTTAGCATTATTCTAAGATAGCATTACCTTAAAAATAGCATTACTCTTAAAATCTAATATGATAAACCTCCCTAGTAATGGCAGAAAGCTGTCGTATTTGCATGAAATGGATCATCAGTCTCACAGCTTTGAATACCATCCACATGCTGATAACTCTGAAATTATATGCTCACATCTCTTTTCTGAATTCCAAACTTGTATATCCAACTGCCCGCTCCGCTTTTTCCTTTTAATAAATCAGTCTACCTCATATCCCCACTAAGCCTTCTCCACTATGGGTCCTTCCTGCTGAATTAATGGAAACTCGACAATGTTTCCAGTTGCTCAAGCCAAAACTAGAAATCAATCTTTACTTCTCTATTTTTGTCACACACACAGCCATTTATTAGCAAATCCTCTGGACTCTACCTTCAAAATCTAACCACTGCCCACAATCTCCACTGATACAAACTAAGTTCAAGTCACTGGTTTCCCTCTGGTTTATGGCATTTGCCTCCTCTTTGGTGTTTGCTTCTGCTCTTGCTCCTTTTAGTACTACCATCGATCCAGCAGCCAACAAAATCCGGTCGAAACCTGTTAGAACACGTCTCTCCTCTGCCGGAAACCTTGTAGTAGCTTCCCGTTTCATTCACAGCCTAAGTGTTCCTTGGATATAAATCCACATGATTGGCACCGCCCCCACCTCCACGCCCCACCCCACATTCCTTATCTCTTGGACTTCATCTCTGACTCCCATTCAGGGGGCCCACTCTTTCCAGCTACCCTGGACTCCACCTATGGTGATCCCGAACTCTCCTGCCTCAGGACATTTGTACTTCTTGTCCCTCATTCTAAAATGTTCTTTGTCCAAATAGTCACACAGCCCCCTCCCACAGCTATTCCTTTCCTGGTCACCCTACCCAAAATTCAACAGCTACTTCCAGCTCTAGAAATCATTTATTTTCCTCGCTACTTTCTTCCTCTTTAGTATTTACTTTGGGTTACCATACAATACATGTTTCTTTTTTATCCTGTTTAATATATTCTTTCCCCACTAGAATGCAAACTAGAATGTAATGAAAATATAAAGGCATAGATTTTTGTCTGTTTTGATTGTTGCTGCATTTCCAGGACCTAAAACAGTATTGATACACAACTCATGCCGAATAAATATTTGTTGGCTAAATGAACCTTCCGAGGCCAATTATGGGGAAATCTCTTTTAACAGACATAGCTAATTTAAAATGAGAGTACAGGGGGAAGTAGCCGCAAAAGGTATTTAGAGATAGTGCAAAGCCAAGTAGCCTGTATAATGCCGAGGTACCCCCGGGGCCACTTGCCAAAGAAAGTACCTGTTCTTCATTTTAGGAAAAAGTCACTGATATTCAAGGCCAAGGTTTTTGATGTATTCCATTCTCTTTCTAAAATCCAGGGCAGAGTCGTGCGTTAGGTTCTAAGGATGGAGCCCTTCCTGCATTGCCACTGTGTAACTCAGAAACTTTGTGTGATAAATAATTTTCTACAACACCTCGTTCTCAGACCATTTCTTAGGAAAAGATTAATCTCAGAATAACAATTTCATGTTGCTGAGATGTCGTATTGTCAAATGAGCATGCATGAAATGTAAGTAATCACGAACATAACAAATTTAATTCTGTGCAGCGATCTATTTGATTTTCAACATGTAAAATTTGTTCATTGGCACCAGGCTCTATTCCAGTGTTCAAAATGTACACAGTTTGTGTAAGAGTTGAAATAACTAAAAATAAATAAAAACTATAAATATTAACATTTCTTGCTAAATACCTCTTAAGAATAGAATTTATTCAGAACTCAGTAATAAGACAAATTAATGTCCCATAGTAATGAAGAGAGAAAAGTTTAGCCAAATCTGCACAAAAAAATTATTAGGTGAGGTTAACTTATCAAAATCAGTAGTCAAAACAAAGCTATCTAATAATAGTTTTAATTGTGTATTGTGGGGGAAAGGTTTAAAGATTTAGACATGTAAGTGTATACACACACGCATATACACATATATCTATACATATCAAACTGCTTATTCAGGTCATATTTTAAACCTTAAGAAATGAACTTAAATGTAAGCAAAAGTTAAGACTTCATTTTTATTTGCTAACATTGCTCCACTGCAGGGACAATTTCTTCCTTTTTCTAAAGACGCTGACACAAATTTTGGTGATCATTGCTGTACGCCAGGCCATATGCCGCACGGCATAGAATGGCATTTGGTAGGCTAACTTTGTAGCAATACAATTTTAGATTTTTGAAGATATACACACATATGAAAGCTATCATGATAGTAGCTGAATTTTTACCCTGATGAATTATCTATATATGTCACTTCAAAACCCATCCCTTTAAAAATAGACTGTATATATTTTACGAAAAAGTAGTACAACTTACAGCTTTTAAAATGCCATTTCTTATCTATCATGCAAGACCACATTTAATTTTCTTGTGCAGTTTTTTAGTTGCTAATTACTGAAAAAAATTACAATGTAATTGCCTGTGAGAAGATGATTGTTATGTAGAAGCTAGACCTGAGCAGTTCCTGAAGGAACGCCCCAGGGCAGAGTCCCATGTCCTTGAAGGGGAATGATAGAGACTGAAGCTGGAGGCAAGGACAGTGCTTTAAAAAAAAAAAAAAAAAAAAAAAGTTACACATTGTAAGTCCAGGAGCTCAACACCCTGACCTTGTGTCTTTTGAGACTTGGCTGACAGATCAAGAGCCACAGGGACAGAATATACACTCTCCTCTTCTTTTTTTTTTTTACACTCTCCTCTTCTAACTCCGCCCCAGGGTAACCCCTAGACTAGAATGCATTTGCACTGCTGGTATCATCTCCCCTGCCCCAGTGGAGAAAGGCTGCCGCTGAGGTTTGGTACAAACCTTGTAGGATCAGAAACTCCCCCTTCCCAACCTGTGGGAAGAGTTTCCCAAAAGAATGGAAGCGGCCTCCATTCGAGTCCACTCCACTGTCTGTCACAGCTCCTCCCAGAGAGACCTGATAATATCCAATCCCAAAACAACCCAGGGGCCACTTCCATCTGATCTGCTTGTTCTGAGCATGGATCCCCACGGAAATTTTCTCTTGGTGAATACAAAGGCCAAGACCTCCATTCAGATAATGTAGACTGTCTTTCAACCCTAACATTATGATATGAAAACACTCTGCCAAAAATGGATAAAATTGAAGAGAAATGCCCTAATGAAAATAAAACTCCCCCATATAATGCTTTTTTCCTTTAATCAATAATTTTCCCGAGTATATCATATACAGTTGAAGTAACTGCTTAATCATCTACCAAGACATTAGTCACATCTGTGAATTCTCTTCAAGATATGAAATCACCCCTGTTAAATTGAGGACAAAATATGAAATGTTTGTTCCTTTCCAATATAACAAATTTCAATATTTATTTTAGAATTGATCATCACAAAGCTAAGCCTCAGCTCATCATACACCATCATACCCCTAGAGCTCTACGGTCCTGATAGCTTGACCTTGTTAAACTTCTAGAAATTCCCTTCCTGACATCACCAAATAATTTATAATTTGAAGAGAGTTTTAGTTAAATTGAATCTGTACAGGGGCGCCTGGGTGGCTCAGTCAGTTAAGTGTCTGCCTTCTGCTCAGGTCATGATCTCAGTGTCCTGGGATCAAGTCCCACATCAGGACTTCCTGCTCAGAGAGGAGTCTGCTTCCTCCTCGCCCCCTACCCTTCCCCCTGCTCATGCTCTCTCTCTCAAATAAGTAAAATCTTAAAAAAAAAAAAAAAAATTGAATCGGACACCAAAACAAATTTGCATCCCTTCATTTACTTAACAAAAATGTATTGAGCTCCTTGCATGTACTAATTATTGTCTAGAAATCAATAGTCAGCCAGATAGAGATGAAGCAGGGAAGACGGAATTAAGTAATTATAAACTTGCCGTTAGCCATGACAGATTGAACACAACAGTGTATCACTGCTTCCTCCTGGAAGTCCACTTGCATGACACAAACTAACAAAGACAAAGAGAATGAGAAAGAACAGGGAACAGTATAATTCAAGAAAATTGAGAAAGATGGAAAGTAGGTAGAAAATTGGTGACTGCCTAAAGTTTCAACCTTCTCTTCTCTGCTGAGGGCCTGGGTAGGCAGAAGTAGAGGCTGGGGGCAGTGGGAGAAGTCAGTAAGAGATGAACTGATCAGGACCTCAGTATTTCACAAAAATCCTGGAAGAGGTACCAGTTCTTTCCTGGCACCAGGTGTATAAGGCAAGGCTGACGACAACTGGATTGATTAAAAGTCTGAATAAAGAATATTCAGGCCCCTCTAGTCTCTTTTCCAGCCAAATGATTTACTCTCTGCAGATCTTAAACACCAGAGGCCTCACTAGGAGAAAACAGGAGTAATGTTAAGGGAGGAAAAATCTTTACTGCTCACCGGAAGATACTCAGCCCTTTTCCCTTCAGTTCCCAGAAGTCTTGTTGCCTCGCTTATACACTCCTCCCCTTGTCCCAAAGCAGGGGTGGAAAGTTCCCTCCCTGAAGAAGCTGACAAGCCCAGGAGAAAATACCTATCAATACTGGCAGTAGGGACTGCCAAAGAAATGGTCTGCTATGCCCAGCCACTCCAGTGCATTTCATCACTTGGCAGAGTCCACAATGCACACAGAAATTCCAGTTTATCTTTCAGTCTCACTTTTAAATATGAACGGATGGTCAAAGATCATGAGACATAAGTAGAGGGAATGTAACTTGCAAGACCAGAGCAAAACAAAGAAATACGAAAACAAAAGAAAATGGGAGAAAACAAAGACCATGTCAGGAACCAGAAGAAAGTTTCAAGCAACTATACTCTCCCTTGAGAGATAAGAGGTGTGGCGTTTTACGAGAACAGAGTGCTGCTTTGAAAAAAAGGGAGGTAGCATTCAGAGAACAAAGAACTCTTATAAATTAAAAATGTGAAGACAGAATTTATGAAGTTTGAGGGAGATAAAGTCGAGTGAATTACTTGTAAAGTAAAGCAAACAAACAAAACATGACAGTTCAAAAGACAAGGAAAATATTCAATGAGAAAATGGTCAATAAAAGAATCATTTCAGAAGATACAAGATGTCTAATAGGAATTCCAAAACGAAAGAACTGAGAAATAAGAGGAAAGGAAATGATGAATAAAATAATACCAGAATTTATCTCAGAGTTGAAGTACATGAGTTTTCAGACTGGAAGAGCTCAGGGAGCTCCCTGTCCAATGAGTCAAAACTGACGCCCAACAAGCTCCCTCATTATTAAATTTTGAACTCCAGAAATAAAGAGAAAATCTTCAGAAGAAAGTACATGAGAGGGGCGCCTGGGTGGCTCAGTGGTTTAAGCTGCTGCCTTCGGCTCAGGTCATGATCTCGGGATCCTGGGATCGAGTCCTGCATCGGGCTCTCTGCTTGGCAAGGAGCCTGCTTCCTTCTCACTCTCTCTGCCTACCTCTCTGCCTACTTGTGATTTCTCTCTGTCAAATAAATAAATAAAATCTTTAAAAAAAAAAAAAAAAAGAAAGTACATGAGAAAAGACAAGCATACTAAAAACAAACCACATCCAAATAATAGTCAGAATGATATTATAATTTGCAAAGCAACAATGGAGATATGCCTTCAAAATTTTGAGTAAAAATATTATTTCCAACCTACAAGTATATACCCAAGAAAACTATCAAGCAAGTGTGAGAGTGGAATAAAAACAAGTTCAGACATCCCCAGCTTCAACAATTTATTCCAGAGATACACCCAACCTCAGGAGAGTTCCGGAGAATAGACTCTGGCAGAATAAAGGGGTAAGCCAGGAGAAACGTAGGCACGCAATCCAAGATGCACAGAATTCAACACTAGAAAAATCCAAGGGCCAGGCTGAAGAGAAGACCCAGGATGACAACTGATGCCCCAGTTGTTTTATTTATAAATAAATAAAAATCTTAAAAATAATAATAATAATAGGTACAAGAAAACTAAACAAACCAAATTTTATTTATTTTTTTTAAAGATTTTATTTATTTATTTGACAGAGATCACAAGTAGGCAGAGAGGCAGGCAGAGAGGAGGAAGCAGGCTCCCCGCTGAGCAGAGAGCCGGATGCGGGGCTCAATCCCAGGTCCTGGGATCATGACCTGAGCTGAAGGCAGAGGCTTCAACCCACTGAGCCACCCAGGCGCCCCACAAACGAAATTTTAAAATATAAAAAAATTACTAACCTCAGGGAAAAAAAAGAAATTGTTTAAGAGAGGAGAGAAAATGACACGAAACACAGTCTGTGGCTCTTAAGTAGAGATTATTATGAGAATAAGTACACTAATGATAATTTCACAAAGACTATTTTTCAAACTGGCTAATGAGAGAGTGGATATCGGGGAATATGGAGAAGTAGAAGAAATAGAAATCTTAATCCTTTATAGTAAGAAGTCAGTAAATACTGACCACAATTTTAAAATCCATGAAATTTCCCTGTAAGTTCTTGGAGAGGTATGGGACAGGGGGCTGCTGGTTCCGCAGTGAACACTGAGGTACTATTTAATTTTTTTTTTTTTAAGATTTTACTTATTTATATGATACAGAGAGAGAGCAAGAGAGCAAACAGGGAGAGCAGTAGGCAGAGGGAAAAGGAAAAGCAGGCTCCCTGTCAAGCAAGGAGTCTGATGCAGGGCTCAATCCCAGGACCCTGGGATCATGACTGGAGCCAAAGGCAGACGCTTAACCAACCAACTGAGACACCCAGATGCTCCAACTTTTTAAGGTACATATACATATTGTTTGAATAAAAATCAAAATTATGTAAATGCTAATATAATTATCATACTAAGTATGAAGAAGAAATATTGGTAGTCAAGAGAGATAGCCCTAAGTTGACAGAAGGAATATATTGTTTTTCTCTATCTTAGGTTGGTTTCCCTGTGAGAGGAAGAATTGTGTGGAAGAGATTTGAGAAGAATGTCTATGGGACATTGGGAGTGGGAATAACACTCCTAAGGGCGGGAGAGGAGAAGGATTGAACAAGGGGAGTTAAACTGAGAAGTGGTTGTAACATATGCTTCCTGGGGAGACCTGGAGCTGGGATAGCTCTTCCCAGTTGTTCCAAATGAAGGAAGGGAGTCTTTAACTCCAATGACCAGTCATAGGTGACAACAAAACCCAGCGAGATCTAGCCATAACATTACATGAGGCAGCTTCCTCTGAGGGAAGAAATTCCTAGAAGGGGACTCTGCTCTGAGACATCAGCCAACGCTGGGAGCAGCTGAAGATAAATGTGTCAATCCTGATTGGCAGGGAGGAGGGGTGGCAGAGACGAGGGGTGGGGTACACCAGCACATCCACTAAAATCCTTCTTTTATTAGCAGATCAAGTTGCAAAGTTTTGTATATAAATTTGGAGAAATTTAAAACCTTTTAAACATTAAAAAGGTAAATAAATACCCAAACACTTTTGACATTGTAGGTAGCTTCCCGAGATGGACCACAGTTGTTTGTTGGCTCCATAATGCTACTAAAGTAGCTTTGTAAGCTAATCATGAAAGGGAATACAATTTCTCTTGACAGATGCCTTTGGAGTTCTACCTTTGAATGTGAGGGCACGCCTCTTGTACGGTAACTATTTGCCGCAGAGGTGGGGACTCCACTTTGTCCGAGGGATGTCTTCTCGCAGCCAAGCCTCCTCGGTCCTGAATATAAGAATGTGGGAAGGTAGGGAGTAGAGAAGAGGAGAGAGAAGAGGGCCTCTGGGCGTCAAGAGTATGGGGGTTTTCCAAGTGGGCTGAGAAGACGGAACACCGTCAAGTCTTACCCAGTGTATTCTGCAGTGTTTAAATAGAAGAGAACAAAAAAGGAGAACCTTGGAAAGAGAGGGAATCTACCCAGCAGAACCTATGTTGCGTGAGAGACGCTTGTTTTGCGTCAGTGCATATTTACGGAATGCCTAACACGGGTCTGGCTTTGTGTGGGACACCAGGAAAGAGGCAAGGAGAAATCTACATGACCCAGAAGAGCAAGCATTTGAAATATTGGGGATTGCCTATTGTGAGAAAACTGACCCTCATCTAACCTCACTGAGGAACATCGAAGGAGAAGACCCATCATATATACTAGATACTGCAGGGGCAACCGTAGGAGGTACCGGTAAAGAACTGTGAAGAACAAAACCTCAGAGCAAGCCTGACGGAGAATTATGCAAGAAAGAACAGCATCTCAGCGTCATCTCACTGTAACTACTGATGCAAATGGAATATCTGCTGTTTACTAAAAGTAGGCTGGCGTATGACTGTAGCTTTCGTTCCATATAGGTTGAGCTGAAAATCCACTGTAACTTTGTAGCTACCTGCATGCATTCAGGGAATTTTCTTTGTTCCATGATAAAATTACCCAATTCTGAATTGATGACTGGGCATGTTCCTTTGGGTCTCAGCTTCTTTGTTTTTACTCTCCCGGTACTGTATGTGTCTAGGCTCACAAATAATAAGAAAAAAAAAAATATATATATATATATATATGTGCACTACCATCCAAAATAGCAAGTACTCATCATGAATATTTAGCTAGCAAACTCATTCTACAATCTTTAGAACTCCTTTAAGCATTATGATTTCATGGTGGATTCAATGTTTAGCAAAATGCTATTTACAAAGAATTTTATATAAAAAATAATGCATGCTTTTGAGCCATCTTAGACTCAAAGAGCATTTACAAAATATTTATCCAATCAGCTGTATCACTGTGTGCTGAGTATGTCATTCCAGCCAATTAGATAGTAAAGGTAGACGTACTTAACATGTGTTTCAGGGTAAATAGTCCAAAATCTTCAACATGCCTTACTTCAGAGCAGCTCTAGAGCTAACTGTATTTCATGTAAAAGTCAAGTTTCCTTCTTCCAAAGTCATAGTTTTGTCTGTCTGTATCATCTGTTACCAATATTTTGCCCTTGCCACATTTTCTCCCATTGCTAGACAGTTTTGTGATGAGTTTATCATTTTGATTTTATTTTGGTCGCAAAGCATGAGTAAGTCATTTTTCAATTGATTTATGCTATTTATAAGTGCCACATCAACTATTACTGAAGTTCCTCTTTTGAATTCTGACAGCTCTGGTAAATAAAACACTATCTGCCAAAGAGGAATGCCTGAGGTCTATTTGGAGGAATTCTCCGTTGACCTCTTTGACCCAAAGCATTCAGCAATGCCTTCCCACAAGCCCAAATCACAAGAAACTTCTCTTACCATGAAAACAAGGTGG
Source organism: Meles meles (assembly GCF_922984935.1). Classification (NCBI taxonomy): domain Eukaryota; kingdom Metazoa; phylum Chordata; class Mammalia; order Carnivora; family Mustelidae; genus Meles; species Meles meles. The sequence goes on from NC_060074.1 coordinate 76,860,347, forward strand.
GTGCGTCTCCTACTTTGATACTTCGGTTTGTCAACAGTACACAATTGTTTCTCTTTGTTTTATGTATCGGATTCATGTACTAGTCAAATGCTTCTGGGAAGACCATGCCCTAAAACACAAAGTCTTCCTCTAAAAAAATGCTGGGGTGCGGGGTGGAAACACGTATAATTTGTTGAATCATTTGTAAAGTCCTACTCATGACAAGTAGGAAAATGCATACCCACGTTGGCCCCTGTTGGGTGCTGTATTGTCAGTTATACCAAGGGAAGGCTTGTGTGTTGTCATCCAGTAAGAGGCAGGTGGTCTAGCAACCCCCTGAAGCAACTGGCAGCTTAGTTTACGTTCCGCAGAGCAGCTGCCTCCTGGTTTTAACTAGCATTGCGTCACAAAGCAATAGTCAAGAGACAATAGTCTCTTGTGTAGGTCGTAACACAGAGCCAGGGACTGACCCTATTCTCACAGTCTTCTGCAGGGCTCGAGGACGTTATCTCGTTTGTTCACGCTGAATCCCATTGGGAGGCCCCTCCTCTTCAAGTATTTATCTCTACCAATGCCTAAGTGTTGTTAACAATCCTTTAACTGTCCTAGGTACGTGAATTCCAGAATACTTGTTAACCTCTCAAGGCACTGCCACAGCTAACTTGGAATTCTCTAACTTGGAACTCTATTAAAGACACCCTAACTGTTCATTGCGAACGAATAAAGTGAATGCCATGTACTAAGAACTATATACTATTTACCTGAGTGGTAACTATAATGTGATAAACTTCAAAAGCTTCAGAAGATTCTGGTAGTAATTGACTAATCAATCCCTCCTTGTTAGGATGCGGTGAAACCCTTCGCCATCAGAGAAATGCCCGGGTCTGGGACGGGCTCACACAGACATCTTGCGCTGCCTGCTTATCACCCTTCCCAAGTCTCATTCCTGCTGCTTCACCAAGATGAACTCTCTCATCAGGGCTTCTGATAGTAAAGGAAGGAATTGTCCAATTCTCTGTTTACATCTGCTCTATCCTTTCAACACAGATGCTTTATCAGGGGTGTAAAAGACCAGAAGTACGGTAATTTATCTGAAGTTGATTTTGTAAGCAAAGCTCTGCCATTCTGGGGTGGGGGGGGGGGGGAAGAAAGAAAGAAAGAAAGAAAGAAAGAAAGAAAGAAAGAAGAAAGAAAAGAAATAGAAAGTACACTCTCTTCATTTATTTCATTTGAAGCCTTGACCAACTTTCAGAAGATGACCCCTCTTTGTTTACAGTTTTGTACAGTTTTTCCCCCCTAAGTTTTAACGTAGCAGCTGGAGGAGTTTTATATCTCATTCTGACTTTCGGAAAGATGGGAACAGAACAGCTTCCAGGCTTGATAGAAAATAAAGAATTCACCCTTTGGGATCCTTCTTCTTAGACTTACACCTTTCTCTCACCAGCACCATCCCCACTCAGGTGCCTTGGGGCTTATTGTTGAACCATTCAGTGATCACTTTTCCAAAGCCTGCCTATGCAAAAGCAGAATAGTTCCAAAATTATTTAGATTATAACGTTAGTCAAAGCAACTCATTCTCTTTGGTCTCTTAGGAGCTCATAGCTACTATAGTCCCATGGACTGCCACACAGAAAGATTTCATTTGAACAAAATTTGAGCACTTGACCAGAAGTCAGTTCTATCGGAACCTAGTTCAGTTTAACAGTGTTAGTTCTGTGAAACAGAAAAACACAAAACTATAATTTGTCTCTTGGTCTCCTCTCTGCTCTTATATGAAAACCAATTGGCTGTCAGTCAAGTCAAAGCTTAGAAACTTTCTAAGGAAAAATAAGCATTCACAAACTGAAATGAGACACAAATCACTTCAGTAGCTTCGATTTGTACTTCGGGAAGTGTCAAACTAAACTAATCACAGTAGGAATTGATGGAGTATTAGCTCTGGATTTGAAGTTATTATAATTTTTCACTGTCTGTCTCCCATTTTTGGCTGTCTGTCAGATATAATTACCTTGGAAATCCCATCTTCAGTGTTAGTTTGCTGTTTAGGGCCTCAGGGGAATAGCTATAAAAATGAATTAGTCCCATGAAAACAGAGTACTTATGGGTGTTTTCTGCATGGTTTCTGGACTACAGAATAGACATTCTGTAACCTTGACTTCACAGGAGTGCAAGGTGGCAGATACCGGACACTGGAGAAAGCAATGAATACAAACTCACAGAAATGATGCCCCATTGTTCCACCCATCCTGACCCAAAGTCTGTAGGGAAACCTGGGTATTATTCTCAAATTACATGAAAATTCAATTTATTGCCTTCTTCTTTATTTGGGATCAGTAACCTTCATTTTAGACAATTGCCAAAAACTAAAGTAACAGTCTTCTTTCCCGTTTCATTTAGAGCTGTTTTTATATTGCCACTGCTAAAAGTTCTTGCTTTCCTAAGCATCGGTTCTAAGAAGTGGTCATTTGAATAACCCTCTGGAGGAACAGGGCAAAATGGTTAGGACCAATGGTTCTTTCACAAAACTGATGCTTTGTTATTATATGACCTTGGGGAAGCTATCTAACCATCAAACCTCAGTCGTCTTATCTGTAAACTGAAAAAACAATGATAAACTGAATTCATATTAATGAGGTTAGATGAGATAAGGCATTCAGAGACAGAGTGCAGTTCATCATTACTATTTTTTACAAATATAAATTATGACATATGTTCCTTCTGGTACAGTTGCAGGATACAGGATTTATTTTTTTAAAGATTGTATTGTACTTATGGAGACTTCTAATACTTATACATGCCAGGAGGTTTGGGTATTGAATGTGTTCACATTTAATATCTTAATTACATAAATGGCAGAATCCAGTATATATATGGCAAATTACTTAAAGTAGATATCTCACAGGTGTGTGATGATACCTCCTCGGCAAACCTCTGTGGCCACATTTTCACCAAGACAATAACTATGATCATAAGCAAGAAGAGGTAGGAAGGCTTCTAGTTGAGCAGTTCCAGTTTTGTCCTGGGCTTCTCATCAAGAAAGGATCCATTACTGGGCACCTGGGTGGCTCAGTGGGTTAAGAAAGGATCCATTACTAAGTTATTAAACATAAGAATGACTGGGGTATGTTGTACCAAGTCCTTAAAAGATACAGGCCGACATCTAACTAAGCACAAATTTGAGTCTGCTCATCACATATACCGAATAGGCGGTATAAATGGTCACATAGGCCACTATGCCCTCGAATCCATTTACTTATGGATTACTTGGAATTGCTTGGAATCCTGCTCTGGTCCTATGCTTGCATGGGGCACATAAAACTGACATAATGGAGGTTACAGTCCAGTGTCAAGTTGGAGAGGCAGGTAATAAACAATATATGTTATGCCTTGTACCGTGTACTGTGAAGAAAACAACCAGGGCACAGTGTATTTGTATAAAGGGTAATTACCCACCATAAATAGCCCAAGAAAGATTCTATGGGGAATAAACATTTAGACTGAGATCTGAAGGATGGAGGTGTCAGTAATGTGACTAATCAGGAAGGAAGGTATTATGGACTCAACGTTTGTGTCCTTCCAAAATTCATGTTGAAAGCTTGCCCCTCAGTAGTAAGGTATTGGAAGGTGGGGCCTTTAAGAGGTAATTAGATTGGATGAAGTCATTATGGTGGTGCCCTCAGGAATCGAATTAGTTCCTTGTTGAGAGCAGAAAGCTTGCTTCCCCCCTCTGCTCTCCATCAGAGAGGACACAGTGACAAGTCAGTAGTCTTCTCATCATTATCCTTAACCACTTTGCATAAAGCCTTCTGGATTATTCAATCTGGGCTACTCTAGTTTGTTAGAGCATTATCCTTAACCACTTTGCATAAAGCCTTCTGGATTATTCGATCTGGGCTGCTCTAGAGCAGCCCAGATCGAATAATCCAGAAGGCTTTATGCAAAGTGGTTAAGGATAATGATGAGAAGCCAGGCACGAAACCGTTAAACGGGAATGCTCCTGAGTTCCTGCTTGCACAAAGAGGATGTCTAACGGTGCTTCCCAGGAAGTGTCCCAGCCCTGCACTGTAAGACCTGAGTGTCATTGCAGCGTCCAGTCAGAAAATGACTTTTCTCGCTGAACAGGACAATTAGAAAGTGGAACCTTCCCCAGGGATCTGTAAAGAAGACTGAGGCTAGAGTGAATTTTTAGAAGGAGCTGCAGGGTGAACAGAGCTAGCTGCCTGCATTTTGCAAAGAATTTCAAAGGCAAGCAAGGCCTCGTTTTCAATTAGCTAAAGGCTCTACCTTATTTAAGTTTACAGAGCTTGAGAATGGGCTAGAACAACAAAAACCTCAATCGGGGCGCTCTGTAAGAGTAAAGATATTACGGAGTACACGCGAAAGAAGCTGCAGAACTTGGATAATTGAGAAGAAAATAATTATCACCGGTTTGTGGTAAGGAACTGAAAGTTAATATCATGAATGCAACGAATATTTACTGTGTGACACTAGGGTACCAAGAAACACCAGGAGACGATGATATCTGCCCTCGAGGAACTTACACTGACGAGCTGGGAGAGTGAGGGGAGAAGAGACTGGCATCAAGCATTGAACAAACATAAGTAAATGACAGAGTATGTTAAGGGAGGAATGAAATTATAAAATGAAAAAGAGCAGGAAAGGGAAGTTGGTGCTGGGAAGGGACAATTCGCAGTATTACGCAGTCGTTCAAGCCAGGCCTCATGGAAAAGGTGCCCTTTCAGCCAAGACTTGAAAAAGCTGAAGGAATTGGGGCGCCTGGGTGGCTCAGTGGGTTAAGCCCCTGCCTTTGGCTCAGGTCATGATCTCAGGGTCCTGGGATCGGGCTCTCTGCTCCGCGGGGAGCCTGCTTCCTCCTCTCTCTCTGCCTGCCTCTCTGCCTACTTGTGATCTCTGTCTGTCAAATAAATAAATACAATCTTTAAAAAAAAAAAAAAAGCTGAAGGAATTGGTCAAGCACATATCTGAGGGAAGAGAGAATTCTAGGTCAAGAGTATGAGGCTCAGGTATCGTTATAGGCACTTACATTTAAGTTTTTATGTAGTAGGATGAATATTTCCTTCATTCACATGATAATTACACATACATTACAGTATATTTTAAGCACAAATTACCATTTTCGGGCAAATCCTTTTCCTGCCTTCAAAAAATGCTAAGTTAAAAAACCCTTCTGGGAGTTATTACAGATGGATTTGAATGGCTTCTTGGACTTAACTAACAACCACCAGCAAGATTCTGGATCCCAGAGTAGGCAACACAAAGGAAGCAGCACCCCTTTACAAAATACTGCTTTGTAAAGGATCATTTCTGTCCTGGCATGTTTCATACTATATTAGGTAATTTAGAGGAAATAAATATGTCATGAGCCCTCCCTGAGGAGTAATTAAAAAGTCATTTAACCTCATATCCAACTTTTGCTTTTGACTGTGTAGTCACAGGTAAATTCTGCTTTTTCCAGTTCTAAGGCAAATATTAAAAGCTCATGAGGAGGCCCGGAGGAGTCAAGGACAGCTTCCACACGACCTCTTCCTGCCACCCTAGTCAGGAAGGTTGTCTTAGGGAAGTAGAGAATCATTTAGTACGTAAAATGATATTATTCTTGGAACAAGATATGTTACATATTTTTCCTGCATAAAAAACAATTCAGTCAACCATTGATGCTTCCAAAAAGCAATCCCTGGGTGTTTTGAATGGTGGGGGTGAGGGGAAAATGTGGTAACTAAAGCAAAAACATGATATAGTTGTCGAAAAAGCCAGTCACATCTTAAGGCAGCATTCATGGAAATAAAGTCTCCAGATTCTAAAAATAACGTACCCACACGATTTTATATCAGTCCTATGATATCTAACCAATAAGGGGTTTTTTGAGCATCACACTGTAAAAGAGATGTTAAGGAATAGTGAGGTTATAGGATCATGACATTCACGTAGGGGTACTGAAATTACCATATGAGGAATGGTTAATGACCATAGTTAGAGACAAGATAAAGCAGAACTTTCAGATATTTGGAGGGCTATCATAATGGTTATCACAGAGGTTTTTAGTATATTCTGTGTGATAGAATGAGGGCCAGTGGCAGGCAGTTAAGTAGAAGCCAATTTTGGCACAGGATAAGAGGAAACTTTCTGAAAATTAGAGCTTTCTAGATAAGAAGGTGGCTTATCAGCTCATGAACTAATCTCTGGTTGTTAGAAATATTCAAAAAGAATTTAGATGGTGAACTATAATCAGAATTCCCATGTATAATGGGAGCCTATTGTGTAGGCTTGACCTCTGAAGAATTTTCCCATATTCACATTCCTTGATTTTATAATGTATATAAACAAGCAACAGCTAATCAAAAACCCCTTCTCTTTGGAATCACACACGTCACATAAAACTTAGTGTAAACTTAGCAAACGTGATTTATGCTTCTGTTGGTATTATCATCCAAGCTATCGTGCATCAAATAAAAACTCTCAAAGTGAGATAATACTGCTTAGTGAGTTAACTTTCTTTAATGACAATGATAAAGTGGGTTGTTCTAGTTCCTGATTTATTATCCTTTATCTCCACACACATCCTTTTTGCCCTGCTTTGTGATATAAGAACTAGGCTCTGCAGATCACACGTATCTCTTTTGCTAGCTGGCTCAGTGCTAGGTTCTGCCAATAGAGGGAGCTGGAGAGAGACTGCAAGGCAAGAAGAGGAAGGAGAGACATTTTCCTTGCCCAGTATTCAGTTGCTCATGCTGTGCACCAACCCAGCATCAAGTAGGTTCTGCAGTAGCTACAGCCTCTCATCACAGATCTGAATTTCTGCCGTTCTTCTTGAGGTTCCTTTCTATTTTGCTTTCCCCTACGTTCTAGGAGTCCTTCTTTCCGTAGCTGCTATCTCCAGTGCCTTAGATTTTCCTTTTACTTGTTTTAGGACTTAACTGTCTTAAATCTAGTTGATAATTCTTTCTATTTATGTTTTCCTGTTCAAATTAATGTTGTGGTTCCTATCACCTGATTGTACCCTGACTAATACAAGACTCGACAACAAAAATGATAGCCAAACCCAATTCAAAACATCTTATTATTGGTTTCTCCTAAAGCTTTCACACAATAAATGGAAATGTTATTCCCCTTCTCCTGGTTTTGTGATGGTGGGGGGAGGGGGAGAGGTGGTGGTCGGGTGGAAATGGTTTTAACCCTGTTTCACTGGATATCAGTTCTGTTCTGACAGAAGCGCTCGATAAGTCATATATCCATATGCTTAGCTTAGCTGACCATAGCCCCAAAGGACTGCTTAGAAATATCTAAACCCCTTATTTGTGGAAGGCAGAAGCTTGACATGATAGTCAGTCATGTAAAAATCTCATGACAAAAAAAAGAAATTCACACATGTCACACTAGCTTCTTGGGTGTCAGATTTAACTGCTTCCCGTGGTTATGTAAAGGATGCTGAAAACTCAAGTTCTCTTTTAAGCCTATGTGTCAAAGAATATACTATGAATTTGGCAGGAAATATTGTGTATTCATATTTTAGTATAAACATATATAAAGTATAAATGCCCAGTCACCTCTACAGATCTCGTTAAACTCTAGGTACTTGTAACTGACCCAAAGTATGTGACAGAAGATAGTAATCTCCAGAAACAAATGATATGATAGAAGAGATAAGAAACTTTAAAAGCGGTGTGCCTAGGTGGCTCAGTCGGTTAAGCATCTGCCTTTGGCTCAGGTCATGATCCTGGGGTCCTGGGATAGAGCTCTGCATCAGGCTCCCTGCTCACTGGGGAATCAGCTTCTCTCTCTGCCTCTGTCTGCTCATGCTCATTCTCTCTCTCTCAAATAAATAAAACCGAAAGAAAGAAAGAAAGAAAGAAAGAAAGAAAGACTTTAAAAGCCAAATGTTCACTGTCTCTCTTCTCCTGCTTACAAAACAAAGACTGAGTTGCATGACTAACACTTGTTCTGTATGTTGATTGGGAGGGCTGGTGGTACTAGAGGTGATAGGTATAGATAGAGAATTAAAGAGGCTAGATAATTAGAGTGATCTCGCTCTGCAACAGAATGAAGCCTGGGGAGCAAAGCAGGAAGCAAATAAAAGGGCCTTTAGGTGTAGAGAGGAAAACCAAAAAGGTGGGACAGGAGAGAAGTAGAGAGAGATATAGAAGACCAAGGTAGCGTCCAACCCAGGAGAGGTGGAGGGCTTTGAGGGGAGGTGGGGGAAGTTACAATAAGGGTAGGGATGTAGGAAAAGATATAAAGAAAAATTTAATATGTTTTCCTCTGGGATGCTTGTTTAAAACTGCCCATTGTGCCCTCAATAAAATTTAACAAAGTTTTCCATTTCAAGATTTTTTCTGTTATAGTTAAGATGGACTATGTGTTTCTTTTGGATATGACAGGAGAAAAGAAGAAAGCCTCAAGATGGCCCACTTATATTCAAGACCCAATGGAAGAAGAGAAAAAACATTTCCAGACGACGGTGTACCTTTCTATTATACACTTTTGTTACTTAACAGTTTTCCATTAAAAAAATCATACCACTTGAAAAAGTAGTGAATAACACTACGTCTTGTAGTTATATATTTGTTCCCATCTTTCTATGTCAGATTTCATAACATAATTCAAGTGTGTCCCTTACAATTCAGTCAAAGATGTCAAAAGAGTCTCTACATAATGGCTGGATCTCTTTAGGATATTGTGTAAGTTACAGGGTATACTATTAAGTGTGATTTGATTATGAAAAACTATGATGATAGTGTTTGGTAGCATTATTTACATGGTCAAGATTATGTTCTTCAACAAAACGACAAATACTGAAATCAAAAGGAAATACATCAAATACCCGTTAGTTAATGTATATCATGCTTCCTAGTGACACTTACTTTTTTCAATATCTGGAACATCTAACACCTGCTTAGGGAGCAGGAGACTAAATAAAGGGAGGAGAACAAGATGTACGGCACGCAGCTCTGCCGTCAGTCTAATGGGAGGGAATGGTTTAAGTGTGACAGGCCAGAACTGATGAGCCCCTAACTACAAAAAGAGTGTCTGATGTTTTATAAACTGAGGTCTTTCTGTTCTGCGTGTAAGAGAAACCATCCAGGCTATATGAAAGCCTGCATCTTTTATGATACAAAACTACTACCTCTGAGTATTGTGGGTTCTGGTTCCAGTAATAGGAAAGGAGTTCATATAACAACAAGGAGACACTTTGGACAAAGAGGTTTTTTTGTTTGTTTGTTTCAGTTGCTAGGCCTGGGACTAGGGCGAGGTGCACTCACCTCACGTGCACAATTTAAAGGGTTCCAAAAACTCTGTAATCAAGAGAAATATTATACTAATGCAGTGTATTTTAAAAATCCAAACGAATGCAAAAAAAAAAAAAAAAGATGAACATAATACCAAAAATGTTTTTAAATATTTTATTTCTTACAGAGAGCTTGTGAGTGTGCAGGAGCGGGGAGCGGGTGAGGGGGGAAGAGGATGAGGGAGAAACAGACTCCCCGCTGATCTGGGAGCCTCACCTTCAGGGCTCAGGCCTGGATCTTAGGACTCTGAGATCATGATCTGAGCTGAAGTCAGATGCTTAACCAACTGAGCCACCCAGGTGCCCCCATAATACCAAAATGTTAAATAAAAATAAGATCAGTGTTACTGATTTTTCCCCCTTTAACCTTTTCTTCTAATATGGATCAGTATAGCACTGTTACTGATCTTGTCTTTATTTAAAATTTTGACACTTTTCTTATTGTGGATTTTTGCATAAGCCAGTAACCAAGAAATAGAATAAAGGAAGTTCTCTGGGCTCTGTGAAGGAGGTAGTTGCCCAGGAGAAATGCAAAAAAATGAATGGGGAATCATCTCTGCCCCATCTGAACTAATCACAGTTATTCCTCTGGAAAGTGTCAAAAATGTGAATGTGAATGTTATCATTTCAACAGTGCCGAACGTTTCCTGACCATTAAGGCTAAGTAGCAGTTTCATATCTTTGCCTGACATTTGGTATTTGGCCTTGTCTGGAATAACTCTAGTCTGGAACACTGAACAACAACTTGACAATCTGAGCCAAAACCGCTGCAAAGGGGTAATTATCTAGTGTGCCACTGAAGAAACTCTCCACAAAGTAGGAAAGTAATCTTTTGGAAATGGCCTCTCTCTCAGGTTATCTGTGTGCCGTTCTACAGAATTTGGTAATAAGGATGTGGGATGGACCCAGAGATGCTCGGCCAGATCCCCCTCAGGAAAGTATTTCCTGCCCAGAGCAGGGACTCTAAGGGTTCACTGTGGCTGTAAGGAGCCACCCCTCCTGAGCTCACCCCCTTCCTCGTGAGAAAGCCCACTTCTGCAGAATGAGCAAGGAAGGAGTTGAAAGGCCCAGAATTTTATCCAAGGCAGGAGACCCGTGAAGAGACCGGTGAAGAGACCAGTGAAGAGACAGCTTCTGCTGGATTGGTCAAGGATTTGTTAGCCTGTATCAGTTCAATTCCTCCCTCTGCCGAGGCCTGCTTCCTCCCTGTCCTTTAAGGCCTGGCACTCTAAAACCCATCTGTGTCCATGTTTGCCTCCAGAAAACCTGACTCAAGAGAGGCAAACTGGATGACATTCTTCTTTTTATAATTATTATTTGAACAACAGAAAAACTTATGCAAAAAAAAAAAAAAATGAATATACAAGTCTATTTGTAAGATATCTCTTTGAGCACTCTCCATTTAGATCTGGATTATCATAGTTATAATTAGCGTGCATATGTGATTTTGGATTTGGATTTTTCTATTGATATTAACATACAATACCTTATAGCAAATCTGTCCACATATTTGCCTTTTGCGATGCCTTTGTGGTAGTCCATGGTGGATTTCTTAACTGTCTCCAAATTTATGGCCTTAAATTGTTCCTTGTTTTTCCACTGCTTAAAATAGTGCGTTATAAATATTTTTGTACAAATTGCTTTCTTTCTTTTTTGATTAATTCCTTTGACAATTTCTTTTCTAGAGTTGGACCAGAGTCTTATGAATATCAGCACTGGGACCAGTTAGCAGAAAAGAAAGGAAGAATAAAAGGGAAAAGAGTGAGTTCTCACATGACCACCAGATTTTCCTTTTTCATATGTAAAGGATGTATATAAATGGAGTGTATATAAATCTAGAACAACCTGAAACTCCACCAGGTCCTGGATTATTTCATTTTCCCTATGAATCTTCTTGAATAACCCTATTCTACAGTAATATGTGCTTTGAATATGGATATTGAATTATTTATTTGTAGCACTATTACCCAAAATCCAGTTCATGGAATATTAGTTCACCAATGTTTATTTACTATGAAGAAAAAAGTTCAGAAGATGAACAGTTTGAGGAAATGCTCCACATTATGTAATCTTTTTGAAGACTAATATTGTAGAAGGGCATACAGAGGCGGAATTCTTGCAGCAAAGAAACATAACAAATTATTTAATCTAGTACAATTAATATTATAAGAAAAACAGTTTGTGAAACGATGGCATACGTGGTGTCCATAAAAAAAACTTTTAGGAGAAATTTTGTACATACACAGATAATACCCATGCAGCTCTCTTCCTAGAAAAGCCCATTTATGTTATTCCATTAGTATGTGCTCTAGCACCTACCACCCATCCAGGAAAATTTTAGATGTTTTGCAAAGGTTTATGAAGTTACATTAAACATCTGTTAAAAATCACTTTGTTCGTTGCTAGACATTTATATAATATAGTTTTAAAGAAAGATAACAGCTGAGGAGAGCTACAGAAAAAAATAGAACTTATGCTGAATTATTTTTTCTTGTACATATGAAGTTTCTCTGTGAGAACAAGAGCACTCAGCAGATGTACAGATCCATTATCTTTTCGCATGGCAATATGTTCCTCCTTTCAGAAAATTTGAGCAAGTTTGGAACATAAAATATTACAAATAGGCTGAAATGCAAAGCAGAGAAAATGAAAATGATTGGCAGAAAATCTTGGGACACTCCTAAGAGGTGTGACAGGTGAGCTTTCCTCAGGGCATTAAGCACTGAAGTCCACCATTTAGCGAGGCATCCAAATATATCATAATCCTTTTAAATATTTGGAGGAGCAGAGCCCCAGCACATGTATCCCTGTGCACCGCCTACATTAACAACCCATGACCATGGTTTTCGCCTCCTGTCATTTCAGCCTGACTCTCTCAAGGCTCGTGAGATCTCTGCATGACTCACATAACCTGTGTATTCAGAAACAGGTGTTTATAGATGTGTGTCTGGTGATAAATAGCAAAGATAGAAGATGAACAGAAGATGAACAGATAGAAGATCAGTCTACGTCATTCTTTCTCACTTGGCGCTGCACTGTGGCAGTGAGGACTCTGCAGGCTTCAGAATGCCCCTGCTCCCTCGAAATTCCAAGTCGTATTTCTCTTTGTATGTTTAGACATTCATAAAGTTTTGGATCAAGAAAAGATTTTAAAAATAGAGGTTGACCCATCATTCTACAGTTGAGAAAATTGAGAGTCAGAAAGTTGAAAGCTTTTGTCCAGATTCAGAAAATTGAATTTTGTGTAATTTGGTGAAAATCACGTCCTTTGTTTCCTACCACAATTTTCTCCCCCCACTGGATTATTCTAAGAAACTTTGGAAGTGTAGTTAAAACAATATTGCATTATGGGGCGCCTGGGTGGCTCAGTGGGTTAAGCCTCTGCCTTCGGCTCAGGTCATGATCTCAGGGTCCTGGGATCAAGCCCCGCATGGGGCTCTCTGCTCAGCAGGGAGCCTTCTTCCCCCTCTCTCTCTGCCTGCCTCTCTGCCTACTTGTGATCTCTCTCTCTCTCTGTGTCAAATAAATAAAAATCTTTAAAAAAAAAAAAAACAATATTGCATTATAGTTAAAAAGCACAAGTTCTGGAATTAGGAAGGCCAAGGTAACAAAAGGAATATTATTTAACCTCTTTAAGCTTAGTTTATTCATTGGTAAAAGAATTATAATATTCTGTGTGACGTAATGCTGTTGTGAGTTTTGAATGACATAGAATGTAGCTAAGTGCCAAAGAACTGTTTACTATTATCATGATTACATATGTAAGTAAAATCCATTTTCTGTACATGATCATAGTCTTCAAAAACTGTAGATAGATTTTTTTGGAAATTTGGAGGCTAGTCTCATGTAGATGGTAAGCCAGGTATCATATCCAAAATTCATGCTGACTTCTGCTTCTGGGAGGATGACTAGGGGTGCTTTTCCCTATTCCTCCCATTAGGCACAACTAAAAATCCTGGACGTTATATATAAAACAAATAAGAAGATTTTTGAAAGGTAGGAAGAAGAAGGCAGGCAAACTAGGAAACTTAGAACACAAGGAACCGTACAGTGAATTCCCTGGACTTTCTTTTCCCCCACACATCCCAGACTGGGTCCTGCAGGACCCCCAAAATGCTAATGACGCAGAACCAAAGAACAAAGCCCCAAGAACAATCTGCTCTCCCTTGTCAGTGGGCCAGGAAAGGGACAGTTAGCAAAACAAACAACATTTAGACAATAGCCATTCTGCTCCAGCCAAATGCAGAGAAAACACTGCCATCCCACTCCCCACAGGCTAAAGTCCAGGAGAGAAGATGCATTTCCCCCCTTGCCCAGCTGTAGGGAGTGCTACAACTCTCTCCCAACAGCTAGGGTGGTGTCCAAGAAGGCAGAGTGGGAAGCTGAGACATTTATCTCTACTACGTGGTAAAGAGGACCCCCCCTTGCATGGTATCAATGTGAGACTAGGGGCCAGGGGTAAGGGGAGTCTTGGATTCCGACCCCCACCCAGAGGGAATAGCCACCTCTCTTACTCCCACTGAGGCAGGGTCAGAGAGGGCCTAGTGGAGAGTCAGGACTTTAACCACCACTCACTGGTGACAGGATGGCCCCAACAGAGCCAGTGGAGGCAATGTGGAGAGCAGTTAAGTTGTTCCTCCCCATCCCAGCCAGTGTGGAATCAACAGAGGCCTAGCAGGGAAGTGATTTTTTTAAAAAAGATTTTATTTATTTATTTGACAGAGACATCACAAGTAGGCAGAGGGGCAGGCAGAGAGACGGGGAAGCAGGCTCCCTGCTGAGCAGAGAGCCCGATGCAGGGCTTGATCCCAGGACCCTGAGATCATGACCTGAGCCCAAGGCAGAGGCTTAACCCACTGAGCCACCCAGGTGCCCCAGGGAAGTAATTTTTGACCAAAGTGTAGAAGCAGTTCAGTGGAGAAAGAACAAGCTTTTTAACAAATGGTGCTATGGCAGCTGAGTATCCACAGGCAAAACAATATATACCTCTATCTATATCTTTGCAAAAATTAACCCAAATCATAGATTTAAATATATAATACAAGACATATGGGACTTTTAGAAAATTGGGGGGACCTGAGGCTTAGTGAAGAGTTCATGGACATGACACCAAAAAATCCATAAAAGTGAAAAAAAACAATAAAGTGATCTCGTCAAAATTTAATTTTTTGTGTGAAAGATCCTGTTAAGAGGATGAAAAGACAAGCTACAGAGTAAGAGAAAATATTTCCAAACAAATCTGAAAAATCACTCATCTAGAACTTGTAAAAATTAAGCAGTAAAAACAAATAATCCAATTAGAAAGCGGGCAAAATCATTGAGATGTTTCACTGAGGAGAATATGTGGATGGCAAGTAAACATGTGAAAAATTGTTCAGCATCACTAGCTATTAGGGAAATGCAATTTAAAGCCATGATGGGATATCGCTGTATAACTTTCAGCATGATAAAATATAAAAATCGTGGCAATACTCAATGCTAGCAAGAATCCAAAGATACTTAGTCAGTTATACACTGCTGGTAGGATTATAGATGGTACAGCCACTCTGGAAAACAGTTTGACAGTTCCTTAAAACAATTAAATATATATTTACCGCATAATCCAGCAATTGCACTCCTAGGCATTTATCTCAGAGAAATGAAACATTATTGTAGCAGCTTTATTGTAATAGCCCCAAACTGGAAACAACCAAAATGTAATACAGGTCAGTAATAAAAACTATTGAACTATTGATATACACAACTTGGAGAGATATCAAAGACACAATGCTAAGTGAAAAAAAAAATTTCAAAAAGGATATATACACTGTAAGTCCATTTATATAACATTCTTGAAATGACAAAATTATATTGATGGGAAACAGATTAATGGTTGCCAGAGGTTAGGGGTGGTATGGGGGATGGAACTGGGTGTGGATATAAAGGGGTAGCAGGAGGAAGATCTTTAAGGTGTTAGGATAGTTCTCTATCTTGATTGCACTGATGGTTGCAGGAGCCTACACATGAGAGAATACAGAATTATACACATACATCATGTCAATATCCAATTCCTGTCATTGATATTGTTTTATAATATCATTATATATATGATATATATAATATCATATATATAATATATATATAATATAATATATATATAATATAATATCATTGTATTTATAATAAAATGTTTTATAATAATTATGGAAGATGGACCCATTGGGGAGAAACTGAGTAAAGGGTACATAGGCCCTCTGTGTATCTCCTTTGTAATTTCCTGTGACTCTATAATTACTTCAAAATAAAGTCTGTTTCATTTTAATTTCATTTTGGAGGCATTTCTGGGGAGCGATGGAGGCTTCTAGTCAGGAGAGCCGTGGTCTGCCAAGGGCATTTGAAAGCAAAGTGCAACACAAAGGAAGGTCGGCTACCAACTAAGAAGAAAGGCTGTGTACAGAGAGATTTTTGTGGCAGAGAAAACAATCATTCCTTTCCAATATGAATTCCAAGTATAGTAATGTTTTTTAACCCTTGACTGCTGATTACAACAAAGTGCAAAGTTGTTTTTGTTTTTGTTTTTGTTTTTTTAAGTAGGCTCCGCACCCAGCTTGGAGCCCAGTGAGGGGCTTGAACTCACAACCCTGAGGCTGAGACCTGAGCAGAGATCGAAAGTTGGACCCTTAACCAACTGAGCCACCCAGGCACCCCAGAACTAAGTGGAAAGTTTTTTAAATGTTTAGTGTCCAGCCCTGTCTCCGGTGATTCCGATTCTTTTGGGTTAGGACGATCATAATTATCCTAGATGATTCTGCAGTACAGCCTGGACTGAGGTACACCGTATTACTCCAAGGAATGTAACATTACTTGAGTGTCTGCAATTTGACGCTATTTTGAACCCTGTAAAAGAAAAGTAAACCTAAAAATTTACATTATTCAAATAGTTTATGTTAAGACTTGTTACTGAGCTCCTGAACTGCCTAAACCTTAATGAAGTCGGATTCAGATCCCAGGCAGTTCAAAAATAACATTGGTGTTTTTCAAGGTGCTATATTAAAACAAGAAATCAATATTTTATCTTTTGAATGTCAGTGATTCTCTCAAATAATCTTTCTGCCTTTTTTTTTTTGTGGGCATGAATAAGATGCAAGAGAAATATGCCCTAAATTTCGGGAATTAATCTATGATAAACTGCTTCTAGAAGGGGCAGTTCCAAGTTGTGTAAACCAAGGTGAGTAGCAGTAGGGATCTTTCCTATTGTCCAGGATAATAGAATGACAGATGTGTTCTATAAAAAGGATTTGACCCAAATTTAACAATTAAAAACTAGTAAGCTTTTTATTAACTACTGTAATTATGAAGGGCTATCAAAATTCCACATTAATACTCGATTCTACTTTATTTAACAGCAGTTCATGATGCTCCTGAGCAGAATTGGATATTACAAATTGTATATAACCAAAATCTAGAGCAGAATCCTGGGAGCAGTATGGGACCTGAAATAGAGGGCTTCTCTTGATGTCCCTGCTACTCTACTCACTGGATATTTGACCCTGGGTGAGATCTTTGTCAGTTTCCTTATATGTAAATTTGAAATAATTTTCTGAAGAATGAAAGAAATAGTGTAAGAAAGCACTTTAAGTTACAAAACGCTAACCACTTTGCCATTGTCACAATTATTACCATTTTAAAAAATCAGTTCTTAATTATTAGCTGCCCACTTATGGGTCTGTGAAACTAACATTTTCTAAAAGCTGTAGTTTGTATAAATAGAACAAGTTTCTCATGATCAAAACGAGTGTGTGGTGAGTGAGTCGTTAATGGAAGGGTGACAGTTTCCAAATTGCAAATGGCTTGGACATATTTGCTGACATTGATGAATCCTATTAACTATAACTCATGAAAGTGGCCAGCTCCCTTGGCACATGAAAATACTGTATGCCTTTTGCAGTTTTCCTTTTAGAAACCTAAAAAATATATTTTAGTTCTAGTTCTAGCCTTTCCATTAAAGGGCACTTGAGCTGTGGTGCTGCTAAATTCCTAAACTTTACATTTAGGAACAAAAGATCTCCAACAGTGTACACCTAGCTGTCACTATTCCACGCCCTGAAAAAAATGCAGAGGGCCACAGGGATATCTGGAAGAATTTCAAAATGTCCATAATGTGCTGTACTAATTGGAAAGTAAGAACATGATATTGGATAGTGTGAGAATAAATGGCTCATATAAACATATTTTTAAACTTCACAAATATATACTTGTAAAAGATTTCTAAATAATAATTGCAAATAAACCTTTGTGAACGATCAAATAATAGTCTAAGAGCCAGCTATGTCTTAAATATTAAAAATCATAAATAGTATTTTATTGAGATTATTTTAGTATTACCCATAAATTATAAATTATAATATTATAAATTATAACATCAAATATAATTTATAATATTACCCATAAATTATAACTTTTTAATTAACAAAATGTTTTTAATATACAAGAGTTGGGGGCTTGTCTTACTTATTTTAATATGTAAATATTTAAATATGTAACTAGTTTCATGTTTCTATTTCAAAGATACCAATTCATTGTCTTTAGGAAAATTACTGCTAAAAATTAACAGCATTTATTTATTTACTTATTTATTTATTTATTTTTAAGATTTATTTATTTATTTATTTGACAGATAACAAGTAGGCAGAGAGGCAGGTAGAGAGAGTCTGCTGAGCAGAGAGTCTGATGTGGGGCTCAAGCCCAGGACCCTGGGATTATGACCTGAGCTGAAGGCAGAGGCTTTAACCCACTGAGCCACCCAGGTACCCCGAACAGCATTTAAAGTACAAACATAAACTTAGTGATTCCTCAATATCCATCATTTTCTACCCTGTGACTATTTTTTTTTCTCAAGTCAAGATAGGTACCTACCTCAAAGTATACCCGTAGAGTTATAGGCAAGTGATACGTAATATGATTTTATTGGATTGTCTGTTTATACACCCTCTGCTTTCCACACAGGATTACAATGCCCTATTATAAAGAGCTGCACCGTAGCATCAAATAGTCATAGAAACTGAGATAAATAAAAAGTGAGTGTAGGAAAAATACGTTGAAGTTCAAAGTGAGGTTAGAATGCAGATGGCTCAGTTTACTTGCCAGAGAATGGCTACAAGTCTAGTTGAAGGGGAAAATATGATTGGTTAATAATACATGGGGTCAAAATGCTCAGGAGATGTGGTTATTTCTAGTGCTGACATCTGGAGCCAAGACATCCCCCCATGCATCATCATAAAGTGGGCCCTCTTTGATATAGTAAATGGCATCATCAACAACATATCTCTGCTTCTACACTAATAGTGTCATAGGCCTTTTCTTATAAAATCTCCCTACTAAGTTGGCTCATACTGTAGCATCAAAGTCCAGGAAAACTAATTCTACAAGAGCCACAAACATGTAGAACAGGGACCCAGTTCCCTAATGGTAAGGTAAGGTAGATCAGGCCTTGGAAGCTATACAAGTAGCTAGTGGCAAAGTGACTCCATCTTAATCTACAATTTTAAAGTTAACTAGAGGAAAGTATGACCGATATAGCCAAATGCCCAACTATCATTTGTTTTCAAATAAAGTAGATTAAGGGCAGAAATGTTCTTTAAGCCTTCTATGCTACATAATTTCTTCATTTTTGTTTTAATATGTGGTAGAGATTTTGAGTAGAGAACTTATAAAGTAAAAGAAAGAAAAATGGAAGCTATTAATGGGAAGTTGGATTTTGAATAAAGAAAATGAAAGTTGTGGGTAATGAAAAAGAAACAACTCATTTAGTATATTGGTATTGGTATTTCATACCAAATTTGATGCCAAGAAGAAAAGAAGAAAGGCCAATACATACAAATTAAATTGTACAGTAGCACTGAAAGGGATGGAGTAAAATAGAAAAGGCCCACATTTCTTTTAAGCAGACATTCAAGGTAAAAAACAGATTACCTAAAAATCAGGAATGGATATTCATGAATGCATACTAAAATATCTGTACATAGACTACCAGTGATAAATACACTGTTCCCGTGTCTTCATCTATTTCTCTTATCAGAACTTGTAGAACTGATTAGATAGTAGAGGAAAGAAGAGTTTATGGATTAATTTACATAATCTACTTGTTTAATTTTGTGAATAGACTCTAGGAGATATTTATGTATTACACTGAAAACTAGGTATTTCCATTCAGGACTTACTGCCAAGAAAATCAAGACTTGAACACTAGCCAAACAAAGAATTACAAAGGAGGTTACAGGTAAATCCCAAGATTAATTCATGTCAAACCAATTAAATCAGATGTCAATAGTGTCCAAGAAAAATCACTGGGGCATATAATGGACTTGACTCAAAATTTAAGAAGTAAAGGTAGAAAAATTTTCCTTGCTTTTGGCTGAGAGCCCTTGAAGGTTGAGAAAATAAATGGGAGCTAAAGGGCATTCAAGCAGAGGTAAATAAACAAGGCGAAAGGAGATGGGAGATGGTTTTCCCCCCAGCTTTCTATGCACAAGCTAGCTACCAACCGACCTTTATCTTGTGTAAGTGTTTGTAAGTCTTGAACCAGCCAATGTGCCCAGACTTTGCAGAAAACAAGATGGAAAACAAAGGCACATTTTGGGTCTGAGAGAAGAAATCAGCAAAATACTTGAAAGGAATATTTTCAGGATTATCTAGAAACAGAGACACCAAAGGATGCCTTAATATGTAGAAATGCATAGTTCCCAAATTGAAAAATTCCTGAAATAATGAATAAAAACAAATGTGGAGAGGTATCTCCCAAACCAGAAAAGGGACCCAGAGACCACCAGAAAGGGAAAGAGCCCAAGAAAGAGATTATGAACATGAGGGAGAAGGGAACTATGAGCTAGGAGGAAGAAAAGGGCCAGAAGGAGAAAACGACACAGGAATTTACTTTCAACTGGCTGTTTGGCAATGTAAAGCCTAACTGACTATTTGAAGTACCAAGTCTCTGACAAGGTTCCCTTTTTGCCAGCTTTTCCCTGAGTAGGAACAGGGTAGAAAGACATAAGGCAAATTTAAATACGGTGGGGGCTGGGGCAAGTGGATTGTGTACCCTTGCTAGAAGACTGTTGATTTTAGTATCAATTTTATTATAGGGAAGAATCATCCCAGACCCTCTCCTAGAATATTTACTTAATGAAATTCAGAAAAACCACATCTATAACACTCTCAATTATAAGGCAATCTCTTAAGTGGATCCTGAAGATATTATCATGATTAAGTTCCAGCGTATGTATTAATGCAGAATACTGATAAATAGAATTCTTCTCATAAGAGAAATATCTCTGTAGATAAACTCCAGAAGCATTACTGAAAACTTCCCCTATATGAGAATATGCCAGGGTTGGAGGCTACTAACAAGAGAATTTTCCTTTTCCTTGCAGATCATAAAGCTCGGCTTTAAGTGACCACCAGAGGAAAAGCCCAGGTAAACAACTACAATATGATGAGATGTTGGGAAGAGAAAAATTGCAGAAGGTAAGTAGTCACTTTCACCTGCTTCTGCTCACAGCCGAGACTGAAAACACATCGAAGGAAGAGAGTTACCTGGTAAGAGCAAAGTGAATCCTTGGCTGGAATTAAATTCGAACTGGGTCTTGAACTGTTGGTCTGTTGGAAAAGTGACTGACGGGTACTTAATTATAAAGGAACTCCATGAGCAAAGGTAGAAAGAAGAGGTTGTAAAAGATGCATATAAGGGACAATAATCAAGAGATAAAAGAAGAGATGCCTAGAGGAATAGAAAGACAGACTGTGGACAGCAATGAAGGAAACAGCTGACAGAAAGAGCTTTAAAAATAAACATATAGGAGCCAAGAAATGGATATGATGAAAACATTTATTTTTTTTTTCTTTTGGCTTTTTACAGGTTAAACAGTCACCTAAAATTAATGGTGACAGATGCCTGCTAACAAGTGGGGAAGCAATATTTAGGATATGTTTTGGAGACTCCAACACTGCTGATTTCACCCTACAGAAAGAAGAGCCAATTAAACACGGATACGTGAAATGTTAGTGTGTGCATGCACTTGTCTTGTTGTCAAAACTGTCTCTCCGAGGAAATGTTTTATACCCCGTAAGTTCCCCCTGGGAAAATAAGTTACCACTTTCATCATACTTTTTTGGAGACTTTCATTTCATATGTAACAAGACAGAATTCAGAGACTAGGAGTGTCGTTCAAATATCGTTTTGAATTGCTGGAGGGACACTCTAGAGCTTTTGTGATAACGCCAACTGCCGATTAGTGTTATTTAATCATATTTTAAGATCTAATATCTCAAAAGAAATACAGAGAACAAATGTGGTGGCCAGAGGGGAGGGAGTGGGGGCGATGAGCAAAGCGGGTGAAGGGGAGTGGGAGGTACAGCCTCTGGTTATGGAATAAATAATAAGTCACAGGGATAAAAGGTACAGCATAGGGACTATGGTCACTGGTGTTGTAATAGCGTCGTATGGGGACCAACTTAACTACTCTTGCGGTGAGCACAGAGTAACACACAGAATCACTACATTGTACAGCTGAAACTAATGTAACATTTTGTGTCAACTATACCTCTATTAAAAGAAAAAACCTCAAATGTTAAAGAAAAAAAAAAGAAAGAATTGTCTTGAAATTGGATCAAAAGAAGATACTATTGTCCTTAGATTAAATTACAGAATATCTTATGAAAGGATGAACTTAACGCTCCATTCAACTTGTTTTTTACTACCATACTACCAAAGTAATAACAATTGCATATTTAGCACTTTCACAGTGTGAAAGGTGCTGAATAATTCTTTAAAAAAAAAAAAAGGCAAATGACACTGTCCTCAGATGCAGAAATCTGTGGAAATGCTATGTAAATATTTGAGGTCAGAATTTGGTTTGAAGTGTTTAGAAAAAGGAACGAGATATTTAAATGAGACAAATGGCTTAGAGGCTTAATGGAAACAGATGGATAGCAATTAGAGGGAAAGCTAAGCTGGAAACCCCACTGCAAATAGTTCCCGGCTGGAGAAGAGCAGATGATGGCAGACCCAAGATGGGAGGACAGAGAAAGGATATGGAGAAGTTGCTCACCCCACCTCTTGTTCAGCCTTTGCTTGTAAGTTAAAAAAAAAAAAAATTAAAGAAACTTAAGAAAAATAGTTAGGCAGTGCTACTGAATGAAAGTCAACTGACAGTCATAGTATCTCTGTCATTTATTCTTTTTTTCCTGCTTTCCACTGCCCTCCCTCTCTTCTTCCATATCTATTCACTTCTCACAAATCATGATTTGTTTCACAGCTTTGTGATTTTCTTCATTTTGTCAGAAAGGGCCACAGACTTCCTCAAAGTCTTGAGTTTATATTGTAATATTATAAAGGAAGGAGGAAAAGAGCCTATACTTAAAAGGATGGGAGGGAAGGGGATTGGCTACTAAAATTAATTTTCTCATATTCAGAAAGTCTAGAAAAAACAAATGAAGAAAGAGGAGGAAGGGGCTAATATGACTTAAAGATTTACCACATACACTTTCAAAAACAACCGGTTGTAAATTTCCAGCTGGGGGGCAGAGAAGAGGAGATGGACGTGGAACTGTGGTCTTGTCAATATGACTTGGTTTATTCTAATTATGTTTAATAATATTGCACGGTGACATTCAAAATATACCATGCTAATTATTTTAATTTGATGTTTCCTTTTTTGAGGCTACCACTTAAATAGCCTAAGACATTTATATTTTGACAGGAAATGCTGGGCATACTTGTAACTACTCACCTTCAAAATCTTCAGACATGTATCTTGACCATTAAAAACCTAATTGAAATCATGTTATGTCAAATGAGATGAATGGTACAAGAAACAGTGTACATGAAGAATGGAAATATTTGGGAGGAAAATAAATCTTTCTAATTACTGACTGGTGTTAGGGAAAGCAGATGCTTCCTCCTAAGGATAGCAACTTACTTTAATTATAGAGATTCCTTGCTTTTTTTTCTTTTGGTAATAGAAAAGCCATTGGCGGTTTCAAAGCATGTATCAATCATCATTTATTATAACCAAGTTATAATAAATATGTATTTATCTTGAAGTCTTGAAGTAGAATAAAAAATAAATTTTAAATATTAAAATAAATATAAGTTACTGAGTAACAGAAGACATAAAGTAAATATTTGAAATTACCTAGACTTGGTAATTATGATACAATAAATATCTTCACAGAGAATTTAGCAAAACACTTTAAAGTTTATATCAGAGTGGGTGGTCAAAGGAATACCGATATGTAAGTGAACAAAATTCTTTTTTTTTTTAATATTTTATTTATTTGACAGAGAGAAATCACAGCTAGGCAGAGAGGCAGGCAGAGAGAGAGGAGGAAGCAGGCTCCCTGCTGAGCAGAGAGCCCAATGTGGGGCTCCATCCCAGGACTCTGGGATCATGACCTGAGCGGAAGGCAGAGGCTTTAACCCACTGAGCAACCCAGGCGCCGTGGTGACCAAAATTCTTAAAGAAGCAGTAGTTTGGGGCACCTGGGTGGTTCAGTTGGTTAAGTGTCTGCCTTTGGCTCAGGTCATAATCCTGGGGTCCTAGCATGGAGCCCCACATCTGGCTCCCTGATCAGCAGGGAATCTGCTTACTGCTTGTCCCTCTACCCCACTCATGCTCCTGCATGCATGTGTGCTCTCTCTCAAATGAATAAATAAAATGTCCAAAAAAACGCTGAATTTTCAATTTCAGTTCAAAAACTTTGAATTAAGATACTGTGTAAGAAGTCACATTATATGGCAAAAAAAAAAAAAAAAAGTCTGGCTAGAATTTGGAGGCCTGGATTTTAGAACCCCATTTTATCTGTTCACCACTCTAAGACCAGGTTTTCCCTTGTATGTAAAATGAAAGCTTTGGGCTACATGATTTGACTTCCCTTCCAATTGTTAGATTTGTGAATCTGCGAAATAGTATTAAAAGAATGTATATTCTCAGTTCAAGGTTGATGTTCAAAATTCAGGGACTCTCCACGATTCAAATTTCACACACTATAATCTCATTTTTAAAAGAATAT
Source organism: Meles meles (assembly GCF_922984935.1). Lineage (NCBI taxonomy): Eukaryota > Metazoa > Chordata > Mammalia > Carnivora > Mustelidae > Meles > Meles meles. The sequence continues at coordinate 76,884,675 of NC_060074.1, forward strand.
TTACATATAAAAAAATTCTGGGATGGCATACACCAAAATGCCAACATTTATTTTATTTGACAGATATTTATTCTCACTACCATGTAAGAGATCCCATGCCCTTCACTGCAGATACAGCAATGAACAAGGAGGACTGGCCCTCAGGAGCATACCAACCAGTCGCTTTATCTCTGGGAGGCAGAATTTTGCAGCGTGAGTTTGTTTTCTTCTTTAATCAAGTTTCTGAAGTTGCTATATGTAACACCTTTGAAAGAAGAGAAAGTTACCACTTGAAAAATTTCCACTGTTTGCAAGATATCCCATGGTCGTATTTCTTTTACAAACAAAAGAACACTCAGAACACCAGGATTTTTTAATAAAAACAAAGCAACCGCTTAAATCTGTTCCCACAAGCAACAGGTTTTGTAGATTTATTGCTAATTTATTATTACACAAGATCTTTGTGGTCATTTGACCAGAGGACCCAAATTAGGACCATGATGCTGCTAACAGTTCTAGATCCCACTCAGAGACCAAGAAGACTCTTGTAAGCACAGAGGTCATAAAATACTCGGAAGAAACTTTTTAGGTAAAACAATTATTGACAAACTTCAATGGTCCGGTGCCCCCTAGTAAAAATGTTATAAGGCTACCTATAATGATAGCTTTCATCCTAATTGGAGTAGCCTCTTTGACGAGACCTGTCCTACTATCAAAACCCTTTCCCATAGGGAAACCAAAACCCATAGGATTACCTTCTTGATCATTTTATTTTTCTAGCTGTTGTTTACTGATCCCTGTTGACTCTTGTATAACTCTTTTGTTATGCAGTTCTCCCTGTCTAAGGACCTGTTTTGAAGAAATCAGAAATCCCTTCTAACATTTGCAAAGCTTGGGCTTCTCAGCCGGATACTGCTTTCTTTCTCATTACGTTTTTGTTTCTTTCCTTTCTAAGTTTTCTATTCCTAAGTGATTTCTTCTAAATCATCCGTAGGCCTGCATTCCACCTGAATTTCACTTGACTGTCATTTTAGAAGTTGTTATTGTGCTCTTATAATTGCCATTCCCAATCAGATAATATACAGCTTCCTATATATTTTCATTATTATTCATTTTTATTATTACTATTGCTATGATTTTTAGTATTCTAGTACTACTTAATGTTTAAAAGCAGATATATATATATATATATACATACAATATACTAATTATAGCCAAAAGGAATGTGGATTAATAAATGTGATGTTGAGGATGGCCTAGGTAATTATATCAGAAAACTGCTTCCATTTTTTAAAAATCTAGGTGACAGTTTATCATTTCTATTACAGCCTAATCTGATAATTAACAATTTTGAAAAATGTGAGATAATATTCTTAAGATGGCATTGGTTCTTCAATCTGTAGAACTGGATTGTGACTACTCTTGTCTCGGTGTCCTCTAGTCTTCTGTTGTGGTATTATATTATTTTGTACCTAACTTACATTCATCAGGCTGTAGTTTAATTCTGTACCATGATATTCTCTAAACAGTAGAAGTCCTTTCTATGTTTACCTTTAGTTTTTAAGAGGTTTTAGGTTTAAATTATCCTTTATGTACCTTATCACTTAACTTTTTAATTTATCTTAAAATGTTTTCAAGTCTCATAAATACAAGGCTCTTCTACAGACTTGAAGTCAAACTAAGTATTCTCTCCGCCTTCAGGGAAATGTCAGTCCAGCTAGGGACATAAAACAAATTATCATCACAAACTGGGTTACTGGCCAAACTTAATCCAAGGTCTTTTGAGCTGTACAGCTTAAACTATAAGGTTTACCGTGTAAACTTCATGTTCATTGGAAGATGGAGATGATCCTGCCACACCAGCCCAGACTCCATGAATCACCAGTACTGAAGCTGCTGACATGGCAAGTGTATCCGCTGCCCCCTCTCAGAGTACATGTCATGAACCGTGATGAATGCTTTCCTCCAAACAACACTGTTGATCCTACTATTACATACATTTTTAGCAATAAATCAGGGCTCTGAGAAGTTAAATTCTTTGCCCAAGTGCCACAGTTAGGGCTCCTTTGGAGTCCAAGCCCCTATCTTGGACTCAAAATCTTGGTCACCTTCCCAATAAAACTTGGTCACCTTCCCCTGTAGTATCACTAATGTCAGAATCACGGTTCCTTTATAAATCCTCCAAAGAACCTCCTAGATCTATCTGTAGGAACTGTAGAATTTGATCCATGCAAAGTTTATCAAGACTATTTATTACCTTTGCAACATTCGTAATTAAGGCATTTCTAGAAGAAATGAGATCAATAATTGTCACTGCCTACAGTATTGTGTTGTGAAGGATTCTGAATAGGGAAATGTTGCCATAATTAATCACTGATATTTACCACGAGCATAGAAAGGGGAAGTAGTTGTTACAGCTCAAGTATTTTTTTCCATCCCTAAGCATCTGTGAAGTAGCAGGGTTTATATATCTTACCTACAATATAATTCGCTGACTTGTTGGTCACTTTATTTTCCACTATAATCCATGCTTCTATCTACCATGACCCTCTGTGTTGCCCTCCCTTATCACACAACACACTAATTTTTCTACTCTTGCTGGTATCACTACCTGCTTCAAACAGTTCTTTTTATAATCATGAGGGGGAACGATCTTTAACCCGTTTAATTTATTATCTTTATGGAAAGGCTACAGTTTGTTACTTTGAAGAATTAGATATCATATGGACATAAAGAATCAAAGTTAACATATAGGAATAAAAAGTAATTTATAGTCACCAAGAATTGAGTAATGGTTACCATAGTGAACTTAACTATGAATGTTTTGGCTTCCTAAGGTAGAACACTTAACCATAATAGTATGGAAACATGGCTTTTTCATGATTATTAAGTTAGACATATTACATATCATAATTGTGTGCAATAAATTTCTTCTGCAGGTAAAGGAAACCTCTAAGATGACAATTTTTAAGGGTTGACTAGCTTCTTCAAAATGTCCTATGGGCAGAAAAATAATATATCTACTGCAAATTGTCTATTGCTATCTATGTAATAAGAGAAGTAAAAATAGACTCCTGGACATCGGCAAGTCTTGAAAAGAAAGCTAAATTTCTAATAAAATCCTAGAACCTGAGAGTCAGCAAGGACCTTAGAAGACCAGCCCAAAGCAGAAATGTGTTATACAGATTCCCTAATAGATTACAGCCAGCCTTGGCTTCCACTCCTACAACAGAGATCTTATTTTCTCCCCAGGCAACCCTTCTCATAGGGCTACAGATTGAAGTGTTATTTTAAAGTTGTTGCCTTAAGTCAACAATCTGCCTTCTTTTTGCTTTCACCCCTGATGCCTGCTCTGCTCTCTGGAATGACAGAGTGAAAATAATCCCTATGCTTGACAATCCTTTAGATATCTGAAGACAGCTATTAAGGTTTTTCACTTGACTGATTCCTAAGGTTAACCTGTTTTGGTTCCTTCAGTTCTTCCTGCAGATCACGGTTTCCTGACACTGCCGGCATCTGCTGGTCACTATGGATTATAGACATCTCTCTTGAATTAAGGAGGAAGGAGTGCTGAATTAAGCAAAGTAACTTTTTGATGTATCTATTACATTCCAGGCACTGGGCCAATGCGGTGTGATTATCTCAGAATGAAAGGATCGACACTCTTCATAATATTCTTTTAAACCATGTGGTCAGCTAAACTTGCACAGTGTTTCACAGGAACTGCTGGGTTTTTTTTCCTACTGTTTTATACTTATGTATTTGCCTAAGTCTAGACAGCAGAGCTTTTTTCCTGCTAAATTCCTTCTCATTTTGATCTGGTATTTTTGCCTGGAAATGTGCCTTGGCAGAGTTGAGGGAGGAAAAGTTCTGAATCCTGAGGCTACCCATTGGTAAACATTTAAAATCCAATAATTATGTCTTCTATTTCCATGGGCAAAGTATTGACTAGGACAGAGTCAGGAAAGGAATTCTCTGGTCTTCCATGTTCACTCTCATTCCAGACTGAAACAGAAATGCTGCTACCCTTATCCTGCATTTTCATGCCTGGGTATACTTTATAAAACGTTTGAAAACTATGATCTTATTTAAACCTTGCAGCCACCTATTAGATTGATTTATTTTATCTTTGTTTTATGGATAGGGGTATTAGCAAGGCCACACTGCTACCAAATGGCACAGCGAGGACTGTAACACAGGTTGCTGCTTTCCCTTCTGTACTACTGACTCTTCCAGTGGGATCTATGTTCATCCCGAGGACAAATACAGGCTCTCTCACCACCAACACAAACTGCCATCGAGTTTCAGACAGCATCAGGAAGAAAGGGAGATCCTCAATATCCCCTAACTGAACACGCATTGTACCCACGAGAAACAAAGCAAGCCAATATTTAAAAGTAATGTAGCCATCACTGTTTTAGTTGTGATTGTTAAGTAAGTTACAGCTACAATGGACTATTATCCCATGACATTACCAGCTTATCCATGAGGATATTGTGACGGTAATTCTTTTTTCTAAAATCATCTTATACCAATCTTAACATTTTGTACATAACAACCTAGTACCTCTGATAAAGTAGAATCAAATATTTTGCATTATTTTATCCTAAAAAAGCCATGTAAAGTCTTAAATTCTTTTCTAACTAGTAAACATTTTTATAATAATGTATTCTACCATCTCACAATGGATAGGTTTTTACTTTTCTGAAATGGGGTTATTATCATCCTTCAAGTCTCCAGGAAACTGCAAGACTCTATGAACTTTTGGAATATTTCCAAGGACATCTTAGACAACTGATAAAAGTTTCTTTGCCATCCTGGAATGACACTTCATGTTTCTGGGGACTCAAACTCGGTTGTAGTTATCAGAAGGCTCATATTACCTCCTTACATACCTGGTCCATGATTGCATCTATAATTTGTTGATTTTCCATTTTTATTTGAAAACCATGCCAAATATGGAAGTTAAACTGGGTCTGGATATTGTTTGTGAAATCTAGAAACCTGAGATTATTTGCCTCTAACATTGAGTCTAACCCTTTTGTTATTCTTTTTTCCTGCTCTAAACAACAGCTTAAAAAGTCACATGCGGGACGCCTGGGTGGCTCAGTTGGTTAAGCAGCTGCCTTCGGCTCAGGTCATGATCCTAGTGCCCTGGGATCGAGTCCCATATCGGGCTCCTTGCTCGGTAGGAGCCTGCTTCTCCCTCTGCCTCTGCCTACTTGTGATCTTTCTCTCTCTGTCTCTCTCTCTCTGACAAATAAATAAATAAAATCTTTAAAAAAAAAAAAAAAGTCACATGGGCTGTTGCTAGTAACTTTTTCAAACCCTCAGTTTATTCAGGGTTTTAATCTTTCTGATGCTATTTCTAGATATTGCACTCTTTTGAATTAGTCCTTATTTTTAAGTCTCCTCTTTTTTTTTTGCACATCTATTTAAACAAAAGATAATAATCAGAAAGCTCCTTATATTGTCATACTGATTTTTCACTAATGCTTCATTTTTTTCTTTTTCTTTGAGATATTTGAATTTCAGTGGCATATTTTACACATCTCCAGCCGTCAAAAAATGTTTTTTAAAAAAAGAAAGAGGGTGCCTATGTGGCCCAGTTGGTTAAGCATCCAACTCTTGATCTCATTCATGTCTCAATCTCAGGGTCATGAGTTCAGACCCTGCTTTGGGCTCCACACTGGGCATGGAGCCTACTTAAGAAAGAAAGAAAGAGAGAGAAAGAAAAAGAAAGAAAGAATTTTCTTACCCATCACATGCCATGTACCATTTTAGTCCCTAATTTAGAAGTCTGTCTTTTCACTGAATTTTTTGAAATCTGTTTTCCTACTCTATTACTTTTTTTATGGCCTTTGAGTTACTGGCAAGGACAAATTAGCTAAGAATATGGCCAAGGAAATCATACTACAGACAAACAGTGTGATAAATGAGTTTGACCAGATGTTTTCCTCTTTGGTTTAAGCTGAAAAAATCTGGAGAAATACTCTTCCCAATCTATACAAATTTCCTTTGGATAAAGCCTTGGCAGCACCAAATGGGATGGGAAAGGTCTTTGTAAAAGTAAACCATTATTCAGTGAAGTTTGATTACTCTGATTTCTGTCATGCCAGTACCTCAGAATTATTGTTCCATATGGTGGAAAATTTGAAGATGTATATGAAAGGTATTAAATTTCCAATGTGTACGGACTTGATATATTTAGGACCTGATATCCTATCTGTATTAAGGCCTCGCAGATTAGTCTTATCAGAAATTCTGACAGGTAGATTTCTATAAATGTCTACATGTAGCTCCTGACATTGTGGAGTAGCTACCTCAGGAGCTAATCAGTTACAGCAGGACTAACCAGAGACAAGCTTGCTAACATGAAGACTGCTTCCACCAAAGTCACTTGGGAACCTTGACAAGTTGTAGACAAAAAGGAACTGGAACCTTGACAGGTAGAAATTCATTTGTTCTCATCGGATCTTTTGTGTATTGTAGCACAGTAATGCCAGGCCTGTAGGTTAGAAGATTCTTTCCACTTATTTCATCATTTGGTCCCTTTCCAAAATAGGATATTTGAGTCACTAGAATATGGGAACGACAGCACCGTGTTTGGGCCCCATAAAACTTTTTTATTACCCTCATTCCTGAATTAATAACATGCCAGAATTGTGTATTCCTAAGTCTTTTGGAGTAATAGCAACTGTGACATCAACTAAGATTTTTTTTCCGTTTGGATTTGTAAAGCTCCTTATATCTGCTCTTATTCCATCCTCACAGCAGCCCCTTTAAGGTCGATGTGACTATTTAAGTTGTACAGATGAGCAAACTGAGGCCCTTCGTGAAAAAGCTAGATACTGACAGCTGTGAGTGCAGACCTCCTTTCATTTCCAACAGTGTGTTCTTTTCATTCTGTTAGTGCTGTGAGGACGTTTATGGTTTCTTAAAAGTTCTGTGAGGACTCCAGAGACAGAAGCAGAGGGTGATGTTAGGTAAGAGCAGATTTAAATAGCAAGGTCCATGACGGGGGGGAAAAGGGGGTGAAGAGCTGTTACACAGAAGAATTAGATGAGAACCAGCCAATGGTAAGAACGCCAATGGCCCAAGCCCTAGAATTGGCGCAATTCTCAATTGGTATGAATCCTAAGATGAATTATTAGGATCTCTGGTGGCTGCGAAATACTTCACTGGACATGATGAATAAATAGAGAAAAGTACCAGATGTGAAGAAAAAAGAAAGGATTGAGTAGTTTATAGTCAGTACGTTGGAAAAGTGGAAAGACAAAGACATTACTGACTTCAACTCTTTATCCTTTGTAATAAACTATATTTCTGTTTAGCAAATAGTCTAATTCTTCTGCCTGCAGTGTTCTTCACCACATGGCCCTCCCAATGGGAGGCTTATACATTCCTTTCCTGCTGCACTTAGAACTGTTCACCAACAGAAGTTAATGGGTGTCGTCTGAGTGAAAGCTTTAAGAGCTGGCTTGCACTTGGCTATGCCACTTTTATCTGCCTCAAGATCAGCGACATCCAAAATAACAGGAGGTCCCTCAGCCTAGTTCCTGGAGACAAGAAAATACGGAGGAGGGCCACAGCTACCTTGCAGTGAGCATAATTCCGTGAGTGAGAAACTATCATGGTTATGACCACTGAATTTCAGGGCTTTTTGTTGTTGTTATTACTATGGCATAACCTATACTGTCCTGACAGATATATCCCTCTTTCTATGTCTTTAGCCTAAAAAATTGGATAAATAGTGACATGCACACTAGATCAGCCTCTTAATAATGAGTGTCCTGTTCATTTATTCATTTTTAAAATAAAAGATACAATACATAGGAATTAAATATTTCTTAAAAATATGATGCCAATACAACAGAAACTGGGAAATTGAAATGATACATGATCAAATGTATGAGAAATTATCCAGATATAAACAGCATAAATAAAGATGAGATGAAAAGTCATGAAGTTTTGCACACAGTTAGTACTTAATCATTGCAGATGTAGCAGTGACAGAGTTCTCCAAAAGCAGAGCATCCTATTGGGCAAAGCAAAAGTTATACATTTTTGTGAGTAGAGCTAAAAATCTTCCCAGAAATTCCTTTAGTTCTAAAAATCTTTCCTAATTGTTCCTATTACACTTTAAAGTTGCCTGGTATTTCCAAAGCAGTAGTTCTGTATGTTTGGTTTTAATTAAAACAGCCTATTTGGGGGGGCGCCTGGGTGGCTCAGAGGGTTAAGCCTCAGCCTTCAGCTCGGGTCATGGTCTCAGGGTCCTGGGATTGAGCCCCACATCAGTCTCTCTGCTGAGCGGGGAGCCTGCTTCCCCCTCTCTCTCTGCCTGCCTCTCTGCCTACTTGTGATCTCTCTGTCAAATAAATAAATGAAATCTAAAACAAAAAAAACAAAAAAAAACCAGCCTATTTGGGGGCACCTCGGTGGCTCAGTAGGTTAAGCGTCTGCCTTTGGCTCAGGTCCTGATCTCAAGGTCCTGGGATAAAGCCCTGCACTGGGCTCCCTGTTCAGCGGAAAGCCTGCTTCTCCCTCTCCCACCGCCACCCCCCCTCCCCCCCCCCGCCCCCACCGCTTATGTTCCCTCTCTCGCTGTCTTTCTCTGTCAAATAAAGAAATAAAATCTTTATTTTTAAAAAAGCCTATTTTACTTAAATTTGCTATCCCCAAACTGAATGTCACAGGGAATTAGTTATTACTCATTTTAATCTTTATTTATTTTCTCACAAGAAAGGAAATAATGTGTATGTCTACACTGAGAACTTTGCCAGTGGTCATTACCTGTATTTTCATTTGTGCATCCTGCTTATTTTTTTTTTTAAAGATTTTATTTATTTATTTGACAGAGAGAGATCACAAGTAGGCACAGAGAGAGAGAGAAAAGGAAGCAGGCTCCCTGCCAAGCAGAGAGCCCGATGTGGGACTTGATCCCAGGACCCTGAAATCAGGGCCTGAGCCGAAGGCAGAGGCTTAACCCACTGAGCCACGCAGGCACCCCTGTGCATCCTCTGTTTAAAGAATAGCTTCTGGTATTTTTATCTCATTACCAAAATTTAAAACTTTCACTTCTTTACTTAAGATGATGGGATTATTTTACTTCAGGTAAGTTTCTTTCAGAGTTACCTTCAAGCTCACATGTCAGGAGCTTTCTTGCCCCCTATGTTATATACCACACCCCCTTAGCAGTATCAACACCACCTCAAAACATTTCTTTCAACGAACATTTCAGAGCACTCCTTATGATCCCAAACTGTGGTGTCCTAGGCATTTAAGGGTTCCTGTCAAAATACTAACAATTCAGTCAGAAGTTGCTGCTATTAATGCTAGGATCATTTCATTTACTGCATCTATAGGTGTGTTCCAAGGGTACCTTTGATAGAGGTAGACAGAAGAGGAGGGCGCCTGGGTGGCTCAGTGGGTTAAAGCCTCTGCCTTTGGCTCAGGTCGTGATCTCAGGGTTCTGGTATTGAACCCCGCATTGGGATCTCTGCTCCCGCAGGGAGCTTACTTCCTCCTCCTGTCTCTCTTTGCCTGCCTCTCTGCCAGCTTGTGATCTCTGTCTGTCAAATAAATAAAGTCTTAAAAAAAAAAAAAAGAGCCCAAGTAGGAACATATTAAACTACTAGCTCGTCTCTTTCTTGCTCTCACTTTCTCCCTCCCTCTCTCTCCCCCTGGATCCCTTTCAACTTCTGAAATTTAAAGTTAAGGTAAATTACTGCATCCTTTCCCCAACCTAATGTTAAAGCACCTTATGGTTAATTCTGGGACCCTTCTCTTCTTTACTCTAGTTGGTCACATCTAGTCCCATAACTTTAAGTTCTATCTAGAAATGAATGACTATATTTTTTATCTCCAATCTCAATCGCTCCAAGATCCTACATTCTACAACTCCTCTTTAATATCACATAGGGATCTCAAATCTAATAAGACAAAACTCACCATTTGAATTTTCCCCTAAAACTTTTCTTTTCGTTCTCTTCTCTGTGTCAGTAAATGGCAACTGCCTTCCTCTCAATGTCAATGTCTCAACTCATCTGATTCTTCAAAATGAAATCTATGTTAATTACTTTCCCCTTCTTCCACCCTCCTGTTGTCCCCTACATTTCCCCCCTACTCCTCAGATCTCATCTCTTACCCTCTGCTAGATGGCCCTCAGTCACTGCCATCTACATTGGCCTCCTCCTTGCTGCCACCTCAGGGCATTGACATTTGCTTTTCTGACTGGAAAGTTCCTCTTCCAGTTATCAATCTATACACCTTAATTCAAGTGTCCGCTCAAATATCACCATCTCAAAAAGCCTTCCCTGAGCACATTATACAAAATATCATCTTACCCTCCATCCCCCTTACCTACCTTTTTATTTTTTTACCTCAAAGCACTGACCACCTCTGGACTAACTGTATATTTATTCATGTCATTCTCTTGTTGCTTAAACACTAATTCCCAGAGGGTAGGGACTTTGTCCGTTTTGTTCAGTCTTGTGTCTCTTTTCCCTAGAACAGTACCTGACACAAAGCAACTATTTGTTGAATGAATGGATTTCTGATGCAGAGAGGCGCTTTGGATGATCGGAAAGCAGCATGAGCACTGCTAGAGAGGTGTACAGGAGAGCAGAGAGTTGGGACCTAATTGGGAATATTTAGGTACTGAAGGTGAACTTTGCCTATTATACACTTTCCCTAAGGTTAGATCCAAATTGTATCATTTATTTCTCAGGGCAAAGTGTCAGAGAGCCTCCAAGGTCTACACTATTCACAGGGGATCATTTAAGTGATTTTGGTAGTAAAAAAATAGAGCATGGCGCTACCTCCCTTCCTACTCTACTCCCCTTACACTTTAACTGTGGCCTCTTTGGAGTGTGAAGTATCATCTACAGCAGAGTCTACATTATTTGTCTCTTTATGACCCAATAGAAATCAAAAGTTGGTACATTTTCCACTTGCATTCTTAGTTCATTCACAACACAATTTAATGTGGAAATGCAGTGTTTTTATTTATAAGATGAGGACTTGGGTCTATGTCAAAGCTTTATTGTAGAAGTTACCAGAGGGAACAAGAGTGAAGAAGCAGGTAGAGTGAACAGAAAAGGAGGAAAAGCCAATACAAAGGGATATCACCCAGGTCACCACTATGAGCAACAGTCTCAGTTCCAATGGGCCTTCCTCAGAAGCCTATATAAAATGCCTCCCAGGGTTGTCCACCTGAAGTCAGGAGGCTAGAGCAGGGGTAGGCCTACTATGGCCTATGGGCCAAATCTGCCCAGTGTCTTTTTTTTATAAATAAAGTTTTATTGGAACACAGCCATGTTAACTTGTTTATTTATTGCTTAAGGCTCTGTTGGAGTAAAATCACAGTGTCCTAGCTGCCACAGAGACTATTATCCTCAGAACCGAATATAATTACCATTGGGCCCTTTTCTGAACTAATTTACCAGTCTCTCTTCTAGAGCATTTATCCTCAAGCTCCCATTCACCATTGTAGGAGGATTTCTTGAGGAGATTTCTCACTTCCCTGCTTCCTGGTATTGATCGTAAGAGGACCAAGTCATCTTAGAGTTGAGAGGCCCCCGGCTGGATGTGGAAGCATGCTGCATGTGATGTCGGCTGCTTACTGTCAGTGAGAGGTGAGTCCAAACAGGCACAGAACCATCCCTTACAGCTTCAGCTGAAATTAAGAGTGGACCAAGAGATGGTAAATCATGCCTCAGTGGCATCTACTAGTGTTGATTTGGGCTCATGTTAACAAGTTTGTACCCTGGTAAGTGAAAATCTATTTACAGAGGAAAATCTTAACTAGTGAGGCTCCTAAATGAGACTTGGGGAGAATTGACTTACTGATTGAGGCAATTATTACAAACTAATTGACTAGTGATAACTAATCCTAACAATTGTTGAGTTTCCTTAACCTCTCCCATAAATTACTTTTACTCTCTTGCAAGCCATTGCCAGCCAAATAGTTTTTATTTTCTTTTGAAATTAAAATTAAAAATTATTGTTTGTAGGTTTATACTTAAATAAAAATTGATAAATGTTTAATGGAAAAAAGTTATAAGAACTTATAAAGAAACGAAAGTTCAATCTTATTTCTTATTCCACTGCCAGAAGTTTAAAAAGATTTTGTGGTCAGGATGCCTGGTTGGTTCAGCCATAAGAGCATGCAACTCTTGATCGCAGGATCTTGACGTTGAGCCCATGTTAGGTGTAGAGATGACTAAAAATAAATAAGCTTTTAAAAAATTGTGATTTTATGTAACCTTACAGATTTAAAAAATTTTCTATTTGAATATATATCACTTACATATGTTTAAAATAAACTACGAACTTTTAACTCTTTTCCCAAATGTAATATATATTAGACCTTTTTCCATATCATTACAAAAGTATTTTTAAATACTCTTTAAAGTTTTCTCAGTATTTTTAATAGCCATACAGTATCCCATTCCATATACATACTTTAACTGATTCCTCTGATAAATGTTAAATAATTTCTAATTTTTTACTATTTAAAATGATACTAAAAAAATAAGTAAAAAGCAAAGAAGGAGTGGTGCTCTATATATACATTGACCAAGCTCCTGTTTGTAAATACCAGTCTCCAGGAATGGACTGGAACTAGGATTCCTTGGGGAAATGGCTGATTCCAGTGCTAGCGTGAGGACAGTGAGCATAGACCATCTTATTGTATGGGAAAGTAGGAAAGTGCTCTGAAAATGATTGCATTATGTCAAAAGGATCCAAAAATTTGCTTGAAGTGGTTCCATTTGCCAAAAATGGCCCAAATTTGAGTACCCAAATAACAAAGATTATATCTTAATTAAGATAAAATTGTTAATATTATACGTTAATAAAGATTATTTTATTGACTAAAATTAGAAGTCACTAGTCCATACCAATACAAAGAAAATTGAAATACATACAGGAAAAGAGAAAGCTCTTCCTTACAGTAGAAAGCAAACAATATAGAAGGAATGATGAATTTAGAAAATCGCCGTCTGGCAACCATCATGTCAACAATGACTTGGGTATGACTCAACATGAGATCCTAAAATTAGTGGGTGAAAGTTTGAGGGGTAACTGAATTTTTTTAGTCTCAAAGTATGTACCCACAAAATACCTATTAGTTACGAAGAGAAATATGATAATATTACACTAGAAAAACCTGGCAAGCACCTGAACCAAGTGTTCAAAGTTAACATTACCAGTAAGAAGACAAAACTGTAGCATGTGCCTCCTGGTCTGATAAACTAAGGGAAGGACTAAAAAAACGTATGACATGAACCCAGTCATGAAAATACATGAGACTGATCCAAAATCAGAAAAGACTGCAAATTACCTGGCCTGTACTCTTTTAAAAATGTCAATGTCATGACATACAAAGAAATACAGAAACAGTTCCAGATTAAATGAAACTAAAGAGACGTGACAATGAATACAAGCCATAGGTTTTCTTGCCATAAAGAACATTACTGGGACATCTGAAGAAATCTGAATAAGTTCTCCAGCTAAGATAACAGTATTGTATCAATATGAAATTCTTTGATAAATGTCTGAGCTTACATGGAAGTATTCTGGATTTTTAGGATATACAGAATATTTAAATGTTTAAATTAAACACAATGAAGTATTTAAGAGTAAAGGAGTACTCTGTACAACTCACAAACACTGCAGAAAAAGTTGTGTAAGGCTGTGTGGAGAGAGGAAAAAGAGGAGAAGAAAGCAAATGTAATGAAGTGTTAATACTTGGGAATTTGGGGTAAAATTTATCTTCTTTGGTTATTCTTGTGATTTTTCTATAAATCTCAGATTATGCCAAGAGTCAATTTTGTAAACAGTACTCGAGTGAACAACATCAGTGTTTATAACTATTTGTATCATTCTAAAAGAGTTACTGTAGAAAAAATTTCAAGTGGAATTGATAAATCAAGGAATATACACATTCTGGATTTTCAGAGGAACTGAAAAAATTCTATCTTACTCCTGTGTGCCATTTGATAATCCACAAATGATACAGAAGATAATGCATTTTTGACAATTTGATATCAACAAACATTGTCCCTCTTTTGAATTCAAGTCTGATGAGCAAGAAATGAGATATCTTCACACTGGGGTTTGCAGTCCTTTGATGAGTAGATAGGTTGAATATCTCTTCAGAGATTCAGTAATGATTTGAATTTCATTCTGTTTAAAGTGCCTGTTCATATGCTTTGCCATTACAGGTGTCATTTTTTTTTCCTTAATCATTTATAGATTTTATTATGTTAAAAAAAGTAACAGGGGCACCTGACTCAGTGGGTTAAGCCTCTGCCTTCGGCTCAGGTCATGATCCCAGGGTCCTGGGATAGAGCCCGGCATCGGCATCGGGCTCTCTGCTCAGCAGGGAGCCTGCTTCCCTCCTGTCTCTCTCTGCCTGCCTTTCTGCCTACTTGTGATCTGTCAAATAAATAAATAAAAATCAAAAAAAAATAAATAAAAAATAAAAAGAGTAACAAATGTGATATCGATTGTAAATGTGGATTCTTTCAACCTTTTAATTGTGCTTTATAATTTTAGGTATTCAAGCGAGTCTTTTCCATAAGGATCAGGATTTCATACCATGCTTAGAAACTAAGTCTATATAAAACATTTTTTAAAGTTTAAAACTTTTTTTTACAGTTTTATCTTGATAGAAGGGAAGTTAATAACAATCTGTAAACCAAATGCTCCACATGTTCAAAATTGAAAACAATTGTTACAGAATAGTTCAATTTTCCTAGCTTGCTCAAGATTTATGATGGATTTGAATCTCAAGGACAGATTTGGTAGATTTCCCCCATATTTCCCCATCCCAGTCTCACTCTAGCAGATGACAGTATATGTAGGGAAAGTGTTATCATCCTTTCCAAATAGGCTATCTTTCCCCAGAAATAGTATCTTAGTGTAAATATCTGCCTGGAGAGAATCTAGTTGTTTTCTGCTCAGATGGGGCTGGCAGGCAGTGTCAGTCCCTTTGATCCCTTGAAAGCACATGGGCCTATGGGCTGCCATCCTCTTGAAGGAGCCTGTCATTCCCTGTCAATCCATATTAGACAAGCATAGTGTTTTGTAACAATTTATCTCCTTCAAGGTGATTTAGTTATTTTCTGCCGAGATTATGCTAGAGGATGTCATTACTTTTGTCCTGTCTGTCTCGTTCTTTTTATTGCCAGAAAATGTTGTCATTTACTTTCACTGATAATCTCTCTGAGAAAAGATTGTATTAATATTTTTCTGCTGGCTTAAATCTTCATTTTCACATCGAGGAACATAGAAATAAGATTGCTGTGCCTGTTCTTTGAAGATGTTGTCACAAATAAACAATAAAGGACCCTAAGGAAAAGGGAAATCTAAAAGTAGCAACATGTTATGCATAGAACATTTTTATTTTATTTTTTTTAAAGATTTTATTTATTTATTTGACAGAGAGAGATCACAAGTAGACAGAGAGGCAGGCAGAGAGAGAGAGAGGGAAGCAGGCTCGCTGCTGAGCAGAGAGCCCGATGCGGGACTCGATTCCAGGACCCTGAGATCATGACCTGAGCCGAAGGCAGGGGCTTAACCCACTGAGCCACCCAGGCGCCCCGCATAGAATATTTTTAAAAGAAAAGAGCATGTATATAAGCATTCGTTTACATGCAAATTGACCTCTTTGAATCAGAGTATGTTGGTTAAGAGGAAAGATTTGGATTTTACCGTTGCTAGCTAAGTAACACTGAACGTGTGTCATATGCTGTTGTAGCTTACTCTCCTCATCTGTAAAATAGAAATAATTACTGTACTATGTCTTAGTGTTGTTGCAAAGATTTACTTAGATAAATCCATGGGAAGCATTTTAATAGTACTTAGTACATATTAAGAACTCAGGGAACATTAGCTGTCATCATCAACATTATAAATAATCTTTATATATTGTAGTAATAACTATCCAAAATAACTAGATTCTGAAATAACGTATTTAATACTTAATAGTATTTTCTGTAATACACAAATGCCCTTTAACTGGACATTGACAGATATTGACTAAACCAAATCTTCTCATTAACTCATGAACTACTACTACAACAACAAAAATCTGTGCAGCATTACAGAGAGGAATATTTCTAAAAATATGGCTTTAGTTAAGTCAGGCCTCTACAAAGAATATTTTTCATTTTTGGATAAGAATATTTTACCATAATTGCCTCTTTAGCTAAAGAGGTTTGTAATGGACTTGCTGTAAATAAATGAAGTCTTCTTCCTCCTGAAGCCTTCTGCCATTTTTTGGAGCATTCTGGAAAAGGTGACTCCATGACATCTCTTTCATTCAGACCTCGGACAGCTCCTGACACACTCCCAATCCCCCACTCTAACATTCCTCCTCCCGGCACCCCCCACCATTTAATTTAGAAGGATTTTATGTTTACTCCTATTTTAATAGTCTTTCTTCATACATACTCTGTATATTTCACATTTTGGAACAAAAAACAAGTTGCCAGGCAATAATCACTATATGATGTCTTAAAGGAGTTACATATCACAATAAAATAAATATGGCACAAATATAAGAAACAAAATTAGTGCAAAATGCACACTTTAAAATTATGAAACTTAAAATTGGCTTCTGTGTCTAATCTCATCAGTAGTTTGAATTACTGTATCTATTAACATATTGGGGAGAATCACAAACATAGCATAGCTTTATTAACCTGATGAAATAACTCATTATATCCTTGGATACAATGGACACTGACTACATAAAGATAGAATGATTCACTGGCGATTGAATTGCCCTGCCCAATATGTGCTAATTAATAGAATAATAAAGGAAAGTTTGTAACAGAACAACAATTAAAATGTTGTGTGTACTTTTAAATTTTACTGATATATGCTTAAGACACATGAAATGCATAGATTTTAGGGGTACTTACGGTTTTAACAAATGCAGACACCCATGTATTCCATACATTCCTCAAGATAACAGGGTACTTCGCTCTTTAGGAAGTTCCTGTGCCCTTTTCCCAGTCAATCCCTTCCACCTAGAAAGCAGCACTTTTCAGAATCCTATCACAAGAGATTAATTGCGTTTGGTCTAGAACTTCGTGTAAGTAGAATCATGCAACATGTACTTTTTGGACTCTGGCTTCTTTTGAGATACAGCCACATTGCAGAGTGTGACACTAATTTAATTCTTTTTTTCTGAATAGTATTCCATTGTATGAATATACTAGTTTGTTTATCCATTCTTCTTTTGATGGACACACACCTGGACAGTTTCCAGATTTTACTATTCTGAATAGAGCTGCTACAAACATTCTTCTACTGCACTTTATATTGTTACATATTTTCATTTCTGTCAGATAAACAGCAGGAAGAACAATACTCTGTAAATATATAATTTTTAACTTTTTTTTTTAAAGATTTTATTTATTTGACAGATAGAGATCACAAGTAGGGAGAGAGGCAGGCATAGAGAGAGAGAGAGAGAGGAGGAAGCAGGCTCCCCGCCAAGCAGAGAGCCCAATGCGGGGCTCAATCCCAGGACCCTAGGATCATGACCTGAGCGAAAGGCAGAGGCTTTAATCCACTGAGCCACCCAGGCGCCCCTATAATTTTTAACTTTATAAGAAACTGCCGCACTCTTTCCCAAAGTGGTTTACCAGTATTATTCCTACTAGCATTATGAGAAATCTGAAAGTTCCATATCCTGGACAACATTTGGTATTATGAATATTCTTGTGGTTATTTTCATTTTAACCCTTCTAATAAGGGGTATCTCCTTGTGGTTTTAATTTGCTTCCCTGTGCTTGATAATGATGAGCAATAAGTTCTTTTTATCAGATATATATGTTGCAAATATTTTCTCCTGAGTCTATGAATTGACTATTCATTAGTTAGCGGTGTCTTTGGAAGATCCGAAGTCTTTGATTATTATGAACTTCAATTAACGTTTTCTTTCTTTTATGATCAGTGCTTTCCAGGTCATTGCTAAGAAATTTTCATCTTACCCAAGGTAGCAAAGTGATTTTGCATGGAATGCTTCTTGAAGTTTTATTAATTTAGCCTTTATGTATAAGTCTATAAGCCCTCTTGAATTAATTTTAGTGTATAATATGGAGTAGGTAGTGTAGGTATGTTCATTTTTTATCCAACTAGATATCCAAATGTTCCTATAACATTGGTTGAAAATGTTCTTTCAGCACAGAACCACTTTGGGACTTTTGTATCAAGCCATTGGACCATCTACACATAGATCTCTTTGGGAGTCTTTTATTCTGTGCCATTGATCTATTTATCTATATTTTGACCAATCTCACACTGAATTACTACACTTTTAAATAGAAATTTGCTTACTATAGCTTTATGTAAGTTTTAAAGTCAAGTAATGTAAGCCCTCCAACTATTAAGATTATTTTGGTCATTTTAGATTCTTTAAATCTTTCACATAGTTTTTAGAGCCAGCTTGACAATTTATCAAAAAGTCTTATAGTATGTTGGAGAGGATGTGGAGAAAGGGGAACCTTCTAACACTGTTGGTGGGAATGCAAGTTGGTGCAGCCAATTTGGAGAACAGTGCAGAGATTCCTTAAGAAATTAAAAATAGAGCTTCCCTATGACCCTGCAATTGCACTACTGGGTATTTATCCCAAAGATACAGATGTAGTGAAAAGAAGGGCCATGTGTACCCCAATGTTCATAGCAGCAATGTCCACGGTTGCCAAACTGTGGAAAGAACCAAGATGCGCTTCAACGGGCGAATGGATAAGGAAGATGTGGTCCATATACACGATGGAGTATTATGTCTCCATCAGAAAGGATGAATACCCAGCTTGTGTATCAATATGGACGGGACTGGAAAAGATTATGCTGAGTGAAATAAGTCAAGAGAGAGAGTCAATTATCATATAGTTTCACTTATTTGTAGAGCATAAGAAATAACACGGAGGACATGGGGAGATGGAGAGGAGAAGGGAGTTGAGGGAAATTGGAGGGGGAGATGAACCATGAGAAACTATGGACTCCGAAAAACAATCTGAGGGTTTTGAGGGGGGGTGCTGGGAGGTTGGGTGAGCCTGATGGTGGGTATTATGGAGGGCATGTATTGCATGGAGCACTGGGTGTAGTGCAAAAACAATGAATTCTGTTACACTGAAAAGAAATTTTAAAAAAAATCCAAAAAAAATGTCTTATAGTCATTTCTATTAAGATCTCATTGAATGTACTGGTCAATTTGGTAAGAATTTATATCTTAAAAATATTGAATCTTCCTGTCCAAGAATATGGTATATCTTTATTTATTTACGTCTGCTTTAGTTTCTATCAGCAGTGGTTTGTAGTTTTCAGTGTAAGAAGTTCTACATGTTTTTTTGTTAAATTTATTCCGAAGTATTTTATAATTTTAGATTCTATTACTGACAATTTTTTAAACTCTTTTTTAATTGTTCTCTGCTATTATAGAGAAAAATAATTGAGTTCTGTATACTAATTTTGGATTCTCAATATGTTAAATTCACTTACTTTTAGTTGGTATTTAGTTGGAGATTTTTGTAAGTTTTTTTGTTTATAATAATATCATCTGAAAATGGTTTTATATTTTCCTTCCTTTAAATCTTGTCTGTTTTCTTTTCTCATGGCATTAGCTAGAATGTCTAAATAGTACAATGTTGAACAGAATTAGGGAAAGTTTTAATATTGCAACACAGGGCAGTAGACTTTTCAAAAATGCATTAAATCAGATGAGCGATGTTTCTATCTCTAGTTTTTTGTGAATTTTTATTATGAATAGGTTCCTAAATTTTGCCAAATACTACTTATGCATTTCTTGCAGTGATTGTGGGATTTTTTCCTACTTTAAACTATTAATTTGAATTACATCAATTTTTTAATGTTAAAAGAACCTCACATTTATGTTTAAACCCCACATGGTCATGATTTATTATGGTTTTATATCTATTACTTAATCTGATATGCTAGTATTTTGGTAAGATTTTCTACATCCATGGTTATAAGCACTATGAGTTCATTTTTTTCTTGTGATAGTATCTGGTTTTGTTAATACAATTATGCTGGCCTTATAAAATAAATTGGGAATTTTTTTCTTTTCTAGTTTCTGAATTTGTATATGTCTAATGTTATTCATTAGTTAAGTGTTTGGTAGAACTCACCAGTGAAGCTATATGGGGTAGGAGTTTTCTTTGTGGAAAGATTTTTTTTTATGAAAAGTTCCATCTCTGTAGCAGTATAGGGTATATTAGCTCTTTATTGCTGTGTTAACGAATTATCCCTAAAACTTAACAGCTTAAAAGAACAAACATTGATTATCTCACAGTTTCTGTGGGTCAGTGATCAGGGAGCAGCTTAACTGGGTGCTTCTGACTTAGAATCTCTAGAGATTTCATTCAAGCTGTCAGCCTAGGCTGCCATCATCTGAAGACTCAGCTGGAAGAGAATTCGCCTCAAGTTCATTCATGTGGCTTTTGGCAGGCCTTAGTACTTGCTGGTCATTGACTACTAATTCCTTCCTTGGTGGGCTTCTCCAAGGCTACCTAACTGCTGTCCTCACAAAATGGCAGCTGGCTTACCAGAGAGTGAGTGATAGAAGAAAGAGATAAAGATAGATACAGATATAGATAAGGTATATAGAGAGAGACCTGTAATGTCTTTTATAGTGGAATTTCGGAACTGAACATGCCATAATTTCTATTGCATTCTGTTGATCACATAGGCCAGTTCAGATAAAATATGGGAGGGGATAACACAGAAGTTTGAATACCAGTTTTGTGATATATACAGATTAATACAATCATAAGCAGTGGAAAAAATAAAGGTATACTTTTCAGAAAAAATAAGTGTTCATCCCAGTATCTGTACATATATTGGGAGTTTTATGCTTCTTTCTGACACTAATGTAGAGAGGCATTGACAAACTGGACTTAGTTAGGCAAGATAAAAGACTACAAATATTGCAGAGTGTTTCTCAAATGCCAAATGAAGAATGGTACTTACAACTAGTTGAAAATCTTGAAAAGCAGCATATTCTTTGATCTGATAGTCCTACCTTAAAAGATTTATCCTGAGAAAATACTCTGGATGAGTACACAAAGTTGTGTGTGGAGTCTTCACAGTGTTGGGACACCTGGCTGGCTCAGTCAGTAGAGTGTGTGACTCTTGATCTCAGGGTCAAGAGTTCAAGCCCCACATTGTGCATGGAGCCTACTGTAAATTTAAAAAAAAAAAAAGTCTTCACAGTGTTATTTAGCAAAGAAAAATATGCAAAGAACTTATTTGCATAAAATTGGTATTTTGTAGCCATCAAAATGATTTTCTAAACATATTCACTGACATGAAAATATTTTTATCTTTGGTTCTAAGTAAAATAGAAAGCAGTCGCAAAAATAGAATTTCCACAGAATGGTTCCATTATAAGAAAAATATATGTATAAAAAAGTCTAGATATTATTTTTTTAACGATTTTATTTAAGAGAGAGAGCACCCATGCGAGAAGGGGGAGGTGCAAAGGAGAGGAAGAAAAGCCTCCCCTCTGAGCAGGTAGCCCAATCCAGATGCAGGACTCCACCCCAGGACCCTGGGATCATGACCTGAGCTGAAGGCAGATCTTAACCGACTGAGCCACTCAGGTGCCCAATAGTATAGATATTATAACTGAAAATATTAACAGTTATACCACAGTGGACATCTGTTGTTTTAGCTTACCCAGTATCTATTTCTCCTTCTCCTAAAAGCAAGACCTAGACTTTTAAATTATCCTTTTCTTATCCTCTGTTCAAATGACTAGTGGAATTAACACCATCCCCCAAGTTCAACAAAGGGGTTGGTATGGAACCTACTCTCAAGCAACAGTTGTATTCCCAGCCACAGATACTGATTCAGAATTAAGACTGAGAGAGTCAAATCCCAAACTTTTGTTTGAATAAATCTGGAGGTAGAGTAGCTCTGTTGCTCCTCTGTGGAAGCCAAGAGATGGTGGGCTACCTGTGGAGATTATTTGACTGTGCATTCCAGTCAAGCCCTAGTGTTATCTGTCTTAGGCTCCACTCCCCTACATTACATCATCATGTTTCTCCCCACTACAGACCCCTCTACTTGCCTTTGCTGCATCTCTTGGCTTTTGGACTGAATTAGGAAAAAAAGAAGGAAGGAAAGATGGAAGGGAAGGAAGAATAAATAGAGAGAGAGGAAGAAAGCTTGATGTTCATTGATTTATGAAAAAATGACGAGGTACGAAATTAGGGAAATTTATTTGAGACAAATGAAAACAAAAGGGGAACCAAGATCATTGTGTTCTTCATGGTTAAAGACTCACATATAGAAACAAAAAGAACTATTTTGAATTCAATGGTATAAGTTACAGGGAGGCATATTTGCTTCAGTATAAGCAACATAGTGATCTAACAATGAGAGCTGTCTAAAGGTAAAATGGGATGTCTTGTAAAGTTATGAACCCTTTGTAACTGGAAGCATTGAAGCAGAGACTGGATGCCAATCATCCAAGTTTTGTACAGGAGATTCATTCCTGCCTTAAAGGAAGGATAGCTCCAAATGACAACTAAATTAGTTAACCTGGGTGGGTAACTAACTTGGGAACCCTGGGCTTTCATTTCATCTTTTTATTTCCTAATATGACAAATGAGTCTTTGCACAGCACGCTTTTTAACATAACTCAAAAAATGTCTGAAAGAGGATATTTGGGGAAAGCAGTACTCGCAATTTTCTACTAGCAGAAATAATTAGGTCCTGATCTTCTTGTGACTCAGAACAATCAGTAGTCAGTGCATTAAATACAAAGAACCTAACGTGACACAGTGTTCCCTTTTGAAAAATAAAGCTATTTTGAATTATACAGAGAAGAGAAATTTCCCTTAGATAAAACTGAAAACATTACATACCATATCAGGGAAAGAGAAACATTATATTTTTATCAGCGTGGGACTTTAGGACTTTAGAGTGTTTTTTATGAAAACATGAGCATGACAAAATGGAAAAAACAAAAAATATTGATAAATTTCTGAACTGTTGGATTTTAGCTAATGGAGTAAAATCACTCAGGTCCTTATGGAATAAATTTTACACATGAGTGTTCATTCCTTTAAGCAATAAAAGTTTTGTTTTGATAGAAGTCTTTTTACAAATGTATAGGAACATTTGTCACTCTCTTGCCTTAACAGAGAATATAATAATAATAATAATAACAATAATAATGCCTTAATGACCCACAGAATTATCATTGTATGCTCAACTTACATTCAGAGTCTTCTGAAGCATATTATGTATAATATGTATGTACACATATATATTCCAAACTTAACATGCCATTAATGTGTGTTTTGAGTAGTATTGTCTCCTTTTTAAAGTTTTTCAGTTTTCTTCCTTACTCCCAGACTTCAGTCTGTCATTCTTCAATGCTGCTAACATATCTATCTCTGGCAGCCTTTTTCCTGATGTTAAATTTGTTGCTTTTTATCTGCTACCATTTTGAAAAATGGATTACTTAAGAGAATAAGAACACACAAGAAAGATTAGATCAAAACGGTGGGCTGAGCACCTGTGTGTGCATCTTCCTTTCCCAAATCCTTAGAAACGAAGGAAATTGATGTTGTATGTGTGCAATACAAGAATGTGTGGCATTTTTAAAATCAGTTTATTTGAGGTGTATAATTCCTGGGGAAGTCAAAACTGTTTAGAGTATCTTGGTTCATAACTCCTCCCTGCAATACTGGAGCTGGGTTGGAGGATTTTTGATATAGAGACAATCAAAACCATGTGGTTAGTGGGAAAGAGGCTTGACAAAAAGCATAGCACGGTCAATATGGGGACAATAGCTACAAGGAGGCCTTCCCCTCCACCATCCCGGCCACTCATCAAATGTTGAAAAGCTTGGATTTTTTTTTTTTTAGTTTTGTGGTAAAATATTTGTATACATTTTTTTTAATTTATTTATTTTTTCAGCATAACAGTATTCATTGCTTTTGCACAACACCCAGTGCTCCATGCAAAACGTGCCCTCCCTATTATCCACCACCTGTTCCCCCAACCTCCCACCCCTGAAAAGCTTGGATTTTGAAAGAAGAAACTGACCCTTTTCAGTTTAACTTGAACAGAATTCACATTTTATTTAAGTCGACATGTAAACAGCTTACAAAAATGATAAATTTTAATTTATATGTAAATTATTTAATCCCTTAGTAGTTTTGGAACTAGAGACTGATGACTTTTTTCAGTTCTGGAAGATTCCAAGTTAACATTGTTTCGATGTTACCTCTCTACCAATTCTTCCAGTCTCTTCCTCTAAAATTCTTCTTAGAAGGACATTAAAATTGTGCCACCTACCCTCCAAATCTCTTAATTACTTTTTCTTATTTTAATTTCTTTTGTCTCTCCATATGGTGTTTTAGGTGAATTCCTCAGACTATCTTCTCATTCCCTAATTCTCTCTTTTACTATGCCAATGTATCAATTAGGTATTGTCTCACAAATCACTTCAAAATTTAGTGGTTTGAAATAAGAACAATGTATTTCTTGTTTCTCATGATTTTGTGGGCTGGCTGGGAGATTTTCTGCTGGCCTTGCCTGGACTCCCTCTTGCAAGTACAGCTTCCTGGCACATCAGCTCAAGCCTGTGCTTCACTGGGCTGTGGGACTGCTGAGGTGACCGAACTACTCACTCCACGTGATCTCTCACTGCCCAGGGGAAAGCCTGCTGCTTCTGTATTCCCAGGAGCATGAGTATATTAGACCCAATACTTATGTACTTTCCAAGCCTCTACTTGCCTCACTTTTGCTAGTGATCCACTGGCTAAAACAAGTCACAGAGAAATAGACTCCACCTTTTGATGGCAGGAGCTACAAAAAAATGTACGCCCATTCTTCACACTTTACCATACCTGGCTAGAACTTATTGATCATCTACATTTCGTATTATAAGTATGGTTTTTCATTTATAATATTTGTAAGTCTTTTATCATATCCACATATTCTCTTTTCATGCCATTTTGTTGCATGAAATCTTATTCTTGTAATGAATATATTTTTTTAATTTCTTTCTTTGAAAGAACAAACTTATTTTAAGATCTTTGTCATATTGTTCCATGCAATGGATTTCGTAGAGGGTGAATTTATGTTCTGCTTGTTAACTTCATTGGTTGTCTTTTTTATCACTACTTTTTTCATGAGGTTCATCTGAGGGGTGGATTTTGTTTTGAATTTATGTTTTGGTTCTCAGTCTCTCTCCTCCACCTATCTTACTTTTACTTACTCTCCCACTCCTTCAGACCTCTGGTCCAGAATTGAGTCTTCTAATTTGTTTTTGGGATCCCACACTATTATGACATATGGGTTTAGAATGGATTTGGGCCTGAGGCCAGAAGGCAGCTTGACTCAATTTTCAGTTAAAGTCTTCTTGCTTCCTGCTTCCTGCTTCCTTAGCCTATACTTTCTTATGAGTCCCAGACAGAAAGTCAGCAGGAAGAAGGTGGAGGGTAAAAATACAGGGCCTTGCATTTTTCAGCTTCCTTTCATTAGGGTAGGTAGGAAAGCTCCCACTCCAGCCATTGGCTTTAAGCTGTGAGTCAGGTCAGATCCCCTATCTCCTGTGGAGGATTTTTAATCTTCCTTACCAGAAGGAGTCATCCATTCCCCACTTCTGTTTCCAGGCTGGTCCTCTGGCAGGCCTTTGGCTTTAGTCCCACTTACTCATTCATATTTCTGCTGGTTTATGAGCCACGAAGATGTTTACATGTTTTGAGCTCAGTCTATAGATTTTACATTTTATGTATTATGGCAATGGTTTTCAATGAGATGAAGTACATTACATATGAATGTACTATCCAACTGACAAAAGTCCCACAATTATTTCAGCAAAGGACCTTTTATCAACTCAGGAGTATATGACAAGCACAGGAAAAGGTGTTCAGTATTGCTAACCATTTGGGAAATAGAAATTCAAACCACAATCAGGTGTTACCATATAATCATTAGAATAGCTAAAATTAAAATCTGATTGTACCAAGTATTAACAGGATATAGAGCAAAAGGAGCTTTCATGCACTGTTGGTGGGAATGAAAAATTACAAAACAAG
Source organism: Meles meles (assembly GCF_922984935.1). NCBI lineage: Eukaryota > Metazoa > Chordata > Mammalia > Carnivora > Mustelidae > Meles > Meles meles. The sequence continues at coordinate 76,910,753 of NC_060074.1, forward strand.
TTTGGAAAACAGCCTGGCAGTTTCTTAAAAAGTTAATATAAGCCAACACACCATATGATTTAAACATTCTACTAAGGTATTTACCCAATTAATGCATTCATCCCCATAAACACTCATATATAAATGTTTATGACAGTTTTATTTGTAATGGCCAAAAATCCAAATTCTATCAACAGCTGGATGGGTGAATAAACTGTGGTATATGCATACAATGGAATGCTACTTGGCAGTTAAAAGGAATAAACTATTAATGCAGAATGAATCTCAAAATAATTAAGCTGAGTGAAAGAAACTAGACAAAAAAGAATGCATATCACATGGTTCCATTTATAAACATCTAGAAAATGCAAACTAATCTACAGTGACAAAAATTAGATCAGTAATCATCTGAAAATAGGAAGTAGAAACAGAGAAGGGTGAAAGGTAGAAATCATTGAGTCATAAAGGAGATTTTGTAGGTAATGAACATTTTTATTATGGTGATGGTTTCACAGTACTTATATACCAAGCTTAAATTATACACTTGATATCCAGCTTATTATATACTAATTATGCCTTAATAAAGCGTTTTCTTTTTCTTTTTTTTTTAAGATTTATTTATTTATTTGACAGAGAGAGACACACAGAGAGAGGGAACACAAGCAGGGGGATGGGAGAGGAAGAAGCAGGCTTCCTTCCAAGCAGGGAGCCTGATGTGGAGCTCAATCCCAGGAGTCTGGGATCATGATCTGAGCCGAAGGCAGCCACTTAACAGCTGAGCCACCCAGGTGCCCCAGTAAAGCTTTTTCAAAATAATTTGATGCTTTGTATTTCCAAGCTAGTTTAACTTGGACATACTAGTTTTACTTAAAGTGAAATTGTAATATTGGGGCACCTGGGTGGTTCAGTGGGTTAAGCCTCTGCCTTCAGCTCAGGTCATGCATGGTCTCAGGGTCCTGGGATCGAGTCCACCATCGGGCTTTCTGCTCAGTGGGGAGCCTGCTTCCCCCTCTCCCTCTGCCTGCCTCTCTGTGTACTTGTGATCTCTCTCTCTGTCAAATAAGTAAAATCTTTAAAAAGTAAAATAAAATAAAAAGAAATTATAACATTGACAAAAATATTAACAATGACAACTAACATTTTTTGGGCACCTTGCCAAGCCAGTTATCATGCTAAGCATTCTACTGGGTCATCTCCCTTGACCCCTTCAACAAACTTGTCAGTAAAGAATTACTAATAACCCCATTACCTACATAAAGAAGCCTGGGCTTCAAAAGACTAAGTAACTTGCCCAGTAGTTGACACATTGGTAAGTGGAAAAATGGGATTTGAACCATAAACTGTAGTTCCAGGGCCCAAACTTTTAACATTACCCTTAGTTGGATGGGAAGGAAAATTTGCCTCAATCTTACTCAGTTTGTTATAGTCTTGTCATTTAAAACTGCTCTCCCTCACCCTGATTTTTATCTCCTCCTAGAAAAAGCTAATGTTTTTTCCCAAGGATGGGGGGTGGTTCAAGAAAGAGCACCACCTAGTTATGTCTTACCAGTTACCTATGTATGGAAAAACTAAAATTATGGGGTGTCCTTGCTGATTTATACATCCAGTGATCACCTTCACTTGTCTTTACTGGACTATTTTACACCTCTCAGAGACAGAAATGGATAGTATACCATAATTCCTGTCCATAGAATTGCAGATTATCTTGTGAAATACTATATTGATTATTGCCCTATAGACAGTGACTTCTTTTAGCTTGTGTTTTATCCATTTGTATATACATTTCAGCATTTCTCATCTGACTGTAGGTTGTCTTTTGAACTGATTGTAACATCTACTGTTTCCCTCATGAATTAGTAAATTACATAAACTCTTTAACTTGTGTTCATTTTTGTTTATATGAGAGACATGATTTGTCCTTTAAAAAAAACTATCTTTTAATACATGTATAATTTAAAATAATTCTAAAAATATATTACCTAACAGAGCAAGCAGCTCAATGAATTTAGTGATCTCTTCCTAATCCTGTCCAACCATGAAATTCCCTCTGTATATATTTTTTAATGACTGTGGGAATTACAATTCTAATGTAAGACAATGATGAGCCCTTTCCATTGTGTCTAATTAGATAAAGTTGGGTTTGGGAAAGAGAAATAGAGACCAGACATAAAAAAGAGTTGGGAGAAGTTCAAATGGGGTTTTCCCTCCCGTAAAGGGATATAAAGTTTAAAGACAAGAGGAGGAAAAGTATGTACAGCTTTTAAGACTGCCTTCTTGTGACATCTGTAAGGGGAAAGGAAGGAAGCCAAATACATGTTCTTTGGCTTGAGGGGATCATAGACGGAGCTACAACCTTATAAAGCTGAGTATTTGGAAAGAAAATAAGAAATACCTGCTTTATGATGATGAGTATATTAAATACAGATGACTCATGGTTTTTTTGAGTTCAAATATCCACATTCTTCTCTGTCCCTTGGTTAAGGAAGTCAGGTGATAAGACAGAGCAGATGAGGAGGCCTGACCAAGATGCAGGTGCCTGGAGCCTAAGATTAAATAACTGTATGTACAGAAAATCAGAAAAACATTGACAGTTCTAGAACTGAACAAAGCCTTGTTATCCAGATTAACTTCCATAAAGGGAAACAAATGAATGGATATCTGGTTCAAACCAAAAGGGAAATTCTGAAAGCTTTCTGTAAGAAAAACAGTAAATGGGAATTGAATACAGCATATATATTAAGGTGTGTAAAATAGCAGTGGTGCTGTCCTTATAAATAAATAGTGTTTTATCTAAGATGACATTAAAAATGCTTAACAAGAAAGACCTATCTGGAAGGATGCAGGAGCAAGATTTTGGAGGCCCCAGGCTTGCCTGACTTTGAGCTGGGATCCATGCTGGATGATGGAAAATCCAATAGCCCTCCGGTAATAACCAAGGTCACGGAGGCAAGTGACTGGCACTTGGAAGGCTGGGGAAGTGGCTGCTTACAAATTACATGGAATTATTTTGCTATTTTAATTAAAATGCTTCTCTTTTTCTCTCTCTCTCTCTCTCATTCTCATACGTACTTGATACTGCTCACCTAAGCAGAAAAAACAAAGAACTGTAATGGAACTGGTCACTGTATGAGTTAGGAATGGGCAGAGCTACAAACAATAGAAAAGTGTAACAAAGGGGCTTAACAGAAGAGGTTTTTTTCATAACACACACACACACACACACAGTGTATAGATATGAGCAGTCCAAGGTTTGGACATATGATGTGTAGAAGACATCATCAGGGACCCAGTCTCCTTCCATCGTCACGCTCCTCTATCCTTAGCCATCCTCACCATGCTTGTTGCCCCCCACCCTCCATATCTAGGTTTCAGGAGAGAATGAGATGGAAGAGAGCAGGTGTTGTACCTGTCTTAGGAGAGCAGACATCTGCTTGCCTTTGGCCAGAAGGGTGTCACATTAGCTACCCTAGATGCCATGCAGCATCAGGCAGTCAGTATTTTCAGTGATCCACTTTGTTGTCTTGAACAAAATGAGAATTTATTAGTGAGAATGAAGGGGAAAAGAAATATTGGTTGGATAAAAATACACTACACTCATCTAAAAACTCCATCACAAATAGGATAGAATTGGCTCTACCAATGAATTCTTAACATTTACAAAAAAGTCTTAAAATAGCAAAGTACAGCCAGTCTGCTATGGGTTTTTAAATAATGTATTGTGTCATTCAGTAAATGTTGTTATTTTTAAATTTCACATCTGCAGGGATGTATGTAATCACAACCTCATGTTTAAGTGGAAACCGTTGTATTACATATAAGCTGTTTCCAAACATGTATAACTAATCAAATTTTTAAGCCAAATTTCTTCATCCATGCAGAAAAAACACTCCTCATTGATGTTCACATAAAAGCTTTTCATGAATGTAAGATTAATTTTGTAGTGTTTGAGGAGAGAGGAAGGGCATAATTTTAAAATTGTAAAACTATCCTAGTGGAGGCAATCAAGAATAAAGGACTTTTCAACTTAAAAAAAAAAAAAATTTAATTTCGGAGCTACTCACCCCTTCCTGGTATGTCTTCTTTTCTAAGGTGATCTTCAGTTTCCATTCTATCTTTCTCTATTTTTCTTTGACTTTTAATTTTTTTTCTCCATTTCAGAATGGAATTTTTATAAGAGTGGTAGAGAGGTGTTTTTTTTTTTTTCTTCCCCCAATTGCCTAACTTTATGTATCTCTATTCTAGAAAATGGTGTTGTCATTTGTCTCTGCAGAAGCTTTTCATAGTTTCTAGTGTGGCAAATGAAATGCAGTAAGCTATGTTCCCAGTTTAAAAACATCTATGATGAAATACTGTGTAAGAGTTCATTGGAGAATAACCCTTGCATAAAGCATTTGAGCATTGCTTTATTTAGTGTGAATCCCAGTTTGGGAAGAAAAATGTTTTCAGAACGGTTTCTTTTTGGTAACTGTTAATACTGCTGGATTCTCGTAGTTCAGCAGAGAGGAGAGGAGTCAGGTAGAGACCAACATACACAGTCAAGATCCTGCTACCCACATACAGTGCATATAGTGATATAATGCCTCAATCAAAAACTAAGCAGTTCTCTGAAAAATAAAGATGGAGAGGAAGAAGTGACATTTCCAACATAGATGTTAGTTCTTCGTTTAATCTATACGTATGTTCCATTTGAATTAACTCAAAGTAAGTAGGCTGAAATACTTACTACATTGCTTGAAGCCCATTTACCGTAAATTTATGTCACTAATGACCAATGTGTGGTGGTGACCTCCTTTCCTTCTTTTCTTTCTCAAGCCCACACAATGCCTATCTGACATTGAATGGACCCTGTGAGTCACCTAGATCTAATCAGAGAGAGCTATAAACTTGGCCAAGAGTGTGTTGTCACTATAAAATGTCATATCCTGCTAGTGAGGGTATAAGTTGGCTCAACTTTTTAGAAGATCATTTGATAATGCATCAAGAGGCTTTTAAGAACACAGCAATTCTACTTTGTGCTCACATCTCATCATATCCTTTGAATAAAGCAGATTTATATACAGATGTTTATCATAGCATGTTTATAAGAGAAAGAGTAAAATAACTTCTAATTATTAGGTTATTAAGACATAACCTAATATATGGTTATGATCAAAGGGTGAAAGGAGTGCCTGGGTGGCTCAGTCAGTTAAGCATCTGACTTTTTTTTTTTTTTTTTTAAGATTTTCTTTATTTATTTGACAGAGAAAGAGAGAGAGAGAGAAGAGTGCACAAGCAGGGGGGAGCGGCATCAGAATGAGAAGCAGGCTCCCACTGAGCAAGGACCCTGGGATCATGACCTGAGCCAAAGGCAGACACTTAACTGACTGAGCCACCCAGGTGACCCAAAGCATCTGACTGTTGATTTCAACTCAGGTCATAATCTCAGGGTTGTGAGATGGACCCCCTCATTGGGCTCTATGCTGTCACAGAGCCTGCTTAAGAGTCTCTCTTCTCCATCTGCTCTTTCACCTTGTCCCACTCTCAAAAACTGAACAAAACAAAAACAGAGATAGGGTGAAGAGATAAAGTTTGAAATGGTATATATTGTATGACCTGAATTTTTAAAATTATTCATACAATATGACCCAACATAAAAAAATTACGGAAAGAAAATCCAACCATGTCATATCTAGATAAAGCAATTTCCTCCCTCTAAGCAAAGTTTATACATATATCTGATTAATTATTTTGATTAAATTCCTAAACATGAAATGATCCAGTATATTGTTATGTTTCAATGTTTTACATCACATTTTCAAATGACCATTCAGAAGTGTTATACCAATTTATGTATGTTTATTGTAAACAAGCTATGTTTCCTTTCTTCTTCTTTTTTTTTTAAATGAGGGAGGTGGACAGAGGGAGAAAGAGAGAATCCTTAGCAGCCTCCACACCCTGCACAGAGCCCAATGCAGGGCCTGATCTCACAACCCTGAGATCCTGACCTCAGCTGAAATCGAGAGTCCGATGCTTAACCAACTGAGCCTGCCAGGCACCCCACCAAGCCAATTTTCTACTTAGGTGCACCCAGCTTTCCAGGTCTTCTTTATATTTTTCTTTATTGTCCAAATTATCTATATCAAACAAGAACATTTTAATGATAAAAAAATATTTAAACACACATGAAAAATGGCTGTGAAGATACATGTTAGAAAGGCTGATCAACTGAGAGGGAATACCTTGTCCTTCAAGAGTGATGGTCAAGAGTTTCTTGGAACCAGCCCAAGACCCATACATCAACATCAAGTATCTGTCTTATCTTCCTTTCTTTAACTAATTGGTGTTTCTATTTAAGTATGTCATCACCCACCTTGCATTAGAAGTGCCCAAAATGGGACTCCCAACCTAGCTCCCAGTAGCCTCATTTTTATTAGTGGCATCATCCTTCTCTCACACTTAAAAACTTTGAGCAATCTTGCACTTCTCCTTTCTTGCCTACCAAGTTACCAAATTATAAACTTTCCTGAACCTGTTCTCTGTCCTTCCTTTTCTATTCCCATGGCTCCCACCTTAGCTCAGGTTTTCATTGCTTTTTTTTTTTTTTTTGCAACAAATATTCAGCATCTCCTCTGCACAAGACCTTCCACTACAACAATGTTGCTAGGACAGATGCTGTCCTACCTACCCTCATGGAAGTTGTAGTTTAGCAGGATGGAGAGTTTATGACAAATTATGCAATTAATCACCTGACTAAGCTGTGATAATGCTTCCAGAAGAAGGACTGAGAATTGTAAGAGCAAGTAACTAGAGAGACTTATCTAGTCTGGAGAGCTCAGGTTGAAGATTGCTTGAGGAAGTGCCATTTGTTTTGAGCTCTGAAGTGGAGGCATTAACTAAGTGAAGCAAGGAGAGAGCACTCCAGGCATAACGAATGATGTGTTCAGAAAAACTGCGGAGGAAGGGACTTGGGGCATTCAGAATACTGGGGCAAAGCCAAGTTGGATGGAGGACAAAGAGAAGAGAAAAGTGGTCTACCCTGAGGCAGCCAAGGTAGGGCGGCCAGATGATGCTGTCCCTTTTAAGCTATGTAGTAGACTATAGAATTCAAACAGCCTAAAAATAGCCTCTGACTCCAGGGTACAGCCTCTTCAATTCTTATTGCCTACTGCAACTAGATAGAGCTTTCTAAAAGATCTGCTGGAACACAGCAGTTTCCTAACACACACAAAAAAAAAGAACTGGGGGGAAAAAAAAAGATCATCACTAAGTAGCTCGTCACTGCTTATGAACTCACCCTGGGTTTTGGTGTAAGTTGAAATGTGTCCCCTCAGAATTCATATGCTGAAGTCTTTACCCCTAGTATCCTAGAGTGTGATCTTATTTGGGAATAGGTGAAATGGGGTCATGACAGATGTAATAGTTAAGGTCATTCTGGAGTAGAGTGGGCTCCTAATCCAATAGGACTGGTATCCTTATAAAAGGGAAAATTTGGACCCAGGCATATGCACGCAGAGAGAGCGTCATGTAATTGAAGTTATGTTGCCACAAGTCAAGGTACTACCAGCAGCTGTGAGATGCCTCGGAACAAATCCTTTGCTAGCACTTCTAGAGGGAACATGTCAGATTCCTGAACTCCATGGGAGGCAATAAATTTCGGTTGTTTAAGTCATTCAGTATGTGATACTTTGTTATGGCAGTCCTAGCAAACTAATACCAACATTTCACTTTAAACTTTTCATTTGAGATCAATTGAACTGTTGTCCCCAGACGCACAAGAGGACTACCACCTTTCTTGTTTCCCTTATTTCCTGACAAAAGTGATCTCCACTTCTCTGTTTATCTGTATCAGTTCTTTCTTTTAAAACCCACCCATAGGAAACCCCACTTCTCTTCTGAATATCCACATAATTACTTTTTAGTGTCATATTATAAGCTACCTTGGCTCATTTAGGGGACATGATGGAGTAAAATAAATGGATAAAAAGATGGTGTGGTGCCTCATTGTAATATCGTTCATTGTCTATCATATGATACTGTGTATTGCCATTTTGTTATAAATTTGTCTCATCTCTCCAACTAGATTGTGTGCTCATGAACTTTCTTGACTTTTTTGAATCCCCTAGAGTAGTTCACCAAACCCTATTTGATTGTCTAAAATAGGCATTCCTGACTGACCTCTTGTGAAGGGTGATGTAGTTGATTTCCGGGTAGTAGCCACCATGATGCTAATTCGACTCTGGGTCAGGGGCTCCAGTCCTCATTCTCAGTATTCACCTTCAGCATCCTCTGGGACCATCACAGTGTCTCTTTCCTAGGGGTCTTAGGGCTTTGGAGAACAAAAATAGATCACTATCAAAATGGATAAGAAAATTTAGGCCTGAGATGTACATATATTAAAGTATATGCAATTTAAAAACTATAATATAAGAAAATACAACAAGCAATGGATATGTGATTTTCCATTCTAAGGTTAGTTCTATTAAATATGAATGAGGAGCATATAGCCAATAACATAAAATTGCTTTTAATCATAACTGGAAAATTTTGCTATGATTCAGACATGGGCATTGGTTTATTTTTTCTTGCCTTTTCAAGGCACATAAAATTCAATATCTTGTGTTCCTAACCACTTATTTGTTAAAGCACATCAGAAGTAGACAGTAGATAATACTTCATGATAGCATTACCTTAACTGCTAGCTTATTTTAAGGAATTACACCGAACCACCTAGAGACATGTGTCAGTGGGTAAATAGAATATGGTTAACCTGATCATTAAAAGAACATTAATTCCCCTTCAGTTAAGAGAAAAAGTCAAATGATGTCAATAGTAATTGTTAAATACCATATGCATAGCAAATGATTGTTTTCATTTGTTATATTTTGGTGGTTTGGAACTAAGGCATTAACCTGACTGTAATTCCAAAATAAGCATAAACTATAACAATTTTAATAACTATTAGGTCATTTATATTTGTCATATTTATATATGTCAATTATATCACAATAAAACTGGAACAAATAGTTTAAACATGATTTTAAGGGCTTTCCTCTTTGCTATTTATTTTTACCACTTAAGTTTTTGTGCATTTTAACCTGTAATAGGCTGCTATTTTGTTCTGTTTAAAATATATTTGAAAAAGAGAATGTGTGTTGGTTGGCAGCCTGTAAGATGGCCCCCAGTGACCCTACCTCCTAATATTCATACCCTGTATATCACCGCCCTTTGAATGTGCCCCGGACTTGGTGACTCACTTCTAACAAGTATAGTATGACAAAGGTAACATTATAGCTCTTTTGATATTAGATTATAAAAAGACTATGGCTACTGTCGTGGGTTGTCTTGCTCACCCTCTCATTCTCTCTTGAATCTAACTCTCTTTTGAATCACCTTGGAGATGTCAGCTGCCATTATATGAGTGAACGAGTCATATAATATATTCCAATATTGGAATATATTTAGAAAGACCACTCTGATATGAGTGTGAAATATTGGAATATTGGAATATATTATATGACTTGTTCACTCCTGCATTCATTCACTTATCAGTAATTCAGTTAGAAAGCATCTACTGAATCCCCGTTATAACCAGGAATTATACCAGGCAATTCAGATACCAAGTGGAATAATTACTATTCTTGCCTTCTAGAAACTTAAGGTCTAGGAACACCTGGGTGGCTCAGTTGGTTAAGCGGCTGCCTTCAGCTCAGGTCATGATCCTAGGGTCTTGGAATCAAGTCCCACATCCGGCTCCTTGCTCAGGGCAAGCCTGCTTCTCTCTCTCCCTCTTCCTGCCACTGCCCCTGCTTGTGCCCACGCACTCTCTCTGACAAATGAATAAATAAAATCTTAAGAAATCTTAAAAAAAAAAGAAAGAAACTTAAGGTCTAAGAGGGTAGTAAACTGATGGCAATGATAATGCAGAGTGATGACTGACAGAAATAGCAGTTGGTCCTGGGTGCTATTACCACTGAGGAGGGGCATTAGGGGGAATGAGAGAAAACTTCCTGTTACTGAGGAAACAGGAACAACTGATTATTGACAGGTTGGTAGACAACTTGCAATCTATGATACAAGTCTTTATTCTTTTTATCATTAGTCCACAACACAAATACTTATACTATTTTTCATGCATGTTATTATAAACATAAAAATAAACCAGGACGCTTAATAAGGAAATCATTGAGATCATCCAGAATATACATGTTTAAACTATCTTAGATCATCATGAAAGTGAAAAGACAAATGTAAAAATTTTCTTATTTATGAAATCCATGACAAAATGGGACCTAGCTTAAGCAAAACTACCAGTGTTCTGAAAATCATGAACTGGGACATCTGGGTGGCTCAGTAGGTTGAACTTCTGCCTTCAGCTCAGGTCATGATCCCAGGAGCCTGGGTTTGAGCCCCGCACCAGGCTCCTTGCTTGGTGGGGAGCCTGCTTTTCTCTCTGCCTCTGCCAGGCGCTCTGCCTGCTTGTACTCTGTCTGTCTCTCTCTCTCTCTCTCTGACAAATAAATAAAAAAATAAAATCTTAAAAAAAAAAGAAAATCATGAACTTAAAAATCAATGCTAGATGTTGTAGAGTCATTAAAGAATTTCAAGTAAGTTTATGTTAACAACAATATTAGTTCTCAGAATGTGAGGGGCTATGGAGAGCCAAACCCAAATCTTGGGGGATTTGGGAGAAAGAGAGAGAGAGAGAGAAGTGCGCACACACACACACACACACACACACACACACACAGCGGAGTTGGGGTGGGAGAAACAGAGGGAGAGAGAGAGACAGAGTCTGAGAATCTTAAGCAGACTTCATACCTAGCATGGGGCTTGATCTCACGACCCTGAGATCATGATCTGAGCCTAAATCAAGAGTCAGGCATTTAACAGACTGAGCCACGTAGGTGCCCTGGGGGATTTACTTTTTAAAAGCATATGAATATATCTCCTGTTTTTGTGATACAAACAGCAGAAAGTATATTTGATAAGATCTCTGTGGAACTGCACGGAAGGTTAAGGAAGAATATATTTTAGAAGTCATAGGTTGCAAAAGTTGACAAATACTGCTTTAGAAAGACCACTCTGATACGAGTGTGAAAAATCTTCCTACATTGATGTAGGAAGGCATCCAACAAAGAGGCTATCACTGTTATTCGAAGAAAAAATAAAGGACCTGGACTGTCACTAGAGTGGAAATGAAGAAGAGCAAGTGTGTGTTGACTTTACATTTTCTGGCTTGGACTGTATAAACGGGGATAGTCTTGATATTTACCAAGTCACTGAATGCAGGAGGAGATGCAGGTATCATTTACTCTTGTACCAAATGATTTTTGTTTGTTTCAACTATAAATCACACACTGTTCTGCATACTGGGAATGTGATGTGAACAAAATAAACTTGATCCCTTCCCTTTTGGAACTAACACACTAGTGATGGAGAAAAATGTATGAGCAAACAAATTATTGAATTACAAGTTGTGGTAAAAAGAATAAAGGGGAAAACTACTGTGCTAAGAGACAGTGAGGGGATTTATAAAAAATAGTGTTACTGGAGATAATAGTTTTTAGACATTTATTTTTTAGATGATTATGGGATATCTTCTTTGAAAAGCCTAATACAATGTATACAGAGAATGGAACTAGGAAAAGAAGCTGGTTTTAGGGTTAAAGATCTGGGTTTCATCAGTAGACTGACAGTTAAAACCATGGCTCTCCGTTATGAACCAAGAGAAAATGTATAGAGTTATCAAACTGTCAAATATTTAAGAAGAGTGCTTTTTGAGGTAAATTTTCAAAGTATCTGATTAATTTCAATCTGAGAATGTTACTTTTTTACATCACGTCAGTACAGAGTTTAAAAATAATTTCAAAGAATTTTCAGTAAATTTTTAATATTATGCTCCAGTTAAAAATGGTAGCAACTCCAAATAGCATTATTATTTTTTAAAGATTTATTTGAGAGAGCGAGAGAGAGAGAGCACAAATAGGAGGGGCAGGAAGAGGGAGAGAAAATCCTAAGTAGACTCTGCTTTCAGCCTGGAGACCGATGCAAGGCTGGATCTCACTACCCTGAGATCACAACCAAAGCTGAAACCAAGAGTCAGATGCTTAGCCAACTGCGCGACCCAGGTGCCCCCAAATATTATTCTTAATGCTATGAGTATTACTACTTATGGCAATAGCAGTAGTTAGTAACAGTGGTAGTAAAAACTGTTCTGTGACAGCTTTCTGAAAATCTGTGTGATATTTGGGCTATAGAATTATCAATGCTCCGATATTTTCTGGTTTGCTGTAGTTTTTCATATGACCACAAAGGAGAGATGTGGGTTTTTTCCTGTTTGAGATAGGGACAGGGAAAAAAGAAAGAGGACTGTGAAAACGCTAAAAAACAAGGTCAAGCAACTGAACACATGCCTTCTGCCACAGAAACTAAAAATCTTAGGATTTTTCAAGATCCCCGTTTGCTCCTGGGACCTCAGATGCTTGGATTGCTTAGAAATGTGAAGATTTCTCACTCTGAATAAATGTAGAGATTATTTCTTTCTTGCACTATTGCATTACTTTAAATATGAAAGTGTTACTAAATTTTCTTAATTGTTGACACTGTGAGAGAGCTGAAGATGTGGCAGACAGTCTTAATTTATGTTTATATTTACCCCTTTATTTTCTTTGAGTTCCAGATTTCATTTCTTTTGGATATATAGCCTGAAGTGGATTTGCTGGATTATATGGTACATAGCTTTGTTTTTAACTTTTTGAGGAACTTCCATATCGTTTTCCATAATGACTGTACTAATATACATTCCCACCAACATGTACAAAGTTTCTCTGGTCTCCACAACCTCACAACACTTACCTTTTGTCTTTTGGTAATAGCCATTCTAACAGGTGTGAGGTGATAATCATTGTGGTTTTGATTTCCACTTCCCTGTTGAGGAGGAATGTTGAGCATCTTTTCATGTACCTTTTGGCCATTTGCATGTCTTCTTTTAAGATATATCTATTCACATCCTTTCTTCATTTATTAATTGGGTTATTTTCATACATATTTTATAATTCATATGTTGAAATCCTGACCCCCAGTGTGATGTTATCAGGAGGTAAGGCTTTTGAGAGGTGATTAGGTCGTGAGTATGGAACCCTTATGAATAGGATTTTGTTGTTTGTTGTGATGCCAATCTCCCTCTTTTTAGAGGACTCTAAAACCCTCACACTAAAGTCAACAAAATGCAGCTAATACAGAGTTTCCCAAATGTTTGATCATAGAATAGTGCTGAAATGGGAATATTTTTATTGGTCCTTGGCTGAAGTGAGGAAAATAATTTTCTTTTCTAAATTAAATTTATTTAAATATTTGCTCCTATATGTTATATTAATCTTATTATTCATTTTTAAAACTATGTTATAATATGCTAATGTTATGCTATAATTTTAAGCAGCAAGTTTAGAATAAGGCAGCAAAATTAAAAACTGGCAGTTGGCCCTAACATTTTTTGGAACTTTTACTGGTCTATTAAATTTACAAGCCTAGGAACTATTTACCTAATGTAGATAATCAATCGTAGAAATTTTTCTACCTTATAATGCTATTACTTACTTATTGTTGATGTAATAAATTGCTGCAAACTTAGCAGCTTACACCAACAAACATTTATTATTTTCCTGTTCTGTAGGTCAGAAGTCTGACCTGGGTCTCACTGGGCATCAACATCAAGGTGTTGTGAGGGCAGTGTCCTCTGCTAGATGTTCTAGGAGAGAAAGCGTCCCCTCTCCTTTGCTTTTGCCTGACTTCCAGAGGTCTCCTGCATTCCTTGGTTGTAGGTCTTTCCTCCATCCTCAAAGTCACTAACAGTTGATTAAGTCTCATACCAAGTCGTGTTACTACAAGCTCTTCCTTCTTTACATTTCCTTATCAGAGCCTTTTCTTCTGCCTTGCGCTTTCACTTTTAATAATCCTTATGGTTACATTGGGCCCACCTAGATAATCCAGGATAATCTCCCTGCCTTAAGAACCACTAAGATTAGCTACCTTCATTCATCTGCAACCTTCATTTTCCTTTGCCATGTGACCTTACATATTCATGAGTTCCAAAGATTAGGGTATGAGTCTCTATTTTTATTTTTTTTTTCAGGGGTTGGGGCATCATTCTGTCTACCACATTAACAAACAGTCTACATAGGAACTGAGAGAGAGGTTTTAATGTGATGTAATTTTGATTATTTCCATAGGATGAATTATAAGCTTTGAAATTGCTGGATATGTGCATATTGCAAAGGTTTTTGAAGCACATTGGACAGATTGTTTTGCAAAAGCCATTGCAAATTATTACACAAAGCCTTATATCAAATTAAAGTTTAGATTCTAAGAAGCATTATTATTGTATGTGCCATTAAGGAAGAAAAAGCACTGCCAGTTAAACTGTGACACTACTTTTTATCACTTAGAATTTTTATTTTATAATTATTTAAAGAATTTTCTTAAACTTACTCGGCCTTGGGTATTTATTATGCATTGCGACAACATAGAGAGCTATGGCCAAGCTCACACAGTCACGGGCAATGTCACCCGCATCAGAAGTGCTGGCTGGCTGAGAATGATTTAAGACATCATTGATTGGATGGTATCTTTTGATTTCAGAGATGTTAAAATGTGCACATTGGAATCAATGAAATGCAATATTTATAGAATCAGGAGATACTTGTAACATGATGATTTAACATTCTTGGTTCCCAGTTTTCAGTGGTCACTGAGACAGCCCATGATGGGAGGTGGTTTCACCTTTGCTGAGACATATATTACATGTTTCCTGTTTGGTCACAGACAGGACCTCAGTTTGTGAATGAGCGGGGTGAGTTATGCACTAGACTCACATAGCTGTGAACATACCCATGCAGCAACTCACACTCTCCCTGTTGCTCTGCACCTACATTTAAGAATATGCAAAGGTTTCCTGTAACCTTCAGACTGTCAAGTGTGTGGTGAACAGTTAAGAAAAATAGCATATATTACTCAAGGGGAAAATAGGCCTTCAAAATACCTGCTTGAATAATTAAAAAATAACTACCATTTATTTAGGGCTTATTACATGCCAGGTACTTTGCTAAGGGCTCTGTCAATATTTCCCTGTTTAATCTCTTACAACTAATAACCTTGCACAGAAGATATAAATATGCCCCTTTTATAGCTGAAAAAAGTGAGTCTTAGACTAGGTAAGTGATATGTTTCAGGAAACATGGCCAGGAGGGCAGAGCTGGGTTTTGAACCCTGGTTTATTTGAATCCAATCACTGAACTATTCTGCCTTCGATATTAATTATATTGATTATTTCTAGGCAAATAAATCACTGCTTCCAACTTACTGAAATTACATTAAAGTTGGGGGAATTTTTCTGTCTTTACTGTAATTCATCTTTCTTACAAGATAATGCTTTTAAGATAACTCAGGAAAACAGGGGCGCCTGAGTGGCTCAGTGGGTTAAGCCACTGCCTTCGGCTCAGGTCATGATCTCGAGTCCTGCATCGGCTCTCTGCTGAGCAGGGAGCCTGCTTCCCTCTCTCTCTCTCTGCCTGCCTCTCTATCTACTTGTGATCTCTCTCTGTCAAATAAGTAAATAAAATCTTAAAAAAAAAAAAAAAGATAACCCAGGAAAACATATGAAAATGAGCAAGCTTCAAGGAGTAACATCACAAAATACAGATTTACTGTTTTTCCCAAAACTGAAAATGGCTAAAGTCCACTTCCCAGGGACATCCCTGCTACCTCCAAGTACCATCTGGAAAACATTCATTCTACATCATAACTTACACAGTAGTGTATATTGTAAAGTTTTTTAATTGAATTTTTGCTAAGCATCTATTCAAAAACCACTTCTTTGAAAAAGAACTCCACAGATTAGAAATAATTCTTACATATTGATATATTGGGGAAACTGATATCAGTGTTGTATTTCAATCTTAATAAATAAGTGAACATTCCTAAACTCTAGACATTTACCCTTTCATATAATAAACGGAAGTTACAATTTTCAAAGAAATCTGAAAAAAATAGTCTATAATCTCTTTCTACATATCACTGGTGTACAGCAATTTGGACAATCACTGACATTTACTCTCTAATTTAGTAGGTAGACCTTCTTTTCCTATTGTTTCTCCGCCTCACCAATTCTCAGCATCCTTGCTACTAAGGAGTTCTCCACCTTGACCGTATCCTGGAATCATGTGCGGGAACTCTAAAAAAAATACTAATGTCTGGGTCTCACCCCGGGAGCTTACAATTTAAGTAATTGGGAGTGTGACCTGTGCGTCAGGATTTTTAACAGCTCCCCAACCACCAAAGAGGATTCTAATGGGCAGCCTGAGTTGAGAACCACTAATAAAAGGGTTAGATAATAGAAAACAAATCTGTGAGTGTGTGAAAAAAGACTGATTCTGATGGCTTAATAGTGATACTTTTAAATTAGTTACAGATTTTGACATATATTTTACATCTATTCATAACACCAGAGATAACTGAGATTTAGTTATGTTGCTAAATACTGTAGGCAGGTCATGGACCAAGAAATATAACCAGATCATTATCTCAGTGTAACTCTGCCCCTAAAACTATCTTATTTGTTTTTGGAATTCTGTAACAAATGTGTGTTTGGATTATAGCACCAAGGAATTCAATGGTACTGCTGTCTTGGGGGAGGGGAGTGGGAGTGTATAGTAATAAGATTTAAAATTTATAACATACCATCTTGGTCAGAAATCACGGCCAATTTCCTTAAATGGCAATTTGACACACTAATAAAACTTCTGCCAAGATAATCTTTTGCAGGACCAAAGTAACTTTAGGTATGATAAACTGGCCCCAATGCATGAATTTATGAAACAAACAATTGTAATAGGCTATCTGTCCTTCTGATATTGCTGTTTTCTCTAAAACACGCACGGGGGAAAGCAAAATTTCATATAGCAAGTAGTAGAGATGCAGTTAAGCCCCAAATGATAATAATTTCCATTGATACAGAATTTTATAGTTTTTTAAAAGCTTCTACCCAATAAAGTTCCTTATTTGGTTTCTATGGTGATTTAAAGTCACCTCACTTCATGGTAATGTTCTTTCTTAAATAAATGTTTTTACAACTCAAACGGTGTACTAATGAGGTAATTTAAAAGAAAATTCATGATTGGTTGATTAGACACTATCATGATGCTGTCGAGGAGGATAAAGTAAGCCACTATGATGTTTATATCTGGTGTTATCGCTGTTTCTAATTAGCATATTTACCTTTGGTTCAGACTCTACATCATTATACATCAATACGCCACTTTACATAGCTCCTTAGTGTTATATCTTCTAAATAGACAATTGGCAACCGCAATGGCAAACACTCCGTAAGAGGAAAATATGACCTCTTAAGAGGAAAGTGTCATCTACTGGGATTTGATGTCAGCGAATGAATATTCATTCAAATAAACATCTGTTACTTCCACAAGCCACTGCAGTAAATCAGTTTTAAGAAGCTATACAGAGATGAATATCACATCACCTTCCCTCACCCCAAATCAATCTCTTTAAAATGGGATCTCTTTTGTTTGGAGTTGACATCACACATACCACAGTAAAACACATTTTAGCTATTTAGCTTAGGCAATAGAGAGCCTGTGCATAGGTTCCTGATGTCGTTCCCTGATACTGATTTTTACTTATTCCATATCGGCAGCACCTAAGTTATGTGGTTTATCAAGTTAGGTGGTTGTGAATGCTGCAGTGTTGATCCTTATGGTTAGTCTTTAACAAACAAGTACTTGCTCTTGTGGCAAACTATTGTGTGCACATGCACAACATATATATATATATATGCATATTTGCACTGTTTTGCTAATTAGACTAAGTATGTTCAGATTATATCATCAATCCACATACTGTTTGTATCAGACTAGGCACAAATTGCCTGGTGCTGGTGAGAATTTTCTCTAGACAACTCGTTTAATGACCGACTATTATTTCTGTACATGCACATAGTTAAATGCACAAATGTAATTTATCATTGTTTTAGTGCTGTTTTCATAAACCGAGAAACTTCAGTGTTCTATAAACAATCCCTTCGCTGACGTTAGGCATAAGTGAACTCTCTCCTATTCTAAAGTGAAGAGTCTAATTAATGTTAAAATGTTCTTAAATCTAAATTTGGAAATATTTTTTAATTTAAAAGAAAATGTTAAATTTCAACATGAAATGCTTCGTATTTAAGATTTGGCAATCTCTTCTAATATGAAATTGGTAGAGTGCCAAGATTTATTTCCGTAATCACTTACTTTTTAAGAATTAGTCCACTTTGGGAGACTTTTCTTCAAGAGTCATTGACCTGCCTTTACCACACTAACAAAGAACAATTTTGAAATAACTTCAGTGGCTTCCCTTTCATGGAAGTACAGAGAGAGAGTGGGATGATATATAGATTTGATTTAGTAAATACAATAATTTATTTTTTAAGAGACTTCTGTTTATTTATTTGAGAGAGAGAGAGAGAGAGCATGAATAGGGTGAGGGGCAGAAAGAGACGCAGACTCCCCACTGAGCAGGTTTGATCCCTGGACCCAAGGGTCATGACCTGAGCCAAAGGCAGATGCTTAACCGACTGAGCCACCCAGGCGCTCTAAATACAGTAATTTAAAATTTAGGTCAACATCGTAACAGTTTAAAAGGGATAGTAGAAAAAAAGGGGACAAAGGAAGAGAATGACATGAAGAAAGAGGATGAACTAGGGAGAGACCGGCAGAAGAAAAATTGCCCAGAAGGACCACAGATATTTTCTGATTGTTATAGGAGCTTCATACATGTCTCTTTCTCACTGGGCATCTCTGTCGACCCCACTATCTAAAGATTGTCCAAAAGCCACACCCTTGGGATGCCGAAAAGCATCCATCCATTGCACTTCCCCATTCTTCACGGACTATCGTCATTTCCAGCCTGTCCCTGAGGTCCCAATTTTTACCCTTCTGACTGTGGGGCCAGTGATGTTATTGGTTCCTTTTCTCCTCCCTCCCTTCCGATCACTGGGAATGACAGTTATTTAGAAGTGGCATAGCATAGTGATCAAGAGCATGGGTTTCCTGGCCAGAGTCCATCATTTACTAGTCAGATGACCTTAACAGGTTACTTTCATCTCTCTGTGCCTCAGTTTTCTTATCTGTAACATTAATATATAATCATAGTACCTGCCTCCTTGAGGCCATTGAGACTATTAAATGAGTCAGTGTATACCAAATACAGCATAAAAGACTGTAAGTATTACAGGGTGCTTTTATTCAACAAATATTTATTGAGCATCAAAACAGTGCTAGGCGGGGCACCTGGGTGGCTCAGTGGGTTAAAGCCTCTGCCTTCAGCTCGGGTCATGATCTCAGGGTCCTGGGATCAAGCCCCACATCAGGCTCTCTGCTCAGCAGGTAGCCTGCTTCCCTCTCTCTCTCTCTCTGCTTGTCTCTCTGTCTACTTGTGATCTCTGTCAAATAAATAAATAAAATCTTTAAAAAAAAAAGAAAAGAGTGCTAGGCACTGAGGCTACATTTGTAATGGCAGGAAGTAAGTGAAAGAAACCAGTATCTTAAGTACCCTAGCTGGAAGTTTGAATTCTGAACTCTGTTCTCCTAAAACAAACAAACAAACAAATAAATATAAATAAGTTCCTGCAATGCAAAAAATAATTCAATGGCTGTTCTTTTAACCATGTCATTACCCTAAGATAGAACTTGTTTTCCATCTGCTTGAAGAGTGCCTACTTCAGCACCTACTCGTGTGTGTGTGTGTGTGTGTGTGAGTGTGTGTGTGTATATGTGTGTTGAAGAACATCCTATCCACATTCAAAAATACAATTTTCTTATTCGTTGAATAGGTACTTAGTGTTTGTTTGTTGAGTAAGCCTGTAATCCCTCTCTTACATTCTCCGGCTTCTCCTCAAATGTGTTTGAAGGCAATAAGAGCACAATTCTAAGGCATTGGTTTTCACATGAAGAATAGGTGAATGAAATTCTGTCATTGTCTTTTAGGCAGGAAACTCCTGTTCTCGGACTGTGAAAACCTCCCTCTTAAACCATCTTGCTAGATTATAAACCCGACAGCAGAGATGGTATCATCTTCTTTGGTACATATCTTCTAACACTGTGCTTTGTCCTTTAAAAGGCATTTGTTACAGTTGTTAAATGACTAAATAGTCTCAGCTATGAAAATAATTGTATTTCCTAAGTTCTATTTTGTGAGGGTTTTGTGTGTGTGGCAAAGATGGTCCATGGTAAGTTATGGACTTTTTTTTTTTTTAATTTTTCTAGGGGCAAGAAAAAATAAGTTTAGAGTTAATTTGACCAGGAAGTGGGAATCTCGTCTGGTATAAGCAACCTTATTAAAAATTACATTGTTTTCTTTACAAAACTTCAAACAATTAGAATTTCTGGAATATATTTTCCTACTTAACTTCGTAGCTGGTTGGGATGTATATATATTCTTTTAGCCAAAAATAATTGGGGGGAGGTGACAGGAGTCAAGTGATATGGAGCAGAGTGGCTGGTTATGATAAACTTTATTTAAGATAGATGATCAAATTTTTAAAGATATTCATTTATTTATTTATTTGGCAGAGAGAGAGAGAGAGATCACAAGTAGGTAGAGAGGCAGGCAGAGAGAGAGGGAGAAGCAGGCCACCCGCTGAGCTGAGAGCTCCATTCAGGGCTCGATCCCAGGACCCTGAGATCATGACCTGAGCTGAAAGCAGAGGCTTAACCCACTAAGCCACCCAGGCACACCTGATGACCAAATTTTTAAAAGCCAAATTGCATTTTAGCAGTTAATCAACTTGTGTGGACACGTATGGCTTTAAAACATTGCTGGCTTAGGTCTTGACATGAAGCACTGCTAGTGTTTTGACAAGCACTACCAGCCTTGTTAGTTATTCAGTTTGTTCAACAGCACTTTCTTATATGGTAGCGTAAATCATACAGATTCCAGAATTGGAAAGAATCTCTGGACTCTCTCATTTTGCTGATGAGGAAACTGGCATCCAGAAGGCTGAAGCAATGTAATCAGAACTAAAACCCCAAGATGGCAGATTTCCGAGTCAGTGACCACAATGTTCTGATTAAGAGCTAGAGAAAGTTGAACCAAATATTTAACAGTTTTATTTTTCCATCAGTCCTTTTAAGTATCTCTGCCAGTGGGTCTGAGATTGATTGAGGTTGATTGATTTTAATCTTCATTGCTAACAGTTAGCTTTTTGGAGCACATAACTAGATCTCTTCTATGTAGACATTGTATAAACAGGGCAAATTTTTTTTTTTGCTGACCTACGCCCTACTGTATTTTTAGAAAAGAATATAAGGCAATATTCATTCTCTGACCGTGGTTTTATTATACGTTTGGAGAGAAAATGTGATCATTGTTCTTCTGACATGTATTTCAGAAGTTAGAGTCACATGCCAAACACCCTTGATTTATTTGAATGTATGGTCCTATTGTCCTTTGATTTATCTAAATACTTTGGACTCCTGTATTGTCTGCCTATACTGCTTTTTGTAAAAATCAGGTCCACAAGTATATTAGGCAGTGTAAAAGGATTGTTTCTTATTGTTGTTGTTTTTCTATAACATTCCCTTCAATGGACTTTGAGTATGAAGGGAACTTGGCCATCCATTCATTCATTCATTCATTCAGGAATTATTTACTTAATATTTTATGCTGGCACTGTATCAGACATAAAAACCAGATATAGTCCCTGCCCTCATTCTAGTAGGAAGAGGAAAATATTAAAGAAATAATGACACAAGTAAGTATTTATTTAGAAACTGTGGTATTTTAGAATATATATAGGGTATTAGGAATGATTCTTATAGGATTACCAGATTTATATCAATGTATCAGAGAAGATCATTCTCATGCTCTCAAGGGTGAGAAAAGACTGTTACACTTAAAAGAAACTTCTGATGACTTTCTTTGACATTTCTAGAAGAGCTAGTGATTTGGGAAACTGGACTATATGCCCTGGTGGATAGGACAGTATAGTAGAATGTGGACAAAATTCTGTTCTGTTTCCAGTTCTGTCAAGAGCTACTTTTAAGACTTTAAGGAAGTCACTTAGTATCTCTGAGTCCAAATTGGTTATGCTATTTACCTTAACCACACACTGAGTATATATTCTTACTAAAAATTATTTGTCACTTCTTTAAATCCACTCATATCACTTTGTGATGTTTACTTTATCTGAGTTATTTTGGGACATTATAATACAGAGAAGTTAAAATATGGACTCTGACATTTTACTAGGCATACCTTTGAGATCTTTTGTAAACTGTAACAAACTTCTAGCATTTGGACCTGGAAAAACTGGAGTATAACTCTCAACATGTTTAGATAATATCCCATTTTAAATATATTGTTTTACTTTTCTGGTTATAATCACATTTAACTAAAATATAAACTTGTTTATCATGTCAAATTAAACCACTTTATTTGCAGCCCCATATTAAAGCATATTATTTCCTATTAAATCTCTTCCAAGTAGACAACCACTTGTATAATAAAAAAAAAAGGTAGCCAGAATCACAAATAAACAGACCTTTAACCTGAAATGATTGTTTGCATATTTCTTCCAAATCTTTTTAATGCTTTTTCCAGAAAGTCATATTGTACATTTTGTTTTCTGAAGCATTAAGCATACTCTTACCCTGATTTTACACTTGAGATACTGTAAAGCGTCTCAGAAAAGTTTAAGTGACATAATGTTAAGTAAAAACATCAGTTAAAAAGATGATGCACATCTTTTGTTAGTCTTGTTAATGAAGCAGGACATGAAGTGATCTCATAGAAAAGGATTATCATGAGAAGGAAATGATGGCCAAAATGATAGTTATAATACTCACTATTTTATATTCATGTATATATTCCATTGAGTGAATGGACCATAATTTACTAAAGCATAGCCTTATGTTGGACAGTTTGAGTGGTTTCCATTTTTATATAGTATAAATTACACTGGGATAAACATTGTCAGGCATATGGCATTTTTTAATATTTTGGATTATTTCCTTAGGATAGATTCCCAGAAGTAGAATTACTAGGTTAAAGGGTATGAACATTTTTATGACTCTTGAAATACATTGCCAAATTGCTTTCCCAAAAAAGGTTGTATCAATTTACAATGCCAGCAGCAATATAGGAAAGTGCTCTTCTCATAATATTCTCACAGGTATTTGGCTTCATAGAATTTCTAGATTTGCAAATTTTGTGGACAAGAATGTAGTACCTCACTTTAATACATTTCTTAGTATGCTTTATTTGTTTGTTTGCTTTTTGTTTTTTTAAGGCAACTACTGTTGAATAACTCCAAATTTCTGACATGTTCTTTGTCTATGCTGATTTGATAATTTTATAAGCTTATACAGAATTATATGTGATTATTTTAAACCCTATTCATAGTACAAACTTCTATTTTGTTGCTTCTTTTTTTAAAGTTTTTTTTTTTTTTTAATTTGCCAGACAGAGAGACAGAAAGAAAGTGAACGCAAGCGGGGGGAATGGGAGAAGGAGAAGCAGGCTGCCCACTAAGCCCAGACCCTGATGCAGGGCTCAACCCTAGGACTCTGGGATAAGTAGCTGAAGGCAGATGCTTAACGACTGAGCAACCGGGGCACCCCTATTTTGTTGTTTCGACTTGGTGCATGTAGGTACATGTATGTCAGGGAGCATGTTGAGGATTCAGTTTTTGTACCTGATCAAATATTTGTTTTCTTCTGTGATTTTTTTTTCTTATTGATTTTTAGCATAATGTATCATAACTCCTCTTTATGTACATTAAGCATGTAAATTATTCTAATTTTTCTAAGGAGTGACTTTTAAAGTACATAACTCTTGAATTCATCTGTAATTTATATTGATGTATGGTATAAGGCTTGGATTCCAAGTGATCTTTTTTCATATCAGTAACTAGTTATGTCAGTATCATTTGTTGAATAAGTCTTCATTTTTCTGTGTTTTAGGTGAAGTCCCATTTGTTACATATTAATTCATCTAATTCTTATTTACTTCTTCTGTTTCAGTGATCTATCTATCCTTGAGCCAGTGCTTATTTTTTTTATTTAATGTAGATTTCCCCCAAATGGCTTTCTAAGGATTTAAAAAAAAAGGTCTTTCCTCTTTTTTAAAATATCAACCTGAAAATCTTCACAAATTCTAAAGCAGTCTGCTTGAGTTTTCATTTCTTTTCATTTATAAATAACAATTTAAAAAACCCTGTTCATAAATAATTTTTTAATTAAAAAAAACTGTTCTCTCATAATTTTCACCAAATGTACACCTCTGCAGTTATTCACATCTTTTTTTTTTTATTATAAAAGTAGTACCTGCTTATTTAAAAATGTTAGAAAAATACTGAATATAAAATGAAAAAGGGTATTCATTGTTGCTTTAAAATATAAGCATAGTCAACCTTTTGGAGTATGTTCCTTTCAGCTACTTTTGTCTTACTAGTTGTACAGATGTGGTGGGTATCTATTTGACAGATATTTATTGAACACTTACTTTGTCCCGGATACCTTACCAGGCACTAAGTCAGACTCTGACCTCACAAAATAGACAAACTCTGTCCTCATTAACATTTTATCATAATCCATTCTTATATTTAGCATACTCCTCAAGTATTTTATTTTAATAACTGCAAATTTCATTGTGTCATATGAATCACTTTGAGTCATAATTTTCATAGAATTGGACATTTCCAATTTTTCAATGTTATTTTTTTCCACATTTAGAATGTTTCCTTAAGATACATTTCTTGAAATGGAGAAAGTTGGTTAAAGGACATGAACACTTTTAAGGTTCTTGACACAAACTTCCAAATTGCTTTTTAAAACTACTAACTTTCACTGCTACTGGAAATGGACAAAAAGAAACTTTTTACCATTTTGTCCTCAGTGATTATAATCACTAAAAATTGTTTCTGTTGTTTTAATTTTCCTTTTTTGATAACTAACAAGGTTTGAGGTGTTTTTTTTTAAATAAGATTAAACAAATGTAGTTCTTTGAAAATTTTTCTGATCGTGCTTTCACTCTAAGATGCTTATGTTTTATTTTCATGCATATGAGCTCTTTATGGAATAAAGACACGAGACTTTTTGGTATTTACCCTCCTTCAGAGTTATCTCAAAGGAGTAAAGCAAAATGATCTCTGAGTTTGGGGTCCTGAAGTACTTGAAGTCAAATGGAGGCTTACACACCTTTCCATTTTCAGGGCCCAACCTAGGGTCTGGCAAACAGCAGGCTTTCCATCCATGACTCAAGGGAGGAACACACAGATGTGAAGTGTGGTACATTGGATTCTGGGGGTCCAGAGACGCTGAGACCGACAATGGTAAACATGGCTTCTTAAACTAAGCCTGGACCAAGAAATGATTTCCTATTAAACCCTCCATTTTTATCACTGGAAAGAAAAAAATCTATAGCCAGAGGGCAAAAGGTTACAAGTAACTGGGTGGCATCTAAAGCGGCATGAGAAAAAGAAAGGGGTAAAATGAAAGGCTAGTGAACGGAAAGAAACAAAAGCATTCAGAAATCAACAAAACAAATTAAGTGTTGATTCTATATCCATTATGTTGTGAGATATGTTATTACGGTGGGTTTTTTAAAAAGATCGGGAGCCTCACCAAAGTTTATGTAATTCATCAATTCAGAAACTTCGTAGGCAACTCAAATGATATATTCCTGTAAAATTATTGGTTATCACACATATACTTAAGTACACATATAACACTAAGACTCACTGGAAGGTTCAGGAGAGCAATCTCCCAAACTAAAGAATTCTGGGGCCTGCCTTCTCTGCCCTTATAGTGACAGGTCCCTTTTAGTCACAAAGTCTGGAGGGAAAAGGGAGAGAAGGTAATTACGGCACTATCTGTTGCCACTGGATTTAGAATCTTTCTTTACTCCTGCCTCTCTCAGAGTTGTGAGAGAGAAGCTGGCAGGACCCCATACCAGCATGAAAAAAATGAAGACTGAGAGGAAACAGCCTTCTTGTGGTAGCTGGTATCTGCTTTGTGGTACTATTTTGAGGGGTCATATGGGAAAGTTTTTATTACATACTTTATGGAATAATTTGCATTAGGTCAAATTTATATGCCCTCAGGAGTGTCTATAAAACACGATCCCTAATTTCAAGGATAGACATCGCAAAAACAAAGAGATAAAATAATTACAAAAAAAGGTTGTCTTGTGAGGAAAAACTTCATGTTAAAAAGAACCCATAATTTACAAGTTATTTCCGATGAAGATGGTGATGTGATCTTACCTTGGAGATATGTAGGCTGGAAAGAATCACTTGAATGATACCTTTGGTTAGGTGAATAAAGGCAGCTGTGTACCTAATATTTGGGGGGCAGGCCACTACTCTCCCTAACCTTAAGGAGCTATTCATTCTCTTTATGGTGACTTTAACAATATGGCAAGTACAATTTATTGGACATCTATTATGTCAGGTACTTTGCCAAAAGCATTAACTATATTGTCACCTATGCATTCCTCCAGGCCTAGTTCTCTGTTCTTTTACCCCACCCATGACTCATACCCCAAGTTGAATTAATAATGCCATTACTGATTAACTGATTTTTTGATTAACTGATTATTAATAACATTCTACTCATCCTGTTCACGCCTTTAATGCAACACTTCTTTCCATAGCCTACATTTCTAATTATTCCACTACCTACTGAACTTGATAAGACCAGTGCCCATGTTTTATTCCAATTTTCCAGCATCTGGTAGTTCCTAAGTACCATATTCTGTTGAATGAACGTTAAGTGGAACTTCATGACTTCAAACTCATTGAAGAATCATGGAACTGCTGAGCAGGAGGGCACTTGGAACCTTTGCTAGCTACAAGCTTCTTTCACATGTAAGAATTAAGTTAGAACAAGGAACTTGCCTGAGGTGACAGAAACCTGGTGGAATGACATTAGAATACAGTTCCCTTGCTTTTCAGCCCAGTACAGATGCTAAGGAAACACAACTAAGTATCTTTATTTCCCAATCTCCTGGCCCCACTCAAGTCCTATCAGCGATTGGCCTTTGGACCTTCAAGCTATTTCGGTGACATATATTTTCTAAA
This sequence comes from Meles meles, assembly GCF_922984935.1. Classification (NCBI taxonomy): domain Eukaryota; kingdom Metazoa; phylum Chordata; class Mammalia; order Carnivora; family Mustelidae; genus Meles; species Meles meles. Next base: position 76,937,841 of record NC_060074.1, read on the forward strand.
AGAACCCACTTTTAAATACAGCTTTTCTTTTGAAGCTCCCCATTCCAAACAAAGCCCAAATTCCAAATTGGTTGGCTTGGACTGTAGCATCATTGTAAAAGTTGAAAGGGAAAGGCTTCTGTCTATACTTCTACTAACAAGCTCTTTCCACAAGCACCCTTTGATTCACACAAATCAGAATGCTTTCAACACACACACCATGCTCTTTCCTCCCCATCTCTTGAGACCATGTTCGATGTTCCTTCTGACTAGAGTATCCTTCCTTCTTATCAGCCTGGTGAACTTTAATGATCTGTTCCCCCTCTGGACCGGGAGCTTCTGGCACAGAACAGAGAGAACTGGCTTTAGCTTCACACAGGATTTGGGTGGATTTTGTGTCCAGCACCTAGCAGCATAGTCCCCAATAAAGTTCACTGCGTGATTCTGTTTGGAAAGTTACAGAAATCTAACTTACTCTTCAGGGTTGTAAGCAACTGTTAAGCTAAACTTTTCTGATTAGAGGAAAAATAAGTAAATATGTTGGCTCATTCAGTCATCTTCTTTCTTCCTTTTAGTCTGCTTCATCTGTTATGGCTGCCATTCTTACTCCCTCTGTGAACTGTACATTCTCCCAGCACCCCTGCCCCTGGACACTTGTGGGAGAGGAATCCACAAATTCCTCTGGGGCTCCATCAGTGGAACAAGTTCTCAGTAGCTGGAGGAGATCTGGGTTGCAACAGGAAGTCTTCGTACTTCTGGCTACTTTGTGCCTGGGGCAAAAACTGCAGAGTCCACCTGGACACCGTAAAAGAGAATGACAGAACAAAAGTAACCTTCATTATCCTCATCTGAAGTTTTTTCTGTGTGGACATTCTGACCCAGTATCACTCAGGGCTTCTTTTACCAGAACTATTGTCTAGCATGCCCATCAGAATAGCCCCGCAGGAAAGCAGGTTTGAGCACCGCCCCTCCGCCCCCCCACCCCATAACTCCCTTCCTTCACTTTAAAAAACCTTGAGCAAGACCTTTAAAATAATGTTTTGGATTTTTAAGTTTTTAAAGCATTCTGAAGGACTTCCCTTTGGAGGCTGAGGGCCAAAGAGAAGCAGAGATTGGTCCCCCCCCCCCCCCCCCCCCGTCTCTAAATCCTTTTTCCTCCTTCAGTGCCCTAGACCCCATCTTGGTCCTTTGACCCCAAGGGGACAAGAGGCACCTTCCCTCCACGGGCGTGCCTGGCCTCGTCCACGACACCCATTAGTTTCCAGCCTTCCAGGGCATTGGGGGACTCCCCACCACGCGTCCACGGTCCTTGCCCAGGCGTAGGGGCCTCGGGGTCCACGCCGTCCCCAGCGCAGACAGAAAGGATGTGGCCAGCCCTGGGGATGACATCGGCCAGCTCGCCCCTAAAGCACCCAGGCCACAGCCTGCGGGGCGGGTAGCCCAATGGGCAGCCTCGCTCCGGAGGCGGGCTCAGGCCGGAAGCCACCCGCGGCACAGCGGCCCAAAGAGACGGCGCCCGCACCCCCGCCCTCTCCGGCACGGGCTCCACGGCCAAGGGCGGCAGGGGCCAGCCCGCTGGGTCCCCGCCGCGCTCTTTGTCCTGGCCGCGCGCGGGCGGACGCGTGCGCCCCCCGGGTGAAAGGAGGCGCGGAGAGCGCGCGCGGGAGCGCGCAGGGAGAGCTCGCGCCCGCTGGGCGCCGGGGGCGCGCGCCCCTCCGCCAGGCAAGCAGCGAGCACGCGCGCTGCCGCCGCGCCCGCCCCTCCCCCCGCGCTCGCCTCGGAACTTGCTGACTGCGCGGCCGGGAGGAGCCGAGCCGGGCGGCGGCGGCGGGAGGCCACAGTGCGCGGGGGTCTCCCGCGTCCCCTCGCCTCGCCGAGAGCTCGCGCCCTCGCCCAGCCGAGCTCCTACCCCCCCCTTTTTTCCGAAGGCGCTGGGCGGCGCCACCCTCCGGCCGGAGCCCGGCACTGCACAACCCCCTCCGACTTTCAATGTTCCACACTCCCCGGCCAGAGCCTCCTCGGCTTCTTTTTTTCCCTCCCCCCCCTTTCCCCCCCCCAGCTGCCTCCATTTCCTTAAGGAAGGGTTTTTTTCTCTCTCCCTCCCCCACACCGTAGCGGCGCGCGAGCGGGCCGGGCGGGCGGCCGAGGTAAGGCGGCGGGGCCGGGGGGCCGCGTGGGGGGCGGCCGGGGCGGCGGCGGCGGCGGCGGCGGCGGTGGGGGAGGGGGCGGGGGCGGGCAGCTTTGTTCGCGCCGGGCGCCCGCGCCGCCGGTGTCCGCGAGCCGCGGCGGGGCCGGCCGGGCTGCTCGCATCACTTGGCGCCCGGCGCGGCAAGCGCTGCCCCCGGCCCCCGCGCGGCCCTCCCCACAAAGGGCCGCGGAGCTGCGTGGCCGCCGCCGCCGGCCGCGGCTCGCCTCCGCGGGCGCGGAAATTTGTTGCACTTCTTGGGGCTTTGTTTGTTTGTTTTGCCTCTGATTTTTTTTTTTCGTTATTTTGGACAAAATGTCGGTCCGTGATGTAAAAATTGAGCCAGGAACCTTGATGGCATTGGGAGCTTTGCAGAAGGTGCAGTTTGGATTCTGCTTTTCCCAGGGTGGCAGCTCGGTCTTGGCCGGATGAATCTTCGCTGCTGGCCGTGGAAACGGCTAGAGCAGCTTGTTAGTTGATTTTTAAATTCCTAAGTGTTGTATTTAAAGGCTTAACGTGCACAGAGGAGGAATCGCCACCTTAAATAAGCATATGGGCGATTAACAGGGTATGTTTTCCTCTCGGAAAGGGAATTTGGTAGCTTTGACCAATGTCAGTGTGTAAATATTTAGACGTTATTAGTGACTTTTTAACATTTTTCAGCGAGATCTGTTATTTACAGTGTGTCATATGTTATTAATGCTCGTTGCCTAAGTTCCCTGGCAAATCTCTTTCATGCCTTCTGAGAAAGTAGACAATTGATAGATTGTCCAAGGGATGGAAAAAAAATGTGAGTGGGTTTTCTAACTTGAGTTCGGTAAATCCTTGAACGCTGGCGTTGCGAGACACATCACCTCCCCTGTAACCTTGCTGTGTGATGAGATAAGTGTGAACACTTTGAAGTGTTTTTCATTAAAATACGACTTCAGGTGAATATCGAGAGAAGAAAATGCTATTGGTTTATTTCTTAGACTTAATATTTCCTTTCTCCCCCCTCCTTTTCTCTTTAAAAGTTTTCCAAGAAATAACTTCACCAAGATGTCCAGTGATAGGCAAAGGTCCGATGATGAGAGCCCCAGCACCAGCAGTGGTAGTTCAGATGCGGACCAGCGAGACCCAGCCGCTCCAGAGCCTGAAGAACAGGAAGAAAGAAAACCTTCTGCCACCCAGCAGAAGAAAAACACCAAACTCTCTAGCAAAACCACTGCTAAGTTATCCACTAGTGCTAAAAGGTAATGTGTCAAAGGATAAAGCACATTATCAGGTTGTCTTCCAAATGGTTGGACACTTTTGTTGGTTTTACAAAGCAGTGGCATTGGTTCAGAAATACTTCGTGATCACTTTTATTTGCACTTGAATGAGTTGTCATTCTTTAGATGGTATATAAGCCACCTCCCTGGAATTGTACTTTTAAGTGAACTTACTCTGTACTTCGGTAACTTCAGTAAGAGTGTCCTTGAGTAGAGCTTGGACTAACATTCTGACAGATTGTTTTAGGAGTTGGCAAGGAAGATTTGGTGAGCCCAAATTAGCTGGTACATTGAGGATGTTCCTTTTTATGAGTCATACTCTTCTTCATTGAAATTGACACTTCCAGAGATCAGCAGCGCTTCTCCATGAAACTTAACGATTAGAAATGATTACGTTTGCTAGAAAATTTGTAAATTCAAGGCCTTGGCTATATTTGAAAGCAGATTTAAAATTGTGCTCCAAATTTGCTTTCAGTTTTATAAACATGACTTGAAGTCATGCATCCCAGGTACTACTTTTTTGTAGTTAACTTATGGTTATGGCTTGTATTCTTGTGAATGCAAATAAAACAGAAAAGTAGCCATTTATGATTTTGGGTGGCACTTGGCTTTTGAAAACTTCATTATATTTGTGACTCTTCACTCTGAAACTTGTGGATATGCTGACATGTTAACACTCAACAGCTGAAGAAACATTTTGTTGGGTATATATGAAAGGTCATTTGTTTCCTGTTGATTTCTATTATCTTTGATGGCAAAAAAAAAAAAAAAAAAGATTCTGTCAAGGGGCCTCCACTGTAGCAGTGGGGGAATATTCATGAAATCTATTAATTATATATCAAATATGTCTATAGCATTCACCAATATTGACATTCTGTTGATTTTTATTGATCACAACTAAAGGAAAAAGAAAATACAAAAACTGTTCAAATATTGCATTCTGTAGTGATTTAGAAGTAATCTTATTTTTCTATGGATTTTCACCTCTATCAATAACCACGTATTAATAATTTGAGAATGTTTTATTAAATAGCAGCAGTCTTAAATAATTTAGAGTCCTCGATTTGCTGTAATCTTGTTGAGGAACATGTTAAACACATCTTAAGTTTTGAAAGCATTTTAAATTTGAATAAAATCAGAGAACTGCTTTTTTCCCCCTTAAATAGGCTATCTATCTTATTATTTCTTTCCTCCCAAATTTATTCAATTTTAGGGCTATACTTAACATTAAGGAAACAGAATTGGTTAAATAAGAATGTCAGAGTCCTTTAGAAGTTTTTCACTGGTAAAGATGTTTGTAAGTTTTAAACTTTTTTTGACATAAAATATTGTCAAAACTGTTAATGTACTCATGTAATAACTTGTTCATTCTTACCTATGTAAAAGTGACTTGAAGTCATTGTCAAATATTCTACTGCTTTCCCTCCTCCCTTTTTGTCTCATTTGCATATAAGCTTGAAAAGAGAATTTCTTTGGTAAAAAGTGTTTTAAAATAGATTTTATATCCTTTATTGAGTACTAGTAGAGGACTATTTCTCAGATCAGGTGTTAATGTCATACTTATTTACAGTAGCAAGTGAGAAAAAAGCTGCAAAGTTTCTGTTAAGGGATTTGGGTTATGCCTCTGAGAACAAAGAGGAAGCAGCCATGTTAGCATTACTGAAGGCAAAGCCAGCCTTGCATTTAACTGCATGGTGGTAGAGGGCAGTGTAATTCCCCGGTTATTCTGTAGACTATCTCAAATCCTTTTTGTCTGTTCTCATTTCACTAACAGAATTCAGAAGGAGCTAGCTGAAATAACTCTTGATCCTCCTCCTAACTGCAGGTAAGAAACAAGTTTTGTTGTTTTGATGACAAAATGTGGGAAAATATCAAAAGATTAATGTATCGGCTTTGGATATGTGTGCTGCAGAAGAAGCGACATTTGATTCTCTTCAGCTTTGCAAGTGGATTAAATAGAAATTGTCTAAGGTGAATTAAACAAGTTTGGGGGAAAATACTCCTTAGCATGTATCATACATTTTAGATTTTTGAATATACTGATTTTGTGCTTCTTACTGAGATTAGTGTGAATGGTGCTGATTTTTGTTCTGTTGTAACATTTCTGTAGAGTGTTTTCTCAGAAGTACATTGCAGAAACTTCTAAAATTTTGCTAAGCTTTAAAGTTACTGCTTGTGTGCAATCTGAACTGACCTTCCAAATTTAGAAATTGCTGAATGTGGTGTTACAAAATGTAAATGCAGTAAACAAGAGTATAGTTTCTGTTTGATTTATTCAGTAATGTGCCTTAAGGACAAATTTTATGTGCTAAGCTAATGCTTTTAGTTGTTTTCTAGAGAATACATAGTTGAAATTATTTACATTTTAATCAAATGTCTTAATTACTTGGGAAAATTCTTAATAATTTTGGTTCTTGAAATATGTCTATGAAAAGGAGTAAATGAATTGGAATTTGTAGGAGCAGTTCATTTCAATGAAACTCATGTAGAATAATTTAAAATTGTTGGTTGGTGTAATGTGCATTAAAAGTAACTGGTTGACAATTTTGTTAATGTTTTTTCAGTTGTCATCCTTAGTGCTTTATTTTTTAACAGTGACTTTATGGCTTCCAAAATTCATCAAACTTAGAAAAATAGTTTTGTAGATAATTTACATACAGATATGTGCTCAAGAGCGATAATGCCGGCTAGAAATAAGGCAGAGTTAATGTTTGATATGAAGATGTTTTCTTGTCTTACCTGTTTTTGCTCTGAGTAGTATTCACTTGTGATGATCAGACCTATCTCTGCAGTCTACTTGAGATATAATTGGGTTTAATTCAATTGCTTCTTGTGTGTATTAACCAGATCCTTAGATAAGGTGATCTGATTCTGATTTATTCAGTGAATTAACAGTTTTGCTCATATTTATGATCAGCTATTTCAGTTGAAAAGGCAAACATGAATGTAAACTAATTTTAAACAGGTAGTGGTATGTCAGATCTCAAAGGATTAAGAGCTGTGTTGTCCAGTAATGCCGAGACTAGCCACTTGTGGCATTGACTGACCACACTTTAGTTGTCCAAAATGAGATATTCTCTAAAGGTAAAATACACATTGAATTTTTAAAATTTAGTATGAAGAAAAAAATGTAAAACACCTTATTGATTTTTAAAAGTATGTGTTACGTGTTTAAATGATAATATGTTGGATATGTTTTTATATAGAATGTTTTAAAAATTTACTTTTTTTACCATTTTAATGTGGTTATTAGAAAATTTAAAATTATGTGTGTGACTTGTATTACATTTCTTTTGAACGGTGCTGCTTCAGAGAATAAATAAATCAAAATATTCCTTCCAGCCTTCTCATTGGTGTGTCAAATCTGTAGCCATTTAGTGAGGTCAAGTTAAATTTGCTCTCTGGAAGAATCACTTAACTTGCAGAGTGTATTCTGATATTTCCCTTTATAAAAGATATAAAGATCTGTCAATTCAGTACTCTTTAATGTTTCAGAATTGCATGTAAGGTCAATCATTTTTAAAGGTTGCTGTTGTTTTTTTGCAAATGGCAAAAACTAGTGTACATGCATAAATCTAGAGAGCCCAATAGACAATGTGTTGAATGCCCTTGGAGCAGTAGTGTAGTGTTGGTAGTTGCTGAAGAAGTATGCTTTATATGTTTAAACCAGGAGTGGTTCCACAAGGTCACTGAGGATTCATCCTGTAGACGAAGTCGAATGTTTCTAGGAGGCAGAAAGTTTAACTTGTTTTTCTGTTTGTATGCCATATTTCATTTCAGTGCATGAAGTAATGCTTCAAATTTAGTGATCAGTGCAATAGCGAACCTGTGGGCTTGGGAACAATAACATGGACTGGATCATCTGTGCTTTCCCCTGGTCACAACTTGGGATGATTGCAAACTTTTTCAAATTACATATTTCAGGGGCACCCGGGTGGCTCAATGAGTTAGCCTCTGCCTTGGGCTCAGGTCATGATCTCAGGGTCCTGGGATCTAGCCCGGCACTGGGCTCTCTGCTTGGTGGGGAGCCTGTCCCCCGTCGTCCCCCCCCCCCCCCCCCCCCCCCCCCCGCCCACCTGCCTCTCTGCCTTCTTGTGATCTCTGTCAAGTAAATGAAGAAAATCTTAAAAAACAAAACAAAACAAAAAAAACAGAATTAACATATTTCAGTTCTCTAGTTCTTTTAATATTTAAATTTCATTGTGGCTGTGTGACTAAAGAAAAAATAAACAGAAAATTATGAGTTTTAATAGGGAACTGGGAGAAGTTTTGTCTTACTAGTTTGGGGATGGTCGTTTTCATATGTCTGATTTGTGAAATAGCCAGGTACTTTTGTGTCTTTTATTATAAGTGTCAAGAAATTTTTTGGGGTGGAAGATGATCTAGTTCTTGTCCTTGAACAGGAATTTGGAATATGGTTTAGTGGAAGCATTTTAGGATTTTGAGAGCTAAATCTGAATTTGTGTTGTATTTTTACCTTCATATCAGATATGTGATAGATTGTGGTATTCTTGTAATTCACGGGTGCATGGGTGAGAATTTTAGCTTTACAGTGATTGTACAGTTTAAGTTTATTAATTTGTTAAAATGTGTGAATTCATATTGTTTGAATCTGTGAAACCTAATACTTTTTTGACTTTGATGTTTGACTTCCATATGTAGCTAATGAATCAGAATTCCATTATGGTTTTGAAAATAATTTTTACAAGCTCATCAATGTGACAGATTTAATTCTTCCTTAGGGAAGAAATGTAAAGTATATGTCTGTACATTCAGGAGAAAGTTGATTGAAATACAACAAAACTCAGAAAAACCAAAATTACTCAGATGAGATTAAGAATTCTCTTAGATCCCTTACTCCCTTCCTGTGGTTTATTAATAAAATACCCTTTTTCTTATGTTATGTATTTTCTTATTATTATATAGCTGCATCTATTATGTATACACCATGAATGATCTTAGGATAGACTTAACTTTGAATTAAGTGTGTGGCTTAAACAGGTTTGAATATATTTTGATAGTAATGATACTTCTTTTCCCGATAGTATAAAATTTGATAAAATGTTATTTCCAATGATTTGATGGCATTTCAGTTTTTAGGTCTTAGAGTTCCTTATTAGGCCAGAGCATTCTGTTTTTTTACTAACTTTTTTTTTTTTTAAGATTTTATTTGTCTATTTGACAGACAGAGATCACAAATAGGCAGAGAGGCGGGGGTGGGGTGCTGCTGAGCAGAGAGCCTGACCTGCGGCTCCATCCCAGGACCCTGGGATCATCACCTGAGCTGAAGGCAGAGGCTTTCACCCACTGAGTCACCCAGGTGCCCCAGGGCCAGAGCATTCTCAGCATAGGAATTTAATATTTATGTAGTGGCCTTATATTGTTTACATATTGTATTGTAAAGTATGGTATAAATATTTCGTACATCATTGAGAATGAAGGAAAGTTGTGTTATGGGCATTTCCTTATATGTTTTTGGAGAAAGTGATTGACTAGAATTGTTGAGTAATCTATTAAGACATTTACATTCCCACTGTTTCCCAGAGGGTGCCTCTGTCCTCTCACAGTAACCACTTATACAAGTGGCAAATGTTTAGGAAATTGTTGGATTTTTAACTCTACCTTTAATTCTTTCCATATATGAAAAGGCACAAATTTACACTTCTTAAACTATTCTTCAGTATATTGAGATTAAAGAATCTGTGTTAAAGTTAGATATTCAGGAGCATTTGTACATAGTTTTTGGATGTGGGAAAGGCCTTCTCATTGGAGGGAGATGTAGTATCAGGTTATTAACAGTATTAATAATGTGTGTGCTTGTAGAGCTGAAAGATACTATAATACTTGTAAATTTTGCTAACATCCTTTTTTTAAAAATAAAATTAATACAAGAAACAATTAAGTCCTAAACCAGAAGCTGGCAACTCTTGTTTCCTCATAAACTTCTCATTGTCTAACTGTGGGTGAACTCTCCCTTGTGTGGGTTACCGCCGCTTGCCACTGTTTTCTAGGGTAGACTAGAACTTTGCTGCTCATAGGGTGCTCTTCAGATCAGCAGTGACTACATCACAGGTAAGATTGTTAGAAATGCAGAATCTTGCCTCTGCTGCAGAAATATTGAATCAAACTGAATTGAAGCAAGATTCCCAAGTGAATTGTATGTATGTTAAGGTTTCAAAACATTGGTCTGGGTTCAAATACCTGGTCTGCCTCTTATTAGTTGTATTATTTTAGATCAGTTAGGATATATTTCTGTCTTTCAGTTTTCCTGAATGTAAAATGGGGATTAAAATAATCCCCCGCAAAAGGTTTATTGTGAGGATTAAATGAGTTAGTGTGTTTTAAAGTTTAGTAATGGTGTAAATTGGGTCAGTAAAGTGACCACAGCATAATTAAAGGGAGAGAGGCAGTTTAAACACATGCCCTCACTCTTGCTAGCATTTTCTCTAGTGGGTCAGCATCATACTATAGGAGTAATTTTACTTTAAGCAGTTTAGTGTCTATTTGAGAACATATCAAACAAAATATTGTGTGTGTGTATGTGTGTGTGTGTATATATGTATAATATATATATATATACCTTGGAATATATATATTCCTTGGAACGTCAGTAAAAAAGAAAATCTAAGGACATTGGGCAAAGATGAAGAAATAGTATATCCCTTTTAAAGGAATATGCATAAGGTTAATGATACTTAATTCAACAGGGAATGCTCTGACTCTCTCTGAAGTAAATTGTAATGAAAAATTTTAAAATAAGGGTGACAGTTATGTTTTCCCTTTTGAATACCGTTATAAAAATTTGCAGTTTTACTGAGAGTAAGATTATATCAATATTTGTAAAATTAAGATTCTGAATTGATATAGTTTGCCAGTTATCCAAACAGAGCAATTTTTTCCTTGTCTGTAATTCTGGAAGCTTTTTGTAATAATGAAACGGTAATAATCAAAATAACGTGTGATATCTACATAACTTAGTTGCTTATACATCCTTTTATTTTAATTCTATTTTACTTTATTTTTTTTTTTTAAATATTTTATTTATTTGACAGAGAGAAATCACAACTAGGCAGAGAGACAGGCAGAGAGAGAGGAGGAAGCAGGCTCCCTGCGGAGCAGAGAGCCTGATGTGGGGCTCGATCCCAGGACCCTGGGATCATGACCCGAGCCGAAGGCAGAGGCTTTAACCCACTGAGCCACCCAGGTGCCCCTTTTACTTTATTTTGAGGGAGGAATGGGAGAGGGAGAGAGAGAGAGAATCTTAATAAGCAGCTCCATACCCAGATCAGAGCCCAGCTTGGGGTTCAAACTCAAAACCCTTAGCTCATGACCGGAGATGAAATCAATAATCTGTATGCTTAACTGACTGAGCCACCCCCTTGTCTCTACAGTGCTTGATTTTAAAACCTTCCATGTATATATATATATATATATATATATATCTTTTTTCCTGATTGTTGTTATTGTTGATATTAGGTAGTGTATGCTATGTGAAGGAAGATACCTCTTTTGTAAAATGAAATTGTATCTTTAGTTATCTAATTCTTTTATTTTGAAATCTTAAAAAAATTTTAGAACTCTTTTTTATAAAAATTAAATCTTAATTGGAAGCTCATTTTTTTAAAGATTTTGTTTATTTGACAGACAGAGATCAGAAGTAGGCAGAGAGGCAGGCAGAGAGAGAGGGGGAAGCAGGTTTCCTGCTGAGCAGAGAGCCGGATGCTGATGCCGGCCTTGATCCCAGGACCCTGAGATCATGACCTGAGCCTAAGGCAGAGGCTTAACCCACTGAGCCACCCAGTTGCCCCGACAGCTCATTTTCTTAAACAGATAAATATGGAACTACTCTGACTGAAGATGTTTTCCATACCACCCCTCTGTGGTCATCCACTGATGGATAGTTATTATTTTATTAATTAAATACTGACATCTGCACAGACTCTCAAAAATCATGAGGATTTTTTTTTTTTTTTTGGAGACTTGGGCATTACTGATAATTTTAAATGATGTTTTATGTTTCATTAAGCTAATAGGAGCTTCTACACATGAAATATGTAATACCTTATGTTGATGCTGTATACTATAATTATTTACTTGCTTGTCTACCTCCTGCAATAGTAAAGCATTCCTTTGAAAGAAGGATGGTCATACACATTTTTGTAACTCTTGCTTTTACAGTGTTTTGCATTTGAAATTTGTTATTTTAGTAGATAAATTGAAGTCTGTCAAAATGACAGGAATAGAAATTCCAGGCAAAACTGACTTTGGATTGGAGACGGTCTACTAAAAGTTCCATATAGGAGCACCTGGGTGGCTCAGTCAGTTGAGTGGTTGCCTTAGGCTCAGGTCATGATCCCAGGGTCCTGGGATTGGAGTCTTGCTTCAGGCTTCCTGCTCAGCAGGGAGTCTGCTTCTCCCTCTCTGTAATCTCTCTCAAATAAATAAATAAGATCGTTTTAAAAATCCCATATATTCTTTTCTTTTTTTTCATAGTTATGATTTTTAGTAGTATAACTATTTGAAGCATTTAGCTCCTGTTTCTATTATAAAAGGAAATTGATAATTACAGTAAGCTTAATTATTTGGCTCATATGTGCCAGCATAGCAGGAGGACCCAGTGCTGTTGTGACCAAAAATTTTTTCCAAAAGAATGGCATGATTGAAACAATATTTTAACCCCAAAAGGTCACGTTTTTATTAGGAACCTATTATGTTCAAAGCATCTAATATAGTTAGAAAGTAGGTGAAAACCGTCTATGCATTTACTACCAATTGTTTTGTCACTTTCTATAGTTAACCAATTGGTACCTTATTCCCTCCTTGAAAAATGTTGCTCTAACGACAGATGGATATGTTTAATTACAAGAAAATCAGCAAATTTTTCTTGCTTTGAGTGCAGGGGCATTCGGATTGAGAATGGAGAGCTTGATTTGCCATTTTCATCTTCACTACAAAATAGAGTTTAAAAACATGATAAAACCACTTGTAGATTGAGAGAAATAGAAATGATTTTTTTTCTTCTTATACTGCTTTTGACAGGGAAGTATATTTGACATTTTATTAGACTCTAGAAGAAGAAGGTCTCTTTAAACTTATTCTTTCTTTTGCCTCTAGATCAGTGGTTCTCAACTGAGGGTGATTTTTGCCTCCATACTCCTCCCTATGAGCTCCACCCCCCTCAAAAAAAAAAAAAAAGTCTAAGGAACAGTTGTCAGTGCCCAGTGCCTGGAGACTTTTTTTTTTTTTTTTTTTTTTTTTTTTTTTTTTTTGCTTTCTCAGCTGAGGGAAGAGGAGTTGCTACTGATACTTAGTGAGTAGAGGTCAAGGATGCTGCTACATGCCCTGCAGTGTGTAGGACAACCCCTCTACAATGAAGAATCATCTGGGCTAAAATGTCCCTAGTGGTCAGGTTGAGAAATCCTGCTGTAGTTAGTTACTTTGATACCTTGCCACCTGAATTGTTGCATAGTTTTCTTTTTACCATTTTCCTGTCTTTTATTTGTTTGTTTGTTTTAAGATTTTATTTATTTATTTGACAGAGATCACAAGCAAGAGAAGCAGGGAGGGGGTTGGGGGGGAAGCAGGCTTCCCACTGAGCAGAGAGCCCGATACGGGGCTTGATCCCAGGACCCTGAGACCATGACCTGAGCTGAAGGCAGAGGCTTTAACCCACTGAGCCACCCAGATGCCCCCCATTTTCCTGTCTTATTAGTGATGACTGCTTAGTACATTCTCATACACCTTCCTTTTCTCCCATGCTATGTTTTACTATTTATTGTATATTTTTTGATATGTGTGAAAGCACAGGAATGGCTATCTTGAATACCTGTTAAATTATGGTCTGTTGAAGCCAGAAATGCTTTTGGCAGTATTTTCATTTCTTTTTTGTCTTCTACCATTTAATTATACCTCTGCATGATCTAGCTTTAGGCAGTTGTATCTGTGTTCTTGAAGTATGGTGCATCAAGGAGAAATACCATAGGAAAAATCATTAAAATTCAGCTTTACATTGAATTATAAACAAGTTAGAAAGCCATGCTCTTGATTTGGTTTTTAGTTTCATCATTAAGACAGTACAGAGATTATTCACTTCTGTTATTGTTCTAAGTCCACAATCTTTTATTTACAACCCTTGGGGCCAGTTGTGTTTCAGAATACAGAAAATTTTAGATTTTAGAAAGGGAATATGATATGTTTACTGTACCTTATGTCACAACTCCAGTGGGATCTTCAAACACATAATATATCTACACCAAAAAATATAGGAATATTTATATTAAGTGGATAAACAGAGAATACAGGTAGTTTCAGGTTAGTTCATGTTTGGTGTTTCTGCCAGATTATTTTTCTCCAAACTTATTTTAAAAACCTTTGATTTTTAGAGCTTTTGGGATTCCAGAATTGTGGATCAGTTGACTACAGCCACTTACACAAGAGTGTTTTGAAGTTGGTCTGCTTTCCTTTCTTTTACCTGTTTCCTAATAGCAGTTTTCAATTTCTTACTTTTTATTTTTGGATAATTGCTTTTGTTGTTGTTGTTATATGACTCATATGTTTAATTAGGAAAAAATTTTAGACTCGATTTTAGAATTCTTTCCTTTTAAGGTGAAACTGTAAGTATCGGTTTCTTTTTAAGTTGTGTATATTGGATTATTTTTCCACTTGGTTATTAAATATTATCTTTTAATCATTCCATTTTTTTCTATAAAGAATTATACCAAAAGCAAGACATCCTTTAATACTTAAACATAGGACTTACCATTTTTATGTATGCATTTTGTCCTGCAGCATTTGAGTACAATTGGGCAATAAAAGGATACATTAAATTTTGCTGTGCTAACAAATCAACCTAGAAGGCTCATAAGCATAAACATACAAAGGTTTATTTCTCTTGCTCATATGAAGTCTGCTGTAGGTCCAGGAGCTCTCCTGGGTAGCTCTTCCACTTGTGGGCTCGGATTGTGCTTCTTGCATCTTGTAGCTCTGCCATTTGAAGCATGTGTCTAAGCAAGAGAGGTAAAGGGCCATGTGCCAGCTTTTAAGAGCTTTGGTCTGGAAGCAGACCTGAGTTAATCTCCTGGCCTCCGCTTACTGCAAGGTGGCTGGAAAATGTGGGGGAGCATATGGATATTCAGTGAGAAATCAGTTTTTCTGCCGCAAAGGATATATACGTCCATTAATAGATGACTTTCACTCTTACTTCAAAAGAGGAAATAATAATTGAGCATCCAGCCTGACACTGGACTGGATTCCATAGTATAGTACATATTAACCCACTAACTTGTTTCACTCCCAGAAGAACCCTCTAAAAAATCATTCTTGTTAAGATTTCAAATCTGAATCTTAGAGTAGTTGAGAAGATTGCCAAATGTCACATATGTAGTGCATATACATAAAATCTAGGTTTACTTTTTGACATAAAAGTAAGGACTTCTGCTTTTGTACAGAACTGCTTAAGAGATCTGGCAAAAACATTCAGAGTTGATTATGGGTCTGTAGGTGCATGCTTAGTTTAAGTATATCTCCCATTTGTTTGTTTATAGTTCCTTGAAGGATCCAAAAATACTGCTCGTTGTAGGGTTTTAGGACCTGGTATATACGGTCCAGATGGTGAGTTGGAGAAAGAAAAGTGTTTCCTTCTTTGGCTTGGGGGTGCTAGGCTTTCTTACCATTGTTTTTTTTTTTTTTTTAAATCATTTAAGCATTTTTAAAAATAATTTAAGTCCCCCCCCCCCCGCCCCGCCCCGGGAGCATTCCCCAGTTGTCAGCTCTCTTGCCTTATTCTCTTCCCCTGTAAGAAAGAAGGTCAGGGACTGAGTATAATCATAACGGAAAAGGCAAATCTTTGTTCTCTGCCTTGTAGTTCTTTGTGTATGACTTTCCTGTGGGCAAAGGAATATCTTTAAATCTACCTCTGCTTTTTTCTCTGGGGTATTGTGAAGCAGTCCATGTTTATGAATTGCTTTGAAGTTGGAAAAAATCACTCTGCAGATAAGAATTCCTGGCTTTATGGAGAAGAGTCCCAATCACATAGGATTTTAGGAGAATTTGAATGCTGATTTCACAACACCATGTGCACTTACTGTTTTTTGATACTGGCACTAGATATCACTTTTTAACAAATTTGGCTTCATGTTGAGTTCTCTTAATTTTGTCTTGTTTTTTATAGTTTCATAGTTCATTTAATCACTGTTTTTCCAAAATTTGTGAATTTGTACAGAAATTATTCCCAGACAGTAGTATGGGGATTTGCTTTCTTCTTATGAGTCTCTTTGGAAAAGGAGCTGGTCCACTTGGCAAAACAGACCTACAAATGTTCTCAGAGTGACCTGCTAGGTTTATATGGTTTGTTTTATATTAATGAAACTGAGTTTTATGAATCAGTCTGTGCCTTGCATTTTGTCTAAAGGCAGTCTTAAAGTTGGATTCTAAAGCTTTGACATTTTTCTGTTTGTTGACATTTCATTGGTTTTATAAGGGTGTGTGGATAAACAGCACAAGCTTATTAATAACACCTGTTTCAGATGTGATGGTCAGTAGGAAGCGATTAACCTCAAGAATAACAACAATAGGGCCAAATTTCTAGGATCATTACATTTAAAAAACTTTATAGTCCCTTCTTGGTCCTGAGTATATGTTATAATTAATTTATTGGTTATTTGCAGCAAACAAAACTGAAAGGAATTGCAGTATTCCCATCTTCATTCATTCTCTGTGGTTTAGTCTGTCTGATTTGGAAGGATTTGGACCAGTTATGCCCTTCCAAAGTTTTTTTGCTACTTCACTGTCCCAGAGCAAATACACTTTGTCATTCTGTTCAACTTCTAGCTTGTCTGGGGAAAAATAAAGACATCTCTTGTCTGAAATTGCTTTTGGGAGTATAGCTCCACATGTTTTGGTCTGAATGAAAGGCCTAGGGAAACATGAATTTTGTTACCTTTTTATTTTATTTTTCTTTACTTCTAAATCATCACAATGATCCTCCCTTTACATCCATGCCTCTCACTTTTTATAAACAACATTCATTCCCTTTCTGAGGGTGGTTATTTGTAGTTCGTTTTGCCATTTACAATCTTATAGGTCCTTTACAAATGGATCATTTTTTCACATTAAATTTTAGTAGGTCAAGAATCCATTTATTCAGGGTCCCCCAAGAGAATCGATCTCAGAAGATTGTGGCTACATATTTTTTATGGCTTCCTTTTGCTTTCTGTAGTCTTCTCAATTTAAACAGTAGCAACAACAAAATATAGAGGGCACCATAAAGCCTTGGCTTTATGGTTTTATTTTTGTTTCACGCTTGCTTCTAAGGGTATTGGTAATATTTGTTGGATTTGTGATATATATGCTTCTGCTAAATTTACCTGCTATCACAATGAGGAAAAAGCTGGCATTTGATGGGTTGGAACACAAACTTAGATGCATGTGTTCCATGTGGAATTCAGTGGCAGTTTTAACTAGTATACCTTTAGATTTTCTTTATTTTATTTACACCAGTGTCTGTTTAAAATTTTAAAAGACATTTCTGTTATATCTTCCCAGATGCTTAATATCCCCATATCCATTAGAGGACTATGCCAAGTATTCATTTTGTTCTTTTTTAAAACCCTAAAATAAATATGTTACACATGATTGCTTTCCCCTCCTGCTGAGGTTTCTTAGTTTTTTAAAATTAACTTTTTATTATGGACGATTTGAACATCTACGAAAGTAAACAGACTATTATGACGAATCCTCATGTAGCCTTTAAATCCAGTTTCAGTAGTTACCAACCGTTGACCAGTTTTGTTTCATCTGTAAGTCCATCCGTTTCACCCTCCCATATTACACTGAATCAGCAAATCTCAGACATCATTTCATCTACATTTTTGAAGAGCAGATATTTGGCTATGTATTTTCAAAAAATAGGGACTCTTGTAACTTAACTGCAGTGTTATTAACATACCTACATTTTTTAGATCTAAGTTCCTTAATTGTTCAAATTTACAGATGTCTTGTGGATGTCCTAGACAGGCGCCCCCTCAAAACTTACTTGAATCAGTATCCAAATAAAGTAGACATAGATATTGGTTGGTATGTCTTTTATATCTCTTCTGTAAATTCTCCCCCCCCACCCATTTTTGCAATTTAATGAAAGAACTGGGTGGTGTTTCTGAGAGTCTGGATATTGCATTCCTATGGTGTAGTTTTAATATATTTGTGTTCAGTATTTCCTTTAAATTTGGGAGTTAGGTTGAGAGGTTTGATCAGATTCAGGTTTGATTTTCTTTCTTTCTTTTTTTTTGACACAAGTGCCTCATAGATAGTGTGCTTTTCTATCAGGAGACTTGTAAGATCTGATTTTCTTTTTGTGCTATTAGCAACTATTGGAATAGTTCTCTAAAGAGAAACTTAACTACACATCTGTTAACTGCGTTTGTTTACCCAATTGGGTGAGTTACCTAGTGAAGGCAGAGTTAAGTGTTTAATTCTTTTTCTTGTTTACCAGTTTTATTTTTAGTGCTTTTTCAAAATAATAGTTTCCTAGTATCCTTTTTAGAATCATTGTGAACTCAAATCTGTTGTGTTTCAGTCTGTTGCAGTACTTCTGTATATTGCCATTATAATCCTTATAGACCTTATTAATTTTAAATAAACTTCAGCTTAAATTGCTTTACCTTAGGGAACTTTAGATGTATAAAAAGTGCCTGGGCATACTTCATGGTAAAAAATAATGCAAAGGCAAATACATACATTCAACTTAACTATTGCCTTAGATATTATTTAAAAAACTGAATACTTAAGCTATTGTTTTAAACATATTCTCCTAGCCACCTCTTCATCATTTGTCAAGGGATAATTAGTAAGTCTTAGCATTAGGATTACTGAAATACCTTTATTGGAACTACAGGTCTGTTTTTAAGTTCCGAATTAAAATAGATCTGGTGGAATATAAAGCCCTTTATCAGAATCAAATTAATTTATCACAGGAAATGAATTTAAAAATCAACCCTGTTGTAATGTAAATATACAAGATAAGCAACCTTCCTGTCTACTTACAGTGTTTCTCATTAGGGCCCCCCCTTCGTATTTGGGGCTGGATTGTGCTTTTCCTTGGAAGACCTTGAACATCCTTGGATTCTGCTGCCTAAATGCTAATAGTGCCTGTCCCAGTATAATGGGCACCAGAAACTACCTTCTCCTCCATTTCTAAATGTCTTAAGGAGGGAAAAGGGGTTAATCACTTCCAGTTACAAATTACTGGTCTAGATTCCACGTTGTAATGATAGCTAATCATAACATTGTAATAAAATTGGGTAGCATTGCTTCAAATAATGTATAATAATTTTTAGTAAATTTCTAATGTAAAATCTGTCCTGACTAAATGTGTGCGAATTTACTGCCTATGTAATTATCTTCCATGCAAAAATATAGATATTTTCTTCCTCTAGCATTTTACTTTTTATACCTCTGCCAGATTCTGAACTATCATACTAAACTTGAACTTTGTGCATGAGCTTAACATTCGTATATACACACTCTCTTGCAGATATGTATCTTTGAATATTCTTTTGGTCTTTTTATTATTTAGTGAATTTTATTTTATTTAGTGGAAAACCTGTATACCTAATGGGATTTTTATGCTGGCCCATTGCCTCAAACTGCGTTGTTCTGCTTTCTTTTATTTCTAATTTATGTTAACCTCTCCTGTTTTTCAGAGATTATTTAAAAGCCCATTTAATTCTGTCCTCTTTTCTCTCCTTATTATCTCCTCTCTGGCTTCTCATTTATCTTTATTGAGCCATGTATATAGTTACTTCCCTACTTTTCTGTCTTGTATGTATTTCTTTCATCTTTTTGTAATCTGGCTTTTTTGTCTTCTATTTTATTTAGGAAATGTCATTTGGCAATCTTAGCTGTCAGTGTTTTCTTCATACGACTTACTTGTAATTTCTTTCTTTTTTTTTTTGTTTTAAGTGCTCACCTTGTTAATGTCTCTTTACTTTTCAACTTCTTTTCTGTTTTTCATGAATTTTTTTTCTCCTAATTACTCTTCTTTAGTATTTAGTATTTCTTTCTACACGTGATACTGTCCTTTCTTCACTTGTGTATCTTTTTTTTTTTTTTTTTAAGATTTATTTGAAAGAGCGCACAGGTGGAGAGGTGGGGCAGAGGGAGAAGCAGCCTCCCCACTGAGCAGGGAACTCTACCTGGGACTTAATCCCAGGATGATCTGAGCTGAAGGCAGATGCTTAACTGACTGAGCCACCCAGTGGCCCCACTTGCGTATCTTTTATCTCTTATCTCCTCTGGGCACTCATGTCACATTGTGTTGGAGGAGCCTTTGATTACAGAATTTCTCAGAAGTCTCAGTGGTTGCAGAGCACTTGAGTGGCTCGGCTCAGTAGGTTAAGCATTGGACTTCTGGTTTCGGCTTAGGTCATGATGCTCAGGGTCCTCAAATTGAACCCCCCCCGCCATGCAGCTCCATGCTCAGTAGGGAGTTTGCTTCAGCTTCTCTTTCCTCCGTCAGCCCCTCCCCTCCCCCTTCTTACATGTTTGTGTGCTCATTCTCTTTCTCTCTCTCAAATAAATTTTAAAAATCTTAGCAATCTCAGTGATCAAACTTTTGTGCATTTGGCTCCTTTTTTTTCCTGTTAATGTATACAAAAGTCCTGTGCTTCAATGAAAATGGGTGTTTATCCCACTTCTGGGCAAAACATGGGTTTTTAGGCTCTGCATCTGTGTTTACCTCCTCTCATTGCCCAGAGTGGCTTTCATCCAAGCAGTAGTGATCTTTTAAGGCCCATTTCAAATCTTGCATGTTGTGAAGCCTTTCCTGCACATCTCCTTTTTGAGAGGCTTATGTATCATTTATTCTCTGCTACTTACTGCCTCTTGTCATTTGCCCTTTCTTCCCAGCTAGACTGGGTACCAGACTTGGGTATGGGTCTCATGTTTGTTTATATTTTCATCTCTTAGTGTAATGTTCTTGCATTACATTTTAGAATAATTTTAATAAACTTGTTAGTTGAAAGTGGTTCTGAAACTTGCCAAATTCTCAAAGTATGGAGCATGCTATAGGAACCCTTCTTTGACCATACATCCTGGCTTATAATTATTAGTAGCATTTTTTTCACTTTCAGAAATTTCCCAGTCAGTATGCTAAGTCATCTTACTCTGGTGCTATATGTGGGCAGTGCTCTGGTTTGGCTTGGTGAATTAAGATTCTCATAATCAGGGGCACCTGAGTGGCTCAGTGGGTTAATCCCCTCTGCCTTTGGCTCAGGTCATGATCCCAGGGTCCTAGGATCGAGCCCCACATCGGGCTCCCTGCTCAGCGGGGAACCTGCTTCCCCCTCTCTCTCTGCCTGCCTCTCTGCCTGCTTGTGACCTCTCTCTCTCTCTCATTCTGTGTCAAATAAATTAAAAAAAAAAAAAAAAAGATTCTCATAATCAGTTATCCAGAGCAGAGATTCTGATTTAGTAGTTTTAAGAGTGGCCTGAGAATGTGCATTTTAAGGGCATGTCTTAGGATTCAGATACTGGTGGCCCTCTAATAATTTTTGGAGAACTAGCACTCTTGAGACTCAAGGTCTTTGTTGGGATAGGCCTAGTGGGGAAGGGGCAGAGGAGATAATAAAATGCCATTTATTTTCGGTAGAGAAGAACAGTTAAGCTCATGTTTTTTACTTGATTGTAATGGCTAGATATTTTAAGCATCACCTATACTTTGAATGCTGGTATCATAATACAAAAGTATTAGTAAAAGTGTGTGTGGGATGAGTCTACAAAACCTAAAGGCTTTGTGTGTGTATGTAACTAATGACTTAATTGAGGACATGAAATTTTAGTGCAAACAGCTGAAAATAGAAGTAAATCAGTACTTAGTAGATGCAACTTTGGAGGAAGATGGCTGAGCTAATTATGCCAGAGACATCTCTAAATCTCATTCATTTGTTTCTATTTAAAAAAACAAAATGAAACAATGTCAACAGCAGTGTCTTCAGGTTATTAACAGAAGTTGATTCAGTCAAAAACATCAATTAGATTATTTGTAGAATAACTTTAAAAATCTTATACTTCTGCTAAATAGTTTTCTCTGTAGATTTATGGATGTGTTAAACTTCTAAGCGATATTTTCTTATCTGTTATTCTAGAGCATAGATATTTTCTTATCTTATATTCCAGAAATGAAAAACTACCTTAAACATGTTTCGAGGCAAGTATAGTCTAAATCCCCAAGCATAACCCCAACACTGCCGAACATGACAGTTCTATAATCTCACTGAAGACCAGCAGTATTAAAATTGTAAAAACAAGTAGAATTCATTTATTAGACTATTAAGCCTACTATCAAAGGATGTCTGTTAGAAGACCGTGTAGAGTGGCCGTTTCTAGTCCTGTGACATAGTACTTACCATAGGCCACAGAAGAAAATTACGGAGCATTTTGAGATGTAGAATACAAAATAAAAGCATTTGGTATATTTTAACCCATTCGTCATTTATGGACATGTGGGTCATTTCTAGCATTTGGCTGCTGTGAATGGTGCTGCTATGAACATTTGTGTAAAAGCATTTGTTTGAATAACTGTTTTCGGTTCTTTGGGGGTATATTTCTAGGAGTGGAATTGCTGTGTCATGTGGTAGTTCTCTGTTTAACTTTTTGAGAAACTGCCAAATCGCTTTGTGCAATGCTGTATATAGCATTTTAATTTCCCACCAATAAATGTATGAGGGGTCCAATTTCTTTATACCCTTATCACACCTATTTTCTGGCTTTTGACTATAAGCATCCTAGTCAGTGTGAAGTGGTATCTCCTTGTGGTTCATATTTGCATTTGCCTCGTCACTTGTAATACTGTGCGTCATTTGGTATATTTTAACTGACTCCCAATTTAAACATGGAAGTAGAATTTTCCCTTAAAATAATAAAATATACTTTCCTTTTTTTTTTTTTTTTTTTTTTTTAGTATGTAAAATATACTTTTCTTTGAAAAAGCCAATATTTTGCTTATTGAAAATACTGTGAACAGTTCTTTTAAATTTGTGGGGAGAAAAGCCAGGGATGCTCCTCCCATTGTGGTTATATAATAACTGTGACTATAATATAAAGAACAGAGAACAAAGACTGTAAATATTGGGAAGGCAGAGGCAGACAGAACCTCCCCACTATCCCCCAAATGTCTTTTTTAATATATCTAATATATCCAAATATATTTAATATATCTAAGAACTCCAACTGACTAGACAAATAGAAGTTCAAGTCCCAGCTCCACAAGGTAACTGTGAGATTTTTAGCAAGTTACTTAATTTCCCTCTCATAAATGTGGATAATAATCCTGTTTCATCTGTCTTTTACTGTGTTTAATTGTATACCTGGAGTATGTTACACGTAATATTAAATAGCAGTTGTTATATGGAAAAATAAATCAGCAAGTTTATGAAAGAGGATTTTGAAAATAAGGTATTAGAGTCATTATGTATAAAGACTTACGAAATAGGGAGCCTGGATGGCTCAGTGGGTTAAGCCTTTGCCTTTGGCTCAGGTCATGATCTCAGGGTCCTGGGATCAAGGCCCACATCCGGCTCTCAGCTCAGCAGGGAACCTGCTTCCCCCTCTCTTTCTGCCTTCCTCTCTACCTACTTGTGACTTCTCTCTGTCAAATAAATAAATATTCTTAAAAAAAATAAATAAAGACTAACGGAATAATTCTAGTTCACAAAGAGCCAGTGATGAGTGGGATAAAGTTTAAAAAAAATACGATAACTATGGTAATTGACTTACTCTGTGGTAAGACTAGGAATTCTGTGTTAGGGAACCATCTTTGGCATTTTTATTGTCAGCATTTAGCACAGTTTCTGGCACACCGACGATATATTATCTGTGTTTTAAAGTTTTGCTGAATAGATTCATATTGAGACTTAGTATATTAAACTAATACTTTTAAAAATACTCTGTTAAAGTGACTTTCCAAAACATGGGGTTAAGATTACTTGTTATGTGAAATTGGAATAAACAAATAATGTTTTAAAAATTTGTTAATCGCAACTGTTATAATATAAGCTCCAGATGGATGAAATTCTTAAGTATATTGTAAAAAGTCGAACTGTTGGAAACCTTTGGGAAATGGGCATCTGTACCGCTGGTTGTTCTGGAACATCCACATCGAATGACTGCAGGGGGTATCATTTATACTATAGTCTGTTGAGCATAGCATAGAGTGTAGTAGATGGGGCACCCTGGAGCTGTGCAGTATGGTGGCTGTGATCAGACCTGAAAATTAACTTTAATTTTTAATCCATAAGCAAAATCATAAAGGAGGTGATTGAAATTCTAATATATATGTGTAAAAGTAAGCTCTTGTGCTATGAAAAGAACAAAATTTAAACACAGGAAAAATATTCGCAGCAGCATTGCAAAGAATATGTATTATAAGGCACTTATATCAATAATAAAAATATCAAGATTCATAATGACTAGATGAAGGATATGAATTCACACAAGCTCTTAGAGAGGCACAAACTGGAAACAACATGAGAGGAGTGGGTAACACTACTTGGACTGCTTCAAAAACCTTTGAAAGTTATGAACCAGCTCTTCAGAAAAATACTTGCCCATAACATTTCAGGAAGTTTAGGGGACCACAAAGTTCTTTCTGAGTTCTGGAGTTTTATAAATAATGATTACATTTAATGTCCATTAGTGCAAAGAAACAAAGTAAAATATGTCTGTCATTTATTCAAGAAAGATAGGTGGGAGAGAAATAACTAGATCGCCTCCAGAAAATTGAGAGCTTGCGTGTTGAAAGTAGAATTTAAGGAGCTTCCTTAAATACCCATAAATAAAATTATGTTTTGCCTTGAGTTCTGGAAATCCACCTGATGAATGTGTAAGGAAACAAGACGTGGAAATAGAACAAAGGAGATGATTTGGAGACAGGGTAGGTTGAGAGAATACCTCAAATACAATGGGAGGAATAGGCAGAGAAGTAGAAAAAAGGCCAAAAGTAGCCTGATGGGTCCTCTCACAACTGAAGGTAAGCATCCTGACATGAAGGGCAGTAGGAAGTCTTTGGAGGGTATTGAAATAGGAGTTGGGATTTAGAAGTAATGGATTAGGGTGCCTGGGTGGCTCAGTGGGTTAAGCCTCTGCTTTCGGCTTGGGTTATGATCTCAGAGTCCTGGGATCGAGGCCCGCATCGTGCTCTCTGCTCAGCAGGGAGCCTGCTTCCCCCTCTCTCTCTGCCTGCCTCTCTGCCTACTTCTGATCTCTCTCTCTGTCCAATAAATAAATAAAATCTTTAAAAACAAAAAAAGAAGTAGCAGATTAGCCTGCAACTTGAATTGTGGTGGTTAAACAGACTTGGGTAACTCATTGACAAATGGATGATTCTGGGGAAAGAATGGTCCAGACGCAGTTCAACTTGAAATCTGTTAAAAAATACTCTCTTCAAATAGGGATAAGGAGATTTTATAATTTTATTTTTTTAATCCTATTAATCCTCCCGTAAGACAGTGCTCTCCTCACTATGAAATATTTAGTGGCTAAAGAAAAAGATGTGATGCTTGTCCATGTCTGTGTTTTAGTAATGGAAGTTTACAAGGAAGTTGTGCTTTTCTAGTTGTTACACATGAAGATTCCAAGGCCTGAATATCATAAACAACAGGCAATACAGTGGAAGCCCAGAAGTGTATGTGGCCTTCTACACCTCACTTGCAGATGGAATTCTAGGAAGTAGGTCGACCTATGGTTGGCCTACTACCTACCTCTTGGAATGGATTCATTTTCATGGATTTGTTTTAATGAAAATGTGTATAAGTTATTGGCTGCATGATAAAAACACTAGTTTGGGGGCGCCTGGGTGGCTCAGTGGGTTAAAGCCTCTGCCTTCAGCTCAGGTCATGGTCCCAGGGTCCTGGGATCGAGCCCCGCATCGGGCTCTCTGCTCAGCAAGGAGCCTGCTTTCCTTCCTCTCTCTCTGCCTGCCTCTCTGCCTACCTGTGCTCTCTGTCTGTCAAATAAATAAAATCTTTAAAAAAAAAAAACACTAGTTTGCTAGTCAGAGCATAATGTTCTCTGTTCTGTTTTCAAGTGTAATCTGTATCATATATTAATATGTTTATTTCATATTCACCGCTTTTAGCAAGGCGTGCTAAGTGGTTGTGTGAAAAATGTGTGGATGGAGTATAGGAAATGTAGATTGTGTAAAGCAGCAGGTACTTACCTCTTTTTGTTGTTGAAAACAAATTTAGGAAGGATTACAAAAGAAAATTTTCTAAACTCTTAAGTTCAGGTGGCATTATTTAAAATAGTGCTATTTAATAAAAATATAATGCATGCCACCTATGTAACTTTTTCCCTAATAGCTACATTAAAAATTAAGAAATCTATGAAATTAATTTTTAATATTTTTATTAATTCAAATAACCAAAATTATTATTTCAACATGTAATCAACATGAAATTATTGATGAGCTATTTTTTTTTTAAAGATTTTATTTATTTATTTGACAGAGAGATCACAAGTAGGCAGAGAGGCAGGCAGAGAGAGGAGGAAGCAGGCTTCCCGCCGAGCAGAGAGCCCGACGTGGGACTTGATCCCAGGACCCTGAGATCATGACCCGAGCCAAAGGCAGAGGCTTAACCCACTGAGCTACCCAGGCACCCTTGATGAGCTATTTTAACTTTGTTTTGGTACGATGTTATGAAATCTGGTGTACATTTTACACTTATAACATACTTTGATTCACACCAGCTACTCTGTAAGTGCTTAATATTAAGCACAGGTAACTAGGAGCTACTGTATTGGACAGCATGAATTTATTAGAATGTTTGCCCTGTGTCCTTCCACATACTATGGATTAACTTGTTACCCCCTTTACCTCTTTTTATTGTGCATAGATATCAAAAACTGGGGCACGCCCCTGTTTGTAAAAACAAGGTTTATAATCCTTTTTGGCTAGAGGTAATTAGATGTGAAAGGTCCAAAAGTTCAACAGTCAGTACTGAAATGCAGGCTGTTTTCTAAAGGATTTTGTTTTGAAACATATGTCTCTCTGCCAATGCTTCTTCATTATTGGTATCTTATGGTAGTATGTGCATAAATGAGAGGGAGTCTCTCTGTTCTTTTTTTATTGGTTTCATTGGTTTTATAAGCTGAAATGTCATTTGTTGTGAGTTTGATTTTTTTTTTGAAGTAACACTTTCTCAACAAACATGAGCTAACATATTTTAAATGTTCTATCCTTGTTAGAGATAATCTTGCCATTAACAATACTCATATTTCAGACAACCTGTAATGAGCAGATTTAGTCGTCTCACTCTGAACTTCTTTAATTTTTGTAAATAGTTTTAATTGAAATGATTTATGTCTTTCTAAGAACTTACTTCTAGGAGGGATAACATTGCTTCAGGACTTAAAGTTGACTTAATCTAACTATAGTTTGTTGGACTTTATTTGATAAAGTTTAAATAAGATAGAGTTCCATTTTTTGGATTGTGGTTTCTATTTACTACCCGAATGCCATAAGGCAATTTACTGTTTTTGAACACTAAATTTTAATATTAGAAACTTTTCACGTAATACCTAATAGAACCAAACTGTATTTTCCAAGATGTTTAGCCTTGTGCATTTTTATTGCCATCTACTTTTTTTTGTCTGTGTTGAATTATGACAAGTGTTAGTTAATTGCAGCTGTGCATGCCCATTTGAAACAGTAGCTATCACTTATTGACTATGCTTAGGTAATTTTGTCACATAATTTACATATATTATTCTTCAGTTCTTTCCAGGAGGTATTATCATCTTTTAGAAATAAGAATAAATCTTTGAGGGATTATGTAACTTGTCTGAAGACATACTAATTAATGATGGAAACAAGATTCAAACTCAGAGTCTGTCTGATCCCAGAGGTTATGCTTTTCTTCACACTGTCTTGATGCTCTCATGATATCAGGTGTTTGTGGGCAGGGTAGGAGGTGAAGAGTAAGGATAATCAGTTTGGACTGTACTCTGTGACAAGGAAACTTGTCAGTTTATGTTTATGTTGTATGCACATGCGTAGAGCTTGTTTCTTTTTAAAGAGGTGAAGGTGGTATAATCTACTATGAAAAAAAAGTAATGTATATTACATAGTAAGTGATAAGCAAGACCATTGTTGCTTCTTGGCCTTTTGCCAAACTTAGTTTTAAAGGCTAGTGTTTGTATGTTAAATCTTAAGGGAGACTCATATAGAATATGTTTTGAAAGAATTTTAACTAAAACCCAAGGACTTCTATTTGCATATACTTACTTGCATTTTGGCAGCCTATAAGCCAAACTCAGCACTGTTTATGAGTTATTTTTAAATATTGACTTTGAATGCATGTATCAAGACTCATTTGGTTGCATTAGTAGAAAACTCAAAACAAACTAGCTTAAGAAGAACATGTTTGTTGGCATAACTGAATAATGGCACAACTAAAAAAGTTGTTTCACATAACTGAAAAGCTCAGGGGAGAGTTGGCCATTAGGTATGTCATCAGCATCTGCTAGCTCTGCTTCCATTTAGTTGACTCCATCATGAGACAGGTTTTCTTGTTGTGATGACAGGATAACTGCTGGTGTCACCCAGCTACATCCTTTAGGCTCAGATGCAATATGAAAATATTGTGAGAATCCTGGCTCCAGTATTTTCATCAGAAGTCTAATTGCATCTTATTAACACTAATTGGATTCACCATTGAATCAGTCACAATGGGGTGAGTGGAGTGGAGTGAAGGGTTCTGTACATGTGGTTCATGCCTAGGTGACTGCTCTGTCCCTGAGATTGGGGTAGCATCAATTCCACTGGAGGGGTGTGTAGGTGCCGAGAAGGGCTGCAGATGTGAAATGAGTTACCGCAGGTCAAGCGTGTAGAGCTGAATAGCAAATGCAGTATGCATCTCTTTTGGGGTGGCAGGCATTTTCTGTTTCACCATAGTCCTCACTCTTCCCAGTATACCGGCTTACATAACTAATACGCATTAGCACTTTAGAGCATTTGAGTTTGATTCCCCTGGCTTATAGCTTCCCATTACAAGGACTGTTGGAGAACTTGTGGTTATATAAATGTGTATTTTCCTCAATTTAACAGATTTCTTTTTATAGTTTTAATCTTTGGATATCTGTGTCTTAGATGTTCTCATAAGTATATTTGTTTGAGTTGTGAAGCAGCAAAGATGTTTATAGGCATACCTCTGAGATTTTGGGGGTGGGGGTTCAGTTCCAGACTCTTGCAATAAAGTAAATATCACAAGAAGTGGGCCAAATGAATGTTTTGGTTTCCCAGTGCATATAAAAGTTCTGTTTGCACTATTGCGGCAGTCTATTGTGTGCAGTATCATATTAAAATGTCATACCTTAATTTAAAAATGCCTTATTGCTGGGGCGCCTGGGTGGCTCAGTGGGTTAAAGCCTCTGCCTTCGGCTCAGGTCATGATCCCAGGGTCCTGGGATCGAGCCCCACGTCCGGCTCTGCTCCGCAGGGAGCCTGCTTCCTCCTCTCTCTCTGCCTGCCTCTCTGCCTAGTTGTGATTTCTCTCTGTCAAATAAATAAAATATTTTAAAAAAATGCCTTATTGCTTAAAAACCCTAATTATCTATATACGCTTTAAGCAAGCCCTAATCTTTTTGCTGCTGGTGGGTCTTGACTTGATGTTGATGAGTACTGACTGATCTGGGTGATGGTTGATGAGGGTAGGGGTAGCCATGGTAGTTTCTTAAAGACAGACAATAATGAAGTTTGCCACATCGATTGACTCTCTTTCACAAGCATTTTCTGTGTAGCATGTGATGCTGTTTGATAGCATTGTACCCAGAGCAGAACTTCTTTCAAAGTTAGAGTCAGTTTTCTTAAACCTTGACTCTGCTTTATCAACTAAGTTTATGTAATACTTTAAACCTCCTGTTTTTTTCACAATCTTCGCAGCATCTTCACCAGGAGTAAATTCCATCTCAAGAAATCACTTTGCTCAACCATAAGAAGCAACTCCTCATCCCCTCAGCTTTTACCATGAGATTGCAGCAATTCAGTCACGTCTTCAGGCTCCATTTCTAATTCTTTTTGCTGTTTTTACCACATCTCCAGTTAACTTCCTCTGTTGAAATCTTGAACCCTTCAGGGTTATCAATGATGATTGGAATCAACATCCAAACTCCTGTTAATGTTGATATTTTGACCTCGTCCCATGAGTCACGGCAGTTAGAATGGTGAATCCTCTCTAGGAGGTTTTCAATTTACTTTGTCCAGATCCATCAGAGGAATCTCTTTCTATAGCAACCTATAGCCTTACAGAAGGTATTTCTTAAATAATAAGACCTGAAATTTGAAATGACTCTTTGATCCATGGGCTGCAGAATGGATGTTGAGTTAGCAGCCATGGAAACACATTAATCTCATTGTACATCTCCAGCAGAGCTCTTGTGTGACCAAGTGCATTGTCAATGAGCAGTAATATTTTAGAAAAGAATCTTTTTTTTTCTGAGCAATAGGTCCCAACAGTGGGCTTAAAATATTTAGTAAACCATGTTGTAAACAGATGTGCTGTTATCTAGACTTTGTTATTTCATTTACAGAGCACAGACACGGTATATTTAGCAAAATTCTTTAGAGCTCTAGGATTTTCTGAATGATAAATGAGCCCTGGCTTCAACTTAAGGTCACCAGCTGAGTTAACCCCTAACAAGAGAGTCAGCCTTTGAAATTTTGAAGCCAGGCATTGACTTCTCCTCTCTAGCTATGAAGGTACTAGATGGCATCATTTTACAATAGAAGGCTGTTTGATCTACATTGAAAATCTGTTCTTTACTGTAGCCACTGTCATTAATTACTTTAGCTACATGTTCTCATTTTCTTTAATTATCCTAGCTGCATCTTCTGGATAACAGGCTGCAACTTCTACATCAGCACTTGCTGACTCGCTTTCTACTTTTATCTAAGAGGGACAGCTTCTGTCCTTGAACCTCATGAACCACATCTGCTAGCTTCAGACTTTTCTCTTGCAGCTTCCTCACCTCTCTCAGCCTTCATAGAATTGAAGAGAGTGAGGGCCTTGCTCTAGATTAGGCTTTGACTTTCGGGAATGTTGTAGCTGTTTTGATCTTTTGTCCGGACCACAAAATCTTTATCCATATAAGCAGTAAGACTGTTTGCACTTAGTTATCATTAGTGTGTTTACTAGAGTAGTGAGAAACCTGTGACTCTTCCTTTCACCTGGGCACTTAGAGGCCAGTGTAGCATTATTAACTGGCCTAATTTCAGTATTGTTGTGTCCCAGGGAATAGGACGGCCTGAGGAGAGGGAGAGACAGGGGAATGGTCACTAGAGCAGTCAAAACACACAACATTTATTAAGTTCCTCGTATTATGGATGCTCTTTGTGGTGTCCCCAAATAATTACAGTAGTGACATCAAAATCTCTGATTACAGATCACTATAATAAATATAATAATAATGAAAAAAGTTGAAATAGTACAAGAATTACCAAAATGTAGCTCAAAGACACAATGTAAGCAGATGCTGTCGGAAAAACGGCCCTGACAGACCTCTTGAGGCAGGGTTACCACAAACCTTCAATTTTGTAAAAACACAGCATCTGTGAAGCACAATAAAGTGAAGTGCAGTAAAGCAAAGCACAATGAACTGAGGTATGCCTGTGTGAGGAGTTAAATAAATTAGTTTTTTAGAGTGAATTTGCCAAGACAAGTTTACTTGTTGGTTACATCTCAGCTGGATGTCTTGTTTTGGCTTCTGGCAAGTTTTTAGAAGAGCCTGTAGCCAGAGTGGGTTTGTATGTATAGTTACATCTAACCAAGAGCTACTGATCTAAACACCCAGTGGATGGGCTGAGGGTCAGGTGGCTGTCATAGCTGGAATGGAGAGGGTCCAGGCCTAGATCTTCTGTAGGAACAAAATCAGGAGACATTTCCAGAGTGCTTCACTCTGAGTACAAGCCTGAACTGAAGAGGGTAGAGAGGCACAAATCTGTACTACTATTTGGGATTTGTGTCAACAGAATGACATTAACAGAGTGGGAGCTCGAATTGAGCACAACTAATGAGAAAAAATTTCTCCAACAAGATTCTCATGAACTGGCTTTTGATTCAGAGGCTTAGGGTTTGCTCATATGCATGTCTTTACTTGTTTTAAAAGCACACCTCTGTAGTATCTCTGTTTACTCTATCCATATAAATTGTGATTTCAGATTTTGTCGACTTCCACTCTTTCCCTTCTGTGGAAAGCTAATACTTTTGGGTCTAGAGAGGCCAGATAAAATACAGTACACCTCATTTAAGCTGAATTTCAAGTAAATAACAAATAACGTGTTAGTATAAGTATGTCCCAAATAGACACAGGATATATTTATGCTAAATATTCTTTGTTTATCTTAAATTTCAAATTTACCTGTTATTCTTTGTTTTTCTTTAATTAAACTTTTTATCTTGAAATAATTGTAGATTTATGTACAGGTGTAAGAAGTAATTCACAGAGATCATCCCATATTTTTATTTGCTAAACTCTGTCTGGGTCTTTTCATCGTAAGGTAACCCAACCTCAAAACGATTGTGCTTTGCAAAAAATAAATACCTGTTAGAAACCTTTTGGGGCCCTCTAACACTTCAGGGGAGACTGATATTTGAACGAATACTCTCTGAGGAAAGATACTACCAAAAGTACTTAAACACTTATAAATTTCAGAATAAAATTACTTTAAAAGCCATGCGGGGTTTAGGATGCTCTGTGATTCGATCTCCTTTCTAGCAAGATGTAATACATTGGAAATATTATGTAACCATGAACTAATGTAGCTTGTGGCATCCCTGAGCATGTAATATTTTGAGCCAGACTCAGGTCTCTTTCATCCCTTAGTCTTTCAAAGTTGTTCCAACTCTCTTGACCCAGATTTGTAAGGGTTATAATCCTATCTTTTCCTGCAGTTCGTGGTGATTTCAGGCTGGAATTATAATTTGAATAAGTCAGATCCTCTCTGCCAACCACTCCTTTGAATAAGATGAGAAAAAGAAAAGAAGTGATCCTTGAGGTTTTCAGAGCTGTTGAGTCAAAGTAGAACAGCTTGCTTCCTTATCCTTTTCCTCATCTGGACAGTGGGTGGTAGGGCCTAGGAAGAAACATGGCCAGTTTGTTTCCCACACAGCAAGTTAGTCTGTTGCAGCTGTTACTCTCCATTGGTAAACGGACCTGGTTAGTACTTTTTTTTGTTTTACTAAGCAAGTAAACTAAACTGGGAAAAGAAGAGGAAGTGGAACTAAGTAAAACTGAATTAAGTAAAAATTGATTATCTCTTTTTTCCTTTATGCTTGGAAATAACCTGGGTGAATAGCTATAGAACATTATTTTCTAATGGGGAGGTGGAAATTGGAGCTGCATTTAATTAGGCCATCAGACCTTCCATTGGATCAGTTTTGGTCTCCAGCTTTACTTCCTCTGGAGGAGCACCGCATCTAGTATTCTTTCTGCCACTGCTCACTGGATGTCAAGACAGTGAATGGAGGCCAGTAGAGCAGGTGGTTAGTGCTGGAGGGCTTTGTCTATACCGATGTTATCCAAAAGAACTTTCTACAATGGTAGCAGAGTTTGGTATCTGCCATATGTGGGAATTGAGCACTTCAAATGTGGCTAGTACCATTAAATAACTGAATTTGTAATTTAATTTTACTTATTTAAACATGTATTAACTGCATGTGGCTAGTGGCTGTCATACTGTGAATGGAGTCTGGAACCTGTATCAAGACTTCTGCAGGTATGAAAACTTCATTTTGTGCTTATACCCCAAGCATACACTGAAAATAAAATCATATAATAACTACAGTATTTTGTATTCTGAATATTCTGTAACCTGGCCTTTTAAAAATTTATTTTATTTATTTATTTTTTAAAGATTTTATTTATTTGACATAGAGAGATCACAAGTAGGCAGAGAGGCAGGCCGGGTGGGGGTGGTGAGGGGAAGCAGGCCCCTTGCTGAGCAGAGAGCAGGATGCAGGGCTGGATTCCAGGGCCCTGAGACCATGACCCAAGCTGAAGGCAGAGGCTTAACCCACTGAGCCACCCAGGCACCCCATGTAACCTGGCTTTTTTAAAAGTAGGACTTGACAGATATCAAGATAATCCATTTAAGCTTTTGCCTTAGTGATGAAATAACCAGTTATGACATCATGGGGTCTCTACAGTACAAACAAATATGATTGCCATGTCAGCCAAGCAGTTGTTTTGCATAAATGCATAACCTAAGGTTTGGCTGGACACTTTGCAAATAATTCTGTTAATATTCACTGAATAATTACTATATGCCAGGCATTGTTGCAAGTCTGTAGCAGTCTTATGAATGTTATTTTCACTTTGAAATGAGAAAACAGGTACAGGGAGTTAAAGTAATTACCTAATATCATATTATTGGTAAAAGGGGTACTAGGATTTGAACTCAGGTTCCTGAGTTCATGCTTTTAACTGCTGCACTGGACTGGTCTAGCAAGTTGTTGAAGTGGCTGTGGACATTTTGTTTGTATGCACAGAAGTTGACTCCAGTGGTGGAAAAGGCATTCTTTGTTCCAGCTAAGGTCCAGGGATATATATTACAGCCCTGATTGCGTAATGCCTAAGCCATTGAGAGCAGTTTTATAGGCACCCTGGATTCTAGCAGTGATATATTGGACCTGGCTCTGACACAGTGGACGGTGATAAAGGGAGGGTAATGGAGACTGAAGGGAATTCCTCAGTGGCTTTAGACTGGGCAAAGGGCATACTGTAAGTGGGTCAGACAGCGCTGGACATGCTTAAGGCAGGTCAGCTTTTTAAAAAAAGCAAACATTAAACAGTTACTGAGAGGTGATGGTTTAATTTCTTGAGATCTAAGTTCGAAATAATCGATAGATTATGGCCATGATTGTCCCTGGTAGTCTTTGACAAAGTCAGTCAGTCTCGTATTATTCTTTCCTCATCAGACTGGGCTTTAATTTCTTTTTAACAGAATAACATTGGGTCTTGATGCATTAAATACTTTAGGAATGCTAAAGATGATTATCCTAAAACAGCGTATTTTATACTATTTGCATAAAATAGCAAAAAGGCAAAGGATGTAGTTATTTTTGTAAGCCAACTGACATTTTGTCACCTGCCTGCCCCTTTTAAAAGAATATCCTGACTAATCCCTGATTGTCTTCAGTAATGGTTAACTTAATGCCAGTGTGATGTTTTTCCTGGCCATGTAATATTTTTGATGTTGAGAGATTGGGCATGTTACAGAACAAAAGTAAATGACTTTTTTTCATTATCTATAAATTACTAAATTGTCATACTTGTTTGTTGTAGTGTATAGACCTGCTTAGAGTCAGTGAACAAATATAATTTTCTTCCTTTCAGTATTTATTTTCTTCTTAAGTGCCTGTTGTAAAAATTTCTTATGCCTCCTCTACTCTAAAGTACATGCTAATACTAATTCCTTCAAGAAATGTACAAAGCACTGTTTTAAGATTTTGTTGATAATCTAGAATTTCAAGGTGATATTAAAAGCACATTGACACTTAGCTACTTTATAAATTTTTCTTCTCATAAAGGTACAGTCTATTATTATTTTTCTTGATTAACCATTCCAGTTTAATACATTTGTTTATTCTTCATTAATTGTCCTCCAATATATGTATATTTTGATACTGTAAATGCTGTTACTATTTCCTATTCTAGCCAGATATGTGGTTGTAATAAGATCCCGGTCACATCCTTTTTTTTTTTTTTTTTTTAAAAGATTTTATTTATTTATTTGACAGAGAAAAAGATAGTGAGAACAGGAACACAAGCAGGAGGAGTGGGAGAGGGAGAAGCAAGCTTCCTGCTGAGCAGGGAGCCCCATGTGGGGCTAGATAGATCCCAGGACCCCGGCATCAGGACCTGAGCCTGAGGCACACACTTAACAACTGAGCCACCCAGGTGCCCTCATCCTTTTTTTTTAAAAAAATCAAAACCAGAAACACTTCCCGGACTGTGGTAATGTTTTACAAATTAGAAACAGAGTAAGAATAAAGGTGCCCAGAGTTATTACCTCTGCTGTAGTACTGGTGTAATAATTAGAAGATAACCTATTTGTGGTAGGTAGACTGTATTCTTTTGCATTACTGTGTGTCTCTGTATGGTTCCTGTGTTCATTCAGAGAAATCAGTAAGTAGTAGGTGCAGTTTCAGGTATGTTAGAACTGGTTGTTAACATGTTATGGAACTACTGTTTCTTGTAATATTGGAGGGTTCTTTTTTGAGGTGGTTGCTTTTAACTGATTCCTTTTTAAAATAAGAGTAGTGGTTGATTTTCTTAGCTGTAGAAGTCAAAGGGGTAGTCATGTATTCAGTTTGCCTCTCTGCCTTAATCTTTTTAGGTGCTCTTTAATAGAAAGGGAGGTTTTTTTTGTTTTTGTTTTTGTTTTTGTTTGCAGATACTATGCAGGTTTTTAATATTTCTGTAAGACTGAAAATTCTCCTTGCCATGGTATAATAGTTCTAGTAGGATTGGCATTGTTTTGGTTAGATTTTGGCAATTGTTTTGTAGCTGCCAAAAACAGATTCAGAAGTTACATGTGAAGTTGGTTTTACAGTTAGATATAAAAGGAAAGCAGTAGCGAGTAGAATTTCTCTCAATATCATATTATACTTTCCCTTTCTTGTATTTGGATAAACAACATTTTCTAGTGGGACTTCAGAATAACTAAAACAGCCTTTGACATTAAGGAAAAAAATCTTTTTTGATAAAAAGAAGTATGATGTTTTAGATTATTGAAAATATATGCCTCCTGCTGGTAGTTGGTGTTACATCCTCTTCTTTTTTGCCTTTTATTCTTACATGGATGTGCTTACTGGCAATATTCAAGTATGTCTCAGACTTTTATGTGTGTTTTGAGTACCTCTACAAAAATGAACCTACTCACTTCCTTATTAGTGAGTGTTGTGAGTTAAAATTTCCTACTTAAGACTTACTAGCTTTTAGCTGCCCATCATAGGACAGGCAGGACCATTATGGACTTAACCAACTATAAGCCCCTCGTTTTGTTAGTAAAATCAAGGAGTGACTTAGTGACTTGGCCACAAGATCTTGATTCATTTTAGATCAGAGCCAGAACAAAAGTCCAGATCTCTGGGCTCCAGTCCCGTGTAGTTTCTAGTGCTGTTCAAACAAAATTTTCTTTTAAAAAGATAATCCAGAGACAGCAAAGGAGCCATGATATAGAAGTGTCATTTCTAACTATATTGGCTGCCAGGTAATGTTCTTCCATTTTTCAGCTTTCATCTTAATGTCAGCATTGTATAAGCTATAACAGTTTAATCACTGAGATCCTCTGGTAAGTAGTGTTATAAAAATTGGATCATACCATTATTTATTGTTCTTATTTTAGCTTTTGAAATGAACAAACCATATGTCCTCCTTTTAACTGCTTTTAGGAAGAACAAATGATAAAGATTAATATTTTTTCTGGTTATTCCATTTCACTTTAAGGACAGTAATTTTTATTTTCTTTTAGATTAGATTTGAGTAAGGTGTGTTAGGCAAAGTGGACTCAACAGAATATATCATGTTTTCCTGTCACTTTTGTGTTTCTAGAATTAAACTCTCATTTTATGTGGAAAGGCAGCTCTGTTTTGCTTCCCTGCAAGGTATAGAGGACTCAGTTACTAGTTGGGAGCTGGAAAAATTAATTATTTACTTTTGAGAGAAAACATTGTGATTGGTCACTAGCTGCAGATTTGTTTTGCTCCCTGCCAAGTACGACATTTTTTAATAGTATGCATATTCCTTTTTTATTCAGCATTAGTGTTAGCAACACCAGTTAGATGAGTTTTAACAAATCTAGTATATATAAGTGTACGCTGTAAATTTGCAACATAGCTCAGACAAATTTTATTTTGTCTTAGTTGATAAAAAGTCAAGAGGGTTTATCATTTACACTTGTCATTTGAAATCAGTATTGTCTTATGATTTACATTATTTCTTAGGTAGTTTGCTGTATATTTTCGGTACCTTGCTAGACCTTAAAAATCAAACATGGTTAGGGGGTGTGTGTCTGTCTCTCTGTATGTATCTGTACACACATGCATACGTATGTGCATTTTCATGGATTCATGTCTGTGTGTGTAATTGATGTAAGTTATTTATACAACAACCAAACATTGTGAGATAAGCACACAGAAATTTAAGATTTAATGTCTCAAAATAATCTCTTTTTTATGCCTGCCTGAAGCCAGTTTGGAAGATCTAGATAGTAAAATGAGTGCAGTATATTTTATGTATACTAATACTTTGATAAACACACATGCAAACACACACCCCTCTTTCTATTTGTCATATTTTTATATATATTTATTTATTTGTAAGTCTTTGTTTTAAATTGAGGTATTTGATGGCATCACACATTAAAGGTTTATCATTATAACATTTATATTATTTAGAGATATTGGTAATTTAGAGATATTGGTAAACACTGACATTTTTCATTGAGTATTTGTGGAGTACTTACTATGCATTAGACATTACTTGGTGTCCAGCATGTAACAGTGAACAAATGAGGCTTTGTCTCAATGCATATTCTCTTCTATTTAGGAAGCCATATGCATTATTCTTGTTTAAATTGCAAATATGTTAAATGTAACAAAGAAAAAATACTAAATGTTATGATAGTGTACCAGAAGGTTGTGTTAATTAAATATTGCTACTCAATAAGTTGCCCCTAACTTAGTAGGCCAAAATATAGGAAACCATATTATCTTATACTTTGTATGAGTCAGGAATTTGGGACAGGATTAACTGAGTGATTCTGCTTCAAGATCTTCCACCACGTTGCCATCATGGTATCAGCAGGCTATAGTTATCTGCAGTCTTGATTAGATTAGAGGATCCATTTTCTCCATGGCTCACTCACATAGCTATTGGCAGGAGGTCTCAGTTCCTCACTGTTTGTTGGCAGGAAGCCTTAGTTTTTCGCCACATAAGCCTCTTCATAGGTTGCACAAATGTCTTCATAATATAGAGCTAACTGCCTCAGAAAAGCACTGGGGCAAGCATTCTGAGAGAGAGAGAGAGAGAGAGAGAGGACTGGTGGAAGCCTCCGTCCCTTTTGTGATCTAGCCTTGGAACTCATACAGCATCACTTCTGTATTCTGTTTATCAAGTTAGTTCTAGAGTCCCACCTAAATTCAAAAGAGGAGAGATAGACCATGCCTTTTTATGGGGAATGGCAAGATCCTAGAAAAGCATTTGCACCAAAGTATTGATGTGGTTATTTTTAGAAAATATTATCTGCTGTGGAAGGGAGAACAAGAGGAGATGTTAGCAGATCTGTTAACATGGCTTCAGGAGAGGTGGTTCAGGAGAACTGATGATGGTGCCAGGAGAGATGGAAAGAAGTGGAGACCTGTAGGGGAGATATGCCAGAAGATGGAAAGAAACTTGTGACTGGAAAGGTGTGTATAGTGAAGGAGATGGGATGGGAGGTATGACTCCCATGTTTCTGATAGGAGCAATCAAGTGAAGGTTGTGCTATATCTGGGTAGGGAAGCCTGGATAAAGGCCAAATTGTTGGTATGGAGTTTGGGTTTGGTTTTTGTTTTTAGTGGTTGTGGTTGTGGTGGGTTAAGTTACTGAGAAGATTCTTAGTTCATTTCTGAATAAACTGAGTTTGAGTTACATGAGAAACATTCAGTGGAAATGGAAAGTTGCTAGTCTAGCTCAGAGAAACAGTCTGGGCTGAACATAATTATGTGAGAATTTCAGGTATATAGATGGCAATTTTAGGTGTGTAGGTATTGATAAAGTTTACTTAGGTGAATGTAGACTGAGAAGATAAATTTTAAAAAGAGCTCTAAGGAATACCATCTTTTAATGGTTGATTAGAGGAGGGTAATCAGCAAGTGAGGCTGAGAAAGGGTGGCCTGAGAAGTAGGAGGAAAAACAAGAAGATATGTGTCAAAGAAACCTAAGGAGCATCATCTTTCAAGGGTGTATCAAAGTCAAGTAAATTGAGGATTGAATAATGTTTATTGGGTTTGGCTCTTGGAGGTGACTTTAGCAAAATTGTTTTTGAAGAATGTTTTGGTGAGAAAAAATTGGAATAGCATGAAAAGTTGGGTGGGAAAGAAGGCAATCGAGGTGCTAGGTGAGGCAACTCTTTAAGTTGAGTCACTGTTGGGAGAAGAGGGACTGAGGCCAGTAGCTGCAGAGGAAAAACAAGTACAGAGATTTTTTTATATGAAAATTTTCCTTATTTATTTATATATTTATTTATTTATTTATTATATTTTCATATAATTTTCATTTGTGATACTTTTATTTTATTTGGCAGAGAAAGGGAGAGAGAGCACAAGCAGGGGGGAGCAGGGAGCAAGAGGGAGAAGCAGGCTCCTGCTGAGCAGAGTCCAACATGAAGCTTGAACCCAGGACCCTGAGATCATGACCTGAGCTGAAAGCAGATGCCTTTTTTGTGTGTGTGAACAAGAGCAAAAAAAAATTCCTTTTTTAAAATGGAAGAAGCGGGCTTTTAAAACATCCTTTAAATGTTTAAGGATCAAGAGGGAGAGAAAAATCAGAGCAGAAGTATATATATGTTGTCAACTTAGTTTAAAGGGGCATACAAAAGGATACTTAAAAATTGAAATAAGGTATTTATGGAGCCACTCCTGCCTATGGCCACAGTTAGCCATTTTCAAAATCAGATTTTTACTTAGCTTTATTTTAGCATGTAGCTTGTATGTGTTCTTCACACACTAAATTTGGTTTTTTATTTGTTTGTTTGTTTCCAGTAAATCTGGAACATTTGTCAATAACTTCAGTATTTATTGAAATAAATCAGGAATAGATGATACTTTGTGGGCTTTTGCAATAAATATGAATAAAGGTAAAGGATTTTATTTTTTGGAAAACCAAGTTGTGAAGTAAATGATAAAGTATAATCTTGTGGAAACAAACTAGTGGCAGTGTTAAATGACGATGTCTGCATTGCTTGGAAAAATGAACAATTTCCATTAAAAGATAAAGGCAAAACTACTTTTTACTTTGAATTTATCATTTCAACAGGATAAGAACTGGTAAAAACAAGCTGCTTGGCTTAGGAAGTCCCCAAGAAATAACAGACATTTAAAAAACAGATGCTACAATTTCCATCAACAGTGAATGGTAACGAAAAATTGGCAAGTACTTAAAAGAATGCAAAGTAGTCTGAAATGGGTATAATCACTAAGCAATCACTTGGTCCTTGCCCCATGTACTAGAGATGAGACTTAGAGAAATTATAGCTAACTATATACTGTAAGAGCCCAGGTAGGAATTGGGTCCTCTTCTCACTCTGTTGAGAATGTTGTATAATACCATGCAGCATGTTAGAACTATGAAAATTGGATTGGGGTAATTGTCAGTGAAGATTAAAATATGTCTAATTAACCTAGTTTTATCAAGTTGCAGGAATTATTAGGAAGGTAAAAAATACCTGCATGCTGCCTGTGGCATTCATATGCAGGCTTTGAAATAAATGATAGTGAACTGTGTAACGGGTTTAGTGTTAGAGGAACTGAATTTTAATCCTCACTTTGCTACCAATTTAGCTGCACAAACCTGGGTAAGACCTATAAATTTTCTGTTTGTCAGTAAAATGGTGGAGTTGGAGACAGGGCTATGAAAAAACTCAAATTATTAAGCAGCATCTGTGTGACAAGCATAGTGTCATTTTCTTAAAACTTTCTCATTTAATCCTTACAGCCATCCCATGAGGCTTCCCACATTAGCTCCATTTTACAGATGAGGCTAGGTAACTTGAAAAGTGATAAAGGTAGAATACCCACCCAAGTCTGTTGACTCCCAAACTAATACTTTTAAAACAGCATCAGTGTGTCACAAACTTCATTCATTTTTATACCTTTTTTTTTTTTTTTAAAGAGGGAGAGGGTCAGGAAAGAAAGAGAGAAAACCTTGAGCAGGCTCCATGCCCAGTGTAGAGCCTGACACAGGTCTTGATCTCACAACACTGAGGTCATGATCTAAGCCAAAATCAGAAGTCAGAAACTTAACTGATTGAGCCACCCCGGTGCCCCTTTTTTGTACCATTTTTTAAAAAACTGTTGCATTATCAGTGTGTCACTACTGCTGTTATTTATTTGATATTTTTCTTTAAATCTGTATTCACATATATTTTTAAAATATTTATTTATCCTGGGGGGGGGGGGAGCGAGCGCACAAGCAGGGGATGCTGCTGGCAGAAGGAGAAGGAGAAACAGGCTGTAGGGAGCCCAAAGTGGGACTTGATCCCGGAGGACTCTGGGATCATGACCTGAGCTGAAGGCAGACACTTAACTGACTGAGCTGCCCAGGTGACCCTGTATTCACATATTTTACTCAAATTTATTTCAGAAGAAAACTGCCAGAATAAAATCAACACTAAACAAACTGATACGAAAGACTGAAAAGACAAGAGCTCTCCCTCCTTCCATAGGGAAGAAATAAAAGAAAGAAAGGTGAAAGAGAAGATGAATGAAAAATAGGAAGAACCAAGCCCCCAGAGAGAAAGAAATCTCTTTGGTTAGAGGCCAGGGGCTGGACATGCCAGAACATTTCAGAAAAGTGGATTTGGGACTGGCAATTTCAATCCCATTTGAGAACTGTTACCACAGATAAGAAGATGGGAATACGTCAGGAACACCTGCATTTGATTTAAAACAGCTTGGGGTTAGGAGAGAGAGTTAGGCCAGGAATGGAATCTGGATTATCAGAGGGTCTGGAACCAAGAGGTTGGAACACTTCCTGGGAGAGGGGAGAAGGGTAGAGCTTGAAGGAGGGGCATAAGGACTGGGAGCTCAGATTAAAGCAGGACAGTAGTCAGAGCTCTCCAAAAATCGAAGGAATACTCAAGTGAAGGCTGAGGTCCTAGTGGGAGGCTCAGAAATGGAAGCTTAAAGATGGGTACATCTGAAGTTGGGACTCTAGAGATTGGGTCATGCATGAGTGCCCCAGTTCTGGGAAATTTTCTCCAGGAGACTCTTTGTATATGGTAGTAAGTACACCGCACTTTTGGTAAATATGATTACTTCTAGATTTGATTCCTCTGTCCCTTCTAGCTCTGGGCTGTCCCTTGACCTATTTTGTCAAGTACTTACTCTCTTCTGTTACATGTTTATTTAAAAACAGTGCTAAATAAAAGGTTTAAACATTTTTAAAATTTAAATAATACTTATATCTAGAATACTGTTATAGCTTGCTTTTTGTCTTTCAGTTCCCAACTAAAAAGGGGACTTTTGTAAGCAGAGGGTAGGAGGGGAATTAGTCTTTCTAAAGAGAGGAATTGATCTCAGAGACTGAGTGTCCTACTTTG
Organism: Meles meles; assembly: GCF_922984935.1. NCBI lineage: Eukaryota > Metazoa > Chordata > Mammalia > Carnivora > Mustelidae > Meles > Meles meles. Next base: position 76,980,607 of record NC_060074.1, read on the forward strand.
GGTTTTCTGGGTTACAGGAATCCCATCTTTACTGTTGTCAACCATCATCTTCCAGTTCCCTCTGAGTTTGGTTTACTTTTTTCTCCATTGTCTTTCAATAGTATTTTTACTTTCTGCTTTTTCTTTCTACATATATGTTCACCTTAGTTGATTTTGTTGTTATTACAGTCTTCACTTAGTTCTACATAATGAGACTACCATGTTGACTGTGCTTTGGGCTCATTCATTCCTGCTGGACTTTGATTTTCTTTGCCCTTGGTATTTTGTCCGCCATCTTTTCTAAAATGGGTATTCTTGAACAACTAATTAAAAAAATGTATGTTACAGTAGTACCTTATGCCACTAAAATCTAAAGAATACAATTTATGTTTAAAACTTCTGCCTCTCAGAAGAATGTATTTCAGTGATGTTCATATATACATAAATACACACATATCACATATAAACACCCATATTTACACATGTGGTTAATATTTTGATCTGTATACATAAAATATTTGGCCTATAGGAAGACGTAGTGTGTAATATATATCTACAAGGGTGTTCTGTGTATATATACATATACATAAGTACATATTTCAATGCAGAGGATTCATTCATTGTTAGATTTTGGCTCAAAGGACCTGTAGAATGTAGGTAGTTAAAACTGTGTGCCTTTCTTACTGCTGACACCTCTGAATTTTGTTTCAATTTCTAATGTTTGTTCTTTTACTAGACCTTTTAATAAGCAGGTTCTGAAAAGCTTGAAGAAGGAAGTAATTTTAATTGTAGGAGTTAGTTCAATTGTAGGAGTTAGTTAGTCCTTGTTTTTCATTCTACCAGGATTCTTTGTATTTGATTTGATACAATGTTAATATCTCAATAAATTATCTAGAAAAGCTCATGCCTTTTGTATAGGAGAGAATTACTATCCTGGTAAATAGTTATTTAGGCTAGGAGCAGAAGAGATCTAAATCCCCTGGTCTCAGATTTTTCATTGTAAAATGAGGAAGTTGGAAACTAAAATTCTGAAGTTCCTTGCTGCTCTAAAATTGATAACAGTTTGGGTCTGTGAAGTCTTGGTTGACAAACATTAAATCATGGAGCATGTTCAGCCAGTGCTCAAAATTTTCTGCCCATAAATGTCACTCAGAAGCATATTAACTTTGCCTTAATCTCTTTCCTTCCTACCAATATAAACTTTCAGACTTTGAAAATACAGTGCACAGTGGCATTTTAACTTACTGTTTCAGGTTGTTACTTCTGAAAACAGCCTAGATTTTGTTTAATTTCCTTTTTGAAGGAATAATAGCAACTACAGAACTCTCAGGAGTTGGGAGCTTCATTGTAATTATAGCACAATTTATTTTTATTGTAGGTCATATTGTACCAGAATTTTTCTTAAGTCTTTTTACTAGTAATTTTTTTGTTTTGTTCTGTTTTTTTTTAAAGATTTTATTTATTTATTTGACAGAGAGAGAGATCACAAGTAGGCAGAGAGGCAGGCAGAGAGAGAGGAGGAAGCAGGCTCCCCGCGGAGCAGAGAGCCCGATGCGGGGCTCCATCCCAGGACCCTGAGATCATGACCTGAGCCGAAGGCAGCGGCTTAATCCACTGAGCCACCCAGGCGCCCCTGTTTTGTTCTGTTTTGTTTTGAAGGTTGATGTATTAGCTTCTTGGGCTCCAGTAACAATGTACCCTGAACTGGATGGCTTTAAATATAAATTTATTGTCTCATGGTTCTGGGGGCTAAAAGTTCTCAGAGGCAAGGTATGGGCAGGGTCACACTTCCTCTGAAACCTGTAGGGAAGAATCATTCCTTGCCTCTTCTAACTTCTGGTCTTTGCTGACATTTCCTTGGCTTGTATATTCATCATTCCAGTCTTTTTCTCCTTTGTCACATGGCCATCTTCTTGAAGGTAATTGTGTCTCTTCTCTCTTATAAAGATAGAAGCCATATTAGATTAAGGGCCAACCTTACTTAGGATCTCAACTTCTTCAGTGATTGTTTTTAAACGTTGTCTCACTTTGAGGCACTGTAAGTTAGGACTTCAAAACATCTGTGGTAGGGGGCGGGGCCTGGAACTTGATATATTTTAACCCATAACAACTGTTAAGGTTGTGTTCCTAAATAATAATGTACTAAACCCAGATTATTGTCCTTTTACTCTCCCATTTCCAAATTCTTTCAACACTGCTTCTACTACCTTTCCGTCTGCTGAGCAAATGTTACTGAACTCTTTTGTTTCTGGCATCTAAGATCAGATAGAAGCCCTAGTATAGATTTAGAGGAAATGTTTAAACTAGTTTTCATATAAAGCTGAGAGAAAGAAGGTGAACAGTTAGAAGTGGGTTTCATATGTAATAATAATAAAAAAAAAATTAGGTAGCCATAAGAACTAGAAAATTTTAAATTCATCTTAACATATCCAGGAATTCCTTGTTGATAGTGTAAAATCTAGTGACATGGTTGTAGCTGATCGGTAGATTAAAATTTTTATTAAATTTTTTGATTTAGAGAATGATAGAGTCAGAAAAACAAAGGGGGAGTTTTATTTTTCCTGTTTCATAGTATTTTATTTGGAAATGTTTCGGTATTTTAATGCATTTGAGGGGCCCCTGGGTGGCTCAGTTGTTAAGTATCTGCCTTTGCCTCAGGTCAGGGTCCTAGGATCAAGCCCCATATTAGGCTCCCTGCTTGCCAAGAAGCCTGCTTCTTCCTCTCCCACCCCCCTGCTTCTGTTCCCTTTCTCACTGTGTCTCTCTGTCAAATAAATAAATAAAAATCTTTAAAAAAAATTAATGCATTTGAAATTAATGAAAGGGTTATTGCATACTTTGTCAACAATTTTATAGACTACTGTGCATAAAAAACAGTAATTATGTTGAGAAAGGTTGCTTAACGGGTGCAGAAATATGGAGTAGATAATTGCTACAGCAATATACCAGTCTTTGTGGACTTGCATATATAATAACATAGTTAAAACTAAAAAACATGAGCTTAGTCAGGATTGTAGTGCTTTTACTGGCAAACAAGATACTAATCCCAGTGGAATGTTGTTTTTTTTCTTGGTATTATATATTCATTTAAATTCTACTTTCCTGTTCTTATCCAAGTTTTTAAAAATTAATTATTCAAGTAATTGTAAATTGTTCTTAGAACTTTTCTTTTAGATGTGTAATGTATTAAATCTGTGGTCATGGTACCAAGTAAAGTGATTTGGTGGTATTTGAATTGATATATTTCTTAATACTCTTTTAGATTAATTATTTCGGGGTACCTGGGTGGCTCAGTTGGTTGGGTGACTGTCTTCGGCTCGGGTCATGATCCTGGACTCCCAGGATTGAGTCCCGCATAGGGCTCCCTGCTTGGCGGGAAGTCTCCTTCTCCCTCTGACCCTCCCCCTTCTCATGCTCTTTCTCTCTCAAGTGAATGGATAAAATCTTAAAAAAAAAAAATAGTATTAGAATCTAAATGGCGATCTGTATTGATATTTTCCAATTAATGTTTGTTATGGTAAATATACTATAAATCTAGGAATCAGGGACCACTTTTTAAAAATGAATGTTTCATAGTTATCTGATAGGCAATACAAACTTTTTGGTAAGACTCTTGAAAATATGATTAATTTTGCTAGCTCCGTTCATTTCAGGAAGATTTATTAGATGATTAGAAAAGGAAATTCATTTGATTTTAACTATTTGCAGTGGTTATGTTGCTCTGAACCCTGAATTAGTGAACGCCGAACCATTGCTCCTAAGAGAAATACAGGGTCATGTTCCTGTGAGCTTCTGGTTACATTTCATCAAGTCAGTACATGATGTTTCTGTTTAAAAACACCTTATTTACTAAATATTGTTAACTCATTAATACTGAATATGTGGCAAGTGACACTATATAACTCATGGCTGAATGAAGCTTTCTTACAGAACACATGTATTTTCTTGTAAAGCACACAAGAGCTTTCTTGCACTTTTAGGGACACTACATAGCACTTAAGTCCTCAGCTTGGGGGCATTTCAAACAGTGAAAAGCACAAAAAATGTAAAAACGTGGTACTAAATAGATCATGAAAAGAGCAGTTGTTTACAGTGTGGAGAGCTGAAACAAGAAGGCAGAGTATTGCCTTATTCGATCTCAGCGGGGACTCAAATTTTCCGCCACTCTGCATATGCCTCCAATGACTGCACTATATACTGCTGATACTCATTTGGGTTATGTAAATACATTCAGGGGTAGGTGAACTCACAATTTCAAAATCTGGGGATGAATGAGGATACTGTATATGGAACAGTGAAAAAATGAGTTATTAAGTTGTTATGGTTGGATTCAGATACTTTTATCTTAATTTCCTAAATTTATGTTTGCAATAAACAGTACATCCTCTGTCTTTTGGCTTCTAATTTCTCAGACACTATAGCCACAAAAGCTCCATTATCACTGATATTTGTAAAAAATAATGCAGTACCTTGCCCTTTTATTTGATGATAAGGAATCTGCGACTTAAAAGAATCCTGAATTGCTCCATGGTACCAGAAGGAGCATAGAGGACTTTGATCATTGTAGTGAAGGTGTAACATCCTTACACTACCTCATTCAGTAATAGCCCTGCTCTTTAAGTAACTCTACTCTCACACGCCAGGTATTTCTTTTTTTTTTTTTTTTAATTTTTTTTTTTTTTTTAAGGATTTTATTTATTTATTTGACAGAGAGACCACAAGTAGGCAGAGAGGCAGGCAGAGAGAGAGGAGGAAGCAGGCTCCCTGCAGAGGAGAGAGCCCGATGCGGGGCTCGATCCCAGGACCCTGAGATCATGACCTGAGCCGAAGGCAGTGGCTTAATCCACTGAGCCACCCAGGCGCCCCCACTCCAGGTATTTCTGGGCATAAAAATCAGGGACATTCATTATAGTAAAGGGATTAAGTGCATGGCCTCTATCTTGATACCATCACTTACTTGATGTATGAATTTAGGTCTGTTAAGTTCTTTGTGCCACAGGTTCTTTTATATGGTGAGGGAAATAATAGTATCTGCCTCGTGATTTTGGTGGGAGAATTCAGTGAACTGACACATAGAACATACTTAAAATAATGCCCACCATTTAAGTTTTAGTGCTCAGTTTTAGTGCCTCTCCCAGCACTCATGTTTATCATTGATCTGATTGGTTATGCTCCTGCTTCCCATTTTTACTGTCATTGCAGGAGGTCACCTAAGAGAAAAGATAAACATGTATGTTTAGTCCTCCATTATGAGCCAAAAGTGAATACAGGACTTTAGTAATGGATCAATGAAGGATTTTTTAAAATACGTGCTAATATCTTCTTCTGTCTTCTTCCAAGATTCGTCTTTGACTGACTTGTTCTCAGAAAATGGTTGAGAGTGTATATGGAAGATTGATTCTTAAAGTGAATTATGGATTATGTTAAGACTTCATTAGGAAAAAGTGAGACTGTCCTTCGATCCTGTCATACTGTCCACTTACCTTGTATGAAAAATAATCCAGAGACGTGTTTCAAAAAGGAAGGAAGATTTAATAATGTATTTTAAAAACTGAGTTTCAGTCATCATGCAGTGAACAAGCAATAAGTAGGTTAGGTAAAGCTCCAATAAAAAAGAATTCTAAAACTACAAATTACACTTTGAAGTTTTTTAAAATTTAATTTCAAACTTTACATTTTGTATATAATGATTTTGTAAAGATGGAATTTGCAGTGTTCTGCTATGTAGATAAGAGTTAGTGTAATCTGTTTTTCTCTCAGAATTTTATTATGAAAATGTTTAAACATACAGCAAAGCTAAAAATTTTACAGTGACTACCTGTATGCCCACCACCTAGATTCTGTCGTTGAGTAATTTATTTTTATAAAGGTAATTTGGTGTGGCAGTATTATAAATGAAAAACCATGCCCTCTAAAAAGCAAATATGTGAGGGGCGCCTCAGTGGCGCAGTTGTTTGAGCTCCCGACCCTTGGTTTTGGCTCAAGTTGTGATTTCATGATCTGAGATCTCAGGGTCCGAGATCAGACTCCACGCTCAGTGCAGAGTTGGCTTGGGTTCCTCTTTACCTTTCCCTCCCCACGGCCCGCCTGTGAGCATGTGTGCACACTCTATCAAATAATAAATCTATTTATTTACACAAATTAAACAATGATTGAGCCACCCAATAAATAAATCTCTAAAAAGGAAAGAAAGAAAAAAATATCTGATTACAAAATCTTCAGTAGAAATGAAAGGTCATTTGATTTTTTTTTAACTTACATAATTTGCTTGAATCGTAGTTCAAATGTAATTTCAAAAATGGGCTTTTCTGAAAATATATTTCCATATTGTTTCATGTTAGCTCCATTAATAGAAGTCAAGTCATAGAATAATTGTCATGTTCCCACTGGCAGGATGGCCAATTTAAAAAAAAAAAAAAATTGTTTGGGTATCTGGGTGGCTAAGTTGTTTAAGCCTCTGACTCTTGATCTCATCTCAAGGTCTTAATCTCAGGATCATGAGTTCAAGATATTCATTGGGCTCCATGCTGGATGTGGAGCTTACTTTGAAAAAATTTGTTAATAAAGAGTTTTAGAATCCTGCATAACCATTTCTGATGGTTTTAGTCACACATGGGTGGGTTGTGGGACCAAAGTTGAAGTATTCTTGGAGAGTTAAAAATAACAAATAATTTTGGGGGACAACTGTGTTTAGAGGTACAGTTTTGGATTTAGTTAGGGTCTGGGCAGTAGTCCACAAACCAGACCACTTTGCCCAATGTACTTGAATTCCTAACTGTTTTAACTAGCCTAGACACTCCTAAATAGAGCAGAAATCCTGCTCTTGATAAAGATAGTGAAGTGAAGTGAATTTGTTTTCTGAATGTATTTTCCTTTTCATTACCAACTTTTTATTTACAAATGAATGCACTTTTGAGTGGCATTTTGTTGATTTTCTCAATGAAAATTTTACCTATTGTTTGATATTAATATCTGTTCAGATTGGTAAGCAAGATAACTTTAATATCTTTCTCCAGTATTTATTGTGAAAATGGGTATAATTGCCTGGAATGTATGCGTTTAAAGGTGTTCCTTAGAACGGTTATCTAAGAGATACTTTTTTTTTAAAAATTATTTATTTATTTATTTTGACAGAGAGTGACCACAAGTAGGCAGAGAAGCAGGCAGAGAGAGAGAGGGGGAAGCAGACTCCCCACCAAGCAGAGAGCCCGATGTGGGGCTCGATCCCAGGACCCTGGGATCATGACCTGAGCTGAAGGCAGAGGCTTTAACCCACTGAGCCACCCAGGTGTCCCTTTTTTTATTTTTTATTTTATTTTATTTTTTTAAAGAACTAAGAGATACTTTTAATCATAGTTATTAAATAGTACATGTCACTTTCTGGATTTAAGCAACTACCATGTTGTGTTATTGAACTTGTCTCAGAAATAATGGAAATACATGGTCATTATATTAAATTAATTCTGGATTTGAATCATATTGTTGGCTATTAATAATCTTCCAGAATCAAATCCACATATATTAGCAGGAAAGAATCATTTTAGTGACAATCTGTTAGACTTAATAGAAAAGAAAAAAGAAAAATTTGAGTTTACACCTTGTCTTCTGTAAGAGCAAGTCTAATGTCAATGTATAGCCCTTTCTTTTTTATTTTTAAGACATTCTAAAATAGTTTGTTTGTTTGTTTTTTTAAGATTTTATTTATTTGTCAGGGAGAGAGAGTACAAGTAGGGGGAACAGCAGAGGAAGAGGAAGAGGCAGGCTCCCCACTGAACAGGGGGCCCAATGACTCGGGCTCGATCCCAGAACCCTGGGATCATGACCTGAGCCAAAAGGAGATGCTCAACCATCTGAGCCACCCAGGCGCCTGTAAGATTGTTCAGTTTTATATGGAAACAGTTTTCAAAGGAACAGGAAATAGATTTATGGAAATTGGCACATAAACTTTCACTCACATTTTATCTAAAAGTGTACAGGTTATTTTTAGTGTTAAAAAAATGTTAAAATATGAGGGGCTCCTAGGTGGCTCAGTGGGTTAAAACCTCTGCTTTGCCTCGGGTCATGATCCCAGGGTTCTGGGATTGAGTCCCTTATCAGGCTCTCTGCTCAGTGGGGAGCCTGCTTCCTCTCTTTCTCTCTGCCTGCCTCTCCACCTACTTGTGATCTCTGTCTGTCAAATAAATAAAATCTTTAAAAAAAATTAAAATATGAATAATACCAAGAAGCAATTTTATTTCATTAAGGATGTCCATAGAACAGTTATTAAAATGGTGATAGAACTGAAGAGATTTTTTTCATAGGCTCAAATGTGTTGGGGGAATGAATACTTAAATAGTTCTAATTAAAACAGCAGGAAAAACTGGAAAAAGCAAACAAATTCATGGAAGATTTAAAAATTTGGAATATAGTGATTTGAGGTTAATATTTTAGATATTTTCATTTAAACAGAAAAACAGGTTTTTGAATATTGCAGATGCAGAGTATACATTCTATAGATTGTTTTTGGCATTTTCTTATTTTAATTTTTAAATTTAAATTTAATTTTTAATTTTTTTAAATATAAGAATAAGCCTTAGGTAACTCTTTCAGTTAAATTCCCTCAAGAGACAACTGCAGCCTCTCATGGAGTATTTGGATTCCTTTGGTTTCTCTATCTTTTTTGTCTGAAGATAGGAAGAAGAGGGGTGTGTGTACACGTGTGTTTTCTATCAGCCAGTTATTAGATCTTTCAGCCATTTTTTTGATAATTCTGGGGGAATATGTCCTCTAAAAGTTGAGAAAAAAAGGGGAAAAGCTGCATGTAATGAACATTAGATAGAATAATTAGGGTTCTTCAAGTTGCAATAATGCCATTAATTTCAATGTTTGGCTCTGACCTTTTGGTAGATGAGATATATATGTCTTTTGTGTCAGCACTGTAGTTGTGTTTAATTAAACCTGTGGCAATGGCAATGCTGGATGTATTGTACATATATTGTCAGCAAACTTATATTAGTTTGATGCTGATTGAAATTCATGTATAACTTTAGTCTGTGGACTATATTACATTTTATATTCTTTTTTGGTTACTATAAAGATAAAGTTTATTAACAGTTACCCAGGCAATTGAAATTTTAAATGTTTTGATTTGAATTTCACTAATCAATCAAATGTCTTTGTCCATGAAGCTAATTATTTGTTAGTAAGAAGATTTGTGAATGAGATTTGTATAGAATACTCAGACTTCTGATTTTATCTCTTCCTGATTTTCACTACATTTAGGAATGTTCTTAATATTTTTGTTAAAAAATTATTTGTAATTTTTTTGGTCATCAGTACTACTTTAACATGGTATATGCAACTTTTAAAATTAAAGGTTATGTATTCTGTAACATATGAATTTCAGATTTGTAACATACATGCTTGTGTGTATAAATTAAATTTTAAAATGAAAGGCAGACTATAATAAAAAGTGTGGGATTATAGTCATGGTATCCTTTTGGCTTTTCTGGGTAATATATTAGTAACTATATCATGGCCAGATAAACCTCTTCTTTGAAATAAGAGACATGGTTAGCCATAATTAAAAATGCCAAGTAAACTTGAAAGGAGAACTGTTTGACCTGTTAAATGGAAAGATCTCACCAGCAATTCCTAGATGTCAAGTCATTTAATTCGGGGATCTAACTTAAAAATTTAAGAATTTGAAAAATAAGAATTCTTCTATGGGTAAAAGTTTTATTAGTTGCACATCACTAAGACTAGAGATTTTCTTTCTTTTATTTGAAGGTCTGAGAAAAAAAAAACCTTATATGTAATTATGAGAAGCAGAGGAACTAGAGCATATTGTATCTTTTTCAGATGTCTTTTAGACTGACAGAAAAAAGTTCTCTCCTAGTATCGTTTTTAAATACAGTGTTGAAGTTGAATGTAGTTCGGCTAGGTTTTATTTTTTGTCTCCCACTTTAATATCACTGTAGCTCTACTTTCCTAGTCATTTCATTCTACAGAAAAATGTACTCTTTTATTTTGTATTTAAGTATACTTTTAAATATTCATGCAGCACATAATGCATAAAAAAGAATAAGTGTGACATACTATGAACATAATAATAAAATAAACTTTAATGACTCCTCACTTAAGAATTGGAATAAATCATTGAATCTATCTATAATGTTCATCCTTATCCAGGCCTCTGCTTCCCCCCACCCAGATGAGATTTTTAAAAATTATTTCCTTACTATTTTTAAAATACAGGTTCTATGTATATTCCGGAACAGTAAATCTTTTGCTTATTTTTAAGCATTGTATATTTGGTATCATAACGTAACTAGATTTCTACAGTCGTTGTCTTGTCGTTTTTTTTTTAAAAGTTAATGAGATATAATTGATGTGTAACCTTGTATTAGTTTCAAATTTATAACATAGTGATTCATTAAATGTATATATTGCAAAATGAACACCGCAGTAAGTCTAGTTAACATCGATAATTACAGATAATTAAAAATTTTATTTTTCTCTGATGAGAACCTTTAAGATTTCCTTTTTTAAATTAAATTAAAAATTTTTTCAGTGATTGGTAATCCATTGTTTATGCACCACACCCAGTGCTCCATGCAACGCATGCCCTCCTTAATACCCACCACCAGGCTCACCCAACTCTTCACACCCATCCCCTCTAAAACCCTCAGTTTGAGGGGCGCCTGGGTGGCTCAGTGGGTTAAAGCCTCTGCCTTCGGCTCAGGTCATGATCTCAGGGTCCTGGGATCGAGCCTCGAGCCCCACATCGGGCTCTCTGCTCCGCGGGGAGCGTGCTTCCTCCTCTCTCTCTGCCTGCCTCTCTGCCTAGTTGTGATTTCTCTCTGTCAAATAAATAAAATATTTAAAAAAAAAAAACCAAAAAACCCTCAGTTTGTTTCTCAGAGTCCACAGTCTCTCGTGGTTTATCTCCCCCTCCGATTTCTCCCGACTCACTTCTCCTTTCCATTTCCCAATGTCCTCCGTGTTATTCCTTATGCTCCACAAGTAAGTGAAACCATATAATTGACTCTCTCTCCTTGACTTCACTCACCTCTAAGATTTCCTTTGTTAACTTTCAAGTATGAAATATAATATTGGTAACTATAGTCACCAATATTATAATATATAACTGTATATTATGTGCCCAGGCCATCCATGTTGTTCCACATGGCAAGATTTCATTATTTACTAATAAATAATATTCTGTTGCATATATAAATCACATTTACTTTCTTCATCCATCAGTGGACAGTTAGTTTGCTTACATGTTTTGGCTCTTGTAAATAATGCTGTAATGAACATGAAGTTGGATATATCTACTCAAGTTAGTGTTTTCATTTCCTACAGATAAATACCTAGAAGTGGAATTGCTGGCTCGTGTGGTAGTTGTATTTTTAATTTTTGAGAAACTTCTGTACTGTTTCTTATAGTGGCTCTAGTAATTTTACATTACCACCAGTGGTGCACAAGGGTTTCCTTTTCTCCACATCCCCGTTGTTGTTGTTTTGTCTTTTTGATAATAACCAATCTAACAAGTGTAATGGTATCACCATTGTTTTCATTTGCATTTCTCTGATTAGTATGTTGGGCATGTTTTCATATGCCTATTGGCCATTTGCCTGTTTTTGAAAAACTATATATTCAGATCCTCTGCCCTATTTTTCCTTCCTCCTTCCCTCCCCCCTTCCTCCCTCCCTTCATTCTCTCTCTCTCTCTGTCCCCCCTCTTTCTTGGACTTTATTTACTTATTTTAGAGAGAGAGAGAGAACATGAGTGGGAGGAGGGGCAAAGGGAGAGGGTAAAAAACAGACTACCTGCTGAGTGCAGAGCCAGATGTGTGGCTAGATCTCAGGACCCTGAGACAATGAACTGAGCTGAAATCAGGTTGGGCACTCAACCAACTGAGCCACCCAGGTACCTCTGCCCATTTTTAATTTAAAAAAGAAATTTTGGGGGGAGGGGGGCTTTTGAGTTGTATGAGTTCTTTATATATTTTGGATATTAACCTCTTAATCAGAGGAGTGATTTGCAAATATCCTCTCCCATTTAGTAGTTTGTCTTTTCATTTTGCCGATGGTTTCCTTTGCCCTCTGGAAGCTTTTAAATTTTAGTCCCACTTCTTTATTTTTCCTTTCATTGCCCTTGTTATTGTGCTTGGTGTCAAGGAGTTTACTGCCTGTGTTTTCTTTTAGAAGTTTAATGGTTTCTGGTCTTACCTTCAAGTCTTTAATCCATTTTGAGTTAATTTTTGTGAGTGGTGTAAGATAATGGCATGATTTCATTTTTTTTTTTTTGCATGTGTTTGTCCAGTTTTTCCAACACCATTTATTAAAGAGGCTGTCCTTTCCCCCAATATATATGCTTGTCTCCTTTGTTGTAAATTAGTAGACTAAATATGCATGGGTTTATTTCTGGACTCCTGTTCCAGTCATTTCATGTGTCTGTTTCTATGCCAATACTGTACTATTTTGATTACTGTAGCTTTCTAATAAAGTTTGAAATCAGGAAGTGTGATGCCTCCAGATTTGTTCATTTTTCTCAAGATTGCTTTGGCTACTTGGAATCTTCTGTAGTTACTACATACAAATTTCAGGATTGTTTGTTCTGTTTCTATGAAAAATGTCATTGGAATTTTGATTGAGGTTTCATTGAATCTGTAGATTGCATTGGGCAGTGTGGACATTTTGAGTCTTCTCCATGAGCACGTATTATCTTTATATTAATTTGTTTTTTCTGTTTCTTTCAGCATGTCTTTTTTTTTTTTAAGATTTTTATTTATTTGACAGGCAGAGATCACAAGTAGGCAGAGAGACAGACAGAGAGAGGAGGAAGCAGGCTCCGGGTGAGCAGAGAGCCCGATGTGGGACTCGATCCCAGCACCCTGGGATCATGACCTGAACCGAAGGCAGAGGCTTTAACCCACTGAGCCATCCAGGCGCCCCTCTTTCAGCATGTCTTAAAAGTTTTTATTGTATAGGTCTTTCATCTTCTTGGTTAAATTTATTCCTAGGTATTTTATTCTTTTTGATGCTGTTACAAATGGAATTATTTTCTTAATTTTTCTTTCTGCTACTTTATTATTGAATATAGAAACTCAGTTGATTTTGTATATTGATTTTGTTTTCTGCAATTGAATTTACTTATTTCAAACGGTTTTTTGGTATATATAGTCTTTGGGGTTATCTGTATATATCATGCCATCTGCACACAGGGACAATTTAACTTCTTCCTTTCTGTTTTGGATCCCTTTTATTTATCTTGCCTACTTGTTGCAGCTAGGATTTTCAATATGGTGTTGAATAAAAGTGTGGTGAGGGTAGTTAACCATTGTCTTGTTTCTGATCATAGAAGAAAGCTTTTAGCTTTTCTTCATCAAGATTGAGTATGATGTTAGCTGTGGGCTTGTTATTATTAGCTTTATTCTGAGGTACAATCTCTACCTTTGTAGAGAACTCTCACTTTGTTGAGAGTTTTGGTCATATCAAATTCTTTATCTCTTGAGATGATCATGATTTTTCTCCTTCATTTCGTTAAATTGGTGTATCCTGTTGATTGATTTGCATATATTGAACCATCCTTGCATTCCTGCAGTAAATCTGACCTGATCATGTTGTATGATCTTTTTAATGTATTATTGAATTTTGTTTGTTCATATCTTGTTGAGGATTTTTACATCTATATTCATGAGGATTATTGTAATTTTCTTTTCTTGTGGTGTCCTTGTCTGGTTTTGATATCAGTAATGCTGGCCTCATAAAATTGAGTTTGGACATGTTACTTTCTTTTCTTTGTTTTGGATAGAAGGATTAGTACATATTCTTCTTATAAATGTTTGGTACTAGTCACCAGTGAACTCATCTGGTCCTGGACTTGTGTTTATTGGGAGGTTTTTGATTACTAATCCAATCTCCTTGGCAGTAATTGGTCTGTTCAGACTTTTTATTTCTTCATGATTAAATCTTGGGTAGATTGTGCGTTTCTAGAAATTTATCTTCTTCTTTTCTTTGTTCAGTTTGTTGGTGCATAATTGTTAGTAGTGTCTGAGGATCCTTTGTGTTTCTGTGGTTTCGGTTGTTATATCTGCTGTTTCATTTCTAATTTTATTTATTTGAGTATGCTTTCTTTCTTGGTGAGTCTGGCTAAAGGTTTGTCTGTTTTGTCTTTTCAAAAAAACCAGCTCTTCATTTCAGTAATCTTTTCTTTGTCTTTTTAGTCCCTATGACATTTATTTTTGCTCTAAAACCCTTTTAATTGTTTTCTCGCTATTTGGAATTCCTTTTTTCCTTTCTTTTCTTGCTCTCTTTGTGATTTATTTCCTGTGGTGATATGCTTACATTCTTTTTCACTTTATTTTTTGTGTATATACTATACGATTTTGCATTATGGTTACCATGAAGTTTATGTTAAACAGCCTCTAACAATCCATTTTAAGTTGATAGCAACTTAACTCTGAATGAATTCATTCTGAGTGTCTACATTTTTACTCTCCTTTCCTATGTTTCAAGTATATATTACCACCTCCTATGTCTTTTTATCTTGTGTATCCATTAACAAAGTATTGTAGTTACAGTTATTTTTGATATTTTTGTGTTTTAACATTCATACTAGATTCATAAGTGATTAATCTACCACCTTTACAACATTGGAATGTTCTGAATTTTACTATGTATTTACTAGAGAGATTTGTACTTTCATATGTGTTTCTTTTACTAATTAGCACCCTTTCATTTCAATTAAAGAAGTCCCTTTAACATTCTTTGTAAGGCCAGTCTGGTGGTGATGAACTCTTTCAGCTTTTGCTTTCCTGGGGAACTCTCTCATTAAATTCTGAAGAACAACTTTGCTGGTCAGGTATTCTCATTTGGCATTTTATTTTTCTTTCAGCACTTTAATATATCTTTCCAATCCCTTCTGGTCTACAAAGTGTCTGCTAAAAAAATCTTTTTATAGTCTTTGGAATATGTTACGAGTTTTCTTTCTCGTACTGCTTTTAAGATTTTCTCCTTGTCTTTTACTTTTGACATTTTAATTATAATGTGTTTTGATGTGGATCTCTTTGGAGTCCTCTTATTTGTGTCTCTCTGGGATTCCTAGATCTGGATATCTGTTTCCTTCTTCCAATTAGTGAAGTTTTCAGCCATTATTTCTTCAAAAAAGTTTTCTTCTCCTTTATTTCTCTCTTCTCTTTCTGGGACACTATAATGCAAATGTTAGTTCACTTGATGTTGTCCAATAAGTCCCTTAAGCAATCTCCACTTCTTTTCTTCATTTAGTCTTTTTTTTTTTCTTTTTTTGGTAATGAGTGTGACTGCTCTGATTGGATGAATCCCACTGCCTTGTCTTTAAGTCATTGATCCTTTCTGTTACTTCATTTAGTCTGTTGAAGCCCTCTCTTGTATTTTTCACTTATTGTATTCTTACGCTCTGTGATTTTTCTTTGGTATTTTCTTATATTTTCTATCTCTGTTGAAAGTCTCACTTTCTTTCTGTATTGTTCTCTGCACCTCAGTATCTTTATGACTGCTATTTTGAACTTTTAATCAAGTAAATCACTTATTTCTGTTTAATTATGCTCTCTTTCTGAAGGCTTATCTTCGTTCATTTGAAATAGATTCCTCTGTTTCTTCATTTTCCTTGACACTCTGTGTTGGTTTTTATATATTAGATAAAATGCCACTTCTCCCAGTTTTAAAGGAGTGGCCTAGTTTAGATGAAACTCATTGTTAAACCTTGCTCCAGCTCTTAGTTGTCTTTCAAACCTTGTGATTGTCCGTTCAGCTTCCTTTGTTCTTAGGTGCTCCCAGTAATTCAGGGTATGTCAACATTTGTCAGTGTTCCAGAGAAGAGGATCTCAGTCAGCACATAGATTCAGGCTCATTAGAAAGTAAGCTTTTAGGTAGTATCATTTATTTATTTATTTATTTATATTTTTAATTTTTAAAGATTTTTTTTTTTTGACAGAGATCACAAGTAGGCAGAGAGGCAGGCAGAGAGAGAGGAAGGGAAGCAGGCTCCCTGCTGAGCAGAGAGCCCGATGTGGGGCTCGATCCCAGCACCCTGGGATCATGACCTGAGCCGAAGGCAGAGGCTTTAACCCACTAAGCCACCCAGGAGCCCCTATTTATTTTTTTAAAAAGATTTTTATTTATTTATTTGACACACAGAGAGAGAGATCACAGGTAGGCAGAGCAGCAGGCGGGGGGTTGGGGGGGTGGGAAGCAGGCTCTCTGCTTAGCAGAGATGTGGGGCTCGATCCAAGGACCCTGACATCTGACCTGAGCCAAAGGCAGAAACTTAACCCTCTGAGCCACCCAGGCGCCCCAGGTAGTGTCTTTTAAAGTATGCAGTTATACCTCTTCTAGAGAACAACTGGGAGGTGGGTATTCTCTCTGCTCTCTCTGTACTGAGCCCTGGTGATAGCCGATTAAGAACTGTTTGCTGCCATCTGTTGAACCTGTCAGCACAAGCCCTGCTGGCTGTCAGAGGTGGGCTATCAAGGAGGTGCCAGACATGTTCATAAGCTCCTTTCTAGGAGATACCAGTGACCTAGAATGAAGTAAACAGAGATTGAAGATGATGCCCACTGACCTTTGCAGTTTTTTGGAGAGTGTTTCTGTAGGCTTCTAGATGTGTGTTAAATAAGATGCCTACCCCGTAGGTAGACAGTTTCAAAATAAGCGCGTAGGCCTCTTTAATGGAAGGACTGGGTGTTTCAGTCAGCTGCTCTTGTTCTGGGTTCTGTGGCATAGCTTCCATGAATATGGGTGCGCCCCTTAAGACCTGGTTCTCAGTTTGTGGTAGCCTTGTGGATATTGCGGGCATATTCCCTGTTGGCTTTTGAAGTGGATGTTTTGTGGGCTCTTCTCTTAGGTGCAGGTCTTAAATGTTGTGGTTCCAGATATGGGGTCAAACCTATGCTCTTTAGAGAGAAGCCACCCTTTGTTTCTCAGGGAGAAACTCAAGACTTGTGAATTTTCTCTTGATGTGGGTCCCCACATCAGGGGTGTGGTGAGATCATGTCTCAGCCTCCTCTGCCCATTTCAGTGTGGGGTTTTTCTTGTTCACACAATGCATAGGAGTAACTTCACTGGTGTTTAGGTTTCTTTCACAGAGCATTGTCCAGTATGTAGCTGTAGACTCAGTGTGTCCGAGGGAGGAAGTGAGTTGAGGATCCTCCTACATTGCCACCATGAGGCAAAACCTCTTTTTCTCTTAAATCTTGTTCAAGATTTAAGTCATGACGTGTGGCTATAGTAATATCATTTTATTATGTGAATATACCTTGATATTATCTACTGCAGTAGGGAATATTGGGTGTTCAACGTTTATT
This sequence comes from Meles meles, assembly GCF_922984935.1. NCBI lineage: Eukaryota > Metazoa > Chordata > Mammalia > Carnivora > Mustelidae > Meles > Meles meles. Next base: position 76,997,915 of record NC_060074.1, read on the forward strand.
TTGTCATGAACAAGTTAACGAGTTTTGGTATATGTGAGTAGATTCTTTAGTTGTGTATCTAGGAATGGAATAGGTGGGAGGGGGGAGGTCACAGGGTCTGTACAAGTTCATCCATGCAAGATAATGCTAAATCGGTGATACATCATTGTACAGTCCCACCAGCAGAGTGTAACTCCTTTTGCTTTGTATGCTTTTCAGCAGGGACAGTTTTCAGACCTTTTGATTTTTTATCCTAATCCGTGTGTGTAAAAATGGTATCTTGTCATGGTTTAGTTTTGCATTTTCCTGAATGATAATGAGGTTGAACATCTTTTTATCTTTATCTTCCATTCTAACTTTTATTTCTGCATTTTGTTCTATCAGCCTCTTGTGTAGTCAGCACGCCCCCCCCTCCCTTTTTTTTAATGTCATGGTTAAGAACTATTTACCTGCTATAAGGACTTGAAGATAATATCAGTATTTTATTTTTAAAGGTTTGCTCCTCATATTTATTTTAAGTCTATCAGTAATATTGATTCTTTGCTCAGTGTAACTTAGGGGTCCAATTGCATTTTCATCATAGGAGTGACTATTTGTTGTAGTACCTTTTATTGAATAGTCTTTCCAGTGCCTGGAGTGCCATCTCTGTCATTTCCTGATTTGTATTTGTTTCTATGTTGGGTTCTTCTGTTTTACTGATCAAGTTGTCTGTCATGTACAAATACTACATTATACTGTTTTAATTACCGTAATTCTAATGAGTCTTGGTATCTGGTGGGGCAAGAATCCACATCTCCCTTCAAGAGCTGCTTGACTTATCCATATAATTTGAGAATCAGCTTATCAAATCCTTGAAAATTTCTTTTTGTAATGTTGATTAAAATTTTGTTAAATTTACTTATCAAATTAGGGAGAAGTAAAATTCTTAAAAATGTTGACTCTCATTGTACATGTACATAGTGCATCACCCCACTAATTTAGGATTTCTTTGATTACCAAGTTAAAATTTATCTATGTAAACATCACATATATTTTGTTAGGTTTATGCCTAGGTGCTTAATATTTTTGATGATATTATAAATTACATCAGCTAAAAATTTCAGTTCCTGTTATGCTGTGTAGGAATTAACTTGACTTTTTTTCTGTTATTGTATCTATATCTAACACCCTTACTTAAACTCTTACCAGATCTAATTGCTTATATATATATTTGAACTTTCTGCATAGACAGTCCTATTATCTGTGAATGTCAGTTTTATTTTTTTGAAGACCTTTTCCTTTCATTCTTTTTCTTACTGTAATGTTCAGGTCTACAGGGTCATAAGTGTGCTTCCTGTCTTGCTCCAGCTTTTAAATAAGAATGATAAACATTTTCATTTTTGAATATGATGTTGCTTATTGTTGCTTATTGGTCTTTATCAGTTAATGAAAGTCCCCCTGCCTTTTTTTTTTTTCCCCTAACTTTCTAAGAAAATATTTTGGTGGTTTTTGTTAGTGGTGTTCTTATGTAAAACATTTACATTGGTTATTAAATTTTATCAAATGTTCATCTGCCATCAAGAAATAATCATGATGGGGCGCCTGGGTGGCTCAGTGGGTTAAAGCCTCTGCCTTCGGCTCAGGTCATGATCCCAGAGTCCTGGGATCAAGCCTCCATGGGTCTCTCTGCTCAGCAGGGATCCTGCCAAACCGCCCCCCCCCCCCCGCCCTTCTCTGCCTACCTGTGATCTCTGTCAAATAAATAAATAAAATCTTTAAAAAAAAATAATCATGGTTTTCCTTTGTTAATATGAGCAATGACATTTGTATATTTTTCTTTTTCTTTCATTTGCATATTTTTCTAATGTCAAACTAACTTGCATCACAATTTGGTTATGGTATATTATCTTCTTTAAAACTTATTTAATTTTTATTTGAGAAGAGAGAGAGAGAACACGAGCAGGGGGAGGGGCAAAGGGAGAAGCTGACTCCCCACTGAGCAGGGAACCTGATGCATGACTGAATCCCAGGACCCCAAGATCATGACCTGAACTGAAGCCAGATGCTTAACCAACTGAGCCACCCACGTGACCTATATTTTATTCTTTTTAATAAAAACACTCTTGGATATGGTTTGTTATTATGAGTTTGCATCTGTGTTCATTCATTAATGAGATTAGCTTTTAACTCTGTTTGAATTGTACTTTTAAAGCCTTTTTTTAATACCAAATTTATATTGGGCTCAGAAGAAATTTTCTGGGAATGGAATGATCTATTGCTTAAAATTTGTTAGAACTCTTCTGTAAAGTAATATTTGGATCTGGAAGTTTTGCATTTGGGGTGGTTTGAGGTAGGGACAACATAGAGAATAACTACCAATCCATTACATTTTTATTATAGCAGTATTCTCATAGTCCTTTCCTTTTGATAACTTACATTTTTCTAAGAATAGGATCATTTGTCTAAGATTTATTCATGTCTGTGCCCTCTCATTCGGTCTTGTCAGAGACAAGATATTTTACAAAAAAGGAAAAAAGAAAAAAAAAAACACTTAATCTTTCTTGATTCTGTATTTTGTGTTTGTGTTCTATTTCACTAATTTGTACTCTTACCTCTATAACTTCCTTTCTTTTATGTAACTTAATACTGTTGTTCTTTTTGTAGTTTTTTAGGTTGGGCATCCAGCGTGGTGATCTTCAGCTTTTTTACTTTAAGCCTCTAAACTATAACTTTACCTGTAATTACTGTTTTTGTGGTGATTTTAAATATTTGATGAAATTTGTTTTTTGGCTTAATACATGGTTGGATTTTATAAATATTGTTAGTGTTTTTTGAGAAAAATCTGTCTTTTCTAACTGTTAGCTGTATAAGGTTCTGTGTGTCTCCATTATATAAAGCTCTGTATGTCTCCATTGTATTAACTGTGTGGTTTAAATATTTTATTTTTTCAAATTTTTTTCCCCTGCTTGACTTACCAAAAATAAAACAAGAAGTTTGGGAATATATGCATTTGTCTAATCTTTCCTGTATCTTGAGGTTATTTTATTAGGTAAAGCAAGTTGAGAATGATATGTCTCAATAAATTAAAACATTTATCTTCATAGCTTTTGTTTTTTATCTTTTAAAAATACCATATTACTGTGGTATGTGGGTGGGTGTATGTGTCTGTCTGTGCATTCAGTTTGACAGTCTCTGGAAAATGATCTACTTATATTTATTGTGGTTGGGGCTTATTTCTGCCATCTACTTATTACTTTATCTTTTCTGTCTTTATCTTACTACCTCCTCCCCCCCTTTTCTTATACTTTTTCTTCCTCCTGTTACAAATTTGAAGGCTTTTTACTTGTTTACTAGTTGTTTGGGTTTTTTTTTTTTTTATTTCATATTTTTTCCACATCCATTTTGGAAGATAAACACTATTTCAGTTTTCTTATGATTCTTTTGGAATTTTACCCTGCCTACTTAAATCCTAATGGTATCTTAATGCCTTCTCATATAATACAGGGATGTGGAACAGTTTAATTCTGGTCAGCTTCTTCCCTGATTTAAATCATTCCAGACTAATGACTTTTTAAATGCTGTTGTTTCAGTCTAACTCAAACTTAGCCAGGCCCACAGATGCGAACTTGGAAATGCCAAGTAACCTGTTCTTAACTTCCAGAAGTTATTTTCTACAATGGGGATCCTTTGTCAGGGAGATACTCCATTAACCAAACCTGGAAACCAAAAATTGCCAATAATCACTCTTCTGAGGTTTTTATTCTTTGAAGAAGCAGAAGCTTCCATTGCTACTTGGAGCAGGTTCTATGCCCAGCTTTTGTGGGGAGACGTCTCTGACAAAATGAAGCTTTATGTTGAAGTAATATCTTATGAAAGCTAAAGTGAACATCATTATTTCAGAGAAGAGAATAGAACTTGGCCTTACTTATTCATCTAGTAACAATTGTATGAAATAACACATATTATTCAACATTAATATTTAAGTGGTGGCATTTATTTTTCTGGAAATCAGCTTCTGCTATGTGATAAAAATGTGTATTATATAGAGACTACAGTAAAACCATTTGGCTAATTTATTCATATGGTCCCTATCGAAAGGAATCTCTAATGTAGATATGTGGATGGAATAATGAAGTTTCAAAAGTATTATTAGAGCAAATCATTCCGTGTTTGAATATATTCTTTGTATCTTAGCACTCTCTCATTTGTACACTTTGTTTTGTTAACTCTAAAGCTTTTCTTTTCAGCTGGTATTTTTCTAAATAAGAAAAATTCCGTCTGAAAAATAAAATAAAGTTTTAAGTGTATCATCATAATTTGGACATACAAAGAAAATGAGACTGAAAAAATACAATTTTTAAACCTGCTTACTTATTCCCTTCTATGATTCAGAACCACTGAAATTTATGAGCAGACATTTGAAATAATTTTGTTTATCTAACACTATCTGAAATTTGTTGCAACTATCATATTGCAGTATTATTTTATGCCCCACTCCAATTATAGTATGTATATCAACTGTACTTCATTTCTATTTATATTGATGGTACAGAAGAGGTATTGAAAATAATAAAATGTGGTTTTCACTAGGTAAAATGGTTTGAGTATTAGAAAAAATGAGAATTTGCATTTAAACACAACTTTATCATTGTCATGGAAATTTTTCTAAAGTTAACATTTTTAAAGGATATGTGATAACATATTCAGGGAAGAAATTTTGACCCTTGGGATTTATGAAAGGTAGAGGAAAAAAAGAAAGGTAAAGCACTAGTATGTAAATTATTTTAGGTAGATAAATTCTACTTAGATAAATGGCAAACTCTCATTTGGAAAAGCTATGTAATATCTATAATATAAAAATCATAAACTTTGGGCGCCTGGGTGACTCAGTGGGTTAAAGCCTCTGTCCTCGGCTCAGGTCATGATCCTAGGGTCCCGGGATCAAGCCCCATATCGGACTCTGCTCAGCAGGGATCCTGCCTCCCCCCACTCTCTCTCTGCCTGCTTCTCTGCCTACTTGTCATCTCTGTCTGTCAAATAAATAAAATAAAATCTTTTTTTAAAAAATCATAAACTTTTAGAGTTATATTCATAATTAATTTGTGTGTATTAAGGGAAAATAATTTTTTTTCCAGTATTTGTATGCATTCTCTTTAAGGAACAACACCATTTTCAATAGTGAAAGTGAAATCTTTAAAAAATTTCTGGGGTACATATTGTTCTGTGATTCGTATAATGCAGGGACATATATGGAAATGTATGTAGATAGGTAGGTATGTAAATAGATATAATAGATATGTAAGAGTATATAAAGGGGCTATACAGTGATATATATATATATATATATATATATATATATAATCCCTTTCCTGAGGTATTTTGGGCATTGTAACAGTCCTTATAGATAGTGACTTTACTTTTTCATATACAAGAATTATTTTATTGAGTTCTAAATGTGTTTTTAAAGAGTATGAATTAGTTTTTAAATAATTATTATTGCTAATACAAATCTTACTCCATATGTTCTCAGGGTTCTTGCCCTGGGGGAGTAGGGGCAAGAGGAGGGTTACCTAATAGGCAGTGTAAGCTTGTAATGCATTCTTTTGCTCTTTTAGTAGTCTGCTGTCTTAGGGTGCAGGATTGATTTTATGTGAAATTGAGTTCTTGTTATATGTTAAAGTAAGCCTCCAGTGTGAAGTCAATAAAATACATTCTTTAAACAGCAGAGATATGTCTCATCTTCTTGAGTGGTATTTTTGAAATAGAATTTATTTAGATTTATGTATTTATTTTAGAGAGGGTGAGCAGGTGGAGGGGCAGGGGGAGAGGGAGAGAAACCCCTAAAGCAGATTCCCTGCTAATAAGCTCAGAGCCAGACATGGGACTTGATCCCAGGGCCTTGAGATCATGACCTGAGCCAAAATCAAGAGTCAGATGCTTAACTGACTGAGCCACTCAGGCACCCCTAAAGTACCAATTTTTTAATTGAAATGGACAGGTTGAAGGGACTGGGTCGTGTCTGGTACCATTTTGGACATTATAACTTTTGAAAACAAAAAAATAGGAGGACTTGCCCTACCTGATTCTAAGACATACCATATAAAGCTGCAGTAATCAAGATAGTGTGGTATTGGTAAGAGGAAAGACTTATAGATCAGTGGAACAGAGTAGAGAGCCCCAAAATAGATCTACACATAAATGGTCAGTTGACTTTTGACAGAAGTGCCAAAGTACTTCAGTAGGGAAAGGATTTCAACAGACAGTGCTAAAATAACTGAATTTCCTATTTCTATTTGTCGAACAATGAGCTTTAACTTTTGCCTCTCATTGTACACAAAAATTAACTCAGTGGGTCATAGATTTACATGTAGAAGCTAACATGATAGAACTTCAAGAATAAAACATGAGAAAGTTTTCATGACCTTAGTGCAAAGATTTCTTAGGATGCAAAAAAAAAAAAAAAAGGGTAAATTGACCTCATCAAAGTAGAAGATTCTGTTGAGAAAATGAAAAGTCAAGTTATAGACAGGGAGAAAATATTTGCAAAACCTGTATCAGATAAAAGACTTGTATCCAGAACATTCAAAAAATTCTTACATCTTAATTGTGAGAAAAATCCAAAATGGGCAAAAGATTGAATAGACAGGTCACCTACAAAACTTTATAAATTTTAGTGATGCTCAATATCATTAGTAATGAAGGAAATGCAAATTAAAACCACAGTGAGGTACAACTACACATGAACTTTAACATTTTAAAAAGAAAAAACATATCATACCAAGGGTTGGGGAGGATGTGGAGTTGCCACACATCGCTTTTGAAAAGGCAAAATGATATCATCCCTTTGAATAATAGGTTAGCATTTTGTTATTGTAAACATGCACTTACCTTATGACCAGTACAGGGGGTTAAGTTGTGTCCCTCCAAAAGGGTTTATTTAAGTTCTCTACCCCTCAGTACCCTAGAATATGACCTTATTTGGAAATAGGGTCATTGCAGCTTAAAGTAAGATCATATTAGAGTAGGGAGTTCTTAATACAGTATGATTTGTGTTCTTACAAAAAGAGAGAGACACAGAAGACACACAAACGAGAGATAGCCTCATACAGATAGAGACATAAAAAGAGAATGCCATATAAGGATGGAAGCAGAGGTTAGAGTTGTACAGCTTTAAACCAAGGGCTGCCGGTGTCACTACTGTAGGAGAAGCTAAGAAAAAAACAAAACAAAACATAGACCAGATTTGTTCCTAGAGGCTTGAAGAGAACACGACTCTACCTTACACCTTGATCTCACACTTCTAGCCTACACACTTGTAAAGGAATACATTTTTGTTTAAAGCCACCCATATATTGTGATACTTTGTTGTAGTAGCCTTAGGAAGCTAATACACTCAGTAATAATCACTTACAGGCATTTACTTAAGAGAAATGAAAGCATACGTTCACAAATATGTGCTTGAATGTTTGTAGTGGTTGTTTAGTCCTAGTAGCCAAAAGTTGAAAGCAATCTACCAGTGGCTACTGGTAGTTGAATGAATAAACAAATTGTGACATACCTGTGTGATTGAATGAACTGATACACACCACAACATGGATGAGTGTAAAGGGATTATGCTCAATGAATGGACTCAGTTACACAATTCTATATACTGTATGCTGCTAGTGATAGGACCTTCTAGAAAAGACAAGACTGTAATGGCAAAGTAGGTCAGTAGTTCCCAGGAGCCAAGGGTGGAAAGAGGAGATTAACTGCAAAGGAACACCAGGGAGCTCTTCAGATTGTAGAAATGTTCTATATCACGATTGTGGCAATGATGTAAGATCGTATATGTTTGTCAAAACCTGTCAAATTATTTACCTCAAAATGGTGAATTTTATTATAAATAAATTCTACCTCAACAAAGCTGATTAAAGCAGTTAAAAGAATGTAATAAATGGTTATATTGAGTATTTAATGAATATACTTTTAGGTTGAGTGGAGAAAAACATTGATCTTAACATTGTACAAATGATACTTCTGACTGATAAAATTTTTGATAACGGCATCAATTGCACAGTGAAAAAGTGCTGCATCTCAGTAACTTAGAAGTGAAGATAATGTAATCTGGAAAAGGATTCTAATGATGATAATGACACTAATCTCAAGGAGTTGAATAAGATTTTAATGAAACAGTGTAGGAAAGCATTGTTTGCAAGTTAATTTATTATTATGTTGGGTGATTTTAAGTATCTGTAGCTGAACTAGTTATTTGAAGTATTTCCTTGGCATTCTAAAAATCATACATTTAAAGGGGGGGCTTTTTTTCTTTATTACAAGGAAAATGGAGGATTGCTGTATATTCAGGCACGCATAGAGCTTCCTGTTATACCCAGTTAAAGAGAGTTGATTAAATCCTCTTTCTTCCTTGCATGGGTCATTGAACTGTGTCTAGTTCTGCACCTGTTACACTGTATTGGGTCTAACATTTCCATATCTGTAAATTTAGTTAGGTGATATCTTATTTATCCCTACCACAGTCTGTAGTACCTGGCTACTGGTACACATAAAGTTAAAACTTGGATAGGACAGAACAATTTTTACGAAGAATCAGTCTTGTGCCATCATGCCTTGTATAGTGTTTGGTATTTATTCAGCAAGCACTTATTGAGTGTTATGTGGAAAACATTATACCAGCTGCTTTGGGACATATAAAAATGCTGTAATAGCTAAACTTTTAAGGTTAGAATAAAATGTAATCTCTATTTAGTGAAAAGGTATAAGAAAAGGGATGAGGGTAGGTAATCACTAGAGCTTTTAGGTAGATAAAAGTTTTAAAAAACTGGAAAAACTGTTTAGTTTGATGACAGAAGAAATCACTTCAGCCATAAAATCAAAATATTCACAGGTTAAATGTCATTTAACAAAACTCTTCCTGGGATTTTTATAAAACCATTCTCCTTACTGTCATATTGTTAGGTTGATCAAAAAAGTTGGACTGTGCAGTAAATGAAATACTCTTAACCTTAGAAGAGCAGAAGACTTGAATTTTCATAAGTAGGCTCTTAGAGTTTCCTTTTAATGCTTCAGCATATTTCCTTTCCTCTAAAGAAGTACAAGAAAGAATGGTGCCTCTAAGATTCACCGTTGATTGTTTTTTTACCCTTTTAAGTAGATATCAGTCTTCATATAGGGTGTCAAATAGCTATGAGACAAAACCTTTACCTCTCCTCCTGGGGGCATTTAACAGGAAATAGCTTAGTATGAAGTATTTTTTATGTAAATGACCATTATAGCTCCAAACTAATTGTTAAAATGGATGTCAGAGTTTTCTGTGAATGTTGTGAAACATAAGGATTCTTTTTTTTTTAATTAAACATAAGGATTCTTAATACTGCAAATTGTAATAAGCTGATGTCAAATAGAATTATTCATGGCTGATGCATTCACTCAGAGGATTAAATGAAAACCAAGCCTTGGACATAAGGTGTGTGGTCCAGAAGAGCGCTGGAGTGACCATGCGGAAGACCTCCTCTCTACCGTCATAAAGTGGAGGGTCATCTCGGTATTCCTTAATACTGTTGACTTAGTACTGTACTGATGCCTCCCTTAGGCAATAGAAAGCAATTGTAAATGAGAAAGCCTTTTTGAAGGCTTCTGCTACATATGTCAAAACTAATTAATACTAGATGATTAGAAATTAATATTGGTAAGTTACTATTAGCTTAACTCTAAGCTTTATTCATATATTACCATTTTTCACTAATATCCTTTTTAGATTCCAGGATCTATTCAAGGATACCACATTGAATTTGGTTGTTACGTCTCCTTGGTCTAACATAGTAATTTTCAAGTGCTTTTTAAGTTTTATAGATGTCTGAAAATTAATGTTTGCCTGTGTTAGGAAACAGAATATGTGCTGAATATCACTCAGTCTTTTCTTGTTAACTCAAGGCTGTATTTTGAAACAGGTTACTATTCTGTGCTTTCAGCGGTCGTTTACATGTTTCATATTTTTTGCCTTGACCTCAAGCCACCTTGCTTTTCTTCTAGTTGGCCTTTTGTCATTGTGTCCTAACCAAAAAGCCAAACAGCAGTATGTACCAAAGAAGTTGAAAAAGAGGGAAGAGTATTGTGGCATTATGGAAGGTCTTCTGTTTATTAATGAATTCAGATAGAGTATTGAGAGAAGCAGGGTAATTACAGAGGTAGAAGAAATGACATGAACAGAGGCTTGAGAATTTTTGCAAGGACTCTGAAGGACTTCCGTGCCTTTCCAGTACAGTTAGTTTGCTACTACCATTCTTGGGATATAAGAAGGATGGCACAAAAGCACTTCCTGAATGATTGGATGTGGGGCCTGGTGAGGAAGGAGGCTTAAAACTAAAGTTTTGTGTCTGCACTGGAATCATAAATGAAAGTGCCATTAAAAAAATAACAACAACTTTTTTTTTTATTATGAAAGTATAATTATCATAAATGTTTGGTAAGACACAAAGGCAAAAAAATACATAATAAAAGCAACTGAGTTTACTGTAGTTAAAACCACTGTTGATGTTTTTATACATATACATATTTTACACATTTAGATTATTACTGATATACAGTTCTTTTTTTTTTTAAGATTGTGTTTATTTATTTGACAGAGATCACAAGTAGGCAGAGAGACAGGCAGAGAGAGAGAGAGAGGAAGAAGTAGGCTCTCTGCTGAGCAGAGAGCCCGATGCAGGGCTTAATCCCAGGACCCTGAGATCATGACCTGAGCTGAAGGCGGAGGCTCTAACCTACTGAACCACCCAGGCACCCCGGATATACAGTTCCTGTAACCTTTCTCACCTTAATCCATCATATTTTTCCACACCATTAAATAGCCTTCAAAAACTTGATTTTTTGTGGCTACATCATAGTTTGTTGAAAACCAGAAGTGATTTAACTATTTCCTTTTTGTTGGACATTGAAGTTATTTTGATTCTTATTGCTGATAATATTGCTTTTAGCCTTCTTATAGAAAAGTCTTTATCCACATCTGTATTTATTCTCTTAGGACAGTTTCCTAGGGGTGGGATTACTTATCAAATGGGTTTTATACACATGGCTAAGGAACCTTTAAAATGTGCTCCTTTCTCCTCCCACTGGTAGTGTATAAGTATCATTGTCCCTCTCACACTTTGGCCATCAAATACTATAATTGTTGGACTTCAGAAGGGCCAGGTTTGTTTTGAAGATTATTTTGACTTTGTGGAGTTTCAGGTGACAATTGAACAGACAAGTACAATGTTTAGTAAATAGTACTAGAAGAAGCAAAGCAATAAATGCAAATATATAATGCTACAACCGAAGATTCAGAAACTCTATAGTTTTATGAAATAGGATATTTCTAAGCAATAAAGATATATAGTATGGGTAATTATATCTGTGGCATTACATGTGGCAAAAAGGGGAAGCTAAAGACTGAAATTCAGGGAAAGCCCAGGTGGGATGGAAGTGGAGAAAAGGGTCTTTCAAGGTGAAAGACAATGCAGGAGATGATATAGAATGTGGGTTTATATTAGCAGCAGGTTATATCTTCTCTAAGGCCTATCCTAAGGAGTATTTGGTTTTAGCTTACTGTATAGCGACTGCTTTTATAATTCAGATTTCTGACCCAATCTCCATATTCTACTGTTAAACCAATAAAATACTTTTATGTCACATGGATTAATATATTCTTGATCTTTCTAGTGCATCTTTGCTTCTTAAATTCTTTTAGATGGTACGGTATTACTGAAGTTCTTGAATGGCAGTTACAGGCCTTAAACTGTTCAATTCTGTGTAAAAGTATTTTATAACACAACGGTCATACAGTAACTAGTGGTGTTACTGGTGCGTATTCTGGACTTAATAATTATATACTATATATAATTAATATATTTTCCCATTATGTAACATTTTCTAAATGTCGACTGTAAAGTGAGAGGATTTAATAAATGTTTAAGTAGGATTTTAAAGTAAGATTTTACCTGTTTCTGATAGCTCTGCTTTGTGTTTATGCTTTTAATTCTTTCTACTTTGTAGCAGAAAGGGAGGGAAAGGCAAGAAAGCATAGAGCAGAAAGAGCAAGGATCTTAAACTGTGATAACAGCATTTTACTTTGTAATGATAAACATTATAGGCAAAACTACTTGCGCATTATGTGAATAAGAGTATTTTTGAGACCTTTCCTCATTTGACCAATGTTTTGAAAAAAGTTGTTGTATTCTGCTGGTTATCATTGCAAATTTTTGAGATGATAGGGAAGTTGTCCAGGAAGGCTGGCATGCACCTGGCTGAGCCCAGCAGAGCAGCAGCATTACTTTAGTAAATTCACTGTAGTCCAAAGATGATAATGAGTTTTGGCAAAAAGTTACTATAGTCTCTTAACATCTGTCTACCCAGTAGGAGTAACAGTTACAGAGCCCAGGTAGTTATGCCATATATGAGAACTGGAATATTTTCTCGTGTTTTCCATTCTGTCATTCCCCATCCTTCTGCATGTCAGATCTCTTCTTTCCCACAGTTGTTTTGAATCTCAACTGCACCTGAGAGTTTTTAAACCTCACTAAGTTTGGATCACACCTGTTCTGAGTAAATCAGAATCTCCTAGGTGTAGGACCTAGGAATCAGTAATTTTTAAAGCTCCGTGGCCAGCCAGGGTTTTGATTTATGATTTTAGATGTAGTAATGCCATCAGTGAACTTCGTAGTTCTTAAGGGGGTTGCGGGTTGCTTATTCAAATCACCTGGAAGATTTCTCCACAGTGTTCCTTCCCTCCCCTTTCCCCTTACTACTTGAGTGAATCAGTGTTAACTGATGGGAGTATAGCCTGTGCCTTTGATGAGTTAGGACCAAAAAACCAAAGAATCAATACGTTAAGTACTGTTTTCCTACTCTTTTTGGTAGATATTCTGCTTATATAAGTGACTTTGCATTTATCCACATATTAATGATTTGTTTGTTCACTATTTGCATATTCTCATATCTGTTCTGTTCACTCTATTTTCAGTACCTAACAGTGCCCAACACATAGTGGGTACTCAGTAAATGTTACAAGAATGAATCACGAGTTTTGGGAATACCTCACTATTTTATGTCTATATGCACTACCTATATTATTAAGCTTTATAATTAAATTTCCACTGAGGAAAAAGATCTATAAAGCAGAACATAAACAGGAAATAGATTTATTAAATTTTGAAAGTCCTTTTCAGGTCAGGGATTCTATGTGGACATTATTAAGGTTTGAATAGGATCGAGCTTGCAATACAAACATTTCCTGGTAGAAGTATGCATTTGCATATTTGACACCCTCATATCAACTGTCAAACTAAAATGTATAGAAAAGCTAGTGAACAAACAGGTACTCTTAGAGTCTATGCTTAGTTTAAACTGCATGATAAACTAGACTAGAGTCTAGGCACATATATCAGCCTGTTAGTTGTATTTTACCCAGTCATAGTCTGTCTTGTATAAGGTGGAAATTAAAAATGAGGTGATCCTGTCAAATGTACTTGATTTGTGATACAGATTTACAGCATATTGGCAAATGGCTTAAATTCTGGATGAGCCCTTAATTTTACAGTGTAAAGAATGGGGTGAAGGTACCAAAGAAAGTCTAAGTAGCTCTAGCCAGCATATCTAAAAGCTCTTCTTAAATCTACATTATTTCAGAATTAAGGAATCTCTGGCGCCAGAATTCTCCAGTTCTAGAATTGAGGATAACAGAATATGTCATATAAATTCGCTCTGCATATTTAAAATCCTTTATGGTTTAGATTTTCTTCTGTGATATAAAACTCACTGGGAATTTTCCCCCCTTTTTTTTAAAAAAAAAAAAGAAGCTAAAACAAACAAACAAAAAAACTTTTTTGGACAAGTAAATAATTCAGAAAAGTGGGTTGAAAGAATTCAGTGAAAAGTGGGTTCCTTTCTATCCCAGAGTATCAGATCCTTCTTAGAGGAAACCACTATTAGGATTTTCTTGTTTATCTTTCCAGAGAAAGTCCATTCTTATGGCCAGAATACACATGTAGATAGCCTTTGTAGTTTATACTATAATAGAAGCATTGATACCCACTGTTTTACACTTCCTTTTTTAAAAATTTAATATGTCTTAGAGATCTTGCTAGATTACTTTTTAATTTTCCTCATTGCGAATTGGTATGATCTCTGTATCTTTACCAGGTGAAGTCTTCCCTACTTTTTCTAACATCCCTTTCAAACCAGCTTCTTCTTACATGTCTTCACGTGGTTAATCTCTCCTCTGCTTTGCTTCCATTTACTTTCTTCATCTTTCTCTTACACACTTTTCACAGGTCTGCCCTTTCATGACTTCTATATGATTCTCTCATCCCAGGTGTCCCTTATCTCAGTCTGGCTCATCCCACCTTCAGGACTTCATCCCCAACTTAGTACCTTAGTACTGAGGTTTCACAAATACATATATACAGCCTAGGCCCCAATTACCGAGTTGTCAATATGCATCCTTGACATATCTATTTCTTGTATATCTCTGAGACCTCATAACCCCCAAATGTCCAAAATCAGCTCCTTATTCAGTGTCCCTTTCTTAGTAAATGGCATCTATATCCATCTCAGTTGTATATTCCAGAAAACTATGAGCTACTTTTGATAGCCCCTTCTCATGTACCATGTAGCAAAAATATAACTTTGGTTGATTTTTATCTCCTGTATCCCTCTCAAATCCATCCTCTTTCGTTTGCCTCTAATACCGTCTTAGTCTAGCCTACCATCTTCCCCTGGATTGCCACAGTAGTCCACCCATAGCCCCTCTGGTCCTCTTCCAGACCATTCTCCACATAGCAATCTGAGGAAGCTTTCAAAATGGAAATATTGTGTGACCCCTCCCCCCATGCTGAAAGTGTTTACTGACTTTCTATTGCTTTTAGGATGAAGCCAAATATTTTTAATATAGTCTGACAAGGTCCTGCACGGACATCCATAACTACTTCTCTCTTTCGTGATCTCCTAGTGCACTCTCCCCTTGTTCTCTTTGTTCTTGCCACATTGGCTTTATTTCTAGTCCCTGCTACACCACCATACTGCCTCAAGGCATTTGCATATCTTCCCCAGCTCTTCCCTTTTACCTTCTCCTAGTTAACTCCATTGGGTGTTTCAAATATCATCTCAAGCATTGCTTCCTTTGTGAAACTTCCCCTGATATTCCTAACTAGGTCACTTCCCCTGGCACTGAGCAAGGTATAACCCTCCTTCGTAGCAAATTTTCTATTTTGCTTTTTTTGTGTGTACACTTATATTTGAATAATATTTATATCCCCCACTAGATGGTAATCTCCCTGAAGGCAATGGCCATTATATCTTTCGTTTCCAGCATAGGAGCCCAGCACAAAAGAGCAGACAGTTAAATCTTTAGTGAATGAATGAATTTATTTTTATTTTTTCCATTGAATCTACTGTGGAAAGTATGCAAAGTGCTGTACTTTGCATATCGTAAAAGCTCAAATACGTTTTTCAGATTCAGAGTGAATTCATATGCTGCACAAGGTACACTATGGATTTAATAAGCAATAAATACCACATTTTTCAGCAGACTTCACAGGTCTTATATTTACTGGAAAGAAGTCATTCTGGGGGGGGGGGGAATAGGAAGATAAAATATTTGTAATCTGGTAGCAGATAGCTAGGTCTCTCTTTAGTTAGTAGAATTATTTCCTTGAATTGTCTCCTAAACCATCTCCCCTTTCCCATTGTCTTGTATCTCTCCCTAATAAGTCGTGAACTTCTAATTACATTCAAACTAGAGAACTATGACTGTTTCCAAAGCACTTAGGAATAGCACTTGTTTATGTAAAACAAATTGCCTGAAGTCTGGAAGGAAATGTGTAGATGTGGTTAGGCTTATATTCTCTCTGGATAGAATCACTGTGGATGAGAAGTAGCTTTATTGTGTTGTTTTTTGCCCTACAAACATTCATCCTTCCATCCCTCTCTGGGTAGAATCATCTGCCTTCCTACTGCTAGCCAGAAGACTTTAGGGGAAGCTGCTTAGCTGCAGTGAGCTTTGGTTTTCTTATCTGTGAAGCTGGAATAGTTATAGTGACTTCTCTTTCATCCTCTTGACATTGTCTTTTACAGAGCAGAAGATTTTAATTTTTTTTTTTTTTTTTAAGATTTTATTTTATTTATTTGACAGATAGAGATCACAAGTAGGGAGAGAGGCAGGCAGAGAGAGAGAGGAGGAAGCAGGCTCCCTGCCAAGCAGAGAGCCCGATGCGGGGCTCGATCCCAGGACCCTGGGATCATGACCTGAGCGAAAGGCAGAGGCTTTAACCCACTGAGCCACCCAGGCGCCCCAGAAGATTTTAATTTTAAAGTCGTCCAGCTTATCAGTTTTTTTTTAATGGACTGTATCTTTGCTGTTTTAGCTAAAAATTTACTGCCATACCCAAACTCATATAGGTTTTTTCCTATGTTCTCTTCTAGGAGTTCTTAAAGTTTTGGATTTTATAGTAGTTCCGTGATCCATTTTGAGTTAATACTTGTGGGAGATAAAAGGTCTCTAACTTTTATTTTTTCACATGAGGATGTCTGGTTGTTTCAGCACCATTTTTTGAGACTGTCTTTATCTTTGCTCCATTCTCTTTCCTTTGCTCCTTTGTCAAAGGTCACTTGACTTTATCTATGTGGGTCTATTTCTGGGCTCTCTATTCTGTTCCATTGATCTGTTTTTCTGTTCTTTTGTCAATACCACACTGACTTGATTACTGCTGCTTTTATACTAAGTCTTAGAGTTGTTGGGTAGTGTCTAGCTTGATTCTTCTTCAGTATTGTGTCAGCTATTCTTTTGCCTCTCCATATAAACTTCCCAATCAGTTTGCTGCTAGCCACAAACTAACTTGGTGGGATTTTGATTAGGATTGTACTGAACCCTGAAGTTGGGAGGAACTGACATCTTGACACTTGAGTCATCTTACCCATAAACCTAGATAAAGTATCTCTGCCTGTATTTAGTTTTTTTTGTTTGTTTGTTTTATTGGTATTTTTAATAGGTTTTGTATTACTACATAGTATGTTAAAACTCAGGAAGGGGTGGATAAGTCCTATCCAAGTTAAATCAATACGGCATCTTAATTCAGGCTCTTCCATTATGTAACCCATGTTTCAAAAAGAACTTTGTGTTAGTTGTTTTTTTTTTTTTAATTTCAAATGCATCCTACATTGTATATATTCACACATATGCAATATACATAGGAATATCCATTTTAACACTGTAATGATTTAAAATGGAACACTTAGCATTATACCACAATTTTCGCAGTTATGTCAAATCTTGACTTAAGTAGTTGTTATGTCCTTTTCTCTTTGAACTTAGTTTAGCTCATTTTAAGATAAAACTTTTTTCCACAGGGATGAAAAAACATAGAATTTTAGTTATAAATCTTTTCATTTATCTTGGTGGGGGACTAAAAAGTTGTGTGTGTAAAAGCATTGTTTAAACAAATGCTTATTTATAGAATGAATCGATTATTAAATTGAGCACTTGAAACCTTGTATTGAGAATCATTCCAGTGCTGGAAAAGGATAGTGTTAATGACCCTTGAAGTGGATCATTGAATTAATATTCAATGAATTAATTGAATGAATTAATATTCAAACAATGAGAAAATGGATTTTGCTAAGATATGAGTCCTCATGCTGCTAATGTTTAAAGTTATGTCACTGGTTAACAATAAGAGAAACTAGTAACAGAAAATTTTTAGGTTAATTTTGTCGCTATCTAAAGTTTTTACCTGCTTTTTACTTTTGTTGTTCTGTGTAGAACATACAATAATAGCTTATAGGAAACATGATATTTAAAAGAAGGGGTGAATGTTTGTAGGGCAAAAAACAATAGAGTAAAGCTACTTGTCATTTTCTTAATAACATTTAAACCAAAAATTGCATCCTCAATTATGGAACTTAATAATTGATTTTTTTTTCATTTGTGCATATTGAGGCTTCAGTAAACAAAGCTCCTGCTAATTTTGTCTCTATTTCCCCATAACTTGACTCAGAACTGGAATAAATTTTACTTTTGCTGTGTTGATGAAGTAAATTAAGTAAATGAGATCTTCGTGAAGGTAATATAAGAAAACATTCCCTTCCCCTTCCATCCCCCTCCCTCCCTTTCCTTTCCCCTGCTATTAAATTACCTCTGTGGCATCTCCTTTTCTTCTCATCTTGGGCAGGTCCTGGAGCTCTTCTGTCACTTTGAGTTACTCAAATACTTTTAACTTTCAGGGCATAAAAAGCACAATCCACTGTGAATTGCAGAGCCCAGCCTATATCTTATAACCTCTTGAAGCTTACATTCTAGTGAGACAGACAGGTGATAAGTAAGATAAATGGGTGAACTATATAATATGTTAGAGAGTGATAAATAATACGGAGAAAAAAATTGAAAGGAATACATAAAATGTGTGGAGCTCATGTGTAACATTTTTAGATAGAGTGTCCAAGAAAGGCCTCACTGAAAAGGTGACTTTTTTGTCAAGACCTGCAGAAGGTGATGAACCCAAACCATGTTGCCATCACGAAGAAAAACATTCCAGGCAGAGCTACATCCCTGCAGAAGCCCTTCAGTGGAAGTGTACCATTGTGTATTGGAGAAACAGGTTGCTACACCTAGTTGAACAAGGAGGAGAGGAACAGATAAGAAGGATATTGGTAGTGGTGGTGGCAACTAATTGCTGGGTCTCAACATTGCATTGTGGGTCTCATAAGGCTTTGACTTGAATACAGAATAGGGTAAGCCGTTGGAAAGTTTTGACCAGACTTATATGATCTGATTTACTATCGCTTTGCCTAATTGTCTTTTGCAAATAGACTACCACGGTGGAAATAGGGCCAAAAGTGGAAGCAGAGAGCTATTGTAACTAACCAGGAGAGGATTCTAGTGTTTCGAATCAAGGTCAAGATGGTAGGAGTAGAGAGAAGCAGTAGAATTTTGAGTTTGTTTTGGAGATAAAAAATCAACAGAATTTGTTGAGATACTGGATGCGGGAAAGTGTTGTCAAAGGTGAGGTCTTTGTTTTTGTTCTGAGGAACTAGAAGAATGGAGTTGGCATTAACTGAAACAGGGAAGATTATAGGAGGAGTCCAGGAACTTAGTTTGAAACATGTTAAAAATGAGGCACTTTTCAAAATTAATAGGTTTTGAAATATTAGATTTCAAAATAAAAACTGTTTAGTGAGCATTTAGATGTATAGCTCTGGAACTCAGGATAAAAAAAATCTGGTCTGGAGATAGAGATTTGGGAATTGAGAGCCTACTGGTGCTGTTGGAAGCCATAAAACGGCATGAGGTCTGCAAAAGAACGGTTGTGAGTACAAAAGAGAAGAGGTCCAAGCACTGAGTTCTCAAGGACTGGCTGTATTGATAGCTTAGGGAGTTAAGGAGCTGTATTTAATGGTTGAGAAGGAAGGATCAGAAAAGTTAGGAGGAAAACACATAAGTATGTTATTCTAGGAACAAAACAGACAAGTTATATCAAGGAGGAATAAGTGATCAACTGTGGTCTAATGTTGCTGGACCAAAGAAGATGAAGATTGAGAAATAAGCATTGGGTCTCCTGTGAAGTCATTGGTGACCTTTGATGAATGCTGTTTCAGTGTAATGAAGAGGAGTAAAAGCTTGCTAAGAGATCATTGAGATGGGACCTGGAAGGCATAGAGTAATAGAGGTTTGTTTTTTAAAAAAGGTTGGGAAAATAGTATTGTGATATTCTGAACATGATTCACCAGAGAGGGAAAAAACAAATGATCTAGGATGGCATGTGGAACTGCTTGTGTAAAAGAGAAAAGTTAACTAGTGAAAAGGTATGAATAGTACCTGTCTTGAGATTGTTAGCATATACACTCATTTTCTACTCAGCTGTGAAGCCTCAGTGGCAGGTCAGATGCAAGCCTGTAAAATCCTTTGCTTGAATTTGAATGGAGTCAACTTTTGCATCCAACATCTCACCGCCCCCACCCCACCACCAAGAATGTCTTGATTTGCAGATGGCACCTTTGTGAGAAGAAAAAGGGCTCCTTATTCTAAACAATGCAGCTAAAACAAGGGCTGGATTTTAGCTTCACTCACCCTAGGCTTAGTATTCTTGGAACAGTAAAAGAATCATACTGCCACAAGCTTCTGCCTTGCTCAGTCTACCCTAAGACAACAAAGAAAGTCACATTTAATATTCTGCTATAATAAACATAACCTTTGTCCTATGACAAAACAGCATAAGTGAGAAGAAAGCAAACTTAAGAACCAGTACGAATTTGGTTTAGGAATCCCAGTTCTGCCAACTGGCAGAGGGGATTTAAGATTCATCATTTACTGTCTCCGCCTTGGCTTTTTCAAGTCTAAGGGGCGGGGGCGGTTGGCTTCTACCAGATTCTTTTCAGTCTGAAATTCTATGATTCATTAAAATATAGTAATCCCCAACTTAATTTGAATGTATCCCCTGAAGCATAGCATAGTTCTACTAAGAACTAATATCACCGAGGAAGTTTGTTTTGGGGTTTTTGTTTTGTTTTGTTTGGATAACAGCGCCCCTTGGATTCTTATACAAGTAAGTATCAGCAGAATTTGGAGATTAAATTAGGTGTAGTAGCACTGAAATTAATAAGAGGAAATATAGCAAACCATTGAGGACAATACAGACTAGTTCACAGACTTTGTCTAAGTTCTGTCTGAGTCATTTTCTGGCCATGGGACACATGGAAAATTATTTAACTCTCTGAACCTTTGTTTCCTCATCTAAAAATAGGAATGTACTAATAGTACCTACTTCATGGATTTTTAAGGAGAATTAGATAAGTTATACACTATGATAGCTTTGAACAATGCCTGGCATGTAATAAGGATGGGCTAAACCTTAACTAATGTTGTTACTACCACCACCACCACTGTGTGACACATGCAGTTTAGAAACATTTTAGTAAGACGGCCACACCATAGATGTCTTTGACAGTATAATTTAATCATACAATGATTACCTTAAGTCACCAAGGGAAAAATTAACTTGGAAAGGAAAATGCTTTTGAATCAGGTCAAACCTTTTTTGTTTGTTTACAAAATTAGGACTCAGTCTGATGTTTTTAGTTACAGTAAAAATTCACTTAGGGAATATACCTGATTCTCAAATGATGACAGAACAGTGAGCCATTATTGTAATTAGTTTGTTTCTGTGTATACTTGAAACATAAAACAGTATTTATTTTGAAAAATGTTTTTCCCTAAATAGGCCAAAATAGTAAGGGTTTTATTTAAGTACCTTAAAGATAGGTATGGAAAACATGCTATAAACCTTTTGATTATACCATCAAGTTTTCTACACCCCTTCTGTATGAACTATTTTTTCAGAGCACACATTTGATTATTGATAGCATCACTTACCATCATGTTTACAATTCACAGCTTACTTTACAGGATTAATAAGATACAGTTAAATTATTGTAACTATACTTGAAAATCCTGTTGTGATTAATGTGGGTGATTCATCAATGCTGGTTTACCCTTATTTTAAATTAAACATTGCAGGTGAATTTCTAAACTGGTGCTTACTTTTAAAGAAGAAATGCTGTGTATGTATTATACGTTAGTTCAGAAAGTCAAGCTAACTCATGATGGCAAAGATTAGGGAAGAAGGGAAGTCTGAGGGTAAATTGGAAGAGAATTTAAGGAGTAATGGATGTGACCTTACCAGCAAATAATTGTGAGGCTAGATTGTATTTGAATTATTTCTCTTGTTTCGAATTTTATAAGTGAAACGATATATTGTTAAGCACAATGTAATGTACCTGGGACCTAATAGCATCTAGCATTCAGACTTTGGTTTCTAACATTCCCTAAATGTGAGACTAAAAGGAACCAGGGCTCCCCGAGGAAATGGCTGATTCCAAGGCTGGAATCCTGGGACATCTAGTTATGGCAGAAAGTAAGGAAGTACTCCTAATATCACAGCAGCCTGTCACAAGAATAGAGGGGCAATTGGGAAGGGGCTCTCACTGGCCAAATTTGTCATCAAAAACAGGTAAAGGTAGTAATGAATTATATAAATCATCAGGAAAAAAAATCCGTGAAAACCACACCAGTAATACACAGATTCATACAAATGGGAAAAGAGAGGGATCAAGGGCTAGCTGGTAAATGTAGAAGAAATACTGAAGTTGGAAAAACCATGATTTTATCACCATCACAGTATAGTTTATATACTGTGACTATATATAGTTTATATTTTATAGCTTGGATGTTAAATCTAGGGGAGAAATTTTGATGAAGAGCAGAATGTTTGCATGGTCTTAAAGTGTCTATCCAAATGTTATTTATTGGTTGCAGGGAAAAAATAGTAAGCAGTAGGAAAATCAGACGGCACTTGATCTAGGTGATAAAAATTAACATCACCAATTAGGGATAAGTAAATGAATACCATGGTAGCTTGAGAACACATCACTTATGTACTATTTGGCCAGGAATGCACTGTCTGCATCTAATTATGAGGAAACCAGATAACTCCAAAAAGATGAGCATTCTATTAAAAGAAGAAGGAGGTGATGGGGAGGAAGATGACTGTATTCTTCCAAAATGTTAATAATGTTTGTTATAAAAGTCAAAGGTAGAAAAGTGCCATATTAAAGGAAACAAAAGACATAGAACATATATGATCACAAGATGATCAAAAGAGTAGATTCTGTATCTGGAGGAAAATTAAATTTTTATTTTATTTTTCTTTTTTTTTCGTCTTTTTCTTCTTTTTTCTTTTTCTTTTTTTTCTTTTCTTTTTTTTTTTTTCAAAGATTTTATTTACTTATTTGACAGAGAGAGACCACAAGTAGACAGAGAGGCAGGCAAAGAGAGAGAGAGGGAAGCAGGCTCCCCGCTGAGCGGAGAGCCTGATGCGGGACTCAATCCCAGGACCCTGAGATGATGACCTGAGCCGAAGGCAGCAGCTTAACCCACTGAGCCACCCAGGCGCCCCAAATTTTTAAAAAGACATTATTTTGCAGATTATAATTTAAAGTGTTTTATTGATATATTTACTGAAGTTGTAGCTGTGTTGTGATTATATTGGAGGTTAATTTAGGAAATGCGCACACTTAAGTATTTATGGGGAGGGGGCCAGATGTATTCATTCAGCTTATTCTCACATGGCTCAAAAAAAGCACTGTGGGTGTCCGTGTGTGTGTGTGTGTGTGTGTGTGTGTGTGTGTGTACATACACACGTACATAGAGAGAAAGTGGGGGAGGGACGGAGAAGATGAAAGAGTTGATGGGTCCAAATGCTAACAGGAGCAGTCTGGGTAAGATTATACTGGTTCTTGCAGTTTTTCTGTAAATTTGAAATATTTGCAAATAATTTTATACATATATGTATGCACACACTGGGACTTATATTTATCTCATTGCTCTAGATTGCTAATTTACTCTTAATACTTAATTGGTTTTAGATGTTAACATTCATTACTTACAGATATACACATTGATTTTTAATTTCTTTTAAATAGTGCTGGGCCTAAAGGAGATAACATTTATGAATGGAGATCAACTATACTTGGTCCACCAGGTTCTGTATATGAAGGTGGTGTGTTTTTTCTGGATATCACTTTTTCATCTGATTATCCATTTAAGCCACCAAAGGTAAGAACCTTAGAAGTCCATTCTTTAATATTTATCCTTTTCCAAAATTCGAGAGGTTAAATGTGTATTGATGTAATCATTTTTATTTCATTGTTTTTCATGAATTGATGTGGAAGCTCTCATGTAACCAAGAATTTTAAAACTGAAAGAAATTGATTATTGCCTTATACAAATAACTTTATAATCAGCAGGAAGAGGGTTTGTTAATTGTAAATGAAAGTATGCCACTTTGCATACCAGTAAAGCAGGTACATTTTAGATTTATGTTATAGGGAAAGTATCTTTCTTTGAGAAACATATTGGGGTTTAAAAAAAAAAAAGTAAACCTGTTGGACAACTTGCAGAAATAAGAATTAAATAACTTGAATTTTATGCTAAATACCTTATCTTTACAGATCAGCAAAAACTAGAAAAACGAAGAGGGAAACTACTATTATTTAATCAGCTTACTCTGTGACCTCTGTAGATATGATGTAGTAATGGGAGTGAGGGTGGCTGGGTGGCTTCTGTCTCAGCTGGCTCGCAATATGAACTAGATGGATAACAGAAGGGTTGAGTTGTACCTTGTAATAACTGGCAATTATTTTTCAAGTCTTAAACATAACAATTACCTGGATGGTTTCCTCCTCTCACTTCTCATTATAAAGTGGTCAAGCCAACAGGTAAAAACCGCCAGTATTAAGCCTGAACGTAATTATGGTCTAGTTACAGAGACTTCTGATATGTCAGGGGAAAAGTATGTTGTTATCAAGCCTTGAACTATGATGAAATGTTTTTCTTTTCAACATAGTTTCTTATGTTCCCTACACTATTTAAAATACATGTAGCAATTTAATGCCTGCGTGGCAATTTAATGCCTGTGCTCACTTGCATGCTTGGGTTGGGGTGCCTGGAGAGTAAAAATTAAGGTTTTTTGTTTGTTTTTAGACCTGGGATTATTTCTCCCATTATCGAATAAGATAACAGTTCCACCTAGTGGTATTTACCTCAAAGTACAGACACCAAGGTTCCCTGTCACCTAGAGGTGTGAGCTAGAACTGTGAACTAGAGTTATCAGTATTTTTTGAGTACTGTATTATGTGATCCCATTAGAATTTAAGATTTTTAAATGATTGTCTTATTGAATGTGCTCACTTATGTAGAGTATATCTTGCTAGTTCAAATAAAGGAACAAAGCCTTCATGTGAATAATATTACAAATTGTATTAGCATTCAGAATGACACATGTTAAGTGCTGGTGTATCACTAACTGCTCAATTTGTATTCGTTGGTTAAGTTTCCGGTATTACAGAAAACAAAATCATAACTGTCTTTGATAAATAGTGATACTTATTTCTAGATGCCTCATTTTTCTTGAAATTGGTTTTAATGTGGCAGCAAAATTAGAAAAAAGTTTGCAAGATTTATTTTTTACAAAATTATTTTTATGAGGGAATATTTGTTAAAGGGCTTTCCTATTTTTCTTGTAAATGTAAAATACATGTACATTTTTATGCAAATGTAAAATAGAAAATGACTATTTTAATGTAAAATAGAATGTAATGTAAAATACATTTTTTAATGTAAAATAGAAAATGACTAACTTAAACCTTTCAAACCGTAAATTCTGGATATGATTTATTAGTTGTTTTGGTTAATATAGTGGTTATGTTTTAATTTAGCATTTAATTTTTTTGCTGAAGTCTCAGTATTTTAATTTTCTAATCCTTCCATGGTGAATCATTCCTCTTGCCTAAGATATCTGATACAGTATTATGAAGCACTATCCAGATCTGTGGTTGAACAAGTGAGAAAGAAAGAATACTGCTGTTATTTTGGTGTTAGATGCAATTATTTCTATACAATTCTGCTTATTTTTAAAGTTCAGGTAAGGTGTTGAACTTCTTGAGGAATAATGAAAATGTAATTCTCTTCTGTTCACTAACTGTTAATAGCTGAATGGATTCGAAGTATTTTTTTAAGATTTTCTAAAATTTATTTGAGAGAGAGAGCGCGCACGCACGCACCTGTCAAGCGCCAGCAGGGGAAGAGGGAGAAGACACTCCCTACTGAGCAGGGAGCCCAACTCAGTACTTGATCCCAGAACCCTGGGATCATGACCAGAGCCAAAGACACACGCTTAACCTGCTGAGCCACCCAGGTGCCCCAAAAGGTTTCATATTATTAATTGTGTTTATAAAACATGCATGTCTGTTGAGTAGTCAGCTTTCGGTGATCTAAACATGTATTATTCCCATATTCTAGAGCAGAAGCATCTGGACAGAAATCTAATGCAAGCTACATGTGTAATTTTAAATTTTCTATGAGCTACATTATAAAAAGTAGAAAAAGTGAAATTAATTTTAATAACATCCAGTATATCCAAAATATTGTCTTTTGAACATAAAATCAATGAAAAAATATGATTAATGTCAAGGTTTCATTCTCTTTTTGGTACTTTGAAATGTGGGTATATATTGTATATTTTTAGCCAATCTCACTTCAACGAGCCTTATTTTAAGAGCTATAAAGGTAATATGTCCACTCTGTTACCCAGAGGTTCTGGAGGTACAGATTCTTCCCTTTTTCTCCCTTGCTAGACAATTGGTTTCCTTCTTGTTTTTAATTATACATCCTTATCAGAAATATATTTTTGAGGGCTTTTATTTTTTATTTATTTATTTTTTTAAGATTTTATTTATTTGAGAGTGAGAGAGAGCATGAGAGGGGAGGTCAGAGGGAGAAGCAGACTCCCCGTGGAGCTGGGAAGCTGATGAGGGACTCAGTTTCAGGACTCTGGTGTCATGACCTGAGCCGAAGGCAGTTACCTTACCAACGAGCCACCCAGATGCCCTTTAGAGGGCTTTTAATATTTTCTTTCTAGATTCTACCTGGGAGATCATATAGTACACTGGTAGTTCCAAGAGATCGGGAGGTGTTTTTTTCTTTTTTCTCAGCTACTCTAAATTAAGAATTAGCCACCCCATTAGTATCTGTGACTGTTTTGAAACTTGCTGGTATTTTTTCCTACGATTTACCCCCTTTTTACATATATCTAAGAGATAAATAGTTTCCTTTATTCATTACCTTACGACCTTGCTTTTATTTCATTTTACTGTCTTAGTCTAACAGGGCACTGAACCAGTTACAGAAACAAAAGACTAAAAAATAGACTGGTGGTTTCATCAAACTTCCTCTAAATCCTTGTCCAATACTTTCTGATACATGACAGGACATTAGCTGAGTTGATACTGATCTTTTCTACTAAGAAACTAATGTAACTTTTGTTTTATGGTAAAATGAATTCTTCTTAAGTTCCTTCTTACCTTTGACGCTAAAACACTTCTGTTCTCGGGGCGCCTGGGTGGCTCAGTGGATTAAGCCGCTGCCTTCGGCTCGGGTCATGATCTCAGGGTCCTGGGATTGAGCCCCGCATCGGGCTCTCTGCTCCGTGGGGAGCCTGCTTCCTCCTCTCTCTCTGCCTGCCTCTCTACCTGCTTGTGATCTCTCTCTCTGTCAAATAAATAAATAAAATGTTTAAAAAACAAACAAACAAACAAACAAAAAAACAAAAAACACTTCTGTTCTCTCTTACCTGCTTTAAACAGAGCTGTGCGTGCACATGTGTGCATGTGTATATGGTATATATATATGGTCATACATACACAAAATTATTTTGTGTCATTCATTTACAGCAAACCAGCCAAATCAGCCGCTTACTTTGGTGTAAAACTGATATAGTACCTAATCTGCTGGGTATCTCAACTGAACTGAATAAAACCATTTCCCATTTCCCATTTCCCATTTCCTTTTTTTTTTTTCCTTTTTAAACTAGGCTCCATGCTCAATGTGGGGCTTGAACTCACTACCCTGAGATTAAGATGTGAGCTGAGATCGAGTTGGATGCTTAACCCAGGCGTCCCAAATAAAATAATTTACTTTTTTTTTTTTTAAAGATTTTATTTATTTATTTGAGAGTGAGACAGAAAGAATGAGAGAGAGAGAGCATAAGAGGAGAGAGGTCAGTGGGAGAAGCAGACTCCCTGCTGAGCAGGGAGCCTGATGCATGACTCGATCCCGGGACTCCAGGATCATGACCTGAGCCGAAGGCAGTGGCTTAACCAACTGAGCCACCCAGGCGCCCCTAGAATCATTTACTTTTGATATTACTTAAATCCGATATTTATTAGCTCTTCAGTAAATTATTTTCTATTTAGTATCCATGATGTATTGTACTTTACTTTTGCTGGTGAGAGTTTTCGTTGGTAATAAAGCATTCCTTTTCTTTGTTTTTAATGGAATTGCCCTTAGGTTACTTTCCGCACCAGAATCTATCACTGCAACATCAACAGTCAGGGAGTCATCTGTCTGGACATCCTTAAAGACAACTGGAGTCCTGCTTTGACTATTTCAAAGGTTTTGCTGTCGATTTGTTCTCTTTTGACAGATTGCAACCCTGGTAAGCAAACCTCTATTAACACATGCAGTGGAGCTAGAGAAACCATTGTGTTCTTGGTTGCCTTAACTATGGATTTGAGAAAGTAAATGCTGTTGGTGGAAAGATAAGCATAAATCATTTTGCAAAGAAATTATCAAAGCCATTTCATTTAGAATAGACCAAAAGTCTCACAGTAACTTTCTTTAGGTTTATTAATGGCATGCTACCTGTAATTACTTTCTTTCTGTCATTGATGGACTTTTTTCTAAATTACGTAGTGGTACAAACCCTGTTTGATAGGAAGAAAGCCGTGACTGGCACCAGTGCCTCCTTTTCTAGCTCCTTCCCTGCTGTCGTGTGCTCTAAAGCAACTGCTTACTTAGTAATTAATGTATGGCTTCTTGTTCTCCTTTCTTGGATTATAGTTAGGTTTTATAAGTAGTAATAGTGGATATTAAAATGATAGTTGATGTGTTGGACTAGATTATGATTGTATTAACTCAGATAAAGTCATTAATAACATAGTTCTAACATTTTCAAGAAATGCGTAATTACCACATATTAACATGTATAGTTGACTTGAAAGAGTGATGTGTAAGCCTGGGACTTTACATATGTTATCTTACTAAGTGGTCATTTTTTAAAAAGTCGAATTACTTTTTCTATGTATTGGACTAATCACCAAAGGCTTTTACTTTTATTGTAAGCCCAGCAGTTTTACCTATGCCCAAGAGAATTAAAAAAGGTGAGGCAGCTCTAAGTGAACTGATAGGGAAAGAGCAAGGCACTCAAGGAAAGTACATATGCTTAATAATATTTTAAATGCTTGTGAATGTGCATAATATCTAGATAGAAATGCAGTAAACTATATTGTAAGCTTTGCATTTTTATTTAAAAAATCACATTTTTAAACATCCAAAAGAAGGTAGAAATATAATCACCAGCCACACTTCCATTGCTGAATAAAATGCAGAGTAGTAGCATTAAAAAAATCAAGTTTATTAAGTCAACATGTATTTTTTAGTTAAAAGGGCTTTTCTAATTTGAATATTAAAATATACAGATGGTTATGTTATTTGAAGCATTTTAATCTTGAAAATTTAGCCATTAAATAAAAAGGTGCTGCTGAAAAATAAGTGTTTTAATTTAATAGAGTATTAAAACTGTAATAAGACACTGTGTAATATCTCTTACTATTCTTTCTATTTTTCCAGCGGATCCTCTGGTTGGAAGCATAGCCACTCAGTATTTGACCAACAGAGCAGAACATGACAGGATAGCCAGACAGTGGACCAAGAGATACGCCACATAATTCACAGAATTTGTATGCGGTGTGAAGGAGCAGAGGGCCCCTTCCCACTGTGCTGCAAATCTTTATAGCCTTTACAACACGGACTTCTGTGTATATGTTATACTGATTCTACTCTCTGCTTTTATCCTTTGGAGACTGGGAGACTCCCCAAAAAGGTAAATGCTATCAAGAGTAGAACTTTGTAGCTGTAGATTAGTTATGTTTAAAACGCCTACTTGCAAGTCTTGCTTCTTTGGGATATCAAAATGTATTTTGTGATGTACTAAGGATACTGGTCCTGAAGTCTACCAAATATTATAGTGCATTTTAGCCTAATTCATTATCTGTATGAAGTTATAAAAGTAGCCGTAGATGACTAGGAATTATGTCATTTGTATTAAACCCAGATCTATTTCTGAGTATGTGGTTCATGCTGTTGTGAAAAATGTTTTACCTTTTACCTTTGTCAGTTTGTAATGAGAGGATTTCCTTTTACCCTTTGTAGCTCAGAGAGCACCTGATGTATCATCTCAAACACAATAAACATGCTCCTGAAGGCATAGTTTCCTGTCGTAATATTTTAAGTAAATCTTGTTAGAAGGTGTGTCTGAGATGATTGTTGATGAAACAAAAATGCGGATATGAAGATTGACTACTAAGGACCAGTACAAATAAAGGAATTGTTAAATTGAAAACATTTGAAATCTTGTTAAATGTGTAGTTTTTTTTCCTTGAAGTACTTAATAATGAGAGCATATAATGAGCTTAAATATGTAAAACTGGATTTTAAATCATTGATCTCGAAACACACAGCACTCTACTTCGATAAGATGATATTTAAGCAAAAGATAATGTAAATTGTGACTAACTCAGGAATCTGGTATTAACTTATGGAACATTTTGTTTCCCAAGTGGTGATTTCCATCCACCATTGGACAGTGTTATCAGATAACTTTAATCTGATAGTACTTCTATGTCATTGGTACATTTTTTACTTTGCTACTAATCCTGGTCTTGAATTTTCATGGTGTATTGTGTGTATTACCATTCTTCTTGGGCCCTTAGCCAGCAGATAAGAATCTGAGAAGCAGAGTTGAACACAGAAACCGTTGTCTGGCCTTGAGATGGGACAGAACTCTGGATTAATGTACAGATGTGACATTTATTTCTCATTTGAAAAAATAACTAAATTTTAAGGGTTTTACAGGTTACTTCTTTTTGGTTATAGTTACCAAATATTAGATTTCTTATAGGAGAGTTACTTTGCAATGTTCAGGTTTGGTAAATGTTATAAATGTGCTTAATTTTTTTCTATGACTATGATAATTGTTGAGGTAATTTTCCGGTCCTGTAGCCAAGGTTGTGGAATGCAGTGCAGATGTCTTCTCTAGTCCTAAATATGGAGTTTAGTGTACCATCTTAAAATTTATAGAGTGGAGTTATTAGTATAAAAATACATTGCTTTAATAAGCTAATAAAGTAAAATATTTATAGTTGCGCATACCCTAAGAGTAATGGGCCTCCTACTTGAGAATTTTCGGTGGAAGTCTTAAATTGTCTTGCTCC
Organism: Meles meles; assembly: GCF_922984935.1. Lineage (NCBI taxonomy): Eukaryota > Metazoa > Chordata > Mammalia > Carnivora > Mustelidae > Meles > Meles meles. Next base: position 77,028,788 of record NC_060074.1, read on the forward strand.
ATCTCTCCATATTACAGAGGAACTCTAAGCAAATAGGTAGTATTTTGAAGAATTTAGGCTTAGGTCTATGAAAACCTCTGAGCCTTGACTATTTTAGGTGGTAATAATCGATAATGGAGTTCAAGTCAATGTGATGAGAGTGAGGACCTTTTATGTAATCTGTAAGGATTTCCGTGTAGGTGAGCTGCAAAAGGTGTTTTTTCCCCACTTCCAGTATCGTATATTCTGCATCCTAAAGTAGTGAACCTCTCTCTTGATGTCAGAAAAGCTTTCATCACAATGAGTATTAGGGTGTTTGGGATGCTATCATTAGACTTTCTTTATTTGTTACCCCCTAATTACTACCACCAACCTTTTTGCTGCTTTGTAGGCTATACCCCATGCTTACTTGAGACAGAGAAGAAGGACCTGGTTACTTAAAAATGTTCCTGGCTCTTTCACAAACTACCTTTATGGCCTTGAGTAAGACACTTTAACTTCTTTGAGTTTTAGTTTATTCATGTATGAAACAAAAGTTGATTCTGATTATCTCCATATTCTCTATTAGCCTTCAAACTCAGTAGGTCTAATGCTGTTATCCTTGTTCTGCTTTCTCTTTCAGGAAACAGGCTACAATTTCAAAGGGACTGAAAAATAACAATTGTCATTTGGTTTTTACTATTAGTTTCCCTTAAAATCCTGAATATTCTTTTTACCTTGTTTTCTATTTCTGAAAAACTGTAGGTCCGCTTTTCAGTTATATAGGTATTCATCTGCAAATAGGGTGGGGGTTCCCCCCCCCCAATAAAACTTTGCTCTGGATATAAATTGTGGTATTTCAGAAACTGGATTTTTTTTCTTACCCGTTAAGAACAAATTGTATAAGTGAAAGTCCAAATATCACTTTGTAGGTGTTCAAGAGTAGTCATGGCCTTGAGCATTGATCGCATTGAGCCTGCCGTGCTCAAATTCTGGTCCTGTGCTCCCAGAGGAGCCCTGCAGTGTGCCATGCAGGGCCACGCAGCCACTGCGTTCCAGCCACTGCTTAGCTACTGAATGTCCCCTGCAGAGCTCATGAGAGGAGACCCTCTGACCATGTTTGGTTGACAGAGTGAAACTGATGCACAGGTGGGTTCAGTAACTTGCCAGATTACATGGCCAGTATGGTGGGGGGAGGTACAGTCTCCATTCTTCACCAGGTTGTGATTTGTAACATCGCAGTTAATATTGACTGTATCTATGTAACAGCAGATATTCATAGATTGATAACTTCTGAAAATGACTCTCTAGAATAAAGTACAATTTGCATCTTAGTAAATTCTTATTTTAAAATCTGAATTAAAGTCTCAAATGTAACCTTACAAAATAAGGCTTTATTAATTGATTCCAATGAAGATGAGATATGTTTATTTAACTTCTGCCTTAGATACTTAAGAATACTTTTAACGTCAGTAATTTCCCTTTGTTAATTGGGAAAATGAGATAAATGTTATCTTAATTTTTTTTTTTAGTTATACATCACATAACCCCATCAGGAAATTTATATTGATAAATTTGTATCAAGCATTTAATAACTACCTTTTTCAAGCTAACAAGATGTATTAGTTATCTAGAGGAGGCTTTTTTTGTTTTTTGTTTTTTGTTTTTAAGCAGGAAATCTTAAGTAATCACAGGGATAAAATTGTGTAGGCATTTGTGGTTTGGATTGACCCTAAGAGTTCTAATAAGAACTTTGAGGTGTTGGACTTAGAGTCAGCCCACTAATTTGTCTAAATGTATTATAACAATACAAGAATGACTATATTATAAAATTTAATTCAATGTCCATCCTATGACTTCATATATTAACTTGTGTTGTAGTTATGTTAATGCAGTGCATTAACACATTTTCACTTGACATTTACATTGTGGTCTTTGGAAAGAATTATGGCATGATATGAAAATATTATTTTTATAAAACCAATGCAAATAATTTTAAGAGGCTGAGATAATTAATCTACAATGATTACATTATCCACATATTTCAGTTAGTGTTCTTTATTTTAAATGAGTAGAGTATATAAATAAATAGATTTGTTTCATGTCTAAATACATTACTAGGTTTTTCAGGTAATTCACAAAAAATAGAAAAGAATTCACAATTACATTTTGATATATAGGCATTATTTGAAACATCAATTTTTTTTTAAAGATTTTATTTATTTATTTGTCAGAGAGACACAGAGAGAGAGTGAGCACAGGCAGACAGAGTGGCAGGCAGAGGCAGAGGGAGAATCAGGCTCCCTGCACAGCAAGGAACCTGATGTGGGACTCCATCCCAGGACACCGGGATCATGACCTGAGCCGAAGGCAGCCGCTTAACCAACTGAGCCACCCAGGCGTCCCTGAAACATTAATTTTTTATAACTAATTTGTCAACTTTTTTGGGAGTAGAGTTTGTCCATGGTTTTACATAGGCCTTTCAAAATGATGTTATAAAGTGAATTTCTAAAAAAAAGAATTTCTGAGACTAGTTTGTAAACCAAATTGCCAGCAGTGATGGCTAGTGTTAGAGCCTTGTCGGACAGAATAAACCTTGTTAATTAGGAATGAGAAATGATCCTCTGAGGTGCATGCATATTGCCACCTGTCCTCACTGACCTCTTTTTCTCCCTGATGCTCTCCATACACTCATCAGCACTTCTCTGAAGCGGATATCCTGGATTTTGAGCAGGGTCTCTTGTTTTAGTTTGCCATCTGTGCTCTCAGCTTCTTGTGGTTTCTTGTGCTCATATAACAAGAAGCCCTAGGTGATTGTTTAGTGATAGTATCTTATTAGCAATATCAAACGTTCAGATGCTAAGTTTTAAAATTAAAAAAAAAAAAAAAGATTATCCAGATTGAAGTACACAAACAGTATTAGACATTTTTAAACATTTATCATTTGACAGTATTATCATTAATTTCATTGTCTATGAGAAAGAGTGATTTAACTCTGATTAGGCAGCAGAGTTCTGGGTCCTAGCCCTGGATATATTCAGAAATAAACAGAACTATGGCAGAGGAAAGGAATTGGTCAACAAATCTAGATATTACCAATGAGTATATTTGGAGATAATTTAAATTCACTTTAAGTCTTCCACAGCTATTGGTTACCTTGTTGAAATCCACTAAGGCTAAAGCCGATTATGCCAGTCATCCCAATACAGAACATTAAAAGCAGTTTTTCCCCTAAATCCTCCAATCCCTAAAGTTTATCTCAAGTCCAGATCCTTCCATGAAACCCTTGCATTTTACTATCATGTACTTTTAGTCTGTCTGTTTCCCTGCGAAACCATGTGCACAAACCTCAGATATAATAGAAAGAATTTAAGCATGTGTGTATTTCCAAGTGCCAGGAACAAGCCAGGAGACTTTCTTAGCAAGAATACTTTCTTCTTTCTCTTTATCTTTTTTCTGTTGGAGGGGGTCTAGGTTGGTTATGCTGTAGAAACCCTTAACTGACCTCCAGTTCGTTCTACACATTTTAGGTGCTTGCTAATTGAAGATCCTTTCAGGCACAGTGATGCATACAGAGATGAATACATTGTCACATCCTTAAATAGTTTATCATTTTCCTCTCCAGATGAGATTTTTCCCTCATCTTAGCCGAGGAGAACACATCTTTGCTAATGTGTATCTATTTTCTGTTGAATAAGAGATTGAGCAGATGTCCCTGCTGATTTAGTTATGAAAATATTGGTATAATAATTTTGTAAGTTTTACCCAATCTATATGATATTAAACATACTTAATACTATTTGGCACTTTTAAAATAATTAATTTTCTTTCAGGCTACTCTTAGTACCCAGTGTCTATAGCGTGCATTTTGGCATTTTATTACATTCAGTTTAATACCTTCCACATATTTCTGTACATGAGCTTTTGGAGGATAATATCTATACTCCTTGTCTCTGTATCTCAGTGTAATATCTAACATGATACTTGTTTGCTGAATGAATTAATATTATGTCATAGGTATAAGTTTTCCAGAAGGTTATCCAGAGACCATATGAAACAAATCAGTTATGTCTTCTTTAATTCCCTGTCGTACTGATTCAGTGCTTAATATGTAGTTTGTGTTGGATATAGTCCTGTTAACTCGAAATATCTGAAGTAGCAATGGGTTGTTCCAATAACCTACTTGATGTCTGCTTGTTTAAAATGGAGAATAACTTAATCTTATAATTTTATAGTCCTTAAATATACCAAAATGCATTGTCCTATAGAGTTTACATAATTTTCCATGTTACTACTCTCTTCCTGAATTGATGTATTTTTTATTGGTAAAAAGAAAAAAGACACAAATGAATACATGTATCTGTTTACAGTATTCTTTTAGGAAAATCTAAGAAAAAAATGAAAAGTTACGGCCTTTGGAAAAAAATCTGTTAAGATAAATATTTCAGGGGAAAGGAACTAGTATACTATACAGTAGTATGGAGGGGCAGTCCTTGAGGAGTGTTGCAAGTTGGTTTTTGAAATATTATCTCTGTCTTCTCATTTATTTGTCTTCCCCACTTCTAGCTTCTGTGAGAAAGGGAATAGGATAAAGAATCAAAGAGGCTATTTTTTTCCTTTGTTGCCGTATGTCATTGAGTAACATGTAAGGTCAGTAGGTATAATTGAAAGGTGAGTGGGTAGAAGCTCCCCGAATCCAGAAATGTAATTCCAGCAACTTCTCACTCATTGTAACAAGAGTATTTCGTAGGTCAGCTGAGTAAGCTCAGGTAGGCTAGCTGCCCATTACTCCAGACCCAGCTCAGACCAAGGGGATATTGACACCAAGAGAAATCCTGACAATTATGGGGCCAGGGCTGTAAGGAAAATTAGATTCCTTAGTAGGTAAAGTTCAGTGTTTTGACAGGTCTTTATATAAACATTTCATGTTTTCATCTACAAAGTGATGAAGAAAAGTAACTTAGGAACACAAGGCAGTGAAAAATAAAGTTCTATGTCAGTGGATCACTGGCACCCCTTCCCTGATTTCCTTTATCATGTTTTTCGAGCACTTTCCCCCTCTGCTAAACTCTCTGGCCACTCAACTCCCAGATGGTAAAAGTCATTTAAAATACACATGTGAGATGATTTTTTTTTTTTTAAAGATTTATTTATTTTGGAAAGATGAGGAGAGAGAATGTGTCGGGGGAGGGCAAAAAGGTCAGAGAGTCTTAAGCAGATACCGTACAGAGCCCCAGAGCTTGATGTGGGACTCGATCCAGGACCCTGAGATCATGACCTAAGCTGAAACCCAAGAGTCGGATGCCCAACCAACTAAGCCCACCCAGGTGCCCCAAGGCGATTTTTTTTTTTAATTTTTATTTTATTTATGTGGCAGAAAGAGAGACACAGTGAGAGAGGGAACACAGGCAGGGAGAGTGGAAGAGGGAGAGCAGGCCTCCTGCTGAGCAGGGAGCTTGATGTGGGGCTCGATCCCAGGACCCTGGGATCATGTCCTGAGCTGAAGGCAGATGCTTAACGACTGAGCCACCCAGGCACCTTGATGTTCTTTTTAATGACACATTTTATTTGTGTTTATGTGTCATCTTTTTTGATCATGAGCTCCTAGAGATCAAGGATCCAATGCACTTCACTTAGTCAATAAGTTACTAGTTATATACTCACCTAAATATTGTAGGCGCTTAGAAATAGTGAACAAAGCACATGAAAATCCCTTTCTTTATGGTGTTTATTTGCCATTGGAAGGAAACAGACAAAAGTTTGTGGGGGTTTTTTTGTTTGTTTTTTAAAGATTTTATTTATTTGACAGTGAGCACATAAGCAGGGGGAGCAGTAGAGGGAGAGGAAGAAATAGGCTCTCCGAAAAGCAGGGAGCCTGATAACGGGGCTCCATCCAGCACCCTGGGGTCACTGTGTGAGCTGAAAGCAGAAGCTTAACCAACTGAGCCAGCCAGGCTCCCCCAGACAAAAGTTTTTAAAAAGTAAAAAAAGAAAAAAAAAGTGTGTATGTATTAGATGGTTAAGTGCTGTGGAGAAAACTAAAGCAGGGAAGGAAAAGAGGCAGTGTGCTGAGCGGGAGGAAGGGGAGATTGCGTTGTGGTTATAAAATGGGTAGTCCGAGAAGATCTGACCAAAAAGGTGAGTCAGGAGCTGAAGATGGGGAGAGGGAAGCTGCATGGGGGAAGAGTATTCCAGGCAAAGGGAATAGCAAATGTAAAACCCTGCGGTGAGATCATGCCCAGTGCATGCAAAAACCAGCAAGGGCTGTGGAAGGTGGACAAGAGTGAGCAGCTAGGGAAAGTGGAAGGCAAGGTCAGGACTGTGACAGCTGGACAGACTCCATAGGGTCTTGTAATCCATCGTAGGGAGTTGGGTAGATTTCTAAGTAAGAGAGGAAGCCATTGGAAGGTTTTTTAGCCAGAGTGATAGGACATGGTGTGTTTTATTAAAATCTCTGATTACTGTTAGGGAAGAGAATTGGTGGAGGGGAGAAAGAGGAGGGAGCAGGGTAAAAGATACGTGATGACATCTACCTGGGTAGCAGTAGCAGGTGCTAGTAATAGTAGGTGGTGAGAAATGAACAGATGCTGGCTGAAGGTGGGGCTAACAAGATTGGCTGATGATGCATTTAACTGCGTGGTGTGGAAAAGAAATCCATTTGGCACCAGAGCAAATTAGAAGTCTGGAGTTGTAATTAACAAAATGAGGAACCTGGAGGTGGAGCAGGAATAGGGAAAATTGAGAGCTCAGTTTTTGACAGGTGAAGTTTGAAATACCTATTCAGTGTGCAAATGCAGGTGTCAGAGCAGTAGATAAGCAAATCTGGAATTCAGGAGTAGTTCTGGGCTAGGAGTAGTTCTGGGACTCCTGCGTGCATAGGTGATTCAATTATGAGACTGTATGAGATTCATCAAGGAAATGAGGGCTAGAGAAGAAAGAAGTCTGGGCCCTCCAACTTTGGAAGCCAGGAGATGATGAATCAGTCAAGGAACCTGGGAGAGAGCAATCAGAGAAGTAAGAGGAAAACCCCGGGGCTTGTGGGTACCTGGAAAGGGAGTGAGGAATCTCGTGGAGGAGGTGGGAATGATCTTCTGGATCTAGTGCCAACTGGTAAGTCAGCTAAGATAAGGACTGTCCATTTTATTTAGTGACTGGTGGGTAGTGGACATTTGTGACTTTTATTTGTGACTTGTGGAGTGGGGAGAACCAAAGCTGCACTGGAGTGGATGCCAAAGATAATGGAAAGAGAGAAACTGGAAACACCTGACAATTTTGTAGTGAAGTTGAGAAATAGGGAATAATTGGAGTTTTCTGGAGGGTGGTTGTTTTAGGAAAAAACGACTGATTGTTAATGGGAAAGATTAAATAGGAAGAAATGAGTGAGTGGGGCAGAGAAGCAATATCCTGGAGACAAACGTCCGCTCCACTCTTCCCTGCGAGTGTTTCCAAAGCTCTCTGTACTTGCCTTGAACATTCCTCTCTTTCTGACTGAAGAACCCCTTGGGGAACAGTATCCCCACGTACAGCAGTCAAAGCCTTCACAAAATTCTTGAATTCTCCTGGGTAGGCAGGAGGGGATGAGATCTAAGACACAAGTGAAACAGTTGTCCTTTGCTGGGAATTCAGACATCTCATCCCATCTGGAGAGGAGGCAGAGGACACGAGGATAGGGCCAGGTTGGAGAGGAGATGCAGCCGCCAAGCTTTTGCGTTATTCCCACGCCTCCCTGGACTAAGAGGTGGTTATTGACCAAAACCGGGATGTGAGGACGAGAGCTCATGTGTTTGTGTGACTCCTCTGTGCCCTGGAGAATCAATGTATGACTAAGTGATTTTTGTTTATCTAGATGGGCCTTTAATTTCATGGTTAACATGATAAGAATGAAGTATTTTAAAATTCCAATAGCATTTGGAACAGCTCTTTTTATCCACCAAGTATGCTCAGCAACTTAGTTGGTTTCAGTCTTAAGCACCTTAATATTTTCTTTCCTTCGAGTGATTTTCCCTGTGTCACTGAAGAATCTACTTTGACATCCCGTTTAACTAGAGGAATTTTAGTGTTTATTGCAAACTAATACTGCTATACATGTTGGAAGCGGAAGAAACTTAGGTGTCTTAAAGAGCTCATCATAGTTCAATCAGGAAAAGGGATGTCTTAGGTAAGTACAGAGAGCTTTGGAGAGATGATGGGGCAGAAGACTTTTTTTTCTTTCTTTTTTTTTTTTTAAAAGATTTGATTTTTGAGAAAGAGTAAGCAAATAAGCATGGGCAGGGTGAGGTGGAGAGGGGCAGCTGAAGAGGGAAAGGTTTCCCGCTGAGCAGGGAGCCCTATGTGGGACTCCATCGCATCCCAGGACCCCAGGATCATGACCTAAGCTGAAGGCAGACGCCCCCCCCACTTTTTTTTTTTTTTTTTTAAACATTTTGTTTTGCAAAAGACTTTTCTTAATTGGTACAGCAGAATGGTTTACCAGAGATCCCTTCTTGACCATTCAGATGATTCTAAGAAACTGAGCATTACCCCAGGTCAGCTTTGTGGATGTGATGGTCAGAGAAAGACATAGTAACACCAGCTCCTATTACCCTCACTTCTACGCTAGTCTCGTGGTAAGACACTCTCAGTTCCAGCTGCATCCCTTTGGATGAAGCCTTCCCTTGCCCAGGAACTAGAGAATTTGAAGAGCAGGTTTCATTTCTAGAGAACCAAAGGGGCAGTGAACTAGGACTCCCACCTTCCTGCTGCTCTTCTGACTTCCTGCTTCCCAAGGATCCATACCTAAGACGGGGCGCAGCTTAGCTTATTTTCTCTGAAAACCTAGTCAGGCCTGATTCATCACTGGTTCAACCACTTAATTTTCTTAGAGTCAACAAATTGTTACAAGTTGCAGGTTTTTTTCCTGATTGAGTCTTTCTGGGACAGTACCTTTGCTGTGATTATTGCACATTTAAACCTAGCTATACTTAACGATCTGAAATTAAATAGGGCATGACTTTTCTTTCTCAATGTCTTTTAGAGTATTTCACATATCCTATACGGGCTAGTGGTTGCTGTCACTTCTCCTTGTTTCTGGAGGACATGTTTTCATGTTCTGTTCTCCTTTCCAGTTCTAATGTCTATTTTATTTGTTTAAAGGAAGCTCCACACTCAGTGTGGAGCTCAGTGTGAGGCTTGAACTCTCAACCCCGAGAGAAAGACTTGAGCTGAGATCAGGAGTCAGATGCTCAACGGACTGTGCCCCTGCCCCCAGGTGCCCCTATTATCTTAATGTATTATTTAAATTTAGATAGCCATTTGTCCCTGTCCTTGTTTTATTCAGGCTCTCACAGTCATCCCTTATCTCTAGGAGCCTTTTAAGTTACCCTCCTGCCCATACAAAGGACTCCGTGGTTTCCTTCACACCCCTAACACTTTAATCTTCCCAGAGTAAGCGCTTTATCAGGACACGCCTTGCTACTAAGACTAGTTCAAATGGTTGCCTATTGTTTACAAAGTGCAAACTCCTAGAAGCCTTGCTTTTCGGTCCCGGACAGCAGTATGCTCCTGTGATGAAGCCGGGTCCACTTTCAGTCCCAGCTTTTCGTAGTGAAATCCCAGAGCTACTCTGGCCAACAGCAGCGGTGCTATCTCCCACTTAAAAATATTTTCTCAGAGAAATAGCAATAGTGACTCATTGAGAACTCTTCCTTAATCCTCTTCCTCTTCAAGGCTTTCTGCTCCTAGAACTGCAACGCTTGATGCTCTGACATTTTTATAATTTCTTCTACAACTAGCAGTTCAGAGTATGGATGCCTGTAACCTTGTTGCGGGCCATATTAAGTTTCAAGCCTCAGAAAAGGGATTGCTTAAGAGACATTGCTGGGCGCACCAGTATTTTAAATCTGAATTGATACACTTGGTGCTTCAAGACAGATGGTGCATTGCTTCTGTGCTAAGAGCATTTGGCAGTGCTGAAATTGAGCCTTCTGTTCGGTCCAGAATAATTCAGTGATGAGTGGGCAACTTTGTACATTTTTTTTCTGCTGGATTTGAATATTTGGAAGTGTTTTAGCTTATATATTAACGGTAAGCGGCTTCCTCAGATGACGTTACAGGTGCAGGTAAGTACATAACCAAAGGATAAGCGCTGTGTGTCAGTTTGGCATATGGCACCGCTTGTTTTTATTTTCATTACAGTGATTTGTTTCCAGTAAGATTAACAAGTATTTGGCCACATTTAAACACAGGCATATCAAACTTTGCAGATTTAAAGTTAACTGTTAGCTAGGCTAATGTTAGTGAAGATCTAAAGGGAAGCTTCCCAAAGGATAGGGACACGAGTTTAAAGGAGCAGAGGTTTTGAAGTCTCCTGTTGGTCATTGTCCCCGGTTTCATTGTCCCCTGGTTAACACCTCTTCTCAGGCCCCTTGCAGAGATGGCATTTCCTTATTTAAGTCCCGGCTGGAAGACTGGAATGAGAAACGTCTCTAAAGCCCTATATTTTGTTACTTAAAATTAGAAATCATTTTGTATTCCTTTTGATGTGCAGCTTGTTAGAGCCTTCTTGGTGATTAGCTAGAAATGTACTTTTTCTTCTTCATGTGTTTTCAAAGTAGGACTTATGTAACTGGTTATCCTTTGGGGAACACTGGGTGTTAAATATAGGATGCCAGAAGCCCACAAGATGACACACCAGTGGGGATCTCTGAAGAAAAAGAGCCAAAGCACCCCTATTCTGCACGTGGTTGTGGGTTATGATGTTGATGGAGAGCAATAATAGTTGACTTAGGAGAAGGTCCTGTACGGTGAAGAAAACGCCAGACCGTTTAAGCTTTGGGAAAAAACATACTCTTTTGAGATTGGGTCAAAAATATTGTATTGCCTGCTCTCATAACACTGGAAGGATAATGAGATCAATAAAAATTTCTTCAGATTCTGTACATCAGACTTGTCTCTGTTTTCTCTACATTTCCTGAGAAGTCAAGCCCACAAAGACTGGTGGATCCTGGCGGTGGGAATATTAGTATTGGTTCTATAGTGTTACTGTAAGTTCTTTTTTTAACATGAAGTGTATTGTGCACACATTATACACTGGCCATTCCTTAAGATTTGTGTCACATTACATACCCATGGACTGATCTAGTAAATTGCCTGTTCTTGAGCAGCTACAGCATTGCGCATGTCTGGAAGATTCCGTTCCTATCTATTACATACTGGCATATGCATACTTTGGGAGCACGGAACTAGAAGAGTGACTGATGAGGACACCCCTCCCCCCGAAACACGCAAAATGACCAATGACTTCTCTGAAAATCACTGGACTCTGCTTACACAGTACAGTAGGGTTAGTGACCTTAGCTCCAAAATTGGGGTCCTGCCCAGGAATCTTTAAAATAATTTCAAATATCATCAAATGAAATCTGTATTACACATATACGAGAGTGAATTACCAAGGGTTGGAGCCTGACATATTTTGACACTTTCTCTTGAAAGAAATGAATATGGAGATCACAACTTTCAAATTTTAGTTGTATTATCACTTACAGTAAATAGAAGTCAGTGATTTATCACAACAGTTTGTGTGTGAGTAAAACACCCAATAATAATTTCAGTTGCGGGGCGCCTGGGTGGCTCAGTGGGTTAAAGCCTCTGTCTTCTGCTCAGGTCATGATCCCAGTGTCCTGGGATCGAGCCCCGCATCGGGTTCTCTTCACCTCAGGGAGCCTGCTTCCTCCTCTCTCTTTGCCTGCCTCTCTGTCTGCTTGTGCTCTCTGTCTCTCAAATAAATAAATAAAATCTTTAAAAATAATAATAATTTCAGTTGCAACTTGTGGGTCTTTAGGATACTGAACTCTAGAGTCATAAGTTTAATTAACCACCAGCCTGCAGGAGAGTAAGCTTTCAAATTCCTTTCTTACTGTCTTGTTCTCTAAGGAGGATTTTTTTTTTTTTTTTTTTTTTTTTTACTTCTCTGGGCCTGAGTTTTCTCAATTATATGATTGAGCAAAAAATAATGAACAACACTGTGGAAGTATTATAGTGATGGAAAAAAATTGGTAAAACACAGCATTATAAGGAATCTGGAAAGACTTTTTTTTTTAAGATTTTATTTATTTGACACAGAGAGATCACAAGTAGGCAGAGAGGCAGGCAGAGAGAGAGGGGGAAGCAGACTCCCTGCTGAGCAAAGAGCCCGATGCGGGGCTCGATCCTAGGACCCTGTGATCATGACCTGAGCTGAAGGCAGAGGCTGAGCCATCCAGGTGCCCCTGTAAAAACTTTTTAAGCAGTAAAGACAATTGCAAATTGTATGAATAATTATATGTTTGAGTGCAGCATTAAGCTTCACTATCAGAACATCGTTTTTGCTTGTGCTAATGATGAAGTTCTAGAACTTAGGTGAGGTTCGGTGGGCTGAGGTCCGGAGCCGATGACCAAGAAAGAATTCTTGAGACACCTTTGGTGCAAAATGGTGGTTTATTAAAGCATGGGGACAGGACCCGTGGGCAGAAAGAGCTGCTGCCCCAGGTTGTGAGGGATGGCAGGTTCTGTACCCTGCGGTTGGGGGAAGGTGAGGGAAAAGGAGGTTTTAACGGAGTTTTCATATGCTAAAGAGGGTCTACAAGGTGCCGGGAGTATCCCAGAGGTCTTCCGGCTTGCTCAATGTTGTCTTTTGGCAAGCTATTAACATCAAGATAGTTGGGAGATTCCTGGTGGGATGTCATAATTCTGCTATCAAGCGTCTTTGTTAGTGAGATTTAGGTTCAGAAGAGATTTAACTATATTTACATTTCCTTCTACCTCCGCCTCCTTCAGTTTTGTGTATGGAGGGGAGGGCTTGAGGAACTGAGTTATTTGCCTCTGGAAATTATCAATAGCACAAGGTAACTTCACTGATGATGCTAGACATTTGTGAAAGCCCAGGGCAATAGAAACATTTTGTATACTTACTACAAAGTAAATGCAATATATTTAAATGAGCATGTTTAGATAAATTCTTTTTTAGAAAAATATTTTATTTATTTGACACAGAGATCACAAGTAGGCAGAGAGGCAGGCAGAGAGAAAGTGAAGCAGACTCCCTGCTGAGCAGAGAGCCCGATGCAGGACTCGATTCCAGGACCCCGAGATCATGACCTGAGCTGAAGGCAGCGTCTTAACCCACTGAGCCATGAAGTGCCCCTGTTTAGATAAATTCTTAGTGTTAGGTGAAAAAGCTTACACATGTATTTGCTAAAGGAAATTTACCTCTGGATTTAATAAAATTCTCACCACAGAGAGGTACAGAAATTAATTGAAGGGATGTAATGAAAAACCTGGAAAACTTAACTTCTTCCATGTTTCCCTTCCCATCACTTCTTCTCCCTAACCCTTCCCTGCACTCACTATAGAAAGAAAAGTGCAGGCGAACACACACTTGCTCTTTCAAACTGAGTCAGAGGAAGGGTTTTGGGGATATCTCACGACTGCAATGCTAACCAGCTCTTTGCCACCCTCTCCTATCATCCCCTAACTTTTCAGTATCTTGTGAACTGGACAGTGTTTTTAATTTGGTAACAAGCAAAATATAAATATATAAGAGCTGTACCTTTATTTTTAAATTCATTTATATTTTTTCTTGATGCTTTGCATAAAGGCCAAAAAGAGCTTTTGGTTTCTCTCTGGCCCCACTAGGACTGTGAAGTTAATTTGGGGTGTGCATCCCATCCCATCGTGCACCATAAATCTCCACTAGATGTCAGTGTGTCACTAAATGAAACTGGTTCGGCATGCTTTCCAGATCTGTTCTTGAAACACATCAGAAAGGAACTCCTTTATGATTTGTAATCAGAATGATACAGAGAACTTTTAGTATACAGGTTAGTAATAAGTTATATTTGTCTTAGTCAATATTAATAAGTGAATTCTTTTATTTAAAAAAATCCAGTACCTTTTATCTGAGGATTTCTTCCCTTGTATTCTCGTTTTGCCATCATATCCTCAAAGCGATAGAATGCAAATATTTGTTTCACGTTTTCCAGTAGCATAAGCTGAAGTACATGAGGACAGACAGAATGATTGGCCCGAGATCACGTAGTTGTCATCTCACCCAGTCTACCTAAGTAGTGGTTAGGTGTGAAAGTGTATTTAGCTGCAGATTCCCTTTGTCTGTTGGTTGTATTCACTACCTTGCCTCTAAAGCGAGTTCGAAAAGAGTGGAAAAATGATCATTGTGGTTATTGGTTAGGTTAGTATGGGGATATCAGAGATGTAATTTTACGATTGTGGCAAGATTGTACAAAGGCAATGTGCTCAATAACCAAGACGTTAACAGCTTTATTTTACATATCCTGTTTTAGAGAGGATGAACTCAGATTAATGTGAGCCTCATCTTCATTCATGTAGGCAAGTGGAGAAGGAAAGAAAGGCAGTTGTAATTTGGTCATCAAGTTTTAAGCCCTTGGGTATTTGGGGATTACAAGGCATAGTGTAGGTTTTACACTGTATAATTTCCTCAAAGATCTACATATAATCCTGTATATTAATATTTAAATAGTGATTTTCCCTAAATTGTGTAAATACGCAGGTTATAACTATGTAAAAATTATGTTTGTGGATAAAGATTTTAAAAATCCACAGAAGAGATGTTAGGGTGGTGGAATTGTGGGTAAATTTAATCTTTCCCTTTATGTGGTAATATTGTTTTTATAATAAATAAAAATAGAGAAACAATGATTTCTCCTTTCTTGTCCATCTTGTAAAGATTTCTTGTGATCTCAATTTTAGAAAGGCTTATTTCATATCGATGAGGTACATTGTAAACAAACAAAATTCAACAAGATTTGATTTGGTTTACTTCAACTGTGTCAGTTAAATCAGAAATCAAGCTTAAACTGGCAGAAGTACAGGGTCATGTTTTTAAACCTAACTATGAATTTTAATTGAAAATAAATGACTGTTCAAATCCCAGCAGGCTGTTTGCTGTAGTATTTAGTGTGCTTTCAATGTTAACTAAATAGCAGTGAAGACGTGTTGAATAAATGTAGCTCTCCTCAGTCTGTTTTCATTTTGAAAGGTGCAAGAAGAGTTACAGTAAGGTTAGAAAAATTTTCAAAATTAAAAATCACAATAGCTGCTGATTTTACATGCTTGGACCTATGTTCTGATTTAGAATTTGTATATATCAGACCATACATGGATTTCAGATTGAAATATAAAGTAACTTGACAGATGTGAAAGAAAACTTGTACTCTTATGGTACATCTCATTTCAAGTAATAACAGTAGTCACCATTGAATTATGTATGAAGATTTCATGGACAATAGTAAAACTTACACAAATGATCAGTGATTATCAGTTGGAGAACTGGGGCATGTGTATCCGAATCACCTAGAAAATTTAAACTTTATGTATTTCCCTGCCACCAGCCCCATCCTATAACCCGGACATTTGGAAACCTGGATTTCCAGATGTGGTGCTGGGGTAGGTAGATGGAGGAAGCAAGAATGTGCAATTCCAGGACTTTTCAGGGTGCTGCCAAGTACTGGTGCAGGTAGTATACGCATTTATTCGTGCAAAATCACCCCACCCCAGGTGTATGCTCAGTTTAAATTAATTCTTGGGCCCTGGGAGCCACTAGAATGTTACTGGCCTAAAACACTGTGAATATGGGGCTCACAGTCGTCTGGAGTTAGGAGATCGTTGGAATATATCTAGGTGGTAGGTTAGTAGAGGTGACTGGATTCCCAATGGGGGTGAATTCTTTGTTTGACATAAAGGAAAAGAATGCAAGGAAGACTAAGACCCGCTCAGCCTACCTCCAGTCTGATCTGTGGCATATCAAAACTGTAACTTCCACAAAACCTTTATTTTCTCTACTGGTCTCTCACTGTGCTTTGAATCCCACCATTAGAAGTTCATTCTTTGGCTTAACTTATAATCATCTCAGAAATCTTTTCTTTTTACTACTGATACTACAGGAATCAGTAGCACATTGAGTTTATCAGTGACTATACATTAAAGCTCATGAGCTCAGAAGAATCACCCCCTATCCCCGTCCACACTGGCTAAGCAAGCTGTTGGGTAAATGGAGTTTTTTGACAGGAGAGCATGAAACAAGCCCAGAGACCCCCCCACCCCCGCTACTGCTCAAGAGCCAGCATGGCTGACTGGAACCTCCAGGAGAACGGAGGAGATGGACTGTCAACTACAACGCAGAATCTGATTCCCCAGGGCGGGGGCCAGAGATTCCACCTGTCTAACACGCTCCCAAACTCCTTCACCTGCGTGTCTGTAAGGGAGACCTATGCCTTGGCCCTCAGCGTTCCGCTAGACCGGAAGTTCCTGCGCTTGGGCAAGACCAGGAATCACGTGGGGAGGTTGCTGGCCCCTCCCACAGAGACTCGGCGTGAGTGAGGACCAGGAACTAGTCGGTGTAGCTTCTGAGGCCCAGAACAGACTTGGAGCCGCCATGCTCGGGCTCACGCGCTCACAAGCCGTGTCTGCGACTCTGGGAGAGCGCCTGATACCCCACCATGTGCCAACCTTCCGGGTTCTGGGTGTTTCTAGACATGCTGCCGAGGTGAGCCCAGCTTTCGTGTTTTTGCCAAAAAAATACCAGCGAGGAGAGCTCATCGTTCAAACGCTCATGATGGTTTTGGTTTTTGGTTTTTTTCTTTGTAAGCTTAGCCACACGCAGTAAGGTCACGGTTTTGTATTATTGCCTTGCATACTGAGTTATAGGAGGATAAAGAATAGAATTTCAGTAGGCACAGGACCTCAAAGCTACGTCAGTCGCGGTTGCCTGACCGTGGTGGTGCGAATTGGTTAAAATCCACACCTTGCTTCAGGATATTCGGCAGGAGTTATGAATGATACTGTTTTAAATATTTCAGGCTTTTCATGGCAAAATCTCTTCGAAACTTCGATAGAAATGTTTTAAGAATTCAACATTTTGAAAGTACTGGGGAAAAAAAGATCCGTAGAGAAGCTGCTGAGAAGTTTGTATCTTCTTGGAACAAGGCTTATTCTAAAGTTAAAGGATAAGGATGAGGCTAAATATAAAAGTATTGTAACTTATTAAATAAGTTACCTTGAAAGGAATTTCAGTCTTAATCATTATTGGGACGACTTAAAACACTAAACGGTTACTCAGATTTTTATTTTCTAAGTAGCATTTCCCTTTCCATTTTAATCAGCTCTTTTCTTCACTGTCTTTGAATGTGCTATCACCATCATCACGAGAAATATGGTTACAGTTCTTTAAACTTTACATAGCAGTATTTGATAATAATTGCTTCAGCTTAAGGGTCATCAAAATTTAATTTGTTTTTAACAAATTTGTTAATTTGTTTCAAAGATTAAATATGGTAAATATGGTAAATATAATGTTCAAAAATACATTATAAAACGTTAAGGGAAATTTACTCCTTTCGTTTATACATAGCCACTGAACTATACAGTGTGCTGCGATTTGTGAAATCTCAGTGGGCATGAATTTAAGAACATATAGCTTTCCTCATCAGTAATTTGTGAGACAACTGATAAATAATAAAGTATCCCGAGCTGCAGCTGGGTATTACAATTGGAAATAGTTAAGAAACCCTGGTTTCATAACAACTTCTATATGAAACTATAATAATAAGATTCATCAAATATTGTGAGACGCTGGTGCTTAGCAGTGCTAATCAGAACAAATCCAAATCACATTTCTTTTCCTTCCTTCCTTACAGAAACCTATAGGTCATCAACTGTAGTGGATGGATTTCTTAAATAACTTTCAATGCTAATAGTTCAGTTACTTATGTACTGTCCTATTACCATAAAAGATTTTCACATGGGAAACCCTCATCACCACACCAACCCACTTAGGCCAATTTTCTCTGTTATATTCTCTCCTATAACCAGGCTCTTTCCTTAGCAGAAATCACTTCAGTCCGTAGTTAGGCTGTATTCCCACGTGCATCTGTGTGGCTGTAGATCTTCCCCACCTGAGCATCTGAAGCCCGTGAGCACAAGGACTGGCCTTCTTTATCTTCATGGCGTGCTTGGGGCCTAGCATGGTGATAGCTCAAGAAATACTTACCAGTTATTTGCTATTCAAAGTGCCTCTCCACTCCTGTGTAACAGGTATTATTTCCCAAGGTCCTTGGCATTGGGGGCCAATCAAAATGTGTGTTAATAGTTACTTTGTCTCTTGGTTCCTCAGATTTCTCTCTAGTTAGTAAAGGAGAGATGATTGCTTGGGAAGTCTCCCAACAGACTTTTGTTAAAATGTGACTCCTTTGGCTTTCTCTACCTCACCTCCCAGAGCCATGGCTGCCGCTGCCCCGTCCCCCCAGCACCTGCCCCTGTGCCCTGGGTGCCGGCCCTTCCCACAAAGGCTGCCTCCTCCATGGAGGTGGGAGCTCTCGAGGCGTGCAGAGCCAGCTTTCTCTGGCATATCATGAAACCATACTTTTCTGTTTCCATTCCTGGTGAACTCAGCAGTCCCCTGGTGCTGGGGACTGTTAAAAATCATGTTGGTCTCCTCCTAGACGATAAATAGGCTCCTAGGAAACAGACTTGTCATTTTTCTGGACTGTGTCTAACCTGATGACTGTCATATTTTTGTACCTTTAATAAATGCTTGTGGATGAAGCATAATTGAGGGGGGTGTATTTTCTACTTCAGTGCTAGGAACTTGAGGCTTTGGCTTTGTTCCTTCTGGTAAAACTGAACACCCCCTGCACCCCCGAGAGCCAGTCTTCAGAGAGGCTAGCTAATGAGGCACAGTATTCACGGTGCTTCTGAAGCTGTTTGAGGAGTTGTTTCTTACCATTCTCAACCCAACCCAGCCTGAGCATTTTCTTCTTCCCCTTCCAGGGAGGTGTTCTCAGTCAGGCTGTGTCCTGCCTAGTGTGTCCCAAATCCTCTCCCGGGCCGGCCACGTGTCTCTCATTCCCTGGCATAGTTTCCTGTGGGACAGGGGGTGGAGATTTTTGATTACAAAGGTGCTCTTTCATATCTTAAAATGTGACATTAAGGAAATAGATAGAAGCAAACGTTTTGCATCAAATTTATTTCTGCATTTAGTATTGTTGCTATTTGGCAAGGGTTGTAGATATAAAGTGTTCTAAGAGTTTTATGAGTTTAAAATAAAAAGATGTTAACTAGGTCTTACATTTGTACTATCCTGGTCCATTTGCTTAGGATTAATTTCTTTTTGTTTTTAGTAGGACAACTTTATTTTAGACCTTAGGAACATTGTTGGCTCATACCCTCATTTTCATCAAGAAAGCACTTCCCTTTTCTCTATTCTTCTGGTATATTTTTCACACTATAATTCACTTATCTGGATAATTATATCCTTAGTTTTATGTTCAGGAGAAAGAATGAGTTGATAGTTACCTTAAAGCTTTTAACAAGATTGTGTCTCATTTAGCTACTTTGAGAAGAAGACAAAGGTGATTAGTTAAAAGGAATTTCAGTATTACATGGTAAGACTGGCCATATAGTGTGGCAGTTAACAAATGGCCTCTCTACCTCATGCTAGCTGTTTAACCTTTGGTAAATTACTTGACCTCTCTGTGGTTTAAATATTTCATCTGTAAAATGTATATAACAGTAATACTTACTCTGTAAGGATCAAATGAGCTACCATTCACTCGGCACATGGCAGGTTTTCCGTCAATGTCCGTTATGGTTTTTTTTTGTTGTTGTTGTTGTTGTTGTTTTTAAAGATTTTATTTATTTATTTGACAGACAGAGATCACAAGTAGGCAGAGAGAGAGGCAGAGAGAGAGAGGAAGGGAAGCAGGCTCTCTGCCGAGCAGAAAGCCCAATGCGGGGCTCGATCCCAGGACCCTAGGATCATGACCCGAGCCGAAGTCAGAGGCTTTAACCCACTGAGCCACCCAGGCGCCCCCCGTTATGGGTTTTGAATGTACACAATATCAAATGGCTTCTGAGAGTCTTATTTGCAGAAAAGACACCCTATTTCCCAGACATCCTGACTAGCCTTGCTCTCATGATTAACTGTACCTACTTCACCCCCTCATAGGAGGCTCGTTTCTTTAGTTCCCATAAGCATTTCCAACCATAAATGAACTTAAAAAAATACGACAAAGGATAATAAAGCAGTAGGTAACTTGTGTCCTACAAAATCCTCCTTATGAATTTGCAGAAGCACCAATGCTTCCACCAAAGTCCCAGAACACATTCTTGTAGTAACCTCATGAAGCTGTCTTTTATTAGGCAAATGCTTGAATAAGTATCTTAGTCATTATAAAGTCCTGAAAGTGTTTAACCCAGTTGAAGACTGCTCTTCTGGACTGCACATGATGGACCAGTCCCTGGGGTTTACACCTGCTGCTTTTCTTTCCCTGCTAGTTTCAAGTTGGCCATTGCTGGTTGTATGACTATGCTGTCAGTCATGGACATTGGAGCCTTCAAAACTTGGTTCGTGGAACAGGCAGCAGCAAGACCAAGGCAAAAAAATTCTTCTTGGGTTTTGTTTTTGTTTTTTACCATCACTTTATATTTTATGTAATTGTACTCTTAAATACCTAGTTCTATCATCTATATATTGATTTCTGAACTTCACTTATTTAACAAATGTTTATGGATTTATTGGTTTCCTAACAATGGTTCTTGGCATTCAGCTTTGAGTAACTATTTGCAGAAACCCAGGAAGGGTGGTAGAGTAGCTGTGCTTCAAGATAAATCATTTGAAATGTTTTTCATTCTTTTTTTTTTAAGATTTTTATTTATTTATTGACAGAGATCACAAGTAGGCAGAGAGGCAGGCAGAGAGAGAGAGAGAGAGGAGGAAGCAGGCTCCCTGCTGAACAGAGAGCCTGATGTGGGACTCCATCCCAAGACCCTGGGATCATGACTCGAACTGAAGGCAGAGGCTTTAACCCACTGAGCCACCCAGGCGCCCCTTTCATTCTTAAATACATAATTCAGGTATTAGAAAGAAATATTTTTCTCTGGAAATGTCTCTTGATTTCTTGTTGTCTGGGTGTGTCTGTTTCTTATTAGCATAGATGATCTTTATATCTCAATTCCTTTTGTTAACATACACTCAAAGGAAAAGCCCCTTACTCAAATTGAAACAATGACTTCGTTTATCTGACCCAAGAGATCTGTGCAAGGGGAGATTCAGGTGTCTTTCCTAAGAGGTGAGCCCGGGGTAAGCAGGTAGTGTGCATTGTTTTGCATAGGCAGCCCTAGGAGCCTCAAGAGGGCAGATGCAGTTACTGGTGACAGACATTAAGGATGACATTTATCTTCAGTACTCCACCAGAGTTTATGTGAAAAGGTCACTCTGTAACCCCTCCAGAAGGGATCCAGATGAGGAAGGAGCTCCATCTTAGGGACGAATCCACGTGTAGAGAGAGAGAATCACAGCTTTGACTGTAGCACTGTGTGGCGCTCAGCTGCCTTGTGACCCTTGGAAAGCCCATGCAGCCCTGAGTGATCAAAGGCATTGTGACATTCTGACAGCATGAGACACCCCTCTCCTACAGAGGAATAGAAGGGGCAGAACATTCTAGATAAAGGAGGTGTCAAGTATAAAGGCCTGCTAGAACAGGTGGCATTTGATGAGGTTTTCAGGACCAGAGCTGAGAGACCTGGTGACTAATTGGATAAGAAACTTGAGGAAAGGGGCGCCTGGGTGGCTCAGTGGTTTAAGCCGCTGCCTTCGGCTCAGGTCATGATCTCGGGGTCCTGGGATCGAGTCCCGCATCGGGCTCTCTGCTCGGCAGGGAGCCTGGTTCCCTCTCACTCTCTCTGCCTGCCTCTCTGCCTACTTGTATCTCTCTCTGTCAAATAAATAAATAAAATCTTTAAAAAAAAAAAAAAAAAAAAAAGAAACTTGAGGAAAGGGTGGATTTTTAAAAATGACCCTGAACCTGCTAGTTTGGAAGACTTACTACATAGTCATACTGCCAGTCAAGAAAGGAAATGCTACTAAGAAAGGGAGTGAGAGAAAGTGAGCGCTCACTACTTCCGTGCCTTGTCCATATGAGATTTCTATGATTCCTTAAAAAAAACACAGTGCAAGAGATCTTATTGAGCTGAATTTGCTCAAGGTGGCAATGCTAAAGTGACAGAATCCGGATTCATATTCAGGGCCCTATAACTGCTAAGGCATGGCCTTTTGTAATACCATAACAAAAAGGAACACAAGCTACCCTATCTTAGAGAGGACGCTTCTTATGCTTCTTGTACCGAGCCCCAATTCTAAGAATGATCCTATGGACTGAAATGCCAGGAAACCTATCATACTTCCTCAATTTGCATCAAATGCTAACTATTTAATTGAAGAGAAACTTACCCATACAGTCAAATCACTAAAAATACGGCACCGACATCCTTCCTTTGCTAGTGCAGCACTCGGTCTCTGACCTGATGAACTGCCTCAGAGCCCAGATTGGCTCAGGTCCAGAATGATACTGGGATGGAGAGGGGAGACCCAGCAACATTATTTCCATTTCTCATTATAGAGAGCATAGGACCTATGTTATCCAAGATCCAAAGCAGTGTTTCTTTAAAGTGTGGTCCCACAACTCATCTGGCTGGAGAGCTGATCTGTGGGTGCTTGGGCCCCACTCCAAAGGTACTCTAACAGAAATTACTGCTGAGTGGCCCAAGAATCTGCATTTTAATAATGTCCAATATGATTTTCATGTACACTAACATTTAAAACCACTGGTCAAGAAGTTTGTAGATAGGCCATTGTTGGAGTATAGTGTCATTGACTGGATGCATTCCTCCTAGGGTAACAGAAGAGAACATGCCTATAGAAATGTTTTTCTATGACCACCTATCATTCATTTTTTTTTTTTAAGATTTTGTTTATTTGAGAGAGAGAACGTGAGGGTCGTTGATGGGTTAGAGAGAGAGAGAGAGAAGCAGACTCCCTGCTGAGCAGGGAGCCCCATGTGGGGCTTGATCCCAGGACCCTGAGATCGTGATCTAAGCTGAAGAGAGATGCTTAACTGACTAGGTCACCCAGACACCCCTCATTCATTTTCTTATAAACATCCTGAGATAGATTGGAACACAAAAAGTCCTCCTTTTTATTTGTTTATGATCATTGCTGCAGTCAAGATACCTACAGTATAGCAACAGTTTCTAAAAAGATGTCTTGAGGTGCCTGGGTGGCTCAGTCACTTAAGTGTCTGCCTGGGATCAAGCCCCAGGTCTGGCTCCCTGCTCAGCAGGGAGTCTCCTTCTCTCCCCCCACCCCCACCTCTCCACCCCTGCTTATGCTCTCTCTCTCTCTCATTCACTCTTTCTCTCAAATAAATAAATCTTAAAAAAAAAAATTAAAATACATTTTAATGCATTTTAATACATTTAATACGCTGGTTAAAGGGTTATGTATTTTAGTGAGGGGATGTATCATATTGTGTTGAATTTTCATGGTATGATTTAATTTCTGTAGTTGTAATCTGCAGTGGTTTTTGTTGGAGTTAGCCAAGAATATTTTCCCCCCAATTAATGCTCTATTACAGTGCTGTGCAGTGGTACCCCAATACAATGTTCAGCCAGTGCCCCTGGAAGCAAAAATATGTCTCTAGGGAACACAGAGTGCCACCAGCACTCTGATTTCTTGAACAGTATCATAGGGCACCAAAAGCGACCAAGAAAAAGCAAAGCAAAGTGTTTCTGTGAACAGCTTTGTGGCTCCAGAATTTCATTATTTCTGTATTTATAGAGTGATCAATAAAACAATTTGATGCACCTATCCATGTTGTTATAGGTGTGAGATGTTGATTGAGGACCCTCAGCCAAAAACATGTTGTGCACAGAGAACTATACTTAGTACTAGTAGGGAGTCCTTTCCAAGAGGTACTTCACTGAGCATCTAATCAGTACATACAGTAGATTCATTCTACTCACCAGGGGAGCCCAAGTCCTGCTTTTCCCAAATAGTACATTTTGTTCTTTGTGATTATGGTGGTTAATTTGGAAGTATTAGCCAAAGCATGTGACATGGAATTGGTATAAAATCTCAAATGAGAGCTAACCTGATTTTATGCTTCATGAATAGTTTTTGCTTAAAACATACAGCTGAAAATTGGAAAAACTTAGACAAGTTGACGTTTGTCTCTACAACATTAAACAATTACAGGTTACCTGTTATGGGTTATTTTTACTGGATTTCCTGCCCCATCTCTGCAGTGGTCTAGAGACTAAGGTATATGATTATGAAAAGACAAGGATTGGTCATCAAATGAATGATATGCACAGAAGTACTGAAGACAGTAAAGTGAGGGGTAGGAGTGGCGATAGGGGCTCTGTTGGAGTACCAAGAAGGCTGAAGTGAAGAAGGGGCCATTGAGCTGAAACTAGCTTAAAAATTAAATAAGGAGAAGACAATGAGTGGTAAGACTTATAACAATAGAAAAGGTGCATTTGGTAGGTGATGTACTGAGAAATAGTTGTAGGAGAACAGTTGCATTGAGAAGGAGTGAGATATAAGTCTGAAAAAGTGAATTTTTTTTTTTAAATTAGAAAGAGAGCACCTGAGTAGGAGGAAGGACAGAGGGAGAGGGAATGAGAGGATCTAAAGCTGACTCCTCACCTAGCATGGAGCCCAATGAGGGGCTTGATCTCATGACCTTGATATCATGACCTGAGCCAAAATCAAGAGTCAGACGCTTAACCAACTGAGCCACCCAAGTTCCTCGGGAAAAGTGCATTCTTAAAAACCAGTAGTTTCCTTGAGACTTATGGGGCACATCCAACTCCTTCTACCCCAGGGTCTTCAAAATACATGCTCCTGAGAATAAAAGTACCAGTGTACAGAGGGAAGTCCCTCTCAACGTCCATGAGCTTATGTTCCTCCCACAAAGGTTGAGAGGGGCCACAGTGCCAGTAGGGACTTGCAGTACCCCGGTCTCCAGCATGCTACGAAGGCACACGTGTTTGTTGTGTCTTCTTACAGTATCAACTTTATTCGATCGCAAGGCAACGTTAACGTAATTGTAAAGCAGTTTCAGTATTTCCAACTCAGTGACATTTCAGTGTGGCTATTTATTTAGTAAATAAGCAAGTAACCTGTACACCCATTGTGGGATCAGACTTAAAACCCCAAGGTCAAGAGTCGACGCTCTTCTGCGTGAGCCCCCCTCACTACACATCTAAATTGGCTTCCTACCCATCACACAAAGCAAAGGTCAATACAAAGTCGCATAACAAACAGGGTAGAGCAAGGGCTAGGAAGTTAACCAAATGTGAAGTGGGTCCCTGCATGCATGGTGGAGGTGAGGCCTGGTTTCTGTGTCCTGGACGGCTCTTGGCACTTACAGCTGCTTCTGTTCAAGCCGTGGAGGGTCTCTTCTGCTCAGAGATCACTTGGGCGGAGCCCCCAGTGGCAGTTGCCTTTCTGATGTGGTCGGAAGTGAAAGGATCTGTATCTGGAGAGTCTGACAGTGTGCTGCAGAAGTTCTCCCTCTTTGAAGGAGCTTTGTCAGTCTTGGGCCTTTGCAGGCCTCTGTGGTTCTGTGCGTTGTTCTGGGTATCTTCAGCCTGGGCTGGTTTTGGAGATAGCTGGTCTTAGCCGCAATGCCCTTGGCGGCCTGCACCGCTGCCTGACATGAGTGACACCATCTTGCTGTCTATAGCAGCAAAGCAAATCCCCTAAAGTTGCATGGTCCCTATCAGGCATTCCCTCTCTGGTCACGCCACCATCCGAGGGCTTTGCTGACTCCTCTCACCTCCTCCCAGGTTTTCCCATCTTGCTGATTTCCCCATCCTCCTTCACTCTGACCTTTCCTCATTCCACCTAGAGGGGAAAAAAACAAGAAATCTTTCTCTTTGAGCTTCCCTGTCCTCACGCGGTGTTGCCGGCTAACACCGTGCTCTGTGCCAAGGCGGGAATAACCACACAAGCACATTTTCCTGAATAAAGACAGTCTCTCCTGAGGAGAAATTCTGATGCCTGCTATTAAAGTCCTACAAAAAAATTAACCTCATTATACCTATAATGTCAAACAAGGATTATAACAAAATGTATTTTCTCTTCTTCCTCCTCACCTTTTCCTGTACCTCAAGCTCTCTGCCTCCACTAACTTGTACACTCTTCCTACTTTCTTTTTCTAGGCAGCAGTCATTTTATTTTGGGTGATTGGGGTCCTCTGTCTCCCTCCTTCTTCTTTCTCTCCTCTTCCCCTTTCCTGTCTCCCTTCTGTCTGTGTGGTGCTGAGAAGAGAGCTATGAAATTCCCCCTGCCAGCGAAAGTCACTTAAGACTTGATGTCCTTTAAAGTGGTCCCTGGAAGCAGCTAATATTCATTACTTGTTAATGACTTCTTGCCCAACATGATGTGAGTTTTATATTCACAAGCATCCTCTTATTTAATCATTTCTATAATCATGCAAGAGAGGTGTAATTATCCCCATCTGAATATATGTGAGAATATAAGATGGAACCCAAATGGGAAAACGGGTCTAAGACAGTACAGCAAAATCAAGGCAAAATAAGGATTTGAAACCCACTGTCTCCAGGCATTTGGAAGTAAGTTCATATGATTCCTAACGATTTTCTACTATTTCAACTTCTCTTCCAATTTTTTTCCTCAGTCTTTTGCCCGAGTGAAAGAAGAACTGTAGCTGTGTGAATGCGAGTATAACCACCAGCATGTCATTCTGGAATTACTATTAAAATTTAAATCCTTGTACAAACATGCCTCATATTAATGATCCTTTTTATGCATTTTTCTGCACCAAAATCACACAAAGCACCTAACCAGTTTATCTTTGCTTTTCCCTTTTCTAAGGCTTTCCTAGAGTGTATCTTCTGTTATTCAGTTCAGACTTCTTCCTCTCAGCTTTCACATCTATTCTCAGTATATCTTTTAAAACACTATAGTATTAGGTCCTCCAGAGAAACAGAACCAATATGATGTAGGGAAACACACAGATAGATCAAAAACAAGAAAGGTTTATATTAAGGAATTAGCTCACATGATTTTCGGGAGGGTAGCAAAGGCAAAATCTGCCAAGGAGGCTGGCAGGCTGGAGACCCAGGGAGGAAGTGCCTTTTCTGGGGATCTCATCCTGTTTTCTCTTAAGATCTTCAACTGATTGAATGTTTTCTCTTAAGATTTTCAACCTACGGGGCATCTGGATGGCTCAGTGGGTTAAAGCCTCTGCCTTCAGTTCAGGTCATAATCTCAGGGTCCTGGGATCGAGCCCCGCATCCAGCTCTCTGCTCAGTGGGGAGCCTGCTTCCTACTCTCTCTCTGCCTGCCTCGCTGCCTACTTGTGATCTCTATCAAATAAATAAATAATCTTAAAAAAAAAAAAAGATTTTTAACCTACATTTTGGAGGGTTATTTGCTTGACTCAAAGTCTACTGACTTAAATATTAGGCCCATCCAACAAATTTCTTTACAGAAGCATCTAGAATACCGTTGAACCAATTAGCTGAGTACTGTGGCCTCACAAAGTTGACACATAAAATTAACCACAACAGCTACTTACCCCTGAGCTGTTGCTTTTACTCAGGTTACAGGAAAAAAAAAAAAAAAAGAAAAAAAGTAGAAAAAAGAAAAAAAAAAGTCCTGAAACATCCACACCAGATTCATTGCAACGAGAGAGGATTTGTCACCCTGGGCAGGGGGGAAGGGGGAGAGACTTACTTTTTTGGTAGTACCATTCTGCATTGCTCGATTTTTTTTAAGAATGCATTGGGATTAACATTAGTTATATTTTCAAATTAGTTTTGAGTCAAAATAACGCATACATATCGTTAAGGTAAAATAATACTACAAAGCTAATGGGGAATTTCATAGGCCTCTGTTCTACCCCTCCCCACCCCCGATTCCCGGTTCCCATAGACGTTGACTTTTAACTCTTTCATTCTGGTTTTGAACTCTGTTTCCAATAGCACATTTATACTGCTATTTCTTGGCTTTCCAGTTTGAGACATTATCTCCTGACAGGACGTTCTATCGTGGAACATGGAGTTTACCATCACCCTCCCGCAGGCCCTCTCCGGG
Source organism: Meles meles (assembly GCF_922984935.1). Taxonomy (NCBI): domain Eukaryota; kingdom Metazoa; phylum Chordata; class Mammalia; order Carnivora; family Mustelidae; genus Meles; species Meles meles. The sequence goes on from NC_060074.1 coordinate 77,056,701, forward strand.
TTTCCCTCATTTCATTCTCCCCAGACCATATCACATTTGGCTTAACTATCTCTTCAGTGTTAAAGTATTATGGCAGTTTCCACAGCAAAGCTCTATAATAGTGTATGATTACATTTCCTTTCTTATACAACTTTTCTCCCTGAGAATTCCCTAATTGTATATGGTTTACTTTTCTACGTTCTTACTGTTAACTCATTTTTGAACTGTTCGGTAGCTCTCTAAAACTCTTTCTAGAATTTAGCACGTAGCTAATGGATCAGTTTCCATTCTCCCTTCAAAATCCACACTCCTGGACTCTGTCTTCCATTCCCGTCTGAATCATATAGTACTTATCATTTAATAATTTCTTCCTCGTTCATTTTATCTGAATTAGTTTTCTGGAACTCTTATTAATGGATATGGGAACTCCTCTCTTGTTTGTTTTGTTTTGTTATTTCTTCTCTGTTAATTTCAGGGGTTTTCTGTTTGTTTTTTTCTTTTCTTTTTTTCCTTTTTTTCGAAATGCACTTGTTACCATTTAATGAATCTCCCTCCTTGGGGCTTGGAGCTACCAGGACACAGCGCACCCTCCCCTCCACACAAACACACACCCCTAATCTTCTCAGCTCTTCTACTGAAGAATGTGGTCTTCGTGACTACAGGCTGTTTGGGGAGCTATCTCTTCCCTAAAACTCTGCAGTAGCCTGATCACACTACCTCGGTGATAGGTGCAGCTCCAGTCTTGGTTTTGGCAGCATTTGCCCGCATCTCTTTGCTGACTGTGGGCCACAGTTTATCAAGGTTGGCAGTTGGGCAGATGCTCTGGTTCCTCTTTCAGTGGTAATGACTCATACTGGCTTTTCCAGAGTAACCCAGGTGATAGTCATCGAAGTTGACCCTGTGGTGACACCTGCCACCAACATTACCCCAGCCTGCTTGGTACTTCCTGTGTTTGCCAACGAGTCCCTAGCTCACGTTGCCCCGATGTTTCCAGGTCTTCCTCAGTCGGGATGGCATGTCGGGATCTCAGAGGCAAAGCTGTTTTTATTTTCCAGGAGTCTTCCACATTACCTCCTGGCTTTTGTTGAATCTTTTATATCTGTTATATTTTTTAGTTTTCAGGAGCTCCTTATTACTCTCTGTATGTTCCTTTCTTTTTCTGGTATCCTCTTCATGACTGCACTGTCTTCTCTCTCTCCTTGCATTCTTCTTACTGCAGTGCTTACTGCCTCGTTCTGATTCTTCAAAACTCTACCATTCCCGCTTATTTGCTTTGGTTTCTGTCTTTCACATCAGAAGCTTCCCTTAAATGCCTCGTGCTTCTTGACTGTTCATATTTAAGAGTCAGTCACTAAAAAGCTGATAGGAAATTTTTTCGTGTGTGGTTGTGCTTCTTGACGGTGTGGATTTCACTAGAGGATGATCAGGATTTTCAATGGTAAAAACTGGTGAAAGGGCCGGTATATGTAGGATTTTTCTTTTGGGTTTAGTTTACTAATCCAAAGAACCTTCCAGTTCAGTAGGAGGATAATCTTGCTTGCCAGCATCTGAGTACAGAGTGGAGCATGGTGATGTTGGGGTGGGGTGAGGAATGGACTATTGCTACTGTTGATAGGCAAATACTTTATTTAGTATCCCTATTTTCCATCGATATCTTACCCTTTCTTTAGTTGTGGTTGTCCTGGATGTACTTACAGTATGCGAATAGTGGAAGGTTTGCACAGGGTAGTGGTGGGAGTCTAGGTGTTTAATTGCCAGTTGGACAAACTTAACTTTCAATGCTACATGACCAGGCTTCTGCCTTCAGAGGTACCAGATGCTTTTAGTTCTGAGGCCTTCCCATAGGCCAAAATATATATATATATATGTGTATATATATGTATATATGCATATATATAATTTCGTTTTCCTATTATGTTTTCTAATTTATGTTTGATGATTAATGTGAAAATGATAACACCATTTGGTGTGGTTTTAAATGTATGCAGAGAAAATGTTTAAAGCAATTATAAACAGGAAGAGAAAGTGATGTTTTAGGGAGATAAGTTTTTTATATTTCACTTGAGCTGGTAAGAGGTTGACACTGGTAAACTGTGATGTTATGTGTAGCTGATATAAAACAATCACTAAAATGATGTGCTAAGAGAGAAACCCAAAAACACAATAGATGAATCAAAATAAAATTCTAAAAAAATGTTCAAGTAACTCACAGGAAGGCAAGAAAAGGAAAAGTAAGAAATTGGAAACAGAACAAAAAATAAAATGACAGACTTACACCTTGTCATATCCATAAATACACTAAATAAAACCACTATACCAATTTAAAGGCAAAGATTGGCAGAGTAGATTAAAAAACATGACCCAAGGGACACCTGGATGGCTCAGTCAGTTAAGCAACTGCCTCTTGATTTCAGCTCAGGTCATGATCTCAGGGTCGTGAACAGTTAAGTCTATAGCAAGTATCCTCATGAACAAAAGAGATACAGGAACATTTCAAAATACTCAGAAACTAAACAATACACCTCTAAATAGTGCACGCATCAAAGAGGAAGTCTTAGGAGGGATTTCAAAAAATTCATCAAACTGTGTGAATATAAATACGTAACAACTTCTGGGACACAGCTGAAGCAATGCTGAAAGGAAAGTTTATAGCGTTAAATATTTATATTCGAATATATTAGAAAAAAGGAAAAGTATTAAATTAGTGATATAAGGATATAACGATGATAAATTAGTGATATAAGTGTCAAGAAACCAAAGAAAAGCAAAATAAACCCAAGCAAGAAGAAAGGAAATAATAAAGAGCAGAAATCAATAGTATTGAAAAGAGAGAAATCAATACAAATAAAATAGCTGGTTCCTTGGAAGGTTCAATAACATTTACAAACCTCGAGCAAGACTGACCACCCTCCCCAAAGAGAAAAGACACAAATGCTCAATGTCAGGTGGAATGGAATGAGAGATACCACTACGCACCCTACAGATCTCAAAAGAGAACACTATCAGTAACACTACAGACATAAATTTTCCAAGTTGGATGAAAATGAAATGAACAAATTTAGAAAAATTTAGAAGATTTGGAAAAATTTAGGAAAAAAAAATTACAACTCAATTAGAAATAGATAACTTGAGTAGCCCTATGACTATTAAGAAAATTTAATTCATAATTAAAATACTTCCAAAAAAGAAATCTCCTGGCCCAGAAGCCTTTATTTTTTTTTTAATTTATTTTCAGTGTTCCAGAATTCATTGTTTATGCACCACACCCAGTGCTCCATGCAATACGTGCCCTTCTTAATACCCACCACCAGACTCACTCAACCTCCCATCTTGCTCCCCACCAAAACCCTCAGTTTGTTTCTCAGAGTCCACATTCTCTCATGGTTCATCTCCCCGTCCAATTTCCCCCAGCTTCCCTTCTCCTCTCTATCTCCTCATGTCTTCCATGCTATTTCTTATACTCCACAAGTAAGCGAAACCATATGATAACTGGCTCTCTCTGCTTGACTTATTTCACTTAGCATAATCTCTTCCAGTCCCATCCATGTTGATACAAATATTGGGTATTCATCTTTTCTGATGGAAGCATAATACTCCATAGTATATATGGACCACATTGTCTTTATCCATTTGTCTGGCGACTGTGGCCATTGCTGCTATGAACATTGGGGTAGAGATGGTCCTTCTTCTTTTTTTTTTTCTTTTAAAGATTTTATTTATTTATTTGACAGAGAGAGAGAGAGATCACAAGTAGGCAGAGAGGCAGGCAGAGAGAGAAGGGGAAGCAGGCTCCCCACTGAGCAGATAGCCCAATGCGGGGCTCGATCCCAGGACCCTGGGATCATGACCTGAGCCGAAGGCAGAGGCTTTAACGCACTAAGCCACCCAGGCACCCTGAGATTGTTATTCTTTTCACTACATCTGTATCTCTGGGGTAAATACTCAGTAGTGCAATTGCAGGGTCATAGGGAAGCTCTATTTTTAATTTCTTTCTTTTTTTTTTTTAAGATTTTATTTATTTATTTGACAGAGAGAGATCACAAGTAGGCAGAGAGGCAGGCAGAGAGAGAGGAGGAAGCAGGCTCCCTGCGGAGCAGAGAGCCCGATGCGGGGCTCGATCCCAGGACCCTGAGATCATGACCTGAGCCGAAGGCAGCGGCTTAATCCACTGAGCCACCCAGGCGCCCTCTATTTTTAATTTCTTAAGGAATCTCCACACTATTCTCCAAAGTGGCTGCACCAACTTGCATTCCCACCGGCAATGTAAGAGGGTTCCCCTTTTTCCACATCCTCTCCAACACATGTTGTTTACTGTCTTGTTAATTTTGGTCATTCTAACTGGTGTAAGATGGTATCTCAATGTGGTTTTGATTTGAATCTCCCTGATGGCTAACGATGATGAACATTTTTTCATGTGTCTGTTAGCCATTTGTATGTCTTCTTTGTAGAAGTGTCTGTTCATGTCTTCTGCCCATTTTTTGATGTGATTATCTGTTTTGTGTTGTTGAGTTTGAGGAGTTCTTTATAGATCTTGGATATCAGCCCTTTGTATGTACTGTCATTTGCGAATATCTTTTCCCATTCCATGGGTTGCCTCTTTGTTGAGGCAGGAATCCATCAGACTCTTAGAGGAGAACATAGGCAGTAGCCTCTTTGACATTGGCCACAGCAACTTTTTTCAAGATGTGTCTTCAAAAGCAAAAATCTAACCAAACACGGGGGATCTCTATGGTGAAAACTACACACTGATGGAAGAAATCAAAGATCTATATAAATGCAGAGACACACCATATTAACAGATTGGCAGACTTAATGAGCAAACGTCCAGTCTCTCCAAATTGATATTTGTGTTTTAATTCAATTATCGAAATCCCAGCAAGGTTATTTGTAGACATAAGAAATAGTATTCTAGAATAAATACGGAAAAGCAAAGGAACTAAAATAGCTAAAACCATTTTATTTTATATTTATTTATTTATTTATTTGAGAGAGAGAGAGAGAGAATGAAAGAAAACATGAAAGGGGAGAAGTCAGAGGGAGAAGCAGACTCACCACTGAGCAGGGAGCCCAATGTGGGACTTGATCCTGGTACTCTAGAATCATGACCTGAGCTGAAGTCAGTTGCTTAACCAACTGAGACACCCAGGTGCTCCAAGCTAAAACCATTTTGGAAAAGGAGAATAAAGTGAGAGGAATTTGTGTACCCTGTTTCAAGACATTATATAGCTATGGTAATCAATACTGCAGTACTGGCTGAGGAACAGAACCTAGAAATAGATTCACAGAAATATGCCCAACTAGTTTTGGACAAATGGGCACAAGCAGTTCAATGGAGGAAAGATAATGTTAAAAAAAAACAAAGGATGCTAGAACAACTGAACATCTATCTGTAGGCCAAAAATTAAAATTTGAATTAAATATTTTTACAAAAAACACTTTACAGAAAAATTAAATTGGAGAATGTACTTAAACCATAAACCTCTAGAACTTATAGGTGTTTTTTTTTAAGATTTTATTTATTTATTTGACAGACAGAGATCACAAGTAGGCAGAGAGGCAGGCACAGAGAGGGGGGAAGCAGGCTCCCCGCTGAGCAGAGAGCCTGATGTGGGGCTTGATCCCAGGACTCTGGGATCATGACCGAACCAAAGGCAGAGGCTTTAACCCACTGAGCCACCCAGGCACCCCAGGTTTGTTTTTTTTAAGGATTTTATTTATTTATTTGACAGACAGAGATCACAAGTAGGCAGAGAGGCAGGCAGAGAGAGAGGAAAGCAGGCTCCCCGTTGAGCAGAGAGCCTGATTGGGGGCTCGATCCTAGGACCCTGAGATCATGACCCGAGACGAAGGCAGAGTCTTTAACTCACTGAGCCACCCAGGCGCCCCTAAAACTTACAGGTTAAAAAAAAATGCAAGAAAATTTGGAATACAGGGCTAAGCAAAGTGTGTGTGTGTTTTTTTTTAATATTTTATTTATTTATTTGACAGAGATAGATCACAAGTAGGCAGAGAGACAGACGGGGAGAGGGGGAAGCAGTCCCTCCCGCTGAGCAGAGAGCCTGGCAGAGAGCCTGACGTGGGGCCCGATCCCAGGACCCAGAGATCATGATCTGAGATGAAGGCAGAGGCTTAACCCACTGAGCCACCCAGGCGCCCCTAGGCAAAGTGTTCTTAAACTCGGCAATCCCAATCCCTAAATGGAATTAGATTTCATCAAAATTAAAAAATAAATCTTTCAATCTGGGAAAGACTCTGCGAAGAGGATAAAAGACAAGTACAAACTGGGAAAAAGTATTTACAAACATAACTGACAAATAACTGATATGTAGAATACATAAAGAACCCTCAAAAGTCAACCTTTAAAACAATCCAAAATGAAAATGAACAGAAGGTGCGAAGAATCATTTCACTGAAGAGGATATACCAATGGCGAATAAGCACAGGGAAAGATGTTCTAGTTAGTTGGGAAATGCAAATTAAGACCACAGTGAGATGTCACTAGACACAGTAGTAGGTCAGCTAAAATAAAACAGTGACCATATCAAATGATGGCAAGGAGTCAGAGAAACTGAATCATGCATGCATTGCTGGGGAGAATGTAAAATGGTACAGCCACTCTGGAAAGCAGTTCACATTTTGTTAACAAAACTCAAAAAAAACAAGTGTGCAACTACAATACAACCCAGCAATTGAACTCCTGGGTATTAATCTCAGAGAAAGGAAGAGTTATATTCGTGCAAAAGCTTGTACACACATAATTAGAGAAATTTTATTGGTAACAGCCTCAAGCTAGAAGCAACCTAGAGGTCGTGCAGTGTGTGTTTAAACAAGCCATGGGCCATCCGTATGAAGGGATATTACTTAGCAATTAAAAGGAATGAACTATGAGTATGGACAACAGCTTGGATGGATCTCCAGAGAATTGTGCCAAGTGAAAAGAACCAGTCCTCCAAAGTTACATAGTGCGTGATTCCATTTATATAACCTTCTTGAAATGATAAAATTAAGAAATCAAGGACAAATTAGTGGTTGCCAGGGGTTAAGAAGGTAGTGGGGGTTGGAGAGCCCTGGTTGTGGCCATGAAAGGGTAGCCTGAGTGGTGTTTTTCTTGACGAAAATAGTCTCTATTTCAACTCTATGTCACTATCTTGATTGTGATTTTGTGCTACAGTTTTGTAGTATGTTGCTATTAGGGGAAACTCGATAACGGGTACACAGAATCTCCTGTATTATTTCTCACAACTGTGCTTTAATGTATAAAAATCTCAAAATAAAAACGTGATTTTTTTAAAATTAAAAAACCATGTTGAAAAGAGTGTAAATTTAATGGAGAACTACATTTGTTATGTTGTTTTCAAATTTTCATTACGTGTGGTAGTGAGCAGTGATGCTTTTTTTTTTTCTGATGCATTTCTGTCCAAAAGCTTTGAGGCTGTACTAGACTGGTGAGAATGTCTCGCTTTGTGGTATTGTTTCTTTAACACATCTTCTTTTTCCCCATACTTTTGCCTGAACAGAACCTGTCCCTTCTGATTATTGAATTCTAAAACATTCAGTAATACTTTTCAGTATTTCAGTATTTCAAATGTTAGGTTTACAGAATGCATTAATGCAGGATATTTTTTACCTTCAATGGGATATAGTACCTATTTCATGCCAAGTCCCAGAAACTATTTGTAGTTCAAAGTCCAAGTATTTTACATGTTTACTTATTTAAGAATTTTCTATAGAATTTAACACGTGCAAAAGTACCTGATTAGAGTTCTCCAGAAAAACAGAAATAGGACGCACGCATGTGTGTGTGTTTGTAGGTGGGTATGTAGGTGTTTGTTTATTATAAGGAATTGATTCATGTGATTATGGAGGCTGAGAAGTCCAGGGCCTTGTGTAGTTATGGTCTGAAATTGCAGGGCTATGACCCAGGAGAGCCCAGGGTATAATGTAACTGACCCAGACCCCAGACTTATTCTGCTCACTGCACGATGGTCCAATGAGCTGAGAGGCCAAAACAAACAAACAAACAAACAAAAAACAACTTTATTCTGAAAGCCAGCAAACCGAGGGGATGGCTGACTGTTGTCCCAAAGAAGCACCTGCCTTGGGCAGGAAATCCAAGTTGCTTTTATGTCTGAAAAGGGGGAAAGAGGGAAGGGGTTGGAGTGAAAAGGTGACTGATGTCTGTAGACATCTGAGGAATGTCGTGCAACTTTGTCCTTGGTGACCTTTGCATGTGGAAGTCTGGTCTTGTTGTTCCTGTAAATCTTAACATGGTGTAGTCATTTCTGGACGTACTTCCTTTTCTCCTTGGGCAAGGTAGGTTTTGGGTAAAGAATGTTTTTTTGTAAATCTCATCTGTAACATGACTACATGCAGGGCTAAAAAGTTTTTAAACTAAAAGTCACAGCAGCAGATGAAATAGGAGCAATGTGGAATCAGATATGCCAAGTTTCTCCCAGTAATGTACATTCTGAATTTGGGTCTGGAGGCAGAAAGCTGATGTCCCAGCTCAAAGACAGGCACAGAAAATTCTTTCTTATTCAGCCTTTTATTCTATCAGGCCTTCAAGTGATTAGATGAGGGCCACCCACACTAGGAGGGAAATTTGCTTTACTCATTAATCGCATCTAGAAACACCTTCACAGACCTACACAGAATAATATCAAACCAAATATCTGGGTACCCCACAGCCCTGTCCAGTTGGCACATAAAATTAGGCCGATAGTGACCTTTCAAATCTAGTGAATACGATGAATATAAACAAAAGAGGCAAATCAAGAGTAGAAAGTTTTTAATGGGTCATGAAAGAAAAGTCAGGCATTCTGATGCATTTTGCTTTTAGGAGGGCAGTGGGCAGAAGCAGCATGTCCTCTCCTCTCCCTGGCCTGCGCTGGGCTTCCTTCCTTTGGTGTTCCCATAAGCCCGCCCTTCTCTCGGCCTGTGACCTCAGTTTCTCTGATCTCATCTGAAACCTGTGGTTTTTGCCTTTTCTAAATCTAATTTCCAGCTTCTCCTGAGTACTCAGGATCTTCTCCAGGACTTCTTCGAGATTTTCTTTTTGTGAGGCAACCAGAATAATAAAGACAACAGAACTAAGTCAGGAGCACAGAAATGATATACGTTCATGTGTCTATTTAACGAATGACTATTTTAACACAGCAGCTTACCATGGACCTTATTCTTCTGCCAGTTACATCCACCTCTCTCTGCCGCTAAGGGCATCGTCCCATTGGGAGGATAATGGCTGACCTCAAAGAGCACAGTTCCTGGGGGAGGTTGAGCTGAGTCCAAATGGGCCTGGTCTCAGTTCTCCTCTACTTAAGGTTTCATACACCTTCCCTACTTCCCTACTTCCTAATCGCTCGCCACTTTTCTACCTTGAGACATCTGACGAGCCATTAGGGCTCCTCCAGCATAGCTTCCTAACCAGCCATGCAGTTCAGCCCAGAGCATGGAGGCCCCCAAACTTCCTGACTCTCCTGGCAAGAGTAGGCCTCAACTCAGCTTTGCAGAGCTTGTCAAACTGTGAATGAGATGGTTCTAGTATTTCATTACTTTAATTTTATGCCCTTTACAGATAATTTCTCCCCTCTGAACTATAGTAGTCTTTTCCTTTTATAGAAGAAAACAGCCAGTTTTTGTCACCGATACACTAAATTTACATTCACATTCAATGTGACAAATATTTCTCCAAATAAAAAATTTCACAGGTGGTTTCATTGATTTAAAAAAAAAAAGCCACGTGTAATAGTTTCTTTTAATAATTTATTATTTTTGATGTTTAAAATTTATGTAGTTTTGAATGGGGAATATATCCACACGGTTTAAACTACAAAATGTCTCCTTTCCACCTTGGTTTCCATTTCACCCAGTTCCCCTCTGTGGATGTAATTTTTCTGGCTTCTTTTCTGTTCTTCCAGAGAGACTGTATACTCGTTAACGAAGGCCTATATTTTTATACAAGTGGTAGTATTCAAAACACATTGTTCTACATGTTGCTTTTCCTCCACTTACCCAATACTTGAGATTGTTCCATAACAAGATAAAGATCTATTTTATTCTTTATGTCTGTGCCATAAGTTATGCAAGCAACTCTACTGATCAACGGTGATGCTCTCACAAATAATTGTATCATCTTAGGCCAGTATATCTGTAGTTTCTATAGTGTGGGACAATTCTCTAGAAATTTACCCACCTTTTTTTTTTTTTTTTAAACTGGCAGTTGTTAAGTCAACCATAGAATTTCCATGTACTTGATAAATGCAAAAAGCAAAAATGGTTTTTTAAATAATGTTTTAACTTTAGTTGATAACATTCTATGAATTTTATGAAGAAGTAGATCATAAGACCTAGAAATATTATGTGTATTTGTTTTTATTTCTTTTTTCTTTCCTTTTTTCTTTTTATATTCTCTTGTCACTTTTTTCCTCCTCCCTTTCTTCTTTTCTCACGCCTTCCTTCCTTTAATCCCTCTCCTCTTTCTTTATTTCTCCTTTTCATTTTAAAATATCCCAACAGCTACTGTTTGGTTTTTATTAATGGGCCAATTGAGAGCTATGTAACCACTAGGTGGTGGTACGAGAACATAGGGAGAAGTATTTTCGTAAACAGACGTGGAATTAGTTTTGATTTCCTGCTCAGTTTTTAAATTGCTATACACTTGGGCCCTTAAATGCCTCCTAAGGGATGTCATTGTGATTGCTGTTTAGCAGTTGAGCCGACATAAAATTGATGTTGAGCTTTACAACAGCTGTTCTGGACCACTTTATGTTGATGTTGAGACTTCTTAAAAATGCTCATTGCTTGAAAATGTTAACTCTTCTGTAGGAATCTGTTAAGTTTTCTGAGTGATTTGAAGGGCTTGCTTATATTTCTGACTGATTTACACATCTTACAATGTTACAGTGGAGACTACTTAGAATTTATAATCCTGCTTTATTTAGCTGACTGAATTTTCAGTAAAGAAATGACAGTTTCCTAGCTACTTCCTATGGAAACGACAAAAGGCATCTGCTTACTATGGTTTTACCCTATCGATAGCAATCTGGTGTTTTATTCAACCTCGCAACATTGATCTTCATCTAAATGAGTTAAACATGTATTTAAAATTATTTCAGAATTTGATATGAAAGTGTCTTCTGTGTGTGGGTTAGCTTAATTAATTTTTGAAAGTCTACCTTGTCCCTTTTAACTGACTGAGCCACCCTGGTGCCCCTCTACCTTGTTGCTTTTAATATTCTGAATTTCTGCTTAGAAATTTTGGATTGGTTAGTTCCCCTTAAATCACACACACACAAAGGAAACCAGCATAAATATTGAAGGATCTCTGCTTCCATTGGAATCATGTGATCATTTGCATATACCTTCTGCTGAAATTCTGTATCACAGATTCAGTACCGAGGTGTGGTTGCAGCTACCTGGGAACATTCTGCTTGAAGCTGGCACGTGGACGCCCTCATCCTGTTTGGGTCCCTGTTGGTTCAAAGAGGTAGATAGACAATGGCTCCCCTCTGTCACAGGGTATCTTGTCAAGTGGCAAATCCTCATCTTCCCAGGAAGTAACCTTCTAACAAAGTTTCTATAGACTTGCTTTGATGGGCTGGCTATTTTTGGACGAGCGTCGAGGCCCATCACCTTATTTCCATAGCTGTGGATAGTTGTACATATCAGTTTTACTAGAGCTTGCTGAGTTAGCCAATGAAGAAGCAAACATTTTAGCTCAATTATCTCACAGGTTTTGATGATAATAGTGCTGTCTTGCCATTTAACACGTGCAGTCTTCCTAATGAAGTTCTATGATCTGGTATCCAATCACGGTCTGTTAGAACATTACACCGAAAGCCTTCATGTAAGGCATTTGGGGTTTAACTAAAAGGAGAAATGGCTTCTTAGTACCTGTTAACACATTAGGGGAAAAAAAAAAAAAAGAAAATCACAGAGTCCAATTCAGTGGAAGAGCACTAATTTAAAAGAGCCTCCCTTAGATAATGAAAGTGTTACAACATTGTTCGAGGAAATAAAATCAACTACAGCCGATTCCGTGGTTTTATTAGGAAAGACAGCCCATTCTGTGATCTGTAATGTTTAAATCAATTGAACGATCCTGAAATCTCTCCCCTGAAATGGCTATGACACAGCTTGCAACCTTTTGTTCAAGAGATTAAGTTTGCATTTCCTCACATTATCTCCTTGTAATTGGAAAACTTTCATTTTGACAGAGAAAATGTGCCAGTATCCCTGTGAGCTTTGCCACAAGCCAATGCAGAATGCCATCTGGAGGGTGCACACCCAGGCCCCGCAACTGCCTCCTGTCGGGTTGTATCTGGAAGTTTGCAACAGAACAACTAATAGCATCTTAAGCTCCATTTGTCTAGCTCGCTAGTGCTCTTGGCAGAGGTCATAACCAGCAGTGGCTTTGCTGATTTGCTGCATCAAATGTAATTAGGTTAAAGCACTCACTGACAGAGGGCTCTGATAATGGCATTGAAGCCTCAGGCTTCAATTTACCCATTGTGTCCAATTGAGGTTCAGATCAACAAAGACATACCAATTTCATCACTGGGCCAACAGAACTTAGTAATTTTTAAAGCTGCTTATTTGAGACAACAAGGTTTTTTTTTTTTTGGTTTTTGGTTTTGGTTTTTTTGGACTTCGTAATTGTTTTCTTTTTTTTTTTTCTTTCTTTCTCCCTCCCCCCCCCGCCCCGCGTTTCTTTTATTTTTTAGTCACTGGCTTCCAGTGAAGTGGTTGGTCTTTCCTTCAAGGAAAGACCGTGTCATCTGGATACAAGCCATATGTCCCTTACAAACCTTACCTTTGAGTCCATGATGGAAAATGATAAGCCATTTTTTTTCAAGTTCTATCGAACAACTTTGAACTCTGTGAAACTCAGCAGTTTCACACTCGTAAGGGGAGAGGTAACGTTATTACTGGGCCTTTAACTCTTGCTTACTGGAAAACTCCCAACAGTGCCAGAAGCCTCTTTATAAATGAGTCAGTTTCAGGCTCTGAGTAAGTTAGAGAAACCATTCCTCGGGGTTAAAGTTAGGGCAAGGCTGGGCCCAGAGCATAAGATAGGATTTAGCTGTTATTAAGAGACATAAGGAAACTACGAAAGTTTTCTCTTTACCGCAGAGAAGGAACAGTTCAGAAGTAAGGTCGATCAGTTTCATGCATAAATATTGTCAAACAAGTGAGCAGGGACAAACAAGGACTAACAACATGTCCTGTTAGGGAAATTTTGGGTCTGGTCTCAAGTGGAGGGTCGCATTTCCCTGGATTGGTCCAGCTCAGGATCTGGTTGAGACTCTTTGAAGAACTTAACAGAGAAGTGAAGTATGATGTCATATGCAAAATAATTGTGATATGTGAAATGCCTTTTTAAAGTCCACTTCTAAATTTCCTCTCATTTTTATGGGTTCTCAACTATATGTCTGATACTAGATCTTAGAAAAAAATCACTCTGAAATTTCCAGGAGATGGCAGTCATTTCTGTGGACTTTGTACCTCATTGTGGAAGCCGCCTTAGTTGGAGCTTTCCAGGTAGGCTGCTTTTGATAAAAGCAGTAGGCATATGTGAGAATGAGGTTAAGTAAGTGTTTATTTGAGGATTTAATATCATATACACTCTAGGAGTAAAGCAATTATCATGCTGTTAATTTCATATTCATGTATGGCTTATTTATTTGTTGTTTACCTCTCTGCATAATGAAAATGCCATGGAAATCTGCTTCTTCTGGCGCTCTAATTTTAAATGAAGCTAAATGTCATGTATAATTTTAAGTTACAGATTGCTAATTCCATTCTATTTTAAATACTCTATGAGAAGCCCCTTTGTTCTTCCAGAATCCTTTTAAAGAAGAATTAAAGCACAATTGTCTAAGTAATTATAAAATAGGTAATTAATAGATTAAAGCATGAATCTGAAGCAGTTTAGGCAAATTTTGAACCATATAGCTATCTGCAGCTTTAAGTGCATGCGTTCGTTTATGTGTATTTCTAAGATTCGAGACCTTAATTACTTTTCTGACAAATATAATGTAGTCAGAAAATAATAACACACTGCCACAACTGAGAAGCTGTTTGTGTCTGGCCTACTTGTAATCTGGTGGCCGTCAATGTTTGGTGAAATGCTTCGGAAACCTCCGGGGTAAGGCTGTTGTCATCTGTTTACCTGACTTGATATTTTTAAGAACCAGTCACTGGCAGAATTCTAAGTTCATTTTCTGGGAATGTAAATAAAAAAGGAAAAGAAAGGGAAGGGAAAGAAAGGGAAAGGAAAGGGGGAAGGAAAGGAGGAAGGAAAGAAAGCAAAGAAATCCACGTCAAGTGCATTTGAAGTCCCTCTTGAGTCTGGGACTCCACTGAAGTTACATGCCTCAGATTCCACTTCCTGAGCCGTCCTGCTCTTCTCTGCTTGATACTAGATGCATATTGGGAAACAGAGTGGTGTGCCATCCAAGCTCTTCTAAGTATTTTATTAATTGGGCAAACATCACCGTGGGCCACCATATGCATAGATAAGGTCCCTCCCTACCCCTGGGTGGCTGTAGCTGTAGCCTGATTGAGAAGAGAATGTACAGATGTGAAATATTGAATAAATAATACTGCGAGTCAGTATACATTTAAACACTCCAAAGGCAGAAATTGTTGAGGAAATTCATTTCTGAAAACCCTTAACACAGTCTGCAAAGCTTGGTATGTGCCAGTTGTTCAATTTCCATTGTTATTTACAAAAGTGAAGCTTTGAATTAAGAAAAAAAAAATGCACCATCTGCCTACCCATGTAATAATGCTTGGTTTTATTCCCAAGCATATCAACCACTGGCTTGGCATTTTAACTAACTGAAGCACTTTTCTCATTAGAGTGTGTCTGTGTCTACAAAGGGCCTTTTCTCCTGGTTGCTCATTTTCGTATTTTTGCCCCCTTACTCTGCCTTTTGCTGGACTCGAAGCCTTCTCTGTATTATATAGCAAGCTTGTCAAATGACCTCTGCATTCCAGGTGCCTCATGTGCAGGCTACACCTGATGCCTCTCTTAGGCCAGATACTTATTCCATCAATTCCTTTTTATCAACTGACTGTATAATCTGTATTCTACTGAGTGCCTGTTTTCTGTGGACACACAGGGCATATACTGCCCTTTAAGGACACAAAGAAGTACACTGTGATACCCACCCTCGACTAAATTTCAGCCAAAGGAAAAATATATATAAAAATATTCCATTTTAAGCAGAATTTTCTAAGTGCCAGAGTGAATGTTACACACTTATTCATTCAGTCAATCATTGACTCAACAAATATTTATTGAGTGTTGTGATGTGTCAAGTACAGTGTGATTCACTGGAGATATAAACATGAATAAATCATACATGGTGCCTGTCTGCTCTTTTTAGAGGAAGTAGATACCCTCGTAGGAGAGAATTTTTTTACTCAGAGCACAGCCACGGATCCTCAGCTCAGGTTTACCCCAGGGGCTGGTGAGAAATGCAAGATCTCAGGCCCCATCCAGATCTGTTGAATCCAGATCTGCATTTTAACCAGATGCCCAAGTGACTTGAAGTGAAGTTTTAAAAGCACTGGCTACAAGGAGTGTAGAATGCTCTGTACAGGAGTTGAAATAGGAAGGCGTCACCAAGCCTTACTAAAAGAGGAGGGAAGGCAAATTGAGGCAGGTTAAGGTCCTTTTTTTACTCTTATATCAAAATATCATAGACCAGGTGACTTTATAATATAATATATATTAAATATATAATAAACAACAGAAGTTTATTTCACACAGTTCTGGAAGCTGGGATTCCAAGATCAAGGCCCCAGGAGATATGGTGACTGATGTGGGCTTGCTTCCTGGTTCATAGATCTCTGTCATCTCTGTGACCTCACAGGGCAAAAGGAGCAATGGGACTCTCTAGGGTCTCTTTATAAGGGCACTAATCCTATTCGTGAGGAGTCTTCTTGCATGACCTCATCACCTCCCGAAGGCCCTCTCTTCTAATACCATCACACTGGGGAATAGGTTTCAACATGAATTTTGAGGGGACATAAATATTCTGTGATAGCAGAGGGGAATAGATATAATCTGAATACGATTAAAGAAGGGAAGTTTTGGAAGCTAGCTCTTTCATGATCCTGTAATTTGTGATGATCCACAGAGAATAAAGATTGATAACATGATAATAGGAAATTCAAAACTGGGAGGGAGGAGAATGGTTTAGATTCTAGACACTAGAAGTAGGGATGGGTTGCCAGTTGTAATGCAGTCTCTGGTAATAGGAACTTCTTATCCAGAGCCTGTGGCGGTAACCATTAATACTCTAAAAGGTGACTTTAAAATTAGTATTTTGGCCTGATGTTTTTGAATCCCAAAATTATAGTGTTAGTTAATAAGTAGATACAAATCAAGGTATAGCATTTTATTTTTTTTTATTTTTTTTAAAGATTTTATTTATTTGACAGAGATCACAAGCAGGCAGAGAGGCAGGCAGAGAGAGAGGAAGGGAAGCAGGCTCCCCACTGAACAGAGAACCCGATGTGGGGCTTGATCCCAGGACCCTGGGATCATGACCTGAGCCAAAGGCAGAGACTTAACCCACTGAGCCACCCAGGCGCCATGGTATAGCATTTTGTATATACATCAATTTTTCTAAAACACATCTAATTTAGTAGACCTTAGGTATGGGAGAAAAAGGGGGTATTGGGATCAGTAGTCTTGCTTCTAAATTAATGGAAGGTGTTATTAAGGGGGGGGAAAGACTGTTTACATTTTTACATAGAGGTCTATCTTTATAATCAAGCGAGGTCCTCCACAAGAGTATGAGAAAATGAATTTTATCTGTAAAGCCTTTATCTACTTCGGTCATCCTTCCTTTTACCTGCCCCCCTCACCCACCCAAACTCTCTGGTCTTTAACACATGAGAAAATGAAGATAGCATTATGGCAAAGGCCAATAAGGGTAATACAGGGAGGGACTGATGACCAAACCAAGTACATCTTTTTGAACTACACTGTGCCACATGGTTTCTGCCCTCATGTATGGTCTGTCCTCTACACAGGGACCCTCCCATTCTCAGTTTTGTAAGAATTTGAGGGGCCGACTCCAGTCAACCCTATGACAATCAAAAAACTTTACCTTTGCTTATCGGATTCTTAAGACCACCTCAGCAGATTATTTTGTTTCTGAGATGTTTGGAAATGACATCCATATCTCATGTTTTATGGACATCTGTTAGTGTGGCATTCCATGTGCTTTACACACGTGACTTATCTGCACACAAACCTGAGCTGACAGGGAGAAGCCTGCAGCTCTCCAATAAATGGCAGACTCAATCAGTGAGACAGAGCCTAGAGCAGCATGCAGGACAGAGTTGACCTTACAAAAAGCTCAGAGAACGCTATCGGAGAATTTTCAGTGCTCTTGTTTCAAATGTATCAGCAGAATGATGAGAAGGTATTCTTTAGTCTGAGTAGAATGTCTCAAAACAACTTTAACCACAAACACAGGAACCTGGAGAAGTAATTGTGACTATGTAGGGATTTGGAAGAAGAGTTTTTAAGTGGAGGTAAGGTCCATAGGGGACAGTTTTGTAGCAAATTGCAAGATTAATTGATCTAATAATTTGGAATAGTATCTTCCAAGTGAAATTATTTTATTGTAATTTAGATAGACTGTTTTTGGGTGAACACTCTCTACATAGCCATAGAAATGTCCCCTCATCAAATGAATTCTTAGCTATATTGAACATTAGTAAATGGATAGTGTTTAAAGGTCAATAATACGTGTCATAATTTTGAGTTCCATAGAAGGCGTGTTGCATTACAAATATGAGCTATCTGGTGGGTGAGTATTTTGCTGGTGGCTGTTTTTTGATATTGAAGGTAGATTAAGATTGTTATTTTACTTATGAAGATCATCTGGAGCCATATATGAAAATTACTTAGGTGGTCAATTTCTAACAAACTGTCTTAAGTCAAAAGAAAGATGGAAGGAAGGGTGAATGGAAGGAAGGAAAGAGAAGGGAAGGAAAAAAAGATAATGTAACTACGAAGAACAATTTTATACTTACGTAGAAAATTCTTGCTTATTTCCAAGTGGTAGAGGCATTGGCCTCACAATTCCTTCCAGAGAGACTGTGATGGCAGCAAACAGTTGAATATACCTCTTTCAGTGCATTTGTCCAAAATGGGTTTCATTGTTTTTCAGTCAGATTTAATGCATATGAATTACTTAATTTTAGCAAGTATTTAATTATAATTTCTATAATGACAGCCAACTAAATATACAGGTGAACCATATCTATCATTACTGATAACAGAAGTTCTAAGGTAGATTTTTTATGTATGAGAACAAGAATTTACAACACTTCATGTAATTGGAAAGTACAGAGCAAGTAAGAATTTTTTTTTAATTCCTCAAAGAATCGCTGCATTTTATGAAGTAATTCATTAAAATCAACAAATATAATACCATCTCTGAAAATATGAAGGTAGAGTCCATTCTTTGCTAATAGAAACTCCGAGGCCATATTTTTTCCCTGTCTACACTGGACTTCGTTTGGCTGAGACCGTGTCAGCTCTGTATTTTGTCTGTCTTTATGCTAATATTTGGTGTCAAGCTTCTTTCCTACCGTGTCAAAGTCCCACCAGTGAGACTGACTCAAAATAGCTTTCCCAGTCAAGGAGAATCAAAACACAACAGAACAAAAAACTGGGTGCTGATAGAAAGGCTGCATCGTGACTGGCTGTTGGAGTTCAGCCAGTGAAAGAGAAAAATGTGGTAGCAAAAGTGGCACCACGTGAATGATTATCGGTGGAAAAAATGTCACACATCATGTGGCCTCTGTCTGTTAATTTAATGTGATGCACTTGAGTGTAAAAATAATGGGCTCTGTCAGCCTTATTAATTATCTATGCTTGTTCTGGAAGTTGGGATTGTGAAATGCCTCCGAACCACCTGATGTAATGGGCCATTTTTGACCTTTCCATGCAAGCCTCTGCACAAGCAGTTGCAATCCCAATGGCTAGCTCATCTGCAGTTAGGGATGTGGTACTGAGTGAGACTCACATAATAGCAATATTGGCCACAAGGTGATGGACTAATCAATCTTTCTATAGTGGATTTCTTTAGCCTGGTGTGACACATTTCCTACTTAATGATACCATTCTGATGCTGGGAGCACTTCTTGAGCTCAGGCTGCCTCTGTTTGTCCATTATAGTTTAAATATATGGCATTTATTTTAATGGTAGAAGCAAATTAGTCTGTTACAATTCTGCATGTGCACTTCTTTGGTGTATTCTTTAATATGGCCCTCAGAAAGCTGGGAGACAAGCTAGCCAGATAGTGCTCTAACCCTGGGAACTACTAATACTTTCATGTCTGAGAATTTACTGATGGGACATTTTAAGAGGGAAATGTGTGTGGGTGAGAAGCTGTGAAGAAAGAGCTGGCCGCTGAGGGCCATTGCTTCTTTCATTGTTCAAGCAAGCTGATATATTTTGGTGTGTGTGTATGTGTGTGTGTGTGTACATTTACACTATGAACTGCTGAAGGATAAAGAACATGTCTCTTCTTTTCTGTCCTGGATCTTGGTACCATGTTAAGTACCGAGAGGCTTTGTAATATGTGTTTGTGAGGGGATGGGTGTTCTAGTAGAAATATGTGAAGATTGAGATGATGATGTTGATGATTTATTAAATAGACTTTAGGATCTTATCTAGCCCTATAGATTTTAATATTATGTTGCCTTTCCTACAAAGTTTAGGGGAATATTTTATTGCTAATGTCTTTTCTGCAGCTATCATGTATCTTGTGCTTAAGCAATAGAGTCTTCTTAGATCATTCATGAAGAAAAAATCATTATGAAGGGATAAATTCGGAAACTTGATATCAAATATTCAGGTCTGCATGCTATATAAGAGTTATGAAGCATTCTAATTAGGTGAAGACCATTTATATGGTTTCTTTTCATAACTAGATTGATAACCAGATTTGGTTATGCCACCTAGATGTATGTCTCACCAACATGGAATAATTAGACAATGTACACCAACAAAACTTTTCCCTTTACTCTTTAACCGTGAACGCTAATTGTTCAGCTTAAGTCGTGGGACATTAAGGGAGTCGTTTAACATACCTGAACTTTGGTTTTATTGTATAGAATAAGGGAGTTATGTTTTATGATCTCTAAGGCCATTTTTAGCTCTGAAAGGATTTGGCTCTGTGATTTTGTGTGTTTCTGAATATGTCATAAGTGAATGATACTACATTATTTACACCAGGGAAAGAATCATCTTCAGCTATCTGAAATGGCTCTTTTTAGCCAGTTATTCTAGATTATATAACCTATTCATTTTCTTTATAGCTTTTACCACAGCCTATAATTATCTTGTTTATTCATTTATTCTCCTGTTTGGGGTTTGCCTCTCCATGAGGCTGGAAACTCTCTTGTTCACATATTGATGCCCAGTGCTTAGAAAAACTGAGTGCCTGCCACATGAGGAGTCCAAGAAATACTTGCTGAATGAATGAATGAGTACATGAATTCAGCCCTGTCCCCAAAGTACAGCCTCTTTACCCTTTAAAACAACTTCACTTGGAGTTCAGTGGAATAAAGATGTGGTTGAAACTACCATTTATGTAAAACAATTACTCGAGGATATGATTGAATGTTTTGAGATATATATATATACACACACACACACACACACATATACATACATACCACCTGCATTTTATTTATTTATGGCTTATCACTTTAGCTAATCAAAAGTGGAATTTTCATCAGTAAGTTGTTCATGTGTTTGTGTTTTTAGCAACTAAATTTAATTAGCCATTTTGTTCCTAAAATTTATGATTAGCTGTCATACCTGAGTACATGATAATGTCTAGGTACATTTTTGGATGATGTAAATAAATTTGCCTGTTGGGGGCATGCATTTTCATGTGCAAGAGGAATTTTTAGCACCACGAAATGTGAATGGTAAATTTTAGAATTCATCGTGGAAAGTAGTACATCTTGTAATCTCCTACCAACCTATTAGAACATCACCTGTTCTTCCATACTTCACTTATGTAATCTCTCATAACATGAAAACGTTGGAAAACCTTATCATTTATCCATGAACTGGCTGGATTACTCCTTGCTTCAACATATGTTCAAGTTAAGGTCAATGTGCGTGCTGTTTTCTGAGCTGTGAATTTGTGGCAAAGGTAGACCTTTCTTTGTGAGACATGATACTATGGGCCTTGCCTCCTAGGGCAGTGAATCCTTTCAAATGAGAAAAGAAATGTCAGTTGTGTTAGAATACAGGATTCTAATAGCAATGACAATAGAGTTTATTACTACCCATCATAGGACTCTATAATCACTCTCTTTTGAACAGTTAAATGGAGCATTATCTTTCATTGTCCTTGTTTATACACAACATGAAATAGTTTTTCTCACAGTGTTCATTTAATCTATGAACTAACATTTTTTCCTTATGGAAGAGCTGTCAGATTTTGATAAAAATGGATTTATGACATTTTTGGAGACAAACCTTTGCAGCCTCTGATTATGATTCGCCCCCTCAGTAGATCTGGGAACCATTCCCCAGAAGTAGAGCTAAGCCCATGTGGGTTTCATAAGCACACTTGAGATTAGAAATTCACCAGGAGGTAAGAACAAACCCAGTGACGTTCTAAGGAACACGGGTTTTGGTGGCATGGTCAGGGAAAAAAGAAGGAAAATTATTTGCATTTTTTTTTTGCCTGTAAGACCTTTGCTGTGCCTCAACCACTGTGGGCAAACACGCTCATCAGTACATCCTTGCTGTGTAGCAGGAGTCGAACAAGAGACTGTCATGACAAACTTCAGCCAGTGTCACACAGGAGTGTCTATGTATTCCCATGGACTTGGATTTTGACAATTCTGGAAAGGCAACCCACTGCATATTAATTGAGTACAACTGGTTCTGAATTGCCTTTAGAAAGGTGCAAATTATGGCTTCAAAGTGACCCGATAGAGGTGCAATTGAACGTTAGCACAACATTTCTAAAATAGAATCGTTTTAAATATACATATATAGATGTGAATTCCGAGTCCGTCTACTTCATTTTTTGGTCGGGAGTTTACTGCCTTAAAATGGGAAATAAATGTGTGAATACTATCAAGGGTGTGAAATCCTCCATTTGTACAGACTGGAAACTTGGTAATAATTATGAATCTGGAAATAGCAGAAATTATACAAAAGTTTAGCAACATTTAAATTTTAAATGCAAGTATTTCAGGAGAAGAGTTTAAATCTGCTTGGAGAGCTTTCCTTGCAGTCTTCGATACTAAAAAGTTAGGGATTTCCAACCAGCTTTTATAAATGCTAATTTTCTTGTAATTTTTAAACAGAAAATTGCCTTGACTAATCTCTTTTATTTCAAAAGCTGCTTATTCTAAGTGTGCCTGAATCTGATAAACTCAGGAGCCCCGACTTAACCCAACCTAAATGAAACTTAACCTTTTCTCCCTTCTCACACGAGTGGACAATGGGGTCTCAGCTGCACGGAGCATTAGAGAAGCTTGCCCAGTCTCTAGGCCAGCTGGAAGGCCAGGCTTCCCTGCTTTTCAGCCAGATAGACACTGGCGCTGAGATACCCTAGGGCAGAGGTTTAACATGGTTTGAATGAAACTTGGATTTCGAAGTATCCATCCCTTTAGGTTGATGTCACTGGGAGTCCAAGACTCCTCTTTCATTAACTGGCCTCTCACATCGATGGCAATAGTGACACAAAACAGCCAACCACTAAAACAGTTGGTTCTCTTTTATTATTTGTAATTTTGTCTATTTGCATGAGAGCCTGGCAGCATATGGCCTGATGAATTAAAAAAAAACAAAACCCTGTAAAGTCTCATCTACGGGCCAGAGCCTCCAGCTCATGGCACTAGCAGGGGCCAGTGGTGCTCCACCTGCCACTTGTCTGGAGGGTGGGGGCATAAACTGATGACCTACTAGGTTTCCACGGCCAAATAGCACGGCTGATGCCATGATTTAATTCCTAACAGTACCGTCACAAATGGCTAGAAGTGGCAACACCCACTGTTTCAGTAGTAAATCCGATTGGCAAGCTACCTGCTCTTTGCCCTACCTAGTATTCTATGCTAATTATGCCCAATCAGACTAACAGCAATAGAGAGGAGCAGAAATGCTTCTTCCCCAATGTACACAGGTCAGTTGTGAGGAGGAAAATGTAGGGATGTAGGGATGCATGGTCACATTTTCATACCCTGCTAAAGGGATGAGCAGCAAACCAGGGAAAGAAAAAAAAAAATCTTGGCAATGCATCTGTTTACTCTTTTTTTTCACACTTGGTCATTTCAAAGTCAAAAATTTTTATAGATCTTACGTGTTGGTTTTTCTGAATTAGCCATTTTTTTCAGCTGTCAAGTTGCATCAAAGGAATGTATTTTATGGTTTCTTCTGAGAACTGAACATTTCTTTGCCTGAAACAAGGAAATTAAAATTATTTGGATTCCTACTTCAGAGTAAACCAAATTGCAAACTTTATTTTTTTCCTTAATATTATATGTATGTGATTCTATAATGTCAAACAAACCATATACATATAGAAACAATGTACAGACTTTAAGTAATTTAATTGTTATGAAGGTCAAAAAAAGTCATCTTGAAAGCCAAAGTCCATTTACTAAACCATTTTGATGTAGTTTAGAAACCCTTTATTTCTCCTGCATTTTAAGATTACTAAATACATGCATACTAAGGATGTGTGAGTCAGAATTGCCAGCGATCAAAGAAAGGAAGAGGTAATTTGAGGGGGAAAGCTTCTATGATCTTATGAAGTGAGAAATTTTCTTGATAAGCCACAGCAGACACATTCAGCATTGTGAGGTTGAGTATAGATAGAACAGTTGACGGCATAGGACCCAAATCCCTGCTAAATGTTAAGCATTTCTCTCCTACTAAATCCTAAGAGTAACTGCGAGGTATTTTATGTTTATGATTTTATGTGTAAGAAGCAGTAGAGCAAGGGCACTGACCAATCAGAATAGCAGCACTGGAGTAGAATCCCAGAAGTCTCTCTGCTTGGTGACGTTTGACCCTTTGGTTCCTGAATTTGGGGGAGGCCCAGGATCCTGGTGTAGGGGGACAGGTATGGGGATTGGCAGGATTTGGGCAGTAGCCATTTACCAATATAGGGAAGTGCTTCAATTATTTATTAACTGTGTCAACTCTGGTGGCTGAACATCCTAGTGGTAGGTATTATTTTACAGATAAAGACACTGTGGCGTAGAGAGGTTAATTAATTTGTTCCAAATCACACAGCTGATAGGGGACAGAGACAGAATTAAAATCCCTCCCTGTCTCCAAAGACCGAATATGTGCTTCTGTGTCATGCTGCTACTATAATGCTTCCTGGAAATTTTGCACTAAAGAGTTGAGTTAAATTTTTGCTGATATTCCATCTGAGTAATGTGGATAAAGATATCAGATATGCCCTAGCAAGCGATGAAACTTGCCTGAGAGTAGAGAAAATCTATTTTAAACTCAGTGGCCTCTGACATTAGATTGGTATATGTTCCTATGTGAAATTGATGCTTGATAGTTTGTTAAATTAGAAGAAAACCTGTGTTGTTGCACTTTCGTATAGAGAGGTGTGTAGGAAATACACCAGCCACTTTTTTAGATAAGATACAATTCTAGGTAAGGGCAAGCTATTAAACTAAACTAAAACTAAGGGCAAGCTATTAAACTAAACTAAAAACATTACTTGTTTCCAGTTGAGGTAATTTAGTTTAAACTGAGCTAAGTAAACAAGTTTTATTTCAGTTAAAAATAAATATAAGTAACTAAAGCTTCAATTAAAAGGAATACTTCAAGGTTTAAAATTTTCATGTATGGAAGTGAATTTTTTCCAGAGAGATAACATCTATTAGGTACTATGTGGTAGTTGATTTCTTCCCAAGGAAACAAAAACATTCTGCAAAGAAATTGGAAAGAGATGAGGGACGCCTGAGTGGCTTAGTGGGTTAAAGCCTCTGCCTTCAGCTCAGGTCATAATCCCAGGGTCCTGGGATCGAACCCTGAGTCCGGCTCTCTGCTTGTCCGGGATCCTGCTTCCTCCTCTGTCTCTGCCTACTTGTGATTTCTCTCTGTCAAATACATAAATAAAATCTTAAAAAAAAAAAAAAGAAATTGGAAAGAGATGAGATGTTAAGCTTGGTCCCTTCTTTATGGGCCCAATTAAGGAAAGACTAGAGATACACTCAAACGTTTAACCATATTCTATTTAGAAAAATAAGTTTAAGAACATTGATTTTACTGGATAAAACGTAGCTGGGAACATTCTCTAATATATGAGCAGACTTTGTTCCACATGTTTATTTGTAATTTGATATTCAAATTTCCATATATAAAATTCAAGTGGTAGTAGCTTTATCCTCAGTCTAAATAGTAAAATTTATTTTACCTATAATTTACCTATTTTTTACTTTACCTACAGTGTTTTAGGCTCTACTTTCTATGTATCGTTGATTAGAGAGGAAAAACATCCCGAGTACCAAGGTAATTTCCTGGAGCATACTTGCACCTGGACCTCCAGTCTTGACATAAAGCAAGCAAACAAACCAAAACCCAAAATAGTTTAGACCACATCCTCTCATATTTTCTCAGGAATAAGACAGAGGTTCATCAAGGAAAGAGCCGAAGGATGAGGTTATTTGCTTAGATTTGCAGTGGAGCATGGCAGTAGGAGATGGGGACGCCTGGGTGGTAGAGTCTATTAAGCCCCACACTCTTAGTTTCCGCTCAGGTTGTGACCTCAGGCTCTTGAGATTGAGCGGTGGTTGGGCTCAGGGAGGAATCTTCTTGGGACTCTCTCCCTCTCCTTTTGTCCCTCCCCCTACATGCACTCCTACCACACCACTCCTCCCACACCACTCCTCAGCCCCGAGTGCATGCAAGCTCTCTGTCTCTAAAAGAAATCTTTTTTTTTTTTTTAAGATTTGCAGTGTAATTTTGGGAAAACACTTTGAAGACTGCTATAAATGTAAGCATTCCAAATTCCAGCGATTGGGATAGATTGTAGTACTTAAGAGTTTAAGAGCTGGGTAGGACTTCCAAGATCACCAAGTTAGGCATATCCTTCTAATTTGAATCAACTGAATGAAGCTCTTTTTCCTCCCTCTTTCTTTAATTCACAAACACAGGTTAGGGCTAAAGAATCTTTACAGCTTTGCCTGGCCCATTTATCTTCTTGGTATGGTCCAAGCTAGTTATATAGCAAGATTTACAGAATATTTGAAGCCTACATGCTAAGAAATATTTATTTCTTATTGAGACCTTCTTTCATTAAAGCATCCATTCTGTTAGTGGAGTCTACTCATTGTGCAAATATCTCTCAAATTTCTGTCCTGTGCACTGTATAGTCTTAGCTGATGGGTAAATACAGAAGTAAATAAAATGGGGTTTCTTCTTTCAAGGCAATTTTTTTCTGGGGGTGCATGGGTGGCTCAGTTGGTTAAGCATCTGCCTCTTGATTTTGGCTCAGGTCGTGATCTCAGGGTCATGAGATCAAGCCTCATGTCAGCTCCCTGCTGGGCGTAGAACCTGCTTGGTATTCTCCCTCTTCCCTCCCTCTACCTCTTTCCTCCCTAAAAAAAAGATTTTCTAGGTTAGAACAAAAGATAAGAATAAGTCAAATAGAAATTAAAGAGCTTAGTCAAGAAAGTAAATAAATGCTTTCAAAATGAATTTTAGATGAGAGGGGCTGGAGTTCAGTGGAGGGAAGGAGTGCTGTAGCAGCACTGAGATAGATTGATCCATGAAAGGGCAGGGTAACTGAGGCTGGCATGTAAAGTATTTGAGGAAAGTAGAACAGAAGCACAGAGCATGGGCAATAAAAGGACTCAGTACCAATGGATGATTTATTGGAAAGAGGGCAGAGTCCAGGTTTAGTGTGTGATACTTACATTAAAGCCATAATCATCCACTAATAAGCTGATAGGAGCAGTGATAACCTCTTATGGTGGAATGGCCCTGAATTTGGTGGGGGAAGGAGGGGAGGTGGTCAGGAGACAGAGGTTCATCTCTGCTACACTCCAGAAATATGGTTTTGGAGGAGAAGTTAGACTTTTCCTGTCTTCATATGTCTTTTCCATTCTTCAGATGTGAAATAAGGAGTTTGTGTTGGGTGGTTTCCAAAATTCCATCCATCTCATTGTTTCTAAGGGATCCATTTTGATGAAAGGAGGGTAGTGGGGTAGTTGCCAAACAAAGGGATGGGAGGAGTCCAAGGAAAGGGGGTTCTAAAGAGGACCAGAAGGGAGGGGGAGTGATTGGCAGCATAACAAGAAGTGGTGAATTAAGGAGAGGCAGGTGTGTCTAGAGGGGCATTTCTGGAGTTTGAAATGGCATCTGGGTCTGGCCTGAGAATTGGCACCGCTCCATCAGACTGCCTTCTGTTATAGTACACCTGTTCCCTAACAACTTTCTTCTCTCTCCCTCACTTCCTTCAGGGTCCTTTCTCTGCCCCCTCTTTTCCCTCCCCAACAATGTAGTACCGGACAGTAAAGATCAGAGCACAGAAGAAATGGCTTATCTGCTTCCCAGAGACGTGCTTTTCCCTTTTAGATTTGCATAGTTTGAATTGCTGTTGGTGGTAACTGCAGCTCTGCTCCTTTGGTTTGCATGTCCAAGGCCCATAGCTTGAGGACTATTTCCTTCAAAGTTCCCAGTCGCACCTAGAGACCACGTTTTCAAGTATGTCCAGCTCTGTGTGGGGCAGAGGGAAGGTTAGTTAAGAGCAGGGACCAGAAGGAGACCTAGTGAAGGTGCCTCTAGGGATCCCAGGGGAAAAAGACTGCTTATCAAAGGAGCAGTAGCAGCTATGGCCTGGGAGCTGGCCTCAGTACGCAAAGCAAAGAGTTTCTTTATTTGCTAATTGCAGCCCTATGTGGTAGTTCCATTAACATCTATTTGTTGAGTATCTGCAGTGTGCCAGATACTACTAAAGCTGCTATAATTCTCTCTTAGGTCTAAGTCATTATGTTAAATGAAAATGGAGTGGATATACTTTCTTCAAAAGGGATTAGTATTTTAAAATCTCTTTCTATTTCACGAGTTAGCATTTAGAACATTCACCATTGTGAAACTCTGTTAATATCCTTTTTTTTCTCCTTGGGCATGAACTATATATATTAGCACCTTGATAGATTTTGTTAACACTTCTCTTTTAAGTGATCAGTCTTTAAAATATTTCTGAAGAAGTATTACATGGATATGCTTGCTATTTATTTTTATTGTGAAAGAAATGGCTCCTGAAGTTAAAAATCATCTTGTTAATGTCTCCATCTCATCCCTGGTCAGGATCCTCTGTACTCCATCAATATGAGCTGGCTGCTGTTCTCAGAACATACTGTACTATATTGTGCCTCTGGATCTTTGCATATGCTGGGCTTCCAGTGGGGAATGCATTTCCTTGCATGGAAAATGCCCACGAGATGTTCTTACAGTTCAAAAATCTCCTTTGATCAATTCTTTCACTCCCAGTTAGATTGCCCATCTCCCCACTGGGGCCCAATATAGTCTATATTAACTTTTATTATCCTCTCATATGCTGGTCACAGTTACTTGCTCAGATTTCTTTTCCCAGCTAGATTTTACGACCTCCAGGGCATAGGACTCCTCCAGGGCACAGGGCAGGGACTGTGTCTTATTTGTCGTTGTATCCTCAGGGCATGAAGAAGAAAAGCTTAATATACATACATCTAATAATTTAGATGAGTGAATAAATGGATGAGTGGATGATCAAATAAACGACATAGGCGTGCACACCTTCACCCCCTAGGAACACGTTGTGCTAGTATTGTGAGGAATGCAAAGAAATATGAGCTGAATCCTGTCCTGAAGGTGCTTACACGATGCAGTAGTGATGCATTCTAAGACATGCATGGTGTGGTTCCTGGATAATAGATCTTAAAGGAAGAAGCCTTCCTTTCTCAAAAACACAGTCTTGGTAAGGTGGAAGAAATATTTTTATTTTAAAATATTTTTAAAAAGCAGAACTCTGTGGTTAAAATTATGCAGTCAGAATGCTTCACTACTCCATGTGTGGAAGTAGTGGGAACAGTAAGCTGACTAGTGTTAAACACTACCGTTGACTTCTCAGTTTTACTAATTGGTGGCTGACCTGAACTTACCACGTTCTGTGTTAGATTGCTCAACCTGTCTGCTCCACAGAAAGCCACCTCCCTAACCACTACTTGCTTTCTTTTTTCGAGTTAGCCTACACCCAAAGCCACCGTCAGATGTCACAGGGAATGAGACTTCACAAGGTAAGTTAAAACAAAACAAAACAAAACAAAACAAAACAGGAACAAATGCTTTTCAAAACAGAATCTGGTGAAAGCGCTGGCTCAAGAATGATAAGCACCACTTTGCAGAGTTCCCTGGTTTTGGGGTGTGGAAGGGACGTATAGCCCTGGATTTGGTGGAATTAAAGATGGTGTGAGTGAAGTGAGACAGAGCCTGGGGTCCCAAGTGGCGTGTCTGAGAAGGAAGCAGGTTATGTTGTCTAGACAAGAGGAAATGCGTTATTTTTTTGATGGAAGATGATTGGAATTTTAAAAGTCAAATGATAGGACTAGAAAATATAATTGATGTTTTATTTCTTCTTTCTGTTTCATTCTGAAAGTCTGTCTTTAAGTCCAAAGTGGAAATTTAAACTTAAGAAGTGATCCACAGAGATACAGGCCTGTTGCTCAGCAGGGATCCTCTTTTTCTTCCCACGTAAGGAGTTGTAAATTTGGGGTGGATTCAAGACCATGTCTAAGATTTTTCTTACTCTCCTTTTGGTGAACACAGAGTATGTAGCTATTTTAAATGGGGGTTTGATACTCATTTAAAATGCTGTGTATGTTTCAATGTTTGAAATCATTTCTTTTTCCCATATTGTCAGTATTAGATTACTAAGGCATCCTTAAACCTTTTTTCATGAAAAAGGAACACAGACTTGGCAGGTTATTTGCGGTTTGTGTTCTTCAAGACCCTGTCTCCCACTGAGCTTCAGGGCTTTTATGCTTTTTCCAGGCTGCTTCCACTTTTCCCCTTTCCTCCCTCATACAATGTAAGGTAGATCAAGTGAGAAAGAAATCCAGAGGTTCTGTGTAAAGACTGGACAATGATAACTACAAAGGGTCCTTTCAGTGTTGATGTTTACACATCTTACACATTTTTATTGCTATAAACTAGTTTATTATCATTACACTTGAAAGTCCGCATTTTGGCATATTTCAAAGACTATTTCCTATCAACCTAGACAATTATATCTTGTGTTGATATGTGTTGTAGCAAGTTCTCCTGGCCAGGAGCTTTGTGTTATATTTGTGCCAATTTAAAGTCTCCAGTTCTGGCTCTGGTATCTATTACCACAGAGGCCAATGGACCCGAGATGACACCAGAATTTCATTTTTATTCTCAACCTGAGATGATACTGTTGTTCACATAGTGAAACTGTCCTATTTCTCACCAGTGGCTCTAATATCTACAACTCTGTTTGGGTTTGACGGACATGATAAGCTAAGGAGAAGAGTCTGCATATGTATAGCTTTTCTGTACATATTTTCTCTTCTCCTAATACTCTTTCAGGTTATCAGCAGATTTTATAAAATAGCAAACTCAAATGCTGGCAAACAGCTGTGTGGACTCTATAGAGCCAGGCTGCCTACATTTAAATTCCTAACCCACTACTACCTAGTTATGAGACCTTATGCAAGTTACATAACTGCCTTCTGCCTTAGTTTCCTCATCTGTAAACTAATGGTTTCTATCACACTGGGTTGTTAAATGAGAAAATTCATGTAAAGTGTTAATAATAGCGCATGTCACATAGTAAGGACTCTTTACCTTCTTATCAAACAAAATAAGCAAGTGTTCAACTTCCCTAACAGATGGGGAAATGAAAATTAAAGTAACAAAAGATACCACTTTACACACATCAAATTATTAAAAGTTAGAAAATTGGACTTGGTATCAGGGAACCATATACTTATAGACAGCTTGTAGAAATGTCAATTGTGACAACCTGTTCGGAAACCAATCTAGCAAGGTCTGTGACGTTTATTGTGGCATTTTCTAAAGTGCCTACCATAGCCTACCACGCCCTACAGCATCCGGGCCCTAGGCACCATATCTTGCTGATGCCTTTGTCTGCCTCCATCCTAGTGCTCATTGCACACCAGTCACAATGGCGTTGCCGTGTTGCCCTTTGTCTTCAGTCACTCTGCGCATGCTCTCCCTTCAGACCATCCGTACTGTTCTATTCTCAGTCACTCTGTGCATGCGCTCTCCTTTCAGAGACTTGGTGCTGTTCTGTCTACTTGATTGCTCTTCTAACACTCCTCCTTGTTTACTCTCTCAAACCTTTCAGGTTTCTGATCAGGTGTCTGAGAGCGGTTTCCCCCTACCTCTGCGTTTAAAGTAATAAGTAATTTCCTGTAACCTTCTATTTCCTTATTTAGCTTTAGAAAAATACCACATTATGTTACATAATAAAGTGTTGTCTATCCCCTCTTCTAGAATGGATGTTCTGTGAGGGCGGGGACTTTGTTCACTGCTGTTCCTGGAGTCAGACCAGCTGGTACTAGAGGGCATTTGATAAAGACATGTTGCCTGAATGAATTTTTTGTAGTAGCAAATGAACAAATAAGCAAAGGTAAGAGAATGGTGATGAACTGTGATATATCAATAACATGAAGTATTACCAACTCCTGAGAAGAATGAATTAGAGCTATATCATTGAGGGGTTTCTAAAATGTATTAAGGAAGAGGTACAGGAACAGAAATGTGTATATAATACGGCCCCAAGCAGAAGCAGTGATCAAACCTTATATCTATACATGATTTCATGGGAATGGGTACAGAAACACACTCGCCAGGTTGTAAATGTTGATTATCTAGGGAAGAGTGTACAGGATGATTGTTGAGCAGGATGTAGAAAGGGAGCCAGAAAGCTAAAAGTTGGAGGAAAGGCAAATAAAATGATTGCCAATATGGGATCCAGCTTCACACCAGCTTCAGTCAAATCCTTCTCCACCCCTACTCCCACTGAGGCTTAATGTCAGGCTCTGACACCAGGTGGCCGATTCACCCCAGTTCAGTACTCTCCTTTAGGAGTCAGTGTTGATGGTCTGGTAGAGGTTCCAGGAAGTGTACTCAAGTCTTGCCCTCGCCTATCACTTGAAATCTTACATTCTCTGAGAAAGCTATTTGTCTTTTACTGAGTACTTTACTTTTGTTTTTCATGCAAGGAGTCCTTGATGCTCTGTGGTTACTTATCACCTTTCCGAGGTTCTGAAGAAACACTATGAAATTGATTCCTGACTGCTTGGGCCTTTTCTGTTCACTAGGGCCCATAAGGCTCCTGAGCCAGAGAAGTGTACCTGGGAGGATGGTAATGTGCTTTGCATACATTTGCATACATATAGGGAACTCTGTGGAGCTCTCAGAAATTTGGGAGAAAAAATATCAAATAGAAATGATAAACATTTTTTATTTGTTTATTTATTTATTTATTTATTTGACAGAGATCACAAGTAGGCAGAGAGGCAGGCAGAGAGAGAGGAGGAAGCAGGCTCCCCGCTGAGCAGAGAGCCTGCTGCAGGGCTCTATCCCAGGACCTTGAGATCATGACCCTAGCCAAAGGCAGAGGCTTTAGCCCACTGAGCCACCCAGGTGCCCCAGAAGTGATAAACATTTTGAAAATAAAGCAGCATTACCTTAGAAATACAAGAAAGCAAAGGCAAAATATATGGTTTAAATCATTAACAGTATAATTAATGACCAGGAAAAAAAAAACCATATTTTTAGGTAAGAATATATCCCCTTTATCATAGGGTTCAGTCATCTGAGCTTTATATTTATTAGTCTGATTGTATTTTCTACCAGCTCTAAGGATGGGATTGTGTCCCGTTTTTACTGACATTGGATGGCAGTTTACATTCATCCATTTGTCTTCACTTTAAATATAATAATTTAGGGATGCTAATTCTAAACTTAGGCTCCCTGAAGGCAAAATAGCATTTCATAGTGACTGATTTTAGAAGACACAAATGGTTTTGCTACAATATAAGTGTGCTATTACTTCTATCTTTACAGAGTTTCTAGCTTATTACTGTTTAAAGATGAACATCAATGGTATAACTTGAGAAAGGCATCAAAAATTATCCTAGTACAAAAAGAAACTGGGCCAACACATGCCACAAGCCATTTTGGACATTTTTAAGTTAGTTCAAAATTATTTTCCTGAGAGGAGAAAAAGATGTTTAAATTCTGAAGTTGAGAAAAATTTCTAAGAATATTTTTCTGAGACGTAGGTTTTCTTGAGCAGTTTCTTCCATCAACATATTTATAAAACCCAACTCTTCCTTTTTTTCAAAAAAAAAAAAAGTACAAAATATGTAGAGGAGACATAGGGGGTGATAGACTAACATCATGTAAAAATTCTGAATTTCAAACATGCATGCTTAATAATCATCAACCAACAACAAATTGCAGTTATTAGTAATTGTTTTCTTTCACTACAAATGCTGGGATTTGATAGTCACTTGCTTAGAACAGAAGTCTCTTGATTGTGTGAACTAGCAAAACTCAAAAGAAGTATATTAATAAATCAAAAAAATGGAAATACCCTTTTCACTTTTTTTTTTAAGTTATGTTGGAGGAAATCAGTAGTACATAAAGGGCATTAGGTCAGACTTCTGCTCTTTCTGTGTTCTCATGATTGATCTTTCACCTTCTGTTGCTTAACTCCTCTGAAAAGCTGTTTGTATGGGGGGGGCGAGGAAGAAAGGGTTGGGAGGTTTTGTAGTGTCCTTTTCAAGATTCATGAGCTAGACTTGAATAAGAAACCATGCTGAAAGCCCATGTTATTAGAATTATGGGGGAAGTTTACATGTGTTGATTAGCTGAGAAGCTCACTTTCAGTATTATCATGCTACAGTCATTCCACTTGTGTTCTGATAAAAGTCAGTATAGATATTAGACATTAGTTCAATGACTCCTGACAAGACCTGTTTCTATAGAGCAAACCCTCTAGCACCCTAGGGTTTTGCTTCATTGTAAAGTCTAACATCTTTACCCTTTTTAAGATCTTGGAACCTAAGACAATTAAATAATGTACTTCAATCTTATTAGTAGAGAAAATTAGTAGCAGAAAACGTATTGGCTAACTACAATGGCCTTTCATCCTGAACACCTAGAGTCACCCTGGAGAATCTTCACAGTAATTGAAATAAAAGCCTTAGCGAGCTCTTCCCTGTATTATAAATGTGTCTGCCAAGCAATACGCTCAGAAGCATATTAATGGACAGCTCTTTAAGATAATATTCTTTATAAATGTTATTGACCTATCTACTCCATATTTCTATTCTCTTCTAAGGTTTATAATTTTCTGTTCTCATGTTAAAACTACATGAATATAATTCATTTCCAATAAAATGTCACCAAAGAATAATAAACAGAATGTCTTTCTTTTAACTATACATATGAACTGATGTTATCTGCTACTCTAGAAACAATAGGAAGTGCTGAGAAATAAGTTGAGAAATAATTTCACTTGGAGAGCTCACTAAATGTTTTAACATGATTCAGATATGAAAATCATGAAACTAAAAAAATAAAAATAGGCAGGTTACCAGGAACATAATGAGCAATATGTAAGTATTTTCACCTGTGAATATGGAGATCTTGAAAATAAGCATTTTAAAAATTCATAACTAAAATTTACTGAGTGGAGTAAAACTTTTAATATTTTAATATTTTATTATTTTAATATTTTATGATCCATACATTATTTTATTATAAAATTAATTTGCATAAATGTTTAATTTCTGTACCATCTCTTAATTCCATTCTCTTATATTTTCTTTCTGTATACTGACACATACACACACACACTTTTCTCTTTACTAAATACAAACATGGAATATTCTGGTGAAAATTGAAAGATTGAGGTCAGTATATAATTTCAGATAATGGCAGCTATAAACACTAGAATTTTATTTAGAAAATACAAAGGAAGTATTCCTCAGAAGTGAAAAAATAATTACTTTGTGCAGGCTAATTTTACATGATTATGGAACATATGGATACAAATTATATACACCAAAATTATTCATAAACTGTGATTTTGATGACGAATTTCTTCAGTGAATAACTTTATATAGAAATGAAATGCAATTTGCTTTTGTGACAATGAGACACATTCTTCCATTAGTGGCATCTGTGTGAATAAAGACTTTGCAAATCCTCTGGGTTCCCTAACCAATAAAGTGGATCTCATTGTAAATCTGTCTGGGCCTTGTCCCGGGCGGATGATGCTGCAAGAGTCAGCATGTTAAGTTGGCTTCATCTAGGACAGTGACGAGTCCCTAATGTGAGGAATAGAGCTTCTCTGGGCTTCAGCATAATGCTGTAACCTCTGGTTGCAGATTATACCTTCATTTACTTTTGTTTACTTTCAACTAGACAGGATGTCTGTAAGATTCATGTAGAATGAGCCCCGGCTCTTGGCCACGAGAAAGTTCAAATCCTTTCTTGTATTTTACTTTCTAGAGCTTTCCCCCACAATTTTTATGTATTGCTCTGTAACCAACAACCACAAGTTTATATTTGCTTTTTTTTTTTCCTGAACCCCCCCCAAAGTAAATGTGTTAGAAATTGGAACAGATTGTCTGATTGTCTCTTTCCCTGTCATTATTAGTTTATTATATTTATTATTTTGAATGGTCTGTTTGTGCTGCTTTGCTTTTACTTAAGATATACGTTGGTATCTGTTTCCACTGAGAGAAATCCGAAAGGAATTTTTGCTTTTACAAAAAAAAAGGGGGACAAGGAACAAAAATAGCATTCAGCCTTTGTTTTGCAGTGAATGAGACAGGATAGACAGAAGCGGTGTTTACCCCAGCTGCGAGAGTGACCCCACCAGCTTCTTCAGGAACCACA
This sequence comes from Meles meles, assembly GCF_922984935.1. NCBI lineage: Eukaryota > Metazoa > Chordata > Mammalia > Carnivora > Mustelidae > Meles > Meles meles. Next base: position 77,092,664 of record NC_060074.1, read on the forward strand.
TCCAACATCTCAGTGTCAAGCTGCCATAGCTTTGAACTGTGTCTGAGAGTATCTGACTTTATCTAGATTTGTTTTTTCTTTCCATTAGTAAGATGTGGCCTAAGAGAGGTTTTTTTGGGGGGGTCTGGGAATGCTCAAAATCTTTTCCCTATAAATTAGTAGTAATTGCATCTTTGCCTTTTCTCCACTCTGGCTTATAAAATTTCATGGGCACACTCTACTTTCAGGTAGTGGGGGGAATCTGTATTTAGTGAAGTTTATCCTTTGCTAACAGACTTGCTTATTGTTGAGTGGACATGACTTCTAAGCCATTAAAAATAATATACTGTCTTGATCTCCGTCTTCCAGATCCAGTATGAATTAACCAAGCAGCTGGGCTGGGCAAGGGTGTTTCTGGCTCCCAAGAGAAAGAACAGTCTTTCTTTCATGGAAATGCACATAACTTATGGAGCTGGAGGGAGAAACATGGACAGGGATAATACTGTCCAGGAAGAGGGAAGATAAAGAAAAGGGTACAAAATAGCAGCCTGCTGATTCAAAATTTAAGCCGAGAAGGAAAGACTCAGAAACTGAAAAGGAATAGCCAGCACAGAGAGGTGGGATCCCAGAAGGACGAGGGGAGCTGTGAGAAGATTGGAGCCATCTGTAGTGTCAAGCGTTGCAACAAGCTTAGGAACGGGAGAGCAGGGAGAACAGACAAGCAAGCTCAGGGAAGCTGGCGCCTAAGATTTCACAGGGACTTCCAGAGAGCAGTTTCAGAGGAGCTGAGAGGACTGGAAGTGAAGCGACTTCCCCGTCTGAGGAAAAACTGAGGGAAGAGGTACATTGGATTTTTTTGTTCCTGGTAATAAAATTCCAATTCTGATAAAAATATGAGGATTTCATCTAGAAGGTCTCAGGGCTTTTACTTTAATATAACAAAACAGAAATGAACAAAATAGAAAAAGTTAATTTAAGTCACTTGACATAAATTATATTAAGCTTAGACACAAAATTTATTTATTTATGAACTCTAATGAGCTTAATTTAGGATACACTGACACTTATGAATATCAGTTAAAATGACAATGTTCACACTTTCTGTTCCTGTGAATACTTTGTATCAGTACTCTGTTGATGATACATGACAAGTATAATGCTCTTATACTTCAACATTAGATTAAAATGCATTTTGTCTTCAGAATATGCTAGCATGTTTCAGGGGTGCCTGGATGGCACAGTTGGTTACAGCACTGACTCATGTTTGCAGCTCAGGTCATGATCTCAGGGTCATGATATAGAGCCCCAAGCTGAACTCTGTGCTCAGTGTGGAGTCTGCTTAATATTCTCTCTTCTTCTCCCTCTGCCACTCCACCCCTGTGTGCGTGCACTCTCCCTTTCTCTCTCTCTCAAAATAAATAAATCCTTTAAAAAATATGCTAGCATGTGTCATAGAAATATAAGAAAATATTTTCTCTATAATGGAGAGTTTTGAATGGAACTTCTGAAAATAACATTGGGGGGAACAAAAGACAACTTCTGTAAATTAAGATCAGTAATAGTCATGTTAAATAAATACTAGGGACTAAAAAAGGAACACATGTAAAAAGACAAAAGAACAGTTAAGTTTTACATTCTCTTAAATAAATCTGTATTCCTACTGGTTCAGCCTGTATGATGATGAGATGCTTCAAACTTGATATTGGCTGGATTTAAGCAACTTAAAAAAACAAAAGTGTTTGTCAGGAGCTACTTCCTCCTAAACATCCAACTTTTGGTTTTTCTGAAGGCAGTATCCTAGGTCCCCATCTCTCTTGGGAGTACTCTTTCCCTGTGTGGCTTCATTTGTTCCCAAGGTTTGGAGTATCGTGTACACACTAATGACTACCACATCTGTATCTGCAACAAACACTGCTGCGCCAAACTCATTGTCTGCTTCCTTTCCCTCCTTGTCCTCCTGCATCTCCTCCTTTTTCTTCTCACAGCTTAATCAAGAAATAATAATTGGCATGCAATAAATGGCCCATATTTAAAATGTGTAATTTGGTAAGTTTTGACATATGTATTTGCCCATGAAACCAGCATCACAAATAAAATAGTGACTATACTGATCCCTCCCAAAAACTTGCTCATACCTTTTTCCCCACCCCGTCACTAGTCCTCCGGTGACCAAATACCTATTTTGTCACTGTGTATTGGTTTACATATTCTAGAATCTTACACAAATGCAGTGATTTGGTATAAACAGTGAAACGATCCTTTAGCATTTAAAAGGTTTCAGTGCTGTAGCTTTAAAAATGACAAAGCACAAATAAGCAAGGTTACTTTAAAGAGCTATTTGAAATAAATTTTTCAATCTTTTTTTTTTTTAAATCTGGCGTTTTTTTCACTCATATTGATTGCTCTGATTCAGCCATGTTGCTGCATTTTCATTGCTTTTGATTGCTCAACAGTAGTATTCCATTGTACTGGTTTTCCATTGTATGAATATCCATTCACCTACTGATGGGTATTTGAGTTGTTCCAAATTTTGCCTGTTACAGATAAAACTGCTATACATATTTGCATAAGCCTTGGTATGGACATACGTTTTAACTGATCTTGGGTAAATACTGAGGGTTGGAATGGCTGGATCACATGGTAGGTGTATACTAAATTGGGGGAAGCAGCCGAACTGATTTCTAATGCGGTCATACCATTTTTTTTTAAAGATTTTATTTATTTATTTGATAGAGATCACAAGTAGGCAGAGGCAGGCAGAGAGAGAGGAAGGGAAGCAGGCTCCCTGCTGAGCAGAGACACTAAGAGAAGGCCCAGGGCTCAATCCCAGGATCATGACCCAGCTGAAGGCAGAGGCTTTAATCCACTGAGCCACCCAGGTGCCCTGCAGTTGTGCCATTTTTAATCCCACCACCAGGGTATGAGAGCTCTAGTTATTCCTCATACTTGTCAACACTTGGTATGGTCAGTGTTTTAATTTTAAATCTAATATGTGTGTTCTGTTACCTCATTGTAGTTTTAATTTGTATATTCCTAGTAACATGATGTTGAGTGTCATTTTTCTGTGTTTTTTTCCTACATGTATATCACTTTTGGTGAAGTATCTTTTGCTTATTTTTTAATTGGGTTGTATCTTACTGTGATACAAATCCATTACTAGATATATGATTTGCAAATACTTTTTCCCAGTCTGTGGCTTGTGTTTTCATTCTCAACAGTGTCTTTCACAGAGCAGTTGTCTTTTATTTGATACTTTTGATGTCATATTTTTAAAATATTTGCCTAAACCAGAGTTACAACAATTTTCTCCTATATTTGCTTCCAGAAGTTTTATAATGGTATGTTCTACATTTAAGTGTAGGGTCTGTTTTGAATTTTTTTTTTCCTTTTTGGTATAAGTTATGGATCAAAGTTCATTTTTCTGCCTATGGATATCTAGTTTCTACATATGCATGGGACCACTTTTTGAAAGACCATCCTTTCTCAATGAGATGCTTTTTCACCTTTGTAAAAAAACAAACCCTGTTTGTCCATGTGTAGATCTATTTCTGGATTCTCTTCTATTTTATTGACGTATTTATTTTCATGCCAATATGACACTACTTTCCTTAAGTAGTTTATATCCATATTGAAATCAGGTAGTGTTAATCTTATAACATTTTACCCCCAAAGTTGTTTTGGCTTTTCTAGGTCTTTTCATTTCCATATGAATTTTAGAATGACCTCAGTGAAACTCTATTTTGTGATTCTCTTTTTTTCCTCATTCCTTCATTTTGATGATTCTTATTAGTTGCCATATCTTTCAGTCCACTCTGCCTTTTCTTTTGCAAAGACTAACCTCCTATTCATACAATTCAGTATATTTTTCATCACATTGTGGTTTTCATCTCCAGAAGTTTTGTCTTTTATTGTATCTTCCATGTCTCTCCTTGAGTTTTTGAATATATGGAAAAAAAATTCTATAATAATCATTTTAATATACTTGACTGCTAATTCTATCATCTGTGTCATTTTTAGGTTAGTTTCATTTATTTATTTTTTTTTTTTCATTTATTGGTTTTGATTCATTTTTATTTTTTTCCTTATGATGGATGAGACTTTCCTGATGCTTTGCATGCCTGGTAATTTTTGAATTGATGCCAGGCATTGTAAATTTTACCTTGTTTATGTTAGATATTTTTTATTCCTATAAATATTTTTGAGCTTTATTGGAAAATATTTGATTCTTTTAAATCTTTAAAGATTTATTAGATGGGATCAGAGCACTGTTGAAGGCAATGACCATTACTATAGCAGGATACCTCTGAGGACTTACCTAATGCCCCATAAATCATTATTTTCCAGTCCTACTGTTGTGTATAGGACTATTCCCTGCCCATGTAAACTCTAAGTTAAATTACCTCTCAACCTTTAGGTGGTTTTTTCTCAGTGCTCAGGTAGTTTCTTCAAATACATGTGATGGTCAGTGCACTACTAAATAAAGGAATTCTCTATAGATTTCCAGAATTCTCTCTCAGTGCTGCTGTCTTTTCTTCAGTTTTTTGTCCTGTGAATTCTAGCCTTCTTGATTTTTCTGGACTTACTCATAGCTTCATTTGCTCCACTCAGGGCATCTACCAGATTTCCCTTCCCTGTGCCACCTTGTGGGAACTTTCTTGGGGATTTAAGTAAGATCATCTTAAGACTTACCTCATATATTTCCTGTATCATAGGGATTACTCTTCTGTTGCCTGATATCAAGGGTCTTGAAAACAGTTCTTCTATGTATTTGTTAGGTTATTTCGTTCTATTTTGATTGTATGTGGAAGCCTTCTCTAGCTAGCTTTTGGATCTCTCTCCTTGGTTGATTCACAGTTGTCTTAAATTTAATATATCCAAATGAGAACTCTACCTTCTATTAAAACTCTTCTTTTCCCATATCAGTATATATCACCAACCACAAGTTGCTCCAACTTGAAACCTAGAAGTCATTTCTGATTTCTCCTTCTTCATGACCAACACCCAGTCCTTCAGCAAGACATAGATTACACCTCCATATTATACCTTCAATCCATTCATTTCTCATCATCTCTACTCCGTGATCTCATTGAGGGTACAGTCATCTTTCACTGAGGTTCTTGTAATAGTCTCCTAACTGATTTCCATGTTTCCTCTTTGCTTCTTCCTTTATCCCACCATAATCGTTCATTATATGACATTGTTGTGAACTTTAAAAACTGTAATCTAAGTCAAATCACATTTTAAAAATCCTTGAAAGTCCTTATTGTACAGAAAATAAAAATCCAAGCTCCTTATAATGTCTTACATGATACAAAAGATTGACCAACTTTACCTTGAACTATTCACATCCTTTTTTTTTTTTTAAAGATTTTATTTATTTATTTGACAGATAGAGATCAGAAGTAGGCAGAGAGGCAGACAGAGAGAGAGGAGGAAGCAGGCCCCCTGCTGCGCAGAGAGCCAGACGTGGGGCTCGATCCTAGGACCCTGGGATCATGACCTGAGCCGAAGGCAGAGGCTTTAACCCACTGAGCCACCCAGGTGCCCCATTCACATCCTTCTTAACTATGATCCAGCTACACTAGCATCTTTACTTTCTAGAAAACTCCAAACTCTTTTCCTACCTTAGAGCCCTGCCACCATGTGGAATGTTTTTTTCTTAGTTTTGCAGTATGACTGATGCTCTCTCATTTTTCATGTCTCAGCTTAACTAATAATAACTCTGCAGACAAGCTTCCACTAACTTTTCCATTTAAGTACTTTGTTTTCTGTCATCATACCCCGCCTGTTATCTTCATGGAACTCAATTCTGTAATTATGTAGCTATTAACATATTTTATGTCTGTTTCTACTAGATTATAAACTTTGGGAGGTCTGAACCATATCTCTTTGCTCACTGCTGTATACCCACTACTTAGCACTGCTTGTCACATAGCAGGTATTCAATATTGCTGATCAATTGAAGAAAATGATTGAGTTGAAATCACATTTGTTGTGGTTTCCTATGCTAGAAAAATTATTGTTGCTACTTTTTATAAATTGCTAAATTCCCACAATTAGAGAATAATCTCTTTAAGAGTTAGTACTTTGGAAAAAAATTACACTTTTTAGATTTTCATTTATGAGATCATTTCCTTAGGATAGAAATCAGAGGGTAGAGTAAATATGTGGGTACTGTAAATATGTGAAAATGAGGAGGATATTCAGGGGAGAAAGAATGGGAGAGTGGAAGAAAGGGGAAAAAAAGATTTTGGGACATAAAATACAAACACAAATTATGTCTTATTTACTCACTTAGGTGAATCCTAATCATTATATTATTTTTCAAAAGATTTTATTGATTTATTTTAGAGGGAGAGCAAGCATGAGTAGTGGGAGGGACACAGGAAGCAAGAGAGAGAGAGAGAGAATCTCAAGCAGACTCTGCTGAGTGATAGAGCAGATGGAGCCCATCACGGGGCTTGCTTTCATGACCCTGAAATCATGATCTGAGCTGAAATAAGAGTTGGGTGCGTAACCTCCTGAGACATCCAGGTGCCCCATTATATTATTTCTATATTTATATTTATATGTTCCAGTGGCTGTAGTATAGTTAATGTTTATATAATAGCTACTATATCTCATTTAATTTTCATAACCCAGTGCAAAAGTTAGCTATATTATTTCCATATTATAGATGGGAAATGAAGTTCAGAAGATTGTACTCTTCCCTCAAAGTCATGAAACTAATACTTGCCTTCATAGTATGAGCTTTTGTTGCTCAGTCCTAGTGCCAGACAACCTGGAATTCTTGAAGTCTTTTTCCAGATGTCTACAAAGAATCTTCAAAATATAGGCACTATGACAGACAAGAGACACGGCTGAGAGATCAGGCTGTTGTTTGTGTATGTTCAAGAGTACAGCTCTTATTCTAAGAGAGCTCTCATATTAGAAGTGCTATTCTTATGTATAAAAATTGTCAAGATTCTGTTACTTGCCAAATCTTCAGTAGCTAACATTAGCTAATTACAAGTCCCTCACTCCTGTGATATTTAGAATTGCTAAAAGCACAGTTATTAAGCTAATATCAGCCTTTGTGCAGAGTATTATTAACTTTTAATATCTGAAATTCTGTGCGGACCTTAGTTTGTCAAAGTTTTTTATCTAAGTTCTTGGCCCTTTTTTCCTTTTCGTACATAACAGATTGCACTGACTAGATTAGAAGTAACTAGGGTTTAATCTTTATTCACTCTCAGATACCTTGATGCCCAAGAAGCTTTCAAACAGCTACAGTTGGGTGGGCTGATCTTATTGCCAAGTTGAGGTTGGTATCTCTGCTGTATAGAGGTGTAATTTCTATTTTCTCTCTTTCCTACCTTACTACATTGTCCATCAAGTTCTAGCTGCAGGGTGACCTACTTTAGTTTCTTGTTTTCCCATGAAGTTTCATCCATTCATAAATATCTATGGAGTGAGTACCGTGTGCCAGGTTTTTAGTGCTAGATATATGGGTAGTAAGCTAAAAGATAAAAATATGTTTTTGTGATTTATGTTCTAGCAGGGAGATAAACATGAAACAAGACAAATAAGGAAGTGATATAGCATGTTAGAGAGTGTTAATGTTAGAAAATATAGGAGGAAGGGGGAATTCGAGAGCCTGGAGTGGTTTGAGATGGGAAGGGCCGCAATTCTAAATAGGATAATCAGGGAAGGCATCACAGAAAAGATGATGAGAGGTAACGGAAGGCTCCATGTAGGTGTCTGGGCAAGAGCTTTCCTGTTAGAGGAAACAGCACGTGCTCTGAGGTCAGTGCATACCAGGAATATGCCAGATGCAGCAAGGAGGTTAGAGGGGAGGGTAGAGTGAGCAAGTAGAAGGAAGTGTAAGGTGGAGTTAAGAAAACACACACACACACATACACAGAATAATAGATGGTGTAGGCTTTATACAGCATTGTAAATACTTTGGCTTTTACTCTTGAAATAAGAGGCCATTAGAAGGTTTTCACCAGAGCAGTGATATAATATTAATTTTAAAGGATCATTTTGGCCTCTGTGTTGAAAATAGACTCTGGGGGCCAAGGTTGAAGCAGTGAGGCCACTTAAGAGGCTATTTTAGTGTTAAAGACAAGATGAAGGGGGCTGGAGCCTGGAAGGCGACAGAGAAAATCATCAAACGCTGTGAGCTTCTGGGTATATTTTGAAGGTAGAGCTGACAGGATTTGCACTAGATTTGATATGGGTACTAAAGAAAGGGCAAGGCAAGAATGACTCCAAGATTTTTTGTTTTGATCCACTAGCAAGGTGGATTTGCCATTAACAGAGGTGGGAAGACATAAGAGCAGCTCTCCGAGGGAAGGCTCAGGAGTCTGGACATGTTAAAGTGGAGATAACCCACCTGGATGTTTTTTGTTGTTGTTGTCTTGTTGTTTTATTTTTTTTAAGGTTTTATTTATTTATTTTACACACAGACAGAAAGAGAGAGTGAGAGAGGGAACACAAACAGGGGGAGTGGGAGATGGAGAAGCAGGCTTCCTAATGAGCAGGGAGCCCGATGTGGGGCTCCATCTCAGGACCCTGAGATCAGCGTCTGAGCCGAAGGCAGACGATTAAAGACTGACCCACCCAGATGCAACTCGATTAAAGACTGACCCACCCAGATGCACCTCGCCTGGATGTTTAATAGGTCTTAAGTCAGCAGTTTTTCAGTTAGAATTTGGAACCAAGGGAGGGGTCCAGCCTGAATAGATTGTATTGGGAGCTGTGAGACTGAATGAGGTCACTTAAAAAAAATACATACAGATAGATAAGGTGTCTAAGGTCTGAGCTCTGGGGTGTTCCAAGGTTGCAAAGTCATCTAAATAGATGAAGGGGAAGATTAGTGTTGACTTGAAAGCAAGGTGAAGAAAGGGGGAAGAGGTGATCACCATTGTAAAATTTTGCTTATAGAATCAATGAGAAGAAGCTGAACACTAATTAGTGCATAAAGCAATTTGGGGGTCCTTGGTGGTCTTGGAAATAGCGGTTTGGGTAAAATGGTCGAGGCCAAAGCTTGAGCGAAGTCAGTTGAAGAGAAAATGACAAGAATATGCATATGGGACCTTTTATTTTTATTTTTTTAAGATTTTTAAGATTTTGATTTTTTTAAGATTATTTGATTTTTTTTTTTAAGATTTTATTTATTTGAGAGAGAGGGAGAGAGAGAGCGAGCGAGCATGAGTGCATGAGTAGGGGAGGAGCGTCAGGCAGAGGGAGAAGCAGGGAGCCTGACTTGGGGCTCAATCCCGGAACTCCGGAATCATGACCTGAGGTTCAACCTACCAAGCTACCCAAGTGTCCCTGGGTCTTTGATTTTTAAGCATTAGGGTCATTTAGAAGATTCTCATTCGTGACAACAATAGAATCCACGCAGATAGCTCTTTTCTGGAGTATTTTAGCTTATCCATCACTGCAAAGCAAATTTTGGGCTCTCTTTATGTCTGATCATTGTGCATGACCTCTGCGCTGAATTAGCAGTTTTTTCCCTTGAGGAAATTCCCCTTTTCCCCAAACTGTGGAGTTTTCTCTCAGTTTTTAGTGGCCACTCTTCCTTGCTCAAACAGAAGAAATACCTATTTGTGCCTTATAGAAAAGTATATGCCAATAAAAGAATAAGAATATCCATGTATTTCTATATTAGTGGTATTTGTCTGGCCTTCTTTTGTGGATAGAACTTTTCTTCAGAACGGAAAATGTTATTAGCAAATGACAGAAATTAATGCAAAATGGTTTCTACTTTAAGCCGGTATACGTATGTGTCCACAAGTTTAGGTGTGAAAAAGTAACACATTTTTTCCAATGTTAAGTGCAAATATTTGTGAGAGAAAGAAAAAGACTTGTCAAAAAATGACTCTCATGTATTTCCTGTGTGTGTGTGTGTGTGTGTGTGTGTGTGTAGGTATACCTACATATATACACACATAAATATGTGTATGTGTGTAAGTTTATTTTGAAATAATACGGAATTTACTGAAAAGTTACAACTCCAGTACAAAGAACTTTTCTGAGAGTAAGTTGACACCATGTTGCAGCATCACCCCCAAACACCTTAGTGTGTAATTCAGATAAACAAGGATATTCTCCTGCATTACTATAGTACAACCATCAAAGTCAAGAAATTAACACTGATACGTTACTACCATTTAGTCCACAGAACCTATTCAAGTCTCACCAGTTATCTCAGAGAATCTGATGTAGGATCATGTGATGTATTTAAAGGTCACACTTCTTGAAGTTCCTATCTGGAAGAGTTCTTTAGTGATTCATTGATTTTCGTAACCTAGACACTGGTCTCCTATTTTGTAGACTTTTCCAGTTGAGTATGTTTGATGTTTCCTCAGTATTAGATTTAGATTGTGCAGTTTTTTAAAAAAGATATTATTTTAGAGATAGCATGAGTGGGGCAGTGGGGAGGGTTTGGAGAGGAGGAGTCTCAAGCAGACTTCCCACTGAGCTATGCCCAGCAAGGGCTCAATTCTAGGACCCTGTGATCAGGACCTGAGCTGAAGTCAAGAGTTGGATGCTTAACTGACTGAGCCACCCAGGCACCCCTAGCTTATGCAATTTTGGTGTGAATATCACAAGAAGGGATGCTCTGTTTTTGTACCCTGTTACAGGATATTGCATAGCCCAATGCTTCACATTATTTATCTCAGTACTGGTGATGTAACTTGGTCTGTTAGTGAAGGTTGTGTTTGTTAGTTTTCTCTGGTGTGAAGTTACTCATTTCCTTTCATAATTTAATCACTATTTGTTTGGAGATAATTAGAAACTATGCAAATATCTCATTCTTTATTGAACTCTCTCTTTCCCTAGCGTTAGCATTCATTCATGTTTGTTTTTTAAGATTTTATTTATTTAGGGTTGCCTGGGTCCCTCAGTCATTAAGCATCTGCCTTTGGCTCAGGTCCTGGAATCAAGCCCCACATTGGGCTCCCCACTCATTGGGAAGCCTGCATCTCCCTCTCCCACTCCTGCTGCTTATCTTCCCTCTCACTGTGTCTCTCTCTGTCAAATAAATAAATAAATAAAATTTTTAAAAAAAAAAGGATTTTATTTATTTATTTGACAAAGCAAACAAGCACAAGCAGTGGGAGAGGTGGGGAGAGGGAGAAGCAAACTCCCTGCGCAGCAGGGAGCCAGAAGAGGGGCTTGATCCCAGGACCCTGGGATCATGACCTGAGCTGAAGGCAGTTGTTTTAACAACTGAACGACCCAGACACCCCTCGTTCATGTTTCTTTACTGAATTACTATAATGATGGTTGACAAATGGTGCTTTTCTAATTCTACCATTTATTCTGCCTTTATTAGCTGTAGTCTACCATAAGAAAAATCTTTGTTTTCCCCCATTTAATCATTTATCTATTTTTATTACTATGAATTCATGGGTTCTTATTTTATTCAATGATTTATCATTTACTAATATGATTACTTATTTTGATGATTATTTTGTCCCAGATTTGGCCAGTGGGAGTCTAATCTGGTTTCTATGTATTTTTAGCATATTCATTTAATTCACTGAGGACTTTCTTACTTGAAGGCACAAGGAGGCACATCTTGTACTTTCTCTGCCGTGGCCCTGAAGTTAGCTTTTCTCTAAGCATCTCTGCTTCCTTTTATAAAGGATAGTATTTAGAAACCAACATCTGGGTGTTAGATGTGTTTATTGTTGCTGGAGTGTCAATTCTCCCAGGTTCTCCTAGTCAACAGTATTAGGGAATATATGCATATATATATTTATTATAATCATATATAATAAATTATTGTGTATTTACACTTATTTTGTATTTTCACATCTGTCAGTGACTATTGAAAACCTGAGTTTGCACTGATACTCTAATTCTAGTCCAGTACCATGAAGTTCATTTCAGTGTTCTCCCTTTCCATATGGAAATTGTACATATAGTGAGAAACCTGGCTCACCATACTAATATGATCTCCCTTGTATGTAAAATCTCCTACCTCCATAATCTCACTACCACTACCCCCTAGACAGTAACTTCCTTAACTTCTCCTCAGGCTCCAACTATGCTCCAGGCTGGTGACCACCATCTCCCCTTCCTCGTAGTCAACCTCCTAGTCCCTTCTGGGCTCCAACACCACAATACCGTGCACTGGGCTGGACCAATACGGTCCTATCACTCTCCTATCAACTCCTACCTCACTAAGAAGGAAGGAAGGAGGCAAGGAGAGAAAGATTAAATGTATTCAGGTATAGAATATATTCCATGACCTTTTAATGAACTGTTAACATTCATAATTCTGAGTGTTCTTCTTGAACCTACAAGGATGACAAATTTAAGAAGCCGATGCAGTTTTAACTCACATCAGTCTTATGATTACATTTTCCATAGTAAATTGTGTAAATGTAATCTCAGATACATTCTCAGTTTCAAAGTCTTTTTTCAACTAATTTCACGAAATATTTGTATTTTCACCTTTTTGAGAAAATAAACATTTTGTTCTTTTATCTCATGTAGTCTGATACTTTTGAGTGGTGGCACTGTTGGGAAGCCATAGCAATTTCTGTATGAAGTTTATTATCTGAGAAGACAGTAACATATACCTCAATTTTAGTAATTGTGAAAAAAATGCCACTGTTTCCTCTGGCCCCAGTCCAGTCAAAGAAGATTAATGTCTCTGTCCCTTGATAGATCAAAAGGAAAACCAGGGGATCAGTGGCATTTTGACTATGAACACTTGTTTATTATAAGTAAATAATACTTATTTGACTATGAACACTTTGTATTTATTTTTCTTTGTAATTCCCTTTTTACTGTTATTTCCAAGCGTAGGTAATCTATTTGCTCTTTAAAAAATCAAAAAATGTTAATTCCACATATAATACAAAAATGAATCCTGTAACGTAGCAGAAAATTTTTTAAAGACAGGTATATAATTTTAAACATTTAAACTAAATTTATAATTTTTTATTAATGTCACATACAGTTAATATACTACATTATATACTTTTAAAATATTTTATTTGTCAGAGAGAGAGAGAGTGTGTGTGCATACGCAGCGGGAGCAGCAGGCAGAGGGAGAAGCAGGCTCCCCACTGGGCAGGGAGCCCAACGCAGCACTCAATACCAGGACTTTGGGATCATGACTTGAGCCAAAGGCAGACCTTAAACGGACTGAACCATCCAGATGTCCCTACATTATATGTTCTACATGCAAACATATATTAACATTATCTGTGCTATAGAAAATCAACATAAAGAGGTGAGGAAATAGTTTAATGAATTTTAAAAAGAGGAGAGTTCAGGAGAGCCTAGCTTCTATTTGGAAATTAGGTGATGGTAGGAGTCCAATGAGAATGCCACTTCAGTTGAACAATATGGAGAAAAGCCACATTCTGGGAGATAGTTCAAAGTGGAAGAAATAAAGATCGAAGCTGGTCCAGATACTAAAGTTTCAGGTGACATTTCCACCACTTCTTACAGGAAGCCTCACCTGAGCCCCCTGCTGGCCATTGCTTCCTTAGCAGCCTGCACTCTTTTTCTACGGGATCACTCACTAGATCTTTTGTTTTGTTTTTCCTGTAAGTATAGAGCAAAGACCGTATCTTGACTCATAAATCTCGTAAGACAGGCTTGGCCTATAACAGGTACTCGGTAAATTAATTTTATCCTGAAAGCAATAGAAGAAGAGTTTGAGAGAGCAACATGGTCCTATATTCAACTACACTGAAATAACCCAGAAAAATGCTTGGTTAATTTCCTCCATTAAGATCTTCTAGATATAATGGAAGGAGAATGGATTAAAAAAAATTAAAGTTTCCTAATCAAGCAATGAAATTAAGCAAAACTCGAGACCCTGCCAGTGGTATTGTAATAGTGTTGTATGGTGACGGATGATAGCTATACTTGTAGTCTGCATGGTATAACATCCAGACCTGTGGAATCACTATGTTATACACCTGAAACTCATGTAACATTGTCTGTCAACTATACTTAAAAAAGAACAACTGAGACACTAGTGCTAAATGTTGAGGTTATCATAAATGTTAAAATGAAGCAGTATACAGAAATGAATGAGAGAGCACTGAGGAATCAGATCATGTTGGTTTGAATTCATACTGTACTTATTAGACCTGTGATCTTGTGTTATAACTTGTGTACCCCACAGTTTCCTCATCTTTAAAGTGGAGATCATAACAATCCAATGACAAGATTGTCATTAGGTGTGGGTATGTGTGTAACTTGTATATATAGTAAAATCTCAACAAACACAAGGTGTTCTTATGCCTACCTCAGTTTTCTAATCTTGGTTCTTCATTTGTTTTAAAATGATTGAATTTAGTACAAGAAAAAAAAATCTTCCAAATGCTATTGGTTACTAGTACACAGAAACTTTCATATTTTGGACTTCTTAGTAAAAGAGGCTTGAGGTCCTAGAGGGAAAGTACACTGTCTTGTCCTCCAGGTTATCTCGCGTCTGGCACACACTGTGTACTACATATGGAATTTTGGCACCAAATAGATAATAAATATAAAAGTATTAACCTTTTTTTAAAAAAAACTTCTGGTCTCTTTTTCTGTAAGTGTGCTTTCATATGTAGAAAAATTAAGCCTGAATGCGAGAGTGCAGTTCCTGATGAAAAACAGATTAGTGTGGAGTTAAAAGTTTGAAGGACTTAAAACTGAAGTACTGAAATAAACCAGGTATCTGGTGGTTGGTAGGTCTGCATCAACATTGTTTTCCAACTCCAGGTTTGATCTGTTAGATAATCATAGTGCAATTATTACCCTATCTACCATCTAACCTCATGGTCTCACTTGAGTATTAGAGATAGCTCAGGTGTCACTTTTAAAAATTGGAAAACAAATTGATTTTGTATGTCTGCACTGCCACCACCAAAAAGCAGTCCCACATGCCTTTCGTTAGTAGAACTGTGTATATAATTTACACATAAAGCTATCATAGAGTTATCATCCTAGACAGTATGCCTGGGGATAATGTGGGAATTATGCTCTTTTGTGTAACTGGGAAGGTCTCCAAGATGAGTGCCATTTCTTGGAACAGCAAAATTCTTTTCTCACATGAGCTACATGACAGAGGAGTGTTACACAGCTCACCCATGGATGCTGGCAGCCAAGTGACACCCAAACAGAGTTCTGATTCTGCATTATGTAATTGGAAATCCCTGCAGTGCAATAACTTTTCAGTGTGCACAGTGATCTAAATTAATGTATCACTTCTACTCAGGGAGAACTAGGCTGCCAATGATTTCATTTTTTTTCCCCTCTTAGTTGAGAGATACAATTTGTCTTAGAGAAAATTGTAATGGATGTTCCTGAGTGTCTGTTTTGCAGAATGAAGATATGTTTTGGGCTGTCCTTTTTGTTTTTCTGCTTAATCCTTTGATATGTGTGAGCTTCATTCATTTCAGTGCTATTTGTGTGCTGGTGTGTATGTGTCTGTGTGTGTGGGGGGGGGGATGTGTGTATTTCTGCATTAATTCAGTGGGTGTGAGATACTATGAAGGTGCCGTGGCTATCGTATATGTTACTTTTATGTCTTAGGTATGGTTGCTTAGTGGCCAAACTATGGGAGGTATTTTTCCTCTGGCAGTAGATAGTCTTCTGGCAGATTCTAAAAATGATGCCATTGGCTGTTTTAGAATTATTACTCCTGGATCTGTTTCCTACTGTTTGTCTTTCTTTCAGCTTCAGTTCAAAGGTATTACTGCTCTTTGATCTCATTTTTCATAAGCGATTGTTTACCCATGGCGTTTTGTGCTAAAAAGAGTATTTCAATGGAAATTACTTCCTTTGGTTCATTTTCAGTACGTGTTTTACAGTAATACTTTGGCTTTCACCAGAGGGAGATGGTACTGATTATTTAGAAATGGGCATTTTGATAGTTCCCTCATTGAACTCAAATGTCTGCAAAAATCCTTTACCCACCATTAGCCTTTACTTGGATTCTCTGGAGGATTTCAAAAGAAAAAATGTCTTTACACGAAAAATGTGACTGCGCAATTGGAGAACGTATGTTTTCTGGAAAACCAAACTCTTCCTTTATCACTTGTAAACACATGGAGCTCAGCTGCCCTAATCTAAGCTTTCACACTCTCTTTCTTGAGCCCCAGCAACAGTCATGTAAATAGTTCTCCACATCTGCTCTGACCCCCTCTAAACTGTTCACACATATAATTCATATTGGATCCTATCAACCTCTTCCTCTCCTCAAAACCAACCATGTACTCAGGCTTAAAATTCCTCAGTGGTTTTCCTTTGTTTCTTATCATGGCTTTCATGGCCCGGCTCAGCCCCCAGCTTCATGCCATCCACCCCAAGCTTCTCCTTCTCCGAAGTCAAGTCTCCCCTGTTTCCCTTCAGGCCTGCAAGGGCCCAAGGTCCCTCCTACCTATACCCAGATCCTTAAACTTGCAGTGCAGTAGTTTACACTTCTCCTGTTAACTCTACTCTTTCTTTTGATATTAACTCAATTTTCATTTCCTCGGGGAAGCTTTCCCCTTGGATGTAATTTGTTCCTTTCCCTTTAATGTCAGACTCCCACAAGCACTAGATTTTTCTCCTCTACAGTACATTTTACAGTTGTAATTTTATATTCATTTTGTGGAGTGATTTGGATTAATATCCATCTTTCTTAAGACAGGAAGGCAGAAACTATTTTTGTGTGACTTTATATCCCAACACCAAATACAGTGCTTGGAATGTGACAGGGGGCTCCAGAAAAAAAAAAATTTTTTTAAATGAATGAAGAAATGAAGCCACATGGCAAGAATTTGGAATAAACATTTACTAAGTCTGTTGTGATGGTTTAAGACTAGAAAATATGACTCCTAAGCTATTAAAGTGTGTTAGAGCTTTTCTTGGTGAGTTGATCTTAGTTATCAAGTTCACTGGCTACATTGGAAAGCAGGATCGCTTAGATTTCATCTGAAAAGACTTTACAGGGCAAGTGCCCTGAGTCATGAAAGAAGATGAATCTGGGGTGCATTCTTACCTCCTTGGTGTTTACAGGGTCAGGCCTGGTTAGTACTTGGATGGAAGACCTCCTTGGTGTTTACAAATAGAGTTTAAAAAGCAGTCAGCATGTCTGAAATGCCTATGGGAGGAAATATATATATATATTCATATTGTAACAAAAAACATTTATTGAGATATTACTAGGTGTCAGACAGTGTACTAAACTCTAAACCTTTGATAACTCATTTATATTCATAAGTCTTCTGAGGCTTTGGTACTATTATTAATCTGTTTTTCACAAGTGAAGAAACCAAAACATGTTAAGGAACGTACCCACAGTCACAGAATTAGGAGGATTCGAGAGGTTCATAAGAGTCAAAGACCCAACTCCTATACTGCCTTATTAAAAATAACATTACTAATACCTGTTTTGTTGAGCAAGTAGAAGATGAACATTTTGTGTTTTGCCTAAGAAGTAGGAGTAGGAGATGAAAGCTTACCTTTGAAAATAAGTGCAGTGCCTGGGATGAAAACTTATCTTTAGGAATAAGTAGGGTGACTCTGTTAAGCATTCAACTCTTGGTTTCAGCTGAGGTCATGATCTTGGGGCCGAGACATCCAGTTTGCTGAGCAGTCTGCCTGACATTCTCTCTCACCCTCTGCCCTTCCCCACTGCACTCTCTTTCTCAATCAATCAATCAATCAATCAATCTTTTAAAAACAGTGAGTGCAAATGTTTTGCTCCTCTCCCAGTATGAATATCATCTGTATTACATTTTTTAAAAAAATGAATAAAAAGGAAAACAGCCTATTTTATTCTGTCTACTCACTTTTAACATTTTTTGTATTGTTTGAATCTGTACAACACAATCCCAATATTGTCCTTGGCTTTAAAATTCAGGTATTATTAATAATATGATGTCTTCCATTTATGTGCCATTTTATAGTTTATTACGTATTTTCATTTACATGCTGAATTTAATTCTCCCAGTACTGCCTAAAATAAGAATTATGATATCCATTTTAAAGATGTGAGGGTGAGGATTCAGCTCTCAAGCATAAAGCGGATGGCTAGATCAGGGCTGCACTCCCCATCTTCTGGCCCCAAGATCAGCACACAGGCTTGTTATCACAGGGCCTCTTGGTTACCCCCAGATCACAGGATAATCTGCTGCTGTGACATGGTTCCAACGACAGGACCTGTGCGCTAGTCAGCATATGCTGAAATACTTGGTTGCATTGTGTTCTGTTTTGTTTCATCTCTCGGTAGAATTTAAAATTCATTAGATATGGTTTCTTTTACGAAAAGAGAAAAACTGAAATTTTTTCTTTTTTATCAAAAAAGTTGACCCATCAAGTTAGACACACACATGCACATTCACTTTATGTATACTTTATATGTAAGTGTTAACCCACTGAGCCACCCAGGTGCCCCATCTTTATATGTTAGTCATTACTTTATAAGACTGCAATGGAAGTATGATTAGTGACATTTTCAATACAGCTCATTAGTATGATTTCTAGTAAAAAATGGTCTCAAACCAAGCTTGACACTATTTTCTTATTGTTAGCTGCTGGGAATCAGTGAATACAAAATGTTTAAATATATGGTAAAACAATTAAAATGGCATTTTTATGATAGGTTGTATTATCAAGGCACAAATGCTGACATTTTTAATGTCATGTTTATTGTCTTTTCTGAAAGTCTATTTTTGAAAAGCTTCCTTTTTAATCTTGCTCTGTTTACACCAAACGATTCAAAATACCTTCAGTGTAACATTAACACAGGAAATTAGTGACAACAGGGTAGCCTGCCTGACCTGAAGACCTCCACAAAGATTTTACTTTGAAGGCCTTGGAGGGTGCAGTGAAATTCTATCAGCATATACCAAAGTGCAGGGCAGATAAACTGAGAACAGACTTCTTCAAGGTTGTATTTTTTTCTTATTTGAATTGCCAAAACTATAATGATTTAGATTTCCCCTCAAGTTTTGATTCTTTTCTATAGTGTATTATATGGATAAGCTTCCACATCATCTCCCATGGTGGCTAGGAGGACGGGAATTTTATGAGCCTGCAGAAATAGAGTAAAGAAACATTTCAGTATTTTTTCATTAAAGCATCCCTAGATGTAAAATGACAAGGTCAGCCGGGAGTTATATCAGTAGTTACAGTTGGTTATCTAAAATCAAAATTACAGGACACGGTGTTCTTAAGTTCTGAGTTGAAAGCACAAATGTTGCAATCAATGTGTGTTTCATTTTGCAAAATACTGCAGTTCCTTCTTAACCGTTTTGACCTTTATAAAGAAAGTTCAGGAGAGACCAACCAACCAACCAACCAACAAACAAAAATGCTTTTGGACTCCTTCCTCAGCAGAACAATAAACTTTATTATATATCTTACTTTCCACAACCTTGGAAAGCCTTTGCTGTGTGAGGAAGGAGAAAACTCAGAGGCTGAGAAGACAGCCTGGAGGTGTACCAGAGCAGTGAACAGGAGCTCAGAAGACCTGGCAGGGAGTCCTAGGCCTGCCACTTAACAGCCTTGAAACCAGCCCTTCACCTGCTGCGTAGTTCACGATCCCCAGCCTACCGAATTCCCTGAGTTATCACAGGGCCGTGAGGTTTTCTAAGTGAGAGTTCTGTGAAGCCTTATGCCAGTGTCAGATGGTATCTTCATCATTTTTACCCTTTACACAAATTAACAGTTCTTTTTTTGCATGTCCTAACATCAGAGTTGATGAGTTCTCAGTTGCAAAGTGAATGTCTCAGGAAGTGCAGATCTGGAAAAACCAGCTAACTGCACGTAAGTTTGGTCAAATCAGCAATGTTGTTACGGTATATGTTCTTCATTGCTGTCTTTGTTTTTACTTCCAGCCCTTTTCGGTGCTTTAGGTAGCAGAGTTTTTAAGAATGGGTATCCATATTACCTTGCTGAGGGTCAAGGTTAAGCTTTTATATAGGATGGTGGTGATTACTTGTTGGTCGTGGCTGGTTTCCTCCTTATGTCTCTTAGAAACTGTCAATAGTATTTATGATTTTGCTGAGCATCAAACATGGATGCCCAGATGCCTTGTGGTGGTCTGATTCGGCTATGTTGTTATCATTATTAACATAAAATGTGAGGGCACCTGTGTGACTCTATTAAGTGTTTGCTTTCAGCTCAGGTCATGATCTCAGAGTCCTAGGATGGAGTCCTGTGTCTTTGATCTGTGAGTGGGAGTCTGCTTCTCCTTCCCCCTCTGCCGCTGCCCTGCTTGTGCTCTCTCTATCAAGTAAATAAATAAAATCAAACATAGAACATGGTGTGTTTTCTAACTTCTGAGAGTTAAAAATCCCAGAACCCAGTGTCATTGAGGGCTGACAGTGGTGGTGGAATAACCCAGTAAGTAGAGGCATCTAATTCTGCTATCTTTTTGCTCTTAAAACTCAGCTGGCATCACAGCTAAGAACATACTTGGTTTACATTTCTTACCTACTCCACACATGGATCAAGAAGACCTTTTCTTCTTCCTTTTTTTTTTTTTTTAAGGTTAACATGCTTTTTTAGTCCATAATACATTCAAATGATTCAAAAATCAGAAGGCATACAAAAACACATGAAAAGTCATTCTTGGCCTCCTGCCTGCACGCTTAATTCACACACATCTTTTTCTGCCATGGACACAAATAAGGTAATCCTGTCACAGGTTTCTTGTGCATATTTACAGTGATAATAATATATATTGTTTTTCTTAAACACACAATTGTCAACATAATACACATGGTTTGGCACCCTTACTTTTACTTAATAACTTACTTTTTCGGCAATACTCCCTCCTGTGTTTGGGTGTGTGAAACTTTTCCCTTGAAGGGTTAGGTTTCAGGATATACTCTATAATTTTTTGTCATTTTCCTCAGTGATATCGGGGAAAGCAAGGTAACTGGTTCTTCCAGAAATTGATCAAAAAAGTAAAAAGAAGCATTCTGTTTTAATGATGGGTCCTCCCAGTTTATGGTGTTTGAATCTCTTGGGTGCCCACTAAACATCTTTCCTGTTGCCCAAGAAAATGGTAATGGATATATTTGTATCTCCTCTAACTGATCACCATGTAGGTGTAATGATCTGACATTCAAAAAAAAAAAAATCAGAAAGATCTAGTCAAATGTTCCTGTAAGATAGATGTAAGACAGGTCCTGGGCAAAATTTAATGTTCCTCATAGAGCTTGAATAACTAGGCATTGCCTGCCTTTCTCTGTTTGCTGTAGGTATGTGATCTGTGAAGAGAAAGCGTAAGGTTTTTCTGTCTTGGTCTTAATGTATCCAGCACATGAGCACATGTTTTTGGCAAAGCTTGGCATAACTTCCTTTCACGAAGGACAGAAAATGAAAGTGTAAAACACAATTTATAAAATTCATAATTGATAATCCTAACTAATATTAAAAGTATATTGTAATTAAATTAATATTTTTACAATATTTAATCTGCTGGAAAAAAATCACATACTGGTCATGAATACTGTTTCAGATGGTTTTTAGTTATGTAAATTATTTCTCTCCTGACTGTAATTACATGATGGACTGGTTTCTAGGGTATCATATACTTAATGTGAGTTTCTAAAAATGCTTTAATCATATAATTGCTAGTTTATCAAGTAGAAAATATAGGTCTGAGAACACTATCATTATGTCATTATTCTCCACAAAAAGACTGTGAAACACGCTGAAGAGGCCATTATGAGGCAAATAACAGTTTTCTATGGTGTCTAAATTTGCAAGGATTAAAAAAAAAAAAGAAAGAAAAGGAACAGCAAAGAAAATGCCTCAAGGTAAAGAGTTTAAAACCTAGCCAGGCAATTTATCTTGTGTCTCTATCTGAAAAATCAGTGCAGACAAAGGAAGTGAATAGGTAATACTTAGAACAGTGAAGCTAGTAGATTATCTCACTCCATGAGGGACACTAATATTTAATAATTGATTCGCTAAATTCCATGTAGACGTCTGAAGGAAATAAAACAAACCCGAGGTTTACTGTTTGCATTAGAATCTGGTTGTACTGTTTCGTGCTTGTTCTTATTGGGTGTACTGTGGTCAAGTGTGAATGCAGTAGATAATGATTTATATTCACTTGGTTTATACCCAGTAGGAACGTAGAAATGTAATCTGGAATGGCTAAGTGGTTAAATTCATATCTAATGTTAAAGAACTTGAAGATTAAAAAAAAAAATCTTTTTTTGACTCAATGGGTGTCATGGGCCAGAAAATCTATTTTCAGCAAAGTCTAGTGAGGTCCAAGGTAAAACCTTCCCATTTGTGGGTTTGGTACAAGAAGACAAGTCCTGTGAAAAGTCCCTCTCTTTCTGTCAATGTGTATTTGTTAAACACACACACACACACACACACACATACACACAGACATGTACATCTATACCTTTCCCTGCTCTCCCATTTAAAATGGTGACAGCTACAGCTCTGAGAGAGAAGAAAACCAAAGCCTGGGTGTTAGCTGTATAGGTGGATGGGAAGGGATGAAGTGGTTCCTATGTTGTAATCTCAGAATCCGGTAGTTATTCTGTTATTGTTGATTCTGCTATTGAATCTGGTTCATGATTAATATAGCCAGCTGATTTGTATTTTCATGCAATAAAATCAGTTTTTCTCCCAAAAGGTCAGGGTTTAAAGAAGGTTGTTGAAGCGCATACATTTTGCTATTGAATCCTTTGCTTTCCCCTTACCTGTTAAAAAGCAACTAAAAGTTGCTTTTAAAAAATGTGATTTTTTAAAATGATGAGTTTTAAAAGATTGTAGTTTGATGAACTGATTGAAAATGGGTCAATTCCTAAACACTCAGGTATCTCAAGGAAACCTGACACTTGATGAGTTCTGTTGGTGACTGGTGTGCTTATGCTGGCAACAGGCTAGAAAAGCGCTTTAGTTAGAATCTGCCCACCCAGAATGTGTCAGAATGCGTGGGTTTGAATCCCAGCTCTGCCACTTGCCTCTCTGTGACTTTGACCCACTTACTTGGCCTCTCTGTGCTTCAGTTTCCCCATTTGTAGAATGGAGATGGTAATATTAAGTACATCATAGAAGATTAAAGGCCAGTCTCTCTGCGGCCCTTTTAATACAGTGGGACATGCAGTCCACACTCAGTCAGTGTTAGTTCTTAGTTTTTTTCCTGATAACCCCTCCTGTTATGACCTTCTTCGCAAGTCATTGCCCCTTTCAAAAAATAGTCAGTACTCAAAATACAACAAGAATTTGTTTAAAAAGTGTCCCTGCCAGTCTGGGGTGCCTGGGTGGCTCAGTGGGTTAAGCATCTGACTCTTGGTTTCAGCTCAGGTCATGACCTCAGGGTCATGAGATGGAGCCCCGTGTTGGGCTCTGCACTGAGCTGGGTGTGCAGCTTGGGATTCTCTCTCCCCCTGCTCATGTGCTTGCTCTCTCTCTCTCTCTCAAAAATAAATAAAAAGTGTCCCTGCCACTTAACATCTGGGCAATCTTAAGATATTTCTCTTTATATCTGAGGCTAACTTTTCTCATTTGTTGGATTCTCTTTTCTTGAGAGGATCAAAAGACATATTAAAGGAGAAAATGCTTTAAAAGCTACAAATCAGTAGAGCTTATAGTTAGAGGTGTGAACCACAGAAAGGTAAAAATACTATCCTTATTCATTTCTTTTTTTTTGAGCAGAAGTAATTTTTTCTATTTGAATAGATCTCTATTTTGGAAAACTGGAAAATCCAGAAAATCAGGAAGAAGAAAAAAAGCCTATATTTTATTTCATTTCTTTTTTTTTAAACCTATATTTCTTACACTCAAAGAGACAACATCTTAGTGTAGTGCATTTTATTATATTATTAAGTTATACCATAGAAATATAATTTGGTATTGTCACGTCTTACTTTGATTTTTGCATATTGCTAGTGTACCATTAAAATGTAATCGAGGCCCTATTTCTTTAAGACACTACTGTCAATTTCTTTTTATAGCATTTATATGTAGTGTGTATGTACAATGTAAGTTTTTTTTCCTGTTTTATTTGTATGTTTTGTATGCCTTGTAGAGTAATATATATATGGCTTTTATATTGCCATATATTCTTCATTGCCATATTCTTCATCTTTGGGAGATGAAGAATTTTAGATGCTAAAAACTTTCATAAGAAGCCATATTTGGCTTTAATTTAATCATCAGATTAAGTACCTTTCTACTCTGCTGCATTATAAACAATCCAAATGTTCTGCCCTTCAGTGTATTTGTCTATACGCCTTAATTGCTGCAAAATTTGTTATGAAAATTTGAGGTTGAGGAAGGGAAGTTGATGAAACTCTGAGCTTTAAGAATGCAGAAATTTGAAATACCCATGGACTAACAATCTGAAACCAATAATCAGTAAAACTGATTTGTAAACTGACATCGATTTTGAATCTATAGGTGGTCAAATGGGTGTGGATGCACATGCTTTGAAATAATTTTAAGTTGATTAAATCACAGTTATTAAAACCACATAGCATTTACAGCTATTTGAGGAAAATTGTTAAAAAAAGTACGTTGTGTATTTTTTGCCAACCACTCTACTCTATTACCAACTAACTGCATAATACTCTATGAGAACTTAGAGGGAAAAAAAATGAGGAAAAAAAACAACACAAACAATGTTTGGTAAGATACAAAAACAAAATACAGAAAAAAAAAAAACCAACAACAAAAAAAAAAACCCACCCCAAACCCTCGAAGAAGCAGAACAGTAGACAATTAAAAACAAAAACAAACCACACAGCTTAAAAGAAATGCTCAGTAAAAAGGAAAGCTGTAAGACCAGATTTGAGGCAGCAGCATCCACAGACATATTAGCGGAGTTGAGTTAAATCTGGATGGTTCAGATGAGTTTACTCTGAATACATTTAGTTTTTTTCATTGGCGAAGTATCAGTTGCTCTGTGCCAGAACATCTAAGACATTCAGATTTAAAAATAAAAGACAAAGTCTGCCCTCCAGATCACAGTGTAATGATGAAATCAGATTCATACACAAATAATTAAAATGTAACGTGGCAAAGGCAGTGATGGTGTTAGGCACAGGTTATTATGACATCCAAGGGAGAGAAATTGTAGGCACATGCGGCTGGGGTGGGTGGGGGGAGGGTGTTGGTGGGGGTGGGGGAGGTGAGGATGTAAAGAAGGATTCCTGGGGAGGTGCCATTGAATTGTCTGACTTTGAAGAGTTAGGTACCATGAAGGGTGAAAGACCCATAAACCAAGCCCAGAAGGGACAGACTGTGTTAGTTCTGTATTGTCAGTGCAGAGTCTGAGGTGGGAAGACTGGATCAGTAGGCCAAGAGGAGATTGTGGAAGAGCGTGGGGGTTATGTGGGACTTTGTTTGGAAGGGGAAGGGGAAAAGCCTTTTAGAGTTTTCAACCTGCAACTTACTTACATGTCAGATAGGTTATCCTGCCGTCTCTGTGGAGGATGGAATTGAGGGAAATGATGCGAAAAACAGAGAGAACTCTTATTTTCTAGGACAATTTAGAATCTCCTCACAGATCTTCAGAAAATTAAGGGAGGAATCGAAAAATGGCTCTGTCCTTTTTGCGTGATAATTTTGCTCTTCTCTGTGGATAGAGAAGCTTATGGAGGATGGGGTGGGGAGAGAACACAGTCATAGGGAAGGTAATGAGATTTTCCTCTCAGGCTTCACCTGTAGTTAGGGAAAAATGGACACTGTGTTCCTTGGGGACCACATAGGTAAAAATGGCTTAACAATTATTGTTGGAGAGTGGCTGTTTCAGAGGCTAAATCTTGATTTGGGGAACTCATTTAAGGGTCACTAATTTAATTGATTTGGTAATCCTGTTTTTATTTTTTATCAGATGTCTTTTTTTTTTTTTTTGAGACTCTTTATTTTAGAGATAGAGAGTTCAAGTAGGGGGAGGGGCAGAAGGAGAGAGGGAGAGAGAGAATCTCAAGCAGGCTCCACACTCAGGCCAGAGCCTGACACAGGGCTTGATCTCATCACCCTGAGATCATGATCTGAGCCAAAACCAAAAGAGACACTCAGCAGACTGAGCCATCCAGAAACCCCTGTCATTTATGTTTCTAACATTCATATTGAAGACCTAAAAAGGATAAATGTACAGAGTTATAAAAGTAAGGTAGAAGAGTCTAAGTTAATAAACTTTTTTTATTGACCATAAAGAATTGTAAGCTATCCTATGGCTAATAATAATAATAATAATAATAATAGTAAAATAAAATAAATTGCCTAAGAACAAGTATGAATCTTGTTACTAATAGTGTTTTTCATTATGAACAAACCAATTTACAGAGAGCCCTAAATTACATGAGATAAACATCTTCTAAAATTCTGCAGCTTTCTCATTACCCATTTCAATGGTAATACCAAAATATTCCCCAACTGTCTCATTCTCTCTCCCCATCATTCCTCTGGTTTTGTGTGGGCACGAAAACTCTCTACATATGTTGGAGAAGCTGTTTTGTCAGTGGTTGGTGATTGGTTTTAAAAAAGGAAGAAATGATTTTACTTTAAATATAAAGCACTACCACTAGTGTCCATTATAGATTGGTGATGGTGATATTGTTTTATTGAGTACTGGAGTAAAGAAGGCAGAGTAAATGTTTGAATTTATATATGATATAGTCTTTTCTGGCTAGGAAAATCTGAGAGAAGAAAAAACTGCAGACTCTGAGAGTGAGCAGAATATGGCCAGTGGTTTTGATATAGACAAGTATTAGGCTGTCTTTATGGAGAATAATTAGAACTTGATTTCTGAAGTAATGGACATCTTGTAGATGATTTTTTTGTTGTTGGTGTTGGTGGTGGTCAAAATTGACTCAATATTCTTTCACGATCAAAAGGAAATCCTGGAAGTTATTAGAAAAGCTCTTTGAAGTCAACCAAAGTATTTTTACGAAAGCATTCTAAAAATGAAATTTTGAAACCTCCGTTATCTATATTTTGGATGTTTCCATCAAGAAAGCCAAGGAAGGGGCGCCTGGGTGGCTCAGTGGGTTGAGCTGCTGCCTTCGGCTCGGGTCATGATCTCAGGGTCCTGGGATCAAGTCCCGCATCGGGCTCTCTGCTCAGCAGCGAGCCTGCTTCCCTCTCTCTCTCTCTGCCTGCCTCTCTGTCTACTTGTGATCTCTCTCTGTCAAATAAATAAATAAAATCTTTAAAAAAAAAAAAAAAAAAAAGAAAGCCAAGGAATATCGCTTCTCGACATTTTGGCTAAGATCAAGTGAAGAAAGCCAAGGAATTACAGAGAATGAGGGGTCACTTCTTTTTTTTTTTCTTTTTTTTTTTTTTTAATTTCTTTTCAGCATAACAATATTCATTGTTTTTGCACCACACCCAGTGCTCCATGCAATACTTGCCCTCCTTAATGCCCACCACCTGACTCCCCAACCTCCCACACCCCCGCCCCTTCAAGACCCTCAGGTTGTTTTTCAGAGTCCATAGTCTCTCATGGTTCACATCCTCTTCCAATTTCCCTCAACTCCCTTCTCCTCTCCATCTCCCCATGTCCGCCATGTTATTTGTTATTCTCCACAAATAAGTGAAACCATATGATAATTGAGTCTCTCTGTTCCACTTATTTCACTCAGCATAATCTCTTCCAGTCCTGTCCATGTTGCTACAAAAGTTGGGTATTCATCCTTTCTGATGGAGGCATAATACTCCATAGTGTATATGGACCACATCTTCCTTATCCATTCGTCCGTTGAAGGGCATCTTGGTTCTTTCCACAGTTTGGCGACCGTGGCCATTGCTGCTATAAACATTGGGGTACAGGTGGCCCTTCTTTTCACTCCATCTGTATCTTTGGGGTAAATACCCAGTAGTGCAATTGCAGGGTCTTAGGGAAGCTCTATTTTTAATTTCTTAAGGAATCTCTACACTGTTCTCCAAAGTGGCTGCATCAACTTGCTTCTTAGAGCTCCAAGCAAGAAGCTTGAAGACCTCAAGAAATTAGCCAATGTTGGAATGGTCCAAATGGTGGTGGTCCAAACTGAGACAATATTAAAAAACATTGTTTAAATGTTGAGGTGAACTTATAATGATACATTGTGGTAGACTGTTTAAAGACTCCAGACCAATAGAACCTTCCTGTACAATGGATATAGGCTTTCAGTTTGAGTGTCAGAATTAATTATATTTGAGCAAGTTACTCAAACTAAATTAGAATCTTCTTTTTCTTGTAAAGTGAAAATAATGAATAGTTCCTATACAATAGGGTGAGGATTTAGTAAAATAATATATGTAAAGCTGAGGTTAGTGGCTTATACTTACCACTTAAATACAAGCTTAGCACAGAACAAGTACTTTATAGAATGGTAGCTGCTGTTATTATTACTACATTATCCTTACGTAACAGCCCCTGCGCAAAAGCGAGATAGGTACCTGAGCTAAATGGGTCACTGATTTGGTTTAATAAACCATTTCTTAGGTATACTCTTGTATGAGTCTGCGCAGACTAATTATGCTAATGAATGACTCCCAGATCTGAGTGGCTTCACACAGGAAAGGTGTGTTGCTCAAGTTCCAGCGCAGTGTGGATGGCATGGTCTGAGTAGAGCAGAAGATCTAATTCATGTAGTTATTTAAGGACATAATTCTTTTTGTCTAGTTCTACCCCCCCACCCCCCACCCCCCTCAAGGGCTTTGGAATCCTCTCCTGGATCTCTGGCATTGGAACAGCTAAGGGAACCTAAGGGAAAAAAGAAAAATGGAAGGTGTTGTGGGTCAGCTCTGAAGGGTCTGTGCATTAGTTCTGCCCACAGTTCGTCATCTGGAACTTTAAATACATTGCCCACTATAACTGATCTGGATGCTGGGAAACATAGTCTGACTGTTGGCCCAAAAGGGAAGGAAATAACTGTCACAGATTTCTTCCTGAACTTTCCTTTACGTGTCAATCAGGATAGAAAGTGGAAAGAAAAAATGGCTACTGTGCATTACCACATCATGCTCACAATATGAAGCAAAGGGTTCTTTGATTATATTAGGTGATAAGTAATTCTAATCACTAACCCTTGTATTCAATTATAACATTTAATAAAGTTCTTTAATTTACAAAATGCCGTCATATTCTTTGGGTAAGGTGGCATAGTGAAAAGAGTATAGTCTTTGAAATAAAATAGGTTTGGGTTTAATTTGTGGCTCCCACCCCCACCACCTATGTGAGCTGCGGCTGATTAGTTATCTCTTTGTGCCTTCATTTCTCATCAGAAAAGTGAAATCTGAAGAACCCTTACCCTGGGAATTTTGAGGTTTAAAAGAATTACAAGAGTAAAACACCAAGCCTAGTGCCATTCTTTTCTTTCTTTCTTTCTTTTTTTTTTTTAATAGTAATTATCAGGGCACCTGGGTGGCTCAGTGGGTAAGTGGCTGACTCTTCATTTTGACTCAGGTCATGATCTCAGGTCCTGGGATCTAGCCCCTCTGTGCTCATAGGGAAATCTGCTTCAGGAGTTTCTTTTTCCCTTGGCCCCTCCCCCTGCTCACATGTGTACTCTCTTTCCTCTCTCTCTCTCAAATTAAAAAATTTTTTAGAAAATATGTTAAAAATTTTCTTTTAAATTAAATTGTGATTATCATCTGACTAACTCATTCAACAATTTTGAGAAATTTTATTAGCTCCAAGAAACTTAGATTCACATAAAATAAATGATTTGTTAGAGTTTGGCCAGAACTAAACACTTTTCCTGATTTCAAATCCCATGATCTTTATTTTACCAAGAACATATATCAGAAATGTTTCAATTAACATGGTAGAAAAGAACCTCAAAGGCAAGCACCTAAAATCTTTATGGAAATTTATCTAACTGTAGCTTACTTTAGAAATTAAAGCAAATCTAAAGAAAAGAACTAAAAAATTTCAAATATTTACCCATCATTTAAAATTCTATGTCCCACACTCCTTCCAGATTATAAATTAAGTTGTGTCTTCCCACTTACACATACTTTCTATCTCTTGGGAATGAAATGCATAGTGTCATTCTTTGTGGTTCAACTGTAAGTCAAACACAGCAGAGTTCTGGGATATCAAAACGGCCCAGCTGGAAGCTCCAGGCGGCTCTTAGTCAGTAACCCAATGTGGATGTGTATAGCCTTTCAAAGACTAATATTACTAGTATCACCATGGAAATTACATTATTTCTGAGTAGGCAGTATTTTTAAGGCCCAATGATTCTTAGTGTGGTTGGTAAGAGTTTTGTGTTTTTTTTGTTTTTGGTTTTTGGGGTTTTTTTTTGTTTGTTTTTTAGGAATCACAGCTGCAAACATGCATTTAATTTATTTTACACCCTGTTTTACACTTTTTTCTGCAAGCATTTTAAGTTATATTCACACCTATTAGTAAACTAATGCCTGCATATCTTCTCATGCTTGCCCTTGTATTTATTTTGTATACATTTTTCTCACTCACTTCTAACTTAGCTTCACACCTTTTTTTTTTTTTTTTTTTTTTTTTTTTTTAATACTAGAGCTTATTAGTTTTACTTCCTTTATACTCTGCCTGGATCACTTTTTTCATGTCCAGGGAATAGTCTGCTATACAAAAAAGCAAAGTAGAAAACAACATTTCCATTTGGAATCATTGCTATATATTCTATACTATTACGAAATGGTAAAGATAAGAAAAAATAGCCCATTTCTGGCAAATTAAGATCTCAGCTTAAAAAATACAAAACCGTCTTGTCAGGAGGGAGACAAACCATAAGAGACTCTTAATCTCAAAAAACAAACTGAGGGTTGGCAGGGAGAGGGTGGTTGGGTTATGGACATTGGGGAGGGTATGTGCTATGGTGAGTCCTGTGAAGTGTGTAAGACTGTTGATTCACAGACGTGTACCACTGGGGCTAATAATACATTGTATGTTAATAAAAATAAATAAATAAATAATACAAAAACCAAAACCAAGCATCAGCTTATCCAATAAAAGTTTCAAATTGTCAAATTTACATTTTAAGTCTTCTTTGCTGTCAGAGAAAATGGAAACCTATTTGTCAAAGCAGGTATTTGGATATCCAAGCTGGTGCATGCCTATTAAAAATCAAATGATCTTTTTAACGCTGATCTCAGTCCTTTGAAATAAAAAGTTCTTGAATAAAAATAGCCTTCAGTCTCCCTTATTTAAATACTATGTTCCATTAGACTGTGCACTTTTATCTGGGCAGAAACAAGTTTATCCAGCCCAAATATTAAATTAACCTGATGTAGATTAAAAATGAATTAAAGGTGCCACAAAAAAAAGATATGCTATTATTTCTAAACAAAATGCTTAAAATAAGTGTGTTAGGGCCATTTATTAAAACTTTATCTCTACCACACAAGCACAGGAAATTCGAGCTGTATATATTATGTGACAGGGTTACTAGTAAAAATACTTACCAACCAGTATAGCACAGGAAACAACTAATCATAGCGAATACATATTATTTGCTGTGTACTCTTCTGGGTGATACTGTTAGAGCTCCATCAACATCAAAAAATTAACAATACGTTTGCCAGCAAGTTACCATATTTCTGTTTTTTTTTTTTCAGACTTTTTTTTTTTTTAAAGATTTTATTTATTTATTTGACAGAGAGAGATCACAAGTAGACAGAGAGGCAGGCAGAGAGAGAGAGAGGGAAGCAGGCTCGCTGCTGAGCAGAGAGCCCGATGCGGGACTTGATCCCAGGACCCTGAGATCATGACCCGAGCCGAAGGCAGCGGCTCAACCCACTGAGCCACCCAGGCGCCCCTGTTTTTTTTTTTTAAACATTTTATTTATTTGAGAGATTGACAGTGAGAGAGCATGAACGAGGAGAAGGTCAGAGGGAGAAGCAGACTCCCCGTGCTGGGAGCCCGACGTGAGACTCAATCCCAGGACTCCAGGATCATGACCTGAGCTGAAGGCGTCGCCAAACCAACTGAGCCACCCAGGCGCCGATCATATTTCTGTTACCAAACCATAGCTTAATATTCTTTTCAGTAAAATGACTAGCCTTATAAGTAAAATTTTTTTTTATATTTTATTTATTTGACAGAGAGAAATCACAACTAGGCAGAGAGGCAGGCAGAGAGTGAGGAGGAAGCAGGCTCCATGTGGAGCAGAGAGCCCGATGCGGGGCTCGATCCCAGGACGCTGGGATCATGACCTGAGCCGAAGGCAGAGGCTTTAACCGACTGAGCCACCCAGGCGCCCCTATAAGTAAAATTTTATTCTATCTTTCCATTGTAATTAATACAATTTTCTTTAACAAAAATTATTGCCACATCTACTATTGGTGGAAATAGTTGTAGTTCTTCTAGGGTGGCATAATTAACCGGACCATTATTAGTCAGACAGACTTGTGGGGAGAAGCAATCATAATGTGAGGTGCTATACAGATCTGGTACAAGGATGTTTTCAAAGTATAAGATAGGACTAAAATGTACTGACTCCCATTCAGTTATATCTAAAGAACACCTTGATTCTCAAGACTTCACACTTTCAGATTATTAAATATATAAATTTCTTAGATATCAGATGCTGTAATTATATAAGCATTGCATATATAATGTATGTATTGGATTAAATTTATGTAATTTCTAATGTTAAATATCTTTTATATAATTTCTAATTTAATCTTATATAATTTCTAATATTTATCTAATGTGGTTCACAGTATAACATACATATTATATATGTTATAGGAGTATATTATACATATAATTATATGCTTCTAATGTATGATTATAATGTATAATTGTGTAAACATACATAGTTTACACAGTTTACATAGTTTACACAGACATATATACACAGAATTTGAATATTCTATATTACCTCGTTCTATTAAAGGAGAGACAATGGGGGAACAGTGTAGTATAAGTAATGGAATGTTGTAGATCTTAGGTTTGCCCTTAGTCGCTTTGCAACCTAACTGTGCTTTATTTCTCTAAGTCTTCATTTTTTAAACTTTAAGTGGGAAAAATAATACCATGTTAGAATTGTGAGTCTGAGGTATATGGAAGACTTACTGGGGTAGCTGGTACTGGATAAGCATAAAACACATTGTCTGGTGAAGCAGAAGAGAAGGGAGGGTATAGATGAGAGCAGCAAGAAGCAGCTTTTAAGTGCTACTGTCTTTACATACATTGTTTCAATTCCAGTGATCACACTGAACTACTTTATAATATATAACTGGAGTTTCAAAAACAGAGCTGGATTTAAAAATTTTTAAATAAGAAAAAATAATTTGATGATCTCATACCAGTAGTGAGGGGCTCTTTCTTGGATCACTCAGGGCAGTGAGACTTAAGAGGATGAAAATGACCAATATGAGGGAAGCTTTGCAAACACATCAATTGTAGTGTGTGTATCGTTTCTTGGCCTTTTGGCCAAGATCAAGTGCAATTGTACTGTGTGGGTTGTGATTACAGAATTCTTACATGGTGGGAAAATGCTGATTTCAAATGACTCTTCAATTTTACAGAGTTCACAACAGGGTTAAGACTAGTGAACGTAACATGAGAAGGTTGATGTAGAAAACCAAGCCACAAAGTCCAAGCTCCCCAAACAGTATTTGGCTGAGCCCTTTGTAGTTAACAGAATTCTCCACAGGGCTTTCTCAGTCCCGCAGTCAGAACTCCCACCAGAAATGCTAATGGAAATTCCCTGAAACAGAAACAAGCATCATTGTGAAAAGATTTCTACTTACTTTGCTTCTCAAACTTGGAAGTGGGTTAGCATTTCTGGTTTGACCACCAGATGTTTAAGAAAGGAAAATAGTCTTCAAGAGTCTTAGCAAATATTCCAAGCATAAACGACACTTAGTATATTTGTTTCATAAAGGATTAATATTTGTGCCAAGAGAAAACAAAAATGTCTCTGTATCAGATTTCTCAAAAAAAAAATGTTAATTCGGTAGACTTAGGAAAGGGAAAGAAAAAAATGGATATAGCGAGGTTTATATTGATTTTTATCATCATATTGAACTTGTCTAGGACATGTAGATTATTTAGGGTATCATTTTATCTAAATATGCTAGATTTGCATGATTATTTTGTCGAAGAAATTCAGAACACTTGATATAAATTTAAAGCTCTATGTTTATATCGGAGTGCCAAACAGTTTAATTTTTTAACATTGCTGTAAACAACATTCTGATGTCCTTCTGCATAAGGCTCTCAAGATATTGAAGAAATCCCAAACCTTTCTTTTCTTGCCTTACTCTTTAAGGGAAAGTATCGTCTGCTTTCTTGCTGGTAGGATATTAGAACACTGCTGAGGGCAGTGACGTGTGTCACGTTCATAAAGGCAATGGCATAATCATGGCAGGTATTTAAAAGATATAAAAGGTGGATCCCCAATCCCATAAGGTCTATAAGCATGTTGACATAATGGATAAACCAGCAGGTAAACCTTACGATACTGAGTGGAGGATGGAGAATGCTTTATATAAACAGTTATAAATCGACAGTTTTTGAGGCAAGTTCAGAAACAGATTTTGTGTGGGAATCAAGTTGGGGTAAAGCAGCAAGTAATTCTGTACTTACATGGCATTCATTGTATGCATCCACCTGTATAGATCTTGTCTTCGTTCTTTTTTTTCTTTCTTAAGATTTTATTTATTTATTTGACAGAGAAAGCGAGAGTGCACAAGCAGGGCAAAAAGAGCAGAGGGAGAGAGAGAGGGAGAATCAGGCTCCCCACTGAGCAGGGAGCCCTACACATGGGGCTCGATCCTAGGAACCCAGGATCATGACCCAAGCCCAAGGCAGAGGCTTTAACCCACTGAGCCACCCAGGCACCTCTTGTCTTCATTCTTTAAAGATATTTTCACTAGATATAGAATTCCAGTGTCACCAATTATTTTCCCTTCAACTCATGAAGGAGGAAGGATGTCAGTATTCCTAGCCCCTAGTGTCTCTGCTAAGATGTAGGCCGTCATTTGAATTGTAGGCTCCCTTATATGAAGTGAGGGCTTTCTCTCTTAATCCATCCCCACTTTCCAGCAGTTGTAATTGTCCCAAAGTTTGTCCAGTGGTTTAAGTCTTAAGACCATGCCTTTCTATCTGAGTTCTAGCCATCCCATATATTATGCCCCTCATAGCAGCCTGCATTTGGGTTAACAACAAACAAGCAAACAAAACCAAACCAAAAAACCTGTGTAAAAAAATAGGAAGCATATCATGACATTTCCTTCATCTAAGTATTGAATCCTCTTCACCATCTTATTTTTGTTCACTCTCCAGAGCCTTCGAGTAATTTTATTTTTTGTTTTATGCTGATTTTTATAGTTTTATCTATGGAAGGTTTACCTGAGAGGAGCTTATTTGGTCATGACAGGAAGTAGAATGTACACAGTTATGTGCATGCTGTATTTCTCAGACTAGACCAGATAAATGGTTTAAATACAGCCATGGCAATAATTTTAAAGTAATTTCTAGCCACACCATTACCTACTCAAGGGGAATTTTAGCCCTCAATTTAGCCCTCAATTTTCTCCCAAATTATTTGGAAATCCTCAGTAGATGTTTCATTTACTCTCAGTAAATGGTATTTCATTTTCTTTTCTCTTTCTCTGGTTTGCTTAACTCTTTCCTTTGTGAGAATTTTGGTCCAATGTAAGTTAGAGGAACAGTTCCCACATGATGCTACCCTCACTTACGGCACAAACTATAAACTTAGGGGTTTCCCTCAGGTTTGATAACTTACTAGAAGGGCAACAAGAACTCACTGCAAACTATTATGGTTATATCTTATGTAAGAGAGGGAAAGGATACCAATTAAAATCAGCCAAATGAAGAAGCCCACAGGGCAGAATCTAGACGAAGCACCAAACACAGAGTTTCTGTTTTTCCCTCCCTCTGGAGTCAGGATGCCTTTCCCTCTTGCTATCAGTGTGTGTCCACATACAGAGAGTATTGTAAACCAGGGAAGCCCATCTGAGCCTTGGTGTTCAGAGTGTCTACTGTGGGCTTGTCATGAGGCCATGATTGATGGCCATGTGGTTGATCTCAGTCTCTAGTCTCCAGGCCATCTGGGCATGACCAAAAGCCCCTTCTACCCTAGATTGCATTGTTTGTTGTTCAGACATGGTCACCCCCAACCCTAAATGCTATTGGGTGTGGCCCCTTCTCACTCTAAATCACTTTGTCATACTATCCAGCATGATCTGATGTCCCAAAGTTAATAAAGACAGTCCTATCAGGAGAGATGGTCTCCCAGAATCTGAGGTTACCTACCAAAGCCAATCTTTCTCTCTGGGCAAGGCCAGATTCTTTACATACTTGTTATTAATGGCAGCTAAAAACATTAAGATAACTATTGATACCCATGAATCCTTCAAGGATTTTCAGGGCACTGTGTTCTTGTTACTGCAGAAATGATTGGACTGATGAAGCTAACACTTTGTGTTCTTAATAATCCATGAAGATTTCTAAGAAACAGCTTTCTTTATTGATTATATTTTTTTCTGATTATTAATCTCTTATGTGAATTGATGGCCCCAACACAGAGGGCAATCCCATGGTAGAAACTGTTGTCTTCTCTCTGCCATATTTTGTTTTCTCTGCTGGAGATGCTCTTCCTACTTATTTTTGCCTGGATAACTCTTAATTCTGTTTCAAGATTCAGATCAGAGGTGACTTCCTATTGGAACGAATCCTTGACTGCCCCAGTGTTGGGGAGATGCTGCTCCTAGTGTTCTCACAGAACATTTGGCTTACTTCTAAACCCCACAAAAAGTATGATGATATGACATATTGTAACCTCCCCAGTATTTTGGACTGTGAACTTATTAGGGCAGAAATGGCTCCCGTTTACCTTTGCATGTCTGGCATCTTTCATAACATCTGATACAAAATAAGGGAAGAGTAAACAATTATTGAATGAATGCTATACTTTGAAACTTTGCTCCTCTGGAACTGACATACTGCTCTTAAAACATAGCTGTGCTGTCTTTTCTCTTTGATTGTTTACTGAGAAGATTCTTAGTCCCTCGGCCGGGAAGGAGGGTTCCTACAAATCCCTAATATGCCCACTCAAGCTTGAATCCTGGAGTGAGCAGAGTTAATATCAGTCTGGGACATGTTCATTGACCAGAATTTATGCCACCACTG
This sequence comes from Meles meles, assembly GCF_922984935.1. Lineage (NCBI taxonomy): Eukaryota > Metazoa > Chordata > Mammalia > Carnivora > Mustelidae > Meles > Meles meles. The sequence goes on from NC_060074.1 coordinate 77,129,697, forward strand.
TACATTAAAAGATAAGAAAAAAAAAGAATAAAAGATAAGAAAAAAAAAAGGAAAAAAACTGCACCTGGACCTTCACAGAGAAACTTCGTTTTCCTCTCAGAAGTAACACGGCCACTCTAGTTCAAACATTGCAGAAGAGGTTCTCAGAATATAGTGCTTTACATCTCATGATGATATTATGTTCAAAATTACCATGACATGAACATCCCTATGTAAATCATATTTATAGGCAAGTAAAGAAATATAAAATAATCCTAATATTCTTTGGAATTCTTTATTTTTTCAAGTTCTTTGCCCATTTTTAATTTTTAAAAGTTTTTATTTAAATTCCAGTTAGCTAACAGTGTAATATGAGTTTCAAGTGTACAATGTAGTGATTCAGTACTTCCATACATCACCCTGTGCTCATCACTGGTACATTCCTTTTCTCTATCATCTATTTAACTCATCCCCCCATCCACCTCCCTCCTGGTAAACACCAATTTGTTCTCTATAGTTAAGAGTCTGTTTCTTGGTTTGCCTCTCTCTTTTTTCTCCCTTTGCTTATTTGGTTTGTTACTTAAACTCAGCATATGAGTGAAATGGTATGGTATTTGTCTTTCCGTGAAAGACTTATTTCCTTTAGCACTATACCCTCTAGCTCCATCCATGTAATTGCAAATAGCATGATTTCATTCTTTTTTTATGGCTGAATAATATTCCTGTGTGTGTGTGTGTACCACATCTTCTTTATCCATTCATTAATTGATGGACTTAATGGGCTGTTTCTATAATTTAGCTATTGTAGATAATGCTATGATAAACATTAGGGTGCATGTATCCATTTTGAATTAGTGTATTACTAATACCTAAGAGTGAGATTGCTGGATCATAGGCTAGTTCTATTTTTAACCTTTCAGGGAAACACCATACCATTTTTCAGAGTGGCTGCACCAGTTTGCATTCCCACCAATAGTGCAAGAAGGTTTCCCTTTTTCCACATACTCACTGACACCTATTTCTTCTTGTGTTGTTGATTTTCACATACAGACAGGTGTGAGGTGATATCTCATTTAGTTTTGATTTACATTTTCCTGATGGTAAGTGATGTTGAGCATCTTTTCATGTGTCTGTTGACCATATGTAAGTATTCATTGGAAAAATATCTATTCATGTCTTCTGCTTATTTTTTAAAGATTTTATTTATTTATTTAACAGACAGAGATCACAAGTAGGCAGAGAGAGAGTGTGGGGGGTGGGGGGAGAGCAGGCTCCCTGCTGAGCAGAGAGCCTGATGTGGGGCTTGATCCCAGAACCCTGGGATCATGACCTGAGCCGAAGGCAGAGGCCTTAACCTACTGAGCCACCCAGGCACCCCTCATATATGACCTTTATTACATTGAGGTATCTTCCCTCTAAACCTACTTTGTTGAGAACTTTTATCATGTATGGATGTTGTATTTTGGTCAGTGTTTCTTCTGCATCTATTGAAATGATCATATGGTTATCCTTTCTTTCATTAATGTAATGTATATTGTTGATTGATTTGTGAATATTGAAACAACCTTGCAACCCAGGAATAAATCCCACTTGATTATGGTGAATGATATTTTTAATGTATTGTTGGATGTGGTTTGCTACTATTTTATTGGGAATTTTTGATATCTGTTTTCATCAGGGATATTGGTCTTTAGTTCTCTTTTCTAGTGGTGTCTTTATCTGGTTTTGGTATCAGGATAATGCTGGCCTCCTAGAATTACTTTGGAAATTTTCCTTTCTTTTTTATTTTTTGGAAAAGTTTGAGAAGAATAGGTATCAATACTTCTTTAAATGTTTTGTAGAATTTGCCTGTGGAGCCATCTGATCCTGGAGTTTTGTTTGTTAGGAGATTTTTGATTACTGATTCAATTCCTTTGCTGGTTATTGGTCTGTTCAAGTTTTGTATTTCTTCCTGTTTCAGTTTTAGTAACTTATACATTTCTTCTAGCTTATCCAATTTGTTGACATACAGTTTTTCATAATATTCTCGCAATTAATTGCTTATATTTCTGTGATGTTGGTTGGGTTATTATTCTCTTATTTGTGATTACTTGGATCATTTCTCCTTTCTTTTTGTTAAGTCTGGCTAGAGGTATCAACTTTACTAATTTTTTCAAAGAGTCCGCTCCTGGTTTCATTGATCTCTTCTATTGTTTTGGGTTTTTGGTTTTTTTGTTTTTGTTTCTTGTTTTTCTTTTTAGTTTCTGTATCATTTATTTCTGCTCTAATCTTTATTATTTCCTTCCTTCTGCTGACTGTAGGCTTTACTTATTGTTCTTTTTCTAGCTCCTTTAAGTGTAAGGTTAGGTTGTATATTTGAGATTTTTCTTGTTTCTTGAGTTCGGCCTGTATTGCTATATCCTTCCCTCTTAGGATGGCTTTTGCTCTATCCTAAAGGTTTTGGACTGTTGTGTTTCATTTTCATATATATTTTTTTAATTTATTCTGTGATTTCTCAGTTGACTCATTCATTGTTTAGTAGCATATTGTTTAACCCCCATGTACTTGCGGGTTTTCCACGTTTTTTCTTGTGGTTAACTTTGAATTTTTTAGCATTGTGATCAGAAAAGGTGTATGGTAGGACTTCAGTCCTTTTTTACTTGCTGAGGCCTGTTTTGTGTTCTAATATGTGATTTATTCTGGAGAATGTTCAATGTGAAAAGAATGTGTATTCTAGTGTATTAGGATGAAATGTTCTGAATATATCTCTTAAATCCATCTGGTCCAATGTGTCACTCAAGACCGCTGTTACCTTATTTATCTTCTCTTTAGGTGATTTGTCCATTGATGTTAATGTCACCTATTATTATCATATTAGTTTCAGATAATTCTTTTATGTTATTAATTGTTTTATGTATTTGGGTACTTATCTGTTGTATGTTTTGGTACATAATAATAGAGCTGTTCTTTTTTTTGTAGCATTAATTAGTTCATATTCTTGTTCTATAATCGCTGCCCCTTTCACAGAGAAATGTTGGATCAAATTCTTGATGAGAAGTTATGTACGTTTTGTCACATCCATGCTTTTAGTAGTGTTTTGGAAAGAAAATTTATTATGTATTCATTTATCATGTATTTTTAGCTGGATTCTAGAGTATAAATGAGGGGCAATGAGAAATGAAGACAAAGTGATGAGAGTAAATTATGATGGACCCTTCAGTGACATGCTAATGAAAGTAGATTTTATTTGTAAGATGTGGGGAATAATTGAAGGATTAAGAGAAACATTGAGAGCAAAGATGAAACAGTAGAGGACTGTTAGCTTTATACAGCCTTCATGTTATGCCTGGATAGTGTTTTAAAACATAACGTCCAGCAAGAGTGATGCTGGGTTGAATACAAGGTAGTTTTGTTTTTTAAGATTTTATTTATTTATTTGATATATAGAGAGAGATCACAAGTAGGCAGAGAGGCAGGCGCGGGGGGTGGGGGAGGAAGCAGGCTCCCCTCTGAGCAGAAAGCCCAGTGTGGGGCTCCATCTCAGATCATGAGCTGAGCTGAAGGCAGAGGCTCAACCCACTGAGCCACCCAGGCACCCCACAAGGTGTTTTGTACCTATTGTGTCATACCTGGCACCCACATTTATGTTTATTGCACAGATCTAGAAGTATGTCCTCAAACACTGTATAGAAACACTGTATCTTTACCTTATAGAAATAATGCTAAATAATTATGGTTCTTCCAAATGAAGGGCTGATGGAGGGAGGCAAGTGGGGTCTGGCCTACATGGGTGATGGGTATTAAGTAAGAAGGGCACTTGTTATGATGAGCACTGGGTGTTTTATGTAAGTGATGAATCACTGATTTCTACTCCTGAAACCGGTGTTGCACTATATGTTAAGTAACTAGAATTTAAATAAAAATTTGACAAGAAAAAAAATAATTAAGGCTCTTCTATATGCATGACTCCCCATCTTCAGCACCACTTATTTCTGAAAAAATCTCCACGATGTCTCATATGTCCAAGAGGAAAAAAAAAAAAGAAAGCCCACTCATTTCTTTAACCATCCTGCCAGCAAGTCACTTGAGGTAGGGATTGCATTGTAACCACTGCAGTTGAAGCCTTTCTGGGAAAGCAGCTTTCGGGCTCTCTACTGGCCTCAAGGGTGTCTACCACTGCTTGGCCAGTGCTCTGCAGGCCTCACCAGATGTGGCTACTCTCATTTAGACCAGTGATGGAGTGGCTTCTTTTTCCATACTAATTTCAAATTTTCATTTAGATGCCAGAGCCTATAATCTCAGAGCTTTACTGGAAAATACCCAGCGTTAGCTCTGAATGTAATTTTTCATCCATATGCATTACAAGACCTGTCCTTAAGACTGTCTGGCAGCGTGACACCAAGGCACCATATTATTTATCATTTTTTTCTCTGATTTTCCCTAGGTTCTTCCAATCCCCAGCTCCCACATACTTCATATTTCCTCCTTCTGGTGAAAAAGTACAAAAGCTCTAATGCATTTCAACTTGTACAAATGGGCCCTCAGTGTGGAAGATGACTTTAGTCTCTCAAACAGGTAAGGGAAATCACTTTTGAAGTAGTAAGACACAGTACTAGATTAATATGACTTAGGGTAAGTAACAAACTGCATTTATTTTCATGTTTTTATAGTTTGAATGTGTACCCATAATCACATCAATATAAATGTATCCACAAGCACAATCTTTGTCAAACCTCTGTTTTAGAGATTCTACTATTCCTCACCTCCTCTAGTAAGTTCTACCTAAACACTCCTTTCCTGCTAGCTTTGGTTTACTGATACTACAGTGGTCAAGCTAACCTCTACTCCACTCTTTATACCTCTACTATGTGAGAGTTAAAGAACCCATGCCAGTCTTGTCTTCCATCATCTCCAAACATGTCAAAACTCAATTCAGTACTTCTATATGTGAATCTTTTCTTGCTTAATTATGTCTTGTTTTAGTCACTCCCATTATATTGGTTCGTCACTTTCCGAAAGTTTTTTTTTAATGGAGAATTGTTTTCTTGAAAGATTTTAAAAAGTATTCTTTTGGAGGTGTAGGGAAAGAAATTAGTGGTCAACTAAATTTGGGTAGTTACGCTCACTCTATCTACATTTTTCAGTGCACTTGAGTGCATTAAATGTTCTAAGAAGTTTTCCAGTAAAAAAACTAATTTTGTATTCGGTATTATTTATAAATGCTCCAGTACTCATGTTACATTTGTTACATACTGCAGCTTTGTTAAAGTGCAAATTTCTTAATAAATAAATCTTCTCAATTTTGTCATAACTCTCCTTAGTACCTGATTCAATACTGTGTATAATTTAGTTAAACTCACATATTATAAACTAGACACCATGTTAGGTCCTAAAGTTCAAAGATGGATAATTTTTGTAAAGATTTATGGAATAACAAGTAGCTTTCAATGAATAGTATTTTGCTGATATTTAGCATTTATTTTATTATGGTAGACTTGGAGTTTGATTTTCAGTTCTCTTTTTTTTTTTTTTAAGGTTTTATTTATTTATTTGACAGAGAGATCACAAGTAGGCAGAGAGGCAGGCAGAGAGAGAGGAAGAAGCAGGCTCCCTGCCGAGGAGAGAGCCCGATCCGGGGCTCGATCCCAGGACCATGAGATCATGACCCGAGCTGAAGGCAGAGGCTTAACCCACTGAGCCACCCAGGTGCCCCTGATTTTCAGTTCTAATTGCAACAGTTTACACTTTATTTCTCTGTCCCCATTTAAGGATCTGTTAATCTTTTTCTCCCATTGTTACATATGAAAAGACTTTTAAAGATATTTGAAAAGCTAGGTGCAATTATCAAATGTTACACAGGGATTTATAATTATAAGTAAAGTAAGTTTACTTATTCTTTGGAATCTAATATTAAGTTAGAAATAGAAAATTTCTAACAAGAGGAATCAAGGGATGGTGAAATAGTCAAACAAGTATTTAAAATAACATTCCTGAAACTCTGACTTCCTCAAAGCAATAAGAGCTATAGGTAATGGCAGGAAGAGGTGAATGAAATATTTTGTTTCATTGCTGGTAAGCATGTCGGGATGCTGTTGTGGTTATTGAAGGAGTTTGGGCTCAGTGGATGGTGCACATCAGTGCTAATTTCTTTTCTTTCTTTTCTTTTTCTTTTTTTTTTTCTAGAGAGAGAAAGGGTGGGGGGCAGTGGGAGAGAATCTTTCTTTTTCTCTTTCTCTTTCTTTTTCTTTTTCTTTTTCTCTTCTTTTCTAGAGAGAGAAAGGGTCAGGGTCAGCAGTGGGAGAGAATCTTCCAACAGACTCCCTGCTGAGTGCAGAGCCCAATTGCTGAGCTGAGTCCCACAACCCATGATATCATGATCTGAGCCAAAACCAAGAGTTGGACGCTCAACCGACTGAGCTACCCAGGCGCCCTACCAGTGCTAATTTCTAATACTCAGAAGATTAATAGCTTTTGGACCCAGGAGGTAAACAGTCAGATTTCAAAAGGACCCCTTATTACTCAGGAATTTACAGTAGTGTTTGGAGTGTTTAACCTATTTGGAGCTAAAAGAATTATGGCCACAAAATAAATAGTTCTTGGTTGTTTTCTAATTCAGTGAACACCTGTTGGCTCTCAATTTGATGTCACCTGTGTTAGGCTCCCTAGAGGTGTTGGTTGTCATGGTGGTTTAAAGTTAAATAATATATTCTAAAGAGAATATAATCTTTTGGGAGAGATGCGGGGAGAGCTTCATGATATATGGAAAGCTTAAAATATATGACGTGATAAAGTATATAAAAATGTTAGCATTATGTGATTGAGGAAAACACAATAGAATGTCCAAAAACATCTTGAGGAGTGAACTGGGTTTGCTCTAATTCATTTAAGGGGATGATGAGCTCCTAGATAAAATGCTAAGACACCAAAAAACCCCAAAACAACATAAGTAATAGTTTGAGGAGGTGAAGGAAAACAAATATTAAGGTTAAAATCTTGGCAAGTGAATGCACATGTTATGTCAAAGAGAAAAAGTTGAAGAAGAAACTACTTCTGGAGTCAGATGAGGGTCTTGTCATAAAGTATGAACTCTGACCTTTTCATGAAGCAGAACCTTCCCACATTCTACAAAATGACAGCAGTCTTTGACATTAGCTTTAGGGAAAAAAATTGTGGTCTCCATGGCAAATCACAAGATATGTTAAGATTCTTACAACTCAGCAACTTCTACATGCTTCTAATACACCAAGAAGAAAATGATACCACTGAGAAAAATATGCAGAGTGTATTTTTTGTAAATTTTAGTTCAAACAAACTGAACAGTTTGGGTTTACAGACAGAATTGAAAAAGAAAAAATGTCTTCCTGCTTTTGAAAGTCAGGCATTTGGAGTAAAAAGGTGAATAAGGGAAGAGAAACACTGACTTCACAAATAATGTTGAAGAACATAAATTTTTTGATACCATTCTTTGTGATGAAAAACACGTGGTTCCGTCAAGAGGAGGAAACATCTCATTGCAGCACGCGGGGCTGTCAAGATGATCTCGGACTGGAGAAGAGAATTTAAACTAAAATTTGAGAGCGTTTTGGCATAAGAAAAGCAAAAGGAGGAAAGGTGCCAAATGTTTCTTGGGAGAAACTATTATCAGAGGATCATATGTCTATGCTCCAATTCCCAAAATAGAATCACTTACCAAAATAAGAAAAATATTTCAGAAGAATGCTACCACCTGGCTGTCCTCAAGGACTGGCCTGCTTGGAACTCTTGCTTGCTTTCTACTACAGTTTTAGTCCCATTGCTTATGGATGCTAACATGGGCCTCTCATGTCCTTTTTGGAGTCTCACTTAGACTTCTGCCCTTGTCCTCTGGAACCATGATGAAGTTAGTTTCATTTCTTTGTCCGAGGTCTGCCTTGTTCCAGCATCTTCCTTTCTCAAACAGTTTAAGTTTAGGCAGGTCCATGCCAAGTTGTTCTTATACTTCTGAACCAAACATATTAAGTTAGATATATATTCTAATATCAGAGAGGTTCTTAACTACTAAGACCAAACTTGTGATTTTGTGTCCTCAGTTGAGAACGTGGGTATGATTAATTTAAAACTGAGACCACTGGATATTTCTGTCTTTAAGGATAGTCCCTAATAATCTGCCAGTGGCTAATTACTGGGAACAGTGTAAAGAAGGTATTTTCTGGCCTTTCCTAGGCAGTGAGGGGAGTCCTTTGATCTGTGAAGGAAAGAGTATGGGAGCTGGTGGGGATGGTAGAGGAGGAACTGGGGAAGAGAGAAGGAAGAGGAGGGATGGTTGTCTCCCTTTCTTTTCCCCACTCTCCATCCTAAAGTTGACCACATGCCTAATATTTAGATCTGCCCTTTGTCGACTACTACCCAAGCCAGGCTTTCCTCTGGTCTGCCACTTAATCTCATTTCCACTCCAAATTGAAGTTTTCAAAAGGAACTATTAGTTTGCTGAGATCAGATGTGTGTGTGTGTGTGTGTGTGTGTGTGTGTGGGTGTTTGTAGGTGCGCGCGCGTGTGTGTGTGTGTAGGTGCGTGTGTGTTTTAATAAAAGTGGCAAATTGGGAAAGATCTGTTAAATATTCTGTGTATTCATAAAGATATTTGTGGCACTGTATTTTAACCTAGATTCAAGAACAAAGCTAAATTGTGTATTTGTGTTAAAATTGTTTCTTAAATCAAAAGATATGTAGGAATAGTGAAGTAAAATAATATTTGTTTTAAACTTTTTTTTTTTTAAAGATTTCATTTATTTACTTGACAGAGAGAGATCACAAGCAGACAGAGAGGCAGGCAGAGAGAGAGAGGGAAGCAGGCTCGCTGCTGAGCAGAGAGCCCGATGCGGGACTCGATCCCAGGACCCTGAGATCATGACCTGAGCCGAAGGCAGCGGCTTAACCCACTGAGCCACCCAGGCGTCCCAGTAAAATAATATTTCATTAATATTTTAAATAATTTTAAAAGCCAGAGTTTACTAAAAGGCCCAATATAATAAAATGGGAAGTACTTCTGCCTTCTCATATTTCTCCAGTTAAAAGTAATTTGCAGATACTGAGAAAACAAAAGCTTTTAAAGATTAAATTCATATCTAATCTATAAGAAATGGGTATGAAAGATACCATGAAATTATGTGTGTGTATGTTTTTATAATGTCTTGGTTTAGATTATGCTCAAGGCAATATTTCTGTTTATTCAATCTAATATTTGGTTTTGATATTTACTCTTCACTTCTTTTTTTTTTTTTTTTAAAGATTTTATTTATTTGACAGACAGAGATCACAGGCAGGCAGAGAAAGAGAGAGGAGGAAGCAGGCTCCCTTCTGAGCAGAGAGCCCAATGCGGGGCTCGATCCCAGGACCCTGGGATCATGACCTGAGCTGAAAGCAGAGGCTTTAACCCACTGAGCCACCCAGGAGCCCCTACTCTTCACTTCTTGAGACAAAGCAGTGTGGATGAATCTGTTGATTGTTACATGTGAAATCATTTTCTTTTGGAGCTGAGAGTTGTGATTTCTAGAAATCAAAGGTCTTAGCTCTAAGTATTAACTTCAAAAGGGCACAGGAAAAGGCTAGTCTTTAAGCCCAAGATTTATGTACAAAATATTTCTTTTTTTTTTTTTTAAAGATTTTATTTATTTATTTGACAGAGAGAGATCACAAGTAGGTAGAGAGGCAGGCAGAGAGAGTGAGAGGGAAGCAGGCTCCCTGCCGAGCAGAGAGCCCGACGTGGGACTCAATCCCAGGACGCTGAGATCATGACCCGAGCCAAAGGCAGCAGCCCAAACCACTGAGCCACCCAGGCGCCCCAAAGTATTTCTAAATCAAATGCATCCATGAGCTTATAGATCATTCAAAAAAGTTAAACCTGATTGTGAAACCTGATTGTCCAATCAAGCGAGACCATGTTATCAGAGATATGGCAAAATAACACATTTGTTAATTGTGTTGTGATGCCATAATCACAGTCTAGAGATAAAAGAAAGTTTAAGACACTGCTTCTCAGACTTTAAGGGGCATATCAATCAGCTGGGGATCTTACTGAAATGCAAATTCTGCTTTAGCAGAATTCAGTGGGCCTTCTTCAATTCTGCATTTCTAAAAGCTTTCAGGAAATGCCTGTGCTCTTGGTCTTTGGCTCACACCTCATAATGTGGATGAGAAATCGGAGTAAGTTTCATGATTCCACTCCATTTTTCTATTCCTCCCTTTTCTCCAGCAGTAGGCCGACCTGCTCATGTGCACAAGTCAGAGTGAATTATGGTACTAAAAGGATAAGGTGAAGCAGTTTCTGTAACACTTCCCTGTAGATAAGTCAACTAGAAAGGAGTTATGTGTTCTTTCACATAATAGCTTGCTAAGATCACTCCTGGGCCACAACAGAAATGGTAGGATTATTGGTAACATATGTACTCCATGAGATTTTCTTTAGCTTTATGTGGTTTTGTTGATAGTTAAAGGTAGGAATGTTGGGTTTTTCTATTGAACTCTGTATTTAGCACTAATATGTCACTTAATAATTTGAAAAGAAAGAAAAGTATTACCTGGCTTGAAAAAAATAAAACGCATAGGTTATAAATAAATGATTAGACACCATTGTAATTAAATGAATGGTTCCATTTCTTTTGGTAATTGGATAGTTTATCATTTCTTACAGATCAATGTATGACTTCCTCAATGGCAAAGACTGTACCTTGTATGCTGTGTGTTCTGGAGGGTGCGGGGCAGTTCTGGGTGCCCCTAAGCCTTCATCACATGCAGCTTTTTTGCTCCTCACTCTGTATTCTCATGTTTTGTTTTGCAAACAAGATGCCTGAGTAGAAAGACTGTCGTGCCCTGAAAGCTATAGTTCAGGGTGCACATGTGGTTCCAGTTTTCACTTCCTGGGGATCATTTGTTTTAAGGTGACTCTCGTTCTGTTTACTTTTACAGAGAGCCTTGTCTAGCATTTGAAAAGAATCTTGACAAGAGCTGTTGTGTGATTCTCTGGGAACAAATTACATCACTTTTCAGATTGTCAACATCTGCCAAATTATTGTTAAAATTTGGGGATGAGTTGATTATACTCTTGTGTCTTGTGTATGTTTGGAAATCTGCATAAGCAAAATCTAAAAGAAATAGAAATGCAGACAAGGGAAAATAATCTTTTCAAGGTCAAAGTTGTGTAAGAATAGAAAACCTAAAATGAACACAAAGACATGCATATATGTATGTCTTTAGAACTGTTAATTCAAAGTTTTACCAAAGGATTTGATAAAACTGTAAATTCAAAATTTTACCAAAAGATTTCCTTGAGTAATTATTCCTAGAGACTAAAAAGGGTCAAGTTTTTAGAAGCTTATTACTATCTTGATCTACTCAACGAGGTTACAAAGGATCCAAGGTAAGAGGATTTTTTTTTAAATTTTTATTTATTTCTTATTTTCTTATAAACATAGAATGTATTTTTATCCCCAGGGGTACAGGTCTGTGAATCGCCAGGTTTACACACTTCACAGCACTCACCATAGCACATACCCTCCCCAATGTCCATAACCCCCCTCCCCCTCTCCCAACCCCCCCTCCCCCCAGCAACCCTCAGTTTGTTTTGTGAGATTAAGAGTCACTTATGGTTTGTCTCCCTCCCAATCCCATCTTGTTTCATTTATTCTTCTCCTATCCCCCTAAGCCCCCATGTTGCATCTCCACGTCCTCATATCAGGGAGATCATATGATAGTTGTCTTTCTCCATTTGGCTTATTTCACTAAGATGATACCCTCTAGTTCCATCCACATCGTCGCAAATGACAAGATTTCATTTCTTTTGATGGCTGCATAGTATTCCATTGTGTATATATACCACCTCTTCTTTATCCATTCATCTGTTGATGGACATCTAGGTTCTTTCCATAGTTTGGCTATTGTAGACATTGCTGCTATAAACATTCGGGTACACGTGCCCCTTTGGATCACTACGTTTGTATCTTAAGAGTAAATACCCAGTAATGCAATTGCTGGGTCATAGGGTAGTTCTATTTTCAACACTTTGAGGAACCTCCATGCTGTTTTCCAGAGTGGTTGCACCAGCTTGCATTCCCACCAACAGGGTAGGAGTGTTCCCCTTTCTCAGGGTAAGAGGATATTTTAAAATGCTACAGTTAGTGGGTGTGTAGGTGGTGCAATAAGTTAAGCCTCGGACTCTTGGTTTTTGGCTTAGGTCCTGATCTCAGGCTTGTAAGATCCAGCCCCACATGGGTCTCTACACTGAATGGGGGAGTCTCCTAAAGTTTCTCTCTCCCTCTCCTTTTGCCCTTACCATTACCACCTCCAACTCTTGCCCCAATCTCTTCCACTCTCTCTCTAAAATAAATAAATAAATCTTAAAAAAAAAAAAAGGGATACAGTGCCTAATGAAAGTTCCCGGCTGATGATCAAGATAGAGAATAAGGCTTCAGGTTTGGTGGTTACATGGGTCTGTTGGTTGTCTCATCAGTGCTCATGTACTGAACTTGATTTGTCATGTCAAATATTAGTTACTGAGAAAGACTACATGAGAGCCTGGACTGATCCATATAAAACTAATACTATGGTTAGTGAAACAACTTGAAAGAAATCAGATCGGGCATTCATGCACTTGTTTGAGTAACAAACATTAACTACAGGCATATTTTGTATAAGACATTATTCTAATAACTACAGGAGAAATAATTTATACTAGCTTTTATTCCCTCCAGTACCTTGCACTTTAGTTGAGAAGATTTGATTTATGTATTTGACTGTAACACAGAGAGTCTGTAGTAAGTTCTACTGGAAACACAAGTGAAGGTCTAATCAAGTTAGCAGGTAGGCAAATTACTTTTGCCTAGGAAGGAATCCCTGTAGTTGATGAGTTAATAAGAGTCTTCATGTTAAAAAAAACTCTGGATAGGTCAGTGTGAAAATGTTATTTTCTGACTTGAAAATATCTTAGCCCATTAGGCTTTACTTATTTACTTATACATGAATAAACATAAGGTCAAAACTGTGATTTAACATTTTAGTACCAGATTATTTATTTTTTTTTAAGATTTTATTTATTTATTTGACAGAGATCACAAGTAGGCAGAGAGACAGGCAGAGAGAGAGAGAGACCAGGAAGCAGGCTCCCAGCTGAGCGAAGAGCCTGATGTGGGGCTTGATCCCAGGACCCTGGGATCATAACCTGAGCTGAAGACAGAGGCTCTAACCCACTGAGCCACCCAGGTGCCCTGTTACCAGGTTAGGTTATAACCTGTTGAATATACAAATAAAGTTATGACCAGATTGTAGTATGATACAGATTTTGTAACAATTCAAGTGTATATTCATGTACATCTATATATGTGTATCCAGATTTGGAAAATTTGGGGCAAGATGTACATCAAACTTTAAGAGTCATTAAGTCGGGGCGCCTGGGTGGCTCAGTGGGTTAAGCCTCTGCCTTCGGCTCAAATCATGGTCCCAGGGTCCTGGGATCGAGCCCCGCATCAGGCTCTCTGCTCAGCGGGGAGCCTGCTTCCTCCTCTTTCTCTGCCTGCCTCTCTGCCTACTTGTGATCTCTCTCTCTCTCTGTCAAATAAATAAATAAAATCTTTAAAAAAAAAAGAGTCATTAAGTCTAGGGGATAGAGCTGGATGAGTGGAACAGGGAGAAAATTTTACTACTTAGGTGAACTTTGAGAGATTTTTACTTTTTTTTTCTCTTTGGTATTTTTCAAATTAAGAAGTTTATAATTTCAGTCCTAATGTAGAATCTTTAAAAAGGATCGAGTCCATGTATCTGTCTTTAGGTAAAACAATAAAATCATGTGTTGCCCATACCACAGGAGAGGAGAGCTGGGCCTTTTTTTATTTTTGGTTTTAGATTTTCCTTTTTTGTAAACAAAGCCACTGTGGTATGATTACGTATTGTGGCTTATATCACAATATTAGGAGGAAAATATACCACAATTAAAACTGTGGTTGTGTGAGACTAGAAAGGTTATGGGCGACCTGTTTTCTTTTCTTTATATTCCAAATTTTCTATAATAATTTTGGATGTTTTGGTTGGTATTAATTAGTTTAAAGAATAAAATAAAAAGTTATCTAAAATACATTAGCTTATATAATGACATGCATGTGCATTTTAATACAATTAAAGGATTAAATTTCAATGCATTTTGAAACTGTTACAAGAATAAGATTACAATTAGATATGTCTTCTTTCTAAAGTATAAATCAGTGAGATAACATCAATTATAAATTATACCATATGTGAGTCATTAACAAATTAATGATGGCCAGCTTCATGGATACTCTTGCTTTTGTAATACATGTTGCATTAACATTAAAACCATAACACACAAAGGAGGATATTTCACAAACATCTGCTCAAAGTGTCAGGATGTTTGGTTATTTTTTTTCCCTAAAAGTCAATAGTCTAAGTAGGGTTGTAACATTTAAGATATCAAGATGTTTACAGGGAAATATACATCATGCATTTCCCCTCTTAGCTACATGGCAGCACTACATAATGAAAAGGCCCCAGATACTGGTTTTAGACCCAGGTCCACCACATGCAAACCACAGGGAGTGTCCTTGTTAGGTGTCACTTAAGCTCTCTCACTATTAGTCTCTTTGTTTGTTAAAAAGAAAAAGAAAGGAAGGAAGGAGGAAAGAAGAGAAAAAATGATTCCTTTCTTTCCCTGGTGGATAGATATCTGCTATATTTTGTCTAAGAAACCCCATGCCTTCAATCAGGTGGGTGGGGTTCTTAGAGTGAGGAGATGGCTAGCGGTCAGCCGGGCTGTTTCATGGGCACGTGATCGGTGAAGTCGTACAGAGCTCCACGTTCAGCAGGGTCTCCTACTTGATTTCAGGTTCTATTATCACCATTTTAAAATTCTTAGTTATTTTATCTTGATTTTGTGATTTATAAGTGAAGTTGGATATGACAGTGGAGAAGGACTGGGGTCTCCCAGCTGACTCCCTGCCACTCCAAGGTGGATCTTAGCTGCTGGTTCCTTTCCCCCCTGGACTCTGACTAGCCTCCCCAGTTCCTCTTCCTTCTGCAGGGTTCTGGGGACAGGTGAGGAGAGGCTCTTGCCCATTCCATAGGTGAGAAGAGCTGGGCTTGGTGCATTGCATACAGGGGGGTGAGCCTATTACCTACTCCCTATCCAAGTAGCTTGTACAACTCATCTCTCTTGGGCTGGGGTGCTGAGCTTGTAAGAGTGAACATGCCTGGTGCAGTACTCCTGTCTGCAGCTGAGGCACCATGTCTGTGTTGGGTAGCTGGTAGAAGGTATACCTGGAAGCTGATGAGCTGTCCACATGTAGGTGTGTGCATGCTCCCTGTGATGGGTGAGGCCCTGGCTCTAGCCAGATGTTTCCTCAGCCCAGGGGAGCTAATATTGAATAGCAAGTAAGCAAAAAAGAAGGATGAAGAAGGACAGAGGGAGGGAAGAAAGAGAGAAGGAAGGAAGGAAGGAAAGAAAGAAAGGAGAGAGGAAGGAAGGAAGGAAAGATAGGAAAGAAGGAAGGAAGAAGGGAGGGAGAGAGGGAAGAAAGTAGGGAGGGAGTAAGGGGGAGGGAGGGAGGCAGAAAAAAATAGGGGAAAAAAAGAAAAACAAAAACCCAGAGAGATCAACCATGAATGAAAAGTAAAGTCTTTTTTCTTTTAGTGTCTATGATGACATTTTGTACCTGCTTTTTGAACCATGGACCCCACATTTTCATTTTGTGCCAGGCCCTGCAAATTATTTAGTCTGTTCTGTGTGTCAGGGTGTGTAAGAGGTTGCTAAAAGATTGGATGAGGTAAGATACAGTGGGCACCTCACAAAGGGTCTGGTACATAGTAGATCTTCACTAAGTAGAAGACTTAGGAAGTAAATTGTGTGTCTTCAAAATATAAAAAGATTAGGAAGGAAATTCTGGAAGGGACAAATAATCCATGAGTGAGGAATCCTTCCATTCGGCTTTCCCTCCTCTTTCCCTATCTTCAGTATGGGTGGCTACTTCTAGAGTATGGCTTGCTCCTTTGATAACAGAGATTTTGTTTTGAGAACTCGTTCTGCAAGTTTTGGATATCGTTATTGGGAAAATGGTTTGCAGTGCAAGAGGCCGTTTCTAGAGCCATGTGAGGCGGGATGATCAGCTAAACACGTTATGTGTGGTGCCCCTCCATCCAGTCACTGGAGCAGTACTTTGATACGGGTTAAAAGGTAGCCTGGGGGATGTTAGGACAGGTAGCCTTATAGAACTTTTATCTCAGCCCTTCTCTCCCAGGCTGACTTGTTCTTGTTCTCCATATGTGTGTTTAACTTCAAGATGAAGCATGGCAAGAGCAGCAGGCACCTGTTAAAGCTTGTAGACTCAGCAGGAGAAAAAAAAAATCATCATAGCCTCTGTTTGTTTTGGTGTCTTAAGAATAATAGTTTATTGAAAAGGAGTTTACACAGCTCGCTGAGAACCATTTTGCAGAGAATTAAGTCTCTATTTTCTCTTATCTCATTTTTACCTTTGCCACTAGCCCATGAGCAATAAAACTCCAGAACCTTATAAAGTCTTATGGCCAATAAAATAATTCAAGAATGTAATATGTTTGGTCTGGGGAAATCTATTTTTATCCATTACATAGTACATGGAGTGCCCTGTACTTTCTTCCAAGTAACTTTTGGAGGATATCTGGTAAAATAATTCAATATGACTAGCAGTTATTTTCTGGAGACTACTATTGTTTTGACATGGAGAGCATTGAAAACATATGGTCTTTCATGTCTCTTGCCTTGTGCTTTCCTGGAAAATGTTTATATTTGCTTGTGGTAAAATGCATTAAGTTTCATAATCCTGAACAACCTTCTGGTATGCAGATTCACTTTCAAGCCGTGCAACTGGGGAAACAGAAGTTTTTACAAAAAGATGAGATTTTCTTATGTAGCTGTGCATTTTGTACAACACAGGTGCCAAATTTTATTTTATTTTTTTCTAATGTTCAAATTCCAAAGCAATTGCTAGGCTAGATTATCTTTAGGCTGCCTTCGTGATGGCTTGTATTCTTCCAGAATCAGTGCAAGTTTGGCCAGAATTTGTCAGCCTGAAAGAGATGGCAAGGTCTGTACTCGTTTAACCTCAGAATGTGGTTTCTACACTGTTCATTGACCCTTGTGATGATGACGATAACTGTTTCCTGTGCATAGGGTGGAATGAGATGGCTTGATTGAAGGCTTTTTCTTGACATAGGATGACTATAAAAAGTACATTTTCTTCATACGCTAAGATAAATCTACTGGGCATTATTGCTAATGCTGTTTCATTTATGTCCAGAATCAGTAATCTGTCTTCCTCCTTAGCGTTTGCCATATTTAAGTCAAGGAAGGAAGAGGTAGTTTTGGCTGTCCTCACTAACAATGGAAATCCAAAGCAAAATTTGAAGACATCTAAATATACGTATTTAGAAAAGAGATGGTTTTCAGGTTTGCTGAAATTAAATCTTGATTAGAGATTGCACACTAGTTGTTCAAGATTTATATTTTGATTTATTTTGTTATATTCATTATAATAATGGCCTGTATGCCATCTTTTCAAGGCAAATGCATACCTTTGCTTTCCTGACCTTTGTTTTCAGTTGATGGCAAGTCTGGTCTAAAACGTTGGTTGGTACTGAATTTATAGTTGTGTGTCTTAGAGAAGTTCCGCATACCAAAGAAGAATTGGAAAAGGCATTCTCTTGCCACCAAATTTATGGCAACACCAATTAAAATATCAGAGTAATTATAATGCCCAAGAGCTCATTTATAATCATTGTGGTTTTCCAAAACATACAATTTTCCGGTACTTTGGGCCAATTTTCAAAGAAAAAATTATTTAATCTTTATTTGAGGTATTAGTTAAGGGAAAAACAGCTTGACTCTAAGCACTTTGGAATTCATTCAAGACTCAAATTGTTAAAAGTGATTCAATCTGTTCACCGTCTTGGGTTTTTCAGAGATTATCCACCTGTAATAAATTGAAAAAACCAGAGAAGACTATTGTTAGAACATTTTCCAGTTGGCCCATTAAATACTTTATGGAGATTTCTTGTCTGAAAAAGATGGGCATGACATGCACTGTTCGTTCTATTTGTTTTGAGAAGATAATAATAGCAAAAAACTCCAATCATCTTAAAGGTGTACAGATATTCCCATATGGACAGCACATGAATTTTCAAGATGAAGGCACTCTGAAAGGGATTTTGACTCTATGGAAGTTACATGAACATTAGGATGGGAGAATCAGGCCAATCCTTATTAGTATGATTAAACCATTCTTACACAGGCTCTACCTAGAATAGAAACAAGTCATCCAGAACCTGATTGAAGTAGGGTAATGAATATAATAAGCTACGGAAGCAAGAGAAGTCAGGGTGCTTCCAAATGGTTTAGTTTGATTAGTATTAAAATGAGAAGGCTCTGATTTTGAAGGGTGTATTTAAGAGCATCAGTATTTTCAGACACTAAAATTTACAAGTACTGTGTGATGCAGGCAAAGAGGCTGAGAATAACTCTGATTATCAATCCAGTTTCACTGTGAGCGTTTTATTCAAGGAGCAAGTGCTAGCATTTGTGAAATGTACATACCACTAAATTGTCAGAAATAATATGACTCTATCTTATAAATTCTTGATATTCCGAATATACTCACTATGATCTCTTTGGCACGTGTTGTGATTTCTCAGGGGTCCTTGCCCATCTTGAGCTGATGAAATGTTTTGTGTTTTGAACCTATTTCTGTTTTGGTGTTAGAATCGGCCAGATTTCTGAGTCTGATGTTGAATGCTTTCAGTTTGGAGTTTTGCAGACTCTAAACACTTCTGTAGTGAAAGCCACAATGGAACAGAGTTTTGCCCTGTGAGTGTATATTCGAAAATCAGTCAAACTTTGATTTCGGTCAAATATTTAAAAATAAATTATTCAACTTTTAAGTTATAAAAATTATTATAAAAATGTTGAGAAATACTTTTTTTTCTTACTACAAATCACTTTTCAGTATATGAAGATGAACAGAATTCAGGCAGAGAAGAACAATCAATGCATCTTTTGAGGAAACACAGTTCTGATGATTTTATTTTATGTAGACATGTCCCAGCTCATTCCAGATAATGTGTGAGGAGCCTAGAGACCAGGCTTCCCTGCCTCTAACAAGGTTTGGTCAAGAACTGTAACTGAGCCATTAAAACAGATTATATATCCTAATTTGAGGCACTTTTCAGTGTCATTTTGGAGAAACTTTGCACCACTGCTTCTTGCTTGAATAAGGGAATTTGACGAACCCACCCAAGTCCAAGTAGATGCTGGCTTTTGGTGAGGAGCTAGTAGGAGCTTAAGGGTCTACTTGGACTGTGTGCAGGGAGTAGCTAAAAGAGGTGTCTTTGTAATTCTCTTGGCCAGTTAGAAATTCCTCAAAAATGTATCTTGTTTCTAGGAAGTGATCTCAGCCTAACCTATTGAGAAGGCTTGGAAAATTGCTTTTATCCAGTGGCTCCATTTTAATCAGTCATTCTGGAAACTAGTACTGGGGGCAATTAGCAAAAATCAAGGTTTTCTGTGAAGCAGATGAATAAAGCTCTTACTCATCCCAAACATATAATTTAGAGATGTGTTAAAAAAAAAAAAAAGGGAAGAATAACACAATGTATATTGGAAAATCCACTTCCAGAGAGTGTCATAAATTGTCAGACCTGGAAAGTTCTCAAAACTAGATGTCATTTAGTTAAACCCCTTCACCTCCTTTTTTTACCTTAAGTGAACTGATTCAGTGATGTAATTGCCAAGGCTTAATATGTGATGAGCTGCAGAAGTAGGTAGCCCCATGGTATACTAAAACTGTTTCCCTGCCTAATGATCTAAAGAGTACTTCTCTCTTACAGCCCTATAAAAAGACATACTCATAACCAAACATTACTGTACGCCCTCGACACATGACATCTCCTGATTTCCTAAATTAACAACTTATGCAACTAAGTTTATGCAACTTACCACATTTTAACAGTCTCTTCAACTTTTAACAAAGTTTCTTCTCTTCTAAGTGACTAATTTGTACTCTGACTAAAGTATAGGTGAAGACTGCTCTTCAGTTGCTTTAACTTGCTTTTGTTGAAATGTTCATATTAATCCAAGAAACAAAGTCACTGCTGAGTTGACCACTCCAAACTTGCAGAACACCTTTCACTAGAGCCTACTTTCACTGGCTTCTTTGGTTCTATTTCCAGCTCTAGGGTTAAATATCTTGGGGAAGAGAAGTTGGAAATGGTTTGTTTGTTCATGTATCAAGAGAGCCCTGTTGAGATAAAATGATGATACTTAGCTGGGCCTACTCAGTAGCCAATTTTCTCTTTTGTCTGAGTATTACTGACTTTTCGGGGAGGTTAGAAATGCAAAGGTTAAATTTTCTATTTAGGAGTCTATTGCATCTCTAATTAACCTAGGGTAAATTCTTTTGACAAAATTCGTTTACTTTCTGGCAGTACTATACACAACCCATCATCTCCTCTATCTGTCACCCATCCTCTCTATCGAGTGATGTAACGTGAGGTAGGTAGACACCATTGGAGATAAGTCTAACAGTCATATACATGGAAACAGATTGACAACGAAAAAGAGGCCACCTGGAAGTTAAAAGCAGGTGTGTTATTTCCCTGAGAATTTTGGTCCCTAAGTCTTCACCCAGTAACTGTCAGGCTATGCTGAATCCAGACTCACCAAAAGGTTGCCTTAGTTATCACTGCATTTCTAGTTGTTTTTTGGCAATATTCCTATCACTGTCCTCTTTTTGCAGTCTCTTTTTAGTTGCTTGATCTTTCTTCATCTCCTCCTCCAATGCACTCAGTTGCTTGCTACTATCTTTGCGGTATCTCTGACATGTCTCTTTTTCTCATTGCCATTCTTGCCACCAAACTCCAACCCTCTTTACTTCTTACTTGGTTGATGAATTGGTCTCTCATTGTTTTTTTCCACTTTGATTTTCCCTCTGCAATTAATTTTATTTTCCTTTTACAGAATAAGCTTCTTAAGACACAGGCCATTCATCCACTTAAATCCTCAAAAAATTTCAAAGCTTTGCCATCAGCTACCAAATGGAGAAAAAATGCTTCCAGCTGATGTTCAATGTTTTCTTTTATGGTGAAGGTAAAAATAGCCCAAATACCTATAGGCATCAGACATATGTGAAGCAAGGTTTAAGAAAAAGTTTTGTCTTTACTACAAACAAGAGGGAAGCCTAGTCATAATAAACAGTATCTGACATTTGCAGAAACAATAGGAAGTGATAGGAACTGTGGCCAATGACAGTTTCTGCCCTGTTCAAGAGGTCCACCTCTCATCTCCACTGATAAATGGGAATGAAAGCCCAGCATAGATGCCAGAACCTTAGATTTTTTTCAAGAGAAGCTAAACATTTAGAGTTTTATGTGCAACCTCCTATTATTTAAATACTGATAGCTTATCCAAATAAAACTCTCTCTCTCTCTTTGGGTAAAAAAGAAAACTAAATACTGACCAGGCCAGACAAGTCATCAGGTAGCTAAATTCAGCTCATGGTCTGAATGAGCTGTCTGTAATAAATTTTTCCCCCTATATAGACTTTATGTTCAGTACCCTACATTTTTTCTCATCATGACCTCCATGGTCTTGCCTTTTGCCTTTGTCCTTGTAGCTCTTATCCCCAGGAAAGACTTCTTAACATCCAATCTATTCAAATCTTACCTATTATGGAAGCCCACCTCAAATTCTGTATCCCCTAAAATTACCTCCTCCTCCTCTCAGCCAGGCACTTACTTTCTTACATACCTTGACTCCTTTCTTCTGTGGCCCATTCCTTAACTCTGCCTCGCACATTAGCTGTTTCTACTTGACTCTCAGACCTGTGAGGTTAGATTGTCTCTAGAACCCCACAATCTTTGCAAATAGCACCTAAATATAGCTGAAGCTCAATAATTTACCAAGAGATGGGGGAAAGGGTGTCCGTATTTGGATATTTCTGTTTCAATTCAGAACTTTCAGTCCATCTGCTTCTTATCAAGAGAAAGTGGGTCCCTTCAGTCCTCTCCCTCCTCCCAGTGCCCAGGTACCCATGTCCACAATGTCTGCAAATACTTACTTTTGTGGCACGAAAGGTGACCTGGAATCTGCCTACTTTAAGGAGGAGAAGCCTCACCGTACAAGAAGGTCATCTGGTAGGTGGACAGTGGGTCCTGGCCAGGATGATGCTCCGATTCCTTTCTCAATAAAAAGACAATGGATTTGCTCATTCTTGTTCTCAGCTAGAACTCTTAATTCCTCTTTCAAGCACCATAGAGTAAAACTCCATCTTCAGAATTAGTGTTCTGAACCTGAGCATTCCCTGTCCTTCCAGTTACTTCCCTGTTACTGATCAGATAACAGGCAATCAGGCAGGCTGCCACAAAGCAAATAAACAACCACTGGAAACTTAGTCATGCATATTTAAAAGCACTCAGCCTGAGCACAGTTTTTATTGATGAATGATAAATGCTTTGGCATTCCTTACCACCTTAGTGCAATTTAAAAACAAACCAACTATAGTAGACCCTTACCTTTCAGACATGGAAAAGCCTGTGTAGAAAGCAGACTTCTTCACAGAGCTAATCCTTATTAGGAGTGTCCTAATTCTTGTGCTATGGACTAAATTGGTTGGGGGATTTTGGCTATACTCTAAGAAACTCAAACCAAGGACAGGTCCTAAACTATATTGTAGTGAGCAGATTTGTACTTTGTATCTAGCATAATATACATCAAGAAACTATTAAAAATAGGAAGTGTTAGAATAATCACTGAAAGATTTAAGGAAATCTAAGAGAAAAATGCCCATTTTCCAGCTTCCTTATGCATAATCATTAATTTGATTTCTTGTTTCCTTCTAATATTTCTCCATATCTGCAAATACCTTTTACTGGTGTTAAGCATACTTGCTGAACTGCTGTTTTATGTTAAATATTTCCTCACCTAACAAAAATGATTCTGGTATATTCCAGTAGATTGTTGCATCTTTTAATGAAACATGATCTAGAGATATAATAGGAACTAAATATGTGTATTCTGAGGTATTTGGTTTTCTGAGAGATTTAAGAAATATAGCATAGAACCATAAATCAAGAACAATTTCAACAACCACAAATACAGATTCTCACTTAAATGGTTTATTACCACTGACGCTGGAAACACAATCCTGAGATGAGTTTGCAAAATAGAGATTCATATGAAAACTAAAGAAATATTGCAAGAGAGATACTGGTCAGTGTTCATCTTTAAATGGGGTTAACTTGTATTTAGAAAAATTTACTCTTAAAAAGGAATGGATACTGTTGCCTTATTGGCCAGTTTTGAGTCACATGTGATTCAAGAGATTTCCCAAGAAAATTCTCTAAGTGGGGGAGATAGGGCCTTCCTCCTAGCTTGGTAGCCTTCAGTATATCACACAGTATTGGAGTTCTGTGCATTCAATTAAGTAGGTTTATGGATTGTATTTTTAATTAAGAAAAATAAACTCTGACAAAATGGACAAGTGGCTTATAAAATAGTTCAGGAAAGAAGCAGAGGGTTGAAGATAATATGATACAAGTACAAATGGACAAGTGGCTTATAAAATAGTTCAGGAAAGAAGCAGAGGGTTGAAGATAATATGATACAGTACAAATGTGCACATTTTAACAAACGTACACATTTCTTGGCATACTCAGTGGAGAATAAGGAGAAGAAAAAGTATCATGATTTATTCTGCTATATTATTAAGCGGTGCTCTTCATTCTCAATGATTCTACACTATTTTTAGTGTAGATTTCTACACTATTTTTAAAGGCTACCCTTTAGTGTAGCAATACACTACACTATAGATTTCTAGAGTGTAGATTTCTACACTATTTTTAAAGGCTACCCTGCCCCTTGAACATCATTGTAAAGAGGGCCAGAGCAGAATGTCTATGGTGTGGCCAGGAGCCTGAGGGCCTCTGTGGGTGGGACAGGGCAGCTGCCTGAGTGTCTCAGAAACTGACATGGAGAAGCCACATGTTGAGTGGACTCAGTGGAGCCAGTGTGGATAGAGATTAGGTGGAGATGAGATGGAAGGTCGTCACTACTAACCCTTCTCTCCTGCTTTGGTACTTGATAATTCTCCAGCTCCGGTAAAGAGAGAACTAAGGGAAGAAGTGAGAGAAACTGCAGCCACCTTGTGCAACTGGGGGCTTAAAAAGGAAATTATAGGGTGCCTGGGTGGCTCAGTCCCTGAGCGTCACCCTTCGGCTCAGGTCATGACCCCACGGTCCTGGGATCGAGGCCCACATTGGGGTCCCTGCTTGGCAGGAGTCCTGCTTCTGCCTCCTCACTCTCCCCCTGCTTGTGTTCCCTCTCTCTCTGTGTCTTTCTCTGCCAAATAAATAAATAAATAAATAAATCTTAAAAAAAAAAAAAAAAGAAACTGTGGTCATTTATAGAGAAACAAAGACTTTTTTTTTCTCTTAATACGTCTGAGTTTGTAACCTGAAAATGATACCAGGTCCTTTATACAGAGATCATTTCCACTTTGTCTTTATCTTCCTGTTTCTAGATTGGTGATTCCCAAACTTGTCTAAACATTAGTGATACTTGGGGAACTTAAAAAACTGCCAATGCCTATGTTCCATCCCCAGAGGTGATCATTTAAGTTGTCTGGAGTGCAGCCCTGGCTTTGCAATTTTAAAAAGATCCTAGGTGGGACACTAGGGTGATTCAGCGGGTTAAACTTCTGACTCTTAATTTCAGCTCAGGTCATGATCTCAGGGTTGCTAGACTAGCCCCAAGCCCCGCGTGGTGAGTGGGGGGCAGGGGGCATCCACTGGGTGCTCAACATGGACCCTACTTGGATTTATCTCTCTCCCTCCCTTACCCTCATGTGTGTGCTCTCTCTCTTAAAAAAAAAAAAAAAATCCTAGGCGATCCTATTTTTAGTATATGTGCTGCCAAAGCGAGCACTCCTAGGCGATCCTAATGTGCAGGCATTGGTTTACTCTTACACAGAACACTTCAATTTCAGACTGTTTGTGGATTTAAAAACAAAAAGATGTATTTATTCATTTGACAGAGAAAAAGAGCAAGTGGGGGGCAGAGGGAGAGAAGCCTCAAGCAGACTCCCCATTGAGTGTGGACCCCAACACAGGGCTCAGTCCTACAACGCAGGAGATCATGAACTGAGCCGAAAGCAAGAGTTAGACGTGTAGCTGACTGAGTGCCCCCCCCCCACCAGGCACCCTGGTGTTTGCGGATTCTTAACATTCATATTGCTGCAAGCATTATTGCTGCTTCTGTCATCGCCCATACCTCTCCACCATCTACATTTCTCTTCACTGGACAGCAGCCCCCACAGGACTGGAAGCTGCACCAGGGTGGGGGTCTTGCCATCCTTGCTGGGCATTGCTTTCCAGTGTCCAGCGTGGTTCGTGGCACTTAGACGACACAGAATAAATATTTATTGCATGAAGGAAGGAATGACAGATAGGTCTTTGCCCCTTTCTTACTCATTGTACCCCACTCCCAGCTCCTCTTGAACTGGAAATCTCTCTGGAGAAGAGCAAGAGCAACCATGTGAGGAAACAGATGCACATGGGCTCCTCAGCTGAACTCCTCAACATCACCAATTTGGAGATTTTGATCAAATGCCAAGTCTGTTGTCATAGCCTTAAAAGTCCTGAGAGGAGGAAAGTGCTGCCTTTTAATTTCTGTAATCAGTCAAGACCATTCTTTGTAGAGTGAATAGTTAGATATTTAAGAATGGCTTTTGTTAGGTTGGCTCAATTCAGGGTTTCATGTCCTTGTATTCCATATATTGATCTGCCTATGACATTTTATTGAATTTCACTACATCTCTAGATTATGTATTCTTGTTCAGGTGCCAGAAATTCGGTTGATCACTATAGTGAATTTTAAACTTTAAATTATCAAGTGCAAATCTAAAGCTGTGCTTTAGTTGTAACATTTTCATAATGTTACAATAAATACTATAAATGTAGATAGTAATAATTAGAAGATGAGTAAGTTTCAGAAGCTTTCTTCTTGAATATGTTTTTTAAAATTTTTTATTTATTTCTTATTTTCTTATAAACATAGAATGTATTTTTATCCCTAGGGGTACAGGTCTGTGAATCACCAGGTTTACACACTTCACAGCACTCACCATAGCACATACTCTCCCCAATGTCCATAAGCCCAGCCCCCTCTTCTGGCCCCCCTCCCCCCAGCAACCCTCAGTTTGTTTTGTGAGATTAAGAGTCACTTATGGTTTGTCTCCCTCCCAATCCCATCTTGTTTCATTTATTCTTCTCCTATCCCGCTAACCCCCCATGTTGCATCTCAACGTCCTCATATCAGGGAGATCATATGATAGTTGTCTTTCTCCATTTGGCTTATTTCACTAAGATGATACCCTCTAGTTCCATCCACATCGTCGCAAATGGCAAGATTTCATTTCTTTTGATGGCTGCATAGTATTCCATTGTGTATATATACCACCTCTTCTTTATCCATTCATCTGTTGATGGACATCTAGGTTCTTTCCATAGTTTGGCTATTGTAGACATTGCTGCTATAAACATTCGGGTACACGTGCCCCTTTGGATCACTACGTTTGTATCTTTAGGGTAAATACCCAGTAGTGCAATTGCTGGGTCATAGGGTAGCCCTATTTTCAACATTTCGAGGAACCTCCATGCTGTTTTCCAGAGTGGTTGCACCAGCTTGCATTCCCACCAACAGGGTAGGAGGGTTCCCCTTTCTCTGCATCCTCTCCAGCATCTGTCATTTCCTGACTTGTTAATTTTAGCCATTCTGACTGGTGTGAGGTGATATCTCATTGTGGTTTTGATTTGTATTTCCCTGATGCCGAGAGATGTGGAGCACTTTTTCATGTGTCTGTTGGCCATCTGGATGTCTTCTTTGCAGAAATGTCTGTTCATGTCCTCTGCACATTTCTTGATTGGATTGTTTGTTCTTTGGGTGTTGAGTTTGCTAAGTTCCTTATAGATTTTGGACACTAGCCCTTTATCTGATATGTCGTTTGCAAATATCTTCTCCCATTCTGTCAGTTGTCTTTTGGTTTTGTTAACTGTTTCCTTTGCTGTGCAGAAGATTTTAATCTTGATGAAATCCCAATAGTTCATTTTTGCCCTTGCTTCCCTTACCTTTGCCGATGTTCCTAGGAAGATGTTGCTGTGGCTGAGGTCGAAGAGGTTGCTGCCTGTGTTCTCCTCAAGGATTTTGATGGATTCCTTTCTCACATTGAGGTCCTTCATCCATTTGGAGTCTATTTTCATGTGTGGTGTAAGGAACTGGTCCAATTTCATTTTTCTGCATGTGGCTGTCTAATTTTCCCAGTACCATTTATCGAAGAGGCTATCTTTTTTCCATTGGACATTCTTTCCTGCTTTGTCGAAGATTAGTTGACCATAGAGTTGAGGGTCTATTTCTGGGCTCTCTATTCTGTTCCATTGATCTATGTGTCTGTTTTTGTGCCAGTACCATGCTGTCTTGATGATGACAGCTTTGTAATAGAGCTTGAAGTCTGGAATTGTGATGCCACCAACGTTGGCTTTCTTTTTCAATATTCCTTTGGCTATTCGAGGTCTTTTCTGGTTCCATATAAATTTTAAGATTATTTGTTCCATTTCTTTGAAAAAAATGGATGGGATTTTGATAGGGATTGCATTAAATGTGTAGATTGCTTTAGGTGGCATAGACATTTTCACAATATTTATTCTTCCAATCCAGGAGCGTGAAACATTTTCCCATTTCTTTGTGTCTTCCTCAATTTCTTTCATGAGTTCTTTATAGTTTTCTGCATATAGATTCTTAGCCTCTTTGGTTAGGTTTATTCCTAGGTATCTTATAGTTTTGGGTGCAATTGTAAATGGGATTGACTCCTTAATTTCTCTTTCTTCTGTCTTGTTGTTGGTGTAGAGAAATACAACTGATTTCTGTGCATTGATTTTATATCCTGACACTTTACTGAATTCCTGTACAAGTTCTAGCAGTTTTGGAGTGGAGTCTTTCGGGTTTTCCACATATAGTATCATATCATCTGCAAAGAGTGATAATTTGACATCTTATTTGCTGATTTGGATACATTTTTGTTGTCTGATTGCTGAGGCTAGGACTTCTAGTACTATGTTGAATAGCAGTGGTGATAATAGACATCCCTGCCATGTTCCTGACCTTAGCAGAAAAGCTTTCAGTTTTTCTCCATTGAGAATGATATTTGCGGTGGGTTTTTCATAGATGACTTTGATAATATTGAGGTATGTGCCCTCTATCCCTACACTTTGAAGAGTTTTGATCAGGAAGGGATGCTGTACTTTGTCAAATGCTTTTTCAGCATCTATCGAGAGTATCATATGGTTCTTGTTCTTTCTTTTATTAATGTGTTGTATCACATTGATTGATTTGTGGATGTTGAACCAACCCTGCAGCCCTGGAATAAATCCCACTTTGTCGTGGTGAATCATCCTTTTAATGTACTGTTGAATCCTATTGGCTAGTGTTTTGGTGAGAATTTTTGCATCTGTGTTCATCAAGGATATTGGTCTGTAGTTCTCTTTTGGTGGGATCCTTGTCTGGTTTTGGGATCAAGGTGATGCTGGCCTCATAAAATGAGTTTGGAAGTTTTCCTTCCATTTCTATTTTTTGGAACAGTTTCAGGAGAATAGGAATTAGTTCTTCTTTAAATGTTTGGTAGAATTCCCCTGGGAAGCCGTCTGGCCCTGGGCTTTTGTTTGTTTGGAGATTTTTGATGACTGTTTCAATCTCCTTACTGGTTATGGGCCTGTTCAGGTTTTCTATTTCTTCCTGGTTCAGTTGTGGTAGTTTATATGTCTCTAGGAATGCATCCATTTCTTCCAGATTGTCAAATTTGTTGGCATAGAGTTGCTCATAGTATGTTCTTATAATTGTCTGTATTTCTTTGGTGTTAGTTGTGATCTCTCCTCTTTCATTCATGATTTTATTGATTTGGGTCCTTTCTCTTTTCTTTTTGATGAGTCTGGCCAGGGATTTATCAATCTTATTAATTCTTTCAAAGAACCAGCTCCTAGTTTCGTTGATTTTTTTCTATTGTTTTTTTGGTTTCTATTTCATAGATTTCTGCTCTAATCTTTATGATATCTCTTCTCCTGCTGGGTTTAGGGTTTCTTTCTTGTTCTTTCTCCAGCTCCTTTAGGTGTAAGGTTTGGTTGTATACTTGAGACCTTTCTTGTTTCTTGAGAAAGTCTTGTACCACTATATATTTTCCTCTCAGGACTGCCTTTGTTGCGTCCCACAGATTTTGAACCATTGTGTTTGCATTATTATTTGTTTCCATGAATTTTTTCAATTCTTCTTTAATTTCCTGGTTGACCCATTCATTCTTTAGAAGGATGCTGTTTAGTCTCCATGTATTTGGGTTCTTTTCAAATTTCCTCTTGTGATTGAGTTCTAGCTTCAGAGCATTGTGGTCTGAAACTATGCAGGGAATGATCCTAATCTTTTGATACCGGTTGAGACCTGATTTGTGACCTAGGATGTCATCTGTTCTGGAGAATGTTCCATGTGCACTTGAGAAAAATGTGTATTCTGTTGCTTTGGGATGAAATGTTCTGAATATATCTGTGATGTCCATCTGGTCCAGTGTGTAATTTAAGGCCTTTATTTCCTTGTTGATCTTTTGCTTGGATGATCTGTCCATTTCAGTGAGGGGAGTGTTCAAGTTCCCTACTATTATTGTATTATTATTGATGTGTTTCTTTGATTTTGTTATTAATTGGTTTATATAGTTGTCTGCTCCTATGTTAGGGGCCTAGATATTTAAAATTGTTAGATCTTCTGGTTGGACAGACCCTTTGAGTAGGATATAGTGTCCTTCCTCATCTCTTATTATAGTCTTTGGCTTAAAATCTAATTGATCTGATATAAGGATTGCCACCCCAGCTTTCTTCTGTTGTCCATTAGCATGGTAAATTGTTTTCCACCCCCTCACTTTAAATCTGGAGGTGACTTTGTGTCTAAAATGAGTTTCTTATAGGCAGCATATAGATGGGTTTTGGTTTTTTATCCATTCTGATACCCTGTGTCTTTGATTGCGGCATTTAGCCCATTAACATTCAGGGTAACTATTGAGAGATATGATTTTAGTGCCATTATATTGCCTGTAAGGTGACTGTTACTGTATATTGTCTCTGTACCTTTCTGATCTACTACTTTTAGGCTCTCTCTTTGCTTAGAGGACCCCTTTCAATATTTCCTGTAGAGCTGGTTTGGTGTTTGCAAATTCTTTCAGTTTTTGTTTGTTCTGGAAGCTTTTTATCTCTCATTCTATTTTCAATGGTAGCCTAGCTGGATAGAGTATTCTTGGCTGCATGTTTTTCTCGTTTAGTGCTCTGAATATATCATGCCAGCCCTTTCTGGCCTGCCAGGTCTCTGTGGATAAGTCTGTTGCCCATCTAATATTTTTATCATTGTATGTTACAGACTTCTTTTCCTAGGCTGCTTTCAGGATTTTCTCTTTGTCACTAAGATTTGTAAATTTTACTATTAGGTGGCGGGGTGTGGACCTATTCTTGTTGATTTTGAGGGGGATTCTCTGCACCTCCTGGATTTTGATGCTTGTTCCCTTTGCCATATTAGGGAAATTCTCTCCAATAATTCTCTCCAATATACCTTCTGCTCCCCTCTCTCTTTCTTCTTCTTCTGGAATCCCAATTATTCTAATGTTGTTTCATTTTATGGTGTCACTTATCTCTCGAATTCTCCCCTCATGGTCCAGTAGCTGTTTGCTCAGCTTCTTTATTCTCTGTCATTTGATCTTCTATATCCCTAATTCTTTCTTCTGCCTCATTTATCCTTGCAGTGAGACCTCCATTTTTGATTACACCCCATTAATAGCTTCTTTGATTTCAGCTTGGTTAGATTTTAGTTATTTTATTTCTCCAGAAAGGGCTTTAATATCTCCAGAGAGGGTTTCTCTAGTATCTTCCATGCCTTTTTCAAGCCTGGCTAGAACCTTCAGAATTGGCATTCTGAACTCTAGATCTGACATATTACCAATGTCCGTATTGATTAGGTCCCTAGCCTTCGGTACTGCCTCTTGTTCTTTTTTTTGTGGTGAATTTTTCTGCCTTGTCATTTTGTCCAGATAAGAGGATATGAAGGAGCAAGTAAAATATTAAAAGGGTGGTAAAGGTCCCCAAAAATGCACTTTAACCAAATCAGAAGAGACCCCAAATCGTGGGGGGGAGAAAGGGGATAAAAAGAGGTTCAGAAAAAAAAAAGAAAAAAATTTAAAAAAAAGCAAAGAAAAAATATAAAAAAGAAAGAAAAAATATATAAGTTAAACTAGTTAAGAAACTTTAAAAAAGAAAAGGGTAAAAGTTTAAGAAAATTTTAGCAGAAGAAAAAAAAATTGAAAAAAAAATTAAATTAACTGCAAGACTAAAGAATCATGGGGAGAAAGGGGAGAAGGCCATGAGTTCCGTGCTTTGCTTTCTCCTCCTCTGGAGTTCCGGGGCTGTCCTAAGTATTGAACCTGCTTTCCTTGGTAGATGAACTTCGTCCTGGCTGGATTTTTTGTTGATCTTCTGGGCGAGGGGCCTGTTGTAGTCACTCTCACGTGTCTTTGCCGGAGGCGGAATTGTACCGCTCTTACCGGGCCCAGACTAAGTAATCCGCTTGGGTTCGCTTTCGGGAGCTTTTGTTCCCTGAACGCTTTCCGTAGAGTTCCGGAGGATGGGAATGAAAATGGCGGCCTCCCAGTCTCTGGCCTGGAGGAGCCGAGAGCCTGGGGCCCCACTCCTCGGTGCGCCCTCAGAGAACAGCGCCCAATCACTCCCGTATCCCCGGCCTCCAGCCGCGCTCCGAGCTCACCCAGTCTGCGACCGGTTCAAGGTAACCCCGAGCAGAGAGCTCAGTCCTCGTCTCTGTCTCTGTAGCTGGCTTCCCCGTTCTAATACCTGTGAGCTCTGTGAGACTCCGACACCCCTGATCCTTCTGTGACCCTGCGGGATCTGGGGCTATGCTTACCCCGCGTGGGCTTCACCCCGGTTTAGCCTCTGGAGCAATGTCCCTCAGTGGAACAGACTTTTAAAAGTCCTGATTTTGTGCTCCGTTGCTCCGCCGCTTGCCGGGAGCCGGCCCCTCCCCCACCGCGGTCTGTCTGCCCGTCGTTTTGGATTCACTTCTCTGCCAGTCCTACTTTTCAGAAAGTGGTTGATTTTCTGTTTCTAGAATTGCTGTTTTTCTTCTCTTCAATCTCCCGTTGGATTTGTAGGTGTTTGCAATGTTTAGATAAGCTATGTAGCTGATGTACCTGATGTAGTCTCAGCCTGCTACTTCTCCACCATCTTGACTCCTCCCCTCCTCTTCTTGAATATTTTTTAAAACCATTTTGTGCCATATACTTTTCTCTCCGATGGTGCCTTAGCTGGGTATGAAGGAGGACTCTTGTGTTGAGCAGCGTGTGGTATACGTAAGTAATAAGTCACCAAATTCTATACCAGAAACTAATATTATACCATATGTTGACTAATTGGAATTTAAATAAAAAATTGGGAGGAAGAAGGGAAAGGCAGATTTATATTTTAAAAATTGGATGATGGACTTGATTCACCACTACCTGATCTGTACTTATCACTAGGAACACAGAGCTTAGGGCATGCGCAGACATAAAGATATGCCAAATAAAGATGATTGGCAAGAAGAGAAGAAAAGCAAATAGGCTTCTCTAGTTTGTTTTTTTTTTTTTTAATTTTAAATAAATCTGTTTGCTTTTTCTGCTGTCTCATTAAGTTGCCCAAACAGTTGGTGAATCTTTGAAGGCATCAGCTCTACTACTCCACTGCCTGCCAAGCAGCAATCACCACAGTAGATTTTGTAAAATGTGAAAGGAAATGTTTTTCTGTTCCATAAAACTCTATCTTTTGACATTTATTACAAAAAGACAAAGTAACGACATGTGGGATGACTTTCGTAAGATCCTCAGTATGACACAAAATACAACAAGGCAAGTCTGTAAAAGCAGAAAGCCTACTTACCACTAATCTTTTAAAGTCAGTCTCCATCTTTTTTAGACCCCAGATGCTTCGAATTGAGTTAATCATTATGCGTGGTCTGGGATATACTGTCGTTGTTCAAATAAGCAAGACCTTCTTGTATTTGTCCGTGAGTCTATAAGCTGACCCAAGAACCAGAATATTATGTTTCTCTTAAGTTTATATGTACACTCTTTTCTTTCCCCCTTCACTTGCCTCAGAGGTAAAAAATATCCCATATTTATTCATTATCCCCCTTTATTTTTTAAAGATTTTATTTATTTATTTGACAGAGAGATCACAAGTAGGCAGAGAGGCTGGAAGAGGGAGAGGGGCAAACAGGCTCCTTGCTGAGCAGAGAGCCCAGTGCAGGGCTGGATCCAGGACCCTGAGATGATGACGTGATCCAAAGGCAGAGGCTTAACCCACTAAGCCACCCAGGTGCCCCTGTAAAAATAGTTTTATTATATATACCTAAGCAAAAATATATGCATATATATGTACAATACATTGTTTGGTTTTGTTGAATTTCATTCATCTTTAAATTTTGTTTTCATACAAATATACACCACACAACCATATACCAGAATTGATCTATTTTCCTCTGAGTGGACATTTGGAATCTCAAAGCTTTTGCTTTTGAGAACTGTGGTGTAAGAGCTCTTTCATGTCGGTGACTGGTCCACACATGCAAATACTTACCTTGCGTATGTACTTTGGAAAGCACTTGCTGGCCATTGGGTATATAAATGTTTGAATCTACGAGATCTACAACTTTGTAAACTATTTTCATAAAACTGACACATAGTTTTATTCTCTAGTACTTGGTATTGTCAGACTTCTTATTTTTGCTGCATATTTTGAAAAATGATATTGCATTGTGATCTAATATATATCATCAAGATTTTTCATAACGTGGATCAACTTCATCTGTTGACTGGCCAGAAGTGTTGCTTGCATATGAAATACTTATTCCTGACTTTTCCCCCTTTTTTCTATTTTTTTATTGAAGTGTATGCCTTTTACATATTCTAGATGCTGTCACCTTCAGTTATGTGTTGCAAGTATTATCTCCCATTTTGAGGCTTGTCCTGTCCTTTTATTTCGGTGTTTTTTAATTTTAATATGGTCAAATGTATCAATATCTCTATGAATTAAGCCACTTTGCACACAAATATGCACACACATAAGGAAAGGTGATATTTGATGTACATACACACAGACATAATATATACACATATATATAAGTATGTGTGCATATACTTCCAAATATATTTCCATTATTTTCATGATTCTAACTCTAATGATTCCAAAACAAATGTGCGGAATAGGAAATACCAAAGTTTTGTTTTTGTTTTTTTTTAAACATTTATTTGACAGAGACAGATCACAAGTAGATAGAGAGGCAGGCAGAGAGAGAGAGAGAGGGAAGCAGGCTCCCTGCTGAGCAGAGAGCCCTATGTGGGACTTGATCCCAGGACCCCGAGATCATGACCTGAGCCGAAGGCAGCGGCTTAACCCACTGAGCCACCCAGGCACCCAATACCAAAGTTTTTATACACATTGATTGCCAGCTATTTTCTGAATTGAGAATTATTAAAAGAGAAAATGCGTCTTAGTATTCAGCAGTATACTCTACATTTGTTATCTACAAAACTCCAATTTAAAAGAATTGAACTATATGTGTGTGTGTGTACATAACACTCACAGAGAATATTACTCAGCCATAAAAAAATAATGAAATTTTGTCATTTGTGATGATGTAGATGGAGCTAGAGAGTATAATGTGAAGCAAAATAAGTCAGTCAGAGAAAGACGTATACCAAATGATCTCACTCGTGTGGAATTTAAGAAACAAAACAGATGAACATGGCGGGGAGGGGGCGGCGGGGGGGAAGAGGCAAACCAGAAAACAGACTCTTCACTCTAGTGAACAAACTGAGGGTTGCTGGAGGGGCGGTGGGTGGAGGATGGGCTAAGTAGGTGATGGGCATTAAGGAGGGCACTTGAAAAAAAATTTTTTAAGATTTTATTTATTTACTTGACAGACAGAGATCACAAGTAGGCAGAGAAGGAGGCAGAGAGAGGGGGGGAAGCAGGCTCCCTGCCGAGCAGAGAGCCTGATGTGGGGCTTGATCCCAGGACCCTGGGATCATGACCTGAGCTGAAAGCAGAGGCTTTAACCCACTGAGCCACCCAGGAGCCTCAAGGAGGGCAGTGAAATGAGTGCTGGGTGTTGTATGTGATGAATCACTAAATTCTACACCTGAAACTAATAATCCACTATATGTTAACTAACTGGGATTTAAATAAAAACTTGAGAAATAAAGAATCCATACTTTTCTCTTTACCTCTGGCTAAAAAATTATACGTTATACACTGAGAATGTGTATTCTCTCCAGAGACCAAATCTCCTGATACTTATTTCATGTGTATTTATAGGTGGATAACCATGGACAACTCCAAAATGTAGAAACCACTACATAATAATTCTTGATTCATAAAATATATGCTATGGCCTAAAATCATAGGTATGATTGAGTCCTTGCCAAGTACCAGACAGTATTCTAAGCACGACATCACAAGCATTAACACAGTTCACAAAAGCATCCTATGAGGTGGGTACCACTGTGACCATTTCCACATGATAAAACTGATCCACATCAAGAAACTTGCTCCAGTATCCCTAGAGCACAGTGGAACTAGAACCAGAACTAACACTATCAGGACACCTTTGAAAACCAGAGTGCTTATTCAAATGCCCCGGGAAAAGCAGGTGTAAACCAGCAGGGAATGAGGCCAACCAAAGAAATGTGGCCACCTAGCCATGCAGCAGATAGAGAGCAAATCTTCCCAGGATTTTATCATTTGGAGATAGTGGACATAATCGATTTCCTGTGGGTCTTCTCAGCCTTTAACATGTGACAGTTTTCAGTGAGTCCCTTCATCTGCAACCTTGAGCAGTCTTTCACGCATTTAGGTATCAAGGTCAATTCTGAACAAACCCAATACCTAGAGCCTCACCAAAGTGGACCTCAAAAATTCCTTGCTTTGTCTTCTCCAGAAAAGCCCAAGTCTCCACCAGAGAAGTTTTTGTGCTAATCCTGTGTGTGTCAGAAGAATTTGTTGCCACACTGTGCTCTCTTTTAGGTAGAAACAAATATCATGTATCCAAGTCTCCACGTAGTATAGAGGAAGGAAAGAAAATCAGGGTTTCTGAAATACAGCTCAAAAGTGAGAGGGCAAGTGAAGCTAAGACCATGGGACTTCCGAGTCTTTATTTGGCTTTTCTGCCAACTTATGGTCATAAAAGTCGCTGCTTAAAAAAATGCAGGTGGAGAAGAAATCAATGTCAGTCTTCTTAAAGCACCCTGAAAGGCTGGATGCATAAATGGCCATCGTTTATTATTTTTGTGTCAAGATAAATTAATGTAAGCTTTCTCTTATTGAAGAAACCAGTGTGTTGTGTTTTTATGTATATATTTTTTTTAATCTCCTGTATTTTATCATGTTTTGATGCCTTAACAAAAATCCTTCTGGCCAGGGAGAGACTGCCTGCCTCCCCCCCCCCCCTTGGGGCCAGCTAATTCTTCAGAGCTAGCCCAAGGCCCAGCTAGGGCAGGCCTTTGACATGCAAACCAACCAATCCCAGTCCGGAGCCAGACATCCTCTATCTGGCTCCCAGGCCCCCAGCAGCAATAGTTCTCTGCCTTCATTGTCCCAAGGCCAGGTACTGAGCAACTGGAAAACCATCCTTATAGTCCTACACCTGCTAAAACTATTCAAATTAGTCAATTCTAAACCGTTTACCTGCCCTGGCTTGCTTTTTCCACAGAAACCCCAATAAAGGCCAGGGCACAAGGTGTGCCCGCACTCGTGTCTTCTGCTTCCTGACCACCCTTGTGGGTGCCTCTGGTTTCTAGGATGTGGGA
This sequence comes from Meles meles, assembly GCF_922984935.1. NCBI lineage: Eukaryota > Metazoa > Chordata > Mammalia > Carnivora > Mustelidae > Meles > Meles meles. Next base: position 77,166,643 of record NC_060074.1, read on the forward strand.
GTATAGTCAGCTTTGTCTTTCTGAGTCTCTCCTCTGTCTCCTCTTGTGGCTCTCCCTGACCGACCACATCATAAGAGGATACAAAACAGGTCAGAAATTTGGAAATGGAAAAGCTTAAATCTCAAGTGTAAGAGGGGAATCAGTGCAGGCTTCTGGGGTTGGGAGTCGCTTTGCTGCCACCAGCCCCAAATGTGTTTCCTAGACATTTGCTCAGCAGACCGTGAGCAGCTAAACCTGCCCCTAACTCCTTGTCCACATGAATGCCACGGAGGTGGTCTGTGGATGAAGGATGACAACTGTGTGCAGTAAAGAGAGAGGATGGTATTGCCTCAGAGTAACACTTCCTGTTAGGATTGGTCCTAGTTCACGTGCTACTCACTTGTAGAGAAGCATTATCATTGAAAAGGACAACTTGCAAACTTTGTTTTTCTTTTATTTAATAGGTTTCTTGGTTGTGTTTTTTGATTAAATGCTTTATTGACTCAACAGTATTAACCTTGTTGAGTAGAGCAACTGCACGTATGAGAAAAATCAGAACATTATCTTACAATGAGCTATGAGTGATTCTTCAGCATTCCCTTGTTGACTTGGATGCAGAAGCCAGTACATTTGGCTTCAAGATGGACTTCCTTCCTCTTAGCCACATCCAGAAATGCAAGCTCTTTTTTTTTTTTTTTTAAAGATTTTATTTATTTATTTGACAGAGAGAGAGGTCACAAGTAGGCAGAGAGGCAGGCAGAGAGAGAGGAGGAAGCAGGCTCCCTGCGGAGCAGAGAGCCTGATGCGGGGCTCGATCCCAGGACCCTGAGATCATGACCTGAACGGAAGGCAGTGGCTTAATCCACTGAGCCACCCAGGTGCCCCAGAAATGCAAGCTCTTAAATTGAGCCACAGTTAGTCATTTCGGAGGTCTTAGGCTCTTACACGTAAAAGGTTCTTACTAAGCGTTTGTTAAGGGAACAATAGAGTCATCAATTGTTCTTAGCCTATGTGATCTTTATTTTATCATAATATTTTTCTGAACACTGGCATACTTGAAATTCAAATGGGAAAAAGATCCTGGCTTCTCTATTGTAGAATGACAGCTATATGTTGGGTTTATCCTGAAGCTACTTGTTACATACTGGTTGAGTTTTACTAGTAAGTAATAAAATCTATAATGTTAAAGAAATAATCTGCAGAGAAGTACACCTATCCCTGTATCTTCCTTTCAAATGGCGTCGTGACTACTCAGGATAGAATTCCAAAACTTTCATGGTGGTTATGTATTAGAAATTTATTTAATTATTCACTTGAGGTATTGAAGAGATTATTTAGAGACTCTCAGTGGTTTTTTTTAATGCTTTTTTTTTTAACGTGTAGTTCAAATGGAATTTTATGTATTTAATAAAGGCATGTTTTGAAATTTTAAGAGCTGTGCAAGTCAGGCAAAAAGCCACATTTATTAGTTCTAGGAGATCATTGTAAAACCCAGACATAAAATTTATTTCTCAAGACACACAAAAGATAGAACTCCCTATAGCTTTTGTCAGATGTCAAAAAAGTGATATATTGTTCCTCTCTATGAAGTTGCTCCGCCACCAGCAGGTTTTAGTTAACATTATTATGATAGTGAATGACCCTAAAGAGGGCTCCCTCCTTCATTTAAGGCTCCTTCCTAATAACCTACAGCTGTGTGAACACCATCAGCTGTGGGAGTTTCTGATGGGCACATTAAAAGTGTTGGTATGTCACTCCATATGGTTCTTACAGGCTTTCTTTGACGACTCATAATATTCCATCAGTCCAGCTGTCAGTGGCCAATTCCTCAGCTGGGCTGCTGACTTGAACAATGACTCACCAGTCTTTACTTGTCTCTCATTGTTGCTACTAAAAAGCCAGGAGTTCTCTGTTTGCAGTGATAAAATGGAGAGGCAGGCCTTTCAATGTGAAGCAGCCCCGTCTTTGAGTCTTTGAGTAGGACAGTCTTCCCAAACCTCAGTAAACTTTTGTTTTACACCCTAATGTCCACTTGGTTGTGGGGATACGAAGTAATTTGGAGAAGAAATTGTTATTGCTTCAACTGCATGAAAATGTAATCACACATTTGCAAAAGAGGCCCCCAATTGCAGCATTGGGCACAAGTTTTAAAAGTGATCCTTTTTTGTTGGCTTATAATGGAGGTATTTAGCTTTCATACTTGTTTTCTTTTTTTTTTTTTTTTAAGTAGGGAGAGAGGCAGGCAGAGAGAGAGAGAGAGAGGAGGAAGCAGGCTCCCTGCCAAGCAGAGAGCCCGATGCGGGGCTTGATTCCAGGACCCCGGGATCATGACCTGAGCGAAAGGCAGAGGCTTTAACCCACTGAGCCACCCAGGCGCCCCTCATACTTGTTTTCTGAAGAAAAGCAATGAACAACATATTTTACTATAAAACTTTAGAAAGAATTCATGAGATCATTACATCTTTTATTTGAGGAAACAAGGGCATTATTGACAAATAGCTGAAAACCCATAAGTTATATATAAAATTAAACAGAACTTAAAGGGAAGAAAGGATAAATATGCCTAATTCTGTAATGAGGTAAAACTTTTCTTTTTTAATCTTTTCTTTTGGTACTAAATCTTTTTTTTTTCCAAAGATTTTATTTATTTATTTGACAGACAGAGATCACAAGTAGGCAGAGAAGCAGGCAGAGAGAGAGGAGGATGCAGGCTCCCCACTGAGCAGAGAGTCCAATGTGGGGCTCGATCTCCCCACTGAGCAGAGAGTCCGATCAACCCTGAGATCATGACCTGAGCTGAAGGCAGAGGCTTTAACCCACTGAGCCACCCAGGCGCCCCTTGGTACTAAATCTTAATTTAGTCAGTCTTACAGAGTCTTAGCAATTTATTGTTTAAATTGTTAGAGGAAAATTACATGTCGATATTTATAAGTGAACCTCATTTTTGAATTTTAGACATGTGTCTTTTTTTAAAAATTGGCAAATCCTACTATTTTAAGAAGTTTTGTAAAAAGGAAGTAGAATTCTAGATTAGAATGCCTGCCTGTGTATCTTTAGGTTTCTCTTATCTAAAAATTCATTTAATTTCTCTGTTTTTGTTTACCAGCTTTTGTAGCAGGCAGGCAGAACACCACATTTACTCCAGGATGTGAGGAGCATCTTTATAAATGTTTATAAATACTTTTCAGTAGTTCGAAGTCCTGTGCAAGTAAGGCTGAAACAAAAATGAGGAATCATTATTTCTATTTCATCAGGTATTAGTGTCTGTGAAGTATTCCTAACTCTTCAAAATCCATTAAGGCCTATTTTTATAGAAACTCGAAACTAAGGACTCTAAGGAACATTAGTGGAACTTCATTTATCCAAAATTAATGGGCCCAGATGCAACTGGAATTCCACAGAAAGACTATCTTGCATAACACTTCACTCTCTCACAGCCTCTTTGCTTTCATGCTGTCCTCTCATTGCCGAAGGTTCGTTTATACTGTGGTACCCCCTTACTGCTGCCTCTCCCTACTCTGTCTTTCCTCATATACCTCATGTCCTCATCAAGGATAGGGATGACACAGGATTTCTTTCTTTTTTTTTTTAAAGATTTTATTTATTTATTTGACAGACAGAGAGATCACAAGTAGGCAGAGGAGAAAGAAGCAGGCTCTCTGCTGAGCAGAGAGCCCGATGCAGGGCTCGATCCCAGGACCCTGGGATCATGACCTGAGCTGAAGGCAGAGGCTTTAACCCACTGAGTCACCCAGGCGCCCCAACACAGGATTTCTTAAGGGACATTTTTACTATACCTTGCAAACAAATGTCAGTAATTGGGCCCTCAAATATTTTCTTACATGGTGGAAGAAATGTATTAGTCGTTCTTTAAAATGCTCTCTCAAAGTTGGAAAGCAAGTGGGAAAAAGGTATTTTATCACTTATTAAACTGGTTCCTACACTGTTGACTTATTTAAGTATCTTAGAAAACACGATGCTAAGAAATGCCAGAATCAGGATAGAAGAGTAACATTTGAAATGTGATAAATAAGAGGGTTTATTAAATACTGGCAAACAGTACTTAAGTGCAAAATGTAGAGACCATATATATATATGTATATAGAGATCATATATATGTAGAGAGAATATATGTGTGTGTGTGTATGTGTATATATATATGTATATATGGCACAGTAATCTCATTTTTTAAATTTTTTAATCAGGGTTTAGTTATCAGGCCTCTGTGTGGTTTTATTTCATAAAACATTCAAAAATAAGAGAAAAGATGAAAAATGGGAAAACTGTCCAGCACAATAGTTTATTATTTTTTTATATGATAGTATTGGGTCTGTTTTATCTGCAGTTGGAATGAAATTATGGCAAACCCAGTGACCACCTCCCTCCTATCGCCATGTTCCCTAACATGTTCTAATGGAATACTTACAGTAAGGGAATCTCTTACCTCTTTGGATCAGTGAGCTTTGTTATGAAAATGAGGCCCTCTAGAAGAACTGAGGAGATGAACAATAGGGAAACTCCTTTGCAATAAAAAATAAATATGGATTTTGGGAGCTGAGGGAAGCTAGAAATGCAGTCATTGAAAAAATGACTGAGGGTACTGAAACAACTGGACATGAACCTGCTGGAAAATGAGTCCAGACAAAGACCTTATATCCTCCACAGACATTAATTCAAAATGGATGCTAGACCTAAACATAAAATGTGAAACTATAAAATTCCTAAAAGATACTGTAGAAGAAAATCTATACAGCCTCGAGTGTGGTGATGACTTTTTTGGATATAACACCAAAGGCAGGATGCATAAAGGAAGTAATTGATAAACTGGACTTCATTAAAATAAAAATCTTCTCTACAAAAGACAATGTCAGGAGAGTGAAAAGACGGACTGGGAAAAAAAATTTGCGAAAGACACGTCTCATAAAGGACTGGTATCCACAGTACACGAAGAACTCTTAAAACTCAACAGTAAGAATATAAACAATCTGACTAAAAAATGAGCAAGAGACCTGAACAGATAGGTCACTGAAGTTGTACAGACGGCAAATATGCAGACAAACAGGTGTTCAACATCCTATGTCATTAGGGAATTAGAAATTAAAACAACAATGGAATACTACTATATACCTATTAGAATGGCCAAAATTCAAAACACTGACAACACCAAAGACTGGCCAGAATGTGGAGCAAATGGGAACTCTCATTCATTGCTGGTAGGAATGTGAAATGGCATAGCCACTTTGGAAGACAGTTTGGCGGTTTCTTATGAAACTAAACATATTCTTACCATATGATCTAGCAGTTGTGCTCCTTGGTATTTACCTTAATGAACTAAAAACTTATGTCCACACAAAAGCCCATACAGTGATGTTTATAGCAGCTTTATTCATAATGACCCAAATATGGAAGCCACCATGTTGTCCTCTGGGAAGTGAATAGATAAATAAACTGTGATAAACCCAGACAGTGGAATATTCTTAGGTGCTAAGAAGAAATGAGCTATCAAGCCATGAAAAGACATAGAGGAACCTTAAGTTTATATTACATAGTGAAAAAAATCAAACTGAAAAGGCTACATACTGTATGATATCAGCTATATGACATTCTGGAAAAGACAAAACTATGGCAATGGTAAAAATATCAGTGGTTTCCAGGGGTCGGGGGAGGGAAGGACAAATTAGAAGAGCACGGAGGAGTTTTAGGACAGTGAAACTCTTCTGTATGATAATACAGTAGTGGATGCATGTCCTTATGCACTTGTCAGAATCCATAGAATGTGTAACACCAAGAGTGAACCCTAATATAAGTTAGGGATTTGGAGTAGATTTTAACAGACATTCCACTGTGGTGCTGGGTGTGGAAAGTAGAAGGGGTTGTGTGTGTGTGGGAACAGGAATAAAGGAGAACTTTCTGTACTTTCTACTCAATTTTGCTATGGAAGTAAAACTACATTAAAAAATTAAGGACATTTAAATGCCACAGACCTTTTTTTTTGTTTTGTTTTAAGATTTTATTAATGTATTTATTTTAGAGAGAGAGCATGCAAGCAGGGGGAGGGACCTAGGGAAAGGGAGAGAGAGAAAATCTCAAACAAAGTCTGTCCTGAGTGTGGAGCCCAATGTGGGGCTTGGTCTCATGACCCTGAGATCATGACTTGAGTCAATAATCAGGAGTCAGAGCCTTAATGGAGGGAGCCACTGAGGTGCCCCAATGCCGCAGACATTGTAAGAAAGCTGCTCTGTGCATTCTCAGGTTGGTGGTAAACTGGGGGAGAAAAGAGTTTGGGCTTGTGCCAATAGTGAAGTGTGAAAGGGCTCATAAGAAGCATCAGGCCAGGCTGAAGGACCTGTCAGAGAAGCAGCTGCCAGGTGGACGGGATGGTTCAAGAATGAACCAACTCATCTTTCCTCCAGAAAGGTATTAGGGAAGGTAACTGTTAGTTGGAGATTGCATTTGAGGGCTGGGATCATAGTTGGTAGGAAAGCAGACATCTGCTTCCATATCTGTGCAAAGAATCTATTTTGCATTTTGTAATGATTCTTTTGGGGTAGGTTGGAGATAATATACTGATATATGCTGAATGAAACAAGTATTAGGCACATAATAGATACTGTATGAAGTTGTAAGCGAATAAAAAATGTATGAGGCAAACTTGACTGGAAGTGCATAAGGATAGAGTGTTAAATATAAACATTACATGAAAATATTTTATTAATTTTCCTTTTTTTGGGAAAGCACTGTAGCAATTTTATAAGGAGGACATGAAAGTAAGCAGATTTTAAGCTAATACTTATAGATACATGAAAAAAATAATATTAAAAGAAAAAGATTTTTTGTTTGAATTCTAAACTGTGACATAAGGAAATCTCATAGTTCAGTCAACTAGAAGGGAGACAAAATAGTGTCCAGGCATTTCTTAATTGGAAATTTCTTTTTCTCAGCCCAAAAAGAAACTTTCCATCTGTTCCAGCATCTGCTTACTGTGGTTCAAGAATTTCTCCAATTTAACAAGTAGGTGTGACAATTGTGACATCTGGGAATTTTTTCTGAGGATACACAAAAAGAGTTTAGGTGGCTGGTAACTGGTTTCATAAGCTTTTCCTAGACTTTTTTTTTAATGTATACACAGAATTAAAATGGGTGATCACATAGTACTTTTATAGTTCTTTTCTTTTAAAAAAGCTTTAAATTGGTGTATCATTAAAATTTTACTTTTTGTTTTTGTTATTTGTGTGTTTTCACTCATTTATTGCAAGAAGAGCAGAAAAAAGTTTGCCTGATTGCAGGCCAGTAGGATTTGGGAGATATGACTTCCTGGTTTGTTAGTGAGGCTAATCCCCTTGTGGCTTTTGGAAAGTGATACTCAATTTGCCCAATGGTAACAAAGTGCAAATTTAAATATCTGCCCATTCTGAAAATACTAGAATGCTGAAGAAGAAAATATACAAGAAATATTGTTGCTATAGACTGAATGTTTGTGTCCCCCTCATATTTCTACATTGAAACCCTAATGTCCAGTGTGATGTAGTATTAGCAGATGGTGCCTTTGAAGTGTTCTTAAGCCATGAAGGTGGAGCCCTCACGTATGGGATTAGGGCCTTATAAAAGTGGCTCCCACAAATTCAGCCCTTCCTCCATGTGAGGACATCATGAGAAGGCACAGGTTATGAACCAGGAAGCTGGCCTTCACTAGACCACAAGTATGCTGACACCAAGGTCTTGGGCTTCCCAGCCTTAAGAACTGTGAGAAATAATCTTATGATCTAGAAGTTATTCAGTCTCTTGTATTTTGTTATAGCAGCCAGAATGGATTAAGACGACAGTCTGTGGATGCAAGCGAAGACCATTACAATTGGACTTCCTCTATCTCTTAAGCCTTTTTTGGTAACTCTGAATTCTGAAGTTTTATAATTTCTTGCTCTCATTTGAGGGGGGGGGGAACCAACATGATCCTAAAAAGGTTAGAGATTTCGAATTTGGCTTTAATATATAATTTTTTTTTCACCTCTTAAAAATTATTTTTAGGGGCACCTGGGTGGCTCAGTCAGTTAAGCATCTGTCTTTTGCCTGGGTCATGATCTTGGGGTCCTGGGATGGAGCCCTGCATCAGGCTCCCTGCTCAGCGGGGAGTCTGCTTCTCCCTCTCTCTCTGACTCCTCCTCCCAAACCCTGACTCATGCTCTCTCTCTCTCTAATAAATAAATAGATAAAAGTCTTAAAAACATTTTTACTGTTCATGTTAAATTTATTATTTTTGGTTTGTCTTTATAGCTATACAGTGTTTCCAATATTTCACTGTGCTTTTCAACAGGTGTCAGACACCCAGTGAAGCATGAAGTTTTGTGCAATCATTATCTTTCACATCTGAAAATTGAAAAACTGAGAGTGTGACTATTATTGGTATTATGCGCTTAAAGCAAAGGTTGCTTGGCCCTCTGACTGTAATGTATATTCTAGTTCGATCTGAAGTGATTTTGATTTGAAGTGATTTTCTGTAGTCTCCCAGGTCATCCCAATGTGGCTGTCAGGGGTGGCTCCAAGGTGACCTGAGACTTTTGTGTTCCTGGCCACCCAACTGGTGTTCAGACCATGACCAGAACTCTTGAGCCTTTCAGTCACTCAGAGTCATTTGTTTGAACGGAGTCTTTTTTTTTTTTTTTTTTTTTTTTAAAGATTTTATTTATTTATTTGACAGAAATCACAAGTAGGCAGAGAGGCAGGCAGAGAGAGTGAGAGGGAAGCAGGCTCCCCGCCAAGCAGAGAGCCCGATGCGGGACTCGATCCCAGGACCCCGAGATCATGACCCGAGCTGAAGGCAGCGGCCCAAACCACTGAGCCACCCAGGCGCCCCCTGAACGGAGTCTTTTGTAGCCACACTTTCTTCTTTTGATTTGATTGGAATTATGTGAGCGATAGGAATGAGTTGATGTGTGGGAAAGGCTGAAAAAATGGACGAATTCTGATGCAAAGCTGCCTAATGTAATATAAGGTGAATAATAGTTGGCAGTTAATATTTCCTTACTAGGCCAAGGCATAAGTTTTCTTTCATGTATTTCCCCAAAAGCAAAGAATATGAGAGACTTTTAAGTGGTCTCTCATATTTTGTTGACTTGTTAGAATCTTTGCTATTCTGATTTCTTTATCTATATCTATAATTAAGGATTTTAACAGTCAGAAAAGGAGAAAGAAAAAAAAACATATGTATTACCACAAAATATAGGAAGAAATGCTCAACCTAGGTTTAATTAGGACAACAAGACCACAGTGAGCTAACATTTTATAGACAATAGACTGGAAAAAATTAAAAAATTAAAATTAAAAATTAAGTGGTCTTATAATATCAAGTGTTGGTGAGGATGTGGATCAGTTGGATTTCTCATTCATTGCTGTAGGAATATAAATGGAAGATATTTTCTTGTAATCATTATTTCGGACCTCCCTTTGTAAATTAGAGCATTGCATACCATTTGACTCCGCAATTCTACTCCTTGTTCATATACAGTCATATGTACCAGGAAACATGAGCAAATGTTTATGATAGCCCTCCACTGGAAACAATCTAATTGTGGCCCCCAAGTGAATCAATGATAGTGTTGTGAGCCAAGGATAATAATTCTGCACAATGAATTGCATCTAAAATAAAAGACTAAATAAAACCAGAAAGACTACAAGCATCTAAAAAAGCATCTAAAACATAGAATGTATGTAATTACTTGCTGAATAGATGAATGATTAAAGTCATTGATTCAGGGATACTCTGTGACTCTAGGTATTGATGAACATTTAAGAAGACTTTGATGACTAATTTTTCTCTGATGAGACAACAAATATTTATTAAGAGCTTCTTTACCAAATATTTTCTCATCACTTAATGATTCTTTATTACATTAGTTCGTATTTTGCTGTGTAAACTACTAAAATATTATCACCCTGCCCATTTTCTAACTAGAATCAGATTATAAATTTCTAGAGGGCAAGGAGCACATTTCTCAGTTTCCTTTCTCTTTTGTTACAAAACTACATGGCATGTGCCATCGGTAACTGCTTAGGACTTAATGGTGAAACAAAAATCCACTCAGATTTTCCTCCGTTCCACAAATGTCTGTTTTGAAAAAAGACAAACATGGCCAAAGCAGGATCTTTAAACCAGGCTAAGTGCTCTAAGACTTCAAGTGGCTTGATTGATTGATTGATTCATTCATTCATTCATAGTATACAAGTAAGTGGGGTGGGGAGGAGAGAGGAAGAGGGAGAGAGAGAATCTTAAGCAGGCTGGAGCCTGAGGTGGGGCTCGATATCGTGACCCTGTGATCATAACCTGAACCAAAATCAGGAGTCAGATGCTTAACGAACTGAGCCACCCAGGCGCCCCTAAATTGGATACTTTAAAGAAAAGTTAAACAGAAAGAAAAAAGAAAAGCTTAACATATATGGTGAAGTTGTGGCAATTATCTCTGTGTGTAGGAATATGTTTGTTACAAATACAAAGAAAATCTTATGTGGTAATTTTGAGATATAATGAAATTCTTAGCACACAAGGCATCAACGATAGAAAAACACGGTATATCTGATATTCATCCAATTAAAAACATGCTAAACAGTGTGCTGTGCTCATTATCTTGCAAAGAAAAATGGAATCCAGGAAGCTGTTGATATTTCAGTTCTAAGAGGTTATTTTTATTGTTGTTATTTAATCAAGTACTAATCAGGAGAGATGCACTTTATAACAAGAGAGCCAATTTATCTGACTTCAAAACTACCCAGGCAGTTAGCCTTAGATGATTATTCTTAGAAGTGTGTTAGCCCATTTCCAATTAAACTGTACTTCCTGTTGTTATAGTGGTTACAAGAGGCACAAATTGAAAGAGAAAAGGAAAATACACTTCCCCACCCTTTTCCTTCTACCCAGTTCATCACCAATTTAAACCCTCTGATATGCTAACTGGTTCAGGTATCAGAGGAGACTCTTTTGAGAGAAGCAACAAAAATCCCAAACCAAAATAACTCATCCAGAAAGGGAATTTATTGATTCATTAACTGAGTACTCTTTATCTGCTGTGACCAAATTTATTGCTAGTTATATTTCCTCTGGGTTGACTCCATTTTAAAACAGGCTTTTTCGTAGTGGTTCTGTGTCTTGTCTAACAGGAAAGAGAACTACTGTCCTTCAAGAGTAGAGCAAAAACTAGGTTCTTGCAGGTTCATATTGAGCCATCCCTTAATTACTGTGTCCAGGGAAAGAGAATTAGTTTAGTTTTATGATACATGCTTACCTCTTAGCTATGCGAACAGAGGGCATCAGTTGACTGCAAATCCATAGACTGCATGTAGAACAACCTGATATTTGGACAAAAATTTGTGTACTATGTGTACATAGTTACCCAAGGTAACTATGCTAAATGTTGCCATTATCTATTACATTATACTCTTCAAGTTGGTGGTACATTTTCTTATAGCTTAAGAACTATGGGCTATATATTTTCCTGGACATAGAGGTATGAGATATACCCAGCAAGATAGAACAATTTTTTGTTTCTTGGTTGGTGGAAGAAAGTGCTAGCAACTTTTTTGCTAGGTGACTTACAAAGGGTCAATTTGGAGCTGTTTTTCTTATTTCTGAATCAATGTATCAGAATACTTTGTGGCTTGATCAAGTTTTCTCCAAAGAACCTTTGCAGTGCAGGCTTGGGGAAAACTGAAGTAAATTTGCATTGTCAAAGACTTCTCAGGGGGAAATAGAATCTTCCCATTTCAATGGAGACTACCTATCAGAACATCAGATAGATTGAAATGACTTCAAATAAGTTCCCCTGTGTCTCCAAAGGAAGATTTGCCCTGAGAGAAGACAGGTGTTTGACTAGCAAGTAGTAGGAAATCATGAAGCAAGATTTATTCCATAATAGTCTGTGGCTAGAAGATCTCTCTTTCACAATGGGTGCACTGTGAAAACAATGGCCCTTGACTGAAAGGGTAGAAGGAGACCTGGAACTTCAGAAGCCTGTGCATGGTGGACCTCTGCAGCATGTGTGGCATCACTGGCGAGGGTAGAAAGGCTCAAATGATGCACTAGATAAGATCTGTTAAGTGCAACAATTTTGTATGGCAGTGACAACAGAAATGACGATTGTTAGGGCTGGCATGAAACTGGTCAGACAGCTTGAGTGCCTGACTTCTCTCCTCCTCCTCTAGTATTTCTCTTTCCCTCTGTCCCTTCTTCCTTGTCTCCTTCCTTGCCTCCTTCCCTTCCTTTGTTAATTCCGCTAACAACAAGTAGCTGAGAAACAGGGATGACCCCTTTGGGTTACACAAGCATCCACAGTTCTTGACAACTTGCTTAAAGGAAAAGGTTTCAAGAGGTAGCCATTGGATTTCCTTTTAAAATGGTCCTGTGAGGAATTAAGTGATTAATTTGAATATTAAAAATATTTATGATCTTAATTATACCTCAAGCTGGTAATGCAGACCACATTGATTTTTACCAGATTAATTAAAAAAAAAAAAAAAACCGCAAAAACAAGACCCAAAACTTAGTAATTCCTAAGAATTCTGCTACTCCTTCTACTTTCTAGCTTCCAAATCTGGTCAGGCTTAAAATTATCTTTAAATTAATTATTCCCAAAGCATCAAGTGTGGGTGTGGGTTTTAGTAACATAACTAAAGAAAGAGTAAAACAAGTGGAAGAGGGGAGGGCTGTCATAATAAGGGAAAAACTGTACTCTAAGATGGTCGACCAAACCAGGAAGGGAATTCCAGTCCCTGTCTCAGCATCCTTCTGGGTTCTTCTTCTCTACTGTGTTTCCCACGCATGCCAAAAGTAGCAAGTATGTGGAAGTAGAAGGGTATAAATTACCCTCCCTGCTTGTGCTCAGGGCTCAGACCTTTGGAGAACAGTCCCCTCTGAGCCCGCCAGTGTTCAATAAACCTCTAATCCTCCAAAGTCTCCAAGTGCTGGTTGGTTCTTCCGTCAGGATCCAGTCCAGGTCCATGACAGTTGGTCAGCAGAGAAAAATGGGGGCCCAGAGAGTGGAGAGTCAAGCATTGGCACTTCTCATTTATGCAGAGGGAATGCTGCTCATGGAGCTGGCAGACATCTTGGTGGGAGTATCTCCATTCTCAGTCAAGTTTCCTTAGCCAGATACCATTGAGCAATCAAATCAAAGAGTTCCCTTCATTTTCAAATTCCATGTTCATAAAGCAAAGTTACATGTTAGCTCTCCCTAGGGAAATCGTTTACTGAGTAAAGTATATGTTTAACTGGACTCCTTGGTGGCACAGAGGATGGCAGCATTAAACTGAACTTTGATAACACCAAATTCAAAATTAATAGAATGAGCACATTGGAAAATGTAAAAATAAATGAAGACAATATCGTTCTCAGTTCAAACTAAAATGGATGATTGAAGGATGTTAGCTTTCTCACAAAGACTGTCAAAACTACAAAAAGTTTATATTGGACTTTTATTCTTCATTTTTGAGATATTGTCCTGTGAGATGTGGGGTACATACCACAGAACATGAGACTCATGTTTTCTGCCCTGTTCTAATCTGAGGGCTTCAAGAAGTCTTCCTTGGGGAAATAGCCTGTGCCCTGGGATATGGGAACATTAATGGTAGCAGAAGACAGTGGGGAAGATTTCTAAATTGTATCAGTCAGGGTTTTGGATTATAAACAATAGAAGCCAACTGACTATCAGATTAAAAAACAAATCACTGAAAAAACATTGGGCAGGTCGCAGAATCAATTGGGAGACTGGGAAATAGGATTAGAGAACAAGAATCCAAAAAAAAGTTAGACAATGGAAAATAGTCCAGAACACACCATGCTAATTTTTGCTTCAGATGCTGTAACTGGTGCTCTTTGCACCTGATATTTGTGCTGAGCTGTAAATAAGCTGACCGGTACTGTGTCCTTGTTTCATTTCTACAGGTTTCAAAATCTGGCGGGAGCATCTGATTGGCCAAATATGGTAGCCATTTTCTGAGATGGGCTCCTATTGATGATTACTACTTGGTGTTCATCCTTTTGTGTAGTTCCCCTCCCCCACCCCACCCCTATCCCAATATCATATTAGTGTTTATCTCTGTGACCAGTAGAATATAGAAGAAGTAATGTTATGTAATTTATGAGGCCAGATCATAAAAGAAAATGTCATTTCTGCCTTGTTCTCTCTTGAACCACTTGCATCAGAGGAAGCCAGCTGCCATGTTCTGAGGGCACTTACACACTTCTCCTTTTGGAGAAGTATACATGGTGAGGACTAAGGCCTCCTGCCAAAAACAGCACCAACTAGTTGGCCATGTTTGTGAACCATCTTGGAAACGGATCCTCCAGTCACAATTAAGATACAGCTGATGCCTTGATTATAGCTTCATGAGAGATTAAACTGGAATGCCCCAGCTAAGCTACTCCTGAACTCCTGTCCCACAGAAACTGTGTGACATAATAAATGTTTATTTTGTTTTAAATTGCTAAATTTTATGCAAAAACCAGTCACTAATATACATGGCTGATTCTTATCTGGAAGAGAGAGAAGGCATCTCATTTAAGAGATGAGGAAATTAACTCATTTAAAAAGTCTAAATTTTTTTCAAAATCACTTAGTAAATATTTGCATGGGCCTACCATATACCACTCACTGTTATTACCATATACCACTCACAGATATTAACTCATGTCATTCTCCTAGCAACTCTGTGAAGCTTCTATTAGGGACTGAATTGTGTCTCCCCAAAACCAGTTCTGTTGCAGCCCTAGCCTCCAGTGTGACTATATTTGGAGCCCCAAAGAAGTAATTAAGGTTAAATGAGGTCATACATGTGGGGGTCCTAGCACACTATGGTTGATGTCCTTTTAAGAAGAGAAAGAGCCACCAGGGATGTATAAGCACAGAGAAAAATCCATCTGCCAGACAAGGAGGGTAGGCCTCAGGAGGAACCAAACCTACTAACACGTTATTCTTAGACTTCCAACCTACAAATGAAAAAATAGCTTTCTGTTGTGCAAGCTATCCAGTCTGGGATGTCTGCTGGGGCAGTCTTAGCTAATACTAGTCAACACCATAGGTTGGTGTGACTTGGACTATTCTGATTGCTGTTTTGACTGTGCTGTGCATTACACCAATCACCCCCACTTTGTCTTTACTGGTTGAGGTTGTAAGTAAAGAAATTGAAGTAAACAGGGAAGTGACTAGTCCACAGACCTGTTCAGTAAAGGGTTTGTATCCAAAATATATAAAGAGCTTATACAACTCACCATCAAAAAACCAAATAATCCAATTAGAAAATGCACAGATGGCAGGAACAGACATTTCTACAAATTAAACATACAGATGGCTAACAGACTCATGAAAAGGTGCTCAGCATCACTAATCATCAGAGAAATGCAAATCAAAACCACAATGAGGTATCACCGCACACCTGTCAGAATGTCTAAAATCAAAAACACAAGAAACAATAAGTATTGGTGAGGCTGTGGAGAAAAAGGAACCCTCTTGCATGTTGGTGGGAATGCAAACTGGTGCTGCCACTGTGGGAAGTATCCCATAATTATGCTACTGAGTTATTTACCCAAAGAATATGCAAACACTAATTCAGAAAGACATATGTTCCCCTATGTTTATTGAAGCACTATTTACAATAGCCAAATTATGGAAGCAGCCTAAGTATCCATTTATGAATGGATAAAGAAGTATATGTATATATATGATGGAGTATTACTCAGCCATAAAAAAGAATAAAGTCCTACCATTTACAACAACATGGATGGATCTAGAGAGTATAATGCTAATAAGTAAAATAAGTGAGAGAAAGACAAATACCATGTGATTTCACTCATATGAAATTTAAGAAACATACAAAAAGAGACTAACCAAAGAACACTTTTTAAGTATAGAGAACAAACTGTTGGTTACCATAGGGGAGGTGGGTGGGGGATACATGAAATAGGAGAAGGGGATTAAGAGTATATGGATCATGATGACCCCTGGGTAAAGTACAGCATTGCTGAATCACTAGATTATACACCTGAAACTAATATAACCTGTACTAGAATTTAAATTGTTTTGGTCTTTATTAGAACAGAATAAAAGATCCATTCTGAATTTTCTGGACTATTTGAAAAATGTCATTTATGACTAAATGTTTGCCTGGAATACACTGAACGGTAAATAAGTTCTGACTGTCACTGTTTCCTTCTCCTTCACCCTCTCAAACTTCCAAATGCCTGCAGCAACATCTGATTGGCTGAGCCTTGATCATGGACCCAACACCTTTCTGCTGGTTAAATGCAGGTCATTTTCTTAGCTGTGTGGCAGGAAACTCTCATGTCATAACTTAGATGGAGAAAGAATCCCCAGTACTCTTTTGTGTTAACCCAAATGTAGTTCAAGATATTCTCAGTCCTTGCCTTGTACTAAGACACTCAGAACTTGCTTGGTTTTTCAGAACATACCTATTTTTTTCATACATTTGTGAGGTATTAATATTTTACTAAAACCTCTGTACAGAGGGCAGGATTCCCTTTGCCCAGAGTCTAGCAGAACCTTCATATGATTGGTTTACATCCTCAAAGTTCCTCTCCTTGCCATTAGTCTCAACTGCCATTTTATCCCCTTCTCTTCCCTTCCATAGACCTTAAAAATTCCCTCTGCTGTCCTGATCATTTTCGTTCCAGGCAGACTCTACTCAGCAAGACAAATGTCCTGTCTCAATTGGAGCAGCAACTACTATTGCAGACTCCACTGCCTGTAGTTAACACTGGTGTGGGAAGATTTGTGTAAAGAAAGAAGGAGTAGAGGAAGCCATTGATGGGCTGGGACTGCCTGGCTTGCTTTAAAGATGCTCAGATTTAATGAAAAGCGTATACACACTGTGAAACCACAAAGACACCTGTGCTAGCTAAAGAAAATATTTCTGTAAGCTGTGTTTAGTTGGTTTGCTGCTCCTTCTTCAGTGTCCTCACCTACCTTAAGTGACTTTTCCCAAAATATTCATCCCAGTAACAGGAAGCTGAGATAGCAGTGTCTAATGACTTGTAGAAGTGATGAGAGTGTTGGATAAATCACCAGTGAAGTCATGGCTTGTAGATAGAATAACTGGAGAATGCATACTGAAATCACAAGAGTTAAATTTCAGCTCAAATCTGAAAACCAACTGTCTATTTTATAATTTCACTGACAGCCTGGATCCTTATCCTGCACTTACTTTGCTACGTGTCATTTTCTACTCTAGGACAATGTTCGAGGCTCTAACCCAGTGCCAGCTGATGGAGAGGCTTAAATTAAAAGCAGAGCTACACATGCAAATTGGTAAGGACCTGGCATTTTGGCAATTTTCTTCCTTTGCCAATTAGAACATTGCCCTTGTTTGAGCCACTTCAGGGCCAAAATATATGTTTCACATATATGTGAAACAAAGTAATCAAATCTTGGTGGGAGATGGTATGGATTAACCGATTCTGTTTAGTCCCGTCCGTGTCGTCCTCCCCACCCCCTCCACCCCCCCCCTACCCCGCCAAGTAGTAGATTTTCAGTGAGAGATTTTGTAGCAGCTCTGTGTGTGGTATTTTCAGAGAATGCTGTAACTGAATAAAGTATTAATGCACTTAAAGCTAAACACTGATGATGTGTAATGAACAATCTGCTAAATGCTAATATAATTTATCCTTTTTAAAATTTATAAACATGACATATTGTATGCACTTAGTGCTAATCTATTTTAGGCATTCATTTGGTTTGACCTATGACCATAATACATTATGTTCCTTGAGATATTTATCTTGTCATTTGGAAACAAGATTACAATTAATGCGACACACATGACTTTAAATTACTACCTCAACTAGAGATGTGAGTAATGAATTAACCACAGCTTTGAACCCTCTGCTTATAATTTAAATTACCAGCCCTTAGCTGATGCCTCATTGTAATCCATTAAACAAGTCACAAAATCAAAGAACCACATCTAGTTTTTGATACTAGACTTAGCAATATTTTTCCATTCAGTTTACCTACGCTAATGTATTCAAATTCGTACAAGGAAAATAATTGTAAAAAAGAGATTTACTAATGATCTTAATATTAGAATAAAATCATAGCCAGAGTATTTCTAAACTAGATGTACAAAAACATTATCCCTTTTTCCTGTATTATTTTAAGGAGGAAAAAATGGTATTGGGAAAAGCTCATCCCAAGGATTTAGTGCATAAAACATTTTTCAGGAGAGGGCTCCATAAGAAAAAGTCCAATTTGTATGTTTTCTATACCTCCTTCTCAGCATTGACTTTGTCAGACTGTAAGTTCTGTTTGGAAGCACACTAAATATTTGTTGAACAGTGTCTGTGGTGATAAATGACAACCATTTATTATGGATAATTGTAGATTAAATTTTGCCCACTATCTTCCATTTGCTGTGACTGGATGGATACTTTAAGAATAACTAACAGATATTGTTGTATTAGTTTCAGGTGGACAAGGTAGTGATTTGGTATTTGTGTACCTTACAAAATGGTCACCACAGTGGGGCTAGTTACCATCTGTCACCATACAAAGTTGATATAATATTATTGACCATGTTCCTTATGCTGTACATCATATTGCTATGTCTTTTATTTTATAGCTGGGAGATTGTACCTCTTAATACCTTTTACCTATTTCATCCATCCCTATCTCCCCTCCTCTTAATAAATTATTTAAGTCTTACTGTATGCCAGGCACTATACTAAATCATATTTTATGTATAAATTCATGCTTTTTGTGTTAACTCGTATACATATATAACATATATACTTACATGTAACATATGCTTAATAAATATTATATACATATATAATTTAATATAGGTAAAATATCTTTCCAACAAAATACTAAGGGTCTCAAGAGTAGAGACTGTCTTAAGCCTTTTTATTATTTTCCCCCAGATGCCGGGCAAAATGTTATCACACAATTGTCACTCAATAAAGACTTGGTGAATTAAGATGTTCCTTTGGAACTTCACATTTTATAGTGCACTGCAAGGCAAATAGTTCCACAGGGTGACTAGAACTACAGATAACCCAAAGCAGTGGCAAAATAGTAATCATCTGAGAAGCGTAGCTTTCTCTATGATATATTAAAATGCTGTAGATTAACTAGATTGAAACCATCAACAAGTGAAATTCCTGGTATTAGGCTTGAGTGTTGGGTTAATAAACTTCTCTGCAATTATAGTCTAACTGAAGAGCCCAGAGTAGTATGTATGAACACAAGAACTATTAAGTACTGAATCATTTGCTACTATCTAAAACATGAGTTCAGATAGGAAGGTATTAGAAAGGGAACAAAATAACTGGGTAATTCCTCAGCTACACAGGTGTTTGGATCAACTGGATGGGGCGTGAATCTGGACTCTGCTACTTTTTTACTGTGAATCTTGAGGCAGATGACCTAACCGCTCTGAGCTTTTTGCATCTCTACCTCCCTGCAAAGGTGATAGATAACATTATGTATGTTAAACACCTAGAACATTACCATACACATGCTAAACAGTCCTTTGGATTAATCAAAGGTTTCAAGGTAAAATGATACTTTACTTAAATCTGAAAGAATGCGGGCAAAGGAAGAACAGAAGCAAGAGAAGGCAAGAATGAGAACAGTACATGTTAGCAAGAGTCACGGAGTCTTTTATTTTTATTTTTTTAAGATTTTATTTATTTATTTGACAAACAGAGATCACAAGGAGGCAGAGAGGCAGGCAGAGAGAGAAGAAAGGAAGCAGGCTCCTTGCCGAGCAGAGAGCCTGAGCCAGGACCCCGGGATCAAGACCTCAGCCGAAGGCGCAGGCTTTAACCCACTGAGCCACCCAGGTGCCCCTCAGGGAGTCTTTTAAAATGGAGTGGAAGTAGTTAGCAGCAAGAGAAGCATGAAAATTTTTTCAGTAAAATAAGTTGGGAGCCTCCTAGAGGTGTTTAGGTGGGAATGACACGCAGATAGAGACTCCACTCCTCAACTGGTCTATTCTCTGCCTGTAGTATCAGAACGTATGTTGTGGATGGCACATGGTCGTACCTGAATACTCCTTTATCTTTCCTTTTCTTCCCCAGAACTTGGCATGTTGTCTTGTATTATGAGAAATAATACCTGCCTGTATTTTTTATATAAATTACTAAGTTTGCATGCTGACAGTCCCTCTTTGCTTTTTGTTGGGTAGGTCTACAAAAGAGAATAAGTATATACATATTAAAGATGACCAATAAGGGCTTAGGCATCTTAGACTTAAAGCTCTATGAAAGTCTAATATGAATAGTATTTAATACAGAGTATACCTTTGTAAATGCCCTCCCTCACGGTGCCAAATTCTTTGATATGACTCACAGTATCTTAAGATAGTACTCTAACATGTTTTAATAATAAAATTAATTATAGTGAATATTGACTTGGAATATCTATATCAAAGCTTTTCCTTAATTTTTTTAAAATAAGAAATTTACATTTTTTGGCAATTTGCATTTTAGTTTATTGAACTTATTGTAAAGTTTCACAAATAAAGGCCATTGATAACTTCATCTATAGAATGACTAAATATAATACATTGTAGAAAAGAAAATAAGACATTTTCCAAAATACCAAAATACTTATTTTAAGTGAAATTAATCTGTTAGCTGCCTGCTAGATAGCTCGGTTTTCCATTTCCCAAAGAGGTGGGAATAATTTGTTTTGATTGAACTCAACGATTGTATTCCAAGAAAAATGTCTTTGAAAAAATAGTTATTTTTTGTCCTTTAGAAATAGCTATTTGAGGAGTTTATAGGATTTTCCTAGGTGTCTGATTGAAGCTGTCGGATTCTTATGTAGATTTTCCCCAACATACAGCATTTGGTTTGCAGAATGGTGGCTCACAGGAAAATGGCTGCCTAACAGAGGCAGAAGTATAATTATGATATCATTAGAAATATTTAAATATAAATAACATTCTATATTTGTCCTTGTCACTTGTCTAGGTTTTGACAGGAGGAGCTGGTTTTGATGGGATTCCTGTGGCCCCATAGATTTTATCCTGTTATCCAATTTTCCGCTGCACTGATCTCCTTCTGTCAAACTGACTGCCAGCCAGCCTTACATTTTCCCGAGAGGAGGAGCAAAGCTTTGTATTATAGTGGACAGAAGAAGGAGAACAAAAAACTGAATTTTTACCCCCAAGTACTATAGTCGCTCTTTCTAATGGAAAATTCCACCATCTGAGGGGTTGGGAGGAAAGAGGGTTAGGGGACAGGGAAGATGTCACCTTTTCATTCAGTTGTGCAAGATAATGTTGCAAAGCTGACTGGACACCAAGCTGAGCAGCATACAGATCAGCAGAGTTTTCCAGGATGCTCAGAGTCACAAGAGTGGCTGAGAAGCTGCCAAAACTGTTTTGTGCTGAGTATTCCCTCGCATTTCAAATATTGGTTTGCTATTGTGTAAAATGAAAGCATACTTATGAGTCACAGTGCAAGGATAAAGAATTGGGGCATTTTTCCCTCCATGTGAAGATGTTGCAGTGGATGGTGTTTTATTTTGAGGTTTTCCATTGACATTAGCTCATGATTCGGGGACTATAGCAGAGATTAGACAGATTAGAAAAACGAGTGGATTTGACAGAATGTTAAACAATAGGGAAAAGTGAGAAGTGGGGTGAGGTAGCAAGGACAGTCCCCAATTAAAAGCCTTCAAAATACCAAATTGCAAAAACCAAACCAAACTGAGTAGTCTTGATGCCACACCTATTTTTTTTTTCTAAAGATTTTTATTTATTTATTTGGCAGACAAAGATCACAAGTAGTCAG
Organism: Meles meles; assembly: GCF_922984935.1. Taxonomy (NCBI): domain Eukaryota; kingdom Metazoa; phylum Chordata; class Mammalia; order Carnivora; family Mustelidae; genus Meles; species Meles meles. The sequence continues at coordinate 77,188,421 of NC_060074.1, forward strand.
AGAGGCAGGCAGAGAGAGAGAGAGGGAAGCAGGCTCCCCGCTGAGCAGAGAGCCTGACACGGGGCTCGATCCCAGGACCCTGAGACCACGACCTGAGCGGAAGGCAGAGGCTTTAACCCACTGAGCCACCCAGGCACCCCAGCCACGCCTATTTTTAAGCTCAGCGTGGCCCATGGCATTTTGGGTACAATCTCTGGATTAAAGAAAGAATGGTCCTATGGGCTTTCCAAGTGATGCTTTCAGTGATACTGAAAGGACAGGTTTTTAGAACTATGATCACTAATTGTTTAGATCAAGACCTTATCAAGTCTCAGAAACTGTACTTATCCTTTATTTGTAAAACTTAAGACTTAACAATAATCTTTGAAAAACTGATTGGTTACATGCATATAAAGGCATAAAGTTCATCAAATATTTTCCTTCTTATTTACATTATAAGGAAAATGTTTGTGTTTCTATTAGAATCTTGGGACTATAGCTAGCATCATGTGGGGCAGTTTCTATAGCTCTAAGTACAAATGCGTTATACAGAATGGAAAATGTTGAACTGGGGCGCCTGGGTGGCTCGGTTGGTTAAGTGTCTACCTTGGGCTCATGTCATGATCCCAGCATCCCAGGATCAAGCACCACATTGGGCTCCCTGCTCAACAGGGAGCCTGCTTCTTTCTCTCCCTTTGTGCCTACCCCCAACTTGTGCTCATTCTATCTTGCTCTCTCTCAAACAAATAAAATCTTAAAAAAAAAAAAAAAGTTGAACTGTAAAAGAAAACAGTTTATTATAAGAAATTCTCATGTCAGCCATTAAAATGTAAAGTTCCATTCTGAATTTAATGAATGCCTTGCTGAATAGGTATGATATCCTCTCAAGGGCATGGATAGTTAAGATAGTGGGAACGAACGTGAAAGAAATTCATCCATCTTACTTTTCTAGGGAGTCTGTTCTTTAAAATGGAGGTTGTACAACCCTATGGATTAGGGATATTTGTTTTTACCCTCAGTCACATAGCAAATGAAAAAAAAAAACTAATTTACCTTCTGATATCAAAGGAAGTTGTGATGCCTATCAGAGTTCTGGAGCTTTGGGGAATTAATTCTTGAGTATTTGCCAGTTTGATACAGGAATCAGATCATTTAAATCCATTGTATCCTGCTTGTGGGTACAAATACATTATTCATGACTATGCCTTGAAACACTGAGCACATTAAGTAAAATTAAATTCTTACAGTAATTTAGAGTCTTAGGTGGGTCCAGTGTGTATGAACTGATGTTTTGAAAAGAGTTCAACACCTGAAACCCCACCTAATTTGCTTTTTGACTCACGTTAATGTATCTAGTCACTCATGTACCATCTCTTCCCTCTGTCTTAAGAGACATGGTTATGAGACAAATTAAGAAAAAAGGAAGTTGTGGTTAATAACAGTATTTTAGTGTCCACACTAACTTTGAACAAAGCTAAACTCATGTAAGTTAGTATATCTGTAGTAGAAGAAGCTGAACATCCAACTATTGAAAAACATTATAATTTCCGTTGTTGTCAAATCTACATACCTTAGCTCCTGAAATTCTGTTCTATTTTAGTATTAAAGTTAACTTGCGTATATTCTGCTCTTTCATTATAAAGTATTCTGCTCACTAAGCATCTGTAATTCATTAAAAACTATAACACATTTACCAGGTGAATAAGATTAATCAAACCATTAGGTAGGTAGGTACGCAACCAGATTGAATTGGCTGGTTATCTAGTTGAGATTACACTGAAAGCATGTATATAAATAGAAAACAACAAAAAACTAAACATATAAAATCACCAGAAACTACTTCCATGTGTGTGGGTGTATTTTTTAATAGAGCAGAGGCCATGGAAGATCCCCTGAAGATCTCCTGGCTTCATGTTTGTGCCCTGCGTGTATCATTACACTCTTTAGTCTGCACCATTTTTTAATTTATGGCTTCCCATGGTATTTTTTTAAAATTTAATTGAATTTAATTTAACTTGTGTGTGTGTGTTCCAGCATTCATTGTTTATGCACCACACCCAGTGCTCCATGCAACATGTGCCCTCCATAATACCCACCACCTGGCTCAAGCAGTCCCCCATCCCTCTCCCCTCCAAAACCCTGTTTGTTTCTCAGAGTCCACAGTCTTTCATGGTTTGTCTCCCCCTCCAATTTCCCCCAATTCACTTCTCCTCCCCATCTCCCAGTGTCCTCTGTGTTATTCCTTATTGCTCAGAAGTGTTCTGGGGTGCAGCTTGCCTGGATCGTGGTTGATACATTCAGCTACGCATCCCCTCAACCACCTCTCACCAAAATGACTAGGAGGAGGAACACCCAACAGAGGAAAAATTCAGAGACTGTGCCCTTTCCATCAGAACTATTGGATATGGGGGCGCCTGGGTGGCTCAGTGGGTTAAGCCGCTGCCTTCGGCTCGGGTCGTGATCTCGGGGTCCTGGGATCGAGTCCCGCATCGGGCTCTCTGCTCAGGCGGGAGCCTGCTTCCCTCTCTCTCTCTGCCTGCCTCTCTATCTGCTTGTGATCTCTCTCTGTCAAATAAATAAATAAAATCTTTAAAAAAAAAAAAAAGAACTATTGGATATGGACATAAACAGTATGTTGGAAAGGGAATTCATGGTAACAGTTATCCAAGCAATGGCTAGGTTGGAGAAAGCCATTGGTGACAAAGTGGACTCTCTAAGGGCAGAAGTAAAAGCCGCCTGGGAGGGAGTTAGAAATGCTGTCAATGAGATCCAAAGTAATCTAGATACTCTAACAGCTAGGGTAACTGAGACAGAAGATAGAATTAGTGATCTAAAGGACAAACTGATGGAGAAAAAGGATCAGGAGGAGGCCTGGGAAAATAGCTTAGAAGCCATGAACATTTATTTAGGGAAATAAATGACACCATGAAACGCTCCAACGTCAGAATTATTGGGATCCCTGAAGGGGAGGAGAAAGAAAGAAGACTAGAAGATACAGTTGAACAAATTCTCAATGAAAATTTTCTGATGGTATTTTAATGGTGTCTTTTTTTGCAGGCCCATATGGAGGACATTGATTTTGTTGTTCCAATAACAGTATGAGATATGTTTGTGGTTGCATTTGGGGCTAAAAGAAACTCATTACAGCTTCCTGTTCTTCCGTATGTTGCTGAAAATGTTATTGTTGGTCAGGTCTGGAGATACCTTCTGTATTGTTAATATTTCTTTTAGATTTTCACATCACATTTTGTACATGTAGCGAAATTTGTTGCAATGGTTGGATTTAAAATAATCAGGACTCTCTCTACCAAAGACAGAAAAACAATCAAATTAACCTTTGGAGTGAGCAATTCTTCCAGATTTCTAAGGAAATTCTGTGTGTGCAGTTCTCTTTATGTACTAAGGAATATAGATGAATGGAGCACTTAGCTAGTCTCAAGGTTAAAATTCTAAATGAATCAATCTCAAATTGTAAAGGAAGAAAGTGGGAAATATTTAATGAAAAATTCTAATTCTCTAAAGCCTCATTGCCTAAAACGTGGCCTGCTGACAAGCAGCTTCAGCCTCACCTGAAATGAGTGACTGAAATGGTGAGGCTTAGACTTTACCATGTAGATCAGAATGTGTATGTTAACAATATCCCAGGGATGTGTGTACAACATTCAGGTCCCAGAAAACCAGAGTTGGTTTCTATGTAGTCACTACAGTAATTCAAAATTTGGACTTCTTGGTGATGTTTTCAGAAAGCATTAAGGTTTATGGAGGTACACTGCTTTGTAAATATAGCACGAATTATTTCTGTTTCAATCTGCAACACAAACAAATTTACCTCTCCAGTATGGCTGGTTTAATTTTTAATTACTGTTGGAAGCTTAAAGTTAGATAAGCTTAGAACACAAAATACAAAATGAAATGAAACCCCAAAGGTCACATTTGAAAAGCCAAAATACCTACAAACATGCTGTAAAATGTCCATGTGTTTTTAAGTGCATAAACCTTTAAAATCATGCCTTTTTTTTTTTTTTTTTTTTAGTATTGAGTTATTAACAGAATAGTTACTTTTGACTTATTTGAGTGTAAAAATGCCACTGGGGGAGGAAACATATATTCTTCTCTTCTCCACATTCAAAACTGGCTGAATGAACTAAACTCAAACTTATTAGAATAATTCACCTTCAGGCTGAGCCTTTCTTATTACAGGGGCAACCCTAGTTCAGTTGACGGGAATTTGTCAACACCTGTAAGCATAGGCTTTAATAAGGCCATTTCCCCCTTTATCATCATGCCCAAGAATTATAGGTGATCACTGATATTTGCCCTCTTGTTTGGATGCCTCTTGATCTGATGGTAAAGTGTTTGTTTTCTTGGATATTCTCATTTTTCCCTTCCTCTCCTCTGGACTTTCTTCCTTTTCTCTCTTTCTTTCTCTCTCTCAGTCAAGTATTTGAGTGCCTCTTTGTTTCAGTCTATAAAAAAATTCAAAAGGAACAGAAGACATGGCTCTCATCTTAGAATCTTCTAAGTTTCTAATATTATGAGATAAAACACCATCTTAACAGCACCTTAGTGTTTTTCTTGTTGTCATCATATAGTCAGGGCCAGTTACTTCTATTTTTTACTCTAGTTTCTTTTTCTTTCTTCCACAGCACTCGTGTTTCTTTGTAAGTATATCGGTTACTACGGAAACATCACTCTTCTGGGTGTGGTGAGCACCACAATTTATGTATGATTCTCACAATTTGAGTCCGTGAAACCAAGATCACATAACACTCTTCTATTACACTTCATGCTTTGTGTCTATATATACTTGACTTTGATGGAGATGGCATCCTCCTGTAAAATAGTTTTTACTTGGTTTCAGTACATTTGAAGTTTTAATTTAGGCATACTTAGCAAAAAGAAAAAAAAACATGTTAACCACAAACATTTGTATTAAGCAAAAATTCTTTTTTTTTTTTAACATCTTGCAAAAATTAACAAGATATAGTAGAGGCGTGCTGATGTAGTCCTTGAATAGGGGAGTAGCATCTGATCCTGTAACAAAACTTACCAAATGCCATAAACTTTGAAAAAAAATCAAGACAAATTAATATAAACCATTAAAAAAATTGTTTAAAGTGTACATTTCACATCTATGGTATGTGGCATATAGAGTAAAGGGGAAGAATTTTTTTTCCCCTCATCTTATGTCCCAAAGTGAATGGTTCCAATTCAGGTTTCGGTTGTGGGGCCCATGAATTATCAATAGACAATTTAACAATAGAAGAGTTTATTATGCCAGTGAGAGAACTCAGTAGTGAGTAACTAGCAGAATAATCAGAGGTAAGTATTCATATATCCGTGTGTGACGTGTGTGTGTGCGTGGGGCATGGGGGTCTTCAGTGTGAAAGTATGGAAGGTTCTTTGGGGCAGCCTCCTTCCTGAAAGGAGGCTGGAATCTGCCCTATAAGGGGGGTTGTGGTAACTATATTTACAGGAGGCTCTACTTTTATAAGCTAAGGAAAATTCTGATAAGATTTCTTCATGATGATCCCTTCAACGACCTTTCCAAACTTTCTTAGTGTACTCGTGTTTAAAAAGTTATATTTAGCTTTTGTAATATGCATGAATCCTCATTCAATTCAAATGTAGAAAATGTGTCTTAGGATATACTTAGAAAGTATGTCTCTATCTTAAAAAAGGAATGTGAGATTTAGCCTCTATGCTCTCCTATGAAATATTAGAACTAATCTGAGTGGTTAGCGTAGCCTGTTTCAGTTATCACATAATTAATTGTACATCATATAGCCATTGAGCGAATGTGCCACGTTCTTCACCTCACAAAAGATACTTTAAAAAGGGAAGCGTGGGCTCCTGGATGGCTCAGTCATTAAGCATCTGCCTTCAGCTCAGGTCATGATGCCAGAGTCCTGGGATCGAGGCCCACATCAGGCTCCCTGCGCAGCGGGAAGCCTGCTTCTCCCTCTCCCACTCCCCCTGCTTGTGTTCCCTCTCTCTCTGTCAAATAAATAAATAAAATCTTAAAAAAAAAAAAAAGGAAACTTAAAGAATGATCAGGGAATCATGAACACAAATGGAAAAATGGGCAATGGTAGAAGCATTTGTGTTTGGCTTCCATCTACCAGCTCCAAGTTCCACTGGATTTTTGGATTGTGCTCCCAGTCAATGTTTTCTTCTTGAGTCTTTGATTTCTGGCTTCTTTTCCTGATCCCTTAACTGTCTTACATGCCCATCTTTCTTCCATTACACTGAAGCTTCTCAAGCTTCCCTACTCATGAAGCTTCCCTACTCATCTCTTCTCTCCTGTATATTGTGCCTGGTCCATTGTAGGTAAACTACATTTTGCCCCAAATATTTGAGGAACCAAATTTTTATTTGTCCTGCCCCAAATCACCAGTGATGGGGAAGTTTAAGGATTGGTGGATACTTTGGATCCTGAAATTATTCCTTTTGGATGATTGATTCTCTGCTTAGGCCCATCATCTGGAATGTAGGCCAAGGGTATTCCTCCTTTACTTGTTCCTTTCCCATACATGGGTGTATTACCCCAGAAAAGCTGTGAGGTACAGATAACTGCCTCACTAAAAGGAATTCAGGGACACTGGGGAAGGTGTAGATATTATAACATCTTTTTCCAGTTGGTTTCTCCTTAGAACAACTACTACTGATTTTTTTTTTTTTAAAAAATCACCATTGCAACTGTAATTACAAACTATTACAAGCATTCACCATTTACCAAGCACTGTGCCTGGCAGCTGGTTTATATTTCTTGCTTATTTCTTCCTACAGCCCTAAAAAAGGGAAGATAGTGTCTCCATTTTACATTCAAGAAAACCAAAGCTCAGAGAAGCTAAATCACTTGACCAAATTTACATGGCTCTGTAGAAAAACATTCCAAAGCCAGCTGCCCCAACACCACAGTTGAGGGGGATGACACCCCCTGCTGCCCTATATAGCAGCACAGGCAGATTGTTCTACCGTCATCGGAGAACTAGTACAGTTGGGAACACAAAGTAGGTTTTGATTGGTTGTTTCGTGTTCGTACCCAGCATATGCATGGCTGAGGAATTTATAACACAGAGAATGGACTCACATGTAAGCCTCATTATTATTATTTTAAAATCTTCAATCACAATTTGCTTTTTAAAGTCAAGTCTTTGGGAGAGTAAGTTGAATTACCTATAATTTCACCTTTCATATTGAGATTGGCTCTCAAGAAGTGTTCAATTATTAGACTAGTATAACTTTGGGGGGACTTCAAACAATCTAGATCAAAGTAATACATAGACATACCCATGTCTGTAGTTTTCCTGAGGAAGAGGGTCATCCACACTGAGATATAAAAGTGTTAAATAATTAAAATAAGGCATGTAAAAATGATGATTCTAATGACTATTTTCCTTTGGAGGTACTATGCCTTTATCTGTCAGCCTGGCTTTCCTACCTTATTTACAACATGCTTTTGCGTTTGGAAAATTTGAGACTGGTAACATTATCTAGAAGGAGATAGAAACTGCAGAATGTGTTCCACTGTTATTAGTGCCACTGGTCAGTGCCCTCTGGTGACAGGAGCAGCCGAGGGGACTGACACCTTCTTTGTGGATCAGCCTTAGTGTCAGAGGCAGCAGGAATGGAGGGCTCCGGACTCCTGGGGAGCAGGGCCCACGTTGTGCTGCAGAAGATCCCTAAATAGCTTCCATCCTTGGATAGAAGCACCTAGGTCCAAAACAGGATTTTGTGGACATTTTCTTTGAACAAAACTATTGCTTTCAGTCAGGCAACATACAGTGTTTTATTAAAACATGTATCTTTATTTTTATTTTTTTTAAGATTTTATTTATTTATTTGACAGAGATCACAAATAGGCAGAGAGGCAGGCAGAGGGAGAGAGGGGAAGCAGGCTTCCTGCTGAGCAGAGAGCCTGATGCAGGGCTCGATCCCAGGACCCTGGGATCATGACCTGAGCTGAAGGCAGAGGCTTTAACCCACTGAGCCACCCAGGTACCCCAAAACATGTATCTTTAAAGTAACCCATTTTATCTAAGCGTTGCTTAAATTGTAGATTTCTAGAGACTTTTAATGTGAGTAAGTTGACAGCAGAGTGAAGACAATGCTAACACAAGTTCGGTATTTGGAAAATGAAAGAAAATTGGAATGATTTGAAAGTAATTTTTGAAATGTTTATGTTTAAGAAAAACAGAACATCAGTTTCAAATACATATTTCTTTTTATTCAAGTTTTATTTAGGACTTGGTCAATAGCTATTTCAATGATTTGTGACTAGTTTTTTGTTTTGTTTTTTTTTAAGATTTTATTGATTTATTTGAGAGTGAGTGAACACAGAGTTGGGGGCGGGAAGGGGCAGAGGGAGAGGGAGAAGCAGACTGTCCCTTGAGCAGGGAGCCCAACATGGGGCTTAATCCCAGGACCCTGGCCTCATGACCTGAGCCAAAGGCAAACATTTAACCTACTGAATCACCTAGGTGCCCCTTGTGACTAGGTTTTGTTTTTTTTTTTAATATATGCAATTTAAAAAGTGAGTGACTTATGGGAAGATTACAACCAAATATGCTTATTCTCTTCTCCTTTGTTGATATCCATTACTGATTCTTTATTATACTTCTTAGTATCAGTTATTACCCATGTAACTGGCATGTTTATATAATGCAATAATTGTTCAATTCTCCAGGATCCTGTATCTATACATTTCTAGGAGTTAATCAAGATTAAACACTTTTCCTTTCTCCCTCCCTTTCTCTCTCCCTTTTTTCCCTCCCTCCTTTCCTCCCTCTTTTTCTTTCTCTCCCTTCCTTCCTTCCTTCCTTCTAAAATAAAGTTACCTTTCTTGTAGGATTAACATTCTGAAAAACACTCAAGTGTTTTCCATTGATAAGAAATGAAGACCAGCATTTCATCTGAAACCATTATCAAATCATTATCAACCATTACATTACTTGATAATGTAGTTAAGACATTAAGATAATGTCTTAACTTGGACATACCAAGTTATCCTTATTCTCTATCAAGGAGGATCACTAGAAAGAGGGAGAGAGCGTGTGTTTGGCTTCCTCTCACCACCTCTTTAACACAAGCTTCCTCTACAAGCCTGGCTACAGGGCCTGAAACTGGCTTCTCCGCTGAGAGGGACAGAAAATCTTTTATTCCCAAACATGAGCCTTTGTCTTTTATTCCACTATGATTGCTTCATTCTATGGAGTCTAGAAAGTTTTCTGGGGTTCCAAAAGAGCCTTTAAAATATGCAGATTCTCTTGAGATGGCTTCGTTATCATTGCCTCTTTAATAGGATCAGTTAATAGTAACAGAGAGTAAAATGGCACTTAAAACAGGCATAATGAATGGGAGGGTCCCTGAAGAGTTGAAAAGTTCTAAGGAATGAGGGCTGATTTGGATAATTCTACGTTGTGTATCAGTCAGCACTTTCTAGGCAGAATTGACTCCATCTGTAACAGGGTTTGACTGTTGAGGAGTATATTTGAAAATGTATTGGACATAATCTTATAGAAAGCACCTGACGTGGAACTGATGTCATAGTTAGATAGGGAGCTTTTAGGGCCCTACCTGGCTCAGTCACAGGATGCAGACTGGCCCAGACAGGGAGAAGCTGTGGTGAGCTGGCACTCTGCAATTCAAGCCAATCCTGGAGGAGCAGATTGCTGGAGGCTGCCCCGAGCCCACTCCCTGTGGCTGTGCGAGGGGGTGAGGGCAGTGCGTCTCCGAGTGTTCAAGAAGTCCAGTTCTGTGATGCCTTATTCACTCCCTTGTCTCTCTAACTGGTTGAGTATTAACTTAGTGAGTTTCCTTACCACCTTACCCTATTGGTTTCTTTCCCCACAGTGCTAGAGCTTATAGCCACTACCACCTGAGTGTTGCGTAGAGATGAAGAGTAGGGTCTTTGCCTCCACCGCCTACCAGCTCTTTCACCAGGACTAGGTTTCTTAACCTCATTAACCCTCAGCAGCCCCATGAGTGAGTCAGTGGATGATTAAATGAGGAATGCATATATGAATTCACTGGCTCAGTATCTGGCAGAGTATATGTGCCCAATGTTAGTTATTAGTAGTAATAATGTTTTTGTTGTCATTATTCTCTACCCTCACTTGATCTGGAATTGAGAGGTTGAGACATTTTCCAGAGTCACCGGTCAATATTAGAAGAAGAAACCAACTCAGAAATCTATCTGCCTATTAAGCATCATGGTAGCAGAACAAAAAGTAAGTTAAAATAATTAAATAAGTGCAAGGCAAGGGGTGAGAGAAAACACCATCTGCCAGCTCTCCGTGAGTCATTTAGGAGTGAGTTGGAAGATAATGAAGGCTATTGCATTCTGGTCATGGATGGGTCCTTATGCTTGGCTGGTGCTATCGCCTTTCTCTGAATAAAAATAGCCCATGCATCCTTTACTGCAGCTCGGTAAACACAGATGATGTGAATAAAAATAAAAGGATGCCCAACAAAATCTTTGGGGAGATTTGCTGCAATTTATTTTGCTTCTTAGTAAACCCATGAATTTCGGTATAATCAACAGTTTAATCTGAACAGCAAGGCATTCATTTTTTGGCTGTTTATAGTGAGTTTTATACTACTTCCTAGCAGCACTGATCATCTGAAATGCTCATTAGAGCCATGAAACCATCTTCTCTAAAGCAATGTGGTGGGATGAGTGCGACACTGCACATGTCACAAACAAAGGCTCAAATTTGGATTCGGCCACCCACTACCTGTGAGGACGGTTGGTGTTCCCTAAGGCATGGTTTCTCTTCAACCAAAAGGTGATGCTAATCGATCTTGTAGTGTTTAAGTGAGATCGAATGAGAGATGAATAAATGTTCTTTTTAAAATGCTTTGGAAATACTGTTTTATCATGATCATTTATGGGAAGCTACTTTTGAAGGGCAGTTTCACAATTTGATTTTTTGAGACTCAACTGACTACCAGTTCCTAGCCATGCAACATTGCTTGAATTGAAGGGATTGAGGGGAAGAACTTGAATTTTCGTGGCTCATTTTTCTTTTCCACAAAATGGGAATGATAATATACTGACCTCATCAAGTAGTTCTGAGGATGCAATGAGGTGATCTAGATCAGATGCTCGGAGTACAGGGCCTGGCACAGAGGGCTTACTTGGCTGCTACTCTTCTGATTTAATATGAGAGTCCCATTTAATATGGGAGTCATTTGTTTGTGTGTGGCACTGTTAAAGCAGTACTTTTTTGGGCAATTCTGGAATGGTTTACTAATATTTTCATTCTGATTCTGGAGTTATGTAGTGGACACCAGTTAACTTGGAGTTGGTATTCCAGAGAGATTATATTAATAGAAAAATAGAAGATAAGGAAGAGGCCTTTGGAAAGGGGAGAATAGAGAGTGGATCTAGGTTTTGGTTTGTTTTTTAAAATATTTCTGTCTCCCATGGATTCTGTTTTTTGTTTTGTTTTGCTTTTTAAAAGCACAGATCCTAAGAGGTATATAATATAAGGGAAAATCCACAGGCGGGGAGGTCTAGAGCCTGAGTTTATAGACGTGCCTCTGTCATGAACACATGTCTATGGACATTGAAGAAAAAAATTTCACATTGCTGGCACCAAAAAAGATGGGTCAGCAAGATCAGTGCTTCTTAAGCGTGGCCACACATACAAATCACCGGGAGTGCTTTTGAAAAATAATGTATCTGTCTACATCAGGTCAGTCGAAGTGTAATCTCTCTGGGAAAGAACCAGTCCCTCACCAGGTGTCTGGGATACACAGCGAGGCTCACTGACCACTGAACTGGGTCATCAGTGGGTCTCCGACTCTGAAACCTTGTGCATCTGTACATTTTTCTGTGCTGTCGTCACGTCCAGAAAGAGTGCTTCTTAAACTCGAAACAGAGCAGTAGCTGGGGAAGTTTAAGGAATTTGATTTCAGCTATTAGCTTCTGGAAAAGAGCAAGCTATTTTCTAAGCCTCAGTGTAAACTATAAAGGTCTCTCCTTATGAAGAGATGGGGTCACTGTATGTCACCTGTATAGGCTCCCTACTGGATTCAGCTACCTTTTCAGTTTACCTGTTCTTTGTGTGGAAAGTTGTACCATTGGAGAAGTTTGATTCCAGTTCAAGCAGAGACTTCATACAACATTTAAAAATCACATGTAAGGCCTCACCTCTGCGTATGGGCGATAAGAAAAGAAAGAAAAAAAAAAAAGGAAGACCGTTTCCAGAGAGGGATTTTCTCACTCACTGATCTCAGCACAGACCGTCAGCCTGGAAAGAACATTTTTGTAATAGAAATATTCAGTGAGGGGCGCCTGGGTGGCTCAGTGGATTAAGCCGCTGCCTTCGGCTCGGGTCATGATCTCAGGGTCCTGGGATTGAGCCCTGCATCGGGCTCTCTGCTCCGCAGGGAGTCTGCTTCCTCCTCTCTCTGCCTGCCTCTCTGCCTACTTGTGATCTCTCTGTCAAATAAATAAATAAAATATTAAAAAAAAATACTCAGTGTAAAGGCACCAGTGATTTCCATTTATATCCTTAAAACGATAGAGGGAACATATGGCTTAGATTAGGAAAGTGAGAGTTAGCTATGAGGGTGCATTTGCAGGAGACATTAATTAGGACTGAGAGTACCTCAAGTACTTGGGAAACAAATTTGTTTAATAAGCTTTGTGGTTTGCAGATGCCTTTCCCTCTTCCTCCCCCATGATTCCAAGTGAAGCGGTTTTATCTGTTCAGAGCTAAGCACACTTGAGAAGCCACGTGAGTTTTGTGCTTCATCCCGTTCATGTTTGGAAGCAAGTTGACAGGACCTTCGCTGGAGTGAGATCCCTCTTACCACCGTGTACACCAGAGTGAGGACATCGTCATGCTAATTCAGGATCTTATTTTCAGGGCTTTGCCTTTCAGGAGCCCTCCATTCATTGGACTCCTACAACCGAATGCTGATGTGCCGTCTGTTCCTAGAGAGGCCCTGCCCTGGGGTGCGCTTGTGTGGAGGACCCTGCACGAGTCCTGTCTTATGTTTGCCTCAGCTCCTGCTGCTTCCTTTGATCAGTGGCTGATGAAATATCTCCTGAGCTTTGTGGAGTGGATGAAGGCCATGTGTCTGGGCTAAAGTATTTGGAACTTGTTTTTTGGCATTGTCATAATGTTAATATTCTTTGGGAAGCTTTAAAACATGAGCACCAGGCCTTAGTGCTGGTGCATGGAATTCTCTGGTGAATACTGGCTGGGCCAGCTGACATATGGGCTATGTTGAATCCTCAGAAGCATATACTGTATCACTTTCTTAAGCTAGGAGGGCTGTGATGACTGTCTCTGGACAAATAAACATTTCCTGTGAGGTCCCTACTAGCTTAATTGCTAGCGTCAAGTTTTAAAATCCTTGCTACCCAAAGTGAACTCATTTTAATAAAATAAAAATTTGGGGCTGTTTTATTGGTGCTTGTTGGAGAACACAAAGATCAAACGGGAATTGAGGAAGAGCTTGTTCTCTCATTGAGGCAACATTTGTGAGGTAAAATAGGAAGGTGAGGTATGTGCCAGTAGACCAGGGTAATTGATTAAGACTGAAGATTCTGGAACGAGACTTCAGGCTTTGAGTCCTAGCTCTGCTGCTTTCTTGCTTTATATCTTGGGCTAGTAAAGCAGATAAACTCTGTGTATCTCTGTTTCCTTATCTATAAAATGGGGATAATGACAGACTGAATGAATTAATGCTCACAAAGCAGTTAGTTTTGGCACATCAGAAGTACTTAATAAATGCAACTGTCCATTGGATGGAGGCCCATGCTGGTAGTCGTGTTAATTTCAAGTGAATGTCTGCCTTCAGAACTAGTTTGAGTCTATGGGCTTAATCTGTGAATCTCTTTCTTTCCTGAGGCTGATGCTAAATGGTTTTCTGATGCTAGATATGGATGTGAAACTCAAATACCTACCTGTCCCTGTTTATAGAATATAGATTAATTCAGTGCTGCTTATAGCTATGTTGGGAGAAAAAAATAAGACAATTTTTGTAAACACTTTCCATTCCCCTGGGATGGTGTACAGCAGGGCCAGAAAATGATTTGTATATTAACTCAACTTATTAATCAAAATTTTTCTAAAATAATAACATCAATGCTATGATATAAGATACTTTCTAATCAACATTATTTTTAGCATCTAGATTCCTGAATTATGATAATATGTAATATTATTGAAATATAACTGATTCCCACATTGTGTCCACTAACATTCAATTTTGGTCATTCATTATTACAAACAAAACAAAAATTCATTTGTTTTCTTATTTCTAAATTACCCCACCTAGTTCCAAAAAGGATTTAAGACCAGTGAAAAGCACTCGTTGCATGTGTTCGAAAAATAGGAGTTAGTTTTATCATCTGTTGCTTTCAATATTAATACTCAATGGAAAGAAGTCAGTGATATTTTTCTTTTCAGTTTCATCTGAACACATCTTTGCTGCATGTGTCATTCATTAAATCCAACAGAAACTGGGTAAGAAACTGTTTCCTAAGAAACAGAGACTTGTTAGAAAGCTTGGGATTAAATAGCCATGTTCTTTATTTTTAGATTATGAACTAACTATAAATTGACAGAAAGGGGTCATGTTATCATAGTCTTTGACATGTCATGGGACATTTCAAATGGGGTCTTTCTGACCCCACCCAATCTTCAGTTCCTCTAATGTGTTTGTGGTTACTCTTCTCATAGTTCAGTAGCTGGGATCCTCAGATAAGAGATGAATGTGTGTGTGGGGCAGGGGGTGAGGGAGTTATTTCCCTTCACACATACCAGGATGTTAGTACATGTTGGTGATGGTCTATGTTTCTTTCCTACAGAACATAAATTTGAGGACAATCAAGGGAGCACAGGAAACCTGAATCATAGTGTTACCATCCAACTAACTGTGGGAATTCAGGCCACTTTGTTTTCTTCAAACCCTTTTCTTCATCTGTTAAGTGAAGAGGATGAGCTGGTTCTAAACTCTCCTTTCTAACTATTGTACAATGATTGTAAGATGCTGGGAATCAGCATAATTGTAGATCCTATAGCAGTTGTTTTACAGTTTGAGTGGATAATTCTTTAAAATTGTGTTTATTTTATTCTTATAACATAAAACCAAAATTTGGAGATTTTAATATATCAGGTATCTGACACAGGTATAACCAAAGCTTTTCACTCTGTTTTGTATCAGTTTAGTGTCCTAGTCTTATTAACATCTGCCCCTTGACTTCTGTCTTACTCTTGGGGGTAGGTGCATTTATGTACTTATTTGTTTTTTGCGTAAGATGGGAACATATGATTGATTGAGAAGGAATATATTCTTGTCAGGCAACTTGCTAAAAATTAATATGGATTAGTTCAAGAAATTTTTATTCAGTAATCTAGTAAATAGGACAAAATAATGCATAACACATGGGCCTTACCTCAAAGAAGATTATTCCAGGGGGATACAGAAAAGTAAGTGGATAATTATAAAACTGCATGATGCAAGTGATGACTGGAGAATGTATAGAGTGCAAAATGAGCATAGGTGGGCAGCTGATCCAACCCAGGGACATCACTGAGGACATCCCAAAAGACATGACATGTGAGTGGATGACTGGAGTTACGCAGAATATGGGACTGTTTCCGACAGAGTAAAGCAGCATGTGCAGGAGCCTAGAGATGAGAGAGAACCGTAAATGTCCAGGAACTGAAAGTAATTTATATTATGTATCTTGGGGGGGGAGAAATAAGGGGAGCAGCAGGGAGAGATGAAGCTGCAAATGAACACAGAGAATTTGAGTTTGATCCTGAGGGTAAATTGGAGGGTTTCCACAAGGGAGTGACATACAATATTAACATTAAAAAACAAACGAAACAGGGGCGCCTCGATGGCTCAGTCAGTTAAGCATCTGCCTTCCGCTCAGGGCATCATCCTGGGGTCCTGGGATTGAGCCCCCAATAGCGGGGAGCCCACTTCTCCCTCTGCCTCTGCTGCTCATGTTCTCTTACTCTCTCAAATACGTAAAATCTTAAAGCAAAACAAAACAAAACCAAAATGAAACACTGATTGCAGTGTGGAAAATGATTTTGGATTTGGAGTGGGGCAGAACCAGAGGCAAGGAGGTCAGAATGCCATACCGAGATAAGTTAGGGTAGAGGCAATGGTGGCAGAACCTAGGAGGAAGGCACTAAGGAAGAAGAAAAGGATCAAGTCAGGGAATATTAAGAAGATAAGATCAGTAGAATTTGATGATTGGTCATTTAAAAAATAGTCATTGGATTTCTGTGTCTGAATGTTCTGGAGTAGCTGGAGTTAGATACACCTGCTAGTTGTAAATGACTACGAAAGTGGGACAAAATGAATACAATTGTATCTGCAGGTGTCACATAGCAGCTCAGTTCTGGGCTATAGTGCTTGGGAAAGGGGAACGCATGAGGTCAACTCTAGACTCACACAGTTCCTCTCGAAGGCCATTGTCCAGACTGTCATGCTGGGGGAGAGAACTCAAGTGGAGAGCGTCAGTTTTGCCGAATGAAGGATGTGTTGGCGGCTGTTCCGTTGGCTGATATTTGGGTTTAGGACATCAAATATGGGAGACTGGGAGGGAAGAAACTCAAGAAATTTGAGTGGAAGTTCTTCTCAGGTTCTTCATCAACTCCTGGACTATACACATGTGGGTCAAAATTCCAAAAGGTCTGGAAGAGAGCTAAGGAGACATTTCAGTGCAGGATGTACTGAAGTGGAGGCCTACCCAGAGTGAACATACCCTGGTGAAACCCCTAGACACTTAACTGGACCCTAGGAAGCACACAGTAGGAGTGAGTATTATGTCTTCAGAGTGAAAGTAAAACGAGAATAGACTAACAAAGCCTAAAACCAGGTCTCAACAGGATAAGATACGCCTGCAGTAACGTAACTGCCATGACAAAACTCAACCATGTGGAGAAAAAGACAAATCATGCAGAGCCTCTCATGTATATTGTCCACAAGGTTGAGCATTCAGTAAAAAATTATGATACATTCAAAGGGATAGGAAAAACACCTGATAATCAAGTGTTAAAACAAAAGTGAAACAGAAGTTAGGCTGACAGGAAGTTTATAGAGTTTACGACATGCAGATACTACTCCAGCTGCATGCGAGACCAAATCAGAGAATTTATGTCATAGCACAGACCATAGACAAGATGGATCAGTAAAATACTTAGTATGTTAGATGATGCAAAATGCTTTGGAGAAAAAGAAAGCATGGAAAGGAGATAGGGAGTATTGAGAGGGTGGAATTTATGTTGGGAGCCAGGGAAACAATGTGTTGGGTTGATTGAAAGGGATATTAAAAGATGACAATCATGTTTTGAGCTTGTGCTTTTATATTGCCTTGGGATGGACAACACAAGAGGAGGAGCGGGATTATTTGTCAGAAGATGGTATTTTGGGAATGTTTCATGTGAAATGTTGGTGAGGCTTTAATTGGACACATGAATTTGGAGAGCAGAAGATGTCTATTCCAGAGATGTGAATTTGGAATTGATCAGCATGCGATAAAAACTATGACTAACAGATAGTGTAAAGTGAGAAGGGAAAAACCATGAAATACTTCAGGATTTAACATATAGACATGACCAAAAGAGAGGCGGCAAGTTCAGGCAAAGAAAGACGGGGCCCTGCGCAGAGGCCACTTCCAAAGATGACTCGGTGAATTGAAACTATTCCCCGGACACATTTTGAGAAGAGAAAGCTGAGAATGGCAGGGCCACATTAAGGAGAGTGACACATCAGTGTCACCCCCCAGAAGAGTAGATTGCCCCTTCTAGGACACTGGATTAAATGTGGGATGCGGACTGCGCTGACATCCATGAAAATCTCAGACCCTGCTAGGTCCACCGTTGTGTCCTGTGTTGTCACAACTGGAAATATAAGCTCTTGGTTGGTATCTCTAGGGACACCCTTCAGTTCAGAGTGCCTGCCCTCCACGACCCCCAGCCCCAGCCTCGGGCAAAGACTAGGATAAAAGGAGTCTTGGGCAGATCCTTGGAACCTTTGTTGGGACACCAGGCTTCTGTGAATGGGGGGGCAATGAACCTTACCCAGGGACAGGTCCCCCTGTGTCCGACACACACGTGTGGAAGAAGGAAATGGTATGGCCCTTCAGGTGTGCTGTAGGGCCCGGCGAGCTAAGAGAGACCTGAGCTCCAGGCTGCAGTCAGCTAGTGGACATTCCCATGAACCATGTAAATAGTCTCCCTTTCTTTCTATGCATCGAGCAGAGCAGAGGAAGGCAGCAGGGTCTTCTAGAACCCAGTTGCCCTTTTTCCCAGTGCAACTGATGTTAGCCCCAGTTGCCGGGTGCTGATTTGTATTGGAGACGGAACCCTCCTTGGGGTTCTGAGTGGTCACTGTGGCCCAGAGGACACTGGTGATCAGAGGCAAAGCATGGAGGCCCTTCAGAGACATGGAGGGCCAGCTGATGGCCACCAAAAGGTCTCTCCAGTCAGTCCTGGGAAGCTCTCCTGGACTGCTCTCCTGGTGATATGCAAATGTGTGACACGTGCCAGGAGTCTCTGGGTGTCAACTGGGAGGTCCTGGTGTGCACTGTGATGGTAGTGTTCATAGTAACTAGTCAACATGGTTTAATGAGAAGAGGGGCTGCTCAGGAGTTATGTGCCCAGGGTGATGTGTCTGAGAAAAGCGTGGAGAAGATGGGACCAGAGAAGCAAGACCGTGAAACTCTCATGTCACCTGTGGGCAGGCCAGTCCTCTCGCATTATAAACACTCGCTCTGACCACTCTGAATGGAAATCCCAGCTGGTCTTCAGTGGAGCACATGGTGCAATGGCTTAAGGAAGGTCAGGGAGGCCAGTCTGCTAACCTTTCCCAGGTGAAAGCTTGTCTTGGGAGCATCATGGAGAACCTTCTGGGAGGAAGACAACAGATAGCTCTAATGACAGCCCTGATATGCAGGGACATCCAGACCCACTGGTCCAAGAAAACACCAGTTAATTGCAGGTGTAGAATACAGGCAAAGGCAGAGGAGAAAGGAAGGCAGGTGCTCCAGAATCCAGGAGGGCAGCAGGCCACCAGCAAGGACAGAGGGCAACTCCAGACCATGGGCCAGACCATGCTGAAGATGCTGCATGTGCTAGAGCTCATGAGATGTCACACACAGAGTGGGGGCTCAGAAGGAGAGGGGAGCAGGAAGGAAGAGACTGGTGATGGCCCTGTCCGCCTGGCCACAGTCCCTCAGAAGGGCACCACCGACCACGGTGACTTCAATGTGCCCTTGGACAGCTCCGACGCAGAGATAGAAGAGCTGTCCAGGGAACTGATGGAGGAAAATCAGAGGACTGTGGTGCTCACAGGACGAATAACGCATCTCCAAGTTCAGGAAGTGTTTCTGTATATCAAAAATGCCCAGCTGGGAGGTGAGATTCAGAAGCTCCCATTGAAGCTCCAAATACAGCCTGAGGTTTGTGAAGAGCATGTCCTGTAACTGGAGAGGAAGTGGGCTGAGGAGGAAACACACCACATGGAAATGGAGAAGCAGCTTCCCAAGGCAGGCAGGAGCAGGATGCTATCCATCATATCCGCAGCCTTAGGAAGACAGCTGAGGACGTAGCAGAGAACCAACCTCTCTCACGATGAGGAGGTCCTTCTGTGGAGGAGGGAGGTCAGAAGAGCCAGATGGCCACTCTGTAGGCAGAGCTCCAGGAGCTGAGGAGAGAAAGCCACAGCCTTAGGCAGAGGTCACATCGGGTCAAGGGTCCAGTCTGTCCCACAGGGTCCTCGTGCACCTGCTGCTCCTCCTGCCACCCTCGAGGGCCAGGGGCTCCCCTGCATCCCGGTGCCCCAGGAGAGGCACAGGTGCACTTGCTGGGCTCCAGGGCTTGGGGTCACCTACAGGTCTGACTAAGCTTCCCAGTAGCCAGGCCCAGGGCATAATATAGCTCCTGTGCTTCCCCCCAAAGCTATGGCCATTGAGAGAGAGGAAGAAGCAGGCTCCCTGCTGAGCAGAGAGCCCAATGTGGGGCTCGATCCTAGGACCCTGGGATCATGACCCAAGCCAAAGGCAGAGGCTTTAACCCTGTTATTTAGTGGATGCTACATAGTTCTCTGTGAAGTTCCTTCTACCAGATGAGTGTGAGATGGTATTTTTCAATAATTGTTTATTAAACATAAAGTAAAATAAAATACAGATATGATGGGGCACCTGGGTGGCTCAGTGGGTTAAAGCCTCTGCCTTCGGCTCAGGTCATGATCCCAGCGTCCTGGGATCTAGCCCCACATCGGGCTCTCTGCTCAGCAGAGAGCCTGCTTCCTTCTCTCTCTCTCTGCCTGCCTCTCTGCCTACTTGTGATCTCTGTCTGTCAAATAAATAAATAAATAAATCTTAAGAAAACAGATATGAGACATAAAAGTGTATCAGTGAAACTGAGAAATAACTGGATAGATGGGATAATCTAGTAGACTATATTTTCCCAGAAGTCAAATGTTTTTCCAGGAGGAAGTGGTCAGCGATACCAGACACTGACAAATCAAACTGTTTTCTTGGATTTAGAGACGAAGAAGTGGATAAAAATTGATGAGAATTATGATTAAAATATGAGACAGGATTCAGAGGACATTGAGATAAGGAGAAAATAAGAGCTAAACTTGTTAGGATATAAACAACTGTGAATCTGGCTTTAAGGGCACTGGTTGAAGAGGATTGTCAGGTTCTGGGAGAGAGAAGAGTGTTTGTGTGTGTGTGTGTGTGTGTGTGTGAAGAATGAAAGACTTAAACACATTTAAGTGTACTTATTCTTTTTGAAGGACTACTTAACTATGCAGTGTAGATTGGAAAAAGATGAGAGCATGATGATGTCTAGATTAGGTACATGGTATTTTAATTTCTAGGATGATTCTCTAGTGACACTCTTGAGTCACAGAGGAAAATTTTAAGTCTTGTTCCACAGTTACTCAAGTGATATTAATGTCAAATCTTGCACACAAGAACTTCTAGCTTTATCTCGGATTTTCTCTCATTTAACTAGTTATAAGTAGTTTTTTATTCAAAATATTTAAAAAGATACAAACTTTATGGCTATTTTTCTTTAGTTATTTAACATTGGCTGAAGTGAAATTTTAGTTTAGCTCAATTTATTTATATCTGAAATTAAACTAAAAACATTGCTGCGATCACTATTTGTGAGATTGGAATCTCAAAATTAATTTTAAGTGGCTGTGTCTTTTGTTATGTGCATAGTTAAAATCTCTTTTGTGTGCACATATTTGTCTTTGAACAGAATCCCTTAAAATGTTTTTCATGATCTTTAACTACTGAGCCCGAATTACAATCACTGATATTTAGTTAGTAATTGAATATTTCCAAAGCTTTTAAAGATTTTATGCTAATGGAATTTCTTCTATTAATGGATGTTTATGTATAATGTGTACGTACTTTTAGAAGTCCATTATCTTCATTCTTCAAGTTCAAATAAAAAATACTAATTCAAGATGGTCCTGATTAAACTTCCAGGAATAAAGTGATAACAAGTCCTAATATTTCTGAGAACTTGTGCCACAGTACCTCCGCAAAAAAAGCAATTTTGAAGGACATTTTTATGTCAGTGGAAATGAATTGTGATAAAAACATACTCATTGAATGTATTAAAATTGAGTGTATTAAAATGGGCTTACCACTTTAATACATTTAATACAATAGATACCAATACTAAAAACTGATGATAATTACAGAAAGATTTACTAATAGAGATGCATATTTTCCTAAGACCTTTTGGATAGCACTAAATCGCCATGCTCTTAGGAAATTAAATGTCTAATTTTCATACAAGAACTAGGTCTGATAAAGGAAATAAAGAGTAAGTCACTTTACCTGCCATTGGGAAGGTATTTTACACATGGTCTGCTGGATTATAATTTCCCCTTCCTGTTTGGAATGGAGGATCTAAGCTTTATATCTTTGTATACCAGTTTCCATGGGTCCCTGCTTTTTCCTGGAGTTTTGTGGTAAGACACATTAAAGAAAATTTACAGCTCTTTACAACTCTTCTCTGTACATAAAAGTGACTAATGAATCCCCTTTGGTGTTGGTGTGCCCAAGAGAATGAGTATACCAACGAGTCATCCAGTCAGGCATCATCAGTAATAAAGGTACCAGAAACTTGTTCTTATAATTTAAAGGTAAACTTGATTTCAGTTTAAAGACTGCTCCTGATCTAATTGTGGCCTTGCTTATGATGGCTAATTTTATGTATCAACTTGACTGGGCCGTGATGCCCAGATGTTAGGTCAAACATTATTCTGAATGTTTATGTGAAGATGCTTTTATGGATGAGATTGCCAGTTAAATCTGTGGACGTTGAGTAAAGCACTCTCCATAAATGGATGAGTTATAGCCAGTCAGCTGAAGGCCTTACTAGAATAAAGATTGACCTCCCAGGGCAAGAAGCGATTCTACCAGTAGACTACCTGTTGACTCAATTTGCAATCCTTCCCTTCATCTCCAGCCTGCTCATGAGATTTTGGGCTTGCTAAGCCTACACAATCAGGTGAACCAGTTCCTTAAAATAAATCCCTCTAGGGGCGCCTGGGTGGCTCAGTGGGTTAAGCCGCTGCCTTCAGCTCGGGTCATGATCTCGGGATACTGGGATCGAGTCCCGCATCGGGCTCTCTGCCAAGCGGGGAGCCTGCTTCCCTCTCTCTCTCTCTCTGCCTGCCTCTCTGTCTACTTGTGATCTCTCTCTGTCAAATAAATAAATAAAATCTTTAAAAATAAATAAATAAATAAATAAATCTCTCTATATGCATACATCCTGTTGGTTCTCTTTCTCTGCACAACCCTGGCCCATTACATAATCTCAAATTAATATAATGTCTGGCACATGAGAAGAACCTAAAATTATTGAATGAATGGATTAATTAATGACTAAAAATATGTACCAGGAATTTTATTTGAAAAAAATGGTTCAATATTAAATCAATATTGAAGGGGATAAAGAATGATTCTTAACACCTTTGAATCCAAAATGAATTGAAACTAAGATGCATCCTTTCTTGTACATTGTTAAACTTGGCTTTAAAAAGAAGTACCAGTTTAGGAGACAAAAGATCTGCATTCTAGTCTTGGCATTGCTTATCATTAGCTTTGTGACCCTTGATCTCTCTAGGTCTCCAGTTGTTTCTCCAATTGTAAAATGACAGATGTAAGTTAGTTGATTTTTCAAGTTCCTTTGGTTTTAAAATGTCTTCATTTTGTAATTTCCTCTGACGGACCCTGCTACCATGGTTATTCTGAGTGTATCACTAAGTTCTATGGATTCCACCAACCAGCTGGCAATGCAGTGGTATTATAGGGCACATCAAGTCCTAAGAGTTACATGGTCAAGGAAGAAAAAAGAGTACTTTCATTGAATCCACTATGGTGTTTCCTCTCCCCAGTAGGGACTGCAGAGAAAACTTGGAGACAACAGAAGTTCATTGCATTTACAGTTGATAGATGAATATTAAAATCCCTCTCACATTTTTTTTTTTTTTGAGAGTAAAGGAAAGAAGGCCACATCACTAAATTGTATCATGAATAAAAGTTCTCTCATTGACATTCATTGCCTTGCCTGCACAGGAACTTGGTTATTTGCCAGCAACTTAATGTCTTGAGAAAGTGATAGGTCATTTTGCAAGCCAGCATTTAATAGTATTATCTAACAAATCTGATTTAATCTTTTCATTTTGTTGCCAGTTTGAGAGGACAACACCAACTCCAAATAATAAAACTTTAATGACCTGAACAATATTTTGTTTCATCTCCAAACACATTTCTTTTATAGAAAATTCTATGAATTTTCTGTCAGACACATTGAAGGGAGACAATCATCTGAGCTGTAAAAGAAAAGATCATTGCAACTGTGAATCTTGTCAAAGGACAAATGAAAATGTGTTCATGTTGGAGAAGGCATAAGTTACAAAGTGCGTGCTTTCATTAAATATCATAGGAAAAATATCAGCAAGATCAACATTAACTGAAATTTCAGGGGTTTTTTCTTCTCCCTGAAATAAAGTTGCTTTTTTGTTGTTGAAAGCTCAATCCTTGATATCAGAAAATACAGACAAAACATTTCAAGTAGTGAGAATCCTACGCACCCAACAATAGCTGTGCATAATGCACTGGTATTTATATTTTCCAAGGTTTTTTTATACACACCTCTCCCCCTTCCCAACTCACAAACACAAATCTGCACATAAACCAGATGTGTTTAAGACTGCCTAGTCTGTGAATTCAAACTGAGGCCATGTCTCCTCTAATGTTAGAATTATGAACTTCCAATCCTCCATAGGCCTATAGTTAAAGAACACTTGTCTTTCCTTGTGTCTTAATGTTTTATGGGATTGGCCAAGAATTCCAGTGTTTTTTACTCAAGGTGGAGGAGTCCTCTCATGCATCTCACCTTGATGCAGAACCTGGCCAACCCCTGGCATGCCCCATTCACCTCCCTATGCTTACTCCACACAACATTTCCTTGGTGTACTGGAGAAGGAGGCACCTTGCCTGGGTGCTAAGTTCAGTTATGGACATGCCTCTCCCAAACTGGTAAGCCCCAGAGGATTATTTTTTTCTTCTTCTTCTTCTCAAGGTACAGTTCTAGGTACTCAAGGGACTGAATCATGCATTAGTGTTACCCTATTGGCAAAACCAAGTCTTTTCTGATGTTCTCGGTCAAGTTTGAGAGAAGACTCTAGGTCCAGATCTGCTGGCTATAGCTTCCTAGGTTTTTTTCCAGATTCCAGTTGTTCTTTCTTCCAATCAGGTCTCAGCCAGGGCCCCCCTGCTTTGAAAGAGCAGATATTTGAATCATGAAATGAACTGAATTTTGACATAGATCCTTTTTCTTCTAGAAATCATCTTGACTCCTATGTAAATTTGTGGATATCATTGAATGCCTGGGAGGAGGGGCCCATCTGCTTCACCCATGGAGAGCATCTAAGAGGTCGGCCTTATCTTGCCAAATATACCTAATTGTCATTTTTTCCTCTGAACATTGACTAGGTCCTGGTCTTGCAGCAACCTTTCTGCTAAGGAAGATGGGTTGCATAATGGTTATGTAACAACCACTGGATCTGGATAGCTCACATTTAAAGCTCTGCTCCATCATTTGCTGGCTGATGACTTTGTGAAATTTACCCAACAGCCATCCCCATCAAGAAAACAGGGCTGATGACAATTGTACCTTTCTCATATGTAGTTATGGGGACTATATGTATGAATACTGTTTAACTTTGTTCCTGGTTCATAGTGAGGGCTCAGTTAATATTAGCCATTACTACTTCAGTGATGCTAATAATTAAAAGAGTTTCCAAAAGTAGTTCCATCCAGAACAATCAAAAGAGAAATATCTTTACTTAAGCTAAAATTTGATAGTAAATTTTAAATATCACTTTTCCATTATATAAAAAAAATGAAGTCTTAATCCATTGTTGCCCTGTTTTGCATTACCTAAATCTATATACATATAATTTTAAATGTTTTTTTTTTAAAGATTTTATCCATTTATTTGACAGACAGAGATCACAGTAGGCAGAGAGGCAGGCAGAGAGAGAGAGGGAGAAGCAGGCTCCCTGCTGAGCAGAAAGTCCCATGTGGGGCTTGATCCCAGGACCCTGGGATCATGACCTGAGCTGAAGGCAGAGGCTTTAACCCACTGACCCACCCAGGTGCCCCTTAAATGTTGTTTTTTAAGCCCATACTTGTTTGTACTTTTTCTTAACTTCCCACAATATATTGTGAAACTCTTCTCCTTGGCAATAGCTATACTTCTATAATATTTTTAAATTTATTATCTTATTTAGAGAACCAGAACTTGTAAAGGGCAAAATGCATTGTTTTGATATTCCCCAGAAGCATTTTTTTATGAATATATTTGTACATATAGATTCAGATGTTCAGATCAGATAGAATTGAGGTCTCTCGTGTAGGTTAGAAAGGTTTTTTGCCCCATTTTTTCCTTTTCATAAAAACATGTTTCTTGTAGTAGAGAAGTTCTGCATATGTATCTTATTTTAGAGTTGGGGGGCGAACCTTTCCTACTTACGGCTTTTCTCTTCATCATTCTAAAACCCCACTCCTGTCTGGGATTTTGGTTCAGGAGAGAAGAGCTAGGATACTTTTATCAATCACTTCTTGTTTTCTTATGAGTAGGTAGTCACATGGCTTCTTAATCATTTTCTTGAGACAAATACCAGGAAAGGAATTTTAAATCTTTTAAAATATATTGCTAAATTTGCCTCCAGAAACACTAGTTTATACCAGAGTCAGTGGCCCTGCCGCTTAACCAATAGAGAGATCTTAAAAACTAAATGTTTAATAATTTGATAGAAAAAGCATTGCCATATGTGTATTTCTTTACTAATAGTGAGGTTGAATGGTTTTTTAATAGAGTATTTTTAAAATATTTATTTATTTATTTTAGAGAGAGAGAAAGAGCGGGAGAACATGGTAGGCAGGCAGGGAGGAGGCGGATTGGGGAACAGAAAAGGAGAGAGATCCTCCAGCAAATTGCTGAGTGCCGAGCCTTAGGCGGGGCTTGAAACCATGACCTGAGCTGAAACTAAGAAACAGACACCCAACTGACTGAGCCACCCAAGCCTCCTTAGACTTTATTTTTTAGAGCAATTTTAGGTTCATGGTGAAATTAAGAGGTAGAAATTTCCCATATATCCCTGCCCCCCACATATACGTAACGCCTCTCACCATTAATATCCCCCACTAGAGTGGGTCCATTTATCCCAAATGATGAGCATACACTGACACATCATTATCACCCAGAGTCTATCGTTTATATTAGAGTTCAGTGTTGGTGTCATGGTAGGTTTTTAATCTATTCTTTTTGAGTTAGTTATGTTCCTAGCCTATTTTTCCTTTTATTGCTTTTTTTAAAAGATTTTTTTTTTATTCATTTGAGAGAGAGAAAAACCACAAGTGGGGGGTGGATCAGAGGGAAAAGGAGAAGTGGACTCCACACTGAGCAGGGAGCTCAAAGCAGGGCTCCATCCAAGGACCCTGGGATCATGACCTGAGCTGAAGGCAGATGCTTAACAAACTGAGCCACCCAGGTAGGTGCCCCTTTCCTTTTATTGCTTCAATATATAGGAGAGTCACAAATTTCCTTAGTGCTGTCAAGAAAGAAGGAAATTTGGCTTATTAATTTTCTATAACTAGTCCAGTGTTTCCCTTGAGCCCTCACTCTTTGGGAAGTAGATTGGTGAAAGTTGTGGAGAAGCAGAACTTAATTATCAATGAATGTCCCTTAGGTCTAATTTAAACATTTGTTCTTTAGATAAATCTCAAGTAAATACTCAGACTTTAAGGTCTACTTTCATTCTCCTTGCTCCTTCACCAAGGTGATAACTGATTATGTTTGTGATTGGCAGGGACAGGTAGTTATGTGATCCCATAGAGTGCAGGGGTAGCTTGACAAAGGGCACAAAGGTATTTGTGTAATCCTTTGTGGCATTTATTATCTATCTAGTTCTTTGGCTCTCTGATGGAATCTTCTACTGATGCTGAAGCTGGGCTTTTGCCTTGGTCAGGGTCTAGTGACCCCCTTGGCTGCCTCAGCTGGAGCCTTATCACATTCCATCTAGCTCTGGCTTAGTTTCTCCACTCTTATGCCTTGAAAACATTTTATCCTCAGCAAGAGCCAAAGGAAGCCGGTACTATAAACTCAGATCCTTTTACTTCTAACCACTTCAGGTGGCCATTTTTGCCTTTTTTGGACTTTCAAATTGGGAGTTGGGGGGCGAACCTTTCCTACTTACGGCTTTTCTCTTCATCATTCTAAAACCCCACTCCTGTCTGGGATTTTGGTTCAGGAGAGAAGAGCTAGGATACTTTTATCTGATTCTTTTCTTCCCCTGCTTTTTTTCTTTTCCACATTCAGGTAGGGTAGAGTTGGCAGGTTTTTCTCTCTTTTCCTGTCTAGCTGGAACTGCCTTTGGAACTCCCCCACATTCTGTTCCTGGGGGTAAGTTTTAATCATGGAAGAAGCCCTTTGAGCTGAGTCCACTAGTTTTGGCAAATGGTAATGGAAACCTTGGGGCAACTACAAACCAGAACTTGTAAAGGGCAAAATGCATTGTTTTGATATTCCCCAGAAGCATTTTTTTATGAATATATTTGTACATATAGATTCAGATGTTCAGATCAGATAGAATTGAGGTCTCTCGTGTAGGTTAGAAAGTTTTTTTGCCCCATTTTTTCCTTTTCATAAAAACATGTTTCTTGTAGTAGAGAAGTTCTGCATTTTCATGTGGTCAGTCCACCAATTACATCTTTTATGGTTTCTATGTTTTGTAAAACTTAGAAAGCACTTTCCCTCATCAAGGAAAAATTATGTTCACTTTTATTTTCTTCAAATTTTTTTACTTTTTTTTTTTTTTTTTTTACTTTACCTGGAGGCATTTGGTATAAAGTGTAGTATAGCCATATATATTATATACATGATAGCAATCTAAATCTATTTATTTATATATAAATATATGTAAATATAAATATTTATAGACACACATATATACACATGCATGTAAATATTTAATAATCAACTCCAGCTCAGTATATTGAATAGTCCATTTTTTCCTTACTAATTTGAAGTGTTACCTTATCATATGCTAGATTCTTATTTGCTTGTCTTTGTTTCTACCCTGTTCCATTAATACACCTGTGTGTTTCTTTCCTACTTCAGCAGTATATTTTTAAAGCTAGCTTTGCATATTTGAATATCTTTGTTCAGACTATTTCCCTCATTGTTTTCATTTTTCTGCATTTTCTTGGATTTTTCATGACTTTCATTCAGGAGATTTCTAGAATAATATTTACTTTACCCCAGAATTGATTGTCATTCTATTTGGAGTACATTAAATTTAGATTAAGTTACCTTAAAAAAACAAAAATCTGTTTTTTTCATTAATGAGTTAAGACTCCTTACTTTAGGGCATGGCAATAATTACCTCAATCTCTACTCTTCCCATCACCCAAGTACAATTTAAAAATTGCCAAGTATTGGCACCTGGGTGGCTTAGGGGATTAAGGCTCTGTCTTCTGCTCAGGTCATGATTTTAGGGTCCTGGGATTGAGGCCCACATCTGACTCTCTGCTCAGCAGGGAACCTGCTTCCCCCCTCTCTCTCTGCCTGCCTCTCTGCCTACCTGTGATCTCTCTCTCTTTTTCTCAAATAAATAAATAAAATCTTAAAAAATAAGTAAATGAAAATAAAAATTGCCAGGTAGACTGAGGTGTCAAAGTTTATCTAGGCAACAAAAGCCTAAAAATATTTATGACTTAAGTACTTGAGAATTGGACAAAAAATTGTTTTGCCTTATATTGTCTAGAAAAATAATATAGATTTATAAATGTACATTTACAAATTCCAAGATTCTCTTTCTTCTGATTTCAGAAAGTTAGTGGTTTTCTGTTATTATACCTATCAAGTTGACTATCAATTTTACCCTTTTTCTTTTTCCTCTTATTTCTTATATTTTAATTATATCAAAATTTCTTTATGTGGACTCTAAATTATAGTGTTCTTTCAATCAGTATTATCTTTTCAGGCCTAAATTTATGAAAGTAACCCACATTAATCAATAGATTAATTTTCTCTGTGAGTATGGATGGATAGATGGTTGTACTCCCTTTGAACTAAATCCTTTCTCTCAAGAACTATCGATAGTGTATAACTTGTCAATGAAGATTGTGTTTATTGGAGGGACGTTAGGTGTTGGATTTTGCACAGTCTCCTCTAATGACCTTCTGCACTGTGAAGAGTCAAGGTCAACTCCTGACTATTGGCTATTTTGCCACTCATCCTTCGTGCCCTCCAAATACTTAGGTTTGAGGGAATTAAGAGAGACAAGGACGGGCCCATGACTTGGGGGATGTGTGGAAAAGTCACGTGTAAGAACTGTAGAAGTTTACAATCCTTCATCTTAGAGCTCACAAGCAAAGTAAAGGATTTAGCCTCTTGACATATACACGTCTTCGTTGCTCTAAACATTTCTCTTGGCTCAATAGTGGGAAATAAAGGAGCCAACCAGCCAATCTCGAAAGGGGGAAAATAATGAATGCCAAGGAATAACTTGACCAAAAGAGAACCAAAACTAGCCATTCTGTCTTTAGGTGCCCCCAGTTGCAGGCAAATGATTAGAAGTTTTCACTCATCTATAAGGATTTCTATGCCTTTTTCCATCTAAAATGTTTTTACACTAATCCTTAGAATATTTAATTTTACCCAAAATAAAACATGATACTATTTCTTCATATAAAGTTATATTCTATGCTTTTAGCACCATAAGTTATTTTTAATGAAAGAATTGTGTTACAGCTTTTAGCTCATGGCAGTAGGTTAGCAAAAACTGAGTTTACTTGGTGCATCATAACCATCTACATTTAGCACAGATGTTCAGCAAAAGACTTAGGAAGTGTTTTGGAAGCTCTTATTAGCTGAGATAAATTAGCAGAATATCTATAATATTAAACTGTCCAAGTACATATTTTCTTTCTTGATAATTTTATTGAGGTCTCATAAATATCAACAGCTGGCATGCTTGTCTTTTAGGAAGTTCTTAGTTGTATCAGTAGCACTAAAACCCAGTATTTTAATAGTTCTAAATGTCAGAGCAGTTGGCTGGCCTTAGGACACTTGAGCAAACCCAGCCAACACTCCAGCCCACCAGATGAGTGGTCCTTTTGTTTCTCAAGGTCCTCTCATCTCCAAGGTCCTTTGTTTCTGAAGCAGCTCATGGGATCTATATAGACCAGAGTGGTTTTTCCTAAGGGAACAAATTGCTTGTAAGAATAATGATGAGGGTAAATTTGAAGTCTACCATGACCTTTTGAGCAAGAGGACTTAAAATAGCAAAAAATGCTACTGCAAAATATAAGTTATGCTGGAAAGGGTCTGGCTTCCAGGGAAAATCATGATTTTAATCAAATAATCATGGGAAGGGTTCCACATGAAGATGTCAGATATTATGATAGTGAGTTAACTTTCTGATTACTTGCCAGTGTGATATTTTGAGAAGACACAGGCTAGGCTTTAAGGACAGAGGATGGGTTATCACGTGCTGACACTCTGAAGCCACTTGGTCCCTGAATGGAAACATGAAGGTAGGACGTAGACACAGAATGAGAAAGATGAAATACTGGAAAGCAAAATGCTTGCATCACACTTGTGGCAAGGGAAGCCCTGACAAATGGCAATTGAACTAAAGAGTTATACAGTGTGTGTGTGTGTGTGTGTTTTTAAAGAGTTATATAGTGTGAGTAAAGCCAGAGAATAAAGAAGCCAATATGAATATTTCAAACAGGGAATTTAATATTGGACACTGTTTACATAGGGGATATAAGGGCCAATGAGCCCCATAGGAGATGGTGAGCAAATTGAGAGCTTAACAACAGCAGGAAATCACCAGA
This sequence comes from Meles meles, assembly GCF_922984935.1. Lineage (NCBI taxonomy): Eukaryota > Metazoa > Chordata > Mammalia > Carnivora > Mustelidae > Meles > Meles meles. The sequence goes on from NC_060074.1 coordinate 77,219,838, forward strand.
CCCCTAGGACTGGAGGGACAGAGAGGAACTAGTATTACTGGAGCCTGGAAGCTGGGACTGTGCAATAGAAACTGAAATCACAGATTGAGGAGCTATTTGCTGGGAGATGGAATCAGGAGACTCACTCTAGTTATGAGAACGCTGAGCATCTGCAGAAAAGAGTAGTTCTGCCATTCTTAAAAGAACAAACGAAAGTTTTCCATGATGCAAGAGTGGTTTTTAAAAGACAGTTGTGCTCCTCCTATTCTTTAATTACATCTGAACTTTATTTTTTATTCTGCAAGGGATTTCTGGTCTCCTGGCCAGAGGACTATAAACGATTTCTATTTTTAGTTGCTTTACCTTTGACCTTCTATAGGTTTCTATGGGATTGTGTTTATCTACAGAGAAATAAGAAAGAGTCCAAAGACTCTTTGGAAGATACAAATAGGACCATCGCGGTGCATGCCCCCAATTAAGAAACTGCTGTTCTCTGTGTTATTTGTTTCAGTTCCCCTTTTGTAGCACCATGGAACTGAGTCTAGTATTTGGTTGAAAATAAAAATTAACAATTATTAATACTATTTGCCAGAAAAAATTTTAAATAGTTCACATATGTTACATCATTTAATAATCAAAACAAACCTACAGGAGTGGTGCCTTTATTACCCTGTTTTATAGGTAAAGTAAACCAAGGAGCAGAGGGGAATTTACTCACAGTCACACACCTACCTGGTATGTGTCAGGGACCATACTTGAACTTCTCAGTTCATTCACAGAGCCCGTGCTTAACCATCATGGTATGCAGGCCACTCTCTCAGGTAGTCTCAGACAGGGAAACCTGGAAGACTAGTAACACGCCCACAGACTTTATCAAGAGCAGAGGTGCTGATCTAAGAAGAAGTTAGTGAAGTTCTAAGGCTCTCTTTGGACAGCTGTGCTTGAATATCTACCAAAAAGCAGGTGAAGAATTGTCTAGTGTCTGTATGGGAGTCATGAGAGTGCAGTGGTCAAGCACACGGAGTCTGGCCAGTTTGACCTGGCTTCTTAGGTATTTTGCATAGATTTGGGGTGTTAGTTACTTTCTATGAAATAACAATGAGTATTTACCTCATTGGGCAGTTGTAGGAATTAAATGAAATAATATAGGTATAAATAATATAAATGAAATAATATAAGCAAATGAAATAATATGTCACATAGTTATTACTATACTCAATGCATAGTTATCAAATGAAGGAGAGAATCAATTTGGAGCCCAGATTATCCCCTTCTTATATTACTATAAGTCCTCATTAACCCCTGATTCATCCCCCCAAATCTGTCTTGCCATATAGGAGCCTAATATTAACGAGTCCTGTCAAAGACTACAGCTTAAACTCTGGTTTAGTTCTAAATTCTCTACCCTGTTAAATACAGCAAAGTAAACAAAATTAACTCCCCACTGAAGGTCTCTTTGAGGCCTACATGAATAATAAAAAAATCCTTTAGAGCTTCTGGTGTCTAAATGGGTTGTCTCTCCAATCAGATGGGGTCCCCCAAATGTGGAGCAATGATTGGGTGGAAGCCAATGGCACAGGCAGTGAAAGAATTCACCTGAGGCAGAACAAGGCAATAGAAGTTTATTGAATATACTGCAAGGGAGTGGCTGGCAGGACAGCTGAGGAGAGGCTGTCTGCAAAGAGACAGCAGATGGGAGCTGTTTTTAAAGAGGGGAAGTGGGGAGGTATGGCAATAGCTAGAATTCTGCCTTTTTGGGTAACTGTACCTAGTTGTAAGTAGCCCATTGGTTAGTTAGGGCTAATGGGTACTTTGAAGTGGGTCCTCTGATGGGCTGGTCTGTATTCAACCAGGGGGTTGCTGTGGGCCATTTTCTACATTCCATCACTCAAGCCAGTTTGCTTAAAAGTGGCCTCCACAGAACTCTCTCAATGCTGTCTCCAATATGACCCCCAAAATATGTTGTAATAATAGCTGCCTTTGGTCTTTCTCTTTGTAAGTTAGGTTCTTAGAACATTCAAACTATGCAGTATCCCCTAGACTTGTCCTATGTTTCTGTCCTCTTGGGCATGTGGTGTTTCCCCCCTTCCTAGGACATCACTCCCTCCTTCAACCTACTTATAGTTCTCTATCTTAGGTCCATCTTACATGAATGTATTCCAAAGCCTTTTCTTATCTACTCAAATAAATGTGATGTCTCTTTGATCTCTAAACTCCACAGCTGAATCTCTGTTTCATCTCTGAACTCCACACATTTGCTCCTTACCTGTGCAGGTATCATTTAACACCTTGTTTTTTGTTGTTTTCTTTTTGTTTTTTTTTTTTTAATATTTTATTTATTTGACAGAGAGATCACAACTAGGCAGAGAGGCAGGCAGAGAGAGAGGAGGAAGCAGGCTCCCCGCAGAGCAGAGAGCCCGATGTGGGGCTCGATCCCAGGAGCCTCGGATCATGACCTGAGCCGAAGGCAGAGGCTTTAACCCACTGAGCCACCCAGGCGCCCCAACACCTTGTGTTTTTATTTGTGAATTTATCTTATCCTTTCTTGTTAAGATAAAGACTCAGGAATTGATCTTATATCTGCAACTTTCAACATGCCTTTCACGGCAAAGTCCGTCAAAAAATATTTGTAGGATTAAATTTAATATAAAGAAAATTTTGAGGAATACAATTTCTACTTCATTTCTCAGTCTTGGTCCTGCTTCTCTGCTCAGCTATTTCTGACCAAAGACTTTCTTCCCTGGTTTCAGATTTACCATTGTTCAAGTAAACTGTACATTGAAGAGGCCTTCATTGAAAAGAAATCTTCAATTAGAAACAATCTGTCATTCATTTTGCTGTTAAATAAGGCCAAAAGAATTTTGCATTTAAACTGAACCTAAGAATGCAAATGTGGCTACAGTGCATCTTACCAATGATCCACATAATCTGAACTCTCATCCCTAAAGTAGCCCATATCATGCGTTAGTAGGAAAAACAAATCCAGTAACAAAGGAGATCACATCTTTATAAATGGGGCACCTGGGTGGTGCAGTCGGTTAAGCGGCCAACTCTTGGTTTTGGCTCAGGTCATGATCTCAGGGTCTTGAGATCAAGTCCTGTGTTGGAGTCAGCGCTCAGTGTGGAGTCTGCTTGAGTTTCTCTTTCCCTCTGCCCTTCCTGCTTGTGTTTGCTTTCTCTCTCTCTAAAATAATAAATCTTTAAAAGCAAACAAACCCAAACCCAACCTACTATAGCCTTTGGAATGGTTCCTTAATTGACCACTGAGCATGCGCATGTACATACATGTATAAACTCCTCAGTGAATTGAGAAACATTCCACCAAACAAAGTGTGCTTTTTCCATTCACCAAGGGGATAAGCATCTTTTGAATGAATCAAGACCTTCTTCACCAACTCTTTTCTTCTGAAGGAGACCCTCTCACTTCAAAGAAGATAGGACATATAAAACTCATGCTCAGAACACACATAGACACACACAAACCAGGTTTCACTTCCTTTTTCTTTTCAAATTCATAGATACTATGGAAATTGGTAAGATGAATCCAAGGAGAAAAAATCTGATTTTTTGAATTTTGTGTATATGTCATGATAAAGAGGAATGTGGTAGAGAAGTGAACACATTTTGAAACAGTGGGCCATAAATGCTTTTGTTGACATCATTTGGCAGTAGGGTTTGTTGGGAGTATATGAGTATGTATTAAGCAGTGTGGGGAGTATCCAGGGAGGGAAACAGGATAAAATGCAAAGTCACAACTTTTTAGATTTGTGCCTACTGAGGGTCTCTGTAACAGTGTGGCAAGGCTTCAGGCTTGAAGCACTTAGCCATTGCATTTGGATTTTAAAAGATCCCACACCATAAATTCTGGTTGCAATTAGAGCTGGTAAAAAGAAAAATACCCTAAGATTTATTAATATGTAAATCTAGTAATTTGAAAAATTGAATGATCTCAGGTTAAGGTTTCTGAATTCATGAAATCTAATTTTGGCCAAAATGACATCACACTTTCACAGTTCTGCATAAGTTGACAATAAATTACATAATATTTCTTTAAAATTAATGCAGAGAAAGAGTGTTTAAGGAGAGTATAAAGTAAGAATGCAAATATGGCTACAGTGCATCTTACCAATGATCCACATAGTCTGAACTCTCATCCCTAAAGTAGCCCATATCATGTGTTAGTAGGAAAAACAAATCCAATAACAAAGGAGATCGCATCTTTATAAATGGGGCAGAATGGCTCCTTTAAAAATGTTCTCTTTTATCTCTGTCAAACTTAAGAGTGTTTTATCTCAATACTAGTACAAGCAGAATAACCAGTTGTTCTTATCTCTGCCATTGAGAAGGATAGTGTTGATAGGTGGAAATGTTTCTTGGAATTGCTCAATGGCCAAGCCGGTAGACACAGCTGGAATCAACTGTGAAATGGGATGCATGGCTAATCAGTTTACAATATGGACACAAGATTTGACTGCTATGACCCTGCTTACAAGCACTTAAAACAATCTCAAATAATCTGAAATAATTGATTTGTTTAGAAACCTAGATACATAGTTCTTTTCCCTGACTAAAATAATAAATTGGTATAGTTATCAGGCTACATTAATCAGTTTATGTTCTTTTAATACCACAAACACCAAGGGGCACTCCATGTTCTTTCATCATGCTGAAATCTGGTTCAGACCCAGATTCTTCAATTTCAGTTCTCATGTGAAGGGCAGATTTGTAAAGAAGAGCATGGCTCTCTCAAAGTTAAGAATTGTTTCAGTATATTCTGTTTTACTTTAATAATATTTTGTGAATGTGTCATGTACAAATATGTAAATATTTTCATGTAGCTATTTATATTTAGTCCTATTACAGTTCAGCCTTTGTGTAAAGAAGTAAGCAAGCCTCTTGCTTTTCAAAGACCTTGTCAGAGCTCCCAAAGTGTCACCTGGTTTGAATATTCAAAGTTTGGCAAATTCAAGTGAGTTGTCTATGTGGGAAATGAGCATTGGCTTTGGAGTAAGAAAACTTAGGTTTGATTGTTAGCTCCTCTGATGAGTTGGCTGAATAGAGCTAGTAATTTAAATTCTGAGCCTCCTTTTCTTTTGAAACTTGAAATTAGTAGTCGCTATCATGCCTTCATTCGTTCATTCTCTCATTTTTCCTATATTTATTAGATGCTTTCTAGGTGTTAGGCACTTTCGTAGATTTTAATGATACAAAGAATGAATAATAACAAGTCACAGCAGTCCAGGGACTTACTTATAAGTTAGCGGTGTGTCGTAAAGTACTTAAGGCACCATTGTGAGGCTATCGTAATTGGTATAGGACTAAAGTGCCAGAAAATTAAAGATGAAGTGAATTTATTTCTCTGCTTTGGGGGAAGGTTTAAAAAGAGATAACATGTAATATAGCCCCAAAGCAAAATGAAGATGAACAGGCATGGACATATGAAAAAAATGGCTTATTTAGAGAATTGTGGAGAACATTGTGAGATTGTTATAGAATATGGAGGATGAAGTGAGAGGAAACATTCCTTTGGCACGGAAATCTAACTGTAGTATCTATTGGTCCCACATCACTTTCATGGTTATCTATCCTTTCAAAGAAATCTAGTGGATTTTTCAAGCATTTTTTTTTTCCTCTTTGAAAACATGTTCCACGTGTGTGTGTTTTTGTGTGTGTGTTTGTGTGTGCACGTGCACGTGTGTGTTCACTGCAGTATTCAGTAGTGCTTTTTTTTTTAAGATTTTATTCATTTATTTGGCAGAGAGAGATCACAAGTAGGCAGAGAGGCAGGCAGAGAGAGAGAGGGAGAGAGAGGGAAGCAGGCTCCCTGCTGAGCAGAAAGCCCGATGCGGGACTCGATCCCAGGACCCTGAGATCATGACCTGAACCGAAGGCAGCGGCTTAACCCACTGAGCCATCCAGGCGCCCCAGTAGTGCTTTTTATTATGAATTCTTTTTTTTTTTTTTATACTTTTTTTTTCCCTTTTTATTAATTTTTTCAGCGTAACAGTATTCATTCTTTTTGCACAACACCCAGTGCTCCATGTAAAACGTGCCCTCCCCATCACCCACCACCTGTTCCCCCAACCTCCCACCCCTGACCCTTCAAAACCCTCAGGTTGTTTTTCAGAGTCCATAGTCTCTTATGGTTCGCCTCCCCTCCCCAATGTCCATAGCCCGCTCCCCCTCTCCCAATCCCACCTCCCCCCAGCAACCCCCAGTTTGTTTTGTGAGATTAAGAGTCATTTATGGTTTGTCTCCCTCCCAATCCCATCTTGTTTCATTTATTCTTCTCCTATCCCCCTACCCCCCCATGTTGCTTCTCCATGTCCTCATATCAGGGAGATCATATGATAGTTGTGAAGGACCTCAATGTGAGAAAGGAATCCATCAAAATCCTTGAGGAGAACGCAGGCAGCAACCTCTTCGACCTCAGCCGCAGCAACATCTTCCTAGGAACAACGGCAAAGGCAAGGGAAGCAAGGGCGAAAATGAACTATTGGGATTTCATCAAGATCAAAAGCTTTTGCACAGCAAAGGAAACAGTTAACAAAACCAAAAGACAGCTGACAGAATGGGAGAAGATATTTGCAAACGACATATCAGATAAAGGGCTAGTATCCAAAATCTATAAGGAACTTAGCAAACTCAACACCCAAAGAACAAACAATCCAATCAAGAAATGGGCAGAGGACATGAACAGACATTTCTGCAAAGAAGACATCCAGATGGCCAACAGACACATGAAAAAGTGCTCCACGTCACTCGGCATCAGGGAAATACAAATCAAAACCACAATGAGATATCACCTCACACCAGTCAGAATGGCTAAAATTAACAAGTCAGGAAATGACAGATGCTGGAGAGGATGTGGAGAAAGGGGAACCCTCCTCCACTGTTGGTGGGAATGCAAGCTGGTGCAACCACTCTGGAAAACAGCATGGAGGTTCCTCAAAATGTTGAAAATAGAACTACCCTATGACCCAGCAATTGCACTACTGGGTATTTACCCTAAAGATACAAACATAGTGATCCGAAGGGGCACGTGTACCCGAATGTTTATAGCAGCAATGTCTACAATAGCCAGACTATGGAAAGAACCTAGATGTCCATCAACAGATGAATGGATAAAGAAGAGGTGGTATATATACACAATGGAATACTATGCAGCCATCAAAAGAAATGAAATCTTGCCATTTGCGACGACGTGGATGGAACTAGAGCGTATCATGCTTAGTGAATTCTTTTTATTATGAGTTTATTCAAATTTCCAGATGTGGGGGGAAATCTCACCAATGTTTTTCCAGAGTTTTCCTTGAAAAGTCAGTATCTTAGGGTTGGGAATTGTACTGGCTATCTATTACTCTTTTGTAACATGGTGACCTAAGCTGCATAGATATGTTGGTTAATGTTCTATGATTTCAACACTTCATTCTCATAAAATTCTTAGGTGATTACCTTTCAGCCCCATCCTGTGAACATTCATGTGGCAAAAAATTGTTCATAGCTGTGTAACCCAAGAAAGTTGTGTGAATTGTGAAATTTTATTATCTAGGTCTTAAAGGATGAATAGAAAGTGAGTGGACATTCCAGGAAGAGGAAGCTTCATGAATAAAGTAAAGAGACAAACTCAAGGAAGGGAATAAGAAGGAGGTTAGAGGAAATACAAAGTCGTTGAATGGGACATGAAGATTGCCAACTTGGATCTGGACTTTATTCAGTAGATACTTTGGACTAACCAAAGATTTTATGTCATAAAAATGTGACTAGAGTTGTTCTCTAGGAAAATGAATTGTAAATCAGAGGGTAGAGAAGACTGGGAATACAGAATGCAGCTAGTGACGACTTAGAGAATAAACACGTGGTAAAAAAAGGAATTGTGATTGCGATATTGAAAACAAAGAGAACAAATAGATATAAATTGTGGAAGTAGAATCAATCACCAAAGAACTGATGAGGAAAAGAGGCTAAAATGATACAAAGTTTTGGAACTGAAGTGATGCTAGTTCCATTATTAGGAAGTGAGGGCACAGGGGGAGGAGGAAGAGACTTTCAGGGGAATACAATGAATTAATTAGCTACAGATATGTAATTTTTTAAAAAAGATTTTATTTATTTATCTGACAGAGATCACTGGTAGGCAGAGAGGCAGGCAGAGAGAGAGGAAGGGAAGCAGGCTCCCTGCTGAGCAGAGAGCCCAATGCGGGGCTCCATCCCAGGACCCTGGGATCATGACCTGAGCTGAAGGCAGAGGTTTTAACCCACTGACCCACCCAGGCGCCCCCAGATATGTATTTTTTTTAAAGATTTTATTTATTTATTTGACAGACAGAGATCACAAGTAGGCAGAGAGACAGAGAGAGGGAAGCAGCCTCCCTGCGGAGTAGAGAGCCCGATGTGGGGCTCCATCCCAGGACCCTGGGGTCATGACCCGAGCTGAAGGCAGAGGCTTTAACCCACTGAGCCACCCAGGTGCCCCCAGATATGTAATATTAATGGAGATAATAGACTATTAAAATTAGATACATTGGGCCAGAGGAAATAAAACCTTTTCAGTTGTTTAACATATGTGTCTGTTTCTTTCCTGATTTTTGACTATAATAGACTAAAATGAAGGGTGAATTACGATTGAAATCCTATCCTCCCAAGTTACTGGGAATTGAGTACAATCTTGTTTTAATCTAATCATAAAACATCCTCCTCAGTGTAGCTTCTTCATGCTAATATGTGCTCCCTCACCTAGGTCTTTAACTCAGCAGTCTCAATTAGATGGTCAGCAAACAGAGAATCTCTCTCTCCTTTTCTTCTGTATGACAGCTGGAAAAGGTTATTGGTTCTGAACCCAGATATCTTCTGTGTAAGTCTTTCTAAACTCCCATAATTAATCTTTTGAAGACTGACAATAATTCTACTGTCTTCATTTTGCAGACACAAACTCATTTGGCTTTGCAGTACTTCAGATAACTTATTACTATGTTAAAAAAGAATGGAGATACTCCTTCAGGTTTTTCCAGTTCTACTATATGCTGTCAGGTCAATATTCTGAACACAGAAGTAGAGACAGATGGTGCCCATTTCCTCAGTGACAGAATCATCCAGCAATGTCAAAGGCATTTACATCCTTGAGAGAGGGAGGGATGCTTTATGACTAAAAGTTTCCCACCACGTATATTTCAGAATACAGAAATTAAACTTCAATAAAAATTCATGTCCAATTATGTTAAAGTATAATTACATGAATCATTTAGAAATAAACTCAGTTACTTTGTTTTATTATCAATTCTCCAAGGACCTTTCTGAAAGGACATTAGTGTGCCTGACTAGAAGGTGTCTGTAATAATGATTATGTAAAATTCAAAATTGGACACAGTGTCCTCTAATGAATCCTATGTATTTTAAACCACTGTAGTAAAATTGAAAAAGGAAAACTGAAATACTGTTTGGGAAAATGGTCACAATTTGGATAACATAAATTTTGTCTTATGTTTCCTTAATCACTTTTCTTATCTTTTATATATTACTGCAGTGGGTTTATCTGTATCAGTTCTATAAACAAGACCTTAAATTATCTCTTAAGTAACATAAGTTTGATACTAAAGGCATTTTATGTCTTTTTTTAATTTAATTTTTTTCAGCGTAACAGTATTCATTGTTTTTGCACAACACCCAGTGCTCCATGCAAAACGTGCCCTCCCCATTACCCACCACCTGTTCCCCCAACCTCCCACCCCCGACCCTTCAAAACCCTCAGGTTGTTTTTCAGAGTCCATAGTCTCTTATGGTTCGCCTCCCCTTCCAATTTTTTTTTTTTATAAATATATAATGTATTTTTATCCCCAGGGGTACAGGTCTGTGAATCGCCAGGTTTATACACTTCACAGCACTCACGATAGCACATACCCTCCCCAATGTCCATAACCCCCTCCCCCTCTCCCAACTCCACCTCCCCCCAGCAACCCCCAGTTTGTTTTGTGAGATTAAGGGTCATTTATGGTTTGTCTGATACTAAAGGCATTTTAAACTTTTTCTTATCCTATCTATTTCCATCTCTACTGTAAAGGTAACTAGTATTAATTTTATAAACTATAATTTAAAACTCCTGAAGATTATAGTGACCTGAATTTTAGTCCCAGTTCTGGTATTAACTATTTATAGAATCTTTGCCAATTGTCTTATTTTCTCTGAACCTTTGATTCCTCATATACAAAGGGCAAGGATTATTTAGCTAAGATCTCTTCCATTTTTGAAATTCTTTTTTAAAATTTTAAATTTAATTTTATTTTTTCAGTGTTCCAAGATTCATTGTTTATGCACCAAATCCAGTGCTCCATGCAATACGTGCCCTCCTTAATATTCACCACCAGGCTCACCCAATCCCCCCACCCCTCTCCCCTCCAAAACTCTCAGTTTGTTTCTCAGAGTCCATAGTCTCTCATGCTTCATCTCCCCCTCCAATTTCCCCCAATTCACTTTTCCTTTCCTTCTTCTAATGTCCTCCATGTTATTCCTTGTGCTCCATAAGTAAGTGAAACCGTATTATAATTGACTTTCTCTGCTTGACTTATTTCTATTGGTGAGTGATTTGCTCAGGTGAAAACAGTAGATAGATAATGATATAAATGTAAAGCATAGTTGATGAGATACCAAAATTTACTTTTCATTAAAGTTATATTTTTTTATCTAAAATTATAAAGTAAAAAAAACTATAAATTTGGAAATAATATTTTTATCTTGAAAATATCAATCCTAGGAGCACATCTTCATATTCTATTATTTCTGCTTCCAGGATTTTCTACCCACGGGGATTATAGCCTTTGAAAACATCTACTTCACTGGTTGAACTATAATTATGTCGAAGGAAATACATATTCATTGCCTTTATTTATTCAGTTACTCTTAGTTTGTTGATTTCACCCTCGTAAGTATGTTTGAAATATTTAGGGGCATATTTAGGAGTAAATATTTAGGGGTAACAAGGAACAAAGTAGGAGCTCTTATGCAATTAATGGATTGTTGAACATCAAAACATCAAAAACTAATGATGTACTATATGCTGGCTAATTGAATATAATCAAACAAACAAACAAACAAACAATGCCCAGATACCTAAGGAGTAAGCTGAAAGTGAGCTTTTTGTTTACAGTATATCTGTGTTCCACTGTGTTGAAATGGGTCAACATTTCTCCATTCACTCCAAATCCTGCCCTTGGGTCTGTCTTGTGGTCTGACATTGTGAAAACTCACCCAACTGATTGACATGGGTTTGGATAGTGGTGACATAAAATCTGTCAAAAGCAAAACTCAGAAAGATGAATTTGAGTTACATCATGAATATCTTTATTATATAAAATCAGAGGTCATTGAAAATGAAATATTTTTGAAAATTTTTAATGTCATAAATGTATAATTGATTGTCTTTCTACTTGTGTAGAAATGTAAATTGATTTTCTTTCTACTTATTTATTTATTTTTAAAGATTTTATTTATTTAGTGAGAGAGAAAGCACAAGCAGGGGGAGCAGCAGAGGCAGAGGGAGAAGCAGGCTCCCTGCCGAGCAATAAGTCTGATGGGGGGCTCGTTCTCAGGATCCTGGGATCATGACCTGAATCGGAGGCAGATGCTTAACTGACTGCACCACCCAGGCATCCCTCTTTTTTCTGTTTTAATGTATAATTTACATACAGTAAAATCCACGATTTTTAGTGTATAATTCTGTGACTTTTCATAAACTTTGCAGAGTTGTATAAGCACAACCTAAGTCAAGATAATTCCGTCACCATGCTTCCCAGTTTCGACATTCTCCTTTGTAGTCAGTCTGTTTTCTCTCCCTGTAGTTTTGCCTTTGCCAGACCATCACATAATGAAATCATACAATATGCAGCCTTTTGTGCCTGGATTCTTTCACTTAGCATAGTGTACCTAGCAACATCCACGTTATTGCATCTATCAGTCGTACCTTCCTTTTTATTGCTGAGTAGTACTCCACCCTGTGAATGTGACCTACTTTGTCTACCCATTTCTTAGTGAAAGGCATTTTGACTGTTTATAGTTAAGGGGGTTATTAGTATAGCCAATATAAACATTAGCATCCACATGTTTTTTTTAAAGATTTTATTTATTTACTTGACAGAGAGAGAGATCACAAATAGGTAGAGAAGCAGACAGAGAGAGAGGGAAGCAGCCTCCCTGCTGAGCAGAGAGCCGATACGGGGCTCGATCCCAAGACCCTGAGATCATGACCTGAGCCGAAGGCAAAGGCTTTAACCCACTGAGCCACCCAGGTGCCCCGGTATCCACATTTTTATGTGATCATAGGTTTTCATTTTTGTTGTTACATACCAAAGGATGAGATTTCTGAGTGATGTGTTAGTTTTATAGGATACTATTTTGAATATCTACCACCAGTTCTGGTTGTTCTGCATCTTTGTCATCAATTGGTATTGCCATTTTTTAAAAGGCATTCTATAGGTATGTAGTGGTATATAAATGTGGTTTTAATTTGCACTTCCCGAATGTCTCATTGTGTTGAATATCTTATGTCTTCATTTGCCACTTGAAAATCTTCTTAGGTGATATGTCTGTGCAAATATGTTGTATATGGTGTGAGATACAGATTGAAGTTTTATTTACTGAACAGGAATATCTAATTTTTCTAGCACTATATGTTGAAAGGACTATCTTTTCCCTATCAATGTGTTTTACATCTTGGTCAAAATCAGTTGACCATGTCAGAGGTTTTTTTTTTTTTTAATTTTTAAATTAAAAAAAAGTTTTTAATTTTTTTTGAAAGATTTTATTTATTTATTTGACACAGAGAGAGATCACAAGGAGGCAGAGAGGCAGGTAGAGAGAGAGGAGGAAGCAGGCTCCTTGCCGAGCAGAGAGCCCAATGTGGGGCTTGATCCCAGGACCCTGAGATCATGACCTGAGCCGAAGGCAGAGGCTTAACCCACTGAGCCACCCAAGCACCCCTAATTTTTTAAAATTTTTAAATTTTTAAAAAAATTTCTGGATACTTTATTCAGTTTCATGGATCCATATATCTGTCCTTTCCAGTATACTACACTGTAATAATTTATGTATGACAGGTCTGAAAAATCAAGTAGTGTGAGTACATTGTGAGTACAAGATGGTTTTGGGTATTCTAATTCCTTTGCCTTTTTATATAAACCTTAGAATCAAATAGCATATTTCTTTCAAAAAAGAAATACTTGCTGGGATGTTGATGGAATTGCTTTGACTCTATAGGTCAGTTATTTAAAATAGCTTCATTGAGATACATTGCAAATAACATACCATTTGCCTATTTAAAGTATACAATTCAGTAATATTCAGAGTTAGACAACCATTACCATAATCAATTTTAGAACTTTTTAACACTCTATAATCTTAGTCAGCCCCCCCCCCCAATCTCTGATTTTTCAACTCCAGACAACCGCTAGTCTACCCTCTAAAGATTTGCCTATTCTGGACATTTCATATAAATGGAACAATATAATATGTGGTCCTTTGTTACTGACTTCTTTCACTTAGCATGTTTTCATGGTTTATCCATGTCGTGGAATGTATTAATGCACTTCATTTTTTATTTTTTAAATACTCGACTTTAAGGCTATACAATATTTTATTAATTAGTTGGTAGACTTTTAGGTTGCTTCCACTTTTTAGTTGTTACAAACGATGTTGCTGTGAAAATCATATACAAGTTTTGCATGGACATATATTTTCATTTCTCCTGGATATATACCTAAGAGATAAAATGCTGCTACTTGCTAACTCTGTGTTTAACCATTTGAGAAACCACCAGATTTTTCCCCAAAGCAGCTACTTCATTTTACAATCCCATCAATGTCTGAGAGTTTCCAATTTCTTTACATTCTTACCAACTCTTGTTATCTTCCAATTTTTTTTTTTTTTTTTTTACTACAGCTATCTTAGTGGTTGTGTAGTGGTATCTCATTGTGGTTTTAATTTGCATTTCCCTGATGGCTAATGATGTTAAACATCTTTTCATGTACTTAATTGACCATTTGTATATTTTCATTGGAGAGGTGTCTATTCAGATCCTTTTTCCAGTTTTTAATGGGTTATTTTTCTTTTTATTGTTATAATAGTTCTTTACGTATTCCAGATACAAGCTTTTTATCAAATAGATGATTTGTGAAATCTTTCTGCAAACCTTTGGGCTTTCTTGTGCACTTTACTAATACTCTTTCAAACACAAAAGTTTTTCATTTTGATGACATGCAATTTCATTTTTCACTTGTGCTTTTGTTATCATATCTAAGGAAGCATTGCATAATTTAAGGTCATAAACATGCACAGCTATGTTCTCTTGTAAGAATTTCACAGTTTTGGCTGATAAACTTAGTCTTTGATACATTTTGAGTAATTACTTGGTAATACAGTGCAAGGTAGAGGTCAAACTTCATTTTTTGAGGGGTGTTCAGTTGTTCCAGCATCATTTGTTGAAGACATCTTTCCCTTCTAAATTGTTTTGGCACTTGTGTTGAAACCAATTGATCATAAATATATAAGGGTTTCATTCTGGACCCTCAAATTTTTTCCATTTATCCATAAGTCTATATGCCAATGCCACATAGTCTTGGTTAGGTTTATAATAAGTTTTGAAAATGGTGAGTATGCATACTCTAACTTTGATCTATTTCAAAAGTTTTGGCTATTCTAGGTCCCTTTGATTAGCATATGGATTTTACAGTTAGCTTGTCAGTTTCTGCAAGGAAATTAGCTGGGATTTTTATAAGGATTGCATTGAAACTGTAGAATAGTTGGGGAGCACTACTATTTTAACAATATCAGGTCTTCTGATCCACAAAGGTGAACTATCTTTGCATTTATTTAAGTTTTCTTTAATTTTGTAAAGTTTATTGTAGTTTTAGAGTGTAAACTTTATTCTTTTTATTAAATTGATTTCTAAATATTTTATTCTTTTTATGGGCTTGTAAGCAGAATTGCTTTCTTAACTTCATATTCAAAATGTTCATTGATGATGTATGGAAATAGTTATTTTTGTGTATGTGTCTTTTGCAAATTTGTTGATTTTGTTTATTAGCTTTTTATTAGATTTTTATTAGATTTTGTTTAATGGGTTCTGTGTATGTGTTTGTATGTGTGTTCCTTAGAATCCTGTATCTATGAGATATTTAATTCCAATCTGGATGGCTTTTTTTTTCTTGTCAAATACAATGTTGAGTAGAAGTTGTGAAATCAGACATCTTTGTCTTTTTTCTGACCTGAGAGGAGAGGCATTTACTCTTTCACTATCAAATATGATATTAGCTGTGAAGTTTTTTAATCAGATTAAATTAAATTTTTTTATAGATTCCCTTTTTGAAGTTGAGGAAGTTTCCTTCCATTCTGATGTTGTTTTAGTACTTTTATCATGAAAGAGTATTTAATTTTATCAGGTGTAATTTCTCATCTATTGAAAGAATCAAGTGGGGTTTTTACCCTTTATTCTAGTCATATGGCATATTAAATTAATTGATTTTTAGATATTGAAGCAATCCTGCATTCCTTGGAAATTCCACCATATATATTGATTTATTTTATTTGCTAGCATTTTGTTGAGGGTTTTTATGTCTGAAGTTTTCTTGTGATGTCTTTCTCTAATTTTGTTAACAAGATAATATGGATCTTGAATGAGTTGGCAAGTGTTTTGTCTTATTTTGGGGAGAGGCTCATGAAGAATTGGTATAAATTTTTTAAAGTTTCAGTAGAATTCATTGGTAAAACCATCTTGACCTAGCATTTTCTTTGTACGTAATTTTAAAGTTACTGATCCAATATCATTACTAGTTCTAGAACTATTCAGAATTTCTATTTTGTCTTGAGTCAGTTTTGTAGTTTCTAACTGTAAAGAATTTTTCCTGTTTCATCTAAATTATTTAATTTGTTGCCATACAGTTGCCTTTAGCATTCCCTTATAAAACTTTACTTCTGTAAGGTTAGTAATAATGTCCCTTCTTTCATTTTTGATTTTAAAAATTTGAATCTTCCTGGTTTCTGTTTTCTTGTTTTCCCCTGATCAGTCTAGCCAAAGTTTTCTCAATTTTATTGATCTTTTCAAAGAACTAAGTTTGGGATCTTTCTTCTTTTTTGATGTAGATATTTGCGTTATAAATTTTCCTCTGAGCACTTCTTTAGCTGTATCCCATAAGTTTTTGTGTTTTGTATTTTCATTTGTATTCATTTTGAACTATTTTCTATTTTTCCTTGTGATTTATTCTTTGACCCGTTAGTTATTTAATACTATGGTGTTTATTTTGTATGTGTTTATAAATATGTATAAATGAGTTTTGAGAGAATTGACATCTTAAAAATATTGAGTTTTTTCATCCATTAAGGTGGTATATTTCCCATTTATTTATGTCTCCTCTGGTTTCTTCCACCAGTATTTTATAGTTTTCAATGAGCAGATCTTGCACATAATTTGTAAGATTTATATCCACGTATTTAATATTTTGGAAGCTATTGTAAATCATGTTTTTTATTTCAATTTTCAGTTGCTCATTGATAGTTATAAACTTATGATTGATTTTTGAACACTTAACCTATATTCTGCAACTCTGCTTTGTCATTTTAATGGATTTTTAAAAATATATTCTTTTTTTTTTCCATTTCATTCTTTTTTTTTGATTTTGGAAGATTTGATTTATTTATTTGACAGAGATCACAAGTAGGCAGAGAGGCAGGCAGAGAGAGAAGGGGAAACAGGTTCCCCGTTGAGCAGAGAGCCGAATGTGGGGCTTGATCCCAGGATCCTGAGATCATGACCTGAGCTGAAGGCAGAGGCTTAACCCACTAAGCCACCCAGGTGCCCCTAAAAATATATTCTTTAAAATTTTCTATTTAGACATCATGTCATATGTAAAAGAGGTATTTTTATTCATTCCTTTCAATTACCAGTGACTTTTCTTACTTTTCTTTCCTTATAATTTTGACTAGAGGTTGTAAAAATGGATATCTTTCCTTTGCTCTCTTAGGGGGAATATAGTTTTTCTCCTTTAAGTATAATGTTGATTATGCATTTTTCTAGGTATCCTTTATCAGCTTGATAATGTTTTTGTCTACTTCTAATTTTCAGACTTTTTTTTTAATCATGAACAGGTGGTGAATTTTATCAGGGACTTCTGCGTTTATTGAAATGATCATATGGTTTTCCTCTTCAGTCTATAGATATGATGGATTTATTGTTTGATTTTTAGATGTTGAACCAGTCTTGGATTTTTGAGATAAAATTTCACTTGGTCATGATATATTATCCTTTTTATATATTGTTGGATTAGATTTGCTATTATTTTTACAGTTTTTGTGTCTATATTTATGAAATATATTGACCTATAGTTTACTTTTCTTGTAATATCTTTTCTAGTTTTGATGTCAGTAATATTAACTTCATAGAATGAGTATTAATTTTCTGAAAGAATTTGTATAGAATTGGTATAATCTCTTTTTTAACTTTTTAGTAGAATTTGTCAGGGAATCCATTTAAGCCTAGTTTTCTTTGTGTAGAAATTTTAAACTACAATTTCAATTTCCTTACTATATGTAGTGTTTTCAATTTAACATTTCTTTTTTTTTAAGATTTTATTTATTTTTTTTAATTTTTTTTTTATTTGTTTATTTACAGCATAACAGTGTTCATTGTTTTGGCATCACACCCAGTGCTCCATGCAGTACGTGCCCTCCCTATTACCTACCACCTCGTTCCTCAACCTCCCACCACCCCCCCCCCCCCGCCCCGCCCCTTCAAAACCCTCTGGTTGTTTTTCAGAGTCCATAGTCTCTCATGGTTCATCTCCCCTTCCAGTTTCCCTCAACTCCCTCTCCTCTCCATCTCCCCATGTCCTCCATGTTATTTGTTATGATCCACAAATAAGTGAGACCATATGATACTTGACTCTCTCTGCTTGACTTATTTTGCTCAACATTTCTTCTTTAGTAACGTTTGACTATATGTGTCCTCAAAGGGATTTATTAAACTCGCTTAGATTTTCAGATTTATTGACACAAAATTTTCCCTATTCACATAATCCCATTAATAGCCTAGAATCTGTAGAGATGTTTCCTTTCTTATTCTTGCTATTGGTAATTTGTGTCTTCTCTATTTTTTCTTTGTCATTCTAACTGGAGGTTTATCAATTTGATAGGTCTTGTCAAAGAACCATCTTTTGGTGACTTTAAAAGCATGCTTGAGGTTAGGAGGGAGAAGGGATTGGACTTGCGGCAAATTTGCGTAATTTCATGCTTAAAATATTAATGATCTGTGAGGGGAATGTCCCATAAGAGAAGCTTCTGTTCACATTTTATCTATCTATCTTGAGTCAATGACTTTTGCTTTCAAATTTAATATGGAAGAAAAATGCATCACCTGTGATCCAAAGCAAAGAGAGATCTATCTTCTTAAATAAAAATAGTGTTATACTATGATTTCCTAGAAAAGATAATTTGCTGAAAACAACAATAATGAAACAAACTACCTAAGGCCTTTGTAAATCTAACTGCAAATAATAGCTCCAAGAGAGAAAGATTGATTGTATTATTTTAGAACTCCTCAAAATGTGTTTTTAGTATTTAGAGAACCCTAGTCTTGTGATAACTCTCTGTTCTCTAAAAATATCATCGTACAAACCATAATTTTTTTTAAGATTTTATTTATTTGACAGACAGAGATCACAAGTAGGCAGAGAGAGAGGCGGAAGCAGGCTCCCTGCTGAGCAGAGAGCCCGATGCCAGGGCTCCATCCCAGCTCCCCGGGATGAAGACCTGAGCTGAAAGCAGAGGCTTTAACCCACTGAGTCACCCAGGTGCCCCAGAAGCCATAATTTAATACAGGAGCGCTTACAATTGGAATATAATAAAAGAAATACTATAATCAGACTTGTAAAACACACAGAGATTAATCATTTTTTTATAGATTTTATTTATTCATTTGACAAAAAGAGAGAGAGATCACAACCAGGCAGAGAGGCAGACAGAGAGAGAGCGGGAAGCAGGCTCCCCACCAAGCAGAGAGCTAGACATGATGCGAGGCTCCATCCTAGGACCTTGAGATCATGACCTGAGCTGAAGGCAGAGAGGCTTAACCCACTGAGCCACCCAGGCTCCCCTAATTATTTTAACAGAGTCCCTTTCCTCTCAGGACAGTATAGAATCTCCAGCATCTTCTTTGCTCAATCCCGAATTGAAGGATATATCTTTTCTGATTCTTGTCCAGAGAGTTGGGGAAGATACCACGTAGATGAAGAGTTGGGGTAGAAAATAGTACTCAGAATCCTCTATACTCTCCATATGCAATAATGTAGTTACTTCTCCCTCAAAATATACCCATGTCACATTAAAAGTAAATGGCTCCATTTGCTTTATGGTCCTGAAGTTGCCATACTGGAAGAGCACTACAAGCTAAGTTTGGGGTCAATTCAGACAATTCAGTTTTCTAGTAGGATAATCATAGTTTTAGCATTTGGATCTGCTGACTGTGGCTTAGGCTCTAAAGGAGATGCAGACTGTATCTTTGAGGGGAGGGAGGCCCATAAAAGAAACTGTCAAAGAGCCGAATATTTCCAGGAGCAGCTCTCTGTTTATTGGTGTCACTGTCCCTTTCTTATTTTTAGTCTAGTGTTCTTTCCCTTGATTCTGGGTGAGTCTGAGCCTAAAAGGAATGTGATGCTTCCTGACTTCCAAGTCTTGGTCATAAAAAACCAATACAGTTTTCCCTTGACTCTTTCTCTTGGGATACATGGAGCTCTGTGATTATATGAAGTACATCTACCTTGAAGCCACCATTCCAGAAAGATCTTTTAGAAAGAATATATAGACATAGAGAGAAGTGTCCAAGGAGACCAACTCTTCTGTCCCCAACTGTCTGAATCCTCTTACCATCAATCATAAGATACACGAATGAATGAGCCTTCAGATAGTGATGGTTCTCAGAATTCTAGTCTTCTGGTAGAGGCCTGGACATAGTGAAACAGAGGTAAGTTGTCCCTACTCTGCTTCATCCTAAATCTTAACTCACAAAATCCGTAAGTATAATAAGTGGTTTGAACTTGAGGTAGATAAAGTAAGTTGTCAGTGGGAAGAGGACTAAAAAGACACACAGAGAGAAATCAGTGGCAGAAGCTATGAAACATCATCTAACAAGCAAGAGTATGTGTACCACTCAGAGCAGAGGATGAGGTGGTTAGTTGGTAGTGACAAAAGACAGAGAAGTATTAAATAACTATAGCAGGAGCAAGTAAATGGCTAAAAGTGAGAGTTCTGGAGCTAGATTCCATGTTCAAGTCTTGGCTCTGCAAACTTGGGAAGTTGCTTCAATTTTCTGTGTTTTAATTTCCTTCTCTTATGTACAGATTAAGGTAAAGCAGTTAGAACAACATCAACTCCATAGTTCAATGTCACTGTAGATACTGATGCAACTCTTTTGCTAGGGGTGTAAATAGTTAACCAAGTAGAAAATACAAACCTGGAAAACTGATGTATGTCCAGTTCCTCGGAGTGTTTAGGGACTCTTGAAGCCCAGTTTCTGTGACTCCTGAGTTTCCATGAGGCCCCGCAGGATGTCCGAGATTCCTGCCTTCCTTATTGTAATGTCTAGTCTTACTCTGAAGCACTATTATTTAAGAGAGTTGTTGTTTGTAACCAGAGAAGTTGTCACTGATAGCAAGCCTCTCAGTGTATTTGTAGTGAAGTGTATGTGTCTGTGTCTGTGGATAGACAGAGCTCCATATTTACATGACTGTCTACCTTTTCTTTTTTGTGTGAAGCTCTGTGAATGTGAGATTACTTTCAATTTTTAAAATATGTTGTTTAATACCTCTTTGATCCCTAAACTCTAAGTTCTCTAAGGGCAATGGCTATGTTTTGTTCACTGCTGCCTTGCCAGAAGCTAGCTATAGGAAGAACTGTCTGGCAGATCTGAAGTCAATCCCGAAGAGTTGGAATTCCTGAGATCTTTGATTCAGGACCTTCTAGAACAGTCCTGGGATGGGGTTATTAAAAAAAAAAAAAAAGTTGAAAATAGCAAAAGTGAGCATTTTTAAGGATCATCACCCTACTAGGGTGGTATTTATGCATTATCTGGGGTTCTGAAGCTTGTTGCTCTGCTGGACTGTCTTACTGTGTCCCTAGTTCTCGAGAGCTGCTCATTCACAGATGATTTCTCATGTTTTCTCTTGTACTTTTTACCCTAGGCATCTTTATTTAAGTCACTATCCACCTTGTAACCACCTTGTGCAGGTTAGATAGGACATAGAAACATACTTAATGCATGCTTGTGAACTGCCCGACTATAAAGAATGATTCTTTAAAGTGAAATGACAGAGTACTGTAGAGAGAGCAGCTGAGGTAGGATAAACTCATCGTTCATTTCCTTTTTTCTTTGCCCATTTTCATATGGTTGCAAAACTTTCAAAAATAGGAGAAAGTATCATCTGGATTTTCTTAAGTGATCTGCTTTCTTCAGGAGAATAATATCCCCATTTACCCAATAGAGAAAAGTACTAAATATCTACAAAGGAAATACCAGAATTGGCATGTATCTAAGATTCACTCTTGGAAATCAGCTAAAGTGCTCTTTGTTGGCTCCTAGGCTTTTCAGTGGGTGGCAAAGTCATAGCCTGGCTACTTCTTCTGCCAAGACATTACTCATGAATGGAAGATGGGAACAGTCATACTCTTTAGCATTTTGTTATCACAATCTGCGTATTTCTATTGTGTCAAAGGAGATATTGAAGTGTGAATGAATGCGTACCTGATCGTCATCACAGGAAACCCTCTAAGTAGCATCCTGGCTCCTCTTATCAGGAGAAGGAGCTAAGGAGAATGAAGAACAGCTTGTGCTGTGACCTTGAGCAAGTCCTTTGACTTACCTGTGCCTGTTTCCTCTTGTGTTGAATAGTTGAGTTTTGTATGGTGCCTTATTTTTAGATATTTTTAATAAAAACTTTCGAGCACAGAGAAAAGTAGAAGAAATGGTGCAATGAACATTCATATGCACATCATGTGGACTGAACAATTGCTAATACTTTGCATAATTTGCTTCATCAATGCATGAATATCTATTTATGATTTTGCCAGATCATTTTAAAGTGAATTATAGATGGACATTTATATATAGGACATTTCATCCTTAAATACTTCAGCTCGTTATATTCAAAAATAAAGAATATTCTCCTCATAATTATAAGCCCATTCATAGAATGGTTTCAGAGTCCTAGGTCTAGGTGTCTTGGACTTGGTTATAGGCTGAGATATATGAGAGGACAGACAGAGACAGATATACCATGAAGCTCTTACACTATAACTTCCAGTCCTCTCAATTATACAGGCTCTTTTCACAGTCACTTACTTAAACTTGCCAAGGAAAACTATCTTAGCCATAATTGGTTAAGACCATTATTTCTTTTCAGTGTGGCTTCTCCTCCCTTACAATATCCCCTGCCCTTTGCCCCCTAAACACACACACACACACACACACACACACACACCAGGTGGGATTGGAATGACAATGAGCATTTTCAGGATTGGACTTAAAACATATTAGATAATTAGTTTTGCTTGCAATGACTGCTGTCTCAAAGTGAAGTTATCGCTAGCTCTCCAAGGATACCAGGGACTTCTAATCCCTTACTGTTATTATCCATGTCCAGATCTTAAAACAACATAAACTACAGTGCCTGGTATAGAAAGTATTTGGGAAATGAGGGAAACGATGGATCAAAAATCAATGGAGCCACAGCTAATCTGGGAAAAGTCATCCAATCAGAAATATGAGCAAACTGGGAAGCTGAGGATTTGATTCTCATGCATGCCTAATCAAAAAGAAAGTTCTTTTCTTTCAGGAGTATATTGGCTAGTGTATCATATAGTTAAATGTGCAGTATATGTACTATGTGGAAGAACTGTACAGAATAGAATTTATCAGAAACCCTAATGATGTGTACCATACAGTATGAATAACTCTGAGTGCAATGTTGCATGTTTTATGTACCTAAATATATCACCTCATGTTTTAGAGAATCTCATTCATCTTTACCCAAGGAAATCTGGCAGGTTCAGAGGAAGTATCATGGAAAATTGTTATAGGTACTATAAAATGACAAATATATAGATATTAAGTAAATATGGCAAAATGTTAACACTTGTCCAGGTAGTGGGTATATGATGATTATTGTGCTATTGTTCTATACTGAAAAGTTTTTTTTTTTTAAGATTTTATTTATTTATTTGACAGATGGAGATCACAAGTAGGCAGAGAGACAGGCAGAGAGAGAGAGAGAGGAGGAAGCAGGCTCCCTACTGAGCAGAGAGCCCCATGTGGGGCTTGATCCCAGGACCCTGAGCTCATGACCCGAGCCAAAGGCAGAGGCTTTAACCCATTGAGCCACCCAGGTGCCCCACTGAAAAGTTTTATAATGAAAACAGCCATCCTATAAAATCTACTTAGTTTACAGGAGAGGATATTGACATACATAAATCAGTAAGTTGATGTATATGATAGAAAAAGAATTTGATAACACGATTGTACTGCTCAAAACTGTGGAGCAGCAATTTAAAAATGCATCTTGGTTTGGCTTGCCATGTATGACTTAATTTCAGTTTTATATTGTTTACTTTTCATAACTGTTAATCAGATCAACATTCAAATATAACTGGTATGAAGTATGTTGATGGAAGCCAAAAAAAAAAAAAAAATAGTGAAAAGGTAAGAGACTGGCAGAAACATTGAAATGTCAAATATCCCTTAGCAAGTCACAATAGAATTTAAAAGCTCATAACTGTTAATCAGATCAACATTCAAATATAACTGGTATGAAGTATGTTGATGGAAGCCAAAAAAAAAAAAAAAATAGTGAAAAGGTAAGAGACTGGCAGAAACATTGAAATGTCAAATATCCCTTAGCAAGTCACAATAGAATTTAAAAGCTCATGTTAAATTCATTAAAATACTTTCTAATCCATAAAAGAGAACTTTTCAATCATGTAAAAGCAAGACTAAATTATCCTCCTATTCTCTCTATGACACTGTAAAAGTATTATGTGGAGAAGCAATCAAGGAGTATATAGCCAAAAAATTTAAGAAAATTTTCAAAAAAAATTTTGATATTTGTACCACTTACTTACTAGCTTTTGAACTTTGTAATTTTTTCTGACTTTTTTCTCATTTAAAATAATATATACCTTTGTACAAAGTTTTGAATTTATAATTTTGTCATCTTAAAGAGGGCTGCAAAATTTTACCTTGTCCCAGGTCCCAGGATTGGTCTCTTGTCATCACTCTGGTTTTTACACATTGTTCAAATAAAAAAAATTATGTTGTTTTTTTTTTTTTTTTTTTTTAAAGATTTTATTTATTTATTTGACAGCGAGAGAGAGATCACAAGTAGGCAGAGGGAGAGAGAGAGGGAAGCAGGCTCCCTGCTGAGCAGAGATCCCGATATGGGACTCGATCCCAGGACTCTGAGATCATGACCTGAGCCGAAGGCAGCGGCTTAACCCACTGAGCCACCCAGGCGCCCCTGTTTTTTTTTAAATTCCTCCCAATCTGACTTTTTTTTTTAAAGATTTTATTTATTTATTTATTTATTTGACAGAGAGAGAGATCACAAGTAGGCAGAGAGGCAGGCAGAGAGAGAGAGGAGGAAGCAGGCTCCCCACGGAGCAGAGAGCCCGATGCGGGGCTCGATCCCAGGACCCTGAGATCATGACCTGAGCCGAAAGCAGCGGCTTAATCCACTGAGCCACCCAGGCGCCCCAATCTGACTTTTTCTAGTAGCAAACTATAATGCTAAAATTAGTGGAATATTCAAAATTCAAACATTTAAAATATTAACAAAGAAATTGAAGTTAAAAAAGATGGCAATTTGTCCCAAGTCAGATAAGTATGTAGGGACCAGACAGCATAATTGTCAGGATTCAGGGCTCCTGATTCTTGGGTCTGTTCTTCTTCTTCTTCTTCTTCTTTTTTTTTTTTTTTTTTAAGGTTTTTGTTTTTGTTTTTGTTTTTTGACAGAGAGAGAGCACAAGTAGGCAGAGCAACAGGCAGAGGGAGAAAGAGAGACGCAGGCTCTCTGCTTAGTAGGGAGCCCAGTGCGGGGCTCAATCCCAGGACCCTGAGATCATGACCTGAGCCAAAGGCAGAGGCTTAACCCACTGAACCAACCAGGTGCTCTGGGTCTGTTCCTCTCATCATTCTACTGTCATGCTACTGTCATTTATACATGGTATAAAACTTGAAGCTCAAAATATGGCACTGATGGGATAATTCTGTAAAGTTCTGTCTGTTGATTTACTCAGCCACTAATGTATGCAACAAATATTCAGTGAACATTGGGGATTCACCCAATGGGAGCCCAAAGATGGCCCCTTACCTTAAGCAGCTGAACTTAAGGAAGCTCACAGGAGCAGAATTATATAGACTGGTACAGGGAAATGTTGCAAATAGGCAGTAATTGTACACATTGGAAATCTAACAGGAAAGAAATGTCTTCTGACTCATATTTTTTGTGCCCCCACATATTCCTTGGAGAGAGAGGAGGGATAGTCCTGGTTCCATCAACTACCACAGAAACTCTCTTACCAAGCTTATCCCCCCCCACCCCCAACCCACCTTTCTCACTAGAGGGAGGTAAAGAATGTTGGGAATTTCTTTACTCCTGAATCTTCCTCTCTGTATTAGGGTTTTCCACCAGAAAAACAGAACCAATAGGGAAATATCTATATATAGATATAGATACAGATATCTATATATAGATATAGATACAAATATCTATATCTATATACAGATATCTCCCTCCAATAAGGATATAATTATATATTTATATATAATATATGTATAAAATACTTATATTTATATAAATAATAAAGAATTGGCTAATACAGTTATGGAGACTGAGAAGTCCCAAGATCTACAGTCCAAAGGCCCGAGAACCAGGAGAGCTAATGGTGTAAATTCCAATCCAAGTCCAAAGGCAGAAGACTGATATCCCAGCTTGAAGACCATCAGGCAGAGTGAATTCACCCCTACTTAGCCATTTGTTCTATTCAGACCTTCAACAGATTGGATGAAGCCCATACACACACTGGAAAGGGCAACCTACTTTACTCAATCTCCAGTTTCACATATTAATCTCATCATAAATATCCTCATAAACACACAAAGAAATAATTGTACCTTGTAACTCAGTAAAGTTGACACATAACATTAACCATGATATTCACCTTTCTCCTCTCTTCCTCCCACCCCCATCTCCTCCTTCATTACTATTTTATCTGTTCCCCAGAAGCAGATCCTCAGATAAAAATTTGTAGAAAAGTGATTTATGAAGAAATGCCCCCAAGAAAAAGTAGAAGTGGAACAGATAGGATTGGGAAGGAGAGGAGGACAAGGGAAGATGCAATTTTAAGCTAAGTTCCAGGGAGATTAACTTTGTTGCAGTCCTATTAGGAAGCTCTGGAAGCCTGTGGACCACCTCTCAGACTACACCAGCCCAGGTCTTGAGAACTGGTATATTTATACCACACAGGGTCTGTCAGTGGCTACAGGCTGTACCTGGAGGACATAAATCTCCAGGTTCTTTCTGTTCTTGTCCAGGTAGGAAAAGCAGGCTCTTAGCCTGAAGGTGGTGGTCAATGAAGTTTCATAGGTATGGGTTCTGGAAGTTGAAACACCATATCCTGGAAAATCTAAAGGGAACTAAGGGAGTTTGGCCAAGCACAGATGTGAGCCACAATTTTTACTGATCTCTCAGCAATGATTACAGTAATTTCAATGTCATCAAGAACTCTAGCATGGGATACTGTACTGTGTTGCCCACACAGAGTATTATTCAATCTTCATGTCAAATGTATGGTCAGTATAATGTCCATTCTGCAGGAAGACTGAGGCTCAGAGTGAGTTAGTGGCCTGCAGGAAAAACATAGCCTGGATATAATCCTCCCTTCACCCAGATGCTACCTGTCCTTTGTTTCATGTCCTTGCCTACCACCCCAAACTATCTGGTGAAAATATTACTATTTGGCATGTAAGAAAATGGATAGAATGCCAACATTTCCATTCGCAGTAGAGAAAATCTGTCTAATTATTTGTAGTTATACTCTCATGTATTTTGTAAATGGCCCAGGATATAATTCTGCATTAATTCAAAGCAACAATGTCTAGTTCTTATGAAGAATAATGTACATCTAATCTGGATAACAAAAATATCTGCAATTTCCCCGAAAGTTTATTTTTTAAAGCTACTTAAAAAATGCAGTACTCGACTGATGGAATTTTTTTACACCCGTATTTACACTCTGGGTTTCAGAAATTCGCTGAATATAAAAGAAGTCTTTAGACTACAGAGTGTAGTGTTATTTTTCAGTAACAAGACATAGTATTTCCAAATTTAGCCATTCATTCCTAAATGTAAAGAACAAGTGGTAAAAAAAAAAAAAATTACATGTGTAAGCCATACATGCTGGGAACTTTCTGCATTGGTGAGTCATGTAACTATGTACTGAAGGCTCTCAAAGAGACAGCTGTGTGTTTTTTAAACAAAAATAAATAGGTTTGTATATACCATTACTCCAGAGTTAGCAATTACTTTGAGTTCTTCATTCAAAATGCATATAAGGGAAGATATAATTAGATAGATTTAGAAACTTTATGTTTTCTGTAGTTACTGTTTTGCAAAAGAAATTTTATCAAAACAATTTATCCCTCTCCAATGTTAATTTTGAAAGTGACTTAGCAAGGGCTATAGTTCAACCAATTTACAACATTGCTTTAGAATGGATCTTGGGTTGTTTTTCTTCATGAGTGATTTCCTCACTCATCATACAATTGATATTTTTCAGTTACTGGAATTTCTCAAAGAACTGAATAATTGAAAATTGTTTTAAGCTACATCTCCCAAATTAGAGTTTTCTAATTATAAATGGAAAGAGAAACTAGAAGTTTGATAAATTTGCATAATTGCACAATATTGAATGTTAAAAAGTTACTCTGAGAATTCTTTCTTATCAATTTTCACCTTGTATTTTAACACGTATCTGGCTTCTTTAATTGTTGTGTCTAGCATTACTTTACATAGAGCATTGCACTTCAAGGAATGCTTTCGCATATGTGGGTATATTTAAAGTTACCATATAATGGTGTGGAGATGAATTCTTGTAGTAATTAAGAGAAAGACAGCTTGAAGCACCCAAATTATGTGGTTACAACTGGCCCTCTTCTAATCACCCTCATTTTGAAAAACAGAGCTAAAAGAGGTTATCACCTTTGTTTTGTAAATGTGTTTCTTTTTTATTAAAAAAGAGAGTAGGGGTGCCTGGGTAGCTCAGTGGGTTAAAGCCTCTGCCTTTGGCTCAGGTCATGATCCCATGGTCCTGGGATCAAGCCCTGCATCATGCTATCTGCTCAGCGGGGAGCCTGCTTCCCCCTTTCTCTCTGCCTGCCTCTCTGCCTACTTGTGATCTCTCTCTCTCTCTCTGTCAAATAAATAAATAAATAATCTTTTTAAAAAAATAAAAAAGAAAAAAGAAAGTAATGCTTAAAAATCTCAATGCAGACTAGTAGAAGAAGAACAAGCCATTTCAGTATAAGTCCCTTAACTTTCTGGCATACTCCTGTTTGTTGTTGTTGTTGTTGTTGTTCTTGGACATTTGGTGATGGTTATTGTTTTCCCATAGTGGTATCATATGCATATGACTTCTCTGAGTGCAGGAACAACCCCTCTCCCCACACACATACACGCACACGCCAACAGGACCCACACAGCTCTTTCTATCCAGTGTCTTGTCCAATCCCAGGGAATCTCTCTTTCCTTCACCCCTGGGGATGCTCCCCTCCCAATCACCCAGCAAAATGTCTTCAGGGAGTGAAGGAAAGAATCTCTAGACAAGGAATTTAAAAGCCTGTTTACCAGCTAGAAATCTGAGGACAGTAGGAAGGGAATATATGTGGAAAAAATTCAGTAAGTTATTTAGCATATACTGCTATCTTTTGTCTCCACCCACAATATTTTACTATGAGCTCTTTACTTTATGGATATAGCACATCAGTACCAGACCCTCAACCCATTTTCCTTCTTCCTTATTTTTCTGAGAGTCAGTTGGCTGAAGTTCAAGGGGGTAAAGCTCTGGCTAATCCCCCAAACCAAGCAGGAGGCCATGGTACTTTATGTATGCAAATGTGGGGCATGCAGGAGGACCACAGTGAGCAGGAGGTCATCGTAATACTGTAGGAACAATTTATATCTTCCCTCACCACCTTGCTAAATAAAGAGACAAAGGTATGTAATACCTTTAGACAAAGGTATGTAAATTCTTCTTTTTTTTCTTAATTAATGGATTTCCTCCCCTTGATACCATGTCATTTTTACCGAGTTTTAAGAACAGTAAACTGATTTCTAAAATCTTCTTACCTTGAAGAAAAAGGATCGAGATTTCAAAACATTTGCAATTGGAAACCTTTAGGTAGAAAAACTATCATAATGAGCAAAAGGGGTAAAAAGGTGAAACATGTGCAAAGCAGATGTTATACTCAATTTCATGCCAGAACAAATTAAAAATCAGAGTCTTGCTTTGTGATTTAGATGATAGACAATCTATACAGATGTGTGTTGGCTGAAAAAAAATTCTCCATGCAAACTGGACTTTCTTTAAATGGTGGGAACTGACTTTCCTAATGTAAGTGGGGTTAATTACAGGAATTAAAACAGGAATTTCTTCCTGTGTCGAGATTGTCTCCAGTGTCCAAACCTTGATATTCAGTTAGCATCACATGAGAATGAAAGGACTGAGGATCAAATGGAAAAGTATGATTAGAAAATTTTTGAAGGGTCAGGGGTGGAAGGTTGGGGGAACAGGTGGTGGGTAATGGGGAGGGCACGTTTTGCATGGAGCACTGGGTGTTGTGCAAAAAGAATGAATACTGTTACGCTGAAAAAATAAATAAAATGGAAAAAAAACATTTTCATAAAGAATAAAATATCCATTACTGTTTGGCAACTTAAAATATATAAAAATACATGCATTGGGCATCAGTGAAGTGCAAAACATGTAGTTAGAACACCAGATGGTTGGTCCAACAGTAACAAAAATATAAGACACAATTTGGATGGAGAGAGATAGCCTGAAACCCCAAAACAGTTTCAAAATGACAGTCACTGCCTAGGGTAGATGCTCAAAGGTCTTTAAAAAGTGTGGTGTAAGCATCCCCACCCTAAGGGGATTTTGTTTTAACAAGATACCTTTAGATTATATCTTAGAGATTTTTATCTATATCTTTAGATTATATCTTTAGATCATATCTTACATTAATATCTTAGAGATTTCAAGTATTTTTTTTAAAAGATTTTATTTATTTGACAGACAGAAATCACATGTAGGTGGAGAGGCAGGCAGGCTGGTGGGGGGGGGGGTTGGGGGGTGGGGGGGGGAAGCAGGCTTCTTGCTGAGCAGAGAGCCCAATGCCTGCCTGGATCCCAGAACCCTGAGATCATGACCTGAGCTGAAGGCAGAGGCTTAACCCACTGAGCTACCCAGGCGTCCCTCAAGTATTCTTTATAACCATCATCATTAAACAAAAATAGGATTTCTTAATTTGGGGTCTATGAATATTTTCATAGATGGGTTTCAGAGGGTCACTGACTCTTCTAAAGTTGTTTACATGTATATATATATACATATATATATATATATTTTTTAAGACAGGTGGGGGGCAGGGCACAGGCTTGCTGCTGAGCAGAGAACCCAATGTGAGGCTTAATCCCAGGACCCTGGGATCATGACCTGAGCTGAAGGCAGAAGCTTTAATCTACTGAGCCACCCAGGCACCCCTACATGTATATTTTTTTTTTAAAGATTTTATTTATTTATTTGACAGAGAGAGATCATAAGTAGGCAGAGAGGCAGACAGAGAGAGTGAGAGGGAAGCAGGCTCCCTGCTGAGCAGAGAGCCCGATGTGGGACTCGATCCCAAGACCCTGAGATCATGACCTGAGCTAAAGGCAGCAGCTTAAACCACTGAGCCACCCAGGCGCCCCTGTATATTTATTTGATATTTGTTTGTTTGTTTTAGAGGAGAGAGTGCATGGCTTTTATACATTCTCATGAGGGTTCAAATATTAAGAAACTGTGTTGGAGAAAATAGAACTCAACTAACAGTAGGAGACAAGTGGATTTCTCTCATATAAAAAATGAACTGTACCACCCACAAAAGCTTTGCAAATAGCCAAAGTGTACAACAAAGTAAGTGCCATATTTATGCCTTCAAATAAATGCACAACAACACTAGTAACATATTTTTCATTTGGGTGGATATTTTAGAATTCTGAGCTATTTGTCATCAGACACCCTCTTTTTACAATTTGAACAATTTAAAGAGCCATGGGAACTAAGCATAGGTTGCACCATGTTGCACATTATTGGCATTACTCAAGAAGGAACTGGCAAGAGGAAGGAAATGAATAAATATGGGCTTCACCTGATGATCGGGGACACTGACACAGATAAAAAGAAAGGATGAGGCCAAGTACCATGTTGTGGGTTGAAAGTAAATAAAACTTAATTCAATTTAGTAATGTTAATTATTAACTATCTATTAAGCTATTATATCAGTTTCTGGTGTGAAAATATGGAAACTTGAATTATGGCCACCTTACAATTTTTCTTATTTCAGCACAGGAATAACTTGTCAAATAACGAAGAGATTAAGATTTGGGTATTGTTTGTTTCTCATCCATGAGCGGATGTTAACAAGCAAGAAGCGCAGTATGGTAGATTTGCATTATGTCAGTTTAGCTAAGCTAGAAATAGATTTTCCAGAATTCCCTGCTTGCCAACTTCACATTAATGTGAGATGCAAGAGACATTGTGTGTGAAATTTGGTAGGTGCAAGTGAAGCAAAAGGCATGTTCTCATATGCTTAGAAGGTCAGTTCAGAGCACCATGCTCTGTGGGCAGTTCTTGGATGTTGCTGTCCGTGTGCTTGCTCACCTTGTTAGCAAGGGCTGGGATGGGCCTGCAGCTTCTTGGCTCCTTCTCAGCTCCAGACCTTCAGCTGCTCTGACTCCCCAGCCAGGTGCATGCTGAGCTCTGCCATGAGAAGTATTGACTTTCTCCTGCAGGACACCCACACCATCCAAGTTGGAGGCCATGAGAGATTGACTTTGGTTCTGGTTTCTCCTTGAATATTTTTTCTTCCTTACTGCTTGCCTTGCTGACTTCAGGCCAACACCAGATGCAGAAGCAATGGTCTTCAAAAATTGTTTAACCAGCTCCCACAATTGTGTAAGGTCAACCCACGTTATAAATTCCTGTTCTATACATACCCACATAACCTAAGGGATAGACACAGAAAAAGGCTTATGTTAGGGTAAATTGTTCAAGTCAGAAGTAATATTTTTATTCTTTTCAAAACTGATGCAAGCTAAACCATTTCTCATGCAAATTTATTAAAATTTATAAAGTAAAAAATGTTTAAAAATAGTTTTTTTTGCTTTCTTGGGCTTAGGCAATAACTAGAAACAACAAAAACTCTTCTAAATCAGTTTTAGTTTCCATCACTTCTTTGTAATAGATTCTAGTAGTAACTTGAAGAGTCAGAGCTTACTTTCTGCAGAGAAAATAGAGAAAGGGGAAATCAAGGATCTGCGCAGAGTCACTCTCTGAACTTGGTATTTCTCGAAGTTTACTGGGAAGGACACTGATCTTTTCTTTAAAAAAAGTCACATCTTATTAAATATAACTGGTCAGAGCTATCATCAGTGGAATTAGATGACTGTTTTATGCCTAGCGAATCCCCTTACTTGCCTTTCCAAATGTTGGTAGCAGTTAACTAGATACCACATTAGTCTAGTAAAAGAGGATTAATGGAGAGAATCACAGAGTAAGTTGAGTGTCATTGGATTTTCGGGAAGGATTTTTTAGAAGGAGTAAAAATCAAAACAAATTAGACTGAGTTAGAGAGTATTTATTGAGGATGTAGATTTTATAACACAACTTAAGGGTAAAAATATAGCACTCTCTACCCCTTCCTCTTCTCTCCCTCCTTCCTCTCTTGATACTTTAAAATGCTTATGATACCCATTCTAGGTTACTTCCAGCTTGAGTGCCACTGAGCAAATGGTTAGTGTCTCTTACAGAGTTATTCAGAGTATTGATTTTAGCAGCTCAGGCAATGGATTGGCTATGGTAGGGGGGCGTTTCCATTCCTTTTTTTTTTTTTAAGATTTTATTTGATTATTTGACAGAGAGAGATCACAAGTAGGCAGAGAGGCAGGCAGAGAGAGAGGAGGAAGCAGATTCCCTGCTGAGCAGAGAGCCTGATGCGGGGCTCGATCCCAGAACCCTGGGATCACGTCCTGAGCCAAAGGCAGAGGCTTTAACCCACTGAGCCACCCAGGCGCCCCCGTCCTTCTGGTCATCTGATCATCTATGAGCAGGGAACAAAGTATAAAAAATGGCTGCTACAGGTTATTGGGAGGGCCTTCTTAAATGAGATATGGGCTGTGCAGGCATTCTGAGATAGTTTCCACTCTATAGTATTTTCTTCATTATCCACTAGAAAGCAATTGAACTCAAATGCTGTTGTTAAATAGAGAATTGAATAACTTGGTGCTTTCCCACCCCAGAAGTGATTGTTGCTTAGATAATATTCTTTGAAAGCACGGAGTCTTTTGGTAATAAAAACTACATAAATATTAAATATAGGGGTGCCTAGGTGGCTTAGTCAGTTAAACTTCTGTCTTTGGCTCAGGTCATGATCCCAGGGTCCTGGAATCGAGTTCCACATGGGGATTTTTGCTCATCAGGAACCCTGTTTCTTCCTCTGCCTGCCATTCTCCCTGTTTACACACTCTTGCCCTCTGTCTTTCCAATAAATAAAATCTTTAAAAAAGATTAGAACCATTATATGTCTCAATATTTTTTATTGTCTTGAAAGGCCTGTTTAAAAATATCTTTACTCTAGGTAGCTGATTTCCTTCTTGATCAGAAAAAAAGGGTTCTGATCACCCATTCTCAAGATATGGTCATAATATGTGTCAGTGACTCTAAGAGTTTTATGATATATCTTCTCTCTCTGGGGTTGAGCTTCTTCCTTTTGAATGATAGAAAAATGTTATGCTTCCTTAGTGTTCGTGCAAGGAAAATGTTTCTTTAAACATTGAACCATAAATAAATAAGACATTTCTGGCAAGCATGAAAATTAGCACAGTGGGACTGAGAAATAATGCACATGAAGAATAATGAAATTGTAGAATGCTACAAGCATGAGGGGCTTTAGGAAACATTTAGCTATTAGGTCATCCAATCCAATCCTTTTAATTTCCAGATTAAGGAATTGAAGATTAGTGAAGATTAGGTACCTTTAGTGAAGATTAGGTACCTTTCTAAAAACTAGTTTGTATGTAAACCAGTCCTGGACCTTATAATCTTAAAAGTCTTAAATAAGTAGCAAAATCTTCACTTAAAAAGTACATCAGAAAAATGAAAATATTTCTCCTTATTCTCTCTTTCTCTTCTTTATGCATTATTGTTCATTGATGTGACCATCCCATTTAAGGATATAAAGGAAAAATTTCCCATGCCTGTATGATTAGAAAAAATCATTCAATCTTTTGTTAGCAGTGACTTTCTTTTTACCATAAGCTGTACATAGTATTTTTTAAAACAATTTTTCTTGAGAATAGTCCTAAGAATGCTTAGTACACTTACTGACATAATTAGCTATAATTTTGACTTTTACAAAATCAGAACTGGGAGATTTCAAGGTTGAGGAGAAGATTAAAAGAATAGTACAAGCCTTAATTTCCAACATATAGTGGCACTGAATATGAAGGGCAGGAATCATATTTAATTTATTGTACATTTGTAAAATACTGGGGATGCTGGCAAGAACAGAGGAAAAGCAGTGAGAGCGTTAAAGTGTTCAGGCAGAAGGAGTCCTAATTCACTATTTTGAACTTACAAAAGCCTGAAATACTATCACTATACCTTGATCACTGTCAAAGGATAACATTTAAAAGTTCTAAAATTCAGAGTAAATGAAACATAAAACTTAATAGTTGTATCGATATGTCAGGGGAAATAGGCAACAGTCATTTTAACATTGAACCATATGCAATTGTTTGTATATTGCCTTTTCTCCCCCTAGAGACATTCTGGCTTCTTTCCCATTGGTCAAGTCTCTTGGCTCATTTGTAAACTTAAATTTTATCCGGGGAAAGCCTTTCATGTCTATTTATATCACATTCTGCTTTCATTTGGTTTATTTAATGATTTATTAAATGCATTAAGCACAGTGAAATTTCCTATGAGAGTTGGAACATATGAATAAAATTATTTTAAAATTATGTTTATGTTGTGATTTATAGAATTGCAAATTGTCAGAGACATAAGGGATCATGGTAAAGTAGCACACAGTTGCTTGGAGCCCACACATTACTCCAAGACCTCACTTGAAAGCTGGTAATTTCCCTGAAACAGCCCATAGGGGAAGCATATGCAAGGCAACTCAGAGCCCATGGTTTGAATAGATGTGCCCATACTGTGAAATGCCAAATCAAGGAAGGTATTAATAGAGAATATGAATACAGGAGCAACTTCTTATCCTGACTCTCAGACTGGCCCCATTCAGTCCCTTTTTTATCCTCTATCTTATTAAAGGGATTAAAGGGAGGATGAAATTTTACTCAAGACCAAACACTTTCTCCTTTAAAGTGTGAGCTAATGCATGTATTATGTAGAGAACAATATCAATGCATACCTCTTTTATTAGTTGATGGATTTAAAAAGTAGTAAAACAACATTTGGTAGTCATATCCTTGTATAGATAGTAAACAAGTCACTTAAATTTTCTGCATATCAGTATCTTTAAACAATTCAATTATTAATTTAACAAGTACTGATTGTCTATTAAGTGTAAAACATTTTGCTAATTCCTGGGGTGGAGAAGTGGAGTGAGTGATGAGAATTAAGCCTGGAAGGGTATGCAGATGTCAGATTTTAAAGGGCATGTAGAATGTAAGACACTCTAAGCAGTTAGGATTTATCCCTTTTAGTCTGTTAGGTGTCATTAAAAGATTCTAATCAAAGGAGGAGCTTGATTAGGCCTGGCTCTTAGAATGAACACTGTGACAGTGGCATACAGGATGGATGAGAAGAGAACAGACCTAGACCCAGGTGGGAGATAATGGTAATTAATTGGACTGGAGATGATGGTAGCCTGAACAATGGCCATGTCAGTGGTGATGGAGGGAAGGAATGGGTTTGAGAAATTGTTAGGGAGTTCAATCAGTAGCACTTATGATCGATTAGATGGGGAAGCTAAGAAGCAACATGACTTGATAGTGATTGATAAGATTCTGGAATGACTGATGGTGATTTCTGGCTTACAAATTGGGCATATATGGAACTTCCATATCCTTGATTCACTTTTATACCAATAAAGGTAACTTACAGAAGATTGCCAGTTTCATCTATGCAGTTATACATGTAAAGCAATAAAGTACATTTTTAAAGTATATATGTAGTGAAAGCAAGGTTAAAAACTGCATTCTGTTGTTTCACTTTTGCTAACAAATAGCTTGAAGAAATGGGTGTATACTGCCAGTCTTTATACTTCTTGTTTAGAGGAATAGCCCTCATGTCCCCATGGAAATGAGGAACAGGCTTTATAGAAAATCCATATAAAACTTTGAGGTCTACCATGACATGACTTGATAGACTAGGGCAACTGAAAATCCAGTTTCTAACTCCAGAGAGCAAATGTTAAAAGATAGAATTGATAAATACTTGACTTAAACTAATTCCTTGAATATCTAGCCATGCATTTCATGTCATCTATCATTGTGGCTTCTCAGCACTAGGAAATATGAGCCCTGAATAAAAATGTAAGGGACCACCTGTCTTCATGGCAGTATTCCAAGAATCTGCAGCCTAATTTATGCTTATCACTAGCAGGAAATGTAGATGGCTATCTTCTAGTTGCCGTTCTCAAATTCATCTTTCAAAGGAGACCATTGCAAAGAAACTAATCTTATGTTAAGGCAGATATAATAGAGTGTACTTCTTGTGCATGGCAAGCTAAGAGGAGGCACTTAGAATGCGAGGTAAGATAGACTCACTATAGGTGTCTTCTAACATTTCTGTTAGCCATTTGACTTGGCGTCTAACATCAGATGTTAGTGATGTGGTAACCCAATAGTGAAGCTCACCAGGAGTATAGCATTTAAGTCTGGAAGAGTTCAGTAGTATGAGAGTAATTCATTTTTGTTTAATAGGTAGTTGCTTTTTTTTGAAAGTTGATTATTTTTTGCCATTTTTTTCCCTCATAACTAAGCTGAGCTCCTGGATTGTTATGGTATAAAGTAAAAAGATAGAAGTCATGGCCTCTAACCAATAAATTCCTAAGCTCTGTTTGTAAGATAGAATTTCACTGACTGAAAATGGAAAATAAAGACATTTATAACAATTATTTGTTTATGATTTCAAATTATACCATCAGCATAAATAGAGTTTACCAGTTTCTTTAATATAACCATGTTTTTTTAAACTTACAACATAATCAC
Organism: Meles meles; assembly: GCF_922984935.1. Taxonomy (NCBI): domain Eukaryota; kingdom Metazoa; phylum Chordata; class Mammalia; order Carnivora; family Mustelidae; genus Meles; species Meles meles. The sequence continues at coordinate 77,257,394 of NC_060074.1, forward strand.
AATGTTTAGTGTATGGGATTAAATTAGGACCTAGGAGCAAGCTTCAAAACCTGCATCTGACATTTACACTGTGGATCAGTTATTTTACCCCTTTAAACTCTTACCACTTCATCTATGATACAGAAATGATCAAAATGATCTCATCTGAAAATGGAGCTCAAAGTAAATGCTCAGTAAATCCTTGTCAGTTTGTACTAGTGCCAATAGTAGTAGAACTGCTAGTAGTAGAAGGAAAGAAGTAGGAAATCCTTCCTTGTCCCACAAAATACTTAAATGAATTATTCTTTTAAAAAACTTTAAAAATGATAACCAGAAGAATCAGGTTTGTTTGGTTTTTGTTTTGTTTTGTTTGTTTTTTTAGTATCTAGGAGAAAAAAAAGGGAAGCCAGAGACAATATGTGTGAGGTTGTGTTTGTACCTCTATGGGTTTATATGGAGGGGTATGTCTTGGTATATCATTAGGACTAATATAGTTGCTTTTTATGCATTTAATGATAACAGTGGATCACGTTCTCAACAATATATTCTTGAAACAAAAGCAGCAATGTGTTGTTTCTTGTTTGATCCTTTCACAACAAAAGCCCAAGTCTTACTAATAGGGAACTTAATGAAGTTGTCGATGAAGAACAGATTTCATGCAGTTCAACCGTGTAGCCTTTTGCTGGTCCACTTCATTGATTTAAGGAAGTCCTTACAACAAATTAAGAGAGAGGTACAGCCAACTATTTAGGACAATATTTTCAGGTGGCATTCTAATGAGAGCAGCGGGTTTGAGCTCATCATCCCCTGAAGGTTAGATTCACACACTTTAGGGACAAAGGAACAATTGGGAAGCTTGACATCTTTGTGATAATGTAAGAAGGCCAGCCAAAATCCTCAGTGGATTACTCAATATAAAAGACTTAATAATCATAACAAAGAAAAACTACTTGTGTGGGGGGTTGTTTTTCTTTTTAAAAAGTTTTATAATTGCAAAATAGTGCTTTCTAATTTTTTTCTGATTTATAAGTTATTTCATTAAATTGAATATGTACATGGCTTCAGAATTTCAATGTGAGAAAACTGGGACACTTCATCACAAACACTGAAGGCCAGGAAATCTTAACCACTTTAAGTAGCAATGCTACATGTTGAGAATTATTAAATTAGTTGTTTTGGAGAAGATCGGGGTAAAGATTGGGGAAATGACAATAAATATGTTTCTTTAATTTTTATTTAATTTCTATTTAAATGAAAACAACTGTGAAAAATAGCAAAAGTATGAAAACATGCTATGACTTTTGGTAATTTTTACTAGCATTCTAACTAAAAGTGTGTGTGTGTGTGTGTGTGTGTGTGTGTATTTATTTATATTTGAGAGGACAAAACATAAAAATTTACCACAGTGGTACCCATTGAAGTAATGTAAAATCTGTTCTCTCATAGATCTTGCTCACTTGAATGATGGTGGTTTTCCTTATTCAATTCTGAATGATGGGTAATCAGGCATGTTGGTCAAGAGCAAGATTGAATGATTAAAGAGACTAGGAAAAGTTGCCTAAATCTACTTTATTATACAACTGGATTCCTCTTTTTTTTTTCTTAAAGATTTTTTATTCATTTATGAGAGAGAGAGGAGCAGAGAGAGAGGGACAGGCAGACTCTGTATTGAGTCAGGAGCCCGACTCAGGGCTCAGTCTCAGAACTCTTGAGATCAAGACCTGAGTGGAAACTGAAAGCAAGACTGAGCCACCCAGGCACGCTTATACCTGGGTACCTGTAAAACAAAACAAAACAAAACAGATTATGGCATCATTCCAGCCTACTGGATCAGAATGGAGGTTGGGGAGGTAAGTTATTTCAAATCTGTATTTTTAACAAGCATGCTTGGTAATTCTTAAAATCCGATAAATCTCAAGACAATGAACTAAACCAATCCTTTTGAAGATGGCCTGTGCTTTAGAAATTCATTCCCCCCACATCCCTACTCTCTCCTCCTTCAGAACCACAGAACAATCCATATAGTCTCATTCAAAATATCATTGCCAGCAATTGGTGTACTTTTCCCTCCTTCTCAAAGAATTCATTCAGATTACCATCTGCAGAGGTCTCTGCTACTCTTTGTCACTTGTATTTTGTGGGGAAATCTTTCACTCACAATTCCTGTGGTCTAGGATTCATGGTGTTGAGCATTAAACTTCACTTTAAGGAAATATCAATTAAAATCTGGTTTATGCTGGTTTTATACATTTAACACAGTGAGATATGCCCATTATTTGTCCCCCTAACAAATAGATGAAAGATACTGGAATAACTGCCTGAGTTGTCTTCTTTTTGTGTCTTTTCAAGTACTTCCAAGTGCCAAACAGTTCCCTCTTGGTTTCTGGTTCAGTTTCCACATTCTAAGTTTTCTTTCTTCCTTCCTTCCTCCCTTCCCTTCCCCTTCCCTTCCCCTCACTTCCCTTCCCCTCTTTCCCCCTTCCCCCTTTTCGTCCCTTGCCCCTTTACCCCCTTCCTTCCTTCCTTCCTTCCCTCCTCCCTCCCTCCCTCCCTCCTTTCCTCCCTCCCTTTCCTCTCTTCCCTCCCTTCCCCTCTTTCCTCCCTCTCCTTCATTTTCCTTTCCTCCCTTCTTCCCTTCCCTTTCCTTTTCCTTCCTTCCTTCTTCCCTCCATTCTTTCTTCCATTCCTTCCTTCCTATCTTTCTACCTTCCTTCCTTTTTATAAAACGTATGATGATATTTTAATTAGATATTTAAATATCACTATCAGACCTTTCATTTAGACCAACTACCAGGGGCGCCTGGGTGGCTCAGAGGGTTAAAGCCTCTGTCTTCAGCTCAGGTCATGATCCCAGGATCCTGGGATCGAGCCCCACATCGGGCTCTCTGCTCAGCGAGCAGCCTGCTTTCCTCTCTCTCTGCCTGCCTCTCTGCCTACTTGTGATCTTTCTCTCTGTCAAATAAAAAAAAAAAAAAAAAAAATCTTAAAAAAAAAAAAAAAAAAAAGATAGACCAACTACCAGCCCAGTAGGATGTTTCTATGGGCTCAATTACTAAGCAACATTGTAGGAATGCTATAGTCTCATCACTCCTACACACAAAACACAAACTGAAGTGTTTTATTCTTCAAAGTGATTTTTCTGTTAAAGATCTACTTTAAGTAATCTTAAATAATCTTAAATTATCTTGCGAAGAAAAGAATTGTTACAAAAGTCTTAGAAATGCTTTGTAAAATAGTATCAAGAGAATAAGACCAATCTCATATCTCTACCCTATAATGTCTTCTTTTAATGTAGGTGGGCTAAGTTCTTATTTTTTAACTGCTTATTCATAGTGAGGATTACCTCATTCTTTTTTAGCTACTTTTATTTAGCATTAAGCAAGAGTGAACACAGCTTGTAATTCAGTACTCGGTATCTACTTGCCTTGTGATCTAACAATTTTCACTGATGAAAAATAATATTTCATATTATTTTCCAAATTATAATTACTGAATGCATGAATTCTGAGTCAAAATGGCAGTTTTTAGAGACTCACTTAGAAGTGGAGACATGTCTTTTGGTATAAAAGTACAGTATATTCTTATGAAAGAGTCTGGTTATAAGCCAGATGCTCCATATCTCAGAATACTCAGTGAAAATCATCTTAGCAGTATATTCCTGGAAGAGAATGCGAGGATTTATAAAGGAAACATTACTATTTATTGTTTAACACACACTTTTACAGTAAGGGCACTATTTTCAGGAGGGTGACTTGATGTCAAGTAATGGATCCTCTAATCAGCTGTATTTGTGATTTTCAAATCCACATATTTCCATATGTGACTTTAGTGCAATACCATTTTAGTATTTATACACTAATACTATGAATACTATATATTTATAAATATATATATTTATAAAAATATATACTTAAAATATATTAAAATGTATTTTAACATATTTTTATATATTAAAATATGTATTTATTTTAAATACATTTTAATGAATTTAAATTTTTTTAAGATTATTTATTTATTTATTTGACAGGCAGAGATCACAAGTAGGCAGAGAGGCAGACAGAGAGAGAGAGACGTGGAAGCAGGCTCCCTGCTGAGCAGCGAGCCAGATGCGGGGCTCCATCCTAGGACCCTGGGATCATGACCTAAGCTGAAGGCAGAGGCTTTAACCCACTGAGCCACCCAGGTGCCCCTAAAATTTATTTTAAATATAAAATATATATTTATTTTAATATATAATATATACTAAAATATATATTAAAATATAAATGCTATATATTATACTATAAATACTGTAAATATTAAAATACTAAATACTACATATATAGCTTTTAATATATCTTTTCCAGAGATATTAAAGGACTTAATCAAGAGGAACCTTGAAACATAGCCACCTGATAGTTGGAAAAAAATCCTCCACACACAGAAGTGAAAACTTTTCAGGTTATTTGATTTCATTTGACTGAATGGGATAATCTCCTTCAGAGTTGATGTGGTCGTATTTCATAACCCAACTGGCACAAAAGATAGCAACACAGAAAAGCAGAAAGTCAGACCTTCAGTTATAAATGTTTCTTTGGCAGTGACCCTTTATGAATTTTAAAAAATTCAATTTAAGACCCCTTTTTGTCATTGTCTATATTTTAAATCTGCGTGAATAATTCTGCCCCTCTAGTCAAGGTATTTTGTTATATGACAAGGTATTTTAATTATGTGTTTGTGAGCCTGAATATATCCTAAAACAGGGTGGTAAGAGTGATGGTTTAAGATACTGTTTACTGGGGCACCTGGGTGGCTCAGTGGGTTAAGCCTCTGCCTTCGGCTCAGGTCATGATCTCAGGGTCCTGGGATCAAGCCCCACATCTCGCTCTCTGCTCAGCAGAGAGCCTGCTTCCCCCTCTCTCTCTGCCTGCCTCTCTGCCTACTTGTGATCTCTCTCTCTGTGGCAAATAAATAAATAAAATCTTTAAAAAAAAAAAAGATACTGCTTACTGGAGGAGTTCTTATAAAACAAATGATTTTTCTTAGGATATCTTTGAATATATCAATTTCAGAATATATATATGTTAAAGATACCCAAAATATGTATGTGACTACATATGTATGTTTAGAATATGTAGTTTATAAGTTTACTTGAACTTTTCTTCACCAAAGGGAACAGAATAAGCTGTGTTTGTATTTGAAAATATTAAATATCCAAAGAGCAACATTAATCATAAAAACTAAAATTGTATTTTTATTATTTAAAATAGGCATATTATGGGGAAATATGTATTTTTAGAAACTGAATATTTTATAGTATAAATTTCTTAATAGACCCAATCAATGAAATCTTATTATTCCCAAGACTTTCTAATAAAAATAACTTGTCATTCTGTTGAGCCATCACTTATTAATAGTTGTTCATAGGAAGAAACTATGTGGGATACCAATATGAGTAAGGGATCAAATTTACATAAGTAGCACATACAAAAATTATATTTGATCTTTTTGAAAATAATTTTCTAAGAATTAACAAAATATCATATTTCCATTTCTCTCAAATGAAAGTATCATTGATTTTTCTCCTGAAAATAAAGCCAATACAGGTCCGTAATAAATTTAATTCAAGGGGCGCCTGGGTGGCTCAGTGGATTAAATAAAGCCTCTGCCTTCAGCTCAGGTCATGATCCCAGGATCCTGGGATCGAGCCCCGCGTCGGGCTCTCTGCTCGGCAGGGAGCCTGCTTCCTCCTCTCTCTCTGTCTGCCTCTCTGCCTGCTTGTGATCTCTGTCTGTCAAATAAATAAAATCTTAAAAAAAAAAATTTAATTCAAGCAAATACTGCTCTGTGTAGTAGTAAGGGAAACTCATCCTTCTTGAACCTCCCAATGTTTCAGTCCTCTTCCCTGCACCCTATTCAATGTTCCAGTACTCCCGTTCCACAAAGGTAATAAAAGTGTGATGCATATATACACGTGTATATCTGTGTGCTTGCACATGTGTGCATTTGCATGCATAGCACTTGTTATGCAGTTTAGTGCCTGGCATGTGATAAGCACTCAGTAGATGTAAGCTGAATTATAATTGATATGTCAGACAATTGCTTATTTGTCTAATAACTTTTTTGTAACTAAAATCTTTTATTCTGTAATATGGCAGAAATTTGTTTTCATATAAAATCATAGAGATCTGTTAAATGTTTCAATGGATATTTAGCATTCATTTTATTATCATATTTTAATTTGTTAAGCAAATCCCTCTTTTTTAACTGAGGGAGAATTCACATACAACACTATATTAGTTCCAGCTGTACAACACAATGATTTAATATTGGTATGTATTGTGAAATGCTTACCACAATAAGTCTAGTTAATATCTGTCACTATACATAATTACTGAATGTTTTTTCTTGTGATGAGAACTTTTAAGATCCACTCTCTTAGCAACTTTCAAATAGGCAATACAATATAATTAACTATAGTCACCATGCTGTGCGTTATAATATTTTCATGACTCATTGATTTTATAACTAGAAGTTGGTTCCTTTTGACTCCTTTCACCATTTTGCCCAATCCTCACCCCCAACCTCAGGCAAATACCAATCTATTCTTTTCTATCTATGAGCTCGTTCTTTCTTTTTTCAGATTCCACAGATAAGTGAGATCACGCAGTATTTGTTCTTCTCTGTCTGACTTATTTCACTTAGTTTAATACCCTCAAGATCCATCCATGTTGTTGCAAATGGCAAAATTTCCTTCTTTTTAAATGACTGAATAATATTCTATTGTATATCAGTTGACCCTTAACAATGCAGGAGTTAGGGGTGCCAATCCTCCAAGTAGTTGAAAATCCACGTACAACTTTTGACTTGCTCCAAATGTAACTAATAATAACCCACTTGACTGGAAGCTTTCTAGTAACACAAATAGTTGATTAATACATATTTTGTATAGTATATGTTTTATGTACCTTATTCTTACAACAAAGTAATCTAGAGAAAAGAAAATATTAAGAAAATCATAAGGAAGTGGCGCCTCGGTGGCTCAGTGGGTTAAAGCCTCTGCCTTTGGCTCAGGTCATGGTCTCAGGGTTCTGGGATCAAGCCCCACATCGGGCTGTCTGCTCAGTGGGGAGCCTGCTTCCTCCTCTCTCCCTGCCTGCCTCTCTGACTAATTGTAATCTCTTTCTATCAAATAAATAAATAAAATCTTAAAAAAAAGAAAAAATCATAAGGAAGAGAAAATATATTTACAGTACTTTACTATATTTATCAAAAAAATTGGTGCAATTCAAACCCTTGTTCAAAGATCGACTATATATACCACATTTTATGTATTCATTCATCTGTCAGTGGATACTTAGGTTGTTTTCATACTTTGACTATTGTAAATCATGCTGCAGTACAAATAGGTTGCATGTATCTTTTCAAGTTTATCTGTTTTCTTTGGATAAATAGAAGTGCATTGCTGGATTATATGATAATTCTATTTTGAAGTTTTTGAGGAATTTCTATACTGCTTTCCGTGGTAAATCTGCCTATTTACATTCCCACCAATGGGAATGTGTACAGTGGCTCCCTTTTCTCCACATCCTTGCCAGCATTTATTATCTCTTGTCCTTTTGATTATACCCATTCTAACAGATGTGAAGTGATATCTCATTGTGCTTTGATTTGCATTTTCTTCATAATTTGTGATGCTGAGTGTATTTTCAAGTACCTATTAGCTATCTCTTTGTTTTCTTGGAAAAATATTTACTCAGATCCATTGCATACTTTTTACAAATTTTTATTGTTTGCTTGCTATTTAGGGGTATGAGTTTTTATGTATTTTTGGATACTAACCCCTTATCAGATACAGGATTTGCAAATATTTTCTTCCATTTGGTAGGTTGCCTTTTCATTTTGTTGATGGTTTCCTTTGCTGGGCAGATGCTTTTAGTTGATGTACCCCCATTTGTTTATTTTTGCTTTTGTTATCTTTGCTTTTGATGCCAAACCAAAAAATCATCACCAAGACTGATGTCAAGAATCTTACCACCTTCGTTTTCTTCTAAAAGCATTATGGTTTCAGGTCTTACATTCAAGCCTTTGATCCATTTTGAGTTATTTTTTGTGCATGGTATAAGATAATGAATGGTCTAGTTTCATTCTTTTGCATGTGGCTGTTCAGTTTTTCCAATACTATTTACTGAAGAGACTTCTTTACTCATTGTATATCCTTGGCTATTTGTTACAAATGACAACGTATACATGGATTGATTTCTGGGCTCTCTATTCTTTTTTTTTTTTTAAGATTTTATTTATTTATTTGACAGACAGAGATCACAAGTAGGCAGAGAGGCAGGCAGAGAGAGAAAGGGAAGGAGGTTCCCTGCTGAGCAGAGAGCCCCATGTGGGACTCGATCCCAGGACCCTGGGACCATGACCTAAGCCGAAGGCAGAGGCTTAACGCACTGAGCCACCCAGGCGCCCTGGGCTCTCTATTCTATTCCATGATCTAAGTGTCTTTTTTTTTTTTTTTTAAGATTTTTTATTTATTTATTTGACAGAGAGAGATCACAAGTAGACAGAAAGTCAGGCAGAGAGAGTGAGAGGGAAGCAGGCTCCCCGCCGAGCAGAGAGCCCGATGCGGGACTCAATCCCAGGACCCTGAGATCATGACCTGAGCCGAAGGCAGCGGCTTAAACCACTGAGCCACCCAGGAGCCCCTAAGTGTCTTTTTTTTTTATTCCAATACCATACTGTTTTGATTACTATAGATTTGGCAGATTTTTGTTGTTTTGCAGTTTACTTTCGTTTCTTCCAAATTTTTATTTAAATTCTAGTTAACTAATATATAGTGTAATATTGGTTTCAGGAGTAGAATTTAGTGATTGATCACTTATGTATAATACCCAGTGCTCATCATAATAACTACCCTCCTTAATTATACCTTTGTAATACAGTTTGAAATCAGAGAGCATGATGCCTTCAGCTTTGTTCTTTCTCAAGATTACTTTGGCTATTTGGGGTCTTTGTGGTTCCATATAGAATTTGAGAATTATTTGTTCTATTTCTGTGAAAAATGCAATTGGAATCTTGATAGGGATTGCATTGACTCTATAGATTGTTTCAGATGGTATGGACATTTTAACAACAATCCATGACTACAGAGTATCTTTTCATTTATTTGTGTCTTCTTCAAGTTCTTCATCAGTTTTCAGAGTACTGGTCTTTAATCTCTTTGATTAAATTTGTTCCTAGGCATTTTATTACTTTTCATATTATTGTAAATGGAATTGCTTTCTTAATTTCTCTTTCTTATTGTTACTAGTGAATAGAAATGCAACAGATTTCTGCATATTGATTTTGTACCCTGCAACTTTACTGAATTTATTAGTTCTAACCATTTTTTTCAGTGGAGTCTTTAAGATTTTCTCTATATGATATCATGTTATATACAAATAGTGATAGCTTTACTTCTTTCTTACTAATTTGAATGCCTTTTATTTCTTTTTCTTGCCTAATTGCCCTGGCTGGGACCTCTAGTGCTATGTTGAATAAAAGTGATGAGAGTCGGCATCCTCATCTTGTTCTTGATCTTGGAAAAAAAGCTTTCAGATTTTCACCCTTGAGTATGACGTTAGTTGTGGGATTGCCATATATGGCATTATTATGTTAAGTTACATTCCTTCTATACCTACTTTGTTGAAAATTTTTATATAAATTGATGCTGAATTTGGTCACATGCCTTTCTGCATCTATGGTGATGATCATGTAGTTTTATCCCCTTTATTTCGTTAATGGAGTATCACATTGACTAATTTGTGGATGTTAAATCATCCTTACATCCCAGGAATAACCAGCTTGATCATTGGGTATGATCCTTTTCATGTATTGTTGAATTTGGTTTGCTAATATTTTATTGAGCGTTTTTGAATCTATATTCACCTGTAATTTTCTGTTCTTGTGGTGTCCTTCTTTGGTTTTGGTAATGCTAGCTTCATAAAAAGATTTGGGAGTACTTCTTCTTCTATTTTTTGAAAGAGTTTGAGGATTTCTCTTTTTTCTTAAAATATTTGGTAGAATTCATCAGTGAAAAATTTTGATACTGGACTTCTGTTTGTTGAGCTTTTTAAAATTACTGACTCAATTCCATTACTAGTAGTCTGTCAGATTTTCTATTTCCTCATGATTCATTCTTGGAAGGTGGTATGTTTCTAGAAATCTATCCATTTCTTCTAGGTTATTCAGTTTTTTGGCATATAATTGTTCATAATATTTTCTTTTTTTAAAAAAGATTTTATTTATTTATTTGAGAGAGAGAGAGAGATCACAAGTAGGTAGAGAGGCAGGCAGGGAGAGAGGAGGAAGCAGGCTCCCCCCTGAGCAGAGAGCCTGATGTGGGCCTTGATCCCATGATCCTGAGACGAAGGCAGAGGTTTAATCCACTGAACCACCCTGGTGCCCCTGTTCATAATATTTTCTTATGATCCTTTGTATTTCTGTGGTATCAGTTGTAATGTTTCCTCATTCATTTCTGATTTTATCTATTTGAGTCCTCATTTTTTTCTTTTCCAGCTAAAATTTTGTCAATTTTATTTATTCCTTATTTTTTTTTAGTTCAGTAATTATTTTTAAGAATTCACTGAGAGCCAACTTGTTTTTGGTCTTCCTGTTCCCTCCAATTCTTTTTGTCACAGGATTCAGGAAAAAATTAGCCCCATATAGAGTCATAAACAAAGATAAGTTAGGGAACAATATATTATATTCCATTTAGTGTTCTTCCTCAGTTTCATTAGAATCATTATTTGACTTATACCCTATCCAGTGGTTAGTTGCTGGGTGCATTTCAGTGTTCACTCAAATGCAGGTTTATTTCATTTTCACCTCCTGGAACAGTATAGGTAGTCCTTGTTTATGTCCAAAATTCATTCCTGGAAACTGCAGCATATAGAGATCCGTGGTAAATCACTTCCCCCTTAAGACTAGTGTCATAACAAAGGGTCATAGCCCTTTTCCAATCTTTTTACACTTAAATCTAATTCATCTGTTTCATCCAAATTATTCTGATGCATTTATCCTTTCAGATAAACTGAACATTCTCATGTTTATATATTTTCTTATTTTGGTTAAAATGAATAATTTGTATTAATTTGGAGAGAATATTTTCATCAATTTTAAGTCTTCCTATCCTTTACAGAAACATGGTAGGCTTTTCCATGTATTTAAGTTTGCCTTTATTTCCTCCCAAATAGCTTACAATTCTTTATGTTCTTCTTGTGTATTTTTGGAATCATATAATATCTTTGCAGATATCTCTGCCAAAACTCTTGGGAAGAATGCCTTTGGTCACATTCCCCACCTCTGAATAAATCACCATGGCCTAGGGAAAGTAGCATTTAGGCTCAGTGAAGAACTCCACTGAGGCTGGGGAAAGAGAGGATGTACAGGTTGGTGGTACACCCAATCTAAAAGGCATAACTAATCAGGATTGCTGTGGATGGAGTTGGCGTAGAATCCTAAAAAAGGAGATACTAGGTAGACAAAACCAAGTTCTTAAAGAACAAGAGAATATCCACTATATTTTTTTTAGACAATTTATTCAGACATTGAGTTAATTACTTGATCTGTCATTGTAGATAGTCTGATTATAGACAATGGATCTAGATAGGATTATAAATATTTTATTATAAATGTAAAATATTAAAATATTTTATGATTATAAATTTGTATTTCTTACAACTTTCAGACCATATGCAACAAAAATGTAAATTCTGTGGAACCAAAAAGTAAGAGAAGAATTTATAGCATTTTTTTTCTTCCTTTTGGTAAACTATGATTAATTGCAAGTACTGGCTTACTCTGTCTATGCACTTTAATACAAGCCCACTTCTCCTCTCTACCTTGGTAATCATCCCTTGTGCCTACACTATCTCATGAAAAATTACCAAACTGGAATAAATAAATCTAGGTTGTCACAGCAAATCAATGTCTTTACAAAGTTGTATACCAAACAATATTTTAGATAGTGCATCTTTCTCCATTTTTATATCTCTTTTATTTAATAATAATTTTGGCTTTCTCTCTCTCTCTCTCTCTCTCTCTTTTTTAAAGATTTTATTTATTTATTTGACAGACAGAGATCACAAGTAGACAGAGAGGCAGGGAGAGAGAGAGAGGAGGAAGCAGGCTCCGTGCAGAGCAGAGAGCCTGATGTGGAGCTTGATCCCAAGCCCCCAGGATCATGACCTGAACTGAAAGCAGAGGCTTTAACCCACTGAGCCACCCAGGAGCCCCCTCTCTCTCTCTTTACTTAGCTTGGGGAAATACAAGAAGAAGATTTTCAGTTTTCTTTTTTATCTTGTTCTCATAAAGAATCTCTATTTGTACTTCTGTGTCTTATTTTTGTTACATAACACTGCTCTGGAAATTTTCTTGAGGCCACATTTTAATTATAGGATTCAAATCCAGTAACATTTGGAGTTGTAAATATGTGTCCAGAGACTTAGGATAAGAAGTAAAAATTAAATCAATATTTTAATTCCCATCTTGGGTCAGACATAGCAATGAAGAAAACAAATGACCTAATGACTAAGGTTTAAACTAGGTTACTATTAATGGTTAATTGCTTCTCCACAGAAGTAAAATGATCAATGTTAATCTCTAAATTCATTTCTACAGAGCTGCAGTGATACACTGATACGTCTGAGTCATTTCTGAGGTGTTGTTGCTTGTGTTTAACAATAAAATAGGAACTGAAGGCAGATAACAGTTTACAGAAGAAAACCATTAACTAACATAGATTAATTTATAAGGCTCCTGTTTCTATACTGCAGGGGATATGCACTAATAAAAATTTAATCTCTAGTACATTTTATAAGCTATAAAAGAATTTATCACTTAGCTGTGTATATTTGAAGTTGTGCTACCTCAAAACACAAGAGAAAACTCAGAAATACTTTAACCTAAGAGAGAAGGGGATGTGATGAAATATTTAGAAATCAATGAAGAGACTTCTTAAGAAACCAGTAATTATAGAATGTCCAATATTTGGAAGTGATGCCCTTAATATCACTATATGATAACAGTTTGATTTTTTTTTTTTTTTTTTTTTTTTTTTTTTTTTTTTTTTTTTTTTTAACAGTTTGATTTTTTAACAAAGCTAAGATAGCAAACTATAATAATAGCAAATAATGTTGCATATGAATAACCAGGATTTTTTGTTTTGGTTTTGAAAAAAATAACACATTTATAATGCATTTATATTTTAATTAAATAAAAGAAAATATTTGCTTTCTCTTTTTAATTGATAGATTTTATTTTTTTTAAATTTTATTTATTTATTTGACAGACAGAGATCACAAGTAGGCAGAGAGGCAGACAGAGAGAGAGGAGGAGGAAGCAGGCTCCCTGCTGAGCAGAGAGCCCAAAGCAGGACTTGATCCCAGGACTCAGAGATCATGACCTGAGCCAAAGGCAGAGGCTTAACCCACTGAGCCACCCAGGCACCCAGCAGATTTTATTTTTGAGAGCAATTTTAGCTTCCCAGCCACACTGAGTGGAAAGATGAGTTCCCTGTCCCTACTACACATGCATACACCTACAATCTCCCTATCAACATTCCTCACCACAGTGATACATTTCTTACAACTGATGAACCTACACTAATACATCATTATTACCTAGGGCCCATAGTTTACCTTAGGGTTGCTCTTGGCATTGTACGTTCTATGGATTTTGACAAGTTTGTAATCATATCTGTCTACCATTGTAATATCATACAGATTAGTTACACTGCCCTAAAAATCATCTGTGCTCTGCCCTATTCATTCCTTCTTTCCCCCAACCCCTGGCAACTACTAATCTTTTCATTATCTCCAGTTTTGCCATTTCCGTGTTTTGTTCCTATAGTTGAATCATATAATATGTAGTCTTTCCACATTGGCTTCTTTCACTTAGTAATATGCATTTAAGTTTCCTCCGTGTCTTTTCTTGGCTCAATTGCCCATTTCTTTTTAGCACTGAATAATATTCTATTTTCTGGATGTACCACAGTTTATGTATCCACTCACCTACTAAAGGATACCTTGGTTGCTTCCAGGTTTTAGCAATTATAAATAAAGTTTTATAAACTTTCATATGTAGGTTTTTGTGTGGACGTAAATTTTCAGTTCATTTGAGTAAATACTAAGGAACAGGATTGCTGGATTACGTGGTAATAGCATCTTCTGTTTTGTAAGAAATGGCCAAATTATCTTCCAAAGTAGCTGTATCATTTTTCATTCCCACTAGCAATGAATGAGAATAAAGCACCTATTGCTTTATGTGCTTTCCAACATTTAGTGTTGTCAGTGTTTTGGATTGTATCATTTAATAGTTAGGTAGTGGCATCTTGTTGTAATTTGAAATTCCCAAATGACATATGATGTTGATTTTCTTTTAAGTGCTTACTTTCCAACTATATATCTTCTTTGGTCAGGTGTCTTTTCAGGTTTATTCCATTTTTAAACTGGGTTCTTCATTTTCTTCTTGTTGTTTTTAAGAGTTCTTCATATAGGGGCGCCTGGGTGGCTCAGTGGGTTAAAGCCGCTGCCTTCGGCTCAGGTCATGATCCCAGGGTCCTGGGATCGAGCCCCACATCGGGCTCTCTGCTTGGCAGGGAGCCTGCCTCCCCCTCTCTCTGTGCCTGTCTCTGCCTACTTGCGATTTCTGTCTGTCAAATAAATAAAATCTTAAAAAAAAAAAAAAAAGAGTTCTTCATATATTTTGGATAACAGTTCTTCATCTATTTTCTCTTACTGTAACTATGTTTTTAAGTTCTTTTGACATTTTATTTTTAGCATTATCAGAGATTTATTATTTATGTCAGTTTTTACTGTCATTGAAATGGGTTCATGGGAGAGAGGTGAGATAAAAAATAAGGGTATTCGGTTGATTATTTTGAATCAGAAGTCACTTCCTTTTTAACAATGAGTAAGGAAAAAAATACTCCTTTTAGAAATATTTGTTTCTTTAAACTCATTTTGTTTATGTTGTCATTTATTGAAAGCTTTACCATGAGCCACATTTGGTGATAACTGCTTTATATACATTTTCTCCTTAATCCTCATGTAATCCTGAAAGGCAGGCATTACCATTCCCCTTTTGGAGAAAGAAAACTGATGTTCAGGAAAGCTAAATAATTTGCCCCATTTATACCTCTAGTAAATGATGGATTTGAGAGCTAAACCTATAGTTGATTGTGCCAGAAGCCATGCTCTAATAACTTTATATACTGCTTCCCTATTCTCTTTTTAAATTAATCCTTTCATGATCCATTTAGTCTACCGAGTACATTTATCTGCAAACACTTATTATCATTGCCTGTTATGAGCTGGGTACTTTTCAGATGTTGCATTTATATAGATGAACATTCATTCATTCTGCCTTCATTCTTATCCTTGAGGGGTTCCTAGTTCAAAAGAAGGTTGACAAGCAAACTGCTAAATGACAGTGCAGCAGATGCAACACAAGTAGTCCTGTGGTAACCTAGGAATTGAACGTTTATGACACATTAGCCCGTCAGTATTCAAGATTAAGGTAAGTAGAAAGGAAATATATTAAAATATCTTTTATTATTTTACACATAGGACAGAGAAAATATTTCCTTCAATTTGTAATGAATAGTATATAAGAAAATACTGAACCACCAGGCCTGATTAGAAATACTGGGACTTCAGAACTATCACAGTCATCATCAAATTCCTTGAGTCATGCATCATTCCTTTACAAAAAGGTGATACTAATGAAAACAAATCAGACCAGTAGGAGTATAGAGGGGATAGGTAATGGTACTTTGCTCTTTTCATTCTGGGTGAAAAAAAAATCACTTGATCATGAAGAAATAACTGGATTTTTTTGGGGTGGGGGGGATCAAACCAAAGTATTAATTTACTTACTATTTTCCTGAGTCTGAATATTACTCTCTTAAATGACAGTTCTTGAAATTTTCAACACCCTGCAATTACACTGCTGGGTATTTACCCCAAAGATACAGATGTAGTGAAAAGAAGGGCCATTTGTACCCCAATGTTTATTGCAGCAATGGCTACGGTCGCCAAACTGTGGAAAGAACCAAGATGCCCTTCAACGGATGAATGGATAAGGAAGATGTGGTCCATATACACAATGGAGTATTATGCCTCCATCAGAAAGGACGAATACCCAACTTTTCTAGCTTTATACTTTATTGGAAAACATACCAGGAAAATACTTCAGAAGTATCCAGTCTTACATGGTTCTTAATTCCACAGTCAACCTAAGACTTTCAGAGTTAGTTCCTGCCTTAAATATTCTGAGAGTGCATGTCATTTTAATTTTTTTTAAATGCAGAAAGAGTAAAAAATACCTCATGATACCAAAGATCACAGAAGTGTATTATATCACATATATTATATTATATCACATATATTATACCACACATAATGAGCACTATGCCCTCATTCTAGCCTTTCTTCAGAAACAATCTGACTCTCTGATAGACATATTTTAAAATTATAGGTATTAGTGATATTATAGCTGAGAAGGAAGATTCAACAGCTTTTCCATGGAGAACTATACAATGTCTAAAAACATAAATGAATAATTCTTTGTGTGTAAAACTGAAGGGGGTGTGGCATTTTCAGAAGGCTGCCAGATTTAAGAAATAACTTAAAAAATTAATTTGGAAGCCTGGCTTTGATGACAGGGATAGGAATGATTCATCTATTTGATACTATGATATAACTCAGATTTCTTGAACTATTATAAACATTACCGAGAAAAAATGGACCAATCTCATAATGGTATATAGCAGCTATTAGAATGTTAATAGTCTTGGAAAATAGTTTAAGAATGGTATATAATAGCGTGTATGACCTGGATTATTTTATTTGTGGCATAGTTGTTTAGTTTAACATTAACTCAAAAGATATACATAGAATCCTGCTTCTTTGATAAAGTTCAATATAGAGTTTAAAAATTGTAGAATGAAAAAAAAATTGTGGAATGTCTTTTCATTCTACATTTCTACATTCTACATTCTACATCCTACATTCATGTAGGATCAGACAAAGAACAGAGGTAAAGATTCTATGATTAGTGAGGTCTTGCACTCTTTTAATAAAAGAGAGTTAAAAAAAAAAAACCACGGAGCTTAGGAAAAAAGCAAAAACTCAAATCAGTTATTTCTTTTCTTGTAGGTTAATGTGGAAAAAACTGGAGAGGAAGTTGAAAAATGGGCAGTTGTGAAACATGTATGATGTCCATCATTACACAAGTATTTATATATGAGAAATTAGAAGATTTTTATAATTCTAATTGAATTGCTTGGTTGTAGGTCTATGTTTTCTAAAACACAAAAAAGTAAGATGTGTGGTGAGGAGGATTTAACCTCGTGCCACATGCTTGTTTGTGTGGCATAAAATGAAACCAACTGGCCCCAACAGCTCAGGGAGTTCTGTGTGGTAACTTAAGGAAACCACACTGTGTAACTGAAGGTTGTTGAAGGGGTTAGAAAGCAAAATTAATTTACACCCTCCCAGCTGTACAGTATTGCTGTTAAACAATATCGCTCAATGCTATCCTAACATATATTTTCAATATTTCAATGTTTCAATAAGGCGTTGCCTCTTAGTGATCATTTTAATGTTATAGCAAACCATTTTTCTATGCTTTCTCCTCTTCCTGTTCTACATTATCTTCTGGAGTGATCTTACACACACTCATGGGTTTGGTGATTGCCCATGTTCTAATATGTCAAATTTATACTCAGTCTAACTCCTTATCATATCAATGACTTACTGCTTACTAGATATTCTCATTTGGACACTCCATGCATACTTCAAACATATCCCAAATTCATTCATATTTTTAGTTTTCTCCGTCTTTCCAAGCTCCAAATCTGTATCTTATCCTGATCTCAGTAAATAGTACAATTACTCGCTCACATATTCAGACATGAAACCTGATCATTATTTTCATTCCTTCCTCTTTCCTACATCCAATGGATCATCAGGACCTATCAATTCTGTCACCTGTGTCTCAAAACTGTCCACTTCCCTTTGATCTCAATAACATTACAAAAGTTCAGACCCCATCCAATTTCTCCTGGATTACTGCACCAGTTTTCTAGTTATTGAAAATACCATTTATGTGCAGTTTATCTGCGATTCCCTTACAATGAAGCAGTTATCATTGTTATTGATTATACTAAAGCAGACTGTATCCTATGCCTTAGATGATGATGATGATGATGATGATGATTTTAGAGAGAGAAAATCCCAGGCAGACTCCACACCCAGCATGGAGCCTGTCGTGGGGCTCAATCTCACAGCTCTGAGATCATGACCCTAGCCGAAATCAAGGGTCTGATGCTTAGCCACCTGAGCCACCCAGGCACCCACCCACCCATGCCTTAGTTATAAACAAAGTTTGGTCTTAGTCATTAGCTGCAAATGACTAATTTAGGCACAAAATCCTATCCTTGCTTATGGCTAAACATATGTATGTTCATTGTGTACATGTTACTCATCAGTGATCCCCTATCTGAACTCTGAAGTCAGTGTGTTGGTGGTTCCAAAATATGCCTTTTGAGAGCTATGATTTCAGTTTGTTTGAATCAGTATTACACTGCTCTTATAGCTGAAGAACCATTTTCAGCTTATGCAAAAAAAAAAAAAGCCAGTCCAAGAAGGAAATAGGTAAGATGTTTATCGTGTGTGGTGTGTGGTGTGTGTGTGTGTGTGTGTTTTAATGAATAGTGTGTTACCCAAGTTGAAGGTCATAATTCCCAAGAAGCACTTCTTATTGGGAGAGATAGGGGGAAAAAACCCACAAATTTTTAGAGAGTAGGTATCCCCACATATGAATACATTACTTCTCTAAATGCGATTGTTACTTTCCAGTATTGAGAAAAAGATGTGTAGTACATGTACCTGTATCTCAAATACCATGGTTATAACTTAAACGCATCGGTGTTGTTCAGCACCTTTTAGAGCAAGCTCAACTTGCCCATTTGAGTTACTATACTTTTACTTATACATAATATATGATAAAAGTCTGAGAAGATAGAAAGCTGAATCAGACATGGCTCCTACTCTAGAGGAAACTAAAACTAAAAATTGGTTGAAAGTAAAACTAAAATAGCAGTATTCTCTTCCTATTCCACAAGGAAGATCTCAGACCACTAGGTTAATTGATTTAATTCAACTAAATTGAATTAAACATAGTTCTTCAGTGCTTTTCACTTCTGTAAATTTGACCATAAACTATAGGAAAAACTAAAGCTTTTGAGGCATGTATCTTTATATATTGTAAAAATCACATGCTGTTTGATCTAGTCAATTAAATATTTGATAGATTTAATGAGTAAAACAGGAATAATCATTTAAACTGATTATTTGGTATGGTTTTGAGTAAAACAGCCATTGACTCAATACCTTGTTTTTATTATTGAATTGGTCATTAGGTTATAATTATGTATTTTAAAATTTATAGCGTAATTTCAAATATAATATTAAAAAACCACAAAAAATACACCTATGATGCTTTCAGTATATATGTTCAAATATCCACCAGTAGGTCTGTTGGTAGAAATATGACACTCATTCACAGAGGAGAGCAACTGGAGCCACTTTTCAGCTCTGCAGTACTCCTAATTTCAAACAAGAGTGAAGAATTCTGAAGTTTACATGCACAAAACATGCTGAAAGTTCTAATTTAAATTATGAGAGTCCCTAAGTCCCTAAGTTTCCTTATAAATCATCCCCCTGCAGTATTTTTAATGCATGGAGGAAATGCATATTGTCATAAAAATAATGTAAAAGAAAAGCATATTTGAAGACCACAAATGTGATTCTTTCAAGTTAAGAACACATCATTATCTTGTTTCTTTCTATATAGGATGTTTATTCAGTGACTCTACTTTGCAGAGCCAGCTTTCTAAACTCAGATTTTTATTCTTTGGAAACAATGTAGTATAGATGATGTGTTGACAAGGGCCAACAATCATAACTAATTAATTTTAGGATAGAAATATGAGCTATATGAAAACATTCTGTTTATACACACACACACACACCCAGAGACTATATACTTCTAAATCTGATTTTGTAATCCATCACACTTCAAAGTAGAACCCTGTACATTAGCGTATTAAGTGAAGTAGATAATAATGTATAGTGTATGTGATTTATATATTTACATATTTTATTTAAATATATATTATATGTGTGCTTACAAGTTTAATTATTACTTCTATTTAAGTAAACAAAATAATATTTTAGTCATTAGAGAACTTGGTTGTCTGATTCCTTGCCTAGTTGAAGTTTAAGATTTTGGCATACATCTGAGATTATTTTTCTGACTATCTTAACCCTCTACGTGGGAAATGTACTATTTTTATTTGAGAAACTCTAGGAAATAGCCTCCTGCAGACCAGCCAGGATTCTAAGTACAAATATTAACTTAATTAACAATCCTGATAACCCTATACAATGGGAACTGGTATAATCCTCAGTTTACAGATGAGGAAGTGGCTTACCATAGGCCAGACAGCTAAGTGGCAGAATTAGGATTGAAAATTACTTCAGAGTCCATGTGCCAGTTTACAAAGGACTGGCAGCCATATTTCAGCAGATTTCATTTATTAATTTGAAGTCAGGGGCACAGAAAAGAATAGCCACTCCTTGATATCTTGGCTGCAAGACATCCAGCTACCTGGAGTCTGTGCTTCAGAGTTGTCACTCTGTGTGTTATCCAGTGAGTCATGTCATACCTGCCGTTCTCCTTGGGCTGTGTCTGCAGAGCACCTAACCAACAGGCAATAAAGGGAAACTTGGGTATGAAGCAGGAGCCCTTTTCTTTACCTGACACAGAGATGACCCCTTTGTTATCTTTGACTGGCTCCACAGATGCCGTGGTATTTGGTTAGCCATGGTTACAAACTGGTTTTTGTGGTAAGTATGACTTTTGTGATTCTTTGAAGTCTCTGCCAGAACTAGAGATTTGAGTCTCTATATCAATTGCCTCCATTAATGATGTATCTTTGTGAGTTTATCTAGCTGTAGATCATCACAGAATGATATTTAAGCTTGCTTCTTCAAAAAGAGATTAAGAGTACTCTTTATTACTACAGGATGTTTTTCACTGTCTTCTAGAATTTAAGTTTAAAAATGTAATTTCTGTAATGATGACAAATGTTCTACTCTTTTTCACAAGTTTGGGGTAAATGCATTAGACTTTTTTGGCTTTAAGTGAAGACTTCTTTTTTTTTTTTTTAATATTTTATTTGATAGAGAGAAATCACAACTAGGCAGAAAGGCAGGCAGAGAGAGAGAGGAACGGAAGCAGGCTCCCCGCTGAGCAGAGAGCCCGATGCGGGGCTCGATCCCAGGACCCTGAGATCATGACCTGAGCCGAAGGCAGAGGCTTTAACCCACTGAGCCACCCAGGTGCCCCCTTAAGTGAAGACTTCTTATGATATAAGGGAAAACAGGGTTTCAAAGGATAATAATGATACTTAGTATGTAGCTTACTTTTTTCATTTTACTATTGAATTTTGAATAATAGAACTTACCTGAGTGTTTGGATTTAAATTACTCCTACCTCTTGAATTGCTGTTCAAACACCCTGAGATCACTATATGTGTTATGTGAGAAGGTAAAGAGCCCTAAAATTGCCTCAGAAATTTTATTTCTCTGTATTATCATTTAAATTTGGTAATTTCCCTCAAGAATAATAGAAAAAATGTTCAATGATAAATAATGCTTTTGTACTTAGTTGGTTTTCTTTCCCGCACTAGGGAAGAGAGCTGATATTCACTGTGTCCACAACCTGCCAGACATTTGACCTCATTTAAACCCCACACAAATGTATGAGATTGATATTTATTCTCTCCATTTTATTGGTGAAGAAATTGAATTTCAGGGATATAAGGTAAATTGCCTAGAGCCACATAGGCCCTAAGTGGGATCCAAACTGTGGTCATCCTGACCTCAAAAATTGTGTTCTGTCCATCACAATACCATAAATTTGGGGATTTTAAAAAATCTTGGTTATTTTCATTTTTAAATTAACCACTGATATCAACAGTGTACTTTAAAGAAAGGGAACAGTTTTTGAGAGAGGAGGGAGTCATTTACTCTTTTCATCAGAGGTATGAAAACTGTGCTGAATACCTTGGCAAGTGCCAAGTTTTAAACTGAGAAGTATCAGTATGCTTAGGCAAATACCTCTTTTCAAACAATTAAAACATAGATTGAAGTCCGAGTGTGAAATGTGAGCCTTTGTATCCTGACTCCTGTGGAACCAATGCACAAAGCACAGTAGCGTGCGCCTCAGAGTCCTCTTATGGATGACTGGGAGGGATTACACACAGGAATCAGCAGGTGAGAGGCAAAAGCGGTTACAGCTCAGTTCCTTACAGCTCGGTTTCCTTGACCTTCAGTCCAAGGCAGAGGCTCAGAGTAACTGTCAACAGAAAAGAAACCATTGTACAAGAGAATTGCTTAAAATACTTCAGTTGTTCTCCCCGCAAAGTGGAGGTACTGTTTGTGGTTTTGAGAGCTATAGTGACAGTTTGAAGCTGTTGTACCAATTTTGAGTTTATTTATATATACATATATATCTGTTATGTGGTGTGCTTTCTTATCTTGAAGAGCAGGTGTTAAAAACAGTTGAGGTATGTTGACAAAATGGGTGTGTAAGGAAAGCATAAGTCTTGATATTTCCTCACTTCATAATCTGTGTTCAGTTGGCCCTGTGAGTGTTGATAAAGGACAATGCTAGTGACTGTTTGTGATGTGAATATACCAGTTAAAAGATGATCAGTTCGGGATTTATTTCCAGTTTTCTCCATCTCTTGACAGCTGTGATCAGTGCTGTTCCAAATTTGCATTAGATTATAGAAAGTTTATTACTTCCCTAGATAAGCAAAATATAAACAGTTTCACCCTGCAAGGAGATTATTAAGTTAATGTTGCAAAAGATTTATTAATTTTATTATGGTTAACGGTTCATAGTACTGAACAGGGGAACTCAAGACAACTTGATTTTAGAACCTAACAGTGTCTTGCAAATCACTTATTAAGTGTCCAATAAATATTTGTGAAGTACATATACGTGAATGTAGTTCTCGCTGAGAGTTCTCATTTCTCAATTATATTTCCATTTTTATGTGTGAAATGGAAATATTTATTTCTGTTTTGGTTGTATCTTTCAAAAAATCCTTGAGCCCTTTAGACAAAAATAATAATACTGTTCTACCAATCACACACAGGTACACACATACACACACACATATGCACTAACCATGAGCTGCTTCTATATTTGGGAAGGTAAGAATATCTGCTTTGCCTGGGGCTTAGTAATCAACATCTTCTGCCTTTGATGACAAGAGTAGGAAATGTGCTACTTATTATTTACCATGAATGTTTACTATCTATTTTCTGAGGTCTGGTGTACAAAACTGTTTTAGGGTTTCTGGATAGGCTGAGTTACCACAAGCAAGCCACATCTAGGAAGGGTTGTTTTAAATAGCCAGTTCAAAGGGTCCAAGAAGAAACTGACTTTTCTTTGCCAATATCAATTATTTTAGTATTTGGAGGACAGGGTTGATTAGACCCAGAAGATATACCTAGTCCCTTATAGACAGTTTGCTCCAAATATTTATGTTCATCTGATGCATAGCTTTGTAGACATATCCGAAAGTTTTCATATTACTTATCTTCCTCCCTCTCACTGTTAATTCAATTCTCAATTCTGCCTATATATCAAACTTCAAAATTTATATGGTCTTAACTTGGCCTCCATTGTTCCTGGTAGGAAGCTTGACAATGAGTTTATTAAGTAAATATTGGGTCTTGAATACTGTAAGTTCACACCGAGGAAGAAGCACTGAGTTCATTACTCCTCCCGAGTTAGATGTTCCTAATGAAGTGTCGGGTTTTACTGGAAGAAGATACTTTGTGATTTCACATACATGGAGAATGAGCTATGGGACTCCTCATAGTCTAAAGATGAAAAAAAGAGAAGATGAGCAGAGTGGGATGGATGAAGAAGGCAGATACATGAGGAAAAGAAAAGAGCATTTATTATTTTGAAACTTTTCTGTAATGTCTTAAGATACATGTTTGAAAGAACCTTGTTCATAGCTGCAAAGAGATTCAGAAATAAATCATAGATGAAAGAGAAATAGAAAAGGTAGTAAATTATGGAAAGGAAGGAAATGGGATGGAGAAAAATGATGGGGAGGATGAAAGAAAAATGTCTAGAAGAACAAAGGTATTCGTAAATTAGCTATGAATTTCTGCCTTTCTTAAATTTTGAGAATCCTCTGGTTTCATATTCTCTGCTTCTTTAGACAGGATGTACATTTATAGACTGTTTACTTTAGTAACTGAAACCTTTGCTCTTTTCCCCTTTGAAAAAAATGAAATGTGAAGTTAGAAGGGAGAAGTTTGTTCACAGCTACTTAAAAATGCAAACCTCATCTGGGGGCCATTGTAGAGATTCAAAATATTCTTTAATGATCTAAAGTGACAAAAATTTAGAACAAATATGCTATTCTTATTGGCTTTTGAGATTCCTTAGATATTTTTATGCAAAATATTTTAGTGATACTTGAGAATAACTTTTAGTATCAGTAATGGTAGATTTTGCTTTACAATTATTTTAGAATTCTGATAAATCAGTCAATAAACCACACATAGCCCCATGGATCTAAGGACACTATGGTATGTTCCCTGAATGAAGAAACATCTCTGTACCTGAAAACTGTCTCTTTAGAAAACTGTCTCCTTGTTGGGGGCAGTGTTGAGCTCTGAAGGCATTTTGTCTGGGCTAGAGTCCCAGGTCTGCCTCTTACTGTCCATATAATCTCAGGAAAAGTTATTTCTCCTTTTCAAATTAGTAAATGCAAAGAACTCAAAAGAATGTCTGGCATATAAAGTGTTTGATAAATTTAGTTACTACAGCGCATTGCCCAATATAGATAGAAAAGACCACAGATCACTTCAAAACATTAAAACAGAAAACCATAAAGGAAGTAAATAAGGGTGTTTATAGTCAGGCAAGGTGAGGATTATTCTTTAAAATTAAAAATTCCATCAGAGTATTTTCTGCATAATGAGCAGTTCAATAGATCTGTGCTGAAAATCTGAAATCTAAAACTAGAGCCACTCACCAAAAAGTAGTTATTGAGATATAAAATGAGCTTATAACTGCATCCGGTCCATTTTGGGTAGAGAAAAAGTATCAGACATAACTTGTGTCTTCAAGGTTGTTTTAATTAGTTGAAGAGAGAAGATCATATATATGACAGACAAAAGCAAATAATAGACACTCGATAAGTACTTGGGTACTCATTAAAAGAAAAAAATCAAAAAAATTATAAATGGTAATAGAAATATAAGGAACTATAAGGTAGGCATTTAGAGGATCATAAGCACCAACTAGGTTGATATAGTTCAGAAACTGGGATTCAGAATGGTATTTAAAGATTGTGTAGATTTAAGCTTGTCATTCTCAACCCTGGTAGCACATTAAAATAGTGAACATCCAGGTCCCACCCCAATAAAATCTTACTTGACTGATCTGAGGTCAAACCCAGGCATTTATACACTTTAAAAGCTACCAGAGTGAGTTCAATATTGAGTCAAAGTGAGTCTTTTGTCTAAATGGTCAGGACAGAAAAAAAATTCCAGGCAGGGCTGGGAGATAGGGATGGTGTTGTGGAGGAATCCGTGTGTAGGGCCATGAAAGGATGTGTAGTGGCTCAGAAGAGAGCTAGACTGAGGCTAAACTGGCTTAATTTTGAGGTATTAAATCCAAACAGGCGCAGCCTGGATGAGAATACAAGTAGCAGGTATGTGACTTTCTCTTCTGTATAGATAGACCCAGCTTAACCCCCGGGCAGGTGCATGATCTCTCTATGCCTTATATTTCTCATCTAGTGGATATGGCTCTCACATGAGGACCTCGGGACAGAAAGGACGTGGTGAAGGGAAATGCTAAGTTAAATGAGTTAAGATACTACTGGGAAAATGGTAATGTTATGGCAGAGACAGGAAGATGGAAGTACCCAAAAGGGAACAAAAGCAAGTCACATGCTTCACAAGTTTGTAAGACTGTATTTCTAGAGAGCTAATTCATTCAAAAGAACCTCCAAATAAAATACATTGTGGATCAGAAAGCTGCTATTTGATGGGACAAAGTAATTCTCTTCCCCTCAGCTCCTCCCTATAAATTCTCCCTCAAAACCAATTATACAAACTCGGAAATGAAACTAGAAATGTATAAGTCAGTTTGGGCAAAATAAGAAATGATCCTCTTGAAAGTTTACTTGGTGTTTCAAATGTTCACTTAGAAGCAGAAGTATGTAAGTCCCGTGAGAAAATGCAAAACAAAAATAGGAAGTATTGAAAATGAAAGCCACATACATTTTGTAAGAATCCATCCTTCAAATTCTTTTAGTAGACTTTTCTACATAAGCGTAATTGAAATTAGACTTTCTGGCGAATGTTATCTACGTGGTGGCACGTATTAATATTGCTATTTCTAGATTCAAGAAATATGGTTGCTTAGAAACATATTAAATAACCATCTCAGCACCCTTTATACTTAGTAGAAAAAGAACAAAGAGTGCTAAGTGAGGGAGAATGATCTGGAGAGGAGTTGACCTATGTTTAAATTGTCTCTTTATCTGAAGCTATTATATAATTTGCTAGGTCAGCTTTTGACATGGCTTGCAGATATCATTAGCCTAAATATTTCTATTATCTCCATGCATTATTATGCATGTTCACTCATTTTATTGCCAAAATAACTGAAAGATAGAGAAGATATGTTATCCCATTGTACAGTAAGAGAAGATGCATAATAGAGGAGACTGTGCCAAGAAAATGTATCTGGCTAAGGAATAGCAACCAGGCTGGAACCCAACTTTCTTGAGTTTTAGTGTGATATTGTTTTATTTCAGACTATAATATTCACTCCAGTGCTCCCTGACCTTTTAAAATCACAGTCAGTAAAAATCACCCCTGTAACTTTCTTCAGGTTGATACAACACTAGTGAAACCAAATGTGTTCATTTTGTGGAGTTAGGTATGACTTGGACTCTGACAAATGTTACTTTCTAAAGGAAATGATATTTCATATTTTCCATAAGTATAGGCCTTGGTTTTAGATAGATCCAGCTTAAATATCTTGGACAAGTTGCATAATCTCTGTATACTTCAGACTTCTCATCTATAAAGTAGATAATTTGTACTTTATATTTGTGGGGAATTTTATCAAGTAAGAATGCATGTAATGTTCTTAACACAAAATAGACTTAATACATGTTATCTACATCATTTTGAAGTCAGAATAACTATTTCATAGAAATATGAGTAGGTTTTATTGATCTATTAAGAAAATTGTACAAAAAATAACATAATCCACATTGTAACTGAAGATATTCTGAAGAAGAATTCAGGTTAAAAGAGGGCAAAAATAAAGGAATCCATCCAAATCCTTGAGGAGAATGCAGGCAGCAACCTCTTCGACCTCAGCCGTAGCAACATCTTCCTAGGAACAACGGCAAAGGCAAGGGAAGCAAGGGCAAAAATGAACTGTTGGGATTTCATCAAGATCAAAAGCTTTTGCACAGCAAAGGAAACAGTTAACAAAACCAAAAGACAACTGACAGAATGGGAGAAGATATTTGCAAACGACATATCAGATAAAGGGCTAGTATCCAAAATCTATAAGGAACTTAGCAAACTCAACACCCAAAGAACAAACAATCCAATCAAGAAATGGGCAGAGGACATGAACAGACATTTCTGCAAAGAAGACATCCAGATGGCCAACAGACACATGAAAAAGTGCTCCACGTCACTCGGCATCAGGGAAATACAAATCAAAACCACAATGAGATATCACCTCACACCAGTCAGAATGGCTAAAATGAACAAGTCAGGAAATGACAGATGCTGGAGAGGATGTGGAGAAAGGGGAACCCTCCTCCACTGTTGGTGGGAATGCAAGCTGGTGCAACCACTCTGGAAAACAGCATGGAGGTTCCTCAAAATGTTGAAAATAGAACTACCCTATGACCCAGCAATTGCACTACTGGGTATTTACCCTAAAGATACAAACATAGTGATCCGAAGGGGCACGTGTACCCGAATGTTTATAGCAGCAATGTCTACAATAGCCAGACTATGGAAAGAACCTAGATGTCCATCAACAGATGAATGGATAAAGAAGATGTGGTATATATACACAATGGAATACTATGCAGCCATCAAAAGAAATGAAATCTTGCCATTTGCGACGACGTGGATGGAACTAGAGCGTATCATGCTTAGTGAAATAAGTCAATCGGAGAAAGACAACTATCATATGATCTCCCTGATATGAGGACATGGAGAAGCAACATGGGGGGGGTAGGAGATAGGAGAAGAATAAATGAAACAAGATGGGATTGGGAGGGAGACAAACCATAAATGACTCTTAATCTCACAAAACAAACTGGGGGTTGCTGCGGGGAGGTGGGATTGGGGGAGGGGGAGCGGGCTATGGACATTGGGGAGGGGAAGCAAACCATAAGAGACTATGGACTCTGAAAAACAACCTGAGGGTTTTGAAGGGTCAGGGGTGGGAGGTTGGGGGAACAGGTGGTGGGTAATGGAGAGGGCACGTTTTGCATGGAGCACTGGGTGTTGTGCAAAAAGAATGAATACTGTTACGCTGAAAAAATAAATAAAATGAGAAAAAAAAAAAATTAAAAATACATAAAATATAAAAAATAAAATAAAAATATCAACACACATTTTTATGAAGCTAGATAAATTGATATTAAAATAAATGTACAAGGAGGGCCAAAAAAAGAAAAATAAACCTCTAAAAAGAAAAGCTATATGGACAGCCACATGCAAAAGAATGCAACTGGACCACTATCTTACACCACACACAAAATTAAATTAAATAAAAGGCTTATACTTAAGACCTGAAACCAGAAAACTCTTAGAAGAAAACATAGGGGGCAAGCTCCTTCACATTGGTTTTAGGAATGATATTTTGGACTTGAAACCAAAAGCATAGACAGCAAAAATAAAAATAAGGGGACTATATCAAAATAAAAAGCATCTGCACAGCAAAGGAAACCATTAACAAAATGAAAAGGCAACCTACTGAATGGGAGAAAATATTTGCAAGTCCTATATCTGACAAGGGGTTGATATTCAAAATATATAAAGTACTCCTACAAACTCAATAGCAAAAAATACAAGCAATCCATGTAAAAAATGGGCAGAGGATCTGGATGTTTCTCCAAAGAAGACACACAGATGGCCAACAGGACGAGATGCTCAACGTCACTAATCATCAGAGAAATGCAAATCAAAACCACAATGAGCTATCACTTCACATCTGTTAGGATGAGTGATAACAAATGCTGATAAGTATATGGAGAGGAGGTAAGCCTTGTACACCGTTGGTGGGAATGTAAATGGGTACATTCGCTGTGGAAAACAATATGGAGGTTCCTCAAAAAATTAAAAATAGAATGGACATAAGACCCATCAATTCCACATCTGTGTATTTATCTGAGGTAAACAAAAACACTAACTTGGAAAAGATCTATGCACTCCCCCCATCTTCATTGTGGCATTAGCTACAATAATAAAGACATAGAAATAACCTTAGCATCCACAAAAGGATAAATGAATAAAGAAGTTGTGGGGATATATTTATTTTTATTTATTTTTATATAAAATAATTGTATACACACACAGTGGAATATTATTGACCAAGAAAAAGGTCAATATGAATTGGACCTTGAAGGCATTATGCTAATTGAAATAAGTCAGAGATATATAAATACTATATTATCTCATTTATATGTAGAATCTAAAAAAAAGAAAGAAAGAAAACCAACACTGAACTCATGGATACAGAGAACAAATTGGTGGTTGCCAGATGTGAGAAGCAGGAATGGGTGATGGAGGGTCAGAAGATACAAGCTTCCAGTTACAAGTAAGTTATAAGTAAGTCCAGTGGATGTAATGAACAGCATGCTCTATAGTATTGTATATTTGAAAGTTTCTAAGAGAGTAGATCATAAAATTTTTCTTCACAAGAAAAAATTTTGCAACTGTGTGTTGATGACATTTAACTAAACTTATTGTGGTAATCATTTCACAATACATGCATATATCAAATCAGCATGTTGTACATTAGAAACTAATGCAGTGAGCACATCATTATATCTCAATTTTAAAAAAATCCAAAAGCACACTTACAAAAGAAAAACTATAAATGAGGACTAGCTCTAACAGACATCAAAACCTACTGTCCATCATTTATAAATGAAATGGTGTGGTACTGGCACATAATAAAGAGATGGACCAGTGAAATTAAATTTCACTTTGGAAATTGTAGAACTAAACCCAGGTATGCATAGAACTTCAGTATGTATGTGCATACCCATATATATATTTCCAAATCCCTTGCCAGACCTGAAAATCTGCCTTTTCTCTAAATCTCTCCTCCACTGCTTGGAGTCACTATCCTGATAGTTTGGACCTTGATTCCATTCCTTCCTTGTGGATTTTGAATTCACTCTATACCAGTACTGTTCAACACAACTTTATATATTAAAATCTACACTGTCCAATAGAGGAGCTATTGAGCTTTTGAAATATGTCTAGTACTACTGAGGAACTTA
Organism: Meles meles; assembly: GCF_922984935.1. Lineage (NCBI taxonomy): Eukaryota > Metazoa > Chordata > Mammalia > Carnivora > Mustelidae > Meles > Meles meles. The sequence continues at coordinate 77,288,064 of NC_060074.1, forward strand.
CTTTAAAATTGCTTTAAAGTTTAAATTTTTTAATTTTTTTTTAAAAGATTTTATTTATTTATTTGACACAGAGAGAGAGAGAGATCACAAGTAGGCAGAGAGGCAGGCAGAGAGAGAGGAAGGGAACCAGCTCTCCAGCGAGCAGAGAGCCCGACTTGGGGCTCGATCCCAGGACCCTGGGACCATGACCTGAGCCAAAGGCAGAGGCTTTAACCCACTGAGCCACCCAGGTGCCCCTAATTTTTTAAAAAGATTCTATTTCTTAGAGGAAGACTGAGTGAGTGAGAGAGAGAGAAGGAGCAAGAGGAGGAGCAGAGGGGGAGGAGAAGCAGACTCCCCACTGAGTAAGGAGCCCGATGTAGGGCTCGACCCTAGGACCCTGGGATCATGACCTGAGCCAAAGGCAGACACTTAACTGACTGAGCTACTCAGGAGCCCCAAAACTGCTTTAACTTTTAATTAATTCAGATTAAATAGCTACATGAAACTGGTGGGAACTCTACTGAATGATCCAGCTTTACACTCCAAGCTCCTGTTTAGTTCACACCAGTGTCTAGTGTGGTGCCTGAGAGCTGACTGGTTTTTATTTTTCCAGCCCCTATTAATTCCATTACAGATCCGTGGCAGGTGGGCTGGTTACCCGCTGATACTCGGGGAAGAGAGCTGCAGCTGCAGCAGGTGCTTCTTGCAGGGCTTTTCCCTTTGCCAGGCAGAAGCTGGTTTCTTCTTCACCATACGGGCTTGCAAGAATTCATTCTTACTTATAGGAACCTCACAGTTTTGCTTTTATACAATACTGAATAAATAAGCATATTTATTCGCTTGCTTTAAGAAAACTGTTTTCTCACAGTAGTATTTTCAGCTCTTTCTATGGAGAAATTTGTCTTTGACGCAACATAGGCATTCAGTGGTTTACATAAATACTGCTCTCGAAAGCAGAACATCAGATGGAGGGCTCAGGAGCAACAGGGGGATAACGGGATTTTGAAAAAAAAAAACAAAAACAAAAAAAAAAACCTTTCTGTTCATCTAACGTCAGTTCAAATCAGATTGTCAAAGACAGCTTTGGACAAAGTCAAGTAAAATGGTAAGCAGTGTGTTGGCTTGGAGAGAGCTAGTTCTTAGGTCCATTACTTCCAACTCTCCTGTTCCCTTCAGCTGGGAGAGGAAAGCTACTCAACTTCTTAGCATCAGATCTTTATTTGGCAAAATGAGAAGAAAGGTAGTATTGTGCAAGTGTGGTTTGAGAGATAGAATGAGCTCATGTAAATAAATGGTCAGCAAAGGTGAATTTCCCTCTACCCCCATCTCTTTCCACGCTACCACTACCCAAAACAGGTTTTGCAGAATTAAGAATAGGAAGGCTGGGGGCGCCTGGGTGGCTCAGTGGGTTATGCCGCTGCCTTCGGCTCAGGTCGTGATCTCGGGGTCCTGGGATCGAGTCCCGCATCGGGCTCTCTGCTCAGCGGGGAGCCTGCTTCCCTCTCTCTCTCTCTCTTTGCCTGCCTCTATATCTACTTGTGATCTCTCTCTGTCAAATAGGTAAAATAAAATCTTTAAAAAAAAAAAAAAAAAAAAGAATAGGAAGGCTGGAGAAGATTCTGGAAACCACCCAAACACCCTCTCTTTATGAATGAGGAAGTTGATTATGGCACGTACAGAGACAAGAGTGATGCCAGCAGCAGACTCTAGAAAAGGAGATGGTACGTGTCGTCAGCGTCACACCTGCTGCATGCTCTGTGCCACCACCTTTGACACCAGGACTCACTGCTGAAAACTCAGAAAAGCCAATCATCAAATCCATACTTTGAGTTCTCCTTTCTTACACTGTGATTTATCATGTTTGATTTTTCTTCCTTTATTAAACATATTTCCGGGAGTAGTCGAGTTTCTCCAGTGGAGCCAATGATTTTAGTCACTTAAATTAAAAAATAACTACCTCAGCATTATTTTATCTTGTCAATAGACAAGTTCTTTGTTATCAGTATTTAAAATTATCTACAACTTTCTCCCTTCTAATGTTGTGCTTTGGCCTACACTGAATTTTAGTGTGCACAGATAGCTTTAACTTTATTTTTTATTTTGTTCTGGTTTTGTTTTGTTTTGTTGTTGTTGTTTTTTCAAAACTCTGGGTGAACCTCTTTGACTTCGTTGATCGTGAGACCCCGCATGGGGATGTCTGCTTTTGATAGAGCACCTGTGCGTTCCCATAGGCGAAACATAGTAGTAGTCATGTTCCTTATGAGGCTAGTATTTTATAGTACACGGTGAAAATACAGTATCAAGGAACAGATCAAGCATGTGCTTAAAGGAAAACTCCACAAAGTAGTACAGTGTGGGAGTTTGTTTTGTTTGGAGTTTATTATACTTTTGACTTACAGCAGCTATAAACCCATTTCCCTTTTTTTCTTGATTTGGGTATTTGAGTTTACATAGGTAAACACAAAGAAGAAAGAAGACCTTTCTTGTGTCAGATTAATTTTCTCATATAGAATTCTGGACCTTAGTTACAACTTAACCTAATGACAAATTATTTTTGGTGTGTTATTCAGATATAATAGAACCTAAAAGAAAGACAAATTAAAGACTCATGATTTTTCTTTTTGTTATGAGGCAGTAAAACCCGAATACTGTGCATAGAATATGACCAAAAGAAACATATAAATAATATTTTACCAAATTTTGGAATATAGCCAGAGTATTATATTTTCTCATTTTTACTCCTTACAGAAATGAATGCAGAATTAGAGGATATGGATACAATTGAAACTAAGACATAAAATATTTTTAAAAATCGAGTCCAATGTATTTCATTTCTCTTGAATGAAGTTGTTCCTGATAAATATTTTTTGTCATTTATACCACTTTTACAATTTATTTGGTTGTCTTTTAAGATTACCCCTATTTTATTTCAAGGTTGAGGAGGGAGATTAACAAACAAGAATATTGCTCAGTGGTGTCACTCTGGAGATGAACAGTGATTACCCTTAGAAGGCATAAGACATGGGTAGTTTTGTTATCATCCATTATTAGAGACTTCAAACTTGTAGACATTAGCAGCAGTGTTCTTTATTTTTCAAGGAGTCATCTGGTTTCCCCACCTTCACTTCAGATATTATTACCCTGACAGTTTCTCTTATTTTCTTTTATTTTCAGGCTCTCTCATTTATATGTTATTTATTTATCCGTCCATCCACCCATCCATCCATCCATCTGTCTTATTCAGGAAGAACTCATAAGATGATAGGGCTAATATTAATCATAAAGGGGAAAAGACCCCCAAAGAAGGATTTCATTCATAGTGCTGAATTTTTACCTCCTTATTTTTCCTTTAAAGATGGTATTTGGGAAAAAGTCCAAGCTGAAATATCCCCTGAACAGTAGCTTCCTAAGTGAAGCTATTTTACAGCTGATTTTATCCCTTTACAATATTATGCTTTGGTGCAATATTTCTGGACACTTAACCTCTCACTCCTCAACAGGAATCTCTTTCTTTATTGAGAGTAACAAATCCAGGAGAGGAAGCAGGTGTTCAGAGCCTCAGCGGTCACAACTGGGAGTGAAAAAAAAAGAAAGAAAGAAAGAAAATCTTTATCCCCAATCTATCTAGAGCATAATCTTTTTAAAAATTTGTCTTCCTAACCATTATATTGTCAGGTTCATTCACTTTGCTTAACTGTGAGTACATGCTACTACCTTGTCAGAAAATTTCTGGAGCATCCTGTTTTTTTCTTGTTCTTGTTAATGAGAGGGAAGCCATAAGCAGCATACTCCTTTGGCACAGCTCATGCCCTGACCGAGGGGTAATGGGCCTAACTAGAATAAGGACAAAGGGAGCTCCCAGGAGCTTTATCATTAGTCCTTTATAATCATAGTCTGTAGTAATTCATGGAACGGTAATCAAGTCTAATTTTGAAACAAGTTATTTTAATAATATGAGCCGGTTATAAAACCATAATATATAAATTAAATTGTAATGCCATAGGTCCGCTACTTTTTATTTCGTAATTGAATGTAAAGTGATCCAAAATGATGTATAGAAATAATTAAACTTTCTAAAGTGATAAATTAGTGAAATTAACTTGTTAATTATTGTGAGACATTGAAATATTAGAACCGTCCATTCAGATAGAAGAAAATATTGGAGAAATTAAGTGATGGTATCTTTTCTTATTTTTCTCCTATAATATATCTCTTTAGAGTTCTGAGTTCCAAGATCTACATTTTAAAACTCTAAAATAAATTATTTTATGATTTCCTTTCATTCAAAGTCAGCTCAATATGCTTTCTTCAATCAAGCACAGAAATGTTTCTTAAATCGGGTTGCATTTCACATGTCATAAATCACCAGAAGTTGTAAAAAATTAAAAATAAATAAAAATACCTTAAGTTACTAACATCCCGTGAAAGGGAAAATGGACATTGTCATAGACTGTCATAAAGCCATAAACTAGTAGAGCTTCTGTGAAGAGCAATTTAGCAACATACATTAAAATGTAAAAAGCATGGAAAATTTGACTTAGAAGTTCTACTTCTAGGTGCTTATTAATCCTCTACATATACAGGCTAATGTGCAAAATGATGCATGGCCAGTGGTATGCACTGGAGCATTTCTATAATACTGAAGTTAGAAACAACCCAAATGTCACTAATAGAATTAAGTTTGCATATATCCCTACTATAGAATGATATAGAAGTGTTAAAATTATAAACAATGTATGAATTATAATAAACAATTATATGGATATTTTAATAAAATGATGAAATTATTAAAACATACTAACATTTATTGAACAGTTAGTTTGTAAATTTCATTTAATCCTCATAATATTTCTATGATGTATATAGTATTTCTAATCTCATTTTACAGGTTAAAAACCTGAGGTATGGAGAGGTTTCCTATAGTGACCAAGATAGAATATAGTGAGGCCAGACCAGTCAGTCTTAGTCTCTGTTCTACTATATAAGCCACTGTAAAGGTTTATAGAATATGCACCCATTTGTAAAAGAAATACGTATTTAGAAAGAGAGGGAGGGAGTTTACACCCCTAATTTATCTATAGGATACAGTCTTTAAAATTATGCCTGAGTATTTTATTATTTGTTAATGCCTGTAACCTTTCTTCATATGATCGAAAGTAAGTATTTTTCAATGAAGGTTAGGGTTTTCTAAGTCCTGCAGGCAGAGCACACAATATGCACTCTTCAGTATGGTAGCCTGTAGGCACGTGTAGCTCTTGAGCACATACTGCATAAAACACTTACTGATTTTTTAAAAAATATTTTATTTATTTGACAGAGAGAAATCACAACTAGGCAGAGAGGCAGGCAGAGAAAGAGGAGGAAGCAGGCTCCCTGCGGAGCAGAGAGCCTGATGTGGGGATCGATCCCAGGACCCTGGGATCATGACCTGAGCCCAAGGCAGAGGCTTTAACCCACTGAGCCATCTAGGTGCCCCAACACTTACTGATTTTGAAGATTTAGTACAAAAAAGTAAAATATCTTATTAGTAATGTTATTCAAAACATACTGAAATAATATTTTTATTATATTAGGTTAAACAAAATATATTATTAAAGTAAATCTCACCTATTTATTTTTACTTCTTATGATGTAGTTATTAAAATATTTAAAATTACTTTTGGGGCTCCTGGTTGGCTCAGCTGGTTGAGAGCCAGACTCTTTGTTTTGGCTCAGGTCACAATCACAGGGTCATGGAACCAAGCCCCACATGGGGCTATTGTGCTCAGCTGGGAGTCTCCTGGAGATTCTCTCATTCTGCTCCTCCCTCCCTGTCTCTCAAATAAACAAACATATTTTTAAAAATTACTCATTATATTTCTATTCAACATGAATGATCTACCTAATGCATTCAGGTTTCATTGTACTTCACCTCCTTCCCCTTCTGCATTATTTTTCCAGCAGGATGGTTATCAATACTTGATGTACGTTAGAATTTTTACCAGAGAAACATTTAAAATACATGTGAGCTCCACTAAGAAGTTCTGAATGTGATGTTCTGGGCTGGGATCTGAGCATCGTGTTTATTTTTTATTTCCTTCCTTCCCTCCCACACACCCACCCACCCTTTCTTCCTTCCTTCCTTCCTTCTCTCCTTTCATTTTCTTTTTAAACTTTGCTGTCTAATATGCAGCCAGAGTGGAGAATTACTGCTTTAAGCCTATGAGCCTAATGCGATTGTACAAGGAACTTAATTTTTCAAAAGGCGTCTCTTCCAATAATATTTTAGAACTTAAGTTTTGCACTTTCTTAACTAAGTAGGAATTTTTATTTTGTAGGGCAATACCAAGTAAGTCAGAAGGCAGAGAAAATTTTTAATTAGAAGAATATTCAGAATTTTTTTGACTCTCTGCTTAAGTTTGTCTGATGGCTATTAGGACAAAGAAGTCTTTTTTTTTTTTTTTTTTTTACTAGTTTACTTATTTATTTGTCAGAGAGAGAGCACACAAGTAGGGAGAGCATCAGGAAAAGGGAGAAACGGGTTCCCTGCTGAGCAAGGAGCTTCATGTGGGACTTGATCCCTGGACCCTGGGATGATGACCTGAGCCAATGGCAGATGCTTAACAGACTGAGCCACCCAGGCATCCCTAGAATAAAGAATCTTACCCATATTGCCATTTATCCTCCAAACGTGGCCACGTAAAACATTTAAAGCAGTTCAAATAGAGCAAATAGAAGTTTCAGATCTGGGCGCCTGGGTGGCTCAGTGGGTTAAGCCACTGCCTTCGGCTCAGGTCATGATCTCGGGGTCCTGGGATCAAGTCCCGCATCGGGCTCTCTGCTCAGCAGGGAGCCTGCTTCCCTCTCTCTCTCTCTCTCTCTCTGCCTGCCTCTCTGTCTATTGTGATCTCTCTCTGTCAAATAAATAAATAAAATCTTTAAAAAAAAAAAAAAAAAGAAGAAATTTCAGATCTGTTCATGACTATCAAACTAAATATGGCCAACAGCACTCTTTCAAAGAGGATATCCTTAAAAATCATAAAATAGAATTTCCTGGCCCCAAATATTCCCAGTGTCATATTAAAGGATTGTAGTAAAAATGCTGATAGAACCATTTGTACCCATTCAGATAAACCCCAGTTTTATAAAATGCCACTAAAAGATGATTCTTAGACATTATTGTAGTCCATGGAGTCTATATTCAGCCTCTCAATTTTTCCATCATTTTTCATAATTAATTTGTTGCCTTCTCTGCCACAATATGCTCCACATTTTGAGTTCCATTGTTTATTAGATGGTAGTGATAGAATACTGCTGACTAAAAAAAAATGAAGGAAAAGAAAATTGTGACTTACAAAATTACCTATTACAAAATTTTGAAGGAGGAAGAAATTACTCATAAAATCTGGGGTTTTTTCCTGACTTCTTTGGTATTAGCTACATAATTGTTTTATGTTTATAAGATGCTAGAAACTGCATCCATAGGACCCCAAGTTATATTAGCATTTGAGATATTAAAAAGTTACCTCTATGTGATTTAATTTTTTTCTAAACTACTGAAACTCTCTTATTAGTTGACTGTAGTGGCAAGCTAGAATATAAATTGATTGAGGGCAAGCACCTATCTTCCGCCTTTCACTACCTCTCCCCGGTTTTGAGTAAAATAACTAACAAATGCATTTTTTAATGAAAGAAAAATAGAAATTTATGACAATACTTTGAAGTACAGTATAGCCCAATTATGATAAAATTTCTTCATAGTGGAGTGAAGTAGTAATTCAGTCACTCTGAATTTTGCACTTTTACTCTTTCCTTTTTTACTTCGGAAAATATTTTTAAATAAAAACTTTAAATGTTTATAAATATTTTAAAATGAATTTTTAAATGTTTCAAAGTAACTTTTAAAATGAAAATACTTTGTTTTCAAATTTGAGGAAACTTTTGAGCTTTAAGCTTGGCCTACCAAATATTCTTTCAATTTTCAAGGGCAAAATGGCAGCCCTTTACCATTTTGAAAAAGATACAACTGCTGTAACTTTCAAACAGATGATAGTGACATATATTTCCCACTTACAGAGGTTGAGTTATTGTAATAGAGTGTGACCTAATGTTCTGCAAGCATACCTTGAGTTAAAGTATGTGAACTGAGCTACAATCACTGTAACAGCCTTTTATTATAGGGACAGCTTAGTACTAAGCTTCTCTGGTTGATAGTTCAGACTCAAATGCTATGTAACTGTCTCCTTTGCTCTAGCTTAATTACTAGGGACTAGAACTGATGGGCTAATATGCAAATACAAATTCTAATACTAATACTCTTGGTTAACAACAACAGAAAACTTTTAAAAAGCCACTTTTAACTATGAAAGACTAGGAAATGTCATTATAGTGGTCAAGAATTACTACCTTTCAGCATTATGCATGGATAATTTCATCTAATCGTCACAATAACTCTGTGATAAAAGTACTAGTATTGTTCCTTTTATGGATTAAAGAACTGCAGGTTAGAGAAGTTACAACTCTTGCTTCATGGTCTGCAATTACTGTTAGAGCTGAAATTTAATCACAAAAGATCTGACTTATCATGTACAGTTTTAAACATTATATAGTATGTCTTAATGTGTAATATGTGTACCATGGGATTTAAGGTTAATGTATGTGGTAGATAAACTTTTACAAAGTTACTAATTGATATGTGTGTCTTTGAAAGTTTAACTTTTGGGACATCTGACTCAGTTGGTTGAGTATCTCTGTCTTGGTTTCGGCTCAGGGCATGCTCTGAGGGCTCTGAGATCGAGCCCCAAGTTGGGCTCCATGCTCAGTACAGAGTCTGCTTGAGATCCTCTCCCTCTCCTTTTCCCCCCTCCCCTGCTCACACACTCTCTTTCTCTCTCTCAAATAAATGAATACATAAAATCTTTAAAATTTTAACTTTTAATCAAAACTATGATTCCAAAATATTTTTGCATGAGGTGTGCCTGGGTGGCTCAGTCAGTTAAGTGTCTGCCTTCAGCTTGGGTCATGATCCCAGGATCCTGGGACCGAGTCCCCTGTGGGGCTACTCGCTCAGGGAGGAGTCTGCTTCTTCCTCTCCCTCTGCTCCTGCCCCTGCTCATACTCACTCTCTCAAATAAATAATAAATGACATCTTAAGAAATACATTTTTGCATGGAATGAGGCTAAAGTTAGCACAGTGAGCAACCTACATAGGCACATTAATTTTATGGTGGTGCTCAGGCATACCTATTAAAACCCCTAATAGTTAAGCTTTTAGGATGTAAGTATAATATGGTTTGATCACTAAGATAGATGCTCATATATTGAATTTCTCTGTTATTATGGTATTGTTTTTGGTGTTACACTTACATCTCATTTTAATATGCAAAATACCAATTATAAATTGCAATTGAGATTATACACTTTGGTTTCCTTTTCTCTTGAGCCTATCCTGGATCAGTGCTTTAAAAATAAGTCTTTTAAAACATTATGCTAAAGATACTGAGGAAAATGTAGGTGTGATGGTGATTGTGATGAAATCAGTCACATGCATTCAGAATGGTTTGAAGACCAAACTGATGAATTACCTGAAGCTACTCATTATTGTTGTCGAAACACCAGGGGCAAAGAAAAAAAAATCACATTAATTATTTAAAATTTGTATTTCACTGGACTGACCATGACTATAAACTTCTTCCTTTAGGTACAGTGTGTTTGGGGACACTAAAATTTCTGATAAGAGAACGTTCTTTCTCGAACATCAGTTTTGAAATGTACAAAGACTACTGTGGAAGGTATTGAATTTTTTTAGAGCAAGGCAGGATGATATTGAAGTAACTCAGAAAACATCAGCACAGGGTGGTAGGAGATGAAATCCCAAAAGTTGCAGAAGCCTTGTTTATAGCGGTTTGTTCAATTGCCAAGGTTCAGTTGTTCAAGTGATTGGTGAGACACCAATTACTGTTTGGCTGCCAGTCAAGTGATGCTGTCTCGGACAAAGCAAGGGAAAAAAATTCTGATGGGGCAACTCTGTCAAATACAATAATTTATCAAACAATGACAGATATGGCCCAGATGTAGAGCAGCATTTATTATCCTTAGCACAGAAAAGGCCATAATATTCCCTGGAGACTCTTAAGATGAATTCCCCAATATTAGCATCTCAACTGATCTTTTGTCAGATAGATTTGAAAAAAGCAGCCCAAGGACATATTGTTTGGCCGATCTTTGTTAACTCTTACAACTGGAGAAGAGACTTTAATATTATTGATAACTTCAAGATAAACAGTAACATGCAAGTGATGTATTGGGCTAGACACAGATGGTGCTAAGGAAGTGCTATCCAATAAGAACAATTTGTTCCATGTATTCAAGCTGTCATACTGGAAGCAAGATCTACTCACTATTTCGTGTGTGAGGAAAGCTTTCACCCTCAGAGATCGTTTTAAAAATTCAAGGAAAAAACCTAATCAAGCTATAAAAATTGTCAACCACATTAAGGACAAACAAATTGACTTCTGTATTTTTTCTCACCTTAGAGAAAATACATCGATTGCAAACAATTACTGTTTTCTGCAGTTACCTCAAGAAAAACGTCATGTCTTTAGTGATAAAATCTACCACAATGAATCAAAGCATATGTGTAATTTGGATAGGCTTTGCAAATCAACATATTAATGCTATATTTTCCTTTCTTTGAATAAACTAAACTTATCCTTCAAGGCAAGTGAACTTTATTATTCCAGATGAAATTGAATATGAATGTGATAGTTGCAGATCTGAATCTTAGAGACACATACCCTGATCTGAATGAGCTTATTATTATTATTATATTAGTATTGGTATATTATTGGTATTGGTATATTATTATATTGGTGTGAATAACCTTGTAGAAAGAAGTAACTGAAAATATTCTGAAAGTGATGAATATTCACTTGGTAAATATCTCCATAAATACTTGGCCAAGGAGAATGACTAGTGAGTGGGTAAGCTCTACATTTTTCATTATCCTTGACATATTTCATATTAAAATACATTCTGCAAATGGCTTTTTCCAAACATTCACTGAGCTAACATTACTTATGGAATTTTTTTTTCACTGTGATCTATGCAAATATTTCATATTATGTCTATGTTAGGGTATTTGTGGTGATTGTTTTGGGGCTATTACCTATGGCCAATTTTTTTGCAAATTTTTCAGAGACACTTGAAAAATGGTAATTCTCCTCTTTCTGTGGTATAAAACTCATGATGTAACTATTAAATAAAATTTATTAATGATATTATTCATGTCCTCTGTATCCCCATATTCACTTTCATCTGCTTGTCCTTCAAGGCAAGCGAAGATTGAGAAAGCTGTAGTAGTCTCCCACTATTTTTGTTTTTTTTTTCTTTTTTATAGTTTTGCTTCATAAATATTTTGATACTAAGTTATTTAGCATTTTAAGGTTATAATTATATCTTCATCATAGACTGCAGCCATCTTTCTAACAAGTTAAAATTCTGTTCTATAGATAATATCCAACGTTTTCCTTTCATTCACTCTGAGTTGGTGTTTTATTATGTATGCATCTTACAGATCTTTTGTATGTAGCATGTAGGTTTTCATTTTCTTGACCACTTTTTGGGAATCTTTTTATTTCAATAATGGATTTCCTCTATTCATTTTTACATCATTGTTTCTGGACTGGCCTTCCCTTCTACTCTCTCTCTCTTTCTCTTTTTTTCTTTTACTCTTTCATTTTATTTGCTTCTCCCTGTTTTGTTTATTTTTTTAAGATTTTACTTATTTATTTCAGAGAGAGAGAGAGAGCAAAAGAGAGCACAAATGGGGGGGAGGGGCAGAGAGAGAGGGTGAAGCTGACTCCCTACTGAGTAGGGAGCCCAACACAACACGGAGCTTGGAGCTTGACCCCGGGATCCTGGGATCATGACCTGAACTGAAGGCAGACACTTAACAGACTGAGCCACGTAGGCACCCCTTCTTCATGGTTCTTTATTTCATTTTCCTTTTATTGTATTATCTGAGTTTTCTTTTATTTATTTTCTTCTCTAGTAATTTTAAGTTGTCAAGTTTGTATTTAGACAACCAACCATAAAATTTTTTTGAAAACATCTTTAAAAGTTTATTTTCTACATTATTGCTGTAAAAATTAATTAGCTGTGCTTGTGATCCCATGGCATCCCAACTTCTCAGACTAGAGATGCTATTTATTTCCCCCCTTTTAAAAAATTTTACTTAGCACTCTCCCCTTAAATGTGTAATTCTTAGCTTTTAAGTATGTTCAAATCTGAGCTATAGAAATAATGCTCCTTCTTTGACCACACATCTTTCTTCTTCACCTGTTTCATCTCCTCCTTCCTACCACACTTCTCTAAAGAAGTGCTGATACCAGCTGTATTCATTTCTCACCTCCTTGGGTTTCTACCAAAGCACTCATGGGGACTGCTTATCAGTCTCTTTGACTCTTTTACAATGTCATACTCCTCCACTAGGCCTCCATTTGCTGTGGTTCCTCAAAGCTTGGTCCTACATCCCTTCATCTCCTCTCTGTGGGATATCCATGCTAAAGTTTCAAATGACACTATGTGCAAATGACTTGCAAATATGTATCTCTAGTCACAGGCCTCCCTTCTGAGACTTAAGATCCATATTGCAACTGCCCTCTTGACATTTCTAGAGATGTCAAAAGATGTTAAAATCAATGTTTTTATAACTGAATTCTTGATTGTCCTCACTGAACCAACTTACACTCTCATCCCCTGAACACAGAGAGCTGTGATAAAGCCAAGTGAGTGAGGGGAAAAGTGGCAGGAAACAAGACTGAAGTGGTGACCTGGGACCTGATCATGACTAGGCATGGAGGTCATGGCAAGGACTTTAGATTTTACTCTGAAAGGCAAAACCATTAGACTTTTGAATGGGGAAGTAATAAGATATGTATTTTAAAGAATTCCTCAGTGGAGAAAATGAACAAGAGGGGAATAGCGAGACCATTTAAAAGTCTATTGCAAAGATTTAAGTGACAGATAAGGAGGCCTGTAGGAGTATGATAGCAGTGGAAGAGATTAGATGTGGTCAGATTCTAATATTTTTTTAAGGTGAAATACATAATATTTGTGGATGGGTTGCATGGAGAATATAAGATAAAGAGATGAGTCCGGGACAGCTCCTGGATTTTTGGTTTCATATCTCTGAGGAGGGGAACTTGGGGACAATGGTGGATGTGGGAAGGAACTAGAACCAAGAGTTGAGTTTAACAACCAGATGATAGGAGATGCTCATTCGGCATCAGGTGAAAATGCTGACTGGGCAGTGGTATTTACAAGTTGAGTTCAGAGTAGAGGTCAGAACTGGAGACATAAATTTGGAAGTCGTCAGTATATTGATGATCTTGAACACTGCCCTGGGCGTTAGATATAGGGCCTTGGTTGCCTGGGATTGATTACAAGCACTAAGGAAGTTTTTGTTTTTTTATTTTTCAGGTTAAAAAAAAAAGGCCACTCATTAAAGAACTATAGAGCTCAATGGACAGGAAGCAGGTGAATGTACCTGTGTTAAACCAGACATGGGATTTTGTGCCATAGGAATTTCTGGAGCCACAGCAGATCTGTCAGCAACAAATCTTGCTGCCCTGTTAAAAGACACTCCAAAAGGGAGTCAATTAAGTGTCTGCCTTTGGCTCAGGTCATTATCCCGGGGTCTTGGTATCGAGTCCTGTTTTGGGCTCCCTGCTCACTGGAGAGTTCCTTCTCCCTCTCCCTCTGCACCTTTGCTCCTGTGTTCTTTTTTTTTCTCTCTCTCTCTTTCCCAAATAAATTGAGTCTTAAAATAAAAAGACACTCCAAGGCTGACTTCAAGCATCCTCTACTTATGAAGTCATTCCAGTCATTATTGGTCCTGCTTAGATCCTGCAGAACTCCCTCTTGTACACTGTAAATGCCCCAATGTAATAATTATTGTATTTTATTCCACTCATGTTTTTACATGTCTTTCTTTTCCACTGTATTTGGAGCTGATAGAGAGCTAGGGTACAATGTCTAATTACTATCAATGCCGTGACACAGTTCCAGGTACATAAAAGGTACTTAATACAATTTTAATAATAAAATCAGTAATATTCAGGGTGATATTTAAAATCTCCAGCAGGCGTCCTGAGCCAGAAATGACCAATCTCAACAGATGTTCAACTGGTCATAAAAACACCTTACTAGTACATATCAGCTGAATATCAAGTCATCAAGGTTTGCTCTATTTCCACTTCATAGCTCCCTTCTTTATTATGTTGATTTTTGTGGATCTGGTAAACTAACATATGACCCAGTGATACTACATTTAAATATATAGTTCTTTTCAAAACCCAGTTTCCTGAAACAGCTCTTGTCTGTGCTCCTACCATGCCAAGTTCCATGGCAGGAGCTTATCAGAGCTTCAAGTGAACATAACTTCCAAATTATTTAAAAGAGAATGACTTTTTTACCTTCTGAAGTGATGGTTTTGACACTCCCCATGTAGTTCTACATCCTATTAAGTATGGATGCACCAACTGGATTGCTGAGAATGGGGACATTCTAAGCTTTCACTGAGGGATTATTTACACAGCAGCCAGCACTAGGTTAACCCTTGTTAAATATTAAGTAAAAATCCACTGGCTGCCAGTTTATGTCTCACATTATGCGAGGTGAGAATCCAACCTCCAAGACCAAAGCAGCCCTGGGTGCATGTAACAAAAGAGCCACAGCCTGCTTAAAGAAGGTGTTTGTTTTTGATTTAACACTCCTCTTCCTCTGCGGACACGTCACTAAACAAGGGTTGAGTTGAAACAAAAGCAAAGCGGTGTATGATGCTATTTTCTGTGGTCCCCAAAGAAAGGTATAGAGATACAGGTTTTAGCCATCATATTATGAGACAGCGCCTTTTAGAATTTCAGCATGTAGGACCACAGATCATCTCAAATGCTACTTAATCCGTAGAAAGTATTTACAACAGCCAATGCCCCCTAGAATAAAACAGAGCATTTAATGTGGCAGACCATGATGGAGGGGAGGCAATAAAAAAGAAAGCACAGCTTGAACTGCAGTATAACTGGGTGACTTACACCTCCCTGCTGAAGGCAGCAGACTTGCAGTTACGAAACTGCTAATCTGTTCTACTGTTTTTTAATCAGATGTTGGCATTATCTGCCACTAATTGCTTTTTCATTTCCACTTGTAATTATTCCATTGCATGTTTGTAGTGAGAAGCTGAAAATGAGGCAGATCACTGAGAAAGAATTAATTGTTAATGAATAATCATCAGTAGGAAGCCAATTTCATTATCTTCAAAGAGGTAGCCAGAGATTAACCACTAGCTGTGGTTCTCCTACTTTCTGTGCATGACTGTAAAGTAATCACAAATAATCACGCCCTCCAACTTCATCAATTATTTTCTATTATGTGGATTGATACCCATTTTTGTCTTTGTTGTTTAATGATAATGGCAGTATTCATGCTGGGGAGTGCTAATTGGAAGGTGTTACATTCGGTGGCTCTAGGCCTAATTATTAGAGCATCTTCTTCATTAGCACATGATCCTACAAGGGTTGCATGGTGGAAGTTACTAATTTTTCCGAGTTACAAGAATATCATATTAGGAAACTTTTGCATGTCCTTATGCCAAGTAACACAGAGAAAATCCAATATCTGGTCAAAGTTGTGTAGCTGCCAACAGAGATGTTCTGTTTAGATAAAATAGGATGTTTTAACCTGGGATGAGTCTTTGAACACAAAGCCTGTTCTGCCCTGGAAGCTAGGTCTGCCCGGCACATAAATAAGCTTTTGCTTCTGCTTTGTTTCCCTGGTGTACAGCTCCCTGGGACTTTTGAAGCTCTCAGTGGAATTTTGCCAGACATTAATGGAAACATCATGAGATGAATTTGAAAGTCAGGATGGAAGGGTCCTTATGTTTGTTGCCTTGGTGGTCGGGTGATGTCAGTCCGTACAGACTTAGGGAGAAAGTAAATAGATAGGCCTACTTCCATTTGCAGAGGACTACATATCTTTTCAAGGCTCCTTCATATGCATTGGCTCACAATGTCCTTTAATAGAGCAGCAAGATCTGTTGCTGGTGGACCTGCTGTGGCCCCAGAACTCCAATGGCACAAAATGTCACGTTCAGATTTGAGCAGGTGCACTTACCTGTCTCCCTTTCCATTGTGCTCTACAGTTTTTAGTGAGTGTGACTAAATAGGCTGTCCTATAATCTGAAAGACCTTCCTCAGTGCTTGTAATTATTCCAAGGCAACCTAGACCCTGTTTCTAAGTAGACCCACAGCAAAAGCAAAGTATAACACACAGCAAGTTCAAGCACATTGGACTATAGAGTATGTCTTTGATACATCTCTGGGAGAGACCTTGCCCAAGAGATAGAAAAATTGGGTGTAGTTAAGAGTGTGGGTTTTGGTATTGGACTTACTCATTTTGTTAGTCATGTGAACTAGTGTCAATTATTTTACCTCTTGGAACTTCAGTTCCCCTCATTAGGTTGTTATAAAAATGAATGAGATATCATATAAAAATGAATGAGTACTCTATGCAGTGTTAAACTTGGGGCCTGACATCTAATCAGTTCTCATCTTAGGAGCAGATCATGAAGAACTTTTTATGTCTGAGTAACAGGTTGTTTTCTGGAAATGAAAGTTTCTGGGAATGTTAGGGAAATAACCCCAAGTTTTCCAACAGGCAAATCCTGAGTATGAAAAGGTTTATTTCTTGCTCATGAAAAGTCTTCTGTGAGGTGGTCATGTCCTTCCTCTAGTTGGGGATTCGGGTTCCCTCAGTCTGATGATATTGTCATTTGCAGACATGGCTTTCGAGATAATCTAGCATGAAAAATAGAGAAATAGCAGAGGCATACTGATTCTCGTGTGTCATCAGCAGAAGTGATGCCTTTTGTCAATTCATACTTCCTTCCATGTGTCACAATACGGTCACATGGTTCCAATCTAGTGTCTGGGAAATGTGGTCCTTCTGTGTGCCTGGGAAGAAGACTTGGTGTGATAAACACAACACTGTACATAGTGTCTGCTATGGTCTGCAAAGAGTGAAATAATCAGGAAACTGGTTTTAGAAAGATTATAATGAGAGTACATAGAGATGGTAGGCAGCAGGGAGAACACTAGAATTCAGGATGCATTTTACGTGAGTGTTATAATTACAGAATGAAAGAGATAATGGGAACTTGAGAATAGTTCACAACTGTGTTTAGAAATGTGAGAGAAGAGAAGGGAGTCAAAAGAGATGAAATTTCAAGCTTAAATTGTGATTCATATTACATATTACATATTAGCAACGAACGTGGAGACTAGATGTAGAGGATGAGAAGGGAAAGCATATCAGGTGATTTTCAAAATAGACTAGATTTTATAGCTTGTTGCCACTGTTATGATCAGGGAGGAATAACCACAGTGAAGAGGAAAATATACCTATTAGAGAACTGTACGTTCAAACAACCGGGAGAAGGGCTCAAGTGTGTCTTAACCTTTATTGGTAGAGTCACTGGTGAAAGGTAACAAACGTTCAGGTCAGTAAAAAGTGTCTCTGAATTGCTTGGTGAAAATCCTACTCAGAACTTTTCTTTTTAATAAAATAATACAATTATTCTTTTACACGATGACCTTTACCCAGGCACAAATAACTTTACCTTTCAAGGACAACAATACTAGGTTCTTGGGTTTTCTATTATTAGGAAAGACAGGTGAGAAGTAGTGTGAAGGGGATAGAATGCACACAGATAAACCCACACAGTGTTTGTAATACTAAACGCAAAAAAAAAAAATTTCCATGGGCTGAACGTAATAGGTTTTCTAACTTATTAACAGATGACATTATTTTGGCATTTGGACAGTGACCCATTCCTAAGTGGCAAGGAGTAAACTCATGCTATGGTATGAAATGCTTTCTTTTGAATAAGTCATAATTACTAAGACCCTTTGTTTATATGCCTTATTTGCCAGACTTGCCACTTGTCTGACTTGTCTTACTCACCTAAGGCATTTCATAGGGCATCCACTATGCATTTCAAGGTCCTGGTTTTCTTATGATATAAACATTGAAATAGTTGGTTGATGCTTGGCTACTCTCAGCCACTTGACTAATTCCTTTGATGAGAAATGCATTCTCCTCCCCCATCTCCAACCTTACCATTCCATTCAGCCATGGCTACCACCATGCCATTGTTGCAAAGTTAGAAGTCAAAGATGTTATTTATTTTGTTATTTCTTTTGCATGGAACAAAGGGATGTTCAAGATAGAAGTGGTACAATAGAGACAATTACCAATCTTCAGTAGCAACTCCATTGCATTAGAAGCTAGACAAGAGAATATGCTACCTTAAAGGCAAACACAAGCACTTTGAGTAAAAAGTATCCTGTACATAGGGTACAGGGAATGCACCAGCCCTAAAAGACATTCTCTTCAACACCCAGAGTAGAAATCAAATGTAACATGGTTATCTATTGATATTTAATATTTTTGTGTTATAATACCATAAATTTTTTGTAAATTAAAATTTATTGTTTTGATGCTAATTTTGTTGAGATAGTAAATTGATCATAATTGTTATTTTTTGTTTTCTAAATTTTATTTTATTTTTTTTTCTGTGTTCCAGAATTCATTGTTTATGTACCACACCGAGTGCTCCATGCAATACATGCCCTCCTTAATATCATAAATTTTAACACTTGTGACGTTTTATTCATTAATTTAGGTGTCTGGAATTATGTGAAGGATATAAAAAAAGTTTCAACTCATGCCTGTTATTTCTTAATGGCAGCCTATTTCAGAGTGCTTCATGGGTGAGCAAGAGAAATCCAAAATAATTTTAGAGGGCTCTGACTGTTTTTAGGAATAAAGGTAGTTTTAAAAACTAAATGGTATGATAAAATACTATGAAATATTCTGAGATTTTAGTCCTGAACTTCAGGGTAAAAATCACTAATCACACTGCTTTTAAAAAGACATCCGTGATAAAAGTAGGTGGAACCAGCTCCAGTGTAAGAAATAAATCTTGATACAATGAAGGAAACTACCAACCAAAATGTCTTTAGATGCTTTCATTTTGTGAATCAACTCAGCTATCATTTATTCTTACAAATGAGATCTTCCTAACACTTAATACATTTTCAGTACTTTATGCAAGAGATAAGAGCTAATTATCTAACACCAGGCTCACATCCTCTACATTTCTAGGGGAAGAACTAGGTTCTGAATCAAACATAAAGATTAGCAGAGAGTCTCAGGAATGAAGCCATAACAGAGGCTGTTCTCAAGTGAAAACTTTACCCCTACAATGCTATTCTCCCATTTTGTCATCTCCTATCAATTTTAATACCTTATGTCTCATCAGAGAGCAGTTATACTCTGACATGTTCTCTCCTGGTGCAGGATGGCAGCTACTAAAATATAAATCACTGCAGAGAATTGCTGGATTTAGAGCCAATTCGTCTAATCGAAAACAACAGCAATGTTAATTTCAGCTTGAGAATGATGGCTTTTGTATGGTGATATAATGGTACAGACTATAATGGTGTCAACTACCACAATAAAATATGCTTCAAATGGGCTACCTTTTTTACATTTAGACTAGGGTGACTTCTGTCACATTTCTTTTTTTGGCATGGAAACTGACAATCTATTAAATAAATATTAATCCCTAGCAGTCTTCAGAGAAGGCTCAACCATATCAGGATTTTAAATAACTTCATTAATTGCTTAACTACCTTTCCCCTAAATTCCTAAGGGATCCTTTGATGCTAGTCACTCTAATGAATTACCAAGTGATTCATGAGTTCAACCTGTTATCATGCAAAATACATTTTCAGTTGGAAATCTTTACAGATGAATTTGCCAGAAAGTAAGTAACCACTCCAGACTTTAAAGAGGGCAAATTCCGTTTATGCAATGTACAAAGAAATGTGATTTGGCACTTAAAAAAAAAAAATTAGTACTCTAAAATGGTATAACGCATCCAGAAATTCAATTTGGGCAATATATGATCAAATGAGGGGTTCTGTTTAAATGGTAAAAGAGGAATTGGATTATTTGTGGGTGGATTATCCATGACAATAACAGTAGCTATGCTGGTCTTACTTTCCTGTAAACTTTAATATCACTTCTCTCCTGCCAAAGTAGTCACTGAAAAAACAATGTTTTCTGTGAATCTAGACAAGACACGTTTGAGAAGGTACATATTTTTCAAAGGACAAGAGGAAATGATTTTTAGAAATCTATTTTTCAAAAGTTTCTGTTTTTTTCTCTACTTGAATGGTAATCAAGAACTGAGTATTCTTGTTTTGTAATGAAATTTATTTTTAGAATCTGTACATGTACATAATTGTTTAAAGTACTGTAGAGCTAATCAGGAGAACCATTCCTGGAGAGGCCTTTCTGAGGGCTTCCATTCTCTGTGGCATTCTAGGCCAGCTCCTCCAGCATGGGATAGAGCCACCATCCAAGGATTTCTTTTGCCTCTGCATGTGTCATCACCCATGCCCAGTGTTCTAAATACTAAATAGGGAAGAAGAGCTAAAAGAAAGTGTGCCTTTCTTTTAACCTTCTTTTATAGGAGTCTGAGGCCTCACTAGAAATTAAACCTTCTCTTTCCTGAAAAAATAATTGAGGGGTAGTTGCTTAGGTCAAATAATCCTCTATTGTTACTTCCGCCTTCAGTGGCTGGTGCCTTCAATTCTCAAGTCTTTCTGGGGTTCTGTGGCATGAATCAGTTCACTTTCCCGGGACCTACAGATTTCAGTTTTCCATCAGCCCAGCATTTGTTGACATTGGCTTCTCTTTTTCTCTCTTTTGTCTTTGTGAATAATGATGTTGATTTACTATTACTTGAGGAATGTTAAGGAATTGAGAGCAGTGATAGTCATTTGTTCAGTCAGCCTTGTTAACTAGATATTGACAATTGTCAAGCCTTGTCTTTTTGCCAGGGATCTGGGGAATCAACAAACAGTAGACCTAATTTGAACAGAAAGTATTTCCCATATATATGATTGAAATATCTAAATTGCTTCTTAAATGTTTCAGCCATAGTGATTCCATGGGATTACCCTGGAGAGCTACCACATAGGAAAAGAAGGGAAAGAGGCTGCTAGTGGATAGGATTAGAGGCTGCCAATCCCACTTCCTCACCCAAAACCAACGGACTTCCATTTTTACTTGCTTCAGATATTTTGTAAAAGATTTTAGTTGAACAAAGACTTTCAAAAGATGCAAAATGTTTGAACCCTGTTAAAGCCAAGTTACAGTTCAATGTAGACTCTCCAGATCTCTTGAGAATGAGTGGCTGAGTTTTGAGATCACTCTTCACATGCTCAAATGTTTGCCTTTTCTTTGCTATCACATACATATAGGTTCTAGAGTGGACTTTTTTGTCAGTGCATAATCATATTTGTGGTAAAAGTTCTTTGTACCTTAAGGAGATGTTGAATCGGACACAGTAGTGGCCAAGTTCCTCAGATCGCGCAGCTGCCCTAATGTGTGGCATTTGCTGTCTTCTTCTCTTCACTTTTTTCTTGTCTTCTTCACTTATAATAGTTACGCGGAAATTCATTCTTTTTGCAGTAACTCTCTGGTATATTCAGATATGACAGTCAAATAATTCTTTTATCCCATTTGGTAAACTGTCAGTTAGGTCTTGTTCCCTATAATCATGTTTTTATATTAATTATTAATCAGTGTTTTTATATTTTCAGTGTTCATTTAAATACCAAAGAATTCATTTTTCTGGGTACAGAGCCATTTCAAAACTTCATATATTGAGAAATCTGGATTTTTACTTATCAAAGAATAATTGATGGTATGGGAAAATAATTGATACATGTTCTCTGCTTCATAGAGAACCAAACCAGATGTAGATAAATACCAAATTTATTTTGCAAAATAGTAAATTTCCCATGCCCTTCTGACTTTTGTTGAGTGTTGCCATTGAGGAGAAAATAAACAGTTTCTGCTCATTGGCCAGTTCTTTGTCCCTCCCTGGTTGACTTCATAGCCCACTTGCTTCTGTGAAATTTGAAAGGCAAGGAATTTCTTTTTCTTTCCTTCCTTACTTCTTTCTTTCTTTCTTTCTTTCTTTTTTTAGATTTTATTTATTTACTTGACAGACAGAGATCACAAGTAGGCAGAGAGGCATGTGGGGCCAGGGTTGGGGGTGGGTGGGAAACAGGCTCCCTGCTGAGCAGAGAGCCTAATATGGGGCTGGATCCCAGGACCCTGAGATCATGACATGAGCTGAAGGCAGCGGCTTAACCCACTGAGCCACAGGCACCCCAAGGAATTTATTTCTGACTTAATTGTCAGCTAGCTCTCTTGAATCACATGTTTATAATACATAATTGCTCAAATACAGAAAACTTACTGGTGGATACATCCAATTTTATGAAAACCCCAGTATATGAAATGTTTGCAAGCCACTCAGTTTTTATAAAAGAAGACCTGTAGGCTTTGGAAAATGACCAGATTTGGAGTTATTAGAGATTCAAGGTGTGGATTAAGTTTTGCTCTGGTATTCTTTTTTTTTTTTTTTTTAAGATTTTATTTATTTGTCAGAGAGAGAGAGTACACGCAAGCAGGCAGAGAGAGAGGAGGAAGCAGGCTCCCTGCTAAGCAAGGAACCTGATGCAGGACCCAATCCCAGGACCCCAGGATCATGACCTGGCCGAAGGCCAAAAGCAGCGGCTTAACCAGCTGAGCCACCCAGGCATCCCAGGTATTCTTTTCATATATGTATACACAGTACATATACCAAATGACCATGTTCAGAATTGCCATAATACGGTCAGGTGATACTTGTTATTTTCTACTCAAATGCATACAAACTAGAGATAAAAATGTATGATATTGAAAAAAGATGGTTTCAAACAAGCAGGGTGTTTGATTTTTTTTTTTTTTTAAAGATTTTACCTATCTATTTGACGGAGAGAGAGATCACAATTAGGCAGGCAAGCAGAGAGAGAGAGGGAAGCAGTCTCTCCGCCGAGCAGAGAGCCTGATGCAGGGCTCAATCCCAGGACCCTGAGATCATGACCTGAGCCGAAGGCAGAGGCTTAACCCTCTGAGCCACCCAGGCACCCCAGGTGTTTGATATTTTATAACAAATTTTGCCTGTAGGTTCTTAGTTCCTAGATGACCTTACCCCTCTAAAACAAACATTGATGGATAGTAGTTCTAGAATGTATTTTATTTTTCCCCAAACACTATGGCTCCATAAGTAAAGAACTCTGCCTTACTGACAGATGAGCCTTGATCTGATAATAGTAATGTTTTTACTGATACTATAACCGTTCCCTCTACTATATCAGATTCAGTAATGACTCAAGGTAAACACATATTTTCAGTTTCCTTCCTTTAGTTTTTTTATATCTTTCATTTGGTATAGAGGATACGGATTTTTTTTCAGATAGCGTATATATTAATAGACTAATATATATAATAGACTAATATATATTAATAGACTAAATCCTTTACTGAAACCCAAATCACAAAGCACTGTTTTCTTAATCAAAAAGCATAAATTAAAAAGAAAAGAAAAGAAAAACACCAAGAATCTTTCAGTTATCAGGAAGGGTGCAAATGCAATAAGCCTAAAACAAATCAGTTTGAACCATACCACAAGTCACCTTTACTGCCAATTCCAAAACACAATTCAAGTTCTGATTACAACATTCTTATATAGTTCTGGTAACATTTGTGGCTTCACATGAGCACATTAACTGTTGCAACCAATCTGTGACAGTTGAGGGAAGCCATCCATTTTAGTTTTTACTGTTTATGTGTTTGGTGGTACCTTTGCAACTATTGTGGTTTTACCACTCAGAAAAGGCACTCATTCATTCACACCCTAGACAACTATAGCTTAAGTATTCTACAGTCTGGCGACTAAACATTTTGAAGGATAAAGGACCTTTTCTCATACATTTTTATAAGGACTAAGGTTAAATAGATATTTTTAAAATAAAGGGAATAATGTCAAACAGATTAAAGATTAATTTTTTTTAAAAGATTTTATTCATTCATTTGACAGAGAGAGAGAGATCACAAGTAGGCAGAGAGGCAGGCAGAGAGACAGGAGGAAGCAGGCTCCCTGCTGAGCAGAGAGCCGCATGCGGGGCTCGATCCCAGGACCCCGAGATCACGACCCAAGCTGAAGGCAGAGGCTCAACCCACTGAGCCACCCAGGCGCCCCAAAGATTAATTTTTTATGGAAGAATTTTCTTTAACTCTTTTTTATTACTTTCTAAACATGCTGTACATTACATACCCATTACTTATTTATTTTATAACTGGAAGTTTGTACATTTTGACCTCCTTCACCAATTTCACACCTCCTCACCACCGACCCCCACATTAGTTAGAGTAAGACTTCATCATCTGTTTTAATATTATTGATGAAGGATTTGAGAAAAGACATTAAAAAATAGAATGACTTTTGCTGGGTCATAGGGTAGTTCTATTTTCAACATTTTGAGGAACCTCCATGCTGTTTTCCAGAGTGGTTGCACCAGCTTGCATTCCCACCAACAGTGGAGGAGGGTTCCCCTTTTTCCATATCCTCGCCAGCATCTGTCATTTCCTGACTTGTTAATTTTAGCCATTCTGACTGGTGTGAGGTGATATCTCATTGTGGTTTTGATTTGTATTTCCCTGATGCCGAGTGACGTGGAGCACTTTTTCATGTGTCTGTTGGCCATCTGGATGTCTTCTTTGCAGAAATGTCTGAAATTATTAGATGAGCACGTTCAGGATACAGACTCTTTAGTCATTTGGCAATTACTAACTAAAGGCATACTTCATAGGATTTTCCAAGGTACATGGGTACTTTCAAATAACTGAGCAGAATCTCTGACTTCAAGGTAGAAGGTAGTAATAATATGAATATAAATGGATAATTATAATCACAAAGCTATGTAGAAAGGAAATAAAGTCATATTAAAATTGGATAAGGAAAAAGGAGGGCAACTTCACAAAAAGATAAAACTTAATTCTTCCTAAAACTCAGATATGTGATTGATTTCTCTCATGAGTACAAAAAAGAGAAGGAAGAAAATAAAACTCTTTAACCACCATTTTTGCAAATAGCAGCTTTTGCTTCCAGTGTCCTTTGTATCCATTTCTGATAGTAAAAATGTACCAATAGATTTTAGAAAGAAAATAATTTGTAAAGTAAGAAGCTTAAAGGTTTTTAACATTATAAGAATTATAGTTCTGAAGATCAGAAACATTGACATTTTAAAAAAAGGACTGGATAGAGCATATCACTAACATTCTTATGACATGACTAAATAATAATAATAAAGGTAATAATAAAATGTATCCATCATCTTCCCTTCCAACATGCTCCCTCTCCAATATTTCTTAGCCTTAATAATTGGAATTATCATCCATCAAGTTGCCTAAGTTAATTCTCACCTATTACCACTCTTTTCATGTCTAAACAATCCCTGGATTTTATATGCTTACAAGAGTTTGTGGAATTCTTCACTTTTCTCCATCCCACTGCAATATGAATCTTGGTCCCTTTCGTTAATTTAGCCACTACTTTCTGTAATCCTCCATACTGAAGCCAATGAAGTTTTCCTGAAACATGGATCAGAGTGGATCATTCCTAGTTTAAAATCTTTTAATGACTCCCATCATTCTAAGGATAAAGCTTAAAAGCCCTAGGATGCTTTACGAAGCCCAACTTAACCTGGACCCTATTTGCCTCTATAGCTTCACCCTTTGCAATTCTATGTGTTCAAGCCATCCTCAACAGTAATGATGCAGAGAATGCTTTGTGGCACCATTTATGTCTGGGTTTTTAAACAAACTGCCCTTTGCATAGAATGTTCCTCCCTCCTATATTCCCACAACCCGCTATCACCTGCCCTTTCCAGTGTACTCATAATTACCCACCAGGTCATCAGTTTCCTTAAAATTTGTGTAATATAAACTTTTTTGGCTCCTATCCTAAAATCTCTAGCCTTTCACCAACCTCTGCCTATTCCCCACCCCCTACATCACCCCGCCACCCATGTCCTGACACCCTGGCAACCACTTTTCTACTCTATGCTTTTATGGGTTGTTGTTTTTTGTTGTTGTTGTTTTTTTTTTTTTTTTCAGTTTTTAATGTGTGTGTGGTTTGTTTGTTTGTCTGTTTAAGATTCCACATATAAGTGAAACCATGCAGTGTTTGTCTTTCTCTTTCTGGCTTGTTTTGCTCAGCATAATGTCCTCCAGGTCCATCCATGCTGTCGCAAATGGTGGAATTTTTTTCAGGCTGATTAATTCTGTATTTTATACATGTACCAGAATTGTGCTAAAAATAGGGTACAAAGTATACATGTAATTGATTTTACTGCTTTTTGCTTTAACCTCTGTACTGGTTTTATAAGTGATTAATCTACCACTTTTATAATGTTTATATTTGTCTGTGAAATTTTTTCCTTTCTAATTTTCTTACTCCTGATTATGGTCTTTTTTTTCCAGTCAGAGAATTCCCTTTTACATTTCCTGTAAGTCTGATTTAGTGATGATGAACTCCTTTAACTTTTGTGTAGGAAACCCTTTACCTCTTCTCCTTCTATTCTAAATGATAGTCTTAGTAGATAGAGTATCCTTGGTTACAGGTTTTTTGTTTTTGTTTTTGTTTTTTTTTTCCTTTCAGCACTTTGAGTATATTATGCTGTGGCCTTCTGACCCACAAAGTTTCTGCTGAAAAATCAGCTGATAGCCTTAAGGTGTTTCCTTTATATGTAATTGTTTTCTTTTCTCCTGCTGCTTTTAAAATTCTCTATCACTACTTATTACCATTTTAATTATTATATGTCTTGATGTGGATCTCCTCAGATTGATTTTGTTGGGGGCTCTCTGTATCTCCTGGATCTGGATGTCTCCCTCTCCAGATTTAGGGAATTTTTAGCTATTATTTCTTTTTCAGCTGTTATTTCTTCAAACAAATTTTTTGCCCCGTTTGCTCACTTTTATTCTGGGATCCCTGTAATGCAAATCTTATTACACATGATGATATCTCTAGGTTCCCTTAACCTAGTCTCATTTTTTAAAAAGATTTTATTTATTTATTTGAGAGAGAGTGAATGAAAGAGAGAACATGAGCAGGAAGGTGGGGTAGAGGGAGGGGGAGAAGTAGACTTCCCTCTGAGCAGGGAGCCTGATGTGGGACTGGATCCCAGGACCCTAGAAGGCAGATGCTTAACCAACTGAGCCACCCAGTCATCCTCATTTTTTTTTTTTTTGATAGAGAGTGAGTGAGCCCCTGTGAATGTGAATTGGTGTGGGAAGGTCCGAGGGAGAGAGAGAATCTTAAGCAGGCTCTATGCCCAGCATTGAACCCATTGTAGGGCTCTGTATCTCACAACCCTGAGATCATGACCTGACCCAAAATAAAGAGTTGGATACCTAGCAATGAACTACCCAAGTGCCCAACCTATTCTCACTTTTTATTATTCTTTCTTCTTTTTACAGTTTAGATTGGTTGCTGATAGAATCACCAGCCAAATTAAAAACACTTTGAAGACAGAAACTTTGTTTTATTCATTTTGTCTAATAGTCAGGGTTTACTTATTATATATTAGATGGAGGGCTTTATGAATAAAAATCAATTAAATAATTTTTCTGTTGTTTTTTTTTTTGTTACTCTGAGAGATCATGCTAAATAGAAACTATTGAATACCTCAAAATCTAATAGTAGAGGACCACTTAGTGAATTAACATGTAATTAACCATCCTGTTTCTCTCTTGAATTCTTTCCCAAGAACTTCAGCAGCAGTTTTATGAGCCTCACCCTTGACATCATTAGTGTATAATTCTTAACAGTAAGAACTTGTGCTGAAAAGAATAAGTAGCCATCAATGAGCAATTTGCAGACCATAGATGAGCATTGAATGGAAAATTTTTTTTACACCCGAGCTCAACATGGGCAGTGGTATTTGATTTCAAGCCACTTCTAGAGCAAATTGAAGAGTGAGCCATTTTAAATTTCATGCAGGAAATTCTTCCTGTTTCTTTCCCAAAATAAATATCCTTTTTCTTTTTCCTATTAAAACCTATTCTCTTTCTTTCTTTCTTTCTTCCTTCCTTCCTTTCATTTTTTTTTTTTTTTTTTTTTTTGCAAAGACAC
Organism: Meles meles; assembly: GCF_922984935.1. Classification (NCBI taxonomy): domain Eukaryota; kingdom Metazoa; phylum Chordata; class Mammalia; order Carnivora; family Mustelidae; genus Meles; species Meles meles. Next base: position 77,316,184 of record NC_060074.1, read on the forward strand.
CAACACCTTTATTCATGGCAACAGGGCAGTATTAAGGCCATCTGTGGAAATAATGGAAACCCTTATGGAGAGGTTTTAAGACTAAGCAAGTCTCCTTTCCAGGTCACCATCTGCAGGCATGTAGGAGGGTCCCCTTGGCCTCCGTGCAGGTGCAGAGCTACCCCAGGGTTCAGACACACTTATGTTGCCTGTGAACATGGCTTGCCTGTCCACTTTGATGAGTCCTTTTTCTGTCCATAACCAGAGGCCACAGCTGACTCTGCTCTCCTTTCCTTGCATTTCCCTCCACACCCCAGAGTTGTGGTGGTAGCATTCACGGTCAGGGACCCAGAGTATGAGCTGCCTGGATCTCTTGCTTTCCATTTTACAACATTATTAAACCATATTCTTAAAAATGGATCTAAATGGCAGCTAACTGAGGAAAGGCAGGTAATATTGCCTTTCATGAAGAGATTTGCATATTGACATTCTTTTTTTTTTTAACTCTTGTAGTAATGCTGGATGGCCACTTTGCCCATCACCTTGAGAAATGTTGGGCATATAATGGTGACCAAAGCAAACATGGTTTCTTCCTTCATGGAGCTCATGATTTGGAGGTGGGCAAGTGGGAAGTGAAAGACATGAACATGAGTAGTACATCCTTGACAAGGAGGGGTAAAGGATATGATGGAGTATATGGCAAGGATTGATAACCTAGTCTACAGAGGGAGGAATTCCCCTGGAGAAATGATTGAAGTTGAAGTTGTTCCATAAAGTACAGGAAAATCTTTCCTGGAAAGACAACTGTTTAGACAAGGGTTTTGAGGAGAGATAAATCTGTGCCAGAACTGAAAGTAGTCCAGAATGGCTGGAATCAAAAGAAAGATGGCATGGTCCTTGATGATGATATTTTGAATAGTGTTCAAAATTTTGTCAAAATAGTGTCTAAAAATAGTGTTTGGATTATAGGAAAAAGCAGATTCCTACACTGGGGAAAGTATGTGCTATGGTGAGTGCTATGAAATGTGTAAACCTGATGATTCACAGACCTGTACCTCTGGGGCAAATAATATATTATATGTTAATAAAAATGATTTTTAAAAATGAGAAGGAAAATGGGTAAATAATATATTATATGTTAATAAAAATGATTTTTAAAAATGAGAAGGAAAAAAAAAGATTCCTGAGCTTCCCCCTGTTATTACAAGGTCAGAATCTTCAATCAGAGCCTCTGTTCAGCATTTTAAAGGTTCATTCTACAATTCTTATGCCCCTCAAATTTTGAGAACCACTGGCATAAATTAATATAGAGCCTAAGGTAGAAAACTGACAGGTATTAATAGTAGCCAAGGAATGCATTTGTGTGGAAGGCAAAGTATCCTGGAGCTTTTAAAGTAATACCACACAGGCCAGGTTGCTTCTCTTTATATGAGTAGGAGAATTGGGTCATGCCAAACAGTAGTTTTCTGTTTTAAAAACTTGCATTCAACATAGAAATATCAAATGATTTAAAATAAATTTAATGCTCATTTATATACCATAACAACTCTTGAGAAATACCTGTAATATAACAATTACCATGGATATTCTCTCAGTATACCCTCTACTTAACCAATTTGCTGTACTTTCTGTCCCTTCTGCCCTGTGGCACCCATATACTACTGAAAATAGACTCTAAAAGAATACTTATTACTAAAGTATAGTATAACATAATATATAATGTTCTATTCATTTCAGGTGTATAACATATTGATTCAGCAATTCTATACATTACTCAGTGCTCACCACTAGTCATGTTCTGTCATCATACAAACTTATTATAACATTATTGACTATATTCCATATGCTGTTTATTTCTCATCTCTGTGACTTACTTATTTTAAAATGAGAAGTTTGTCCTTCTTAATGCCTTTCACCTATTTTGCCCATCCTTCACCCACCTCCCTTCTGGAAACCATCAGTTTGTTCTCCACATTTTTTAGTCTATTTCTTTTTGTTTTGTTTTTTAGATCCCACATATAAGTGAAATCGTATGGTATTTGTCTTTGTCACTTTGAATTATGTCACTTTGCTTACTATCCACTAGGTCCATTCATGTGGTCACAAATGACAAGACTTCACCTTTTTTGTGGCTGAATAATATTCCTGTGTGTGTGTGTGTGTGTGTCTCCCACATCTTCTTTATCCATTTACTATAGATGGATATTTGGGTTGCTTCCATATCCTGACTACTGTAGATAACGCTATAATAAATACAGAGGTGTATGTATATTTTTTTGAATTAGTACTTTTGTTTTCTTTAGGTAAGTACCCATATAATCCAAAATAAACTCTTCTTAAGAATAAGCACAGGGGCGCCTGGGTGACTCAGTGGGTTAAAGCCTCTACCTTCAGCTCAGGTCATGATCTCAGGATCCTGGGACCGAGCCCTGCATCGGGCTCTCTGCTCAGCGGGGAGCCTGCTTCCCCACCCCCTCTCTCTCTCTGCCTGCCTCTGCCTATGATCTCTGTCTGTCAAATAAATAAATAAAATCTTAAAAAAAAAAGAATAAGCACATCCTCCTTTATTCTTAACATGAATCACTTGTGTTTATTCTCAAACTTGTTATGCCACTTGTTTTTCATTTTGTAACTATAACATTTAATTAAATAGTAAATAAACAATGTAATTGTAAAGAGTTTTTATTTCTGTAAACGTTAAATTTAATGCTTTGGAAAGTTTTGAAAATTTCTTTAGCACTGCTATCAGATTAATTACAGGTGAGGAAACAGAAGAGATTGGGGAAAAGTAAAAAAAAAAACTTAGATTTTGCTTTAAATTGTTCATCTATGTCTTTAAGCTCTTTTTTTTTTTAAAAGATTATTTATTTATTTATTTATTTATTTATTTATTTGACAGAGAGGGAGAGATCACAAGTAGGCAGAGAGGCAGGCAGAGGTAGAGGGGGAAGCAGGCTCCCCACTGAGCAGAGAGCGTAATATGGGTCTCGATCCCAGGACCCCGAGATCATGACTGGAGCTGAAGGCAGAGGCTTAACCCACTGAGCCACCCAGACGCCCCTGTCTTTAAGTTCTTATTTCATAAATAAACAAAACAAAACATATGCAAAACAAACAAAGTAAAATAGTACTTGTTGAAGATGTTTCTGAATTTGTTTGTGCAAACAATCAACGCTGGGCTCCAGATAGTAGCCCTATACCAAAGAACTAATCTTGGCCCTACATTTGAAGTTCAGCAAATGAGTGGGTATATTTCTTAATATGTTAAGATATATGTGTATGTTTTTTATGAATTTCAAGTAGGTTTTAACCTACTTTCTTTGTTTAAATAAGTAATTATTTAATTATTTTTTTAGTCTCACGAGTTCCAATATCATCAGTTCAGAAGTCTTTACTCCTACAAAGAAGATGGGGATTCATGCTCTAAAAACTTGAAAGGTGGGTACACTTGTAGGGTGGGTACATGACCAAATCCAGCCCTCTCAGAAAAGAAGTGGCACAATATACAGTAGTTTAAATCATTATAGTCTGAAAAGCAGACTGAATATGTTGTATATTATTGTAATTTTTGGTGACAATAGAAAGAGTTTAGTAAAACAGGAATATTTTTATTTTAATGGAAAATGAATTATTTGCTCCTTTGGTTTATTTTTCTTACAATGCAAAGCCAGGAGCACATTTACTTCTGTCTGGAGATTCCCTGGATAGCGGATACTTTTGAGAAAGGGTTTCTTGCTCCTTCTTTGTTTGTTTGTTTGTTTGTTTTTTCATTTTCTGATTGTAATTGCAGGTTTAGTGAGAACAGGGAAGTTTCAAAATCTGTTTTTTCTACACTTATCTCAGAGAACTTCATTCAGACAAGAAGAGTTTCTTTTCTAAGTCACAAGCACACTATAACCCAGGAAAGGACTATCAGCTAGAGATGCTTGGAATTAAAAAATGCCAGCGAGAGTGATATATCCAGGTTCAACTTTTTAGTAAATGCAACTGAAGAATCTTAATGAATATGTTGTGTAAAGATAAAAGTAGCCTCCACTTTCAAGAGGTGAGAGTGGAGGACTCATAAAGTCTGGGTTTTAATCTCTAGGATTCAGTTACTTCCAGTGGGTTACATTTACTAACTCCTCCTTTTCTCATTTATTTGAAAATAATTTATACAATCAAAGTTCCATCAGGAATCCTTAGAAATGGAACACATGAAGGAATTGTCAAGGACAGCTTATGTTATTCCATCTTTTTGCGGCTTGTCTGGTGGTTATCTTTATGTGGCTCTGTGATCATTTATATGATCTATTCTTAGTTCTCTCATTGTGAGAGTCTCTATTCTTAACTGTTACTATTTAAGCAATATATTTATTGGCAATTTTAGATGACTGATGGACATGTGCTCAGATGATGGATGTGCACATCTGATTTTGGTAAATATCCCACAGTAAACAAATAAATGAATGTTCAGAGAATATCTGAAATGCTATATTTAAGTTTCCTGTGCACATTTTGTTTAGCATTACAAATTGACTGTCTAACAGAATTAGGTAGAAAAAAATATATATCAGCTCCATGATGCTTTGTGAATAATTGACTAGCCACACAGGTATGTAAGATTTCAGTTGAGATTTCCTTGTTTTTATGAGGAATATGTATTATTAAAAGATGGAGGGGGGTTCCAGGGATTCCTTGTCATTTTTGCAATAACAAAATTTTATGCATAATTTATCATGAGGCTGAAGTTTTCTAAATGCCTTGCCATTGTTGTGATATCATCTATACCACCATTTCCCCAAGAATGAAGAATTTTATAATTTATTCTTGTAGTTAATGTTATGCTTCAAGCACAATTAGCTCTCTTTTCTTCTGTTCTGAGGATGGGTGCTTCCACAGTGCAACACTCTAGCCATCCTTCAGAGCACTCTGCATTTTCACCTTGAAGCATTTATCACAAATGTAATGATGTGATAACTCATAATGATGCATTTCATGTTTGTCACCCCTACTAAATTATAAACTAAAAGCAGTCAAAGTTCATGGCAGAAGTTTAACTCCTACTGCATCCCCAGCACAAAGTAGGTAATCAACATATTTTTTTTTAATTAAACAATGCATAGACAGAAACCTACGCTTTCCTCCACTCATTCTTCTCTTAGCTTTTCTAGGGCTCTTGTGCATAGTCGGGTCCCTTGAGGAGGCAGAGGGGACACAGGTAGTAAGCTCCTCTCCCCCCTCCAAACCTCTACTCAGCCCATACTCAAGCCCTCTTCCTTTGGCTTTAGGTATCAGATATCCTACCACTGTGGACATAAACAGATCGGGACATAATTTATTGAGACTAGTAAAGGCTTTAGTGCACTGCCAAGAAATCACTGCCTTCACACATGGCCAAGGCCATCCTCATACCACTATTCATGTAGCACACATCCAGACCCTTTCATAGAGAAAATATGTGTGGAAAACTATACTATTTCAAGTACATCCTTAACTTCCTGAAGTTGACCTCAGGAAAAAATCAGGCATTTCATACAATTCTCTTTAGTCCCACTGTCTGAGAAAGAACGTAAGATGGTTGGAATACAATTCTAGCAGAATTTTACATGTTAGGTTTGTCTATTTTAATAATATTAATGTAATAACTCACCACGTACACTACAGTTATAAAACAAATCATTAGAAATGTAGAAATACATAACATACTAAGTCAGTGGGGCGGGGAAGATAGCTAATGCAGAGACCTCAGCAAACAAGATAAAATAGATGAAAAAAAAAGTGTTGAGCACTATTTAAAGAAATGCATGTACAAATCAGGTTGTAATAATAAAAATAATGTGAAACATTTTGAAGATTAATCAGTTCTGATTGATGAAATATGGGACTGAAATTATCTGAAGATTCAAAAACTAAAGCAGGAAAACTAATAGGAGGTAAATGCTTAATGTTAAATAGTGAGGAAAACCTCACGTTATATTATGGTTTGGTGGTTCAAATAAGATAAAAATACTTTATAAGAGTTGGTAGAGGAGCTAGAAAGTAGATGTGGCCATTTATAATTAATTTTAAAGCCAATCAATAAATATCCATGTCTTTACCTAGACTACCCTACCTTGACTATCGCAATAAGCCTTCAAATGACCCTCCCACTTTCTAAGCTCTCTCACTTGGTTATTAGGCTTCTTTCCTAAATCTGCCATTACATCACTTTCTCCTTCATGCATTCGTATTTCATAAGGTCCCACTGAATGCCGCCTGTTTACCATGAGGCCTTCTCTGATAACCAGCTGTAAGTGAATATCTCCCTCCTCTAAAATGTCATAAAACTTTACCAGCACCTTTCTTATTTGTGACTCTTAGAACTTTCTAGTTTGTATTTTAGTGACTAATGCACATTTTTACAACTTCCTCACTAGTCCATAAATTTCTGAGGGTGAAATTTTACTTTTACTTTACACTCTGCCAAGCGTATTATAATAGCCAGCTCACAGCAGGTGCTCAATTGATCTGGGTAGACAGTACATGGTTTTCAAGACAGTTTCTGTACATGAGGTTCTGGAGAGCATTCACCTTTCCCTTTCCTTGTCTGCTTTTCTAAACTTGGCTGGGAGACCCACTCAAGACAGTTCCTCGTGAAGCTTTCCATCACCCCCAAGTTCAAAGTGGTCTCTTCATTGACATAATCCCAGTATTCAACATCTAAAGTGTTTGAGTCACCGCACCAGGCAATTTGATACTCATCATGGGCTACTCATATGGTAGGTCACCATTTTCATGTGTATCAACCTCCCTCACTCAAGATTATGAACATTTCAAGAATAAGGATCACATTTTATAAATTTTAGTACTTACTGTCCTTTGGTCTTTATTCTATATTTAGTAGCTACTGTCAGCCCACAGTGGTGTTTCATATCTTCCACTTCTTTTTTTGTTACTGAAGCATCCTGAGCATTTAGAACACCGCTGGCACATAGTAGGTTCTACGGAAATATTTGTTGCCTGTGGTTAAATGAATGAGAAGTAGAAGCTGATTTCTAGTGAGTCTGAGTGAAAGATTGGCTCTTTTTTTTTTTAAGACTTTTATTTTATTTATTTGACAGACAGAACTCACAGGTAGGCAGAAAGTCAGGCAGAGAGGGCTCCCTGCCAAGCAGAGCGCCCGATGCAGGGCTTGATCCCAGGACCCTGAGATCATGACCTGAGCCAAAGGCAGAAGCTTTAGCCCACTGAGCCACCCAGGCACCCCAAGTTGACTCTTTTAACAACTGCTTTCAGGAGCTGATTTCTTAGCTGTGGGAAATAGAAAGCAGTGTGCACACCTGTGGGCAACGGGCTCACGTGTGTCGACATATCCTTCATGATCCTCATTTCACTTTCTCTTCGGCATACTCCCTTTAGGAGCCACATGTCAGATCAGAGTGATCTCTACTTGGAAATATTTGATCATCAATTGTGTAGATCAGTTATGCCATTTCCCCCTCAGCTAAATGATTTTTTTATGGCTCTCCTGAGCCTGTATACCTAGCATGTCCTTCCTCAGCATTTCTTTATTTACGTGATCACCAAGTTATATTTTAGTCAATTTGAATCATGACAAATAACATTGTCTCCTTTCACTCATTATTAATAAGCATATGATAATTCACCAAAGCATGGAGGTGTTGGTTAAGCTAGAGTGTTTTAAGCTCATGTAGCTAAATGCAGTGATACTTAATCATATGAAGGCTTAGTTTAGAACACTGGTCTTCATTTCTCTTTTTGCTGTTGGAGGCATTACCCTATGGGAGCCTTCCTTCCTTTCTTCTGCTACTTGCTGAAGATACAACAGGGAATAAGTCAGAAATGCTTCCGGTCCTAGTGGAATTAAATTTTTAGAGGAGATTACACTTTTGGAGAAGACTAATGTTTACTATTTTCATTACAATTGCAATACATGCATCAAAGAAGTACAGAGAAATATGAGAGCTTACAGAAATCTATCCTGGTTGTATGGAAAAGGGCCAGTGGGGTTAAGGTTTGTCATGAAGAGCTAGTCAGAATAAGTGAGGAAAGGAAGAGGAGGAGAGAGAAGGGAAATATTCCAGGAAGAAGGAAGCAAGGGGTTAGTTCCTTTGAGTGGTCTCTTCTCCCTGTATTCTTCAGCTAACCAGAATGAATATCTTGTTCATTAAATTGTTAAGTTGACTTAAAGAGGTATTTGACTTATTATATAATAAATACCATAGCATGTTAATATAAAATTGTATGCATGTATTTGAAAGCCTGCATTTTCTTCCATAAATTAAAAATAAAGCAAAACATGTCAAATCCTGGCCATATGATACATAGGAAATCTCTTTTTCTTTACCCTAATTTATAGTAATTTGGAGGGAGGCAGGCATCAGCTTAAGTCCTTTTTTTATACTTAAGATTATTTCAAAGTCAAGCTAAAGGGAAGACTAGTCATTTGCTCTGTTAAATTTTCAAGTATTTATTAGCTTCTATCCTCAAGAGAACAGACATTACTAGTCATTTTCATATTGGTGATGTTTTAATCAACTTTTAAATGGATGTTTTTTGAAAAGATTTTCACAATTTCTAGTTTCTAGATTAATTAATGTTTCATAAATAAATCATAGTACCCTAAATATAATCCTTCAAAGCCAGATTAGAGGGCATTAAAATATAAAAACTGGTAGGGGAAGAAAACTTCACAATAAGTTAATGAAAAGGATATAATTTAGTTGAAAGAAACAAAATAATGTCAAATTGAAAATTACCATTCTGTTCTACAGTTCATATGGAATGTGACTTTCTAAAGGCTAGAGTTATTGGATTTTTTTTTTCCATTTTATTTATTTTTTCAGCGTAACAGTATTCATTCTTTTTGCACAACACCCAGTGCTCCATGCAAAACGTGCCCTCCCCATTACCCACCACCTGTTCCCCCAACCTCCCACCCCTGACCCTTCAAAACCCTCAGGTTCTTTTTCAGAGTCCATAGTCTCTTATGGTTCGCCTCCCCTCCCCAATGTCCATAGCCCGCTCCCCCTCTCCCAAGAATAAATGAAACAAGATGGGATTGGGAGGGAGACAAACCATAAATGACTCTTAATCTCACAAAACAAACTGGGGGTTGCTGGATTTTTATTCATATTAAGATTTGGGCCCTTTCTAGAGGAGTGAAAATTTTATGTAACTCTTAAAACCATGGAATATATTTTGGAAAAATATATGTCTAATTTTTATTACTACAGCTAATTCTAGTGAAAAATATCCTTTGGTCCGGGAATGAGAAAAAATCATAACTATTATATGTGCACTCTTTTTGCTCATAAAACTAAACAAGTCTAATAGACTAAAATTTATCTAAGTCACAACTATCTCATTAGTGGCATTTTTCTTACAGTAAGATCACAAAGGATATTCTCATCTCTTTCAATATAGCAGTCAGGTCAAAGTCCCGTAATAGAAGGCTGCATTACTTACTGTAGTCTTGCCACTTTTAGTAGCATTTATTTTTAACTTCATTCTGTGTTAAGTGAAACAGAGTAGGTATCACACTTTATAGGTGCAGAGGGGAAAATGAGAAACCTTGGTTCTTTTTTCACTCCAGAGAGAACCATCAGACCTAACCCCATTACTTTTCCTTTATGTAGATAAGAGAATGACCATCTTTCAGGAAATATCATGATTTCTTTGCTTAAAAATGTTTCAGGATTTCTTATTACCTATATCAAATGTTCTTAAACTTACACTTGAGCATCAGATTCACCTTCAGGGCTTATGGAATCATGGATTGCTGGACCTGCCCCAGAGTTTCTTATTCAGTAAGTCTGGGATGGGGCACATACATGGAGAATCCTGGCCTGCAGGATAAAGACTAAAATTCTAATTATGCCTGGCCCATCATAATCTGAAGGCAGCAGAGGTCACTTGAGCTCTGGGATTTAAAACCCCGGGTTCAAAGTTCTGCCACTTACTCACTATGTGACGATGACCAAATTACTTTGTAAAATAGGGCTACTAATTACACTTCTCTCTTAGGGTTGTTATGAATATTATATGAAATGGTACATAGCAATATGCTAAAAAAAACAGTGTGCCCTACTATAGTAGGTTCCAGATGAATATGAGCTATTATTATCATCATCATCTTTCCAATTTTTTCTTGATTAGATACCTTATTTACAAGCATATCAGATTTATTCTAAACAATAGTTACATCATAGCTAATTTTATGTCTGAAATGTCTTCAGATGTCCACTTTTCTCAGTGTGGTCCCTGTCCTTCTCCTACACCCTTCCCATCTTCATCTACTTAACTCGTATTCATTACTGAGATTTCAACTTCTGTGTAACTTTCCAGGGAGGCGCAGACCACATGCCCAGTAGTTACTTAGTATCTGCTGAGTTCATGGAGGAGCTGTGACTCATGCTGTCCTTTGGGGCTGCACTCTCGTGAAGAAAACCTTGTGAGGAGCTTTCGCCCTTTAACTAGAAAAATGTGCCAAGACTGGAGCAGTAGCCCAGTACCCTGCATCATAGGTAAATGTGAGAACAATATTAGAGAATGTTACACTAATTCGTTAAAGACAAGTCAGCCCAAATTCTCCACTGATTAAACCCTGAAGTGATCCTGTATGCTTTATGGTTTAGAGATTCCCTGAATAATTCTGAATGGGAATTTAATGGAGATTCCCTACACATTACATTCCTGACTTGGTTTGTACTCTATTTGGTCATCATTCTCACTCCAGCCACCCAGTTAAATGCTGAAATTCTTTCTCCTTTCATAAAATCAAGTCAGTGCAGAATTATATACACTATTAGCTTTCAATCGAATCTACACAGGAAGGAAACCATAATTGCCATTTCATAAAGCAAAGAATAGCTAAAAATCTATCTCCTGTCCTTAAAAATAAGTACTAAGTGCTTTGCATACCTTATCTCAATTATAATAACTCTATTTGGTAACACTATTATGCTCATTTTACAGAGAAAGAATCTGGCCTCAGGAAAGGATCTGAAGTCATCAGAAAGTAAGTCATATCGTATTTCTGTACCCATGCTTTTAACTACTGTGCTATGTTGGTTATACAAAATAGCCATACTCTTCACTGGTAAAAACACTATGTTGGCATATGCTTCCAAGTTCTTCTTAGCCTTATCATGTTTAGGTATTGAAACAATTGTAGAATGGCATATCTAAATATAAAAGAAATTGAAATCCCTATTTTTATACAAAATGACCTGATATATTCTTCTGATATGCAGAACTTCACCAAAGGTTGTAGCTCTCATTTGCCACTCAGATCTCTCCTCAGTGTGGAGCAACAGCAACAAAAAAATAAAACCAAAATCTCCAGTCTTGGCATATTTTTCCAGTTAAAGGGCAAAAGCTCTTCACAGGGTTTTCTTCTTGAGAGTGCAGCCCCAAAGGACAGCATGAGTCACAGCTCTTCCATGTATTCAGCAGATACTCACTACGGAACTACTGGGCCTGTGGTCTGCGCCTCCCTGGAAAGTTACATAGAAGTTGAAATCTCAGTAATGAATAGGATTTAAATAGATGAAGATGGGAAAGTCACTTTCTGGGTTTCTCTTATCCACTTCTCTCCAGGCTGTACTAGCAGCCTTTCCACACACCATCATCATTGAACTTACCAAATGATAATTGCCCATGTCAGTTGTCATCTGCTTCCGCCCACTCCCCACCATTTTAGCTTAGAACAAAACTGAAGAAATTAAAAAACATTTAAGAATCAGAATGTGTGGATCAGCGTTCATTGACAAACTCATGAACACAGAGTCTTCACAGTATATGCATAGCCTAAGTTAATAGAAGTTCTTGATGCTACTCGATGATCTAAGAAGTCAGTGGTATTGACCAGCTGGAATTCTAAATAATCGCATCTCTAAAATACCATTTACTGGGAGTCACTCTTTTTCCTTAATAACAGTCATCTAATAGTCTCAGCACAGAAGCCTTAACAAATTCTTTAAATTCCAGGCATTAGACCTCTTTTCAGAAGGAAACCTGAAATTGCATGACAGGGTCTAGCCACCAACATAATTTCTTTAGATGCTTTACATTCTCTTCACTGAAACTTGGCACTAAGTGATATCCCTAGTAGCACAAGTGTATGATTTGAAGAAGAGTCATACGTTCAGCTTCTTGCTTTTCAAGCCCAGGAGAAAGCAAGTTGTTTTATCTATTTTGGGTTAGTATGAGGAACCAAACCAGAAAGGGATTTTAGTCTTCTCTGTATGTTGTAGTTATGGGGAATTCCCTCCTTTAGATCACAAAGGGGGCCATTAGAGACAGACTTTATTTGGCCTTTGAGTTAATGTGACTTCTTTTTAAAATAAATTAAAATTCTGTCACAATATGCCTCTTCAAGTCTCCTCCTCCTCCAAATACATTCTATATACAAACTCAAATGGATTAATATTTTATATCTAATTAAAAATAACTGCAAAAGTATGTCATATCATGTCACAGTGGACATATATCAACAATGTCTTTCAGCTTAAACTCTAGGGAAGAAAGATCTCAAATCCTATGCATGAATATTCAGTAAGTCTGTGGGTCATTCAGTTACAAGTTAAGATTCAGAAAGGAGTACACACAAAAATAAGAGAATAAACAAATAAAATGAAATTCTGTGTTACTGACAAAGCCATAGAATGCCTATTATTCCTTCTAACTATATATCTATACAGCCTAAACATGTAATTGAAAAGTGAAAATACAATTCAGTCATTTTACCCACATAACACTGAGCAATATTTAAAATTTTCTCTCCATCAAAGAGACTTAGGTTTCTAGTTATTTAAATATATGCAATATTGTATTAAAGTTGTATGAGAGAATTATTTCTGTTCTTACAAATAAGATGATTTATTTTCTAAAATTATTTATGAAGGAAATGACCAACAATGCCCAGTGATAATGCAAAAATAACTTATCACTTGTTTGGGGAGAAATGTAAATTTCCCAATTGTAGCTTGAAATATATATATAACTTACAAATTTAGAATAGTATTTTTTTTTCAGTGTTCCAAAATTCATTGTTTATGCACCATACCCAGTGCTTCATGCAATACGTGCCCTCCACAATAACTACCACCAGGCTCACCCCATCCCCATGCCCCCTCCAAACCCTCAGTTTGTCTCTCAAATATTTTATTTATTTGCCAGAGAGAGAGAGAGCACAAACAAGAGGAGTTGCAGGCAGAGGTAGAAGCAGGCTCCCTGCTGAGCAAGCAGCCCGATGCAGGACTTGATCTCAGGACCCTGGGATCATGACCTGAGCTAAAGGCATATGCTTAACAAATGACCCACCCAGGAATCCTGGAATAGCATATATTTTATGCCTAGAAATGCCATTAAGGAAAGGATACGAGAAGAGTAGATTTCGAATAAATAGAACAAAATTTGTAGAAAATTAACATTCTAAACATTGCAGTCTTAAGGATAACATTGATTAACAAAGCACTACTGAATCTACTTCTTTGTGGTAGACTCATGGAAATAAAGGAAAGGGAGATTTAGTTTTCATGGGCTCTCATCCTGATCTGGACAATAAAGCTGCTTGGCAAAACCTCCTGAAAAAACCAATAGGGCCCACTTTGGAGGATCTGGAAAGACCTCCAGGAGAACTTAAAAGAAAAGCTTGAATTCTGATTTATTTCACAGGATAGCAATCCTATCCATGTTTCTAGAATTTGTATAATGAAATGCAGAAATGAATTCAGCCTAAAATTCTAGAATTTGTATAATGAAATACAGAAATAAATGCAGTCTACAAAGCCTAAATTCAAGCCTAACTTAATGCATTTCTATAAAATGAAGATTATTTTAAGAGAAGGCCAGTGATCTTCATAGAATTTCACAAAAAGTTGACATTCAGTCAACAAAATTATGTCTTTGTTTACTCTTATTCTCATCAATATGAAATTTTCCAAAAACTAGAATATCTACAACTGCTTCCCAGACTACAGTTCATTGAAGAACATGAACTGTGTATCATATTCTCTCTTAGAACACTTCTGCTTTAGATCAATGGGAATTAATTTAATTCAATTAATTCAAAGATCCTGCATCTGTACAAATCACTTATGCTCTCAGTATGTGGTTATTGGTTCACTAAAAATGTTAGTTATGTGATAGTTTGTCTGTTAGATGTTTTGTTGTCTTGTACTTGTAAGCATAATGATACAGAATTTCAGAAAGGATGTCAATAAAACTATCCTGAGGGATTTAAACAAAGGAACATGTCTAGGGTAGCATCAGAGCTTTGACAACAGCAGTTATATTTGATTTGATTGTAAAAAAATACATGTTTTAAGTGTTTGAGTAATATCTGTGCCAGAATTGAGTAGGAAATGGCAGAAGCTTGAATTCTTTAATCTATATGGGCTAATGGGTTCTTATTCACACACCAGTTATAAATTAGAAGAAATATTGCCTCTTCAAAATGGACTACTATGTTTATCAGTTTACACAAAAGGAAACTGGAATAGTTCATAGGAGTTTAGAAAAGCAGCTATATACAGAACAACAACAAAAAAAAAACCAGGAAGAAAATAGTTTATCATCTAACTTAAGAATTATTGTCTAGTTGGTATCAATTTGCATAGTTGCAATCATATCAAAGGCCTTCCCCCATAGATTAACATTCAGTGGTCAAGAACTGACAAGATAGAATGTAAACCACAGACAACTGGTCTGCTTTGGGAAATAAGGAGAAGGAGAGATGAGCAAAGGGAGGATACTATTATTAAAAAACAAAAAACAAAAAACAAAATTCTTCTGAAGTGACTGTTTCATTATTAGGCATTATACCCCTATGCAGGGATTATTATTATTATTTTTATTCTTGTATTTTAATATTTTGAAGGGTATTTGGTTGGCAACGTTAATTCCTGAAAACTGTTTACCAAATCTTTTATTTTGAAAATCATTTTGGTCAAATCATTGTTTAAGTACACTAGCATTTTCCGTCCAACTTTTGGATAGTGGGGTTCCATGTGGACTGGAGAGGACTGGGGGTGTAACTAGGGCTTCTGGGCAACAGCAGACAATTTCCGCAGAGTGAAACAAGTAGCATGGGGGACCGAAAATTTCAGTGTACCGAAGAAAGGAATTATGCTACTGTTTATGTCAGAATAGGTAGAAAGACAGCCCTGCTATATGCCTTTAATCATTTTAACTGGCAGCAGTCAAAATTTCAATAAAACAAATCTTAAGAATACTGTTCATACAACAGATTCAAGTGACCTTAAATGTTTTTTAAACTCCCAATTTATCATGAACAAACCCATACTGGGTTCATATTCAATGCATTAATCATCAACTGTATAAAATAAGCTACATAATAAAATTAAATTAAATCTCAATTTACCAAAACATTAACATGCTAACAACTTTGTTAAGTCACAGTATAAAAACGAAATGCATAAAACACTAGAATCACTATACCAAACAATGTAATTGAAGTTAAAACGCTATTTTCTGTGGTTCTTTTAGAGAAAATAACAAGTTGTTTACTTTAATGCAGTGACATTTTATTTTGTGATTAATTTTAAAATAACATTGTAAAAACTACAAACTCATTTTAATTTGACAAGCGTTTGGTAATTAATTTTCAAACAATGCTGTGGGAACCCAGAAAGCACTCTTCCTTTGACATGTATTTTATAATTTATTTTAAAACAATGCTGCACAAATCTGTAAAGGCATAATTCATTTGGGAGTTCATTAATTATGCAAATGAGTTGCAATTAACAAATCTGTTCCAAGGATGGCATTTACATAATAATGAACTTCGTGTTTGTGACATTATTTAATAAGATACCTTTGTGCATTTTTAAACAAAACACTCCTGTGAATACTATATGATGAGTTGGGGTTGAAAATGGACATCTACTCAATGAGATTCAAAGCTGTATCCAGAAAAATGTTGTTAAAATAAACAGAATTATATATAATTCAAGTAATAAATATGGATATTCCATTTAAAGCACAGGGGTTTTGATTAATCTCAGCTTCCTTAAATAGCATAACACTTTAATTTACATTTATAAAAAAAACAATATACAAATAAAGCTAAAGCAAGCTGAATCAAGCAAAACTATAAACTCCTATTTAATATTTCAAGTGAAGGTAGTTCATATACTATACACATGAATCTTAAAATACATATTTTTCAATAGGAAGGGAAATGTAACATTGAATCAAAGACCCCTCCTTTCTCAGGGCTTATGGCAGGATGGCTACAAAAGTCAGATGATATTCATTTATTTGGTCAGTATCATTTATTGAGCATCTACAGTGGTCAGACTGTCTTCAAGTTAGGTCAGATCAAAAAAAGAATAAGACAGGGCACCTGGGTGGTTCAGTTGGTTAAGTGTCTGCTTTTGGCTCAGGTCATGATCCCTGGGTCCTGGGATTGAGTCCCACATCAGGCTCCTTGCTCACTGGGGAGTCTGCTTCTCCCTCTCCCACTCCCCCTGCTTGTGCTCTCTCTCTCTGTGTCAAATAAATAAAATCTTGAAGAGGAAGAAAGAGAGGGGCACCTGGGTGGCTCAGTGGGTTAAAGCCTCTGCCTGCAGCTCAGGTCTTGATCCTAGGGTCCTGGGATTGAGCCCCGCATCGGGCTCTCTGCTCAGCGAAGAGCCTGCTTCCTCCTCTCTCTCTCTGCCTGCCTCCCTGCCTACTTGTGATCTCTGTCTGTCAAATAAATAAATAAAATCTTAAAAAAAAAAAAAAGAAGAAAGAGAAGGAGGAGGAGGAAGAGAAGAAGAAGCTGAAGAAGATGATGATAATGACATAAGTCTACCTTCAAGTGTCATGAAGCCTAATGAGGGACACAAATATATAAACACCAAAACTTAATGGAAGTTATCTTAGAGAGAGAAACGCTAAGTGTTATAGGAGTTCAGATGATAAGAATAAGAAACTCAATTTGGTGGAATTCAGGAAGTTCTTGAAGATAAAAAGGGACAAAATATTTTGAAGGATGGGAAGAAGTTCACTAGTAGGTTAGAATATCAGAGTATTTGAGAAAAAGAAACGACATACACAGAGTCATGAAATATTGAATGATGGAGATGTGTTTAAGAAAATGGTAAGAAGGTCACTGTGACTTGTAGCAGAGGGTAGGGCTGGGGAATAAGTGCTTTTGGAGCAGGACTGTCAGGAGTCTCAGAGATCTAGTTTGAAATTTTAGAAAGATAATGAGAACACTGTTAACAGTAGATGGGCTTGGGAGGGGTAGAACAATGGGCAATTTTCTCTGCAGCTAATCAGCAGATAGTATCTTGAATGATCTGTGGTGCATATTTTGAGTATAGGATGAGATCAGATGAGTTTGTAAGCCAAGTACTTGCCATTTCAAATCAATGTAACTCTGTCATGACCATAGGATTTTATGATTCTATCATATGTTTTTCCTAAGTACTTGTTCTTTACTTGTGCTTTAAGCCTCTCCAGTCACGTTTTTGTTTGATGCCAAAGGTCTCTTAGAAATTACTCCATGGCCCAACTGCACCATCTTTCTGTAGCTAGAGAGTCTTCCAAGCCCAGCCTTATCCCCCCTTCACTTACCTAAAGTTTATCCAGACTTCAAAACTATATCCTCATAGCTTGGAAATTTAAGTAAATAAGTAACAGTGAGTGATACTGGAGCCCAACCAGTCAGGCAAACTGTGGTAGTACCTTTAGAATTACTTGGTATTCTTTGCTGAGTTTTATTTCAGAATCTCATGGTAGAAAGAATAGTTGAAAGAAAGAAAAAGGGTGGGAATGCAAGTTGGTGCAGCCACTTTGGAAAAGAGTGTGGAGATTCCTTAAGAAATTAAAAATAGGGCACCTGGCTGGCTCAGTGGGTTAAAGCCTCTGCCTTCAGCTCAGGTCCTGGGATCAAGCCCCGCATTGGGCTCTCCGCTCAGCAGGGAGACTGCTTCCCTTCCTCTCTCTCTGCCTGCCTCTCTGCCTACTGTGATCTGTCTGTCAAATAAATTTTAAAAATCTTAAAAAAAAAAAAAGAAATTAAAAATAGAGCTTCTCTATGGCCCTGCAATTGCACTACTGGGTATTTACCCCAAAGATACAGATGTATTGAAAAGAAGGGCCATGTGTACCCCAATGTTCGTAGCAGCAATGGTCACAGTCTCCAAACTGTGGAAAGAACCAAGATGCCCTTCAGTGGATGCATGGATAAGGAAGATGTGGTCCATATTACTCTGGAGTATTATGCCTCCATCGGACAGGACGAATACCCAACTTTTGTATCAACATGGATGGGACTGGAAGAGATTATGCTGAGTGAAATAAGTCAAGCAGAGAGAGTCAATTATCATATGGTTTCACATATTTTTGGAGCATAAGAAATAACACTGGTCATGGGGAGATGGAGAGAAGAAGGGAGTTGGGGGAAATTGGAGGGGGAGAACACTGAAAAACAATCTGAGGGTTTTAGAGGGGCGGAGGGTAGGAGGTTGGATGAGCCTGGTGGTGGGTGTAATGGAGGGCACGTATTACATGGAGCACTGGGTGTGGTGCATAAACAATGAATTCTGGAACACTGAAAAGAAATTTAAAAAATAAAAAGAAAAAGAAAAAAATGTCCTGATACTAAAATTTAACAGCACTACTTTTAACTCAGAGGCAGGTTTTGTTTTTATTTAGTTTAGTTTAGTTTCTTTTGTTTGTATTTTGTATAAAGGTAACCATTTTCTTCAGCTTCAATTTTTTAGTAAGCTCCCCCCCTCCCCCGATAAAAAGGAGGTAGACATTTACTGCCTCTTGGTCATTTAGCACCCCTTCTCCACTCTTCTCAGTCTTTTCTTTGGAGAATTATCTTTTCCCCATTGTATGCAGTTCTACTGGTGTGCTAAAGCTAGGTACTTTCCAACTTCTATTTCTTCCACTAGATTCCATTAGGCCTTGAGGTTTAAGGAAAATGCTACTTGGAACAAATAAAGTTTAAACAAAGGAGAAGAGTCCAGGTAAAGGCTCTATACTGTCAACGGTCATTTCTAATAATGGTCTTGATCCCTGGTAACTAAAAGTAGAGGTTGAAAGCTCCCCCATTTATTTATTTTAGAGAGGGAGAACTGGGAAAAGGGGTAGAGGGAGAGAAAGAATCTTCAGCAGGCAGACTCCGCAGCCACCAAGGAGCCCATGCAGGGTTCAATCTCACAACCCTGATTTCACACCCTGAGCCAAAACTAAGAGTCACATGCTTAACCGACTGAGCCATCCAGGCACCCCAGAGGTTATAAGCCTTTTAGAAGATTACAGAGACACAGAGAAGTCAACTCAGTCTTCTCTCTCCACCTTGATACCATCTCTCTAACCTAGTTTTGCCCCTACCTTCAGAAGGACTAAACAAACAGGACTGTGTTGTGGCATCTCAAATCAGGAATTGGCAACTCAGCCAGATAGTAGTGATCCTAATGTCAAAAACAGATACACCTGGGGCGCCTGGGTGGCTCAGTGGGTTAAAGCCTCTGCCTTCGGCTCAGGTCATGATCCCAGGGTCCTGGGTTCGAGCCCCACATCGGGCTCTCCGCTCGGCAGCGAGCCTGTTTCCCTTCCTCTCTCTCTGCCTGCCTCTCTGTTTGTGATTTCTGTCTGTCACATAAATAATAAATAAAATCTTAAAAAAAAAAAAAAACAGATATACCTAGTATCAGCCATAAGACCTTGAACATCAGGGCCATTGTATCTGCCCCAGACAACTAGCTAGTTAAAATGACTTCCAGCTGTCACTAAAATGCACCAGATTTAAAAGTGTAAAAAGGAAAAAAAAATTTTTTTTAATTATGGCAGTGTAGTAACTGCATTGTCAATGACCATTAAAATAACAATTATGTTTATTTATCATGGCAGGAATTATATAACTTTAGATACAAGAGATTTCAGGATGAAAACTTCCATCAGGCCCCTGGATATGTTGAAATATTTGGATACTAGGCATTTTGAGAAAATATTTTATCACCATATAGAGAATTATTGAGGGAGAAAAAAGTTGAGTGAAGAAAGAATAGTATCAGGGCAAATACTATCCTCATACAGTTTTTATTAAATAGTATATGTAGGAAGTAGAAGGAAACACCTTACGACCCATGTATTTGTCTAATAATGCCATACAAACTGATCAGGCTTTGTAATTCTTTTTTCTTTATTTATGTTTCCCAAATCCCCATAAAGCATTCCCCAAATACTCGGGACGTCACAGATGCTGCTCTCTCACAAGTTCACAAACAGTGAGGTAGTGACCATCCTCTTCACCCGCAAGGATATCAGCGGTAATCTGTTCTGAAGGACTTCCTTCTCATGTCCCTTCTCCCTTTTGAAATCCAGTTGCCAGAAATGGTTAGTCTCTTGGAGTTAACCCAGGCTGCTGTCAGCAGGCATTTTAAAGTTGATATCTGAGAGCTTCATGGAGCATAAGCATTTTCTCTGGTTTGACTTTTCGTGCAAATGAGTCCAAAGGAGGTTTATACTTGACTGTTACTAGATGCAGCTGATAAAAAAAAAAAAAGTTGACTAACATGCAGTGCCTGATTGGTTATATCAGCAATTCTTGTCCATAGCTGGGGGCTCTGAGATTTGTGGGTTATTTTTTCCCTTCCCTTCCCTTCTTTTTTTTTTTTTTTCCTGTATGTAGCCTACAATATCCTGATAAAAAAGATGTATCCAGTTTCAATGGTCTATTATTCTATGTATATATATATATTTTAAATTTATTTACTTATTTGACAGACAGAGATCACAAGTAGGCAGAGAGGCAGGCAGAGAGAGAGGAGGAAGCAGGCTTCCCGCTGAGCAGAGAGCTGGATGTGGGGCTTGATCCCAGGACCCTGAGATCACGTCCTGAGCAGAAGGCAGGGGCTTTAACCCACTGAGCCACCCAGGCGCCCCTATTCTATGTATATTTTGATCATATTCCATGCCAATAAGTAGCAGTAGCAATAACAAAAAGCAAAACAATGCAAGAGAAGCTACTGTTTTCCACAGTATTGTTAATTCTTTTATCTTAAAATAGTGAAATTATGTCCTTGTACACATCACAAGTGGAAGACACAGTTGCTCCGAAGAGATTTTATAATTTAGGGATCTTTGTTCAGTCTTCCAGTATTAGCATGTGTTATTACTGCCTTACTCAAGTAGACTCTGAACAGGATTCTGGGAGACAAATGCTTAGCTGTTGATTGGCTTTCTGCAATGATATGACACTTTGTCACTGAGCACTGCCCACTTGGCCTATATTTCCCTGCCCCACCCCACTCTACACTCCAATTAAGGCTGGCAGTGTTAAGTCTGAGAAGCCATTTTGCTCAGCTGGTAGTTTCCTAGGGCTCTGTGATATGTTAAGATAGGAATCAATACATATACATT
Source organism: Meles meles (assembly GCF_922984935.1). Classification (NCBI taxonomy): domain Eukaryota; kingdom Metazoa; phylum Chordata; class Mammalia; order Carnivora; family Mustelidae; genus Meles; species Meles meles. The sequence continues at coordinate 77,337,538 of NC_060074.1, forward strand.
CTAGTCTGAGGAGTTTCCACTTTATATCAAAGGGGGGGGTGTCAGTAGTAAAAGAGAAACAGGTGACCATATACTATATATAGTGTGAAACCGAAGGTCATGTGAACCTTCCCAATAAGAGCAGAAATGACATAATGCTCTTCCTCTTACCACCTTGAGTTGGATGCGTATAATAGAAAACCATAACAATAGTGACTTTAAAAACTCTCATATAGAGAAATCTGGAGTTAGGTAGTCCAGGCTGATGTGACAGCCCCACAGTCATCGAGAATCCACAATTGTTTTATTTTTTGGCTCCCATTCCACCCTCAAGTTTACCTCATAATTCCAGATGGCAGCCAGAGTTCCATTCCCACATCTGCAGTCCAAACATTAGGAAGAGAGAACAAAACATTAAATATCTCTGCTGAATCCATTCCCTTTGGATGGGATTCTGGCCTACCCAGAATTCCGTTTCCCCTCACGGGCTAGCACCTCATTGGGTCACACCTACATGTAAGAGAGGAAGAAAATTGTAAGTAGGTTGCTTGCTTTCTACCCCCAAACAAATATTTGTTCCTAAGGAAGAGGGAGAGGGTGAATATCAGATGGCAACTTGCATTCTCTACTCCTTCCTCATTTTTGGTGAGAAAAGTGAAAAGTTATATCTGAGCACGGATGCATAGCCTTGAACTACTGAAAAGTTGATCCTAGGCTCAAACCTGGGGCCCAGGCTTCCTCTTCATGGCCACCACTTGGGCTGACTTACTTGATCCAGAAATAAAAGCATTATAGGGGAATGTCCATAATATAAAGCAGAGACTAGAAGATTATACACTTTATAAATCAATGACCCCTTTGTATACTTTAGCCATTTCCTTATGGGTTTTTTCTCCATATTGCTCAGGGCATTTGGCCTTGTTGACCTGCAGCAAGTTGTGAATTAGCCCATTCATCTTAAAGAGAAAAAGGGATACCTACTATAGTACATGCTACATAGTTTTTATTTGAAATGTAATAATTTTTCAAAAGAATGTGTTTATTCAAACAATTATGTCATCAACTTCTTGAAAGTATCCATAGACTTAAGAATACATGTTAAACTGATATAGTTGCAAAATACCATTTATATTCATTTTCCCCAACTATACATAAGCGCTGAAAATTGAGCTTAATTTTTCTTAGCTAGATAAACATAGCCAAAGTGTTGCTTCATTTAGATTCAAACATATAATCTGAAAACAGAGACTTCAATTCTAGTGTTTTCCTGAAGAATGGGAGTAGGAAAAGTGGTAATTTTTTTTTCTTTTTTCTTTTTTTTAAGATTCTGTTTATTTGAGAGAGAGAGAGAGAAGGAGAGAGAACAAGCACAGGAGAGGGAAAATGGGCAGGAGAGGGGAAAACATACTTCTTGCTCAGCAGGGAGCCCAACATGGGGCTCAATCCCAGGACACCAGGATCATGATCTGAGCCAAAGGCAGACGTTTAACTGACTGAGCCATCCAGGCACCCCTTTTTCCCATTTAATTATAAAGAAGGACTGTTCACATTTTATTATTTTTATTTGGCCTATCTAAATATCTGTAAACTATCTTTGGAGGAAGAGTTGATTCAATTTTTTAAACTTGTTATTTCTGATGGTTTTGATTAATAACTATTCAAGGATTCTAAATTTATAAATGAGCTATGTTGTAACAGTGGTGTGTAAGATGAAGAACAATATACATATTCTTAACTACTTCTGGTTATAATAATTTTGGAAAACGTTGCATTCATTTCACAACAATACAATTAGAACTAAAACTGAAAAATCTGAATAAAATGAAAAATTAAAACAGCCTATTAAGCTGTTTCTACAAAGAACTTGGAAGAATCGTTTTGACTACTTTTATCTAAAGATCTAAAAGATGGGGAAGGGAAAATCATCACCCTACAATGGAAATCAGGTTAAAAGGCAAACATGTACAAAAGAGCAATTGACATTGAAAAAACCCCCACAAAGGAAGAAGGGCTGGTGTGTTCAGAAGTCAAAGGCCTTCAATGAAGACAGGGTCTCTTTGCTTCTGGGGCTCCACCACCTTGTGATTCCCCAACAAAGGCCTATTCTTTGACTGAATTACCACTCTTACTTCTGTGACCCTATTTCCTTTCCCTGAAACTTAGTCTGACCTCCCTTTCAAAAGAGAAACATTTAACTCTCTCTCAACCTAGGTCTACAGGCTAGAGATTCTCTAGGAAATTTCTTTTGACTTTAGAGTTCACATATTCTGGAAAATCCCATGTATATCAAGAGTACCATTTCAAGTCAAAATTTAATGAGGAGTGGTATTGTCAGATGCTGGGAGACAGGTAGAATATTTTCTGGGTTCTGGGATGCCTAAATTCCTACCTTTTATAAACTTTGTATAATCAATAGAAAGTCAATAAGAAGACAAAAAAGTGCAGCTTGATAATTTGAATAGTACTAACTCAGGGCCCTTCAGAGGTTGACTGAGCCAAAATGTAACTTTTTCTAATAAGGGAAGCTATGTAACAAAGGCTGTTTTCAAAAGTGGGAGGACCCGCTCTACTAAACAGACCATCTAGGACAGCTGTGCAAGTTCAACAGTGAAATAATTAGACATTCCAGACTCCTGCCATTTGATATGAGGTGCCCAGACAAGGTCTCTGAAGCAGTAAAACAAGGGTCAGTAACACAATGAGGAAAAAAAAAGTGTGAATGGAATGAGTAATACTGAATGGAATTAAGATTCTGCACTTGCTTCACCGAAGATTTATAATCAAGAAAATCTCAAACCTAAATAAAGTAAGGCCTGGAATGTTGGAAAGCTTCAGAGATGGGAACATGTGTGAGGCTGCCAAATGGGTCATTGTTTCTAAAAATGATGTGTCCCAAGATGACAGCAGTCTTGTTTTTCAGACAACTGGCATTCATTTATGTGATTGCTCCAATACTTTCTTCTTTCTCGATTTGTCCAGAATATGTTCTGTTCTGACAAGGCTAGAGAGGAATCCACATGTGTTGCCAAATTGAAGACTGTCACCGTTAGGGGTTTAGATTTTATGAATATCATTTTCATTTGGTAAATGTTACTATAATATTTAGGGAAAGAAGAAGAAATGGGTCAGATTGAGCATATCATTCAGTAGTCAGTTCAGAAAGCTCAGAACTCAGAAGCTATAAAAAGCTTCCTGTTAATGAGCTCTTTTTACATAAGTTCAAAGGACCAGTTATCATTTGTATATTTTAGTTGTTTTTCCTCCTGATTATTCCTTAAAAGTCTTTCCAATGGCACTTGCCTTTGATTAGCATCAGTTAGATTTTATTGTGTTCTTGTTTGATTTGTTGGCTTTATCCGTGGTAGTCGGAAATGGTTCGGTGTATGGCTACTCATTATTTTCCAAAGACTGATTTCCAGACAATTTACATATTGTCTTCCATTATATCCTTGCAGTTTCCTTACTCCTACATCAACCTCAGCCAGCTGCTTTCTGTGCCCTTGTCTTAATTAAAGGTGTTGCTATTTACGCAAAACTAGGAGTTATCCTCTATCATAGCTTTTTTACCCCCACATGCAATCAATCACCCAATCTTGACAGTTTACAGCAGAAATGTCTTCAAAATCTGTTCCTTCTCCTTTCTTATCATCTCTCTATGAGGCTATTGAAATGACTTTCTCACTGGCCTCCCTATCGTGATTCTTCAGTCCCTTTTTCCTCCCCCCTTACACCCCTCCCCACTAACACTAGCCCTCATAGGCAAGACCTATGGAGTTGATTCTCTGGTTAAAGGCTCTCTTCCATTCATCTCCCATTGCCTGCAGGATACAATGTAGTCACTAGGATAGCACCAAGGCCATTTTTATCCTACCTCATTTCCTTTCCAGCCTCATCTCCTGCCATATCCTCCCATGCCCTCTGCTTCTCGCCACTGACCATCTCACTATTCTTTAAAATTCTATGCCCTTTTATGACTCTATATCTTGACACATGCAGACCTTGAGCCTCAAAAGCCTTTCCTCACTCTCTTCCAATGTTTTGTTTTGTTTTGTTTTAAATGAGATGCAGTCCAAATGTCTCTTTACCATGATGTCTTTCCCTGCAATACCAGGTAGAATGTGCTGCTCCTTGAAGTCTGTTGAAACCTGTATTATAGAAACCTGTTACAGCATATACCATGTTCTGTTTGGAATCACCTTTCTAATGGCTGCCTCCGAACATTCTGTGAACTAACTCTATGATAGCAAAAACTGTTTTATTCATCTTCTTATACCCCTGTCCAAGCACAGGTCCTGGCACAAAGCAGGAGCTCAGAAAGAGTTTGGGTACCAAATGGTTTTGTAAGGCAGACATTTCAGATCGCTTATAAGGTTTTATAAGAGCAGGTCTTCCGTCAGCATTCTGAGAAAACCCTACACACAGGAAATGTTTTTTAGCAGCAAGAAATTTCTGCATAAAATCAACAAATGAAGCTACAAAATGGTCATAAATGGAAAAATGCCCAGGGAACATCCATCCATCCATCTACCCATTGATTCAACAAATATTTTTGAGCTTCCACTCAGTGCCAGGTACTATGCCAGATGCATCAACGATAACAGCTCTGGGGAAAGACAGAGAAGCCTTTCCAGGCAGATCTGGAAACTCAACTAATTCTATCAGCAATATTCTCTGGGTAAATGAGCAGTAGATTATGTATGTGTCTGCAAACACACATACAGAGTGATATTATGTTTTAACATCAGTCAGGTGGATACATTTATTTTACCCTGAAGGCCTTATCCACAGGAAAGGTGTGCTGGAATAATGTGGGAAGAGGTAGGAGAAGACATAGTAAGATGATCTACCAGCAAGCCTAGGACTTAGGGTGTAGCTTTGAAGAGAGATTTTAAGCCTCCCCATCTTTCTTTCCAACCTCACCGGAGGAAAAAGTCAGTAATGAATTAGAGATTGAAGCATCTGATTTTTTTATTGTTTGAGTATCCACACACCAATGGCAGCTGTTTTCTAGAGACCATCAGTCTTTGTGCTGAAAAACACTGCATTACTTTAAAAAAAAAAAGTGGCTTTTTGTGAAAAGGGGGACAATGGTCAACCAAGAAAGATGATAACCCCAACTCTTACCGGCAGAGCTGATAATGATCAGTCACTTACATGCTATTTCACAGCTGATACCTCTTCCAACAACAACAAAAAAAAAGGGAAAAAAATGATATTAATTGCAAAAGTTTCACAGATGTCTGCAGCAGTTGACCAGAACTCCTGGGTTATTGCTTGTCAGACTATTAATGGGTTTGGCTAACCATGACAGTCATTACTTTTCCCCCTCCTGTGAGCTACTTTCTGTGTAATTTATGCATAGGTTTTGCCAAGATTTGACAACTTTCGGGATATTAACATAAAATTAGACTGCAGAGCTGAACAATGGGTGGCTTTAAAATTAGCTGTGGTGAAAACCAATCAAATAGAATTAGCTTTTCCTTTGCATTGCTCCAAAGTTTATTATCAATGTCTTCCTTTCCACATATAAGAGGTCATGTCAGCAATTCTGCACAGATTAGAGGAACGAGGAAGTTCTGAGAGAGACATGTTGTCCAGTGACCTTGGAGAAGAGTCTCTTGTAAACCAGGCAAGCTCCTCCTAGATAGAATGCCTGACAATAGCCGAAATGAACTTGTACAGCAACCATTCCTTAAATTTATCAAAAGACACCCACATTTTGAAGCTCATCTGAGAGAAGAACTTTTCCTTTGCCATCTCTCGGTTCCACACAGCTTGCTGTTGAATGCCATTACAGAATGCGATGTGCGTGTTAATAAGCCAGGACATCTGGTAACCAGCTTTTTTCTGATTCATTAACTGACTCTGCTTCTGTGGCCAGGGGGGATGAGAAGAGAAACTGGAAGGTTTTGCTTTTAGCAAATGGGCGCATGATATATGCCTTGCATCTTTGGTCTTGCCTCAACTTTTAAACTTTACTCCAAGGTTAGCATTTAAGTGCAGGCAACCTTTGGTGAGCAGTGTCTTGTCCCATATAGAAAACAAATAGTATTTAAATCATTCTGTATAGTCTAAGAATGCAGGAAAGAGGAAACGAATGTTAGAATGTAGCCTAAATCCCATTTTAAGGCAGATCTGGAAGTAAAGAATTTGCTTTGGATCACACAGGTATATCTGTGACAAAGCAGGGGACAGACTTCACATCTCTTGACCCTCCTTCCAGTCTTTCTACTTCAGGATGTTGTTTTCCATTTTTGTGGGTTTTTTCATTTGCCTTATTGTCCTTTTTAAAGTTACCAGTGTCTCCCTGATATTTTTCTTTTCTGAACCCCTAGTCATATGTCTTTAGAACACCAAAGCAGACTACAAGTGCCAAATCCATCCTCCTGCCCCCTCTAATAAGTGATTAGGGACACATTCAAGCATTTATAAAAGGTACTTATGGATAGTTAATTTAAACTTTTGAGGAATGGACAACATCAATCCAGGTTGTGAGTAGCCCTGGGGAATAGAATTAACTCACTTTAGAAATACAATGAGAAAACTCAAATAGAAAACAGGCAAGGTTCTAAAAACCTCCTAATAATCAAGATGTTTAAAATTAAACAACAACAACAAAAATACTATTATCCCCATCAGAAATTTTTAAAAGGGTGAAAACCTTCTTATTGAAATAAACCAGGTCTGAATGCTCCAGAGAGTGATTTGAGTAAAAGAAGTCTGACTTGATGGTACATGTTGGGCGATGAAATGGACAATGAAGTTTCCATATGTTGTTTTTATGCAGTAATTAGAAACTGTCACACACCGTTTCATTTTTTCATTTCCTTGGGCTTATTTGCATGTTGGAACTTCCTTTGGAGCAGAATGGAGAGCACCAAACTGGCAACCAGTTGAAATGAGGAGCAGTGGCTCGTGGGCATCCTCCCCACCTCAGAGACAGGAAGGAAGCCAGGGGTAGGTAGTGTGTGGGCGCAGAGGCCTGCGAGGCTGCCAGCCGTGCAGCTGCCCTGGACGCTGTTCACGTGGCGCCTCACCCTGCCTGGGTCGAACCGCTAACCAAGCCCTCCAATAGGTTATTATGGAGCACTTTGGCTCGCCTAAGCTTATCTCCCCCTTAAAGCACTTTCATTCTATCCCAATTATCTTCCCTTTTCTATTTGCCTGGGCAGACTTGAAGGCAGGTACACCATCTTGCCCAGTGCCAGGCACAATATGGTTCCCATGGGACCTTAGCAAATCTAAATAAATAATCTTTTCATGTCTGGATTCTTATTTTCTATAAGGGGCGCCTTGGGTGGCTCAGTCAGTTAAGCGTCTGCCTTCGGCTCAGATATGTTCCCCGGGTCCTGGGATCCAGCCCCACATCGGTGTCCCTGCTCATTGGGGAGTCTGCTTCTCCCTCTCTCCCTCGGCCCCTCCCCGCGGCTCGTGCTCTCTTGTTCTCTCTCAAATGAGTAAATAAAAATCTTTTAAAAAATGAAATAAAAAATCAGCATCATAAAAACAAAAATTTTGTCCAAGCTGTTTCCCTTTAGGAAAGATTGTAGTTAGAAGTTGTAAACTCCAGAAGTCTTTTGAATGTCAACTGCGTTCTAAAAATCTGCTGCTTTCTACTAATAAGCTGTTACTAGCGAAATGAGAAATCCCAGGAAGCTGGAAGTAGAAAGAAACTTCATTTGCCCAAGATGAATTATCTATCTACCTGGACAGCTATTCAACAGAATATTAAATGACCTGGAACTGTAAGAAGAATGGAATTAGGTGGGCATAATTTGACTTAAGATACAGTAAAAAAAAGTTTCCAAATATCGCGTATTTGTTGGAAAGAAATTCCTTGAGAAGTTTAAAATGCCATCTTAATTAAATCATTTAAATAAATAATTTATTTTAAAACCAGCATCAAGAAAAAACAAACCTCTGATTAATTCCACCTCCAGAAGCAAGCATTATCACTACTTTGATATTTGACTTTTCCATGTGTGAATTTATAGATATGTTTACATGTAAATTATTCACCAAAAAGTTGACTAATAATAAACTAGTGCTTTGTAATGCATTTTTGGCATAAAAGACATCAAGAGCATTTTTTTCATGACCAGTATTTCAATAGCTCTATAGGGTTCTAGAATATAAGTATTCCATACTTTATTTAGGTAATCTCCTTTTTTTAAAGGCACCTACATATTTTAGAATTTTTCCTATTATAATTGAGGTGATAACCACTGTTGAAAATTCATGTTAAGCATATCTTTATTTCTTTGTGGTCTATTTTCAGAAGTAGAAGTGCCTGGTAAAAGGCTATGCCCATTTTTAAGGCTTCTGATACATATTGCCATTTGCCTTCCAGAAAAGTTGTATTAATTTAGAATCCCACCAGCAGAGCATGGCACACTTGTCTCCTCACTCCCCTGCCAACACTCAGCATTATGGTTCTTTTTAATCTTTGCTAATCTATGGAGTGAAAAATGGTGTGTCTTTGTTGTTTTAATTAATTCATTCCCAAAACCAGTATTTCTGAGGCTAGAATGGCACCTACTTGCTCCTATGCATATTGCATGCCAGTCGTTATACCTAGAATTCATTATTACTTGTATTTTATAGGGGTTTACAGCAGGTAAAACTAATCTGTTTAGGCCACACGGCTATTTGGTCTCATAGGAAAATCCAGATTTATGTAAATAAAGCAGGGACAGGGGCGATCTTCTTCCTTGTGTCTGGGAGAAACAAAATACAATAGCTTTTAAAAGCCATACGTGGCTTGTTGCTGAGGGAGAAAGGCGTGAGCTGGTAGGAGGGTAACAGGGCTATTGGTCAGCCCAGTGGAAGGCATCCATTGGCTACGGCACCACTGTTAGAGGTGACTGTGTTGGTATCTGTAACATGTTGATGTGTGAAGTGAAAAAATGAATGCTATTCCTCAGGAGAATCCTGCATATGTCAAGTATATTGTCTCATTAAGCCAATCCATTTATCAACCCACTGAATGCCAATTAAATTGCACAGGATGGTGCAGGTATATGGTGGGCTGTTGGTGCCAAACTTTATTACAGCTGAGCTTTTCTGGCGCAGTGTGTTCTACCCAACAAAATGGCAGGCATATCAAAGCCAAATTAAATGTTCTTGAAATAATGCCTTTAAAGAGGATGAAATGCCACAACCTGGCAGAAGAGAATGTGAAATGTAATGTCAGTTCTTAGTGTACTTTTAGTTCCAATGAAGATGTCAAGGCTCACATCCAGCCAGTGCCAAATGTCTTCACAGCGTGCAAATTAGATCAGTGTAATTTCATCAAGAGAATGATCAGACTGTGCTATAGCTATGGTTGAATTCACTGCTTCTGCCGAGGGCTGGGCTGAGGACTGGGGGCCAGCTGCACCCACACTGCCATCCTCAGAAAGAGAGGGAATCTGATTTAACGTATTGTTCTCTTGATGCCGCTGTTGAAAGTTGGCCCCACCTCTCAGAAATATTGCTAAATGAGCATCTAACATAGATTACATTGATTTTGCTTGAAATTAAAAAAAAAAATCTGTTTAGTGAAAATTAAACCCCGAGTAAGTAAAATACTAAGCCGGCTGCCAGGAGGCTATTAGAAGCAGAAGAGTTTTATGTTTGTGATTAAACGTAAGATTTGTATGAAAACATAGATATTGGTATTAAATACTTAAAGTATTCAAATTCAGGTATGTTTGGAAATATATATAATCTAATACAGTGATATAATGATACATATTCTTTAGACACTAGAGATAAGTAAATTTGTAATAGGAAATAAACAATACTGAAAATCTCTAAATTTAAAAAAAAAGCCCTTAAATTAAGAATATTACAATTAATATTCAGTGTTAAGTGTAGGGGAAATGGATCAGGGTATGTATCTTGGGAAGGACACTGTAAGTGATTTAATGTTTGGAATAAATTGAGGTGCTCGCTTCGGCAGCACATATACTAAAATTGGAATAAATTGAGATAAACCAAATTTATAACAAAAGGACACTTATCATCCTGAAATTGTTTCCTTTTTTGAAATTGTCTCTTAATGCAGCACTGTTCAGTGTATTTCGGAAATGTTATTTTGGTTTAAAAATGGATTTTTCTTTTCTTTTTCACATATAGTTTTCTAACAGAATAATAGTATCCTCAGGAAAGACAAAGCTGAAATCCCAACACTTAGGTGGAATTGTTAACTGTATTTGTTAACTGTGTCCTCAGGATTTGTTAACTGTATCCTCAGGAAAGACAAAGCAGAAATCCCAGCACTTGGGTGGAAGCTAAAACAGCTAGAGAATTTTCAGTGTTTCAGGTCTAAAGAAGTTGTTGATTTACCGCCTTTTCAAACTATACACATTTTGCTAATGCAATAATAAAACATGTTTTAATTTTTTTGCATAATATTTTTAAATGTTTATTATATGATCTTTATAAGATACGTAAACAATGTTAACTGATGAAGAAGAAAATTAAAAAGTACCTATGGCCCACTATCCAAACATAACAGTCCTAATACTTTTATATATTTTTTCTAGTCTTCAGTCAGTTTATACCTGATTTTTTTCCAATTGGGGCTCTATTGTCATATAGTTTTATTTCCTGCTCTTAACATATCATGAGCATTTTCTATGCCAATAAACAGTCCTTAAAATTATTTTAATGGTACAAAATACTCTATTGTGTGTAACCACCCCTATTATTGGATGTTTGTATTGGTATTTAGCTATTTACCTTCACAATGAACATACAAATAAATTTTTGTCATATCTAATTAATTTCTTAGGACAAATTCCTAAGAGTTGAGGAATTACTAAGTTAAAGCTATGAATTTTCAAAGTTCTCATTATTACCATGCTATTTCTCAGAATCTACCTAAATAAATCTATGATTTTTAACCCCCCCCAAAAAAAACCTTAATAAAATGAGACCCATAAAACAATTCATTTTTGTGTACCAACAGCCATATTTTGACTTCTACATTACAAACCTTAAATTAAATAGAGATGGGACACTACATCAAAACTAATGATGTATTGTATGATGACTAATGTAAGATAAAAAAAAATGAGATGAAAAATAGTTCAAAAACTCTAAAACTACCTGAAGTCTGAGACTAAGATTATGGCCATCTTCCTTCTGTTATTGCTATTCACTAATGAAAAATGTGCAGTCTCAGTTTCTGGAAACTAATTTAAGTGATTGATTCAATTATTGTAGAACACAGTGAAAGTCAATGAAAATGATTTTCCCAGCCTTGAAACTATTTTGACATTCTCCCCATGTATTTACGTGGTATAGACAAACCATAATTTACTAAAAGCTAGTGTTACTTTGAATTACTTTTCACTCCTGTATATTTCTTCAAAATCATTTAGACTCTCTATTGTGGAACTTTCTTTCATTTTCTATTTTAGCAATAGGCACAAGACCCAAGGCTACCTCTGGGGCTTGCCAAGGTCCAGATGCCAAGGCTTGGAACATTCTAGTAGCAACATCTGGCCTTTTGGTGAGCTCCACAGGCAGTTGTGCACTCAGCTCAGAATTGCCTCTGGGGGATGTCGCATAGTCAAATAATCTACTGATATTTGGGCTGGGTGTTCTCTGAGGAAACATTTGTCTTTCTGCTCACTTTGAATATGTAGCAGACACCATTAGGGCTATTAATTATGTGGAAAAATAATGTTTTCTATACAAAACAATTTGTTTAAAAAATCTTGCTTCGTTACTTTAATTGGTAATGTTGCATTCTTGCCTAGTTTCCAGCTGTTTGTGACATTTTTCACGAGTCAGGAGAGACACTGACTATTTCCTTTCTGGATAAATTTTGAGCTGCACAAATTTATAAAAAGTGGCTAGATTTGCATTTAGAAATAGCTTAAGTTATTGATGGTAATTGAAAAAAAGGATATCTCCAAGATATTTCCTCAAAAATAACTTTCCTAGTTGATTGTGTTAAGAATATTTCCTAAGTATCTGCAATGTTGTGATCCACTCAGATAATTGGTTTCCTGTCATTAGGTGGCTAAAGATCTGTTTTAATGTCTTTTCAATCAAGAGATTAAAATCCATGTTCAAACAACACCAGTAATTAATTTAAAGTTATTATCAATTTAGCATAAAGAGTAATCCCAACTGTTTCCTTTTCTGAGTATGCAAGATTAATCAGACACAAGAAAAATACAATTAATGTATTGCCTCCAACAATTTTCTGTTTTTCATGGGGAAAGACAAAAAATGCATTTATGAATATTTGCCTAGGTTGCAAAAGACCTAGTATCATGTCAAAAACACAACACAAAAACTTCTGATAAATCTTTATCCTATCATTTTTAGAAGTTGCTAGATTTTAGCTTCTTAATAAACTCTGCTTATTGTAACATTACTGTGTAGTTCATTTTCATTGATAATGAACTGTTCAATTTTTTATACTTCCTTAGAATTGTATTTCCCAAGAAAGTTTAAAAGGAAACATTTTAAAAAACCAAAAGACAACTGACAGAATGGGAGAAGATATTTGCAAACAACATATCAGATAAAGGGCTAGTATCCAAAATCTATAAGGAACTTAGTAAACTCAACACCCAAAGAACAAACAATCCAATCAAGAAATGGGCAGAGGATATGAACAGACATTTCTTCAAAGAAGACATCCAGATGGCCAACAGACACTTGAAAAAGTGCTCCACATCACTCAGCATCAGGGAAATACAAATCAAAACCACAATGAGATATCACCTCACACCAGTCAGAATGGCTAAAATTAACAAGTTAGGAAATGAGAGATGCTGGCGAGGATGCGGAGAAAGGGGAACCCTCCTCCACTGTTGGTGGGAATGCAAACTGGTGCAACCACTCTGGAAAACAGCATGGAGGTTCCTCAAAATGTTGAAAATAGAACTACCCTATGACCCAGCAATTGCACTACTGGGTATTTACCCTAAAGATACAAACGTAGTGATTCGAAGGGGCACGTGTACCCGAATGTTTATAGCAGCAATGTCTACAATAACCAGACTATGGAAAAAACCTAGATGTCTATCAACAGATGAATGGATAAAGAAGAGGTGGTATATATACACAATGGAATACTATGCAGCCATCAAAAGAAATGAAATCTTGCCATTTGCGACAACGTGGATGGAACTAGAGGGTATCATGCTTAGTGAAATAAGTCAATCGGAGAAAGACAACTATCATATGATCTCCCTGATATGAGGATATGGGGATGCAACATGGGGGGTTAGGGGAATAGGAGAAGAATAAATGAAACAAGATGGGATTGGGAGGGAGACAAACCATAAGTGACTCTTAATCTCACAAAACAAACTGGGGGTTGCTGGGGGGAGGTGGGGTAGGGAGAGGGGGAGTGGGTTATGGACATTGGGGAGGGTATGTGCTATGGTGAGCACTGTGAAGTGTGTAAACCTGGTGATTCACAGACATGTACCCCTGGGGATAAAAATACATTATATGTTTATAAAAAATAAGAAATAAAAAAATATATATATTAAAAAAAGTAGAAATTTGTTTCCATCTATTTGGAAAGTTTGGTATTTTTTAGTATTTTTTCAAAGAAAACTTTATGTAATCTTGAGTTGCAGTACTGACTGAGAGATTAGCATTTTCTAGCACAGATTCAAAATGTGCACATATAAATGTTTAATTTCTGTGATAAAATCAGACTCTATGTTAAATAGCAATTGAATTTACCCAAATTTCAAAAGAAGTAGTAAAAATCTCTTTATAATGACCATTTAAATGTAGTTTTCCTACAGTGTCTAAATGACTAAGATTAAGGATCTATATGATAGAATTGTGGATTAATGGCTTTTAAGCAAACCCAGTGCAATGGGAATTATTGATTGGGTAGTAAAATCGCAGCAGATGGTCAGTTGAAGACATTCAGGTTTTGGCATTTCTGCTTTCTTATAAAGGGGCTAATTTCTTTTTTAACTAAAGACTTAGAAACAACCAAAATAGCCCACATAGCATGAGTTAATAGAACCTGTTTTGTAAAACTACCAACTTGAACAAAACTAGAACTAATTACTGTATGAACCAGACAACTAAGAAGTCTTTCTTACGCACTTGGCACCAACCTCAAATTCAACGACCCAGACACTACTGAACTCCATTTAACTTTGCTTTTTTCCATTCAAACCTATCCTTTCTTTCAGTTCTTAAATATGCACTTTCTCATTGGCTTCTTATTCCTGTGGATAGGGTCTAAGATCTTCCATAATGCTATCACTGGTCACAGATTTGTCTTGTCACTGGCTTCACTCATTAGTGGAGCATCAGGATTAGATTAGCCTTGCTCTACTTGTCTGTTCTGACTTTGAATCAGATGGTCACTCTCATTGTCTGAACAAAATGGAGTTGGGGGCAGAAACTTTTGTCCCTAGAGGAAGAAAAATGTCTTTGGGCTAGAAATCAACAACCCAAATGTGGCTGGGACAGTAACCTGTCTCTGCTTTGGCACTGTCATAGACAATCCCTTATGCCTATATTTTCCTCTACTTGAGAGGTGACAGCACCAGCACGTCGTCTCTAGCTAGTGCCTTACACTAAAGCAGTAACCTGCAGCCTGGGTGTGGATGTCAGGTGGGAGCAGGGAGGTGGAGACAGAGGCTTACCTAACTGGAAAGGTAGCTACACTCAGAGAACAGTAGAGTTGCATGCTTAACATAGGGTAAGAATATTCAGGCCTTGATATCCTCCTAGTGGGGTTGGGATTAAGAAGCAGTTATAACTTTAGGAACAGAGAAATGACATTCATGCCACTACCAGCTCCTTGGAATTTTCCAGTTTTATCTTCCTTGTATTTTTCTCTTCCCATACCCTTCATTATCCCTTACCACTTTTTGTTCTTCTCTTCAAAAGCTCTCTCCTCTGGTGACATCAGCAAGGTAGCAAAGCAAGAACTGAAAATTTTCTCCTCCATAAAGCCATGAGAAAATTGGGGAAAGAAATGATCAGAGTCAACTTTTGCATAACTTTGCAAATTAACTAAAGGATTTCAGCACTTCACGAAGAGTTCATTCAAGAAAAAGTTCGGAATCACGGTAAGAGCAGCAAGTTTTGTGGCATTTTAACTTGTGCTATTCTTATCTTCACTCCCTAGCTCAGTGGTAGCCTTGAAAATTCACGGCCCATAATCAGTGAAAACCAGCAGTCTGGCAGCCACTGGAAGGAGCAGAACACAGTTGAAGCTCCTTCAAAGTCCCATTCCCAGAGAACTGTCATTGACTGACCTATTTAGTGGTTCTCTCTGAAGACCCCCCTTTCAAGGTTGTCTTTATCTCACTGGACTCAAGAGATTTACCACTGTGAAAAGAAAGGTCTTTTCTCTGGGGCATTTGTAAAAAACAATACAGGAAATTGTTAACATTGTGGTTGCCTGGGTCATGGAGAACAGTTGGAGCAAACATTAGACTAACCTCTAAGCTTAAGAGGAAAAAATTGGGAAATATGTTCATAGGGGCTTTGGCAAACTGTAATATATTCCTGGTGATCTAGAAAGTTGTGCATACGCCCAGGGCTGTGTACGCTTTTTAGGAACAACTCAAAAAGGCACTAAGTCCTCACTCTTGGCTGCCCCTGAGGTTCTGCACAAGCTGAAAGTAATGGCTGAGGCAGAGTTTCCCACTGTCTGGCTCCATGACAAGGCATATCCAATGTGCACATCGAGCCCTTTGTCAAAAATTAGGAGATTCATTGGTTCTAGGTGGTAAAGGAAATCTCTGCCTAATTATTAGCTGACTGATAACCTAAATGATCAGAGGCATCAGAGTCCAAAAATGACAAAGAAGACAGACTTTATGGAATTAGGTCAGAAAGATCACCAAACAGCAGCAAACAGCAATAAGAACAAGGCCTGGGGAGGTAGAGATTCTAATTTCCATAGTTCCTACATTATATTATTTAGATTGCCGAATTTTCAACAAAAATTTATGACACACACAGAGAAGTAAGAAATTTGACCCTGATATGAAAAAAAGCCATCAATAACAAATGTACTTTAGGAAACTCAGATATTGGACTGATGAGACAAAGACTTGAAGTCACCTATCTAAATATGTTCAAAGAACTAAAAGAAACTATGTCTAAAGACCTAGAAGAATGTATGGGAATGAGGTCTCATTAGGAAGGATAGTTTTACTGTTTATAGGATTTTTAGCTGCCATTCTTTTTCTTCCAGCATTTTGAATATTCATTCCTCAGCTTTCTGGCCTTCGTGGTTTCTAATGAGAAGTCAGCTGGTTAATCATGTTGAGGATTCCTTGTATGAGATGTTTCCTACTAGAAAGTAGGCTATCTTCATTTCATTTGCCTTACAGCAATTTTACAGGTTTCTTTGCTTAAAAAAACAAATTAGTGGCTCAGTGGTTTCTACACATAACTAATGAATTGTAGGACTCTTTCCTGTGATAAACACAATCTTTATAGACTCTGGCAGACATATAATATCATCATTCTAAATATTAATGGTGTTAGGAAAACTCATTCAAAACTTAGGAATTAGACAAAGCAGGATTATATGTTCTTTCAATGTTATATTGATGTATCATCTGCAGGACCACTCAAAGATTAATTATCTAGGGGATTGGAGCTTTATGTATTCAAATATTACCTACTGATTGCTCTATGAAGTTTCATATTAATTTATATACATATAAATATATATGTATATATACATATATATTTTTTTGGTAGATGTACAAATGAATTCTTCCTGGTAGAAAATATGATTGTGTTGACTAGATTATTATGTTGTTTTGTGTTTGACGTAGAAATCTTGTTTTGGCTTTCCTTCTCCTTTCCCTATAAATATCCAGGTCCTCAAATACTCTTTGAATCAATTTTATCATCCTGCTGGCTCAGGCATTAGTGAGTTTAACAAATATTAAACATATACTTTTTCTATATTTATTTAAGATTATATTGTTTCTTTTACCTTTCACAGTACTAAACTAAGTTGTCCAGTTTACAGAAATCTTTTCAGGACTCTTGCCATGATTATTTTTTTCAACCCCAAAACATTTTTCAGGTAAGTCCATATTTAAGAGAAGTATGAGATTAGTCTATTTCAAAACAAACCTACTTTCTCCCAGTCCAAAGCACTAAGTATGCAGTAGAGAGCCTCACAAGCATATGTGGCTTTCTGCGTCTATTTCTTCAAAGGAATGTGAATTCTATGTCCTGTTTTCACCCACAGGCAAGTCCTTGAAGAGATATTTATGAAGTGGGGAAATAAAGGACTCCAATTCATATGATGTAACAGCAAATCTGATTAATGGAATCCATGTGAAATTCTTGACATTCATTTTGCCTTAATTAAATGCCTGATCATGATGCCCAGATGTTAGATGTTAGACTTAAAAAAAAAAAAAAATGTGAGCATGTACTATGTAAACTTTTGGTCTGTCTTCTTCTTTTGGAGATTTAAATTATATTACCCATTTTGGGATACCCTTAAATTATACTCTATCCTCAAATCATTTCTTACCCAACAAGTGTTAATAAAAATGCTTTTGAGTGAAATTTATTCACTAATGCTAAAATGCTGAAATAATAGAATAACCAAAAAAATGCAACTTGAATTGTTGGTATATCCATCTATAGTTATTGTCCAGAAAAATATTAAAAAACAAACCAGTATATAGTCAAAAAGGAAAAACATGCTTCAAAAATTGTGTATGCAAACTAGAAGATGACAAGCACCATGTGTGCAGGTTTTAAGAAAAGGAAGAGAAGGAAAAGCAAGGATGTCATCAGTTTCACTAAAGCCACCAGGCTTGCAGGGTGACCATAGATCCAGGTCGACTTAAATTCTTGACATTCTAGTCCTTGACTTACTATCTTTGGTGTAGTAAATATAGACTTATTTCTGATACCACATTTATTTTTAAAATTCTTCTGCTTTTTGAATTACCTGGATTTTCAGCTTTTTGTTTTCAGTCATGTATCTCTAAACACCAAGAATATCATACTTTCTAAGTTTATCTTTGAGTTTTTCAGGTTTGCTTGTTTGTTTTTGTATTCAAAGACGAAAGTCTAAATTAAAAACACTTCAAATGGAAGTCTAATGTTCTTCTTGGAAAATAATGGCTGTTTTTAAAGTCACAATGTAAATAATGAGCCAAAGAACAATTCTATTTTAAGTGAATTTTGTTTTGATAACTTTTTCAGAAATGGGTCTTCGGTTTCTGCTTCGTTTAGACAAGAAGTAAAGGATTTTCTGTATGAAATATTTTTCAATATGCTTAATTGCTACAGTTGAAGTTTCTTTTATTTCCCCAATGAATTACTTCCCTATTATGAAGAAATGACTCTCTAAAGGACAGTCATTTATTACACCTGAGCCTTCCTGGTCCCAGTTGTACCACATGCTGCTTAATAATTTGCAATGATTTAGGAAGATTGCCATAACCACTCAATTAAACAATGGCTCTGGATGCAACCTATAGCATGAGGCACATCCTTAGTACACATTTAGAGCTGTCTTGTTAATTAGAATCCAGCAACTACTGTGTTCTGAATATCCCATAGACAGCAGACATCCTATCCTGGAGGACTGAAAGTAGTCACTTGTTTTCCTTGATCCAACTAGGCAGATGTAGGTTTGCCATAGAGTGGAAACGGAGCCATGGGGAGATGAAGTAGACTAAGAATTAGGAAATGGAATTTCTATTTCTGGCTCTATTACTTTTTGGTTTTTGATCCTGGGATAATGATATTCTCTGAACTTCAGTTTCCTCATTTCTATAGAATGTGAACTCTAGCTGATAATTTCTTAGGCATCTTACTAATCATTGTAACACCTCTACATAACTTAAAAATATTTTGGAAAATGTTACCAAGGTATTTGTGAAAAGTCTCAGTGGCTTATTTCCTGTAGCATCCTAAAGCAACATGGGGAAATCAAGCACTATAAGACAGGATAACTAATTTAAAACTGTAACTGTCCAAAATTTTAATTATTTCTTGGCATATGATATAGAATTGATAGGCAGTGTACTTTAACTAACAGTAATTTTATGGCAAAAATCAACCTTCCTGTGGGAAAAATGGACACATGTCCATATGTCTAGGTAATGAAGTCTGAAGGATAAAGGAAATATGAATGAATGCTAAAAATAAATTGTAATGAATTCACAATTATGCCTTGGACCAGCCCTTTATTATTAATATTTGAAATAAGCCCCTTATGTTTACTATTTTGGACTATAGAAATTAGGTAGAATATATTCAACAAACAGCAGAGATGTAGTCTTCTAATAGATAAATTCATTTCATAAATAATTAAAACAGATTTAAAGTGAATACTAACCTTAACTTCTTTTTTATTGTATCAACTCTATAATGATCTATTTGTAAAATCCAGTGTGTAATATTCATTATCATTTTTTGTCTTCATAGGTCTGTTTAAATGAGGTAAATGAGTATTAATTTACATAGACCCTAATGTCTATGACTGCATAATTCTCTTTGCATAATACCCAGTATGGCACAACAGAAATTTGAAACACTTTGTGGTGCCTCCCCATAGAGTGCAAAGATTGTAAGTTTTGGAGTTAGCATATCTAGTTTGTTTTCTAATAATTTCTGACTGATAATAAAGAAGCCAGTTTGAGTTTCTGAGACATTTTCCTCATTTATAAAAATAGGCATAATAATATTACCCAGAGTCTTTTTGATGTGTAATAATATAATGATATTTATTTTCAGGGTAATATCTATGCACATTCTTCAAATACATTATTATTCCCATCTCCCTAGACATTCTTTAAGAACATGAAGGGAATGTGCTTGTTTGAGAAGGAATAGGTAAGGAGATGGAGGAAGAGTGCAAGGACCAGGCAGCATTTTGCAATTTTTCAAAATATGACATGTGAAGCTCATCTCTTTAAAAAGAAAAGCACTATTTAAAGCAAATACTGTAAGAAGAGACAAAGAAGGGCATCACATAATGATAAAGGAATTAAAAGAGAATATAACAATTATAAATATTTATGCACCCAACAAAGGAGCACCTAAATACATAAAGCAAATATTAACAGTCATAAAGGGAGAGATTGATAATAATACACTAATAGTAGGAGACTTTAATACCCCAGTTATATCAGTGATAGATCATCCATACAGAAAATCAATAAGGAAACAGTGGCTTTGAATGACACATTAGAACAGATGGATGTAACAGATATATATAGAACATTCCATCCCAAAATAGCAGAATGCCCATTCTTTTTCAAGTGCACATGGAACATTCTCCAGGGTGGGTCACATGTTAGACCACAAAACAAATCTCCATAAATTTAAGAAGATTGAAACCATATCAAAGATCTTTTCCAAGTGCAGTGGTATGAAACTAAAAATCAATTTTAAAAAACCCACAATCCTGTGGAGGCTAAACAGCATGTTACTAAACAATGAATGGGTCAGTGACTAAATCAAAGAAAAAATAAAAAATACTTACAGACAAACGAAAATGACAATACAGTGGTCCAAAATCTTTGGGACTCAGTGGAAGCAGTTCTAAGAAGGAAGTTTATCATGATACAGGCCTACTTCCAAAAACAAGAAAAATCTCAAATAATCACCTACCTCTACACTTGAAGAAACTAGAAAAAGAAGAATAAGCAAAGCCCACATTTAGTGGAATCACAGAAATAATAAAGATCACAGAGGAAATAAATGAAATAGAGACTGAAAAAACAGTAGGAAAGATCAATGAAACCAAGAGCTGGTTCTTTGAAAAGATAAATAAAATTGAGAAAGTTTTAGCCAGACCCATCAAGAATAAAGAGATAACTCAAATAAATTAGATCAGAAATGAAAGAGAAGTAATAATACCACTATAGGAGTACAAAGTGTTATTAAGAGAGTACTATGAAAAAATATATGCCAACAAACTGGACAATGTAGAAGAAATGGATAATTTTCTAGAAACACAAAATCTCCCAAACTGAATCAGGAAGAAATAAAAAATCTTAACACACTGATTACTGGTAACAGAATTGAATTGGTAATCAAACACTGCCAAAAATCAAAAGTCCAGGATCAGAAGGAGTTGCAGGTGAATATTACCAAACATTTAAAGAAAAGTTAATATCTATTCTCCTCAAAATTTTCCAAACAATAGAGAAGAAAAGTTTCCAAATTCATCCTACAAGGCCAGCATTATTACCTTGGTACCAAACCCAGAAAAAGACACTACAGAAAACAAACAAAACTATAGCCCAGTATCCCTACTGAACATAGATGCAAAAATCCTTAGCAAAATATTAGCAAACTGAATTCAACAGTACATGAAAAGGATCATTCATCATATCAAGTGGAATTTATCCCAGAGATGCAGCAGTGGCTCAGTATCTACAAATCAATCAATCCCTGTGATATATAGCGAATTGACAAAATGAAAGATAAAATTATATGATCATCTCAATAGATGCAGGAAAAGTATCTAACCAAAATTCAACACCCATTCATGATAAAAATCCTCAACAAAGTGATTTAGTGGAAACATATCTCAACACAAGGCCATGTATGAAAAAATCCACAGCTAAAATGATACTCAATGGTGAAAAACTAAGTGTTTTCTCTAAGATCAGGAATAAGTCAGGGATGATCACTTTTGTCATTTTATTCAACATGGAACCAGAAGTCCTAGCCACAGCAAGCAGACAAGAAAAAGAAATAAAATTTATCCATATTGGTAAAGAAAAAGTAAAACTTTAACTATGTGCAGGTTACATGATACTATATATGGAAAACACTAATGATTCCACCAAAAAACTGTTAGAACTAATAAATGAATTGAGTAAAGTTACAGGATACAGAACTAATATACAGAAACCAGTTGCATTTCTATATACTAATAACAAAGTAGCAGAAAGAGAAATTAAGAAAGCAGTCCCATTTACAATTGCACCAAAAAGAATAAAAATACCTAGAAATAAATTTAACCATGAGGTGAAAGACCTGTACTCTGAAAACTATAACATGTTGGTGACAGAAATTAATTGTGACACAAATAGAAAGGTATACCATGCTCATAGATTGAAAGAATTAATATTGTTAAGTGGCCATACCACCCAAAACAATCTACAGATTCACAGCAGTCCCTATCAAAACACCAACAGTATTTTTCATAGAATTAGAATAAATAATACTAAATTTTTATGGAACCACAAAAGACTCTGAATAGCCAAAGTAATCTTGAAAAAGAAGAACAAAGCTGGATGTATCACAGTCCCAGATTTCAAGATATACTGCAAAGATATCATAATCAAAACAGTATGATACTGCTGCCAAAATAGACACATAGATCAATGGAACAGGATAGAGAACTCAGACATAAATCCATGCCTATCTGGTCAATTAATCTACGACAAAGGAAGCAAGAATATACATTGGGGAAAAGAGAGTCTCTTCAATAAGTGAGGTTGGAAAAACTGGACATCTATATACAAAATAATAAAACTGGACTATTTTCTTCTATCATACACAAAAATAACTCGACATGGATTAAAGCTAAAAGTGAGCCCCAAATCATAGTATTATGTACCCCTAAAAATAATATAACACTGTATAACAACTATAATTCAATTTAAAAAAATAAATAAAAAGAAAGAAAATAAATGAAAATAAAAGTGCTAATGCCTATCTCACAGCATCTGTGAATATTAAATGAGATAATGTCATAAGTGCTTTGTGTTTTTACTTATAATTTTCAAAAGAGATAGTTTGTTTTACTTGATTACAAAATATATGTATTTTGATGCATATTTTCAAGACTTTTCTATACCTAGATTAAGAGAAAAATTTTTCCAAAAGAATGGGATTCTATAAGTAAAACATTTTGAAATCTAACTTTTTACCTAATATAAATTGAAGAATTCCTGTGTCAAATAGAGATTTACTACATATTTTGAATGGTTGAAGAGTATTCCATTATATGGATACCTTATAATTTATTTAAGTAGTTCCCAATTGTTTGATATTATCTTTGTAAGGTGAAATATTGGAAGCTGTAGTCAACTTCCCTAAACATATATCTTTGTGCACTTGTCCAAGTGATTCTTCAAAATAAATTAGTCAACAGATAAGCCCTGGTTTTTGACATATGCTAAAAGCCCATGTATTCATTACCTGTTATTGCATTAAAAAAAAAAAAAACAACACTCCAAAACTTTTTGGCTTGAACTAACAATAATTATTTATTATCTCTTATGATTTCTGTGGATGAAATTCACACATCAGGTATGGCCTGCCTATACCCTAGGATGTCTATATCTCAGCTGGAATACCAGAAGTCAAGGGCCTGCGTCATCTGAAGTCTTGGTCATTTACTCACATTTCTAGTTGTCTGGTGCTTGATGCTAGGCACAGGCTAAGGGCCTAGCTTCTTCACATGATGGTGACGGGGTTTCAAGAGAAAGAAAGAGAGCTAGGTGAAACCATATTGCATTTTATGACCTAGCGTTAGAAATCAAACAACATCATTTCTCCCACATTCCATTAGTTATAGCAGTTACAAAGGTCATCCAGGTTCAAGGGGAGGAGACATAGACCCCACAGACTCCCTTCTCCTTAATGGGAGAGTGTTGATGTCACATTTATAAGAAAAACATGTGACATGAGTTATTTATTGGTGCTGCTCTCTTTGGAAAACTACCTGTCCTAGCCAGTATTAGGACCTTTGATCTATGTCACCAACATGAACTGCATTAGTAATATATGTTTTGAGTAGTATCTTTGTCTATCTGATGATATGAAAACGGTATTTCACTATTGTTTTAGCTTGTTTTTATACTTAAATATACAAAACATTGTTTTACAATGTTTGCAACATTTACCATTTCTATTTTTTGATGATGTTGTTGTTTAACATAACCTTTATGTTTCTATGAATGTATTCATTTGTTTAATAGTGATTTATAAAACTTCTTCACAGGCTATAAGGAGATAACCCTTGTCAGTTTTGTTGAAAATATTTTTCCCAGATTGCATTATTCATACTTTATTGACTTTTAAATATGTTTTCTATTTTATATACCGTGCTTAGATATACCTTTCTTACCACAGAATTACAGTTTTTTTTTAACTTGTTTGCTTATTTATTCATTTATAAGTTACACTAAAATAAATTCCACATGGATTAAAGACAAGATCTCATGTTTTTTTAGGTTTTTAGGTTTTTAGCTTTTTCTTTGTTGAAGTAGCCAGAATAGCAACAAGTTTTAAAAATAGTAACCAAAGAAAATGGAAGATTCTCATGCTGATTCTGTTCTATTGAATAATCTATGCCTGCTCTATCAGTTGGAAATGTTACATATATCATGTATTAACTCCCATACATACTTGAGTTTCTTTCTGGACTCTTTATCATTGATCATCACTGCAATTCAATATCATATCACTTTAATCATTATAATTTTAAAAATACATTTTAATATCTAGAAAGTTCCCTTTCTCTTTAAATGCCTTGTAATTCATGAAGAGCTGCTCAATACTCTCTTACTCTGCTTCTTCCCTGGTGATCCGATTCAGGCTCATGGCTTTAATCACCTTCCATAATGACAGTTCCCCTGTTTATATTTCCAGTCTAGGCCTCTCCTGTGAACTCCAGATCCAGTTACCCTGTGGGACTCTGCTAGACCTCTTTCTTTCAATAGGTCAGAACTAAGCCCTTAATTTTTTTTCTCCCTATATCTTCTCTTCTCTCAGTCTTTCCCAACCCAATAAAAAGCATTATATCAGCTCTCCAGGTGATATAATGACAGGCAGATTTAATATTGTGACAGTCAATCATTTTATCAATGTAGAAATGTTTGAATTATTTTAACACATCAATTAAAATAGGAAATGTGACCTTTGGGGGACAAGTTAAATCTACACTGAAACTAGAGTGTCAAAATTTAAGCATGATTTAGCATGTGAATAATAGGTGCTATAAAGGTAAGTCAAGGACCCTTGGTCCTATGAAGCATTTTAGGAGATATTTTTGTATTTTGGATTTATAGAATCTATTTATAGAGTGTGTCTTCAGCCTTTTTCTCAAGGCTGTTGTGGTTTCTTGCTAGTTTCTGGGAGCTAAACTGTGTTAATAACTTTGCCCACAAGTAAAAAATGTACTATTTACACTTCCACATTTCTCATAAAGAGGGTTTTTTAAAAATACTTGTACTTTCTATATTTTAAATAATTAAAGTAAATATGTAGTTGTGGTTTGAAAAAGTGAATTATCAAAATACTCCTGAAGAATATACTACCAAGTGAAGATAAATTATAGATTTCATTAAGGAGTAAAGGTTAACATTAAAAATCACACATTAAAATAAGAGTAAGTTATATTTCTCGCTATTGTTAATAGTTTAAAATATAGTAGCTCTAATATAAAATCAGTGGAACCATATAAGATGATTTTGAGAAATATAAACAAAAATGCCACATGTGAAACAAATGATATAGTTGCATACATTATTTGGTGATAGAGAATTATTTTGCATCTGGTGACCATCCTTTTATTATTTGGTAAAAATAGAGTCATGTATAGTAACAAGCTTTACAAATAGTAGTATCCAAAGAAAACAGGAAGGAGTCATACTGATTATCGTCCATTTGTCCTTCCAGATCTATTCTCTGCTCTTTGTCATGGTAATCTGTGCTCCAGCAGGCTAACTTGTATGGACTACATCATCTGAATTCTCTTGCTCTCTTATTTCCCATTGGGTTCATCCAGTGGCTTGTCAACTCTACTGTGATCATCGTTACAAAGCTATTAATACTGAGTTATTACTCTTCTATCCTATCAGTTCAGTTTAAACTTCGTTTGAGTGATTTTTCACAAGCTAGCCACCAAGCAATACTATGATGATAAAAATAAAGACAGAGGAACTGTCCCTCAAGGAGTTTATTCAGCAGTTTATTAACACTTGAAAAAGTTCAACAAGGTTCCATATGACAGAATGCAAAAAAAGAACCGCTAACAGACAGTAAACGTAATTGAAAACAGAGAAGAAAATGATATGAGCTAGCAGGAAAGGCTTTGTTGAGGAGGTGGGAGTTTAACTCGACCTTGGAGGAATATTCTATATGACTCCACCACAAAACGTTTCCTGTTTCATCACACAGATAGTATTTTTTCCCACTTGGATTTCTCTTCGATATTTTAGAGTCATTTATGAACCGCATGAAGTAGTGCCTACACATGACTACCAAATTGGTTTTCTTGCCTGTCCTACCATGTACCAAGGTATGCTTTGAGTGGTTTGCTTTGCTCACCTTTTCTCACCTGTTAGGTGCACACTGTGCCAACACTGTGTCAGCTGCTCAGGAAC
The DNA here is from genome assembly GCF_922984935.1 of Meles meles. Classification (NCBI taxonomy): domain Eukaryota; kingdom Metazoa; phylum Chordata; class Mammalia; order Carnivora; family Mustelidae; genus Meles; species Meles meles. Next base: position 77,363,859 of record NC_060074.1, read on the forward strand.
ATTTATGTGAGGAGAGATTCAGATAACTTCTAGACAATCATATAGGAAGTATTTGCCAAAAGTGACCTCCAAAGACTATGGGACAAATAATGGCCCAGTCTAAAATTTCATTTATACTCTCTCCGTTTCATTTATTATTTCTTCTCAGAAACAACTCCTACTTAAAGACAAAATCAGGTTTAGATTAATTAAGACTATCTTCATGGAACTCAAACTAGTGAGAAATTTCCATAACCTAAGATGACATGATCACTAAAAACAGTGCCCTTACCATTTTTACTTTGTGTCTGGCCACAAAAAGAGATGAAAAGTACATTTACAGCCAGAATTCTCCAACCCAAATATGCTTGTTAAGTTTGTTTATCCAGTCATACCACATGCCACACAGTGGCAAACTATTTAGAGAAGGTTTATTAGACACTTTTCTGTCTAGGAATTTTTTCTTTCTTTTCGATTTTCTGCTTCATGTCATGCTAGGGATGATTTAGTGTGACTACATTAAGTGTTTTCTGAACCGCTGCTATTTCTAAATAGTTCTGATGTCTTTGGGGGCATCCTTTCCTCAAAAACCAGATTTCCTTGAAAGGGATTCTGGTTCAATTAATTAGTTTAGCATACTGAGCATAGAAGCTGATACAAACAATCCCAATTATTATTTTGTCAAACAATGGCCTAGGAACTCAGGCTGAAACAGGAACATGGCACACAGATGGAGGTTTTTTTTTGAAAGTACATTCTGGGGGCGCCTGGGTGGCTCAGTGGGTTAAAGCCTCTGCCTTCGGCTCAGTTCATGATCTCAGGGTCCTGGGATCAAGCCCCGCATCGGGCTCTCCGCTCGGTGGGGAGCCTGCTTCCCTTCCTCTCTCTCTCTGCCTGCCTCTCTGCCTACTTGTGATCTCTGTCAAATAAATAAAATTAAAAAAAAAAAAAAGAAAGTACATTCTGGTGGGGGAGCCCTAAAATCAATAAATAGCCAAATAATTAAAAGAGAATAATCCAGAAAGCAATGATAGGCACATCAGGAATGACTGGGTGACAACTTTTGGGAAGACCATTTTCAGATCTATTTTCTAACAAGGCTAGAAGAGTGTAGTTCATATCAAGAGGTAGCAAATCTCTATCCTGCCCCCTTTTCCTTGTAGAGAATTTAGAAGAGAACAAAAAGGACGAAGAATTAAACATCAAACAAAAAGGACAGAGCAAAGAAAAGGAACAGGCTTGACTGATGACAATAAAATAGCCAGTGAGCTGGACCAGTGGGCAGGAATACCAGGACAAAGTGGTTGGGAGAATATGTGCCCACAGGAAGTGTGGGTCTCTCCAGCTGCCATCACTGTTACAGAGTGTTTGGCCTGTGGAGCTGGAAGTGATCTTTGGTCATGTATTCCAACCCTCCTATCTTACAGATGGAGTGGCTGGCCTCTGAAGAGTCATGAGACTTGCTCTTGTCACGATTGGCGATTTAGAGCCAGAACTGGAAGTTAACCTTCCTGGTATACTTAGTTTGCATCTCTACCAACATTTGCTTTCATCTGGATTCCTTGTAATACGGATACTAAAAAATAGGATTCCTGAGGTAGATAGCACAGGATTTAGGTATTCATAAAATTTGGTATTTTACTAAGTTTATTATGTGGCAAATAATGTGTCTGTGGGTCAGAACATCCTGCAAATTATTAGTGAGTCTGACTCATGGAAATCCTTTTCATGGAGTTACAGAAAAATGCAAGTCCTCTTCCTTTTCCCCCAAAGCATGAACCAAAGCAGCTTGAAAACTTGAAAGGTAAAGGAACTTCTAATCTGTTGCAAGAACGGTACTTAAAAAAGCCCAAACTAGAGACCAAAAAAAAAAAAAAAGATGATTAGTTCCTCATCTGGCCTATAGTTAAATACCATGATATATAATTTTAGCAATCATCTGGGGGACAGCCAATAATGGTGTGTAATTATGGAAATGCTGACATTGCAGAACACAGTGGAAACCAAATCAATTTTCAACATGCATACCAAGACCTAATAAGAAACTTCCGCTGATGATGAGAAAATAATTCAGAAACAGAAAAAAGTGAATGAGAATATGTGAGTAAATGTAGAAAATGACCTGAATTCACCTTACCCTGTCTCTGTGCTCTTTCCACTAGCTCTTTGCTCCCTAATCTGAGGGAGTAACAGCTTCATGGGAATCTTCTCACCAAGTCCTCTGAGCAAAGGTAAGAAGCTGGACGAATGTCTCAAGAACTTTTTAAAACAAACTACTTCTGCTGACATGAGGAAAACATTAATTAATAAGAAAAATATCTAAAATGTATTTTTGAAGTTGTTAAGAGAAGAAAAGGATTAAGTAACAACTTTGTAACTCTCAATTTACCGTGGACCTAGTTAGGGCCTTTCCTAGTTAGGGAAAACTGTTAAATTCCACATGAGGGTTGAACTGAGAGACAGCAGCCGCTTTGGCAACTTTCTGAAACAGAAAAAAGAACAAGAGAGATAGCAAGTTACTTAATGTTTAGGATTGGGAACTGTAGATCTAGATCACACCTCTCAGCTACATTTCTCTTGGCTGCAGAGTCTGCATTCATTAAAAGCCTATAACCCTCTTGTTGTCAGAAGGACTAAGTGATAGTAAACACTTTGTCAGATATGAAGTACCAGGTGTAGCGTCAGCCAAAAGCAGAAACGAGGTACACTTTCTGTTAGAACTAAGACTTAATGGTTCATCTCTATGGAATGGAAGCTTCAGAGAAGAGGAGGAAAAACAGAGCTACATAGGAGCACACGTAAATGGAATCCCCTGACATTGTTTCCCACTCTTGCTCATGGCATTCTTCATCTATTATTGGTTATCTAATGCTGCTTAACAAATTACCCCAAAATTTAGCATCTGAAAACAACAATAAACATGTATTACCTCGCACAATTTCTGTGGGTCAGAAATTAGGGTCTCAGCTGAGGTAGTTCTGGCCCCTCATGCCTTATGAAGCTGCAGTCCAAGATGTCGGCTCACTCTCAAGGCTGTAAACAGGAGGTTAGCATTCCTTGCTGGCTGTGAGCAGGGGGCCTCAGTTATTTGGCACCTGGGACTCTTCATAGGGTTGTTCTTCATGGCATGGAAGTTGATTTCTTTCAGATGGATGACTAGAGTGACTTTTGTGCTAGCCTTGGTAGTCACACTCTTTTATTTCCACCATAGTCTGTCGGTTAAATGAGCCTGTAGGTTATGTGTCGGTACTATCCAGTGTGGGAGGGGATTATTCAAGGGCCTGAATCCCAGGAGTTACGACCCATGAAGCTATCTTGGAGACTAACTACCACATTCATTATATACCAACATCAGAACTTTTGCCTTTCCCATATAAACTTCTAAAATTTATTCGTCTTAAGCAGTCATATCTACGAAATCATAGGTTTGATGTGGTCTTTATATTAATTATCATGTGATAATTTACAAAAAAATACATAACTATTAAAATGTATATTTTTTCTTGTACCTCCTAATAGTAACTCAAGCATAACCAGGGTTATAAGTACTACCCTTAGGAAAACACTATGAGCCACAATCTCGAGCTGGTCTTACTTGAAGGAGATCTTTGTAAGTCTAGTATAAGTCAGGAGGCATTTGTTTCATGTGCCACCCTCACTTACACTAAATGCCCTAGAAGTCTAAGATAATAGTCCCCAAGGGTCGACTACAAGGCTACAACAAAGTCCATTTGCTATAGTGGTTATAACTGTCACTTGCCAGCTATCTTTTGTAATTACCTAAAACAGAAACAGTTTAAAGAACTGAACCATAAGGGTAAAGCAGATTGTTCTCAGGACATAAAACTAAACTCACCTTATTATGTATTGTTATACTGCTGTCCACTCTCATTACCAAAGGCCATAAAGCAATTTTAACTGTTCCCCGGAATGTCACCAGCAATAAGCGTTCTTGCTTTACTGTTCTATTGAGCTGAATGTAATAGTTATATTTTAGAGCTCTTACAGCTGGGAAATCTAGAAATGGCTTCCGCTCCTTGTGAATTCATTAAAATATTTGGTTTGAGTAACCTTGGTGTTACCTTAAGTACGGTTGGGGAAATCATGTCATAATCACTGAATTTTATTAGCCACCAGCCCTTTTTAATCATAAAATGCAATGTTCTGAAACCGAGAGCCTGTTCTGTCCCATGCTGATGACTTTATCTCTTCTCTTGGCGGTATGTCGATGAGCCCCCATTATGCTTTCCTGAGGGTGCTGTATGTGCTAGCGTCCTTCATGGCCAAAGGTGACAGTATGGACAATGTAAAGTGTGGCTGGTGGAAAGGATCTCTATGCTGAGTACACACACCATCTCCCATACTTAAGCCTATAAGCCTGGGACCATTTCCAGGGTCAGGATTCTGTGTTTTTATCTTACATGTATCAGCCTTACATTTTTACTTTATTGAGGAGAAATTAATCTCTTTTACTTTAATTCTAAACTCTTATCTGAATGAATATACCTATTATAGTATTAGGGCTTTTTCCCACTGTTCTCTTTCATAAAAAGGGGGGCATCGTGGAGAACTGCAAGGCAATATATACACCCACCATGCGGATGCAATTATTTTCCAGAGTCTTTCCTTTTCCTTCATCAGTTCCCTTTTATTAGGAAATATAATTTCCAAGGATAAATGTTTTACAGCCTAAAACTACCTATGCCCAGCTTCTGTTTCCTTAAGACTAGAGAGAGAAAGATCAGCCTGGATTATTCTGGAGACAATTAATACCTGGTCTTTGTTATGCTCTATGTCACTTGGGCATTTTTTAAGGCAATGTATGCAGTTATTATTTTCCTTTTCCTTTTTAATCAGGTAGGAAGTACAGTGTGTCTTTATCATCAAACCATCATTTTAATGAAAGCTAAATTAAATAAAAGAGACATAAAGCTATAAAGGACCGCTGTGCAGGTATCTAAGAAAAAGAGTCCCAGTAGCTCTGGGGCTAAAAGTGGATCTGAAGGTCGTGCTCGGGATTGTCCCTTCAGTCTCCCAAATACCTTGTGTTTTCCATCATCCTTGTTTCTGTCTTTGCTTCTTAACTCTCAAGCAGGTTCTTCTGCTTGCCACTGGTCCCTAACCCCTTACACTACATGGCTGTTTCAATGTCAGCAATCATGTCACGAATATCTCTGTGTGTCACCATTCAGAGAAAAAGAAAAAAATCTGAATATTATTCATACCTTTTCTGTGTAGATTCTAAGGAAGATGATATTAATGATATGATAATGTCTTGTCTACTGAATAGGATGAGGCATATGGAAATGCAAAATTACACATGGAGAGAGATTTTCAATTGTACTAGGAAAGAAAAGGGTCAGTTAAAAATGAATTATATTTGTAGCCAGTAAGAAACTTAGTAAGTTTTTCAGAAGGACATACATGTTTCATCATGACTTTTGTCAAGTTTTGTTGTGTATTGCCTAATGGAATTCTCTTTTTTGTTTTCCCATCATGTCTTTTGTAATATGTATTTTTGCTACCCTTTCTATGGTTCAGATTGCATTCTGGGGATTGTGATTAAGGGTTAAGTCAAGGTGAGTAAAGTTGACAGCAGAGAGACTCCACTCAGTGATGCAGTTGTATCTGTGGGACAACAGTGGGACCCAGACTCCTTGGCTTCCTAGCTCACTGTTCCATGATTTAGCACACATCTACTGTCCTAGTTTCTTCTGTTTCTCAGAAGTCATCCTTACATCCTTACATATGCAAAGCCCAGCTAGGATGAACTGGTTTGTAGATTCCCCTTGTGTTTTCATATTCTCTGACTTTGTTCCTGTTGTTCCACCTCTTCAGCAGAATTCCCTTGCATCAACTTCAACAGCTACTCCATGTTAAGACCAAACCAAACGCTACTTTCTCCAGCAAAATTAGCCTTGCCTTCCCAAGCCTTAACAGCACTTGGTTTTGCCTCATCTGCCCTACCAGACTGCAAGGAACATCTTTTTCGCCTCTCAAATTCCCCACATGTGAAGTCAAGGACAGTGCATGCCACATACGAGCATTCAATAAATGTTTCCTGAATTGAATAAAAAGGTCAGTAACTCAATTCACTGTGCGGTTTTCATACAGTGTTTTTTTTTAATTATTCTATTTTATTTTTTTGCATATGGTGTGTTCTATCCAGATTTTTATAGCATAATACTATCAAGCAGTAGGCTAAAACATGTGCACTTAAGTAAATGCATTTCCATGATGAAGATATGTTGGCCTCTTGATGATAAAACAATAAGCCTTCAACTACCTTCTGCAGTATGTCCTGGAGATAAATGGGACCATGAACATGCAAATACTTGGGAAGTGAAAGCATGCTATTATAAGTAAAAGATATTATTTATTTCTGTAGCTATTATATAGAATAATATAGGATCCCTATCACTCAAATGGCTCTCTGTACTGTGGGTAATTATGATAGTTTTGGTTAATCTGAACCCTCCAAGTCAGTACTACTCAGATTGTGAACTCTGGACCAATGCCAATCCATGAACAGAAACATTGGGAGTAAGCATTTAAAAACTTATAGCAATTTGATAGAATAGAATAACTACTGACTTTAATAATAAAAATGTGGCTTGTATATATACACCTTTGCTTTATTATTTTCATTTTACCAGTAATTCACTTCTACTGTTACATAATAGAATTGATCACCAATTGAAAACAAAAACAAAACATCAGAAAATCTACATCTTCAGTGTAGACAGTTTAAGAAGCACTGCTCTAAGTCATTCTCCCAGAACAAAGATACCGACTTTGTGTACATGGAAGTTTTGGGAAAAAAGATGAAGATAAATTTAAATATTATAAAATACTAGTATCAATAAAATACAGTAAAAGTTGATATTAAAAAATACAATGAATGATAATGAGAAAAATATCTGAAATATGACAGTTCTGATTCATAGTATTGCTTTGATCAAAGTCTTTCTAAAACCTTTTTATCCCACTTTTACAACCCTGTATGCAAACTTTCCTTTCCAGTGTATGGGCTTACATTCTGAAACTTTCAGAGAAAATAACATTCTTTCCTGTTGTTTAAAAAAAATTGAGGGATTGTGTTTGGTTAAAAAAACTTCTATGCACCCATTTAATTAACATTAACAGTAATTCCTCAGTTATCTGTAAGTCTTCCCTATGAAAAATTCCTTCACGAAGTCAATACAGTCAATGTTATCTTTATTATTTTTTTATTATGTTAAAAGTCAGTGTTTAAAATACAACTGAATTTTGGCAATCTGTTATGTTCTCACCAATTTGACACTGACTTTTTAATGGAAAGTCTTAACATAAGTCAGGACAGTCTTTTTTTTTTTTTAATTTTATTTATTTATTTGACAGAGAGAGAGAAAAAGAGCGAGTGGGGGAAAGAGAGAAAGCACTTGCAGGAGGAGGGGTAGAGGGAGAAGAAGTCTCCCCATGGAGCAGGGAGCCCAAAGGGGAACTCCATCCCAAGACCCTGGGATTATGACCTGAGCCGAAGGCTTAACTGACTGAGCCACCCAGGCGCCGGAGTCAGGACAGTATTTTGAGCAAACAGTATCTGGTTCCTTTTGTCAGAGCATCTTGTTTTTCCAGATTACTGAGACAATACATTCCACAGGGGTTTAGAAAATGTTCTACAGATTTTTCATTCTATAGAAACTAATATTTACCAGTGCCTTAAAACTTAATATTCATGAATCAGATTGCAGATTTTGATTTTAGGAATCTTGGAATCATTATTTAGTTTCAGTCACAAAATCAGAGGGTAGGAACTGCATAAGATGTCAGGTTTTATGTTGAGCCTTATGGAGTGGAATCACTCAGAAGCCATGCTTTTTTTTTTTAAGATTTTGTTTATTTATTTGACAGAGATCACAAGTAGGCAGAGAGGCAGGCAGAGAGAGGGGGGAAGCAGGCTCCCCACTGAGCAGAGAGTCCAGTGTGGGGCTCAATCCCAGGACCCCGAGATCATGACCTAAGCCGAGGCTTAACCCACTGAGCCACCCAGGTGCCCCCTCAGAAGCCATTCTTAATGCTTATGAGGCAGAGTCCTTGACAGTACATCAATCTAGGAAAAAAATAGGAGGGGTTGTTGATCCATTTATATGTAATTTTAACTTTCCTATATTTCATTTCAGTTTTCTTTCCTGCCCCTACTAGGCAAATCTGGCCCCAGATGCTCAGATCCTATGTGAACTGAAATTAGTAACCTCAGCAAGGCTTGCATTATGGTCCCCTGGGGTATATACTCCATTTCTGCCCTTTTCTTCCTACTTTCAGACTCAGATTTATCTTGACTCATTTTGCAACATGGACTATATTTCTTCAGCTTAAAAAAAAAAAAAGGAATTGGAATGCTTTATGAAGATGATGATATTCCAATAAAATCAGTTTCTTGCTAACCAAATTGCTTCCTATAATACATTGATCTGTTCTAAATGATGTGTATTTAAAAATCACCTTTTATATAACTATTTGTGAGGTGAGAAGAGTAAAGAAAGCCTGGGTTAGTCAGGAGAAGTTCTAAAAGCTTTGCTGATTTTTAAAGTTCTTTAGTTCAGTAAGCAGAGTTAAATCCAAGGATAAAGATTTTGAAAAGAACGGGATGGCATGTTGATTTTTTACCTTATCTTTGCCTCTTGATCTTGCTATCTTAGGAATCCTTGATAACTTTTTCTTGAATGTCTTTCTAGTCTGACTTTGCTCCAGACTTTGATCCTAAAGCACACCATCTCCTTAATGAGCTTCCTTCAACCATGAGTTCAGCTGCCGCTGTTTCAGAACACTCTCTCCACCTACACACCTTTAGCCTTTGGGGACATTTCTAGACACTCCCACCCAGGAGGCCATCCCTCACAGCCCTCCATTTTCCTGCCTCTACCCTTCCTCCCACTGGCAGACCCACTCTTCTAATACTAGATTTTTCTCTTTGCCTGCTGTTTAGGTGTGATATCTTTGATCTTCCTTTATCTCCCCATTCATACAGAAAATTCAGCCTCCCTAATCACATAGTATCTAACTCCACTTCCACTATTAACCTGTTCCCATTTTCTTTCAAATTCATCTATACTCCCAAACCTAGTTCTGGTTTCAAATGCCTGGGCAGGAAATCTAGACACCTTGAAATATTATCAGCCATGCTGATAATAAAAACAAGAGCCTAAGAATTTTATGATTTCAACAATGGCCAACCCTTCTTTGGTTCATCCTTCACTTTTCTATGGTCCTTGGTTAAACTGTGAGTCATGTTTTGCTGAATGTAGTTGTATTAATGACGTTGCTTTACCTACACTTGACCATGTCCTGGAACTTAATCCTGGAAACTCTTGCTCCAGCGGAAGCAAGCAGAAACAGTCAAGCCTGATGTGTCTTATGGCTTATTGACAAAAGTACTTGACAAATACTTCCACCAAATCTGCTTATCTACCTTTGGCTTTTAGAAGAGGTACCAATTTAAACCTACGCTATTATGCTATTATGCTACTATGCATTATGCTAAATGAAATAAGTCAGACAGGGAAAGACAAATACTATGTGACCTCACTTATATGGATCTAAAAAAGAACAAGAATGAGAATAAGCTTGTAGATACAGAGAACAGATGGGTAATTTCCAGAAGCTCGGCGTTGGGGGTGGGCAAATGGGCGAAGGAGTCAAAAGGTACAAACTTCTAGTGGTAACATAAGTCATGGAGATGTAATGCACAGTGTGGTGACTCTAGTTAATACTACTGTACTGAATGTTTGAAAAGTGTCTAAGAAAATAAATCTTAAAAATTATCACAAGAAAAAATTTCTGTGCGGATGGTGATGGATGTTAACTAGACTTATTGTGGTGACAATTTCACAATATACACATGTATCAAATCATTATGTTGTACACCTGAAACTAATATAATGTATGTCAATTGTGCCTCAATAAAAAATAATACAGTAAAATTTTTAAAAAGTACCAATTCAGAAACCTGAAACACTATTTCCCACTGTGCTTAGCACTTTCTGCCCTCTGAGTCTGATGTCTGTCCCCTGTCGCCTGTTGGCCTTCTACGTGAGTATTCCGTTTGGCACCAGCAGCAGCTGCTCCCTATGGCAAAGCAGCTGTGAGAGCTGATCAGCCAGGATTTTTCACTTGAATCAGTTTAAACTGAGCACGCAAAGATGTGGCAGACACAACTAGACACGTTTTCTAGCCATTTCTTTCAAATTTACCGTCTTAGCCTTATGCTTGGAGCAGCATGTTTGGTCTGTGCCTTGGGTATTAGGAAGAATACCAAAAGCCTCCTGTCACTAATAACACCCTTTTCCACATTAACCCTTCAAATCTCAATGAATTTTTTTGAGAACGGTTAGAGCTGACTTCCCTAGGGTCTGGCTTCTCTCTCCATGGGTGACACTATAACACACTTTATCTTTTTTGAAGTGAGCAGTCTGTCAGTTTCAACACATCATTTCTCTTTTCCTCCCATATTTACATCTGTAGCCAAAACTGATTCTTTTCACTTACCAGTAGCTCTTAAAAGAGTTAGGCCCTTTATCTATCTAGATCCACTTATCTAGCTATCTATCTATTTAATATAGCCACTGCCTTATCATCTGTTTTAAATGATTCTGCTCACCCTGAGCCTGACCATTTGACTCCTCTTTCCTTCAACTTTGCTCTCTCCTGCTTGCTTTCACCAGGCTGTCCAAGACTATCTTGCTTTGCTGTTCCCTCCCTTTTCTGTCTGTCCCTGTGCTCCCAGGTTAACATAATCCTATTTGAGCCTCTCATTTTATTAACACTATCCTGTGTGAGTCTTGCTTTTGATTGGTTCTGTCTCAGAGATGCTTGTCTTTTCAGATCACCCATACAGATCACCTATATAGATCTTCTATATACAAATCACAAGTGTCAAACAGGAAGGAACTGGCCTGTCCACCAGTGTCATCTTGGCAAGTGTACCTGGGGAAGCCCCTTGAGTGGGATCCCAAGGGTCTCTGATACCTGTGTTTAGGTGTGCTTCATAGTGTGGGCTGTATTCTAAGTGCTACGCACATATGCACTCATTGAATCCTTAGAGAGCTAAGAGGTATGGAGCATTATCATTCCCATTCACAGGTTAAGAAATTGAGACACAACTCGTTGGAAAGAAAACAGTCTTGAAGCAGGCAGTTGAGCTCCAGAGCCCATGCTCTTAACCACTGAGCCATAAAACAGTTGTTTTTTTTTTAAGATATTATTTATTTATTTGACAGAGAGAGATCAGAAGTAGCCAGAGATCAGGGGGGAAGCAGGCTTCCCACTGAGCAGAGAACCCAATGCAGGGCTCGATCCCAGGACCCTGAGATCATGACCTGAAGGCAGAGGCTTAACCCACTCAGCCACCCAAACGCCCCAAAACAGGGTTTCAACATCCAATATTTCTGCTTTCTATTGGTTCTCCAGGTCCCATGAGTTTCTTCTGTAGTCCCAGGCTTCTTATTCGACCACATTCTGACAAGCCAGGGGAAAAGAAAGATTCTTTCTGGAACTCATGAAATCTTATGACTTCCTCTTTACTCATCACACTTTCATTTCTTTGTACAAATTGAACTTGTTTCCTTTCTTCCATGGCTTTCCTCCAGATTCTAGCCTCCAGTTCACTTGACCAAATATAGACATTTGCACTCCTCTTACTGATGGTTCTGGTCATGAGGTGCAGCTTCAGAGGGTACACGGGCTCCAAGGATGTTCACAGCCCTCTTTTGAGCTCCCAACACTTGAGAGTCTAGAATGAAGTTCCTGACTTTCCTCTTCGAGTTATCTGTTGACCATTACACAGTTTGGATCATTTTAAAGCACAGAGGACTGTTTGTAAGCCTTTACCTTCTCAACCTGGCTGAAATTGAAGCACATGATGAGGCAGCCTCTGACCAAGAGCAACCGGAATGGTGGCAAAAAAAGGAGCTCTGCAAATGGCAGGAATTTCAGCATTTTAAATGACTGGCTAAAATGTTTGATTTTCAGAAAGTGAGCATTGAAACTTGATAGTCCAATAGCCAAATGTTGTGTAAAAGTTTAGTGGCATGTACTGAAAAGCCTGATATCAAGCTACATGACTTCTCATAAAAGGGCAAGGTTCCTCTTTTCTACTTTTTTGTTTTTATAATGACTAGGGTGGACTCAGTTGATGATATTGAGGCGTTAGCCTTGATTCCTCTTTTTTTTTTTTCTCCCTTTTCCTCCTCCCTCCAGCCCATCAACTTAAAAACTTCTTTATCTGGCTTACAGAACCCACTATGTCCTGGCCTCTTGGATCTTCCTCTGTTACCACACACTGTACCCACACTAGCCTGTTCTCTGTGCTGTGACCTTCTCAAGTCATTTTGGTACAACCCTCTCTTTTCTGCCTGCTGCAGAGACTTTGGTAAGACCAGTCAGTGATCTTGACCTATGTCCCCTCAAATCATGGAACACAGACTCGCACCTAGAAATGTCTAAAAGTAAAAGAGCAGCTGCTCTAACAGACAAGCAGGAAGAAGAGGCTGAGTCCCTGAGTCAGAAATGGTCTGGACTCCCAGAATTTATTATGACAAAGGACATGAGTGCTTCCTCTTGACCAGATGATGATGACAGGAGAAATCCCCAACATGGAGCCCTTTTAAGTCCCACCCAGAGGCCTATATATAGGAGAAAAGTGATTTTTATTTTAGTATCAAACTACAATAATTTTGTTGCTAGAAGTTTCAGATCACTTCACATCAGCCTTTAAAAATTAAACTCCATCTTTAACAACAATGGTTAAACCCTAAAAAATAGTTCCAGTTACTTCCATGTAGACACCAGACTTGGATCTTCCCCTAGACCCATGTATCATCAATTCAGTCAAGAAATAGTTATTGAACCATGTCTATGAGATAGCAGATCATATTCAGCTCCTAAGAAACAGAGCTTGGAACAACCCCAAGTTCCTGCTTTCACCCACACTAAGCTCTTTTTTTTTTTTTTAAAGATTTATTTATTTGACAGATAGAGACCACAAGTAGGCAGAGAGGCAGGCAGAGAGAGAGAGAGGAGGAAGCAGCTACCCGCTAAGCAGAGAGCCCGATGCGGGGCTCGATCCCAGGACCCTGGGAACATGACCTGAGCTGAAGGCAGAGGCTTTAACCCGCTGAGCCACCCAGGCACCCCACTAAGCTCTTTTTTGACAGTGATAGCCTCTGTGGTAATAATTAAGACACTTGATAGTAGTTTTCCAGATTTGCCTGATAATGACTCACCCAGGTGACTTTTTTTTTTCTTCTTTCTTTCTTTATTTGACAGACAGAGATCACAAGTAGGCAGAGAGGCAGGCAGAAAGAGAGGGGGAAGCAGGCTCCTTGCTGAGCAGAGAGCCTGATGCGGGGCTCAATCCCAGGACCCTGAGATCATGACCTGAGTCGAGGGCAGAGGCTTAACCCACTGAGCCCTCACCCAGGTGACTTATTAAAAATACAGATTCCTGAGTTTGTCCCCTGGAATTGCTGATTGATGACATCCTGGGTGAGTCCTACAAATCCATTATTTTACACATGGCCCAGGATTGTCTTATCAGACAATTGTAGGAAGCATTGGATAGAGAATCCCAGAGTTGGGGTGGCCCGCCAGAGCTTACTGAGGAGGTGGTGTTTGAGTTGAGGCCCAAATGAGGAGAAAGTATGGGGAGGTGAAGTCCGAGCAGAGGGAGCAGCAAAGGCAAAGGTCCCGAGCACACTATGAGGTTGCTGCCTTTCAGGAGCAGAGCAAGCCAATAAAATCGCAGATTCATCAATTAGAGGAAAAATTGGCCAAATGAGGTTAGACAGGAAGGCAGGAGCTATGTCAAGGAGTTTGAACGTTTTCTAAACTCGGGGAGCAGCTGTTGGATAATTTTAAGAAGAGGAATGACAGTCTGATAGACATTTCAAAAGATGTATTCGAAAACACTCTGCATCAGAATGGGACTTGAGAATGTGCTTCAGAATCACCTGGAATGATTTCTTTAAAATGAAGTTTCCTAATCTCTATCCCAGATCCTGAACTACGGCCCAGACATCTCTACTTTGAATAAGCATGCCAGGCCTGAAAATTACAGCCTCTGACTAGAACCCCCACAAGGCCCTGACTCTATTTTAATAATACAGTGGCTAGTGTTGAAGTAGTGGGAATAGTACTTAATTCCTGATGACCTTGTGAAATGTTTTTAGTGAATATATAAATGAATAACCAAATCTTTGATATTTAAAATGTAACTGCAGTTGCCTGGGTGGCTCAGTGGGTTGTTTCTGCCTTTGGTCAAGTCATGATCACAGAGTCCTGAGATCTAGCCCTGCATTGGACTCTGCTCAGGGGGAAATCTGCTTCTCCCTCTCCCTACACCTCCCTGCTACTCCTGCTTGAGCACTTTCTCTCTCTCTCTCAAATAAATAAATAAAATCTTTTTCAAAAATAATTAATTAACACGTAACTGGCTTTTTTAAAAAGTCAGGAATTTTATAAACTAATTGTCATAATAAGTAAGATTACTAGCAGTTCTTACATATTTCAAATATTCCCTAAACAAACAAACAAAAAAAACAGGCCAGAGTTTTGATCATTTTCATTAATATATGAAAATAGCAATCTGGCTTTAATTTAACTAAATCTGGTTAGAAAGTATATCATCAGATAAGATTATTGATGAGTTACAGAAGACTATTGATTATTACAGATTATGAAAGGTACAAAGCAATAATCATGCTTGATGAGTTTTCTTTGCTTAATAGTCAAGAGTTTGGTCATATGTATAGCATCTATGATCTGTAATGGTTGAGGAAGAAAAACATATATGAAATCAACACAAAACCCCAAGTTGGACTATCAGAGTTTTTTTTCTAAATTTACCCCATATACATAGACATGGAGAGTTTTTACATTTATATATAGTATAGTATATTGGTGATTGCAAGTGCCCCTTTTTTTCCTTAGGATCAGAGAAATGCTATGAAATACAGTAGCAGTCTATACAACTTCAAATAAAATACAGATAATCAAATGTTTACTAAGATATGCTCTGGATTAAAAGGACAGTACAAATCGGAGTGGTGTATGAAAAGCAGTGTGATTTATAATTAAAAACTGCTAAAACTTATTCTTGGGAGTAGCATAGACTGGTTCATAAAAAATATTTCCAGTGTAAATATACATCATTTTCACAGGTAGTATACAAATATTGAATATAACTAGATCAGTTACATGCCTGCTCCAGACTGGGCAAATGCTACAGAGATTAACACACAGTGGACCTTCAATAAGTGTTCATGAATGACTGAATAGTTGTCACAGTTGATATAAATCATGAAGTTAATGTGACCAAGTTCATATTCATTCAACTGAACATATCTGTTTTCTTGGCATCAGGAGACACTATTTCTTTATTTCTAACCAGAAACCTACTGTATCCTTTTTCCATCACCTAATTTACTCATTGGTTACAAAAGACACTGGGCAAGAAAAATGGATCTGTCACAACTTTTCAACAAATATTAATAGTGTTATATACCAAGACCAGAATAAGTATATATAAGTATATATATGTATATCCAGATCTAGGTTATATAAATACACATATGCACATGTATGTGTGTGTATATATATACACACATAGACATAATGCCATATGTATAAATCTGTGTATGTCTATAAATTGAAATATATGAATCTATATTTTATAATCACATATATAATATATATTATTAATAATAACCTGCTATTATTTCAAAAGGGAAAAATTACAGCCCATTATCATAGGCCTGATACATATTACTGGATTTTGAATGTGTGTTCCAAAGAGATTGCACTGAAGAGCTAAATATATTTAAAGCTAATAAAAATAAAAGGTCTTTTGAAAAAAAATTATGTTGAAGCTCTTTATACAACCACTTTTTTCCACTTTCTGTCAAAGCTTATATGCTTCCAAGGGAGTACAGTAATTTGTGCATTTTCTATTTTTAAATCATTCATTGTTCTACTTAAATATTATGAGTGTATGCCAATTCCTAAAAGAGTCATGCAGAGATAGTAGGTGCAATTGTGTTGTACTCAAAATAAATTCACGGTTAAAGCAAATATTTAACAACTGTCAAATACTGGATTGCATGTAGAAAAACTAATCCTGGGCGCCTGGGTGGCTCAGTGGGTTAAGCCGCTGCCTTCGGCTCAGGTCATGATCTCAGGGTCCTGGGATCGAGTCCCGCATCGGGCTCTCTGCTCAGCAGCGAGCCTGCTTCCCTCTCTCTCTCTCTGCCTGCCTCTCTGTCTACTTGTGATCTCTCTCTGTCAAATAAATAAATAAAATCTTTAAAAAAAAAAAAGAAAAACTAATCCTGTATAGCTCTGGTAAATTAAAACTTCAAACCAAACCTTCCTTCTGTGCTTTATAATTAGAAAACCAAATGAGGAACTTTTCTGAGAAGCCTGGTTTAAGAAACCCACCTGTTTTCTTTTTTGGGAAAAAAAAAGCACAAAAAACTATATTTCTGAAGTTAATATGTTTAAGTAAAAGATTTAATTGACCCAGAAAACTGGAATTGAATTGTACAGTAAAGAATGACCCTCTCACATTTAAATATTACCATGTATATTTGTGACATAATGTAATTTGATAAATGGCTTATGAGGCATTAATTATAAATTAAATGCGTTAAAAAAGATTCAAGCTCAGGTAATTCAAAGGAGACATCACCTGAGGAATGGCAGCCATCTTGTGGATAATCCTGTAAGCCTCATGTCCAGTGACCTTTCCATTTTCTCCACATCAGCCACCCTGGCTTCATCCAGGACCTTGTCAGTTTTTGGAAGAGCTATACTAAAATATTAAAATTGGGCATTCAGTTCTCTGATCACCAGCCCTACCTGATTAGCACCCCCACATCTGTCTTCAGTCTTTCAGGGACATTTAGTCTACTGACTCCTCTCTTCTCTTTTGCTGCCTTGCTTATCCATATAAATTCCATGCTTCGTTATTTCAAATACTTGCTTCCTAAGTCCTCAGCCCTCTTCTCCTGTTGTCTTTCAGTCTGAGTACTTAGAAAAACCCCACTTGGCTGATCTAATTCTTCATCTTTTCTGAAAGAATACCCATGTTACTCAGTACCACTGGAGGAACTTCGTACATACTTGCAGATTGGTGCTAGCCGAAATTTTCAAATGCAACTGTATTCTCAAGAGTTCTGACAAACCCCCCTTACCCTTTTTTCAAAATACTTACAACTTCTCTTTTCTTCTTAAATCTCTAATCTCATCACTTACTCTCACTTTCATCAGGTGACATTACTTTCGGCTTCATGAGGAAAAGAGAAGCCATCAGAGTAGAATAGCTTCAATCTCCCATTCTGATTATAGACTTCCCACATATCAGCCATCATTTCCTCCTTTCCTCCTATGATGATGGAAAGGAGCCTCTTTTATTGACGACAAGCCTTTCTATTAAGGGGTCCTATTTCCTCTCACCCTCTTCCTTCCCCCCCCCATATCCTTAAAATCATTTTCTATACCAGCCTATTTTCGCAAATAATGAAATGATTATTTCAAGTCTTTCCAACATAAAAAGAAAAATGTGTAAAACCTCTCCATATCTTTCTCTGTGGCCCCTACCCCTTCTCTGCTTCCTTTGATAGCTAACCTTTTAGAAAGAATACTCTACCTGCCCTTTCCTCTTCCTCACCTCCCACTTACTCTTTGATCCACCTGTAATCTGGCTTCTGCCTTCACCACACACCCTTGAGAGGACTCTCACCAAAGTCACAAATGACCCTTGTGTCAGTCAAGATTCCAGTAGAAAAGAGATGGCATATTGGAGTTGGAATAATTTGGAGAGAATGTCATAAAGAGAAATAAAGGCCTTTGCGAGAGCATAGTGAACCCTCAAGAGATGGCACAATATTCCAGAGCTAACAATGCAGGAAGCTCTTGCCCACCGTAGCCCAAAAGGGATAAACAGAGCCACCTGCCTGACAAGAGCTTTGACCTTCAGTCAAGGAATGCATAGCCTGCAGCTAATCCACAAAGCAGCAGCTGAGGGGTAATATCCCCATTCACTCTCCTCCCTTCCTCCTTCTCATCCCCTGCCAGTGCTCACTATTGGTCTAACTCAAACAGAAGATAGAATGCATAGAGTTCATTGAGGCCATTCATACGTCAAACTTCAGGGTGCAAAACACACTGAAGAGGGATAGAGGCAAAGAAAATGTGACCAGCACAACCTTATTGCTAAATCCATCGTGCAACTCTCCGTCTTTGTCTTACTTAGGCTCTTAGTAGTACTTAAAAATGCTGGCCTTTTCTTGAAACTCCTTTTTTCATGATGCTTCCATGCCACTGCAGTCTTCTACCTCATCTCTTTATCCTACACCTTTTTTTTTTTAAATGCTGGTTCTCTTCAGGCCTATGACTCTTCAAAGGCTGTTTTTCTTTCATTGTCCCTCAGTGGATTCCTCTGTTTTTAGTGCTTCAGTCACCATCTGTAGTTTCAGATGGTTTCTCAAGAATACATTTTGAGCCTAGATCTTTGCTCTAAGCTTTCAGGCCTGCTTCCTCATCTGTATATAGTGGATCTTCAGTAAGAAGACTCATAGATACATCAATATCAACTTGTCAAAAATTAAACCATCATATCTAACCTCAAATCCATTCCATTTTGTTTCTTATTTTATTACATGTATGTTCTGAGTATGCCATTGACCAGCTGTTCCCTGTCTCTTTCCCTCTCCTCAGTCCTCCCTATTCCCTGATACACAGAAATATTGAAATTAGGCCAATTAGAAATCCTACAAGGGCCTCTAGGTGTTCAAGTGAAAGGAAGAGTTACATGTCTTTCACTTCATCAAACTAGTTAAGCTTAGTGAGGAAGGCGTGTTGAAAGGTGAGATGGGCCAAAAGGTAAGCCTCTTACACCAACAGCTAAGTTGTGAATGCAAAGGAAACATTCTTAAAGGAAATGAAACGTACTACTCTAAGGTACACACAAATAAGAGAGCTAAATTTAGTGGTCTGGATAGAAGATCAAACCAGCCACAACATTCCCTTGAGCTGAGGCCTAATTCAGAGTAAGGCCCTAACTCTCTTCAGTACTCTAAAGGCTGATAAGGAATCTTCAGAACAGAGATTGGAAGCTTGCAGAGGCTGGTTAATGAGGTTTAAGAAAAGAAGCCATCTCTACAAAAAAGCACAAGGGGAAGCAGCAAGTGCTGATGTAGAAGCTGTAGCAAGTTCTCCAGAAGGTCCATTCATGAAGGTGGCTACACTTACACAGCAGATGTTCAATGTAGATAAAACAGCCTTCTATTGGAAGAAG
The DNA here is from genome assembly GCF_922984935.1 of Meles meles. Classification (NCBI taxonomy): domain Eukaryota; kingdom Metazoa; phylum Chordata; class Mammalia; order Carnivora; family Mustelidae; genus Meles; species Meles meles. Next base: position 77,383,171 of record NC_060074.1, read on the forward strand.
ATACCATCTGGGATTTTCATAGCCAGAGAGGAGAGGTCAATGCTTTGGCTTCAAAGCTTCAAAGGACAGGTTGGCTCTCTTGTTAAGGACTAACATATCTGGTTACTGTGAGTCGAAACGTGTGCTCATTGGTCATCCCGCAGATCTTCAGGACCTTAAGAATTATGCTAAATATACTCTGTCTGAACACTGTAAATGAAACAACAAAGCCTGGTTAACAACACATCTGTTTAAAACAGGATTTACAAAATATTTTAAGCTCACTGTTTAGACCTACTTCTCAGAAAAAAAAAGATTCCTTTCAAACTACCACTGCTCACTGACAATGCATCTGGTTACCTAAGAGCTCTGATGGAGATGTACAATGAAATTAATGTTGTTTCCATGCGTGCTAACTCAACATCCTTGCTGTAGCCCATGAATCAAGGAGTCATTTTGACCTTCAAGTTGTATGACTAAGAATTATATTTTGTGATTTTGTAAGGTTATACAAAATAATGCCACAGATAGTGATTCTTCTGATGAGTCTGTACAAAGTGAACTGAAAACCTTCTGGAAAGGATTCACCATTCTGGATGCCATTAAAAACAATCATGGTTTATGAGAAGAGGTCAAAATATCAGTATTAACAGGACTTTGGAAGAAGTTGATTCCAACCCTCATGGATGACTTAGAGAGATTCAACACTTCACAGGATAAGGTAATTGCAGATGTGGTGTACGTAGCAAGAGAACCAGAATTAGAAGTGGAGCCTGAAGATGTGAATGAATTGTTGCAAACTCATGATAAAATGTTAATGGATGAGGAGTTGCTTCTTATGGATGTGTAAAGAGTGATTTCCTAGATGGACTCTACTGGTGAAGATGCTTTGAAGATTGTTGAAATAACAACAAAGGATTTAGAATATTATATAAATGTAGTTGATAAAGCAGTAGCAGTGTTTGAGAGGATTGACTCCAATTTTGAAAGAAGCTGGGTACAATGTTATCAAACAGCATCACATGCTACAGAGAAATTGTTTGTGAAAGGAAGAGTCCATTGATGGAACAAACGTTATTGTTGTCTTATTTTAAGAAACTGTCACAGCTGCCTTCAGCAACCCACCACCCCAATCAGTCAGCAACTATCAACATTGAGGCAGGACCCTCTACTAGCAAAAAGATAACTCTTTGAAAGCAATGATGATAGCATATTTTTAGCAATAAAGTATTATTTAATTAAGGTTCATACATTCTTTTAGCCTAGTGGTACTGCACACTTAATAGACTACAGTAGTGTAAACATAACTTTTACATCTACTGAGAAACAAAATACTTACTTGACTCATTTCATGGCAATACGTGCTTTATTGCAGTAATCTGGAACTGAACTGACAATATCTCCAAAGTGTGCCTAAATGATACCATCATTTTCACAGCTGCCCAAAACAGAAACTTGGGATTCAACCTTGTCTTACCACATTTACAATTAATTTGAATTCCTACAATTTTTTGTCTCAAATATTCCTCAATTTTGTTGGCTTACCTTCATCCGTATTGGTGCTACTCAAGGATAGGCCACCCTAAACTCATATCTGGGTTCTGGAAGCAGCTTCTTACCTGGTCCTCTGCTTCTCTTCTTGGCCCATGCTGCACCCATCAGCCAGAAGGTACTTTCTAGGACAAATCTGCTTACTGTGTTTTTACTTTAAAAACTTCTATAAGCTCTTTATTTTTCTTAAAACCAAATTTCTAATCTTGGTTTCAGGATTTTTCTGGTCCTTTCTTAGGCATCATTATACTTCATTCCAATAGAGCAAAATCTCTTTCAGTTATTTAAATAGGACATGCTCAATTTCACCTCTAAATCTTCACACATTTTTTTGCCTTCTTCTTGGTGCACCACTTGGCCATTCTTCTCTGGATGATTCCAACTGTGCTTTCAGTGTTAGTGCTAACACTAACCCAGTGTTAGTGTCACTTCTTTCGAGAAGCCTTCTCTGGCAAACCAAGCCTGGCTATTATGCACCTCTGCTATCCTGTAGTATATTGTACTTCCCCAAGTAGTATATTGTACTTCCCAAAACCTTGTTTTACCTGTGTACATGCCCTTCTAGACTCCACTCAATGACCATGTCTTCAATTTTCATTGCTGCATCCCCAGCACCTACCCCAGTCACAGGCACTTTTTACTGAATGAATGAAATTGACTTTGAGGACATGAACATAGCTTACAGAGTAGGAGTAAAGTATATAATTGACATAGTTCAAAGAAGTGGCATTATAGATGGCATTATAGTTATTTCTGAAATTTATATTTATTCTGAGGGCAGTGGTAAGCCATAGAATATTCTTAAGTAACAGAGTGATAAGCAGAAGTTGTGTTATACAGAGGTAAGATGGTGCAGGAGTCGGGGACCCTAGTTTTGTCTGGTCCCAGGAATTCAGCTAGATAGCTTTCAAATCATTCCGAACACTTGAGAACTCAACCAGAGATCTAGGAAAAGAATTGCTGCAATTCTACAAATAGAAAAGTAACCACTTTCTGCAAGGTAGGGGATGCAAAGAAGTGAATCTGAAGAAATATATAGGAAGATAAGCCACGCGGGAGGAGCCTCTGTCAGCCGGCTACCGGAAAGTGATATAGCAGCAGGTCCTAAATCCAAACTTTTAGAAATGTGCTCCAGTGGGGGATATCTTTGCCTGGGGGTGGTGAAATGGAAAAGAATCCCAGGTGGGACAGTGTGGTCTCAGGATCTCCAGGGTCACAAAAGGAAGAGGAGTGCTGGAATGCAACAGAATTTCCAGGCATCCAGAGCGGGAAGCCAGCTACAATCAGTGAGCTCAGGAGTGGACTCTGAGCTCAGTGTTGCCATAAACCATGAACCTATGCATGATGGGGTGACCACTCTGAGCAAGAGACCCAGCAAGCAGCAGAACCCCAGCAAGACCCTCGTCCTTCCACCAGGAGGAGCAGAGCAGCAGCACTCCTCAGGAGTCTGTAAAGTTTGGAGATTCTAATCAGGATTGCATGCCTGAGATAAAAAATTCCCATTCACAGGCTGGATGAACACAGTGTGAGCAGAAACCAGGGAGACAGGAGTGATTGACTGCTTTTCTGTGAGGACTTACTGAAGAGTGGTGACACAAACTTTCAGCTCTGGTGCTGGAGATTAGGGGCACCACCATTTTTGTCCTCCAAACTGGTGTTGAAAGCCTTGAGGGAACAAAAGCCATGTAGAGCAATCCAGGGCCATTCAGACTGGGCCTGGTTCCCTGGCAAAGGGTGCAATTCCACCTGGGCAAAGACACATGAGAATCAGTGCAACAGGCCCCTCTCCTAGAAGACCAGCAGGAATACCAAATTTACCAGTCATATGGAACTGCAGAATTCCAGTACTGGGGAAAACAGTATACAGAATTTGTGGGGTTTTTATCATGATTCTTTAGTCTTTCAGTTTTAATTTTTTTTTTCCTTTCTAGCTAACTTCTTATTTTATCAACTCATTTTTTTAGGTCTTTTTTAATTTTCATTTTTACATTTACTATATATATATATTTCAGTTTTGGCTTCCTTTTACTGTATCCAATTTCATTTTTGTATATATATGTTTTTCTTTCCAATTTTGTGATCTAGTTTCTTCTAACAGACCAAAATATACCCAGGATCTAGTATACTGTTCTGTTCTGTTCTCTTCACCTTCTGTTTGATTTTCTTCTATCTTTTTCTTTTCTTTTCTTTCTTTTGTTTCCCCTTTCTGATCTCTTCTGGTTTGTTTACTATATATTTTTCTGGTGTTATTGATGCTGTTTTTGTATTTTTTTCCTCTCTTTCAGCTATTTTTTTTTTCCTCTGGACATAATGACAAGATGAAAGAACTCACCCCAAAAGAGAATAAGGCAGTACCCCCTGCCAAGCATTTAATCAATATGGATATAAGTAAGATGTCAGAACTAGAATTCAAAACAATGATTATAAAGATACTAGCTGGGCTTGAAAAAAGCATAGAAGACACTAGAGAATCCTTTTCTGGAGAAATAAAAGAACTACAATCTAATCAGGTCAAAACTAAAAGGCAGGAGACAGAATGATGGAGAATAAAGCATCTGAGAAAAAGAGATAAACAGCTACTGGATCACAAGGGAAGAATTCGAGAGATAAGTGATACCATAAAGCGAAACAATATTAGAATAATTAGGTCCCAGAAGAAGAGGAAAAGGGAGGGCAGAAGGCATATTGGAGCAAATTATGGTGGAGAACTTCCCTAATCTGGGGAAAGAAACAGGCAAGTCCAGGAGGCAGAGAGAATCTTGTTTCTCAGGAGACAAGAAAAGTCTCAAACACAACCTAACCCTATACTTAAAGGAGCTAGTGGGAGAAAGAACAAGTAAAGCCGAAGTCCAGCAGGAGAAGACAAATAATAAAGATTAGAGCAGAAATCAATGAAATAGAAACCAAAAGGACAGTAGAACAGATCAACTAGGAGCTGGTTTTTGAAAGAATTAATAAGATTGATAAACCGTAGCCAGACTTAAAAGAGAAAGGAACAAAATAAAATCATAAATGAAAGAGGAGAGCTCACAACCAACACTGCAGATATTCAAGCAATTATAAGAACAGTTATATATGTGTGTGTATATAAACATATATATATATATTTTTTTAAGATTTTTATTTATTTATTTGACAGACAGAGATCACAAGTAGGCAGAGGAGATAGGCAGAGAGAGAGGAAGAAGCAGGCTCCCCACCAAGCAGAGAGCCCAATGTGGGGCTCGATCCCAGGACCCTGGGACCATGACCCGAGCCAAAGGCAGAGGCTTTAACCCACTGAAAAACCCAGGCACCCCAACATATATATATTTATATATAAATATATATATTTATATATGTATTATATAATATATGTAATATGTATTATATGCATATTACATATATGTAATATAAACACATATTATGAGCAACTATATGCCAACAAATTAGGCAATCTGGAAGAAGTGGGTGTATTCCTAGAGACTTGTAAACAACCAAAACCAAAACGTTCAACAAATGGTGTTGTAAAAATTGGACAGCCACATGCAGAAGAATGAAACTGGACCATTTCCTTACACCACACACAAAAATAAACTCAAAATGGATGAAAGACCTAAATGTGAGACAGGAATCCATCAAAATCCTAGAGGAGAACGCAGGCAGCAACCTCTTTGACCTCAGTTACAGCAACTTGTTGCTAGACACATCTCCAAAGGCAAGGGAAGCAAAAGAAAAAATGAACTATTGGGACTTCATCAAGATAAAAAGCTTTTACACAGCAAAGGAAACAGTCAACAAAACCAAAAGACAACCAACAGAATAGGAGAAGATATTTGCAAATGTCTTATCAGATAAAGGGCGAGTATCCAAAATCTATAAAGAACTTATCAAACTCAACATCCAAAAAACAAATAATCTAGTCAAGAAATGGGCAGAAGATGTGAACAGACAGTTCTCCAAAGAAGACATACAAATGGCTAACAGACCCATGAAAAAATGCTCAACATCACTCAGCATCAGGGAAATACAAATCAAAACCACAATGAGATACCACCTCACACCCATCAAAATGGCTAATATTAAGTCAAGAAACCACAAATGTTGGTTAGAATGTGGGAAAAGGGGAACCATCTTACACTTTTGGTGGATCACAAACTGGTGCAGCCACTCTGGAGAAGAGAATTGGAGGTTCCTCAAAAAGTTAAAAATACAGTTATCCGACAACCCAGAAATTGCACTACTAGGTATTTACCCAAAAGATACAAACAGAATGATCTAAAGGGGTCCCTGCACCCCAGTGTTTATAGCAGCAATGTCCACAATAGGCAAGCTATGGATAGAGCTGAGCTGTCCTTCGACAGATAAATGGATAAAAAAGATGTGCGTGTGCGCGCATGCAGACACACACACACACACACACACACACACACACACAATGGAATATAACTTAGTCATCAAAAAATGAAATCTTATCATTTGTAATGACAGGGATGGAACTAGAGGATATTATGCTGAGCAAAATAAGTCAATCAAAAATATAATTATATGATTTCACTCATAATGTGGAACTTAAGACACAAAATAGAAGATCACAGGGGAAGAGAGAAAAATAAAATTAGTCAAAATCAGAGAGGAGACAAACGGTAAGAGACTCGACTACAGGAAACTTAGTTTTGCTGGAGGGGAGGTGGCAGGAGATGGTACAACTGTGTTGGGCATTAAGGGGACCACATGTTGTTGCGAGCACAGGGTGTTATATGCAACTGAGAAATAACGGAACTCTACCACTGAAACAAATAACACACTTTATGTTAATGAATTGAATTGAATTAAATTTTAAAAAAAGAAGTTGTGTTATAGAGGTAGTAATTTTCCTACTATGTGTGGAATAAACCAAAAGAGAAGAGAACTAGAAGTTAGGAAAATAATCCTGAAGACTGGATAAATTCCAGCAAAGTGACACTTTATAAGACTGCAGAACAAGATACAGATATGGGCGCTGTTTGAAAAATATAAAGAGCAACCCCTGGACATTAAGGGCAAAGTGAAAGAAGAAGGAAAACATGACTATGATTTTTATCCTGATAACTAAAGAAGACAGTTCTGTCATTTACCAGAATAGGGAAGTTGGAATGGGGAATTATTTGATGGAGACATAAAAAGAATTAGAAACTGTGATAAGGTCATAACTTCTAAGTAGAAATGTTCTAAGAAATGGGATATAGGACAGGACTGAAATATCTCTCTGGTTTCTTAAGGGACAAGATTTTTCTTCTGGTCCCAAAACATGTGTTCTGGCCCAAAAGAAGCTCTTTAGGACCTGAGGTCTTTTTGTGAGCTGCTACCTAAATTGTGAGTCCTAGAAAAGACTTTTACTGATGAGCGACAGAGGACAGAGAGGTATAAACTGTGTCATGCTTGTGTGTCCCCTCTCTGATCAGAGGCATAGTTGAAGGACAGAGAAGAAAATTCCAAAGCCTTGCTTTTGCTGTTGTAAATAACCACTTAGCTGAGACACAGGTTTCCAATTACTGCACTAGGTTTCAGCACACAGCCTTTAGTGGGTGCTTGGTAATTAGTAGTCAGGATGTTGAAATGTGCAGGGAAGCATTCTCTTAGTATTCAAATGCTGGGAGTCTGTGTACACATGTGTAATGCATACAACATAGCACTTCGTAAATGACCTCCATAGGCTCCACAGGGTAAGAATGCAATCCTCACCTGACCGAAGAGTGCCCACTATATGTAAGGATATTTGTTTTGTTTTGTTTTGTTTTCAGAACGAAGTAAAATGTGGATTTACAAACTATAAAACAATTTTTATTCTTTTTCCTTTCAGCCATTCAAAGCTGTATTGTGGGGCTGGCTCTTTCCTGCCTCCTGAACTACCTCTTAAGGTCTCTGTTATTTGGCAGGTGTTTAAAATTACTCTTTCTCCTTCTGGGTATTTTCGTGGGATCTTCTAAGTTTCCTTATCACTAGAGAAATCTCATATCTGTCTCTCAGTGCCTCCAGCTCTTCCCCTGGCATTTCTATTTTGTCCCTAGTTACCTTTAGCAAGTCACCCTGAGATTTTTTAACTGAGACCTCCTTGACATGCCATCAGCCTTGTTGGGAAGAACCCAAAGAAAGCCCCAGACAGCTGTTGTGTGTGGTGCCCATCTGGGCCTCTGTCTGTCAGCCACACAGTTAATTCCAGGAGCAGCACTCTGCTCTGGCACCAGGAGTCACTTCAACCAGTCACCTGTTCTCATGAGATCTCAGGCATGACTACAGTCTACCATGTCCCCATAGTTCCAGGAGATACATATGAAACTTCCTGTGTAGCTTTCTTGAAGCCTTCCTCACTTGACTTGAGGTAATTAGGGTATGCCTCTCAACCTCCTTCTCACAAGAAAGAATGACAAATATTCTGACATCACTCTCTAGAGAATCCTCTTGGAAACTCCATCTTCTCTCTTAAGCTTCCAAGCTTTGTTATAAGCTGGAATCAGGTAGTTAGCTCTGAGTAGCAAAACTGCTTCCACCACAAGTCCGGCAGAAGTGGGTTAACACCTCGCAAGTGAGGTGTGCTTGTCACCTCTAGTTTAAGCCTCAGCTAAAACCCAAACAGGAAGAGCCCTATTTAACATCCTGTTACCATTGAGATGTACATATGTATTAAACACTTATCAAAATCAAAAAATAGTATTTGATGGTAAGACAAATCTGGGTCAGTAAGGCTCAGAGAAGGCTAATAAGGAAAACTATGGCCAGTAGGATGGCAAAGTTCAAGGGCATGGGACATATAAAAGTCATCAAACCCCACCTGTGGTGGTGTTTCCATGGAAACTATACTTTCAAACCCATATTGCACTTCAAAGAGGAAAATAAACCATTCTCTCCATCCATGAAGTGTAATTACAAGAGAAAGAAATGAGTCCTATGATTGCACTGCAGAATATTTGCATGTGTGCTTTGTGTAAAAAACTAGAGAGGTAAGGAGGGATGTTTAGTTCAGTAAACATCAAGTATGTTCCACAAAATTATTCAGGTATTGAAATAGGAGACTACAAATTTCTCCTTCAGCTTTTTTTTTTTTTTTTTTTTTGCTTTCTTTATGTGCAAAAGGACCTACAAGATGTGAGAAGAGGCCTGACCTTTTAAAACCTCATTTCAACCTTGACATATCACCTCAGAGTAACTCATTTGCTCTTCGGAATGTTTTGAAGCTTCACAACAGTGGCATATGCACAGAACAAATTACTCGTGGAAAGCTGCATTGTTGTGGGTTGAAATGTGACTCCTCAAAAGATATGGTGGAGTCCTGTCCCCAGCACCTCTGAATGGGATCTTATTTGGAAAAAAGGTCTTTACAAATGTAATTAAGTTAAGATGCCATCCTATTTGAATAGGGCAGGTGCTAATCCAATCTCAGTGATGTCCTCATAAGAAGAGGAAAATGTCCTGTGAAGGCAGAGACACATGGGGAGACATGCAGGGAGAATGCCCCGTGATAACAGAGGCAGAGATGGAAATGCTGCCGCTACAAGTCAAGGAACACCAAAGATGGCCAGCCATCTCCAGAAACTAGCAAGAGGCAAGGAAGGATTTTATCCAGAGAGGAAGGATGGCCCTCCTGACATCTTGATTTCAGGTTTCTAGCCTCTGGAACTGTGAGAGAATAAATTTCTCCTGTTTCAAGTCATCCAGTTAGTGGTACTTTGTTAGAACAGCCCTAGCCAATATACAGAAATTAAAACTTCAGTTGTGAACACAGAAACTGTAGTGGTCGCTTGATGGAGAAAGTTGCTTGGATGGATGGTCTTTTTCTGGAAGTGTGGCATTTCCAATTTGGGTACTGATGTATAGACTACTGCTGGAAACAGTTGTTGTGGTGCTCAAATTGCTCTTGTCTTTTCTGACTGGAGGATTGATCTAAAGAGATCTCAAGCCCCATCACTCTTTAGCGGTCCTAAAGGGAAACAATCTCATTTCTCAGAATGATGACTGCACCTTGTAAAATTATTTGTGGGGATGTGTATTTCAAAATCTTTGCTTTTTCTTTTTGTAGAAAAAATTTCCTTGGTTTGGGCAAATTCTGATGCAACATAAAAATGATTTGGTTAAAATTTCCTTCATTTTCATGGTTTGGCAATATATTCACAGCAACCACATTTACCCAAAAAGTGTGTTGACTCAGTGATTAACAGGAATTCTGGGTATTACTCTTACTACAAAAACCCATGAATTAAATAATAACTGTTCACATTAAAATACCTGTCATCATATTTTTACATTGTGCTCTTTAAAAGGAATCATTTATTTGTGCTTGTTGCACAAATTTAAAAATCAAGGAGCTTTCTTTATCTAAAGATGAGATGATGGAAATATTCTAAAATCAGATCGTGGTAGTGGTCTCACAACTCTGTAAGTTTATAAAACTCACTGAATTGTACACCTAAAATGAGGGAATTTTATAGTGTGCAAACTATATGTCAATAAAGCTGCTTTAAAAAAAAAAAGATTCTACTCTCCCACTAGGAAATATCAGTTCTGTAGAAATCCTTGTAGTCAGGATTTAGTACATGAGAGTGAGTGATGGTGTTTACGTCGCTCTATAACAGTTCAGGCAAAACAAAGATGCTTTGCACATGTTGTGATTTTGTCTTACCCAAGGATGAATGTGTATAAACCAGGACTCTGTTGGGTGAAAGGAATCCCAGAGACAATGGACCTCCAGAGGGTCAATAAGTAATTTCTCCTTCTGTGGCTCTAGATCCTAGGTTTAATCTTTAGAAGACCTTTCAAGGCATTATCTTCACAGGAATTTGCCCTGGTCCTAACTCCACTCCCCTCCCGTACATACACGCTGATCACTTGAGAAGAGTTTAATCAAGCAAATGATACAATCTATGGAAGCTGGTAATGACATGTTTAGATCTACAGAGGGTTCAAATCTATTATTCTGACCACAAACCAGTTGGCCTGTTCCATGACAGATCCATTCATCAATGTTGATAAACTAAGTAAATGGATAGGGGACAAGGAGGGAGTAAGGAAGCCATATTTTTCACCAGTTAAAAGACATCCCATATATTCAGGACGGAGGTGTCCTGCTTTGTTTAAAGAAACTGAGCTGACCAAGAAACTGCAAAAGTTGCACAAATGCCTTCTCAGAAACATTGACACTGCCCTCGACAGGCTTTTACTCGGTGACTTTTTCTATTACAAACAGCTGTCAAGCCACAAAATTTCAGGAAATATGAGTGTATTAGATACTCTTATATCTCCAGGCCCTTCCTATATGCATCTCCATTCTGCTCTGAGTATTGGAAGTCTACCTTTTATAGGCTGTATCAACTTACATCCCTCTCCTCTGGCTCTGGTTGGGCTTAGCCATTAGAAGGCCCTCAAAGGTCATTGGAAAGTGCAGGGGAAAAAGTTGGGGATTTTATTCAATGTCAGACCATAGGCTGTCAGCAGCTTGTTCCTCAATAGAACAGTCTTCTTATGTTATAGCTAGCTCTCCATCAGCTGTATCTCCCTCTCTTTCTAGAACCCAGTAACTGCTTCCTTTCCTTGCCCTTTGGGTCTTACTATGGATGATGTGGATGCTTTCCCACAACTTTTTATCTGCCCATTACCCTGACCTCCCTCTCTATGAGTGTGCCATTCCTTTCCTGATACCAAGGACATCCTTTTTATAGCAAATTTCTGTTTGCCAAATTTCTCCTTGGGCTGGTCATTGGTGTTTTTTGAGCCTTTGAACACTTGGGACTCGTTCTAGTGTCATTTTTTTTTTTTTTTTAGTGTCAAATTGTTAAAGATAACATTTTCAGGAGGGTAAATTGACTTCATATGTATCTGTTTAGGAGACCACAAAATATTCTCTAATAAATGATTACATACAGTTAAGCTTATAGCTTATGGATATAGCACTGTCATTATTCATATCTTGCAAGTAATGAGAAAATGCTAATCCAAAAATTATCTTTCAGGGGTGCCTGGCTGGCTCAGTCAGTAGAACATGCAACTCTTAACCTTAAGGCTATAAGTTTGAGCTCCATATTGGGTATAAAGATTACTTTAAAATAAAATCTTAAAAAAAAAATCTCTCAAAATTCAAAGACAAGCTTAAGGGATATTTTTTGGGACAGAAAAGAATATCTGCAATTTTGGGAATTCCTCTATATATCCACCAGTTTTAGTGATCCACTGGTTGGGAGGCCAATGCCCAACACCTCCTTGGTACATCACAAGGCGGCACAAGGCAAAGCACTAAAAACCACCTCTGATCCAAATTTTTAGAAGGAAAGTATTGTCTGAAAAAGTGGAAGTATATCAGGTCTATAAACCAATAGTACCCAAGAGTTGCTGTCTAGAGATTCTACTTTATTTTAAAAGAAGAGATTTGTTGTTTCCATATCAAAGGTAAACTGATTGAGCTGGGTGGCCTTTGTTTATGTGGCAATTTCAGTGTTTACACACTTCTCAAGTGCTTCGAAATAGTCTTTCCCCAGTAATGAACCAGCACTATTCATTTGCTTAACAAGCTGCTCTCCTTTCCCTGCTCCTTTCCCTCTCCTCAAAAGATAATGTGAAGATAAACTGTCCCTTATGCCAAATATGAATAATCACACATTTCCTATTAGAGAAGACCAAAAAATATACTTTGTTGTCTTTGCCTTTTTTATTTTTGCATATTTTCAAATGCTTCCCTGCTCAGAGAAACAGTCTTAGCACAAAATGATTTATTTTATGGCAGAGTTTTAGTGAATGTGTAAAGCCTGTAGATGATTTGAACACCATTTTTCAATAATGGCACATAGGAAAAGAATAAAGCAGTTTCATAAAGCTTTCAAACATATAATAAGGAGCTCTAGATTGAAGTATTAATAACTGAAATTATTATAACTTATTCTTCTTGAGACGTAAGTTCTGATTTTTTTTTCACTTTTAAAGTTGGTACTTTGAGTAGATTAATGAGTTGACATTATTTTTGGGAGATTGACTTCTGAAAAGCAGGATACTTTAGAGTTAAAAAGTTAACCATTTTTCAGAACAGTGTAAATATTTTCCTGTGCTCATTGTTCATTCCTGTTTGTGGCCAAATTTTCTTTTCACTTTAGAATAGACTATGGTGCAGGTTATTAGTTAAGCTACTAGATATGATCATTCATAAGATAAACTAGCATGTCAGTATTTCTAACTAAGGCAATCAGTCAGGAATTTCTGCTTTCCCTTGATTTATGTTTCTGAGTGTGCTGGCAAATGTTTTATACACTTTACTATGTACAGTAATTAAACAAATGCATCTAATTTTAAGTAATTTTATGTGGAATATAAATAATGCTATACATAAATATCCAAAATCCAAGTGGATGCGATTTTACTTTACATTAAGATACCACTAACTAATGCGTACTTTTTTTGCATTTAGAATAAAAATGTCTCCCAAACCTCTTTCCCCCAGGAGATAATCCATCACAGAATCTATACATGGATTTAAGCATCAAGATGACCAAATTTCTCTTATTGAAACAAACAATCCATCATCTGAGCCATTCAGTTGTACATTGGTACTTAGAAAGGAACTGCATGGTACTTTGAGAAAGTACAGCATGTGATTGTCTATGATTAGGGAAATTTAGAATTAGAGGCCATATGTTTATTCTATATATTTAATTTAATTAGTGACCATACACAAATTTATGTTATGGGGGCATTTTTTTCTTTTCTAGACATTATTCTTAGTAAGCTGGAGCACTGTTAGGATTTGGGGATTGGTTTTTATAAAATTAGAGAGAAATAAATAATTTTGCAAAAGACAGTCCTAGAACCAACTCTCTGATGCATGGATGTGTAGTTTTTGAATCCATGACACTGAAGCACCTACAAGATCAAGTCAAGAGACTCCATGAAATGACACTCGCATAGTAGTTAGGGCCCATGAAGAGGACCAATCCTGATTCCAAAATGAGCTGATGGATGAAACAAGGCTTTAGTAAGAAATACATTTGTACATCACAACCCAGTACATACTAATGCACATACACTCACATTTATATACAATTGAAACTAAATTCCACAAAACAAATGTTTTTGGAATTATGACCAAAACACTATTTTACTATTTTATGCATCCTGTTTTTTTGTATGTCAACCAAGACCCAATAGGTTATGCCATGTCCTATTAAAGAGAACCACCAAGCATTTTGGAAAACTGTGTCAATTAAAATGCATTATAAAGGATGGCATATACAATAAGCACCTGTTACACTCTGATTTCCAAGTAGAGGTAGCCAAGAGAACATGAACTTCCTTTGATCACGTGTCTTCTACAAATGCTTTCACTTTTAGTTTTGCAAAGACTGATTACATTGGGAAATATAAGGTGGTACTCAGGAACTTTGAACTTCGAAGTCAATGAGGCAAGTAAGTGGAAACCTCTGAAACATAAGTTGAGTCATATAATCTTATTAAATTTATTTACAGAGAGTAGGTAATGACTGATACTTATTTGGTTCATGCCTGTTTGAAATTACAGATTCAGTCTATGTTCCTCAGACTAAGAACTGGGATAATCTGTCACTTCTAATCACCTAGAGAAGCAGTGGCAAAGAGTTGAGAAGAGCTTAGCTTCTTTTTTGCTCTCTTTCTGTCTTGGAAGGGGTGTTTGAGCCCTGTTCTAACCTGAAAATCTGGTAGGAAAAGCTTCTTTCCTAGCATATACAAGAGAAAGTCTAGCATTATACAGTCTAATTAGACAGATACTGGAATGGTCTGTGGGCTTCTGCCTGAACTTCTGCCAATAAAAAATCTATTCACTTGGATTAAGTCACAACTCTTAGGGGAAAAAAAAAATCATACTTTTAGGTGAAGTAGTGGCCTATAAGCTTCTAAAAAATTGACTGAGTTCATGACAATTCTTTGAAAGTGCCAAATAGCTAAAAATAAATGCAATAGGACTCAGGACTTAGAAGTCAAACAAGCTGAGAGCATGAAGGAGAGAACCAGAACAGACCACACACTCAGCTCTCATCCCAGTGGTCCTGGTGAATGAGAGGGCACTAGGAACACAGAGCAGTGTGTGAAAGGGAGGGGGAGGGCACCAAAGATGCCTTTAATACCTGTACTATTTAGCGTAAAAGGGCTGAGCTGCTATAATGCTACCCAAGTGAGTCTTTTTTTTTTTCTTTTCAGTGTAACAGTATTCATTGTTTTTGCACCACACCCAGTGCTCCATGCAATACCTGCCCTCCCTAATACCCACCACCTTGTTCCCCCAACCTCCCACCCCCTACCCCTTCAAGACCCTCAGGTTGTTTTTCAGAGTCCATAGGCTCTCATGGTTCACCTCCCCTTCCAGTTTCCCTCAACTCCCTTCTCCTCTCCATCTCCCCATGTCCTCCATGTTATTTGTTATGCTCCACCCAAGTGAGTCTTAACAAGAGAGAGGCTTTAAAAATGACTCTTACTTCTTACTCATGTATCAGTCTGGGGCAAGAAGGCAGACTGCTATTCTATGCTCCATACCATTAGGAATCCAGGTTCCTTCTATCTTCTTTCTCCATTATCACGAAAGTGTTTCCTGTATCTCCATAAGGAGTGTATTCTAAGGCAGATTCCTTTAAATAGAATTTGTTCTGGCTTGGTTGAGGGGGAAAATGCATGAAGGAGCATATGCACAATGTTTTAAGACTTAGGACTGGAAGGGGCACACAGCACTTTCCTTTATCCCTTCCCCCCACCCCCTGGGGTGAAAATGAAGTCACACAGCCATGTTAAGCTGCAAGGACTGGGGGAGGGGTGGCAATGCTAGAAAATAGAGCCCTGACTCGGTAGTCAGCCCCCTAGCCTAACTGTATTACTAGGGAATAAGGAGAGAGTAAACCCTGGTGTACAGCCAGCAGTCCCTGCCACAGCTACTTCTTAGTCAGTCCTGCCTTCTAGAATATTTCTGTGTCTACCATCCAAAAGCACACCGTGGTATGCCCAGGATGCAATGGTTGTATATAAAGCATTCTTCATGGTGAAAATGTTCCTTGAACATTTATCATCAGGTCATTGACATAACTACAAAGGCTTTTGAAAAGTAACCTCACATTAATTTTAATCCAATTTTTCTATTAGCTTGGAATGCTTTACACTGCTAATATAAAACTTCTGGGACTAAGGCCATAAGTTAAAAGTGATTGTTTTTAATCAGTTCCAGATTTCCAATCTAACTTCTAATATAAATCTTGCTCCTTGAATTTAATATATACTATAAGAGCAAGGTATGATAGGCAAGCCATAAGCTTCTAAAATATTGGTTTGAACAGCAATCAGACAATGTGTTAAAGTCTGACCATGTCGTCTTTACTCAAAATGTTCTTACATACAAGGAAAATTAATTTGGGCTCTTTATATGTAAACCAATGCACAACCCAGATAAAAATGGTAAATTTATGAATAACCTAGACTTGAATTTTAATGTCTTGTAAGAAGTTCCTCAAGGAAGTTTCTTTTAAATAGAATTTGCATGTAAGGGACGGATCAGTTTTTGGCTGAATGGGAAACTGAAATTCAAAACCTGGTATGTGGAAGGCATCCTAGATTCTGTCTAATGCAGAAATGTTTCTTTTCCATTTCAATCTGCGATATTAAGAATCACTGCCACATTCCTAAATCTTTTAAAGGTAGCT
Source organism: Meles meles (assembly GCF_922984935.1). Lineage (NCBI taxonomy): Eukaryota > Metazoa > Chordata > Mammalia > Carnivora > Mustelidae > Meles > Meles meles. The sequence goes on from NC_060074.1 coordinate 77,399,352, forward strand.
CTCCCTTATGCTGATGAATCTGGTTCCAACATCATTATGATAGTGTTGTAGGTGAGAGAGGTATTAAGAGGTGGCTCAGATGGAGGTTTGAGTGGAATCGAAGGTACGGAACTTCAAAATCAACCACTGCAAATATAATTGGTTAGCCTTGCTCACACCCAGTTAAATTCAGCCTCATCCCTTGGTTTAAAGGAGTTCAAGGATATTAACTGGTTCTTTTCTACACAGAGAAGTTATAAATTAAGTAGAAGTCTCTAAGTAATTTCAATTACTCTGTAGTCTACTTTACAAACATCCCATCACATCTTTTAACTGGCTATGATAGCTTTCTCTTTTAACTTTATAAATTTCATTCATTCATTCCATGAATGTTTATGAGCCTACTGCGTGATACACTAGATGTTAAACATACAGAGATGAACTCGTGTTTCAAGTTTCTAATGAAGGCTGCGTAAAATAGGCAAGTATAAATGTATATGACCCCCCAAAAAATGTACAGAAGAAAAATAAAGCAGGTATCTTTGAAAGCCTGATCAGGGAGTTTCTCCTAGAGAAGGTGACGTATGATCAGAGAATAAGGGAACAAATGATATGAAAATCTGAAGAATGAAACTTCTGGGCAGGAGATAGAAAGTGCCAAGAGCACAAGAGAAAGAAGGAGAAAAGAAAAGAGAAGAGAAAAGAAAGGAAAAGGAAAGAGAAAGGAGAAAGGAAGGAAGGAAAGAGAAAGGGAGGGAGGAAGGAAGGAAGGGAGAAAAAGAAAGGAGAAGGAGAGAGAGAGAAAGAAAAGAAAAAGGAGAGGGAGGTAGGGAGGCATGGAGAAAGGGAGGAAGGAAGGAAAGGGAAAAAGTCTGACATTTGGAAAAGAAAGGAAAAAGGACAGGACTACAAGGGGCTGGAGTCTACGCTGAAAGAAACAAAAAGCCATCGGCAGAGTTTAAGCGGGGAAAGAATGTGATTTGATTAATGTTTTTAAACGACGATTCTCTGGTAGCCGTGGGGAGAATTAATCATAAGGGGACAAGAATGGAAGCACCAGTAGAATGGCTTTTATAGAAATGAAAAAAAAATGGTGGAGTAAACACATGTTTTTGAAAAATCTCCTGTAGGCTTTGTTAGTTGCCTTCCTGGAAGCCATCCCCTTTTCATTCCTTGCTAATAGTCCTCTGAAAGGAATGTGGTATACCAGCTCCAGGTGATAAACTATGATTAGTCCAATGGTATCCTAACCATCCCATCCCCACTTTTTACACATTCACTTTCCTAACACAGCTCAGAATGTCCTGGTTATCCAAAAAGACTTCAGAGAAAGTCTTCTGGAGGACCCTTCTATGAAGGCTTTCTTCTTATTGATGATAGAAGGAAAGGCATTCATTCTGTCCAGCTCTGCTTCACACCAAACACTTGATTATAGAACATGGAAAAAAGAAAACATTTCCCAAAGTGTATTCTGTATATTCTAAGTAATGAATTTGAGGATCACTGTGATAGAGCACAATTGGTTTATTCTCAAAGTTTTTGTTTGTTTGTTTGTTTTTAGATTTTTATTTATTTATTTGACAGACAGAGATCACAAGTAGGCAGAGAGGCAGGCAGAGAGAGAGGAGGAGGAAGCAGGCTGTCCGCAGAGCAGAGAGTCCGATGCGGGGCTCGATCCCAGAACCCTGGGATCATGACCTGAGCCGAAGGCAGAGGCTTTAACCCACTGAGCCACCCAGGCGCCCCTGTTTGTTTTTTTAATATCTGTGTGTTTTATGTAAGAGAGAGCTAAAGAAACTAGATTTTTCCAAATGTATGTGACCATAGAATTCCCATTCTTGGATGGTTCACAGAATTAGTCTTCTTCAGAACACCATTGTGATTATATTGGACAAAAGAGTGAATTTTATCTAATCAAATATTGTTCAAAATCATGGTATGTCAAGGATGTGCTGAGAGAACTCACAGCAGGCTGAAAATATCTAAAGATTTAAGTGTTAATGCCCTCTAAGATAAAAACAAATCAACTACTTGGGATGTTCGGTGCTAAGATTGGATTCTCATAAATCTTACTTATTCTCAAGAATTAGAAAAGTTGTTTCAATAAAGATACAGCTAGGAAACTACTGTTGCTAAGAGACTCATTATGAAATTGAGTTATTATGGAAGCTGCTACCCTCATCCCAAGAAAGAAGTATGGAAGAAAGGAAGGAAGGAAAGAAAGAAAGAAGGAAGGGGCTAAGAGTCTTCTCTACTAATAGTTCATTCTGTCATTATTTAAAAAAAAAACACTTAATAAAGAATATGAACTACACTAGAAATTTTTCCATGACTATTTACAGTCATAGGGAGAATAGGATTTCTAAGAATAATTCATTGAATCTGGTAGTAAAAGCATGCTGTGAAATTTTATCTCATCATAAAAAAGGATTAATATGGCTTATAACTAAATGTCAAAATAGATTTTCAGTACACCGTCTAATTCAATTTCTCAACCACAAGATGTTAGCAGAAAAGAGTAATTTATATTTAGCTGCTCAGTTTAGATTTTTTCTGGCATTTCTGACAATAGACTTTGTTACTTTACTGGTATAACTGTGTAATGAAACTCAACTAAGAATATTCTCGGAGATCTTACTGCCCAAAGTGTGATCCATAGCCTAGCAGCTTTGGCATCATCTGGAAACTTGGTAGAAATGCAGAATCTTGGGCTTCACCCCAAAGCGACTAAATCAGAATTCGCATTTTAACAAGATTTCCAAGTGATTCATAGACCCATTAAAGTTTGAGAAACACTGTCTTAGAAGACATTCTCCAGGTGTTTTACTATTACTGAAGACTATTCTGCCACCACCTGGGGCAATCAGCAGGTTTTCCTAAGAACTCGACACTGGGATTACAGCTCAACCCCTTCACTGTGCACCCAAACTGCTAAGTCTCCATAGTATTTGTGCCATCGATCCTATTCACATGGAGGCCACTTCCTTTTAATAGTCTCTCCTCTTGGTCCTCAGAAAGCTGACCTTTCTCTGGTTCTCTCCCCTCTCTGATGATTTCCTCTTAGACTCAATTGTGGGTTGCTTTTCCTTTGCCTGACCCAGAACTCCACAATTCTCTCCAGTGCTCTATTTCTCTCCTTTTCTCTCTTTTTCCAGTGCTCTATTTCTCTCCTTTTCCTTTCTCTCCTTTGTTTTTTTATTTTATAGCATTTATTATAGTAAAAGTTCCTCTTGTAAAACACGAGTGATTTTGGTCCATATCTTATTTTCCATTTGGCTTTAAAACACTTTACATCATTTACAAAATAAACTGCAATTTTTATGATTGTACATAATTTTTTTTGACCCTTGGAATATTACAGTTTCAAGTAACTAAAAAATAAACACCTGGCAGACTAAGTGTACTGAAAAGTACATATTGAACATATTTAATTACCACAGTAATTTAAAAGTCTTGATCTTTACATCTTAAGATTAAAATTCATTATCATGAAGTCATTCAAGAATCTCTGGAATTTCTCTATTATCCACAATGAGACTATGGATAATCCCTTCTTTCCGCTTCCCACTACTGACAGCCTTTATGTAACAGTCATGGTTCCCAACACTGAAGTGAGTTTCAGTCCCGTCATCTACAAACTCACCTGCTGTCTCCATTCTTTTACCATTGCACCATACATCCATAGTGTCTTTTTCCAACACAATTCTAAAGTCCTCACCATCCAAATGTAATACCCAAGTATTGGTGGTTTTTTTTTTTTAATATTTTATTTATTTGACAGAGAGAAATCACAACTAGGCAGAGAGGCAGGCAGAGAGAGAGGAAAGGAAGCAGGCTCCCTGCGGAGCAGAGAACCCGATGTGGGGCTCGATCCCAGGACCCTGAGATCATGACCTGAGCCGAAGGCAGAGGCTTTAACCCACTGAGCCACCCAGGCGCCCCGTATTGGTGGTTTTTGACCTGTTCTCCATATACTTCTTGAGACTTTTCCCATTCTCTAAAATGAGATAAAATTCATCATCTACTTGCATGTTTATGATGCTACAAAGATCGTATCTCTGGCACAGGGGTATCTCCGTCTAATTTCTCTTGAACATAATCATTTTATGTGTCTCAGAAGACTCAAACTCAACGACCAGCCCTGTCATAATTATCTTCCCATGCAGATCTGCTTCTCCCCTTAACCTGTTATCACAGTGAATGGTAATACCCAATCACCCAAGAACTGTGGACACCATGCTCACTTCCTCCCTTGCCCTCACCTCATCCCTTTCTCTTTAACCCTTTAAGACCCATTTAATTTGAGCTCTTGGCATCTCTCTTATACATCATTTAGACTCTCTGCTTCTAATTTCCTATTCAAACCCTGATCTCTCTAGGCATGTTTTTCTACTGCATACTTTTTTTTCTGAATAGAATAAGAATTCATATTCTTTAGCATGGCATATGAGCTTTGCATACTCTAATTCCTGCCCACCACTTTGACATCTCTTCCTGCTTCTCCCTGATCTATGCCAAGTGCCTCAAGTCCCCTTAGTGCACTACGTATTTCATGCTGTCTTTGAGCTTCACCCCCTATTCAACGAGCATCTTCTCATATCAGAAGGTTCGACTTAGATGCCCCTACCTTAAATAAGCTTTTCCTGACCCTTGTGGTTGACCACATCTTCTTTGTTCCCACATGGAATATCGCAATTTAAAAAAGGGTAGTACTTTGTTATATGTTGATCTCACATCTACATGCTGTAATTTCCTTGAGTACGGGATTCTGTCTTATTTATGTTTGCATTTGTAGCACCAAGCACTGTGCCCTGCATAGGGTAGGCGTCAGTAAATACTCGCTGAGACATAGAATAAATATATAGGCCTGGGAGGAATATGAAGGAAACTGGGAACTTGTTTATAGTTTACTTGCTGATGCCTAAACCTTGTTTATCACGGCAAAGCCAGGCTTAAAATGGATACCCCGGTAGACTAGACAGTTTCACAGCATGAGCCAAAGAAATGATAGCAGAGCTGTGCTTGCGAAAGAGGGACATGAGAGGAAGCAGATCTCTGAGGGATATGGGCACAGATGAGTGGTCAGGGAGGTTCCAAAAGAAGCCTTGCAGATTTTATCTGTTAACAGACGTCGGAGTTACACATACAGAGGAGCATAAGAGAACAAGCAGGCTTACCCTCAGACAGATGTTTCTCTCGTAGGTTCAGTTTCCATACAGGAGATCTGGGGATGTTGTTTACAAGTCAGACTATCATTTCACTTCAGACGATATCCGTAGCCTGTGTGTAGCTGAGCTCTCTGGTGAAAAATGAGGATTTCCTCTAAACCAGAGTCAAAAGCCATTTGAAAGTCCTGTCTGAAAGATTATCAAATGAGGTTGTGAAATCTGGGAGATTTTTTTTTTTTCTCTCTCAAAACTGTTCTCCTGACTTTAAAACCAGGCTAGTGCTAGTAACAGTGTGCTCTTATGATGGGAGTCTGTTGAGGGCTGTGGAGGAGACTTAGTCCTGCCCTGCCTCCATTCTGCTCTCCTGTTTTTATTTTGCAACCAGCTCAGAGTTGCTAACGTGCCCATTGGCAGTAAGCATTGTCAATATTATTTTTGATCCCAAAACAAGGATTCATTTCTGTCAAACCACTAGAATTGCATTTGACTCAATGAAAATTTTTTCAACAGAGCTATGAAGGCATTTTTGCTCATTCCTTGAACTACTACTAGTTGAAGACTGAGTTGGATTTCATGAAGATTTATGAACACTTCCAAAAACACTTAACAGCTGAAAGCTATGTAGTCATTTTTTCCATGTCTGAATAAAATGTGAGGCTTGTGGAAGTGACCAGTGGTCAGTGGTCAGAGAGCCAGACATGGATTAGGATTGTTTCTGCCCAGACTCTGCTCCATCTACCACAGACTAATGGCTTTCCTGCCAGCCCATGCCAGCTGCCTCTGAAGAATTTTGCAAGCTTGCCGAAGCCTTGGAGTGCATCCTTTATACTATTAACTTATTGGAGTTCAGTTAAATTTTGAGATAACCCACCTTAATTATCGGCAGAAATGTAGAAGGGGCAATTATGTCTCAACTGTGAATAACCTGAAAATTACTCTGAATAAGAGTTGAAACAGATTTGCTTTCATATTTACACTTGAATGTAGGTGGGTCAGGTGCTGCAGTAATTATTTTTAATGAAAAGTCTCATGATGAATATTTGACTTACATGGATCTAGAAGGTCATTTTGTGTAACTTCATTCCCTCAGCCTTATTTCCAATACTAACCTCTTATGCCTGGGAAAGGCACTAGGTGAGGCACAGCAGCTTCTCAAAATTACCTTGATAGAGTGGTGAAAAGTTTAAATTCCCAAAACTTCCTTAATTTACAAGGAAAACATTGTGAATCTGAATCCAACTAAGCTAGGAGTTAGATAGATACTCTCAACCTGCAAAGGCAAGATTTCTTTGGATATTGAACTCTTCTCTATACACAGCATAGGTCCTGGAGTGTATTGATTGGAAAGAAATAGTAAATAAATAAATAAATTTGTTTGAATAGCAGACCAGGATGAATTTTTTTTTTTAAGATTTATTTATTTATTTGAGAGAGGAGACGGAGGGGCAGAGAAACTTAGTCAGACTTCACACTGAGTGCAGACCCTGACTCGGGGCTCGATCTCACGACCCTGAGATCACGACCTGAGCCGAAACCAAGAGGTGGCCGCTTAACCAACGGTGCCATCCAGGTGCCCCCGTAGTCACTTATTAATGCTATAAGATGTCCCTTTCCACAGGCAATCCCCCCCCCCCATAGGCAATCTTTATATCTTAAAGACACCAAAGCCAGTCAAGACAAATCATAGATTCTTCAGCTCTGATCACAGTGATTATGCAGGGACATTGAGACCCGCTCCTTTTGTCAGTTTCCACCTGTTTCCTGAACCTTAGTTTTGATTCTTCTTCTGCTCCCCCCCCCCCCCCCCCCCGTTTTTATTCTTCATTTGAATGGATTCATCTTAGTTTCCCTAACTCAGACTTGAGGAAGGTCTTTCTTAGTTTCCCTAACTCAGACTTGAGGAAGGTCTTTCTGTTTTTGCCCGGTGCTACTCCCAGAGACCCTGGCAAACCACTCAGATCGGCTGTCCCTCTGGATCGGCTAATCCAGTCTCCCTGTAAAGGAAATAGGAGGGGGGGTCAGGACTGTGGTCACTGGCTTGGAGTAAGCCAGTTAACACTTGGGAAGCCGCTGCCTCATATCTAAAACAAAAGAAATATTCTACCTTACTCAGTATTGTCTTCTAAGGATTAAACCTGTAATATAAAGTTTACTTAAGGAGCCAGGAATAAGCCTTTGTAAGACGGCATTATCTCCTACTTAACTGGTGAATATTCTAGGTAGCAGAGTATTGACTAGGTCAGAGTTCTACCTGTAATTAGAACTGGTGTCTCAGCAGTTTGTTCTAGGAATAAATGCAGCAACTAGGACTGACGAAACTCACAAAGGAGTGTGAACGACCTATAATCATACTAACATTAAAAGATATCAGCTAAGGTGCAAACTCCTTATATTAAAAGTTCAATCTCTCCTCCCTGAATTATCAGTAATGGTCTTTATTTTGTTGAGGCCAAAGAGGGAAAACAAAAAAACAACAACGACGACAAAATGCAGTTGTTAACATGGTCAGTGCTGTTTCTTATCTATTCTCTTGACCTGGTTCCTGTACCTCCTTTACCTCTATGCCCCAATTTATGCTGGCCTCACATTAATGAGGCTGGGCTGACACTTCCTTTTATTAGGGCAGTTCACCCTACATACAGAGGATTCTCAGTTCTTTACGTACAATTACTCAAAGCTCGGTGTCCATTAATAGAGGTTACAGTGTTCTCCAATTATGCTACAAAATAATCTTTAATGAGGTCTGCGTATTCTGGAAATGTTGTCTTTGCAGTTCTCCCCACCACTGAGATCTAAGTGTTGGTGATCTGGGTAGATGCCTTTGACATTTGTCTCTGAGTTTGCACTGGCGCTGCTCTTAGTTGCTCATCTATTGATGAGAAGAGGAACTCTCAGTTTAAGGCTAAGATGAAAATCATCTCTCGCAATCTCTCTCTCTTTAATTTAAAAGTATACCTTTGGGGGCGCATGGGTGGCTCAGTGGGTTAAAGCCTCTGCCTTCCGCTCAGGTCATGATCTCGGGGTCCTGGGATCGAGCCCCGCATCGGGCTCTCTGCACCGCGGGGAGCCTGCTTCCTCCTCTCTCTCTGCCTGCCTCTTTGCCTAGTTGTGATTTCTCTCTGTCAAATAAATAAAATATTAAAAAAATAAAATAAAAGTATACCTTTGACTACCATGCTGCGTTTTGTATTCTTTCCTTTCGCACCATACAATGCCCCTGGGATCTCAAGCTTTACTGATAATTATTTCACAGCTACTTTAGTGCCGTTCGGAAAATGTACTCTGTAAATTGTAAAGATCCATGCAAGTGTAATTTATTTTTTGGTCATTTATCAGAAGACCACATATATATGAATACAAAGGGAAATGAGTCCTGGGCAAGGCAATTGTGAAACCTCATAAGGGAAGAAACTGTTTCTTTTCTCTACATTAATCACTTCTGACACCAAGTGTGTGGGTTTTCTGTACCGGGTAATTCTCTAATTCTCTGCAGACACCATCTGGGTGTCCTATGATTTAATTCAGTTTTGACACTGACACCCAGAGGTAGCACAGACCCTATAGGTTAAGGGCTCAGTCCCACAAAGAAAGAGGCTGGTCAGAAATACAAGCCTCCCATATTTCTGACTGATTGGTTAAAAATCAGGGTACCCATGACCCTGTCCTTAGGTTCCATAATTAGCTAGGATGGTTTACAAAACTCAAGGAAACACTCTATTTACCAGTTTATCATAGAGGGTACAACTCAGGAATAGCCAAATGGAAGAGATGCATAGGGCAATGTGTGGGGGTGGGGAGATGTGCCGAGCTTCTATGTCCTCTCTGGGCACACCACCCTCCTGAAACCTCACTGTTCACCAACCCAGAAGCTCTCCACAGCCCATCATCTAGAGTTTTTGAGAGGTTCCATTACACAGACACACTTGATTAAATCATTGGTCCTTAGTGATTGAACCTAATTTGTAGCCTCCCTTCTCTCTCTTTGGAGGTTGGGGAGTGGGGTTCAAAATTCCAATCATCTAATCACATGGCTGGTTCTCCTGGCAAACAGCCCCAATTTTCAGGGGCTTTCCAAAAGTCACCTTTATCCCTCCAGAGGGATATTCTATTTTAGGAACTGGAAACAAAATCTAAATATTTTAACCAAGGTGTTCCTTTCACCTTTATCACTTGGGCAATTACAAGACTTTAGGAGCTCTGGCCAGGAGCTGGATGCAAAGACCAAAATATATATTTCTTACTATATCATAACATCACAGCTAGAAAAGAGTGTTATCTGACATTTGTGGAAAGAAAAGTTAAGCATTTCTATTCAGCACATACTTAACTAACCCAGCATATAAAAGACAGATGATTGACTGATACACAGATAGCCAATTATAGATTTTGATGTACAGACATATAAATGTTGACATTTATTCAAGATTCATATTTTTCTCCTTACATTTACATCTTCTCACGTTTTAAATACTTAACAACTGAACTGAATGCCTTCCACCTGCCTGTCTGTGTGATTTCCTGACTCCTCTTGCAGGCTCTGAAAGTATAACAGTCCCCAGCTCTATATGGTAACTTAAAACAGTAACATTTTCGAAATAAAAATGACATTAGTGATGATCTAATTGAACCCTCTCATCTTAATAATAAAAAAGTTATAAAAATATAAGGACAGTTTCATTATTAGACTTCAGGTCTCCCAAATCACTCTATGGTCTCTAAAACTGGTGTTTAAAAAAGCCTGCCTTGGGGCTTGGGTGGCACAGTCAGTTAAGCGTCTGACTCTTGGTTTTGACTCAGGTCTTGATCTCAGGGTTGTGACATCAAGCCCCACAACAGGCTCTGCACTCAGCACAGACTCTGCTTGAGATTCTCTCTCCCTCTCTCTCTGCACCTCCCCCCCACCCCCACCTCACCTTGCTCTTTCTCTCTCTAAAATAAATAAATAAATCTTAAAAAAGAAAATAAAAAAGGCTGTGTATTCTTATGTGAAGCATGAAAAGAGTAAAAAATATCCCTACAGTTCACAAAGAAAATGTTTTTATTATTATTGTGTTGAATTAGTATTACCATCCCTTAGACAATAACAAAAGATGGATATAAAATGGATTTTTTCCCACTCTTATCCATAATTCTAATGAGTTCCTTATGACAACATGTGGCTTTAAAACCAAAATAATTTTTCTAGTTTCTATAAACAGAGGAAATTTACTTTACTGGGTCAATATACCGTGCAACTGTTATAAACAAAGCCGATCTTCAGTGTGCACCAAAAATAGAATATCCAGTCTGTCTGCTGGTCTTCCAATGCATAGGCATGAGATGGAGCTAAAATTAGTTTTTGTAGTATTATTCATTATATTTTACTAATCCAAACTAGAAATAATTCTAAAATCTCTGTAGGATTTTAAACAATTCAGGAAACTGTGGTACATTAAATTATTTTTCTTATTTCTCACTATTACAAAGGGGTATAGCTCCTCTTCACTGTTTACATTCCTCCTATTTACTGATGATATTTTAGTCTCTGATGTTCTCTTATCTTTTATCTGGTCTACAAAGAATAATCTCCATGTTCTTTCTGAGTGGTCCGGTTTAAAAAGAAGAAAAGAAAAGGAAGGAAGTCAGCTTAAACTAGATTTTTTCCCCTTTAGTCTCCCCACAGAACATTGAGCTACTTTGAACCCATCACTATTACATTATATAATTTTTGCTCTGTTCATACTGTATCTTGTTATGTTGCTTGGAAATTGTTTTCTGGTTTGAAGTTTGTGTATATAGTCTAATCAGATTGACAGCTATTTGAGAATAGGAACATATCTTTCATCTCTTTTGTGTTTTCAAAGTACTTGGAACATATGTACATAAATGTTTGTTGTGTGATATAACCCATGATTAGACAATTTTACACTGTTTATTTCACCACATCCCTCTCCAAAATGCCTAGGAATGCTGTTTTACCAGATGAGGTCATCCTATGAGAGGCTTTGGATAAGACACTGTTGTCCAGCACTTTTACAATCACTCTAGCCTCTGAGAATATAGGAGAGTGATACCATGAACTATCTGTGTGTCATGTGAGCCTCTGAGATCCCTGCGTGGACCAGTTGTTAAATCATTCCAGTGCACAAATCCAATCTCCCAGGTCAGATTACTTATGAGATAAAATGTTGTCACATAATAACTATGTGCTCGGTGGGGAAAATGGCTTTAGACTAGGTCCTCTATACATTGTAACAGAAGGAGCAATTGTTTCTTTTTCTGAACTGAAGCATGAAATAGACTTGGTTTAAGAAGTAATAAAGTATCAGTAGTTTCAGGAGTTTTGAAAAGACTGTAAAAAGAAAATGTCTCAGAATTGCCCTTCTATTCCAGAAAAATTGCCCCAAACACCCCAGCCAGAAGAAACCTCTTTGTTGAATTTCTCTGTTGTGTCCCATTTTATATGGCATTGGGTACCTACTGGCTTAAATAGTTATTTTTCATCTCTTGATACCCCAAATTAAAGGGAGCATTTCCAGAGGGAAGGCTATGTTAGGGTAGGTGTAAAAAAAAAAAAAAAGGTATCAAACCCGGGTAAGATATCCTAACTTAATTGTGTTGAGTTGGGGTAGGAGCCATTAGGAGTCCCTGAATGGGGAAATGACATATTTGTATTTGTACTACAGAAAAAAAAAAAAATCATGTGGTTATATATGTCAATGTATTGAAAAGCCACAAGGCTAAAAACAGGAAATTATTATTTATTGTCTGACTGCCTATTAGAAGGCATATCTAAAAAAGGATAAGGATCCCAAATCTGTATATCATGTTATGTACAGCATCTCTCAGCGGCACAAAATAGTTGTTCCCTAAATATTTGTTGAATGAGTGTATAATAAATATAAGCAATTAGAAAATACCTCTTATGACTTAGCCTTCCACATATGAGCCCTGAGCTCAGATTTCCATACACTGGTTATCCCTAGAGGTACTTTATTTCTACATAAATTATATCATTAATGATGATGACGATGATGATGATGATAAAAAAAAGAATGAAGGAGTAAGGGCTACTATTTATTCTGTATTGATTATGTGCTAAGCACTGTATTAAGTGCTTTACCCACAATCATTCATTTTCCCCATCCAAACAGAGACAACTTAAGAGATTAAAAGCCATTTGAGCAACACTAATGCACCACCCAGGGTTTGGATTGGCATTAGTAACAGACACCTTCGATGACCCACCCTCTCTGGGTTTCCTGATCTCCCCTGCTGTTGGGTGCACCCTTTCAGCACACTAGCAGCTTTGCAGGGAGTCGGTGTCTCTCTTCTGCCTATGCTGGCCTGCAAAGTGTGACCAGCAAAGTTCACATCCTACAAAGTAGAGAATGGGTCTCAGGTAAATGCTCCAGCTTCTCATTTTTCCAGTGAGGAATTCGAGAGTGTGTCCCACACAGTTTCTCAGCAGGTTTCAGAACTCTTACGACGGAGGAGGTGCCTTGTTTCATGGTTCTTTAAAAGCAAACTTGTCAATTGATATTTATATTCAAGCATCAGGAAATCTGGGCTAATATTATCTTTCAGGATAAAAGAATTAGAGCTGCTGGTTTGTTGTTGGGAACTATATTACTGTAAAAGTAAAACAAAGCAACCAAAAAATCCTTTATTGACTTAGTTTGAATGCTCCAAGAGCAGACCTTGGGACAAGCACTTGAGTGCAGTGAAATTACTGAGGAAAGGGGAGGAGGTGCCTCAGAAGAGTGGATTAAAGGGAGTTGAGGAGAGACTGAAAACATTTTCCTTATGGATCACTAATTGATTTACTTATCGCATGCTTTTACTTTAGTAATTTTTAAAAATAAAGGAAAAGGAAAAGAAAAACTAACCAACAGTACTTGCCAGATGTATCTGATTATTCTACTGTCATAGACTAATCTCTAAAACCCACCCAGCATTATCCAAACCCGCTCTCCCTTTCCTCTCCATTCCCACTCTTTCCTGGGCTTTTCATGTTGCTTTTCATGGCATCACCATTGTCTCAGTCACCTGGCCTAAAAATGGCTGTCATACCTTAATTCTCCATATTACCTGTACTTGCCAAATCATGTCAATTTTTCCCCAATGTATCGTACCAATTCTTTCATTTCCCCTGCCCTACACACTGTACCTAAATTTAGGTCTCGAGACTGTCCTTCATGCCAACACCATTTGCTCTCAACTAATGGTCCCTTCTCCCCTGCAATGTATATGACATTCACAATTGACTATATTGGCTGGTTCTCTAAAGCATCTCATCTGTCTCCTTGAAAACTATAAGCTGCTTGAGAGTAGGACCTAACTTGACATGTCTTTGCATCTCCTAAGGGACGTAACACATTGTTTTGCATATAATGATGCATGAAAATAAACTCATAAACATTCATATTTCTCTCCATTTATGACATTACTAATGTAAAAAGTTCAAATCACACAAGGACCATTCAAAAAATACTTATGGAGCACCTATTCTGTGCCAGCCAGATACCAGGTGCTGGAGATCTAGGGGTGAAGAACTCCAACAACACAACACGAGTGTTTTATGCTCATATTCTAGAAAGAAAGACAAAATGAAAAAGCGAACACATATATGATTACGAGTTAAGGGGCTTTGAAGAGCATAAACAGCATAGCCTGTGAAAGAACAACATGGTGACCTATTTTAAATGCGTGGTCAAGGAAGTCCTCTGGGAGGAGACCTTTAGGTTAAGGCTGAAGAAAGATAGGAATCATGTGAAAAGTCAGAGGTTGTGTGTCCAGGTGGAGGGAACAACATGGACAGAAGCCCCAAGGGTGAAAAAACTTCGATGCACTTAGGGAAATCAAGGAAGGCCTGGGTGGCTAAAACACCATGACCTGGGCAAGTGGCCGATGGCAAGCGTGCAAAGTAGTCAGACCCCAGATCATTGGGTCTTTGTAGGCCACGTTAACTTTGTACTAGAAGAGCAGTGGGAAACTATTGAAAGGATTTACACAAGGGAGTAGCATGCATGATTTGATTTAGAACTTTAAAAGTTCACTATAGCTTCTCTGATTGATAGTGTGGGGAGGGATGAGTAGGGAAACCAGGTAGTGCGTTATTGAAAAATCCAGGTGACATTTCTCCACCCAGAAGAGGGGACCAGAAGACAGAACAGAAGGACAGCAGGACATAACAGAAGGACAGAAGAAAATAAACAGATCAACTTGAGGTATAGTCTGAAGGTTGAATTGATAGACCTTGATGAGTGGTGGATTAGGTATGAGGACTAGAGAGAGGAAGAAGTCAAGGATTACTTTCCAGATTTCTGGTCTGGAGAGGAAGAAGTCAAGGATAACTTTCCAGATTTCTGGTCTGAACAACTGGGCAGATGGAGTGCTATTAAAATATCTGGGCAGATTATTAGTGCTATTGGAGGAAAAGATACGGTGGAGGAATAGTTTAGACTCAAGTGAGGAATAAACTCAATGTTAGGTATGTTATATTCACAATGCCCACTAGACATCCAAGTAGAGAGGTCAGGTAGGCAATAAAACATATGAATCTGGAGCTCAGGAGGTAGAAGGGGGTTCAAAAAGGTGGTATCCCTAGAAGAGAGAATTTCGAGGAGGAGAAATGCTCACTCTGAGAAGCTGGGTGAGCCCTTATTTGAATCTTCTCTACTGGGGAGGACTTCTTACCAAGGATAGAGATTACGTGGATTTCATCTTTTACTTTTATTTGAGGCCTTGATGCAGCTCCTGGCACACAGTGGCCACCTGTAACCTATTGATCAAATGGCACGTATTAATTGGATGACTGCTTATTTACGTTCAGTTGAGGGTGAGGAATAGGCATAAGTCATTTCGAAAAGTTGTCCTCTTCTCCCCATCTATCCTCCTCCCCCCACATGATTCTCACACTTGCCTACACAGGCAGTTATTAGAGAGATAACAGTATCTTTGGGCAACATTAAACACCCTTTATTCCTCTTGACTTAACAAAACTGAACTGTTCTCTCTAAGCCTTGGAGGAAGGAAAGTCAGGCTAATACAGAGTATGAAGTAGTGATGGGTAACTCTTTCTGGAAAGGTGGTGAGTTATAGCCACAATCATCACCACACTCACAGAAATAAGGTCGTGCCCCAACAAGTGCCCTAGAGACTGTTACTCTTCTTGATTATGCTATGAAAAAAATTGTGTGGAGTCGATTTCATTGCATAAGCGTTTGGTGAAGGGAGGGAAAGAAAGGAAGGTGTTCAGGTGAGCGTTGTGGCTGGAGTCTGGGGGTTGTGGGAGTGCCTTTGATATATCTGTTTCTTGAGCTTCAGCTGAAAATGTTGTGGCTGCAAACGAGAGGGATGGCTCATTTCAGAGTGGTAACGATGTGAGCTAGTCGTAAAATCCGGTTGAAATCAGCATGTTGATCTACTCAGAAAGAAATACACCCTGAGTGGAAAAACAGAGCAGGACCCTTCACCACCGGGCCCTGATAGCTACTTTTCTGGAAGCCACTTCATTTCATTTGTACAACAGATTTATCACATACTATTATTTGCCTCTTATTTGTTGCAAATAATGAGAGTTACTGTTGCTTTTGTTCTGTTTGTCGACAAAAGAGTAAAAATAATTGGGTTGGGTATGGCTAGAATATCCTAACATCCCACAGACAGCTCAAATTCCACCTGTCTAAAACTCAGTTCATCGGCACCTGCCCATCGTACACATTCACACTAGCGCACACACACTGGCATAACCTCATTCTTCCTGTGCATTTTTTTTTTTTCTCTTTGAATTAGCACCATATACCCAGATCCCAAACTCACACACTCTCACTCTGTCTCAGCTCTGCATTCGTATTTACCAATACTATGACCAGGTCTTATTGGGTTCTCTCTCACAAATATCTCTCAAATCTCTTTTTTCCTCTCTCCCTCCTTCTTAGTGTAGGCTACCATCATCTTTTTTTTTTTTTTAAATTTATTTATTTGACAGAGAGAGAGAGAGAGAGATCACAAGTAGGCAGAGAGGCAGGTGGAGAGACAGGAGGAAGCAGGCTCCCTGCTGAGCAGAGAGCTCCATGCGGGGCTCGATCTCAGGACCCTGAGATCATGACCTGAGCTGAAGGCAGAGGCTTAACCCACTGAGCCACTCAGGCGCCCCAGGCTACCATCATCTTGACAGTTACTGTTGCAGGAAGCCTCCAAAATCAGGTTTTCAGTCTTTTCCTTACACACCTTACACAGCCCAAGACAAATCTTGCAACTGCTTCCTATCCACGCCAGCAGAGAGTTAAAAATTCCTAACCTGGTTTAGGAGGTTCATGATGTGTCCCTCCTTCCCTAGCCAGCTTCCTGTAGTATTAACCTGTGTGCGGGCAGCAAAAAGCTCCAGCCCAGACCCCCCTGCCAGTTCCTCTATCTGGCCCTGCCAGCATCATCCCTCATTCCTCCTCTCAGATTGCTCAGCCTAACTTACCCCTCTTTGGCTTTCAGATCTCTTTGTGAGTGTCCCTAAATCATTCAGAACTTTCTCTAGTTAGCAAAAGTTTGTTGGCTGAAAATTTTCCTGAAGGCTTGTCCTGCCTTGCTTACTGAGATATCCTGTGGGCTTAGCATAGTGACTGTTCAGTAAATATGCTGTTAGATGGAACAAGTATTTTAATGATGTGTCTGCCATTATAACCGAAGATGCGCTGTTTCCGTCGGCTTTAATGAATCCTTTTTCTTTCTTTCTTTCTTTCTTTCTTTCTTTCTTTCTTTCTTTCTTTCTTTCTTTCTTTCTTTCTTCTTATTCATATAGTATTAATTAATAACGATCTGCGTTTCCTGCAAATACCAGCCTAACAGGCTATGGCCATCTCTCTAGTTGCTCTAGAACTTGAAGCACATCGGGATAGCCCTGGAATAAAAATCGTCAACGCGGTTCTGGTATGGTGTGCTGTAGGTCGCCAGTGCATTTTCAGGGGCTCATTATGGTTTTCTCTTGACCTTGTACTGGGTCTACACCCCTGATGGCAGGTGTATCCAGCGGCAACGATGAGTGCATGGAAGGGAGGAGCATCAAGAAACAGACCAAGATACCCGTTAAAGTGAGGCCTAGTTAGTGAGTACTTCCGTGACCCAGCCTCCACGTTGGACTCAGCCAAGCCTAACCGCTGTTCCATCCAGTTTGGCCCTCTCACCCCTTCTCAGCCTCAGGAACACAGCCCTGACTTTAGAGAAGTATAGGGAGGAAGGAAGTGGGCACTGAAGGCTGCAGGGCTTTTGAAGGGAATAGCCATAACGTCTTTGTCACCAAAGGGTGCCTCCGGAGCTTTCAGGAGTTCTTTTTGTT
Source organism: Meles meles (assembly GCF_922984935.1). Taxonomy (NCBI): domain Eukaryota; kingdom Metazoa; phylum Chordata; class Mammalia; order Carnivora; family Mustelidae; genus Meles; species Meles meles. The sequence continues at coordinate 77,416,812 of NC_060074.1, forward strand.
TGGCTTTAATTTGTGGCCCTTTGGTTAATTTCTCTTGTGGCTGTTTATGCCCTCTCCGCCCCTCACCAACCCCCACCACTATCGGAGATAGAGCTTATCCACGAAAGATGCAGACAGTTCTCGGCCTCCGTCCTGGTGCCCGAGTTTTGTGGCTGGCCTCTTGGGCCACACCAGGCAGGCCTCGGAGATCCTTTGCTCATCGTGGTGCGCCCGCGGGTCAGGCTGGGGCCACGCCGCTCCGCAGGCGGACCTAACCACGCTTAAAAGGAGAAGCCCCGTGTCCCTTCCAGCTCCCCTCTCGCAAATCCTGGGAGTCCAGAGTCACCCGGCGCTCCGCCGGCTGGGAGGCCCCGGCTCGGACGCACGTCAGGCGCAGCCGAGGTCCCCCAGCGCCCCCTACAGCCACGCGTGGGGCGAGACCGCGCAGGGTCCTGTGCCTCCGCACCACGCCCGGGACCCCACCCAGAGGCCGGCGCCCCGGGACCGCGCGAGCACCCGCAGCTCCCGGGTGCAGAAGCGGGGCGTGGGCCCTGCGGGCTTGCTGCATCCCAGATCAACCTCGATTGCTCCGCCCGCGGCGGCCCGACTTCCCCTCCCTTCCTCTGTGTGTCCCTCCCTCCCTCCTTCCCTCTCGCCCGCCGGCGCCGGACACGCTGCACTTCTCTTGGGGCGCTCTTCCCCTTGGCCGACCTTCTCATCCCGCTCAACTTTGGGACAGTGGCTGTTTGGTGTTGAATGTTCTCCTCCGAGAGCGCATGGCTGGGGAAGCGAGGTGCGGGCCCGGTCCCCGAGGCGCCGCCGTCTGGAAGGCGGTGCTGCTGTGGCTGTGCCTGGGAGTCCCGACCGGGCGCCCCTACAACGTGGACACCGAGAGCGCGCTGCTCTACCAGGGCCCCCCCAACACCCTGTTCGGCTATTCGGTGGTGCTGCACAGCCACGGGGCGAACCGATGGTGAGTGGAGTGGGACTGGGCGCTTTGAGCATTTGAGAGCCGAGGGAGAACGGCGCGTCAGGGATTCCCTGCCCAGTTCAAACTTTCCTTCCTCTGGAGGAGCCAGAAGGGCAGCGCTGGACGGTCAGCTCGCTGGATCTGCTCGGGCAGCTAACTTATCTCGGGGTGGCACGCCTGGGGTGCGTTCTGGCGCGAGGCTCTGGGAGCTGCGAGTTGGGGGTGGCGGGTTGATGCGCGAGGTGGTGGGCGGAGATGGAGGTTTGGGGGAGCGGCCCCTCTGCCAGCTGCGAGTCGTGGAGACCAGGAGTTCAGTGGGCAGCCCAGCTCACGTCTGCACGCACGTGCACGTTTCTCGCTTTAGGCTCGTAGTGGGGGCGCCCACGGCCAATTGGCTTGCCAACGCTTCAGTGGTCAATCCCGGTGCGATTTACAGATGCAAGATCGGAAAGAATCCAGACCTGAATTGCGAACAGCTCCAGCTGGGTGAGTTGGGTCTGGGACCCCGGGGGAACTAGCATCTGTCCTGGAAAAACTCATTGTTGCCTAATTCTAGTCTAAAATGAATGATGTTCATTCTTCGCTCCAAACCATCTAACCTTGTTAAAACAAAAGCGATTCCCTTCTTTCTGTCAATATTTTTCTCCCTTTTGCTTAGGAGGACGATTGGATTACCCTGGAAAAACTGTGGAGAGGAAAGTTTCTTAGGATACATTCTCTTCAGCTCTCCTTCTCTGTCCCTTATGTAGAACACATTTTAAAGCTCTCAGCACATTGAAGACAGGATCCAGCTAGGCCATCACTTAAGCATTTTATTTCCATCTTTGACCTCTCTGGCTTGTTAAAGATCAGGCTAAGGGGCCGATCAGGAATAGCAGTTGGAATTGATCCCATATCCTGTCATTGAGCCTGAGGGCTTTCTAAAAAAAGAAAATGTTACCGTTTTGTTTAGAATATGAAAAATAAAAGAAGAGCTCAAGGAAAAACGGGCATCTCCATTGTCACTAGAGTTAAAACGAGGTATAATTTTTCATTTTTCTCTCCCCAAACTCCCGTGTTAAATGGATAGCTCTTCTTGAAGTCATTTCTTAATGTCTCTTCTTAGCTAGGTGACAACTTGAAAAAGTGTATTTTGGTGGGGGCGAAAGTTTGCATTTCAAAGCCAAAAGCCAAAGTTGTTTTGCACAGACACGGGGGGGGGGGGGGGGGGGGGGGGGGGGGAGAAAGGGGAACTGATATTAATTTAGACCTATCTTGTTCTAAACAGTTAGACACTGATATGTGTGGTGTTGCTTCTGCCCCTCCACCCCAAAAGCACCACTGGGTCATGGTTGGCATTGTTCCTACTTTACACATGAAGGCTCTGTGACTCAGAGGATTGCAAGTACTTTTTCTGAAGTTACTCAGCTAATGAGGGAAAGATGGAACCTCAAGTCAATCAAGTCAGCTTGGTTCCAACGTCCAAGCCCTTTCCTTTCCTTTGTGCATCTTCAGTGCAAATAAAATTAAATGAAGAGTCCAGTATGTTGTCTGCCTGCTGATACATCATCTGCAAATGGTGAATAAAAGGTTACAATTGGTACTTTTTTCATGTTTATCTTTGCATAAATAGACCTTTGGGATAAGCTACTGCATCTTTAAACTTTTTCTTTTTATAGTAATTTTTGCTTACTCCAACTGGGAAGATGGTTTCCCTCATTGTGAATGAATTCAAAGAGAGTATACACATAACTCAGAGAGCGTCCAGGAAAGTCTAGCAGTTGTCTGTAGCATGTGGAATCAGCACTGGCCTCTCATTAAGTTTCTTCCATCCCAAAAGGCACACTAGGAAGGCATAATGTTCATAGACCTATCCATTTGGAACAATTCTGCAAAGCATAATTTTCCTTATATGAAATAGTTGTGGAATAAAGAATTAGGAAGTGGAGGAGACAAGCTTGATCGCCAGAGGATCTTGACAGAGTCTCAGCAAGGAAAAGTTTCATTTCTGTTGTCCTGTCAGTTTCCTGATCCATGGCCTTGTAACTACTGGTATTACCTACTTCCTGTCTGGAAGGGCACTGAATCTATTTCTAGATGTCTGTGTTTAACCGGAAAGATCATGTCATAATATTACACACAATTTGAGATAGTAATGCCTGTTGAAATGCAAGGAAAACCTAAATTTTGGGGCATGTGGAGCTAAGGGATTGAATATAGACATATCCTTAGAGCCATATGCACATGGTTGATGTGCCAGAAACAGGAATTAAGTGAAGATTTATTAGATGGATAAATGAATAAAGGCAAAGTGAAAGTTTGATGAATAAGAGACTTAATTAGAAATGATAAGCTGAATGACATTTTTAGTTTTCAAAGTTTTGGTCCATAAAAAAAGGTGTTGACTGAGATAAAAGGCAAAAAGGAAGACAAGTTTTCTGGTCAGTCAGTCATTTGAAACACTTCTAGCTGTGGTAATAGATTGGAATATTTGCAAAAGAACTGACTGAAGTTGTTTCTCATAGAACATTTTAAACAATATATCTTTTATTCCTTCAATAAAGAAATTGTGTGTTTCTATTCAGAACAATCTCAGAAGTAACCTGAACCTATAAAATAGGGGGATGGGGATGAAGTCCAGAAAGGAAACACTAAAAACAATAAATTGGTAGTGAAAGACATTTAAGATTATCAGGTTTGTGGACTGTGTAATATTTTCTGTGGAAAAGCTTCAAGAAAAAAAAATGTTAACTATGGACATGTACAGTATTCTAATTCTACAGATTATGAGGATGGATTCAGTTAGCCTGTCTCAAATGGGGGTAGCTATACTGTATAGAAAATGCTTAGCTTGCTACCTGACATATAACAGGTATTTTTAAAGTATGAGTTTATTACTTTTTGTCCCTGTGTTCTACTTAAAACGATATCTGTATGTTACCTGCTATAGACAGGTTGAGGTTAATAAATAGGGACAATCAATAAACTAAACAAAAAGTTAAATGTAGGAAGTAAGAGGTAACAGCTGAGGTGAAACATGGTGAAAATATTTTCTTGTGGACCCAACCAGAAAAGTCTTACAGTCGTCACTAAGTATGGAGCTACGACTGCCATGTCAGTAAGGTGTTTTCTTTCCTTTGGAATGGCTTAACTGACTACCAAGGAGATGAAGTTGGAAGATCTCTTAAAATGGTGCCTGTCTCCTAATAATTTCAATACTATCCACATGGATTGGTCTTTAGTTCTCAGTTAGAATTTCACATCAAAGCTTGGCTCAGATAGACTCCTCCCTTGGAAGAGATCAGTACCCTCCCATTGCATGCCATCCTCCCTGGATAATGTTGTCACAGGCTATGGTATATTCACTGTAGCCATAATCAGAAATGAGCAGCAGATGCCCATTTATCTAGAACGTTCAGGGGGTAAGGTGTTGAGAGTGAGATACTCTTTTTAGTGAAGTGAATTGACTTGTGAAGAGGTGCTTTGGGTCCTGCGTGCAGACAGGCTGCCTCCACCTCCCTGAGAGTATCTTCCACACTGAGAAGTGTCTCTCCCCTCAGTTCTGTGGTACTTCCCTCTGTGAACCAAAGGAAGGTGGTGTCCCCATAGAAGGGTCTGAGCCCAGACTTGTTCCCAAACACGTTGTGTCTGAGGAGGCGATAGTGATTTCACACATCCAGTTGCTTTTCCACTCAGGCATTCTGTATCCTTGCTGAGGCTTTTTTTGTTTTTTTGTTTTTTTTAGATTTTATTTATTTATTTGACAGAGAGAGACAGCGAGGGAGGGAACACAAGCAGGAGAGTGGGAGAGGGAGAAGCAGGCTTCCTGTAGAGCAGGGACCTGATGTGGGGCTCAGTTCCAAGACCCTGGGATCATGACCTGAGCGGAAGGCAGACGCTTAACGACTGAGCCACACACGCGCCCTTGCTGAGGCTTTTTTTTTTTTAAGATTTTATGTATTTATTTATTTGACAGAGATCACAAGCAGGCAGAGAAGCAGGCAGAGAGAGAGAGAGAGAGGGAGAGGGAAGCAGGCTCCCCGCTGAGCAGAGAGCCTGATGCAGGGCTCAATCCCAGGACCCTGAGATCATGACCTGAGCTGAAGGCAGAGGCTTAATGACTGAACCACCCAGGCGCCCCTAAAGGAAACTTTGATCACAGGTGGTTGCTAAATTAAGGCATTATAAATAATGACTCCATTACTATATGGAATCATAGACTTTCCATGGATTACTAATATTCAAAGAATTAGAACATAATTACATAAATGTTTATAAAATTACACTAAAAAGATTGTCTTTATTTGGTCATTCAAAAGACATCCAGACCTTTTCTTACTTTGGAGTCACCACTAATAACATTATACACATGCTACACACACACACACACACACACACACACATCTGAGTAAGAGTCTACAGTTACAAACGTACCCAGTATGGTAACCAGTATTCACTTGTGGCCATTGAGCACATGAAATATAGTTATTTTGCAGTGAGAGGTGCTGTAATGTAAATTAAATGATGGATTTCAAAGACTTAGTGCAAAAAACAGAATATAAAACATCTCCTTTATTCTTTAGATATTAATTATATGCCAAAGTGAATATTTTAAAATTAATACTGATTACATATGTAAATAATAATATTTTGGATGTGTTAGGTTAAAAGAAGTATATTTTAAAAATTATTTTTATTTCATTTACTTTTTTAATGTGACTACTATAAAATTAAACATTTCATATGTGACTTATATTGTAATTTCTATTGGACACCACTATTCCAGAGAAATATAATTCCCCTGCATGAAAAAAAACCACTAACTTTTTAACAGGTGCTTTCCAAGTATCTGTGCGTAAATGAATAGGACTTTCACTTTTCTTTTCCATACCTAGCGCTGCATAATTACTAGACCTTTAAGGTTCTTGCTTGTGCCTCTCTTTTCTTTACCAGAAAGAACAATGATCCATCACAAGTTGGTCATCATTATTCCCCTTTAGATTTCTTTCTAGAATTAAATCACCCTAGCCAACCTCAGGGGTTATTTTACACAACCTATTTGGAAGAGATTAACTAGCATTGCATCATTAAACTAATGATTATCTCATTCTCACTTCTGCCTGATTTGTAGGAATTATTAGCTTAACATTAAAAGGCAAACCTCACACTGCTGAAACTTCAAAAATGTTCTTGATAACGTTTCTTCTTCATTTGCAATACTCTTTAAATTGTACCTTATGAAGCTGAGACTGATACACTCTGGTCATTTTGAAAAATTGCCCCTGAACATAGTTTCTAATTATGCAGAAGATCAAGACAGAGAGCTTCATTAATAAACTATCATGTTAAGAGAATTAAGTTTCCTGATTTCCAGCAATTTCCCAAACTCCATCTCTAAAAGAATTGTTTCCACCTAATTTGAGAGCTGAGGTTTTCTAAATGCATTTCATTTTTGCCTTGTTTACCTGATCACTGAGTAATATTCCTAATGACTCCAAATATCTCCGAAGGCAGCAATCCTAGAGCCAGATGTGGCAATCCATTGTACATGTGGGTCATTTATTCATTCCTTCACTTGCTGAAGGGTGCCAAAGGGCCAGAAACTTGGAAGTTGAAAAGAAACATGGGTTTTGCCCCAAGAGGGTTTAGAGTCCGTAGGATAGGTTATTAAAGGAAAGCGTGGTGAGAGGATCTAATTAGGAAAATAAGGTGATGACTTCCTTGGGGATTGATGTTCAAGTGGAGGACTGAATAACTATCAAAGTTCATGGGAAGAGGAGGTTTATGGCAAAGGGTGCCAGGCAGAGCAAACAATGTATGTGAAGTCTCTGGTCTGTGAGAGCATGGCATCTTTGAAACAAAAGAAGAATGCATACAATTGGAGTGTGCAGTGTGAAGTGGATGGTAGGTGGGAGAGCTAAGCAGGGATTGTTTTCGTACTACCTTGTGAGCTCTGGTTAAGTCGTGTGAACTTTCCATAGGTAATTAAAGCTGGGGAGTGACATGATCAGATTTGTGTTTTAGATACTTCTGGTTGCAGGGTAGGGAATGCTTGGGAGTAAATGAGTCAGGGCTGAAGGTAGAGAAACAATTGTAGTAAGATTTTGTTTTAATTTAGGCTACATGTGATAAGTGCTTGTTCTAAGACAGTGGCAGCAAGAAGGAGCAAATACAGCTATTTAGAGGACAGACTCAACAGGACTTGGTAATTATTAAGTGAGAGAGATAAAAGGGAAGAAGGTTTCAAAGATGTTACCCAAGGTTCAGACTTGGGCTGTTGGATGGAAGGTAGTGCTGTCCACGAAAGACATGGGAACAGATATCTAATAATCAGTTGGATGTGTGAGTCTGTGGGGCAGGAGAGGTCTACCTGGCAGTCTGTGGAGTTGTGGCTCAAATGGTTAAGCATCTGCCTTCCGCTCTGGTCGTGATCCCAGGGTCCTGGGATCAAGTCCACATAAGGCTCCTTGCTCAGCTGAGAGCCTGCTTCTTTCTGCTCCCCCTGCCTATGCCCACTCTCTCTCTCTTTCTGACAAATAAGTAAAATCTTAAAAGGAAAAAAAAAAAAAAAAGAATACCAGCGCTCAGGACACCTGGTTGGCTCAATCAGTTAAACATCTGTCTTCAACTCAGGTCATAATCTGGGTCCTGGGATCAAGCCTGCCTTGGGAATCCCTGATCAGCAGGGATGCTGCTTCTCTCTCTCTCCCTCTACCCCCCTCCAACTCATGCTCTCTAGTGTGCTCTCTCTTTCAAGTAAAAAAATAAAATCTTTAAAACAATAATACCTGTGCTCATCCTAAATAAATAAAATCTCTGCAGGTGGGTCTAGGTAGCTGTGACATTGTGATTTATAGTAAGAAATATCATTTGGTCAGGGCGCCTGGGTGGCTCAATGGGTTAAACCTCTGCCTTCAGCTCAGGTCACGATCCCAGGATCCTGGGATTGAGCCCCGCATCAGGGTCTCTGCTCAGCGGGGAGCCTGCTTCCCCCTCTTTCTCTCTCTGCCTGCCTCTCTGCCTACTTGTGATCTCTGTCAAATAAATAAAAATCTTTAAAATTAAAAAAATATATATCGTTTGGTCTTATTCACTGTTTCTGGCACAGAGCTCCTAAAACTCTTGGAATTTTCTGAGTGATGAGAGCTACAAAGATGTCTTTTGTGAGTGAGGTGGCTTTTGGACCCCAAGTAAGGATGGGGCTGGTTACTAGTGGAGCCAAACATTTGATTGGAGAGTTGGGACTTTCCATCCCACCCCCTAACCTCCAGGATGCAGAGATGGTCTGGGCATGGAATTAATCACCAATGGCCAGTGATTTCATCAGTCATGTGTCTATGTAAAGAAGTTGCTATAAAACCCCAAAAGGACAGGGCTGGGAGAGCTTCTGGATTGGTAAAGATATGGAGATTCGGGGACTAGTGGAGAGCTCAGAGAAAGTGCCAGTTCCATACCCTTTCCCCATGCGTTTTCCTGTGTATCTCTCCCTTCTGGTTGCTCCTGAGTTATATCCTTCCATAATAAATTAGTAATCTAGGAAGTAAAATGCCTCTCTGAATCCTGTGAGGTGCTCTAGCAAATTAATCAAACCCAGGTACGCCGTAGTTGAAACTTCTGATAGCCAGTGGTTAAAAGTATAGGTGACAACCTGGACTTTTGATGGACATCTGAACTCTGTGTGTGTGTGTGTGTTGGGAATGGGACAGTTTGTAGGAATGAAACCTTAACCTGTGGGATCTGATGCTTATCACCAGATAGAGTCAGAATTGAGTTGAATTATAGGGTACCCTGTGAGGGTCAGAGAATTGCTTGTTGGTGGAAACCACTTCCCCCAAGCCACACACACACACACACACACACACACACACACACACACACACACAAATGGAATTGAACACAGAACCCTTAGTAGGACATTAGAGTTTCCAAAGTTCCCCAGATGATACCCATATTCAGCCGTGGTTGAAAACAACTAGAGAAGGAAAGATGAGTCTGAAAAAAGTACTGAGGAGAAAAGCTAAAGAGGTAGCAAGGAGATCAGGTCAGTGTGGCATTATCAAAGGATGAGAGATCTTAAGAAGAGATGAATGGTTGGCAGTATCAAAAGTTGCCAAGTGGTCAAGCAAGGTAAGAACTTAGAAGGTTTCATTGGCTATAGAGAGAAATAGTTCATGAGTAAGCTTAGTAAGACCAGTTTTAGTGGCGAAGCCAGACGGCAGAGGTTTGAGAAATGAGGAGTAAGAAAATACTGGTAGCAAGTGTCAACAACACTTTTATCTGGATTCCTCCTTCATTAATTAAATATGTTTTATTGGTTACTTACACTAAGTAGCAGGAATAGAAAGTTGGGTAAGACATGGCTGAAGCCCTAAATTCACTCTAGATGACAAGAGAGGCAGGTAAACATTGGATCATTAATGATGAGAATATGTATTAAAGGTGATGATAGAGATACAGTGGGGAGAAGAAACTGCTTGAATAATGACAGAAGGTTTCCTGGAAGAGCAGACACCTGATTAGTTGAGCCAGATGAGCAGATAGTAAAAGCTTAATAAATGTGAAATGGATGGATACATTTATCAGATCTGGATGATTCCTCTCCTATACACTTCAGCTCCATTTCCAGAAGTCTGGGCCAGTCTTGGGTTCCAAAGATTCTTCCTGCTCACACCACAATCTGAATGATAATACCCACTCCTGGGACAGGGAGCTTGGAACTGACCATCTTTAAAAATGGGGATTTTTTTGAAGGGGCATGTGCACCCGAATGTTTATAGCAGCAATGTCTACAATAGCCAAAGTATGGAAAGAACCTAGATGTCCAACAACAGATGAATGGATAAAGAAGATGTGGTATATATATATATAATGGAATACCATGCAGCCATCAAAAGAAACGAAATCTTGCCATTTGTGATGATGGATGGAACTAGAGTGTATTATGCTTAGTGAAATAAGTCAGTCAGAGAAAGACAACTATCATATGATCTCCCTGGTATGAGGAAGTGGAGAGGCAATGTGGGGAGTTTGGGGGGTAGGAAAAGAATAAATGAAACAAGATGGGATCGGGAGAGAGACAAACCATAAGAGACTCTTAATGTCACAAAAGAAACTGAGGAGGGTTGAATAATGCCATACATTGAATAATGCCATAGAGTTCTGGACTGACTCTTACTTCTCTCATATACTTCATACCTCACATCTTCCTGACCTCCTCCATCCTAGCTTGTAAATTTCCAAACCAAGCCCAGTGTTTCAATAATGACCACCTGCTGTTAAGTGAGAGCGCGTTTCCCTAGAGTTTTTTTTTTCTTTTTCAGTTTACATTTTTGTATTGTTCTTGTTTCAAAGACACCCAAAATGGTATCCAACTATGAGTGATAGTTTTTCAAATGAATCTGTAAGTCCAAGAGATTAATTGAAAACCATGGAAATAGAAAATTTTCTTTCCTTGTTTTCTTACATTGGAAATTAGTGTTACAAGAGTAGGTTATTATAGAAATAGAGTTTATATAGGTTTATGAATAATATCAATATTTGGATTCTTTCCCTGCCTCACAGGAAAAAGTACTAATAGCCATCATTGTTTCTTTTCTTTTTTTTTTTTTAAAGATTTTATTTATTTATTTGACAGAGAGAGACACAGCAAGAGAGGGAACAGAAGCATGGGGAGTGAGAGTGGCCGAAGCAGGCTTCCACTGAGCAGGGAGCCCGATGCAGGGCTCGATCCCAGGACCCTGGGATCATGACCTGAGCTGAAGGCAGACACTTAACGACTGAGCCACCCAGGTGCCCCCTAATAGCCATCATTGTGACATTAGTTGACAGTGTCTACCTGAATCCTTCCTTCCCCACTTATGAGAGGTGTAACTTTGGGCAAGATGTTTAGCCTCCCTTTGTTTCAGCTTCTCCATCTGTGCAGTTTGGATTATGATAATATCTGCTCATAGGAATGTAATTAAAATTAAATGAGTTAATATTTATGTCTACATGGTATTAAAAGTGTGCTTGGGTACATAGGAAGCATGTAATAAATATTAGTTATTATTGTGGGAGGAGAACCTGAACCCAGAATTAAGCTCACAAGTGACCTGGTTTTCTAGAATGTTGAGGTCTAGTGATGACTGAGGATCAACCCTGATTTATAAAATTGCAGCCCTAAAACTTGGCTCTTCTGCTTGGGGACATCTACCTCTGTGCTGAACTCTATGAATACAATCAGGGAAAATAAATAAATAGTATAAACTAAAAAAGGGGATATTAAATAAAATGAAACAGAGGACTGACACCACCAGCTTTTTCAGGTCTACGATTCTGAGCTCTTTCTCACCTATACTGCACATGGTTACTAACCGTTATGAGATTTGGACTAGGAAGCCTGAGAATATGAGATGTAAATACATGTCTTTTTAGAAAGAAAATACTTTGAGACTAATTTCTAATTTTGATGTTTACTTTGATCTTTGACTCCTTTGTGCTTATTTTGATATCTTGACTCCAGAGAAGCTGGAGGAAACAGTCCTGGAAGTTCAGTATTCTCACGTCCCATGTCTTCTCCAAAACTTGGCATTTTACTTTTCACGACCTAAAATTATTGTTACTGTAGTTGAAATCATAAACATCACTGTTATCTTTCAAAAATATCACCACTGTGTTTTATTATGTATGTGGGAAAAGTACATCATTTAATGTAGTGAACATAATGGACTTAATAGTAATTAGAATTTGATAAGAAAAACTACAAGAAGGGGCCACTTGGGTGAAAGAGCTGAAGGCTGGCTGGCTAAATCTCGCAGCGCCGTGAGCGCCCTCTGCTGGTGCAGTCTAAGTCAGCACAACGTGGGGATGCTGTGGAGCAGAGGCATTTTCCATTTAATGAACACCTACTAGGTGCCAGGAAGTCTTGTAGCCACAAGGGCAAATTTTCTGTGATTCTCATAACCCTGCAATGGTAGATCTGATCATCTTCACAGTTAAATTGAATTTTCACTTTTAATCGCATATGTTTTTCTAATATTCTGAATTTAAATAGAGGAAGGAATTGTACAATTATTTGTACTCAGTGATTATTGTTTCTACAAATAAAAATATCCTAAATAAGTGACTCTTTATAGAACATAGAATAAAACAGTGTTCCTCCATGTCTCAGAATTATTTAAGAAGAATTTGAGATGTATAGGACTCATCTTTCAAGGGAAAAGGACTTCAACTTAAAAAAAAAAAAAGGAATTGGCCTTTTCCTGAAACTTAAAATTTCATCGTGTTTTTGAAAGATCAGATCAGATAAGTGTGTATGTTACTGTAGTAGCTAGAAAGTCAGACTGAGAACGCCAGTCAAATGTCTGAGCCGATGGGGAACCCACAGCCCCATGACTCAGGCAGATAAACCAAACATGTCATTGCATCCAAAAGTCCCAGGCTCCTTCACCCACAAAATGTTTCACTCAAGCTGTCAGCAAGTTGTAGGAAGAAGGACTTGGAGTCTGATCTTTCCCCCTGGGCCTTCCTCAGTGGTAATGCCAAAATACCAAGAACCGATCTAAATTGAGGAAAAGGGCAGGGCAAGAGAGGGACTGAGTAAGTGCCATCTTTCTTGAAAGTTGACTGAACAGCCTGTGGGCAGATTTGTGATATTATATAAGCACATTTTACGGTGAAACAAAAGACTTAGAAAGTGAAATTGATTTCAGTTCATTCATATCTCTGAAATACTTGTAGAGTTCTATTGTATATGTGATAGAGTAATAGGAAGTAACAAAGACCTTTGATTTCTGACAAGCTTTTAATTTTTTATTCTGACCCTTTTAATTTATCAGCCCCCTGGATTCAAGGAAGTTACTTTACTTCCTTCAGATTTAATTGTGTCCTCTGGAAAATGGGATTGATAACAGTCCCCTGCTGCTGCTGTGAAAATTAAAAGACTTAAACGTGAATGATGAGGCCTGGCAGTGATGGGCCACAAATATTTTACGGAGGTGGATATATGACATGCCAGATGTGCAGTTTAATCATGTTTAGCTTAATCCTTAAAATAATAATAATGTCAACATCGACGAACATTTGCCTGCTTCCTCTGCTAGGCTCTGGCCCAAGCACTCCACGGGTATCTCATTTACTCCTCAAGATGCTCACAGAAACCCTCTGACGTAGGTACCTCCTGTGGGCCCCAGCTGATTCTCTATCTTAATTTGTCCTACTCCCAGATCACACTCTGTAAAGATCTTCAAACCTGCAAATGTTTCCCTTCAGACCATCTGTTACTATCTTAAAACTGAAGAGAATATTTTGGAGAAGGAGAGACAAATAGTAGTGAAGAAAGAAGACCTCACCAAAGCTTAAATCCCAGAGAATTTGGCAAAAAGTTCGCAGACCTATCCTCCTAAAGGATTTTTGTGATGATCAATGGATTAGAGAATCCCTCCCTATATTTCGTTCCCGCCTATTGTACATAACGTCCCATTCTGTGCTGCGGACATGCTACAGTCAACAAGATAGTCCACCTGCCCTTATGAAGGGGACATTCAGGAGTGAACAACTAGTCTTCCGTAGTGTCTGTCATATTTTGGCACTCACTCGGAGCGATGAAACTCAAACTGGTGATATGTATACCAACCAAAAAAGGGTTGGAGAAGAATGGACCAAACTGACTTTGTACTAGCAGCCTTTGTAGTCATCTGACAAAATGAACCGCTCATTCACATTTATAGACATGTGTACAGACTGATACAAAATCCATCGATGGAAATAAGAAACTGAAGTAAAAAGCATACATCTTTTATTTTTTAAAAAAGGAATAAAAATAAAATAAATAAATAAATAAAAAGGAAATTTTAAAATATAAAAATGAAAAGTAGGCCTAATTTTTAAAATAAAGAATATGGTTTTATTTTTAATATCTACTGGGAAAATGCATTCAACTGTGCTAAGATTAGTCATTCTACTTGTACAAAAGCGTGGGAAATGATCACATGTTAATTTCTGCTGACCTCTTTTATGTTAAACCATGTAAAGTCCTTTTTCAGTTATGAAGCTGATTTGATTTACTAAGAGTTTAGATTAGAAATGTATGAGCTGGATTGAAAACCAGATTATAAATCATTTCAGTGTGACATTTGGATAAAATATAAAGATAATCTGAGTTTATTTATGATGTCCTGTCAGGGAAATTCAAGAGAATTAACTTTCTCATGACAGTTCTAAAAATAATCATTTCTGACCACATTAGAAATACTGTATTTCCACATGAAGAAAGTTTGTCCAACATTTCATATCCTATTTTGATATCTAGCTGAAACCAAGGAAGAAAAAAAAATACAATTATTTTAAAAATGGAGTGTTTTCAAAGACGATGTAATATAGGAGAAGGCATAACCCTTTACATTGTAGAGCACACATTCAATTGCACATGGACACCTGTCGGGGGAGCTTTTCGGAAAATTCTTAGGTCTGGGTCTTAATCCAGACGCATCAAATATGAGGCTCCAGAAGTGGAGCCCAGGTGTCGGTACTTGTTCTAAACTCCCCCCAGGTGATCCTAATGTCCAGATGCGTCTGAGAACCACGCACGTTCTAGAGGCGTGACCTCGGGCAAGCTAGGTTAAGGGAAAGCTCTGAAGACGGCCCTGAGCAGGAGCTGATGATGCGAATGGTTTACCTCTTTGACAGGATTCTGCGAGCACTACAGAAGAAAAGGCTAAAAAGTTCCTTGAAATTAAGTAAAGCCCCAGAACAGCAGTGGTGAGTGACAACGAGGCTGTTCTTTGAAATAATCCTGTTTGGATCAGAGCTGAAAGTATCCGGGTATTACCGGCACTGTTGGGTGCTGCCTCTGCGGCAAAAGCACATCAGGCAGTGGGTAGGAGAAATCCCTATGAACGTGTGTGTTTGAGCCCTTATCAGAATTGGTTTTTATTCCTCACATGGAAGAATAATTGTTTCATGACTTTGTGACATTTCTTCATGCCTGTGCATTCTTCCTTTTGTGCCCATCTTAGGACACAAAAGCACAAATAGAAGAAACTTAGTCAAACCACAGTTGAAGCTTTGAGCTGTTTTTTAACCTACTGCATTACCAGCACACATTTCTGGGCTGTGTATTGAGGGGGGATAAGGGTGAACAAGGTGGGGTACTGGCCACGATGAGTTTGGTTATTATTAAGTCCTAGAAGTAGGGTAGTTGCAAGGAAAGGAATGTAGTTGTGTTCGCCGTCACCAGAGACACAGAGCCAGTAGGGTCAGTAGGTGGTAGGTGGGTAGATAGATAGGAGATTTATTATAGGAATTGGTTTCATCCCTGAGGAGGCAAAGTCCCATGATCGGTAAAGCTGAAGAACCAGGAAAATGGGCAGTGTCATTCAGGTCCAAGGCCAGAGCAGCAGCTGGTGGGAAGAGCGGGGATGATTGGTGTAAGTCCCAGAGGTCTGAGAGCTTTGCAGACACAGACACGGAGAGGAAAATGCTAGAGCGAAGTGACCTTGAGAAAGTAGGACCATGAGTGGTTT
The DNA here is from genome assembly GCF_922984935.1 of Meles meles. Lineage (NCBI taxonomy): Eukaryota > Metazoa > Chordata > Mammalia > Carnivora > Mustelidae > Meles > Meles meles. The sequence goes on from NC_060074.1 coordinate 77,432,241, forward strand.
GGCTCTCCTGTATGAGACTCTGAGCAATGAAGATTCCCTGGTGTCACCTGGTGGGTCAGATGTGATGTGGAATGACCTACAGCCCCAGAAAACTGCTTAACACCACGGTTTCTGTGGTTATCATTGTAAAATTTATTGCTGAAAGAGCTGAGTTAAGAAACAGGCACTAACAATTGACATAAGAACTTTTTGGCCATTTTCACTGAGCAGTTTACGTGATCTTTTGTGGCTCTGTGTTTATTTGAACTCCAGGATGGCGTCTCTGGAACAGTAAATTTGTTTCTAAATATTGGGTATAATTGATGGTATAATCGTGATGAAAGTGCCCCTGAAATATGCCACATTTGAGGAGCACTGAGATATTGTTTGTGACCTCCTTTTTCTCTTAACCTTAATTTTCCTCTTGCTCAGCTGCCTTAGTTAACCGAGGGACAATAATTTTAGAAGGACTTTGGTATTTTCCGAGAAGATAATAACTGAAGTGTCTGTTGTGATAAGTAACAGGAATTTCACCTTCGGGTAGACAGTCTACCATGTATCCATTTTGACATTAGTAAAAATTTTAAATAACCGGCAGTCTTGGTGAAAGGTCCAAACTGAAAATGGCATCACAGTGAAAGTTAAAGTTTTGTGTGCGTCCCTTTTCACTTTCCTTCCATCGTGTTGGCACCATGAAACCACAGTAACAATTCTGTCAGACCTTCCCCACCCAGCACTCAGAGTTGTCTCTATCCCCTCCTTTGCTCTCCTTCTTCCTTTCTTTTTTCTCTTTAATTTTTTTAAAAGATGATTTATCTGAGAGAAGGAGGGGGAGAGAGAAGGAGGGAGAGAGCACAAGCAGGGGGAGAGGCAGGGAGAGGGAGAAGCAGGCTCCCTACTGAACTGGGAGCCCAGCATGGAACTTGATTTGTGGACTCTGATCATAACCTGAGCTGAAGGCAGCTGCTTAACCCACTGAGCCACCAGGCACCTCCTTTGTTAATTTTAACAAAGAAGCCTTATGTTTCCATCTGGACCACCTTTTTTCAAGGTTTGGGCTGCAGCGAACTCCCTTTTCATGCCAGGCTGACATTGCTTATCAACCCCAGCATTCTTTTTTTCAGACCTCTTCTTGTTCTCAAGTCCAGTGCTCCCGCCAGCTGCTACCCATCGGCGGAAGTAGTCCCTATTATGTAAGAAATCTGGCCAGAAAAACCGTATGCAGGTTCTCTTGTAATAAGGTTCCAGACCCTGAGGATCACCTGGGGGTAGTCTGGGCCTCACCTGGACCTACTGAGTCAGAATCTTCAGGGAAGACACTAGGAAACTTTGTTCAGTTCAGCTGTGTCGAAGCGTTTTACTGTTTGTCCTGAACGACATTTTGGAGAAAAAAAAAATGTATACACAAGCAGCTTTCTATTCCTCCTGGAAAACAAAATTCCTTCCGGAAAAACTACATGTCTCTAGGACATTTACTGCAACTAACATAACTTGCAAAATATCAGCCTTATGTACATAGGCATAAATGAGGAATTTGCCCAGGAAGCTTTATCTAGAGGTCCAGGTTCTAGGAGACAGGGTGCCAAATGATTTGGAGAATGGTCACTATAAACGTATGATAACGTGGTACCAGTGACTGGTGTTCAAAATTAAGTAAACGAAACCAAATTCCGCAGCCTGATGCAAATGCAATTCCCTTTGGAATTGAGCTCAGGTGGAAGGGAAGTGTCCCAGGGCAATTGAAGGGAATGAAGTCAGCAAAAGAATTCTGAGGGTACTACATCTTACTCTCCTCCCAATTCACTTTTTTTTTAACGATTTTTTTTTTTTAATTTGACAGAGAGAGAGAGATCACAAATAGGCAGAGAGGCAGGCAGAGAGAGAGGAGGAAGCAGCTTCCCCGCGGAGCAGAGAGCCCGATGCGGGGCTCGATCCCAGGACCCTGAGATCATGACCTGAGCCGAAGGCAGCGGCTTAATCCACTGAGCCACCCAGGCGCCCCTCCCAATTCACTTTTAAAAAAATCACATTAATGGGATCCCAGCTAGAAAACGAAGAAGTCGCTCTAGCAAAAGAAAAAAAATTACCTTTGGAAGATCACTTTTCCTGGTCAGTTTAGAAGTGCTCTGTTGCCCAGCAGGAATACTGACATTTGGCTTTCTGGCTCTTTGTATTTGCCAAAACGCCTTCTGATGTGTTTTATTTACTGCTGAAATAATCTGTTTTTTTCAGGTCTTTTTTATTTTGTTCAACATAGTCATAATAAACTAAATGTAAACCATAGGGCAGTTTGTCTTAAATGCCAGGGATTATTAATATGCTAATTAGACACAGTGACTTTCCCTGTGCTTGTTCTCACCTTCCGGCTTCTATAAACTGAGACTTAAGCACTGAGGGCCCTATTGTTCTCATTTTCCCCCTAAAGTCTCAATCCAAGAAATGTCTTAAAAAGTGCTCAGGCAATGTTGCCTGTAATGCTAGACACATGATTAAAGCGAAGGTGCAAATTCTTTGCGGCAGATGACACCGCAGGGGCTTCTGCCCAGCCCCTGTTGGGTTAAACTGGTCTCGCACCACCTCCTTCCCCTAACCCCACCCCCGGTCATGTTGGTCACCCATCTCCCCAGGACGTTACCTGCTAGAGGTCATTTCTACAAACGCACACCACCAGGTGTGAGAACCGTCCTGTTACCCCCATCCGGTGGGCCAAGTAGGAGATGATAGAGAAGGAGGTATCAAGGGCATTTTGTACATGGCTGAAGGAGAAAACTTGGGATAAGCATGTTTATTATCTCTGCCGTCTTAGAATAACAGGGTTTCAAGATAACTAATGATACAATGTATTTTCAAATGCTGTAGGTAGCCCTACTGGAGAACCTTGTGGAAAGACTTGTCTGGAAGAAAGAGACAATCAGTGGCTGGGGGTCACACTTTCCAGACAGCCGGGAGAAAATGGATCCCTTGTGGTAGGTTATTAGGGTTTGTCCACTGATAACACTGTGGATTCAGATATGCCGGGTGTGATGTTCACATCATTTGGTCTACTTTTGTTTTATTTAGACTTGTGGGCATAGATGGAAAAATATATTTTATATAAAGAATGAAAATAAGCTCCCTACGGGTGTTTGCTATGGAATGCCCTCTGATTTACGGACAGAACTAAGTAAAAGAATAGCTCCATGCTATCAAGGTAAGGAATCATTTTGATTTTAACTGGATCAAGAGAAACAAGTGAATGCCTTTAATTATTTTTTTTTTAATTTTCAGTTTTGCATGTACAGAGGATGGGGGATAGACCTTTATAATAGCTGTGTTCTTTTTAACTACTCAAGAGTGTTTTCTTTTTTTACTCAATTGCTGTAATAGTTGCAAAAAATGTGCTTTATGTTTTTAGGATAGAAATTTGTCCAATTACATTTGAATAACTCTAGAATGTAGTTGATCATTATCCACTTTTACATTAAATATATTTTTAATTCTGTAAAAGTCTAATGCTCATCATATACCAGACACTTAAAATCATGAAATTATGATTGAAAATTTGAGATTGAAAAGTCTGACAAGAACGATGAGACCTGTTTAGATTTTTTGCTTTATCTTTAGCTTCCAAGAATATTCAAAGATTCAAATATAAGTGTAAGCAAATCTTTCCCATTCACTGTGCCTTTTTTTTAAAAAATATTTTATTTATTTATTTGACAGGTCACAAGTAGGCAGAGAGGCAGGCAGAGATAGAGGGAGAAACAGATTCCCCACTGAGCAGAGAGCCTGATGCGGGGCTCAATCCCAGGACCCTGAGATCATGACCTGAACCGAAGGCAGAGGCTTAAACCACTGAGCCACCCAGGCGCCCTCCCCCCCTTTATTTTTTCTTAAATTCGCATGCCTTCCTTGATAAGAGATTGGTATCTTAAGTTTGAAAAGATTTCCCATGAACATTCTAGGCCATTAGGTAGCAGTAGTGTATGCAGAGAGCTAGGACATAAGCAGTTAAAGTGGGAAAAATAAGGGGTGAATGTCAACAGAGCATTAAAAACAAATCTGTAGCAGAACTAAAATTCTAAAAATATGTCTTTGGAGAACTCAGAATTTTATATATATATATATTCCATTTTCCACTTTTTTCTAACCAAAATGATGACTACAGTATCCAAAGAACATTTCTATTATTTGACAAAATTTGACCACGTGTGCAAATTCATATGGGGGTCCTCTGTGGTATGTGATGTCTAAGAAAAGCTCCTATAATATTTCTAATTTGCCTTTGAGTGTTAAGGATACAAAAGGTGAATTTTTAAATTCCTTATCGAAATAAAACTCAGTCTAGTGTTCTGTATGTTTATCATTCTTTTTCTTAATAGTTTATAGTTTATACTTTAAAACATCTTCAGAGTAGAATTTTTTTATTCATATATCCCTAGCCACATTCTACAAAAAAATTCAAGATGGAATACACTTATAGCACCTAAAATAATGGGGGAAATGTATTTAAAAAAAAAAAAAAAGTCAGGGAAGATCTTAAAGGAGTGAAAAATCATGGCCAGGACTAGTATTTACAACTGACTTAACAATTTACTTAATTTTTCTAGTTAGCAAAGCCAAAACAAAGATGTGGTCCTGATTCTTTTATAGAGGTTGCTTATGTCAGTTCTTCCGGAGAAGCAGGGCTTTGTCTTCCTAGTAAGTTGCAAAAGCATCCAGTGCATGACGGCTTTGTAGTACGAGACCCTCCATCTCCATGCAGATCTTAACTCCCTGTTACGTTCAGCTGGGCACAATTTAGGAAGCCTATTTTAAATGCAAACCTGGACTGGGAGCTACAAGTCTACATCTATCTTAGATGTGCACTTGACAGTGGTTTTGAGTGTATGCTGCATGTTCTTCCCATGAAAAAGAGGTAGAGGTCCATCTTTTTATTGCTGTTTTGGAGGGATATCTTTGAGGATTAATATGAAATAGTTGTGATATTACATTTTATCAAAGTGATGATTTTAAAGATGAAATAATATAAAATATAGACCTTAAAAAGGTCTATTTGTAAGGATTTAGAAGACTAACAAAATCATGCAAATTTTGCCTATTTTTTCAATGAGATCCTGAGTTGTTTTTCTACTTCATTTTAGATTATGTGAAAAAATTTGGAGAAAATTTTGCATCGTGTCAAGCTGGAATATCTAGTTTTTACACAGAGGTAATAGTCCAAAAAATAGCCTTTAAATGTTTACATATTGGATTTTGATTCTTAAGATTGAGACTGTGATATTATGCTTTATAGTTAATAATAAAAATTGTCTCTTAAAATTGAGTGTATTACAACTTAATTTTTACTACTCAGTATTCCACATGTACTTTGAAAAAAGGTTAATATTTAAGATGACTGTACCATGTAAGACCAACTACAAGTCTACACTAAGGAATACTACCTGCATCAAGAATTGTTTTTATTATGTTCAATTAGCCCACATGTAAGTACATCATTAGATTTTGATGTAGTGTTTGATGATTCATTAGTTACATATAACACCCAGTGCTCATCATTTGATGGGAATCAAAAGTAGCTATTGTTATTTGCTTTAACTTAAATGTTTAAAATTTCTATCCAGATATGTTACTTTTAATTACTAGTTGAAGGAGAAAAGCATATGAATCTACATCTTTCATTTAAATTATTAGAAATAAGAGATTTAAAAATTTATTGTCTTAAGTTAGACATATTCACAAGCTCTATTTTTTTCCTCTAACACTCAAGGATATACAATCAAATATCATAGTTGTATCCAACCCCCAAATCTCCCAGTTTCCCTTCAAAACCCAGTAAGAATTTATGACTGTTTTCTGAATCTGTGGTCAAGCTGTATCAAGCCTTGGGTCAGCAATTTCCATAAATATTATTTACTATGTTTTTTAAAAAAAGACTTTATATTTAAATTGACCTTTTTAAGAGTTCAGTATTGTTTAGGAAATGTAGAAATATGTTAAATACATTTGGTTGCTAAAAGCTTTAATATTTCACTGAATATATCTGTTCATTCTAACTTTCCTTTTGTTTCCTTTTCCTAAATTTGGATATATCATCAAATATGCCCCCAAATTCCACTGGGTTTCTTTTTTTCTAAGCTAACATTGTTAAGAAAATGTCAATGGCTCTTCGCAAATAGGAATAAATTAACTCCACTTTTTACTCTTTGGCAACATGTGATTCTCTCCATAATAAACAATAATGAATTACCCAAATACCATTCACTTTAACAGAAACACATTGCCTGTCTCCTAAAAGCTTAGTCTAGTATTCCATGATTCTTGCTTCAATTTTAAAGTCCACTGCTAAGTGACTGAAGTGAGAGTTTCTTTTCTGAAATCGTGCTTGTAGGCAAAAATATGTTAACTGACTTCTTTTGGCTTTTTTCAGATATGTTTTTAAATTCATCAAATTTCAGATTTTAGAAATGTATTATAAAAATATTCTCATCGCCATTTACTTAAAATGTATATCTGGAGGAGGTTTTGGGTGGATTAAACTTTGAATAGATGATAAATTGTTTTTTATTTTTTGTTTTTTGTTTTTGTCTTATAGGACTTAATTGTGATGGGAGCCCCAGGATCATCTTATTGGACCGGCTCTCTTTTTGTCTACAATATAACCACAAATAAATACAAGGCTTTTTTAGACACAAATAATCAAGTTAAATTTGGAAGTTACTTAGGTACTGTAAAAATTGACAAACTCCAATCATCTCAGTCTTACAGATACAAGTTTCCTTTATGATTACTAATCTCTTCAAAAGATCAAACTAGCCATTAGCAATTAATAAGTTCAGTAACTATTGCTTCAAGAGTATAATCTATGAAACTTAATACTTTACATATGTAAATTGCAATCATTATTATATAGTTAGACTAGAATTCCTGCTTTAGTTTACTCTTGCAAGCTTGTATCTTTATGCAGTCAACTTGTTATTGTAAAGGTTGCATCTGTTGAGTGCTTACCATATTTCAGGAACTTGTGTAAGCACTCCTCATGCATTCATTTAATCATGTATGAGTAAGTGTAGTTTCTTAAAGGGCCAAGTGAAAGTCAGTGGAGCTGTTGACAGCATTCTAGACAATGGGTAACATTATGAAGCATGCGGATCTAAAAACAGCTCATTGACCTTCGCCTCATAAGTTCTTAGAATATTTCCCAGAGTTTATTCTTATCTTCTTTCCCTCCTCTTCCTCCTCCTCCCCTTCCATTTCCTCCTCCTCCTATGCAGCAGGACACTTAAGAGTCTGTATTTCTATAGAAACGCAAGATTTTCCTGGTATAATTAATTCCTCTGTTATAGTAAAAGGGATGTTTTTCCTATAGCTTCTTAGGAAATACAGGTTTGTTTAAGTGGCTTGCTTTGAATGTAAGCAGCCTATACCCAGAAATGATTACAATAAAAAAAAAAAAAAGCAGTATTTTTCCCATTCATACAGTAAGGTTTCATTTCCAAACAGAGGGAATTCATTTATAATTCAACATTTACTTGTTTATGGTTGAGGGATATCTGGAAGTGTTATAAGAAATGTAATTTGGGGGTGTCTGGGTGGTTCAATCGGTTAAGTATCCAACTCTTAGTTTCAGCTCAGGTCATGATCTCAGTGTCCTGGGATCAAGCCCTACTTTGGGCTCTGCACTCAGCAGGGAGTCTGCTTTAGGATTTCTCTCCCTCTCTCTCTGCCCCTCCTCCTGCTCCTGTGCGTGCTTGCTCTCTCAAATCTTAAAAGTGACTTGGTATTATGCCTTTTGTCATATAATAAAATATTTTACCTTTTGTGTCATAATACAGTTTTGTTACAATAAGATTTCATGGAGAAAAAGTTGAAATTTAGGAAGTTCTTTTACTTAGTTTAAAATGTTCTATTTTAGATACCCAAAATATTTGGGTTGTAATCCTAGAAGCTAGCATTTCTTGGCACTACACAGAGACTAACCAAATGTAAAAGTGCTGTCTTTAATTTCTAGGACTTGGACATATAAGCCATGAGCCTAGTTTCATAACACATAATAATTGCTTAAAGCATAGACTAAATGACCAGTTTTGAATATTGCTAAGCTAAATATTCTTCAGACTGTTTAGTGTAGTCATTTGGAGTTCAGTCTCAATTACGCCTATGAATGGATTTGTGATGATATAGTTTACCCATTGCAAATGATAATTCTCCTACTTTTCTCCACTTTATTTGAAGGATACTCAGTAGGAGCTGGTCATTTTCGGAGTCCACATACAACTGAAGTAGTTGGAGGAGCCCCTCAACATGAACAGATTGGTAAAGTAAGAATTGCATTTTTACCTTTATTTCTACACCAAGTTTCAACAGGATTGCTGGAGAGATGAGATAATAAAGGAGGAACTGCCAAAACGGTAAGAAGTGAAAGCTAGACGTGGTGAGCCGTGCTCTGCATTTCGTGGTGAAATTGCTTTCAGATAAAAATCTATTAGAAGAGCTTTAAGGAGAAATTCTACAAGTCAAATGAGGCTTTTCTTTCTTATGAGTAAATTGTCCCTGAAATAAAACGATCTCAAGATGTCCAGGGAATGTATTAACTGGTTCACATGTTTATATAGATGATGGGATATTGAGACAGCTGTATGTTTTGGGGTTAAGACCAGAAAGAAGATGTTATTTCTGGTTCTGGTTTTTGTTATGCTATTGTATAGACATTACTAAACTTTTCTGAGCCTTACTTTGAAAAGTGAGGCCAACAACACTTGCTGTGCCTTTGGGGATCGATACCATCATTGTGGAGAAGACAGTTTGGCAAGGAAGTCCTGTTAATGTGAATGCGCTCCCCCTGAACCTTTTGAATCCCTCTGAAAAGGATTTTCAGAAGTCTATTTGAACTGTTAACACGTTATGAAAATTGATGTTTTGATCCCCTGAAAATTTTTTTTTTTGTAATGTGATAGCATCTGAGTTCTTCTAATTCCTTTTCCATTTGCAGGCATACATATTCAGCATTGATGCGAAAGAACTAAATATCTTACATGAAGTGAAAGGAAAAAAGGTAATGTCTCCACCTTCCGCATCACTGAGGGCTTTTGTGAATAACCGTGCATGTTTTTTTCCGCGGGTGACTGGGTCTGGTTTTGTTTTCCGGCAGCTTGGCTCTTACTTTGGAGCTTCTGTGTGTGCTGTGGACCTCAACGCAGATGGCTTCTCAGACCTACTGGTGGGAGCGCCTATGCAGAGCGTCATCAGGGAGGAAGGCAGAGTGTTCGTGTACGTCAACTCTGGCTGGGTGAGTCTGATGGTTCACCAGCTGGAGGCTGTTGATGGGATTACGAGAGAAACTGAAGCTCTTCTTCTTCCAGAGTTCTGCATGTAGATTCTTAGGCTAATTTTACTGATGAAAGTAAAAACTCTGGTATTGTCCTAAATGCTCTAAAAATGTAACATGCTGGGGGATGGGAAGCTATTGATATTCCAGAAGCAGGAGATTAATTGTTCTGATTTTTTCTACTCACATCTTGTCCTTCAAATAGTTGAAGTTTCTTGTAGTTTTATTATGATCCAAGCCTAATTTGAAAGAATGATTTTCCTATGCCCCTCAAAATATGGATTTATTATTGGTTCTGTTGTGAATGTCTTTATCTTCTTCCGGTAATAATTTTAATTAAAGTGTGAAATGCTTTTATTGACTTGAAAACAGTAAGAAACAAGATGTGTTTTGATAAAATGTTAGTTCGCATGATTTTTGTAGATGATATTGCTAATAAGAATATAAAATGGGCATAGTTTATTCCAAAGTAGATACAGTAGTTGTAGAAATAGGTAATTACCACTTACAGTTGAGGTTTAAATCATGGGGGATATTGTGGAGTGGAAACTGACCACTTCATATTTCAGCTTAAAGAGTTTGGCTGACCTTATCTTGCCAGTCTATCTTCTTGGCATTAAATCAAAACAAAGAATTGATAGGGCCTTAACGGGGTCGTCTTGGTCTGTTCCTTTAATTTAAGAGTAAGAAGGGATTTGTGAGAAAATTGGGTCATTTCTTAAGGCACAGGATTTTTAATCAGGATATAACAAAGTAAAATCTGTTTCAAGAAGGCATTTGTAATGTTAATGGGTTTAGAGCATTTAATAAGTTCCTATATTAAGCATCAGACTAAACATTGTACAATTCAAAAGAGAAATACTGTCTTATAAAGCTAAGAAATTTTCAAAGTTCCAAATATAGAGCAGCAAAGTTATGTATGAACTGGGATTTCTATAGACTGTGTTTAAACTTAAATTTAGTAGTAAAGTCATACTATTTACAAAGTGATCATTCATATGTCCTTAATAGCAATATTAGGCTTTACTTTTTTTTTTACATAGACATTTCACATTTCCCTATCCATAAATGGTCTTCTTATATTAGCTACATCCTCATTCTGCATACTTTTCCTTCTCTTTATAAAGTGTTTCCATAAAGCTTAGTTATAAAGTATCATATACACCTAAAATAGGGAGATATATGATTTTTTGTCATCGAAATCCTCAGCAATTCTAACAAGAAAAGACAGATTCAAGTGTGTCTCTGTTGTTTAAAGGGCAAGTAAAGAGCCCTACCCATTAGGCTACGCTCTTGTTCTTTGCTCATGCCTACCCTGAGCCACCACGTTGAACCACAGGGTAATTTCATAATTGACTTTAGCTTTTAACACCTCTGACATAGGTGACCTTTGTTCCCTTCTAACTTCCTATTTGTTAACTCTCTAAAATGGCACTAACCATTACCTAACATTATATTACCTATTTATTCATCTGGTTTGATACTGTCTGTTCTTCTAATGGCATATAGACACCGTGTGGAGAGGAATCTTCCATCTTGCTTACTGCTGTTTCTTTAGGGTTTCAAAGAGTAGTGGAGAAATGGGTGCTCAGTAATTGTTTTTGAATGCTCAAGAAGAATGATACTTGAATGAATCTCGCTTCCACCTACTTCTATTAAAATAACTCTCAGACATCCCCAAAGAACTCTTGGTCACTGTTCTCTGACTGGAGAATACTTGAAGAGTGATCACCCCTGCTTGAAACCCTCTTCCTGGGAACTTCAGTGCCATTCCATTGCATTAGGTCTGTACCTTCTCATCCTCCTGGAAGCCCTTTCTCCCTTCTCGCTTAATTAGGCATTTCCTTTGAGCCGAGCCCTCTTATCCCTTATTTCTTGATGAAAATCATTTACTGTTTCTGGTGCCAATGATTCTGTCTATAGAGATGATTCATTAAAAAACAATAATAAACACTTAGTGGCTATCTGAAATGGAACAAATACTATGAAAATAGCTGAGAATAATCTTAGTCCTGACCTCTACGACCTCGGGTCGAGAAAAAGACCTAAACATGAGAGTAAAGAATTGAATACAACTGGTAAATAGCACATTAGTAGCATGTACAAAACAGAAGAAGCAATTCACTGTGGTCAAGAAGGATTCACAGAGAAGTACTATTTGAACAAGACAAGATTAGGAGTTTTGTAGTTGGAAAATAAAAGGTGAAGGGTGTTTCGCAATCACTCGAGCAGAAGAACTTGAGTATGATTAGGGAATGCTGAGCAGACTTGTTTAAGAAGAGGAAAGGATCCTCTATGATGAGTAGTGAGTAGATATTTTTCTAACTATAAAGGAGTGACATGATCAGAGTTTGGAAAGAGATCTGGTAGTTCTTATAATGACTCATTATTGCAATACACTGAGTATCTTAATGTAGTAACTCATCTTCCAACTTAAGAGACAGCAGTTGACCAATTCACGTTTCATTGCTACGGTTCCATTGCTAAGGTTCCAATCATTTGTGCCAACTCCTCTGCTCTGACAGCTTCCTATTCTCTAACTGAAGGTAAATTTCCCTAAGTATTCAAAAGTCTTTGAGAAGTGTATTCTTCTATTCTAAGGGAATATATATATATTCCCATATATATATATACGCTATACTAGAATATATATATATATACTCTATATATTCTAAGGGAATATATACTATTCCCTTAGTATTCAAAAGTCTTTGAGAAGAAAGTTAGCAGGTTATTGGATATATATTTTGAATATTTAGAATGTATATCACATATTGAATATATGAACCCTATTAAATACCTATTAAATACCACACCATAACACTCCCATCTGATTTTGGGGGGGGGTCTCCTTCATTATACATACCTTTTATAAAGACAAGTTCTTTGGAATTTGTTTTGCTGATGATACTCTCTATATATCAAAATTATGTCCACCCTTCAGTAGCCACCTTGAATATCATCTTTTATGAAATCTGACCTTGCTTTCACAATTAGATATGAATGTCCTTGCTTCTTGGTGATACCAAGTAATTTGTACTTGAGTCATTTACATGTTTGTGCGAAGCCTTCCCTGTAACCGGGCTTCTTCAGAAGGGGAGGATGTCTTATACACACACTGCCTTGTCCTCTTGTGCCTGTTCACTCTTTGCATAGTGGATTGCCTTTAGTAGGAACTCAATAAATATTTGCTAAATTGAATTATCAAAGTGATTTATTGGATTTTCAAAGCTAGGGATCATGAGTTTGACAATTTTTATGTCCTCTGAGCTCTAATCATACTATTATATGTGTTGACATACTTGATAAATATTTATTGAATTGAACTGAGATGTGTGTACTAAAGCTCAGTCTGTAGTTTGTCCAACTTGTTTGAAGTATTAGAAAAAAATCCATATCCAATTACAATGGTAAATCATGTGTAAAGTTGTCAGGGAGTGTTATGATGACACTTTTCTCCCCTTTTCTGTCTAGGGAGCAGTAATGAATGAAATGGAAACAGAGCTCATTGGAAGTGACAAATATGCTGCAAGATTTGGGGAATCTATAGTTAATCTCGGTGACATTGATAATGATGGCTTTGAAGGTAATTAAAAGAATCTAATTCGTATTTGATTTCTGCTTTGAAAATGATACACGAAAGAGAATATGAGTGGAGTTTCAGGTCGTTTGCCTTTCTCCAGAAAATGGAGCCAGAATATTACACTGTTTATTTTCTTTTTCGTGTTACATCTGACTGCTCCTCACTTGTCAATTATTGATTCTTAATTGATCAGACTCCTTAGACTGTACTATTTGATGACAAGTAGGGGAAAGACACTGATAAGACCCAACAGAGACTAGCTGCAGAGCTGGAGCAGAGTTCCAGAAGTTTCCTAGTGTTCAGCAGCTGTACTGTGGAAGGATTTGGGGAAATGTGTGAGAGAGATTCCTAAGCGGTGATGAGGGGGCAACTGGTAGACCCAGCAATAACGGCTACTTGCCAAGTGATATGGAAGCCTCTCCAGAACGGAATAGATGGTACTGTCATTACTGTGCCTGTTGCAAGGATAGCATGCCTGCTATTGTAATACCAGTGTCTACCAGCCTTCCCTCTTAAACACTGACTTTTTTTAGTCTAATACTGAGGCGTAACTAAGTCTGGTAAAATTCTGCATAAAATGGTGAATGGATTTGAGAGGAATGTGTGTAATTTCTAGAGTTCAGCAAGTCAGTATTTTATGCCTTCAAGGCTCAGAATTGTCTTTCCTCTTGATATGGTCATTGGCAATTGGTTTATCGTGGTGTTAGGTCGAAATTTACTTGGATATTAGAAATAAGTGAGGGACTACTTTAAGTAGTAGTTTAATTTCTGATACCTAAAGGCTTCATTCTACTTGAAATGCATAAAATGTGTTAGTCTTTGAGAAGAAAGTTAGCAGGTTATTGGGTATATATTTTGAATATTTAGAAGGTATATCACATATTGAATATATGAACCCTATTAAATATAAGAGTATAATTTGGTGTACAAATATTACCATTTCTAGAGTTTTTGTTTTAAAAGGAAAAGGAAATAAATATATATTTTTATGGTTATTATGACACATAACATTCTACATTAAAACTTCAGTAAGGTTTTATTATGATGTTACATTTCACAAGAATGGGCAATTCTGCTATTTACTGAACACTTACTTTGTGACAAATGTACCAGGTCAGGTATAGAGTATTTGCTATAATAAATACAAACAAAGGAAATGGTGGCACCCTTTTCTATAATTTTATAATCAAATGGAGTATAAAATTAAGACATGAAAGAGAAAAAAACCTTAAGTGGTGAATTTAAGAATCCTACCTAATATATGTGACTGAAGCCACATTTATGTCCCTTGACATTTTGTATGTATTATGAGATAATGAAATTCTTTTTAAAAGAATCATTTAGGGGCTCCTGGGTGGCTCAGTTGGTTGAACATCTGACTCTTGATTTTGGCTCAGGTCATGATCTCAGAGTCAAGAGATCTAGCTCTGTGTTGAGCTCGTACTCTGCGGGGAGTCTGCTTGCCCCTCCCCCCCCCCCCCTCGCGCGCTCTCTCTCTCAAATAATCATTAAGTAAAATACTTTATGATTCCTTATATTTTGTTTTAATCAACAAAGTTGAGGTATAGCATTTGCTGTTTTGAATGTACTAAAATAATACACATGTATGTACACCTGAGGAGTGATGGTGGCGGGGGGGCATCAAAATGTCAATGACAAACCTTGAATTCCTAAAATCAGAGTGGTAAGAATGTCATGGACAGTAGGGAGTTTTATCAGTCCAGTCGCTGGGAGAATCCCAAGCAGTTTTCCGTTGGTGCAAGAGGGACAGAAAGTGTTCTGTCTGTGAGACTTGGGAAAAGGAACCGAGGGGAGGACCCCAAGAGCACCAGGCATTTTTTCAGGATGCATGTGAGAACCGAGGCTTTGGACAGCACTTGTGTCCTGGAGTCCTCAGCTTTCCACTCCTAAAGGTAATGTCTTTGTCTGGAAGATTATTATTCAACCAATTATTTCTAATATTTCATCATATTCAATATATTTAGCATAATTTGTGCTATTTATAATTTCATTTATGATTCACTACATATTTACATTTAGTAGCTACATTAATACTTCAGTGCATGTTTGCATAGCTTTTTCTACTTGTCACTTCTAATTACTTTTAGTTTTACTGAGATGTAATTGAAATATAATGTTGTATAAGTTGATGGTGTACAACATAATGATTAAATTTATGTATATAGTGCAAAATGATTACCACTATGAGTTTAGTTAACATCTATTCCTTCACATAGTCACAATTTTTTTTTCTTGTGACAACTTAGGATCTACTCTTTAAGCAACTTTGAAATAAACAATGTCTGTAACTCCAGTCATCATGATATGTGTGTAATCTCAGAACTTTGCCTTAGAACTGGAAACTTGTACCCTTTGACCTTTGCACCCAATTCTCCTACCCTCACCTCTAGTGGCCCCCAATCTGATCTGTGTCTGAGTTTCCTTTTTTTTTTTAAGATTCCATATCTAAGTGAAGTCATGTAATGTTAGTCTTTCTATGACTGACTTCACTGAGCAAAATGCCATCTGGAACATACATGTTGTCACAAAAGGCAGGATAATTTCTTTTTTGGGGCTGAATAGCATTTTTTATTTTGCTAGTGAGAAAGCATTTTATACATTTTAGATGTTAACAAGCCCCTGATGGTTTGGAAACCGTCTCAATACTTCTTCACTAAGGCCCTTTGCACCATGTCTGCCTGGGTGAGAAAGCAAGGCACCTAAGTTTTATTTTTCTTTATGTGTTTCCCTTACTTCTTTACCCCAACTTCTGTCTTACCTAATTTTTCTGGGGTAAATGGATGAAGTTACTTTTTGTTCATGGCAGGTTGTGTGGGGTTGTATAGAAAGGGGATAAAATCTCACCTGTTCTTTTTCCTTCCACCTCCAGGCAGAGATGCAAATCAGAGTTGATGTCCTCTTCCTAATGTGCACCCTTTTATGGTGTTTTCTGTAGCAAACCTAAGTTATTTTTGTTTTCATCATATTCTGTCCTTTTTTTGTATTAAAAAATACGAATTTCCTGTGTATTTAGAAAAGCAAAGTGAACCATTTTCTAAGGAGATAATCAGTTTGGCATCATTCTCACATAAAAATTGCATCGGGGGGATGAGGAAGTTAGGGAAAAGGTACGTGAACGGACCTACGTGACAGATGTGCCTGGCAGACAGCATTCAGGATTTCATCTCTAAAAGACATTTGGCAAAATCATTTCTTTTTGGTTAGGTTTTTCACCTTGAGGATTTTTTTTTTTAAAAGATGTATTTATTTGACAGACAGAGATTACAAGTAGGCAGAGAGGCAGGCAGAGAGAGAGAGAGGAGGAAGCAGGCTCCCAGCCAAGCAGAGAGCCCAATGCGGGGCTCGATCCCAGGACCCTGGGATCATGACCTGAGCTGAAGGCAGAGGCTTTAACCCGCTGAGCCACCCAGGCGCCCTCACCTTGAGGATTTTTATGTCACTTTTAGACTGTATGTTTGAATAATTTTTGAACTGAGCCATAAGAAAATTCTATAATTTTAAATTATAAAATGCATTATTACTTTATGTGCCTCTGAAATAAATATTGATACATTACCAAATCATGAATCAAGCAGTTCTTTGATACAGAACAGGAGAAGTTTTCAGGAGAGGAGAACACTGGGCACAGCCTGTGGAGTTAATGATTCCATAGAGCGTGGGGATGGGTGCGCACAGCCTTTGGAGCCAGACTGTAGGGTCTGCGTCCCAACTTCTTCCCATTCGAGCTCTGGAACCTTGAACAAGTTACATTCTGTGCCTCCGTTTCCTCATCAGAGTTGGGATCAAAAAGTACTTCCTCAATAGAGTTATTCAAGTTACATGAGTTAATACGTGTGAAGTCCCTAGCATGGTGCCCACGTTGTCATAAGCATTGTGTGTTAGCTGATGTTAAAATTATTGTGATTATACCAGGGATAATTGTTGTAGTTTACACTAACAATGAAATCAAATGTTCAGAGGGAAAGTAGGAAAATTTGTCAAAAATGTCTGTTTGTTCTGTATGTTGTGTACCAAATGGATTTGCACAGGCATTAAAAAAAAAAACAAAAAAAGAAACAAGCAAAAAAAAAATGTACTTTCCTTAAAACTATAATTATTGCTAAAATTTTAGTATTTTCTATAACTGATGCAAATATAATCTTAGCAGAGTTTAGATCTATATATAAGATAGGAAAAGACTGAATGCAACCTACGTCTTCTGCTTGGAATGACCTTGACCTGGGACTTTTTATATTTCATTTGAAAAGGCCCATTTGTATTGTTTCAAGACATGTGCCTTACATCACTATGGCTAGTAACTGTTACTGCAAGAATTTCTGCATATCAACCCCTTTGTAGCCCAGGCTTAACGATCTTTACATCCTAGTTACTTGGGATGCAGCCACACTGGCCGAAGTATAAACCGGCCATGAGGAATGGCTTCTGTAACTGTTGTCTTCAATGGCCACAGGCCACTTCTCCTCACATTCCTTTCCTTACCTCCCTCTTCTTCTCCCTTTCTCTCTCTCTCCCTTTCTGCTCCTTCCCCTGATGTTCCTGTGAGTAGTTAGTCTGTGCATATATAGCTCCACGTATTTCAAACTCACCGCCATTGTTCACGGGTGCCAGATTTCCCCTTTGTCACCTGCCATTATGTGCCTGCTGCCTCTGTCTAAACAGCCTTCACCCAACTTTCACTGGTCAATACCTGGGTCTCAGCCTGGGCTTCCTCTTCTATGCAAAGCCTTCCCTCATTTCCACCACCATCTTGTATGTGGTGGTTTTATTCTGGTTTTACCTCCCTTCTTCCCTGTAAGGCTATAGTTCCTGTTCATGGTACCCCTCTGTATGACCAGCGCCTGGAAAATGCCTAGAATATAGTAATTATCAATGAACTGTAAGTCAATGAATGGGTATAGTTGTATATGAGAATTTTAAATAACTTGCACAGATCAAGAGAGCAGCCTTACTCTGTCTAAACAATAAACATAAGGTATCATTTACTTTTGGATATTAGAATAGTATAGCATTTGGAGCACCTGGCTGGTTCAGTAAGTAAGACGTGACTCTTGATCTTGGGGTTGTAGGTTCAAACCCCACTTTGGGTGTATAGATTACTTAAAATCTTCAAGAGGTACCTGGAGGCTCAGTTGGTAGAGCATATGACTCTTGATCTCAGGGTGGTAAGTTTCAAGCCCCAAACTGGGCATGGAGCTTACTTAGAAAAGCTTTTTTTTTTTTTTTTTAATTGTACAGCATTTGGCATAGAACTATATTTAAGGAAGGCTTTTATTCTCATTGAAATAGCAGTCAGAAATTACCACTATAGTTGTTAAAAGTTTTAAATCTGATAAACTAGTAAATATTGACTATTATGAAAGTAAACTTTCTCTTTTAGGTTTCTATTGAAGTAATAAGAACATATTACATGAATATACCCAAATAAATAGACCTAATACCTTGTAACACTAATGAATTGCTCTTGTAACCATAAAATATTATATTTTTCCTGGGTGTTATATATTTATTGACCTTAAGCAACCATGTCATTCATAGCTTGTTTTCTCTTGCTTATGTTACTCAATTAACTCTTTATTTTTTCTCCTGGCATCATAATCTGACATGAATTCCTTATCATAAAAGTGATGTAGTTCATTACAGAACAGATTCGCTTTCCAAAATTGAGTTTGCTTGTATGTATGTGTGTAAATACAGATATCCTTAAAAAATACCTTGATTAGTTTCATTGGAACAGGGGTTTAGAAGTGATGTTGCAGATAAAGTAGAACCCAGAAATCCAAATAGAGAATCTTAGGGTTATAATATTCACAGATGATAATTTATGTGCTGGGGTTGTCGTATGCTGAGGGTGAGTTTTTCTGTTATGATCACATGCTATAGTTGAGGGACTGGAGACTGGAGACACAATGAGGTTAGGAAATGGCCCCGGGGGTGGCGGGAATTGGGCTGATCAGGCTTTGGTGGTTTGCTGGAGAACCCATGCCCTTAACCGTCATCGTGTTAGAGGGCCTCTCAGACCCTTTTTCTCTGCTGCTTCCATGCACTGATGATTCTGCCCAGTCCTATGCGTTGTTCTGATGATACTGTGTTTTGTGATCCTTTTTTCTGTCTAGTGAGGAAAGTATTTGGTTTTTTGTTTTTGGATAATGTATTTTCTTTTTTTGTTTTTAGCGATTTTATTTATTTGACAGAAACACAGCGAGAGAGAGAACACAGGCAGGGGGAGTGGGAGGAGGAGAAACAGGCTTCCTGCTGAACAGGGAACCCAGATTGGGGGTGGGGGGTGTTATTCTGTCCCAAGACTCTGGGATCATGACCTGAGCCTAAGGCAGACACTTAATGACTGAGCCACCCAGGCACCCTGATAAGGAATTTTCTTGTGTGATATGAATTAAGTATGAAAGTTAGTTTTTAGAGTTGCATTCTTTATACTAAGAATTCATTTTTTTCTGCCATTGAAATTCTGGAATAGATGTCGCTATTGGAGCTCCGCAAGAAGATGACTTGCGAGGTGCTATTTATATTTACAACGGCCGAGCAGATGGAATCTCGTCAGTGTTCTCACAGGTAGAATACTACTATTTCCAAAGGAAGCCCTGATAATAAATCGTTTCTGAAACTTCCAGGGTTAATGTGGATTTATTTTTCTTAATTTGTTCTTTTGAGTATTTAATATATTCTATTTCACCCTTATCTTATAATAACAGTAGGTGGTCTCATTTTGAAGGTCATTAATAACTCTTTGGAATCACTTTTTCTCCGTAACTAAGAGTTTGGTTCACATCCATTCTCGTTTGTTTTTAATCTACTGAAGATTTTCTTTGCATTCTGCAAATTTATGTTCTGAGATGGTATCTGTCCTGTTTTGAATAAGCCCCTGTGGCTTTAATGAGCTGTCTTGCCTGGTGCCTAAAGCCCCATGTTTCAGGGAGGTCTCACCGGGAGAGCGAGCACGTGTTACTGTGTTCCTTTCAGGGCACAGCTCAAGATGGGAGCTTCTAGTAAAGTTCCCTGATTTAATTCCGACCTCACTTTTGTCTTTAAACAAATCAGGCCATTTCAGCGCATAGAAAACCCTCCATACTCATGCAGAAAAGATTTTCTAGAGATACTTTTAGGGAAATATTAGCTAATACTGTAATTTTTGAGGGAGCAAAATCAGCAAATGGTTCTCCATATTTAACATGAAAAATCTATACTTGTCTAGTAAAAATTACTGATTTTCTTAGCATGGAATCCAGGCTGATACATGGAAATCAGTATCTGGATGTGAAGTTAGACCTATGGAATAGGAAACACATGTCTGACTTCAGTTGTGTGCTAGGAAACAGTTTGGCTCAATAGGGTGACTTTCATCATAAGCCTGAGTAGTAGGCTCCGCTCAGTGATTATGCATGTCTCCTTTTCCAGATTACTTGTTTGGTTATTCATGTTCATCTGGGAGATAAATACAGAGCCTGAAAGGAGACTGGGAAGAGGGAGTCAAGACTGTTTAAGAAGATCTGTACTATATAATTTTCTCTTTGTGATTTTTTTTTTTTCTAGTCACAAAGTGATTTTTTTTTTTTTCTTCTAGTCACAGAGTAGACGTCACCTGTCCAGTTCAAGCTGGAAACTTCTGTTGCTCTTAGATGCATGCATTTGACTTGAATGCATTTTGTTACAAAATGTGCCTGGGTGTTTTAAGGCTCATTATGTAACTAAATGATTGCTTCTCTGAGATACTAGGTGTTCAAAAACTGCTTCCTACTCAACTTACCTATTTTTCAGAGAATTGAAGGACTTCAAATCAGCGAATCATTGAGTATGTTTGGACAGTCTATATCAGGACAAATTGATGCAGATAATAATGGATATGTAGGTGAGTATAAAATTGCATTTCATAAATTGAAATGAGTCCTATTGTGGATGCTGCTTTATTGCAAAGTACAGAAAACTGGTATAGAAAAGCTCTAATTTACTGGTAATTTATTTCCTTCATTTTTAAAGCTCTTGAATTCAAGATGGGTCAGAAACGATCAAATAGTTTCTCAGCTTCACACTGTTACTTGACATTTTTTTCTTTGTTCTTGAGAAAATGAAAAGCATCCATGGAAATAAATCAAACATAAGATGCTAAAAAGAAAGGCTTTTTTTTTTTTTGTACTTTGAGAGGAGATTCCTGGGTGAATGTAGTTTAAAAATGGAATTTTTAGTAAGCTTATTGTTATATCCTATCTTTATCATAAAGTTTGTTTATATAGTAAAGGGGTGAATATTATTATAGATGAATAGACTCAGACAAATGTGGAATGAATCCTAAGATGTAAGTATATCTTTTCTAATTAATTTTTCTGTAAATAGTATTTGATACAGTCAAAAGGTGATACGTAGTTAAGTATTTATGGCTGAAAAATAATTCTCTTTGACTAATGATGTTCATTAATCTGTTGTTTTTCCTCCTCCAGATGTGGCAGTTGGTGCTTTTCGGTCTAATTCTGCTGTGTTGCTAAGGTAAGGTTGATGCATTTCACTGCTTAATGACAATTGAACCTAATTGTAAATGATGGGAGGCAATTTTTAAAATCAACAGTGGTGGTGACCTCATAATGCTTTTTTTTGGTATTCTGAAATTTCATTGTACTTTAGAATACTCATTCCACCTTACAGGGTATTATAATCAATTCATCAGGCAAAGTCAACATTTTTCAGCATTTAAATGAAAATTTCTCTTGATTCATGCACAGAAATATAATTGAGTATTTATGCACATAGTATTAAAAAAGCAATTTTATGAAGTCACTTGGACAATGGCAACTGACAAAACACATGCAGTTTTTTCTTAAGGACAATAATTCTGCAGTTAATATTGCTAATTTTATTTCCTTCTTAGGACAAGACCTGTAGTGATTGTCGAAGCTTCCTTAAACCATCCTGAGTCAGTAAATAGAACAAATTTTGACTGTGTTGAAAATGGATTGCCTTCTGTGTGCATGGATCTAACACTCTGTTTCTCATACAAGGGCAAAGAGGTTCCAGGTTATATTGGTAAGTGTGCCCTTACAGAATTTACTCTGAGTGTGTGCTCTGCTCGTTTGTCTCGTGATCCTCTTCTGAGCCCTCACTGTGTCTTGCCCTAGAGGCCAGTACACCTTTCTGCCTCATCTTTTGAGTTCTCATGTTGTTCTTACCAATGAGTGGGGCAACGTAGGAGGCTATAATTGTGTAGAAGTTACAACAAGAAAAGCAGGAGTATCACTTGCTATATTAGGGTGAGCTAAACTCAGCTTCATAGGTAATCTATCCTTAGAAAAGAAAGAACATTCCCACAGCTTCTCCACCATTTAATTGGGCTCCTTTTATAGCTGGAGTTAACTTAAGTTGGAAGCCCAGAGAGGGAGACAATTCTTGTCTTTGTATTTTATCCTTTGAGTAATTGAAGAAGTCAAATCTAGACCCCGATTCTAATTTCCATAAATAACACACATCGCTTAAGGATTTTCTGTGACTGTCTGCTCCTGAGAGTCCTGTCCTTTTCCCTTTACACAGGTAGCTCTCAGTTACCTGCTCTGGATAAAGTAGTATTGAGATGGCTCACGCAAAATTGTGGTTACTGTCAAATCACAGATACGTGTCTTGGTGAATATTACATTTTTTCTAGCAGGTTACACTCCTACTTATGTTATACTTAAGCTAATAATAGAATAACTAATGAAACTAGCCAGTAGGAGAGAAGCAGACCTGGGTTTATTATTTGGACGTTAATAATATCTAAATTTCATGAGCCACGCAAGACCTCTCGAGTTGATTGCATTTGTGACCCTGTAGGCTCTCATCATCTAAACATCATGAAGGACAGCAAATCCTGAGCTAAACGATGGATACATAATTTCAGAGGTCTCAGCCTTAATTGGCCTGAAATGAGAAGTACAGAATGAGCTAAGTATATCTACTTAAGATCAGACTCCTGTTGAATAGTGCACTGCAGAAGTCCTGGCTAGAGCCACGGTGGTAGGACAATGGGCAAAACCTTAATCTAGGGTTACAGGTCCAAGAAGTGGCAGTGTCCGAGTGTGGCCCCAGCAACACAAGCACCCTGACGGATGATCCGAACAATACACCTTAAACAGATACCACTGTTTCCCTTTATGCAAAATCAGCGCTTGTTGTACCACCAATTCCATTGTGACGAGACATTTTTAAAAATGGTTGAAAACAATACATGAAATGCATAAATAATCACAGCCAGCACTGTTACAAATACAAGCTTTACAGTTGCATAAAATGAGTCCTTGGGAGAAATACTTCATGTGGTAAGCGTGTTGCATAAAACCAGGATGTTTTGCCACTTACTGGGAGTGGGTTTTTATTCACTTTTTTGTTTTTTTAATTTACTTTTTGTGTGAACTTACAGTGATGAATTTTCGGTAGCTGACTCCATTGCAGCTCCACTCCCAGGCACCGAGTCTCTGCTGTTGTCATTTTGAGGCCAATTGATTTGGACTTTGTTACTCACTTTCGAAATAAAAGGAAGGTTAAAGATTTATTTGAAATTTGTAGGAGTAAGATAGGTTTTAGACTTACGTTTCCTTGAAGTAAGTAGACAAAATCCTTCCAGAAGAGTATTTTACTCCTAAAATGTGAATGAACGCTTAAGGAATTCAATAAATCCTTTAAAATACCATTTCTGAGTTATTGCTTCTGTATGAGTGACCTCTCAGCAGACTATTAGATGTAGCTTATTTTGAAAAGAACCCTAATAGATTTAAAAAATGTCTCTGATTTTCTCGGTAATATCTGGCTTGGAATTTTCTTGGTTGCTTGTTAATTTGACTTATTTTGCTAATTGAGGATATTCATTAGCAGATGATTATGTACTGTGTCAGATTTGGAGTACATCTTACCGGACTGCCAGAATATTGAGAGAATGTCTGTATTTTGCCCAAATCAACACCAGAAGTTCAAACTGGAAACCAATAAAAATACAGATGAGACTAATCAGGGTCTAGGGCTGGAAAAGGAGACATCTTTCAACTGTTTTATATAGGTTTGACTTTTGAACCACTTGTTCACATTACATTTTTAAAAATATTAGTAAATAGCAACCCCTCAAATTAGGAACAAACAGAAAGAAATGAACCTAACCATATACAAAATTATTTCCATAACCACACAAGGTAGAATAATCTCAAGTGGGCTTTGAGTGCTGTGTTATGTCTATGCTTCCTTAGTTGGATATTCTAAGGACAAAAGGACTCCAGAGAAATCTGAAACTTTACCTAGAACTTTTATTGGTAGTCAGTTTTAGTATTGTAGTTTTGAAATATTTATATGTCGGAAAATTAAGTAAATAGCTAAAGATGTTAATAGTTAAAAGTAGAAACCTAGAGAGAAGCTTATAAATCTTTATTACAATTTTAGCAATTTGTAACTTTTAAATTGTTTCCTCTTCCATATTTTGGGGTATTTTTTAAAAGACATTTAATGAAGAGAATTTAAGATATTTCCAGTGTTGGATATAATTTTGACTATTTTCAGTTCAAAAATAATAATGCTTTTAGGTGATTATATTAATTGCAATTCTCTCTACTTTTGCAGTTTTGTTTTATAACATGAGTCTGGATGTGAACCGGAAGATAGACTCTCCGTCAAGATTCTACTTTTCTTCTAATGGAACATCTGATGTGATCACAGGCAGCATAAAAGTGTCAAGCAGAGTAGCTAACTGCAGAACACATCAAGCGTTTCTGCGGGTAATGTAACCTCCTTTATTATCACTGTAGTAGAAATCTTACTGCATCGGTATCCTTTTATGAAATGTGGTTGTAAGCAAGTGTGATCCCCACCCCTCCGGCTGAACTAGCTGATGTGTTTGTTGTTCCAGAGTTAAAATGTTCGACAATTCTGGGACCTGGATCACTCCGAGTCTACTTTTTGCATCGTCTTTATTTCACATTTATCACACTTGACTGCATCACTCTTTTTTTTAAAGATTGGCCTTTTCCTTCCCATGATTGCTATGTCCATATCCCTGTTTATGCACTTCCCGAGAAATGTACATGCTGAGTGGCGCTGCTGAGCCTCACGCCTGTTCCCCCAGTAGGGTTTTGTGGGGGTGGTGAGAGAGGAGGCCGGGAAGTTGGTTTGTTTCTCATGTGACTCTAGGGAAGCAGAATCCACCATGACTGCTTTTGGATGCAGTCTTTGTCTCTGTGCCAGCATTGTCCATGATGTCAGTGGGAACTTGCGCAGTTGCAGCCTGATGGGGATCATCTGCAGGCCAGGACAATGGCTTTCGGGATGTCTGGGGGTACGTCCTGCCAAAGCACAGCCAATTTCATGTTCCTTTTATTAAAGCACTCATTCCCAACTGATCGTCCTGTTCCTTGCCTTGGTCAATTTTTTTTTTTTTTTCTTCATATGAAGCGGTGCCAGATCTTTTCTATTAGGGAATGGTGTACTTCATCACAAAATCTATTGTCACAAAAAAGCCAAACTATTCCCGGGAGCCCTTTCTGGGATTTCAAAAGGTAGCCTCAGTTTAGAACTTAATTTTCCCTGAGATACTTCTTTCCAAGCAAATGCAAACAAGCATCAAGACTCTAACACTATTAAATGCTAAGAGTAATAATCCCTGTGTTGTTTCCTCATTTCCCTTAACAGTTTTTATTATAGCATTAGAATAAATCTATTAGATGGTTGAGAGCCAGAAGTATATAATATTACTAATGTAACCATTATTTATATCGTAGGGATTAAAGAGGGGTTTGTTTTGTTTGTTTGTTTGTTTTTTAATCCCCTGTAGCTGTGAATTTACTTAGGTTAGTCAATCTTGGACAGTATCATTGAGACAATTTTCAAGGCAGTAAAAGGGCCAACATTAGACATTCACAAAGAAACCTATTGTGTTGAATTTGTATCGCTAACTGGAAATTGACCTGACTTCTTTCGTCCTGTGTTTCTTGGCATTGTTCTAACAAGTAAGGATTCCACAAAATTGTACGTTCTCATCAGAATGACTTGCAGTGCAAAGCACAAGTTAGCAGAGGGCTGTGTTGTCGACACATATTGTAGTGTTACCTTGGTATCATGGTCCCAGGTCACAGCCATTGACTTTTCGACCATACTGTCAATGCCAAACAAAAACATTTACCTCTGGGATTGGTACAGAGTGAGGTTTTTTTTTTTTTTTTTAAGTAATTGAGGCCATTATTAAAATGAAAACAGCTCTAGTTGTGATGTAGGAGGATAAGGGAATACTCTGAGTACATTTTCTACCCCACCAGTGTGGTAGCTGAAGCTGTTCAGAAACATGAACACTGTTAAACTTCTCCAGTCCAAAAGAATGGGATAGAAACTGATACTTTCTGCCTTCTTAATGATCGTAGAAAAGATGGGCAGTGGGTCAGGATGCCTGGATTGTTCCTTTGTTCCATAAAACGTGCCCAGTATCAGGAGAGTTAAGGCATATTGTGCTTCGGCTTCCTTTACAGTGAAATGAGGTAGAGTTGGTGATTACGTAGCCAGGCCCATGACCGCCCCACCTCAGGGCTCTCTGCCTGCCAGCTGGGCACACTTTCCTTGTGTGGTTGTTCCCATTGGTCGTACCAGTGAAGCTCCAAGTCTCCATCCACGTGATTAATTCCGTAGGTATTTGAGTACCGGTGTTGCATCGGGTTCTGTTGAAACACTTGGGTATAGCAGTGAATGAAATACAAAAAGATCACTACCCTCATTGAGTTGCCAGTAGAATGGAGTGAGACAAACCATGTGGTAAACATGTAAATTTTATAGTGTTTTAGAAGATAAGGGTGATTGAAAAAGGAAAAATTGCAGCCTACAGGAAATTGTAGAGTGCTAGGAAAGAAATGAAGGGTGTGTTTTATTTATTGAAGTACAGGTAACATACAGTGTTATATTAGTTTTAGATGTTGAATATAACAATTAGCAATTTTATACATTAGTGCCCATCACGATTAATGTATTCTTTTTTAAAATATAACTCCCAAGTAGTTAACCTACAGTGTTATTAGTTTCAGGTGTACCGTGTAGTGATTCAACAGTTCCATATATTACTCGGTGCTCAGAAGATAAGTGTACTCTTTTTTTTTTTAAATTTTACATTTTTTTTTAATTTCTTTTCAGCGTAACAGAATTCATTGTTTTTTGTACCACACCCAGTGCTCCATACAATGCATGCCCTCCATAATACCCACCACCTGACTCCCCCAACCTCCCACCCCCCCCCCCGCCCCTTCAAAACCCTCAGGTTGTTTTTCAGAGTCCATAGTCTCTCATGGTTCATCTCCCCCTCCAATTAAACCCCTTTATCTGTTGCCCCCATGCTCCCAGCTTCCCTTTCTCTGTTCTCTTTACTTGAGTCTGTTTTTCGTTTCTCTTTTTTCTTTGTTTTCTTTCTTAAAATCCATAAATGAGTGAAATTGTTTGACATTTGTCTTGGACTTATTTCCTTTAGTATTATACTCTCTAGGATCATCCATGTTGTTATAAATGGCAGGATCTCGTTCTTTTTTATGGCTTAGTAATATTCCTCTGTGTGTGTGTGTGTGTGTGTGTGTGTGTGTGTGTGTGTGTGTGTGTGTACGTGACATCTTTATCAGTGAACACTTGGGTTGCTTTCCTGTCTTGGCTATTGTTAATAATGCTGCAGTAGTAGGGGTATATATTTTTTTGAATTAGCGTTTTCATTTTCTTTGAGTAGATACCAGTAATGGAATTACTGGATCATAGGGTAATCCCATTTTTAACTTTTTAAGGAACCTTCACACTGTTTACCACAGTGGCTGAATCAGTTTGCATCCCCACCAACAGTACACAATGGTTCCTTTTTCTCTACATCCTTGCCCATACTTGTCATTTCTTATTTTTTTTGATTCTAGCTACTCTCACAAGATTAAGATTTTGATTCTAGCCCTATCTTTTATGGGGTTTTTAAAAAAGATTTTATTTATTTGACAGTGAGAGCAAGAGAGCACAGGCAGGGGCAGCAGCAGAAAGAGAGGAAGAAGCAGGCTCCTGCCTGAGCAGGGAGCCCAATGTAGTGCGTGATCCCAATTCTAGTAGTTTTTTGGAGAGTCTTTAGAGTGTTCTGTATATAGAATCATTTCATCAGCAAATAGTGGAAGTTTTACTTTTTCCTTACCAATGTGGATGCCTTTTATTTCTTTTCCTTGTCTGATTGCTGGGTAGGACTTCTACTATGTTGAGTAAAGGTGGTGAGAGTAGGCATCCTTGTTTTGTTCTTAGAGGAAAAGCTTACAGTTTTTCACCATTGGGTATAATTTTAGCTGTGGATTTTTTTGATATGGCATTTATAATCTTGAGGTATGTTCCCTTTAAATCTACTTTTTTGGGAGTTTTTATCATGAGTGAATGTTGTACTTTGTCAGGAGCCTTTTTTTGCATCTGTTGAGATGATCATATAGTTTTTATCCTTTAATTATTGATTTGATTTACCACACTGGTTGGTTTGTGAATATTGAACCACCATTGCATCTCTGCAATAATAATTTACCACTTCATTTTGGTAAATGATTTTTTTAATGTATTACTCAGAATTTGGTTTGCTAATATTTTGTTGAAGATTTTTGCATCTGTGTTAATCAGGGAAACTGGCCAGTAATTTTCTTTTTTGTAGTGTCTTTCTTTGGTCTTGGTATCAGGCTAATGCTGGCCTCATAGAATGAATTTGGAAGTTTTACTTCCTCTTCTATTTTTTTGGAATAGTTTGAGAAGAATAGGTATTAACTTTTCTTTAAATGCTGGGTAAAATTCATCGTGAAGTCCCCTGGTCCTGGATTTTGGTGGGAGTTCTTTGATTGCTGATTCAATTTCACTGCTAGTAATCCGTCTGTGCAGATTTTCTATTTCTTTCTGATTCAGTCTTGGAATAGTACATATTTCTAGGAATTTGTCCCTTTCTTCTATGTTTGATTTCTTGGCATATAATTTTATAATATTCTCTCAACAATCCTTTATATTTTTGTGGTATCAGTTGTTTCTCCTTTTTCATTTCTGATTTTATTTTGGTCTTCTCTCACTTTTTTCTTGGTGAGTCTGGCCTAGAGATTTACCAGGTTTGTTGACCTTTTCAAAGAACCAGCTCTTTATCTTTTCTATTGTTTTGTGTTTTTTAGTTTCTATTTCATTTGCTTGAGCTCTGATCTATATTATTTCCTTCCTTCTACTAGTGTTGGGTTTTGTTGTTCTTGTTCTTCTAGCTCCTTTAGGTCTTTGCTTGACTTTTTTTGTTTCCTGAGCTATGTCTGTATTACTATAAAATTTCCCTCTTAGAACTGCTTTTGCTGCATCCTAAATATTTTGGACCGTTGTGTTTTCGTTTTCATTTGTTTCCATGTATTTTATTTCCTCTTTGATGTCTTGGTTTACCCATTCATTATTTAGTACCATGTTATTTAGCCTCCATGTGTTTGCGTTTTTTCCAGTTTTCTTGTAACTGATTTCTGGTTTCATATTCTTGTGGTCCGCGAAGATGCAGCATATGATTTCAGTCTTATTAAATTTATTGAGACTTGTTTTATGACCTAACATGTGATGTCACCTGGAAAAGGTTCCATGTGCACTTGTAAACAATGTATATTCTACTGATTTTGTATGGAATGTTTTGTATGTATCTGTTAGGTCCATCTAGTCTAATGTGTCAATTGAATGACTATTTCCTTGTTGATATTGTGTTTGGATGATCTGTCCAGTGATATACATGGGGTGTTAAAGTCCCCTGCTATTACTGTATTCCCATTAGTTTCTCCCTTTTTATGTGTTAATAATTGCCTTATGTTTTCATGCTTCCATTGTTGGGTGCATAGATACAATTGTTTTATCTTCTTGTTGGATTTTCACTTTATATAGTGCCTTCTTTTCTCTTGCTACAATCTTTGTTTTAAAGTCTACTTTGTCTGATGGAAGAATTGCTACTGTAGCTTTTTTTTTTCTTCACTTGCATGTATGTATATGTTTTTTACCCCTTTTTCAGTCTGCACGTATCTTTAGGTCTGAAGTGAGTCTCATATATAGCATATAGATGGGTCTAGTTATTTTAATCCATTCAATCACCCTATGTCCTTTGACTGAAGCATTTAGTCCATTTACATTTAAAGTAATTATTGTTGGGTATGTATTTATTGCCATCTTATTATTTGTTTTATGGTTGTTTTTATGGTTCTCTGCTTCTTTCTTCTCTTGATCTCTCCTCTTGTGGTTTGATGGCCGAGGGTTACACTTGGGTTTTTGTCTCTGGATTTTTCTCTATCTATTATAGGTGTTTGATTTGCAGTTACCATGAGGATCATATATAACCTCCTAAGTATATAACAATCTCTATTAAGTTGTTGGTCATTTAAATTTAAACCCGTTCTAAAAGCACTACATTTTTACCCCGCCCTCCACATTGTATGTATATAATGTTATATTTTGCATCCTTTTTTGTGAGTTCCTTGACTGATTTTTGTACATAAAATTGATTTTTACGCCTTTTATGTTTTAACTTCCATAATGGTTTCATAAGTGATTAATCTACTTCCTTTATTATGTGATTGCCTCTACCTTTGAAATTGTTCCCTTTCATAGTTTTCTTCTAGTGGAAATGTTTAGTTTTTTACACCTTACAGTGTTTTATCTACTGAAATGCTCTTCTATTAAATGTTACTTTTCCCACTATGAAAATGTTTTCTTGTCCATATACATACGTGACAATGAATCTTTGTCTTTGCTGTATTCACATATACAACTTGATTAGATCTTAGTGATTTCTTAGTACAAGTTCTTAGAACAAGGGATAATTTTGAGGCTGCTTTGATTTAGGGAAACTCAATTAACAATTGGCAGCGATTTTTAGGAATGTTGGAGTAGCTATGGTGGAGTGAGACTTCCCTTAAGGCTTTTATAGAGATTTTTTTTGGTTGATCTTGATGGAATCTCTACATCAAAATATTCACTGATGTTTGAGAAGAGAAGAAAGGGTGGTAAAGTGGGACAACAAATAAAGTAACAAGATTCTCACCCTGCTTGCAACATTTTCAGTAAAAGCTAGAAATACATAGCTTAGTCATCAGACCAGGAATGCCTGTCTGCATTGATATTCAGTGAGTTCTGTGGCCTTAGCATGTTGTGTAATTAGGAAATCAACCTGCCTACATATACAGTAGATTAGTTCATTCTTTCCCTTGATTTCTCAAATTTCTAGATATTTGGATTTCTGAAATCAAAGAAATTTTATTTTGTTATGTAAGTGTTTAGGTGACTTCTAAAGCCCATCTTTTTCAAAAATAACTTCCAGGAAATGAATATATGTTTCATTAGTAAATTATATTTTATTTGTTTCTATTGTTCAGCTATACAAGTACCTAGCTCAGTCTACACAGCAGACTATGAACTGATCCATATATGCATACATTTCTGCTGAAAATCTAAGTACAACCACCTATGCAACTATCCTGATGTTATGGTAGTCAAGAATTGGATCCATTGTTCCAGCATATGTTAATTCTTTGCTAGTTTGTAAGACCTTTGAAGACAGAATACTACTTTTTGCATGTTTGTATTCTTCCTTAGAGATAATCTGACTCATGACATGAGGTAGAAATCAATAAATATTTTTAAAATTTATAGATATGTTCTCCGTGCTGTTTAAAGAATTCTATAAAGGAAAAGCTGAGAATGTTGTATTGGGGTTACAGTTCTAGCACCTGCTTTGGGGGTGCTGTCTTTCCTCAGGGTGTTGGTAGTGCCAGACCAGGGTGTTGGTAGTGCCTGAACCAAGCTGAGGGGGCTAGAGCAGTTATCGTCACAAGTGGTGGTGCTGGCTTCAGTTGCAGTCTGTGCCTCTGCCTTTCCTTCTCCCTCCCCAACCCATTTCCCACATTTGTAACAGAGGGGTATTTCAGAATCATAAATCTGATCATATTCCTTGCTTAAAATTCTCCTAAGACCTTCTCATCCTCTTTTGACTGTAGATTGGTGGCCCTCCTCCTTCTGTACTTGTGTATACATCCATCAGCATGCTCATCCCCCACACTGCGTGTGGATTTCTGGGTTATTATGGATTGTGACAAGAGGTATTGACTTTCGGTTTTGTATCCCCAAAGTCTCCCTTCCACACAGAAGACCCATGCATAGATACATTGAAATGTCTATACCTCAGTGTCCTTTCTCATTCAGTGAACATTTGGGTTTTTTTATTGCATACACACAGTAGGAAGACACGGGTCTATGGCTCAGTCCTCAAGTGGCCATAAATATGAATTTCTGTAAAAGTCAAACAAGAAGGTGGACTTCGTGTAATTTCAGACATGTGCTCATTTGCACGCTTGTGGGTTGCCTTATTTTACGTAATTGTCCATAAAAATGTGGCATGGACTCTTCATTATTTTTAATATAGATAGCACATGCCCATCCAAATGAAGAATTTTAAGCAAATCTACTTTTTCCCTCCCAAATACTTAATTAGTCACTTCAAGACATTTTTGATATTCTAGCCTTTGTCTTAGGTGGAGCTGTTAAAGTTAAATAAGTGTGAATATTTGTCAAATACAGTTCTTGCAAGAGTGCACGTACATTTTATATATTGTGAGAAAAGCATAATTAATAGCTAATTAGGATAATGAAAGTAATATACACCAGATGTAGAGAAGACCTTGTGGAAAATTAGTATGAATTAGATAACATGCGATTTGGTCAAAGCAAGCTTGTTGAGAAGAATTAAAACAGTGGACATGTGGAGGGACAATCAGTGGCTGTCTAGCTCGTACACCTAGGGAATAATTTAATCAAGTTTGCTATTGTAATACTCAGGGCTTCAAGCTGTTCTGTTTTCACAAGTTGATAACTTGGGATTTGGGCCTTGATTTGCAGCATTCCTATACAGTCAAAATTTCATGTTGAGATGATCACTTATCAAGTACTTTAATAAAATCACCTCCATGTATAAGAATGGAAAAGTACTAAGAGATCTTGCGTACTCTGATTCGTGCTCCAAATCTTCCAGGTACCAGTTAATTAATGCAAGTCTAATACTTCGTATCTAACTCATTTCCTACTTAATACTCATTGACTGGCAATGGTCTGATTTTCTTTTCTTTTTTGATTTTTTTTAATTCCTTCCAATTGTTCACCTGCTTTTCTTTTTTTTTTTCCATTTTATTTATTTTTTCAGCGTAAGAGTATTCATTGTTTTTGCACAACCCCCAGTGCTCCATGCAAAACGTGCCCTCCCTATTACCCACCACCTGTTCCCCCAACCTCCCACCCCTGACCCTTCAAAACCCTCAGGTTGTTTTTCAGAGTCCATAGTCTCTTATGGTTCGCCTCCCCTTCCAAATTTTTTTTTTTTTAATAAACATATAATGTATTTTTATCCCCAGGGGTACAGGTCTGTGAATCGCCAGGTTTACACACTTCACAGCACTCACGATAGCACTTACCCTCCCCAATGTCCATAGCCCGCTCCCCCTCTCCCAATCCCACCTCCCCCCAGCAACCCCCAGTTTGTTTTGTGAGATTAAGAGTCATTTATGGTTTGTCTCCCTCCCAATCCCATCTTGTTTCATTTATTCTTCTCCTGCTTTTCTTATTAGAAACTGAAATTCATTAATTTCTTGATTCATTGATGTAGCTATATTTTGAAGCAGCATATATATAATAAGTCAATATCTAACATCTATCGAACTCTTAAGTGCCAAGTGTTATGCTAAGTAAGTATTTTGCAAACCTCATGCTACGAATTCTCATAGCAGTAGGTACAGGTATCATAAGGATTGTCTTTGTTTCCATTTTTCAGATGAGGTAACTAAGCCGTAGACAGATGAAGTAATTTGTTCAAGTTGTTAGTAAGTGCTGCACCTGAGATTGGAACCTCTATACCTATAGACTACTTGCTCTTAGCCACTATATACATATATTGATAGTTATAAATATTGTAAAGAGAAAAAATTACATCATCTTTATTTACATAAAGTTAGAGTCCATGTAGTCTTTTATGTAATAGATCATCATGATTAATTTACTTCATTGAATTTTATCAAGCTGCTACATCACAGCCGTCATCTGTATTACAGGCATTTTTCCCATACCCGTTAGGGATTACTAATTGATGAGCTTTACAAACTATCTGTTCTTTATTTGCTGTTAGGCACTAATGTTTAAGCCATATTCCAATCTTGAAATGTCTGTAGGTAATAAAAACCTAGGCCACTAATGTTACTTACTAGGAGTTCTGTTAATGACAAAATCATGGATCTACTCAGGAATTGAATAAACATAAACCTCAGTTATGGTTTAAGGTAATATGTCTAGCCCTGGTGCAAACACTTGAGTCTCTTTAAATGGTCAAAAGGAACTTAGTTGAATTTCCTTTTTAAAACAGGAACCAGGTGGGGGGCGCCTGGGTGGCTCAATCGTTTAAGCCTCTGCCTTCGGTTCAGGTCATGATCCCAGAGTCCTGGGATCGAGTCCCGCGTCGGGCTCTCTGCTCGGCGGGGAGCCTGCTTCCTCCCCTCTCTCTCTCTCTCTCTGCCTGCCTCTCTGCCTACTTGTGATCTCTCTCTGTCAAATAAATAAATAAAATCTTTAAAAAAAATAAAAATAAAAAAAAACAGGAACCAGGGTGCCTGGGTGTCTCAATTGGTAGACCATGTGACTCTTGATTTCAGGGTTTGTGAGTTCGAGTCCCACGTTGGGCATAGAGATTACTTAAAAACAAACAAATATATAAATAAAATGAGAATAACCTGTAGATTGAAATGGGTATTTGAAAGGTAGGGTCAAACTGTGATGTAAAGCTCACACATCAAAGTATAGTAATAATTCTAGTATTAAAAGAAAAAACTGCGTAGCTCCAAGTAGATAGTCTTTACTGATTGTTAGCTGCCTTCTCAAATCCCGAGATTATTTCTCCATTTAATTTTTGTGGCACTTAAGATACTTGTTTTATAGATTTGCCATCAACATGTCTTATTTCATGAAATTTGTCTCCTGAATTCTGATATAAATCCTCATAGATTACTTGATCAGTAAAATCTTACTTGCCTACCTACTTAGATAATGAGAAAAAGAAAGGTGTCTGTTTTGTTCAGTACACTTTGAAAATCTCATTTCTGTCTAGAGAGGGCTGGGTGAAGTGCTTTCTAAGAAGTACCATGTTTTATGCATTACTGACTTTTTCCCCCCAAAGGCATAAGATTCGAGAACAACTGCTTTCAAAGTTACTTTCCTGCCAGCTATTTTACTGTTTTTTGTATATATATGTATGTTAGCAAATAATTTTGACACTATGTGGTATATTCTGCAGTAGGAGGCTGGTGAATAATCAAATAATCTTTAAGTACATGGGAAGATATTTTTAAAAGAGAAAAATAATGCCTGCATGTGGAAACTCAGATTAAAATATGTGAATTGACAATGAGTGTAATGAACTTAAGAGCTGTTTCTCTGGGGGCAGAATAAAATAAATTTAAAAATCATCCAAAAAAGCGGTGCCTGGGTGGCTCAGTTGGTTAAGCAGCTACTTTCTGCTCTGGTCATGATCCCAGGGTCCTGGGATTGAGTCCTGCATGCTCAGCAGGGAGCCTGCTTCTCCCCACTTGTGCTCTCTCTTGCTATCTCTGACTCAAATAAATAAAGTCTTTTAAAAAATCATTCAGAAAGGCTTTTTGACCACATATAAATAAGATTATGAATGAGAAATGCTGTGTAAAAATTAGTATAAATGTTGAAAAGAATGTCATGCAGAATGGAAATCAGAATGGATCCCAGATGGGTAAAATTCCTCTGTAATTGATAAATAATCCAAGAATTTTCTTTGTGAAGTCTAAAAGCACAATAAACTTAGAAAAGTTGTAACAACTAATAAAATTCAGTAAAGTGACTAGGATAAAAGATTAAATCTATAAAACAAATAACTTCCCCACATATCATTTATAACCTTCTTAAAAATATAATTGGAAAAGCTCCATAAATAATAGAAAAATAGATACATTTCATAATAAATATGAAATCAAATGAATCAAATTGAATTAAAATGTTACTGAGACATATAAAAAGAAACTAGAATAAATTGAGATACCCTATTTCTACAAGTTTACTACAGGGACATGTTAAACAGAATAAAATGCTGATTAGTACTTTGAAGGGATTTACAAAGAGTTCATAATGGAAAATGCTTATGTCAATTGATAAAAAGTATGCATAGAAAATATCCAAATCAAAGACCATATGTCCTAATGTATAACTATACCACAGACTGGATATGTTTAATTTTATACTCTTTTTGTGTTTTTTTCTAATAAACATACATGCTTTTTGTAATGTGAAAAAAATGTACACATTCAGTGTATTTTAACAATTTTGATGAAAAGGTAAATACTTCCTTTATTTTCCATGTTGTTTGACTTTAATGCAGGGATGGAGGAACTTTCTATGTATTTTTTATTTACATACTTGTTATTTCTAACTTAAGGCTTTAAATTTTCTTAGAAAGATGTGCGGGACATCCTCACCCCAATTCGGATTGAAGCTGCTTACCACCTTGGGCATCATGTCATCAGTAAACGAAATGCAGAAGAGTTCCCACCACTTCAGCCAATTCTCCAGCAGAAGAAAGAAAAAGACATAATTGAAAAAACAGTAAGAATATTTTCCTTTATTTGAAATGGGATGTGCATATAACTAAAGTAACTTTTTTTGAAACATTGCCTAATTCTGGGGAAGTGAGTTATCTTTCTGATTTCTTTAAAAATTTTTATGAATTTTTTAATATAAAAAGATTTATGGTATGTCTTGTTTTCCATTTTTCTTTATTTTTTATATTTCCTTTAGGATATTGAACTGAATATTTTAAAATATGCATTTAGTCCCAGCAATAGCTTCCCATATACATGAGATGTTAATCTTCTTTCCTTGATTCCTTGCCCATGAGGAAAATAAATTACTAGGGAGTGCTCATAATGACAGTGAGTCACATTCATGAGGTTTCTCTTCCCCTTTTTCATTTTCTGACTCCTTCTCTCTCATTTTGTCTCCCTCTCATTCACTCTACCCAGATCCATTCATATCTCAGTAGGCAAATTCCCTTGCTGGCTTTTACTCATTTATAAACATAAGTATTTCTGTTATACAACAATTTCTCTTTCAAATTCGACTACAGGCTTTGCAGCCACGTCCCAGGATCCATTGCATTTTGAGATGGATCTGGCGTTCTAACCAGTGCACAGCCTTTTCTAATGTATTCCGAAATACCTCCATTTCACTGGCAGTGCGTTTACTCCCAGGAGTCCGGTTGTTTGGACCTTTACTGTCCAACAACACAAAGACCTAGTCAACAGGATGTTTGAGGGCATGGTAAAAACATTCATTAAAAGCATTTGCTAGGGGCACCTGGGTGGCTCAGTGGGTTAAGCCTCTGCCTTTGGCTCAGGTCATAATCCCAGGGTGCTGGGATCCAGACCACCCCACCCCCACCCTCTTCCTGCTCCCCCCACCCCCACCTCTGCCCACCTCTCTGCCTGCTTGTGATCTCTCTCTCTGTCAAATAAATAAATAAAATCTAAAGAAAAAAAAATTTGCTCTTGGCACAAGGAATGTAAAAGGCAGAAGGGACACTCGAAGGGCTAGTTCATATCCTGTCTAGACAAACTGCTACTAAGTCACTTGAAGCAGTTTGGGCTGACAATCATGATTCTCTAGAACACTAGATCAAGTGAACATAATAACTCAAGGCAAGTTTTCTCAATACCCTTATGAATATATCTATGGAAGTCAGTGTTTTCACCCTTCTGTTGAACTTTAGTTGTCACTATCAACTACTCTTAACTACGTTTAATAATGAAAACCACAGTGTTTAAGTACATAAGCCCAAACCTGGCAACGTGTATTTACATTAGAATAAAATTCTACCTTTTGGTTTTTAGAGCACCATGCTTTACGAGTAAGAGTGATAGGGGAAAATCATGTTTACCTAATCATTTAGAGAAAGATTTACACTTCCCTTCTGCTTCACTGGGTTGAGGTAGTCTGTGGGCGGATGCGCTATTTGACAACATGCTAGTTCCCATTTAATGAACCTAGCTCCTTCTCTGACTTTCTAGATTTCTCTTAGCATCTCTCCCTTTTCACCTGTTCCTCTCAACTTCCTTTTTCTCTCTCCACTCTTTTCTTTATCTTATACCTCAGGTTTTCCCATGTACCTCTGAGTATCTCTGGGTCCTATTAAAATGCTGAGTTAAATAAATTCTAGAACCCTGAGTGTCAACTATTACTGTGTTCAATGTGTCCTCAGAGTAAAATTTCTAAATTTCTACATTTTACTGTTTTCAATAAATATAAGCCCATTGTCCTACCATCTGTGAAAAGTAAGTGCCATGTTTATTTGTAATAAGTGGGATCAAACTGTAGCACCAGAAAATTGAAAGGAACTCAGCAATGACCATCTTGGCAGCACAGGTTTTAAACACTTACCTTTAAAACTTTATCTCAGTTTGATTAAACTCATTTTTTCCATTGTTTTCCATAACAATTAGAAAAGAAGCAATAATGTTTTCCATTAAACAAATTTAGGCTTCCGGTTTACCTATTGGAAAAATCAGTTCCTTTAGCCCTACAGTTGTCATTTGAACCTGCGACTAATTCAAAAGTGG
This sequence comes from Meles meles, assembly GCF_922984935.1. Classification (NCBI taxonomy): domain Eukaryota; kingdom Metazoa; phylum Chordata; class Mammalia; order Carnivora; family Mustelidae; genus Meles; species Meles meles. Next base: position 77,470,777 of record NC_060074.1, read on the forward strand.
CAAAATAAGTCATAGATGTCTTGTGCTTAAGAATAGAGGTATCCCAAATTGTTGAACTACCATAAAAAATACTGTTGTTTTATTTCCAGATAAACTTTGCAAGATTTTGTGCCCATGAAAATTGTTCAGCTGATTTACAGGTTTCTGCGAGAATTGGATTTTTTAAGTAAGTATAATTTACTGTTACTCATCAAGATGGGCAATGGGTGTGTGCTTGTGGGTTCTAAAGAGAAAAGGACTAAGAACTATTCCTTAGGGATTAGCAGCATTCAAAGAATTGGGGGGAAAAAAAAACACTCTCCTGAAAGAGATTAAGTAATCTATTTGTCACTTACAGAACATAAATATCAGAGGTGACTAGTTTTTGAACAATGAGAATATGTGAGCACCAAGATTTTATAAAGCATATTTTAATCTTTTACTGACCACTCAGAAGATATTTCAGGATTTAGTTGTGCCTTGAGCTATCATGATTGTTATTATGTTTTAGGCACATGTAAGTGCCTATTAATAGAGTTTTGGTGGCAAAATGAGCTAGTGTTCACTAACATAATCCTTAGGTTTTTTATCATCCAAAAACTGGTAACATAAGTCAGACTGATGTACAAAACAAAATAAACCCCTAAATGTATATGAGAACATTTGAAAGGGAATAAACCACCTTGCTTTCTAAATTCATAGAAGAGGGAATAGTAAAAAGATAATCCACATATCATGCAAAGAATAGTGCCTACCTAGCATACAGTGAAAATTAGATGAATGTTGGCTGCTGTTACTATCTTACCAGAAACTAATCAACTGCAATTTTATCAAATGTATCATGTCTAAATACCCTGTTTTGAAATTGGTCTGCATACTAGAGGGAAGATGTGAAAATGAGGACCAGAGAGAGAGAATCCATAGTGAGGTTGAGGGCTGATTGCGTACAGGAAGTAAGAGGGGACGGAGACATCAGTGACAGGACAGGAAAATGGGAAATTATTTTGGGGAGGCAGAGATAAAAAGGAAACAAGCTTAAATTGGGACATGTTGAATTTGGTGGGATTTCTACATGCAGCTTTCTACTTGAAAATCTAGTTCAGGATTGTTTGGAAGTCATCTACACATTAGCGATTTGTGAGCATGAGGGAGCCGGGGGGTTGGGCAATGTGTGGAAATGTGAATTTCACAGAGGAAAGAATGAGGGATCAAGTTGGGGAGGGGAGAGTTTTATTTAACAATCTTCACAAGAATAGGGAGTCCCTGGGGGAAACTGTAAAGGTATCCCCAGAGAACTAAGACAAGCAAATCCATAGTGAAAGAGCCAGTGGAAAATACAGAAAAAGGGACTTCATATTGTAAAATTTTATAGAGAGCTCAGATAGCACAATGCCTGGGGAAAGGTCATGGGAACTAGCATTGAAAATGTGACTGGTGGGTGAGAAAAGGATGTTCCTGGCAACTTTTAAGATGGAAATTTCACTGCAGTAGTAGCCAAGTGAGAGTCTGAGTTCAAAGGCAAAAAGAATATACTGGGGACGAGTAGGTTCAACTGAAAAATTTCTATGTGGTGATGAAATTTTTTATTTATTTAATTATGGAATGACACAAACACATGTGAGGGTCAAAGGCAGAGGAAAAACTAAATTGAAGAGGGAAATGTATTTCAAGCCTGGAGCACTTTTCAGACTCTATCAGAACTCTCTCCTCTGCAGCGCCTGGCAGCTGCTCACTTCACCTTTTGCACGTCTTTTGCTTTAAGTTCCACGTTGCCATCAAACTCGGGTTCCCCTCCAACTTCTCTAGCTCTTTCTCACTTGTCGTTTGAGGATCTTTGATTTTGGCTCTCTTGGCTTCCTAACCTGTCCTCTCACCCCTTTCTCACACCCACCTGTTTTCGCTGGGTAATTGTGCCCACAGCTGTGACCTCACCTGGCCTGTCTACACTGCTGATGCTCCAATCAGTATCTGAGTTTCACACCCACACATGCAACTGTCCATTAGATGTGTCCTCTTGGATGCCCAGTAACTATCCACCGGTGACACAACCATTAGTCGCCAAAGCCAACAACCTAGAGCTCAACCTGCATTTTTCTCTTTCTTATCCCTGAGGTACAGTAAATTACTAAGTTCTGTAATACTACCACCTACAGATGTATTTTATATATCATGCCCCCCCCCCCCTTGCTCCAAACTAGATACTCAATATCCTTCCTGGGTCACCAGCCTTTTCCACTCTTTGGGCTTCTGACCTCTGATTTTATATTATTCTAAATCCTCGACTGTGGTATTTCCAGAGTGTGAGCTTTCTAACATACATTCTGATAACAGGGCTCCAAGGGCTCATTAAAACTTAAAATCTCAACCATGCCACGGGACTTTTCTCCATGAATGGCAGAATACTTGTTTGACCACGCATTCTTAAGCCTATATATCTTTTTCTTCCTCCTACTTATCTACCTGATTAACTCTCATTTGTCTTATAAATCTCAGCTGTTTTTGTCTCCAGCTACAGGAACACAAGTCCTGTGACCCTGGTTCCATTGCATTTACGCTCACTACTATTAATATCTGTCTCCACACTATCCTGTGAGCTGCATCAAGAGAGGTTTCCGTCTTTTCATCTGAGTGTTCCCAGTGCCTATAGAGAGGCTGGAGTGCTATAGGTGACTAATGGTTGTTTGCTGAGACTAGAACAAGGTCCTAAGGAAACAGCATAAAATGGGATCAGACTCCGGTGGAGGAGTTAGCTTTGGAGAGAAGTTAAGATTGTCTTTATCTTGAGCTAAGAAAAAGGTACTTGACAAAAATTAAGAAATCTCAAAGTGGCAGGAAGGGAGATACAGAGAAATCAGGGATGGCCAGGATAAAAAGCAAGTTAATATATGGAAAGTGAGGGCTTTGAGGATGGACTTGGGAACCTGAAGGGAATGGGAAAAGATTAAAAATAGCTGTTAAGATAAATGGGATAGGAATAAGTAAAAAGGTTGACAAACAGTGTTGAGTACCCTGCTGGGGTGGGATCACATATGGCAGAGAATAAATTAATTCTTTTCACTTAGGCAATGCCAATATAGCCTTGAGCATCCACAGTTGAGGGCCAAGAAGCCCTAACCTATTTGATTTATAATTGGACTTTATACTTAAATTATCCAGATTGGCTGCTCAGAGAGTCCAAAAACAATGACTACTAACTACTTTGTATCCCAGCATGTAATGTGGGGCCTTTGTTGAGTTATTAGACGAATAATTTACAGCCTCCCCATTCATGTATTTATTTTCTTCCTCAAATGCTTAGTTTTCTTGGTGTTTTTGCTGTCATGGGCCTCTGATAAGCTTTCACCCACACAGCTCTTCTTATCTAAGCTATAAATAAGTAGTGTTTTCATTTTCTTAAATCAGACACTCCCACTGTCCACTTTGTGGTCTTTCTCTGCAACCACACCGGCCTATGAAAAAATGGGACAGTGACGTTTATATGAAAATATTACTAAGAACACTAAGTTCTTTCCTGAAGAATAAAAATACATCTTAATACAATATGAAATAATTTATTTGTCTTCAGTACATATTTTCTCACTTTTCTCACAATAAGAAATTCTGTTACCTACTTTTTTTTTTACTTTGAAGTGATAATATTTCTTTCTTTCTTTTCTTTTTTTTTTTTTAGTATATGTGCTGCCGAAGCGAGCACTGAAGTGATAATATTTCTTGACATCTGTCAAATCCATTATGATTTTAAATGGCAGCCAGTGGTGGGGAAGGCAGCATCTCTGAAGGTGTGGGCTTTGAGTCACCTTCATGAGAATCACCTGGAGTGCTTAATAGAAATGCAGTTTTCTAGGCCCCAGAACATCTGAATCAGAATCTATGGGCACCAGGCCAGAAATACATAGTATTAATAGGGCTATGAGTGGTTTTTATCAAACTAAAATCTGGGAAGCAATGTGGTGGTGGTGAAGTTTCAGATCTAGTCGAGCTAATCTGATTAAAGTTTATCTACCATTTACTAGCTGAATGGCCTTTTTAGAGAAGCCTTTTTACCTCTGTAAACCTCTTTCCTCATTGATCAGAAGATAAAATCATACCTACTCTATAAGATTGCTTCAAAGATAAAATGCAATACTGCAAACCAAGTGCATAGCACAAAGCTTGAAATACATGAAGGTTCATAGAAGTTATTTCTGGTAACATTGTTACTGGGATATGGGTAGACCATGATTTTAAAAAAAAGTTTGGCCATAAACATGAAATACTGCCACTGAATCCTTGGCATTTTCTGCATGTGGACTGGTGGTTTCTCTGGAGTTGAAGGTTTCTTTCCGTCCCAAGAAAGCCGCTGATGGACTGGGTCGGTAGTTGGTCATTCATGAGGTTTGAAGTGGCATGGATGCCAGTAAAAGGTATAAGTCCCCCATCTTTTGCATCAACTAGGAAAGTTACAGGCCATCTCTGTTAGGTAAATGCTCCTGACTTGAGGAGTTTTCACGTGAAAGCTCTTTTCATTGATCCTTAGGCCCCCAGTGAAGTGTTCCGACAAAGTGCTGTGTCTTGTGATAAATTGTCATCTATCAGACCAAACTGGGCCTCTCCCACACAGAGGTCCTCTCTCTCTGCTCAGGAATAGTAAGCACGGCAACGCTTGCGGCCCATTCTCCCAACCATAACCCCTCTGGCACGGAGGGCATAGAGGTGCCTCCGACTACAGACCCGCTTTCAGTAAATGCATTTCCACAGCAAAGAGCAGGAGTTTTTTTGAGAACTGCCGTAACAGAGTGCCCACAGCAAGCCAGGCAGCGTACGCACACACTGTCTCACGTGCTCATTAACCTGAGGCTTCTAACCAGGGGTCTAAATTCTCTGGACAATCAGCCCTGATCGTATGAGTTTGCACGACAAAATGAAGATGAACAAATGTTATCCAGATTCCAAATACAGTAGCAGGTATTAGCCATCATGTAGACAGTTTAAGATCAAGTCTTTCATATTAATGACTCATCTAAATGACTCTGCTTCCCTTCTCTGCCACAGTCACGCATCCTGGGTAAGCGACGTAGGTTTTTCCTGAGCAAGTGCGTTCATTATGTTAGGACCGCTTTTAACGACAGGTGACAATATTTGATGAATTGTAACTTAAATAATAAAGGTGCTTAATTGTTTTTGCGTAATAACCAGGAGGTGGCTACAGGCTTAATAGGCAGCTCCCAAAATCTGGACATGCATGGTTATCCTCCCAGTTTTCTTGGCTTTTCCCTCATGGTCCCCCAAAGACTGTAGCAGCATCAAGGTTGCTGACCAAAGAAAAGGGGTAAAAGCAAAATTCTGTGTCCCCTCGTGGCTGCCTTTGAGGAAGGGAAGCACCTTAGCAGACCTCTTACTGTGATTTACAGGACCTTGTCGCAAGCTCATCCATGAATTATTGTAGAGCAATCATAATTCATTCCCTGAAGCTGAACGAGGGGCCTCTCTTCTGCAACAGCAAGGGAGTATTGCCTTCTGCCTGAATAATTTGGGGTTCTTCTAGCAGCTAAGAATGGAAATTACTGTTGGGTAGACAGCAAAGTGCAGTATCTACCACTATGCTGTTTGTCTCCAAAAGAGCAAGTCTATCAAAATTATCCACTTTTAAAATGGCGATGGTAGGACTCTATGCCTCACTGATCTCAGGGTCTTGAAAGAGGAATTATATCCTCTATACATTAAAACATGCTAATTACTAATTATATCTTCCAATCTATGTTCTCCTGCTCTACTCCTTGGGACCTCCAGGAGTCTGCCTTTATTCAAATGCAGTCTCCTTAAATGTTAGTTAACTGACATATCTTAGTGGATGAGAATTTTCCAGTATTTTCTTTTTCTCTGAAAAAAAGAGGGCACCATTTCACATAGACTTGTAGGCCACTTGCTGCAGGCTCGTTTTTTGTCAAATAAATGACTCCTGGACCTCAACACAGGTAACATCTCTGTTTGCATTATATTTTGTTCTAGCATCTTGATTAAAAACATGTTAGCTGCGAAGCCCTAATTCATCTTATCAAAGCATTCATTATCCTAAGACATGGGGAGAATTTCTTGCAAAATAAAACAGTATTGTTCACTTGGGGAAAACGTAGAGCCTGCTGCCGAAATCCATCATTTTTCTATTCTTCCTTTTTCACTTATTAAGTTATGATTCTCCATGTACACAGTACCTTGATTTGTTTAAATTATGGGGATTCTGGGCTGCTTTGTAAATTTCAAGCGTGCCTTCTGCATGTTTTAATGAAGAATGAACCACGATTCCCGGGGAAAGCTCCGTTCAGCCTTGTCGCATTTCCAGATGTGCACCTGGACCTTTCCTCTGTCTCACATAGAAAGCTGGTGGGTATCTTTCTGAGGCCACCCTGTTAATGAATCCAGATACAGTAAGACGTATATCGTCATTGTGGTCATGTGGCAAAATAGCTTAAAAATGGAAAATAAACCGGGAGTCTGGCTGCTGAAATGTGAACACAGTGTTTCTCCTTAATTTGCTGTTGTCTTGGAACCTAGCTGTTTATGCAGTGCTCTCACCTTCTGTTGCTTGTCTAAGTGCCAACTTCTTTCCCAAAGGTGCTCAGTGACTAATGCTTTGGTTACAAGCCAGAATATTTTATAAATGTCTATTTCTAGGCAGCTCTTCCACAAGTCTTAATTAAACTTTAATGTCAAGCTGAAGTTTACTTTTAGAACCTCTTAGGTTCCTTCCGTTGTAACATGATTGCAGAGCAGTGGGGGGAATGTAGGACGCCCGGGTCCTCACACATTTATTTTCTCTCTGCCCTTCATGCCGCCAAGCAGATGCGTACTTGTGGAACACAAAGGTTTAGGACAGGAGCCTGAGGAAATCACAGGTACTCCCTGGAATGGTGGGAGGAAGAGCGTGCGGTCGCGGAGTCTGCTTCCTACACCCAGCTGTGCTGTAGGATTACTGTTTTGTTAGTTATTACACATCCTTCCAGAAAAGACCCAACGTCTCACACCCAGGGATCACAAGCTAGAGATGCCGTGCACCCACTTGGTCTTCGTTCCTTCCTCCTCGATGTCCCCAGTGCCAACGCAGGGATCCTGAGGTCGGGGCGGGGCAAAGCCTCTATCTGTGTCAGAATGATCAGATTTAAAATACAGTGATGTCCTTTTTTGTGCTTATTTTGAAACTAATGATACTTAGGTAGTTCTATGCCAGAGGCAGCAAACTCTTTCCATGAAGGGACAGAGTCAATATTCTAGGCACAGAGGTCTGTCTCCGCCTCTCACCTCTTCTGTCACAGTGTAGAAGTCACCCCAGATGAATGAGCGTGGCAATGTTCCAGTAAACCCCAAGGACAAAACCAGGAAGGGGCCCAAATTTGGCCTTTAGACAGATTTTGAGACCCTCGTCTATGTACACTTGCTTTTTACATGACCATTCTGTAGTATGTTTTTATTTTTTGGTATACTAGAGTGCCTTAAAGTGTATTTTGTTATTTAAAATAAGTTGTTGGTATAATTTAAGCTGGGTGCCAAAATTAGCCAGATTTAGACATGTTTAGGAGCTAATCCTGGGTTCACAAACTGTAGAGGTCTCCTTCTAGACAGATAGACAAACTAACCCAGCAGAAATACATTTATATGTTCACCGAAAGATCATAATAGCTCCAAACTAGAATTGTCAAAATTCCTAATGATTATTGAATGGATAAAGAAAATGTGGTATGTTTACAAATGGATACATATATGCCAATGAGAATAAACCATTTACAACTTCATGCATCTGTAGATTTTAATGTTCTAAGCAAAATTTTAAGTACAGAAAGCCTGATAGGTAAAAATTAAATACTCTGTGATTCCACTTATAAGAAATAGAAAACTAGGCAAAGCCAATCTATACTAAAATAAAAAAGGAAGATGATGGGTAGGGGAAAGGAGGGTTGCAAAGGCATTTCTCTCTCGTGCTGGTGATACATTTTCTTGATTTGGGTGCTGCTTTCATTAGTGTATTCAGTTTGTAAAAATTCCCTGAACTTAATTTTAGGATATGTTTGTTTTTCTATATGTGCTATCTTGATAAGTGTAAAATGGAAAGAAAAATCAGGATAAGAGGCAGAATTTTTAGGTATAATTGAACTGTGCAGCTTCTTAGATCTCTACCATTAGAAGAAGAATGGGGAGAAGCATCTTTAATTTGTTTGCATATTCTGAAGTTCATGAAAATAATTACTTCTCAGAAACTATATTCTTTCCAGGGGTTCCTGGGTGGCTCAGTCAGTTAAGCATCCAACTTCAGCTCAGGTCATGATCTCAGGGTCCTGGGATTGAGATCCCAGTGGAGTCCCACATTGGGCTCTGTGCTCTACGGGGAGTCTGCTCTCTCTCTCTTTCTCTCTCTCCCTCTGCCCTACCCCCGCTCATGCACATGCTGTCTCAAATCTTGGAAAAAACAAACAAACAACAAAACCTATTTCCTGGGGGCGCCTGGGTGGCTCAGTGGGTTAAAGCCTCTGCCTTCAGCTCAGGTCATGATCCCAGGGTCCTGGGATCGAGCCCCGCGTCGGGCTCTCTGCTTGGCAGGGAGCCTGCTTCCTCCTCTCTCTCTCTCTCTGCCTGCCTCTCTCCCTACTTGTGATCTCTATCTGTCAAATAAATAAATAAAATCTTAAAAAAAAAAAACCTATTTCCTGTATTGATACTGCCATTAATTTATTGGTTAGTTCAAAAGCTGTATTGCTACTAAAATGTTATGTTGTGTGATAAGGTATAGATCATATGAATGTAGTAGTGGTAGATGTTTATTTAATGAAACATTTGGAATTTGTATACTGTCACAGGACAGACAAACATGGATATCATTTGGTAGAATTTATAATGATGAGTTGATGAACTTTTTTTTTTACAATCATTTATCCAATAATTTCTTCAGGTTTTCTGATGTTTTTCTTTAGTGTTATCCCACCGTCTTTAATGTTTGATACAGTGACATACCACATATATTTTTTAACACTGTGTAGGCTCTGAGAAAACAGTGGTAATCATGATCTAGCATCTACTTTCCAGTACTCACTCTAGTGATAATAATCTGTGAAAATACTGCCTTAAAGGCGGGCCCAGTGTGCTGGGAGAGGGAGAAGCTAATTTTGTTAGGGGGAATGCAGTGCTGAGTGATTCAGCTTAGCAAAGAGTATCAACTGGAAGAACTTCTCCTAACTATTAACACTTCATTGAGTCTTCAACAAGAGCAAATCAGCCAGAGACACAAAGAAGGGAAAATGTTAAAGGAGAGGTAGCTTGAATTAAGACACAGACACAGATGTTGGGATACCTATTTGCATGTGAGTATGTCTAAAGCAAAGAAATGAGTTGTGCAGTGGAAAGTGAGGTGTCCTGTGCTGTGCTAGTAAGTTAGCCTTCGTCTTGAAGGCACTGAAGCGCATTAAGCAGGCACATGACATTGTCAAGTTTGCTTTCTGGAAAGTGATCCTCTCTGGCAGTGTGAAAATTAGACTGGAGAAGGAGGGCATGAGAAATCAATTAAGGGTATAATCCATGTTAAGTCATGTTCAATCATGAAGTTTTCCTACTTTTATATTAAAAAAGAAATTAAATAGTCCTAAAATTAAATAAACCTAAATAACCAGAATGGTAGAAAAGCAAGAAGCAACATGCCCTGCTACCTTCAGGCAAAAGTGGTTCCCTGCCTTGACTTCCCAGGGCCCCTCATTCACAACTCTTTCCCATGGATTGGTAATATTTGTTTATATTTGTCTATTTGTCTATACATCTGTCTTTTACAAGCTCTACAAAGGTGGGGATCTCTTAAACTGCTTTTGTATCTGGGAATGATGAACCTAATAATTATGTAGAGGATTTCAGTTATAGTCAGTCATTCATGTGTCTTCAAATAATGGCTACAAGCATAAATTTGGAAACCTGTTCTTTAACCCTGTTCTCAGACACACTTTGTTTTAAATCAGTTCACAAATAACCATTGAATATGGACTCTGTGTTTAGCATTTCTATAGTTTATTCGGACACTGATCTTCTATACATTGTTGATCAGAATGGTACAGTGTAAGCTTGAGGAAAGCTTCTCAAGAGCCAGGAGAGAGGTTACCTTTCTTATTGCCGGGATTAGCCTCACCTGACCCTTTCCTCTGGGTCACATCCATCACTGGCTGAACCAATTTTTCTAAATTTTAAATTCTTCTATAGAATCATCATGTAAGGGGCACCTGGGTGGCTCAGTGGGTTAAGGCCTCTGCCTTCGGCTCAGGTTATGATCCCAGGGTCCTGGGATCGAGCCCCACATCGGGCTCTCTGCTCCACGGGGAGCCTGCTTCCTCCTCTCTCTCTGCCTGCCTCTCTGCCTAGTTGTGATTTCTCTCTGTCAAATAAATAAAAATATATATATAAAAAAAAGAATCATCATGTAAAAGTTTTCTTTGGGCTCTTCTAATTCTCTCATTGGTAAAGAGAATGGGCTGTGCAGGCATTTTCCTGGAGACTTTAGAACATTCCAGCTGTGGTGCTTTGAAGAAGGGCCTTAAGCTTCAGGTTCTTTATATATAAACGTGTTAGTCTGAGGATCTCATGGATATGCACGAGCCAAATTTTCAGCATAGTACTTACTACTCCTGCGGATGGTGGCTGAGACTTCAAGATGCTGAAGCACTTCTTCCCATCTTGAAGGCCTGGGGCCAGAGCCAGGACTGGAAATCCTTATTCGTAGGTCTGGATTTGCAGCGGTCTTCTCTTTCTTTCCAGATCACAGGACGGCAAAGCATGGCTGCAGTTCTGTTTTAAATGTGGTCTAGTTATCGGTAGAGGGGACCCGCCTGCCTTAAGAAATGAATCGTATTGCAACAGACTGCAGTGCTGTCCACTTGCTGGAGAGCCGTCCCTGCTGGAGCTGCACTCATTCCACCCAAACTGCCTCTATTTGGGTGGTGGTTTGCTCCACAATCTCCTTTTCCCCCAGGTCTCCCCATTTCCCCCTTCGGTTTACGCAGCAGCTAGGTCAAGGTCTTTTCCAAAGTAAAGAAACAACACTTTGCTTTTAGAAAAATACTGTGAAATACTAAGGAAAATATGTTAAAGCTCTAGACGTGAAACAGAAAGAGTAGCCTAATTGTGACTAATTAAAAAATAACAAACTTCCTGGGAAATAGCTGATTGAATTTATCCGAAGCATGAAGAATTGAGTTCTAACATGAATTGGTATCTACTTATATGGGCTCACCTCCCCCATTTTTTTTTCTCATTTATGCTATCACAAAATTAGTATTTTATGATCAGTATAAATGAGGGGATGGGATTTTTACTTCCCAAACATTACTTACTTGTTACTAAGCAGTATTAAATATTACTTAATTTTTAGGCCACATGAGAATAAGACCTATCTTGCTGTTGGAAGTATGAAGACAGTAATGTTGAATGTGTCCTTGTTTAATGCTGGAGATGATGCATATGAAACAGCTCTGCACATCACACTCCCCACTGGCCTTTACTTCATTAAGATTTTAGATCTGGTAAGTATCAAATACCATAGCATGATACTATATTTCATTTTTTTTTTTTTTAATATAAATGGTGTAGGGGCACCCAGGTGGGTTAGTCGGTTAAGCTTCTGCCTTTGGCTCATGTCATGATTTCAGGGTCCAGGTTCCAAGCCGCATGTCCAAGCCCCATGTCTGCGCTCCCTGCTCCGTGGGGAGGCTGCTTCTCCCACTGCCTCTCTGTGCCCCCACCCTGACTTGTATGCTCTCCCTGTCTCAAGGAAATAAATTTTTTTTTAAAATGTCAATGGTATAATCCATTTCATGGAAGTAAGACCTAAATATTGGGGTATATGCAGACTTACCACTCAAAATTCCATTGATTTTCAGACTTCCTTCTTGCTCCTGATCAAAATGGTAAGTTCCTTGGTATCTGAGATGGAAAAAGTCTGCTTCCCTTTTCTACATGTTACCACGTGAGAGATCCTCTTGTCCAAGCAAGCTGCTTCTCTCATTGATGACATGCTCATCTGGCACCACGGTGCTGCTCTTTGTGGCTGAGCTCCCTGAACAAGCAATACCGGTCTTCCAAGCAGGCGCCCAGAGTTATTGCTCTGCATTTTGTGTTCACATTCCCAGTCTTGTTCCCCCAAAACGTCCAACAAATACCATAAAACCAGCGATCCTCCAAAATTCTGAAGTCTTGGTATCAACCAGATCACAGGCAATTTCTCTTTTCCTACAAGAGTTTGAAGCACTTAAAGACCTTTTCTTACCATCATGCCTCAGTCGTGAACAGTTAAATCTATCAGCAAGGCATTAATAAGGTCGATTTCAAAGAGAAAAGCCTCAGTCACTTTCCCCTTTGGTGCCTATCTTATCCCTTACCAAATTTACACCTCTTTTACCCAGAGACTATCTCTTCAAACCAAGGACATTTAGAGAGGTCTTTGACCTCTCTGGAATATGTTACCCCTTTCTCTAGAGCACTGGGAGCCTATTTGCAATAGTATGAGGGGAAAATTTAAAAATTATATACTTCGGTGTATATTATATATATATATTTAGCACTTCTGTTATATATATACACATTTATAGTGCATATACATCTATAGTACACAGTGTGTATTTATATGTATTCATCTATAGTATATAGATAAACATATATATTTCCCTGAATATTTGATTTTATATATATATATATCTCCTATTGTGGTGACAGTTACTGTAATTATACACCTTTACCTCATTCTCACATCCCAGACAAAAGAAGATCAATGAAATAGGGACTTCATGAATTACTTGCTTCATGATTTTTCAAGAAACTGGACCTTGAGTTAAATCAGGAAAACAAACATGGATGAAAGCTACAAGGCCAGAAATTATGAAATTATTCTGTGTATTCTTTGGTGAATTTACAGGAATATTAAAATATACATCTGTGTGTGTGTGTGTGTACACACTTATAAATTTTATTTATATTTCTATGTATCCCAAAAGTAAACAGAAACTCGTCCAGGAAGGCAAATTCTTCAGGAATGATTTGCTTTTCAAAGACTGTTCCTAAACATATGTTACAAACTTTTCCTTCCCTTCTTACCTAAAGCATTTGTTTCATTTTTCCTTCTAGGAAGAAAAACAAATAAGCTGTGAAGTAACAGACAGCTCTGGCTTAGTCAGACTTGACTGCAGTGTTGGTTACATATATGTTGATCACCTATCAAGGGTAAGCATTTAGCATGTATAGTTTCTGCTTACTAACATGAACATAAAATATTTTTTATTTTTTCTGTTTATGCTGCATACAAGTATATAATTATTTATTTGCTTAGGGTAAGCAGCTAAGTGATGAAATAAAACTCAAACCAACTGGGCTTAGATCTCTGAGATTGTGTTTATATTCTTGGCAATGTTCACTGTAAAAAAAAAAAAAAAGTAGGGGCACATGTTTGTGTCAAGATGGGCATGTGAATGTGTCGATCAGCATTCTCCTCCCCTGTCTCACCCTTCCCTGTCACTCCCCCTACCACTCTCCACCCCAGGTGGTCCTATCTGCCAGGCATGTTACCTCTGCTATACAAAAAGGTGTTACTGGCAAGAGTCCTCACTCAAGTTGTTAAAGCATCTCTAATTTTGTCAGTCTGGACCTGCCTGTCTTTACATTTAGAAGGAGGCTTTGTCTCTGAATGTCACTTGTGGAAACGCTGGTGCTTGAAAATCGCCCCAACCCCAACAGCTTTCCCCCTTAACTCATCACTGCCTGGGGGAGGTGTAGCCTGTGCTTCTAGAACATAGTCTCCAGTCTGCATCCCACAGAACATCAACATTAAGAAAATTTCAGATGATAAAAAAAATACTGTTTTTAGATTTTGTTTAAAATGGGCATTTCCCTCTCTGTTTCACAGATAGACGTCAGCTTTCTGCTGGATGTGAGCTCACTCAGCAGAGCAGAGGAGGATCTCAGCATCACAGTACATGCCACCTGGTATATATCACTGTGAAAAAACTATGGTGCTACAGAAGCGGACTCTTGACTTTAGGGTGGGGGGACATAGGGAACCACGGAGCTGTGATCCACTGTCTGCAGGAAAAACTTCTCTTGTGTGATCTAAGAAACAAAAAGATCTCTCACTACCTTTGGAGCAAATAACACTAAATAATGAGAGCAAATTCCTGCCAACCCTGTCATAAATATTGCTTATACCGCGTCTTTTTTCCCCCACTCCCCAAGCCTCCAAATACATTCGGTATACACGATAGGTGATTGGTCCTCTCTGAGGATGATTTTTATGTTTGGGGGATTCTAACAGGGTGTCTTTTGTCTGTTTCTGTAGTGCAAATGAAGGGGAAAGGGAGGATGTGAAGCGGAACAGAGTGACTTTAGCAATACCTCTCAAGTACGAAGTCATGCTAACTGTTCATGGGTAAGTAAATATGGACACCTCTTGTAAAGTTGAGAGCCAATTTTAAATTCTGGTGCTTCTTACATTATTGGTCAAAAAATAGATTGAAAAAATTTTTTAAGGAAAGCTCCTGTGCTGTTGCTATCCTTTAAAAAAGACCTGGTGTTGCATTCTCTTGCTTCGTTCTTCATTAGTCTCATGTACTCTATAATCATTACTGAGGCCTCTTTAAGCTAGTACCTGGTTGGGGATTTCTTCCTGGAAAAGCCCCAGAAGCCTAGCAGGTCATGTTCAGCCTGTCAGTTGTACGCTATAAAGGCCAGCGGCCCAGGGCAGGGGTGGGGTGGGGGGAAATGGCAGTGTGCCGTTAGCCTGATAATGCTCAGTGGCTGTGGTGAGAGTGAAGCTCTAGGAAGTGTAAGCTTGGCGCAGTCACCACTCTCCAGAACCCACCTCCACCTGTGTGGCAAATCGATGGAGACGGGAGAGCACCAACCTGCAAGGTGTCCCCTGACCACTCAGTGACCCATGAATTATGGAGTTTCTCACCCATGGCCCCAGAGCCAGTGTTCACAGGTTCCCCACAATGTTAGTGACTGTGTGGGCCCTCCTCAGATTCAAGAAGGAAACATGTAGAAAAGATTTAGGGAGTATTAAGAAAACCCTTACTGATTTTACTGGAAATGATTCAGACTATTAGTCTTTGTTTATGACCATATTCTTTTAAAAGGATTTTATATATTTGAGAGAAAAAGAAAGTGGGAGAGGGAGGAGCATGGGGCTCGATCCCAGGACCCCAGGATCATGATCTGAGCTGAAGGCAGATGCTTAACCAGCTGAGCCACCTAGGCACCCCTAAAACCCTGTTTTTAAAGGACCAAAAATAGGAGATACTGAACAAATAGACTGATGAGATTTTCTTGTTGCTCTAAACATAAACCATCCCCAATCATTTTTAACCACTCACAGAGATGGCATATAATTATATAAAAATAAAATGGTGTCTGCAACTGAAAGAACTGAGTATCACATTTCCGAGGTGAAACAAGCAGGAGAGAGAGAAAGCCATTCAGGAGGGAAGACCCTGCTGCATCAGTGGGGAGCAGAGAAAAGCTGACACCACGTTTCCTGATTTTGAAGCCTCATCTCACTTCCTTTCCATGATTTTCTCATGATGAGTGTCCTCCACCTCATATTTTGGGCAAGGAATGTTCTGCGAGCATAAAACTGCCTAAATCTACAGTATTTCAATATTTCTGTGTAGCCAGTCGCTAATTTTCATTTCTTCACATTCACTGCCAAATAAAAGCAACTAGTGAAGTTGGGATTCCCCAGAAAAATACTTCTTAGAAACCACTACTGACCTCTATGTCTAATCACAGGCAAGAGTGACAACCTTGTATTCCTAAGCAAAAAGTTTACCATACTTACTGATGTTTGAATTGTTCCCCAGCTTTGGGATTCATTACAAATAGCCAACAGGAAGTAGATCACAGAAAGACATAATACAAAAATAGGTAAAATCGATTGACTTATAGGAAGATATTGGAGCTATAGGGATAAAGTTAATTTATCTATTTGTCAAATTTGTATGAATCATTTGAGGGCTGACAGAGAAGGAATGGCCAGTGGACTGAACCAGGCAGTGCTGGGAAGACAAACAAAGGATATTCGTGGGAAGAGACATTAACACCCAAGTCAGAGCACATGGCTTTCTGAATTTATTACACTTCACTAAAATTCATAGCTTCCCAAGAAACCAAAATTATTCCTTGGTGCTTAGAGGCCTCTATAGTCTGGAATATAGTATTAAATAGCATTTTTAAGAGAGAGACAATAATCCAGCCTATAGAGAAAGACTGTTTCTAATAGCTCAACAAGTAAGACCAATTAAATTTGAACTTGTTTCTTTCAGATTTGTCAACCCAACTTCATTTGTGTATGGACCAAAGGAAGAAAATGAGCCTGAAACGTGCATGGCAGAGAAAATGAACTTCACTTTCCATGTAAGAAGAGTTGTTTTGATATTTGCAGCAAAGTGAAAGCCTCGTACTGCTGCATTGCTCCTGAGGACATCATAGGCTGAGATGCCAGAGGCTTAGGGGGCCCCCCGCCCGCCGGCTTTGCCCCCCATGGCTGAGGAGCCCCCCCACGGCTTAAGGGCCTACTGGTTCCTCCCTCCCTCTCCTCCTGGGTTAATGCTCCTTGTTTTCCCTTTGCCTTTCCCCTTCACCGAAGCCCTTGATTCCTTACAAATACCACGGGAAGGAACAAGCACAGGATAGAGGGAACTCCTGAAAACAGGCAAAATTACCAGAGGAACCAAATCTGCTAGAGGTGCACAGATCAGGACAGGCCAAGGGAATGCATCTTTGGGTGCATATTGGCGAAATCTCTTCTGGGTTCAAGCTTTTATACAAGCGCTAATGTTACCAGTAAAGGTAGCTCTTACCTCCTACGCCCCTGTTTAAGGTCTTGGTCAGCTGTTTAGGTCATGAGCATATGACTTGTTATAAGTGATGTCATTTATTAAATTGTTTTAAAAAAATGAGTATCATCATCCAAACATTAATATAAAAGTAATTTTTAAAAAATTTTTACTGCCAAACTGACACTTCTGGGGCATCCTGGATATGATAATTATAGATAACGTCCACAACAATATGTTTTGAATCAAAAACAATGCTATATAGAACTATATAATATATGATGATATATAGAACTATATAACAATCCACAGTGTGCATGAGTCTGACTTTAGGTACATGATGATATTTTTTTGTAAGGCCATGCTTTTGAAAATGTAGGTTGGCGGGGCATGTGGGTGGTGCCATCAGGTAAGCATCTGACTCTTCTGATCTCGAGGCTGTGAGATCAAGTCCCGCGTCAGGCTCCATGCTCTGTGCGGAGTCTGCTGAAGAATTTCTCTACCCCTCCCCTTCTAGCTTGTGCTCCTTCTCTAAAATAAATATATTTTTTTAAAGTTGAATTAATATGTGGGTCAGAATCACTTGAGGTACTTACACAAAATGCAAATGCCTGGGCCCTGCTCCAGATCGTTACAATGACCTTGGAATCCTGCCGAGTCTGTGTATATGCAAGTTTTTGTTATATTAGTGGACAATAGTGTTGAAAAAATACAGCCCTCTGCTTTGAAGTCCCAAGGAGTGCTACTATCAGAGCCCATGGGAGTTCAGCTCAGTTTGTTATAGTTTATCAGAGCACAGACTCTAGAAGGTCTAGTCATTAGCTTACAATTCATGGTTAAGTATTTTTCAGTAATTTAACTGGAAAGTGTTTTGCACTAAGTTACACTGGACGTATTTTCAGTCTGTAGGCTCAGTGTGTCTGTGCAAATGTGAGGAGGTTCTTAGGGGTCTTGGTGTTACTAGGGGAACCAGGATGAAGGATATTGAGGTTGGACTGATCACTGGCTGGCACGAGGAAGACCCTGTCTAAAGGTCAGGGCAGTACCGGGTTTTCATTGCTGAAACCTCCTTCGGCAACTCCCTGTTGCCCCACAGCCTAGCCATTTCCATCGCCAGAGACACATTCTTCCATGTCATGTGCTTCCTAAGGATTATTGCAAATGTTGGAGTCACGCTATTTCGTTCGGGTGTTGTGGCACATCTCTTTTCTGACTTACTCTCTTGGTTTCATAGTTAAGGGCTCGGGAGGCAACAATTTTGAGCCAATTTTCTTCCTCAAAGAGCTGAAATCCCCAAATTTATCAGTAATGAAATATCATCTACCTATGCCTTATTATTAAAAGGCTGTTGTATTTTCTCTACCCCTTTCTGACTTTCTGAGTGCCTCGGCATTACCGTTACCCTGAACTAGGTAACATATTCTCATTCACTTACTGTGATGAGGAGCATCCTCTCAGCAGAGTGATGTTGTGACACAGAAGAGTTAGAGGCAGAATACCTGAGCTGCTTGTCACTCTGTAGCCATCTGAGGCACATCGTTCACACGTCTGAGCCTCTTCTGGAGCTGGAGAATGAAATGTCAGCTCACCTCATGGGACAGTTGTGCGGATCACCTGGTCATGGGTTTTTAGATACATAACGTGCCATACACATTATTGTCTTTTCCTTTAGACTGTTTCTGCAGTAACTAACAGTCTGGACATTTGGCCTAAGCATATCAAAAGGAGAGGGCTGGGAATAAGCAACAATTAGCACACTTTTTAAAGGTCTGATTATGGATATTCGATCTCCCTTTGCCATGCAGATGCCGACTACAAACCCCCCCAGTTATAAATGTTGCCTGAAACATCGGGTTCACCCAAAAGCTCGCTGATACCTGTATTTATATGTATGAAAAATAGGTTGTAAAAAAATTTTCCTCCTTCCCAGGTTATCAACATGGGTCACAGCATGGCTCCAAATGTTAGTGTGGAAATAATGGTACCGAATTCTTTTACCCCCCAAACCGATAAGCTGTTCAACATTTTGGATGTCCAGGTAAAAATGTGTTCCTTTATTCGAAGTTATGTTGCTAAATGGGTATATCTCTTAACTTACTTGAATCACGCTTTCAGCTGTGAACGCACCACACAATTTCTGAGTACACTTTGAATATTATCCATCGGAACTAAAGGGTTAGAGGGACCTCTGCTCTTCCGTCTTCAGTGCGTTTTCGTGGTGAAATGTGCCTCTGGAAGTAACTGGTGAAATGCTCTATAAATCTTGAGTCTGCCGTTGAAAACCAGTTTTCAGCCATTTTTTAATAGGAATCGATACTTTTATGTTGATGACTGTATCAGAATTGTTTCTTAAATTCCCATTTTCAAGACAAGCAGTCAACAAATAAAATCCTTCCTTGGGTTTGAGATATAATTTTAAAGTATCTTGTCTAAGTCTGAGTTCCAGGCTTAGATGGCAAGACATGCTGTTATTATGTGTTATCATTTTATTTTGTGTCTAAAGCCAAAGAAATGTTAATTCCATGCCAAAGTTCAAATGTCCATTTTTCACGTTGCCTTATTTTCTGTCAAGTTAAGGCCCTGTGCTCACTTGAGCACCTATATCCAACCTAGTTAAAATGTTGCTGGGTTTCTGAGTTTTTGCCATGGAGACTTAATCTTTCCCAAGAAAGTCTATTCCAGAGATATTTTCACAATTTCAGAAATACTTGATATATTTTAGAAAAGGTAAGCAACTGGAAATTTTAAGAGCATGTAGTTTTTGCAGTTCTCTCCAGTATGAAATAAGATTTTTCTCACTTTCTATCTGTATAGACTACTGCTGGAGAATGCCATTTT
This sequence comes from Meles meles, assembly GCF_922984935.1. Lineage (NCBI taxonomy): Eukaryota > Metazoa > Chordata > Mammalia > Carnivora > Mustelidae > Meles > Meles meles. The sequence goes on from NC_060074.1 coordinate 77,490,414, forward strand.
AAAAATTATCAAAGAAAGTGTGCATTAGAGCAGGAGAAAGGTTCAATGGAGTTCCTGAAAGACATTTTCAAATTCTTGTCCAAGACTGATAAGAAGCTACTGGTAAGTTTCCATTTTTCTGGTTGCCGATTTTGCTTTCCAACATACAGAACCAAAGCACTTAAAACGAAGAACCAGTGGGTTTGAGCAGTCAGTTCTGTTCAGGAAAGAAACAACCCAAGGTAATACTCTTGCACAAGAAACACACATGATTAGAGAGACCCAGAGTTTACATATATATATATGCAGATATATATATATATGCAGATATATATATATATGCATATATATATGTGCAGATATATATATACATAATTTCATTATTAATCTAACCAATGTTTTTTTTTTTTAAGATTTTATTTATTCATTTGACAGACAGAGATCACAAGCAGGCAGAGAGGCAGGCAGAGAAAGAGGAGGGAAGCAGGCTCCCTGCGGAGCAGAGAGCCTGACGCGGGGCTCGATCCCAGGACCCTGGGATCCTGACCTGAGCCGAAAGCAGAGGCTTTAACCCACTGAGCCACCCAGGCGCCCCAAACCAATGCCTATTTTGTGCCAGCCAAGCCTTGTTCCAGACCCTTTAGGAGGCCAAGCTAGAGTATTCAGCTGAGCAGACTTTGTAACATGAGATTAATTTTCATTCCTTTCATTTAGTGAATTTAGGAAAATGCCAAAAACCCTGAAGAAGTGGTCTTCCCTTCAAATGATCCAAGTTTTACAAGCAACATAGAACATGTACCTCAACACAGTTCTGATTAGGGAGTCTTTGTTTTAAATCTCAGAACACATGCTTCAGCTCAAATACTTTTTGTTGTAATTTATAAAACAAACAAACATTCACGTTTTGTTTAAAGCAAGATAATTTTTAAATGCCACTCATGGGAGATGTTTAATTCCATGTAAAATATTTTAGCTACCTATAAAAAAAGTTTTAATGTAGCACTTTTGTATTTTTTTTTTCAAGTTCTGCATAAAAGCTGATCCATACTGTTTACATTTTTTCTGCCATTTTGGGAAAATGGAAAGTGGAAAAGAAGCCAGTGTTCACATTCAGCTGGAAGGCCGGCCATACCTTTCAGAAATGGTAAGTAAGAAAAAATGACAACTTTGAGTTTGTAGATTCTGACAATCATCTTATTTATGTAGGATGGTCTGTGAGGAGGCATTTAAGTAATTAAGGTATGAATAGTAAAATCTGGAGTGGAACTCTACAACTGTTTCCATGTATAGTTTCAGCTGCATACACTAAGTGATATGGCTTTAGTAATTAAAGAGAATTAAGACTGTAAAATAGACTATGGAATAATTAGGTTTATTTTATAAAGCATGTCCAACTAATTATAAATTTTGATTAAATCACAGAAATTGGCTCCCTATTTTATATAATCTTAAGATTTTTTCTAAAGTACTTTAAATTATGCCTAAATATTTAAGAAGTTAAACTAAGGCTTTCATAAAATCAAAACATCAAAATTTATCAACAATAAAACACAAGCATACAATAACACATTAAGAGAAACTCTGAAAAGCTGAATAAATAATACATCTTGAACTTCTTCCTAGAAATGAGTACGCAGATTTTGGGGCACCCAGATGGCTCAGTCAGTTAAATGTCAGGCTCTTTGTGTAGGCTCAGGTCATGATCTCAGGGTCTTGAGATCAAGCCCTGTGTTGAGCTCTGTGCTCGGGGGGAATCTACTTGCCCTCTGCCCCTCCTCCACTCATATTCTCTCCATAAATGAATCTTATAAAAAAAAATTAGAGATAAAACCAATTTTATCTGGAGTTCTGTTCCTCACTTTACCGGATAAATATGGATAAACTTTTTTGTAGAGGTATTGTAAAGTATTTAGTGCATGGTATATAGTAAGTCAAAGAAAACAGTAGTTCTATTTTGTTTAAAGAAGAATGTTTAAAATTGCTACACAGTGGTCAAGGAGGGGAGGGAAAAAAAGATCCACCAGATACTGAAGTAAGAGATTTCTGCTCTAGTTCCAGTTGTGCTAAAAACTAAAACCTGAGACCAGCAACGCGTTACTAAGACTTTTGCAGTTTGCAGCCTCATACCCTTGAGGTCCGGATTTCTCCACAATAGGCACTATTGGCATTTTGGACCAGATAATTCCTTGGTGCCAGATCCAGTCCTGTGTATTGTAGGATGTTTAACAGCATCACTAGTCTCTATGAACTAGATGCTGGCACACCACCTCCCAAGTCCTGACAGTCAAAAATGTCTCCAGAAACTACTGTCCTCAAGGTGATAAAAGAATCCCTGTTGGAAACCACTGCTTTAACAAAGTATGTAATTTATTTTCAGCCCTAAAATTCTACAGCATTTATATAGTAGTTTTCACTTTTAAAGGTCATAGATCTCTTTAGGAATATTATTCTAGTACAATGAATGCATATATGAGAAACTCAATTTTACATGCAATTTTAAGAGGTTCTCAGAGAATGTGGAGCCAAAACCTGGATTCTTGGTTATGTAGTGTATCTTGGAGTTCATCTACTAATTTTATATTTGAATGTTATAACTACTTATACTAGATTTTTCTGTTACGACATTAGATAAACTATATGCATTTTATCAGAGCAGCAAGATGACAGCACTGTTTGGGGGGGGGAAAAGCCTAGGTAAAATAAATTTGAAGAAACATTTATTAGGTGAAGAAAGTCTTATTTGGTAAAAGACTCAATTTCTAGGAAACAAAATAGTGCTAACTACCAAATCTTTAAATTATTAAGTATTACAAATATCTGCATCAAGTTGTCCGCAAACTAGTCATGTTTAAAAATATTGAGAGAAAGCAGGCAAGAGGGAGAGTGCAGGAGAGGCAGAGGGAGCAGACTCCCCACTGAGCAAGAAGCCCGATGTGGGACTCTATCCCAGGATCCTGCCATGACCTGAGCCAAAGGCAGACACTTAACCACCTGAACCACCCTAGTGCCCAAACTAATTAAGTTTAATAAAAGGATTTCAACAAAATGATGCCCGGAAAAATAATACAATGGCCATGCCTTTGGAAGCACAGGAAGTGTTGCATAGCAATTTAATACAAATGGTGAAATGAACTGGGGAATATCCATTGTAAAAGCCTCAGAGAGTAGGTAAGGATCATGAGAAATTATTAATCTGTCTTCACGAATCAGGCTACAGTGATCTTTCTTTTATTAAACAGGATGAGACTTCGGCCCTCAAGTTTGAAATAAGAGCAACAGCTTTTCCAGAGCCTAACCCAAAAGTTATTGAACTAAACAAAGATGAGACTGTTGCACATGTAAGATTACCATTTTACCTGAAGCCTTAGGATTATAAGGAAAAACTATTGATGGAGCTTTCAGTCAGGAAACTAGATTGCCTAGATCATGGAAGGCTTGAAATACTTTACTAAGATTTGGCATTTTCCACAACTGGTGGGAGGGAACAATGCAGATGGCTTTTTCAGGAGGTGAACTTGGTAGAATTATCTGGATGAAGAAACAGGGCTCAAGCCGCTTCTACTAAATGGTTGCCAATGTTCCCTAGGGTTGTTAGAACCAGTGAGAGGAGGAGACGGGAGTTGTTCAAAATACTATGGGACTCATGGGTTGGGGAGGGGTGGGGAGGTAATTCAGAGGGAATTAAAAGCAAGTTTTTAAACTGGTGGCTCTTTGTGTAGGTTCTGCTTGAAGGACTACATCATCAAAGACCCAAACGTCATTTCACAATAGCAATAATTTCAAGTAGCTTGTTCCTTGGACTTATTTTACTTTTATTGATTTCATATGTTATGTGGAAGGTAAGCCTTTAATAATTATCCATGTTAAACTACTCAGTAATGCTGTTTTTAATTTGTGACGAAGCCCCGTTTGTGACTCCCAAATTATGAAATATTGTAGCACTTTTAAAGTTAACATTTTAAATTCCCAAGTGACTATGCAGTACTGATCTACTGTTTCTCCTAACTACAGTACCAGTATTCTAACTGTGACAGTAGTTTGGGAAGATGTTCTTTAAGAAAGCTCTTAGAAAACACTGCATATTATTTTTAATGTCCACTTTGGAGAGTGTGTGTCACCGAGCAGTCCAGTAAAATTGCTCTTGAACACAATATTTCCCCTCTGAATTTTACTACGTGGGACGGTGACTATTCAGGTGTCCAATGAGTGTAATATGTTCGTAACTATACACTAGTGATTATGCAATACTGTTTACAGGCTGGCTTCTTTAAAAGACAGTACAAATCTGTCCTCCAAGAAGAAAACAGAAGAGACAGCTGGAGCTATGTTAACAGCAAGAGCAACAATGATGATTAAAGACTTCTTTCAAATTGAGAGAATAGACTCAGGTTAACCAAAGAAATTCAAGACAGTGTTTACAAGAAACCCCGGAATTCTGCTCAGATTTCTCCTATGTACTTCATTTACTCATGACCTTGTGACATACTAGGTCTCGATGCAAGTGAAAAATCCCAAGCAATGATTACTCTTCCAGAGGAAAATAATCTCTCAGTTCTCAAATGGATAGAAAAAACACTAAGGCATTCAATTTATTCAAGGTAAGTAATCCCTCGAAGATACCTTGAAATAAAGTGCATCTGAATTAAATCATGTTGAGGAAGTAAACAACTCATTTGGAGAAGTCTTGGACTTGAAATATCATTCCTTTAAAAGAAATAATTTGCCAGGTGTGCTTGCTTCGGTAAAATAAACTCCACTGGATAGGCAATGACTCATTTCTAATAGATCTTTGGGACTCATTAGAAAAATCCCGCTAAATATATTTAAAGAATGAAGAGCTGTTCCTCAATTTTCTTATGAATAAAAGAAGACCACTAGTGTTTTAAAGCAGATTTTATCTTTAAAGACCTTTATTTCTAATACCTTTATGATGGGCTTTGATCAACAACCATTTAGTCGGCAGTCTATGTAAGAGCATTTTGGGCCCGAGGAGCAAATTCCAGACTGAATTTATACACTGGTTTGAGTTTAATGACTTCTGGATAATTACTGTTTATACAGCTATGGATTCTTTCTGTATATATACACAAGTTCTTAAAAGAATATAACACATTTTTATCAAGGGTACCCAGGAGTAATGTCTAAAATCCATTTTTAGTGAGTTTTTTTACTTATAAAAACAACAGTACTTAAGAATTCTAACTTATACTCTGAAACAGATTGTGAATGTTGCACTTTAGCTGATATTTCAAATATAAATACACTGATAATATGTAAAATATGAAAACTGTACCTCATTAATGACTCCTAAAAAGCCAAACTCTACGAAGACCATGCTTGGAGGCCAGTATTTCATATAAATTAGATACTATGTAAAATAGTGACTGTCAAATCAAGCAAATGCCCCTACTTGTATAGATATTACTCTCTCCTCAGATGTATGTATTACATGTGTTTTTATCAGGTGTATAAGAGCATTCCCGTCTGCATGGAAATAGAGAAACAAAATTTAGAAATTTAACTTTTAGCTTGTATTCAGTGAATATAAATGGGACATAAAAATTTCCATGATCTAAGTTTTAGTGGTAAGTGAAATAGTTTTTATGAAAAAGCTTCTGGATTTTCAATAATCTTTAGTATCTTTTCACTTGCAAATACAGTCCTTTTTCATATTTATCCAGGCATGTGACCTGGATGCTGATAGCTGTGCGTTGTCCTATATCTGTCTTTATTATTGGAAGCAATTAAATAGTAAAAGACTTCTGTCTATCCAAAGCCCCTGCCAACAGCGGTCTTTCTCAGGCTGCCTAAATTCCTGCAGGTTCTCTGTTCATGAGCCCACATTAGTAACTGGTGGCCAGAGAACAAGGGGGGCAGAGTTTCTGAAGGCATTCGATGGGTGAAACCCAATCTGTGAGCATGAACCCTCCTGAACATGGTATATCCCAGCAGTCATTAATTAAACTTAAAAAGGTATTATATAAGCAAATAATCTGCTTTTTTCATTACATAAAAAGCAAAGTAATCCTTTCAGGAGATTTTCTGGAATCATTGGTGGAGGATGATCCCTTAGGAATTTTAAATTGGGCTCTTTTCTATCCAGAAATGAGAGCATTTGGGGCATTATTGAGTGCACTAAACCAGTGTGCTAGGATTGCTGGATAACATGACTTTCAGAAGCAAAGAGAAAACAGCTCCTCACTAGTTAGTTACTTCTCATACTTCGAAATTTGTTGATTTTCTTTAAGTCTTTTCAAATCCATAACAATTTTCAGCTTTCAGGGAATAGTCACAAAATTGGTTCCCTAACAACTTAAAATGCTTATCTCTTTGGCAAATAACGTAGGTATTGGAGCCACTTTGAAATCTGGATTAGGATCTCACCAGGGCATCCTTAAGTAACCTCTGGCATCCATCTGTACCAGGCTGTAGGAAATTTTATATCCATAGAGGATGGACTCAAATCCTGAAAGGTGAAAACATCCAAATTATTTCACTTGGGAATTACTGACAGGTTATCACGTTTTGAGTATATGAATGTTTGCTTTCAGTTCCAATAAATACTTTCTGAAACCCAGAATTTAAATTGTTATATTTCATGGCTTAAGCTCTAGAAGCTAATTTTTAGCAATAAAAATAGCAATTTTTGTCTCTTCAAAAAAAATAATTTTTCCCCTGTATCTTTAAAGCATGACCATATTCCTTCATATTAAAATGCTAGTTTGTACATTTCTTTTATAAACAATTACATGTTACTTTGGAATCATTCATTTCTTCCATGCTTCCTCCATAAAGACTGATAAGTCTTGGGTGTAATCTGTAAGAAATAGATGTATAATTATTTCATCAACCTCTTGTTATTTTTCACACAAATACCTATTGAGTCTGGTACATAATACCAAATACCCATCTAATGAGAGCTAGCAAACCTCCATTTGTGGCAGAGCTGCAATCTCGTAAATGGGGAGGGAGAGCTGGTAATTACTATAACATCCAGACATTGTGCCTACAGGGTGCTGCTCCTGCACCGGTCTTCCACCCCTTGAGTCCTAATGCTTTCCAGCAATGAGTTTGCATGGTCCTAAACTTGTTCATGCCAGTTGTCCTGTTACAGAGTATATAAAACTGTTCCTGTGTCGAGAAGGTTGAATGCTGTGGAAAGAGTTGAGAGCAGCACGCCACTGAATACAAAGTGATCAAGACTGGAGCTTTCAATGTGTACCCATCCGCTCCGCAGAGGGCTTTCACAAGGTTAAGCTCTCGATCCCCTTTTAAGATTACAAAACATAGGGGCACCTGGGTGGCTCAGTGGGTTAAGCTGCTGCCTTCGGCTCAGGTCATGATCTTGGGGTCCTGGGATCGAGTCCCGCGTCGGGCTCTCTGCTCAGCAGGGAGCCTGCTTCCCTTCCTCTCTCTGCCTGCCTCTCTGCCTACTTGTGATCTCTCTCTGTGTGTCAAATAAATAAATAAAAAATCTTAAAAAAAAAAAAGATTACAAAACATATTGCTAAAATTACAAAACAAATTGTAGACATTGTCTGTACAGTTTAGGGAGAATAGTCATTTGAAATGCCAATATAGACACTCGGAAAATTTGGTGATGAGTCTATACGGAAATGCTTGGGCTGTATGTAACAACTGGTGAATAAATGTAAAGTTATACTTTATTTATTAAAATTGTACATCTTTTTATGCTTCCCTGACTTACTCATTAAAAAAAAAAAAGTCATGACAAGGCTGCTTCCATTACACTTAATTTTGTGTCTACTGGTGGATAGTGAAGGGGGGGGAAATAATGACACTTACTTGACCTGAACCTCTGATTCGGCTTCCACTAAGTCACCATCTATGTTCCACGGGAAACTGTGTTCTGAAGCAGCTGCCTGCTGTCCGTCATCCTCCTCCGGATCACATCCGCTTTTGTTCCTCGGACGAACTCTTACTTCTCCAACAGTGTAAGTCTCAACAAACGGAAAGTTGAACTAAATAAAACAAACACAAATAGTCACAGCGCGGGCTTTATCCCTAACTGCTCATGCAAATTAAAAAGTTCACTGTGCTCTCTTGCACATAAGTATCAACATGCATGAGGACATTTTTATAGCTTTGAAACTCTTTGTCAGGGGTCCCCAATTTCTTTGGGAGATCTAGCAAACTTGTTTTATGATCACTAGTCTGAGATTGTATACAATTTTCATACCATTTTCAATTAAAGACTTTTTAATACCCAGTTGTTGACACAGATTTGTGTAATCCACCAACTTATATCTTGTCAATTAGGTGAGGTGATGTAAAAGAAACTAAGTTTTACACTTAGAATTTAATCAGGAAGAACCTGGTCCTAAGTTTATGAAGGTAGAAAGAGGAAGTCCATCTAATGTGATTTTTGCGGGTTTTCCCCTGCCTCAGTCCCACAGTCAAGATGGATACAAGTCGCAAGATAATTGTTTGCTTGCTACCACTCTGAAGGGTGCAGGCTATCTTCAAGTTTGTTTTTGTTTGTCTAAGGAAACTTTAGTGGAAAAAAATATGTATTCTCATAAAAAAGAGAAGATAGCCAAATACCTGTTTAGTAGCAATGCACAATAACCACTCACTTATTTCACTTTTTAGGTAAATGGCATGAGGTCTATTCCTATGATCTACATGGGGTTTTTTTCCTTTCCATGTATGAACCTCGGTAAGGTATAGAGTTTTAAAAGTTGACAGAAAACTAGTATTTTTCCCCACACCCTTATTTTACCCAAGTAGAAACCAAAGCCCAGCAGATTTCACAGTTATACTGTATAATGCACTGGGTTACTACCATGGCTTATACTGGATTTACAGGGTGGTATCAGCCATTCTGATGCAGGTACAAAATTACAGGGCCCCAAGTAGCTCTCTGTGGAAGCACGGGGCTCCCTGTGAAACTGCTCAGCAGGCACTGCCTTAGACTTCCATCTTAGCTCCAGAGCCTTGGGGACAGCCTTCATTCTGTGCGAACTTGTAAAAATAATGGGTTTTAAATGAGTCACTGCTAACTGGCTAACTAGGAGTTAAATTGCATCCCTGATAACAATGCCTGGAAGCCTTAACTCTTAGTACCTGCAATGGTCACCCGTGTTTGGGAAGAGAGTCTTTGCAGATATGACTGAGCTAAGATGAGGTCATCAGGTTGAGCCCTCATCCAACATGAGTGATGTCCTTATAAGAGAGGAGACGGCCATGTGATAAAAACAGTCAGCCTGTGGCACGCAGCTGGAAGCTGATAGAGGCCACGGAGGGATGGCCACCACCAGTAAGTCTGTTATCTTAAAGCCTCAGTTTTCGTGTGCATCCTTCACCAATGAAACTCCACGCATGCCAACAAATTCATTACCGATGAAGCCACGTCATTAGATGGGAGGTCAGGGAGCCAAGAGCTTAGTATCTTGTGTGAGGGTGTGTCTAAGATGTGAGGAAGAGAAGGAAACAGTTCACACTGTGATACACACAACTGCCATGATGGTGTAAGCAGAGAGTTAAATGAGAGAAACAAGAGGCAGCAGGCTCAGGATGTTGGGTGAGCTTCCTATCTGAAGGAGTCTTAACACACAAGGGTTAGCCTGGAGGCTAACTCTTAGCCTGGTGTTTTGGCACTTATTTTTAAAGAAGATATAAACAGCTATATTTGATTTTTTTAGAAAAAGACATAGATGGGGTGACCCACTGAATTGTGTCTCTCCCACAAAGTCGTAAATTGACCTTATCACCCCCATACCTTAGAATGTAACCATAGTTAGAGAGAAGGTCTTTAAAGGGGTGGCTAAAATGAGGTTTGGGGGTAGGACCTCATCCACCGTGACAGGTGCCCCTAAAAGATGAAACTAGGACACACAGATGCCAGGGATGTGCACACCCAGAGGAAAGACCCCGTGAAGACATGGTCAGAAGGCAGACAGACATCTCGAAGCCACAAGAGGCCTTGGGAGAAACCAAACCTGCCGACACCATCTTGGACTTCTAATCTTCAAATCTGTAAAAAAATTTCTGTTAAGCCTCCACAGAGTCTGTGGTATTTGTCATGGCAGCCCTAACACACTAGTAAAATGGCCCAAACACAGGAAAGCTGGGGTAGGATGGCAAGAGGTGAGGCTGTGACATAAGCCAAGAGCCAGAATACAAAGGGCCATGTACTCCATGCCAAGGACATCCGATGCCATCTTGACAAGAATGAGCAAGGCACTGAAGAGTTTAGCACGAGAGAATCAGCAAAGTATTTTAGCGAAATCCCTCTAAAACGAAGTGTGGAAGACAAGACCAGAGCAAAGAAAGGTTGGAAAGAGGGTGCTATAAACTAGAAGGGATTAAGGTTCAAAATAAGGTGGAGGAGAAACTTCAGAAACATTTAGGAGGGAAACCAACAGAAGTGCTTGGTGGGCTGATTATGAAGAATGAGGGAGGGAGAGGATTCCAGAGTAACTCCAGGATGGGTAGAGTGTGGTACCATTGCCGTCTTCTGTAGGGACACACGGAAGGAGGACCTTTAGGAGGAACACAATACGGTCAGATATGGACATGCTAAACTCAAGATGCCTATGAGTTTTCCTACTTCACACACAGGAAAGCACCATGATCCTGTTGATCAGCAGAGAAAAGAGAACACTAATTTGCAAATTTCGCTAATTGTGCAAAGCTCAGATAATGGTTCAGACAGGGTGGCGGTGGGGAATGAGATCCCCCAGGACAAAATATCACAAGAGGACTAGAAGTTGGCAAACAAGTCCTCAGGGAAAGCGCTGACTTAAGGGTCTTAAACTCCCTACCAAAAATGATGGTCAAAGTATACGTGGGAATGTAAGACAGAGGAAAAGGAGGACCGTGATAGGATAGAGTTGAAAGGAAGGGTAGTGTTTTTCTATTTGACACAGTGATGGGGAAGGCAGGATGATGGTGGTTTTCATTATGCGCTATGATTGTTAATATATGTGAAGATTCAGTTCAACCTGGCAAAGATGGTTCCAGGACCTAGACTGGGGCTTTCCCGAGGCCGAAGTACTGTGTTTTCCTTTCTGGATACCACAGTTACTGCTAACTAGACTGTTGCTTATATAATCTTACCTTTATGTGGTCTTTATCATATTACATAATTTACATAAATTTACATTTTTGAAAATGTCACCAGGAAGGAAAGAGACTACACATACACACCTATGTGCAAATATATGTCTTTTTTTTTTTAAACAAATGTATCAAATTAACATTGCTTGGAAGCAGTGACCTCGGGAATCCATCTACTCATTCATACATACCATCATGTTGAACGTTTTCAGAGTTTGTTAAAAAAAATAATTACAGAGCAATAGCATGGATTTCAATTTTTGGAAAGAGCTAACTCAATCAGAGTTAGGACTAATGACTGCCCTCCTCCACCCCCCTACCCCCCTACACACAGAGGCAATAATTTTTGCATCAAAAATAAGACATGGGGGGCGCCTGGGTGGCTCAGTGGGTTAAAGCCTCTGCCTTCGGCTCAGGTCATGATCCTGGAGTCCTGGGATCGAGCCCCACATCAGGCTCTCTGCTCTGCAGGGAGCCTGCTTCCTCCTCTTTCTCTGCCTGCCTCTCTGCCTAGTTGTGATTTCTCTCTGTCAAATAAATAAAAAATATTAAAAAAAAATAAGACATGGCTGGTAAATGGGGAAAGCAGATTATAATATATCTTGCATAACACGATCTCACTTTTTTCAAAAATTGTTTTCCTATAGAGAGTTCTATTCACTCTCTTTGCTTTTCTTTTTATAGTAAGCATGTATTACTCTCAAACTCACAAGGATATTTTCATGTTGAAAAAAGGATAACTACAAAAAATTACCTCAGACATTTGCCCCTTAGGCAATTCCAAAAGAGAATTTCCAAGTTATTTTGTACCTCCCTAAAAAAATACAGAGCTTCTCAGGACGTGTACCTTCAGGTTAATACCCACTGAGGTTCTCACTTATGTTTAATGTGGAAAGATTAAGAGGTTTATACCAAGGTAGTGATCCTGATCTCTTGGAATACAGAATTTTGAGTGCTTTTTATATTGTTTTGCTGTTTCTGCTTTCTGACTTAGGAAACAATAATAATGAACATGTACTGCTTGAGGATTAAGAAAAATAGTAACACTGCAAACAAAATGAGTAACATCTGAAAAGGCCTACATTCCTTGGACAGTCAGTCACCGTCTTTCCCCAAACACACACACGTGAAGTTATTACTTCGGCTCACAAGCTACACTATGTCTGCTTCTGTGTACTTTGAGATGCGTTTTAAGGAAAGAGGCAATGTAATTTTTACGATACGATTTCCTAGACACTTCATTCAGTTGCTTGCTCAATAAACACTGATCAAATAATGTAGCGGGCAGAAGAGAACTGAAACTTCATGAGGACTGCCTACAGAAGTTTACTACAGTGTGAGCCTTGCAATGGCCACCTGCACCAGCAAGATGCTACCGCTACGGTTGGTTGGACTTACGCTCCTCCTCCCGTGTACTGTCTCCAGCTGCATGCAGGTACAGTTCTGTACCTGTAGGGAGTGAGACTACAGGGCTTTACAAGCATACCGATGTAGCTCAAGACTCATCATTTCAGAAATTCACATATTTCTGGATCAGTTTCCTAAAAACTGGGTCAAAATCTCTGCCAAAAGAATGTGGCTTATAATAGTTATTGCTTCTCTTTAAAACAAATCCCTTCAGGGGAAATACAATTTTATCTGTCTCCCAAAACGCAACCACATGTTCTCGTTCTGAATAGAATACTGACTGTATAAAAGTGGTGTGTTTTTAAATATAGGTCTGCAAATCTATCTCAATTAAGTGAAGGTAGGCTGATCTGTACATAAATGGCAGGAGAATCTAAAGGTCATATCTTGAGAGTCTGCTGCCATAACACTGAGAAGGTTAAACATCTCAGATTTCACTACTTTTCATTCTGAAGAACAGCCAAGTATATAATTTTATCTTTAATTTACTTCACATTTCAATATAACACTACATATTCTACTTTCTCTTTGCAGGCACACACGCACACACACAAATGTATGTATCCACCAACGGATAGCTCAAAAAGGACCAATCTATATTAATACGATAGACAGTCTTCAAAATTTGGAGGAACCACAAACTGAAAGAAAAAAAATATTAATATATTAAGAGAATAATGCCTTCTTATGATGCAGGATTTGATGTCAACTCTTGCAGCATCTCTCTTTCCAGGATTAACAGTTTTGCACACAAGTAATAAAAATAATTTACTCTACCTGATTTTTAACACTGGCGTATCTTTTTAGGTGTTTTATAAATTCTGGTCGAGAAGTGTTTCGTACAACGATAAGAGCCATGCTTCCATTATTTAATCTGGAATTAAATATTTGTATTTGACACTGAGAAGTTTATTAAGTGATTGCAACAGAAATTACTCTATCATTCCTTCTAACAAATATCACGCTTATAACAAATATCACGCTTACTAGAAGTTTTAGGCCAGAGAGATTAGTCATCGTCACATTACATTTACCTAAAATTCTTAAATCTTATCTTGCTGTTGTTATTTTTTAAACAGCACAGCCCTTCGAGTTAGTTTTTTATTAAGTGACTGATTTCCTTCTCTGTAAGTTCGTTAGGGGCTTTTTTAGAAAATGAACGATCATGCATCCTATATACCTAGCAAGACATCATTTAAAATCCAATTTATTTACTTAGGGATTCAAAATGTGAAATCATGTGTGTTTTTAAAAGAGGTAAAATAGCAAATAAATACAAATGGTATAACAAATTGTTCAACACTTTCTAAAACCTACAGTGTGATATTTAAATATTTACTTATGGGCAGGTCGAAGTGACATAGAAAAATAAATCAAAGGGGCCCACAGATGGATAAAAGGGACAAATGTTGCCACACATGTGCAGTTAAATGACTGAGCATTTTAATCTTGCATAACAGTTCAGTTTAATATAAGAGACTACAAATTTAGAGATGTGATTTAGTGCCAAAAAAGCCACTCAGAAATGCATCTAGCTTTAGAAGGCAGTTTGCAGAAATATGTGCAAATGATTTCTAGCTTGATTTCAAGGCAAATATAAAGTTATTCCAAGAATAACAACAACATGAAAAAGAGCTCTTTAAATCTTATGGAAACTCAGGTTAGAGCTTGCAAGGGACCTTGGAGATTATCCAGTCATTCACTCGGTTTATACAGATGGAAAAGAAGACCCCAAGTTTAAGTGATTTGCTCAAAGGCACACCGGGAAAAACAAAATGATCACTGGTAACCGATCTCTTAGTTGCTAGGGTCCAATGTTCATTTTACTCAACATTCCAACACATTCAGAGTACTGTCTCGTGTTTTTATTCTTCAAAAATTGCTTAATTTTTCATAAATATGAAAAGCACTTCATATGTCTCCTTTTCAATACTTAGTCATGTGACTTCACTATTCTAAATGTTTTATATATATTATGCATTTAATCTTAGGATACTGAAACAACACTAATTTCTATCAGCAATTTTCACTGAGGTATTTTGAATTAAGTTATACTTTATTGGGGGGGTGAATAAAGTTGGAAGTTGAATCTCCTGTGCAATGATCCTGAATCGTTCTGAAGATAAATCTCTGAATACCTCTGGTCAACCAAGGCGTGGTGTAACGGTTTTAAAAAAAAAAAAAAAAAAAAGGCAGGGGGGAGTGTTTAATTATAGTCCAAAAGGAAATCTCTAACTAGTCATCTTCTGAAAATTTGATCAATACTGATGAAGCCTCATGAGAATAAGCAATGGAATTCCAGGCAAGTTAAAAACTGTATGGAACAGCATAGAGAGAGGCATGAATCCACTCCCAGAAGAGCAGACCACCGTCTCATGAAGGTCCCTCAGCAAACGTGAGAGTCAGAGATGAAGTAGCATTAGACAAGTATTGTCTCCAGTCCTGTAGAACATTGCTCCTTTAGTCAGCTAGCTGGTTTCACTTTTAGCGAGGGAAACTATACTAGGGAGCTACACATCTATCAAGCATTTCTGACAGTATAGGCAGGAAACAATTAAGCTACAAATTTTAAATCACACAAGCTTCAAAATAACTCCCTTCCAGTTACTAAAGATAAAGAGGACCCTGGTGTCTAGATTATTAATATCAAAGTGCATAGTTTTTCTTCTTCTCTAACTTTGGATATTTCTCTATCACCTTCATATCAACTGCTGAGGAAAAAATTGTAAATCAATCCCTCTTGCTAGCTGTTAATCATTCTGGTTAAATATTTTGCAGGGAAGACAAAACTGATCATTGAAATTATGTTATAAATTGCCACAGCACAGA
This sequence comes from Meles meles, assembly GCF_922984935.1. Taxonomy (NCBI): domain Eukaryota; kingdom Metazoa; phylum Chordata; class Mammalia; order Carnivora; family Mustelidae; genus Meles; species Meles meles. Next base: position 77,505,711 of record NC_060074.1, read on the forward strand.
AGACATTCTTTTATTCTATGTCCAGGCAAAATCTAGATTTGACTATATTATGCAATATTCATGATCCTTCCATGCTCTCTATGGGAGTGGGAGAGAAAGATTTTCAGATGAATAATGGACAGCTGCTTGAAAAGAATGTGTAAGAGATGGTTTATATTTTTGTGGATAAAATGATATATAAAATGTCTCAAGAAAATGTGGGCAGCAGATTCATATGTACCACTATTCATACTAAATACAAATAAGTGAAATTCAGCTTCCTTTGACAAAGGTATCAAATATACCCACAGACAAGCTATTCATGCTGAAGATACTTATGTCTGTTCTACAGTTTGAAAGTAGAGACGTTCAAAAGAAATACCAGAAATGTAATTTTTTCAACGACCAGTACATAAACACAAATAAAGCAAGCAAAGTAGGCATAAAATGACATAATAAAATTATGTTAATAAAACCCGAGAAATATTTTAGCCTCAGTAATATAAATAAATCAGTAATCATCTAGTATTTCCAGTTTAACGGTTGGTCTCAGCCTACTCTGAGGCAAAGTCCCTTAGAATCTCTACTATTATCACAGTCCAAAAGAGACTACCTGTTGATAATATTCTAGCCAGCCAAAAGTTAGCAAGGTATTCTAAAAGAGAAAAAAAAAGGGGGCGCCTGGGTGGCTCAGTGGTTTAAGCCGCTGCCTTCGGCTCGGGTCATGATCTCGGGGTCCTGGGATCGAGTCCCGCATCGGGCTCTCTGCTCAGCAGGGAGCCTGCTTCCCTCTCACTCTCTCTGCTTGCCTCTCTGCCTACTTGTGATCTCTGTCTGTCAAGTAAATAAATAAAATCTTTAAAAAAAAAACACACAAAAAAAACAACTGGTTATAGAAAAGTATCAGTGATTCAATAAAAATGCTTACTAACCTGGTAGTAGGTGCCAAGCCTCTCGGTGCCACCGAACACAGGCAAGGGATTGCCATAATGCTGACATTCAAGAACTGGCCGTGGATGGTCTGCCACTGATCACTACTGTCTAAAGGCAATGGAAGTGACTGGTTACTTTCCCTCACCAGAGCAACAGGGTCTGGCTCAGTTCTTAAGGAGGTACTTTTAAGCTTACCAGATTTGGGAGATCCTTCTGCCTTCCTAAAAGTAAGAAAACAAAACAAAACAAAATAAAACCACATCACACCAAAAATAACATCTATTCAATTGAGAAACTTCAAGAAACTAATTTCTTAAATATTTTCTTAGATTAGATCAAGTAAGTAAAAATATGTGAGTATATCCCATTACTGCATTATACTGTGCTGATTCATTTAAAGGTGGTGTCATAACCACCATCACAATGATGATTTTGCTTTTCTTTTAAACACCAGAACATTTGCTTTGTGTGGCTTTGAGTAATATCTGTGTTCCACACTAGACTGAAATTCTCCTGAGGGCAAAAACCACGGGTTTTGTTTGTTTTCCGGCTTACTGTTGTACCCAAAGTGCCTGGTATGTAACATTCAATAAACAGGCTGTTGAACAAATGAGTGAATGATTGCATGGATGGATGGATGGATGGAAGGAATCATTGTTTCTGAAGACAGAAGTCAAAAGTACATGGCCGACTAGAATTACACTACTCTACATTCTTTGCTAGTATTTTAGAAAAACAACTAAAGATCACGAGACTAAGAAATTGTGTCAAACTATTTCATGCTTTAAAGAAAGATACAGATGTTGATAGTACTTTGAGCTCTTTACCTACCGTTCTTGTAAATTGTGAGAGCTGATACATGGTAAAAAGGATATTTCACAGTCTTCAGGCCTAAAATACAGTAAAATTTGCCGTTAACACTCATGTACTCTAAGATACAAAATTTTTGGTTTAAGGAAAAAAAAAAAAAAAGCTTACTTGAGTTTTGCCAGTGCCTTCATGACCGCAAAATCCCTTCGTTGGCTGGGTGACATCCATCGATTTTTTTCTGCAAGGGCCAAAGTTCTTCCACCAAAGCCAAACATGGCAGAGAACCCAAAGCGAAGAAGCTTGTCAGTGGTGCTGAAAGTGCAGACATCAACTGGTTGTATGTGCCCTTGAATATCATGTTGGATATTAGTCAAGCAGTGAGAGGAGTAGGGCAAGTTGTCAAAACGGCAAACATAGAAGAGCCTGTTTATTTACTTATAGAAGATCTCAAGCAACTTCCTACCAGGATAAATATCCTGGCTTTCTCTTCATCTCCCCTGACCTACAACTACTGCAACTGCCATTTGTAAATTTTTCAGGTCCTAAGGGAGAAACACAAAGTAGTAAATACTGCAACTTATTGTTATTTCATGTAAAACGTGGTTAAAGAAGTCAAGTTGAAGTACACGGGCAAACTAAACTTAGATTTAACAGTCGTTTTGCATTGCACTTATCTGAGTTTACAGACCTTCCATTAACTGGAATAATAACAATTCTAGAGTGGCTGTGCAGTGCATTTTCTTTTTGTGTTTTTCTTTTAATAACATCATCCCAGCCCTACCATCTTGATGTAGCCCAACAACAGTATCTGATATAATTCAAAAGGATGCACGGGTTTTCTTAATCTGATCGTAAAATTGTGATTTTTGACCACCATGATGATTTTTTTTTCTCAAAAGATTATACAAAACCTCATTTTCTACTCTTTATAGTGCCTGTGCTCTGAAAAGGGAGGCAGTCCAAATGGTGAAGCTCTGCCTTAATTGACTTTTGGTTTTCAGTAAAACATGTCTCTGCTTTGAGGGACAAAGAACTTGTCCTTCCTTAGATGTGTCTGACAGAAATAAAACAGTCATATATAAATATAAAAACTTCCTTATAAGAAAGTCAACTTCCTTATAAAACAGGAACTTCTTTGAAAGAATTCTTACCCATTATAATGTGCAAAGTTGCAGTTACCACATGAGGGATTCCATGAAGAGAATGTGCCAGTACGTTAGTAGAGCCTGCCAAATCAATTCAAAACATGTAAAATCAATGTAGTATATGTTTTCATTTATGCACTTGTTCCTACTTTACACAGAGATGCCTATGTAATGTTCAAATGAAAAATTAATGGAAGTTTCTAAGTGTTCATTCACAGACTCACATCAAATAGTTGCCAAATTTTTGTTTAGACTTTAAACAACTTAAAATTAGTAAATAGTTTATAGTCTACTTGCTCACTGCTTTTTCCATCATTAATGTCTACTTTCTACCAAAATGTACTAGTTATATCAAAGTCTACTCCAACTTCAATGTGTGGGCTTCTAATTTCTATCACAAAATGAGCACCAACAGCATTAAGGCTGTCCCTGGAGAGCAGAGGCAAATGCATAAATATATATAAAAAAATCTAAATAATAACGAAGAAAAAAATCTAAAATCACTGTAAAGTACTAGACAGTTTTTAAATACTTTTAATGAATCTTAGAGATAAGCTTTCATCCAAGAGGGGATTTCCCCCTTACAGAACAAATGGTATCCTCGATGAAGAAAATATTTAATTCCATGGTATTTACCACCATAAAAGTCTGTTTTGAGACATTATAGATTTATTTTCATAATCATTAGGATAATATATGATCCACATGGATTTTTGTCACCACCCTACAGAGAAAAGAGTTCTCTCAAGTCAGGCTTCTATAACATTTTTGTGTCTCTGAGATCTTGGGGGTAAAAACCTTTTTTTGAAGAAGAAAATTTCAACTGGTCCCTGCCATTCCCAGGAGGTTAAAAGGATTTAAAATTAAGAGGCTACAAGTTTTCTTGAATTACAGATTATAAGAAAGAAATGCAGTAACGGCCAGGAGCTATGAAAGCATGAAGGTTAGCCCCTGGATTTGTTAGCTGGGAACACTCCTGTGTGGTCATACAAGACCTCTTTGATTGGTATCACTTGAACTGATGTGCTCTAGGGTTGTCAAGCTGAAGAAGCTGAGGCAACTCAGACATTTTCAACCAAGGCTGTCATTAAAATAATCGTCATAAGGGACTTATCTAATATTAATGACTTCCAGACCTCTACTAACACCAATTGAAAGAAAAGTCCATCTCAATCCTAATTAATAACGCTGTTCCAACTGATTCATCAAAGGGCAAATGATGCTCTGACCTTTGTTACTCAGAATATGGCCCACTTTCCAGCCACAATACTCTGGTGCTTAGGACAATACATGGGTGTTTATTAAAATGTTGACTCTGGGGTTCCACTCCAGACCTACTAAATCAGAGTCTGCATTTTATAAGATCCTCAGGTTTTGTGCCTGAACAGTAACGTGAAGAGGCACTCATCTAGAATTGTGTGGTCTAGGGACCAGGAGCATCAACATCATCTGGGAGCTTGTTAAAAAAGCAAATTTCTGGGTCCCACCTCCAACCACTGGAAACAGAAGGTCTGGAAGTAAGGCCCGGGTGTCCATGCTTTAGCAAGTTCTCAAGGTGACTCATAGGCATCCTAAGGTTTAAGAACAACGGGTCCAGAAACCTGTTACTCAGTGGATCTTTACCCAGGAGTCAATTACCTAAGCCTTTCCAATTATCCTTTGACCATCTAACAGCTTACCCTCTGGTCATCTAATTGCTAATTAATCTGGAATGGGTGGGAGGGAAGAAAGGAAACAAATCAACCTATTTTGCTTCCCAATCAGATTTATGGTAAAGGTTTTGAAGGAGGCCACATAATTAGAGTGAGATATTTAGGATTATCAATGGATTACAGTACTCCATGAAACACATTTCCTCCATTACCATGGTTAATTAGGAATAGACCATAAAAGCATTCCTCTAGAAGGGCTATTAAAGAACATAATGTAATGTTGTCATGTACAATAGAGAATGACACATATCATGACCCAAGAAAATAAAGACCATTTATTCCCTGTGAGTTTGAAGTATGCTAAGCATGTCCAAATATAAATCTTTTCGGATTGCCAAAGATCACTTTTTAAAATTTTTACATCTCGGGCTTTGCACCTTGACAACTTGTTCTTAAATCCACAGAATTTGCAAAGAGGCATGACCAGAAATTATTTTGGTCATCTTCTACTCTGATTAACCCATTCCTTAGTCCTGAAGAACAGTTTTTTACACGCTGAATTAAAAAGGAAAGTGTGTGAGTAAAGTGCTTATTATAAAATGGTAATACTATAGATTGCTCAGTGTTTTTGTTTGGATAATCTAAAAGACAGAGTACAATTTCCAAAAACAAAATGTGATCCGTCTGAAAAGACGTCTACATGCCAAAAGAACATGTTGCTCACATAAATAACAACTATGTAATTTTAGCATTCTCACAAAAGCTATAAATGTTCTACCTCAAGGTAAACATTTTAATTAGTCTGAAAAGTTATTTTTCTTAACAACTACCAGCAATTTTGCTCACCACCACCTCCCCAGACCTGCTAAAATGAGCCAGATACAAAGAGGGTCAGGACAGAAGTAGCAGTTCATGTAAAGCATGAGTGATGGAAGTACCAGGCAGAAACTACGGAGGCAAAAAGAAACAAGGAAAAAAATTGTCCTTGGAAGTGCAAGCACTTCTGCAGAACAATTAACTTAATTAACCAGACACCATGAATATTCATAAGGCCGTTAATGTCTCCCACATCCAAACAGATAAATGTGATGTAATGACTTCCTAGTCAAGCATATCTAAAATTCTCATGAAAACTGCACCTACACTTTGGTTCTTTGCCTGAAATATCATAGAAATTAACAGTCCCTTGGCAATATTTTATTCTCCTCAAATTAATTAGAAAGCATGAATTTATTTATGTGAACGCTATAGGAATATATGGTTTGCAGCCATCAGTATGTGGATTGAGTCTTGTTTTACAACAACTGGATTGCTTTTTTATTTTTATGCCCTCTCTGGGTTTTTCCTCTATCCTCCCCTCACCCGTTTAATCGGAATCTCTCTGTATAGTTCCTTAGCACCAGTTCCCATGGCAACAAACACCATTGCTAATGGCCAGCAGTTCAAATACAGGCTTCCCCACATCTGATCCATTTGAGTCTGACCGTAATTCAGCGGCTTAGTCTGTTGGCTCAGTGGAGTAATTTACTAAACACTCTCCCTCTGGGTGTCTCTCTCCAGGAGGCAAATGGCTTCAAAGGCAGTCTGTCTTCTGTGTGCAGCCTGGAAACTTCCTGCCCTGCTCTTGTTCCCATTCTCTATCAAAGCCCTGATGGGGCACTGGGTCCTCCTATTAGTACATCCCGCAGGTGACTTCCCCCTCTTTATGGAATCCATAAGCTGGAACTCCTATACCATGACCACAATTTTGGCAACAGGCTGTATTTTCTAAGCAAAGTGCATTCAAATGGCATATTGAGAAGATGAGCATAACCACTAGTTTTTCTAGCTAACTATTCACTTTAGGTCAAATGCCTACCTATGAGGATAACAATTTTACTTTTGATTCACAACAGTTAAGAAGTGACCTCTAGTGTGAGTGTATATACTACTGAAGAAGAAATGACCTAAGCACATCCACTTGGCTTGGAAGGAAATGCTGAAAAACTCTACCATTACAAAGAGAGCCACTAAAATGATGCAAAAAGGTGAAAGTGACTGGCTCCTCTTCGCGACATTTTTTTCCCCCTCCCAGTTGAGGTTATTTTCTTCTCTTCTGCTTAAAGATCATCAAAGGTTTTTCTCTATATGCTTTATAATTATCAGGATATATCCAAATATGTGTTTCCTTTTAAATTCTTCTGGTTTTTTAAAAAGACTTCACAGTCTAAAAGAGCATTTGTGTATCTTTTGTTTTCTGTCCACGAACAATACTAAATATACCGAAATCCATACTAAATGAATGTGGCTATCAAATGGATAGAATTTGAATTTTTTAACCAGTCACATTACTTCCTATTTTCATAGGAAATGGTCATTGTTTCTACTTTTCTTGTAGAGAGAATACTGTGTGGGGTTTTCCAAGTGAAAAGAAAAGAAATAATCACTTTCCATCACTACTGTTTGTTTAAATAATTTGGGAGGAGTGACTGGTATAATGTAATAACCTTGTGAAAGATATTTTCCTCTCTTCTGGAAGCCTGGACTACTCTAGCTGTTCTCCCAGGCTCCCACAGCTTTCCCCTCCCTTCCCCTACTCACCAATTCTCCCAGAAAGCCTCCCAGCAGGGTGTTCCCTTGCTCTCAAACTCCCATTGTTTCCTACTGTTTATCAAAGCCAATTCAGACCCCTCCCTGTGGAGTCCCTGAGCCACCCTGCTTTGGGACAATTCTGATCCTGTAATCACCCAACAAGTGACCTGTTTTCGATTTCTCCATGCTCTTGGATTTCGCTTTGGCATTGATTATTTTTGCAATGAAGAAAATAACTCATCCTCATCAGGCCAGATCTTACCCATTTTAGGCCTAATTCAAGTGCACGCGCTCTATTAATGTCTTTACGTTCATTCACTTAATAAATGTTATTGAACGTTCACTGTGTCACATTCTATTCTAGCTGCTGGCAATACAGCAGTGAGAATGAATCTTTCTGGCATTCTCAACTCCGGGTTATCTCTTTATACTCCGATAATGGGAGTGACAACATTTTACCTCATATGACATTGTAAGCGGCTTGACTAAAAAATGTGAAATTTCATACCTGGGGCTGTGTGATCACTAGACCTTTATAGGGGAAGCCAGAATAATAACTACCCCATTTGTCAATTGTTTAGCTATGTATTAAATCCTGCACATATACCATCTAATACTACAATAACCTTATACTGAGGTGAATATATATAAGGGTATCTTTTTTATAGATTAGAGAAACGAGGCTCAAAGAAATTAAATAACTTGTCCAACTAGCACATAACTAGCACACTTGCTAGTGGAGATGCCCAACTTGGGTCTTTCAGATTCAAAGTCTGCCTTTAACTCTGTGTTACATTGTTTAGGATAGGAAGTGAAACAAGAGAAAGATAGGAGGAGAGGTTCCCATTAGCAAATCCATGGTCGCTGGCTTGCCTGCTGGTATTAACCCGAGTGGCAGCTGTGCTCGGACAGGGGTGAGGAGGCGGTCTGTTTCCTTCCCAGCATTCTTCTGGGCTCTGAAAAGCAAAGCATGGGCAACTTCACTGGCAGATCCATCACCACCGACACAGACGACACTAGAAAACAAGAAATTAAGAATGCAACTTTACAATAATTGGTAATTATTCATGAAATCTCAACTTCAACAGGGTAACCTTATATATTCAAGTGCAAGATGACTCACACGCACCTTCCAACATTTTAGTGACTATCAATGAATAAGAAGGCCCTAATGCTGCACTGGTCAAGTTTACTTCACAGAGATGATTCCTACACAATACCCCGTAGACAAAATGTTTTTAAGTGGGTTAAGAGGCATTAAAACACTTGAACATGTTAATTCATATTGAATCTGTGTTTGGCTCTGTTGATATCCAAAAGTATATTGTTCTCATTTTATGTTAGCAGTCATGTACAATTCATTTAACCAACTGCTAATTATCAATATAGCTCTGAAAAGACAGCTGTAAAAGTCATGTGAAATACGAAACTTTAAGAATCGATTTCCCATTAGTATATAAATATAGTAATTACAAACCTGAACTGTTTTTTGTCTTTTGGACATTACTGCTAGATGGCACTTTTAAAATTACTGTTACTGCCCTTTTGATCCTAGTCAGTAGTGCTAATAATTTTTTAAGACTTCATGGTAAGTAGACTACAGCAGAGGTGGAGGCAGAAATTCATGAAAGAAATACATAGAATTTCAGAAATTTGTTTCATAATTATTTGTATTTAAAAGATGTAAAATAATCTTAAGTAGCAAAAGCACATTAATTTACCCAAAGGAGGAAGAGTTTGTGTTATTGAAAGCAGGTGTCATAACTGAAGGCCTATAAGAGCCCAGCAAAAATGGAAAGGCCCAGTGAGTCTAAAGGAGGGATGGATTTTCAGTTCAGCCCACTCACATCATCTGGGAGGCATGTCTAGATTTTTCAGACATTTTTCATCCTCTGATTTTTCCAGAGAAGCCACAGATTCTGATTTTTGGGTGAGTCTCCTAATTTGTCAATATTATCAACTAGCATTCAATTTATTTAAAACCTCTATGTGCCAAACAAACAGCCTATGGATCATGAGCAGCAGGTTTTATTCGTTTTAAAATGGATTTATTTATTTGAGAGAGAAAGCAAGTGTGGGAGGAAGGGGTAGAGAAAGAAGAGAGAAACCCAAGCAGACTCTACATTCAGCACAGAGCCTGAGGTGGGGCTCGATCTCAGGACCCTAAGATCAGATCTGAGCTAAAATCAACAGATGGACGTTCAACTGACTGGGCCACCCAGGTGCCCTGGTCACCAGCTTTTAAATGATTCCTTAAAGTTAGGAAACTCTGGACGTTGGTGAACCCAGAGTCTGAGGGTTCCTCAATTCCCTGTCCCCGACCTTACTCTCAGCCTTCCAGCCCCTGCACAGAGCTGCGGTTCAGCTCTGGGACCGCACACTGCCTGGCAGGATCCAGGCCCACCCTTGTTATCAGAGATTCCGGGAGGTGGGATATGACCCGGTCATTGTTGCCTAGGATTCTGAAAGGTCTGAAAGGATTCTGGGGGTCTGAAAGGATTCTAGGGGTTCATCATGTGGCCATTGATTCAGAAAAAAAGTGATCGTACCTACTGAAGGTCGACTTCATGTGGTTCTTTTGTATTAAATCCTCAGAATTCTATGAAGTAGGCATAAGCCTCAACTTCATAAAGGGGGAAGCCAAGGTTTGATGTGAACCTTGTCTAATATGATTTCAAAGATCGTGGAGACTGGCCAACACTCTATGAACTTAAGCACACCTAGGAGATGCACGCCCTTTCTACCCGCTGAGGTGTCTGTGATTTAAACGGAGCACATAAGGTCATCCAACAAAGCATCTAACTTAGCACTGAACCTGACTTTGCCATTCGGTATGGCAGCATCTGACCCCTGGGATCCTGCACCCAGTTAGAGCATGAGGTACATGTTAACTCACTGCTAGAATTGATAGCGATGGTTCTGAAAGAGTGCTCTTTGCATAGCAAAGGAGCAGTTAATTAGTTCCTTTGTTATGTGAAGAGTACCCCTGCCTGCAAAGACCCTTCCCCCAGGGTTGAATTCAATGTAACTGCTTCCCCCAGGGTTGAATTCAATGTAACTGCTCGTTTGCCTTTCTGTAACTGCCTGGCTTTTAGGATGTAACTAACTGCTCTTTTGCTTTTCTGTAACCGCTTGGCTCCCTCAATACAATGTTAGTTGGTAACCTCATAACAGCTGTTTCTTAGCAAGATAGGGCACTCCCTGCAAACAGCTTTCTCCTAAGATATGGCCTAATACCTGATCACGTAGGCAGGGGGCCGCATAGTCACGTTAGTCACGTAGGCAGGGGGCTGCATAGTCACGTAGACAAGATACTTTTCTGCTGAATCCCAAGGCCTAAACTCCCCTCTTTGTTTCCCTTTCCCGCCTTTCTCTTTGCGCGCGCGGGTCTCCCAAAGCCAATCCGTAAACGCCAAGTATGCCTTTTTCAAAAGTTCAAACTGTCAGCCAATCAGCCCCGCCTCACCCAAAACTTGTTTGTACTTATCTATAAAAACCCTGCACCACCCCAGCTTGGGGTGCTCAGCTGGCAGGAGCTGCTGACCACCCGCAGGCGCCCGCGTTACAATAAAGAACCTCTTGCTGTTTGCATCCTGTGGCAGTGTTGAATTCTTGGGTAAGGGGATCCGCGGGTCTTACAGTTCCACTGTGAACATACTCTGCCACAAAAGCCTTTGAGTTTTTGTCCTAACACGTCCTAGGTACTTATTTTGAAACTTTAACAAATGATAATTACAATAATAAAGTAACATTTAGTGAATGGTTACTTGTGTACCAGACACTGTTCTCAGCACCCTCCATGTTATTAACTCATTTAATTTGGACACAAACCATATGCAACAGATATTTTTACCATCAATTTGCAATTAGGAAACTAAGGCATAGAATGATTAAGTAACTTTTCCAAGGTCATTACACAGTAAGTGACAGGAGGAGGATCTGAAACATCACAATTCGGCCTTAAGAGACGGCACTACTACTAGTCCGAGTATCGTATCCTTTCTATATGTGAAATCTAATGAAAATCACCTCATGGGAAGTTTACTCTTTTGAAAATCAGTTTACCAATAGAATCAATGTGTAATTAAATTAAATGGGTTAAAGTAATATACTTATGTTGATAACTATTATATCATTAAGATCACCTGCAGGAATAGTTACTCAGCCTCGAGGATATACTTCAGGCAAACCTATCACAAGAGTCTGCACATTACAAGAAAAGGCAAAGCAAACACCCATGCACAACCTTTTCTGTGTTCATGAAACCACTCTTAAGAGTCACCCTAAACATAAAACTTAGAGTAGCTAATCTTTGGCAGGTGCTACCTCTTGTATTTTCAGAAAAAGTAAACTCCTTCTTGCCATAACCCCAAATACAATCATTCTGCCTGGAAAGGTAGACGCAGAGGCTGATACCTTATTTCTCTTCATAAAATTTCCCTTTATGTAATTTTTAAATCTGTGTTTCTTCATCTACAAACCAGTATCATCTTTGAAATGTTCAACACGTTACTAGGTTTTGATTTAAACTTTTTCTTTTTTGAAAAAAAATACTTTTTAAAAAATACCTTACTTAGTAATACAGATACCATGGTCAATGGGGTCAAATCTCAATGTTAGTCAAATAATGTCCGAATCAGCATAGGTCTAGTTCACGGTGAAATTTTTAAAAGGAGAGAAAAACTAATTCAAGTTCAAATAACACACTGTGGAGTAAAATGGGAAATGTTTGTACATTTGTAACTGCGTAAGAGCTACAGATTAGCTTAACCATGCTCACACTTGTAAATTCAACTGTTACAGCCACGGGTCTCCTCACCGGACAGTACTCTTTTCTTTTCTTTGCCGTTACAAAACGTTCTCTCCATGCATAGTAAAAATCGGGGGCAAAAAAAAAAAAGTGGCACTCCTACAAGTTTGAGTGATGGATCTCAAGAGTCTTTGCTAGAATGCACCAGAGATGCACAACAGCGGTCTTGCGTGATAGATGTGTTCCTGTTGGCTTTTTTGCCATGATATGTCTTTATAGAAACATATGTAACTCCTTAAAAATTCCAAAATCTTAACAAGTAACATTTCTTAAACATTATTTACCAAACCATTTGGCTTTATTAAATAGTATATACAGGTATATACAGAATATTTCTTGGACCTTAACCTGTCTGGTCTGTGTCTATAAACCTTTAGATGATTTTCTAATCACTCCCTACCAGTAGCTTCGCTTGAGTCAGGCAGAAATGCTCCAGGCTCAGGTTCTTGAAGGAACCCCCTCTCTCATCAAAGACCATAGAATCTTGGGGGTAGCTTATCCCAACCTTGAACCATTTGTACCTTTTTCTCAGGAAGTCCTTCAACAGCCACTCTTTGAACACGTTCAGAAACAGGAACTCACAAACGGAGTGCGTTCCGTTTTCAAATGCTTCAACTTGTTAGAGAATTGTTCTTTCTTTTTAATTGAAGTACATTTGACATATAACATATTATGAGGGTCAGGTATATAACATAATAACTCAGCATTTGTATGCATGCAATGTGATCCTCACAGTAGGTCTAATTCCCAGCCATCATCATTTAAAGTCATAAAAAACTATCTTCTTGTCACACTTTCTGGATCTCTTTTAGCAACTTTCAAATATGCAATACACTGTTATGACTATAGTCCTCATGCTGTATATTACAGCCCCCTGACTGATTTATAACTGGAAGTCTGTACCCCTTGATCTCCTTTACCCATTTCACCCACCCCAATCCTCCTCCCCTCCAGCAACCACCAATCTGTTCTTTTATCTTGCCATTTGCAACAACATGGAAGGACCTAGAGAATATTGTAACATGGGAGGACCTAGAGAGTTTATGCCAACTGAAATAAGAGAAAGATAAATACAGTATGATTTCAAACATATATGGAATCTAAAAAACAAAATGCATACAAAGAATTATTCTCTTAAAGTGTCTAAAGAAACTATGTTTCCATTGTTCTCCTCATATACCTAATCTGTTTAATTCTAAGTGGAGTGACTTAAAATGACCATTTTAGTAATTTTTCCCAGATCCCAATGGAAAAACTAGCTAGGCCCATGAAAATAAATGAGGTATTGAAAGAATCTTAGAAAATAGATGATTTTCAATAGAAATTTTAAATTATTATAAGACCTAAATAAATCAGCATGCTGTGGAATTCAGAAACCATCAAATCACTGAACTTACATCATAGAATAGTTAGGTCAAACTATGTGGTTAAAAAAAATGTGGAGGGGCACCTGGTGGCTCAGTGGGTTAAAGCCTCTGCCTTCGGCTCGGGTCATGATTCCAGGGTCTTGGGATCGAGCCCCACATCGGGCTCTCTGCTCAGCAAGGAGCCTGCTTCCTCCTCTCTCTCTCTGCCTGCCTCTCTGCCTACTTGTGATCTGTCTGTCAAATAAATAAATAAAATCTTTTAAAAAAATGTGGATAATAACTGAAAGATCTGCATACCTTTTAGGGCCACACTGTTAAATAACAACACCTGCCATGTGAAATAAACAAGAATTAAGTACATTCAGTTAGAGAAAAAAATTACTATACTGCACTTGAGTCTTTTGTCGTTCTGCAAAATTTTAAAAAAGATTTTATTTATTTATTTGAGAGAGAGAAATCACAAGCAATGGGGAGGGGCAGAGAGGGACGGAGAAGCAGATTCTCTGCTGAGCAGGGAGCATAATGCGGGGCTCTATCCCAGGACCCTGAGATCATGACCTGAGCAGAAGGCAAACACTTAACCCACTGAGCCACCCAAGCGCCCCTCTGCAAAATTCTTCTTCATCCTTACATAATATAATTACTAATGAAACTTATTTATACATAGCACATTTACACATTACATAGCACACAGAACTTCAAAATGGTGATGGGCAAAACCAGGTCTAAATCTATGATATGTTACCCTCATTATTTATATAATTATGTTTTGAAAAAAGGACTTATCTGCAATACAGCCACACTTATATATTCACAAGCTGTGTTTCAGGACTATACTAACAGGCAATAGGTGGTGGGCATGAGTCCCCCAATTACTTTTTTTTTTTTTCTGATGAAGTTGCCATTTTTAAAATTTTTTTAGTGTAAAAGTAGGAATTTATTAGAACATTGGAATAGTCTACATTTTTTATAAAAGTTCAGTTTTTTTATTTTAGTATTTTAATTTTTTATTATGTTCAGTTAACCACTGTATAGTACCCCAATTATCTTTCTTGAATTGTATACTTGCAAGATAATTTGCCAAATGTATCCTGTTAATCTCTCTAGCTTTAATTGTAAATCTCTTTTATTTTTAAAGATTTTATTTATTTATTTGACAGAGATCACAAGTTGGCAGAGTCAGACAGAGAGTCAGGCAGAGAGAGAGAGAGGAGGAGGAAGCAGGCTCCCTGCTGAGCAGCGAGCACCATGCAGGGCTCAATCCCAGGACCCTGAGATCATAACCTGAGCTGAAGTCAGGCACCCCTTTAAGTGCAAAGCTCTTAAATAATCTCCTACCTCATACTCTTCGTCCTCAGTATTCATGTAATGTTGCCATCTAGATTTGCTCCTCTCAGATTCCTTTTTGAAAAGTCTTATTTTACTTATCAAACTTTCTTCTTCATCCACTAATATTGTTCCTTATCAAAAAATATTAAGCACTTCTGGAAAAACAAACCTTCTAATGCTCTATTTGACTGCATTACTTTCCTTCCTAAAATATTCTAGTAGTTCTTTGAGAAGAGCAAAGCCTTTCACTCTACAGTTCAAAGACACAACTGTCCTTCCTGATACTACATTTTGTTTCCTGCCCATTACCACGTGACACAGGTAATTCACATAATTGCCACCTTTTAAAACCCTGAAATATCAACTCTTGTAAAAAAAAAAAAAAATCTTCCCTAAAATGTTTTTGTCTTACACATCAATCCATCACTTTGCAAACTGATTTGCCTACTTTTTAAAAATGGTTATTAAAGTATGTCACTCGCCTCATTTCTAATGTTTGCATGACAGTGAACGATTTCTACACACTCCAGCCATGTATTGCAAACAACAGTTTCCAATGCCCACTCTGGATAGCACACTTAATTGGTAGCCACTAAATTACAAAAGAATTAAAATTAGCATCTTTATTTATACTGAAAATAATATATACATACTAAAAGATTTTATTTATTCATTTGACAGAGAGAGCACGTGTGTGAGCACAAAAGCATGGGGTAAGGGATAGAGGGAGAGGGAGAAACAGACTCCTCACTGAGCAGGGAGCCTGACATGGGGCTCGATCTCAGGACACTGAGATCACAACCTGAGCCAAAGGCAGATGCTTACCTGACTGAACCACCCAGGCACTCCAATATATTTGTATATATAAAATATTTACCTGCAATCACAGCCAAATGAACCAGTGGGTAACTATGAATATTATTAATAAATGTACAAAAGAGGATCCCAATACAGTTACACCATATAACCTTCCATTAATGCTTTTCTAGATACTCACACGGTTAAAGCCAAGAATTAAGGACTACAGATCCAAATATATGCACGCTAGGTCAGTATGATGTGGTCCTCTTTGATTTCCCAGCACTTAGATATCTCTCCTTTTGTTTTCCTATGCCTGATCCTGAGAGGCAGAGGACCGTGCCATACTGTCATCATTAATTGTTAGTATACAGATACGAATGAAATAGTCTAATTACATACACCACAAATACTGGAATACTTATAAGCCCCAAATATGTGGCTAAAAACTAATGAGAACATTGCAGAACATAAGCCATGGGACACATACAGACCGATAACATAACCTACCCATCAAATTCCTGGAGTTCACAGTGCTTCAGCAGTGCCAGAGCGTGCCCTTCGTACTCTGTTACTATTTAAAAACAAAACCCGAAAAACAGGTTAAAGTCTTAAACAATGATCTACGCTCTTTCACTTAGTTTGGCAAAATAATATCATAAACATATGGTCGGGTCATAAAACAACATTTATCCTTGAATATTTATATTTTAATCATGGGAAAGAGGATTAAGTGTTACTTGCCTGATGTGTTTTATAGCTTTATGTAAAAGAGGGTCATATATCTGTTCCAACTACATAAGTCATTCAGAGCTATCCCACACACAGCAGTCAGATCATTTATCTTGGTGCATGACTGTTCAGTGTTCCCTTCCTGATGTTATAAAGAAGATGCATTTCCCTCAAATCAGAAGCCCAAGAGCAGCAGTATTTTGAAAATAAGGCACATTAGCTGGCATCAAACAGTCAATGTTAAATCGCTTTGGCAACCTCACACGAATAAATTAGTGGAAAGGTTAGTGTAAGATTTACATCCTAGAAGAATGTGTATCTGGAACAGTTAGACTAAAAAGAGGAGGAGCTGGACGTGAAAATAACGAAGGCAAGCCAACACCAATGATAACAGACCCAAAGCCCAGGAGGAAGGTGGCACGGACCCACCAGCGCCCAAGCCTCTGAGGAAACGGATCTGTCACTCCCTATCGCTGTCTCTACAGTCGTGATGCCCTACGCGGTATTGTAAATGCCAGTGGAGACAGCACAAACTGGCACACTGCAGATGGCACCAAGCATCCCCACCACATTTAGCATTTTTTAGGGCAGCGCTGCCAGAAGAGACAGCCCAGCTGCATCCACCCATCAAAGATTTCTGCTCACTGACATGACATTGCAGATGGGTTTTTTGTGTAAGAATGTGCATCATTATATGCAAGATTACATTAATCTTTCATGCCTGTCTGTCCCTGGTGCCAGCATGGCTCAAGCTTTTCCTACAATGTTTCTAGATATTGTTAAGAATTATTAGTCTTGGTGTCGAAAAGAATCATTCTGTATCCAGCAGCATTACATTGTAGTTCTCCCACAGCTTATTCAAAGGCTGTTAATGTTCACATGAATAAAACTTCTCTGTATTAAATTCTAATCAGAAGAAAGCTAGGAGGAAACTAAGGATAAAATATTAATATTAATAAACTTAGAAGGTTAAGTTATCACAAGTGATTGTGTTGAGCATTTATAACCTCAGCAAGTAGCTGCAACCTTAAAAATAGAAAATAAAATGTTATAAACATACACGCACTGAAAATAATATTATGAAGAAATATTTATGCTGAGAATCAGTTTATCAAATCTTGCTTTTAGGCTGCAGCTTACTCTGGTAAAGCTTTTCAAATCCAATACAAAGGTGGCTTTAAAACTAGGCTATGGCTAAATACTACCTTTATTCAAGAAAAATTTTAAATAATACTCTATTTCTTTGATCTTGCAGGTAGAATTTGATGATATATTGATGCAAATTATCCAAGAAGAGTAATTTTTAAAATGACATTGGAAAAGTAAAAAAAGAAAAAATAGTGACCTGGAACAAGGAGAAAAGATGAAAAGAAACTTGATCACAAGATATTAGGAAAATGAACAAAAAGAACGAAGTCCTTGGAAACAGGGAGCTCATATTCTGGAGACAGAAATGAGACACTAATTTTAAAACATAAATGTACAATAGGAAGTAGTAGTAGGTGATTATAAAAAAATAACAGGGAAAAAGGATAGAGAATACTATTTAGATACCGTAGACTAAATAGAGACTATTATTTAGATACAGTAGAAGAAATTTAAGTATTTATTTAGACATAATACTAGGGGCCCTGGAGTGAGAAAGAGCCAGATTCAAATCATCCCATTCCAAATAAACATAAGGAATAGACGGCTAGACAAACACAGTTTCAAAAAGTTACCGGCCTCTTCTTTCACTTGCTTCCCTTTTCTGATAAGAATGATACCCTATGGGGCACCTGGGTGACTCAGTGGGTTAAAGCCTCTGCCTTTGGCTCAGGTCATGATCCCAGGGTCCTGGAATCAAGCCCCACATCGGGCTCTCTGCTCAGCAGGGAGCTTGCTTCCTCCTTTCTCTCTCTGCCTGCCTCTCTGCCTACTTGTGCTGTCAAATAAATAAATAAAATCTTAAAAAAAAAAAAAAGAATGATACTCTATGTCCCTTCTATTCAGAAAATCTGGAGATTCCGTTCTTTGCAAGGCTTTGAACTCAGTTCTCAGTGCCGGGATTCCTCCAACCACCAGAACCTTCACTTTATATATTACTTCCTCAAGAAGACAAGATTGGAAGAAAGCAATGTCTTGATATTAATGCTGAATGTTGATGAGGAAACAGGCTGTAGTAAAATCAGATGAAACCTGGACTTCAAGAAACCTTCCTTAGTCTGGTGATAAAATTCTATAATGGGATAAAACACTGAGATGGCCTATAGGTACTTCCAACTTAGCTCCAGATGGAATCTGTTATTTCCACCTTCAGATTGCCTCTCAGAAATATTGTTCTTAGTGTTCCATCATCTCCTCCCTGCTCCCAAGATAGGAAAATTACTTCCTAGCTTGTCTCCCTCCTCACTCTCCACAACTACTCCAAGGTCAAGACCAGTTGTTTTGGTCTTTGTTGCTATAGCATCCCATCTCAAGCCAATGCCCATGGTCCAGCACTAATATTTTTTAATGTGGATAGTACAACAGTCTTCCCCAGTCTGCCTCCAACCTTTATCCTACTCTCCTCAGAATGACTTTCTCAGATCTCCTATCCTTCTCCTACATAACCTCCATGGATGAGTCTACACTGTCATCAGAGACAAGCTCCAAACCCCAGACATCTGAGTACTGGAAACAGGATTTGCCATATACATCCACAATTACTTAAGGAATAACAAAAAGAACCTCTCACTCAATATGATGCATGAACAGGTCCTCTCCAGATTTTTATTAAAATGCAGGTAAAATTGGAAAGAAATAATGCCCTGACCTACTAGCATTTTTGTGACCCAATTTTATCAAATTGCTTAGCTTTCTGCTGGGCAAGATCAGGAATAACAGGAGGCATTTCCAGGGAGGGAAGGCTTTAAGTAGAGACAAAGAGCCAAAGAGAAAAAAAAATTCTAAGAGGAGATTTGGTAAAAGTGTTGTAAGTTAAACTCATGACCCTAGAAGGAGTGGGGGGAAAAGGTGATAACAAACTCCACTTTTTTGACGATTCCACCAGGGCCAAATAGGAAGTAAAAATTATCTGGGGACTAGGCACTCCCATGAGCCCTGAGTTGGCAAAGATCAAGGCTAAATTCAGAGACGTGCCTTTGACCATGATAATGATGGTGAGTATGATAAGGTCTAGCAGTTGTTTAACACAAAAACTGACTGAAGGAGATGGAACTGCCTATCATGAACAAGAGAGATCAAGGGCAGACATATTATCGGTTTCAAATATTTTAATGACTCTTATATGCAAGATGGGATGCATTTATTTTGTACTAGGGCAAAAGAGAACACTGACTCTAAAAATTACAAGGAGGCAAAAGTCATCTCACAAATTCTCCCTGCAGTTCATGCCTTGCACATAGGCATTTGGTCAAAGGGACAGATACGTTTGCAATCCAGCCCGTATCCCTAACTCAACATGCTGGTGGCCTTGGGTTGAACCAGCTCAGAGAGAAGGGCACCTTTATATAAGTTAGAACAAAAAAAGGTGTCTTTTCTAATATGCACAAGGTACAGTGACCCTGACTCAATAATGACCAGCAGTATTATCCAGTAATGGCAGACACTGACATAGGGTCCCCAAGCAAAGCCTGAGAGTTCATCCATGAGCCGGGCCACACCTACACTCCACCACATGGGGGAAAATTAAACTAGATCACTCTCAAGTTATTTCCAGTTTGATCTCTCAGGTGCCTTTTTTCACTTTATTGTTCTATGAATTATCCTATGAATTTATAATCTCTCAAAAATCCTCCTTGACCTTAAATCATGCACTTCCTGAAATCTGCTCTGTTTTGGGAGAAGGATAAAGAAAGGTTATCATAGGCCAGCTTGGGCTTACCACTCATGTTCTTCTTCGACTCAAACGCCAACAAGTTATTAGAAAAAAGAAAACAAAAACCTCATTTCTAAGTTCTTCCAGAAGTTTTTCTGACACCACCGTTAGATACTGCGCTGGTGGTGGCAGCAGAGGGGGGATCCAAGTTCGGCTCAAGTGTTTCAAAAGACGCTGATCTGTATAGTTAGGGTTTCAGCAGTAACCAAAAGGAAAAGTATATTTTTATTAATGTGGTGATTCTTTTTTTTAAAAAAAAACTGGAAGTTTATACCTTCTGACACCTTTCACTCATTTCTCCCATTTCCCACCTCCCACTTCTGGCAACCAAGAATCTGTTCTCTACACCTATATGTTCAATTGGGGGTTCGTTCTTCGTTTTTTTAAGATTCCACAAATAAGGGAGATGCGATGGTAATTTATCTTTCTCTGACTTAGGTCACTTAGCATAATGCCCTTAAGGTCCATCCATGTCATTACAAACGTCAGGAGTTCCTTTTTTTTTATGACTGGATAATGTTCCATTGTGTGTAAGTGTGCGTGTACACATGCACACACACATACCCACATGTATAGACCCCACGTTTTCTTTTCCATTCATCCACTGATGGACACTTAGGTTGCTTCCATGTCTTGGCTATTATGCTACAATGAACATGGGAGTGCATCTATCTTTTTGAGTTAGTGATTTTTTTCTCCTTGGGATAAATATCCAGAAGTGGAATTGTTAGACCATATGGTCGTTCCATTTTTAAATTTTTGAGGAACTTCCATACTGTTTTCCGCAGTGGCTGCACCAAGTTACATTCCTACCAGCAGTGCACCAAGGGCTCCTTTCCTTCCCTTCACTCCACATCCTCACCAACACTTTTTGGTAAGAACCATTCCAGCAGATGTGAGGTAATAGTTCACTGCAGCTTTGATTGGCATTTCCCCGATGATTAGTGATGTTGAGCATCTTTTCATGTACCTGTTGGCCATCTGCAGGTCTTCTTTGGGAAAATGGCTTTTCAGATCCTCTACCTACTTTTTAGTCCAGCTATTAATTTTGCTATTCATTTTAAAAAGAAATTTATAGAAAAAAATCCTTTAAAATATACATATCTAGCTAGAATGTTTCAAATCCTGCCTCATTTATCTAAGTGTTAGCTCCTAGTGAATTTATCATCATGTCAAATGTATTACGGAGTTTATATTCCATTTAGACTCAGCAGTGCACACAAGATATGTTAAAATAATGGTCACACTGGACGTCCAGAAAATACGTACCTTTCTGTTTTACTCTTTCATGCATTTTTTTCTTTCAAGGTGTGAATTGAATCTACTACATACTTTATGAAACAGACATGCACAGCATTATGACCACCTTTCTATGGCACTTCGTAATATACAAGGCAGTTTCAAATGTATTATCTGACTCGAACTGCAAACTACACTGTGAGACAGGCAGGAAGATTCTAATCTTTTCAAGGATCCATATGTTTATTCAGTCCTTAGCACAAAATAGCAAACTTTCAAAATATAAGTATTTAGCTAATATACATACTAAAATGGTTTTATATACACAAAATGCAGTTTTATAATTTTGCCTGTAGGAGGAGTGTTAGGCAGCTAATAATTAGCCATTCTACACAAATATATAAGAAAATTATAAGTTTGCTTTATAAAATGTCCTAATTTTATGTTGAAATATAACATTCAATAATGTTTACAAATTTCGGGAAAAAGGAGCCCTAGGACATAAAACTCTTCTCTTCAATACGAAGGATAAGCAAGCACATTCTTATCATTTTTTCAGCCTTCCATCGGGTTTTTCATGTACCAGTCTTTCTTCTAGGAGCTGTCTCTTCCTTCCTAATCTCTATTCTGTTGGCAGGATCATTGCTGCTAAACCAGATGACAATGCTAGGATAAAAAATTGACACTAATGTTGGATCAATACATGTGAGTAAACTACGGAGTACAGCAAAGACATCAGTCCAGAATCTGGATTTAAACTTCCTCTAGTGGACATGGTTGGGAGCCTTCCCAGAAGCCACTTGGGCCTTTTTAATTTTCTCCCTAATAGAACCCAGATTCAGTTCAGGTATTTTCAGCCTTCAGGAAAAGGGGGTCCTACTTCCAGCCCATGGGATGGGTCTTAAGAGTTAAGAGACTGCATGCTCCAGCTTGGGCACACATTACAAGACAGTCCAACTGACAGGAGAAAATTTTAATCCTTGCTCAGTATTAAAGCATGTTGGATCACTCACATACACACACCTCTCCCTATCCCACTTGATTTGAACAAAGAAGGCTCTAATCCACTGTCAACAACTTTTTGATGATAGAAAGGATTAAATTTAAGATGAAGTCAAAACTGAGGAAGCCAAAGCAAATTAGAGAATTCCAAAGATACGGGTTATACACACACACACACACACACACACACACACACACACACACACACACTTACATGTGCTTGCAAGCTTGCCTTCCTTCCCTTATTTTTCTCCGTCTGCTTCTGCTTATGCAAAAAAAAACCCACAAAAATCCTCTGACTCTCTGAAACGGTCTGGTTCAAATACTTTCAAATCTTCTGATCAAAATATCACCCTCTGAGACACCAGGATTCTTGTATCTATATCCCAATTACTTTTATTTGAATCCACAATAAACTAAGAGCCACACAAGAGCAGGTAGTATAACTTATTCATCTTGCATTATGCACAGTGTTTAACACAAGGCATTCTACAAGAGTTTCCTGAACCGGAAGATACATAGTAGCGTATACATCAAACTGTTCTGGATATTAAATCAATGAAACATAATAATGTTATTAAGTTTGCCAATAAGCTCATTCAACTTTTAATGGTCTCCGCCCAATAAGAATTCAACCTTTTTCCCCCCCACCAATCTGTAAAATCTTCAGTGGGAAGGAATGATAGATAAGAATTATTTCTTTTCCTTTTAAATTACCTTTTAAGTAAGCCAAAACCCACAAAGGTAAAAGATTAACTTCTCACTACAGTTTTATTTTAGTTACAAATTCCTCCTGAATTTTTCATGGTAATTTCTCTTGAACCTCCATTGTAATAGATGCCTTTAGGGGTGGCTGAACTTTTTGTTTAAAAAAATATATTAGGGGCACTTGGGTAGCTCAGTCTGTTAAGTCTCTGCCTTCAGCTCGGGTCATGATCCCAGGATCATGGGATCCAGTCCCGCATCAGGTTTCCTGCTCGGCGGAGAGCCTGCTTCTCCCTCTCTCCCTCCTTGGGCTCCCCTTGCTTGTGCTGCCAAATGAACAAAAATCTTTAAAAAAAAATTTTTTTTAGAGAAACTTCTTCTACCTCAATACATCAAGTCATGAAGTGAGGGCATCAAATCTTATATTGTGAGACCCATCTCCCTTGGTTTCAGCTGAGCAAAACCACGTCACTCTGAATCCCTTCCCTAGGAATTTATAAACGAGACTAGGAGAATCCAAGTACACTCTGGTGTTGTCTTCTGAACAGGTTTATTATGCAATACTCTTCATCAGTTTAAATTTGCTAGAAATTTCCACTGTGTGTTAGTGAAGCTACATAGAAATAAAATCAGACAAACTGGGGTTGTGATTTTTGATAGCATCAACCCTTTTTCTCAGTCCAACGCCCGCGCCCCCCCCCCCCACCATGGGAAAAATCGGTCTCAAAGGAAACAAAGGAATTTGGTCACCAAATTCAAAACATTGAAAAGGATTTTGCTAATCTTCTTTCTATTAACTTTAGCATTGGCAAATTTCTATTTTCCTCAGCACAAACCTAAACACCTTTCTTGTTTTAGACAATGAATTTAAGCTACTGGCTTCTCTGAATTCATCTAAACCGGCAGTTACATGCGTAGTTTTGACCTAACCAGCAGGGGTCAGAGTCAGAACAAAAACCACCTAATGAAGGATTCCATGGAAAGACATCAAACATTTAAGTGAGCAAAAATCAATTTCTGGCCAAACTGTAGAAATAATGTGTAAATAGCCAAAATCTCAATAAAGATATCAAAAAGTGCACAGCTCCCTTTGAAATGATTCCTAATAATGTTTAGAGTCTGAAAAAAGGTCTGAAGACAATACCGACATTCGAATAACACAAAGAAGAGAACAAAATAAGTGATGATCCTTGGAGCTGGCTGTAGTAGACTATAGAAACACATAAAAAAGCTTTAGATATTACAGGTAGTTTCCTCGATTTGGCTTAAGAACAAATACAGATTGCTTGGCTTCCTTAAGTATGTTTTTTTTTAATGACAAAATTATATTCTGAAAATGACTTACTTGTAACATCAGTCTTTATTCCTGCAATCCTCAATAGTGGTTCAACCTTCTCATAATAGACCTGGGTAGCTTCTTTTTTGTGGCTCTGGGGGTTGAGAATTACTTTTAATGACTTTGGTCTATTTGAAAAACCTAAGAGGAAAACAAAGACAAAGTTACACAATCTTCATCAGCACTTCTTTTCTTTCCCTTTAAAACCATACACTAGGTCCAGTCAGAAGGTTTTACATCTATTTAAGTAGTATTTGCTCTTTTTATTTGAAATTCTTATACGAGTTTTCCCAAACATGGCAGTATTTTAAAACATTTGTTTTCCTAGCAGTTAAATAGGTATATTCTTCTTAAATCATGAATTATAACAAAGCATTTCATTTATGAAGGAAAATGTGGATGAAAGCAATTTTGTATTATTAGGCAAAGCTCATGTATATTTACCAAATCATTGATAATATATCAAATGTTCCATCAGCATTTATTTGGGGGGAGGGTGCAATAAGCTGCAAAGAACAGAAAGGTTTACTTCCTCTCCTGAGATAAATATGTTCATTATTAGAATTGGGCTCCCCAGTGACCCCAGGGCTACCCAGGCCTGACCTGTGGATGAGCGCAGGGTGGGGCAGAGTACACAGGGCTGGGTCAGGGCCAGTGTCCAGAGCAATGCATGCTGGGAGCTGAAAAGAGGGTTAGGTCGAAGTTCAACCCTGAAAAGGAGCCGGGGGAGAAAGGATCTTCCCTGGGGGACTGGTAAAGAAAGCCTCTCAGCGGGGATTCGATGAGAGTGCTGCCTCACAGTTGGGGCTGAGATTTGATACTACAATTTTCTGGGCTTGCAAGATGCTTATCACTTAGAACCCAGTTGGAGCAGGTGCAAAGCAAATTTTCTGTTAGGAAGGTGCAGGAGGGACAGAGGAGCCAAAAGAACGCTAACGACCATTTCTTTCAAGGTAAGCTGCTGTCACAGGGCCATGTTTCAAGGTTTAAAAAAAAAAAAATTAACTAGCATCTGCTTTTAATAAAACCATCCCTAAAGCCTCATGGAAAACGTCCATAACACCAAAGTCGGTTCTTGCGCCTCCAGCTGAGACAATATTTCATTTCTCATCATATTTGATATTATACCATCCTTCAACAGGACACAAGGTTTTGAATTCAGGGGGATCCCTGTACTGGATGAGAAAAAGACAGGGCCAGGCTTAACTGCCTACAGTCTCTGTCATTGTCCCTCTGCTTGTTAGTTTGCTAAGTGGCCTCTGGCAGTCTCCTTACCACCCAGTCTTAAAAATCTCAAAACTTTGCTCCATTCCTTTTTTCCTTCCAATCCCTCCATTCGAACGAAGTGGCCACATTCATGAGATGGTAATTCTGTTTCGGTGCCTTCTGTCCTTCTTGGCTGTCGCGTTCTGGCTCCTCTGGTGCTCCTGCCAGGCATTTGGGCACCTCGCTCTTCTCCCCCTTCCATGACCTCTGCATCACACCTCCATCAGGCCTGCACCAGCAGAGAGCTGCCAGGGCTCCCCACTGCCTGTGGCCAAGCGTGAACCCCTCAAAATGACACTCAGAGCCTTTCCCCAACTAACTGCAACCTAGCCTCCCCTCTTCCTCTCTCACACAGATTCCAGAAACATGGACTGAGCATTTGCACTGAGTACCGGAGCAAAGCAGTTAACACATGGTTTGTGCTTTAAAGGAGGAAGATGTATCCAACACATAGAAACAGCGTAAAATAGACTTGTAGGAGGAAGATATATCCAATACGTAGAAACGGCACAAAATGGACTTGCTAATGGAGAGGCACCAATCACCCTGGGAGTATATGAGAAGAGACTGGTTAATTCTCACTAGGGATCAGGAAAAGGGAGTATGTGAGTGGGGCTTTCATCTCTTGTGGTTTTTACTACTTAGAATTCCCTCCTTCCTTCCTCACACGCCTCATCTTACCCTCCTTAGCCAGACAGCAGGAGTAGGAGTGGGACAGGAGAGCAAATTCGAAGCAGAGACTGGGTGAAGCTCAGTAAGTGCAGAGGTTCCGCGGTTCCAGTACTGCTTCCCCATCATGCTCTGAAACTACTCAAATACCTGCCAAATAACAGACGTGCCAGGCACTCCTCAGACAGGTTTTGTTTTAAGATTTTATTTATTTGAGACAGAGATAGTGACTGAGATAGTGAGAGAATGCATGAATGGGAAGGAGAGGGAGAAGCAGACTCTGCATGGAGCAGGGAGCAGGAAATCCAATGAGGGGCTCGATCCCAGGACCCTGAGATCACAACCTGAGCCAAAGGCAGATGCTTAACTGATTGAACTATCCAGGCATCCCTCAGACCGTTTTTCTTTCCACCCTAACTTACCACCATTTCTATGACAATTCTGCTACTTTTTGTTTTGTTTTGTTTTTCATCAAGTAGGCCCCATGCCCAATATAGAGCTGGAACTCCCAACCCTGAGATCAAGAGTCGGCTCGCTCTAGGCACTCAGCCAGTCAGGCGCCCCAAATTCTGCCATTTTTTTTTAAAGCTCACTTCAACATGATTCCTCACTAAAGACTTTCGTAATCACCAACAGAATTCACCTCTCTGGCTTCTCATTCCCACTGTATTCTGGGGGCCTCTATTAACTATTTTTTATATCATTCATATTAAAAAAAGAACTGATGAAAGACCCAATATCTTGGAACTCTTACTGCCAAACCAGGGACGACAACATGAAATGGAGTAAAGACTATATCTTACTAAGGAGGAGAAGGAAAAACTCTGTCTTATAGTAGAATGACAATAAATATGGAAGGAATGACAGAAAATCACTATTTTCACCCGTTAATAATGGATTCAGGCAAGAATCAGCAATGGGTGGTAAAACCATCAGTGACCGTCAGTTGGGGAACAAAATGTTTCCTTATTTTTAAACTCTGTCCCTCTTTATTGTTCTCATTACAGAGGGTAGAAGCGGACATTGACAATGGGGACATCTCGCAAACACTGCCTTAGTCAAGTGATCAGAGCTGACCATAACTTCAACGTACAAATGGACGTGTAAGCCCCGTGATACCCTGTGATTCGTGACGCACAGCACCAAGCACACAGTGCTTCTATGGTAACTGCCCAAAGTGCGTAATGCAGATTAAATGATGATGAAACCCTCAAACGGACCTCTACTGAGGGGGCATTCTCAAAATAACTGCCTGAAACTCTTAAGAACTGGCAATACTGTGAAATAAAGTTGAGGACCCGGTCCCAATTCAAGGAGGCTAAATAGAGGACAAGTGATGCAATGTATGATTCTGGATCGGGTGAAAAACTGCCAGAAAGGACAGGACTATTAGCCTTTAACCAGGAGACTAAGCAGATAAATTTAGGGCTCAGTTTCATTAAAGCACAACAAGGACAAGTCACTTGTTCTAAACTTCAGAGGCCAAGACTCAGATTAAAAATCCAAGTTAAGTTTACCTTACCTGGCATATTTGTTGAAAGAGGCTGCTTCATTTCTTGCTCAGAGGCAATCTCAGCATGGAAACTGTCTAGGTAGGTAATGGTAGTCCTCAAACGTTATCATGAAAACCCACTTTTATTTGCCCCTCTCCCCTCTCATGACTGTCAGGTAATAAAAGTTTTTGGAAATAAGAAATAGTCACTTGGGCCTTATGAGGAGAAGTACGTTGTAGTTGAAGGCTTATAGCCCTTAAATATTTATGTATAAAAGTATACACTATATGTCCCATTCAACCTTTGTAACACAATCTCCTTAGTCAGGAAAGAGCTAAAACTGCTCAAGATTTTCTAAAAATATTTAAGCGGATTAATTTTATTCTTAAGCCTCAGTTACAATGACAATAGCAACTAAATAAATTAATCAGAATGTTCCGTTCCTTAGACATCCTGATAAATTGAGCACTTTCAAAACATAAATCAACAAAGCCAATTTTTCACCAGAGCATGTATTCATTTTCTCATCTATCTTTTCCTTTTGGGTGCTCTTAATTTGATGATTATGAAGCTAGAGTCTAAGTATAGAAAAATTAGGTAGCAGTTTGATACCTATTTAGAGATCAGAAGGGGGATTTCTATCATATAAAGCAAGATTTTTTTTTAAAGATGTTCATCATTGAGTAGAATAAAGAGATGTAATTAGTAAGTCTCCAACTTCTCTTCTCTCAGGATCCCTCCCCAAGCCTCTCTTGACTTTATTCAGCCCCTCGTACACACCATGCTCCCTCTCCCATAGAGCCACTGCACTGACTCTGCCCTGTTCACCCCCCAATGCTTGCTGCCACCATGGCCACTTTGTCCAATTAATCAGTCATCACTTCCTTGGGAAAGACTTCTATGGATTCGCGACATTAGCTAGGTCACTGCCCCCTCATCATTTGTTCCTATACGTCCATACATTTTGCATGCTTGATTCTTACACTACTATCATTTTATATCTATTTATTATTTGTACTCATATTAGACTTGAAACTCTGGGGCTTCTCCCCATATTCTATCTTCTTAGTGCAGGGGAAATAATAGATGATCAAATATTTGATGAATGAATAAAAGGGTAGTGTTGGCCTTCAGCCATATGGATAGTACTGACATCCATTCATTTATTCACAAATAACTACGTGCATACTATTTGCCAGACAGGGTTCTAGAAGCTGAGGCGCTATCAGTGAACAAGAAAGCTTCTGCCTTCAGGAAGCTTCCATTTTAATGGTGGGGACAGAAATACTAAGAGAATTCAAGGTATGTTACATGACAACAAGTTCTAAGGATAAAATGAAACCTCACAGTGGGAGAGAAGGAGGACAAAGTAGAAGAAATGACTTCCTGGACAGGGAAAATCAGATCACTCACAGGCACTTACAAGGACTTTGGCTTTTGTTCTAAGAAGAGAAGCATGCTGATTTTGAGCCGCACGGCAACATAACTCTGGATATGAAATGGATCACTCAAGCCTGTGTGTGGAAAGCAGATGCTATAGGTGCCAGAAAAAAGTAAGAACAATGGCAATACTCCAGGTGGTAAATGACTGTGCTTGGATTGAGTAAAGTGGAGATTATAAGAAAAGCTAGATTCCAGATATATCTTGAAGGTATAGCTGATAAGATCTGTCTACTCTTGTGTTATGTGAAAGAGAATAGTCAAAGACTAATCAAATTATGGCTGGATAAGGAGAAAGTGACAACACAAGAAGGGTCAAGAACTAATGAAAAAGTGATAGAATCAATTAATTGTGGTCTTGGGGTGGGGGGATAAAAAATTTTAGGAGTTGAGCAATTACATTGATTAAGTTAGAAAGACAGAGGCCAATAGCCACATGAAGGGTAGGATGCTTCAAAGTGAGACTGTTACTGGTATTAATAATAAAAACAATAATAAATATATACAATATACAAAAATAATAAAAATTGACTCCATATTCATCAGAATCATCTGAAGGGCTTCTTAAAACACACATTTTTGGATTCAGTAATCTCGGGTCTGAGATTTTTTTCCAGGAGATGCTGATGATGTTGGTCCAGAGATCATACTTTGAGAACCACTGCTCTGAAAGTATTACGGTAAGTGAATTAAGTGTCGGATCAAGATCTTCGAAGAAAAGAAGCTAAAAACTCAGAGAACATCTACAAAAACACACAGAATTATGGCAGCAGTAGTGCTGTAGAGAATGACAGTGAGACAGAAACTAATGTCTTCAAGGAGTAAGAAGCATGAGCTAGGGGTCTGCACAGGACCCCAACAAGTAGCACTAAGCTAGTGGGTTCTAATGGACTGAGCTTCAA
The DNA here is from genome assembly GCF_922984935.1 of Meles meles. NCBI lineage: Eukaryota > Metazoa > Chordata > Mammalia > Carnivora > Mustelidae > Meles > Meles meles. Next base: position 77,535,748 of record NC_060074.1, read on the forward strand.
AAATGAGGATTTTTAAGAGAGGGAAGAAAATGGTCTCAAAATAGCAGTGAGAAGAAAGAAAGATATCAAGACATTGACAAGAGCTCCAGGAACAGTGGTCTGAAATGTAGGACAGAGAAAACAGCCACCACTTGAGGGCTGTAGGGGAAGCTAGAAATTCCTGGGAGAGCTGGGTCTCTCTACCCTGAAGGTAAGGGAGATTTTGCTAATAATGGACTATTCATTCCACCCGACAGAATAAAATAGTGTCTGGAGTTAAGGACAGTGGGGATGGTGTTGGGTTAGAGGGTACAAAGAAAGAGCCTTAGAGGAATGACAATACAACTGTTGAAGGGCTTTAGGGAGTGACACTCTATGAAAGAATGCTTTGCAGCAGTTGAGGTTGGAAAGTAGGGTGTGAGGAGTGGGGTCTTGCCCCAACCACAGGGAGCTCTACAAACTTATCTTATCTCAAGTTAATACCAAAGCTGGGGGAGGAGCAATGTTGTCTGGAACCAGAAGAGCTACAAAGCCCCTGTCCCTCTCAGGAAACCAACCAGTATCTACACCCAAGTCTGCGTGAGGCACAAGGTTATACTCTTCACAAAGGATCTCAGTGCAAATATTCTATATTTGAGAATCACGCGCTCCATTGTCTTCTGCAGACTGACATTTTCAAAGTACAAAATTCAAAATCTCTGTTTTCAGCTCATTCCTTGACACCCAGTTTCCCTCCTGGTGGACCACTGGTATCACTTCAAGAATTCTTCCAGAAATATTCTATGCATATATAAAAATGCATGTGTTCTTTGGCTTTTTACATGAATGGTAGCATTCCTACCCACTATTCTGTATGTTGCTTTTTCCCTTTTACTGTATTTTGGAGAGATTTCATATTACTACGCAGAGCAGTAAGTGAAACTAGTAAGTAGAAAGTGACTTTCACTTTACTTAAAGCTGAGTAGCATTTTTGTATGGATGAACCTCAATTTAAGTAATTTGTCCCATGAGGGGAATGTGGGTGGCTCAGTCAGTTAAGTGTCTGAATTCAGCTTAGGTCATGATCCCAGGGTTCTGGGATTGAGCCACCCTTTGGGCTCCTTGCTCAGCGGGGAGACTGCTTCTCCCTCTCCCTCTGCTTGTGCACACTGTGTGTCAAATACATAAAATTTTTTAAAAATGTAATTAGTCCCCTGGAGATGTATATTTAGGTTGTTTCCAATCTTCCTTTACTGCAATGAATGTCATTTTGCATCTATTTGCATGTAACTGCAGGACAAACTTCTAGAAGTAGAATTACAGGATCAAGGGGGTATGCTCTCTTGAGAGTTTATCCTATTTCCCCAATTACCTGTAGTTGAAATAATTCCGGGTTGTTACCCCCCAAAAGTGGGTGCTAGTGTTAAAATAATTCATCTTAAGTCTTGGCTCTTCCATTTACCAACTGTGTGACTTTGGGTTATTTGTCTAATTTCTTGGTTTTTCAATTTCCTCATCTGTAATATGAGGATAATAAGAGTACTCCCTACCAAAGGCAATTGTGCTGATTAAATCAGCAAATTTAAGTGCTTAACAAGTGCATGGCACACAGTCAGTAATCAATTTATAATTATTACTACCAATTCATACTCCCCCAGGAACAGAGTATCTGTTTTCCTATACCCTTATATACCCAAAATATTTTCAAACTTTTTGACCTTTGACAATGTGAGAGAAGAAATATTGTATCTCATGCTAATTTCAATTTATATTTCTCCTTTTATGAAAGAGGCTGGGAAACTTCGAAATATTTGAGATACCTTTATTTTTCTATGAACTATCAGTTTATAGCATTAACTAATTCTTTCTTCATAAAACCGTAATTTTTTTTGTATTTGTTCTTGTATAATTGCTTTTTAATGACTGTATTATGGAATTGAGGGTGGAATTCTTAGAACCAAAGTTATTCTTAAAATCACCACACTCTTGGAAGGAGAAAAAAAAGAAAATTAACCTTTTAAGTAAGGTTAACTTTATTTAAATAGCCTATTAAAAACTGTATTTAATAACCTATTAAAATATGAAAATTAATTTGTTTGTTATATGAGTTACAAACTCTTTTCTGTATAATTGCCTTTCATTTTTATTTATGCCATTTTCTCTATGATCCTTTTTTTCTGACAGTTTTCATTTTGCACACCTATAGATTTATCATTTTTTATAGTTTCTGGGTTTTATGTCATATTAATAGTTTCCTTTTGCGACCAAAAAAACCCCACTATAGGGGCGTCTGGGGGGCTCAGTGAGTTAAAGCCTCTGCCTTTGGCTCGGGTCATGATCCCAGCATCCTGGGATGGAGCCCCGCATCAGGCTCTCTGCTCAACCGGGAGCCTGCTTCCCTTCCTCTCTCTCTGCCTGCCTCTCTGCCTACTTGTGATATCTGTCTGTCAAATAAATGCATAAAATCTTAAAAAAAAAAAACCACTATATTTCTCTTCTAATAATTTTATGGTCTCTATTTCATGTTTTCATTTAATCACATCTAAAGTTTCTTTTTTAAACAATTTCTTAAGTATTTTATTTACTCAAGAAAGCAAGAGAGACCATGAACCGGGGGAGGGGCAGAGGGAGAGGGGCTCCATCCCAGGACCTCAGGACAATGACCTGAGCCAAACGCATATACTTAATGAACTGAGCCACCCAGGCACCCCCCAAATTTCTTTTAATAGAGAGATAAAATTGGGATTTGACTTCATTCTTTTGCCAGATAACTATCCACCTGTCCCAATATCATTCATTTGGTAATCTTTCTCTTATGTATTTCAAATACCACCTTTAGATATATTAAATTCCTGAGTGTTAGGATTTCTTCTGAACCATTTAGTCTGAAGTCTTCTGATCAATTCATATGTCAGTGCCGTATTTTGAACTTAATGAGAATGCCTCAAGTTTCTTCATGGAGGCTTTCAAATGAGATATTTTTATAATGTTGAGAACGTATCCATCTATTCTTTTTTAATTAAGAGCTGCTTGGTATTCATACACAAGTAGACCAATCTATAATTTTCCTTTTTTGGATTTGCATCATCAGAGGTTGATATCAATTTCATGTGAGCTCTATAAATACAATCTGGGAGTTCTCCTTCCCCCTCGCCCCATGTTCTCCAATAGTTTAAATAGAATCAAAGTTTCCTGTTCCTTTAAGGTATGGTAGAGATCTCTGTGAAAATATCAGAGTCAATGTTTTCCTGTTTTTGTACCAAAAAAAATTGTTTCCTTGGTGGTAATCGGTCTGTTTAGGTTTTCTAAGTCGTCCAGAGTCAGTTTGGCCATTTTTACCTTCCTAGACAACGGATTCATTCACATCACCTTCTCCAAGGAGGCAGCGCAGGTTGCCTGATGAGTTTAGATACTATCTTCTTATGAGTAATAGTAGCAACACTATTTCCCCCTGATAATTAGAACTGACCACCGTTTCCAGCACAGCGACTTCATTATTATTTTTTTTTCCATTTGTTGGTTCAGTCACATGGTTCAAAAATGTAGCCAGGTAATTCTCAATGTCCAATTCACTTGAACCATTGGCATGTTCCCATGTGAAAGTATTCTCCTCATACTAATTCCTCTAAGTCTGAAGAGTTCTGAGTTATAGGGGCAGGAAACAAAAATTTTCTGAGTGGGTCATAGGCAGTTAAGAGGTAACACTTAGATCTTCACTATTTTGTTTGTAGACTCATATATTTTGTTTATGGAACTAAAAACTGCTTTCACAAAATTTTGTCTTCTGGGTAGAATACAATGCAATACAACAGGAAACATGGCAAAATCAGCAAAGCCCATGATTCATCAGCCAATTGCCTCACTTCTTTGATATAATTGAGTCCCTTGATCAAAAGCACTACGGAATGCAAATTCACTGAACAAGGTATTTAGTAGGGTTACAGATGGTAGTGTTGCCAGTAACATGGTGAATGGGAAATTCAAATTCACATCTAAAGTAAACATTCATAGCAATGAGACCTAATTACTAACTTTCCACAATGGAGGAACTCCAATGTAATCAACTTGCCACCAAATGGGTGACCAGTTGCTCTAAGATAGAGAGCCATAGCCAGGTTCAGGGCTGATCTGTTTGCAGACAGAGTACTCATCAATAACAGGAGTCAAATCAGTCTTGCTGAGCAGAAGTACTTGTTGTTAAACCCATATATTCCCCCATCTCTGCATGAAGGCCACTTTGTTTATGTATTCACTGTGCAAGCCCTAGCACTGATTTTTTTTAAAGGTTACATTTTTAAAGGTTACATTTATTTGAGAGAGAGAGAAAGAGAGCACAAGCATGAGTGGGGAGCAGAGAGAGAGGGAGAAGCAGACTTCCTGGTGAGCAAGGAGGCTGATGCGGGCTCCATCCCAGGACCCTGGGAATATGAACTAAGCTGAAGGCAGAAGCTTAACTGACTGAGCCACCCAAACACCCCTCTAGGGTTGTTTTTAAAAGATGCTGACTGACATCTATAGAATGGGGTACCTTGCCTACCTAATTAGGTAGGCAATATTTTGAAATAAATGCTCTTTGATGACCATTTATATAAAACAAATCTCATTCTGTTCTTAGTCTGTGAAAACCAACTTTCTTCCAAATTCCTGACTATTTGGCAAGCTCTTAACCACTGTCCATGCATTAGTATGCATCCATCCCTCTGGCTATCACTCTTTAGTAACTAGGATCAATTGTCTGAAGTTCTGCCCACCACAAGGATTTTCTTTCCCTATCTTATAGTAACACTCAAGTAGGTCTGTAATGCTTTAGTAGCTCATTTCTATTGTATCATGAAGAATCCATTTGTTTCCCTTAGTTTACTGGTCATAGAAAACACCTCATGATGCCACATATGAAGGGGGGCAAAAAAAAGAAAGCAATGCAGCAACAATTGTAGGCCACCAATATATTTTATTTACTAGACCCTTTTCCTCTAGTTCTTTCATCATATTATCTGTACAATACAGCTTTTTATTTAAAATAGCTAGAAGTATTTTATGCTTCCTACAACTGAACACTAATACGGGTATCAAATAGACATCTTAAAGTTGACATATTTAAAACTGAAATTTTTATTTTCCCTACCAAATGGGGTCTATCTACCCACAGTCTTTGCTACTTTATTAAATAACAACTTCTTTCTACCTGCTCCAGTTAGAAACTTTATTCTGAAAATTGGTAACTAAAAATAACTATTGTGCATTTATCCTGACTCTTTAGTAAGTACTATATTTATGGATAACCAAATAGTACCAGTAGAAGAAATATCCCTTTTATGAAAAAATAGCACTGATTTAGAAAGAATGATTAAATAAAAAATTTTCCATGATCTACACTTACTTAAATAATTATTTCAAGCAAAGGTAATAAACATTAAAACCACTACATATTTATTGAGAACTAAATGTTCTCCCTGGTCCCTGAGTACCACTGAGCAATTATCTATTAGTTTCAAATAGCAATATTACAATGGAGGAATGCCTGGGTCGTTCAGTCGGTGAAGTGTCTGACTCTTGGATTCAGCTCAGGTCATGATCTCAGGTGGTGACATCGAGCCCTGCACTGGGCTCTGCACTGGGCAGAGAGTCTGCTTAAGATTCTCCCTCCCTCCCTCCCTCTACCTCTCCAGCCCCTAGCACTCTCTCACTCACAATCTCTCAGGGCAGGGAGGGGGGAGTTACAATGGAGAGATCAAGCTGTCACCTCTCTGCCTCTGGGATCAATCTTAGCCTTGGGGAATCTATCTCATCCACACTAATCATAAGATAGTCAGACACTACATACCACCTGAGATAATGAAATATGAAGCATCCAGTACCACTTATGAAGTATTCTTGCACAGTATGAACCTAAGTAAGCCTTTAGATTAGAAATCCACCTTCTAGGTAATAAAGAGAATAGAAGAAGTTAAATGATACCACCAGGAAGAAATCAGACAGTGGTACAACAGTACTGCTCAAAGAGTGGTGATCAGAATGACAACCTAGCATCACCCAGAAGTTCAGTAGAAAGGCCCATTCCAGGGAGAAGATATTTGCAAACAACATATCAGATAAAGGGCTAGTATCCAAAATCTATAAAGAGCTTAGCAAACTCAACACCCAAAGAACAAATAATCCAATCAAGAAATGGGCAGAAGACATGAACAGACATTTCTGCAAAGAAGACATCCAGACCATCCAAGGCCAATAGACACATGAAAAAGTGCTCCACATCACTTGGCATCAGGGAAATACAAATCAAAACCACAATGAGATATCACCTCACACCAGTCAGAATGGTTAAAATTAACAAGCCAGGAAATGACAGGTGCTGGTGAGGATGCGGAGAAAGGGGAACCCCCCTACACTGTTGGTGGGAATGCAAGCAGGTGCAACCACTCTGGAAAACAGCATGGAGGTTCCTCAAAAAGTTGGAAATAGAACTACCTTACAACCCAGCAATTGCACTACTGGGTATTTACCCTAAAGATACAAATGTAGTGATCCGAAGAGGCACGTGCACCCAACTGTTTATAGCAGCAATGTCCACAATAGCCAAACTATGGAAAGAACCTAGATGTCCATCAACAGATGAATGGATAAAGATGTGGTATATAAATACAATGGAATACTATGCAGCCATCAAAAGAAATGAAATCTTGCCATTTGCGATGATGTGGATGGAACTAGAGGGTATTATGCTTAGCGAAATAAGTCAATCAGAGAAAGACAACTATCATATGATCTCCCTGATATGAAGAAGTGGAGAGGCAAAGCAGGGGATTTGGGGGGTAGGAAAACAAAAAATGAAACAAGATGGGATCGGGAGGGAGACAAACCATTAAGAGACTCTTAATGTCACAAAACAAACTGAGGGTGGCCGGGGGCAGGGGGTGGGGAGAGGGTGGTGGGGTTATGGACATTGGGGAGGGTATGTGCTATGGTGAGTGCTGTGAAGTGTGTAAACCTGGTGATTCACAGACCTGTACCCCTGGGGCCAATAATACATTATATGTTTGTTAAAAAATTAAAAAGTTAAAAAAAAAAAGAAAGACCCATTCCAGACCCACTGAATCAGAATGTTTGGGAATGGGGGACAATATATTTAAATAGGCTAAGTGTTCCTCATGCATACTAAAATATCTACAGGACAACCTCATCTCTTTCATAAATGTCAGAATTTTTAAAATGAGGGGACTATTTTAGTGTTGTAGTTTAAATATGCTTAATTTGATGAAAGACTCTGGAATGGACACTAGTTGGTATAAGTCAGCTATAACAGAAATTTTGGAAAACATAGGGAAAATTTCAGTGTGGACCAGGTATTCAATGTTGATAAGCAACTATTGTTCATTTATTTGGTAATAATAATACTGGTAATAATAATAATTTGGTAATAATGATACTTGGTTATTTGTAAAATGTCTTTTTGTAGAGATGCACACTGGAGTATTTCTGGGAGAAATGTCATGATGTATATAGTTTAAATCAGACTGACAGAATAAAATGTTAAAACATATGGAAAAACGTTAAGAACTATACAATATGGATGATGACAATATAGGTGTCCACTGTAATGTGTTTATATGTTCTATATCATTTGACATTTTCCCTAACAGAATAAAAAAAAAAAAATCTTGCTGTGATCATTGACTTTCTTTCTCTTAATATCCCCCAAATCCACCAAGTCAATAAATCCAAAGTCTCCATCTTCAAAAACAAATCCAAAGTCTAATCACTTTCCACTACCTGTCCTGCTCCCTCTTTAATTTAAATCACTACCTGTTGCCTAGATTATACCAATTTCCACTTAACTGGTTTCCTGCCTCAATTCTTTCCCCTACTCAGAGCGTACTCTCAAATTAACAGCCAGGATATTCACTTTAAAAGTTCTATCATGTCACTCCTTTGCTTAAAACTCCCAAATGGCCCCCATCTTTCTCAAAATAAAAGTAAAAAAACACACACAAAGCTTGTAAGAGCCTTCACACTCTACTCCCAGCTGCCTCTGTAACCTCACTTCCCACCACTTTACTCCCTGCTAACTCTCTGCACATGACTTTCCTGCTCAACCTTTTACACACACTGTTCTGTTTGGACAGTTCCCCCCTCACATATCCATATGGCTCCCTTTCCGATGACTTTCAACTGTCTTCTAAAACTAGACACGGGGCTCATTGGTTTTGAAAAGCAGCCTCAACTGTCTTATCTGAGGCTTGGATTCAGAGTGCCCTTCTCGCCATCAGGGCATATGTGCTTCCTCATCTCATAAGAGAAAGAAAAATGCAAAGAAGTAGCTGGTCAAAGGAATGGCACCAGTGAGTGATGATGAAGCCAAGACCATATTCACCAGTTAAGACTACCAAATGGCTTGGGAAAACTCTCTTCCATAAAAATAACCATAACAATAATAACAGCATTTAAAGACTTTGGAAACCAAGTTAGGAAAGTAAGAAAGAGGACAAAGTTCAATGTTTAAAAAATTTAATTAAATTACTGAAAAACAGTTAAATAAAAAGGAGAGTTTAATTTTTTTCCATGAGAAAACAGACTTGTGAGATCTAGTCATCTTGATGAAACAAGAATATGGAATGCAGAAATGTAGTACACTGTGAAGATTTCCGTAAAATCACTAGCTACGAAGAACTCTGGAAAACACTGAAAAAAATGCAACACAAAGCATCAGGCAGTTATGACTTTGCCCTTCTCTCAATTATGACAAACTGTTTAATATGAAAGCTATACTGAGATACATAAATCCCCTGAACTCCTTGGAAAAAAAAAAAAGAATCTCAATGTGATAATAATCATTTATTCCTAATTTCACAACAGTATAAGCATCCCCCAAATAGATAATTCAAGATTAAAATATAGGCATGATTCAATATTAATATGCAACTGACTCGGTTCTTGGTCCTCCTGTAACCTCTCAATTCATACTCTAGAGTATAGACCTTTTTAGCACGCCAGTTTGCAATGAACCAGCAATGTAAAACAGAATGGCCAACTGTTCCTCTGTTAGTAACAAATGTGCTAATATGTACTAGTTTAAACTTGATCTATCAGTGAGTCAATGAACCATGAAGGGTGGGGGTTAATCAGGGTGTTCTCCAAACAAAGGCTCATGAGAGCAGCGGGGACGCCACTCCCAGACTCACATCTGTGCTGTTTTGAGTGCAGCATGATGGAAATGGCATGGTGTTCATCAAAGTTAAGAGCCCAGAACCTTGTTATAGTATTGGGTATACTCACAACACTTTTATACAAAAAAGCAACCAAATTGTTGCAAAAATAAAACCCAAACACAGGACATAAAGACCTGAATTAACCACAATTCTCAGGACCTATTAATATTAAACTATGCCCAGTTAATATGTAACAGTTATGGTAAAGCCTTTCACACACAAGATATGACAACTTCCCAGCAAAGGGCAGAAACAGAGATATTTTATATCAGGAGATTTATATTAAAATTCATTGGGGCACCTGGGTGGCTCAGTGGGTTAAAGCCTCTGCCTTCAGCTCAGGTCGTGATCCCAGGGTCCTGGGATGGAGCCTCGCATCGGGCTCTCTGCTCGGCAGGAAGCCTGTTTCCCCCTCTCTCTCTGCCCGCCTCTCTGCCTACTTGTGATCTCTGTCAAATAAATAAAATCTTAAAAAAAAAAAAATTCACTGATTTCACTTCACTGTCAGCAAAAGTTAATTGATGCACACATCTTTACACACACATGAAAATAATTACAGTCTTACAGCCTATTTAAATAAACCCAGTAACTTCGCAACTCACATAACTTCTAAATTCACTGATGTGAACATCTCTAACAGCTAAGATAGGCTCAACGACAATTAGTAGAAAGAATCACCTATTGCCAGAAATAGTCCCCTCAGTATTTCCGTATTTTAATGGTGAAGTGGTCAAGTCTACAGATAGAGTAGGAATGAACAGAAAAAAGAGCTACAACAGGGAAACGAAATTTCAAGCAATTAAATTACTCATTTACTTTTATTCAATTATTATTATCCTTATTTTACCCAATTAAAAATCCAAAGAGGTGCAGGGCAAGATGGAGATACAGGAACATCCTGAACTCACTGCCTCCTTGGACTCATTAAGTCTACAGCAAGTTATAGACCGATTCTCCCCTGCAGAAGAACTAAGAGCTATCTGAACAGCCTCTACACCGTAAGAAAATGATAGGAAAGATGATGACACACTGACAAAAAGAACTCCCATCCCTGACCCGGAACTGGAGGGAAAGGGACAGGATTCAGAGCAGGGCCCTCTGCTCTGGCACACCGGAAAAAAAAGCTCTGGCTTTACAAAGCAACTAGTATATAAAAGATCCAGCCCTAGAAACCTGCCAAATGTCAAGAAAGCTATGGAAACTCACTCTGGGTTGGAGGGGCTGGGGAGCACCATGGTTTCTAGTCCTCCTTGCCTTGATAGCACAGACGGGAGCAGGGCTCTGAGCACACTAGCTGGTGGGCTGCCTCAGCAGGCACTGGGCCCCTGGCCCACACCAGCCCCAGATGCCCTGCGGCACAAACCAAAAAAGCCACTGTTCAAGATAACAACTAGAATATCAAGGAACTAGCCCTAGAACCCTGCCATATTATGCGGGAGCTGCTGGAGCTTTCTGGGCCAAAGGAGCAGGTATGCACCACGGTTTGCATTCCCTCTTAACCTTGGTAATATGGATGGGAACAGGGTTTGAGTGCCTGAGCCAGCTTAGCACCTAACTGAGACCTGGGATCCTAGTCCATCCCAGCCGCAGCCATTCCACCAAGGCAGCCCCAGGGTGCTATCCACTGGGACACCCCTGGTCAGCACCCACTATAGCTCCAGCCATCACACAAAGGTGACACAGATACAAAGCACTGAGAACAGTCCAGGCTCACACCACTTTGGCTTCAGGCAGCGTGCTAGAGTACCCCCCTGGCACAGAGCATTCAAGGACATCCTAGCTGACACCTGCTTCAACTCCAGCTGCCCAGCTAGGATGCCCCCTGCAGAGAGCACCCTAGGAAACTCCAGCTTGTGCCCACCTCATTTCCAGCTGCCCTGCCAGGGCACCCCCTGTGCAGAGCACCCCAGGTCACCCTAGCTTGCATCCACTTCAGCTTGAGTTGTCCTGTGAGGGTACCCTCACTGTGGAGAGCCCCAGAACCACCTCAGTCCATGTCCACTTTAGCTACCACTGTCCTGCCAGGGTTCCCCTTGAGCAGAATACATGGGATGCCCCCCACCCTGCCCCATGCTCCACACCTTGGCTCCAGCCACCTCACCGGGGTACCCTGAGCATAGAGACTCTTAGAACACCTTTATACCCACTTCAGCTTCAGCTGTCTGGGAAAAGTACCTTCTGCACATAGAGCCCTGAGACTCCCAGCTTGCACCTACTTCCACTTCAGCTGTCTTTCCGGGGCACCCCCTATGTGGAGAGACCAGGCCCCACACCATCTCATGCCAGCTGTCCTACTAGGGTGCCCTCTGTGTAGACCCATAGAACCCTCTCCCACAGTATGCATACACTTCACCTTTAGCCGTCCAGCCAGATCACCAATTGCAAGAGAGCCTCAGGACACACACACACACACACACACACACACACACACACACACACACCCCGCCCTACCCCCCAGCTTCCACATCACTCAGCTTTAGCTGTCCTGCCAGAGTGACCACTATTCAGAGAGCCTCAGGACCACCCTGGCCTATATCCACTTCTGCTCTGGCCAATAAATCAAAGTCCAGGACCACATGGATCCACAAGTGAATTCTACCAAACATTTAAAGAATTATACCTATTCTCGAGGTAATGATCACTGAGCTTCAGTGGCTCAGTCGTTAAGGGTCTGCCTTCAGCTCAGGTCATGATCCCAGGGTCCCGGGATTGAGCCCCATATCGGGCCCCCTGCTCAGCGGAGAGCCTGCTTCTCCCTCTCCCTCTGCTTGTGTTCCCTCTCTATTCAAAAAAAAAAAAAAAAAAAAAAAAAGAAAGAAAAAGAAAAAGAAAAGAAAAGAGAGAGAAAGAAAAAGGCAAAGAGGAGGAAGAAAAGTTTCCAAATACTTTCTATGAGGTCAGCATTACGCAGATACCAAAACCAGGTGGATATCACAAAAAAAAAAAAAAAGGAAAACCATAGGCCAATATCCCTTATGAACACAGATTAAAAATCCTCAATGAAATATTAGAAATCTGCATTCAACAATACATTAAAAAAGGGACATTCACCATGAGCAAGTCAGATTTATTCCAGGGAGGCAAGGATAGTTTAGCGTTTGTAAATCAATCAACATGATATAACATATTAACAAAATGAAGGATAAAAAAATCAAATGGTTATTTCCATAAATGCAGAAAAAGCATTTGACAAAATCTACCATCTTTTTATGATAAAAAACTGCCAACTCAGTGGGTTTATAGAGAACATACTTTAACATAATAAAGGCCATGAATGAAAAAACCCCAGCTAATATCATACTTTGTGGTAAAAACAGAGCTTTCCCTCTAAGATCAGATATAAGACAAGAAAGTCTGTTCTTGCCACTTTTATTCAACAAAGTACTCAAATCCTAGCCACAGTTATCAGACAAGAAATAAAAGGCAACCATATTGATAAGAAATTAAACTGTCACTATTCTTATATGACAAGATACTATACATAGGTAATTCCAAAGGCTTCAAAAGTAATAAATGTATTAAAAAAGTAATAAATGTATTCAGAAAGTTGCAAGATAAAAAATTAATACCCAATTTACCCTAAAGACACAAACGTAGTAATCCGAAGGGGCACGTGCGCCCGAATGTTTATAGCAGCAATGTCTACAATAGCCAAACTATGGAAAGAACCTAGATGTCCATCAACAGATGAATGGATAAAGAAGATGTGGTATAGATACACAATGGAATACTATGCAGCCATCAAAAGAAATGAAATCTTGCCATTTGTGACGACGCGGATGGAACCAGAGGGTATCATGCTTAGTGAAATAAGTCAATCAGAGAAAGACAACTATCATACGATCTCCCTGATATGAGGACATGGAGATGCGACATGGGGGGTTAAGGGGATAGGAGAAGAATAAATGAAACCAGATGGGATTGGGAGGGAGACAAACCATAAGTGACTCTTAATTTCACAACACAAACTGAGGGTTGCTGGGGGGAGGGGGGTTATGGACATTGGGGAGGGTATGTGCTATGGTGAGTGCTGTGAAGTGTGTAAACCTGGCAATTCACAGACCTGTACCCCTGGGGATAAAAATACATTATATGTTTATAAAAAAATAATAAATAAAAAATAAAAAAGTTAATACCCAGCAATCAACTGCATTTCTCTATACTAATGCTAAAGTAGCAGAAAGAAAAATTCAGAAACAATTCCATTTATAATTGCACTAAAAAGAATAAGATACCTCAAAATAAACTTAACCAAAGAGATGAAAGATCTGTATTCTGAAAACAATAGAAGAGTGATGAAACAAAGTGAAGACAACACAAACAAATGGAACAATATTCTATGCTCATAAATTTGAAGAATATCATTAAAATGTCCATACTACCCAAGCCATCTACAGATTCAATGCAATCCCAATCAAAATACCAACAGCATTTTTCACAGAACTAAAATACTACAATTTATATGAAACCTAAAATTGCCAAAGCAATTTGGAAAATGAACAAAGCTGGACATATTACACCACCAAATTTCAAGATACACTACAAAGCTGTAGTAATCAAAATAGTATGGTACTGACACAAAATAGAGATCAATAGAACAGGATAGAGAGTCCAGAAATATACCCATGATTATATGATCAATTAGTTTATGACAAAAATGGCAAGAACATACAATGGAGAAAAGACCATATCTTCAATAAACAGTTCCAGGAAACTGAACAGCTACATACTGAAGAATGAAACTAAACTACTTTTTCACACTATACACAAGAATAAACTCACAATGAATTGAAGATCAGAAACCAGGAAACTCTTAGACAAAAATATAGGACAATAATTTCTTTGAAACAGGCTACACCAACATTTTTCTGGATAGATCTCCTCAGGTAAGAAAAAAAAGCAAAAATAAGCTATTGGGACTACACCAAAATATAAAGCTTTTTCACATTGAAGGCAACTGTGAACAAAATGAAATGTCAATCTAGTGAAGGGAAAAAAGATATTTACAAATGCTATTTTGATAAGGGGTTAAAAATCCAAAATATATAAAGAACTTATACAACTCAATACAAAAAAAAAAAAAAAAGATCCGGTTAAAAAATGTGCAGAGGACCTAAATAGATATTTTTCCAAAGATGACATACAGATGACCAAGAGACATGTGAAAAGATGGTCAACATTACTAATCACTAAGTACATGCAAATCAAAACCACAAGAGATAGATATCACCTAACACATATCAGAATGGCCAGAATCAAAAAGAGAAGAATGCGGTTGCAGAGAAAGAGGAACCCTCATGCACTGTTGGTAGGAACATAAATTGGTGCAGCAACTGTGAAAAAAGTATGGAGATCCTTAAGAAATTAGAAACATCGCCAAAGGCAAGGGAACCAAGGGCAAAAATGAACTATTGGGACTTCATCAAGATAAAAAACTTTTGCACAGCATAGGAAACAGTCAACAAAACCAAAGACAAACAACAGAATGGGAGAAGATATTTGCAAATGATATATCAGATAAAGGCTGACATCTAAAATCTATAAAGAACTTATCAAACTCAACACCCAAAGAACAAGTAATCCAATCAAAGAATGGGCAGAAGACATGAACAAACATTTCTCCAAAGAAGACATCCAAATGACCAACAAACAAATGAAAAAGTGCTCAACATCATTCGGCATCAGGGAAATACAAATCAAACCACAGCGAGGTACCACCTCACATCAGTCAGAATGGCTAAAATTGACAAATCAGGAAATGACAGATGCTGGCAAGGATGTGGAGAAAGGGGAACCCTCCTCCACTGTTGGTGGGAATGCAAGCTGGTGCAACCACTCTGGAAAACAGTATGGAGTTTCCTCAAAAAGTTGAAAATAGGGGGCGCCTGGGTGGCTCAGTGGGTTAAAGCCTCTGCCTTCAGCTCAGGTCATGATCTTAGGATCCTGGGATCGAGCCCCACATCAGGCTCTCTGCTCAGCAGGGAGCCTGCCTCCCCCTCTCTCTGCCTACTTGTGATTTCTGTCTGTCAAATAAATAAATAAATAAAATCTTAAAAAAAGAAAAGTTGAAAATAGAACTACCCTATGACCTAGCAATTGCACTATTGGCTATTTACTCTAAAGATACAAATGTAGTGATCCAAAGGGGCACGTTCACCCCAGTGTTTATAGCAGCAACGTCCACAACAGCCAAACCATGGAAAGAGCTTAGATGTCCATCAACAGACGAATGGATAAAGAAGATGTGGTACATATATACAATGGAATTATTATGCAGTCATTGAAAAACCTGAAATCTTGCCATTTGCAAGGAGGTGGACAGAACTATAGGGCATTATACTAAGCGAAATAAGTCAATCAGAGAAAGACAATTATCATATGGTCTCACTGATATGAGGAATTTGATAAACAAGACAGAGGATCATAAGGGAAGGGAGAGAAAAATGAAACAAGACAAAACCAGAGAGGGAGACAAACCATAAGAGATTCTTAATCTCAGGAAACATAGTGAGGTTCCTGGAGGGAAGGGGGTTAAGGGGAGGAGGTGGCTGGGTGATGGACAGTCGGGAGGGTATGTGCTATGGTGAGCACGGGGAATTGTGTAAGACTGATGATTCTCAGACTTGTACCCCTGAAACAAATAACACATTAGATGTTGATAAATAAAAATTAAAAGTTTTAAAAAAGAAATTAAAAATAGAAATACAATATCCAGTAATTCCACTACTGGATATTTACCCAAAGAAAACAAAAACACTAATTCAAAAACATAGATGCACCCATGTGTTTCCTGCACCATTATTTACAACAGTCAAGATATGAAAGCAATCCAAGCATCCTTCAGTATGAATAAAGAAGTCGATGCATAGGCCACGCACATGAATATTACTCATCCACACAAAAGGAAGAAATCTTGTCATCTGTAACAACATGGATGGACACAGAGGGTATTATGCTAAGTGAAATAAAACAGAGAAAGACAAATACCATATGATTTCACTTACATGTGGAATCTAAAAAAAACAAATGAACAAACAAAAAACAGAAAACAGACTCATAAATACAGAGAACACATTGATGGTTTTCTGCAGCAGGTGGGCAAAATGGGTGAAGGAGAGTGGGAGATACCAGCTTCTAGTCATGGAATGAGTAAGTGATGGGAATAAAAGTCAATCATATTTAAGGAATACTACCAGGTAACAATATAGGGAATATATTCAATAGTATTTTAATAGGAAATACAGGCAATAGTATTTTAATAGCAATCCATGATAGATGCTAGCTACACATGTAGTGACCAAAGTGTATCATACCAACTTGTGGAATCACTATGTTGCACACCTGAAATTAACGTACCATTGTGTGTCAAATACATTTCAATTAAAAAAAAAATCCAAACTGAAAAATACATGTTACTCACTTTAAAATTTTTCTTTTTTCCTGCTCTGTTTAGAAGTCAACCATAGAATTAGTTAAAATAAATAGCATTTAAATATGATTAACTTTACAAAAATCCAATTTGATAAAATAACTATATGCACTCTTCATTAAGTTATGAAAATGTTAGGGAAAAACTACATGAACCCATTTTTTTAATTCAATGATTTTATCAGTTAGAAAGTTTTTTCAGTGTATCCTCTCTGGATTACCTATAAGTTAGTCGATGTGCCTTTGAGAGAGTTTTTAATTATCTGCAGGACTTTAAAAAAATCATTAGTATTCCAAGAACATATGTTTCTGTAAAAAGATTCTCGAGAAAGTTCATGTACTAAAATATGTGTTGTCCAAGAAAAACCTGAGCTGAACAGTAAAGTGGTAAAAACAGATTTTTTTTTTAAAATTTTCATTTTATTTATTTTTTTCAGTGTAACAGTATTCATTCTTTTTGCACAACACCCAGTGCTCCATGCAAAACGTGCCCTCCCCATTACCCACCACCTGTTCCCCCAACCTCCCACCCCTGACCCTTCAAAACCCTCAGGTTGCCCCAACCTCCCACCCCTGAAACAAGATGGGATTGGGAGGGAGACAAACCATAAATGACTCTTAATCTCACAAAACAAACTGGGGGTTGCTGGGGGGAGGTGGGATTGGGAGAGGGGGAGCGGGCTATGGACATTGGGGAGGGGAGGCGAACCATAAGAGACTATGTACTCTGAAAAACAACCTGAGGGTAAAAACAGATTTTATTCAAAACTGTTCCAACAGAGGAGAGAGACCTCCATATATTCAGAATGAAAAACCAGAAACTCACAGCCAAGGAGCAGGGTGGGGTCAGTGGACACAAAGTTACTAAGAGGAAACAGTGGAAGTGAAGGGGATTCTGACTCAACCCACTTCACAGAATTCTTGCTGAAGATACACCCAGGAATCAGGTATCAGATGGAGAACCAGGAATCTGACCAGATATTAAGGGTCATCAGGTGTGGGCTGAGGGGGCGTCCAATTAAACAGACTTAGCAGGGTTCTTGCTAAAAATGTATTTTTACAACAAGAGTGCAGATGCACCTAGGGAAATTTCAGGAGCCTGAAATTTACATAAAATTAACCTTGTATTCTACATGATAATAATGTGTGTTTCCAAAAGCCTAACAATTCACTATAAGAAAATGGAGGGGGAAAAATCTAAGGGATGCTCTCCATCAAAACAATACTGATTTAGGACATTCTGGGAGATTATGGCACCTGACTGAAGCAAATTTTGCTACACAAGCTCTAGTCCAAGATGTCAACTCTTCCTAGTTTTATCTATAAATGTAATGTGCTCTCTTTAAAATACCAAATTTTATTTAGATTTTATTTTCCAAATCTAGACAAGCTCATACTAATGCAGTTATCTGAAAATTAACCTGCAAAAATGGGAGAAACACTGGGGAAGGTGGGGTAGGCAGGTCTATGAGAAGAACTAGTCCTATCAAATAATGAAACATACGGCAAAATCTCTTTCAAATAAGCACTGGTACATGAATAGACAGACCCAGTGGGATAGGAAAAAAAAACAAACCATAAATAACCCACATACATACAGAAATTTGGTATATGATAAAAGTGGTATCTCAAAACTCTGGAACAAAGACTTTTTAGTAAGTAGTGTTAGGACAATTGTGGGATTATTTGGGAGAAAAAGTAAGGTCCATACCTTATACGACATACAAAATAAACCCCAAATAAATTAGAGATCTAAAATTAAACTTCACAAGTACTAGAAGAAAACATGAATGATGTTCTCTGTAACCTGATATAAAGAAAGGCTATCCACGAGGACTCAAATACAAGATGTAATAAAAACAGTGACAAATTTGACAACATAAAAATTTTAAAACAAAAACTTTGAATCAAAAGTCACTATAAGAAAAGTTAAGGAAAGGGGTGCCTGGGTGGCTCAGTTGGTTAAGCGGCTGCCTTCGGCTCAAGGCATGATCCCAGGTTCCTGGGATGGAGCTCCACACTGGGCTCCTTGCTCAGCAGGGAGCCTGGTTCTCCCTCTCCCCCTCCCCCTGCTTTGTTCCCTCTTTTACTGTCTCTCTCTGTCAAAAAAATAAATAAAATATTTTAAAAATTTTTTTAAAAGTTAAGGAACAAATTATGTATTAGGAGAAAAATATTTGCAATATATATCACAGAAAATATATATAATTTATATATATTATACGTAAACAACTTTTAAAAATTAAGGAGCAAAAACACCAAAAGTATTAAAGAAAAACAGGCAAATGATATGAAGATAATTCACAAGATATTTAAAATCGCCCTTAGACATATGAAAAGATGTTTAACTTTATTCCTAACTTTCAAAAATGCAAATTCAAACTATATTAACACATTATTTCTCACCAATACCACTGGAAATTTTCTAAAGCATGGAAGCACAACATGTTGGTAAGGAAAGCCACTTTCATACACTGCTGATAAACATGAAAAATGGTAAAAATTCTATGGTAGGGAACCTGCCAATATCTAGTAAAACACACATGCATCTACCCTTTAACCCAGAAGTCTACTTCTATTGTTGGGTCCCCAATATTGGGTTCCCCAATAATGGGTCCGTGATTAACGGAGTGAGACCAATACAAAGCAAAAGTCAAGCAAAGCTTTATTTCGCACCAAGCATCAAGAATCAAACCGACCGTCAAACAGACCAGTCGGGGCCGCCCCTTACAGAGAGGACGACCCCTCTCAGTTTCACAGACTAGCTTTTACAGAGCAAAGGCCATGTGGTTGGGCCTGGCCACTCACAGGTGGCCAATGAAGTTGTAACACAGAGAAAGCTGCACAGTCATGCTAGGTGACCAATTGAATTACAATCTACCATAGTAGACATTTGAACCAACCTATCACCTGGATTAGAATTGGCGCCCAAAGGGCAGGGCCCATACTCCTTGGTAGCTAGGAGATAGTATGCAGCCCCACTGATTGAATACCTCCACCTGGCCTGACCCGCCCTTGTACTTGGACTTTGTTACATGGGACTGGTTTCCGGGACTTGTTTTTAAGTTAGTTCCCCAGGGGTGGGGGTGGGGGGGCAGAGTCAATTTAAGTTTTTCAACAAAATGGCAGTTCAACCAGGGTGGGGCTGATCTGGCTAAATAGACCTTACACTATAAAGTTACTTTCAAGATACAATATGTACAAAATTACTTCTTGCAGATTTTGTGACTGTAGATATTAGCAACAATCAAAATGCCCAAACATGAGCAAGTAATGAGTAAAGTATGGTACAGACCACACAATAGAGTTTTATACAGTTATAAAAACAAAAAGCCCCAACAAAGCAAGAAAAAAAAAAAGAGCTATGAAGTGATTTTCAGTATATGCAGTTAGGTGAAAAAGGCAAAATACAGAAGACCTTATATTTTATGTTACTTTTTATTTAAGAAAGGAATTTTAGGGGTGCCTGGGTGGCTCAGTGGGTTAAAGCCTCTGCCTTCGGCTCAGGTCATGATCCCAGGGTCCTGGGATCGAGCCCGGCATCGGGCTCTCTGCTCAGCAGGGAGCCTGCTTCCCTTCCTCTCTCCCTCTGCCTGCCTCTCTGCCTACTTGTGGTCTTTGTCTGTCAAATAAATAAATTAAAAAAAATAAAATATTTAAAAAAAAAAAGAAAGGAATTTTAAAAATCCATAGTTCTGATAATTTTGCCAAAAGAACTGTAAGATAAACCAGAAACTAACAGAAATGATATCTATAAGAGGGATGAGGTGAAAAGGATACTGAAGGAGTTTTTTCTTTTGGAAACATGTTTATATTCTACACATCCAAAAAATCTAATTAGATCAATGAAGATGGAGGGGGGAAAAAAGCAAACTAAAAACTGAATACAGAGTCAAATGAATAACAACTATTAGGAAGGGGAAAAAATACCTATTTTTTTGGTGTAAGGGGCCAAGAGAGACAAAAACAAAAACAAAAAAACTGCCAACAAATCTTGAACTCATTTTGGTAGAATCATTTTTCATAATGGTATGGTTGCAGCTATTCTGAAAATCTTTTGTGACTACTGTATGATTGCACACGTGGAACAATGTATTGCAGTTGGGAGTCAGAGTTCTTCCTATGGAAGGACGGAGATACCAGTTGGGAAAGGAGACAAAAATGAAAGAAGACAACAGGATCGTATTAGAACTACAGTTATCTATATAAAGTCCTGTTTCTAGTCAGTATTTCCTAGCTCTACTCCTACAAAGTAGGAGGAAGTTATGACATCTTAAGAGCAATGGGCATACCCCACAGCCAGATTTCCATTCCCCAGTACCACTCCCCCAACAAAAGGAACCACAACTCCTTACAGAAAGAGCTGATCCCAGGGCTGGGGCAGTCAGGACCCGATAGAATCCTGGAATATCCTGTTGTGCCAAAAGATGAAGAAATCTTCCCAAATTAATGGAAACAGATTGAAAGAATACAGGAGCCCTCTTTAAAGGGTTCCTTAAAAGGTCTTCTTTTCTGTGCCTCGGAGGAAATTCCATTTGCATAAAAGAGAACTGCTTACCTCTCTGGCTAAACCTAGCTCCTTCATTTAGTTCAAGGCATTTGTATGTACCAATGCAAGAAATCAGGGTCCTCTCTCTCTTGATTCAGCTGATTTCATGACAGAAACATTTTTTTTTCTCCTGAGTCTGACATCTAAAATTGCCAGATCAATTTCAGTCATTACTGTTTCTGGCTATCCTAGTCAACGACAGGAAAATCTAAGCAGTTGCCTAACATTAATATGAGCTTACGGTTTTAACTAAAAGTCAAATATTGAATGACATTTTAGAACCAAGCAGCACTTAAACATACAGAGCACAGATTACATATGTATTAACTGTAAATAACTACGTTGTTGGCATCTATCTTTTCTTGAGTTTTTATATATTTGATCCCTAATTAGATATGCAGCCAGGGAAGGGCTTACAAGGATAACAGGACCCGACCAATATACCAAAAATAGTAGCTAATATAGCTCACCAGGTTAATATTACATTTACTTTGAAGCAACATGACTGACTATGGAATATGCCTTCTAACCTTTACAGCATCGTGATACTCTTGTGGGCTAAGAACTGGGGCTGGGGAGCCAAACTGCCCATGTTTGTATCCAAATTTAACAATTTTACAGTTATATGACCTTGGGCAAACTCTCCACCTTTCTGTCTTGTTTTCCCCATCTCAAAAATGGTAATGATAACAGTCCCTGTCACAAGGACACTGTGGAAATTAACATTAGTTGGTATATGTGAAATATGATGATGCTAATAATGATGAATTCTATTAGTATTTTAGTATATATTCTATAGGGAATAGTATATATTCTATAGGGAACTCACAGTCCCTCTCACCCACCCCACTGAGAAGATGATGCTTAAACTTACTTTTGAAGGACTAAAAGATTTGGGAATGTAAATTCTAGAAAAGCTCAACAAAAACTTGGCAAGCTATGTGGTAAGAACAGTTACCCTTTACTGAGTGCCCACTGTTTGGCACACACCATACATTTAAGTATTGCACTAACCTAGCTAGGTTGGCATTAGATTTTACAGCTAGGAAGTCAAAGGCTCAGTGAAGTTATGAAGTAAAATACACAGCTAAGTAAGTGGCTAGGAACCAAACCTTGACTACCCAAATAAAAATCCCATTGGTCAATAAAAATCCCAATGACTCATTCATAAACCCAGCAATGACAGACTCTCCATTCACTGAACTTAAAAGAGGACAAAAAGAAGAGCCAGTCACGCTGCCATCTTAGAGTGATCATCCCTTCCACCCAGCTGTTCTATCAGGACTGCGTTGTCACCCTATTCCTGACAGACTGACGAGTATCCATGGTAAGCAGTTTAAGTTTCAAAACTTGTGGAGTTTGAACTCGTAAGTCTTTATGCAGAGCAGAATGGAAATATTTTTGATATCATGGACACTTTTGAATGAAGAACAGCACTTCCTGGAAGAAAATCCCTAATAAGAGCTGGGCATGTATCCTGTCAGATTGTTTTCAACCTTCTAGTCTTGCTGCTCCAAACTTGGGGAATGGGAAACCCCCTTACCTTAGATTGCACAGGGGCCTCTCCTTTGCTAAGATGGAAGTTTCAGTATTACCTGGCTTTCCCAGCGGAGCAATTTCATCAGATTCTCATCTTCCAGAAGTTATTCAACCTACATGGCCCATGATGTCATCCCTCCCGGTACTACCATAGACTTTTTTTTTTTTAAAGATTTTATTTATTTATTTGACAGAGAGAGATCACAAGCAGGCAGAGAGGCAGGCAGAAGCAGGCGCCCCGCCGAGCAAAAAGCCCGACGTGGGGCTCGAGCCCAGGACCCCGAGACCACGACCCAAGCCAAAGGCAGAGGCTTTAACCCACTGAGCCACCCAGGTGCTCCTTACCACAGACTTTTAAAATACACATTCTTTTTTTTTTTTTTTAAGATTTTTATTTATTTATTTGTCAGAGAGAGAGAGATATCACAAGCAGGCAGAGGTGGAGAGAGAAGCAGGCTCCCTGCTGAGCAGAGAGCCGGATGCGGGACTCGATCCCAGGACTCTGAGATCATGACCTGAGCCGAAGGCAGCAGCTGAACCCACTGAGCCACCCAGGCGTCCCTAAAATACACATTCTTGACAATAGTATATTTAGTTCCAAATACACGCCACAGTCCGTTACACTTTGCCTTTTAAGAAACCAAGACTACTCTTTTAAACCAATATATTCAGATTTTAAATCTTTCTTTGGGGAGGCAGTGGGAGTATAGTGAAAAACTGGTGGATTTCTGACTTAGAACAGCATGGGTTTGAATGTTATTCCACCCCTTTAAAACTGTGTGACCCAGTGCAAGACAATTAATCCTTTGGAGTTGTTTCCCTAGCTATCTGCAGGGATTTAAAAAGTCTTGACCATGATCAGTGTGTTGCGGATCAAGATGAAATGAGTTGCCTTATGTTAAAAGCATCTGGGACAATGCCTAACACATACCAGAGAAGCAATATATTCCGCTCACTTCACCAACATTTACTGAGTTAGGCAAACATTTGTAACATAACAAACATTTATGGAGTACTTACAATCTGGGAATCCCAATTCCACATGCTTAAAAAATCTGTGCTCAGAAGAGCTTACAGTCTAATAAGGTATCACCTACATATGCCAAGAATTAGAATGGAAGCAACGACTCGTTCTATCAGAGGTATGAGAAGTGCTACCAAACCAGAGACAAGTGCCTGATTTTGCTATGTGGCTCAGCTTTGCAAGGGCTTTGCTGGCTACACCACTTGAGTGCAAATGGGACTTCACTGGGCAAACAGAAGATGAGAGAAACAGATAAGTAATCTTTGCCACTTACGTAGCAGCAAGCGGGAAGGCACTGTGGTACAAGAGAACTTGGCCTGACATTGGATGTCACAGAGAGCCCAGGAAGGCAAGCACACCAACAGGCTTCACTTGTTTGTGCCCACCTCTTCTCTTTTTATTAGAAACCAACTACGGGTGTCTAACTAGTAGAAACAGAAGAGCACACTTTTTCAAATTTCACACGTTTCCATTTAAAGTAATTTTTCCCGGGATTGGGAGAGGGGGAGCGGGCTATGGACATTGGGGAGGGGAGGCGAACCATAAGAGACTATGGACTCTGAAAAACAACCTGAGGGTTTTGAAGGGTCAGGGGTGGGAGGTTGGGGCAACCTGAGGGTTTTGAAGGGTCAAGGGTGGGAGGTTGGGGGAACAGGTGGTGGGTAATGGGGAGGGCACGTTTTGCATGGAGCACTGGGTGTTGTGCAAAAAGAATGAATACTGTTACGCTGAAAAAATAAATAAAATGGAAAAAAAAATAATAAAGTAATTTTTCAAAGAAAAAAACAGAAAATAGGTGTTTCTCTTTAATGACAATAAGGGCAAAAAAAAAATGGTTGATTTGAAAATACCATCATCACGTTTCAGCATGTAGCCATCGCAAATATCCACCCACCTACCTCAGACAGCAACAAACATATTCATACAAGATTACAATTCCTGGAGTTACACATAATATCGATATAAATAACACACAATTCCATTAGCATTAATGGTAGTCTAATGAATGCCAGGGGGCTTGATAATAATTTGTCATTTAATATGAAATATTATGTATTTCCTACTTACGCATACTGTGAGGATGCTGCTTTATTACTTCTTTACCTCATTTCTTTCCAATGAAAAAGTTGTTAAGTGACAATTCATTATACTCTCATCTAAGTACTGATGCAACTTTTAATCTCTCATGTTAGGCTTACAGCATTTGTGATTCACTTATGAAACTCTAAATATAAAGCCTAGAAATCAGACACAAACCATTATTTTTATATATGTTTTTAAATTCCATTAATTAAAAAAAAAAAGAACTGCTATCTTTTTCACAGGTGCATGCCAAATCCATTTCAAGGCATCTGAGAAACCACAATAATGGTGACCATCATGAGGAGGAATTCTTTTTTAGGACTAAGAAGTGCATTATAATGTCACTGCTTACCCTAACTGTTGGGGGCAAGCATTAGAACTCCAATCTAGATACCTGATTCATAATGCTTGGTGGGGGGGTGGGGAATACCATACAGTGAGAATCTTCAAACAAGACGATATAGCCCATTCCTTTTAAGAAAAGGATTTAGGGTGCCTGGGTGGCTCATTTGGTTAGGGTAACTATCTTCAGCTCAGATAATGATCCTGGGGTCCCAGGATCAAGTCCTGCATTGGGCTCCCTGCTCAGCAGGGAGTCTGCTTCTCCCTCTGATCCTTCCCCCTTCTCATGTTCTCTCCCTCTCTCAAAGAAATAAATAAAAAATTTTTGTTTTTATGTTTTTTAAAAAATTATTTATTTGACAGTGAGAGATCACAAGCAGGCAGAGGGGCAGGCAGAGAGAGAGGGGCAAGCAGGCTCCCCACTGAGCAAAGAGCCCGACGTGGGGCTCAATCCCAGGATCTCCACCCAAGCCGAAGGCAGAGGCTTTAACCCACTGAGCTACCCAGGTGCCCCATAAACAAAATCTTAAAAATAAAAAAAAAGAAAGGATTTAATGTCTTTTTTTTTTTTTTCCAGGACAGCATCTAAATTGTACCATAAATAAAATACACTTAAGAACTGTGGACTCTAGGGGTGCCTGGGTGGCTCAGTGGGTTAAGCCTCTGCTTTTGGCTCAGGTCATGATCCCAGGGTCCTGGGATCAAGCCTCGCATCGGGCTCTCTGCTCAGTGGGGAGCCTGCTTCCCTTCCTCTCTCTCTGTCTGCCTCTCTGCCTGCTTGTGATCTCTGTCTGTCAAATAAAATCTTAAAAAAAAAAAAAAAACTGTAGACTCTACCACAGACCTGAAAGGTGATAACACATCAGTTAAGGGTTCATGTTAAGGATTCAGACAGATCTGGATTTGTCCCCAGCTCCTCTACCACGTATTAGCTGTTTAACCTCAGAATAGCAAAATTTTACACTATTTTAAGCCTTAGTTTTCTCATGTATAAACCAAGAGATAATGAGTATATTAAAAATTTAATTATACTATTTGCTGTCATGCATTCTTTTAATTCCTCAAACCTCAAACAAAACTCCTAATATTCCCCTTTTAACATGAAAACATATTTGTAGTTCTTAACCCTATGAAGATTTAATGAGATAATTAAAAATTACTTATAAAAGTGGCACATAACAAATGCTTAATAAATGTCAGATACTATCATTAATATTTAAAATTTTAAAATAATGACTTCTTTATAATCTAGTAAAAGAAGAAATGTTAACTAATTTACTTAACAGCATGAAAACTTTCTGTAACATATTACTGGAAATATTTAAAGAAATTCTCATTTAGCCTTTGAATATAATCACATGGTAAAATGTGACAAAGCATACCTAAATGTTTTCTCCAGAGAAGGAATTTAATTATATACAAAAGGCATAGACAAAAGGACTTTAATCTAGAATAAGAATTTGAACTATATCAGAAACAACCTGAGAATATACCTCTTAACTCCTATTCTCAAGATACTCTGTCAATGATGGCAGCAGGGATATAATTTTCTCCTATAAAATACCAATTAGTTGTTTTAAAATATAATTATAGTCAATTACATGCAAAAACATATTCCTCCCTTAGGATGAAAATGCTACAGAGGCCAATAAGCAGCTCTTGGGAAGATGGTCCTGTGTCACTCATGCCAAGTACAAACAACATTATGAGCTCCCTTAGAACTAATTCTAACTTGCCTTCAGCTGAAGGAGTAATGGTTGTGAATTAGAGCTGACGCTAGTAAGAAAGAAACTTCAGGGGGCAAGAGAAACTCTTGGCATGCCTGTCAGTCTTTACCAGGCTCTTGTGAACCAATCCCAAGGTAATAGGCATGGAAAAGAGGTGATAATCTTATATGACTCAGGAATAGATTTTGGCTAACCTTTAAGAATATTTAACAAAGCAAGAATAAAACTATACCTATAATTAATCCCTGGAAAGATACCTTTGTACGTGTGGAGTACAGAATTTTACATATGTTCATTAAACCAAACTTCTGTTCAGCTCTTTGACATCGTGGTCTTTGGCCCTGACAACACATTAAAACCTCAAGGACCATAAGAACACTGAAGCTTGAATTACTGAGATCAATTTAATCAGAAACTCTGAATTCTCAGAATCAGGAATAGTAAAGTCCATAGAAGAATGAACTTTTTAAAAAAATGAGATCCATAAATACATGCCATAGCAAAAATGCTATTCTTTTCTATTACAGCCTTGCAATTGGATAGAACTGAATAAAAACATGCATTCTTTCATGTTTTTAATTTTTTTCTTGTTTTAGAGGGAGAAGCACAGGGAGAGAATCTTAAGCAGCCTCCATAGGAGGTATGGATCCAACCTGGGGGCCTATCTCACAACCCTGAGAAATCACAACCTGAATCAAAAATCAAGAGTCAGACACTTGGGGCACCTTGGTGGCTCAGTCAGTTAAGCGTCTGCCTTCAGCTCAGGTCATCAACCTGGAGTCCTGGGATCAAGCCCCACGTTGGGCTCTCTGCTCCGGGGGGACCCTGATTCTCCCTCTCCCCCTGTTGCTTCCCCTGCCTGTGCTCACTCTCTGTCAAAAAAATAAAATCTTAAAAATATAGACTCAGATTTTTAAAAGACTGAGCCACCCAGGTACTCCTAATATTTTAAAATAATTTTTAATGTACTTATTTCATATTCTCTGCTTGTTCTCGCATATGAATTCTTGGGGGGGGGGGTTGGTGTCTCCTGCTCAAGTTTGTAATGTCTGGGGACTCTTGTTCACAGTGATTTTTTTTTTTTTACACTACTAATTGCTGGAATGAAACAATAGCTCAAAATGTCAAACTGGTTCAAGATAAATAATATTTTTTCCTGTACATTATTAAGCAAATTTTGCATGAGTCCAATGTTTCCACACATTTATATTTTCAGTTAGAAATTTGATGAAATTGGAGGTTGGTTCAAAAGGATTTTCTTTTTAATATGTTAATATCCTTTGAAGAACTAAGTAGTACTACTAATCATTACTAATTTAATAGAAACTAGTTTAATTTCAGTGTTTTTCTCTGAAGGTCCAGCTAGAAAGCAACAAAAAGTTCAAGAAAGAAAAAAAATTCTAAAACTTCGAAGGAAATTTTTTTTTTTAGATTTTTTTTTTATTTATTTATTTGACAGAGAGAGATCACAAGTAGACAGAGAGAGCGAGCGAGAGAGAGAGAGGGAAGCAGGATCCCTGCTGAGCAGAGAGCCCGATGCAGGACTTGATCCCAGGACCTTGAGATCATGACCTGAGCTGAAGGCAGCAGCTTAACCCACTGAGCCACCCAGGCGCCCCTGAAGGAAATTTTTTAAACTCAATTTCAGTCTTTGATTTGATAAAATATATTTTCCCTATCTGCAAATTGTTGTAAGCAATATATAAATTTACAAAAAGAAAAAATACATTAAAGTATATATTTAATAAGTAACTTGTACTGAAAAGAATAAAATTACATGGGAAGTCTCTGAGAGTTCCAAATCTATAGTTGCCATAGTGAGTGTACATTTGGTAGCTCAAAGACATCAGGTCTCCGTGTGCCCAGCAGTTGGCAAAAAAGACATGCATGACAGGTTCAAAATACTATGAGGTCATCATCCCCAACTGAATCAGAGATTTCCCAATGCTTTAGTTTTGGAAACTTCCTTCAAACAAAGACTTATTCAGTCCCATCTAAATTATATAAAACATCTAAATTAGGAGCTACACTTGCCCAAGTGTGAGTGACAGGTGCAGTGGACTCCCACCCACGAGGCAGGTCCTGGGGATTGGGGTAGTGACCCTCCAGAGCTCAGTTTGAAACCACTACAGGAAGCCAACATCAAATGACTATTGTTGGACAGAGTACTTCCAGTGGGACTGGACTTTGATATTTACATGCAAATAATCTGATACATATTTAATAAGTTTCTACATAATATTAATATATATTGATAGTAAAACCATATTCAAGATTGACAGACATAATTTTGATGTCCTACTCAACTGGTCATAAAACAGTCTTAAATTATTTTTTTAGTGCTTCAAACGAGAAATTATCCATATTTCAGACATAATGTCTTTGCTGAAAATAACTTGTCCCTAAGAAGACAAGTGTTGCCAATTCAAATAGCAAACCATGAAATGTCTGAAGCTATCATACATTTGATATATAACTGTTTATTTTTAAATAATCATTATAATGTTCATCTTTAGTTTATTATTCCTTATAAGCACATCATTTGGCAGTACATCCAAGTAAAATTTGCTATCATTCTGTTCTCCTGTTAAGAAAAATTCTGCCTGATTCATGATAATATCATGGATATAGCTTGGATTTTAAAAAAAATATTTCACCATAATTTTCTTACAGAAGAGAACATGAATATTAAACAAAATCAGTGTTGTAGGAAACCCTAGCTTTTGCTATCAAAGAGAGCATCCTTTGAAGACCAACATTATTATCCCATAGCGAACAGATTTGACATTTGGGGAAACTAGGGAAAAATCATTCTTCTTAGGAATAAAAAACAAGCATTAAGTAATTTTTCCATTTTCTCTATTTTTCATAGCTGAAAACTGAGGGAGGCTGTAGAAATAGAGAACAGGTTGTTACATTACAAGGGCAAGATATACTCAATTAAATATGGCTTATTTATATTTGCCTACTTCATGAAATTAGCTCTTAGAAATGAAATGGAAAAATGTAATATCAGAAGTAAACCCCAACCAGATATGTGCTAAAAATGCCTCTGTTACCTGTGTCTGAGTAACTATTAAATTTTACAAATAAATTAACAAAACCAAAATATATCAACAAAATTCAATGGTCCTATTTTAGAACAGGTTCGTTTTTGGTTTTTTTGACCATGACTTGTTTTGTTGTTGTTCTGGCTTTTGTCTTCTCTGCTAGCCCAGCTCCCCACCCCACCCCCTTTTTGTTAAGAGAGAGAGAGCATACATGAGCCAGTGGAGGTTGGGGGAGGAGGGTGGCAAAGGGAGCAAGAGAATCTTAAGCAGGTTCCACACCTAGCTTGGAGCCCAACTGGAGGCTCATCTCAAGACCCCGAGATCATGACCTAAGCCAAACTCAAGAGTCAGATGCTTAACCAACTGAGCCACCCAGGCATCCTTTCTCTATTTTAATATATGAGTATCACCCATGATTCTGTATTTAGCCCTCTGCTTTTTTTTTTTTTTTATAACTCCTTATTACTTTCTTACAAGCTTTCATCATGCCCATCACATCAACTCTACTTTACCTCCTCACGTTTTCCTCTCAAAACACCAGCATACTAAATATCTCCAAGAGGATATGGTAATATATTCCAAATGTGCCTTGAACAGAACATCTTTCCTTCAAATTAACCAGTCTTCTGAATTCATCATTGTCTCTTTAGGACATTACCTTCTCCAAGTTACTTGGGCATGAGACTTAAGAATTTTTTTTTTTTTTCATCTTTGTCCTCACTTCTTCAACCTTCTGCTAAGTCCTCCACTGGAGATCAACCAATTCATTCCTGTAAACTCCTTCAGGCCTGAGTGGCCCTGAACATCATCTGAGGGGTACTTTGTTTTATTCTCTTCTGTAGCGTATCTGTCAGAAAGCCTATGAATATGGGGGTGCGTAGGTGGCTCAGTCAGTTAAGTGGCCGACTCTTGATTTTGGTTCAGGTCATGATCTCAGGATCATGGGATCCAGCCCAGCATTTGACTCTGTGCTGGGCATGGAGCCTACTTAGGATTCTCTTAATTAACTTAATTAACTTAAGATTCCCTCTGCCCCTTTTCTCTCTCCTCTCCATCCCCCCCACAAAAAGGGGGGGGTAAAAAAGGCTTTGAATATGCTTTAAAATATATGTTACGGTTTCTAAAGAAGAGGTTTGCTCTGGGTCCAGAGTAGCTTGCAATTCACCATTTCTAGGAAACCCAAATATGCAGAGACTGGGTCACACCCTAATTGAATAAAAATTAACATGTCCGGTGTACCCACATGCTGTATTTAAAGGTTGTGCATGTTTATCTTTGTATCACAGGTATAAAAAATACTATTAAATTACTTTCACCACAGTAACTATATATGAGGCTTATCAGCGACTATATACCAGCCTTATTCAACTGCATTTTTTAAAGATTTTTAATTTCTGAATCAACGATCAATGTTTATGCTCCCTATTGGTCTGTTTCTATTTCCTTTGTGGCCCTTAACACATTTATAATACATATTTTCTTCTCTGTCTCCCAGAGCAAGAATGCTCCACACAGGCATACATCTCATTCATTTCTGTATTCTCAGAAATTAACACAGGGCCGGATACAAAACGTGTGTTGGATGAATAAACCTAATATTGCCTGTTAGCCAATAAAGTTATGGTGACTTTTCTATTACTAAAAATTTAAAAAGATACTGTGTTTAACTGTGTTTAAAAAAAAAAACCTGAAAAATACAAGGACTTATTTGCAAAAAAAAACTAAAAGAATTTTAAGACTCCCTTTTTATAAATACAAATATAAATACAAACTTCAATCTGGTCACTTTTTCTCTATGTCTTAAAACTTCAAGTATTTGGGAGTTGGATTTTTCCTCTTTCTAGTGTTGCCTAGTTCTTTCCTCAAAAATTCATCAAATCTTATTCATTGCTCCAGCTCAAAATATAAGTATGCATATTTGAAAGTAATTCTTAGTATCCAAATATACTATAATTCTAATTGTAAGATGAATTAGACTAAAGGAAAAACCAGCTGAAGCTTTTAATGTTTTCTTCACATTTATCTTCACAGAATTAAAAAAAAAAGGGGGACTGGGGGAGATGTAGAAGACTGGCAGGAAGAAAACTCCACTTCCTGATTAAAGACATTCATTCAAAATGTACCCATTCAAAAAAATATATTTTTTAATCTGATTTTGCTACAGAACCAGTTAAAAGCAAGGTTTAGGGACTTAAAATAGTGATGTCTAACAATCAAACATAAGTCATTTATATTTTTATGATGTACATTTGTGTGTGTTGCCCTCATCTACCCCTGCCCTAAAATTCATTCAAGTCTGGTACAAACACAAATTCCTTGGGTAGGGATTTTAAGAAAAATGGAAATCAGCAATTACCATCTGCTAATCCTGATGCAGTACAGTATAGCATAGAACAGGGACAGTGAAATGTGAGACAGGAGGAAAATCCACAGATAGACCCAACTCTGCAAATTAGAGCTGGAAGAATAATAGCCTATTCCCCTCAAGAAAGACACATGCACTTCTGGACTGAGGCTTGAACCAATCATGCTGGCCTCTCAGTTTAATGAACTTTAATGAACACACGCATTACATAGATTTGCAAGTAAAAATAACAATAACAAGGGGCGCCTGGGTGGCTCAGTGGGTTAAAGCCTCTGCCTTCAGCTCAGGTCATGATCTCAGGGTCCTGGAATCGAGCCCCACATTGGGTTCTCTGCTCAGCGGGGAGCCTGTTTCCCTTCCTCTCTCTCTGCCTGCCTCTCTGCCTGCTTGTGATCTCTGTCTGTCAAATAAATAAATAAAATCTTTAAAAAATAAGAAGAAGAAGAAAAATTTTCTAAAACTGCAAACTTACAAAGGAAATGTTGGTGTAATATAAAGTTTGGTAGAGATTTGGAGCTGTAAACATTCATTTGTTTACATATTGTTACAATTCATATAACATGAAATCAACACAGGACTGTCTCTGAGGGGCATGGAGATGAGGAGAAATTGGCTCCTCCTACAAGACTTCTAAGGCTACTTGGGGGCAAAGTCATTCATTCAGACCATCATGGTTAAGTTCCTTCATTCTATTAGATGATTTCAATCCTGTTTCAGTTGTTCACTTTGGTTGATTTGAACTGTTAGTCTATTTGTCTGAATCAGCAAAATCACTGTTCTGCGGGAAACTTGCCAGAGAATATGACCTCATATATTTTATAATCTCCAACTTGTATCAAAACTGGGTTTTTCTTTTTTTTTTTAGTTTTTTCTTCCAACTCTTATCAAAGTTACACAAAGTAACACTCCCTGAAGATTACATCCTAAAAGATACATAAATTTATTCATCTCTGTAATTTTTCTAGATCTGATCCTAGACCAAACCAAAACATCATTCATTAAGCTGGAAAAATATCTGGGCAGTGTTTTTTGTTTTGTGTACATGTGGTCTGTTTTCTTTAGATAAGCCCCAATATGCCCATAAAATTGCTTTTACTAAATTGAGCTTTGTTATGATGTCCTCTGCTTACTTATTATTGATTTTATGGGTGAGATAGATGTAAGCAAGTTGCCTCTTCAGTCACTCTGCCAGCCCTTCATAAGCCCCATGGGAGAAAATTTTCTCAAGCCCTCAGTGAAAGGAAGAGCTTTGCCTCTCCAAATGCAATGGCTTTCTTATTTTATAGAACACGAGTGTCATGAGTACCTGCCCAAAGCAATTTAATTCAACTGAACTTACTAATTTTTTTTCATTTTACTTCAACTTTTTAGAATCTCTTCTCACATAAATTTAAAATAAAACACTGTAAAAGACCCACTGTTGAAGTGGAATGCTTTGTTAAATACATATATGTGTATGTATATATATATATATATATATATTTTTTTTTTTTTCCCCCACCATGTTTCCAGAGACAGGAACTCTACTATGCCCACTGTCGTTTTCCTGCCTTTTTTTTTTTTTTTTTAAGATTTTATTTATTTGACAGGGAAAGATCACAAGTAGGCAGAAAAGCAGGCAGAGAGAGAGAGGGGGAAAGCAGGCTCCCTGCTGAGCAAAGATCCCGATGTGGGACTCGATCTCGGGACTCGCGATCATGACTGAGCCGAAAGCAGCAGCTTAACCTACTGAGCCCAGGCAATTTTCCTGCCTTCTTGAAAGGATCAGCTCTCCTTAAAAGTTCCAGGGTCACTAACAAGGAAGCATGGGTAACTTAGTAACAGGATCTCCTAGTTTTAATATGTCAGTTCAGCTCCTTGTTTATGAGCATAAACTTGTCAGTTGGTTGCCTTTGGTCAACTTGGGTCCTTGGTCTTCTTGATCAATGATGCCTGGCCTGCAACTTTCTAACATCACCATGTGGCTACTCTACCTCTGGCACCTCTCTTTGCCCTGTGTCACCTTACACCAAGCTGCACCATCAACTACATAAGCTGCCTCTACTCTGTCTGATCCAACTGGCAAACAGAAAGAAATAGGCTGAAAAGGAAAAAAGATTTACAAGTGTAGGAGGAAAAAAAAATCCATCTTGAAACTCAATTTGATTATATTTTACTAGATATGTTCTAGAAATCTAAATTGCGTATGTCTACTCATGCATTTTATTTAGCATATAAAATACAAATGCCATTTAGAAATTTCAGAAACACTAAATTCATTATGAGATAATATTTTAGTACATATGTTCTCTGTCCTCTAGAACTTAACTTTTAGAAAAATCAACCCTTATAAAGACAAACTGTTATCCTCAAGTCACCCTATTCCTATATGCACTTGCCATTAGTACATATGTTGAAGGAAAATAATTCTTTTTTTTTTTAAAGATTTTATTTATTTATTTGACAGAGAGAGAGATCACAAGTAGGCAGAGAGGCAGGCAGAGAGAGAGGAAGAAGCAGGCTCCCTGCAGAGCAGAGAACCCGATGCAGGGCTCGATCCCAGGACCCCAAGATCATGACCCGAGCCGAAGGCAGCGGTCTAATCCACTGAGCCACCCAGGCGCCCCGAAGGAAAATAATTCTAATAGAAGTTCAAGAGATAGGAATAGAAAAACACAGTTTCAAAAACAATTCAACTGAACTAAATTACTTAAGAACTATTATTTCAGATTATTAAAGCCTCTTCATGGAAGTGATCATTCAAGAGAGTTACTGCCCAACTCATTCTACAAGACTAGCATTACCCAGACACCAAAACCCAAAGATACAAGAAAGGAAAAAAAAAAAACAAACCAGAAACAAAACTATACACCAATATCACTTATGAATATTGATATAAAAACCCTCAACAAAATACCAGCAAACCAAGTTCAGTAACATATGAAAGGGATTATATACTATGACCCAGTAGGATTTATTTCTGGAATGCAAGGATAGCTCAACATACCAAAATCAATGTAATACCCCACATCAACAGGATGAAGGGGGAAAAAAAAACCCACGACCATTATAATTGATATAGAAAAAGTAGATAACAAAATTCAATTTTCATGATAAAAACACTCAGTTAACTAGGAAAAAAACCAAACTATCTTCACATAATCAAGGACTGCTGTACTCACAAATACAGTATCAGGTTCAGATTAATAATCTACAGCAAGTAAACTAGACTCATTAAAAATTCCCCATGAGGAGTACTTACCTGCCAAAATTTTCTTGAATTGTTTAAACCATACATCACAGTGGTCTTCACTTAAATTAATAAGATCAAGTGTAGAATCTTTTAGTTTATTTTGTTCCTTTTTCAAGCAAATGAAGAGTGTGATACCTAGTAAAGTACCATTTCCCTGATGCTTAACAGAACAACGTCTTTTCAGTTTGACAGAGAATATGTCCTTGACTTCAATAAATTCTTCTTTACGTTGATCATATTTGGAGTCACCTGAAAAAAAAAATTTTTCCAATCAAAACCATTGTGTCCATATCTTCTATGTATGAATAACAAGAAGTGAAAATCCACAAAATCTTTATCATGTCTAATTTTACTGATCATGTTTTATGTCAATCCCTATGTGAGCTGGGGAGGGAAGAGAAGAAAAATTGGGTCTATTTTCCCAAGAATGATACACAAGACCCAGCCCATTCAAAACCTGAAGATATTCAACAGAAGAATTTCAAGAACTTAAAGCAATATTTCAGTAATAGAAAATTAGCATTATGCAAGAGACTCCTTGGCCCTCATAAGGACAGGAAAAATAATGGGAAGAAGAGAATTCACTAACAGAAGTGAGTTTATAAGAATTATAAAAGGCAAAGTGTAAGAAATAGGATAAACACATTCCAGGTAAAGTAAAACATGTAAAAAGGAAGCCGAGTAAAATTCCTGTATGAAACACTGTGAATCCCTGCCAGTCTAGAAAGATCGAGCCACCTGAATATTACCACAGTCACACTGTATTTTAGAGTGCCATGAAATTTTACTGGCTATGTTTAACCACAGGTCAGAAAACATGTTTTGTAGCAAAAGACCATTTTAACAGATTCTCAAAGAAGGAGTGTTTTATACTTTCAAAGAGTACTTCCAAAATTTCCACCCTGGCCAACACAGAATCACAGGGACTGGTTAACTTTCTGCCTGAAGTAACTAAAAGGGTGGCAGGATACACGAAACATGGAAGTAGTCCAGGCCAGTGGTCCCTGAGAGAGGGCAAACGCAGGAGCCACAGGACTGCCCCAGGCTACTGCCTGGAGACCGTTGCCAGGCCTCCATATAAGTAGAGAGCCGTTGGTGGAGTGTGGTTGTCTTCATGCGTGAAGCTGGAATGAAGAGTCCAGGAAAGCCACAATGACTAAGTTCACTAAGCCAACTACTGGAGAGGAGAAAGTTGCAGGAAAGTGAATTCTGCAGAGGTCCTCCTTGAATTTTCAGCTGAGTATATATGACATATGTGAGAAGTCACGGAGAGAGAACTACCCTAAGGATTAGAGAAAACAACGCTCAGAGATCACACAGGCACTCCCACCTGCCTAAGTGGAAGAATATGGAAATTAGTGAGCCACTGAGGAGAGTACTTGGGAGAGTATGGCCTCCTCAGTGAGTTAACTAAAGGTCACTCTGATTCCACCTAACAAAGTTTAAAGGCAAACCTCAAGAGGATTAAATTGTTTCCGAGTAACTTAACTACATCCTAGAATAAAGCTCAAGATGATTTATAGGCATATAAAAATAACCACCAACTGTACACAGCAAAATTCACAATCTCTTTCATTTGATCAAAGATCACTCAATCAAAAAAGCAGGGCACTTTGGTGGCTCAGTGGGTTAAAGCTGAGGCCTTTGGCTCAGGTCATAATCTCAGGGTCTTAGGATCCAGCCCCGCATGGGGCTCCCTGCTCAGTGGGAATCTGCTTCTCCCTTCTCTTCTGCCCTTCACCCCCCCCACCCCCAGCTCATGCTCTCTCTCTCTCAAATAAATAAAATTGTAAAAAAAAAAAAAAAAAAAAAAATCCCACTGCACGCATGGGGTGCCTGCGTGGCTCAGTCAGTTCAGCATCTGGCTGTTTGAGCTCAGGTCATGATCTCATGGGTCATGAGACTGAGCCCCACATCAGGTTCTGCATTCAGCAGGGAATCTGCTTCCTGATTCTCTCCCTCTGCCCCCTCCCACTTGCACTTGCACCTGCTCTCAAATATGTCTTAAAAAAAAAAAAAATCACAGTGCATTTAAGAAAGCAGGAAAAAAATTATCCAGAGGGAAAAAGTCAACAGAAGCAGCTGCAGAGATAACAGCAGTGCCCAGCAGCCACACAAGGCCCTCTCTCAGCTTCCTTCATCCTTTCCCAGACTCCACTGGCATTGTCCAGTGAAGCAAGGACTTTCAGGTGCTTTGCGAAGTTGCTTCCCTGTATTCTGAGTGCGTCTCTCCCAACCATTCTGCAAATTACATCCAATTGTTCATAAAGCACACAAAGCATGGAAAAAGAAACAAGCCCTTTTCTCAGTATTTATGGTGGTGAACTAAGATGAACCCTAATTTGTTGGGCCTATCATTTCCTTAGAAAGTTCAGGCTTCAAGTCTGTGTTTGTGAACTTCTACTGTCAGCCAGAGATATATGGCCAGGGTCTCTACAACACCTGGGAGGGACAAGGAGATCTTACATCTTTCCACTACCTTCAAGGATGAAAGGAAGCAGCCTTGTCAAAGGTGCTCCTTTCTTTCACGCTAATCTCATAATATTGGTTATGACCTTATCTCTTATGCAAATTTAATTTTTATTTAGAATAACATACAGTAAGTGCTCCAAGGAAGGATGAAAGGAAACCAAGAACCACTGAGGAAAAGAAAAAAAGAATGGAAAGGATGAAATAAAGTCCTGTTTTCACTAGAAGACCTATATTATAATTTGAATTGTTTACCCTGTGTGTATTTTACTTTGGCAATAAGCAATTCAAGGACCATTCTAATTTAAAGCTTCTTGCAAATTGAAAATTTAAAGATACTACACCAACAACCAAGATCAAACTTAGTAGTAAATACCAGAAGAATTTCTGGAAACAGTATAGGAATACTTATTATCACTCTTATTATTCCCAATAATTCTGTACATCTGGTCAATACTATATGAAAGAAAAATAAAATAAAAGAGAGATAGTGGTGAAAGGGGCAGAAGGGAGGCTAAAATCATAACTTCTTTATAGATGATACAATATGTTTGCAAAACCCACAACAATCCATTTAAAATCACTAGATCTAATAAGAATACCCAGTAAGGAAGCTGGTTACAAATATTTCAATACCCAGGAAGAAGGCAGAATGGGGATAAAGAGATCCCTTGCCAATTAACATATTATACCTAGGAATAAATTCAGCAAAATGATTCTGGACTTGCTATTCCAAATGCTATTCCAAACATACTGAGAACAAAGAACAGAATAAATGAAGAGCTATTAAGTTTTGAGATTACATTTTTTTCCATGCACATTCTCATTATTAAGTAACTACTTATAATGCTATAAGTGACATTCCAGTCAAAATCTCCATGGTATTTTCTTTGATGTAAGGGGCAAGGAAACCAATCAAATGATTTGCCAATCTTCTTGGAATAAATGTATTGTATCAATGAAGAAAATGTTTTAAAAGTACAGTAATAGGGGGAGTATATGCCTCATCAGATATTGATATTTCGTAAAGCTGTAATAATTAAAACATCTAGGAATAGATAAAAGAATGGTTCAAAGAAACATGTATAATTTAAAAAGTCACTAATGTGATAATGGTGGCATCTAAACTCTGTGGGAAATATTCAGTAAAAGGTGATTTAGAATGGGTTACTTTTTTTTTTTTAGAATGGGTTCCTTTTTGAAAAGGAAAAAAATAGAACCCTACTTCATAATATGGACCAGTTTTTCTAGATTAGAAAGAACTTTATAAAACCATAAATTAGTAAAGCCCTAAGAGCGACAGTAAAGGCAGACATACAGAGACTGAGATACTTAGCATAAAAATTAGTCAACGCATACCTGAAACTAATATAACAGTATCTTAATTATACTTCAATAAAGAAAGAAAAAAATTATTCTATCGCCTATAGAGACCTAAAGAACCATAAATAGATGTCACAAGCAGAAGCCAACCAGGCAGAAATATCTGCAACATACGACAGTTAAATAATCTATTTAATCAAGAAACAAAACACTTTAGTGGCAAAGTACATAAAAGACCCAAGCAGGCATTTCACAAAAGAAGAAATGCAAATTGACCAATAGACATATGAGAAAGTTCAATCTAATTAGTAATCAAAGAAATGCAAATTAAAACAACAAGATACCAGTTTTTGCCTTTTAGATTGGCACAAGATCAAAAATCCTGCTTCACAATGGTGCTGGTAAAAGCAACCAATCCCAGAGCTGGTGAGCATGCAAAAATGGTAACTGCTGGAGAACAAGTTGGAAATATGTATCAAAAGATTTCAAAATGTTAATTGCAGTAGTGTTTATAATAGCAGAAATACTTAAAGCAATATTCCTGTTCTTCAATAGGAGAATGGTTGGATCATAGTTTTCTGCAGCTCATAAACCAGCAAGTTAGAACTCTAGAGACATTCATACCGCAAGAGGTATGAAGAAAGAGAATAAAAGCAAAGTACAAAGTAATCAGAGGAATTTAATCTCACTTTCATTAAGGAGGAAAAACAAACTCCAGTAGAGAACACACAACAATTTGTCCTATTAAAGACAAATATGAGGGAGTAGGAGATTAATTTTTTCCTGTAAACCTCCATAACTTCCCTCTCCGTAATCAGCATTACTTTTATAATTTTTAAAAATGTAGAAAAGGAAAAATGCTTTAACATGCACCTATATTTTGGGTCCAGCAATTTACTTTCAGGAAACTACCCTAAGGGAATAAATAATATGCACAATTTAGCTAAAAGAATGCTTCCCCAAGCATTGAGTGAAACTTAGAAACAAACTAAATGAGTAGCAGAATTTTGGTTCTGTAAAATCTATTTATATAATAAAATGCTATTCATCCATTAAAATGTAGAAATCGGACTAGAAAAGTGTCTAAAATAGCAAAGCACATTGCCATTACTGTTTTGTATATATTTACTGAATACATCATGTATGTGTAATATATGAAAATATATGAAAACTCGAAATAGATTGTGATTTAGTTTGCGTATATGAATTTCTGATTTTTCTACAATGAGAATACTTCCGTTATCAATTGAAGAAGATGATTTCCTTTGCTCATCCTTAAATAGTTCCTTAATGTTACTTGTTTTTTAAAAAATTCCATCCCCTAAAAAGGGTAGCTAACATTTACTGAGCATGTGCTATATGCCACATATTGCCCTAAACCCTTTACAACTATTGTCTCGTTTAATCCTCACAGCAATCCTAGCTGCTTCCTAAATGAAAAGAAATTCAGGACAGTTTAAATGACTTCTCGGTGGTCATAAATCTGGTAGGGGCACATCCAAGATTCCAATCCCAGCACTTTGGCTGGTCTTAACCACAACTCCTTAAGAACACCAGGCCGACATAAACGCCTTCTTCAAGTAAACACGTTCTCATCTGACCCTCTAGATCTGTTTTTTAAATCCAGTCGAACCTAAAACACTAGGCAAACCATCACGGCGTCTCTACCAGCAAGACAACGAATGTATCCATTAACAGAGTAGTACGTGATCAGACTGAGGTGACCTTCTGAGGAACAGGAAGTGGGACTGTAGCAACCAGGAGGGCAGAGTGAACATTCCGAGAACCTTTGTAACCCTGATCTTTTGTTCCTGCTCTCCTTACTCAGGCTCCTCATCTCTTTCTCTGCTTTCGTCCACATTCAAACTCAGGGTTTTTACTTGCTGAAGTGAAGAGACTAAAAGAAAGACCTACAGGTTCAGGGAAAATGCTTCCCTTTAATTTGGAAGGAAAAGAAGGGCAATTGATCCGTGAATAAAACATTTAACAGGGCGCCTGGGTGGCTCAGTGGGTTAGGCCTCTACTTTGGGCTTGGGTCGTGATCTCAGGGTCCTGGGATTGAGCCCCACATTGGGCTCTCTGTTCAGCAGGGTGCCTGCTTCCCTCTCCCCCTCTGCCTGCCTCTCTGCCTACTTGTGATCTCTCTCTGTCAAATTAATTAAAACAACAACAACAAAAACATTTAACAATTTTTTTTAAAGATTTTATTTATTTATTTGACAGAGAGAGACCACAAGTAGGCAGAGAGGCAGGCAGAGAGAGAGAGAGAGAGAGGGAAGCAGGCTCCCCGCCAAGCAGAGAGCCCGATGCAGGACTCGATCCCAGAACCCTGAGATCCTGAGATCCTGACCTGAGCCAAAGGCAGCAGCTCAATCCACTGAGCCACCCAGGCGCCCCCATTTAACAAATTTCTTAATAGATGAATGTTCCTCACCCTTTATTTTCCTCAGCAGCTATACTGATCTCTCAGGTACCAGTTTCCTACGTAGAACTTCTGGTTATTTCTGCAATACTAATCATTTACATAAGTAAATCTGCCCAATTTTCTAAAATGGGATTCATTTAATTTTGAATATAGCTGTTTCCTAACACTTGAAGATGTGTCTAGTATCACTGCTTTACAGAAAACTGTTTTTTCATTCTGATA
The DNA here is from genome assembly GCF_922984935.1 of Meles meles. Classification (NCBI taxonomy): domain Eukaryota; kingdom Metazoa; phylum Chordata; class Mammalia; order Carnivora; family Mustelidae; genus Meles; species Meles meles. The sequence continues at coordinate 77,577,690 of NC_060074.1, forward strand.
TAGTCTTTGGGAATAAAACTTGTTAGAATTCTGTGAACTTGAATTTAAACTTTTTATTTAAAGGCTTGGAACTGCCGAACTATTGTTTAATCAGACTAATCAGATACTACATTAGGTGGTGCTTTTCTAGGTCTGTTTTTGAAGTTCTTAAGATACGAGCAGCGGACCAGCCGGCTGTGTGGGGCAGCAGAACACTGGTTTCCCAGACTTGAAAGAGAGCGAAGGCCAAAGGTTCCTCAGGTTTCTAGGTGGAAAGCCCTGTGGCTAACACCTCAGTGAAGGCTGAAGGTTCTGGAGATCATCTGATAGGATAAACTGAAAAATCCAAGGTCATTATGTCTCCCTGATCCCCACTCAAAAACACTTACTCTTTGTGACACACTTAGAATACACAAACATTTATGAGAAACAAGATTAAAGGGGAAAAGAAAAAAAAAAAAAAACCACTCAGAGAGAGAAGACTACTGCTATAGGTCTATAAAACTCACCACTTCTCTATACCCTTCTGTAGTAATACCTTAACAATGATTCTGACTCGTCTTACTCTTCCTATCAACCAGAAAAATACTGCTTTTTATATATAAACTATTTATAAATGCTAAACAAAAAATGTGGTCCTGTATCTCTGCTTAAATTTTCATCCACAGGAGAACTGCTTGGATCTGCATGCCACCTACCTCTGTTGTAATACAACCCATTTCCACCACAAATAAAAGCAAATGTTTTCTGGATGCAAAAGCCACATTTCCATGTACAACCGAACATGGGCAGACAGCATGTTACAAGATGAGTTAAAACAAAAAAACAAACAAAAAAACTTTGGGGCATGTATTTTAAATTCAACTTTAATTTTACATTAATGGGGGCGCCTGGGTGGCTCAGTGGATTAAGCCGCTGCCTTCGGCTCAGGTCATGATCTCAGGGTCCTGGGATCGAGCCCCGCATCAGGCTCTCTGCTCCGTGGGGAGCCTGCTTCCTCCTCTCTCTCTGCCTGCCTCTCTGCCTACTTGTGATCTCTCTCTGTCAAATAAATAAATAAAATCTTTAAAAAAATATATATATATATTAATTTTACATTAATGTTAAGAGATCTCTTTATTGGTGAAAAATGTGGAATAAACCTTCATCCATAAAATAATATCTGATAATAGTAGATAAAAATACGGAAATCCTCTGTATACTTTTTTTTCAGGTTATGAAAACGTAAACCTTACAGATGACATATAATTTTTTCTATGTGGCATGTGGTTTATTATTTGAAATCTATTGGTTCATTAGTATCATATTGGTTATAGCTAGTTGTTTCAGAACATTAACTGTCCTCTCACATTACTTACAGAGATACTGGGGACCATCTGTTCTTGCAAGGGATTTAAGTATATGTCTATTGGATATCATGCTATTTATTTAATTCAGCACCCACTTCCTATTGTTGTATTTTCTTGGGGGGAAAAGTCAATTTAATTACAGGGAATAAAGATAACCTCTCCTAGCAGGTTACCCCGTCACCATGAGAGCAAGGCAGGACCTGCTCGGAGTAGGTTACAGTGGTTAACAAGAAGAGTAAAACCAACAACACTTAAGAATATTTAACAAAGGTTTAACAAAAATAGAACAGTGAATGGCACGTTTAAAAATATTACTGTAAGCCGAGGGCTTGTCTAAATCAATCTTGGCACATCTGTCTGATGCAGACCGTAAACAGGATTAGAGCTGGATTTATCTGCTTGGCGCTAATTGTGCTCACAGTTTCTGCACATGTCCACTCTTTAAAATACTGCCTGAAAAACAGGCCTGCCTGAGAGATGGCTCCCACAACATAGTGTATACACACGCTTATGCTATATTAGATGGTTAAGCAATGTGATGTCTAACAATTTTTTTTGGCTCTTCAGAATTACTTATCTAATCCCCTAATTAAAAATACAAAATTCTGTTTGAATACACCACATACTGAGATAAATCTGTGAAGCAGGGGACCAATAAATTTGAATACACTTTAATTGTAAGAAGAAAACACAATTTAATTGTTAATAATCAGGTTAAACCAGGGTTTAAACAAATAGGGCTGTTCCTGTAGTTTACTACAAAAGCTTCACAATGCATTACTATCTTCAAGAATCATGACATAACATTTGTTAGCAGAGAAAGTGTCTAAATACATACAAATATCAAGAGTGAAAAGAAATAGCACTCTAAATAGCAAAAAAAAAAAAATTATGCAGGAAATTTTAAACTTATCATTTACAGGGAGAAATAGATAAACTGCCAATCCAATATCCAAAAGTCACATTTTTCTCACACCAAATAAAAAATTAATACTCAATTTCTATCTGTAGTTTTTTTCTACTTAGTTCTTTTTATCACCTGTAAACAGCTTAGACACTTTTAAGAATGTAAGCACCTGGAGATAGTTAGGTATTTTTTCAAGAAGTCCAAAATGGGGGCGCCTGGGTGGCTCAGTGGTTTAAGCCGCTGCCTTCGGCTCAGGTCATGATCTCAGGGTCCTGGGATCGAGTCCCGCATCGGGCTCTCTGCTCGGCAGGGGGCCTGCTTCCCTCTCACTCTCTCTGCCTGCCTCTCTGCCTACTTGTGATCTCTCTCTGTCAAATAAATAAATAAAAAATCTTTAAAAAAAAAAAAAAGAAGTCCAAAATGAACTAGTCAGTCAAAAATATATAAGTATTACTCTTTGATTTACAAATGTGAAATACACACGACATATAATTCCTTATTCAAAACAACATTTAATGCCTAGGATACAAAGTGATGTTAGCAGTTTTAAATTACTTGGTCTGTATAATCAATCATGAACACCACATAAAACTGATACTTTAAAAAAGCATAAAATTGAAAATTTAGTGTAATTTCTAGTCATAGACAATTTTCTGTTCTAAAGATTTTCCTTCATATGTAACTTATTCATGTTCTAAGTATCTTGGCAAGCTCGTAGAAATCAGTTTTCCCTTAAATCTCTTTACTACTATACCGTTACTTGAAAGGCAGATCAGTACTTTTATTTTATACAGACAAATAATTCATCAGGAGAAACTGGCAAATTAGGTCAATCATTTCAATACTTAAACCAAAACACTCATCAGCAATTCTCAGTGTCGAGTCTCAGGGATTCTATAGGATCAAAATGACTTTTATCATACTACTAAACATGCTAGTTGCCTTTTTCTTTTTTCTTTCTTTTTTTTTTTTTTAAGATTTATTTATTTGACAGAGAGAAAGAACACAAGCAGGGGGAGCAGCACAGACAGGGAGAAGCAGGTTCCCCACAAAGCAGAGAGCCTAACATGGGGTTTGACCCCAGGACTCCGTGATCATGACCTGAGCGGAAGACAGGTGCTTAACCGACTGAGCCACTCAGACAACCTGCTAGTTGTCTTTTCCACCATGTTGGTATTTGCACTGAAGGTGCAAGTGCAAAAGTGTTAAAAACCTCTGGTGTCAGCATGAATTAAAGCAATGACACTTTTACCAGTAATTCTGCATTCTTCACCAAACCTCAAACTCCCAGTTTAAAAACAAAAAGGTCCGGGCGCCTGGGTGGCTCAGTGGGTTAAGCTGCTGCCTTTGGCGCAGGTCATGATCTCAGGGTCCTAGGATGGAGTCCCACATCGGGCTCTCTGCTCGGCAGCGAGCCTGCTTCCCTCTCTGTCTGCTTGTGATCTCTCTCTGTCAAATAAATAAATAAAATCTTTAAAAAAAAATAAATTAAAAAAAAAGGTCCATTTCACTTAACTGTCCTTTATGAAGTAGAAGTGCTAATTAAAAAAAAAAAAAAAAAAAAATTCTACCCTGGGAGGCACCTGAGTGGCTCAGTGGGTTAAGCTCTGGTGTTGATTTCAGCTCAGGTCATCATCTCAGGGTCATGAGTTCAAGCCCAGAGTGGGGAAAGGCTCTAAGCAGGGAATCTGTCTGAGAGTCTTTCCCTTTCCCTCTGCCCTTACACTCCCTGTACACACGCATGGAGGCACTTGCTGTCTCAAATCTTTAAAAAAATAAAATAAAAGTAAATAGAAATCTCTACCCTGCACTATATTTCTTTTTAAATTACATTAAATGTAATTTTAATATACGTGCTTTATACAGCCAGCATGTCTGCTACAAACGACAGTGAGGATTCTCTCCAGGAAAAGCACTTACACCATTTGAGCGGCCATTGAACTAGCTGGTTTTGTGGAACACTATTTTTACTTCAAAGATTGACTGGCAGACTATGGTATTCGGACATGAGTATTTGGTGAACATTTTCTGGGAAAAGAGCAAAGTGAGCCAATCACTCAAGAAAAGCAACTAAAAATGTTGTCGATGACAAAATTCATGCTTTAGAGCAAAAATGAAAACTTTACAAAACTTGTATCTATGACAATGAGCTTGACAGCTTCCCTATACTTCAAGAATTTTCTCATGAGACTGGTGGTCATATTAATATATCTGATATTTTTAAAATCTTGGGTAATATAATGTGTCAACATCTGGAAACTCTATTTAACTTAGTACATACACCTAACTTTCCATACAACCAATGCAGGATGTTACAAAAGCATGCATGAGTAAAAGATTCATTCAAAGTGCAAGACAGACCAATAAATTTTCAAATAGACTACAAAAGTTCATTAGAATATTTTCAGATTCAATATTGTCACTAACCTTAATAAACTGGCACATAAGTTTTGCTGTAGTTTCAAAGAAGGATATCTGCAATTATCTGAAAACATTAAAATACTTTCCTTCTTCCAAATACACATCTATGTGAAAATGGATTTTCCTTATACACTTGAACCAAAACAACATATTCACAACAGATTGAATATAAGCACAATCCTGAAAATTCAGCTATCTTAAATTAAGCATCCTATTAAAGGCAGCTATGTTTTCTATTAAAGACATTTGAAAAAAATCTAAGATAATGAAGTGGCATTGTTTTTTAAATTTTTTTTATTTTAGAAAATATTCTTAATAAAAATATTTTATGTTAAAATGCAATGGATTTATTACTGTTTATTTAATAAATACTTTAAATGTCTAATTCCTAGTAAGTACCAATTAGTATGATTTACAGGAACAAAAGCTATTTGTGGTTTTCAATTATTTCAGATGGTAAAATGGTCCTGAGACTGAAAACCTCAAGAATCCCTCATCTGTAGTGTGGTGAGCATAGGTCTAACCTTAAGAAAATGTGGCCTAAAGATGGCATGGTTCATGCCCTCATCTTCAATCACTTTGAATCAAATATCTAAAATACTAGATTATTTTTAGACACTGCTATGAGTCCCTATTACATCTGAAACCTAGCAAAATAAAAGTACATTTCAAAATTTCATATCCTATATTTCATATTCACTGATCACATTCTATCGCAGGCCTTATCATGCAATGTGACTGGGTTTTGTCATTTTCACTTCTGCAGGAGCAACACTGTGCTCTTTTCATTGGGGCAATTATTCCTCAACTTTTTGATCTACTTAGATTTTTTTTTTTAAAGATTTATTTATTTGACAGAGAGAGATCACGAGTAAGCAGAGAGGCGGGCAGAGAGAGAGGAGGAAGCAGGCTCCCCGCTGAGCAGAGAGCCCGATGTGGGGCTCCATCCCAGGACCCTGAGATCATGACCTGAGCCGAAGGCAGAGGCTCAACCCACTGAGCCACCCAGGTGCCCCTTAGATTGGATATTTGCCTCAGTATTTTACATATCCACTTCCATCATAATTCCCTAAGGAAAACATTGATAAACAGCACCAATATAAAACAGGGTCTTGATTCATCTTAATCTCTTACTCTAGCTGTTTGGGGGCATTTCCTGTTCAGGTATGTATATCAGTTCATGTGATATACAGTTCATACACATCACACCAGATGGCCTTTGTGCAGATACCCCTTGAACCTCAGAAGTATGGTAATTCGTCTTCCTTTCCTATTCTCAGAAAATCACTTTAACAGTATCTTAATTGTCCTCTTAGTTGTCCCTAATCTCTGTATCCTAGCACCTAGCTCTATGCTTCAGGCTTGGTTTCCAATTAAAGTTTGCCATTGACTGTCTTTACCATCAGTCATATAATATCCCAATCATACTATATGCACTTCAACCTCTGAACCTTTGATCCTTCATTTTCTAGCAAATGGAAGGTCCTCTTGACTCTATTTTTTCCAAACATTAACCATCTATCAAAGTACATTACCAAACATCATTTCCCAGTCCCTCTGAGATCCTATGGCCCATACACAGATCACAGTCAGTCACATATCAGAAGTTCCTCACCTACCAGAGTATGAAGGCACAAAGGACTTTCAAAGCCTCTTACTAACTTAAGTTATATATTTTTTCCATACTAACTAAACAATGGTTCAAAAATACTAATGGGAGAGGGGCTAGATAAAGAGGAAAATGTAATAATTTAGACTAAGCCCAAAAATTTACTATTTCACCATATTTGAACACCTACTATACTCCAGGCACTTTTGTGTACACATTAAAGCCCCTCTGGAAAACAGTATGGAGGTTCCTCAAAGTTTAAAACAGAGCTACCCTATGACCCAGCAATTATACTACTAGGTATTTATTCAAAGGATACATAGTGATTAGAAAGGGCACCTGCACCCCAATGTTTATAGATGCAATGTCCACAACAGCCAAACTGTGGAAAGAGCCCAGATGTCTATTGGCGGATGAATGGATAAAGAAGAAATGATATATATACACACACAAAGGAATATTATGCAGCCAGCAAAAATGAAACCTTGCCATTTTCAACTATGTGAATGGAACTAGAGGGTATAATGCTAAGTGAAATAAGTCAGTCAGAGAAAGACAAGTATCTATGATCTCATTGATATGTGGAATTTAAGAAACAAAACATATGAACATAGGGGAAGGGAAGGAAAAATAAAATAAAATGAAAACATAGGGAGGCAAACCATAAGAGATTCTTTACCATAGGAAATAAACTGAGGGTTGCTGGAGGTGGAGTGGGTGGGGGGATGGGGTAATTGGGTGGTGGGCAATAAGGAGGGCACTTGAAGTAATGAGCACTGGATGTTGTATGCAACTCATGAATCACTAAATTCTACTCTGAAACTGATAATACAGTATGTTAATTGACATCAAATAAAAAAAATTTTTAAATGCTAATATGAACTTGACAATCTCCAAGGACAACTGTTTCTACGAGAACAAAGGTAAAGGAATTTTTCATCTTTCATTGCCTGGAACTTGCTGGGCTTTAGGAACAGAACTATATATATATCGGAGCCAGAGTGATAGCCTCTGTTGCCAGTATCTAAAAAAGCCTGAATCTGGGATTTCAGCTTGTAAAGGCCCTTATATTTCAACTCCTAGACACTTTTTTCTTCTGAGGACCTCAAAGATTTTTTTCAATCTTTGTTTTCACCTCTACCATCACTATCAATCAACACATTATTGTGCAGTTCAAATCCCGCACTACCTCACAGTAGTCACAATGAAGCTCTCTCACAGTCCTCCAGATAATCTGATGGGTTTGTTACTGACAGACACTGAGAGGCTCACTTTTATTACCACTCCCATTCAGGTTTACCCTCGAGATGGTCATTATTCGCTCCCAAGATAACAAAAAAATAGAGTAATTACTCAAAGTCCAGGGTAACTGAACTTATTAGCACGTGCAGCTCTGTGTTGTTGGAAGGGAACAGGGCCATTACGTGAGAGACTCCATAGTAATTTTTACTCGATGAAGAGACTAGTCCTAGTACCAGAAAGGAAGAAGTTCATCTGAGGAGCCAAGACACCTCAGGAACAGAATGCCATAATCCTGACCATCCGGAAATGAACTAGAAGAGATTCACATGATCGGCCTGCAGGACACCTGAACTTACAATCAGTCTACCTTCCTGATGCCAGAAATGGCCCTCCTGCAGGCAAAGAATCACTGCGTGTGTGGGAGGAAGGGAGGATAAAGAGAGATTGCCAGAAGCTGCAAATACTAACCGTACGAAAACAAACTTAAAACAAATACACATATTTACAATAGCCAAGATATGGATATAATCTAAATGTCCACGGATAGATAAATATAAAGAAAATGTGATACACACACATCAGGAAATGTTGTTCAGCCATAAAAATAAAAAATCTTGGCTTTTGTGACAATATGGATGGAACTTGAGGGCACTGTGCTAAGAAGGGAAACATCAAAAACAGACAAATACTACATGATCCCACTTATATATGGAATTTAAAAAAAAAAACTGAGCTCATAGATACAAGGAACAGACTGATAATTACCAGAGGTGAGGGGTGGGCAAAATGAGGGAAGGGGGTCAAATGGTATAAACTTCCAGTTATAAAATAAATAAGTCATGGAGATATAAGGTATAGTGTGGTGACTAGGAGTACTATACTGCATATTTGAAAGTTGCTGAAAGTAGACCTTAAAAGTTCTCGTAACAGAAAAAATGTGTAATGATGTATGGTGATGGACGTTAACTAAACTTACTGTAGTGATGTCAGAATACATACAAATGTCTAATCATTATGTTCTACACATGAAATTTCCATGTTCTATGTCAATTACATGTCAATAAAAAATACATATAATTTGAGATTTTTCTAAAAATATTCATAAGCCTTTATTCATCTGTAAGCCCTAGATTTAGTGGAGACAAAGGAAAAGTGTTACACAATTTTAATATAGCTTATCATGGTTTTATTAAAAAATCTAATTAACTTTCAAGACAAAGTTCATATTTATTTTTAATATGCTAGGCACATGGGGGATATGGCCTTTATTTCATTTCCACCATTAACAGCAGATAGTTGACAAACATGTTTGGTTTCTGTTTTGCTTTTGACATTCAAAAACTTTGGCTAAGTCAATCCAGCAAGAATTGATTTACTAAGAAAAAAAAAATTACAATGAAATTACCTATAAAATGTAGTTAGATTTCCTCATTAATTTTCAGCTGGATGTAAGCAAAATGTAAAGAACAAATTTAAGTCTAAGTAAACAGACACACACACACTATAAATTATACTAGTCAGTTGATACCATCTAATCTATTCACACAAAATACGATCCTCTACCTGAAACTTGAAGTAAAAAATCTTTTTAAACTATTTTGGAGTAGAAGTTAGAAGTTCATTTTTTTTTTTTTCTGAAAAATTTTATAGTGATTCAAAGAGTCCAGTATGCAAATAAGTTCCATGTTTGACCTCGGTGTTCTATATCTATGGTATTTAATGCAAATGTGTTCCCAATTACAGAGATTTCAAATAGTTTCCCCTCCATGCATTTCATCGTGCTAGGTTTTCTACCAGGTAGCTAGTACTACAATAAAAAGACAACATTAAAGATAAAAGAAATGGTTACCTGAAAGTGTAAAAATTTTAGAAAAAACTTAAATATTCCAGATCAAGGATGTTATATTCTTAGCTACACGATAGAATGCGTAATCAAAGCAAAATAGCTTATGGGATTACAGCAAGCCATCTCCTCTGCACTGTTGTACTACTGTCAGGTTTTTTTTAGAAAGATAAATTTGATACCAATACGATGTGACACAACTGCATCAAACCTTAATTTCACTCACAGTAAGAAGTCACAGGATTAAATAACACTGTGCAGTCTTTTAGAAAAGTTTATTGCTTCCAGATGGATTCAAGTTTCCTTTCAGCCCTGATTACATCTAATATGCACAGGGTGCCAACATTATAAAGGACAGAGTCAAAAATATCATTTATATAGATAGCAAGGGGAGGGGTGAAGGACCGTTGGCTCCCAAAGAGGTTGCGCTAGTCACAGCCTGACTGTTTTAAGAAATAACAAACATTTAGTAAAAAACACTATCCTATGTAAATGTCTTGAATAACGGCCATCCCATAGAAAGACACAAATCTACAACAAAGTATCCATAAAATGACTCCTAGCTCAAGCTGCATGTTCTCTGCCCCCATGTTGGGTTGTGCCATGTGTCACACCGCATGAGGCTTGCTACCAAGATGTCCACCTGTGCCTCTGTGGCAGAAATGGCATCCATGTTTATTTCATTTAATAGCACTGTTGAATATAAGCCATTGTGATCAGATAAAAACCTTCAAAAATACGGACTACCTAAAGGCATGTTTGCTAAGTTGAAGGCTGCAAGTAAATTGCTGCTTGTACTTAAAACAGCATTTTCTTATGCTACTTGAGTATCACTACCATAATAAATAAAATCCTCTCCATAAAACCCAAAGAAAGCTCTCCCCATAATGTGAAATAAAAAATAAAATCACATCTGCTCTATCTAGTCTGGGAGAGAAAAGCAATAAAAATTCATAATTGAAGAATGATTTCAGTCTGTAGATCAGGGGCCAACTTTTTAAAATACAGTACAACTCCAATCACATTTCCATTTTCTCATCTTCTTAAATTCAATTTTTCCAATGTTCTGAAAAAGTCATACAAATTACAAATTTGATTGAATATAAATGTTAAACAATTTATTATGTATCCTTCAAAAACAGATTAGCAATTTAAATAAAATTATGGTCTCAAAGCACAAAAGAAGAGAAAAATGATTCCTTTCTAAAAGTATATAAAATCTTTCCTGCTGGATTACCAGTGGGAAAAGTGGTACTCCAATAATTCTATTCATACCTAACTGTCTGCTGTGGATATCCAACCAAAACTAAGACAAATAACACTACAGTACTTTATTACATTTTCTTTAGAGAGAAATAAGTTCTTTTATGTAAGGCATATAATGGATATTAAAATTTCAGGTTGTTTTAATAAGAATTATTTACTTCTATTTTTAATTTTACAAGTGATACTTAAAATGGATAGAAATATTAAATTTGTTCATTTTAATTAGATCAGAATAGTGGCAATATCCTCAATCAGTTGTTTGAAATGCTCAAAGACACAGAGTGATCAGAAAAAGATTGAGTTATACTAAAAAGGGGTTTCAAGTTACATGCCAAACCAATAATAGATCAATGAAACAGGTTCCAATCAATTAGGCTACCCAGCACTAAGGTAGATAATGGGTTTTGTGTGCACAGATGACTCATCCATTAAGAATTTCACTTACTTGTGAGCATAAGGAATAACATGGAGGACGTTAGGAGAAGGAAAGGAAAAGTGAATTGGGGGAAATTGGAAGGGGAGATGAGCCATGAGACACTGTGGACTCTGAGAAACAAACTGAGGGTTGTGGAGGGGAGGAGGGTGGGAGATTGGGTGAGCCTGGTGGTGGGTATTAAGGAGGGCACAAATTGCATGGAGCACTGGGTGCAGTGCATAAACAACGAATCTTGGAACACTGAACAAATAAAATAAAATTTTAAAAATAAATAAATAAAATGTTTGGTAGAATAAAAAAGAATTTCTGATACTCTGAATATTAATGTTTGAACTATCAAATAGTATTTTGTTTTCGACAATGGTTATTCTTAAACTGGTCACACTCTTCGAAATAGCACATATTTGAAAAAAAAGGATCAGCTTCATTCCTTCCTTCAATAATTGTTACCTGGACACTTTCCAGACCGGTTCTACAAAGAAAAGCCTCTTAAAGATATTCCCTGCCTACTCAATAATCACTGAAGAAAGATTTAAAAATATATATATGTGTGTATATATATATAACGGAACAAGCCATATAAATACAGGTTCAGAATCTCTCATTTGCAATAGCAAAATCCCCAAAGCTCTGAAAATTGTACATTTTTTCTTAAATCATTTGGGAGCAAAATCTGAGCTGACCTCATTTTGTAGCAAAACTAAAACCAAACTGACAATGAAATTTTAAGTCTTTATTTATCCCACTTAACATGGATATTCTTCATATTTCATTCAGGAATATTAATATTTGATTATGGGATGATACTTGAGGCTCACTGTGGGTGATACATACACATATAATATATGCCCCACACTAGCTTTCTAAAATTAGTAAACATCAGAATTTTAAGACATAGCTTATTCCATAGGTTTCTGGGCAAAGGAAACAGTAAGTAACCCAATACTCCATGTCAGAAATAATGTTTCATACTCACATGGTTGCAGTAACGCTGCTCAATTTTGGATACAGTTCAGGAAATGCCACCAGATTTGTTGACAGACTAGACACAGAGAGAGGAAGAGTAGAATCTAGCACATTTCCAAGTGTTTTGGGCGTGGGTAACTATAATGATGAGTCTTCGTATACTAAGATGGGAAGACCCATAGGAGGTGCATAGTTGTAGGTTGTAGGATGAAACTGGAATTTTAGAATATGCTAAGTCTGAGAAATCTATTAGAATGCTAAGTTGGCAACTAAGTAGGTTTATAAATCTGAAATTCTGACATGCCTGGACTAAAGATATAAATTTGAAGGTCATCAGCCTTTAGATAGTGTTAGAAGCCACCAACCAGAGAGGTTGAGTCAGAGAGAGAATGAAAGACTAAGAAGTCAGAGGACAGACAAGGGAAAATGAGGACAACTAAGAAAGGAAACTGCGAAGGAGCAGGCCAGTGGGAGAGGAGAGAACCAAAATTGTGACATCACAGAAGGTAGGTAGAGAAAGTTGTATTGAAGAGCACATTGTAATATTTTAAAACTCTGTCCATTGGTCAAGACAGATGAGTACTGACTTTGACAAGTGAGCTGTAGAGGGATGGGAGTCAAGAGCCTGATCATAGAAGATTTAAGAAGAAAGTGAAGACTGTAAATGTATAATTAGTCTAGACTAATAAATGAGGGGGTGTGGGAAAGACCAAAGAAATGGGACCAAGTACTCTACATAGATAATCTTTTTTTTTTTAAAGATTTTTTATTTTATTTATTTGACAGAGAGAGATCACAAGTAGACAGAGAAGCAGGCAGAGAGAGAGAGAGAGAGAGGAGGAAGCAGGCTCCCCGCTGAGCAGAGAACCCGATGCGGGACTCGATCCCAGGACCCTGAGATCATGACCTGAGCCGAAGGCAGTGGCTTAACCCACTGAGCCACCCAGGCGCCCCTACATAGATAATCTTAATTAATCCTCATAACAGTTCTGAAAGGTGGAAATTATCTCACTTTATAGATTAAGGTGTACAAACTAAGATAAGTAGTGTGCCAATGATTTAATGAAAAAGCTAGATTGATTCTAAGCATATCTGATTATCAGAGCTTATCCTCATACTATTGTACAGCTTCCTATGAATTTGCCATATGAAATAAATATTGAGAAAATGCCATAGTCTTCCCAGAAAGGACACTGGGGTGGGAGTTAGGAGACCTTAATTTTAGCTCTAGCTTGCTCACCTATCTTGAGGCTAATCCCTTAACTTTTGAGCTTGATAGCTCATTCCTAAAACAAGGAGATGGGAACAGATTTATTTACTCATTGAACAAATATTTATTTGGTCCTTATTTGTTGCATAACACTATCCTAGGTGCTAAACAGTGATAAAAAAAATTATTTTTAAAGGCAGAAACTTACCCTGTAGTAAGGAAGATGACAAAGAATCTAACATTTTTTTCAGCTCTAAATGCTTTAATAGTTATGTAATAAATATTAATAGACAAATTTCATTCTAGGCTAGTGCCGAGAGGTTTACATTTACTGTATCACTGAAACCTTACAGCACTGTAAGCTAGGTACTATGATTATATCCCCTTTTACAGGAGGGAGGGGGAGTCACACACACATGAAATGACAAAGCTGACATTTTAACAGTCCAGCTCCAGAAACCCGTCCTTCAGTTGCTCTCAATAGATGGTTAGTTCCTATCTGAGTATTTCTTTTACCGTGCTTAACTTTCTTTTCCTGTTATCTTACTTTTCTTGATGGTCTCTAAATGTTCAAAATGGCAAACAGTGAGGAGTGAGAGAGAAAAAGAAAAACAATGAAACTGCAGAAGTGAACAGTGATCTAAAGTTTAAAAACAAAACAAAACCAAAAAAACCAAGAAAACCAAAGTAGTAGAGTAACATGAACAAAAAAGAGGTCTGGAGGGCACAGAAGGAAAGAGAGCAATAGCCCTTCAGAGGGTGGCCCACCAGATACCATACGCCTAACCATAAAAGACAACGGTGAGGCCTCATCCACCATGGCTGCAGGGGTTGCTCTAACAGAACAGTCTGGCTTCTCCCATGCTCTTCCCGCACCGTTGTCCATCTATCGGCCCAATAAGAATCAACACTTCTAACAAACCTAACCAACTGAATACATCCCCTAAAATATTTCAGAAAGGATACTTTCTCCTACTTTTTGTTCCAACCACGTTAAAAAGTTAAGTTCTTAAGGGTTAAGAGCCGAACTCCTTATAGGAAACAGGAGAAAGGAGGCAGAGAGGGGTCCTCTGGTCTTACTACCATGGAGGCCTCCTTCTGATTTTCAGCAAAGGGCCAATATCGAGCCCCTCCCTTTAGAGACCTCCAGGCAGGACCAGGGGCATAGGGAAGCCTCAATAGCTAGCAGCCATTTTATTTTCCCCAGATTCCAACAGAGAATGGTGATATTAGAGTCAATGGATTTCTTACTTTCAGAACTATTCTTAGAGCTAGCACGTTTTCCCAGTACTCTGAAGATCATATTGCTTTATAAATTATAGAGAGAAATGTATTATCCATCAATAATCTAGTTTCAAAATTTTGAGTAGCTGCCATAGGCCAGGTGTTTTCTGAATGAAACAGTAATTGAAGGATGATTAGATACCGTTCTTTCCCTGTATAGTGGGGAATGAAAGCACACTGGATAGCTAATCATTGTGTGGAACTTCACCAGATTATTCCCAAAGTATTGTTTCACAAAGGGACACTGAGACCCACTGGAGATTTTAAGAAACAACAACCCAATCCATTTCTCTACTCATCATTCTAGTTTCCCACAGAGTACCTTTGCGACAGAGATTCCAATTCATTCATGTGCTCTATAGGCCTCTTCAAAAATAGTCTGCATCAAAAGGTAAAATCCACCCTGGGTAGCTCAGTGGGTTAAAGCCTCTGCCTTCAGCTCAGGTCATGATCTCAGGGTCCTGGGATCAAGCCCTGCATAAGGCTCTCTGCTCAGCAGGGAGCCTGATTCCCTTCCTCTCTCTCTGCCTCCCTCTCTGCCTACTTGTGATCTGTCTGTCAAATAAATAAAAATAAAATCTTTAAAAGATAAAATTAGAACCAAATTTCCCTCTGCGAAACATGCTTTTATTTATATTTTCTTCTACATACTCTTCATTTGCTAAATTTCTACACTGAGTGCCATTTATAATCAGAAAAAATAACAAATCAGAAAAATAATAAGAAAAAAAAACCAAATATTTCAAACCTGTAGCTTTTACATTGCCTAAAATTAGTTCTCCAGTCCACGTTTCTGTTCTTCATTAATTTCTAAAGGCAGCTAAGAATGACGGACTAAAGAAAATATTGTATTCAGAGGCTCAGCTATTTCCCAAATTCTCAGTAGGTATAATGTTAATATTAAGTAATAAAACTTCTCTTTCTTTGCCAAATTAACTTCTATACATACATCCCATTAAGGTGCCCCTGCCATGCAAGAAGCAGCCAGTTCTTACTGTAAATAGCACAGCACGGAAACACAGGGACTGGAAATCCCAATGAAGGGCCTGACAAGCTAGGTCCCCAGTCAGACACTCCATCTCATTAAATATAAATTATTTTCAGGTTACAGTGAGAATTTAAAAAGATAGGCAACCCTATTTCTTGATTTTAGAGAATACCAAACAGATCCGCAGAGAGGCAAAAGGGGCTTATCAATTACAGATGTAAAAGGCAAAACCTTAATTGTTACCTAAGATGGGGTTCTAAAGCTCATATTCTTTCCTTCTAGTTTTATAAGCTAGCCAGACTTGTAAAGAACCACACTGTAATTATAACAATATTATTTATTGCATGCTTTATAATTAAACTTCAACAAGATGTGGTTCATGTCAAAGAATAGATTCCCATTTCAGTGTATCTTTTGCTATCTCTCTGAAACCTCAAGTGTTAAAAGCAACACTTCAGGTTCTAGAAGAAAAAGGTATGAGGGGTGCCTAGGTGGTTCTGTCAGTTGGGCATCCAACCCTTGATTTTGGCTCAAGTCTTGATCTCAGGGTTGAGAGTTTTAGCCCTACACTGAGCTCCACTCTGGTGTGGAGCCTACTTTAAAAAAAAAAAAAAAAGATACCAAAGAGAAGCAGCAGAGATAACTTCTTCTGAAAGGGGCTGGAATCCAGGATCTGCTTATTACTACTTGTATGACCTTAGAGAAATTACTTAAAGTCTTCCTCTTCTGTTTTCTCATTTAGAAAATTCAAATGATCATAGCCTCTTCCCTCCCAAGACTGTTTGAAGGTTCAGTAAGTTAGTAAGATGCTGGTAACCGTTCCTGCCACGTACTATGTCCTATGTAAGTGTTGACTATTATTACCTGAAATAACTCAGCAAACCATCTGCAGTCACCACACCAATACCTGAATTAGATACGCCAGAAAAAGAAGCATGTGTGACAGGTAATAGGCGGGAATGATTTGAGTAAGACTCTACCTTACACTTAGAAAACAAAAATGCTGTGGCTTTATTTCGAGTTCACAAAGGTAGCTCCTGTTAGCCGGGGGCATCCTGAGCACCGTCCCTAAAGCAAACTAGGAAGCCTCCCTCGGTCAAAGGGTCTACTAAGGTATTCGCGGAACAGATTAGAAGGAGAAAAGTAGGAATTGAGAGTATAGAAAATAATGGGCAGATAGATTAGAAATAATTGTAAAAAATGAAAATCACTGGAAGTTGACTTGCATGCCACCACTGCTCCCACTGATCCTGGTTAGGCACAAGTATTTTCCCCAAATACTTCATGAAATGTAGCAGGTTCATATGTATCCATCCTGAAAGGGCTTATGTGCCCTACTCACAAAGTTCTCCCTTAATGTCACCCTAGGATGGGATAGAGTTTTTGAGAAACACTAATGAGTATGTGCACAGAGTATGGAACCGAAATTTAATCACAATCACCTGGTTTCATCATCTTGTGGTTCTTCTTTGAATCCTGGGTTGTTTTATGGAAACACAGAGACTGTGGTGAAGAAGAAAAACTTCACACACTCTAGGATTGGAAAGAAACCCTGGGCATGAGAGCACAGCCCTGAAATGGGCTATTTTCCTTAATCACCGTTTCAGCTTCTCAACAGATATGAAAACGATGCCGTAACAACAGTTTACAAGTGAAGGAGCTGCTAGAAATTGGAGCCGAGGTGATGGCGTATCTAAAAGATCATCCATAACAATGAAATACGCGCCCATTCTCTGAGATACACAAGATCCACGGCATAATTATTTCGGGACATTCTCAAAGTATGTCTTGTCTTAAAGATTTCATTAGTGTTCAAAATCTTTTAGTTGGGGGGGGGCGGGGGAGGAAACAACACTGCATTTAGATGATCATGGTGCTAACTGGCTCCTTAGACTACAACTACTGACAAACCCTTATTGTATAAAGCTTCAGACCAAAAACCAACACAATCAACCTCCGAAGTCATCTTCTTCTTTTTTTTTTTTTTAATATTTTATTTATTTGACAGAGGGAAATCACAACTAGGCAGAGAGAGAGGAGGAAGCAGGCTCCCCGCAGAGCAGAGAGCCTGATGTGGGGCTCGATCCCAGGACCCTGAGATCATGACCTGAGCCGAAGGCAGAGGCTTTAACCCACTGAGCCACCCAGGCGCCCCCCTCTGAAGTCTTCTAAGGAACTCAAGAACCTTGTATTGATCACTTAAGAAACATTCGATGCAGTAATTCTCGAACTGACCTTCAGATAATTCTAGATCTTCCAAAACATGGACCTAAGTAGCTCTGCTTTGCTTTATCTATTGGTGGATGAGAGAGCAGGTGCTTTAAGATGCCCTTGAAACAAAGAGACCAAAATTATAGAAACTTCAGTGTGGTTGTTGGTTCAAATAACTATGGATCTTACAGTGCCCAATTTGTTTTAGACAGTTACTTGGATGCTTGAAGATTAGGGATCAATTTACTTATTTAAAATGGTCTATTTTCGGGGTACCTAGGTGGCTCAGTAGGTTAAAGCTTCTGCCTTTCGCTCAGGTCATGATCCCAGGGTCCTGGGATTGGCCCCGTGGTGGGCTCTCTGCTCAGTGGGGAGCCTGCTTCCTCCTCTCTCTCTCTCTGCCTGCCTCTCTGCCTACTTGTGATCTGTCAAATAAATAAATAAAATCTTATAAAAAATAAATAAAAATAAAATAAAATAAAATGGTCTATTTTCAATGGGCATTAAAAGAAAAAATGGGAGTAACTTTTTTTTTGTCAAAAACCAATATTATCAGGATTTGGAACACTGGAAATCTTTCTTAAAGAGATGTAAGAATTTTCAAAAAATAACAAAAACAAAAACAAAAAAAGGAAAGAAAGAAAAATTGAGTGCTTTTCCTGCTTTTTAAAGGCATAGATGAGCTAAAGATTACACTAGTTCATTTTCCTTTTAATGTATTTTAGAATTATTTTTCTAATACATAGATGCTGTTACCACCTACACAAGATTATTATAATCTATCCCAGGTAATTACTGCTGAGATCAGCAATTTAATGCCCTTTGTTTGCCAAATTCTTGTTTTCCCAAGAACCGATTCCACTCTATAAAGATGTGTTTCCAGGATACATATAATTATGCTGGGTATAACATCTGTCACTTTGCATGTTCAGAGCCTTACCAAGCCGAAGTAAGGGACACGCTTGTATGCCAACCTTAGGGAGAATGTTTCAAGTATTAAAAGCTTAAATATGCAGAAGAGGGTTTTTAGGCTGTATTTATCAAAAGTGAAAGCTAATTCTAATTTAAATACCTCCAAATAGAATTAACTCATTTCGGTCCTTAGATAAATTTTAATATGGCTGCAGCATTTTTAATATTATTGAGTAATCCTGAGTTATCTTTACTAAGATTTCATATAGAAACCTTAGTGAATTTTCTACTTCAGTTCTCTTTCAGGCCATCTAACCATCTCAACCGAAGCAACCTGTAATCAAGGACAGAAGAAAAAATAATTACTGGTGACCTCTTTTCTGTATTTCACCCTTTAATAGCACAGTGGATTTCGATGACAAAACAGTGTTGCACTTTCAAATGTAGGTCAGTATTTTGATTGTACCACAGAAGTGAATCGTTCAGACTTCAAGAAAGCAGAGCAATACTGACCCAAATCACTTCTCTGCACGGCCTTCTTAGGTTACCCACCAATCTGATAATCCTGAGAACTTTTCCATGTGCAAGATAATTGTTTATTGACAAGATTTTCCAGAAAGATACAAAGATGGAAAAAACTGATTTCAGGACCAAACCTGAAATGAACCCTGAACATGAGGAAAACAAATCAGACACAGTCATCTCTCACCAAACATTTGCAACCACTGACAAAAAATTGAAGTTCGGAGTTCATCACGCTTTCAGAAAAGTTCAGGAGGTCAAGCAAACTCATGACCGTGTTAGTGGTACTCAAATGTATTTCACGCTCTTTTGAGAGCTGCTATAATAGAACTAAAAGATTACTGTTTGGGCTGCTTTTAGACTGATGAGATCGCCCAAGTTCACAGAAATTTAGAGTGGAGGAAACCTACTTAAAAATAAAAGAAATAGGGGCGCCTGGGTGGCTCAGTGGGTTAAAGCCTCTGCCTTCGGCTCAGGTCATGGTCTCAGGGTCCTGGGATCGAGTCCCGCATCGGGCTCTCTGCTTGGCCGGGAGGCTGCTTCCCCCTCTCTCTCTGCCTTCCTCTATGCCTACTTGTGATCTCTGTCTGTCTCTGTCAAGTAAATAAAATCTTTAAAAAAATAAAAATAAAAATAAAAGAAATAACACATCTTTCCAAACCATTTTCATATGGTCAACACTCCTAACAATTATTATTTATTGTAAACAATGAGAAAGTAACTATACAGTAACCATTATATTAAAAAAAAATCAAACAACAACAAAATACATCACACTGTTAACAGAAATTTGGAGGAGAGGGGATAAAATCTACTTTCAGGACTGCAAAAGATTTAGCTAAACAAATAAATCCACCTGTTATAGACCAAATTGTGCCTCCCACCCCAAAAT
Source organism: Meles meles (assembly GCF_922984935.1). NCBI lineage: Eukaryota > Metazoa > Chordata > Mammalia > Carnivora > Mustelidae > Meles > Meles meles. The sequence continues at coordinate 77,597,727 of NC_060074.1, forward strand.
ACGTATGATGAAGTCCTAATCCCCCAGAGTGAATACATTTGAAGACAGGGCCTTTAATGAGTAATTAAGGCTAAATTAAGTCCTAAGGGCCGTATCCTAACCTGATAGCACTGGTATCCTTATGAGAAGAGAAGGATACAGAGCTCTCTCTCTCTCTGTGCACAGGAAGCAGGCTGCATAAGGGAACAGGGGAAAAGAAGAAAAGAAAACTTAAGGAAGGATGGTTTATTGGTCTTCTGGGGCTGCCATAACAAAATACCACACGCTAGGTGAACTTTTGTCTCATCTCATCACCGTATCAAGCAAAACGTGGCAGAGAAACCAATCATACATCTTTTTTCCCTTCTATATTCCATTATTTCCAGGCAGGAACACTGAAGAATATTTAACACCAAAAGGAGAAAAAGCTTTAATTGCCTAGTTTATCATTAGTTAACATGCTAGACTTACACTGAGAAGACACTAAATTATTTTAGGTGAGAATTAATTAAAATAGCAAGTGATTCAGTCTGGCCCTGAGAAGACAGGTGAAGTTAGCTGAAAAATTTGTGGAAGATATGAAAGTACCATTAACAATTATTTCTCATATTGTCTTTCTGCAGCATCACACAGAAAATCTTCCGGGGGTGCCTGGGTGGCTCAGTGGATTAAAGCCTCTGCCTTCGGCTCAGGTCATGATCCCAAGGTCCTGGGATCAAGCCCCACATCAGGCTCTCTGCTCGGCGGGGAGCCTGCCTCTTTCTCTGCCTGCCTCTCTGCCTACTTGTGATCTCTGTCAAATAAATAAATAAAATCTTTGGGAAAAAAAAAAAAAGAAAATCTTCCAAAAGTCCTTGATATTTTTGCTCCAACAGAACTAGAACCAGTGCCTCCTTGAGCTTCCAAACCCAGGAAGACAGAGGACAGCGACGCCTGGAAAGTTGGGGTCAAGACTGACCCAGAATTAAGTGGAGAAACTAGTTAGTTTGAAAAGGTTCATCAAAGCCACCTAGAGAAATGGCCCTTCATCTCCCTCCATCCCTCACTTCCCCTGACCCCTATAACTGCTGCCCCTATGACAGCCTCCTCCCTGGGAGCTCAAATTCTGATTTAAGGGGCTGAAGGGAAGGCTTTAAGAAGGTCCCATATGGAGGAATACTTTGCCTTAAGCAAAATACTCCCCCTTCTTACCACTCATCCTAATGTTTGTCCTCTGCCAGACTCACACATGATTTAAGAGTCTTAGAAAAGGGCTCTGAAGTGTGGCTACAAAAAAGAGAGAGAGAGAGAGAGAGAGAAAGGAGAGGGAACAGAGCTTATTCTGTGATTTTCTAAAGTAATAATTGCTGGACATTTACATTTTGCTTTTCCCCCAGATCACTTAAACCTTAACCATTTTAAGCTAAACCACCTTCAGATATTAAAATATCATTCAAGAAAAGCATTTACCTGAAATAATAAATAACACTAAATTTAGTATTTTAAGGGCAGGGTTAAAGAAATTATACAAATAATGAGTTTATATTTAAATAATTTATTGCAAAGATCCATGCATCATTTTTCAAAAGTGTTTCCACAGCTTCCATTGTTCTTTTAAGTTTTTTTTATTTTCTTATTTCTTTTCAGTGTTCCGAAATTCACAGCTTCCACTGTCCTTAACCAGTTTCTGTATCTGTGCCCTTCCCAATTCTAAAATAAGTTCCTGACCTTACATTATTTTCTATATCATCTGTAAACTTTGAGAGGCGTTAATAAAATTCTGTGGTTAAGAGAGTATTTAATCTAGAAATATGTATTATCCTAAGACACCATTAGACTTATTCTCATATATGCGGATCGGGGAAACAAATGAAAGAAATCCAATTATTTAAGACAGTAATCCCTTAACTCTAGGATTTTGTTTTAATTATAAAGAGTGTGTCTTGTTAAAAACAAAACAAAGCCTTGTCCTTTAAGAGAGAAACCCCTTGTTTCTCTGGCGAACATGCATACAAGATTTCCTGAAGAATGCAATCAACAAATTAATTTTGCTATTCTTCAATTTCCCATGATATAACTGACATCTTAAAAAGCACATCAAGTAAACAATTATGGTTTCACCTGTTCGTGATGCCATACCAGGCACCATACAATGTTAATGGAAATGTTTACTTCTGTTTCCCCTCCTCCATCCCACCATGATCACAGACAAAATCCCCTGCACTAAAAACGAACAACAAAAAGTATAGGCAGTAATACGTATTTAAAAGAAAATCACTAAGTAGTCTACTTCAAATAGGACTCCAGATATACCCAGCAACTGAAAACTCTTTATGAACATCCGCTATCCCTCTAGTTTCTCCAGCGTCTTACACAGGGAAGGGGGTGCGGGTAGGGGGTTGTCCTGGAAGCGATGACTGAAAGTAAAAGGCCTATTTACAACAGGCAAAAAAAAAAAAAAGTCATTGGAGACTCCCTTAGTTGTTCCTACACTCATCATACCCAGAGGGAAACTCAACCACAGTTTGGGAGAATTATACTACCCTTTGGGTCCAGGCCACTAGCCCACTTAAATGTTGAGTGTTGGGTCCAGAAGGTGGAGGGAAATCCCTCTTTCTCAAGGGACAGTGAGGCCCCTGCTTCTCCTATTTCAGGCTTAAAAGAAAGCTGCTTAGGCACTCAACACAGCCTCACTCGGTTTTACCACCGCAAATAAAGCTTTCAATAATCCCGTCCCCCTCACTGAACCAAGTTTTGGCATGGAAGGCACACAGACCTCACAGAGGCCAAAACTGAGCCACAGGAGGTCCAGCACCTCAGGTAACTGGCAAGAGCCTCCACTCGGTTTCAGCCAAGGGATGGCAAGCAGGGGACAGAAGGCTGTCCTAATGACATAAGTCACCCAAGGGACAGAGAGAGCCTAAGAGCAGCAAGGGTGACTGAATGAGCAGAGAAATGTAAATGAGGACATGCTTAGAGTCTGAAGGAGAACAACAGCTGATGCATGGAAAAGAGAAAAGTAGAAAATAAAAGCTGTTCTAGCTATTATCTGAACAACACAGACATACACTGTGACTAGGACTGTATCTCTTACATATATTTACTTTGTTGGGCTTAGATTTAGTATAAAATGTGTAGGTAAGAATTTTATTGACAATACCCTCTAATAAATGGGGTTGGAAAAAAAATCTTTTTATACATCTTCCTCTGGAAAACATGGACCAATATTCCAAGTCAGAGACCATTCTTTCGTTTTGAGATTTTAAATACGATATACAGCCATATTGCTTTCTTTGAATTAATAGCTACGTCTTCAAAAAAAATGGGAGAAACAAAGAGGAGTGCAGAAAAGAAAATTCCAGACAATAGTAATGTGTGGTCGTTGCTTTTAGTTCAGGGTCATACCAAAGTGAGTAGAAGGGATCCCACCTAGAAATCAATCAGTGGCTTATGTTCTCTAGAGGTTTTTCCCATATCCTAAAGCAAAAATATCATGACCTCGTAGAAACTTCACTTCCTCTTCCTTTGCCTGTCCTTCCAAACCCATCAAAGATACTAAGAAAGATTAGTGATCAGCACAGGATATGAACTGATCAATGATATGTCACAACTACTACACACGTTCATAAAACTCAAAGAGTAATTTCAGAACCATCAGAAAGCAATTTTGGACTACAAATTTTGGATCCTAAAGGGTCCATACAAGGACTCTTTTCTAATTTGAAGGATCAATGACAAAAAAATAAAGTTAAACGAGATAGCTTTTTAAAATAACACGCACAGAAAGCTTCGGTTTCTTTCTGAATTATGCCATGGAGGTTATTAATTAATATCAACAGCATTAAAAAACCCAGACAGTGAGCCTACTCTAATGAAATACTGTAGATTCACATTTAGAAGTGACTGACAGGTCAAATTCTGAAAAAGAAACAGTAGATACCACCACAAAACTAGCAGATGTTTCTTGAGGTCATTTGTACAAAAACATAAGCATATGTTAAAGAAATCTGACACTATCATGGAATCAGTTGGTGTCTAAAATAATAGCAGCTCCTTATGGCAATATGGTAATATCCGTATCAAATGCACAACACATTATGTTGCAACAGTATGTGCAGACAAAAGAGCATCGGTGGCAGCAATAATGACCAGTGCTTTCATTATGGTGAAAAAATAAAATTAGAAGGTTATATCCAGGGCATAGTATTGTTTAACAGTAAACTGAAGATGATAGACAGTATGTTGAATTTTCAGAGTCTGCACTTCACTGATTTCATGGAGACTCTTATAAAGGCAGAATATTAACCGACTAAGAACACAAGTTTTTATAGGCACCTCTGACATGGGTTTTCTGATTTCTTCATGCTTCCTAAGAATAATGGTGAAGATAGTTGTTGTTTTCAAAGCTAATGGTAGTACTTGATTAGTTTAGAATATGAACAGGAATTCTTCAGTTCAAATCCATGGTTCAGCCTGGTATCCTATACTCAGTATTTAAGCAACTGGTAACTACTAGGTCATTATTGTAGTGGAAAGCTGCAAATAATTTAGTAAATGTATTATCAGCTTCAATCTCAGAAGTCTGAGATCTTCAAGGATAGTTCTTTGGAACCGTCGTATATGGTGTACACAACGGATGCTAATTATTATTGACTAAAAGATCTTTGAAAAGCCAAAGCCAAAAGGCATTCCATAACTTAAAGATTTTATTTATTTGAGAGAGTGAGTGAGCACACAAGCAGGGGTGGGGGTGTGTGCAACAGAGGGAGTGGGAGAAGCAGGTTCCCCACTGAAGAGGAAGTGCAATGGGGGGCACTCAATCCCAGGACCCTGGGATCATGACCTGAAGGCAGACGCTTACCCGAATGAGCTACCCAGGCACCCTGGCATGCCATAACTTTTCATACTAATTGTTGGGATTCACATTATACTGTAGGAAAGTTGAATTGGAAAAAGGTGTTAGAGTTACAATGTACATATTTTGCATCCACTGCTTCAGCATGGAAAAATGAACCTAGCATGCACCTAGGAAAGTGCTCAAGTATCAAGGAGATTTGGATAAAATTAGATGTACCCATAAGATATTTCCACGGCATGAAGCCCAGTGACAGAGGAGTTTTGATCCCAGTATAAAACACTCAAGCAACTTGGAAAAAGATTTGTCTTTAATTCAGAAGCTAGAATACCCAGACATTTCCCCCACCCAAATATGAAAAATGCTAATTTACCAAATGGAAATATTATTTTTAGAGAAAAATTTCTACTTTTGAAATAAGAGATTATAAAATTATAAAATAAGAGATTGTCAAATCCCATGACAAAAATGTATTTATACTTTTTTAGTTTACCCTAAGTATTTAAACAAATTATCTGAAATAAGTAGGTTATGAATGGGACTTTAAAAATGCATTCTATCCAAGATTTTACGTGTAACAAGTTTCTATGTATATAATGAAAACAAAACAAACTCTACTTTCCTTTACACTTTCGGTACATGAAAACATGCCTAATATAAGGAAACGTACATGCCAACAGTTGCTCGATTTTATTGATCTTATTCTTTCTGCACAGGTGGACATAGAAAGTACTTTGAATTAAGTGTAACATTCAGTACACTTAGAAGGTTAATTTGGACTATTATTTGTATTAGACAAACTCTAATTTTAGGAAATGAATTTTTTTCTGAGTTTAAAGTGATACGTAAGAAGTTCTTTTCTAGGGGCACCTGGGTGGCTCAGTGGGTTAAAGCCTCTGCCTTCAGCTCAGGTCATGATCCCGGGGTCCTGGGATCGAGCCTTGCATCGGGCTCTCAGCTTCGCAGGGAGCCTGCTTCCTCCTCTCTCTCTGCCTGCCTCTCTGCCTACTTGTGATCTCCATCTGTCAAATAAATAAAATCTTTTTTTAAAAAAGTCCTTTTCTACATGCAAAAATTAATGTGTTTTAAACAGCTTCATTGATTTTTAAATTTTCAGTAATACCTAAATATTATGGCTGTACAAAGATCATAAATTTCCAATATTTAATGTTTTCTGAAAATAGCTTCAATTTCTTTTCTTAAAGTAGCCTCAGCCTAGTAAGAAACATGACACAGCTGACAGCCCAAGGTTCATGAAAAACATAGATCTGAAGCTCGATAGGGTTCAGCTTACAGTCCTTCAGGAGCCATTTCTCCAGCTTATGCATTTTTCAAGCTTTCAATTTCCCTTCTGTTTGGACATTTCGCTAGTCACTGGCATATTTGATGCATGGTACAATGCATTTCAAGTAAGATACTTTCTCATTTTGCTATTCTGAGAATTTTAGCAGCGGCCCCACTATCCATTCTGTCATACACATTAAAAATCTCGGATTCACCATTATTTCTTCCCCTTCCCTCAAGCCCCACATCCTCCAAATTCTATCTCTGACAACATCCCTTCGTCTAGCTTCACCTCTCCTTTTCCCCGCCACATGCACACGGTCTCCTGGATCTTCTGCTACACTCGCTGCTGAACTGGGCTCTTCAGTGTGGAGCCCATTTATACCCACTGCTGATGCCATACCTGTCTTCTCAAAATCCAAACTCGCTTGCTTTAAAAAAACAAAACAAAACAAACTTGACGTCCTCTGACATTCAGATTTTGCCACCCCTTACTCAATTCAGGGTGAGACACCAGCTTCCTGGCCTGATATTCAAGTCAGTACAAATTACTGACTGACCACAAAGCGCTGTCATTTCCCTCATTTACACATACACGCTCTTTATACCCTATGCTGATTTTCCGAATAGGTCAAAGCATTCTCTCCTGAGATTTTTCCCTCAAAATCGTGTTCGTAGAATGGTTTTTTTTTTTTTCCACACCTTTGTGTTGCCAATTCCTAGTCATACTTTCAAGTTTACCCTCACTCACATCCCTCTGTAGCTTTCCCTGACCTCCTCCTCTACCCATCCCAACAATATGATTTTCTCTTTCATAACTAAAAGTGATAACTTCCATGTATTTTATAATGCCCTATAATATCTCAAAGGCACATAAGATAGGCCACTAATAATTTTGCCGATAAGTCTCCCTGCAGATTGTGAATACTTGGAAGCAGAAATTGTGTCAAATTGATTACGGCATTCCTGGAGCCTCCCCCACCCCAGCACGAAATAGGTGCCCCCTAATGTTGGGGGAAATAAGCTACAAGTATGAATAATTTAATGAGAAAGACAAATTAAAACCATAGGGAAATACAATTTCTCATCTACCAGGTTTTTTAAAACTTTTACAACATAGTCTTTTGAAGAAACTTCGCAGAAACGGGTGCCCTCATACAATGATAAAAAGGCAAAACAGTACAATTTTTATGAGGTAATTTGGAAATATTGAGAAAAACTATGCAAGCGGTCGGGGGTTACATGGGAAATCTTTGCCAACTTCTGCTTAATCTTGCTATGAACCTAAAACTATTCTAAAAAATAAAATCTATTAAAAATTATATAGATATTTATTCTTTGAGTCAACAATCCCACTTCTAGGAATCTATTCCAAACAAATACTGAAAAAAAAAAAAACACAAAAGGATACATAAGGTTTTTCATTACAACACTGTTTTTTTTTTTTTTCCAGCAACAAAAATGACTAGAAGCAACCCAAATCCGTCAATGGAGAGCTGGTTCAACAAACTACAGTACACAGATTATTGTGCAGATCTAAAAGCAAGTGTGGACTCTCACTATAGAGTGATATGCCAGGTATATTATTAATTTAAAAAGAAATCAAAGCGGAGAAAAAATATGGTAGGCTACCATGCATTTAAGAAAGTAGGAAAGGGTTGGGTAAGGAGTATATACATATAAGCAAACATGTACACACACACATACATACACACACATACGTTTGCTTATATTTACAAACGAAAAAGCCAAAAATGTGAAAAGACAAATAAGCTCACCTATAATACGAAGGAAGAAAAAGCATAGAAAAGACATAGATAAAAAGTTACACTTCCCGGGGCGCCTGGGTGGCTCAGTGGGTTAAAGCCTCTGCCTTCGGCTCAGGTCATGATCCCAGGGTTCTGGGATCGAGCCCCGCATCAGGCTCTCTGCTCTGTGGACAGCCTGCTTCCTCCTCTCTCTCTCTGCCTGCCTCTCTGCCTACTTGTGATCTCTGTCTGTCAAATAAATAAATAAAATCTTAAAAAAAAAAAATTTTTTAAGTTACACTTCCCAGAATATAGTTTGTTTAAAGGTCTGACTCTGGAACCCTATATTTTTACATAATTACAGAATAAAACTGGATTTGGGAAAAAAATGCCCAAAATTAAAAACAAAGTTAAACAGATAATTCTGTGCACTGAGTTGAGGATAGACTATCACATATAGTAATGATTTTTAATGTCTTTAAAACACAGTACTTTGTCTACACACACCATCTACCCTGAGTGGTATATACCCTAAAAGCAATAACAAAAAGTTACAGAATGATCTTAAATGGTTTTCAGAAGTTATACTGTTAATGGCAGCATTGGTGTTACTATTCTGTGATTTACAGGTGTTGTAAGATAAAGTGAGGGAGCAAGTAGGTATATTGTTGCAGTTAAAAATCAAGATTTTAGGGGCACCTGGGTGGCTCTGTGGGTTGTGCCTCTGCCTTCAGCTCAGGTAATGATCTCAGGGTCCTGGGATCAAGCCCCACATCGGGCTCTCTGCTCCCCCTCTCTCTCTACCGTCCTCTCTGCCTGCTTGTGATCTCTCGCTCTGTGTCAAAATAAATAATTAAATCTAAAAAAAAAAAAATCAAGATTTAAGGATAGCAGAAAAGAGATAAAGCAAAAACCTTTTAGTCCTGAACTGAAACTGGAAGTATAATTCCATGATGCATTTTCTTTTTCAGAAGAAAAATACATCCTTCCTAGCTGTTTTCTGGAAAACAAAACCAAAACAAACAAACAAACAAACAAAAAAAACAAAACAAAAAAAACAAACCCTGGGAAAACAGGCCCATTGAAGGGAAATATTGGCAATGAACACAACCAGTGCTCAAACTGTGGTCGTGAAATACCACTACCCAATAAAAGTAACTAAGCTTCCTTGATGATCAGGTTGATACCATGTCTGAGGCATGACCTACCACCATTCCAGAAAGCCAGAAAACGATCAGAGACAGCAGAGGGAATGTCAAAAGAACTTAGAAGTCAACTTGGAGGGCTTCCCACCCATCCCAAATGCCAGAATTAGGACAATTCGAGAATTAGTAAGAATTGGCATTGCTGTTAATTGAAACCTATATTATATGTTTCAATACCTAAGTTCTTAACAATCGTAATAAACCTCACTGGTCATTATGGCTGCTGTCATCTCCCTTTGAGCAAGAACTTTCCTTTCTGCTGCAGAGAAGGCAGTTACCTGTTGGCCCCCAGCTGTTGGTCCCTTCAGGCTCCACCTTGATTCATTGCTGAGGTCATACTATCCCACGACTAAACACAGCTGAGGTTCAGCCATTTCTGGCCAAGGCAGGGCTCCTAAAGGGCAGTCTTTTCCCCCAGGATCTCACCATAGGTAAGCAAAGACTTGACTAGACCTGCATTATGGGCTGAGGCTCTCCCTGTCCCTGTCTGCTTTACAGGTGTCGGATTGGCCTCAAAGTCACAAGGGTATCCCTCCCTATCAGTCTCCCCCACTTGTATCTTTCACAGATACTTGCCCCCAATAAACTTCTCATATTCTAATAAGAAACTACAGGCCAGACAACTCAGTTTGTTCAGAAAAAAAACTGCAAGAGAAAAAAGAGGAAATCTGTGGATTAAAAAATGTTAAAAACCCAGCAACCAACTGCAAAATGGCCCTTATTTCCCCCTGTTGATTTCTTTTTTTTTTTTTAAAGATTTTATTTATTTATTTGACAGAGAGAAATCACAAGAGAGGCAGGCAGAGAGAGAGGAAGGGAAGCAGGCTCTCCGCTGAGCAGAGAGCCCGATGTGGGACTCGATCCCAGGACCCCGAGATCCTGACCCGAGCTGAAGGCAGCGGCTCAACCCACTGAGCCACCCAGGCACCCCTCCCCCTGTTGATTTCTACTTAAAGAGAAACAATCAGGAGACTGAATACGGACTGGATATTTAAGGATATAGGGGATTATTTTAAATTGGAATAGTGGTTTTATGATTATATTGTGCCTATTTTTAAAATCCTTATCTCCTAGAGATACACGCTGAGATGTTCATATGTATAGATGCGATTTATGAGGTCTAGGAATTGCTCCCAACTATTCCAGAGAAATAAGGGGAAAAGCCAGGTCATAGATAAAACAAGACTGAGTTTAAACAATTTCAAGGTCAATGTGTTCTATAGAGCCTCACTCTTCTCTGGGTTTTATATAAAGACTTCTATTATTCTTTCCACATTTGACTATGTTTAAGGTTTTTTGTAATAAAAACACCGGATTTTTTTTTAACTATAAAAATTCCCACTTCTTTTTCATCATGTACTCTGAAATGGAACTACCCCGAGAAGAATGTGATTTCCATGGTAGAATGGTCTTCAAGGCCTGAAAGAAGTCTGATGACATTACTGTGTTAAAGGTTTTTTGTTTTTGTTTGGGCTATGATGCTCACTCACACACAAGATAGACTCCTGATGGCATGAGGGGGAATTCCTTCTTGCTTGATCCAGGAAGCAACAGAACCTAATGGCACAGTATGGGCTCACCCGTCGGAATGGTTGGCTTTGAACTCCATTGCTAGTATGACCTTGGACAAGTTATTTAACATCTCTGGGCCCTAGGGATAAAAATCCTACCTAGACTACATAATCTTGCTGGGAAGATTAAACAAGATAAGATACTTGGCACAGGGGCGCCTGGGTGGCTCAGTTGGTTGAGTGACTGCCTTCTGCTCGGGTCAAGATCCTGGAGTCCTGGGATCGAGTCCCACATCAGGCTCCCAGCTCCATGGGGAGTCTGCTTCCCCCTCTTGACCTCCCTCTCATACTCTCTCACTCTGTCTCTCTAAAATAAAGAAATAATCTTTAAAAAAAAAAAGATACTTGGCACAGGACTTGGCAGAGTAAACATCAATAAGCGTTCACTGTTTTCAGTCCAACACTGGACACTGTTGTGCAGCAGCAGTTTTCCAGAACACGGTTTCTGATTAAAATCCTGCAATGTACACAGGAATTCCCTGATGCCAGCTGGTATATTATTTTAGATTTATCTTTAGGCTTACCATAAGTCCACAGCACTATGCCAATTTTTTTTTCTTTTTGGTATGCATACCTGCTGGCCTCTCTGCTTCCTAATTTAGTCATTTATCACATCGACATCCTCAACTTCTGGGTCCACATGCCAGAAGTTAGCATAAAATTTAATTCCCTTCAAACTCCATTTCTTTTTCCTTTTACTTCTCTCATCACATACTGATTTTGGAAAACTTAAGAGCATATGAATAGTCCCGGCTACTAGGAATCCCCTCCTTTTGCTCATTCTATACATACAGCCAGATCTCACTTGCCCAGGATGTACTACATCTTTGGCTCAGTTCTTCCAAAACCTGGGCAGGATACACTCATATGGAAGACGTCTAGAAGCCCATGTTAAGGACTGATGTTTGTAGATTTGTCAGTATTTGAAATGTAATCTAATGACCTAGTCAAGTAAGAGGCTTAGCAGGAGCGGCGATACGGTTCAGAAAGAGCAGTGCAGTACTGAGTTCACAGGGAATTAGGTCTACCACCTCCCTAGCCCTTTAAACAAGGATGGTCCATTTTTCCCAAATTATAGAGAGCACGAAAATGCCCAGTCCAGGCAATACCATCCATCCTCCTGTGTATCCAGCCTACCCATCAATCCCATTACCTACTACCTTGGCTCTTTGATTCTTCAGCTCCACGTTTAGACTTTTGCAATTCACTCAGGTCCTCCTGCTTCCTAGAGTCCCAGCTGGACTCGCCTCTGGTTTACTGACTGTGATCCAGACATTTGACTCTCGGTTTTTAAGTCCCTTGGCTTCAGCACAAGCACAGTTCCCCAGTTCCCCACATAAAAAGATATTTATGTGCCAGGTCTAGCCCCAAAGATCCCTATGTGGGGGAGGGCAAAAGAAAGGGAGACAGAAAAGTAGATCAGGGTTCTAAAAGTACTTGCCTTTGGACGGTGCCATATGGTTGAGGAACACGATCAATATGGAGACTCTCAGGGAGCTAGGGTATGCAGGCTAAAGACAGTTGTTTCGTATATACTATTTCTATAGTAAGAAACATTAAGTTTGCCAAATCTCAGTTCAAGTAAATCATAGCCACCAAGAGGAATAACACAATCATTTTAGAGACAAGATTTCAACTTTACTATCAACTATTACTTTGCAACAAAAACTTTTTTTTGTATTCACAAAATATGTTAAAGGACTTGGCTGTCTCTAGACTCTGTGGCTTTGTCTAAATTGGTTGCTCGAGTTGTAGGACTGTATCAGTTTTACATGATTTGGAAACGGTACCGTCCTGGAGAAGTAAATATTATATTAAAACTGACACCTTAGGAATAAAGGAAATCAACAATTTCAACTCTGGATGCATTAGAGCCCCATTATCCAATGTGATCACCACTAGCCATTTGTGGCTATTAATTTCAATTAAAATTAAAAATTCAGTTACTCAATCACAGTAGTCACATTTCAGGCATACTAGCTGCGTGTGGCTGGTGACAAGGGTACTGGACAGTTCAGACACAGAATATCCCATCACCACAGAAGCTTCACTTCAAGTCATGCTTAGAGATTCACTCAACATTTGTTTTCTGTGTGGGCCAACTTACTTTAATAAGAAGCTTTTATACAATAGGACTATTTAATATTTCTATAATAGCTTAACAGACCTTTCAAAGCATTTAAAAAACTTCATAAACGATACAGGCAGTTCCTTGGTAAACTTGATTTTTCCTACCCATCTTTTTAAAAGTCCTTCAAATCTGATATCTTAGTATCAGACTGACCATCTTTTAAAAAGAAGTATTTTCTTAATATGTAGACTGATAAATCAAAGCATGTTTTACCGAGTAATTAATCCTTCAATAATTCACACAACAGGTCATTTTGGGGTTTAACCCCTGCTTCCATTATTTCTGACCACAAGGTCCACCGACAGATGTCTCACTTTGGATGTACACAACAGAAGACTGGGATCTGTTTCACATACATCTGTTCCCGAACAGCTTAGGCAGATTAATACTTAGAATGCACCCAGCTCTGCTAAGTCCCAAACAACCATTAACTCTTGTTGTTTTTAAATTATTTTTTCTCATTTTCACATTTTTCCACACTACCTTTCACACTGGTAAGTTTCCAGCAAATGTTTATACATGTAAAGCTAATCATTTTAATGCTCCTAAAAGAAATACTTTCAAGACCTTATTCTGAAGCCCAGCTTTCTCACATTTTCTGATGACTGCTCTAATTCAACTCAGCTCAGAGCTGGGGTAGGAATAACCCTTTGGTGAAACAGATCATGAAATTGTGTAACCTGAAGGAGGAAGTCCATGAAAAACAGAATTTTAAACCACAAGATTTGAAACTCTCATTTTTTTCCTATTTAATACATAATATTCATATGCTAATCAGATTACAAAATCCTTGCCCTGAAATTTGCTAAAAAGGCATCGTAAATGAAATCAAGGATAAGCTAGTCTTTTTATCCATCATCAAAAAATGTGCTGATGACTAGCACTAACCAACATTTTTCCATCAGAAAATGGTTTCTTCCTTTCCAAAGATAGGCCCGGGGCTGAGAGGACTGTCCACCTCTCTCCACTATGCCCTGAAGCTGTGGAAGGGCAGGAAGGGGCCTGTTTTCCCCCATGTGTTTCTTCTAATTAGAAATTCGTTAGGATTGAGTGGCTCCTGCTGTCAAACACGACTCATCTGCAGGCACTGGACGGTTGACCCCACTGGTCATTCAAACCTGAGACTTATTTATGTCCTAACACCTGAAGTCTATGAAAATAGGTATGTTCTTTAAAAAGCAACTTCAGAGTTGATGGTTTTCGACGATTATATACAGTTGATCCTTAAATAATGCGGGGGTCGTGGGTGCTGACTCCCGTGCAGTCAAAAAAAATCCACGTTTAACTCTTCATTCGCCCAAAACTTAATAGCTAACTGTTGACCAGCAGCCTTCCCAGCAATAAGTCAATTAACATATATTTTGTGTTAAATGTATTATATACCATATTCTTACAATAAAGTAAGCTATAGGAAAAATGTATATTTCAAGATGAACATTTATACTTCTGTACTGCATCAAAAACAAAACAAAACTCATGTGTCAATAGAGCTGTGCAGTTCCAAGTCAAGTTGTTCAAGGGTCAACTGTAATGTAAATGTCTCATTCTGCAGGTGCAGAAGCTAAGTGGGGTTAAATCACGTGCCCCAAGTCAATTACAGTCCTGGTAGTCACAGAGATAAGATGGCAGGTCCTTTGGTGCCCAGTCCTGAGAACATGCCTGCACCAGGCAGATTACAGACAGCTGGAGTGGGGAACCTCTAAAAGGTCCCATCACATTTTTCATACATCAGGACGCTATCCATTAGTAAATGGTGAGGCTTCCAGTGTGAAAAGGCAGAGAGATCTGTGGGCATTTGGTATTCCTGTCATAGAAATTCCTAAATTGATCATTCTTAACTGTATTAAAATTTGAGCTTAATACAGCTTAATCCTACCCATTCCTAACTCTCCCCACCAGGAGCTTTTCCTTTATGGTAAAACATGATCCACCCGGTCACACAGTACAATAAGCAGATCTGGCTTTGGGAAGGCACAAAAATGCTTCTATCTTCTGCGTTCATCGAGCTTACTACCTGCTAAGCAAACATGCCAAGAAATATGTCCTTGGCTGAGATCTAGAACAATGCCAACAGGCAACTGGTGATGCTTTTGAAGACCTTGAACTCTGAAAGTGTCTGATCCAGCAACAGCATAAGGACTAAGTTGTAAAATACACAGATCTAATACATGTGCCCATGTCCCCTTTCCTGTGCACCCTTCATTTCTGATGCCTCCCCTCCCCAACCCAGGTCCAGGCACTGTGTTGGGAGCCGCCCATACTGACAGCACTACTCTTTTTTTTTTTTTTAAGATTTTATTTATTTATTTGACAGAGAGAGATACAAGTAGGCAGAGAGGCAGGCAGAGAGAGTGAGAGGGAAGCAGGCTCCCTGCCGAGCAGAGAGCCCGATGCGGGACTCGATCCCAGGACCCCGAGATCATGACCTGAGCCGAAGGCAGCGGCTTAAACCACTGAGCCACCCAGGCGCCCCTGACAGCACTACTCTTAATCCGCTTTGCCTAGACAGGGTCCCATAACCCAGGCTTATCTGGTCTCAGACAACTCACCTGATCCCTCTCCCCTTTCTTCAGGATTTTGTTCCTTCCTAGGTCACAGCTAAGTGGGTAATTACTTTATATTCACAGGAATAAACTGTTCATTTTATATTTACACAAGAAAAATGGCCAGATTTTAAAATTCCCATAGAAAGATCATTGAGTAACATTGCAGATCATCAACCTTTTCTGAACAGATGACGCCCTTCTGTGCACATACTTTTACACTGTAGTGGTGGCCTCCTGGTCAACCTATGCCCAGGTGTGCTTACCACCCTGCAGCTGAACAAGATGGAACCTTCTAGCCAAGGCACCCACTCTGGAGAAGTGGGCCAACATTAGCTTAATTTTTTTTTTCTTTTTAGAAGAGTTCCAATACTTTAAAGAAAAATGGAGGGGATACTCCTGCAGGTGATGAAAACCCACTGTTAAGTAGTAGTATAATAAAGAGTACAATGCAATAGGCAAAACTAAAGTTCATGGGACCAGTTAGCAAATCCATTCAACGATCATCCACGTGTCAGACACTCTTCAAGTGCTGACAGTTAACAAACCGATGGTCTGAACATCTTTTCCCCCCACCTAGATCTAGTCTGAGAGTTACACCATCAGCCCCCCTGCTTCTCAGGCCTTCAGATTGGGTCTGAATTCTACCACTGGCTTTCCTTGTTCTCTAGCTTGCAGATGGCATGCAAGGGGGACAGCTCAGCCTCCATAATCCCACAGTAGATCTCCTCAAAGCTATAGCCCAAGTTCCATTTCTCCGGAGAACCCAAACATATTCTAGATTTGCAAAACCCATAGAATGTACAACATCAAGAATGAACATCAAGAGTGAACCCTAGGGGCGCCTGGGTGGCTCAGTGGTTAAGCCTCTGCCTTCGGCTCGGGTCATGGTCTCGGGGTCCTGGGATCGAGCCCCACATCAGGCTCTCTGCTTGGCAGGGAGCCTGCTTCCCCCTCTCTCTCTGCCTGCCTCTCTGCCTACTTGTGATCTCTCTCTCCCTGTCAAATAAAAAAAATAAATTCTAAAAAAAACAGTGAACCCTAATGTACACTATCCACTCTGGGTAATGATGGATTCATGTAGGTTCATGAACGGTAATTGCTCTGTTGAGCAATGTGGCTGGGGGGGTGGGGGGCTGTGCATGTGGAAGGGGCAGAGGACATATGGGAAATCTCTGTACCTTTTGCTCAATTTTCCAGTGAACCTAAAACTGCTCTAAAAAATAAAACCTACTTTTAAAAATCATGAAGGTTTAAAAACTGAGTGGTCTTGCAACTCTTCCCTGTGTATGACCTAATAATGCCCAGTAACCCCACTCCACCCTTTCCTGGAATAGTCTGTCACTGGCCAAGGAGCGCTGGACACAGTCCCCCCGACTACATCCTTCCACACCACAGCCTCCCAGGTATGATAACCTTGATACAGCTCTTCCTCCATGAACTGGACCAATTTCACTGGTCTTTCAGCACTCACCTCTAACCTAATTCCACATCAGAGATTATTCTTACATTTAAACTTGTGTCTTGGTACCTTTGCTTTTCCCACTCAGTTACTAAGTAAAACATCCACTTCTTCTAAAACAGAAGTTCTTACGAAGCTGCTAGGATTCCGACCTTCCCATTTTAAGGGCCTAAAGTGGCACACTAGGTATTAAGAAAAAAGTAATACACCTAGATGAAAGAAGAGGGGTTGCAGAGCCAAACAACAACAAAAACAAAACAAACTTTCAACCTTTATAGTTTTTAAATTCTACTTCAGGAACACTAACTAAGTAAGCATACTTTTCCTCCATCACCACTCAATTTAAAACACTTCCTTTCTTGTGTCATTATTTGCCTTTTTCTGGAGGGGCACCGCAACACCAATCTGTATGAGCGATCATTGAGCAAGGTCGTGTTTTAATTCTGTCGTGTTTCCCCTTCATTGTAAAATTGGCTCTTGTAGGCTAAACTCTATAACTTCTATATCCTCCCCAATTCAAACTGACTTAAAAACTTAAAAGTTAGGGATATGGACGTAGAATTCTGTCAACTCAGAGCTTTGATAAAATAGTCTACCTTGGTTGTCAAAACACCTGAAAACATTTTTTTAATTAAAGTATAAGTGAGCCAGGATGGCTTATGAAGCGGAGGCGGAATTCACACTCAACCAGGGCTGAGCCCCTGACTAGTCGGCGGCATTTTGTTAGTTTTTTGCACAAGACACTTTAAAACAGTAACAGGTTTCCATAGTACTAGTACAGGGTGGCCGGTTTTCCAACCCAGAAAGACATTATCTTTAATTTTTCTTAAGTTGGTATTCAGCTAGGTGAGACAGCGTCACATCCCAGTTTCTCGAGAAATCATCTCTAGACTGACTTGAAATAGTTTCATTGTATATATGGCATGCAATATTTCTAAGTAACTCAAGTCAATAAAAGACGAATGCAAGTCAACAGCATGATGAAAGTTTTAAAGTTAACATTAAGACTAAGCCTGTAGACGCCTTGATTCTAGACAATGGCAAGGAATGCGAGGGACTTCGAAGTCCAGAGAGAGCCCAAAGTTGGCGGGGGGCGGGGGGAGGGGTCAGAAGTCAGCAAAAGGAGAGGTGGATTCAGAACCCACATGTTGGTGTACTCTGCAAAGTGCTTATACTCCCAGCGTACGAGCGGAAGTGGATGGATTAAAACTTCAACTTGGAGGGAAGGAGGCCCTTCCAAGCAGCTTGAAAAACACGGCCCCTCTGGGGCTCAGGTCCCTTTTTTCTGCGTCGCAAAACAGAAGCTGAGCGTGACTTTGCTCCGGAGGCGGGAAGCCAGGCTAGAGGCTGCAGGTAGCGCGAGGCCCCTGGGGGTAGATAAGGTTCTCCCCGTTTGGGAAGGAGGGGGCGGTGGCGTCGGGACGCTGGGAGAGGAGGAGCTTGGGGGGAGCGGAGTGGAAGCGCCGGGCGGAAGGTGGAGGGAGGAGGAGAGGGTGGGGGCGCAGCTGGAGGGGAAGGGCCGGGACCACTCACCCGCGGGTCGCTCGGGTTGGATGGGCCACCACCTCAGGGCCAGCTCGCTCAGCACCACGTCGCAGCTGCTCCTCCCGATCTCGAAGATGCCCCGCAGCAGAGTCTGCCCGGCCGCCGCCTCCGGCTGTAGCCTGGACGCCCACAGCGCCGAGGGCACAGCGGCCGCCGCCGGGGGCGCTTCTTCCTCTGGGCCGCCCTCCAGGGCGCTCACGCGGCCTCCGCGCCTCCCCCGGGGCATGGCGAAGACGCTAGCTGAGCCGGAGCCAGGGGTCTGGGGAGGCCTTCGAGTAGGAAGTGGAGGCCGCAGCAGCCACGGCTCCGGCTGCGTCGGGCGCTGCCACAGCAACGGCGCGCAGGGCAGAGACCCAGGAGGGAGGCGGGGCGGGCAGGCGGGGCCGCCGGGACCCAGTCCTGCACCTCGGCCTGCGGGCCGCGGGTCTCTGCCGCTCACTACAAAAAGATCCCCGTTCGGGAAGAGGAAAAGTGTCTCCCTCCACCAAACCTTACTCTTCGCGGGGATTTAGTGGATTGCGCTGCCCACACTGCTTCTCAAACTTTTACTTAGCCTCTGGGCATCTCGTTAAAATGCAGATTTCTACTGAAGCGGTGCGGGGTGAGGTCCGGGATACTGTATTTCTAAGAAGCTCTGGGTGATGGCGACGCCCACGTCCTGGTCTGCAAAGCAAACTTCGGGTTGCAAGGGCCTCTGTTTTTTGCATCTCCTTCCCGGTGGGCTCTCTTGGAAGACGGAGGTCACGCTCCCTAACGCTGTGGGCACGCCCGCAAGTGTTAGCTGATTTTTCGCACCTGGTATAAAGCGCGCATTTCCCAAGTGCCCCGAGGGGAAGCCAAAGTCTCGGGTTTGCATCAACCAATTCTCACCTGACAAACATAGTATTAAAAGAAGGTGCCTTATCACCATGAGCACTAACGTGTAGAATTATTAAACCACTATATTATACACCCT
Source organism: Meles meles (assembly GCF_922984935.1). Classification (NCBI taxonomy): domain Eukaryota; kingdom Metazoa; phylum Chordata; class Mammalia; order Carnivora; family Mustelidae; genus Meles; species Meles meles. The sequence continues at coordinate 77,616,984 of NC_060074.1, forward strand.
TAACTATACTGGAATGAAAGAAAGAGAAAGACAATAAAAAGTGCCTTTGTGCTATCAGTATGGACGGTCCTACTTTCCTCAAGATCTCTCCATGGCAATCTTGTCTTTGCCTGGATCCGGCACTCCCTGGAGGGAGCTTACAAGTAGCAGGCCTTGTTCTCTTGAAGGCTACCGCTGTAATGCAGTGTTACCTGGAAATGGAGAAGGCCCCAAGGGGTTCATCCGTCACTTTCTTCTGGGAGTGGAGAGTCATGAAATTAGCTGATGGTTAATTGGGAAAGCACAGAGAGTCTGGAGGCCAGTGGTTCTCAATCATGGCTGCACATTAGAGTTATCTGGGGAGTTTAAAAAAAAATCCAGATGCCCAGGCTGCACTTGAAGACAATTAAATTGCAATCTCGGGGGATGGGACCCAGCTTCGCTGATGATTCCAGTGCTCGGCTAGGCCTGGGAATCGCTGCTCTGAGGGGTGGATGAACCGGGAGCTGACAATCTGTGACAAGGAAGCAGGGAACAACGGAGTTCTCTGGAAGAGGAGCGGAGTGGGAGGTAAATCAGCAGCCTTTTCATAACGTCAGAATAATTGTATTGAGAAAAAGTTAGGGGCGAGGGACTGAAAGAGCAAATTAAATTCGCAGAGTTGTGAATTCTCATTGCAGGGTGCTTGGGCCTCACCAGTGACTTCAGGCTCTCCTCACTCCTGCGCTTGTCCTAGTCACGCTGCAAAGCCAGACAGAAGAGCTCGTGGAAGCAGAAGTGTCTCAAGGTTCTCTGCTCAAACTTGGATTTCACACAAGCCGGGGCGGAAGACTGGAGGCCTGGCCAAATCCCTTTCAGACATAAAGCGCCTGTGTGTCAGTTAAGCTGGGACTCTGACTGTTTAATGCTCTGAAAACAAATACCCAAGCTTCCAGGCAAAGCAGGGAAGAGCCTCTGTTTGATCTGATCCCAGAGAGCTGTTCTTGGAGCAGAAGTGCAGCTGCTGTGAAACCCCATGCAGGCTTCAGGTGGCTCAGACGAGCCCTCATCAGTGGGGAGGCCGGGGTCCTTGCAGGACGAGTTGCCGAGTTGCCTGTTTTGGAGTCAGCATCTTGTATTCACAGCTTTCAGACCATCAGCAAAGAGCTCCCTGGCATTTTAAAAGTTCACTGAGAGCCAGGGCAAATAGGCCAAGGCAGTGGCTATTTCTTAGAACCTTTGCAAGTGCCAAGTTGCCATTTTTCAAGCTTCATAGGGCCAGACAGTCAAAACAATTGACTTTGCTTCTCTTGAGGATGACAGTAATAGCTGTACTCCATACTTTCCTCTTGATGGGGGGGGGGGGGGGGGGGCGTGGCCTCTGTCCTCAGCATCTAGCTACACAAGCCTCAGGGCCTTGGCTTTGCATATAATACAGGGTTCCTGGAATGAAGTCACCAGGCCCAATCACGCCCCTGAATCTTAGGCTCTATGTACAGCTGCCTACCTGACATGACCACTCAGCCATCCAATAACCATTTGAAACATAACGTAACTAAACCCAAACTCATGATTTTCCATCATAAACCTGTTCCTCCCAGAATGTTCCAGATCTCAGCAAATACTGTTATCAGAATCCTTGATGTCATTCTTATTTCTTCTCATCGTTTCAGACTCACATCCAATCCACTGGCAAATCCTGTCAATTCCATCTGCAAAAAAGCCTCCTTTCAGGCTCTTGTCTTCCTAGTCTGCACCTCTACACTTCTCACTGGACCACTTCAATAGCCTCCCACCCATTTCTATGATTTCCCCTTTGCCTGTACTCCCTCCTCCAGCCCAGAGTCTGTTTTCCACTTGGCAATCACATTGCTCCTTTTAAAAGTAACAAGATCATATCACTCCCCGCTCACAAACTTCCCGTGATCTCCCATCACTCTTGGAACAAACTCAACATGCTTGGCAAGGGTACAGGGCCCTACCTAATCAGGGCTCTGGCTACCTCTCCAAGGTCACCTTCTAACACCTTTCCCCTTGTTGCCCCACACAAGCCTCCTTTCTAGTCCTCAAACAGACTGAAACTAGTCCCTTCTCAGAGCATTTGCCTTGCTCTTCCCTCCCTGGAATGCTTTCCCAGCCAGCCAACCAGATAGCTCCCTCCTTCATCTCAATTACTTTGCTGCTGAAAGATCTTCTTCTCTAAGAGAACATGGCTGATTTCCTCCATCATTCACCTTCCTGTAACCATGGGGATTCGTTTTTGTTTGTTTGTTTTTGTTTTTTTAATTGCTGCTGCAACCAATTGCCCTAAACTTAGTGGCTTAAAACAACACGATGTATTATCGGACATTCCTGAAGTTCAAAAACCTAAACTCTGTTTCACTGGACTAATATGAAGTCATCAACAGGCCTGCATCCCTCTTAGAGGCTCCAGGGAAGAAGACATTGCCTTGCCTTTTCTAGCTCCTAGAGCTTGCCTTTATTTCTTGGTCCATGCTCCCCCCACCCCCACATCCATCTTCAAAGCTAGCACCATCACATCTTCTCTCTGCTTCCATCTTTCCTTCTTATGTCTCTGACTTTGCCCTTCTTTCCTCCCTGTTATAAGGATCCTTGTGATTACATTGGACCTATCTGGATAATCATTAACCGTGTTTGCAAAGTCCCCTCTGCAATGTAAGGTAATATTTTCAGAGGTTCTGGGAATTAGGGCATAGACATCTTCAGGGCACCATTGATCTCTCTACCATCCCCTGCTTTATTTTTCTTAACGTGCCTTATCATTACCTCTTACTCCATTTACTTGTATGTGTATGGTCTAGATAGCCCACTGAATGAGTTAATGCACTTGGCAACAGTGCTGGAATGTAAGAAACAACAAATGTTAAGTGTTGGGACACCTGGGTGGCTCAGTCAGTTAAGCATCTGCCTTCAGCTCAGGTCATGATCCCAGGGTCCCAGGATCCAAGGCCACATCCACCTCCCTGCTCAGTGGGGAGCCTGCTTCTCGTTCTGCCTGTCCCTCTGCCTGTCACTCTGTCTGCTTGTGCGAGAGCTCTCTCTCTCTCTCTCTGACATATAAATAAATAAATAAATAAACCTTTTTAAAAATGTTAAGAGCTATTATTATTATTATTCTTGGAATAAAAGCTCCGTGATGTCGGAGAATTTCTCTTGTTCTCCACTGAAGTCTCAGTAACTGACAGAGCACCTAGCACACAGTATGTGCTCCAGAAATATCTGTAATAGTAATGTACCGCCATAGTTGCTCCCCTCAGTTCCTGAGGCTCAGTTGTTCCATAAGTGATGCATATATCTGATACCCTAATGCATGAAAATTGCTCTCTGAAAATTTTTAGATAGCTTCCTGAACATTGCTTTCCCGGCTTTGGCTGAAGCTTGGCTGTTTGTTGTCAGAGCACTAAACAGGAAGAGTCCTAACTCAGCAGGCACATGGTTGCTTTATGTTTGGAAGGCATTTGACTAGGTCTGGAAACACAGTCTGCACCCCTGGTTTTTGTTGTTGTTGTTTATTTGGTTTTGTTTTGTTCTTAGAAATTCACATCTGAGCAGAAGACCTTGGAAAACTCTCTGCTATTAACATTGTTTTCAGGAGGTTATTAAGTATCTGAGAGATTTAGGCCTAATGGGACAGTCTCCTAAGTCAGGGACCCCTTCTCAGTTCCACAGATGGAGGCAGGTGAAATTACAGCCAACTGAGACATCCAGATCTACCGCATCAAGGGCAGAGGACAAGGAATTCTTTTTTTTTTAAATTTTATTTTACTTATTTATTTGACAGACAGAGATCACAAGCAGGCAGAGAGGCAGGGAGAGAGAAAGGAGGAAGCAGGCTCCCCGCTGAGCAGAGAGCCTGATGCGGGGCTCGATCCCAGGACCCTGGGACCACGACCGGAGCCAAAGGCAGAGGCCCAACCCACTGAGGCACCCAGGCGCCACAGAGGACAAGGAATTCTAAGGCCTGAGTTTTGGCCAGTGGATAATCCTAGATCACACCATTTGATCCCCCACAGGCTCTGCTGGCTTCAAAGTTTGATGTTTGTGAGCATAAATGAGTACCGGTGTTATCAAATTACCATCAACACAACCTTTTTCAAACTCTAGCTTACTTCAGAGAATATTTTTTACTGAGGACTGCTTGTTGCAGGTAGACTCAAATCCAAACGCTCACCATGACCTATGAGATGCCTTGTGATCGGCCTCCTCCCCTCCCACTCATGTTCTATCTCCTATCATCATTCTTCCTTCCATGCTTCCTACGCTTATGTCTAACTACATTGGCCTTCTTTCCATACTTCAAATAAACCAAGTTTCTTCTTCATTCAGGGCCCCTGCTGTTATCATTTACTCAGTGTGGAACCATTTTTACGATAGCACAGCTTTTTGGGGTGCCCAGATCATCTTCATGTCACCTTCTCCGAGGGTCTTCCCTGGCCAATCAGAAGTTCACCCCTACTCAAGCTTATTTTCCTCATTGTCTTCCCACTATCCAGGTGTATATCATTGTTTTATTTGCCTACTTCTTTCTTGTCTGTATCCCCTGTCCTATCAGATGGGTACCTCAATGACAGCAGTGACCTGGTCTGCTTGCTTATGGTTCTGTCTCTTATGCCTAGAACAGGACCTTTAGAAGAATAGATGCTGAGTAGATGTTTGCTGAATCCATGAAGAAATAAATTAACCTTTTAAATTGAGTTCTTGTATTAATTTTTGAAATCATTGAATATATTATATCTCATAGATGAGGAAAAAAGAAAACTTTTGACATATTTAATTTCTCCATATCAAAATATATTTTAGGTGAAATGAGCTTTAGTTATGTCCAACTCTCAGTCATTTCTAATATAAAATGTGCACCTTCTCCTGGGGTCTGCCTCCCTCTCATCCTGAGTGGAGATTTTGTCAGAATGCTCTTGCTACTCTAGTTCTTGCTGCCTAAAAGGTAGAGAGCACTGTGCCTTTGCAAAAATTATAGAATCAGACTCAAAGTCCAGGACCTCATAGATGAGGATTTTTGGAAGTGTGCCTCTTATTCTGGGAAACTGTGAACTAAGAATATGAATTATCTGCCCCCACACATCAACACGCGATGGTGAGACAAGCAGAAAATAACCACAGAAAATGCTCCCATTGGAAAACGGAGGCGGTGACAGGGGGCGGGGCGGGGGTACAAGATATTGAAAGCACATCGCAGTCACTTGTTCAGAGCGATTCTGAGATCCAAGTAGGCATGTGTTGTTAGCTCCAGAGACTCAGAAAGAGAATGTTCCTTATCCCGCATCCAGTTCTGCTCCCTAGTAGCGGTTCCTTAATTCACTGTTCTCAGCAGCTCTTCGCTCCAGCCTCTGGGATTTTGGTTCTGCCCTTTATACCATTTTTCTTTTCAACAGGAAATTGACCATGATGACGGCTGAGGAGATTTTCAGCCTTTTTACTATCCAAGAGGCTTCGTTTAATTTTGAACTTTTAGTTCAAATAGGTATAACTCCTTTAGAAACTATGTAAGCTTTTTATATGTAGTTCAGTTATATATATCATATATGATATGTAATATTTGTCCATCCCTTATATATAGATGTGTATATAACTATATGTACACATATCTATATCTATGTGTGTGTGTGTGTGTGTGTGTGTGTGTGTGTGTATTATATCATATTATACAAAAGCCATTCCCACAAATCTCTTTGAGACTGTCCTCTCTATACTTTGGACTCCAAGTCAGGATATTGGGGTATAATGCTTCAGTTGTTTTTAGAAGTACTTTTGTCTAGGTATACTATGTCTTCCAACCATACCTTTGATTAGGATTTGACCCGAAGGCTTGTTTAACTGGAAGCAGCCTACATCTCATCTTTAATTTGAGGCCACTTCTTGCTTTTAGGATTGATTGATTGATTGATTGATTGATTGATTTTGCCAGAGGGTCTGGGTCTGTCCTGGGCCTTCTCTAGTTCCCCTAAATTATGCTTGCTCATCAGCCTCTTATAAGACCCTCAAAGAAGCCAAATAACACTTGTGATATTCTGCCAAACAAATCCAAAAAGAAAAGAAAAAGATTAAAAACAAGGTAGCATCCCAGATCTATAAAAACTAAAACTTCGATTAATTGAATACCTTCAGAAGATATAATCAGTAACTGGTATTTTGAGCAATGAAACGAATCAGATAAGGAGACGTATGGCCCTATACAACTAAGGTTGTATAAGGGTTTTAAGCTCACAAGGGGAGCACTGGCTCAAGGCTCTAAATAACGTGGGGAAGGTAGGTAGAACTTTTAGAGGTCATGGCACTTAAATTCATTTGGACTATATAATTTTTAAAAACTATGTAATGTTACATGTCATACAATTATGTGTTAAATGAGTGAAATATTCTTATTTGTGAAATAAGAAAATGCTATCTTTCTTTTTTCAGAGGTCTATTAGTATACCCACTTCCCCCACATATCAAATAAGCATGTTATTTTTCACATGAAGAATAAATAGCAGTTTATATTTCATGCTTTTATAAATTCTAGGATAAGAATTTTAAACAAAATTAGATTATTAGGTAGGCCCACTCACACTAAATCTACATGTCACTTTAATAACTCACATGAATAAAAGCCAATAAAACTTTAACATAATTCAGATGCTTATGAAATAGCTATAATTTGTCAGCTTATTCAAATATCAAACCTGGAATTAACTGAAATAAGCTGGTTGTTACATATTGTATCACTAAAACTTCATAGTAATATTTTCATAAGAATTCAAATGAACTCTCCTATATTTATGCATATTTAACATACCAATTTACTGTAGCCTTCAACATGTATATTAGCTTCCTAGTACTGCTATATCAAGTTAGCTCAAACTGCATGGCTTTAAATAACAGAAAAGTATTGCTCACAGTGGTAGAGACCAGAAGTCCAAAATTAAAGCATCTGCAGAGTTGGTTCCTTCTTGGGGACTTAGAGGGAAGTTCTGTTTCATGCTGCTTTTCTAGCTTCTAGGGATTGTTAGCAATTCTTGCACATCTTGGTGTATAGAAATGTCAGTCTGGTCTCTGCCTATATCTCCGTTTTCCCTGTGTGCTCTCCCTGTGTGTTCTGTTCTCTCCTAATAAAGACGTCAGTCCCCTTCCTGAACCACCATTCTAATCCAGTATGACCTCATGTTAATTTACATCCTACATATTAGGATGTGTTATTTAGACACTGTATCCAAATAAGATCGCACTCTGAGGTTCTGGCTGAACATGAATTTTCTGGAGTTGGGGGAAGGCACTATTTAACTCAGTTCAATACATAGAGAGAATATATATATATAATGTATTTTAAGTAAGATAAATGGATTTTTAGTTAATTAGGCAAAAATGAAACCTTGGGAAGCAAAAGATCCTATTCTTTAATATTTTAATATGCTAGTCAGAGTCAAGGGAGCATGAAAATGCAATTTCTATAACCAAATAGCTCATGTTGGAATTTAAAGTTATCCAAATAAGCAGGCTTGCCTCTGTTAACTAAGAAATTCTTTTAGTAAAGAAATAGTTTGATAAAGAATCCTACTTAGATTCCAGTTATAATTTACATGCATTTGTGACTATTGTTTACCGTGTATTTAATCACCAGCTGGAATAAAGTTTATTCAGGATCTAGCAGGGACAAGTGAAGTTAGCCCAACTCTCCTTTTTAGAATACTCACGTTATCCTCGATGGTCTTGGATGTGAATGTCACCTTGTCACATACCTGCAACCTACCACAGATTATAAATTTATAATATCCTGCTATGAGTAGACAAGCACTACAGTTGTTAGTGACACCAGTGGTAAGGAATTAACAGTTTCCCAAGCATTGTAACACCCCTTCATTGACGTCACTGAAAGTGGGGATGACCTTCTAATTGACATCATTCAGAGAGAACACTAAAGAAATACTGTTGATGTGTTAGGTTTACACAGTGAACATTTTGAAGTAGAAATTACAGGTTAGGTAATTCATCAGCATTTATCTCAACCAATAGCACATACTGTGCATAAATATCATGACTATAAAGAACATTAGTTACCCTTCAGTTTTCAGTGATTTTAAATTAAATCATCTTCCAAGAATACTGATCCTTTGATGTTTCTGGTCTGTAAGCACCTCTCCTAATAACTTATGTGTCACGCTAAAATACATACCTGGTGTTCTGACCACAATCACTCTACGTTTTTCTTCTATTGTGTTGCATTGCCAAAGAAGATCATATCCGCCACAAACTTGCCACTTTTCTATTCTGATTGATATTTTAGAGGAAGATGAGTGTAACTAACAACTATTGTGATGATACAGTACTCTTTTATGTTGTAGATTTCTATATCTGAGCTATCATCTACCTAGGGGTGACCAGTTTTACTTTCTAATTTGTTGAATGCTGCTCAAATTCTCAAGCTCATTGAGGGCCTATATACATAGTCCTTATCTAAATTCTTCAGTGATGATAAGGACGTTTGGGACAATTTTATATAACACGAACAATAGAACAAGAACAGTTGCTGAAAGAATGATGAACAGAAAAGAAAACAGTAGCATGCATTCAAGTTCTTAAGGAATGTAAAAAAAAAAGGCAGGGTCTGGAAAGAACCTATAATATTTTGATCCCTCATTTATTACAGTTCCAAATCATACTTTAAAAATTGATAGTAAATCAAAAGAAAGAACTGATCAGTCATGATTTTTATCCTCCGAAAGAGTGGGAGAAAGGTGTTTGGTATCATGTTATAAGAAATTAGAGTCAAGGGAGGCCAGCGTGGCTCAGTTGGTTAATGTCTGACTTTGGCTCAGGTCGTGATCCCAAGTCCTAGGATGGAGCCCCATGTCAGGAATCCCTGCTCAGTGGGGAGCCTGCTTCTCCCTCTTCCTGACACGCATACTCTCTCTCTCTCCCTCTGACAAATAAATAAACAAATAAAATCTTTTTCTTTTAAAAAATGAAACTAGTGTCAATTTTTCTCTTTTCCTTGAATTAATGCTTATAAATTTCACTGAGTTGAGAATCATTTGTGGTCCTTTCCCATTCTCAGCTGACTCGATTGATAACACAGTTTTAGCATTAGATTAGTGCGGTTTGTTCTTCTTGGAATGTTAATATTTATTGAGGATCTTCTAGATCTTCTAAGCACCAGAGAAACAGCAAATAAACAAGTTTTCTGTTCTTATGAAGCTCACATTCTACAGGGGGAGTTAGATAATGCAAAAGTAAGTGATATAAATAAGTAAGCAAGAAAACATCAGATAAAAGCTCTGGAAAAGGGAGGATGCAATATAATTTTGATTTTGCTAAGGTTGAAAGTGGTTGCTGCTTTAGATGGGATCTGAGGAAGTGGCATTTGAACCAGAACCTGAATGAACAAAGGAAACCAATCATTGAAGTATCTAGGTAACCCAGCTTCCTGCAATTCCTTCATCTGTGAAATAAGGCACAGGGCTGCTTTGGTTATGAAATGTGTAAATGAACAGAGAGCACTTAGCACCAACCTAGTAAGCGTGTGAGGCCATCTTCCTGGAGGTGTGTCTTTAATGCATCAAAGCCTAAAGTAGGGTTAACTTTTAATCTTATTAACGGCAAAGTAAGTTACCAAGTTTCCCCATAGATGTGAGATTAAACTTATTCTCCAATCTCTAGATGTTATTTTACAAGTGGATCCATCCCTTTGGATTGCTCTATACCTGGGGATCTATAAAAGTGATTATTGTCACTATCCACTTACCTCTCTATCAGTTGGGCAAATAGCACAGCAATGTTGAGATGGCCAAATCCACATTTATTGTATCTGAAGATTTAGTCTAATACTCTGCATTTTAAGATATTTTAAAATTCACAATTTAAACAGAAGTCCCCAGAGGCTGTAGCCTTGTCAATGCCACTAGTTTGGTTACCCAGCTAATTCCATCAGAGTCATTGAACCAAGTGTTAGTGTGTGTGAAGAGTCTAGGAGTCAATTGCCAGCACAAAATTCTTCCTGACATGGGAAGGCAGATGATCTCAACTTTTGAGTGCATACAGTGCAGATTTCTAGTTGAATGGTTCTTGACAATAGTGTCCTCTGAAACATAATGCCTGGCCAAGTGCCAATGATTATGCCACCATACAAATCACTGTGTATCTGACGCCAGAATGCCTCTGTGCGATGGTAGCAACAAGAGTTCTCAGTCCTGGTGTTCCACAAGATGTTGCGTTGGCTCTTTTATTCTTTATCAGACCCTGGAATTAAAGATTTTATTTAGATAGTTTTTAGGAAATAAGTGGTGGTGGAGGAGAGGAAAAGGGAAGAGAGGAGGCTTTAGAGTAGTTTAAGAACAGCTTTGCTGTTTTACAATTCCCATTAGGACAAAATTGGTCCACATTTGAAGCCTAGTTTTATTAATTGTTGGATAGATATTTTCACTTTAAATCTCTTGTTTAATTATAGAACTAAAACAGCTTGCTTCAAACTGCTAGCTAATGATCCAGATATCATTTTAGTAATTGCTAGCTTCTTTCAGAAATGCATTAATTTTGTAAGAATTATACACTTTCAAATGTAAAAAACATAGGGTGTTTTTAAGATTAATACATCAGAACACTTAAAATTTGTTGCAAATGTTATTTTACTGTATCATATTATAAATCTAAAATTATCAGAACATTCTTAAGATATTTTAATTCCTTATTTTAATTTGCATTTAATTGTAATTTTTAGGATTAAAAGTAGGTAGATCATACTGTATGAATGCAGTTGGTGATGTAAATGAAATCTAAGTTATGCAGTGTTCTATTCAAAGGGAATTATGCACTGGTTAAAATATTTAGCCAAATTTCATCTCCCACTATAAAACTGGTTGCTGATTTTTAAATACCAGTTTTTTTTTTCCTGGAAATAACTCTTTAGTGCATTTTCACATTAGATAAGTAGATCTAAGCTTTGTATTTAATAGGAATAGTAATTGTCCACATAGAACCCTAAATGTTACTCATAACAAACAATATACAACAACACTAAAAAATATATTTTTTCGAATGAAATCAAAGTTGTCAGTGTTTCTTCTTTTTGGTTGGTTTTTGACGTAGTAAAATGTTTTCTTTTCTTATTAGCTAGATATAGGTATTAGCAAATCATAAAAACCAAGTCTCTTTTAAATATTGGTGGCAATTCAAAAAGAAAAGAAAAAGATAATTGAAAAGGTTTCTTGTGGTTTGAAAATGCCTTCCAAATATTCATTAAACATTTAAGTGAGTAAATTTGTAGAATATGTTTCTGACATTGGCACTGGTTCTGTGGTATTTCTCTGATCAGATGGAAGTGCTGTGTGTTATGCAGAGTGCATTCAGTTCATTCATGCATAAACAATATCATTTTCATAAATTAAAACCTCCCCTGCAGAAGGAACATCTGTGCCTGCCTTTGAATAAAAGATGGTGGCATGTGAGTTACTCCTTGACTGACTGAAAGAATCCTTATGTTTTAGAATGAAGTTATATAGGCAAAATGAAAGGGGGAAAAACAATCTAACTTAAGATCCTGCATTTCTACTTTACAAAAAAAGAAAAAATCCACAATATACATTTCTTTGCTTGATGTTTTAAAAGCTGGAATCCTTAAAATCCATTCTTTTATTATTTCTTCTGTTTACTACAGCAAGAGTTTTTAGTTTGAATGAAGATGTATAATATTAATTATAGGTGAAATTAAGCTGCTGAATAGATCACATCAGATCTGAATGTTCACTTCATGTCCCGTAGGCTAGAAGGCTGGCAATGTTCAGATATCCTATCAGTATTATATCTCTTAAAGTAAGAACAGTGAGAGCAATCCTAGAAGCAACAGCTTGATTTCAAAATAACAACTCTGATTCACTTGGAATGAGATTACTGCATTTTGGATAAAGTTGAGACTAACTTAAGAGGATTTCTGTCATCTGATGAAGGCTGATGGAAAACATGTTAAAATGATATATTTTAAATTGAACTCAAACATTTTTTAATGTTGAAATATTCCTTACTGCTACTGTCACAGCTTGACATAGCCCCATTGGCAATGTTATTAGTATGGCTAATTGTTCCTGTCCATTAGATTACTCACATTTTTCTGGAGCAGTTTGCTAAATGAGGTCAGCTTTCTGGAACCCCTAAATCACCAATGAGAAGGAGATTAAAGGAACAAGCTTGGAAAGAGAGGTAGCCATCCAATGTGGCATCCGAATCAGAGGAGGAACAATGGAGTTACTAATGACAGTAATCAGAGCACCATGGTAGAGCCAGGACACAAGTGCCAAAGTGTTATTCCCTAGGAAGCATTCCTGTCAGTCAGTACATCCAGACGAAGAGAAATGCCAAACTTTGTTTTTGGTGGACTTAACAATGGACAGAGTCATCTGTAAGTTTTCCACAGAATTCTATTTAATGTTCCAAAAAGGGAAGGGACACAATTGTACCATCTTAAAATATATTACATTACACATAGTATGTTCTTGAGTACAAATAACTCACTACATTTTCTCCTGGTAATCATCACAAGAGGTTCATAAGGTAATTACAAAATGCTACTTCTTGGATTCTTTAAATTAATTAAATCAATCCCCCCTGGCATTTTCTAAAGGTACATAACTTTCTTTGGGGATAGTACTGGTTTGCAAACCAGTACTATATTGTATAGTACTATTGTATAATACATGTTTGCCAAGTGCAATGGTACTTTATGATAGTACTGATTTTCAATTCTGTTCAGGAAAATGCACAGATAACAATGCACTAAGAAAATGGCAAAGTTTTCTCAAAAATTTTTAAATGTATAGACAAACTAAGCTAGGGTACTTGTTTGTGTCTGCTTATTAATAATAAATTAAATATCCCTTTTTTTAAAAAATGGGAAGAAATATAATCATTTAAAAGAATAAAAATCAAAAAGCTAAAAGAGATGACACTTAAAACAAAGAAAAACAAACACAACCGTTTATCTTCCCACCCCACCCCAACCCCCCACCTCATATTCCATGTAATGAAATATGAGTTAGGTTCTTTCATTATCTACAAAGAGCTGGTGACTCCCTAATCAAGATATCAGACTAGAGAGTATGCTAAAGTAAACTTTTGTCTTTTATTTTTACTCTACATTTAACATTTAGTATTTTTTAATTCAGCAAATAAAGCAATTATTCTGCTTAAGAATTATACCTAAAAATCACTTTAAGAAGAAATGCAACAATTGGTCAGATTTTCAATACTATTTTATTGCAACTGGATGAGTGTTTTCTAAATTGTGCATTACACCATAATATACAGGATTACAAACAAGATTACAGTACAGATCGATTCCAGTGGTACCAGTATCACATCTCAAACAGCACTTATTCTGGACTGCATTTTACATGCAATAGCTATTGTTCTAATTATGAATTAAATGGTTTGAATTTATTTAAGCTACTGTACTAATTGACTACAATAGGTATAAATCCCAACATTAACAACCTGATTAGATTTAGGCTCAGATTTATTACATGAATATATGACAAACCACCATTTGTGTGACTATGTATAAAATCATGCATTTATATTTTCTGGGAACATCAATAGCTTCAGATTCTCTGTAAAATCATGGAATGCAAAGGAGTAAAAGACTAAAAAGAAACAGTGCAAATTGTATGTGATAGTCAAGCAGCTTTTGATTTAAAGAAGGGTATGTTGGCATTTGTTTATAATATGTATATACAAGCTTGTGCAAGTAATGTGTTGAATTGATATGTTTTGATAGGGACTACATCTCTCTCTCTTTTTTTTTTTAATCCTCTTAAGAGTTATGGATCTGGTTTTCGTTTTAAGGAGAAGGAAAGACTTTAAAGTGAAATGAATTGCTCAAATTGTGCAATTTCTTTTTTACAATTAGAGAGGAAAGAAGTGCTAAGGCAACACAATAACTTTCTAAGCACTTTTCTGCTGGTTTAAATTAGTTAAATTATTTTGTATAAATTAGATATAATTCTACTTTTCTGATATGTATAAAAATTGATGAAGCTGCATGGTTTTAAAATAGGAAATCCACATTATAAAAAGTCATTAAAAATTCTGTACAAAATCACAACAAAATAATTCAGCATGGGAAAGGTAACAAGTAGTAAAATGCTGGTTGAAAAATATATATTTATATATATTTTAATTGGCCCATTACTAGTTTAAAAATTGCATAGATCCTAATTATTGCTTGTGATTTTGTTATCCCGATCTGATAATTAATATGATCTGAATACAGCTACACCAAATTTGTGGTGCATTTTTTTAACCGTATTACTTTTTTAAAATAGAAGAGCTATAGAAAATAATACATAAGGTGAACAGGAACTTTGATCCCCTGTTTCTTCCAAAGGCAGTAACGACAATAAATACATATATCACTTGAAGCTTGGAGTATTTGCACTTTGCAGCAATTGTACCCAAAGGGCTGCCTTTTGTAAACACCACAGTCACTGTAAGCACAGTGGGTACGTTTCCCGGGGATGGTGAAACTGACATGCCCCTAATCGTGAAAGATGGCATTGAGCTGGGCACTCATGACTCGCTCATGATGTGAATGGCTATCGAAGGACATGATATTGTCTATAGGGATCTCACAGCGAGGGGCAGCGGCGCCCGAGAAGATTGATCCGTGGCTTTGGGCCCCTGCCAAGGTCGCTGCAGGATAGTGCATGGTAAAGGCATAATTTTTCTCAAACTCCGCGGACGGTTCGTGTTTGAAAGAGAAGTTGCCATTGATACTGAGCGGCGGGCTGAGGGGTCCGTCAAAGGAAGGGCTGGTGCAATCAGTTAGGGGGCTTTCAAAGAAGGGCTCGAGCGCAGCGCTGTAGGCGTGCGGCGGCGGCTTAACGTGGAAGACGTGGGAGCTGTCCATGGTACCGTAGGGCGGACTGGGCAGCCCCGGCGACTGGTAAGAGTAGGGGTGCACAGGGAAGGAAGCGCTGGCGGTAGGCAGGTGCGGAGGCATGTCCTGGTTCTGCTCAGGCAGAAAAGTCCGAGGATTAAGCTGCAGGCAACCGGCAACCAGGTTGGTGGTGGGCTGGGATAAGCCCTTGCAGAGAGTCTGTACGAAGGAAACCAGATCAGGGCTTTTGCCCGAACGCAGGATCTCTGACAGAGCCCAGATGTAGTTCTTGGCCAGGCGCAGCGTCTCGATTTTGGACAGCTTCTGCGTCTTGGAATAGCAGGGCACCACCTTGCGCAGGTTGTCCAGAGCCGCGTTTAGCCCGTGCATGCGGTTCCGTTCCCGGGCGTTGGCCTTCATGCGCCTTAGCTTAAAACGCTCCAGGCGCGCCTTGGTCATCTTCTTCTTTTTGGGGCCCCGTCTCTTGGGCTTTTGGTCATCGTCTTCCTCTTCCTCTTCTTCCTCCTCTTCCAGATCCTCGTCTTCATCCTCCTCCTCTGCCCCGTTCCTCAGTGAGTCCTCTTCCGCGTTCATCGCTTCGAGGTCGTCCTCCTTCTTGTCTGCCTCGTGCTCCTCGTCCTGAGAACTGAGACATTCGTCTGTCCAGCTGGGAGGACCCTGGGGCTGAGGCTCGCCCATCAGCCCGCTCTCGCTGTATGATTTGGTCATGTTTCAGTTTCCTACATTCAACAGGGGTGGGAGAGAGGAACAGAAAGAAAAGGAGGAAAACTCTACATTCAAAAACTACCTAAGCCTTCAGCTCCCACTCCCTAACCTTGTAGAAATGCACGTGAAGAGAAGTACCAGCTCACTACAAAATGGATGCTCCTAAGAAAAAGTTAATGCTCTGCTTTATAATGGCGCGCGTGTGTCCCACTGACACATAGGAGACAGGGCAGGGCTGGAGGCGGGGGAGAGAGTAAATATGTGTATATGTACACTCCTGTGAGTATGTTTCCTAGTGGTTGGTAAAAGTGTGTTAATGGTGATTATGTGGCAGAATAATATGCGTGAAAATGAGCATACATTTCGACTACTTCATGTTTGTTGTTTTTTTCCCTGACTGCCTCACATTTATCTGCATGAGTTCAAAGTCACTCGCAACTCCACAAAAAATGAGGAGTTTGAAAATCCCAATTTTGTTTGTTCCCTTCTCTGCCCTGGCTTCTTGTACTTAGCGATTACAGTTGAAGAGCCCTTACGTAATTTACTAGCAGTGGCAGTGATTTTTAAGAAGATTATACTAACTGGAGATTGAAAAGCAAATGCTTGGCGGAGAAAAAGTAGTATCCACCAAATTATTTCACCATTAACGAAACATTTGGCAACAAAAGTGGTCGGGGTCTCCATCCCACCCTCTTTTTTTTTCTCGACTCCCACCACAGTCCCTCTGCTGAATTTCCACCTTCTACAAAAGCTCTGGCTACATGACCAGGGCTGAGGGCATGGTGCAGAGCGCCCTTCCACGCACTTGGGATCAGGTGCGGAAGGCTCCTCTCTAATAAACAGCCCATTGAAAGAGCTGCCCGCTCTTTATTGGGGCTTTTCAAACTTCGCCTCAAACCTCTTTTTAAAAGAATGAGTAATTATAATGGTCGGCGATTGGCAATAGAGAAGTTGCCGCTTCTAATAAAGAAAATAAAAAGCCTTTAGTGAGACAACTGAATTTCTGGCTTTTTCAGTGGCTGCTGGAGACTTGGCAGCCTCTGGAGCAGTAACAGGTAGCAGGAGTTGATTCCTCTCTCCTCCACACTCCTTCCCTCCCCCCTAACTAAACTACTTGTCAATGGGATTTTTCCCCCCCGGGGTGTGTATACTCTGGCTATCAAGTGTCCCTTTTATTCACTGAAAAAATAAGTTGGCACTTCCATTGTGCATAAAATAGATGCACACAAAACAAATCTTGGTAGCAGGGCTTTTCTTTTTTCTTTTTCCTTACTGGAAGAAGTGAGAAAGTGAACTAGTTATTTGCTTTCTTGACTTTGAAATCACCACTAGCAAATAATCAGAGTTACTGTGCATTATTTTAAAAATCCAAAGATGCTCCTATAATTTCTCCCCTCCTCAAAACCAATATACTAAAACATTTTTTTAAAATCATAAAGCCTGCTGTGGTTATTTGAGTGATGCGAGTCGAAATGTGTGCGTATTTGCCGCAATCATAAGGAGGAGTCCTGTTTCCATACACATACACACGCTCACAAACGCACACATTCAGAATATGTGTAGGTATATCCGGTCTTCAATTACTGCTTTTATTCCCAGGCAAAAATGAAAGAATTGTAATTACCTGCAGTTGTTAGTAGGTCCTGAGCAGTAATGGTCTCATAACCCAGGGGCCTCCGGATGCCGTGCCTTCTGCGTGGGGCGAATTCCTCGTTTCCCGGCCGCGCGGGTGCTCAGGTTATATAGGCGGGTTGGTGATGCTGAGCGCAGGCGGGGCCAGGAGCGGAGCGGCTAGCAGGTCCTTGCGCCCGGCGCCTGCGCACGCGTCCAAGCTGAGCGCTCCCTTTGCCCTCCCCCACCGCCCGCCCCTTCAGCCTTGCTGCTCTCCCACCCTCCTGCGACTCCAGCTCCCCTAGCCCCCACCCCTACCCCCGCCCCAGCTCCTTCCTCCCCGGCATGCGCCATATGGTCTTCCCCGTCCAGCCAGGAGCCGGGGACCACGTGACCTGCCCATTTGTATGCCGCGGAGCGCTCCATTCCGGCCCCTTTGTGGCCAGAAGAAAGTGGCCCATCTGTCGCCAGTTAGAGACTCCGCGGACCTGTTTTTACCCGCAGGAGAGATTAACCCTTTCAGGCGGCAGAAGGGAGAGGGGGCAAGGGGGGAGGAGAATTGAGGGAAGGGAGCGGGAAAGCTAACGTTGAGTGCGTTTAGATCAGAGTGAGTGGCCCGCGTTGGGGCGGGAAGTAGGGCAGAGGTGAAAGAGGCAGCAGCGTGGAGACTGAGGCGTGCAGGGAAGCGTCCTGACTCCGTTGGATGTCTCCTCCAGGCTTTGGTCTCCAGAGCACCAAGACTTCCTGCCCTCTCTGAGTAGTCCATCTCTGGGTTTCCTCCTCTTGCCAGACGCTTTGCTTATTGGCGCCAAAGGGTGGCTTCTCCTCATCTCCACCAAACCTTTAAGAAAACATATAAGCCATGTAAAAATGGCTTCATCTGTAAACGCAGCTTTGATGCTAGTTCTTTAGCCTCCTTAATTGTATCGTCCACTCCCACTCTCTATAGTCCAGAAATTTTGTACCAGTCACTCTACCCGACCATATATAATATAACTCGGTGTGTCCCCACCTTCAGCTACCCCTATTCCTGAAGGCTTCCCCACAGAAGTCCTGGCCCTTGGCGCGAGCTAGTCCACAAGCTCAGGCCTTGGCTCCTTCGGCCTCAGAGCTCTGTATGTGAAAGCTGGGTCACTCCTTTGATGCTTGGATTCTGCCTCTTTGCCAAGGCCATTGGATTGTTGCAAAGGATGCCCTCATCTGATGCCCCTTGTTCCTTGCCATAGGCTGGCATTCCACCCTCTCAGGCCTGTAAGTGGGTACTTGGCTCAGACAAGCCTCCTCAATAGGAGGATGCAGCCGGCCTATGCTAAATGAGTCTTTTCGTTCCTCTTTCAAGAAAGAACTGTAACACAACACTGGAAGGGGTTAATGGCCATGACTCCTCTATACCTCAAAGACACTGTCTTGATGCGACCTCCACCTTGTCCGTCAAACAAAGATCATAGAGATTCCTGACTAATTCTGAAGGAGCTATATTTGTATTTGAATGGTGATTCTCTATTTATTCATTCCTACCAAGGCAGGTTTTAGTCACATATCCCATCTTTTCCATTCCTTCTCCACCAGCTTCTTCTCTAATCCTCCATTAACTAACACCTTATCCCTCCCAGACCCATCGCCCCTTCAAATGAATGCCTCGAACTTGGATTGTTTATTTAAAGGTAATCGTTCTAAAAGCCCCTCAAGTTTGCAAACAATGTCAGGATTGAGCGGCAGAAGCTAGGTGCCTCTGGGAACTGGAGGGGTGATGCAGTGGAGAGGGGAAGAGTGTTCTAACAGGATCACTGGTGTCTGGAAGGCGGTGGTTGCAACATTCCTGGTCCACTGAAAGCATGACGTGAATTATGCTGAGTTTCCAAGACCAGAGCTATAAGGAGTTTTTGCTTTTCTGCGTTCACTCTTCAGTGTACAAAGAGCACAGAAGAATGTCAAATAATTCACCTCAGAACCTAGTCTCATTATTTACCCCTGCACCGTCTGTATCATTAGTGATGGGTTAAAATTTAAGGGGCGTGGAAGTCAAGAGGAGTCCACAACTCGCAGGTCTGAGGACACTTGCTGCAGGGCGGACCAAGTGCTCCCCACTCTCCGGGCAGCCGCCCCACAGGCTAGCTCACCGTGCGGCTACTCGCGCCCTGGCTCTCCTTCTCAGTCTTAGAGGAGCTTTAGGGGAAACGTTAGGGGCGAATGGAAGAGATGGTCCCAGCTGCCCAAAGACCCGAGGATGACTAGGGGATCCCTCCTTCCCAGGGAAGCGGAAACCTCCTCAGTTTGCAACATCCTGTGGAATAGAGATTCTTGTGGAACCAAATGTTCCAGGGCAGAAAAGGACTGAGTGTTTCGCCAGCCGATACTCAAATACTCAAGGTGCAGAAATTAGTAGACCCGTTCTTTCCCTTTCCTTCTAATAAATTCATCCCTAATCCAGTGCCTGGGATTTATACAAAGAAAAGACCACTCTGGGATGTTCTAGAGACCTGGCGAAGTTCGGTCACACTGGCTCTTAACGAGCCTCACGGCCCACAAGAGCTTGGGAGCAAACCTTCCTCTGCGCGGGGGATGTCAGTCCCCCAGCGAGGGAATCTTGGCGCCGAGAGAGCCCAGGCTGGACCTCCCGAGGCGGCAGCCTAGTAGTCGGGCCCGGGAGGGGAAAAGTACAAACTAGACCTAGATTGAGGCGCTTATTGTTGAGAGAGACGGGGCGAGAAAGTGAGGCCGGACTACAGTGGTGGCGGTAACGCTGGAAGAGGATGGAGTGCCAGCGCTGTGGGGCTCGGTAGGAGGCACAGTCGCCCCGCCTTTTTATTTTCCTCTCCCTCTTTGGACTTTGTTTCGACAGTTGCACACTTTTCCCCTCCCGACTGCCTAAATTCTCGCCCTTTCCCTCTGCCCGCGCTGCCAGTTAGCGGTACTCCTCCAGCTCCAGTCCCCACTGGGCGCTGCAGGCTGCTGAGCGGCACGCGAACCGCACGCGCGGGTAACAAAAGCGGCTTTCATGACTCACTGCCCTCGAGCAATGCCCCAAATCTGTCGCCCCCCGGGTCCCCGCTTGGAGAGCGCGGCGCGGGCCGGGCGGTCCCGGCCGTTAAAGCGGCAGCAGGAGCGCCGGCGGGAAGGGGGGCGGGAGGAGGCGTGTGGCCGGGGTGGGGAGACTGGGGAAGGGGGTCGTGTGGCACTGTGTATGGGGCGGGGGGAGGCGAGATGGAGGCGTGTGGTCGGGATGTAGGGAGTGGGAAGGGTGTAGCTGGCGGCGCGGGTGGGGGTGGGGTGTTCGACGCATTCACCGGGCCTAGATAAAGAGCAGGGGCAGGGCCGGCGTCCCTGGCGGTGACCTGTTTCTCGCGGAAACAGATGCTTGCTTTTGCAAAGTGAGGCTGAAAGAATCAAGTGTAGCCCGGGTGGCCCCACCGACCTTGAGAGGCTCCCGCGTCCTCTCCCAGCGCATCCCAGGAGGGGGTGTCCTGGCCTCATCCTGTTCTAGAAGCGGGAGTGGTGGGAGGCTTCGGGGCGGGTGACACCGTAGGGCGCTGGGGCCGAAGAAGTCTCGGGTCAGAAAGCTGTAGGTAGGTATTTCATAGGCCTGGCAGCTCAGGGACCTTTGGGAAGCCAGAGGGGAATGTTATGGGCTCCCCCCATCTTCGTCTGTGCGGCGCCAGGTTTGCGCCTACGCCTCCGGGGAGGCCGCTGGGCGCCCAGGTCCTGGCCAGAGGCTGGAGCTGCCCGGGCTCGACAGTCAGGCGGCGGGGGGAGAGCCGGGAGCAAGAGAGAAGCTATTAAAATGCCTTGCCGTCGCCCCGAGCGCAAAACCCGTCCTCCCCAAATCTCCTGGGCTTGCGGCATAATCTTAATTAAGATAATTGATTCATATTGCACCTGCGAGAACGGGAAAAAAATTGATTCCAACCCCCAGCCCCACAAATCGCTTAGAGCTATTGGATGGAGCACAACGCGGCTGTGATTTGGGAAGTGATTTAGTACCGGGCTTCCCCAGCTAGGCCTGCCTGTGCTCTTTTATTATTTACGTCCTCCTTGCCCCGCGGGGCCTGGGTGGCTCCCCTTAGGGCGCCTACAGGGCTCAGAGGGACCTCGTCTCTGATTCTCCGTCAGAAGTGAGGGGCTTTCCTTAAACCATCCAACATACAAATCCACAATGTAAAATCAACGCGGCTCTAAGCATTGTGGCGGGCGTCGGTCACCCACATGATTGCCCAAGGCCTCGTGCGTTAGATGCGCTCTGTGAGTGTGCTTAAGTGTACAAGTGTGTGTGAATCTGAATGAGTGTGTAAGTGTGTGAGATTGGGAGTGTGTACATGAATGTATGAACGTGTGTGATTGTGTGTGAATGTGAGAATGTGTGGATGTGAATGTGACTTGTGTCAGTATGTGTGTTGGGTTTTGTGAGTTAAGTGTGTGTGAGTGTGTGCATGAGTGTGTATTCGTGGGGGCTCCTGTTCTCAGGTAGGGAAAATAAACGGAGGGCGCGCGTCTGTTTGAAGGGCCTTGAGCAACAGCTTGAGGTCTAAAGGGGGCCGCGGGCTGGCTGGGTAACTGACAAGCGCCCCGTGTTTGCCAACCTTCGCCTTAACCGAGAGCAGCAAGCAAACAACAAGCCCCCGTAACTGGGTGTAGCTGCCGGTACCGAAAGCAGAAAAACACCGACGATGCCTAAGCATTCCCTGAACAAAGGCTGCCGCGGGGTTGGGGGAGGAGACCCGGCAAGTTCCTGGATTACAGAGAAGCCAGGCGAGCCAGGTTTAGAGCCCCAGGCAGCTTGTAGGAAAAACAGTTTCCTCAAGGTATCAGCACCGTGGACAATTCCCACTTCGCGGCCTTAAAAAACTCAGTACCCAGATTCAAAAGAACCCCTTCCAGCAGCTTTTGCTTTTTCCTATTTGCCCTCTTTCACAAAACCACTGACCACCACATGCGAACTTTTAATGAGAGGGCCCTGTAAATCTGCATTTAATTAGCCACCTTCTTTTCAGAATACGTTTCCTGGAAAACTAGATATCCAGGTTAAGGAGTGAGGGAAGGGCTTAAATTATCTTCTGAACTGGCAAGCATGAAACAAAGAAATGATATATTGAGTAACTTTCAGAAAGATAGTTGCACTTGTTTGCCACACAGTATCAAAATCAAAATGAACTCTTATTTGTTTTTGCTGTGCATAGAAATAATAAAACATCAAACTATTTTTTAATTTTGCTTTTATTGTATGGAGTATACATTTTATTGATGATATAAGTCTTTTTTCATCACCATTACCCTTTCAACTCTCAAGTTATTTCATATTATAAACAATTTCTATTAAATTAATGGGGAGGCAGACAGAGAGAGGAGGAAGCAGGCTCCCTATTGAGCAGAGAGCCTGTTGTGGGGCTCGATCCCAGGACCCTGGGATCATGACCTGAGCAGAAGGCAGAGACTTTAACCCACTGAGCCACCCAGGCGCCCCGAATACTGCACTTTAAACACATTATATCCAAAACATACTGGAAAAAAATCTAGCAGAGATGTGACTTAGAAGAACAAGCACCTTTGGTGATTTCAACATCTTAGAAACATACGCCACACACCCCTTCCGCTATTATTATGTAATTTTTAAATGCCATTATTAGCAACTAAAATCCTTATTAAGTATTATTCAGACTTTACTGAAATGGAAAATATAATTATTTTTGATTCAAGAATTTACACCTAGAGTCTCACTTTCTTTAAATAAAATGTTTTCTTCTTTAACAGATATATTTTCACCTGAATTAAATATTGATAATTTGACCTTTTATGTCTTTAACTAACCAAAGGGGGGAAATTCCAAATGTAGATGTTGGAGTTTGGCCCTGGTGGGTCTTTCTGCTTGAGTAGGCACTGAGATTAAAGGAGTCAAACTTCCTCTTTCACTGCTCTCTCTTTGCACTAATTGCTTATGCAAAAAATGCAGATTTGTATTAATTAGTAACTCCACTGATTAGTTCTGTGGTATTTTCACATAATAAATCATGCTGCAGACATGAATTTTGGCACATCACCCAGTAGTGGCTCAGGCTGTAATACAGATTTCATATTAAAATAAAATCTCTGACTAAATCTACCTTTTTGATGCAGGTACTGTGAGCAGCCACCTGCTGGGAGCACCTGCCATGGGAAATTACTTTTATTCAGTGACAAGCCACTTTTGGAGCCCAAACAGGACAATCTGATTATGAAGTTAGGTTCTAATAATAAATAAACAGATAAATACTTAAATACATATATACATGCCTAAGTGACACAAATGTGCCTAAGCTCTAGGCATTTTACAAACAATGATGTTATAACAGGATCTACTTGTAATGGGACTAGATTTTAAAAATGACTTCCCAGGTTATGGAGAAATACTGCAGTCTATTTTCCTCTTGTGAGATCTTTGCTCTTTTGTGAGATACTCTGATGATCTGAGACTTTTCTCACTCATTCTCATGGACTTATTCTTTCACTAAGCAGGCAAGCTGGCTCTGCAAGAAGGAAGAGGGAGCAGAAAAGCATAAGGGAGAGGAGTATGAATGCTGAGAGTTATCTCAAGGGGAATTGGCCACTCCCATAATCCTAATATGTCGTGAGAAGCTGTGAGGTGAGGTATCCATAATGGACTGATGTAAGTAAGACAAATTCTCCTCTACCCAGGTAACTATATGAACTTCGACATAACTCTTTCTCTTTTCTTTGATGACTGTTCAGTTTGATGAGGCAGATTACAACCAATATTGCCAAGATTATAAATTAGACCCTGGTGGCTGCAGTGCCCTCCACCAACCCTTTACATGTTCCTGTTTTCTAGCCACTGAACACATCTTCCCAAGTCCCCTCAGGTGCTCTAAGCAACTATATACTCTTTCTGGCCCATACTTATTGTTGAAAGGAATCTGTAAATTCATGCATTTTAAGAGATTAAGAGAGAGAGAGAAAGAGAAATGTTAATTGATTTGATGCCTTTACCTACAGCACTTGCGAAGTAACAAGGCGCAGAAGAAAAAAATGAGTACTTGATATTGACATTCAGAGATGAATACAACTTAAGGGAGTTATATTTTGGATGGAGGCTGGAGCACCATGCTCTGCTGCAGTTGTCTTAAGCAGATTACAATCTCTCTGCCTACCAGTCTCAAAGGTAGGTGGTGGCATACGCGGCTAGGGACAAAGGAGGGTCCAGACTCCAGGGAGGTTCTCTCTGTAGCCATCATTTACTGAAACTTTCAGATGGTTTGATGATTCAAGGAGAAAGCCATGCATCTTGTAGACGTTTTATCTATTTATCTTAGATGTGGAAAACTTTTTTCAAGGAACTAAAAAAATTAAGCCGAGAGAGGGATTGATGATTTAAAGCAGCCCTCTATCAAATCAAATATGGCTTCCCCCCCCCCCCCCCCCGCCCCTTTGCATTCACTCCTGGATCCTACCTCAGATGGTTTGACATGGAAAAGATTGATCATCTCTGATGCGGGGAGTGAAGTCCTATCTTTTCACATTAGTTCATAGTGCTGGGATATAGAGACTATGTAGAGAACCAGGATGGGACTAAGCAAAGACTCTATAGTGGCTTCAGTTTATTTTTGGAGAGCTTGTCTCTTCATTCCCCTCCTTTCAGGAACTGCCTTCTTCACTGCATAATAAATGTATTCTGCAATCTATATCAAGGGTCACTATGTGTTAAGCGCTGTGCTTCTAGGTGCTAGGCATACATGGAAACAGTCAATAGTCTGCTTTCTCAAATCCTTTTAGTGAAAGAGATAGACTTTCATAAGATTTACTCACAAGCAAGTACACACCCATCTGACTTGAGATAAGTGCATGGAAGGAAAACAAAACCCACAACTGCATAAAACTGAGGGCAAAGGACTGGCAAAAGACTAATGTGGGAGGGCTCCCCACATTAGCAGAGCTGAGGCAATGAGAAGAGCTCTACCCAGTGAAGGTGTGAAAGTGGCTCTTCCGGGAGAGAGTGTTCCAGGCACAGGGAAGAATATATGTAAAGGGCAAGAACAGGCTGAGAAGTCTAAAAACCTAAAAACATTCACCATAACACTAAGAAGATGAGGGATAATGGTAAGAGGTAAGGTGGCGAAAAGAAAGACAGGTCTCAGAACCTGCTTTCCATTGAAGAGCTTTGAGCTGCTGGACGCAGTATGAATGAGACTTGAGTAAGATTTGCATTTTTAGAAGATCATTTTAACCACAGTCTGGAAATATGATTGCATAGAAGCTGGGTTGGATAAAAAGAGGCTATTTCAGCTTTCCTAGCAGGAGAAGGTGGTACTCAAATTAGGCTGGTTGCAGAAGAAATTAGAGAGCACATTTCAATAGACTAAGAAAGACTATCCTGAAACCACAGCCTAGTTCCGCACAAATTACCCAATGGCCACTAAAAACCATGATTCTTTACAGCCTTGTGGCAATATTGTTGGCTTCCTCAGAAGTAACATGCTGACTTTAATTTAATTCATTAAGAATGTATGAACCCATTAAAAATTACAATCTAACAGTACTGCCTGCTTGCAAAGCAGGTAATAGAACAACAGTACACATTTAATGGGCACTTAAGACATTTCAGGTGCACTAAGTTAACAACTATGATATTCTCATCGACAGTTGAGAAAAATTTGGCTTATGCAGGTCAGGGGATATGACCAATGTCAGGTCTACTTGACTCCAAAGCTTGTATCTTTTAGCCACTACATTGTACCAATAAAAGAAGATGACCAAGATCTATTTGTATGTTATGTTTTGTAAACACACAGATACACACTTTAATATTATTTCAAATAGTTTTAAGCTTGATGTTAATCATTCAATTAATCTAAAAATAACATTAATAAATACAACTATACTATAAATTGCTGAGTCTTTCTGGAAATAAGAATGGGGGAATGATAATGAGTAATTTAGTCAGTTATATCCAGCCAAGTTTTATAGTGAACCAAATGATGAGAATAGATCAAGTTGGAGGAAATCATATAGATAAGTTGTTTGACATCGTAGGAATATCCATTCTCATTGAAAGCTCATTATTCAAGAATCACACTAAAATTTGTTTTTCTTGGAAGTCCTCAAATTGTTTGGACTCTGGATATATCTAGTTCAAAACAAGTAACCCTTGTTTAATATGCTCCTACTTTGGCCTTTAATAAAGAATCAAAGATTTTTGTTTTTATTTGGAAAAACTGTCTTATTTAATTGCAGCTCAGTCCTTATTCTTTAGCAAACTCATTGCCTAAAAGCGTGTACTTTCACATGGAGTTGGGGAGAGGGCAAAGGAAAGGCTGTAACTGAAATCTCTTATTAACAAATTAATTTATTGATGAGCTTCTTAGCTTCTAAACATGAAAATATCCCAAAACTCAATGATGTGTGTTTCAATTTGGGTAGCTGACAAAGAGATACATCAAATGCATAATTTAAAAGCAGAAAAATAAAGTATCATTTTTCCTTCTCTGAAGAAAGTCTGTGTCAGTTTTATGAAAACTTTGTTGTAAAAGTTGTCTAATTCAGAAAGCACACTGGATGTGGTCTTTGGGGTTCTTTATACACATGTTAGCATTTCTTAGTTTTACATACACACATATACAATATTCCTTGTCTGCTCCCTTCTTCACACATATACGTGCATGGGTCATCTTGGAACCTTTTTCCCATTTAGCCCCTGATATGGTCACTAAAGCCTTGCCTTCCTTCAATTCCCACATAACTTTTCAGATTATCCTTCAGTGTCTGAATAAACCACGGGTTTAGGGGAAATTTCGCTTTATTATAGTACATAGTCTATGGGAATTTATTTTTTTATATTTATAATTGAACTGGAACGTTATTTTTTCCCATGCAATAGAATTATTTTATTGACAATAATAGCCAAATATGCTATTTTTCTATTGAAGATTATAAATCTATGTTCATAAATACTTCAATATTAGTTTTAGCAATTGGATCTTGACAGTTGTTGGCTGTTGTAATTTCTTATTTTTTATTATATGTTGTAAAATTTCTTATTTTTTATTATATGAGTATCTACAAACCACCGTGTATAATCAAACATCAATATTAGTACACGAGGAAGAGAGTTCTATAAAGCAATGTACCTGGAAGTGTACCAGGGTCCGTGAGAACAGAAAGAAGGGTTCCTTAAGAATCCTGACAAATACAACCCAGATCAACAAAAGCATAGATACATGAGAAATAATAGTTTGTTTCCTTCATTTACTAAGTTTTGGGGTAGTTTGCCATGCAGCAATAGTTAAATGATACACTACTCTGAAAAACTTCAATTTCTTCCAGATGGCTCAGGGATCTGGATGTTTTGATTAATCAAAATATCAAAAATACCTGTTCAGGTGAGACTTTCCATCAATATCCCGCACTTACAAGTATTTCAGGAGTTTTGAAATTGTAGCTACACCTCATAATAAACATTAAACTCCTATGTACGTGTTAGGGACTGTGCTAAATGATATAGAAAAGTCATGTCATTTAATCCTCCACAACTCTATGAGCAGGTATTATTATATTCATATTAGTGACATTCTATAGATGAGGAGACAGAGAAGTTAAATAACTTGTTTGAAGTTATATATCTAGAAAGAGGTGGAGCTCTTTTACTTTTTACTTCCGCTTGTGTTCAGATTACTTGACTACCAATTTAATTCAGTATGAAGAACAGCAAATATTTGGGAAACTTCATGGCCCACCATGTCGTGGTTACACTTTCCCTTCAGCATTATGATTCTCTCAATTCTTCTTCTCTTTTAGCCAGCCATGCACAATCGTGCAGAATATGGGCTGCACCTTCCACCTGTAGCAGATGCAATGGACTGGTTCACTCAGCACCTAATCTCGTTCCCTTTTTGCATGCTCTTCTAGAGTGAAAAGGTTGGAGAGCCACCACAAAGGAATAGATCAGAAATGTTTCCTACACTCCCTAGATGTGGTATGTGTTCTGCTATTCGTATGCATTAGGTCTTAATTTAAAACAAATTTACATGGGGGAGTCAGAGGACAGGGGATTTATTCGGTTGGCACAAATTCTGATGCACTATACTGAAGCCAGCAGATGTAGTGACGCTTTTTGAGTTGTCAGCATTCTGAATCTAGAAAGGCAGTATTTTTCTTAATAACCTACTTCTGTAGGGCGCCTGGGTGGCTCAGTGGGTTAAGCCGCTGCCTTCAGCTCAGGTCATGATCTCAGGGTCCTGGGATCGAGTCCCACATCGGGCTCTCCGCTCAGCGGAGAGCCTGCTTCCCTTCCTCTCTCTCTGCCTGCCTCTCTTGTGATTTCTCTCTGTCAAATAAATAAATAAAATCTTAAAAAAAAAATAACCTACTTCTGTGATACACTTTTGGATCTCATCCCTGGAATTCTCAGGCTACAGTTTTTTGTCAGGTCTCATAATATTTCTGTGAATTTTCTATAACCATTATGAAATCCATTTGAGGGGTGCCTGGGTGGCTCAGTGGGTTAAAGCCTCTGCCTTTGGCTCAGGTCATGGTCTGGGGTCCTGGGATGGAGCCCTGCGTCAGGCTCTCTGCATAGCAAGGAAGCTGTTTCCTCCTCTCTCTGCCTGCCTCTCTGCCTACTTGTGATCTCTGTCAAAGAAATCCATTTGTATAGATTCCAAGTAGCGTTTACTATGTAATCTGTCATTAAAAACTATTTCCTGTTTAGTAATTGGTACCAGAAGGGTTTATGGGCAATAGAATATTAAAAAGGTGGAAATATGTGATTAGGAAATGAAAAATACATATATATGTATTTGGAATAAGTTAGAAGATTAGAATAAATCTTTTAAGAGATGATAGTAATTCATGACACCCAACAATAAATTAGTTAACTTTTCACCTGTGGTCACCTGGAGCGAAATGCCACACTCAGTAGCTACTGCAATTAACCATCCTGGGACCACAGGAATACAAGGGATGAAGACTTGGGCTGTCTGCCATTAACTATACTGAATAACTTCAAGAAAGTACATGGACTTACTCAAGAAACAGTCAAAAAGCTAGGAATTTCTGATTTCTCTGAAAGAAACTGCAGTCATTTGTGACTACAGAACTGTTATAGCCAGATACCAAAGATAGGTTACTGAATTACAGGGTAAAGCAGTAGTGCTCAAAATTTGGTCCCTGGGTCAGTAGCCTAAGCGACTATCAGGAACTCATTAAGAAAGGCATTTCTTGGGCTTCATTCTAGAACTACTGAAACAGAAACTCTGGAGGTAGGGCCCAGACACCTATGTCTGAAGAAATCTTCAATGTGATTTTGACTCATAGTAATGTTTAAGAACCACTAAAGATTCTCAGCATTTCACCACAACCACCTGCAGATCTCTTTTGTAAAGGAACAAAAACTGAGACTGTAATGTCAACACTAGGGAAGACTGAGATGGCTCCGATTACTCTGAACCTTAAGTTATACTGAAAGTCTCCCCATGTCCAACTGATGTCCAATTGATAGCGTCTCCTCCTGCCACATCGAGCGAGGCCGACCTGGATTTGCTGAAGAGCTTGCCCGAAGTACGCAACTTGCAAGAGAGCAGAAGTTCTCTTCTTGCCGCACTCATTTCACTTCTCATTGCCTCTCGGTGACGAGCGTGTCAGACTCCAGCACGTGAGACAAGAGCAATGGCACACGCAGGAGACCAGCAAATAATTGCAAAGTTTTGTTTGTTATTTTTCTAAATGGCTTGGCCAATGTGTGGAAACAGATTCTGAACATACTGATCTAGGGAGGATAGAACACTACTTCAGATCAGGCTGAGTGTAGGGATACTGGTATAATTATTAATCATTATGGATTCAAAGTGCTGATGAAGCCCTGGGGAAGAGTGCTCAGAGCTTGACTAAATGTACATTCCAAAGTCACCTACATGGCATGAAGTTGAAATACAAGAAAATTTCTTGAAATGACATAGAAAAATAGTCCAGAAATCCAAAGTTTTAAGCAGAAAAGGTCAGAGTGAATTCATTATCTGCAACCTGCTGGATGACCATCTCACTATGCCTAACTATGACCAGTAGCACTGTATTATTGATTTGGGACCAACAGTATCTTTTTAAAATCCCCTCTTCAGACTGGAAAGGAAGGAGGGTGATGTTACTATTGAATGGGATCCTTGATAGCAATTGTGATGATGGGTTGACAGGCCAGGGAGCATCATATAAAAATCAGAAGCAAAAAAAAAAAATCAGAAGCAAGGTGGAATTTTAACCGCAATGTACAGTAGAGCTAGAGTGGTGATTGTGGTGATTTAAAAGAGAATTCCTTTGTGGCATCTTAACATTTCATGGGATTCCATAGGAATGAATTAGGTCAAATTCATAGTAACAGTAATAAAGAATGAATGATAACACCTAAAGTGGCTTATCACAAGTCACAAAAGTATCACCACGGCTTCTCACTCAATTTCTAAACGGGAGTCTATCCCCAAACCCACAACTCTTTGAATGTAGAGGAAACCAGCCAACCTTGAAGGAAGATCTTGTAATATTATCACAAGTACATCTTATAAATCTTTCAGCCTTCTCCAAAAGGATATTTGACTATTTACCAAGGTAACTGGGTAGTTGGAAAAGGGAAATAGCTGGTTCTTCCAGGGATGATTATCCCCCGACCTTGAAGTAACACTGTCCAGGATGTCATTATGATCTACCTGGAATAATGGGGGCATATGAAGGTGAGATGACAATTAGATTTTGGGGGCCAAATTCTGCTTCAGTAGTACCTGTGGGTCTGCAAACCCATACTCTGGTTGTTTCCACATTTCCTGCATATAGAGATGACTGAATACACAGCTTGGCTCCTTGACTTCCAAAATGAGGATTATTGTGCAACAATGGGCCACACAAATGTCTTGAACTTCCTGACCTTACCCAAAGCAAAGCTGCACACTGAGGAAATTGCAGAGATGAGTCCAGCATCGCTGGTTTGGAAAGATTAAGGTGATATGGCAGCAGCTACTAGTTGTTCCCCAATGGTTGTGCTCCCCTTTACTCTCATAGAAGTAATATCTCCAAATGTTAGCTAGAAAAATAGCCTCTCCAGAAGAAGTCAGTATTTTTCTGACATATTGTAGCCATGTATGGCAATGTGACTAAATTTTGGTCAATGGGACATGAGGAGGAGTGATGAGAACAATTTCTGGGGATCTTGTCATCACAATGAAGTGATGACAATATAGCTACCCCTTCTCCTTTTCCCCCTGGTGCTAACTAGAAGGCAGACCAAGGCACTTCCCTAGAGACAGTGTGAGGATAAGACAAAAGAAACTGGGTCACTAAGAGTACCATCATGCCAGCTATACTTATAT
The DNA here is from genome assembly GCF_922984935.1 of Meles meles. Lineage (NCBI taxonomy): Eukaryota > Metazoa > Chordata > Mammalia > Carnivora > Mustelidae > Meles > Meles meles. The sequence goes on from NC_060074.1 coordinate 77,648,490, forward strand.
AAGGACTTGTATTTAATGAGAAATAAATGTTAAACTTGTTAATGCCTCCATCACCCTGGATCTCTCTCCAGCAAATGAATCCATGTGCTAACAAACTTAGGTAGTGATTCCTGTCATATCTTCATACAAAAACAAAAAACACACTTTTTTTTTCTAGTTTGTGCAGATGATCAATCAGTCTTGGAGAATGTCAGTGAGCTACTATAAATTTAAACCAGTGATGATTTTAAAGTAGATGCTATTTCACATGATCTCTTTAGTAAGTCAACACAGCCTTGATACCTGGTAGCCAGTTACTATTCTGATAATTTTTTTTTAATACTGATAAGCAAAGAACAGCAGAAATAGCTTTCCTTGACACACTCTATTTCAGGTACTTTAGCCTTCGAGGACTGTGATCATCTCACTCCTCTGTAGAACGTCATGCTGGTCTACTGTGTCAATGGCGTTTATGTTGTTACTTGTGGAATGTAGGAATTGACAGATACTTTAGATGCATTAAGGAAGTTCATACATGCCAGAGGATGGGAAGTAAATTCAAGGAAAATTTAGGAGACTGATACCTCAGTGAAGATTACATTCAATAATGGGGGACACACTGAGATATTTCTTTTGAAGTAAAGGGTTATTTTCTTCATTGTGCATCACCTACTGCTCAGGTTATTATGCAAGTTTTTAATCCAAAATTCTTAAATTGGATTAAACAAATTTAGTTGAAGAGGAAAGGAAGGTAAATAAAGCCAGGGTTCTTATCTATATTTAACCAACTTTGGAAATGTTTTTGGTAGTTATGAACATCTTGGACACGTGAATTGAAAGAGACCTTATGCCTTAAATTGTAGATGATATGGGAAAAGGAAGCCATAAGTGATTTGCAGTATGAAGAAATGTATCATATGTAAAGGTAGAAGTAACTTTAACAAATGTGGGATGCAAAAGTCAAAGATGCAAGGAGGAAGTATGCTTGGTGAAATAAAATGAGAAATTAGACAAGCAGAATAAATTAAGAGGAAATATTCATATATAAGATTTTTAAAAAAGAAGCGAAGAAACCCTCATACTTTGCTTTTTGGAATATAAAATGGTTCAGCTACTGCAGAAACAGTCTGATGGTTTCTCAAAAAGTTCATTACCATGTGTCCCAGCAATTCCACCCCTAGGTATATCCCCAAGAAAATTGAAAAAGTATGTTCACACAAAAACTTTACACAAACATTCATTGTAACATTTGTAAAAAATAGAAACAACTCAAGTGTCCATCACCTAATAAATGTATAAATAAATGTGGCATATCCACACAATAGAGTGTGATGCAGTTATAGAAAGTAGTAAGTATAGGTAGCTGCTACAACATGGTTAGACCTTAAAGACATTATACTAAGTAAAAGATGTTAGGTGCAAAAAGGCATATGTTATATAATTCTATTTATAAAAAAAATGTCACGAACAGGCAAATCTATAGAGAAAGAAAGTTGTTTCATTGTTTCCAGGGTTTGGGAAGAGGCAAAATGTGAATGGGTACAGAGTTTCTTTGGGGGATGATGAAAATACACTGGTATTAGATAGTAGTAATTGTTGCACAGAATTGTGAATAAACTGAAAACCACCACTGGATCACTGGATTTTACATTAAAATGGTGAATTTTGAGGCATCTGGGTGGCTTACTTGGTTAAGTGTCCAACTCTTGATTTTGTCTCAGGTCATGATCTCGGGGTCCTGGGATGGAGCCCCATGTCAAGCTCCACACTCAGCAGGGAGTCTTCTAGATGTTCTCTCTCTCTTGCCTTCTCCCTTTGCCCCTCTCCATGCTCTATCTCTCTCACAGCCTCTCTAAAATAAATAAATAAATCTTAAGAATAAAATGGTGAATTTTATAGGATGAGAATTATATTTCAGTTTAAAGAAGTGTAAAATGCATTGCAATATCTCATTTCTTGCTTTGTAGTGATACCATAAGTTTCTCATTTTCCTCCTACCTCTTTGGTCACTCTTTATAAGTTATTGCACACATTTTTCTTCTTTTGCCATTCCTTAAAGCTTGGTTTTTCTTAGGGTTCTTTTCCAGGCTTTCTTCTGTTTTCTTCTTACTTAATCACTGCTTTAGGTTGCAAGAGAGTCATTGCTTTGAACAGACCTGATACTTACAAATTTTATTGACTGTGGTTTAGTTAAATAACACCAGTATCCCAATAACATGGTTCAAATTTCAGTTATATTATATATGAACTGTAGTTGCATAAAATATAAAATTCACAGCCAGATCCACAAGCCCCAGATAAGTAACAGGCACACATCAGTGACCAACCACACCCCCTCTTTCAAAGTCTGTTGATGGTTGGCCATTACATACCAGTTATTTAGTCATGCACAGACACCAAGGCCTGGAGTTGGGTTGCCTCCTTGTCGCTCAGTGATAAACCCACATGATATTTTACAAAAACGAATAAAAGAAAAACCTGGGGGCGCCTGGGTGGCTCAGTGGATTAAGCCGCTGCCTTCGGCTCAGGTCATGATCTCAGGGTTCTGGGATCGAGCCCCACGTCGGGCTCTCTGCTCTGCAGGGAGCCTGCTTCCTCCTCTCTCTCTGCCTGCCTCTCTGCCTACTTGTGATCTCTCTCTCTGTCAAATAAATAAATAAAATCTTAAAAAAAAAAAAAAAAAAAAAAAAAAAAAAAAAGAAAAACCTGGAAGTGCAACAAAGAAATTAAAGGTGATAACACTGGAAGTAAAATAGGATGTGACTAGGAGATTTGGGAGGAGATAGCAGAGCAAAGATAAGACAAGTCCTGGTCTGCATGAAGCCAATGAATGCAACATTGGAAAAAGTTCCAGGAACCAAAGAAAAACAAGGTAAGTGGCTTCAACACTATTTAAGTTGTTCTCAGAACAGAAATCAACTAAATGGTGGAAAAGGAGTGTTTACTTCTACTTTGAAGACTGTAATGAAAACACATATCGAATCAGTTTAAACAACATTTAGGCCAAACACTGAAGTGAGGTGTTACATTGAAAGAAAACAGTAATTATAAGACAACCAAATAACCAAATAAGAACATTTTACTGCCAGTAAAGGCTTTCATTGTTTCAGAAATTGGCATGAGTTCACAGAATTCAAAGTGAAAGTAAATAGAGTTATAAAAGAAATAGCCCCCTGTCCAGGAGACTAGACGTGCAGCCATGGGACCATCAGGAAGAAAAATGTACTGACATAAATGAGGAGAGTTGTTGCGACAGCAAGGATGATGTCCCAGAGAAAGCAATGCTGGCAAAAATCCTCAAAGGAAAGGAAATCACGGAGAATTTCATGGTATTGAAAGTACAAAAGATTGGTGCCTGGGTGGCTCAGTGGGTTAAGCTTCTGCCTTTGGCTCAGGTCATGATCTCAGGGTCCTGGGATCGAGCCCTGCATCTGGCTCTCTGCTCAGCGGGGAGCCTGCTTCCCTCTCTCTCTCTGCCTGCCTCTCTGCCTACTTGTGACCTCTCTCTCTCTGTCAAATAAATAAATAAAATCTTAAAAAAAAAAAGTAAAAAGAGAAAATGTTGGAAGCTGATCCAAATGTAGAAAGGAATACAAGAGTTCACCAAGGCCTAGAAAAGACACTCTGTATCTTAGGTTACATCATAAGAAGAAGGTAAAAACTACTCAAACTCCTTTTGATACATTTTGTACAAAGAAATAAAACTTTAATTCTCAATGTTTCTAATGTTGAAAATTTCAGTGTACTAAATAAATATTAATTTTATAATTATTTTTATTTCCTAACCATGAGAGTTCTTAATGTTTTGAAAAGAATATATTTTTTGAAGATTTACATAGTTATTTTGGAGAGACAGTGCATGCACATGCAAGTGAGGGTCAGGCAGAGGGAGAGAGAAAATCTCAAGCAAAGTCCCTACTAAGTGTGGAGCCCGAGGCACTAGGGGCTCAGTCTCAGGACCCTGAGATCATGACCTGAGCCAAAATCAAGAGTTGGAGGTTAACTGACTGACCCACCCAGGTGCCCTGACAAGAGCATTTTAAAGGTCACAGACCACTGTAATTTTCTTACTGATTTTTAAGATCACTGCATAGTTTCTGCTTGAAAGAGCATTTTTATGGTCTCATGTTACCACGCAAAGTGAGGACTGCCTGTACTTGTTATAATGCAGATACAAAAATTTCAAACTGGCTTAAGAAGGAAAAGGTATATATATATATTTTAGCTCACATAATTTAAATGTCCAAGATTAGGTCTTCCTTCAGGCATGGCTGGATTCAGGGCTGAAATGACGTTAAAAAGAAAAGCTTTCTTTATCTCCAATCTGTGTGTTTGCTTCTTTCTCAGGCTCTAAGTGAGTCTCACTCTCATGGTGGCAAGATGGCTGCAGTAGCCTTAGTTCCTTATTTTTCCAAGCTCTAGACCAATGGATAGAGCAGAAGAAGCTTTTTTAAAAAGAAGTAGTTCCAGTATGAGTCCTTCAGTTCCCACTTAATGGCTGCCAATCCTCCACTCTAATCATTGTGACCTTCTGCTTGACCTCAACCTAGGTCTCACATTCTATCCTTGGAGCGGGAGGGGAATTCTCCACCCAAACCACACACTGTTGATGAGAGTGTACAAAGCACACTAAAGAATACCAAGGGAAATATGCTGACAGACAAACCATAAATGTCCATGGCATACTCATTGTTAAACATCAACTCTTACAGCTTTAATTACCCTCCATATGAGAGGGGCTCCAGGGACGCCTGGGTGGCTCAGTGGGTTAAGCCGCTGCCTTCGGCTCGGGTCATGATCCCAGGGTCCTGGGATCGAGTCCCGCATGGTCTCCTTGCTCGGCAGGGAGCCTGCTTCTCTCTCCACCTCTGCCTGCCTGTGTGCTCTCTCTCTCTCTCTCTCCTTCTCTCTGACAAATAAATAAAATTAAAAAAAAAAAAAAAAGAGAGGGGCTCCAGATGTGTCTCCAGAAATTATAACCTTTATTTCCAACTCCTTGCTAGACAATTTCCCTTGGATTTGCTGCAAGCACCTGAAAATCAGTGTGTCTGATGGTGAACCCTTACTTTCCTCACCTTCAACCCCAGCCAAACCTGGGTCTCCTCTTTGTTCCCTACCTCAGAGAATGTCAACACTTTCTGTCCCAGTTTATCACACTAGAAACCTGGGGCACAGGTTGACTTCTGACTCTCCCTCATACTTGACTAAAATCGATCACCAACAAATTTTTATCTGTACTCCTGATATCCCTGAAATCAACTCATTTCTTTCCATTTATATTTCTCTTACCCCATTTCAGCTCTCATCTTTACTTTTGAAGACATCACAGTGATAACCTCTTCTAACTTGATACCTACAATTTTTTTTTTTTTTTTTATTGTGGCAAAAACAGATAACCTACGATTTGGCTTTCCAACCATTTTTAAGTGTACAATACAGCCTCTTTTCATCTTACAAAACTGCAACTCCATACCCATTAAATAATAACTCCCCATTCTCTACCCCCCCCCCTGAAGCCGCTGACAACCATCATTCTACTTTCTGTCTTAATGCTCCTGACTACCCTAAGTACTTCATGTAAGTGGCAAGAAAGACATTGCTTGTCTTCCTGTGGTTGACTTATTTCACTTAGCACAATGTCCTTGAGCTTCATCTATTGTAGCAAATGTCATAATTTTCTTCCTTTTTAAGGAAGAATAATAATCGCATTGTGTATACACCACATTTTGTTTATTCATTCATCTGTCAATGGACACTTGTGTTGTTTCCACATTTTAGCTCTTGTGAATAGTGCTGCTATGAACATGAATACACAAATACCTCCTTGAGATGTTGCTTTAATTCTTTTGGATATATATCCAGAAGTGGAATTGCTGGATCATATGGTACTTCTAGTTTAATTTTTTGGGGAACGTCCATACTGTTTTCCATAGTGGCCACATCATTTCACATTCTCACTGACAGAGCGTAAGAGTTCCAATTTTTCCACATTCTTGCCAACACTTGTTATTTTGTTGTTGTTGTTGTTGTTTTAATAGTATCCATTCTAATGGACATGAGGTGTCAGCATCAGTTTTTGTCATCTAAACATTTTTCATATAGTAGTGAGAATGATATTTAACAAATACAGTATGATCATGTCACTACCCTGTTTAATTTTTTATCCTTATTTGAGATACAGGGAGAGAGATAGTGAGAGAGAGAGAAGACAACCAGGGGGAAGAGGGAGAAACAGCCTCCTCACCCAGCAGGGAACCTGAGGTGGGCTCCATCCCAGTTCACTGGCTGGCATCATGACGCGAGCCGAAGACAGACTCCCAACCCACTGAGCCACCCAGGCACTCCCACTACACTGTTTAAATCCTTTAGTAGCTCCTCATTACCTTCAGACTAGTCTGGCCCCTCTCATATGTCTCAGGAAACCCATCAGGTCTTTTTCCCTTGCTTACTTTCCCAGCCTCCCCTTTCCACTTCTCCCTTTTCCACCTCTTCCTTTCTAACTTGCTCTCTACTTATTACATACATGTACACTCCAAATTGGCCACTCTGAAATATGTTCAGGTCTGTGAAAATGCATTTACCCTCATTTCTAGTATCTTTCTTTTGTTAGACACCCTTTCCTCCTTGTCAGCTGGTTGGCTCTTGCTTGAGGTCTCAGGATAGACAGCATTTTCTCCAGGAAAATTTCTTTGATTAAATTCCTCTGCCCAAGTTATATCAGCACCCCTAATATGTGCTCCCAGAGCACTCTATCCTTGCTTTAACATAGCACTTTACCACATTCTATAATTTCCTGTTTATGTATCATACTTTTCTCTAGTCCGGCACCATCTAATATGTGGCTCTTAAACGATAAACTATAACTTATTGTGACTGAGAAAATGACTTCCTAACTTTATTTAATTTAGTAAGCTTCAATTTTAGAAAATAATATTCAAATCAGTTATTGTAAAAATATATTTGGAATTACTTGTATATGTGAATCTACTTTTTCAACTGTAAGTTTATTAAATCTATATAAAGGTCTAAATATAATTAACAATTAAGCATCTTAATCGAGATGTCTTATTAGTATAACATATTCTCTGTGTTTCAAAGACTTGGTGCAAAATAAAGAATGCAAAATATCTTATGACTCTATATTGATTACATATTAAAATGGTTATATTTTGGTAGATTGGTTTAAATAAATTCGTAAAATTAACTTTGCTTATAATCCAATTATTTTAATGTAGCTACTAGAAATTTTTAAATTATATATGTGGCTTACCTTATATTTCTGTTGGACAGCACAGACCTCTACTGTGAGTTCTGTGAGGACAGGAATCATGATGGTCTTATTCACTTACTTAAAAAAGCTTTTGTAATATTCACCATGTATCAGGTATTATTCTATGAATTACTTAAAATTTGCATGCATTAACTTTTAAAATCTTTATAATGATCTTTTAAGTATTATCATTATCCACATTTTACATATGAAGAAATTCATACAAAAAGATTAACTTAACTAACTGAAGGTCACAGAGCTGACCTTGTGAAGCTAGTCTGTGGGGGGTCCAGCATCCATCCTCTCAATAACTTTGCTATGCTGTCTCTTGTTCACTCTTTTATTACAGCTGTCTAAAGAAATAGTTACCACCCAACTTTTTCAATTAACAACATGCAAATATTCTTCTTTAATTAATGAATCTGTTTATTCAAGAAGCATTAATTGAGGGGTGCCTGGGTGGTGCAATCCGTTAAGTGGCCAACTCTTGGTTTCAGCTCAGGTCATGATCTCACGGGGGTGGGATCGAGCCCTGCATCAAGCTCCATGCTCTGCTTGTCCCTCTCCCTCTGCTTCTCCCCCTGATCACTCTCCATTTTTCTCTCTCTCTCTCTCTCTTTCAAATAAATAAATAAAATCTTAGGGGAAAAAAAGAAGCATTAATTGAACTCCATATGCCATATACTTCTGGTGGCATATGGTGACGACCTGGATGTCAATGAAACAAATGCCTTGCTTTTAAAGAAAGTCTGTCTAATGGTGATGATAACAATATGAGACAGTGATAACACAACATTGTATTAGACGAACAACTATACAATACCAATACACTCTTTGAGAACCTATAAAATTGCATGTACCTCAGCTGGGAGATGAGGGATGTGATGGAAAGAATTAGCTAATGGCAGTAAGTGAAAGTGGTTGGTGAAACAAATATTAAACAAGGGAGAGAAGACAACCAGAGGAAAGAAGTAGCTGGTGTTTGCCACTGCCGTGGTTTAATCCAAATGGATAACAAGTTCAGATTTCTCTCCATGAAAGATCACTCTGGATAAGATGGGAGAAGATCTCAGGAGGAAGAAACTCTGACTTAAAGTGTAGAAAAAAAGAGCAGGAATCTGTTGCTGTTGTCCTGAGCAGGAGATAATCACTTACACTAAAGTGGGGGTAGTGGTGAGGCAGATATATTTCAGAGATATTTAGGGCATAGAATAGACCCAGCCTGATGCTTGATTGGAAGAAGTTTGGAGTTTGTTGCAAATGCTACAAATTACTTAATTAACATCTATTTTTCTCTTTCTTCCTGGTTCTCTGAAGTCCCAGTGTGCCCATCCTGGGGCGACGGATCTCAACTGGGGTAATCCAATCGTAGCAATCCTGCTGTTGATTTTCTCAGTCTCCTTTGGAGCTGGGCTAGTCATCTGGTCTGTTCTGACCAATAAACCAGAAAGAGAAACCTGCTAGGAGGTTCTTCAGGGAAAGCTTTTTCCCCTGGTGGAAGGGACTCATGCCTGTTGCTGTGTCTTTCTACTTCTGTTTTCCTTGAAAAAGAAATAATGCAGCTCTGTATCAATCCCAGTGGGGAACATCAAGTAAACTGCAGAAGTAACGCTGGGTGTTTTCTAGTTACTAAATCAATACCACAGCCGCCTACCTTGAACCTACTTGTTATGTGAGAAAAATGAAGCAATATCTTTTAAGCTGCTATTAATAAAGGATGTAAAAATTGCCTACTGCTTGTAGCTGAACATGTGCCTCTTTGATATTAGGTTAAATGAGAGCTGAAAAGGCTTTTTTCTGGTTTCTGACTTAGGCAACTGGGTGAGTGGTTCAGGGAAGCCTGGGGGCAAAATGGAAGTCTGTTGGGCTAAAGATGGTCTATGCTAAGTGTAATAGATGTGGGTATAACCAAGGGACACATGGAACGTCCAATATGCACGTTCAAAACACGAGAGAGTTCTAGCTGGATTGGAGACTCACATTTCTGAATCATTGGCTATTAACATAATAGAGCAATTCATTTAGGAAGACAAAAATATCATAAAAGAAAACCATATTGCGTATGAAATCATACCTTTCAAATATAAATATGGCATCTAATCGCCAGCCTTATCCCAAGATATGTAGGGTTCCGGTCCTGGGATATCTGGCTGCCTAATTTGCACATGAAACACGTGGGAAAGAAGGAAATCCAGTGCCAGTATCTTGATGAAGGTTCCCCAAAAGCAGGTCCCAAGACAAAACCCAAGTAGTTATTTGGGACGTTATCCTAGGAAACATAGGTAGGGGAACGGAGATATGATTACAAAAATTAAAGTTAATTAAGAAGGCATCATCAGGCAGTTACTACAGGGGGAAACTGAAGCTCATGCTGCTGGAGGAATCATGGGGCCGTTGCAGACCACATGCCTCCGAGATATTCCACCTGAGTTTGAGAGAGCTGGGATAGGTATACACCAATTTCACACTCACCCCAACCCGCCGCTTTACTGAAGTGTAAATAGCAACACTGTAAGATATTTAATGTTGTATATACCAACTTCTGTCCATCATTGGTGAGGGCGTGTGCCTGCCGTGCACGTGGGCCAAGCTATGCTATGAGATGCTGATGCTGGCAGCGAACAGTCTGGCCTATGTGAACCCTAATGGCAAGTTCTTGGGGGCTATGGGCAGGGCAACAACAGCAGCTAAGGGAAGGCCATGGGATACAAATGGGGGCAGCCAGAAAGAAGCAAGAAGAGTCAAAATAAAAGGGGCGTTAGAACTGAAGGGAACTTTCTGAGCAGGGTATCTACAGTGACTTAGAGCATTCCAGCAGCTGTGGTCACCAGCAAGAAGGAGTTATTAGAAGTAGCCTGCTCTAAACATAAGGGACGCTAAGCCACTGAAATGAAATTTAGTGGCATTTGAAGAGCCACTCCTGCTTCTCCTACTAACTCTTCATTCTGAGTAGACTCAAATTGCATTTTCCCCTCTTAAAAAAATAATAATCCTTGAGAGAAAAATGAAACAAAATGACCAAAAAAACCAAAAAAAACCCACTGCCCACTGCTAAAATATTTTGCTCCATCCATTTTAGTGGAAGGAAGATCTTCAATACTCTCTTGAGTCTTTGAAAAGTAAAATGAAAATTCATCTTTTTTGGTGTGAATTTGTCAGTGGGTGACTTATCTTAGGTTCAATGCCAGTATACTGACAATCCTCAATGTTTAAATGATCTTCTTATGCTCCTACATTCCTGGAAGGACTAGCACCTTGGGATGTGAATTATAAGGAGCCAAAGGAGTGCCCCATTTGTAATCAGAAATGAAAATACCTTGCAGGCGGTCTTGTCTTTCACGGTTTGCTCATGAATTTCGTTTTTGAGAACCAGGGAGTCTATATGCAATGATATTTATTTCTCATTGTGTCTGGACATTCAGCATGTAGGAATACAGAAGAGGATCATGCAAAAGTGGGGGCTCATGTACCCTGGAGACTTAGAATTCCTCAGGTCCCCATGACCCAGCACTTTGTACAACGTTTAACACCAAGGTCAAGCTTTTCTGCTGACTTTTCAGAGGCTTTCCACGAATGCAAATGACCCCTGGATATGACACCAGATCTGAGAGCTGGTTGATCCAGGAATACTTTCGTCCAGAGAGAATACATGATGCTAGATCTGGTTATAAAACACAAAGAAATTTAATTGGCTGTTTTGGAACATGTTACGTATTTCTTGTAATAGCCCATCTGGCATGGCGATGTTTGAAATGCCATTGCAGGATGACATGATGCTGGTCCTTCCTCTGGCATAAAACCCGGTATGTGTGGAACACATTGTAAGCACTGCAGGGAAAGACTTCCTTTTTTTTACGGAAAATCACAGTTCTTTGCTGCACAATGCCCTGAGTGCTGAGTACACACAACTTTTTTTTTTTTAAAGAGCAAATACAAAAACTCTTAATTTATTCTCTCTGAATAACTTTCCCCCAAATGGTGGTGAGAACATAGCAAAATCATGTACAAGTTAAGTAACTGTGATAAACAGCTTCTAGAAAGCTGTGAGTCAAGTAGGAGCACTAGAATATGCATTGTTTTCAGGCAGAAATTGTCATAATTGAAAGAATTATTGAGCCATATCTATTATAAGCTTCCCAGTTTCCCGCTTAAAAAAATACCGCATATAACAAACAAAGCTAAAACATAAATAAAAACACCAGACCGACAAGGCTGGCATTTGGCAGAGTCGGGGAAACAAAAGCCTGAGGTCCAGGCCCTTGCTTATCCTCTTTGGACCCCTCCAGAACTGTCCTCAAGGACATGAAGAGTCTGTTTTGAAATATATATTTTTTAAAGATTTAATTTATTTATTTGACAGAGAGAGAGAGATCACAAGTAGGCAGAGAGGCCGGCAGAGAGAAAGGGAGAAGCAGGCTTCCCACTGAGCAGAGAGCCCCATGCGGGGCGCTATCCCAGGACCCTAGGGCTCAATCCCAGGACCCTGGGATCATGACCTGAGCCGAAGGCAGAGGCTTAACCCACTGAACCACCCAGGCGCCCCTGTTTTGAAATATTTGCCAGACAGCCCTGTCTGTTCCTCCCCTGCTGCCTAAAATGATGCTGACTCAAGCTTCCTTTTAAAAACCGAGTATTCACATTTTTACCTACCTGGTGAGACCGATAAATTTACATTCTAGTTCAAAAGGAAAAAGGGAAAATTTAAAAAGAGAGAAGAAAAGAGCAAGATACACATTTTTACAATTCATTTTAAACATAAATCCTGGCCCAAAGTCCGGTATTTGGGGAAAAGATAGGAAGAAAAAGGAGGGCCTGTCACTGCAAAACTCCTATTTTGCCTCTTCTACCCACCCAGAAACTCAAGCCCAGGACCTTCCTTAACTCACAGCCCACCCTCCACGTGCCTTCAGGGCCCAGCTCTCTTCTCCAAATCTCCTCTATGCGAAGGTATTAATCTACGCTAAAGCATAAATAAATATATACTAAAGCATAAATAGATTCATATATATTCACACCTCCAGGTAATGTGTTTGCATTTTAATGGGAGCCTTCTGGAAAGAACGCATTTTACCCGAAGAATAATTCAAACGGTGGGAATTGTGAGTAACACAGCAGACCATTGAAAGAGAAGGCAGGTCTTTCTGCAGCTAAGGAACTTCCCTCTGAGCTCGGGAATCCATCTCTTCTCTACCAAGGCTGTTCCTGTCCCAGAGGGAGACTTCACCTCCTGTCTGAAGTGGGCCTTTTGCAGGCTGCTCACTGCATCACACCCATGAGAAACAGCCTGGGCAAGGAATGACCAGGGCCTTGCAATGTTGGCATAACCAGCAAGAATGTCCGGGTATGCTCGGGGACCACCGAGGATTGTTTCTTCTAAGTCTAACAAAACCTGCTTCGTTTTCTTCAACCCAGAAATTCCCAACACGCTTCACCGAACAATAGCATGCGGTAGAACGTATTTTGAGGAAGCTGATTTCTATTTGTTCATGCTTTTGGACTCCCCATGGCGGACATGGGTCAGTGTTTCATTTTAGGTTCCTCCATGGTTTTTTAAAATTTATTGTAATAGTATCCATATAAGGGAGAGTTTGCCCAACGTGGGACCAAGCAGGCAGTTTCTTTTCTAGGATTTACCACTTTCTTCCAATCAGGTTGTCTTTTTTTTTTTTTTTTTTTTTGACAGAGAGAAATGACAACTAGGCAGAGAGGCAGGCAGAGAGAGAGGAGGAAGCAGGCTTCCCGCAGAGCAGAGAGCCCGATATGGGGCTCAATCCCAGGACTCTGGGATCATGACCTGAGCCGAAGGCAGAGGCTTTAACCCACTGAGCCACCCAGGCGCCCCCAGTCAGGTTGTCTTTGAACCAAGTCTAGGACTTATATATTCTAATTTTTTTTCTGGTCAGGATGTGGGGTAATCACTTCCAAAACCAAATAGGAATGGCGTAGATTTCCCTAGCATTTACCGTAACCCTCATTTGATCATTTAGGCTTCCGTTGTGCAAAATCTCCTCTGGAATTTTAAGGAATGCTTTTCTTTTCCAGAAGATCTATTCTCTCCTGTCTGGTTTTCATCTCTTTGTTAACTTGAAGTATCTTTGAAAATGTAATTCCATTAGCAGTTCCGAAGATGAGTCCTTTGGAACGAAAGAGGTCATTATGTAGCTTAGTTTGCATAAAATCATTCATGTCTCCGCCACTTTTTTATTCTTTCTTCTGAACTACAACCTTACCTCCGTTGTTTCACCTGATCTCTCCCAATTGTGGAGAATTCTTCCAGAAGTCATCCTTTCTAGTTCTCCGTCTCTCTTTTCCTTCCGTCTCTGCTGGTCTGGATGCCTATTTTAATTAAATTACCATGTACACTTCCATTTTCTTTCCTGTTGAACTTCTCTCCAAGAACACATAAATGATGACTGCTGTTTTCTTCTCCACAAAACGTAATGTATCTTGACCATTTACAGCCCAATTGTTACCCAAATCTTCAGCGTTCTTAGAATGTCTAACTAAATAGCAACCTCTTCATCTCCCTTTCCTCATTGCACGCACATGATTTCCTCTCTGTCGGCAAGTCATGTTATTTTGTAAAGATGACGTACCATGAGCTATGTTTTCAAATCGTGTTTTTGAACTCGCAATCAAATATGGCGTTCAATTTTCTCCTTTCTTTTGGCTTTAAGTAACTATGATCTTAACCTTCAGTCAAAACTTCAAATTTTCATGTATTTACTTTCACTTCTATTTTGTTATAATGATCATTTTCACTTTTCTCTGTAACAATTTTTCACATGTTCATATAGAAACTATGCTTAATTTTAGTTGAATACGATATTCCCTTGAAATTACAGAGTGGTGAGCATCTGTTTGCTCGTCTTCTAACTCTGAAAATGGAAGTTGAATCAAACATCTGTGATAAATCATTAGCCATGAATCAGTCTTACATATTGTGAGACTGAATGTTGTTTTCCTCTAGAGTTGTTGATCATTGCAAGGTGTTGGAATTTTACAAAATGACTCTATACCCATATTGCAGTCATTTCATCAGAGTCTTCTTTGCCATTTCCTGCTCAGGAAATTGGGCTCTATTCTCACTGCACAGCTGGTTTGGCTTGAGAAACCTCACATTTCTACCCAAATGGTCAGGCTGATTGTACAGCCAGACAAATCCATGGCTTTCCACATAAAAAGGGCATCAGTGACTTGAGAGAATCAGTTTTTCTCTGAATGTCTCCTCAGTTAACCGGAAGATAAGGAATCACCACCCTAGGAGCGGTCCACGAGGAGACATTTTCAATGAGACCAGTAGCCCTGGTCTCACACCAAATGTTCTGTTAGTTTTCAGGGTATTTACTATTCAGATACAACTGAAACAGGAAGGACCTCAGTAAATTTCTGCTTTCTTCTTTCCATGAGAAGATTGATTTCTAATTCTAATTTCTCCAACCCCTCCAAAGATATATGTGTTCTAAAAGTAAGAAGCGAAAGTAATCAGGAAGAGGAAAGCCTTTCCAGGTGCACACAGTTCTCTCAACCCATAAATTAGAACAATTTGATACCTAAAAGGACGAACGACTTAGATTATAAAATCACTAGGGTGGGACTAACATGAACAGTTCAACTGACTACTTTGCACCAGACGTAACTCTGGGTGCTAGGGATACAACAATGGTTGAATCAAAGAGACAAAGTTCCTTGCTCTCATGGAGCTTACATTCTAGTGTAGGGAGATTGATAATAAGCCATGCAAGCATATTAGACAGTGGTAAGAGCTGAATAAAAAAACAAAGCAGGGAGGACGGGAATATTGGTGGGAGGTGGTGGATTGGACGGTCAGAGAAGACTCCACTGAGAATGTGGCCTTTCAATAAAACTCTGAAGCAGGCATGGGAGAGAGCCACACAGAAAACTGGAGAAATTACATTCTAAGTAGAGGAGGTAGCAAGTAAAAAGGCTTTGAGGCAGGATCATGCCTGGAAGGTTAGAGAAGGAGCAAAGAGGCCAAGCTGGAGAAAACAAGTCAGAGGAACAAGCAAAGGAATGAGGAGAGAACGTAGGTAACAAGCAGAAAAGGCAGGTGAGGGAGGCAGACGATTGAGGGCCTCCTAGGTCACTGTAAGCATGTTATGCAAGGGCTTTCAAGGGCTTGTAATCTAGCAAGGGAAAATTGCATGATTAATAACGACAAAATGAGATAACTATTAAAAGTAGAACAGTAGAGGGCGTTAGGGAGCACAGGGCCCTAATGTCCAGGAGGGGTCTCTTCCGCGAAGAAATGGTAAATACGCAGAGACCCTCCGGAGAAGAACGAGTTGGCTAGAGGTGGGAATGACTCAGATTATGGGGAGGTGTGAGATGCAGTTGTCCCTGGAGACACAAGCAGAAGCAGTAAACAAATAAACAGCCCTGAGATGAATATCCCCAGAATTAAAAAGGAGTCTATTATGACTAAGGCAAGAGAACAAGTAGGACAGAGTTGCAAGAGGAAGCTGGAGAAATGGGGGGAGGGGGGAGGGCGCTTGGGAGGGGCAGCTACATTATGAAAAATACTACAGGCTATCTAAGAGCCTGAACTGCATGTGAGAGCACTGGGGAGCCATGGAAGATTATAAACCAAGGGATTACATGACTGAGGCTGTCTTTTGAAAGATCATTCTAGATGGAGAGAGGAGATTGAAGGGAAAATGGTTAACATACTCTTCAGTGCCGCAGGGAGTAGATGACTGCGCCTTGGGACGGCACTGGGACAGAGCGAGTAGAAGGATGTGGACATTTACAGACCAGAAGAGATGGGACTGAGTGGTTTGGGTGTAGCATTGCTGGGAGGGGAGATTTAAAGTAGAGAAAACGATCAAAGATGTCATTCAAGTTGCTGGCTCTGCAATCTGACTGCAAACAGGGGACAAAGGCGAAGGAACGAGGTCGGGGATGGACTTTGGCTTTCAGAACCTGCCATTGATTTAACTCGAATAGCATTATTATGCTGTATTTTTTTCTGCAATTCCTTTTCCTAACTGAAAATTTAGAGATGATTTAATCAGATGGTCTCTTGAGTGACTTAGATTAATCTTTATTCTTTAAAATAGGAATATCATTTCAAGGTAGCATTTCCTACAGCGCTTTCTGTAAATCTGGCTGTTAGGGACTCGGTTTCAGAGGGAATCACGGAACGGTTATCATGTAACATAGCTAAGCACGTGGCGCCATCTTCAGGACAGCTTGTTGAAAGGTTATAAACCAACGAGACTCCAAGGCAAGCTGGATAGAACACTTTTCTGTGGAGTGTATGACTCCATCTTGTTTCAAAATAAGAAGCTGCAAACATGTTTCTGCCAACTCCGACTGCGTGACCACATCCTTGCTTTCCTGAAAACTATAGTTTCTCACTGGATATAGTAAAGATGCTGGCCTAGCTAATCACACCAGCTTGAAAGTCTGTGAGCTGGACAATGAACTTCGCTGTGGAAAAGCCTCGACAAGGAAATTAAGGCAGGGTGACTTGATTTTCTACCGTGGCATCCGGATTTTCGGGGGCCTTTCTAATTTCATAGTTTTGTGCTCTTGGCTAGATGCTTCCTTAAATGTACAGCCATGTGGAATTTAATTCTTATGTACTTGTAACAGTGACAGTTTGCATGAATATAACAATTTTTTAAAAAGCATTTGTCAGACGTTGTAGGCAAATTCAGGAAGCATGGTATCAAATTTATACGATCTCTACCTTAAAAATGAAAGGTCACAAATAAGAAATCAGTATTGTACCCTTAGCCAAGCACGTAAAGAAGAATCATATAACCCATAAGATGATTTTTATTTTAAAAACTCTCTCAACCTTTAATTATTCTATTTGAAGAAGTTCCGCCTCTTCTTTTTGCAGGGTTTGGATGTAAAAACAGGCAAATACATGTGTTTACCAGAACATATCTGCCACCTTCGTGTACAGGGCTCACTGTTTAACCTACACTGATCATTTAGCACAGTCTTGTGAATAACTGGGAGATAAACAGCTTGGCTTTTATGTGGAGGCAAATGGTTTCTACCATCTTGTGGCACCCTGCTTGCAAATGGGCTTTCTTCCTAGACTGCACTCATTAAAAATGCATGTCTTTCAGTTGAAGAATTGTAAGTCCCAGAGTTCCTGTTAATTTTGAAAGAGGTAACAAATTAATCTAAATTCCATTCTGGACAAATGGGGGCCAGGCTGCCCTCAGTGATAGGCTTGGGGTTTTGGGGTACAAATTAGCCTTATGGGGAGTGAGGGGAAGGGTGGGGACACACAGAATGTATGGCCAGTTGTAGTATCTGATAGTAACTATGTTCACTCTGTGCTGAGTGCTTTACATGGATTATCTCATTTAATCCTCAGAACTTCAGGTGCATTTTTTAAATAGGTGGGCACTTTTACTATCACTTGTCTTCTACAGATCAGGAAACTAAAGCTTGGAGAATTTAAAATAATTTGCCCAAGGCTCACATTCATTGTCTCTTAAAGCTATGGAAATAAATTCTAACCCGGGCATTCTCACGCCAGAGCCAACCAGCTTGACCAAAACACCATACGATCCCTTAAAGGGAAATCATATCCACAAAAAGGAAAATAGCACTAATCAAGAATCTAGCTAATGGTCTGAGCAAAAGATTCAGAATTGAAGGAACCTGGAATGATCCCTTGAGATGCAGAAGCTCCTCTCACTAGTTCCAGACTCTTGGCATGGCCCTCATGGGGAAGTCCTGGGTAGAATTAGTTCCTTGAGACTTCCCCCAGGGTGACTCTGAGGAGAGACTGTGACTTGCAGAGATCAGAGAGTAGGGCACTGAGGAATTCACTGTTATCTTCTTTTACATTTTGTTCTAGGATCAAGTCTGGAGATAAAGAGCCATGGTCCATGAAAATAGAAACCACTGTACAAGGTTAAGGGCACTCAGCACATTGAAACAGGAGCAGAAACAAATAACATACTTCACTCTATCCAGTCAGGCAGAGGTTGGTGCACAGACTGTGGCACGGGCATGGCTGAGGCCCACAAAGAGGCCAACAGAAAAGTCAATGGAGTGGCCAGCCCATGAGCTGCCCCAGCTACAGAGACAAGCACAAGGTTTGGAGTCTGAAGCCCTGGTTTCACACTGAGCATGGTGACTTACAGTGTGACTTTGGATAATTCATTTAAGTTATTTGATCTTCAATTTACTCAGCTAAAAACATGATGGTAATAGCTACTAAATAGAATTGTTGGACTATCAAAAAACAATTCTGTGTGAAACACTATACGCTATAATTCTCCTCGAGCTCCTTGTATGTGCTAGATATTCGGAATAGAATATTAAGATACAATCCTTGCTCTCAAGGAGCTCACAATCTAAAGATACATAAATGTTGATTATCTTTAGTATTGTGAATCCTCCTTTCTTTTTGATTATCCCTCTCACCCCTCCATTTGGATATCACCTTAGTTTGGGTTTCCTCAGAAGCAGACTCTGAGGCAAGGATTTGAATGCGAAGGGCTTATTTGGAGGTGCAAGGAAACACAGGGTGAAGTGTGGAAAGTGATTGTGGAGAAGCAAGGTCGCCGACGTATATCGCAGAGGTAGGGCGACTACTCAACCAGCTACCACCTCTGACCACTCTGGAAAGTGCTGCAAAGCACACATTTCAGTGGTTCCCCACCTAAGGGATGAGAGAGCTAGAGTATTTTCACCCCAACTTCCATCGATTATTGGTTGGCGATTTCTGTTCCTGGGTGTTAATTTCCTGGCACTTCTCACCTGCCAAGGGTCCAGGCAGAAAGTCTCGTAGCAGCTTCAGAAAAGACCTTGGGCAAAGAAATGAAGATACTGGCAGGTGGGAGATGGCTGGAGCACACTGACGTCGGAAGAGCCAAAACTACGGGCAGGGCAGTGACGGCATTTGCAAGAGGTGGTCCGCTGTGTCCAAGGGCGCCTGGGTGGGCTCGATCTTTCCCCTCACCCAGGGCAAAACCAAGAGAGAATCTTCCCATCCTTATCAGTATAAAGGAAGGCGACAAGGAGGCTAAAGGCAGAATTGACCCATGAACTAGTGCGCTGTTTCGGAAATCTGGCAGAAGCTGTCTAGGTCCATAGAACGATTGTCTCACTGTTGAGCTTCCTGTGATGATGGAAACATGGCACATCTGCACTGCCCGGTAGGGTAGCCACTGTCACATGTGACCAGTGAGCACCTGCAATGTGGCGAGTGTGACGGAGGAAATGTACTTGGACTTTTACTTAATTTTCATTAATTTAAATGATCACATGTGGCTAGTGGCTACCATATGAGACAATATTACCTTTGGAGTTTTGAATTCTGTTTTATCATGCATAAGAAATTGTTCAGAAATCATCCTCATAGTTTTCTTTATTAGGGACAGAGGTAAATCAAGTATGTGATAGGGCCGAATGTTTAAATCAATATTAAGATGAAGCCAGGTCACAGCCGAATATCACCATCCTACTAGCAACTTCGGGGACATGGCAATGTGAATTTTTACCATTTATTATAAAAATGTGTTATAAAAAAATTAGTGGTTAAATTTCTAATAGTACTGAATAGGACAGAAACAGTAATATCTTAGTAGCTCTAATGCAAACTGGTGATTCCACATGAATGACAATTGGACTGAAGTTGGTGGAGAAACAAGATATTTGGGGGTGTGTGATCTTCCTTTATAATTCTTTCCTTCGTTTCTTATTAATTGTACCTAATGTTAGTATCTAAGTTTCTATACACATTTATGGACTCAAATTCTACATAACATACTTTACAAAGCTAACTAGCTAATACATTATCTCTTAAAAATCAGATTAATTATAACCTATTTCCCCCTCTATTTGAAAGTTTTTAATAATTGTTTTTGTGCATGATTAATAGCTTCTGGAATCATCATTTTTATTGTTGCATTCTCCTCTGACAGTTTGTTTTGCTTTACTGTGTCTATGTGTTTCTGCATTGTGAGTCAGCTCATGTGTAACTGAGATCAGGGAGCAGTTTTGTCTTGGAGGTCACATTAGTTCACATGTGACTTTTCCCAGCACGTTCATGTTTTGGACCACTGTGTAACCGCAGCTGAATGCAAAGTGCACGAGGATGGCTGAACATCTCCGGCTGGGTTGCACGGTGCCCGTTCATCCTCGCTCCCCCTCTTGCCTCCATCTGGTCCCATGGTCTCTGGGAGGGGCCTGTGAGAGGTCCTTCCTGCTCTTTGTATCCTTGGCACTCATCTCCATAACTCAGCAGCCCAGCCCTTCCACAAGCTGCTTGCACTGATTTTTTTCTTAATGCAAGTGTTTTTCTAATGCAAGGTATATTAGTAGCATTTCTTTGTTTACTAGTCACACAATAGTTTTTCATAAAAACTGTGCTGTGTTTTTATTAGGGATTATTTTTGTTAGCATATCATTATAGAGTTTTGTATGTTTTGAGTGGAAATTGAATGTGATTTGAATGGTTCAGCCCTGACACTATTTTGCCCATAAACCTTATCATTTTTTTGTATGGGATTTTAAAGATTTGAGTTGGCTTTTCTTTTTCTTTCAGAAATACACATGTTACTTGAAGGCAAAATACCTGGACAACGTTGACTTTTCAATGAAATGATAGAATAGCAATAAGAACAAAAACTTGTAATGAGACTCCAGACTGCATCTAGAATAACTCCCTATGTTGGAAAGTGAATAGTCACATGTGAACAATATTCCAAGCAATATGCTTTGTTGCTTTGTTAATGTTACTGATTTTGCTAAGCCAATTATATATGATGGTAACATCATGACAGTCCCTGGTCTCATCCAGTCCTGGGGTTCCAGGGATGACAGGGAACGTGGTTATTTGATCTTCCAAAGACCAAGGCCAAAGACAAAGGAAAAGTATAGATTTTAGCTGAATACCTAGACCAAAGATGAAGTTCTATGTCTCTATTGAGAGAAGAAATGTGTCCTGGCCTATATAAATCATATATATAATTTCCTTGAGATTTTGGTATGTGTGTTCTTTAGGTCCTAAAAATCCTAAAGAACATGGCACTTTTCTTCTTAGCCCCATCTAGCAGGTCTCTCTTTTGACCCAATATAGTGCCCCTTAGGATATGTGCAGGAAAAGGGTTTATAACTGACATGCCCATGTTCTGGAGTTAGAGTATTTCTCTACCAGGGGGAAGAAGTCAGCTACCAAGTGGTTCTTATGGAGAAACAAGTGGTTCTCATTTTAAAAGTAGAGATAAAATAATTTCAGTCATATGGGGTTCCATTAAATGTGGTATATGTAAAGTAATTAGTTTAGTGCTTGGCATATAGTAAGTGACTGATGCACTTGAGCCTTCATGATATCTTCGGAGTGGTTGTTTTTTCCCAAATTATAAGTGAAATCATGGCAGTGAAATCGTTAACATGGCAAAGAAGCTCCCAGCTGAAAAAGCATAGGATGCTATCACCGCTGGAGTCAGAACTGAAGGGATCAGTGACACTGAAAAGGGCAAACTGATCACAGGAATTGGTTGGCTACTTCCTCTCTGAAGCAGAGTGGTCCTACGGACAGGAGGGTCTTATATATTACTGAGTGAGAATCTCTCTCAAAGAGGACACAAGGAACAATGCAATCCATGCAGTAGACTAATGTCAAATATGCAACTGGATATTGCCAGTGACTTTCAGTCTACCTCATGAACAAGCAATTTTTCCTTTTTTTCTTTTCCATAAGCTGTCTATTTTTTGTACACATTCATGCAGTACACCATGAAAGGACATGATGTCTATGACCACGTGTTGAGAAGCCTGGAAGGTATAGCCAGGAGCACAGGCTCTGGCTTTGAGATTTTTTGGCTCTTCCATGAACGTGTAGGCTGCCAAATGCTCTGACTTCTGGCTTTCTCATTTGTGGCATGGAGAGAATGACACCTAGCACATGTTTGCTATGAGACCTATATAATGTAATCAACATAAAACACTTATATATTGTCTTGTATATAACGAGTATTCAATAAACAGTAGCTTTCATTTATTTATAGCATTAAAAACAATCTACCATTTTACAGAAAAGTAAACATTGCCTATATGCAGAGATGCTCCTATGAGTGTTAGGTCATATTTTTACAAATGAATGAAAATGGCAATTGAGAAGGAGAAAAAACCAAGTTTCTATCTCCATTGAGTTGAAGGCAGCTTATTGGGAGGAATCCCCACAGATCTTAAGGAGAGAAGGTATGTAACTTGGTGGACTTGGTGGAGACAGAGTAGAGAGAGAGAGAAGAGGGCACAGATGAGAAGGGAGATGATGAATAAAACAAAAGGTGAGTAGGTTTACTTCTCATGTAGTGAGAGTGAAACAAAGAGGGATAGTGTGTGGAGAGAAACAGTAAGACAGATGATTGTGGGCTAGTACCAGAACATGGCTAGTTATGATAACACTAGAGGCTATGATACAAAAATTGCTGAATTATCACTGGCTTAACACAAAAGAAGTATTTCTTCCTGATGTCACAGTCCAGTGAAGTGATTCCTGGTTGGGCCGCTCTCTTCTAGCAGGTTTTGGGGTCCAAGCCCCTCCCATCTGTGACACCGTCTTCAACGCATAGATCTGATGGGTCACTCTGTGGGGACTTATGTTCCAATCAATGGGAAGAGGAAATCATCTGGGATTTTGGAGGTAGAAAGTCTTCACGGCCTGGGCCTGGGCCTGGAAGTGGGGCTTTTTTTGGCCCCTATTCCATTAGATGGAATTTAGTCTCATGGTCATAACTACATTTAACTGTACACTCAAAAGGAAAGGATGTGGGTTTTGAAACTCATCATAGTCTCTGCCTCTGACACTTTTATACAAAAGGACTCTATCACCTTTCATAAAGCAGATCAATACAATTTCATAATCTAACTGGGAACAATGTCAAAAAACTTAAATTGCACCTGGAGATTCAGGGACAAATGAACTGAATCTATCTCCTTACTACAAAATAAAAATTGATGGATTCTTATGCAAATCAAAGTTATCTACTCCAGAAAGTCCTTCCACAATTATAAGAATAGTGGCTAGTATTGAGTTCTTAATCTGTGTGAGGCACTGTGCTAAGAGCTTTATACATCTTATCCAATTTATTTACTTTTACTGTACTACTGTGAAACAGATATTATTTCTCTTTTATAGATTAATAAACTGAATCCCAAGAAAGGTCCTGATTTACTCCAGATATTAAGGATAGGAAGCAGTGGGGTAGAGATTCAAACAGGTTTCACTTCCAGAACTGTCAGACTCTATTGCCCCTTATGACTTCTGATCACTCCTCAATTCAGAATTCCTTGCATATACTCATTCAATTCTCCTCTGTGGTTCTATGCAAATTTGGTGTGTACATTGATTTGTAAACTATATCAGTTAATTACTTCTGTGTAACAAACACTCTGCAAATGTAGGGCCTTATAACAAGAAAAACTTACTTCTCATGATTCTGTATGTTAACTGGATGGTTCTTCTATTCCACATAGTATTAGCTGGAGTCACTCAGGAAACCGCACCCAACTGGTGGTAACCCTGGTCAGCAGGCCCAAGAAGACCACCCTCCTTCGTCTTGGGCCCTGGTGCCGTCAGCTGTCCTACCTCAGTTCTCCTTTGTGTGACTTCACTCTTCATGGTTTTTCCCTCTCCAGAACTTCTCCATATGGCTTCCTTCTACAGAAATGGCCTGGACTTCCTTATAGCTTGGTAGCTGTCTTCCCAAAGCGAGAAACCAGAGGCTCTCATTCCTCTTCAGGTCTAGCCTTGAACCAGCCCAGCATCACTTCTGCCACATTCTGTTGGTCAAAGGAGCCATGAAGCCATCCTGGATTAAAGGAGTGAGGAAAAGAGACTTCACACATTGGTAGGATGAACAACAAGGAATTTGTGGCCATTTTTATCCACCACACAGCATTCTTTGTGGGACTATCTGACACTGTCATCCCGAATAAACTCCTAAAGGCAAGATATGGGTCTTCCTGATTTTGCAATTTGTTTTTAGCCCTTAAGACTAATGGGTCTCAATAAAGGCAATTGAGCAACTATGGAAAAACCATCACCTACACAATTTTGGTTTCAGAAAAAGTGACCTGGAACACAGAACAGAACACAGGCCCTCAGGACATCTTAGGCCCTCAGGACTCCTCACTTGTAAAATCTGGTGAGAACTCTTTCCAACTACTGTCTTAGCAGAGAAACCATGCAATGCACTGACATCCCTTTCTAAGTTCTCTGCTTCTGTGCTCACCTAGTTTCAGAGGTTCACCTGCCTATATGAGGCGAAATATGGAGCCCTTCTGTTGATTCATGTCTGAAAATCATGGCAAATTGTACATTTGGAATTTAGGCCAAATGATGAGACACTTTCCAATGAATTAACAACTAAATAAAAAGATTCTGCTAAAATAAGGTCTCTACCTGTTTACACTGGCTATCTCTTAGAAGAAAATAAAATTTCCTGAAGTATACATTAAAAAGTATGTTGGTTCTCACACTACCTATTTTGAAGCATAGATGGCTATAGGTCCCACTCTCAGCATACAATGGGGCAATGGTCTATACCTGTTTACTACTTAAAAAGTGTTTTCTGCTAGGTATGGCACATGCATGCACAAACACACACTCCTATACAAGCCAACAAATACGATAACAACTAAAAGAAGATAAAATTGTACAAGCGTAAAAAAATGAGACTCAATATCAATCAGCTGTTAGGTGATTTTATCAGTAAGATGCAGGGATGGCTCTAGAGAAAGTGAAATAGTTCAGTTAGATTTACCCTGCCTTTCTTTGTATTAGATATCCTAAAACAAACACTCGTATATGGTTTGCTGTGCAAAAAGCATCACCTTTTTCTTCCATTCAGACCTCTTTCTCTGCCAAGATCCCTGTAAGTAGAAAATGACAAAAATTTATGAGGGTTACATCCAAAAGCAAAGGCCTGGGGCATATTGTTGGAAAGATAAAGACTGTTCATCTGGGAGTTCTCTGTTCCTTTATTACCTGAGAAAAGATGGAATAGTAATTGACATGTGGTTCTTGACAGATGTTGACAAGGGAAAAACATGTAACTAGGCCCCTTGGAGTTTTTGCAAAGGGTGATTATGATGCTTGTCTCCATGTTCCACAACCTCCAGAGTGCAATCAAATTTCCCCCTTACCCTAAGTGCCAAGCAGACATCCATGCAGATGTTATAGGACTATATCAGCATCTGGCCAAAGAATAGAATTCTCTCATCTCACATAAAGGGCATACACAATAGAGAACACTGAATGTGGAGTGAGTGCTTTGATACATTCTATTGTTAATCTCTCTTGAAATAGATTGATTGCTGTGGAGGAAGAATTCACCCAAAATTTTCCCTTTTCACTGTCAGGGCCTGTATGTTGGCACGCACCATAATATTAAACAATTTATTGTTTGCTCCAAAATTATATCCATATTTTATTTGATAAAAGAGTAGGATGATAGCAATATTAACAAATATGTCATTAGAATAACACGGCATAAGAATAACAATTAGATTTATAAAGGAAATGTTTTCCCCATATTTGCCAAACATCCAGATGAAAAGTTGAAAGACTGTCAATTGTGCAGATGTTCTAAATATCCAGATGTTATGCAGAGAAGATATTTGGCAACAAATGAAACTTCTTTTCATCCGTATGTTTAATTCTAGTTTCATTTTATAGAAAATTGTAGAATAATGGAAATTACAAGCATGCTTCAGTTTTTAAAAATAAAAGTAGAGCAAAATGTAAGAATACTCTTTTTATGTTTCTTTTTAGTATGTCTGCAGTAGTAAACTGAGAGTTCCCAGGGTTTTAAGGAAAGGGAATTGTTCATGATTTAAAAAAAAAACAAAAACCACACTGATCTGATTTCAGTAACCCTGAACTCTTTTCTCACTTTGTATTACTCTATACCTTAGTAAATGGGTAAATAATAATCTGAGGTTGTTTGTTTCCTTCTTATATTTTCTAGTCCCCCTTTCCCATATTTACTCCAGCAGTGGGCTCTGTAGTCATCAGCAGAGAGGGGATACATATGAGAGGGAAAAGCATGAACAGTTCCAAGGCTTCCTAAATTTGGTTTCTAAAAGTTTAGGTTTCAAAGAAAGCAGTCATTCAGTACAGAGAAAATGAAGACACGCACTCTCCCTTGCATACTTAAGTTTGTGGAATAATGCAAACACTGAAGTTAAAGAGTGTACTTAGATATTATGCTATCATGATTGTGTCCGTCAGCTTGGGTGGCCTTTAGTGTGCATTAGGAACAGTCAAGTACAAAGTCTCCTGGCAACAACAAAGGGTTATTTCTAACTCACATTGAATGTCTGCCCAGAGTCCTCATTACTGGATATCCAAGCTGAAGGAGAGACCTCTATCTGGAATATGGGCTTTCTTATGGCAAAGTGGGGGAAGAGCAATGGTGAATCACATATCTGTTCTTAAGGCTTCTGCTTGGAAGTGACCTATGTCGCATCTACTAATACATCCTTGGACAAAGTGAGTAATGCAGTCAAGTCTGGTATCTTTGTGTAGGAAATATAATCCTGTCACTGGAAGAGACTCCACTAGGAGGAACCCAGCAGGGAAGGGCAGTGAATATCTTCTCACAGTTATCATTTTAAGCATGTATTATGTGCTTAATTGTGTAGATTACTGGATTAGATGTGTTAAAATAGTTATTCGCTTAGGTTGTTTTCCCTTTGGAAGATTATAAAATATGAGAGAAAACACTGTTTTGGACAAAGAGAAAACAGGATGAGAATAAAGGCAGTACTGGATGTTTCTGGATAGATATGCAGTATTGTGCTTATAAATCTTATAGAGAATGAGAGTAAATTCATGTTCAGAGCAGAGAACAAAGAATTCAGGAAATTTATCTCCATGTAGTCAACCTGAAAAAAGTTTGTGAAGGAACAGCTTATGGTATAAGATCTCTTTAAATGAAGAGTGAGAAGGGGAAAGTAATAAATAATAACTAATATTTGTGTGTCCTTTTACAACTTATAACTGTTATTTAATTTAATACTTATAGCAACCACTTAAAGGAGATATCATCACTTCTACTTAGCAATAAGGACTCTGAAGCTTAAGTGGCCTATATTTTTTATTGGTCTATGTTTTCAGAATAAGTGTCAGAACCAGGATTAAACAATCTGCTTTAATTTTATACTTTCTGTGCTTTACATACTGAAAAGAACAAGTGAGAAAAATCACCAGGTGCCCCTTGGGAGAGACTCCAAAATGCAGACATAGACTGGAAGCAAGTGGCCTGAGCACGATGCAGGAGTCTATTGGTGGGATTCTTCTATGACAGAAAATAAAGTAAGGGAGGTTGTCTGGCATGTACCACTTCGAGTATTTTGAAGCCCTTACCTGGTGACACAGAAAGAAATACAAGGATTTACTCAAGAAATATTTGTCAATGACCTACGAGCTGGAAGACAGAAGAGGTAGAGCATTGCTGATACAGATTATGGTTATAAAAGAACTTACTTGGGCCTAAAGATTAGATGTAAAAACATCTTAACTAATTAATCTTGTTGTCCATCTCCTATACACTCAGCTCCCTTGGGCTAGGAGGATATTTAGTGGAAACGGGTTCTCTATTCTCTTCTGAGAAGGAGCTTATGGTTCTTATCATCAGTGGAAAGAGGCAGAGTATGGCTGCGTGGTTGAAGAATGCTGTGATACTGCCCACTTCCGGCCGGAGATGACAAGGAGGGATGCTGCACTGGGTTTGGTTTCCATCTTAGTTTAGGTCTTCTGAGAAGCAGTCACCAAGGTGACACTATATATGGAAGACATTTATTTGGTAAAAAAAACCTATGACGGGCAAAGGGTAAACAGGGAGAGCATCAAGACTATGATGGAGGTCTTGCACCTGTGAAGGATGAGTGGAGGAAAGCAAGAGGAGTGGGTAGAAAGAATCTCAGATTATAGTGTAGTTCCAGGAAAGTTTTAGTGACATTTGAGGCCTTGAGGAATTTTCAAACCAAAATGTCTAATCATAGGAAGTCTGTGTCCAGTAGGAATGGATTAGGAATAGTCTCCTCATTCTCCTCAGGCATAGGTCAAAGGCACCCTGTGGAAGGTCTGGCCTCAGTGTGAACACAGTAATAGATCTAGAGGAGTAAGAAATGGGGCCAGCAGTCGCTGCGGCCAACAGCAAGAGATAGGTGCCAGGACAGCCCACCCTCATACTGCACAGATCTACTTCTCCATTTAGGTTTGGGAAAAAGTTCCTCCATGGTTTCCATGGCCCTCTGTTTATTAGGAGAAACACAGAGAAGTTCATGGGATATATCAGTGTTCTCATCATGGCAGTTAATCTCAAGGCTATAACTGGTATTCATTTTCCTACCCCTCCATTATGCTTTCTAAATTCCCCTCCCCCTCAGTTACCATCTTGTAATGTTTAAGTGCCTTACCTAGTAGTGTTACCTAAATCTTTATTCCTTAAATGTTCGGGTCATTGGCCATCATGTTTTTCAGGCCAGGTTGCTGCACATTACAGCAATGTTAACCAGTACAGGGGGGCAAGAAGTATTTGTTAGTGCCCAAATGGATCACCTGGGTTCCACACATATTCCTCCCAGACTCTATCATGTAACAGTTCCTCTACCTCCTCTTGTTGATCAAGGTATATTACCCTATCAGTGACCTACTGTGGTCACTCTTTTTCTAGCTTGCTGGTTCAAAGCACCCTGGTAGCAGACATAACTTTAGGTAAATATATCCTTGACCTTGCAGAGTTTCTAGTTGTTGGAAACACAAAGTCCCCAGTGCATTACTTGGAGGAACGGTAAATCAATCACTCTTCTAGTCCTTGGTTCCAAGATCCACACATTCTTCCTACTGGGAATAGAGAACCATGAAGAAATTTCTGAATTAGTGCACACACTGCATCCTGAAGGATAGAAACTTATCCCCCCCAGCCCCGCCTTTTAAAGATTTTATTTATTAGAGAGAGAGAGAGAGAGAGAGAGAGAGAGAGCAAGAGAGCACAAGCAGGGGGAACAGCAGGCAGAAGGAGAAGCAGGCTCCCCACTGAGCAAAGAGATCAATTCGAGGCTTGATCCCAGGACCCTGAGATCAGGACCTGAGCTGAAGGCAGACACTTAACGACTGAGTCACCCAGGTGCCCCCAGAACCCTGCCCTTACAGAGAACTGTCTCTGAGCTGAAGCTTCAGCTGTGCCTTGAGAAGGTTGTTCAGTTCTCTCTAAGGCTGGCTGCTTCTGGTCAGTGTGGTATGCGATAAGACTAATAGATCCTATGGTCATATCCTATATGTCTTTTACATTGAAGTGGTTCCCCTGGTTGGATGCTATGTTGTCTAGGACCCATGCCTGTGAATCAAGGCATTCTATAAGTCCCCACAAATCAGGGCTGGCTGAGACTCTGAAGGCAGAAAAGGCAAACCTATACTTGGAATAGGTATCTATCCCTATGATAATGAACCACTGGCCATTCTAGGATAAAAGAAGCCCAGTGTAGCCATAGTCACACATTTATTTATTTATTTAATTTATTTATCTCAGTAATTTTTTCACGTTGGCCTGTTAAATGGGAGTCCGTGTTAGTGGGCTCATATATAGCCTCCTCCACTACCATGGTGGCCCCTCCACTCATGGACCCATGTGTTGGTTTATGGAGTGGCCAGCGACAAATGATGGTCCAATATCAACCAGACAAGTCAATTTATTCACTTGGTTGTTCAATGCCTTCACCATGATAGATGTTTTCTGGTGGCCATTAACATGTAATACAGAAATTTCACACTTTTGCCCACTTTCGTACATCTCATTCACGTGCCATTCCTCACATCTCCTTCCCTTTAAATTTCTAGTCCTTTTCCTTCTAAGCCACGGACAGTTGGCCACCACCCAGCAATCTAATGATCCACTTGGGCCACTTCCTCTTGTACATTAAAAGGATAGTAAAGTGCCATGCTTTCAGCTCTGTCCATTGGGAAAGTTCTTTCTCCCCATTATCTTTTAAGACCACCCTTGTCATTGTCCATGTTCAGCTTGCCCCCCCATATCAAACTATGTCATAATTTGACCTCAAGCTGAATGATTTCCTCAATCTCAGACCTATGTACACTGTATGCCCTAAATATGAAACAAGTCTTAAAAAGCCTTTTCAAGACTACGTTGTGTTGAAAATACAAGTTATGTATTTTCTGCTCTTACCCTCATCTTTTACATTTATTTGATCCCTCAACAACTAGAACTGCAATTCTAATCAATAAACAGGAGGAACACATATCGTATTCCAAGATGCCAAACTTGGCAGCATTCAGAAATGTCTTTTTTGCAGGCACATTTACATTTTTGCTCAATGTTTCAAAAAGGAAATGTACATAAACCCAATCCCTGCTTACATGGATGTCTTTCTCATTATTTTCCTACAAAATACTTCATCCAGAAAAGCAGGTAACTGAAATATTCCCCCAGGAATAAGGGGACATCATTGTCATTTTCTTTTTAATGAATTAAACAAACCATGATTGGAAAATCAACTATTTCTGTGATATAAAAATGTTTTTAAGAATTAGGGATGTTGAAGCATGGCACAACACAGTTACCTTCAGATATTTCAAAGACTGCTATTTGCGCGTGTTAGACTTGTTCTGAGTTGTTTCAGTGTGCAGAAACAGGAAGTAGAAATTACAGGGAGGCAGATTTGGATTCAACAGAAATAAAGCTTTTGTAACAAAGTTATACAAAATTGGAATGGGTTGTATCTAAAGGTAGTGAGTGTTCAGTGGAGGGTTACACGTTGATGGATCTAACAAGAGGTTTCTTGACTAAATTTTAGGAATATTTTAGATAGGATTCATATACTAGTTGGGGGAGAAGTAGAGAGATCAACTCAAATAATCTAAGAAAAAAGGAGTGCACAATGAGAGGGACGTAGGTTTAAAGCAAAACCTGATGGCAATGTCAACTTTGTCAAATAACATCATTTTCTCTATTATGAATAGGAATAATAAACTACCTACCTTGCAGGGGTTTGTGAAGTTCCAATATAATAAAAGTATGTGTCTAATGGGGTGCCTGGATGGCTCAGTGGGGTAAACCTCTGTCTTCAGCTCAGGTCATGATCTTAGGGTCCTGGGATCAAGCCCCGCATTGGGCTCTCTGTTCAGCAGGGAGCCTGCTCCCCCCAACCCGCGCCTGCCTCTCTGCCTTCTTGTGGTCTCTGTCTGCCAAATAAATAAATAGAATCTTAAAAAATATATGTGTCTAATAAAATGTCTAGCACATAGTTGTGTTCAATGAATTCTTTTAATTATGCTCTGAATTTATGTAGTTACACCTCTGAAGCCACCAACATTTGAGTCTTTCAGTCTATAAAGAGGTAATTACATGTGATTTAAACAGTTATTATTAACAACACTTGATATCATTACCCCTTACCTCCTGAAATTTATAAGATTCAGATTTAGGATCTGATATTTACATACTAAAATCTCTTTATTGCTTTATATGTATAAAAATGCATAGCATGATGATTTAGATGGAGAAGTTTTCTTTCTGGAAGATTTAATATTGTAATGATATAAAATGTACTTTAATTAGTCTATCCATTTAATGGAATTGCAAAAAAGTTTCACCTTTGTTTTGGTGGAAATTGACAACAAATCTAAATCATATGTGGACAGGCAAAAGACCAAGAATAGAAATAACAATCTTGAAAAAGAATGAAGTAAGGAATCTTACATCACAAACACCTAGACTTATAAAGCTTCAGGAATTTGGTAATTATTTAGAACTAAGAATAGATAAATAAATCTACAACAACAACAACAAAAGCATAGCATGGTGATTTAGAGAGGAGAAATGTCCTTTCTGGTTTCATGCAGTTCCAAATGATGACACTGACCCCTGGTCTATGGCTTACACTTTGGGAGCAAAATTACTGGATTAGACAGATCCAAAGCTCATGTGGCCTGGAAGGCCATGTCAGATAGTTACAGGTAGGAAAGCATGGATGGGTCAAGAAGTCATTATATCTTCCACAGCCCAGCCACATACTCTGAGAATTAAAGCAGATTACCAAGGAGAGATTAGGCAATTGTGTTAAATGACACTATTTTTACCAACTTACTCTCTGAAAACAGCAGAGAATAAGGGAAGAATTCATTGATATTTCTGCAAATCAGAGAATCCTTGTAAATTGTGGCATAGTGTTAGCAAGTATTGGGGTTTAAAATTTGTACTCCACCATAGTTTAGAATTGCAATTTTCTATCATAAGTACTTTCTGCTACTGAAGTCACATGGGTCCACTTGAGACGTATGCATAAGTATATTTTAAGATACTCCATTTCCTGACATAAGTAAGTGTTTGGTACTTTAATTATAACTCATCAAGAAAGACCATCTATTTACCTGTCTGTTGATCAAAATTTCTAAATTATGGAGGGAGGAAAAATGTGAATGCCAGCTGTACTTAAAAGAAATAACAATTTACCTATGCAAGAAAATTACAGAGTACACATAATAAGCTGTGGTGCATAAGGCTCTATAAACCAACTGGATATATCAGTTACATGATTATTCTAGGCTTATATTTTTCACTATTCCTACTGAAACAAACAAACCAAAAAAAAAAGCCACTACCTCAATTCTTTGGGTTAAAAAAAAGTACGTAATAAAAAAAAAAGCCCTTAATAACAGTGACTAATAATAACTAATAGCTTCTAGCTTAAATGATCATTTAAACTATATTCTCTTCCTGCGGCAGTGATAGCTACTGTAATGATTCCTTCATACTTGGAAAGACAAAAGAAAAATGGCTTATTTTTATAGGACAAGTATTTAAGCACAGGTCTGAAAACTAGAAAGAGTTTCTGTCCCAGCAGATCTGAGCAGATTCATCCTAAAACATTTTTTTTTTAATTACCCCATAAATCAAAGCAAAGATTAGGATGAAGTTCTACAAATCAACATCAAGGTCATAGCCTAGGTCTAGAGAAGGTTAAAAAAAAAAAAAAAAAAAGCCAGGAAACCAAAATCAGCGCAGCAAGTTGTCAGTCTAAGAACATGGCAGATGGTTAAAGTCAGAAGTCACGTAAGTAGCTAAAAGAGCCAAGATCCAAACCACAAGGCAGAAGTTATGAGAAAAACACAACTGGGCTCCAACCCCCAAGCTGGGAATGGAAGCCAAGCAGAGGTGCCTCAGCACAGAACCCAAAGGGCAGTTGTTGAAACAACAGAGCTTTTTTGTTTCCTGCCCTTTTAAAAAGGCAATAGAAGATAATTAAGTCTGTGCCGCTCTGGCATGATCAAATTAGAGGCAAGTATGGTCTGATTGAGAGTTTGCACCTGTCCAACAAGATCTGGAGACATTCTGATTCCCTGGAACGTGAGAGTGTAGGCAAGTCAGAAGAAATCAGCCAAACTGAATGCTCTCAAACTAACTCACCTTGGCCAGGTGACTTTTTCTGGATGATTTCCTTATTTTCAGGACAGGAGAAAGACAACCAGGAATTTGAATTGTTATGCATGGCAAGTGCTGACTTCTTTTAAATAACATTTCCTGTATTATGTCTAGTTAGTGGCATTAAGGACCTGGATCCAGTTGTCTCCTCAGGGAAGTAGAATAGGGGCCTGTTTTACCCCTTTGATTCAAACCAACAAGAGAAACAACAGGTGAAGGGGGAAAGTGGTTTAACTTTGAAAAATTCCATAATGCTTGTCCATATGCCCCTTAGCACACATTTTCCCCTGCTCCTCCCTCTTCATGATTTTCTACTCCTATCTTTAGCCTTTGCAGAGAGGCAGGGGCGTGGCAGCCCAGTGTTCTCCTGGGATCCTAACAAGACGGAGCTCCAGTCAGTGGGCTCCCAACAGACCAACAAGTGGAACTTCTAACACTTCCCCTGAGTGGTCGTATCAAGCTAATGATTTTCTCTGACAGGAAGCTTTTTTCCTGATACCGTCTAAACTTTCCACTTCCTAACTCCTCTTACTGTTCACTCCCGTGGTTATCACTTTGTGCACTGGAAAACAATACCACCCCCCTCATTAATTCTCTATTTTTAGACTCGGTTTAGTCAGTCTATATAGTCAGATGGTTTATATTTAGTTCCTCTTAAGTGCTTCCATTAGTCACTAAAACTCGTCATTCCCTTAGTCACTTTTGTTTGTTGGTTGGTTGGTTGGATGGTTGGTTGGTTGGTTGGTTTTCAAGATCCTTGGCTTAAGAATTAAAACAGCATTTCCAGGGCTACCTCATAAGGGTGGGAACAGATACTCTAGTCTATAGACTGAAAACAGTCTTATTCCTTGGACACGAATCTAATTTTTCATTCTTTTTCAAGCCATATCTCCTTTAGTCATGGGTAATTAGTTTTGAGTTCCTTCTATCAGTGATACCTTCTTATCTGGGAGAAGAGTTTCTATGCTATGTTGTTATCCTTAAAACTTAGCACCATGCCTGGCACATTGCTGGAAATCAAGATACACTTGATAAATGAATGTATAAATAAATGTCTCAAACATTACTAAGAATTATTTCTGAAGGCAATGGGAATTTCTGAATTAATTTTTTCTGGATTTATAAAATGTTTCTATTTTCTCCTGTTTTTTTCTTCTTTAATACCCCTTAGTGTTTTGCTTCAGTTTATATATTATTAGACTATTAGAGAATAATTTCATCCTGTACAAGAATTTATGTTCATAGTTTTACATAATATTTGTTGAGCCACATGTCTTGAAGTGATTCTTGCCATAGGATTTCTAACCTGGTAAGTGACTTAGAAATCATCTAGTCTCATTCCAGCACTTTATAAATGTGAAACCTGACACCTAGAGAAGATAACAGACTTCTCAGATTACAGGAGACATGATTATGATTCAAAAGTTGTGTACCTATAATTTTCCCTTTTGTTCACACTTTATTCTTGTGCTCAAAGATGACTCTGTGTCATAATGGTCAACTCTTTCACATGACTGCAACACCCATTTTTTTCTCTTACTTTTGGAAATGTAGTTCCATTTAAAGGGCTAATCTCTATCTGTGACTTGAATTGGGCAAATTGCAGACTCTCGGGCAAATCACTGCTGATTCCCACTGAGGTTTCCCAGGATCTTGAAGCTTATAATTCTAGAGAGATAGAATTTGACTTCTCAGAGTTTTGAGGCCCACTGTAGGTCAATAACCAGCATCCATCTGAAGTTCCTAACTGTGGAGTCTCTTTGCTGCACAAACCTGTTTTCTTGGTGTATTTGCTCTTTTGCTCCTGCAGGGAATTTTAAGGTTGGTCACATGGTGGCGCTGTAGCTAATAGGTTTTCTTGTGTATTTTTCCATTGCCTTAGTTTTGTTTTTAAATTACAGATTTAAATATGTGCATCTTTTAAATTCAGCTGCAGGTGAGATGATTTAATGGCTCTTGACTTCTAGATTAATTTTAAACATTAGAAACATTGTAAAAACAGACTCTTGCTAATAATGATCATTACCGTAATGGCTGGAGGCATAATCATTTACCAACATTAACCAAGTGATTAAAATCCATCATGAGTTTAATTTGAAAAGATTTAAGTTCCTTTGCAATAAATGGCTAATGATATTAGCTCCATCTCGGTGAGGCCAAAATTTATCATTATATGACTTTGTACTTCCACTGCTTGTTAGAAACCCACTCTTGTTAACACAGGTCAGATTATGTCTGTTGTTTACCAAGCACGTGGCGTTCCCTATATTGGTACTGAATTGGGCCGTATGGTGCACCGCGTACAGGCAATCACCACTCTTTTATGGCCCTGCTATTTGATAATTTATTATTTCACAAGGCAAGTGACCTTAACAGATGTTAAGATTAATTACCATGGTCAGTAAAACCTGTAGGGAAGGGGAAACATGCTGGTTTTATGGCTCACTTTTATTAAAACTAGATATGATATTCATAATAATTAGATTTTTTAATATATTTTCCTAGCTTTATAATGATGACTTTAAAAAGTGTCTAATCTAATATTTCACAGTAACTATCCAGAAATATTCAGTGTCTACTGACAAAAGAAAAAGAAAAAAATCAAGATTCAGTGCTAAATATATTTCCACAAAGAACCTGGCTCGGAACTTTAAATTTTCTCACCTCCTCATTATTTCCTTTGATGAATCATGAATCAAATCTTGACACCGAAGGGTACACTACCTTGCAGATACCCCACAAGGATAATAATCCTCCACAACAACAACGAAAAAAATAGAGAAGGGAAAAAACCCACAGCAAACAATGACTACCCCAAACAAACAAACTTTGGCAACATGGAAGGGAAAAAACCGTATTTCTTAGTGGTTACTGTTTCATTTCCAGAAGTTTTCCCCAGAGGCAGCAACCAAGTAAATATCTCTCCCTGATTAATATTAAAGATTAGCCTTCCACAGGCTCACTGTCAATGTTAGCTGTTTTCCTGGTCAAAACAGGTCAATGTTGTTATTCCCATTTTCCAAAGAGCCAGAGATCCAAGATGGAGAATTAACATGCTCAAGATTCTTAAGTGAGTGGGTTGAAGTCGTGTCAATTGGCCAATAAAATGCTAATGTGAAAAGTAAATACGTGCTCTCAGTTTCTAAACTGTGGTTCTTTACAGTGTTAGTCTGTAAGTAGGCTAAGAATGTTCAGAAAGGTAAGAGGTTAAGAAAAAAATTCCCCAAGGAAAATCAGATAATTTAAAACTCATACATAGAATTTGCTATGATATTTTAAAGAAGGAAAAAAATTTTAGTTAAATGACAAGCTTTGCTAGCTTTCCTGAGCTTAAGCTATTCATTCATTCATTCATTCACTTATTTATTTAGAATTGCTGTGGAGGACCTACTCTACATAAGATGCTGGACGTTAGGCATCCTAGGAAGTCAGGATTTCCAGGGCAGACACTAACGATTCAGTCCTACAATTCCTTCCCCAAATACTTCCATTATCTCCCAAGGAACCCATCTTTTTGTTAAGAGTAAAGACAAAATTAAGAATTTAGCATCTCATACTAGAATGGAAGCAACCATAAGAGAGAATCTATACCAAAAAACTGAGACCCAAAACAGCAAAATTACTTATCAAATATCTCACAGCTAGACGGTAGCAAAGGGAAACTGCATACAAGCCTTTTGGAGTTCATCCCATTATACAGCTTCCCAAAGACCTCTTAAACCTTCCTTTTTGTATACCCAAAGAGTAATTTTAATCCCCAAACCTATATACAATAAGTGTGTGCTGAGATCGATTTTTTTTTATATCTGAGAGGTAACATAATAGAATGTTATAGTGATTTAAGTTTGCATTAACGTCCATCTCAATACAGATATCTAGTGAAGTTTTAAGTTTATGACTTAAAGATATGAAAATCGTGCTCCCTTGGTTTTATGGAGCTTCAGTGATGACTTTAATGCTTTTATAGAGTGAGATTTTCCCCCTTTTCAAATACAGAAAAGGAGACAATACATCCTTCTATAAGAATTAATGGCTAAAAATTTGTCCTGTAGTTACAGATTTATTATCCCTAATAAAATTTCTAAAAAGTGCTTTGGTTGTTGTTGCAGTTATTGGAAAATTCCTTGCTCTGGTTATTTAGCACCTTTTGGCCAATAAAATCTTGTAAGCCCTAACATTTCTTTCCTTGCTTAAGGTGTTTTTAATAATTATTTTAACATTTTAAAATAACTTAAATACTTTAAAATAATTAAAACAATGTATGAAGATGATATGAAAATGGAAGAAAGACAAAATCCAAAATCCGTGCAGCAAAATGGAGGCTCGTGACACACAGAGACAGGTATCCAGCTGCTGGTCCATGAAAGCTTGTGTGTAATGGTCTGATCACTTATCTGCTTAATTTCCTGCCAGCCAGACATGATCACATCAATTTCCTTTACAAGCAACTATTACACAATTACCATTTTGAAGGAAAGCAAAGCCGTTTTACTCTAAACACACGAAGACCCTGAGTTCATTGAGTCCTGCGATGGGGAAGGAAGAATATCACTGACCGTGTTTGGAGAAGTTTAATTTTGAAGAGTTTGGAGCACCCCATGTTGTGAAAGGTATCTCACAAAAACCTCAAAACTGTCAGAAATTAAAACACGTTTTTGTTTTGTTTTGGTATTTTATGAAGAGAAATGTTGCCAAGGGAAGAGAATTTAGTAATTTTTTTTTTTTTTAATCCCCAAAGAGAAAGAATGTCTTCATAGTTCTACTGCTTCCCTCAGCCAGGGATAACAATTATATGTTTATTCACTCATTCTTCTTTTAACAATTCTTTGCTTTTCTTGCTCACTTTGCTCCATCTCTAGAGAAATTATTGCTTACATTTGCCTGGATCTGAACATTGCATAAATGGATTCATGGTTTCTCTTCCGTGAT
Organism: Meles meles; assembly: GCF_922984935.1. Taxonomy (NCBI): domain Eukaryota; kingdom Metazoa; phylum Chordata; class Mammalia; order Carnivora; family Mustelidae; genus Meles; species Meles meles. Next base: position 77,687,121 of record NC_060074.1, read on the forward strand.
TTGCTTTCTACACTCAGCATTATGTTTCTAGGTTCATTCATGCTGACACATGACGTGTGGGTCTTCCCTTTGCATTGTGGTGTAATTTTCTCTTGCATAACTCCGGTAAAATTCACTTTCCACTCTATGAGGAATGCATGTTTAAGTTGCTTTCAGCATTTTGTTTTTGTGGACAAAACTTCTATGGAGCATTCTTACACATGTTTCCAGATATACATGAGCAATGGTTTTTCTAGGTTCTATACCTAAGAATGAAATTGCTGGATCAGAAGGTATTTTTTCCAAAGTAGTAACAATTACCAACCCTCAAGCAATGTGTAAGAGCTCTGCTGCTCCAACTTTGTCAAAACTTGATATTTTCCAATTTTCAAAACGTTTGGTCAAAGAGTTTAAAAAAGGGGGGGTATTTCCTTGTGGTTTTAATTTGCATGTCTTTGATTTCTAACAAAGTCACCCATTTTTTTGGGCCCAGTTTCCTACTGCATTATTCATCTTTTTCTATTGATTGTAGATTTTTCTTTAAACAGTCTAGATTCTATTCCTCTGTGGGTTATGTGTTTATAAATATTTTCTGCTACTTTATGACTTGTATTTTTCCTTTTTAAAATGGAATACATTATGAATAGCTGCTGTTAATTTTAATGTAGTCAAAATTATCAATCAGATAATTTGTAACTTGTATTTTTTCTGTCATCTTTAGGAAATTTTTCCTTAACTGGAACTTTAAAATAAATTCTATTTTTTTTATTCTAAACTTTTCACTTTCACTTCTAAGTAATTAATCCATTAGAATCGATTTTTTTTTTTTGAAGATTTTATTTATTTATTTGACAGAGAGAGTGAGAGAACAGAGGCAGGGTGAGCAGCAGAAGGAGAGAGAAAAGCAGGCTCTCTGGGCCTGAGGTGGGACTTGATCCCAGGACCCTGGGATAATGACCTGAGCCAAAGACAGACACTTCACCGACTGAGCCACCCAGGTGCCACTGGAATTGATTTTTAAGTATGATGAAAGGAAGAGATCAATTTTTAAATCTCTATGGAGACCTCTAACTAATTGTCCCACTTTGTTCTAGAGCTTTATATCTTTTTGATATTATAAGGAAAGATATTATAGGCTTAGAATCTAAAAGAAATATTATAGGGTTAGATATGATATTATAGGGTTAGAAACCAAAAGAAATCTGATTTGTAGGAATTCAGCTCTTTCAATGCTAGGGAAATTTTGGAATAAGAGAAGCTGGGTAAAGGAAATAACATGTCTTTACTGAATCCTTTCCCCACTTACCTGTAGTGCCAACTTGTTCATAAATCAGTTGTCTTTATATGTATCAGTCTGTTTCTGGGTATTCTAAAATCTTGTACCCTTTTACATTAAAAAAATATATCAACCACTAATTGTATAATATGTAGTGTTCTATACTCTGATGACACAGCAGTGAACAGCAGTAAGAAATCCCTGACTTTGTGTAGTTTATATTATAGTGGGGAGACAAAAGATAAAGAGATACACAGTAAAATATATAGTATGTCAAAGGGTTCTAAGTTGTGATGGATAACTCTTAACTGAAAAAGGGAAATCAGAAGAGTGGTGGGGTGGGGAGAGAAGACATTGTGATTTCATGTTAAGAGTCCTCACTACTAAGATAGCATTTGAACAGAAACCTAAAGGAGGTGACGTAGAGGAGTGAGCTCTGTTGATACCCATTATACCAATGATAGGGCATTAGCTGTTGACCTATTTGTCCATTCTTGTGTGAACCTTACATTGTCTCAATTTCTATGGCTTTATAAGAAATCTTAATGCTTACCCTGAGTCTTCTGTCTGTGAGTGTCTCTGGCACTGAGCTTCGTCTGTTCTTGACTAACCAATAATATGACATTGTATGTATATACTACATTTTTGGATCCATTCATCTGTTGGTGAGCATTTGGGTTATCTTTTGCCCATTGTAAATAATGGTGCTATGAACATTGGTTCATGAATCTCAGTCCTTGCTTTCAGATCTCTTGGGTATATACCTAGGAGCAGAACGCTGAGTCATATGGTAATTCTATGTTTAACTTTCTGAGGAACCCCTAAACTGTTTCCTGAAGCAGCTCAACTATTTTCCATTATCACTGGCAACACAAGAGGATTCCAATTTCTCCACATGCTCACCAACACTTGTTATTTTACATTTTTGCTGTTGATGTTGTTTGATAATTGCCTTCTAAATGGATGTGAAGTGGTATTTCACTGTGGTTTTGCTTTGCATTTCCCTAGTGACTAATGATGGTGAGCATCTTTTTTATGGGCTTATTGCTTGTTAGTACACCTTGTTTGGAGAAATGGATGTTCAAGTCTTTTGCCCACTTTTTAAAAATAGGGTTGATTTTTTGTTGTTGTTGTTATTGAACTCTGAGTTCCTTATATATTTTGGATATTAATCCCTTATCAGATATACGATTTATAAATATTTTGCCTATTCTGTGGATTGTCTTTTTACTCCTGAGATAGTGTCGTTTGATGCATAGAAGTTTTTAATTTGATGAAGTCTAATTTACAAGCCATATTATTTGGTATAATAAATCCAATGCCATAAAGATTTTCTCCTGTTTTCTTCTAAGAGTTTTATTTTTTTAGTTCTAATGTTTAGATCTTTGATTCATTTTGTGTTAATTTTTGTACATGGTGTAAGTTATAAATGGTATTTTTCTTTAAAAAAAGAAAAATATCTAATTCTTGATAGTATGTAAGTACAAAACCAATATTTTTAAAATTTTTGCATATTACATATGGAAAGTACAAAATCATAAATATACAACTCAACAAATTTTTACAAAGTGACCATATCTGCATAATCAACACCAGATCAAGAAACAGCCATTTACTAAGCATCCCAGAAGCCCCCACAACCCTGTATCCTCTCCCAAACACTACTCCCTCCAAGACTAACCAATATCCTGATTTTTTTATTTGATACATATATATAGTGAAAGGATTCCAATATCCTCATTTCTAATATCACACATTATATTTGCTAGTTTTGAAAGTTACAAAAATGAAATCATATTGTTGTTTTCTATTTTTATGTTAAAAGGAAGTATACTACTCACATACTAAACAAAAGTTTGATTTTGAAGACATTCAGTTCTTTCAAGGCCAAGCAAAACTATACGGAAGCAAAAAAAGATGGGAAAAAATTTCACAGACAGATCTATGCCTGAGTCTCTCATCTCACTTTTCTTGCAGTCTCCTGATGCCCCCTATACTCTTGCCATTCTGAACTGCTAAGTCTCTCTGCTTCTGTGCCTTTCTATAGATTACTCCACCTCTGCCTGGAATGTCCTGCCCTCTTCCTCCTTCACCTAATTTAAACACATAGTCCAACTCTGGCTGCAGCCTCATCTCATTCAGGAAGCCATTCCTAGGGGAGGTGCCCATCCTTTGTGCTCTGTGATCCCATTTTAGTCATTGCTCTGGTCTCTACTGTAAATGCCTGTCAACTTCTGTATCTCCCCGCCTATAAATTACCAACTTGATGGCAAGGTACTGTGGACATCCAATTTATATTTTGTTGGATAAATGAATTTTAAATCTTAGGCTTTTTTTTTTTTTTTTTTTTTTGACAGACAGAGGTCACAAGTAGGCAGAGAGGCAGGCAGAGAGAATGGAGGAAGCAGGCTCCCTGCTGAGCAGAGAGCCCGATGCGGGGCTCGATCCCAGGACCCTGGGATCATGACCTGAGCGGAAGGCAGAGGCTTTAACCCACTGAGCCACCCAGGCGCCCCGTAAATCTTAGACTTTTTATACACCCAGGGTCTTACTGTGATGACTGCCCATTGCCAAGTTAAGTGGTGTCTTGAAGCCTGGGGTTCCTATGTACTTAGTGCTCTTGGGAGTTGTCCTCTTTCTGTGCTGGTCTCACTGGTACCTCTCCAGTTGCCATTCTTTGTAGCATTTAGTATTTTTTACCAAATTCTGATTAAATTACCATAGACTGCCCCACCCTGTGCTTAGAAATCCAAGGGTTAAAATAAGAAGAAATTCTTGAATTCAGAAATGTGTGCTTCTGGCAATGCCCCTGCTTGTCTGAGATTCTGAAACCTATTTCAGGTAGATGTATGGGATGGAAAGCCTGTTCCTTAATTAGGGAAACTTTTCATGAGTTATAGGTGCTGTTTTACACTTTATTGCTGATAAGTTGAGAATGTCCCAAATTTCATTCTTGTGCATTATAGAGTGAGTATGATATTTCTTTTCTTTTCTTTTTAAAAGATTTTATTTATTTATTTGACAGAGAGACAGAGATCACAAGTAGGCAGAGAGGCAGGCAGAGAGAGAGGAGAAAGCAGACTCCCTGCTGAACAGAGAGCCCGATGTGGGGCTCGATCCCAGGACCCTGAAATCATAACCTGAGCCGAAGGCAGAGGCTTTAATCCACTGAGCCACCCAGGTGCTCCTAGGGTGAGTATGATATAATAGCTTTCTTTTTCCTGCCATGTTACAGGGTAGACTTTGGAGCCTCATTCTTAGCATTTCTGCCTTATAAGGAGCATAAAAACCATACTCCTTATCCCAAAAGATGCAACCATTTTTTTGCTTGCCTTGCCAGGCAACTAGTATAGTTTGTATAATTTTTCACCATTTCTTCCTGATCCAAAGCATCTACATGCCTTCTTTTGTCTCCTTATTACTGCTGCAATGCATTATTCCATGAGGATATTGCAACTCTGATTTTTCTTGCTTCACTAAAGTGTGTGATTTGGTGGAACTGTATCAGCAATGACATCACCACCACATTGACTTTGGTGGTTGGCATCTTAGGTTATCAGTGGAAGCATTGTGAAAAACCATGTGGGATCAAGGTCCATTTTGTTCAGAACGTTTGTATAGCACTTGGGTGGAGAATTCCCAAAGACCATGCTTCATAGCATGTAAAGAACCTCAAATATTATGTTCTTAAGTTCAGGACTACTATTAAACACACAGCCTCATTTCTCTTCAGGGGTTGGGGTTGAGAAGAAATTGATACCAAAACAAAGATAAAGGATAGAATACATTCTCTTTAATGATGTAGTACATCAGATAAAGATATCTGAGAACTAATAGTTCTCAATCTTGGCAGGCCACTGAGTTTCAAATACACCTATTGAAATGATAGGAATGAAACAGCCCTCAAAGCCTTGGTAGGTGATTTGATGCAGTGAAATGCATTTGTTTCTCTTACAGATGTGCAAAGATTAAGATGAATATAAAACTTACTGAGGAGATTAGCTTCAGAAATTGACTAGGGATAACTCTTTAAAACTTCAGAGGTATCTTTTAGCCTCAACCTTGACAAATCCATCATTTTGTATCTTTATCAAATCTACCAGACAATGGAATGGATTATGGATGGAAAAGGAGGTACCTAAATGTTTACGTACGGAAACTGACACAGGACCCACCTGCTCTGAAATATCTCCTTTATTACTTGCAGAAGAGGGCCTGGAACTTCCAGTCTTTGAGACTAAGATTCCTCCAGTGTTCCTCCAAGGAACCAAAGGGTTCCTCCAAGTGGTTTCCACTATAGCGTTAATAGAAAAAAATAAGAGGGCATCAGAACTAGCTCTCTCATATCAAAATTTTAATAATCAGCACGACAATGTATTGGCTTTGGTTTGGGATGGCTTTAGTTTTTTGTCTAATTCATTGGCATCACTTGTCATTTTGGAAACCAGAGAAAAATACATGTAACAGAACAGTTAAGATTGAGTTCTTTCACTGCTTAGAAATTTGTTCCACTTCTCCTTAGGATAGCACTGACACTGAGAACAGTCTTGTAGGAGAAAGAAATGGGGGCACCCCAGATGCACCCGTGGCACAGAGTAGGTGAGGACATTGTTGCTGGGAAGGAAATGTAGAAGGCAATGGAAATCAACACTGTAATAATTTGGAGAGAAGAATCTGAAGAGAGAGCACAATCCTTGGACTGAGCTGTGGGACCTCAGGCATAATGCTAACCTTGGCTTTTTTTGCTAAAATGGCTTCTATGTCCCACCAACTTTAAGGTGAAATCATCTTTCTTTCTGAGGGGCAGAGGAAGAGGGAGAGAGAATCCTACGCAGGCTCCATGCTCAGTGAGGAGACCAACACTGGGCTGGATCTCAAAACCCTGAGATCACCACCTGAGCTGAAATGAAAAGAGTCAGAGGGTTAACCAACTGAGACACCCAGGTGCCCCTAAGGTGAAATCTTATAAGCCCCTTAGTACGCTGGAGGAGTTGTGGGAATAATGATGCTCATCATTTTTCTGAGGAGGTTTTTTGATGACACTGCCTCAGGCATTTGGAAAACAATGTTTTAATTTAGGATTTAGGCTCTAATCAAGCTTTTGGAATATCGACCAAAATTATAGCTACTTTTAAGATAACTGTCTTTTCCTATCTCTCTACTTTGACTCAAAGGTCTTGATCAAACTTGCAAGCCAGCTCCGGAGGTGTGTTGTACACCATGATTGAATTCAAATGCTGAGCTCAGTTGCTAAGTCTACAAAGGGGGTTCTGGAACTCTCTGAAGCCTTAACATATCTCTGGGTGGACTGATCCTTTTGCATAGGCTTCCCAGGCAGGAAAATGTGTGGAGGCAAAAATGGGGTGTTGCCATCTGAGCTCTTTATCTTGCTTTGCCTCCTTTCTAAATATAGCCCTAATCTGTTGAGCATAGAATAGCTCATGTTTCGTTTGAAGGGGTTGATTTTTCCTGAGAGGGAGATCAGTCTTCCCCGGCCCCCACCCCTAACCCCACCCTGCCACTGGCACAAGTTATAAATCCAGTTTTTCTTGTTACACTTTGCAAATTTTATTTTAACCTTTTAAAAATGAATTTCACAGTAGTCTCAATTAAATACATATAAGGAAAACAACACATCTAAGTCTGTGACTCCTATCTAGGTAACTCATAATCTTCCTTCTTTCAAATAAACATAGTCCCAATTTATTCTAGCTCTTCCGAGAGAAGCTACTAAATAAATCCAAGAGAGCTTAAAGTGCCTTAGCATATCCATTTTATGCAGGGTTTGTAAAGGATCTTTCAACACTTCTGATAGTCTTTTTGATCTGTACTATCAAATCAACCTCCCCCTAACAAAAAATCCAAAAAGCTATAGTGAATTCATTCAGGGCAGGGGCGGGTGAGGAGCCAGAAACTCAAATAACACTTGTGGTTAAAAAATACATGTCGAATTCAATCATTTCAAAGGGGGTAATCACAATTAATAAATGCAAATTTCTGAAATCTCATAAACATATATATCACTTAAAATAGCAACTAATGTTAGTAATCTGCTAAATTCCTAATTCAGCTTTTCTGTGCATCCATGACGCTTTTTGTTTAACAAAATGGGGGTATGGAGAAAGACAAAGAAGTAAAAAATCAGGACCTCAGTTAACTTCCTAAATACTGACTCTAGTGTTTTTCTTTAAGTATCTACAGAAGGCTGTATATGCTGGATTTAAAATTGATGATCAAAAAATACAAGGCACTGTGAGTTCCTCCTCTGGCCTGAATGCACATGTACATAAGAGAAAAAAGTCATCAGAGGCCACACACGAAGATGTATTTACCTGTTGGGTGTGCCAACTATGAAACTGCTGTCACCTGTGACTGCTGGAATTTAGGGGTCATGCCTTGGTTTCACTACATTGTTGTACAGGTCGTTTTGCAATCATCCCGACATGACAGAATGGATACCTTTCCTTAAGAGAATGTAGCCAAACAACCCAGCAGACGTGACTCTCAGGGGCAGAAGGTGAAGCATGCGGCATTCTGGAAGATGAGACAGGTCAGAGGACTTCTACATAGTAATAATGATGATAACTTCAACTACACACCTCAACCTTGATGATCTGTCCTTTCACTCTTAAAATCTGAAGTTACATTTTCACTCCATAACTCTGGGCTCACTATAGCTTACATCTCCAGAGAGATGCAGGAAACGAAAAACAGGGTTCCCTGTGTTCTCAGAGCTGATAAGGTGGCTCTGAAAAAAAGGTAACTTATCATTTGAGCCTAAGAACAGCATGGAGGTTGGTCAAAGAAGGTTAATTTAATATGCTCTATCAGTCATAGCCTATCCAATCCTTTTTTCAGTGATTTCCATTTCCAGTTGGTAAAACCTTACAGGAGCATTTGTTGCCTAAGTTTACAATGTTAAGCCTCTTTTAGTTTTATTAAGACTATTCCCTTCAGGCAGCAAGAAAGACTCACGAATTCTCCAATTCTAGGACAGAATAAACAAGCCTATTTCAATCTGTTGTTTTCCTGCATTATTTCAGAGACTTCAACAATCTCGCCTTTAAGTTCATATTTTTGTTCCAACCAGTCCCCTTGAAAGTCCCCTATTCCACTGAGAGCTGAGTTCACCCCTCTTTGGCTCCTCTTTGGCTGGGTGTCACGCCATTGACAATTTAATCAGTCAAATCATTTCAGTGCATGCAAAACATGAAGTACATATAATGTAGCTTTCTTCAAAAGCGCTACAGATCTCGCTAGTGAGAGGAGGGTGTGGAGAGTGGAACAGGAGGGAAGTGGAAAGTAAAACCTGAGAAGGAGAAGTGAAGCAAGAACCTGGAATGGAGACCGGGAACACAGATCTGGCGAGAGCGGCACACAGGGACAGGTGTGTGGCAGAGAAAGGTGCAGGACCTCAAAAACCAGGGCAGTGTGGAGACAAAGGACCAAGCTCTGTTCTTGATGGCTGTGGGTGAAAGAAGAGAAAAAACCCTAATATTTTCAGTTGTATTTCTCTCATGTGCTGAGTGTGTGTTGCTTGGTAGTAATTTTGTCCTATTTTAGGGGTGTTCAGATATATTTGTCACCCAAATGTGTCTCAGAACTTCCTGGATGAAGAGGAAAACTACAGCCCCCTCGCATGACAGACTCTTGCTCTGAACTTCCACTGGAGTTTCAATAAGGATGGGGGAGGATATGTGTACGTGTGTGTATATGCATGAGTGATATCCAATATCCTCCAATGATATATTTGGTGCACTGGGTCTGGACATTAATAGGTTATATTTGCTGAGCCCAACGAGCTAGGTTCTAAGTTTCCCTCTTCACAGAGATGATCTTATCCAATCTTCAGATCCTAAGAAAGATATAGACATTTACAGACCTCCATTCTATAGGCCAGGAAACTGAGGCTTGGGAAGTGAAGTAATATTTCCCAGCTGGTAAGTTCTGGAGCCAGATTCCTGTATATCAAAATGCAGATTCCTGTATATCAAAATGCTCAATAAAAAGTATGTATTTGACTGATTTCTGTCTCTGCCCTAGTACAGCATCAAGATGTATAGTTAACAAATGTTTGACAATTTTGTAATCAAATCGGCCATCTGTTCATTGTTTGAAAGGGTTTCGGATTCCTTTTAATTACTTAGTGACCATGTTTACTGACACATTAACATCTTAATAAAGCCAGTGATTTCCTGACCCTTCTTAAGCAGAGTGCGCACTGTCTTTTAGAAGTCCTGGGAGAATCAAAGGAACAGTGTCATTTCTAACAAGGGCCTCTGTCTAAAAGGGCCAATTGAGATCCATACTTAAAAGCCTGGTTTATTGAATCCCTCCTTTTAATAACATCTCTAACGTCATCATCTAAGGACAATTGAAAACTCCATTCTTCATTGTAGAACAGTCCTTTTTCTCACTCTGGTTCATGCGGCCTGACTGGGCATAGTGCTCCCATTGAATTCAAGAGAGGTTTAATGCTTAGATCTTTCTGAAAAGCGCAGAGTAAGATTATGAGCTGAACATGATTCAGTAGGCAGGAATTGTGTGACTCTGATTTGGAAAAGTCTGCCATATTCTCTCACACTCAAACCTATGCATAGCACTTACATACTGAAAAAAATCCTGTGGGTGTTTTACTACTACGATGGTAATAGTGTGTTTAATCTTTGCAAAGGAAAAAGAGAGAGGGGATTTTTAAATCCCCAAAATTTTGGCCTTAACAAACGACTTAGATTAAAGTGCCACTGGGAGGGCATTATGCTAAGTGAAATAAGCCAGCCACAGACAAACAAACACTGCATGGTATCACTACTTTGTGGAATTTCTAAAAAGCCAAACTCATGGCAGCAGAGAGTAAAAACTGGCTGCCAGGGGGCTGAGGGGAGTGAAGGCAGAGGGTGGGGAAAATAAAGAAAGATTGGTAAAAGAGTAGAAACTTTCAGCTATAAGATGTGTAAATTCTGAGGATCTAACGTGAAACATAGTTACCATAGTCGATAACACGGCATTGTACAACTGAAATTCGCTAAGAACTTAAATGTTCTGACACACGCAAAAAAGATAAATGTGTGAGGTGACAGATGTGGTCACGAGATGGAGGATCTTTTCACGATGTTTATCACCATGGATCAAATCACCCCAATACATGCTTAACTATCTTACATTTTATTTTTCAATTAAACTGCAATAAAGCTGGGGGGAGAAAAAGCACCACTATGTTAAAGTTGAACTTTTCGCATCTGAACTTTTCCCTTGGGTCTGAAAACAGTATGATTTCATGGTATGGACACTGGATTGAGCAACAGCGGATCAGGGTGTTAATCCCCACAAAATAGATTGTGGTCCCAATCTGTTATGGACTTTTCTTCTCTGGATTCAATTCTGTTCATCTGCAGTACCGTGGTACTCATTCATTCACTCAATCTTCTGTCAATCAACACGAAGTTATTAAATGCTTATTATCAACCAAACCCTAGATGTTGGGATATCAAGACCTTAAGAGAGAGTCACTGCCATCAAGAAACATAGAGTTTAGTCAGCGGGAGAAAACATAAGTGATTGTAAGTCTGTAATTCTGGGTGACAAGTGCAGGGATGGAAACCCACACAATGCTCTGTGGCAAAACTAGGAAAGAAATCTAGCCTAGGTGTGGGTGGGTGAGAATGTTCAAGCAAAGCGCTCCAGAGGAGATGAATGAGAACCAACACAAATCCTGGAAGACTGAGAACAAGTCCTCTAGATAAAGAGAGGTGGGAAGGAACAGGTGGGGAAGAAGGGATAAGGGTACTTCAGGAGGAACAACGTAGAGACTGGGAATGAGAAGACAGTAGTATCGTAGAGAACCGCAAGGAGTTCAGAAAGGCTGGAACTTTGTGGGTGTGCAAGTTGTGCAGGTACGGGCTGTGTGTGCCTGTAGCCTGGCGGGGGGGGGGGTGACAGTGGAGTGGATCAAGGGAAATGGGGAGAGAGGAACTGCAGGACTAATTAGGGACCAGTGGATGGAGAATCTTGAACATGAATATCCTGACCCAACAGCAGTGGGGAACGAGGAAAAACTTTTAAGGAGGGGCTGACATAATTACATGAGTATTTTTAAAGAACATTCTGGAAACAGTGTGGAGAATAATTTATGGGAAGCAAACCCTTGAGCAGGTTTGATAGGAGGCTATTACACTGATCTAAGCCTGTGGGCAATAGAATTACCCAAAGGGCTTATTAAAATAGGTACTGTGGGGCTCCAGCCCAGCGTTTCGGAATTAGAATGCATTGAGAATGTGCATTTCTGACAAGTTCCTAAGTGATGCTGTGGCGGCTTGTCCAAGGACCACACTTTGAGAACCACTGCTTGAGGCAATATTCTTTGCTAATTGTAAAATTCTGGGATTCTTCTTTATTAAAAACCAGGTTTTTTTCACGAGTATAGATTTTTGGAACACATTGTATTCAAAAGCACTTTTCATGAGATGAATACGGGCCTACTGATAAATCAAATTCATCATCTTTGTCCTAGACCATTCTTATTTGTTTCCATTTTGTTTCTTCTATTTCTCAAGTTGAATTTTATTTGATACACCAGAGAAAAGTCCCATGGTACATCCAGTAATTTGCAACAGGATTAAAAGGCTGAAATGCCACTGCAGTTGACTAAATCCTTTGTCTGTCTGAAATACAATAGACCAATTGAAGGTTATAATATTTGGGCTGAGATTTTAGAAATGAAACCTTGTAGAAGAAAAACAGTCTTATCTGCATTACGTGGTTTGAAAAACCCACTCCTCCTATTTTAAAGCCAGGGAGAGAAAAGGTGAAAACTGCAAACTGCGTACACACTCATAATCACAAATTCCTTTTCTTATCAAGGATCTAGGAAAAAAATACTATACCAAAGAGAAACAATGCCTCTTCAGAAAAAAAAAGGAACTCTGTTACTTCAGAACAAGGCCTGCATGTCCCTAAGTCTCAGTATAATTGAAACAAATAAGTGCTGTGTTAAATTTTTTCATCTGAAGGACAATGAATTCATCAAACCACGAGGCCGCTTCTGCTTAATGGTGGACTATTCTTGCAGAAATAGTTCGGCGGCACACTGAGTCTGTTACTGTTGAAACGCACAACCATCTCACAATAAAGATATGGGTCTAAACAGCCTACAGATGATTTACCAACACCATTCTATGTGAATTCTCTTTCTTTCATCAATGTAATACCTGAGATGCAATATCACTAATTCTTTTATTTCTCAGTATCAGCTGTTTTTTTCCCGAGAAAGCCTCGTTTCATTATGTTTGTCCAGACTGTCCCACTTCCAGTTAATATCACAGTTCCGCTGAAAATGCAAGGATGACTTTATATTGCTGAAAAATGTTAATCACCCGAATCTTAATAGAAGGCTTAACGCAGCCAGAATAAGTAATGAAAGGGACTAATGATGCTGGTTCGATCAATCCAGGCATTCTCTCTTCGCTAAGTAACTCTGGTGGTGAACTCACAATTAGTTTCACTAGAAAGGATTACAGCACCCCAAGCACTAGGCCATAATTATAATTACAGGTGTGGCGCAGACTGCAGGAGCAGATGAGCTCATAAGGAACAAAGATTTGCTCTGCTGGTTAGTTTATCTTCAGGAAAGAACAAAGAACAGCAGCATAAATGAGTTACCATGTAAACAAATTAAGCAATCACGAACAGACAACAGAGCGTGTGTTCCTCAGCCAACACATACACCACTCTGCTACGGTGAACCTCTCTCCCCCGCCTCCATCCATTCCCTGGTGGAGGTGAGTTTTGCTTCTCTGTACTCTCTTGACCTCCAGTTGGTGGGCACAGGCCCACTAGGAAACAGTAATGAAGCTTTGTTCCCCTCATCTTTCACCACCTGCCGGGACTCCAGTCTATTTTGCAACTCCCCCAAGAGGACAACACAGCCATGACCTTGAAGGAGAATGTTAAGGCTTCCTTTCTGAATCAACTGGGAGGACAGTAAACCAAACTTTTCTTTAGGAATTGGATATTAAAGTGATAGGTGCCCATTTTATTTGTCTTTACAAAGTCCTCTTTTGGTCCAACAGGAATTAAGTTGAGTTTTAGGCTAAAGGCTTTACCTCTTGACTTCCAGATTTATATGAAAACAATTTACAGGGCTAGCAGCCAAGTCTGGACTGGCAAAGTGAATCAGAAGAGTACTGCAATTACGCAAAGGATCAAGAAGAAGAAGAAGAAGAAAAAAAAAGAGCTACCACAATACCTTGTTTGCCTAATTTGGGTAGAGCACTTTTCCCCTCTTTCCCCTTGTTTGGCTGTGCACTCAAAGATTGGTGCCTGGAGTGAAGAACAATGTTGAGGGCCCTCAGGGATTAGGATCTCAGTATGGCCTTTCAGAAGATCATGGAGTGGATTAGAAGCTTTTTCAGGCAAGCAAGATTTAACCTGGTATTTACAAGCTGACATAGGGCAAGTTTGCAGGGGGAAAGACTATAAAGGAAACTGTGAAAGAATGACACTTTCTCATACTGTGCATCAAAGTAAAAATTTGAACAATTAAAAAAAAGAATGACATTTTCATAAGATTCTTCTTTCCTCAACTATTATTATTGTCTTTGAATTAAAATCGTAAATCAAACAACTTCAAGTCAGAAATTTGGCTTCGGACAAGGAGCTTCCTAACCTGGAGGGTGACAGCTGATAAAAGGGTTGGGGTTGGGAGGTAGGGGGTGTCATTTGTTAAACTAATGGAAGAGCTTAAGAAAATGATGGGCTCTCCCTTAGGAAGCCGGGGCTTGGGGTGTCCGGAAAATTGGCGTGGAGGTAGGCATATGATAGTCTCTTTCTAGGTCTCCGGAGGCTAAAACTGCATCCCCTGTACTACTTTGCGGACATCGCTTTGGCAACTTGAGACTCGGAGGGCAGAGGAGAAAGTTCGGTGTGTACCGACTGTGGCCCATCAAAAGGGGAAAGCCAGCAGAGCACGGCCTTGCCATTGAAAGGAAAAGAATCACAGCATTATCCCCTCCGGCCAGTGGGACAAAGGCGAATGAGAAAGCCAGGCCCCCTGAAAGCTATTAGGCTCAGAGTCGCTGACAGGCAAGCTCCCTTCAGTAGTGACCTCCGCCGTTTCCCAGCACCAGCCGCCCGGCTGGCCGGTTCGGGCGTGCTCAAGGCGGTGCAGAAAAGGGGCCCGAGGAGGCGGGGCTCGGCCTGGAAAGCCGCCCCAAGCCGGGCCGACGTGCGGGTCACGTGGGGGCGGCGAGCCCGGGAACCGCGGGACACGCGCGTCGCGTCTCCGGGGAAAGCCAGACGCCAGGTTCAGTTTCCCAGCCCCCGACCGCGTGGGAGGACAGGGCTGGGACAGGCTCCGGCACTTTGAAACCTTTATCCGTCCTCGTTGTTTACTTGACTCCAAGTTTCTGTGAAGAGGAGGCGTCGTCGGGACTGCCCTGCAGGGGCGCCACCCGGGGTGCGGGGCAGAGCGGGTGCCAGGGTGGAGAAGCGCAGGGGCTGGGGGTGGGGGCCTGCGGGGCAGCCACCAGGCCTCTGTGCGGGTCTCCCCAGGAATGCCACGGCCGCCCCGTGGCAGACGGAGTTTTGATGCAGGCTAGGAAGTCAGATGGGGAGTCTGGCGTTCGGATAGGGCAGCAAATTAAAATATTCTAAAGAAGTCATGCCTGAGTGGGGCTTTTGCCTAGCAGACATTGATTGGAAATGAAAGAGCAGTAATTAACAGGAAGTGCTTCTGAAAGGCTTATGATGATACTGCCCAACATAAGGGTTGCCTTTAATTTATCCGCTAGCACTAAAGGCCATAGTGAGGGCGATTTCACGTGCTGTGTGCATTTCAAGGGCTTTGTTGACAGTGAACAACGGAGGCCAAGGTGGGTGAGAATCCTTGTGATTTTTCCAGAGAAGTGCACTCTCACAAGTATGGATGTGAGGAGAGCAGCCATTTGACAGGCGAAGGCCGAGCATTTTCCTTGATCTCTAGGTAAGTGCAGGCTATCATTTAGCGTAAGGGTGAAAGGAAGAGTTCATTTACAAGGCTGTTAAGGTGCGGCCCACTTCCTAGATTCCCCAGAGGTTCAGGATTTATCTATACCTTTCATGAGGACTTACTTCTTATCATTTTCAATCTTATTTTTCCTTTTGTTCTTCGCACTTCCTCTTCACTGGCCTCTGCCCCCTATCACTTCACATCCAAGGTGAGACTAAAATCACAATTATGGAAGTTACAAAACACAGTACAGTACTTCTAAAACAAACCACATTGGTCCTCTCATCTACAATAAGGAAGGAGCACTTGCTATGTGCTCACTAAACACAGCACCATAAACATAAAATGAAATCTCATCTATTAAGTGACTTTAGTTACTGCTAATGGTTAAACTGCCAAGGGTTCTCTCAATTCTTACAACTCTAAGGTTGGATATTATTATCCCATTTTAGAGAGGAGGAAATGGAAGTAAGAAGAATTAAGGCCATAAATAGTAAGGGTGGGGGGGGGTTAATATTTGAATCTAGCCAGGTCTATGTATTTGAGTGTTATGACTTAAAATGTTGTCCCTTCCAAAGGGTTTCATAGGTTATAATTTTATTCATTTTTTTTCTCAAACTCAACCCATTTTTCATCTTTCCCTTAATAAAAAAAAAAGTAAAGATTTACCACAAAATATTTTAAAACAGAGTTAGTCATAGTCTTCCAATCATAGCTAATACTACTATCAGAGCTTGTGTGAATAATTTTACGCACCTTTTGGTGTGACATAAAATATGTCATAATTATACTATTTATATAATCATGTTGTCCAAGATACTGGATCTGCTACCTAAGGGAACAGTCTGCATCTGACACTAAACTTTCAGAGGAAGCAACAATGTCACACTTGGCAAATGAGTCACAGTTTAATGGGGGAAGGTCAAGGATGAAAGTGTTTTTATGTTGCCTTTATAACTAATTCCTCTCCTGCTATTTCAGATGAAGCCAGGCCAACCCAGAAGGAGGAAGAAGAGAAGCCTCTTAGAAATGGGCTGTATGTTTTATGTCCATAAAGATCTATCATGACACCTTTTCAATTGGCTATCTAATTGATCTCTAAGTGGTTTAGCAGAGGGAAAAGACATAAATATCTGTAATCAGGAGATAAGATAATTAAGAACTAATAAAGTTGATAACTTGAATTAAGTTCTATGAGAAGGCAAAAAACAGAATGTCATTATCCATACTCTACAGCTTCCCCTCTATTATTCATTTTTAGGCAGCAACATAAAAATACCTTCCTACCTGGTTTTTGAAACCAGTAGATTTTCTTACCCCTCTAAATAGAGTAAAGTTTTATGCTCAAAATCAAAGTCTCTTCTTTCAAACAGACAATTAGAAGGCTGTTGCAGGCATCCTATTTCTTCAAGCCATCAACAGGCCTCTTGTATTAAAAACCGCTTTTACACAAGTATTAAATACAGTGTTGAAGGGAACAACTGAAAATCTCAGCTTTTATTCTTGCAGCTCCTTTTATGTTTCAATATGGAAGAATATAGTAATATTTCTCAAATAATAAATTCTTTAAAAAGAAATCTACCTACAGTGTTGTATCTATGCTGGTCTCTACTAACAGGCATAGGCGGTTGACAGCGAAAGGCCACCATCAGACTCATCCAAACAAGTGCTCAGACTTTTGCTGCTCCCTAATCCCATAGCATCTCTCATGTTTTATTGGCTTCTCATTGGTTAGTCATTGCATGGTTTGGCACCATAGTGAAATTTCACATTTAGAAATAATAGTGTGAACAGAGACCAGAGTTTCTTTCTTTTGTGTTACTCAGTTTGCTCTGAGTGCTGAAGAAAAGCAACAACCATATATTCAGTCAATTACATATTCTCTCCTATACTTGTTCAGTCTTTCGATATTATATAGTGACTTAGATTTGAGGGCTTTGGGGTAGGAGGAGAGATGTCACTGAAATAATAGAATAAGGATGGGCTAGTAGCTTGGAGAAGAGAAAGGACACGGGTGTTCACCAGAGTGGGAGCAGATAACGGATTAGAATGATTTGGCAAGTCTTTAACATGCCATAGCTAGTGTGTGTGTGTGTGTGTGTGTGTGTGTGTGTGTGCATGCGCATGTGCCATATTGCCTATTAATTTTTAACACATAGGCTGTAGGCCCTGGTATATTTGTATAGGCAATGTTGTTAGTACAATATAGTTTCTTAATAAAAGTTAGGAATCCCAGGGCGCCTGGGTGGCTCAGTGGGTTAAAGCCTCTGCCCTCAGCTCAGGTCATGATCTCAGGGTCCTGGGATGCGCTTGGGCTCTTTCTGCTCAGCGGGGGGCTTGCTTCCTCCTCTCTCTCTGCCTGCCTCTCTGCCTACTTGTGATCTCTGTCTGTCAAATAAATAAATAAAATCTTTAAAAAATAAAAAGTTAGGAATCCCAACTTCAGTTTTTTTTTTAAATACAAAGTTTTTTCCAGGTAATCAGTTGAAGATTTATTCTTTCCTCCACTTCAAAGAAAGGACCATCACGAAAATATTCAACTCGTCTCTTACCTTCCCAAAGAAAGCTTCTAAGAAGAATGGTCCTTTGTTTTCTAATTCTCTCTGACTTTAGGCAAGAGTGTATCTATTTCAATTTTATAATTTAAAACTGTTTTACTTTAGCATCCACTATGTACCAAACAATGTAATTAGATTCTGGAAACTGAAAAAAGTGTCTCCTGATTTCCAAAAAATTTCTGAAAAAAGTGTCTCCTGATTACCAAAAACTCTCCAAACTCAGTATTGGAGAAGGTAGTTTGTTTCTAACATTCTTGATCATATTTAAAATTTAATCTTCAGTGTTATAAATGTTAGAGTTAAATCTTTTATCTTGGACATATTTTATAGTTTTCTAGAAAAGGGATATGTGAGGTCTGAAGAAACCAGTGTTTCTGTTTCTTATTTTGTCAATATTTTGACAAATACAGTTTTTGTGTAATCATCTCTTCTTATTTATTATTTATTGATTTTTTTCCCCTGGGCTATGAACAAAAACAAATATGACTTGTTATGAAACTCAGTGTTTTAATAGCTGTGGTTTTTAACGAAGTAGCTCCAAAACTAAGCACAAGAAACTGCAGGATCCTCCCAGAACTTCGAAACAGTGAAGATTAAATCCCCAGGAATGAATGAGCTTTTGAAACCTTTAACAAGTGCCCAATATTTCATTGCACTCTTCTGGACCCTAGCTACCATTGTCAGCTATGAAACTAGTGGCTCAGAACAGCAAGCAAGATGTGGCTTCCATCTCAACTTAGTTATATTATCAGAGTTTAGGAAGCAACTTGAATGTTTTTCAGGGGGTTCACCGAGAGGCTTTTCTCAGTCACTTTGACAGCTTTGAGTAAAAAGAAGGTGTTGATTTAAATGTAGATCATGATTTCCTAGAAATCCTGATTAATTTCAGGTTATGTAGGACATCTGGACAGTAGTCGAGAGGACTTAGTGGGGATCATGTTAGGAAGGAGGCCCGGCCACACGGTGAAATTCCCTCTTATAACTGGATAGTTTAGACAGGTAAGGGAACTACAAGGAGGTCCGTTGGTGATGTGTTGATACTCACAAGAAGGCATTTAGTGTGCTTCTTCGCTGATCTAAATTCATCTTCACCACTCTGGCTAGAATCCTTAAATCTTAGAACTATCTTTCAAAAACAAAACAGAGATCTGAGTGCTACCACTTATTTCTAGAAACCACCAGGACAGCAACATTTCCAGCCTTATGTTATAGATTATCTTGAGAATAGTGCTCTTTGCATTTTGTCACTGAATTTGTTATGGAATGATTCTGAAGCCACTGCTGAGCATTATTGAGATTTTTCAAGTTTATGGATATTTTACTTTTTCCCCAAAAGAATTTAAGGCAGCTTATAGAAATATGCCCAGTAAAGTTTTTCTACTTCAAGGCTGTGTCCCAAAGCAGCAAAACTACATTTTATTTTCTGTGCTGATTTTCCACTGGTGTTATCTTCATGGTTAATAATCAAAAGGAGTGTGCCACCTGAAACTGGGAGAGCTATGGGTCTAGCCAAAGTCAGTACAACACACCCAGGGGTGTTGTCACAATGCTCTGGATTTCACCACCCCTGGGTGTTCACAGAGAAGGGATGACATTCAAAGGTATGCAGCCAAACAGTAATTGTTAGATGTCGTCTTCTGCTGGGAAATAAGACAATTAAATAATTGCTTTCAGGCTACCACTTAGACTATGGCCTCTCTCTGGAAAATAATAACCCTTTAAGTGGACCAAGCCCATACTTTATAGCATGACTTTTTAGGATCCTGCAGTGTTTAGCGTTTGAGATCGTAGTTTGGATATATTTCAAAGAAGCACAGCCAACTTGGCATTACTCAGGGTCTGACCAGCCAACCAGGACCCCTTCAGAAGGTGATTTTCCAGTCTGAATTTTTCAGGGCCTTGTTATCCCCCCCTCCTATTTCCTTCTCCATTATGTTGCTTGCATTCATTGCTTATTAGTGGTGCCAGCCAAAATGTTGGCTGAAAAAGTCAGGAAAAGCACAATCAGTCCAAATTGAAGGCCACTAGGCATATAGATGAAAGATTTAGGGAGAAAGGAATTATGGTTTTAAATGAATTTTTAAAAATGCTTTCAGATTTTTAAAATCTATAATATCTTTGAATCTTATTTATGAAAGAAAATAGATCTTCCTATGTTCCTCTTGACTTATGAGTGTGCTCCAGTGAATCCCAGTTTTTATAACCAGGAGGCAAGTGGCCACTTTCCCCCAGTTTTCCTAGACTACCGTCACTAATTTACCCTTCTCCAAAGAAGATTTTCTCTACCTGCTTCCTTCCCATTGATTTCTCAGCTCTCCTCATGGTCACCAAATCCTCCCAACTGCTAAATCCAGTGGAAGCTTTCAGTCTCACCGTGCTATATCGTTGCCACATGTGATGCTGTGGCTCATTCTTTACTTCTTGAAGCTCTCTTTTTCTATAAAAGCTATCAAACTATATCCATCTAGCTGCTTGTGTCATTACGACTATCCTCTTCCTGGCACTTCCTCTTTCACCCAGTGTTGCCAGAGTCCCGAGTTATGTCCTCCATATACTGCGCTTCTCATGCTAGATGCTTCGCCTGAGTCAGACTGCCCATCTGACTGAACTGATAGCTATTTGCTAATGACCCCCACATAGATAGCCAGTCTCAGCTCTCAAGTTGTAGAATTCCATATCCAGTTTCCTCTTGGTCACTGTTACCTACACCGTTTACTGGCCTCTCAAACAGAATTTTTGTCTTTCCTTTTCCATTGGCCCCTCTTACATTATTCTCCTCCCTTTAGTGTCTGCACTAAAATGCCAAACACCCAAATTAAAAATCCAGAAGTTGGGGCGCCTGGGTGGCTCAGTGGATTAAGCCGCTGCCTTCGGCTCAGGTCATGATCTCAGGGTCCTGGGATCGAGCCCCGCATCAGGCTCTCTGCTCTGCGGGGAGCCTGCTTCCTCCTCTTTCTCTGCCTGCCTCTCTGCCTACTTGTGATCTCTCTCTCTGTCAAATAAATAAATAAAATCTTTAAAAAAAAAAAAAAATCCAGAAGTTTACTTTGCACCCCTTACCTTTTAGTTGTCCAGACTGGCTAGATCCGTCTCCAAATGCTTCTTAAATAACTCCCCTTTCTTCATTCCCACGATCATGATCTTAGTTCTAGTCTTTATCACCTCTTATTTGAACCGATTCAACAGTTTTCTAGTTGTTTCCTCTTCCTCTCTAATCCATTCTCTACAATACTATCTGGAGGATCTATCTGATGGTTACCAGAGGGGCAGGGGTGGGGCAGGGATGGGTAAAATAGGTGATAGGGATTAAGGAGTAACTTGTAATGAGCGCTGGGTGATGTATGACATTGTGGAATCACTATATTGTATGTCTGAAACGAATGTAATACTGTATGTTAATTATACGGGAATTAAAATAAAAACCTAATATAAAAATAAAATGAAAATGTGACTCTCATTGTTCTCTGCATAAATCTCTTCAACTCTTCACCACACGATACATTTAAAATCCTTCTTTTTTAAAATTCTTTTTTATTTATTTGAGAGAGAGAGAAAGAGAGAGAGAGGCAGGAAGGGGCAGAGGGAGAGAGAGTCTCAAGCAGAATCTGCACTGAGTGCAGAGTCTGATGCAGGGCTCGATCTCATGACCCCAAAATCACAGCCCCGAGACCAGGACCCAGGCTGAAACCAAGAGTCAGATGCTTAATGTACAGGGCCACCCAGCTGCTCCTGGCGTTTACGATTCTTAACATTAAAATAAGATCTCTGCAAACTGCATCCCACTGTTCTTACCACTCTCTGCCATACCAGGAACTTCCCTGTCCTTTTGTTTAGTGTTCCTTGCACCTGCTGTTTCTCACCTCTAAGAATTTCTGCGTGGCCTCCTACTCTTGGAGTGGCTTTTCTTCCCTTCATTACCAGTGGCTATCTCCTAATCCAACTTCAAAGCTCAGATCTCATGTTATATCTGCCAAGAATCCTCCTCGGGTACTTCCCAAGAAAGGCTATGTACCCTTCCTTAGTGGTGCTATAATGTGATGCCCACCAAAGTTACTGTGCTTTGCGATATTGTAAAATAAAATTATTCATATTTAAAATGTTTGTCTCTACCGCTAAACTATAGACTCTACAGACTGCTTCATATTAGTGTATGTCATAGGGCCTCCATAGTACCTTGTACATAATAGCCACTTAGCAAATGTTTTTTGGCTGCATGAAGGTCAAGTGTTGACTGGATATTGAAGTAGGCCTTACCCGAGACTCTTGGATGCCAATATCTTTTGACTTATCACTGCTAGATCTTTGAGTTCTTTATGATTTCTTCCCATGTCCTATTTAAGATTCCTTAACAATTACAGCTCTTAAAAAGAAACTTTATACTAATAGTTCTTATAGTAGTTTTAAGTTTTCCTTCTCACATAGTTAGTTCTTTCAAGGACTTTAGAAAGTTATATATTCTCTGCTAACACCCTGGAAACCCTGGTTATTAAAAAAAAAAAAAAAAAGAAAGAAGAAGAAGAAGAAGGAAAAGCAAGCTCAACACGTATACGGGTTCTGGTTCATGGACATGCCGAGTTTCTTCTGGGATGATAAGTTGCCAAGCCCCAAAGTACTGTAACTCATCATCCCCAGTGAATGAGAGGAAGAGGTGGTGTGGAAAGAACATCCTGTTTTGCAGAACCTCAGTGACCAAAGTGCTGTCATCTCACGTTATCCTTTTTCTTCTTTGTGCATCTGTCTCATCTTATGTTACCCCCATGCTACATGGTTGACATAGGTCAGTAAAGTCCATTTTATGCAAAGAAGCCAGAGCATAAGAAAAGTGGAGCACTTTAAGTGAATAGCTTGTTCACAACCTGAGAGGTAACAGCAGCAGAGAAAAAAGGCCTCGGTCTTACAAGCACCATCTTCGGGTCCCTGGAGATCTTTGAATGGTGTGATACCACTCCTGCTGACTTTTCATTAGCTCTCCTATCTGAATTACTGTATTATCAGGGGGAAATTTATTTCTATTTTTAGAAAGATACTTTGTTTGAAAACATCAACCGGTATAACCAGGTAGTATCTCATTAACAATAATACTAACATTCTACAAAGAGAAACTTCTACTAGCAACTTAAAGGTCTACCACGTGTCAAGCATGTAGTAATTGTTTTATAAATGTTCTCTTACTTTAACTGCAAAGTAATCTTCCAAAGTAAGTTTCATTATCCCATTTTTAATATGTGGAAACTAGGATTCAGAGGGCATAAATAACTTGCTTAAGGTTATGTGGTTGGTAAGTACCCAAACTTAGATGAAACACAAGTCTGTTTTTGTCTAAGCTTAAGTACTCTAAAATTCCTTTTTTGTTTTTGCTAAAATAAAGGTTGTTTAATTTGACTCTTATAGGCATTTTGGACATTTTTAGCTTTAACAAGCTATACATTGAAAGTGTTGGATACGTCATTTCAAATTCTTGAATGAACGGTGCATTTATTACGATCAGAGTCTCAAAAGAAAGAGCCTGACAAGTGTCAGCATAATTAAAAGTCAATATTTGATATTTGTTTTACGATAATAAGCAACAACAGTATTTTTATTTACAACGAGGGGTAAGAAATGCCTTTGGCTTTCATGGATCATAAAACCTGTTTGGGTAAGTTAGTCCTTGTGTTTGTGACAACAGCTTACCAAGTTGACAGTGCTTATCTTTATGGCTCTTCAGC
This sequence comes from Meles meles, assembly GCF_922984935.1. Taxonomy (NCBI): domain Eukaryota; kingdom Metazoa; phylum Chordata; class Mammalia; order Carnivora; family Mustelidae; genus Meles; species Meles meles. The sequence goes on from NC_060074.1 coordinate 77,710,626, forward strand.
TGAACTTGATATTGATCTATGAAATGAAAGGATTGGAGGAATACTAACTTCATATTGCTTGTTCACTCTTGAAACATGATTTTATCAACCACATGAGGAATATTACTTAATGAGAAGATGACATTGATCTTTAAGATCCTTTGAAATTTCTGTTTGATTCCAGATCTACAGGATCCTTACATCTTCAGAGACTCACTCAGAGGAAGCAAGTCTTGAATTAGGTGACAATTATTGTTAACTGGGAACTCCAAACTGAAGGGTTCAAATTCTTTAACCATTCTAATGAAGGACACACTCTTAATATGAAATTGATTTTTTTTCTTTTCTAATAAGGGTGGGGATGATTTTACCTTGTTTGAGAAAATGTTTTGGATTTTAGCCTTTTTATTTTAATAAAACATCTGGCTAAATCCCATCTTTGCCATTTCCTCAAGTTTGTCTTTGTATAGAAGATTATAATCTACAATATTTGATTCAAATGTAATTAATTATACTTTCCTACACATTATATAATCTTGAAAAAATTCAGTTAGAGAAGATGAGAAATGAGCTTTCTTTTTTCTTTTTTTTTTTTTTAAAGATTTTATTTATTTATTTGACAGGCAGAGATCACAAGTAGGCAGAAAGGCAGGCAGAGAGAGAGGAGGAAGCAGGCTCCCAGCTGTGCAGAGAGCCCGATGCGATGCGGGGCTCAATCCCAGGATCCTAAGATCATGGCCGAAGGCAGAGGCTTTAACCCACTGAGCCACCCAGGCACCCACTTTTTTCCTTTTAAAAACAAAACATGTTCCACAAGTCAACTACTGAAGGAAGAAATATATAGGTTAACAAAAATAATTTATTTATTCAAATTCATTTTTTGTTAACCTATTAAAAAAAACATGTTTTTCTTATGGAGCCATAGCATAGTCATAACCTCGCAAAACTATGTCAAGATTATATTTCAGAATTGCAAAGAGAATATCATGCCGGCATAAAAGATCCAATCAAGAAAGCGGATAAAATTTTATGGGGTATATCTAATAACAAGCTGGATAATTCAAGAACAACTTCTGAGTTTCCTTAAACCTAGTTGTGCTATATAAGAAGACAAAGGAGGCACTGAGAACTTAGCTGGGTTTCAAACCCATAAAGCTGGCTCTCAATAGCATGAGTCACTCAGAGATAAAGGCATCCAGTGATTTACTTGAATCATTCATTGCCAGCCTGGAAAAGATTTGGGAAATTAGCAGTGTCCTCACTTTTCTGATGGCATGGCAAAAGAAAGGCTAATTCATGAAAAGGAGAAACCCCTTTCATTTGACATTGGATTTCCTCCTAGCTCAAACACAAATGGCATTACTAATAACAAAGCAACATGCTAGGAAGCTAGATGGAGATTGTGTGCCTTTAAGAATAGGCTACCATCTTTTGAGCATAGTAACGAAAGGGTGACCTGGGTAACTTTGAGACTATAAATGATCTCATTTGACAGACCATCCCTTCTTGTTTTAAGGGGGGGTGGGGAGAAAGAACATCAATAAGACTTTATTAACTTCCAAGACAGCTGTGCTTTGTTGAACTTGACAGTTTCCATTTTACCCTGTGAATGATTTCTTGTCCTGGTTAGAATGCATGATTCAGGTACACGCAGATTCTAGATTCTTTGTGGAGTTTTAGGATGATGAGGTGGGCTTACATTATCCACCATCCCTTTTCTCTGAAGATGCTGACATCTGGCTATCCTCTGGCGTAACTGAGAAAATAGGCCATGCTGAATTAACCACAAAGTCACCATCAGGACACTAGATGGTATCTGCCTCTCCTCCCCAGCGCTGTCACTGCCTCTTGTGAATTCAGGAGAGGGGTCAAGGCTCATGAGAATGGCAACCCATGGTTCAGTCAGGCCCATCCAGGGTGTCTTCTCCAGGAGAGCATCCCTACATGCTGTATGCGGGACCTCCTCAGAGATGGAATGAAAGAAACAGGCAACAGGTTCTTAATTCCAAGAAATTGTTAAGCACCGACTTGAGGAAAGACCAGAAGTGATCATTTTTCTCTAATCTGAGTGTATTTATCAAGTATATCTGTAACAGCAGAGCTGCAGCCCGGCTTTTTGGCCTCTTTCTTTGGTTCCTTATTCTGAAAGCACAACCTGGCGCTAACAGCTGTTGCTGCATGGCTGGAACGTGAATGTGCTTTACTGTGTAAGGAAGAGCAACTCTTCCTTTCGGTCTCCTGGTTGCCAACCTTCGCAACCTGGGAGGCACTTGTTATTTCTCCTCCTCCATGTTCCTGCTCGAGGAGTTGGTTTGCAGGCAGGATGATTCCAATTCCGGCCTTGGTTCCCTTCCCACCTGAGGTGTCTCTAACTGGCACAGTCTCCTGATACTTGGATTGGTGGTAAACTCATTTTGCAACCGGTTTCTGCTAGTCTGCTCATATAGTTCCTAGTTTAATAATAAACCTTTTTTGTTGTTGTTGCTCTTAGCATAATTTGTAAATGACTTCCCAGAGCCGCCCTTACTAAATGTCTGTGACCTTATTGTCAAGAAAGTCTTGACAAGCAGAAGCTGCTGCCTGGGGGTTGGAATGTACTACTTCCTGTTCTTTCTGTCCAAGCCGAAGCATTCTATCCAAACAAAAACTGAACTTGGTGCACATGTGACCCAAAGCTAGCTTAAAATGAAACTCGCCAGACATGAAAAACCTTACACATTAACTCCTGGTTCCACTCCATCTACTTACAGTGCCTAAGATCACAAAGAGGGCCTTTTAAAAAGAAGCAAGATAAACAAAGGGATGGCTCAAGCTATGAACTAAGACAAACAAGCAACCAATAGCCACGGATAGCATCAGATTCCTTGCTGCTGACTTCTGACAAAATGTAAAAAGCTAAGACAACAGCACAGTACTTTTTAAGTCAACCACCCCCACAGCCCTGCTAGGTCACTACTCCATCTTGGGATATTTCAGGGGAAAGGAAATCAGTACTTGGGCCCAACCCAGGGTGTTTATGACCAGAGGGAGCAGAAGAATTTTACGTCCTCACTACAAAAATACCATGACAACAGAATGGGCCCTCTGTTATAAAAGCCTAGGACTCTTCTTGATGTTTTCCTTGTAGCCATGCTTCCAGTTTTTCTATCAGTAATTTGCTTAAGATACAATGTGAGCCCTAGGAAAAAGGGCACATAGCCAGATAGTAAACTGAAGGCTTGCTTTCTTTTCTTTAGGAAATGAATTAACAATAAATCATAATATAAATGGAGACAGGAAATCACCAGCCAATCACTAAGGTGGCTTCCCTTAAAAGGGCAAATGTAAGGGAAGACACCTCATTTTTCAAAGGCGAGATGCCACCCAGGAGAATAATGACATGGGGAAGACAGAAGGAGTTAGAAAGAAGCAAAGAAGCCCCTGGGTGGCTCAGTTAGATGTCTGACTCTTGATTTTGGCTCAGGTCATGATCCCAGGGTTGTGGGATAGAGCCCTATGTAGGGCTCCATGCGCAGCGGGGCATCTGCCTGAGATTGTCTCTCTCCCTCTCCCTCTGACCCTTCCCCCATTCAAATAAATAAATCTTGGAGGGAAGGAAGGAAGGAAGGGGAGTAAGATGGTGACTCTGGCTCTATGAAACGATAAGTACCCTATAGATGGCTGTAGGTGCGAACTTAGGAGACTGAGCCCCAGAGCTATTGATCTTTTAGTCTTTGGCCAGGAAGGACATGAAACCCCAAGACAGTTTTGTGGAAGGGCTGCCTTTCCCCTATGAATCCCCACGCCAGGCCTCTGCCCTGGTTCTAGTGGTGGTCATTGGAAGAGTAGACCTTGTCTCTGTCCTGTTCTGGGCCAAATTTTAAGGATGGTGATTCTGTAGCTTGGGAAGCATTTCCATGTTCTTAAGCCCATGTTCCTCCTGGGGAGATGCCTGGCATGTAGCATTCATAAAACATCTCATGGCTGGTATGCAGCAAAGCAGTGCCCAGCAGAACAAGTGCAATACAATCTTAATTTGTATGGCTTAACACCTATGGAGGGACCGGGACTTGAAACAGCTGTAGGCCTGGCTTACTCAACTATAGAATCTATGGGGATATCCCCACACATCACTAGGGGTGTGAGAGTACTTCCTATTCCTCATCCTGAATATTTGCTTCCACTGAGCAGGATACCATGTTGGTCCCTGTGGCTGCTGTAGAGTGGGGTTTGCTCTCATCTTCTACCTTTACTCACAGCTCTCCAAGGCCAGAATCCTAAGCCACTGGCATTCTTCCTCATTATCAAGACTTAGGGAGAGACCAAGCCGGGCAATATTCCCCTTCCCCTGACTCCACAATTCCCATAAACTTTAGGGGATCCCTGGATATGCAATTAGGAAGAAGTGGGAACCTTAGATGAGGCACAGAAAAAACTTCTCCCGCAGGTGGAAGGCACGTTGACGATATCAGTTATACACAGGGGTGATTAACTAAGGAAGTAAATATGTTTCTATTTATACTTTTTTAGTTTTGAAATTCATTCCTCTCCTTTCCCCCTGTGGTAAGTTGAGTAAGACTCTCAAAGACTCATTTCCACCAAGAACTTCAGAATTCAACCTTATTTAGAAACAGGGTCTTGGTAGATATATTAATTAAGGATCTGGAGATAAAAACATTGTAGATTTAACATGGATTTTAATCCAGTGACTGTTTTTCTTATATGAAGAATAGAAACTACAGGGACAAAGGGGAAGACCATGTGAAGACAGAGGCAGAGATTCATTACCCAGCCACAAACCAAAGAATGCCTGGGGCCTTCTCAAACTAGAAGAAGCAAGAAAGGTTTCTACCTAGAGCCTTCAAAGGAAGCATGGCTCTGCTGACACCTTGATTTCAGATGTCTAAACCTCTAGACTCTTAAGAAAATAAATTTCTGTTGTTTAAAATCACCATGTTTGTGGTCATTTGTTATGGCAGCCCTAGGAAACTAGCACACCCACTAAACAAATGTTGAACAAATGGTTTGCTGTTGTCTGTGTTTTGGTCCAACCCTGTTCCCTGGTTTCTGGCAGAAGCAACAAGGAGCATGTGATACACTTTTCAATAGGAAACACTGACAGAGAGAAGATTTGGATAGGAAAATGAATTCAGACTTAGCCATGTTCAGTTTCAGTTGTCTGTGCCTTATCTAAATAGAGATGTTAAACTGTCAATTGGATATGTTGTTCTGGACTGCACACCTTGGTCCAGGTGGGCTATAAATGCCAGGATTGGTCTTTGCACAAGTGGTACATGACCCATAGGGTGATTCTGGTGCCTAGAGAGGAAGTGTCGTGAAAGAGAAAGGAGGAACACTCCGAACAATTCTGCAAGGAGGTCTATCATTAAATGGGTAGAAGACGAAGAGATGCTTAGGAGACTGGGAGGGAGCCGTAGAGAAGTTAGAGAATAGTTAAGAGAGGACAGTGGCATTTCAGCAGGGGAGGAGACAACTGACTGGTGTTGAATGCTGAGATGTCAAATATGACACAGATTGAACATGGCTATTGGCATTAGCAACACGAAGGTCCCTGGGGGCCTCCGCAAAGAGTGATTCCAGCAGAATGGGAGTCAGATTGGAGTAGCTTGAGAAATATATACATATTTGAAATATTTTAATACAATTTCTAAAAGGAAGAAAGTGAATGGGAAATGAGAAAACAAAGGAAGAAAGTTTCACAAAGCTTGGTTGTGAAGGAGAGTAGGATAAGAGAATGGTGTGTGTGAAGCTGTAAAAGACTTGGGCACATTTAAATCCTGTTGAAAAGAAAATCTGAGGGAAAGAATTGTTTGAATGAAACAAGTTTGAGGATACAGTGGTAGGCAGAGAGATTAAATAATCAATAGTGCAAAGTTCCACGGAAGGTGATTGGAGGTGGGATTCACAGGACATAAGGAGGAACGTGGCCGCAGGAGGCGAGCCCTTTCCTCTAATGTGACTGTAGGAAAATGATGACGACAGGTGGGAGTAGCTGTGGGATGTCAGGTAGAGATTTTGTAAAGGGAAGTTCAGGCTGTGAGTTCCCATTGAATGTATGCCTTTTTCAAGAAAGTTAAAAGGCCATGCCTTACTTTTTCTCTAGTTCTTTCTCTATATGACTTCACTCTGAGATCCTCTTCAATGCCTACAATTAACCTAAATAGGGGATATTTTAAGATTGTGGTTTTTCTAAAACTTCAGACCACATAGCTCTCTATTTGACTGAAGTGACAGTACACTGTACTGTTCTTGTAAAATAAAAAGTCTTATAATTATTTTTGGTTGTTAATATCTCCAGAAAATAGTACACATATCCATAGAAATATATTTTGCTAATTTCTTGAGAGAGATAAATTATAATATTTTCCAAAAGAAAAAAATATGGCATATTCATGAAAAAAATTGCTTTGGGGACATCTTAATGGCTTCAACTGAACTTTTAGAAATGTAAACAGTCCTAACTGCTGTTTGTGATTATCCTCAAAGTAAATTGAATAAATACTGGAAGGCAGGTTGCTGATAAAATTATACAACGTACAGCCAGTAGATAGGTGTGAAGTGATTTGGTAGGAAGGTAGGTAGTGAGACAATTTAGTATCTTTTCTATGGTTCCTGTTACCAGGCACATGATAAGCTGAATTTAGCAGCTGGCTACCGACTTACCCTTTGAGTTTTCTGGCCCCTGGCAAGTGAGAATTCTGATATCGTGCCTGAGCAACAGTGAATAGTAAAGCACATACTACTTTAAAAATGTGTGTGGTCTGCACATGTCCTTCTTTCTTTTCTTTTCTTTTCTTTCCCTCCCTCCCTTCCTTCCTTCCTTTCTTCCTTCCTTCTTTTCTACTTTAATGAGACATTTTTCTTCCAACCTAATCCTTTTAGTCCCTTATTACATTCCTTATGGCATATTCACCCTCAGGAATGGCAAAAAGTACAGAGCATATCCCGCCCATTTTCTTTGACATAGCAATTATTGCCTGATAATGATGTGGTAGAAATAGTCTTGGAAATCAAGACTGACCTACTAATGAATGCTCATTCCTTATTTAATCTAGTACATTTGTTTTGTTGCTATACGTGTTAGCCTTCTGATCTATGGTTAATAAGCCATTCTATTTGAGCTTATTACTGCCAGAGATAGGAGAATGGGTTATATCAGTGAAGCTAAGTAAATTTTGCCACACTTTATCTCTTGCTTTATAAATCACAGCAAGTAGCATAATTCATTTCAGTAATGTATTCATAGGGCAACTGTATGGCTCTACGTGTAATAGTAATAAAGATTTTCTGGTAAAACTCAAGTACTATTCACTTAAAAATATTTGAGACTTCATAAGTCTTCTGATGATAACAAAATTACTTTCACTTACCTTTGAAAAGTGATACTCTATCTGTATATAGATTTTGTCCATCTCCTAAATTTTTAGCTACGGACTTATAATTCAGTTTTTACATTGTCATTTAAAGAATGTTGAGTTTCCTTCTTGAAATATGGAGGTTAAAAAATGGTGATGCAGAGAACCTAGTAAATTTTGAGGATTGCCAAATTGGGTTCTGTTAGGCCCTTAAATAGTTGTGGAAGCAAACAAAGAAAACCCCAAAAAACAAAAATAAGAATTTAGAAAACAAAGGCTTAGGGTTCTATATAGCTCACTGCAAGACCTTCAGCCAGTCACTGAATGCCTCTGAGCTTCTGTCCTCCCCACTATACAGTGAGAATAGCAGACTAGATGTTCCTTCTAGTGTTCTCTCTAGCTCTGATGTTCCCAGGACAAACACACCATATGGGTCAGAGAATAATAACTATAAATAATGATTTCTTTCTTTTAGAAAAAAAAAGAATGCCCACTAAATTAATATATTACAAATTAAGGAACGAGCCCAGCACAATGAAAAGGACATGGAGTGAATCAGACTGGTGTTCAGATCTTAGCTTCACTCTTAATGGCTTTAAGCACTTCATGTAATGTTCTCTGAGAAGTTTCCTCACTTATAAAATGGGAGTGATCATTCCTCCTTGATGTGGTGGTGACAGCAAATATCCAAATAGATGTACAGAGCTTAGCATAGTGACAGGCCCAGGAAGTACTCAGCAGAGCCTAGTCATTATTTGTGTTGTTTTGTCACAGAGGACTGCTGTGACTAAAAAAGCATCCAGTACAATCTAGGTGCTCAATATATAATACCCATTCTTGAATATATGAAGTAGAAGTCTAGAGGTATAAGACTAGTCACATGTTATGTGAAAAGAAGCATTAAAAATGGCCAGAAAAATTCCCAAATCATGAGAGTGAGGCAAGGAGTTTCTTGGTAGGGTCAGTAATCCCACACTGGGGAAGTAGGTGAATGTTGACTCAAAGTAGAAATCCACTGTGGATGTGACCTGCTCCTGTATCATCTAACTCAAAGAATACATCACTTTATTTCTAAATTATAATTTTACAGTTGAACCTTCTTCCAATGGCAGATTTGCTTGAATTAAGCCCCTCTCATGGTCCACCCCAGCTACATCTAAGATCATCTTATGATCTCTGGCAGATGATATGATCTTATAATATATAATTTTTTTCCCAGTCCATTGTTGATTTTGCTGCTACTTACACTTAGGAGGTAGTCATTTGGGAAAATTGTCCTCTACTGGTATTCCTGCTCTTAGAACTAGGCAAGGGCTCTGCTCGGACTCTCCTTCATCCATGTTCCACTCTAGGTGGTAAGGCATTAACTGGGGCCTCCTGCTCCTTCTAGGTTATGCTCTGGGTACCCAGGACTCCAGATTTATCTGCTCAGAGAGACTTCAGCTTTAAACCTAGGCCCTTCATTCTGTGGCTACAGCATGTGAATATGGCTCAAGGGATAGTTAAGGTAGCCATTTGCTGTGAGAATATGTATGGAAATTGGAAGTGTGGCCTGGGATATCCATGTGTGGGTGAACAAGATCCCTTCTTATATGGGACAGAGCCCGGGTGGGAAGAAAAAGGCAAGGATTGTGGGCAAAAGACAGAGAAGGGGGAAGAGAATTTTAAATTTGAACTGGCCCTCTAGGCCATTAAGAAGATATATTTGGCAAGGTAGGAGGATGGGACATACTTTAGACAATTAGATAGTTTGATCCATAATGTTTAAATATTTGGGCATGCATGTACATGTCTTCTTTGTGCTCCTACCCGGGCCTGTGGATGCTGGGGTAAGCCTGAGTGAGGTGATCACCCCTTATACCTCCTCTTCAGCTCTAGGGATGGCTCTGCTCTTGCTAATTCCTCTTAGCACAAGCGATACCAGTCCATGATTTTAGTAAGATTTCACTGAAGACCTGGAAATAACTGAAGTCTAATGCAGAGTAACCAACAGCTGCACTCAGCAATGGTTACTTTTAGGACCTGAAAACCCAGTTGGACTGCAGAGTCCCTGACCAGCTGCCACAGTGTCTGGTATTGTGGAGACCAGCTCAATCTCAGCAGTGAGAATCTCTTAATATCTCCAAACTCTCGTCTAAGCTCAGCTATTTATTGTTGTTACTCTTGTTCTTATTTTAAATGAAGTCAGACCTGTTTTATTGAAACCGGAATGATTGACGGTAATACAATCTGCTTTCTTGAGATAAGATCCCACCTACCCATCCCACACCCACTTGTGTGTAATTTGACCACAGTGGCCTGGAAGAGATCATCACAATTGTTCTCCCTATTTCTCAAAATCCTGATTGCTCTGTCTCAACTAGCACATGGCTGTGCTGTTAACAGATCAGTCTAGCAGCAAGGCATGAGTCTCAAGTCAATTCCCCATCATAGCCTCTTTACCTGTAATAGGAGAGAGAGGGGTTGGAGAAAGTATGAGACTTACAAGTCCCTCCTGTCATAGCCTGGCCTCAGCTTCCAGAATCCTATGAATAGCTATCTAGACAAAAAAGAAAAAGAAAGAAAGAAAAAAAGAAACAAGAAACAAGAAACAAAAAAACATAAATTTCCCAAGAACAAGATATTCTTGATTTTAAGACAGTCTGACTCAAGACTGGGAAGGAGGAGATTTCTTTACCCTCCAGGGGCAAAGTTCTGCTGATATTCCCAATTGTAGAATTTTTAAAAATTCAATGTATCGGTTTGAAGTAGCAACACTTGGGTCAACTTTTTATAATCCAGGGCTTTCTGAAAACATGGTTTTTCATCTATACCTATATCTTACATTTAAAAGGCTCACCGAAGTGAATTCTCTCAGAACAAAATGAGATATGAGGTGCCAACTACTTGCTACCTCTCCCTGCTTAGTTTTCAACTTTCCAAATTATTAGAAGCAAATCTCTGCCACACATTATTAAATGTGTTTACTACCAAACATATTGGTATTTATCACTAAGTAGAATAATAAGATCGGTCCTATCTACATCGTGGACTATTGGGATGATTGAAAGAAAAAAGTGTTGTATGTTAGGGCAACACAGTACCTTCTCTAAACACCAGTAAGTAAGAGCAGCTCAGTGACATCACTGTTAGCTACTTTACAAGCTGTATGTGCTGATTTCAAAAGGAGATTGCAAACCATAAAATGGTAACCCAAAGGTTAGGTAATTCTATTATATTTCCTTTCATGTGGAGGCTAGCTATTCTGGGGAACATATCTGAATTCAATTCAATGTTTTATTGGGTGTCTTCTATGCACAAGCCAGTATGATAGGCGTTAAAATTCAGACTATACTACCTTGGCTCAAAGCAACATTTTTAGTTCAGCTGGATGGCTGTGTTTATATCCACCCTAGCAAACCTGTAAGATCTCTGTGGCTGCTGCTGAAGACCAAGGATTTCTTTTTTTCTTCCCCATTTTCCTCTTTCATTATTTTACATGACCAGGAGGAATGTTAGGATCTGCCTTCATCTAACAAGTGAATCGCTTTGTTTTCTTAGCATGAACACTAGGTGTAAGACACAACTATACTGTAAAAACCAGATTACAGTATCAGCGGATCTGCTTTCAGACTCTTAACAGTTGAGTTATTTAACATTATCAAATCAGACTTTGATCATATGTCAAATTGGACTAAGAACAATATCCATATCATGGGGGTGCTAGGGGGATTAAAGGGGATAATGAATATAAAACCCTCAGCATAGTAGACTCAAGTGTTAATCATTTAAAAATAGTAATTATATTATCTCTGAACTAAAGAGGATACAGATTGTAACTTGAGATTCCTAATGCCAAGTATAGAATCCTTCTAAAAGGAGTAAACTCTCTATCAATAATGTGGTTTACAGTAAGGGACAGGAGGAACTCTGTTATCCAGAATCCCATCTATGTAGAATATATATGGGAGACGAGAAGTGAAAAAGGAATCAGTGTGGCTAAATGAGGTATCACAAAGTACATATATTGCCTGTACCAATAATGAGCACAAAATAGATCATGAGCAATTAACAATAGACTATTATAAAATATTCTATAATGGTAATCATGATTTTTCTCATGTAGCTCTATTATCGATCTTTCATGGGGAGGGTTGTATAATCCATGTTCACATGCAATGGGCAAACCTACTCCAACTTAGTTCTCTTTTAGAAGTTACATTCTAGAAGTTCACTCCTTCAGTCAGCATGTAGGACACACACACAGAGACTTACAGATTTCAAGGCCACACAGGCAGAGCAGCCATTCCCAGACAATCACTAACTCCCCACCCATGTCAGAGAACACTGAAGGAAAGTAAACTCCTTCCTGATAAGACAGCTTTTAAAGTCTAAAACTGAGCAGTTGTAGACTGATGAGAAAGTCCTGGAAAACAGAAATAGAGGTTCTGATAGATGAAAGAAATGTGAGCTCAGACACGTAAGGAGTTTAGAACGATTCTGCAAATGTGGTAGGTCTTTAATGAAAAATTTTCTTTTGTTATTTACTTATTATTATTCTAGGAAAAGAACTTGGACACACAAAAGAATATCAGTGGAAACCAGACATTTGAATTCCACTGTGTGGAACAATTTAGAAACCTAGAAATTTAGATCCAAGGAGCATATAAGGATGTTTTGTTTATTTAAAAGAATTAAGTCCTTAGTAGATAAAGGAACTATTGAAGACCTTTTGTAGTTTTGTTTTTGTTTTTTGAAGACCTTTTTTAGTTGATCTTATGTTTAAGTAAACTCGGTGGTAATCTGCATATAGTTATTCCTTAGTTATAAATTTGTTATTTAGTAAAGTTTGAATATAAAACCCTTCCAGGTGTTATTACACCTGATAATATCTTGACCATACTCTAGCTGTTCGAGTTCTAGGGCCCACCCAGAGTGGGAAGATTGGATAAGCATGCTGCCTCACGTAAACCTGCCTTAAGATGCTTGTTGGGGCAGGCGTATAGGATAGTCATACATTTCCACTCAAAGATGAGATCTTCTAAGCCCTTATTCAAAGGACCATCTAGTTTCCCTTCTTCTAATTTAACAATAAATACTTACTTCAAACACCGACAAGGCCAAAATATGTGTGTGCCCAGATGGAGTAACTTTATAGTCATAAATGAAATGGCAAATGTGTTGTGGGGGGCAGTGAATGCCTTCAGGCCCCTGAACCTAGACCTCTGCTTCAAGATCTGGGGGGGGGGGGGGGGACGGAAAAATCATTAGAGTTGCCCATTAGAGACAGTTTTAGTTTTTGGATTTTGGATATATAATCCTTAGGTTTGTAGTCGTTCCCTGTAAGAAGGAAATGCTGCTTTCCTGTTAGCTATCACTTGGCTTACCTGAAGTTCTGAACCTGAAGTTCTGAAAGCTTTCATATGCATTCTCTGCTAGTACACTGATTTTGAAGACTTTTTATAAAAGTTAATGACTCAGAGGGCAATCTGTGTGACTGAAACACAATGGTAACCTGTGTAGGTGGTTACCGTGTGTCATACTGTGTCTGCTGTGTATATTTTTTCTGATTAGTCATACATCCTGAAGCAGTTAAGGATGTCTGTGGGAAGAAAAATGAATTACACTAGGACTGCTCTTAGCTTGACCTGTGGTGAACTTGAACGAGTAAAATACTCCTTGGAGAGAAAATTGCTCACTGTGTCAGGTAGGTGTATTTAGTTCTCTCAAGGGAACAGGATACATTTAGTAGCAAAGAAAAGAGTTTATCAAATATATCCTGACACTCTTTGGTGGTTTGTTGTTTTTCAGGCTCAATTTCTTAGTATCTAAGATCTGTCCCTTAGAAAGAAAGTAGTCTAAAAATTGAAATTGATCAAGACCCTAAATTTTGTTCATGAAGACTTCCTCATGGGGGGTGGAAAGGAATTTAGTTTAGATTTTAGCAAGAGGTCTTGGATAATTTTTAGGTAAACTATAAGGCCACTGACTTGAATTTAATTTGACCTGATAAAACTTAATTACTCTTAGACAAAGCAAATGCTTTCTAATTAGATTTGATGTGAAAAAATTAAAACACAGCAAATTAACAAAGGAAAATGATGTCCAGATAATAAAAGCCAGGAAAATTACATGTTGTACTTAAAGGAGTGGTCTGGAAAGAGTACTAGCAACTAAACAAAGGAAATTTGGTGTGGTAATGGTAGGAGGAAAGGTGGCCAAAGAAAAGAATACTGTGTTAATGAGCCTCTGGGTCAGTGTATGAGACTGTAAAAGGAAGCAAAGAATAAAACCTGAGTGTTAGAAGAAACTCTCAGTTATCTACAATCATGCCATTAAGTGCAGATGAGGAAATAGGCCTCACATATTAAAGTGACTTGTCCAAAGACATGAAACATGACAATGTATTGCTGTTGAGGATGTAGAAAAACAGGCTCTTATTGACTACTGGTAAAAATGCAGAAAGTTTTGGCCATTTCAGAAGGCAGATTCTTACAAAGCTAAACATAGTCTTACCATATGATCCAGCAATTTTGGTCCTATTTTCCCAACTGATTAAAAAATGCATGTCCACCAAAAAATATGCATGTGACTATCTAGAACAGCTTTACTCATAATCACCCCCCAAAATGGAAGAAACCAAGGAAGAAACCAATAGGTGAATGCATAAATGAACAGTGATAACATCCATACAATGGAATGCTATTCAATGATAAAAAGAAAGAATCTATCAAGCAACAAAAAAAAAAGGGATGAATTTTAAATACATATTATTATGTCAAACAAGTCAGTGTGAAAGGCTAAATACTTAAAGATTTCAATTATGAAGTTCTAAAAAAGGCAGAATTATAAAGACAATTAAAAAGATCAGTAGTTGCCAGAGGATAAGGGAGAGAAGGAGAGCACCAAACAGGCGATTTGCAAGGGATATTTTAGGGTGATGAAGCTCTTCTGTACGATACTATAATAGATTCATGTCACTATACAATTGTCAAAACCCGTCAATATTTGCAGTATAGAGAGTGAACCATAATGTATCCCAATTTAAGACCTTTAGGGGGTCTGAGTATCCCAGGATAGAATGTGCGATGTGGCAAAAGAATGTAACTGTATTACAAATGTGTAACAACACAACCAATGTGTATTGCAAACAACCTCACTGCATGGGATGAGAGGAAAAGCTACTGACTTACGTACTTTGAAAATGAATGAGGACTGTAAGACTCCAAAAAAGCAAAGGAAACTATACATAAGCCCTGTACTCTAGTTGAAGAAGTTATTTCTCACAGGGGTACAAGTGAACAATTTTAATACCATTATATATGTATACTGAAATTGAACAATGAAGTAAATGGATAATGACTCATCGAACTCAAATTTCTCACTGTTGAAATTAGAGGTTACAGACAAGCAAGGGAAAGGGGCTAGAATAATCTGTGTAGTAATAGATTAGAGTCAGAGATGTCAGTATGAACTCATGTTTAGTGTAATATAACTACAGATGGTTATATATACAAATATTTGTAGAGATGTGTATATACATGGGCTATTATTTACAAAGAGATGTCTCCTTGCTCGGTCAGCTGAGAGGGCCCAAAACAAGGACACTCCAGACTGGACACCAAATACCCAGACCTTGGTTTCTCATACCATTCACCAATAAAAGTAATGAGAGCTTGGGGTAGTGTCTGATTCTAGGACTAGAAATATGTAAGATAAGGCTAGAGCACCTTGCAGTGCCAGAAAGTAAGGAAGGGCTCAGAAAACAAAACAATGCACAATGATAGAGGTATGTCAAAGGAACACAGGAGCCAACTGAAAGAATTCCCAGTGATAAAAACTAGAACAATTTGAGCAAAAAAAAAAAAAAAATAGGGGCGCCTGGGTGGCTCAGTGGATTAAGCCGCTGCCTTCGGCTCAGGTCATGATCTCAGGGTCCTGGGATCGAGCCCCGCATCAGGCTCTCTGCTCCGCAGGGAGCCTGCTTTCTCCTCTCTCTCTCTGCCTGCCTCTCTGCCTACTTGTGATCTCTCTCTCTATCAAATAAATAAATAAAATCTTTAAAAAAAATAAATTAGGGTTGGATTATAATCCAAACTGTAAGATAAATTTCCACAAGTCCATACTGATACAAAGAAATGATTGAATAAATAAACAAATGAGGGAGAAAAGACAAATCTCTCTTGGAGAAAAACTCCAAATAATTTTGGTCGATACTCTGCCCTCAAGAAGGTAGAGCAAGGGGCGCCTGGGTGGCTCAGTGGGTTAAAGCCTCTGCCTTCGGCTCAGGTCATGATCCCAGGGTTCTGGGATCGAGCCCCGCATCGGGCTCTCTGCTCTGTGGACAGCCTGCTTCCTCCTCTCTCTCTCTGCCTGCCTCTCTGCCTACTTGTGATTTCTCTCTGTCAAATAAATAAATAAAATCTTTAAAAAAAAAAAAAAAAGAAGGTAGAGCAAAACTCCCTACCTGTGGGCTATGCAGAGGGACATCTTTCCAGCGAACAAGATAGAAAGGTGGGGCAGAGGAGAGTAGCCTCACAGTGGAGACACCTGACAAATGCCATCTCAGCTGGGTGATGAGTGTTAACAACATCAGTGATTTCAACCTACTGTCGTGTTGATAGCATATACTCTTTATTTTTTTAAGATGTGTTTATTTGTTTGAGAGAGAGAAAGAGAGAGAGGGATCAAGGGGCAGTAGCAGAAGGAAAGAATCTCAAGCAGACTCCCTGTGGAGCTCAGAGTCCTTTGTGGGTTTTGATCTCAAGACCCTGAGATCATGATCTGAGCCAAAACCAAGAATCGGATGCTTAACTGAATGTACCACCCAGGACCCCAATTGCATATACCCTTGATATGATGTGATGAAAACAGCATTTTACCTCAGCAGTCCTCCTTCCAAAAAAACATATAAACACAGTGTAATCATAAGAAAAACATCAGCTAATTCCCAATTGAGGGACATTCTACAAAATTTCTGACCAGTACTCCTCAAAACAATACATTTTATCAAAAACAAGTCTGAGACACTATCACGGTCAAGGTGAGTCTAAGGAGATAGAACGACTGAAATACAGTATCTTGTGTGAGTTTCTGAAACAGAAAGAAAAAGGACATTAGGTAAAAACTAAAGAAATCTGAATAAAAATGTATGAACTTCAGTTAATAAAATGTGTAAATATTGGTTCATTAATTGTAAAAGTGAGCCATACTAATGTAAGATGTTACTAGCAGGGAAAGTGGCTGTGGGGTATGTGTAACTCCCTGTACTATCTTTGCAACTTTTCTTTAAAGTTGTTGTAAAATAAATTCAAAAGTTTATTTAAAAAATGCGTTGAGTGGAGTTTCAGAATGGAGTGCATTATTTTCAGTAGAAATAATGGGATATGTGTTCCACAATGCCCAGAATCATAGGACTGACCAACTTGATCTTGCCAAAGGCTTTTAAAGTAATTTTTAGAGGTGGAAGGGTAGACATTGTTTCAATAGGAACACACTGTTTTTTTAAAAAAAGTGGAACTGGGAAGCACTATTTTACTTTAATTTTTGGAAGATATTCATATTATTAAAAAGTATTATATTTTGTAATGCATACTTTAAATTGTTTCAGGTTTCTACTTCACATTGATAACTAGCTCGAAACCAGGAAGTAGTTTAAAGCAGAGAAATCTTGATGCTCTCTAAAATGCTAAACACTAATGTTATTTTTCCAAACAAAAGCTTTCTGAAATGCTTACTTTTTCAATACATTCAGTTGTTCAGGGTCAGGTCATCCAGTTTTTAAATTCTTTATGCTTCTCTTCCCCTCATCCTCTGCCCATCTCTCAATAGATGGAAAGGATTATTTTTACAGGGAGAACAGAAAGTAATACAGCATCCCATAATGTTGTCCGAATATGCTTTTTAGATTATCTGTAGACTTGATTTCTGTATGTTATGGTGTCTTCCACTTAATGCAGTATCACTCAGCCATATTTTATATTTCCAGATGTCCAGAATGGAGAAAAATAAAGATCAGGGCAGAAAGCAGTTCTAGCAAGCAGACAGCATGACCAGAGGTTTCCTGTCCTATTTCTCATTCTGAGTCAAAGGTCTGTTTGAGGCCTTGGGTTTGAAAGCATCCCCAAAGATCTGCCTTCATATGTGCTCAGAACAGAGGCTGACTTCCACTGTGACCTGGTCATCAGATTGCTGGTACCTAATAAAATATTTTATCACCTTAGAAGAGGATGAATCACCAGTACATTTCCTCCCAAACCTAGAATCTTGCACAGAGACTTTGGCCCCAAACACTCCACTTATCAAATCTTACAAGAGAGTGAGAATCAGTGGCAAAGCCTTGGGCCATTTAATGAATTTACAATGTGCTTGAGAGCAAGAGAAACAAACACGTTTTTACAAAATTTGGCCAATTTGCAGCAGCAGTTCTGGTCAAAGTTCGGAGACCTCAACTAGAGGGCACACATACTGATTGTCCCCAAGTTTCAATATTCTCCACCAACAAGCAACAGAATTCCTTTTGAAGGTACAACATAATTATCTTTTACTTTCTGTTTTTTCCCCTGTACTTATGTAGAGCTTTCCATATATCCGTCTTTCAAATACACTATTCTTCAAAACCTTGTGCTAGCCTATTCACCTATCACTTTTTCAACATCCTGTTAGAGCACTAATCACACTCTGATACCACTGGCCATTTTGCTTGTGTGTGTGTGTGTGTGTGTGTGTGCACTCACTGAGCGAGAACAATTTATTTCATGTGTCAACAGAAAAGATTCTTATTTTGTTGAGAGAATTTCAGACCTTTTGGTAAAGGTGGGGGCAGTTGCTTGGGGGAAGGGGCCTATTTCCTTCTGAAATGACAGACCTAATAAGACAGAACAAGTTATGATGGAGGGGGTGCTTATTATAGCCAGATACCCAATGGGGCTCACAGAGAAGACTGACTGCTTTCCCTCTGTAGAAAGCCTGGGCTGAGAAAGGCAGCAAGCAGTTTCACTTGTGGAAATCATCTCCATTACGGCTGAAGATATGGATATGCTGGAGGGTGAGAGGGTGAAGGGAGTGGAGTGAATGCAAAGTCTGCATAGCCATGCTTTTGCTTTATGATCCTTGACTTGACTTGACACCTTTGTGTTATTTGAAAGGGAAAGAAAAATTCGGAAGAATCAGGAAAAAATGTGATACCTATCTTAGTTGGCTGGAGCTGCCCTAACAAACAAGATGGCTTCGAATAAAAGAAACTTATTTCTCACCTTAAAGCTAAAATCAAGGTGTCAACAGGGCCATCACCCTCTGAAGGCCCTAGGGAAAGAACTGTTCTAGGCCTCCCTCCTAGCTTCTGGTAGTTCCTTGGCTGGTGGTAGTGTAACTCCAAACTTCACTTGCGGTTCTTTTTGCCTGTGTGTCCAAATTTCCCTTTTTTATAAGGGCACCAGTCATATTTGATTAAGGACACACCCTAGTCCTGTATGACTTCATTTTAACAAATTAATCTGCAACAACCCTATTTCCAAATAAGGTCATGTTCCAGGTACTAGAGATTGGGATTCCAATATATGAATTGGAAGGGGGCATAATTCAATTCATAGCAACATGAAACTGTACGCAGGGACTTGACAACTGAAAAATGGTTGTTCTTAGAGTTGGTGTGTCTCTGTGCTAAGAGCCTTCCCTATTTGATTTGTGATCTTCTGGCCCAGGGCATGCTGAAATCCTAACAATGGCATGGATTTGGGCTGTGTTAATATAAATATTTTTTTAAATTTATTTTTAATTTTTTTTTTGTAAATATTTTTAAAAGTAAATTGCCTTTTTAGAAGTAACTTACTTATCAAAATGCTCATCTTCTTACTTCAGTGTATGTACCCTCTTTTTCATGTACTTCCAAAATTCTTCCTTATTAATTCTCCTTTGTGATTTTCCCTCTAACCTGGTGAATCTTTGAGGAGGATTCAATGGAAGAGACTAGGTGTAGAGTCATTTTATAATCAGTAAATGTATTTAGAATTTATTTATCTTATTTTTCTTTGATGCTTTATTCATGGCCAAATCCCTGCATTTCTCAAAACTTGCATAAAAATAATTTTAGCTCTTTGGTGTAAGAACATTTCAGAATTAATCCTGCATTGAATTAGAGGTTCAAGAGTTCTTAGCACATCTAACAGACTCCAGATCTCTGATTATATACAAGTTTTAATAGTACCAAGTTATTTTTATTCTGAAAAATGGATTCATCAAATGTTTCCCCAGTGAACATTCTTACGACTAATTAACAATAGAATGTAGCACACAATAAAGGAAAAGTAAGGGCTAGGCAAAGGCAACTATTTTTTAAGAAAATAGAACCTGAATAGGAAGTGAATATACTTTTTCTTTTTTTAAACCTCACAACAAACCCAGAATTCTACATTTTTATCTCACTGACAAAAAGAATATGAGAACCTTGATATTCTCCGGATCACAGAACAGATGCAGTGATAATTCATAGTCTTAGACATTTGGTATAGTTGAGGTTTTATGACAAAGTATTCTGACAGGGGAAAGAAGGCCCTAATTAGTAAAGTATCCTGGTTAACCTTTAAAGTTCTGTCCTTTGTATCCCAAGAGATTTTTTAATAGATGCACATCATTTGTTTACCCCCTTTCAGTTCTATGACTTAATGTATTTCCAACACTGGAACAGCGTTACTTACTTACCCTTCAAATGAGCCTAGTGGAGAAGGAACATAATGATATTGTGGAAAGTAATTTGTTTTCTGAAAATCTCTTCTGTCTCCTTTTTCATTAGAAATGACTTAGTTTTGGGGCACCTGGGTGGCTCAGTGGGTTAAAGCTTCTGCCTTCAGCTCAGGTCAAGATCTCAGGGTCCTGGGATCGAGCCCCGCATTGGGCTCTCTGCTCAGCAAGGAGCCTGCTTCCTCCTCTCTCTTTGCCTACCTCTCTGCCTACTTGTGATCTGTTAAATAAATAAATAAAGTCTTTAAAAAAAAAAAAGAAATGACTTCATTTTTAAGGTTTCTCTTTCAATAATATACACTACAGTATTGCCCAGCAATGCTACATTTCCCTTTAGAGGTTCTGAATATAGGAGAACTGTGTGAAATAAGATGGTATCTGACAATGAGGCCTAGACTTCCCCTTTCCTGGGTTTTGCACAGTTGAGAGGCTGAGGGTCAGACAAAGGGAAGAGAGAAATGAGGCGCAGTAAGGTCTGGAGAGGGAATATGATGTCTGGTCTGACCCTAGCTGCCCAAAGCTTGTAGGGACCTTAGGTGACTTCTCCTTTTGCGGTCCAAAAGTGTCAGTGTCAGGGACACTGACATTGACCTGCTTTAGATACAGACTTCAAGGATGGAGAGAGGAGAACCCGAACTTGGCCAGAGCACTTGCCCAGGGTGTACCCTTTACAACTTGAGATGAGATAACTGGAGCTCCAAGTCAACTTGAATCCTGTGTGTCAGAGGGAAAGCAAGGATTTGGTAGCTCCTAGGAGTTTCACTGTTACACTGGGGGGGCTGCCGAGCACTGTGCCCTCACATCTGGAAATCAGTCTAAGTATTCTTTCCTTGTGGTGCCAGTTTGTCCACGGAAGGCCCGAGTTGTAGGCCACCAGAAAACAGTTTGCCAAATATACTAGTTTCCTTTCAGCTATTTTTCCTCTTGGAACCCAGAATTTCTGAAGTCGCTAAAATCTCACAATCTGGGAACCATTATACACATTTTAATTTTTGTTTCCCTTTACATTATGGAAATAAGAAAGTACGTATATTTTTGGAAGGTTTTACCTCAATAGCATTTGCTGCTTAGATCCATACATTGTAATAGCAAGGAAAACAGAAGAAAAGATCAAGAAGGAGAACAATCGATATTATTAGGTATTAGGTATTAGGTATTAGGCTTTACTGTTTCCTCTGTAGTACATATCGAGTTAAGCACTGTGTGTGCATTTCAGTTTGCCCTTATAACAGCCTGAGGAGGTAATTTTGAGAGGTTTAGGTATCTACCAGCTCACAATTCTTTAGTGGTAGAATGGGATTTGGACCTAGAATTGTCTGAATATAGAGTCCGGTTCATAACAACTCTGCTGTATTGGCTGCCATGCCTTGCCTCCCCTGTTCAGTCTGAGACGGAGACAGAAACATGGGAAGAAAATGAATAGTTACAAATTCAATGATACTAAAAAGTGATTAGAATGTGTGTTCCATTACTTTAGCTATAAATTGCTTTTTTCTAGAGTCCTAGTTGACAGCTTTGTACCATGGTTGACTTAGCAACACTGCTAAATCAAGCCAGGAGAATTTGCTTTTGATGAGTCAAAGTGTGACAGAAAGACTTTAAGCTGGTTTCTGGCTCAAAATTCACCTTGAGGTATGTAACCTTAATTCTTTGGTCAAGTGCCTTACTGTGTATTTCCCATCTGATGGCCCCAGGAATCTTGTACAGAAAGGACTAGTTGATTAACATCTGCACCCTGGCTGTAGGTTTGGCGCTTATGCCCTGCCCTAAAGTATCTGACGGCTGATTTTCTACCCTGAAGCCTGAGATCATGAAGACATGAGTTGGTACTGAACTCAGGCAATGAACTCTGACCCAATATGGCTATAAGAAAACAAAAAAAACCCACAATTTGGGAACTAAATGCTGATTGGTCATTATATCACAAGCACCCTGAGACTGGACCTCTGTATTCACTTACGAGTAATTTTTTGAAGATTCTTTTTTTTTTTTT
Source organism: Meles meles (assembly GCF_922984935.1). NCBI lineage: Eukaryota > Metazoa > Chordata > Mammalia > Carnivora > Mustelidae > Meles > Meles meles. Next base: position 77,732,670 of record NC_060074.1, read on the forward strand.
TAAAGGGTGGGTGAAGGGGGAAATAGAGGGAAAGAGAGAATCTTAAGCAGGCTCCATACCCAGTGCAGAGCCTGACTTGGGGCTTGATCCCACGACTCTGAGATCATGACCCAAGCTGAAATCAAGAGTCGGATGCTAAACTGAGCCACCCAGGCAACCCAAAAATAATTTTTATATGTGCTTTTAGGCAGTGTTTTTCAACTTCCATTAAATAATAACACAAGTAGGGGCGCCTGGGTGGCTCAGTGGATTAAGCCGCTGCCTTCGTCTTGGGTCATGATCTCAGGGTCCTGGGATCGAGCCCCGCATCGGGCTCTCTGCTCCGCGCGGAGCCTGCTTCCTCCTCTCTCTCTGCCTGCCTCTCTGCCTACTTGTGATCTCTCTCTCTGTCAAATAAATAAATAAATAAATAATAAAATAAATAATAACACAAGTATATTTTTAATAGAAGATGAAGGAAAAGAAAAATATAAACAATAATTCCATTACCCAAAGACTGCAACGGGTCTATTATCCTCTAATTTTTTTCTAGCTTTACAAGAGAGGGGTATGTGTGTGTATTTCACATAACAAAATATTAACCATTGTGCTGTTAATATATGGTGAATAAATTAGAAATAACATTCAATTAAATTCTGAGAGTTATTTTTAAGAGGAATTTTTGATGAATAATAACAGTGTTATCCCCATGAGATATAAATTTCATAATAAAATTATTGACTTTGAATCCAAATGCCAACATAAGAGCAATTTGGCACCAATTCCATATTATTGAAAGAATATTGTTGTGGTCAGTTTGGTCAGGTACAGTTTGCTCCTTAGCCCTTCTCTGATGTGGTATTTTGCCTGTTGATGGTGAGAACACTACTAGCTGCTGACATTTACTGAGTGCTTAGTTTTGTTAGGAAAAAGTTCTAATTGCCCTTCTTTTATTAATTCATTTAACACTCAAAAGAATGGTACAATTCTCTATATGTTACAGAGGAAGAAATTAGAGTAGTTTTCTCTTGGTCAAACAGTTAATAAATACTGGAACCAGGATAAAGATCCAGCCAGTCTGGGTCCAAAGCCTTTTGAGTTTTACTATTAGCTTCAAAGAAGGCAATCTTCCATTCCTATTATACCATGACTTTCCTGTTTGAATTTTTCTTTTTAATTCATGATTAATCAACTCAAGTATACTTCCAAGCAATCTTTTTCAATATGCATATGACTGGTATATATTTACATGTCTAAATGTTAGATTTAATAAATTTTTGACTCCAAGTAACAGAAAATATCACTCACACTGGCTTAAACCAGTCCTCTGGCGCTCTACCCTGCATTGGGAATCACCTGAGGGGCTTCTTAAAACATGGATTGCTGAGCCCCTCCCATTTCTGATTCCACGGGTCTGACACGGGGCTCTAGAATTTGCATTTCTAGTAAGTTTCCAGGTGAGGCTGCTGCTTCTGGGCTGAACACACTTTGAGAAAATTCACTGACTGTAGAAGTCAATATTCAGGTCTTAGGTTGGCTTAACCCAATTTCTCCAACTCTATTTTTCTGCATCTTTCTTAGGTGTTATCTCTGTGTTTCTACCTAATCTTCAAACAGTAGCAAGATGACTGCAGCCATTTTACTCCTTTAATCTGTGTGTAAAAATATCCAAGAAAAAAGAACTCCACTCTTTCAGCATTTTTCGTAAGAACAAGGAAATTCCTTTTCTAAAGCCTACAGAAAATTTCATTGGGTCTTGACCTAAATTAGATCACCTCTTTGTTTTTGAACAAATTCTACTGGGGAGTGAGCACTGTTTGCTGATTGGCTTAGGCCTGTGTTCCTGAACCAATCACAATCAAGAGGCGTGGCCTGCCTTTAAGATCACTCAAGAACTACCCTGAAACAGCAGAATTGAAGTCTTTAGACAGAGGAAGAGAACTTTGCTACTTTACCTTCTTTTCCACTGTTTTGGTTCAAAGAACATTAAAAAAAAGACAAGTTTTTTTTCAAGAAAAATCAGAATATCTCTTTGGAAAAGTGCAGACTCCAAAATTTTGCCTTCCCAGGTCAACTTTAAAGATAATATTTTAAGTTTAAATATTAATAACTATATAACAATATTTATAATCAAAGAACTAGTGTATATATTTCTAAACAGTGCCTTTAACACATGATACTAAATGGGATTTTTCCCCAAATAAAATAGATAGCTACCTATATCCAAAGACTCATTGTAGTGAGTCTTTGTAGTGAGTATGAAGTGGGAGTCATTAATCTATAGGGAATATGAAATATGCCAAAAACTGTATTTCACATGCATTATCTAATTTTATTTGTTTGGCAGCCCTAATAATTAGGTAACATTATTATCTGTGTTTTGCACATAAGGATTACACAATATTTATACTACAGTGTTATATAATAATACATACTGTCTACTCTAATTTCAATGAATATAATGATGCATTTTTCTTGATAATTATATAATCATATTACTAATTTGTTTTAAAAATTACCTCTCTGAAGTACATATCAAAAGCAATAACTAGTTAAGAGAGATATGCTGATGTATGTGGTTATTTTCATATGAAATTTGTTTAATTAAATTTAATTGTATATTTAAGTGTTTATTATGCATAAGACATGCATAAAAATACACATACTATATCTATGAAAGAGAGACAGAGAGAGGAGGGAGGGAGAGAGAAGAGATAATATCCATAAAGCTCTTAATATAATGCCTGGCTTGTGTTCATATTAAATACCCCCATAATAATGTTAGCCATCATTAGTATTTTAATTTAATTCAATATAACAGATATTTATTAGGAACTATAATCTGTGAAACACTGTTCAAGGAAATGAATATGTATTCATAAATATAAACATTAAACACCATATATTAAACACTAGTCCCTTTAACAGAGGCTGTTCTTAATATACTCATTACAGAGGCAATTTCTCAAGCAAATTAGTCGTGTAACTTGTTTCTTGATAACAGCACCGGGAGTTAAGGCTGCCAAAATCAACAGTGTATTTCAAAGGCTTCCAGGTTCTCTGTAACAAAGGCTGAGTAAGCCATGACTCACAATCAGGAAACTTCTATTTGAGGCCTTATTATCTTTCTTCATATCTGGGGTGTGGGAAAGACTGGTAGCAGTGGGCAGCACACAGGGGAGGAGTTCCGTTCTGTTTCCAGAGCCACAAAGCAAGTGAGAAGCACATAGTGAAAGTTCTGTTGTAGTTTTTTCTTATTCAAGGGAGCCCCCAGGATGTATATACAGTGGTCTGAAATATTCAGGACAATGGAGCTGTGCTAGAATTTATAATCTATTCAAGTCTGTGGTTAAGTCAGTCACACCTCATTATCCAGAAGTAAATTAGACTGTCTTGCATCTAGTCACTTTGGAGTGTTTGCTGCTTCTATCTGTGTGTTTTATTTATTTATGGGGGTAAGGAGGGAGTGTGTTTTTAGGCTCAACTTTGAACCTGCACATAATGTAAATGAAAGAGAAGAGTTTTCCAATTGCCCAGAAAGCGTTTAAATTGTGGCTGTCATGTATTTGTTGTGTGGCCTAGGGCAATACCTTAGTATTTCTACACAATAAATTTCCTGTCTTTTAAAAGACTGATATTGTCTACCTACTGGTTTTACTATTGTAGTAAATAAATATTTTACTTAGTGTAAAAAATAAGTTACATTTCAGATGAAAAAGAGAGTCATCACAATGGGAATATAGTAGTCTCTCAAAAGAAGAAGAAGAAGGAGAAAGAAGAAAGGGGAAAGGAGAAAAAAGAAAAGGACACCTGGGTGGCTCAGACAGTTAAATGTCTGCCTTCAGTTTAGGTCACGATCCCAGGGTTCTGGGATCAAGTCCCATACCAGGCTCCTTGCTTGGTGGGGAGCCTGGTTCTCCCTCTGCTTGTGCTCTCCCTCTCTGACAAATAAATAAATAAAATCTTAAAAAAAAGAAAAAAGTAAAAAACCTATTTAGTTGGTGTTATGTTAACTGTCTATTATATTTAAAATAATCATATAATACAGTATATACCCCAAAGACACTTTTTCAGAGTGAAGAGGTCACTATTAATAATTAGCTCAGGATAGCCAGCCAAATGAAGATTATCCTGAGCAAATCTGGACGTAAGCTCATTCTAATTATAATCACGTTGCTCTGTTGACAGTGTAAAGGGAGGAGTCAGAACTCCTTATCTCTTAATGTAACTTTGCAATCATTTACATATTTTTTTGTTGTTGGCTTGAAGGGCCCAAGGTTCCTCAGACATTTCACAGTTATTTATTATTGGCTCACAAAAACAACATAGTTTGTGGTAAGTGGTATATGACCCAGTTTTCTTCTTCCCCTATTTTACCCACTTTCTCCCTCAGCTGAAGAAAACCTAGATCTACTACTTGCCCAAGTAGTCACTGAAATACTTAGGACCTCCAAGAATAGCACCTACCCCCCCACCAAACACTGAAATATCTTTAGAATTGGTGGGTTAGGAGTAGAAAGGAGACCTTTCGTAAATTTTGCTTTGGAATCCTATAATTTAAATTTGTCATGATCTGGAAAACATCACTTCCTTTTTGTCTCTATTTAATCCAAAATATACTTTGATGATATACTTGATGACATTTAAGACACTGACTAAATTTGATGGCAAGGGAATGTGGTTATACATCTTGCTTTAAGTTCCTATTTGATAGGGAAAAAATAATCTTGCTATTCACCTAAGACTTTTTAAACTGAGGATAAAAAGGAGAATTGTGACAATTTTAAAAATACTTTTACATTTTCTAAAATTTCAATTCTTAAACATAGAAGAAGACAGAGTGTGTAAAGTACATGCATGAAAAATCTGGGGGCACCCTACTGGGTGTAGCTCAGTGGGTTAAGCCTCTGCCTTTGGCTCAGGTCATGATCCCAGGGTCCTGGGATCGAGCTCTGCATGGGGCTCTCTGCTCAGCGGGGAGCCTTCTCCCCCCCTCCCCCCATCTGCCTCTCTGCCTACTTGTGATCTCTGTCAAATAAATAAAATCTTAAAAAAAAAAAGAAAAATCTGACAATGCCTATTTTTTTTTATTTTGAAGACTAATTCTGAACTATCTTAACTTAGCTATTAAATCTTGATTTTTCTAATAAACCAAGGGCAGGTAATTTGAGATCTAATTGGAAAAATTGTCTAGGCTCTACCATCCACATATTAGGAAAGAGGTATAGAAGAACTTAACGCCAGACCTTTAATGCCAGCAGGCTGAGTGCTGCTTCATGGACGCCTGGCAAAATTCCTGTTCACAAAAATGCACCTGGGAAGATCTTTTATTTTTTCATTCATTCATTCATAAGAATTTATTGTGATCCTACTAAGTACCATGTTCAAGGCCAGATTTGGAGATTCAAGCATGGTCACTGTTCATTACTATAAAATGAAACCTGGTATTAATGATAAAGGGAAGCTCCAGGCACTGTTGAAAACTGTAGCATTCTGGGGAACAGAGAAAAGTCTCTAAGTATGTGATTTGTTATGCTGAAGAGGGTAAGTACGAATACTCATTTTATAATGGAAATGATGTCCAATGCAGGAGGGACAATCTGTGAGAGCTGGGAAGAGAGAGCTTGGTGTAAGGATCTAATAATAGACGATTATGTCTAGAATAAAGATACTCAGACAATATGCTAGAGAGATGAGGGGAGGCCGAAATTTGGAGACTTTGTATATTATATTAGGAATTCAAACTTTATCTAATAGATAGTTGGGAAGCCATTGAGTGGTTTTATGCAGAAGGCTAACATGATCAGATATATATTTTATATAGGTAATTCAAGCTTCAAGAGACCGATTCAAAAATTATACAATGGTCAAGATAAAAATTAATAGCAATTTCTACAAAGATGTTTTCAGTGGAAATGGAGAAATCTAGGAAGGAGTATTAACAGGATTTGATGATTAACTGGGCATGGGCAGTGAAGTAAAAGATGCCTAGGTTTTGGCTTAGAAATCTGACTGGATAGTGATGCCCTTTAAATGTGTGTATAGAGAATATTTGAGGAGAAGAAGTGGCTTTGCAGAGTGGTGATAGTGCATTCATTCCATTTTGGACAAGGTGAACTTGAAATATCCTTGATATATTCAAGCAGAGATATCAAATACAAAGTTGATTGTGTAAGTCAGGAGCTCAGAAAGCATTTTAAACCATATTTAGAGATTTGGGGTTCATTAGCATACAAATGGCCTTTGAAGCTCTGAGAGTAGATGAGACACCCTGGAGAAAGTGCGCAGAATGAAACAAGAGGAGGCTCAAAAAGAGACTCCTTTCATTACAACAACTTGTAAAAGAGGAGTAGGGCTGCTCTTGTATTTCTCTGGCAAGAAAACGAGGCTTCAAAAGGCTTGAGGCAGCATATGACCCACGAGTGATGATAAGATAAAGTGCCTCATACTATGTTCTGGGTCAGATTGTCAGTCCATATCTAAATATAGTTTTAAAGCCATATTCCAACTCAAGAAAACATCTTCTGAGCTCCTCTGGATGTGAAGAAGACTTACAGCCTGACTATCTCACTAATGTTATTACAGTTTCTTTGCTTTTCCTTCCCTTCTTTGGTAATGCTCTATCCAGGACATGCTTCCCTGGTAACATGCCAGGCATGAGCAGCTTGAAGACGGCCCTCATTTTATCCTTAGATAATATTCCCACTCATATTATAGAAAAGGGAAGTTTTATGATAAGGGTAGTTGGAAAACAAAGTATCTGCTTACTCTAGTCATGAACTATAATTAGAAAGGCCCAAAATACCATAAGTAGTAATGTAACACTCATTTTTCCCAAGAATCTCATAAAACTTAATTAAGGAATGTAAGGTCCCAATAAAAAATTGTAAAATGTACACTTACAATGAAATAGATGCTCTTATTTTCCTCGCAGTGTTTCTAGTCTGCATCACATTTACACGTGCTGTTTCTTCAGGATAAGAGGTAAATCTTAGAATCATAGCATATTAGATTTGCAAGGAACACCGAGAGAGCCTTTCACTCAGCCCTCTCTGCCCTGGCCCTGTGCCCACTTACAGATGAGGAAGCTGAGCTGCAGGGATGATGGCACCTACAACCTACATTTACATGTTGTTATGTATTTGAATAGTAATGTTGGCATTCAAGAGAATACTAGTGATGAGACTAGTGAAGATCCCAGCCTCTTGGAATCAGTTGTCTGGGTCTGACAATCATACAAGCCTTGGGAACATGACTTAGCCTCTTGGATCTTTTGTTTCTGCATCTGTGAAATCAGTTTTTATAGTATCTACTCACAGGTATTGGTAGACAATTCTCCATAGGTTTCTTGTGATTCTGCCTATCTTTTAAGCAGACATACTGAGTACCTTTGTTCTGGACTACTGTTTCAAAAATGTTTATACAGACGACAGCCTTGAAGGTTATAGTGTCCGGCTCAGGACAAAGAGCAAGTCTGCTTACAATCCAGCAAAATAAAGATGTCTCCCTCAGCAGATATGTTTACTTCCCACCATAAAAGATTTGGGTTCCCTTATTTCAGGATTCTTCTCCTCCACCATGACCCTCTAATGTGTGTAGGCATTGCTTGGACCTCAGAGAACTGAAGCAAATGCTGATATTCTGGCTATTAATATTTATGTGGGCAATAAAGACCTTCATCTGTGACTCAGGAGTCTCGCGTCCAACAGCCATGTAATTGTGGCAGGCTGACATATTAATGTCCAAGTAGAGTAAAATCTCTGGCCCTTCACAGTTCTTGACAACAGATTTCTGTAAGAACTAAGTAAAGCAAATAAACATAAAGAGCCTAGAAGTGTATCTGGCACATAAAGACTAAAGACTGAATAAAGTTTGGTTGTTAATATCAATATATAATTATATATGCCAAATGCACATGATTTATTCATGAGCAAAGCCAAGGCTACAATCCAGAACTGTAAAAATTCAGACTAGGGGCACCTGGGTGGCTCACCTGGTTAAGTGTCTGATCCTTGATCTCAGCTCAAGTCTTGATCTCAGGGTTATGAGTTTAAGCCCCAAGTTGAGCTCCACACTGGGCATGGAGCCTATGTAAAAAACAAAAACAAATACAACTCAGTCTAATGTTCTTTTATCTCTTCATTCTACCAACCCCTTCTCCCCCAACATTATATTTTATGCATATTTAGCTTTTAATTAATGTTGAAAATAATGTCATTTAAGAGGAAGAATTAAGAATTTTATACAACTTATTTGGTGAACATGTTAAAATTAGTATGAAAGAAACAATAGATCTGGTGATCAAAGACATCAGAGCATTAGAGTATTATGTTAAGAGAAAAGTGGCCAAAATCATGGTAACCTCTGAGACATATAAAAAAAACTAATTTTCCCAGAAATACACTATAAGCAAAATATTATAAAGCTTGAAAATTCCTTAATGAAAATCAATATTTTAATATAAAAATCCACTACTGAGTTTTGTTAACGCTCAAATTTCTTTCTTTTTTTTTTTTTTTTGATGATCTTGAGAGGTCTGATTCTTTTTTTTGTTAATTATTTTTATTAACATATAATGTATTATTTGCTCCAGGGGTACTGGTCTGTGAATCGTCAGGCTTACACATTTCACAGCACTCACCATAGCACATACCCTCCCCAATGTCCATACCCAAGGCTCAAATTTCTAAAATGTATATGTCACAGACAGAAACTCTGAAAGTAATGGCTCCCTAGTACTAAGAACTGGATTTTGAAATTTTCCCTAAGACATTTTCTGTAAGTCATGGCTTAAGATTAGGTACCCATATTACCACTGGAATAAAAATGATATCAATCAAATACTTGCTTTATAGTTGATCCCTACTTAGTACTTTGCTTGTTTTCTTTTATTGAATCCTTACAACAATCCTACGGGATAGAAACTATTAGTAACTTAATTTACTGATGAGAAAATTATGCATAGAAAAGTAATTTACTCAAGTTTATGCAGCTAGTAAGATCTAATGGACCATAGTGAACTAAAGTCTGATGACTAGTGATCCTGTATTATGAAATCCTAATTAGACTGCTATAAATCTTTAGTTGAATTTACCAAGGAAACACATATGGTGAGATCAAATGTTAAAATTAAGAAACTTGATTTTTCACAAAGCCATAAAGAATTCTATAGGCCAATAATTGCAAATCACAAATCAGTCCTACCAGTTCCATAAGCTATTCACAAACAGCCTGGATTTGAACTCTATTCTCTTGGATGGAATGTAAAAAAGAAATTTTTTTTAAGATTTTATTTATTTATTTATTTGACAGATAGAGATCACAAGTAGGGAGAGAGGCAGGCAGAGAGAGGGAGAGAGGTAGGCAGAGAGAGAGGAGGAAGCAGGCTCCCTGCCAAGCAGAGAGCCCGATGCGGGACTCGATCCCAGGACCCTGAGATCATGACCTGAGCTGAAGGCAACAGCTTAAACCACTGAGCCACCCAGGCGCCCCAAGATTTTATTTATTTATTTGACAGAGAGAGAGATCACAAGTAGGCAGAGGCAGGCAGAGAGAGGAGGGGAAGCAGGCTCCCCGCTGAGCAGAGAGCCTGATGTGGAACTTGATCCCAGGACCCTGAGATCATGACCTGAGCCAAAGGCAGAGGCTTAACCCTCTGAGCCACCCAGGCACCCCAGAATGTAAAAATTTTTAAGAAATACACTTATCTAATTCAATATTAAAAGAAAAAAAATTTTAAAGATCAGTCTTCTTCCAGAGATCCTTAAAGATTTTGCTTTCACCGAAAATACAAATATTACAAAATGATGATCAACTTTTACAATTTATTTCCCTCATTCTAACTTGCTCTGCTTTGCTACTCACACACTTGACATCATTTTCGATCATGAAGTTAAGATCAATTCATAGTCTGACTGATGTTTGAGGTACAATATTTCCAAAAAATTCAAGTTTTCGCCATTATTGTCAAGTCATTTCTAGTTATTTCTTTTTGATTTGCTTAGTTCATCAGCTCTTTAAAAACACTGGGGCCCTTTTCCCTTATGTCTCCTATGCTATTTCCAGAGTTCTGTTTTCTATCTGTAAGTCTGTCAAACATAGTAGCTCCATTTTTTAAAACAACATTTCACCTGGTCTTTTTCTTTTCTACAGTATATTTTGTACTTTTGAAGATCAGCATGGCCTTTCTCATTTGTGATCAACATTTGCCATAACAGCTTCCTCTGAAGCCAAAAGGAAATAACTACAAGAAGTAATGTGCTGAATGATCAGGATGTGGGGACTAACCCTATCCTGATGCCCAGTTGGAGTACTTGGCCATCTACGTTATGTAATTTTAGGGGTTTCAAAACTCCACATGTCTCCAGATTTTTGAATACTGATTTGCCATGATCCTTGCTCATCATCAGTTTAAAGAGGCAGAGTCTTATCTTTAGTTGTCTCCTGATAAAAACCAAAAACAAAAAACATAATCACAAAGAATTACTGTTGGAAAAACTACATATCAACCTAGAGTCTGAGGACAGGGTATTTCACCGTGTAGCAAGGAAACAGGAAGAAGGAAAGAACATCGCAGGGATGAGATCTCTACAGTGGCAGAACACAGGAGGACATCATGCGGGAGAGGTTGGAGTTCTGTAGGATTTGGGAAGCTTGGAAGACATTATTTGTTTTCCTGTGTATCCAACAATGTGGCAAGCACTCTGAGGATGATAAAATGATAAGACATAGGCTCTGCCTTTAAAGCACTTCCCATCTAGTTGTGGAGATCAAGTCCACACAACCCAGGTAGAACACTGTAAGTAATTACAATGTTGTATGGGCAAGACTATTAAGAGTTCAAAAACACTGAATACATTAGCATTACTAACAGCATGCTCTAAACATGATAATTAAAGAGAAAAGAGAGAATGGTCAAAGAAGATAGCAGTGGGATGGCAGCACACTCCACTGATACAGGGGTTGCGTGTAAGCAGTTACCAAAAGTTTAGGTCAAAATATTTTTCAGCACACATGGCTTTAAGATGGGGGCATCTTAGAATGGGAGACTTGGAGTCTGTGTGAGGCCATGCCTCACCCAAAACTCTGGAATTCAGTATTTACTTATGTAAAAAAAGAAACAACAAATCCAAATGGAATTTGCTTGTTACTCCCCTAATTCATGATGTTTGGCTCCATTGAGTTATAGAAAGTATAACCTACAAGCATCTGTTAAGTGCCACTGTTGGCATGGTACTGGGGACTGAATTAATAGAACCCTATAAATCCTGTTCTTGCCCCATAAATCATTATAATATTGTAACCTAAGGAAATATTCATAGTAGAAATATCATTAGCACATTCTTTGTAAAATGACGGAAAAGACCTGTCCTATGCTGAAACACCTGTGTTTTCAGTGACTTTTTCTTTGTTCCTCACCCTTTTCTCTAACTTCCTGAAGTTAGAGAAATCTTGGCAGAAAGTTTAGTGAGCCAAATCTAAGAGGTGGTAAAACGATGGCATTTAAGGATGTAGGAAATCTTGAGTTTGGCTTTTTGGAATCCTGAAGAGACACTGATTTAAGGAGTAAAGACCAACTCTATTCTTCATAACATTTCACAGATAACTGCCAATGGCATTTATGTTACAACAGACCTGAGTTTTCAATGAGAAATAACTCAATTCATTAGAAGCAATGTTTCAAAAGAATAAGAACTAAAGGATTAGAGAACTTAGACCCATTCCCAATACACCAGACAGCTTTATTTTTCTTTTGGAGAAGTCATTACCAACATTGTCATTAGAAGAATCTACTCTTACTTAATTAAAAACAAAATTAGCCTGAAAAAATGGAGTGAGAATTACAAGAACCAAACTCAGCTTTTCTCAATTTTGGCTTTTATTTTGCTGTTTGATGTAGAATTTTGGAAGATATCTAGATTCAGTGCAGTGAAGAATCATCGGGTATAATGAAGTCTATAAGAACAGACGTGACTTGGAAATAAATTACTGCCTCCCGGGGAGTCATCTACAATTTTGACTTTGGAGGTAAATGAGGCATAATGCTATTGCTTATTCTATTTGCTGTCTGGGTTTTTTCCTTAGTGAAAACATCTTGAATAAGATTTTTATTATAAATGCTTTGGTATTATTAACATAATTTTCTGGGACTTGGACTTTCTTTTAAAACAAATATCCTTGTACCAGTTCTTACTTTGAATATGTATTCATTTAATGTTTAGTTGAGAATTTGAGATCTTATTCATTACTGTTCTTCATGATACTTTGAAGAAAACATTGTTGTATAAATCCGTAAAAGGTATCAGCGTAGTTAATAGCTTGGGTACTTTATGAATACCTATATTTTGTGAAAATGTAAGCCTGCTTTAAATGAATTTTTCCCATTTTTTTCTTAGGTAGATATTTCTGTATTTCAAAGTATAAGACTACAGAAATCAGAGCACTGTATCAAGGGAGAAGGATATCTAAATGTTAAAGTATAGGGAGAGATTCAGTAGATGTTTCCTCTAGACATAAAGAGATGATGTGCTAGACTGTTCCTGGAATATGAGTAGAGCTTTGATGTATTGTTTTTGGTTGACTGATATACCAAGGACATGGTTGCCCTTCACAGTCAGAAGTGAACATAGGATGTGAAAAGTAAAATCTGAAAGAGCACTTGTGCTAGAGTATTCACTATTCTTCTCGGCACCACTCCCCGCTCAGCCTGTTCTATAACTGCCTGTGGTATGGTGAAGCATCAGGAGGAGGAAGTAATGAGACATCGGAACATGGAAAAAAAAGAAAGATGAGATCTGAAAAGGGGGTAGGTTCAGAGTTAGAAGCAAAAGTGCACTTTATCAGGTAACTACTTGGGTAAAGTGGTATAATCCATGGGACACCCCCCAGTCCCCCCAAAAAAGATATCACAAAAGTAGAACTGGAATCTAGGGCTATGGATCTAAATTGTACACACCAATGGCTTCTCCAATATCAGCTCTGTGTTCCCAGTTTATGGATTGGAAGAGGGTCCTGAGGGCATCCAGACATTACTCATGGTGGGGTGGCTAGAAGTCTGAGGATGTGAAGCAGTGACTGTCTCCTGATACTGTGTAGCTCTACACTCTCCTCACTCTGGGTTTTTTTGTTTTTTTTGGGGGGGGGGTTTGTTGTTGTTGTTTGTTTTTTTATGATTATTGAAAAAGTTGAGGGGGCCACTTCTTTGGTAAGGTTAGCTATTCTGGGATAACTGGGGATTGATAATTATTATTATAAACTATCAATAAACCCAATAAAGAATTTCTTGGGCAGAGCTTTCGGAAAACCAGCTTCTAATGCCAGCCTCATAATTAATGGGATATGTGAAATATTGGATAACAGCCTGTGTACATCTCAGCAGACTCTTTTAATAAATCAATCTCTACTGATGCCCTGCTGTTAAGATTAAATGACACCAAATATATGCAACACTTGGAGAAAAATGAGGCACAAGATTTGTATTTGAACTGTAGAATTTATTTTATGCTTAGTATGGAAAAACCCTCAGCCAAGGTAGCTGTGTGTAAATTCTGAAGCTTATACTATGAGAAAAGTACATCTTAAGCATCTGTGCCTGTATTCATTTGCGGGAGATGCTGGAGTGACGAGAAGTATGGGATATGGGAAAGCGACCCAGTGAAATGACAGTGAAGACCAAGGATTCTTCTTATGTGAGTCTCTTAAACATTACCTTGGATTGTACTTCTGTTTTCTACATTAAAATAAAATGAATCTTCCTTCCTTATGATATAATTAATTATATAAATGTCTCTTCTCCCTTATTTGCTTATAAAATCCTTGAGGAAGTCATGTCTCATATTTTCTACCTATATGAGACACAGTACAGAGCTTTGCACACACAGATATTGAAAAAACATCTGGTGAATGAATACTATCTGTTGATTTTCCAGCTGTGTATATAGTGATGAAGCTCACTCACATGTTATTAATGATAGCTGTGGCAGCAGATAATAGAAAAAGTTTGATAGGTGGTTCCAAGGGGCATGGCTTCCTTTTCCAAAGAACTGCTTTGAAAGGCAAACATTTTAATAACTGCCTAAAAATTCATCACTTATATCTGGCCATTGGCCAAGTTTCTGTGATTTTTGTCTAATCATTCACAAAGTATATGTTCCTCAAAAACAGAGCCTGAGTTTCATCATCTGCAGGACACAGAATGCCAGTTTTAAAAAGTGTTTTTGAAATAGAGTTTTCTATGTAATTATAGATGTAAAACTGTATCTCCTAGCCCAAAGAGAATTGTTGAAAGAAAAAGGAGGTGCTTTGTTTGTCAAGAATGTCAGGGTCATTATTTTTATGGGATGCTTTTGAGAAACACTAATCTGTGGAAGAAAAGCATCCCAGAAGGCAAATTTGACAGTTGAAATTCTTGTGCCCAAACTGTTCCAAGGATCATAATTAATTGAAACATAACGAAAAGCTGAATACAGCTTTGTTTTGCTTCTTTACAGAGCCAGTGAAGTGATTCTAAATTAAATTTTCAAGATCTAAGAGATGAAAATATATTCTGTTTTAGACAGAAAAACACAGGGTGATTGAGAGATGGTGAAATGCTGATAGACATCCCGACAACATTCTAGTGTGGTTTCAACTGGTTCTAGACTCTCAGAATAAGCAAAAGCCCTTCCCACACTGATAAACACACACTTGTATATAGCATTCCATTTTTGAAGCAGACTTAAATAGCATGTGAGTTTATTATTGTCTGGAAAGTGATGCCAATGAAAAACTGCCAATTTGGCCCTTTTAAAGAAATCAAAACCTAATCTTGTCTCAAAGTCAATAATTTTTGGTAAGTTTAACAACTAATTTTAACAACTAAAACCAATTTGTGGGCAAACTTTATGAAACGGAATCTGTCATTTATACAGCAGAGGAGTTTCAAGAACACAAATGCAGTTTTAGTTAAAATCAGGGGAAAACTGTAAGCTTCAGGATTACTGTAAGCTAGATTGCTTTACACTACAATTATAATTTATTTCTGAGGGTTGGGGGAGGGAACATTTTGAGTTGTAATCTCTTTTTATTATTGGCCCATGCCTCATACCCCATTGCTGCTAATAAAAAAGATACAGCATTTTTTTCTTGGGACATTTAACTTTGGAGAGAAATTGAAACTGAGCTATCTTATGTAGATCAAGATGGAGGTAGGGAGAAAGTTAGTAGTAGTAGTAAAAATATTGTTGGTAGGAAACATATAGGGTTAATGAGCCTGAATCTGAGAAATAACCCTGAGCTAATAGGTCTTGCTAAAGTTATGGAACTATTTCTAATGGTGGAGGTAAGGAGGGCCTGACACGTTAGGGGATGAGCCCTGTGCAGGAGAATGTCATGGTCTCACTCACAGAGCTTCTGTACAAGAGGATTTCATAACTCAGAGTCTATTTTGTTGAGGAAAATTAACACTAATACACATCTAGCAAAATAAAGGTGCTGCAAATTGTTTGTTCAGTGAATGAGTAAGTGAATGAACACAGACCGTTCCTTCTCCTACAGGAGTTCAGTTCCTTCTACAGGACAGTTTTATATAGTTAATCCAGGTGTACAATATAATTTATTTGTATATTTTGACTTTTCACCATGCTATCTCATATAGTCTGGGAATTTGTCCAGTATGGATGACATTGTAAAAGGAAACTATTTCAAGTTTTAAATAACTTATTTAAAAATAGGATTTTACAAATATTAATAATTATAATTGCCATTCAAATATTAAGTTTTATATACACTGCTAAGCCTTGTGTATGGATTATCTTTTTTTGTACACACAAAGAACAAACCAAGTCAGTATTAGCATCCCCATTTTATACAGGAAAGAGAGGCTCAGATTGGTAAGTCATATGCTCAAATTGCACAACTAGTCAAGAGCAGAGCCACGAATCACACTCAGGGAGTCTGATTCCAGGGCACACATTCTTAACCTCTAAATTGCCTTATAAACACAATCAATGAATATTTTAAACTTTTTAAAAAGCAAAACATGAATGGAGATCCCCTGTGACTAAATACACGCATACATTGAAATGTAATTTTCTGGGCATGTGGACATACACACAGCCAAACCTGCCCCCCTTTATGAATCCCATGTTTACTCACAAAAACATCACACTTAAAAACCAGAAAAAAATACAGTCTCTTGTAGAGAAATGGGAAGAAATATGAAAAGTGCCATGAATGGATTTCTAAAGGGCTTACCACAGAAATAAACAAGTTAAGAGGGAAAAAATGTTCATAGTTTATGGCTCACTTGTGAATAAAATTTACTTGGTTAAAAAAAAAAAGCAAGAGAGAGAAAAGTTTTGGCACTGAATATTTTAGAGTAGGTATATGTTCTATAACAAGTAGTTTGTTTGGAGTTTACCAAAACTTCAAACATAACATCTATCTTTAAATATTAGCAAAATGAAATTATAAAAGATTTATTATCCCCCTTGATTTTTTTTTGTCTTCATCCCTTATCCCCCGCCCCTGTCTCCTTCCTCCCCTTAATCCCTCAAATTATTTACTTAGTACATTTTTATATGCCAGTATAAAAATCACTGTCCTCAAGGAGTTTATTTCCTAGTGGGGGGAACAGATGATAAAAATAAGCCAGAAAAGGAAAATAACATAGTATGCTAGGAAGTGATAAATGCTATGGGGGAAAAAAAAACAGGGTAGGATTGGTGCTACAGGAATGACAGAGGCAGGCTACAGTTTAGAATAGGATGATTAAGAGAGTTCTCATTGAGAAGAACATACTTAAGCAAAGAACTGAAGGAAGTGAAGGAGTTAACCATGTGGTTTTTGGAGGGAAGACTGTTCTAGACAGAGCACAACGAGTGCATAAGCCCAAGACAGAAGTGTGTCTGATATGCTTGAGATAAGCAAGGAAGTTCTGTGGCTGAATGGAGTTAAGTAAGGTTGGCTTTGGGGGGGTGGGGTAGGAGAACAAATAATGAGGTCAGAGAGGTAAAGGGGCCAAAACATATAAAGTCAAGTTAGCTTCGTATAGTCTTTCATGTTTACACTGAGAAAAATGAATAGCTAGTGTAGGATTAGGAGTGACATGATCTGACATGGGATTTAAATCAGCAGCTTCGGGGCGCCTGGGTGGCTCAGTGGGTTAAGCCTCTGCCTTCGGCTCAGGTCATGATCTCAGGGTCCTGGGCTCGAGCCCCACATCGAGCCCTGCATTGGGCTCTCTGCTCGGAAGGGAATCTTCTTCTCTCTCTCTGTCTGCCTCTCTGCCTACTTGTAATCTCTATCAAATAAATAAAATCTTAAAAAAAATAATAATAAATCTTTTATAAATCAGCAGCTTTGGCTGCTGCATTGGGAATCGACTATAGTGGGCAAGTGCAGAAGTAAGGAAATCAGTTAGGTGCTTTGCAATAATCCGAGTGAAGAAGAGTGATAGATCATAAGTAGAACTGAGAAGGATTTAAATTCTGATTGCATTTTTACTATAAGCATCTAATGATACAAGTATTTCTCTCTAAGCACCGCTTCAGCGCTATCCCACAAATTGATGCACAAATGGGTCTCATTTTCATTCAGTACAAAATATTTTCTCACCTCTCTTCTGATTTCCTCTTTTGACCCATAGGTTATTTAGAAGTAACCAGTTTTATTCTCAAATATTTGGGGACTTCATATACATCTTTCTGTTGCTGATTTCTAGATTAACTATTAAAATCTGAAGCACTTTTATATTATTTTAATTCACTTAAGTAAATTAATGTATTAAGGATTGTTGTATGACATAGAAGATGGTCTATATTAATGAATGTTCCATTTGAACCTGGAAAAAATGTGCATTCGGCAGTTGAGTGGAGTGTTCTTTTTTTTTTTTTTAATATTTTATTTATTTGACAGAGAGAAATCACAACTAGGCAGAGAGGCAGGCAGAGAGAGAGGAGGAAGCAGGCTCCCTGCGGAGCAGAGAGCCTGATGTGGGGCTCGATCCCAGGACCCTGGGATCATGACCCGAGCCGAAGGCAGAGGCTTTAACCCACTGAGCCACCCAGGTGCCCCGAGTGGAGTGTTCTATAAATATTAATTAGCTCAACTTTTCAATAATGTTCAAGTGTTTTATATCCTTACGAATTTTCTATTTGTCTTATCAATGACTGAGGGGAGTACTGACATCTCCAAGCATAACTGTGAATTTCTCTTTTCTTACCATCATTTTTTTTTTGTTCTATGTATTTTGAGATTCTGTTGTTAGATGCATACACATGTAGGATTATAATGTTTTCTTGGAGAACTGACCTCTTTAACATTATATAATGTCCCTCTTTGTCCCTGGTAATATTCCTTAAAGTCTACTTTCTCCATTATAATATAGCTACTCTAGATTTCTTGTTGTTGTTATTATGTGTTTTCATGGTATGTCTTTTTCCATTTCTACTTTTAACTTATGTCCTACATTTAAAATGGCTTTCTTGTAGAAGCATAAAGTTTCGTCTTGTTTTCTTATCTAGTTTGGCAATCTGAGACTTTAGTGTGTTTATTCTATTTATATTTAATGATATTAGTCTGTGGTTAGGTCAAACTCTATCATCTTGCTAACTGTTCTCTAATGTTCTATCTGTCCTTTGTTTCTTTTGTCCTCTTTTCCCCCTACTTTGAATCATGGAGTGTTTTTGTTTTTTTTTTTTTAATTTTAGTTTACCTCTACTATAGGAGTATATGTCTTTTTATACAATTTTTAATGGTTGCTGTAGGTTTTTAAGTATGCAGTGTAATCAGTCAGGATCTACCTTAAAATAATGTATCACTTTATATGTAGTATAAAGACCTTAAAATACTATATACACAATTCCTCTCTTCCATCTGCTGTTGTCATACATTTTATATTTACATTTGTGATAAATGTATAATACATTACTATTTTTGCCTTAGACAGTTATCTTTTGAAGCAATTAAAATAAGAGAAATTAATTTGATGTTACCTTGCTTGATTCCAGTTCTAATGTTCATTTCTTGATATATATCCAAGTTTACGGTTGGCCTCATATTCCTTTTGTCTGAAGAACTTTCTAAATTCTGAAGATATTTTAAATGTAGAGCCAGTGAAATTTCCAGATGTATTTGATGTAGCTTTTGAGAGAAAGCAAAGTCAAAGATTACCCCTATAATTTATAATAGAACTGCTGATAAATCACAATGAACAGCAAATAATTAAATAGAAAAGAATACATTTAGGAAGGAGAGATACTAGTGTAAGAAAAAAAATCAACCCTAAAAGAAAAATATGACTTGCTACATCAAATGTATTTTGAGTTTTGGAGGGGGGGGTGTTTGTTTTGTTTGCTTTTAAATATTTTATTTATTTACGTGAGAGAGAGTGTGTACAAGCTGGGGGAGGGGCAGAGAGACAAGCAGACTTCCCACTGAGCAGGGAGCCTGACACAGGCCCATCCCAGGATCCTGAGATCATGATCTGAGCTGAAGACAGCTGCTTAACCAACTGAGCCACCCAGGCACCCCCCAAATGTATTTTGTAATTACTTATTTGCCATGGATTTTTCTGCCCATCAAAGTCCTGATTCTGAAGACCTGTACAAGTCCCCAGGTTGGCAGAGGGGGCAAAGATCCTATGTCTACATGTGCCTACCTCTTCCCATTAACCTGGATGCAAAACTCAGCCCTTCACTGGTTTCAACAAGAAGTCTTTCCCTTGCTTTCACTCTCATGTTCATCAGGTTTCCTCTTTTTATTTATTTTTTTTTTTACTCCTTCACTTTTGTTCTCTTCTTATGAAATTGCTCCCTGTGAATTCTGAATTCTTAGTTTATGTGGAGTTTAACTATCTTCTACAGTCAGCATCATATAAACAAAATCCCTTAAGGAGGTTATCAGAATAAAGAAGGTCTCAGGATCTCCCTTTCCTAGCAACTTAGGTTTATGAATTTACCCCACTCTTGCAGGTAAAGTTCCTCCAGGATTTGCATACAAGACATTTACGGGGATTGCTCTTAGCATCAATATCTGTGAAGGAGCAAGGGAGATGAGACCAGGCAGAGGGAGAAGTTAAAAAGAGATAGAGTTGAAACAGTATCTACAGTCAATGCCACAGTGATCTCTCAATGATCACTGAGATGATCCTACAAAGATGTCCCACATTGGGGAACACAGCCCACAATAATCAATCATTGGATATAGCTGCAACCAGGGACATGTGCATAGACTTGGGCAAGGCAGCTTGAGGTCAAGTCCCAGAGTTGCATGCAACTGTAAGTCATTAGCAAATACTACCAGCATCTGAGATCATGAAGACTTGACTTTGCAGGGGAATCTGGGAAGTGTCCAAGTGCATTCACTATAATCCATTCCTGTACGACTCAGTTCCACTTGCTTCATATAGTAGATTGCCTCCACAAGAGAATGACTCCAGGACTGTAACTAGTAGCTCTTCCTAGGAAAGCTTTATGAGGCATTTAGTAGGACAAGTTACAGTGTCCCCTGCAGCTCTTCCCCAGGATGCATCTGATATGTAGAGTCTCCCTCATCTATTAACTCAACTACTAAATTCTGCTCACCTTCGACTATCATATCAGCTGGTCTTCCTCACTTAGTTGGCGGGATGATCCAGGCTCCCCTCAGAGAGGAGAAGATCTGGGCCCCTATTTGCTGTTACTTTCTCAGGATGTGGCTTTCGCTCATGTCTATTTACCATAAACATTGGTCTGGAGAATGCCAAGAGCCCCCTTCCACTTTCCCCAGCAGATCACCTGGGTAACAAATGTATTTTTGTCTACTCCTATTTTTTTTTTGTTTGTTTGTTTGTCAGAGAGAGAGAGAGAGAGAGAGAGAGAGAGCACAGGCAGGCAGAGTGGCAGCAGAGGCAGAGGGAGAAGCAGGCTCCCTGCCGAGCAAGGAGCCTGATATGGGACTCCATCCCAGGATGCTGGGATCATGACCTGAGCTGAAGGCAGCCGCTTAACCAACTGAGCCACCCAGGCATCCCAGTCTACTCCTATTATTAACAGCAGCCCTACCTTCTCCTGATGATCAGGGGCAATTGCTCCTGCCAGGGTGTGGATTTTTTTTTTTTTCCTATTGGATTCCTGGCACAAAGAACCTAAAGTAACCATGGGGCAGTCCTAGCTAAAGCTTAGTGGAGCTCCTGTAGAAGCATCCCTTCTCTGAGAATCACAACCATTAGAACCACAGAACCTAGAGTTGTGGGGATAGGAAGTATAGATTTCCCAAGTGGGTCACTGGGAGTGATAAGCAGAGTCTCTCATTCTTGCAACCCTTACTTGCCAGATGCATGTAGTCTTCCCTCTAGGGAACACAACATTATATAATGGTTGATGATTTAAGGAGTGCTCTTCATCCTGGAGAATGAAGATATGTACCATATCCTCGTAGAGTATAACTTCCAAGTTGCCACCTTAGGTGTACCTTCAAAAAGCCATTCCATCAGACTAGCAGAATCCAGTGATAGGATATATGATAGGACCAGTGGACCTCATTGTCAGGTGCCTATGATCACATCTCATTCGCTGAAAAGTGTTTTGCTTGGTCCAGTGCAATTTATGTAGGATCACATGTTGGCAGATTAAACATTCTGTTTGCCCTTGAATAATGGTGCTGCCAATGAGCCTAGTGGGCAGGAAAGAGAACTCTACTCGAAATAAATTTCTGCGTTCCAAGATGGAATGGACACAATGTAATCAACTTTGGCTGGTTGGTCCCCTCACGGGGTGGTGCCTTATTAGAAGATCAGCACTAGTGTTACTGCTATCAGTTTAGATAATTGGCAGCAGTACTCGGTCCACCTGGTGACTGATAACCATGTTTTTGGGCTCATATAGACTACATCCTTGCCTCCATAGCTTCTTCTGTATAAGCCCTTTGTACAATATTGGGGTGGATTTTGACACACACTGGCTATTGTCATCTAAGTTACTCTATAAGATTGTTTGGGGCCCCTTCACTAGCAGACTCTCTCTGGTCCACTGATTATGTGAACCAAAGTTTTTCACACGTCACACCCCATGTTAACATGCCAGTTCACAGGTTTCTTCTCCAGGCTTCTCTGTCTCATTTTTCTAACTTTTCTCCTTTCAAGTCCCTAGCCAACAAATCCAAACATGTCTCTGCTAGTGAATCTATATATAATCTTATAGCAACATATTTGTCCTTCAACCCAAAATAGATGACAGTGGACACCACCCAAACTCTGCCAATGGGGAAGACCGCCCCTGCTGCTGTCTTTCCAGGCCACACCTGAGTGAGGCTGTTGTGCCTGAATCCAAAGGCTCTATCAGTTGTCTACTCTTGTGTATCACCTTTCCCCAAAGCTAGGTGGTTTAAAGCACCATATTGTTTCTTAAAGAGAGATGACAAACATGGCCAAGGATGAAGACAAATAGAAGGGAATGAAAGTGAAATTCATAAAACGAGGATATGAAGAATAGGGACTGTGATATCGCTATCAACAAACAATGAAAGGATGTGAGACAGAGACTGTGAGATAGACAATGATGTTATAAATAAATATAGGAGATAAACTAGAAAAAATATTTATGCTTCATACTAAACAAAGCCATAATTCCTTACCTTTGTCTTCATGCCTCTGCCAACTTCGGATTCTCTTTGTCGATTAAGCATTCTTTGAACCGCTGTACTCTGAAGGCCCTATCAGAAACCACTGTGAGAAAATGGTCTCCCATTTACTGCCTTCATGTTAGTACTTCAACCTGGAATTTTCCTCCCACTCCGTCACACCTCAGCCCTCCATGAGACACTTAATTACTTTTTATGATCCAACTCAAATTCTTTTTGGACATTAGTGGAGACGTAAACAAACAAACAAATGGAGCGTCAGTGAAGAAACTCCTGTCAAGAATAGATCTTCCCCTCCCCCAGCACACTGAATTCCTTAAGAGCAGTGCCTTTTCTATCTATCACCATACTGCTACACAAAACACAGAGTGGGCGCTGACACTCAGATGAATGAATGCCTTAGCACCTTATACTCAGGCCATGCAGCCTTGTATTATATTTTGTAGTCATTTATCATTTCTATACATTAAAATCTCCCTGAAGGCAGAGACCAGATCATAATTTCAATTTTTACAGAATCTAGCAAAGTGTTGTAACATCAAACTAGGACTCAAATATTCAAATTAATTTGTTAAGGGAATTAGTACTAATCCAAGACCCATGAGAAGAGGAGCTGACCTGTGATGTAATTACAAGAACAGCCCCACAGCCTCAGTGAATCTCATGAGGATCTCTGAAGGTGGAATGGCTCTTTAGATATGTCCTGAATCAAGGCCAGGGGGACAAGCCCTTGCATCCTGCATTGCCCAGACGTTGATTTGTGCTGTGTCACAGGAAGAAGGCCTAACCTTGGGTGAGGCAGCTTCCTTGAGCCAAGGACAATGCCTAAAGGAGGATGCAGCTGTGAGCCATCAGCATCCAGATTCCAGCCAACAAGGGCATCTAGGTAGTGCCTGGCAGCACCATATAGGGCATCCCTGAGAAGGAAAAGGCAGTCTCTTACTCACCTTCCATAAAAACCTTCGTAAGGTATGGGAAAGCAAACAAGACTGAATTTACTTGTAGCATCCAAGCCTCCAACTCCTCCTTTGAGTTCAAACAACTTCTATTTCTCTTTGAGGACTTGAACTGGCACATAAGGCATTTATTTCTGGCTCTGCCCTGTCACTGGGATACTGGGAAAGTTTCTCACACTCACCTCCACAATGCTACTCACCCATGACAGTATTGCCACCGGCCCAGCCTAATCGAGCTGGGTCTCCCTGCATCAGCAGACATCTCTGTGGCATGTGGCTTTCTGGGGGTTATACAGTTGTCCCTAGCTAGAAGATGGTAGCATTATAAAATATGGGCCTAAAAAATATAAAATTCTCACCAGTGTCTTCTATCATCTTTTCCACTCAGGATCAAGGCTTACTTTTACGTTAATGACTCCTACACACAGGGAAAAGCATCAGCTTCTGTTCTTTTCAGCCCCTGCATGCATGATCCCTGCCTCCTACAAGAAGGGGCCAGAATTATCTATTGGGCAATTTTGCTTGCAAGGACGACTCATCTCCTTGGTTCCTCCTTGTTTTCTGATCTTAATTTCTATATGGCTAAGAAAAGTTTACCATGGTAACTGCTGTTTGCTAAAAAACTACCCACCTTTCTATAATCAATTTTTTTTTTCAAAACTGGAGAGGAAGATACTTTCCTTTCTGGCATTGAACAAGTACCATATAAATGGGTAGCTTCTAAATTAAAGGTGGTTTTTTACTTGGATGGTCCCAGCTATTCTCTCTGAATTCAGATGTCATACACTAAAACCAAATTAATGGACACAGTCTCTCACCAGGCTTCCCATTTTTTCCCCTGAATTTCCCAGGGCTGGAGGTTGGAAACCATTCTGTGGCACCTTACTTGCAAGGCAGCAGATTTACTAGGAAGGCTGGTAAACCAGCACCATCAACTGCAGCTCCCCAAGTCTCAACTAAGGCCTCCAGCTTAACCCAGTCCTTTGGTTGGGTTCTGTAACAACAGTATCTGTTACCTCTTTTTCTTCTCTTCTTGAATAAAGCTTTGCTAACAAGGAGAATTTAGATCTCCCATGAATTCTAAAGCTTCTCTAATAATGCCTTGTTGTATGTTGCTCTTGTAATAACATGTTTTAACTGAATCCGATTTTCCAAACTGTTCAATAACACCTTGTCATATGGCTCATTGCAAAAGACTCTATTATTAACACATTTCCAGAGAACTCTTCTCCTTCCTGTTGGTGCATGGTGGGGAAGTGGATGTACGAGTCCCAGCAACTCTTCCCATTATCAATTGCACTATTTGATGCTGTCGAGTATTTCGTCACAGATGTGAAGCTCTGGCAGTACTGAGATCACGTGTACCTCCTAATGCCAAGTACATAAACTTCCTTTTAATCTTCACATCTCCACCTCTGAAACCTGCCACCACTGCAACCCAGCATGCTGTCTTCAAACTCAAAATCCTTCTGTCTGTTCCCTGAAATTAGACTGCCTGAGAATGTATCTAGTGTATAGTTAACAGGTTAGCCACCTTTGGTAGGGAATTCCAATGTATGCCTGCTGCCTGCTTCAAAAGTAGATGTCCTATGTCTGAGGGACTCAATAAATAGAGTTTGGTAAAATGCAAAAGCACAATGACCACATAAACACTTCCCATTAGAAAAAAAAAAGTTCTATTTTAGAGTCTATTGAGGTAAACCTCTAAAAATATACCTCTCATCTGTAACTTGGCATGATTTTGGCTTATATAATGATTTGATACCTTGATTTTTGCTCAAAATATTCAATATTGAACATTGTGTCCCTATACAAAAACTGGAACATTGATCTCAGAGTAGATCTCTACCTCGAGTTTCTTATGGGGCTATTGGGGACTTATTCCTTTAAGATTCTTAGAAAAGTTATCATTAATTGAACATAGAAGGTCTGGGAGACATATCCTGAAAATCTATAAAGACTTTCTGAAAAGTTCTATGAGAAATCCCCTTAATTATTTCAATTCTTAAGAAAGGGTTTACAACCACACGTTTTGTTTCATTTTTACTGTAAGACCACATTTCTTGACAGCACCCTGGATTTGATCTTTGCCCGGAGGTTCTTTCTTTACTTTTGAGAGTCTTCTTCAGGGAGAAATTAGGGAAGAGAAATATTTTATTTTTGAAACCAGCAAATTAAGGGCCATTTTTCTTCATCCTATATTGTGCTTAAAAATAGGGTAATTTCTTCTTTAGCTCATATCTCTTTATTTTATGATATATAGTGAAAGAGATTAGTTGTCACTTTCAACATTTAGCATAGAAATATCCTTAGCCAGATCAATTAGTTCACTAGATACATTTTGTAAGTGACATTTTTCCCAAAATTCCTATCACTGTATATCAAAGATCTCCTATCTTCTAGCCCCAATACCATTCTCCTGTGGGTCTTCACTGACTGCCACTTCGAGGCTCACTGATCCTGGTAACACCCATGTCCAGGCAAAAAAAATCTGTTCCTCTTGCCAGATAAAAAATCCATGTAAAACATACATTCATTTCATTTTGCTCATGATTTTGTCTGACAGTAATTTTCAGGAATTCTCAGCTTGGCAGATCCTACCTGGAGCCACCCTTGTAGTCATTGTCAAATATGGCCCAGAACTACATTGGTCATATGAAGACTCAACCGGGCTAAATGTCCAAGAAAGCTCATTCTCATATCTGGCAGTTGAAGCCAGCTGTTAGCTGGTAGCTCAACTTTATTTTCACCTGTGGCATGTACATATAGCTTGGCTTGCTCACAACTTAGTACCTTTGGGTAGTTGGACTTCTTTAAATGACTACTCAGGACCCCAAGTACAAATGTTCTCATGAGCAAGGTAAAAGATGTATCACCTTTTACGACCTGGTCTCAGAAATCACATAAACTCATTTCTCCTTATTCTATAGTCAAAGTAGTTACAAACCCACCCACATTCAAAGTGAGGGAATGTATACTCATCTCTCAGTGTGAAGAGTATGTAAGAATTTTGCAGTCATTTTTAAAAACCCACCAAAGGGGCCTTGCTGTCTTGCTTTCTCTTGTATAACCAGTCTTTATGCTAATAACTGACACACAGGGGATACTCTGGAGGGTTTGCTGAAATAATGAATTTTTGTAGGAAAAGAAAAGAAGTTCTGTGGTTTATGCTAACACTAGTGAAACACCATGTGAGGGCTCTACCCCTGAGATTTTCAAGAAAAGGAGACAACACTACTGGTACCTTGGGTGATACAAGCAGTCACTTGTCTAAAAGCAAAAGGTTGACCTTTATGTTCTCTTGGCCCTATTCATCTTTTGATTATTCTAGGCATAGGGAAGATTCCTACATTATCAGAGTTTTCATTTGCATTTTTGAATGATAATCAAGTTCCCTTACTCCAAGAATACGGGGCATTATGATAACCTGTAGCAGCCTCAAGTAACACATGGAAAGGAAGTAAACTTCTCCATCCTAAAGAACTATGGATGCCCTTCAGGTACTCAGTTGCAGGGAGCAACTCTGGCCACACAAACATACAGCTGAATGTTCTTCTCTGTTCCCTGTTAGTTTGGGTATACAGTAGAGTGTTTCCCTATATCGTGTCACAGGACACAGAGAAGTCTCATGTGTGGATGAGGGGAGCTATAGGAATATTACATACCAAGACCAAATACGTAGACTCTGAATTAGGATGAGTTTCAGTAAATTCACTTTTTATACATCACACAAAATTATAAGCAGGACACAAACCTTACAAACCTTTGTTATTGTCCATTAACACCACCACCTAACAAGTTACCCCATTTACAAGTGGCAATAACTCCTTAGAAATGTCAGGCATCTTGTTTGAATCCTCTGAAACAAAACAGTTTCTGTGATGCATGTCTAGTGATGCCAAGAAATCCATCTGCAAGCCAGAATTTCATCCTTTAAATACCTTGTTATGGTAGCACAAAAGAACACAATGAGTTTTGTTTAGAGTGTCAGTCTGCCATCTCTGGGCTAAAAGGATTAGGTCTAAATCGCACATCATTACATAAGACTACTTATTTTGTCCTTAAATGTACTTCATGGTGTTTTATAAATAGCAAAAAAATTAATTACACTAAAGAAATCCATTCCGAGGGCCACAAGCAGTAGATCTGCCAGGCATTCCATTTTATGTTATTATTTATTCAACACACAAAGGTCAGAGGCTTTTCAAGTACACTCACTTGTTGGACATGGCAGGAGTCTAAGGAGAGGCCATAGAATGTGTTGGTTAAATGCATAGAGTTTGGTGTCAGTCAGCTTTGGTTTTAGCTTCTCTGACTAATAAATGTGACTAAGAAATTTACTTACCCTCTCTGTGGCTCATTTTCTGTATCTGTAACATTGAAGATAAAAGTCTCACCTCCTAGGGTTGGTTTAATGATTAAATGAGGTAACATATGTCATTTACTCACCAGTGCTTGGCACAGAGTAGATGCCCTGTTAACAAGTCATATAAGAGTTAAACACATAATTTCAATAGGTATCGTGTGTGTGTGTGTGTGTGTGTGTGTGTGTGTATGAGAGAGCAGGGAAGGAGGCAGAGAGTGATGGGGGAAAGAAAGAAAGAGGGAGAGAGAGAGATATAGATGGAGAGACTACTTTGAAAGGGGCAGATGGAGAACACTATTGGCGACACAGTATGGATGTCATGGTTACTTGCTAATGCTAACTTCTCCAATGAAAAGTTTTTAAATATTGAAGATATGGGAATGGGACAGGAATGAAATGTCAGGAAACATATGGAGATTTATGTTATTTTGAGAGTCACTAGTCTTCTGCACATATGATAAAGCAGAAAGTCAAAAACATTTCCCACTTCCTGTTCCCCCATATATTTCCATTTCAACTATACTTCTGCACCTAGCCTAGCACTTCCATGTACCCAATGTCAGAAGTCTGTCCTTTGAATAGGACTCAGCTGTCCACTAGGTAAAGTAGTTGAAAAGCCATCAGGCCATTACAGTGTCACTGCAAACAACTGAGAGGTATTTCCATGTTATTAATGGCAGGAGAGTCCAGTGTGATATACAAATAAAAGTGGACTTTTCTATGAAACTAGAGTTGGGGAAGGAGTGAAGGAAAGATTTTAGGTGGACAAGGTTTTTTCTCTCTTTTCAGATGAACTGGTGAGGTCATTCCTATCCTCAATCTTTATATGTCAGATCATTCAGAAGAAACACATTCTGCAATAAAGTGCTGTAATCCTGCCATTATTAATTAGGATAACAATTTCCATTGCTTAAGCTTATTTCTGTAATGGTTTTGTTAAAAAAAATATTCAGGTTTAGCCATGTATGTTAAGAGACAGAGTATCAATGACCAATTTCTAGTTTTGTTAATGCCTTTTAAAAAATATATTTTACCTTAACTCACTTCTGTTCAAAAACAACCTTCAGATAACCTTTTAAAATATTACTTATGAATCTATGCACCTCAGTAAAGTGTTTCCTGTTTTTCATTTCCCCAAGGCCAAAGTGACACAATTATTAGCTTTTGATAGAGTTAAATAGTAACTACCCATGCTTATTTTTGTGAAAGAATGGAAAACAAATATACCTTCAAGCACTGAAACATTTGAAAAGATTCCCATACTTCAGTTCTTTCTTGTTTCTTCTTTTACCTAGAAGAACACAGAGGAATTAAAAAAAAATCAAATATTTAAAAAAATCTTTTTCTCTACTTCTAGCACTGAATAAAATCCTTTTCCTTTTAATAGGGAATCTCTTTAATCCTGCATGGTGGTACTTATAACTTTCCAGGTACCATTCTAGTGCTGGGCATATACCAGTACACAAAACAGGTAAAAATCTCTGCCATAATAGAGCACATAGTCTAATGGGCGGGGGAAGGTAGAGACAGAAAATGAGCAATATGAACACAGTAATAAATAATAAAGGGAAAATTAGGCCAGGAAGAGAAAAGGAAATATCAGTGAGATTGGTCAGTGAGTGTGGTTTTAGGTAGCATGGTCAGAGAAGGACTCTTGAGAAGATGACATTTAAGAAAAGATATGAAAGAAGTAGAAGACACCATGTTTTATGGAATAGTTGGCAGACCAAGTGGAGTCAGCTAAAGGAATAGTAAGAAATGAGATATAAGAGGAGCCAGTCTGATAACCCATTTTTAAGGATGCTGGCTTTTATGCCATTACATTACATGGCATTAAACATGTATGAAATAGGATACCATTAAAGGTACATCCACACACACTTCTTTGTCTCTCAAGATTCACTCTCCACCCTTCTCCATCCTTTTCTCTGGCCCCAGGAAGCTGAGCTGTCTCTACTCTTCCTCATGACAAATCACGTTTCTTCCTTTGGGCCACCTTACTCCTCTTTCAGTCATCCAAATGTTCCCTCTGTCAGAGAAGCAGAGACCCAGCCAACCTGTGTTTCTCTGGATGGGTAGTTCTCAGCAATGGCCTTAAACTCACCAGCTTCATGGCGCCTGGGTGGCTCAGTGGGTTAAGCTGCTGCCTACGGCTCAGGTCATGATCTCAGGGTCCTGGGATCGAGTCCCGCATCAGGCTCTCTGCTCAGCAGGGAGCCTGCTTTCCCCTCTCTCTCTGCCTGCCTCTCTGTCTACTTGTGATCTCTCTCTGTCAAATAAATAAATAAAATCTTTAAAAAAAAAACAAAAAACAAAAAAACTCACCAGCTTCAGTGTGGGCAGAAGGGCGGGGGGAGGGGACACACACTTATTGAAATACAGATTCCTTGACTTTATAAGACATTCTATCGGTATCTCTGAGAATCTCTGGCTTTGGGACCAAAGAATCTGCATGTTTAATAAGTTTCCCAATGTCAGTTGTTTCTTAGTGTGAGGCTTGCATATTAGAATTCTAGATTATAGAAACAACACTCTCCTGATAGACACCAAGCAATTTCTTACAACCGATTTTTTCCCCTTGCTCCAAGAATGTGAATCTGAAATATAATGTTTGGCTCTGTTATATTAGGACTGACTGTAATCTGCTGAAATTTTATTCCTACTTTTAGTCAATGCTTATAAAATATTTTATTTTGTAAAATATTTCATCATTAAATACCATCCATAAGAATTGTTTCACACAGTCCTTTTCAATTTGTGTCACATGAGACTCCATGTCTTGTTTGTAAACTGATAATTTGTGTTAGGATTATCTATGACTTCTACATATTTTTGTGGAACAGTGTTGAATATTTTTATTTAAATACTAATGTTTCTCATGCAAATCATTTTTCAACATTATACTTGAATTAGAAATAGGGGTACCCAAAAGTTACTAATAAATGCCATATATCATGCTATGTTTTGTACTGTTCAGGCTGGTAGCACTGAACTTTGGGGACTTTCTCAGTTATGGAAGGAAATTACTCTGTGACTTAGACCACCATAGAATTTGTGATGAGGAATTCACATTTCCCGCTAGAGAGTGGAGCACTGCTTTCATATTACACGTAATCTTCCGTGAAGAGAGACACCAGATTGACATTTTTATTGAGTATTGGTGTTACAATCTCCAGAGTTCAGCACTTTTAAACAAACACTGTCCTTTTAGGGTTTTTTGGTGTTTGGTTTTTTAGGTCTTGTTATTTATTTATTTATTTATTTATTTTGCAGAGTTCATAGACTAATTTCTCCTGTGCCAAAATTTGCTATTTTAAGGTATTGAGACAAACAAGACTGTGAGAAATAAGGAACAAAATGCACTGTCATAACAGAGCCGATAAGAGTAAATACCTACCTGAGTAGCTGAATCTAATCTCTCTGAGGAAAACTGGTTCATTCGGCCTCTTACTAATTTTGAATTTTTTCCCAGCAGAGACAGGACACAGTATTTTGATTGAGGGAGCTGCATAACAGATTTACTTCAGGTTAAACTTGCCTTTCAAACTGGAGAGGACCAGGTGGAGTCTTTATGGCCCACTCTAACAGGACTGTGTTTACAGCAAATACTCAAAAGCATACATTTCCTCTCAGACATTAGTATTTGCAGCTTCTGGTTAAAAACACACCGAAAGGAATGCCAAATGCTGAAGAAAA
Source organism: Meles meles (assembly GCF_922984935.1). NCBI lineage: Eukaryota > Metazoa > Chordata > Mammalia > Carnivora > Mustelidae > Meles > Meles meles. The sequence continues at coordinate 77,764,266 of NC_060074.1, forward strand.
TCGTCCATACATTTTAGGAATATAAAAAGAAAGGCTTGTGAATCTTTTAATAATTGTATTGCATCTAATAAAAGGTCTTGAAAAATTCTTGCAAATTTTCTGTTTCTCTATGCCTTTGCCTAAACTAAGTCAATGTATTTAATATGACTGCATTTTTCATAAAGATAAAGAAACATCCCACTTTTTAAATAAATGTGTGTTTTCTTTTATTAGTGAAAGGGCATACAACAGTTCTAAATATTAGACATTAAATAGTAAATGAATATTGATCTATTAAAAAAGAAAAAAATGGCTTTATTTAAATGCCTCAAGAAACTTTTTTTTTTAGTATATGTGCTGCCGAAGCGAGCACCTCAAGAAACTTTTTTACATTACTTCAGATTTTTACATAAGAATTATATAGGCTTTTTGAACTCTTGACTTTGAAAAGAAACTTGGAAATTATTTAGTTCATGAATACTAATAACAACGACAAGGATGTTAATAACGTAATTAACCTTTGAGCACTCACCATCTTCTCGCCACTGTTTTCAGAAGCTTTACCTATGTAAATTTGGTCAATCCTCACCACAGTCCTACAATGTAAATGTTATTAAGTTCATTTGACAGGTAAGAGAACTGAGACACAAGATGTCTAACAAATCTGTCTAAGGTCATAGAGCTAGCAAGGGGTAGAGTTAGTACTAAAGCTGAAGAAACACTTGTAAAATTATCCCAATCCATTCTGTCCATGGAAAGTGTACACAGCAGTCAAGACTATGATTTGAAGGTGCCAGAAGGCTGCCTAAATACATCACCTTCAACAGTATATAATAATGACTCAAATTCCCACCAGCAGAGAAAGAGCTTTATTGAACGATAACACCTGCAAAAGGATATAGTTTAAAAGAATTGCCCTTAATGATAGCAAGATCAGGTAGACATGTTTTAAAGAGATTTGGATGATAAAAGGAGAAAAAAGAAAATAAAAGAGCTGTTGAAGTTAAACACTATGATAAACATTCTTGGTCAATCCTGGCAAAGTGAAGGGGGGATAAAGACAAAATTCAAGCAATTTGGCTTTGGTTGGGTATGGAAATCATCCATCTTTAGCTACCTTCTCATTTGGAAAATATAATCATACAGATAGTTAAGCCTTTGCTACTTGTAATGGTAAAGTTTAACAGCAAAAATTCTCTGTATATAACTTGTGTTTTCCTTACCACTTGCCTTTTCTTTTTTTTTAGGAGGGGAGGAGCAGAGGGCAAGGGAAAGAGAGATTCTTAAGCAGACTCCATGCCCAGTACAGAGCCCAACAGGGAGCTCAATCTCATGACCCTGAGGTAATAACCTGATAGAAATCAAGAGTTGGATACTTAATCAACTGAGCCACTTAAGCACCCAACCACTTGTTTTTTTGAACAGACATTCTTACATAGGGGTCCCATATATGGATTCCTTTTGATACATGAAATTTCCAGTACATATGTAAGAATGCACAGTGCCTTAAGAATATTGTTCAAATTCTCATCAGTGTAAATAAGCCCCTTCAAAACGGTTACTGTAGCACAAAATCAATCTAGCCCAGCTGCACTTCTTATATATCACCTAAAATTTATGCCCGCTGGAGGTGGTCTTTAACAGCTAAGAGATTATAAACATACAGCTGTTTTGAATTATGTATCCTAATGAGCATCTGGGGCTCTGATGAAGCTGACATTTTAGAAAGTAAAATATGGTGTACAAAATGAACAGGAGTAGGACAACATTACATGCCACCCATTTGCTGGAACTCTTTGGTTTTCACTGTGTTTCTACAATAGCAGATGCAACTATTCAGGATTGGGGTTTTAATTAAATAATATGTAACAAAGAAGTGAGACAGATATGGCAATGAAAGGCTTTAGGAAAGGGTTAGGCAATTGGGATGGACAGTCAATTCATTAAAAATGCTTTTCAAAATGAACAAACTGATTTGACTTTCTGGGTGAGCTATTAGCAAGTTCTTTTGAGTTCTTAAAACATTTTCTTTACTCTGTGTTTAACAACAAATGTGGGCCAATTGCTGTGAGTTAATTGAAAAGGATTGTTTTCTAGTTGCCAAGAAACGGTGCTTTCTTACATTATGCAGGCCATTATGTGCACAGATCAAGCTTCCTGATTTTTCTTTGAGGGTTTAAGAATATAGGCTGCCGTGATTTAGTTGTCCCTTGAGGAAAGGAGCACAAATCAAGAAGGCTTTCAGGGGTGTTGTTCCGATTCAATTGACCAGGTAAGATTTGGATTTGAAAGTGCTACCTTCTTCCTAATGCTTCACTTTCCCTAAATCATTTGAATGCTTTTGTGTTGAGTGAATAAGTGGATCTAAAATGATGATTTTTTGATACTTGGGATAGTTTCATGTAAAATTATATTGATTTTCTTCCAGCTGAATTTCTGAGAAGAAAAAAAAAGAAGTAGAGATAATAATAGTCAGATGTGAGACTGGCTCTTGAGTTGGTTTCTTCTTGATTTCAGAGTAGTAAATCCACGTAAACCAAGAAGTTGTTGGTGTGTTTAGGGTTGAAGTATTAAAATCATTGCTATGGCAGCGAATATCATTATTTCTGTTTGGAGAAAAGATTTCAAATCTTGTTTGAGTTTGTTTCAACTGAGAAATGGGCTTTATATTTGTTAACTTAAAAGGAAGGCTTGTTGATTTTATTTAAACCTAGGTTACTTGTTTCTTAAAACCACATATATTTTCATTATCTCTTTTCTGTTAGCTATTTTCTTCACAATTTTGTCTTAAAGATGAAGATAAAATTAGAGTCCTTGTATTTAATGCTACTACTAATAGGTTTGATACAAACAAAAAAGTAACCCTTCTTCCTGAGGAAGGAAAATCACTTTTCTTGATTCAAAGTCACTTGCTCCCAGGCTCACCAATATAGTGCTCATAGTGGGTAATATGTGGGACAAGTGCTGGAAAAGGGCTCCGGGAAATGAGTTTCTTGGATGAAATCATCCTCCCATTCTTGAGGAATTCACACTTTTATAGAATTAGGTTGAACTCTGCAATCCCATGAATTTAAACTTAAAACTTCACAGAGTTCATGTGGACTGTACATTGAAAACAAGTTGATTGGTGCATTTGCAAAGTTGAGTGCTATTATTAATCCTTTCTTTCATCTCTCCCATGGTTCTGGGTTTTCTGGGAATATATTTCCTTTAAAAAGAAGATCATCAAAATGGATACAAGTCAGGTCAAATATTTGTTGTCTCATTAAGTAACTTTCCATTTGTTCAGAGTTTGAAGACACTGGAGTATAAATGCGACCTGTGTAGTATGAACCTAGCTGATGCTGGAAAGAAATCACTGCAGCATGCCTTCACCTGGTAATATGATTTGGGTTTTCCACAAGTAAACCAATACTCTGGCAATGAAACTATTATGTAGAATAATGTCAACGAAGTGATCCTTAAATATGACATGCAATCCATCCTCTTATTGTTAACTTGCCAAAACGGAGTCTCCTTTCTTGAATTCCTATACATTTTTAATGAACGAAAATAAAAAGTCACAGTATTATCAGCTATCACAAATTTTCATTACACTCTATTTTTAAATTTATATAGTAGTGAAATTGAAGCAGCCCTTTAAATAAATGCATGGTTTGCAGTTACGTATACTTGGTGTGATTTATTACAATTTTTTTTATAGGAACTGCATTTGTTTTCAGGCAAGATGTAATTAAACAATTCTGTTCTAGTTTACATTCCTTTATTGGCCTTGTCAAATAGTGTTCTGTGCCCTGAAAATATACTTTTGATATTATTGGTATCATGATGCTTAAAAATCTGTACCGGTAAAGTTTCTGCTCAGTCTTTTTTGCAATTATTAGAGCGAGGTGACAGGGGAGTATGTGGGATGGGTGGAGTGGAGCAAAAGTCTGACGGATAAAGTATTTGATAGGCAGATTTCTTCCCACATCTAGCACACCATTTGTCAGTATAAGAGAGTGATTGTGGTATTAATAAAGTAACTGTAAAGAAAACATTTAACAGTATAACAAAAAATCTTGACTATATTTCTGAATGCTATTTTTTAAATTAAGCAAATATTAACTGGTGCTGATTTACTTCCCTGTGGATGAAGAGTTTTGCAAAAAAAAAAAAAAATGATGCTTATCTAGGTTGGGATGGAAATCGGTCTATAAAGTTTTGTTCAACTGAACAAAATTGAGAAGACACTGAATTCAGTGGTAGTTTATAGCTCACAGTGACTGAAACACCACAAAATGATAGGCATTTAAAGACGTTTACTGATCAGTGAATCTAATGGCTTTGAAACTTTATTTTGTGGACTCCTAGAGATTCCCAAAAGCATTGGGTGAAGGTGTGAGGGTGGGGAGAATGGCTAGCTGAAGGTGTAGGGGAAATAAACTGTATTAGCAACCAGCCATGTTCTTCCAGTTAGTCCATAGAATATAAACAGCCTGAGACTATTTGACATAGTTCATGCCAGTCAAGATACACTGTATTTCCAGTATTACTCTGATGTGCAATTCAAGAAACCTAGTTAAGTGTAAGATTGATTTACACATCTCATTTATAGTGAACTCAAGAGGTTTTTGGCAGTCATTTCTTCTACCACAAGCACTTAGCATTTCTTTCATGTTCTAGAAATATTTCAGGGATCTTTATTAATCAGCTTATCAATTTTTTAACCATTTTTAAAAATTTTTTTGAAAACTGGCATTATTTATTTCATGGTACTACTGTTAAACATCATTTCAAGAATTCCTGAGCACATTGTGCTTTTGATTACTAATTTCCCCATACACTTTGATATGAAATTTGCCTAAATTTAGAAATTCAGAACAATATATAAAGTAGTGAATTGTTTTCTTATTCTTTTCTTACCTAAAAATGGTCTCTTTATAATATTAGAAAGTTGTTTTCAAAACGGAGAAGACACATGCAAAATATTTTAGTAATTTTAATTGTCCCATTGTTTATACATAATCAGCACCAAACTTCACCTTGCTCTGATAAGGCACTAGGAATATTTCTTTCTTTTGTCCTTAAAGTTTTCGTTAAAATTGAGATTTTTAACTCCTCAACTGTAATGATCTGATTTTTAACAACTCTTACAAGTTCCTTTTTTTGCTTTGAAATATTTCTAAAACCTGAGAATGCTGCCTCTCTTTTCCTTCCTTTTGAACCATTCTTAATTTGGCAATATCTGAAGATATTTTTTGGTCTCTGCAACAAAGGGGGTGAGGTACTCAGCATCTGGTGGATAGAGGACAAGGATGCTGCTAAACATCCTACAATGCACAGGATACTCCCTGCATCAAAGAAGTATGGGTTCCAAATGTCAATAATGCTGAGATTGAGAAACCCTACTTTATAGGCCTCACCTACTGTATTGTGGCTAAATGCATGATTACAGGTTAGAATTTTTGTTTTCAGAACATCCTGAAATCCCATGTGCCTTCTTCATGCCTCTTATTCATCATCTTGGCCTATAAAATAACACCTAATTTTTAATTGAACTTTCTGAACTCTGCCTGCATAAAGCCTAGGAATCATGATCTGACTGGATTGTCCACTTTTCTTTTCCTTAATTATTACCAGTACCAAAATGACAATGGTCACATTATCTTTAAGCCCATGTTCTATCCACATTACTAAACAGTGCTATGTTTTTATGACTTGTAAAGTATTTCCCTCATTCCTTCTACTCATGGATAAGGAAGGATTCATTAAGGCAAGATAATAATATCTTCTAATTGCTCTGTTCCTGGTTTTTTGTCCAAAGTCACTCTTCAGCAAATATCCATTCATTCTATAGATATTTATTGAGCACCTATATGTTCCAGAAACAGTTTTATGTTGGACATTCAGTAGCGAATAAGATATAAACCCTACTTTTGTAGTGATTATGTTACAGTGGATCAGAAGATCTCAAATCCCCTTTTCCTTCAACTATCTTTGATTTTGGTCTATTCTATATTATAAAACAAAACAACAGCAGCAGAATCAAGTGCATTATAAATGGTTGCAAAAGTTTGTTCATACTTTTTTTTTTTTTTTTTGCATGTAAACCCTCTGTTTCTTGGAAACTGCGAAGAACCTTTCCATTAATTTCTGAACTTCACTTTCTGGCAAAATGTCTCTATTTTTAACTTGCTTGGTGTACATTCCAGAGAACACTGACTTTGAAGTAAATTTTGAATGAAGGAAAATAGAATTTTGATGAGTTGAAATACTGTTAATGAGAATAGTCAGTCTGGCCTTTAGGGGAAAAAGACATAAAAATAAAGATGGAAAACTGTGAGAGGAAAGAGGCCAGTCACACCGAAGTTTATTTTATTTGCTATGCCAAGAAAAATGGTTAAAGGAAAGAAAAGAAAAGAAGAAGAAAAACAGGAGAAAAGAAAAAGAGCAGCAATGTACCTTTCTAGTGTAAGTGTGACTTGGAATAATTTTTTTCTTTTGGTGAATCCTTTAGAATTCCTTACCTGTTTTATAGTTTATTCCTCAGTGGTCATTGATGAGATTATTGGTTTTTTCTTTAGATAGGGAATGAGAAGCATAAATGAAGCAATGTAATACAATATTAATATTCTGATCTCAGTATTTCTTTTTTAAAAAAAATATTTTATTTATTTGACAGAGAGAAATCACAACTAGTCAGAGAGGTAGGCAGAGAGAGAGGAGGAAGCAGGCTCCCGCGGAGCAGAGAGCCCGATGTGGGGCTCAATCCCAGGACCCTGGGATCATGACCTGAGCCAAAGGCAGAGGCTTTAACCCACTGAGCCACCCAGGCGCCCCTGATCTCAGTATTTCTTTTGATTTTACTTTATAGTTTCTTTCTCTCCTTAATGCTTATTTGTGCAATGTATGTGCAAAATTATTTCCTTAGGATATGCAGGACTTAAAATAATTATATTAATATGGGAAAGTGTGAGGAAAAGGATTTGATGCTCTTAAATTCTCAGACTTTGTAAACTTATCAGTTTTTAAGTAATCATTTATTTTATTAAGATATTTACTGGGGTGCCTGGGTGGCTCAGTCCTTTAAGTGTCTGACTCTTGATTTTGGCTCAGATCATGATTCCAGGGTCCTCAGGTCCCCCCAGAGTTCAGAGGGAAGTCTGCTTGAGGATTCTTTCTCTCTCCTTCTGCTACTCCCCCTGCCCATACTCTCTCTTTCTCTCTCTCAAATAAATAAATCTTTAAAAAATTATGTTTATCAAAAGCTGTGATTTCTCTTTCCTCTTCTCTTTCATTTAAATATAAATTGAGATCTTACCCAACTAAGGAGTTATTTGTGTAAGAAATTCTGAAGAAACAATGCAGATGTGGCTACAAAAAGTGTTTTTAAATTATGTAAATGTATTTTTTGGAGTTTATTGAAAAATGAGAGAAATTCTAATACTATGGCTTATAACTGGTTTTCTAGCAATGAATTTGAAGAAAAAATTGAATTTTATCTTAAAAGTCTTAGTGGTACTGACAGATGGCAGTGAAATTGCCTTTGTTGTGTGAACAAAACAAAGAGGAAACTTTTCTTCTTTGTTCAAGGACATGCTTTGCCATCTATCCGTGGTATGACAAAGGCAATTTACTTAGTCTCCAAAAACCTAGATTGCCTCAACTGTGAATTGAATAAAAATACTTATCTCCCAGTATCATTATGGAAACTAAATGAGATAACACAGTTCAGTACTTGTCACAGAGCAACTACATAGCAGTAAGCGGTCCCCTTTATCACTTCAGTGAGTCCTAGACTATCCTAATTCATTTCATAGAAAAGATTCTAAAGAAACTTTAAACATCATCTAGCACGCTACCCATATGATGCTTGTTTATATAATACTCCCCTGGTCACTTGCCTATGCTTTCATAATGCTAATATAAATAAGTGTTACTTCTGGGGCACCTGGGTGGCTCAGTGGGTTAAAGCCTCTGCCTTTGGCTCAGGTCATGATCCCGGGGTCCTGGGATCAAGCCCTGCATCAGGCTTTTTGCTCCGCAGGGAGCCTGTGTCCTCCTCTCCCTCTCTGCCTACTTGTGAGCTCTGTCAAATAAATAAATAAAATCTTAAAAAAAAAAAAAGTGTTACTTCTGACAGCAGTGCTTAAGCAGTTATAAATGTAATGTTGTAACATATGAAATTGCTACTTTTTATAAGTCAAACAATTAAATAGTGGCAAATTTCATATGATTCTTTATATATCTATTTCATATAAAATACAAATATAAATAATACAAAAAACCTTATTTCCCAAGAAATAATTTTTTGATAAAAGTCTGCCATAGTTTGATAATGCTAGAATGTAAATACAGCTCCATTAGCTGTTAAAAAATTATAAAAACACACTATTAAAAAAACAGTATAATCAGTAAGAGCATTGAACAAACTAATCTGTGGGCCAAATCCAGCATGCTATATGTTTTTGCACATCCCTTGCAGTAAGAACTGTCTTAACACTTTTAAACATTGATAGAAATCAAAAGTAGGATAATATTTTGTGACACATGAAAATTATATGAAATTCAAATTTCAGTGACCATAAATACAATTTGGGGGGAGGGGTGGGGAACAAACCACCGTTACTCATTTACATATTGTCTTTGGCTGCTCTTGTCCTGCAAAGACAGAGTTGAATTGTTGCAATGGCTTTTATGGCTTGTAAAGCCTAAAATATTTATTTATTACCTGGCCCTTTAGAGAAAAGATTTGATGACCCCTGTCCCAGAGTCAAACTGCCTGTATTTGCATGGGAATGCCACCACTTCTTATAACTTAGCTAAGATACCTAACCTTTGTAAGCCTTAGTTTACACATTTTAAAATAGGCACACTAATAGTATTTTACCCAATAGGATAATTATGAGTGCCTGGTATATCACTCTATAAATGTTATATAAATATTAATATTCTCCCAGGTGCACTATAAATGGGAATAACAACTTACAGAAGCTTGAAAAGCACAGATGGGTGGTAATCGCTGCACCACCATATCATGACCTAAGGGCAGTTCTCCACATTCTGTAGATGCTCATGTTAGAAAGTAACCACTTACTCATATAAATGATTTTAATATTTACATCCCACTCATACCACATGGACCATTTCAAGTTAAAAATATTTAAGTTTCTAAATTTGCAAGTGCTAAGCTGCAAAATAGAGACTGTTTTCTCCCTGGGACAAGGAACATCTGCTGAAACAATTTGTCCAACAGAGCCATTTGCCTCTGCTGGCTTTTTTTCTTCTTCTTTTTTTTAGAAATGGAAAAAAAGATCATTGTTTAACTTCAACTCTTCTCATCTTCTAAACCAAGAAACAGTTTCTCTTGGGACTAGATATTTCTAAGATTTGGAAAAGGGGCCTCAGCTTTTTATTTACTTTTTCCTATTTTCAAGTAAGGGTAAGTAGAATTTTACTTAGAGGGCCATATTCTTTTTTCCTTCTTATTTAAATATTGTTTGAAAGACCACCAGTTTTCTAAATGATTTAAGACTTCTGAAGTGAATTGCGCTCTGCAGCCCTTTCTGAGAGAGACTGGGAGGTGGGGTAATGGTTATCCCTCAGCAGAGAAAGGGTCAAGTTTTAAATTAGAAAGACTTTAAAGAAGTAGCTCAGATCTATTACTTTTTGTATACAAAGTCAGAAGGATCTGGAGGGAAGATGATCCAAAATCTTGGAAGTAAAATAAAATGCTCCCAAAGCTAAAATCCAATAGCATCCTAGAGAGAATGGATGGTTTTAGTAGAACTGCTGATAAACTTCAAGTCTAAGACTTATCAGTCAGGTTACCTCTCCAGCTTTTCTACAGCGGTTTCCCCAGGGAACGATGAAGAGAGGACACTTCAAACAGTCAGCTTTATAATGCTGTACTTAAGAAGTCAGTGAATAATAACTATTAGAGTTCTCTGGATAAACCAGCTTGAATTAAAGGTGCTTCTTTTGTTTCCTTACTTTAAAATAGAGCTTCTCTAGTCCATGGGGATTACACCAAGAGCAATGAGTCATATCTGAAATGAGGAAGGGAAAGTGTTGTCAAATTTCATGTTGATTCATAAGAATATGCATGAAGGGTTGTTCATGTATTTCAGTGGGGCAGGGAGACATAAGAGAAGACCAGAGAATCAAATGTTTGAGGAGGGAAGAGTTTTTATTTGCTGTGAAAGATTGAAGAACCTTGCTGTTTTCAAATAGAATGGATTCTATCACATATAAATTATTCCTGATTTTTTTGTTTTCTGATTACTATTTTTGCTTATAATATAGTCAAGTATGAGGGAGGGAGAGAGAGAGAAAGAAAGAAAGAAAGAAAGAAAGAAAGAAAGAAAGACTGTTCAGCTATAAGTTAAAAATATTTTGCCACCTGCTATGTATTTTGCCAGCCAGTTAAAATCTTTAGCATTCTTTGGTACAAAGCCTTAAGATGCTTGTGGGGTGGAGGGAAATTTTCCTCCATTGGAATCTTTTGGATGATAGTCAAATACTTCTGTAATTTCCTTCACCATTTTTAGCTACTGTTGGCATCATTTATTTCAAGTATGCCTCTGGAATGTCATGAAGATGCCAGATATTATTTTGAATGTTGTATTTTAATATAATATGAAGCTAAAGTTGTTCCTAGAGACTTCAGAAATAAATGTAGGTTGCTTGTTTCTTATCTTTTAGCAAAATGGAAAACTTTAATTAAAGACCAAATAGAATTTTTGTCCATCTCCTAACTGTGAAAGTAGATTAGAAAGGAGTTTTTATCCTTTGGCCGCAGGCAGTAACAGATTTACCTGTTGGGAATGGGAGAAGGAATTGAATTGAATGAAAACCAGAAGTTAGACTTACCACTTAAGTTATCAAATGGTCAAAATACTTGGTCCAAAGCCAATGATTTCAGTCGAGTTGTTTTGTCTTAGATATGAGCATTTGAGTCCTCCTCATATAAACCTTTCAGAATAATGATTCTAGCAATACTCTGAAATAAACATTCTATAGTTATTTCCCTAGCTGAATAAGTCTCTAATTGGAAAGCCTATCATTGCTAGTCAAATTCCTTGAAACAAGCATATGAGGTTGGTTTTCCTGGCACCAATAGGAAAAGAATGATCGAGCAGGGAGAGACTTCATGGGATCATCTAATTCATACTAAAGTCATTCAAATACATGGTTCTTTAGTCAAAGTTTTCCCAGGGATTTGTTACACCAGCAACAAGAGTATGACTAGGCCTCTAACAATAAAAGAGGTTTGCTTGCCTTTCTGATCAAGAATCATTGCAATATCAAACAAAGGATAAATTCTTTTCATAAGAAGCTTATGACTAACTCAGGTCTCTACAAGCATTCCAGGAACAAGATTCTTTTTGGTTACCAAGATCATAAGTGTGATTTTGGCCCAGAGGCTTAAAAACCAAAGCACATATGCTGTGTCTCGCTTATTCTGTGGGCCTTTTCTTTTTTTCATTCCTGTGCATTCATTCCTGTGATTTCCCCTCTCCCCCCTTGTTATATTGAGAAATAATTACAAGTATTTTTAGCTGGCTTAGCTGAATTAATCTCTTATCAGGTTAACTTACTTGAACTAATACCACAAAAAACAATTAACAGAGAAAACTCTTTCCTGTTCCATACTTTTCAGCTCCTATCCCATTATTTTTAGCTTTGTAGCCTTGGGCAATTTGTTTAAGTTCTCTGGGCCTCAGTTTCTTCTTCAGTATTAAACAAGAACATGAATCTAGATTACTGAAAGAGTCTCTTTTAGCTCTAATACTCTATAATGCAATCTATCATAAAGCAAAATTGTGACCTTTAGCATGAAGAAAGACAGTAGGAGGGAAACATGTTAGGAATTTTTTTCTCATTTCTCCCACTCCACAAATGCTGCAAACGGCCAAGTCAGTAACTCAGAACTTTAGTAGGTATATTGATTTGGGTAAAGTTTCACCCAAAGCTTATGTATTTAAAGCTGAAGGGGAGAGAAATTCTAAGCTATGATCTTTTATCTCCCCAATTTTGACCAGTTTTTAAGGCTTGAAACCTGTTCTATTTTAAAATAGAATACTGAATAACATGTCCTGTGTTAGTTTCTTAGGAAATAACAGCTAACTGAAGTTAATAGAAAACATTAGTATCGACTTCTTCCTGCTAATTTTAATAAAATATAACTTTTTATTTTCCCCATATTTTTGTGGTAAATTGTGTTTGTTATGTGTAAATATTTTTTTCTAACAGTACTTTGTTAAAATCCTCCCCCCCCCCCCGCCCCCACTCAAATTTCAAAATACATTCCAGGAAGAAAATATTGCTAAAAATTGACTTTTAATGATTTCCTTCCATACATAAAAATGGAATCTTTTTCTCTTAGAGCTCAAATTTTATCCATGGCTTTGATTGTAAGGAAAAGAAGAGAATATTTTATTGATAAACCTCCTACTGCTATTTTTGAGATTTCCTCAAATGGCAGACAGAACTATGGCTATGAGAAAACTATTGGAAAGTTCTGATAATAATAAAATACCCAATTTTGGTTAGCGTAATTAACAAACTGGAAAAAGGAGCTAACATAAAAGAACTAGTAATGTTTCATTTCCTGAATTTTTGTCTATAAACATTTTGTCCACTTCCCATTTTATGAAGCTATTGCAGAAATTTCCTGCCATCACAAATCTTAGAGATAGTTTTACTTAAAAGTTGTATGTGGAAAGCTTATTACATTTATACTAATGGAGACTTGGTTTCATGTGAATGACCTAGGAGCACATCTTTTCTATTAGATGATGCTAGGAATCAGCCTTAGTAACACATCACATCTCTCAAAAGTAACACTTTTTTAACTGTTATCTACTTAGCAAGTCAAGCTGATAAATTTTAAGTTAGCTCAGTGACACCACTAAGCATTTATTAACCAATGCAAATAATTATACATGGACAGATAATGGCTCCAAGAATAGGTGGTAACCAATTACAGTGCTCATGTTTGTATTTTTCTATCACTGCTGAAAAGATAAATAAATTAAAAATTTTCTACAGAATCTATAAAACCTGATTATGCAAAGTTAAAATTGTATCTATATTACACAACCAATATAATATAATTTTATACCTTTTGTGGATAGAATATACAAATTCAGAGGATATTCCAAAACAACATCTGTGGCTTTCATCTTTAAAAACCTCTCAATCTTTCAGTTTGCTTTCATGGTATATTCTATTAGCTCTTATTTGAAAATTAAGAATATACTTCAGATTATATTGAACTCAGTAGGAAGAGAAAATCTATTTTTCATTAGAATTCCAGTGGTAACGACAGTAAGAGCCAGTAACTTGGTAAATACAATAAAGTCTCTGTGGAAATCATGAATGAAGAACATATTTTTAACAAGATTAACCATGATGATAATTTCCAGGTACATTATTTATTTTCTAAAATGTCCTGCTTCAAGAAAGTCTCTCTGGAAAATAATTCAAGCAATAAGATTTTAAAATATTAAGACATAAGACATTCAATATATTTTCTTCAAATGATATTTCACTGACTTAGTATATATTCCAAGTAAGAAAGCATTAGTTTTACACTTGGAATTAAGACATTTTCATTGGTTCAAAAGTCCCAATTAAGAAAAACCTACACTTTGCTGAAGTCCTAAGAAGAGTTATAAGATTGAAAATTGTCCAGTATTATTTCCTACTCCAGACAACAGTATTTTGTGTCTTTCAACACTCCGCTCTTGCAGCTAATTGGTATATGATACAGATAATGGGTCTCTTAATGCTTTGAACCATTGAATGTGTATCCAATGCAACTCACATTCACAAATAGAGGAATACTTTCAGTTTTGCATAGAAATGAAGGATGAGGAAATTTAGAAGTTAGATTTCTGAAAAGACAATTTAAAAGATTCTCATTTAGATATTTACCCATGTGTTAGCTCCTTGGTAGCCCTAGTCATCCAGTTTGCTCAGAGTTGCCTTGTCCTGTAATAGTTGACTGGAAATGGCCCCACCTTTACCCTTACCATGGGTCTCACATATAATTTTCTTGTTTACCCTGCTGCCACTCCCACCTCCCAACCCACTTCCCAGTAGATGTGGTGAAGATCAGGGGGTACATTCTCCCTACTTTACTTCTTGTTCTCAGTTCCTACTATTGCTAAAGTATGTCTTTTACATCCTTCCTCTTCTAACCATCCTTTTAAAAAAAAACAAAAAAAGATTTATTAAATTAAGAGAAAGAGAAAAAGCACATGAGCATGGGACTGGGAGAAGGTAGAGGGAGAAAGAGAATCTTAAGCAGACTCTCCACTGAGCACATTGCCTAACATGAGGCTCGATCCCATGACTCCTAGATCCTGACCTGAGCCAAAATCAAGAGTTGGATGCCTAACCAACCGAGTCACCCTGGCATCCCCTGGCTATCCTCTTCTATCCATTCTGCACAGACCCAAATGTGAAACATATGTGTTTTATACCAGGAAGTGAGGTTAAAGATTTGGGTTGTATCTTAAGATACAAAGACATCATAGCACAGCAAATATCACATTGAACAGGAGACCTCCCTGTTCACCAGCAGTACTCACCACTAGCCAATACTTTTGCTCAGGACCTAGCTTCTGATGACTTCCTGGGCCATCTTCCCTACTTGCTGTTATCCCCCACTGCTTTTCCTGGTCTTCAAACATTTGATTCATCCATTTATTGCTGAAGCAAAACATTCTTCTTACTTTATTATGCAAGCACCATTCTCTTTGTCCAATTTTAAGCTCATTTTAAACAAACTCCAAATGCAGGACAATGATGATTTACCAAGATATTTTTGCTTAACAAAGCAATTTTTCCATAAGGAATTGTCACCTGCCCACCCAACCACATACAGGTTTTATAGCACATTCTACATTTTGAAGGCAATTCAGCCAGCAGAGAATTAAGTTTCTTTTTTTTAAAGATTTTATTTATTTCACAGAGAAAGATCACAAGTAGGCATAGAGGCAGGCAGAGAGAGGAGGAAGCAGGCTCCCTGCCAAGCAAAGAGCCCGATGTGGGGTTCGATCCCAGGACTCTGAGACCATGACCCGAGCCAAAGGCAGAGGCTTTAACCCACTGACCCACCCGAGCGCCTCGAGAATTAAGTTTTGAAGAGCCTTAGAAAGACACCTGGGATTTATTCCCATATTCTTCCTATTCCCTCCTGACCATATCTAAATTCCAAAACTTGATTCTGTTTAAAATACCTCTCTTCCTTCTGCTGCTACCCTAACTCAAACCAGCATTATTTTTCCTTTTTACCAGGTTAGTATAATAGCTTTCTAATCTATTGTTGGGAGGAAATATTATCCTCTATCAATTTAGGGCCATGTGATTGCGGGCCTATGAATTAATTGATAATAGATTAACAGGAGAAGAATTTATTTTCACATGCATGTGGGAGCACCCCCAAGAAGTGATTCCCCTCATACAAGGAGTAAAAGTTTCTTACTCTTACAACTCTACAAGGAGTAAGAATTTCTCTACCAGCTCAACAGAGGAGGGCGAATTTAGGGCTTCAAAAGTTGGAAGGTTCTGATGAGACTTGCTTACACAATTTTTTGGAATGTCCCAGTGACCAAGGCCAGTTGTCTGGCCTCCCTGACTCAAGACTTCCCTAGAGAGGAGGTTTGTGGTAACTGACTCTCATAAAGCCCTGCTTTAGTCATAGAAGAGTAGTGCAGATAAGATTTCTTTCTGCAGATGTTTTCACTTTGAAATAATCTTCATACCATCTTGGTGGGTTTTTGGTCCCTACACCATGCCCCTACATTCAGCCTTGTTTCTGCAAATCTGTTCTCCACATTGCAGTCAGAATGATATTTTTAAAACACCTGATCATGACACTCCCTTTCTTCAAAACCCTTCAGTGGCTTTTCAATGCCAAGGATTATGATTTATAATCCTAGATTTACCACTTGCCTACTAAAACTTAAAGAACAAAGGAATAAAATTGTTTAAGTCTAGCCTATGTGGCCGGAGTTTATTTACATGGTAGGAAAGGTAAAGCAAGGTGGGTAAATGATATACAAAAATATTAATCTTTAGTGCCATCCCACATTTTGGATCCATGTTTCTCAGATTTTATTTCTAAAACCAGTGCTTTAGGCAGTGTGCCAGGCACCAAATCTTTTTCTCTTCCCTTCAGTTTTAATTAACATTTCATTCCTTTAGGGCCTTACTGAAATGCTTGGCTAAGTTCATAAGCTTATTCTTATGAGTGTTAGTAAGTTAATGTACTATGCATTTCCACATACAGTGTTTCTATTTTAATAAGTTCCTTCATGACTTATTCCACAAGATGACCTATAAAAGGCATTTCAGATTCTGAAGCAACAAGCTGGGGGAGAAAACTTGAGCAAATGGGCTTTTGAGCACCTCTTAACCCCAGGTTCTTGCTCGGCCTATGAACAGAAGGGGCCCTGAAGGGAAGAATTCCATTGCCTTTGTATAATCTGCACCTTGCAGGCATGGGTTTCCTGGTACTCTGTGTGACCCTATTGTGTAGCAGAACTTAAGGTAATATTTTGCTATATAGCTACGCTTCAAGCTTATGTTGTTGGGTTTTGTTTTGTTTTGCTTTATTTGAATCTAATTTACATGACATAAAATTCACTCAATTGAAGTGTATGTTTGAGTAATTTTTAGCTATTCTTCATTGTGTAACCATTAACACTATCTAATTTTCAAGCATTCTCATCATCCCAAAACAAACCCTGTACATCAATGGTCATTTCCCATTTCCATTCCCACTGCCCCAATATAGCATAAGGTAATACATAATCTATTCTCTGGCTTTACAGATTTGTGTATTCTGGATTTTTCCTATACATGGATCATACACTATGTGATCTTTTGTGATGGGCTTCTTTCACCTAGCATCACGTTTTCAAGATTTATGCATGTTGTAGTATGAACCTTGTAGTACTTCATTCTTCTTTATTTCTGACTAGTATTCCATTATGTGAATGTATCACCATTGTTTACCTTTTCATCAGTTGATGCACATTTGGGGTAGTTCTACTTTTTGTCTATCATGAATAATGCTGCTATGAATACAGGCACACAAGTTTTTGTGTGGATATATGTTTTCGGTTTTCTTGGGTATATATCTTGCTATGGAATTGCTGGGTCATATAGTAATTCTATGCTTAATATTTTGGGGAACTGCCAAACTGTTTCAAAAGTGTCTATACCAGTTTATATATCCATCAGTAAGTAATAGGATACCAATTTCTCCACATCTTCACCAACACTTGTTATTGCCATACTAGTAGCTGTGAAGTAGTCTCTCGTTATGGGTTTGATTCCCTAATAGCTAATGCTGTTGATCGCCTTTTCTTGTGGTTATTGTATATCTTCTTTGGAGAAATATCTACTCATAAGAAATATCTATTCTTTTCCCATTTTTAGTTGTGTTACTTGTCTTCAGTTGTAAGAATTCTTTATGTATTTTGTATATAAGTTTTTTGTAAGATATATGATTTATAAATATTTTCTCCCATTCTACTGGTTGTCTATTTACTTATTTGTTGGCTTCTTTTGAAGCACAAAATTTCTTAAGTTTGAGGAAGTCCAATTTGCTTGTTTTGAAATTGTATCCGAGATAATATTGCTTAACCCAAGGTGACAAAGGTTTACTTTTATGTTTTCTTCTAAGAGTTTTATAATTTTAGATTTTAACTGTAGGTCTAGGACCCATTTTGAGTTAATTTTTTGCAGATGCTGTGCAGTAGGTATCTAACCTTATTCTTTTTCATGTAGCTATCCAGTTATCCTTGCAGCATTTGTTGAAATTACATATGCTTTTATTATTTATTTATTTTAAAAGATTTTTATTTATTTATTTATTTGACAGAGAGAGAGAGAGATCCCAAGTAGGCAGAGCAGCAGGCAGAGAGAGAGGGAAAAGCAGGCTCCCTGCTGAGCAGAGAGCCCGATGTGGGGCTTAATCCCAGGGCCCTGAGATCATGATCTGAGCAGAAGGCCAAGGCTTAACCCACTGAGCCACCCTGGTGCCCTTACATATGCTTTTAAACCATATCAAGGAGGCTTTTAAGTTAGCAGTTATATTAGCTATCTGTCACTGGGTATCTAGTAAGCAAATTCAACCCTAAGAAGCTTCAAGTACCAGAATTGGTTTTATAGATTTGTACACACTGTACATCTCTTCTTCCTTCTGAATAATTTGTGATTTTCTTCTGTTGAATATTTCAGGTGCCTAGATTTATTTCTTTCCCAAAGTAACTATATCATTTACTGTATTTAAGGTTAGAATGAGTGAGAATTGTTACGAGTAATTAAACTTGATCTACAAAGAGCTAGCAATTATCCATTCATTTCCACAGGAAAAATTGATTGAGTACCTACTCTACTCTGTGCCTTGGACATAAGGCTGGAAATATAGAGTAATGAACAAAACATAGTCCTTGTTCTCAAGGAACATATTTTAGGGAGAAGAAGCCAAAAAATAACAAAGGTACACAGGTAGTATATAACATGTGAATTGTTGATACATATTTAGGAGAATATTAAATTAAAACCATTTTAAAAAATTAAATGTATAAGCAGAGAAAGGGAGAGAGTGATACCTAAAGAGGTTGCTAGTATATAAAGAGTAGTCAGAGGTCTCTTTGATTAAAACAACTTTTAGTCAGAACCTGGAAGGTTGCAAGAAGCTATCTATGCAGATTACAAAGCAAGAGTGTTCCACTCAGTGGGAATAGCAAGTGCAAGTGACCTGAGGGGGAACATGCTTGGCTGAGCTCAAATTTTCCCTGCCCTTCTGTATTTCTAGTGCAAACAGCATTATTTCTGTACATATCCCACTTTCACCATACTTTCTTTTCTAAAAATAATTTGCCACCAAGGACTGTACATTATACCACACCTAAGAAGATTCAGTTTGGATAATATTTCAAAATTAGATAAATTTAAGAGTAAGGCAAAAACAACAAAGGAAACAAAGCATTTTCCTACATTAGATATTGCAGCCTGCTGAAGCATACTTCTGATGTTGCAACTTCATTTCAATTCACAAACTTAACTGAATGCCTGTGGTGATGTTTCCCAAATCATAATTTGTTGGCCCATATTTGTGGTTCAGAGCTTTCACTAGGGACCTGACAATGGTTCAAGCAATTGAACATAGTTAGTCAGGCTTTAGAAATTTATGATAACATGTTTGCATTCTGACAATCCAGAATGTAATGAATGCCACTGGGATGAGTCAAGTCCAAGGAGCTGAATGTTGAGGAATCTATATGGCTTATGAATAGCCCACCTTGAGCGTCATCGTCTGTGACACACTGGGTGTGTATCATGGATCAGTCCATCACTTATGCCACACATATAACCAGGGTAATTCAATGACTCATTGGAGTTAATGTTAGAAAATCAGTTGTCGTTGCCTTTTTATTATGTTCCCACTAAATATCAATATCCAAAGAAGATATATTTGCCATGAAAATTTCAATGCATTTTATAGCCTTTAGTTTTCTTAAAAAGCCTTCACTTTTCAGGAGCAATGTCCTGAAAATCAATGCCCCAACCTTACTCTATTCCTCCTTGCCCATGTTTGTGATCTCCATTTCAGATTACCTGAGGCAGTTTTCAAATCTTAAATAGACTGAATATATGAGAGCAAGATGCTTTAATACCTTCAATATTTAAACTTGGAATATTCTAGAAGGTTCTAAAATAAATTAAAAAGCAATCATGGCATGCCCTTTTGTCTTTCATAAAGTATATTTAATTCCTACCCACTGCCTAAGGTAAAATAATCCTTCTTGTCCCTGAACTCACATTAAAACCTTTTTCTCTTGCCTAGTATTTCACGTGTCTCTTTTTGCATGTTGTATCATACATAATACATCCCTAGACTGCCATCACCTAGGAGCATATCCTAGGGTTGTAGAGAATTCTTAATAAATATTTACTAATGTGTTATTAGTTATTATGACTTAGAAGTATTAGGAATATAAATATTCAGAATGATCCCACGGTATTCAACTTTGTTTCTATTTAGTTTTTTTAAACTTGTTTGTTTAGTTTGTCGGCTTTGGTTTAAAAAAAAATTAGGAGAGGAAGAGTGGGAAGAAAAGTTTAAAGTGTATTATTCCTTTAGGGATATTTTTTTCTTGGGTTTTACTTGCCCTGTGGTCAGAAATAGATTACAACATTAAAAAAAAAGTTATATTGAGTTCTATAGGCTATTTCTTTTAAATGTGGCTGGAATGAATGTCCTTAAAGGGTGTCACCAGATTAAACCTGCCAAGTAAGGAAGGTGGAGCTGTGTGGGAAAGAGGCTTTGTTTAATCAGGTTGTATAAAGTTTTGCTGAGACACGTTGGGAAAAGAAATCCAAGGTAATGTGGACTTAGCATGAAATCCCAGACTGAAGCACACCTTAAAAAAGTTAGGGCTCTTTTTCCATCTTCTTGGAAATTCATATACCATAAAATTAACTATATTTAATATTTACATACAGTCCCTTCCCTAACACTTGTGGGATTTGAAAAAAGTATAAGTAGAAGCCCAAGTACAACATATCAAGTTATAAATTGTGGTGAGTATCTATAAGTAAAGTGTGTTCTATCCTCTCACCTTAAAAAATATACTTTAGGCAAAGTTCAAATTTAAAATTGTTTGAAACCTTGGAGTTTCATGTTTAAAAGTAGAAGTTCTGGGAGAGTCGGCTTGAATGCCTGCAGTCCAGCCTCCCTTCTTTTCCCATTCTCAGCTCCATCCCACAAGATGAGAGGTCTGAAGACCAGGCAAGAGATCTCAAAGTTATGCTTATGGCCAGATCAGCCCACATATCCATATCTGATCTGCTACAAACAGTTCCTGGTTGGGCATCTCTCAAGCCTTGGGGTGTTTCATATAAATGGAACAATCCATGCATGAAAACAGTCCTGGGGTTAGAAGCTGAAGCAGGCTCATGTCCATTTGGGTGGGAAATTCTGGGATACTGAGTAACCAGAGAAGTCAAAGAAGGAGGCATGTCTCTGGTTCTGGATGGGCACAATCCTTCAGTTCCTGAATTCTTAAGTCTTGTGCAAATATCTGTAGTTAGAAGTTGTGCAGAGAGATTCTCTGAAGCCCCAGGTCCTGAGAACAGAAGCCTCTCTTGCTTGTGTGTGTGTGTGTGTGTGTGTGTGTGTGTGTGTATAGATGTGTGTGTGCTAACCACTGCTGCCTATATATTTTTTAAAGATATAGAAAATTTAACATATAATCATGTATCCATTATCTAAGAGAGAGGTATAACCCTATGGATGATCTAAAAGAATGAGCGATATATCACATTTATCACTGGGTGCACTGCAGTGATTAATAAACTGTGGATATCTATGTACTTCAAATAAATCATTCCAATTAGAAATTAATGAGATTGTAGTCCCTCTCAAAAGGGCCTGGAAAGTTGTCAAGTTTCCTTTATCTATGTACTGAAGGATCAACTTCATTTCACTCCTTACAACACTGCTCTGCACTGTGGGAAAATGAAGAACATTATCTCCTGCTGAGCAGAGCCTAGCAGGGGACTGACAGGGGGATACCTCCTTCATTTAGGTGTTTTCTACCTTCACTGGTGGTTTCACATCTCTTTCCTTGAATGCCCTCGTTCTTCTGTGCATTTTGGAAGTTTTTCTTAAAACTTTATAACCCTTTACCCTATCAGATGCCAATTATCTTTGGCAATGAGAAAGTTGAAGCTTGATCTTTAGCCTTTTGAACAAAAAGTATTGAAGCCCTAACTATATTTACTTTTGTGACACAGTGATATTTGAAAGGAGATAATCAAGAAAATGTAGCATAGAAATAAGAAAAAATTACTTTTTATGTGGGATTGTGGCTTTTAATTTTTTAAAAGGGTATTTTCCAGCTGCTGTCTGTATTTTGGAAGTAGAGAAGTCAAAGACTTGAGTGTAGGTAATAGGAGAAGCCATCAAAGAATGCAAGATGCACTTAAGTATTTCTTAGTAAAATGAATCAGGTATCTGAGCAGATATTACAAATACATGTATGTGAACTAGTCAGGTTTTAGACTGCATTTAATAGTCTTGGATAACTTGAAGTGGTAATTTTAATTTGTTGTGACCTCATTTGCCGGAATCTGTAATGAGTCAAGAGAGTTTACTGATATTTTAAGTGATTCACACCCTGGATCATGATCATTGTAACTGTTTGTAGGTTTCCTTATTACCCAACTATGTTCTCCATCATTTTTTTACTTTGTGAAGAAGAAAGTGGGTAATTGGCATATGTAAACAAACAAAGGAAATAAGAAGGAGTTCCAGGTCCTTGGGGACAAGAACATCTCATTCGCTCACCACCCTATTTCCAGAACATAGAATCCAGAATGGCCCATAGTGGTGTCCTCAGTAACTTTTTGTTGGCTGACAAAAGAATAAATGAATTAGTGGAAGTAATTTATATCAAGCCCAGGGGATTCGTGTTTTGTATATTGTATGGCATTAAATCTACTGCTACAGGCAAATAAAATGTGAATAAATGAGGTTATACGACCTACAAGAGATAACACAGCTTGTGAAATGATGGACTCACCAACCAACAGCTGACATTTTATTATTTCTATTCCCTCATAATATTTGTATGTATCACAAATTCAAATCTTGTTAGCTTTAATACATGCAGAGATGTGGTAGGTAGTATATAGTTAGTAGCCTCCTTTCAAGATTACCAGCATAGTTTGAAATAGAGAAGTCAGTCATCTATGACTGAAAATGGCCAAAATCTGCACCAAGTGATCCTGGATCCTCTGCTTCAGTGAGAAACAGAATTCCCAGGCTGACTTCTGACCTCTCCCTGGTAACAATCGGCAATAGGCACCTGTCATGGCCACACAGAGCAGAAAGAACAAAGTGTTACCTGTTCTCCAGAATCTTTCTTTCCAATTTGCTCTGACTTCCTGGACTCTAGGCCTTGGTTACCTAGAACGATGGCCTTTGCCAGCTGTGCTTGGCCTTACCTGACTTCCCTGGACTCCAGCCTAAAATAGAACAACTTTATGCCCCTCCCAACCTTGTGCCTACCTCCCATGGCCTTCCTGAAGCTCTCAAACTACGGTATCTGCCAAAATCTACCTGGCTAGTTAGACTCCTCTGCGTGTTCTCTTGGCTTGCATAACCTCATAACCACCAAAGTACTGAACTGCAGAAAAACCTTAGGAGTCCTAAAAAATAATTAGAAAATAAATTAGCTCTTATTCTAAATGGTCTTCTCTGTTATTGTATTATACTTATGTGGGTCTTCCCTCTGTTTGGGTAGGCCTGAGAGATGAACCTTCAAGAAGCCTAACAGGTGACCATCTTCTTTTATCTACAGGTATCTGACATTTGCAAAAGGACTAGTGTGTGTATGTGTGTGCATGTGTAACGTATATCGGATCTACTTTGCATTGTTTTGGTAAGGTGCTGTTAAATGTTAGTTTGAACTGATACCAAATGGTCTTGTAAAAAACAAAATGAAATCTGAACTGTAGTACTGATGAAAACCAAACACACATCAGATACTGTTCCTGCTATTAGCAACAAGCATCTTTACATGGGATGAGATAGTGATGGCCACAGTTTAAGGAGCACAGTTTGTTGTTGTTGTTGTTTTTTAAGTCACCTTTGTAACGTCTTTAAAGACCTCTTTTACTTGTCAAGGACAGAGGCAGAGAGGGAGAAAATATTAACAGCCATTCCCTAATGAGAACTCTTGAGCTAATGTTATCTAGACTGTCTCACTGTAATAGGATGCATACTTGAAAAAAATTCCTTCTTCAATGTGAATTGTGTTAATCACTGAAACTATGTCAAAGTTCTTCGGGAAAGATAAAATATTTTCTAGTTTTTAACTTGTGAGACTGAGCATCACGCAGATACCATCAGAAGTTGTTCAAATAATTTGTTTTAAACACTGGTTATTAAATACTTGGTTAAAATTTTGCTTACCAAGACTCAGTTTGTAATACTAGAAAATGTTAATTTCAGAATGTCTTAGATTCAGGGCACCTGGGTGGCTCAGTGGGTTAAGCATCTGCCTTTGGCTCAGGTCATGATCTCTGGGTCCTGGGATTGAGCCCCACGTTGGGCTCCCTCCCTGTGTGGAGTCTGCTTCTCCCTCTTCCCTGTCCTCCCCCAACTTGTACTCTCTCTCTCTCAAATAGATAAATAAAATATTTTTAAAAATTTTAAAAAAGGGGGCGCCTGGGTGGCTCAGTGGGTTAAGCCTCCTGACCTTCAGTTCAGGTCATGATCTCAGGGTCCCGAGATTGAGCCCTGCGTCAGGCTCTCTGCTCAGCAGGGAGCCTGCTTCCCTCTCTTTCTCTGCCTGCCTCTCTGCCTACTTGTGATCTCTCTCTCTCTCTGTCAAATAAATAAATAAAATCTTTTTAAAAAATTAAAAAAAGAAAGATTGTCTTGGATACTACTTGCATATTGTAGCCAGATTGGTTTACATAAAAAAACAAAACAAAACATTGTTTTAGAACACATCACAGCTAAAATGGCATTTGGGAGTCTTGTGAATTCAGGTGAAGGCAGTATGGCTTTTAAAATGAGCAGGGCACTGGGAACAAGAATGACGGTTGACTTCTGGTTCTAGCTTTGCCAATAATTAGTTTGGTGAGGTTGGGCAGGTCATTTGACTTCTTTTGGCCTTAAGTGTTTTTCACTGTAAATGAGGAGTTGGGCTCTGATTCCTAAGGTTAATTAAAACTATGAAATCATGTGATTTTTTCCTAGAAGTTTCTATCAAAATACACATTGCTTTTTTACTTATTTCTGGGCTCATCCTAAAAGTATTACTGGACCTTATCCAGTCACAGCTTTGGCAAACAGTACAGCTACAGAAAAGCTACTTGCGTCACTTGATTTTATTTTTTAATGTTCAAACAATACCTGGCAAATAAAGAAATGTTCTTGAATTGTGACTGGCACAATGATACGTGGCTAGCTGCACAGAGAATTTAAGCAAACTATACATATGGTCAGGGTGCAGATCGTAGGTAAGGACTAATCTGCAATTACTTGCATTTGTGACCCAAACCAATGTTGTAAATTGTGGGTGTGGGATATATGCCAAAAGCCCAAATGTATAACACAGTTTCTTTATGCATATATTCAGTTTTGTTATTTTAGCACAGTTTCCACTCTCCTACTCATTGGCTTTTCCACTAGAATGCACACATACTCAGCAGTTTTTTCTAGCCCTCCCCCTCCTAGTCTTCTATTGCATTTACCACCATGGTCTACCTTTTATTCCTACACTCATTCATTTCTGTGGCATTACTCAACGTTGTACATTGGCTTTCACTCTTCTCTCCACACATTAAATTTAGGTATAATATGAGATATATTCCCAGACCCTCTACTCTTATGTATTGTGTCTTGCTCCTTTAGAGTTTTCTTAACTAATTGTCACTAATGTGTGGACAGCTCCAAAATTAACATCTTTTTTTTTTATCACTTTTGTACAGTTTAAAATTGACTATATTCTCATTCATTCATTCACTAGACAGAGTACATACAATGAGAGGACCATTTTAGGGCCATTGGAGTATTTGAGAAATCATTTTTAAAATATATCCTTTCTAGGAAGATGTGTTATGTGGTATGTCTCAATACTTGCTGGATATTCTTAAAGGCATTCTCAATTTTTTATAGGACTAAATTAGAAGTCCTATTTTTAAGGAGTTAATGACTTATGTTTTTGATGATTTAGAAATTACTTAGGGAAAAAAGAATTTTAATAAGTGGTTTTTAGATTGTATTAATTTTCAACTCAATCTTACTTTTGCCTGAAAAATCAAAGATACAGATATAGTACCATCATATGAAACACATCTGTAGTCAGATTACTCGCTTTTCTCTTCTTTTCTTGTCTAGCACCCTGAACCACCTTCCAGGCCTGCTGCCCAAATCAGCTCTCCCCATCTCTGTTTATATCATCTTTTGTCACTCAGCCTTAAAGCAGAGAAAACACGGCTTTTCCCTTTCCCTTTTGCCTGGACTCCGTATCCTGTCAGGCAGTAGGTGGATTCTTGCTTCACCCTATTTTTCAAAAGCACCCCTCTGCATTCCCTCTGCCCCTCCACAGGTGAGAACACTTGCAGTTGCCATGTGGTACTGTCCTACCATCAGTAGCTCTCCAGTGACTACAGTGTGACCTCTCCAATGACCTTCGCATTCAAGACTACCACGACTGTCTGACCTTTTTAAGAAAAGTTAAACTGCTGTTTTAAAAGGAAGAGGGGTTGTTTAGAACTGAGAAATTTAATGTAAGGGGAGTTATGATTCTTAGCACAGTTTGTATGTTTGTTTAATCTCCTATCTGCCGGTCTATCAGAAGATAATCTCTGTAAACAGAAATAAGAATCAACAACTGTGGAAATAGATTTTTTTAGAACAAATACACTGACAAAAGGAATAATAAGAGCAGAAAGTAGAGGGATTTGGCTTCCTGCTTGAGTGAACCTGGGGCCTCCTAGACATACTAGGATAATTTGGGAACCTAAGGATGTAATAATTTAAATGACAGCATTTAGTATCAAGGTCCAACTAGAAGTGAAGCAAGAATTTAAAGCATTTGTGTGTTAAGGCCTATGATAAAGACTAATGGATTAAGATAAGAAAACTTCAATTATTCTAAATATTTGAATTGTTTTTCAAATTAGAATAAAATACACATATTAAGAAGGAATTGTTCTAATCACAATCCTTTCTGAACTTACACAATTTTCTCTAAATATAAAGCAAAAGTACTGCTTCGTGAGACTTGCTGAAAGATGAAAATACTTGAAGATGAAGATAATCAAACAACAATACCCTTATATGTAATAGAATTGGAAACAAAGTGAAATGCAGTTTAGAATGAATTGAGTGATCTGGAGTCAGACTGCTCAGGTTCAAATTCTGGTTATAATCTTTTTCTGAGTATTGGGGACAAGTTACTTAATCTTTCTATGTTTCAGTTTCTTTAATTATAAAATGTGAATAAAATATGAACTATAAAATATGAATTATAACATTACTTGCCTCATAAGGTTGTACAGAGGAATAAGTGATAATAAGGTAAAGCACTTTAAAAAGGTACCAATTACATTTTTGAGTACTTATTAATGACCCTGCAAAGTATGACACGTATTTTATAGATGATGAAACTGAACCATAGAGAGACTGATAACTGCTGAAAGTAACACTGTTACCAAGCCCTATAGCCTTAGCAAGTCCAAGATCTTCACTCTATCTCCAGACTGCCTCCTTGTTTTTGTATTGGTGGAGATATGATAGTGGATACTGGCTCTGTCTTCAAGGTAACACTTTGAATAGAAAAACAAGAAGTGAATGGACAATTCTGCACAGGGGATCTGAAAGCATGGTTTAAAAAGGTGCTTAACTGAGCCTGGAAGGGCTGGGGATGACTTTCATAGAAGTTTACTGGCTAAACCAGGTCTTGAAGTATGGGCAGGAATTAGATCAGGGCTTGGGTGTGGTGGAGAGTGTTCTAAGCAAAGGAAATAGCAGGCAAAAGAGTGGAGAGGATGCAAATGATACAGAATGTTTTGTATTTACAAGAGGTCAGCTAGGCAGGAATGTAGAACCCAGGTTAGAACAGGGGCCTGATTTTAAGGGAACAAAGTTGAAGCAGTTCTCTTCTACTAGCCATGAAAATACAAGAAAAGGCAGTACAAATGCTTGTACACAATGATGTACACACTGGTCCCAAACAATCAGTACCCTTAGATGTACAAACTGATACTCATTAACTGCCAGGCATAGGACCAAATCCTCTTAAATATAATGTATGCCCCATGCCTGGGAAGGTCAGATGTTTCTATAGGTAGTGTATAGTTTTAGGGAAAATCACCTCATTAACAATTGAGAGAAATCACCCCATCTTCCTTCTTCCAGGTATTCTTTCTTAAGGAAACTTACGTATATTAGAATTATATGTTCAATTTCCTATGTTTCTAATGGGAAATCATCTCCCCAACATCCTGTTTAAAAAATAATATTTTTAGTGTTTTAATCTAACCATTTTCATGGCAGTAGATCATCTGTAGGTTACATTCAATGCTCTGTGGGTAAGCTACAGAGAAATATTGGTTTAATGCCTCCTTACACTCTATTCCTAAAAATTGATCTCAAGATAATAGTGAGTTTAATAATGTAAGCTTATTACTTAAAATCACTTATTAAGAAGTAATTAAAATATAAGCTAGTTGAGGAAATTTTAGCATAGGAAAATTTAGCACAGTACCTTCCATATGCTGAAAGACAACTTTGTCCTTCTCATGCCTCCTTGGATAGGTTCTGGAAAAGTTATTTGTATGGTGCCACCATGTTGAGAAACCACATATCTTAACAAGGTTAGTATCAGTGACAGCGGAACTCCTTACAATGTAGTCTTTAATAATTCAATTTAACCAATAAAGTATAAGGAAATGCCAGGTACTGCGTTAAGCATTAGGAATACTTTGAGTAAGACGTAGCTCTGTCTTTAAATAACTCATTTTATGTGTTTAAAAATATAAAGTTTCCATGATGTAAATGATAAGTACTAATTTAGAAATATGGATCATATCCATATCAGACTTGAGAATCAAAAGGGAACATCCCCAGACCTGGAGAAAAAAATGAACCAATTTTGTAATTTTTTTTTTTTTTTTCGCTAGAACCTGGATGTGGGAGGGTTGAACCATTTTATATAGGTCAGAAAAACATCTGATTAGCACTAACTTGTCTAGTGTTCATAATTTAAATGAATGAAAATGTTACTGGAATTGCTCCTTCCCTTATCTTTGAGAACACCCGGTCTCCCTTGTAAGTGTTCTAAAAATGCAAATTATGTAAAATGTACCTGCTTAACTAGAATTATTTCCCTATATTATGTAATATATCATAAAATATTTTTAAAGTCAAGTCATTATCTAAAGGTGATAGTATTTCTAAGAACATTTAATGTGGTTATCACAATTTATATAAATTAAGATACTTTTGAGACTCTGAAAGCTATGAAAAATATTTCTTTAAAACTGAAGCAAATTTTTATCTATGAACCAGAGAAGTTTTGATGTGAATCCATGAACTATTTGTCACTGTAATTTGAATTCTTTATTATGGATAATTTTTTATGGATAAATCACAATTTTTAATCTGAACAGTCTTCACATTAAAATAATTTAAAGGAATGTCCTTTGTCTAGCTTGTGTTAGAACTCACATTTCCCAGGGGCGCCTGGGTGGCTCAGTGGATTAAGCCGCTGCCTTCGGCTCAGGTCATGATCTCAGGGTCCTGGGATCGAGCCCCGCATCGAGCCCCGCATCGAGCCCCGCATCGAGCCCCGCATCGAGCCCCGCATCGAGCCCCGCATCGAGCCCCGCATCGAGCCCCACATCGGGCTCTCTGCTCCGCAGGGAGCCTGCTTCCTCCTCTCTCTCTGCCTGCCTCTCTACCTGCCTCTCTGCCTACTTGTGATCTCTCTCTCTGTCAAATAAATAAATAAAATCTTAAAAAAAAAAAAAAAGAACTCACATTTCCCAAATTACATGGAGAATTTCAGGCTCAGTATTTTCTCAGCTTTTCCATCTGAAGGTAACATCAACTTCCACAGTCAGCCATATTGTTACTGTTACTTCTTTAACTCATTGCATTCTTTCCTAACATCCTCAATCCCAATAATCACATGACAGTGACACTGATTTTATAAATATAGTAAATTAGAGATTTTATAGTAAATTTAAAAAGATTATTGGATATTAAAATATTAGCACCTTCCTATCATTTCATGTAGAGGAAAAGAAATGATACTGGTTCTATGTATTTGAAATACAATGTTAAAACATAGCAAATTAGTTTCAAACAAATTTTTTTTTGAATATTTTATTTATTTGACAGAGAGAAAGAGATCACAAGCAGGCAGGAAGAAGCAGGCTCCCTGCTGAGCAGATAGCTCAACGTGGGGCTCTGGGGCTCGATCCCAGAACCCTGGGATCATGACCTGAGCCAAAGGCAGAGGCTTAACCAACTGAGCCACCCAGGTGCCCCTCAAACAAATTTCTTATTTATGATAGAATAAACTATACAGAGGGTCGTCAATAATATTAAATATTATGTTTTATATTATTATATATTTATTGCATTTATTATACATATTATAATATTAAGATATTTACAAATCTCTTCACATTAGAAACATGAAATAATTTTTACCCACTATCATATTAGAAAGGCATCCTGATATATTTGATATATATCTGATATATTTTTACCTATGAACAGTTAAATATCTCATTTTTTAGTCCTACTGCCTTTCACTTACAGATGGAAATATTTCTAGTTTTTCCCCCAGCTTTATTGAGATATAATTGGCATATAACATGTATAAGTTTAAAGTGTAAGAATGTTGAGTTGAAACATTTATACATTGCAAAATGATTACCACCAGTAGTGCTGGCTAATACCTCTAACACATCACATAATTGTGGTGAGAACATATAAGATCTACTCATTTAGCAGTTTGTAGGTATAATACAGAATTATAAGCTGTAATCACCATGCCATAAAATAATATCCAGAACTTACCCATCTTTAACTGGAAGTTTATACCCTTTAATCAGTACTTCTAGTTTTTAAAGTGTTTTCCCATGTATTTGATCCTCAAAAATCTCAATATATAAAAAGATGTTATATGCAACATACAACATATATAACATATTAATAACAACCATATATACAATTATCTTACATATATAATATCTAGAGAGAGTGGGAAATGTGGTTCAAAATCATCTTT
Source organism: Meles meles (assembly GCF_922984935.1). NCBI lineage: Eukaryota > Metazoa > Chordata > Mammalia > Carnivora > Mustelidae > Meles > Meles meles. Next base: position 77,795,078 of record NC_060074.1, read on the forward strand.
ATTAAACCGAGAAAATGAAAAAAATGTTCATATGTTCTACAACTAGTCAGCAAATTACGGCCCAGAGCCCAAATCTGACCTACCACCTGTTTTTGAAAATAAAGATTTATTAAAAGATAGAACTACTCATTCATTTACATATCGTTATGACTGCTTTTGTGATACATGGCAGAATTGAGTAGTGACCACTAGGCTCAAAAAGACTAAAACTTTACTAATCTGGTCTATTAGCAACAACAACAAGTCTGACCTTGTTATGTACAATTTGTCCTTAAAAATGATCTTTAAAGAACTAATTTAAAACTGTTTTTCTCATCTTATGATCTCAAATTTAATAGTATGTAATATATCACATGCACATTTCCATGAGAAATCTGAATACCATGGAAGGTGAAACAGAGAATTTCACAGCATTTAGTGTTAATATCTTATTTTACAATACAAGAAGGAGCTTATCAAAATATTTATGCTTATAATAAAATAATTAGGGAAGCTCTGATTATTGATAATGATATAACTAGCATGAAATCAGAGAGATAAAAAAAAGTCTCCTCTTAAGGTGGAACTAATATAGTTTTAATTTAGTGTAGGATGCAATTCCCTTTCTACCAACATTTAAGATTAGCTTGTACTTAGTTAGCTAGCTCTTAATAGAAGCAAATACTGAATAATTCTTTCAGACTTAAAATACACACTAAGGCTTATTGAACCCTACTTTTGAACACAATTTCCTATTAGGCAATTTTCCACTTGCGTACAAATATCTGGCTTTATTTTTTTTTAAAAACATCCTCCGCAGAAAAGATGTGCTATCATTCTATTATATCTAATATAAAAGTGTACCAAAGATAATAGATTCTTATCAGCTGAACATACAGATGAATTAAATATAGATTTGCTGGAAGACATACATAACTTTAAACTATTGCCTGCCCCTTGATTTTCTACTCTTAAGATATTTAACTTTAGAGAAACTGTAAAACCCAGACACCCCTTTATTATTGCTAGAAATTTCAGGGAAATTTAATTTGGAGAATAAAATAGAGAACTGATGTAGATAAATGAAACACAAATATATAGTAAAGTTAGAGATTTTTTAAAATGAAACTACATTTTAACTGTCAGAATGTTTTGCTTTTAGTTTTTATTTTGATGTATTTGAGCTATTGAAAAATAATGAGGTCTTTTCCTTAAAGTCCCCAAACTCAACATTTTTCTAAAAAGGCATATGCAACCAACTTTCAAGTGTCTTCTTATGACCATACTATAATTCTTGCAGGTCTTATCAACAGTAAGAGTCCAAAAACTCATTCTATATCTTATGAGCATTATCTTTATTTTTTCTTTTTGCATTACCTTTATTCATTTTTCCTTATTTTGCTTAATTAAGCCAAATAAAAACATTGATGACCTACTAAATGCAAGGCATGTATACAGTTTGAAGGAAAATCTTACTTGATATTCTCCATTAGTTTGGTGCTCGATACTTTTCCCTCAAAGACTGGTCAATAGGGACAAGGTTGAATAGAGCCAAGGTAAAGAACTGTTGTCTATTTGTCCGGTTTCTTCTTCTTCTACCTCAGTGATTTCAACAGCTTTTTAAGCAGGGTCCTTTTAAGAAGAAACACAATGTCATAATAGACATAAAAAGCTAATTGCTAAGTATTCCATAAATGTTAGTCTCCCCCCCCCCCCACCTTATCTTCTTTATCCTTCCCTTCTACTACAGGCTTTCTCAAATCAAAATCACTATTCTTACCCTTGCCAGACTACTCCCCCCTCCCCACCCGCCAATAATAGAACTTTTAAAGCTGGTTGATATTGGTTCTGCAGGAGGAAGGAAAGAAAGTATGACTAGGAATCTCTCACTGCTTCTCCAGGCAAAAAATTTCTCCACTGATTCATTTCAGATCTCGTTTGCTTTTTGACAATTTAGTGGTATGTTAAAAACACTTGCCTGTATCACTAAAATGATAATTATACTGTAGTTCCATATTATGCTACTCATTAGTTTGCAAGTTCCTGGGTATCAGAAACAAAATCTCAGTACTCAAGTCCTATCTTGGTCAGAGTACAACATAACTATTTATTGAATGAATAAAAATGTGCACTGACTGAATGATTCTTAATTTAAGTGTATTAAAATCTTATGTAACCTTCTGGTAATGAGGGCACTACGGTAAAAACAAATTAAATTTTCAATAAGTTGTCTATATATATACCACTTTAATTTGGAAAGTTTAATTCACTAGAAGTAATTATTTAACAATAAATATTTCTAAAATTATGTTTATTTACATACATATATACATACACATGGGTTAAATGGTTTTTTAAATTGAGATTTTCATGTTATATATCTATTTTGTAAAATGAAAAATTTTGGTAGAAAGATTAGAAGCATCAAAAACTTTTGATTAAGCCAAACTGACAGGTAAGGGACTTTTATGTTGATAGCTGAGTCAAGTTTATCTGCTGGGGAAGCCAGGAATTCTTAAAATATTATAGACAGCAGTTAGATGTAAGTACTCTGCAGTTAAGAGCAGCAGTAGTTTATTTAACAGCTTGTTTGGAATCAAGTAGTACTTACTATTTTGTTTTTTGCTGACTTTTTCCATTTACAAATGAATCAGTGCCCATTTGAAATAGTTTCAAAATACAGTCAAAATGAAATGTCCCAAGTTCACCAATATATTTTATTAACTGGAATGATAGTACTTTTTAATGGTATTTTCCTGATACTGAGTTTGTGTATTTCTTCACACATTCTGTAAATGAACACCCGCCAAAATAAATATCTATTATATTTATGCCAGATTGTTTCTATGTAGGAACACCATGTTACACTGCTTGCTTTCTTGAAGGAATACAAAAGATTAGAAGTTGTGAATGTTGACTACAAACTTCGGTTTCTTTATTTGAAATGGTACCTCAAACTAGAATTTTCAAAACTGAAATTTACTGATATTAAAACGTACTCACAAAACAGAATCTAGGTAAATCAAAAAAAAAAAAGAAAGTTCAAATCTATAACCAACCCTCAGTACTAATTTTTATCAAACATCTATCAGTTTTTGTCCTAAGAAAGTATCTCAAAGTAATGACCCAATAAAACAATAGAACACCAAAATAGGCACGAATTTTTTTCTCATTTGTTTTGAGTGTGGTGCTTTGTAATTTCTATGAATGGTCTCTGAAGATCAAGTTCACTGTTTTTAAGATTGAGGAAAGAGACTTGCTCAAGCCTGAACAAAGAGAAGACTGCAGAGCCAAGGCCAGGGTTTCTGCAGTTTCTACAAAGGGCCTCCAGGGTTTCTCCAAGGAGCAGCAGGAGCCAATGGTGGGGCTGTGTAAGGGCTAGCAGGCAGGACCCTCACGTTCCCCATACACACTGCATTCTCTTTAACAAGAGTTGCTCAGCTTGCATCTCTCTGACATATTTGAAATTCTGGGTAAGAATAAGCTTGAAAAGAAGAATTGTGTTCTTAAAAATAAATATTTGAAAACCACTGTACTATCTTGTGCTCTATAGGAAGAAAACATGGGGACCCAAATTTGAAATGATGTCACTGTTAGTAGCTACCATGAGAAACACTTAGAAATTGCATTTCAAAATAAGGGAAAAGGGGTTCTGAATGTAGTTTCTATAAAAGTAAAACCTTTCTTCTTTTTCTTTTTTTTTTTTTAATACTTTGGTTATTGACTTGGTGGTTCTAGAAATTTGAATCCTATAGAAATGAAAATGAATAAACAAAGTTTGGTAGAGGAACTTCCAATTGTTTCAAAATACAAGGACAGCTGGAGCCTACAGAAAAGCGTAGAATAAACTAACAGAAATTAGAACACTGGAACGCTTTATGGACATTTTGACAGTAAGAGTAACATATGGGCAAAACACTAGGAAAAAGATTTCTGGAAACGAGGTGCTCAAGTGAGAGTAGAGGTAAAGGAAATGACGTTCCTGGTGGAGGGAACAACAAAGCTGAGGAAGGGAAAGCATGTTTATTGAAGAGAAAGATCCAAATGGAGAAGAATGTATGTGTCAGTGATGTATAAGCTCGAATTGGTAAAATGGGGTTATTTTGAAGAAGTACTTTGAAGGCAATAGAAGATGACACTGAATTTAAAGTATGCAAAAGGGGCAATGGGTACTACCTTTGGTACTCAGCAAGTGCTATAGTGCTAATAAGCCGACAGTGTATTTTGCAAGGCAATTTTCTTTTACTGTCTTAAATTACTGGTAGTAGAAGTATCAAAAGATACAAGATTGTTTTCAAGATTTATTTTTTTAAGATGTATTTATTTCAGAGAGAGAGTGTGTGTTTGTGTGTACATGCAAGGATGGCAGGGGCAAAGGGAGAAAATCTTCAAGCAGACTCACGGCTCAGCATAGAGCTCCGTGCAGGGCTTGATCTCATGACCCATGAGATCATGACCTGAGCAGAAAGAGCTGGACACTTAACCAACTGAGCTACCTAGGTGCCCCTGTTTTCACGAATTTAAATCACATATGCAATGGGCACAAAGAGACATTTTATATTTTTGCAATTGTGCTGGCAAAAAAATTAAAAAATAATAAAATAAATAAGAGGTAACTTAGCCATACTCCATGATCTAATCCATCTCTTTCATCAGATTATATAACACATATAATTTTTGTTTTTAATCATCCTTTTTTTTTTTTTTTGAGAGAGAGTGCACATGAGCATGTGGGGAAGGGAGGGGAAGAACAGAGGGAGAGGGAGAAAGCATCGCAAGGAGGCTCCATGCTCAGTGTGGAGCCCTATGTGAGGCTGCATCCCAGGACCCTGAGATCATGACCTGAGCTGAAATCAAGAGTCACATGCTTAACGGACTGAGTACCCAGGCACCCCCATCATTCTGCCCCACCCCCCTTTTTAAAGATTTTATTTATTTGAATGAGAGAGAGAGTGAGCACAAGCAGGGAGGAGGGACAGAGGGAGAGTGAGAAGCAGACTCCCCCCTTAGCAGGATGCCCAATGTGGGGCTCACTCTCAGGACCCTGAGATCATGACCTGAGCCGAAGACAGCTGCTCAACCGACTGAGCCACCTAGGTTCCCCCTTATCAGCCCTTTTTAAAGCATTTGGAAAATAAGAAATTTTGTTTAATAGTAAGTGCTCTGGGTTTGAGAAATATTTAAAATAGCCTCTCCTGGGGCAGTGTAGAAATATTTGTATACATTAGAAAAATAATGGATATTATTAGACAATTAAAACTGAGGAAAGAAAATTCTTTAGAAAATTTTGAATTAAATGACCCTTGAGAAGCGTTCTTTTCCATTTATAGCTTTTATTTTTGTTTCTTCACTATGCAAGATGTGGAGGCAAAATTTTACCTAGTATAATAAAATAAGTATTATAAAAAATAATCAATGAGCTAGAAATATCCTTCCAAGGTCATATCAATGAACAGTCTTTAGAAAGAGTTTATAGTATGATTATTAATTTTTAGGGAAAACCATATACGACTTTTTAGAAGTAACGTATCCTGTATATACATAAAATAGATCTCAAATGAAATTATCTCACAAAGATTTTTTAACTTCTAAATATTTTTTTCAATCTCTAGTGTCTTCAGACCACCCAGCCGAAAATGTTACATGTTTCCTCCCCTCCTTTCTTTCTCTTCTCCCAAGTTCATTGTGGAGGTCTGTGGCTATGCATGCATGCATGCACATTCCTTTGGTTCTTTCTAAAATCCGGTACAGAGAAAGTATTTTTTTTTAAAGATTATTTCTTTATTTATTTGACAGAGAGAGAGAGATCACGAGTAGGCGGGGGTGGGGGGTGTTGGGGAGCAGGCTCTCTGCTGCAGAGAGCCTGGTGCTGATGAGGGGCTGGATCCCAGGACTCTGAGATCATGACCTGAGCCCAAGGCAGAGGTTTAACTCACTGAGCCACCCAGGTGCCCCAAGAAAATTATTTTTTTAAGGAGCAAATTTTTTTCCTTCTTGGGAGTTACCTGGTTTTGCTGGGTAAATACTGTGATTCGCTTGTTGAGAGGTGTGCATGGGAAGTCTTTCAGGAGGCATGCTTGACTGAGAATAGTGGTTATTGGACAGTATTCTAAAATGAATGGCTACTATAACTGCAGTGTTTTTGTTTTTCTTAGAAAGCAGGCTTGGAAGGAGAGCTGAATTGCATTTAAACAAGACTATTAGGAGAGGGAAGAGAGGAGAGTGACGAAATGGCTGGTTTCACGAGAGAGTCAAGTATCCTATGGTTTCACTTATTTGTGGAGCATAACAAAGAACACGGAAGACATGGGGAGATGGAGAGGAGATGGGAGTTGAGGGAAATTGGAAGGGGAGGTGAACCATGAGAGACTATGGACTCTGAAAAACAACCTGAGGGTCTAGAAGGGGATGGGGGTGTGGGAGGTTGGGGGAACAAGGTGGTCGGTATTTGTGAGGGCACATGTTGCATGGAGTACTGGGTGTGGTGCAAAAACAATGAACACTGTTATGCTGAAAAGAAATAAAATAAAGTGATATATGTTTAAAAAATAAAAAAAAAATGGCTGGTTTCAGATCAGAACGTGGTTTTGAAGAGTAATGATATGCCAGATAATGTTGATTATAAACTTTTTGGTAACCTCACTCCATTTTCCAGTTCTGACAGCTAACTTCTGCAGCTCCCATTTCGTGCAGCTAGATCTGCCTTATGCATGGGAGGGGAGAAAATCAGAGGCTTCTTAATCTAAGAACCTCTGGATTACTCACAAGCATAAGTGCGCACACGTGCTTGCAGAACTGTGCACGCATGCACACAAATGTATATAACCATTAAAAATGTTCCTGCTGGTTAGCATAAGCCATTTTCCCTTTGACTAGGGGAGGTCAGTTCCTTTAAAGGTCACTCTGTTCTTCCAGTCACTGTGGTTATACTCATAGTTTAAAAAAATGAATTTTAAGAGCATGCACAAATTTATTTGGGCCTCTGATAAGCCACTAGAAACAGATGGAAAGTGCCAACTTTTGGGGGCTTCCAGGGACACACAACCTGTGAATATAATCATTTAGAAATTTCCATCATTTATCTTACTTTCTTTTGCCCAAGATTACTTTGTACTTGTGGGATACTAAGAACAAAAGCTATATACTTATATGGATAAAAGACTTCATTCTCATTTCTCTTTATAACTCAAGAAACATCACATCAAAGTTGTATTAGTTTTTCACAGTGGTGGTATTATGAATATAATTCTGCTAATTCTTAAAACAAGCAACTACTGTCAGAAAAAGCCTTTTGTTACATAATTAACTTTAACACTGGATCATTTTTGTTGTATGGTCTTATTGTTAGGTGCCTATCTTTATTTCACACCTACTTTTGTCCTATAATAACTAATATTTTCTGAACTAGAATAGATCTTAGAGATCATCTAATCCAGCTAAACTGTGCAGAGAAAGACATTTCATCTTATAGATTTCATGAAAATAACTTTTATGGAGTACTATACAAAGATGGATAACTTTGAATCCTGGAAACATAGATGTATTATATATATACTAAAGAACTTTCACAAAGAAACCTTTTGAAAATACTAATTAGAATTTGTAAGTTGATACTTAGGGATGAACAATATGTGCATTGACTTGCTCAATGAGAGGGCTGACAGAACTGTGTTAGTTAAGATGCCTTGGGCTGTAAATAACAGAAAATGCAATGAGAACTGGCTTAAAACTAAGGAATATTTATCTGATGCTAAAATGTTTTGAGTTAAGGTCGTCCCCAAGTTGGCTAATTCAGCAGCTCAATTACTTCATCAATGACAGGATCTATCTAACTTCCCATTTTGTCATCCTCAGTATCTAGGGTTGTCAGATTAAGTATAGGACATAAAGTTAAATCTGAATATTAGTTAAATGATACATATCCTTTGTGATATATTCATTATCTGAAATTTCATATTTAGCTGGGTCCCGGCATTACTGTTTCTCAAATCTGGGAAACTTATTAGCCTCTTGGTTTTTCTTTCTAGGCTAGCTCCACTTATCATCACAAGACGGCTACCTTATCTCTTGGTGTCATATGTATATGCCAAAATCCAGTGGCATAATAAAGATTCGGTTGCTAAGGAAGAAGGTGGAGGAGTGATGGTTTGGTAGGTAACCAAAAATACAGGTCGCCAGGCAAATCTGAATTTTTGTTGATTGAAACATAATTTCCTCTAATATTAAGTAGTTAATTTATCATAATATGTAATTCAGCCTGCCTTCTGATTCAAGGACAGGATTTCTTTTCTGTAAAAATCTATTTTTTGTTTTTGAGTCTCTTTGTTGGAACTGCGAAAGCCCCTATCACTGACTGCATCTAAAATAACAATTTTTATTGAGAATTCTGAACTAAGGGAGAGCATGGCTCATTTGCACATTTCCCCTTTCCACATTATTCATAGGGCACATTTAAGAGGTTTTCCATGTTCATGGTTGCTGCTTCTTTCCTGCTTCTTTCTGTCAGTTGTTCACATTATGCATGGCCACATTATACCTCTGTTTCCTATGTTCTCTTCCTCCTTCCACTCTCCCACCTTTAAAAACTTAAAATATCCATAGGGCCATATTTGTACTTAAATAATAATGGTTTTATATGGGCTAGATAAGCTAATCTGTGTTAATATTTACTTTACTAATGTGTTGTACCTCTGAGGTAATTTAAAGCTTTAATCATTTCAACAGTTCAACCTCTTTAAAAAGCTCTTCAGGAATGTTGCCAATTTCAGCATCTTAATGGCATGGCACTTTTGGCTTCCCTATCACATTCCCAGAGGCAGGTGGCTACAGGGAAGCTTGGCCTATATGACTCCACTGCTTGGAGTATGTTCAGTATGTCTGTCTGGTCTCTCTTACGCCATCTTTTATTCCCTCATCACATTTACATTGTAATCCACTGGTTTCTGCAGTTGTTTTCTCCACCCCATTTCATGTCTCATCTTGAGTGATTCATAAGTGACTTCAGTATTTATAGATGTGCCCCACCCAACACCCTAGATTCATCGTTTCTTGACCTCTTCTGCTGCACTGGCCTTTAACTTCTTTGGACTTCAGTGATCTACTACCAGTGCCATATTCCATTGCTACCTCGCCATTCCCAGCAACTCTTTACCCTTCTTAATGACACGTCACAACGTTACTCTCTTATTCTGAGTCCCTGCTGTTTTCCCTGATCCCTCTTCCTTACCTCTATCAAACGATTTGATTTCAAAGGAACCTAAACCTTAAGACTATAACAAAGATTCAAGTCTCTGAGCCCCTATATGAACCGGATTCTCTCCATCCTGCCCTATGTCTTCCATCTAACCCTGCATGCTATGGCTTATCTCATCAACTAATCTCAACGTCCATCACACTCAACCTCTAAACTCCTATCCTGGATGGGTGTAAAATTTTGTCTTTTGAAATGCAGCACCTATGTACCTACTAAACCTGCTAAGTAAAGGTAAGCCATTGCCATTTATCAGCAATGCAAAGAAGACAAGAGCACGGACTCTGGAGCTAGCCCACAAAAGCTCAGTTCCAGGATCCTCCACTTATTAGCTGGGTACCCTTAGAAAAGAAGCCTAGGGGCACCTGGGTGGCTCAGTGGGTTAAAGCCTCTGCCTTCAGCTCAGGTCATGATCTCGGGGTCCTGGGATCGAGCCCCACATTGGGCTCTCTGCTCCGCGGGGAGCCTGCTTCCTCCTCTCTCTCTGCCTGCCTCTCTGCCTAGTTGTGATTTCTCTCTGTCAAATAGATAAAATATTAAAAAAAAAAAAAAGAAAAGAAAAGAAGCCTAACCACTTTGTGCCTCATTTTCTTCATCTGCAAAGAGGGGATAAGAGTCAACATATCTCTCAGACATATTATGATGGATAAATGAGCTGATATTTAAAAGGTGCCTAAGACAAACCATAAATGACTCTTAATCTCACAAAACAAACTGGGGGTTGCTGGGGGGAGGTGGGATTGGGAGAGGGGGAGGGGGCTATGGACATTGGGGAGGGGAGGCGAACCATAAGAGACTATGGACTCTGAAAAACAACCTGAGGGTTTTGAAGGGTCAGGGGTGGGAGGTTGGGGGAACAGGTGGTGGGTAATAGGGAGGACACGTTTTGCATGGAGCACTGGGTGTTGTGCAAAAACAATGAATACTGTTATGCTGAAAAAAATAAATAAAATGGGAAAAAAAATAAAAGGTGCCTAGAGTGGTATATAATGGTTAAATAAATATTTTACTTTTCCCTTAGTTTTGTTTCCATTTTTAATAACAGCTATGCCAAACCTTCACTCTTAAATTCTACAACCAGCTCATGGTCCATTACTTCAGCAGAAGATCTGGCCTAATTCTTAGAGTATATATAGGATATTAGGTGCTAACTCCTTTAAATTATCGTCCACTGGGGGCGCCTGGGTGGGTCAGTTGGTTAAATGTCTGCCTTTGGCTCAGGTTATGAGCATCAGGTTCCCTGCTCAGTCAGGAGCCTGTTTCTCCCTTTCCCTCTGCCTGCTGCTCCCCCAGCTCATTTTCTCTCTCTCTCTCTCTCTCTCTCTCTCTCTCATTCTCTCTGTCAAATAAATAAATAAAATCTTTAAAAAAATTATCTTCTCCAAAATTTAACTACATTGGTACACTGTATGTCTTTCTAATCTAAAAGAAAGAAATGACCTAAATGAAATAAATTTTCCTCCCTTTCTTAAGATCTTATCCCTCAAATACCTAACATTTTCTGTGTATATTTAACCTTTTTCTACTTGCTCTTGTCTTTAACCAATAAACATGGTTTATTCCTCAAAAAATAACCAGAAATCCTTCTTCAACTCTGTTATTTCCTTTTTGCTATTTTCCTATCTTCATCCTGTTCTTCATCAGATGTCTACATTTACTGTTTCTATCTCTACTTCTCTCATGACTATTCTTGACAAATAATAGTAACTATAAGAAGGTCTAATATTGGGCGCCTGGGTGGCTCAGTGGGTTAAGCCGCTGCCTTTGGCTCAGGTCATGATCTTGGGGTCCTGGGATCGAGTCCCGCATCGGGCTCTCTGCTGAGCAGAGCCTGCTTCCCTCTCTCTCTCTCTCTCTGCCTGCCTCTCTATCTACTTGTGATCTCTCTGTCAAATAAATAAATAAAATCTTTTAAAAAAAAAAGAAGGTCTAATATTAAAATTAAGTGGAAATAAAGTCAGAGGGGTCAAAACTTTAGAACTTGGCTTTTGCCCAACTTTATCCTGACATAGATACTCACGATCTTGAATGGCCATATATCTATATAATGGTTTTCTTGCTCTTTTGTTCTGTCTTAACTAATTAATTGTTTTAGTTTGACTGCCCCTGCTGTTTCCTGTTTCCCTCTTCTAAAACAAAACCAGCCCCACAGAGTCCCACTACAGTCAAAGCTTCACTGTTCACTATTCCACCACAATTATTATCAAGGGTAGCAACAACATCTGTACTGCCAAACCAAGAGGTCAATTCTCAGTCTTCATCTTAATCAACTTCTCAGGAAGTTGGTAGAGTTGATCATTTCCTCCTCTTTAAAACCTTTTTTTCAGTGGCCTTCAAGATACCACTTCTTTTAGTACTCTTCCCATTTTGCTAGTTATACTATTTGATCTTTCTTAGCTTGTTTTGCTGGATTCTTCTCACTTATCTGCCTTTAAAATGTAGAGTACTCCAAGCACTATCCTCAGACATCTCTTATTACCATTCTTCATCAATTCCCCCTTGCTGACCCCAATTAGTTTTCTAGCTGTAGATACTATTTATATGCTGATGACTCTTAAATTTATATTTTAGTCCAGATTTTTCCCTTGAACTTGATATTCATGTATCTAAATGCCTACACAACATATTCCCTTGGATGTCTAACAGGCTTTCAAACTTAATACATTCAACAAACTTTTGTTTCTCCCCAACCTTTTCCACCTATAGTCTTCTCCATCTCAGTCAGGGAGAGTGTATAAACGTGGGGAGCTCTGTGGGGAACACAACAATAAAGCTGACAAAAGAATGAAAACCAGTGAAGGAGACTGAGAAGTAGAAAAAGAGGAAAATGTAAGGTCAAGAAAGAAATGAGAGGAATGCCAATCCTGGAAAAGCTATAAAGATAACTACAAAGTGAGGGTTAAAAATTATCCAGACGATTAGCATTTCAGAAATCATTGATGACCATTGCTTTCGTATATTAGGAATAGTTTACTTGGGAAATAGAAACATGGCCGTCTAGTGTTAGTAAGTGCAAGCACACATATACCTTACAAAATTTAAGCCAAACATTCATCCAGAGTTTCAGTTCTGTACTGTATTTTTGAATGCTTCGGGCTACCTTTCCATCAGTATAACTTATAAGGACCTCATATCTAATATGTCCTATAATGAACTCATTTATTTTCCTTTCTCTGTTCTTCTTACTCCTAAACAAATTAATGCCAAATACCAAATTTTCCTAAATTCTCTATGATGTTGAACAACACCAATACCTATTCATGCACCTACAGTAGAAAAAACCTTAAAGATCATTCTGTTTCTTTCTTTCCACCCATTTCCAATTTGTCAAATCTGATGGAAGCCCCTAATCTCACCAGCCTAACTTGAGTCTCTATTGGCCTCCGTATCCTCAAGCCCCATACTAATAAGCCTTCTAACTGGTTCCCTTGCCTAACAACTTCCTATGCCCAACTCTTTCAGCTATATAGTTACTAGTTATCTTGCAATAAAGCACTTTAGTTAAAAACTGAAAGGTGCTTCTGACTTCCCAATCGCAATAACACAATCGTAGAATAACATATCAAGGCCTTTGAAATTTGGCTCTCACCTACTTTTGCAACCTCACTTTATGACAGTTCCTCACTTGCCTTAACATAATCAAACTGAAGTACATTGCAGGGGGCTTGCAAATATTTCCCATACTTCTGTCTCTGGAATAAATAGCTAGAGTTTTCAAGGTTCAAATAACTTTTTCTCCCTAAATTGTAAATACAATTTCAGAAAGTTTGGAAAATAAAAGAAAAAAGCCATAAAATTGTCATTGTAATATAACATCTTTGTTTCCCTCCTAATAGTAAACATAAGTTTGCATAATATTCTTGCATAGTTAGCTATTCCTTGTCGTGGTGCAGAAAAAGAATGTCAGAAACTATATCATATTATTTTGAGGAAGGAAAAAAATAGAAGAAAAAAAGGGTGGGGTCAAAACAGAGCTATGAATAAGGTTTAGGATGCATACCATGATGACCTACTCATCCTCCATGGGTGAGCCACACATTTGGCTTTCAATTTTCTAGCAACCAATGTTAAAAACAGAAACTTTGTTAGTTATCCAAGTCCCGGTGTCCATGAGATTAGAATAAAATGTCCCAGTAATTTCAACTCATCTTGGAACAAATACTGTAAAAAGATGTTTCTTCTGAGTTTCTCCTAAAGAGAACACCAGGAGATATATTTAACAACTTCTGGAAAGACTCCTTATTAGAAAAAACATGTCTCATTTCACATAATTGCTCATATTGAGAATCAATATAGATTGGTGCCATTTCACAAATCAGAGTGATTTTGCAAAAACCATCTTTTTGGAAATCATTTGATACTTTCGAGATACCCAGATCTTTGCTGGTCTGCTTTAAATCATGGCTAAATATTAACACATTGAAATACTCACATATAGTATATATTAGTCACAGCAGTGGCTGAATTTTACCTGTCAATAAAACTTTCTGAAAAATGTTTTTCTTAAAAACAGAATTTTAAATAGTTCTTGTAAAAGGTGAAATCTTAAAACTTCAGGTCTCCTACTGGGCAGTTAGGTCTTATTTGGAAGACTGGACTTTAGGTTAAGAAGTAAAAATTCTCTCTTCTTGAGCATGCGTGTGATTCCCCCTGAGAAAGTTCTTGTGGCTGAGGCAGGGATGCTACAGTCTTGGGTTTTTATATCTAACAGAATATAGGATGTTATCCTAGAAGGACTCAAAATTAGTTGAATAATATACTCTAGTTTGCAGAGATTCTCACTGTCCCCAACCTTGAGTCCTCTCCACAAAGATAGCTAGGTACAGCGACAAATTTTGGGCCAGACGTATCACCTTTATTGTTAAATTGTAATATTACATGTCCTTAAGAAGCTTAGATACTAAAATCTTTGTTTTTACATTCTCTGAGTTTTTTAGAACATTTGATAAGATAAAAGCAGTTTTTCAACCTTTGCTTTTATCAATGTTTGTACGGTTTTGAGATATGGATTCTTGTCCCTAATTAATTTTGTCACTAACTAGATGGCCAACCTTGAGCAGGCTACTTAAAGTTTCTGAGCTCAGTTTCCCTCACTTTGTAAAATGAGGTAATTGGCTCCATAGGATTCCTTCCAGTCCTAAGTCACACTGACCCTCTGCCCCTCAGCTACAGGGGAAGAATCTCCTTAGTCTGAAGAGAGTAAGTGGTTACTAATGTTTCTCTAACAGTGGATCTGGAATACTAGGTAACAGTCACACATCTTAGGGGAGAGACTTTGCAGGGGAAAAGTCCTTGTTCTAAGCTGCCACTTACTAGTACATTGTCTGGGGCAAGAATTAACCTCTCTGAAGCTCAGTTTCCGTGACTATAAAGTGAGAATAATACAGGCCCTTATAGGGTTGTTGTATTAAACGGGACACTATAAATCCAGCCCTAAAAGTACAGTGTCTGGCACATAGCAAGTGCTCAATCAAACATATCCACTTTCAACATTGTTGTTTCCTTGGGTCCACTGAAATAATTGCTCTTCTAACAGCGTTTCTCCAAAATGAGTATCAGCACTATTATAGTTACAGTATTTAAAGGTTTTTAAGGTGCCAACTTGGCTGACTAGTAAAAAAATTGGAAAGACACCGGCTCAGGGGATTTTTAAAAAATTAACCAAAACAACCTGTGTGTTGACCTTTACCCTGTAGTTCTTTTATATAATAACAACCTATTAATAGACATAACTTTAAGCTGTTTGATTTAGTGCTAATGTAATCCAGGCCAAATATGCTACCTTTCTTGCCTGCTACGAAGAAATTTAATGGAAGTTTTCTTCATTTTTCTGTTTGATTTGAAATAAGATTGTGGGGAAGTTCTTAGTTTTGGGTTCCCATCAATAGATATTTAGTCCCTTTAACTTCTGATCATTTGTTGATTATATTTAAATACAACTAAATGTGATAAAATCATTCTTAGATTGTTGAGATAAGCTTTGAAGGCTGTATAAGTACTTATTTTATAATTTAAAAACAATTGCCTAACCATAAAAGAAAAGGAAAAAATTCCCCAAATGTGGGAAACCAGAGTTCTTGGCTATGCTCTTAAACTACAGCAGGAAATATGTGTTTGTTTATTATGACCTTAGTGCTTTCATAGCCAGATTAATTCAAACACAGAGTTTTCATTCCTTTTAACCCATAATTGTCACCCTGACTTGTGGAAACTGATAATTTGCAGGGAGTTCAAGGAGAACATTTGCATAGTTCCATCTAGTAGAACCTGGATTGTCCCATAGCCTAGAGATAGACCCTTTGTGAACAATTCTAACCATAGGGCCACCTATAGCCTGTGTCAGTTACCACAAAGTAACTTTCTGGGTCAACCTGTGTTAAAGGTGGCTTTCATGGACTATCAAATTTTATAGCAAAGGAATTCTGAATTATCATTACAGGTTTAAGAATCTCTCCTTATTGATTCTTTCTAGGTTTCTCCTCATTCATGAGATGTGAACCTCAACTGATTTGTACCAAGTTGTGGAAGAGTAATTACTTGTATTTCTGCTAGAAAGTTCTCTGCAAGATAAAGGGTGAGTAATATGTTATATAGATAGATAAAGAAGAATCTACACTGATTCATAAATCTTGAATACCTGATTGTTAAATATCTAAAGTGTATCAAGCCATTTGTATAGACTTTCATTATATTAATTCCATTTCAAAAGTTTTTTTAGGAACTAGCTTATTATTTTCTGTCTCTATAGCTCTATTTCCTTTAATATTTTATTGTTTAATTAACTCTCATGGAACTTCTCTTATTTTAGCAATTTTAAAGAATTGTTTACCGAATTTATATACAACTTTCTAAAAACTGCCTATAATTATTATTAATTTGTCAAAATTGATTTAATTAGAATAAGAAGATTATTCAGTGGATACGTCTTGTAGCTTCTGAATTAAAAAATGACAAGAAGGGGGGCTTAATTGATGCTAAGATATAAGGGATCTGCTGTTTCTACTCAGTATCACAGTGGTAGTTGAACTGAAATGTTTGTGTTTTGATGTCCCACCTGCTCAATCTTATACTTTTTGGTTAGTATGGTAAGAAAAATTGGTAGAGTTGAATGTAAGGAATAGACAAAAATGGTTTAGCAAAATCCTGTCTGAGTCTGGCAGAAATCCTGCTCTCTCCCCATTTTGTCCACCCTCAAACTTGCCAAGCCTTGTTCACTTTGGCTTTATTTTAAAAATGCATTTCTGGTGAGTGAGGAAAGGTTTTGTACTGTGTTTTCAATGACTCACCCAAAATAACTCCATTGAACTTGTAAACGGTCCTGTTCTGAATGCAGATTGTGTTTGTTCTGAGATGGGCATGAAGGAGCTGCAGAAAGGAGATTAGAGAAGGGAAATGTGGGAGAGGCAGTGCAGTTTATATTTATTTAGGTTTAGGCACACATAAGAATTATTTTTAAAAAAGACATTGTGTATGTGCGCATGTATGTGTGTGTGTTAAAGAACTGTCTATGAGGTCAGTACCATTTCAAGCTTTTAAAGATACATTAGTATTAGATATGGTTCATGTAGCCACCAACCTCTTCTGATTCTTATAAAATGAGGTAGGAAAATTTACATGTGAATATATAATTCCAAATATATGCATTGTGAAACTTTTTAAACTGCTAAATGGCTTCAAATAGGAAATAATAATATATGTGATGTAAGCCAGAAATCAATCTTAAAATAGTAAGAATATATCTATCAAGACATTGATCATATGATAGGACAGTGTTAAAACTGGGAAATGGAATAATGACATCCTCTTGTTTTGTTGTGTCAGCATAAAAATGTTTAATATCAAGTGGCATAAACTGAGTATTTAATACTGATAGATGTGCTTCTTCAAAAGCTTTTATGTTTGAAAATGTCAGAGATCTTTAAAACAATATTTAAGTCAGAACTGAAAAGAAAAAGAAAAAAGGACTGATCTAAATTTTCATGAATTCATGAAACAGACCAAATCAAACTTATTCTGTTACATAATTTTGCTTCAGTCAATTGTTGATGAAGAATAAATGAGCTATTCTTACCTGTTGCTCAGAAACACCAAAGAATTGAGCCACTAGGGGAAAAAAAACCCAAGCTATCTACAAGGTTTTACCAGGGAGAAGGTAAATTTAGCATTATGTGACAAACTGAAGAAATTGTGATCTGAGGACAGTGAAATGGGTGATAAAATGACAAGTTTTTAACATGCACAAATTAGAAAGTATGTAAATTTACCCAGATTATGTAAATAATCTGCAAGGCAAAGTTCTAGTGGTATTAACACCTGCTTCTCCTTCTGGTGTGTACTTGAGAAAATAAGGGAAATCAAAATAGCAGATTGTTATGCTATATTAATGCTTACTTAGGAGGATAATGAACTAGTATAATACTCCCTAAATTCTTCCCAATGTGGAAAAACCCTAAGGATAAATAATAGGTTCAAATTATAGACTACACAAATGAATTTTATTACTTTAAAATATACACAACTAGAAATACTTTCATGACTAATAATGACTTAAAGAAATATATTGGAAAAAAATCTCAAATCAGACTAACCACCTTTCCTCATTGTTCATTTATATGGTTTGTAAATAAATCTTTATTGTAAATAAACCAGTATTTATTTTCAAAGATTTCAGCCATTGAATAATATTTTCCTTTCATCCTCTTTTATCCTGTTGCAAATTATTCCACTGTTATCCCTGAAAATGTTAATAGCTATATTGAGCAGGCCCAAAAGATTTCATGTTCAAATGAATTTTAGAAATACTGGGTAAAATGAAGTTAACCAGTTTTCTTTTTTCCCAATAAATCTTGAGAATTTACTTCTCAAATCTTTTACATTATTGACTGGATTGGGTTGTGAGAGGTGGGGATATAACATATAGTGTTTTCTAAACTTATTTCATACAGAATTCTTTCTCAGGCAATCCTACTGAAATAAAAAATGCTGCTCTGTTTATTTAATCTGCAGTTCTACTTATCTGATACCTCCCAGCTCCCTTTTATATTAACAAGGGCTGAAAATTTGGTAAACTGCAATGTTACCACTTTCCGATCACTCTATCATTAAAATTTTGATGCATAAAATTTTGATTACATAAATATTTTTGAACAATGTAATAACTAGAATAAAATGCCTTAGCTTAACCAATAGTAAATCTTGTTTAGTAATTTTGAGGCATTTGTTAAGATCTGAAAAAAACAGAAAATAACTAAACTAATTAAACCGAGCAAAATGTTTCATTTCTGATATAAGCTTTTCCATTTAAAACTGTCTAACCAGAGTATGTTTTCTGTCCTGGTCTGAAATTATGCCATTTAAAAAAATTCATCTGCATTAGCATGTAGATGTCACTTACCAGTATAAGAACAATCCCCTTATTATAGAATTGATTTTTGCCTTCTGCAATATAACAATTCCAGCAGCTATCCTGAGCATCTACTTCCATGTGATTCCATGTGATGCTCACATCAGTTTAGGAAGGTTGTTATCATGATTGCTATTGCACAGATGAGGAATGTGATGGCCAGAGATAATAGCTGTCTTGCCTTAGGACATAAAACTAGAAAGACACAGAGACAGATTTCAAAGTTCAGTCTGACACCAAAGACCCTAATGTTTCCACTACAACTTGCTGAATGGAATTATCCACATTTTATATAAATTTGTCTATTCCTCTACCTTGTAAGCACAAGTGAATCAGACATCATTCTTTATTCAGAGCTTCTGCAGTGTGGATTTGCAGTTGGTCTAAATACAGTACTTTTGGGTGGGAAAATCCTTGAATAACCACATAACAAGACTCTTCTCATGTGTGATATGGCATTCATTGCTAAATAAATGAAACACCTTGGGCATTTTTAAAAATTTCAAAGTTGAGAATGCAATTAAAACCCTTTATGTTTCAAAATAGCTTGCTATTTCAAGGATTTCCTTCCCAACTACTTCTGTACCCTCAACATTTTGCATTAAAAATTTCCATGTAGAAGAAAACATACAATTGTGCTATTGGAGATTCAACAATTTCTATATTCTATTCTAATGTTACCTGCTGGCATCCTCCCTACCCCTTTCTTTATTGCTTGACTCTGGTGGTTGGTTTTTAAATTTAAAATATGGTTCACTGTTGCCTTTCTCAAAACTTCTTTGCTGTCTAAAAATATTTAAACAACAAACCTAAATAAAAAATAATAGGCCTTAGAGGGGTACCTGGGTGGCTCAGTTAGTTAAGTGCCAGACTCTTAATTTCAGTTCAGGTCATGATCTCAGGGTGGTGAGATCCAGCCCCAACGGGTTCTGTGCTGGTAGCAGAGCCTGCTTAAGAGTCTCACTCTCCATCTGACCCTACCCCCATTCTGCCATGCGCACGTTCTTTCAGTCTAAAACCTTGAAAAAAAATTAGGCCTTAGAAAAACAACATGAAGCAAATACTTTATCCATTTGTCCAACCTGAAGAACATAAAGAACAGAACATATACCTCAACAGTAAAGTTATCGTTTCTGGATTAGCACTGTACTAGAAGTATAGAGGGTACAAGAAGAATACAGAATAATGTTCTTTAATCTCTCACAGTTTACAGTGTGGCTGGGAAGTCAAACATACACCCTCAAAGGCCAGCCATATTATTTATTGCACAATTCAGTCTCAACATAAGTGACCTAGACATTCAGTTGTCTATCAAGGAGTTGTGGGAGAGATGTGATCAGAAGTGGTGGGAAGATGTGGTTGAGGAAAAGTTCTGACTCGGATCTTGAAATTTATGAAAGTATGGCACAGAAAGAACAGCAATAAACTGAGATGCAAGGATATAGAGACAGCAAGAGCACGTGGGGATAATGGAGTTGAAGCTGACGGGCCCAGAATGAAAATGTGAAGACAGCATATTTTGTTCTGTGTTGCTTTTGACCACCCCTTTCAGAGCCTCCTCTCCAGCTACTTCCCTTTCTCCCTTGCTTACCTTTTCTACAGGGGACTAGGCTCTAGCCTATTCTGAAGGGCCATTACATTATTAGGGGCATTTTGCTATTGGACTCTTGAAGACTGGAAAGTCTTTTAAGATTCAAAAAAAGAATAAAGTGAAATTTCAAGACAATGAGATGCTAGTATCAGTGTTCTAGCACCCCTTCTATTTTCACAGTACATACATTACATAGGCCCAGAATATAATGGTGGTTCTGGAAAGTTATTTGGATTGTTGATATGATCTTGTAGACACTGGTAAACCATCATAAGTCGGTGTGTGATATTTGAATAGGATTTTAGTCTTTATACTAAATGAGATCTAAAAGGGGGTGGGGGAGGAGGATGACCAACCGCATTTTTAAGAGTCCCTGAACTTTAACATCATTTGTTTCTTGAAACATCTTGTAAACACCAAAATCCAAGCAAATATTTCTACACTCTCCCAGCCATTCTTTGCTCTATTTTCCTTCATCTTTATGTCCAACTTCACTGTGGAATTTCAGATTAAACATTCTCAATTCACTTTCATATATAACAAAACCACGATAAATAACTTTCTTAAGCATGAAAGTAGCACTTCACGAAGTTTGGTCTTCTCCAGTTTGACATTTGACAAATACCAATTACGCGCGTTTCTTTCGTCTTCAACCTCCCTGGGCTTGAGTTAAGTCCGCGAGCCTAAACCGACACTTGTTTTGAAGCGATGAAGAGCGGCGCTTGGCCTTCCCACAGGTTTTCTGCGAGAGAAGTTGACAGGAAACAAAGATCGCTAACAAACAAACAAGCAAACAAATCTCGCCCACTCCGCAGGCCAAGGCCAGGAGGACCCGGCGTCCCACTCCGCGCGCGCCGCGCCACGCTCCGCCCCGCGCGCCCCCGGCCGGAAGGGGGCGTGGCACGCAGACGCGCCGCGGCGGACCGGGCCCCTGGCTTGTCCGGAGGAAGCGAGAGGCGGGGGCCTGGGAGCGGGGAGCGGGGAGCGGGACCCGGGCGGGCCGGCCGGCGCTCGTTCTCAGCCGCGCTCGCTCCGGCCACTCGCGCTCCCGCGCCGCGCCGGCTACATGTGAAGCGCCGGCCCTCTGCCCCCTCCCTCCCTTTCCTTCCCTCCCTCCCTCCCGTCCCCTCCTCCTCCTTCTCCTCCTCCTCCTTCTTTTCCTCCTCCTCCGCCCCCTCCCGCGCCCGCTCCCGCTTCCCGGGGCCCCCAGCCCGGCTGGGCGCTGACAGTAGGGGCGGGGGGTCCCCGCCGCCGCCGTGTCTCACTCAGGCTCCGGCAGCGGAGCCCCCGGTGCGGCCATGGACCGGCCTCTGGTGGCGTCGGCGGAGGCGGAGGAGGAACTGGAGTGGCAAGTGGCGAGTCGCAGGAGGAAGGCCTGGGCTAAGTGCCGCGGCTCCTGGCAGGCGTCGGAAGCGGAGGACCTGTCCACAGAAGCGACGACGCAGGACGAGGACGAGGACGACGAGGAGGACCTCCCGCGCGCGAAGCTGCCGGCGGCGGCGGGAAGAGGTCTGTGCACCCGGCCGAGCCCGGGCGGGCGGAGGACTCCGGGAGGTGCAGGCTGGCGGGCGGGGGAGAGTCTCGTGCGCCCTGGGCGACTGCTGTGAGTTCTGGAAGATCCTCCAGGGCTTAATAAGCCGGGGGAGAGGGGACACATTGGACCTTTAAATGCTTGCGCTTGGCGAGACGTTTCCAGAGTCAACACAGACACCCCGGTGCCATATCGTTTCCCTTCAGATGGACACTAAGACCTGTTGCTTTGGCTGCATTTACCCCTTAGATTTTCCTACATGGGAGTGTCCAGGTGGACTCCGCGGTGGGAGTCCCCCTGGGGTTGGTAACGAGCTGTCCCCTCACTCTGCCCCGCAGGAAACGTGCCCAACGAGAAGATTGCGATATGGCTCAAGGACTGCCGGTGAGTGTTCGCTTTCGCGGCTCGCGACCCAGAGGGAGATCCGCGGAGATGGCACTCCCGAGCGGAGTCACTAGAGCTGCAGCTGCTGTGGGTCCCGTGGCCGTTGCGAGCTATAAGCCGGAAAGTGAGCCGGCGGATAGTTTCCTCCTCCAAAAGATTAGAAATGGAGTGCTGTGACCGCTGATTATTTGGTGACAGTGTTGACTTTACAGTTGTTAGGGCTTCAGCCCCTGTGCTTGATGTTAGCATCAGAGATCAGAGACCTGAAACAAATAATCATGCAGTGTTATTATTCTTGCCTTGTTTTTATTCGAAAGGATTTTCACATTTCACACAGTATTTTATTTTGCCTTTGTTTTGACATCTGTATATCTGGCATGGAGTTATTTCCCTTTCAAATGTGTTTTAGATGAATTTAATTTACTTAACAGGAACTGGGCTTTAATTTTACTTTAGTGCCTTAATTCTATTTGGACAGCTATAAAACCATCTAGCTTTGTTCTTGAAGTTTACTCCTTGGATGTGCATTTGTTAAATGACACTGGAATGCACGAGGGGAAATAGAGCTTTGAAGGCATTCAGATGGCATAAATCTAACTACATGCTTTGGCAACTGGTACAAATTTTTGATAAAGTACAAGAGGAGATGAATTATATTGCAAGTAAATCTTACTGCAGTCAAAAAGGGCTTGTTTTATATTTAATTTTTTTCCAGTTTATTTCTTATTTGTAAAATCTCATATGAAGAATGTTACTTTTTAACGCAGTTAAGGTGTTTGTTTCTGCATATATTTGCCATCTTATTTTGGGCTTTTCTTAATCTTTTGTTCAGGTACCTACAGAGGTAGGGAAATGTATTTTGGAGGAAGAAGAAGTGATTTTTATATATGCCAACTTATTTTTCTTCCCTAAACACAGATAGAATATTGGCCACTACTCTACTGATGTCCTGTTTTGATGAATTTCCTGGATTTTTGAGTAATTTTATGAATTACAAAGCACTTTTCAGTACAAAACTCCTTAACCTTTATTGGGGGTGTCTTAGACCCTTTGAAATATGAAGAAGTATATGGACCTTCTCTCTAAAGATGAATCAGAAATAATGTTTAACAGCAAGAGAAAAATCACATTGTGTTTATTTTATGATGTATAGGAATTAAGATTATATGCGATCATATCAAGTAGATAGGACATTTATCTTGTAAGATAAATGCAGGAGGCAAATGGTATTCATCAGACAAACCATCTCTGAAAATTCCAAAAGTTTTATTGCTAATTTTATGTAGACAGATTCTAAAATTTGCTGCTCCTTCCCGCATAGGTTTCCTGTGTAGATTTCCTTCTTATTCCTTACAATTGCACCTATTTTGTACAAAAAGGGCATTCATTTGTACCTGGGAAAGCTAGAATAAATAGTCTTGTAATGTTAGCTATATAATCACAGATTTGCCTACTAGGATATATGCAACTCTAGTTTTTTTTTTTTCTATAAGTTTAGGATCCTTTTCAGTTAGGCCTCTACCTACTTTATACATTATAAGTGATCTAAAGCTACCTTTTCCCCCTTGATACAGTCTTACTTTTTTTTTTTTCTTACTGCTGTCCATGTCCTGAATAAAGATACCATTTGTCATTCCTTTAAAGGGGGATCTTTATTTTGATGATCATTTTTTTGACTAAGTGGAAATAAATTGCTTGAAATAGTACCTAAGAAAGGATAGTTTTTGAGAGAATTTCTAAGAGAGCAGTTTTAAGAGTGAGAAACTTGTTTCGGAAGGAGAATGGCAGTTACATTCTCTTTATTTGCCATTTTCTGTTAGTGCACCCCCCCGTAGAGAAATCTGCAGAAGGAGTAATATACTGTTTTGTCCTAAAAAAGTAGCCCAGGCAAGAAGAAGGACTTTATAAAGGCATAAATTCCAGTTTTATTAAAATATATGAAAAAACTTAGCTCAAAATTTTTTATTGTCTCTGTGGTAGCTGTGATTCTTTTACATTTCAAAAGAACTGCCATTTTACATTTTCAAAGAACTGCCAATGCTTGTATATTTGCTTGCAGAAAGTTTTAACATTAAATTGTCATTTCACTAATATTTTTTGAGACTGATATTTTTATGATCCTATACCTGATAGTGAATTTTTAACAGGTATAAACTGTTACTGATGAAAGGTTCAAATCACAAAACAGAACTTTCAAAATAAAACAAGTTTCTTAATATAATTTAGTTTTGAGAAAGAAATGAAAAACATTTTCATTTTCACATTAAAAAAAGATTTCTGAGTTATCTGTGTTTAAACAGAAAGAATGTGAAAGAATTTTAGCAATGGCTGCTTCTAAGGTTGATTCTCAAGCTGACTTTTTAGTTTTTAGAGTTAAATGAATTTATATATATTTCATAGTTTAAAAACAGATAAAATCTTAAACTTCTCCATTTAGACCAAAAAAGATAGTTGGAGTAAGGGACGCATTGAGCAATGCTCTAAAATGCTGGTGATAGGTTTAACAGATGATGTTTTAAAAAAAACTGTTGAGCTTATTTCTAACCAGACTCTGACTTTTAAATTTTATTAAAGTAAAGATTTGTTTTCTTTTAATTCTGTTTCCTGTTTCTAGGGAAAGGATTGAAGGGAGCAGACATTTTCTTAAATGCCTGCTGACATTCTTTTTTTTCTGTTTTTGTAAAGAAAAGTCATAATTACAGTTCTTGCTCTTAATTGTTGGCAGATCAAATTTGTGATTAAATCATTCCTGGTGAACTGACTTGAGGATAGGTGTTTGCTTAGTTAGTAGGACATTACTTATGTAATACACTTGAATTCCTTTTGTGTTTGGGGAGGAGAGTTAAACTATGATTAGAAGCTTGCTTGGCTATGATCCTTTAAGTGTAAAATTGTGCAGTGACAACCCTCCAGATAGCTTTTTAAGACTAAGGTTTATATGTTTATGTGGTTTCAGTACCCCTTTGGGAGCCTCATTGGATGAGCAAAGCAGTAATACGCTCAAGGGTAAGAGAAAGATGCCTTTCTAAATATGCTCTTTATGAGAGCCCTACTATTTGTCCTTTGAGTGAATGTATACATATATAAATTATAAAAGTAATGTTCACTTTATAAACTGTGCCATTCTGAGAGAAAAGCCAAAAGAAAGAAACTTTGTTATAAACCATAAACAGTGGATAGTTTAAGCAAATTACTGAATTTCCACAGTGTGAAACTCATATTTTTGTCTAGTCAGATGTTATGAAGACTGGTGAAATGTAGAAATATGGTATGGAAATATAAGAAAAATAGTAAGTGAACTGGGTCAGCTTTAGTGCAGCATTTCTTTGCTTACATTAACTGAAATTGCCACACCTGAAATTTTACCACCTGTGCAAGACAGAATTCTAAAGTTCAAAGTACAACAAGAATGTGCAGGTAGTGGCAAGGCATGTAAAAAAACATTTATAGTATTAGAAAAGTCTAGCTTGAGTTCCTGACTGTTAAGGGAGGTAAAAAAAAATGATTGTTCCAGGATCTGATTTTCCATGAAACTCTTGGATAAGATGTTAGCGAAATGAATATCTTCAAAGACATAGCATAAAACAGCCTATATGGGGGCTTTTAGCAACTTTACGTGGCTGCAAATCATGGTTTGTTTGCGATAGAGTAAAGCTTATACTTGATTTTTGAAATGATATAATCAGAATGATGAGTACATTCAGGTTTGAAATACTTTATTGTATCTTATTTTTTTGCTTGGTCAATTTGCTTTAGCTAAAACTATGATTTCATATGGGGATCTAGAAGAACAGAACACCAGGATGAGTCTTCTAATGTTTCTTTCAGGTGTACTTGTGAGAAATGGAGGCAGTTTTGAAGATGATTTGTCTTTGGGAGCTGAAGGTATATTTGTTTGGAAGTACTGTATTCCATACAGGTTTAAAATTTAAAAAAAAAAAAAAAAAAGGCAAAAAAAACCACCAGTGCTTTCAGGTGTACAGCCTTCGGAGCCAAAGTTAAAGGTCTTGAAAATGGCTCAGACACATTTTACAGAGCTTTTATATGTTAATAATCTAGTCAGAGCTTGTAGGATGCTTGTAGAAATGGCCCTGAAAACCACTGTGAAGTGTTCATGTCTTCCTTGGACTTAATTGGTTAAAGGAACTGTTTGGGGGCAAACAATGGTCATAGAACTGAGGGAAGAATTGCCCTACCAGAAGGAAGGAAACTTAAATATTTATACATGAGAAGACTAAATTGAAGCTTATTTTTAGTATGAGGTAGCCTTATGTCAGACTTACAGCTGTGGCCTGTCTTTCTCTTTGTATTCAAGTGTTTCCTATCTTTTTCCCTTTCTCTTTTTCCAGATTTTTAGCGCACTAAAGGACAAAAACAAAATAAAGTTATTAGAATTTAATTAGAAATCATTATGCTGATGTCTATTTCAGACTGCATTAATATTTTAAAAGTACATTGTGCCATATTTAAATTTTCACTGATGTTATTATTTAGTCCAGTAGATTTATAGTAAAGTTTTCCACAATGTAGAATTAATCATTTTTATTATTTTGTTATTTTACTGGTATTGGAAGATTATTGGTAGCTGTGTGGCTGGGTTCTGAATGTGTGCTTTTTATCAAAAAGAATTGAGGATTTTATTAAATCTTTGTAAATTAAATAAAGTAAAAATGTTATTAAATCTTTTCAAATTATAAAAGACTTAAAATGTAAATCTCTTAAATTATAATGATGACTAGTGAATTTATCCATTGAATGTAATATCCTTGATCTTTTGCTGTTTTAAATCAGTCTGTATGATAGATTACTTATTTAGAAACTTCTAATCTTCAACTTTAAATATGTGAATATATTAGGTTTTATTATTTCAATTAATGTGCTTTCAAGGAATAAACTCTGTAAAGAGGTTAAACTTTACTGCTTACCAATTAGTACAGTTGAGCATATTGTCAGCCCCTTACTAAAATGCATTTCAGTGTTAACTGTAAATAGCATTTTTGACATCTGACTTAATTTCACAATATGGAATTTTTTTAGACTTTATTTTTTTTAAGAATAGGTTTAAGTTCATAAAATTGAGGGGAAGGTATAGATATTTCTCCTGTCCTTTCTGCCTAAATATATACATGGCCTCCCTCATTATCAGCTTCCCCCACCAGAGTGGTACATTTGTTACAACTGATGAACCTGTAATGAGGCATCATCATTACCTGAAGTCCATAGTTTTCACTGGGGTTCACTCTTGGTCATGTATGTTCCGTGGTTTAGACAAATGTATAATGACATGTTATCTATCATTATATCATGTGTGTATTTTCACTGCCCTAAAAATTATTTCTGTTCTGCCTGTTCATCCATATTGATTGAGTTTATTGGACACCAAAACCTAAAAGGAAGTTCCAGAGAAGAATGGAAATATTATGTTGTAATACTGAAAATTATATCAAGATTATTTTCATTCATTCAGTAAATATTTATTGAATGCAATATGTTAGGCACCTTTCTGAGTGGATGTACAAAGAAATATAAAAAATTACCATGACTTTGCAGATCAGAAGTAAAAAAAAAATCTGGGATACTGAAATAGATATGTTTGTAATTATTCCCATTCTTTGTATTTGTCTATAAATGTTAAATGCAAGCAGTTTAACTCACTTTAAACTTAACATTAACAATACTTATCTGTTTAAGTCTAGAATAAAACTAAAAAGTAACTTCTTAAGAAAACTTATTTCGAAATGAATAGAAATTTTCAAAGTAGATACATAAAAAATTGGTTGTAACTGGGATGAATTTTTAGCCTTTTAAAAAGCACAGTGGATGTGCTTTTGGGGCACCTGGGTGGCTCAGTTGTTAAGCAGCTGCCTTTTGCTCAGGTCATGATCCCAGAATCCTGGGATCTAGTCCCACATCTGGCTCCTTGCTCAGCGGGAAGCCTGCTTCTCCCTCTCCCACTCCCACTGCTTGTGTTCCCTCTCTCTCTGTCTCTCTGTCAAATAAATAAATAAAATCTTTAAAAAAAAAAAGAAAGCACAGTGGAAATTTATGTATACTGTTGCCATACTTAAATAATGCTAAATCATGATTTTGCTCTTAAGGTCTTCTTTAATAACAACTTTTAATATATTAATTAGAACCACATTTACTACAGATGCTGTGTATCTTCTTATTTATTTCGAACTATTAAAGAAATTTAATTGGTTATCTGTATGTCTTTTATTTTAAACATTTAGTGAAGGGAGTTGTTTTACACAGTGCTAACAAATTAAAACAATTTCCTGAAGTTACTTGTTTTGTTTGTATTGATCTGTATGAGACTTTTAATGATTTAGATTTAATGAACCAAGACAAGAGTTTGGGATAGTAGGCATTTAACTGTAATATTTGGCGAATCTTCTTTCTTAATGACTGTATCACAGTTACTGTCCTACTAACAATTCTGCTCTGCATCTATTCTTTTACCTGTAGCCAACCACCTCCATGAAACGGATACTCAAATTGAAAACTGGTACGTAGCTCTGCTGTTTGTTCTCTTTTCAAGAATGAAGAACATTTATGAAAATAAGGTTTTATATAGTCTAATTTTGTTTATAGCAATAATATCTTGGCCAAAGAGAGAAGACTACAGTTTCATCAGAAAGGAAGAAGTATGAATTCCACTGGATCTGGGAAAAGTAGTGGGACAGTTTCAAGGTAACTTATTCTGAAATTATACTAGTTACATTGTGTTATAGATGACCTATTCTTACCACTTTTTTAGTCTTGCATTTGGCTTGATAGTATGAAATCAAAAAGAATCCAAAATGTTGCATTCATTGCTTTTTTTAAAAAAAGGTTAAGATTAAAGAAAAAGCAGCAAATGTGTTTATAATGATGCTGGAATTCTTGTTATAATGAGTATTTTGAGCCTTATCAACAACTTGAAAGAGGAAGTCCGTAGTGGAATAACTTCTTCCAAAATTCTCCAATTTTTTTTTAGGGTCTTGAGTTACTCTAACATAAAAAAAGTCAATAACCTTTCTAATATAAAGTTTGATATTTAAGCATAGACTTATCTTCAACACATTAAATCAAATTTCTTCAAAATATATATTAAAATAGGCAAGTACATGGGCCTATGGGACCAGTTTAAATTGTTACGCAGATTATTATATTGGAATCTGAGCATTTTCTCTGAAACGAATTGAAATTTTCTTCAGTTCAAGTTTCATCTCTAACATTTTCCTCAGTAAATCTCCTAAGGTGGATTATCACTGCTATGAAGAAGAGATAAGAAATGTTTAATTCTTTATGGAATCAGAGCAAGAACTTACCTTTGAATAACCCATTCTCTCCATACCTTCCTTACTCCTCCTACTTCCTGAGTGAAAGTGGTTAGAGAAAATTTGAATGTAGGCCCCTCCCTCCCTTTCTGAGTTCAGCTTGTTACCTGTATTGCATCTTCAGTGACAGCCAAAGATAGCAGAAAAGCTCAAATTCTGCAGAATGTCCTGTGCTACCAGCTTCCCAGTGTGTTTTCCCTTTTCATTTCTTTCTTAGTCTGTTTATTCCTTATTCTCTCTCAGCTGTCCTCTAATTATTTTAGCTGCTTTACTGGGACTCTTTTAAAATGACAAAAAAAATAAGGTGAGGAATCATTTTAGGAGTCTTGTTGAGTATCTGATCAGGAACTAGCTCTTTTTTCCAGTCCTAACAGTTTGAAAGAATGGGCTCTTTTTAAGAGTTATGTCACATTTACTACACAGAATACAAAGATGCTGAAATAAATAATGGTGTAAAGAGCAGAAGCTCTTTTTTATAATGTGATGTGGACTATAAACTTATTTTATATCTTGATGTTTCTTTTCTTTTTTTGTAGTGTTTCAGAATTGTTGGAACTTTATGAGGAAGATCCTGAAGAAATTCTTTATAATCTTGGATTTGGACGAGATGAACCAGATATTGCTTCTAAAATTCCTTCCAGATTTTTTAATTCATCATCATTTGCCAGAGGGATAGATATTAAAGTCTTTTTGAGTGCTCAAATGCAACGGATGGAAGTAGAAAACCCAAATTATGCTTTAACAAGTAAGGTTTTTAAATATTAACATCCAGAGTGAGATGGTCTTATTTTTTAAAACCTTATTAAATTTTAGGAATAGCACTGGAAACTTAATTATTGAAGTTAACACAATAGCTATTTTACTTATTCTGAATTTTTATTTTTTTGTTTATAGAAGTTAACTTCCCCTCTTCTCATTCTTAAGTGTTACTATAACTGACAGTAGAACCTTGTACTTATCTTAAACTTACCTCCAGATTGCTGATGTTCAAAGAGGGAAGAAGTAGGAGAGAGCCTTGTTACTATTAAATAAAGTCAGTGAATTTTAGGTGCTTTTCTATATATCTAAAATAGCATGGCTAATTTGCCAATTTTTATTTATATTGTATCTTATTTTTCTCTGATGCACAGAAGTTCCAAAAAATGGGATCCTAGGTGGTCCTTGGAACAGTTTTAAGAGGTTTATAAATCCAATCCTACCTCCCCCTTCCCAACAATTAGGTATAAAATGCATACTTACGTACATTTTCTTGAGAACATTTGGAAGAGTCTTAATGGAGTCAAAGACATAAAAACAGAATCATAGCTGTTGATCAATAGCTGGTCCTTTCTGTTTTATTCAGAGTTGTCATACTTTGTGCTTCTTTCTGGTTTTAAGTCATAAAACATAAATTCTTTTTTTTTTTTTTAAAGATTTTATTTATTTATTTGACAGAGAGAGATCATAAGTAGGCAGAGAGGCAGACAGAGAGAGTGAGAGGGAAGCAGGCTCCCTGCTGAGCAGAGAGCCCGATGTGGGACTCGATCCTAGGACTCTGAGATCATGACCTGAGCTGAAGGCAGCAGCTTAAACCACTGAGCCACCCAGGCGCCCCATAAAACATAAATTCTTAAATAAATTCTTAAAACATAAATTCTAGTGCTTACAGTGAAAA
This sequence comes from Meles meles, assembly GCF_922984935.1. Lineage (NCBI taxonomy): Eukaryota > Metazoa > Chordata > Mammalia > Carnivora > Mustelidae > Meles > Meles meles. The sequence goes on from NC_060074.1 coordinate 77,826,192, forward strand.
ATCTTCCTCCCTCTCCCCAGTAAATGTAGAGAACTTTTAAATGTTGGATAAGGAAAAAAGTTCTGGTTTTATAACCAGATCTTTGTGGTCTAAGTTCAATTATTGGCATTCTGGAAAGTAGTAATATGTATACATATACGTTTTAGTAATGTATACATATATATGTATACACATATAAACAGATATATATATATAATTAACGTTGTTTCCTCTTTGTAGGTCGTTTTCGTCAAATTGAAGTGCTTACTACTGTGGCCAATGCGTTTTCTTCTTTATATTCTCAAGTCTCTGGGACTCCCCTCCAGAGAATTGGGAGTATGTCTTCAGTGACTTCTAACAAGGAGACAGACTCACCTCCACCTTTAACCCGAAGTAACACTGCAAATCGTTTAATGAAAACACTATCAAAACTAAATTTATGTGTTGATAAAACAGAGAAAGGAGAAGGTAGTAGTCCTTCCCCAGCAATCGAAAAAGGAAAGATCCCAAATGTTTCAGTGATGGAAGAAAGTGGCAATAAAAATGATCAAAAGTCTCAAAAAATTGTAAAGAAGAAAGACTCATCTTCTATGTTGGCTACAGTTAAAGAAGAAGTATCAGGTAGTTCAGCAGCTGTTATGGAGAATGCTGACGTTGATAGACTTTGTGATGAAGCCAATAGGAATTTTAACCAAAAAACTGAAAGTGAACAAAGTGAAGAAATTCAAAGTCATGCGAATAAACTGGGTGAGGAATCTGGTATTGTAGAATCTGACTTAGGTAACGATTTCAACATGTCCAGGCACAGTGAGCCAGAAAATGGCAATGAGGTGAAAAGTGCCCATGTGTCCACACCTGAGAAAGAGCCATGTGCACCTCTTACGATCCCATCCATAAGAAATATAATGGCACAGCAAAAGGACTCCTTTGAAATGGAAGAGGTAGGTAAATATTACTGAGACCTGTTTCAAATAATGAGTTAGGAAAAAAAAAAATGCCAAAAATATGTTTATAAAACAAAGATAGCTAATAGATTTACACGAGAAGAAAATCATCCTAATTTTGACTTCTCAAGTTTTAGTTCTGTGTTTCAAGAACCAAGAATTGGTCACAGGATTATGCATTGCCAGGGTAATGTGACAGTTCATTAGCTCCTCTAGATCCTCTGTTATTCATGATGATACTTGAACTTTAGCCCCCTTTCTCCGTTTGATGCCATGAAATTAAAATCAGTATTGCATAATAGTTAGAAACAGCCTCTGAAATAAAAGAGAAGTTTGAGTTCTTTTTTTGCTACTAAATTTCTATGTGCCTTTAGGCACACTTTTCTCAAAGTATCTTAGTGGAAAGGATAAGTGTGAATAAGGCTTTGAGAAAGATAGGTTTTTGGCATGGGACTGGGAAGAACCCAAAGATGGTATGTTTCTGAACGGGAGGATAGGGAACCTCAAGGAAGAAGGTTTGAAACACCATTGAATATAATTTCTGCAAGCCCAGAACACCAATGTTTGGTTATTTTTTTTTTTCCTACCTAGAGATACTACTGCATTTACATAAATTACATATTGGGCAAGATAGAGATTCATTTCGATGAGGTCAACTAAAACTACTTTTGAATGGCCAGAGCTAATACTTAAATTTGGCACTGTATAGTTTGAGACAGGAAACTGAAGTTTATCAAGACCTATGTTGTGGCAGGCACTGTACCAGATCCTTGAAGTACTTTTCTCTTTAGTCTGTGAGGTAGGCAGTGCTGGTCTTATATTACACATGAGGAAACTGAGGCACACATATACTGATGAAAAGTATGGCTGAAAGTTACATAACGGGCAGTTTTCTTTTTAAAATTTATTGCAGAATGGCATTAGTTATATCATAGTAACTCCCAGTAATTTTAGAATCACATGCTATTATTTTAGGGAGTTGAAAAATGGGATAATTGATTCTGCTCATAAACGTCCTTTTGTTGAGTATGTATCTCTCACATTAGTGAAGACTTTTCATTTACTGCAAAAGTTGTATTGCTGATATAGCTATTTATCTTTTTTTGATGTCTTTGAATTTATCTTTTAGTATTTTAATTCTAACTAAAAAATGAAAAGGGAGAGGAGCAGTCCTTTGAAATAGTTTACATTATTTGTAAGCTTCTTTTCCCCTTATTTCTTCATATATTCTTTATAGTTCTATTTAATTTCTGATGTATTTCTCATTATAATGAGTTCATAAGATGACTACTTCATTAAAAAAAACCTCTTTTTTTTTTTTTTTTTTAAAAACTCTTTTTGTTCTGTTTTATTATTTGATTCCTTTTGACTTTGTTTTGGTCCAAATCTGTCCTACCATTAATAATTAAAGTGTAATTACTTGCCTTTCGTTAGGGACCCTCTTCTATGACAGATATGTCAGTGGGTTTCTGTGTTTTAATTTAATAGCAGAGTATGAAAATTTAAACAAATTATGTTAGATATTTGCAAATCTAATACAGATGACTCTGATGAGAAGACACTTTTTAATTTGCTTTTTAATTCCTAGAGTTCCTGAATTTTAAGCTATATATTTTTTAAATTATTGCTAGCATACACAAAAGTCTTTAAAACATTTGTAAAGTACTAGATCTGCTTTGGTGGCAGGTTAACATTTAATGGTTTAATGTGTGGGGGTTTTGTGGGGGTTTTTTGCTCCCTCTGCTGGCAAAAGCAATTAATGAAGAAGGTAATGGAAGCTCACTTGGAAGTGAGCTTTTTTTTTTTTTTTTTTTAAATACAAAATTACAGGCATTGGTGGTTGAAGAATAATACAACATTTTTGTTTTCAAAAAAAAGAATATATGGATATGATCAACCATGACTGCGTTGTTAATATGGGGAATTTTAAGGATAACGAATCCTTGTTCTTCAGATGTATTTTAAATATAGATAAAAACCTCCTAGAACTGTGTTTTTATCCCTTTGGGAACTTTAAAGAGAGCTTGTAGAACAATGGATAAAGAAAGGAAATAATGTGTTTCTTTAATTTCCTCTTCTCCCAAGTGTGACTTGAATTATACTGACAAATGAAGAGAACAATCTTACTGAAGCAAACTTTTAGATCCCATTCAAAGTAGGTTGTTGCTGTTTTTCTTTTAAACTCCTTTCCCTTGAGGTTTTATTCCTATTGGGAACTTTCTTCCTGTAAAAACAGCAAATAAATGTAAGTTAGAGGACACTCCCTTTCTGTCTCTCATTAAACCAGTTCTCAAACAGATCAACTGAATGCCAGCTGCTTTGGGTAGCTAGGTGGGAGAAAATGTTGCAGACCTGACTCTGTGCATGACGCTGCCTCATCCTTCTGAGGCAAAGGTAAGCTCTGACAGTCACCAGGAGTGAAGACAGGAAATACTTCAACGTAAGGGGAATTAAATAGATGACAAGACTGATTCAGTTCTTGGAGAGAGAGTGAGAGTGATTACTTCTCACATTAAGAAAAAATAAATAAAAGGCCAGAGACTATTTTCAATTAAAAGTTAGTTTGCCTTATAAAAAAAAATGTTTTGTAAACTCTTTGTAATTTTCAGTGTGTCTAAAAGTTGTAAAACCCTCCTCTCGAGTTTTCTAATTCTTAACGACTTTCCTAGATAATTCTTGTTTCCTCTCAAAATAGCTAATTTTTATTAAGTACATCATGATAACAGTCTAGAGCCATAGATTTGTAGTATGAAGGATCCACAGTTAAACCAAAATGATCCTACTCAGTAAGCAATTGTTCATCTTTTAGGTGTAAAGGAAAAATTTCTCATACTTAAATATTAGAAGAAAGAGAACTTTTAGCTGTTTATTTCTGTAAATGGGTTGTTCTGTGTCTTACTCTACAAATTTATATTCAAATAGAGGTACTGTTACCTGACATGTGTATAATTTTTTAAGCTATTGAAGTTTTAGTGTTTCTAATTCTCCTGATTGTTGATCTACTATATCTCCTTATTTTTTAGTCATTGAATTTTAGAATTCTTTTTTGTTTTATTTATTGGCTTGAATTAAAATAATCTGAAATCAGTCAGATACTTGAGAGATAGTTAAGTTGTTCCTTTAGCCTTTCAAATTTGACTGTTTTGAAGACAAGCATTGTGTCTTAGAGAGAACAGAATGCAATAAGATATGAACTCTAACACGATACAAGCACCCGTCTGTTTTTTTGAAGTCCAATTAACCACCAAATTTTATTTGACATTTATCTAAAAGACTTAAATTAACTTTTGTTATATAAGCATTTACCTGATAGTAGAAACTAAACCTTGTAAGTAAAACCTGAAAGGTTTTTTTTTAAATAAAAATTTGCAACAAATGCAGAATAATAAACTGGGGAAGCCACTTGGCCAGCAAGTGCCATGAATAAGACTTGAATTCAGGTGTTTGTATAAACTTGCTGCATTTGACTACACCATACCACTTGGTAAAAGATCAGCCTAGCTGACAGTGTAAGACACTGGACAAGAACTTAAGTCATTTGGTGTACAGCCCCATACTACTTCTTTAGAAAAATAATGCTTTCATTTGAATTTTTTGAGATGTCCTTAAAAATTAGAATTTCTAAAACTCCAGTTTTGATTTTCTTTTTTTAAAAAACTGCTATATATATATATCTCTTTAAACTTTAGAGGAAGGGTTATTTGAGTTAGAACATTCCATGTATTGTTGCTTTATAGAACACCGCACAATAGTGTTGTGCCTGGAAAATGTGTATTAGGACAAATGTGACATGTTAAAAAAAACAAAAAAAAAAGGGCCAAAGTAGGTGCCTGCTGTGGTAGCAGGATATTGATTCACAAAGATACAGTTTTAATAAACGTTTTGTTAGAACATTTTTAAAAATGAAATAATGCAAATACAGTGTTACTTTAAAGCTATTTTCATACAGTTTAAAATTTCAAAACACTGAGACCAAGCGATTTTTCATTTGGTTTAGAGTGGTGGGGTTTTTTTTGTTTGTTTTGTTTTGTTTTGTTTTTTTGTAATTTTTATTATGGAAAGTTTCAAACTTACCCAGAGACCAAAGAAAATTGTGTAGTTGCACACCTGTTTTCCATTACTCAATTCAGTTATCAGTATTTAGCTAGAGTTAACTTAATGAAAGGCAATCTGTAGCAAGTGATGAGAATTGAGGATTTGAAACTCTTGAGTATCCTGCCACATAAATAAATCCAGGTTTTATTTGCTTCATAATTTTCTCTGCTATACTCCGTCTCCAATTTGCTTTCCTTCACACAACTGTGACCAGTAATAACACATACTAAGCTACGAAATTTAACTGTTACCACTAGCATGTCGTTTCATTTTCAGTCTTCAACAAGTGATTAATGATTTTATTGAGTAAGTGGGAAGAAAAATCCTGACATTAGTAATTTTATTAGTAAAATATGATCCTCTCAGCTTTTCTTTAAGGGTCCTTTTCTTTGAACTAACTATAGAGTTTGTAGTTTTTGTAGTTTATTTTTGTTTTGTTTTGCCATAGAGTAGCATCTTGAAAGATAGTATATTGAAGATATATATTCATTAAAGTCATATTATTTTGTGACTAATTTTGTAAATCTAAGGAGTGGAATATATGATAATTCTACATTTAAAAATTAGAGAGTATAGTTTGGTGTGTCATAATGCCCTGCCTAAACTGAGATTCCTAGAGTATAATTAAAGAGGCATTTGATTTCTGTTATACTTCTTTAGTCTGTTTGATTCTTACTTTAACAGAAAACTCTTTGAAGTAGGGTAGGCCTAAATAAAGACTAATAATAGACCTTTTGTTGAATATAAAAAGAAAATGCATTTATTTTGTTTCCTTGCACGCATAACAATGGTTTTCCTGTTGAATTTATGTCTGCTGTTTTGAAAAATATATATATAATTTTTCAGTAATAACAAAGAGGGTGGAAACTATTTTATATAATAATTTATAGATGATGATTTTAAATGACCAGTGTGTTTTAGTTCTCTAAAGTTTCTTAAATCTTGTTTATACGAACTTGTCTATACGAACAAAAATACCACAAATCAGAGCAGTTTTTAAATTAGGTAATAATATCTTTAACCTTTGAGATTTTTTTTCATGTTTGTCATTCCACTGTCATTCCTGTGGGATATTTCTTATTCATGGATGGATTCATAGCTGAAAAATACCAGGGTTCTACCTAAAACCTGTTTGCTAATTGCTTTCTCATTTGTTCAGGGTTGAAAACCCTGTTTGGCTAGTTTGACTACTTTTCTAGGATGCTGTTTGTTATTTTAAGTACTACTCATTACTGAGTAGTGTTAGGTATTAGTGTCTCTCCCTCCCCAAATGTTTAATCTCAATATAGAGTTAGTTATATTAGAGTATTTGGGAAATAGGATGGGTGTGGTGAATAAAGAATCTGAAAATTCCTAAAGTATGTAGTTGTGCAGGTGTGTAGGGGGGAAATATCGTAAAAAAATAACTTTTTTGTATTTGATAACTTCTCTGAATATAAGTTTCAGGGAGGATTTATGGTTAAAATCTTTCAACATTTTAGTTCTGTGATGAAACATGTTTTCTATTTATAACTCCCAAGTTACATCTTTAAAGACCTCTTATGTTAGGACAAAGTAGTCTTTATACAAGTATGGTTTTTGAGACACTCAAAATTTGTGGGGTTTTATAAAATTTTGTAATGGGAGCATGATACACAATTTTTTAAAGATGCAAGACTTGTAATTGCCTCAATTGTGTATCAGTCGTGATCTCCTGCAAAGTCCTGACATTTATCCTGGGATTGGCCTTACACTTGGAATTTTAACATTTATAGAACTTTTTCTTAGGGCTCTATTTTTCATTTAATAGCAGCTTTTTTTTTTTAATGAAGTAGTTTTTATACATGCATTCACTTCTCATTGCTAGCTACAAATTGTAGTCCTATTGTTAACTGGAAAATAGGTCATAAAATAAAGATGTGGGGCATTCTCACAATTTTGAGATAAGATGCTTTGCATTTTTTAAATATAAAGCTTTGGTTCCTACTTTTATTTATGTTGATTTGTTTAATAATTATCAAGAAATATTTTTCTTTGCCATAGATTTTTAAAGTTTTAACTACTTAAAACCATTCTTTAGGTTCAAAGTACAGAGGGAGAAGCTCCTCACGTTCCAGCTGCTTACCAGCTAGGTCTCACAAAATCAAAAAGAGGTAAGTAGACTAATGCCACTGGTTCCCAAACACATGACCAGTGTCATTAATTGATTTGGAAAAGGGGTTTATCTATCAGTGTTTGAGTACCTGTAAGTGTAAAATGAAGGTTAAGAACAGGAATGCATTCTCAATTATACTTTGGTTATAGAATTTTTTTGTAACCTCTTGAAGAGTTTGGTGTTCATATAATATAATTTTAGTTTGCCTATCCTGAAATGCCATTTTTTTGTAATCTTAATTATTTTTTAGCTCTGTATATGGGCTGGATGGGAAGTGATAGAGCAACAGATAGAGGCCTACTTTTTACATGGTTATGATTGAAATACATACTTGTATTTTTTATTTTAAGGATTTTATTTATTTATTTTTGGGGGCATACCTGTGCAAGTGAGGTGGGGAGGGGCAGAGGGAGAGAGAGAATCTTCAGCAGGCTCCATGCCTGGTGCGGAATCCGAGGCAGGCCTGATCTCAACCCTGAGATCGTGATCTGAGCTGAAATCAGTAGTCGGACGCTTAACTGACTGAGCCATCCAGGTACCCCAGAATACACACTTGTATTATCCACCTCTGCTTTTCATTATTTAAACATGTCTCCTAAATATATACATGAATATGCCTCTAGCAAAAAATACCAATCTCTCATTACTGGTTAAAGCTAGTGAAGTTAAATTCAAACTATGGATCAAAGGTGAGTGGCTCTAGATACTATCCTTCTCTCGAATTATTAATTATTGACCAAAACCTTTGAATCCATTTCTTTCACTTTTAATTTGCAACAAGAAAAACATGTCTGATGTTTAAAGTCACAAAGCGTTTGAGATTTAGAGAAAAGGAGAGAGAAGTAAGAAAGTTAAAGTGACCACTGAAGGTAGGACTGTTGATTTTTAAAGCTTACACATGCTGAACCACCCTGGTTTTTTTTAAACAAGGATTCATATGTATGTTCCTAGAATAGGAAATTGCATGTTTATTCTCTTCTGATCTCTAAAATGACTTTGTAAGAGACAATTTGCATATAATTTTTGTTGTATTGCATTGTGGTACTAAGAAACAAGATAGGTCACTATAGTTCTGGTCAGATACAAAAAGAACTTTTCCTGTTTAATTTCCCCCCCCCCTTTTAAGTCCATAAATATATGCATGTGTTTCTGAGCTATAAAGCATGGTTCAGAGCCATCAAGAAATTTTTCCTTTAGTTAGGTTGACATGGAATACATTGGAAAAAATAGCTTGCCCTGCATCAAAAAAGGGGATTGAAAACTATATGTAAGTACTTCAGGATCTTTCAAGATCAAGGTCCTTGTGGTAGAAAAAACAGAGCATGGTTTGTATTCATTCACATCTGAGTTTTTCCCTCTTCCCAATAAGAAGAGATCTCTTATTTCTGGTGGTACAAGTAAAAATGTTGACCTTTTTATGAATCACATTTTTATAAATCAAGAGTACCATGGTTTTGTACGTGCATGAGAAGGAGCAATATAGTGTTTTCATCATTTTTTAATACAGCCTATCAAATTTTGATAATGTGATAATGAAAGTATCTTAGGTTATCATTACAGAATTAGAATCACTGGTAAAATATGCATTTCACAAGTTTAATAAAAATGAATATATTACATGCATAAAAATACTTTGCACTTTAGTCCTAGGACTTTTGAAGTTACTTACAGTAATCTTAATCTCATACCCAGTCCAGGGATTTAGTACTGAAGCCTGTGGGTGCCTGGGTGGCTCCGTCGGTTAAGCATCTGACTCTTGATTTCAGTTCAGGTCATGATCTCAGGGTGGTAAGATTGAGCCCCATATTGAACTCTAAGCTGGGTATGGAGCCTGCTTAAGATTCTCTCTCCCTCTCCCTCTGTTCTACTCCTACCCCAGTTCTATCTCTTACCAAAAAAATTCTGAAGCCTAGAGAGGTTTAGTGACTCAACTTTTGTCACAACTGACATTCAGTAAGCTATATTGAGAGCAATCAAACATTTTCCTTATTCAGGATGTATAAATTTTCTTTAATCTTATATAGAATATATAAGTGTTCTGTTTGTGTCTTTATGATATTAGACAAATACAAATTCTAGGTTTGGTTTTGTTCTCACTTTAATGTTTTGCTCTAACTTCCTGGTTTTTAATTAGAAATAATATTTAATCTTTTCAGCTATCACAGAGGTCTGACCTTTTTTTTTTTTTTAAGATTTTGTTTATTTATTTAGCAGACAGAGATCACAAGTAGGCAGAGAGGCAGGCAGAGAGAGAGGAAGGGAAGCAGGCTCCCCGCCGAGCAGAGAGCCTGATGCGGGGCTCCATTCCAGGACCCTGGGATCATGACCTAAGCCGAAGTCAGAGGCTTTAACCCACTGAGCCACCCAGGCGCCCCGGTCTGACCGTTTTTAATTCCACCTTTTTCTGTGGAGATCTGTGTTTTTTTGTGAAATGTGTGACTAAAGAACATAGATTGTGATTTACAGTTTACAGAATGTTTCACTTATACCCTATTTAGTTCCTAAAGTAACCCTGTGAGAGATAGAAGAATTATTTTGTTTTGTGGAGGAGAGAAGTTACTGCTTATTGTGATAAAGTAGGAACTTGAACCCAGGCCTCCTTGTTCTTTCCACTGCCCAGCACCTGCTCTGAAGCCCGAGTAGCCTACAATCTGACCTAGTGTGTGTGAACTCAAGACTAACCACAGAGGCAAACTCAACACAGACTGTACACTGCTACAGATAAAGCAGATCTCAGCAGAGAGAACCTTGAGTGGTGTTGGTCACTCCGGCTTCCCCAGGCCCTCCAGCAGTTGCCCTTTGCCCAACCAGATAGCCAGTTTCACTTCTAAATCCTTTAAGCCACTGTTTAATTTTATTGTTGCTTTAAGGAGAAGGTTATCATTGATTTATTCAGCAAACATTTTTATTGTTCAATTTTTCTAGGTACTAGGATACAAAATAGAGTAAATGAGGTTTCTGTCTTCAGAAGACTCATAGTCTAAAAAAAAAAACGACATGCAAAAATGTAATTATGGTGATAACTGCTCTGATGTAAGATGTTAATCATTCCTCAGTTGATATAATGCATAATTAGTACCCATGGTAACAGCTTATTCCAGTTCCATTTCACAATTGTTCCAGTTTACCTAGACTTATCAAAGGTATGGATAGTTTCTTATATCTCATTATGCAGTTTTGTTAACTTAAAAACAATACTACAGAATTATTCTAAATTATAATGGGAAAAAATTATGCTATTCCGTGATGCTCTACATTGGACCTGAGGCTACAGTAGGATATTTTTCAAAGTCCAGTGAATTTTAATTGATTTTGGATTTTATTCAAACATACTATTAGGTTCTATCATTCAAATCTTGAATGTGGATTTGCTAAACACACTTTATTTAGCTTGGTGCTTTTGAAGGTTTACAGAACTTGATCTTCTCATGAAGCTTCTTTCCTAGGAAATGTAATAGCTGCCAAGTCCTCCTCTACTTACAGTGTGGATGGGCATGTGATCATTCTTGCTGTGCCTGGTTGGCCTTTTTACTTTATAAAGTGTTTTTAGGTTATCCTAACCAAGAATTAGAGTTTTCAGGCCAAAAACCAACGGTTTTTTAAATAAAATTAACAGTATTATGTACTAGTTGAATGTATTTGAATTTCATGCAATTGTTAGGAAATCATTGATTATCATGACTTTAAAATGTTTGCATCATTTCAAGTATCAGAAACATTTAAGTACTCTGGCATGCAAATTATTTAATTTATTGGCACCTTAGTTATAGTCTCATTTTCTTATTAGGAAAATAATCGAACTTTTTACACACTACATTTAAACTTCTAATTTCATCTGCTAAATATCTTTACATATCTACTGATGGAAATGGTTTACTTTGGGATTTCTGTTTTTTTAACATGATTCTTCATTTCAGCCAGTTGTCCTCCAAAGATAAGACATTAATTGGATTTATCAAAATACATTAACACTAGAACTTAATTAGCAACTAAATGCTGAGAATTTTTGATAGGACTGATTCTGTTTTGGGATGAATTCGAGTTAACCTCCTGTGCTTTGAAGTCACATCTTGTATAAGGATGCATATTTTTCTAAGAAGGAACCAATATATGTACCTGTTAGGAATCATATATCTGTAATATTTTCATGTCAGTGCAGTCATATTTAGCAGTTTTGCCTAACTACATTTCTTTCGGTAGACCATCTATTACGTACTGCAAGTCAGCACTCTGATAGCAGCGGTTTTGCTGAAGATTCGACAGACTGCCTCTCCCTTAATCATCTTCAGGTAAAAATTTCTATTGTAGTAGGCACTGTGATTAACTTCATATCCGTGTGATTTTTCAGTAACTATATATTTCAAGACCTCATCTGTCTAATCTTTATTTTTCAAACGACAGAATAAAAAATGCCAGGATGTGGATGTTATCCAAGCATTTGACTACAAGTTTTGGTTTTCACTAATTATACATCTCTCTCTGACTGAACATTTAGAAACAAAGAGAGCTTCTCCTTTATTTTTGGGCTTTCAGTAAACAAAGGTTTTTTTTTTTTTTTTTAAAGATTTTATTTATTTATTTGATAGAGAGAGATCACAAGTAGGCAGAGAGGCAGGCAGAGAGAGAGAGAGAGGAAGGGAAGCAGGCTCCCCGCTGAGCAGAAAGCCCGATGTGGGGCTCGATCCCAGGATCCTGGGATCATGACCTAAGCGGAAGGCAGAGGCTTAACCCACTGAGCCACCCAGGTGCCCCAACAAAGGTTATTTTGATCATTATTCTGTTTGGTATTTTTCTTCTATTTTCCCATAATTGTTTCTGTATTTTACCATAATTGTTTTACTTAATAACTAACAGTAACTATGTTACATAGCTTGCTGAATATTATATGACTTTGATGCTAGAGTGTTAGATAACCCACACAACAGGCACATCTTTATCCTTAAAGAGTTTATAATTTGTGTATAGTATATGGAACCCTTGTATGCAAAGGTACAGAAGTATCTTGAAAGTGTTTAAAATATCTATAGCCAAATTTTAAAGAAAGCTGGAATAGGAGAAAAAGATGACCCAAAAGAGACTCTAGGAACCTAGTACTGGGATACATGGACAGGAGAAAGAGACTCAGAAAGAATAATCCAGTGAGCAGAAGAACTGGAAGTTGAAGAGCCTTTTTTTTTTTTAAAGGAAATCTGTGGACATGAGGAAGATAAGAATTTGGCTTTTTGGAAAATGAGTGGTTGAGTGAGTGGTTCTGAGGGAGTAAATGAGGAGAAGCATGAATGGAGATTAAATCAATGATAAGAGGAGATACGAATGTTGACTCCTTTTTCAAATAAGGATGATAGGTCTTTGTGTCTTTCTCATATGAAAATGACTCAGGGAAGTTGTCTGGCCAAGGGAGAGAGCTCTAATAGGACAGTCTGATGCGGAAAAATCTGGGATGAAATTGTGAAGTGATACTAGTCCTGGAGAGGATGTGATTGGATGCACAGACTGGAGGATTAACTTTGAAAAAAGGGATAGTTTTCTTTCAGAACAGAAAGGAAGGAATGGTGGGGAAAGGTATGGGAACGTTTGTAGGTGTTGGGGAAGAAAATTAAGAAACATTTGTCCATCTTCTCAGTGTTTCAGTGTCATATGTTGGAAGAAAAGGAAATGGGTGCTGAAAAGGGGAGCTAAGGAAAATAGTAAAATTCTGGAGTAATCTTTGTGGGAAAGTGGAGGGGTTGCCAATTAGAGTCAGTGAAAAACAGTTTTTAGTAGTACCAGGACTCTAACTGAGGTGGGAGATCGTGAATATACAGAAGCATCACATCAGTTTGGTGTTTTTATTAATGATACTTCCTATTCGAATTATCCATCTTCCTACCTGTTTTCCTTTCACAGGTTCCCGAGTCTTTGCAAGCCATGGGGAGTAGCGCTGATAGTTGTGACAGTGAGACAACAGTGACATCATTTGGTGAAGACCTTGTCACACCAACAGCACAAGACCAGCCTTATTTTAATGAATCAGAGGAGGAGTCTCTCATCCCTCTTCAAAAGGGAAGAGAGAAGGCAGCAATAGCTGCTGATAAGAAAAGGTCAGATAGCCAGGATTTCCCCCAAAGCGAGACTGTGGAGAATGCCAGAAACACAAAATCCATGTGTAGCACAGGAGGTCACATTACTGAAATTAGTGAAATGAGAGAGGATTTGTCTCCAGCACAGCCAGTGGACCTGCTGAGGGAAGCAAGTGCTGAAAGTGACGTGGATAAAAGCAGTGAATACGAATTTGCCCACTATACCACACACCATATTCTGAAATCACTGGCTTCTATTGAAGCTAGATGCAGTGAGAAGAGCTCTGAAAACACAACTGGGCCTCCATCTTCTGTGGACAGAGTTAATACAGCTTTGCAAAGAGCTCAAATGAAGGTTTGCAGTCTGTCTCACCAAAGAGTAGGACGTAGCTTGATAAAATCAAAAGATCTCTTAAAACAGAGGTACTTATTTGCGAAAGCTGGCTATCCTCTAAGAAGGTCTCAGTCTTTACCAACCACCTTATTGAGCCCAGTAAGAGTTGTATCCTCTGTCAATGTCCGGTTGTCCCCAGGAAAGGAAACCAGATGCAGTCCACCTTCCTTTACCTATAAGTACACACCTGAAGAGGAACAGGAATTAGGGAAAGAGGTGATTGAACATGATGGTCCATCTTCAGTTAAATCCACTATTTTCATCTCTCCGTCATCTGTGAAGAAAGAAGAAGCCCCTCAGAGCGAGGTGAACCGGTCAGAGGAATGCCATCATCGAAGGACTCCTAGCTGTTCACTGTATGCTCCAGTACCTGTATCTCAGTCCACCTGTTCTCTTCACTCTGTCCACTCTGAGTGGCAGGACAGGCCCCTGTGTGAGCACATGAGAACTCTGAGCACTCACAGTGTTCCCAACATAACAGGCACCACCTGTAGTGCCTTCAGTGCCCCTTTTGGGTGTCCTAACTCGCATAGACATGCTGCCTACCCTTACCGAGCGTGCTCTGTGAACCCTCCTTCTGCCATCGAGATGCAGTTGCGAAGAGTATTGCATGATATTAGAAACTCACTGCAGAATCTCTCACAGGTATGAGAAAAAAATATCTTTTTTTTTTCTTTCATTGATTTGAGCACCTCTTAATTCACTGAGAAGCTAGGTCCCATGAGGCATGATCCACTTTAGCTTCATTTTCTTACATGCCCAAACTTATGTGTACCTGCCCTCCTCCTATACTCTGCCCTCCTGTATCAAGGGAGAAGCTGTAATTAGTCCTGAACAAGGTTGATTTCTCTGTTCATAATCTCCCTCCCTTCTAGGGAAGAGATTTTGCTCATTGGGTAGCCTCCCTTCTTTAGCCTCTTCTCCGTGGTCTTTTTCTTAGTCAGGTTGTCCCTATTATTAAAAAAATCTTCACTCTCAAATACTTTCTCTTCTTTTCTCTGCCATTTGACTGTGTTTACCACTTCTTTCCTTTCTAAGCTTCACTCCCCTCGGCTTCTGTGTCGCAGTGCGTTCTCCTGGTTCTGCTCATAGCTCTCTGACTAAACTTTTCCCTCCATCTCCTGACTCCTGGTGCTGGGTCTCCTGGCACAGAATGAGTCTGCTTCCACTGGTTTCAGAGACTGGAACTACCTCAGAAAAGAAAAAATCAGGTAAAGTGTGAATTTGAAAAAAAAATAGTCTGTGTGTCTTGTCATTTTTAAAATTATTGCTCTCAGATATGTTAAGTGGGCTGGAAATAATTCCCCCCAAAAGCTTTGAAAATAACTAAATTGTCTTTAGGTTTGCATTTCACATTTTCTTTCTAAATCTCTCTCCAAGCTACTTGTGTTTAGACAGTTGAGGAAATGGAAATGACAGTGTAATATAATGATCCCAGTGTTCAGCTAGGAGTCAGGAGGCTTAGAATATATGTAATAGATCTCTTAGGATGACAAAATAGGAAGCCACTAGGAAAGTAAAAATGAAAGTTGCAACTTTTTTTGTAAGAGAGGGAGAGGAGGGGCCCCTGGGTGGCTCAGTGGGTTAAAGCCTCTGCCTTCCGTCATGATCTCTGGGTCCTGGGATCCAGCTCCGCATAGGCCTCTCTGCTTAGCAGGGAGTCTGCTTCCCCCTCTCTCTCTGCCTGCCTCTCTGCCTACTTGTGATCTTTTTCTCTTTGTCAAATGAATAAATAAAATCTTTAAAAAAAAAGAGAGGGAGAGGAGTATATACTTTATTTAATTGTATTTTAGGGAGGGAAGAGAGGGCAGAGGGAGAAGTAGAGAGATAATAATAGGCAGGCTCCACACAGCACAGAGCCTGATGCAGGGCTCGATCTTACGACCCTGAAATCACAATCTGAACCGAAATTAAAAGTCGAACTCTTAACCGACTGAGCCACCCAGGCTCTCCAAAAGTCGCAATTTTTTTTTTCTCTAAGATTTTATTTATTTCAGAGAGAAAGAGCATGAGTGGAGGTGAGGGCCAGAGGGAGAGGGAGAAGTAGGCTCCCTATTGAGCAGGGAGCCTGACGAGGGGCTTGATCCCAGGACTTTAGGATCATGACCTGAGTGGAAGGCACACTTAACTGATTAAGCCACCCAGGCACCTTAAGTCGCAGCTTCTTAAGTTATGTAGTAAAGTATACCTTCTTTTAGATATTTTATTTACTTATTTTTCAGAGAGAGAGAGAGAGAGAGCGTACATGGGGGGAGTGGCAGAAGGGGAGGGAGGAGGAAGAAGGAGGAAAGAATCTCAAGCAGACTCTGGAGCATGGAGCCCAATGTGGGGCTTGATCTCACACCCCTGAGATCATGACCTAAGCTGAAACCAAGAGCCTGACATTTAACTCACTGAGCCACACAGGTGCCCCAAGTACACCTTCTTTTAAATATAGATTTTATCCTCATGACAACTGTCTCCTAATGATTTCCGGTCTAACCAGAATGTGGGTGTTCTTCCTCCTTATAAATCTTAGTTAGTTTTATCTGTGAGTGAGAGCCAACCTTTCAGCTGTAATTACGTGAAACACAGGGCTCTGTCGTCCTATACCCTAATGGAGCACCTTTCTAGAGCAGCTTGTTACTCTGCTCTGGATGTGGTCATCTCTTGGATGTCCTATCAGCAACTCAGCTAATTAATCTTCTCACCACCCCTCACTGCCCCCAGGAGACAGAGGCTTTGGTCTCTGCTTATCTCTCCACTCTAATTCTTTGTGTGTGTGCCCGCCAGCAGTGTTGGACTGCATGCAGGCTTCCAAATAGGTGTGCATTCCTAGGTGTCTGTTTTTACAAATGCCACTGTTTTTATTTTTGTTTTTGTTTTTGAACCTAGAATGCCCCGCCCTTGCCTTTCTTTGCATGACCAAGTGCTGTTTACTGTTAAGGCTCAGCTAAGGGGTCACTGGTGCTTGGATCATTTACTCACCTAATCTAGCTTTTTGTTTGTTCTGTCATAGCACTCCTTTCCCCCACCCCAACATTGTAAGTTTTTTTTCTCAACACTTTTTTTTTTTTTCTTCCTCTTCTTCTTACACTGTGAGAATACTTGAAGGCTGGGAATGCCTTTTATCTTCCTTTTGTCTTTTTTCTTCACTCTCTAAAATAGTAAGATATAGTAGATGCTTAAATGTCTATGAATAAGTGTGATGACTGCTTACTACTCTCTCCAGCCAACTCAGTAATTCCCTGTAATCTCAGAATTTGCGATCACTTCTACATTTTTGAGTTTTGTTTTTGTTTTCTACTTCCTCAAGGCAAGAGGGAAGTCCTGTAAGATATAGATTTAAATAAATTTAAATGATACATGTTTCTTTGCCTGTTCTTTGTTCAAATAGGCTGACTTATACCTGAAACAGATAGGAGTAATCAGGTGGCACAGGGGACTGATTGGGTTCCTGCTTACAAAATGAAGTGGCATGTTTTGGTGGTGGTTGTTGCTGCTTCCCCCCCCCCCCCCCGCCAAAATCAAATAAAAAATATGTAGGCCCCAGATCACCTTTTTAACACCTTAGATAATTTGGAAATAACCACTTTAACATTGATTTGTAATCCTACTTTCACTTTTTTTTATAGTACCCTATGACAAGAGGACCTGATCTTGCTGCTGCTCCATATAGTACTCAGAAATCATCTGTTCTACCTCTATATGAAGTGAGTTCTTATTTAGATCTCTGTGGTACAAAGTAATTCATATGATTTAGAAGTATAATTTTGTCATGTTGTATTTTAGAATACTTTTCAGGAGCTCCAGGTAATGAGGCGGAGCCTGAATTTATTTAGAACGCAAATGATGGATTTAGAGTTGGCAATGCTGCGTCAGCAAACTATGGTTTATCATCATATGACCGAGGAGGAGAGGTAAAAGTTCATTTTGTCTTAATCTAACTCAAAATATTTTTCATTCCAAAACAGAATTGTCACCTTTTTTTTTTAAGCTTGGTTTTATGTCTAGTGCTGTGTACCTTTTATTTTGTGAATCATTGTAAATAAAATTAGGCATAGTGTTTTACTAATTAAACTGCTTTCAGTGTATTAAGGAAGACAGTGGTTGTAATGTGTTTTTAGTTTGGAATATTTGAGATACAGGGTGGAGGAAGAAAGACCATTTGTCCTACTGGTCACACCTGTGGCAGATGCTGTCACGCTAATTTTTAGAACTGGCCATCTCAATACTTTCTAATGGCTTGTGAGAGAGTGGTGAATGTGAATCTCCAAACTGCTTTTTTTCAACCTTGTGCCTGTCATCACACTGATAGGTATGAAGTTGATCAGCTTCAGAGTTTGAGAAATTCGGTCCGCATGGAACTTCAGGACCTGGAACTGCAGTTGGAGGAGCGCCTGCTGGCCCTCGAGGAGCAGTTCCGTGCCATGCGCATGCCTTCTCCCTTCCGCTCCTCAGCCCTTATGGTATGGTGACTTGGGGCTTGTCTGCGGGTTTCACTTAGGACTTATGTATCATGTTCCACATAATTTAGGACCAGTGCCTTAATTTTAAAATACTTATTTTAATGGCATTGAGGCAAGCACAATGTTTAAGAAAACTTTCCCACAGATCAGTTGAATGTGCAAGTTATGATTCTTTTCTTAAATATTTAATATATTTAGAAATATATTGAAAAATGTTAATCATTTTTTAGTAAAGATTAAGGAGCAATACAAAATTTTTAAGAGTTTTAAAAATGGTAGTGGGTTAATATGTGACTAATTTAGATTTTAATCCCTGCCTGTAACTAGCTGCCAAGAACATAAACATGTATTTCACTCGGTCTTTTTTCCCCTTCTTGCCTTTGAATAAATAACTATTCCTTTTAAGTTTTTCCTTTATTTTGGATTCTTTGCAAGCCTTTAATTTTTTCAAATGAGATCTTTTTTAAAGGCGGAAAACATGTATACAGCCAAGAGAATAAATACTTTCTCTTTGTTTTGTATCACTTTTCAAACTTAAAATGTTTCTTTGAGTGAAATTTAAATTTCAGCAATTGATTATTATTGCTGTAATCTTTGCAGTCATGAAATATATTGTTTTGAAATGTTGAAATAGTGAACCTTGCTGTTACTTGAACCACATACTTGATTTTGTTAACAACAGATGACTCTACACACATATATATGCACCCGTATGGAGTAGAATCAGTAGAATAAGAATGTGTATTACACACATATATGTGTAGCATAGAATAAGATTATCACTTATCATTGGTGAATATCTTTTTCCATAAATGGTTTCAGTCCATTATTTTTAGAAATGCATATTGGTGACAGCAGAGAATCAGAGCATCTATGAATGTGTCAATTCAGTCAGAATTAACACATTTTATAGGATCCCAAGACAGTTGAGAGGGACCTTCATGACATAAAAGAATGTTTCAGGGCAATAATTAGTTCATTTTTTGTGAAACACTTGGCATTTTGAAGAAATAATTTATACATACATATATATATATTGTTCTTATTTTTCCAGGGAATGTGTGGCAGTAGAAGCGCTGATAACTTGTCATGCCCTTCTCCATTGAATGTAATGGAACCAGTAAGCCTCTCTCCTTTCAAATCACTGGGGAAGGGAATGATAATAACATTTCATAAACACACTATTTTCCCAGTGTAGATGAAATGTTTTTGTTTTTAAATACATAATTTGATGGTAACTAAATTGATTGGAAGTGAGTTTGGCACTTCTGAAACTCTTTTGCCATCTTAGTCCATTAGAAAGCCAATTATTTGCAACGGTGATTTATCTTTACGGTGTAAAGGAGATAATGCATTATAAAAAGTATTTAATTTATGCTACAGAGAAAATGTGCTTTCATAGTGTTTCCAGGTCCTTTAGGTAGTTGGATTTGTAGGATGACTACTTTTTGAACAAAAGTCTGATTTTTGTTATGTTTTAAAGAAACTGATTCATCTGGATGTCAAAGCATTATGATTAACTATTTTGCTTTTCACTAGTTACTATTCCTTAACAAGTAATTTGGACACCCATGCATTAACAAGTAAAATTTCATCCAACCATCGTCTAGTTACATATTTTATGGCTTGGTCTCACCACAAATTTACGTTTTCCTATGTTTTTGCAAATAAAATTGAGTAGTTACTAGATGAATTAGAATTATGTCTTTACAAGCTAAGTGATTTTTAGCAGTAATCACAACTAGAATTTTAATCTTCTTCTAACTACCAGTCTTAATTAAAGAGAGAAGAATGGCAATTTTTCTGACTTCCAGGTCACTGAACTGATGCGGGAACAATCCTATCTGAAGTCTGAATTGGGCATGGGACTTGGAGAAGTGGGATTTGAAATTCCTCCTGGAGAAAGCTCAGAATCCGTTTTCTCCCAAGCAACATCAGAGTCATCTTCTGTATGTTCTGGTCCGTCTCATGCTAATAGAAGAAGTGGAGTACCTTCTGGTGACTCAGTGGGCAAACCCAAGACCCATCTGGTACCAAGCAAGAAAGTATTCCGAGCATCAGTGGCCCTAACACCCACTGCGCCTTCTAGAACAGGCTCTGTGCAGACACCACCAGATGTGGAAAGTTCTGAGGAAGTTGGAGCTGCTGAAGAAGCCTTGGAAGCTGTAGGACCTAAATCTGAAGTGGAAGAAGGCAATGGAAAAATCCCATTAATGCCAGCTGCTGGGGAAATGCATAAAAATGTGGAGCAAGATGAGTTGCAGCAAGTCATACGGGAGGTGAGTAAAATCTATGCTTAATTTATTTGGCAGTATGTGTTGGAAGAGGTTTTATTTGGACATTATTTATAAGATATTCCTTTGATTCACTGTATTCAGTAATTTTCAGAGAGCTTTTAAATTTTCAGAGAACTTTCCCATTGATCTAGCTCATGTCTATTAAGGTATGTTTCTAATGGCATTTCTGTAGATTTTATACTCCAGTGTAAAATAATAAGTATGAAGAATTTGATCCATTTGGCTTAATGGGTGGTGGAGATATACGGAAGATACATGAATTGTTCAAAGATAGAAATACAGAAAGAAAAGGTTTACTCTGGGTAATAGCAATGTGTAAACCTGGAGCATTTAACCATAGTTCTAGGTTACGAAAAGGACTGCAAAAATTAGGAAGACTAGTAGTCACAGATCAAAAGTTAATCGAGAAAATTAGTAAAATAGCTGTTTTGGACACTAGGATCAGGCAATAAGAAGGAATAATATATATATATATATATATCTCATATGAAAATAGTGAGAGCACAGATCAAAATTTTTGATGGCTTTTAATTTTTTCCTTTTCTTCCCAAATCACACTATGTCCGGGTACAAAATGTAATAGAGTACACAGGATAAAAGTTACACATGTTAAATATATTTTTTTCAATCTGTTATTTTAAGAGTAACTGAGGAAGAACCATAATTATCCATAGTTCTTTCCCAGTGATACTAAAACCCATAATGAGAAAGGATCTTTCCTTTGGTCAAAAAGGGGGACAATCCTATACATTAAAATAAAACAAACAAAACAAAAACTTAAGAGTCTTTTTGAGTATGTTGCTCTGTAACATATAAAAAATACATATAATACATGAAATCCTTAAGCTTAAAAGACTAGTAGAAATGTAAATAAGACTAATTCAGGAAACAATAAAATTATACAGAAAAACATGAGTATAATGTATTCAAGCATTTAGAAATAGAAAAGGGAAAAATGGGCCAGAGAAATTAGGGTCAGTGTCTCCCTGTTTTTAATTTGCACATTTCTAATAAATTGAACCTAAACAATTGAACCTAAGGTTTTTTAAAATTAATTTGTGAGTAACATATGAACAAATTTGTAGTGGTTACAGGTTAAGAATGGTGGCAGCAGACCAGAATCTTCTCTCAAATGGGCCATTGATCCTGAGTCCAGAGATTAGTTCATGTGTATGAGGTGCCATCATTCATAGCTGTATATAGTAGCTTGAGAAGTACAGTAAAAATAAATACAGTCAGTTTTACTATGGTATGATATATATGCACTCCTAAAAATTGTGCTGTGCACATTGGTGCAGTTATAACCACAGAGCTTATGGGCAAAATAGGATTAGAAGCATAACCAAAACTTTGTAAATGACATATTTATTTATTTATTTATTTTTTAAAATTTATTTATTTATTTTTTTCAGCGTAACAGTATTCATTGTTTTTGCACAACACCCAGTGCTCCATGCAATACGTGCCCTCCCTATTACCCACCACCTGGTTCCCCCAACCTCCCACCCCCGCCCCTTCAGAACCCTCAGGTTGTTTTTCAGAGTCCATAGTCTCTTATGGTTCGCCTCCCCTTCCAATTTTTTTTTTTTTTTATAAACATATAATGTATTTTTATCCTCAGGGTTACAGGTCTGTGAATCACCAGGTTTACACACTTCACAGCACTCACGATAGCACATACCCTCCCCAATGTCCACAACCCCCTCCCCCTCTCCAACCCCACCTCCCCCCAGCAACCCCCAGTTTGTTTTGTGAGATTAAGAGTTGTAAATGACATATTTAAAGGAGGATAGAAACCTAACAAAAATAGCACAATTTTATACATGTTAAATGGTTAAGAAATACGTAAATACTGCAATAAATATGGTATTTGACCTTGAAAAATACCTGAAATTTGCTTGTGGAACTGGGCTTTGGAAGAGTTGCAGCTTGTGAGGTATTGCAAGGTAGCAGAGGAGAGTAACATGAAATCCCAGCAGAAAGTTTTGATATCAGATGTGAGTGGGTATGGCTCATGACACATTGAACTGAGATAGCTGGTAGATATTTAATGTATGTGTATTTCATGTACTATGTTCCTGCGTTCAGCTGAATGCAGTTATCTGCATTCACCCAATATTTCTTATAGATGAAACTGCACATAAGCAGACGTGAAATTTATATTATACTCAAGTTGTTTCCTAATATTTTAATCATGTTGAGACAAATTTACATTTTCAAAACCAGCATTATAGCAGAAGAGACTGTATATTTATAATTTCTTTTCATGACTTGAATTACCAGCTCAAAGTTTAAAAGGTCTTAAATTCTATAAATTTATTTGTTCTACAAATGTATTTTTTTCTAAGTTAATTATGTAGCCAGCTAATGTGTAGCAGGCTCTGTATATCCATCTTGCTCAGTTAGGTGCAAATGATTAGAATCCATTTTTATTTATATATTTCATTTCAAAGAGTAATTGTATGAAATTAAGTAATTATTTTTCTCTGCACTATATTTATATATCAAGAAGTAAGTTTTAGGGGCGCCTGGGTGGCTCAGTGGGTTAAAGCCTCTGCCTTCAGCTCAGGTCATGATCCCAGGGTCCTGGGATCGAGCCCCGCATCGGGCTCTCTGCTCAGCAGGGAGCCTGCTCCCTCCTCTCTCTCTCTGCCTGCTTCTCTGCCTACTTGTGATCTCTATCAAATAAATAAATAAAATCTTAAAAAAAAAAGTAAGTTTTATATGAGGAAGTAAGTTTTAAGGTACATTTTCTTCCCCTAGAAGTGTGATATTTTTGTTCCCTTTAGCTTGCTCTAGTTCAAAAGCTTTCCTTGAAAACTTGACTTAATTTCGCTTGTTTGGCATAAATATTCCCTAATGCACAATTAAGTCCTCATTTTTATTTTTTATTTATTTATTTATTTATTTTAATTTTACTTATTTATTTGACAGAGAGAGAGACAGATCACAGGTAGGCAGGGAGGCAGAGAGAGGAGGAAGCAGGATCTCCGAGGAGCAGAGAGCCCGATGTGGGGCTCGATCCCAGGACCCTGGGATCATGACCTGAGCCGAAGGCAGAGGCTTTAACCCACTGAGCCACCTAGGCGCCCCAAGTCCTCATTTTTAAAGTTGTTAATAGGTCACCTCATGTGTGTTGTGAGTAATTTCTGAGGAGTAAAGCATTCCTAGACCAAAACATTTTGGTTCTTTGGCTGATAGAACATAACATATAGAAAAGACAGTTGTTTCTTGGTCCTAGAGAAGTATTTGATCATTTGCATAGAACCTCCCATAAAGGGGTGCCTGGGTGGCTCACTAGGTTAAGCCTCACTAGGTTAAGGTCATGATCTCAGGGTCCTGGGATTGAGCCCCGCATCAGGCTCTCTGCTCAGAGAGCTTCCCTCTCTCTCTCTCTGCCTGCCTCTCTGCCTACTTGCGATCTCTGTCTGTCAAATAAATAAATAAAATCTTAAAAAAAAAAAAAAAAGAACCTCCCATAAAATAAAGATTTTATAATTTTGAAGACATTTAAACTGCATGCAGGGCAAATGTCTGAGGAAATTTTCAGAATTTGTAACTAAACCCGTTCATTATAAACCGTTCATCAGAAACTCCCTAATTCAACATTTGGCATAGTTTGGAGGAAGTTGGGCTTCACATTTACCCTTTTGCTATTTACAGATAAGGACTTAACAAGCAAAATATATAAATAAAATAAGGTGTTAAAAGGAATTTTGATGTACTTAAGAAAATAAACTATTTTGAAGCACTTAAAAAATATACACTATTAGATTAGTTAGTCCAATGCCATTTATAATTTTAAAAAAATGTGTTGATAATATCTTAGCTCAATTATAAGGATGTTCTGTTAAACTTTGTTTACAAAATGTATTAAATTCATATTAGTCTTAATGCCATTCATTTCAAATCCATAATCTTTTTGTTTAAATACCCATGGTACTGAGTAGCTTGTTAAAGCTACGTAACAGCTACCAAAAAAATTAAATTAGACTCTGCCTTTCCAGTAAATTCTGTGCCCCTGACACCCATTAAGAAAAGCTACTCCTCAGGATGGCAGGATTTAAGCCATTTGAATGTTTTGCAGGTAAAGATTAAGCATGTTTGGCAGACACGTTCAGGGATGTTTTTTACTGCACTCTTGGATGCATGAAAACAATGATGTCTGTCAGT
The DNA here is from genome assembly GCF_922984935.1 of Meles meles. NCBI lineage: Eukaryota > Metazoa > Chordata > Mammalia > Carnivora > Mustelidae > Meles > Meles meles. The sequence continues at coordinate 77,850,715 of NC_060074.1, forward strand.
TTTTTGTTTTCACCATTTCACCATATGTGAAGTTTTGAAAAAGTATGCTCTCATTATAATGTGTTAATACAGTAGAGTTCTTCTGAAGGAGAAAGAGCTTCTTTTTCAAAGAAATGTTTTCTCTTTCAGAGAAATGTTTAATATACTCATTCAATAACAAAGCTTTTGTCAGATTAAAGGCAACGCACTTTTGCACAGATTGTATATGTTGTAGTGGGAAAAAATTACACTCTTAAAATTTGCCCAGGTGGTCTGTGATGTATATAATCAGTGGCCTGAAATTGTTCACAATTATTTAAAAAGTTAAAAAAAAAACAAACTTAAAAAAAATCTAGTAAGTGAGCATGTGCCATAGAAGCAAATCAACAGAATTAAACATCAAACAATAAACATAGATTGCTTTTCTTTTTAGAGAGTACGTTTTGGTTTGATGAATTTCCTAGGCTTGGTTCATGCCTTTTAGTATCTTTATTACAGGCCATCTGACATGCATTAAACATGTATTTTGGTAAATACGTAGCTTGTTTGTGTTCTTACTACGGTTTAGTTTAGTGATCACTTGATCTAATGGCTGCCACAAAGTCATCACCCAGGCTATGCCTGTCACACCACACTTCACACTCGGAACAATCTGCTTCTCTTGCCCGTGAACATTCTTTTCTTAATCTCACTCAAATCTGTGTTCAGCTATACCACGGTTTGGAAATTGTGCTCGTAAGAGCAGTTTTCCCATCCATCCCAAAAGAGTTTTTTCACTCCTAATCCTGTAGCCTGTGAGACTTGGGAGCTAATTTATTTATCCGTACATTTATTCCTTCATTTAATTATTAAAGGCATTTATTGTTTTCAGTGCTAGTCTGTCTATAATCCTTTTTCTACCTTCTGTGTCAGATATTGTGTCTCTCTCCCTCCTCCTGCCTTCACTCTGTATTGCTTTTCTCTTTCTCATAAACACAATGCGTTCAGACATTTATTGAGCACTTACTTTATGCCAGGGTACATTGATAAGTGAGACCCAGTTGTCTCCCTGAACTAGCTCATAGTACAACACTTCCCCTTTGACCTTACCCTTCCTAATCCAGGCTCCTGCTCCCTGGTGGGAACCATCTGTTAGTGACCCTCCTTGTTCCCCTCTCCTCCGAGGTGCTCTTGCTGCAGTTTTCTCTCCACAGTGTGACCTGAAGTTGCCATTTTTTTTCATGACCTACTATTTTAAGGCCTGTCATTCTCTGAGAAGTTTTTACTTTTTCCTCTTGTAGCCTATACAGGTCTCTCATTCTCTGTTCTTATGTTTTAGTGAGTTAATACATTTATATTTCCTCTTAATATTTTATGAAACAATATTCATTTTGTGCCCTTCTACGTTACAATATCCTCCTTGGTCAGACTATTTTTTATGCTTCCACTAATGTCTGTACCCTCAAAAAGTGTTGGCACACATTTTTGGTTTGTAGAGAATATTTTTTGGCTTCTGTTTTATTTTTTGAATGATAAAGAATGATGAAAGTTACTAAAATTGCCATATTGCATGCAATAACAGGACTGGGAAGACAACTTCTTGTCTTCTGTAAATACAGGTTTGCAAAAGTTCTGATTCAACACATTGTATTTCTGCTTATATAATACATTGTGGCTAAGAGGTTCTAGTTTTCGTAATATTTGTATACAACACATATTCATTTAAAAATAAATGTGAAGTACTATGAAAGCCAAACACTTTTCCTGATGTTTAGTTTAGAAATATTGGTAGAAGATAAAAGGAGAAGTTTGTATTTATTTAAATTATTCCAATACAGATGGTTGGTAGCTAAGGAGCATTTGTTTCTGTGAATACTTCTGTATAAATCTATGTATTATGTACCGGTTTTGCGTGACAGATTAATACAGAGCCATTTTTGGAAAGACTTTAATTGAGATGTGTTCAGGATGTACTTAGGAAAATTTTAGGAAATAGATCAGGCTGACAGGAAACTGTGGAAATGTAGAATTTTTAAAAGCTGGTTGAAAGTGTCTCAAGTTCTAATTTGGGAAGACATTATCAGTTTATTTCAGGAAATCCACATTTAAAGCCTTCACAAAGAGCTATTTGGAGGTGATGCTGTATTATTAGAAAAAGGCATGGATAGGCGTGCATGTGTCTGGGCATCTGGAAAAGAAAATCTTGATGGAATTATTGTTGCCCCTACGTCTGATTGCCTTTTCCAACAATAAAATAAGATTGTATATCCTTATCTGAAGCAACATTTTCAGACAGATGACAAACTTCTACCATACAACTAAAGAAAAATTTATTTCTTTAGAGTTTGTGGTTGTTTAGAGAATGTTTTTCATGTTTTAAAATAAATTGTACTAAATTATCATTTTTTCTTTCCACTTAAAATCTGTATGTTACTTCGAACAATATATAACTTCTTTAGATACTTTGTTTTCAGTTGGTGTAAACAGGCAATATACCAATGTATTAGTTTGACGCTAATGAGATTTCTTAACAATGACAACACTAAGTATACTATTGATGACCATACGAAATTAGACATTAATAAAAGAACAAAAGTGAATCTAACATTTAATTAGTTCTTCTGGGTTCCTTTGTGTCATGAAGCAAATGGAGTTTTTTAATCTATAAATAACATTTTTTTTAAGATTTTATTTATTTATTTGACAGACAGATCACAAGTAGGCAGAGAGACACAGAGAGAGAGAGAGAGGGAGGGAAGCAGGCTCCCTGCCAAGCAGAGAGCCCAAAGCGGGGCTTAATCCCAGGACCCTGGGATCATGACCTGAGCTGAAGGCAGAGGCTTTAACCCACTGAGCCACCCAGGCGCCCCTATAAATAACATTTTTAATGTTCTCAACGTAAGAATTGTGTTATTTTATAATAGAATTAGCTGAGTTATGCCAGATCACACACTGACCTAGGTTTGAGGATAGATGGACATGATTCCTCACTACCTCTCTATATTTCATGAGTGTTTCTCTATGGCTTAGTTGATTGTAGGAATTAAATGTTTTTGTTTTTCTGAAAACAGAAAAAGTAGATTATAGTCATATTGTTAAATTCTTATTTTTCTCTTTTTCCATTTTAGATTAAAGAGTCTATTGTTGGCGAACTCAGACGGGAAATTGTAAGTGGACTTTTGGCAGCAGTATCTTCAAGTAAAGCATCTAATTCTAAGCAAGATAGTCATTAAATGGAATTTATAGGTAAACTTTTCTGAAATTTTTTGCTCTGCTAAATATAAATAACTACTTAGTGTTTAATGCTTTCTTAGTCCCCAGAACTGTTACTCTGGCTCATTTTTAATTTTTAGAATGTATATAATAAGTGATCCTGCAGTGTGAAAAATTCACACAGCCCCACTGGAAGTGTAAGTAGGTCAAATCTTGTAATATTTACCTCCAGGTGATTATTGATAGTGTGTTATTTTCCTGAAATTTCATTATAGTAAATAAATACTGGAATTAAAGAAATCAGAACTTGCAAAATTAAGCATTATTTTGATACTATTGGTTATAATGGTATTTCAGATATATAACTTATGGACCAAGATTGAGAATTAATCACAAATTATTATTATCTTTTTGTATTTTAAAGAAAAGTATCCAGGGCACCTGGGTGGCTCAAGTCAATTAAGTGTCTGCCTTTGGCTCAGGTGATGATCCTGGTGTCCTGGGATCAAGCCCTGCTTCTGGCTCCCTGCCCATCAGGGAGTTTGCTTCTCCCTCTGCCTGCTCTTGTGTTCTCACTTGCTCACTCGCTCTCTCTCTCCCCTCTTCTGAAATAAATAAAATCTTTAAAAAATAAAGTATTCCATAGGTCCATATCTAATCATGGCATAATTTATAAAGAAGATGTTATTTATATATACACACACACATAATGCACGTGTGTGTGTGTGTATTTAGAGAAAAGTCTCATCCTCCTTTTAAAGAACTTTTAACACAAATATTTGAAAGATGTTTAATGCTCACTTCTCTTTTTAAGGTTGGCATGGATCCTTTTGGCTGTGAGATGTTGGAGTTATCAATGATATACACTGGTAGAGGTGTTACTTGTGCTTCAGAAGATACTTGCTGCTGGACTGGGCTACTGTATACAGTGTACAATGTTTATTTCTTCTATGCATATCTTTTTTAAAAACGTACATAGAAACATAGGCACTTTGCTGACTTTATTTCTTTTCTAAACTACCAAAACTGTAGCCATTTGAAAAGCCTAATATTTATTTGTATGTCAATATTTTCCAATTGATTCCCTATGTAGAATTAATTTTAAAACTTGAAAACTTCCAGACTTAAACAACTTATAAATAACATATTTCTTCAGACTAGCTTCTTAAAACACTGACCTCTATGAGGTATTTACTGTGCAATAACTGATTCATTTTTTGAGAGCTTGAAGCAACCAATGATTTTCCCTCCACTGCTGTTAATTAGTGTCACTTCCAAGGAGAAAAATTGTTCTGTTGTAAAATTTGCTCTTAATTCTTGAGGAGGTTACTAATAGCAGTAGGATAGAATTGTATGAGGTTACCTACAACTACTTAATGTTCTTACACTGTAAGCATTGTTACTTTACCAAGACAAATGTAATTTTATTATAGCTTATGTAGTATTTTTCTTTTGGAAACATGCGTTATGTTAAACACTATACTTTTTGCATTGTCCAAACTTCTTATATTATAAGGAGATGTTTCTTCTTCTTTTAGACTAAGTAGTAGAGTACTGCCAAAATAATGGGACTTCTGACTTGAATGGATTGAAATGAATAAGCTGGTTTTGTTTTTCAAAATGGAGGTATTTTAGATTTGTTCTCCTCATAATAGATGGTTTTAATTTAGTTTTAACCAGTGAGAACTGTTTGCTTTTTGGGGAAAAAAATAAAAAGGAAAGTGGTTTCCTATTTGGTTTTGTATGTATTAAATAAATGTGTAAAGTAACAACCAAATTTATTAGAATTATTCCTTCAGCATTTATAATTTTCAACTCTTATTATATTTCTTTGTGTGAAATTTTAATCAAAAGTGGTTGAGATGTTAACAATATTCTTTGAAAGAATATCTAAAAAGTTTATAAATGTTTGAATGATCACACAAAGGCTGATTTCTAAAAATAAAACAATAAAGTATTTATTTTGCCTAACATCTTTTTAATAGTTTCTTTTCTTTAACAACAATGTGAACAGTTTGGATTAGATTTGATGAGTAACAAATAAGGTCCAAAAGAATTGGCTATAACCTAATAGGCTGATATTTTCTTTTTCTGAAGAGGCTTCTATGATGCTTTGAAAAATACAGTTAAGACCAGACCACCCTGGAGAAAAAGCTTGTATTGCTCTTGGTCTCATCTAGTTTTGTGGTCCTAATGATTATCATCTGAAGCCAAATAAAACTTTCATTTAAAATGTACTATTAAACTCAAAGAACAGACATTAAACTATTATTTTATTCTCTGGTCAAAGTATTCAACTTAGTTGATTCTAATAATAGTAATGATACATATAAACCAGGTACCCCATATTAAACATAATATAGGCATCGATGATTTTAACTGTTCAGCTTTTTAGCCACTTACAGTTCATTTCTGACAATATAAGATACCCAGAGTTTGATGGTCAAAATTAGAGATAAGAGAGTTGTAGTAGTACACTAAGCCAATGGACAGATCATTTCTCTAGTATATACATGGAATAAATTTAGTGAACCTTCACTATTAGAGTTTCATTCTTCTCTCCATTTTAAACCTTTGTGTTTAAAAGCCACCATGCTAGCTCCTGCTTTGTAGAAATGAATGAGAGAAAGACCAAAGTATCTTTTTTTATTTGGGTAAGTTTACAAGTAGCAAATGAAAAAATAAAGAAGAATCATAAAGAGAATTTGAGAGAGTCTTAAAAGTCTTAAAAAATGGGAAGTGGAAAGGATGGGTTCAAATAATCAAGAATGTTAGTAAAGGTTATTCAGAATGTATAAATTGAGTTTGAGTTCCTATATGCATGACGAAGAACTTTTTAAGAAACCAAGCTGTTGGGGCGCCTGGGTGGCTCAGTGGGTTGGGCCTCTGCCTTCGGCTCGGGTCATGATCTCAGGGTCCTGGGATCGAGCCCTGCATCAGGCTCTCTGCTCGGTGGGGAGCCTGCTTCCCCCTCTCTCTCAGCCTGCCTCTCTGCCTACTTGTGATCTCTCTGTCAAATAAATAAATAAAATCTTTAAAAAAAAATGGTCTCTAGGTGAGACTGCTTGTTAAGAGAAAACAACAACAACAACAACAACAAGCTGTCTGTAGCTTGCACATGTGCTAAAAGCCTGAAGAAAGAAGGCATAGAAGAAAAAGAATCTCAAAATGGTGGTTTGGAATTTGGGAGTCACCGTGAATGATATACCATGGACATAACTGGGCAGCTCCTCAGACTTGAGTACATATTGTTCCTCTGTGAACGTTCAACTGAATTTCAGTAACATTTAAAATATGCATTACATCAGTTAAGACTGTTTGCTCAGCTGGCCATCTTCAACTTTCTGAAAAAAAAAACAACGTTTTTAGGGCGGTTTTAGGTTTACAATACACTTCAACTTCTTTAGAGGGCAATAAGGATGCAGTAAAGTACATATAAAATAATGTAAAGGAAAAGTCTGCTTGGGGGATTCCTGAGGAGATAGTGACTGCCCATGCTCCTCACTTGTCCACATGGGATTGTGGTGCTTGTGGAAGAATAATACAAAACCAGACATAGGTTCTCCTTTTTTCTGTTTTCCTCTCCTGGGAAGGAAGAATTGATAGCTTCCAAGAAGCGGGAAGAAGAAATATTCTATAATTAAAGCTGAGGATCTAAGTTGTACTAAGTTATGTATGATTAGAATCTTTTATAAATGTTGAATCATTTAATTAGCACTTATCCTGGCTGCATTCTAAATAGAGAAAGTTGTCATATCTAATTAATGTTTTAAAAACTTGTTTATTACTGTTATATCTGGCCCTTTATTCACTTTGTTCTCATTTTCACAACCCATGTTCTTTCTCACTGAACAATGGGTTACATACAGAATGTCAAATGTGCTTCACAATAAATTAGAAATGTACTCAAAGAAACATATCAAACAAATAGCACTATCCATTGCCTCACAAGACTCCTTTCGGATACCCCAAAGGAGACTAAATCTTGTGAACAATAAGTACCTTACTTTAGAGGGTTCACTTACTTTTTTTTTTTTTCACTTTTTTAAAATTTCTTTTCAGCGTAACAGTATTCATTGTTTTTGCACCACACCCAGTGCTCCATGCAATACATGCCCTCCCTATTACCCAGCACCTGATTCCCCAACCTCCAACCCCCCGCCCCTTCAAAACCCTCAGGTTGTTTTTCAGAGTCCACAGTCTCACGGTTCATCTCCCCTTTCCCTAAACTCCCTTCTCCTTTCCATCTCCCCATGTCCTCCATGTTCTTTGTTATGCTCCACAAATAAGTGAAACCATATGATACTTGACTCTCTCTGCTTGACTTATTTCTCTCAGCATAATTTCTTCCAGTCCCGTCCATGTTGCTACAAAAGTTCGGTATTCATCCTTTCTGATGGAGGCATAATACTCCATTGTATATATGGACCACATCTTTATCCATTCGTCCGTTGAAGGGTATCTTGGTTCTTTCCACAGTTTGGCGACCATGGCCATTGCTGCTATAAACACTGGGGTACAGATGGCCCTTCTTTTCACTACATCTGTATCTTTGGGGTAAATACCCAGTAGTGCAATTGCAGGGTCATAGGGAAGCTCTATTTTTAATTTCTCGAGGAATCTCCACACTGTTCTCCAAAGTGGCTGCACCAACTTGCATTCCCCCCAACAGTGTAAGAGGGTTCCCCTTTCTCCACATCCTCTCCAACACACGTGTTTCCTGTCTTGCTAATTTTGGCCATTCTAACAGGTGTAAGGTGATATCTCAATGTGGTTTTAATGTGAATCTCCCTGATGGCTAGTGATGATGAGCATTTTTTCATGTGTCTGATAGCCATTTGTATGTCTTCATTGGAGAAGTGTCTGTTCATACCTTCTGCCCATTTTTTGATATGATTATCTGTTTTTGTGTGTGTTGAGTTTGAGGAGTTCTTTATAGATTCTGGATATCAACCTTTTGTCTCTACTGTCATTTGCAAATATCTTCTCCCATTCTGTGGGCTGCCTTTTTGTTTTGTTGACTGTTTCCTTTGCTGTGTGGAAGCTTTTGATCTTGATGAAGTCCCAAAAGTTCATTTTCGCTTTTGTTTCCTTTGCCTTTGGAGACATATCCTGAAAGAGGGTTGACTTAATAAAAGTTTGCTGGAGGGGCGCATGGGTGGCTCAGGTTAAGCACTTGACTTTGGCTCAGGTCATGATCTTGGGGTCTGGGGATCGCCCTGCAGTCTGTTGGGCTCTGTGCTCAGTGGGGAGGTCTGCTTCTCCCTCTTCCTGTCCTTCTACCCCTCCTCTGACTCATGCGCTCTCAGGCATGCTCTTGCTTTCAAAATTAAAAAAAAAAAAAAAAAGTTTGCCGGATACCCACCCTTAACAAAGCTCTGAGTTTATGAAGATGGATATACAAAGAATGAATAAGAGCACATTCTAAAGCCAAGTAATAGACTATATTATTCAGACCTTTGAAGGAATCAGGACATTTAGGAATTAGATTGTTTCTTTTTTGTCCATTTTAAAAAGATCCAATGGGTTCTTCAAAAGGATAGAAAAGCATATTAAGGAAATGTAGGTAATGTGGGTTGGAATGACAACAAAAGGTAATGAATGCATTATGAAAAATAGACTTCAGAATGACTTAGAACTGGAACTGAGAAAATAATGTTGCTTTATTTCAGAAATAAAAATATTTGAAGTAGTGATGAAATATTTTAGGGAAATAACTAGTTACTCTGTAGGCTAAGGAGAAAAAAATTATAGGAAACTTGAGAAGTTAACTTTATACTACTTACATGAGGACCATACAACTATAGAGAAAGCATGCACGTTATAAATATTTGTATGTTCTTGTGGTTTTAGAAAATTAACATTCTTTTGTTTTGATAACCATATTGATTTAGACTTATAAAAATGTTCCTTCAATCCTGATGTCATAAATACACTTTTATGGAATCGATAAAAATAGTATCAAATGACAAGTGTACTCAACTTGGACAATTGGTAGGTATAGTATCAACAAAGATAATGTTTTAAATCAGAGATTAATGTTTTATGTTAAATTATTTTCTGTTCTAAATTCTAATGTGCATAAATCTTAGTTTTCCTAAGAAAGCAATTTATCAGTATTAACACACTTTACAAAGTAAACCTCTTTATGATTTTCTGTCTTTTAAAATAGTGTTAAACGTCCTATATTTTGCTTCATCTGATAATAAGAATGTAAATGCTACTCTCTCTTCAAACAAATGCACATATTAGTAAAACACCTATTTTTTCCAATGTAATTAAGCTTAAAGCTAGTCATAAGGAGTGTTTGACTGTTTTTATTAAATAAAAAAGGTTAAACGTATTTTTATAGGCACTTCCTCAGAAAACAAGTTACTAGATCACTAGAAAAAGTAACAAAATGTTTTAAGCAGGAGGGCTTAGTATATATGAGATTTAAGCATTCACTGACTTGACAAGGAGGCATACCTTTCTAGTGGTTAAGACTCAAGCCGGCTTCAAATCTCTACTACATAGAACTGGGATGGTGAGTCTCGTGCCTCTTTCACAAAGTTGTTAACGAATGTAAATGCACTTAGCACAGTGCTTGGCACCACTCAGTAAGGTTTGTGGCAGCGGTCGGTGGTAGTCATGATGGGTAGATACAGGGTGACAGGTAAGGAGGTCTGGCAAATTAAACTTTACATGGAAGAGAGAACATGAATTTATAGATCCAGGCCTGAATTTTTTGTCGTCATGTTCTTTCAAGAAGAATCAAGGATTGACAAAAGATCCCTGATTATCCTACTTTGTGAACGGCGAACATGACTATGTTCAAAACAATACAAAAGACATTTTGTTCTTTGGGGCAAAAAAAAATATTTTAAAAACAATTTTATTTATTTATTTGACAGACAGCAAGAGAGAACACAAGCAGGGGGAGTGGGAGAGGGAGAAAAAGGCTCCCTGCTGAGCAGAGTGGGGCACAAATTTTTGCTCATGGAATACCATTTAGAGCAATGCTTTGCAAACTTTAATATGCATAGAAATCAAGTCACTGCAGATCTCGTAGATATGAAGGTTCTGATTAAGAAGGCCTCGGTCCTATTTCTAGAGTCCAAATTTTTGTGTTTCTAGAAGCTCCCAAGGTGAGATTAATGCTGCTAGTCTATGAACTGTACTTTTAGTAGCAAGGATTTAGATTACTAGGTCTTAACTGCCTGTATGCCAGATGCTTTTTTTTTTTTTATGATTTTATTTATTTATTTGACAGAGAGAGAGAGATCACAAGTAGGCAGAGAGGCAGAGAGGGGGAAGCAGGCTCCCTGCTGAGCAGAGAGCCAGATGCGGGGCTCGATCCCAGGACCCTGAGATCATGACTTGAGCCGAAGGCAGAGGCTTAACCCACTGAACCACCCAGGTGCCCCATGCCAGATGCTTTAAAAGGAGAAATTTGGTAAGCAGGAAAAGGACTTTTTATCTCCAAGGAGTTGTCATTTTAGAAGCTCTCTTCAGGAAACTTTCCATTACAGCCCAAAGTTCGAAACTGAGAACAAAGATAAGCACAGCACATCAGGAGGAAAACTATGAGGGGAACTACCTAAGGTCATGTGCAAATGTACAACTTGTCAAGACAGGCCTGTTGGCGGGGCGCCTGGGTGGCTCAGTAGGTTAAACCTCTGCCTTCGGCGGGTCATGGTCTCAGGGTCCTGGGATAGAGCCCTTCATCAGGCTCTCTGCATAGCGGGGAGCCTGCTTCCTCCTCTCTCTCCACCTGACTCTCTGCCTACTTGTGATCTCTGTCAAATAAATAAATAAAATCTTAAAAAAAAAAAAAAAAGGCCGGTTGGCAACTGTAACAGCTAAGCAAAGAGCTATTGCGCTATTAATGACAGCCGGTGATAAGTCTTAATGTGTTGACTGGAGATTGAGAAAATGCAGACAGTCTGAGTGCTTCTGTATTCAACCACTCAAGAGCCAGGATGAGACCCAAAATGGAATGAACTAGCTCTGGAGATGCTGTGGAAAGAGTAAATCAACTCTAGAGTGTGGAATTTGTTTCATTCAGTGGTGTTTGGAAAAATTTACGATTCCTTTTGGGAAGGGATTAGTGAATAAAAACAATTATACCTGTGTCAAACACACTGTAATGTGTTATTCACATTTCTGAGTTGTTTAGTATATTCATCCACAGATAATTCATGGTTTGTTTGGTACACCTCAAGTAATTCCTTTTATTATTTCAATAGTCCTGAGGTTAAAAAAAAATCCCTTAGGGTATTGCTAGCAATTATTGTATGATACGATATATGGTATGACATTAATTATATGTATTACTCAGGCCTCCTCAGTCTAGGAGGACAAATGGGATTGTATTAATGATGATAGACTTTTTTTTCTTTTATCTTTTCCCATCACCACCTCAGGACTGCTCGAGAATATCCTCTTCCTAGACAAGTGTTTACTTGGAAAGTCCTCAAGAGTTATTCATGTATCTTCACGATAGTCCTTATCTATCAATGCCAAGTGGTCTTTTCTCTTTATTGGAGGCTGCAGTGCTCCCCTGCTCTTCTACTGGGGTCCTTAAATGGCCAAAGCTGTGACGATACCATGCCACACAGAAGAGGGGCGAGAGCGTCTCTTGCTCTGTCATTGCTTACTCCACTGGCAACAAAGCAGCTCTGTTATAACCCCGCCTTCTCACATGAATCCCCCCTAGGAGTATACCGTTGATTGCTTGTGCTTCACTACCATCTCCAAGGGGCTTGCCCATGGGTGAGAAGTGTTTGATATAGACACTTGGCTGTCCTTCCCATCCCCTGTTCTCTGATGTTGGCAAGCTCTCTTGCTGTCTGCCAAAACACCAAACTGACCATGGCTGAATCTTTAGCATGAACACAAATTAGTGTGTATAGGCACAAGCTGGTTCTCTTCTCCTCTTGGACACAGACTAGCATTTAATGACAGGTGTGGAACATTCACATTTTTATTATATTTTCTGAAATCTCATCACAATTAAATTCATTAACACACATCTAGTGAATAACTGTTGAGGACAAGGTACTAGTGACAAAGCTGATTTTTATATGGCCTTCTTTTATTACTTTGGTGTATTAGGGGAGATTAATAAGATATAATAACAGGGGTATTTAGCATACTGCCTAGCATATGGTAAGAGCTCAAAAAATAGTAACTATGAGAGGTAGTAATGATAATAATAGAAAAGAAAGTAAAAACAGCAATGTACTAAGATATCAAGATGAAATACTGTACTGATTATCTTAATCAACTGAGTGAAAAAACAGCTGAAGTTATTCCAACTTTATGTTAAATAAACCACTACAAACATTGTGTGACTTATCATGCCTAAGTTTTATTTAATTCAGGAAAATCTCAGTGCTGATACATTTGTCACAAGTTTATCTTTTCTCTTATTTTTAATACACTTAGTTGGCACTGCAATAAATGACCAATTAGGATAATTGCCAATGGTGAGATGCTTTACTCTGTATCACTTATCTAAAGGATTTGGGGCTTTGAAAAATTGAAAGCCTTAGTTTTGGCTATTTGTAGCCCTTTACTGTTTTCTTAGGAATGCCCTTGACAACATCGTTCTCTTAGCATAATCCTGTTTCTTTTCTGTTTTTCCTTTTTTTTAAATGAATCAGTGAACAACTGAGATAAGATTTTAAAAACCTGCTCAGCAGAGCAATTCTCACTGGGCAAGAGCAATTACAGAATATATGTTGTGGGGGGGGGGGGGTGTGTATGTGTGCTGTCAGGCACATACGCATGGGCATGTTGTTTTTATTGTTTTATAATTTTGTATTTGGAGCAATATTCCTTTGAAATACAAGCTACAAAAAACACAACCTTCTAAAGTCTCCCAAAAGGGTGGAGTACAGGTTTTTAAAAGTTAAGAAAAACTGGGGCACCTGGGTGGCTCAGTGGGTTAAAGGCTCTGCCTTCGGCTCAGCTCATGATCACAGGGTCCTGGGATGGAGTCCCGCATGAGGCTCTCTGCTCAGCAGGGAGCCTGCTTTCTCCTCTCTCTGCCTGCCTCTCTGGCTGCTTGTGATCTCTGTCTGTCAAATAAATAAATAAAAAATCTTAAAAAAAAAAGTTAAGAAAAACTAAAAATTAAGCCAATTATCAATGTAGGACTATTACAAATAAGATGTACTATACCCAAAGAGAGTACATTATGATGATTTACTTTTGAGAAGTTCTGTTCTTCAGAATATCATAATTTTAATTGATATGTAATAGCTAAGAGATTTTCGAGTTGATATAATTCTGAAGGACATACAATTTAAAGTTTAATAAATATTCAACTGGTAGAAACTGCAAATAATTCTGACAATTTTTAAAGTCACTGCAATGGAAGAGTCAGCCTCTTCTTTCTAGACAGGAGAATTTACAGCTCTGGGTCACAAGGATTGCTAAGGGAGGAACAGTTACTTCATCATGATTTGTGTATCTTAGAGACTAAAGATCAGGAAGTGTGCAAATCAGTATTTCATGACTAACAAGAGGCACTTTTGAGAAGTTACAGCCACTGCCAACTTCCTGGTTTCTTCTTTAAACAAGGAACATTTAGACACCTCCAGAAGATTCTGGTACAATACCAGAAAAACATAGTATATACAGCAGGTGCTTGCTTCTTCCTCACCAAACTATTTTTATGGTTGTTGGGGACAAAACACCATAATTACTTCTCAAAGACTATGGGACTTCTAATTAACAATGATGATCTACAAAAATAACTATAAAAGAACTTCACAGTATTTATAAGTCCCTGATAATGTAGTTATTAAAATACATATCTGGGGGCATCTGGGTGGCTCGGCGGGTTAAGCCTCTGCCTTCAGCTCAGGTCATGATCTCAGGGTCCTGGGATTGAGCCCAGCATTGGGCTCTCCGCTCAGCAGGGAGCCTGCTTCCCCCCCCCTCTCTGCCTGCCTCTGACCACTTGTGCTCTCTGTCAAATAAATAAATAAAATCTTTAAAAAAAAAAGTCATTTAAAAAAATAAATAAAATACATATCTGGCTGTTTCTTGGGAAGAAATGTGTAAGTGGTTTTATATACTGGAACTCACATTTACAGGTTCTAAGCACATAAAAATACGTTTATAGATTGTGCCATATGTCATTTCTTTTCCTTCAAGAAAATATTATATGCGAAGATTATGTCCTTTGAAGCATTAGCCATCTGAGTACTTTTTATGTTTTGCCTTTTTTGAAATATCTAGGTAAAAGGCCCACCAAGTTCCAGTTCCACTTACCAAATATTAATTGTCTTTGTTTGCCAGGTACCTTGCTTCTTCACAAGTCCTGAGCATCTAACTCCTTCATATCCAGTCACCTCCACTGCTAATTCATTAGTTCAGGCCCTCTTGCTTCTTAGGCCCTTTTGTAATTATGGCACTAATTGCCAGCTAGGCCTTTCTGCCTATAGTAGTTCATCTGCCACCCATATTCCTCCATACTATTAGATTGTTCTAAAGGCAAATATGATTCCATCACCTCTTTGCTCTTATTGCTCAAAGACTTTCAATGGTGCCCTGCTCTTTTTGAGTTCAAGTTCATCCCTTTTTTGCATCTTCAAGCGTATTTCTTGAAATCCCATAATATACAGATGTGCTTCAGCCGTTTTCAACTGTGCTGCTCCAACCTTCCCTGTATTTGCCTGTTTTTGTTCTCCGTGAGGAAGTTCTTTCCTTCTCCAATGTCAAACATTTTAAGCATTTCTCCCTCCAAGAAACTCTGTGATCTACCAAGCAGACATGATTATTTTGTCTATGCCTCCACTCTGTGGAGTACATACCTTTTATGTTTGTGTGTGTGTGTGTGTATCATCTTTACTGAAATATAATTCATATACCATACAGTTCACCTATTTAATGTGTAAATTCCATAGTTTTTAATATATCCACAAAGTTTGCAACCATCATTAGAGTTAATTTTAGAACATTTTTATGACCCCCAAAACACTCAGTACCTATTAGCAGTCACTCTCCATTCTTCCTCAACCCACCCCCATCCTAGGCAACTACAATTTTCTTTCTTTCTCTATAGATTTGCTTATCTAGGGGTGCCTGGGTTGTTCAGTCAGTTAAGTGTCCACCTCTTGATTTCAGCTCAGGTCATGATCTCAGGGTTGTGAGATCCATCCCTGCATCAGGTTCCGTGCTGGGCATGGAGCCTGCTTAAGATTCTCTCTCTCCCTGTGCCCCTCTGCTACCTCTCTCTCAACAAAACAAAACAAAACAAAGATTGGCTTATTCTGGGCATCTCATATAAATGGAATAATATAATATGTAAGCTTATGTGACTTCTTTCACAACAATATTTTCAAAGTTCATCCACGTTGTAGCATGTATCAGTACTTCACTCCTTTTTACTGCTGAATAATATTCCATTATATGAATGTACAACATTTTGTTTATTCATTCATCATTTGAAGGACATTGGGCTGTTTTCACTTTGTCTATTACAAATTATGCTACTAAGTACTTTCATGTGCAAGTTTTTGTATGGACATATATTTTCATTTATCTTGCATAGAAACGGATTTTCTGTGGCATAAGGTAAACATATGTTTAACCTTCTGAGGAACTGCTAGGCTCTTTTCCAAGGTATCATCTGGCTAAACACAGAGTTACCAAAGAATAAATAGAGTTGTTATATGAACTTTTACATTGCTACTAGCAGCATATGAGGGTTCCAATTTCTCCACATCTTCTATGCCTTTTATTGTTATTATTCTAGCCATCCTAATGGGTGGCTGGTAGTATCTCAATGTGGTTTTGGTGAGCATTTTTCTGAATGATACTGAGCATCTTTTCAGGTGCTTATTAACCATTTATATATCTTCTTTGGAGAAATGTCTATTCAGATCCGTTGGGCATTTAAAAAATTGAGTCATTTTTCTTTCTATTATTGAGTTGTAAGAGTTCTTTTCATATTCTAGCTGAGTCTTTTGTCAGATATATGATTTATATATGATTTTCAAAATTTTCCTCCTATTCTGTGTCCTGTTTTTTCACTTTTTTGATGATGTCCTTGAGGCACAAAAGTTCTTAATTTGAAAAAAATCATCGCCTAATGGTCATGGAAATTTACTGTTGTCTTTCAGGAGTTTTATACTTCAAATTCTTACATTTAGATTTTTATGGATTTTGAGTTTTAATTTTTATAGATGTGAGGCAGGGATCCAATTTCATGAATTTTCATGGAGATATAGTACAGATCATTATTATTTTTTCATTTCTTACTATGGTGTAGTTAACTATTTAGTGTATGTTTTTCAAACTACAGTATTACAGGAACATGACTTATTCACCATAGTATACCTAGAACAGTGTTTGGCATGTAGTTGTTCAATACATACTTATTAAATGGAACTCAACTGGGTGGAAAATATTGGTCATTTTAAATTGTTACCATGAAATTAAGTTATTTTTATTGAAATATGGAAAATAATATTTTAGGATAGTAATATTTTACAAGGATATGTCTGATTTAGATGAACATAAAAAGATTCCCAAACTGGGTTAGATCTATAATCTATCTCAACAGATATTGTTTACTTTCAGAGAAACAGGAATTATATTATAAAATGTTTAATTCTTCTCCATAATTCTGGTGTCAGTGATAAGATACATTACCACCCCCCCATATTAATTCCTTATGCAATCACTTTTTACTTGGTGTAGCAGATTATATTTTCTAAAGATAGGTCCAACAATATCATTCTGTTTTACATTCTCTTCTAAAATTTTGCCACTTCCCCATCAGGAGCTGGAGTCTATATCCCTTCTCTTCATAACTGGCTGAAACTTTAAGACTGCTTTAAATAACAGAGTGTTGTAGAAGTGACCTGACTTTCAAGGTTAGGACATAAAAAAATGTCATGAACTGACATTTTGAAAAAAATCATCGCATAATGGTCATGGAAATTTACTGTTGTCTTTCAGGAGTTTTATACTTCAAATTCTTACATTTAGATTTTTATGGATTTTGAGAGAACATTTGGTTCTCTCAGGATGCTTGATCTTGAGACCCAGCTACCATGATGTTAGGAAGGCCAAAACATCTAGGAAGAGGCCAATGTAAAGAACAGAAGCTCCAGCCTTTGGCCTTGGCTGAAGTCCCAGCCAACAGACAGCACCAAATTGCCAACCACATGAATGAGTTACCTTGACAGTAGATTCTCCAGTTGCCAGTTATGCCACCCCAGATAATGCCATACAGAGTTCAGAGAAATGGTCCTTGCTAAAGCTTATTCAAATTGTAGATGCAAGAACAAAATAAATAATAGATGTTGCTTTAAGTCACTAAATTTTAGGGACAGTTTATGCATCAACAGGTAACTGCTACAACTTTTGGAGCCTGGAAATGGAATGCATTTCTCTGCTCAGCAGAGAGCCCGATGCGGGGCTCGATCCCAGAACATAGGGATCATGACCTGAGCTGAAGGCAGAGGCCTTAACCCACTGAGCCACCCAGGTGCCCCTCTTCTATTAATTTGGTAAGTTTTAGAGGCTTCAAATAAACTGTTACACAGAGTTTAAGGTTGAAAAACACTAGAATTGTCTCAGAATGTAGCTTCCTTTCACCCGCTACCCACCATCTACATTCCTTCAAAAGTTTGTTTCCCTTTTATCTATTTTCTGCCTTTCGCTGTCTTTCTTAAAGTATATTGGCCAGCATTCTACTTAATGTTTCAGAGCAGATGACATACTGCTTTTGTCAAAAAGTCAGGACAAGGTTCTATCTCTGTCTCTCTTTTTTTAAACCACAACGCTCTTGGTGATTGTGGAGGTGATATTTGTCTTATTAAATCTGGTGTGCCTGAAAATGTTCTTAAACATCTTTAGCCATAAATCCCAGAGCAAGAAGATTCTGTTGTCAACTGCCTCTATGAGAAGCAGTTCAGGGATTATGGGAAATAAACGAGGAAGCAAATATCATCTCAAATGGGGTCAGTAGAAATAGTAAATATTGGCAGAATCCTGTTTAAATAGTGAGAAAATATTATTTCATTCCTTTTATTCACTTCAATTATGTTAGGTTTAAGGAGGTGAATTCAAGTTTACACATATCTGAAATACTTCCCTTTGCATTTGGCATTATGGCGCTGGAAGCCAGTGTCGCAGCAGGTACATATTTGGAATTGTCTCAGACCCTCTGGGAAGTATGTCCTTCCCTGTGCAGCACACATTTGCAGTGTCAACAGTAGCTAAGTACCAGCTGAGCTGCATTCCTTGTAAAGCAATCTAATTATGGCAAACTCAAAGACCTTAGCCCTGGTGATAATTTCCAGAATGAAATGTTCACAAGATGAAATGGAAAAGCATCAGCAGCTCATCCTTTTCTCTGTCATCCTTGTTTATGAAAACCTAAAAAATGTGAATGAGCTTCCCTTTGTGTTGTGTTTGCCCAGCTGCAGAGAGACACACACAGAATTTGGCCCAGTGAGTTGGCATTTCCATGTAAGTTCTATACAAATGGCTTTCTACTGTTTGAACAGTAGATCCAAAGTCATTTACTTACAAAGAAAGAAATCCAATTTAATCAAATTATTAATTTAAGACTGAATGTTGAATAATGGTGGAATTTCACTTTTTAGTTATTTGATTAGTCCAGTTTTTTTTTTTTTTACAGTTTAACAGAGTCATTGTCAGATCTTTATTTCTGATTTACTCTGACAGAATGATGTTTTCCTATTGATTTATGCATATTTCCTTAGTATTCTTCTCACTCCAATTAGAAGAGAGTAGCCAAAATTAGTAATCCCTTGCTTCAAGGTTATGATGCAGGGCTGATTCTCCAATACTAAAGAAGGAGAGCCTGCTGTCATGGATTCTGCTGGTAAGAGGACTCCACTTTGGTTCATCTTTTGACTGGTTTGGAGAAACTCCACCACCAACACAAGACAGCAGCTACAACCTTTCCATAGTAGGGTCCCTAGGGAAGTGGGTTTGGTACAGGCTGGGTATTCTCAGGCCAGACTTCACTGTTCTTCATTTCTGATGACTTAGACAGAACAGAGGCTTTTGTAGAAGGACTTCCTATAAAAGAAGTCCACATATCCTTTGTTTAAGATTATTTGCAGGGCGCCTGGGTGGCTCAGTGGGTTAAAGCCTCTGCCTTCGGCCCAGGTCATGGTCCCAGGGTCCTGGGATCGAGCCCCGCATCGGGCTCTCTGCTCAGTGGGGAGCCTGCTTCCCTTCCTCTCTCTCTGCCTGCTTCTCTGCCTACTTGTGATCTCTGTCTGTCAAATAAATAAAATCTTAAAAAAAAAAAGATTATTTTCAGCAACATTGTGAACTTCAATGTTCATATAAAGGTAAATAATCTAATTACTAGGTCAGAAGGAAGTTTGGAACTCCAGACAAAAGATAATGTCCAAAAGAATTTGTGTGTGGGGGGGTGTCTTAAATTTGTAATATTCCCATGTTTTCTTTGTTATTGTTGTTTATATCCATCTGTTTTCCTAAAGTGAACACCAGAGACCTATATGAATTGATAAAGATCTCTGTACTTGTTTTGGGATCAGCTAGTGAGACTGTACCCAGTGTGGAGATGTTATTTGGAGATAAGCTTAAGGGACAGTGTGGAAGATGGCTGTGATCTCTTGAAAATAGAAATTTCCAAATAAGATGAGTTTTTATTTATTTTTTATTTTTTTTAATAACATATAATGTATTATTTGTTTCAGGGGTACAGATCGGCGAATCATCAGTCTTACACAATTCACAGTACTCACCATAGCATATACCCTCTCCAATGTCCATCACCGAGCCACCCTATCCCTCCTACTCCCCTCCGCTCCAGCAACCTTCAGTTTGTTTCCTGAAATTAAGAGTCTCTTATGGTTTGTCTCCCTCCCCGGTCCCTACCTTGTTCCATTTTTCCCTCCCTTCCCCCCAGGAACCCTCACCCTGCCTCTCAAATTCCTCATATCAAAGAGATCATATAATTGTCTTTCTCTGGTTGACTTATTTTGCCTAGCATAATACCCTCCAGTTTCATCCATGTCATTGCAAATGGCAAGATTTCAAGGTTTTGATGGTTGCATAGTATTCCATTGTGTGTGTGTGTGTGTGTGTGTGTGTGTGTGTGTGTGTATGCACCACTTCTTCTTTATCCATTCATCTGTTGATGGATATCTAGGCTCTTTCCATAGTTTGGCTATTGTGGACACTGCTGCTATAAACATTTGGGTGCACGTGCCCCTTCAGATCACTACATTTGTATCTCCAGAGTTAAATACCCAGTAGTGCAATTACTGGGTCATAGAGTAGCTCTATTTTCAACTTTTTGATGAACCTCCATACTGTTTTCCAGAGTGGGCTGCACCAACTTGCATTTCCACCAACCATATAGGAGGGTTCCCCTTTCTCTGCATCCTTGCCAACACCTGCCATTTCCTGACTGGTTAATTTTAGTCATTCTGACTGGTGTGAGGTAGTATCCCACTGTGGTTTTGATTTGTATTTCCCTGATGCCGAGTGATGTTGAGCACTTTTTCATTGTCTGTTGGCCACTTGGATGTCTTCTTTGGAGAAATGACTGTTCATGTCTTCTGCCCATTTCTTAATTGGACTATTTGTTCTTTGGGTATTGAGTTTGAGAAGTTCCTTATAGATTTTGGATATTAGCCCTTTATCTGATATGTATTAGCAAATAATAAGATGAGTTTTTAATTGGTGTCTGGGTGGCTCAGTCAGTTAAGTGTCTGCCTTTGGCTTGGGTCATGATCCCAGCTGGGATGGAAACCTGCATCAGACTCCCTGCTCAGCAAGGAGTCTACTTCTCCCTTTCCCTCTGTGTGTGAGCTCTCTCCCCGTCTCTTTCAAATAAATAAATAAATATTTTTTTAAAAAGTTGAGTTTTTAATTCATTTACTGTGACTTAAACATTACAGAAATGCAGATTTTTCTCTTCTAAAACTGAGCTGGCTCGGGAACACCTGAGAGGATCCATCAGTTAAGTTACCAACTCTTGGTTTCAGTTCAGGTCATGATCTCAGGGTCCTGGGATCAAGCACAACATGCTTGATGGGCTACATGCTCAGTGGGGAGTCTGCTCAAGATTCTTTCTCTCCTTCTCCCTCTGCACCCACCACCCTACCCCATGCTCTCTCTCTCAAATAAATACATAAATATTTTAGAAAATTAAGCTTGCTCACCATCTCTTCGTGTTTGGTACTCATCAAAATATAGTTTTCAAAAAAATTAAAAAACATAGCTCTTCTACAGACATAAAATTAGTTAAGTGTCAAAGACTGATTTAGTACATTACTGATGGAACTAGAGGGATAATAAAGCTAGCTGAAAAATGTACTGGAGATGGAAATATTATAATTGAAAAAAAAGAATATGGAATAAAGTTGTTAAACTGAATTTTAAAACCTGTGTTTTATTTCTACCATATAGAAACCATTTATATATCTACATGACAAATTCATTTGCAATGCTAATGGACAAAAATAATTTATGCTATCAGTTTTTCCATAAGTTAACATTTACTTTTTTACAGTTGTAAGTTACTCTACTGGAAATAATAAGTCAAGACAAATCTACATACCCTTAAGTAATTTTTTCCTCTTCTCCCTTTGGAATTTTTTTTTTACTGTGCTGATACAATTAATTATATTTTCTCTCAAAATGATAAATGCAGAACAATTTCTCCCGAGTTGTGATTCTAATAAGGGAGTGAAATTATGGTACAAATATGTTGGTATTTATTTTTCATAAAATTAAAAACTAATGTTTATGATTTTTTTTTTATTTTGAGAGTGTGTTCAGAAGTCAAAATAGTTAATGAAACCAAATGCTAATAAATTTAAATACAAACTTCATGGGAAAATTAAAAATCACAAATTTAAAATGCAAAAGAATATAGTCAATGATACTGTAGTAACTTTCGTGACAGATGGTAGCCACATTTGTGGTGGGCAAAGCATAAAGTATAAACTTGTGGAATCACAATATTGCACACCTGAAAGTAATGTAGCATTGTGTGTCAACTCTACTCTAATTATAAATAAATAAATACCATTTTTAAAATGAAAATACAAATGTCAAAAATTTTCTCACTTATAAATTAACAGATAAAAATGTAAAAAGAATAAAAATATTAAGTCATAGATTCATAAAATGCTGAGAGCTTAATTAACCATTAGAAATAATATAATTCGATTTTTAATTACAATTAAAGAAAAAAAATGCCCTCAAATACTGGTGTAGTTAGATGACAAGGTTGCTTCTGCATAAACTGTTACAGGTATTGAAAAAGTTTTTTTGACTTTTATTTAAGGTAATATGAGGTATAATTTCAAACAGGTTTGTGGTGGTATAAGAAGATGCTTCTAAATGAGGGTACCATTTTTAATGTAAAATTTTAAAGATTCCCCAGATTCTCTGGGAATATCCCGACAAATAAATTATACCAATTCCAGCCCTTACTCCTCAATACTGACTGCTTTTAAGATTTTTCCCTTTAATACTAGTTTTCAGCAATCTGATTATGGTTTGTCTTGGGTGGTTTGAATTTCTTGGATGATATTCTTGGATCTCTGGGTTTATATTTTCATTAAATGGACATTTCTTAGTTTTTTTCAATTTTTTTTTCTTTTTTTTCCATCCTCCTAGCCCTCCTTTCCTTCTGGGATGACAACTATGCGTATGTTAAAATTTTGATATTGTTCCTCAGGTCACTGTGGTTCTGTTCTTCCCACCACCACCATAATACCAATCCACCCCCACCCCACTCCAAAACCCACTACCCCATAGATTCCCTCTATGCTTCATTTTGGGTATTTCAATTGCTATATTTCAATTGCTATGTCTTCAAGTTCATGGGGTTTGTTTGTTTGTTTGTTTGTTTGTTTTTTGTGAGTAATGGTGAAGGCCTTTCAAACCCAAAGGTTAAAATCTTATTTCCTTCCTTAAACTTCTTATCATGTTTTCTTCAATGTAATAGCTCTGTGACTTATTATGCCATCACTGAGCTGCTCTCTGACCTCATTAACATTCTTATCTTTCTGAAAAAAAAAAAAAAAAAAAAAAAAGGATGTAAGAGATCTGTCTGGTTATTATCTCTGCCACCAAACATTTAAAGTTTGGCTATTTTTTCTAAACACATCTGCCTTCAAACATCTAAGGCTTATGCATCTCTCCGCTACTTCCCCAAATGTGCTGGGTTCTAATGCTAGAGATCCACTCAATCTGTTTTCTTTTTCACACTTCATGATTCTTCACACAGGAAATAGCCCAAAGCAATAACTGTGTTTAAAAAACAAAACAAAAATAATAAAACAAAAGCAAAAACAAAGGCTAAGCCATAAAATTCTAGAACCATAACAGTAGGATATACAAGAGGATACAGTAGAGAAGAGGTCCCAGTTTGTTCCACTTGTTTTGATATATATGAAATTGATCTTTACAAAGAGAAAATTGTGAGATTATTATTTATTTGTGGAGTGTTTGGTACACTAACTATGGATTTGAAATATGGATTTAAATCACTCCATTTTCAAATAATAGCACAGCATGGAAACTGTGAAATGATAAAAAGCCATATACTAAACAATTTTTAAGCTATATCAGGAAAATAATATCTTCAGTAATAACTTATGATTGAAATAATATTTCTAATCATGTTTTATGAGCTTTTCATGTTTATAGTAATGACCCAGTAGATCTCCTCTCTCTCCCAAATCCCTCCATTAAAAACCATTAAGGTTTTTTTCTGTAGTATCTAAGCTGTTATATCAATGAAATTTTCAACTGCAATGTTATATATTTTCATGTCTAGAAGTTCCACTTGGTTCTTTCTATATCTCCCATTTCTTGCCTCATCATGTTTCAGTTTTTCTTTGAATCTTTGAGCATATTTATAATAACTGTTTTAAAGTCCTTGTCTGCTAATTCCATCATGTCTGTCATTTTGGAACTGTTTATATTAACTGATTTATCTCTCTTTGCTATGAGGCACATTTCCCTGCTTCCTCACATGACCAGTAATTTTAGATCCTGTCACTTTATGCCAAGGAGGGCTGGATTTTGTGGTCTTTGAAAAGTATCAGACATTGCTCTGGCAGGGTAAGTTTCTTGCAGATCAGCTTAATTCGTTCAAAGCTTGCCTTTAAGTTTTTCATAGAGGCCTATGGCAGTCTTTAAAGCCACTCCTACCCCTGTACCTTCTGGTTTCTCTCATGAAATGCCATGTATTTGACAACATTTCTCCGCCCAGACTGATGCGAACTCAAATGATTCCCAGGCTTATGTAAGTTCTGAGGATAGTTTAGTTTACAGCTTTTCCTAGTAATGATCTTCCAGCAGTTGTTTTTTTGGCTGGCAATACTGAATTTCACCTCACCCATCAGACTGTGATGCAGATTTTTAGGGCTCATTCTTTGCATAGCTCCTTCTTCTTTGGTAATTCTCCTTGCAAATTCTAGCTTCTTCATCCTCCCTCATTTCTAAGCTCTGTCTTCTGAACTCATTGTAACTGCCAGCTTCTGTTTCGGTTTATCCTCCCTGTACTGCAATCCAGAAATTGCTGGAGCAAACATAGGGTTCGTTTTGGTTAGTTCCCTTCTCTCAGAAAGCACAGTTATTCAATGTATAAAAACAGTTGTTTCATCCACTTTGTGCAGTTTTGTAGTTGTCTGTAGTCGGAGGGTAAACTCTGTGAGCAGTTGTGCTTTGGGATAAGGATGCATTAATTAAAAAAAAAAAAGTCCAGAATAACATCACTATGCCAACAAAATTAAGTGTTTTCTTACTTAAATACAGCATAGTATACTGGAATAGTAGAATGCCAACAAATGGTAGCAGCCACTGTGTCTGCAGGAAAGAAACTAACTTTCATTTCAATTTCATTTCATTAAAGCCTATTTCAGCTTTGTTAGCATTTCAGATCCAGTGAAATTTTCTTATTCCTATTCAATGTCTGGTTTAGGGGACTCCTTATAGCCTTCTGCTAAGGGTTACAGCAACTCTAACTTTAACATGTGGAAACATCCGCAGATGGAGATGAAGATGCTGCACACAGAGTGGTATCATAGGTCTTCTCAGTCTAAGTATTCCTGATTACCGTTTATTTTATGACACCCATGTCAGTTTGGCATAGAACATTCTTTGAGGCTGCCTCCAATTAGAATTCTAGGCACCAAACATTAATCCTTTTTTTTTTTTTTTAATTTATTTGACAGAGAGAGATCACAAGTAGATAGAGAGGCAGGCAGAGAGAGAGAGAGGGAAGCAGGCTCCCTGCTGAGCAGAGAGCCTCATGCGGGACTCCATCCCAGGACCCTGAGATCATGACCTGAGCCGAAGGCAGCGGCTTAACCCACTGAGCCACCCAGGCGTCTAGGCGTCTAGGCCCCAAACAAATGAAAGTTCCTTTTGCTCATAGAACTGAGCTATTTGAGAGTTTTCTGCCAGTTAGTTTATTGTCTAACCCACCTTCCTCTTGGGAGGAGAGAGGGCAAGGAACTCTGGAAACTCATCTATGATTCACTTACATGCTTTACTCACTCTGAGGATCCTTTCCACATGCTTTGGACTGAATTGTGTCCCCCCAAATTTATATGTTGATGTCCTAACCCGCAGACTGGCTGCATATGGAGTAAGGAAATAATTAAGGTTAAAAGAGGCCATAAGAATCGAGTCAGGATCCAATATGATCAGTGCCTTTATAAAAGGAGACACCCACATGCTTGCTGTTTTTGCCAGTGAGGTCACAGAGAAAAGGTGACAATCTATAAGCCAGGAGGAGGATCTTCACAAGGAACTGGATAGACTAGCACCTTGACCTTGGACTTCCCAGTCTCAGAACTGTGAGAAATAAATATCTATTGTTTAGCTACCCAGGCTGTGATATTTTGTTAGAGCAGCCCCCAAGCAGTCCAAGATACCACACCTAAGGGAGGTTTTGTTATTTTTTTGTTTCCTTTCTTTGGGATAGAACACTGCCTTTCTAAGATCTCTTCTATTTCTCATATTTAAAAGTTTTTAGTAAAAATTCTTTTATCAACTTTCTAGAATTTATTTCTTGACATTTAAAGGAAAGATTATGGAGTTTAAAAACAAATAAAAAACATACAAAAACCAAAAAATTTTCATCTATCTCAATCTCTTGCCTGGCTCTTGAAATTCAAATCCAAATTCAAAATGGCCTTTACTGAAACAGATTTTAGGAACCTAATTCTGGAATTAGGCCAAAAGCCAAACTCTGATTACTGACTCTTTTTCCTTTTCAATGTTAACAATCTTAATCCTCTCAGAGATAATGAATAGTTTCAGTTGAATAGGGGTAAGATTAAGCAACAACAACAAATATAAGGAAATGCCAAAAAGAAAAGCATTGTGAAGTATTCCAAAATACTATTTCATTGCACAAATATAAGATTTCTTGCCCATGCATAAAAAAATAATTGAGAACTAGGTAACAACAACGGTTAAAAAAAAAAAAAGCAATACCCTGCTAAGCTATTTTATCTTTCTTGATCGCTTGGTATTGCTAGAACTCCTATGACAAAATTCTCTCTTCTGTCAGGGTTTCTGGTATAGAGTTCTTTTTTTTTTTTTTTTTAAGATTTTACTTATTTGTCAGAGATCACAAGCAGGCAGAGAGAGAGGGTGAAGCAGGCTCCCCACCCAGCAGATAGCCCGACACAGGGCTCAATCCCAGGACCCCGAGACCATGATCCGAGCCAAAGGCAGAGGCTCTAACCCACTGAGCCACACAGGCACCACTGGTATAGAGTTCTTATGGGTAGTGGAGGCATGGGTCCCACAGTGGTCTCAGGACTGCTGCCTGTCTTGACATTTTCCATGTCTTACCTTGGAGTGTGACACAGGGTTGGCTGAGGTCTCCCTGTCTCCTCTTGGTCCTGGGTTCTGGTGGCAGGGGCTCCTTTAGATGAACTTACAGTGGTGGTAGAAAGTGTACTCCCCCTAGCAATATTATTAATGTATACAGTTTCCATGTAGAGTAGACTTTTTATTTTTCAGATTTATTGTATTACCAGGTATTACATACTTCTTGGTAACCTCTTCAATTTCTTGAGAGATTTAGATCTAACTCTTCACTGGCAGAGTTAGAGGACAACCCATTGGGGAATCCCATGAGATTACCTGGAAATATCACCTTTTATTACAAAATCAGTCAGTTTCTTATGATTCAATTCAAGCATCCTCCGATTCCTCTCCCTGAGTTTTGTACAGATCTGCTATATTCATCGAAAAGTTTTAAGATTTCTTTTATCCTCTGTTTGGAGAGATTTAATTTTAATTCTTGATTCTTTTTTTTTTTTTAAGTCCATTTACAATGTCCCCTAGGGAACATCAGAATTTTTTGCAGATATACTTACTGACATTTTTGTCCTCATGTTAGAATTTTGGGTGAATATACAAATTAGGTCTTTCTGGAATCCAGTCCAAACTGGTTAAAATGATAGGATTTTTGGCTCATGTAACTGGCAGTTGACATATAAGTTGGCTTTAGGGTTGGTTTTTCAGCTGCTCAATCATGTCTTCAAGATTCAGTTTCCTTTTATCTCTCCTGTGTATCATACAGGTTCAGCTTCTTCTACTTCTTCTTCTTCTTTTTTTTTTTTTTTTAATTTTTTCAGGTTCAGCTTCTACTTAAGCTTTGTTCTACTTCCTTGCCACAAGATGGTTGTTACAGCTTCCATGGGAATGTGCTTCTTTAGGCACATCTACGGAGACAGAGGGGATTGTTTTCAACAGTGTTCTCAGAAAAGGGAGGATACCTTTCTTCTAGAAACCATCAGAAAACCTGTCCTTTGATGTTGTCAGTCTGAGGTCAGTCATTCTGGAACAAATAACTGTGAATAGGGAGAGGGATTGTGCTTATTGTTTGGGCTTCAGTCACCCATCCCACTGCTAGTGTGAGGTGGGAGGTGCCCAGGGGAAGTGAAGATATCTGAATGAAAATTTGGATAGTAACCAAGGAAGAGGGACAGTAATGTTAGAAAACTAACTACAATGTCCAGTACATCTTATCTCCTCAGAAGAGAAAAATGTCTTAAAAGGGAAGAAAAACATGCAAAGTATTCACTTTTGCTAGACCTTGTGCCAGGCAACATATATATTTCTGACACTGTCCAGGAGTGTCTACCCAGCCTATTACCTCCTTTCTTTGGGAATTTCCCTGCCTTTGGTGAGAGGCTCTGATAACCTGTTTGTTGGACAAAGGTGACTGGATCAGGTATACACACCTGGTCCAGATGAGGCAATTATCTTTCTTCTCTAGGAACTTCGAAGTGGCATTCATTTATTTTTTAAATTTGTTTAGATTAAACATATAAGGTATTATTGTTTCAGGGGTACAGATTTGTGAATCATCAATCTTACACAATTCATAGCACTCATAGCACATACCCTCCCCAATGTCCATCACCCAGCCACCATATTCCTCCCACCCCCACCCCTCCAGAAACCCTATTTGTTTCCTGAGATTAAGAGTCTCTTATGGTTTGTCTCCCTCTCTGGATTCATCCCATTTGGTTTTTTTCCTTGCTTCCCCCATGATTCCATAATGTTCCTCAAATTCCATATATCAGTAAGATCATATGATAATTGTCTTTCTCTGATTGACTTATTTTGCTTAGCAAAATACCCTCTAGTCCCATCCACATTGTTGCAAATGGCAAGAGTTCATTTTTTGATGGCTGCATACTATTCCATTGTGTGTGTGTGTGTGTGTGTGTCTGTGTGTGTGTGTCTGTGTGTGTCTGTGTGTACACACACTACATCTTCTTCATTCATTCATCTGCTGATGGACATCTAGGCTCTTTCATTGTTTGGCTATTGTGGACATTGCTGCTATAAACATTCGGGTGCACGTGCCCCTTCAGATCACTACATGTATATCTTTGTGGTAAATACCCAGTAGTGCAACTGCTGTGTTGTAGGGTAGCTCTATTTTCAACTTTTTGAGGAACCTCATTATTGTTTTCCAGAGTGGCTGCACCAGCTTGCATTCCCACCAACAGTGTTAGGAGGGTTCCCCTGTCATTCAAACTAGTTAGTCTCTGCTGGTCTGTGGGAGCAAATATAACATTGAAAGCTGTGGGTTAGTTACTTTTTCTATGTGCATAGAGAAATAAAGACAGTTTAGAGAGATTATGAGCAGGGAGAAGCAGAATTCAGATCTGACTCTAGAGAAAGAGAAAAGCTTCCTTGACACCTAATGATTTTCCCATGCATGGTTTAGTTACTGCTTAAGCCTACCATCTAAGTAACAGACGATTAAAATGGAACTCAAAGACAAAGACCAATGTGTTAGATTCCAAGGAATCATTCTTTTCCCCCACCTAATGCCCCAGATACTAAACTGAAGTGCTGGACCACCTGTGCATAATATACTCAGGGATAATGAGATGCCTCTGCCAGCTTGATCACACATTGCAGTTGATATAATAGAAAAAAGTTGGAGATTAGAGAGATGTCTCTGTGTGGTATTACTCTTTGCTCCCTCCTCATGAGAATAGGATGCTTTACTTTCATGACAAATTGATGAGTGAAGACTTTGAGGAGATTCTTGTATCTGTCTTCTTGGAGATTGAGGGAGATAGACAATGGTGTTGACTTAAGACTGGGAAGTCTCAAGTCAAGAGGTGTACAGCAAATGCACTAGGGTAGTTTGCACTTCCACTCAATTTGGCTTGTGGGAACAAAATGAGACTCCTTCCAAAAGTGAGTTGATCTGGGTCATCTTAAAAGAGAACCTCTTCCAAAAGGATAGCCTCAGTGGGTTACAATACACAAAGAAATGCTCAGAACAGAGCTACCCAGAAGACGGCATGCCAAGGGCAAAGGACTTTCATTGGTGATCCTGAGTGAGAAACTCCAAAGAACAAACCTGTCCATCAGAGGAAAAGTCAGCAATGTTTCTTCAGTCCAGAGGGCACTGAGGTCTTGACTCCATTACATCAGCCATATAACCTGCCCCCATTCCTCTAGTCCCTCTCTTTCTAGGCTGACCTTGGAGAGGCCAGAATTGTGGCCTACCCGGTGGGAGAGGAGGCAGATGAGGTACTGCATAAAAAGCCAACCATCCCCACCTCTCTCCTTGCTGTGAGGAGTGAGGAAAGTTTGACACTGATTAAGAGTTTAGATATTTTCTTTATTGGACTGAATGCCAGTTTTGTAATTATCAGAGTAGACTGGAACTTTCAATGCCAGAACGTTATCTAAGAGTGAGGATAAAAGCTATGGACATACTAAATTTTTATCTTGAACAGTGAGAAATAATGTGTTTGTTTTCTTTTTATATTTTATCACTAACTGAAGTGTCACATGATCATTTTAATGACTCTGCCAGGTAGATATAATAATCCCAGTAGGAATTCTTTTCTTCACTCTGTTACTGAGGAAACGGAGATTCCCCTCATGGAAGGGGAGTGACTCATGAAATGAACTGTAAGGGATGGACAGGTTTTCAGTAAGCAAAGAGGAGAGAGAGGGAATTCCAGGAGAGAAAAACATGGAGAAGTGGAGGTTGGTAGGGGAAGGTGTATCTAGGAACTGAAGCAGTCTAATTTGCATACAGTAGAAAGTATGGACAGGCTGAGGGTAAATTAAGTCTGCAAACATGTTAGAGTAAGAAGTGGCAGTTCTTGACCATCATTTTCCTCCTTCTCTGTTGTCTACAGCTGCCTCCTTCTCACTCGCTGAAGAAAAATGAAGGTATTCTTTCCATTTGATCATGGGAGAATGCATAATTTGGAAAGCAGGGATTATATGCTAGAACCCACAAAGTAGAGGGGAAAACTGCTAGAGATTTTGGGATAGGTAGACCTAGTTTTGAATCCAATACTATTGTAAAAATGTAATTTTTCTGAAACTCAGTTTCCTTATCTGTAGAGCAGGGAAATTTTGATAGATCTACTGTGAAGGATACATAAGATGAAAATGAAGCAGATAAATAAAATAAACGTATGAGCTAAAGTAAATCACAAATGTCTTCAGTCAAGGTCCCTCAGGGTGCCCCTCCTATTGTATTGTCAATAACACTTCTGTCAGTCGGAAGTGTTTTTTTCCTCCCAGACAAAACAAGGTAATGTTTCCTTATAAACGCTCAATAAGTGTCAAGCTTAACTTCTTATGCATACAAAATTAAATGTTTTGTTTTCACTATATAAGAAAGGTCCTTTTGGTGAGGGTAAAAAGGACATTTAAAGTGAAAGTTATGTATATTGGGCCTGAAAACTTTTAATGGCTCTATTTAAAATGAATAGAAAGGTGCTTAAGGAAGGTAGCAGTTGTAGGCTTTCTTTTCTTAGGAAATCAATACTCATAAAACTCAAGGTTGGAATTGAGAATTAAAAACCACAGTGAGTTTATTTTAAAACATGTAGTCTGTCATCTCTATTTTCCCTTTGGATAACACAGTGTTTATACCCTGATGTCTATTTATGTTGCTGCAACTCTTTCCTTGACTTTGAAGTGAACTTCATATGATGCTAGAACAGAACCAGAGGGCTTCAGGATCACTAAGTTCAACCCCCGCATTTAAAAAGAGTAAACTGAGGTCAGGGAGGAAAGTGAACTTCTTGACACCTTCTCCTATTTCCTCTGAGTTGTACTGTGGAAACTCCTGCTGTTCTGAATCACCAGGCCTGACCCTGGGAGGGCATGAATTGTCCCTTCCCATCTCATCTACCACACGGCTGGGTCTTCTGATAAACTGAGACGGTGCCTGGCACTTGGCAAGCATTCTATCTATAGTTTGTTTGTTTGTTTGTTTGTTTAGGAATTGTATTTAACTCTGAACAGAGTATTTTGTCCTCACTAGAGTCTAATTAGAAACTCACTGCTGTTCTTGGTGTGGCTTAGGAGAATCACCAATCAGTCACTGTTAAATAAATCACTGCCACTCTTCTCCCAAATACATGCTTCATGGAGGTGCCTGTGTGAGAAACAATTTCATTGCCAATACACACCTGTAATTCAAACATCCTATTCTATGCCTTCTCATCTGCAGATTCATTTAAAACTACCATTCCCTCTGTCCAGCGCACCTTACTGCATCCAGCATCTCTCATCCAAACTGGCAAGCGCACAGATTTGTTATCCAAGTTCATTGCAGGGTCAGAGTACTACCTAATTCTTTGGGATGTCCCTTCAGGGTCCCAGAAAACAAATTTCACTTTGCTTATATTTTAAATTTGGCTGAACCAAACAAAGCTTTAGTATTTACAAAAAAAAAAAAAAAATCTGTTTATTTCTTCTTGTGTGATTCAGATGCAGAAGCTGATTTTATTTGTATAGTTATTGAGGTTATGTGGATTGGAAAATGAGTCACAGAAAATGCAAAAGTAAAACATTGAGTAGAACAGACAGCTTAGAGAGTTTGTAATTTTGGAAGATTTGTCTGAGGAGGAGATAGCTAAACCTGATACAGCAATAGGCTGCTTGTATGTACTGTGTAGGAGAGTGTTCTCTTTATTCTCCTCTTTATTCGGGAAAGCACAACAATAATTAGGCTTAAAGGGCAGTAATACACATTTTTATTAGAACCAGGTAATCCTCTGGAGATCTTACAATGAAAGAAAGATAACTCCATAGAGTCCTTTTCACCTGCTTTCAAATTCCTCCAATGCCAGGTCTACTGTTCATTCCCCCTGGTTCAGAGATGATCTAGAGCCTTGGGTCCCAAACTGAGCCCAAGTGCTCAGAGGCCCCTCACAAAGAACTTGCAGGAGTCCCGCTAGAGTTTAAATTGTCAGGGGAAAGCATAGTGCCATCACACCAACTACTATTGTTAAGGTGTTCCAATGTAACTACTTAATACATGGAAGTGTTAAGTATTTCTTTTTTTATTATTATTTTAATTCCAATATAGTTAACATGTAGTGTTTGTTGTTTGTTTCAGGTTTATGATATAGCAATTCAACAATTCTCTACATTACTCAGTGCTTGTCAAGATAAGCTCTTAATCCTCATCACCTATTTCATTCACCTCCTTCTCCCACCTCTCCCCTGGTAACCATAATTCTCTATAGTTAAGAGTCTATCTTTTGGTTTGTCTCTTTATTTTTGATTTGTTCATGTCTTGAACTCGTTATAGGCATAGAATCATATGGTATCTGTCTTTCTCTGACTGACTTATTTCCCTTAGCATTATACTCTCTAGATCCATCCATGTTGTTGTAAATGTCAAGATTTTGTTCTTTTTTTATGGCTGAATAATGTTCTACTGTATATTTGACACATCTTCTTTATCCACTCATCTATTGATAGACACTAGAGCTACTTCCATAAATTGGCTATAAAACATGCTGCAATAAACAAAGAGATGTATATGCCCTTTTGAGTTAGTGTTTTTATATTCTTTGGGTAAGTACCTAGTACTGCAATTACTGGATCATATAGTAGTTTTAAAAATAAAAAAAATTATTTTTAATTTTTTGAGGACCCTCCATACTTTTTTCCACACTAGTGGCATTCACCAGTTTACATTCCCACCAACAATGCATGACGGTTCCTTTTTCTCCACATCCTCCCCACCACTTGTTGTTTCTTGTGTTTTTTATTTTAGCCATTCTGACAGGTGTGAGGTGGTGTCTCATTGTGGCTTTGATTTGCATTTCCCTGATGATAAGTAAGTTGAGCATCTTTTCATGTGTCTGTTGGCCATTTGTATGTCTTCTTTGGAGATATGTCTGTTCATGTCCTCTGCCCATTTTTTAATTGGATTATTTGTGGTTTCTTGGTGTTGAGTGGTATAGTATCGGGTTTTCTTTTGGCCTAGAAAGAGGGTGAAAAATTTACTGAGACCTCAGGGAACCATGAACCAAAAAGTTTGGGAATCTCTAAAAAGGGTTGAGAAACATCAGATTACAACTGACAAAGGAGTTAGCAAAAAAAAGGAAAAAAATCCTGAACATTCCACCTTTCTATTTATTGCCTGTTGCCTATAGACTATCTCATTCTTTTCTCAGCTATGTAAACAAAGGCAGACATCCATGGTCAAGAGCCAGGCTGCAATTCCTCTGCCTGTTATCAGTTTCTGCTGCTTTACTGGTTTTGAATCCTTTCTATGTATATCTTTGTACCTGTATCTACAGATAAATGATAAATATACATATACAGATAAATGATATTTATCTGTGTATATGTATATAGAGAGAAGTTTTTTCCTAACAATGTCTCCTTAAAAAAATTACTTCTGAAAAATTAAAGACATTGGTTTCATGTTACAGAATGTGTTAGTGTAGAAGCTGTGGAGTTCTTAAATCCTATTAGAGGCCATCATGGAGAGAGCTGTTGATAGGGAATCAATCTCATTCTAGGTGACCTTTGTCAACTTCACAAGCTCTTTGATGACTTATTATCCATTTATAAAACAAAGAAAATAATGCAGATGTTGTTGAGGTTTTGTGTTTATAAAATAGTCTAAGATGCTCAGATGAAAGGTGTGACTCACAGGAAATGCCAAGTATGAAATAAACCATCCCACAGATTCACAGCTGATCCCTTTCAATGTGATGGAAACTTGATATTTAAAAACTCCCTTGATAAGAATCCTGTTCTCATCAGCTATGCCTTTTCTCTGAAATTTGTTCCATTTTTCTTTCTCCTTTTACCATACCTTCAAGTTAGTTGACATTTATAACCTGCAAGGGAGTCATTGAGCAATTACTTAGGGGAGCCCTGCACAAATATAGTTTCTTTTCCACCAGGTAAAGGTCATGTGGGCATGTTTGAATGTGTTTATCCCTTCCCTTACAGTCCATCAAGGAAATAAACGTTAGGAAAAAGTCTGATTGTTTAATCTCACCACTACCAACAGTTATATTTTGGTCGGCAACACTCCATTATTTTAGAATGTTTCCTAGGCAATGTTTAGTAATTCAAAGAAATCAAAGTGAATCTCTCTATTCAATTCACACAAGCCTTTATAATAATGTACTTTAATATAACAAGCCCATACTCAGATGATACTCATTCACTAAACCATTGTTTGAGGGAACTTTGAATTGGAGGGAGGATTTTATGTATTATCTTTTTCATAAACAACATTTTTCCTGATGAGGGAAATAAAATGATCCTCAATCTTTTAGCATACAGAAATAAACACTACTGAATTGTTGGTGTGCTTCACTATAGCCTTTTGTCTATGCACATTTTTATGTTATATACTTTTTTGGTTTTATTCACCTCGTTTTGTATCAGTTTCTTTTGGTAATTTTGACTACCATTTACTCCAATTTAGGCAATCATGCTGTATTTATGACTTTTTTTTTTTGCACAAGCTGTCTAAAGAGGTCAATTTAAGATTATTTTAGATACAAGTACATTGAAATTTGGAAATACAGGTTTACAATACATGACTTTTGAAATTTCCATCTGAAATCTTACATAATTTTATATTTACTGACTTACTCTGTAATTAATTCTAAAGTTCATACCACCAGCTATTCATATTGTTAAACCTGAATTTTGGGCAAAAAATATTTGATCAGCTGTTTTGATAGGAATAAGTAGTATTAATGTGCTCACCCACTGGATAACTGTACTAAACTCTTAATAAGCTCGCTCCTGAAATCTCAGGAAATTCATAAGTCATCTGGGTTTCATGTGGGACTGGTCGTAATTTCCCTATTCTCAACCACATAAAAATAGTATAAATCCCTCTGGCTTATTAAATCATAACATGCATTCATTCCATTGGTTACACATAGAATTAATAAACATCAATCAGTTCAGGATTAGTCTGACAAAAAACTCATGAAACTGGATCATCTTCTACTCAAAATTGTTTCTGTTTTGAGTTTTTCTTTCTTCTCTTCCTGTGGCCAGGTGATCAAAGTCTGACCAAGGAATATGTCCCTCATGCCCTATTCAGTTCCCCTTTCCAGGCAAGGCTTGTGCTTTGGACCTTTCCTGAACATTGTTCCTTGCCTCCTTTATCACAGCCTCTGGTGGATCTCCTGGTGGCTGAGGGACTTGTCAGATGACTGCTTTGCTAATCTTATTGCATATTCCTAAAATGGGGCGCCAGAGTGGCTTAGTCGTTAAGTGTCTGCCTTCTGCTCAGGTCATGATCCCAGGGTCCTGGGATCCAGCCCCGCATTGGGCTCCCATCTTGGTAGGCAGCCTGCTTCTCCCTCTCTCACGTCCCCTTCTTGTGTTCCCTCTCTTACTGTGTCTCTCTTTCTGTCAAAAAATAAAATATTTTTTAAAAATGCAAGTCATTGATGTTTCATAAACATGCCTCCCAGATTGTGTCTCCATTCAATAAATGGAAGCCTTTCAAGACCATAATCCTTAAAAGGAACTTTTTGAGGTATAAATTCTAGGCAATAAGAAGAGTAGTGATAAGTATTGTGAAGGGTAGTAGGGGAAAGAAAGCTACATCCATTTGATACTGGATTTCCAATATGGCCACTTTGGGTCTGATTCTCAGAGGTCGACTTTGACAAAAGAAGTTGTAAGCATTAGATTTGTTAAGGCAATACTTCCAGGAAAAGCCAACAGAGGCACAGGGGAAGCCAGACAGGAAAGGTAAAGAAGTTAAGAAAGGGAGCCACTTTAGGTCAAGTCCTAGCCCCAGCCTGATCCTACACGGATCTATGCAGAGGACATTACATTTCAGAGCTTGTCTTGTCTTGAGGGAAAGGAATGGGTCTTTCACTATTCCTCACCAGTCATTGACCACAACCTGCCCTGTGGGAGAAACAAGCTCCCTGGCACCTCCAGCTGTTTGCAGGTATGGCCAAAGGGGCCCATATTATCCAGTAACCCAAGAGCAGTCTTCCGAAGATTACAGCTGTGTACTGTCAAAAGCGCAACATACAGAAGCTGAGGGACCCACAAGGAAGCCCAAGACTTACAAGAGAGATCCAAAAGGATATGTAGAGCACCTACTATATCTGCTATAATGACATAGACTTGAAAGGGAGCACAGTGGGTGAACAATGCCTATGCATCCAGATCGTGGGCAGTGGAGCTTTGTCCTAGAGGTAATTTCCTTTTCTTTTTCTTTTTTTTTTTAAGATTTTTATTTATTTATTTGACAGAGAGAAAGATCAGAAGTAGGCAGAAAGACAGGCGAGAGAGGGGGGAAGCAGGCTCTCCGCCGAGCAGAGAGCCTGATGTGGGACTTGATCCCAGGACCCTGAGATCATGATCTGAGCCGAAGGCAGAGGCTCAACCCACTGAACCACCCAGGCACCACTGTCCTAGAGGTCATTTCAATTCCAGGTCAAGCTATGGAGTAATAAAGGCACCCCAGAAGTCTTCCTTGTACCTTCTCTCAATCAATAGACCCTTTGAAAAAGTAACCAGTCCTCTGATTATAGTTTGTTTTGCTTGCTTTTTTAAAACCCTTTTATAAATGAATCTTACTGTATATACTCTTCTGTGTCTGGTTTTTTTATTCAACTTATTGTGAGAGTGATCTATGTTGCAACATTTGAGGTAGTTCATTCTTTTTCATTGCTTTGGAGTATTCCATTGTATGGCTGTTTCACAATTTATTCTATTGTGGCTGGGCACTTAGGTTCTTTCCGTGTCACATACTTTGTATGTAAGCTCATACTCACAGAAGATAAAGAAAAACTAAGAGTAAGACAAAAGGAAATCCCAGTGGCCAATGTGAACTTTTATAGTAGTTTGTCGACACCCATCATAGGACTTAAAGTGCCCCTACAGATAAGCTACACTAGTTTGCCAACATCTGCAGAAAGACAGGTGGGACCCCATGGACTCAGGCATAACCATTACACCCAGCTACGCAGACCCCCTAAAAGAAGGAGCTGCCTATTAGCAGCTCAAAGACCACTCATGCTATATGTGTGGAGATGTAGCTCCAGCCAGACTGCTGGAGGCTCTGACAGCCCAGAAAGCAACTTGACTGCAATCCAGGCCAATGCCTGACACAGGACCACAACTGTGCCTCGCTGCTGGCATTGTGAAGCCTCCTTCCCATATCCACTTCAAGTGATTCGTTAATTCCCACTTCTAACTTTCTTGTGTGACTAACTTGTATGATAAACTTGTACAATAAGCAGAGTAATTCATGAATTTAATAATAGTGCTACATGGTTATTTGAAACATCTCAATTTCATGATTCTTATCTGGACTTACATTTGTCCTGTTACATTCCAATTTAAGGCTAATATAAGTGACGCTAATATAAATTTCTTGGGAGCGTATTTTGAGGCCCAAATGTTTGCATTTCTGGTAGGCATGTGGATAAATACCTGAGAGCAGAGTTGACTGCATAGACTGTGCATATATTAAGCCTTAGTAGATACTGCCATTGTGGCGTTTTAACTCTCAATAGCACTGCATGAGAATTCCAGTTGCTCTGTATCTTCAGCATTTTTTAATTTTAGTAATTTATTTATTTGAAGAGAAAGAATGATCACGAGTAGGGAGGAAAGGTAGAAGGAGGAGCAGACTCCACACTGAGCAGGGACCCTTAGAGAGGGCTTGATCCCGGGACCTGAGATCATGACCTGAGCCGAAGGCAGACACTTAACGGACAGAGCCACCCAGGAGCCCTTTGCATCAACAGCATTACTCAGTCATCTCACTCTGTAACTTCTAACCACTCTGGGTGTGTGGATT
This sequence comes from Meles meles, assembly GCF_922984935.1. Taxonomy (NCBI): domain Eukaryota; kingdom Metazoa; phylum Chordata; class Mammalia; order Carnivora; family Mustelidae; genus Meles; species Meles meles. Next base: position 77,889,497 of record NC_060074.1, read on the forward strand.
GTTTTTTAAAGTGTGATTAAACTGAAAACGCACAATTAAAATTTTTGTAGACGCTTTTCTTGAATATAGCAACCTCATTTTGAGAAGTGCTGACATTGGTGAATAATTTCTCTCCTCACACATAAAATGGGAGCTAAATATTTCTTTATTCAACTGACTTTTAAAATTTTTAAGTCATTTAGGTATGAATTAACAAGATTTCTCTTACATTGTGCATTACTGAAAACAAGGATTATGTCTGTTTGAATTTGCTTTATACAGAGGAAATTTTAATGCTATCAACTACTGAACACATATCTTTTACAAAAAAATATTTTTTGCTGACTAGAACTAGTCAGCTAGTTCTAGCTAGCTGACTAGCTAGAACCTTCTAGCTCCAATTTAAGACTGAAGCATCCTGTCATTTTAGCTTGAAATGGGGGAAAAATACAAAAAATACATTTTCAGTGAAGAAGTGTAAGACTATTAAAAAAAAAAGTTGGGGCACCTGGGTGGCACAGTCAGTTGTGCTTCTGACTCTTGGTTTTGGCTTAGGTCATGATCTCAGGGTTGTGGGATGGAGACCCATGTTAGGCTCTGTGCATAGTGTAGAGTCTTAGAGATTCTCTGTCTCCCCACTCCCTTTACTGTTCCCCCTGCTCATGCTCTCTCTTTCTCTAGAAATAATAAATACATAAATAAAATATCTTTTTTTTTTTAAATATTTTATTTATTTATTTGACAGACAGAGATCACAAGTAGGCAGAGAAGCAGGCAGAGAGGGAGGAAGGGAAGCAGGCTCCCTGCCAAGCAGAGAGCCCGATGCGGGGCTCGATCCCAGGACCCTGGGATCATGACCTGAGCCGAAGGCAGAGGCTTTAACCCACTGAGCCACCCAGGTGCCCCCATAAATAAAATATCTTAAAAAAAAGTTTGATTTGCTACAGACCAAAACTTGATAGCGAGGCGAGAGAGAGGTGGCTGGCTGATCCTGGACTAGAATTTGAGAAGGTACTCAGGAGTATGCCTGTGCTCACATATCAGTGTCACTGTATATCATTTTACTAGTATGACTTTAACTTTTCAAGCATTTTAGAGCTTCTACAATAGGCAACTAATTATGTTTTTAATTTAGGTAATCATGCCATAGAATCAGGGGCCATTGCAGGAGGCTCCAATGATCTAAATATATATATATATATACACACACACACATATGTGTGCATGTGTGTGTGTATCTTTATCTTTGTATGTTTGTATCTTTGTATGTTTATCTTTATCTTTGATGGCAAATTGGTTCAACCACATGATTTATATGTTAATTTTTCTCCTTACAACGGAAAAAAATCTTAAAAAATAAAAATTAATGCATTTAATTAAATGTTACCTCAAAAATTTGTATATAACTCTACAAAGCACCTGCTCTCAGCCCTTACTAGCTAACACTGTCCTTTTCAGTTAATGCCCTATCACAGATTTGTAGAATCAGCCACGAAGTAAATCATTGGGAAATGGTGGTTGAAAGAGGGAAAATTAAGGATAATAGTGGAGAAGTGTCTGAAAGGAAAAGAGAGCTGCTCATAATTCAGAGAGAAGAGTAAGTTCTTCATTATTTTACTGAATCCTGGTCCTGCTCTTTTTAGGATGAGTGCAAACGATATGGTTTCTATCTGGAGGATGTTAGGAGAAGAACAGTGGTCTAGTAAAGTCTACGGTGTTCTAATATCTAATTCATAGAATCACACAATGATTAAACAGGAAAATAATTTTGGCTATCTTATAGCTATGCTCTTTTTCCCAAATGGGAGAGCTGAGGCTCAGAAAAGGATTAAGAACAATCTAAACACCAAATAAAAAGTAGTTTTCCATTATTCTAGAGGTTTGTTTGCTCCAGATATACCCCTCTCCCTTCTATCCCTCTTACCAGTTTCTACTGTTTTCCATTAAGAGAAAAATCAGAACTCTCTCTTCCATAAGCCCTGGTGTTTTTCTATTTCTGTGTTCTTGTTCATGCAGGCTCTCCACTTACAGACACCTGGACTAGGCACTGGGGATGACCATGCTGCCATCCAGGAGTCATTTTCCAGGAGAGGAGATGTGTGTGAACAGAGAACAATTACTCCAGCATACAGTGCAGTACATTCATGAAAGTTATGAACCAAAACATGTTCTAGCCACCTTTTGTGCCTGTTGGAATTACAGAAACTCAACCAAAATACATAGAAATTACAGAAAATATTTTACTGGATAATACATCCATAATACACCCTAAGTAAAGAAGAAAAGTCAGCACATCAGAAATTTTGAGGAATTTTTTGATGGGAAAGAGCACATGGGATAATCTAGCTGGAGAAACCATTAAAGAGAACTAAAATATAAAGGCTATAGATGGAGAACACTCTACACTATTTCAGCATTTCCTGAAGAAACTAGGGGAAACATCATGCTCAGATTGAACAAATCAGAGAGGGAGGGAACCCTACGGGCAATTAGGGCAATTAATTAAAGACTTTATTTTGATAGTCTGTGCCAGCTGGCTGCCCCCTCCCCACCTTCCAAAAGCAGTTGGCAGCAGCAGGGTTTGCCTCAGGATAAAGCCTAGGGGACTGTTTTATATACAAAATGAGCTACCTTCTTAGGAGAGTACCTCGTATGAAGGTTGGGGTCAGAGATGAAGGAAAGTAGAGCCTGAGGTAACATGGAACTTCCAAATCCACAGCAAAGATGAGGAAGGAAGAACCACTTATTCCCTTTGTCCACAGGAAAAATTGGGAATGGGACACTCTGAAATGGGAGCTCTGACACAGGACACTCCCAGGGCAGTGAGCCAGATAAGGGCCGAGGAGCCTTCACATCCTACGTAAAAGTTATTTGTACACCTTACAAATTTTCCCAGCCTGACCCTCCTTCCAAACATACAAGTCAGTCTTCTATATTCAGAATTTAATGTCATTTACTGCAAAAAAGATTCTCATTTGATCTGATAAAATACATTCCATTAATCTTATTACGATAAAGATAGTCAACCACAAATATAAATAGCAACCCCAAACTACAAACTAATTGAAGAAACTTAACCATACAAGTGAGTCATTCAAAATACTAAAAGGATCCAAAAAGTTTCTGAGTAGCATGAACAAAAAACCTCTACCCACATTTTGACACACGCTATGTAGTTTCAGAATGAGAAACATAAAGATAAAATCCTTAACGTTTCTCAAGAGAAAAAAATCAGATTGCCTATGAAAGAGTTTTCTTCTAATTAAAATCAGCAATACTGGATACAAGTTGACAACAGAGAAATATCAAAGTTCTGAAAGAGAAAACATTAACCTGCAGTTCATTAACCAGCCAAACCCACTCATGGGGGAGGGCAAAATAAAGATTTGCATTTTTAGATATGCAAAGACTTAGAGAATTTACTACCTATGAATTATTTGTTTCTTTTTAAACAAATTGTGTTGTTTTCTTTTCTTTTTTTTTTTAAGATTTTATTTATTTATTTGGCAGAGAGAGACAGAGCACAAGTAGGCAGAGAGGCAGTCAGAGAGAGAGGGGGAAGCAGACTCCCTGCTGAGCAGAAAGCCGGATGGATGCGGGGCTTGATCCCAGGACCCCGAGATCATGACCTGAGCCAAAGGCAGAGGCTTAACTCACTGAGCCACCCAGGCACCCCCCATGAATTATTTGTTAAAAAAATTACTGAAGAACACAGTTTAACAAAACAGAGAATGAATCCAAGATGAAGAAGTGGGATTTAGGACCAATGTGGGCAAATAAACCGAGAATATGAAATAAACAAAATATAAAGAAAAAAAACCCTGAAATTAAAAATGAAAGATCCTTTCACCATTCCAGGTTGTGTGAAGACTAGGGAAAGGGACATGATAAGCCTCTTGTTTGTTTGGGGGTTTACGCTGACAATGAATGTTATTTATCTATTATATTAATTATTTGTATAATTGATTTTAATAAAGCAGAAAACAGTGTATGAACCAAGCCTTGTGAAAGCCCAGAGGATTCTAGGAAGACATTTCAGGAGAGGGGGCATTTGAACACGGTCCTATAGGAAGAAGTATTTGTCAAGTAAGAGACGTGGTGTAGAAGGATTTTTTTTTTTTTTTTTTCCTAGAGGTGGGGAGACGGAGTGTGGGACGAGGTAGCCAGAGAGGGAAAGAAAGGATCTTAAACAGTCTCCATGCTCAGCACAGATCCTGACACCAGTCTGGATCTCACAACCCTGAGCTCATGACCTAATCCAAAATCAAGAGTCAGAAGCTTAACCTACTAAGCCACCCAGGTGCCCATGGGGTAGAAGGATGTTCTGAACAAAGTATCCACGTGTACAAAGGGTGCAGCATTGTATAAAGGTTTGGGTTATTCAAGATAGAATAAGAAGTTCAGTGGTAGGGGTACCTGGGTGGCTCAGTCGGTTAAGCGGGTGCCTTGGGCTCAGTCATGATTCCAAGGTCCTAGGATGAGCTGTCCCACATGGGGCTCCCTGCTCAGTGGAGAGCCTGCTTCTCCCTCTCCTTCTACCTGCTGCTCTGCCTACTTGTGCACACTCTTTCCTCTTTCTGTCAAAGAAACAAATAAAATCTTAAAAAAAAAAAAAAGAAGTTATTCAGTGGTAGTTGTAGGGTATGTGGCCTGAGATGTGTCTGGAAAATAAGATTTTTTCATCTTTTTTTTTTTCTCTACAGGGCCAGATGATGATCTAAGTTGACTTCCTTATTGTACTTTCTTAATTACCTACTCTTATCATCCATTTTGCTCCATGACTCATTATTTGCACTGAAAAATAAGGCTCAGCACATTATAACCTGCTAGAAATTTCATGTTCTTTCTGAATCAAGAATGATTTCTTTGCTTCCAAAATCATTATGCATATATGACACAAACAGTATAATGAATCATATGCTCTTAAAACTAAGTGGTTATGAATCATAAAGAAAGGTTTATCATATTTTAAATTCTCAAAAACAGAGATTATGGGATAGCACTGATCAGCCCCATAACAGGTTGCTATGAAATAAATGTGATCAATAAGCGATTCTAATTTACAGGCCAACTGTTTCCAGTCACTACAGGCCAGCATGACCAAGAAACAATGGTAAACGTCCTCAGATATTTAATATAGTTTTCGTGTTCTTACTAAGAGGTTTGCTTTTACTAGAAGTGACTCATCCTAATCAGTAAATTATTCTATTTTTTTAATGTTCTATTAGTTAAGATTATTTGCAGATATGAATAAGCCTATATTGCATGTGGAAACATAGGCAAACACTCAAGAACGGCTATCAAGTTCCTTTTTAGAGTCCACGTAGAACCAGAAGATCGCTAAATTGCAACAATATGAAGCCAGAAGTTATAATCATCTTAAAAAGAACTTATTTTTGTTTAAATGGAAGTTAGAACAAAGAGATCATATACAAAGTACTAAATGTGTAAATAATCATTTGGTAGCAGGAATATAGGTGCAGAAAAAGTAAGACAGAAGAGAGTGTTTATCAAGTTTTATACTGATAATTAAAAAAGGCAAAATGAGGGGCGCCTGGGTGGCTCAGTGGGTTAAGCCTCTGCCTTCGGCTCAGGTCATGATCTCAGGGTCCTGGGATCAAGCCCCGCATCGGGCTCTCTGCATAGCAGGGAGCCTGCATTCTCCTCTCTCTCTGCCTGCCTCTCTGCCTACTTGTGATCTCTCTGTCAAATAAATAAATAAAAATCTTTAAAAAAAAAAAAGGCAAAATGATAAGTGTTAAAGTATCGACTTAATCATTTCTTGAGGTATAATTCAGAAGAAAAGGGATTTTGCTGAAGTTGATCTTTCTTTGAAACTAAGAGCACAGAAAACAACGGGTTTCCTTTCACAGAGATGTTCTAAACATATATACATATATGTTTTTATATGTATATAAATGATATATATATCATATATATGTGCATATATATATGATTTTATTTATTTGGCAGAGAGAGATCACAAGTAGCCAGACAGGCAGGCAGAGAGAGAGGGGGAGTAGGCTCCCTGCTGAGCAGAGAGCCGAATGCGGGGCTCAATCCCAGGACCCTGAGACCATGACTTGAGCCGAAGGCAGAGGCTTAACCCACTGAGCCACCCAGGTGCCCCTAAACAAATATATTTTTTAAAAGTGAAAACATACTCAACATGAACATAGTATTCATTCATATAATACCATGGACTCACTGACATCTATAGTATTTGAAACTTTGAAATCACATATATACTTACTTTACATCTTATTTTCTTTTAAAAAATTAAGAAGACTGTCAATTACATTACTATTTGCATCGGCTTTCTGTTTCTGGAGATTGATGAATTAATTTGTGGCTTATGCAGACATATGCCTCCAGCCTTATTTTCCCTGTATCCTGCCTTTTAAGCAGTCTCCTAAGTATTAGCGTTTTACCCAAGACAAGAAGATATAGGGATAAGAGATGAAACTTAAGTCAGTCAATTATGCCACCTTAAGTATTTCTAACACAAGGTTTATATACACAATGTATAAAGTGAGTTTTAGGTTTAAAAAAAATCATTAAGGAAAGAAAACTGAAACCAGTTTTCTTTCCTTAATTATACACACACACACACACACACACACACACATACATACATATATAAAAGATTTTATATCTTTTATATCCCGGCTGGCTGGGATCTACCTGATCATTCACTAACTATACCTGGATACCCTTTAAAAGATTACATACCCTTGGGGGCGCCTGGGTGGCTCAGTGGGTTAAGCCGCTGCCTTCGGCTCAGGTCATGATCTCAGGGTCCTGGGATCGAGTCCCACATCAGGCTCTCTGCTGAGCGGGGAGCCTGCTTCCCCCTCTCTCTCTGCCTGCCTCTCTGACTGCTTGTGATCTCTCTCTCTCTGTATCAAATAAATAAATAAATGAAATCTTAAAAAAAAAAAAAAGATTACATACCCTCTTTTTTTTTAAGATTTATTTATTTTATTTTATTTTATTTTATTTTTAAAGATTTTATTGATTTATTTGTCAGAGAGAAAGAGAGCACACAAGCAGCGGGAGAGGCAGAGAGAGAGAAGCACGTTCCCTGCTGAGCAAGGAGCCCCATGTGGGACTCGATCCCAGGACACCAGGATCATGACCTGAACTGAAGGCATCAGCTTAACCAACTGAGTCACCCAGGTGTCCCAAGATTTATTTATTTTAGAGACAGAGAAAGAGACAGAGGGTGAGCATGGTGTGGGGGCAGAGGAAGAGGGAGAGAGAATCCTAAGCAGACTCTGCTCTAAGCCAGACATGGGGCTCGAACTCTCAACTTGTGGGATCATGACCTGAGCTGAAACCAAGACCTGGACCTCAACTGACTGCACCACCCAGGCACCCTGAAAGATTACACACATTTTAAAGTAAAGTGTCTCACCATCTTAGTGCAGTCTTTTCCTGTCTTTCTCAATTATTTCAAAATAATCTCTCGATAAAGGTAGTAAAAAGCATACTTTTCCTGATACCTGTAAAATGAATGAAAGGATTTAAGAGTCTACTAAAATTCTGATGACAATCAAGACTGTGCCTGGCATCAGTCATATGAAGTTATAAGGCACTTAGTGACTCACAAAATCCTGCTTTGAAAAATTATGAATCTAAAATCTGCAATTACTGATGTTGATTGCTCTCTAGCGGGCATTTGATAGCATGTTTTAAAGAACTAAGCTGAAGACAGTATATTAGCTGGGGAGTTATTTGTTGCCTATCTTTTTTTCTTCAGAATGTTTTGTCCATTCAAGTCTCTCTTTTGAAAGACATCTTAAAAAGTAAGACTGTCAGAACTTTGAGAAAACTGTTCCTTCAAACTTCTCTGATTGATTAAGGATTACCTGAATCTATTTGACCCCTTGCCTAATCACATTTTTGTAGTATGTAATACCATTTACATTTTGAACATTCCTTTGCAGTAGAAGACTTGAAGTTCCTTAAGGTTTAAGGAGCTACATTTTCTTTTATTAATTCTTTCTCTCATTGATTCATTCACTCTTATGCAAGAGTAAAAGTAAGGATATGTTCTATTTGTTACCTACAGCTTAGAGAAAGAACAAACTAAGCTAAACAAAAAAATAATAGTGTTCCTCAAGAAAATTATAAGAAAATAAATTTCTTCTGATGTTTTCCCAATTTTTTTGTAGCTCATGCACATTATATTGCATATTCCAGTAAGTGTATTAAAAGGCCCCTTTGTTTACTGGCAGTCTTTCCAGCAATGTTGCTCTTATAGGTAAATATGAGTGCTTTCTTTAAGTTTTTATTTAAATTGTAGCTAACATACAATGTAATCTCTGTTTTGTAGAATTAGAGTAGAATTCAGTGATTCATCACTTACATATAATACCCAGTGTTCATCACAAGTGGCCTCCTTAATACCCATCATCCATTTAGCCCCTCTCCCTCACTTCTTCCCTGCAGCAACCCTCATTTAGTTCTCTCCAGATAGGAGTCTCTTATGGTTTGCCTCTCTCTTTTTTAGCCCTTCCCCTATGTTCATCTGTTTTGTTTCTTAAATTCACATATGAGTGAAATCATATGGTATTTGTTTCTCTGACTGACTTATTTCATTTAGCATAATACACTAGCTCCATCCACATTGTTGCAAATGGCAAGATTTCATCCTTTTTAATGGCTAAGTAATATTCCTGTGTGTGCCGTGTTTTCTTTATCCATTCATCAGTCAATGGGCATTTGGGCTCTTCCCATAATTTGGCTATTGTTGATAATGCTGCTATAAATGCTGTGGTACATGTACTCCTTTGTATCAGTATTTTTGTGTCCTTTGGGTAGGCTAAATATGAGTATTAAGAACAGTGTTCTTTTTATTTAATAGGTGAGGCAAATTCAATATGCTTACAGAAATAATGATTTCATCCAAAGCAGTCCATCTTTAATTAAAAGACAAAAATGTGTTTTTTGAAAAAGCTATTTTAATTTCTCTGATTTAAGAAAGTGTAAAAATAATCTTAATCATAAAAATTAAGATATTTGAAAGAAGGTATTATTTTAAAAAGTATCTTTGTTATTATGACAGCTAATTTTTATTACCAAATTAATACCTGCCCATTATATAAAATAGAAAAGCAATAAAGAGCAAAGATAGATCTATAATCCCATCATCCAGAGAAAATCCCTAGTAACATAAGTTTATTCCAAACATCACACACAAAAATATAAATATGTATATATGTATATGTCAATATGTATTTTATGCATGCCTACATGTGTGTGGTATTTATGTGTATATGTCCATATAAATATGTAATGGAATTGGATTACACATACTACTTAAGAAAAAAAATTTTTTTTTTACTTAACTATAGTTAACAATATACCATGAAAAAAATTTAATTGTTGAAAGCCATACCAACAATCAGAAGTGAAATTTTAGAAGTTATTCCAAATTCAAACCCAACACAATATTATTAATAATACCATTTTATCTCACTGTATCATCAGAAATTGAATAAAATGTAAATAATTTTATAAATGGACTATTTGTTTATTCATTTCCTTAGTTGAGAAGTGCACCCATGACCTCCTAGAAAGAAAACTGGCCTGTTTAGGAATCTGGAGTAGTATCTCCAACACAGAAAAGAGATGTGTAATCTGAAGTAGATCTGAAATAAACTGCCTACATTTTATTCTCTTCAACTTAAACAAAATTATATTTGTATTTCTTTTTACAAATTCTCCCCTTTCTCTTCTGTATGTTCAACTTCTCTCTCTATTGGCCACCTCCTTACAGCACAGGACCTACTTGAGACTTGTTCAGCTATAAAAAAGCCCTAAAAATCCCATTCTTGCTCTCGCTGTCTACTGCAAGGTCCTGCATTTGAAAGAGACATTTTTTTTTTAATTGCTAAGTTTCTTTTTAAAGTAGTTTCAATTTTTGTTTTCACTTATGTCTCCCCCACTTTATCCCTCATCCTACTTACTAAAATTCAACAGATATCTTTGAACAATCAGAATTACATTCTCTACAGTTATTTTTTACAATGTTCCTAAATAAACTGTTTTCAACTTTGTTTTCCATGTTACAATTCTTCCCTGATCTTCTTATCTCTCTAATTTTTGTTCGTTTCCACTCCGTCTTTTCTATTCTCTTTAACTTTTGGGATTCTCAAAATTCTTGATTTCCTTCTCTTTGCATTCTACCTACTGCTTGGATTAATTTATTGACTTCCATGCAAAAATCATCTTAAACATGAAAATTAAGATCTACATGAAAAAGCCTTATTTGACAATCACTCATATATTTATATGTATATCTTTATTAAGAGAAACTTCACTTCTGAGTTATAAACACACATTTTTAATGGTCAGCTGTGAAAAGAAAAATAATAATGAATTTAGAAGTCACCAACGATTACGGAGTTTTGACTATATATCCCTGTTCCGAACTTAAGTGCTGTAAACAACTATCAACTTACACCCAGATTTATAGGTCAAGAATTCAGACAGCATAAAGTGAGGATAGTTTGTCTCTGCTCGAAGATGTCTGGGGTCTCAGCTGGAACACACCAGCTGGAGGTGACTCATGGTTAGAGACTGGAGTTATCTAAAGGCTGCTTCACTCATTGTCTCATGGGATGGTCGTAGAGATTCAAAGGCTGCTCTTCACTGAGGCAACTGACTGGAGTCGATACATGACCTCTCCATATGAGTTGGGCTTCTCACTGTATACAACTGGGGTTCTGAAAGAAAATGTCCCAAGACGGAGCATCTGGAGTGCAGACAGACAAAGCAGAACAGGAGTAGTTTCTTCGAACCTGATGTCATCAGCTCTAAAGACTCAAAACAGCTGGGATGATTTGAGCAGCTAGGGACTAGAATGCTCTGGAGGCCTGTTAACTCATATGTCAGGCACTGTGGTAAGAAGGACTTGAAGAAGGACATTTGGGGCTCATGACCAGAGTGCTTACATGTATCCTTCATGTGTATCCTTCATCCTTCACAGGATGTTGGCTGGTTTCCAAGAGGCAGCATTCCCAGGTGGAGGGACTAGAGAGTTAAGTGTTACAAGAGAACTAAGTGGAATTAGATGTCCTTTTACCACCTAGCCTCTGCAGTCATACAGCATCACTTCCTTTGTATTCTGTTGGTTACAGACAAGTCACTAAGGCTGGCAGATTCAAGGGCAGAGGAATTTGACTCCACCTCTTAATGAGGGAGCAGTAAGGGCAAATTGCAGAAGAATATGTAGAATGTTGCAACTATCCACATATTAATGAGCAAGACCCCTATCACCATCCAATTCCATTAAATAACCACATTCCATCCATCTCCCTCTCCATCTTCACTACTATATCTTTAGTTAAGGCTTCTGTTACCTCTTGAGTAGGAAATTATAATATCCTCAGATTTTCTCGCCTTGGGGCTCGACCCCTTCCAATCTATCCTCCACACAGACACTAAGACACTAAGACGCGGATCAAACTATAACATTCTCCTACTTAAATCTCTCTAGTTATACTTGTTGCCTTCACAGTAAATCCCACATTTCTTTGCATGGTATACAACGTTGTCATGCCTATCTTCCTCTCCTCTAGCTCAGGGGTTGGCTGAAGTGAGCTGGGTTACGTAGCAATACCACGCATACACTGTGTTAGAGTGATTTGCAATGCAGAAATCACTGCCATGTTTACAGAAGGTTACTTTATGACACTGGAGTTGATTGTGATCTTGTGGATATGAGAGTCCAGCTTTTCAGACCTTCTATTTTATTAAGAGAATCTGGATATCTTTTCTTTTTGTGTTAAAATGTCATCTCAATTTAAAAAAAATACCATGTAGGCAAACAAAAACTTTCTGTAACCCAGCATCACCCATTACCTTCCTACCCAGGTCCCCTTTCTGTATCTTATTACCACTTTCTATCAAAGCATCTTTAGCTCAGTGCTGCTCACTTGTTTAGGATTTTGCCTTCTTCTCTTAACTATAAGTTCTTTGAAGGTTAGGACCGTATCTTGTTCACATCCCAGTGATTTGGCATTGAATTTGATGCTCAATACATGTTTGTTGTGTGAATGAATGATATTTATGGAAGTATTTTATAAACTAATACACTTTTATGTAGACTCAAGAATTACAATTTCTATAGTTTGTATAATAATCATCTCCTCCAAATAAAAGGCAGGGAAAGACTAAAATTAAGCGATGGAAATGAATGAAAGTGAAAATTACCAAAACAAAGGAAAAAGCAGTTGGGTAAGGAGAGAGTAAGATTGGATTCCAACTCTTCTTCCCATTATTCCTGTGGCTTTGTTGGACTTGAGCTAAAAGTCCTCTGGTGCACATCAGGCTGTGATTGACTCTGTCTCCTCATGAAGTTCCTTTGCCTAAGGTATCTAGTGAATTGCTTCCCCAAGGCAGCTGTCCACAAAGTTGCATAGTGCCTTGGGTCCCTCAAAGGAGGCCCAGCTCTATAAATCCCTAGAGTCCCCACTCTCTGAGTCGAGCTTACTTCTCTAGCCTCATGGCTGTATGGACCTACTGAAAGCCCTTCATGGGTTTCTGATTTTCTTTAGCGAACCTGTCTCAACAAGAATAAAGATGAAATGATTGAGCGATGACCCATGAAAATATTATACATTAAACAAAGTGACATGTCCATACTTAAGAGGAAAAAAAAAACTTAAGCATTTGTATAACATAGTAGTAATTCTTCAATTCAACACATATTATAAACACTGCATTAATTGATATGGGAATCCTAGAATAAATCAAAATTGTTAAAGTGAAGACAAAAACATGTCATCATAAAGCAATTAAGGAACAATTTTAAGGAACATGGCAAGCCCTAAGTAAATTAATGAATGAATCAATGATGTCAGTCTCTAAGCATTAAGAGTGATTTCAAGTATACATTTATACTTAAGTAGTGTGGGGGTTCAGATTTTATTGTAAGATTATAAAATAGTGAGCTTAGACTAAGAAGTCTTCTTATAAGTATAGAATTTGAAAAAAAATGTAAGATTTAAAATGGCATTGGGGTGACTGGGTGGCTCAGTCAGTTGAGCATCCAGCTCTTAATTTGAGCTCAGGTCATGATCTCAGGATGATGAGATTGAGCCCCAGATTGGGCTCTGTGCTCTGCCCCTCCGCCTGCTTGCTCTCTTCCTCTCAATAAATAAAATCTTTAAAAAAAATAAAAATAAAATAAAGTAAAATGGATAAACTTAGAAGCTGTTCTAGAGGAATTCATTTGATTAATGATTTTTCCCTGGGAGAAATTTAATTTCAATAGGTACTGGGAGATAGTGGTCCACTTCATTTAGATTAGTGGTTTTCGACCACATTTTACAGATACACCTATTTGTCTCAATTAGGTATGGGTGCTTTACTAGTAATTTGTTAATATTAATATTGCAAGTTTCAGAATTCTCCAACTATTTCCATTAAAGATAACTGAGATTATTCTACATTATCCCAATAATAATGTCATTCTTGTTTGCATTATGATAGGTTTTCTTTAATGAAAGAAATGAAGTTACAGTTAGAAATGAAGGAGGAGTCATGGAAGGGAATGCATGTCAAATATATCTGCCATCATCAGAGTGTTGGTTGAAAACCATTGTATTAAGGTTAGAAATGTTTTCAACAGATATGTATCTAAACACTATCATGTTATCTGCTTTTGTTCATTACGGTATCTTCAGCATTTAATGTAATCCTACATATTTAAAAATATGTTTGATAAATATTTGCTTTTATTTTGGTGATATTCAACTAGCCAACCAAATGTTAAACAAAATAATATCTCTTGATATTCAGTATACTGAAAAACCTTGTTTCTTGACAATATCAGATAGTTGATGCCTGACTGGAATTATTTGGTAAGACTAGATGGCCAACCTTAGGGTTTGTTCTGTATATGTTTAGGATAGGATAGAAAAGGAATTCCAGTCTAGGAAGAGAAGCTGAAGGAACACATAAGTTATGTGTTATATTATAGAATAATACAAAACGACATATGATTAAATACCAGGAGAGGAACAAAAAGAGCAATGTGTCTTATCTGGAGAATCTGAGGGTGACTTACTAAGAAGTGGGATTAGAGGATGAATCCAATTTGGATAAAAGGAGGGAGGGCAGGAAAGTTTCCCCGGAAGGTAGGAGAGGCCATAGAAAGGCTGGCTGTGGGGTAAAGTGTAGTCTGTAGGGGAGTCTTGAAGAACTGTGGAAAATAGGGTCAGATATAAAGTAAAATCAGGAAGGCCTAATGAACTGTTCTCCTAATTATTACCTTGTTTATTCACAGTATCACTTACCTTGAAGAGAGACTATAATTATTGCTTATTCCAGAGATTTTTTTAATCTTTAATTTAAAATTAATTTAACTAAATAAAAATTAAATAAACAAATAAATAATAAATAAATAATTAAATTGATTAAAAAATTAATCTCTTTTTTAAAAAAAAAGGAGAGAGAGAAAAGTAAAACTGCCTTCTTTCACGTCAGCTTGGTCACTTAACACCTAGCTCTAGAGTCTCCATTTTATTCTGATATCTAACTTGCTGTAAAATCCTCCTGGTTAACTAGTATTCTGCTACCTTCTTTCCTTTTATTCATATGCTACTTCATCTTAAGATCTTTTACCATGGAACTCGAATGGTTAGGACATCTAACCATTGCAGGTTCTGGTACCTTCCACCAACTTCTCTGTAGGCCCTTATGTGATAGTAGCCATCTGATTAAAGGCTAGGCTCTAGGCAAAATCACTAGCATTTGAATCCTGTTTCTGCCACATATTAGCTGGATAACCTTGGGAAAATTACCTAAATTCTTTTGTTCTCTTCATTGTAAATTAAAAATGAGGATAGCTTTAGTATTTACCTCAAAGGGTTATTATGAATATTAAATAAATTAATGCAGATAAAGCACTTAAAACAGCACCAGGCACAGGGTAAATGTTATGTAAGTGTTAGCTATTATTATTATCTTTAATGGGGAGGAAAAAATGTACACATGATATTTAGTATAACCATATTGCTCATGTAATTTCTCATGTAATTTGAAATTTCTGAATATCTCAAATTTAAGTTGCATTTAAGTGATTCTTGGAATAACAATTTAGCTTGGAAAAGACCTCAGACATCTTCTAACACAATTTCTCTTTCAGTGCCATAGCAAAAGGCCTGGCATAGAATAGATGCACTATCTATTCAATAAATATGCACCATGTGAATGGGTGACATTGCAAAATGCTAAACAGAAAAGACAAACTGGTAATTACTATACCAAGTAGAAGTATGCTGGGTGCTTTGGGAACACAGAAAAGGTGAGTCTCAACCTTCTGTGGATAGAAGTAAATCCATAAAATCTACTTAAAGGCTACAAAACTCAGCTGAGTCTGAATGGTGCACAGGAGTTCATATGGTGAAGAAGAAATTTAAAGGATCTAGAAAGTTCTTTTATGATACGATTTCTGGTCAAACTATTCAAAATAGGGCAATTAGTAAATGAGAATGATTTTATTGCTATTTATACCATAATGTGCACTGGAATTGCACTTTACCAACCAGTGTTCTAACTGGTATCAAATTATTCCAAACAGGCAGGGTTTCCTAGTAATTCAGATAAAATATGTATCTTCAAGCCTTTTGAAAAGTCTAGTTTAAAGAAAAATAATAGTTATCTTTTACTGAGTAGTTATCATGTACTACCCTTATAATGAACTCTTAAAAAGAATTAATTCATCTAAACCTTCCAAGAAGAAAGTTCTTTTACTGCCAAGTTGATAAACTGAGTTAGTAGCAGAGCTGAGGTTTGAACTCAAGGCTGCCAAGTACATGCTGTAAATTACTACACTAAGCAAAAATTGGGATTGATCACTCACTAGAAATACTGTCTTGTTTTCCTTTTGTGTAATTTGAGGGAATATTCAGAAAAGTTACTACATTAATGATACTGATTCAGGTTTCATGCCGGGACTTTTATAAAATGTTACACAAAATGTAATTTGTAAGTTTCCTTTCAACACTATAAGGATGAGCACATCACAAGATGTCTTGCTGGTCAGCACTGTTCTCCAACTGAAAGTGCTTTCACATCCACATCTTCATTTGCTTTTCCCCTAGTGGGTATAGAAAAGTACTTGAATAATGCATATTACTTTCTATATTCTTTCAACAGAACATTGTATACTTAAATCATTAAGATGGATTCGTGGTATGGACTCAGAATTTAAACAAAAGAAAGAAAACCTCATTTGTAAAAACCTGGAACAATATTCAGTATCTAAATATATTCTATAAATCCAAAAACATATAAAAAATTTAGTATTCTTCAAACAAAGTCTTTCAAATAAGAAAGCAGAGCGCTCAAGTTCTTTCTCCCATTAAACAGTTTCATTTTCAGGCTTCCTTCACAAAAGGAGCTGAATGCAGGAAGGCCATTTTAGCCTGCTGTTGCCTCCCCTTGGATATTAACAGTGTGGAGATCCAGCCACTGTCTCCCTCCTTCACCACTAGCCAGTATGGCTATCATCCTCTATCATTCTGGAGATAACCCGCTTTTTATGCTTTTTTTTCCCAAGTTCTTTACTGTACACATATCCCCACTACTGACAATAAGCCACAATGCTGGATATCATTAGGTTTCACTGATGTTTTCTAGTCACTTCTGTATTCTTCCAAATCAGAGAATATAACTGGCTCCACCAGGAAATGAAATAGAGGTCATTACAGCAGCAGTGACTTTCAAGCTGTTTGCTAAATTTAGCTGTCCAATACTTTCCACTCTAATGAAAACTGTGAACTACAATTACAGAATGCTGGAACAGAACCGGAGCTTAAAGGTCACCAAGTCCAATCCCATTCTTTTTCTGATGAAGGTATTGGGGACTAGACACAGTCTGCAATTGCTTGAGGACACAGAGCTTGTTAATGGCAGAGATGGGACTTGAACTAAAATCTGCTCAGTTCATGGCAGCAGTGTCCTTACTATACCACAAATGCTCTGCTTCCCATGGTCAGTCTTACCTAACCAGATCTCACAGCATAAATATATCTGATATTATTGGTTGCAACTTATCTTCTGTGGCCATTCATCAATTTGGTGGCTGAATGTGAAATGGCAAAGGTGTCTGGCTTAAAAGTTGCTACAAGAGAAATGAAATGATTTCATATCCAAACCCTGCCCCCAACTCTAAAAACTTCCTGCTTTATGTTCATCAATAATGAATGGCCCATCCCTGCAATACTCAGAGGGAGCTTACATTGCACTTTTGAGCAGCCGGTTAGTAATGTACAGTGGATAGAGCCTTTCTTTCAAATCCCAGGGCAGCAGGTCCTTCAAGGCTAGCATTGCATTTTCAATTAGCTGCTGAGTGAATGCTTGGCATGTGTATTAGTGAAGAAGCACACAATTAGCTTATTGTTCCTTTCTGTATTGTGCTGAGAGGTTCCAAGAGATTGGTGGAGGAACGGGCAAGCCAGGCATCACTGTGGAGTTGAAGAAGGGATTTACTCAGACCTCGGCATCTTCACTTGCTCCTCTGGAATTACAGCTATTTATTACAAAGGGCCCTGTGTAGCTGGGTGGAGTG
Organism: Meles meles; assembly: GCF_922984935.1. NCBI lineage: Eukaryota > Metazoa > Chordata > Mammalia > Carnivora > Mustelidae > Meles > Meles meles. Next base: position 77,907,063 of record NC_060074.1, read on the forward strand.
TGCCCGAGGAAACACATCCTGGACACCACCTGGGGCTAGTCCTTCTGAGCCCTTCCAGTCTCTGACTAATTCTCGTCATTATCATGGAGCCCAACAGTCCCAAAAAGATACAGTTTGCTGTGCCTTTATTCCAGAGTCAGATTGCACCTGAAGCAGCAGAGCAGGTAGGTGGAATTGGGTGGGGAGCAATTCCTATATATAAGGTAATATGGACATACATTCTTTTTAATTGAAAGCTTCTCTACCTCATGAATTTGTTTGACTTTGTGACTTTCCAGGATATATGAATGAGAAATAAGTTGGTTTCCATATGGTACTTGTATTTGAGTTGCATTGAGTGACCTATTGGCTAAAATGGAGCACTTCATGTGATAAAAAATTAGCACCCATTAGAGAAAAAAAATGATTATATGATTTAGATTTGGATCCAAAAACCTGTTTTTCATTATTTATGAAATGAAAAAGATTCATTTAACAATGAAAACATTAAACCTTGGAATAATTTCAGATTATAGGGTTAATATTTTTTAATGTTTCTCATCATATATTCAAAGGAGTAATTATAAGTATGTATAATATATGATAGACTTTGTAGATGGTATCTATAATTTAAAAGACATTTTATGCAGATATTAAAATAGTATTAAACATATTCTGGATTCCTTTTCTATGTCTAATTTATCTATATTTCTGTATTTCTGTCTCCCTCTTTCTTTCATGTAAAATTGTTTTTCATCTGTATCATCTTTCATATTCAGATTTACTTAGACTCCTGATGCAATGGAACCACTTAAAAGACCATTTGTGGTAAAATTACAACAGCAGGGAGGCAAAAGCAGAAAAAAAATTATGGGGTCATCAAACTAATTCATTAAATTCTTACAACCTAATTTATCATTGAATCTTTTTCCAAATATTTTATACAAAGTCTTAAAAATAATTATTGAATCTGAGACTCATAACTTTCTAGGATGTTTTGATAATCTGAAATAGATTTTCTCAGACAAGGCCAGATAAACATAACCTTGAACTTCATGTATTTATGTTGAATGGGACATCAGTTCCGTCCTGGACAAAATGTCATTGGCAAATTTTTATCCTCTATCCTACTGACATGTATTTTAAGAATTTACCTATATATTTAAGAAATCACGAATACTTTAGGAAGTCTAATCATAATATGCTCCTGTAACTCTTAAAGTAAGAAAAACAAACCCCACATCAAACCTATTAGTTATAAATGAATTGACTCTCCTAAAATCCATACCCATTCTTTATTTGTCCTAAAGATGTTACTAGAAAATAAGAAAACCTTATATTAATTGAAATGAAGAACTCATGCTGTTAAATTTAACCTGCTAGAAATTTTAAGTTTTCTGAGCTTCTCTTAACCTGTTTAGAAATAATGATAATGGATCTTGAAAGCATCATCATTATAGGGTTCCAAGAGAGCCATTAAAATGAGCAAGTCATCCTCGTACCTATGCTGCACATTAGTTCAGTGGCATCATTTGATTATACAAAACTTTCTTTTTTGTGGAAAAGTAGCTTTTTTGGTCAACAAAGGTGAGACTAATATCTGAAAGTTCTACTCTCTGGCTTTCTGTAATTCAAAACAGTGAGCACCTATTGTGTGCCCTGTTCTGCTTTTTCATGTTGGGAAAAGTTGAGGATGGACCAGTTCTGCAAGCTGTAAACTGGGGGCAGTGTCTGACTCTCACTGACCTTAGTGGGGCCTTTGTTGTTCACAGATCAGAAAAAGAAGACCTACACCAGCATCGCTTGTGATTCTCAATGAACATAATCCTCCAGGTAAAGAAACGTGATGTCTTTGTACTGACAGAACAGAATTGTTTGAAGAACATCAGAGAGTATGTCATTGCCGAAAGATTTTGATTTAGGATGATAGTCCAAGTCTAACAAGCTAGTCTATAAAAATGGCTCATAAACAAAATCAGAAATACAGAAACAGTCTCAGTCAACAGTCTGCTTTTCCTCTAGGATGACACATTTTTGATGATATGCTATAAAATGATCTGTTGTTTATATAGAGTCGGATTCAGTGCTTATTAATGAGGATGGTGGAAAGTTGTTTAATTAGGTTCCAAAGCTCAAATTATAGTCCAAGAGATGCTTGTATCTCTACAGAGCAGGTTTTTTAGTTATGAAAGCTTGTCATGGGGGTGGGCAATAAGCTAGCACTGGCTACAGCTTTGTTGCTGATGTCATGTCTGAATGATGCAACTGACAAGGAAAGAGATCAATTTTCAGCACTGCCCATTTGAGAGTCATTCTGAAGGGTTGCATCCATTTCTTGAGGTTTTACTTTCCATTTCCTGTAAAAAGTAAAGCTGCCTTATTTTTGATAAATGACTGTGATCTGCAATACACAAACATTATTTACTTATTGAATGGAAGTGATTTTTAGCTCACATTTAAGTGCTGTTTCTAGAAATACAAGTAAGACAGCAAAGGTCATAGCATTAATTTGTACACAGGCGGGACTTGGTATTGGGTTTTTTACAGGTCTAAACAATACGGGTAGAGATAAGGAATTTGAATAATAGAAACATAATAAGTCTAAGTACAGGCTGTAGTGAATAACCTGTTTTAAGAATACCAAGGCAAAATAGTCTTTGATTTTTTTTTTTCAAATTCCTTTCTAATTAGAGAAGCATACATAAGAAAGTAAAATTCTAAGAGACTATTCATCATTGGGTCTACATCCAGGAAGGTGTTCAGCTGATGGGAAACCAAGGCAAATTAGTTCCTGATGAAAATAGGATTTGTTTCTATTTCTATTTCTTTAAAGTGCTATAGCATTTAAAAATCATTTTCAAATGTATTATCATACTTAATAAATGTTAACTTGTTTTGGTTTAAAAAGAGGTACAATGGTAAGCACTTATAGTTTACAAATAATCATAATACTAAAATCTTCTGGGGCACCTGGGTGGTTCAGTCGGTTAAACATCCAACTCTTGATTTTGGCTCAAGTCATGATCTTAGTGTCATGAGATGGAGCCCTGTGTCAGAATCCACACTAGGTGTGGAGCCTGCTTAATACTCTCTCTTCTCCATCTGCCCCTCTCTGCCTCTTTCTCTTAAAAACAAACAAATAAATAAATAATAGAAAAATAAAATAAAATCTTCTTAGATTGGAAGTGATTTTATGGTAATTTTCCATCACTGTCCTTGCTCACAGCATGCAACTTTTCCACAGTGTCCTAGAACTTACTTCCCTGTAAGTCAGCCTTAAAAGGTGTTGCCCAACTTGATTTCTAAGTGTCCTGCTACAGGTACTACTACTGTTTGAATATAGCGAAGCTATGTAAATGACCCTTGTAGCTCTCATTCAAGCCCCCAAATTAGTAACTAATATTTTTTGAAAGCCAACTATGTGCTTTTCTCTTATAGATGAGAAAAACAAGTATTAGAGTGGTCAAGTAATTTTGGTGAAAGTTACTCCACTCTAAGTGACAGATTATACAGACAAACTCAGATAATTCTGACTCTAAACCCCGTGCGTTTCTACTGCACGATGCTGGCCAGAACACATCAGTTTGCATTACATAGTAAATTCTCTGTAAATGGGATTAGACTTTCAGGGCCCACTGACAAGCAAATCCAAACCTTAAATAAATCTTCTATCTAGACCACTAAATTTAGTAGGTTAGGAATTATACTTAAATATCGCTGCAAATCAAATTTAGATTTTCTCTAGAAATCTTTTTCTTACCAGAACTCCTAATCACTAGATGGCATTGTTCTATTTCCCTTATTGACTCCATAATTTTCTTTTAAAACACGAGTGGAGAGAACTTAGATGCAAATAGCATCTCACAGAGAATTGTGTCATTTTAGTAATGTCATCTCCCTTCCTCTTCATCCTCTTTTTGGAAACCAGAATAGTTTAGAAGGGACTGATTAGCCCTGCCTATGTATAGCAATGTGTATAACAAACAGGGATTTCTGGACTAATGGTAGGTTCTTGCAGGGGAAAAAAAAAAAAAAAAAGATCAAACACTTCCATAGCTTCCCAAGTAAAAATGATCTAGAACAATGATTACTGGAGAAATAAATGAAAGAACCAAACAAACAAACCAAACAAACAGTAACCAAACCCCACAGTGAACCAAACCAAACCTAGCTACTAATCTTCACTATCCATGTGGTCTTAGTTGGGTAAAGGACAACATCTCCAAGCTTTATTTTCTCATCCATAATGTGGAGATAATGTCCATCATTTCTTCTTCACAGGGTTGCTAAAATGGTTTAAAGAATTAATGTGAATACCCCTTGAAAACTGTAAAGTGAAACAAATGTTAGGTGTCATTAGCTGATGTGTTCTGGAAGACAACCTTTGCATGTAATATTTAAATGTTAACATAAGAACAAGTTTTTTCATAATCTCACTTGTATTTAATACTTCTGACTGAACCAAAAATTCTTTGTTCCTAATATTACCTGAACATTCTCTACTAAACAAAACAAAACAAAAATAACAGTAACAACAAAAACCTCAAGTGTTAAATGACCTTTTTAAAGCAATTATTTATTCTAGCCCTAAAAGCAATATGTTCTTTAACAAATAACAATTGTGTACAGCTCTAAATCCTAGTAAATTAAATAAATCTCTTCAATTTTACTAAATTCCCCACAAAATAACTGAGTGTTCTTAGAAGCACCTAACATTAATGCTGTTTAAAATTCAAATCCCTGAAAATCTTTATTTCCAATTAATGTAGGGAAGAAAATTAAATTTTCCCTTATAGAGACATGATTAACTAACCCTTCTAATTCATTTAAAGAGATAGGTATCTTATAATCTCTGTTAAATGAATTAAACATATCTTCTCTTTAAAAAAAAAAATTTCCTGGAGTTTGCAGAAATAGTCAGTTACAGAAGTATGTGAAAGACTGGTCTGCTCTTAGATTCAGAAAAACATATGCAGGGGCACCTGGGTGGCTCAGTGGGTTAAGCCTCTGCCTTTGGCTCAGGTCATGATCTCAGGGCCCTGAGACCCTGCTTCCCCCTCTCTCTCTGCCTGTTGCTCTGCCTACTTGTGATCTGTCAAATAAATAAATAAAATCTTCAAAAAAAAAAAAAAGAAATATATATGCATTGTTTATATTTGATAGAGGGGAAATAGAACAGAAAGATATGTTAACTTGTACATCCATACTGTTTGTTTGCTAATTGATCCATGCTGGTCTAAACACATAGATGAGATAGGCATTCGATTGGTAGGATTTCAGGGGCAGCAAAATGTGCCCTCAGTCCTTTTCTATCCAATGGCCCAGAATTATCTGCAGCAGAAGCACTATGGAAACAGATACACAACCTGTTTAGGATATATCACCCTTGGCATAGGTTAACAACCATAACTTAAGTCAAAACAATGGGAAGCAGAACTAAAAATTTTGAATTGAAGTCATCATGGCCCCCAAAAATTTAATAGCAAAGGGTATGTCTTTATGGTGGAGAGAGCAGAAATTAGATGTTTCCTTCTAGGAATGACTGTAAAGAGCCAGATGGCAGTAAAAAGAGATCTGAAGCCTGACCTGTAAAGGTAGAAAAGCACCAAAGAAAAATCTCAACTTTTTCAAATATTTTTCTGGGGCTAACGGTGAGAGTAACCTTGTAGAAAACTGCTTATTTTTCTGTATTTTCAATTCATTTTAAGATTAAGGGCCTATTTATCATGAGCTCTCTGAGGTTATACTATAGAGCTTCCTTGTCTATTCTTATATTGGGTGCTGTTCCCTTTAACTCTTATATTGTCTGGAGTTAACTGGTTTGGTTTCTGTATTTTTATTTAGAGGAATACATACAAATCCTCTCTATTTAGAAATGCAGATGCCATTCTCTGTGTATAGAAATAAAGATGCAAAATATAGATGACAACTTCTGCAATTTACTTCATCAAATTTCTAGATCTACTTAAACATTATTTGTCTTTAAGTAGATTTACGAGAAGAATGTATATTTGGCTAACAGTATTAGAAATCTAGAATTGGAAAGAACTTCAAAAAGTACCTAATCTAACTACACATCCTTGTGAAATAACGTGATTTTTGTGATACAAAAATCAACCCAAGTGCATGAGACTTGCTCTACTTCGTATATCTCAAAGAAGAATCGTAATTACCCCTACTTTTCAATTCCAGATCCATTAATTTTAGATGTTAGAAAATAGTTTTATCAAACTTGGGCAATATCCTCACTTTATTCTAAAATAATTCCTTATTTACTCTCCTCCATAAAAGTTTATTTGCCCACCTCTTCAAATACAAAAATTAATTCTTTATTATTTTCGTTTCTAAATTGAATACTCCTAGTCTCTGTAAGAGCCTTAATGAACTCTATCCAAATTCTCTTTGTCTCTTGGCCTTGGAACCCAGAGCTAGACATCGTCTTTCAGTAAAAAGCCATCCTAGGCCTTCTGAATATTAAAGTTTGTGGAATTCATTCTCTTTCACTTACTTTAAGCAGAGACAATATGGTTACAATTAAGTTTAATGGATCTGATGCCTGTTATGCATGAGTGAACTGTAAGAGGCCTGGAGCTTAGTGAAGGTTTGGGTAAGTACCCAGAAGTTTTGGTGCCATTTAAAAGTTTATTGTACCTCTAAAAAGTGGGACCAGAAATACAAAGTAAAATAGTTTTCTGGGGCTGTTTACTGAACTTCCTATCACAGCTGACTTTTGGGGAGACTGACTTTCTCTTTGACACTTTTGGCTTTAAACATTCTTAGAAATGAGGCATAAAAACAAAAGCATTTTCTCACATAGGTGAGGATCCTAAATATTAATATAAGACATAGGAATTAAATATCACACTTTCTCTGTTCAACCTTGAGGTAGTAAGATAGTAAGTCTGGTCAGTAGAAAGAACTGGGTCTCCCAATCGATTGGGCTGTTTGACTCCACAGACTGAAAAAGAAGCCACAGTCCATTCTGGATGTAGCATATGAGTTTCTAAACGAGGCTTAGATTTGGGGACTCTGACACTAAATTAACTAACGAGATTTTGAAAGCTCTAGATTGATAACCCTGAGAAATTAGGTAATAGCTAGAGAACATTGCTGGGCTGAGGTTGAGTTGTTCAAAATCCAGAAAGTTCTGATGTTGGGAGGATTTGCAAGGTCAACAAAGTTAAAGTGGAGATTTATTTCTAGTGTTAGGACATTCATATACACACAATCTCTTATCATGGAGACCCTCTGTTTGATTTGTAGTCAAAGGTAAAGTGTACCCTGAGTGCAAGCTCTAAGAATTACACTGAGGATTTTCCTGGAACATAAGGATAGGTAAGAAATCATCAATCCTACACCTGAGGTGCCTGTCACCTCCAAGGACCTCCAATCAAATGCACTCAAATAAAAACTGTAAGGGACTCACAGTCCATACAGTTTTGTTTCATCCTCAGTTTTCTTCTCTTCTGTGGGGATGTTGTTGTAATTCATTCTGATCTGCAATCCTTGTTGTTTATTCAGCATTTATTTTGCCTTTTCACTATTAATGGCAATATAAAACAAAGAAAAGCCCAATATTGGAAGATTACTTGGGAGTTAACTGTTATCAGTTTCTAAGGAATTTCCAGAAAAGCCATTTTTTTCCTCAGCATTTATTTCTATGAGTTATTGAATGCCAAACCATGCTGAATGATTTACACACAAGTGATGCATGTGGCTTTCAGAGATTCATGCACTACACAATTGATTGACTTATTTTCCCATAAATACTCAATCTGTGCAGCCAAGTGGCCCATTCAGTCAGAATAGGTGTGAGCCAAAGATGAGGTTCCAGTTCTGAGTAATGCCAAGGTTTGCTATACTATAAGTATTCAAAGGCACTAGCATATTCTTCAAATCAAATGAAAGAAAAAATGAAAGGGCAAATCATTAAACTATGATATAGTTCTACTTTGTTTCAGCAAAATTACTACTTCTGCTCATTTTGAATAATATATACTGCTTATTTTTTATGTTGATTTTTAATAAGAAATACCTTAGTGGAATATGACAGAGTGATGGTAGGGATCAATTCATTTCATTTTTCTTGTTCTTTGCCTATTTGTGGGGGATACTGCAGATGAAAATAACTTGGAGGTACTTTTGCGTGATGTAAAGAGACAATGTTGGTAGCAGGTAAAGCACTGGCTTTGGAGTAATACATGTGTTTGAATCTCAGCTTTGTCAGATACTGGCAGTGAGACATTGAGTGTACAGTTAACCTCTATGGGCTCAGTTTCCTCCTTTCGTAAGGGGGATATTGAGGTGTGAGAAAATGCTTAGCACAGTGCCTGCAACCAAGCAGATGCTGAAGACATAGGACCCCCTGCATCATTATACCCATGCTGAGAAATGCTGTGTTCTCCTTAAACTTATATTTCTTATCAGAAGACGACCCAGCTCCTTTCCAATTCTGGCTGTCATGTCAGACACTGTCAGTTACCCTCAAGAGATGGGGGTTCTCAATAAGAGAGAAGCTATATCATATCTCCTTATTCATCAGGATAAGAATACACAATCATGGAATTATTATGTATCTTATATTGTGCTATTTGTCCAACAGAGTGTGTCTTACTTACAAAAGAAGTTTCCATGAAATACGAGTGCCTTAAAAGTTTCTTTAAAAAAAAAAGCAAGCTACTGGGGTACCTGAGTGGCTCAATCAGTTAAGTGTCCAACTCTTGATTTCAGCTCAGGTCATGATCTCAGGGTCCTGAGATCGAGCCCTGTGTTGGGCTCAGTATGGAGTGTGCTTGTCCCTCTTCCTCTGATCCTCCCCCCGCTTGCTCTCTCTCTCAAATAAATAAATAAAATCTTAAAAAAAAAAAAAGCTACTAATGACTATAAAGTTACAAAAAGCAATAGAGGTCTTCGTAGATTTGTATTTGACCAAAAATGAAATCCATATTCTAATAGTATATGATTATTGAGGCTAAAAATCTTCCATAGATTTCTATCAAACACTCACTTGATTGCTCACATTTATTTCCATTCCATTTGTTCTTACTTCCTTCCATACACCATCCATATTTTGGCAAAGCTTTCTTTTTCTGGTTCCTTCTTTTAGTTCCTTTGCCAGATCTTAAAGCTTAGTCTAGACAGGCTCATTTGTGTAAATTAGTCTCCATCTTTTCCATCAATTTCTCTTACTTAAATTGTAGCATGAAACTCACTTAAATCTCAAAAATTTTCCCTGACTAGTTTCATCCATTGTCTGGCATTTTTATTCCAATACTGTCTTCCCACTTACAACTCTCAAAGCTATGTATTGGTTTATACATTCAATACAATTCAATAAACATTTACTGAGTACTTATTCTAAATGTGATTTAGATAGTGGAGAATAATATGTCTACATGAAGCAGGATACAATTGTAAATGACAGAAATATCAACTGCTCAGACCATGGTAAGATTAATTCTGGCCAAGACATAGAGGAAATTATTTCCCATATTACTAATCTATAAAGCATTTGTATGAATTATTTTGATCTTAGGGCTTTAAATTTTGGGACTGGGTCAGAGCTAAAATCTTACTATTTATTCCAAAATAGTATAATAGAGATATCTACTCAAACTAGCAGATTGAGCATCTAGTTGAGTAGATGTTGGATGCCCATGAGCTATTCAATTTAAAAGATTAAAAAAGGTCCTCAAACCAATGGCAATCTATCTTCTTGGGTACTTAACTCTGATTAGGACATAGTGTGAGCCACTCCTAACACCTGTTTTCATAAACAGGTAAGTCACTCTCTCTGCACTCATGGAGAAACCTAGCTGAGACATTTATAATTTGATACATGTATATTGAGAGTAGAATCAACAGCATGTAGCAAAAATATAAAATGTATTTCAATTCAGTACAGAAATGTCTACATTTTGGTAAATTCAATTATAGAATTATAAAGTACAGTACAAAAACTAGGTGCTTGACAAATGGCAACTATTATTTTGGGGTGGCAGGCACATGGCACTTAGGAGTAGAGACACTAGAATCACTCAGGTCTGGATACAGATTTCAGATGGCTGTTAGCTCCCTGAAAAGTTTACCCCAGGAAAGTGGATTTTCCTCTAGGAAGCTGGATTCAAGTGGCTCTGAAATGTCGGGTTCTTTTTTTTTTTTTTTTTTTAAGATTTTTATTTATTTATTTGACAGACACAGATCACAAGTAGGCAGAGAGGCAGGCGGAGAGAGAGAGGAGGAAGCAGGCTCCCCACTTGAGCAGAGAGCCCCATGCGGGGCTCAATCCCAGGACCCTGAGATCATGACCTGAGCCTAAGGCAGAGGCTTTAACCCACTGAGCCACCCAGGCACCCCTCGGTTTCTTTTTTTAACACTACTATGTTTCACTAAATATAAAATATATTCATTAGAAGGCTAACCTTTGAAGTACATTTTTGTATCTTCGGAATAATACACATATACCACATTATCGTCGTTTTTATGGAGAGTTTAAGGACACATTCAGTTTCAAATTTAAAACTGAAAAAGTTACTAACTACTAATTGTCTTCTAGTTCATAGCTGTATTTAAGACAAACAGTAAATCAGTCGTACCTGACGACCTCTAATAAAAAAATCTAGCCAACCTGTGTAATAAATAGAAAGGAGTTATTTCTATATTTATTTCAGAATAGCTCCAGAGTAAGCTTCAAACTGTGGAAAATTTTTTCCCCTTTCTCCCACCATTTTCTACCCTTGAGTTTGATCAAGTAGTGATCTGACACTGCTCCAGCAATTCCAGACACGATTTGGTAGTGGAATTTACCAGGGGATTAAACTGAAATGCCCCAAAGGCTCAGTCTTTTGTTCTCAGTCCATTTGTTGTCACAGTCTTCTCCATACTCTGTTTCCTTCAGGTCTTCCCCAGTATTTCAGGGGGCCCAGGCACGTGCTGGAAAATGTTATATCTATTATCTGTGAGTTTTTCTTGTGCTGTGGGTAGAAGATAATCTTTGAATTTAACTCAATGACTTTGCAGCACTCACAGTAATTTGATATAGGGACAATTATAGTGCTTAACAAAGCTAATTTGTGATCAAAGGGAGATATATTGACAAGTCTGGTTAGAGTACAATTACAGTTTGACCTTGGCAATAATGCTGAAGAAAAACTACTGTGTAAAATAAGAAAAGCTAGAAAATTTGTTTCCTTCCTCCCTCCCTCCCTCTTTCTATTCTTTCTTTTTCTTCCTTCTTTTTTTTCTTTTTCTTCCTTCTTCCTTCCCTCCCTCCCTTTCTCTCTCTCTCTCTCTCTCTCCTTCCTTCCTTGTTTCTTTCATTCTTTTGTTCATTTGTTCCCTCTTTCTCATTCTCTGGGAGAAATTTTCTATCACTAAAGGAAACAATTTTTAGAATCAGACTCTATATAAATACATAATGACTTGCTTGTAAAAACAGAACTGAATGCCCAAATGAAGAATGAGAACAACAGTTATTTTGGAATTCAATTTTTAGAATAATTTGACTCAAATATTTGACTCAATGCAACATCATTTCATGCTTTCTTTCCTATTTGAAAATATCAAAATATTATAAAACATATACACAGATCTACATGTACATGCACATATGCATATATAAGTCAAATACCCAACTATATGTCCAAATATCATAGGCAATTCATCTATGTAATAAAATCAACCTCCACTAAATGACCTGAATTACGAAAAGGCCAGGACCTATTAAAGTATCTAGAAAAGGTTTATATAAATATAAATGGAATAAAGCTAATAATAATTATTTAAATTTCTAACTCTTTGAATTTAAAACCAACAGATCAGAAAGAAATCCCAATATTTGAAAAACCATGAATAAAAAACATTGAAATTATGGATTTAAGTGATGAGATTACTATTTTTTAAAATCAAAAGAGCATTTAAAAAATAAGTTACATTTACTAAATATTGATTTAAGACTATCTTCTCATGCAGGTAGATTTTCTATTTCCATTTTCATAATTCATGAATATAAGAAGTATTATAACTAGATATAAAAAGTAAGCTTTTCCTGCTACCAATGCAAGTCAGTGTCTAGCCAAAATGTGTCATTCACGTTTTTTTTTTTAAATTTATTTGACAGACAGAGATCGAAGTAGGCAGAGAGGCAGACAGAGAGAAAGGAGGAAGCAGGCTCCCTGCTGAGCAGAGAGCCTGATGCAGGGTTTGATCATGATCATGATCATGATCATCTGAGATCATGACCTGAGTGGAAGGCAGAGGCTTGATCATGATCATGATCATGATCATCTGAGATCATGACCTGAGTGGAAGGCAGAGGCTTTAACCCACTGAGCCACCCAGGCGCCCCTGTGTCATTCAATTTAAAATGAACATTTAAGGGGTGCCTGCGTGGCTCAGTCCGTTAAACATCTGCCTTCAGCCCAGGTTATGATCCTAGGATTCTGGGATCGAGCCCTACCTCAGGCTCCCTGCTCAGTGGGGAGCATGTTTCTCATTCTCTCATTCCTCCTGTTTGTGCTTTCTCTGTCAAGTAAATAAAATCTTAAAAAATAAAAAAATCAACATTTTAACACTTAACCTCAGCAATTATGTTAATAGTATACCCATTGTTCTACTTGCTGAACCACACAGGCTTGGAATCCCCTTTGACACCTTTCTCTCCCCCTTTGCCCCTGAAATCTAACAATGGCTTTTCTGCTAATTCTATTGTATAGGTTGACTCTATCCCTCTATGTTTTTGTTGCCTCTGCTCAGTCTAGGACATTTATTGCTTTATTCCAAAATCATACAGGAATTTCCAAACTGCTTTTCCATGACTTTAAGACTGAGAAGTGGTCTGTATATAGTTGAGACCTAATGGTAAAATCAGTGAACATGGCATGGCTGGGAATCACTGTCTTGGTTTCCAGTTCCATGAAGTGCAGACCATGATAACTCCAACACTGGTTGTGCTGCTGGAATCAAGTGAGATTATGTATGCCAGCAACACTATTGATGGTAGATTTGTTTTTTCTCCACTCTGGCTTGTGTGAGAGACTTTGGCAGACTTAATTATATAATGGGTGATTGACTAGAGCAGCTTTACTTTTGCATAACTGATATTTTATAAGCTGTAATTTGTATCCTATAATTTACCTGTCCAAGCTCTTAATTAGCTATGATAAGGCACATGAGGTGTTCTCATGAGGAATTCATATATTTAATCATAATCTGCACATCATTCTTATTTCTTGCTTTAAATAAGTCAGTTATTTCCTCCATAGTCTATTAATCTTTATTACCTAAATTGTAGATAACTGTACTAAAGTTGAGATTTAGTTAAAGGAAAGAAATACACAGAGAAAAATGAAAATAATTGTGTTAGACCATGGTTAATATTACTACTTCATAATTTCTTTTCTATTGCCTCCTTTATTTTTGGCTGAGGGCTCTAAAACTGAATACAGGAAACTTGCTCATTTGCCATAGGTACTTTCCTACTGAAAATAACTTTTCCATATGTGCAGGAATTTCAGATCAAACAGGACAGACTCAGGCTGGATTTGCTTTCCAAAGTACTCTAAGGATTATCCACTTTCCCTTCATGGATCCTAAGCACTGCTTACTTGACCCTAATCATTAAAAGGTTTTCAAGAAATAATGCCAAAGACCCACTCACCATCACATTTCAGTGAAGTAAAATGTCCATGAATGATTGAACTAAAATGGCTCATCTCAAATTCTGCCACAGGTAATTTTACTTGGTGAACAGCCCAGAACTCCTGCTTTAGTCAGCCAATGAAGGGCACGTTTTTGTTCAGGGTCTTGGAGATGACCAAAGATATTTTCATATGCTAGTTCAATGGTTCATAGCCATCATTGGAAGGCAAAAACTAGCTATACTTTTATATGGACACTTACAGGATAGGAAACACACTCAAGTACATTTTGAAGTATATTTAGGACATAAAAGACAAAAGCAATACCTCAAATCTACAAATAATTTTAAAAACCGTATAAACTTAAAGGCAGGGGCACCTGAGTTGTATAATCAGTTGGGTTGCCAACTCTTGGTTTGGCTCGAGTTATGGTCTGAGGGTGATGGAATTACCCAGCTCAAGTTCCACTTGCTCATGCTGTCTCTCTTTCTCTCTCTCTCTTTCCGCCTCAAGTAAATAAATTAATAAACCTCAAAGGCAAATTTAAAGTGGTTAATAGTGATGTATCTTCCTTTCAGTAGTTTTGTAGTTTAGAAAACATAATTTTCACCTCTAATAATATGCTCAAAAGCTCTGTGAGATAAATATAACCTTCATTCTACAACAGGAAGATGATAGGTGAGCTGCTCAAGGTCAAAGAAGCTAGTAAATTAGTAGTCTGAAATTTAAACGAAAGTAATCTACCCAAGTTCAATGCACTTGCCAGTACATTAACAACATTTTTCTTTCTACAAATAAGCAATATACGCTTGTTATTTTATTTCTGGAAGTAACTATAAGCAAGTTCCTCATTGTAGCTTGGCCAAGTAAGATTCTATTTTTTTGTTTATTTATATTTATTTACTTTAGAGAGAGAGAGAGACAGACTCTGGAAGCAGGGGGTAGAGGGAGAGAATCTTGAACAGACTCCCCGCTGAGTGCAGAGCCCAATATGGGGCTCAATCTTCTGACCCTGAGATCAGGACCTGAGCCAAAATCTAGAGTTGGACGCTTAACCAACTAAGCCACCCAGGCACCTCAAGTGAGATTCTCTTTGATATAATACAGAATGTACTTCTTTCTATCCCTATGTAAGTGAGTTCATTTTACAGTGGCAATTCTACACCATTTTCTTTTTCTTTGATAATTTATTAGATAAGAAGACCTTAGAGTTACTAATTCTAGATTTTTTTATTATATAAGCAAAAACATAACCAAAAAGAAAAATAAATCTCACCCATTATTCCATTCTTAGAGTTAGATGCTGTTATTTATTCATGTTTCTGTTTGCCTACCTTTACGTCTGCACTTACATAAAAAAACCATTGTCTTGATTCAAAACAATAGTTGGAAGGCTAACAGTTACATTTGGATTCTAGCTGACTCTGACTATGACTGATCTGTACACACAGTGGGATGTCATCTTCCCTTCCTATCTACTGTAGTTCTTCTTATCCTCCTAGACCAAGATCAAATCCCCCTTCCTCCATGAAACCTCCATTCACCACTCCAGCTGGAAGGCTTTACTCCAGTAAAAATAGCAACTCAGTGAGTGGATCTACTAACTCTTTTGCTCTACATGATTGTCAATGACTTGGTCGACTAGTGTTACTCTGAAGGAATGGATTATAGAAGTAACAGGTTTTAATGTGAGTCAGAAAAAGAAAGATTGAGTCACAAGGCCTTCCATGTGTATCAAACTTTAGTTAAGTCCTTTCTGTGTAGCAGGGCTACAAAATAGGGTTCTGAGGATCTGAGAAAGTACATTTAAGTAGTAGAAGACTTGGGTTGGTTATTTCATTATTTTCGTATAGAAATGTTCTGAATTAGGGCACCTGGGTGGCTCAGTGGGTTAAGCTTCTGCCTTCAGCTCAGGTCATGATCCCAGGGTCCTGGGATCGAGCACCACATCAGGATCTCTGCTCAGCAGGGAGCCTGCTTCCCCCTCTCTCTCTGCCTGCCTCTCTGCCTACTGTGATCTCTCTCTCTCTGTTAAATAAATAAACAAAATCTTTAAAAAAAATAAATGTTTTGAATTAAGCATGATAGGCAACTTGTGACTGCACATACAGTTATTTTTGCATAATAATAATTTGGGGACTTCTTATATTTTATAGGACAATTTAAAGCCTTAGTATGTTTTGTCTAATGATGAGTTTTATTCTTTTGCTGTCTTTAAATTATTGAAACTGATTTTTAAATGTTAGTAAAATGGTGATGGTGGAAAACCGAATATATAATCAGTTTGACTGCTTTCTTACAAAAGAATGGGAGTTCAAGAGTTCAATTCAATAC
Organism: Meles meles; assembly: GCF_922984935.1. Lineage (NCBI taxonomy): Eukaryota > Metazoa > Chordata > Mammalia > Carnivora > Mustelidae > Meles > Meles meles. The sequence goes on from NC_060074.1 coordinate 77,923,013, forward strand.
CATCAAATAGGAGTAATCTATCCCACTGAATGACTATATAATTTCCTTCTATGTTAACTAGCATGTAGGTCCATATAGGAGGTAGATTTTCTTTTCATTTCCTTTGAATTATGAAATAAACATTTTACCTAGTAATTCCCCTTAAATTATCTCCTTTTTTTAATGATAAGCTACCAGAGAATAGTTAGTAACCTATAGTCAATATTGAAAATCAAACAGTTCATTACTTATCAAAAGCATTTAAATTATACCACTTGACCTAAAAAATCCATTTAAATGGTTTGTAAGATTTCTGTATAAGTGGAACTTAATGATGGTAAGAAAAATAATTTTAGAGTGGACCTTGTACCTTCTTCTTCCTTTCCTTCATTTTTTACAAAAGGAATCCATTGAAACAATTTACTTTGGCCCCAGTGAATTATTTGCAAGCATATCTATACATAGCTTCACATTACAACATTCCAGCTGCTTTTTTATTTTCTGAGTCTGATAAGATTGTATTCTATGTATTTCTGTTATCTGGATACTTATTAACATGTCTATCATTATGGATATACTCTAGTATGATACATAAAAATGAGTTCATTGCAGGCATCAGCTCCATTTCCTTATTTCTATCCTAGCTTGACATTCTTTTTGACAATTCTTCCATACATACCACAATCCACTTTCTATGAGATTCTTTTTCACCCCCTTTTAATATTAAGTTTTTCTGTGCGGCAGCTAGAACACAGAATTCCTCTTATTTTAATTATATTTATTTAAAAATAAATTTTATATATAAATATAAATATTTATATTAAATATGAATATTTATATATAAATTTAAATATTTATATTAAATATAAATATTTATATATAAATATAAATTTAAATATATATTTAATTATATTAAGTCTTTGGAGCTATAGGCTTATATTTCACTTGAATAAAAAATCTGAAAAGCTTTAGCATCAAGCTGTTATGAGAACACAGCTTTCTTAGATGTAAAAGAAACCTGAAACTTGGAGATAAATTAAGAAGAAATGAAATATGATTTCTTGCACCAAATTTTACAGAACAATGAATATATGCAAGAAACAAGATAAAACAAAAAGTAAAAGCAACTTAAAACATAATTTATACATAAGTAATCAAATTTATATTTTATCAATAATTTAATTATGTAATAATGAGTAAGATTTCTTAGAACAGAATACTCAGATTTTATTTTTTATTAATAGCTTTAGTTTACTGTTTTGATGAAAAAAAAATGACCAAGACAGCACTGATATGATTATTTCAAAACTGAAAAATAAAATTACTGGCATTTAAGATTTTTCATTAATATCCTTCATTATCTGCACTGATTTACATGTTTTAAGCACTTCAAATCCAAATTATAAATACACTAGTATCCATACTAATTGCCACATTTGGTAAACATTTGGTAGTAGGAAGCATATACAAAAAAAGACATGTTTATAAGTTTATCTCAAATATCTGTACATTGTAATTCTCAATTTCTTCTTCTGTAACTTGTAGAACTATTCCATGCAGAGCTATGGTGAAAACAAAAATTAAAACAAAACCCTAACTGCCATCAATCATCCCATTGGGAAATGGTTCACCTGTATTTTCTCCCAGAAGCCAAGCAAATAGCAAGGAGCTTCCTTTGGTGAAGAAGGGTGGTGGTCGTTAAAAACATGAACTATGGTTGACCCTTGAACAACATGGGTTTAAATTATTTGGGTCCACTTATAATATATGGATTTTTTTATAGTATTTTGGATTGGATTTTTAAAAATACAGTACGATACTACAAATGTATTTTCTCTTCTTTAAGGTTTTCTTAGTAACATTTTCTTGTCTCTACCTTACTTTCTTATAAGATCAGCTTATAGTACATTTTCCAACTGAGGACCTCTTCACAGAAAATGACTCTGAGAATACTCACATACAGCTGTGTTTTTAGCACCCACAGCTGAAAATAATACATAATGACAAAAAGCTACAATAAAATCAGTAATGCTTGAAAATGCCATATTTTATAAGTACAACAGTATCTCTACTCAACTGAAAAGTAATTGTAGGTGCACGCACAAAGCAAATACTTATAATTCACTGACCACATGCGGAGTGCATAAGATTTCACAGACTCCTGTCATGGTCATGGAAATGGCCTCTGTAGAAAGTGAAATACAAGTCAGACAGCTTTGTGATACACTGAATTCAATCAGAAGTCAATTAAATATGGAGATCAATTGTCACTGGGGACAGTTTGGAAAAGTAAAAGTTCAGGAAAGAAGAAAGTCATAAATTGTTTCAACAAAAGTTAAGCATCATAGTTACATATTATGTTTTTTTTGAGGTTTCCAAGTCAAGAGCAGGCTATGAGTAATTAAGTTTTGGGGGAGTCAAAAGCTAAATGAAGATTTTCAATTGCATCAGCAGTTGGCATCCCTAACTTCCACATTGTTCAAGGATCAGTTGTTATCAACATGGTTGGAATTATAAAGGAACACCTAAATTGCCAAAATTTTAAACTACTGTGATAAAGGTCCGTGTAATTTGCACTATATTTGAGACCTACTCTACATATTCTTGCTGATCTTTTCCAAATAGTATTCTTGTATTTCACTGCCTTTGCTCGCTTTCTGCTCCTTATGGAGTGATACTTAGATTTCTTAGCCTAATATCCAAGATCCTTGACAGTATGGATCAAGCCAAATTCTCCAACTCGAACTTTATGAGACTGACGCACTACCTACTGCACTAATGAGGCACCTTTCAACTCGAACTTTATTCCTAGGCTTGAACCTGAATCTCTAGTCAGACAGGTTAGTTGTCCTCTAACCATTTCCACCTGAAATATTTGAACAGATATTTTATCCTACTTAGAATGCTCTTACTTTATTTTACCAAATAGTTACAGTTTTTAATATGCTCAGTTATATTTCACTTTACTAATTTCTAGAAATATTTATCAGAAATACGTCTTCTAGCAGCTCAGAGCTAGAAAAAATACTGCTAAGTATAGAGTACAGTTTGGTAGTGGTTTAAATTCACAAGTTTCTCACATTCCATTACAAGTGGACATTAACTCAGTCTTGTGGCATCTCCAACCTTAAAAACTCTGATAACCTCTATGATGTTTTTCAAATTGCCTCTGTATGTGTGTGTTAGTGTGTGTGTGAAAATGAACCTTACCATTTGGACTTGGCATAAGTGTAAATAATCACTAAAAAAAAGGAGTGCTCAATAATCACCCTAACTTCCACTAAAACCATCCTCTTCCATTAATTTTGACAAGCAAAGGAAGCATGCAGTAAAATGGGCAAAAGCCACAATATTGATTCTATTAATCTCAACTCTATGCAGAATTACTTTCTCTAGGAATTTCAACTGATGATTAGTCAGAGTCTACTTGACCATTTTCAGTGATGAACAGGTTAGTTCTTTTTTTTTTTTTTTAAAGATTTTATTTATTTGACAGAGAGAGATCACAAGTAGACAGAGAGGCAGGCAGAGAGAGAGAGAGAGGGAAGCAGGCTCCCTGCTGAGCAGAGAGCCCGATGCGGGACTCGATCCCAGGACCCTGAGATTATGACCTGAGCCAAAGCCAGCGGCTTAACCCACTGAGCCACCCAGGCGCCCCCAGGTTAGTTCTTTTTGAAGCATCATGGTGATGACTAGACAGCTCTACTTCTTAGTAAGTTCTGCCTTACATCTAGTTGAAATATCCTTCTTGAATCCTTCAACTATCGATCTTAGTATGTCCTTCTAAAAGACCTCAGAAAAAGTGTAATACCTTTTCCAACCGAGAACACTTCATATGTTTGGAGACAGACAACTCTTTTGCCCTCAGTTCTCTCTTTTCCAAAATTTTTAGTTACATTCAGCTTTATAATTATGATATGGTTTTCAGAAATCCCACTGTTCTGTCCCATGGTGATACTCATATTTTTCAGCACAGTACCCAAATTTTACTCACTTAACAGTTAGTTACTACTTATCATAGGCCCCATAGTGTGCTACATGAGAGGATTCAAAATGAAATGGGATGGAGTTTGTGCTAACAGAAATACAGTATACTTTAGAAGCACATAGTAAGAGCACATAACCCAGTCAGTAGGCTTAATGGAGAAAAAAGTTTGTAGAGAAACTTGGGGGGAAAAAAAAGGCAGGGAAGACCAACCATTTAAGACAAAGGGGAAAACAGGGACACAGTAAGGCATTCAAGATTCAAGGAACTGAAAGGAGTCCAGTATGATGCAGCAAGGAACGGCATTGTGTGGGGTTGGAGATCAAGCAGGCACTATGTTGGGGAGGGGGTACTATAAATATTTTTAAGGAATTATTAGGAGCCAGCAAACAGAAGGGCTCACAAGCTCAGATTTTATTCTAGAAAGGCTTCTGAGGCTAAAGACAAAGAATGGTGTGTGGGAGAAGTCTGAATGCATAGAGAGTCAGTGGACTTGCCTAATTGGATGGCAGAGAGGGAGGTGGCAATAAAAAAGAAGTTTGAGTTAAGGTTATAGATGATAGGGCCTTTCGTAAAAAGGCAGAACACATTTGCAGAGGAGTGGAGAAAGGTGACGAGTTCAGGATGGAACACATTACTTTAGATATAATGGATAAAATAAATAGTTCTCATTCTAATTTCATATGAAATATGCATAACATTCCTGGAAGCAATGCATTAGTAATGGAGCCACTGGTATTAAAAATCAACTTACTAGAGCCTCTTAAGAGTAAGCACAATGTGGTTATAAGGAAATGTTTACTGAGTAATTACTATCCTAATAATGTTAGCAATGTACCTACTATAGGCTCAATATAACTACCTGAAAAACAATTATTGCTCTTAATCATTAAAAAACTCCAATTAGACATCCTACATCGCTAGTCAGGCAATTAAGATTAACTACTCATATCTACTTATATGCTGAGTCACTAATATGCTGCCAGGCAATCTAGGGGATGAGTGTTATCTTACCTCTGACAGCTGTTCCATAGAACACAGACTCCAAGGAATAACTAATCCTAAAAATGCATGACCTCAGTTCCATAAATCTACTTCAATTCAAAGTCAATTCAATTCAAATTCAAAGTCCAAGAACACTTCTTATTCTTCTTTGATGAGTTTTGTGTCCTTCTCACTTTCAATGTTTAACAAAGTGGGCAAATGTAGCTAAATAAGTTATCTATGTAAAGATCTTAGAAGTTTTGAAGATTTGGGAAATCAGAAGTAGCAAATTGTTTCAATCCGTAAGTAAGGGCATTTGTTATACTCCATATAAACTCACATATTTTCTATCATTTGTTATTTATTCCATTATTGCCAGGTCTCAAGTAAATGCCTGACTCCACTATCTACTTCGTCATTTTCTTGTTCTCAGTCCTTTCCTACCTCAACCTCAGAAAAACTGTGTGTCTAGAAGCGTGGTATAATAAAAAGATACTACCTTTGGAACCAGAAAGGCCTAGGCCTAAATCCTAGGCCTGAATCCCATCCCTGTCACTTCCTAGTTCTGTGGCCTTATGTAAGTCACCCATCTTCTTTGAGCTTCAATTTGCTAACATATGAAATATAATTAATAGAATCTACCCCACAGAGTTGTTTTGAAGATGAAAGTAATGAATGAAAGTGTGGGGCATGTCATCAGAGTATTATAGCCAATAGCAATAAGAGTATACCATTAACATTTTAGATTGTTGATGCAAAGAATATGTGTGCTTTACTTACCTCAACTGGAAAGCCTGTCAATATAGTCATTGCAGTTACTGGTTGTGTTAAATGGTGATTTTATGAATTGGGAGAATGATGTGTCCCCAGAACACACTGGTTAAAATTTAGAAACTGGCAACTCAAAAACAACTGAAAGATAATTTAGGCTATTATCTGTTATTATTGCCTAGGATTTTACTAAACAAAATTAAAATAATGATATTTGAAGGTAAGGCTTTGGGGGCGCCTGGGTGGCTCAGTGGGTTAAAGCCTCTGCCTTCGGCTCAGGTCATGATCCCAGGGTCCTGGGATCGAGAGGGTCCTGAGATCGAGCCCCGCATCGGGCTCTCTGCTCAGCAGGGAGCGTGCTTCTCTTCCTCTCTCTCTGTCTGCCTCTCTGCCTACCTGTGATCTCTGTCTGTCAAATAAATAAATAAAATCTTTAAAAAAAAAAAAAAGAAAGTAAGGCTTTGCTTATAAAAGATAAAAGGCATTTACTTTGATCTTCACTGGAACCTTCCAAAGATTCTTTAAAAATACTGTCTTTCAATTTTTTTTTTTTTTTTTTTTTTTTTAGAATATAAGGATTAGATGAGCGAGATTAAAAGTGGATTTCAGGTTAATCAGATCTACACAAACTGTCTAGAGCATTGAAGGAATAAGAAGACTTTTTAAAAAAGAAGTGATACTTTAGCCAGCTTGTTTGTATCTGCTGGTGACACCCATCTGGTTCTTAGTATTGAAGGATAAATGTTATTGTTGAATGGGAACAAAACTGCATGGACTAATTTAAAAACTGTATTTAAAATTTCCTGACATCTTTTCTGTCTAATCTCTTCTTTGTTAACAGTGGCCTTGAGTTTTAAGCAGTTTCTCCTGTAAGGCAGATATGCTGACACATGCATGTGAGATCATGCACCATTATGAGTGAAATACAAAGAAGTTGAAACCCAACCTTACACATGAGCCATTATTGAGATATTTTAGGTACTATAAAAAGGCAAGAAGCTTAAAGTTTTGAGCAATGATCAAAGTAAAAACCATGGCTGAAGAAATACTGCAGTATCAGGATCTGAACTGGTTAACCTGGCTTGTCTCAGTGTTTATTAATATTTTCAGAGTACTCACCATATTGATCTTTAAAATGAGGATGTAGGGTACAAATTTTCTTGTTTAAAAGGAGTATTTGTGAGGTTATTGCCTATTTATCATGTTTTAGGCATAGAAATTGTTTGCTTTTTGTTGACTTATTTATGCAGCAGCAGCAAAGGAACAATCAAAAACACATACAAAACCAATTGTATACTGGGATTCAGGAAATCTGGATATTAACTTGCAGTCTGACCTGATCTCCCTATATGAAAGTGTTAATCACTTTTTAACTATAAAAGTTAATCACTTCACATCTTTGACCATCATTTTCTGTATCTTTGAAATGAAGAAATTTGATGAGATGATATCTTCTTTCTCTGTACTGAAATTTAACAATTTTATAGCTATTATTGTATATATATACACATAACATACACACACAGATAATTATCGTTTGCACAGATATTTTAGCACAATATATCACTGATTGCTCATTATGTTCCACCATCCTATGACTATCTATTATGGGTAATTTATTTTAGAAAATACCAGTAACATTAATACCTCAGTTACATTTCCTTTAAAATCCAAATGTCCTTAATATCAAAACGAAATTCTGCTCAAAGCCTGAGCATCATATGAGAGACCAATTTTGCCTTGTATAGAATTCTTTGCTTTTGAGAATAATGTCATATTGGGGCACATGATAGTAAAATAAAAGAAAACTAGAAATAAAAGAAAAAAGAAAAGAAAAGAAATAAAAGAAAACTAGACAATAAGAGTTCTTGTCCTCAATTCCACTAACTAAGTAACTTCAATAAGGCACTTTGCCTTTATTTTCTCAGTTCCGGCTTTTTCCCATTACTCAATAAAGGTATAATGCCTGGAGACTGTTTTACCTGGACTTATTGAAAAATGTAGGGCCTAAAAATTTTAAATAGACTTAGTATATGCATTTTAAAAGAATTCAAAATATAAATTAATGTATTCAAATACATTTGTATAAAATATAATTTCAGCTAGTTATTTGCAACCCAAAGAATGTAGTTATAAATAAATTATATTTAATGTGAGCTATGAGTATATGTGATATGCTCGGTATGACAGGATAGACTCCTCCAAGTCACCGCTCATACCTTTGGTAAAGGACAACAGAACAATGCCTTCGAAGGACATAATCAAGGCATTATGTTCACTTTTTAAAAATGCTGTTATTACAATTCTTGATGGTTTGTAACCAAAGAAAACTTATAAAATATTTTGTGATAATTTTACCTTTGAAAGTAGTAGGGCAAAGTATAAGGGTTTTGAAGTAAGATAATTCTAGGTTTCAGTAAGATTGTTTCTAGCTCAGTGGCTAAGCATCAGACTCTGGATTTTGGCTCAGGTCCAGATTCTCTCTCCCTCTCCCTTATGCCCCTCCCCCTGCTCTTATGTGCTGGCTTCTGCCCTCCCAAAGATAAATAAAATCTTAAAAGAAAAAGTTCCGAATTTGTATCTCAGTTTTACCACTTAGTAGCTAAGGGATCCTACAAAAGTAACATAATTTTTTTGAAACACAGTTTCTTTACCTGGAAAACAGTACAGGGTTATTCATCCCATGTGAATATTAAATGAGGGTTAAAAGAAATAACAGTGATTGGTACATGGTAAATGAAAGTTTAGTTTCCTTTTTTAAACAATATTTTATCACTATGGCTTTTAAAAAGAAATTATATAATTAAAATGATTAAATTTATATTATTAAATATATATAAAAATTATATATATAATATTTGGAAGAAAAGCTGATTCATATTCCTTTATTCTTTATAGGTAAAACATGATAACATTCCAGCTTCTTTAAATCATCATTTAGTCAGACTAAGTACCTAACTGTCTTTGTTTCTGATAACTAACTCTAAGAGTCCAGGTTCCTGATTATATGGTAAATTACCCTTCTTCCTCTATTAACTGCCTAAAAGTATTTTATATCTGTTTAATTTTTGTGACAGTTTATAGGCTAAGCCCTAAAATATTAAATTTGTGCGAATCATAGCCAAATTTCTAATAGAGAACTAAAGTTTTAATCTCACTTTCATCGATGATCCAAAAGGAATCTTTCCTTGTCATCATAAATACATGACAATATACAGTCTATTCATCTTTGCAGAGGTTTAGCCATCTTTGAAGTCTTTGCCAAATAGTTGGTAGGCCAACAGGTTTTAAAAGTTTACACTAAAGGTAAGCATTCCAAGTGAATCAACCATATCTTTAGAGTATTAATTTCATATGTATTCATAAATTAATAAATCAGTTAGAAAAAGTCTACATTGCTGGAAGCACAGAAATGTAGTCAGGTATGTCAATACATTTTGGAGTTAATAATTTATATTTTGTGGATAATAGAGTTCTAGTCTAGGTCTCCCTCCAGTTTGTTATGGTACTTCGCAGGTTAATAAACTTTTCCAGGTATTTGGTTTGCTCATATATAAGATGTAGCAATATTTTATTTATTACCTTTGATGAGATAAGACCAGTATGGGTTTTCAGAGTCAAGGCTAAGTCCCGATCAGGGTCTTGGTAGGGTTTAGATACTAGGCCAAGTGTGAGGAAGATACTGGAAGTTTATTCAACAGAGCAGATTTGAGGTATAATCAAAAACAGGAGAGAAAGCAAAATCTTTGTACAAATCTGACATCAAAGACCACTCATATTCAGGAGAGGGATTATGGGAGCAAAAAGTTTTATTTGTCCATTATACATCAATAAAGCTGTGGGGAAAAAGAAAAAGGCAACCGAGGAAAAAAAATAAAAAAGAAAAGCAAATGGAGTGGAGGTTTCCAGAAGCCTACTGATCCCTAAACTGGAAGTTGCTTATTGCTTCATTGGAGTTCTTCCTGTGAATATCTTGCTTAGCTATAGGTAAGAGAAAAACAAACTTTTGTACAAAAACACAAATGAGAGTTACATAATGCAAAGTAAATATGCCACTGTAGAAATTCTTTACTTTTTTATTTTTTTAAAAATATATTATTTATTTGACAGAGAGAGATCACAAGTAGGCAGAGAGGCAGGCAGAGAGGAGGAAGCAGGCTCCCCGCGGAATAGAGAGCCCGATGCGAGGCTCAATCCCAGAACCCCAAGATCATGACCTGAGCCGAAGGCAGAGGCTTTAACCCACTGAGCCACCCAGGCGCCCCTGTAGAAATTCTTTAAATAAACTCTCAGAATTGTGCTAAAGTAGTCTCTAATCTCTGACAGAACTAATTTTTTTAACTCTTTAAACCATTACCCAGGTACCTTTTCCTATTCAGTATTATCAAAATAGTTTTTTCATTTCACTCCAATTTTTTTTATCCTACTAACTACAAAATTCATACTACTTTCTCCTTGCTCACTGTTCTTGCCCATATGGCTTTTAGGTTTTCATATAAATAAATGAAAAATCAGCGATGTTAGAATGGAAAGGATAGAAATATTTCCTGTTGCTCAAATCTCACGATTCTAGAAGAGACCTCAGTTAATTCAAGTTGACTGTAAACTTCCAGAAAACAGTTCTGTGTGTTGTTGATCTTGCATCTACTCTTCATGGACTGCAGCACTGCACTTGAACATTAGACTGTTAACACTTAGAGATGTAAGGAATTGAAGTAATTTTTCTTTGACTCGTTTATTCAATAAACTAATAGGCTCTGAGCACTGACTACATGCTCTAGGCATTTGAAGATACAGTGGTGAAGTGATGCATTCTTTTGATACGCATTCTAGTGGGAAAAGGAATCATTAATAAATAAGTCCTTAACTCCAACATGGAGTTTCTGTGAGTTTGTGTTTTGTCACATAAGAGAAATAAGTTAAAATGTATAGCCTGTGCTGTATTTGGCAAGATGCTTTCATTCACCTCCATGTTTACTACAAAATGCATTGATTTCATTCAAAGTAAAGACATACTGCAACCTTTGTGGTCTCAAAATAGATGTGTGATGCTAAAGTTTTAGATTTCTGGGATAAGTCAACAACAACAACAAAATAATGCTCTTTCATTTTGCACTTTAAAATTATATGCTATTTATATTGATGAGTGGCTGTTATTCTGAGCTAATGTCAGTAAAAAGGACATGGTTATAGTTCAAGTTTTTTGAGACTTTATGTCCATTCAGCCTAATCAACAATAACCATTTCTGTTGATTTTGCTCAAATTTTGTCTTTGTGATTCTATTTTCTTTAATATTTAAAGGAAAAAATGGACAGTAATGTGAAAAAAACAACTTCATACTATATAGCTTTTGGTTGTAATGATATATCCAAATTAAGCCAAACTAGGAGAACCTCGGTGTCTCAGTCGGTTAAGCGTCTGCCTTTGGCTCAGGTTATGATCCTAGGGTTCTGGGATGGAGCCCTGCATCAGGAAGCCTGCTTCTTCCTCTCCCTCTGCGTCCCCTCCCCCTGCTTCTCCTCTGTCTCCTTCTAATAAAGTCTATAAGCAAGCAAATAAATAAGGTGAAAATAAAAATATTGAGAATGTAATAGTTCAGTTTGTATGCTATATATGCTAGATAAAATACATTGCAAAATTCGATTTATGAGCTTATAAACTAGTCTTAGGAAATAAGACAAGGAAATTAGAACAAATTATAGAGGTGAAAAACAATATAGTTACAGTAAGACAGAAGACAATTCATTATTTAATGATGATGTCATATGCTTATAAGAGTTCAGAGGAGTAAGAACCCTCATGACGCTCTTCAAGTTATAGAGTAGTGGGAGTTTCACTCCAGGCATATCTTTATGAAGATAGAATGTGTGAAGTTGATTGCTCAGGTCAACTGGACTGGAGCAGATGGTTAACATAAGAGACCAATGAGAATTTAGGTATGTGGGAGCCAATGTGTAGAATGCTAGAATGAGTAATTCTGAATTTGCCTTGCAAAGTGGAAATTATTGGTATTGTATGAGCTAGAGCATGTTATAATCAAATGAAGCTCAGACTTGCAGCACAAGAACAGAAAAGGAAATAGCAGAAGGGTCATTTGGGAGACGAATGCAGTAGTTAGGAAAAGTGATAATGTTCTAAACTGAGCAATGGAAAAGTAATGGATTGTGATAGACAAAGTTGTGAGTTATTGAGGAAAATTAATCAATTTATCCCCTGAATCCTTGATTGCCTGAATGGGTACATGATGAGGAAGCTCAGAGAGTAAAATAGGGCTCCAAAAGAGGGATTGGGAGACCTGGAGGAGGGAAATAATTTTGCAGCAAAAATGGAGTTAATCATAAATGCAAAAATGGTTATGTAGCTACATTATAACATATTAAACTAATTCACAGACTATATGTAACATGCACAGCGCTGGTATTTTACATATTATAGTTATAACCATATTTATGCCATGACAACATGCCTATACACAAAAGACCCAACTTCAAAAATAAAGTCAAATGATAGAGTCTATTTAAAAATGAGATTCTTTAAAAAAAGTAGAGGTTTGTATTGTCATAGATGCAGCCTAAAGTTTCCTAGGTCTTCCTGACCTATGGATGTAGAGATGACCTTATTTATAATTCCTGACGTTCCCTTGTGTAGTTGCAATTTCCTGCTAATGTGGGTCCTCCAGCCTCATGCAAAGTGCTTTCCCTAATCAAATATTTTCTTAGATCCCTTGGGTGAAGCATCACAAGTATATCACTGCTCATCATTTTCACTACTTCACTGGGTGCTGCTGCTACTACTTTGAACTGTTTCAACCACCAGGCACATCTTTTTTCAGTTTGCAGCCACCCACTGCCCTGAGCCTCCTGGTGATTCTGTGGCACCATGCTTTGTTTGGTCAAAAATGCTTCTCTGAAGGCGCTTGAGTGGCTTAGTTGGTTAAGAATCCAAACTCTTGATTTCATCTCAAGTCAGATTTTGGCTCAGGTCATGATTTCAGGGTCAAGAGATCGAGCCCTGGGGGCACCTGGGTGGCTCGGTGGGTTAAGCCGCTGCCTTCAGCTCAGGTCATGATCTCAGGGTCCTGGGATCGAGTCCCGCATCGGGCTCTCTGTTCAGCAGGGAGCCTGTTTCCCTCTCTCTCTCTGCTACTTGTGATCTCTCTCTGTCAAATAAATAAATAAAATCTTTAAAAAAAAAAAAAAAAAAGAGAGATTGAGACCTGCATCCTGCTCCATGTTGAGGACGGAGCCTGCTTAAGATTCTTCTCCCTCCTCCCCGCCAACCCCCATACTGTATCTTGCCCTCAAAAAAGGGGGAAAAAAAACCTCTCTTTTCTTGGTATTAGCCCAATAGTGGGGCTCTGAAATACTTAGAAGTGAAGTATCCCTTTCATCAGGTTTTACTTATAGGTCCTTTCCCCATTTTTGTGTGAGGAAACGAGTTCAGAGAAATTGAGTAATGTGGCAGATGCTATATGAAAAATAAGTGGCAGAGCTGGGATTCAAACTCAGATCTGACTGCAAACCCTGTACTCCTAGCCACAGAATTTTTAATAATTATGGATGTCATGTAGTATCATAAGACAGCACAGAAATGCGCTCTGGGGATCAGATCCAGGGGCTTATTAAATCAACAAGACAGAAACAGAAATCCCTAAACTGAAGCCAATCTTTGTCACTAATTTGGTGAAGTTTTCTTCAAAATAGGCAATGACATGTAGATACATCTCTGTAGCAGCGACTTAATATATCAGATATATTAAGTAACTGATATGCTTAAGAAAAAGTTCCCTGAAAATGTGAGCAGGTTGAAACTGGTTCAAACAAATCAGATGTGTGTTTGACATTAATATTGAAAACTCATTAGAAATATAATTAGTTCACAGATTAGAGCATGAGACTGCAGGCAACTGAAGGAAAGATTAAAAGGACTACAATCCGAGCCGAAGGCAGAGGCCTAACCCACCGAGCCACCCAGGCGCAGGGTCCTGGGATCGAGCCCCGCATCGGGCTCTCTACTCCGCAGGGAGCCTGCTTCCTCCTCTCTCCCTGCCTGCCTCTCTGCCTACTTGTGATTTCTCTCTGTCAAATAAATAAAATTAAAAAAAAAAGAGTATTTAAAAAGGACTACAATCCTCTATAGCTATTTAAATGAAAGTAGCATTATTTTGATTTTTGTTTTGATAAATTTTTTTAATATATTCATAAATATTCATAATACTAGTCTTCATAGGAAACCTGAGGTAAATAAGTAATATATTTTAATTTCCAAATTATTACTGCATAGACTTATAGGAAAGAAAAGGAATATCTTAAATAATAAAAATTATTAAATTCTAGATTAAGGGAATAAGAAAAAGAAAAACTACACAACCTGTACTTTTCTATCTCTTTTTCTGAGAACCACATAAGGGTTCTTCTTAACCATGAGGACCTAAAAGTAAAGGGAAACATTTGAAGAAAGCTAAAATAGAATTAATGGCCTCTTGAAGTCCTTCCCACCCTGAATACTATTTTGCATGTTTCCCCTGACAGCCTAAGAGGAAATCATAATTTGTCTCAACATATAGTTTCTCCTTCTATTCTTGATTATTTTCCTCTCTTTTTATTAAAATTCTTAGTCTCCCATCCTCTGGTATCTTTACCCTCTTCCTTTCTTCTGCTTTGTAATGTGAATAGTAGCCTATATCTTAAGAAGATGAAAACACTTGTCCTGACCTTGGCCAACCCTTTCTATATGTTACTTGATTTCTCTCTGGCTATTTATGACTCACTTTTCAAAGGTGAGCCTGACTTTGCTTTTAAATTCTCTTTAGTTACTCAACCCAGTTTCGTGGGGCTTTCACTAAATTGTCTAAGGTCACTTAGTCAAACATATTTGACTTTTTTCTGTACTTATCTTTCTCAATCTCTCAGCTGCTTTTGAACCCATTAGCAAGTCCCTTCTTGAAATTCTCTCCACTTTGGGCTTTTGTGATTCCATGGTCCTCTTTTCTTTCATGGCCAGAATGACTTCTATTTCTCAGTATTGTTGACTAGTAACTGTTTGTCCCTACTACCTTCAACAAATGGTGGTTTTCCAGGGCTCACATGTTTACTCTTTACTCTGTTTCAGAACAAGTACAGTAGGTACTACACATCTGTCAGCTAACTATAGTTTACCCACTAAACTGTGCATCCCTTCAGCATTTACCAACTTAAATTACAATCATGTTTAATACAAATGACTATGGTACCCTCTCTGTACCAATCTGTACATTGACAGATTTACAGGGTGAGATTTCTCTACAAATGTCAGGGAGCTTAATCAATGTTTGTGGATTGTATTTCCACTTTAAAATAATTCAGTTATTGAAAAGTATGTATTTTCCAAACATATTCCAAATTTAGAATTTTATAAATGGGAAATTTATCATTCTAATTATTTTTATTCTAAAAATTTTCTGGGATGTATCTGTTGGAGACCTAACCTGAACTTGAATGGCACCCTAAAACTTACAGTTCCAGGATTATCTTTGAAATTAATTTTTAAAAAATAGCCTCCCTAGTACATTTACAGCATAGACATAATAGAAGAGTATATAGTGGCAGTAAAGATTTGTTCTAATAAGATCAGTACAATCTCCTATTCCCCAACTAGCGAAAGTCAAATGTCTTAAGGAAAGGGCACAGTAGAAACCAGCTGTGAACCTCAACAGAAAAAAACAATTTTTTCAAATGTCGTGTGCCTTTCTAAAAAATCCAAAATATGTATAACTTAGAGTAAGAAAAGTACATAATTTTGATGCTGAGACTATATGGGCTGAGGTTATAGGGACAAATTTTAATGCAACATAAAGCATTACATTATAATAATCAAAGTCTCCACCATGGGAAATGAGAGTTGGAATGGAAGTGAATCTTCTGTAACTCAAGCAGAATTCAGATGACTCTGTCTTAGAAATGTGGTAGTAAAGAGCCCTCCATTATTTAAAGAGGAGGTATGGAATAGACTCTTAAAAGATTGCTTCTAGCTGTTATAATCTATTACTATGGCCCAAGTCATCTAACTTTATCTATTAAATAAGAGGTCTGGGAATATGTGAAGGAGTGAACCAAGGAGCCTGTCAGAGAAGGCCACCTAATTCAGTCTGGAACAGGGGCAAGGAAGCCACACACCTGGAGACTCCAGACTGGGACTGGGACCGCACTCCAATGGCAGCTGCCAGTCTTTGCCCAATAAAAGACTCTGGAAGTGCAAAAAAAAAAAAAAAAAAAAAAAAAAGATTTTAGAATCTCTAATACAGGAAAGCAATCATTAGTTATTTCTTTTTGCTTTTTTTAAACTTCTGGAAAGGAGAACAATTAGGCAGAAGGAAGATAATGAGGTAAAAATACAAGTCAGATAAAGGGGAAATCAGTAAACTCTTGAAAGCATCAAGAAGTTATTTATTCCTTCACAGAAAAAAAGAAAGTGGTTATTGCAAAAATGGACCAATATTTTAGATATCAGGGATACTCACTGGCATACTGTAAATGATAAATATTTGCCTATAAATGACAGAAATAATAAAAGGAGGAGGGAGCACAATTGAAAATTTGTAATATGGTTTACAATCAGCATAGGAGGATAAAACAAACTCTACAATAGGTTGTCAATGAATAACTTGTAAGTAGACCTTTCTTCTAGTCTTGTTCTAAATTGCATGTTTTCTTGAGAAATATTAAACAGAATTAGTAACAATGTTTAATTTATGCTATTATTTAAATTAAACAAGTAATTTAATTACAGAAATCCCTGCTGTATGCTGTAAGCAACAAATTGATGAAAAATGTTTGGTTAATCAAATTTTTGCACTCAGATCAATGAACTTTCAAAAGGCATTTTGAACCTCTGCACTAGGCCCTAGGGGGAAATCAGAGATAAAGAAAGAATAGCTCAGGGTGTCTGGGTGACTCAGTGGGTTAAAGCCTCTGCCTTCAGCTCAGGTCATGATCTCAGGGTCCTGGGATTGAGCCCCACATCGGGCTCTCTGCTCAGTGGGGAGTCTGCTTCCCCCTCTCTCTCTGCCTGTCTCTCTGCTTACTTGTGATCTCTGTCTGTCAAAAAAAAAAAAATCATCATCATCATCTCTATTACCTTTTATTTTCATAATGTTAGAGTGATCTTTAGAGTGCTATTATCTCTTTGGTGAAAAAAATTTATTTCCAGGTTAAATATATCAGAGAAGAATATAAGATTCTTTAACTATTTAAAGTAAAGAAAGAAAGAACAAAGAAGAAAAAAAGTTTATGTGAATCAAATCTATAGACATAAAGAGATAATAGGTTGTATGAGCCTATTGTGTATGGCAGCTGATAAAATATTTTGTGATATTAAGAGAACCATGATATACCCTCATTTGGAATATAGTGCTCAATTCTGAAAATCAGCTTTAAGAGGGCCATCTGCTGACAAGAGTAATGAAAATGTGAGCTAAAGCTCTTGAAAGGCAGATTTTAGCTCAGAACAGAAAACTATTTTCTAATGGTTAGATTTTGTAAGCGATTCTATAAAAATTTCTCAATTCACTCCCTTTTGCTAAAACTGTTCAAGTTGATATTAAAAGACAGTCTGTTAGGATTCACAGAAAGGTTTTTTACTTTGAGCAGGAATTTTTTCCCAGCTTTATTGAAATATAACTTACATATGACATTGTGTAAGTTTAAGATATATAATATGATTTGAAACATGTACATCCTGCAAAATGATTACAATAAAGTAATCCATCACTTTACATAATTACTGTGTGTGTGTGTGTGTGTGTGTGTGTGTGTGAGAGAGAGAGAGAGAGAGAGAGAGAAGAACATTTAATATCTGCTATCCTAGAAATTTTGAAGTATATAATACAGTATTGTGAACTATAGTTACTGTGCTGGACATTACACCCCCAGCACTCTTTACTGTTATAACTGGAAGTTTGTACCCTTTGGCCAACCTCTCCCCATCTCCTTCACCCCCAGTGCCTGACTACCACCATTCTACTGTTACTATATTTAGCTTTAGATTCTATATGCATTTTTTAGATTCTATATGTGTGATCATACAGTATTTGCTTTTCTCCTTCTGACTAATTTATTTTTATTTTAAATTTGAGTCAACATACAGTGCAATATTGGTTTCTGGAGTATAATCCAGTGGTCCATTGCTTACATACAACACCCAGCGTTCATCACAAGTTCCTCTTTAATACTCATCACCCATCTAGCCCATCCCCCATCCACCTGCTTCCATCAACCCTGTTTGTTCTCTATCGCTAAGAGTGTCTTAAGGTTTGTTTCCCTCTCTCTTTTTTTTCTTTTCCCCATCCCCATATATTCATCTGTTTTCTTTCTTAAATTCCACATTTGAGTGAGATCATATATTTGCCTTTCGCTGTCTGACTTATCTCATTTAGCATAATACACTCTAACTCCATCCATGTCATTGCAGATGGTAAGATTTCATTCTTTTTGATGGCTAATATTCCATTGCATAGATACACCACATCTTCTTTATTCATTCATCTGTCAATGGACATTTGTCTTGCTGTTGTTGATGATGTTGCTATAAACATTAGGGTGCATGTATTCCTTCAAATCCATATTTCTGTATCCTTTGGGTAAATATCTAGTAGTGCCATTGTTGGATCATAGGGAGTTCTATTTTTTGGGGGGGGGGGAGTTCTATTTTTAACTTTCTGAGGAACATCCATACTGTTAGCCAGAGTGGTTGACCAGTTTGCATTCCCACCAACAGTGCAAGAGGGTTCCCCTTTCCCCACATCTACACCAACACCTCTTGTTTCTTGTGTTATGAATTTTAGCTATTCTGACAGGTGTAAGGTGGTATCTCATCATGGTTTTGATTTGTATTTCCCTGATGATGAGTGACATTGAGCATCTTTTCATGTGTGTTAGCCATCTGGATGTCTCTTTTGAAAAATGTCTATTCATGTCTTCTGCCCATTTATTACCTGGATTATTTGGGTTTTGGGTGTTGAGTTTGATAAGTTCTTTAGAGTTTAGATGCTAACCCTTCATCTGATATGTCATTTGCAAATATCTTCTCCAATGCCATAGGCTGTCTTTTAGTTTTGCTGATTGTTTCCTTCAGCGTACAGGGTTTGTTTTTTTTTTTAATCTTGATGAAGTCCCAATTTTTGCTTTTGTTTCGTTGTCTCCTGCAATGTATCTGGTAAGAAGTTGCTATGGACAAGGTCAAAGAGAATTCTGCCTGTGTTCTGCTCTAGGATTTTGATGGTTTCCAGTCTCTCATTTAGGTCTTTCATCCATTTTGAATTTATTTTTGTGCATGATGTAAGAAAGTGGTCCAGTTTCATCCTTCTGCATGTGGCTGTCCAGCTTTTCCAACACCATTTATTGAAGAGACTCTTTTCCATTAGATATTATTTCCTGTATTGTCAAAGATTACTTGACCATATAGCTGTGGGTCCAGTTCTGGGTTGTCTATTTTGTTGCATTGATCTATGAGCCTGTTTTTGTGCTAATACCATACTGTCTTGATGACTACAGCTTTGTAATATAGCTTGTAATCTGGAATTGTGATGCCTCCAGTTTTGTTTTTCTTTTCCAGAATTGAAATGGCTATTCAGGGTCTTTTATGGTCCTGTACAAATTTTAGGGATTATTCTAGTTCTGTGAAAAATGCTGGTGGTATTTTGATAGGGATTGCATTAAATGTATAGATTGCTTTGGGTAGTACAGACATTTCAACAATGTTTGTTCTTCCAATCCATGAGCATGGAAAGCTTTTTCCCTTCTTTTTGTCCTCTTCATTTTTTCCCCTAAGTGTTCTACAATTTCCACAGTACATAATTTTTACCTCTTTAGTTAAGTTTATTCCTAGGTATCTTATTGTTTTTGGTGCAACTGCAAATGGGATTGATTCCTTGATTTCTTTTTCTGCTGCTTTGGTACTGGTGTATAGAAATACAACACCTTTCTGCACATTGATTTTA
Organism: Meles meles; assembly: GCF_922984935.1. Lineage (NCBI taxonomy): Eukaryota > Metazoa > Chordata > Mammalia > Carnivora > Mustelidae > Meles > Meles meles. Next base: position 77,942,708 of record NC_060074.1, read on the forward strand.
TATCCTGCAACTTCGCTGAATTCATGAATTAGTTCTTGCAGTATTTTGGTGGAGTCTTTTGGGTTTTCTACATAAGAGTATCACATCATCTGCAAATAGTGAAAGTTTGACTTCTTCCTTGCCGATTTGGATGTCTTTTATTTGTTTTTGTTGCCTGATTGCTGAGGATAAGACTTCCAGTACTATGTTAAATAGTAATGTTTAGATTGGACACCCTTGTCTTATTCCTGACCATAGGGGAAAGGCTCTCAGATCTTTACCATTAGTGATTATAGTAGTTGTGGATCTTTCATATATGGCCTCTATGATGTAGAAGTATGTTCCATCTATTTCTACTTTGTTGAGGGTTTTTATAAAAAACAATATACTATGCTTTTTTGGTTATCTATTGACAGGATCCATATGTCTTATACTTCTTTTATTAATGCGGGGTATCACACTGGGTTGACTTGTGTACTGAACCACCTCCACAGCCCAGGAATAAATCCCACTTGATCATGGTAAATAATTCTTTTAATGTACTGTTGAATTCAGTTTGCTAGTATTTTATTAAGAATTTTTGCATCCATGTTCATCTAGGATATTGGCTTTTTACTCTCCTTTTTAGTGGGGTCTTGGGCTGGTTTTGGATCAAGGTAATGCCGGCTTCCTAAATGAGTCTGGAAGTTTTCCTTCCATTTCAATTTTTTTTTTAGAAGAAGAGGTATTAACTCTTTTTAGAATGTCTAGTAGAGGGGCGCCTGGGTGGCTCAGTGGTTTAAAGCCTCTGCCTTCAGCTCAGGTCATGATTCCAGGGTCCTAGGATCGAGCCCCACATCGGGCTCTCTGCTCGGTGGGGAGCCTGCTTCCTCCTCTCTCTCTGCCTGTCTCTGCCTACTTGTGATCTCTGTCAAATAAATAAATAAAATCTTAAAAAAAAAAAATGTCTGGTAGAATTCCAATGGGAAACCATCTGACCCAGGACTTTTCTTGTTGGGTGATTTTTTTTTTTTAAAGATTTATTTACTTGAGAGAGAAAGTGAAAGAAATAGAGAAAGAGAGAGTGAGCATGAGCAGGGGGAGGAGCAGAGGGAGAGAGAGAATGATGTGGGAGCTTAACTCAGGGCTTGGTTTTAGAACTCTGGGATTATGATCTGAGCCAAAGGCAGACACTTAACCTAACTGAGCCACCCAAGCACCCCTGTTTGTTAGGAGATTTTTGATTACTGATTCGATTTCTTTGGTGTTTATGGGTCAGTTCAAATTTTCTATTTCTTCCCGTTTCAGTTTTGGCAGTTTGTAAGTTTTTAGGAATTTGTGCATTTCTTCCACGTTGCCCATCTGTTGGCATATAATTCTTTATAGCATTCTCAGAATTGTTTATATTCCTGTGGACTTTGTTGTCATCTTTCCTCCTTCATTAGTGACTTGATTTATTTGGGTACTTTCTCTTTTCTTTTTTTTTAATTAATTAATTAATTTATTTATTTATTTTCAGCATAACAGTATTCATTGTTTTTGCACAACACCCAGTGCTCCATGCAATACGTGCCCTCCCTATCACCCACCACCTGGTTCCCCCAACCTCCCACCCCCTCCCCTTCAAAACCCTCAGGTTGTTTTTCAGAGTCCATAGTCTCTTATGGTTCGCCTCCCCTTCCAATTTCCCTCAACTTCCTTCTCTTCTTCATCTCCCAATGTCCTCCATGTCATTTGTGATGCTCCACAAATAAGTGAAACCATATGATACTTGACTCTCTCTGCTTGACTTATTTCACTCAGCATAATCACTTCTAGTCCCGTCCATGTTGCAACAAAAGTTGGGTATTCATCCTTTCTTTTCTTTCTTTCTTTTTTTTTTTTTATAAACATATAATGTATTTTTATCCCCAGGGGTACAGGTCTGTGAATCACCAGGTTTACACACTTCAAAGCACTTACCATAGCTCATACCCTCCCCAATGTCCATAACCCCCTCCCCCTCTCCCAACCCCACCTCCCCCCAGCAACCCCCAGTTTGTTTTGTGAGATTAAGAGTCATTTATGGTTTGTCTCCCTCCCATCCCCATCTTGTTTCATTTATTCTTCTCCTATCCCCCATGTTGCATCCCCATATCCTCATATCAGGGAGATCATATGATAGTTGTCTTTCTCCGATTGACTTATTTCACTAAGCATGATACCCTCTAGTTCCATCCACGTCGTCGCAAATGGCAAGATTTCATTTCTTTTGATGGCTGCATAGTATTCCATTGTGTATATATACCACATCTTCTTTATCCATTCATCTGTTGATGGACATCTAGGTTCTAGTACTTTCTCTTTTCTTTTTGATAAGTCTGGCTAGGGATTTATCAGTTTTATTAATTCTTTTGAAGAACAAGCTCTTAGTTTCATTCATCCTCTCTACTGTCTTTTTGTTTTCTATATTATTTATTTTGGTCCTAATATTTATTATTTCCTTTCTTCTGCTGGATTTAGGCTTTGAGATTTTTTTCTTGCTTCTTGAGGTAGGCCAGTATTATAATATACTTACCTCATAGGACTATCTTGGCTATATCCCAAAGATTTTGGGCTGTCATATTTCATTTCCATTTGTTTCCATGTATTTTTTTATTTCTTAATTTCCTGGTTAATCTCTTCATTCTTTAGTAGGAAGTTCTTTAACCTCTATGTTAAAGGTCTTTCCAAATTTTTCTTGTGGTTGACTTCAAATTTCATAATGTTGTGGTCTGAAAATACAAATGGTATGATCTCAATCTTTTTGTACTTGTTGAGGGCTGATTTGTGACCCAGTATGTGATCCATTCTGGAGAATGTTCCATGTGCACTCAAAAAGAATGTGTACTCTGCTGCTTTAGGATGAAATGTTCTTAATATATCTATTAAGTCCATCTGGTCCAGTGTGTCATTCAAAGTCATTGTTTACTTGTTGATTTTCTATTTAGATGATCTGTCCATTGCTGTAAGTGGGGTGTTAAAGTACCCTACTATTATAGTATTATTATCAATGAGTTTTTAATGTTCATTACTAATTGTTTTACATATTTCAGTGTTTCCAAGATTGGGGCATAAATATGTATAACTGTTAGATCTTTTTGATGGACAGCCTCCTTAATTATGATATAATGCTTTTCTTCATCTCTTGTTGCACTCTTTGTCTTAAAGTCTAGCTTGTCTGATCTAAGTATGGCTACTCCGGCTTTCTTTTGATGTCCATTAGCATAATAGATGGCTCTCTACCCTCTCATTTTCAATCTGCAGGTGCCTCAGGTCTAAAATGAGTCTCTTGCAGGCAGCATATAGATGAGTCTTGTTTTTTTAATCCATTCTGATACCCTTTGTCCTTTGATTAGAACATTCCATCCATTTACATTCAGAGTGATCATTGAAAGTGATGAATTTAGTGCCATTGTGTTACCCATAGAATTGGTGTTTCTGATGATGTTCTCTGGTCCTATCTAGTCTTTGGTATTTTTCCCCCCTCCACTCAGAGTCCCCCTTAAAATTTCTTGCAGGGCTGGTTTCCTGGTCACAAACTTCTTTAGCTTTGGTTTGTCTGGGAAACTCTTTAATCTCTCCTTCTACTCTGAAATGACAGCTTTGCTGGATAAAGAATCCTTGACTGGGGACACCTGGGTGGCTCAGTGGGTTAAAGCCTCTGCCTTCAGCTCGGGTCATGATCCTGGGGTCCTGGGATCGAGCCCTGCATCACGTCGGGGTCTCTGCTCGGCGGGGAGCCTGCTTCCCCTTCTCTCTCTGCCTACCTCTCTGCCTACTTGTGATCTCTGTCTGTCAAATAAATAAATAAAATCTCAAAAAAAAAAAAAAAAAAGAATCCTTGACTGCATATTTTTCCCGTTCAGCAAGTTAAGTATTTCCTGCCATTTTCTTCTGGCCTGTTAAGTTTCTATGGACAGATCTGTTGCAAGCCTCACCTGTCTTCCTTTTTAGATTAAGGACTTTTTCCCTTGCAGCTTTCAGAATTCTTTCCCTGAATCTGTTTAGTTTGTCAATTTAGCTATGATAATTGCCTTGGTGATGGTCAGTTTTTGTTGAATTTATTAGGAGTTCTCTGTGCTTCTAGGATTTTGATGTCTGTGTTCTTCCCCAGATTAGGGAAGTTTCCAGCTATAATTTGTTCAAATAAACCTTCTGCCCTTTTTTCTCTCCTCATCTGGGATTCCTATGAAAAGAATGTTATATCTTAATAAGTCACTGAGTCCCCTAGGTCTACCTTTGTGATCCATTACTTTTCTTTCCCTCTTCTTTTCAGCTTCATAATATTCTATAATCTCATCTTCTATATCACTGACTCACTCCTCTACTTTGTCCATCCTCATTTTTATGGCCTTATGGCCTCCACTTGTGTTTGCATCTCAGTTATAGCATTTTTAATTTTGGCCTAGCTAGATTTTAGTTCTTTTGTCTCTGCAGTAAGGGACTCTCTAGTGTATTCTCTGCTTTTTCCAGTCCTTATAATCATTGTTTTAAATCCTAGTTCAGATATCTTACTTATATCTGTATTGATTAACCCCTGGCCATGAGTTCTACTACCCATTCTTTCTTTTGGGATGAATTTGTCCAGAAAAGAAGGAAGAGAAACAAAACAAAAAGCCAAACCCCCAAAAAACCAGATCTTGGGTGTGCTTTTGTCTGCTTGTTTAAAGAATCTAAATTCCAAAGTACTATATATATGTACATATGTATATGTGTGTGTATACACACACACACACACACACACGTTTTCACATTTTTTTAATCCCTTCATCCATCCACATATACTTAGGTTGCTTCCAGGTCATGACTATTATGAATAATGCTGCAAGGAACATGGGGGTGCAGACACCTCTTTGATATTGTTTCATTTCTTTTAGATATATACCCAAGCACTTGGATTGCTGGATCATATGGTGGTTCTATTTATAATCTGTTGAGGAACTACCACACCGTTTTCCATAGTGACTGTTCTCAACTTACAATCCCATCAACAGTACACAAGGGTTCCCTTTGCTTTACATCCTCACCAGCACTGCTTATGTCTTCTCTTTTTGATAACCACTTTAATAGCTGTGAGGTGAGAGCTCATTGTAGTTTTGATTTGTACTTCCTTAAAATTACATATGCAACTCCAAACACTGAGCCACCAGAGAAATCAAAGAAGGAATTAACTAGAAAAAGATGATGGCCAAATATTAGAAGAGTAAAAGAACACACAAATCAGCATTTTTAAAATTCAATATTCACAGAGTTATGTTTAGATGAGTGCAAAATGCATTTGGTCAACCACTTCACATTCAAATTTATGTGTGTGGAAGTAAATTTGATCCATCTGTTCCTGAATTATTTTCTCAAACCACCAACATTTTATTTTACAAGAACTGATTTCCAACAAGTCTTATGATATCCCTGACCTCCTGCCAAACTTATTCAAAAGTCTGAAATATGGCTATTGTACTGAATCCTCTCAAATATGCTGTTTTTTTTTTAATTAAGAGCAAAAAAACAGGCAACAAAGTATTTATCTGCTACATTGCCATTCATGAATGGCATGAACAAAAAGGAAAAAGATCAACACAATATCTATTTTTACCATATATATGTCCAGATACAGTATAATACAAATTACCTAGACAGAAAGCCTTGTGTAAGCTGTTTACACATATGCGAGGAGTTTAAAAGGGGAATGGATGACCCAGGACAAATTCATGTCCCCTCTGAAGAATGACTTAAATCATATACATTACCAGTGAAGTTTCTCCACCTACCCCATGGCTGCTCCTTTGTGTTATAGGCTTATCTTTCCCAGTCTACCTCTTCACTTTGTTATTAGGGTTGTCACAGGGACCTACCACTTCTCCAGTTCTCTACCCAATGGGCACTGTCATTCTTTCCCATGGCATCAATGACCACCTAGATGCTCATGACTCCCAGACCTGTATCTTTGCTCTGCTTTCACTTTTAAGAGTGACAATTTCTGAACTCTTCCTACTTGGATCATCAATAAGTACCTCAAAACCAGCAATTCCATGAGTACTCAAATTATGAGCCAGAAATTGTTACAATATTTGGCTTCCTTATCTTCTTTAGTCATTCCCCTCTCTCACCCAGTCACAAAGTCCAGTCTATTCTTTCTCTTAAACATCTCTCTAACCTCGTTCAAATCATTGTATTCTACCACAGCAATTACTGGAATACCTTCCCAGCTGAACTAGCTATATATCCAAATGGACTCCTACAATCTCCACACAACTGTCAGAATGATCTTTCTACAAGGGAAATCTAATCATGCCTTTTCCTGCTTTAAACCCATCAGTGGTTTCTCATCACTTTAGAATAAAGTCCAAACTTCTTAATATAATTACAAAACCCCAAATTATCCAACTCCTTCCTATCGAAAAATCCAAATTATCCAATGTCATCACCCTTTTCTCTCTGAACCTAACACTGGTGTTCTATAGTTCAATATTTGAGTTTTGTTCAATTTCTAAAAAAATTGTCATGCTCTCTCACACCTCAGGCATTTCCACAAATTGTTTCTTCTGATTAAAATCTCTCCTCTCTAGTCCCACTCCACCCAGCTTCCTTGTCCCACCAACTTTCTCTACCCCACCTACCTTTGCTGGACATGTCAGCTTGGATGTCTTCTCCTCCAAGAAGTCTTTCTGGCTCCCTCAAAGCTAAGTTTGATACCCCTGAAATATGCTTCTACCATACTTTGTGCATCCTCTATGACAGCCTTTATTTATAACATTGTATTGTGGTTGTTTCTTTGCCTGTCTCTTCCAATAGAGTTTAAATTCTGTAGAAGGGTTGGAGTCCCATTTCCCAGCACGATGCCCTTCACCTATTATACATGCAATAAACAATTGTTAATATTGGTTGCATTTTAGATCCCTGATGACAACCTTGCTAAAAAACACAATCTGTCATATAGCTGATAAACTACACTTAAGTATGGGTTTTGATTTAATTTTCCTTTCACATCACCATTCATAGGAAAAAAATGTTTAAAGACATAAAAATAAATATAAAGCTATTTTTCCTCCTGATACACACACACACACACACACACACACAATTTTTTTCTGTTGTCCTATCTGAACTTGGTGCTAAATATATTGAAGTATATCTAATTACAGTACTTTTTCCTCTAATAGTTCTTCCATGTGCCTACTATAAATAGCCATTGCTTTTTATACCAAGAAATCCTCAAGTAAATTATGTATGAGAGAAAAAAAATGAGAAATGGTGTGAAGGTTAAGATTTCCAGGACAGTAAAACACCAAGAGTTGAATACACAGATATTTAATTCTGTCGATCTTTAAAACTGAATGATTAAAGTATCTTTTCTTAAAAAATATTACTCAGAATTTGAGGTAAATGTTTACAGATGGTCTACTGACAAAAGCTAACTTCTATGTTTTCCAAGACTTTTAAGACTTTTTCTACAAAAAGTTATGTAAAGTAGAGTAGAATTCTAAAGATAGTTCCACTGGCCTTTCTTTCCATTACTAACAGAAACAAATCATCATTAGTGATAGGATGCTCTCATTTGATTAAGCTATGAAAATATTATCATATTGTTATAGGTACCCACATGTACTTAATGTGTACAATAACACTTTGTAACTTTTAGGAATATATCTTCCATTTACAACTAAAAAAGGGACATTTGCCTTTTGTTATAGAACATTCTCATTAAAAGGAGATTGCTGTTTTACTTTATGTCATTTTACAATGGTCTACTCATAGTAGAATTACTCAGATAAAATTATTTTGAAATTCACAGTGGTATGTCTATATAGTTGAAACACAAAATAGTTTGGAAAAACATTAAAGTATGTTTCAATAGAAGTTATCAAACAGCATGATTAAAAACTAAGCAGAATTAATGAGGTATTATCAATTTTGGCAGTTAGTATAAAAAAAGAGGAAATATTCTATGAAGTGAAAAGACTACTAAATATACTAAATATTCCAAATACTGCTAAGCAGCTAATTCTTTTCCAACTCCAGTGCTACTCAGACCCATCTTTAAAGTTCTTAAGTTGCCTCAAAATTTTCTATCATTACTGTTCAGAGTGAATGGCCTCTGAATAATGTTTTCATGTTCACCTCAATCATTTCTCCTCATCTTACTTTTAAGGCATCTTGTTATGGAATTCATCTGGGGTATCTGCTAAGAATATCTCTGTAATATTCTATGTGACAAAATAATGAAATTTTAGTGTTTGAAATTGGTTAAAAGCTGAATTATTCAAATCCTAACTATTTTTTTTTAAAGATTTTATTTATTTATTTGACAGACAGAGATCACAAGTAGGCAGAGGCAGGCAGAGAGAGAGAGGAAGAGAAGCAGGCTCCCCATCAAGCAGAGAGCTCGATGCGCGGGCTCGATCCCAGGAATCTGGGATCATGACCTGAGCCGAAGGCAGCGGCTTTAACCCACTGAGCCATCCAGGCGCCCCAAATCCTAACTATTTTTACGTTTATTAGGCCAAAATAATACAGAGCACATTGTTGGGAAGATAGTAAGTGTTTATTAAATAATGACTTGACTGATTGTCCACATTGCCTGAAACATCTGTAATTAATTTTAAATAAATCTTTAAAACTGATGCAAAATAAAATATATAATTTATAATCCGTTCTTTAGGTAGTTCTATGAAAAGGAGATAGAATCTTTATAAATTGGAATTACTAAAACAAGTGTGGATGATTAAACTGATGTCATTCTCCACCCCCTCCTGAAAAAAAAAATTAAGAAACATGCAATAAAGGAATCAATTTCTTTTCCTGGAGCAAATGCATGAAATCTAACCTCCAAATAGGCAGAAAAGTTTTACCAATGATTGAAAATCACAACTGATAAGATGATGCAACAGTTCTTTGGACCTCATATAAGCTGGTTCTGTGGTAGGATAAAATGTTTTATAAGAGAAACTAAGTTTATAAAAATCAAGAATAGTAATGAAAAGCAGACTTCTGAGGTTTTAAATGATCTGATTTTTCTGTTCTTTTGCTGTGTTTGGAAATGACAGCAGAAATGATGAAATATAAACATAACAGTAGTTTGGAAGATTTCTAACCCCTCTCAGAAGACAATTACTGGTTTAGAGTTCTTAATAAACCAACATGATCCATTTTGTGTTTTCCTTTCATCTCCTTCACTATTTCCACATAGACTACTTTGTACCTGATTCTCACCTAAAATGAACAATTTTGTAGGGGACTCTGAGACATAAAAACCTATATGGTAATGAGGTTGTGTCTCTACTTCTATCAATTAAAAGTGGAAAGCTAGAAATAATATTGAAAGAACAATACAGCTGTGTGAATCTTGGCACAACAGGATGAAACTATTTCTACTGTTTGCTTCTTTTCCCCATGTCCCTTTCCAGTGCATATAAATTCATTGCTCTTGTGGTTTTAATTTGGGCACCAGTTTTGACTAAATCTAAGAGCTCAAAGAAAAACACAGCTGAAACCACTGCCTAGTGGCTTAACTCACAGCCCCAAATGATAGGCCTCCAACAGAGCCCAGCAGGCTTTCAGCAAAAAGGCTGCTGACTAGAGCTCATTTTGAAAAGTAGAGAGTTTGATAAAAAGTCAGGGAAAGAGGCTTCACTATAGCTGTCTTAGGAGATTTTGCACTGTTCTACTAAAAAGAAAGTGAGTGTCCTTGTCCTCTCCTCTATGCAAGAAATACATGATAGATTTCTCTGGCACTTTAGACGGACTGATTCTATGCTAGAATGCTAAAACCACAAGGTAATGACACATACAAAATGAAGACCTGAGCTGTGCATGGCAATTTTTTTCACTCGCAAATGATTTATCTTATTCAGTCCTGAAGACTCATGGGTCAGTGACTGTTTTTGAACTAGTGGACCTAAAGCCATCCATAGAATTTCTGTCTTTAACTCTGTCCTTCTCTGTAAGGCACAGCCACAAATGATCTCCTCAACAGTTGTGATCTAAGGGTCTTTGGAAATAAAGATGTTCTATCTTCAAATATGTTAGATACCAAAATAGAGAATCTGCTAAAAGGTGATCATTTAGATTTCACTGCTGTTTTCAGAGATTTGATGGTAAATTCCTTCTGAGACTGTCAAAGATAGCACCAATGTCCATGTGATTAAATCTCTAGGGCACTTCAAAAAGAAGGCTATAAATTGCTTTCCTCCATTGCTACTCCTCTACAGAACAGAATTAATTTTTTTTCCCCACAAATTAGTGCTAGGAAAAATTTAAAAGAAAAGCTGATTGCAAATATGCTAAAGATTTAGGACAGTATCCCAGTTTTCTGCCAAAGCAGGTAACACCACTTATTAGACAAGGATTGTAACATGTAACTGTTAAGATATGCTGAGCAAGTCTTCAATTTTATTGCTCTACTCCCACACAATCACCAAAATCTCTGGCTTCTCTGTTCCCCTGCAGTGGCCCTCTGCCAGTGGCCAAATAGGACTTGTCAGCCTCTCACTCTGAAATGTCTCTGATCTCTGTAGGTTGCTCTGCAGGTCTTGATGCATTCTGTACTTTATCTTGCTTTTCTAGTTCTAATAAGTGGTATCACTGACATGCTGTGAACTGGTACATACTACCCCAAGCAAAACCTCAAAATTTAATACTAAAGCAAGTACTTTTGTTGTTGTTGTCCTGTTTATTTTCCTAGCTCTGTGACTATCCCATATAATTTATATTGTCTCTTAGTAAACATCCTCTAACAGCCCAGACTCTCAATGGTTGTGTCCCTGGTCTTAATGCTTAGTTTCATAAAAGTTGGTTTTTACCACCTACTTATATGACCCTGCCAGCTTGTACTGTAATCTGAAATCCCAATTCTGGTCTTTAGGGCTGAATTGCCTCTCAGAACTCTATCTGCTGACATTGTTCAAGTTAGTCTTTCAGATACAAAAATGCTACCTCTACTACCCACTTCACACTCTGTAACCTTCTGCATGTCCACATGTTAACTCATAATAGCACATCTAGACCACCCGTACAGATGCCGCCCTCACTGCTTCTCTGATCAGTGTCAGACTCTGGTAATAGGTCATGCATTGATCACACAGCCTTGCTTAATTATCTTATTCAAGGCCCTTGACAAAATAAATACAAATTTTGCCTCATTGAATCATACCTGTTCACTTGTCCATAAATCAGTACTTGTATTTTTATAATAAAGTGAAACATAAAACAATTGCAAAGCTCAGAGGTAATTTCAAAGAAAAATATTTTAATGTAGAAGGTTTTTTTCCACATCATTTATCAATTTGGGTATGCTTTGCATACATTTCTTAGACTGTGAGTCCCAGAAGACATCTGACTGCAGTTTCAACCAGACTGTATTATAGCAGTCAAATATTTTCCCTTGACTAACTTTAAAAAGGAGAGAATCAAAAACATTCTCTCTGAATGTTCAGAGAAGCTTCCCATAGAGAAGGAAGTACATTCTGATTTTAAACAAAACAACTACAGCTAAGCCTTTCATAGTCCAGCAACACACATGGGTTGGATGTGAAAATAAGCTATCTTTATCTGAACACTTATCTGAATTTTACTGAGGAACTTGATGAGAAAAGATGCAGCATTCACTTCAATACTAGCTCAACAGGATAGAAAAAGAAATGGGAGAAAAACATGTGCATGAACGAGACTTACTCTGCAATTTTCTGTGCTCTATTTGTTATTAGTGTTCCTGAAAAATGGTGAAGAATAATTTAGATGTTGGCTAGTGTGTAAAGTCTATGCAATTGTAGCCTTTACCCTCTTGTTAGTAGATTAGTAGAAGAGGTAAAAAATCAACTTTTTGTAATATTTACTATGGCAGCGGGAATATTGTGGTTTAACGAGGGAATTTTTCAGTACGGAACTATCCAGGGAAAAGTGCTAAAGTTCATAAGAGCTGGTCCTGGTTTTTCTTGGTAACTAAATATCATTACCACATGAGTTGCAGTATTTCCATTGATGAACACTTTTAAAAATTAAAAAAAAAATTAGTTAAGACATTATTACTTTGTCTTCATGGCTTGTAAACTTATATGACCTCTGTTTTTCAGTTCAAACTTTGCTGTGAAGGCATATGAAATTTTTACAGATACATTAGATGAGTCTCACTTCCTCAGAAAACATATAGAAAAAAAATTTTTTTTAAAGATTTATTTATTTATTTATTTGACAGAGAGAGATCACAAGTAGGCAGAGAGGCAGGCAGAGAGAGTGAGAGGGAAGCAGGCTCCCTGCTGAGCAGAGAGCCTGATGCCGGGCTCTATCCCAGGACTCCGAGATCATGACCCGAGCCGAAGGCAGAGGCTTAAACCACTGAGCCACCCAGGTGCCCCTAGAAAAATTTTTTAATAAAAAGTTTGACTAGCATATTGGAGTGAATGTTGACAAAAAAAATGACCTCTTCATATCTGTTCCCACTCTTCAAATATATTCAAGCCATCTGTTTTTGGATATAAGATGCATATGAAATAATTCAGGTTTAGTGAAGACGGATGGTTAATATTTAAAGATTTTTTTTATTTATTCATTTGACAGACAGAGATCACAAGTAGGCAGAGAGGCCGGCAGAGAGAGAGGAAGAGAAGCAGGTTCCCCACCGAGCAGAGAGCCCGACTCGGGGCTCCATCCCAAGACCCCGAGACCATGACCCAAGCCGAAGGCAGAGGCCTTAACCCACTGAGCCACCCAGGTGCCCCCTGATGGTTAATATTTTTTAAACCTTAAAAACTGTGATAATACAATGATTCATACTCTATTATATTTTTAAAAAATTATAAAGCATCAGTTATAGATTGATGATTTTAATGATAAATTTGGTAGAAAAAGTATTAAGTGACACTAACACAAATTTTAGCAAAATATATAAAAACTTTACTTCGTCTTCTTTTTATTTATTTATTTATTTTTGGTTCAGGGTAATCCAGTAAAATAGTATGATCTCTCTTTCAGGATTTATTTTAAGGGATGGTTTTGAATAAATTATAGTTTAATTATAATATAACATGTTTATTATATTATAATAAATAATTAATATAATTAATTAATTTATACAGGTGTCAATGACCTCTGCTCCTACAATCACTGCCTTTAGAAGGATCTGTCTACAAAAGCACTGACTTAGATTGCTTAATATGGGACAGAGGCAATATTTTTTTCAGTTATTAATAAAAGTTATGGAAAGTGCTATAAGTTAATGGATAGAACACTTAATTACACATATCACAAAACACCTAATTGATAGGAAATTAAGAATCTTGAATCGATATTTACCCAGGTTTTTGTTAATGAAACATAAGCATTCAACTGATCATAGAAATAAACCTATACAGTATAAAACTTGGTGGTGTCATGGTGTGATGACCAACTAGAATATGGGGGTTATACACAAAATTTTTCTGGATTTTAAAATTCTTTTCACTTGACTTTAAAGCCATTCTCCTAAGTAGAGAAATATGTACTAGTTAGATCATCAAGTGACAATCTTCAGTATCCCTACAAGGAGACGATCCAATAGAAACTTCAATGTGGATGGCAAAGAGACATTTAAAAGATGCCATGCCAATGTTCATTCCTGAACCTTCCTTTGGTAAAGACAGTAGGGATGAGAGAATCTGTTTTTTCTTAATCTATTATTCCAACAAAGTCACAGGCAACTAACAGCTTAAAGCACAGTTTTTATGGCAACTGCTACAAAGAAGAAAAGCTATGGAAACTGAATTTATCACATTGCAGTTAAACGATGGAGGGTACACACTGGATCAAGTGGGTGCCACTGACCACAAAAGTAATTCAAAACTGATATTTATAATAAAATTCTGCATATGCTTTAGCTGGCCAGAGCTCTGGTTCCATGCCAAACTGGTGAGATAAAATAAAAATCAGTGAAAAAAAACCTATAGTCTTAGCCACAAAAAGAAAAGGATATTGGGAAATCTCAATTTCCTTCCTTCTGTTTGAGCAGGCATATTTGGCTCTAACTCTGTTAATAGTTATGTTTAGACAATGTCAAAGGAATGCCTTGATAAATAAAATAATCTAGCTAGGGGTACGTGTGTAAGAGTGAGACTTGTCATCACACACAACAGGATTGAATTTCACAAAACCACCATTATTGTGTGTGAATTCTATTGAACTGGACAATGACTGGCCCCACTACTTTGACACTATGACACTCCCATATGAATAAAACAAATGTGAGATCATTGCAACAACACAGCGGAATGTTGCTTCACTGCTTCAACCTGCAATTTTGTAAAGTGGTGAATATGAAATTATCTACCACATTTTAGGATTAGTTATTTCTGCTTTTGTATTTTGGTGTGAAATAACTGAAATCACAAAATATGCAGTTTTTCTTATGTGCTAATATTTTCATTAAAATCAAATGATCATATATTACAAACACATATGATTCTAATTTGTTGTCAGGTGACTAAAATAGACTAAATTTTTGTCAGCTAATTAGAACAAGCCTCAAATGAGTAAAGTGGAAAAAAACCATATGTTTGAATTCTAAACAAAATGTAATGTATGTTTCTTTTTTTGAAACTCCCCCAAAATTCAGAGTAGAGAAGAAATATAAGCTATTTTGGAGTCATGCAAAACAGGCTTATAATGTAAAACAAAATTCTGTGTTTTTTTAAAAAGGACTTTTATCTGGCTAACCTAACCTGTTCAAGACAAATATTAATAAGAAAAATGAACCAAGAAAAATAAAACCTTTTTCACTGAATTATGCAACGAGTGAAGTCTACACAGTTGCCTTGGAAAGACACTGTTTTAGTTTGTGTTTTAGTCATACAGCAGGAAAGCACAAGGCTGAATGACTAGACACCATTTTGTCCTTAAAGCAATAGGTTCTGAGTCCTGGGTTGAATTCTGAAAACTCCTAGGGAATAAACAAAATATTAAGAAACACCACTGGTCAGAGTGCCTGAGTGGTACATTAGGTTAAGCCTCTGACTTTTGGTTTCAGCTCAGGTTGTGACCTCAGGGTCTGAGATGGAGTCCAGAGTAATCTCCGGCTCAGGGTTGAGTATTCTTGAGCTTCTCTCTCCTTCTACCCCTGCCCCTCCCCTCTGTATTCTCTAAAAGAAATAAATAGATCTTAAAAAAAAGAAAGAAAGAAAGGTATTTAACAATCCAGTGGATCATAATACATGCATTGTTGAAGTGGATCGTATTTGACATTTACTTAAAAGATGATAGCAAAAGATTTTGCATTGATAGAATTGCTCAATTTAGTATAGGCACAGCTATCTGATAATCACCCAGATACTTCCAGTGATTATATCAAACAATCGTGATTGCTGTCCTCAGCCAATAGTTTGTTTGCCTACCCCTATACAAGGGAGGGTAAATTCATTAGAAGGTTTCTTAACTTCTAAAAATCTAGAGTTCAAAACATAAAATTAGAATAATCACTATTATTCATTCTAGCTGCTTATCTATCCATACACATTTCCATACACTATTCATTCTAGCTGCTTATCTATTTTTTATTTTTTAGATTTATTTAATAATTTATTTGCTGCTTATCTATTTTGGTCTCTTACTATAAGAAATACCACTGTGGCCTTACATAGAAATTTTACCACATATATGTGTTTCTATATATCCACATGATACACATAGTTTTTCATTATGAAAGTAATGCAGGTTCACTAGAATAAGAAACAGTACAGATAGAGAGGAGACAGAACGAGTTATTGAATCGTGGAGAGGTTAACTACAGTTACAATACTGACTATATCCTATGAATATACAGGCATTTCTCTATCGTCTCTCTCCAGATAGTTTATCTATACTTCATGAAATAAAAATTACGTATGTACAGTTTTGAAATCCTTTTAATCTACATAGTATATGTTTTCATGTCACTAAATGCAGATCTATATCACTGTCTTCAGGCAGTTATTCTTTGATGAACTCATTCAGTTTTCGGACCACGGACTCTCAGCTTCCGCACTCATCTAAGAGTCAGGAAAGGGTAACTGGGCCAGGAAGTTAAGAGGTGAGGAGATTCACCCCCCCACCCCCCAACGATGGCGGCTAAGGTGGGGAGGCAGCGGGAGGCAGGCTCTGGAGCCGGCGCACACAGACAAGTCAGCAGCGGCGGTGCTTCTCCCCAGTACCCCAGTCTCTTCACCCTTACCCGCTGTGCCCACGCCCATTTTGGCTCCAGGGGATGGATAGGAAAAGTCTGAAACTGAAGAAATCACAACGGATAGCTTGCTTCCGGGTGGCCCCCCCAAACACGTGTGGACAATTTTGTACGGTAGACATTCTTCCTAATTCAGTATAGAGATCTGCGACAAAACATCTTAGTGGACCTGTACCCCTGGAGATAAAAATACATTATATGTTTATTTAAAAAAAAAAATTTTTGGAAGGGGAAGCGAACCATAAGAGACTATGGACTCTGAAAAACAACCTGAGGGTTTTGAAGGGTCAGGGGTGGAAGGTTGGGGGAACAGGTGGTGGGTAATAGGGAGGGCACGTTTTGCATGGAGCACTGGGTGTTGTGCAAAAACAATGAATACTGTTACGCTGAAAAAATAAATAAAATGGAAAAAAAAATCTTAGTGGAGAAACTGGCATTTTCGCCTTCTGGTAGATCCGAGCAAAGGACAAGTTCTGCTTACCTTGGAAAAGCGCGGGCTCTTCTCTGTGGCCCTCCAGGCGTCGAGAGCGCCACGTGCGCCGCGTCTGCTGACTGTGAGAGGCCAGCACACCGCGGCAGGCTTGTTGCCCGCGTGCTCCCAACACCCCAGGCTCACTGGGGAAGACGCAAACACCTGTCCATCTGAGCGGGAGGCCCTCCACAGGCAGCCTGACCCAGAACCGCTTCTCCCCGAGGTGATTCCTGAGGCCGCTTACCGGGAGAACACAGTGGGTCTCCACCGTTTCTGTACCACAGAAACTACAGTGATGATGGACGGGGAAGCCCTTCATTCCTCACAAACTACTAATCACATCCCAGACACCACCGCGCTGGCTGGGGTGCGTCGGAGCATGCGCAGCTGATGCAATGCGCCAGGAAGTACCTCCCAGGAACCAGTCCGGCCTGGGACTGCGAGGAGGCTGAGGACACGGACAGATCGGTGTTATAGTTCTTCGCGAGAGGTTGCAGGCTGGAAAACGACCTGTCCAACGTCAGCCCGGGCCCTGCCGGTTCCCCGAGCTCACACACTTTGGCGGCTCAGCATGGGAGTGTCAGCCAGTCTCTACGTCAGTGTGCTCAACAGGCACCACTGCGTGTACCGCTCCTCCCCAAACATGCACACAGCTACAGAGACACGGGCCTGGAGAGGTTCGTGTGCGTCCACGCCTGGGCCAACCCTGGGCACGTTGGAAATCATCACAAAGAAATTCAATTTAATGGCTGGAATGTGGGGGTGGTGGCGCTGGAGCGAACCAAGGCGCGGCTCCCGTCCATGCTCATGCTGAACCTGGAGTGCGGACTCATCTTCCAGGATGTAGGGCGGCAGGTGCTGGCGACCCGTTCCAGAAAGCTGTCCCCGGACCTGTGCATACTCATGTGCAATGCGAAGCTAGAAGACAACCACGGAGTTGTTTCTAAAATGTTCTGCGGGAAGCCTGCAGTGGCCGGTCCGGGGCCTTTGACTGACCTGCTGACTCTCAAGCCCTCCGGCTGCGTTGTGGAGCGAAAACACACACCTGTGCAGGACATCTGAGTTCTTCTGGTTGGAGGCCCTCCAAGATCCCACCCAGATAAGAGCTTTAGACAGAGCCCATGTTGAGGCATGTTTCTTTGGGTGTGAATTTAGTGCCAAAATTCATACGCGGTGCAAAGTCTAGGACTTTTTTCTTAAACTTGACCAAATTTATTGCCACTGAGCACAGCTCAATACCCTGCCACTCAGTGGAATAAAAGGTTTACCTTCCCACTGAAGCAAACATTAGGATAAAGTGCAAGAAGGTTAAACGCAGCCTTCTGTAGGAAAACCAGGTTAGTGTTCCTACCTCTCTCCTGTGTTCCCTGAGATTAGCAGTTACCATTGTGACAGCCAGCACCAGACTGCTTCCTTACAGGGACTGGAGGGCCAGTCGGCCCTGCCCAGGAGTGCAGGGTTTCTTACAGTTGCTGGCTGGGGTAACTGCAAAGCCTGTGAACATTTTAAAAGGTAGGAGACTGGGGCGCCTGGATGGCTCAGCGGGTTAAGGCCTCTGCCTTCAGCTCAGGTCATGGTCTCAAAGTCCTGGGATCGAGCCCCGCATCGGGATCTCTGCTCAGCAGGGAGCCTGCTTCCCTTCCTCTCTCTCTCTGCCTGCCTCTCTAACTACTTGTGATCTTTCTCTCTGTCAAATAAATAAATAAAGGTAGGACACTAAGTTTCTACATGTCTGGGTGTCTGGGTGTTTCAGGAGAGTTGAAGTCAGATGGCTTAGGCAATATAGGATAGCTTTGTGGTTTGCAAGCTTGAACGATCACTCCCTACCCCTGTCAGGGGTCCCAAATGGGAACCCACATTGACCACTTCCAGTAGTTGCGATGCTGCAGTAGTCTCTGGGGTCTGGCAGTCGGGGATTGCAAAACATCTGGCTGCAGTTTGGTTGGAGAAGAGAGTCTCCAAGTCCTATTTTTTTCTTTTTAAAGTAGGCTCCATGCCCAGGGTGAATCCCGACTTGGGGCTTGAGCTCATCACCCTGAGATCAAGACCTGAGCTGAGATCAAGAGGGGGAAAATTAACTGATTGAGCCACACAGGTTCCCCTCCAAGTCCTATTTTTTGAAATGTAGAGAAACCCAACCTCTGCAGTACGGATGAGAGAGAGAGAGAGAGAGAGAGATGTTTTAAGGAAGTCAACTAAACATTTAAATGTAAAAAAAAAAAAAAAAAAAAAAAGATCCATGTAGCGTAGATGAGGAGGTATGAAAGAAACTCAGCCCAGAGGTCCTCCACCCATTGAAGGGCAATACATGAGCACCTCTTACTCCTCTGTACTCCTCCTCACATTCTTTTTTATAGAGATAGCCTACACATTTCCCTATGTTTGTTATAAGAAATATTTCTGACAAAGTAACATTCTTTCCAGGGGCATATGGAGAAGAGGGTGCTGCCACTCTCAGAGTCAGAGTGATAGGACAGAATGGAAAAGGAGCTTTGTTCAGCTTAGTGGCCAGCTTGGGGAAATTTGACAAGCTACAGTGAGTAGACTGGCAGCAAAATTCACAAAAGAGATTGTTTATGCCCTAACACTGTGAGGTTGATGAC
This sequence comes from Meles meles, assembly GCF_922984935.1. Taxonomy (NCBI): domain Eukaryota; kingdom Metazoa; phylum Chordata; class Mammalia; order Carnivora; family Mustelidae; genus Meles; species Meles meles. Next base: position 77,961,942 of record NC_060074.1, read on the forward strand.
ACCAACAGTTGGTTCAAGAGCCATTTCCTTGGTTTCCCTTCTGGATTACTGGAAGGAGGGCAATTTGGAATTTCAAGAGAGATGCCTTTTTTAAAACTTAGGGAAAAGATTATCTCAGAAGGAAACCATCTCCTTCTGCCCCCTTTCCCTAAGCCACAGAGATTATATAAACATAAGGCAGGGCACCTGGGTAGCCAAGCATCTGCCTTTGGCTCAGGTCATGATCCTGTGGTCCTGGGATCAAGCCCCGCACAAGGCTCCTTGCTTAGCGGGGAGTCTGCTTCTCCCTCTCCCTCTGCCTGCCACTCCCCCTATTTGTGCTCTCTGTCTCTATGTCAAATAAATAAATAAAGTCTTTTAAAAAATAAGGAGATTATTAAATTATTTTTATCAAATTGCCAAAAATATTAATATGCACATTATAAAGAAGAAATCATCTTTCTAATGAAATATATCTACTTCTTTTGCAGAAATAGATGACAAGAGGGTGACCAACACCCAAGCCGAAGTAAGTTTTCTTATATTTTGTATAAATAGGTATTCAAATCAATTAGAAACATAATTAGGTAGGCTTAATGTTTTATAAAATATGTCAGTACAACTGATATAAAAACTACTTTGTTTTTCCTGAGTGAAAAAAAACAATAAAATGGGGTTGTTAATTCTCTGCCTCTGTGCTACTTTGGTTTTCGACCTATGAAATGCCAACGCTTGAAAAAACTTGTAAAATCAAGCTTTGCCTTTAGTGACAAGATAACAGTATTGATATTTTTAATGTAGTGACTAGTTGTTTATGACCAACTACAGGCTAGAGCCTGCCAATGTTGGAGTCCTAGAGCAAGAAAATGGGGAGCAGGCACCTCTTGAAGGGTCTTCTGGGTATGTGAAGCCAAGAGAAGACCCTGAGGCTAGAGGTTCACATATGCATGGGGGAGTTCAGATGGAAAATAGGAACCAGGGGAAGCTCACGGAGCTGATAATATAAAATATATTGGATACAAGGAAGTGAGTAAATTATGCTCAAAAATAGAACAAATATTGACCAGTGTGCAGACATATGAGTCAATTCCATGGCTGTATTAGTTAGGCATAGAGCAATACCCAAAGGAAAATGTAGAAAGAACAAAATGCCAAATAGTATCTCTTGAGATTTTCTAAAAATTTAATGAGATTGTGTATGTGAAAATGCCTTGACAACTGAACTCTTGCATACATATAAAGCAGTTTTTATTGCTTGATGAGTTTTACTACGTGGTACTAAACAAACTTTTCTGTAGGATTAATTTTCTACTTGATCTTTGAGTGTGTATATGGAAATAAACATACGAGAAATCCCAAAAGTTTTTGCTTTTTGAAATCAACCAGATGAGACTGAATACAGTAAAGAGATGCCAGAAATATCAATCATCCACACACTGAACATTAACATAGAGTCACTCTGTTTATACCTGTGCATAATGAACTGGTGGTACTGAAACATTCTGTTTTGGAGAAATTTGCTTGTACCATTTGTATGGCTGATATAGATTTAACAACTATTGGTTGAATTTTTTTTTTTTTACTTTTTAATATATTGTTTTTACATCAAGCAAGTGTATCTTGATGATACTTTCAAGGGCAAATAACCTTTAGTGTGTATAAGGGAAGATACCTCAAATTCTATGTACTGTCAATGAAACAATTTCTAGTTTTGCCTAGAATAATTCCCCAAAAAAGTCTTGTGAATATTTATTCCTAACCTTTTCAAAGCAAAAATGATCCAGACATGAAAGCTCATTGATTAAGACCACTGCCTTTGCCACATTGAAATATAAATCAACACACTATTGAAAAGGAATCTTTGACATAATCTGATTGGGATGTAGCCCAAATATATGTATTTTATCATAATAAATAATATTACTTATATATTCATATATATATGATTAGTTTGTGGTTTTAACCACGACATGTGTTTTTTTGTTCCAATTTTTGTAATTTTTATTGCAAAAAGTCTCTCATCAATCATTTAATCCTGATCTAGTGTATGTAGGTGAGAGTATTACAGAGCAGCTTTGTTAGGAAAGGACTTATTTTTATCTGTTGCAAATAGAAAAGAATATTATCTCAACATTTTAATTCCACGTAAACGTAGATGTTAACTTGAACATGCCAATTCCAGAAGTTTATAAATTGATATTACATGCCCAAACCCTCATTATCTAACCAGAACTACTCAAAAATCCTATGAGCAGGTATAGTTATCCCATGGACATAGCTTTTGGAGTATACATTGTTCTGGAGTTGTGGTTTTTTTCCTCAAACAAAAGAGATTGGTGTCTCTTTTTTCTTTCTTTTAAAAATAAATGAATGCTACTAGGTGAGAAAAAAGAGTAATTTCAAGACTGTGATGAAGAGTTTCATGATAAAAATCACTTTATATATCTCTTAAAACTGTGCTGTCAGCGAACATGTCTGTAATTTCTCATTGATTTGAGTTATATATCATAACGGGGAATCAGAAAGCTCTTTGAAATATGGCACAGTGTTTATTTCCCTCACAGGGCTAATTTTTATTCAAATAATGCTTTTCCTCTTTTCTCTTTGTCCACAGTCACAAAATGCATCCCCAAAGCAAAGGAAGCAGAGCGTGTACACACCACCGGCCATGAAAGGTACTGTTCAGGTACTGTTTTGGGTTGCTGTGAATGTTGAGTTCATGGCTGGCAGTCTGTCTGTTTTCTTGACCGAATGCTTGATTATAAGTTGGATCTAGTCTCAGCTCTACAACTTAATGATGGGACTTTCAATAAGATATTTTATCCACTTATAACTTAAGTTTCATCAAGAGTAAAATCGGTAGCTGAAGAAGGAATGAGTAGAGATGTCTCAGAATTTCAGTCTAGAAATTCTCATTTTCCAAGATAATGACAAAGATTTTTCTTTTACCCTTCTGCACGTATTTTCTTGAAGGGATCTTTGCAGAATCCCTAATTACTCTTGACCATGGTGCCAGACCATTGCTTTTTTTTTTTTTTTTCTTAGCTTTTTTCTTAGTAAAGTAGAATAATTTGAATTTGGGGCAAGTTTAATGTAAAGTGTTACCTCACTGCGTTGTGTCAAGAGTAGCTCTAAGAAACCCAATCAGCCAGCTACTAGCTGTTCATGTAACAGCTATTCAAATAACAACTAAAAATGCTAGCTCAGATCCTGGTACTTTCCCAGATTTCTCCCCCAAAACTGGAACTGCTAAAAGAACATCTAAGTATGTTAGAAATTTGACTGACACCAAATCCAGGGAAGGCCTCTTTTCTTTCTCACACAAAAATGTTCCTGACATGAGGCAGTGTGATCAGTCCAGCAGGTCCTGTTCCAGTCTGTCACTTGGGCCGTTGGCCCGGTGGCTCACCAAGCTCAGTTTCAACCACAGGAGAGGCGAGATGAGCAGTTTCCTCTGGAGTCTGGAGAGATGTCTACATTGGGAGTGAAATTTTCCACTCTGTATTCTCTCTAGATGTGAGTCTTTTTCCAGGGAGGTAGAATATAAATGGACACATTAATAACTGCTTTCAGTAAACTTCCTTCCTGTGCAGCTATAAAATACCATGTTTGTTTGTTTGTAAGACTGCAGTAAATAACATGGTTATCAGTATTGCACTTCATTCCAGGGTAATTATTGAGAGTATCAGGCTTCCCTCTCCAAAGATAAATATCATCATTTCAAGATATATTTCCTATTGCAAGCCATCTTGTATTTTTAAGACACACCAGTTTTGGCATGAATGGGGAACAGTAAAAGATATATGTTCACTATTTAATGATTTCCTCTGTTCTATTTTAGGATGGCTTAACTAAATAAAGTAATACTGTTCTTCTGTCCTCAGAGAATAATAATATTATTTTTAAAGGAAATTCTTAAAATGAAAGCCCCAAGGGCTTTCATTATATTTAGCTCTCAAATATCATAAGAATGTGGGATCCTAACATTTAGGGAAGTTAGTCATATTGCATATTTTCACATGTGACCTTACATTACTACTGTCTGTCCCTCCAAGATGGCTGTTCAGTGACAGTCATTTTGGTCATGAGTTAAAGGCTTGGGAAAGCACAGTAATTCTTTCAAGAGGTTACCAGGGTGTTATTACAAGCCACTTAGGCCCTCATTTATAACCAGTAATTACCTGGATAAATCTCCTGCTTCTGATTTTTAAAAAAAGGTGGGGAGAGAAAGAGAAAGCCAAATCCACATGTTTTATTCAGTCTACCTGTCCCCAAGAGCTAAAAATGAATATTTCAAGACAAAATTAAGCTATGGTGACATATGGTGCATTGTGAGCACATTAAGAAGCTTCAATCATAAGAAAGATGAATTAGCATAGGAAATGTTATTGAGATGCTAAATACAATAATACAATTGCTCTGAAATGTAATTCTTCAAATTGCAGTGAAACATCATTATACATTATTGAGTATAAAAAAAAAGTTTGGGGGTGCCTGGGTGGCTCAGTGGGTTAAAGCCTCTGCCTTTACCTCAGGTCATGATCCCAGGGTCCTGGGATCGAGCCCCACATCGGGCTTTCTGCTCAGCAGGGCCTGCTTCCCTTCCTCTCTCTCTGCTTGCCTCTCTGACTGCTTGTGATCTCTGTCTGTCAAATAAATAAAAATAAATCTAAAAAAAAAAAAAAGTTTGCTAGGAGAGCAAAGCCTCAGCAGATGTGATTAATATTTCTAAAAAAATTACTCTGACAAAAAGGCCAACTAGGACTTCATGAAAGACCCAGCAAATAACTGGTTAGTGGAACAAAACAAAATACAACAAAACAAACAAAACAAAAACAAACTGGCCAAATTCCTTCTTTCTCCCTTCGTTTGCTCAGTTTGAGGAATTACCAGGTACAGAGACCAAAGTGGCAGGAAGGGAGAGATGCTACATACCACCTATTTCTATTTCAATTAATGCATGGACAGATTAGTCTCCTGTCTCCTAAGTGCATTTAATTTTTCTCTTTCAGTAACAGTGGTACTTATGTCTCCACCAGGTTTTAGGAAACAGAGACATGTCCAGGTCTACTTATCCAAATGCTTCCGTTTTTCTAGTTTTAATTTTTCCCATTTCCCTCCCCTCTGGTCAAAAAGGAAAATATGATTTGGTAAATTAATTACCATCCAGAATGTTGAATCATTTGGGCTGAGTTCTTACGAAAGATCATCTCAAGGACCCCCGGAATCATTGGGTGTTTGCCTTTTAGGGCCCGTTACCTGGATCAATTTGTTTGTGGCCAAGGTGGCAGCACCATCTGATACAAATATGGCAATGTAAAAAGAAGAAACTTTATATGGCTCTCTTCCTTCAGAGGTGTTTCGTGGTTTGTCCAGCACATTTATTCTTAGAATGTAATAACAGATTTAGTACTTGGTCTGGCTGTCTTTCTATTCGTAACATTATAGGCATTCAATGTATTCAAGGAACTTAAATGTTAACTAGTCAAGTGATGACTGAATTTTTTCCGCTGCATCTAAACTCTGGGTATTACGCTGGCTGTGTCCTCCTGAGGATTCCAGCATATTAGGCCTAAGGTAGAGACAGATAATCAAAAGTTCCAAGTGATTCTGCTGTAGCAAGTCTGAAGATTGACCAAATATCCAATTACCTACCTAACATGTCTCATGGAGATCAAAGAGATAATGAGATCAAAATTAATATGTTCACGACTGACTTTTGAATCTTCTCAACATCAAATCAGTTTGTCTTGCACTGTTTCCCTTCTCAGCAAGTGGAATATCCATCTGCCTAGCTGAGTTCTGAGAGCTTTCAGAGACCCTCCCTCTCCTTCACTCTCTTCAATAATAGAAAACTAGCTCTCATAGGTTTCCCCCGTTGGTATCTCTTATCTCTCCCATCGTCTTTCTTCTCTCCCATCCTCTGTCTTCTCTTATCTCTAATGTCACCACCATATTTCAAATCACAATCATCTCTTTGCCAGGATATACAGGCATAACTCAAAGGTATTCTAAACCACTGCAATAAAGCAAATCAAATGAATTTTTGTGTTCCCCGGTGCATATAAAAGCTATGCTTACACTATAGTGTAGTCTATTAAGTGCACAATAGAATTATGTCTAAACAAATAATGTATAGGCCTTCATTTGAAAATGCTTTATTGCTAAGAATTACTAACCATTGTCTCAGTTTTCAGCAAGCCATAATCTTTTTCTGGTGGAGGATCTTACCTCCATATTGATGGCCACTAAATGATCAGGGTGGTGGTTGCCAAAGGCTGGGGTGGCTGTGGCAATTGCCTTTTTTTTTTAAAGATTTTTATTTATTTATTTTAAAGAGAAAACATGCAAGCGAGTGTGAGCAGGGAGACAAAGAGGGAGAGGGAGAGAGAAAATTTTTAACAGACTCCCTCTTTAGCATGGAGCCCATCTCAGGGGCTTGATCTCACAGCCCTGAGATCATGACCTGAGCCAAAACCAAGTCAGCCAGCTGAGCTACCCAGGCTCCCTTGTGGCAACTTTTTTATTTTTTTTTTATTTTTAAAGATCTTATTTATTTATTAGACAGAGATCACAAGTAGGCAGAGAGGCAGGCAGAGAGAGAGAGGGAGAAGCAGGCTTCCTGCTAAACAGAGAGCCCAATGTGGGGCTCCATCCCAGGACCCTGGGATCAGACCTGAGCCAACGGCAGAGGCTTTAACTCACTGAGCCACCCAGGCACCTCAGTAACTTCTTTAAATAAGATAACAGTGAAGTTTGCCGCATCAGCGGACTCTTCCTTTCACAGATGATTTCTCTGTAGCATGCATTGCTGTTTGAAAGCATTTTACCCACAACAGAACTTCTTTCAAACTTGAAGTCAATCCTTTCAAACCCTGCCACTGTTTTATCAACTAATTATGTTTATGTAATATTATATAATAATATTATGTAATATTCTAAATCCTTTGTTGTCATTTCAACACTCTTTATGACATTTTCATCAGGAATAGATTCCATCTCAAGAAACTACTTTCTTCGCTCATCCATAAGAAGGAACTGCTCATTTGTTAAGGTTTTATCATGAGATTACAGCAAGTCAATCATATCTTCAGATTCCACTTCTAATTCATTCTCTCGCTGTTTCTACCACATCTGCTGTTACTTCCTCCACTGAAGTATTGAACCCCTCAAGGTCATCCATGAGGATTGGAATCAACTTCTTCCAAACTCCTGTTAATATTGATATTTTGACCTCTTCCCATGAATCATGAATGTTCTCAGCAGACCTAGAATAATGGATCCTTTCCAGAAAGTTTTGATTTGCTTTCCTCTTATCTATCAGAGGAGTCGTTATTTTTGGGAGCTATAGCTTTATTAAATGTATTTCTTAATTAATAAGACTCAAAATTCAAAATTACTCCTTGACCCATGAGCTACAGAATGGATATTGTGTTTACAGGCACGAAAACATTAATCTTGTACATCTCTATCAGAAATCTTGGGTGACCAAGTACATTGTCATGGAGCAATAAATTTTTAAAAGGGATCTTTTTTTGTCTCAGCAACAGTTTTCTACAGTGGGCTTTAAAATATTAAGTAAATCATTTTGTAAACAGATGTGCTATCATTCATGCTTTGTTTTTCCATTTATAGAGCACAGGCAGAATAGATTTAGCAAAATTCTTAAGAGCCCTGGGATTTTCAGAATGGTAAATGAGCATTGGCTTCAACTTAAAGTCACCATCTGCATTAACCCCTAACAAGAGATTCAGCCTGTTTTTTGAAGCTTTGAAGCCAGGAATTGACTTTTGCTTTCAAGCTATGAAAGTTCTAGAGGGCATCTTCTTCCAACAGAAGGCTGTTTCAGCTACACTGAAAATCTGCTGTTTAGTGTAGCCACCTTCATGAATGATCTTACCTGGATCCTTTTGGAGAACTGGCTGCATCTTCTACATCAGCACTTGGTGCTTCCCCTTGCACTTTTATGTTAGAGAATTGGCTTCTTTCCTTAAACTTCGTGGACAGGAGGTGCTTGGGTTCCTCAGTCTGTTAAGCATCCAACTCTTGATTTCAGCTCTGTTCGTGGTCTCAGGGTCATGTGATGGAGTCCCACACTGGACTCCATGCTGGGCATGGAGCCTGCTTAAGATTGCCTCTCTCCTCCCTCTGCCCCTTCCCCACCCCCACTCATGTGTTCTCTTAAAAACAAAACAAAACAAAACAAAACAACCTTGAATCAATCTCTGCTAGCCTCAGACTTCTTTTTGGTAGCTCCCATCTCTCTCACCCTTCATAGAACTGAAGAGAATTAAGACCTTGCTCTGGATTAGGTTTTGGTTTAGGGAGCACTGAGGCTGATTTGATCTTCTATCCAAACCACTCAAACTTTCTCCATATCAGCAATTAGAATGTCATGTGTGTGTGCACTGGAGTACAACTTTTAATTTCCTTTAAGAACTTTCCTTTTCATGCACAGTTTTGCTAAGTAGGCACAAGAGGCCTAGCTTTTGACCTATCTTGGCTTTTGACATGTCTTCCTCATTAAGCTTAATCATGTCTAGCTTTTGATTTAATGTGAGAAACTTGTAGTTCTTTCTTTCACTTGAACACTTGGAAGCCATTGTAGGATTATTAATGGACCTCATTTCAATATTGTTGTGTCTCAAGGATTAGGGAGGCCCAAGGAGAAGGAGGGAGGAGGTAGGTAATAACTATTCAGTAAAGTAGTCAGAACACACATCTTTCAATTAAGTTTACGGTCATACTTGGGCACAGTTCCTGGAATTCCAAAACAATTACAGTAGTAACATTAAAGATCCCTAATCAGAGATCAACATAATATAAAATAACAACGAAAATTGTGAAATATTGTAAGAATTACTAAAATGTGTTACGAAGACACAAAATGTGCAAATGCTATTGAAAAAATTGTACCAGTGGACTTGCTTAATACAGTTGCCACAAAACTTCAATTTCTAAAAAACTCAGTATCTGTGGTGTACAATAAAGAGAAGTACAATAAATCAAGCTATGTTGGTTGCTCCACATCTAGTCTTTCTCTTCTTGCTTCCCATGAGTTTTCTATACTACAGTATATTAAAAAAAAAAGTACTGTGAATTTTATATGCTATTTCCTCGGTTAAAACTCTTTACTAGGTCTCCATTGCCATTAAATAAAATCCCTATTCCAGACCAAAGTTTTCAAAGCTTACTGGCCCATGGCTCCAATCTGCCTCTTCTCTGCCCCCTGGGTCCTAGACATGCTGGTATTCTGCCAGCTTCTGAATGCACCGAGATCTTTGCTGGTTCAGGAGATTCACACATTCTTCCCTTCACCTAGAATGTTCTTCCCTGCCTCCTCCATGTCCTCATTCTTCATCGACTAACTCCTACTTATCATTCAAACCCAGTCCTTAAAGATTAGTTTCTGAAAGGAGCTTCCGCTAACCCTCCAATCTAAATTCTCTATAGCTATAAAGTCTCCATTGATAGTTACCATCTCTAAATTTCTTTCATAGCAAGTAAATATGATGTCCAGCTATTTACTGTCTTTCTCTTCAGCTAGACTGCAAGTGATGCATGTGGCAACAGTGACAGTGTCTATTTTATTTACTACCATATCTGCAGGGCTTCATATAATGCTTGGGAAATAAGCATTATAAATATATTTTTAAATAATTTTTTAAAAATATACCCAATGCGCAAGTATTGGTGAATGAGTCATTTCCTAATGATATCTACCTTCTCTCTGGTCTATTAGACCTTTTTTCTGTTGAGGGCCCTAGAAATTTGTATTCATGTATTATTTTTATGTCTTGTTGCTGTTTGTGGCAAATTTTAAAATGGCAACTGTCTAAATATTTCAGGATATCTATTGTGTCTTCACCTCACCCTTAATTTACTACTTTTTCTTTCAAGGTTAAAATATCTCAATTTCAGTTATGCCTGCCATTCCTTTTTTTTTTTTTTTTTGGTACATTCTTTCTTGATCTCCTAATAAGCTCCACTTTGCCTATATCATTCTAGAAGTACATTATTCAATAACAATCTTATATTTAAGTGTGGTTTGATGGAAATAGAACAGAGACTTCAATTATGCCTAGAACCTTCTTCCTCCCAGATTATTTAATTCTAATAATGCAACCTAAAATCTTATTAATTTTTTTGGAAGCCATATTCATTGATGAAAAATAGTGAACTTTGTACAAATTCAAGACTTCCAAGACTTTTTTATGTGTTGCTTTTAAGCCCTCTTACTCACCATGCATTTCCCATTTTGGCATTATGTCTTTTTTTAACCAAAAAGCAAGACAGTGCTGTCATCCCAATTGAATTTCCTCTTGTTAGAATCAATCTGCCACATGAACATGTCATATTTTGTATTGTGATCCTATCATCCATTTCTTATCTCAATCGTGTGTCATTTGCAGGTAAGATAAACTTATCTTTGGTATTTTTATCCACATTTGTAATAAACATAGCAAACAGAACAGGGCAAAGAGAGGGCTTGTAGCATACATACCTCTCTGTAGTTGATATCAATCCTCCTGAAAGCTGCCGTTCAACCAATTATCAAAGAGACTTATATGTCAGGACCCCATCCCATAAAACCAGAGGATATTATGAACACTATTGTTACATACATCATCGTGTTTCAGATATTTTGTGCTGACTACATTTTTTCATCTATGCAGATGAGTCATAAATTTATAATGTATAGGATGCATAAAAATGACAGAAGTTGACGTCTGCATAGAAAACAGAGTTCCATTACCCTTTGTAACATAGTGCTTTATAATTATGTAAGTTGAGTGTTCTGAGGATTATCTGAAAAATGACAGCTGATTACTGAATACTCGTGTGTACTTTTCTGATGTTCATATGGTTGTCAGCCTTGTCATTTATAGCACAGCCAATTAGATTACTGTTGGATAGCTTGAATCATGTTTTCAGAAAAGCAAAGTAGGTTTGAGTCTTGGGACAGGAAATAGCTGACTCATTTCCATCCTCATTTTGTGCATGTGCCTGTTTTACTGGAAGGCAAATGCCCTCAACTAAAGAGAGCAAAGCAAGTGCTATCGATTCAAAAAGGAAATTTGAACATGAAGTGAAGCAGCTGACTGAAAATGGCATTGTATAGCCGGCTCTATTAGTATTACATTACCATTTTTAATGCATAGTAAGTCAGATGCTATGTGTACTTCTGAAAAGGTTCTTCCTCTCATTCTTTGTCATTTCTTTACAAGAAAGCTTTAGTTATTTCAGTGTCCAGAGATTGTTCTTCTGGTATTCAAAGAGGTCTTTGAAAGCTTGCAGCATTGGAACTCCTACATTCTGTTTTCTTCAAGGATGGTTGTGATCTCACTATTTCTTCTAAACTCAGCCTCTTTTCAAACTTTAGCAATAAATGCAAATAAGGAACACCCTAGGCTGGGAAACCATAAAAAGGCTAACTAGGTGTTTAAAAGGTGGTAGCGGCAAGGATGTGACCTATGATCATAACTGAAGGAGGATCTTCAAATTAGGGAAAGCCATTGGTCATAATAATTTTACCAGACCCAACAAGAAGGGACATGGATTTTGGGGGGCAGGGGATCAGTGTTCAAACCTCAGCGCCACCGTTTATTAACTGTTCAGCTTCAGCAAGTCGATGAGTTTAACCTCTCTTTTCTCATCGGTAAAATGTTGACCAAACCTATCCCACAGGGTTGCTGTAGAGGCATGAGGAAACAATATGTGAAAAGAGAAGGTTTAGAACAGGCATGGAGTAGGCAGGAACTACTTTGAGTACTTCTTTGAACCCTGGATGAAGAGTCAGGTGTGCTCCTTTTCCATTTCCACTGAGCCTGAGTGAAGGGAGGAAGGAACCCAAGAGAGGGATAGAAGGGGGACAGAAGGACTTGGGAGAGAATGAAATACCTGCCGGGGTTTTGCTCTTATCCTGGTAGGAATTGAAAAGTCAGAGGTGCCCAATCCTATAAGGTGCCGACCTACCTAAGGGTGCCCATAAGCATGGGGATCACCCAGCCTTGAGGCATCTGCTCCCCTCTCATTTGTCCTTGACTCAGGTAGATTTGTGCAGCTAGTCTTTGACCTTTCAGTTCCTTTTCAACAAAGCCCAGCTCGCTTTTCCTTCACTTCACCTCAAACACTGTGTCCCTTATTTCCCGGCTAACAGCCCTCTCAGAAGTATTTATATTTAATTTATAAATCTTGTATTTCAAAAAAACAGAACGAAGTGATGGTGAGTGGCGAATTTAGGGATTGCTAACGATTATCCAATATAGGGGCGCCTGGGTGGCTCAGTGGGTTAAAGCCTCTGCCTTGGGCTCAGGTCATGATCCCAGGGTCCTGGGATTGAGCCCCGCATCGGGCTCTCTGCTCCGCAGGGAGCCTGCTTGCTCCTCTTTCTCTGCCTGCCTCTCTGCCTAGTTGTGATTTAAAAAAAAAAAAAAAAAAAAAAAGATTATCCAATATATATGTCTAGTCAGAAGGATGAGCAGGAATCACATCATATAAATTCAGCCTGTAATTAGCCAACCGAGGTAGGTTAATAATGATTATATTGAATTATAACCAATTCATTCCTCTTGATTTCAAGCCTCTTATAATTCTGACTGAAAAAGTACTCTGAAGGGCTAGACCAGCCTGTTCTTATCACACCCTGCATAGTCAAATTGAAAGCAGGGAGAGAATTTGCAAGATCTTTTAATTTCTCATTAGGCAATCTCTACCATACTACATTCTTTTTTAAAACATTTCTGTCCTTCTGTGGGTGTTTTCCAGGTGTTCATCATATTTGTCTCTCTAAACCTCGACTTTTTGTTTGTGCTGGCTTAATTTATTTACTGTGTAAGGAAGGGTTTATTTATGCAACTCAAGAAACATTTTAACAGATTTCTAGGTAACAAGGAACATCCTAAAGCTACACAAGACTTGCTTATTTCTTTAAAGAAAACAAAAAAAAAAGAGTATGCTTCTATTTCCAGATCCACTTTCTTTACTTCTCTTTAATTTCTTGCACTAAGTATTTTTTTCATCTTTGCTCATATCCTTAAGTGCAGAGGGTGATGTTAGGGTGTAGAACTGATCTGAGAATGTCCCTTTCTTGAAAGCCACTATGATGTCTTTTTTTCTGAGTTCAACATTGAGAGAGAGTGAAGCAAGAAGAACATGCCGGCTAGAATGAGTGGACTTGGCATTTTATAGCATTATCAATGATTATTAGGTTGAGAGGTCCAAAGGACCTTGAGATGGATTAAATTGCAACTTTAATATTTAGGACAAGAAATTTAATTTCATGAGATGTTACTTATACTTTGAAAAGGAGGCCATTATTTGTCAATATGGTTCTGCTCATGTGTTTATATATATTTACCTATTTTTAAATTAATCTTTTGAATTTACATTGCTGTATAAATAATATGCAACTTTAAAAATTGCCTCCTATCAGGGCGCCTGGGTGGCTCAGTGGGTTAAGGCCTCTGCCTTCAGCTCAGGTCATGATCCCAGGGTCCTGGGATCGAGCCCTGCATCGGGCTCTCTGCTTGGCAGGGAGTCTGCTTCCTCCTCTTTCTCTGCCTGCCTCTCTGCCTACTTGTGGTCTCTGTCTGTCAAATAAATAAATCAAATATTAAAAAAAAAAAATTGCCTCCTATCTTAGAAGCAGGGAAGGAGATAAACTTTTGCATTTGGTTGGAACAGATGAATTAAGATACGGTGTCAAGATCATTTCCAAATATATAAATGGTAAAATTCAGTTGTATAAGCACTAATCATATACTTCCACAAATCATGTAAGAGCTTCCACAGTGTATCAAATACCGCAATGAAGTATCATGTTTATAGAGATGAAAAGCAAAGTCTCTGACCAATGGGAGACCAGTCTAAAAGAAGCAACACATAAGTAGACAGGTAGAGCACATCCAAGTGAATCCTTGAATAGGCATTTGACAGAATCATCAAAGGATCGCAGAAGACTCACTAGGCCTGGGGGACAACAGAGTGAAGCCACTTTTATATCCCAGAAGGAACAGTTATCATTACACATGTGCCTAGAGAGTAAAACGGACCGGGTATGGAAGAGTAGAATACATAGCTCACCATTTTCATTCCTCCTGTTCATGTGAACTTGAAGAGCACTTAGGATGACAGCCTAATGGAGAGAGTGAAATCCTGCATGGGACCTCTGCTGCAATACAAAGTTTAAAGAGGTCCCACTAATGGACTATCCAGACAAAACTTTCCAAAGCATTTGGAAATCCTTGTGCATTTGATTCCATTTTAAAAGTTCTGTTTCACATCTGTGTCTTTCTTCTTAATAATGTCACTTTTTAAACAGTAATTTCCAGCTCAATTATACTTAAAAAAAATAAACTTCATATTATTGAACAGTTTTAGATTTTCAGAAAAATTATAATGATAATACAGAGCTCCCATGGACCCAGTGTCCAGTTTGCCCTACTGTTCATACCATTTATTAGTATAGTACATTTTTATAATTAATAAACTGATATCAATGCATTATTATTAACTAAAGTCCATATTTTATTCACTATTATTCAGTTTTTACCTAACGTCCTTTTTCTGTGCTAGGAACCCATCCAGGACACCACATTACATTTAGTTATCAAGTCTCCTTCGGCTCCTCTTGGTTGTCACAGCTTCATATACTTCACTTGTTTTTGATGACTTTGACTGTTTTGAAGAATACCGGTGGGTGTTTTCTAAAGGGTCCTTCTATTGGGATTTGTCTGCTGTTTTTCTCCTGATTAGACTGGCTTTGTGAGTTTGGGAGAGAAATACTGCAGATATAAAGTGACTTTTCATCACAGGATATCCAAGGTACCTACAGTTAACCTGACTTCTCACTGCTGATGTTGACCTTGATCACTGGCTGAGGTAGCATTTGCCAGCCTGCCCTACAGGAAAGTTACTGCTTTTTTACTTCCTTTCCATCCTGTACTCTTTGGAATGAAGTCCCCGTGTATAGTTCACACTTAATGAGGGGAAAGTTGTGTTCCATCTTCTTGAAGGAAATGTATAAATTATTTGGAATTCTTCTGCACAGGACATTTGTTTCTTCTCCTCCAATTATTTTCTTATTCAATCATTTATTCTTATCAGTACTTTAGATTATAAATCAGCATGACTTTATGTTATTGCACAAATTGTTCCAGGTTTGGTTCTGGGGAGCTTTTCCACTGGACATACCTGTTATTGTGGGGGTTTTGTTGTCGTTTAATTTTTTGTTTGTTTTAGCATAGTCTTACCTTCTGGCACTTCGAGATCCTCCAGGCTCATTTGTGTATTTCCTGACCTAGTCTTAGAATCAGCTGTTTCTCCAAGAAGCCCTCACGTTACAATTTTATTTTCCATTTGAGTCAGTATACTGTAAAATGTATGTTTGTATCAGTGCATAGTTACTAAAAATAGAGAACTCTATCTCTTGCTCTGCAGAAATGTACGTGGCTCATATCCATTAGCATTTAGGAGTGTTAACACTACACTATCAGCATACAGATGTACATACTCCACTCTTACTAATGCTAATGGAAATTCCGGAAGAGAAAGCAGCACCTAAGAGTAGATGTTGTCTTTATGGGCTTGCCTTCCTTCATTTAAAACCTAATACAATGTTTCTGGGATGATATTTGTATTGCAGTTTCATAGATGTGGAGTTAGTAATAGATTTGCAACCTTCTTGGAAATTGGCTATTTGCTTTATTTTAATCAGAAATTTGAAAAAGTAACATGGATAGCATCTTCCATTTGTGTAGTGCTGCAACGTGCATGTTTTTGTATAATTTATTTTTTTTATAGCAAACCTGTAAGATAAGTAGCACTTTTTATTTTAGAGGAAAGTGAGGTGCACAGCAGAGCAGGGTTCCTATGTTAAATGTCACTCTTCTTTACAAGGCTAACTTGTGACATGAGCCTTTTTTTGCTTTTTTGTTAGAATAACAATAGGCCTCATGTTTTCCATTTACTGTACTCATCTGTGCTGTTTGCCCTAATAAAATCCAGTTTCCCTCAACCTCATAACTTAATGGAAAGTTTTTATAAGATCTTTTATACCAAAGTTCCTATGGAATGCTTAGCACCTTTGTTTTTAATTATTTTGTATTTTAAACTCACCTTAAAGGTCCCTATATAATAACAATTTTGTACTCAGACTAAGCTTGCGTTTAATCTTTCTCTACAGTCCACCTTCCCTCTAACCCCTGACAGTTGACCACACAAACCTGATCCCATGACATTTTGTTTTACAGCCTTTCAAGTGTATACAAATTCATTGAGAATAAGGTCCTAGAAAGAATGTGCAGAGCTGTTTTAAGATCTGACCCCTCATACCTGTCTAGCCCCACTTCCTGCCACTTGTATTTCAGGCCCCAGCAATGCTGAGCTGTATTGAGTTCCTCGAAAATAATACATGGTTTCCAATCTAAGCATTTGCTCTGAAGCTTCATTTGCATAGAAGGATTTTTTTTCTGTTCTCCACCCCACTTCTAAATTCCTTGAGGTATGCTGGTTGGAGACTCAGAATACATTATACACACTTATTTGTATGTATTTGTAATTCCACTTAGCTAGACTGAATTTCTTGAAGACACAACCAATGTCTTATTTGTCTTCCATTTGTCTTGCAGAAGGCTCTTAGTAAATGCTGAATCAGTGAGAGAATCATCTTTCTGGTTTAAAAATGTGAATTTAATGGCTTAATTTTAGCCACATGGAAAAAAAATTATAAATTTCTGGTGTGTATTTTATTCACCCACTTATTCATTTGACAACCATGTATAAAATGCCTGCTCTCTGCCAGGTCATGTATTGGGCTTTGTTATTTTAGGATGAGTTAAATGCAGTCTCTGTCCGTAGGAAAAATGCAGTCAAGTGAAAAAGTAAGCTGTGTAAGAGGTAATGATAAGTTCCATAACATTATATGGATGGCAGTATTTGGATGCAGAGGAGGAAATCATTAGTTTACCCTGTCACAGATAGCGAAGACTTTGAAGAAGAGAGGGACTTCATTTATTAGTTGAGGGAATAAACAAGGTTTTCATACAGAAGCCTGAGGGGTGGATTCTAGGCAAAAGGTAGAGGAGATGGGGAGGCACAGAATGTGAAAGGGCATGTGAACCTGCAACGTTGTGAAGCTGGGGGTAGAATGTGGGGAGGAGACGTTCTGGGGACTTGTCAAACAAAGGTCCTGTGTGTCATGTGCTTGGGTGTGGGGAATTTATCCCAAGATATCAGAGGACTTTTGGACAATTCTTAAGATTCCTGGATATGTTACCATGTTCTCTTGAGTGCTTTGAAAATAGGGGCCAGGAGGAAGGGACAGAGAAGCTGATTTACAGAGCTAATTTTTAAAGATCAGTCTACCTTAGGTTTTATTTGCCTCAGTTCATCTGCTTATTTCCAGTGCTCTTATTTGCATAAAAATGGCTAATTGCTAGTACCAACCTCACGTTCTTTTTCTTTAACGCACTAGACTTTCTAAATAATAGCTATGACTTATGAGAAGCCAAAATAGTCGTCATATCATCTTCCAAAATAAGTTAATGAAAATCCAATTAGTAATGTGTTACAATATAAAAATGTCAAGATAAATTGATAAACTGGTGCTTAGTGGACAAGTTTAAGATAAGATTACATTCTTTACAAATTTGTGCCAGTCTATGAAACTTTTCTAAACATTTTCCCTGGTAAAACCTCACATTCTTGTCTAACCCTTTCAAAAAAGGTCTGAGCCTCAAGACAATTTTTAAAAGTTTCATTAACTCCTTTCTCAAAAGGTCTTCATGACCAAGTATCCCATATTTCACTTGCCAGAGCTGGTTATACTCTTTCTGTGGTGAGTTTACTATAGGAAAGCAGATATATCAGCCTTGCTGTCAATCAGTATACAAATATTTACTTAACTCAAATTCTGTGCTAAGCTCTGAGCTGTGTGTTACTTTAAACGAATGACCCCAGGTCAAATTTTAAGGAAGGTTTACTATTTTAGTTTTTTTTCATTAAAGGACAAAATACCAAGTAGAAGAAACAATGTTCAAAGGTTACAGTTTCAGGAAATTACTAAGCCTACAAGATAAAAATGACGTGGTAAACACTGCATTTATGATCTATATTCTATATCCCTTCCTTTCTGGAGTAATCACCAACGGGAGCCATGCTGCGCTTCCCTTATGCTTTGTCTTTTAACATAAATTTTACTCACTGCACTCTTGAGTAACTTTGTAAGATTTTATTCTCAAAACCAAATTTAAAATTATCTTTCTGAGGGATGCAGGGCTGGCTCAGCCCATAAAGCATGCAACTCTTGACCCTGGGGCTGTGAGTTCCAGCCCCACATTGAATGTAGAGATTACTTAAAAGTTAAAAAGATGTCTTCTTTGCAGAAATGTCTGTTCATGTCCTCTGCCCATTTCTTGATTGGATTGTTTGTTCTTTGGGTGTTGAGTTTGCTAAGTTCCTTATAGATTTTGGATACTAGCCCTTTATCTGATATGTCGTTTGCAAATATCTTCTCCCATTCTGTCAGTTGTCTTTTGGTTTTGTTAACTGTTTCCTTTGCTGTTCAAAAGCTTTTGGGATTGGGAGGGAGACAAACCATAAATGACTCTTAATCTCACAAAACAAACTGGGGGTTGCTGGGGGGAGGTGGGATTGGGAGAGGGGGAGCGGGCTATGGACATTGGGGAGGGGAGGCGAACCATAAGAGACTATGGACTCTGAAAAACAACCTGAGGGTTTTGAAGGGTCAGGGGTGGGAGGTTGGGGGAACAGGTGGTGGGTGATGGGGAGGGCGCGTTTTGCATGGAGCACTGGGTGTTGTGCAAAAAGAATGAATACTGTTACGCTGAAAAAATTAATAAAAAGGGAAAAAAAAAGTTAAAAAGAAAGCTCTATACAAAATTGTCTTGTTGGTGTCTAAGAAGCTGTCATAGGGCAAGGTTCTCACATGTTTCCATTAGGATAACAGCCAAAAGACATCTTAGCTTTACATACAGCTGGACTAGAATTGACAAAGGACTTTGAGCATTTGAAATGACGTCATCCTGCCTCTTCTGCCTCTGAGGCTGTTGCTAAGTCTATAATTAAATATTTGGTTTTTGATAGTTTATTGGTCCTCCTTGACCCTGGCAGTCTAGAGGCAAATGAGGCAGGAGAAGTAACAAGTAAAATGATGACAAGAGCTGTGAGAGCTGTCTGAGCAGGGAAGAAGCAGAATTGCACAACTACAGCACTGCACAGGGCAGAAGATGACCAAAACAATGGGCTAGAGTCACAAAGGAAAAACTCGCACTGTTTTAATTATAATATGTATTTTAAAACACAGGAAAGTGAAACTACATGGCAGAAGATTTTAAATCCTGCTTAAAAAAAATAGTTTGTGATCAGTGTGGGATGTGCTCCTCATTCCACAGAAATACAAATGCATATACCCTCTCTCGTCCTTTCTTTTTCTGAAGCCTTGATGTCCACCCACTCTTGTTATCTTGAAGAGTGATGACCGGGTTAATGAGGGTGTGAGATGACGGGAAATGGGGAGAGATCTAGAGCTCAACAGCTCCTACACTGGCGTTCTAGTCATTCCAGGACCTTAGGAAGGGTGTGAAAACAAAGTTGGCCTACTTAGGCAATGTTCCTACATCAGCACCTTACCTCCTACGGGCAGCAAAGGTTGCCTTTAAAATCTTTCTCAGAAATGTAAAGGTGAAGAACAACTTTCAAGTTTTCTTTCAGTCCCTACAAAGAATTTCCTCTGGTTTGGAAAGTTAAGTGTCACTCCAAAACAATAGGAGGCATTTTTATTTTTCATTTTGGAATGGGGAGCTCTCTGGAGCCAAATTGCCAATGCCATCAGGATTTATTATCACAGATAACTACACTGAAATGCTCTTTTTATGGACTATTTCAGAAAATAATAAATAGGGTAATAATAAATCTTTCTTCCATACTACGATACTTGGAGGACTGTATCACTTCATTTAAAATTCTTGGTGACTGTTGACCTTGTGTAAGAGTCTGTCCATTTCATGTCAAACTATGAAACTGAAACATTCTAGTTCAAACTTTGAAGGTAGTTTCCACTTTGGGTTCATTTCACAATTTCTAGATTATCAGTTTTGCTTCTTAGAGTACTTAAGTGAAAAATAAACATATTCATGTACTGGAAATTACCACAGCATAATGACCCTTACCTTGTATAACAACAACAGGTCTCAATACAGAGTCTGTATGGCAAAAACAAAAATGAAAACAAACAAAAAAAAAAACAGTTTTGAAAAGTGATTTAAAATGTATTTTTGTATGTATTTATAATGAAAAAATAAATAGTTCTACTATTTAGTATTTTGATGTTTGCCTTGAAAACATTTATTATTTTTTATAACATTTGTTCTGTTTTTGTGGGAATTAGTCTGGATCTTTTGGGACAGTGGTCAGTGTCTCTAACGGTAACTATAAAGGATTGAACTTCTAGAAGAATGGGGCAAGAAGAGAAGTTTCATCTGTTCATCCTCTTAAAATTCACAAGCAAAAGTTACCTGTCCTTACGTTTGATGTTATGGAAAGAAGAACATATGTAAACATCAGGTCAGAGGAATGGAGGGAAGGATTATTGGATCTGAAATTTCCCTCTGGCACTGCTCCCCTTTCCCTACGTCTTGATGGCTAATTTTTTAGCCATCAGAGTTTTTTCTAAATTTTTCAACCCTACTATTACTCCTTGATGTAATTTCTCCTCTATACTTTCCTCCAAAAATTTTTTTCTATTGATCTTTCCTAAATATGTATGCCTATAGTATCCCGCATATGCTACTGTCTTCAACATTAAAATTTTTCTATTTTCAGTAATTCAACTGGGTTTTTAGAACACACTTACAAATTCTAGCATGAAGAAATATGAGAAAGATTCGTTTGCCAAAGAATCTTAGCCTATTCAATATTGTTAGTCCCTACATACTCCTTTGTACCAATCTTACTCATCCTAAACGTTGTGAAAAAATAATAATAGAATTAATTTTACTTTGGGTATTCTTAGAAGATGATAGGCAAAATGTCATTTGATTATTATTTCATTAATCTATAATTACTTGGACATACAAATGTGTTCTAAAAGTAATGAAAACTAAAAGATTCTAGTCTGTTAAAATTTTTTAAATTACACGAATCCACACTTGAAAAATGAAAACTAAAACCATACTTTTATTACCTCAAAGAATCCCAAAACATGGCAAAATGTTTCAAATTTCATATTACTCAAACTGTGCTACATTATGCTATTTGTTTTTTAATAACTTAAAATGTCATAAAGTTAAATTTTTGGGGGGGATTAAGATACATTTTCTAAGAGCTGAACCAAGATAAAATGGGGAAACACCCACATAGCCTTCATTTTAATGCAAATATATTTAATTAACATATCAATTTATTGAAGTTAGCAATGAAAAATATTCCAAAAGTAAATATTGTGGGCCTTGTTAAATGCCAAAGCTTTCTTTCATCTTATTAAGATTAATTAATTGTTGAATTACGACAGGTCCCATGTTTTACTTGTAAAGCCAAACCAAAGAATTCTTTGCATTTATATCAGCATTCCTAGTTTTCCAGACAGACATTTTAATCCCTTCTGATCTCTGAGATAAATATATTTTTCACGTAATTATATAATTACTCAATAGAACAGAACAGATCCCATGGAGCCACTTCAGTGTGAGCTGTGTAAATAATGTTCTGTTCTACCCCTGGTAATTGGCCAATAGACCCCCCGGGAGTGTTTTGATCCCTTAAATAAACACTATATGGGCAAGGAGCGGGGGAGGGTCATATTTTCTTCCTTGGCAATGAAACCAGAAAGAAGAGCTTCACATGCAGTACTTAGTACATCGTTTAAAAAAAAAAAAAAAACAAAACTGCTTATGACCATATAGCTCCCTCTGCTGGTTTACTAAGTTTTAAGAGTAGGATAGAAAAATGTTATGGGGGCGCCTGGGTGGCTCAGTGGGTTAAAGCCTCTGCCTTTGGCTCAGGTCATGGTCTCAGGTTCCTGGAATCGAGAGCCCTGCATGGGGCTCTCTGCTCAGCAGGGAGCCTGCTTCCTCCCTCTCTCTCTGCCTGCCTCTCTGCCTACTTGTGATCTCTGTCAAATAAATAAATAAAATCTTTAAAAAAATGTAGAAAATGTTATGAACTAGACCTCTTAAGAGAAAAATGTGTCATTTCAGCTATGCAAGGGCATTAAACTAAAGAAATAAACAACAGAAAGACTTCTTATTTTTGTTTCTTAAATTGTGAGCCACCCTTCTCACTCTCTGTCTTTAATCATTCTACCATTGTGTGCCTGTATTATCTTACTCTTTGCAATAAAAAGCAGGCTTTAGAACAGTAGGCAGGAAATTTTTCTGGACAACTCCAACAAAAGTGAGATTCATGAGCCCATCAGGTCCACCTTAATAGCTCTATCCCCCCATAAAGCAGGATATTATTCATAGGGGACCTTAAGCTATCCTTACTCCATCTATAGGGGTGGCAAGTGAAAGATATGAAGAAATAAACATCTTTTTCAAACTGACTAGTTAAAGTCCTGTGCATCTCATTTTTATGGCATTGGTGACCATATTCATTTGCTATAGTAAGCTAATAGTAGTCAAAAAGAGAGGTCAGAAGTTGAAGAAACATGGTCTTGAGTCCAAATTTTGACAAAAATCTGTGTAGTTTTCTTCAAGTTATTTATTTTCTCTACTCTTTCTTGTTCACATCTATAATATGGAGATAAAATTCTCAGAGAGTCATTGTTTAGCCTCAGAAGGCTAAATGAAGTCATGTATGTATAGTGTCTGGCATGTAGGAGATATATATTAATTGTAGTTATCACTATTACTAAGAAACTTGGGTTTCTCCTCCAGTGAACCAGATGATCCAGAGAAGTGTCAAAGAGAAACAAAGTCCCTTCCAAAAATTCTAAAAGCTTGGCCACATAATATATGTTCAATCATATAAAACATATAACTTCTATCGAAAAAAGTTAATGTGATTTGACTTTATCATAGTCACACAATCAACAATCCAATCCTCTTTTTTTTTTTTTGATACGGAGACAAGATCAGAAGTATAGTTGACCCTGTGGAATTGTAGATCCCAGAAACCTATTAAATTGGGCTATAAAAGTAAAGCTAGGTAAACAGTATATTCTGATGAAGAGGATTTAGATAATGAGTTGTAGAGTTTGTCACAGATTATTAGACATAAATTCATGTCTTTGATAGTTCTCTTTTGCTACATATGTAATAAAAGTGTTTATTTTACTATATTAGGTTTTGACAAGATAGTAAATAATGGTTTCACAATCAAATAGCAAGAGAGGGAAAAGTGGTTTGAGGCCAGCGTTTCTATTTTTCTGAGTGACAGTTTGCCTCTAGGCAGAACTGTGCTGTCTCTAGTTCTATGTACACAGGCTGGGTCACTCTTAATTAGGTAATAAAAAAATAATAGAGGCAGAATAGGTAGTAGTTAAGTGCCAAACTCTGAAGTCAGAAAGTCTGGGTTTGAATTCTAGTGGGCTTCACTGTCTTCATTTATAAAATGCTGGTTTAAAAGTATATGTTTTGTAGTTTCCTAGGGCTGCCTTGACAAATTACCATAAACTCGATGGCTTAAAGCAACAGAAATTTATTTTCTCACAGATTGGGAGGCCACAAGTCTGGAACCAAATTATCAGCAGGGTCATGTTCCCACCAAAAGGTCTAGGGAAGAATCCTTCATTTCCTCTTCCAGCTTCTGGTGGCCTCAGCTGTGCCTTGGCAAGTGGCATCACATCTCCAGCTTGTGGCTCTGTCTTCATGCGGTCTGTCCTCTCTGTGTGTCCTCTCTTCTTCTTATGAGGACACCAATCATTGGACTGAGAATAATGATATCCAGTCCAGTAAGACCTCATCTTTTTTTTTTTTAAAGATTTTATTTTATTTATTTGACAGGCAGAGATCACAAGTAGGCAGAGAAGCAGGGAGAGAGAGAGGAGGAAGCAGGCTCCCTGCGGAGCAGAGAGCCCGATGCGGGGCTCGATCCCAGGACCCTGAGATCATGACCTGAGCCGAAGGCAGCGGCTTAATCCACTGAGCCACCCAGGCGCCCCGTCATCTTGATTATATTTGCAAAGACCCTATTTCCAAATAAGGTCTCATTCTGAGGTTCCAAGTGGACATGAATTTTAGGAGGCACTATTCAACTACTACATGCCTCATAGGACAACTCATATGTTGACTTCTAAAACTTTGTCTGTAGCTCAGGCAGTTTCACCCACATTACAGATGCCCAGTTACAAATATATACAGTGGTCCTGTACCTTAAACACAAGCCACTTATAACTTCCCTCATTTTTACCCAAAATGAGAACCACTGGCTTCCTTAATTCTTATAAGTGGTATCACCAACCCTATTTTATTTTCTCTACTCTTTCTGTCCTTCATTTCCCAAGATTCAAGGTCAATGCATTTATAACTCCTCCTTCTTCATTGTTTTATCTAATCAATGTTTGGGCCTATTAAGTGTACCATAAGAACAATTAATTTGCTATACTCTCTCTCTTTTCCCTTCCAGG
Organism: Meles meles; assembly: GCF_922984935.1. NCBI lineage: Eukaryota > Metazoa > Chordata > Mammalia > Carnivora > Mustelidae > Meles > Meles meles. Next base: position 77,986,510 of record NC_060074.1, read on the forward strand.
TCAGGCTTATTTAATATTCACCCAGATGAGAAATAGCATAATACAGTCACACAGTATGTCACAATAAATGCACACACACACACACACACACACACACACACACACACGAAAAGAGGGTGGAAAAATAACTACATTTCCTTCAATTCAGATATTATGTCTATTTAGTGATTTAATGAAAAAATATGGGATATAATATATAGTAAAGAAGGCTTAGTAGTTCTGCATGTGAACTAGCTCTATTATAGAGAAAGGAGAAGATTTGGGGGGAAAAGAAAAATATTTACTAGACTTCTGATCTAAAAGATGTAGACAAAAACATGGTGATCGGCATGAATTCTGTCCAGACATTTTACAACCCTGGCCTCAGTTCGTTAGCATTAAAATGTGACCTTGAAAGAGTTATTTAAATTCTCTAATCCTATAGATGATGCTTTATCATCCATTGATTAAGATCATACTTACCCATAAGTTTAACATAAAAATTAAATGAGAAAACTATATGTAAAATGCTTTGGAATACTATTATGCCCCTAATACATGCTTAATAAATATTAACTATTAGATATAATTTTAGAATTCTGTAGACCTTAATTCTCTAAAATTCTTGCACTTATTTGTTGTTTCATTTGATGGCTCATTTCATTTAAAGTTTATTTCCAGATTCTGTTGCATTTTAACAAAACCGTGTGATTTGGGTGCAGTGTGTGCAATTGCTAGGAAGAACTTAGCTTCTGAGTCATTAGCTGCTGTTGGGCAAATCCTTAAGGCAGGCATGTACTCTTTAAGAGCCTAGTGCTCTTTGGTGTCCTTATCTATAAAAAGGGGCTAAAATGTGTTACAAGAACTAAACAACAAACAGTGAGCATTCAATAAATGGTGGCCGTCCATAATAAAGTGTTTCTTGGTCCCAGATTCTAGGTGAATATCAATGGGTGCTCTTCTTTTCATTCTTTTGAAAAGAGGATGTAATCTGATTGGGGAGATAGGCAAAATAGGTGAAGGCAAGCAGGAGAAACAAACTTGCAGTTACAGAATGAAAAAGCCTTGGGAATAAAAGGCCAATGAAATTGTAACAGCATTGTGTGGTGATATGCAGTAGCTATAGTTGTGCTGAGCATCCAGGACAGAGAAGTTGACTCATTGTCAACAGGAAGCTAGTATAACATTGTGTGTCAATTATACTAAAAAAAATTTTTTTAAAGGAGTATACAATCCATTATGGTGCAGAAATTACATGAGATATCTGGGTAGAAAGAATTAAAGCAGTGGGATAGAAGGTCTTAAAATCCTTACATTTCTTTTTTTTTTTTTTTTTTTTTTTTTTTTTTTTTTTTTTTAAAGATTTTTATTTATCAATTTTGACAGAGAGAGAGATCACAAGTAGGCAGAGAGGCAGGCAGAGAGAGTGAGAGGGAAGCAGGCTCCCTTCAGTGCAGAGAGCCCGACGTGGGACTCGATCCCAGGACCCTGAGATCATGACCCGAGCCGAAGGCAGCGGCTTAAACCACTGAGCCACCCAGGCGCCCCAAAAATCCTTACATTTCTAATGTTAGAACCATCAACATATATTCAGCACCTACTGAATGTGAGATTCTGAAGCATGCTGGATCAGCAGAAAGTGATCACTCAGTTAAGTGAACAGGAGCTTCAATTCTGAGATAGAGCAAGCAAGATTAAAATAGAGATGAGCTTTCATAACTTCTGGATGACTTCTTTTAAAAATACACGACGTCAATAAAAACTGCATTTAACAGCAATTACATTAACTGAGTCTAACGTGTGTGGTTGAGAACACTCAGATAACTCTTTAAGTATACCTCATATCCTGTGTAAAGCCATGGCTTTTTCTCAATGGATACATATTTGATTCCATATGTTAACAATGTCCTCCAAAGTAATAGGTTATAAATGTCTAAGAGAGAAGTCTCATGTGAAAATAAATACCAAAAAGTTCAAACTACATATACACACGTCCATCTTTAAAATGTCTTTTTTGAATCAGCTTAAAGAAATAAACACTGAGGTATTCCTTTGACAATGTAAATAACAACATATTGAAATGTGTGCAGGGTTGCATATTGTCCTCTACCTACCGCCTGTTTCCCAAAAAGACACACAAAAACAGCTTATGAGCTGATTAGGAATTCTCACTGCACCCACACAAAGGACAGAAACACATCATAAAGCAACAGATGAATATATGCAGGTGATATTGGAAGTCATTTGCTCTTCAAGTGGTAGAAAGGTGATCAGAGGGGGGACAGCTAGGAAAATACTTTGTAGCAAAAGTCTCACCTGATTGTTAAGGATTCAGATTGTGTTAACAAAATCATGAAGCATTGCCTCTAAAGCACGTTTGCGTGTCTATGGCATAGGAATCACGGTTGGAAAATTACTCTGAAGGATGAAGGGACCCACCTCTCAGAGTTTCAGTTTGACTTGGTAAGAGAGCCATGGTCATAGAAGAGGCCTGAATCTGAAATCAAGGTCCATTCTGTCACTCAAACTTGTTTCCTGCTCTGCTTTTATTGGCCTCATGTCTGAGTCCTAGAAGAATATAGGTTTAATCAGTTCTGAATATATTTGACTATGTGAGCATGAGAAATATGAAAATTGTTCTAGTAAAGGTATGATCAGACATCAGAGACCTAAGTAATATTACTAGGGGGACCCGTTAATCAACTGAGCTGTGAAGGGAGAAAGGATATTTTTTCCTACTTTGACCAGACCACCCTTTGCCTTGACATCAAGAGCAGTCTAGTTCACAACACTTTATGGAGCAATCCTGCACCTGACGGGAAGCTGCAGCACTTAGTGGAGTCTGGTGACACCCAGTGGGAGACTGCTGTACCTGGTGGGACCCGGTCAATACAGTCCCTCTGGAATATATACTTATGTGTAAAGAATTGTTACACACTTACACCCTGAAAAGTCCTGGATGCCTTGGAACACAGAACCAGGGCAGAGTGGATTTTTAAAGAGGCCTAAGGAGGGTCTACCAGTCAAAAACAAAGAAATTTGAAGTATCACTGATTTTAAGATCCTGTTATATCTTCATGTTGCTAAAATCTGGGAAAATCAAATCATAAAAGATTAGATTTTCATATTTCCAATTACTCATAGATTTTTGGTTTGAGTCTTCCAGTTGACAGGGTTGAAAAAATAGATTAAAGACAAAAATTAGTTTTCCCTTAAATATTTTATTTTGCAAGTTTTCTCTTACACACACTCATCTCCATGCACGTAAATATATACACCTCTCTCCAATAAAAGTAAAACATTCTAAGCATTTGTCCTTTAGTCATAGAAAATGTACAGCTCTCTCCAATAAAAGTAAAACATTCTGAATATTCATCCTTTCATTGTAAGAAATAGGTAGTTACTAAAAATAATTTTCTAAAATGTTTATCAGTATTGTATGTAGCTTTACTCTCCATTGGACTTTATTGTGAATATGGATGCCAAAGATAATACTTCTAAGAGATAATTAAATTCTGGTTCAATTCACTTTAGACAAACTGGGAAATACCTTGTATTTTATTGCCTCTAGCTTCTCACATTAAAAGCAATCCCTAAAGAATTTGCTGCATGGAATGGTTTTTTCTATCTAAAGCAACTGTCGGCTTTGACTCTATGACAGAATCAACCCCAGTTGTGTTTCTTGAAGTTCAAATATTTGGTATTTCTTCAATGAATAAACTACACTGCAACATGCCACAGGGGAAATTGTTTTAAAACAGAAAAGGGACAGATAAGAAAGCTGATCACATAACACACATGTTTGGTCTACTTAGCCCTCCAGTTTATTTTAGTGTTTTGGTCAAATGAAAGCATATTGAGAAACATATTTTTTAAATGAATTCTAGATGGATCATAGAATAAAAACTTTAAAATCATAGTGTAAAATAACCTAGGAGACAATGTGGGTACATATAAAATATTGAGTCTGGAAATAAAAATATATTTATAGAATATATCTAAGACATAAATGAAAAGTTAAGGTGAGAATTTACAGAGAATAAAAAATGAAAGAGAGGACTACTGAAGTGAATAGAAAATATTCTGAAAACCAAAACATTGTTGAAAAAATAAGTGGCATACTGGAAAACATGGCAGATAAAGCAAATACTTTAAAAGAAGAATGAATTAAATAGGCATGAAAACTTTGTAGAAAACTATTAATTTCCCCAAACAGCTAAATCTTTTTCATAATTAAAGAAATATAAATTAAAATACCTAAAATTTAGAATTCTCTTTACAAAGAAAATATTCAAACTTTTGAAAGTGTGGGAAAAGAAACATTCATACAGTATTATTAGAATATAAATTGATTCCACTTTTGCAAGAAACAAAAATAACCTCTTAAAATTCTGCATTTATGGATCTGTTATAAACATGATATGGAAAAAATAACTGTATAAAACATTAAGTGAAAAAAAACCTGGATTCACAAGGATACCTGCCTTAACTGTTGTATGATCTCAATTTTATAGTGAAATGGAAAAAAATACAGCAAATTAGCAATGGTTACTAGTATGAAAGGTAGTTTTAAATCAAGGTAGGAACTGAAGGATTTAAACAATAGGGTACTACATTTGTACACAAAATATCAGTTAATATATCTAAATCTATCTCATATCAGATAAACATATAAATTCACTTATTAACAAGGTAACTACCTATGTAAGACCTACTATGTGACTGATACAATTTTTCATGATGGATAGTATTGAGGGAGTAAGTTTTTCTTCTATTTTTCTTGTCCAGTAAAGAATATAGTCTTCTGCAAACAAATTGGAAGGTCTGTAGTGATCTAAAAATTGTATAAAGAATCTCTTTCTCAGGGTACCTGGGTGATTCAGTCAGTTAAGCATCCAGCTCTTGATTTTGGCTCAAGTCATGATCTCAGGGTGCTGGGGTTGAGCCCTTCGATCGGCTTTGTGCTCAGTGGGGAGTCGGCTTGAAAATTCTCTCCTGCTTTCTGCTCCTCTCCCTGCATGTGTATATTCTCTCTCTTTCTCAAATAAATAAATCTTTTTAAAAAAATGTATTTTTCTTCCTCTACAGAAGTGAGTTTAGATAGCCTTAGGATATTAATATATTAGTGTATTTGACACTATACCTTCTACATTAAGGCTAGGCCATTAAAGTTTATAGATGTATCAATGCAAGAAATGATGAACACCACACAACTTAATATTTGTAGAGTTGAAAGAAAATTTATTACTAGTTGGTGATCAGTTACTACATATCACTGAGAAGGTCTATTACAAATGGTTCTTTTGTGACTTGAATCATATTTTTAATGATTTTTCTCATATTTCCATTACTACTGTGAATTACCACAAGATTAACTTGGCAGGATTTGACATGTGATTACTTTCTCCTCCGTGTTGTAATTATTTCTCTTAGTGACTTCCAGGCTCCACACCTACCAAGTTTTCTTCCCACTTCTCTGGTTGTGCCTTCTCGGTTCCTTTTTTTTTTTTTTTTTTATCCTCCTCTCTCAGACCTCTCAATGGTGGAATGAACCAGTGATTAGTTTGGGTCCTCAGCTCTATCCATATTTACCTCCTTGGTAAGCCATCCAGCCTAGTGGCTCCAAGTGCCTTTATGAACAATTGATTCCAAAATTTATATCCTTTAAATTCCATGTTCACATTTCACACCACCTTGGAAATATAAGAGATATTCCCTTGGATATGCAACAGACACCTCAAACTTAATATGCCCCTAACAGAAACCATGATCCTCAGACCTCTAGAAACTCCCTCCCTAAGGAGGAAAAACACTTCCAAAACCAAAAACAAAACTTGCTTCTCTTGCAATCTTCTTCCTCCCAGTTAATGACATTTCCATTCTCCCAATTGCTCAGAGCATAAACTTTAGTCTTCCTTGACTTCTTTTTACTCTTATGTTTCACATCCAGTCTATTAAGAAATCCTGTTGGCTCTCCTCTCAGAAGATATTTCACTTTCATTTAAGCTATCAGTAGTCTTCACCTGGATTATGGCAATTACCTTTTAATAGTTCTGTTTTTAACTTTGTACACTAGAGTCTATTCTAACTACATCAACAAGAGTAATACTTTAGATTTCTCATAATACCCACAAAGCCCAGGATCTGGATCCCTGTTACCTCTCTGACCTCTTCACCTATGACTTTCTCACTAACTCACTGCTTGAAGCACAGTTCCATCTTTTTTCTTCCTTGAAAATGCCAGTCATCCACTCTCCTGAGGGCCTTTGCATTGTCTATTCTCTTTGCCTCAATATTTTTTGTCAAGGTACCTATGTGGCCAGCTTCCTAGCTCCTTTGAGTCTTTTCTCAAAAGTATCACCTTCTCAATGAAACTTACATGGACTACCATGTTTAAAATTACAACCGGTCAAACTGAACTTCTGAGATCCCTTCCCCTGCTTTATATTTTGCCACGATAATTTTCTCTTTCTGGCATATTTTATCATTTATTTATTTATCATGTTTGGTGCTTATTATTGGAAATTTTCCACAAAAAATAAGCTCTGCAAGGTCAGGAATTTTTTTTTTCTTTTTTGTTCATTTCCATATTCCAGTATACAGAAGAATGCCTGCCATAGGGTAGATACTCCAGAGATAATCCATTGAATGAACAAATGGACAATGAATGATTATAAGCTGTGATCATGTCTGTGTGGGTCACTGCTGGATTCCCAGAGACTAACACATAGTTTAGCACTTAGTATACTACATGAATATTTGTTGAATGAATGAATGAATGAATGAGAATGAAAAGTGGATTTCACCTGCTCTTGCAAATGATGCTATGAATGTGATCTAGTCCAGATGCTATCCCCATCCTCTGCAAGTGGAGAGATCTCTCCTTGGCTACATTCTGAGTAACAAATTTTTTTCCCCAGTAGTTCTTAGTAGCTGTTTTTAACTTTTGTGATGGTTTTCTCCATCACTTTTATTTTGAAAATTTTAAAACCTACGTACATTCTCTAATTGTAGACAGACTATTGCATGGAAGATTCAAAGCTTTACAGATAGCTCTCTCTCTCTCTTTCTCTCAGGCAACTGCCTTGAACGTTTTCTCTCTATGGTTTCCTGGGATAAACAATAAGGAGAGAGTAATAACTGTCCATTTCCTATTCAGGGACTATCCATTTACTATCAGTGAATTCTAATCATATTGCTTTAGACTAGTTAAAAACATAGTTTCCAAATGTTTTGGGGACTCTTGCTGTAGAAATTTTCTAGTCCACAGTTATATTTCAAGAGACTTCTAAGCTGTCACTAAACTGGAAACTACAGCTGGATAAAGTTTGGAGGAGGTTGTTGGTGTTCATCCATAACTGTCCCAAAAGTGGTGTTTATCCATCTGCATGGTCATCAGCATTCATGGTGAGTAGTAAGGTGATAGTGACACAGACTGAGCCTTTAAGGAAAATGTTCACATGATTTCCCATGATGACACAGAGACTGACATCTGGCAGGGCTGACTGAGGGTTTGGCAGTTTTCTTATCACTCAATTCCTCTTACCCTGAAAAGCTTCATGGATATTTCAACTATATTGACTATTCCTTTAGTCCTGCTCCTTAGTAATGTGTTTCTTTCCTTAGCTCTACATGTTTGTTTCAGTGTAGTCAAAACTAAGATGAGCAATTTTGCTCATATGGTTTCCAGTAGAGAGCACACTGTAAACATGTTTGATGTAAATGAATCAGAATTGTTACTTGGTGCACAAAACATTTCTTATTTAAATTCATTTACACTCTCTTAACAAAACCCCAATAGGAATTAGACCTCTACACTACAACTTTTTTGATATGATATGATATGACAAGATGTGTGTGTGTGTGTGTGTGTGTGTGTGTGTGTGTGTGTGTGTGTGTATAATTAAGATAATCTCAAATAGTGAAGAAAAAGAATGAATAAGTAGTTGGGGTTTCTTCTATTTAGGCAACCAGGTCAAACTGGCTCTGTGCAGGAATACCATTTATGGCTTGGTTTTGTAAACTAAATTCTGTGATTACAGTAAAAATCCAGCTCTGAACAGGAGGCGTTTTTGCAAAGGCATAACCCAGGATAACCAGACCATTCTGAAATAGATTCCAGCTGTTTAGATTATCTCAACCCAAGAACAACTAAATACTGCCATGAAAAGGACTATCAGTAGTAAATTCTGGGTACATAAAAGCCAAATCCGTAAAGAGCCCTCCCACTCAACAGGGGCTTGGAAAGAGTAGTAAGAGGAAGAGATTAATTCTCACTTGTGGTCTTAACTGGCCCAACTACCTCAGGTCTTTTGGTGTCTCAAATTATTCCAAGCATAAGAATGAATATTTGCTAGATGTGCATATTTCCAAGTTGGAAATCTAGTCCTTTTCCAGGAAAATTTAAAATTTTCCAGTTTTGGATAAAAATTTTTATGCATTTCCTCAATAGTTATAATTGTTCATGGATTGTATATTTTGTTCCACAATTAATTTTTTTGCCTTTTTATTTTTTTAAGTTTTTATTGAAATTCCAGTTAGTTAACATAAAGTGTAATATTAGTTTCAGGTGTAGAATTTAGTGACTCCTTACTTACATACAGCACCCATTGTTCATCACAAGTGCCCTCCTTAATCCCCATCACCCATTTAACCCATCCATCCCCCTGCCTACCTCCCTTTTGGTAACCATAGTTTGTCCTCTATAGTTAAGAGTCTGTTTTTTGGCTTGCCTCTCGTTCTTATTTTCCCCCCATGTTTACTCATTTTCTTTTTTTTTTTTTTTTCAAGTTTTTTTTTTAAATTCCAGTTCGGGGCGCCTGGGTGGCTCAGTGGTTTAAGCCGCTGCCTTCGGCTCAGGTCATGATCTCAGGGTCCTGGGATTGAGTCCCGCATCGGGCTCTCTGCTCGGCAGGGAGCCTGCTTCCCTCTCACTCTCTCTGCCTGCCTCTCTGCCTACTTGTGATCTCTCTCTGTCATAAATAAAAAAATAAAATCTTTAAAAAAAAAAATTCCAATTCGTTAACATACAGTGCAATATTAGTTTCAGATATAGAATTTAATGATTCATCACTTACATACAACACCCAGTGCTTAATCACAACCAGTGACCTCCTTCATACCCATCACCCATTTAGCCCATCCCTCACCCACCTCCCCTTCAGTAGCCCTCAGGTTGTTCTCTGTAGTTAAGAGTCTATTTTAGGGTTTGCCTATCTCTTTCCCCTGCCATGTTCATCTGTTTTGTTTCTTAAGTTCCACATATAAGTGAAATCATATAGTGTTTGTCTTTCTCTAGCTGACTTATTTTGCTTAGCATAATACTCTCTAGCTCCATCCACATCATTGCAAATTGCAAGATTTCCTTTTTTTTTATGATTAGTAGTCAATGTGTGTGTGTGTGTGTGTACATTATCCATTCGTCAGTTGATGGACATTTAGGGTCTTTCCATAATTTGACTATTGTTGGTAGTGCTGCTGTAAACACCTGGCTGCATATGTCCCTTCGAATCAGTACTTTTGTTTCCTTTGGGTAAACCCCTAGTATTGCAATTGCTGGATTGTAGAGTAGTTCTATTTTTAACTTTTTGAGGAACCTCTGTACTGTTTTCCAGAGTGGCCGCACCTGTTTGCCATCCCAACAGTGCAAGAGGGTTCCCCTTTCTCTGCATCCTCACAAACACCTATTGTTTCCTGTGTGGTCAATTTTAGCCATTCTGATTGGTGTGAGGTGAATAGATCATTATAGTTTTGATTTGTATTTCCCTAATGATTGGTGATGTTGAGCATCTTTTCATCTGTCTGTTAGCCATCTGTATGTCTTCTTTGGAAAAATGTCTATTCATGTAAAGGAATAAAACTGGACCACTTTCTTACGCCATACCCAAAAATAAATTCCAAGTAAATTAAAGACCTAAATGTGAGACAGGAAACCATCAAAATCCTGGAGGAAAACACTGGCAGTGGCTGTAGCAACTTCTTACTAGATATGTCTCCTAAGGCAAAAGAAACAAGCAAAAATAAACTGTTGGTACTTCATCAAAATAAAAAGTTTCTGCACAGTGAAGGAAACAGTCAATAGAACTAAAGGGCAACCTATGGAATAGGAGAAGATATTTGCAAATAATATATCTGATAGAGTTAGTATCCAAAATATATAAAGAATATGTAACACTGAACATGCAAAAACAAATAATCCAGTTTAAAAATGGGCACAATTTTTTTGCCTTTTTATAAATACAAGCAGATAGTGATATTTCTATAGATTATCTCATTTTCATTAACACAGCATGAAGAATTATTTAAAGTATACAAAAATACTCACAGAGCAATATGATAGATAACCAGTTGGCAGTTTCCTTTACCCACAGTACTCATCACTATATTGCTAATTAATTTGGTATTATTCTTAGCTATATATATTATCTTACTAACAAAATGAATAATAGTACATATCAATCTCCGAAAATTAGATTGAATAATTTCATTGTCTAGATATATGTTTCCTTAGTTTAAATCTGTGCCCAGCATTATCTTCCAATAGCACAGATATTTTTTAAAAAATTATATTTATTTAAATCTATTCCATTTTTACATGCTTATAGTATATTCTCTCTTAATACTCACATATATATAAATTATAAATTTGAATTTGATTTTCATCTGAACATCTGACCAAAAGCAAATAATTTCAAGTATAAATAGTCTTTCAAGAAGAAATGGATTTATTTTCCTTTAGTGTATGTGTATAGTATATATATTCCACTTGGATATTTGTCTCACAAGACTTAACAAACCTACCTAAAAAATACTTTGTATAAAGATAAATACTAATTCTGATTGGATAGCAGTTGAAAACCTAAGTCAAAATTGATTTTGTCACCTGATATTATGTCAAATTACTTTTAAACAATTCTCTTGAACTATAAGTGTGTGTGTGTGTGTGAGAGAGAGAGAGAGAGAGAGAGATGAAGCTATGTAGTTGAATATACTTTTCTTAAAATAAGGCTGCAGGGTGTTGATGAGTGAAGGATGTTTTTTCAACCCTAAACAAGTAGTAAACTGAGTGACATTTGGTGTTTATAACAGATGAAAACCAGATGAAAATTTCTTTCTACTCTAACCTCTGATGACTAGACAAACTCAGTTTCTTTAAATTCTGTGCTTAATAATTACACTGAATCTTATTTGAAAAGACAGTGTAGGATGAATAGATAAAAAACATTCTGGGGGCGCCTGGGTGGCTCAGTGGGTTAAAGCCTCTGCCTTCAGCTCAGGTCATGATCCCAGGGTCCTGGGATCTACCGCATCAGGCTCTCTGCTCAGCAGGGAGCCTGCTTCCTCCTCTCTCTCTGCCTGCTTCTCTGTGATCTCTGTCTGTCAAATAAATAAATAAAATCTTTTAAAAAAAATTAAAAAAAAACACATTCTGAATGCAGTTTCCCAGGAATGGTGATATAATCTTAATTTCTTTAAGAATAAATTTAGGTAATATGCCAGGGTTTGAAAGTCAGGTGTTTTCACATGGTAATTGGTAAGTTTCCCATAACATGTAAAGCCACAAACTAAATTTTTAACGCCTAAGTTCTCTATTCAAACACACACAGTCTTCATAGTTACATAGGAACATAAGCCATTATTTAAAAAATAAAAACTTTAAAATTTGAAAATAAAAATAGGCAACTTATTTCCCAGGGCAGATCAAGTTATTCAAAAAGTTTTGCCTTTCTTTCCCAGAGACACTGAAAGCAGTTAACCAAGAACCATATTAAAAGAGAAAAAATGAATATATAGTTTTGGATATTTTGTGCTTGTGGTGCCTTTGTTGGTAGAGGACTTTTTTTTTTTTTTTTAACTTTAAAGAAGTAATAAATTACATTGGGAAAGTACTGACATTTAAGAAGAAGTTAGAAAAAGCAGAAAAATAGAACACACAGATGACTGAGGAGGACTAATTAAGTACAGCACAGGAACCACCAGTAGAATGACCTCTCAGAAGGCAAGAGAAGTTGAATCCTCAAGAAAGAGTGGCAAAGGCTGAGGAATGGTGAAATTAGGTTACAACTTGAGGAACACCAGTTGGATTAGGTCAATCAAAGATTGCTACAAACAATTTTGGTGAAGAGATTGTAATGGAAATTATATCAGAATAGGTGGTTGAGAGCACAAGAGGTAAGAAAGTGGGCTCAGCTGCATAGACAGCTCCTTTCTTTCAGGATAAGACAGATACAAGCAAGAGGAATACAGATGGTTAGAGGAGGTTTGTGCCTGTTTGCTTACTTTTAGAATAGAAGATAGTTGAGTACATTTTACAAACTGAGTGGAAGAAGGCAGTAGAGAGAAGAGAGAATGAAGTTCTAGACAGAAGGCAAAGGCAGATCCCTGAGCGGACTGGAGTTGAGGATGTGCGTGGGAATCCTCCTAAGACCACCGGCACTCCCAGTCCCCCCTACCCTGCTCTATTTGTCTTTTCTCTGCAGCTTTGGCTACTTTCTACATAATTCATGTATTTGTTACATTTATCACTTGTCTTCTCCACCACTCCACCCTCAATCTCTTTTATGAATTTTTCATTTCCTACTATTCCCACTTATCCTTTAAATGGAAGTGTCTTCCCAGGGCTATAAACTTCACAGGGGCAGAGATACTTATCTTTTTTTCATTCATATATTTCAAGCACCTAGTAGTTGGTGGGCACTCAATAAATACTCGTTGAAATAATAGGTATTGGATTGTACAGTTTAAAAAAAAAGTTTGGATTGGCTTGAAAGATTCTATTTTTGGGATGCCTGGGTGGCTGAGTTGGTTAAGTGTCTACCTTCAGCTCAGGTCATGATCCCAGGGTCCTGGAATCAAACCACATGTCGGGCTCCCTGCTCATCAGCGAGTCTGCTTCTCCCTTTCCACTGTGATCTGTCTCTCACTGTGTCAAATAAAATCTTTAAAAAAAGAAAGATTTTATTTTTTCTTTTTTACATGTGAAGTAGGAATAATTAAGCTGCAACTTACAAGAAAGGTAAGGTAAAGAGAGAGTTCATATATACTGAAAGTTTAACGTTCAGTATCAGATGCAGTGATCAGATGTTATTTGTGGAGTAACTCATAAGCCCTATTTAAATGGCTCACAAGCCCTATTTAAGTTCATCATTTGTTAATCTCATATGATGGTTTATTTTCTTTTAGTAAATTGGCATCATTTAAACAGTAGATTTAACTCACTGTTTCAGATGTATGGCTTGTCATGGAAAGCAGGAGGAGGTGGCAATGCTTAACTCATCTCTGCATGACAGCAATTACCTGGATCTGATCTGAGGCTGTCCCGGTCACCACCACCCTCCAGGACTTGGGCTCACAAGATAAAGCATGTGATCTTCATTTGCCAAAGTCTTACCCATTCACTATGATATCCTCAACACTTATGTCTACTGTCAGTCACTATTTACTATTGAACTTGAGCTACTATTTTTTCATAGTAAAGCTTCTTCATCCTGCCTGGCCTCTTTGGGCAAATGTGTCTGCAATCGATAATACTGATAGTATTCAACTAACAAGTAATTTGTGTCCCAGTGGGAGTTTCTAGAAATTTAGAAGTAGATGAAACTCCTCCCCACAGCTAGTCAGGCTCTACATGAGCTGGAGTCTCCCATCCCATCCTCTGAACTCCATTCACAATCTCCACTTGGCTTTAAATGCACTCCTATTTTCTGTTTTCACTGGCCCGCTTCCTTTTTCTTAAATATGTCAAGCTCCCTCTAGTCTCTGTGCCTTTACATTTTCAGTTTCCTTTACTGCGATTTCTTTCCTTCAGATAATCAATATGGCTGACTGCTAATTTGGCCACATGTGCAAACATGCATTAACAAGCAGCTCCTTCCCTCAGAACCATACAAGTTGTTCTGAAATCTCAGTGAATTTCAGTTTTCCGCCCTTTTAAGTTCAATAAGCAGCTTACACGAATGGCTTACTCAAGGCAAAGGGGACAGTTTCCTAGTGGCAGGATTAATTTAAATTGCCAGGCAGAACCATGTGACAAAGACTGCACACAGAACAGATTGGACTCCCTAGATTCTACTCTGAAAAATAGGCTTACTGGATACTCAAACCGTACTCATGCAAATACAAGTGTGCCCATTCAATGTATCTAGCCAGTAGAAATATCTCGACTGAAGTAGAAATATCTTTCCCTGAAGAAAAATATTCCTAGCACATTATAGACTAATTAATAAACTTTCTTATATTGATTGGAATTACAAATGGGGCTCCTGTGAAGTGGCTTTAACATTAGGGTCCTTCAAATGCTAACTAGCTCTCCTTGGAGTGTTAGTCCTGATTAGTGTACTTTAAATATTAATCAACTGTCCCTAAGGGATAGATAAAATTAACACGTATTTACTCCTGTACATATACGCTCACACGTATCCCATTCTCTATTCTGATGTGTTTTGCAGTACATCACAGGAAATATAGGAATTTTAGATAGGAATCACTCATACGTAAGCCAAACAACGAGAATACTTTCCTCCCCACCACTCCCAAACCAATTTTGAGTGAATTGGCATGAAAATAAAAGATTAGTGACATACATCGCTCTCCTCTCAGGCATCTCTGCCTTTCATGTGATCAACAGATAGCATCCCCTCCCCTTCCCTTACCTCAGATGTTGTCCAGGTCCTGATTCTGTCCCTTCTCTTCTAAAAGCCAAAGTTTCCCTTTCCTTTCACATGCATGATAACCCTACATTTCTCTCTGAATCCTAGATACCAACAGATAGCCCAGGCCCCAAAGCCCCAGCCTCCATGATTAATGAATTTATCAAAACAACAAATGTAGGTCTTTTCCTCTGGAGGATTTGTGTGTCAGCAATCTAGAAAAATAAAACAAAATTCCCCACATTTTACATCTGTTCTTAATAAGGACAGATGTATAGATTGAGTTCCAAACACTTATGAACACATTTTGAAACACAATCTGTTCTTAATTTGTAGACTTCTTGACTAATGGAAATAGAAAAAAATGCTCATTAACTTTGGATTTTCTTCGAATATGATGGATGTGGTTTCTTACGATGATATTTATAATGTAACAAAAAGGTACATGTTGTTCCGTCCCAACACACAGGAATATACAGTTATTTGTGTACAGAGTACTAACTAAGAACAAATATCTAAAAGTAATTGGGAGATCATAATAAGCTTCCTAAAATAACTCTGTAGGAAAAAAAAACATGAAAAATTTAATTCTAGTAATCGACTCTTCAACAGATGTAATCTGTCTCTCTGTATTCTTTTAGTGATGATATTTTCTGGGAAAACAATCAGGACTGAGGTTATTTGCAATTTTGCAATATTGTTGGTACAGGAAGTAGTTCAGGAGATGTTGGAATTCCTAGGACATTTCCATAATTTATGGGAAAAGTACTTAAGAATACTTGAAATTAGTACTGTCCTAGAAAAATATCTGCTTTATCCCTTACTAGCATCAGCCCTGCAAATAGGCAAAGAACAGAGACCTATCTACATATTATGATGTAAAGGGGCAGTACTAATTTCCTCTATCATCTCACCTACTGCCATTATTTGAACCTTTTTTTCAGAGGTATGAGAAAAGAATACAAATTCTCCAGGAAAAAAAAAAAAAAGCTAAAATGTTCATCATATTATGCCTCAAAGGCATGGAGGAAGAGACTCAATTAGGAAGAGCTTGTAACTCAAATAATGAGATCTTGACCCAAAAGGAATGAGAAAGTGGATGACCTGGTAGAAAAAGAACTAGATTAAAATTTAGAAATTTGAGTTCTGATGCTAGTTCTGATATTGTCTTGCTAAGGGATCTTGGGCAACTCATTTAATTATTGGCAAACATATTTCTCCAACTGTGAAATGAGAATAATTGCAGTAGTCCTTCCCACGTTTCAGCATTATGTTAAGAGTAGAAAAATATGTTTATTGTCCTGAAAAATTGAAAAGTGCTATATATGTTATTACTATTAATAAAAAGGATGATAGAATTAGAATCAAGAAAATAATAGGAAAAGCAGAGCAGAGGTCCATTTTAGGTTAGCTAGTGCTAATCATAAACATTGATAGTATAGGACGAAGGTGCAAAGAAAGGAAAGAAAAGGAAATTTCCAAAATAATCTTCTACCCCAAGACAGATTAAATGTTCCACCAGGAGGTTGAAGTAAGCCATGTATTAGCTGAACCTTAATTCTGCCTAGACTTTGCTGAGATCATAATGTAAGGGTAAACTAGGTGAGTGGGAAGACATAGATGAACAACAGCAAAAGTATGGCATCAAAAATTGTAGATCCTATTTCCATGTATTTCAAAGCCAAATTGAAATAATGATTAGGAGGAAGCTCAAGAGCTAACTCGAGTATTTAAAACTTTTTTATTTACTATGTTTTTCTAGAGTCTTCAGGAGATTGCTTTTAATGTGCTGTAATATCATATTTATCAATATCTCGTACGTCTTCACAATTTACTGGAGTAGATGTTTAATCTGAGAAAACTGACAAGTTTTAATCATTATAAAGCCTAAGTTGTGGTAATTTTGGACAAAACATTTTAGAACCACTTAAATTCTGTCATCTGGTTGTTTACAAATCCACACAATGAGAGCTGACCAAAAATGTTCAGGGTTTTGTGGTAATAAAATTATTGCCTCAGGAACCAAAGAAAGCATGAAATAAGTTGCAATGATTTTGACCTCTGACCTGCAAGTCTATGATATCCATCCTTCAAAAGTTACCTTGCCTGTAAGGAGACAATTATTGATTTTGTAAAAAATCTCCTAAATTTTCTCTATTACTTTAGTTCTAGTAATGAGTCTAAGGTTTAGATTTAATCTGAACACTCCTGAGACATAATGGAATATTTCCCATTTTTGTCTCATTCTCAGCTCATTATATATTACATTCAAAGCTGGAAGTAGAGGCAAGAAAGAAAGAAAGAACAAACAAGAAATACCCCAGTTGCCTTCCATTTCTCTTTCCTGTCTTCCATGCCAAAAGAAGGTTCCAGGGAAGATATAAGATAGGGAGAATAGACTATTCAGGTCACTTTGGGTTTTACATGTCAAAACCCAAATCTAATTAGTTCAGGCAAAAGGGAAATTTATTGAAAGATTACTCAGTTACTTTACATTAAGGGAAAACAAACTATTAGGAAGGGAGAGGAAGCAGCTGAGCCTCAGGAAATAGATAATCAAAGGCTGTCTGTCTTCCATGTCCTTCACTTTGCCTGTCAACCTCATCATCTTCAAAGTTCCCTGCAGATGAGCCCTCTTCTCATGGAGGAAGTATGGTCATCAAAAGTAAACAAGTTTAACATCTAACACCACCTATAATTTCAAAACTCTTGTGTAATGACTTGGTTTCAAATAGCAAAATCATGGGGGAGGGATTATGATTGGCCCAGCAAGGGTCAAGTACCCCTCATCTTGGCACGATGGCCCAGGGGCAAGGTAACATAAGAATCAGGCAGTGCTGATTCCGCATGTTTGGAGAGGTTCCTAAAGGAAAGTAAGTGAAAAGGAGTCATTCCCTGTAAACAGGGGAGGGTAGAGAGTATGGCTGAAAAGACTAATCAATAGATACTCATTATATAAGAACAAATCAGGAATACCTAGGAGATAATATTATTTGTTGAGAAATAAACACGTCTTCCTTAGAAACTTAGAAAATTGTAATTCTTATTTCTGCCTACTTCTGTTTATATTCTGATAGTACTATTGGCAAATTTTCACAACATGCAGCTTCCAGTTATAAAAAGGGACTGTGGGGGCGTCTGGGTGGCTCAGTGGGTTAAGCTGCTGCCTTCGGCTTGGGTCATGGTCCCAGGGTCCTGGGATCAAGCCCCACATTGCGCTCTCTGCTCAGCGCGGAGCCTTCTTCCTCTTCTCTCTCTGCCTGCCTCTCTGCCTACTTGTGATCTCTCTCTGTCAAATAAATAAATAAAATCTTTAAAGAAAAAAAAAGGGACTGTGTCCTGAAACTTGACTTCTAAGAAATTTGGATCTAAAAATTCATAGAATCAGTGCTACAAGTGGTATTTTTTAGGTCAGTTGATGAAAGTAGAATATAATGTGCCTAAATTATTACAGTAACAGTCCATTTCAATATCACTGAACATTCATTAGAGTATCTAAAGGGCCCAGCTTCCACGCACCATGGAACATTTTACCTCTTAGTGATTTACCCCTAGTGGACATCAGGCAACCAGATCAGAGTTAGGTAGTAAGAGAAGGCAGGAAAGGGAACTCTGCTGGAATTCCCAGGCACTCTCTGTGCCTGGTGCAGTATGATGTAGAGAAGATGGAATGAAAGTCTCACAACCTGTGTTTTAGATTAAGCGCTACTTGCTGTGAGACTTCAGAAAACAGGTCTTGGTTTTCACATCTTAATATGATGATGGTGATGGTGGTAGTGATGGTGTGTGTCTGTGTTAGGGGGAAGTTGGGCTGCTATTTAAATTCAAGACTACCTTTTAGGGGTGCCTGGGTGGCTCAGTGGATTAAGCCGCTGCCTTCGGCTCAGGTCATGATATCAGGGTCCTGGGATCGAGCCCTACGTCGGGCTCTCTGCTCCGCGGGGAGCCTGCTTCCTCCTCTCTCTCTGCCTGCCTCTCTGCCTACTTGTGATCTCTCTCTGTCAAATAAATAAATAAAATCTTAAAAAAAAAAAAAAGACTACCTTTTAAAGTTCTTTCAACCCTTATACTCCTGTGATTAAGAAAATGTGCTTTCTTACAGCACAATGGCTACTTAAGGGAGGGCAGTTCTCTGAGCTAATAGTTGTATGGGGAGGGGACCAGAAAGGAAGTAAACCAGGAGCACAGGCTATTCTTCTCTGTCCGTTGGTTTATGTTTTTCTTAATAAACCCTCTGGCTGACAAGGGGGCCAGACCAGTCTCTTTTTCTGAGGTCCCCTGTATTATCAAATGAAGTAATGCTAAAACAATTACAAAAAGGGTAGATTTGTCAATATTTTCATTTGACACAATGAAACTTATGATATGATACAATTAAATTATTCATAATTATATTTACAAAAAAGAATAATTCATGACATAATCCAGGTAGAATGATCCAGTAGTCAAATATGTGTGAAGTTTAATGAGATATAATTTTTAAAAATGTCAATAAATTCATCCATAAATATATCTGTGAGTGTTTATATGAACTCATTTGGAGAAATATTGAAAGTTCAATTCATGGCCAATTTTGTGTAAGGTTTAGATTTAGCCAAATGATTATCTGGCATTTTGTGTGAGAGATGCTACTTGTTTCCAGTCAATGTATCAAACCAAAAATAACAGTGTAAGGGCCTATTCAGCCAGAGCGGGCCCCACCCCGGTTGAACTGCCATCTTGTTGTAAAACTTAAATTGACTTTGCCCCCCCTCCCCAGGGGAACTTACTTAAAAACAAGTAAAAACCAGTCCCAGGTAACAAAGTCCAAGTACAAGGATGGGTCAGGCCAGATGGAGGTATTTAATCAGTGGGGGCGCATACTGTCTCCTAGCTTCCAAGGTGATGGGCTAGTTTCCATGGGGTGAATTGTAATTCATTTAGCCACCTGTGTGTGGCCAGGCCCAACCACATGGTCTTTGCTCTATAAAAGTTAGTCTGGAAAGCAGGGAGGGGTTTTCCTCTCTGTAAGGGGCAGCCGGAGCGGTCTGTTTGAGGGTTGGTCTGATTCTTGATGCTTGGCGTGAAATAAAGCTTTGCTTGACCTTCGCTTTGTATCAGTCTCGCTCCTTTAATCACGGACCCATTATTGGGTTACCCATTTTGGGGGGACCAAACAAACAGTGCTGTTTATTCTCAATAATTTCATGTTATTTCTAGAAATCTGGTGATTACCTTATCAGTTATCTATGCATTTTTTTCCTCAGAGTAGTTTCTATTATTTGAGGGAGAAATAAAAATAAAGAACTCAGAAAAGTTAAATACGTGAGCAGTAAATTTGGGGAAAAAAATTGAAATGATTTTACATCATTTTGGGCTGGGTTAAGTCATAGACGTACTTCAAGAGAATTCTTCCTCTCAGACTGTGGGTTTAATGAAATTCAACGTGGGTTTTGAAAAACTTGAATTTTTATTAATAATTTTAGAAGTTTTCTAACACAAAGATAACAAATTTTTATAAATTGAATGCAATGTGTATACACTGAAACCAAGATTGTTTACTTTCTTAAGAGAAGAATTTGAAAATTCAAAAGCCATGGTCTTAGAGCAATTGACTTATAATGTCTTGAGCAGGCTGAAGTGGTTCCAGTTTTGGTAATGAAAAGAAATTTTTTTCAGTAAGTGTTGAGAAACTAAGAAATTAGGTAAGTGAATACTTCTTTTTCCTAGTTACTACATTTGAGTATCATAAGATAGAAATAGCAGAAAGTTACAATTTTAAGCAAAAAAATTTATTAATTTTTTTCTTCCTCATGTAGACTATATAAAATTGCTCCTGCCTGTAGAATGAGTATACACTTGCTCGTTTGCATCAAGTATACTTAATAAAATCAAAATTTAAGAAGAAAGAAATAAAATGGTATCAGCTCATCTAAAGAGAGTTTGCCTGGTGGTGGGTATTATGGGGGGGGCATGTATTGCATGGAGCACTGAGGTGGTGCATAAACAATGAGTTTTGGAACACTGAAAAAAAAGTAAAATAAAATAAAAATAAAAAAATAAAAAGAGTTTGCTAAAGATATGTAAAAAGAAGAGATACTGTGATTTTACATATGGGAGACAAGTGGAACAGACCAACTGTAGGGCAGCACATCAAAGAAGAAAGTAGGTCAGTGAGCCCCATGGCAATACAATGAATTGCTGTTATTTAAAGGGATGGTCAGAGAGTTAAGCTGCCTGTGAACAAGAATGCCTGTGAGAACAATGGTAAATGAACAGAAAAGCAGGGTCAGAGCAAACCAGTTGCAAGGCTCAGAGTGTGAACTTCATGTCCTTGGGTCGGGCAGAGGATGAAACAGCAGAACAATGTCGTCATTCAGAAGCTTCCTGGCGGCAGCAAGCTGTATAATGAGAAGCAAACTGAGCTGAGGCCCTCCACAGACAAAGTGGAGGAAAACAGCCTCAGGATATGAAGAGAACTGAGCAGAATTTGAGACTGGATGTTAACTAGCAACTCATCAGGATGAGTACTTTCCAATAAAAGAAAATTTTAAGTAATAAACACTGGGGAGACCACAATCCTTAAATCCATTTGTTGTAAAAGATATATACTCCATGGGATTAATTACTTGTGTTTAGGGATCAGAGCAACATTATATATTGGGCAAGTACCATTTCTTGTTTCCATCTTTAAGATTTACTATGCATTTTCTTGAATTGTAATTGCCAAGTCTAGATTGGTAATCTAAAAAAGTATAGGAGACTGAGAAGAACAAACTAACTTCAGACCAAGAACACTTTACTTTTTCTGCCATAGACGATGTGACTTAAATTGGTGGGGCAGAATTTTATTCATCTGAAAAAAAAATGACTGGGTTGAAAATTATGTATACTTTGAATGGGGAATACTTTTAATAAAAGTGAGGTTGAAGTCAGTTATTTTTTCACTTAAAATGAGCTGAGCATCTATGCTGTTCAGGCATTGTTCCAGGAGTGAAAAAATTTAATGATTTTTTTTTAAAGATTTTATTTATTTATTTGTCAGAGAGAGAGAGAGAGTACAGGCAGAGGCAGAGGGAGAAGCAGGCTCCCTGCCGAGCAAGGAGCCTGATGTGGGACTCGATCCCAGGATGCTGGGATCATGACCTGAGCTGAAGGCAGCCACTTAACCAACTGAGCCACCCAGCCATCCCCCAAAATTTAATGATTTAAACAGGAAAATAAAGTAAGTTTTTTAGGAAATGTTAAAGCTTGCTTAAGAGATGTGGTTACAAGTTTTATGTGAAAGTGGTCTTCAAGGCTGTAAGTTTCTCATCAGTTGCGTTTCCTTGTCTAGGTTCAGGCATTAGGAATAAAAAATTGGGTTTTATCTCAGTTGTAATTTTGTTAGGTATAATGCCCTCCTTTATTTCTGATAATTTTCCTTGCTTTGAAGTCTATTCAGTCTGAAAGCATAATCAAGTCAACATGTGTTCCTTCTTTGGTGAGTTACAGATAAACCAGGTGGAGTTGACATACAAAGTCAACTTTATTTTTGCAGCAAATAAGGAGATTGATGAAATTCTAGAACCTAGGTGAGGTTCGGTGGGCTGAGGTCCGGAGCCGATGACCAAGAAAGAATTCTTGAGACATCTTTGGTGCAAAATGGTGGTTTATTAAAGCACGGGGACAGGACCCCTGGGCAGAAAGAGTTGCTGCCCAGGGTTGTGAGGGATGGTAGGTTATGTACCCTGCCCTTGGGGGAAGGTGAGGGGAAGGGAGGTTTCAAGGGAGTTTTCATATGCTAAAGAGGGCCTACAAGGTGCCTGGATACTCCCGGAGATCTTCCAGCTTGATCAATGTTGTCTTTTGGCAAGCTATTAACATCAAGATAGTTGGGAGATTCCTGGTGGGATGTCACAATCCTGCTATCAAGCATCTTTGTTAGTGAGATTTAGATTCAAAAGAGATTTAACTATATTTACATTTCCTTCTACCTCAGCCTCCTTCAGTTTTTTTTTTTTTTTTTAATATTTTATTTATTCGACAGAGAGAAATCACAACTAGGCAGAGAGGCAGGCAGAGAGAGAGGAGGAAGAAGGCTCCCCGCGGAGCAGAGAGCCCGATGTGGGGCTCGATCCCAGGACCCCGGGATCATGACCCGAGCCGAAGGCAGAGGCTTTAACCCACTGAGCCACCCAGGCGCCCCCCTCCTTCAGTTTTGTGCCTGGAGGGGAGGGCGACCAGAGGGCTTGAGGAACTGAGTTATTTATTTGCCTCTGGAAATTATCGATAGCACAAGGTAACTTCTTTGTTTGTAGATCTCTAGGGCATTTGTAAACCAAGGGGAACTATGTTTCTCGTTTGTGCTGGTTAGGGGTACCTGAGGAATGTTACACATTTTACTGAGGGGAGCGGATGGAGAGGGGGTGCAAGGTGCCAGCTTTTGCTTTGTCCTCAGTCAGCCTCCTGCTCCCTCATCATATCACAGGGAGTAACTTCCAAAGCTGTGATTCCCTGAACAAGGGTGGGCGGGTTCCTTTTATTTAGGGTTAGGATAAGTATTTAAGAAGGGGAACCTTGTCATCATATGTAGAGGCAGGCATAAGGTTGTGCCTTTTGGAAACATGCCTATACATACATTATATGTAATGTAAATGAGGCTTGTACTACTTGGGCAGAGATTTTAGTATTACAATGAGGTAAGTGTAATTGTTGGTCATTCGTGAGGTCACTCCATGGTCCATCTGTGCAGGCCCAAGTTGGGGTTATGCTTAAACTGGTCTGGGTGGTCTGGGCAGGCACTCTCTCTCAAGGGGCAATTTTGCTTTCCATTTGCTTGAGTTTAGAGATAAGCTGGAAAAGAGCTTAAAGAAAAATGTGGGGGGACACCTGGGTGGCTCAGTGGGTAAAGCCTCTGCCTTCGGCTCAGGTCATGATCCCAGGGTCCTGGGATCGAGCCCCACATCGGGCTCTCTGCTCTGCAGGGAGTCTGCTTCCTCCTCTCTCTCTGCCTGCCTCTCTGCCTACTTGTGATTTCTGTCAAATAAATAAATAAAATATTAAAAAAAAAAAGAAAGAAAAATGTGGGACAAATTGTGAATGAGTACAAACAGGTGGCCAGTTAAGATGAAGATCAAGTCTTGAGGTCTAGCTGGTGAAAAAGTAATATGGCTACTCCTGCTTTCTTTGATTAATGTCAACAAAATATATTTTCTCCACTCATTTATCATTTTAATCTGTACATATTTCTATATTTAAAGAAATTAATTTTTTAAAAAAGATTTTATTTATTTTATTTGAGAGAGAGGAAGAACAAGAGCAAGCATGAGTAGGGGAGGTAGGGAGAGGCAGAGGGAGAAGCAGATGCGTGGCGGAGCAGGGAGCCCGATGGAGGTCTCAAACCCAGCACTCTGAGATCATGACTTGAGCCAAAGGCAGTAGCTTAACCAACCTATTCATGCAGGTGTCCCTATTAAAGAAATTTCTTATAGACAGTCTATAGTTGGGTCTTATATTAATAAATACCACACTTTCTATTTGTTGCCCTTGTTGTTTGTCTCTATTTTTGTCTTCCAATCTTTCTTTGCCTTTTGTAGTTTTTATGGAGCATTTTGTATCATTATATTTTCTCTTCGTTCTTAGTTTATTGGTTATACTTTTTTAAAAAAAAATTTAGTGGTTGCCCTAGAATTTGCAATATACATTTACAACTAATCCAAGTCTACTTTCAAATAACACTATACCACTTCACACATAGTGTGAGTACCTTATAATAATAATGCAATAATCTTATTCTCTCGTGTACCTTATATGATCACTGTCGTTTATTTCACTTATGTATAAGCATGCATAAACATATATATAAAACATGTATACATAAGTATACATAAATGAATATATTATTGCTATTATTACTTTGGAACATCAGCTGTTAGATCAACTAAAAATAAGAGAAGTTAAGGTGTTTTTTTTTTTGAAGTTAAGGTTTTTATTTTATCTTCATTTACACTTTCATTGATGATCTTCCTTTTGTTATATAGTTCCATGTTGCTGGTCTATGTTACTTTCCTTCTGTCTAAAGAATTTTGATATTTCTTGCAAGGCAGGCCTACTGGCAACAAATTCACTCAATTTTTATTTGTCTGAGAAAGTCTTTATTTCTCCTTCTTTTTGAAAGATAATTTCACGGTGTATAGGATTGTTGGTTGCTGCTTTTTTTTTTTTTTTTTTTGGTCAGCATTTTAAATATTACTCTTCATTCCTCTCTTGCATAGTTTCTGAGAAGTTGGATGTGATTCTTATCTTTATTCCTCTCTAGGCAATTTCCCCCACTCTGGCTTTTTTCAGTATTTTTTTTCTTTTTCTTTGATTTTCTGTAGCTTGAATATTATATACATAAGTGTACTATTTTGGATATTTATCCTGCTTGGAATTCTGTGAGCTTCCTGGATCTACGGTTTAGTGCCTAACATTAATTAGAGAGAAATTCTCAAGTCATTATGGCTTCAAATATTGCCTCTATTTCTTTCTCTTTTTTCTCATTCTAGTATTCCCATTACCTGTATGTTACATCTTTTGTAGATGTCCCACAGTTCTTGCATATTCTCTTTCATATTTTCCTCTTTGCTTTTTCAGTTTTGGAATTTTCTCTTGTTATATCTTCAAGATCAGAGATTCTTTCCTCATCCATATCCAGTCTGCTAATGAGACTGTCAAAGACATTTTTTTATTTCTGTTACGTTTTTGATCTCTAGTATTTTTTTTTTTTATTCTTCCTTTTTTTTTATTCTCTCCATTTCTCTCCTTACATTATCCATCTGTTCTTACAGGTTATCTATTTTTTTCCATTAAATTCCTTTGCATATTAATTATAGCTTAAAACACAATTCTTGGTGTGATGATTCCAACATTCCTGTTACATCTGACTCTGGTTCTGATGGTTGTTTAGTCTTTTCAAACTGTGTTTTTTGCCTATAGGTTCCTTGTAATTTTTGTGGGAAGGTGAACATGATGCTCTGGGTAAAAGGAACAGTGGTAAACAGATTTTTTTTTTTTTTTTTTTTTTTTTTTTTTTTGGACAGAGAGAGCACAAGTAGGCAGAGAGGCAGGCAGAGAGAGGGGGGGAAGAAGGCTCCCCACTGAGCAGAGAGCCCAATGCCGGGCTCAATCCCAGGACCCCGGGATCATGACCTGAGCTGAAGGCAGAGGCTTTAACCCACTGAGCCACCCAGGTGCCCCTTCAGATCTTTAGTAACATGGTGGTAAGGGTTGGGGAAGAAGTGTTCTATGGTCTATGAAAAGGTTCACCCTTTTAGCGAGCTTGTGCTTGTGGACCGTAAACCTCACCAGTGCTTCTTGGTCCCCCTCCTCCCCACTTAGGTGGGATAGGATGGCTAAATGGGATGGAATTTGGTATTGCTCTCCCCCCAGGTAGGTTAGTCTTTGATATAATCCCAGAAGGTTAGGCTCTGGTAAAAGCCTCCTGAGAGGTGAACTTGTTAAGAAGAATAGAATGCTCTGTTTTTGAAAATGGCCACTATGCTCCTTCCTTTTGAAAAGCATGAATTTTTTCTCAGATTTTTACTGTGAGAACCTAGTAGAGCTCCAGGAGATAAAATACACGAGACTGTGAGGGCCCTAAACAGTTACTCTCCTGCCCCCCGAGTTTTAATCTGTCCATCTTATTCACACTGAGCCTTCAGGCATTCATCAGTTAATATTGGCTCAGGTTTTCCTGCCCTGGCACTAGTTTCCACATGGGTTTCTGCTCCAGCAAGTTGTGTTCCTCTATATCCACCTTTCTGTATTTCCATATTTTGGCAGTGGTTTGCTCTGTGACCTTGCTTCTCTAATGGATCTAAGAAGAGTTTGTTTTTTTTTTTTTTCAGCTTGTTCAGCGTTTTCCTTGTTAAAATAGAGTGGTGACGTCAAAGCTTTTACATCGTGGACTCTGGAGTGAGTCTTTAAAAATGCTTTGAAAATCAGATCATGTTGCTCCTCTACTCAAACAAACAAACAAAAACACCAAAAATATCTGTCCGTAACTTCCCAGAATAACAGCTAAAATGCTTATAACGTCCCCTGAGACTGTATATTGTCAGGCTCCTCTTCCGCCCAGCCTGAGTTCTGCTGTCTGAGCTTACCTTCCACTATCGCCTCATTGCTGACACTCTAGGCTCATTGCTGTCCTGGGATAATGGTAGACATGCTTCAGACAAAGTGTTTACAATCCTTGTTCCATTTGCCTGGAATGGTCTTCTAGATAGCTCCACGACTCACTTCTACCTTCTTTACATCTAGTCGGGGTCATTTCTCCTTGTGAAGAAGCTCTGTTGTTGTCAGAGGTTTCTCAGTGAGATTGGAATCAGAGCTGGATGATTTGGCTATGTCATTGGGCGTATATTGACATCAGGCTATGGTAGCCTATAGAGATCATTGCTTCAATAGAAAACTACCCTGCCTGGAAGACAGAGCCTTCTAAAATGCCAGCACAGGACACCTTCTTATGGGCATGCTTAAAAACACAGACAGCATTAGCTTCTGTGGCTGTAAATGCAACTCTCCTTTCGTTATTTTATTTTTAGTGCTTTCAAGACTAACCACTGACTCCTGCTGATTGATGCATTCTTTATTTTAGACATGCTATTGTGTTCAATCAATGGCAGTCAAGTCTTGCTAGCTAGGGAGCCGTTCTGTCCCTTTCTAAAGTGAAACTGCTCAACACATTTAGCTCCATTATATGGAGGCTTAGAAATTTAACTCTATTTCTGAGTTCATAGGTAATGCATTAGCTTAGAAGCAAAAAGGAGTATTGGAAGGGCACTTGACTATAGAGGGCAAAAGAGGTACTCAGTCCCTCAAAGTGATTCTCATCCTAGGCTGAGTAGTAGGATTCTCGCAAAATTCTGGCTCCTGCCTCATACTTACTTGCAAAGATGTGGGCAATTTACATTTTAAGTAAGACTAAACTACTCTCCAGAAATATTATTTGAATTCACACTTCTAATAGACAGTATGTAAGTGCTCCTCCTACCCTATCTTCTCCTTTGTATTTACTGCTAAATACCTAGGGTTTACTCTTGGGCAAGAGCTTTGGTGAAATGTATCATAGTAAAAATATACATAAGATATATAATATTCACAAATAGTTATTAATATCACATAAACATGCTGTCCCTATTTCTGTATATGATGAATAGAGATGCATATCACACATTTAATCCTCTCCAGAAAAATGCTTCCCTGAGTAATAGGGTATTAAATGAAATGACCACGTGTTGAATTGCAGTTAATGTTAACTGACCAGTCACCATATTAGAACAGAGATTAACTGTACTGCGTATATGTATATTTACTTCAGATAAAGTAGAAAATAGATTTAAGGTGAGTTCAGGTCATGATAATGTGTTTAGCTTTCATTCCGAATGAAATTGATATATCTCTTGATCTCTGTGACCCTAAGTATATTTATGTATAGCTAGGCATTATAAATGAATGACAAGAATATTAAACAAATACATATGAAAGCATTTTGGGAAATGGAAAGCAGATTTTCTGTCTGAGAGATGATGGGCCTGCTGTATCATGGTTTGTTTTTTTTTTTTTTAAGATTTTATTTATTTGAGAGGGAGAGCGAGAGCACAAGTAGGCAGAGTGACAGGGAGAGGGAGAGGGAGAAGCAGGTTCCCAACTGAGCAAGGAACCTGATGTGGGGCTCAATCTCAGGACCTAAGCTGAAGGCAGATGCTTAACTGACTGAGCCACCCAGGCCCTGCTGTACCATTTTGTAGGATACATTATATCCCTCAAGTATATCTAGCATGATTATTTTGATAAAATTTGAAGGGTCAAAATACCAGGGACCATTAGAACATAATCTTTAAAAAAAAAAAAGATTTTATTTATATATTTGACAGAGAGAGACACAGCACGAGAGGGAACACAAGTAGGCAGGGGGAGTGGGAGAGGAAGAAGCAGGCTTCCTGCCAAGCAGGGAGCCCAACGTGGGGCTCAATTCCAGGACCCTGGGATCATGACCTAAGCCGAAGGTAGATGCTTAACAACTGAGCTACCCAGGTGCCCCTGGAACATAACCTTTATAGGGCCACTGAAATCACTCTTTCATATGTAGTAGGCCTTCAGAAAATGAATGGCTGTTAATTGTATTTTGCAAATAATTTTCTTATATAGAACTCAGACTTTCTGTTTCCTTTACTCTATCTAGTATATTGCTTAGTAAATAGCTCTCCAAATTAGTATCTCCCAAGTTGGAGTTCTTTTTTCCCATATCAGAACTCTCCAAATGTATTATTTGTAGTACTGGTCTGGAACACATATTCACAGAATTAACATCATTTATGTATACATCATCACCCTTTGACCCTCATCCCCATTTGGTCTGTAGTTGTATCTCTCCTGTGCCTAACACACAGCAGGGACTTTATTACTTTATGGTATTTAACTCCCATTGCTTGATGACTACTAGGTCTCATCTCCCAGACTAGACCATGATATGTTTTCTGTGTCTCCCAGAATCCTGTCTCAGGTTTCAGCACAGCAAAGAGAAAGGCTGCTTCTTTTCTGACCATCTGAACATTATTTGTAACTTGGTTCTATTCTGGGAATGTTCCTGGGTGAGATTAAATTCTGTAACTTTCTGATTCCAAATTCCATTAAAAACAGTAGCAATAACAAAAGACTGGCAAATTACATCTGAATCTATCAGCTATGTAAAATTCTTGCAAGGAATGTAATAATAAAAAAGGCACTTATGATCTTAGTGCCTGATTTTCCTTCAGGTTTTAAATTGGGAAAAGGTCAGTGACAAGGCAAGATT
Source organism: Meles meles (assembly GCF_922984935.1). NCBI lineage: Eukaryota > Metazoa > Chordata > Mammalia > Carnivora > Mustelidae > Meles > Meles meles. Next base: position 78,015,934 of record NC_060074.1, read on the forward strand.
GGGTCCTGGTGACCCAGGTGAAGAGCCCCCAATAGGAATTAGGGTTTATGTCCCAGGTCAGCCAATGAGTGCTGTGTGAATTTAAGCAAGTCGTTTGCACACTGATATTGCTCCTTCATCTTTAAGCTAAAGAGATTAGACCAGGATTCATATTCACAATTATTTGTGGGTCAGAGACCCCTCTGAGATTCTGCTGAAAACTATGAGCCTTTTTCCCCCAAAAAGCACAAATACAACTATAAATAGAATTCCAGAAGGGTCAGAGACTCTGTAAAATCCACCCACATATTCCCTAGAGGACTTTAGAATGATTTTTAAGGTCTAAAGTATGTGGTTGGGGGAAAAAAAAAAAAAAGAATCCATTTACATTTGCTACTCCCAATGTGAATTAGTTTTTAAAATGTGGATTTGAGCCATTTATGTCATTAGAAGTCATAATTCCTTTTTTTGTAATTTAAAGTACTCATAGCAGAGCAAATTTTTCAGTAGAAGATCTCTTTTATGGATTAAAAGCATCTGAGGGTCAGCAAGATAGTCTCTCCCGTTACACAATGCAGGCTTCCTTCTTTTTTTTTTTTTTTTTTAAAGATTTTATTGATTTATTTGTCAGAGGGAAAGAGCACACACGCAGTGGGAGAGGCAGAGAGAGAGAGAGAGAAGCAGGCTCCCTGCTGAGCAAGGAGCCCCATGTGGGACTCGATCCCAGGACACTGGGATCATGACCTGAGCTGAAGGCATCAGCTTAACCAACTGAGCCACCCAGGTGTCCCTGCAGGCTTCCTTCTATGACCCATCTCAGAGACAGACATTTAGCTTAGACTTGAATCCATATAGTGATGAAAGCTCACTCACATGTTTGTTGCTGGGCAAAGAGTTTAGGAATTTTCTTTTCTTCATTGAGCTGTAATCTGCCCTCACTACATAAATGTCCACTATTGACCCTATGTCTGCTCTCAGGAGCTACTTAGATAAATTTCAGTTGTTTTTCCAGTGTGTTAGGAATTCAATGGCAGCCTCTTTTTTCCTATCTTAGTTACTTACCAGGCATTCCAGTTTCAAAGACAATTGTTCTAGAAAAGTGATTTCATAAGACTACTTTTAATCTCAATTACCTTCTCCAGTGGAACTCTTGAAACAGAGAGCTCACAATCAGGCATCCTATTCCAGAAAAGTCTGTCAACCTATGGTTAGGGAGCATTTCTTAAATTGCTGCCTGCTGTTAGGAATGCTCTGACACCACCAAGAGCCTAGTCGCTAAACAGGTAACTCTGCTGGGTCGTGTTGGAATTGTGATCACCTGAAGCCCTTAACTATAATCAGCTGAGGCCCCACTCAGTCTCTATTTCTTAGAGGCAAAGAAATCTTTCTAAAAACAAACTACGTGTTCAGCAGCACCTTATCCACATCAGCCTCTTCCCTGCTCTTGGAAAGCTTTGGGAATACTAGTTTTATCATTCATCATGCCATCTTTCCCTCGGGGTGTTATGTCATCTACAAATGTAAATAAGCCTGGCTTTTTTTCACTCCAAACTAATTGATAAACATATTGACCCATGGCTTGCCAAACATAAGCTTCCCTCTGTGGATTCATTATTCATAACTCTTCACTCAGTTACTTCACAACTTCATCCAACTCACTTTTAACAGCCACCTGATCTAGAAAATGGAGAAGAGCAGGAGGATTATGTCCTGTTTGGAGCAACATTTATTTCCTTTCCTTTTCTTCTTTTACTCAGTCTCATTTCCTTTCCTCCAACTCTGTTTTCTTCATTCCTTCATACTGCATATCTTGGTCTTAACTTTGGTTGCTTTTCCTGTGTTCATTTGCTATGGAGAAGAGAACAACTATTGTGTTTTTTGGATCTGTTGGCTTTTTCTTGTGTGCAGGGCTGGCTGAGTCTGTTTGCTCCAGGAGCCTCTTTGCTGTATGCTGTGCAGAGTCAGTCCTGTGCAGGCGAGGTGTTTCAATATATGCTTGTTAGCATTCTACAGAGGAGGCGGCTCTGAGGATTTTCTCAGGCCCCCAAACCAAGTCATTTTCTTCCACCTTCAGAATTACCTTAATATTAAATGAAGGTTTAAAGAAAATGTAAATATAAAGTATCTGTGTGTTTGGGAAAAGGAAAAGGGCATGGGGAGACAAATTATTAGATGGTCCTCACAGACCTCACACAGACCTGTTACTACTACGGCCTCCGTAACCAAACAAACATTACTCATAGGAAAAAAGACTCAAGACACAAGTTAACCAACTATCCGTTATTCAGTGGAAAGATGACATGAATGTAAATTGCTTTGAGAACCAAAGAACGTGTGGTTCTGTAGAGATGTTCATGTTGTCAACTCTCACCTCACCAAATCTTTCACCTAGAAATAGTTAATGTCACTCATGAAAAAGGCTAAGAAATGCATCTTCCAGGGTTTGCCCAAGTGAGTGATTTTACTTTTAAAAAGGCTTCCTTATATAACGCTGTGACCATTATTGGGTGATAAAATAAATTAAAAGCAAGTAGGCCTATACTCAAGTAAGGAAAATGATGACTAATTATTTAGTAAGTTGGACTTTTTGGTTACCATATTTTCTTAATGTTTCAGCCCCTCATATAAATGAATCAATGTTGCCATTAAGTTACTAACTCTAATTTAAAGAAAATTGTCTTAAACACAACTTTATTACTCTGTAGTTGCCTTGTGCGTGAAAGGGATGAGCTCTGGAGGTAACAGAACCTTTTCAGACTGGGAGAGGTACAGACAATTTCAGTTTAGGAAAGTGAAATGTGGCTGAATGATTACTGTGCTTTAATATTCCAGAAGGAATCCCAACATTGTCTAAGCAAGGTTAATGGGTACTGCAAACCTATAATAAATCCTAAAGAATGAGAGGAAAATCTGTATCAGCATTCAGAAAACTAAAGGTGAAAATGAGTTAGGGTCTCCTGACAATGGAGCTTTAATGCCTCATTCATTATTCATTCAGTTAGTCATCAGTATACTGAGGAAATAGGATGTGTTATAACTTCTCTTAAAACTACACCATCCTTATAACTCTGAACAAATCACTTACCTTCTTCAAGCCTAAATGTCACCATCCAGGTATTTCTGTCATGGAGTTGTGAGGTTTAGTGACCAAGGTATATAAGACCCTAACAGAATAACTGATTGGATGTTTATTAAATGAATGAATTCCCTTACCTTCTCCTTAACATTTAGACATCTCCCTCCCACCCTGTAATTGATGATATATAAAATAATCTCCACTTGTTAATAATAAATGTCCATCTACAGTTTTGGGTCAACAGGAATTTTGAGTGATCTGTGTTTACAGATGAAATTAAAGTATTTAAATATTATTACAACTGATCAAATATTTTTGCAAGATAATCCACCAAGCCCAAGGATGTTGTTCTTTGCCAAACAGCATTCTGAGGCTTGCTGACTACAGTACCTGCAAATCCACCTTTTTTTTAGTTTTTTTGTTTCATAACAAACATGAGCAGTGACTTCCTTTCATTTATCAATTCTAATCGAATATTTTTCAGTAATATTTAGAAAAATCTTATAAACCAATTTTCTAAAATGTGAAACATGTATTAAATTTTTCATGTTAAGTAGCAATGCATGGAGTGTCTGCTGTTATGATGTTTTAACAGAACAGGACCCAAGTGAAGCAGGAGGTAATTCTTAGATTTTGAGTATATGGTTGTGGTAGTTGCCTTTTGGTTTATACTCCAAATTTGGGTTAATTTTGAAATCTTGAAAAAAAATATGCCAAAGACATACACCAAGTAATTTTTTAATTGTATCAGTCATTTATTCAATCAATATGGATGAGTACATACTGTTTGCCAGGCATTGTGTTTGAGACCCCAAACTGAAATTACATAATCTTGACATCAAGAAATTTGCTCTAATGAGAAAGATGTGTTAAAAAAATCAGTTCTGTATGGTAATTTATATAAGAGAAAATGATCCAAGAACAGTAGGGAAATATTAAAAAAGCCTAGCTAAGTCTGTGTAAGGAATTAGAGGAGCCTTCCCAGAGGAGGCAAGCTGAGGCAGAGACATGAGCAGGAGAATATCGGGTGGGTGAGTAGGAAGAGGCTATTTGGCAGTGAGAAGACAACGAGAAGAGCATCGAGGCTTGAAGGAGCCGGGAATGATCAGGGAACGTGGAAGAGTACGTTAGTGTCCTTAACTAGTAACTCATAAATTACTGTGAAAGGGGGAAGCAGGAAGGGCTGGGAAGGAATGAGGCCAAATAAGTAGGGAGAGGCCAGGATCTATAAGCCTGTGGAGCAGGCAGAGGTGTGCCAGTGTTTTGCCTCTCTGTGGGCTGTGGGGGAAGTTACTGGAGAATTTTGTATACAGAAGTTTCGTAATCAAATGAATACGTTCTGATTCCTGAAGGAGACTAACAATATCGTGATTCTTTTGTTGTTTACAAGTTATAGAAATGGCACACACACCCCTTTGTTCCTAGGGGTTTCTTCAGTGGTTCTTGTTGTAATGGAATTCGGGGATGCCAAAAGAAATATTTGAACTAAATGATATATCAGAATTACAATAAGAGCCTGTGAGCAGATTTTTAGTTAACAGGTTTTTAATAGGCTGTGAGGCAATTCTTAATGGAGAAGATTTAATTATAAAGGAAGCCTGTCTCTAATGGAAATTTGGCTGGGTGTGTTTTGATTTTCTCAGTGAATTAAAAGGTTTATATAGGGTTAGATGGTTGAAATTCTTGTGGAAAACATGTATACACCAGCGAAAACTTTCCACTCATTTTCTTTATCTCTTGCAGCAAAGCAATGAATCTGCTAGAAATAAATTTCACTTAAATAGAGCATAATTTTTTATAATTTCAGGGGTTAAGCATCTGAAAGGCCAGAATGAATCAGCATTCCCTGAAGAAGAAGAAGGTGTAAACGAAAGAGAGGAGCAGTGGGAACATTAATTACGGGTCTGCAGCAAGAAGGCTTCTTGGGAATAACTGAACTATTAACTTTTCTGACTATCCCATGGAAGGCCGCTCCTTGACCTCCAGAAGCATTCTCCACCTCTGCTCTCCACACTCATACAATAGTAACACACCTCCTGGGAAGCTCTCCCTTGATTGAACCTTAGAACCAAGTACAGATTGTTCAATATTACAATTAAAGAATAAACATTTATTTTATGGTGATTTTTCTTTTTAATGACATTTGCATAGACATTTGCAAACATGTGAGTGTTCTTACTTTAATACTGCATAGCTTAATCTCTCATGTCCTACTGATGTGGTTTGCCTTCTAAGGTGAAATGTAAATAGCTTCACTTTAAGAGTAAAAAATAAATATTAAATACATTTAGACACAGTGTGTCCGGGCTTAACTTATAGAGGAAGTTTTTAAGGAAACTTTTAAGTTTCATTTATCATGTTTCTCTATATAGAACCGTATGTGGTATTTATTTCTAATGAAGAAATCCCCAGTTTCTTGATTCAAAAGATCGTAACGTATTAGTCTTTAAGTATTGACCATCCTTTTTCCTCCAGCATGTTAATGGCTAAAGGACTGCAAAGGTCTCATTTTTCTGAGCTCTGAGAGATATATTTCCCAGCATTTCCACTAGCTATTAAGAAAGAAAAATGCTAAATCTAAAATAAAATATGCCAAAATCTCCCCTGCCACTTTTTTGGTTATCACTTGAAATATGAGCTATTTCTTAATGCATTTTAAGGAATCATTAGTATTTTATAAATCTTCTATTATCATCAAGTAAGAAATTCCATTAATTCATGGATATAGTCATTCATTAACTCAATAATTATTTTTAATGAGTTTATCTTCAGCAAACGACTTTGCTGGGGGTTATAAAAATAAAGAAAAGATAATTTCTTATCCTTAGAACTGATAGAAAAAGTAAAGTGTCAGTATAAAGCAAGGTTTTCCAGAACTATGTGTGTGTGTGTGTGTGTGTGTGTGTGTATTGAATAAGACTTTTGGTTGTTCAAAGTTCTGGCTCCAGGACAACATTAAGTTGTAAAAAAACATTTGTAAATGTTGTAAAATTTGTAAAAGTTGTAAAAAAACATTAAGTTTATTTACTTTTTTATTTTAGAGCTCAGTATGTGCATGGGCAGGGGGAGGGATAGAGGGAGAGGGAGGGGGCAGAGAGAGAATCTCAAACAGACTGTGGTGCACAGAGCCTGACACTGGGCTTGATCTCACAACCCTGAGATCCGGACCTGAGGGGAAACCAAGAGTCAGTCACTTAACTGACTGAGCCACCCAGGTGCCCTATTAATGATTTATGGCATTTCAAGGTAAAGTATCTGTGCCACAAAATTTAGTGAGGTTGGTGGAATGCCCTGTTTGGTTCCCACACTGATGATATTGGTGAGGGTCAATGTTTCATGGATGAAAAAAATGAAGATTTCTCAGAAGTCAATAAAGAGGGAAATTGAGATGGGAAGAAAAAATGTAAAATCCACTGTGGGATCTTATGTCAAGATTCAAAGAAGTAAAACTGTTGTTTTTAATTTTGAATGCAAGTTTTATAATACAGAGATTAAGAAATATGTGAATTTATTAGACAATGCAATAGAGAGAGCAATCATTTTTCTTCATATATTTTCCCCAAGAAAATAAATGCAAAACTCATTGATAAGGAGTATCACCAAGTATGAATGAGTACTCTAGTTCTAAGTGTCTTTCCTTCTTGCTATCCTCCTTTCCTTTCTTCCTTCCTTCCTTTCTCCTCCCCCACCCCCATCCTTTTATGGGTTTTGTTGTTATTGTTAAGTCAATTTCAATCAAAACTTTCTGGAGTTTCTAGACCACCTGCTGTGACTATTTGTTTGATTTCTTAAATTTCTTTTTACTTAAAACATGATTAAGACAGATTTATTTTCATGATTTTGAATTATTTGTGGAAAACATTCTGGCACTCCTTGAGACTGAGATACCCCAAGGTGCTAGAAAATAAAATTTGCCCTTCCCTTTCCTTGAACACACTTTCAAAATGTGTTGCTGTTTTTGTTTTTTTTTTAAAAGGATTCAGAAAAAAGAAATCAAAACTTTTGCTGATTTTGTAACATCATTTGGGTAAATAAGTAGCATGGCTTCTGGAGTCTTCTGTTCTCTATTAAAAACACAAAAATATAAAAATTAAAAGCATAAGTTTTCCTTAGGAAATGTTGGTTTCTTCCATTCTGTTCTCTACTCTCAAAACAGAGATTGCAATTAAAAGCATAAGTTTTCCTTGGGAAATATGTTGGCTTTCTCAGAAATCTGAAGGAAGCCAGCTGAGATAATGGCTTTTCAGTTTCCTTTTCACACAGTTATAGTTTACAACAAATTTTTTTCAAGAAGACAACTTGGCTTCAGTTTGGCTGAATGGTCAAAGAAACTTTCTGAACAAAACAAAACAAAAACTTTATCCTTCCCAGACCACATTTATAGTATGATATAATGACTAGTGGATGAGCTTTGAGTCACTCTGGCTTGGGTTCAAATTCAATCTCTATCAAATTTTAGACTGTTACTCCGTTTATAAAATGGGTACCATCATACCCACCCCTATGGATTATCGTGGAAATTAAATGAGATAAGACACATTAAAATACTTAGTCCAGCTTAGGGAGCAATTAGTATTTGGAGCCTATTGTTATTATCAAGGTGGGAAAGGACCTGATGTGGTCTATCCAAGCCTTACCCTACACATGATCCTCTTCAACATCACAGACCAGCGACTGATCCTCTCCTTTCTTGAATAACTCCAGCTGAACCCCAAGCCCAACCAAAGAGCTCTAACTGTTCTTTTCTGCGTGAAACTCTTTCTTCTGTACTTCACGTCCTTGATCTCAGCCATTCAGCACTGTGATGTCTTCTCCTAAACGGCCTCATCTCTGATAAAACACCACTAGGTCCTTCAACTTTTCTCATCATCCAGGCCACTTGCTGTTGGATCCTCTTTAATTGTGTGTACTGAATCTAAGAAAGGTTAAGTCAGGAAGATACACTCAGTTTTTTCCCTAATTTCCCTAAACATGAGGAACTGAAGCATAGACGGAAGCAGGGCAGAGCAGAATTCTAGGTCAGGATTCTTTCTATTAGGCAATAATATTGTAAGCCGTTTTTCTTCCCAGAGTTGGCCAGGGTAAGGTCTTTATAAAAAACAAAATGCTCAGACTTTTTCTGTTCTTAAAAAAGTTTTCACCATCCATTTTAAATTTTAATTCAATTATGCAATGTTTTCTACATTGTGGAAACAGATTATTTTAGGTTGGCAAGGGACAAATTACTTTTATTTTTATATTTATAAATACTTATAAATACTTTATATTATAAATACTAAAAAATTTTATATTTATAAATACTTACACAAATATAAGTATTTATAAACAAATACTTATATTTATAAATATACTTATAAATATTTATAAATAAATATTTACATTTAAAAATACTATATTAGAAAAGATATGTAATCATGATTTTACTGCTATTGTTGCTTAGGATAAGGCAACCTTTATGTGTGAATATATTTTTAATCAATTTAAAGAAAAATATTAGAAAATATTAAAGAGAAATAGTAGAGATGGTACCTCAAAATCACCAAACAATATACAATTAAATGAAGTTTAGAAACACTGGTTTTGGGAGAGGTCATGGCAAATAAGTGTAAGTACTATAGAGTTCATTTAATTGTAATATGGATTTATGACTCTATAAATAAACCACTTACATAACATTAATTTAAAAATTGTTTCTTTGCCCACATCTAACAGCTGTATAAGTGCAAACTGAATAATGAGAAAAATCATGTCTAATTATATCAAAGTGTTTATGCTCATAGTGATTTTGAATATTTGCTTTCTCTGAAAATGAAGAAGGAAGATATGCTCTTACTTTTCTAAGACCCTGATTCTAAAAACCAGTTTTCAAAGCTCCAGCAGATATATTAATTATTAAAAATGTCTATGCTGCAAAATATGAAATCTGTTTGAAGAAATTGAATTATTAGATTTCAAATATCATAATACTCTGGAAAACTATCAGAGGAAGAAGAGTTTTAGGAAAATGATGGAGGGCATCTTTGGTTTTAAGTGACATTATAAGTAGTTAAGGTGCTAAAGTTTACAAACATCCCATGTGATTCATATAGTGATGGGGGTGAAGTTTTCTATTTTGCAATGTGTGAATTAAGTAATTTACATGAATGCGTAGGTGCCTGACTGCATTTTGTAAAGAGGCTACCATTCAACTGTAGTACTTTTTTTTTTTTTAAAGATTTTATTTATTTATTTGACAGACAGAGATCACAAGTAGGCAGAGAGGCAGGTAGAGAGAGAAGGGGGAAGAAGCAGGCTCCCTGCGGAGCAGAGAGCCTGATGCGGGGCTCCATCCCAGGACCCTGGGATCATGACCTGAGCTGAAGGCAGAGGCTTCAACCCACTGAGCCACCCAGGCACCCCCAACTGTAGTACTTTTCTTGACATTTATATTATGAATCCTTGTCATTCTGTGGACAGGCATTGGCTCAGCCACTTTCCTCATTGCATTTAAAACTTAGCTGATGCAGATAAAGAGATTTGGTCTGTAGAAGGCAGATGAACATGAGAGTAGAGAGAGAGGTAGGCAAAGGAGGGAACTCAAAGAAGCCTAGAAACTTGAGGTAAAAAAATGGTATTAGGGGCGCCTGGGTGGCTCAGTGGATTAAGCCGCTGCCTTCGGCTCAGGTCATGATCTCAGGGTCCTGGGATCGAGCCCCACACCGGGCTCTCTGCTCTGCAGGAAGCCTGCTTCCTCCTCTCTCTCTGCCTGCCTCTCTGCCTACTTGTGATCTCTCTCTCTGTCAAATAAATAAATAAAAAAAATAAAAAAAAATGGTATTAAATGGTATTAAAATGTATTGGATTTATCTTCATTTTTTGTTTCTCACTCTATACATGTGACCTTGCCTTTTTCCTGTTTTCTCTTACTTTTAGTAATAATGAGCCTAATTTGAAGAAACGAACACAGTGAACCCCAGGAGTATATGTTGCTAGGATTAGAATCCTAGAACTAGCAGAACAATTGGCAAATGATTCTTTTTTTTTTTTTTAAAGATTTTATTTATTTATTTGACAGAGAGAGAGATCACAAGTAGGCAGAGAGGCAGGAAGAGAGAGAGGAGGAAGCAGGCTCCCCGCGGAGCAGAGAGCCTGATGCGGGGCTCGATCCCAGGACCCTGAGATCATGACCTGAGCCGAAGGCAGCGGCCTAATCCACTGAGCCACCCAGGCGCCCCATGGCAAATGATTCTTCATTATCATTCAGAACAAGCATTTGACAGCAAATAATAGAAAACCCAACAAACAGTAACATACATGCTGAATTACATCATATAATAAAATGTCCAGGACTAGAACTGTGGCTCAAGACTCTAATGGTATCCAAACCTTATCATTTTCCTTAATATTCTCCAAGTTGTAACTTCAGGGTCCCAAGAGAGCTGCTGCTCCAGCTTCCAGTCTGTTCCAAGCAAAAAGAACAGTGGGAAGAGAAAGGGAAAGAATCTAGCAGAGAAGCAAAGATATCCCAGAGCCTAATGTCTTAACAGACCAGAGCTGTGCCATAAGACTACCCCTCAATGCAAAGGAGCTGGAGAAAGTAAATATTTTTTAAAAGATTCATTTGTTTTTAGAGAGAGAGAGAGAGAGCATACACATGCATGCAGAGGGGAGGGGCAGTAGGAGAGGGAGAGAGAATCTCAAACAGATTGCCTGCTAAGCGTGGAGACTGGGGGCTCAGTCTCCCCACCCTGAGATCATGACCTGAGCCAAGAAATCAAGAGTTGGATGCTTAACAGACTGAGCACCCAGGTACCCCAAAAGTAAATATTTTAAACCAGGAACATTGCCATCTTCCAACTTAGTCAAGATTCTCTTTCTAAGTGACCATGGAGATCAGCTGAGCAATGAGCAGTATCTGCTTCCCAAACGAACAGAATTCAGGGAAGTTCTTCTTCCCTGAGGTATCTAAAGGAAGCACAGACTATTCAATTTATGTCAAAGGTTGACATTAGGGGCGCCTGGGTGGCTCAGTGGTTTAAGCTGCTGCCTTCGGCTCAGGTCATGATCTCAGGGTCCTGGGATCGAGTCCCGCATCGGGCTCTCTGCTCAGCAGGGAGCCTGCTTCCCTCTCACTCTCTCTGTCTGCCTCTCTGCCTAATTATGATCTCTCTCTGTCAAATAAATAAATAAAATCTTTAAAAAAAAAAAAAAAAAAAAAAAAAGGTTGACATTAACACTCACTAGATGTTTTTGCTACTTAAAATACATAAATTAGGTTAATGTTTATCATAGGCCTGTAACTAGATAGAACAATTCAGATAGCCTTAATTATTCTGTAGTATTTTTCGTAGGATAATTTGGTATCATTTATAAAAGTATACATTAGAAACAAAAGACCATTATTCTAGTTTATTATTCAATAAATGTGCATGAATGAGTCCTGGAGGATACAGGTATTATTAATAAGGTAGTTAAAGTCCTTAAATCCATGAATATATATTCTAGTGTTTGAAGACTATCAATATACATGTGAATTAATACATAGATTATCAATAATAATAAATAATAATAAATTGTTAATAAAATAAAATAAATAATAAATAAATGATAATAAAATATTAAATAAATTAATAAAAAATAAATAATAAATAAATGAAATCATGTCTGATAGTGATAAATTACAAGAAGGAAATAGAATGAGGTGATGTGGCAGGGCACCTGGGTGACTCCGTCGGTTAGGCATCTCTCGATTTCGGCTCAGATCATGGTGTCAGGGTCATGAGATCCAGCCCTGTGTCAGGCTCTGTGCTCAGTGTGGAATCTGCCTGAGATTCTTTCTCTCACTCTGCCTCTGCTCTTCCCCCTCCCCTCATGCTTGCACATGCTCTCTCTCTCTCAAAATAAATAAAATCTTAAAAAAAAAAAAAAGAATGAGGTGATGTGGCACAGGGTGTCATCTCCTCTTTGATCATAGCTGTGTGACATTGGGACCCAGTTTTCTGAGCAGTAAAATGTAGAGAATGATATGAGGGGGTGGATCAGATGTTCCTGTGAGGCTCCTTCCAACAGTAAGCTCTGTTTCTCCCCTCTGATTCTCTTTCAGAAACTGCAGACGAGCATCAAAGGAGAAGAGAAGAGACAGGAATAGACAGAAAGCAGCAGCACTAAGAGAGAATGGAATCAGAAGAGAAAAAGGGTATCTTTGTATGCTTATATGACAGTCGACAGAACAAAATTATTTTACTTAGAAATATACACCATATGTATGTATATATGTATGTATGTACGTATGTATGTATGTATTTAATAGCATTAGCATTGTAACCAATTACATTTTCTGTCTTTTAAAACTTCTCCTTATAAGATGATCTAAAAAAAAAAATTTTTTTTTTTTGGTTCGTTGTGGTAGCTTTTTCCCCTAAGATTTAAAATCCTTCCAAGAAAAATTTCCTCCTACAAATCACTAATTAGGTAATTTACTATCACAGCATACAGGCTTGGTTGCTATTAAGTTGCATACCAGATTTTTCCCTTTACAGAGATTTATGTGACATGGTATGAAATACTCTGGAACATTTCCAGGGTGTTCTGGAATAGTTTGTTATTTTCTTTTTCTCCACCAGGTGCAAAATGGGTTGATAACAACCAGAAGCGGACTTGTCAGTGCTGTGCTCCTGTGGGAGCTTGGAAAACTACCAACACGAAACTACGGCCACCACCACCTTCTCCACCTGCAACATTGTGTCTCATTTGCTTCCTCCTGGGTTACCTTCTGAAGCACTTTAGATATTTGATACATAAATATTGACATGTTTTTCAGATAGTGCTCCTTCATTTTATGTTTTTCCTAATTATTTATGTTATGCTATTTGCCAAGTTCTTTTTGGTTTTAATTTATTTTTCTCTACTACTGGAAGGGAGATCTTGAATTTGGGTAAATTTTAAGCAATTCATTTTTAGTTTTTCTAATTCTGGAATCCGAGCCTTCTTTTACAATAGAAAGGCTTTCAAATATGTTTCCTTTTTCTTTTCAAATCCCATCATATTTATTTATTCTTCTGTTTCTTTTTCAAATCCATTGGTCTTGATTCAGTTTAGTTCTGCAAATACATATTAATAACATACTGCACAACGACAATTTATTTAAGTATCAGTTATAAAAATGAAAAGGCTATTATTGTTCCTGCCCTCCTGCCAGTTAATATTGGTTCAGTTCTTTATAGTTAATAAAGTGGCCTCACCTGTGTTTCTCGGTTAATGATCACATTAAATATGTATGACAGGTGGGATTCACTTTATAGATCAGGAAATTAGAGACCAAAGAAAATAAATGGTCCTAAATGAACTAATAATTCAACAAACCCTTCTTTTAGTTGATGCGCTTTTTAAGAAATTGTGATGGTTTTTAGGATGGTAAAGCCCATCTTCCTTAGAAACCCGAGGCTTTTGCATTTTCTTGTAGATTGCACTGAGACTAAATTTTCTACATTTCAGACTTTAAGCATAGGGGGATGATTTTGTTAAGGATCCTGGAATGGAAAGAAGCCCTGAGTTCTCCTTTAATTCTTTGATATTGACCTCAAACTAAAATGACTTTTAACCAACAGAAGCAGCAAATTTGAAACTCCTTTTAAACTATGTGACTCATTTAAAAATATTTTTTATGTTTAAATCTGTGCTTTTAAAAAACAATCTTTAATTCCTAAAAGGAAAGAATTGCTGAGCTTACAACAATGGTGGGTATAATCTTTTCTTAAAGAAAAAGGCATCAATCTTTTTAAGTTTCTTTTCCTTGATTTCTAATAAACCGAAAAATCATTTCACAAGTTGCTAATTTTTTTTTTTGTTGTTGTTATGGCCTTTCCCTTTCTCTGCACCCCAGTCCCCAGGATTTGAAGAATGCTGCAATTTTTACTTACCACTCCCAGATCTGTATTGCCCCAAAAGTAAAAATAATATAAAAAAGGATAATTACCATAGACCTAAATGCACAATTGTGGAATAAACTATAGTCATCAGGCATTAGAAAACAATATGTTACATCATGAGGAACCCAAGAGAACATTGGAACTCCTGCTCTCCTCAAGCTAACTGAGGAATCAATTTATTGATGTTTCAAAATAACTTTTTTCCCTCAAGGGTAGTGATGGGGTTCAGGACCCACTGCTGCAAAATATGGCAGCTGGCACACTGAGTGGTGTCTGAGAAAATGGAAGATGCCGGAAGGTCATCTCCTGTCTCCCTGAGACAGGCCATAAAACCCTCGTGTAAGGAGTGCCTTATATCGAGAAGAAAGGAGACCCCTTGTCTCTGAAAACAAAGGGACTCAAAGAGGAATCCAAAGAAACAAGCACTGCTAAGTTCCCCCCAGTTTACTATACTTACTCATACTCCTTAACTTATCCTAGTCTCCCAGGACCCCACTCTTCCTCAGTCCTAGCATGACAATACTCAGATCTGTTTCTTTGGATCTTCATTTCCTTAAGAAGACTCCCATGTCATGTAAAACTTATATTAAATAAATCTGTATGCTTTTTTCCTAATAATCTGTCTTTGTCAGCTGAACTTTTGGACCTGGCCAGAAACCTTTTTCCTCCCCCTATAGGAGCAAAGGTATAACATGGCTTTATGTGAATCAAAAACAATGGGATGATAAAAATTAAAAAAAAAAAGCTCATCGATGGTTGATCATCTCCTTAATAATTGCAGGAGAATATCTTCTCTTTCTTCATTATTTCTTAAAGAGACTGGCATTTGTGAAGACACTACAGTAGATGGGTGGGTTACATGACATTTCCCCGAAGCATAAATTCTAGGGATGTGTTTCTCTAATCAGACTAATTACATTATCAGATGCTGTTCTCATCTTTCTTCTTTTGTCTTAATGGGACATAGATTTCCTATTTTGAAATTGTCACTCATTTGTTATATTTGTCAAGTGTTTTAAATACTATATGGGTCCTTTGCTTTTGAAAACACTCGGTAGTCTAAAAATTAAAGTTGACATGAAGACCAGTGATGACTGAGATAGGAATTATACTATTAATTATACTTCGACTAACCATACTGTACTAGTGCAGTTATCCTGGACTTTTCATAGGATACCAGGCTTGAGCTACCTATTTTCACGGTCAGTACAGAGTTTTCTAGGAAGCAGTTCACTGGAAGAAGTTATTTCTTTGGAAGCAACTGATAGCTTAATGAGATTTTTTAAAACAATAATTCTTAGAGTATGGACAGAGAAGTATTAAAAATTAGACACTGTCATCATAAACTACCCAAAGCTGTATTGGTATAAAATAATCTAATACAATATTTTGGGAAAATATAATCCAAAATCAATAAATTTTGATTTAAAGCATAACTAAATTTGTATGCTCTTTTCCCCTATTAGTGTATTAATTTTTACAAATTTTTTTCTTTCATTGTGAATTTGGAGTTAAGATATTTTTCAGTTGAGGAATATTTATATATATATACGAATGTGTGTGCAGAGTTTATACATGTGTGTATGCATGCATATGTACACGTGTGTATACAAAAATACATGTGTACAAATGCATATGTATAATGTAATTGTGCTGAAATAAGAAGGGAAGCTTTTTTTAAAGAGAAAAAAAATTTAACCCATTTGCTATTAAAGTAAGCACAGAGACTTAAAACCCTATGCAATAAATGCTTCCCTCCATTATCACTTCCACATTATCTTCTGTTAAGGAAAGGCTAGGTGATAATGAAGGAAGACGTGCGGAAGAACGTAGATGAAAGGAAGAATGTGAGGACCTCCCACAGAAGGCGAAGAAGAGCGGGCTGCAGCCAGGCAGGAGGAGGAAAGAGAAAGACAGCCAGAGAGCTCGAGAGCCTGAGGGAGAGGCAAGGCCAGCTCGCCTGGCCACACATCTCGCTTTAGTGGGTTCCTGCCCAGGCTGCCAAGTCATCTCCATCTGAATGTGTCTTTTGCGCGCCGGCTATTTCTAGCAGCCCCTTTCTTCGTGGTGGGTTTAAAGATGCTGGTTTCAGTGTTGACCCACTTGGCTTCTAGATCGCATCTGATTTACCACATTTAGTGGACGCGTCTGTTTATGGGCAATTTCCTCATTATGAAAGGTCCTTTCCTTTTTTTTTTTTGTTTCCTCCAAAGAAAGACCTTTTTGTTTTGCTAATGAAGGTTCTGTGAAACCTGCAGAGTTTGCTAGGGTGTGTGCCTGTGGTTTTTTTCTTTTGAGAAACTGCTGTTGTTGCTTCTAAGTGCACCTGGATGTCAAATAGTGTGTTTTGTTAAGCAAGCCATCTTGGAAGTCTAAAGGTTATTATTTTATCTTTAAGCTGATGTTTTTCTTCTTAATATTTGCATTCAACAATTTCCCTGAGAATTGAACATCTACATGACACATATTGACATATATATGAATAGAGGTATCTGTCTATAAATACATGCACTAATCTATCTATCTCAGTCTACTCTATCTCTCTAGCATGTACGTAATTCTGCCTTTCCCGTTCCTCCGGCAGGGGTTGATGATAATAAACTCTCTACTCTAAGATGGCCAGCTTGCTCTTACGTGGAGAAATCTCCCCATCCTGTGGACTTTTAGGATATTGCTACTGAAGTGAAAGCTGTGCTATGTTCTTGCAACTATAATCACAAATAATTTTATAAGAAGAGGATGTTTCTTTTAAAGGAGAATCTCGGTAGATTCTTACTTTTACAGCTCATACTTAATATTCAGTTTAGAAAAAACTGTGTCAGTCATTATTCTCAGCATCTTACGTGGATCATTTCATTTTGTCATTCCAGTAATTCTGTAAAATAGGGGGACTCTTACATCTCCATTTCGTAGAGGAGAAAACTGAGGCTTGTCCAAGATCACAGACCATGACAAAGTCTGAAATTGAATTGAGGGTGAAATTCAGTCCTTGGATAAGGTATTTCTTGCCTCAGTTCTTCCAACATAAAATGCAACAAGAAATAATGGTATCTGGATTAATATAAAATAATAACATTAATTTATGTTAATTGAGAACCAACAGTGTGTCAGATACTGTCCAGATTCTTTAAATATTCTTCACTATTATTTCGCCACTGTATCAAAGTCTTCATGGTGAGAGGTTAGTAAACATTAAGGCCAACAGCTACCAACCACCAAAAACATACTGTGAAGTGAGATCATTCCTGCTGCAAAGCTTGTATGGTTCCCACTAGTAGTCATTGAAGCTATAAGAAATCACCCAGGAAATGTGAGCTTTTCTCCTTAGCAAATTTGGTAAGATTAGCTACAATTAATATACCTCCGCACCAGCAGACCCATCTCCCCAAGGGCAGACAAGAGACAGATGGGGAGATCTTAATGTTTCTCTCATAGAATTCAAGTTTGCTTTTAGCAGCTATTAAGTATTAATTAAGAATTAATGCACTCCCCATGTGTCTGCTCTGAGAAAAAACACAAATGGCTTTTTGGAATTACTTAGATCTAAAGTGCTTGAAAAGTGAGTCTCATTTTGATTGTATTAACTAGAGATGTTATCGGAAAAGAATTAACTCAGTCATATGTCATATATCAAACACTTAAGACAAACAAATATAAACTTTTCCTGCCTGCCTTCATTCATTTGTATTTATTCATTCCGTAAATATTTTCTGAACACCTACTTTGCCTAAGGCTCAGTGCTTCCTTACCTTATAATCTGGGAGCAAGGGTATGGCATGGCGGGCTACCGTATTGGAGCACGAGCTTGGAGGGGGAAACGCTCAGTGTCCGTCTGGAGGAGGGTCTGAGGCGCCTCACCAGAGAGATAAGAGGGTTTCTGGGAGAGCTGGCAAATGTGCAGACCCCCCGGAGGCCGAGGGGAAGAGTTTGACAGGTAAAGATGGCAAAGACCCTTGCACAGGAGGCCTCAATGCGAGGGCAGAGCAGAAATCCAAGAAAAGGGAATGGGGAAGTGAATGCAAGCTTGGCGCAAAGACAGTTTGGGGTTAGACTGCGGGGGCTTTGAGTGTGCCGGCAAGGAGTGTGAGGTTTACCTGTAAGCCCGAGGTTCTCAGCGGGAGCTCTCCAGTCCAGCAGCAGGGGCATCACCCCGGGGCCCCGCCTCACACTTCCTGATACCGCACCCTGCCGCTGGGCCTCAGCAATCTGGAGTTCGGAGGCCGCCCGAGGGCTGAGAATCAGTGCTGTGCTAGCCCCCCAGGACTGCTGTGTTGTCGAGCCTGGATAACACTTTTCGCCCTAGTCCTCAGAGGGGTGGCAAGGTCCTGTGGAAGCTGCTGCCCCCGGGAGTGACCGCTGTTGCAGCCAGCATACTCGTTCTCCTACCTCGGGGGCCTCCAGCTCCTTGCATCGGGGAAAAGCAGCGCTGTGGAAAGCCCCAGAGGCCCCTGCACCGAATCTGCCACGTGGGACACTCCTGCCCTCCTAAGCAGAGACTAACTTTTCCATTTTTAAAGGGTTACCAAAGAAGAAACGGAAGAGGAGGAAAAAGGAAAAAATCACGAGGAAGGAAGAGGAGGAGGAGGAAAGGGGGCACCAGGAGGAGAAACACTGTGATGGAATGTGGCCTGCACAGCCCAAGTAGTTGCTGCCCGATCTGCTGCAGAAATCCTCTACAGAAAACGTTTGCCGACCCCTGGTGTGGATGAGGAAAACTGTTTTTGTGGAGAAGTAGCAAAAGGTCCCAAGAATGCGTTGAGGAGATCTCACTTACAAATGGTGTACAGAAAAGAAAAAGTGAATAAGGTTGAAGGCGGAGCCAAAGATGGAGCACAAGTAAGAAGGTCAAGATCTCAACAACGCAGCGTTCTTCTAAGAGAACGAAGTGGGTCTACAGCGTTCTAGAAGTAATAGGATGTGTTTCCTGATCTCTCTGATATGAGGGATTTGAGAAGCAGGGCGGGATCTACAGGGGAAGGGAGGGAAAAATGAAACAAAATGGGACCGGGGAGGGAGACAAACCATAAGAGACTCTTAATCTCAGGAAACACACTGAGGGTTCGTGGAGGGGAGGGTGTTGGGGGATGTGGTGGCTGGGTGATGGACATAGGGGAGGGTATGTGCTACGGTGAGTGCTGTGAATTGTGTAAGACTGATGAGTCACAGACCTGTACCCCTGAAGCAAATAATACATTTATGTTAATTAAAAAAGAAGAAGAAGAAGAAGTAATAGGATTTAATATGCAGTTGACCCAAGCACCAGGCTGGAGTAAGGTCTTCAACAACGGAAGAACTCAAAAGGTCTGTCCTGCTCAGCAATCTCCCGGGGTTTGGTTTGAAGTCATTTTGAGAGCAGTGCCACGTGGAAAGCATGAAATCTGGAGCCTGCTGCCTAGTGTGGAGAAAAACAACCTCATGTTTGAGTGCTTAGTGGGTGTTTAGATTTATCTCCCTATTTAATTATTGTCTCAAACAGTGATAGGCCCCGGAATCACCCAGTTATCTTCTGAAATGCTGATTCCAGTTTAGTTGGTCTGGATGGGGCCTGAGAGTGTTCACTTCTAAGAAGTTCTAGGGGAGAGGACACACTCTAAGTAGCAAAGTCTAGACTGAACCCCAGTAGGTTATCTGAAAAAACAGATTTTTAAGGTCACATATTAAGCATGCAAAATAATTCTTCTGTCCACAGAAATCAAAGGCACCCTTCTCTCCTGGAAAACATGATTCAAGGGTTCACCCAAGTGCACCAGCCCCTCCTGGTGGTCACTGGTAATTCTGCTCCTTCCAGTGGCAGTTTTTAAAGACAAGTGTCTGGGGCACCTGGGTGGCTCAGTGGGTTAAGCCGCTGCCTTCAGCTCAGGTCATGATCTCGGGGTCCTGGGATCGAGTCCCGCCTCGGGCTCTCTGCTCAGCAGGGAGCCTGCTTCTCTCTCTCTCTCTCTCTGCCTGCCTCTCTATCTACTTGTGATCTCTCTCTGTCAAATAAATAAATAAAATCTTTTAAAAAAAAATAAAGACAAGTGTCTGGCTATGGAAGAAGGAGAGAAAAGGAAGGTGATGGATATGGTGGGTGGAGAAGACATGACACAACCTCCCACAGTGACCAGAGGTAGTCCAGCTTCACGGTTTGGGGGTCACATTTTCTTAGACTTTAAATCCCAGCTCCTCCCCTGAGGAGCTGTGTGGCCTTACATACATTATTTTACCCTGTGCCATGACTCCTCATCCATAGATGGGGATAAAATTCCTCAGAGAGTATTCATAAGGAGTAAAAGAGACAATGTCAGAAAATACTGTTAATGCCATAGTGAGACTATAATTATAAGAAACACTACATAATGGTATCTTTAGTTATCAGAGATAAAAAAAAAAAAAAGTATCAGCCTGAAATGAAAAGGAAGCTCTCTAAACATCAGAAATCTAAAGCAAATAACCCAAACATTTATTAATGTTACTAAAGAATATATGGCCCCCAATAGAGTTTTAAATATACATGCTGGCCCATAAGGATTTATAGTTTAAGTATTTGGGATTCCCTCCAAAGAAATCACAGATATGTAATGTGGGACATTAGCAGCTGTTTGTTTTTTGACTCTAAAATATATACAGTCTTTGTTGTTTAAGGCTTGTACTAGATGGTGGATAGGCTTTGTAATACTTAGAAAAGCAATTTGAGGGCAGAAGGCTTGATATAGATTCCAAAGGAAATATGTTTTATATCTAAATTACATTTCAGAATTAAAATATGGCCTTTGAAAGTTTTTTGCTATTATGTGGAAATTTATCATGGAATCACACTTGAAGGAAAAAGCTCGGTTAAATGTCATGCTCTGACGAGTGCAGACATTTTTAAATTTGGACGGAGTGCTTTGGCACCACGGGGTCAGTCTGAGAGGTGACGCATATCGTGCCAATTACTCTTAATTCAATTAGTTGAAACTCTCCAGGTCTTCCCCTTGATTTGACGCTCTTTGTTTCTTTATTATTCTCAGCTGTTACCTTATTCACCTTGTTCTTTGCGACGCTTCCCTTTCTGCTGTGCTTCTGCTCCATCCTAACAGATGCAGTAAAAAGCAAAAGGGGTCTTTGGTGCCAGAGAGACCCAGAAGCAAATCCAATCTGGAGCCCATCACCTGAGACCTGGCCTTGCGCTCTTTCTCTGAGACTTGGTTTTGTTGCTATATCGATACCCACTTGGCTGGATTATTGCGGACTACAGATAATATGTGTTAAGTGTTTTCACGGAGGCTGTACATAGAAAATAGGCACCAAGTATGAGCTTCATTATTATTTGTAAAGGAAGTATCAACTTGTGGGCAGTCTACTCGAGGAAGTCTTCTTAGAAGTCTGGAAGTTGGAAACAGGTTTTACCTTCCTTAATACCCAGAGGTGCATTTTACTTGCATCTGGTTACTTTTATATGTAGCATTTTGGTTATTTGTGTATGAATTATCTCCACTATAAAAGATGAGATTCATAGAGATAAGATTCAGATTTCCACATTCCTCTCTGCAACATGCATTTAGCCAGGAGCTTGCGAATAATAGCCACAATAATAAATATTCAATGAATGTTTCTTTAATAGAGCAAAAACCATTTTCTGACAGCGCTCATATCAAAACTGATATCTACCTGATTTTCCCTGATTTCCCCAACTTTTCAATGCCCCACCAAATTGAATTATATCAGACACCAAATGTTTCACAATATTTTCCCTCAAGTATGATTTATTTAACAATCATATGTAATAGGAAATACAGAGAATTACAGCAGAGTAAAAACACAAGAATTGTAGCTTGTCATGTTAAAAATTAAATAAGAGAGCTACTGGTTGAATAAAAAGGCATATGAGATTGTTAGATATATGTTGTGTAGCTGAGGATAAAAATGCAAAGCAGGACATCCCAGACTTAGCAGCCCTACTCACCCTCCCTTTCTTCAGGACCGACTAGCACAACATGGGTGTTTGCGGAAAGGACAGGCACCGCTGCCCTCCACGTGGACTCCAGCCAGTTTCTCACTAACTAGTAGCTGTCTTAGGGGAGAGAGAAGGAAAGAAAGAAGAAGGGAAATGAAAAGGAGAGAAGTAGAAAGGGAGGAAGGAGGGAACGGAGAGAGGGAGGGAGATGAATAAGAGAAAAAGCATATCAACAGGGTGACAATTCTGAGGAAGTGGAGAGTGTTTTCTCCACCCCCTTTGGAAGTTTAGTCATGATGCTACATAAGTTAAATAACCTGGAAAATTAAGGGAGAGGCCATATACAGAAGCTGATGAATTCATTATATTGCGCGTGCTCTCTCTCTCTCTCTGTCTCTCTTTTTAGTAACAAAGTCTATAGGTCCTAAAGTATCAATAGGAACCAAGCAGACAAGTTTCCTATGACCCTTGAGAAGCAATGATTGAATGTACTTCTCCCTGGAGAGATTCTCTAGCTTTATGGAAAGACAACTGGCTCAAATAAGAACAAAAGTAATTACACTTCCCAGATACTCAGATTCTATTTTCAATGCAGAATATTTTCTAGCTGGTAAATAGCTACTTTTAAAAAGACACTGAAAGCAGTAGTTATAATTTCTTCATAAATAGAAATTTAAAAGTCCATTGTTAAAAGACAGAAAGCCACCATGATGTACATATCTATAAATCTCCCCCCACTACGTCATCATAGATGAGTTTGTACTGCTTACATTTAAAATATCAATTGCATTATAATGTCTATGATACAAATCAATTATTTAGCTGAGTTCTACAGAAGATTCAGGTGAACCAAAAACTAAGGACCTTATTCACAGAACATTTAAAAGCGTTTTATACAGTCTATGCACACATGTATCTTAAATTAGAACAATGCATACCTAATATGCATATAGAATATGGCTTACACATTAAAGGAGATCTAAGTTGTGGGTTGTAAAATCCCACCACTCAGACTTAAAAGCTTCTGATTATATCAATTTCTAAAATATTGCTTAGCCTTGTGGAAACCAAGAAAAGAGCAGGTGCAACAGAAAATCGATATGGACCCTCCTTCACTTTATTCTTTAATTGATGGCTACTTTTGATTTTTTTTCCATCCAGTTTTTGCCTTTTACAAAGATAGATTCATCTCAGAATCACTGAAGTGTTTGCACAGTGAAAAGTTACAGCCCCTAATTGTGCGACCTTTCTTGTCAGCTAATAACAAACAAAAGTTGTTCTTCAGTTTGGAGCAAAGGAAAGGCTCTGCACATGCTCAGGCAAAACATGACAAGCAAGCGGAGTCTCCAAGAGTTGCAGTCTGTTTCTGTGTAGTAAAATTATAAAGTCACGCCAAATGTAATGATCTGTACAGAAAAGCGTGGGCTTCCATTTTCATAGGTATTTTTCAACACACACACACACACACACACACACACACACACACACTTCTTGTCATTTATCCCTGGGCTTGTAATATATTTTGTTATGTCCTAATGGGATCAACACCCCAGGGGGCGAATTCCATTCCCAGTTCTGACGTCTGTCTCCAACAATGGTGGAGGGTTCTTGTTGTCCCGGAGTGTAGGTAACATGTGACTTGCTTTGTGATGACGCTCATGTGGGTGGGTGACGTATCCGTGCTCTGAAACCACAGGGATGGATGAGAATTGGTCCGCTGGTTTCAGGGATGGGTTTCACTGTGGTTTCCCAACGTGAGAGTTACAACGCAGTGGTCATCAGGTGGCAGAGCCAGGCTGAAGCCCCCCTGTCGTCACAGGCCTTCAACCACAGCTTCTCAGCAGCCTCACCTCTCGTATCGCTTCCGTGTGTTTAAAATAAGGACAATCTAACTAGCCCGTTCTTCAGGGCTGCAAAAAAATTGTTTTCCATAATTCTGATTTTCTTTCCTTTTACTTAAAACCTTGAAATACCGAGAACTATAGAACTCTGCATAAAACAAAACAAGAAAGTAAATTTTTAAAATGCCTCATATTTTCACGTGTGTTGCAAGGTCACCTGTGCTGTAACTGGATTCAGAGTGATGACAATTTTAAACCATCCAACTTTTGTTTTAAAATTTCTCTGACTTGCCTGAAAAAGCTAGATCAAAACAATCAAAACATTTCCTTTAAGACTGTTTTCTGGAGGAAAGACAATGGCAGAAGCACTGGCCAAAAACTCTTATGGCGATTTTGAATGTATTTGTTTGGCCGGAATTACTAGTTCAGAATTTATGTTCTTCCTATGGTAAATTCCTTCTAAGAGTCCATTAAAATGGCCTGATCCAGGTATGTGTTGAAAAAGGAGAACATGATGTTGTGCAAAGTTGAGGATTTAGGACGTTTCAGTCCTGTTCTCATTATCCTGAAATAAAATCCAAATGGAAATGAAGATCAAATTTTAGTCATACATGTGCATCAGTAACTGTGTGGTAATATCCCATGGGACTTTATATACCTTGTCAGGATAAGGGATTTATCAGTATATAATAGATATTCATTGTCTATCATCTTAGAATTCCTCTTTGTGTGTATATGCATATGTGTGGATGCTTGCGTATTTTAATTACAGTAAAATGTGGATTGTTTGGATTAGAGATCACAAACTCAGGATTCTACAAGCCTAGAAGGCAGTATAAATGGGGTAAGTGGGCCTGTGTGTGTGTAAAACCAGTGGAGTCACCAGAACTGTTGTGAACTCAAGAGCACAAGTCCTTGAAGATATTCAAAATGAATCTTAAGTCAGTGGAGAAGTCAGCCAAGCAAATGCACAGACTAAATCCAGCCTACAATCCATTAGGCTTTCACTTCTTCTTGGATGTACACGCAACACTAAAAAGCAGGCATTGGAAGCAATGGGGAACACTTCTCCTCCCAGGGAGTACCAGGCCTGCTACTGGTTTGCTTTGGGGGCACCAGAAATCTCTGGCATATCCTTCCAGGAAGACAATGTAATAAATTATATTCCAGCCTCTTTTTAAATAGTAAAGCAGCATGGCATTGTACATCCAATGCCAATCTCATTCATTCTGATTAACAAAAACATTTTGAAAAAGTAGGCAAAACCAAATAGTTCTGTGGACAGAAATCTCTCAGAAGTGTGATGTTACACAGCAAAGTTATACAGCAATGTGAAAAATAGATTTCAAAGGCTGATTTCTTGCCCTGAGTGTAGTGTTGCACATTGATTGAGGTTTCATCATGGTGCATCTTGAATTAGACTTCAGTGTTTCCTGAGAAAATATCCCATACTGGAGCCCACACACTGAGAATGAAGCAGGCAGTGGCCGCCCTCAGAGCTATGGCCAGTCTGCCATAAAATCTATACTTTACATGATGGAGGCCAGAGAAAGAGTTAGCTAGAGGTCACAAGAAGGTATGGTTAACATCTGGGAGCCTGTAGGCAAAATCTGACCACATATATTTTATTTGGTCTACATGGTGTTTCAAAAAACTTTGAGCCCGCTTTAAAAATGGAAAGATTTTACATAAAAAAATCTCTTAGCCAATGGCAACACCTGGAAACATGGATCCTTAATTTGTACATGCTGAAAATATGTTGGAGGCCAAGACTGGCTGGCTGCTGCCTTCAGGTCAGGCGCTCTGTGTTCTTTCTGTTTCCAAGGCTGACCACTGCTCTTGTCTCCCAAACACGGGGCCTGAGTCACAGTTACCAACTGTAACCCCTCCTGTTGGTTTTCTACTTTCTTTATTTAAGAGACCTGCCCATTTCTTAAAGGCATATAAATTTCACCTATGAAAGGCCATGATTTCTGGAATACTGACTGTGCACTAAAGGCAGAGCTTTCTCAAACTGAGACAAAAACTACAAGGTTTGGTTAGTGCTGATGGGAAAAAATTGTCTAACAGCCTGCTTGAGTTTGAACCCCACTCTTTGAGTGTGTCTCAAATCTTTCCAGCTTTGGGGTCTTTGTAGTTGAAAAAGAGAAAAAAATAGACCTCATTAACTGCCATTTGAATCTCCCTGAAATCTTTTACTGATGAGATGCCAGAATTTTACAGATCTATATACTTTTTTGCCTTAGATATCTTCATAGATAGGACAGTCATTTTTACAAATGTACTGGTGACCTGTGTTCCCTGCACAGAATTTTTGGAAAATGTTTGTAAGTATTCCAGTTCCATATCACAAATGTATAAGAAATGCTGATTGTAGACTTTTTTCCTTTGGAAGCTAGATAGTGTACACTAGATTGTGTGCACATCAATAGCAAAGACTCGCTTAATTTTGTTTAACTCCATGTTCTGACGCTATTTATTTGACAAAACAAAAACGAAACAAAACAAAAACTTTTTGTACTTAAAACACCCATAAATACGCCACTGAATTTAGTTTTCCCTAAAACATACTTAGAAGCCTCCTTCATATATCATCAGAACCTAAGAACTGCTCCGAAACAGCCATGAGCTCCAAAGGCAATAAATTTATAGTCTGGATGGAGGGTATGAAGAGGAATTGCTATAGCTAATCTGGGAAATATACTAAAATATACTAAATATACAAAAATATACTTTAGTATATACTAAAATATACTAAAATGTATAGACATACATGGGTTTTAATTGAACAGCCACTCGGTTGGCTTGATTTCTACCTAAGCTTCATATGTAAAACAGGAATCACAATCACCAACTCTGAAATTGGTGAGAGGACTAAGGGAGATGAACACATGTAAGATGCTCACCACAGGGCCTGACCCTTGATAGTAACCATGAATGAAACTACTGTTATCAATAAAAGACAGTCTTACAACCAACTCAGGAACACTTAGAGACGTATCATCTTAAAAGCTAATCACAGTTTAACTCTTTTGTATCTAAAGCAATATGTGAGGAGCTACCAAGAGAAGCTCGAAGACTTGGTATATGGCCCCCCCAGCATTTTCTCTTGCCCCCAACCATCATCCCAAAAGCAGGACTCATTATAACATGTGAGTTTTACTTCTTACTTTTTAAGGAGACTCTAAGACAAGGACATCTCCTCTATAAATACACATTCTTCCCTTCTAGCAGCTTGCACTTCCCCAGCAGGCCCAAGACAATGGTTCTCCACTATAGTGTACAGAAACACCACAGACAGGATTATTAAAAATTCAGGTTTCCAAGGCCTCATTCCCAGAGTCAATAATTTGGTAGATCGAGAGCAAGCCCTAGAAGCTGAATTTTTAAAAAGAGAACCATGGAGGCAAACAAATGTCTCTAGATTTGAGCAAACACTGATGTTTGTTTCATAATGTGTACTTGCTTTGTTGTTTTCACCCAGTGTAAACATTCATACTTCCTACATGAAATAGAAAGAGAGATCAGGATTAAACTTGTCCACAGCCTACAGATTATTATTTTTAAAGGTCTAAAAAGTCTCGCTAAGTATATTTTTCATTGATGAGCAAATTAAGCTCTTTGAAAAAGTAAATATTTAAGATTCTGCTTCAGAAAATCAGAGAGATTTTTTTAAAAGATTCCAGGAGATGGGCACCTGGGTGGTTCAGTAATTAAGTGTCTGCCTTCGGCTTAGGTCATGATCCAGGGTCCTGGGACTGAGCCCTGAATCAGGCTCCTTGCTCAGCAGGACGCCTTCTTCTCCCTCTCCCACTCCCCCTGCTTGTGTTCCCTCTCTCACTGTGTCTCTCTCTGTCAAATCAATAAATAAAGTCTTAAAAAAAAAAAAAAGATTCCAGGAGGACATTGAAATGAGATAGCTTTGTCTCTACGACATTCAACAAACCATTCATTTCAGGAATTAGGTTTCTTGTCTAAAAAATAAAATTACCTCTCATGTTTAAACTGACAGAAGCCTTTAAGGTATTTCAAACCTATGAATGTGTATCTGCACGCTTTTCTTCAGTGTTTACTAGATCTTCTGAGTTCTTATGAAGATCAGGTTCACCTACAACACAAGCAAACAAATAAACAAGAACAAAATAAGCCAGTGGAAAAAACCTAATAAAGTCAGGAATCTGAAACAATGCAGTCACATGCTGAAGACTCAGTTTCACAATGGATTTTATGGCACATTTCTCCAAAGATACCAAATACTTTCTTTTCAGACTGTGGATTTATAGAGTACAACAAGTCTTCTGGTGGTTGTACAACATTGTGAAGTTGCAATTTAATTTTGTAATACAGAACCGAACTAGATGAAACATGTTTAAGCATCTATTAAATCAAACATAAAAATTATGCATGCTTTTCTTGGGAAGAAATCAGCAGGAGAGGGAGAAATAGAGAATCTTAAGCAGGCTCCGGGCCTAGCTCAAGCTCGAGGCGGGGCTTGGTTCTCATGACCCTGAGACCATGACCCAAGCCAAAATTAAGAGAGGATGCTTACCCCACTGAGTTATCCAGGCACCTCTTTCTTGAAATTTTTTAAGCAAATGGTTTTAAACAAATGCTCTAATGATCAGTGTCTTTTAACACACACTCCTTAGTTGCTCTGAATTTAAACAAATGACTATGAATTTAAACAAATGACTGTAAGAGCATAGTAATTTTTAAGATAAGACATAATCTGCCAAAACACACTAATGGAATTTATAATCCAAGAATCACTCATCTTCTATATAAACCTTGAAGAAAAAAAATTAACGTGGAAAATGTGCCAACAATTCTAGAGAGGTCGCAGAGAATCTATCAAAAATAAATATAAAGCAAAATGTATAGATAAAAGAGTCACGTGAAAAAGAAAGCAAACAAAATTAGTAGAAATTAATTTTTGAGTCAAAAATACTTTACTATTTCAGGAAATAGTCATATATGATGACATGCTCTTTCGAACTTTTATAAAAAATATACTAACAGTTAAGGAGCAAACATCTTAGTGTCACAGTCAGTTAAGCATCTTACTCTTCGTTTCTGCTCAGGTCGTGATATCAGGGTTATGAGATTGAGCCCCAAGTGGGACTCTGCCGTCAGCAAGGAGTCTGCCTAAAATTCTCTCTCCCTCGGCACCTCCCTGCCCCCGCTCATGCACTCTTTCTCTATTTCTCTCTCTCATTCAAAAAAAAAAAAAAAAAAAGAAATACATATACATATACATGTATATAAATGTAAATTAATAGTTAAGCTTTATACCAGTTATCTTTGAGATAATTCCTTTAGCATAGATTGTAAGACTGTGTTGTCTCAGGTGCAACAGATTTTTTATTGAGGTTACAAAATTAATGTATAAAACCTACGGGGTGTTATCACAAAGCAAAATTATTTTGTTTCCTGTTTTCTCTTTAAGATATTTCAAAAAGGGAGATCATATGATCTCCCTGATATGAGGACGTGGAGATGCAACATGGGGGGTTAGGGAGATAGGAGAAGAATAAATGAAACAAGATGGGATTGGGAGGGAGACAAACCATAAGTGACTCTTAATCTCACAAAACTAACTAGGGGTTGCTGGGGGAAGGTGGGGTTGGGAGAGGGGGAGGGGGGTTATGGACATTGGGGAGGGTATGTGCTATGGTGAGTGCTGTGAAGTGTGTAAACCTGGCGATTCACAGACCTGTATAATGTAAAAATACATTATACGTTTATTAAAAAAAAAAAAGATATTTCAAAAAGGAAAGTTACCATCTATCTATGAAACTTTCAGGTGGTATCATCACTTTTGCAATCAACTTAGATAATAAAAACATTGTGTGATTCCGTTAAGTGGCCAAAGTCTCAATTCTGGTATTAGATCATCTGGTTACATATATCACACATCAATCTTAAAACAAAGATCAGAGAAGATTCCTTTCCAACCTTGAGTTTGTGGCAGAGCCCAGAAGTGGTATATGGCGGGGGATGGTTGATGTTTCTGTTTCACTCTCCCCCAACTGGCTACCTTGACTCCTGAGCTGGAGCAAGACAGAGAAAGGACTGAGAGGAGAAGCCAAGTTCCTACTTGACCAGCACTGTGGGAGGACTTCATACTCACGAGACCTGGTAGGTGCTGGAAGTAATTCTTCCTTGAACACATTCACAGGCTGCTCAGGGACTTCCTGCCAGAGGCCATGGCTGGACATGTCTCACCACCTTGCTATGTGCACATCAAACTCTGGTTCCTTTACAGTGTTCACAACCCCCAGGGACTTTATTATTTCATCGTTAGCTTTGTCTGGTGAGGTCCTTTCATTCTTCCAAATATGGGTGGGCCACATTTGGTTCACGCAAAACACTCATGAGGCAGTTGTTCCCATAAATTACTTGAGGAAAGACTGAAACCGACGTAGCCTCCTCTCATGTGGCTCATCTGTCACCAGCTAATCTGTTACATCTCACGTAAGAATTAGACTCCGTTCCCAATATCCCTGAGGGTCCTGGTACAGTTCTTTTCTCTTAATTTGAGGTAAAGAGGGAAGCATTTCTACACCTTTCCCAACAGCAGATAGCTCATTAAAGAAAACCTTCTCACAAATCCCTTTTCAACCATTAACAACCTGACCCTTTCATTTGTTTGAGTTGGTAAGGATCATAAGCATCCCATAATTGGCCTTTAATCTTCTTTGAAATTCCTGTCTCACATCTTAGACTCCTGGCTTAAACTTTTGATTTAGTATTCTGTTACTTAGGACTAGATTAGAATGGAACAAAGTGAAAGAATAGGCTGAACTAAAGGAGGAATATAAGTAATTCCTTCGCTCTTAAATTTTTTGAGAGAAACTTTTACAATGGGCAAAACCACTAAGGATAAAGAACTCACCAATAAGAAGAGTGGATGAGGAATAAAATCACCAAGTGCTAATAATACAGCAATTACAATGTAAAATTCTGGTTAAAATTAGTCTATATGTATTCTAACACAAATATATTGTTATATATCAGTTTATTAAATCAGTAATGAATAATGAGTGATTTGAGCAAAAAAGAATATTAATTAATGCATAAGAATGAAAATTTTTTAATAATAATAATATTAGCAGCAACAGGAAAAACAGTGAACATTTAGAGAATACTTATTTACACTATGCTAAATACTTCATTTGTTTTATCATTTAATTCCCCCCAATAATTTTTTTTTTAAAGATTTTATTTATTTATTTGACAGACAGAGATCACAAGTAGGCAGAGAAGCAGGCAGAGAGAGAGGAAAGGAAGCCGACTCCCGGCTGAGCAGAGAGCCTGATGCGGAGCTTGATCCCAGGACCCTGGAATCATGACCCGAGCCGAAGGCAGAGGCTAAAGCCCACTGAGCCACCCAGGCGGCCCCCCCACCCCAACAATTTTTATTGCCCAAGATCACATATCCTCTAAGGAGCAGAGCTGGACCCTCAACCCCTGAGCCATGTACTTCAAACTAAACCAAAGAGTTTGGTCATACACTACTAACTCCCTGACCCAAAAGGACAAGTTTCCATTGGATTTGAAAGAGTGAAAGCATTCCTTGTTGCTTGGAGAGATACAATTGCAAAGTTTCAAGTTGAGAAGTGTAGAGTAAACATGTCATTTTTCATCTTCCTGCTCTGACAAGCTACTATGATTCAAAATTCAGTTCTTCAGAAAAGAATGAGTAGTTTGATAGTAAGAACTGTGAGAAGAATTTTCTAAGAAATAAAACTCTTTACTGCCACTCTGTGTAGTAAAAGCAGCAGTAGGAGACTGGCTAAGGACTCCGATACCAAGGTCATACACATCCTACACTCGGGGGAATTCAAAGCGAAAGGCTACAAGAAGGAATCAAATGCTTTCTTGCCAATACCATGGAGGAGAAATAATAGAGATTTGTGACTCCAGGAGTAAATTCTTCAACTTAAAATTCAACATAAATATGTGACTGGGGTTAGTATCTATGCTTAAAAAATCAAAAGCTGTAGGGCGCCTGGGTGGCTCAGTGGGTTAAAGCCTCTGCCTTCGGCTCAGGTCATGATCCCAGGGTCCTGGGATTGAGCCCCACATCAGGAGGCTCTCTGCTCGGCGGGGAGCCTGCTTCCTTCTCTCTCTCTGCCTGCCTCTCTGCCTACTTGTGATCTCTCTCTGTCGAATAAATAAATAAAATCTAAAAAAAAAAAAAAATCAAAAGCTGTAAATTAGTGAAAACCCTGATATCATTTTTGTGTCAATGATTTCTGACTTTCCACCTTGCAACACCACAACCAACCATCCACTGTAGACATGAGGGACTGGCACTGTTTTCCTTGCAGATTCATCCACAACAAGAGTTTCTATCCTAGAAACTCCAAACATTGCAAGTTTCCTAATTTTTAGTGTTTATAATCGAACTCTTCAGTGGAGAGACTTTTTTTTTGTATGCGTTTCCACCTACAGAAGAAAGAGTCAAGAGAGTATGTGCCCTTTTATTTCATTCTTCATTTTTCCCATGGATACAAAAACTACTTACAATCTTCATTAAGCTGAATACATAATTTTTAGCAAGTAGTTACCTGCTATAGAAGGCTGATTTGGCAAATATTGGTGGTATGCAGAATCTAAAATTCTAGGAATCTTTAGATGTTCCTAATAATAGGCAATAAATACTGTTTGACAAATTTGTAGACTGGTTGAATTGGGGAAAACTAAACCCCAAACAGCTAATTATTTCTTCCATCTTATTTAGCTTTAAGTCACAAATCTCAGAGGGCTTAGGTGGTAGTTATTTTTATTAAGGTTCAAAAATCAGACAAAATAGAAGCTAGTTTCACATATCTGGCTACCTTTTAACCTGGGAGGAGAAGGACTAATGTTCTTTAAAAATGCCTTCCATGCTAATTTTTCCCTCTCCTATCTACATCCTCCTCTAACTTATACTGGCTGTAACGAGAGGCTATTTGAAGGCATGTGTGGAGAGTATCTCATCTACTTGAGTTTTTAAAATCTGTAGTGGAATAAATTGCCTTTTTTGGTCATAATGCAAGTTGTTCCTATTACAGTACACTTGTAAATTGTAAATCCATGCTTTGAAATAAGAGCACTTTAAGCCGTTAGTCACACAGCACTTTACTGATCTACAACATTCAGCCAGGATTGTGGGGAGTGATGGGATCTCTAATCTATCAAGATTCATATAACATTTAGAGAATACTTATTTACACTATGCTAAGTGCTTCATATATTTTATCATTTAATTCTCCCCAACAATTTTTATGATCCTCACTTTAGAAATCAGCAAACTGGAACAGAGAGATAAAATAACTTGCTCAGGGTTACAGAGCAAGTAAGTGATGAGACCAGGACTGAACAGATGGTCCAGAGTTCTTGAACAGATGGTCCAGAGTTCTGGATCCTAACACTACACTATGCAGCCTTCCTGGGTATAGTTTATTTAATGGTTACTATGTTTTTTTTTCTTTCCTTAGTATGAGTTTATGCCTTATCTTTGAAATTAAATCTGATAGTCAATTAAATCTGATAGACTCCCCCCCCCCCACCTCAGGCAAAGACAGAGAATAAGAATAAATAAACTTGTTTGTGAAAATATGTTATTTGGTATTAGACACCAAGCCAGTCTCAGCTAATTAATTATGGGGTGTTCCTACTAGTCTACTACAATTAACCATTTAGTCAACTGTTAGGGAATCACAGTAAAGAAGGTATATAAGAGCAGCTCTTAAAAAACCGGATTTTTCAGGGAGGAAATAACTTGGCTAACCTTATAAACTGAATTACATAATGGACAAGGCATTCTCAAACCCCACAAAAGAACAGTATATGGAGCCATTTTACTCCTGCTGTTCACTTCCACTACAATAGAATACTTTTTCAAGGAAATCTCTCCCTTAAAATTTTTATCAATCATTTTTTTTTTAGTGCCAGAGAACTATTACAGAATTTGTTCAGAAAATGGTAGAATTGATGTAAAAGATAAAGTAAGTTTATGAAAGTCACATTACCTTTTTGATATTTTAGAAAAGGGCAAAATAAAGCTTTATTGCAGGATGACATAGATTAGATGCTCAAAGAAAATTGACTGACACAGTATAGTACCCTAGTAAAGAGAAATTCCATTTAGATATTTGAAAGCATAAAGATGCTGGCATAGCCGTAGCAGCTGAACCAGGCCAGCTAAGAATCTGCAGCTCCTGTGGCCAATGACGCCAACTGTGCAATCTGCAAAAATGGGTTCCTTTTCTCTCATAGGGCCAGGCAGATTTCCAGCAAGTAGACTGAAATCTCCAAATTTTTTGTTCAAAGTACAGCGGCCACCATTCATGAGTTTTTTTTTTTTAAGGATTTTATTCATTTTTTGACAGACAGAGATCACAAGTAGGCAGAGAGACAGGCAGAGAGAGAGGAAGAAGCAGGCTCCTTGCTGAGCAGAGAGCCCGATGTGGGGCTCCATCCCAGGCCCAGGACCCTGAAATCATGACCTGAGCCTAAGGCAGAGGCTTTAACCCACTGAGCCACCCAGGTGTCCCCATGAATGAGGTTTTACTTAAGGATGTTTGCTGATCAGGAAAACTTAATGCTTATATGAACTGGTTTTTGTTTCTGAAAAAAAAAAAAAGTACTCATTTAAAAAAAAATCTTGAGATAATATTACTAAAAAGTTGTGAAAACTAAATTGTACTTAGCATTTATGATATCCATGTTTGTATCAATTATTGTGGAAAAATTATGAAGATAAATATAATTGATTTTATCTTTTTTAAAAAAGATTTTATTTATTTATTTATTTATTTGTCAGAGACAGAGAGAGAGAGAGAGACAGAGAGAGGGCACAAGCAGGAGCAGCAGCAGGCAGAGGGAGAAGCAGGCTCCCCACTGAGCAAGGAGCCCGATGCGGGAATCTATCCCAGGACCCTGAGATCATGACTTGAGGTGAAGTTAGATGCTTAATCGACTGAGCCACCCAGGTGCCCCAATTGATTTTTTTTCTTAATCTTCAATATATTTCACTTTTGCTCCTAAAACCTTTTGTAATTTTTGCATTCATCAATAGTGGTCTTGAAGAGATTCTTTTTTTTTTCTAATTCAACTTATTTTTTTCACCATTTGCTTTGTTGCCTAAAAAGCTTGGATTCTCAAGAGAGCTCAATCCTAGTTGTTTTTAAAGAGAGTAGACACCCTTAGAATTTAATCTTGCAGGATATTAATATCATCTACTAACAAATAGTATACAAGTATTGGGATGTAGGACCATATTCTTATAAAGAAATAATATGGAATCTGTGACTCATTTTAAAAATAAAAATGTAATCACACTTCCTGTTCTTTTGCCTTTTTCCTAGTAATATATTTTGATATTCCTAACAAAATATTTAATTCTTTGTAGGTATACAGAGTTAGAGGACCAGTGCTTTTAAATAGGTTATGACTTGACTTTTAGGTATGATTACACTCTATCATTTCTTAATCTACTGAGAAAGCATCAAGAAATCATTAAACTTTTCTTCTTTTGCATATATTGCATACATTGTAGTCATGCAGAACATAATCCTACTTTTTATAATTTAATATAAATATAAGTAATTTCTTTAGGGGCGCCTGGTGGCTCAGTGGGCTAAGCATCTGCTTTCAGCACAGGTCATGATCCCAGAGTTCTAGGATCAAACCCTGCGTTGAGAATGTCTGCTCAGCAAGGAACCTGCTTCTCCCTCTGCCTGCAGCTCCCCAACTTGTGTGTGCATTCTCTCTCTCTGTGTCTGTCAAATTAATAAAATCTTAAAAAATAAGTAATTTCTTCAACTCATAAGCAATTGCTAAACTCATAAACATTATGGTAAAGTATAGGAGGACATTTTTGGATTGTTACAGGTTTCAGAGCAATTCTTAACTCATTGGAAGTTAAGTTTCTTCCCTTTACTATTTATAAGCCTATATATTGACTAAATCTTTGGTTTAGGATAGTTATAGAAATGCATTTTTAAAAAATATTTTATTTATTTATTTGACAGAGAGAGATCACAAGTAGGCAGAGACGCAGGCAGAGAGAAAGAAAGGGAAGCAGGCTCCCTGCTGAGCAGAGAACCCGATGCGGGCCTCCATCCCAGGACTCCGAGATCATGACCCAAGCCGAAGGCAGAGGCTCAACCCACTGAGCCACCCAGACGCCCCTAGAAGTGCATTTTTAAGGAAAAAATATTGTACACTGAAAAAATATACTGAAACATAGATACTGAAAACTTTACCATAGGAATGACTGATATTTATCCATTTGTATATAAATGTAGGATACACTATGTATGAACCAATATATGTCAAAAGTTCTGAGTGATCCAACTAAAATGATGGTAAAGACAGAATGAGCTAAAACTTTTAACTGTAACAATGGAATAATGCTTGAGAAAGAAAAAAAGTGATTTGCAATACTCAATAAGGACCATCTGTCAGTGTGCCCTTGACCAAATAGAATAAGAGGCATGCCTTAGATGAGAGGATCAGCGGAAACTTCTGGAACTAACTTCATATATCTGACCACATCCAACTATGGATACAATCTCAAAAGATAAATCAGCTTTATTTCCAAAATGAGTAAGGAGCACATCTTAACTACTTGTGTCCCTGCCAGCACAGATCTCTGCTCGTCCTCATCCCAGCACCCATGGAGAAACCGTTTCTTTATACCTGAGCCAGTCCATAATCATTAAGGAATGCAAGCCTGCTCCTTCTGCCTGCCTTCCAACTTCTATTGTCCATGTAAATACAAGTGGGGAGTTCACTCACTCAAACAATATCACTTAAAATGCCCCTAAATTCTTTTTTAAAAGACTTTATTTATTTAAAGAGTGAGAGAGAAAGAGAGAGAGCAATCATGTTGAGGAGCAGGGCAGGTAGGGAGAGGGACAAGCAGATTCTGCACTGAGCACGGAGCCCTACACAGGCTCAATCTCATGACCCCAAGATCACAACCAGACCAAAACTAAAAGTCAGACGCTTAACCAGCTGAACGTCCCAAATGTCCCCAAATGCTCCTAAATTCTGCTGCTGTTACACTTCCTCTCCATCAGCGAACAGTTTGGGCAAGACTTCTGTTCAGTAAGAAGATTTAGAACATGTAAATAAACTAACCTGTCACAACTAACTTCTGGAAGATGATCTAGAAACTATCCAGAAGTTTACTGGCTTTGAATTTAGACAAACCAGGCACAAATCCCAGCTACAGTTTTATCAGAATATAATTCCTACCTTGTGAGGCTGCTGTAATAAATGTTTGTGTAAATGATCCATGAGAAGATATATAAACGATGTAAAATGTCACTCCCAAATACATAATCTTCAGTTTTATTAAAATAAAAATGTCTATGGGATATAACACACACCTTTGAAAGCTCATGGGATCAGTTGTGTTGAGATTAAACAGAAGTAGATTTGATAAAGCAATTACGTTTCTCTCTGAGGTAAATTTTCAGAAAAAGTTTTCTTTCTCTGGATTTACTACCACCAGGATGCTATTTTCTTTGTATTATATTAAACTGTGAAAAGGAATGAGGAAGATTCAGTTGTAATATGTGTGCAAACCTGTGATTTGGGTAACTAACTCACCCCCGCAGACCTCAGTTTTCACATTGGTAAAATGGAGATTACACTTGCCAGAGAAGGGAGCACCAGAAAGAGAGAATTGTCTCAGGAAGCTGGTCCTACTTCCTGCCGGTAGCTTTGATCTTACTCGGCCCCCATCACCTCTGCTCAACAGTGCAACATCCAACCTACGACTTTCTTCCCCACCAACATTTTCTCTACCCTCCAAAGTTCCATCATCACGCTGTTCACCCCAGAATTTTCAGAGGCTATAAAACTCCTGGGAACTCTTGCAGTGATCGCTCATATTTGCACAAAGTAAAATTAAAGCAAGTGAAAAGGTTTTGGATATCTGAAAACATAGCAAGTAAAGATACTGTGCAAGAGAAGAGGATTTTGGGGAACACCCCCCATTTAATTTTCCCTTTTTTTCATTTATCAGCTTTTTATTTTCTCTTTTTAGGTCTTTAACAAAAAATATATGGTACTACAGAGTCGGTAATATCATTTTAGTTTTAGGGTCTCACCATTAAAATCAGAACTTCATAAAATGGAGTCAATTCTCCTCTACCTGATACTGACCAAGTTCTTATCTGGCCTTGAGCTGGAACCATTGGAGAGCTAAAGGGAATATTCCATGAGTTCTGTTCTTCAAAAATCCTATCGGCTTTTGTTTTACACAGAGTAGGCCTCTGTAAATAGCTTTGTAATGACCTCATTAGTAGTTCTCAACTTTCTGTCAGGCTCTGCAGCTCTAATTGCCAACAACACACTCCAGTCACTGTATCTCATGATACACAGTGGTCCTCACTGGGTGGAGAGATGGTGCACACCTCCAAAGGGGAGTGTTGGAATCTCCATGAGACGTGTGCAATTGGGAAACATATCCTGACTCTCCTCTCCACTTCCACTCTTATTCCAACACTGCTTTTGTTACGCCCCTTTTGAATGCATTTTTCTCTTCCCATTTTGAGAATGCAAGTCAGACTGTGATAAATATCCCAACTGGAGTATGAATAAGACAGCTATGCTTACATGACTAAGGGATGGGCTTCTTGGAGAATAGTTTAACGGAGTTCTGGATGACAGATAGGATTTTAAGAAGCAAAGTAGAGGAAGGGGCCCTAGAAGTACATTCCATGTGGAAGAAAGAACAAGGATTAAGGCAGAGACAAAGTCTACTGACTTTCCTAGGAGTAGAAGGTGTGACCTTCTACTGAAGAGATGTGTGACCCAAGACACAGATATTTAAAAGCTATCATTACCAAGGTACACGCTGCTGTTTCCTCAGTACAGTTTGCCAGGGTTGTAATCTGCACTTGTTTGTCTAGACTAGAAACTGATTAATTTCCTGCTCTCCTCCTCCTTGACCCCTGAATTCACTTAAATGCACAAAAGTGTCTCATTTTTACCTACCTTTGTAAACTGGAGATAAACTATAGTGAACTTCTAAAAAACAAAATAGCCCAGAGGATGCTAATATGCTGCAGTCGTTGAAAACTATTGAGTTCTGCCTTTACAATGAATGAATGAATGAATGAATGAATGAATGAGCACATACACATGGTTCAAACTGGATGTACGTTCTCCTAGGGTTAAGTGACTTTGGTGAATACCACCTCTTAAAACTTCATAATTCTGATCTCCCAAATGTCCCATTCTATCTATCATGCTCTACTGTACTCATAATATAAAATAATATAACATAGAATGTCAGCTAAAGAGATTAAATTGGAAAAAGGAATAAACTAAATGCAGAGTATATAATTTACTAAAAATTTGAAATATACAATTTAAAAATTACTTGTAAGATCTCATATAAAGTGTTAGTCACATTTTTGAACTATGAGTAGAGAGAAAATAACTTTTTTTTTTTTAAGGATTTTATTTATTTGGGAGAGAGAGAGAGAGCACAAGCATGGTAAGGGACAGAGGGAGAGGAAGAGGGACAAGCAGGCTCCCCATTGCACATGTGAAGCAGCGCTCAGCCCAGAACCCCAAGATCATGACCTGAGCCAAAGGAAGATGCTTAATTGACTGAGCCACCCAGCTGCCCCCCAAAGTGAGCTCTAGTTTTATCTGAAAGACTTTGCTTCCCTCTGTTTGATCAATTGTCCCTTCTGAAATCTAAACAGTATGTATATATTTTCTCAAAAAGATGCTTAACATTTAGTTGTGGAAGTTTAAAAGTTGTAATTTTGATGGCTGAGTACTATTCCATTGTATATATGGGCCACATCTTCTTAATCCATTTGTCTGCTGAAGGGCATCTCGGCTTTTTCCATTGTCTGGCTATTGTGGACATTGCTGCTATGAACACTGGGGTACATATGGCCCTTCTTTTCACTAGATCTGTATCTTTGGCTGAGGGTTTTAGAAGAGAGGGGGGTGGAGGCATGGGTGAGCCTGGTGCTGGGTATTAAGGAAGGCACGTATGCATGGAGCACTGGGTGTGGTACATAAGCAATGAATCTTGAAACACTATAACAAAAACTAATGATTTACTGTATGGTGACTAACATAACATAATAAAAAAATATAAGTTACAATTTTGTTGACATGGTGAGTTTTGATTCATTAAAAAGATAATGGAAAAGAACAAAAACATTCTACAAATAAATATTTAAGAACATTGCCTTTCCTCACACCAGTCAGAATGGCTAAAATTAACAAGTCAGGAAACAACAGATGCTGGCAAGGATGTGGAGAAAGGGGAACCCTCCTACATTGCTGGTGGGAATGCAAGCTGGTGCAGCCACTCTGGAAAACAGCATGGAGGTTCCTCAAAAAGTTGAAAATCGAGTTACCCTATGACCCAGCAATTGCACAACTGGGTATTTACCCTAAAGATACCAATGTAGTGATCCGAAGGGGCACGTGCACCTGAATGTTTATAGCAGCAATGTCCACAATAGCCAAACTATGGAAAGAACCTAGATGTCCATCAACAGATGAATGGATAAAGAAGATGTGGTATATATATATATACACAAAGGACTACTATGAAGCCATCAAAAGAAATGAAATCTTGCCATTTGCAACGATGTGGATGGAACTAGAGGGTATTATGCTGATCTCTCTGATATGAGGAATTTGAGAGGCAGTGTGGGGGGAGTTAGGGAGGGAAAAAAACATGATGGGATCAGGAGGGAGACAAGACATAAGAGATTCTTAATTTCACAAAACAAACTGAGGGTTGCTGGGGGGAGGTGGGAGTAGGGAGAAGGTGGTTGGGTGATGAACATTGGGGAGGGTATTTGCTATGGTGAGTGCTGTGAAGTGTGTAAGCCTGACGATTCACAGACCTGTACCCCTGGGGCAAATAATACATTATATGTTAATAAAAGTAATTAATAAAAAGCACTGTCTTTTAAAGT
Organism: Meles meles; assembly: GCF_922984935.1. Taxonomy (NCBI): domain Eukaryota; kingdom Metazoa; phylum Chordata; class Mammalia; order Carnivora; family Mustelidae; genus Meles; species Meles meles. The sequence goes on from NC_060074.1 coordinate 78,056,619, forward strand.
AATTCAATACAAAATAATATGGACATGTTTTTGTTGTCTAAAACCAATTTATTTTTATTTTCTCTAAAGAGCAGATGTAGAATTATTAGGAGCATTGTTAGGGACTGATAGGGATTGCTGGCAAATAGAAAAAAGACAGTGGGTCCAGAACTCTAATAGAGATCTACAGGATAAAAGTGCAAAGAGAGGGGCCCCTGGGTGGCTCAATGGGTTTAAAGTCTCTGCCTTGGGCTCAGGTCATGATCTCGGGATCCTGGGATGGAGCCCTGCATTTGACTTTCTGCTCGGCGGGGAGCCTGCTTCCCCTTCCCTCTGTCTCTCCCTGCCTCTCTGGCTGCTTGTGATCTCTGTCTGTCAAATAAATAAATAAAATCTTAAAAAAAAAAAAAAGTGCAAAGAGATACCGCATAGTGATATAGGCATTTGAGAGGGCAAGTCCTGCTATGTGGCTGGTTTGGGTGTGATGCTTAACAATCAGGTCTCAGAACCATTAGGAGAATACGAGAATAAGAGATCAAGCAAAAGGGGGATGGCAAAGGTTGGGCTGAAACAGGGGCCAACTGTCAGAGCCAGGGGTGGGAGTAGTGAAAAGCAGATGGGACAGGGTATGTCTAGAGAGACGAGAGAGAAAGAACGTAAGTCAAGCAAGGTGTTATCCCAAGGTTAACATTACATTAGGAACGTCAATGTCATCTAAAAAAGAAGAAAAAGGGAGGTCAAGAACCCTAAGTGGAATAGGTTTCCTCTGCTTCAGTTAAAACATGTGAATGACAAGCTTCTGTTTTCTTCAAGCATGTAGCATGGGGCCTTCAGCTAGACACTATGTTTTGTCACAAAAAAATAATAGAAGTTACGTTACTTGTGCACCTGATTTATGGGCTAAGAAATGGATATATATTATAAATATACTATTTAAAAGACCTAACTGCTTAATATTAAAAAAAAAATCTGTACAGTGTTTGGATACATTTTTCTGTCTTGTGTTTTCTATCAAGATCCAAAATTCCCTGCTGAGACAGATAATAGCAATTTGCCTCATCATGGATAAAGCTCAGAAAACATGGCATTGAGTAGAAAGATATTCATTAAAGAATGTGTCCTGCGTAGTATCATTTACACCAGAGCATGCAAAACTAAACTGTATTGTTTACAGTTATACAAATAGGAGTAACAGCTAAGAAACAAAAAAAAGAGAGAAATAATTACGAAATTGTTAAATCTAGTCATTCTTAAAAATAAAATTATAGAAACTTACGATTAAGAATTTGTATTTAAAACAAAGTTGAAAAATATTTAAAAATCATTTCGTAATTATTTTCACTCCTTTTTCATTATCTAGGTCTTGAGGTTAATTACGTACACCAAATCTGTATATGCAAATATCTTACATGCACATCTCTTCCCAGCTTCATACTGATAGACCGAAACCAGCCCTGGTGGGAATATTTGCACCTTGGATGTCAATAAACTTTATGAATCAGGGCTTCATTTGTTGTTTCACTGTTGTGGAGTAGTGGAGATAATGATAAAAAAATAGGGATTAAATTTAAAAATGTGTCAAGTCTATAACTGCTACACTGTAAATAGCACAGAAATTTGAGGAAATTTTTTCCCAGTATTTAAAAACTATTATCCAATCAAATGACTAAGAAGTCATTTGCACTTTTGATAAACAAGTGAAGTCGACATATGCCTTCTGTGTTTTCTAAGTTATGACCTATGTTTTTTATATTTTCATCTGACTCCTTGATGTAAATGAAAGCATCAGTGTTCATGTGTGAACAACTGACATTTGTCAGTTGCAATCATAAGTGGACCAAAGACAGAGTTCGGCAAAAATCAGTGAAAGCATTCTGTGAGGATCAATTACCTATACATAATTCACAACAAAAGCTACTGTATATTTTATTACGTTAAATTATGTGCTACACACCCTTTCTATCATAAAAGGCATGGGAAGCCCGTGTATATGTGTGGGTATACAATTCTTTTGCGCCAGTTGTTACCTTGCCAGTATGTTATTGCTTGTAGGACACTGCAAGGATTGTCCATTACGGATACTGTATTATTTACCTATAAATAGTATATATATGTTTTTGGATGTTCTTTTGTGGTATATTTCACAATATATTTTTTTAAAAACCTAAGAAGTAAACAACTTAATTAGTCCTCTGTACCTTTTAAGAAACTTGAATCACAGATGAAAATTATCCCACAAAGAAAACAGTAGGTTGGGGCACCTGGGTGGCTCAGTGGATTAAGCCGCTGCCTTCGGCTCAGGTCATGATCTCAGGGTCCTGGGATCGAGCTCCGCATAGGGCTCTCTGCTCAGCGGGGAGCCTGCTTCCCCCTCTCTCTCTGCCTGCCTCTCTGCTTACTTGTGATCTCTGTCTCTCTGTCAAATAAATAACTAAAATCTTTACAAAAAAAATCAAATGGATTTTTAAAAAATCTTAAAAAAAAAACCTTAAAAACTCCAACTCATTTTCTGAGGCTAGTGTAACCTTAACACCAGAACTACAAGTATGAGAAAGGAAAACTGCAGGCTAATCTCACACATAAATATAGATTTTTTAAGTCAGCAAAAGTAATACATTTTAAAAAGATAATACATCACAATTAGTTGGGCCTAATAAAGGAATATAATGTGGTTCAACATTAGATAACCTATTAATATAATTCATTATATGAACCAATCAAAAAAATTATCTGAACTATTTTAAAAGCCACAGAAAAGACATCTAATAAAACTAAATGCTCCATGTAAAATACATTTCTCTGAAACCAATACTACACTACATGTTAACAAACTTGAAATTAAAAACATAAAAGATACATTTTCTTAACAAATTATTGATGGAAATGTAACCCCATAAAGAGCAGATCAAACGAAATTAAGAAATATCATACTTAATGATAAAAATGAAACACCTTCCTTTTAAATTTAGAGACAAGCCAAATGTTATCACCACTTCCATTCAGACAAATCTGGATAAACTTGCTAACGCAGTTGATTCAAGAAGAACAATCATTAAAGGCATACATTTGGGAAAATAAAAAAACTATTGTTATTTGCAGATCAGTATTGTATTGTATCACTATCTGCAGTATCTGCAGTATTTGCAGATCAGTATCAGTATTGTATTTCTATACACCAGCGAAAGACAGCCATTTGCAAAAATAACAAAAAAATATAAAATAGTGATGGAAAATCCAACAAGATATATTCAACATTTTGAAATAAATTATTATTAAGGATAAATATTGTTTACATGGTATATAATATGCTTAACGTGATGCCCGGCATCTAATAACACTAACAAGTATTTTCCATAACCATTATAGTACTATGAAGTAAAAGTAAACTTTCTGAGAAACATGAAAGAAGATATATAAGATATAGATGAATAGGAAGACTTGAAATCATAAAGATAATTCTCTCCAAATTGATATCAAAGTAGTTCTAACCAAAACCCTAATTCGTTTTCCTTTTTGCTGGTGCTTACGAGCTACTAAAGACAAAGCAGGTCTTAGAAAGTTCAAATGAGTGCATGTATCCTAGACTCTAGAGCAATTATGTAAGAAATAAACTTCCCAAAAGACTAGAAAACACTTACATGTTTGACAATTTTAATGCATATTTTAAAATCTCAAGCTTGCCTGAAGCTAGCACTAGGTTTCCTTCTGGTGCGCCATGGGCAAATCTGATGGCACCTTGGATCCCTCATTGCCTTCTTTCCTCACTTGTTACTCGCCTTTGAGCCCTAGTATTTTGGAGTTTGATTCAATGTCAAGCAAATCAGAAAGATACTCAGTACAATAAGAAACATACAGCATTCCATTTCAGTCTCACCACCCATCCCCAACACCCGGATTCTATTTTGGGACATAACTTGTTTTTCTCAAATACACATCTTCTTTGAGAAGATGGGAAAGAAAGCAGATCTGGGATTGATTTGTGGTTTTATTCTGATCAAGGTGGACTATGTGGATCGGGTTCAGTTTGTAATAATTGTGTCTAAACACAAACCAAATCATCAAGTGGTTACCAAAGTAACTCTTGCCTTGTGGGAGAAACAATATTTGTATTTGCCATTTGGGGGCTCCCTCTAAACAGACATGCTTCTTTAACAGTTCTATGTATGAAGCTAAGTATATTCTAAAACCTATTGGTTAGCTTATAGGTTTTTAAAAAATGTCTCTATAAATGGCATCTTGCTATACTGAAAGCAGCTTGTGTATTTTGCTCAATATTATTTGTGTCTTCCCTTCCTGTTGGGACTCACACCTAAAGTTCATTTATCTTAACAGTTGTATGCTTTTCCATAATACAAATACACCACAGCTTGTGAATCGATTTTTACTGTTGTTTTCAGTATTTTCTGTTCTCAAGAACAGTGCTAGAGTGAGTGTTTTGCTCATGTCTTCAGATTAATATGAGCAAAAGGTAACAACAGCAGGAATCTGTGATTCTTTTTTTTTTTTTTTTAGAGATCTATTTATTTTAAAGAGAGAGAAAGTATACAAGCAGGGGTTGGGTCGAGGAGAGGGAGAATCCTGAAGCAGGCTCCCCGCGGAACTGAGCTTTGAGCTTGACATGGGGCTACGATGCCCACACCCTGAGATCATGACCTGCGGTGAAACAGAGAGCTGGCTGCTCAAACAAATGAGCCACCCAGGTGCCCCAGGAAGCTGTGACCTTTTTGACCAGAGCTACTCCCAACCCCCCTGCCTACCCCAACCTGAGAAGGGCAGCAGAAACCAGTTTGGCTGCCAGAGGCGGTAGGCTCAAAGTGCTATAGGAGCAGAGGGCAAACCCCCTGGTTTCTACAATATAAAGTGGTGGGTTTAGTTTAGAAAAAAATGGGGGGGGGGGACTCACTTTGCAAGTCTGAGCCTGCAGTCCAAGTTTGGGTACTGGTAGATGAGCAGAATTTCACTGAAATATCCTAGCAACTGGAGAGCTGTGGAAGGTCTGAGATACCTCTCCACATATCTCTGGCTGACTAGGAGCTATGCATGCCTGGAGGAGACCTTGGTAAAGTCTTCCTGCACTAGCTTGATTTTTGAAAGTGATCTTAAAAAGCAGTTGTCCACTATCATATGATCTCCCTGATATGAGGACATGGAGAAGCAACATGGGGGGTTAGGGGGATAGGAGAAGACTAAATGAAACAAGATGGGATTGGGAGGGAGACAAACCATAAATGACTGTTAATCTCACAAAACAAACTGGGGGTTGCTGGGGGGAGGTGGGATTGGGAGAGGGGGAGGGGGCTATGGACATTGGGGAGGGTATGTGCTATTGTGAGTGCTGTGAAGTGTGTAAACTTGGCGATTCACAGACCTGTACCCCTGGGGATAAAAATACATTATATGTTTATTAAAAAAAAAAAAAATTGGAAGGGGAGGCGAACCATAAGAGACTATGGACTCTGAAAAACAACCTGAGGGTATTGAAGGGTCAGGGGTGGGAGGTTGGGGGAACAGGTGGTGGGTAATAGGGAGGGCACGTTTTGCATGGAGCACTGGGTGTTGTGCAAAAACAATGAATACTGTTACGCTGAAAAAATAAATAAATTAAAAAAAAAAAAAAAGCAGTTGTCCTTGAGGCACCTGCATGGCTCTGTCATTAAGTGGTTGCCTTCAGCTCAGGTGAACCCAGGGTCTTGGTATCAGGTCCCCCATTGAGCTCCTTGCTCAGCAGGGAGTCTGCTTCTCCCCCTCCTTTCGCCCTGCCCATGTTCACTCTCTCTTTGTCAAATAAATAAAGAAAATCTTAAAAAAAAAAAAGCAGTTATCCTCATATTCTTGGATTTCAAGGACATGTTTTAAATTTTAATTATTAACGATAAAATCTGTATTTTAGAAGATTTTTAAAATATCAGACACAAAGTTTTTTAAGGTTTTGTATTATTTCATGGGAGGGTGAAATTCACTGTTATTTACTATTGATTATGCATATAAAATTTTCTAATTAATCATAAAAATGAAAGGAGTAAAGAGTAAATATTTCAAACCATCAAGGAAATGAATTGCAATGGAAAAAAGAAACATCTCAAGCACTAAAAATGAAAGCAAGAAAAGTAGGAAAATGGAGATAGTAGATTAAGAAGGTTCCTTTAATTTTAATAATTTTTATCATGAATAGATACTGAATTTTCTTGAATATTCTTTCTGTATCTTTTGAGAGCCTAGGTTTTGATCCTTAATATGGTAAGTTGCATTAACATAATTTTTATTTTTTATTTTTTTAAAGATTTTAATTATTTATTTGACAGACAGAGATCACAAGCAGGCAGAGAGGCAGGCAGAGAGAGAAGGGGAAGCAGGCTCCCCGCTGAGCAGAGAGCCTGATTCGGGACTTGATCCCAGGACCCTGAGATCATGACCCAAGCGGAAGGCAGAGGCTTTAACCCACTGAGCCACCCAGGCACCCCGCCTTAACATAATTTTTAAATGTAGAATCAAATTTGCATTTCTGCTATAAACCCAGTGTGGTGGTCAACGTAGTCTGCAAACCCAGGACTCCAGCAAAGGTAAACAGATGACTTCCAGAGAGATTCTAGCTCCAAAGTTTCTTTATCTCTCTGAATTTGTTTGATCTTTATTTGGACATGTTCTGAACGAATCAGCTTTCCTCCCTTCCTTCCTCCCTCCCTTCCTTCCTCCCTTCCTTTTTTTGTTGAAAGCAACATACTTTTTATCATTTGTTACAAGCAAGGAGACAGGGAGATAGTTCTAGAAGCACTATCTCTGTCAGTGTCAATATTTTGCCCTGCACTTTTAGTTGTTTTTACCATGAGATATTTCTCTAAGTTTATTTAGTTCACCATTGCATTGGAAATAGAAACCAAACATACAATGTTATAAATAAATAAATAAATAAATAAATAAAATAAATTTGGCAGTAGTTGTTTATTCAAAATGTGTGTACTCTACACAACTACCCTTAGGAAATTATATTATCAAAATGATCTATAGTTTTAATTTGCTAAAGCCAGGCTGCCTGTGTTCAAATATTGGTTCTACCTTTTCCAATGATAGGACTCAGATATTACTCCTTAATTCTAGAAACGTACATTGAGAAATTTACAAACATCTAAAGTTTATTGTCCCTGTGCAACAAAATCTTCAAAAAAGCACAGTGCCAGAAAGTTCATTAGGAAGGGAGGAATCACAGTCCCTAAGCCAATTCTGGCAGTTTTCCTTCACTGGTTTATGACAAATAGGGTCTAGGTGATAGGTTGATGTTCCGGGTTTATTGTTATTTATTTTAGTTAAATTTTTCTTGGAATAGAATGTGTTTTGGTCAGTTGGATTCTTGGGTTCACTGAAGATGAATACTTCCAGTCAATTTTTTCAGAATTTTTTGAAAGGGTCTAATAGGAAGTGCTAGTGTGCAGTGGGAAAAGCCTTGGGTAAAAAATCAGAACGGTTTTGACTCTAGCACTTAGAAGCTGTGCGATCCTCAATTTCCACGACTATAAAATGAGGGTAATCATTTCTAGTTAGGGAGGTTGTTGCAGGAGGAAATTTGATAATCCATATAAAATGCCTGGCACACAGGAGGGATTTCAGAAGTTTTGCTTCCTTCCTCTCTTCCTTCCATTGCTGAAAATATAATATCTATTTGTCTTCTTTTCTGAATAAATACATTCAAAGTGGAGTTTACGTATTCATTTATTCATTCATTCAAGACTAAATAATTTTAAAGCACCTACACTATGCCAGGGACACGCTCTCTATGAGAAAATGACAATAAGATAGATATCGTTTCTGTTTTCAAAGAGCTTATATCTTAGAGTGCTTCAGGGTCAATATCTTGAGTATAATCTGTCCCTAGAGAAGGGTTACTCCAGTCCTTTGAAGTCTCCACTTAGATGGGTTTGACAATATTTCAGTATGGCCATCTGGGTCTTGTGTTGTGTTATGGTCTTTACTGAGCGACAATAATGTATTACAGAGACCCTCTGGAATGGCCAGGACTAGCTACAGAATTGCAGAGCCCCATGCAAAATAAAAATGAGGCCCCTGACTCAAAAAATTTTAAGATTTTTGAGATGATGATAGTTGAGGATTTAATTAAGCACAGGGCCATGCTGAGGGTGGGGGGGCCTGTGTGACTATAGGACCTGGCCCTCTTCGTGGTTGTATAGACCCACCAAAACCTGGGAAACTACTTCTCTTCAACTAAGATCAGACTAAAGGGAAAATGTGAGTTACAGAGTCAGATGAAGACATGAGAATGGTATTGCTTTTATTTCTAATAACAGAGATGGAAGAAAGGATGTAACACCATTAAGAAGTTGTTTCATTTTATAAATATTTGCCAAGTGCCTCTTATATGGCCAATATTGTGGTAGGAGCTGAGGATATACTGGAAAACACAACAGACCATGCACTATTGCGGACCATACACTACCCATGTGGAAAGCAGATAATAAATTAAAAGAAGGAATAAATAAATATCATTGATTATGGACTAGTGATACGACATTGAAGCCACTAGACTGGGCCCTTATCGGCAAAGAAAGGATAGAGGACGTTACTTGTAGTGGTCAAGGAGGGCCTCCTTGTGGGGTTACCTAACATAAGGCTTTTGAGCACTGCATTTGGAGAGAAAGAACGAATTCTAGCTCCTTCACTTACTAGTTACGGGATTTGGGGCAAAGTCACATAACTGTCTTCTGCCTCAGTTTCCTTATGTAAAATGAGAATAACAATAGTATAAACCTTATAAGGTCATGTGAAAATTAAATTAAGTGAGTTAATTAGGTGCTGTTTTTCAAGTTAAAGATAAATAACGGACTTTCCAGCCAAGGAGGAATCATTCTTGCAGAGAGCTGTGAGGAGAATCCCTGGCTGAAGAAATAATAATTGGAAATGCTCTGGGGTATTTCAAGAACCAGCCAGAGGCCACTGTGCAGGGTGTAGAGCACGGGAGAGACACAGGGTTATGGAAGGGAGCATGGGGGTGGCGGGAAGGGGCCAGGTTTGGAATTAGAAAGCTAATTTCCTGCATAAAAAATAATGACTGATACCAATTCACATACCTTGTAAACCAAATAGACTCATTTATTTGAATCAGAAAACATATCAGAAACAGCTAAAGCTAGCTGGCTTCCCATCTGTTTTCCTTTAATGGCTGATTGCAAATGATTTTTTCCACTGCATGAGTAGAACCATCACCAAAAGAAATAACTTAGTAACACTGAAAAAAACACACCCAAGTCTCTGATAGAGTGTTACATTCCTAATGCAACACAAAACCACCTGCAAAGCCTAAAACATAGGTTCCAATGCACTTCTAGGAATGAACATGGAATTACTCTGCCATGTAAAGTTTTGTCACCATTTTATTGTCCCCTCCTTCACATTCAGGTCACTGCCATCCACGGACACATACTTCTGCGGCCATGTGACATAAACAGAGCAGAATCTCTTTACCAGATAAACCAACTTTGTTACCAATAACCAAAAGCTAGCCAAATTCCACATATCACTGATGGCTCGCATGTTTCATCAAAGAAGAAATCCAGGGAGAGAAAAAAAGCCCAAACCCCAGAGGATAAGTTAAGAAAGAAGGAGATGGCATAAGGTCTCATAAACAACTCTACCTTGGGCAGCTAACTCTTTCCACCTCTCTTTGTTCTGCTGGATGATGTCCACCAGGTTGTTTTTGAAGCTCTGTAGGTCCACGCTTGTAAGGGAGTAGTCTGGGGAATAGGTTCCATCGTTCATGGTGCCTTTCATGTTTGATCGTCTAAACAAATCAACACTGTGGACAGAATAAAGGGGCTGAGGCTAATAATTACAACCAGAAAAAAAAAAAAAAAAAAAAAAAAGCCCAGAAAACACCAAGGTCAAGATATGAAATGAGGGAGTAAAGCCTGAAACACTTTACAAAACCAACTGCAGACACAGAGTGGCAGGTGTTCAGGCCCAGTGTGGAGCATGCATCAGGGATGCTCACGTCCCTCCTTTTTGCTCTCATGGAGAGGGCTGGGACTCTGGCTGGAAGTCCCTGGGTGGGTCAAGGACCCCCAGAGCAGCAGGTAGGAGCACTTTTGCATCATGGGTGGTGAGGCCCTGGTTAGAACAGTGGAAAATTGAGGTAAGCTGACTCAGCGGAGGGTCCACTGGTGAACATTACTAAAGGGGCATCACGACTCTGGAGCCCTGAGGGGGGTTAATCTGAATCTTTCTCAGGTAGAATATTTCCTCAGTGCCCTCACTGGGGCAACATGTAGGGGGCCTGTTGATGTGCCATTAGCAAAAGTTGCATGTTCAGATGGGTAAGAATTTAGCATGATTAGTTTGCAACTGGAAGCTTTAAATAATATGCCTTAACAAATTTATCTATGAAAAATGCTCAGCTTGAAATACTGTGATTGTATATATAATGGATATTACTGTTACATGTTAGACACAGCTGTTGTACCCACATCAGCTATAAGCCTTCCTTTGGTATAGGCATCTCCCCAGATGTACAAGTGGGTTGCAACTGATTTGCTTGTAAGCAAACTGACACAACTATATATGTTAATATTCAAAGCATAATACACACATTTGCATGAAAATTGAGATATTTTCATTCTCCTGCGTATTGAATACTCTTATGTTATACTCCTTAGTAGTTTTATATATTTTGTAGCGGACATCAAGTAATTTCAAAGACAGATGCAATATCACATTTAGCCACTAGGGGACAATACTACCTAACAATTCTTTAAAGATGGCCTGCCCTGCGGTAAGACATAGTAGGATAATCTTAAGTGAAAGGTTATTAAACAGCACAAAGATTAAAAAAAAAAAAAAAAGATGCAATAAAGGAGAAAATATCAAACCTGCTTGCCCCATAGGAAGAAGTGTCTGTTTTAGAGGCTTCCTCTATAAGAGGAGTAATAATTTTCTCTGTTGAGTCTGTCAGAAGAGAAAATGTTGGCTCTACTATGAAATCAATGAAACCTACAAAAACAAACAAAAAACAAAAAAACAAAAGATAGTTTGAAATATTACATTTCTTGAATTCTAAAATCTGTAATAATGAAGAGTCTGACGTACCTGATAGTAATTATCAGCTACAATTCTGATTCGGTTTACCCCTTGCAATTATTTTTAACCCGCTGAGCCATCCAGGCGCCCCTACCCCTTGCAATTATTTTTAATCCAAAAACATAATCTTTAGAGATAGTTTAATAGTTCTATAGCTCTAAAAAAAAAAATAATCTCCCAATAGTGGAAGTGATACAATTTTAAGCCTGATAACTTGGTATATTGGCTTTCCTATTTAATACTCAGTTTTATACTCTTGTTAACAATTCAATTCTAACCAGAGTGAATATAATTTCCTCTCAGTGAGAGGGATCATTACTTTTCTGAAAGGTTTCCACTTGCTTGTTGAATTTATTACTCATCAACAAAAAATATTATCTAAGCTCCAAATAAACGAAATAATTGAAGTTTTTTTTTCCTCAGGTTACAAGAAGGCAACTGCTTTTTTCCATCTTACTGTATCAGAGCTTTCTGTCAGTGTGTTAATATTTCAGATTGCTGTTTGTTATTCTCTGGATGTAAAGTGTTAGTTCACAGCATGTGGGCGTGTTCTGTCAAATCAGTGAAGAGAACAGTAACATCTCTGGAAGACAGCATTATTCTCACCACCTTGAGTTGTCAGGATGAATAAAGAAGTACTCATCAAGATAGAACATGACACACAGAGAGAAGGGAGCACTGTCCTCCAGGGAGCCCTACCCTTCTGGTGTTTAGGTGGAGGAGGAGACAACCTACTGTACATTCTGTATACACGTCCTCACTACGCGTCCCTGGAGAGGTGGGCCACTGGAAATCAAGAGCGTGTGGTCTCACACACACCTGCGAGCTACGGATGGTCATCTGAATATAAGAGGAAACTGGAGGGAGGCTTTTTAAGTGATACTGTGCCCAGAAATATCTACATTTGAAGATTACCCTATCCATCAGATACAAATAATTCACATTTCAAGTAATTGGATTAGTAATATTATGTATTAGGGTGCCTTTTTTTTTTTTTTTTTTTAAGAGGGAGAGAAGGTGGGGGAGGGGCAGAGGGAGAAACAGAATCCCAAGCAGGCTCCACTGGGCTGGAGTCCACACGGGGCTCAGTCTCACAACCCTGAAATCAGGGCCCCAGCCAAAACCAAGAGCCGAACATGTAAATGAGCCCCCCAGGCACCCCCAAGGCACATTTTTAACTCAAGAAAGCTTCAGTAGTTTTATGTTTTGATTGATGCCTTCGAATCAAAGCGATGTTAATTGGCCACCAGTGCGCTACTTCCGGTTCTGTCTGTGGTTTTGAATGCTTGGGGTATGGAGACTGGCAAGTGATGTGTCGCCTCCACTAACAGGGTCGCAATTTAACCCGCTGAGCCACCCAGGCGCCCCAGGTAGCAATTTACATTACAGCAACAAGCCTCAGAAACTTCCCTGCTTTCCGGCTTGCCTGAGGAGGGGCTTAGCCTGCCACACTCACACCTGCTAAACAATGGTAGGCACCTGTGTTCAGGTAGCTAGAAAAATCGCTTTTGAATTTGGATGGGAAGGGTCAAAGGTCAGAGCAAGAAGGTTTCTGACAGTTGACCGGGGCTTTGTAGGACTTGGTGCTGAAGCGGCTAGAGAGGTTAGGGGGCAATCCTTATGTTTATTAATCTTACAGTTCAGTAATGAAGATGCGGACTCTGGGAATAACTATTACAAATATGTGGACCATGCATCATAGCTGCATAGTTTTAATAATGGGCTGAACTTGCTGGGTCATCTACTTATATCAAAAGAATTTTTTTTCTGAAGGAATATAAGCTACTATATTAAATACATATTGCAAACTTAGCGATAACAACACAGATATACTAATATTTTCATTGAATTGTCCTACACACAAAAGATTAAATTACAGATTACAATCGTCAGGAACAAAACACAAAAAATGTTGTCTCTTACGCAAGAAGAAAGTCCATTATTCGTAAAAGGGTTACAAATCAAGTAACAATTACATTTACTAATACTGCTTGACGGAATTAGTTTTATGAGACCTTTTTCAAAAGTCTTATCATTCAGCACCATACAGATCCGTCTAAAGATCAAATTTATTATGAATAAGAAGTGAGGTTTTCATGGTTGTCGCCCTTTTGAACAACATGGTTTATCATTTGAAAACTGGCTCACACACGCCCACCCTCCATAACCCCTATTCTTAAGCAGTACCTATTTGTGACTGGGCCACCATCGTTGACTTCCGATCACAAAGTGGGGAAAATGGAAGTCCTAATTCAGCTTCTTTATCTCCCTGTGAAAGGAAAGCTCATTAGTACAGACTTGGGTTGGAGATGCTTAGATAATGAGCAGTCTAGATACAAAGTCTAAAAAAAGCCACAGCTGTATTGTAATTGGCACTGTGTTTGTATTTAATTTTTAGAAAAGCAAAGGGATAGTCCAAGTTGATGTAATTTTACTCAGTCTCCTTTTGAGCACATATATGTTGCTGAAGGGAAAAAAATGAGCATTTTTAGCACATGGAGACGCTGCTTTGGTATCACAACCCCGTTACTGTGAAGAGACAAACCTTTGCTCTTTGGAAATTTCCGCACCTACCAGAAAATAGTCATCTACGTGTGTTATTTGGCATTTAATTAACAATCAAGATCGTGGATTTTTATGCTTTTTTTTCTCCCCCCAGGCCAAGTACATCACAGATCTTCAGTATCAAGACTTCATGACTATACCGCTTTTTGAAATTAAAAGTATATCAACATTTTGAAACGTCTTTCCACTTATTAACCAATTTTAATTGAATTTTCCACAGCAAATAGTGAATAATATCTTCAACATTCTTACATTCTGTGTGCATCATTTTATTTTACTGTATTCTCAGAAAATTGAAATGTCAATGATTTTTATTATTTGATCTTACCTATGGTAGGTTAATTGAGCACATATATTAAGGAATTCCATTTATGTTTGGGTTCAACATCACAAGAACTAATTCAGTTTTCATCTCCTAAAATAGAGGTGGCTGCTCTGGGCAAAACGTCTCTTCACAATGTTTATCAAACATCAAACATAGGTTCTTTACTATGCATTCAAGGGTATGTGCTTACAAAAGAAAGCTATTTCACTTGCTTCTCTTCACTTCAATTTTCTGGTATTTGAAAGAATGCCTCTATTTTCCCCTAAGCTATCGGTTGTGTATCTTCATGGACTCCACTGGCCTTGTGTAAGATCACAATTTAGGACACACAGTCAGTTTCTGAAATCAGAAGACAAAAGGGAGGGGCCTTCACTTCTGCTTTGCTGTGGTGCCCACTTAACAATAGTGTGCCTGTCTGAGGAATTACGAGTTCCCACTCGCTCTGTGTCCTTGAACAACTTTCCTCATGATCTTTACAACATCACGTCAATAAGTTTTATGGACTTTACAATTTTTCATTGACAATGTTGTCTGGTGCACTTCCTCTAAACCATGCCTCTGATTATAAGGAGCAGAAAGTTGGAAATCAGAATTGTTTGGAGGAAAATCTAGGTATGGTCACCAGAGAAGTAGGCAAAGTAGCTGCAAATGGCTAAATTTTACTACGTCGTGACTTAGAGAAAATAGGGACTAGAATTTCCATGACCTCCTTCAGCAGCTGGGCTCCTTCCTTAGAGGATAACAACACCCATTCCATTTGGAATTAATATTAACATCCAGCTTAAGGGAAAGAGGACAAGGAATTATTAGTGCCGTCAGCACTGGAACTACAAGATACACATTTGAATCCCTGCTGTTGACGGTTTCTCTCTGTTACTTCAGATGTATCACAACCTTTGCTGAAATGAATTCTCCTCATATGTTACCTCACTTGGTAATTGTGGTTAACTCCTATCAGGAATGAAGATATCCTAGTACCTACCTAGTAGGATTATCATATAGTTATCTAAGTTATGTGAAGCCTAATAGTTGGTAAACAGTCATTAAATATTAGCAAATAAGAACCATACTTCGTATAGGTGAAGAGGATTGAGAGTACACTACCATGATGAGGAGCGAGTACTGCACAGAATTGTTGAATCACTATATTGTACACCTGAATATAATATAACATTGTATGTTAAATCTACCGGGACTAAAATTTTAAAAAAGAACCATACTTCATCATAGCAAAGGTACAGAGCTATGAGGTATTTATGGTGTCTAATGTAACAGGAAAAAGGATTGGTACTTAATCGAGCATATGGCAGAGAGGCATTTCCTGCTATCCCCCCACCTTCCGTTTTCTAGCAGGGAATGGACCTGACAGGAATTCTGCTTTTGAAAGACTGATTTGCCAGCAGTGTGGGGGATGATGAGAAATGAATTGAAGATGACTCCTGGGCTTCACACCTGAATGCACAGGAATCTTTGGTGCCACGAAAGAAGTGAGACAATATGAATGAGGGCTGGATTTGAAAACTATTATGGATTTTATTTTTAGCACATTGAGAATAAGGTACAAGAATAACATCATTGTTTATGTTAAAATATAAATATTTTAGTGTTAAAATAGAAATAAAGCTCCTCATGGACTTGGTGGGAAGTGTGATATTGGAGATACTTATCTGATCTATGTGGATACAACTGATTGACTTTATTGATCAGGGGGCTGTGGTTTGGAATTTAATAGCTATATTTTTATACTATATGACAGAAGTTCTTTGTTCTAAAAATGATAATTTGGGCCTGAAGAAGACATTGTGATGAATTACCTTCCATGAGCTAAATTGTATAGAATGCCGGATGGCAACATTCTCATATAGGACTCAGGCATTTGACAGATACATGCAGGATTCACCTTCCTACATTTGGAGTGAAATTTTTACATTCTATTTGCTTCTTATATTCCACAATGGAATTGGGATTCCATTAAATTTCCACTGCTAAAGCACACTGAATGCTAAAGCACATTAATTATTTAATCTATTTATAAATATTTAAAATGTTATTCTTTAGGGTGAATTAAAGGCCATGAGTGCAGGATTAGTAGGGGGCCTTATAGCCAGACTCAGAAGGCACCATAAACAAAATAGGAAAAGGAGGGGGGTAATATTAAAGGAGACGGAAAGATATGTAAAGAGAAAGTTGGATTCCCAGAGTATAAATTTGACAAACTTTGTTAATCTTCCTTATCATATCCCTGAATAGGGAACATTTACTTTCCATCAAGATGAAATCAGGGGTCAAGGCAATAGGCACGGCAAAAGTCAACTATTTTTTCCTGGAAGATGTACTTTCATTGGAGGGCACTGCCTTCAGGAGGCCCAAAATGTATTTTCAAAAAAATCAGTGAAATACTGCATATACATATATTTTGGTACATTGACTTTTACAGTGATTGGAGCAAAAATATAGGGCCCTAAGGCCACCAGACTCAATGAATTAATCAACGCCACTCGATGCTGCTCCTGAATCCCTGCATCTGTTCTTGGGGATGAGTCTGCAGGCAGGGAAGGAGAAAAGGTGACCTCAGCAACATGGAAACCCCAGGCAGCCTGCAGTGCTCTGGCTCCTGCCTGTTTTGGCAATTCCCTTGGAGGTTGTTGAGGTTTCTTCTCTGAAAGGCCGCAACAAAGACCAATACTTATTTTTATGCTTTCCTAACAGTGTGAAATGCTCTGATCACTGTCAACAGGATGTCAATTCCAGTGACTTACTGGCACCTTTTCTTTTCTGCATTTTATCTGAAGCCAAAGCAATTTCTATAGCTTTTAAGAATTGAAGGAGACAGAAAAGGGTGAAGTATAGAAATCCTGAGAAACCTTTTGCATTGAAACCTAAGTTTTAATCACAGAAGCCATACCACCAATAAATATACAGGAAGCTCCTGACCGTAGACCTGGGGCAACTCTAAGGTCAAGGGTGAATTCTAGGGGCCACTAATTCTATAGGGGAATTTAACGGAGGAGAGGGGAAGAAGCAATAGTTTAGCCCTCTTGGGACAACTTACTCAAGGGATTTAAGCCACCTAATTATCTTCTTTCCTTCTAAAAATGGTCCTTCTAAACTCTAGAAAGCCACCAAAGCTGTCTAAAAATTTAATAATTATTACAGCTAACATATTCACTTTCAACAAAATTTATGATATGGCATACATGTATTTTGTGAGTTATATTTTGTAGAACATTAGTACCCCTCGTATAATACTTGCATGTCTCTTAAAACTATGAGCATTGATTTTTACATTTAAAGTTATTATTCTGGCTCATAGCAAGTGTTCTTTATAATGATGAATTTTTTTTGGTTGTGTCTGAGTTTTTGATCCCAAGATCCTTGGCTGAGAATGCACTAAGTACATTTTTATTACTGTGAGAAATACAATCTATTTTGAAATGACACACTTTATACTACTTCTAGCAATGCTGAAGAACAATAAGGGGCCTGATGATATACAATTTAAAATAAATAAATAAAATAATTCTTTTTCCTTCCCTCTCCAAAAAATTGCATTCCCAATCATTTGTTTGACAAGGTAATACTTACTGGTAAATGGAGATTTTACATAAATGTCATTTTTTAAAATGTATCATAAAACAACTAGTTGAAAAAGAGAAAATTCACTTAGTTATTGGGTTCATATAGTATGAAGCATGAACAAATTTTAATGGCAGGAAGTAGTTCTTTTAACTTTATTTGTAGTAATTCCTTATTATCTTGCCAAACTAGTATGTCTGTTTAAGGAGAGAATAAAAAGCAAAAACCTGTCTTCCTGTACTAATGCTTTTTCCTGGGCCAATCCCTCCACCTCTAATCTCTGTCACATCAGTCATAGTTGAAATGAAAGTAGCATCTCCTGAATTCACACATTACAGTCCGAGGGCAGAGGCACCTGTGTTGACCTGCATCAACACTCGAGGAGAGGACATTAGCTCTATTGACAAATATCACAATCATGCTGTGAAACATGCTTTGGAGATGAGGACCTGCTTTATCGTCAGTTGCTTACTGAAGATGGAAATAGGTTTCTCAAGGCTGCAAACTCTAGATACAATTCTGATCGTCTCAGGCTACAGTTTCTAATGGATTTAGGAGGTACACTTAAAGTAGCTATGCCAAGAGTTGGGTTAACATTGATGAATTTTAAAGGATGGAACAGATAGTTTGGTCTACATTGGTTTATCCTCTAGAAGTACATTATATTTTAAAAATACTTAATATTTTTTTTTTTTAAGATTTATTTATTCGACAGATAGAGATTACAAGTAGGCAGAGAGAGAGAGAGGAGGAAGCAGGCTCCCAGCCAAGCAGAGAGCCTGATGCGGGGCTCGATCCCAGGACCCTGGGATCATGACCTGAGCTGAAGGCAGAGGCTTTAACCCGCTAAGCCACCCAGGCGCCCCAAAAATACTTAATATTGATTTAAGCCCTTTTGTTCGATAAAATGACCTTAGTGGACAAATTAATAAGAAAGTGACTTAGAAGTCAAAGCATCCCAAAATTTCTCTGCATTTTTCTGAAACATTAAATCACACTATGTATATATATGTATGTATGTACAGGTACTAAATGTATATATGTATATGTGTGTATTTACATGTGTACACACACATACACGTACCTCCAAAGGGCTACAACATGGGACATGACAAAGAACAAGAGTACTGTGAGATTCATTTAGTTAATTGAATGCATCGAAACATTTTAGCTATTGGCATCAATGTGATATGTTAACATAAGTCTCATAAAGATAAGCTTGTTTTGCTTGTGAACATGTTTGTTGGTAGTACAAACTCACTTGTTTTGACCTTCACCTGTTTTGCTATATATCTTTCTGAAGGGGATTTGAAAGTCACTTACTTTTAGAAGTCCAGAGACTGAGAAATATAAGATTCTATTATTAAAAGCTTAAGTCCTAAATCAGCTTATTATGATCTGAAAGGAATTTCATAGTTGAAGAGAAGAGGGAATGCTAGTAGAGACAATTTGATTTTATAATATCCCAGATTAACATATATGCTTTACTCTCCTTTGAGCTGTAAGTATTTTCTGTTAAGTTCACTCAAGCAAAGACTGTCATTTCTGAACATTCTGGGATGACAAAAATGCCTATCATTGCCCATCAAGAATATTGTAAAAAAAAAAAAAACCAAACCAAAAACCTGACCCTTTCTTATTCTAACACAATCCTGAAAAATGCAGATCATAAAAACATTCCAAATATCATGATGCTATACCTATTCTAAGACTTGACCTTTCGTGTTGTGTGCATTTTAATCTCTACTTAGATATCTGAGTCACTGTTTATCAGGTGCTGAGAATGACAGAATTGCTCGATAGCTGTATGAAACAGTTTCCTTCTACCTGGATTTCAGATATCAAAAATCAGAGCATGCTGGAAGCTTCATTATTAATATTAGTAACCTTTCTAGAAAAATCAAGAATATATTGAACTTCAAAAACACCTGGACTTGACTTCCTTAAATTCATTATTCTCATGGTTCTGTAAGGTATTCTTTGTCTTGTTTGAAATCAATAAAAGACAGGGATAATAAAAGTCATGATACTATTTGGGTATCTGTAATTTTCAAGAGTCTCTGGAGTTTATTAGAGACTTTTCTTAACACTGTTCTTTTTTTAAAGCTCAAGTAATTGATGAAGCACCTTTATTCTGACATATTCTTTTTTAAGTCAAGGAAAAACTTAATGTACAAATCTTAAAAGCATAAATTATGAACACATTTGTATAAACAGTTAGTATATAAAACATTTCCATCACCTCCAGAAGTTCCCTTAACTTTTTCCAGTGAATCTTACCTCCTATAGACATCCATTATTCAGATTTCAATCACCAGAGATTAATTTTGTTAGTTTTGAACTTCATATAAATGGAATCATACAGTATTTATTTTTTGCAATATATCCTGGTTTGTATCTTTAGTCCATTTTTTAATTGTTGCATGGTATTCCACTGTATGACTATACCCTTTCTATTTCTGATGTTAAATTGGACTGTTTCTAATACTGGGCCATCATAAGTAATAAGTAATACTATCATGACTACTCCACATTGGGTGGGCATAAGAAGCAATTTTTCTGAGTTATACACCTGTGGGAGGACATGCTGCGTCATAGGGGAGATTAAGTTTCACTTTAGTGAATGTTAACCAGTAGTTTTCAGATGAGTTGTAATGATTTATACTTCTGCTAGCAATGCCTGACACTGATTATACTTCCACCAGCAATGACTGGACTTCCAACTGGGGTCCAGTTGTTCCACATCCTCAATAATGCTTAGTATTTTCAGTCCTTTTAATTCTAGCTATTATGGTGAGGATGTAGAGGTATCTCATTGTGCTTTAATATGCAATCCTTTGATAACCGATGATAATGAGAGTACTTGTATGTGTTTATCACCCATTTGTGTATTTTCTTTTATGAGGTGTCTGATCAAATTAGACTAAATTTTTAAAAATTTTATTTATTTTTTTATTAAAAATTTTGTAAGATTTGTAGGAGTTCCTTATATAATCTGTGAAGAAGCTCTTGGACAGATATTTGTAGTACAAATATTTTCTCTCACTCTATGGCTTGCCTTAATGGTATTTTTGGAAGAGAAAAAGCTTTAAAATTTGCTCTTGTCCACTTTACCAATTTTTTTTTTCTTTTTTAGGCAGTACTTTTTGGGTCTTCTCTAAGAAATATTTGGCTACTCCCAAGGTCAGAGATATTCTCCTAAGTTTTCCTCTAGAAACTTTAGAGTCAGATTTTATATAAGGCTGGGGTCAAACTTGAATTAATATTTGTATAAGGGACAAGATTCCTTTTCTCCCATATATTTAGTAAGTATCATTTCTATTTACAAACTTTCCTTTCTCCATTTAACTGTTTCATTGTTTTTGTAGAAAATCAAACAACCATATAAGTATGGGATCACTATTCTGTTTTATTGATCTATTTGCCTGTTTCCATGTTAATAACACACTACTTTGATGACTCTAGCTTTCTACTAAGTCATGTGATAAGGAGATATAAATGCTCCAATTTTCTCAGTCTTTTTCAAAATTGTTTTGGCCATTTTTAGATTCCTACATTTCCATGTTGATTTTAGGACTGGCTTTCTTTCAACTGCTACAAAGAAGTCTGCTACTTTTTTTTTTAATTTTGAATTTTTTATTAACATATAATGTATAATTAGCCCCAGGGGTACAGGTCTGTGAATTGCCAGGTTTACATACTTCACAGCACTCATCATAGCACATACCCTCTATTACAATTTTTAATAAAAATTATCGTAAGTATATTAATCAATTTTGGAAGAATTGACATCTTAACATGTTAATCCATTAATGTGGTATACCTTCTAATCTACGTAGATAGATCTTTAAAAATCTTCTTTCAACAATCTCCTGTGGTTCTCAGTGTTTAGATTTTATATGTATTCAATTAAATATATTCCCAAGTATATTTTATTTTTATGATATTATAAATCATATTGTGCTGAAATTTTTATTTCCAAGTTGTTTAATGTCAGTATATAGAACTACAATTGATCTTACAAATTTGTTAAAGTTATTTATCTGTTCCAGTAGCTCTTTAGAGATTCCTTAAAATTTTCTTTGTAGAAGCTTACGTTTCTGCAAATAAAGACAGCTTCCTTTTTATTTCTATCCAATTTATACTTAATTTTCTTCTAAGTATTTTAGTAGCTAGAACTTCAAATGCCATGTTGAAAGGATTGGTAAGAGAAGATATCTTGAACTTAGTATGAACGTGTTCAATATTTCACCAGGAAATATTATGAAAGCTATGGACACTTTTTACCATGTTGAAAGAGGTCCCTTATTTCTAGTTTGCAGAAAGTTTTTGTAATTAGTGTCTTTTGAATTTTGTCAAATGCCTTTTCTTCATCTATTGATATGACAGTAGGACTCTTTTTTCTTTTAGTACAGTAAATTACTTTAAATGATTTTTTAATAGTAAATCAACTCATGTTATAATATGTACTCTTTTGTTATATCGCTAGATTGGATTTGCTAACATTTAAAGGAATTTTCCATCTAGGTTCATGACAGATATGGGTGTATAATTTTCTTTACTTGCAAAATCTTTGTCAGGTTTTGTCAGGGTTATACTGATAATTTTCCCTCTTTCTCTGTGTTAAAACTGGAATTATTTCTTTCTGGAAAGCTTGAGAGAATTTACCATCTCTCAACTGAATTGAGAACTGAAAGAGAAAAATTGAAACCATCTAAGTCTGAGTTTTTCTTCATAGAAAGTTTAAATTACAAGTTCAGTGTTTAAAAATAGATACATGGATATACAAATTATAATTTTTGTGGGTGTTTGTTTTGGTAATTTATATCTTTCAAAGAATTTGACAATTTCTTCTAAGTTGTCAAATGTATTGGCATAAATTGTGGATAATATTCCTTATGCTTTGCTATATGTAGGGTCTATAATGATAACATCTCTTTTACTTATAACTTATTTTTTTTACTCTTTTTTAATTTGCTGATAATTTTATTATTTTTTCAAAGTACCAACTGTTTCCTTTGTTAATTTTTGCTATTGTCTTTTTTCTGTTTAATTGATTTCTGCTTTTATATTTGTTACTTCCTTTGATCAACTTTATATTTGTTACTTCCTTTGATCAACTAGGTTTAATTTTCCTACTACTAGCTTATTTAGGTGGAAGCACAGATGACTTATACATACTTTTGTTCTCTTCTAATATAAGCATTAAAATAAATAAAGCTCCCTCTAAGCATTGCTTTAGCTGCATCTGACAAAATTTCAATTGTATTTTCATGATCACTTAAAATAATTAAATATTTTTTTAAACCCAAGCAAAGTCATTTATATCTCTTCATACTTCTGTTTTTTTCATATCTAATATAAGAAAGTCATTCTTAAAGATCTCTAAGTTCTTTTTAGATTTACCATTTTCTGGTTAATATTTGGTTGAGTGCATGAAATTATAATTTTTATTTGGCCATAGCACACAGTTGCCCTGTAGAACTGGATAGGTTTTAACATTTGTAGTGTTTTTTTTTTTAAATCACAAAATGTATTAAAATATATTTAAACTATTTTTAGTATGAAAATACTTAAATTTGGAAGATGCTACTCAGTAAGTTTCTCTAGGACTATGCAATGTTATTTTAAAGTGAAACCATGTATCATAATCATTGACAATGGGAGACAGAAAGCAGAGTCCTCCAAATATAGTAATATATTCAGTCTTCATGTCTTCAGAATAGGTATAATGTCAATTGGCTATTCTTTATTGTATTTTTTATAATTAAACTATAACCATAAGAATAGTGCTTTCCTGAGTATTTTGAGTTACTATAACAAATTGTCAAACCTGAGGAGGGTCATGGGTACCCCTGAATTTATAACCAGTGGTCAGAAGGGCTGGTGTCCTAGGGCCCTACTTGAGGTTGGCATCTTGAAGTGAAGACATTCTAATGGAAGACTGAGTCTTTAACTTTGGGAACTGCTGCTAACTCTGGGTGGTTAGCATCATAATTGTATTGTGGTACCTTAGGTGGGAGTGGAAAAAAACAGGGACATTATTTTTTTAAAAAGTATCCTTGAGGTAGAGACCATGTCCATTCCCCATGTCCAACTTTGCTTTTTCATATAACAATCTAGTTTTAACTTAGGCACATGTCAACCCAACACAAAACTACATTTCTCAGCCTCCCTTGCACCTGTGCATATATGACTAAATTTTAACCAACAAGATGTATACAGCAGTGCTATACATCCTCCCCTTTCCCATTTTATGATGAAAGATATTTGCTATCCCTACTCTAATATTTTATCTTTTAACAGCAGACAACAATGTTAATTTGTTTCTTTCTTTCCTAGGAGTAGCATCAGAGATCCAAGACTTGACTATCGTTAGAACATATATTATACTACATAGGATTATGAACTATATTTATCTGAAAGATTAATAAATTCTGCTTGAGGCCCCAAGAATGTGTTGTGACCAGTTGATAATAGTCACAAGTCCTGGATTCTGCATTTACAAAGGTGCATGTCAATACGCCTAGACACTATTTCCATATTTGCACATATTGTCATAGAGGCACCTGTAGGAAAAACTCCTCCATTAGGGCCATGGTCCAGCGGTAGTGCAGCTGCCAGGATTTGGCTGGGTGGCTGATGTCTGCTGCATGGAGAATCAGGGACATAGTTTTGGCTTTGTCAATCCTGTCAAACCAAGGACATATTCAAATTATCAGAACGAAGTCACCAATTACAGTCTTTTCTGAGTCTAAGCCTATGGAACTTTAACATGATGGAAGAAAATAACCTACCCTTCAGGCTGCTGCAAACTGTTTCTTATATTTTTAATTTGCTGGAAGTGACCTGACATGTCTGTAGACAAAACCATTTCAATCACTAGGTTCCGAAGATCCCTGTGGAGTCATCAAAAGAAGAAAGGTTCATTTGGCCCTTGGTGATTCTCAAGTAAAACATTTCCTTAAATATTACTGATTAAATTTTATTTTTCTTTATGGATATGAGCACAAAAGATGCTACTTTTTAAGTGTAAAAGAACTCACATACTTTGACATTATTTCACCCTTTAACCCTCGTAGCTTTTGGAAGTTGCCGGGAGAGTGCTCTGTGAATGATGCTGTTTAACATCTTCCCTTCAAGAACTGGATGTTCCCCCATGCACACCCACAACTGTCTACTACTCATAATTCCTAAATACTGTTTTTCTATCTGAAAGGAACCTGACCAACTTCAAAAAATAATTTCAAATGCAGTATTTGCTATTTTTAAAATCACCACTTTGTATTCAGGATTTATTCAGTGCAAGCAGTGTGGTAGGTTCTTTTATATGAGGAGGTATTATTATTTCACACCAGAGGAGACTGAGTTTTGCCCAGTCACACAGGTAACTGGTAGATGGCCCAAGAGCTCCCACTCCTACTGCTGAAAAATGAACCACTTCACTGTGCCAAGCTTCTATCATAAGAACCCCAGAGAAAACAAGATGCCAAAGTAGGTGGGGATTCTCCATTTCAGCTTTTGGAACACTGTCTCTACAACATATTTCCATATTTTAGCATATTGCATTTGTAATTTTTTCTTCAAACAGTGACTTTTTAATTTTTTTAAAAAGCTAACCTCCGGGGCGGCTGTGTGGCTCAGTGGGTTAAAACCTCTACCTTTGGATTAGGTCATGATCCCAGGGTCCTGGGATCAAGCCTTGCATCGGGCTCTCTGCTCAGCAGGGAGCCTGCTTCCTCCTCTCTCTGCCCGCCTCTCTGCCTGCTTGTGATCTCTGTCTGTCAAATAAATAAATAAAATCTTAAAAAAAATATAAAGCTAAACTCCACATATAGAAAAGTAATATATGAAGAAATCCATATTACACTAAGATTTTGCATTTATTTAGGACCACATATTGGTATAAAGTGGAGCTCCATTACAGAGAGTACATCATTATTTATCCTAAACTATGTGTTGTGTGATACACAGTGTTGTGGACTGGCCATGATGTATACAGATGTGGAATTAGCCTGGAAAATAGCTCAACTCCAACCAGCAGAGCCTGGCTCCTGAACAACATCTTGTAGGTTCTAGTTCTTCTCATAGTCATCCAGTCAAGGGGAACTTTTATAATATGAATTTCTTCATTTTAAATCCCATAATTTAAGTTTTTCCTGAAATTAAATTTCATCTGGGCTTCCTTTGAAACTCACCTCCAGTCATCTTTGGACAAATTTATCAAAACATTCATTTCTTCTTCTTGCATAAGTCGATAAGCTGCACTCACATGGTGATTCTCAAGGACAGAGCGATCATTATACAAAAGGGCAACATCTGACCTAAGAATTAAAAACAAAATTTCCAGCGGAGGATTTCTTTTAGATTTCATGAGCATTTGCTAAATAATATACTCAAGTCACAAGATATCTCATCAATAAGAATTCTATAATCAAACACCTAAATTTATGGAATTACTTAGTTTCTTTCTTTTTAACCACGCAACAGCTTTAAAAAAATAGACTTTGTTTTTTTAGAGCAGTTGTAGGTTCACAGCCAAATTGAGTGGAAGTTACAGCTTTGCCATATATCCCCTCACCCCAGATATGTAAAACCACCCCCTCATTATCAATATCCCACACCAGAGTGGTACATTGGTTATAATATCTAGGTCTACATTGAACGTCATTGTCACCCCAAATCCACAGTTTACATTAGGATTCACTGTTGGTGTTGTACTCCCTGGGTCTTTGGACAAATATACAATGACATGTATCCACCATTATGACATTACTCTGAGTAGTTTCACTGCCATAGAAATCCTCTGTGTTCAGTCTGTTCATCCCTCCCATGCCCATAACCCCTGGTAACCACTGATCTTTTTACTTTTCTCCATAGTTTTTGCTGCTGCAGAATATCATATATTTAAAATCATATAGTATGTAACCCTTTCAGACTTTCAGACTTCAGATTCTTATACTTAGTATTATGGATGTAAGATTCCTCCATGTCTTTTCATGGCTTGATAGCTCAACCCTTTTGAACACCAAGTAATAGTCCATTGTCTAGATCTATCACAAGTTAACCTTTCACCTACCTAAGGATTTCTCAATTGCTTCCAACTTTTGGCCATTATGAATAAAACTGCTACAAATATCCATGTTCAGGTTTTTGTGTAGACATAATTTTTCAGCCTCTTTGGGTAAATAATAAGGAGTGTGATAGCTGGACTGTATGGTAAGAATATGTTTCATTTTCTGACAAACTGCCAGAAATGGCTTTCTAAATGGCTGTACCATTTTGCTTTCCCACTACAGTGCATGAGAAGTCCAGTGCACACATCCTCACCAATAGCTGGTGTCGTCAGTATTTCAGATTTTAGCCATTATAATAGAGGTGTAGTGATATCTCAGTGTTTTAATTTGCATTTCCCTTGTGACATATAATGTGGAATACCTTTTCATATGCTAATTTCCATCTGTATCTCTTCTTTGGTGAGGTGTCTGTTGAAGCACAGTTTTAAGTTTGGCCATTTATTATTGTAGAGTTTAAAGAGTTTTTTGTGTATTTTGCACAACATCCCTTATCAGATATATCTTTTGCAAATATTTTCCCCCACTTTGTGGATGGTCTAATTACCTTGATATTGTCTTTTACAGAGCATAGGTTTCTAACTTTAATGAAGTCCAGCTTACCAATTAGTTTTTGTGAATTTTGATTTAGTGTTGTATCTAAAAAGTCATTGCCCCATTCAAGATCATCTAGGTTTTCCCTTATGTAGACTTCTAGGAGTTTCATAGTTTTGCATTTTACATTTAGGTCTATCCATTTTGAGTTAGTTTTTGTGAGGAGAATAAATCCTCACTGTGTCTAGATTTATTTTTTGTATGTTCATTAGTTTCAGATGCATTTGCTGAAGAGACTAGACTGTGTTTGACCTATTGCATTGCCTTTGCTCCTTCATCAAAGATCAGTTGACTACCTTTTATATGTGTCTATTTCTTGGATCTTTCTTCTGTTCCATTGATCTATTTGCTTATTCTTTTACCAATACCAAACCATCTTGACTACTGTAGCTTTATAGCGAGTCTTGAGGTTAGACAGTATCAATCTCCACTCTGTTCTTCTCTTTCAGTAATGTGTTGGCTATTCTGGGTCTTTTGCCTTTCCATATAAACTTTAAATTTGCTTGTCAACATCCACAAACTATTTTGCTGGAATTTGATTGGGATTGCTTTGAATCTATAGACCAAGTTGAGAAGAACTGACCTCTTAACAATACTGAGTCTTCCTACCATGAACATGGAATATCCCTCCATTGATTTAGTTTTTTGAATCTGTCATCAGATTTTTGTAGTTTTCCTGATATACATCTTATACAGATTTGTTAGATCTATACCTGAGTATTTTAATTTTTTATGCTATTGTAAGCGATACTGTGATTTTAATTTAAAATTCTACTTTTTCATTACTGGTATGTAGGAAAGTGGCCAAATTTTGTGTGCTAACCTTATATTCTGCAAACTTGCTATAATTGTTTATTAGTTCTAGGAGCTTTTTGGTCAGTTCCTTTGAATTTTCTATATAGACTATAATGTAACTTGTGAACAAAGATAGTTTTATGCTTTCTTTCCCAATCTTTATGCTTTCTGTTTCCTGTCCTTGTCTTATTGCATTAACTAGAACTTCCACTATGATCATAGTCTAAAAAAGGTAGTGAGAGAAATATCCTTGCCTTGTTCCTGACCTTACTGGGAAAGCTTCAAGTTTCTCACTGTTAAGTGTGAGGTTAGTCATTAGGTTTTTTGTAGATCTCCTTTATCAAGTTGAGAAAGGTCTCTTTTATTCCTAGTTTGGTGAGCATTTTTATCATGAATGGTGTTGGATTTTGTCAAATGCCTTTTCTCCATTTTAATATAATTTCGTGTTTTTCTTCTTTAGCATGTTGATAGAACGATTTCCTTAATTCACCAGTTTGGTCATAGTTTCCTTTTAATTATCTTAGTTTCCTTTTAATTATCATAGTTTGAATATACTTATGTCTTTTCCTTACAATTGTAATCAGATACCTGTAAAATAATCTAGATATGCCAAATAGAGGAAAAAAAAATTACCTGGTATCCTCATTCAATCATTGAATGAATCAAACCCTCTGTTGATGAATCAACGCTTTCCAGATAGTTGATTACCAACTATTTTCTATGCCCTCAGACTAAAATTACTTTGGATGGAGGGTAGAGGGAATGATGAAAATCATTTGATCTATTATGATTTTAGTTTTTTCTCCCTCATAATGTTGTGATTAAATTTGAATATTTAGATCCTGCAGCATTAAATTGACTGAGAAAACCTTAAAAAAAAACCCAAAATCTGAAATGTGTGTTTTACCACCAATTTATAACGAACATTATATTTTAGAGTGATAAATTCATCAAGGAAAGTTTTTTGCTTTTCACCTGTCCATGTTTTCACATATTTAAGCAAACAAACTACTTCAAGCAGCATTGCTGAACTTAGTGGTCTAGCATAAAGTATGAAATATTGCAAGCATTCTCAGATCTGTATAATGGAGCCTTGGCTTCTTCCTCTGTCCTCTTAGATTGCCAGATCATTTTGCAAGTGTGGAATGGAAGCGGGGCCACTATGTTTAATGTATTAAAATGGCACATCCACCCATGTACGTTGCCAAATTGGAGGCAGCAAAAATAGCAAAAGGGAAGTCAAGTTAAAACCTGTGCAACTTAGTTTCCACTTGCTGCAATGCCCAGACTCTTCGTTTTTCATTCCTTGTGGTAGACATATACTTCATCAGCACTAAAACTGCCTCATTAAGACTTACTGTTTTAGGCTTCTCAGTCAGTAGTACTGGTTACAGAACTGACATTACCACTGAATGTTTACCAAAGAATAGGGAAGGATAAATAAAAGAAAGAACTAAAGAAACCTGGTTTCGGTTGCAAGGAACCTATTTGAGATCTGTATCTAATAACCTACTAAATAAACCAAGCTTTATTATTAATCCAACATAGGGAAAATTACCTATGAGGCAGAACAATTACTTCATCTTTTGTTTCTAGAACTATCAAAAAAGTAGAAAAACATTAGTTAGCTAATGGTACATAATTCCACAATAGATTTTCTTTTAATCTCAATGATGGCCTAAAAATTCTCTAACCAATAATCATAACTCATACAGAAAAGTACACCAGCAAACCTTGTTCAAGAGAGAACTGAATATATCTTGCCCAAGTATCTCCAGAAGTTCACGCAGATCGTGGGAAAAACTGACATGTAAATCACATGTTATTTGTATCAGATGGCCTCAAATCTAGCCACAGCAGTGTAACTACATGACTTGGCTCCAAGTATCACTGTCCTTCACTTTCAGCAGCAAGCAAAGCTATATCTTTGAACCGGATTTAATTATAACAAATTACTATGATTTTGTCTCATAAATCCAATAAGATTCTGATAATACAGCACTATCTTAATGTTTGAGATGGTCTTTGACTGCTAAGAAAAGAACAAAACTCTAAGCAACATTCAGTATCCATGGTAACATGTAGCTCAGTATTTTTACAAAAAAGAAATTATCTCCATTTATTTACACTTTCAAGGAGTTCATGAATTATAATGTCTGTATTGAACTCAAATCTAGCCTTGCACTATGTTCTAAATTATTTTTTATTTTGCATTATCCAGTATATAGTTTTCCGTATTAGAAAAGCATTCTAAATCCAAGTAACAATGAATGATATAAAATACAATAGAATTATTGATACTTGTAACATAAGATCTTATTTTCTCTTGGACAAAATGGAAAAGTGATAGAGTTTTAAAAGCACATCATATTGTTGTGTTTGTGGTCACCACACATGTTCATTTATAGAATTCTTAAATTCTTGCATAATTAATCCTTTAAATTGATCCCAGTAGGCAATTCAAAAGGAAATAAATAAAATACCAGACATTTTCTCCCCTTTATTTACAGAGTTTCTTAATGTAAATTTGGGGGGAAAATGAATTCTTCTTTCTCCCTCTCCTCTTTCTTTACTCTACCTTCTCCTCTACCACCTCTTCCCCTTTTCTCCATTTCCTTCTCCTTCTCTGCAGTCCAGAGCATAAGTAAGTTAGGACTCTTCTCAGTTGTAAACGGATGGTAAGGAGAAAGCAGGAAGTGATGGCCCGACATGACTGCTGGAGAAGGCTACCCCTTGGCCCTCACTTTTCAGAGTAGAAAAAACAAGAAGTGTTCATGGATAACCAATCCCTTGCTCCCTTCTCCAACTGCTAAAACTGTGGGGCCCAGCTCACTAATGAGCTGTGTTTAACTAAAATCTCACTCATTATGGATTCAGTGGATGTAGAAGAGTCTTTGACAAACAAAAATGATGTGCATGGTCTACCTTCACCTTGATTTTTGACACAGAAATGGAAGAGCTGCCTCTGCTCTACAAATGTGTAGGTAATTAACATCCTCTTCCACATGAACAGACCTCCATGGTCTGTAAATCTCAAAAGCTCTGGGGATAGACAGAATGCCTTCCTCAGTATTTCACTGTTGGAATTTCAAGTCTTCCTCTGTCTCCATCAAGGGCCCATGCCATCTAAATCCATCCCATTTCAGGCTATAGAAAACTGGAACTTTCATGCACCTGCCTTGGTCACGGGGTCAGAGTTGTACGAATAGACTGGATTGAGACTGTCCCTCTTCTCAGCTTCTCAATTCTGCCACTGCCATCATCATGTGCAGACAGATAGGTCATTTCACCTCTTGTTTTCTCTTCTTAGACTATGAGGCCTTGACTAAATGATCCATAATGTGGCTCTCTGTCACTTTAGTCACTGAAAGCTCTAAAAATCTCAAATCTTTTGATAAAATATTCCTATGATCTCCATATTAAAAAAATAATTTCCTATAGCTGCAAAATCAGTTGTTAGAAATATTACTATTAAAAAGCAAATGAACAGACCACACAAAAATCTGCACATGAATGTTGATAGCCCCTTTATTCATAACCTTTATTCGAAAATTTGGAAGGAACCAAGATATCCTTTATAAGCAAATAAGGAAACAAACTCTGTCACATGCATATGGAATACTGTTCACCAATGAAATTGAAAGAGCTATCAAGCCATGAAAAGACATTGAGGAACATTAAATGCATATTATTAAGTGAAAGAAACCAGTCAGAGAAGGCTTTATATCACAGGATTTCAACTATATGACATTTTAGAAAAGGCAAAACCACAACATATTAACAAGACCAGTGGTTGTCAGGTGTAAAGGCAGAGAGAGGGAGAGAGGGAGGGAGGGAGGGAGGAAGGGAGGGAGGAATAGATGATGCACTGGAGGTTTTAGGGTAGTGAAACTATTGTGTATGATACCATAATGGTGGATACATGGCATTATACATTTGTAAAATCCATACAATGTGTAACACAAAAACTAAACTCTAATATGTAATATGGGCTTAAGTTAATAATAATGTATCAGTAGTGGTTATAACAAATACATTATAACAAATGTACCATACTGATGCAAGATGTTAACAACAGGGGAAACTATGGGGGTGAGGAAAGAGAGTATATGGGAAACATGTACTTTCTGTTCAGTTTTTCTATAAATCTAAAACCGCTCTAAGAAATAAAGTCTATTAATTAAAAAAAAGAAAAAAATTAATTTTGCCTTAATAAGACTGGAGGGATCTACAGTAATTCTAGAGCAGTATTAGTCTCTCAACTTCCATCTCCATCTCAAGCAACTCTGACTAGTGAAAGACTTAGAGAAATGTCAGGGACCTATGTATAGAAAGTTGGATCATGGGGCACCTGGGTGGCTCAGTGGGTTAAGCCTCTGCCTTCGGCTCAGGTCATGATCCCAGGGTCCTGGGATCGAGTCCCACATCGGGCTCTCTGCTTAGCAGGGAGCCTGCTTCCCCCTCTCTTTCTGCCTACCTCTCTGCCTACTTGTGACCTGTCTGTCAATAAATAAATAATCTTTAAAAAAAAAAAAAGAAAGAAAGTTGGATCATGATGGGTCCTAGACACATTTTGCTTCTCAGGCACTGAGATCTCTGCAACCAAAAAGAACACAGAGCACCTTTCTGTTATGAAATGAATTATGTCTCCCTAAAATTCATATGTTGAAGTCCCCTTATACCTTAGAATGTGACTGTATTTGGAGAAAAGTCTTTTAAAGAGGTAATTAAAGTTAAATAAGGTTATAAGGGTGTGCCTTAATCCAATATGGTTGGTGTTTTTATAAGAAGAAGAGATACCAAGAACGTGTACCCACACAGAAAAGGGCATGTGACAGTGAGAAGGTGGCCATCTAAACCAAGCAGAGAGGCTTCCACAGAAACCAAATCTGCTGACAATTCTTGGACTTCTAGACCTCAGAACTGTGAGAAAAATTCTGTTTTTTAAACCACCCAATCTGTGATTTTGTGATAATAGCCCTAGCAGACAGATCTATCTCCAGTCTAGAAATTTGATTCTAATAACTATCATTATTAGCACCATTAAAAAACCTCATTTTCTAATTATTTTAAATTTAGCACTTCACACTAACCTGGAAATACGGTTTCTTTGATTTTCTTCAAAAGCACAATTTTATTACTTTCACATACATAATGATACTAAACTAATGCCTTAAATAACATGTTGCAAGATTCATGTCAGTCAGATGTCTAAATTGTGTGATACTTCAAAGTATAAATTCTGGGCAGAGAGAAATTATCTGATACATTTTTATATTCTTTAAATTGCTAAATATGTCAGTAAGTATTTATACAGTTTTACTGATAATTGAGAAAGTGTAACTTAAGGAATTTTGCTAAAATCCATTAAAACTACTTACTAGCCATCTTCACTGTTTTTTAAAAATTTTATTAAAAATAAGAGATACGTAGAAGAACAAACTTCAAGTTTCAAGTTAAAAAAGTTAATACTTTATGTAACTTACCTTGTCTGAATATGAAAGTTGTTTGTGGTTCCTGTATGCTCGTAATCATGAATGGCAGCAGCAAAGACCATTGCTAAAATTTCCAGTTCAGTGAGCCAGTGCTGGTAAATTAAAGAAAGATACTATCATATTTACAAAGCAGAGGCCATGCTCTATTTCTACAAAAGAGATTTTCAGTGCAGCCAGCATAAGTAATCAAATAAATACATTAAATTATTTTCATTGTTTTTTTTTTTTTAAAGATTTATTTGACAGATAGAGATTACAAGTAGGCAGAGAGGCAGGCAGAGAGAGAGAGGGGAGGAAGCAGGCTCCCAGCCAAGCAGAGAGCCCGATGCGGGGCTCGATCCCAGGACCCTGGGACCATGACCTGAGCTGAAGGCAGAGGCTTTAACCCGCTGAGCCACCCAGGCGCCCCATTTTCATTGATTTTTAAATACATTTTTCCTTCCTTTCTCACATTCATTGATTGTGCATAATGGATGGTTCATGAGGTCAATGATTGTTTCATGGCTTGTAGGTTCAAAATACAGACATTATAATGTTCCTCGCCAATCAGAAAAGGAGTAATTTTCTGTCATTTAAAAGGTAAACCCTGTGTGGATTTTTGAATTCACAGATTTATGAATCTGGGCTCTCATGAAATCAGTTACAGTTTAGTATTTTTTTTAATTTATTAATTTTTAACATAAGGGCCCATACACCATTAGAATATCTTTAGCTCAACTTTTGTAGAAGACACTACTATGAGAAAAATTTTCACCTAAGAGTTGAAAATATTCACTTTGCTCATTAGAGAACTGAACTTTGCTTATATAGTTCATATTAAGATTCATAAGAGTTTCTAAGAATTTACCAAATTTGCTCTTCATAACACACATATTCTGACTGTGCAATTAAACCTAATAATAAATGATAGAGCAAGTGTTTTCAGTTAAAATCCAGACCACCCACTTCATATACATTGATCTTTCTGTTATCAGGTGGATGGCTTAACAAAATATCTCTGCTAGTATAAGTCTACTAGGTAATTTGGCAGTTTATTCATCACTGAAATTGTGCATAACAGTTTTACTACACTATCTATTATGATAACCATGGGCCACCACTTAAATTGAAAATAAATAAAATTAAGTAAAATTAAGTTCACTTTCCCTGGGGACAAAAGCCACATTTCAACTGCTCAGGAGTCACATGTGGCAAGTAGTTACCATATGGAACAGTGCTGATGCAAAGTTCAGAAAAAAAAAGAACAGAACGTTCTGTTAGATAGAGGTGCAAGTAGATGGTACTTGATGCTGGGAATGGAGGATCCCAATGATAAAGGAGCCTGTTCATTAGTTCATTCCACACACTTGAAACAATTACATCATACAAAGAAACAGAAAAATAGAAACTACATGCATACTTGATAAACAGTCACAGAAAAAGATACAATCAAAGGGCAGATAGAATGTCTACTTGGTGGCAGTGATCTTGGAAGAAGGATGCACAAAGATTTGCACCTAATGCCATGGGAGAAACAGAGAGATTCTAAATAGAAAGAGCAGATGCAGAATGATACTGTGGAGACCGATATGGAAATCGAATTGCCCATAGTACAATTGTGTTGGAGAGTCAAGTGGAATGAGAATGGAAAGAGTGCAGATTATGGGAAGAGTTGATAGACTACTTTGATTAGAGCTGATGAATCTGGATTTTGTATAAAATGCAGGAGGGAGCCATAAGTCCAAAATGAGATGTGACAACTGTTGGATTTCATAATTGACAAAGGCATGATCTTATAAATTTTTGCTCCTCTTCACATAATCTACCAGTTACCAGTCTGGTAATTGGCACATAGTAGGAACTTAATACTTGTCTGCTGACTTGAATTTCACCAGTTTTGCGTTTGGAGGAGGCAGTTAGGAGTTGTGGAAAGAGAATATGGATAATCAGACAATCCTGGTTTTAAATCTTTGTTGATCATGTGGCAAATAAGTTATTTACCCTCTCAGGCACAGTTCCCATGAAAATAGAATTAGTAATCATTCCTGTGGAATTTTAAGAGAAGTTTTTAAGTTAATGTATTCACTGTGTCTTTTGCAAATCTTGTATAATAGTAAAATACAGAAAACGTGTCATTTTGCTGAACTTACTACCTTAAAAGCGCTGTAGAAGGCATTGAGTCTGGAAAATAATTGTGAGCTAACATATCTTTAGTGATTGCAATTCAAGAATAAATGTCTCACAGCTGGATGACTGAAGCAGAAATGATTTTCAGACCAATGGGAGTTGATATAACTAGCTATTTTGTGTTTATGGGTGCATTTAATTGTGAGTCATTAAAAGGAAGAATGGCCTCTATTATAGCCTGAAGTGGGACTGAGCCTCCAATGTCCCCAGTGAGACTGTGGAATTAAACACCATGAAATGGAAAGCAATTGAAGTTAAACCAGGTTTTGTACCCCCAGAAACTCTTTGTTTTATAAAAAAAAATTGATCCGAGAGACAGATTGCCAATTTTCTTAACCATATCCTAATTTTTCTAAAGATCTTATTTATTTATTTGAGAGAGAGTAGACATTGGGTAGAGGGGCAGAATGAGAAGAGAATCTTAAACAGACTCCTCACTGAGTGTGGAGCCCAATGCAGGGCTTGATCCCAGGACCCTGAGATCACAACCTGAGCCAAAACCATGAGTCGGACATTTAAAAGACTGTGCCACCCAGGTGCCCCTTATGTATTTCCTATTGATTTTATTTAAGATCAACAGATTTAACTGTCACTTAAAAAAAGTGATATTTAATACCTACAATAATATAGAAAATGAAGCTGCAATTATAAAAAACATTAAATTAGGGCAGCAGAGATGGATTTTAATTATAGATTATCTCATAAGCATTTAAAATTATCCTCCTCGCTGTTAAAATTGATTATACTTATCTCCTGTTTTTAGTCTCATTATTCTCTGCTTCCCATAAATAGTACTTCCTCCACGAATCTCTCTTATTTATTGCCACACTATGGCCCTAATAATTAAGTTCAAATGATAAAATAGTTTGAAGAGTGAAATATTGAACCCTCTCACTTAATTTAAAAGCACACCTAATTTGTATTAGTGAAAGTAGAATTTTGGGCTGATTTTTAGTTCCTTAGTTGTTCATTCATTTTACATTGGTGCCAAATGAGAATTCCAACTCAGAAAATGAATGCTTATATTCATGGATTTTGTAAGTGATTCATGAGAATATGCCAGAGAAAATGAGGCTGAGTCCTGTCACTCTTCCCAATTAGCACAGTGGTCAGTATATAACCTACATGTTTCTGGTTTCTCATGGGCAGATATAAAGGGTTAAAATGATGGGTCGTGAGCAGTGCAGACACAGTGTTTCATCTAAACCACAGTTTGCATTTTGCCTAGAGAAATGCCCAGGTAGACTAACTCTAAAATGAGCAGTCCTCAAATTATATCATAGGGAGATACTGACAGCCATCAGTAGTTACTGTAATGGTATCAGAAAGAAAGGAAAAGGAACTAACATTGACTGGACATTTTAGATAGATGGTCTCTTTTGTATAACCATCCTGCTTTCCACTTATGAGGTAAATATTTTTATCTTTACTTAGCATGTAACAAAGCTGGGTCCTAAAGAATTGAGTCAACCTGCCAAAGGTTACATAGTTATCAAATGGCAGAGCAGGAATTCAACCCAAAATCTGATTCCGAAGTTTCTGTTCCTTCCAGAGATCACTATATTCCTTTTATGGATGACTACAGCATTCATTACTTGATGGAGGCAATATGCAGAATACATTTTTCCAAGGTTTTAGAAGCAGAATTTCTAAAGAGTTTAACTGGGTATATTGATGGGTAGAAGCTCTAAATAGAGCTTTAATACTTATGATGTAAGTTTTCATATCCGAATTATTCAGTGTGTGTGTGTTTATGTGTGAGAGAGAGAAAGTGAAAGTGTAGTGCATATTAAGGCTGGGAGAATTTCAGGTCAGAAAATCACATTGACCTATTAGTTTCTGTTGTGTCTCAAACAGCATAATTAACAACTTTCTTAGCTAAATTATAGGGTTGGACACTTTTTTCTCTAACTTTGAATAGGACAACATAGTTTGCTATAACTTATCCAGTAGTAAAATGTGTCATAATAATATTAATACATAATACACATAAAATAATATAATATATAATAAAAATAAATTGACATTATTGATATTAGGATGTGTGTTAATACCTACTATGTTTCAGGAACTAGGTTAGGTGCTTTGCATATATGGTATCTGTGCCTCCTCACTGTCATCCTACATGGTGGTATTATTAGCCACATAGTAATGACAAGAAAACCAAGGTAGTGAGTGAATGATCTAAGTCATGGTAGAGCAGGGTTTCAAACCTATATCTGATTGCCTTGAAAGCCTGCACTCTTTCTACTCTTCCAAACATTGTTGTCTGGGAAGCCATTTGCAAGAATAGTATTTCCACATAGTTGGTAGAATAGAAACAAAGTGGCATATTTTTTGTAGATAGACTGGAGAAAAACTGAGTCAATCCAGAGTATGGGAGGCTATTTCTGGGTGTGGTCAGGGGACTACAACTTCCAAAGCAAATAGATCTCATAGCATCTTTCCTTCTTCTACTCTTAATATTAGAACACAGGGTCAGGAGCCCTTAGACACAAGTGTTCCCTTACAAAGGCCATTGGAAGATTTCAAATTCAGAGAGACACTTGGAGGTGGCTTGGCAGCATTTGGAGAAGCAATTTACTCTTCAGCCAATGCATTGAGCTACCACACACCACCGTCACCTTGGCACAGAGCTACAAGTTAACTGTCAAGGGACAGAGAGGGACAGGCAGAGTGTGTACTAGCATCAACTCTCCTCTGCAGTGCCTCCTTCCAGGCTGAGGGTATCCTGTGTGACAGTAACAAACTGAAGGACAATAGCTTCATCACAGTCCCCTTCAGTAACTGGTCCTTAGACCATTTTGCAGGTGGCAGGCTGTGCTCGTCACCTGACAGTCTGGGGCTGCCCCTGGAGTGCTCCAGAAATGTCACACAGATAAGACCATCCTGAAATGGCAGGGCATCAACTAAAACTAAAGCCAGTGACCCAGTCTTCCCCACATCAAATCCGAGGAGTTTCAGCTAAATCAATATTTCTATAATACATTTTTGTTGTTTCAAAGAACCAACATATTCATCTGTGTGAAAATTAATACTCCCCTACCACTACTTTTTTCATCTGAAGAAAAGCTTGTTAAAATAACTTCCCTAAAGCTATCAAGCGGGCTGTGAAACCTAGTTTTCACAACATAGGCAATAAATCCGTAATTCATTTTGCTTTTCCTCTTACCTATTATAAAGTTTCTCATTACTTCCTGTAGTTGAAATGTATTTTCCGGATCTCAGACAACAATGACAGTCTTCCACTAGACTATTTTTGTAATGGCCAAACTAATGGACGAGTAAAGAGCCCACTGACACATTGTTGCTGAAGGATGAATTAATCAGAAACAATTTCTCCAATGAAACCTGCTAAAGTAGATCGAAGTTCTGTTTATGATTGGTAAGTTAAGGACTATGTGATCTTTACTAATGTCAAATTTCTAGGAGTCATGCCAGGCTGGGCCAGATTTCCCATCTTCCAAAGAAGTTGGAATGGCTTGTTAGATCTGGGAACAGGCCCTCCTCACAAGCCTGAGGGAAAAGTCACACCGTGGATTTGAATTACTGTATTTACATCATTCTTCATCCCTTCAATGTCACCTTCAGAAGAGAGGTTCTAAACCTGAAATCAGAGACTTTTATTCGGCTCCCTTTATACTGATAGCAAAAAAAAAAAAAAAAATGTACTTAAGCAAAAATATATTTTTAAATGATGAAATTTTGGTTACTTCCCAGCATAATACAGTATACATCTTCTCATTGAATTTCATAATTAAAGTAGATATTTGATTATACTGAAGTAGGCATTACTTTTCCATTCCATCTTGTTCTGAAGAAAATTAACCACTTCAGTTTCCATTTCAGAGAATCATTTAAATATTTCATTTTTCAGTTAATTTTTTTAGGTCCACAGAACTCAGGAAAGAGGACATGCAACACTTAAAATGAAAACCATCTCACTATCAGATTCAAGACCAAGGCCTTAGAGAGGAAACAGCAAGCAGCTCTAACCAGGAAGATGCTGAAGTGACTTTTTCAAGGATAACAGCATTTACTGCTGTCAGGAGGCAAAGAGCTCAAGAAATAGCTGTGACAGTGAAGTCTTATTAAAGCAAAGGAAATTTAAAAGTATTTCTGTGTGTGTGTGTGCACACATGCTAGAAACAATTACAAGGAAGGTTACATATACTACTTTCTAAAAGCTTATAATATCTTAAAGTTATGTCTTTGCATGCTTAATTTTCTACTTATTTTTGTTACCTTCTACTTCCTCTTTCTACATGTCAAATCAGACTCCTGGAAAGAAGAGTGAGTACGCTTCAACCTAGGACCAAGAAGTTTAGCCATGACTGCATTTGATCTCAGCCAATGGGTACATTTATACCATAAGTCTGTGATGTCCACATATATAACTTACTACAGGAAAACACAAGGTCTGATGTTGGCAACACATGCAGTTCAGCCTTCTACAAGGTCACAAGGATGTCATGCTACTGCCTCAATTAAAGATTTCTGCCTCCCCCAAATAGGACTTAACTCCAAAGCAGGTTACGTTACTTTGTAATTTTGTGGTAGAATGCAGATTTCATTGAATTGGCAGTGAGATTCCAAGAAAATCCTTTATTAAATAAAAGCCTTTACTAGAAGTTGAGCTCCCAGCCATTAGCCATTACCAACTGCCAGCTATGTGAGTGAACCCCCATGGGTATCTTGTTCAATGATGTCCTCAGCTATGGTTGTTAGCTGATTGTAAGCCCATCAATGACCTCAACTGAGAACCTGCTATTTGGGATGCTTCTAACTAACAGACCTTGGAGAGCTACTGATAAGTTGTTGTTTTAAGCCAGTAAGTTTTGGAGCAGTTTGTTTTGGAGCAACAGATAATCAAAACATGGGTTAGGAGTGGGATCTGAGCCCAAGGCATTGATGGATGTGCAACATTTTGGAGACAAAGAAAGATGAAGAAGAGCAAACAATTTCTTCAATCATCATATGAGACACTATTGGATCAACCATAGCGAATAGATTGTATGTGTAGTGAACAACACACTACAGTTGCTTGGGTAAAAATAAAATTAATATGAAAAATTTCTATATATAACAAAGTTGAAGAATCATGTAACTATTCTAAGTTTTCAGGATCTTCTGGACAACATACTATGGCTCTAGGGACTTTGCATGGGACCAGATTAGGAATAATCTCTGGTGTGGACAGATGAGATATTGAGGATCTCTGGGCCCCAAAGAGTATTAGTTACATAGATCTGAGTGTCAATGACCCAACAGAATGTGACTTCTGAAGTCACATTCTGAAGTCACATTCTGAAGTCTTCATTCTGAAGTCAAAATAGATAGGCAATGTGTATTATGGGATTTGATGGAACATTCTACTTAAATGAAATTTATGGCATTGCTTCAGCAGAGGCTGAGACATCAGGAATCAAGAAGGTACCAAGATTTGGGCATCTCCTATGGTCTGTATCCCTTTGAACCCACTTCAGTGAGGAATTTTTAGAAGAAAGTGTTGCTCCTTCCTTTTCACTTTCTGGGAGTCACTGTAATCTCTGAGACATTACAGAAATTCCAAGCAGAGTCAGAATTCCTAACATCTACTTGTTGTTGTCCTGGATTGCATTGCTGAATCATTTATTTATTTATTCACTGATTTATTTAGATGCAAAGAAGAGGAAGGAGAATTTGGAAAAATTCACATAAATCATTTCCAAAGTCCCTATTAGGATTTGATTGTGATTATCAGTGCAAGTAAAAGAGAAAAAAAATCCACAGAAGTCAGCTTGGGAGAACATGAGGGAAGAGCACTGTAATTAACTTTTTCCCAAGACTTTGTGTAGGTCCCCCTTTTTTTTTTTTTTTTGGCTGATTCCTATAGGGAAAAAATTATAAACAAAAATGTTCGGAAGTCCAAATTTTGGACAATTTGCAATATATTTACATTTGCCTCTGGGTATCTTTTTTCATGGAGTTAAAATATTTTTTGGAAAATGCATATTATGAGTAATTCATTAACCATCAAAAATCCGAAAGATCATCACTTATAATATTCCTGTGGGTGTTGAAGGGACAATGGCAATGTGAGACAATGGCAATGTAGGAGAAAGGAATTTGATGTTCCAAATTAACAAACTTCAGTTATAAAAACTTT
The DNA here is from genome assembly GCF_922984935.1 of Meles meles. NCBI lineage: Eukaryota > Metazoa > Chordata > Mammalia > Carnivora > Mustelidae > Meles > Meles meles. The sequence continues at coordinate 78,098,415 of NC_060074.1, forward strand.
CTTACCATGATACCTGTATGAAGCATTATGTAATGCACAGTTTGAGTGACATCAGCTGCATGAATCAAATTGTGATAAGGATTTTTGTATTTGCTGTAACCAACTTCTAAACCTTCTGCAAAGGAAATTAGGCAAGAAACAGGAATCTGCAAAAAGTAATAATCATGATTATATTTTGGTCAAAACTGTAGCACTAAATCAACATGAGCACAACAATGTTTGGGATGGGACACAACTGTGAGTCAGATGTGGGCAGTAGTTTTTTGAGGTTACATGTAGGCTGTTCTGAAAAACTATTTCATTAATCTGCTAGCTTTTAATCCTAAGAAAGATTGTAACCCCCAGCTATTTAACTATAGTAAATGAAATAACAATCTTACCCATACTGTCATCTTTAAATGTTTATATCTCCAGAGTCAAGACAAAAGGCTAGTTCTTAAAAGATTAAAATTTCCAATTACAATTGGTGATGTCTAATTTTTCTATCTGTAATACAAGGGATTAAAACAAATGACCTCCCAATACTTTCTATCTAAAATTCCATGATTCCATTGGTAATGATGAAAGGTATAGGTTGCAGAGTGCTCAGAAATCTGGATCAAATCTGCTGCTTAAATGGCTCTAAAATGAAATTAACTAGAAGCCCTTTCATCTCGGTTTAAGAAAAGCTGCCAGGAAAGGTTCATTCTGTGTTTTAGGAACACAGAAGATGATATTTTTTAAAAACATAGCTCCTAATTGCAACATGACTGGTATGTGGGTAATTCAGGGGGATGATGGTATCTTGCTGGAATGAGGCTACAATGGCCTCACAATGTCCGTGTGGATATATGTCAGTGAGTCATGGATAATGGCTGTATCATGTGGTGAACTCGTTCCACTAGTTCTGTGACCTACCAACTAGAAATGTTATAAAATGCATTGATTAATGACTCGATGTTCTGCATTGTCATTCTTATTCAGATAACGAATTCTAAGAGCATTTCATTTTTGTTCCATGTTTCTGACCTTGAAACGATTGATAAGATCATATCTGGTAAACAGTTCATAAATCATAAACTTCAGACTGTGTTCTCCACTTGCTTCATTTAAGGCAAATACATCAAAAGACCATTTATCAACATCCTGTAAAAAATGAAAAAAGGAGTAAATGCTTTAGATGGCAATATCATTTAGTTGTTTCTTTCTGTGAAAAATTCTTGGAGAGATCAGGCATTGTAGATTTAGTAGGTCACATTTCTATTTAGAACATCAGACTATATTTTTTTCCAGTGTCTGGTATGACAGCCCCTTAGTATCCATGGGTTCACAAAAATGAGGCCATAATGGGTAATATAAGTGTTAAAATCTTCCCCTTAATCCCAAAGTTATCAAGCTTGATGTAATAAACCTGATAACACTGTAATAACAATCTTATTCTCAATCTCTCTTCAAATTCATGCTATAAATCACTTGTTCAGAGGAGGCTTCATTTTAAGGTAGTATTACAGGTTATGTGCGTGGTGTCAATGGAGGAATAGGGGAAAATAGCCCCAATTTCTCTTTCCCACCCACTACATTCTACATGGCTTGAAATTCCACCCTAAGAGTTAATGCTTTGATTTAAAGCTTTGATATTTTATGTCTTCTTTTAAGTTTCAAATAACCTAGAAAGATAGAGTATATACTACCTTATTACTCACTCTAACCTTGGCTGATTCATTTACACTTTCCTCTAGGGACAGATGGGAAGGAAAAGGAAGTGAGTCTTTTGATAGAGGAGAAGGAGGAGGAAAGTAATTATAGCATCTCAGGCGATTCCCAAGGGAAGTGGTCAGGCCTATAGGGAGATACATACATACCCATGGAAAAAATCCACTAACAGTGGGAGAGAAGGCAACGAGAGCTATGCCAAACCATTCCAGCTACCTCGTGATTTTTGCTTTAAGTAACTGCAGGTTGAAAACTTGCAGAAGGGTTCACAAAAAGGGACCTGTAACAAGTGATATCAGTCCTATACAGGTTTTCATGTAGAGTGGGAGCTCCAATGCTAAATCAATGAAATTTTAAAAACTTAAAGAAATACAACAGTCATTTCTAACGATTTTTAGAAATTCTTAGCAAAGTGTGCGCTTACATACACGCAGCAAGTTTAGTATTGAATAGGGCAACCTTAAAACTGTGCATTATTTTTTAATTTGAGCTGGGATTATTTACAACTTCATTTAATACATTTTTAGAGAGGCCAACAATCTGTATTATAACATGCTGAAACTAAACTGAGAATCTGATAAATAGTATTCAATACTATTTATTCAATTTATTCAATACAGTATTAAAAATACTGCTTTTGTGTAAGCCTGACGACTCACAGACCTGTACCCCTGGGGCAAATAATACATTATGTGTTAAAAAAAAATACTGCTTTTGAAAATAGTAATAACGGCTTCAAATGGTATTTTTAATCACTTGAAAACACCAGTGAGATGGTTTTTGATTTGCTTGTACAGCTTTGTTAAATTCCTTGTATTTGGTCGTGATTTGATCCCCAAACACTTGCTTTACAAACACTTTGTTTGTAAATTTAAAATCTCTGAAGGTTGTGTGAGCAGGCATTTTAACATCAATAAAGCTCAAATGAGGCCAACAAATCTTTTACCAAATTCCAAAGCTAATACAAGAATTAGTTCAGATTGTTAGGAGGCTGCTATTTATAGTTCCTGCTTGGGGTTTCACACTGAGTAAAAGGTTAGTTCTCCACTTTGGGGGATTTTTGTCAACAATGATGATTTACACTTATAAACTACTGCATGTGCTCCATTGAGGATAAATAAGACAAGAAGGTATCTCAGGAAGTAAGAATTATTTAACTAAAAATATTCTTTACTAGTGATATTTCCTCCCTCAACGTTTTAATTGATACATTTTTCTCTACTACATTTTAGAAGAGTGTTTACTTTCTCTCATACTAAAATATTGTGTTGGTTTCTAAGTAAAGGTTATTAAATATAAAAAAATAAAAATAAGTAATAGTCTTGCTCACAGTTGATGAAACAAAAATCTCACAAGAGCCAAGGAATAATTAATATCCCATAATGTGGCATGTCACTTATATACCTGTCTTTTTTATAGCTTTAGAAACATAAATATAAAAAAGTGTCCAAGAAAAGCTCTCTCTTTAAATTAATAAGATTAAAGTCTACTATGCAGCAAAAGAAAAAAAATGCAAAGGGATGTGTAAAAGAAAATTAACGAAAGATATAATATAAATGGCAATATAAATTTAAACTAGAAAGGAGTTTAAAATATCAGAAATAAAGCAACTCAGGACCTTCTGTTGCCCATGTCTTTTAAATTCATGGTGATACAGGAAAACCACTATGAAATTGTTAGAGGAGACAAAGTTGAATTTCTCCACTGAAATGAAATGATAGAAAGAAAAAAGAGATGTTAAATGATGAGCTTAGAATAGGAACAGAAATAGGAACAGTGCTTTTGTATATACACATAGTAGAAACAAGTGAACCAAAAACTTTCTCTACTTCAGAGTTTGACTCCAGTTATTTCTAACATATTTAATACTGCATTTGGGCATCAGCCATAGGAAAAGCAGAGATAAGAGAGTTGAATTTGTTATTTTCTTTCTTAATTTTATCTTTTTATGTGTTCTCAGACCTAAAATTCTAAAATATTTCTTTCACGTAAGTTTTGTCCTGAAACACTTTTTTTCAATACATGAAACTTTCCCACAATATATACATAACAAAATACATATATTCTGACAAGTCCAGGTGCCATCTCAAAATCAAATTTAAGATCCATCTAAACAAAGCATGAAGAAGGAAAAAAAATCACATATATGTGTGCACACACATGCATTGATTTAATGTAAATCAATCCTCATTTAAGTCTACAATGAGCCATGATTTGGAACACATGACATGTTGTGAATGGCTACAGTATTTTTCAGGTACCAATACATAAGATGCAGCAAAGACCTATTCTCATTTTCTCCCAGCCATTGTAAGAAAATTTGAAAAAATGACTATTTGAAAATTTAAAATAATTGAAATTATTTCACCTTTAATGTTACTATGACAGCTTCTGGATATACCAAACCAACCATGTGATAAGACTTTCTGTACATCCTGAAAAAGAAAAAAAAAACAAGTGTGTATGTAAGACTCATTTACTCAAAGATTTCAACTATTTTTTTAAAAATGTAAGGGAAAAGATTACTTTTGACATGTTCACCTTTTATCATAAGTTACAGGCTTTCTTTGTGGTAATAATGATCATAGTAATGATTACTATGTGAGAATCTACAATGTGACATGGGTTAATACGAATTTGTCTACACACAAACACCCTACTAAGTCAATATGACTGACATCTTTTTCTTTGCTTCATCTTATTAAAAGAGACTGTCCTCTGTATGTGCAACAAACCTTCTGGCATGCTCATACCAATGAGCAAAGAATATTCTTGTTTTGTACCCATTCATGTGCCAAAATTTTAGATCAGGAATCTGAATGTCACTAAAATATTTCCTTTATGGATTTTTCTTTCTTCTTTTTTTTTTTATTATAAAATGGAAAGTATAAGACAGAAAATGTAGTATCATCAGAATTTACACAGATTCCTTTTTTTTAAAGTTAGAAATTTTAGGGCAGAGCATATTGACAAAAATTGTTGAAGTTTGTTCAAACTGTCATGTAATAAAAATTAAGAAACATTATGTAGAACAAAGTTATTTCCATTGTTATAATAGCACCAATAAAAATATTTTTATCCATCAGTAATTTGCTGGATCTTCTGATAGGTAACCAAAATAACATAAACCAAATCCATGAAACTCTTCTATTATTTCATGTGACAAGAAAATCAATGTGATACCCCAATGTGTAGGAATAGCATAGACTTCTATTCAGAACTGGCAGGTACAGGTTCATTCCCAACATCCGGGGAAGAAAAAATTAACTATGAATCATGTCCCTTCATTTTCACATTGTTAGTCCATTGGAAAGCTACATTCCTAGACTATACTGTTGTAATTTCTCCCAAAATGTCTGAACAAAGTAAAAATTTAATGATTATATTATTAATTTATATTAGGGGGTTTAATATAAGAAATAGTCACTTGGAAAATATTTTGCTATTTCATAAAACCACTACAGAAGACACTAACTTTTTTTTTAAGATTTTAAAAATTTATTTATTTTAGGCAGAGAGAGAGTACAAGCATGAAGGCAGAAGGAGAGGGAGAGAGAATCTTAAAGCTGACTCCACATGGAGTGCTGATCCCGATGCAGTACTCACTCTCACAACACTTAGATCATGACCTGAGCCAAAGCCAAGAGTCAGACACTTAACTGACTGAGCCCCCCAGGTACCCCTAGATACTAACCTTTTTGATTCAAGGTACCTTATGGATTTAAAAGCCACAAGATATATTTCTTAGTTTCTATGTAAAACCTTTCTTTTTAAAGATAATAAATGTCAATAATTCATGTCTCTCTCTCTCTCTCTTTCTCTCTTTTTAAAAGATTTGTTTATTTGAAACAGAGAGAATGCCAGCGAGGGTAGGGGTGGAAGGAGAAGGAGACAAGCAGGCTCCCCAATGAACAGGGAGCCTGAAGTGGGTCTCCACCTCAGGACCCTGAGACCATGACCTGAACTGAAGCTAAGAGATGGTCACTTAAACAACTGAACCATCCAGGTGCCTCTCATGTTCCTCTTTTGAATCTTGACTTCTTAAAAGCTCAGAATTAAAATATTGCATTTATGTATACCTCTAGCCTACCTTCCTTGATAAAGCGTTTCCCCATTTTATCACAGAGACCGTATTATTTCATTTCACTATTTCCATTTAATGTTTATTTTAAATGACTCAATAATTTTTGAATGTGGGTAATCGGTTATAATAAAAAATTATCCTTATTCTCTATTTCTCTTGGAAGATTTCAGAACATTTTATAAATAAAAATACTTATATTAATTACTACATTGAGATAGGTATAATTATTGTAGTTTTGCAGGCAAGGAAATTAGTAATTGTACTATAATAGATCCAGAAAATAATTTTTGTCAATAATGATATTTAGTTGTTTTGTGGGGGTTTTTTGGGGGAGACAACAGTCTTTTCTATCTATTTTTCTAGTCATTACTACTAAAAAATAGATGGATGGGAAATAAAAGGATGATGGATTAGGAAAATAAGGTCAATATTATAATCAGGAGTAAGAAATTTAAAAAAAATAAGTAACTTTCAATCCTTGTGACTTCATGTCACTGAAAGGCAGTAGGATACAGCAAAGAGAAGACAAGCTTTAAATAACAGACTAGCCTCTCACTAGCTATGTGACCTTTGGAAAGCTATATAATGTCACTCATCTGTAAAATGAGGATAATTATAAGTGGTTTTTTTGTGATGAGTAAATGATATCAATGTCTAGCATAATATAATAAGTGCTCAATACAAGAAAGCCATTAGTATCACTGATGTGACTGTTCTCACTACTCTGCAGCCCATGCTGTTGCCTACAATTCCTAGGTTCTTCGGGGCTTCCAAGGCTCTGTCAGAATTCTGGTGCTGATCTCTTAGAACTGGAATAGGCTTACGGAGTGAATGTCAGGGTGCATTCTCATTACATGGAATATAAAGCAAGACCAAGAAGATTATCTTTCTGAGGAAATGGAGGAACTTCCTCATTATCTTTTCTAATCCTGTAATTGGAAATAAAGTATTAGGGCAAAAAAATAAGGATGACTGGAATCAGAATCTGTGTGTGGCAGACCGTAATACCGCTGCTTCACACTTGAGTAAATAGCTGACATATTACAAGTTGCTGAAAAAGAACAGTGAATTTCCTGGACTCCTGCAGGTGTTGAAAGTCCAGCTGGAAATACGGTAGGTAATTTTTGGAAGCTTTTACTACAGTTGCAATGTGTAATTCAAGAACTCAAAAAAACTCCACGAAAACTAAAAACTATCTCATGTCAGACGTTGTGTTAGGTAAGAGCCTAGAGCGAACAAGAAAAAGACAGTTACTGCTTTTGTGAGGCTTACTGAGCAGTGAAGAGGGGCAATAAGTAAAAAATGCATGATTACAAGCAGCAGTCAGTGCTGTGAGGTAAACCACTGATCAGGAGAGACAAAGTGATGAACAGTGTGCACAGCGATCAGGGAAGGCGTCTGGAAAGACAGGAAGGGCCAGCCAGGAGCAGGGGCAGGGAAAATCATTTTTGGTAAAGGGAGTAACAGGATTATGGCCCCAAGGGGAGAAAGGGTTAGAGATGTGCATTGAAATCAGAGCAATATAGTAATTCAGTCAAAAATGAAGGTAGTATTCGATGAGGCAAGAAAGTAAAAAAGTGCTGAACCCTGCAAAACCATGATACAGAAATCACCCTTAATACCAAGTGAAATGGAAAACCATCAAGAGATTTTAAGCTTAGGAGTGACAGGGACTAGTTTATATTTTAAATCATCCCTGTAGAATGACTTGTTTGGAGAGGGCAGTTGAGGAAGTAAGGACCCAACTGGAAAGCTACTGTCCTGTTCTGATGGCAGATGACAGAGCTGGGGACTGGGGTTGCAGGAGGGGAGACGGGGAAGTGAGCACATGGGAAAGTACACCTGGGCAATGAATTGTGAAGACCTGTAGAGGCATGGAGTCTTGGGAGGGAAGACTTGAGAGAATACTCAGGAAGCCTTTCTAATTTTCAAAATGGAAGACAATTATCTTTGAAAATTCAAGATAAACATAGGTTCCTATTTTATGAACCAACTAATGGGGATTTCATTTTCATACGTTTGTAACATACTGATTTCTTCAAGACTGTTTGCCAGTTAAGTATATTTGATATTTCTATAGTCCATTAAGTAAAATATTTTATGTGGCATATGAAAAAAATGAACATTTAGCATACCAATAAATTTTTTTCATTAATCAAAAATTAAAAATTTTTCTTAATCTTATACTGGACGGAAATAGAAATTTACTCCCACAGTTTGCCTTCTTTTTAGTTTGGCAAGTTCTACATATTTTCTTGAAAGAGACAAAATATACATTCTTTCAGCAAATCACACATATTCTCTTTTATCTGTGATTCTCTCACTGACTTTCTGAACTATTATTGAGATATTTTTGATTTGGTGTTAATGAAAATCAGTAAATGTCATACACTTTCCTAAGTTGTTTAAAAAAAAAAAAAGGTAATATAATTATAGATCATCTTTCTCTCCAGCCCTGATTCCCTGTTGCAGATTTCTGGTCCCAGCTGGCAGAGTTGGGACCATTTTATATATCTTATAAGTGGGTGTGGTTATCCTTTTACCACACTAATAAAATTGCTTCTTATGAGGATTCTTTTATCAAAGCCAATTAAATATGGCTAATAAATACTCAAAATAATTTAAATAATCACCGAGTGGTGGTTATTGTGGATAGTAGAGGCACAAAGCAAGAACTTCAAGCTTTATGTGTTGTAGTTATATTTTTAAATGGCATCAAATACTTCTTGTTATACATTCTCATTTACATTTTGGGAACCCAAATGTGCTTCCTATTTTTCTTTTCACAGAAAAATTAAAGTGTAAATGTTCATTAGAAATAATAACTAGAGATGTCAGAAGATGAAAAATGATGTGGTCTCTCTCAAATTTAAGTATATTGACAAAAAAAAATTCTCTCTTCAATTTTACTAGTTTAAAAAATGTTTCATCTTTTGATACATAACTTAATAAAAAGTAATTGTTTTTTAATTTAAGGGATTTCTAATAACTAGTTTTCAGAATTGTCAGACGTAACGTGTTTATTTCAAGTAATTTCTTTAGCTTTAATTCTGGAACATCTTGTTTCCTAGACAGAAAAATAGACTGTATTCTTAAGGGCTAGACAAATTTAAAATTAGGCCACATTAGCTGTATTTCACATGAGAAACTACAGTGATTTGATTTGGTGCTTCTGGGGCCATCAAGTATTCCTTGCTATAGTGACAGAAATGTCAAAGAACTCTACAAAAGTTACATAAGGAGCTTTTCTCCCATGATGGAAAGAGGATGGTCTTTTTGACTTAATGCATAGAAAGTCTTGTTTGATTTTAGTATGTAGTATAGAATTTGTTTTATGAAAAGTTACATTTTATTCAAGTAAAATTAGTTGTGTAATGTATGAATGTGGTATAATTTAATAATAAGTGTGGTATAATTTATACAAATATATACAAATAATGTATGAATGTGGTATAATTTAATAAATTAATAAAGTTACTCACAAAGCTACATTTGAGGTACGCTAGGCATTCAAAAGTCTGCTTTTAGTCTTTTCTTTTTAAAAAATATTTAATTTATTTATTTGTAAGAGAGAGAGAGAGCACACAAGCAGGGGGAAGAGCAGAGGAAGAGGGAGAAGCAAACTGCCTACTGAGTAGGGAGCCCGACATGGGGCTCGATCCCAGGACCCCAGGATCATGACCTGAGCTGAAGGCAGACACTTAACTGACTGAACCACCCAGGTGCCCAGTCTTTATGTCAATTTAAAAGAAATTAAAGTAATAAACCCAGGACAAAACATTTTTGTTAAGGCAAATTCATAACAAAGTTCTAAATTTGCTCATTCTGGGTATACTTAAAATTGCAGTGTTCCTTAATAAGTAAAATGTTTGGCTCATATAACTTTGAGATGGTAAGTATATCTCCTACCTTCCAAATTTTATTATCTTGAAATACTAACAATTTCACTTACCTTTCCACAAAAATTCCAGCTTGAACAGCATGCACAATGCTTCGAAATTTTGGCTTTTCCTCAGATTTCTTTTTCATCATCCCCATTTTCCGTGTGAAAGTGGACGCCAACCAGTCCCGTACTTCAGATGGGACCGAATCTGTCTGAATGTCACTGAGTTCATCTTCAGTATCCAGCAGTCTTCTACAAAAATTTATACTGATTAAACTTTAGGAAAAAGTGAAGAAAAACCTGATAATAAACAAACATTGCAATGGGATTGAAAATATAGCAAATCACTCTCTGATCATCCCTTAGTATGAGCTACTTAAAAAAAAAATTGGATTAACATTTGAAAAGCTCTGAATTTCTCAAGTTGATCATCTTCTGAAGGCAAACACTAATGGAGTTGAGCAGTTGCAGCTTTCCAAATGAGATACTGTCATACCTGTCTGGAGATACCAATTCATATACTATTCTAGTCATGAAGAGAACTAAAATAGAGAAGAGAGTTCATAAACAGATATCTGTTATTAAAGGAGGCAACCGGACTGGAAAGAAAACAGGGACTAGAAGTGGCCAAAGGCATCTTATATTTGCTAGTCTTGCATATATACAATGCAGCTAGCACAGGCTCCTTGCATAAGGCCTTGGAGTCGACATTCATATGTGTTATTTCATTTGAATGCTATCTCTAAATTGTTGGAAAATAGGACATCAAGTACTCTAACATTCATTATGAGATAAACAGATTATTTTGAAAACTCTATTTTCGGTGACAGAGCCAGTGGAAGGGGAAGAGAAACACCCGGAGTTAAGGGCAGATGCTCTCTTGAGGGTGGACATCAGCTGGCCAAGGAAATCAAATACATCGGTGGGGAAGTGAACAGGAAGTGAAACGACTGCACCGTCCTATCTTCTAGAAGCTCCAGATAGACCACACTGCCCGGACTGGTGGGTGTAGTACCTATCGTTGAGGCTGGTCAGCTCCAGTGATCCAGAACTTCCTAAAGGTCTGAACTGGGAAGACCGTGTGAAAGCCTCCCCACAAACGATAAAAACATTCCACAGAGCAATTGAGCTTTGCCTCCAGGAAGAACACAGGCCACCTCTGTCTGTCACTTGACTTTGTAAATTCCGTGTCAGTGCACCAGTTTAATAATTCAGAGCTATTTTTAGCGCACTTTGGTTTTGGCTTTGGGGTTCCATTCGCTTAGGTAAATCTCTTTGTACAGAGTGAATCCCAAGGATCATAAGCTGATGGAAGGAAGACAGAATGATAGTGTGTGCTAAAGCCTCCAGAACAAGTCACACCATCTTGAGTGGGCAGGGACCAAGAAAAGGGCAAAAAAGGTAGAAAGCCCATCCACAGCACCCAATACTACCAAGAACAGTCTCAAAAGGTCCTATGATGACCTCTATGTGCTGCTCTTTTCTAGAAACATTTAGAGCACAGCCAATTGCCAATATTTACAAATGTGTTTATGAAATACCTTATGACACAATATATACAACTTCAGTGCTGGAGTTACAAAACTACACGTATACATATGAAGATACAAGAGGCTTGCATAATTGGAAGTTAATACTGATTAATACTTACTTTGTATCTTTTTTAACTTTCTGTCGGAACTTACGTTTGGGTGATTTTGATTTATGCTTAATACACTGACATTGGAACACAAGGCAAAATAATTTTTTTAGCATTTTGTCCATATTAAATTGGATCATTTAGCCCATTGCAGCAAGACACTACACTACATGGTCTGAAAATTCAGGGCTTATGCCCTTTCTATTACTTCTTATCTAGTGATCAAATAAAAACACAGAACAGGACAGGTGGAATGGGAACCATTGTGGTGTAATACTGAGATGTCACCGAGCTCCAAGAATTCTCCTGCTGCCTTGTTTTATCAGCTACTCCAAGGAGAATGACAGACACACATTGTGTTGGTGGTCAATTAATGTTGATATCTTTAAGGCTATATGTCCTAAACTCATAAGTCATCTAAGACATATCATCAACAAAATCAGCATATGGAAATGATCTGTCAAATACAGATATGAGACTTAGGAGTCTGATAATAAGGTAGTTCTTAATCATGATGCATGATGTCATTCATTAAGAAGGAATGAAGATATAGTCCTGGAGAAAGAGTAATGTGAATTCATTTGTGGTGATAAGAGTATAGGAGGAGTGTGTAAAGAGTAAAGCACGAGATAAGCTATTCTATAACTAAAAGCAAATTTTGAAAAAGCAACCAATACCTCTTCAATGGTTAATTTTATATTGTAATCATGGCTAGGGTATGGTGCTCGTTATTTTGTTAAACATCAGTCCAAGTGTTGCTGCCAAGGTGTTTTTTAGATGCGATTGTCATGTAAATCAGTAGACTTTGAGTAAAGCACATTACCTTCCATAAGGTGAGTGGGCCTCATCCAATTAATTAAAGACCTTAAGAGATAAAAGAGAGATTCCCTTAAGAGGAAGGAATTCTGCCTTCAGACTGCTTTCAGACTAAAGATTGTTAATATTTACTCCTGCCAGAATTTCCAGCCAGAGGCAGCCTGTTCTGAAGATTTCCATCTTCCTAGCCCCCATAATCACATGAACGAATTCCTTGAAATTAATTTCAATCTCTCTTTCTCTCCCTCTCTCATTCTCTCTTTCTAATAATATAAAGGCTAAGGATATATAGATACAGATATATAGAAATAGATATATAGAGATATATAAATATAGGTACACAGAGATATATACTATATATGTAATATATATATAAAGACTGAGGAAGAATATTTCTATCATTCATGAACACTATGTGGTAACTATCAGCTTGGATTATAAATCTGATAGATGACAAAGGCACAACTCTGCATTATATTAATATTCACTTAATAGAACACATCACTTATTCTTCTGGTTGTGAAATATTAAAACCATTTGCAGGGCACTAAAATGCCTTTTTAGCTATTATGGATATAATACCAAACTGTCTTTTCTTGTATTAATAGCTCTTTTTTTAATTGCTGAATCATAATTTATTGTGTGGATATCCAGTTTGCTTATACACTCAGCCATGGTTATCTTACTTGCTTCCAGGTTCTGACAATTACAAAAAAGCTGTTACAAATAGTTGTATGCAGACTTTTCCAGTTCATTTGTGTAAATGCCAAGGACCACAATGGTTGGATTGCATAGTAAGAGTATGTTTTGTTTTTTATTTTTTTATTTTATTTTATTTTTTTGATATTTTATTTATTTGACAGAGAGAAATCACAACTAGGCAGAGAGGCAGGCAGAGAGAGAGGAGGAAGCAGGCTCCCTGCAGAGCAGAAAGCCCCATGTGGGGCTCGATCCCAGGACCCTGGGATCATGACCTGAGCCGAAGGCAGAGGCTTTAACCCACTGAGCCACCCAGGCACCCCTGTTTTGTTTTTTTAAAGAAACTTCCAAACTGTCTCCCAAGGTGGCTGTACCATTTTGCATTCCTACCACCAGTGAACGAGAGAGAGGCCAAGCCACCATCATCTCTCTCCTGGCCTACTGCAGTAGCCTCCTACTGGTCTCCCAGTTCTTGTCCTGAACCCCTTCATTCTCTTCCTTCTGCAGTCAGATTGCCTCTTTTAAAGTATGAGTCAGACCTTGTCAATGCCTAATTCATTAAGTCCTATGTAGCTCATCACAAGCCCTGTCTCTACTTTCATCTCTTAACTAGTTTCCCCTTACATATTTTGTTCCAGCAGTGCTGACCTCCTTGCTGTGCTCAACCCTCCCCGGCTTGCTCCAGGGTCTCTGCACTTGCTGTTGGCCTTGCTTAGACTCTCTTACCCTATTGGGGGTGGGGGGGGGGGATTATTTTCTCACTGTATTCGGGGAAAGAAGGCTTCCCTGATCCCTCACACCAACTTAACTAGCAAACACCTCTATTCTGTCTTTTTGTCCTACTATCAACTTCTTAGCACTTACCATTACTTGATATCATGTTTTATGTTTACTGGTTTGTTTATTCATTCTATGTTTCATCCACTAAACCGTAAAGACTTTGGGAGCAGAGAGTTGGTGTCTTTTTGAGTATTGTTGTATCACCAGCACCCACAACACCCACCAGCACAGAGCAGGAGGTGAACATATATCTACTGAATGTCTAGGAAAGATCTAGAGGTATTTACACGAAACTTGCAAGTGATTATTTTTGAGGAGCAGAGTTAGGATGTTTATAGCAGCAATGTCTACAATAGCCAGACTATGGAAAGAACCTAGATGTCCATCAACAGATGAATGGATAAAGAAGATGTGGTATATATACACAATGGAATACTATGCAGCCATCAAAAGAAATGAAATCTTGCCATTTGCGACGACGTGGATGGAACTAGAGCATATCATGCTTAGTGAAATAAGTCAATCGGAGAAAGACAACTATCATATGATCTCCCTGATATGAGGACATGGAGAAGCAACATGGGGGGGTAGGGGGATAGGAGAAGAATAAATGAAACAAGATGGGATTGGGAGGGAGACAAACCATAAATGACTCTTAATCTCACAAAACAAACTGGGGGTTGCTGGGGGGAGGTGGGATTGGGAGAGGGGGAGCGGGCTATGGACATTGGGGAGGGGAGGCGAACCATAAGAGACTATGGACTCTGAAAAACAACCTGAGGGTTTTGAAGGGTCAGGGGTGGGAGGTTGGGGGAACAGGTGGTGGGTAATGGGGAGGGCACGTTTTGCATGGAGCACTGGGTGTTGTGCAAAAAGAATGAATACTGTTACGCTGAAAAAATAAATAAAATGGAAAAAAAAAAAAAAGGATGGGGATGGTAGAAGAGACTTTGGAATCCTATATTATTTGACTGATAATCAGCAGCAGAATCCTGGGAGTAAATTCACTATTGTCAATCATCCTCTTCATTGCCTTTAGGATAATTTGCCTTTGAATAACCCCTTTACAATTTTTTGAAGTAAATTATAGGGCAACATGAACATTTGGTGTGGAAAAGACCTTGAACATTTTTTATGGCATTTTGAATTATAGGCACAGTAAAAAGAAATTTTAAAAATTGTATACACCATTTGCATGCCTTTAGCCCAGGAAGTCAGTATTTCTGTTAAATACTAACTCTTTTAGACTCATTTCTCTAGTAGAGTTAGTAAGACATTCCTAAGGAAGCTATAAATAGTTGTAGCAGATTTACGAAAATAATTATTTTCCAGTTTGGAGAAAAGAAACTTGAAAGACATGTGAATAAAAACCTAAATAGAAACAAATTTTTAAAAAACCAACACACCTAATGGCACATTTCTCCCCACTCCTCTCTGTCTCTCTCTTCTCCCTTTTATTCTCCCTTTCCCTGGCACCTGCCTTATGCTCTCTGTCTTCCTGCCTCTGAGCACTACAAGGACTCTTCAGGTTTCATTGGATCGTGCTACATAGGGCAGAAGCAGAACTATAGTATAATATGGAATAGTAATCCTGACTTTTGCTAAAGAATTATAAACAGTTTTCCTATACATCTATTTGAGACATGTGAAAATATCTGAATATTTACAGAAGATTATGTCACAGGGAAAACATGTAAGACTATGTTGTCCCCTCATTTCATTTTTGAAATAAATTTGTGCAAGTAGGCTTGATAAAATAGCATCTCAAATACTGTAATTAACTTTACTTTCAAAATATCCAAGAGCTCAATTACTCTTCACCCTAATGTTAGATGCAGAGTAAGCATCATTGTTTATATCATGAATGCTCTTAAAAAATCAAAACTTTGTCTTTAAGAATCTTAGAACATGTGGGGTGCCTGGGTGGCTCAGTGGGTTAGGGCCTCTGCCTTCGGCTCGGGTCATGATCCCAGGATCCTGGGATCGGGCCCCGCATCGGGCTCTCTCCTCGGCGGGGAGCCTGCCTCTCCCTCTCTCTGTGCCTGCCTCTCTGCCTACTTGTGATTTCTGTTTGTCAAATAAATAAAATTAAAAAAAAAAAAAAGAATCTTAGAACATGAAACATAGTCACCTGTGCATCTTCCTTAGGAATTCTTAAAATGCACTGTATAGAAAATAAATGATAAGGCGTATATATGTAAAATGTTATCACTGTTGACCTCTGAGAAATCCTTCCTCTGATATAACGATTTCTTTCTCTCTTTCTTTCTTTCTTTCTTTCTTTCTTTCTTTCTTTCTTTCTTTTTCTTCCTTCCTTCCTTCCTTCCTTCCTTCCTGGTCCTAAGAGGGTCAATAAAGCAGAAAGTTAAGTGTCTCTAAACATGAGCTAAGGGTAGATGGGGGGCCAGGGAGCTGTGAAAACTGATCCTCCATCCAGTCAGTGCTCAACTGATCCTTGGAAGCTATTTATACCCCAAATTTTCTCTTGAAATGAGATGACACAACTCCCAAAGGGCTTATATTTTGAACTAGAAAATTTTCAGGGGAAGGGAATAAAGAAGGAGGCGGCCACGGAAGGAGAGGTCATGAGATTTTGACTTTTACAATTACATCAGTGAAAATATTTCTATCCACAGTAGACTCTTGGAAAATGGTTATACCAGTGTACCCACCACAGTTATTTCCAGGCAACTGGTGCCCACATTTACACCTACTGAGTGTTAAGATTCAAGGGCTGGTTGCAATTAGAAACTGGCTTCTTAGGTTTGAAATTTTCTTTTTCCTGCTTTACTCTTCCTATAAAGGATACATTTCAATAAGCCACTAAGTCATTCACTCTGCCCCTAATATTTGCTGGGCCCAGGAAGGGGCACATTTCTCCCAAATACCAAATAATTAAATATTTTAAAGTTATATATCAAATGAATGAATTATTAAATGTGTTCTGCCCTCCTACCTTTTAGTAAGTTTCATAAAAGCCTGGCAAATTGAGTTTGACTTGAGAGTTCTCAGCTCCTTGCATGACAAGCCTGGGCCAGCTGTCCCTCTGCACCCACCTAACCTCCTGCCCAGGCCTTACTCTGTAAGCAGTGGACCTCTGCAGCCTCCCTCATCACTCTCATTAACCTGCCCCAGCTTTGAAAGTGGCTGCTTCTTGGCCATTTTTAGAGGTGACGGGGTACACATATCAGTAGTGTTCTGGCCCCCGCAGGAAGAAAGACTTAGGGAAGAAACTTATTAAGATTTAGGAGACAGACAGGGGACCTTTAGGCAGAGAATTCTGAGATCTCAGTGTCCAGGATATGGGAGAGGAGCACAAAGGGGAGGGTGGGGAATTCCATAGTCCATAGAGAGAGTGGAGCAGGGGTTTCAAGTTGTTCTTGGCTTGAAGCCTTATCACCCCATGGGGAGGGTCACAACAAAAATGAGCCATCGTTGAGTACTCTAAAATGAGGGGCAGTGTCTAGGGAAGTAGTTATACTGGGCCTGGGCTAGGGATGGTACTGAACTCAGACATGGTAAATATCTTCCAAGTGAGCCCTCCAGGGACGGCTGGGGGAATTAAGAGAAGTTGCTCATTTTGCAGTATAGATATTTTTGGGGGGCAAGTGGTTCCCACATAGGCAAATCCATTCGTGTTATTTCTTTGATGAGCACATATCTGTGATCTGAGCTGACTGTAGTCCCCCACCAAAAAACAAACAAAACAAACAAACAAACAAAAACAACTAAAATCAAACCAAATCAAACCACATCAAAACCCTAAGAGCAATACTAAAGCTTCACTCAGACCTCAGTTATCTGAGGATAGATAGAGATGTTAATGCTGCTAACTTCTTCACCTACTATGAATCAGGCCAGGAGCTTTATCTCTTTTAATCCTCACAATACCACCAAGAGGAAAATCCAATTATTATCTGTATCCTTATTCTACTGATACAGACACTTTCGGGATTTGCTCCAAGTCATAAAACCAGGAGGGACCACGCCATGTTTGAACTCAAGTTGACCTCAAGTCTCAGAGGTTGAGTTTTTAGCTGCTCACCTATCCTTTACCTCAAATGCATGTTTTCTTACTAGGAACCCAGACTACTTTCATATTCAGGAGACACTAATATGAGTAATCATTATTTTCTCTCCTATTTCTACTGTGAAATTTAGGGTTAAAAATAATTGATCTTAAAACAAAAATCTTAAGGGAATTTGGCCCACCAGGGAATATTTGGTTGGAGGAAGCTCAGATTTATTTTTCAGGACTGGTATGTTGAATCATTCTCTGATAGAGAAATATATCTGGATGTTAGTAGAATTTCAGGGTACTTTGAATTACAATAAATTAAATAAATGTCAGAATGAGAAAAGGTGATACATACAAAATGCCATTGTGACTTGTCAGTAACCTGCTTCCTGAGTGTGAAATACACTTGAATTAATTCTTCCAGGCTACCACCCAAGCACATTCATTCATTCATTCATTTTTTCCTTTATATTTATTCCTTATCTTGTTCCAAAAAGGATTTAAGATGGCAGGCTTGTAAATTTATTTCAATAATTTTTGTTGTTACTATTGTTGTTTTGGCAGTTTTCTTTCCTATTTCTCTCTTTGTGATAACTTTGTTCATTTGTTTTTATTAGTCCTTTTTTCCTTTTTTTGTGAACTGTGAAAAGATGACTACTACATTCGAGTGACTATTAAGACTGCACATTTGCTGGGGACAAGTTTGGGGAGACAAGTTAGTTATGCTGACCTTAGCTTAAGTCTCAAGAGGCAAATCTTGGCTAAAACAAGACTAGCTAAGTAAAATGTTAAAGCTTGATGTCATTTTTTTTTTTTCAAGTTAAGGCCTAAGAAGGGCTCTATGCCTCCTCTGTATCCACCCAGAAGCAGAGGCCTAGGCAGAGGATTCCATCCTCTAGGACAGGCAGAAGGGGCTAGGAGAATGTTGCAGGAGGAGTCTGAGAAGGAGTCAAGTTCCTTGGACAGGTGGGATTCAGCTTGTCCTTTTGGAGTCATTTGGGAGGTGGAAATGGAGGTAATGGGTGAAGCAAAAAATTACTCTAGGTCTGCCTAATGACTCTTGGCTTCCCACCAGAAAGTGCTCTTAGCTCAAAAATGTCTTTGAAAACATGCCATTAGGCACAAAGCTTCATATTCCATTAATTACTATTTTTTTTTTTTATTAATAAGCATCTTCTGTGGTTAGGAAAACTGCCTCTGGAGTCAAACTCTTGGCTTCGTCGCCTGTTTGCTGTGTTTTGCTGTGTGGTCTTGGGAAATGTGCTTCATCCTACTCGAGTCTCAGTTTCTTTGTCAGTAAAGAGAAAGGATAATAATATATCCGTAGGGGTGGGGTTGTGAGGATAGAATGGCTAAATGCACAGAAAGCAGTTAGAAAAATGTCTGTCACAAAGAAAGTCCTCAAAGAACCCCAGTTATTTACACATCTGCATGAGTTAGTCTCAGAAGATTTCTATGTCTGACATGAAGGAAAAAGAGAGTGTCCTTTCATGGGGATAGAAGTGTTTGAGACATGCTGGGAAGAAGTTGGTTAAAGTGACTTTGGAGAGCCAAGAACAATGTAAAGATTCTATGGATCATAAAGAAATAGTGGGAGGAGATTCCAAAAATAACACTTTACTTACTTTAAAAATTTACCTAGCAAAATAGGCAAATTCGTAGAGACAAAAAAATAGAACAGAGTTTTCCAGGGGCTGAGAGGAGGAGGAGAATGGCAGTTATTGTTTGATGGGTATAGAGTTTATTTTGGGATGATGAAAAAGTTCTGGAAGTAGAGAATGGAAATGGTAGCACAACATTGCAAATATACTTAATTCCACTGAATTGTACCTTTAAGATGGTTAAAATGGTAGCTTTTATGTTATGTACATTTTATCACAACACAACAATGTCTACCTAGTATTGGTCTCCCTGCCCTGTTTTCCAGGGAGTAGATATGTTACCCTATCCAATCAGAGAAGTGAGACATAAGAGAAGGGCCTTCTGTTCTTCATCTAACTGCATCATTCCGAAGATTACTAAGAGTGCTAGGATGGAGTAAATGGTGGCTGGCAGGCTACAGATGAAGTGATCACTGGGAGAAGCGATCACACCACAAATCAAAGGACGGGCCTGCCTCCTCTCTGCCCAAGACCTGCTGCTCTGAGGCACAGCTCATCTCTGGTTCAGCACCTTTACTGCTCCTGTCTGATGATGGAATTTCCTGGTTGAAGGAGGCATTTTGGCACAAGACCATCTCATAGGCCACATGAGATAATATTTAGAATGGTCAGAATTCTAACCATTACATTTCTAACATTCGTGTCTCTTTTTTGTAGCCTCATTTTGACATTTTCCAGCGCAGGGGTTCTCAAAGTGTGGTTCATGGACCAGCAGGATCAGCAACACCTGGGAACTTCAAGACTCTGCTCCAACCAATTAAAGGAGAAACTCTGGGGGGTGGAGCCCGTCACTCTGAACAAGCCCTCCACGTGACTCTCAGGAGTGCTAAAGTTTGAGAAATCTTGTCCATTCACAGATTGCCAATTACCCAATATCTCTGCCAAGAAAATGAGATTCAGTTGTATTCTGTTCCATGGAATTAGCAGCAATGCTTATTTCCATAGGCCCATTATTTCACTGTCTGAGATGAAGAGTGTTGGGGAACTATCAAGAAAGTACCGGCAGGAGAATCTCCATAAAGGTATCTTCATTAATGAATATCTTATACTGATGTTATGAATGAGGATATCTGTATGTTACTTAATTGCAAAATAGAAAAGTTGGTTTCTCAGCTGAGTTGGGGTGGAACATGGTACTTAGAAGAACTGCAGTGTATCTGGAAGACAGGAGTGTAAGAGAAGACAAAGAATGTATTTCTTTCTAAACCTAGGAGGCCACAAATGCAACCAAAATGACAAGAGGGAGGGAACAATACCCAAACAGAATAGAAAAATAATTATCATTGTATATATAGATTGTCCTTCATAAATATTTGTTGAACAAGTGATGTATAAAAACATAGGCTGAGAATCTCTAGTCTTAATGGTTGTTCAACAGTCATTTTTTGTTTGTTTTGATGCATGTTATATATGTTAACATTTTCAATCAGGCCCTGCTTCATGTGTGAAAAGATGATATCCCAAAATGTTTTTTAAAATATTTGCTGTTACCCTGTGGCCCTCTGTCCATATAGTCAGCCAAGATTTCATTCACTGACTCAAGTTCTATGTGAAACACAATTACTTAAAGGGAGAAAACTCCTGTTCCTGGACTTAACTTTTCCAATTCCAGTTCCCATGGAAGGCAGAAAGGCCCAGGTAAAGATAACGGAAGAATACACAAGTCAGAGCAGAGTTTCCATTCCCAGGACTGTGCACAGATGCCCTCGGTTAAACAAGAGGAGTCAGGAAGGAAGACAGAAGCGATCTTGAAAAGGAACACTGAATCTTGCCTGACTTCTCCAAACTAAGGAAAACCCTGAGGGGAGTGACAACATGCCCCAGATAAACTCCCAGGATCCTGGAATAGAAGAGAGCTGGATGCCCCACCCTACCTTCTGCCCCCACTTCTGAGTGGAATGGGAGGATAGCAAGATCCCAGGGCAGAGCTGGTTGGTGTGTGTCAGGAAAGACAACCTCAAAGATGATGGTGACTCAGAGCAGACTTGACGGAGATGGAGGTGAGAGAAAAGTGAGGGACAGTAGATGAGGCAATATACACTTTGGAGGTAGGCTTGTTGATAAAATATGGTAAGGAATGAGGAAATCTTATATTTAATGAGAAAAATCTTAAGTATCTGACTTTCTAGTACTTGATACTTGCCCAAGGACCACCCAAGGACAGTTGTTTAGCTGTCTCATGGAATCAATAGGTTTTGTGGGCTACCTCGGAAACTGAATCAACCTATTACCTTGTTTTACAGGAAAACAGAATGTGAATTCTAAGTAGCTAACTCAGAAACCAAACTTTTGTGTTAGGACTTCTTATTAGGGTAAGACCACTCCTTGGATGGATTAGAGATCAAGAATTTGAGCTTTGAAACAAGGCAGACCTATGTGGCTGTTAGGATGCTCTCAACAGCACATGACATCAACCCCAACCTCAAGCAGCTTAAATAATAGGGAGATTTACTATTTTCCTTAAGAAGAAAACTAAAGGTATGTTGACCCCATGAAGGGCTTTTTAAGAATCAGCAGGTCGATAACATCAAGGACTCAGGTTCTTCCATCTCTATACTATCACCTTTAGTGTTACATTAGCTTTATGCTTATGGCAAGATGGTTGTGTTAGTTTTAAGCATCACACTCAAATACAGCAAAACCCAGATGCACAGGACTCCCATTTTATGGAGAGGAAAGCTTTTGTGCACAGCCCCAGCAGTCTTTGTTTTATATTCCATTAGCCAGAATTGCATCATGCATCCATACATAAACTCTTTGGTTAGGGAATCAGAGGCTAATTAGCGGTTTAAATCAATCAGGATTTCACTTATTGTGATCCTGGGCCTGGGATTGATCTTCCCGGAATCACTTGTCTTTGCAGAGGAAAGTGAATAATTGAAAAAAACAAAAAAGGGTTTTGTTGGCAAGGAAGAAGAGAAGAGTTAGGGTTGGATTTAAGTTTGAACTTGTCTCTGACACTTAATAATCATATGACCCTGAGCAAGTCCATTGACTTTCTTCATGCCTCAAGTTTCTTAACTTTATAGTGGAAATAATATAAATAGCTAATTCATACAATTTTTTGAGAATTATGTACAATCAAAAATGGAAGAATCATAATATGTTGCCTTGGCTATAGTTAGTTGTCAAACAATCTTAATTGTTATTAATATCATTGTTAGGAAAGAATAATATTTAAATTTGTATCTTTTTCTTTTTAAAATGACTTCATTTATTTATTTGGGAGAGGGTACGAGCACAAGTGGGGGTACAGGGGCAGAGGGAGAAGGAGAAGCTGACTCTTCACTGAGCAGGGAGCCCATGTGGGGCTGGATCCCAGGACTCTCACAATATAACCTGAGCTGAAGGCAGACATTTAACCAACTGAGCCACCCAGGTGCTCCTAAATTTATATCTCTTTCAAATTTATAAATATTCATTGTATTTTTCTAAATTTATATCTCTTTCAAATTTATAAATATTCATTTGTATTTTTCTAATGTATCCATTATATAATACATGGAGCTTTTTCTTGTTAGTCATCTCTTAAAAGATCTGGTCAGATTTTTTTTTCCCTTTTCACCAGTGAGGCTGTTTTTGAAAGTTTGTAGAAAGTAACATACCACAGATGGATGGAAAATATGAAAATCAACTGAAATGTACTGCCACTTTTTCTAAGCCTGGTTTTCACACTCCATCCACAGGGTGAGAACAGCCTACAAACACAGCACTCCAAACAACCACCCCTCCCTACAACTCACACCATAAAAATGGAGTTCATAAAAATCAGAATTCGCTTTTTAGTGATTCACTGAACTCCAGCAGTGTCTTAGCACATACCCTTTAAACTGACTTCCTCCCGGACTCCTCCAAATATAAGCGACTTAAAATATACAAGAGCCCATATCTATAACTGATCCCTCATTAGCCAATGATAAGCAGCTCCCTTCTGTCACTCCACTGGTGACATGAGTAGGTCTTTACAAGGGACTTTGCAACCATGGATAAAACCACAGAATTCCAGGACAGAAATGGGCTGGAGACTTCATCTTCCATGTTAAGAAACCAATGACTAGGGAAAAGGAAATCAAAGACTCTTGTCTGGAGGCTTATTCTTAGTAGAAGCAAAGCCTGGATAGGAGTTTTCAACATTCCACACAAATCCTGATCCAGGTCCCCTGCATGTCGTACTAACATAAACATGTTCATTTTTACTCCGGGGAGGACAAAATTGTTGTTGTTTAGCAAAATACTCTCCTCCATTCTCAGTTCTTTGGCATGTGATTTTAACTCTTTACTCTTTTTAACTCTTTTAACTCTTACCTGCCTCATGAGATGTTTGACCATTCCACTTAAATATCCAACTCCCCTGGACATACTGTTTGAGGGATACATATATTACCTGACTAGAATCAATGAAACAAAAAGGTTATGTTTGTTGGAGCCTCTGGGTAAGAAACCCTTTCTCATTCCTACTGGATTTGAGGGTGTGAGGTTATGAAGCTTGAAAATATATCGTCATCTTGCTACCACTCAAAGGATCCAAAGGAGGCCATTACAGAACGAATGAAACACGGAGGTCGGTCCCTTGACATTATTTTTGCCCAGAGTCACCTATGCTTATAGTCAGCACTAGCCATCCCCGTTCTTGGCAGCAAGAGTTTCTTGGAGGCGGTTTGTTTGGGCTTCTTGTCACTTGTAATTAAAATAGTCATGAGACGTGTTCATTAGTCCTTCTCTTGCGCTGGAGCACACGGGTCAGTGCCGTCATCATGTGCAGGTTTTAGTGACTGACCCCAAAGGGATTGCTCTCCACTGTCACGTTAAACCCACTGTTTCATAGCCCATGGTCTATAGTTCGGCCATAATTGTCATAGTACTCTTAACCATGCTGAACAACTGAGTTTAAAATAAATAGTAACCGGGGCCTCAGTGGCTCAGTCAGTTAAGCGTCTGCCTTCAGCTGGGGTTGTGATCCCAGTGTCGTGGGACCAAGCCCCACATCAGGTTCCCTGCTCAGCAGACAGCCTGCTTCTCCCTCTCCCTCTGTTGCTCCCCTGCTTGTGCACGTGTGCTCTCGCTGTCTTTCAGATAAATAAATAAAATCTTAAAAAAAATAAATAGTAACTAATCTTTCTGATTTTGCAGGGCTACTTATATTTTGCTTATTTGAAGGGCTTAGCTGTGCATTATTTTCTCCCTCTTTATCTATATATTCCACTTATGGAATATGTTGGCTAATATATGGAATATTGGCTATTTTTTTTTTCTAGGTAACTTCCTAAGGATAACTTTTCATCTGATCTTTCTATAAATATTATTTTTCTTTAACCCACATATCTCTTTCGCTCTTTGTCTCCAGGCTAATGGAAGCCTTCCATTCTATAAAAAGTATGAAACAAACAAGTAAATGTCCTTACTAATACATTGTTCTATTTTGGCTTTTTCCTACACTAGCAAATTCTAAAAAGATAATCTAATTTCTTCTTAAGCGGTTCTACATTAATTCTTCATATTACCATAATCTGGCCAGCTTTTCTACTGAAACTCCACTCAATGGTTCTCCCTGTGGGATTCGATTTACCATTTTCAGTAACCCAGCTCACCACTGGCTTTTGGTGCTTCCTATCTTCAGATATGCCTCCTGCTTCTGTATCTTCCTATGTCTCCTCTCTGGTAGCTACATCCCCAACTTTCAATGCTTGTCTTTCTTGTATCTGTCCTTGTCTACCCTTCCACTCCACACCTCTATCCGACATTTCATCTTGCCCCCTGACTTTGGTTAAGAGGGTTACATGGTGACCCATATTGAGATGGAACTCCAAGAGTGTTTGAAAGCTTAATGGTTAGAAGAGAGAAAAATGCACATTTGAAAAGTCAAAAAAATAACTTGCTTTTTTTCTACTGAGGCTTTATTTTACCCTCAGAAAAAGACTGCTCTTTTGTTCTAGGAAAAATATTTTGAATAGATCCATTAACTACACAAAAGTAAGGTGATGGCCCTACTCTGGCATATAGAAGACTGAGATAGCATGCCTGCAAGAGGCGAACCATCTCTGAACAGTAAGGTACATAGTTGTCCACGTTGGGAGAAGAGCACGCTGCAAATTCAGTGTCTCAATATAAATTTATACTGCATAGTCTTTGAACTTTGTTGATCCTTGAGATGAATGCACAACTTGACATTAATTTTGATGGCCTCCTTCCTTTTTCTTGGCCTTGCAGCTTGAGGTCCTGAACTCAGGGTAGGAAAATATCTTGAAAGGCCCTCCCATAGGTGATGATCAGCTGGCCTCTGGAAGATGGTCTTAGACTTTAGAGGATGCAGATAAATGCCTGGGAGGGGACCTCTATGGAAGGGGTTACATTGTGGGTTCTGAGAGCATGCATCAGGTAGGTCTTACAGCACTTAGAGCTGAGTCTAGCATCAGTTTGGGGAACTGGACGAAGGCACTGAGCTCATGCTTGGGAGTAGTTCCTTTGGCTTTCTGGATTTGAGGAAACTAGGTGACCTACAGAGGAATAATTCAACAGTCTGAAGCCAGAGAGCTGGCTGGAGAAGAAAGTGACAGCAAGGAAGGATGGATAAAATAAGTAAACACTCACTGTACATTCTCAAAAACTTTAGGTTGGGTAACATGTTGAAACAGCAAAGGAATTCCAATTATTGAAATAAAAATAAAGCATAAAAAAGTCTGAGACCCCTGTGTTACAATCCCCAAATTCACATCTCAGACACTATATTTCTGAACTCCAGTGCTCATATATCTAGCATGTTTCAGACATTTAAAAAAAAAAATTAAGTCCTTTTGTTAGAAGCCATCCATTTAAGGGGTGCCTGAGGGGCTCATTCCTTAAGTGTATGCCTTCAGCTCAGGTCATGATCCCAGGGTCCTGGGATCAAGTTCTGCATCAGGCCCCCTGCTTGTGCTCCCTCTCTCTCTGTCAAATAAATAGATAGTTTTAAAAATCTGTAAAAAAGAAAAGAAGAAGAAGAAGCCATTCATTTAAGAACGAGCATGGGGAGCTTTGCCAGGGAGTAAACTCATTAACCTTAAGGAATACCTGTCAGTCCAATCCTATCTAGTTTGGAATCTTAACTCTGTACAGTTCTTACTCCCTGTTACTCCCACTCATAA
The DNA here is from genome assembly GCF_922984935.1 of Meles meles. Taxonomy (NCBI): domain Eukaryota; kingdom Metazoa; phylum Chordata; class Mammalia; order Carnivora; family Mustelidae; genus Meles; species Meles meles. The sequence goes on from NC_060074.1 coordinate 78,124,808, forward strand.
TGACTTGAGTGAAGCTCTTTAGTGTTTCCTCCTGTGATCTGCCAGTGTGCTTTGGTTTTTCTCTCTAACTCAGAACCTCCTGGTTTCTTATTTGTAACAAGAACATTTGTTTTCATGCCTAGGTTTGTCTTCATAGCTCTAGAGCTAGTTCTAGACACCAGCTGCGGGCAAAACTGTACTGATTCTGCTGACCAGTGTGTATCACTGGTATGCACTTCAGGTGCTCAGTAACGATTTGTTTCATGTAAATTCCTGTGCCTGATGATTTCAAGGGGCTTAGACTCTAAGGTGTTCCAAACTTCACTCAAGTACCACCAGAATAACTTCTGAAAGTCCTGATTGACATAACCACATTCTTGCTGAAATTAAACTGTCATAAAATGAAGGACCCTTAGACTTATTAAAACACAGAAGTCAACTGAGAATGTTTTTATCAAGACGTGTATCCTATTAAGATTCCTTTCCACCAGTTTGGACTTTGCTTTCATTTCCAGGTAACTATAGCCCACCTGCCTTCATTTATTTTTTCAGGATCAAAACTACTTTCAGGAAATTATTTGATTAACTTGGGAGTATAAATTATATATTTTAATATGATATGCATCCTAGAGGTATCTGCATTTTTATTAATAAGATAAAAATAGTGGTTATTATTCAACTTTTACTCTGTCATTTAATCCTCAGATCAGCCTTATGAGGCAGGCATTGTCATTATTCTTATTTTACAGATAATAAAGCTAGGAAATAGAGAAGTTAAGTAATTTGCTTAAAGAAAGGAAGCATTGAGCGGAGGATCCAGGCTTTGAACAACACATTCTTTCTGAATCAAGTCTGTGCTCTAACTATGGTAATCCCAAGACTTGGATTGGTTCACAGTAACAAGATGAAGATATAGATTGTGTCTTAGGTAGTATTAGTAAGCATAAATATCCATCTCTGAAAGTATACTTCCCAGTCAGCTGCCTCCCTTCATGTATAGCAACTCATGAGGTGGAGGATGCTACTTTGCCTGGCAATTTCCCAATTTAAATAAGGACAATTGGACAGGTTTTTTGTTTTGTTTCATTTTTGTTTTTTGTTTTCCCTTAAGGCCACATGTTTCTGACTTACAACTGTGCAGCTTTGAAAAACAATAGCCTCTAGGGGCACTTTCAAAAGCAGGACTCATAAAATATTGGCATTTATATTTGAAAATGTGTTGTTGAAAAACCAAAAAGAGTTGTATTCATTAGGAAATTTTGCTATAATCCTTCAAAGAAGGTCAGAATTCAAATTCTGTCAGAAACTCTGTTTTTATTTTTCTCCTTAAATCATCCACATCAAGAGAGATTTTTTAAAAATTTGTTTTCTTAACTGAAACCCTGCAGTCACTAAAGCTTAGCAGGAAAAGGTGTGTGTGTGTGCGTGTGTGTGTGTGTGTGTGTGTGTGTTAAACCAATTAATACTTTTTTATCCTGCTTTATTATGTGTTGACCTTTTTTTGAAGTCCAGCCCAAATTTAAAAAAAAAAAAAAAAAAAGCCTCGCTGGAATACTCACTGAAACATTTTTTTCTAGAAAGAGAATTTTCCATTAAAAAAATCTCAAAAATCAGCAGGTTTTTAATATAAAGTTTATAAGCAACTAAAAGCTTCTCCATCTCTCTTCCTATATCATCTGTTTTACTAATATTCCCAAGGCAAACTCTAATAATTGTATATGCATCTCAACAAAAACATTCTCAGTTGACTGCTGTGTCTTACTAAGTCCACTGGAAATCATATCACATCAAGGATTATTGCTCAAAAATTTCTAGCTGGTATTTTGAAGATAAATCACAGCCTTAGGAAGATACATGAGATAATCTTAGGTCTAACAGTGGCATGATGGTAAATGTTTAACCACAGGCTTTCCAGAAAAAAACAAATCCCGATTTGTTGCATTTCCCAGTTTCCATGGTGTAAATAAATACTCCCACTGCAGCCAATTTCAAGCTACCAGTGTGGCATCACGGAAGGCAGAGTTGGAAGTGATGCAAACACAATCCACACACCACTGGGTCTGACAACCCTGACAGCACGTGAGCTTCCATCAAAACTTCCAGGAAGTCCCCAAAGTCACCAAAGTCAGATGTTACCAAAGGGATGCAGATGAGATGCTCGGTAAGGTAAGCTATGTAACCTTTTTGTCAATGTATTTCCTCATATGTATGAGGTATGTAAAGTGATAATAATAAAGTTCCTAGCTCATGGGGTTACTATGACGGTTACATGAAAAAAGTGCATTAAAATGCTTAAAAGAGTACTTGGCACATAGCAGGCTATAATAAGAGTCTTTTAGTAATAAATGTTAAGTATTGTTTTTCTAGGATCTACAATTCCAACTGTCAGAATGTTTTACACATTGTCATCTTTCGGAAGTCATTAAAAACCATCCTGAGAGGATACCAGTTATAGAGAGAAGAGCACTAAGAGAGAGAAGAATAGCCATGCCTTAGTTTCTGTCCCTAGTTTTGCCAAAGCCTACATCTGTGACCATTGTCAAACCTGTTTACTTCTAAGACCTTTGGTTCTCTCAATAGTAAAGTGAAGAAAGTAATAGTCACTCTGCCAACTGCATAGGATTGTGGGGAGACTAATATGAGCCCTTGGATGCTCCAAATGTGGGGTGGTATCATTAATCCAATTTAAAAATCAAGATGCCATGGAGGTCTGGAAGCGTTAAAATAAAATAGTGAAAAGGTGTGTGTCATTTGAGTAAAAATTGGGAATGACATAGTGTTAAGAGCTGGGATTTTTTTTTTCTTAAAGAGTATACACACACACACACACACACACACACACACACACACACACACTCCAGTTCTACCATGAAGCAGTTAAGCATTTTTTTTCTGCAAAAGGCAATTTTCTAAAAAAGCAATTTTCAAATGAAAAGGAACTATACTTAGAAATGTAACATATGTGTAAACGAGTTAGACATCATGGAGACCTAAGTTAAAAAAATATCCATAGAATCGTAATTTTCTGGGAAACCTAATAAATATAGCATGTAATAACCTACCAATTGAAAGACAAGATATACTTAGGGGAACCAGATAGGTAGCATTATGCCATCATAGGATGAATAATGTAATTATCTCCAAATAATTCTTTAAGATAATATTGCTTCCATTTTATAAATAAATACAAAAAAATAAAATGTCAGGGACAGATTAAAGAAATCTTAAACATATTACATTCACTCAATTTGTAAACAATGAAGAGCATACATGAAAATGAAGAAGCAAAGAAATTACAGGAACATCAGATTTTTTTCTATTTACACTTTGAGTCTCTGTTCGCTTAGAAGAATAATATACATTATATACATTCAGTGAAAATTAACCAGGAAAACGATTATGCATAAAGCTTATAATCTAAAAGGGTTGCTATGATTCCCCCTACCACTAATTTATGACTCTAAATCATGTTTTAACAGAAGAATTCTGTTCTGGGGACAAAGAAAAAAAAATCACCTCTGCAACATAGCCTGTACCATGCCCTTTCCTGTCTGTTATTAGTGAAAATCCTCATGGTCTCATATTAAAAAGGTCAGTACCTGATATAGGAAGATCTCCAAGTGTCCTTAGGGGAAAGAAAGCAACATGAATAACTATGTACATAGTGTGCCACCTTCCATAAAAGGAGAACAGAAAAATATGAAATAAAAATTTGTAATACACCATTGGAAGTATACATAAGACATTTATGAGTAGATTGGGATGGGATAGGGTAGAGGCAAGACTTCCATGAGGTACCTTTTTACATTATCTTGTTTTTTAATTCATGTGAATTTTTACCTGTGAAACAACAGTGTGGGGTGTGTGTGTGTGTGTGTGTGTGTGTTTAAGCCCAGGACACATGGATATGTAAGAACATCAATCTCGTATCTGGTTTAACAGTTCTCTCCTCCACCAAGTTCAGGCCTGACTCATGCGTGGATACTTACAGAAATGAAGGGGCATGATGGATGTCCCTTTCCCATCATCTGTCCCACTCACTCTGCTCTTTCTTATCGTTCAATGATGTGGTGGGTGTAACAGGAAATTATAGGAGTCAAAGGTTGTTACAAGATGGATGTGTTTGTTGTCATGTATGGGACAGATGCCCAAATCCTGGTTATTTTTCTCTTCTGGGGAGATTTTGTGTATCTTTCAGAGAACTTGCTACACCCTCTGGGGTGTTATGTGTTCTCTGATATTTGGGCTGCATCTTTATGATTTCTTCCTGGTTCATTCAACAATCACCTCATGTAGCCAGCCTCTTGTTCATCTTCTGAAGTTAGTTTTCTTTCAATACTGGTCAATCCCTTCTAAAGACTTTACTCCACTTGCCTCATAACTTTGAAAAACTTAATGCATTTTCTGTGCTAAACTCTGGAGGGACATGTCTCTTCCTCCACAGTGTCCCTTTTACCTGTGAATTCAAGGTAGTCTGAATCAGCCTGCCACCTTTATCTCTGTTGAGATGAGAATCAGGAACAAGTCTTGGTACCCTCCAAACTCCAAGAGATAGTGGTCAAATCTCTTACAAACTATCATATCATACTCCAGAGTCTTCTATTAGCGTTAGGACCCTCAGGATGCCCTCTTAAGGTTTTGAGGTAAGCGTCCTCTTAGGGAAAAAAGGAAATGACAGAACAGTTCTCTTTTAAGGCCAAGGTTTCTTAATCGCCATAGGAGTGACACATAGGGGTGGTAACTCTTTGTTGTGGGGGAATTTCCTGTGCATTGTAGGATTTGTAACAGCATCTCCAGCCTCTACCCATCACATAACAGTAACACACTCCCATCAACCAGACCAAAAATGTCTCCAAATATTGCCAAATGGCCCCTGGAAGGCAAAGCGGCTGGTCAAAGTCACAACACCAGGCTAAGAATGCTCTTTGAATAAATCCCCATTTCTTAATCTCCTATCACTCTGCTAAGTATGAAGTTAGGTGATTAAGGTCTGGCTGATGACTGAATATGCTTTGGGGACTATCCCTTAGCAAACTCTGCACAGGAGTCTGATAGGTACATCTTATGAGAATGTGTGGACATGTGACACCCATTTTCTCAGCAGGAACTCTGGAATCTTGAGATAATAGGAAAATCCTTATATTGGTGACAATAGAAATAAGCCTATGTATGTCTCTGAGTTTATAAATCTTCGCCTAAAGGCAATGAGGATGGGGAAGAGGACACTTCAGTTTGTTCATTTTGTGACTTAATTGTTTGACTATTTTTTTTATATTCACTATTTGGATTAAAATGTGTATTTTTAAAGAATGGATCGTAGTCCAGTTAAATAGCTACATGAAGAAAAACCTTTTAAAATTTAATAAGATTTTAATTTCAGTTTCATGACTAAGATATGCTAAATTCATGTTTGAGATAAATGAAGACCAAGAGGAAAAAGGGAAGAGAGGCAAAGAAGATAGAAGGGAAGACAGGCTAAAACATACCTTGTTTCATCAATGTAAACAGCTTCCAACACAGATGCTGCATATTCAATATTCTTCTTTAAGTCTACGATGTTAACATCACCTTTTTCCAGCTGCTTGACTAAGCATCTTAGTCTGTTTCATAAAAGTAGTCAAAAAAAAGAGAAATAAGAAGAGATTTATTATAATTATGTAGAAAATAGTCCAGTATTAAATACACAAATCAAGTTTAACTAGTAATGTTATCTTTCTAGACCATCAAATAGAAATATTTTCAGGAATTTTTTTTGATATAATTAAGTTCAGTTTTTGTCACCTAAACAACTCTTGAAAATTATATTCACCTCCCAGTAATATTAGGGTGGTAGACTATTATTTTAGATACCATATTTCAAGGACAGTCTTTCTGGAAATTCAAAACAAAAGAAATATTTCCGTAAAAGTACATTCCTAACACTAGAATTTATTCTATGCCTGTTCTCCTTCTTCAGATTTGGTACTCAAAATTGTTCAAAGGGTATTATTTATATCACTACAGTAGCAACTATTCACTGTATATAGCAATAAAAACAAAAAGATCTGAAAAAATACAATTACGATGAGAAAAAATATATGTATGTATGCTTAGTGTTTTTACTGAAAGGATTTTTCACCCAAGGCAAATCTATGCAATATTTTCTCTTGCTTTTGCATATACAATGTGTCCCAACTTCCTGAGGAATTTTAAAGCATAGGGATCAACGAAGCCATGACTGGATTTCTGACTCACAGAAACTGTGAGATAATTAATGTTACTGTTTGAAGACATTAAATTTGAGGATTAATTTTTTATGTAGTAACAGATAGCTCTTGTAGTGGGATAATATGAATATAAATACTTCTATAAGTTCCTAACATTTTCGGAAACTTCCGTGCATTAATTATAAACCAAGTGTTTCTGAAGATATTATACTATACTATACTATAGTAGGCAGAAAAGGAATACATATTCTTTACTCTGTACAAAATATAGATAAACAATGTGAGGGCCATTTATCCATTTTCCTAAGTCAGCAGATAGAATTTAATTCCACTCCTGAGCAAAGGTATTTTAGAGAGAATGGAGAACATCTACTTTCAGGCACCATCTTAGAGATAGTGCAGCAGATTTTCTGAAAATTTATTTTGGATGATTCTTAATACCAAGGCTAAGAGTATAAAGATAAGTTAAAAATTTCAGCAAGAGTTTTGACAAGTACTTTATTTCTCCATGGGAAAAAAGCCATAACCTAGACTAAAACTTCTTATTCAGGAATCTACAAACAATTATTTTTTGCACCATACATTTTGAATGATAAAATATTAACAGATAACAATCTTGCAAAATAAAATCTATGTGTTATAAAAAAAGTCTTATTCACATAGTCAGCAAAATAAAACAAAACGAAGATAACTAAAACAGGTTGCTGAGATAGGAACAACTAACTCTGTCTGAATAGGATGATAACAGAGTAACACATAGAGTGTTCTGAGATTCTTATAATGCTTATGACCCAAGCAGATTATACTTAGTGAAATTGCCTTTTGTGTGTCAGAGCAAAAGAGTCACACAGCTCTGCAATGACTTAAACATATACCATTCATGTATCCTTCTTGTGAAAATTACTTGGTACAGTGTGGTTGTATTTGGTGGTTGTATAATGTACTTTTAAAAGCACTAAATACTTCAGATGGTTGGCTTCTCTTCTTCTGAATAAATAAACTCTTTTTATTTGAGTTAGTAATTTCTTCCACTAAAAACCCTACATTTTCCAGGCTCTTTTGAATCTAGGTAGAGTCATTCAACTGCTTTCTGGTCAAGGAGAGTAATAGGAGGTTGTTGAGTAAGACTTTCAGAACAATGATTTTGAAGAGGGTAACTCAGCTGGAAGGGATTCTCTCTTATCCTTGCTAGTTCCTTGCTGCCCAAATGTAGTGGAATTGTCCAGAAGCCTTTTAAGATCATGAGTCATTCTGCCAATAGGAAGTTAACCATTAAGAATGGCAGAGAAGGAAGATTCCAGTGACCTGAGTCCCATAATGTCAATCTACCTAAATGAAGTCACCCACCTCTGAAGTTTTTCATATGAGAAAACAAAACAAACAAACAAAAAAGTTGTATTTAAGTTACTATTCTTTTGAGACTATTATGTCAGTCCTAACTGATAAGTCAAATAGGAAATGACTCAAAATAAAGAACTCAAGAATGGCAAAATCATCATAGAAAATGAAAAGGGGGTGTCCCTGAGGATCTAACCACAGATGTACTTCCTAAATGATGGAGTATCATCCCATCAGCAGATCAGATCTGATGAAATCTGTGACAAGGAACATGCTGTTTCAAAGAGACATCTTTATGTGGTTTAAAAACAACAAAGGTTATGAATTTTTATATTTTACTAGGGGTATAAACCTATAATCTGGCACAAGAAATTGCTCTGAAAAAATACTCCAAAAAGGTTTTATCACCTCATCAGAAAATCGAGTCAGATAAGGTTATAACTATAAAATCATAACCACCCCTATATCCTATATACACACAAACATACTCCAAAACTCATTATGCCAACCCAAAAAGACTAGAAGGAAATATAGATTTGGGGGTTATGAGGACTTCTTTCTCTTTTACCTCTTTTGCCTGTATGCACCAAATTTCCTCTAGCAAGTACAAAATTCTATTTACAGAAAAGGAAAACTGTTGTGTTGTAAAGAGATTATTTATAATTAGAACAGCAGGTTAATGGGATAATTTATATAATCATGATTCCAATTGTGAACTTGCTTTTGTAGTCACTTTATGCATACAACAATCCCCAACAATCTTATTTAGACTATGATCTCACTCCATTTATAGATAATACAAGGTGAAATATCTTTATGAATCATTTTCAAATGATCATAATTTCTAAATTAGTGGGTTCTAAAGTATTAAGGCTTTACTTTATGTATGTATACAAATTTTTAATTAAAAAAAACTATATTTATCTAATTCCTAAGCCATCCTATGGGCCAATTCTCAGAACTAAAAAAGAAATCACAGTCATTTGCATAAAAAACAGGTTCTCCTAATCTAGTAAAACATCTTTTTAATAATGATTTATTTTGAGGGTGGGAGGGACAGGGGAAGAAGGAGAGAATCTTAAGCAGGCTCCATGCCCAGCATGGAAACTGATGTGGAGATCAATCTCATGACCATGAGATCATGACCTGAACTGAAATCAAGAGTTGGTCACTCAACTGACTCAGCCACTAAGGCGCCCTGTGATTTGGTTTCTTTCATCAGAGTAGGGAAGCATAGTGAAAAACAGTGTTCTTAACGCAAGGTCTAGGTATGTTCTTCTTGTCCCCGAAGCTTAGGTTAAGTAGATGTGTTAGCTGTTCTAATCTGTGCAGGTTCCACAGATTGCTGTGTTGGAGAGTCCACTGGGCACTCTGCTGGGTAGCAGAACAATTTAACAGCTGTTGTACCAAATAACATAGACCATCTATTTATAAGCAGATGATGGTGCCAAAAAAGTCTTAAAAATCCAAGTCAGTTAAATAAATATTTAGCATTTATTACTATCCATGGGGCTGTAAGAGATATATATATAGAGATATAGATATATATTTATGAATATGAAGACATGTAAGAATATATGTGAATGCAATATGTAAGGATACACACACATACACACACACATAAAATGCATGGGCACCTGTGTGTACACCACAGTACCTGTCTTCAAGGTATTTGCAATCTCTGGGGATGGCCTGACATACACACATAATATGGTCAAATGTTGAAATGCATATATTCCTCATTACTTTTTTCACACAACCCTAATTTCCAAGAAAACTCATTTAGTCATTGTTCCTCAAACATTCTCTCATCATCCTAGGTTGAAGTTCTTATCTCTCACTGAAATATCTATCTCCATGTCCCATCTTTAACTGTCTGAATCATGTTTAATAACTAGGCATATTTGGGCTGCTGCCTATATCATGAGCTCTTTCAAGATTACCATCCTTTGTGTTCTCTCCCAATGTAGAAAAAAAACCATACTTCATTTACTCCTCACTAACAAAACTGAAATTTCTCTGGCTTCCTTATAATTTCAATTTTGGGAATGTGATGTTTTCCCAATCAGTTTTTTATCCAATCAAAAAATTATGAGGTATGCAAAGAAGCAAGAAAATTGATCCATAATGAGGACAAAAATCATCCAGCCAAACTTGACCCAAATACGGCAAAGATGATAGAAAGCAAGGATGTTAAAATTCATTATTAAAACACAATAATATATATAACATTATGCCAATAAATTCAACAACTCATAGAATGAGAAATTTCCTTAAAAGACAAAAGCTACCCAATTTCAGAAAGAAAGGGGTAAACTAAATTTGAAGTTAAGAATGTTAAAATAAAGAAAGCTTCAGGCTCAGATGACCTCATTGGTGAATTATGTCAAAAATTTAAGAGAGTAATAGCACATATTCTCTGCAAACTTTTCCAGAAAAATCCTATGTCCTAATCCTAATCCAATGTCATTCTGAGAGGTCAAAATTACTCAAACCAGATGAAAACATTAGAAGAAGAAGAAGGAAGAAGAGGAGGAGGAAGAGAAGCAACATATCAATAAATATGTTTCATGAACTTAAATGTAAATAATCCTGAATATTTTAGGAAATCAAACCCACCAATATATAAAAGAATAGTGTATCATATAAGAGATTTATCACAGGAATGCAAGGATGTAATAAAATTTAAAAGTTAATCAATATAACATTATATTAAGATACTAAATAAGAAAAGCCATATGATCATCTCACTAAATACTCAAAAAGCATTTAATAAAACCCAACATCAATTGCTCATGAAACTCTTAGCACATTAGAAGCAGAGAGGAGCTTCCTCACTTGATGATGGTTATAAATAAATCTATAGTTAATATCATTAGTAAAGTTAAATAACAGAATGCTTTCCTCCAAACATCAGAAATAAGGAAGGGTCTACTCTTACCTCAGTTATTCATCACTGTACTGGATCTTACAGCCAATGCAATAAGGCAAGAATAAAACGCATCCAAATTGGAAAAGAAGCAATAAAACAATCTTTGTTCAGAGGCAATATGATTCTCTAAGTAGTAAATCTGATAGAATATATCAAAAAGCTACTAAAAGTATAAATGATTTTGACGAGTTTTCAATACAGACAAACAGATAAGGAAAAGTCAATATCCTTTCTATATGATAGTAATGGACAATTTGAAATTAAAATGACAAGCAGTATCATTTAAAATCATACCCAAAAGACATATGCCTAAAAAAATAATATGGAAACCCTATACATAAAAGCTACAGAACATTGCTGAAAGGAATCAAAGTAGACTTACATAAAGGTGATGTACTGTGTTCATGGATTGAAAGACTTGCTATTGTTAACATAATTTCCCCCAGGCTTTTGTTATTGTTGCATATATCGACATGCTGATTCAAAACAAATGTAACAAAAAGAACAAGTTGGAGACTTACACTATTTCAATACTTATAAGACTTTAAGACTTACTTTATTTTTTTTTAAATTTTATTTATTTATTTGAGAGACAGCACACAAGAAAGGGGGAGGGGCAGAGGAAGAGGGAAAAGCAGACTCCCCACTGAGCAGGGATATTAACAAGGGACCCAGGATCCCAGGATCTCAAGACTATGACCTGAGCTGAAGGCAGTTGCTTAACTGACTGAGCCACCCAGGTGCTCCTTCAAGACTTATTTTAGAGCTACAAGACAGCATAGTATTGGCACAAAAACAAACACATAGATCAGTGGAACACAGTAGAGAGCCCAACTATAGACCTACAACTCTATGGTCAAATAATCTTTGACAAAGCAGGAAAAATTATACAGTGGAAAAAAGTCTCTTCAATAAATGGTGCTGGGAAAATTGGACAGCTATGTATAGAAGGATGAAACTTGACCATTCTCTTACACTATACACAAAGATAAACTCAAAATGAATAAAAGACCTCAATGTGAGGCAGGAATCTATCAGAATCCTAAAGAGAACATAGGCAGTAACCTCTTCGACATTGGACAAAGCAACTTCTTTCAAGACATGTCTCCAAAAGCAAAGGAAACAAAAGCAAAAATGAACTTTTCGGACTTCATCAAGATCAAAAGCTTCTGCACAGCAAAGGAAACAGGTCAACAAAACAAAAATGCAACCCACAGAATGGGAGAAGATATGCACAAATGACCCTAGAGACAAAGGTCTGATATCCAAGGTCTTTATAGACCTTTATAAACTCAAACTGGACACACACAAAACAGATAATCATATCAAAAAATGGGCAGAAGACATGAATGGACACTTCTCCAATGAAAACACACAAATGGCTAACAGACACATGAAAGAATGTTCATCATCATTAGCCATCAGGGAGATTCAAATCAAAACCACATTGGGATACCACCTTACACCAGTTAGAGTGGCCAAAATCAACAAGACAGTAAACAACATGTGTTGGAGAGGATGTGGAGAAAGGGGAACCCTCTTACACTGTTGGTGGGAATGCAAGTTGGTGCAGCCACTTTGGAGAACAGTGTGGAGATTCCTCAAGAAATTAAAAATAGAGCTTCCCTATGACCCTGCAACTGCACTACTGGGTATTTATCCCAAAGATACAGATGTAGTGAAAAGAAGGGCGACCTGTACCCCAATGTTTATTGCAGCAATGGCCACGGTTGCCACACTGTGGAACCAAGATGCCCTTCAACAGACAAATGGATAAAGAAGATATGGTTCAAAAAAAAAAGAAGAAGATATGGTCCACATATAGAATGGAGTATTATGCCTTCATCAGAAAGGATGAATACCCAACTTTTATATCAACATGGATGGGACTGGAAGAGATTATGCTGAATGAAATAAATCAAAGCAGAGAGAGTCAATTATCATATAGTTTCAATTACTTGTGCAGCATACGGAATAACACAGAGGACATTGGGAGATGGAGAGGAGAAGTAAGTGGGGGTAAATCGGAGGGGGAGACAAACCATGAGAGACTGTGGACCCTGAGAAACAAACTGAGGGTTTTGGAGGGGAAAGGAGTGGGCTTGGGTAAGCCTGGTGGTGGGTATTAAGGAGGGCACATATTGCATGGAGCACTGGGTGTGGTGCTTAAACAATGAATCTTGGAACAATGAAAAAGAATTAAATTAAAAGAAAAAAAAGCTACAGTAATCAGTATGGTAAAAATACCACAATATGGTACATTACTAGCAGCAGCATAGATTGATAGATCAATGGAACAGAATGTAGTCTAGAAAGATATCTATTGATATATAGAATAGATTTTGGAAAATGGTGCAAAAATAATTTAGTGGAAAAAGGATAGTCTTCACAAAAAATGGTGCTGGATAAATAGAAATATCTATGTGTGAAAGGAACTGTGATCCATACATGTATCACAGATCTAAATGTATATCCTAGAACTATAAACCTAGAAGAAAACATAGGAGAAAATATTGTCATCTTGACTCAGCCAAAGATGTCTTATATACAGCACTTAAAGCACTACCTATGAAAAAATAATAAGTTGAACTTCATCAATATTAAGAGCTTCTGTTCTTCAGAGACATTTCAAAGAATGAAAAGAAAAGCCATAGACTGGAAGAAAATATTTGCAAATCATATATCTTTTTTTTAAGATTTTATTTATTTATTTGAGAGAGCACACAAGAGCACAAGCAGGGAGAGCAGCAGAAGGAAAGGGAGAGGCAGTTTCCCTGCCAAGTAAGGAGCCTAATGTGGGACTTGATCCCAGGATTCCAGGATCATGACCTGAGCCGAAGGCAGACACTCAACTGACTGAGCCACCCAGGCGCCCCTGAAAATCATATATCTGATAAAGGATTCCTATCCAAAACATAAAGATCTTGCAAAACTCAATCATAACAAGACAAGCAACCCAATACAAAATTTGCAAATGATTTGAACAAACTCTTCACTAAAAAAGATATATTTACAACAAATAATTTGAGCATCTTTGAGAAGACGCTCAAAATTACTAATCATTAGAAAAAATAAAATTAAAACATAATAATGAGATGCAACCAACCACCTATTAGAATAGTCAAAAGTAAAGTAACTGGTTATATGAAATATTGGCAAAGATGTTAAGCAACTAAAATTACCATATGCTATAGTTGGGAATGTAAATAGGTACAGTCATTTTGAAAGCAGTTTCTTAAAAAGTTAAACATACATGTACCATATGAATCAGCCATTCTATTCTTTGGTGAAGAGAACAAGAAATATATGTCCTTTCAAAGACTTGTACACAAGTGTTCAAAGAAGCTTTATTTGTAATAGCCCCAAACGGGAAACAATCCAAATATTCATCAACAGTGAAGAGACAAACTAGGACATATCCAACCAAAGAAGTTCTATGCAGCAAAAAAGGAATGAACTACTGACATGAGTAAATGCCAAATAATTATGCTGAGTGAAATAAGATATGTGCATACTGCGTAATTCCATTTATACAAAATTGTAGAAAATGCAAAGGATTCTTATAGTGACAGGAAGCAGATCAGTGGTTGCCTGGGAATGGAGGAGGTGGGGATTGGGAAGGAAAGGGAGGAAAGTATTACAAAGGAGCTCAAGAAAGCTTTTGAAATTAAGAGAAATGTTAATTTTCTTAATTGTGGTCGTGGTTCCATAAGTGTATGCATATGTCAATTTTTACCAAATTATAACTTAAAACTAAAATATGTAATCAGTAATTTGAGATAGAAAAGGGGCATATGCAAAATAGATGCTTCTTACATATCTTCATTTTTCATCAATTTAATTAAATACTAAAATTCTAACATACACATCGGAGACATGAAAAAAATATGAACCAGCATTACACTCCTAATCTTTTCCCAATGGAAATGACATCAGTCTTTGATAATTTTTCAATTAGCAATAATCGCGCCTCGGATAAACCTCATTGGCTATGATACTGCCACTGCGCAAAGCTAGTCTTTGATAATTTTTGAGACTTTTAATATCAGGTTGAATATTATGAACAGATTCTGATCTTCTTAGCTTTTTGGAGGGACTTCCTTACCTTCGAATGATCAGAACACTTAAACGAAGACAGAAATGAAAATAGAAACACTATTTTTGAAAATTACTGTCTCTGTGATTCAATAAACAGTTACAGACTAGAAACAATTTCTATCTTTAAACAATGAATATTTAGCTGTAGAAATGATTGAATATTTTTTTATTCAAATATAGAGCTGCAATGTTTGAAATGAAAAAATACTCAGCATAAACTGGTGTCATTTTCTTAATCAACTACTGCAAATACTGTTAAGTTACCTACTAAGATACTGCTGCATGACCCCATCTTGCAGAAGGACCACATGCATAACTAAGATACTGAAAAATCTTCTCTATCTATGCAAGTCATTATTAATTCTAGGATATAAACTATCCAGGACATTCTTAATTCTATAGAGCCTGCATAATAAATAAATTAATAAATACAATTCAAAAGAGAATTGATAATTGTTAAATCCCTATTAACATCCCCATTGGTGACCTTATTGAAACACAAAAGTGAGAAAGATGTAGTTCTAGTAACAGCATACTGAGAAGCGTAAAAGATAAAGTACAATAGTATCTATAGCAGGTATTAACATTAACACTAAAAGATGGCCTTACACAGGAGTGCAACAAAAACCCACAAATATGGACTGTCAACAAAGAAGCTACTATGTAGTTTTCAGTGAGTTCTGTTGTCTCTGATTCCAATATCATAAAAAATGATAGTAAGAAGCCATTAAATTTTGAAATTCTCTTATCTACTCTGCAGCTAAGTGCTTAGGAAACTAAATCCTAACCTCAGTCTAAGAAGCAAGGCGTACAGATTTAAAGTATTTTTAAGACATTTTTCTTTCACTTACTTAAATACTATAATTGTAAAGCTCCTGTTACCTTTATTTTATGAGATAAATGATTCCTAAAACAATTGGTATCATTAAAAACAATGGGAACAATTGTATGACAAATGTTATTAACCTTTAAGATAAGTTTACATTCTACATTTAAACGAACAAAATATCCAAATGAGGTGGAGAATATATGAAAGACAAGTATTCTTTTTTGGAAAAGTATTTTTTTTTTTAAGTACGAAGGAATATATAATTATTCTCTCTCATCTCCCAAAATCACAATTTAGGTAAACTGTTTATCACTTTACTTCAAGTAAACTTTTTTTTTTTAAGATTTTATTCATTTCTTTGAGACAGAGAGAGAGCATGAGCAGAGGGGAGGAGCAGAAGCACAGAGAGAAACAGACTCCCTGCTCAGCAAGGAGCCTAACACGGGGCTCAATCCCAGAACCCTGAGATCACAACCAAGCCAAAGTCAGATGCTCAACCAACCGAGCCACACAGGTGCCCTTCAAGTAAACTTTTTATTATAGAAATGGGCATGCATAATTCGCAGCATGTAGAAGAATTCCTTCTAAGTACAGAGACACAAACACTCAAATAGTTTGAAATGCTTTCAAGATCAATTTTTTCCTATTTGTAGGCAAAAGAACAGTAAGATCATATTGACTTTACAGAGGGAACCAATCATTTGTGCCTCGATACTTTACTTCTCTGGAATACTATGAACTGTGTGGATTTTCCAGGATTTTCTTTAAAGGTTATATATTTAAGCATATATATATATATATTAAATATATATATGAATACACATATATTTAAACACACATTTAAATCTATAAATATATTACAGATTTAAATATATATATAGGTGTTGATAAAAACATAAATATGCTATATATATGTGTGTGTGTATGTATATATACATATATATATACATATAAATTTTGGAAACAAGCAGTTCACAGCTTGCTCACCCTTCAGTGACGCTAAGCAGGTGACAAGCACTACCTATGCACAGAGAGATTTTAATCACTTTTCAGAGCCACACTCTTAATATTAATGGCCTGTCAACAGTGAGCAAGCATAGAAAAGAAAACTTCCAACATGAAAAACATAGACAAATATAAATAAAATTTTAAAAAACTTGGGGAAAACAGAAACAATACAAAGACCAAAGGAAAACTTTTAAAAAATGAGAAAGTAAGATATTCCTTTGGGCAAAATAAGAGATTCATCCAGGAAACAAGAATATGATGCTATTTTTAAAAATGGAAAAAATGGTATTGAAGAAACTCTTTGAAGTAAATCCTAAAGATTTACATAAAAATGTCAAAAAAGGAGTAGAGAACGAAGTCTAATATCCTACAGAGGACAAAAAGACAGCAAGAGGTTATCTTATCTTATAAAGATAAGAAAATTAGAGGACCAGTTCAGGAGATCTAATATCCAGTGTACTAACTTTCTAGACATCAAGGCTAGAGGAAATGATGAAAGAAAAAGTCAATTACGCAGAACTAAGATTCTCCATTTTGAAAGGGCCCACCAGGGTCAGTTTCGTGGGCATGTGACCTGGTGGTCATATAGGACCTTGTGCTTAGAAGCACTCGTTGTATAGTGCTCTGCTGTCACTACCCTGAAATTCTTAATAGTTTTTGAAAAAGAAGCCCCACAACTTCATTTTGCACTAGGCCTTGTATGTTATGTAGCTGGTATGAGGTCAACCTAGAATTCTATATGCAGCCAAACTTTCAAATTTGAAGAAAGAATAAAGGCTTTTTCAGATATTCAATGACTCCCAGAAGAATTTGACTTTCCATGCACTCTTTTTTAGGAAGCCACTGAGAGGCATTTGACCAAAACAAGGACATAACACGAGTCTCGTGCAGATAGGTGAAGAAGGGAAGTCTCTGAATAAGAGATATGTGACCATCCTAGAAATTAACTAGTCTAGATGAAGTATAGTGCAGAGGAAAAGATGTAGGGGAAGAAATGGAACTGATGAACAATGGAACCGACAAAGTATTTGGAACTTTGTTTTGACAGATCAGTTGAGCATTCATAAAATTATAAAATATATATGAAAAATACAATAATCATGAAATGAAGGAGAAAGAAGAAAGTTATATAAGACAGGAAAGCCATTTGATTGACATTTTGATTGGCAAGTGAATAATATTTAGAAATCACACTGCTTACAAACACAAGTGACTTAAAAACGAAATAAGGTACAGTATGACTGTTGAAAAGATGAGAGTAAAGAAGTTGGCCAAATGAATGTATGAGAGCTATTTCCTCTGTTATTAACATGGCTGTCCATTGATAAATCTGAAATTGATATGACTTGGAAATATGCTGAAGTAGGAAGAAATAAAAAGAACTAAACCACTAAAATTTTTACCTCTGGAAAATTCGCTGCTGATTTTGATAATAATAAAAATAATTTTAGTGACATAATCCCCTATTAAAGTAGAATATTCAATATCCTGCCAACAACACAAATGACTTAACCTAAGTCAGGCCCTTTACTTGGTAGTTTTGGAATCACTGACCATGAAAAATTTAAATGACTGAAAATAACGAGATGTCAAAATTCATCTTGAATTAAAAACAAAGACTGAAAGGGTACAAAGTATCCCAAACATGAGTGATGGTTAATGATGAATTCTAGTTGTTTTAGGCTTTAAGACACATAGTGAAGCCAAGGGAAACACAATTACACATGATGAATATACACCCATTCATCGCATGTTCCAGGCTCATGAATTAAACTAACAGAAAAAAGGCACTAATGTTTTAGATGTGAGGTAGACACCCAAAGGGAAATATACATATATTATGTGAAAAAGAGATAGAGTGCTATGAGGAAATAGCATAAAGATTGAGAGCAGTTTGAACTATGACGGATGAATTTATTACATATTTTATTGCATATGTATGTAATAAGTATGCAATTTATTACATATTACACAGTTTTTTGAAAAATCAGAGAAAGATACATTGAGTAGTGCTACAAAAGTCTAATAATTAGAATGTGGTTGAGAGAGAAGGAAGAGGTTGCGCATGCCAAGAGCACCATGAAACTGAGGCGTTCCTGAAGAAATAAGCAACTGAAAACCAGCCAAGCCATGTATTCTAACAGCTGAGCAAAACAACTTCAGCACCAGTTCCACAAAAAATAACAAAGGCACGTTTAAAAGTGGGCTTAAGACATTTACTCTTAATAGAGTACCTTGTAACAACAG
This sequence comes from Meles meles, assembly GCF_922984935.1. NCBI lineage: Eukaryota > Metazoa > Chordata > Mammalia > Carnivora > Mustelidae > Meles > Meles meles. The sequence continues at coordinate 78,143,445 of NC_060074.1, forward strand.
ACTTCAAAAATATACTAGCAGAGAAGGAAAATTGATCATATTAAAATATACTTTTAAAGAACTGTGCATTAAAAAAAAAACTATGAAAAGAAAGTACAAGTCTGCTACACAAGCATCTGGAACCACAGATAAAGCTGACATGGAAGCCTTCCTAGAAACAAAGAGGGAGAAGGAACTATCCTGGCTTTTCTCATCCTCCTCACCTATCCTGCAACCTCCTCACAGTATCTGCCACTGGCCAAATCTCGCCAGGTGCCAGTTTACATGGGCACCTGGGAAATTCAGCTGGGATGATATGGAGTAGAGCAGGAATAAGGCAAGGAATAGATCTGAGGGAAAACAGGTCCTAAAACATAAGACATGGTCCCAGAAAGTGTCAGAAATTTTTTCTGAGAGTTGGAAATAAGGCAGAAAGGTGGGTGGCATGTCTTTTCTGTCATGTTAGGGCAAAGCTAACCAAGAATTATCTGGAGGAATGTATTTAGTTCTCCTCACTTTTTACTATTGATTAAAGAATTCAGATGTCTTGAAGCTACTTGTTCAGTGTGCTTGCAGATTTTTGTCTGGTACAAATGAAAAAAAATTATCTGGTAGAATAGACAATCTGACATGTTTAAGACCTCGTTAGACATTAGCTAGTTGTGCATCTAACCCAGCAATCTTATTGTGCATTGTCTATGTACACCTACTTTTTTAAATGCATTTTTAACTAGTTATAACTTTTTTTAAAAAGATTTTTTATTTATTTGACAGGGAGAGGGAGATCACAAGTAGGCAGAAGAGTGGCAGGCAGAGAGAGAGGGGGAAGAAGGCTCCCTGCTGAGCAGAGAGCCCGATGTGGGGCTCGATCCCAGGACCCTGAGATCATGACCTGAGCCGAAGGCAGAGGCTCAACCCACTGACCCACCCAGGTGGCCCAACTAGTTATAACTTCTTATTTATTCCTTCATTATTAGTGACTGAAAGAAAAACTTGGTACATGTTCAGTTTGTATTTGCATGTCATGATTTTATCTTTTTAAAAGTATATTTTAAGGAAAGTACAACAAGTGTCTGTACAATTTATCCCAACTCAGCTAGCATAATAAGTAATGCCATTAACTCCAGAGAAGAAGAATATAACAGATACAAAAATAATGACCAGAAAATACTTCCTCACTTCTTTTCTTCCTTCCCTTCCTTTCTATTTCTTTTTTCTCTTTCTATCAGAACTAATAAAGCCATGGCTCTCGTGAGTTCCTAGAATATAGATATAAAAATCAATGAAAATTGGCCCTAAAAATAGCAACTTGTTTGGGAAAGAACACTTTCCCTCCAGATCCACACAGCAGTAGTGCTATGCTCACTCACTTGATTTTTCTTTTTTATCTTTTTCAACACACAGTATCATATTAGTTTTAGTGCACAATATAGTGATTCTCATTTTTTTGATGACTAAAAATACAGATCAAGCACTGAGTCTGTCCCAGAAATGCATCTCAGTTTCACTGCTCAATCACAGAAAAGTTTTTGACGTTATTTTTGCTTCTCTTATAAGTCTTTATTTACTCCTAATTGAGTCAAACAAGGTAAATAATTCAGAAAGATGGATTTCTGATTTTTAAACATGGAATGACATGCTAAACAGTAAGAAAACTGCCCTCAGTCAGTTGTTCTCATGACTTGTTTTCAGAGAATCCTCAGTGGTCTGGGTTTTCTTCCTACAGAGTTGTTGATGCTAGAATGAAACCTCATATAAGGTGCTTTTCTGCAAATTCCTCCAATTTGACTGAGGTCAATGCAATCCTATCTGTATTGAGATGCACTGCTAGTTTTCTACAGGAACTCAACTGCTCCATAAGACAATAATGTGGAAAGAAACACTAACAGGAGTTTCTTCATGTGAAATGGTTCACAAAATCTATTAGGGTCCTTATCCAACTTTCTTGAGTCCTGGCCATGACTTGGTTACAGTGAGTGCCTTCATTAGACAACCTTCAATAGACAGTCACTGTCTACTCAAAGTCAATCAGTCCACATCACTAGACAGACATCAGACCTATGACATATTAACTATAACCATATGTGATCTGGCCAGGAGAATATGATGACTTCTTTCTGGAAGATCAAGATTTCTTTATAAAATATCTTTGATATTTTATATCAAATATAGGACAGTTTCTTGGGAAAATCTTTAATTCATATCCCTTTCCTTTATCCCTACAAAGATTCCAACTCCTATCAAAATAAGGATTAATCTAGAAGTGGGCACAGTTGAAAATGTGTTTTAACATGCTTAAACAATTGACTCAGATCAAGCATTTTCATTTCAAAGTTTCCAGTGGTTATGGCATAAACACTCAACAATTTGCTCGGGCAGATAACCTAGGACATCAACTTTTGACAATGTTTTTCCAGATCTTTAAGCATAAATGCTGAACTAAAGATTTCGATTCTGTGTTTAGGTAGCCTTAAATAGAGAGAAGATTTAGTTTTAGAACTGAGTTTTCAAAGAAACAGTGATCAGGGGAGGGAATGCCTGGGTGGCTCAGTTGGTTGTCTGACTCTCGATTTCTGCTCAGGTCCCGATCTCAGGGTTGTGGGATCAGCTGAACACTGGGCTCTGTGCTCAGCTTGGGGTCTGCTTGTCCCTTTCCATCTGCTCCTTGCCCCCCCCCCCCAATCTCTTTCTCCCTCTGTCTCTCAAATCAATAAATACAGTATTTTGTTTTAAAAAAAGCAGTGATCAGTAAAATTGACATTTCTATCATGTCAGAAAGATTTATGAATTACTTTGCTTCTTTAGCAGTTAAACATAGGTTGATCTGGCACACAAGGTAGTGAAGACATTTTTAGTGTTTTATGGACAACACTTCAAGATCACAGAGATACTTGTCAATGCGAAAATCAAAGTGAAAACACTAATTTATGCAGGTCCAAATGGTAGAACAGGCTCAGAAGTCAACACCTGCTTGATATTACAGAAAGGGTCCTTACCATGGTAAATTCCATCCTGTTCTTTACAGTAGTTCAGCAGTAGTTAATTTGGGGGAGGGGTGGAGAGAAATTTGGTAGAATTGAATAACCCAAGAAGGTTTTAAGTACTTTAAAAAAAATTTTTAAAAGAAGAGCAAACACAGTTTAAATAGATTTGTACAGAGTGGTAAAAACTTGAGAACTGATGTGAAAGCTTGAAGTTGAAATTCCAAGGTTCAGCTCATTTCTTTTTTTCTTTTTCCAGTCCAAACCCCTTATACAGTCAAATAATAGAGGCTTTTACTGTTTCTTAGAGACACCCCATAAGTAAACTATTAAACAATTACTAGGGTATAATGAAAATAGGGTAGGTAACTGTAATCCTTAAAAAGTAGATTTTCATTTTTTAGTGTGGTTTTTATTATATAAATTATTATTTATATTATGATAAGGGCAATGAATGTTCACTATAAATAGGCAGAGGACGAGCAGATTTTCAACAGTCTATAGCAGGAGAAAAAAATACCATCCTATAATTCTTAGCCAGTAAAACCTTAATCATTGTGCTAGACAGGAACTCACAAAGCGTGCTACCACCATAGAACTAGGGGCTCTCTAACTTATGTAATAAGGTAGAAAGATTATTCTCTCTTTGCTTATTTACTTAAGGTCCATGCCCCTTTGGGTTTAACAGCTATGCTTGCTTTTCAGAATAATCTCACAGTACAGAAATTTCATCTGCCTTTTATGTTCCCAGAATTAGAAAGAAATAGCTAGATATCAAAGACCAAAGACCCATTTTCTCCCCATCTTCTTTAGGATTGGTTCCCGGGGAGCCAATGATCAATCAAAACAGAGAAGTTCTTGTTACTTGGAAGAAAAAACTTCCTGGTAGACTATACATTTACGAACCTGACTTTTTAAAAAACTTGCTCTCCGTTTCCTCCCATAGTGAATTTATTTTTTAAATTTATTTTTTTAACATGTAAAGTATTATTTGCCCCAGGGGTACAGGTCTGTTAATCATCAGGCTTACACATTTCACAGAACTCACCATAGCACATAAACTCCCCAATGTCTATAACCCAGCCACCCTATCCCTACCAGCAACCCTCAGTTTGTTTTGTGAGATTGAGTCTCGTGGTTTGTCTCCCTCCCGATCCCTTCTAGTGAATTCATTTTTTAAAAATGTTAATTTATTTATTTGAGAGTGAATATAAGTACACAGGTGGGGAGGGGCAGAGAAATAGAGAGAGAGAGAGTGAATCTCAAGCAGACACCCCAATGAATGCAGAGCCCAATGCAGGGTTTGATATCCCTACCCTAAGTTCATGACCTGAGCCCAAGTTCAACCAGCAGAACCACTCACTTGCTCCCAGAGTGAATGCACTTGTAAGAGTATCAGTCCTGGTTTCCTACCTCTATCCTTTTGGACTTCAAATTTATAGCATCTAACTATTTTAAGAAGATTTTTCTAAGATCTAAGATGTGAAGGTTTTAATTTTTTTCTTTCTTATTCTTTGGCCTTTACTTTTAAAACATTTTTGTCAAAGTAAATCATTCACAGATATTTAATTCTTTCATAAAAATTAACAGGTTTTTTTTTTTCACCCTCTCAGTCAAACTCTGTGTTCTTTTCACCAGAGACATCTACTTTAAAATATTTTGGTTGTTTCTTCTGGGATTTTTCTCCATATTTTTATTTATTTATTTATTAAAATTTTTATTTATTTATTTGGCAGAGATCACAGGTAGGCAGAGAGGCAGGCAGAGAGAGAGGAGGAAGCAGGCTCCCCGCTGAGCAGAGAGCCCGACATGGGGCTGATCCCAGGACTCTGGGATCGTGATCTGAGCCGAAGGCAGAGGCTCTAACTCACTGAGCCACCCAGGCGCCCACCATATTTTTAAATGGGCTATTTATTCTTTGATTTTTTGACTTATCAATATTGGATATTGCCTATTGGCTTCCTGTTATGATAGATGAGTACTTAGGTCTTTTATATTTCTGACTGGCTGTTTTACATTACCCTAAATTCCCAACACTATTCTATACTACTCTTAACTTAATAATCAATATTTACATTTTTATGATCATGTACACAATGCTCATTACATGGCCAAAAAGTGTATAAAGGTTACATTTCCATTCCTGGATTTTAAAAAATCTCCTGAAGTTATTAAGTACCTCATTTTAACTACCACTATTTTCTCTATGTCAGTGCTAAAATTTTCCCCCAAATCCCATTTACATCTGCCAAATATCTATCAGGAATTTCTCCCCTTTTATTCTGGAGACTTGCATCTTATACCTCTTTTTATTCTAGCTCAAATCTGGAAGAGCTGCTCTCCAAATCTGAAACATAGCTATCATCCTAAAACCTGGCTTGGCTCCACCCCTTATGTTATGGATCCCCTGTTTTTGGATTCAATGAAATCCTCTCTTCTGAATTCTCCCCTGTTTTACTGCAAAGACCCTATTCTCCAGTAGTTTCTAAGAAAGTAAGCATGTGACATAAATCTTTGAATCTCTGAATGCCCTCTAAAAGACTTTGTTCTTTCTTCCCATTCGATTGATACTATGAGAGCATATTCTAGATTGAGAAGCATTTTCTCTCAAAATTTGAAAACTTGCCTTTACTTCTTCTGCCAAGGAGAGACACGTGTTTGGTCACTCTGTTCTCTTCTGACAGTGACTCCTACTTCTCCTTCTCAAAATTTCATTGAAATATTCTATTTTCTAATGCCTTCTCTTTTTTTCCTCTTTGGCATTGTAGGTTTATACATTTTTACTCTTCTACTGTCATTTTAGGGAAGGTCTCAATTTGGAAGGGAAATAAATGCATGTGACAATCCACCATCTTAATCCAAAAGTAAGAATGTTCTTTTCTTACTGCGTAACTAAATTAGCAAAAAGAAGATAATGAAGTGTAGCTAAGATGAAAACTTCTTTTTGATGAAGTTCATAAATAACTGAACAAAATAACAATAATGAAGCAGAAAATTTACAGGGCTAGTAGAGTATTATCTATTTGGTATTGAGAAAAATCCTACGGTATTTTTCACAATTAAAAGATTATCTTTTTCTGGGATGGAAAAAAGTGACAGGGGAAAGTAGGAATAATTTATAGAGATAGAGATAGCAGAGATAATTGAATTTAATCTAGAAATTAGAAACTCAGTCTCTTCATTTCTATGCAGTTCTATACTTTTTCCTTCATTACTCCCTCTAAACCTGTAAAGGTCAAGGAGACGTACTCTAAGGGAATCTGTGTACTCCAAAATGTATGAGTCATTTTCATTTGCTAATTTTACCATTAATTTTCTGTCTCATCAGTTCCTTCAGCAGTTTTTTTTGAAGGTGTGATAGTCTCTCACCGGTGTGAGACTGGTTTTCCTACCGAAATTTCCTTCTCAAAAAAACTACTTAAAACAAGCCTTTGGAACAAATGGGCATGCAATCTTAAAATGATATGGATAAGGTAGTTAAATAATGTCAAGAAACCATCTGAATGCTAACTACATGGACTAGAAGGCACAACCTGAATTCTAGTAATCAAGTGTCCCCATGAAGGAGCCAGCTGCTGGGCAGCTGCTGGCACTGATGCTAAGAAAGGGAAAATGACAATGTATCCCCAATGCACATTAGATTCACCTTGTGCTTTTACAGCCAGAGAGCTGAAGAAATCAGTGGAGTGCGGCAAATGTCAGTATATGCAAAAGATGAAGTTGTGAAAATGTTAATTTTTTGAGCTATCTCTCTTGGTGGCTCCCTTAGACTGTTGTGCACTCAATCTGATTCAGCAAGTGAATACTGACTGAAAAGGCAAAATGGTTTCTTTCTTTCATGCAGTGAATAAGCAAATGGTCAATTCAGCTTCTAATATTATAGCCAAATGCTTTTGAGTTTAATATTAAATGTAGTTGATAGAATTTAGAGAAATAAGCCTTAGACTAAAAGGTAAAAGAAAAGAAACCACTGCGTTATTGATATCATTTTGTTTGTTTATTATTCAACACCTAATTTATTCCCCTGGTACCTGTGACTTTCTGTCATCCAAACAGTGTCACGTTCAAGGCAGTGATGCAGTTTTTGCAGACAGATGTTAATACCAGTTAGTTCAATAATAAAATGAGAGTAAGCCTGTCCAGTTAACTGGTGACTCAATTCACTCACCTCCACCACCAAAGATTTTTAGCCATGATCTTAACCTTTCTGCCACCTTTGCCATCAAGCATCCTCATCCCTTCTTGCTCCTGAGTCCTCTCCTCTGATCACTCCCTGCTTGCTCTCTGAGCCTTCCTCTATTACCTAACTCAGCTCAGTCTTGGCTGTTCCTCTCCTCTGGGAGGATATGGTCACTGTAGGGAGAAGTCACTGCACTCTTTTTTTAAAAAACAACTTTATTGAGACATCTTTGACATAAAAGTTGTATATATCTAAAGTGTACAGCTTAATGTTTTGATACGTGTGTGTGTGTGTGTGTGTGTGTGTGTATATGTATAGTGAAAAGATCACCACAATTGAACTAAATAACTTACCCATCACCTTTACATAGTTACCATGTGTATGGGGAGCTATTTTAAGATCTACTCTTTTAGCAAATTTTAGGTATATAATATGCCCTGACTTTAGCTATCAATCTTCTTTCCTAAGAAAAACTTTCTATGTGGATGTAATTCGCTGTTTTCCACTAATTAAGTTCATAGGTCCTTGTTACTGTTCTAATCAGCTTGCAGCAATCTTAACTCAAGATTACAAAACCTCAGCACAAAAGGATCCATTCTTACCAAATTTCAACTCTCAGTTCCACTGTACACAACACACCCAAGGATCCTAACATTGATGTCTTTTTACATTCATATCATATATCATATCCTAACATATCCAAATATTGAAGTTTGTGTAATGTATGTGTATGTATGTCTGTGTGTGTACATGTATTTGCGGACACAAAATTCCAAAAATCAGCATTATTTCCCCACATATAACAAGTATTGCATTGGATTTGTTGTACTTTACAAATGACTAATTCAATATATGAATATACAGTTTACATGTGTATCTTTTGGCATAATAAATCTCTTAGTCCTAAATTTCCATTGACAGTTCCATTCATTTGATATACTATTTAAGATATATCTGAAAGTCATAAATCTTATGTAATCCAAACAAAACCCTTAATGAAATATTCTCAACTTAAAAATGAGTACACGGAGGCTTAGAGTTTTAACTAATCTGTCCACATCTATACAGTGGAATAGTAGAAGAGGTATATCTAAACCAAGGCTCTATTTCTCAGAAATCCATTCTTTTCCCTTCTATGGCAAACTAGTAATAAGACCAAAGTTATACTTAAATATTGATCAATGTCAATACACAATAGGGAGGAATTATTTTCCTCTTAAATCCTTGAAGTTTAAACTGTCAACTTTTGATGTAATCATTCCTAAGGATTAGCAAACCTAACAGAAAAGTAGCAAATACCAGACATCTGTTCTCTGTCCACATATGTACAGCCATGTAAGTCCTATCATTAGTAGCAAATGGTCCCTTATATGGTATGATTACAGTGATTCTGATGGAATTAGTCAATCAGCAAATATTTCCAAGATAATAAAATACATTGCTTAAACTGTTATCCTTTGAGGAGTCTCCTTTATCAATATGAGAACATCATTTTAGTATGAAGTTTTAAACACACACACACACACACACACACACACACACACACACACACTTTATAACTCAGTAACAGCCTTCATTAAATGATATACAGTAAAAACTCTTAGGTTTGAAAAAATGATAAAACAATATAAGGCTCTGTTTGGGCTTCTGATATTACTTATTTCTGGACTTTAAAAAGATATTTTCAACTGTTAACTCAGAACAAATCATGAGTGATCATTAGTTTAACAAGGAAAGGCACAGGTTGAAGTTTTTCTGGAAGGAAACAAAAGACACATCCATCCAGGAGAAAAGAAATCATTTTTGGGAACTGAAGTCTTGACCGCAAAATAAAACATACAATGGATTCTTTTATTCTTTAAATGAAACAAGATGGGATTGGGAGGGAGACAAACCATAAATGACTCTTAATCTCACAAAACAAACTGGGGGTTGCTGGGGGGAGGTGGGATTGGGAGAGGGGGAGCGGGCTATGGACATTGGGGAGGGCAGGCGAACCATAAGAGACTATGGACTCTGAAAAACAACCTGAGGGTTTTGAAGGGTCAGGGGTGGGAGGTTGGGGGAACAGGTGGTGGGTGATGGGGAGGGCACGTTTTGCATGGAGCACTGGGTGTTGTGCAAAAAGAATGAATACTGTTACGCTGAAAAAATAAATAAAAAGGGGAAAAAAAAAAAAAAAGAAAATGAAGGCCAAAAAAAAAAAAAAAAAACAAAACATACAATGGAACATTACTATTACTTGGCTCTTTTTTCCTTTGGCAAAAATCTAAAGATTATAAAGTGAAAGTCAGACAAGGGAGAAATTAGTGGTTAGCTAGAATTCCATGGCAACACACCCACACTTGTGAAAGCATCATGGTTCTTTAAAGATTATACATTATCAAACCCCATCTTAACATCTTGTTCTAAGAATGATGCAAAATGTCAATAATACCTGAGCCCTAATGTCACTTAGGATTACTGGGGCATTAGAAGCTCAAAGAGGTGGTTCTGTAATAATAAAAATTCCCATTATCAATTCTGCCCTCTTTTTCTCCCTGATGCAGCTGAATTAAGTCCCAGCTTTCAAGCAAAGTGACCTGGGAGTCCTAACCTGTCCTATTGCAGGAAAGCATACAAACTTGAGATTTCAAAGGACTGTAAGGTAAGATGACTTGTGGAAGAAAACAGGGATGTAACTACTGGCAAAGAGGAACTGAAGCCCCATGGAAGCCCCATTGTCTATGATTTTAAATTCCATTTTGAGGAGCCTGGGTCTTACACTACATGACGGATTTTAGGAAATGGTCATGATGAAAGCAGTTTTTGGTGGGTTTATTTAGCTTAATTCTTAGCTAGAGTGAATCTTAAATCCAAATATTTATACTTATAAGTAAATAGCTGCACTAGAGGATTTTACTAATCAAGAGTTTAATTAGATAACTGAGAATTATGACATAAAGTTAGAACATAAAATCAAATTGAACAAAATCATAAATTTTAAGAATCATTCACTAATTTGTCCTTTTTACTATCTTTGGTACAATGTATATAAAATATATTTTGAAGGGATATGATTATAAATGGAATTTCATTATAATATTATGAATGATCAGATGATGTTGCTTGAAGGGGACACGTTAGCTAAAATTAATCAGAAGAAAAGAAAGAATTGGATTTCTCCCATCTACCTAAGTCAACAGAAAATATAGATGAGTAGTGATTTTTTTAATAAAGACATAAAATCTGCTCTTTCCTAGCTTTCTAATCATTCCTTTGTAGAAATCTCTTGTCATCAATATATAAATATGTTGCATATTTTCCCATCCTGCTTACAAAATAATTGCTAACACTTATTAAGTATTTACATTGTGTCAGAAGTTGTTTCACGTGCTTTATATATATTATCTCATTTGATCTTGAATCAATACTATAAAGTAATTTATATTTGTCTTGATTTTAAAATGAAGAATCTGAGATACCAGAAGGTTAAGTAGCTTTCCCAAGGTCACACAACTACTAATTAGTTTTCAGGTGGCCATGCAGTTTTAACTATTATAATTACTATCTTATCCTCACTCCCTCCTAGCTACTATTCTTGTATTCTTTTGCCTTCCCTTTATTACCAAACTATTTCCCAAAATAGCCCCATTCTTCCTTCTGGTTCACTCCTTAAGATCTGCCTTCCACCTCTACTATGGCCATATGGCCTCTACTATGGCCAGACCATACTTATCTATGCCATCATGACTTTTTCATGGCTGCATCTAAGAATACTCTTTGGTCCTTATGCCTCTCAAACTCTCTGCAGCATGTTTCACTTCTGAACACTCTGGAATGTTCTCCTTTCTTGTTTTCTCTAGCATCATCTTATCTTTGTTTCGTGTGCCAAAGATGTTGTTTTTCCTCTGAATTTTCCTTCTTTTTAAGTGTCTTTGTAGTACAATAGAGTATAACTCTCCCCTTTTAAACATTTTCCACATTAACGTTGACCTTGACCATGTGAGTTGCTTTGGCCCATGGAATGTGGGTCTGAAACAAGCAGTGGTCTTGAATGTATTTGCATATTTTTGGCTTGGTCTCTTGGGTTCCTGTGATCCACAAGGAAAAGAACACACCCCAAGAAGTAGCTTGCTAAGGACAATGAGGATATTAACCTACAACCTATAGTCATGATGAGCTGATCCAAGATGAGTTCAGCAGAAAAAGAGCACACTTGCAAAACTATGAATGTGAAATCAAATATTTAAAACCAAATGTTACAAACCACTGGGAAATTAAAAGTTCAGTTCTACTACTTATGGGACTTTGACAAGGGGCAAATAAGTTAACATACATAAATCTTGTGTTCTCATCTATAAAATTGGAAAAATAACAGTGTCTGTTTTGCTTGGGTCATTGAGAAAACAAAGCCCATGAAATAATGCAAGTGAAGTTAGCACAATGACTGACACATAATATGAATCCAATTAATGCTTGTTGTTGTTATTGTTGTTATTCCACCAAAGAATATTCTCCTCATCTCCAGGCTCAAATATGCTACTAAGAAGTTGCTCTGGGATGTCACTGAAAAAACTTAAAATCAATTGGTGCAATAATGAGCTCATTATATTTCCTCTTTCTGTGCACTGAACATTCAAAATGGCAAGACGTTTCACATAGCTTATAAACAAGCAACCTAGAGCTCCTCTTTGACTTCTTCCTTACTTTTTTTTTGTCCAATCTGCAATCAAAGTTCTCCAATTTTATCTTCTATATGTCATTTATCCACCACATTTTCTCCTTACTGCTACCACCTTAATTCCCTTATTTTACCATACCTGTCCCTACTTTAGTTAAGGTATTGCTAACCACTATAAGAGATGAAATTCTAAACCCAATAGCTTAACACAATCAAAGTTTATTTTTAACTCATAAAAAGGCCAAGTTGTGAGTTCCTGGTTGGTAAATGAATTAGGGTTTAAATTCCTTCATGTAATATCATTTTCTTTTTTTTTAAATTATTTTATTTATTTGACAGAGAGAAATCACAACCTAGGCAGAGATGCAGGCAGAGAGAGAGGAGGAAGCAGTCTCCCTGCAGAGCAGAGAGCCCGATGCAGGGCTCGATCCCAGGACCTTGGGATCATGACCTGAGCCGAAGGCAGAGGTTTTAACCCACTGAGCCACCCAGGTGCCCCATGATATCATTTTCAGTATGAGGCTGCCATGATCACTGGACTCACTCGTATTAGTGGAGTAATCCAGTGAAGTAGAAAAGAACATAGATTGTTGCATGTAGAAGGCTTTTTGGTTGAGGATGTAAGTGGCTCATAATTCCACTCATCTTACATTGAGAAGAAATCAGTGATATGGTCACATCTTAAGTTAAGGAAGGCTGGGAGAGGCAATCCAACTGTGTGCCAAGAAGCGAGAGGTAATGTGTATAATGAGCAGCCAGCCATGCAATCTTCCAGTTCCCTTACTGTTTTTTTTTTTCCCAGTACTGGTTGTCCTACAATCCAATTCCTGCCAATAACCAGAGGGGTATTTTTGTTAAACATAAATGGATCATCTCACTCCTATGTTGAAATTCTCCAATGTCTTCCAGTAGTACTTTGGCTAAAACCCAAACTCCTCCCTTGCCTTAGAGTTCTTCGTAATCTTGCTCTTGTTTTACCTTTCTGAGCTTGTCTCATACCAATCTCTTATCAGGTACTATGGTCTACTCAAATTAATTTACTTTCTGTTCCTAGACCATTCAAATACATTTCTTTCTAGTCTTTGTACCAGCTCTTCTCTTTTCCTAGAAAATTTTCTATAATCTTTACATGTTTAGTACCAACCTCCCACTAGGACCAGCTTCAGTCACACCTTTTCAGAGAAGCCATCCTTGATAACTCAATCTAAAATAGTCACCAGTCACTCTCTAGCACATCAATGTATTTTAATGTTCTATATAGAACTTATAACAATGTGATATGTTTCTTTTTGTCAGGTATCTATTTTGTCTATCTGTCCATCTCTATTTTTTAAAATTTTTTATTTATTTTTTAAATTTCTTTTCAGTGCTCCAGAATTTATTGTTTATGCTCCACACTCAGTGCTCCATGCAATACGTGCCCTCCATAATACCCGCCATCAGGCTTACCCAACCTCCCACCATCTGCCTCTCCAAAACCCTCAGAATGTTTTTCAGAGTCCACAGTCTCTCATGGTTCGTCTCCCCCTCCAATTTCCCTCAACTCCCTTCTCTCCATCTCCCCATGTCCTCTGTGTTATTCCTTATGCTCCACAAATAAGAGAAACTATATGATAATTGACTCTCTCTGCTTGACTTACTTCACTCAGGATAATCTCTTCCAGTCCCGTCCATGTTGCTACAAAAGTTGGGTATTCATCCTTTCTGATGGAGGCATAATACTCCATAGTATATATGGACCACATCTTCCTCATCCATTCATCCGTTGAAGGGCATATTGGTTTGGCGACTGTGGCCATTGCTGTTATGAACATTGGGGTAGAGGTGGCCCTTCTTTTCACTACATCTGTATCTTTGGGGTAAATACCCAGTAGTGCAATTGCAGGGTCATAGGGAAGCTCTACTTTTAATTTCTTAAGGAATCTCCACACTGTTTTCCAAAGTGGCTGCACCAACTTGCATGCCTACCAACAGTGTAAGAGGGTTCCCCTTTCTCCACATCCTCTCCAACACACGTTGTTTACTGTCTTGTTAATTTTGGCCATTCTAACTGGTGTAAGGTGGTATCTCAATGTGGTTTTGATTTGAATCTCCCTGATGGCTAGTGATGATAAACATTTTTTCATGTGTCTGTTAGCTACTTGTATGTCTTCATTGGAGAAGTGTCTGTTCATGTCTTCTGCCCATTTGTTGACGTGATCCTCTGTTTTGTGTGTGTTGAGTTTGTCTATTTCGTCATCTCCCTATCCTTCTGACAATAGTGTGAGTAGGTAGAAAGCCTTAGATATTTTATTCACTACTGACCTCTACAACCTAGAAAGTTAGCACTATTTAACACAAATTTGACTCATTATGAAGTGTGTTAAACTTTCTATGCACTGAGCTAGGACTCCAACACTCTACTGAGCCGAAAAAGACAAAGCAAGTTTGTTTCTTACATTAACATTACAAAAGACACATGTGGCTAAAAACCAGATTTACTAAGAAACCAACTGGTCAGATTATGCCTAAAGAACCACTAAATTGACCAGTTTAATTGTAACCTTTTCTCTTTCCAGTGAGCCTAAAAATCTAAAAGGAATGTCTAGGAGTAGGAAACATATGTTTTTCTGTACTTAGTCAGGATTTCTTTTTCCAAACACATTTTGTTTTTACATGCAGTGAAACCACTAAATTTTTAAGTCTGAAACAAAATATCTTCTTTGATTTAATGAATTAAATTACTCGGCCTATTTGTATAAGGAAATCTTAGTGCAAAAGTAGAACAAACTTATAATGTGATATTTAAAAGTTAAAAAGCATGGTGGTACAAAGAAAGCCAAATTCTTGCTACTTAAAACAATATGGGACTTCTTTTAATATTTAGAAAATTGTAATAATATAATTTAGTTTAGTTAACTCAATGAAGAATGGAGATTTAATTTTGTTTCCCCTCCAATAGGATGCTTGCAGCGATACAGAGCAATAAAATCGTAGTAATTAATAGTTGCTAAGAACTTTCATTATGCCAGTGTATATACATACTTTATAAGAATGAGCTTAGGGGGAAAAAAAAAAAAGAATGAGCTTAGGAAACTAAGGCCTAATGAGTTTAAGCTACTTTCCTGAAATCAGAAAGCTATCAAGTATAACTACTATACATAGTACAAATATACTTTACAAATCACAATGTAATGGCTATGTCCTGGGCTACTGAAAACCTGCAGCCAGTGTGCTTTGTCAGCTAATAGTCATGCTATCTCAATTTTGAATATTAATATTTTACTAAGACATTCTTCTATGTTTGCTCTACAACTATCATGCAGTACATCCTATATGGACAGGATAGTAGATTCTGACAAATCTATCAGGAATTTCTTTCCTGGCTAGCACATCAACACATGTCCCAAGAGCTATCTATTGTGTTAGTCTCAGCATGAAACTACCCAGAGAGGATAAATACAGTTGGCTTTCAAGAAACTTCATGTCTATAACAGACAGCAGTGATGTAGTATCAGTGCCAGACCTGTTATCTATATAGAACTGTTAAATTTTGCTTCTGGCATGTCTATGCTTTGACTACTATGGTGGCTATCCTTTCTGACTTTGCTACTTCATCATCCCCTCAACACCATTCCTGCTTAAATATAGTAGAATATTGGATTCTATACATTGGAACTTAGAAAAATCATCAAGTTTCATAATTCCAAATTTTGAAGGATTTTTTTCTACAGTAATTTGGCTTAAGATCTTTCTTTAGTCAATGGATCAAATCTGTTCAGAGAAGTTTGCCATTAGAGACTGGGAAGACTAGAGTTCCAGCCTCTGCTCCTGGATTCATGGTCTTTATGTCCTATTACACTCCCTCATCCCACTACTTTGGTTATCAGTAAATTCTTAGGATTACTTGGACATAGGTAATTCCAAAAGGTATTATTTCTCCAGGTAGTTCCCAAAGACTACGATGCTTGCTTCTTTCTCTGATTTTTTTTGCTTTAGTATTCTCCTCTCGTCCTTTAAAACACCAATATTTACCTGACCTATCATCTTTATTCTTAATGCTCTTTCTGTTTGCTTAGATATTATAAAAGTAGAAAAATAAATCCTAATACACATATTAATGAAGGCCAAAACCTAAAATACTTCTTTCTCTTTATTACCAAAAAATTTGTTGTTTAAAAACATACCTTCTGAAATCTCCAATGATTGGGATTTGGGGGAATACAGCAGAACAAAAGGAAAGGTATTTTGGGCAGTAATATTTCAGCCCCTCAAATCACTTGGGGCACAAAGTTAGCTTCATATAGAAGGACACAGAGGCAAAGAAGCAGTGATAATGTAACAGCCAGAACAAGCTAAATAAACATGTGAATAAATATTTAAACTAGGGGTAGACATCACTCCTTGTGTTTTAGTATTTATGTCTCTTCTCTAATCACAAACTATTCTTTGTTTAGTTTTCTCTTCTGGTTTCAAGAGAAAGTATATTTCAAGAGGAGACATTTTAACATTTAACAATAAGGACATTTTCTACAGTTACTTTTTAAATTTTAACAGTTTAACTTTCTTTTTTTACCAGATTTCCAGATCTGAAATTTATTATTGCCTTATGTCTGGTAAAGGCAAATGTACTTAATTCTAAAATTCTTATGTTCACTTTGATTTTATCATTTTTAACATACATTAATACCAAATTTTGAGGAAAAAAGGTATGTAGAATATATATATACTAGTGCAGTCGTGAACAATCTGTGGGTAAGTGTTGTTTTTTTTTTTAAATAAGTTGAGTATCTAGCATATTCAACACCCAAAACTAAATAAAATGTTTAATGATCTCCAAAACTCTTGGTGGAAAGATTAGTTTAACTTATAGTCCACAATTAAAAGTGTTCAGCTGGATGTTTACTCATTTCCCCAAAGCTTAAGACTATTATCTAGCAACACGAACTAAGGATAAAATGAGAAGAATGAGGGTAAAGTTTATAGTAACTTTAATTTAATCTTAAAACATGAAAAACAAAACAAAACAACTATTCCAGATGAGTCTCTACCCTATATATAAAGAGTAAAGAATCTAGACTCCCCTACCTGCCTTAAGGATCCTTACCATGTTCTCCTCTTTGAGATTCTGTATTCCTATGGCTTCTCTAACACTCACTGACTTCTCGTTTTGCTTAATTCTGGTCCCTCCTTACAGCGGTTTACTATTTCCTTTCTCATCCTGCTGCTTAAATGTTAGCATTGCCCATAGTTCTAACCTTCCTTCTCTTCTCATTGTAGTCCACATGCCCCCAAGTTCTATTGCCATCTCTATGTCGATTGCATAAATCCACCTTTTCTGCTCCTCCTCAAGATTCCAACCATCTACAGCACTTCCTACTGTGTTCTCTACTTAGAGGTCCCCATATACTCCAACCTTCAAAACCCTAAATGAGAGCTGACTAACCTTGCCCAAACCTGTTCTTTCCTCTGTACACAGTATTTTGATAATGTGACCACTACTCAACCAGTCCTACAAGCAAGAAATGTGGTTATTAGCCTAATCTTAGGTTTCATGCTTAACACTAGTACATCAGATCAGCCATTAAATGGCCCTGATTCTCCATCATATCTCACATATTTAACCTCTCTTCTTTACTACAGCCATGACTTTAGTTGAGACACTGATCTTCTCTTGCTTGGACCATCAGTTCAGTCTATCTACTCCTGTGCCTATGTCTAGATCCTCCCATACTCTTGTCCTGCCTAGGCAATCTTTCATATACAATACTATTGAGGTGACCTTAATAAGCCACACATTTTAGCAAGGTAAAACTCTTCAGGATCCCTGTAACGTTCATAGATTCAGAAAGGAAATTCCTTAGCGTATGGAAGACTCTAACAAATTACTAGTCAACCTTCAAGAATTAGATCAAATGTTTTCTTTTTTGTGAGATTCTCAACATAATGAAGAAGAGTAAACTACCTCCTTCCAGTAGCATTCTTGCTGTACTACACATCTCTGTTTTTATATTTACCACACTTCAGTATGATTGTATGTTTACATGAATGCACTGCCTCTAGATTTTAAGCTCTTTGAGGCCTTGGATTGTGGCTTTTTTTAAAAATTTTTTAATTAATTAATTTATTTTTTCAGCGTAACAGTATTCATTGTTTTTGCACAACACCCAGTGCTCCATGCAATACGTGCCCTCCCAATTACCCACAACCTGGTTCCCCCAACCTCCCACCCCTGACCCTTCAAAACCCCCAGGTTGTTTTTCAGAGTCCATAGTCTCTTATGATTCGCCTCCCCTTCCAATTTCCCAGATTGTGGCTTTTTATCTTTGAGGAGACTGAACATAGATGTTCAGCACAAAAATATATTAATTCATCTGGGAGTACTAAGGAATAATAGAATGTGTTATATTTGGAATATGACCCAACAACTAATGTAGAAAATAAGTTGGAAAGGGTAGAAAATGGTGACGGGAAACAAGTAGGAAACTGGTTGCGATGGTACAAGCACAGAAGAAATGACAGAATCCTAAATAAAGACAGTGCTGGGGGTCTGTAGAAAGGGCACCGCTAAATTTTGAAGGAAATGATTATTTGTCTTGTCATAGAATTTAAATTCTGACATTCAGAAGATTTTTAAAAATCTCTTTAATCACATTTTTGTATTCAGTTTGAAGGGCAAATATACTCATTGTGTTCTCCCTTCCCCAAATACTCTTTTGAATCACTGCTGTGCAAAGCAGATGCTCAGGAAGAAGGACTGCATTACTTGTGGTTTCAAAAAGGACATATTTCTTGGATTTATAAAAATAAGACTAATAGTACAGTATGATCTATGAAAAAGTATCAGTAATTTGGAAATAAATATCTCTACAATAAAAGGAGGAGGCATTCTCTCTTTTTTAACATTCTCAAGGTATTGGATATGTTTTCTGTATATTAAGTAGCTTTATAAATGTCATCTGTATCAACTTCTAAACTACCAGAAGCTCTTTCTCTAATATTGTTATTATCAAATAAGATTGTAGCTATTTGGAGAGCCTTTTCCTTGGTTATGTGTATCGATCTGATTTTTATGCCTAAATTTTCAACAGTATACCATCTGAAAACCTAGTGTATACAGATCTAATAGTTTTTCTATGACATTTACAAACAAAGAATTATTTTACTAGCTTTTTACTTTTCCCCAAGTTTTCATATTTTTATTAATTTTTCATTAAAATTTTCACATTTTTAGCTCTAATTTCTGTTTAGGTTATCTGTGCCATAAAATTTTATAGTGATTTCTTTTTAAAATACATATTTCACAACAGTAAGAATACTCAATATTCACAGTGTATTCTCATCCTAGTATAGAATATATTCTCATCCTAGTATAGAATATATTCTCAACTACAGCTCTGTATTATGGAATAATAATAAAAACGTGGCATTTATTTTTAATCATTTTCAATGCAAGAAAGATGAATAAAGTAAGTAGAAACCACACATATTCTCACTACATATTTTAGAAGAATAAAAAGAGGTAAAACTCTCTGTCTCTATCAATTAGAAGCTTGATGTTTCTCATTCTAAATTTTTTCCCATGGTTATAACAAATGTTCATACATACAAATATCCATGTACATGCACAACTTTTTGTTATTAAAGTGTTTATTGGAACTAAAGGAGACCAATCAAAATAACACATAAATTTATCCTCACTTTGTATTTGAAATCACATATCTATTATTACGTTGTCATTAAGTGTTTCAGTTGGTAGTGGAGTCCAAATCTTTTAAAGCTAAATAACGTGTTTCTTTATTTAAGTTAAGTTGGTGAAGTTAAAGTTTCACCAGTGTTTCTTAAATTGAGAGGGGCCTCAGAATCATCCAGAGAGCTTTTTCAATATGCAGACTTCCAGGACCTGCCAGGAACTACTGAATATATGACTATGGCTTGGTTTCAGAATTTTCAGTAAGTTTCTCAATAATTTTGTTATGGTCATCCAGATTGAGGATCAAAATGACTACTTTAAGGGAACTTAAACTTTTCAAATTTACCTCTTTTTAAAATTAGCTAAAAGCTATTTCTGAATGACATATATATGAAAAGAGAGACGAAAATGTGTGATTTAATATTATTGAACAAATATTATAAATATGCAGAATCTTATATGCTGCTAACTAATGATTCCTTATAAGGAAAAGAAATTATAATTTTCTGGTCACATTTATGCAATGTGCTGGGCATTAGCAAGAAATCCACCGAGTCTAGTCACACAAATTCGTCTCACTAGTTAGTTAACTTGGGAGATCAGATGAGACTTAAAACTCTCAGTTCACGACTAGCTGAATACTTCAAGCAGGGTAATGCTTTCACTACCAGTCAGAACACAGAAACTAAAAATATGTCCGTGGTGAACTGAAATAAAAATATATGTGACGCATTAGAGTCCATGGAATTAGGTCAAAAACCACTAACTAAAAGTGAACTGCCTTCACTTGAGCTTTGGATTGTTTTGAAATGCACACACAAGATCTCTGGGCTGCTATGCCCAACCCCACCATGTAAATTTTCAATCTTTCTCTGAGACTTACTACTCTCCCCTCCCCACAGTCATACACATAAGGAACTGGGAGTGAGGTCAAAACCCACACATGCTTGCTTATCAGTGAGGGTTCACTGAAGCAAGAAAGCACCTTTGGTGTTGCAAGCACGTTGATATGTCAGTGTGTTCATGGCTGCTCCTAGGTAAACCTTCCTATAGCTCTCTGTCCTTTCCCAAGGTCATAATGATGTGTGGCCCATGACCTCTTGCCTAAAAGAAATGAGGCCAAATAGCAAAGAGGACACTCATCTTCAAGTAAGGATAACCTGGCATAATTGCCTTGGGAGGCTCTAAACTATAACCTGCAAGTCAGGGGTGTGTTAAGATTTATATTCTGCCATAGCCTTGGTTAACTGTAAAGTAACTTCTGGCTGTCCTGGGGGTTACAAAAACTATTAGCTTTAGCTAATTAATTTAGCTATTAGCTATAGCACAAAGCTTCCACTACCCTTTTTTGTTTATTTTTATCTTTTCCACCAGTGGGGGAAAAAAAATCCTACTTATCCTCCTTCCTCTCTCCTTCGCCTACTCACATAATAGCATTGTCTTTGCTCAGTAAACTCGATTTCCTGAACTCAAAGGAGAACAGATGAAAGCTATTTTTCTTTTGTCCTTAGGCAAAAACAAAAAGATTTGCTCATTAAATTGGATTGGAAGTCATTTCGATATATGCCACCTTTATTTTTTTTAAAAAATATATATGCCACCTTTAAGTATAAACTAGACAAGATTCTTGGAGGACAAATGTGAAACAGCTTAGGACAGGGTCACAAATGGGAGTCAGAAAGCCCATGGCCACGTTTCCAATCTACTGTGTATAGACTTGGATGTTAGGCCAGTCACTTGTAGCTGATGCTATCAATATTATCAGTGGGTTTACCACTTTAGTCCATGCCTCTCTCACTTCTAATATCCAGCACCTACATCTCTTTACCTGAGACTTGCTCTGGATGCCAGTGCCCACTCTGTGTCACACCTGACTCTGAGAGCTGCCTCAACCAGTGCCTGACAACAGTAGTGGTCACTATGATAATACCTTATCTTTTTCATCCCTTGCATGGCACACTCTGAGGCATGTGTTCCACACTGTTTCCTGGAGTTTCCCAATAAGGTCCAGTTTCCCACTCTGGTAATTTGCTTGAAAACACATTCTTCCATGTATTACTTCCCCATTTCCTTATTAATGTTTCCAGATATCAGCTGGCCTGCTGTTGGGAGAACATAAGCAAAGATAGTCTTTTGCTACATTAGAAAACAAATATACAAGCCAGTGAAATTATATAACAGCTCCGCCAGATGGCAAGAAGAACCCCAGTGCTATGGTGATAATCCCTGGTGTGCCCAAGCACAACTGCTAACTTACTTGCACGGATCTGGGATAAAATATAGATAGAAGAAGGTATTTATGCATCCTATTTGACACCTCTTGGGACAATGGTAATTATAAAAGTTATGGAGTTGAATGGTTATTGTTAGGCCATTGCATAGATTAAAGAAAGAATGACGGTGTCACTTGAGCCTACTGTCAACTCAGGGGAGGGTGTGAAGGCAAGAAATTCTTCATGTAGCATTTAAGTAGACATGTATCTCCTATAACTAGAAGAATATATTGTAAATTAAGCCTTATTGTTAAAAAAACTAAAATATAGACTGGGAAGTCATTTATGCTAAAGTAAGGCCCTATTAAGAAAAAAAATGTGATCATGGGATATGCGGTGCAGAAATGCGGGTGGAATGCACCGGTAACACTGAACTCCTAAATTCATTTGAATCCTAACAGAGGTGTCTACTACTTCTAATAATAGGATCAAGTCTCAGTATGACTTGGTTAGAGAAGTATCATCCCTTTTATAAAAGAGATTGTTCACAAAAAGATCTGCAGGAGCTTGATATTTTATACAAGCAAAAACTGGGACAACATACCTAAGAACCAGTCTTGGGGCTACTGAAATATAAGAAGTAGAAAATAAGGTTGGATACACACACACACACACACACACACACACACACATCCCACACACTCATAAAAAGATCAAGATCAGGTAAGTAGGAAGCTGATAGTTACTGCTATGAAAGAAATTTAAAAGCTCTCAGCCAATTTTCAGAGCAGAACCAGTTCAAGACCCATGACCATCAATTAGGAAAGTTGAGTCCACTTGTAGACTGACTCTGCTATGCATAACAAATACTATAAGTAGCAATTCCCCAATATTTCCCTCAAATATAGTAGGGTATCTGTAAAATGGGAAAAAATATTCACATCTTTTGAGGTGTGTTGGATACCAGTGGAGCTAAAATACCATCATACACTGACTTTCTTAGGATATACAGATGTCAGTTAATAAGCAGAATCCTGGCCCAAGCCTATCTATACTGGATCCATTATGTTCATGGATCCATCCTATGATTATTTCCCAAGTCCTTGAATATAGAATCTAGACAGATATACTTAGCAAAAAGCAGAACATTGAATTGATTTCCAAACCATTATGGTATCATTATGGTACCATTATGATAGAGAAGACTAAGTACAAGTCCTTAAAACTGCTTCATTCTCCTTGGCCAAGAATGCAAATCACATGTAATATGGCATCCTAGGTGGAATAGTAGAGATTAGTGCTACCATCAAAAACTTAATGGTTCAGAGACAATCATCTCTATCATATCTTCAACTAACTCATCGTTCTGGTTTTGCAAAAATAGGCTAGATCATGGCATATGACAGCCAACTGACCACAAGCTTAAGTGAGTAATGTTCCCATTTGCATTTGCTGTGCTAAATGTGGCATTTTTTCCTATAGTAGATTAACAAAGACTCTAATACCTGGTATATAACTATTGAACTGGCAAATGTTTTCATTTCAATACCCATCAGAAAGGAGGATCAGTATACAGCGGAAAAAAGAGAGTCTCTTTAATAAATGGTGCTGGGAAAACTGGACAACTATATGTAGAAGAATGAAACTCGACCATTCTCTTACACCGTACACAAAGATAAACTCAAAATGGATAAAAGACCTCAACGTGAGACAGGAATCCATCAGAATCCTAGAGGAGAACATAGGCAGTAACCTCTTCGATATCAGCCACAGCAACTTCTTTCAAGATATGTCTCCAAAGGCAAAGGAAACAAAAGCGAAAATGAACTTTTGGGACTTCATCAGGATCAAGAGTTTCTGCACAGCAAAGGAAACAGTCAACAAAACAAAGAGGCAACGCATGGAATGGGAGAAGATATTTGCAAATGACAGTACAGACAAAAGATTGATATCCAGGATCTATAAAGAACTCCTCAAACTCAACACACACAAAACAGATAATCATATCAAAAAATGGGCAGAAGATATGAACAGACACTTCTCCAATGAAGACATACAAATGGCTATCAGACACATGAAAAAATGTTCATCATCACTAGCCATCAGGGAGATTCAAATTAAAACCACATTGAGATACCACCTTACACCAGTTAGAATGGCCAAAATTAGCAAGACAGGAAACAACATGTGTTGGAAAGGATGTGGAGAAAGGGAACCCTCATACACTGTTGGTAGGAATGCAAGTTGGTGCAGCCACTTTGGAGAACAGTGTGGAGATTCCTCAAGAAATTAAAAATAGAGCTCCCTATGACCCTGCAATTTCACTACTGGGTATTTACCCCAAAGATACAGATGTAGTGAAAAGAAGGGCCATCTGTATCCCAATGTTTATAGCAGCAATGGCCACGGTCACCAAACTGTGGAAAGAACCAAGATGCCCTTCAACAGACGAATGGATAAGGAAGATGTGGTCCATATACACTATGGAGTATTAGGCCTCTATCAGAAAGGATGAATACCCAACTTTTGTAGCAACATGGACGGGACTAGAACAGATTATGCTGAGTGAAATAAGTCAAAGCAGAGAGAGTCAATTATCATATAGTTTCTCTTATTTGTGGAGCATAAGGAATAACACGGAGGACGTGGGGAGATGGAGAGGAGAAGGAAGTTGAGGGAAATTGGAAGGGGAGGTGAACCATGAGAGACTATGGACTCTGAAAAACAACCTGAAGGTCTTGAAGGGGCGGGAAGTGGGAGGTTGGGGGAACAAGGTGGTGGGTATTAGGGAGGGCACGTATTGCATGGAGCACTGGGTGTGGTGCAAAAACAATGAATACTGTTATGCTGAAAAGAAAAAAAATTCACTGAGAAAATAAATAAATTTAAAAAAAATAAAAAAAGAAATAAAAAAATTAATTATAAAAGGAAAAATAAGAAATCACAAGGGAATTTATAAAATATTTTGAACAGAATCAAAGTTAAATTTGTGGGGCACCTTAAATCAATCATCTTCTGCCTTAAGAAACTAAAAAAAGAACAGAAAATTAAACCCAAAGTAAATAGAAGAATGAAATGCTTAAAATAACAGTGGGATCATCAAAACGAAAATAAAGAATACCCAATTTTTGGGTATTCTTTTGGGTATTCATCATGGACGGGACTGGAGGAGACTATAATGAGTGAAATAAGTCAAGCAGAGAGAGTCAATTATCATATGGTTTCACTCACTTGTGGAGCATAAGGAATAACACGGAGGACATTAGGAGAAGGAAAGGAAAAGTGAATTGGGGGAAATCAGAGAGGGAGATGAACCATGAGAGACTGTGGACTCTGAGTTACAAACTGAGGGTTTTGGAGGGGAGGGAGTGGGGGGTTTGGTGAGCCTGGTGGTGGGTATTAAGGAGGGCACGTGTTGCATGGAGCACAGGGTGTGGAGCGTGAACAATGAATCTTGCAATACTGAAAAAATAAAACTAAATTAAAAAAAATTTTAAATAAAAAATATAGGGCTACAGAAAAAATAAAAGAAAGGGGGATCAGCAGTTCAGATTCATGTGGTTGGGCAGTAGCATCTGTTCTCGATCATGCCCTAGGACTGTTAGTTCTTCTGCTTTCTAATACAATAAAATGTGGAGGGATCTTGATCATTTGGACATTATACAGAGCATTACACCAATCCACTATATTGATGACAGCATGCTACTCAAGCTTGAACAGCAGCAAGTGATAAGGAAATCCATACTGTGACATGTCTCCCACTCCCTGTCAGACAAGGACATGTCAGACATGTCAGACATGTCTCCCAGGGAGTGGGAGACAAATTTTATGATAATTCAAGAGTATGCCACATTGATGAAGTTTGTAGGAGTCCAGTTGCTTGGCATATGTCAGAATATATGCTCCAAGGTAAAGAAAAAGTCATTTTATTTTGCACTTCAAACACTAAGAAAAAACACAGAATTTAATAGCCTCTTTTGATTTTGAAGACATTTTGTTCATACCACGTTTAGAAATGTTATATTTGAAATTAAGTCTAGTTTTGGGAATAGGTAGACTAGACTTCCATGTCTCTCCCAACTCACACCTATGGCATCACAGGGATTTCAGTATAGTGGAGCTGAAGAAAAATCTGGGCATGGTTCATTGATACACCATTTCAATAAACTGTTGCAAGCTGAAAATGCCACACTACATTCTCACTCAGTGATTGCCCTGGAAATCAACAGTATGGGGAAATCCTTCCAGTGGGCAGGGCTTTGAGCATTGCATCTGGCTATCAACCCTGTGAAGAGAGAGTTGGTCCAAGGTAAAGATATATATGGACTTCTAAGCAGTGCCAAATGACCTGACTCTGTGGTTAGGGGCTTTAGTAAGAACAGGATTGGAAGATGGCAAATAATAGTGTCTAGAGAAGAACTGGTGGAAGGAATTATAGCAGTAAACACAAAGTATGTAGATCTTTGTTTCTTACATAAATGTCCTCTGTGGTAAAGACACTTAACTACCAAATGGGTAAAATTTCCTGTCTAATGGATAAAGTTTATTTTTCCCTCTGGTCCATGAGAGTAACACTTATTGTAGTACAGATGTAGGATATGCATGGGCTTTCTCTTACGAGTCTGATCCAGCTATTGCCTCTGTTAACTGACTAATTTGTCATAATCCAACAGTGATCACTTGCTATGAAACAATCCTTTAAGTAAACCAACCGGTCATTTGGCTGCAAGTTGGTAATATCTGACTCTTTTCTCCCAGAAAGGGTAGTAATTTGTCATTGCTAGGATTGATAAACATTGTGGGGCTGGGTTTGCCTTTTCTGCCTTAGTATCTTATTCAGCAATACTATCCAAGCCTCAGGGAATGGAAGATGTATCATCATGGAATCCTGTATAACATATTCTTGAATGAAAGGACCCATATTACAGCAAAGGAAAGGTGACTAAAAGTGCATGACTATGAGATATCACTTATTTTATAATATATTGCATGACTCCAAATATGATGGCCTTATGAATGTTGGATTCATCTCATAAAGGCACAAATAAACCACAGGTTTGTAGATGACATTCTCTGTGGAACTGGGATCCTATCCTTTAAATACCAGTGGCTATTATATGAAGCTGTTTCTCTAATAGCAAGAATACATGACTCTGTAGATCTAGAAGTAGCCCCTTTTATTATCTCTTCTAGTGGCCCACTTGGGTGATTTGTGCTTTCCATACTCAACTTTCAACTTTGGTGTATAAGAGCTACTGATTCCCAGAATGCAGGATGAGGGGATGCTTTTATAAGACGGTGACTGTGTCATAATAAAGTTTATTTGCAAAAACAAACTGCTGGCCAGATTTAGCCCATGGGCTGTAGTTTTCCAATCCCTGTGTGAAATTGTTCCTAAGTATCCTTAAGGATCTAAGATTGTGTATTGTATTCCTCTATATTTGGGAAACATTTTGGAAAGTCCTTCAGGTCACAAGAGATTAGCAGTATTTCTATAAGGAGATTAGAAAGTTTATAAAGAGCATACGTAATCTAAAATTATTGTGAAGACTTTGTATTTCAAACTTAGGTGAAAACAATGTATTTATAATAATTTAGACTATCTTCAGTAGTGAAAATAATTATTTTTGAACATGTAGTATTAAGGCATTGACAATTATGTTGAAAACACAATTTGAAAAGTAATATTCCCTGGGGAAATCATTCTTTTTTTTCAAATGGCAGGACTTGCTGACAGTACTAGTCTGTACAAGCTTAGTAATTACTCCCTGAATCAAAATGAAATCACTTCCAGCTTAGAGTGGTCAGAAGAAATACTACATGTAACACATATATTAAGTTAGAAACATGAAAATGTTGTTGTTTAAAGCCTGATGTTATAATTAAATCAATTATGTAAGTAATGTAAGAGACATTGCTTGATTCCAAGAAAGATAGATGTGATTCATGCAAATCATTACTTTTAAATTGCTAAAAATAAATTAAATACTGAAGTGCCAAATAAAATACATTGCCACAAATCTTTAATAAAAAAGATGAAATGTATGTACAAGGCACTGAGAATTTTATTTTATTTATTTATTTATTAAAGATTTTATCAATTTATTTGACAGAGTGGGAGAGACAGTGAGAGAGGGAACACAAGCAGGGGGAGTAGGAGAGGGACAAGCAGGATTCCTGCAGAGCAGGGAGCAGGGCTTAATACCAGGACGCTGGGATCATTACCTAAGCTGAAGGCAGATGCTTAACAAGTAAGCCACCCAAGTGCCCCCAGGCACTGAGAATTTTAAAAAGCAAATCTATCCTAAATAAGCAACTGCTCATTAATAAAAATCCCTATGTGTATCATCTTCCCTCTCCTTTAATTTTTATCCAGGCAGAATACTTAAAAGGATGAAATACAATGGAGCAATCTAGAAATTAATAGACATAGCTGTGGAGCAAAAAATAATTATAATAAAAAGTGAAATTTGCTCAAGTACAGTTTTTAAAACTTTAATCAATACTGACAATGTAAATGTGATTAACTGGTGGGGGAAAGAAACACACGGTCTTTGGAACGACTGCCTCCTCCCTTCTTATATCTGTAAGTTGTTCAACAGAAAATTTTCACTTTTATCCAATTGTGTGCTTATGCATCCTTTTCTTCCAGATATAGGATGGATTACATCATAAAGAGTTAAAAGTATATGAAAGATCCCAAGTAATTTCTAATATTCATTTGTATGCATAGTGTATTTTTTTTGTCTATAGTTATAAAGTGGTATGTGTCCCATAAAAACTCTATAGAATTTATTGAAATTCAACTTAGTGCTACAATTTATCCACAACACATATATACATGGAAGTTGTCATTTTTGTTTTTCCATTTTAAACTGAAAGTGTTCCCTTTATCCTCACTTCTATAATTTATCATATATGTCAGATAAACATCTTTTAGTAAGTTTATAAAGTAGGCATTAATCTTATTTTTAAAAAAATAAGTGATCAAGAGGCTCACGTGGGGCGAGAACAGAAGGTTTGCAAATTAATCAGTAAGAGCTTCATGTTTTCCCCTCAATGTAAAAAGCTGGATATGTTTTTATGTTTATTTAAGAGAATTCATTTGCTATTAATTCTGAAAAAGACGAGACTAATGAACTACTCTTTTATTTTCTATGACCATGTTTTCACTTCAGATGCTGTAAAATTAGGCAGAGAAAAATCAGTACTTTATGTTTATATTGAGATTTGTTGTGTAGAGAATAACATAATATTATGTTAGAGAATAACATAATATTACATAATACCATGATTTTAATTCAAAAATTATGGATACTCACAGTGAAAAACAATTTATT
Source organism: Meles meles (assembly GCF_922984935.1). NCBI lineage: Eukaryota > Metazoa > Chordata > Mammalia > Carnivora > Mustelidae > Meles > Meles meles. The sequence goes on from NC_060074.1 coordinate 78,172,473, forward strand.
GCTCTTCCACCAAGTCAAAACTTAAAACATTTTCATTTCTATATATTATTATATATAGATTATATATATATAATGAAATGTGAGGTCTAAAAAGTAGAAATACAAATATGTAGCCAAAGTGATAGGAGAAAGATAGAGGGCCATGTGTCTGATAATGAAATTGCTGGTATTCTCAAATGAGAATGAAGCATTTACTGCATCCATGTTTGATGGAGTCTGGTCAAAAATATCAAAGATGAGAAAGGATAATTTTATTCAATTTGAATATCAAATCAATGCTTCAGTTAAAATCTCATTGGAAAAATGAGCAGTTGTTTGAAAGCTGAGAAGAGTGAATTTATGAAGAAAAACTTATTTTGCAGAATATGCAGTGAGGTAAAAATATGCAAGGAAATACATTTGGGAAAAATAACAAAGGGATGGTTTTAAGAGTGCTGCTCACATAAAGATCTAGAGGGGTGAAATATCTACATGTGATGGATGTGAATAGCTCAAGAATAGTGGGAAAATTTTTCTGTGACTCAATAAAATAGTTAAAATTGGATTCAAAGGCAGTGAGGAAGTAATTTAAAAAGAAAAGAAGGAGAGAATGCCAATGCAATGAAGGAAATTGGTTTTAGAAGTGATCAGTTAACAGACAGCCCTAAGGAGGGAAGCAGAGTTATCAGAGTAGTCGAGGCAAGACACAGTGAACATACTAATGATAAAAGAAAAATATGGATAAGGCAAAATCAAAATCTGCTGAAAGAAACAAACCAAGAGTTAATTTAGTTTCTTTGGAATAATACTTTATCATTCTATATTTCAACATTATTTGTGCACATTATTGTTAGTTTTATTAGCACAGATGGTAATACTAGATCCTTAACCAGGACACAGCAGGATTGCAAAGAAGAGAAGTGTTCTAAGAAGTCCTGTGGTTTCTGTTCCTTTATAGTTAATAACTTACAAATATCTTCTCCTCAGAGACGAACAAGACAGGCAAAGAAAATAACTATTCCTTCTGGGGGTATGGAGGGAATAATTAACAAGTTTCCAAAGTCGTGGAAAAACTTTGAACTTTCCAGGAAAATTCATTGAGCGGGAAAACAAATTGCTTTGCAATTGTAAAACCTTCTAATTAATACGGAATATATCACATCATTAGTTAGTGCTTTGTAAACCTCAAAAGACAGCTTCAGTGTATTATCTTCTTCCATCTTCAGCATACCTTTGCGTGGTTGGCAAGTATCATCCTATTTTACAAAGACGTCTTTGGCCATTTGTTGCCCCAAAGACAATATAAACTCCTTAATCTTGGTACTCAATGTCCTTTTCTAGTCCCTCCCACATTCCCTTACAACACTTACCAGCTTCCCACATCCAAACAGACTCCTCCATACTCTATGACTGTATCTCTCACTTTTCCATGTCCATACCTGTGGCAAAGACACTACTATGTTCTCACCAAACTCATCTCCTTTTTCTCCTGAGAACCCAGAGTTTTTGCTGATAAATGATGCCATGTGACCACATATACAACTTTCATGCCTGTTTTTTTTTTTTTTTTAAATCTCCTACTCAATCTGCCACGCAAGTGCTCTATTTCCTCGTTTTCCGTTCCCTGATACAGAGAACGTTGTAGAGGATTCCAAGGACACAGATTTTCTGGCACCTCGGTTTCTGCGTCACCCCTTGGAAGATTGCCTCCTGAATATTGAAAAATACTACCATCTGAACAGGAAATACACCATTACTGTGTTAAGTCACTAATATTTGGGGTTACTGTTATAGCAGTAAGTCTGCTCTAATATTAAATTTTACTTGTCTGTTTACCTATTCAGAAAGAAACTGTATTTATCAACCAAGTTCAAATTAACCTGCTCCAGGAAAACTTTTCTGACCGCTTCCTTCAGTGCTTCCTGATTTTCCCTATAATTCACCAGTTCTGTTTATTGTTCAGTGTGTGTAACTTCATTTTAAAAAATCAGGTTTATTGAAATATAACTTACATAATTAAAAAAATCTCCTTAGCAGTTCAGATCACTGAGTTTTAATAAATGCGTATGGTCGTGTAACAACCACTACAATAAAGATCTAAACTATTTTCAGTACCCCTAAGAGTTGCATCATTGCCCTTTTCCATCAGTTCCCTCCGTACAACTAGTCCTTGGCAACCACTGATATGTTTTTGGTCCCTATAGGTCTGCTTTTCTAAAATGTCATATAAACTGCGGTACTTGGCTGGCTGAGTTAGTGGAGCATATAACTCTTGATCTCAGGGTTGAGTTGAAGACCTACGTTAGATAATATTCCCTCATAAGGATGAACCACAATTTATTTATTCATTCCTCAGCCAAGGAACATTCACCTACAAGTTTATATGTGGTTGAATGATTTCATTTTTCTTATATGAATGCCTAAGGTTGGAATAGTTAGATTACATATAGTTGTAAGTTTAAATTTTTAAGAAACTACTAAACTTTTTTTTTTTCAAAGTGGTTGTACCATTTTGTATTCCAAACATTAGTGTATGAGTTCTGGCACCTCAATAACATCACCAACAGTAATATATTCATTTCCTTTAATTTTATCCACTTTAATAGTTGTGTATGATATCTCATTGTGGTTTTAATTTACATTTTGTTAATGATTAATGTTTCTACTGACACGAGTATTTTTTCATGTGCCTCTTTTGTCATTCATAGATCTTCCTTGATGAAAATCAGTCTTCTTTGATTTTCATTGAGTTATTTTTTTCTTTTTTTAAATAGAGGATTCAGAGTTCTTTATATATTCCAGATATGTCATTTTTCACATAAATAATTTGCAACTATTTTATCTCTGTTCATGGTATCTTTTCATTTTCTAATAGTGTCTTTCAAAGAACATTTTTAGTCTTTCTTTCATATTTTAAGATTTGATGATGTTCAATTTATCAATTTTTTTTGTTTTGTGGATTTTATGTTTTCTATCATATCTAAAAATTTTTTGCCTAATTCAAGATCACTAAGCTTTTCTGTTGTGATTTCTTCTAAAATATTTTATAGTTTTAGGTTTTGGATTTAGATCTATGGTTCATTTTGAATTATTTTTCTACATATGATGAGTTATTGCTAAGAGTTTATTTTATTTTTATATATAAATATCCAATCTTGGAGAATATCACTTGTTGTAAAGGCTATTATTTCTCCATTGAATTTGTACCTTTGTGATAAAAGTCAATTTTTCATAATTTATGTGTGGTCAATTTATGGACTCTTTTCTAATTCATTTTCTATTTTTCTACTTAATACCAATATTACATTGTCTTGATTAGTGTACCTTTTAATAATAAGCCTTATATTCAGGTAGTACTAATTCTCTACATCTATTCTTTTGAAAAGTACTTTTGGCTATTATCAGTCCTTCACATTTCTGTATGAATTTTAGAATGAACTTTTTATGTTCTACAAAACAAAGGCTGCTAGAATTATTATTGAGGTTGTGCTGTATCTGTAGGACAATTTTGAGAGCATGTGCAGGATGCTGTAGGGCCAGACAATTAACTATTCATCCCACAGTTTCAAGGGCTCTCTCATGTGGTTTCAGCAGAGAAGGTTCTGGGAAATACAGTGTTGGTAGCACCAAGAGAGAGCACCTCCCAGCAAATATGGCACTATTTCTACTGGGGACACTGGCAATAGAGCCCTGGCAAAGCTCTGCCTCCAAGTGACGTCACAAGAAGTAAAACTTGATCCAGCTGTTAGGGACTAAAAAATAGAATGTTGTAAGCTCAGAGGAGACATCCTGGTGTTCAGTCTCTGAATGTAAGCTGGAGGACCTATACTAGGGAGATACATCTAAGAGTCTACGACATAATATCCATGTTATCAAGAAATAAAATGCAACATGAGATTATCCTAATTCATCCTCATGAAAATAGGGTAACAGAAGACCTCATATAAAAATAAAGTAATGTACGTGGTCAAACTTTGCAAAAAATATAATGTTTTATAAAGTTGAAATTCATTATTTATATTGATGTATTAGTTTACATGCATTTAAAATTATGCAAAGAGAGATAATATATATATATATATTTTTTTCCTCAGGGTTTTCATTTTATTTTTTTCAGTGTAACAGTATTCATTCTTTTTGCACAACACCCAGTGCTCTATGCAAAACGTGCCCTCCCCATTACCCACCACCTGTTCCCCCAACCCCCTTTTGTCATTTGATTACGTAAATGACAAGTAAGCAAACAGGAATTATTATTTCTATTCTACAAAGGTGCAGCTGAGATTCGAAGGGGATGAGTAATTTGCCGAAGACCATACATTTGGTAAGAGGCCCAGACAAAATTTTTGTCTTTTGAAGTCCAAAGTTCTTTCCATTCTACTAAGTTCATCTCATTAAGAAAGGATTTGCAATGCCAATTTTATTAACAGCTAACAATATCTGTGACAAGATTTTTGGAGTCTTCACTTCTGGTTGGGAATTGAAAGGAACATATTTGAAGAATCAGGAATACAGAGTTTATTTTTAATTTTTACTTACTTATTTTTTAATTATGTTCAATTAGCCAACATACAGTACATCATTAGTTTTTGATGTAGTGTTCAACGATTCATTAGTTGCATATACTTTTTAAAACTGTATTACAATAGATTATTATATATTGTACCTTTACTTTCAATAGGTGTTTTGTAGACTTCATACTCTAAATACATTTTAAGGTTATCTGGGCATTTCAGAGATGTCTGAGTTGGGTATTATTGTTTAAAATCAGAGGTAAAAACATGGTCACTGCCCTCATTTCTGATACATCTTAGCTTAATATTAAGTGAGGAAAAGCTGCCAAATTGCTGTTGGATTGCAACACTCATTTTAAAAAGTGAAAAATTACTTATATCCTTTTGCAAGACATTAAGGATGGACATGTTTTCATTTTTCTTCCTCTGACCAGCCTGTGTTTAGGTTTAAAAGGCTTATGTTTTGGTTTTATTTTGCTTCCAAATAATAAATTTCTGGTTTGGAGTTTAAACAAGTTCAGTTATGCAATGTATTTTAATACCCACACTTAAACATATTTCCAGTCTAACCAGATGTTAACACTCTCATGCATTTAAGCCTTACAACAATGGTAGTGATATGTGGCTCCAAAGTTAAGTTTTAAATATTTATGCTTAATTTTTTACAAGAAAAATCCTTTTTGAACATTTCTAATGAGTTTTTTTTAAAAGTAAGGGTATTATACGATAAAACAATAATTCACTGAGCTAAGGCATTCTGAATAGTCTCTTTCTCTCCACTCACAAGGCCAACATCAACCACAAGAAAGGACCATTAGTTCACATGCCAATATGTAAACAAACATATATTGAATACCTACTATGTGCTCAGTATTGTGCATGGTGTTGTAGATTGTAAAATGGAAGCTGCAGTTCTCATTCTCACAGACTAGAAGTGCAGACAGACAAATGCTCTGATGATCACCATATGGATGATTAATGCTGTGATAAAGGAAATCACAGAATGCTATTAAGGAAAAAGAAAGTAGATCTTTCAATCCAAATAAGGTAGAGAGTTTCCTAAGGGGATTATCCTTGAAATAACTAAAGCTACAGGGGAGTTAAGCGATTAATGGAATCCCAGGCATAAAGAACAACATAGGCAAAGGCTTGGAGGCAGGCAAATTGGGAAGCCTGCAATAAACTGCAATAAACCTTTAGAAAGAAGGGATCTTGGGGCTTCTGCTGAGGATCCTAGAAGGGAGGCAGGGGCCATCTGCACATTGAGAAGTTTGGAACATATTCAGAGATTTGTGCAGGAGTCAGCAACCAATTTAAAGTAGGGAATACCACTCCTGCAGTATGGCAGTAGGGCGGAGGATAAATCTAAGAGGGGTGAGACTATGACAGAGAAACTGAGTCTATTTTGTTACCCAAGTAAGAAACAGGAGGAGGCACTGAGGATAAAAAGGAGGAGCTAATAACTGTTGGAATGCAGTGGTAAAAGAGAGGGAGATGTGTGGGCTTGGGAAACTGGGGAAGACTTGTGAGCACCACTAGACTAGTGGCTATGGGAAGGGGAGGCACAAGTGGGGCTGAGAGAAATGACAGATTCAGTTCAATGATGGTAACAAATACTTGGAGTTCATCAAAGTGTAGGGCAGAAGAGAGTCTGGAGTCCAGCTCCAAATCCTCACTTCTGTGAAGTGTTTGTGATTCCAAAGCAGGTTGTTCAGAGACCACTTACACAGTAGTAAAGAGTAGTTGATGCTAAAATGTGTCTAAACATCTCCAGAAGACTTTATGAAGAGAGAAGAAAAGGATATTAAAGATGGAACCATGAAAATGACAAAGTTAAAGAATGGGGAAGAAAAAATGAACATTGTAAGGAAAAGAACAAGCAGCAAGGAAGCTGAGGGAGAAAACATCAAGAAAGGATGCATTAGAATAATTATAAGAGCAGTATTTCTGAAGGCTAGGTCTGGAAAGAAAATCCTGAAAATTGCTGATTAAATTTGGTGACTGGAATTGAGAACCATAGTGAGACCTGGTACAGTGAACAGATTGAGATCAAAACCAGTTGCAAAGGGTGGAGGAAAAGACTGGACAAAGGGAAGGTCAAGGCAGAATGTACACCAAGAATTTTTATTGTGAAGGGAAGAAGAGAGCCAGTGTGGTAACAAGGTAGAGACCTAAGAACAATAGAGGTTCTCTTGTAAGTTTTTAATCAATTCTTGAGTATGTTTAAATGTTGGATGGGGGGGGAGAGATTGAGGAAGCTAGAAAAAATAAGAGCAAGAGGGACAGGGATTAAAAACATAAACAGTTGGAGAGGTGGATATATTGAATTAACATTGCAGGCACCTTAAATACCAAAAAAAAATTTTTTTAAACTTAATGAATAGATATAATTGTATAACTCTATGTGTGGATATAATTATCCTCAATTTATGGATCTATGAAGTAAGACTGGAAGAATATTAATTAGATGCCCTAGGTTACACGACAAACAGGACTAGAATACAAATACAAGATTTTCCAACAACAATTCAAATTTTCTTTTAATTACACCAAGTTTCCCAAACTTTGAAAATCTCCTTCTGCCTTTTTGACAAACATGAAAATCTCACCTCCACACTCCCGCTGATCTAATATGTCCCTTCAGTATAAATCACTATAATCTGGATACTTTCACTAGCCAAGAATTTTAATCCCTATATTTGTAATGTAGATCAAATTATATATATTTTTCAAAGATTTTATTTATTTATTTGACAGACAGAGATCACAATTAGGCAGAGAGGGAGGCAGAGAGAGAGAGGAGGAAGCAGACTCCCTGCTGAGCAGAGAGCTCAATGCAGGGCTTGATCCCAGGACCCTGAGATCATGACCTGAGCCGAAGGCAGAGGCTTAACCCACTGAGCCACCCAGGCGCCCCTCCCTCAAATTATATTTTTTTAATTTCCAAATATAAAATTACAATGTCAACTATGTTTTTTTCAACTTCCACACATATCCCCTACCTCAAGAGTCCCTTCCTGAAAACCTCTACACTATGCCAAGCTCTCTCCTAGCCTTACCTGCCCTGATGTTGCTTCCTAAAGAGAAATGATTTCTGCCATTTGCCACTTTTAGTATTCTTTACTTTGAAAGACTGACAATATTCTATACATAAGTCTACATAATCAAGAACCAATTTTTTTTTTTAACAGAAAGCTTTGATCAGAGGTAAGGAGGCTCTTTCCCAGAAAATCAAATGCTACAGTAATAGCATGCTTCTTTCACACTCTCCCTCATGCTCTCATCTTAATGCCCTTATGGAAATTATGTGAATGAAAAGAACTTCACCCATAGGACCCAGGCTGCCATCTTATGCTTGCTTCAATGTCATAGAGATTCCAGGGAAAAAATAATATCTCTGTAGCAATATGATGATTCTCTGTGGTTTCTAAAATTTTGTAGAACACTAACAGTTCTAATTTTCTCTGAAGCCACCAATTCCTTCTATATGATACAAGCTTTTCTCTGTCCCTTAATTTTTATAGTCTTTAAGAAGGCTCTCTTCAGCCCACGTTTACTTCGGTATGTCCTAGCACCTTCAGTAAGAATTACTCATTATCCTATTTTCTTAGTCATTCCTCCCATATATATACACAAGTGTGTTAAGAACTGCCTTTAAGAATGAACATTTTCTTTTCACTCTATTATCCCCTCTTTCATTTTGCCCTTCCTGGTTTTATGACCTGAAAGAGCAAGGTTATTCCTCATTATGTATTGATTTTCTTGCTTTGGTAATTTTTGATTTTGTCAAAAAAAAAAAAAATAAAAAAGCCTTGAAATGTGTTTCTTACTCCAGGACAAAATGATTCTTTTTGATTTCTGTAAGGGGATTTGCTGGTTTAAAATCTCAATAGAATTGTATGGATTTAGGAGAAAAACTGGTAACACCTAATCTTTATATAACTTAAACATATTCTATGAGTTCTTTATTGATATTATTAAATAAACACTATTAATGACATCAATGATAAAAGTCTTACTCATCAAAGGAAATTATTTAAAAGGGTCCTACAATAAATTAATCCTAAATCCTTGTTTAACCCTTCTTTTCTGACCTTAAATTAACCAACAAATTTAAAAATGCTCACTATGGTCCTGCCCTTAATTTTGCATCTTAAGTCTACTCATATTTAGTGGTAATTATATCTTTACTTACTCCTATACTTCTAAATCAAAGCTACTTTGCCTAAACAATTACCTTAAAATGCATTAAAAGGGTGATATTATATAGACCTCATTTACTTCCATGGCAACCAAACGAAGGGATAATTTTCCCCAAGGAGATTTTCTGATGGCTCAAAAGGAAAATGTGGAAGGTATGCTTAAGCCTCTTCTGTCTTCTCTCAGCTGAGCCATCCATCTGTACAGCTGTTCTTTAGAATCTGCAGAATGACTTCAGGTCCTGCTGATGAGCATAGCAACCCACCAAGGAACACACAATGACATAGTTCCTCCAAAAATTGGCATGACATAATGCACATTGTTTAACTGGCCTGCAAGGGGGTTATTTTCTTTAGTGCTAGATCTTAGGATTATGAACACGTATTTAGTCTCTACTGGATTCTGAGGCTATGTCAAATCAAAAAGCAGCTTTCAACTTTCAAGTTTTTTTTTCTTCTATAGAAGAATATATGTGATGCTAGTGGTCTGCATTCTCTTGGTAGACTGAACAACTGTTAGACTCAGTATTGGCTACACAGTGTCTTTTATTCACCAAGACCTGTAAAATAAGGACCAGTTGGAAAATGCACAAGTTTTCTGGGATCATAGTAAGGACTGGACAAACATAGTAAATTGTTTAATTAATAAATATTTGGTCACCAATAAGGCTTTGTATAACACTGATGTTAGTGACAACATAAGTTCAACATGAAAGCCTCCTGTCCACTTTCTTTGTCATTATATCCTGAGAACCAGGAACATGCGAGGCTGATTTAGTTGGCTGTTAGTGTGGGTACAGTGTGGAGACCACAGCACGGATGTACTCATGCAGGGGATGCCTACTGTAAAGGTTTCTGTCTTCATGAATGTCACATTGACCAGGAGGAATGTGGGAGAAAGAAACTTGAGAGAAACATACAACCTTGCGTGGTAAATAACAATTATATTCTAGGGGTGCCTGGGCCGCTTAGTCCTTAAACGTCTGCCTTCAACTCGAGTCATGATCCCAGGGTCCTGGGATTGAGACCCACATCAGGCTCCCTGCTCAGTGGGGAGCCTGTTTCTTGCTCTCCCACTCCCCCTGCTTGTGTTCCCTCCCTCACTGTCTTTCTCTCTGTCAAATAAATAAGTAAAATCTTAAAAAAAAATAACAATTACATCTTAAAACTGCTACTATAAATCCAATAAGAATACTATTTTCTGGAATTGAAGAAATCATTTTTAAAATTTGTATTTATCTTTGTTACCTCAGTAAGTAGATGTTAACCATAAGCAGGAATTTGCTTTGAATTTACTTTTTTGGGGACTCAATAAAACTAGCTTTTAAAAGAGTAACTTATTTTTTAGTACCAAATCACCTTTCCTATGTTCTTAGCTAACTTCAGTTGAAAAATTTGTAAATGGGCTACCTATTACAGAAGACTGTGTTAAATATAAAGTTACACATACCATTTCATAGAGTATCTTGACAGTTTATAATAGCAGATTCTCTATTACTGATTTTGCAGCTGCTTTGTTTCCATGGAATCTGATCTCTAGGGTACTACCCTAAACCAAAAATATCCCACATGTATAAATGATTACATATCGGCAAAATATTTTTTTTAATCACTAGCAGTTATACAATCTGTAATAATTACCAATTTATCTTAATGTTTACACGTTCAATCTCTTGCAATAGGTTGTAGTAAAGTGCCTTGAGAAAAATTAATCTGGTTTCAATAAGAAGCAATAAATAGTATTTAGAGCAAGTGACTGTTAATGACTTCTGTATGACTATTAATCTAAAGCATACAGATGTTTTTCATGTTGAATTGTATATAAAATCAAGATGGCCATTAAAAACAGCAGTAATGGCATTTTCCAGTAAAATCATTTACTGCTACCCTCTGACTGGATTCCAGGTCATGAGATCACAGCCAGAATTGCCAAGATCTCTTGTAGTTCCAGTTGGCACATTTCTCCACTTTTTGCTGAAAGGACATGGTGTCCCATTTTTAATAGTTCACTAGGTCTCCCAAAGGCAGTATACTGGAGTGAGCCTGAAGACTTTAGTTACGTATCAACATGCGGCTATAAAAATTACTTTTCCTTTCCAAATCTTACCGTGCAAGCATTCACACATGCTAACACAGACATGCACACACACACACACACACAAACTTTTAAGAAAGTTAACAAATGCATCAATTATTTGATTCATTCGCACAAAAAATGTTGAGTTCCTATTAGATACCAAGCACCGTGCTAATAACTAGGCCTCGGTGTTTAAAAGAAGAGGAAAAAAATTTGGTCAGTGTCCAACTGTCTAGATCTACAATGAGAGGAAAAAACATAAAGAAGGGAGTCTTTATGACTTTGACAGTGTTTTTTTCATTTTAACTAATTTACTGAAAATCGGTTTTCTTCTTTTACAAAATGAAGATGTTGGATTTAAAGTCATTTTACAAATTACTCCCCTAGGACCTAATTCTGGGAAGATTCTTTGGTGCTCCCTCGAAAAGCAACTCAACTAAGAACGGCACAAGGCTATCCTCTGCCCCTGATTTCTTTCATAGAGTTTTCTAAACTGTATGGTTTACCTATTTGAGCTGCCAGTTAAATTTTTATTTGAAGGGAGTTACAAGTCCAAGAACCAATTAGTAAGTCACTAGGCTAGATAGTATTTCAGGTTTTCTTGCAGTTTCATCACTCAAAGAGTCTAGGAAATGTTGTTTTATTCTGGTTTTAAAATTTTGAAGTAATTACGTTTAGAAGTGTATTGATCTATCACTAATCACTGTTTCCCCCCACCCCCAAGGATTTCTGGTTCTTTAATTGAACAATGATATTAGTAACCAAGATTTGGGCACGAGGTGTGCTCATTTCTACTGAGTTCTTATACTTCTAGGCCACCTAAGGTAACAAAACAATGTAATATATGTGTGTATACTAATCCATGTATGCACCTATATAAAAAAAATTTATGTATGGAACAATCCACTAATCACTGTTAATAAAAGCTACCAAATCACATTGCACTTTGGATCCTTCCATCCACTTACCAGCTGTGTGATCTTGGACAAGTTTGTTCATAAAAGTCAGTCTTCTCTTTTATAAAAGGAGGTAAGAGTAGAATCTACATCACTAGGGTACAATTTATTATTGTTTGGAAATTTCTTCATTTGGTACTGGGAACACAGTAAGTCACAGAATCAATCCCAGAGTCCATAGTTTCCTGGATGTTAGAAGCTGAATTCATTGCTCATGATGCAGGATCTCTGCTACACAAGTAAGAAGTTATGTGATTCACCAATAGTTTTCATTTTCATATTGATGAAATTTTCCTTTCAGACACTCAATACTTTATAAAGCTGAGTGGAAACATTTTTAGAACAGTTAAGTGAAACAGGTGAAAATGTATTATTTTTTAATTATTCTTTTTATTTTAGAAAAGAAATAATAAAGTAGAGAAATGGCCTCTCAGAAATCAATAAGTAACCAGCTTTAGAACCAGAAATCAAGTCAAAAACAACATTCCATGCAAATAATATCATAACTACATGAGTCAATAAAATTTTATATTTAGATTCCACAAAATGAATTCTAGTTGAATGTCAAAGAGTTCTCATTATTCTGAGTTTTGTGTATGACACAGTTATTGTGGCATTTTGTAAGGCCCACAAACAGTTGAGAATCTTTCCTGATTTATTATAAAATCAAGCAAATATTATTTTAACCTGATGAGTTTTAACAAACAAATCTAGAATAAACAGTTTTGTGAAAGCCTTCAGATCAGCAAACAAGTTAAAGCAGTGGAAAACAAGGACATTCCAAGAAGTTATATGTAAGGAAAGGATAGGAAAACATGCCTAGCTTCTCTCTTTTTTGTGGCCAGTAAAAAATATTCATTTATTGTCAATGCTGGTTAATATATCTTACAATTCTATGTAGAAAAAAAAATTCCTATTTTTCTTCCCCAAATAAGAAATTGGCTATTTCTCTCTTTGGTAAAGATTCAGTCACAAAAGTTATAAAAAGAAGTTCTCTACTATGGAAGCAGTAACTAAAATAAAGGGCATTTTTTTTAAGAAGGAAGAGAGGGACAATTAGGAATTTGAATGCAGGCTGGAGCCAGGCCAAAAAAGAAAAAAAAATTTTCTGAAAATATTTTTACCCCTGTCCTAATGTCTGGTAGTTGGAGCTAAAAATTTCTTCCAGCTCTATGGAAGGGAAAAGGGAATTCTTTGGAAGATTTAAGTGCCTGTCAGAGCAGCACAAGGAAAACACGTTTCCAATGTACGTGCTGCTTGTAGAGTACTTGCCTGGGAGATATGGCAAGCTGTCATTAATGAACAGGGCCAGGAAAACCTCAGGGACCACAAGGAGCATGGTATTGCAAGTGTAGCAACTCAAGAGCTCCTGGAGAAACCATACGAAGTACTCTATTTCTTCCAGAATTGAGAGGCTATACCAATTTCCAGGGGCTTCTCTATCCTAATGGATTAGGCCAATGTGTAGTCCCACCATCCTATGCAAACTACAGGGCCTGGCATTGAAGTGATGCTCTGCAGATTTCTTGAGCAACAAACAATTTTTTCAGGTGCCGCATAGATTTTCTGGCAGGGACAAAATGTCAATCAGAGACTCACCATAGCCAGGACAGAAGACATCCCTGTTTTGAGACATTGTAGGAAAGTGGAAGACAGAGCCATAAATATTAGTGGTGCTGTTGATTTTTACTGTCTATTTTCTAGGCGTGTTCCTGGAAAAATTATTCATTTAAATGTTATATGTTTCCTTTCATTTGAACCTCATGATATCACTCTGGGGGAGATAGGATAAGAAATATTATTTCAGCTTTATTGAGAAGGAAATAACACTAAAAGTTCTATGTCTCAGTGGTTAAGGGACAGGGAACAGAATTTTCAAATCATAAGTTTTTCACCATAATCTTGACATCTTCACATTAAACTGCTAAAATTCCCATTTTGAGATCATGTGTATGAGATAATCAATGTCATATTTTCAAGTTATAATCATCCTAAATTTTATGATATGCATAAAATAATTTTAATGCCTAAATTTAGAGGATTTCAATATATAACAGCTTTCTTGTTATAATTACATGTATGTGAGAAAATTAAAAATAGATGGAAATCAGTGGGGTTCCTATGTAATCTTAAGAATTTAGACTTTCGGGGTGCCTGGGTGACTCAGTGGGTTAAAGCCTCTGCCTTCGGCTCAGGTCATGATCCCAGGGTCCTGGGATCAAGCCCGCATTGGGCTTTCTGCTCAGTGGGGAGCTTGCTTCTCTTCCTCTCTCTCTGCCTGCCTCTCTGACTACTTGTGATCTCTGTCAAATAAATAAATAAAATCTTAAAAAAATAAAAAACTAACTAACAACTGCTTTAAAAAAAAGGAATTTAGACTTTCTACCCAATTTCCATGCATTTTAGACTTTCTATCTAATGCCAAACATATTCTGTTTTAGAGGTCAGTTTGCTATTGCCATTACTTTTTGCTTAAATTGTATGTTTTACCCCAAATCTACAAGGAAACAAAATAATTGCTCTGTGGGTACCTGTTGCAGCAGGTGTGTTCACTCCACACCTATACGGTTTTGTGATATTTCTTGGTTCCTGTCCTTTTTTTCCCCTCCCAGCATGGATGATTTGTCCTATCCACCCTCTAAGTACTGTATGGTTGACTGCCCTTGATGCAAGACCAAGTCAGCTGATTAGTCACTCAGAAAAAATCAGTGTTGTCTTGGGCAGTAGATTCAGCCAACATTTAAGGGTTTATGTGCCAGTTGCTTTCACTGAGGTTATCACAACAAACTGAGGTAGGTACTATTACTCCTGCAACTCTGAAAGTTTTAAGGACTTGCTCAAGGTCATGGATCTAGTTATTGCTGGGATTCAAGACAAGCTTTGGATTTTGAATTCATTTCTCTTTTTCCTATACCAACAACACATCCTGGCTAAAATCTTAGGGTATGAATGAACATTTGATAAGTCAACAGGAGCAAAAAGTGTAATAAATTAAGGTCACAATTAGAAATTAGAAAATATAAACCTTGAGTATGATAGTAATCGCCAAATCTAGACTCTTCAGTTAGTAATTAATTTAGTGATACATGGATTTTTATGCTCACCTATAGTACGAAATGTGACTGAAAAGTGTAAGTATGCCTTTACATTATAGACACAAACTAACTCCAAATGGATCAAAGATGTAATAGAAGAGCTAACACCATGAATCTCTTAGAAGTAAACATAAATAAGAGTTCCATGACGTTGGATTTGGCAATAATTTCTTAGATATGATACCAAAGTATAGGCAACAAAAGAAAATATAGGAAAATTTGACTTTGTAAAAATTTCCTTCAATTGTACATTGAAGGACACTATCAACAGTGAAAAGGCAACTCGTGGGAGTTGGGAGAAATGGGAGAAATATTTGCAAGTCTTATATCTGATTATGGATTAATGTCCAGAATATATAAAGAACTTCTACAACTCCACAACAATAAAACCCCCAAACAACCCCATTAAAAAACAAGCAAAGATCTCCAAAGAAGTCATACACATGGCCAATAACATATTAAAAGATACTCAACATTACTAATCATTAGGAAAATGCAAATCAAAACCACGAGATATTAATAGACACCCTTTAAGATGATTAGTATTTTAAAAAAGAAACAGAAAATACATGTTGGCAAGGGTATGCAGAAGTTGGAACCCTGTGCTCTGCTGATGGGAATGTAAAATAGTGCTGTCACTAGGGAAGACAGCATGGCAATGCCTCAAAAAATTTAAACATAAAATTACTATATGACCCGGCAATTCTATATCTCGGTAAATACCCAAAAGGACTGAAAGCAGGAATTCAAACAAATATTTTTACACCACTATTTATAGAATCATTACTCACAATAGCCGAAAGGTAGGAGCAATCCAAATGTCCATTGATGAATGAATGGATAAACAAAATGTGACACATGCATACAATGGAATACTATTAGCTTTAAAAGAGAAATTCCTGCATATAGTACAGCATGAATGAAGCTTGAAAATATTACGCTAAGTGACAAACTAAATGCAAAAAGACAAGTAGTGCATGATTCCACTTATAGGACATACCTACAATAGTCAAATTCATAGAAACAGAAAGTAGAATAATAGTTACCAGGGAATAAGTAGTTGTTGCTCTATGGGTACAGGGCTTTAGTTTGAGATGATAAAAAATTTCTGGAAATGGAATAGTGGTGATGGTTACATAACAATGTGAATGTCATTAATGCCACGAAACTGTCCATGGTAAATGGTTAAAATGGTAAAGTTTATGTTATGTGTGTTATACCACAATTCTAAAAAAAATAATATCCCTGTAGTTACATAAGAAAGGGGAGTAAACAGTCCTCAAAAAAAAAAAAATAAGTGTATGTGTAGATTGAGGTCAGAGATTAACGGAAGGCACACAACATACCTTTCTCTGAAAATTGACAATGCAGTTTTTTTCCATTTATTCAACATTGAAAAGCGTGTTAAGGTTTCCACCTACTTATTTATAAGATAAGAAAGTCATAGTTTGCACAAAAAGTTCACAGACTATTTTGAATAAACATTATGTCATACACAAACCTGTGATGGCAAATCAGTTTGCCATCTCTCATTCATTCAACAAATTATTGAATGTCTAGCACATGTCAGGAATTAATCTAGGGTCGGAGGACACCATAGTATATTAAGGTTCCTGTAATAATACAGCTGATATTGCTATGAGGGGAGACAGAAAATAAACAAACTAATGAGAAAATACGTAATGTTGGATGGTGATCAATTCTGGGGGGAAAATAAAGCAGTGTATGGGGTAGATGGAGTGACAGGGTTGTTTGTAGCAGAATGAGGGATATTTTAAAAAGTGGTCCGTGGCTTTCTGGAAAAAAGAATAAGAGAGTGATATTGCAGCAGAGAACTGGATGAACTGAATGAAAGAACAAGCAAACAATGTGGATTTATACAGGAAAAGCATTCCAGGCAGAGGAAAATTGAATTGCAGACGCTCTGAGATAAGGATATTCTTGGATGTTCAAGAAAGCGTATGGAGGTCAGTATAAATGGAGCAAAGGTTTTCTTTTTTGTCGTTGTTGTTTTTGTTTGTTTGTTTTTTAAATACTCCAAATTTTAAAGGTAGGGAGATGAGAAATAATCAAAGGTCACTGAGATGCAGTGTTCAATGAGATGGAGCAGAACCAGGTGAAGAAATTACCTCAAGAAGGAGAGATCATGGGCATCTGGGTTGATCAGTTATTTAAGCATCTGCCTTTGGCTCAGGTCATGATCCCAGGGTCCTGGAACTGAGTCCCGTATCAGGCTCCCTGCTCAGCAGGGGGGCTGCTTCTCCCTCTCCCTCTGCATCTCCCTCTTGCTCATTCGTGCTCTCTCTCTCTCTCAAATAAGTAAATAAAATCCTAAAAAGAAGAAGAAGGAGGAGGAGGTGGAGGAGGAGGAGAAGGAATCACTTATTTATCTCAAATGCTGCTGATCGTTCCCATAAACAGACTGAGACATGACCATTAGGTGTAGCAACATGAGGTCACTGAAGGTTGACAAGAACTCTTGTACTGGAGATGGGGGGTGGAAAGCCTGATTTAAACGAATCTAAGAAATGTGCAAGAAGAGGAAGTAAGTAGAGAAAGCACATACAGATAACACATTAGGATTTTGCTCTAAATGATAAAAAGAATGAGAATACTTAAGAGAAATGTGGGTTGAGGAAGGCTTTTGTCTAACTGAAAAATTATAAAAGCATGTTTTTATGCTGAAAGCACTGATCCAATTGGACAAATTGATGTGGTGGAGAAAGAAAGCAATGGCTAGTCTTTGAGAAGGTAAGAAAGGATGTAATTTAGTGCACAGGTAGAAGTGATGGGTGTAACAGGTAGGGTCCTCTAGAGTTTCAGGCAGGAAAGCAGAATATGTAAATGTGGGTGCATCTAGGAGGGTAAATATGCCACAAATGTACATTTTCTTCCAATTTCTTTTATTTTCTCAGTGAAATAGAAAACAAAGTCATAAAGACTCCATCTGACAGTGAGGGGACAGGTGATACGAGAGGAGAGACCAGGTGTGAAATTGTTTCTAGGGATGCATTTGAATCTAAAGCGGTAAGGAAGCAGTACTGTTGAAGGCAGCATATTAAGGGATTATATGAGGTTTGTGGTCAAGAATTTACACAGAATATTTAGCATCACTGTGTTTTTATTCAGTCACGTTGCCCAAGTGGTGGTGCAAATAATTTGAGAGTTGAATCGAACAATGTTGGGATTTTGCCAGAGGAATGTAACAAAAACAAGGACATTGAGAAGGTAAAGAAAGTCACTAATGCATGATGGAGGGGAGATAAATAAGGACAAAGTTCAGAGACAGAGTGCAGTAAAAAGGTAGTAGGACTAATGGATAGTAGGTTCCAGTCAGATAAAGAATTTCTGGAGTTGGGACACTGGAGGGAATAAACTGGGTAGAGAGGATACAGTAGTTAGACTAAAGTGCTAGGAACTGAGACTGTGGAAGGGGTATTATTCTTAAGCCTTGACTATGACCACAGGAACTGGTGGTTGGGGAAGTGGAGAGAATAGAAATGGATCAAAGAAGTGAGATTCCAAAATTCTTTGTGGAATCACTATGAAATATGATTCTAGTGACAGCCAGATGATAAACTCTCCAGGGACAGGGAGCTCCTTAAATCTTTGTACTTGTAGCTGTTGTACTCACTGTTCATCTGTCTAAAGAATTTTATCACCATAAATTCATAAAATTCAGCCTTTTATTGCTTCAGATTTTCCCTAAAATATCTCCTTATAATTAGGGTTTCCTACACCCCAGCTACAATAGCACCACCACCCTTCTAAGGGCCGCCCCTACCTTGTTACTCCAATTCAGTTTTCTTCATACCACTTATCTCCACCAGACATGTTTTGTATCCATTCATTTGCATGTTTATTATTTTAGACACAGTCTCCAGGGCAAGTGCCATAGGAACAGAAATTCTGCCTGTCTTATTTAGGAGCAACTGTTGTTGCATTCCCAGCACTTAAAATGGTATTTGACATATAGTAACCACTTAATAAATATGAATTGTTGAGAGTCTCAAATTAGCACCCGTTACCTCTTGAGTAATAGTACTGGAGAAATTATTAAGAAGCAAATGATTTTAGAAGGACTATCAGCCCATTTCTTTCCCAAGTTTTATTTTATCACCCTTCCCCTTCTCCATCTCTCCCTGCTCTTCCTCTGATCCTTAAATGTTACGGAGAAACACACTTAGATGTCCGTTCTCTGCAAGCCCATCTCTCAGCACTGCCTTCTCTCCGGCTGCACCCCTTCACACCGAATTGGGAGGACACAGACTCTCTACGCACCTCCCCCTCCTGCTCTCCCACCTCAAAATCTGCTGCAACCCCACTTCCACCACAACAGCGCCACGAAGAAGTCCCTCAAAAGGTCACTGATGACTTCATCGTGAAACAAAATGACATGGCTTGTCCCCAAAATATAAAAAGTTAAGTTTGGGCTTGTCAGCCAGTTTCTTGACTCCTCTAGCCTCACTCTCATTGCGACTCTAGCCCCAACTGATTTAACACTGTCCTTTTCATCCCTCAGGATCCAAGTCAGATGGCCGCTTCCCTGGCTGCATGAAGTCCAACCCTTGGTCATTGCACTCAGTGTGTGCTCCTCCTGGAGGTCCTCCTGGTGCTGCTCCTAGGAGGTACTCCCAGGGCTTTCCTGGGTGCTATATGTGGCTGGTCTCCAGACTTCTGTTCTATTTGCCTCTTGAATTTGTCACCTTTTTACCTGGTCAGTTAACATTGCTACTAAGAAGACTGTGACTTCTTTGTATCTTACCTATTTATTTTGCATCCTCACTGCCCTCCTTTACAGATGAGCAGATGGAAGCACAGTGAGGCTTAGGAACTTAGCTGAGATCATATGGTTATGGAGCAACTGATCAGAGGCATCACAGCTCAGGATCTGAATCTTGGGACTGGGTAAATTACTTAGTGTTCTGTGCCTTATTCTCTCATTTACAAAAGGGGAATTTTTTTAAAAAAATAGTCCCTTTGTCGCAAGTTGGCTGTGAGAATTAAAATGAAAGAAAAGTGTAAAGTATTAGAAGAGTACATAGTAAATAGTAAGTATACGTTAGGTGTTATTTTCCTTACCTGGGGCCTGAATCTGTTCCCTTTGCATTATACGCTATAGTGTAAGGAGCAAGACCTCCAAAGCCGGGAAAGATAGAAAGACCGTGAACTTCTACATGAAAAAAAAAAAAAAAAAAAAAAACCAAAAGAAAAAATACAGTAGGTACACTCTATGGAAAGAAAATCTACATGTTAAGATTTTCACAGTTAATTTCACTTAAATAGTATTTGAAATACATTTAGTTCATCACATCATAATACTGAGTTAGATTAAATTTACCATCTAAATGGAAGAGTGTACATGGAATCTCTGACAGAATAATGAATAATTCTGTCATTTTCAAAGTCATAAAATTATTAATAACTTGAAGCTTTTGGTAAATAACATGTCATTTTATCTAAACTACAAAAATTAGCTTTTGGAGTCTAGACATTAGCTTTCATCAGTGTTTCCACTTTTTAAAATAAGACAACAGGCTCAAAATAGAGTTCTGTATGCTAAACCCCACATTACCAAACTGACACTTAATTACGGTTTCTGTCTCTCCCAGAAATGGAATCTTAAACCAGTTAATCAGGAATCACCTGATCAGCACTCATAAAGGAGCCTCATAGATGCCCACGAGCCCTTAAGAGAAAGTGACTTTGCCACAACCAATCTGTTTTTGCTGGTAGAACTTCCTCTGGAATTTAAGAGGTGAACTAGAGCACAGAGTCTGGAGACCCGCCACATACCACACCCAGGAGGCTCTGAGAGTAAATGGGACCTCCAGGAAGAGCACATTTTGAGTGAGATGACCAATGGCAGGACCCTACCGGGCAGGGGAAAGGGCCTTCCAACCTGGGTACTGATGAATGAAAAGCAGAGTATGGGAGAGAGTGATGCTAGAAGAGCCAAGAAACAAAAGCAAACAGAGGGTCCTCAAAACGAGCTCCTGATTTCCTTTCCCCAAACATGGACAATATGTTTTCATTCCTAATCTTAACAGGCCACCTGTTTGAACAATTATTACAGGACAGAGTTTTGTCAAACTAACTAAATGCAGTGGTGCTGCCCTTTAGACAAAAAGCAGGATGATCCGTTTCGATGTGCTAAAGGTACACACAGCTTCTTTTCCTTGAAGAAAATGAAGTGTGATGATCCATTATCATCAGCAATACCTATGGTAAAATATCAGACACTTCCAAAAGCCTCTCTCATCAATTCTGGTCCTCAGAGTTACCTGTTGTTTGAAGTTCTAGAGCCTTTTTCTCTATCATATTTGAGCTCAGTAATAACACCTGTCCTTTTGCATCCTGCGTTTTGTTATGTCCTTCAACAGTACCTACACAACATCAGCACAGTCTCAACTGACTGAAGTGTTCTCATACCATCATTTTAGAACAAGCCTGCAGACAGGAGACAGTCTTTCAAAGATATGACATCTGGATCTACTGAGCTCACTCTCTTTCGGCCTTGAATGGGGCAAGGGTAGAAGTGAGGGTACGGGAACCAGAAAAACCTGCTTTTGAACCCTGACTCTACCACCCGTGTTTAATGAGGGGTGATGTGGTCCTGTCAAGGTGTCAGTTCCTTCACCTGTAAATTAGGGAAAATACCATTCAGCTTAAATTATAAGGGATTAAGGAAATGAGCATGAAAAATGCTCTTAACCAATATTGTTCACTTGAGCTAATCCAAGAGAGGGTTTTTTCTTGTTGGCTTACCATTTAGAATGATAACTAGCGTAAGAACCTATGCAATCAAAAGCACCTTGCTCATCCCAGCAGTCCCTATCACAGTCCTACCTTTCTGCCTAGTGCCTGGGTTTCTTTGTTGCCAGGAGGCAAGGACCTGAGATGACAGGTAGGTGAGTCATCTGTTTTTTTCTTGCATGACTGCACCAAAGGCAGTAAACAACATTTCAGTGGTAGCCAGACTGCCTTTAACGCACTGTTTGAAAGTCTTAACTTTGTTTTTATTTAATGTTTCTTAGTGTGTTGCTGAAGAATATAAATTTTGATTAAAGTCTTCCTCATGGATTTGCACTGAAGACATTATTATTCTCCATATGTCTATGAAAGAATAACTTTGCTTTAACCTTGAAGGCATGTTTCCTTTTCTTTAAATCATTAGACAAAAGAAACCTTTATAGGGTGTAGAAATGAGGCCTTCTCTGGTAAAACTAAAGGAGACACAAGAAACAGCCTTTCCCTCTTGCCTAATGGATTGTGAAATCTTTCATTGTAATTTGTATTTCTCAAAGAAGCACTTATTTTACCATGCTCTGTTTCATATTGCCTTTTTATTTAAGTCACCTGAGGAAATATTTTGTATAAACTAGATGTTTTTATCCATAAAAATATCCTTGAGTTTCCATTTTATAAATGAAAACATGGCAATAAAAGAAATCTAATTCTTCTAAAAAACACTCTTAAAAGAGTGATCAAATTCAAACACAACCTAGATTCATTAAAATTAAGCATATTTAATTTGAATAAGATGTTTTTATTAATAATATGTGATCATGAATAATCATTAGAATGTAATTATTTTGAAAAGTGACTCAATCCAATTTTCTGGGTCAAAATGCTCACATAAAAATACCCTCAGTTACCAATTTGGAGAACAGTGTGAAGATTCCTTAAGAAATT
Source organism: Meles meles (assembly GCF_922984935.1). Lineage (NCBI taxonomy): Eukaryota > Metazoa > Chordata > Mammalia > Carnivora > Mustelidae > Meles > Meles meles. Next base: position 78,194,988 of record NC_060074.1, read on the forward strand.
AAAAATAGAGCTACCCTATAACCCTGCAATTGCACTACTGGGTATACTCTAAAGAACAGATGTAGTGAAAAGAAGGGCCATCTGTACCCCAATGTTTACTGCAGCAATGGCTACGGTCGCCAAACTGTGGAAAGAACCAAGATGCCCTTCAACGGATGAATGGATAAGGAAGATGTGGTCCATATACACAATGGAGTATTATGCCTCCATCAGAAAGGATGAATACCCAACTTTTGTAACAACATGGACGGGACTGGAGGAGATTATGCTGAGTAAAATAAGTCAAGCAGAGAGAGTCAAGTGTCATATGGTCTCACTTATTTGTGGAGCATAACAAAGAACATGGAGGACATGGGGAGATGGAGAGGAGAGGGAGTTGAGGGAAACTGGAAGGGGAGATGAACCATGAGAGACTATGGACTCTGAAAAACAATCTGAGGGTTCTGAAGGGGCGAGGGGTGGGAGGTTGAGGAACAAGGTGGTGGGTAATAGGGAGGGCACGTACTGCACGGAGCACTGGGTGTGATGCCAAAACAATGAACACTGTTATGCTGTCAATAAACAAATAAAAAAAAAAAAAGAAGGGCCATCTGTACCCCAATGTTTATAGCAGCAATGGCCACAGTCGCCAAACTGTGGAAAGAACCAAGATGCCCTTCAATGGACGAATGGATAAGGAAAATGTGGTCCATATACACTATGGAGTGTCATGCCTCCATCAGAAAGGATGAATACCCAACTTTTGTATCAACATGGACAGGACTGGAAGAGATTATGCTGAGTGAAATAAGTCAAGCAGAGAGAGTCAATTATCATATGGTTTTGCTTATTTGTGGACCATAACAAATAACACAGAAGACATGGGGAGATGGAGAGGAGAAGGGAGTTGAGGGAAATTGGAAGGGGAGACAAACCATGAAAGACTATAGACTCTGAAAAACAATCTGAGGGTTCTGAAGGGGCGAGGGGTGGGAGTTTGGGGGAGCCTGGTGGTGGGTATTATGGAGGGTACGTACTGCACGGAGCACTGGGTGTGGTGCATAAACAATGAATTCTGTTACACTGAAAAGAAATTTTTTTAAAAATCATAAAAAAAAAAAAATACCCTCAGTTCTACAAGCTCTGTTTGGCCTAGAAGAATCTTGTGCATTTCCAAATTTTGAACAATCAGAAGTTGTAAGGCAAGGCTGATCCCTCTTTCAGGGAAAAATAATATTCTACTTCTATCTATGACAAAGTTTCACAGAAATAGTTGAATCATAATCACTTGCAGAACTTTTTAAAAATATTAATGCTCTATGAGATTTTGACTGAGCGGGTTTACAATGTGTAAACACTTCACATAACACACTTCACAATACAATTATGTTTATCTTTTATGAAAGAAGGAAAGGTGCTTCATTTTCTAAAGTCCTAAACTGAATTTACTTGAGGTAGAGAGAGTGATAACCATATATTCATCATCCTACCTCATCGTAGATATATAAATATACCACCAAGTGACCCATATAAAGCAAGCTCCTATTTTTAGTTTGGGCATAGATCACTGAGATTATGCTATAAAATGCAACTTTTATTGAAGAATGATTTATGGGAGTTGTTGAATTAAACAAGGCCAAGGTAAGTAGCAAAATGAAATATACACAGTCTGTAGGATTTGCAGAACTGTCAAAAAAGTTTCAAAATAAGCAAATGGATGCTCTCAAAGCCGTTTGTAAAATATGCAACTTGTGTTTCCATTTGCTTTCAGATAAACTATATCAAATTTAAATGTTATTTTTCAGAAAGTTTGTCCAATAAATTATCCCAGCATTATTTCTGCATGGCTAATGTCTGCTCTCAACAATGAAGACTAGCTTGCTGTCAAAACGTTTAGAAAAAACAAAACAAAACAAAACAAAACAAAAAATGTTTAGAGAGTCTCCAAGTGAAATGAATTCTGATGAACAAAATTTCTGAAACCTATTTTTGTCCTCCACTCCCTGTTTTTCTTTTGACCATTAATCTAAGCCAAAAGCACCTTGCCTTATAAAACTTACTTCATAAAATTACCTCTTGTAAAGTAGAAGAAAATGGAAACTTTGAAATTAGAAATAGAATACAAGAAAAGTAAAAGAAACAAAGGAAACAAGCAACTCCTTAACTAGATCTAGCATTTTTAATGTTCAAGCAGGAAAAGTGGTTAAGGAAGTTTTCCCTGAAAACTGTATGGTTATGTTATATATCATTAAAATAGCTACATTGTCAGGGACAATAGCTAACTTTTCTATGGCCCTGATATTAAAACAGATGGAAATTAACTAAAATCTGGGTCCTGGAAATAACTTACTGATGATGAATATTTTCACATGTCAAGTGGATTAATTGAAGAAAAATTATTTGTTTACTTCTACTTTAAATATCTTTTGGAATAACACAAAGATTATATTTCCTTGAAGCTCGAATAACACATACTGGAAAGTGGACTTCCCTTTAAGAAAAAGGGCATAAACACGTTCATGTGTTCATGTGTCTCCAGGAGGTTTGGGGGGTAGTTTTTTTGTTTTTGTTTTGGGGTTTTTTTTGTGTGTGTGTGTTTTTTTTTTTCAAGAATCACAAAAGAAAATAATTTTTTAAATAAAGTTTTCTAAAGATAAATTTTCTCAGCATGCCTGTGTGGCTTAGTTAGTTAGACAGTCAACTCTTGATTTTGGCTTAGGTCATGATTTCAGGGTATTGGGATTGAACCCTGCCTCGTGCTCTGCACTCAGTAAGGAGTCTGATTGAGGATTCTGTCTCTCCCTCTTTCTCTCCCTTCACTGTGGGCTCTCTCTCTCTCTAATATAAATAAATGAATCTTAAAAGATAAATTTTCTGTCACCTAACATCTTAAAATACCTCTTAAATGTATACCAAATGTTACTATAAAAGGTTAACAAGTATCCAAACTAAGGTCAGTAACTCACTCTTCAATAAGAGCAGACTCATCTCATACGCCCTGCTATACAAATTATTACATTTTTGAAATACAAACACATATATAAATTGCACAGTGGCAGTATTGTAGCCAATGAGGTTTATCTGAGGTGCAATTATTGCTAATTGAAATACAAACACATATATTTTCTGATGAAACTCTACCCCTACTTTATGTAATCTAATTGAAATTTCTAGCTATAAAAGGTAGAGAAATATTTGTGGCTTGCATATATCTATCTTTATGTATCTTTTAATGACATTTTTGTAGATGCTCTCATTCCTCTTTATCAGTGTGCACTCGTGTGAAAACTCTTACAATCTACCTTCTAGTTCCCTTCCCTAGAGATTCAGCAGTTCCAGAAACTCCATCCTGACCTAGTCAGATATTTCAATATTTGAGTATGAGATGCAGTTTTATCTTAGCCATTATGTGAACATAGCATAACTCCTTACTTATAAAAATTTCCTTTATAACCACTGAATGAACAACTAATAAGAAGAAAATTGTTCTTATTTTAGTGTTTTATTGTGTCTATAGGGGACATATTCTTTGAAGAAACTCCAAATGGTATATTCTTTTCTTTAGTTTTCTGCTAGATATTAACAGAATTTGCTCACAGTTGGTGCTGCAAATTACTTAACATTTGTTGATGAGAATTTGGTATTTAATGTTTGCTTTATAGCTATTAAATAAGCTTTTATGATTTGGCTGAGAACATTTCACTTCTTTCTTATTACACCTGGACCAAACTTGGTAGCCAAATCAAGAACTTTTTTCAAAAATTCGGAAGTAAAAAATACCACATAAATGCTAAGTAGAATTATGCTGAATTTTCCATTTAAAATATATGATAATCATCACTGAAATGGAATGATAATGAAATAATTTACTATAGAACACAACTTGTGTTAGTATAAAATCAATAGACTCTTTAGTACTTATAACTAGAGGCTCCAGTGTCTTGTATTGAGGAAGCATTGAGTGGAAAATAAGATACTTTCCCTATTCTTTAGAATCTTACAAAGGATAAGGTGCGTGTATATTATATGTATGTGTACGTATATGCATATGTTTTGTACATACACATTCAAATGTCACATTATGAGTGAATACAACCTTTTTTTTATAATTAGACTATGGGACTGACACACTGTTTTATACACAAATGGTTTGGTTGATCACCTGAATATTCTGTTTGAAACAATTCATCTACTTAGAGTGTGCATAAATCAATTTACAATGTCATTGCCTGCAAGAATACAGTCACAGGTATAGTCACAGCTCAAATTGTTTTATTTTGGCAGTTTGGTGGTTGTTTAATGATTAAGTGGTAGCTCTAATTGCTTCTTATCCATTATGAATTAGAGTTAATACTTATCCTATTTATTCCTGGCCAATTTCCAATCCTGACTGATATAAATGACTTACTTAAATTATAATTTTTCTCAGTCTTAATTCTCAGCCTTGTAGTCAAACCAAACCAGTCATTACAACCAACCCTGCTCTCTTAATTGCTCAATACCAATACCAGATTGTTATTGAACTCTCAGGTAGCCAATGAATACTTAGTGTTTATGATATTTTCTTTATTTTTCAATAATAGTTTGCAAGTATATTTTGATTTTGAATTACCAAGTAGACCTTAAGCCTCAGGGACCAGGACTGAAACTTTTGACTTTCCATTTTCTATAGCAACTATTAGAATGTCCTACCCATTAAAGACACTTAATTTTTGAATGCATGATGACATGTTGAGTGAATGGAAGACAGTGGGGGAAGAAATTCAGAAATGGGCTATGAAACTGCTGATGGAGGACTGAGAGCAGGACAGAAATCTCTCCTGGACCTGACATTTTGCTGTACACAATAAACAGAATATAAACATTACAATGTGAGAAGATATTTGCAAACGACATATCAGATAAAGGGCTAGTATCCAAAATCTATAAGGAACTTAGCAAACTCAACACCCAAAGAACAAACAATCCAATCAAGAAATGGGCAGAGGACATGAACAGACATTTCTGCAAAGAAGACATCCAGATGGCCAACAGACACATGAAAAAGTGCTCCACGTCACTCGGCATCAGGGAAATACAAATCAAAACCACAATGAGATATCACCTCACACCAGTCAGAATGGCTAAAATTAACAAGTCAGGAAATGACAGATGCTGGCGAGGATGTGGAGAAAGGGGAACCCTCCTCCACTGTTGGTGGGAATGCAAGCTGGTGCAACCACTCTGGAAAACAGCATGGAGGTTCCTCAAAATGTTGAAAATAGAACTACCCTATGACCCAGCAATTGCACTACTGGGTATTTACCCTAAAGATACAAACATAGTGATCCGAAGGGGCACGTGTACCCGAATGTTTATAGCAGCAATGTCTACAATAGCCAGACTATGGAAAGAACCTAGATGTCCATCAACAGATGAATGGATCAAGAAGATGTGGTATATATACACAATGGAATACTATGCAGCCATCAAAAGAAATGAAATCTTGCCATTTGCGACGACATGGATGGAACTAGAGCGTATCATGCTTAGTGAAATAAGTCAATCGGAGAAAGACAACTATCATATGATCTCCCTGATATGAGGACATGGAGAAGCAACATGGGGGGTTAGGGGGATAGGAGAAGAATAAATGAAACAAGATGGGATTGGGAGGGAGACAAACCATAAATGACTCTTAATCTCACAAAACAAACTGGGGGTTGCTGGGGGGAGGTGGGATTGGGAGAGGGGGAGCGGGCTATGGACATTGGGGAAGGGAGGCGAACCATAAGAGACTGTGGACTCTGAAAAACAACCTGAGGGTTTTGAAGGGTCAGGGGTGGGAGGTTGGGGGAACAGGTGGTGGGTAATGGGGAGGGCACGTTTTGCATGGAGCACTGGGTGTTGTGCAAAAAGAATGAATACTGTTACGCTGAAAAAATAAATAAAATGGAAAAAAAAATAAAATAAAAAAAACATTACAATAGGGAGCAAGATTCTCTATATACTTAAAACATTCTCTTTAGTATGTTAGCAAATAGAGTTACAACTGTGAATATAATAATGGCTGTTCATCACTACTTCTTTATATAATGGAGGACTGGGTAAATTGAAAATACTGCTTCTGAAGAGAATTTTAAAACTATATATATATAAAATTTTAAAACTATATATATATATGTATATATATATATATATATATATATAAGATCTGGGAGAGGATGGAAATTTAGAAATGTGGGTTCATTTTCATAAAATACCTCTTTTTGGTGTGCCTGTGTGGCTCAATCGGTTAAGTGTTTGACTCTTGATTTTGGCTCAGGTTGTGATCTCAGGGTTGTGAGACTGAGCCCCACATCAGGCTACATGCTGAGTGTGAAGCCAGCTTAAGATACTCTCTCTCCCTCTCCTCTGTCCCTCCCCTGCTTGCATACTCTCTCTCTCTCTAAAATAATAAAATAAAATAAAAGACCACTTTTACTCTAGATAAGAAAAAAAGGTAGCTAATAAGTTGACCTTCACACTGGTAAGGACACAAAAGTTTGAATTTACAATCTATTATGGCTGAGGTCCTGGTAAGTCACTTTGACCATCTTCACTAAATTTCTACTTGGATTCTGAAAGGGCATCATTCTAGAAGTAATAATACCTGAATTGTACCCAGCTTTGAATTATCAAGGTGGCCTAGATAAACTTAAACTATAAACTTAATTAAGGCAATCCTAGAAATTCAGAAGCTTGGCAAACACGATTTAAAGTACTTTTTGGAGGAAAATAAAATAAGCCTAAGTCTCAATTATTTCCAAATTAAAATCTCAGATTCTGTGTTTAGCAGATGATTCAACCAATACACAAGGAGATAAGAGCCCCATGAGTGAAAACTCACGCAAACAACAAAAACAGAACCATAGAGACTCCAGGTACTGTAATTAGCAAACACACACTACAAAACAACCAAGTAGATAAATACTAAATTGAAAATAACATCAGGAAGCTATAATATGTGATATCCCAGATTTTTAAATTAATGAGTAGAAATCCCAGAAGTTGAAAAATACAGTATTTTTAATTAAGAAATCAGTAGGTTGGTTTAACAGCAAAATGGATGCTATCAAAGAGGGAATGACTAAGTTAGAAGTTAAATCAAAAGACTTTCCAGAATGAAGTAGAGACAAAAAGAGACAAAAGATAAGAGACATAAAGAGCACAGTGTAAGTATTTTAACATATTATGTTTAGAGCCCAAGAAAGAGAAAAAGGAGAAAGAGAATGGGGTTAAAAATTATATCTGGGGGGGCGCCTGGGTGGCTCAGTGGATTAAGCCGCTGCCTTCGGCTCGGGTCATGATCTCAGGGTCCTGGGATCGAGCCCCGCATCAGGCTCTCTGCTCTGCAGGGAGCCTGCTTCCTCCTCTCTGCCTGCCTCTCTGCCTACTTGTGATCTCTCTGTCTGTCAAATAAATAAATAAAATCTTTAAAAAAAAATTATATCTGGGGAGATTATGTCATGATTTAGAGAATTAAAGAGATTCAAAGATTCAGGAAGAATGAAGAGTATCATGATAGTAAATATATGGAGAAACCCAAGTGAACACTAACTGTATAAATAGTAATAATAACATCTTGTATTATTTATAGCATGTAGAATTAAACTATATTTTAAAAAAGATTAAAAAGGGACTAAATGGAGTTCAAGAAGTCTAATGCCTCGCATTTCTCAGAAGGCTAAAAGTATAAATTAACATTAGATTTTAATAAGTCAGGCATGAATGTTATAATTTCTAGGGAATCACTAAAAAGAGTGGAAAAGGAATGGCTATCTTTCAGACTAATATAAGGATAAAAAAATAAAATAATAAATAATACTGTGTTAAAGATTAAATAAAGGGGGGTGCCTGGGTGGCTCAGTGGGTTAAAGCCTCTGCCTTCAGCTCAGGTCATGATCCCAGAGTCCTGGGATCCAGCCCCACATGGGGCTCTCTGCTCAGCAGGGCGCCTGCTTCCCTTCCTCTCTCTCTGCCTGCCTCTCTGCCTACTTGTGATCTCTGTCTCAAATAAATAAATAAAATCTTAAAAAAAAAGGCATAATTATTAAAGATGAAATAAAGGAAACATAATAGGTAAAACAAAAAAAAAGGCAAGTTTTAGGTTGGCTGATTTAGACTGAAAATATGTTAATAATTATACTAAATGTAAATAGACCAAGTAGACTAAAAATTAAATTCTCTTAAAAGAGATACATATAGGGGCGCCTGGGTGGCTCAGTGGGTTAAAGCCTCTGCCTTCGGCTCGGGTCATGATCTCAGGGTCCTGGGATCGAGCCCCGCATCGGGCTCTCTGCTCAGCAAGGAGCCTGCTTCCCTTCCTCTCTCTCTGCCTGCCTCTCTGCCTACTTGTGAGCTCTGTCAAATGAAGAAATAAAATCTTTAAAAAAAAAGAGAGATACATAGAAAATATAAGTCAACAGAAAGATTAAAAACAAAATAATGGAAAGAGAACTATCATGCAAATATTAACCAAGAAAAAACCGGTGTCACTATATTAATATCAGACAAAATGAATTTAAAAGAAAATTACTGCTAGAGATATGGATAATCACTACATAAATGCAGAAAATTCCATTCAGAATTGTTTTTAAATATGTGCTCTTAATAGTATAACCTTAATATATATAAAACAAAGTGATAGAACTACAGACAGACATCGACAAATCTACAACCACAGTGGATTAGTTTGGTAGATCTCTCTCAGTAATTGAGAAAAGGTAGGAAATAAAAAGTAAATCATTGAAGACTTACTTAAACAAATATTTTAACAAATTTGACCCTGCACTAAATTGCATCTAACACTGTACATAACAACTATGGAACACATATTCTTTTCAAGTTTATGGGAAGCATTCATGAAGTTGACAATACTGAATCATAAAGCAAATCTCAAAGAATTTCAAAGACTTTAAAACAGAATGTGTTCCCTCTTCACAATGTAATTATGACAAAAATCAACTAGAAAATCCTCCATATGCTTGGAAATTAAAAATACATGTGTTATTAATCCATGGATCAAAGAAGGTATTATACAAGATATTTTTGAGCTGATTGATAAATGAAATACAACATATCAAAACATTAGATTCAGATAAAACAAAATAGAGGAAAATGCATAGCATGAAATGTAGATATTAGGAATGAAGAAAGATTAAGAATTAACCAGGTAAATATTCAATTTAAGAAATTAGAAAGAGAACAATAAAATAGTTATTGTTTTTCTCGTATGGCTTATGGTTTGAAAGTGAGATTTTAAATATAGTAAACATCTTTATATGATCATAGGATAAGAAACAAAATCAGAAAATATACCCTAGATTATAAATTAATATATTCAGTGCCTGTTGTACAAGCTTATGATTGGTATTCATTTGGTAAGTTCTTTTATTGGATGGAAACACAACACTATATCAATCAATCACTTTATGGTATATCTATATATGTTTTTAAAGATGAAAGAGTTCTGAAGGTGTTCAGCATAATAACAGAAAAGTCAGTAGACTCATTTACATGATTTTTTGAATTTTATCCTTTCAGAAACTAGTGCAGCATGTTTCTTCTAAGACATAAAACTAGAAAACATGTCATCACAATTTTCCCAACCTTTAAAAATTCTTATTCTTAAAGATTTTTCAGCCTAATTGACAGGTTGGCATTTTATACAGATTTACACCTTCAGACTGTTGAAGTGTTTTTGTAATATACTTATCAAAATCATCGTGATTAAATTGAGTATCAGAGTGGGAGAATTAGTATATTACCACTTATGACTTCTCATTTTTAGGAATTAAAATATTAATTGTCATCTTTGACAAAAATACCTAAAAACTGTATTGAGTCCTTCTCCTGAATTATAACACGTGAGACATAATAGTCATTTAATCAATGTTTTCGATACTATCATTGAAATTTAATGAAAACCATTAATTATACCTTACATCATGCTACAAAAAATATGCATATGAGGAAGTTTTCAAGTATGCAATAAAATATTTACAAAGAAAAAAAGGGACAAAGCTTAAACAAAACAAGCTCAGCATACACAAACACATTGCATGCTAACTTTTACCATGCTTGACAATTACTGAAAACTGGCTTCAATCTTCTTAGCAATTGTAACTTAATTATACATAATTTGTCTCCAGACTGCACCACCCTGGATGTATAAATGAAATCACGGTTGTAGGTATGCCAACATTCTATAGAGTTGGCCTTCACTTAAAGAGCTATCTAGAGCATCCTGAGCTTCCTTTGGGAATTTCCTTCATCAGTATGTCTGGAGGCTATAAATATATGATCTTCCCAATTCTGATAAGCACTGTGGTATTATTTCCTTCAGGTCCCCACTGCAGCTCACCTGCTGCTGTTCTGGGCTCTTGACACTCACCTGGATGCCTATTCTCATATAATGGCCTCAGTGGCCGAAATGTGGACAAAATTCTTTCTCTAATAAATCCTACAACATAACTGAGTTCAGGATTTAATATTAAATCAACCTCTGCTAAAGATAAAAAAAAAAAAAAACTGAAACAAATTAGTTATTTGAAACCATCTACTTCATAAAGGAAGTGGTCTATATAGTGATAAAAGCCTCCCCAAATCCATACCATTGTATATACAATCACTCAAAGGAGCCTATTGCTGACTCTACTTCTTAAACACCTCTACTTCCTGCTATGGCCTCTGCTTTACAATGATGTCATCACTTTTGTGATGTTTCTCTGAACAAAGAAGAATTTGGCACCAAAGACATAATCACATCTTTACCTTTGCAAAACAAAAAACTACTTGCATCTCTAAAGTAATAGTGTTTGTAATTGCATGTTGGGTTTTCTTTGTTTTGTTTTTTTTTTTTCATTTCTTCTCTCTCTCTCTTTTACTCACACACACACACACACACACACACACACACACACGATTTTAAATCTCAGGAGAACAAGTATGTTATACAGAGCCTCTGCAGAAAAAAAAACCAGCTTGTTGCAAAAACAGAATACAGAAATGAGTACCTCATTCTGAAGTACTCATAGAAAACACTCTACGTGCTTTATATCTGAATTTGGTGATATCTGCCTTTTTCCCTTGGCTTTCTCTTAAGACTGCATTCTCTGCTCATGGGGTCAACCAGGATATCCTTTATATGTTGATAGATCCCTGAGCATGGTTTTGGAGCTGGAAAGAAGTGACTACTTTCAAAGATTCATTACAGTAGCCCTTATCCGAGAGGAATATTTCCAAGACCCCCAGTCGGAGCCTGAAACCATGAAAAGTACCAAACTGCATATATGCTTTTTTCCTTATGCATACATACTTATGACAAAGTTTCATTTATAAGATAGGCACAGTAAGAGATTAACAATAATAGAATAATTATAACAATATGCAGTAATAAAAGTTAAATAATTGTGGCCTTTCTCAAAAATATCTTCCTGTACTGTACTCACTTAACCCTCTTCTTGTGATGATGTGAGATGACAAAATGCCTACATGATGAGATGAGGTGAGGTGAATGATGTAGGCACTGTGTTGTAACCTCAGGCTGCTTTTGACCTGCTGACAATACATCAGAAGGAGGATCATTTGCCTCCAGAGTATGGTTGACCACAAGTGACTGAAACTGTGGAAAGCAAAAATGTAGGCAAAGAGAGGACTGTTGCATTTAGGCTCATGACTAACACATTTTTATCTTCAGCCTGGACCTCTCTGCTTCATCACCATCTCCTCTCAGATATTTAATAGGCATCTCACACTTAAATTTGTTCAATAAATGAACTGCCAATATCTCCCCTTCCTGATCCTTCCTCAGTTGTCCCCACCTCAGTTAATAGAGATGTCCTTCTTCCAGATGCTCAGCCCACATAGCTTTAAGTATCTTTGGCCTCATCTTTCACTTGCAACCCTATACCAAACCTAGTACCACCACTCTGAACACACTTTCTTGCGTATATTACAATGATAAATACTATCTCTTGCTTTCCTTCTTCCCTTACCATAAGTTTATTCTGAACAAGGCCACCAGAATGATCCTTTTTGAAAAAGAAGTCAGCGCTTGTCATTCCTCTGCCAAAAACCCTCCATGTCTCCCTTTCTCACTACAAATAAAAGCTGACCTCTTTAACGTGGCTTACAGGCTCTAACCGATTTCCTCCCAGATTTCCTCCTCCGCCACACCTTCTCTGAATTACACCTACTCTAGCCACTCCCCTGCTACTCCTTGGACACACAGGCATGCTTCTGTTTAGACCCTAAAATGGTTATTCTCTCTGCCTGGAATGCTCTCCCCAACATATCTGTGTGGCTTTATCCCCACCTGAAGTCTCAGCTCAAGCCTCTCTCAATACGACCACACTGACCACGGCTAGTCACCACCCATCCTAGCTCTTTATTTTCTCCTTATCTCCATCTTCTTTGTGTTATTTCCATGGAGTATTCCATCTTCTAATGTACTAAATTTATTTATTTATGCATTAGGGTTACTCTTGATTACTGTCTCCTGTAAGCTAACCCTCTGAAAGGAGAAGGATATTTTTCTGCCTTGTTCAAGAGTCTAGAATAGTGTCTGATAAGCCCGCGGCAGAAAATGAAAATATCTCTTAGAGGAATGAATGTGCTATCATCAGGTTTTTAGATTGGTATGTCTTTTACAAAAGGATGACAAGCTAAGTCATCAAAGTTGGAATTTTCTTAAAGCATCAATATCTTTTGCATTTATTCATTTTAGTTGTTAATAATCTAAAAGACAACTTTCTAAAATATGGTGGAACTAAAACTTCTATGAAAGGGTAAGTATATTTTCTTATGGATACCCGATCAAAGAGGATAAATTGGGGAATGAAATAGAGAAGGTGGAGAGAACAATATTTATTGAATATCATGTCAGCAATTGTGTTAGAAATTTCATATTTTATTATGTTTCAATTTTTAAATTAAACATTTTACTTTTGAAAGGGAACTACACATAATAGTACAGTGTTCTGAAGGTGGAAAGTGGTATACTGTAAAAAGTCAGTCTCTCTCCCATCTGTGATACCTGGAAGGCACCCAGTTCCTCCACCTGGAGGGAGAGGTTATAACCATTTCTTCTACAACCTTTTAGAGGTGATCAATGGACATAAAAATGTATGCTTAGTGATATATCTTTACACAACGATAGTTCTTCCCTGCTCTAAAAATGAGAAAATCAACTGAGAGTATTTAAATGGCTGCCCCATGATCACTCAGAGAATAAACAACAAAGCCTGCATCTAAGCTTGTCTATTTGACCTTAAAGCCCACACCAAGAAAAATCTCAAGTATTTCACCCCAAGAACCTGTGAGAAAATTGAATTGTCCTCCATAGAAACACTTTTTCTTTATTGGGCAACTACCTAAGAAGTAAATTATTAAGACCCTCTGTTCTTTTCTGGGAAATTTTCTGAAGCAAAGTCTGAGACAACGGCTTGTAAAGGCGATCTGACTATTAATGGTGACATCTTCATCTATGTCAGAAAAAAAAAAGAAGGTAGCAAGAAACTGAGTTTGCTTTTCCCTTCAGCCTAAATGTAAATGTCATTAAAAATCGATGCTGGGGGGCGCCTGGGTGGCTCAGTGGGTTAAAGCCTCTGCCTTCAGCTCAGGTCATGATCCCAGAGTCCTGGGATCGAGCCCCACATCGGGCTCTCTGCTCAGCAGGGAGCCTGCTTCCTCCTCTCTCTCCCTGCCTGCCTCTCTGACTAGTTGCAATCTTGGTCTATCAAATAAATAAATAAAATCTTTAAAAAAAAATCGATGCTGGATTTAAACCTTGATAAAGAATTTTTTAAATTTATTTTTGTTTAAATCTCCAATACCCCTTTGATAAATAATTGGCCCTATCTCGTGTTAATAATCCAGGGGAAAGAGAGGATGAACAGACACCACTACAAAAAAAGCAGTTTCCTTCATTTTGGCTATTAACCTAATTTAAAGTTGTAAACTCAGAAACTAATACTAAAACCTTTGGAGCCTGCAGCCTAATGGCTAATTTGTGCTATGCTTCTGTTTAACTCATATATTCAGTTTTAATATTAATGTACTTGGATATATATTTCATTTTGTTAAAATTATATCTCCCTCATGATTTCCATTAACAACTTATTAATTCCTTTGCTTCTGGTACAATCACAGATTGAAAATTTTGCTAACTGCAGCATGCATTCAGCCCCCGGAAAATTCTTGTTTATTCATCATGTAGTGAAATTCATCACGTAGTGAAATTTCCCAATACATACCAAGTGTCTAATTTAAGACAGGTGCCACGTTAGAATACAGTACAGTAAGAACAAATAGGGCATGTTCTCTATTCTCAAAGAGATTACAGTTTAGTAGGAAAGACAAGGATGCACATAAATAGTTATAATGCGAAGCCATTACAAAGAGATACAAACAAAGCACAATGAGAGCACAAAGGAGGGAATATCGATTTTAACAGAGAGGTTCAGAAATAGCTTCATGAAGGAGAGTCCAGAAAGCTGAAAATTAAAAGATGTTTATGCCAGATGAGGGGAAAAGCATAAGTAAAAGGCATAGAGTTCCTATGGTACATGGTCATCTTCAAAGGAAGCAAAAACACTTTTATGGGGAAAAGACCATTCATTCCAGTCACAGATGAAATGATACATTTAGGTTGCTTAGTACGACTGGATATTTGAAGACATTATTGAATTCAAACTACCTCATATTATGCTAATGTAAAGCCAACCAGTATGTCTGCCGTTTGGCTTTACGTTGGGATCTCCTATTTAGCTGTAAATCCAAATATTTACAAAAAATAATGTGCCTCTTGAATTAAAGATTGCCTTTATTTATTTATTTTTTTAAAGATTTTATTTATTTATTTGGCAGACAGAGATCACAATTAGGCAGAGAGGCAGGCAGAGAGAGAGAGAGAGGAGGAAGCAGGTTCCCCGCTGAGCAGAGAGCCCCATGCAGGGCTCAATCCCAGGACCCTGGGATCATGACCTGAGCCGAAGGCAGAGGCTTTAACCCACTGAGCCACCCAGGCACCCCAAAGATTGCCTTTATATTAATAGACTTTAAGAAGCCAGTATGGGAAAAAGCAGGAGGAGATCATTTCTCCATTCTATTAATGTTGGTAGAAATCTTTGTGAATTCCGGCAGGTTATTAGACTCTTCTAGTAAGAAGAATCAAAGAGAAATGGAGTAGACAGGAGGTGAATGAGGCCAATAAACATTATAGGACACTTGAGTATTTTGTGGTCTCTGGCTTTGGAAGTATGCATTACTCATATGAGTTGTTTCAGACCACTTAACTATAAGATCACAGGTTCCATAGAAAAGGGTTCTTCCTGTGTTTTCACAGGGCTCAGGGGGGAATTTCTCCTTATTCTTCTCACCTGGATTGTCTATCTTTTCCTCTCTTTGGCTCATTTTACTGAGGTGTGTAGATCCCATCTATCCAATTGACTCTTTGGACTCCACATTATTCTGTCCATTCCATTCTGTTCCATTTTTTTTTTTTTAATCTAAAAAGCAGAGCTTAGTTCCCCTTAGCTTTATGCCTAGCTATACTCCCAGTTGTTGTCCTGGACCTCAAAATCTTATCTTGTGCCAGAGCTCTGGGTCACTACATGCCTGGTAGAGTTATTAAATCTTATTCTAAATTTTAAGTTTAAATTTTTCTATACTTTTCCCTACTAAAACAGATTGAGCTCAATGATTCTGCCTGTGAATAGAGAAAGAATTCAAGATAAAAAAGGCTGTGAAAAGGAGGTGGGATAGTTTAAATGCCTGTAAAAAGTGTTATTATAACACCAAAATAAACTAATCTGTTCTGATAAATGGTATATTAATAGGCATCTCCAATAAGGCGGTAGGTAGAATAAAATGTCATTGCTATGGTGATTTCAGTCTCAGGAGAATTGAAAATAACCCAAGTGAGTGTACAGACCAGACCTTTGACTGCGAAGTTTATTTAGTCAGAAAGCTCGTTGCTGTGGAGGCTAGGAGTAGTATTTTAATATACTAAAGTTCGGATTGCAAAATGGAGCTCACCGAGGAAAAGGGTAGCCTCTGTGTGTGAACAATTTAATTTTTTAAAATATCACAAGTAAACAGGATAAACATAGAATATGTCTGAAAAAGACACACTTTCCATTTCTCTTTGCCAAAATCCCATACTAGCCTCCAACTGAGCCAGTACCAGTCAGTAAAGTAATGTGGTCATTGAGTCCACGGGATCTTAACTACAACAACAAGTTGAATGGAAAGTTTTTCAGTTATAAGCATATATGCTTATATTTCTGTCATTTTTTTTATTGTTCTTGGTCAGAGACTAGGTTGGTAGAATTTTTAGTAGTGTTTATGACATTGAAAGGTATTCTAAATTTCTGCAAACCACTGATCTGGTTAGGAAGATTAAGATTTATCAAACTGCCTTCCTTTCCAAAGCCATAGATTTCTAGGCATGGTACTTAATCTGAGAATTAAAACACAAGCACAAATATACACACATAGACATTTCAAAAGAAAAGATATTTAAAGTCTCTGGAGGGCAACAGTAGGGGAATATTTTGTCATGTTAAGATTATATAATGACAGTAGACTGGAATTTCAGATAGTTAATTGCCTCATCCTACAACAGCCTCAACTATCTAAAATGCTGAGAGAATGCTCAAACTAATGTTCATGGCTAACACAAAATATTTTTTTAACCATTTTATAGAGGTATGGTAGACATATGAAAAGTTGTGCATATTTACTGCATACAACTTGATGAGTTTGGAGATAAGTATACTTCCGTGAAACCATCACTGCTGTATATGCCATAAAACATACCCTCACCTCTAAAAGTTTCCTCTGCCTCCTCTATCTATTATTTACTATTATTATTTTTGCGATAAGAACACTTAACATAAGATCTGCCTCTCAATAAATTTTTAAGTATACAAGTAGGCACTATGCTTTACAGTAGATCTCTAGATCTACTTGTTTAGAACTTGTTTATCTTGCGTAACTGAAATTTTCTATGAGAATAAAAAATACTTTTTCAAAAATCAAGTTATAGTAGAAATTCCTTTCGATAGTTTTAATTCACTGGGTTCCATCTGGTTTCAAATTTTTATTTATTTTGTAGAATTTTTATTTTTTTTTAAGATTTTATTTGAGAGAGAGAATGAGCAGGGAGGGGCAGAGAGAAGCAGACTTCCTCTTGAGCCCTGATGTGGGGCTCAGTCCTGGACCCCCAGGATCATGACATGAGCTGAAGGTAGATGCTTAACCCACTGAGCCACCCAGGCACCCCTGGTTTCCAATTTTTAAATAATCAGTTATTTAAGCAACATAGTGAGCACTATAAGCCAGGCACTAACCTAATCCCTTAGAATATGAGGATTAAACTCACTTCACTTTCTCATGTTTAGTGACCTTCAATCAGATATACAAATATATTTTGAGCTAAGAACTATTACAGAGATATGAACAAGATTACATAAAATGACCAAGATGGGGAGTGTTACCTCTGGATGGGCATAGCAGACAAGGGGAAGTAAAATCTTTCTAAGAAAAGTATAGTAGCAGGCATATGAGAGGTCATGACATGATCCTGAAACCACACTAAGTTAGGATAACAGAGCTAAGGAAAGATGGAGAGAAATGGCAGAAGACAAGGTGAGAGGGATTAGGCTGCAAGCAAACCGTGGCATTATAGAACAAATTAAGTAAACTGGATCTTATTCAATAGATAACAGAGAGTCGACTGAAGCTTATAAGCATAGATTTGATATTATCAAAATTGATTTTCAAGAAATTAACTTGTGATAGAAAGGAAGGTGAACTAATTCAAAGAGACTATTGACAGAGAAGCCATATAGAAATCTGCTAATATTATAGGGGCAGATAATAAATTCACTAAATATTCTGATCATTGTACATGTATTTTTCTATTACTTTCCCTCCTTCATGGATTTGAAACTATTTGACAAATAATGCAAATGCAGAGAATATCAGTTACTTTAAATATTCTACAATTCTTACATTTTGTAGGAAATTGCACTTGACTGCTTCTCTCCAGTTTAAAGTTTATACAGTTTCCCTGCTCCTGTGAGGAGCAGAGAAAATACTTGAGGGTATTTAATACTTTTATTTTAATACTAAAATACTTAGTATTTTAAATACTTGAGGATATTTAAAACTGCCCTCAAGTCAATAGTGACAACTAAGAAAAAAAAAGGGAAAAAAATCAACCAGACTAAATCAACAGGAGTACATTCCTCCTACACTCCCATTTTTTGCTTAATTATGAAAATACATTGTTTTAACCTCACCAAGTTCAGTTCTAACCCCTGAACTACACCCCATAGACCAGCTCTTAAAATGTCACCCCTCCTAATCCATTGCCAGTGCCTGACTAGGGGGACCTTTCTAGTCGTAATATATTTTGCCTCTCATTAATCTTTACTTTTTTAAAGTTTTGGTAAAAAACAATGATTTTTTTTTTCTTTTCCATCCGCATAGCTTATAACTCTAGCATAAAAAAGAAAATAAATTTCTCTGGTTACATCATTTCTTCCACCAAACTGCACATTAACTGAATCAGGCTGTACTTTACAGTGGTAGTGATTAAAAGAATAGAGAATTTTTTATGCTTAGTCTATTTTTTAAAATTTTTTTGTTGAGGTATAACATACAGAGAAGTACACAAATGTTAAGTTGCAGCTTGCTAAACTTTCACAAATGAACATATCATTGGCACCAAGACCAAGAAGGACAAATAGAACATAATCAAGACCTCAGAGGTTCCACGTATGCCTTCTTTCAGTACTTACCCAACCCCTTCGACAAAAAGTAACCATTATCCTGATTTCTAATACCATAGGTTAGTCTTGCCTCTTTTTTAAATTTATGTAAATGGAATTATACTCTATGTACTTTTGGATATCTGGCTTCTTTCATTCAGCATTATCTTCGTGAGATTCATTTACATAGTATCTTATAGATATAATCTGCTTCCACAATGTGGGGCATTTGGGTAGTTTTCAGCTCAGGGCTACTTAGGTAATGCTTCTACAAACATTCTTGTTCATGTCTTTAAATGACTATGCTCATGCATTTTTATCTGGTATTTCCCTAGGAGTTGAGTTGCTGGGTTATAAACAATGTTTATGTCCAGCTTTAATGGGCTACCTGTTGTATATTTATTTAAGAATAAGGAAAAATGTCTTCTCCAAAAAAAATGACTACATATAGGGCTGGCTAATAATTTGCAGGTCACAGTCTAAACTAAAAATACAGGGCTCTTTTTTTTTTTTTTAAAGCAAGAAGTATAGTTAGAGGTATAAGTATTTTTTCCCTCTTTTCTTTGATCTTTCTATTAACTTGGTATATAATTAGATTATAAGTAAAAAATTAATTGAAATTATTAGCATGGATTTTTCCCTTTACATCTATGATATACAATGTCAGCATTAAATGCAATCATAAGAGCATTTAATTTATTTGAAGAATCACCAAAACTGCATAATTCTTTTTTCAGAGGGAACTTTGAGCTGGCCAGAACAAGCACAAGTCAGACTCAAGAAGGTTGGCAGAAGGAAGATAGAGCCCCCTCAAGGTACAGAGCTGGCCAACAAGTCTATCTGGAGCACAGTATTCTCAGTGTTGTCTGCTGGCCTTTACAAGCAATTAGGAGGTTGCCCCATGGATAGGTCAGGTGCATGCTCAGGTCTGATGAATGGGTTCTTTTTCCCACCAGCTGCTGGGGCAATCCACAAGGCCCACCTATGGACGGGCTCTGGAGAAAATGAAGCTAGTATCTCACCTTTCCACTAGCCCACTGCCCCAACCTACAGTGTACAGGTAACTCCCAAGTTTCTTTAAAAATGGGCAGTGTTGGTTCCAAACCATAGTGGGGACAATTGCTACCAACTCTTTCCTGAGACTTCCCCAGTGCCAGACACCGATCCTCCTCAAGCCTATGCTCCTGTCCAGATCTCTGTTAGTATTAGAGGCAGTGAACTGAATTTGGATCTCTCTTTTCTTTTAATCACACTCAGTGGATACAATGGGTTGTCTACCTCTACCCTCCAGAAGGCAACAATGCCTTGGGACAGGGCAGAGAGACAGAAAGGGAAGGTCAGGCAAGGCCTGGGCTTAGGGAACAAAAGAGTGGCAACTAGGATGGTAGTGCTAGGTGTCATCGTGAATGAACCTAGGCTCCAAATTCCTGGCACATAAACCATTGTCCCATGGGGCTTCCTTACAAAAAAGGAGTTGAAAAATACATTTTGTAAGGCTGTTAAAATGGGATCAATATGACTTTAAATCAAATGTGAGGCCCTTCTGAGCCCAGCCCATGTCTAGTCACACACAGAAATCACACACCCATGGAGACATCCTGAGAAACAAAAAAATGGCCACTGACCACAAGGGGACTCCTATTAAAAAAAAAAGTGGTAGAGCCCTTATATCTTCTTATATTTTTCAGCAACATCTGTAGTTATATTTGAATTATTTGAATTATTATATATCAAAAACAAAAGCATCTTTGATGAGATGTTGTAAAAACAATTATCTAGAGAAAATGGAATGATAGGGAAAAGAAAGAGAAAGTATCATGGATGGACCAAAAAGAGACCAGGACAGGAACCTCTCTAAAGAGGAAAGAGCTGAAAAATAACAAAAGCAAGCAAGCAAGCAAGGCGTCAGGTTCAAGGAGATCAGCTAAGGTAAGATAGAGCAGAAAAGTTCCAGAGCTCTTATAAATCAAACATGTGCTTAGAAAGAAAACACACAACACATATTCATGAACTAAAGTTCTAGAAGTCAAGAGATTCAGCCAAAACAAATACCCAAAAGTAAGACTGCTGAGTTCTCAATGGAGGCCACTTGTGATACGGTTATTTATAATGCTTGATGACTGCAGGTAGGTGAAGTTAGACCCAAGGATGTTCACTATAGCTACCAAGTTTTAAGACATTTGTGTGAAATCTGCATCCACCACACACTAGGCCTCACCTAGGGGTGGGCCTAAGGGAGAATTTCTGAGAATATGTATCAACTGAAGTAAAATATTTGTGAAGGAAAACATACCATGGCAGAGGAAATCAATGGTAGCTATTATCACCAACAGGCCAGTCCATCCTCAGAAAGACATGCAGGACCTAGAAAGCAGATTCTAATCCACTTGGGCATAGAATTCTGACATTTCATATTTTTTCAAACGTGGTCAAGAAGAGAGAAACACACAGACACTAAGAGAACATTTCCAGCTGTCTCTGTGGACTCCTCAGTCTGTGAGGTGGGCATGGCCAAGGGAGAGGCAGAGGGACCAGAGTAGAGACCCCCAGTACTCAGCTAGGACAGTAATGACCACCCCACCCCCACTACCACCAATATGATCCTCACCAGCTGCCTCACCCTTCAGTCTTTACTCCCTGCCTTATAATATTCTGATCCTTGATTTTCCTCATCCCAAGAATGACTCTGGTTGTTATAACTCTGTAAGTTATATAGCTTCTTTTTATCTTTATGAATTATGGCAAATTCAAGTTTAGCTTAAAGTGAAAAATGGCCATTTTGCTTTTCCTTGTTTCAGTAATATTAACAAAAAGCCACTGACCAATAGAACATATTCTTCTTAAAATAAAATAAACAAACAAAACAGAACATATTCTTCTTGTATAATTTGAAGGAAAAAATGCATTTGAAATAGAAGACTCTGTCTTCTAGGAACTCTAGAAATGATTTCATCGATCTCTGACATCTTCTAGCACCACTTGAGTACTACAGATGATTTTTCCCTCTTAGTTCACTGGCTTCTACAATTTAACCTGCTGTTTTTCAAAGTAATCATCAAAATTTCCATTTTTTCAATAGCTGTAGATTCAGAGAAGTGCTTAAATCTTCTAACACATTAATAATGGCCATAGTGAGAGGTACTTGTTTTTCTCTAAATGTGTCAAAAATGAAGAAAGCAAATTTCCTAGAGAATAACTTTGAAAGCTGTTGGGTATTGGCCAAATTTGGAAGATATCTTTTAGGACCTGATTATCAAGTGAGGGAAATAGCAGTTTAGAGTATAAAAACTAAAGAAAATAGTGGATGTGAGATGAAAATATCTGCTAAGGTGATATCAGAGAATAAATCATCTTACTTCAGAAGTCTGGAATGCTTTTCTATGCATGTCACGAACAAATGTTTTCATTCAAGTTGTGTCAAGAGTCAGTATAGGCACCTTACACTGACACTGTAACATCAGTCAAAGCAGTCTATTCTAGCTTCTGAAGGTAAAATCGTCCCTGTTGTATTGTGTGCATGTTAACTTATTGAAGGCAATGAATCTGAACCATATTAGCTAATATTAATAATTTACTTGATGCTGATTTTCTGGGAAATAGTGTGGATTAAGAAGGTGAACTGATGCAGCCACTGTGAAAAATAGTGTGGAGATTCTTCCAAAAGTTAAAAATAGAATTACCCTATGACCCAACAACTGAACTACCAGGTATTTGCCCAAAGGATACAAACATAGTGATTTGAAAGGGCAAATGAACCCCAGTGTTTATAATAGCAAATTTCCACAATAGCCAAACTATGGAAAGAGCCCAGATGCCCATTGACAGATGAATGGATAAAGAAGATGTGGTATATATAAACAATGGAATGTTACTCAGCCATCAAAAAGAATGAAATCTTGCCATTTGCAATGACATGGATGGAACTAGAAGGTATTATGCTAAGCAAAATAAGTCAGTCAGGGAAAGATAAATATCATATGATTTCACTCATATGTGGATTTTAAGAAACAAAACAGATGAACATAGGGAAAGAGAAAGAAAAATAAAATGAGATGAAATCAGAGAGGGAGACAAACCATAAAAGACTCTTAACTATAGGAAACAAACTGAAGGTCACTGGAGGAGAGGTGGGTGGAGGATGGGGTAACTTGGTGATGGGCATTAAGAAGGGCACTTGGTGTAATGAGCACTGGGTGTTATACTCAACTAATGAACCACTAAATTCTACCTCTGAAACTAATAATACACTATATGTTAATTAAGTTGAATTTAAATTAAAAAAATTTTTAAAAAAGACACTGAATTGGTAGGTATATAGTTTGCCATAGACATATTCAGAGAGTCATTTACAAAAAAAAAAAAAAAAATACAAGAAATGTGCAACCAAACCTACCTAAAATAGGGTTATGCATGTCAAAACACTGACAGTGTTACGTGATAGAATCATCTGTGAATCTCTAGCATTCCTGCAAGACTGCAGGACCATGAATGCTTCTCTCCCAGGCCACCTCTCCATTTGTATTTGCAGTAAGCAACTTTCACAGTTGAGGTAATATCTCCCTTTGGGACAAAGAGCAAGCTTGCCTACTGCTAGCTATAAAAATGTGGGTTCCCCAAGCTCCGTTCCTCAAGTGTGATGCAGTCAATGTGTCTGAGCCCATTTTGTGTTGCCCTTGTGGAATATGGGAGCAAGGCTAGTAGATGCAGGGATGGATACTCATACTGCTTATAACAGGGCCCTGAGGAACAAAGCATCTTACTTCTGACCTAGGAACCTCATGTCTTCTGGCAGCATCTATGTGGCAGTAAAAGGCTAATTTATTAGCTTTTAAGAGGTTAAATTTATTCTAAGACCAAAGGACTCAAATATAAAATACTAAAACACAGTTAAAATGGAATATCCAAATAGTTTAACTTTATATTTCATTTCCAAGGAAAATGGAAAGGAGGAAATAAACTAAAGAAGAAAGGAAAAAACTATTTTATAGACAGCAAGGCAAGAATATTCAACTGGCTATTAAATAATGTTCCTCCCCTAAAAACAATGGTTAATTGTGTGGGTGTTCTTCCCGATTGCCAGCTGGACCTAAAGGAGTTGCCTATAAGAATTGACTTGATAAATGACAGAAAGCATTTATTTTAAATAAAATTTTGTAAACAAAACACAGCTGTGACAATGTGTTAAGCAGTGAATACATTTCATCTTGAGTCAAGGAAACCATTAGCCAACATGCTTCCAGAGTGAGAACTTTAAAATCATTTTTAAAAAAAATCAGCCATTTAACTGAGTGTATCTCAAATACAGGAGGCACACGTGAATCAAAATTCAAAGTTTGAATAGTACATTTCACTTGTGCTGCACCTGAGCATTCCAATAGGTAACTATAAAGTAGTAGTAGTTATAAATGAACATCTAAATAGACAAAAATGTACTTTGACAACTGCTATCCCAAATACATATGGAAAAGTCATATGTATCTTATAGTTGAAAGCTGAAAAACAAGCACTAATGGTCAGAGTAGACATGCACACTGAACTCAAGTATGCTTTGATTTCATGTTTTCTAAAAATTAACCAGTTAATTATTTATACTGCCAGCATTCATCAATGGTAGCAGCTTAATTGCATTTGTTAAATCCAGAATCCTTTGGTGTGAAATGCATATTATGAAAATCAAATATACTTATGGAATGCCAACTTAGGCTTATTTCTGATTGCTCTTCATCTGAATATATATGTTCTAATGCTTGCCTTTCTGTACTGAAGTATAAATAAAAAATACAGTTGACAAACTTGCTAATGCACTCAGTTAAAAATATGTATATACACAAACCAAACACAGAGAACAAGGGGAACAACTAGAGGCCTTGTGTTTTAACTCACATGAATATTTAGTATGAGCCAATCTTTGTCATACACACAAGCAACATAATAAAATGAAAATGAATATATGTATGTTAATACTCTTTTGCCAGTTATATCACTAGCTGAATTACACTTAAATAAATATGGATATTCTCATCTTTAAAACCTAGCAGTTTATCCTCATCAACAGCTTAAAATGAATTAATTTCTGAATTTGTCTTGGTACTCATACTACAGGGAAGATAAGTTTAAGTATCTACATATATTGTAAAATCACTTTGGTTTTTGTTTTGTTTTGAAGTAGGCTCCATGCCCAGCATGGAGCCCAACACAGGGCTTGAACTCAAGACTCTGAGATTAAGACTTGAGATGAGAGATGAGATCAAGAGTCAGATGCTTAACTGAGTGAGCCACCCAGGCATCCCTAGTATATATGTATATTATAAAACTTCAGCCCAAAATGATTGTCATTTTAAAAAGTAAATTTTATTCTAATATTTCTTGTTCTTTCAAAATAAACCTAGCTTTGAAAATAAAATTGTAAAATTAAGAAACATATCAAAAATATTTCAATCATTTCTGAATGTCTGGATTTCATGTGTACATGGCTTTTTTTTACAAGTGTATACCATCATCTGAATTTTACATGTATCCATTAATTCTAAAATCACTGCTATCAAATTCAAATTGCCTAAGGCATTTATTTCTTAAAACTCATTTCATGGTAAAATTTTTTTAAAAAGGTTTTAATTAAGGTCGAGTCTGGCAGCAATGCCGTTTCTATGACAACTCATGATTTCAGCGTAGTTCCTTCAATGCAGGATTCAAAGTGAACAATTCTAATTGGGGAAATTTTAATGAAATTTTTGTCTTTTGATTTAAAAAAAACTCTTCCTTTAAAACTAAAATGTTTGCAACATTTTCAAGTTGCTTCGAGTTAAAGAGATTTTTCAAGAAACTGAGTTTACCATCAATTTTATAACAGTTATATTCTTGGATAATAAAGTCTGAGTCAGGTAATATCTAACATATAAGAGTTGCACAATTTGAAAACAGCTCATGGTGAATTTGTTTGTAACAATACTTTTAAAATACCCTGCCAAGTGTTGGTATAAATACACTGTTAAGCCATACAAAAATAAGAAGATATTTTACAAAATTGCCAGAATCGCAGAGATGCAAGACTTCAATAGTGATTAAAGAAGCTTTGGTAGCACAATAAGCTACAGATTCAAAAACAAAAACAATAGATTACATGTCTTGGGGACATATACTCTGTTGAATACCTTTTTGTATTTGTTTGAAATGGAAAAATATATCTTGAGAACTCTTATTAATACTAATTAAGAATCATTAATTTATTAATAATAAAATAGAAATTTCTCATTAATTTCCTATGATTTAATCATTTTATGATAAATAGTTCTTATGAAATGATAGTTCAATGAGCTACTGAGCTACTGAGAGAGGGGAAAGAAAGCAAGGAGGAAAGTGAAAAAAAGAAAGAAAGAAAGAGAATTGAGAAGAACAACACCAGAGAGGAGATGAAAGTAGGTCTAAACACTTAGGGGACATCAGTACTTTCTATCATCCCTGAAATCAGTTCATTGTTTCAAATCATCATAAGATATATAGAGGAAAGGCTTAAAAAACAATATTACATACATTCTCACAAGTTCACTAGCCTTTCTTTAGAATAAGAAGTCAAACTACAATATTAAAAGACTAAGCTATATTGAATTATACTGTGAACAGTCTTTGGAAATTTGCACAAGATTTGTTTATTTCTTTGGCTGTTAGGATTGTTGTGATTCAAATAAGCATACCACTACTCCCCAATCAAATGAATAAAATAATTAACATTAATAACACCCTGGTGAAAGACTTATGAGAAATTTGGATGTTCATACAAAATACCTCTTAGTGTTTTCTGAAATTGAAATAATTCAAATGAAAAAGACAAAAGTACAAAATAATATTACTTTCAAATTCGTACTAAACACTCAACTACCACTCAAGACACTTACTCCAAAGAAAAGCTGCAGGAAGTTTCAACAAGTTTCTGTACTATCTGTGACATTTTCAAAACACTTGGCATTTGAAAAGATGATAAATACTTAAGAAGACCTCAGAGGTCACTCTTTTCGATAGAGCGTCATAGTAACGCGTCACTCAAAATCTAAACAGAAGTATATAATCTCTAAGTAGAAGAATACATAACTACAGTGCCCTTTTTGTATCTTAGTTGCTAAATTGCTTTGGATGGAATCTGGAAGAATCTAGCTTTATAACTCTGCTTTCTCTAAATAATGTTAGATTTCAGACTTGATTTTAAATTGCTGCATTATGCATTTCTAAGACACCTCCACTGAGCTAAGCACATGCATCAAAAAAAATAACTTGACTGTTTCCAGTAGATCATGAAAATACAGGATTAGATATCCAAGCGGTTTGTCCCAAGGCAGCATTTGGGCCCACGGAGGCCTGGACCCTAGAACTATAGGTTAAGGGAGATGGAGGTGTGCCAAGCAGTGGTACCCCTTTACCTGTGATGAGCATTGTTACAGTTCTCACTTCTAGCAGGTGGACATTTATTGATTCCCTCTCAACCGTTCCTTAGCCACGTTTCCTTTCTCTGACAACTGCACGAATTTCTCAGTTCTCTGTTTTGGGTACAAGATTCCACTCTTTCACATTCAGAGCTATCTTTTCAAGACAATGATGTCACCTTTTCATGTAAACCCTTAAATGGCTTCGTGTAATCTGATCATATGCCTGATCCCAACCTTCCTTTCCAGACTCATCTCTGTCAACTCTGACACTCCCTGCCTTCAGGACACCTAACTGAACACCATTTCTTAAATCTGTATTTTCATGCCCCCAATATTTTCCTCAAGTGCTTTCATCTTCATGCTTCCTAAAATCTTAACATCCTTCCACATAAAATCCTGTTGGAAGTTTGGTCTGACTCACCTAATCAGAATCACTCTTCCCCCTTTATGTCACCCTGCAGTGATTTTTTTTTTACCCCCATCATCTCCATTTCCTAATTACTATGATGTTTTTTTCTTTATCTAGTATCATATCTGTGCTTTCTCTAGCACTTCATTCAGATATTTTATGACAGTATTCACTGTGTTGTATTATAGTATATCTGCATCTGTATTTTTTTCATTTTCCTTACACACTGAGTTTCTTGGCAGTGGGGTTATTCAGTTAATAGCTAACATTTATTGAGGGCTTACTAAATGCAAGGCATGATTTTAAGCACTTAACATGCATAAACCCATTCGAGCCTCATAAGAACCCTAGAAGGCTGGACTAATATCCCAGTGTTAAAAATAAGGAAACTAAAGCAGAGATCAGTAATTTCTCCAAGGTTTTGTTTCTTGTTATTGAAAGAGACTGTATTCATACTCAGGCCCTCTGAATCCATAACTCTTGCTCCTAATCAATTTCTTACGCTGCCTTTTTCCTTCCTTCCTTCCTACCTTCTCTTCTTCCTTCCTTTTTCTTTCTTTCTTTCTTCTTCCTGCCCACCTATCTACCTTTTCAATGTCTATTATTCTAACATGTAGCTGTATATGTTTCCTTAGTAAATTAATTAACTTTGTCTGAACATGTATGAACAAATCCTAGGAAAAGGTAGGCACAGTGTCTTCCCAAATAAACTCTTAAAAAGTTTAATAAATCTAAGTTAAATTATACATAAACAATTCTGCTTCCTTAGTTTGAAACTGATGATAACCAGAATCCATTTGAAGCAAAATTTAAGTGTACTTTTTCAGAGTACACTAATTCATTTAATTGATTCTTTTTAAAAAAGGCAAAACAAGGGGCGCCTGGGTGGCTCAGTGGATTAAGCCGCTGCCTTCGGCTCAGGTCATGATCTCAGGGTCCTGGGATCGAGTCCCACATTGGGCTCTCTGCTCCGCAAGGAGCCTGCTTCCTCCTCTCTCTCTGCCTGCCTCTCTGCCTACTTGTGATCTCTCTGTCAAATGAATAAATAAAATCTTAAAAAAAAAAAAAAAAAAAAAAAAAAAGGCAAAACAAAATAATCATGTTAAAACATTAAAACATGTAATAAATAATGGCAATAAACCCCTCCATTCTATACTTAAAGGGTTTTATTGAGTGACTTTATAATGTAAAACTGCTTTTAGAGATGACAAATTTATAAGCTTTCAGCTGACATATCAATGATTAATGTATATGACTTTTTCAGCTTGAAATCTGTTTCTAGGTCTAAGGATTCAGATACCAAAGTTTACATCTCTACTAATACATTTCCCTCAGTTTGAAACATCATTTTTATGCATCAGAAAGATAACTGGTGTCACTTTAATTAAATATTTTTTGTTTGTTTGATGTCCATGTCAGTATAATAATTGAGTAGTTAAAATCTGTACAGGATTGTACGTCATACACATACACACACTTTATGCTGCTGAGAATAAAGCTCCCAGCAATCAAGAAAAGTAACAGGGAAAAGGTTACAGAAGGCATTTTCCCATGAGCTTTTATTCCCTGCATTCATAAACCTTCCTATCTGAGGAAACTCAGATGGTCACGCACACTAAAAATTACCCAGTGAAGAAGGGTAGACTTGTCCTAAGATTGCCAAGCAATGACATATTTACTTAACTTTATTTCTTAAAGATAGTCCAAAGATATTATACAATTCAAGCCCTGAATTCCTAAGTTCTACAGATTCTTTCAAAATGGAACCCAGATACCATGAAAGAAGTGCTACAAAAGTTTCAAGGTACCATTCCTCTTCCTCACAGTGATCATCATATAAAGCCCACACATTTTAAATGCACGACTCGAGGCTCTTTCTTGTTCCTGATTACATCTACTCCAGACACGGACATTGTTTGGGAACATTCAACAAAGATACCACTTCTGGAGAAGACATGATGAATTACTACAACATGTCCTAGTACAAATTTGTTTGTGATTAATCTCAGATTTCATTATCTAACATGAAAGAATCATATTTTACATGTCTTAAAATATTAACTTCTTTATCATCAACTTTTAAATTTGTATAATCCCATCCATCATTCACGGAGAGTGAGGCAATAGGATCTGGCAGGTGTCCCGGTTTTATTTAACTTGGTTTAGAAGCTAACTATAGTACACTTTGTGAGGCACTGTGGGGGCAGCTGAAAGATCTCACTAGAACACTCTCTCAATTGCAAGACCAAACATAGGGATAGAAGATCCCTTATTTTTATTGTTTGTCTCGGTATGAAGCAGTTTTTTTTCTAACTTAAGGTTGATTTAACTATTAGGCACAGTGGGTACAGTGCCTGGGGCCCATGCTATATTTAGAGATACAAGGAAATTTTCTAATTTTAATTTGTTTTAAAATATGAAGAAAAAGTGAATAGTAATGCACATATCTTAATGAGTCCAACCTAGGCTTATTTTTTTCTTTGGTGAAAGAGCCCAAGAAAGCAAAAGTGCTCATAGCCCAAGAAGTCATAATGCAGCCTTGATCTTAGTTGATCTTTTTGCTGAGTGGATTCTTGACAGGCTTTAACATATGATTGTGGTTCTCAGAAAAGGGCCCCAGACTAATAAACAAGTCCCGGGTGCACAAGTTATGAGTTTTGTCAAGTGGACAAATCACTTAACCTCCTCTACCCTCAATTTCTTTATCTATAAACAGTAATAATAATATTAGCAGCTTATGTACTTGGCACTGTCCTAGTTTCAAGTATTAACTCATTTAGTGCTAGCACGACTTGGAAAACGGTGGAACTAAATGAAGCAGACACTAGAATAACTATTACACACCTGCCTAAGCTGAGGCTCAAAGGGCTGACGTGATTCCTCTAAGTACTCACAGTTAGTGAATAGCAGAACAAAAATCTGAATCCAATCTGATTTGAACACCTGTTTTTCCTTTCCAGAGTCACTGTGAAGATCAGTAGACAAAGGAAATGATTTCTAAACACCTAAGCATCATTTAAATGTAAAGTAGTTAATTGCAAATGATGGCATTTTCTTTTGCCAACATCTTTCCCCAAGGCGTTTTTGATTTCCATATGAGAGGTACATGTAGGTCAAACTACTTGTTTATCATCTAGGTTTTATTCAAACTCATGAAATGGTAACGTAAACCCAGTCTAATATATATGTGCGTGTATACTATGCATTATTTTAGTCATACACAGGTATATATTATAAGGAAATTGCTGGCCAATTATTAAATTCAAATTAAATTTTAAATTGTTTAAAACACAGTGAGAGTCTTTAAAAAACAACTTCATTCAGTAGGAAACACAGCCACTTTAGAAGCAAAATGTAGACCACAGTTTTCTCCATGTGGAAATCTTACTAGGGAAAAGGCAAGTAAGGCTCTAACTCAAAGAAAAGGAAACTAGAGTTCTTCCACCTTCTATGGTTTGAGAAGGCCCATGCTTTTCCCCAAGTGCCGAATTCTCTAAGGCAGTAGGGGCTAAGTCCTCTCCTGGGCAAAAGGAACAGTTTCCATTGCAGGTCAAAAGAAATACCACAGAATAGAACCCTAGAATGTTAGTAGTGAAAAGGATACAGTTTAACATCTGTTGTCTCCTCGTTTTATGAAAGAAAAAGACTGAAGCCAGGTTGGTGAGATGGTTTGAGTAGATTTGTGGCAGAATCTGTTTGCTAGTCTAGTACTCATCTCATAATAATATGAGAAATATTAGTGGGAGAAATATTCATTCTGCTAATCAAGCCAGAAGACCAAGGAGATGGCATTTGAGACTTATTAGTAAATGGGGAAAGCCCCCAATGCCTTTATGTGGGGTGAACATGAGCAATCTTACTAAGAATTACTGGACACGTGGTGTAATAGTCACCTCCCAATAAGACAGAAATATGGGATAAAATCATTAAACAATGACAAATAAGTACAAGAATGAAAATTAACCAACTTTCTGGGTTGCACAGGGTTGAGTGGGCTCCCAAGACACAGGATTTTCAGTAGTAAAACTGAGAATGACCCAGGAAAACCTGAACAAGATGCAAAGATGTCAGGCACCTGCATGGCACAGTTTGTTACGTGGCTGCCTTCACTCAGGTCATGATCTCAGGGTCCTGGGATAGAGCCCAGCATTGGGTTCCTTGTTAAAGGGAATCTGCTTCTTCCTCTCCCTCTGCCTCTTCCTCCAACTTGTGCACTTTCTCTCTCTCTCTCTGTCTCAAGTAAATAAAAAAAAACTTTTTAAAAAATTTTTTTTTTCCCTTTTTATTTATTTTTTTTTTCAGCGTAACAGTATTCATTCTTTTTGCACAACACCCAGTGCTCCATGCAAAACGTGCCCTCCCCATCACCCACCACCTGTTCCCCCAACCTCCCACCCCTGACCCTTCAAAACCCTCAGGTTGTTTTTCAGAGTCCATAGTCTCTTATGGTTCGCCTCCCCTCCCCAATGTCCATAGCCCGCTCCCCCTCTCCCAATCCCACCTCCCCCCAGCAACCCCCAGTTTGTTTTGTGAGATTAAGAGTCATTTATGGTTTGTCTCCCTCCCAATCCCATCTTGTTTCATTTATTCTTCTCCTATCCCCCTACCCCCCCATGTTGCTTCTCCATGTCCTCATATCAGGGAGATCATATGATAGTTGTCTTTCTCCGATTGACTTATTTCACTAAGCATGATACGCTCTAGTTCCATCCACGTCGTCGCAAATGGCAAGATTTCATTTCTTTTGATGGCTGCATAGTATTCCATTGTGTATATATACCACATCTTCTTGATCCATTCATCTGTTGATGGACATCTAGGTTCTTTCCATAGTCTGGCTATTGTAGACATTGCTGCTATAAACATTCGGGTACACGTGCCCCTTCGGATCACTATGTTTGTATCTTTAGGGTAAATACCCAGTAGTGCAATTGCTGGGTCATAGGGTAGTTCTATTTTCAACATTTTGAGGAACCTCCATGCTGTTTTCCAGAGTGGTTGGACCAGCTTGCATTCCCACCAACAGTGGAGGAGGGTTCCCCTTTCTCCACATCCTCTCCAGCATCTGTCATTTCCTGACTTGTTAATTTTAGCCATTCTGACTGGTGTGAGGTGATATCTCATTGTGGTTTTGATTTGTATTTCCCTGATGCCGAGTGACGTGGAGCACTTTTTCATGTGTCTGTTGGCCATCTGGATGTCTTCTTTGCAGAAATGTCTGTTCATGTCCTCTGCCCATTTCTTGATTGGATTGTTTGTTCTTTGGGTGTTGAGTTTGCTAAGTTCCTTATAGATTTTGGATACTAGCCCTTTATCTGATATGTCGTTTGCAAATATCTTCTCCCATTCTGTCAGCTGTCTTTTGGTTTTGTTAACTGTTTCCTTTGCTGTGCAAAAGCTTTTGATCTTGATGAAATCCCAATAGTTCATTTTCGCCCTTGCTTCCCTTGCCTTTGCCGTTGTTCCTAGGAAGATGTTGCTGCGGCTGAGGTCGAAGAGGTTGCTGCCTGCGTTCTCCTCAAGGATTTTGATGGATTCCTTTCTCACATTGAGGTCCTTCATCCATTTGGAGTCTATTTTCGTGTGTGGTGTAAGGAAGTGGTCCAGGGGAATTCTACCAAACATTTAAAGAAGAACTCATTCCTATTCTCCTGAAACTGTTCCAAAAAATAGAAATGGAAGGAAAACTTCCAAACTCATTCTATGAGGCCAGCATCACCTTGATCCCAAAACCAGACAAGGATCCCACCAAAAAAGAGAACTACAGACCAATATCCTTGATGAACACAGACGCAAAAATTCTCGCCAAAATACTAGCCAATAGGATTCAACAGTACATTAAAAGGATTATTCACCACGATCAAGTGGGATTTATTCCAGGGCTGCAGGGTTGGTTCAACATCCGCAAATCAATCAATGTGATAGAACACATTAATAAAAGAAAGAACAAGAACCATATGATACTCTCAATAGATGCTGAAAAAGCATTTGACAAAGTACAGCATCCCTTCCTGATCAAAACTCTTCAAAGTGTAGGGATAGAGGGCACATACCTCAATATTATCAAAGCCATCTATGAAAAACCCACCGCAAATATCATTCTCAATGGAGAAAAACTGAAAGCTTTTCCATTAAGGTCAGGAACACGGCAGGGATGTCCATTATCACCACTGCTATTCAACATAGTATTAGAAGTCCTTGCCTCAGCAATCAGACAACAAAAAGAAATTAAAGGCATCCAAATTGGTAAAGAAGAAGTCAAACTATCACTCTTCGCAGATGATATGATACTATATGTGGAAAACCCAAAAGACTCCACTCCAAAACTGCTAGAACTTGTACAGGAATTCAGTAAAGTGTCAGGATATAAAATCAATGCACAGAAATCAGTTGCATTTCTGTACACCAACAACAAGACTGAAGAAAGAGAAATTAAGGAGTCAATCCCATTCACAATTGTACCCAAAACTATAAGATACCTAGGAATAAACCTAACCAAAGAGACTAAGAATCTATACACAGAAAATTATAAAGTACTCATGAAAGAAATTGAGGAAGACACAAAAAAATGGAAAAATGTTCCATGCTCCTGGATTGGAAGAATAAATATTGTGAAAATGTCTATGCTACCTAAAGCAATCTACACATTTAATGCAATCCCTATCAAAATACCATCCATTTTTTTCAAAGAAATGGAACAAATAATCCTAAAATTTATATGGAACCAGAAAAGACCTCGAATAGCCAAAGGAATATTGAAGAACAAAGTCAAAGTTGGTGGCATCACAATTCCGGACTTCAAGCTCTATTACAAAGCTGTCATCATCAAGACAGCATGGTACTGGCACAAAAACAGACACATAGACCAGTGGAACAGAATAGAGAGCCCAGAAATCGACCCTCAACTCTATGGTCAACTAATCTTCGACAAAGCAGGAAAGAATGTCCAATGGAAAAAAAGACAGCCTCTTCAATAAATGGTGCTGGGAAAATTGGACAGCCACATGCAGAAAAAATATTATTAAAAAAGATACAAAGACATTGTTTATCTTTAAATTTTCAATGTACATTTCCTTCTTCCTTTTATTTTCAAATTTGCCTGCTGAGAATGTGGTTGTTGGTATTTAATAACCATACAAATACATGAACACAGAGAGAAGAAAACAAGATACAAATCCTTACCTCAAAGACATTCTAATGGGGGAAGAGAGATAGAAAATAAGCACAATAAATGTCACAAAATTCTAAGAGTTATTGAAAAAAACAATAGAACAGAGAAGGAGAATTGATCAAAGGCAGCAACTTTTTTTTAGTAGGATGGCCAGGGAAGGGCCTCACTAAGAAGGTGGCATTTGAACATAGACTTGAGGGAGGTAAAAGAGTGAGCCACATGGGTTATTGGGGAGAAGTGTGTTCCTGGAGGACGGAACAACATGTATGAGGACTCTAAGTAGAGAGCAAGCTTTATGCGTTTGAAGAGGAGTGAAGGAAAGTCTACTGTGGGCTGAAAGCAGGGTAGTAAGAGACAAAGCCTGACAGAAAATTCAGAATCTCCAAGCCTGTCTAGCCACATCACGTGAGGTAGAGTAGGCAAAGTTGGACTGCTAAAGACATTAAAATATCATTAACCACAAAACAGTTTTATCAGGAGGAATTAGAAACTAATGCCTCTAGAGACTAACAAGGCAATGGTCCCAGTAAAAGATGTTTACCACAAACTACAGAAACAAGGTCTGAGAGGCTTAGAGCACTGATGAACATGTGCAGTAATTATATGATATATCTCAAGAGTTTAACAGATTGGGGAAAGATAGAATCAGTACCTTTTATGTTTAAAAATCGACAAATTGCTTTGGAAAATATTCTATATAACATTATTAATGTCATTTTCTATTCACTTTGTATCTTAACAGGCAACCGTGATATTAATTACATTAATATGAATAAAAAAACTAACTCCATTTCACAAACATGTGTGAATTTCCTCAGTCTTGAATTTCATAATAGGGAGCCAAGCTTGAGGAAAACATTTCTGATGTAACAGGTGGAGTGACTACAAAGTCAACACATACCTTCCAGAATTACAGTGTAAGCCAAAAGATATTTTGCAGATACACATGGTATTAGCCAGCATCTGGTCTATGACCATGGTAGTGTGAAGAACTGGAAATACTACTGGGCTATTCCAACGTGGGAAGATGTGATCCAATCCTCAGTAGCTCTCTAATGACTTGAGAGTCCCCTCCTCCACTTCCTACACCACCCTCTTACAACTGGACAGCTGTCACAGACAACAGACTATTGATCAATCCACTTTTGATCCTCTCCATACCTCTTCCAAAATTATTCTTCCAGCTGCAAACACAATGATGCAATCATGCCATCCTCTTACTTACAATTCTTAAGGCACTTTTCTTCAACTTCAGAATAAATTCTATTCTTCATTTAGTAGCATAAAAGTCATTCATGACCAGATCTGTCAAGGTTTCATTTCTTGATAATTCTCCATGTGGAATCTACATCTGTTTTCCCTTTTGTGCCCTTAATAATGTTATTTCTTCTTTCTACAACTCGTGTGTTTCTTCTCCCCTCATCCCAATTGTTTCCTCACTTCCATTAATTACTGCTCAGTATTCAACTCCTTTACGACGCTTTCTTTTATAGAACCTCCCCTCCCTTCTCTTCCTTTGCGTCTCCAAAGTAGACCCTTTAAAAGAGTTATCACATTGGATTTTTTTTTTAAAAAGATTTTATTTATTAGGCAGGCAGAGAGAGAGGAGGAAGCAGTCTCCCTGCAGAGCAGAGAGCCCGATGCGGGGCTCGATCCCAGGACCCTGAGATCATGACCTGAGCCGAAGGCAGCGGCTTAATCCACTGAGCCACCCAGGCGCCCCTCACATTGGATTTTAACAGATACTTTCTCTGTCTTCTCCACCAGGCTGAATTATTTGAGTATAGGAGCAGAGACTTAATTCATCTTTCTATCACTAGCTCTCAGAACAGTGTCTGAAATCTAAGTGATGCTTGTTAGAAAGATGGAAGAATGAATAGTTTGAAGAATGAATAAAATAAGGACTATCATTTTGGGTAACTTTATCTATTTAAACCATAGTTTTTCATCTTTGAAGATATTTTAATGTTGCTATCATTCACTTTAAACATGAAATTTGATTTTCAGCAGATTTCCGCCACTAGCATTTGCACCAGGGGTAAATGCCTATATTACAGGGTTTGAAATAATAGGCTCATTTATTATCTGCAATTCCTATAGCAATTTTCTTTTCAACCCCTAATGATGTGGCAACTATGTATTTGAAAATTTCCTTTATAATTATGGAATTATTAATCAAACCTAAATATTAAATAATAAAGTAACTTGATACATCATTGGCTTTCAGTTTCTTATATTTGTAGCTCTGGAAGACTTTGTCATGCAAGATCACATACAGAACATGCAAAATAGTAAAAGTAGAAACCATAGCCCGGTTGAAACTGAACCGAGGATACTAAGACTTTACTCTTATTTTCCTCTCCTATTTTCCTCCTGTGGGTCTGCATTGTGTACTTGCTGTATTACTTAAGAATAGCCAATTCTGCTTAGTAAAAAAACAGAAAACAAAATGTGGCAGATGAAACTCACAGGATGTATTAAGTATAGATGATGAGCAATTCAACTGGTTTCTAAAACAGGTAATATTCATAAGAAGTGTTAAGTACAATTAGACAAAAAGTATAAATAGAAAGCAAATTAGTAACTTTTAAGATATGGATATCTATCTCTTACAGATAGAACAAATGAAATATCTGATAAAAAAAATAAATGGAATAAACAGAAGTATCAATTAGAGATAGAAACAGATACAAAGCCCAAGTCACGAGATACAAATCATGCCACCTCCAGATTGAAAGGTATATCATCACTAAGTCAGCTATATATTTGTGACATACATCATGGTTCCATTCTACCCTACGTGTGCCAAAAGGCAAGACTATTCACCAGGTAAGTGAAAGTGAGAGTAACTGACCAGGTTCTGCCCCTAAACACCTCCAGTAGAACAAGAATGCATTGACTCCAGGTGCCTTCCTTCACTGAGCCTCCTTGTTCAATATAACTTGTAACCACATGTTCAGTAATAAAGGCCAATGTAACAGAAAGAGAAAGGCGGAACATATAATGTTATGCAACACAGGATTCCAGTAGGATGTTCCTTCCACCCCTCTAGTACCCTATTGCAAGTATGTTAACCCATCTCCACCTCTTTCTTCTTGCTTCTTTCTGTGCGTTTTCATTTGGTTCAATAAACTATGTGAATCAAGCACCTTAGCATGGGTCTGTGAGTCTTTCTGTCCCTTGATTCTTGGTAATGTCTGTTGGTTAATATGCTTGGAGGCTACCATTGCTTCAATGTCATATCCCATATGAAAGGGGTCCATGGGACTGCTTTCCGTTTGGAAAACATGGTTAAAATGCAATCTTACAAATCAATTAATAGTAGTCTACTTTCATAAGCCTTTCTTTAATCTTAACTGTTATCAATCATGGCTTAATTTAATATGGCTTTTATAGCATTCCCAGACTATATTACAACACTTCATTTTTAAAAAACGTATTCTGAATTCTTTTCTAGGAATCTAATCCCTTACAGGAAATGCTACTACAGAGCTCTGACATTTCATTACAGTTTGGCATCAAAATACATCCAACCCTCCTCTCAGCTTTCAATACTATTCCTCTGACTTATGTGCTTTGACATTTTATTAATGTATCCAATAAAAAGATATCTTAATTTTCATTCTTCCTGATGAAAAGCTTTTAAGATTTTAAAATAAAATAATTTTTAGGTTTCTTTGCAGGTATATAATATGCCTTTACAACATGATAAACATAAAATAGACTCCTGAAGTGTTGATGGACATTATAATAGGTTGAACTTTATGAAACTGATATTTTTGTAAGTCTAAAACAGCCAGATATTGGTACCTTTATATCATTCAAACTAATAGTTCTACTCCTCTAATCACCATGTAGTTTAGACCCCCTGAAACACTAAATAATTTTTCGGCATCTGATTGAGAATTTCTAATGTTTCTATTGGCTCGTAACATGATTTATCTCATTTCAGATAATTTGAACTTATGGAAAGTTCTTCCTAACTTTTTTTTAAAATATTTTATTTATTTGACAGAGAGAAATCACAAGCAGGCAGAGAGGCAGGCAGAGACAGAGGAGGAAGCAGGCTCCCTGCAGAGCCGAGAGCCCGATGCGGGCTCGATCCCAGGACCCTGAGATCATGACCTGAGCCGAAGGCAGAGGCTTCAACCCACTGAGCCACCCAGGCACCCCAGTTCTTCCTAATTTTGAGTAAAGTTCTGCATCACTGTAACTTCAGTTTATGAGTAAGGTTTTATATTCTCTATCATTCACGCCAGAACACTTTTGAAATAGGACACTCTTAGCAATTATGGAGGGACAGCAGGTGTAACTTGAGATAATGCTGGACACATAAGCAAGGATAACCAACCTATGTATGAGTCACAATGAGTATATATGTTCCTCCTTTACGAGCTACCCTTTAAAATAACTGGTGATTTCTACTATTGCTGTTAACTTTCACTTTCATGAAAGTAAACATGACTCCATTTCCTTGGATCATTCTTCTGCTGGCATGACTTTGAACCCTATATATCTAACTTAGCTTAGTGTAAATATATTAAATATATATTACAAAGGAAGAGGAATCAAATTAAACCAAATACTAAGTAGATAAGTTAGGGAACTAGTACACATCCCTAAATTAAGTCTGGGTTGTACATCCCTGGCCCCATATTTGTTCCATCTTTCTTTTTTTCCTCTTCAGCCTACATTCTTCTCCTTATATCCCCCTTTCTCTTATTATTATCTTGGGCTTGCAATGACAGAATTAATATTATTCAGCCTTGCCTTTTTTCTCAAACATTAGAAACGTGCTGCCCTAGAATCATTTTGATTGAATATAGATGTAAGTGTCCACTTGCTAGCTTCTTGCATGGACATCTATTTCTCATTCTGTATTGTCCTCTGTGTAACTGAAAACAAACTGAGAGATGGAAAGAGTGCATGGAACTTATTACAAGACTTTGTACCCAGGAGAAAATAAATCAGTGGTTCTCCCCTCTGGTATTTACCCTATTCTTCCTTGGTATGTAGCCAAATGCTGAAAGATGCGAATGTGCCTGCCATGTGCAGGAATTTGACTCCTGCGTCCTAAGAGATGTTCATCTGGCACTAAACAGTTATATTAAGTGACACAATGTTGGAAGGTGATGATGTGAATTCTTTGAAATTATGATTACTTTTATAGGAATAGACACTAGTAGAACTAGTAGAAGTTTTTCTACTAGAGCAGTTTTAAAAAGTTAATTATTTTTTCTGTGTTTAGTGCAATTAATCCCTTCAACAGTAGTTTGAATGCTAAAGAGCTTGCCTCAAACATGAAAAGTTTAAGATCCAATGTAATAAATGTTTATTTGAAGAATGCTGATTGACTAATATAAGTTAAAAAACTGAGAAAAAAAGAGAATGAAGGGCATGTTTGCTATGTTCCTTTCTGGGTGAGGTGACATTTCAGTTAGTGGTGAATCTAAAATCATACTGATTTATAGCCCATACTTGCCCATTGCCTCTCTTAAAATTTATCACATAACATTAAAAATCCTAAAATACCTCTATCTGAAATAATTTTATCTCTCTTCCCCCAGTACTTTGATACTCAATTGTTCTTGTTTTAAAAATGTATTAAGTATTAACAGAATTTTTAAAATATGATGATAGTGGCAAATAGGCACACAAAAAAATCAGAAGTTCATTTCACATGAAGAGATACTTTAAGTATAAGAAGCCAATCTGTTTATGTCAAGCTTTATTTTGGGACATTTTCTTTCCCTTTAATAGAACACCACTTCCTCAGACTCCATGGGTTACCATGGTATCCGCTTATATTTGCTTCTGCTAATGTTCTTGAGTCCATTAATGTTCAATCGTGAAATTGTTTTGACTAGCCGACTTGGCAGTCGTGGCCAGTGTGGGACAACGAAAGCAGCTCCCTGAGCAATCAGAGTAGTTCAGAAATAAACAGAGGAACGCATCATTGTCACAAGCTCATGTTCAATTGTCATGGGCCTTATTATTTGACAAGATAACCATAAAGCTGACAAAATGCCACAAACAATAGAAGTGAGTTTCAAGTATTTGTTGAGCATCTTTTTTCAAATTATCACTGGTCATTATAGAAAAAAATAGACTACTTCTTTTGGTCAAATATTTAATAATTTATAAAATTTAGAAAAAATACACGATCCTCTTTCACTGGTTCTGTTGATTTGGAAATCACATGGAAAAGATGAAAAAAAGTATATGCCAGCTGAGTGTAAATATTAAGGCTCTTTAAGATAAAAGCCATCTCTTACTGATTTATTATTAATCTTTTAAAATATTTTGTCTCTTATGACTAAAACTGAATATAAAATAATTTGCTCCTTTTTCACAAGGGACTGATACACATATTACATGACACAATTCACAAATTTGCTCACCATGGTTTCTGTAATCTTTTTATCTCCTTATATTTCTAGTTCTCCTATGTGTTAAAATTTTAGAATCTGTACTAAATGTTAGAAAGAATACTTTAATAAATTTTAAATTCTCGTGGTGAGATACTATTTTCCCAGAAAAATCAATGAGGTGGAACTAAAGAATATTCTTGAATCCTGGGTAATTAACTTCTTGATAAAAGATTCCTGACCAAAAAAAAAAAAAAAAAAAAAAAAAAAAAGATTCCTGACAAATTAATTCAGTAAAGCCACGTCAGGTGTGAAACTGCATGTGATGGAGATAGGTAGCATTCAAGGGTTAGTCAGGAAGCTTTTAAAAATCCAATTTAAAAATTAATTAAAAAATAAAACTATACTTTGCCATGTACAAATGCCATCATACATAATAAAAAAAGTTATATCTGATTTCTTCATAATTCAGTCTTGAATCTGAAAGTGAATTTGGAAATATCTGTCTCACCATTTTTATTTCTTCCCTGTCTTTTCTTTTTTTACTTTGTTTTATGGAAAATTTAAAACACATTAAAAAGTAGAGCAGTCAATATAATGAGCTCCCATGCACCCACAATTCAGCTTTGACGATTATTAACATTTTGTCAGTCTTTCTCATCTATCTTCACCTTACTTATATTTACAAGAATATTTTTTTAAAGATTTTATTTATTTATTTGACAGAGAGGGAGAGATCACAAGTAGGCAGAGAGGCAGGCAGAGAGAGAGGGGGAAGCAGGTTCCCCGCCGAGCAGAGAGCCCGATGCGGGGCTCGATCCCAGGACCCTGAGATCATGACCTGGGCCAAAGGCAGAGGTTTAACCCACTGAGCCACTCCGGCACCCCTACAAGAATATTTTAAAGCAAATCTCACACTGCATATCACTTCACTTGTTTACCTTTTGATATGTATCATTAGCAGGTAACACTTTTTTTCTATAACAATTACAAATACTATTATCATATTTTATAATATTCCTAAGAATCCCTTAATATCACCATATATTTAGTTCATGTTTGAATTTTGTGATTTGCTTATTTTTTTCAGTTTGTTGTTTAAATCAAGAGCAGCCCCTGCCACTGTACCTACCCCCAAGAAGACCAGGCATCATCATATTTGTTTGATATATCCATTAAGCCTTAGTTTCTGTTCCCCACTCCTTTTTATTCATGTCATTCATCCTATAAAATTCCCCATTTCAGATGTGGCTGATCTTCTCACTTCTTATTACCTCTTTTTTCAAAGAAGACCATACTGGGGCTAAGAGAGATTTAATAATTCATCTGCTGTTACAGGATGAGATAACAGAAGCATAGGACTGGAAGTCAGGTTCTCTGCTGTTGAATCTGTAGTCTTAAAGTGTAGGAAAGAAAACCAGTGAGAAGTTTGGAGACTGACAACCTGGACTAGGTGCCCAGTTCCATTTAGTAGCTGAGTGACCTTAGGCACGTTACCTAGATTCTCTGAACCACATTTCCCACATCTGAAAAATGAGGATGATTAATTCCTTCCTTGCCCATAAAATGCTTATTAAATGCTAGCTGTTTTGACCTTATTATTTCAAGTTATATTTTTTTCATCTCTTTGGAAAATACCAAATTGGTTTTGAGCAAAAACAGTGGCATATTTTGGTTCCACTATAGGCCTGATGGTAAGGAGTTAGAATTAGATGAGGTGTTGTTTAATAGTCACTAAATCTTTTTGAATATCAAACCAAGCACTTTAGTTCTTGCCCATCTTTCAATCCCAGATTTGATAGATCGTAAAGAGCCCAATTTATAGGGCTTTTTATAGTTTTTATTTAATAAATTAATAACTATTATTAAAAACTATTTTATAGTTTTTATTTATAGTTCCTCTTTAACTTTGCATTCTGTCTCTACCTTAAGATACACCTGCAAAAGTCACCTAGCAAGTGTGTATAACCCAGTGACACCATTTTCTCTTTATACAACCCAGAACAGTGTACATCATTATTAAGCTAATTTTCTTTTCTTTTTTTTTTTTAAAAGATTTTGTTTATTTTATTTATTTGACAGAGAGAAATCACAAGAGAGGCAGGCAGAGAGAGAGGAAGGGAAGCAGGGTCTCCGCTGAGCAGAGAGCCCAATGCGGGACTCGATCCCAGGACCCTGAGATCATGACCCGAGCCGAAGGCAGCGGCTTAACCCACTGAGCCACCCAGGTGCCCCATTAAGCTAATTTTCTTGATGCACTGTTTTTATACAATAGATTCTTATCATCACATGTTTAGTAATTGTTTCTTTTTTTGTTGAAATCTATTCATATTTGGAGGGCATAAAATTAAGTTGTTTATTTAAAATAGAATTGTTAATTGATTAAAATGTAGCTACAATAATAATAATTAAAGTGATCTCTCTCCAGTTTAATAAACCATTTATTGGAAAGAGGGAAGGGTGCCTTGAGGTTGTCACATCTTTACCAAGATTAATTAATGTAGATTTCAGGTCTTTAGTATGTTATAAAAATGAAGGATGCAGAACATTCAATGAGTAGTCAGCAGTGATAAATCCTGGAGCATAGTCAAGGAAAATGAGAGCAGGAGACTCAGAAAACAAACCTGACCATCAGGTAATGCCTCAAGACTTTGGAGCACTTCCACTGATATGACAAGAACCAAGGTTAAAACTGCAGTGGCATGAAGAATGAATTAGAAACAATGAATGTAAATTAAATTTGGCAGTAAATCATAGAGACAGGTTCGTTACTTGACATGAAAATGGGTATGAAGTCAGCCTTGTAAACAAAGTTCATCTTTCCCTTTCAGATAAGAAGAAAAAAGAGTGGCTCGTTAATGAGATAAACTTTGAGATGGAGATGGGTGAAATTAATAAGGTCCAAGCCTGATGGACTCTAATTTCTTGAAAATATAATTAAGGACAGTTGGTTGAGTGCTGAGTTAAGTTTTTGAGGAAAGTTACTAAGATTTCCAGGGGTTGGTGAATGAATGCGCATGAGACTGATTAGGAATCAAGAAGGGCTGGCTGCGACTGGAAATCTTTAAAGATGAATGGCAATAGTGTCAGACATTCTTTCTTTAGCACTACTTGGACCAGGAGCAAGCATGGAGTAAGCTGATGATTGAGC
Source organism: Meles meles (assembly GCF_922984935.1). NCBI lineage: Eukaryota > Metazoa > Chordata > Mammalia > Carnivora > Mustelidae > Meles > Meles meles. The sequence goes on from NC_060074.1 coordinate 78,239,283, forward strand.
TGAGAGTAGACAAGGCAAGACCCAAAGAATGTGATGAGACTGCACTACTGGTAAGACCTGCTGTTGAAGAGATTTAAGGGAAACTCCAACCAAGGTAGGAAGAGAAGTTCATGAGTGAGCCCCAATCTAAGAAGGACTATGATGAGGTAAGAGGCTATGGAAAGATGAAAAAAAAGATTGTGGTCAGAAAGGACACTTTCAAAATTCAAGATCTTAGAAAAGGATCTTGGGCGGGTGTGGCTGAAATAGTAAAGTCATTGGATTAGGGGAGGTTAGGGTTTGTTAAATGGATTATCATTGAGGATACTAAAGTTATGATATTTCATGTGCTTTCAGAGAACTTCCAACAAAGACCAAGAAAAGAAGAAAGGGAAAAACTGCAAAGAGAGGCATTTTAAGGCTTCCCATGATATGGAGAGGAGAGAGGGAATGACCCAAACAAGTTGAATTTACATGTGCAAGAAATACAGGAGGAAAACCTCCCAGGGGTACAGGCTAGGCAGAAAGTCTTGGCCTATCCAAAGTAGCAGCTGGGTGGAATCACAGCTTAATGTCACCTGACTCCAAAATCATTGAAAAACATTAGAGCAACAGTTCCCAAAAAAAGATTATGAAAAAAGTGGTTATAAACTGTGCATTATAAACATTTCTTAAATATAGATTTCTTCCATATTAAATTATTCTTTTAATACCTACAGGCATCAGTTCCTATTTAAGGTCAAGATCCTGACAAATTTTATTTTGTTAAGAGAAGAAAGCCAGAAGAAACTTCTCCAAGCAATATTTTATTTGAAATGTTATTTTTAAATATGGCCATCAGGTCTCCTGAAATGAAAACTTATTCTGACAAAAGCTTGTCATTAAGCTCAAAAGGAGCTGAACAAAGGGAGAGGACTACACAGAGACAAGATATTCACAGCTGCAAATAATAATGTGAACAAGTTCTCCCCACTGTATCTCAGTAGACACCATGAAGTGTTTGAAATAGTGATGACAAAGAGCTAAACAGGTAACACTGTTATAAGCCAGTATCATAGAAATTCCTTAAGCATAAAGGAGATACAACTTTCTGAATTACTGAGGAATCCAGCGCCAGGCAGGACAGAGGTGGGATGCACACCCTCCACCCCTGAGTCTGGCTCTGAAAAGAGAGAAGGTTCAATGCCTAAGAGGGTGCAATGCCAAAACTTCAGATCCAAATTCAGAAGTTCTTCATACTGGAGAACCAATCTGCATTGTAGTTCAGAGCACAGAGAAATTCAAGAATGTGCTGAATACTCAAAAGTAAGGTAGACCAAACCAATGGTTATCACCTGGGAAGTATTCCCACAGGAAGAAAATGTTTAAACACCAACCTGAAGCGAAAGTCAAGACTCCATTTCCTGGACCATAGAGAGGCTGGACATGTCAACCCAGAAGCAGAGATTTGCCAAGGACAGGGATTTGGAGTGGGAATAGAGTACAGGCCAGCAGTCATCTCATTAGTAGTGAAAGGAGACTTAGAAAAAGGCCCAAATACTGTGGAGTAGGACACTATGTAATGACAGGGAGGAATTGTTGAGGCTTGGCAACTTCATGATCTCACAAGATAGCAGGTCTCACTTTTGCGTAGCAGCGAAGAAGACTAGAAGAAAAAAGTGTCACGGGAGCCCGGCTGATTTACTTGGATCATACATCCTGAATTTAAGTGTTCAGTATCAAATACAGCATTGTAGCAGTAATGGAGTGGGAGCAATTACTAGTCAACCTGCCTTTTGGGGCGACTGAAGGTAGCCTAATCTGATATGGGTACTATCAAGAGAGCAATTTCCAATGTTAACAAAGTGATGGAAGGCAAAGCCAAATGACAAGGGGTTGGTAAAGGAAGGAGGGAAGAAGAGAGCAACAGTATAAATTATTTCTTCCCACAATTTTCTAGTAAAGACACACTCCTTGTTTAAGAACTTAAAGAAACTTATCATTAGGTTATCATTTTTGGTCATGGTGGAATTATAAACACAAATTCCATGGGCAGTTCTAAAACTGGTAGAACTTGGTTGTAAGATGGTCTCTTGGATGAACCAGAATGAGAAGGCTATTTCATAGATTTTCATTAAAGTGAAAACCACAAACCCTTGCAATATATGGCAGTGTTCCATCTGAGGAACATAGAAGTAAATGAATGAAGAAAGGTAAAGAGGGGTACCTAGGGAATAGCAAAATTGAAAACTGGATTTTTTTTTCACACTTAAGCTTGTTTGAAGGCAGTGAAGAAGGAATTAAGAGAAAGACAAGTTTATAAATAGAGTTTATAAATGTAGCGTATGTCTGGGGGAGAAACATAAAAAAGCAAGAGAAAATACTAATAGCACAGGAAAAGAAATTAAGCTTTCACTTAATGACTGCATTGAGTTCCAAATCATGTGCTACTGCTTAAAGGTATTAAATAGATATGAAAAAGGACAGAAACTAATAAACATTAATGGATCCTCCACTTTAATCATCCAATCATTCAATCAATAAATATTTTCTAAGTATTTGGGAAGTGGTGGAGGAGAAATATTAGCCATAGTATAAATGTGTTCAAAAATTTAAAATTTAGTTAGGTAGACAAATCCACATAGAAGATTAATGACTAATTCCTTGTAGAATATACTTATTATTATTTTTTCCTATGTGATGTTTAAAAACTTGTATGTGCATTTATTCATATATCAAAGTAAAATAAACAACTTTTAGAGATTGATATGATATGAATATCCACAGAACTACTTGAATATCCATATAGAAAAGATAAACTGTATCCTCTACCTCGCATTACACAGAAAAATTAATTTCAGGATGAATCAAAGACCTACACATAAATGATAAGATTATAAAGCTTATCAAAAAATGCAAAGGCATTTTTATGATATCAGTGTAGGCAAAAAGTTCTTGGGACACCAAAAGCAGTAACCATTGGAGGAAAAAATTGATAAAGTTAATCTCATCAAAATTAAACTTCTGTTCTTCAAAAGAGACCATTAAAAATTCCATTAAATAAATAAATAAGTAAAATTATTTATTAAATTAAAGGCCAGTCACAAGCTAGAGAAAAATACTCATCAGACATATATCAACAAAAGACTTACATACAGAATATATAAAGAGCTCTACAAATCCATAATAAACAGAAAACAACCCAATAGAAAATTGGCAAATATGGGGCGCCTGGGTGGCTCAGTGGGTTAAAGCCTCTGCCTTTCGCTCGGGTCCTGATCCCAGGGTCCTGGGATCGAGCCCCGCATCGGGCTCTCTGCTTGGCAGGGAGCCTGCTTCCTCCTCTCTCTCTCTCTCTGCCTGCCTCTCTCCCTACTTGTGATCTCTATCTGTCAAATAAATAAATAAAATCTTAAAAAAAAAAAAGAAAATTGGCAAATATTATATGAAATGTTTCACAAAGGAAGATACACAAATGGTCAATAAGCACATAAAAAGATATTCAATGTAAGAAAAATAATATTCAAAGTAACTATAGTCATCAGGGAAATACAAATTAAATCTAATAAGTTACCACATTGAACTTACTAGAGCAGGATAAAATTTTCTTATCAAATGTTGATGAGAAAGTGAAGCAAGTAGAATTCTCCTACATTGCTGATGAAAGAAAAATTTTATTACTACTTTGGAAATTAACATGCTAGTTTTAATAAAGTTAAATATACAAACTCTTTATGACTTAGCCATTCCACTCCTTGGTATTTATCTAAGAGAAATGAAAACATGTGTCCACAAAAAGATTTGTACAAGAATGTTCACATTACCTTTATTCATAATGTTCCCAAATGGAAATAACTCACATGTCCACAACAGAAAAGATGATGAACAAATTGTGGCATTTTAACAAAATGAAATGATAGAAATTTAGAAATAATTTATTTAAAAGGTTGGAAAACAGTGTGGAGATTCCTTAAGAAATTAATAATAGAGCTACCCTATGACCCTGCAATTGTACTACTGGGTATTTACCCCAAAGATACAGATGTAGTAAAAAGAAGGGCCATCTGTACCCCAATGTTCATAACAGCAATGGTCACAGTCACCAAACTGTGGAAAGAACCAAGATGCCCTTCAATGGATGAATGGATAAAGAAGCTATGGTCTGTATATACAATGGCGTATTATGCCTCCCTCAGAATGGATGACTACCCAACTTTTGTATCAACATGGACGGGACTAGAAGAGATTATGCTGAGTGAAATAAGTCAAGCAGAGAGAGTCAATTATCATCTGGTTTCATTTACTTGTGGAGCATAAGGAATAACACGGAAGACATTAGGAGATGGAGAGAAGTGAGTTGGGGAAATCGGAGGGGGAGAAAAACCATGAGAGACTGTGGACTCTGAGAAACAAACTGAGTTTTAGAGGGGAGGGAGGGTGAGGGGTTGGGTGAGCCTGGTGGTGGTATTATGGAGGGCACATATTGCATGGAACACTGGGTGTGGTACATAAACAATGAATTTTTGAAAAAAAATTAAATTAATTTTAAAAAATAATTAAGTACTGATAACACAAAACAACATGATGAACCTCGAAAGTATTGTGTTGAGCTAAAATAACCAGATACGAAAGAGTGCATAGCAAGTGATTCCACTTATATGAAGTTCTAAAGTAGGGAAAACCAAAGTAAGGTAACGGAAATTAAGACAGAGGTAGCCTCTGGGTGATGGGGGTAGGGAGGGTGTCAAAATTGACTGTGAAAAGTTTTTGGAGAGATGAAAATATTCCGTATTTTAATAAGAGTCATAGTTACATGTATTTGTAATTGTTAAGTTACACTCAACTAAATACCTATAATCTGTATTTTATTGTATATAAGTTATGCCTCAATTAATAAAAATAACTGAAATTGGAACAAATGACTTCTAGGAGTCTCTTCCTATCCTAATATTTTTGTCAAGATTGCAATAACTTTCTAAGTATTAAGTTCAATAAAAATAACTACTGAAAAAATAACTATTGAAGGAAAGCTATACATTATACTCAGAGCTATTTGCATGTTCCTATTTTAAAGTTTAACATTATATAGCTCTTTAATGAGTTTCTAGTTGCAACTAATGAACTATTCAAATAAAATGCTACCATATGTAACTCAGATGCCATTCATTGTATTATTTAAAGGTTCTCAGTCTTCAAACCTTCCCACTTACCTTCAGAATTACATTCCCATGAGAATCCTGCTTTTTGTTGTTTCTACTCTTTACTATAAAATTTTATTATCTGGTGTTTTCATATTTTTAAAGGTCGTTGCTATTTTAGCATAGCTTTATCTGCATCAGAACTGAGTGTCTCTGATCTGAACATAGAATTTGCTTAGACTTTCAACACGTTCCACAAAGGCACATACAACAAACTGAAAATTATTTTTGACAAAAACCTTTAAATTTCATTTTTATGAATACTAAGCCATTACAAATGAGAATGGGGAAGAAATTGTTTTAAATCCCATTTATGACTACTCTCAAAATTTAAATAACAAACTCCATTTTTTTTAGTAACATAATGATTTTTGAAACCTACTTAATCTTTAAGATAAATCTCACATGCTACCTCAACACCAGTTTTTCTTAATTATCTTCAACTTAGCAATCTAAGTTGAACACAGTGAATTACAACTCTTTCCAAAAAAAAAAAGAAAGAAAGAAATTCATTCTAGAACTACTTATATCCATGCTTCACACCAAATGACTTCACAAGATAGAATAATGACATAATCACGATTTTCTAAAATGGTTTAATAAAGTAGTTACAAATATCCTGGAATATTAAAAGTCAGATATTAGATGCAATTCGTTTTCATTCTCTCTTCCATCTCAGCACAAATTATAAATCTTAGTTTTTTTCCAAGTGAAACTGTGTGAATATAAAGCTACTGAAAGAGATCATGAGATCTCATGGCCCTTGCTGACATGAGCTCTACAGATCCTTTCCTTCAAGCTCAGAAACTACACAATCCCAGCTGTTCAAATGTCTGACAGAAATAAGGGCTTGGAAGAGTTCCATCTGGCTGAACTTTAACAGCACAAACAGGAATAAAGCAATGCTCACAGAGAAAGATTTTGTAAAAGTAAATAATCTTGCAAATGGAGGAAATAAAAATGCATCATTCTGTAAAGGTTAAGTGGAAAGAAATGTACAGTAACATAACATAAAATAAGGATTTAAGCATAAAGTGTTAACAGGGCTGTTCTTATTTCAAGATAAAGATGGTCATGTAATATTTATGAAATATCTTTTCTTTCCAAAAGTGGATGATTTGGTTGAAAACACCAGGTATGGTTTGTGTCAGGATGAAAATCTTTTCTATTCATCCATGATAACCCAGAGACTTGAATAAGCACCTTATTTCACAGCATCTCATGAGCAAGCCTCTAGATTCTGGATCACCATTATTATGACCCACTTTGAAGCAATGCAGACAAGATCCACCAAAATCTTATTCTTTTTTATTTTTGTTTTCTCTTCCTACACCCCTTGCTTTATGTTCTCCACTAGTACTTCGCTCTGCCATGCCTCTCTGCCTTTACTCATGTTCTCCCTGGTCTCCTCCCCAAAACCAATTCATCGTAGAAGACTCAGCTCTTCTTTAAACTTCCCAAGTTTGCTATCTCCTGTCCAGGTAGAATAAACCATTCCCTTTGCCCATTCTGATACAACTCCTTGTTCATTTTGAGAACAATGGCATGCATGGTAGGTTTCATACCTAATTTAAAAGTTATCTTAAACAGGATCATTTAAAGAGTCTGTTGAAAAATTTGAGTAACCTTATCTATTTTCTTCTTATCTATTTTTAACAACCATTTGTAGATTTTTTAAATTGGGAAAATTATGTCTTCATCTTTGGGATATTTATGTCATTGATGGGAACTTGTAAAATCCAACTCACAAGCTAATAAGAACTATGGTCATTGCATAAATCAATGATAATACCACTGAGTAAAATCTCAGCAGGCCCATGACCAGTTATTTCAAGTGCACTGAAGAAGACCTGAAAATGTACCAGTGTCCTAGAAGTGAAGAGTCAGACACAGAGCATGCTGGTGTGAGTCTAGAAAAGAATGCCTACCGGGGCGCCTGGGTGGCTCAGTTGGTTAAGCGACTGCCTTCAGCTCAGGTCATGATCCCAGAGTCCTGGGATCGAGTCCCACATCGGGCTCCCTGCTCCTTGGAGAGTCTGCTTCTCACTCTGCCTTTCTCCCCTCTCATGCTCTCTCTCTCAAATAAATAAATAAAATCTTTAAAAAAAAAAAAAAAGATGTTTAGAAAAGAATGCCTACCAATTCACAGCCAAGATTACTAGCCTGGAGTCATGGTTGTATTTGAATGAAAACAATGATTGCATTGAGAAGTAGTAATGTACTCAGAGCATTTAAGGATCTGGAGGTGATCATGAAAGGTGTGTAGGTAATCAGATTATATGATCACTTTGATGTGAAAGTGATAGATTTTCTTCATTAATCATGTGTAGTTTTGTGGGCACTGGGTTTTGTTTTGTTACATTTCTCAGAAGAAATAGAATCGATGGAGTTCTGATAGATTTTAGACACTCAAGAGATTGTTTTTCATCTAGTATGTTGGGAGAAAAGGGGATTTTCCTCACCTCCCACTCTATGGTCAGGCCCCTTCCAGCCTAGACAAAAAACTTCTGAATTTGTTACTAGGGCATCTTATCAGCTCAAAATGTGATTTTGAATGGTTGCCAGAGAGGTCAGTGAAGAGTCCTTTTATATGGTTCTTGGAATGGAGGCAACTGCTTTCTTAAAGATCCGTAACTGACTGTGTCAGCATAAAGGCATGTGTTATACATAAAGTAGGGATTGCTCATAGGACCTGTATTGACTTTGTTCAATTTTGCTACCAAAGAATAATTTTTATGTATTTTTACTTTTTAATTTATTTTATTCTTGCTTAGAGATAATCATTGTTTCTGGACCACATGTTTTGTTTTTTCACTAGTACACACTCATTATTTATTTCCATAACAATTGTTATTTATAGTATTTATACCTTTCATAATATTAACAGTAAGTTTTAAAAATAACCAAATATGTATCTATGATAGGCAGAATTCTAAGAATAATCTCTAGTCATCATTATTCTTTTGTAAACCTCCTTCCTTTGAGTATGAGGAGAACCTGTGATTATGATGACATATCTGTGATTCCTGCTGTGACTATGTTACATGGAAAAGTTAACCTTAAAATAGGGAGATAATCCAGGTGTCTAAATCTAATCACACAAGTCCTTTAAAAGCAGAGGGTTTTCCTTGGATGTGGCATATAAGAAAGGCAGAAGAGAAAGTCAGAGAAATTCAAAGCAAAAGAAAGACTTGATTCATTATTTGAAAATGCAGGTGCCATGGGCAAGGACCAAGAACAGCACCTAGAAGCTGAAGTGTGCTCCTGGCTAAAGCTATTGAGGAAACAGGAACTGTAGTCTCATAAAAGGAACAAAATTCTGTCAATATTGGGAATAAACTTGGGAGCATTTTCTTTCCTGGAGACTCTAAATGAGAGCCCTTCCTGGCTGACATCTTGATTGTACTCTTGTGATACTCTGAGTATAAAACTCAGCCTCGTGTGCTCAAATTTCTGATCTACAGAATTCTGAGCTAATAAATAGTGTTGTTTTGAGCCATTGTTTGTGATAATTTGTTAGTTAACAAAAGAAAACTAATATAGCATCTAAAACCATGAAACAGACAAGCTTGGTTTACTATCCAGAAAAAGGAGCTCAGTTTTAGGGCTATCTTCTTTTTTGCACAGAATATTTCAAAAACATTCATTGAACATCTAACTTTTCTGTTCTTGAACTCATACTGTTATTCCTAAAAGATTTAAACAGATATTTCCTAAAATATGAACTACAACATCTTGCATAAGTTAATAATTAAAAGTCAGAAAATTAATATCTTGTGAAAAACATTTGTGAAAAAAGTTTTAATAAAAGATTATATGTGATAAATTAAAAGTTTCCACAGCTTAATTACTGTAACTCATAATCAAAATAATCATTAATTATTAATCATAATCATTAATCCTTAATTACTCCTCACCACCATGATAAAATCCAGAATCTATATCCAGACCCTTCATTCTGGCCCCAAATCTTTCCCCCCACCTCATTTATAATTAATCCTCTTCTCAGACCCTCATCTTACTCTGAAATTCTCTTTGGTTTTCTCTTCATGGTTTTCTCACATGGTCTAATATTCCTTTCATTGATACTTGGGCTCCCTTTTCTTCCTCTCTTCCTATCTAACTTCCACACATCTTTTTTTTCAACTTTATTAATGAATGATTTACAAATATAATTGTTTATGTTTAAAGTATAGACCATTATGATTTGACATACATATACATTGTCCAATGATTACTGAGATCAAGATAATTAACACTACCAGATCTTACATAGCTAACATTTTTGTGTGTGTGTGATGAGTGTTTAAGACCTACTCTCAGGGGCGCCTGGGTGGCTCAGTGGGTTAAGCCTCTGCCTTCAGCTCAGGTCATGATCTCAGGGTCCTGGGATCGAGCCCCGTATCGGGCTCTCTGCTTGGCAGGGAGCCTGCTTCCTCCCCTCTCTGGCTGCTGCTCTGCCTACTTGTAATCTCTCTCTCTCTTTCTCAATCTGTAAAAAAAAAAAAGAAAAAAAAATTTAAAAAAAGAAAGAAGAAAGGAAAAAAAAAAAAAAGACCTACTCTCAGCAACTTTCAAGTACATAATACCATATTATTAACTAATGCCTCCATGTTGTACCTTAGATCCTCAGAAGTTATTCTTCTAATAACTGAATGTTTGTGCCCTTTGGACAACACCTTCCTATATATGTATCCATTCATCCATTGAGAGACATTTAGGTTATTTAGGTTATATTGTGGATAATGCTGCAATAAACATGGGAGTGCAATTATCCCTTCAAGGTATTGATTTCATTTCCCTCAGATACATCCAGGAGTAGGATTACTGGATTGTATGGTAGTTCTATTTTTAGTATTTTGAGAAACCACCATGTTATTTTCCTTATGACTATACCAATTTACATTCCCATCAATAGTGAGCGTTCCCTTTTCTTCACATTCTTTCTGATGTTTGCTATTTCTTCTCTTTTTAATACAAGATATCCTAATAGGCATGAGGTGATATCATATTGTGGTTTTGATTTGCATTTCCCTGATGACTGGTGATGTTAAGCACATTTTCATGTACCTATTGGTCATTGTATGGAACCACAAAAGATCCTGGATAGCCAAAGCAATGTTGGAAAAAAAGAGCAAAACTGGAAGCATCACATTTCCTGATTTCAAACTATTTACAAAGTTACAGAAATCAAAACATATGTTAAGAGCATAAAAACAGGTATATAGACCAGTGGAACTGAATAAAAGGCCCAGAAATAAACCTACGCATACATAGTCAACTGATCTTTGACAAGAGTGCCAAGAATATAAGATAAAAAATAATAGTCTTTCAAAAAATGGTATTGGGAAAATTCAATATCTCCATGCAGGAGAATAAAATTGGATCCTTATACTATACACAAAAATCGACTCAAAGGGATAAAAGACTTAAATGTAAGACCTAACATTATGAAACTCCTGGAAGAAAATACAGAGGAAAAACTCTTTGACATTGATCTTGGCAATGACTCCTTGGATATGACACACAAAACAGAGGTAACAAAAGAAAAAAAATAACCAATTGGGAGTATATCAAACTAAAAACTTCTTCAGAGCAAAGAAAACAACCAACAAAATGAAGGCAGCCTAAGAAATGGGAGAAAATATTTGCAAATCACATACCTATCAGATTAATGTCCAAAAGAACTAATAACCAAAATATATAAAGAACACAAAAGCAAAAAAAAAAGCAAGTATTTCTATTTACAAATAGACAAAGGACCTGAATAAAAATTTTTTCACCCAAAAAAAAAACTTTTTTTCACCTATCTTTTGAGACATGAAGTCCTTCCTGATATTCTTCTCCTGCCTTCAAGATCTCTTCCTTTTCTCAGTTCCTTAGTACTTCTTATTTGTGCCAGTTATCTTGCCATTATATTTATTTCTATCATCTCAAATGCCATCTTGAACTGTTACTTAACTCATATCTCTCTCTATGGACTGTAGATTCATTGAGGGCAGAGATTTTATTATAAAAATAGGAAATGATTAGTATTTGAATTTGAATTTTTACAAATATAAAGAAACTTTAAAAAAATAATTCGAACCTATGTCTAATAAAACACAAAGGAAAAGTAAATGAAATCACATTTTAGTTATGATGGGAAGAAAAGAAAAGAAGCTGATGGAGTATTCTCCAAAAGTTTATAACATTTAAAGAGTCTCTGTTTCTTTATAGCATAAGTTATGTGAACAACTTTTAAAAAGTTTTTCAAGAAAGAGTAAATATCTAGATTATTTCATTGCACTGAATCTAAAACAGTATCAGCGTAAGACACTATTATTTTATACCACTAAAAAGAAACAAAAATTGCCATTTAACCTATAACAAAATGCTTCTCATCACTTTGGCATTTATTTTATCAGTCCAGGTGATTTGGCAACTACTCTTCTCTAGTTGTATTGCCTGGGGAATGAGAAATAATGTTTGTTTATATGTCTACGGACAGTATAACACAGCTTTATCTACGTGTGAATATCCCCCTGTTGAGATCTCTACACATTTTATTACTGCTTTGTAAGAATACAGATACCAAGGTCACTTATTCCATAATAAATGTTTGCTCCAATGTCAAATAAAGGCCCCATTGCTTTATTTTTGTGCCTTTTTGCGTGCACAGTTACTTTTCATTTCAATGTCATCTCTAGTATGATATTTTTAGGACATTTTGAGGAGCAGCAAACTCAACATGTGTAGTAAGAATAATTCCCCTAACACAACTGAGATGATGATAAAATGAACAGAAGTGGAAAAATTTATAAATGGGCTGGCAATTATGTCAAATAAAATTGCTAGGCTTATAGGTAAAAATTATTCATACAGTAATTTCAACAGTAATTTCATATTGTTTAACCTAGTATGTCATGATTGCCATCTCCCCAAAAGGCATTGTAAGACCCCATTTAAAAAACAAAGTCTAGGGGTGCCTGGGTGGCTCAGTGGGTTAAGCTGCTGCCTTCAGCTCAGGTCATGATCTCAGGATCCTGGGATCGAGTCCCACATCGGGCTCTCTGCTCAGCGGAGAGCCTGCTTCCCTTCCTCTCTCTCTGCCTGCCTCTCTTGTGATTTCTCTCTGTCAAATAAATAAATAAAATCTTAAAAAACAAAGTCTAATTTCAGGGACATTGCAAAATGCGGGGCGGGGGGGGGATGCATGAATCAGGAAAAAAAATGTATTTTTCAATGCATTCTTTCCCAGATAAAAATGTTAAATATAATTTTAAGAATTATTAGTGTTAGTGTAAGACTTAAGAGAAAATTTCTGGGATAAGCTATACAACTCTGATCTCTTTTGTCATTTAACTCCTATTGATAAAAAAAAAACGGAGTTCAGCATCGTGATTAGATGTGAATACAGCACTACCAAACAGGCTTCAGATTTATTATACTTTTTTTTATACTACAGTGCCCCCATGTTAAATCATTAGCATTGACTCTTTGCTGCCGACTATTTCATTAAAAGCACTTTTACAAGTATGTAGGTCAAGTTATTTAGCAGAGTTGCATTAAGATTCTTTACAAAAATAGTATATTCCTTTATTTTCAGCATCCTGAACTGAAATTGTACACTAAGATGATTACAGTAATTTGTGATCACTATCCACTGAACCTTCAGAAATGCCTGAATAGATGTGGGCTACAAGTAACTACTTATGTCTAAGGTTTATCTTATTACTTTTAGTGAAAAGGAATATATTGTTACCTCAAATCTTGCTAGTTTTGATACTTATTATAGTAATTCATAAAAATACTTTGTATCCTATACATTCTGTACATATAGAAATCTTGACCTCAAAAAAAAAAAAAACCAGAAAAAAAAAAAAAGAAATTCTTGACCTCTTTTTTTTTTTTTCAAAGTTTGGATTTCAACATAAAGTCTATTAACTATGTAATTGTGGATAAATTACTAAGCTGTTCTAAGCTTTAGTTTACCTATTTATAAAACAGGGTGAATGATATCTATTAACCTATCCCATTGAATTACTGACTTATTCTCTTGACCATCAGTGACTATGTGGTCTGAAATTGGAAAATAACCCTAAAGCATTTAAGGCATAGTTTTCTCTTGGAAAAAAAAATTGGTCTTTCAGTCTAGTCTATAATTGGTAGATTTTGAAGGACTATTTTTTATTACCTAATTTTCAGTATTTTTTTTTAAATCATTGTCTTTTCTTCACTTTTACAGTTTCTTACCAACTCACATTCAATTAAGTGTGTCTTTTTGGTTGGCATATGTGTAAATTTATGTATCATCACTCACCATCACACGCAGAATACAGAAGTGTTCCATGAGCCAAAACTATTCCCTTATGTTGCCCTTTTAAGTAAAACTTTCCCCCAACTCCTAATCACCAGAAACTACAGATATGCTCTCAACTTTATAAATTTTTTAAAGATTTTATTTATTTATTTGACAGAGAGATCACAAGTAGGCAGAGGCAAGTGAGGGTGGGGAAGCAGGCTCCCTGCTGAACAGAGAGTGGATGTGGGGCTTGATCCTAGGACCTGAGAGAATGACCTGAACTGAAGGCAGAGGGTTAACCCACTGAGCTTCCCAGGCACTCTGATCAACTATATAAATTTTTAATAATGAAATTAATACACACTTATTCTAAAGGATTAAATACATACATACATTAGTATATACATTTAAAAGTTAGTATGTTCCCATTCCTTATTAATTTCATACCTTTAAGTTAATCAGCATTAAAACTATGATATAAATCAGTCTGCAACTTTCTCAATATTCAGTTTTTAAAGTATTTTTACATATATTTAAACTTATGAAGCCACATTCCTTTTTCTTTTTACTGAAACCATTCTAATGTAGGCTTTACAGTTTACTTTTTTAATATTAATAGATTTGGGGAATACTTTCAGATTAATATAGAAATCTATTTCATTCTTTTTAATAGTTCCTGGCTATTCCAAAGCTCGATCATACAATGCAAATTAATTAGTAATAATTGATTTTTACCTTTAATTCCTTGTCATTGAACACCTTTGTATCAGGCTATTTGTGCTTTTCCCATGACTAAATGAAGATTATGTCCTTGACATACAGCAGATACTGAGCAAACTAAATTAATTTTTTTTCTTTTTTCTTTCCCAAGCATTGTCTCAAGTTAGCAACCTCTCTACCATGCCCGCAATGGATTTGCACATTTTAGAATATACTTCTACAAAGTGAGAAATACTTGCTCCATTTGTATTACAATAGTTTCTACACAAACCCTTTAGAAATAATGCTCCAAGATGATGTGCCTTTGTTTATGGCAGCAAAAAGAGCTTTCAGCTCATAAATATGTTCGTTATCTCCTCCTCTTTATAGCTTCGTTCACAGGAGTCTCTCAATGTCTCCTTAGATGCTGTAGCCCTAATTAGCCTTCCAGATGACTCTCAACGGCAACACTGAGGGCACTTTGCCAATTAAGCCCCTGAAGGACTAAGTACAGCAAAGTCTTTATTCAAAAGAGTCATTCTCTTATGGCAAGAGGAGAAAGTGAAATTATATTTTGAGTTTAATACAATGGAGGAAAGGATAGGTTAGGGAAAAGTTTAGGAAATTGAGGCCAAAATAGCAAGTAAGAGAAGGACCACTCGCTGGGGTGAATAATGGTGGGCACTATCATAGCTGACCTGCTCTAAACCTGTCACAAATTTTTTTTTTCTCTCCTCTGCTTTTTCAAAAAGCTTAGTAGATAATACCACCTTTACCAAAAATGTCAGAGCATCTGTGACCTTCCACTCCAGGGCAAAACATTAATAACTTCTGCCAAAGGGGAGTTTTTATTATTCCATCAGTGTTCACTTTTTGCTGTAAGTTCTTACTTATGAATCATAAATGTACATTTTTAAAAACTACATAAAATTAATTCAAAATGGGTTAAAGACATAAATATGACACATGAAACCATAAAAATCCTGCATAAGCATTAATGTCTCTGACATTGACCGTGGCAACATTTTTCTAGATATGTCTCCTGAGGGAAGGGAAATAAAAGCAAAAAGAAATTATTGGGACTACATCAAAATATAAAGCTTCTGCACAATGAGGCAAATAACCAGCAAAACTCAAAGGCAACCTACTGAGGTAGAGAAGATATTTGCAAATGACATCTCTGGTAAAGGATTAGTATCCAAAATATTTAAAGAGCTTATACAAGTCAACACCCAAAAAACAAATAATCGAATTAAAAACGGGCAGATGATATGAATAGACATTTCTCCAAAAAAGACATCCAGATAGCCAACACACACATGAAAAGATGCTCAACATCACACAACATCAAGGAAATGCAAATCAAAACCACAATAAGGTACTACTTACACCTGTCAGAATGGCTAAAATCAACAACTCAAGAAACAACAAGTATTTTATTTTATTTTATTTTTTTTTTTTTAAAGATTTTATTTATTTATTTGACAGAGAGAGAGAGATCACAAGTAGGCAGAGAGGCAGACAGAGAGAGAGGAGGAAGCAGGCTCCCTGCGGAGCAGAGAGCCCGATGCGGGGCTCGATCCCAGGACCCTGAGACCACGACCTGAGCCGAAGGCAGCGGCTTAATCCACTGAGCCACCCAGGCGCCCCACAACAAGTATTTTAGAAGCTGTGAGTTAAAAGGAACTCTCATATGCTGTTAGTGGGAATGCAAACTGGTGTAGCCATTGTGGAAAACAGTATGGAAGTTCCTCAAGAGGTTAAAAATAGAACTACACTATGATCCAGTAATTGTACTACTGGGTGTCTGCCCCCCAAATATAAAAACACTAATTCAATGGGGGAAAAAAGAGAGAGATAGAGAGAGAGAAATCAAGAAATGGACTCTTAGCTATAGAGAACAAACTGATGGTTAACAGAAAAGAGGTGGGTGGGGGGATGGGTGAAATAGGTGACAGGTGATGGGGATTAAGGAGTGCCTTGTGATGAGCACTAGGCGATATATGGAATTGTTGAATCACTTTCTATTTTGTATACTTGAAACTACATTACTCTGCATGTTAACTATATTAGAATTAAAATTAAAAATGAAATAAAAATAAAGACTAAAATCCTGTATATCCTTCAAGACCTTTGTTCACAGAGTGAGACGAAGGACAGTTTTAATTCTGGGTGTCATGTGTCAATAATAATAACAACATTTTTAAAAAAATCCATTTTCTATAAGCGTAAAAGTATGCTCTGAAAATGGCCTTCGTAAATATAAAATAAGCCAAAAGCAGTTTCATGCTGCAGATAGACTAGAAGTTCATCCAAACCCCAAATCTGATAGCTCCAACTTTTTCTGTCTTGGAGAATTTTTGCCTAATGGCCCAGGAGAAAAGCAAAAGGGAAATCATTATGAGAAGTGAATGAAATTTTTTATATTCCATAGACCAAGTTTCAAGAGATATGACTCATTCTTTGGCTCACAAAAGGATATCCCTAGAAAATCCAACTAGATCAAAAAGGAGAAGTTAACTTTCTCTCTCACCTGACAACTGCAATTTTTTTTCTAACCGTTCACTTTATAGTGAATTTTTCGAGATCCCCATATCCAGAAAAAGAATTCAAATATGAGATGGAACACACATCACTTTTGATTGTTGTTGTTCAGTGTGACTTAAAATCATTAGCCTTTTGAGAGGGTCTTAATTAAATTAAATATCAATCATTAAAAGAATTATAATTAATAATTAGTCGAGTCATGTATTAGACAAAAATTTAGTGCCTTATCTTTTTTTTTTAAGATTTTATTTATTTATTTGACAGAGCAAGAGAGCACAAGCAGGGAGAGCAGCAGAGGGCAGAGGGAGAGGGAGAAGGAGGCCTCCCGCCGAGCAGGAAACCTGATGCGGGACTTGATTCCAGGACCCTGGGATCATGACCTGAGCCGAAAGCAGACACTTAACCATCTGAGCCACCCAGGTGCCCCTAGTGCCTTATCTTTTTGACCTTTAGTCTGGCAATTTCAGACCAGGAACATGGTCGTGGTGGATGAGGGAGACCTGAGGTGGAGTAGAGATGAGGAGATTTAAGATGAGGTGCTGATTGAAAGGTAACAGCTATATATTCCTGGAAGGTATCGGGAAGACAAAATGAGAGGACTGAAAGGTGGGCAATTCTATTGGCAGCAAAGACTCATCAAGTAGAAGTGATTCCAAAAAAAGTAATGAGAAAGAAACAGGGAGTGAGATAATAAAATCAAGCCTGACCAATGTCAGAAACTGCATTAAAGAGGCAAGCCCACAGAAACTGGGACTGCAATATTTTGAAACCAGGAAAACTTTTATAAACATATGAAACAAGTCAGAGGATCATAGGGAAAGGGAGGGAAAAATGAAGCAAGACGAAATCAGAAAGAGGGACAAACTGTAAGAGACTCAATCTCAGGAAACAAACTGAGGTTGCTGGAGAGGAGGAAGGTAGGAGGAAGGAGGGGCTGGGTGGTGGACACTGGGGAGGGTACGTGCTATGGTGAGCGCTGTGAATTGTTCAAGACTGATGATTCACAGACCTGTACCCCTGAAACAAATAATATATTATATGTTAATTTTTAAAAAAGGGGGGGTATGAATTGCTTCCAAGTCATTTTAGCCCAGTAATTACAGGTAGAAATAGATGAAATCTCATCTCTGCATAAGTTCTAAAGAACTTTTCCCAAGTGAAGGGTTAGAGATGAAGATAAAATCTAACATGCCACTATTTCAGTATGGCCCAGGAGGAGGAGCAGCAACAACAGCACTTCAAGGCTCCTTGGTAGCACAGTACCTTGCGTCTCACCCCAGACCTCCTAGTTCAGAGTCTGCATTTCAAGAGCATCACCAGGTGAACTGTATGCAAATGACAATCTGAGAAACACTATAATACAGCCCAATGAAACTAATCTTTAACTTCAGCCAGAATGGCCAACTCACCATCCCAAAAGAAAGCCAGTGTGCTGAGCCTATTCTCGAAGCAAACCCTCATGCCATTGTTGCCACTAAAAAGGCCAGCTCCCCTTCTCTTCACCTACCTTGCTCCTATCTTCCTCCAGGGTACCCTGCAGTATTTTCTACCTCTTTCACGAAGCCTTCCTTGACTTCCACTCAGTCAGTATCTCTCAGTAAATTCACAGTATTCTTGCAGTATCCTTTATTGGCAAAGAGTTACCTACTATTTGGTGATGCTTCCTATTTTGATTATCTTGTATTATTATTTGAGGATTTAAATAGGTTTTAGACTAACTTTAGGAGACAGCATATTCATGCTGCTTGAGAATGGTTTCTTTATATAGTGTGTGGATTCTATGCAATTCATTCATAAGATTAATATAATAGAACCAAAGCCTTACTGAAGCCTGTAATCTGTCTGTAAATGCAATTAAGGCGTTCATTAAAATATATGAAATTGTGCATAGTTCACAGCTTAACTAAAACGTGAAGTACAATCAATGCAAAAAAATACCTGTTTCAATTTATAAATTCAAGGTTTTTTTTTTAACATTGTGTGTGTAACTGATTTGTAGCTAGAAACAAGTACAAACTTAAAAACTTCTCTAATGTATCTTAATCTAATATCTAGTGTATCTCGAGAAAAATTAAAGCTTTATTATTCTTGGTATTATAAGAGCTGACCACATAGTCTTTTACTACCATAAATCAACACCATTTACTTAATGAATTTAAGCTGGGTAACAGGTATTGGAACATTGTACAAAACAATGCTATGTACCATTAGGCTTTAAATTCTTCTTTTAGATTCTATTTGAATCACTCCCACCAGAAGTACCAATTAAGAGTAATATAATTAGGGGATTGAATGGTATTGAACATCTAATATGTTTTCTAAGTCTAAAATATAATAAATTTGATTATATTCCACAATTTCAAATACTTTTCAGTTACTCAACCACTCTTTCTTATTTTTAGACATAAGATTACAATACCATTTGCACTTTCCATTTCATGACTATTTCTCCACAGGCAAAAATTTGACATTAGCACTTTATAATGAAATCTAATTAATTTGGGAAATTTAAAATTAGGGAATAAAAATTGATGACTGGTGTTTAACTCAAATCCAGAAAATGTAATTACTACAATTAACAGAGTATATAAATTACATGATTGAATTTGAAAAGAAAGTGAGAAAATGAAGAAAAAGTGATCTGGCAATTAGATTACTTTTTACTGGTTAATCCTGGAAGACACTGCCCTTCATACATTGTGTTTACTTCTAGAAAGGTGAATTTCTGGACTAGAAACTTCTGGACCGCATCTAAGTGAACCACTAGGAAGCCACTCTGTGACTTTGCTTTTTAGTAAGATAGGAAAATAAAAACTTGAATTGTAACAGATTCCTGGGAGCTACAGATATCTCTTCCAGCCCAGTGCACAATGATTTTTAAATTGTCTCTCTAAACTGTTTTTGTTATAGCGTAACATGTAGAGGCAGGAATAATATTCTCCTGTTCATCTGTTTGGGCTTCTGAATATCAACAGAGGTTCACTTTATCTTATCTTCCATAGATACTTTATAGTAACATTCTGCCCTCTGCTCATTACCACCTCCACTTTCAGTTAAATTGCTCACCCCTTGAGTAGTAAATGGTAAAGTACTAAATCAAGTACCCATAATTAGAGAAAAAGCTAGAAATTGTACATATTTGCTTTTGATTTGACCTTACTTTTCTCCTTTGTGACTCTAGAAATCACAGTGTGGTGAACTTGGATTCCCTCCCGCCATACCCCCCCCCCCCCCACCCAGCACTGAGCTGAAGCCAGCCCCTGCCAGGTCTTAAGAAGTCATTGTGCTCATGGCTTTCCAACTCCAATCCATGGTGGAAATATTTATACCAGGGAAACCAGTCAATCCTACAAATTAGGGCTTTTAAATTTCTTTTCATAATGACAGTTTACCAGCACACCACTACTTCTAGCTCTCTTTAAGAAAATAAATGAAGTCCAGAGGCGCCTGGGTGGCTCAGTGGGTTAAAGCCTCAGCCTTCCGCTCAAGTCATGATCTCAGGGTCCTGGGATCAAGCCCCGCATGGTGCTCTCTGCTCAGCAGGAAGCCTGCTTCCCTTTCTCTCTGCCTGCCTCTGCCTATTTGTGAACTCTTGTCTGTCAAATAAATAAATTAAAAAAAAAAAAGAAAATAAATGAAGTCCCATCAGTATCAAGCAGTGGGGAAGTTTGAATTTCATTCATCACATAATAAAGGGGCATTATAAGAAGTTTAGGTGAGTAGGCAGGGACAGACAAGTCAGTTGCTTAGTTTCACAATGTTTATTAATGGAAATAACAGAAGACTGGTTGTCAAGTTCTAGTTAGAGGCATAAGTCACTACTGATTGCTGCTTTACTGGCCAACCAATCCCCTATCCCCAAAATCATAGGTGTATAACAGTAGAAAAATGTATACCACAAAACTGTTCTCTCAGAGTTGCTTACTAACCTCTTTTGGAACCACTATCCAAATAACAATAAAACCACTCCCTTAACTTGATTATTTGTTCAACAGCAATTTTAATTTTTTTTCTTTTTTTTTTTACAGAGAGAGAGAGAGAGAGAGAGAGAGATTACAAGTAAGCAGAGCAGCAGCCAGAGAGGGGAGGAAGCAGGCTCCCTGCCAAGCAGAGAGCCCGATACGGGGCTCGATCCCAGGACCCTGAGATCATGACCTGAGCTGAAGGCAGAGGCTTAACCCACTGAGCCACCCAGGCGCCCCTCAACAGCAATTTTAAAAAGGCAAATACAGCAATCTAGGCTTACTTTCAAAATAAAATCCAAATTTCTAGTTAACTTTCATCAATTGTATATAACAACTTCTCAATCCAATGGTTTTTAGCTATGGACAGCCTTTTCACCTCAAACTTTTATCATAAAGTAGAAAATGCTCGAGACAGAATGCAGAGGTCAGACTTCACCACTCACCATGTAACCCCACGACTCTGCACTTGCATAACTCTCTCTTTTGCATTATGTGTAGGAATAATAATAAATGCTGCCCCTTCCTCAGGACTTATGTCAGACTTAAACTTAAAACAATAGAGGAAGAATATATAGAAACATCCTAGGTACTTAGGTTTATTATTTCTGTAGAAGCCCAAACTAAAAATATGAGAGGGGATATTATTTTCACCAAATAAGCAGGCAATAGAGTCTACTATGGGCAATGTTCAAATGACAACAGACTGAATCACACAAAACTGGTGTACACTTGGTCATAGTCAACGCACATCATAGCCATGTTGGGTGATGGCATCACCATGATTAGTAAAAGAGATAAAAATACACACACACACACACACACACACACACACACACACACACACACATATATATGATAGGTAGATAAAATTCACTGATACAGCCTTCCCCAGGATAAAATGAGGAGTGCACATGAAGTGAAACATGTAAATCAACTGTTACTCTTCTACTGCTCCAATATCATTTATATAAGGGGAAAAAGAAGACATAGCTGATATTGAAAGGGAACCTGCTTGCTCCTTGACCCTGCCTGATGCCACTAGAGTCAGTGATACCTTGTATTTCATGAGTCTAAGTTCTAGATGGGATTTTGTCAGGTGGTCCTGCCATAAGTTTTTCTTGTAAGAAACCAAGAATATGCCTTTTAGAGATTTGATTCTTTTCACCCACTATGTTTGTTACTCCATTTTCATCATTTTCTGGCTTTCACTTCACAAAAGCAACAGTCACCAAATCTTTGTGTCCTAAAATTAACCAACCAAACAAACAAAAACAAAAAACATTAGCCTACAAATATGTACTCCTCAAATGGGAAGATTTATGGACCCATGAGGTCAATGTAATTTTATTAAAAAAATTAAATTTCTATATGATCATGATAGCTATCATTTATGAAATGTTGAGACTTCTTTGAGCACTGTTGAGTACTTTCTGTATGTTATTTTATTGTCACTTCAACCCTGCATGGTACTACTATAATTATGCCCATTTTATATGAAGAAATAAAAAGTCAAACTGGGCCTGAAATTCCAAAAATCTTTTACAGAGTATTTTTTGGGGATTAGGCTTTAAACAGCCGGAAGTTCACTGCATTTATTTAGTAGTTTTCATCTTTCAGCCAAAACATAAAGGAGTAGTTTTGATTCCTAGTTAAATTATTTTTAGGTTCTTAGACTCACAGTAAAAATGTAGATTTCCAGTAATGCTTGCAGACCAAACATGGCTTATTTTAAGCAATTGTTTATTATTCATTTATCATGTGCCTTTTCATTCAATAAGTATGTATTATCAACTGCTATACTCAGAACTCTGGTGGAGACAAAGAAATAGAAAGCTGTTTCCCACAATCATCCAAGAAGAATTTTTAAAATAACCCTGAGTTTTAGCCAGTGGAATACCCAGCATGTTGGACACACAGAGTGGATCGTTTTTTAACACTTTTCTCACATATGATCATTCAATAAGACAAATAATAGTGGCTAGAGAAGAAATTAGATAGTAAACATTTTCTCTAGCTGAACTTGGGCTAGTATGACCGTATAAAAATATAAATAATAAAATAAGCATTAGAGATATTTCTGAAAACTGAAAAAGCAATGGATTAATGTTTAATTAATGTATTTTGTTTGTATAAAGGAATAAAAGTATATCTACACGGTGTTCTGTTGAAGTAATCAATAATATTACATTTTCTGTGTTGAGCCTTAAGGTCTGCATATTTTTCAATGATGCTGCCAAAATTGATCTTCAATAGCCAGATTTGTTCATCTGGCTTCACCAAGAGTAACTCAAAGGGCACTTTGAAAACTTTGCCTTCACATGAAGCAACAGATATAAAAATACACAGAAGAAAATATCAAAAGTCTGTTTGGCAGAGACTTATGGAATCCTTATTTCACAATGAAGTGCTATTGATGCCATTGTTTCTTTGGGTTGATTCTAATAACTTTCAAATGCAACTGCAGTTGAAAAATCGCCACTAAAAGGTCTTCACTAGAAAAGTCAGCATAAGTTTGTACTATACTTGGTAAACTTTTCTAAAGTTTATAATTATTCAGGATCATTTGTGTCTGATTTGAATGCAGTTTTTGTTTTCTTCATTATACATTAAAGAGAATATTTAAAAAAAATGATACCACGGTGACCAAAAAACAAAACTTGACCTCTTGGCCAACTGCTTACTCTTGAAATAAATGTAAGTAGCTGAGTCTGCTTGCGCCAGGGGACTACTAGATAACTGGAGATTCCCCCATATATCTTTCTTATAGAATACAATATTTATTAAAGAATAAGTAATATATATGTATATACAATATATATGTATACACACAGATGCATACTATACACACTGTTTGTATATATAAAATAATACATTTGTATTTATATATACAATATTGTATCTATACAGTAACACAATATAATAGAAGTTAAGCCAGCTTAGGGTACCTGAGAAGTATTTTATCAGTGATACTACTTAGAATTGTTGGCACATGGTGATAATAAAAAGCAGACTGACTTTTAATTGGTTATTAGTACTTTTTAATTCTTTGTAGAAAATGTTGGCCTATACTGCCTGCGCCCAGAGAGAACAACCCCATTGCCACAAACTTGGCATTGCCACTGGTTTGACTCAGTGGAATTTGGTCAACCAATTTACACAAAAAGAATTAATGTTTTTAAAGGTACTTGTCAATAAAAAAACAGTAGCTACCCAAATCCTTCACCCCATCTTTTATTCCCCAAACAATTACTCCCAGCTATTTGAGACAATACGCTGTCCTTAAACTTTGCATGGATTTTGTACTTTGGCAGATGTGAGCTTGAATCTTGGCTCTGCTACTTACTAGCTCCATCTTGGATACTGGTCAGTTGCCATTCTGCAACTCTGTGTTGACTTCCTTTATTCTTCCCTAATTCTCCTCTCCCCCCACCCCACATGGGCCTTTTCTCCCATTTCTTTCTTTAGCCCTCTTAACTTTATACCTTTATCTTTAGCCCCTGATCTTTGTACCTTCTCTCTCTTGAAATCTAACCTTTTTCTCCTTCTTCAACTAGCACTTTTATTGGGTGCCTTGGCTCAGTCAGTTGAGTGTCAGCCTTCCACTCAGGTCATGATCCCAGGATCTTGGTATTGAGTCCCCCATTAGGCTGCCTGCTCAGTGAGTAGTCTGTTTCTCCCTCTACCTTTCCCTCCTGCTCATGCTTCCTCTCTCTCTTTCTCTCTCAAATAAATAAATAAAATATTTAAAACAATAACAACAACAAAACTAGCATTTTTCTTAAAGTATCTCCTAAATCTGGCTCCAGGTTCACTCCTCAATTATGAATAATTTGCTAGAAATTTCTAGTGGGATGAAGTTATGACTTCAATGATTGATCTCAAATATTGGTTCGAGCTTAATTAGATAATCAGTAAGATAAGCCCAGAGTCTCTTTTAAAAAAAAAATTCCCTGACATTATTCATTCACTGGGCAAATACTAATCTTGCACTCTTTACGTAGGAGACATTGGCACTAGAGATGTGACATGTGCAAACTCAATCCCAATTCTGTAGACCCAGAGCCTATATTCCAGGGTGGTAAGTCCAGGGCATAGTTAGGATGCCACAGGGCTTGAACCCCATTAAACCACATCCATTCTGCCAGCTCACATGGTGCTGCCCGCCTGCCAGGCCCACAGGGTTTGAAAAAGGCTTTGATGATATCATCATCCCAGAATATCTAGAGGAACTGAAGTTCATGGATTTTTATGCCAAAGGCAATGAGATGATTGCCATGGCCTGCATGAACTACAATCCCATTGTGTCCAAGATGGCTGAAGTGTTGGCCTTCTCTATGCCATCCAGAAGCAGGAGATGGAGACTGGTGACAGATCCTCACAGGGAAGGGATCCTGAGCTCACATGCAGCAGACTTGTACCAGACATGCTGGGAATAGAGGCCAAGCCCAAGGACAGATGCCAACCTTAAATTTTCCAGGATCCCCCAGTGCAAAACCTGAGCCTTTCCAGTGCTTTCCTTTACTGCCTGGCTCTGCTCCAGAGAAGGGTCTCTGGAGTCTGTGTCTGGGTCTCTATCTCTTTCCAGTGGAAGAGACAGACACAAAGCAAATAAGAAATGTAAGTGTATAACTACAAACTGTGATAAACATTTCAAATGGAAGTTAGAGGGGAAATAACCACGTTCTCATTTCTTGATAGGTCTATGGAGCATCTTTTTTATCCTTCCATTCGTGACAACAGAATTAATGGGAGGATCACTGGGTATACCATATGGACAGGGGAAGTCAAGATCTCTTTATAATGATGAATGTCCAGACTTCCTGATCTCATTTAACTGCAGTAGTTAATTACTAAAATTATATATGCCGTATGGCCTGCCAGTAAAAATATTAATATAAATTAAATATGGTATCTCTTCATGATACTTTTGAATCTGATCATTAAATAGCCAAAACACAATCAATAATAAGAATAGTAATTTTCATTATAAAGAGTTCAAAATAACAAATATGTTTTTGTGCTTTCTTCCATTTTCAGAGCAAATAGTCCATAAGATATCTCCTAATGAATGGTTCTAAATTTATACTTTATAATAATAAATTTGTGAAAAAATCAAAATTTTACAATGAACAATGAACTTAATTTACTATTTTAAAATGTCCCCACAGTTTGAAACTGTGAATAAACCTTTATTAAAGTATATTTACTTCAGAGAAATCTGTATCTTTTTATTTTTTAGTAGAGAGAGAGAGCTCAAGTGGGGAGGGGCAAAGGAAAGGGAGAGAGAGAATTTTAAGTAGGTTCCATCCTGAGCTTGGGACCCAATGCAGGACTTGATCTCACAACCCTGAGATTGAGAACTGAGCCAAAATCAAGAGTCAGATGCTCAAATGACTGAGCCACCTGCATGCCCCAAAGAAAGCCTATATCTTGATATGAATTGTTTCCAGCTATAACAATAATGATTAGCAATGTAAATATGAGTGTGGGAATACTCTCTAATGAATAAATAAGGATTGTAATACAATGAATATATGGTTATACAATAAAGTAACACAGCTGGGCTCACATAGCCTGTGTCATTCTGGGTAAAGCATTTCCATTTCTCAAACTCTATTTCATAAGGGTAGTATAATTACTTTCGGCAACAATGTAGAATAATAAAACTTGCAAGACTGGGGCACCTGGGTGGCTCAGTGGGTTAAAGCCTCTGCCTTCAGCTCAGGTCATGATCCCAGGGTCCTGGGATCGAGCCCCGCATCGGGCTCTCTGCTCAGCAGAGAGCCTGCTTCCTCCTCTCTCTCTCTGCCTGCCTCTCTGCCTACTTGTAATTTCTGTCTTTCAAATAAATAAATAAAATCTTTAAAAAAAAAACTTGCAAGATATTTGGTAAACATAGAGAATTTAAAAATTAAGTGTACACCCATCAACTACTAATCAACCTCTACATTTATTTACTTGACAATCATCAATAAGTTCATACTAAGAAAAGAAGATAGGATATCCACTAAATAATAAACCATCATGCCAATTTCTGGTAAATATGCTCAGGAATACAGAGCTACATAAAATAAACAAATACATAAACAACAACAAAACCAAAAAATCTTTTACCTCTAAAGTCCAAGAGAAGAGAAGCTTATTTTTACTGAATGAATCAGGGAACACTTCATGAAGACAGTAGTAGCTTTTTGAATTAGGACTTAAAGCATGAACAAAAACAGACAGGAAGTTGAAACAGCAGATGGAGGGGAAGCACTGAAACAGAGGAAGCAGAATGGACATACGTTCAGGAAGGGAAGCATGCGACAGGTCCTAGCGGACAGTAAGCATCCAGAACAAGTGTAACATAGGATTTGTGATAGGAGGAAAGAGGTGAGGTAAACGGAAAGTAGGTATAAAGTGTTTTAAATGACAAAAGAGTCAATATTTCATAGTTGAAAATGAAGAGTCGCTACAAATTATGGAAGGAGTGACATACCCATGACAAAGTTCTAAAGATGAATCTAATGACTCTAGAAACAAGGAACTGTGAAAGCAGGGTTGGAGATTAGAAATTTAATCTGAGAAATATAAAATTTTAGATTGAAAGGGGAAAAGGTTTTGAAGTGAAAAGGCACAAAGAGGAGAGAAATAAGTAATTTTTTTTAAAAAACAGAACACAAAGAATTTTATATTCATTTTGTTGTGGAAAATAGTAAGTTAAAGAGGCATCAAAAACAATAGATTTCAAGCTGAAATGACAAGGGGAGTAGAAGTACAAGGAAGCATTTTATGTTTTCTTTAGTAGCTACCAACAAACAGCCTAGGCTGTTAGTCTAAGCAAGATTCCTCAAACAGTTTACTGGAGACTTTGATATGTTTATAAATATTCAACACAAAGAGAGTTTTGCTGTCAATTTAGGACACACTAAATATCTTATCTCCCTCTTAAATATTTACATTTAACATAAATATAATAAAGTTCCAGGAAATTATGTAGTGTGTACGTGTGTGTGTATGTGTGTGTAAAACTACTAAATCTCATAGGACACTAGTGCTACCAGGGACAAAGTTTGGAGAGCCAAGCATACATATTCCCCTGAACTTATTCTTACAGAGGAAGCAGGTGTTAAAATAAATCTCATTGGAATGAATTAATATCACATATCAGGAAATCATTCAGGTAGAAATGTCTAAGAGACAAGAAGAGATATAAATTGTCACTCAGAATAGAGCTGAGGTCTGCAAATATAAATGTAGAAGTCACCTAACAGAGAAGGTCATTGAGATTATGAGAAGAGGTAGTTTTGCAAGGGACAAGAAAAGTTAATGAGAGGATGTGGAAGCTGTAGACAGTCTACATTTTAGGGTCTAATAAGTGGAAGGGAGGGAGATTTAAGTGTAACTTGAAAGAATAGAAAACCTAAGGGAAAATTATTTTAGAATGAGCATCTCCAAGTTAATAAACTATAGAGAGAGACATCACCTAAGCATTCTAATCTAAGTCTTAAATGTGGAATTCTAGACCATTCCCTTGGCATCCCAATCTTTAAGAGAAAATCCAAAAACCTAAAAGCCTGGAAGTCCTGGGACCAGTGTCCAATCAGATTTGAACTTTGAACTCAGTTCTAGGTGGCCTTGAATGTTCTAATGTTTACAGTTGTAGGTAGAACTCCAACACACTAATTGGCATATCCATTCATTTTCTGAGAATATCTTCAGTTATTCTCACACAGGTAATGCTAAGTACTCTGGTGTCCCTCAGGAGAGAAGGGAGAAAAAAAAGAGTAGGGAGTGGGAAACAGTAACAATCATATTTTTATCTAGATATCTGTAAGAAATCTAAACTGAAAAAACTAGATGCAAGCTAGGATCCTTCACCAGCACAATGTTGACATAGCCTCCACTAAATAGATAAATGAGGCTACATTGCCAACGGGACTAATAAGAGGGGGAAACAATGTGTTGTTAGGTAAAAAGAAGGATAAAGCAGAACAGATTATCCAGATTATACATACTGATCACAATTATTCAACTTTAGTGGCTCAATTTCCACATGGTTTGTCTAAAAGCTGGTGTACAGAATTAATAAGAATTTTTAAATAAAATTTAGATCAATGGTCATTTGGTACAGCTGTTTGGCTCCTCAGAATATAGTCAGAAAGTGTTTTCCATTTTTTAAATAAGATCAAGAAATAATGGGTCTACTTTAGAAATAGAATAAATTTTAAATAAATTGTCTTTGCCACCCTGTGCCACAAATATGTGTGTGTGTGTGTGTGTGTGTGTGTGTGGTGTGTGAATTTTTAAATATTTGGTTCTTGAAAAAAGAGAGAAAATAGCCTTGTTAAGGTTATTGTATTGTTCCACTTAACAATACGTAGGATTTACTTTCCCTTTAGAAGATACATTCTTAGTATGATATTTCAGGAAAAAAATTACAATAAAGTAAAATATTTTAAAATAAAACAAGAAAGTTTTATGGCACTGTAGAATGGTCTAAGGTAGGTTAAAATAAAATATCACCTGAACAGTAAATTTCAAGCATTTTGAGTATGAGGAAATTTACAGAAAGTGAAGCCCAAGAAAGAAAGATTGATAGGATGGCTACAGTCAAATTATATTTTATTCATGTCTATTAATGAAATCATAATGAAGTCATAATGAAATCTAGTTCTAGTCTTGAACAACCTAGAAGCCACTTCCTTTAGTACCTAAAAGAGTCTTTCTACTGCTTACAAAATGTTGTTTATACTATAGTAGCAACAAATCTCTTCTGTATAGAAACACTTTCAAAGCAAATGCCTGAACTTTATCTTTCTTTTCCCTCCTCTCTCTTTACTCCTTCTGGAGACAGTATTTCATGTCCTAAAATTCCTAGTGTCTCAAATGTGATGTGTCAAATCTATGTTTGTGCTTGTATGCTCATCACAGTAAATCATATGACCAGAAAACACATGTACTCTTGCTCATTGTTTTTTTCTTGCCCTACCTCTGGAACAGAAAATTTTCATGAATATAATGACTATTAAATAATTGAGTAGCTCCAAGTAATTTTTGAAGGTGATTTTTACAGTCATTTCCTTGGCTAATGAGAATGGGTTATACCTCAAGGAAGGACTGTAGCCTGGCATACACATTAAGGTCCCCTAACACTATCTGATATGGTGATACAATCCGTGATGGCAAGCCACACTCAGTCTGTTTATTCTTAATATCAGTCCTCTTTAGCTTTTCCCATGTAGCTGGTTGTGACCCCTTGAGCCTCAGTTTTTCACCAATAAAATGGAGATCTACATATTTTCCTTTCTATCTCAAAAGAATATTGTATGAACAAATAGTATAAAAGATGTTAAAAAATGTTTTTCAAAACGGGATTCTACACAAGCATGAACCATCATTATTCAAAATGGTATTATTTGAAGATTTTGTGTCACCTGCATTTTGCTAAGGGTGAATTTAAAAGCAATGCTTTAAAAAAAAAAAAAAAAGCTCTCTTCAGGAAGAAATCAGGAAAAAACCAAAAGAGCTAGGTAAAATGCTGCCAAATTTGTGTGTACATGATACCTGGGTGTGATAATCCACAGATAACTCCCATCTGTTATTTCTTAATTTACCCTCAGCTGTTTCAATAATGTGATATTGTTCATCATTTCTCAATCTTTTCAAAATATTTCTTCTTCCTTTTTTTTTAAACACACACCATTGCTGTTATGTAACAGCACATTAACTATTTTCTCAACTAGGCAACTTTGTGTAGATTCTCTAAGAGTAGATGGAAAATATTAACTACGGAGAAATTTCTTGGGGTCAGACTATCTTCCAGAAAACATAAGTAGGAAAAGAAGTAAAGAAAGAAGTAAAGGAAGAAAAAAGACTACCTGGAGTAAAGAGAATCTCAGAAAAATAAAGGAGGTATATTTTGGGAAAGTTTAGAAAAACAGAATGTGTACCTTGGAACACTAATTTCTGGAGTTATTAATAATCATTACATATCAATAGAATATATTTGGGGAATATTGGAGTAAAGAAACTTAAGCTGGGGTGCCTGGGTGGCTCAGTGGGTTAAAGCCTCTGCCTTTGGCTCAGGTCATGATCCCAGGGTTCTGGGATCGAGCCCCTCATCGGGCTCTCTCCTCAGCGGGGAGCCTGCTTCCTCCTCTCTCTGCTTGCCTCTCTGCCTACTTGTGATTTCGGTTTGTCACATAAATAAATAAAACCTTAAAAAAAAAAACTTAAGCTATGCTGCAAAAAATCAAATACACCTTGTAAATATATTCTTGGTGTTTGGAAGCGTTCAGTAATAGAAAATAACATCATAAATCTATACTATAAAGAATAAATAATTTTGGGGGGTGCCTGGGTGGTTCAGTGGGTTAAAGCCTCTGCCTTCAGCTCAGGTCATGATCCCAGGGTCTTGGGATTGAGCCTTGCATTGGGCTCTCTGCTCAGCGGGGAGCCTGCTTCTCTCTCTCTGCCTGCCTCTCTGCCTACTTGTGATCTTTGTCTGTCAAATAAATAAATACAATCTTAAAAAAAGAATAAATAATTTTTAAAACATAACAGTCATAAATCCCTGGAGACCAGACATTATGAATGAGATTCATGTATGGTTCAAATGCATAAGAAAGCATTATTTTATTTCAGTATTTAAAAGGACTCGTTTCCATGTCATGGTTTTAGTGGAATTAGAATCGAATTATCCAAAATTAATTATGTTCAGTTTGTATTAAAATAATGAATTGTCTCAAGACTGTTAGCAGGAGGGGCACCTGGGTGACTCAGTTGTTAAGCATCTGCCTTCAGCTCAGGTCATGACCCCAGGGTCCTTCTCCTTCTCCCTCTCCTGGTCCCCCTGCTTGTGCTTGTGTGCGTGCTCTCTCTTTCTCTCTCTCTTACTCTCACTGTCACTCTCTGTCAAATAAATTAATAAATGAAATCTTAAAAAAAAAAAAAAAAGACTGTTAGCAGGACACTTGGTAAAAATCAACTCTCCAAAAGAAACCAAGAAAATGTAGGTCATCATTATGGGCTTAATAGCTCATGTTCTACGAAATTACTGAAACTTCTTCAATGTTTAATTTTTTAAACTTTTTTTTAAAGATTTTATTTATTTATTTATTTGACAGAGATCACAGTAGGCAGAGAGAGAGAGGAGGAAGCAGGCTCCCCACTGAGCAGAGAGCCCGATGTGGGGCTTGATCCCAGGACCCTGGGATCATGACCCGAGCCAAAGGCAGAGGCTTTAACCCACTGAGCCACCAAGGTGCCCCTAATTTTTTAAAACTTTTTTTAACCAAGACTTTCACACTATAACTCTGGAGTCAGGTGAGCAATATTTGACTCATCAGTCAAATAAGAGTCAAGAGGACATCACTGTTTTGTTAATATATATGTATTTTTTCCTATCCTCACTTGTTTCTCAGATAACTTCAACAACATGAAATAAAAATTCATATTATATGCTATCTTTTCAATTGGCTGAATGAAGTTGGACTATAGATGGAATTAAGGAAAGAAGAATCAGAAAAAGCATAAGGGTTTTTAAAGAGCATTAGTTGCATTAATTGACTCAATTTTATGTGCTTCCCTTTAGTGATATTCTCCCACACAAACTCTGGGTTTGGCCATGTGACTTTTTGATTTTTCCAATGGAACAGAAGCAACCTGCCTCAATTCAGGCTGAGAGCCTTGAAAAAAAATGTTTGTGAGTTTCTGCTTCCTCAGTGGATTCCTGCTTCTACCATGAGAAAATATCCAGGCTAGTCTGCTGGAGGGATATGAGAGACACATGGAAGAAACTCAAGTCATGTATCCAAGGTCCTCCTAAGCCAGCCAGTTCACAGCAAACCTATGATCTTGCCACGGATGCGTGAGAAAGCCCATTGGGATCACAGAAGCAGTCAGCTGATACAGATTCATGTTGTTTTAAGCCACTATGTTTTAGGGAGATTTATAAACAGCAATAACTGAAAGACTGTCCTGTGAAAAAGAGTTTGGATCCTTCTCATTCCAGTTCTGCTAAGAGAGAAAAAAAGTTTTTATTGATTGAAAGACAGATTTCCATTTAAGAAAGTAATTTCTAACAAGTCATGATTGTTCAAAGGGGGAATGGGGTATAGGCATTGAATTCACTAATGCTGAAATAGTTCAAGTTGGGGCTAAGAAGAATGCATTTTATTCATTCAACAAATATGTTTCTTCATTTTTTCCCTTATTGTTACAAAATTATATACAAGATCATCAGTAAAAGTGCATTGTAGAGTTTGGTTTTCTCATTCATAACTAGTAGTGGAAACAAAAACCAAATACCCATCCTTCTAGCAATCCTCTGTGAAACGGCTGCCAGAATTTTTAGCCAAGACTTACTGGCCATCATTCGCCCAGCAAATGGATTATCATTATGTAGACCTAACTAAACAAATTATTCACCCTATCATTCATTCATTTCAAGGGTCACCAGCTAGCAGTCTGTAGCTGGATTTTGTTTAGTCTTTCACTTTTTTTTTTTTCCAATAAAGATTTATTTATTTATTTGAGAAAGAGAGAGAGCACAAGCACATGCATGCACGGGCAGGGGGAGGGACAGAGGGACAAAATATTTCAAGCAGACTCCCCGCTGGCCGTTTTGGGGCTCTTGGGCTCCATCCCACAACCCATGAGATCACAGCCTGACCTAAAACCAAGACTCGGATGCCAACCAACTGAGCCACCCAGGCACCTCAGTCTTTCACTGCTTTTAAAAATGTAAAACTAAATGGTTTCATTTCCCGTCTACCATCATTCCCACACCTCCTATTTCACACATTTACAGTTCTGAATTAGTCTCTTTTTGAAGACTATGTAAGTGCTTACTTGTGACACACATTCCACCAAAAATTATGGGAAATACAAAGGTGAATTCAATATTGATTCTAGCTTCAGAAATCTTAAAATGTTTTTAGGAGAGTTGATCCTCTTACTTAAGTAATTATAATAGAATCAAGTGTCGTGTGCAGTAAAAGAAATCCAGATAAAATGACATGGAATCTCAGAGTTAGAAAAAATTAGACGCAGCTGAACTGAGTAGCACATGCTTAATTAGTTGGCACAGAAATTTGCAAGAGTCTCTTTTTTCTATTTCATGTTGTTCCACAAAGACATTACCACTGGAATAGCGATAAGCATTCAGAATCTTCATTAGAAGAGACATCTAACAAACAGGTGGTCCCAGATTATCACATGTCCCGACTTTCATCCAAATTTTAATTTAATGGTATAATTTAAAACTGACTTTGATCTAGTGGGACTTTCCTTTTCTTCCTCAATTAGGACTCAAAAACTGTCATGTTTGTACGTTAAAGATACAAACATGCTGTTTTTCATTACTTTGGTCTCCAATTTGTTCCAAGCTCTCTGATCTTTGAAAATGTCAAATTAAATATTAACATTTTTAAAGCTGAAGTGGTGATTTTTCATAATAAAGGCCCTTGACATTCAGTACCTATAAACAAGTGGTTAATAAGTATATAATTAATATTTAATTACCTGTTTTAACAAACAACTCCTGTAAAAATAACATCCTAATATGCTAAAGCCTGGAGTGACCAAAACACTAAAAATGGTCACCAGTTTGACTCAGAATTAGTATTTCTCCATAACAAAAAAAACAAAAACACATATGGTTTTAATGGAACAGGCTTGGGATATTATGAAGATAACAAATCCGAAAGTTTTCTCTTCTGTTCTTCAAATGCGCTGTGACTGCCCCATTCACTTCTAGCAGTTCCGATTCAGGAAATGTTGGATTTTCCTCAATTAGAGCTCATGTCCAAGTGGCCTTAATCAAATACATAAATAAATGGAAGCTTTCCCATGAGAACTAACTATCAAAATTATGTCATGTTCAGTCACAAAACTGAAGAGATACAGTTTATAAATACTGCAGACCTCTTTAAACTTATTCAATCTCTACCAACCTATAAGTCATCTTAATCTTATTCTTTTTCATTGCTTTTAATCTAAACACTCTATGCAATAGACTGATTATTCCAAATATAAAAATTTCCAGATGGTATAAAACCATTAAATTATCCTGCAGATCATTTTACCTGCACAATCTTGATTTTCCTCATTTCAAACATCACAAAAGTCATTTCTTAATCATGCCAGTGTCCAAGATAAACACAATTATCATCAAGCGTCTCTAGCTTAGAAAACAAGATTTGTGTAGCTCCTGAGAGAGAGACATTTTTCTGTGTTTTAATCTCTATTTCTGGATCCATACCCCAAATTATTAATTAAATTTACTACTTTTTAAAGGAATTATATGCCTATAAATGATTAAATATACACTAAGATTTCAATAAACAACAGTTCTTAATATTAACATTAATACCTACTGTTGCTACTGCTGCTGGTGATGGTAAGTTCACTGGAAATAGCTTAAATAGATGAAATAATACCTGAGGAGTAAATTACTTGCTGCCTGAGTTTAAAGTGTATGACAATTATAGCTTATCTATTTGCGATGACCACTTAAAATTTAGAGCTACTTTTATCACAGCTGGGAAAAAAAGGCACAGTTCTGATAACTTTTGCATGACAAACATTACCCGATGTCTTACATTCATAAGTGTTTGTTGTTTTGCTTTGATCTTTGTAGTCCATTTTATTTTTTAAGATTTTATTTATATGTCAGAGAAAGAGAGAGTGAGAGAGAAACAACCAGGGGGAGCAGCAGGCAGAGGGAGAAGCAGGCTCCCAGCTGAGCAAGGAGTCCAGTGTAGGACTCCATCCCAGGACCCCGGGATCATTACCGAACTGAAGGCAGACGCTTAACTGACTGAGTCATCCAAGCATCCCTTTGTAGTTCATTTTAAAGAGAAATTTGAGTCTGTTCCTTGCCTTATAATTCATACAATGACTTTGACCAGTAACAAAAACATGCTGACCTAAACAATGAAAAACCAATTTTTAATAAACATCTCTCTTAATTATTCGTCTATTAATTAATATTGTGCCTGACAGCATCATAAATGTTAAATTCATTTCACTGTGTCTATTTTCCAGAAGTATTTTTCACTTTCATAGCAAAGGGAGAATAACTTAAACAATTGTTTTGTTCTATCAATTAACTGTCACATAAAAATTAACTCTTGCATTTATTAAAAAAAAACTATGAAATGAAATTTCCAGTATGTAACTATGTAACCATTGCAGGAAAATTCCTTTTTTTCTCTCTCTTTTTAAAAATTTTTAAAAAATTTTTTAAAGATTTTATTTATTTGACAGAGAGAGAGATCACAAGTAGGCAGAGAGGCAGGCAGAGAGAGGGTGAAGCAGGCTCCCTGTTGAGCAGAGAACCCAACTCAGGGCTGGATCCCAGGGCCCTGAGATCATGACCTGCGCCAAAGGTAGAGGCTTAACCCACTGAGCCACCCAGGTGCCCCTTTTTCTCTTTTTCTAAAAATTCATGATCACTTTGTCTTAGAGCCAAAAGCTGTTAAAACATTTTCATAAATATAGAATTTTATTATATTTTGGACTCCAAAATATAATAAAACTACATGGACCTTTTTCCTATGAGGAAATTCATTGCATAAAAAAGATATTTTAAATATACT
Organism: Meles meles; assembly: GCF_922984935.1. NCBI lineage: Eukaryota > Metazoa > Chordata > Mammalia > Carnivora > Mustelidae > Meles > Meles meles. The sequence goes on from NC_060074.1 coordinate 78,275,521, forward strand.
ATTTCATCAGATTACACCTAATTTTTTTCTCCATAATTACGTTTCACTCTGATGACTTGGACTAAATATATTCCTGTCTAAAATATGTGTTTGTGGTTACAGGGAAGGAGGTGTTAAAAAGAGGATTAATCACAGAATATCATACATACTTAAATATTTATGAGATAAAAATATCACTATCCAACCATGTATTACAATTTCTTTAAATTTTGAAGTGACTTTATATTTTATATGTGTTCAGGATTTTTGTTATTCCCAAAACACCGAAGAAAATGGGTTTGAAATATCTGAATAATTGAATATTATCCAGATATTTTACCTAGAAAACTACCATAAAGCAGCACTCAGTCAGGTGTCCCACCTGTATGAACAGGTAAAAATCTGAAACAAACTGAGGGTTTTTAGAAGGGAGGTGGGTGGGGGGATGGGTCAGCCTTGTGTTGGGTAATAAGGAGGGCATATATTGCGTGGAGCACTGGATGTGGTGCATAAACAATGAATCTCGGAACACTGAAAAAATAAATAAATAAATAAATAAATAAATAAATAAATATTTGGTAAGAAAAAATATGACCATATTGGTAAATCAAAAAAAAAAAAAAAAAACTGAAATGCTGTGCTGTCCCTACATACTAACAACTTACGGTTTAGCTGTAACACTGATGTTCATACACTGAACTTGAATGCGGAAATAAATGAAAATGACTACACTCCAAAAGGTGTATGATTTTAAATATGTAACATATATTGTATGCTATTCTTCTATAAAGCATAGACCACACCTTTGAAATTAGAAATGAGGCACAGCAATAGAGTTTGCTAGCTTTCACAGCAAAGAAAACTAGGATCTGTCTTTTCCTATGCTTTCTTATTTCATCCTCCTGCTTTCTCCATCTTCATGTGAAGAGACTATGCCTGCCAAAAGCACACAGAATTCCTCTGCTAACAGATACTTGTAAAAATAAGACTTTCGAAAAGGCATAAAGGGAAGAAACAGCATGTTCTAAATGCTGTGAAGAGCTCAACATGATTTTCATTAGTCTGAGGGCCTGGCAGCAATCTGACTTGCACTTTAAGGTCTCAGATCCTGGATGCATAGACCAGTTCTCAAATCTAGGGCTGATGAACAACTATTTGCATGATTTCTTTTGTGCCGTTTTAGTGCTCTTTCTAATGGAAAGTCACCACAAAAATAACTTATCCATTTTGAACACAGAAGAGGTTCAATAGGCTGCTGGCATCAAAGAATACTAAATAAGGCTTAACATGTGAGAAAAGTTCCAATTTATTTTTTTAATTCATTTTTTTCCTTACCTACTCCTAGAAAGAATTTGAAGCAACACATGGAAAACAATGCACATATAATAGAATTTGATAAAATATTAAATCAAATAGGAGGATCTGATAATAACAGAAACCCAGACTTCAACTTCATGGCAATGAAATTCAGATAAGAAATATTCCCACTGATGCACTTTTATTAGGAGAAACAGATTTTTCTTGATATCAAAGCTAAATGTTTATTTATCCCATGGGAATAAAGAAAGTTTGCTAAGCAATATGAATACGTAATAAGATGGAAGTGCCTTCAGCAACAGTCTTACTGAAGTTATATAAAGGTAATTCATTTAAATGGATTATAAACTGATGAATCTATTTATATAAAGAGATCAATTATGATTACCAGAGATAAAACTCTGTGGCAACACAGAAAAAGAGGTTTTAAGAAGTCTAAAAAACTGTTTCTTTTTCTTTGGAAAGTCTTTAATGTCAATGTTTATTCACATCTTGGACTTTAAAGTTCTATGTGATTTTATTTTCTATGTGCTGAGGAAAAAACTTAGTGTTGTTGATTTAAAACACATTAATATACATTTTGTGATAGTGTTCCCTTCCTGTAAAATTATAAAACCTAAAGAATTTCTCTTGAGTAATGGGAGAATCATCATTTTTATATACAATTCTGAGCTGCGGGAATGTCTACAGGCAAAACCACAAAGCGTGTTTGAGATGCACCATTTATATATTCTTGGAGCTGAATGGTCAGTCTCACTGATCCCAAGTTCCACATGACATGCATAACAGAGATCATATAAACTTCCATTTTGGCCACATAAAAACAACAACAGGAAACAAACAAACAAACAAAAACTTTGCCTTTTCCTTTCCTCACAGACCTGGTGTGAAAATATATACCTAAAATTTCCACAAAAGACTTTAAAACAGATTGGCTAACCTATGTGAGATGATTCAGGAATCACCATTGTAGGAGACTCTGACATTTTTAGATGCAGAATCTAAAGAATATGTAAGATTTCTCAAGTCTTCTGATATCATATGCAGCCATGGAATTTCAACATCCACTGTCTACTCTAAAGCCTCTCCACTAACATTTTATACTTGATGGATGACTTTTCTTGTCTGAAATTTAGGCAATTAAATTAAAAATTTAAATTCAATTTAATTTAAAATTTAATTAAAAATAATTAAAAATTGATGTCTATTCAGTTTCAATTTTTTTAAAAAATCTTGCTTATCTCTCTCAGTTCACTTAGGTGTCAGAATTAGTCATCATTGAAATCTGTCTCATCATAATTTCCCAGGACATTATCACCTCCTTTTTGGCACCCATCATCTGCCTGTGCCATAGTTATCTAGGTACATACTAGATGATATGTTATGTGAAGGCAGATACAGTTTGTTTTTCTTTATCATGTCAGACCTCCCCAGTGCAGTAGTCCAGATTCTGGACACTTTTAATCAATCAGAGAAGGCCAGGTGAGTTGAATTAAAGCTGTTGGTTAAGCTGCAGGAGAAAGTAGTCTGTATATAAAAACCTGAATCATGTCAGTATGTCAGATATTTCCCCCCAAAATCCCAGATTTATCCTCTCTTAATGATTAAAATTTTAAATGAATTATTTATAAACAGTCAACATATTACTTTCACAAAATTTCTGTTAAACATGTGACTAACACATACAAAAGTCTAGCACTAATTTTTTTACCAAGTGGGCTGAGAACTAGTATGCAAATCCCTTAGGAAATAGGGTGTGAACAAGTACATATTGAGAAGGAACCGTCTGGTACATGGGTCTCTAACCAGAAAGGCAGGTTTTCACATTGTCTCAATGTGAAAGGAGGACAATCCAGTAGTAGCCCAAGAAGACAAGGAACCAGAGAAAGGAGACCAAAAAAGAAAATGAAGTGGGACATCGGATAAGGGCATAAGATGCCAAAAGCAATCTTCAACCATTTCCCAACTTGCCCAAAAGTACAACTAGCCATCAGAAAGTCAATGCTGTGTTTTACCGAAAAATAGCCCAACACTTTCTCTGAGGAATTATGTCCAGTCATTTGAATGCTTTATTAAAGATATTCTCTGCTTCCCTTTCCCCCAAGAAAATCATATCCCGATAAAAGCAAAGCCATCTATCAATGTGCCAACTGACCAATCAATCCCAACCCCACATCTGGCCTTAACCTATTTTCAGTCAGGGACCCCTTGTATGCTTGCTTGAAAGACTTGCCTGAGTGAAAGTATGTGCTCCTCGGCAGCTCTGTTCTCTCTTCTACATCACCAGGATCATGAAGTAATTATTTGAATTTACCAAACTGTATTCTAATTATTTGGGCAAAGAATCCCAGTTACTTTATATGAAAAAGAACAGAAGCATGGATGAGCTGCAGTTTCCCTATGAGTGGCACCTTATAATTCATCAGGAGGGAATATGGATTCGCCATAAACCAGTGGAGAAGGACCACCTGCTTCAATCGCCAAAAGTTTCTCAGCGGGGTAACATACTAAAGATACTGGCTAAGTGGATCTGACATTATCCAACACGATCTTCTCTTCTTCAGTTTCCACGGGTGCCCTTTTCTAATGGTGCCTCAGTGGGGTTGAGTTTGGAATCATCTGTGCTACTGTCCTATCTTTTTGAACTCACACAATGCACTTGGGAGAAAATAGAAATTAATTACATGGGAATTATGGGAGGTGAATACACATTTGAGGGTCACTTTGGATTTTTGGTTATTTATTGCTGTCACTGCATAAAATATAAACATAGATTATGATATTAAATCCACATATAAAATTTGATTTTTAAAATATTTATTTATTTGAGAGAGAGAGAGGGAGCACAAGTGGAGTGTTGGTGGAGTTGGGCAGAAGGAGAGAAACAAGCAGGTTCCCCGCTAAGCAGGAAGCCAGCACCATGGCCACCACCAAAGGGCTCAATCCAAGGACCCTGGGATCACGACCTGAGCTGAAGGCAGATCTTTAACTGACTGATCCACCCAGGAGCCCAATTATTTTTACAAGGCTGTAAAATAGATTGAGCCAGCATTTTGTTTTAAGCTTTACTAAAGTATATTATTGCTACTAATAATACTGTAACAATGCTTTATCAATACATAAAACATACCTTGAGGCCCACTCTTATTCATTATGTGACAACCACAGAATGCCAGGAATTCCATCCATAAACTTCTATTATCCAGTAGTTAATTCTAGATCAACAACCAGTGACTGCAACTTGACTTTAATGTCTAGTTTTGCTGACATGTAGTATCTCCGCTTTGTTTAGGGTATTATTTGGGGGGAACCACAAAATTGATATATAACTAGATTCTTTTTTTAAGATCTTCTGTCTTAAAAGGCAGAAACTGTGTTGATTTTCTACCCTCTTTAAAATTCTAAATTCCTAATTCTGAATTCTAAAGTACATAAGTAACTAAAAAATCGAGGATTAAAGAGTCAATGAAGAAACTGCTGTTCTCAGGAGAAAGAGTGAGCTACCCCCCCCCCAAAGAAAACCTTAACTCAATCTATTATACTGTATCTACATTTTTACTGGCCACAGATTTCACCACAAGGTAAAATTTTTCCTCTTGCCCTTTTGTTTCCTAAACTGCATAAAGATACTCCTGAACCAGATGTAAATATATATACTTTAGTATACAGCCATCAAATTTGCATTTATCTTCCCACATATTACTGCAAAAAGGTATAGCATTTGCAGCACTGAAACACTATCTCTGAGTGTAATCAGTTGAAATAACCAAGCACAGTATTTCCAATTTAGAGGGCTGTGCAACCATTGGAAACAGCAAGGGATTGCATAATGCTTTAGAAGTTTTTCCAGTGCTATGTCATCCATGTGCCTGAATAGCTAATTTGCTTTTAAACTATATTTTGAGGATTTGATAAGAGCTTGTGCACAGTTTCAGAAAATAGAAAATAAAAGGACTCCGTAGGTATGCATGAAGTTAAACTTTAGACACACTCTATTGCTTTGCTGTAGCTTAGTGCCAGAATTCCCAAGTTAGGGATAAGGGAAAGAAATTATTTTTCCTGACAGCCCTGGAATCAACTGGGATGTAGTATTACTTACCTAAAGATGGGTCTTTGGAGATGTTTCTTCCTGATTGTAACATGGTCATCCATTTAAAGGTAAAAGTTGAACTTCTTCCTGGAAACCACTCCAGAAATCCAGGGAGAGAATGTGGAAGCTTATCCTGGTCTATTGTGCTGCAAGGAGCCCAGAAGGAAAAAGTAGTTTCCTCTTTCTCTTTTTGGGTGCTGGGAGAAAACTTCCCTGCTCTCTGCCAGCTGAGCAGTGTGTCCATAGAGGCCACATAAGACAGGCACGTTGGGGCACTCCCCCACAGAGCAGGGTGTGCAAAATCCACCAACAGTCACGGTGATACAAGAAAGAGAAGTGCACAGGACCCTCGGAAACAGAACAAAACAAACAGAAAACTTCCTACCCTAGTGGCACCCAGGTAGGAGTTCCCTGAGTTCTTGCAGCCATGAGAGCACTCCTTCCACATGCTGGTCAAGCTTGGAAAACCTAAGTCCCTCCCTGTCTTTAAAACAGCCTGTTCTGAGGCTCAACTTTTTTCTTCAAAATAAAAGTTGTACAGCTGGTTCAGCAGTCCCATGTGAGTACCCTCTGAAAGTTTGTTCTGTTAAAATAGGAACTGTATACAAATTAACGAAGGAAGATGGGCTCAGGCTGTGTGGCTGGCTCTGCTTCAAAAGATTGTAATTATTTTATAATATTGTTTTTATCCACACTGGATGTAGTGTGGAGACCACTCATGATTTTTGGCACTCATGACCTAATAGCCTACACTTGGCTAAAGTCAAAGATATCATTTCAACTGATAGAAGCCGATGTGAAGCTGGCCAGAGCTACAAAAGTTAGAAAAACAAAAATTGCTCAATTCTATCAACGACATTTTGCCCAGATGTCTGTACCCAGAGTGACTTTCCAAGGAGACACCGCAAAAAAGATATGAAAACACACACAGACACACACTTTTTTTTTTAAGTCCCCAAAACTCCCTTGGAACATAAGGTTTTTATACTATATATTCAAATTTGAATTTCAAGAATAAAAAGAAAGAAATGTAGGTATTAGAGGTAAGTTTTAAACAGCTGAAAATAAATGACATTAAAAACTGTTTTACTTGAAAGACTTAGGCTCACACTGCAGGAACTCTAGTTCTAGTTACAGATAAGATGAACCCTCATATTTTAATATAACCTATTTTGGAGACATTTCTATATCTGAATCACTAACAAAATTCCTACTCAGTCAATAGTAGTCACGAGTTCCAGGCCAGAAGTTTGGTATATAATAAAGTAAACCATCTCAAAGCATGATTAAAATGTTTTTAAAATATACATGTGGTAAAGGCAGGGGAAATTGAGAAACACTCACACCTTTAGCTGAATGATCAAATAAGGGTCATATAACACAAAGGAGGATATGACCTATATATGATTGCAATGTGTAGTTCTTAGCATTCTCCAAATACCTCCACAGGAGCAAGAACACATTTTTATTTTCCTTCCTTTCAGAGGAAAGACAAAGAAGAAGAGAATTACAAAGAAATCACTGATTATATTGAGCACAGTTCTAATCCATACCTTTTTTTTTTTCATTTTTCTAATGACATCATTCTAAGACAGCATTGAACTAAAAATAATAAGTGGGTTCTAATCCTAGTTCTAACATGCAAATGCTGGGCCATTGTTGGAAAAATTCTTGACCTATCTGAGCCCCAATTTTTGTATTTATAAAATGAGGTTATAACATTCATTGAATATTATGTTTTTTCCCAGCTTTAATGGTACCACCATGCTATTTCTAAATATGATGAGTTTGCTTCTTGCTAAGGAACTGGCATAGAAGTTATGAGGCCTAATACTCTAAAAATACATATTTATTATGTAAAGTTATAAATAAAGGAGTCATAAATAAAAAGATGATTTTATATTGTATATACCTCTGTAGATACATTATATATTATATTCACTTAAAGACATATAATGAATATATATTATATATTCACTTAATGACATCTAAATCAGTGTTCTCTTCACCATCAATAAGCATCCAACCATAAACTGACATGTGTGCAATACTGCAGTTAAATCTGGAGACCATCTATATGCAAAATGATATATAGACCTTTGGAATAAATGCATTATTATAACCATATGCTTTGGCTTTCTTTGTACAGGAAAGCACATAGGAAATAACATGCTGCACAGTTCTTCTGGAAGTATTTTTGCATTTATGGGTGGCAGTTGATTTCTGTATCTATATTACTATTAATTTAACATAAATTCTCCTAAGGGACAACCCAAGAGAATAATAAGCTCATCAACTTTAAAAAAATTGACTTTTTGTTATTAAAAAAATTTTTTGTTAATAACAAAATTAAAATTTTATTGACTTTTGAATTAGAAAGATGAGAGGATTTCTTCACTTACAGGGTGGAAGGAACACAACACAAATACTAGTAAACTTCTAGCCAAGGTACAGGTCAAATGACAAGCCAAGTATAAAATCCAACTGGAGGCTCAAAGTCTTGATTATCAACTGTAGAATCTGAAAGTTGTCAAATTAATTATAGGAAAATAATATTTTTGCCTTGAGTTAAGTTTATATTCCTTTTGCTCTTTAGTGATTAAGGCAGAAAGCTTAGCTTCCCATTTATATCAAGCACCATATTTAAACCCAATCTTAGAACCTAAAAAGCCATAAGAAAATACCAGGAAGTTAAATATTCACCTGGCACAAAGAAAAATATGTACTTCTTAAACGTTTTTGTAAACTTTTTACCAAAGAGCATTTAAATTTAACATTGGGAAGAAAAGTTTGCTCTATTAACTTATTCAGCTTTAATGTAGTATTCAATAAAAGGACTCCACGATTGTTGCTTAAATTACAAAAATATATTCCTTAAATTAACACAATTGTACTGTGTAAAGTACTAAAATTTATTGTATAAATAACCAGGCCAACTCTCCTATAAAATAAACTGAATACAATTTATTATGAATAGTTTTTTGCTGGGAGTAGGGATTAGAAATGGTGTTTAAATTTTTCCTGTTATAGTAAACTCTCTTTCAGTATGACCTTGCCTAACAGTTTCAGGAGCATTCCCTGCTCTCCCATGTGGTTACACCTCTCTCTCTCTCTCTCTCTCTCACACACACACACACACACACCCCTTCCCCCACTCACCACTGCTAGAGACTGTCAAAACAGGTGCTTAATAAATATTTCTTAATTTTTACAAATGCTCAGTTGAAACACATCAATGTAGCCAACATAACTCATGGTGTGTGACAAAAACATAGATCAGCTCCATGACTTTCCCAATCAAGTGAATACTAAGTGTGTCATGTTATTTTGTTTTAAGTATCTTGGAAAATAGGTAAGCTTTACTTTCTCTTGTTTTTTTCTTCTTTTCCCCCCCATTTTACTACTCCATTCTATGGCTCTATTTGTTATATGTAAGTGCCAAAAAGCATGCAATGGTAGAAAAATCATGTAACATTAAGGACAGCCCAAGAACTGATTATGAATTTATCTTTTGGTAATCATTTTACCACTTAAGTCCGGCAAATATCAGCCTGAGAGAAGTGTATGCTTTTTTTTTTTTTTCACCCAGTTTAATTAAACAAAATGTCACAAGTTATGTATTTTTTTAAAGATTTTATTTATCTGATGGAGAGAGAGATCACAAGTAAGCAGAACACCACTTGGTCAATTCTACCATGAGATAAATAGAAGGGTGTAAACTATTCCTAATGAACCAACCACAACTCTGCCCCTTTACCACTAGGCAAAAAAACTACTGTGTATAAGTGCACAAGACTGGCATCACATAGAGCTAACTCTAAATCTAATGTATCCTTTCAAGGTAAGTCATTTGTAACTTTCAACATTTCATCCACGTTTTAAAACAAATTTCCTGCTACATGTTTCACAACTAATTACAAAGCTAGTTTATAGGTGGTAGAGCTGGGATTTGAATTCAGATGGCTCATTCTTGAACCCAAGCTTTTACGACTACTGAGTAGGATATCACCTTGGTGGGGACTCTGCCACTCATGTTGTCTGGGTTCTTTCTGGGCCATATTTCACATTCTGTGGAGAAAGAAAAGGAGCAACTCACCACTCTAATGAGTATCTATTCTCTTAACCCTCTGAACCTCTTAATCCTACTGATCTATTATTGCATTGCCCATTGTGTTCCCCATACTTACAAGAGCCAACCCTAGAGAGGACCTACTGATATCAAGACGAAATAATCAATGAATATGTTCTCTTAAGATTCAGATGGAAGCAGTGTTGAACTATAAGGAGCCCTGGACTAATGTCAAGGCACACGTATTTACATCCAGCTCTAGCGGCAATTTTCTCAACTCCCTGCACGTGTTTCCTTAGCAATCAAGCTAAGAAGCTGAGCCTCATGGGGTGCCTGCCTGGCTCAGCTGGTTAAGTGTCTGCCTATAGCTGGCTCAGGTCACGATCCCCAGGGTCCTGGGATCAAGCCCTCATGTGAGGCTCCCTGCTCCAGCAGGGAGCCAACTTCTCCCTCTCCCTCTGCTGCTCTCCCTGCTTGTGCTCTCTCTCACTCTCTCTGTCAAATAAATAAACAATTTTTTTTCAAAAATTATATATATATTAAAAAGAAGTCAGCCTCATGACCTCGAAGATTCTTTCCAGCTCCAAATTTTTATGACTCTATTACTGACCCTGTGATAACATGTCAAGTTATTTAAACTTGGTGTCCAAACAAGAATAAGCTCTGTAGTTATATTTAGCTTTTCTTAACCACAATGAGGCTATGCATACCACCAGAATACTTTTCATCCCCATTGTTGTGGGTTTAAAAATACAACCCACTGCTATTCAAATGTGAAAATAAATTGTAATATTTCTAGTTTTTCTAATTAAGCTGTTTTCTTCTTTCCCTATAGCTTCACTTTGGAACTACCATTACTGGAATGTAAACTACAGGAAGTCAAGGATTAGGGTCTGTTGAATCCTAGGACATGGTATATAAGAGACAGTCAATGACTATTTATTGAATGAATGAACGCACAAACAAAGTGCCTGCCAGTGCTATCTCATCATCTTTCTTCATATTCTTTTTCTAAAAACTTAGTCACAGCTGGTAAATGTTCAGACTTTCATATTCCCTTCAACCCATTGTTTTCCTTCAGGGAGGCATCTGACCCTATAGGGAGGTGGGTTTCTATGGTCCTGTAGTGTTCAAAAAAGGTGGCCTCCAACCCAAACCTGCAAGTCCCTGCAGTCCTTTGTTTTTTCTGGTTTCTGCAACCATGTTTCTTGTCTGTCTGCTCACTTGTCTGCCTGAAGATATCTACTGCTGAAATCTATGGCTGTTTTGTTCAATAGGCTCAATCTAGGAACTATGGTCATTCTTTTCTCCTTAAGCTCAATCTTAGCCCTCACCGGTGGTGCAGGACCCTCAAGTATACATTACATCCTTCAACTGGATCTCATCTGGCTTGGGACTGGACATGCCATACCACCATTTTTATTCTATTGTAGCTGAAATCACTAAGTCACTGGGAAAATCTTCTGCTGTAAGCTTTCACATTCCCCACTCTAAGCTTAATCAATAAAAACTGTGTGTGTTCTGACTGCTCCACTGACTGGCCATTCCCCTTATCCTGTCCCTCTCCTTGGGCCTCCGTATTTCCTGAGAACAAGAATTAGCAGTGGAGTCTGATACAAGACTGATGAATCACAGGCTTATCCCTCAGAAACCAATAATACATTGTATGTTAATTCATTGGATTTAAATAAAAGATGTTAAAAAAAAAAAAAAGAAGTGGAGCCTAAAGATATGACTGAATTGTCCTAATCTCATGATGAAACTTTCAGGAATGAGCAGTTGCTTCTTACGGGTGAGTAAAGAAAGCAGCTTCTTGAGTTACAATCTACCTACTCCTGGTGAAGATGCTGTGCAGATTGTTGAACTGACAACAAAGGGCTTTAAATACTAGGGAAACGTAGATGATAAAGCCATGATAGAGTTTGAGAAGATGGACTCCAATTTTGAAAGAAGTTCTACTGTGTATAAAATGCTATCAAACAGCATAGCATGCTACAGAGAAATCACTTGCAAAAGGAAGAATCAATCCATGCAGCAAACTTCATTGTCGTCCTATTTTAAGAAATTGCCACAGCTACCGCAAACTTAAGCTAAACTACCACCATATAATCAGTCAGAAGGCATCAATACTGAGATACAAGACCCTCCACCAACAAAACTATTATTACTCTGTTAAGAAAACCACAGGCCCAGGATGGAGTTACTTCTTCTAGACCAAGTCATCAAAACAGGGTTTAATACCTGAAACTTCATGACAGCTTCAACTTCCCCCAGAAATGTAGTCTCAACAGGTTAGTCAGAAACTGTTTTATCAGCACAAGGGAGGTAATCTGTCACCTGGGACTTCTCAGTGCCCCAAAGAAAAATGAGTAATCTGCAGGATAAGAACCCCTGCTTTTCCCCCTAGGGGAAAGTGACCTTGCCTGAAACAATCCTTTCTTTTCTTTTGCTAATAACTTCTTGGCCCCACCCTCTGTCCTAGAAGAAACTTTTTTTTTTTAACAATTAATTTCTGAGGTAGAATTTAGGGATTCATCAGTTGCATATAACACCCAATGCTCAGTTTATCAAATGTCCTCCCTAATGCCCATCACCCAGTTATCCCAAAATCGATAAAGAACTTATCAAACTCAACTCCCAAAAAAGCTTCCATTTTGTACAACTCCTTGGAGCTCCCCTCTTGCTTGATGGGATGCTGCCCCATTCATGAATCTCTTAATAAAGCCCATTGGATCCTCAAGTTACTCAGTTAAATTTTGTTTCTTAACAACTTGTTGAAAGCTTAGATGATAGTTAGCATTTTTTAGCAATTTAGCAATAAATTTTAATTTTTCTATTTTTTATTTAAATTATTTACTAATTTGACAAAGACAGAGAGCGCAAGCAGAGGGAGCAGCAGGCTCCCAGTATCCTGGGATCATGACCTGAGCCAAAGGCAGATGCTTAACCAACTGAGCCACCCAGGTGCCCCTAAATATAACTTGATTATGCACTGGTAAACCAAAAAATACATTCGACTTGCTTTAATGCAATATTCACTTTATTGCAGTATTCTGGAACAGAACCCAAAATATCTCCAATGTATTACATGCCTATATTGAAGTCTGGTTTCTTATTTGTTTTTTACTTTCATTTATTTTATTGTTTTTACTTTCATTATTTGTTTCTTATTTGTTTTTTACTTTCATCTGTGATAATAATAATCCCACTCCCCACACTGCATGGTGCCTCCGGCTAATTCGGAGAAGATAAGATCATATTTATTAAGTGGAAGAGAGATAAGAGCATTATTCCCGTCATTTTATACAGCTTTCTTACTCATTTCAATGGGTGCATAGTGAGTAAATTATACCACGGTCTTAACACTACCACACCCATGTATCCCTTATTCCATTTGCTCTTTGCAAACAAGACTGTTTCATTCCTCACTAGCCACACTGGCGTTTTATTCCTTGAACACTCCACACTCTTTCAGACTCTTTTGCATATACTGTTTCCAAGGTCTAAAATGCTATTCCTTCTGCCCATGGCTCAGATTTCAGCTGCAGTTTCACCTCTGAGAGGTGTCTCCCTTGACAACCCCACCTGAATTCCTATACCTACAATACTGTCCTTGGTCCCCTATTAGCAAGCTTCATTATCCTTGTGTCATGTTAATGATTTATTCAGATTCATCTGTTTAGTGATGAATAAACCCACTCTTCAGGATGCAGTAACTGAGGGAAAAATCCGAACATCTGAGTGTTCCTGACTACCTTAAACATAAATTTAGTCAAGTTACACAAAAATAAAATAGATGTCTGTGAAGGGGAGCAAAATATACCACTCCAAAATATATCTCTTTGGCATATTTATTATCATAAGCTGATTATTTTTAAGAAACAGAAGACCCTGGTGAAGCTCACTTTTGTTTACTGTGCTTTTCCTGGAAGCCTCCCATAACTGACTTCCCACCCCCGACATCTCTCTAGCTGAAAATGGTATTTAACTTGCCGGCTTTGGCCATTTGGGAGTTACTCAGTTTTTCTGGGTCTCTCCCATGTATCCATGTTACTAAATTTTGTTTACTTTTCTGCTGACAATCTGTCTTATGTCAATTTAATTATTAGACCAGCCAAAGAACCTAGAAGACAAGAAAACTTTTCCACCTCCACATCTGTAAGAACCTACAAGTATACTCTTACTGCTCTCTTGCAGTGCTTCGAAACATCCTCTAACACTTACATATATTTTATCTTGAAATATTTGTCATTACATTTCTTCAAATGAGAAGCTCTACATATCTGAGAATAAATGCATTGAATATTAAAATTAACAATGCAACTGATTCATCACTTTGGAAATGGTTCTCAATTTGACCAAAAATGTTTTCTACCTTATGGGCAAAAAGCAGACTCTATCCTATTAATAGTTTCAAACTAGATTATCCTGGCTTTCAGTCAGAATTTGTTTATTGGCCACTTATTCAATAATAAAATACATCAGAATTGTTATTTTCTTCAGTGAATTAGTAAGGAAGACCTGGTACATAGCTTTAAGAGGCAAGGAAAAACCGTTCCCTGATTTGGCTGACTCTTTGGCCAGGTATCAGAGCTGAGCCTTTCTACTTCACAAAGTAGGAGAACTTCCTCTTTGTCATTAAGTGTGGAAGCGGGTCAGCTAAAGTTTGATTGGCTCCAATTAGCACTCCTACCAGTTCTGAGAGCCTTAAGAGCTGGCATTCAGACACCTTCTTTTAAATGAGTGTGACATTCTGTGGAAACATCAACAACAACAACAAAGAAAATCATTTAAAGCAGAATCTCATTGCCAAACACCCACCCACAGCTTCCTGTCTAAACAAGCAACAAATAAATTCACTGTAAAAGGAAATGACTTTTGCATAGTGGGTAGTTAAATAAACATTACAAAAAGAGACCTCCTTAATATAAAATTCCCTTTGAGTCAGAGGACTAAGAAAGAGATGGTCAAACTGGGGCTTGAATGATGAATAGATACTCAGTAAGCAGGCTAAGATGAAGGACCAGTGAAGTATTTCATCAGCCCTAAGCACTAGGCAACAACGGTTGGTTTGGAGAACGCAGTGTGGAGAAGCATGGTGCTGTGGTTCCTGCCATGCTAGCCTGCAGAATGCAAGAGGCTCACACCATCACATAGGAGGGGAGCTGTAAGGAAGAAAATAATCGATGTGACATCCCAGTTTAAAAGCATGTGATTCTGAAGTTTCCATTACTCCCCAAACATGCCAAAAATGTTCTTATCTGCAGTTCTTTGGGCAGTGAAAGCTGTCCAAAGGTACGTGCAGGCTGAGACATGTTCAGTTTCTCTGCTGCTCTGAAACCCATCACTAAATCATTAACTCAGCTTCAGTGGTGAGTCATCATTACCAGCTTTTCTCCATATTTTAAGTTTGGTTTCAATATGACCTTAGATTCAATTAGTAGTTTGTTGGGTTTTTTGTTTTGTTTTGTTTTGTTTTGTTTTAGTCTGTCATAAGTTTCCAGTAATGCCTATGAATAAATATGCAGAACTACCACCCAGAATTGAATCAGTGTCAGTAAATGGAAAATTCCTAAATGCTAACCTATTGACTCTCCAAGCTTTTAGAGTTAGACAGTAATAGAGATAATCGTGACTCACACTGACTTTGGAAAGAAACAGCCACTCAATTTGCCAAGATCTTAATGGTATATGTGGTCGGTTCTGTAAATATAACTCAAATGTATAGAAATAGGCCACTGCCCCATTACCTTTCTAAAACAAAAATGAGTTCTCAGAGAGAATATATACAGACCACATATATTTGTACCCTCACATCCATTCACTCCTCAAAAAACTCATTCCAGCTTCAGCGTTTTGCTCCTTTTCCACTCACTTTGCCCCACATCATATTCATTGGAATAATCCTTCCTAGCAAATCTCATCTCTTGAATTGCTCTCTTATTTCTCATATCAATATATTATTCCTATCAATCGTTCTGTGACATATTTGCATATTCATTTTATTAATTTCTAAATTTAAATTCCATACAGGGTTTAAACGAGGCAGTAAACATTTTCCCAAGCCTGACACTAGATGTGTTATCAAAACCCAATACCTGACAGAATATTGGAAATCAAGTCTATTTTAGAAATTCTGCATATTTTAAAAAAAAATTATGAACCTTCATTTTATGATATGGTCCCTCAAAATGGCAATCTTCCCTCATCTGCTCTTTTCTCCACCTGACCCAAAGGAAGGAATAGGAACATGTGAATTGACAGGACAGTCATTTACTATGTGTTAGGCACAATACTTTTCCATACACTATTTCAGTTAATTCTACATAACATACCTAGAAGATAGATTCTTTTATCTTTAAGTCACACCCAAGGAAACTAGAGTTAAAAAAAAAGTTATACAATTTGCCAAATGTTGTATATCTTATATGTTACAGTAATAAGATTTGAACTCAGTTCTATCTGATGCCAGCATCTTTGTTCTTACTAACCCTGTCTCTCAACAATCATATTCTTAGTTTTAATAGTAGCCTTAAAGAAAAAGGCATCTTGGCTGACCATATTTTAAAAATATAATTCTTTAATCATTTTAATGAGGCTGAATCTTAGCAATGAATCAGACTTGATTTCAAAGACACATTATTTTGGTTTGGGTCCTATTCCCAACATAAACCTCACATATGCAGGCATTAGTGTACCAAAACAAAAAAACGAAAACAAAAGAACAAAACCCAGAAGACTAAATATGCAGTTTAAATTTTAAAGTTTAAAGTTTAGCATTTCTTTGATGTATAATCTTCACTGAACAAAATTGAATTGTTTATTCACAAAAGTGAATAAACAAAATGTTTAGTCAAAACATCACTGAGAAAGCCCAGAAAAAAAGCAAGTCAGAGTAAATACATAAATGAAGTTGTGCTTCTATCCCCAGAATACAGAATAGCTCTCCAATACTGAGATGTGTGTAATGAAGTTCTCTCTAAAATCATGCTCTTAGCAACTGATCTTACATCATAAAAAATTAATTCATTAGTTAAAATTCTCTACCTTCTTTCAAAAATCACAATTAGATACTTCACCTTCATTAAAAAAAAAAAAAAAAAGCTGGATGGGTTTCATTTGTATACTTGTAAACCACTACAATGATAATATGAATCCCTGCTGCCATTTATTAAACACATATTATGTACCAAGCACTGCTGATTTTGTTCAGTGAAGATTACAAACCCTAGTTCTCCTAGATAGGAATTAGTATCCCTATTTTAGAGATAATATTGGACAAATGGGACTGGCAAAGCAAGGATTTGAGCCCAAGACTGCTTTCCTCCCTAGTTCACTCATTGCCTATTGGTGCCTCTCCTGAATAGGGCCATCTAATATGATTTTGCTTTGATTCCCTTTCTGTGTTCTTCACAGCCATTTTGTATGTTTCTTCACTCTTTTCTTTTGCTCCTGTTAAATTAACAATTTTGTTTTCCAATGATGAGTTCCAAGTACTATTATTGATTCTAACTTTCTTAAATTTGTGGGAATTCTGAACTTACTTTTCTCCATTGCTCTGCAAATACACAACATCACTGCTCTTTCGAATGTACACATTGTTTCAGTATAGAAGCCCATGGACACTAAGTTTTGACTTTGAGTTAATGAGTTATTTGTTATAAGTAGAAGGGTAGGCTGCTAGAATCTGAAAGGAACTTCAAGGTCAAATTATTCACCGTCCCAATGACCGCAGAATTTCTCTTGCTTTTCCTTTCAGAGAGGGCTTACTCCCAAGTGCCCCTGAGGTAGAGGAAATGAATACACTATTTCCTGGATCTCCATTCCCAAGAACTGTTTATCACATAAGAATTTCATCTTGTGTAATGTAACTTATATTTAAAGATAGAGCCTTTTCTCATACTAACTTCTTTATCTTGTATACAATCAAGAAATAACCATCTGTTCCAGTAATGAAGGGAAAACTAGCAGGGTTGGGCTTACCGAGTAGTATTTGGTTTCCAAAGTAGCAGTTGAAAGAGTAAATTTGTATTTTGGGTCAATTTTTGCTTTAAATCCCACCTTTAAAAATAACATAGTCTAGGAGAGCCTGGGTGGCTCAGTTGGTTAAGTGTCTGCCTTTCACTCAGGTCATGATCCCAGGGTCCTGAGATCGAGCTCCACATCAGGCTCTCTGCTCAGCGGGCGGTATGATTATCCCTCTTCCCCCAACTTGTGTGTGCTTGCTTTCTCTATCTCTCTCTCAAATAAATAAACAAAAATCTAAAAATAATAATAATAATAGTAATAATAATAATAATAAATAACATGGTTTAACTTCACTGGCCAAGGTGACAAAAGTTTACCAGGTGTTAGGAGAACAATGATTACTAACACACAGGCTAGTCATCAAGGAGCTCAAGTTTAAAAGGAAAAAAACCAATTACTTGTAAAGGTAATTCCAAAACAATTCCGTGAGTGGAGTCATAAAATAAATAAGAGACAAAAGCAGCTCAGAAGGGAGAGAAAGGAAGACTCATAGAAGAAATTATTCTGTTTTAGCAAGGGTTAGCCAGTGATTAGAAATTCACCAGGTCAGAACTGTTCACTAGAAAGACGAAATGGAGAAAGCCAAGTAAAAGGAAGGTGGAAAATAACAGAGAAGCATGAAATATCATTACATTCAGGATCTGGTAGTTATCTTGGTATTAATGAAGGTAAAAGTATGAGGGGAAGTGGCAGGAGATAAAGTTGGAAAATGAGACAGAGATCAAATCATATGTGCCATGTGGGGAGATTAGACTATATCCAATAGGCAATGAGTAGCCACTGATCGGCTACAGTCAAGGAAAATAGCACCTTCTTTTTGCAGTTTTAGGATATCTCACCGATTAAAACATTGCAAAGAACAAGTCTCAGTACGGAGATATTAGTAAATAGTCTATCTTGGTGAAAGATGGTAGTGGTATGAAGTAAGGCAAAGGCATTAATTGGAAAAGAGAGACTCCATTTAAAATGCTAACAGGGTGTAAACATAGAGCTTAGTGAATAATTGGGTGTTCTGAATGAGAAAGTAAAGAATTCTAAGGCAGTACTTTCATTTCTGGTTTGTTATTTGGGTAGATGGTGTAAGAAGACTCAGATCATAAAAATAATAATGATGAAATAAAAAGAAAGAAGTATGGTCCAAGTTTATTAGTGGGACACAGGGAGTGGCAACAGCAAAGGATGGCCCAAGTGGAGATGTTTCAGGGACAACTAGATATTGGAATTATGGAAGGAGGTAAGGAATCAGTTACAGAGAGAAAATGTGTAAGTGTGGGAGGTGGAGGTATTGCTACATAAATATAAAACAGTGAACGTGGATGGTATTGCTCAGAGACAATATGTAGTTTAGAAGAGTAAAGGCCCAAGAATAAAACCCTGGTAACTGAGGGGATGGACTGGAAAGGGTATACAGGTGATGTCAGAAAGACTGGAAAGTCAGGAGAGAAAGTTTTTCCTATAATAAAAGTGGAAGGAGTGTCAAGTAGAAGAAAGGTGTTACTGGTACCAGAGATGCATAGCAATTAAGAAGAGAACACAAAAGTTTTCATTACAGTTGTCAATAAGGAAGGCACTTGTGGCTTTAATGATACAATATCTGTGTTAGAACAATCATAAATTCAGTAAGACAAAAGTTCTAAAACCAACAAAATCATGAAAGTTGGGGGATTTTTCTAACTAGGAATACCAAACTTACTTCAAATAATGCTGCCTATGGAAATAAATATGAAAAAAAAGATATGAGCTAACTTTACAAATATTTGGCATTAAGAAAAAATTTTTTAAAAATCTGTTTACACAACAACAGTATGATTCAAGAAAGTGTTTTTAGGTTTCTTTTTTTCCTACTTCAATGTGTTGATTTAAAATTTCCAGGGAATGTTTTCTTTTGGGAGGATACATATAGTAATTCAACAAGAGATATGAATCCAAGAAAAGATCAGGACAAAGTTGCCCTGTGTTTTCAGCTTGATATTTGCTTGGATAATCTATGTGTGTGTGTGTGTGTGTGTGTGTGTGTGTGTGTGCGCGCGCGTGTGTGTGGTTATTTTATAGAAAGAGTGACACTGCTGGTTGTTGGCATATTATTTAAGAAGCCGCAGTCTGTCTCTTATGTTTCTTTATCTTTCAGGATTCACTCCCAGGATCCTAGTGTTCCCTTTTCTGGGTGTTTAAGTCCTGAACTCCAGCAACCTAGAATCAATGTTCTACGTATTTTCTTCTCATCTTGATTTCTATGACAACTTAACTGTGTTCTGTGTTTTGTTCCCTCAAATGTGAGCCAGATGACCCAACAACAACAGCAAAAAAAAAAAACTGTACCTGCTGATGTATTAGCAGTTGATAAAACCCTGCTATCACATTTCAGAACATGATTATCAAGAACTCTAAAGTTAAGCAATTAGATTGATTAGATGCTATTTAGTTATGGTCCCTTTTAAAATCATGCCACTCAACTATCTTTTCTACCTAATTATATGCAGGCATATATTCACATTCAATTCTAGTAAATGCCTATTGGTGTCTTCATTTATGTGAAATAAATAATAAATGCTTTACCTATTTTCTGTATCATTTAAAAAATAATTCAAATAAAAATTATGTTCTTGGAAATGAATTAATATTATTAATATCTAAAATTTAAGATTTACTCTCAATATGACATAATTTGATTTTTCCAAGTTTCTCAAATTACCCATTATCCAACACTATTTCTTAAAAATACCCTTTTGTTTTTATTTAGTTTAAAATGCCACTTTTCTATTCTGTTGATTTTTCTGTCAAATACCACACTGGTTTAGATATTGTATCTTTTGGTATACTGAAACATTGGGTAATGTTTAAACAGTCTTCCTTCAGTTTTTTCTCCCCCCAATAATTTTTTTCCATCTTAATGCTTATTTATTCTTTTGCAAAAATTCGAAAGAAAACTCTTCCTTAGAGAAAAATACCAACTAATAAATACAAAAGGAATGACAGAGCTACAAAATCAATAAATATTAAAACTACAAGTAAAATGAAAAAGAGACAGGATACTTACAGGGATTGCATTGAATCCAGATGACTTTAGGTAGTACAAACATTTTAAAAATATTAAGTCTTCCTGTCTTTAAACATAGGATATCCTTCTATTGATTTGTGGCTGATTTAATTTCTTACATCAGTGGTTTGAGGTTTTAAGAATACCCATGACATTTTTCACAGAAATAGAAAAAACAATCCTAAAAATCTATGCTTAACCAAAAAAGACCTGAAATAGCCAAAGCAATCTTGAGAAAGCTGGGGATATTACACTTCTTGATTACAGAATATCTTAAAAGTACAATAATTAAAACAGTATGGTACTGACATAAATACAGACATACAGATCACTGGAACAAAATAGAAAGTCCAAATATAAGTCCACACATATACAGTCAATCATTCTTTGACAGGGGTGCCAAGAATCACAATGGGAAAAGGATAATCTTCAACAAATGGTGTCAGGAAAACTGAATATCTATATGTGAAAGAATTAAAATACATCCTCATCTCACATTATACAGAAAAATCAATTGAAAGTGGGTTAAAGACTTTACTGACCATGAAAGACTGAAAACTGTAAAACTCCTGGAAGAAAATACAGGGAAAAAATTCTTTGACACCGTTCTTTGCAATGGTTTATTGGATATGACACCAAAAGTAGAGGCAGTCAAAAAAATAAATAAGCAATAGGTACTACATCAATCTAAAAAGCTTTTTCACCACAAAGGAAACAATGAACAAAATGAAAAGCTAACCTAAAGAATGAGAAAAAAATATTTGCAAACCATTATCTGGTAAGGGGTTAATCTCTACAATATATAAATTCTTTTAACTCAATAGCAAAAAACAAGTAGCCCAATTAAAAAAATGAGTAGGGGCATGGGTTGGGGAGTGTTCAGTCAGTTGAGTGTCCAACTCTTGATCTCAACATAGGTGTTGATCTCAGGGTCATGAGTTTGAGCCCCACATTAGGCTCCACACAGAGCATGGACCCACTCAAAAAAAAAAAAAAAAATAGACATTTCTCCAAAGACAAATAAAATAGCCAACAGGTATATAAAAGGGTACTCAACGTTACTAATCATTAGGGAAATGTAAATCAAATCCACAATGAGATATTATGTCATACCTGTAAGGATGACTATCATCAAAAAAACAGAAGATAACAAGTACTGGCAAGGATGTAAAGAAACTGGATTCCTTGGGCACTGTTGGTAGGTATAATATAAAATGGTCCAGCCACTATTGAAAACTGTATGGAGGCTCTAAAAATTAAAACTAGAACTACAAAATGATCTGATAATCCCACTTCTGGGCACATATCCAAAATAACTGAAATCAGAATCTGCATTCCTATGTTCATAGCAGCATTATTTATAATGGCCAAGACATGGAAACACCCTAAATGTCCACCAATGGGTGAATGGATGAAAAAATTGGTAAATATACAATGCAATATTATTCAGCCTTTAAAAAGAAGGAAATTCTGCCATATGTAACAACATGGATAAACCTGGAGGATGTTATGCTAAACGAAATAAGCCAGTCATAGGGCAAATACTGCATGATTCCACTTACATGAGGTGTCTGAAATAGTCAAACTCATAGAATCAGAAAGTATAATGGTAGTTGTCAGGGACTGGAGGGAGAGGGTAATGGGAAGTAGTTTTCAGTGAGTATAAAGTTTCAGTTATGCAAGTTAAATAAGTTTTAGTTTTGCAAAATGAATGCTACACAAAATTATAATTATAGTTAACAATACTGTATTGTGAACTCAAAATTTTGGTTAAGAGAATGGATCTCATGTTAAATATTCCTATCAATACACACACACACAAAAGGGACAGGAAGAAATTCATGAAGGTGATAGATACATTTATTACCTTATTGCGACGATGGTCTCGTGGATGTATGCATACATCCAAATTCATCAAATTTTATACATTAAATATGTGCATTTCTTGCATATAAGTTACACCTCATAAACTTTTTTTTTTTAAAAGAAGAAAAGTGGGGCACCTGGGTGGCTTTGTTGGTTAAGTGGCTGCCTTCGACTCAGGTCATGATTCCAGGGTCCTGGGATCGAGCCCCATCTCGGGCTCCCTGCTCAGCAGAGAGCCTGCTTCTCTCTCTCCCTCTGCCTGCTGCTCTGCTTACTTGTACTTTCTCTCTCTTTTTGTCAAATAAATGAAGAAAATCTTTTTTAAAAGGGGGGGGGTATTTATACAGTCTCAAAGTATCTTTCTACAAATCACTTATTAATTTAAAGATAAAAGCTAAGCACTTTACTGTTACTTTATCCATAAGACAAACCAGCAACATGTTTCTCCAGATATAACACTATTTCTGTCCTGTTCCTGTATGAATCTACCTATGAGGAAATATTGAGCATAACCAAACTGAGGGAGGATCTACAAAATAATTGGCCTGTGCTCTAAAAATGTCAAGGTCAAAAAAACACTTGGAAAGGTTGAAGAACTGTTTCAGATTAAAAGACTAAGGAGACATGGCCACTAAATACAATATGTCATTTTATTTTATTTTATTTTAATTTTTATTTTTTTTAAAGATTTTATTTATTTGACAGAGAGAGATACAAGTAGGCAGAGAGGCAGGCAGAGAGAGTGAGAGGGAAGCAGGCTCCCTGCCGAGCAGAGAGCCCGATGCGGGACTCGATCCCAGGACCCTGAGATCATGACCTGAGCCGAAGGCAGCGGCTTAAACCACTGAGCCACCCAGGCGCCCTTTATTTTATTTTTAAATATTTTATTTATTTACTTATTTGATAGAGAGAGCAGGAGCACAAAAGCAGGGGGAATGGCCAAGGGAGAGGGAGAAGCAAGCTCCCCGCTGAGCAGGGAGCAAAAGCAGGCTTCCATCTTAAGACCCTGGGATCATGACCTGAGCTGAAGGCAATTGCTTAACCAATTGAGCCACCCAGGTGCTCAGTTTATCATTTTAGATTTGATCCTGGATTAGGAATAACATTGCTATCAAAGATAATATTAGAACAATGACAAAAATTGAATATGAACTAAGGAGTAGATAGTATTTTATCAGTGTTAAATTTCTTGATTTTAATAATAGTACTGTAGATGTTCATACTATTGATTAAAAAGTCTGTGCATTATATAATACACTATATATAATTTAACTTTATTGTACCCACATAATAAAACTTAATATATATATATATATATATAGAGAGAGAGAGAGAGAGAGAGTGAGATAGAGAACAATAAATGGAACAAAATCAATAATTATTCCTGGAGTTCCTTGCACTATTACTGTAACTTTAAAATTATATAATATATTTTAAAAATTACAGTTAAGACTATAACTTTTAAATTGTATTGAAATCTTAAACACTGAAAAATCAATGTATAATTGTCTTTTAATTATAACACACAATCTGCATTACCTTTAAATTTTATATCTTACAATAAATTTTACAATAAAATTTGCTATACCAAAACTTCATGATATAGTTTTTCAGCAGGAAGGTAGGAACTTTTGGAGGACAACAACTGCATATTATGATCACACTGATTTAAAGATGAAATAATTGGTAATAAATAAAATGAGTAATCTACAACCCTGAATGAGTTTTAAGCCCAGCCATAATGTTTTCCCTTCAGAGCAATTTCTCTCAGCTATTCAAGTAGAAATAATCTTCCAACTCTTCACTCACATACCATTGTTTCTGTCATTTTCATGGGACATATAAAACCTGTTCTGGATAATAATTATTTATACATAAATTATCTCTGACAATGGACTAAATAAAACTCTTTAAAGGTAGAGTCTTCATTTACTTAAAATCTTTCAATGGTTCCCAGATGTCCTCAAGAAGGTTAAACTCTTTAAAATTATATTATAAAAATGACATATAATGTCATATTAAATTTCATATATCATATATATTATATATCCTAGCTATATCTTTCAAAATTCCCCTATTCATTCATCGACATAGATGTACATACATTCCAGGCTTCAGCTATATTTGATTATTTTCAGTTCACTTAGATTATTATTTTCTTTCTGCAGAAATTTATAGTTTCTAAATGCTTCTGCCTACAAAATATTCTTCCCCCACCTATTTCCTGCATATTATTCAGTCCTTAGGGTGGATATGTCTTGCTTCTGGAAGACTTCGTTGGAAACCAAGTCTGAAATAGATGTCCCTTGTCTAACTGTTGAACTTTCTTACCACTGCTAAGGCATCTACAGCGTAATTGTAATAATTCTTTTACTTCTTTTGATCCACCATTAACTGTAACTTTTTTGGCGCTATTTTGTGTTGAGGAAATAACTCATCTTTGTACCCCGTATATTTCTTTAATGCTACCATCCATAAAGTAGGTTGGTAATGATTAAATGCATATCTATATGGTACTTTTGCAAAATGCTACCTATGCATTTTGAGTTTGGGGAGAATCTATTTCCTTCTCCTGTCCACTGAGGAAGCCTGCAAGCAATGACTATTCAGTTGAAATGGGCATACCTAGCACCAAGATTTTAGCTTCTATCTACCATTTTGTACTAAAAGGAATTTATCTAATCTACCATGTATCTGTGCATGCGTATGTAATTACATAACTAGTTTTTTTCCTAGAGAATGTTTCCAGTCCTTAATTTAACACTCTTAGTCTCTTTCTTGAATAAAACAAGGAAAAAAGAGTGGAAAAGATACCTAACCCTTTGGGGTTTAGTATGCTAAAACAGTCCTGAGATACACAAGTTAAAGTTGGCATACTTTGGATTTGGCCCAAAAAACTGTTTTTATTGGCTGTGGAAAATGGAATTTTAGACTATGTTGGGCCATACTATAATTGTGTTTGGAAATGCATAATGTGATGGTTAAACTTCAGTGAGAGTAAATGACTATGCGTGCTGGAAAGTGACTGTATTTTTTTCAGGACTTAAGGCTAATGCAGAAAAATAACAATAGAGTTTAAGACCATTTACTGAAGATATGGAAGATATAGACATTTGCAAAAGACAATGAAAAATCATAAAGAAACTTGCTTCTAAATATAAATATTAAGATCTCAACAGGGTACATAGAATGGGAAGTCAGCTTTTTATTGGTATAAAAACAACAGTAAAACAAATCACGTAGAGTAAATAGTTTATGCCTTGAGCTATCTCCTCAAAACAAACATTCCATTTCCCATCTGACAAAGAATCAAATGACATTGTTTTGCTTCTAAACAGGATTATTTTTTCTAGGATCTATGAATGTTGGTGATTCCCTTCAGATGAAACCTATAAATATTGTTTTAGGAAGCTGATCTGGGAGTTTAAAGGAAAATATTTTATGCCAATAAGAATCAAATTAGCTTCAATATGAAAGCTATACAAAAGAGGGAAATCTATAGCTCAGGCATATAGTTCAACCCTGTAGGCAATATTAAGACCCTAACTATTGTATAGGTTTTAATACCATTACTTAGATCAGTTTCTGCCTAGGGCAATAACAATTTAAACATTTCCTGTTTCATTCCTGCCCAGTATTGTTGTTTTTTCCATTATTGCAGCTCAAAAATACTTCAGCTGTTTTAAAGATTAGTGTGTTGGCATAAAACTGCACATGCCTTTAAAAAGTATTTTCTTTAACCCTCAATCACGAGTTAGTATTTTAAAATTCAGTATGGTCAATGGCCTTTAGCATCAAAACAAAATTTCATGGAACCTTGTTAACCAATTAGTTATGATAGAAATTATAACATGCTGGGACATGAATTTTCAATATTTATCACTATTTAAAATGCTAATATGTAAGATAAAAGTATGAGTATGTTTTTCAATTCATTTCCATTTAAATGGTAGTTACGGCCTCATGTTTACATCATCTCAGGTTTTATTATTATATAAATATCTTAAATATGATAGCCAGAATGAACTGATTAAAAAGTAAAATAGTTAACAATGATTTCTTAGAAATATTTTAGGGTATCTTAACATGCTTACCAAGTAAAAGGCTTGTGCAGTGACTGACTAACCCTCTGGAGGAAGACGTCCATCCTGCCTGGGTAAACAGCATACCAGTGAAGTGAAAACTTAACAAGATTTCAATTCACATAGAACAAAGATCAATTTATCTGAGCCATGGATGGATCACACTAAGGAATGCTGTTTAGCGCAAACAAAATCAGGTCAGAGGGTGGAGGGAAATGTTATTCCCATTAAGCATTTATGAAATTAAGTACAGTTTCCTGTTTGAGACAGATGTGGTAACTACCACACACTTCAACTGAGACTAGTAATTCTCTATCTGAAACGTCAGATTGAAGAACTGACAACAGATGTCCATTTGCTGTAATGCATAGATTAATTATCAGACTGACAATTTGCTTTGCAAATGGAAAAGTAAGGAGAAAAAGAGAATTTTTGAGTTCACTGATTTTGTTGTTTGATTATTAACTGGCCTACAAATGTTTGCAGAATGTTTAGTTCAAATAATTAAATATAACTTTCATGTGTCCTTAAATCACACCTTCTTTGGCATAATGTAAAGAACATGAAATCTCTGAAATGGCCAAATCTGGTTAGAATGCCAGCTCTTCTTCTAAGAAGGTGTGTGATCTTTGGAAAGTTGTTTAAAATATTTAAGGTTCGATTTCCTCATCTGTGAGGAAGAACTAATAGTTAGGACCAATTCATGGGATTTTGTGTTTTTTAAATGGGGTCCTATACATAGAATAGCCAGACAAATGTCTGATACATGGTAAATCTGCACAAAATGTTTTAATTTTAATCTATACATTAATCTTTAGAATTACACTTAAAATTGGTTAGGTTGAGGACAACCTATGGAAAATGCTTATTATCTTGAGGATTTTTCATTATATCACAGTTCCTAAATGCTGAATGAGTCACGATGTTCATAGGTATACCTGTGCACGTGTGCATACACTGCCCTCTTGAGAGGGTAGAAAGCTCTCAAATCTACTGCTTTTGGGGGTATGTTCTTCCCCCACACAATAAAAATTAATAAAGTTATAAACCTTTTCTCTTGTTAATCTGCTTGTTGTCAGTTTGTTTCAGAGACCTAGCTCTGGAAACTAGGAAGATAGAGGTATCTTTCTGCCCCTATAGTACATATACATGCATATGTTTGTTCATATTTTATATATTTTTAATTACAAGATACCTCCCCCTCATAAATTTTAGCATTCCTCATTACCAAATATTCCTAAACAATGTTGAACTTTTGATGTTCTAATATCTCATGTTATCTAAGAGTAATAATTTCCAAGTGGATGAAAAAGAGACATAGCCATCTAAGGAGACTATATCAAAATCAGCCAGGACCTTTTACAGACTGCAGACATACACTTGCCCCCCTCCCCTCCCCACCATCCCCAGACTTCTTCCTGTTCCCATCAAATTCCAACAACTCTCACCAACCCTCCCTATTCCAGTTCAGGTCACAAGAAGTCCTCTTTGCTAATGGAAGTATATTATTATACCCTAAGCAGAGCAAGAGAAAATACAAGCTGAAGACCACCACTACATAAATGTCCTCATCCTTTGCAAAGGGTATTAACTTGTGCAGGCTTGAAGACTAAAGAAATCAATTCTATGAGGCACCCAAACCTATCCTGTAAGGTTCAGCTCAAAGGCCATCTGTTCAATGATGTTTTCCATGGTGTCCCATACTCTCTTTGAAAAACCACAGATCTTACCTACACTATCTACTATGTACTATAGTTCTTATGGTTATGATATCTTCCCTATGAGGCTTTTGTAGATTATAGATAATAAGTGATTGATGAATGGATGGGTGAATAAATGAATGAATATCAACAATCAACCTTTGTTGTGCCTCACACCTTTGTTCATGTTCTATTATAAAGATATTTGCTAATGAGCATTGACGCTGGACAATTTTTGATATTATGGGGGCTAGAATATAAGCTTGTCTTGGAGCTCTGGCTTTATCTCCTTGTCTATGAAGCTCTTGTTCCATGGCCCTGATGTCACTGCTGTGTTTCAAGATCCCAGGAATACCATATGACCTGAAATTGCATTTTAGCATTTTAGCATTATAGTAAGAACTCAGTGAATCTTCTAATTATGCAAATCCTTTGCTTTCCTAACATTTCAAGCTCCTAACACTCATGCTTGGCACATTGGGTATGCCCAGTGACTTTTGATTTTCTTCCTTCCTTTCTTATTTTAAACCATTTGAACCATGTTGGAACATATGTTTCAAATAAAAATTTTAAAACTACATGATTTCCTTAATTCTATCACTTAGATTGTTTTTATTCTCAAAAAGAAAATTTAGAGTTACTTTGAATTATTCATTTCAACTTAGGAGTTTCCCTTATTGAAGTCTGACTTATGGGTACCCCAAAACACCACAATTGTTAAGCACATGTGACTTTTTAAGACCCAGCAAAAATTATGGACCATTCTGCTGTGAAAATTGTAAAGAATCTCAGATATTTAGAACTGAAAGAAAAAACTTCAAAGGCATTCCAAAACAGCTCTCTGTTCTTTTCACATAACGTCCAAAAAAACTATCACCCACTGCTAATGACTCTGCATGCCAGCCAATTTTCATCTACCACAAATGTATTCACTTACAGTTCCTTTCAACAGAGTTCTAAGTCTAATTTAGTGTGGTTTAATGGCTGAAGTCAAATGACTTTTTTACTTGGAGGCAGTTTGCACTACAGAGTTATCATAATCTACTCTGATTCCATTCAATGGCAGGTACAAACATGGATTATAGTGGTAGTGTGGTAAGTTACTTTAGAGATCATCTAGGTCAGACCCTGTATTTTCCTCTGGGGAAACTGAGGCCACAAAACAGAATAAAGCAGTGTCCTTTCCCTCTCATCCACAAATCTGAAGTTAATTTTTCTCTATATTTTAAAGTATATTTTAAAATATAAAATAACTATTGGAAGTTGATAGATTGTACTATCTACAGGAACACAACACACACACACACACACACACACACACATACATGTGCCACGAATTCTTCAAGATCTTAGGATACTAGCATTGTCAGACTTTATAAGCCTGTGAATAAAAAGTATCACTCAGTGACAACATACCCAAATGTGGATGTGTCCTTGCTGAATATGTAGGCTGAGCCAGGAAAATTATTGACCCCCCCCCAACAACAACAACAACAACAACAAAAAGCAAGTGAAAGATCAACTTAGTTTTAACACACACACACACACACACACACACACACACAGAAACCTTGATGAAAAATGCACTCAATACCATTAATATTGAAGACAATAGGAAGGAAAAAAAAACAAAAAACCTTCCTCTCATTACCTCTACTCAATTCCTTCAGCAAAGGAGGATATTTAAGGTTTAAATATTGCCAACAACAATTCAAGTTGAAAAAAGAAAGTGCGCCTGTTCCATTTTTATTCCATTCAGGTTTGTTTTCCACATTTGCTTAGGGGTACTCAACACTCACTCTTTGAAATCTTCATCTTTACTCTATTACTAAGCAGAATCATAAAGCACAAATATTCATAAAATCTGATGTGAGAAAGACCTGGGTTTCAATACGGGTTTGGCTACTTACTAGCTCTTTGATCTTAGATAATGTCCTTATCTCTATGCTATAGTTTCCATATGTATAAAACAGACTTGAGAATAATAACTCCTTTAGGGGATTGTCCTAATAAGTGGAATCATAGTAGATATTGACATCTCTATAGTATATGAAGCATTTAAGTTTTTAAAAAATGTTTGCACTTCAGTCATTAAATCACATTAAAGTAAACTAATTTAGATACTCCATGTAAAGCATTTATAATACTAATTCCCAAATAATGCACCTTAGCTAAAGTTATTTTTACCTCACATGGCTGTTGTTAAGATGAAATAAGATAACATAAATAAATATGTAAATTTCTGAGCACAGTACCTGGCACATAATAAGACCTCAATAAGTGCCAGCTTTTTCATTAGCCTCCTCATTACTATCATTGGCATTACCTTTAATTATTCCTTCTGCCAACTGCTTTCTCTTTTTCTCCCCCCATCAAAGGATAGAAGAGCATCCTCAAGCAAACATCATTATCTTCAAAAGACCATGGCACTCACAAAAATTTAGTAACTAGAGAAAATGATGGGACGAACAAAGGGAAAAAAATAGCAGAAATGGGGATATAAAGTGCCAAACTGAATCAGAAATTTTCCAGTTGGAGAAACAAGCTAGGAAATCTTCCTTGAGTAGAATTCAGGACTGGCTAATTTATGACTCCACCTCAGTTCCTGTGCCTCTATGCAGAGTCCAAAACAGAGCATTTACCCTCACAAGTGATTTTATTGGCTCATGGTAGGAAACAATATACGAATGACATCAGGTTAGCTCTCAAAAATTTTGTTAAATAAAATAAACAGCATAGTAATAGGGGGATCTAGGGAGATGAAAATCCCCTACAGTTTAATTAAATCAAGAACTGATAATGATCAATTCAGCCTCTTTCCTTTTAATGCTATTGTTTTGTTTTGTTTTTTTCAAATTTTGAAGCAGCTTGCTTTGGAAATTATAATTTATTCATCAGAGAGATGTTACAATGACATTACAGTATGTGAACCTATAGCTTTTCACTGTACATTAAAAAATGCAAAGCACAAAAAATAAAAATTGTTTACATCTGTTAAAACATATGCATCTTAACTATAAAAGGGGGAAAATAGATATCTGCAGCTGGCACTGTTTCATGTCCCAGTTTCTGAAGACAATAGAGAATGTCAAAAGTCTACGAATTACCAGCATGAGTTCTTTTGCTCTGAAAAGTTTAATTTACAAATAACTTATGCCTGTATTCTGTAATTCCCACTGAAGTTAATAAAGGTTGGGTCCCTAATCACATTCAAGTGACCAATGTTATAGAAATATGTGCTTGAAAGATATTTTTCCCTTTTAAAAAATATTTTTAAATATAGAAACATATAGAAATATATTAGCATATAGATAGAAATATATATGTGCAAAGACATAAATACACACTCTTCCCAAGTATATTTTTGTTATGAACTGGTGCCATCAGAGAATACTGTACCTTATTTGTTTAAGTTACTATGGCATGATTGCTTAAAAGGTTGAAAAATATTTAACCATCTTAAAAAAAAATCATTCTGAAATGTATTATGCATTCCTGCACCTTACAAAAGGAATCATCAATCAGTGGGGATTTTGCTCTTCTTTCAAGGCATGATCAGGGACTGAGGTCACCTGTTAATGTGAGCTCAGTGTACAGCCCATCTGGTTGCTTAAACTTTTGATGGTACAAAGAACACAGAAAAAGATCAAGGATAACCCAAGTATGCTCAGAGTTGTATGCTGCTGTCTCCATTGCTCCCTCAAAACTACCTTTCTTTTTTACCACACGCACAGTATTTAGTCTCTCCTGACCTCTTCATCGTTTTTGTCTTCCTTACTATTTGTACTCTGTACTGCTTCCCTGCAAGTATTTTTCTCTCACTCAACACTCAATGCCAACTGTGAACTAGAACCTCTGCTGGGCACAAATTACACAGCTGGAAACAATACAGACACATTCAGCCCTAACAACGATTAAATTCTGCCTCTTTTGCATATATTCTTGGAGGTTTTGTTTTTTTTTTAATAATTCTCCAGTTTAATTTCTAGCAAGTGTGATTCTAAAATTGTGATCACTTCTATTTAAAATTTTATTTATGATTTGTGTTGGGCAAAGTGAAATTTAGTCTCTGTTAGGTTCAAGCCAAAATGCTCACACATTTCTCCATTAATAAAGGAAACACCCATCTATAAAGCACCAAGACTAGCAAATAAACACAACCTAGGAACACATGATTTTGAGATATCTATTTTTTTTTTTTTAAGTAGTTACAACAAATAGCTTGCATGAAAACTTCAGGAGGATGCTGTTGATCTTATCTTGAGATAATGTGGAGTAATACTGGTACAATGGGAGACAGACAAGATCATTAATCAAAGGCAAAAAGGCTTCTTTGAATCAAAGACTTTGGGCCTAATCCCCAGTCCGAGACAAACTTCCCAAGAAAGGCTTTCAACAGGTAAAAATAGGAATATTTTTATTAACTTGTTTAGTCAACCAAAAGTTATTCAGTGCCTACCTTGAGTATTATAAAACAGGTATAAAATAAGAATTGTAAGAATAAAGAGGCAGTATGAGGGGACAGAGTGATGGGGTGGTGTTTTATATCTGGTACTAATTTAATCTTCAGAATTACAGTCTGAAGCAAATGAAGAACATTCCTTTAAGTCTTACATTAAAATGAGAAAACTAAGACTCAGAGAGACTAACAGGAAGTAACAGATCCAGGCCTAAGTCTTGGAATTCCCAACTCAGTCTTGTACTCATTTTATTACCCATCCAACTCTGATCCTGAGAAATTATACTTGTTTGAAGAGCTTTTTTTAAATAAAGCAAAATGTCTGGGAAACCAGAAACTGATGTGTAGGCAAGCACTTTTCAAAAACTCTAGAAAGCAAAAACAACATCTTAAATTTGCACTAATTAAAATGATGCTAAGTGTTCTCATTGCACAGACAAATGTGCCAGCCCACTTTTCTATTCAGTAATGGTCCAACGTCTGAGCTATCATACTCTAAAGATCACTCTTAAAGACTGCTATCTTCCCTTTTTCTGTCTTTACACAACTTAGTAAAAAAGCACTTTATATAAACATAAATACATTTGCAATCTGTTCCCTGAACTCAGGAAATCTTTTGTTGTTAATACATTTGGTTTTTCACAATTTTTATTCATCCCTAAAATGAACAATACATATACCTATTATTTGCTATTAAATTATTTTTGCCAGCCTTATTGAGGTATAGTTGACAAGTAAAATTATAGGATATTTGAAGTTTGCAATGTAATGATTTGATATATGCATATATCATGAAAGCATTCCTCCTATTAAGTCAAGTAACATATACTATCACCTCAAATGTTTACCTTTGGTGGTGGGTAGATAGTAAAAACATGTAAGTTCTCTTCTCAGAAAATTTCAATTATACTATACAGTGTTATTTGCTATAGTCACCATATTATGCATTAGATCCCCAGACCTTATTCACCATATAACTGAAAATTTATATCCTTTTACCAACCTCTCCTTATTTTTCCCTCCTTCCTCCACACCCCAGGACCTGGGAACCATTTTTCTACTCTATATATCTAGGAGTTTGATTTTTAAAAAATTTTTGCAAATAAGTGATACCATGCAGTATTTTTCTTTTTCTATTTGGCTTATTTCACTTATATTTGCTATTAAATTAACCCCAACAGACATGTGGAGGTTCGTTATGTAAATACTCAATATATAGTTAATAAAAGTTTGATACCACAAAATCAAGGACAGAAATCCTAAAACATTACTAAATCCTTAACCTCTTAAGAAAAGAATTCAGGGATGCCTGAGTGGCTCAGTGGGTTAAAGCCTGTCTTCAGCTCAGGTCATGATCCCAGGGTCCTGGGATCCAGCCATCAGGCTCTCTGCTCAGTGGGGAGCCTGTTTCCCTTCCTCTCTCCGTTTGCCTCTCTGCCTACTTGTGATCTCTGTCAAATAAATAAATAAAATCTTAAAAAAAGAAAAAGAATTCAAAGATCCTCTGTAAGCTAAAGTCTCAGAGAATGGAATGCTATAATCGTTCCCCCTTTAAAAGCTCTCCCCAGTGCACATTAGAAGGGATACAGACTATGAAAATTTCCTTCAGTGCTGATGGTATGCTTTAAAGGTCACTCCCCTTCCTATTCTACCAAATCACATTTTGTGTTTTGTCTTGTATTGCCTGTGTTTATACTTATACAAGTTTATACAAACTTGATCAGAAAAGGAATTTACTGGAAAGATACTAGGTAGCTGGACTCACTCTACAACTTATCTCTAACTACCTGGTACCTTACCAAAAATCAGTTTTAAGCTTGGTCAAGAACATCCGTTTGGATCATCCTGGGTCCCTAGAGAAATGACAGGTTTCAGGGAGAAGGGAGAAGGAATGTCTAGCTACTTTGGCTTCCATAACGGGAGATACAGCTCTTTTACCAACATTCTATGGGATATTCTACAAAAGCAGTTGGGTATAAGCAGAAAAATAAAAACTTTTAAAATCCTAGTCAATACCTACTGTAACATATATTTTTTCCTCAAAACTCTGAGCTTCTAGAGAACAATAATCTTCCTCATTGTTCCTAGCACCTTATCTGGTACAAAACATGCTCAATAAATTTTTGGTCTTAGCACACTATTCAACTTTAAACTTTTTAAGCTCAAAGAGCTTATTTCTAAATCACCTCATTCTCTAGTCACTGACAAACACCAAGTCATCTATTATCTGTACTACTCCCTCTTATTAGTTAGTAGGTGACCCCATCCATTGACACCATCTTCCTTTAACAATTTTCCTACTCATTCTAATCCATCTTCCCACCTACCACCAGAGTGATCTTCCTAAAATAAAAACCTGCTTAAAATCCATCATAAATAGCTATTGACTACCATAGAAGGATTGCCTGTGTTGAAAGCACAAGAGGATATCACACCTTCATATTTTAACTCACAGCTCTTCCTTCCCACAATCTCAACACTTTCTCCTGTGACAGGTGCACACTCATTTCCTGAGACGGTTTAAGCTTCAGTCACTTTCCCATCCCCAGCCAGCCCCATCTTCCATTCAAGAACAGTAACAGCCCTCTGATCTCACAGAATTTTGAAACCTATAGTAGTCAGTTAGCCAAAAATACTGGTTAAAGCATGAGAGCATTAAACAATAATTAACAACTTTATAGCTTAACTTAAAGTTTATGAAAATGCATTCATTGGCTATTCAGTTGATGTAAGGACCAAGGTTTTTTTTCTTTGCATAGGAATCTGCTGATCGGAGGAGCTTCAATTCACCTTTCTAGAATTAACCACACCCAAAATGCCTCTCTGTGATTTTGTTTTAGTTTCCTTAAAGTGGAATGAGAATTTAAGACCCCTGCAAAGCAAACTAAGCTCAAAATCTTACTGGTTTTGTCTAGTTTTCTTCCAAACTCTTGTTCTTGTCTTGTTCATTTTAAATTAGATACCTTTTTTATATGATTTACTTTTTATGAGGTTTTCCAAAATATTAAACTTAGTTTTTGTATATACAATAACTTTCTTTTCATATTCATATTTTAGTAGTTTATTTAATATTTAATTAACTTGTGTAATTACTGTATAGAATTACAACTGCCTTACACAAGTTTGGGAAGAATCACAGCAGATTCTTGGCAAGCATAATGTTCATCTGGTGGTAGCAGAGGGCATTGCATATACCAGAGATTAGCCTAGTAGCTGTGAGGGTTCCATGAGCCATAGGCACCCTGTGTGTTACCGGTAACAAAATTGAGCTCAACTGACTTAAAGAAAAATAGGAAATATGTAGGCCCAGAAAATGATGATGCAGTACTAGTGCTTCTTTCAGCTGTGACTTGATGCAGTTTGAAACAATGTCATCTAGATTTGGTTTTTGTGTGTCTCAGCTGTGCTTTCCTCTGTGAGTAAGCTGCTTCTTCATGGTGGATCTCTTTTTGCTAGCAAAAAGGCTACATGGCTCTAACCTTTGTTTTCCTACTCCTATATTCAGCAGAAGGAAGATCCCAGTTAAGTTTACCTAGAAGCTCCAAAAATGGTCTCTTGTATCTTATAGTTCTGACTGGGTCACATGCCAATCTGTGAAAGGGTCTCATGACTGGGAAGGTGGACTATGTTTATTGGATTAAGCCAACAGGGTTTCCCCTAACTCCACTGTCTGTCCAATGTTGAGCATAAGATCAATTCCATCAGCCAGTGATAATGGAGGAGAGCTGGCTTTCAAAAGAAATTTGGATCTGTTATTAAAAGAAAGACACTGGGTTCTTATTGGCAACCTCAAATCTAAAGTCTTGGGTTTATCATTATTTTAGGCTTAGGCTTGACCATGGAGAGTAACCGTTGACAGGAAGTGCCCTCAACTGGACTTAATCTAATCAATCTGTGCATGAGGAAGACAAAGAAGGACAGCAGGGCATAGATCCCACCTTTTAGGGTTAGTACTTCTAACAGGTTTTCCCAGACACTAACTAATCTTTGAGGGGAGGAAAAGGGAAAAGAGATAGGCAGGGAGTTGCATAGGTAGTAGTGGAGTGGAGAGTGGGAAAACATTTCCCCTCCCCAGCACAAAATTTTTGGATTACTTTTCTCTGATTTTATTTAAATTAAAAATTAAAATATCAGCACTTTGATATTTTGTTTGTTTGTTGAAATTTTAAAGTAGAAAGAACAGATTATTGTGTTTTTCTTTAAGACTTTAATTTTTGGAGCAATTTAAAATTCAATTTTAAATTTAAGTAAAATTTAGAAGAAGGCCCAGAGATTTCTCAGTATTCCCTGCACATACACAGCTTTCTCCATTATCAATATCCCCGACCAGAGTGGATCATTTTCTTGTAAATTGATGAACCATAGTTTACATTAGGATTCACTCTTAGTGTTGCCCATTCTATGGGTTGGACAAATGTATAATGTTTATCCATCATTAAGGTCTCAGAGAGAGTATTTTCACTGCCCCCAAATCCTCTGTTCTCTGCCTACTCATCCCTCCCTCTCAACCCCTAATAACCAGTGATCTTTTTACTGTTTCCATAGTTTTACCTTTTCTAGAATGCCACATAATTGGAATCATACAGTATATAGCCCTTCAGATGGGTTTATTTCTTTTAGTATGTCTTTTAGTATGTCTCCATGTCTTTTCATGGCTTGATAGCTCATATCTTTTTAGGGGTGAATAATACTTTATTATCTAGAAGTACCACAGTTTATTTACCCATTCAGGGATTGTTCCACAATAAATTTAATATTTAGGAGCTTCAAGTAAGTTGTTAAATATATTGTTCATGTAAGTAATTTTGTGGATCTTATGAATACAATAACCTAAAATCTAAGAATCTTAGTATCTCTAAAAATATTCATTAAAAAAACAAATTATTAAAAAACTAACTTATATCTCATTCCTATGAATCCTACAGCAGTCACAGCACACACACACACACACACACACACACACACACACTACTATGCACATTTTATCCCTGGGCCTTTAACCTTTAGATATAAGAAGCAAATCTACTCTGATTTAACTCCTTTATGTGAAAGAAGAGGATATTTAGGTTGCATTGTATTCAATGAGAAAAGAAGTCACCTGCTGCTATTTTGATAGCCTCAAATAACACTGGTTACCATAAGAAAGAGGTTGTAGAAGACATACTTTTATTTTCTTCTGGCAAGGAGAAGCAGGAACAATTCAAGAATCTTCCCACTCACATACTGCTCTATATAAGGAAGAAAAAGTACATTTCATAAGGAAAACATTTTGCTTTGTTAATATGTAAAAGATAATGTCCTAGTCCCCATAGAGTTCAAATAATATGCAAAATATGAACAATCTATTAAAAATTCATAGTTAATTTTCAAAATCACAGACAAGCACAAGCTGAGGAAAAGCAAGAAAAGCAAAGGCATGAAATCACACTTCAGATTCACTCAGGACTGCCAAGGAACACTTCAGAGAGCTCATGGTAACTGAGCTATCTCCTGGCAAGGAAACCCTTGGCAAGGACAGCAAGCTAGTGATGACGAGGAAAGAACTGCTTCTATGCCAGCCCAACCTCTCACTTTCTCTGTTTGGTATGTGAATAGGAGTTCAGAGCCATGCTGATGGCTCAGCTGGTGCTACCAAAGCTCTCTTCTCCCTCCTGATCTGTCTGCCTGCACCACACAACACCAACAATCCAGAACTCCCAAGACCTGTTGAATTTTCTTAAGGCCTTTGGCATCATGGAGACCAGAAGAAATTCTCACCTCTCTGAACTTTGAGAGGTCATTCCAAAACTAAAGTTATAAAACTAAATTTTATATTCAATTTTACAGACAAAGAAAGGCTCTCATGTTAGAAAGACACCGTTAGAGAACTTAACATTTCCTTTTTTGCAGTGATTTAAAAGAAAAAACTGAAGAGGATGAGCCTCTACTGGCAAAAGTTTAAGAAAAGTTCTAAGCCTGGGGGCACCTGGGTGGCTCAGTGGGTTAAAGCCTCTGCCTTCGGCTCAGGTCATGATCCCAGGGTCCTGGGATCGAGCCCCACATTGGGCTCTCTGCTCCGTGGGGAGCCTGCTTCCTCCTCTCTCTCTGCCTGCCTCTCTGTCTACTTGTGATTTCTCTCTGTCAAATAAATAAAATATTAAAAAAAAAAAAAAGAAAAGTTCTAAGCCTGAAGATCATACTTAATAGAAGACTTAGAGGGGTTTCTTTGAACAGAAAGTATCTAAGAAATTCTGAAGAAAGAGAGTTTGGGAGTAGGGAGAGAGTTGTGACAAATCATTTATTTATTGTAAAGTCACTTGAGCTTGTAAATCCATTAAATACTTCAGGATACTTTTTGAGGCTGCTCAAATTCAGTTTTAATCAAATAGCAAAGATTCTTATAAACGTGATACTCTTATTTTCCACTGATATGACTTCCTTTCTAGTAATAGTCAGTTATTAAAGAAATAACAAATTTCCTCTCAGTTCAAAAGATGCACAATGTTCAGAACAACTAGGTAGGATGTGAAGCAAAAGGAGCCAATTATTTTTAAAGCCAAACTTCAAAAAAGTTTAATGATCCAGAAATACCACATTCAGAATCACCCTTCACATTCAGAGTGTAACAAGTTTTTAAAACATTGTAAAAATGATACTTAAAAAGAAAATAATCTAAAGACCAAACTTCATTATTATCTACAAAAATATCAAGCTTATCTCAATTTTTCTAG
The DNA here is from genome assembly GCF_922984935.1 of Meles meles. Classification (NCBI taxonomy): domain Eukaryota; kingdom Metazoa; phylum Chordata; class Mammalia; order Carnivora; family Mustelidae; genus Meles; species Meles meles. The sequence goes on from NC_060074.1 coordinate 78,314,858, forward strand.
TTTCTTATTATCTTTTGAATCTTCATACAGGTAGAGGAAGTGTCAAGAACTGAACTGTCATCCTGGATGTAAAGGAAAAGCTATCTGCTTTCACATCCTAGCCTTTTATAAGTTATTTTGTGGAAGCTATAAGGCTAAGTCCATTCTCCTGTACCCAATTTTGTGAATCAGTTAAATTCTAATTCTTCAACACCTCAAGTGGGTGCCTGGCTGGCTCAGTTGGTTAAGCAACTGCCTTCAGCTCAGGTCATGATCCCAGGGTCCTGGGTTTGAGTCCCACTTTGGCTCCCCCTGCTCTGCAGGGAATCTTCTTCTCCCTCTCCCTCTGCTTGCCACTCTCCCTGCATGTGCTCTCTCTCTCCATCAAATAAATAAAATCTTAAAAAAACAAAAATAAAAACAAAACCTCAAGAAATGTCTCCCAGAGGGCTTTTGGCCACCTTATGTAGAGCAGACCCACCAGCTTATTTCCTATTCCATTCTTTATTTCCTTTAAGTCACTTACCATTTTATGGAATTATCTTGCATACTTACTTGCTAGCTCTTTAACACTTGATTTCACCACCCAGAAAGAAGGAACTATTTTGCGTAGACCCTTTTGCCTTCATCTGTGTATTGCTCCTGCTAACCATAAAGACTGATACATGGAAAGCACCCCAAAAAATATGTTGACTGAATGTTTAATTAAAGAGTAAGACTGAAAGATTACCAAACAAAAGTAGTAAATGTGTGTACTTTTTTCTACCTCTTATTTTTGTTTCATTTTTCTTAGAGAATTATCTTGGGTTGCTTAATTTAGCATGACCTCAATTTCTTTGTTTATTTGGATTAATTTAAGATAATGATAAAGAATCATGGTGAAAGCTACAGGAAGGGATAACTTTGGTTCATAAAGATTCCACTAATAATAATTTATTAGGATTCTGGCCTCATCAGATATTTCAAATTTAGCCTAAGTTTTATTTACCAAATCCTAGCTGAGTAACCAGTTTTGCATTTAACCAAATATACTGTAAATATCTATATCTAAGAATGCTTGCATCTTTCCCTTGCAAATATACATGCTATAGAATTGGAATTCAAGTAACTAAAGTATATATATATATATATATATATATATATATATATATTTTTTTTTTTTTTTTTTTTTTTTTTTTTTTTTGTCAGAGAGAGAGAGCAAGCAAGCGAGCACAGGTAGACAGACTGACAGGCAGAGGCAGAGGGAGAAGCAGGCTCCCTGCCAAGCAAGGAGCCCGATGTGGGACTCAATCCCAGGACGCTAGGATCATGACCTGAGCCGAAGGCAGCTGCTTAACCAACTGAGCCACCCAGGCGTCCCTCTAAAGTATATTTTGATTAAAAAATTTAAAGCAGCGTCTCAGAAACTTTTAATAGCTTATATGATCCATTGAGAAGCTGTATAATTCATACATAATTCCTAACAAATAACAGGAATTATAGTATTTTTTTAAAGTTGAAAAATAGATCCTCTTCAGTTTAGAAAGCATTTCCTTCATTCTTTCTTTTGTCAGTATGAGGGTTGGGAATAGCATCATCTACATTACTTCATGAACATTGACCTTAAAGCCAGTTTTATGCAACTTAAAACAATAATTTTTTACCTCATTAAACAAGTACATATATTCTGGTTTCATGTTTGCTGAATGGTGTTATCCACATTATCCACAATAAACACAGAAGCTATTCCTAACTATTCCCAAAATCAAGATTATTACATTCTTTTAAAAAATAAATTTGCAGGGGTGCCTGGGTGGCTCAATCAGTTTAGTATAGTATTCTTAATTTTGGTTCAGGTCGGTATCTCAGGGTTGTGAGATAGAGCTGTCCCAGTCTCTGTGCTCAGTGTTGTCTTCTTGAGATTTTTTTCCTTCTTCCTCCTCCTCTGTCACTCCCCACCCTGTCTCTCACACACACTCTCTAAAAAATAAATAAATAAACGAATAAACAAATACTTCAAAATAATTAAATAAATAAATTTGCGGAATCAAAATTTTTTCAATGGCCCTAATAAAATCTTGGCATACGCATTTTGATAGTGAGATCATATTCATTCATTAAATAAATGGTTCAGTCTTGTGTCTCCAGTGTCTAGAACAATGCCTAGAAAAAGTATATGACAGAAATAATTTGCATAAGTAAACAGAAGTAACATAAATATCTGTTGTACTAATCATAATATGATAAGGTTTATGGTTATCTAGAGAAAGAATTTTGAGGTGTTGCCCTAACCTTATTTCTTTTCTATCCTGCCAATTCCTTCTTTCCATGGTCTTGAAATGTGCTGTCACTTCATAGTAGCTTTAAATCAGTACCTTTCTGCTTGTTCCACAACATTTGACCTGACCTGTCTCCTCAGGGATACCTCAGCCTCTTAATTTTTATACCTGTCACAATTTCATCTTCCTCCCTCCTACTTAAAGATGTCAGGTTTATCTTCCTTAGACCACATTTTCTTCTCAAGAGTTATCTTCCAGGTGCACCTGGGTGGCTCAGTTGGTTAAGCAGGTGCCTTCAGCTCAGGTCATGATCCTGGAGTCCAGGGATGGAGTCCTGCATCGGGCTCCCTGCTCAGTAGGGAGTCTACCTTTCCCTCTAACCCTCTACCCTCTCACACACACACACACTCTTTCTCTCTCTCTCTTTCTCTGAAATAAATAAATAAATAAACAATCTTAAAAAAAAAAAAAAGTTATCTTCCTAGGAACCTAAAAGGTTCCCTATTTCTTACCAGATAAAACTCAAAGCCTTCAGACTAAGACAGAAAAATTCTAGATCTGAGTTCTTATTTCTATTCTCTCCTACATAAAGTTTTTGACATTGATGAATTTATGCCACTTCTCTAGACTTCAGAAATTAAGAAGCAGATTAACCCTATATCAGTTAAAGCACAAAAGTAGAAATCTAACAGGTGTGTTGGTAAAATAATCAGTGAACTATCTGGGTGGGTATGAGAGGTGAGGATGAAAATATGACAAAATGGGAAGTTGGAAACTTGGAAAAATGAGAAAAAAGAAGACTTAAAATGTTAGAGAGTTATGTACTTAATTTTATAAAACAGTAGGAAGTCATTGAATATTTTTCAGGAAGAGGTAAGTATTATTCATATTCATCACTCTATTTTCAGGAATGGGTTCTTGAATAAAGCATCTGAAAAGTACACACAATGGGTTCATGATACAGGAGGTAAAATCTTTGGTCAGGGTTGTAAATCAAGTGAATTTATGAGTTGTAAATCAGTTAACTTTTAAATTTAATTTTGTTAGACAATCAATTTATGTACCGTGATTTATTTATTATTTACTCAATGTTGTAAATCTAACTTCAAAATGGAATTGGAGAAAGAAAAAAGGTGGAGACACAATTAGATAAAGATTCTCACATAGGGCCTCCTATGCACAGGTCTCAGCAGCCCTGCCATGGATGTGCAAAATTCTTTAGAATCAAGAAGCTGATCTTGCCACTAATTTCCATGTGGTAGGTCCTTCAGGTTTTATAGCTTTCTCTTTCTTCCTAACTAGTTTCTTCTTCCTGCTCATGGGAATGCTTATTCTTGAACCATGGTTTTGATGACTAGAACCCTTAAAACAACCTAACTCTGTGCTGGCCAGAAGGGACAAAAGAAGAGTTCTCAGGATTTGTCTATGGAGCTGTTAGGCTCACCCGGCTAAAAGGGCAGCTAGAGATAATACCACACGCATACTTCCTGTCTCTGAAGGGATGGAGGTGAAGAAAAATAAATGGAGGAAGGAAAAGTGAAGGATGAAGGGAGGATAGAAGGAAGGTTACCCATATCAAGGAGGAAAAAAGAGGATCTCACTACAGAGTCTACAAATATTGAAAAGATAGTAGAGGAATTGTAAAATAATAAGGGGGATATTGTGAACAACTTCGTGCCCATAAATTTGATAACTTAAATGAAAGAGGGAAATTCCTTAAAAAACAAAGAAAAAAGAAACAAACATTTTTAGAAAATTGCACAGCCAATATTAATTAATATGCTGAATTTATAAATAAAAACCTGCCCCAAAAGATAACTCTAGATCCAGATAACTTTAATGGTGAATTCTATCAAAAGCTTAAGGGGAAAATAATAGCTATCCTTCACAAACTATTTCAGAGAAAAATCTTCCCAATTTATTTTATTAAGCCAAAATTACCTTGATTCCAAAACCAGGCAAAGATAATAAAAGAAAAGAGAACTGTAGAGCAGTATCTCTGATGAACATACACACAAAAATTATTTTCAAATATTATCAAGTAAAATATAACATTATGTAAAAAAGATAATATATAATAACCAAGAGGTGTTTATCCCAGGAATCCAAGGCTGATTTAATATCTGAAAACCAGTCAACATAATTCACCATTTAATTTAATACAGGGAGAAAAGCATAAAATTATTTTAGCATATACAGTGAAAGCATTTAACAAAATTGACCACCATTTCATGATTAAAAGCTCACGGAAAACTAGAACTAAAAAGGAATGTCCTTAACCCAATTAAGAGCTCCTATGAAAAACTCTGGCTAACATCAAACTCAGTAATAAAAAGCTAAATGCTCCTAGATAAGATCAGGGAAAAGGATTTGTACTCTCGCTAACTTATTTAACTTTGTATTTTAAATCCAAACCAATGCAGTAAACTAAGAAAAAAAATTAAAAATATTCAGAAGTAAAAATGTTTTTATTATAGACAACAAGATAGTATATGTAGAAAATCGCAAGAAATCCATAAGAAAGCTATGAAAACTAATAACTGAATTCAGGCAGGTTTGCAATAACTAAGGTCACTATTAAAAAAACAAGCATATTTTAATTTCTTAGGAATAAAAATGTGAAAAGAAATTTAGAAAAAGCTGCACTCACAAAAGCATAAAAATATATAGGAAAAAATTTTAATGGAAAGAATTGTAAGATTTTACGCTAAAAATTACAAAATACTACTGAAAGAAATTAAACTAGACTGAAATAAATGGGGAGATATACCATTCTTCTTTAAGCTATTAAAATGCCAATTCTCTCCAAATTAGTCTCTAGACTTAATGCAGTCGTAATCATAATCCTTACTGGGATTTTTGAAGCAAATTAACAATATAAATTAAACATTTATATCAAAACTTGAATGACTAGAATAGCTAAAGCAATCTTGGAAAAAAGAATAAAATTGTAGTATTTAGACTATCTGCTTTCAAATTTTAATATAAAGCTGCAATAATCAGGACTGTGAGATACTGGCATAAGGATAGATATACAGATCAATGAAACCTGTATATCAATGGAAACAATGGAAACTTCAGAGACAAACACACTTGAACTGATATTGGCAAAGTTACTAAGATAATTTAATAGGAAATGACAGTCTTTTCAAGAAAGGGTGATGGAAAAACTGACTATGTGGGGTAAAAATTAGTACTAACCATTACCTCACATCACACACAAGAAAGTCAGCTCAGGGTAATTGTTCCTAAACATAAGAGCTAAAAGTACTACACCTCTATTTCAAAAATAAGAGAAAATTTTCGTGATATTGAGTGAGTACCAAAACAGAAACTATAAAAGAAAACAATTGGTAGAATAGATTTCATCAAGATCAAAAACTTCTGTTCTTTTAAAAGATGGTTAATGGGGTGCCTGGGTGGCTCAGTGGGTTAAGCCTCTGCCTTCAGCTCAGGTAATGATCTCAAGGTCCTGGGATTGAGCCCCTCATCACATCGGGCTCTCTGCTCAGCAGGGAGCCTACTTCCTGCTCCCCCTCTGCGACCTCTGTGTCAAATAAATAAGTAAAATCTTTAAAAGACAGTTAATAAAATAAAAATCAAGCCACAACTGTAAAAAATTTTGTTCTGCAGTCCACATATCCAACTAAGAGCTTCTGTCCAGACTATATAATGAATTCTTAAAATTCAGTAATAATTTTTAAAAAACCAAAATTGGACAAAATATTTAAACAGGCACTTCACAAAAGAAAACATGTGAATGGCTAATAAGCATATAAAAAAGATTCAGAATGATCACTAGTCGTTAAGAAAGCATAAATTAAAACTGCAATGTGATACTACTACATACCCACCAGAATGGTTAAAATGAAAAAGATTGAAAATAACAAGTATAACAAAAAATCTGGAGCAAGTGGAAATCTCATATATTGCTGGTAGAAATATAAAATAATACAGCCACTTTGGAAAATATATCTTACAAAGTTGAATAAATATTAACCATGCAACCTAGTAATTTTCTCCTGGGTTTTTACTCAAGGAAAACAAAGATGTGTCCACATACAAGCTATATGTAAATGTGATAGAAGTTTAGCTATTATTCATAATGGCTAAAAAGGGGAAGAAATCCAAATGTCTATCAACTTACTGACAGATAAGAAAAGTTTATTATATATAGTCATGACATACTACACACCAATAAAAAAGAATCAAATATGAATACACACAACATTATGGATGAATTTAAAAACATTTGCTAAGTACAATAAGTCAAACTGGGAGGCTATGTATGCATAATTTCATTTACATAAGGTTTTAGAAAATGCAAAACTATAAGGACAGAAAGCAGGCTGGGGGTGGAGAGAGAACAGGTCTGCTGGCCTTATTCAAGTATAACCAGACAGGAGGAAGTTTTTTAAGTTGAGAGAACCATTGCACATCTTAATGTCATGGTGATTTCACAATTGAAGACAATTACAGGGGCTCCTGGGTGGCTCAGTGGGTAAGCCTCTGCCTTCAGCTGGGTCATGATCTCAGGGTCCTGGGATCGAGCCCCGCATTGGGCTCTCTGCTCAGAAGGGAGTCTGCTCCCCCCCACACCTCTGTCTGCCTCTCTGCCCATTTGTGATCTCTCTCTCTGTCAAATAAATAAAATCTCTCTTTTTTTTTAAAGAAGACAATTACAACGAACTATACGCTTAACATGGATGGGTTTTATTATAGGTAAACAAAACAAGAAAGGAAAAAGTCTATACTAAGGCAAACATCACTATATTGTGTCAAAGGTCCTAATCATGGCCTCTCTTCTCCACAAAGAAGTGCCATTTATACATTCCAGGAATAAAAATTTAGGTAACCCCCTCCATTCTCTACACAATTTAAATGGGTCTTGCAAGACCCTTCCCAGACCTCACCCACTTATATATATATATATATATTTTTTTTTTTTTTTTCCAAAGATTCTGGATCTGAGGAGAGTGTCATGGTAATAATTTTCTCAACATGAAATTTTCAATGTCCAGTTCAACTCAATTCTACAAATAGGAAATGAATACTTACTCTCTGTCAGGGGTTGTTATAGGAATAGCTATTTACCAATTAACAAGAAGACAGTCCTGCTTTGGGGGAACTTGAGAGTTTAGTGAAAGGCAAAAATAAGAAATTTTAATAAAGACGTGATAAGTGCTGTGATCTTGGTAAATACACGAGGCTGTAGAAGACACAATGGAGGTGTTCCGAACCCAGCTTTGCGGTCCAGAAAGCCTTTAGAGTTGGATTCATGTTAAGAGAGACCTGAAGGATGAGGAGTCAGCTTGGTGAAGGGAGGGTAGCTGCAAGAGACAGTACACGCCATCCACCGAGGTGCAAGTAGGAAATATAAAGGGATGTATCCACGGAGTGAAGAGAGTCTCTATTGTGTTATAAAGCACTTAGAATAAAAGGTTTTGTACATGGCACATTAGGCTCAATCCCGTGGGAGATGACATTTGACTTCACATTTTTATAGAGATACTATGACTATTTTGATACAGCAATTTGTTTTTCATGAATTACCTTGTCTGATTTCTAAGTGATTTTTGTTCTTGAGTGCTGCATGTAGGTGGAATAACATTTCAGTTAAAATTATATACACTTATCTAAAAAACAGAAAGTAGGCAAATGACAATCTTCACAATTTAGTGAACTGAATTTTCAAAGTGGTTTCATGGAAATCAATTTGCTTTACAGACCAATACATTTAGATTCAGAACAAATATATTCTCTAACACCAACAGCTGTAATCCATAGTCATGTGGTTTAGAACAATTATAAAAATTATAATAAAGTACGTTTCAATAATTATTCATTGAATAAAAGAGATAACATGCTACAAAGGTAATACTTGTCAGGCAGATGAAAAACAAGAGCAAGAAATTTTCCCAAAGCGTACAGAAATGACCTCATCTAGTCCCACAACCATTAGAAGTGCCCAGAACTCTTTTAATTCCACAGTACAATTACTGGCTGTTATCGCAGGAAGCCCAATTGAAATAAAACAAAACAAAAAGCTCCCTTTAATCTGAATCGTGACTTTTCGAATCTGGGCTAAAATGAGACCAGCCTTTGAGTATAGGATGGAAAGTAAAGTGAAAGTCTCCAAAGTGTTTTTTCCCCAAGATATGCCAACCTAATTCTTCATACATATTAAGATGTTATGTACCGCTCACTACTAGGTTGTACTGTACTCTGAGAAAAGAATTTTTTAGGTTGCCATTTGCTTCTTTTTTAAGAACACTTTTTTTGTTGAGATTTTTTTTTAACAGGAAAGAAATTATCACACTGTTCAGTGTTCCAACTCTTCAGTGAATATCAATAAGAAAGTCAATGGCTCAGGAATGTGATTACAAAAAAGAGTTTCATGAGACACTCTTCTTCCCAAACTTCCTTTTCTTAAAATCTATTTAAGAACTGAGAAAGACTTCTTTAATATAAAAACCTACCTTTAGTATCCAGATCTATAAGCTTCCTCAATGCAAACAATTGATTAATGCACTTATACTGTGAACCTATTTTGTATAGAGTGATAAATAAGCATATAGACATATATTTACTTGGGCCTAGGTATTTACTATCAAGAAAATTTTATTTTTTCACTTTTGTTAGGATAGGCTTTTTTCTGAATGGGGAAAAATGTCTTTGTAAATTTTTCTATCAAAGGAAAGGACCAATAGGAGTGTTTCACATAATGTACACAGCAACGTAAGCTATTCAATTCTCTAAAGGACTTAGGAGTAAATTTGCTGAAGAAGCCAAATGTTGCCCTAGATGTAGTAGAACATGGACTTTGGGGCCCAACAAAATGCACTAGATTTGAATTTTGATTCCATTCATAATTAGCTGTGTAATCTTAAGATCTTAAGCAAGCAATTTAACTATGAATCCTGGCCTTTTTATCTGTGAAATGTGCATCCCTCTTTTCAAGGATCTTATGAAAATTCAATGAGATTATTATGAAGCTCAAAGTAGTTGCTTAGTTAGGTGAGTTTTCTTGGTGACATAGAAAGGATGCATAAAGCTAGCACTTTTCCTCATTAAGATAGAAAAAGGAAATTATAGAATATAAGGATAAGTACATATACATATGCCATAATGAGAAAACTCAGTTGTCTTGTTGTTTACAAAAAATGGAAGAAGGGGACAGGAACTGCCTAAAGTGAGCTATCATCTCTTGTTTACATGAAGACAACATGGAATTCCAAGAGAAAAATAAAAGACAGTGATGTGGACAACTGGGTTCAGGCAATCAGAAATAAAGACTCCCTCATAAAGGGGAAGATAAATTCCTCTGCAATTTCTCCTATGTACAACTGGAAATGGACAATCTGTGACAGAAAAAAGTCATTATTCCTGGATATCATTCTGGGGTATTTTGGGAACAATACTTTAAGAGGTAGTTCTTTGTGATTGCCTTTGGATGGCTTCTTCTCCAGCCTCAAAGACTTGTCTACCGCTTCGTAAAAAGGAAACTGAAAGCTTAGACTCTATAGGAAGCCAAAAGAGGGGTGCCTGGCTGGTTCAGTCAGAAGAGTATGAGACTCTTGATCTTGGGGTTGTGAGTTCAAACTCTACATTGGGTGTAGAGATTACTTAAAAATGAAAACTTAAAAAAAAATGAAGCCGAATGAAAAGACAGAACTTTTTCCTACTTCAATATGCATGACAACAATAGTTTCCAGGAATGGGATGACTTAGACATCACCAATGCCAAGATGAGGACCCAGAAAAAAGATCAAGGTCAGCAGCAACAAGGCAGATGGACGCCATGAGGGGACAGAGCATTGATTAGCACCACTGATCAAGACAAGACTGGATAGGAGAAGTCAACTAACACTAAATGATTCTTCACCCTTCTGCCCCATCCCACCCCCAAACAGACCTGATGTTTTATAAAGAGTATCTCATTGAAGAGAAGGAATGTATAAACTGAGATAGGATTTGTAATCCAAGCAACTCCAAAGGACTGGAAATTGGGGTCAGACTATATTGTCTTATCATTTCCATTATTACTTTGGTGTTTTGTATTACCAACACAACATAGGAGAGCTAAAGTTACATTTTTTGTGACTGAAATTATTTTATATCATTTAGAAAAAAAATACTGGCTATTCAGTCTTTCTTTCATCCTTATACAAGTACCACAAAATGCTTTTCAAACACACTAGATCTTTTTCTCAACTCCGTTTAATGAAGTTCAGGTACAATTCTATTTTATTTAACTTACTAAAAGTGTTTTATGAGCTTCCTTAGACTATATATTTAGAAAAGAGCATCACAAATGGAAGTAGGGCTTTTCTTTTATCCTTAAAATGTTTGCTTCCTAAAATGTTATATAATAATATTTCTGTTAATTCAGTATTACCCTTCAGATAACATGAAGTATCAAGAGGTATCATGAGGTAACAAGAGGTAGGGTGCTCTACCTCTTTGTGGATTTAAAGTTTCAGGAGAAAAGAATCAATTTCCTTATTTTGTCATCAAAAGAATAAAGCAAAAGTTAAATTTCATCAATGAGCTTAAAAGAAACTAATATTGAAAGGGTTATTCTAATACTGTCTTTTCTTTTTTTTTTTAAAGAAGATTTTATTTATTTATTTTTCAGGGAGAGAAAGAGAGAGCACAAGCAGCGGAGAAGCAGGCAGAGAGAGAAGCAGACTCCCCACTTGGCAAAGATCCGGATGCCAGATTCGATCTTGAAACCGTGGGATCACGACCTGAGCCAAAGGCAGATGCTTAACTGACTGAGCCACCCAGGTCTCCCACAAATTCTCTTTTAAAGGCAAAATATTGGACAATAAATGTGTAAGTTCTATACCCATAGGTTGACAAACTATTAATTAGCATAAATTATTACAAATTAGTGTTACCCATTTTAAGGCTGAATTCATGAGGCACACGTTATTTTGATTAATATACAGCACGTTGCTATGCTCCTGGGGCATCCTATTTAAATGAGTTTCAAAATTAACCCTGATTTAATAAAATTAATTCAGAATAGTGCAAGAGAGCAAAGGTGAAATCAAACATCAGAACTGAATAGCATATATTTTTCTAATTTTCAGTGATCTAATTATTTCAAAAGAGACTTGGGCCAATTTGCCAAAAGAATGAAGTTATAGAACCAGAGTATTTTAACATGAAAATGAAAATGTCAATAATAAAAGTGAACAAGAGGTAGTAATTACATAGGGAAATTTCAATTCTTAATTTGGCTAAAGCTTTGTGAACAAAACATAGCTCTAAGCTTCCAGCTGAGGTAAAGAGGGAGATATTATACATTACACATAACTCATTTCACCTCATAAAAGGAGATACATCTTTGAATTCTGTTAGGAACTTGTCCCATGGGTTATTATATAAGGACAGCAAAGAGCAAAATAAACAGCATAATAATTCAAAGGCATGCATCTATTCCCATCACTTTAAAAGAACATCAATAAAGAGCCAATCATAGAATGTTGAGGTTCTGTAGTAGTAATTGCACTGCAGGATACTTCAAAATAATTCTGTGTGTAGCTTTCTGAAAATCTGACACATGCTGAGGATTGAGGATAAAAAATGTAGAGTGGATAGCGTTTCTCTGATTATAATGTTTATTATGTCAACTACTATGTATTGATTATAATACCTGTCATTAATGGACTACTATGCACCAGTGACAGTGTCAGTTGCTTTAAATATGTGACAATTTAATTCTCACAAAATCCATTTTCCTCCAGATAGCTGAAGAAAATGAGACTCCGAGGGGTCAAGAGATGTTCTTTGAGTCGCAGTAAATAGTGAAATTGAGATATGAACCCCGATGTTTTTCATTTCAAAGACAATTCTTTCAACCCCCACATCATTCTGTCTCCCATTTGGTAATTGCCGTGTTCTAGAAGACAGTGTACAGGGCTGAACATTAACAGACACTTGTTTAAAACTTTATGAGCATTTTCGCTTATGTAGTTTCATTTCACAAAACTACTCCTAGAAGTAGAGAGCACTCTTATAGTAATGTCCATTTTACAGATGAGAGAATCAAAGCCAAATAAAGCCCAAGCTTGCATATTTACTGTAAACTGAGTAAAGCCTTATTCAAGACTTGGAAATCCAAAGCCCTCCTGTGCTTTTGACAGAAGTTGTATGGCATAGTTCAAACTCCAGTCACAAAAAAATCATTCGGGCAATGTACGTATCCTCTGTGGAAAACTGGAGAGTTTCTCCTCTCTAAATAACAGGTGCACAGAAGAAAAAGATGAGGTTTTATTGCAGAAGCCATGGAGCCTGACTCATATTCTTCCCATGACAAAGGACAGCTTCCCTTCAACATGGAGGAGATCTCAAGAATGTCTGTAGGCAGGGTTGAAATTAATCTCAAAAAGAGGCTGTTTAAACCAATGTAAGTTGAAGCATAAAAATGATCTATCACTAAATTTCTGTTTCTTTGGACTAGAAGTATGAAAATAAACAACTCTGAAGAGAAATTTCTTTCTTGATCTGTACTTGCTACAATTCACAAAACATCAATGGAATTTTATAAATTCTGATAATCTTGCTCAATTCATTTATGAAACAAATATCCACTGGGTACTACTATGAGTGAAGCACTGGGTTGATGACTCCTATTTTCCCCCCAAATAAGTTCTTTCTAATTATAACAGATTGGCAGTGGATGCCTGGAGCACTGTGTGGATCATGTCCAGCCTCAGTGGGAAAGGGTGCTATGACAGATTAATAATGTCTGATATGTGATGAGAAAGAGAAAGTTTATGTTGTGTGCCACAGGTATACAACTCCCATTTCAGGGACATTCTTTATGTGTCCTGTTATTTCCCCAAGTCATTTATCTCTGCAAATTCCATTCTGTCAAAACCAAGTTAAAATGGGAAAATCACAACACAGGTCGAAATATGGTACCTGGCCTTATTGTGTCTGGATATAATTGCTAGTGCATTTGTCCCACTGCTTGGAAAAATCTGTACAATTCCTTGGCCTTTTCTTATTTTGGAAAAGTTGGCCTTTTCCTATTTAACTTCTCATGTCTTGGTTCCCATTTAGAGGCTAACACAGCGAACACAACCCATCTCTCCTCATACAAGAAATAAAGGGATCGTGAATTTAGCTTATCACTTTTCAAAAAGTTACTGGCCCCTGGCCTGGCCTTTGCCAACTTGAGTACCGCATTTTCTTGTTCAAATTAAAATTACAATGTCACAATATCTGATAAATGATTCCTGTCCTGTTGTATTATTTCCTAAAAGAGAATATGTTCTAGCTTATTCTAAAACACAGTGGACTTGATTGGTGATACTTCCTTTAACTTGAAGTTACTGAATACACACATATATATTACTTCCTACTGATCCCTTTTAGTTAGAAATGAGGATTAAAAAATGAAAACCTTAAATATTGTAAACTCAAAAAGATGTTAATGTTAATTCTAGTAAAGGATAATCCCTTCAGATCATGTTTATGGGATAGTCTATATAGGAGTGTTAGAATTTTCTTAGACAAACTCAGAGAATGAAAAGTGAACTTCATTTTTATAAAAATCAGCAATTGTAGGCAATCTTAAGGATACATGAAAGTAATATTCCTGTCTTTACATTTACTCCCACTTGAATGTTCATCCAAAAGATAGGTATGTTGACAGCTTACCACGCTAGCAATCATAACAATTCTTAGATAAATTTGGGCTTTACAAGTTATATTGAAATGTGAAAGCTCTAATTCAACCTCTAACTGATAGAATCATTAGTGTCAAGTTTGCAGATGTATTTTTACCCCTTTCTTCAAAAAAGGAACAACAGGAAAAGAAGGACGGAGGGAAGGAAGGTAGGGAGGTAGGCAGGCCAACTTAGGACATATGATTGATTTGGACCTAGCCTCAAAGAATGAAAGTGTTAATGTTCATACTGGCACAACACTAAAGATGAAAAAGAGTACAAACAAAAGATAAATATATGTTGTATTTTGGTTTTTTTAATATTTTGCATCTTTCATAAATATTCATCGCACACCTAATAAAGTTTAATTGTTATGATATATATAATATTTTGCTTATTTCTTGTTTGTACTTATTTATCAGAGGTCCTTATAACAGGCTTTTATCACAGAAGTCCTTTGATTCTTTTATAAATATAGGGAAGAAAGGCAATGTAACCTTCTATAGAAAATTAGTAGGGTTTTCTAAATAGAATTCTGCCCTATTGTCATTTATAAGATGGCTAAAATGATTCTTTCACACCTGTTTCATGCAGAGAATATAACTTCTTAAAAATTATGGTATAAGGGTGCCTGGGTGGCTCAGTTGGTTAAATGGCTGCCTTCAGCTCAGGTCATGATCCCAAGGTCCTGAGATTGAGCCCCACATCTATCTCCCTGCTCAGCGGAGAGCTTGCTTCTCCCTCTCCCTCTGCTTTCCACTCTGCATACTAGGGCCCTCTCTCTCTAACTCTCTGTCAAATAAATAAATAAAATCTTTTAAAAAATCATGGTATAAATTATTTTTTCCTTCTCAGTTACAAGGAATTGTTACAATTAAACATTCAGCACCATTATGCTGAATAATAACTAGAAAATAATGAGACCTTTACCAGCTTGACCATCAATAACATTTAAATGTATGACAGCTAAGGCAAAGAAAAGTTTACCAAAACACTAATAACTTTCCACCAAAGAGAATATCATACCCCCCCCCAGTAATGGCAAAAATCTACTATTATGTGTGTTGTGGTCAAGCAATACACATTCTATTTAACACATAAGACAGAATGGTACCAGGTGCTGGAAACTGCACATGGTGATTCAAGTTCACAGCCATGAGCAAAAGCAAAAGACCTATTAGAGATGGCCACTTTCACGTTGGGCTTCCTGAAAAAGAGCCAGTGAGCAGAACCAGAAATATTCATGCCTGCACGTATCTCCTAATACAAAAAGATGGTTGACGGGAAGAAGGAGGTCACTTTTTAGGGAAGTATTTATGGAGAGGTATGACTTCCTCTCCTTCTTTGCTACAGCCATCAACTGTACTTTGCAGTAACTTGGGGAGACTTTGCTTGTCCTGTCCTTTCCTAAAAATTCAACACCAGAGCATTTGATGCCAGGAAAGGAGATGGGGTGAGCAGTTGCTTAAATAGAGAAAGTCATTCCTTCTAACTTTTGCACTTAGAGTTGAGGGAGGGATGAAAAGAGTTTTAAATTGAACATAAGGCTGATAATTTTAAAAACACAGGATCACATCTTAAAAAATAAAAAAAATATTATTTAATCACCAAAGTGAGGAGTTTTGAAATGAAATATTTGTAATATTTTGTGAAGGGGCCACTACCTTATGTGAAAAGGAGGTATATAATAATATCATCAGACACAATAATAGAACAAAATTTTTTGTTTAGACCTTAAGAAATACACGCCCCTTTATTACTACAATTATAATAATAAATAAATAATAAATTATGGTCTCTCATGTATTTATACATATATGTACATTATCCCATCTAGACTGTTTCCAATAGAATATCAGATCCATTCTGACTGGTGTGAGGTGATATCTCATTGTGGTTTTGATTTGTATTTCCCTGATGGCGAGTGACGTGGAGCACTTTTTCATGTGTCTGTTGGCCATCTGGATGTCTTCTTTGCAGAAATGTCTGTTCATGTCCTCTGCCCATTTCTTGATTGGATTGTTTGTTCTTTGGGTGTTGAGTTTGCTAAGTTCCTTATAGATTTTGGATACTAGCCCTTTATCTGATATGTCGTTTGCAAATATCTTCTCCCATTCTGTCAGTTGTCTTTTGGTTTTGTTAACTGTTTCCTTTGCTGTGCAAAAGCTTTTGATCTTGATGAAATCCCAACAGTTCATTTTTGCCCTTGCTTCCCTTGCCTTTGCCGTTGTTCCTAGGAAGATGTTGCTGCGGCTGAGGTCGAAGAGGTTGCTGCCTGCATTCTCCTCAAGGATTTTGATGGATTCCTTTCTCACATTGAGGTCCTTCATCCATTTGGAGTCTATTTTCGTGTGTGGTGTAAGGAAGTGGTCCAATTTCATTTTTCTGCATGTGGCTGTCCAATTTTCCCAGCACCATTTATTGAAGAGGCTGTCTTTTTTCCATTGGACATTCTTTCCTGCTTTGTCGAAGAAATTAACAAGTCAGGAAATGACAGATGCTGGAGAGGATGTGGAGAAAGGGGAACCCTCCTCCACTGTTGGTGGGAATGCAAGCTGGTGCAACCACTCTGGAAAACAGCATGGAGGTTCCTCAAAATGTTGAAAATAGAACTACCCTATGACCCAGCAATTGCACTACTGGGTATTTACCCTAAAGATACAAACATAGTGATCCGAAGGGGCACGTGTACCCGAATGTTTATAGCAGCAATGTCTACAATAGCCAGATTATGGAAAGAACCTAGATGTCCATCAACAGATGAATGGATCAAGAAGATGTGGTATATATACACAATGGAATACTATGCAGCCATCAAAAGAAATGAAATCTTGCCATTTGCGACGACGTGGATGGAACTAGAGCGTATCATGCTTAGTGAAATAAGTCAATCGGAGAAAGACAACTATCATATGATCTCCCTGATATGAGGACATGGAGAAGCAACATGGGGGGGTAGGAGATAGGAGAAGAATAAATGAAACAAGATGGGATTGGGAGGGAGACAAACCATAAATGACTCTTAATCTCACAAAACAAACTGGGGGTTGCTGCGGGGAGGTGGGATTGGGGGAGGGGGAGCGGGCTATGGACATTGGGGAGGGGAAGCGAACCATAAGAGACTATGGACTCTGAAAAACAACCTGAGGGTTTTGAAGGGTCAGGGGTGGGAGGTTGGGGCAACCTGAGGGTTTTGAAGGGTCAGGGGTGGGAGGTTGGGGGAACAGGTGGTGGGTAATGGAGAGGGCACGTTTTGCATGGAGCACTGGGTGTTGTGCAAAAAGAATGAATACTGTTACGCTGAAAAAAATAAAATGAGAAAAAAAAAAAAAAAAAAAAAAAAAAAAAGAATATCAGATCCATGAAAGTAAAAATTTGTTTGTTTACTACTTTAAAAGGCTTTTTTTGTGTATTACTGTTTATATTCTCAGCATCTAGTGAAGGATCTGGCATGTAGTAGGTACTCAGAAAATATCTATTGAATTAACTTGATAAATAAGTATAACCACTATTTATCAAATGTTCAGTAACTGTCAAAATAGTGTTCTTAGTGCTTGCCATATGCTGTTTTATTTATTGCTTGTAAAAACAACTGCTATCATTAGCCTTGCTTAATAGGTGAGGAAACTAAGACCAGGGATAAACTATCTTTTCTTGGTCACTCAGCTCTACCAAAAGGACACACCTTTTGGACACACCTAGGTCCATCTGATCCTAAAGTCAATCCTCTTACCCACCAAACGGTTGCCTCCGATCAGTGCTATGAGACTTTTTCATTCTGATCCACCCTTACTTACCAAAGCACACACTGGGTCCATGTGCTACCTGTTCTGCGGGGGCAAGATCTAAAAGAATAGAGAAGTAATTGAACTAATAAGCAATGTGAGTGCTTTTCTGTGACTTCTCCCACATACCTCTCCTGCATTCCAGGATCCCCCTCAGTCACTAGCTATTCCCACAATCTGTGGTGATTGCTTTGAGTCAGGCCCTTCGGAAGGATGAAAATTTCCATACCATAAATTCCTGTGTTTATCCATGATGATCAAATCAGCTTTTAGACATTTTAAGTTAGTGGAAATTCCTTTCTTTTTCTATAGTTAGAATGAAATATTTTCAGCATTCGGAAGGCGTTTTTCTTTCTTTTTTTGCCTAGTCAACATTTAGAAGTTTTCTTTCTTATCTAGTTCATTTTAGATTTGAGAGTCAAATAGTAGAACTATCAAAACAAAATGGACTCCATCGGGATGCTAGTGAGCTCTTCATGAATGGAGGTATTTAAGCAAAAGTTGGATGACAGAGATGTTCAATTAGGCATTCCTATCTCAGCTACAGAACTGGAAACATTGGATCTTTCTATCCTGAGGAACCCTAAAATCTAAGAAATAGTCTCTGTCTTTTGCTTGCCTTTACTACCTATTCACAGGGAAAGTAGAATTTACACACAGTCACTACATTTTCTTATTAACACTCTAAACCTTTAACTACAACTTACAGTCTGACAAAACCAACAAATTAAGTATGAAATAAAGTCACTCTTCTAATAACTGTAGATAGCAAAATTGTGGATTTAAAGAACAAATCTTAGACTTTATAAATTTTTATAACTTTAGGTCATTATCTGCTCTTTAGACTGCTGTAGTATCAAACAATAGATCAGTATTGAGGAGAGCTTTTAGTTCCAAAGAACATGATCTCAATTTTACCAATCTAATCTAAGTGTAAGAAAAAAAGAGTAAATAAGTTACCATTTTCATTTGTTGAAAAAAAGAAAACTCAAATGTTTCATCAAATCCAAAATGTTAGGGACTTCTGACAATGTAGGAATAAAAAAATTAAAAATATTCTTCACATGGTGCCGCCACTGTGGAAAACACTATGGAGTTTCCTCAAAAAGTTAAAAATAGAACTACCCTACAACCCAACAATCACACTACTGGATATTTACCCAAAAAACTACAAAAACACTAACTCAAAGGGATATATGCACCATTATATTTATAGCAGCATTATTTACAACATTCAAGATATTGAAGCAGCCCAAGTCTCCATCAGCTGATGAATAAAGAAGAGGTAAGATATATATATGAATATTATCATATATATGAATATTAATATATATGAATATTACTCAGCCATAAAAAGGAATGAAATCGGAGGAGGAGTCAAGATGGCGGAGAAGTAGCAGCCTGAGACTACATCAGGTAGCAGGAGATCAGCTAGATAGCTTATCTAAACATAGCAAACACCTACAAATCCAACGGGAGAGCGAAGAGAAGAAGAACAGCAACTCTAGAAACAGAAAATCAACCACTTTCTGAAAGGTAGGACTGGCGGAGAAGTGAATCTAAAACGACGGGAAGATAGACCGCGGGGGGAGGGGCCGGCTCCCGGCAAGCGGCGGAGGAACGGAGCACAAAATCAGGACTTTTAAAAGTCTGTTCCACTGAGGGACATTGCTCCAGGGGCTAAACCGGGGTGAAGCCCACGCGGGGCCAGCGTGGCCCCAGGCCCCGCAAGGTCACAGAAGGATCGGGGGTGTCAGAGTGTCGGAGAGCTCGCAGGTATTAGAACGGAGAAACCGGCTGCAAAGACAGAGCCGAGGACTGAACTCTCAGCTCGGGGTTACCTTGAACTGGTCGCGGGCTGGGTGAGCTCGGAGCGCGGCTAGAGGCTGGGGATACGGGAGTGATTGGGTGCTGTCCTCTGGGGGCGCACTGAGGAGTGGGGCCCCAGGCTCTCGGCTCCTCCGGGCCGGAGACTGGGAGGCCGCCATTTTCATTCCCGTCCTCCGGAACTCTACGGAAAGCGTTCAGGGAACAGAAGCTCCCAAAAGCGAACCCGAGCCGATTACTTAGTCCGGCCGCCGGTAAGGGCGGTGCAATCCCGCCTCGGGCAAAGACACTTGAGAGTCACTACAACAGGCCCCTCCCCCAGAAGATCAACAAAATATCCAGCCAGGACGAAGTTCATCTATCAAGGAGAAAGCAGATTCAATTCCTAAGACAGCAGAGCAATTCCAGAGGAGGAGAAAGCAAAGCACGGAACTCATGGCTTTCTCCCCATGATTCTTTAGTCTTGCGGCTACTTCAATTTTTTTTTCTTTTTTCAATTTTTTATTTTTTTTTCTTTTTTCAATTTTTTTTTCTTTTTTCTTTTTTCTTCTTCTGCTAAATTTTTTTAAAAACTTTTACCCTTTTCTTTTTTAACGTTTTTTGACTAGTTCATCTAAATATATATATTTTTTCTTTCTTTTTTATATTTTTTTATTTGTTTTATTTTTTAAATTTTTTTCTTTTTTTTTTTCTTTTTTTTCAGAACCTGTTTTTTATCCCCTTCCCTCCCCCCACAATTTGGGGTCTCTTCTGATTTGGTTACAGCGCATTTTTCCGGGGTCTTTGCCACCCTATTAGTAGTTTATTTGCTCCTTCATATCCTCTTATCTGGACAAAATGACAAGGCGGAAAAAATCACCACAAACAAAAGAACAAGAGACAGTACCGAAGGCTAGGGACCTAATCAACACAGACATTGGTACTATGTCAGATCAAGAGTTCAGAATGACGATTCTGAACATTCTAGCCGGGCTCGAAAAAGGCATGGAAGATATTAGAGAAACCCTCTCTGGAGATATTAAAGCCCTTTCTGGAGAAATTAAAGAACTAAAATCTAACCAAGTTGAAATCAAAAAAGCTATTAATGAGGTGCAATCAAAAATGGAGGCTCTCACTGCTAGGATCAATGAGGCAGAAGAAAGAATTAGTGATATAGAAGACCAAATGACAGAGAATAAGGAAGCCGAGCAAAAGAGGGACAAACAGCTACTGGACCATGAGGGGAGAATTCGAGAGATAAGTGACACCATAAGACGAAACAACATTAGAATAATTGGGATTCCAGAAGAAGAAGAAACAGAGAGGGGAGCAGAGGGTCTATTGGAGAGAATCATTGGAGAGAATTTCCCTAATATGGCAAAGGGAACAAGCATTAAAATCCAGGAGATGCAGAGAACCCCCCTCAAAGTCAACAAGAATAGGTCCACACCCCGTCACCTAATAGTAAAATTTACAAGTCTTAGTGACAAAGAGAAAATCCTGAAAGCAGCCCGAGAAAAGAAATCAGTAACATACAATGGTAAAAATATTAGATTGGCGGCAGACTTATCCACAGAGACCTGGCAGGCCAGAAAGAGCTGGCATGATATATTCAGAGCACTCAACGAGAAAAACATGCAGCCAAGAATACTCTATCCAGCTAGGCTATCATTGAAAATAGAAGGAGAGATCAAAAGCTTCCAGGACAAACAAAAACTGAAAGAATTTGCAAACACCAAACCAGCTCTCCAGGAAATATTGAAAGGGGTCCTCTAAGCAAAGAGAGAGCCTAAAAGTAGTAGATCAGAAAGGTACAGAGACAATATACAGTAACAGTCACCTTACAGGCTAATAATGGCACTAAATTCATATCTCTCAATAGTTACCCTGAATGTTAATGGGCTAAATGCCCCAATCAAAAGACACAGGGTATCAGAATGGATAAAAAAACAAAACCCATCAGTATGTTGCCTACAAGAAACTCATTTTAGACGCGAAGACACCTCCAGATTTAAAGTGAGGGGGTGGAAAACAATTTACCATGCTAATGGGCATCAGAAGAAAGCTGGGGTGGCAATCCTTATAGCAGATCAATTAGATTTTAAGCCAAAGACTATAATAAGAGATGAGGAAGGACACTATATCCTACTCAAAGGGTCTGTCGAACAAGAAGATCTAACAATTTTAAATATCTATGCCCCTAACGTGAGAGCAGCCAACTATATCAACCAATTAATAACAAAATCAAAGAAACACATCAATAATAATACAATAATAGTAGGGGACTTTAACACTCCCCTCACTGAAATGGACAGATCATCCAAGCAAAAGATCAACAAGGAAATAAAGGCCTTAAATGACACACTGGACCAGATGGACATCACAGATATATTCAGAACATTTCATCCCAAAGCAACAGAATACACATTCTTCTCTAGTGCACATGGAACCTTCTCCAGAATAGATCACATCCTGGGTCACAAATCAGGTCTCAACCAGTATCAAAAGATTAGGATTATTCCCTGCATATTTTCAGACCACAATGCTCTGAAGCTAGAACTCAATCACAAGACGAAAGCTGGAAAGAACCCAAATACATGGAGACTAAACAGCATCCTTCTAAAGAATGAATGGGTCAACCAGGAAATTAAAGAAGAATTGAAAAAATTCATGGAAACAAATGATAATGAAAACACAACAGTTCAAAATCTGTGGGACACAGCAAAGGCAGTTCTGAGAGGAAAATATATAGCGGTACAAGCCTTTCTCAAGAAACAAGAAAGGTCTCAAGTACACAACCTAACCCTACGCGTAAAGGAGCTGGAGAAAGAACAAGAAAGAAACCCTAAACCCAGCAGGAGAAGAGAAATCATAAAGATCAGAGCAGAAATCAATGAAATAGAAACCAAAAAAACAATAGAAAAAATCAATGAAACTAGGAGCTGGTTCTTTGAAAGAATCAATAGGATTGATAAACCCCTGGCCAGACTCATCAAAAAGAAAAGAGAAAGGACCCAAATCAATAAAATCATGAATGAAAGAGGAGAGATCACAACTAACACCAAAGAAATACAGACAATTATAAGAACATACTATGAGCAACTCTACGCCAACAAATTGGCCAATCTGGAAGAAATGGATGCATTCCTAGAGACATATAAACTACCACAACTGAACCAGGAAGAAATAGAAAACCTGAACAGGCCCATAACCAGTAAGGAGATTGAAACAGTCATCAAAAATCTCCAAACAAACAAAAGCCCAGGGCCAGACGGCTTCCCAGGGGAATTCTACCAAACATTTAAAGAAGAACTCATTCCTATTCTCCTGAAACTGTTCCAAAAAATAGAAATGGAAGGAAAACTTCCAAACTCATTCTATGAGGCCAGCATCACCTTGATCCCAAAACCAGACAAGGATCCCACCAAAAAAGAGAACTACAGACCAATATCCTTGATGAACACAGACGCAAAAATTCTCGCCAAAATACTAGCCAATAGGATTCAACAGTACATTAAAAGGATTATTCACCACGATCAAGTGGGATTTATTCCAGGGCTGCAGGGTTGGTTCAACATCCGCAAATCAATCAATGTGATAGAACACATTAATAAAAGAAAGAACAAGAACCATATGATACTCTCAATAGATGCTGAAAAAGCATTTGACAAAGTACAGCATCCCTTCCTGATCAAAACTCTTCAAAGTGTAGGGATAGAGGGCACATACCTCAATATTATCAAAGCCATCTATGAAAAACCCACCGCAAATATCATTCTCAATGGAGAAAAACTGAAAGCTTTTCCATTAAGGTCAGGAACACGGCAGGGATATCCATTATCACCACTGCTATTCAACATAGTATTAGAAGTCCTAGCCTCAGCAATCAGACAACAAAAAGAAATTAAAGGCATCCAAATTGGTAAAGAAGAAGTCAAACTATCACTCTTCGTAGATGATATGATACTATATGTGGAAAACCCAAAAGACTCCACTCCAAAACTGCTAGAACTTGTACAGGAATTCAGTAAAGTGTCAGGATATAAAATCAATGCACAGAAATCAGTTGCATCTCTGTACACCAACAACAAGACTGAAGAAAGAGAAATTAAGGAGTCAATCCCATTCACAATTGTACCCAAAACTATAAGATACCTAGGAATAAACCTAACCAAAGAGACTAAGAATCTATACACAGAAAATTATAAAGTACTCATGAAAGAAATTGAGGAAGACACAAAAAAATGGAAAAATGTTCCATGCTCCTGGATTGGAAGAATAAATATTGTGAAAATGTCTATGCTACCTAAAGCAATCTACACATTTAATGCAATCCCTATCAAAATACCATCCATTTTTTTCAAAGAAATGGAACAAATAATCCTAAAATTTATATGGAACCAGAAAAGACCTCGAATAGCCAAAGGAATATTGAAGAACAAAGTCAAAGTTGGTGGCATCACAATTCCGGACTTCAAGCTCTATTACAAAGCTGTCATCATCAAGACAGCATGGTACTGGCACAAAAACAGACACATAGACCAGTGGAACAGAATAGAGAGCCCAGAAATCGACCCTCAACTCTATGGTCAACTAATCTTCGACAAAGCAGGAAAGAATGTCCAATGGAAAAAAGACAGCCTCTTCAATAAATGGTGCTGGGAAAATTGGACAGCCACATGCAGAAAAATGAAATTGGACCACTTCCTTACACCACACACGAAAATAGACTCCAAATGGATGAAGGACCTCAATGTGAGAAAGGAATCCATCAAAATCCTTGAGGAGAACGCAGGCAGCAACCTCTTCGACCTCAGCCGCAGCAACATTTTCCTAGGAACAACGGCAAAGGCAAGGGAAGCAAGGGCGAAAATGAACTATTGGGATTTCATCAAGATCAAAAGCTTTTGCACAGCAAAGGAAACAGTTAACAAAACCAAAAGACAGCTGACAGAATGGGAGAAGATATTTGCAAACGACATATCAGATAAAGGGCTAGTATCCAAAATCTATAAGGAACTTAGCAAACTCAACACCCAAAGAACAAACAATCCAATCAAGAAATGGGCAGAGGACATGAACAGACATTTCTGCAAAGAAGACATCCAGATGGCCAACAGACACATGAAAAAGTGCTCCACGTCCCTCGGCATCAGGGAAATACAAATCAAAACCACAATGAGATATCACCTCACACCAGTCAGAATGGCTAAAATTAACAAGTCAGGAAATGACAGATGCTGGCGAGGATGTGGAGAAAGGGGAACCCTCCTCCACTGTTGGTGGGAATGCAAGCTGGTCCAACCACTCTGGAAAACAGCATGGAGGTTCCTCAAAATGTTGAAAATAGAACTACCCTATGACCCAGCAATTGCACTACTGGGTATTTACCCTAAAGATACAAACATAGTGATCCGAAGGGGCACGTGTACCCGAATGTTTATAGCAGCAATGTCTACAATAGCCAGACTATGGAAAGAACCTAGATGTCCATCAACAGATGAATGGATCAAGAAGATGTGGTATATATACACAATGGAATACTATGCAGCCATCAAAAGAAATGAAATCTTGCCATTTGCGACGACGTGGATGGAACTAGAGCGTATCATGCTTAGTGAAATAAGTCAATCGGAGAAAGACAACTATCATATGATCTCCCTGATATGAGGACATGGAGAAGCAACATGGGGGGGTAGGGGGATAGGAGAAGAATAAATGAAACAAGATGGGATTGGGAGGGAGACAAACCATAAATGACTCTTAATCTCACAAAACAAACTGGGGGTTGCTGGGGGGGAGGTGGGATTGGGAGAGGGGGAGCGGGCTATGGACATTGGGGAGGGGAGGCGAACCGGGACTATGGACTCTGAAAAACAACCTGAGGGTTTTGAAGGGTCAGGGGTGGGAGGTTGGGGGAACAGGTGGTGGGTGATGGGGAGGGCACGTTTTGCATGGAGCACTGGGTGTTGTGCAAAAAGAATGAATACTGTTACGCTGAAAAAATAAATAAATAAAAAGGGAAAAAAAAAAAAAAAAGGAATGAAATATTGCCATTTACAACAAAATGAATGGCGCTAGAGTATAGGGCTAAGAGAAATAAAACAGAAGAATACAAAAATCATATGACTTCACTTATATGTGGATTTTAAGAAACAGAACCAAACAGCAAAAGGAAAAAAAAGAGAGAGAGAGAGAGAGAGTCAAAGCAAAAAACAAACTCTTAACTATAGAGAACAAACTGATGGTTACCAGAGCGGGGGTGGGTTGGGGGATAGATTAAATAGATGGTGGGGATTAAGGAATGCATTTGTGATAGGACTGGTGCTATATGGAAATGCTGAATCACTATACTGTACACATGAAAATAATACAACACTCTATGTTATCTAACTGGAATTGAAGATTTTACTTATTTATTTGACAGACAGAAGTCGCAAGTAGGCAGAGAAGCAGGCAGAGAGAGAGGGGAAAGCAGGCTCCCTGCGGAGCAGAGAGCCGGACGTGGGGCTCCATGCGGGGCTCAATCCCAGGACCCTGGGATCATGACCTGAGCCGAAGGCATAGGCTTAACCCACTGAGTCACCCAGGCACCCCTCTAACTGGAATTGAAATAAAAACTTAATTTCTCTATCAAAAAACAGCACTACAACCAAAACAAAAATTGTCAAAAACACTCTCAGAGCTCTAGACATCAACTGAAGGCAAACTACGAATTGAAAAGCATATATGCACCAAAAACTACTGAACATCAGTGAAAAATGGAAATCTATGGCATTTGGACTTGAAGCTACCCCCATCCCACCATGCCAGCTAGGTCAAGTGAGGTCATAGTGAGTCTGGCCTCAAAAACCAGGAACTTCATTGCTGGAAGTGGCTGACTTGATTTGGAGCAGAGTAGAGAGGGCAGAAGGCATATGATGTAGAGAAAACAAACAGGAAAAGGACGGATGTAAATCTAACCATATCAATAATTATGTTAAATGGATTTGATTAAACATTCTAATCAAAAGCTAGAGATTGTCGGACTGAACAAAAAAGCAAGATCCAACCATATGCTGTATATAAGAGACACACGTTAGATACAAGGGTATAAATAGTTGAAAATGAAAGGATGGGAAAGGATAAGACATATAATCAGAAGAGAGTTGAAGTGGCCATATTAATAACATACAAAATAAACTTTGAGACAATAAATATAACTATAAACAAAGAGGAACAATCATAATGATAAAAAGGTCAATACATCTAGAAGATATAACTATTATAAATGTACACCTAACAGAGGTCCCACTTATGTGGAGCAAAAAGCGACCAAATTAAAGGTGAAATGAAAATTAAGCAATTATAGATTTCAGTACTGTGCTTTTCAATGATTGATAAAATGGACAGAAAATATACAGGAATATAGAAGACTTGAACAACATAATCAATAAATTAGACCTGACATTTAGAGAACACTCCACCTGACAAGAGAATACACATTATTTTCAAGTGCACAAATAATATTCTCTAGAACTGATCACATGTTAACCCATAATTCTCAATAAATTTAAAATGATTGGAATCATTTGAGTATTGTCTCCCACCAACCATGGTTATATTAAATTAGAAGTCAACAACAGAAAAAAATCTGAGAAATCCACAAATAAAGAAAATAATATACTCTACATAATTCATGGATAGATATAATAACACTAGAAATCATTAAAAGTATATTAAAAACTATTTTAAAAAGTGTTAAAAATAAATGCGTAGCTTTCAATCCCTATATTGGAAAAAAAGAAAGATTTCAAGTGAATAGTCCAAACTTCCACTTTAACAGCCTAGAAAAGAAAAAGCAACCTAAATCCTAAGTAAGGAAAGGAAAAAAATAGAAAAGATTCAGAAATCAGTGATACAGATAACATAAAACAAGAGAGAACGTCAATGGAATTAAAAATTCACTCTGAAAATATAACAATAAAATAATAAAGGCATGGACATCACTGTCAACAATTCAGAAATTAGAAGACTATAGAGGAATATTTTTAACAACTCTATGCTAAAAAATTAGACAACTTGGATAATATGGGCATATTCATAGGAAGATATTAATAACCAGAACTGACTAATGAAGAAATAAAAATTCTGAATAGATCTATAACAAGTAAAGAAGTTACATGAGTAATTAAAAATCTTCCCATAAAGAAAAACTCAGGCCTAGATGGCTTCCTTGGTAAATTCTGTAAATTTTTTTTGGTAAAAAGAAATAATATTAAATCTACACAAACTTTTTCCCCCAATAGAGGCCAGAGAAACCCTTCCCAACTCATTTCATAAATTCAAACTCAGGAAACCATCACAAGAAAAGAAAATTACAAAACAATATCCTTCATGAACATTTATTAAAAAATAAAAAACCTTAACAAAAGAGAAACAAACCAAATCAAACAATACATAAAAGGATTATACATAATGCCCAAGTTGGGGTTATCCTAGGAATGCAAGATTGGTTTAAAATATGGAAATTAATTAATACAGTATATCAGAATAAAATAAAACACAAGAGCTTATCATCATTCCCAATAGACGTAGAAAAATTTTCACAAAATCTAATATATATTGATGACTAAAAAAATTCAACAAAAAATAAAAAGGAACTTCATTAACTTAAAGGTCATCTAAGAAAAACAGTGAATGCTCTCTACTTAAAATAGGACTAGGCAAGGACATCTACATATCATTCCTATTCATCATCGTAATGGAGGATCTAGCAAGTATAGGCATATAAATCAGAAAGGAAGTAAAATTGCCTTTATGGACAGCCTACACATGTATGTATAAAATTCTAAAAATATCTGTAAGAGAGAAACCTGCCAGAAGTAATAAGTTTAGTCAGTTTGAGGGATATATGATCAATATAAAAAATTCAATTGTAGGGGCACCTGGGTGACTCAGTGGGTTAAGCCCCTGCCTTCAGCTCAGGTCACAATCCCAGGACCCTGGGATCTGCTCAGCAGGGAGCCTGCTTCCTCCTGCCTCTCTGTCTACTTGTGATCTCTGTCTGTCAAATAAATAAATAAAATCTTAAAAAAAAAAATTCAATTGTATTTCCTTTTTTCAGTTTTATTTATTTTTATCATAGTTCTCCATTTCTAATTGTTCTACCTTATATATTGTAAATTCTTTTTTCCCAGTTGTATTGCTATATAACTGACATACTGTGTAAGTTTAAGGTGTACAGCATAATTGACCTACATGTATTGTGAAATGATTACACCATAAATTTAGTTGGCATTCAATTGTATTTCTTTGTAAAAGCAACTAACAATTTGAAATAAAATATAAAGCAACTTCTATTCAAAATATCATCACAAAGAACAAAATACACAGGAATAAATTTAATGATTTATTATTAAATAAATTTAATTCAATCAAATAAATTTATTTATTATTAATTAAATAAATTATTAATAATTTAATTGATTTATTAATTAAATAAATTGTTATTAATTAAACAAATTTAATTAAATTTATTATTAAATACATTTAATTTTAAAAGTATAAGACTTATTCAATGATAATTATAAAAATACTACTAAGGGAAATTAAAGAAGATAAAAATTAATGGACTCCATGCTCATGGGCTGATGACTTGGTGTTTATTGTTAACATGGTAATTCCTTGGATAGACCTATAGATTCAATAATATGCCTATCAAAGTTCCACGAGGCTTTTTTGGTCACGATTGGAAAGCTATTCTAAAATTGATATTGAATTACAAAGAATATAGAATAACAAAAATAATTGTTTTTAAAAAAGGTCAAAGTTGGAAGATTTGCACTATGTGAGTTAGAACTTATTCTAAAGCTACAGTAGTCAAGATAGTTAGTATTAGCATAAATTGACATAAAGAGAATAGAACTGAGAGGCCAGAAATAAATCCTTACATTTTTATCAATTTATTTGTTTATTTATTTATTAAAGATTTTATTTATTTGACACAGAGAGAGAGAGATCACAAGTAAGCAGATAGGCAGGCAGAGAGAGAGGGGGAAGCACGTTCCCTCCTGAGCAGAGAGTCCAATGGGGGGCTCAATCCCAGGGCCCTGAGCTCATGACCTAAGCCGAAGGCAGAGGCTTAACCCACTGAGCCACCGAGGAACCCCTCAATTTATTTGTAATAAAGATACCAGTTGGAAACAGATGGGCTTTTCAATAAATGTTGCCAGGTCATTTGGTTATCCATATGCAAAAACATGAACTTAGACCCTTATTTCAACCCACATACAGAAATTTCCTTAAATATGATGATAGACCTAAATGTGAAGATTAAAACTACAAAAACTTTTAGTAGAAAATGAGAATATACTGTGACCTTATATCAGGTAAATATTTCTTAGATATGACACTAAAATGATAAATTTGATTTCCATAAAATTAAAAACTTGCTCTTCAAAAGACACCATTAAGAAAATGAAAGATAAGCTCTAAACGGAGAAAAGCAATATTTGTAGGTCATATATCAAGTAAAAGACTTATAACCAAAATATATAAAGAACTCTTAAAATTTAAAATAAGAAGTTAAACAAACCATTTTAAAAATAGGAAAAAGACTTTGAATAGTCATTCTATCAAAGAAGCTACACAAATGACTAATAAGCACATGAAAAAATATTCACCATCATCAGTCATTAGAAAAATGCAAATTAATACCACTATGAGATACAATTACACTCCCACCAGAATGATTCTAATCAAAAAGACTGCCATACCTGGTGCTAGTGAAAATGTAGAGAAGTTGTAACTCTTACACACTGCTGGTGGGCATGTAAAATCATACAGCCATGTTGGAAGTTTAGCAGCTTATTAAAGGATTAAACATAGACTTAACATTAGATCTAACAGTTGCAAAAGAAGCAAAATCACACACATGTTCACACGAAGTCTTGTACATGGTTGTTACAGCAGCATTATTTGTAGTAGTATAACCAAACTGGTCCATCAACAAGTAAATGAATAAACAAAATGTGGCATATCCATAACATCAGATGCTATTCAGCAATAAAAAGGAATGACCTTTTGATATCCACTACAAAAATATTAAAAGACTACATATTACATGATTCCATTTACATGGCATTTCAAAAAAAAAGGGTAAATCTATAGAGAGAAAACAAATCAACCTTTGCCTGGGGCTGGGAGTGGGTGGGAGTGGAGAATGACTCCAAACTGAACCAAGGAAATTTTTAAAAGCAATGGAAATGTTTTAGAACTGGATCATGGTGAGGGCTGCATAACCCTATAAACTTGCTTCAGAAATCATTAAACTGTATAGTTAAAATGAATTTATGATATGTAAATTATACATAAATAAGGCTATTCAAAGCTGTCATTATTAAACCAAAAAATATATTTGAAGCTGGCTTCCTAAGAAAGTTTCTAACAAAAAGATTCTGTATCAGAAAGGCTTGTGAATAATATGCTCAAAGGGGTTTCCCTAAATTAATGTCAGAAAAAATATCAGTTTTTCAATTTACATGTCAAGATCTGAATATACCATGATTTGTGTTTATCATTTTTCATAAGTAAATCTTATCATATTGGCTTACAGTATTGAGCAAATAAAATAGAAGTTAAGTAGAACACACATAATTTTGGATTTAAGTGATCTATGTAGTTTGTTATTATCAACCCTAATTTTTTTTCTGCAAATTGCTAAAAAGCCAGTTCCATCACATCCATTGGTTTTAATAAATCAGAAAGTTACAACTAAGGTGCAATTCACCATTCACAATCTGTCAGTATCAAAATATGATGAACCTTATGGTTCAGTTATAAGGACTACAGCATTGGAGTACATCTCCATCTTTTCCTATGTCAAAAGTTAATCTACCAAAATTTAATCCACTACAGTGGTTTCTTCACAACTGCATCTTTTTGGATATGCAAACTCAAGGGAAAAACAAATAACTGATCACAAATAAACCAGATTATGATATCTAAGAGGAAATGCATGAAAAAGAAATAATATACTAGAGGTCCAAATAACCACCTTATTTGGCAGATTAGATATTCCAAAAGGTGTTTTGTTTTTTGCTTTGTTTCCATTTAGATATTGTATTGTGGTAATCCATATAATTTATATATTAGCTTTATACTATTAAATAAAATATTGATAAATCCATGTCTACTGTAACATGTCAAATCAAGTCTGAAAATTATCAATACATAAGATGTGAATATGAAAGAAAGGTAGAGTATATAAGTAATCAAAAACATCTAATTGCATTTTTCTCACTAAATTACCAAAAATTTAAAATAATATGCAATGCTTGTAAGTGTGCAATGAAACTAGCCCTCACAGAAATTATATAATACACAATTTGATATGATTCAACAACTTGAATGTACAAATGTTATTCATTCATCCAGCCAGCAAAATATGGTAGATATCAGCAAGGTTGCCAGCATGATCTGGGCCCTGGAAAAGAGCATGATTAAAATAAAAATAAAAGTGTCTATTTTCATGAATTTTGTGTTCTAATGGGGGGTAGACAATCAAATAAATAATATGCTTAATGGTAAGTGTTATAAGTAAAACTAAAATACAGCAAAATGTTAGAGAGTGATAATAGGGGTACTGTTGTAAAAAAGCCTGTCTGAGAAGGTAACATTTGAGTAGAGTCCTAAAGGAAGTGAGAGAGTATACCATGTGTGTGCCTACGTCTACAGTGTACCAATTAGAACAAAGGACAGATATGAAGGACCTAAGGTCTGAGCATGCTTCAAGTCTAGGAGATGCAAGGAAGCCAGTGTAGATGGAGCTGGATGAGAAAAGAAAAAAATAGTAGGACATGAAGTTAAAGATAGAGGAGGAGGCAAATCATAAAGGATAAGGACTTTTGATTTCACTCTGAGATAAAGAGCCAATGAAAGTTCTTAAACAGAGAAGTGACATGACCTGGCTTCCCTTTCTAAAGGAAGACTACAACACCGTGAAGAATGGGAGAGGTGCATTACTGGGAGCAAGGAGACAGTGAGAGTATTCCTGGGGCAAGATGACAGTGGCTCAGACTAGAGAGCTTTAATTAGAGGTGGTGAGTGATGGTTGCACTTGAGATACTATTTTGAGGTTAGATGCTACAGGATTGTCTCATGAATCAGATGTGATTGTGAGCAAAAAAAGTCAAGGATGACTCCAAAGCTTCTAGCTTGAGAAAATGACAGAATGGACTTGCCATTGACTTAAATTATTAAGTCCATAGGAAAAGACAGTTTTATAGAGATACAAGTAGGGAACCAAATTTGCTTTTGGAAATGTTAAGTTTGAAAAACAAGAAATATTGGATAGAATATGGATTTTAAAGTCTGATGAGGTCAGGTTGGGGAACATACCTTTGGCATTAATTGGTAATAAAGTACTCTACCATGACACTGGATTTTATCAATGGAATGCGAACACAGAGAACACAACTAACCTGAGAACTGAATCCCAGGGTACTTCAAAATTCAACTTTTGGAAAATAAGGAGAAATCAGCAAAGAAAACTGAGAAGTAGTCAGTGAAGTAGACAAAGTATCAAGAGAGTGTTTTTCTGGGAGGGGTGAGGAAAGTGTTTCAAATAGGAACATTCAACCGAATGGTGACGTATGCTAATGGATGAAGAGATCCCAAGACTGAGAAGTGAACAGTTGATCAGGTGGTAGAGAGGTCACTGACGATTTTTAACAAGAGCAGTTTCAATGGAAAAGGGAGATATAAAAAATTATTATTTGGGGGCTCCTAAGTGGCTCAGTGAGTTAAGCCTCTGCCTTCGGCTCAGATCACGATCTTAGGGTCCTGGGATGGAGCCCCATATCGGGCTTTCTGCTCAGCAGGGAGCCTGCTTCCTTCTCTCTCTGCCTGCCTGTCTGCCTACTTGTGATCTCTCTCTCTCTCTCTCTCTCTTGATCTCTCTGTGTTAAATAAATAAACAAAATCTTTAAAAATAATTATTATTGGATCCAAGAACAAATGGAAGGAGAGCAAGTAGAAACAATATGTGTAGACAACTCTTTTGCGGAGTTCTACTGTAAGGGGAAATTTGACTTACATGGAAGATGACAATAGTTAAAATTTTTTTAAATTTTTCTAACTTGGAAATATTATGATACGCTTATATGCTGGTCAGAATTATACAGTAGGAACAAGTCAAATGCAGGCTAGAGCAGGCATAATTGTAGGAGTGATATACTTCCGTGGCACACTGTAGTACACAGGTAGGGAGGTGGCCTTAGGAGCAATGACCATTCATTCACTGTAGCAGAGGGGAAGGAAAAGTATGGGTATGGAGAAACCTGTGGGGCTGAGAGGTGGATGGGGATAGGTTTTGCTCCCTCTGCTCGGTGAAGTAGGAAGCAAGGGGAAAAGAAGCATCTGAGGCTTGAGGAGACAGGAGAAGGCCTAGAATAGTCATTCATGGTTATAGGGAATGCAGTGGGTTTGTGGACAATAGGGTGCAACTGGGGTTCCTAGTCATGCATGTGGAAAGAATCAAAAGGCCCTTCAATGGATGCATGTATAAAGAAGATGTGGTCCATATATGCTATGGAGCATTATTATGCCTCCATCAGAAGGGACTGGGAGAGATTATGCTGAGTGAAATAAGTCAAGCAAAGAGTCAATTATTATATGGCTTCACTTATTTGTGGAGCATAAGGAATAACACGGAGGACATGAGGAGATGGGGAGGAGAAGTGAGTTGGGGGAAATTGGAGGGGAAGACGAACCATGAGAGACTGTGGACTCTGAGGAACTACTGAGGGTTTTGGAGGGGAGGGGGGTGAGAGGTTGGGTGAGTCTGGTGGTGGGTATTGTGGAGGGCACATATTGCATGGAGCACTGGGTGTGGTGCATAAACAATGAATTCTGGAATGCCAAAAAGAAATTGAAAAAATAAATAAAAATTAAAAAAAAAAAAAAAGTAAGAGCAGTCAGTAGTGAAGGCAATAAGAAGCACGTGGTTTTGTCCAGACACATACAGCTGCATGAGTACAGCCATGAAATGATCTGAGAGTATGCTTTAACCAGGAGTAGGATTTTCCTGGAAGTATATACTGGACAGAAACGAGAGAGTTCATAAGCATATAAGCAAGAGGTATAGTAATAGACCATTGTATCTGAAGCTTGTTGGGGGATTATGAGCACCTGAGGGGAACAAAGGGAAATGAGAGACACAGCGTAAAGGGATAATATATTGGAGGTCCCAGTAAGCTGGAAAAAGTCCTGGAGGTGAGCTGCTAGAAGGAGTAGATTCAAAAATAAAAACAAAGTGACTAGAAAGTTGGTCACTCAAAATTAATAAAATGTAATAAACAAAGAAGTCAGAAGTTGTATGCACACAATGATTATGGGTGTGGGCATAATGATTATGGTGCGGGCATATCTATACATATACATATTTATGAGTTTACATATGTATATGTAACATACACTCAAATTTATAAATATATCTAATTATTTATGTAATTACTTGTGTGTAAGTCTCTCATTAGCTTTTAAGTGTCCCACTTCTCAAGGTTTGCAACTATTCTTTTTATCCACCTAAAAAAGCAAGTATCCAACTCTACATATAGTAGAATTTCAATACATTTTTTTAAAGATTTTTTGTTTATTTATTTATTTGGCAGAGAGAGAGAGAGATCACAAGTAGGCAGAGAGGCAGGCAGAGAGAGAGGAGGAAGCAGGCTCCCTGCTGAGCAGAGAGCCCGATGTGGGGCTCGATCCCAGGACCCCGGGATCATGACCTGAGCCGAAGGCAGAGGTTTTAATCCACTGAGCCACCCAGGCGCCCAGAATTTCAATACATTTTATTGAGTGAGTGACTTTGTTAGTGAATGGATGGAGGAATGATAAATGGATAAATAAAGATCTGGGTCTACTCTTTGACTTTCATATGTAAACCTCACATAAAATTTCTAATTGCAAGATTCTATCAAACTTCCTAGAATTCTGAGTTTAACTGTCTAACCTATTAATGTAAATGGTTTAAGGTTACAAAACCATCACATAGATTATAAACTTTGTCTATATGATTGGAAAATCAACCATGGATCAAGAGAAAACTACTTACCTTGTGAATTAGTTTCACTTAAGGAAAATCAATTTTCCTATCCTTTTGTGAGCTACAAACTATTGTTTATTATTATACTTCAAAACAATGCTAAATGGATTTTATTTTTTATGTGGTGCAACATTTTTTTTTAATTTCTTTTCAGCACAACAGTATCCATTGTTTTTGCACCACACCCAGTGCTCCATGCAATATGTGCCCTCCCTAATACCCACCACCTTGTTCCCCCAACCTCCCACCCCCTGCCCCTTCAAGACCCTCAGGTTGTTTTTCAGAGTCCATAGTCTCTCATGGTTCAACTCCCCTTCCAATTGTAGCACCAAGAACCATAAGATACCTGGGAATAAACCTAACCAAAGAGGTAAAGGATCTGTACTCGAGGAACTACAGAACACTCATGAAAGAAATTGAAGAAGACACAAAAATATGGAAGACCATTCCATGCTCTTGGATCAGAAGAATAAACATTGTTAAAATGTCTATACTGCCTAGAGCAATCTATACTTTTAATGTCATTCTGATCAAAATTCCACCGGTATTTTTCAAAGAGCTGGAGCACATAATCTTAAAATTTGTATGGAATCAGAAGAGACCCCGAATTGCTAAGGAAATGTTGAAAAACAAAAATAAAACTGGCGGCATCACGTTACCTGATTTCAAACTTTACTACAAAGCTGTGATCACCAAGACAGCATGGTACTGGCATAAAAACAGAAACATAGACCAATGGAACAGAGAGCCCAGATATGGACCCTCAACTCTATGATCAAATAATCTTCGACAAAACAGGAAAAAATAGACAGTGGAAAAAAGACAGTCTCTTCAATAAATGGTGCTGGGAAAACTGGACAGCTATATGTGGTGCAACATTTTTAAATGAGGTCTGATCCTCAAAGAGATTCTGTGACAAGAGATATCCACATGCTTCATAAAAAGAGTCTGGAAGTTTTCCTTCTGCTTCAATTTTTTGGAACAGTTTCAGGAGAATTGGTGTTATTTCTTCTTTGAAAGTTTCGTAGAATTCCCCAGGGAATCCGTCAGGTCCTGGGCTCTTGTTTTTTGGGAGGTTTTTGATCACTGCTTCAATCTCATTACTAGATATCGGTCTATTCAGTTGTCAATTTCTTCCTGGTTCAATTTTGGGAGTTTGTAGTTTTCCAGGAATGCATCCATTTCATCTAGGTTGCTTAGCTTATTAGCATATAACTGTTGGTAATAATTTCTGATCATTGTTTCTATTTCCTTGGTGTTAGTTGTGATCTCTCCCTTTTCATTCGTAATTTTATTAATTTGGGCTTTCTCTCTTTTCTTTTGGATTAGTGTGGCCAATGGTTTATCGATCTTATTGATTCTTTCAAAAAACCAGCTTCTAGTTTCATTGATACGTTCTACTGTATCTCTCGTTTCTACCTCATTGATCTCTGCTTTAATCTTGATTATTTCCCTTCTTGCATGTGGAGTTGGTTTGATTTGTTGTTGATTCTCCAGTTCTTTAAAGTGTAGAGACAGCTGGTGTATTCTGGATTTTTCAGTATTTTTGAGGGAGGCTTGGATGGCTATGTATTTCCCCCTTAGAACCGCCTTTGCTGTATCCCATAGGTTTTGGACCGAAGTGTCTTCATTCTCATTGGTTTCCATGAATTGTTTAAGTTCATCTTTGATCTCCTGGTTGATCCAAGCATTCTTAAGCAGGGTGGTCTTTAGCTTCCAGGTGTTTGAGTTCCTTCTGAACTTTTCCTTGTGATTGAGTTCCAGTTTCAAAGCATCGTGATCTGAGAATATGCAGGGAATAATGTCAGTCTTTTGGTATTGGTTGAGTCCTGCTTTGTGACCCAGTATGTGGTCTATTCTGGAGAAGGTTCCATGTGCACTTGAGAAGAATGAGTATTCTGTTGTTTTAGGGTGGAATGTTCTGTATACGTCGATGAGGTCCATCTGGTCCAATGTTTCATTCAATGCTCTTATTTCTTTATTAATTTTCGGCTTCGATGATCTGTCTATTTCTGAGAGAGGCGTATTAAGATCTCCTACTATTATTGTATTCATATCAATATGACTCCTTATCTTGATTAATAGTTTTCTTATGTAATTGGGTGCTCCCATATTGGGGGCATAGATATTCACAATTGTTAGATCATCTTGGCGGATAGTCCCTTTAAGAATTATGTAGTGTCCTTCTGTATCTCTGACTACAGTCTTTAGTTTAAAATCTAATTTATCTGATATGAGAATCGCTACTCCGGCCTTCTTTTGAGGCCCACTTCCAGACTCTTTTTATGAAGCCAGCATTACCCTGATCCCCAAACCAGGCAAAGACCCTACCAAAAAGGAGAATTTCAGACCAATATCACTGATGAATATGGATGCAAAGATTCTCAACAAGATCCTAGCAAACAGGATCCAGCAGCACATTCAAAAGATTATCCACCATGACCAGGTGGGATTCATCCCTGGGTTGCAAGGTTGGTTCAACATTCGCAAATCAATCAATGTGATAGAACAAATCAATAAGAGAAGAGAGAAGAACCACATGGTCCTCTCAATTGATGCAGAAAAAGCATTTGACAAAATCCAGCATCCATTCCTGATGAAAACACTTCAAAATATAGGGATAGAGGGAACATTCCTGAACTTCATAAAATCTATCTATGAAAGACCCACAGCAAATATCATCCTCAATGGGAAAAAGCTTGCAGCCTTCCCGTTGAGATCAGGAACACGACAAGGATGCCCACTCTCACCACTCTTGTTCAACATAGTATTAGAAGTTCTAGCAATGGCAATCAGACAACAAAGAGAAATAAAAGGTATCCAAATTGGCAAGGAAGAAGTCAAACTCTCTCTCTTCGCAGATGACATGATTCTTTATATGGAAAACCCCAAAGACTCCACCCCCAAACTACTAGAACTCATACAGCAATTCAGTAACGTGGCAGGATACAAAGTCAATGTACAGAAATCAGTGGCTTTCTTATACACTAACAATGAAAATACAGAAAGGGATATTAGAGAATCGATTCCATTTACTATACCACCAAGAACCATAAGATACCTGGGAATAAACCTAACCAAAGAGGTAAAGGACCTGTACTCGAGGAACTACAGAACACTCATGAAAGAAATTGAAGAAGACACAAAAAGATGGAAGACTGTTCCATGCTCTTGGATTGGAAGAATAAACATTGTTAAAATGTCCATACTGCCTAGAGCAATCTATACTTTTAATGCCATTCCGATCAAAATTCCACCAGTATTTTTCAAAGAGCTGGAGCAAATAATCCTAAAATTTGTATGGAATCAGAAGAGACCCCGAATTGCTAAGGAAATGTTGAAAAACAAAAACAAAACTGGAGGCATCACGTTACCCGATTTCAAGCTTTACTACAAAGCTGTGATCACCAAGACAGCGTGGTACTGGCATAAAAACAGACACATAGACCAGTGGAATAGAGAGGAGAGCCCAGATATGGACCCTCAACTCTATGGTCAAATAATCTTCGACAAAACAGGAAAAAATATTCAATGGAAAAAAGACAGTCTCTTCAATAAATGGTGCTGGGAAAACTGGACAGCGATATGTAGAAGAATGAAACTTGACCATTCTCTTACACCGTACACAAAGATAAACTCAAAATGGATAAAAGACCTCAACGTGAGACAGGAATCTATCAGAATCCTAGAGGAGAACATAGGTAGTAACCTCTTTGATATCAGCCACAGCAACTTCTTTCAAGATATGTCTCCAAAGGCCAAGGAAACAAAAGCAAAAATGAACTTTTGGGACTTCATCAAGATCAAAAGTTTCTGCACAGCAAAGGAAACAGTCAACAAAACAAAAAGGCAACCCACGGAATGGGAGAAGATATTTGCAAATGACAGTACAGACAAACGTTGATATCCAGGATCTATAAAGACTCCTCAAACTCAACACACACAAAACAGATAATCATATCAAAAAACGGGCAGAAGATATGAACGGACACTTCTCCAACGAAGACATACAAATGGCTATCAGACACATGAAAAAATGTTCATCATCACTAGCCATCAGGGAGATTCAAATTAAAACAACATTGAGATACCACCTAACACCAGTTAGAATGGCCAAAATTAGCAAGACAGGAAACAACGTGTGTTGGAGAGGATGTGGAGAAAGGGGAACCCTCTTACACTGTTGGTGGGAATGCAAGTTGGTGCAGCCACTTTGGAGAACAGTGTGGAGACTCCTGAAGAAATTAAGAATAGAGCTTTCCTATGACCCTGCAATTGCACTGCTGGGTATTTACCCCAAAGATAAAGATGTAGTGAAAAGAAGGGCCATCTGTACCCCAATGTTTATTGCAGCAATGGCTACGGTCGCCAAACTGTGGAAAGAACCAAGATGCCCTTCAATGGATGAATGGATAAGGAAGATGTGGTCCATATACACGATGGAGTATTATGCCTCCATCAGAAAGGATGAATACCCAACTTTTGTAGCAACATGGACGGGACTGGAAGAAATTATGCTGAGCGAAATAAGTCAAGCAGAGAGAGTCAAGTATCATATGGTCTCACTTATTTGTGGAGCATAACAAAGAACATGGAGGACATGGGGAGATGGAGAGGAGAGGGAGTTGAGGGAAACTGGAAGGGGAGATGAACCATGAGAGACTATGGACTCTGAAAAACAACCAGGGGGTTTTGAAGGGGCCACGGGGGGTGGGGTGGGGTGGGGTGGGGTGGGAGGTTGAGGAACCAGGTGGTGGGTAATAGGGAGGGCACGTACTGCATGGAGCACTGGGTGTGATGCCAAAACAATGAACACTGTTATGCTGTAAATAAACAAATAAACGAATTAAATAAAAAAAAAAAAAAAAGAGATATCCACATGCCAAAAAGTCATTAGTACAGCCTCTGTTACTCACAAACTTAACTGTGTGGGAATTATACAAACAATTTCCAGGTTCAGAATGACTGTCAGACAGTGCAATGCCCATGTGTTTGTTCTATTACGGTGACAACAGCTGGACAGAGGACCATCAAGCTTTGCAACCACGCTTATTTTATTGTGTAAAACGTCTACTCTGTGCTAAACTCATCTCACCATGCAGCAGCTGCAAGAGTCCCAAACAACAGAACACTACCAGGAACTCAGAGAACATAAACCTTAACAATTAGTCAAAACCTTAACAATTAGTCAAAGTATTCCTTGTCATATATTACAAGAATTCTCCCTTAACTCATACAAACTTCCAATCGCCCAGAGAATTTTCTGGACTATCTTTTTTTCAGTGTTTTGTTTTTTTTTTAAGATCTTATTTATTTATTTGAGAGGGAGAGAGAGAGCATAAGCAGGGATGGGGCAGAGGAAGAGGGAGAAGCAGGCTCCCCACGGAGCAGGGAGCCGGATTCGGGGCTCGATCCCAGGGCCCTGGGATCATGATCTGAGCCAAAGGCAGATACTTAACCAACTAAGCCAACCAGGCATCCCTTGCAATACCTTTGTTACCAGTATGTGAGCAAAATTCCAAATTCCAGATGATGGCACTTTAGTAGTTATGTAATCAGAGAATGATAATGTTCCTTAATTTGGTGATTTTGTTAAATCCTTGAGAAATGTATGTTTTAAAAAATCAATTGCAGTGGGCTTCAGAGGAGCATACAAAATCATTTACTGAGTCATCAACATGTCATGTATTATCATTTGAAGAAAGTTTAATGGTCTTAATGGGGCTATTTCCTAAGCCAACGTAACCTTTTACCATCTACATGTCTAAAAGCATTAGCACCGTCAGTTTCGTTAACTCATCTAAATGTGTACCAAGGGCCTCGCAAGGTCATTTGGATTCTACAATGAAAACAAATGAAAAGACAAAACAGAATGCAGACTATTTATAGTAAAAGTTTTATATTTTTTATTACTTAGTACTACTGATCATGCTTTCTCCACCCA
The DNA here is from genome assembly GCF_922984935.1 of Meles meles. Taxonomy (NCBI): domain Eukaryota; kingdom Metazoa; phylum Chordata; class Mammalia; order Carnivora; family Mustelidae; genus Meles; species Meles meles. Next base: position 78,356,401 of record NC_060074.1, read on the forward strand.
GTGCTCACCCATACTAGTACCCCACCCCCAACCATCTTTCTCTATCCCCAAGGCTGCAAATAGAGAACACACGGCTTTGGCTTACAGACACCTGTCTTGTTTAAGGAACATATTACAGTCAAGAAGGAGTCTTTTATTTTTCTTCCCTCGTTTTTCTTCTATACCCACCCTCTGGATTTCTTTGTTTCTACTACCAGATGAAATCCAAGTACCACAGATTTTCTGGTCCCTTTCAGTCCTAAGTTTCATTTCAGAAGTCAAAATGCCAACATGCAATGTAATAATTAGCACTCCATATTCTTTCAAAATGAAGAATTTTCTAGCCTTGCCCTTCCAACCCCAGCTCAGACCTGCTTCGGGTTAGAGTTTCCTTCCTTTCCAACTCTGTAATTTATGAGACCAAAGAAGAAAGGGAATTAGCGGGGAGGGTGCAGTTTTACACAGTTTTATACAGATACAATTGCTCTCCTGTGTTGGTTTCTTCTAGATCTTGACATTTTCTCTAGTGGGATCCACATAAACATAGAATTTTTGGAGGTCTTCTCTCTGTGGTCCTCAAACTACAATTCCTAAGGCAGGTCATGCTAGTCCTCTATCTGACCAAGGACTTCCTTCCTTGGTCCATTCTACACGTTTTCTCTGTTATTCTCTGTTAGGGCTACTTTATATTCCCAGATAATCATCTTAGGCAGGAGCTCCTTTGAAATGAACCAGGCTGACTTCTTTCTAATGGTTCACTTGGCCTGCAGGAAGACAGACTCCTCCTTACCCTGATGTTGCTGGCAAAGCCCAGTGGACATTCTTCCTTGCTGATATACAAGGGAGCTCCAGCCAGTCTCTCACCTCTACATTCTACCTTGGAGGTGATGAGAATAGCAGCACATTGACAGCTCTCCCTCCAAATAAGTCCTGAAATTCTCCCTTTCAATATCTCATTCAATATGGATTAAAGGATAATTGTTTCTAATGCCAGATACTTAATTTTTGCCCTGTTTTCCTGTATGGATGGTCCAGCATGTAATATGACTTTGGCTGGCAACTTCTACATTGTCCTTGGCCTTCTGGGTGGCCTTCAAAGTACACAAAGGGTTGTACCTTGGTCTCAACAGTGTTGACCCACTGATTTTTAAAGCTTGGTTTATTTGTTAATATTTTAAAGTAAAAAAACTATAAGTAAAAATATGGATTTTGACTTTCCTCTGAAATCAGATGACTATGCATGCTGATAAACCAACAAAACAAAAAAAGCTGAACTAAGAGGCTGCAGTCCTAAGAGGCAACATGAATACTCTGTGCTACCATAATCCCATCCAATCCAACACCATCAGTCATGGCTTCTGATGGAATCTGAGTCTGAGACACCTGTACTACCCTTCCCTCCACCCAAATCCTACCCTTCATCAAGGTTCATTCCATATTTCTTCATGAGGTATCTTAGTATAAAAGGAAAAACACAATACTTAAATACCACTCTAGAGTCCAATGACAGCATAATTTGGTGGAGTTATCTAACCTTCCTGTGTATATACTACCACTCTCTAAAGTGAGGATGGCAATATTAACTTATTAGGTTTATGTGGAAATTTAAGGAGATAACAAATACAGAGTTCTTGACAAAAAACAGATGTAAGTATTTTTCTCACCCATAAAGAAAAATACATATATTTCATATTTTATTGTTACCATCAATAATAGGAGTTAGCTTTATCTACCCAGTTAAAGGAAAGACTGACTTTTATTTCTTTATCCCTCTAGCAGTCTCATATGACATTAAGCATATAATATAGATCCATATGCTCTGTGCAATGGGAATCAAAATAGTATTCTATATATTTAGATACTGTCAAATACTGTTGAGTCCTCTAAAGCCTCTAAAGAAGAACATGTCAATTATATCATTAGTGTATTTTAGATAATTATTCCATTTGGATAATAAATTTTAATGTGATTTTTATATTCTTTAATATTTAAATATTAATATTATATTATTTTCTATTAGTTTGTATTTTTAAAATGAAACAGTAGAAAGGAAAATGCTGAAAATCACAAAAACTGGGGTCCAATTTTAACTCTGTCACAAACCAGGTATACTACTATAGTAGATGCTTCATACTGAGACATTCTATTTCAAGAGAGGTGAAAGCTAAAATCTATAACCAGACCATTTTAGCTAAGGTTCTAGATATGAATTAGGTGACACCAAGGAAAAGCAGTCTCAAAGTATTTGGAATATTTGGAAGGCAAAGTTAGGAGGAGCCATCTTCCTACTACTGATTTTGGCTGACAAACAGGGCCACAAGACAGTTGTATTGGCTGGATTCCCCCTTTGCATATCCAGGCCCTGCCTCCAATGGATATCTATACGCAGTGGGGTAGTAGCACTAGTGGTGGTGGCCCAGCTGCTTCCTGCCTCTGAATCACAGCTGTGGTGTTGATCTTTTAACCTGCTAGTTTAGTGGTGGCTCCTGACTTCCAACTCCTACAAACATTCCTATGATTTTATAAACATCTATTGAGTCCATATTGAATCCCTTTCTGTTTCAAATAGCAGCCTGTTTCCTGTTCCCTGTGTTGAATTCTAAAATACAATACTTTAAGAAATCCCTTTTGGGGACCCCTGGGTAGCTCAGTCGATTAACTCTTGATTTAGGCTCAGGTCATGATCTCAGGATCCTGGGATTGAGCCCCCAATGTGCTCCATGCTCAGAGGGGAGTTTTTGTGGGAATTCTCTCTCCCTCTGCTCCTCCCTGCACTTGCATTGCTCACTTGCTCTCTCTTTCTCTCTCACTAAAATAAATAAATAAATCTTAGGGGGAAAAAAAAAGAAAAGAATCTTTTGTTTCCTTATATAATAAATGGAATTGGTACATAGTCTTACCTTAGGGGTTTCAAGAAAATTAAAGTGCAAAATAAAATTAGAATTAATTTTTTAGAGCATTGGAAAACTTAAGTGCATCATTTTTTTAACCATGGTAATTGAACATGCACTTATCGTTGTTATCTTCTAAAACTCCTCCAACATGACAGTGAAGACATAAAAATGTTCTAAATCCTCCAGAAGAACAAACTGAATTGGAAAAAAGATAACACGACAGGAGAGATTAATCGTATTTTAGAAGTTTGAAAAATATATGGAAGAGTGGAAATCTTAGTGAAGAACAACCAGCTAGAAACAGAAGTTTCACCCTGAAGAACCATAAAAACATCCAGAAATTAAAGGCACCCCGTGTTGTAGAATTCAGAAAATCAAAGTTAGACTCAAAGTAAGGTTTATTTGAAAGTCAGTATACAAAGAAGTACTAAGCGAGTACTGCTCCCACACCGTTATGAAAAACTAGATATTTATTTTCTGGTGGAATTAAGTCACAGAGGTGAGAAATGTGAGTTGCTGTATTTTAGAAAATTAAACTAAGTAAAAAACTACATAATAATTAGTATGAACCCAACTCCTTTTCTCACTCAGTTCTAGAAGGGGGCAACAAGGTTTTAATATCCTAGACTAGAGGTTAGATTATTTTCCAGTAGAAAAGAAATGTTTCCAGAGAAAAGACTTTCAGATATGTGCACTTTGTACCTAATTAGATGGCTGAGTACCTCCCACCCTACTAAGACGCCCACAAGCCAACAAACACTGTCCACTCACACTGAGCATCAATCAGCTTTTTAGTGTCTCTTTTTAAAAAGTGACTTCCCCCTTCAGGAAAGTCTTTAACAGGAAAGACAAACACACAGAAAATAGTAACTCAGTACAAAGAGCCTATTCAAGTAGAAGAAAAATTGCTAGTCAACAAAAATGGACTTCAGAGCTATAAAAAGTGGTGCATGTATTACAAGAGAACAGAGTGCTGCAAAGAAGAATCCATCAAAATAAGAAAGAGGTCAGATCTTGAAAAGTTTTGGAGTGGTTGATAAATAGACGTTCAAGTTTTTTATTTTTTTAAGAAAGCAAAAATAGATGAGAGAAGTAGAAATATAATAAAATTTGATGCTTAATCCAGGAAGAATAGATGAAGAAAATGGAAGGAAGAAAATTATCAAACTAACAAATGTAGAGGTTTTCCAAAAAATGCAAGGCATGCATTTCCAGATTAAAAGGACCCACCAACTTCCAGTACAAAATTCTCATACCAATGTTATTATGAAATTTCAGAGGAAAAAGGAATAAGGAGAAGTTCCTGACTCATGAGGGTTGGGAAGAACATCACATAAAAAGATCAGGGCTAACAGAACCAAACCTCTTGATGGCAGTATTAAAGTTAAAAGACAATAAAGCAATATTTTTAAAATTCTGAGGAAAAAGTATTTTAACTTGTGATTTCAGAGCCTGGCAAGCTATATAAAAATAGAATAAATACATTTTCATATATGAATTACTGTAAATGAATGTATTTCTCAAGTGTCCTATTTCAGGAAGCTATTAGAGAAGCTTATGCCCTAAATGAGAGTAAATCAAGAAAGCACAGGATCCAGGAAACAACAGGCCCTACTCATGAGGGTGTTGAAGGGATTTCCCAGAATGAAGGCAAAGGGCAATCCCAGGTTCAGCTGTGCCTCAGGCTTGGTGAACCCAGATGGAGCTAGGGACAAAGGCTTGAAAGACAATGTCTCCAAGGAAAAGATTAAGACAGGAAAAGCCCATGATGTGCTTGGAAATATGAGAAAAATATTAAAGGGTGTTTTACAATTCTTTTTCTGAATTTGGAAAGAATTAGTGATAGGTATGCAGTAATCAAAACCAACAATTAAAACAAGACATTTGTTAATTCCAGGAAAAACAAGGGGATTGTACTCTACAGGAAACATTCACATTTCTTTTCTTGACTCAGAAGTGAAAACAATTCAGTCACAAGACTAAACGCCAAATATTGATTCATGGGAAAGGTAAAAGAACTATACTAGGAGAATGGGGGAGGGTAACCCAAAAGGGCCGTGGTTAGAGCTTGGTCTAAGTGCTGTTTTCAGCCACTGCTATAGGAAGGCAGTAGATAAGCTTAAAATAGATAAATCAAGAAACAACTACACAAAAGCATTATTTTGAAATACAGATAATTTACAGGAAGAAAGAATTAAAAGATGAAAGTTGATGTCTCATGAAGCTGACCTAGGTAGTGCCAAGGAGTCGGGGGAGGGGAGAACTGTTGTCATTGTCTTATGGTACTGTTTTATTACTTCAATAAAAAATAAAAATTAATTTTTGAAAGTAAAAGTGTTATGCAATGTATAGGATTATACCAACGAAGCCAAGTTTATATTTCTTGAAAGACCCAGTCAAAGCCTATGACTGGCAGTTTCAGACAGTCAAGTACATCTTTGATGGCAGGATAAACAGGAGTCATGCAGTCTCAGATCATATTCCGCCAATTCTCAAAGGGAGGGAAATCAAGAGAGAGCTCTAGGAATTAAGAAGGAAATTCACTTTACCACCAATAAAATGCACAGCATTACCTTGGGAACATCCGACCAAGGACCGAAAGATGCGAAGATTATTTGGGGTAAGCAACCTAGTACCAAAGCTCAAATGAGATCAACCATGCAATGCTAAATAAGAAATTCAACAAACAGGAGCACCTGGGTAGCTCGGTGGGTTAAAGCCTCTGCCTTCGGCTCAGGTCATGATCCCAGGGTCCTGGGATCGAGCCCCGTGTGGGGCTCTTTGCTCAGCAGGGGGCCTGCTTCTTCCTCTCTCTCTCTGCCTGCCTCTCTGCCTACTTGTGATCTCTGCCTGTCAAATAAATAAATAAAATCCTTAAAAAAAAAAAAAGAAATTCAACAAACATTTCAGAAGAGTTGTTTTTAAATAATCACATAACTCATATATAACTATCCTCAAATTAGTTTATTACACAAAAACAGAAGGTTCAATTTCTTGGAAAAAGTAGATGTAATATCTATCTACCAGTGACCTTTACATTGAAGTTTTATAATTCTTTAATATTATGACCCACAAAATTCTATGTATAATGACACTGTGATAAAAATCAAAGGAAACAATGACTTTTACTTCTCTTTATGTCTGATCAGCACAATATTATACGTAGTTACTGAATGGCAGTTGCACTTATACCAAAGTGCATGACTAAGCATCATTATTATGTGTGTGTGTGTGAGTGTGTGAGTGTGTGAGACAGTTTTACAAAATTTCAACCAAGGCAAAGTTCCCTCCTGGCATTAAATTCATTGTCAAAGAAAGGGATAATTGCTTGCTTGGTGTGTGCAGACTCACAAGATGGTTTGGCTCTCAGGAAGGAAGTTAAAGTCTGAATTATTTAGGTCGACTCACACTACTATTAATGTAAACGGAGGAACAACTCTTATGTAGTAAAATACTTCCCATATCCTTGTGACTAAAACCATATTTCACAGCAGTCCTTGTTACACGCTTGGCCTGTTGCTACTGATGAAACGCACTGAAATTTGCCATAAAATACTACAAACGGTAAAACTTTACTCCCTGATGAAAGGTGAAAGAAAAGCTCTATTATGTGTTCTCATGACACCTTGTAAGGTTCAAGTGTAAAAGGTGACTGAAATTCCTTAACCAAACACAGTGTCATTATTTTCTGAAGCCCATTTTTATTATTGAATAGGCAATATTTAAAAGGCTGTTGTTAAGGAAAAGCACCCTAAAATTAGACGTGCCCACTCCTAATAGACACTACCTTTTTTTTTTTAAAGATTTTATTTAGTTATTTGACAGAGAGAGATCACAAGTAGACAGGGAAGCAGGCAGAGAGAGAGAGAGGGAAGCAGGCTCCCTGCTGAGCAGAAAGCCTGATGCAGGACTCGATCCCAGGACCCTGAGATCATGACCTGAGCCGAAGGCAGTGACTTAACCCACTGAGCCACCCAGGCGCCCCAGCCACTACCTTTTTGAAGAGAAAGCCTAGTAATGAAAGGTGATTTCACAGGGGGGGTTTCTATAAACAGGAGGAGAATAAAACTACCTACCATTTATTGTTTTCACAAATTATCTTTCTTGTATAACTCTGTCTACACATAATATGTGTCTATTTTATCATTCCACGCCTTTGAGAAGAACAAAAGGTCACTGACCCCGATATCTCATTCTAGAAGTTCATTATCTCCTCCTCTTCCTCTAAGCTGTTGACTTTCTCTACTTTTTTGCTGTCCATTATTCCCTCATAGTCTCACCTCTCCCCTTACCTTAAACCTCAAAGAAGCCCTCAGCCCTTCTTCATGCATGGCACTGGATTTTCTGGCAATATATGAACTTCGCAAACCCAGTTCTGCATCTGCTCCGAGCCTGCAGTCAGCTGAACTGAATGTAACAGGGGGGAAAAAAAGCACATGGGGATGCAAACTGATCACACTTGAAATATGTGATTGAGGTGGAAGCTCAGCACTGCCCACCAGCTCCGCTGCATTTCCTTAGTCACACTCCTTGCGGAGCTGACTGTTTCACACCTTCTCCTCAAATCTCCGCTCCCTCTCTCCCCTCTTCACTCTCTACAAATAGCCTCTCATTTCACTGAGAAAATAAAAGTAACCAGAGGGGACCATCACCAAGTTTTCACCTGCCTACTTGCAAATGTTCCCAAATAGTCTGCTTCCCTCCTGTTACCGTGGATGAGTGTCCTGCTCCTAGATCCAGTCTCTGCACTTAAGCAGCCCTTACCTCTCACCTGTTTAAGGGGATGGAGATCTTCCTTCCTCTCTCTCTCTCTCTTTCTCTCTGCAGTGTTTTGTGTTTTTTTTTTTCTCCCTACAGAATCATTTGTATCATCATTCCCATCAGAATTCTCTAATAATATTCCCACATTTAACAAACTGCTTTACACTCAAAGTGTAAAGGAGCTGTCACCATATCTCTATGATCTCCTTTATAGAAAATTATTTAAAGAGTTAGCGGTACATACTGCTCCCACTTCTTCACTTCCAGTCTTCTCTTCTACCCACTCCTATGAGGATTTTGTCTCACTTCTTCTATGGAACTATTTTGCCAAGATTATTAAAGACCTCCACAATGCAAAAACCAATGGTCAATGCACAGTCCGTGTACATGACGTCTCCGCAACATCTGACACTTGATATTTGAGGTTCTTAAAAAGCAGTCATCTTTGGCTTCCAGGAGGCCACAGCACACTGGCCACTCCTCCTCCTTCTTCCCTGACTTCTCCTCCCAAGCGCTTAATATTGGGGTACCTGAGGGCTCAGCCCTGAGTCTCTTCTCATTTGTACCCTTGTTAACTCCCTAGATGATCTCATCTAGTTCCATGATTTTAAATATATTTGTATATTGATGACTCACAAATTTGTATTTGCTGCCTTGACCTCCCATCAGTCCAGCTGTCTCTTTATTTGGAAGGCCACTTGAATGTCTGATAGGCTTCTCAAAATTCATGGATCTAAAAGAGTGTTTTGTTTTTACCCTCATCTTCCCCATTTCAGGAAACGGTAAAAGTTAATAATCCCTTACCCACAGCTATGAAAATCCGAAAACTCTAAACAGCATACATCTTCATTTTGCAGTAAAATCTGATCTGACCTGAACTCATTTGGCAGCAAAACCTGACGTGAACTGGTAGAGGCCATTTACTATCTATATTATGTTTTGTTGCAGAAATATCCATTGGGAGCTACCCCAGACTCCACTGGGAATATTTAGTAATTTTTGGAATAGGCACCTTATTACCCTTCTGAAATCTGAAATTCATGAATTTGGGTCACATTTTAATCCAAGGACTTCAGATAAGGGACCATAAATGACCCATTTTTTCAGGACCTCTCTTTCTCACACACACAGACACACACAATAAAACAAGTCTTTATGCCTCATTTCAATCCTCACACTCCCAATTCATAAGTTAGTTCTACAGCTTTAATTTTCAATATGTCCTAAATCTGAATACTTACCATGTCTGTAAGTACCAATGTTGTCATGGACAACTGCTTTAGCCTCCTAATACAGCCTCCTATTTCCAATCTTATCCTTCCCTACTTCCCCCCTTGTCAGGGTTAGCTTCCACAAAATAAGCAGGGAGGCCTTTCCCCCCACCCAAGTTTAAGGTGTACAACCTGTTGATTTGATACATTTGTAAAATGCATTTATAATTATAAATTTTAATTATTTATAAATCAATAATTACCACCATAGTATTAGCTACCACCTCCGTCTCTTCACATAGTTACCATTTCATTTCTGAAGTGCAAACATTTAAGATCTACTCTCTTAGCAGTACTCAAGTATATGATACAGTATTATTAGCTATAATACTGTACATTAGATCCCAAAACTTGTTACTCTTATAACTGGAAGTTTATACCCTTTCACCAATATCTCCATATTCCCCTACCCCGCAAACCCTGGTAACCTCCATTCTACTTTTTGTTGAGAGATATTATGTTGTTAAAACATAAGTCAGATCCTCCAATATGCTGCTTCAAAGTTGCAAATGCTTCCTCCCAGGCTGAAAATAAAATCCTAATTTCTTATCAGAGCCTGTTGGGTTTTAGATAATGTGACTTTTTCCTTTCTTTCCATTCTCAATTTTTCACTCTTTCCTTCACCCACTGTGCTCCAGCCCTTCTGGTCTTGTTTTTCCTCAAATGTGTCACATGCACCCTGCCACACGGGATTGTGCTCCTGCCTCCCCTGTCTGGGATGTCATTGCTTCAGGCCTTGGCATAGCTCATCTTCACTTCATTAATGCCCTTCTCTACCAGTTGCTATCACATACAGCCTTTCCCTGACAAATCTTCTAAAATAGCCACTTCTGCGCCTCCCAGACACTTTGTCATCTTACCCTTTTTGCTTTTATTAAATTTACATTGCATATTTGTTTGTTTATTATCCATCCTCACCATCAAAATGTAACTCTGTGAAGATAGGGTCACGACAGTACCACTTATCATCATATCTGTGGTGCCCAGAATAATGCTGGCGCTCCCTAAGTACCCAGTGATGAATATTCATTGAATGAACAAATAAATTATATTGTATTAGTAAGTCAGCTTCAGTGGGTTAAGCAAATAACATTAGTCCCACTTTCCAAAGCACCTCAGTGTTTTTCCAAGTGTCAGTATTGTGCTGATGAACTTAAGTTACAACTTTATTTACTAAAGACTCTCACTCATCAGATAGTTTTAATCAGTGGCTAAGGTTTGACTCACACTGTGTAAATTAGTGTTTACTTTTAAACTCATAAGATATATACTTAGCAAAACAATATGAATTTATCAAAGAGAGTAGTTCTTTATTTCCTTATTTTTGAACTTAAACACTTCCCTTTCCTGGGGAATTTAAGATTACTTGGTAACATGTTTCTAATTCCAAAGTGCTCTAAAGTCATTCCATCATGTTCCTTGTTTTCCAGGTGCTCTAGCTATCAGTAAATGAACCAAGTTGTCTAATAACAGGAAGTAGACATTAGCAACTTTAGTACAGAATTAAAAATTTTAAAAAAAGAAATCAAAGAAATGTAAGAATAAAGGTAAACATGTTTAGCATTTCATTTGGTAATTTTTTTTAGAAAAATAAAACCATTTGTGATAAAGAGTAAGAAAATCTGTTACAATGCTCTCTGTAAAATTGAGGGAAAGCATATATATACATATATATATAAAATAAAGTCATTTGGGAGCTAATGTCAAGAATATTTTAATCCTTTAAACCAGATATTAATATTTTGGTTATAAATTTCATTTTGTTTATTTATTTATCTTTATTTATTTATTTTTTATTATGTTCAATTAAAGTATTTAATTTGGAACATTCTCAGTCAATAAGCATACATGATCTCTTCTTAACCCATGAGTCCTCTGTGGATAGATGGATTACTGGCATCTTTTGATCCACATTTTGCAAATATTTATCTCTAATTGGAAATATGATTCACATAATAGGATGAATTCAGAACAAAAAATAGTAAATGACAGTTTGAAAATTATGACTTTAGTACAAGCTTTATCACACACCTTGGACTTGATGTCTGGTAAAAATAAAACTCAAGAACCCCTAAAATTATACAATCACATTGTGAAATTTCAAGACTATCTTTCTTTGCAACTTTCTCTGTAAGGACTGTGCAAAGGGGGGATTATTCAGCTCAGTAGAGGACAAGTAACTGGAGCCTGGAAGCTAAAGTATTTAGCCTGATGGCCCCCAAGTTGGTCAGCTTATCTCCTTCTGCCTAACTCACTGCAATTTGGCAATAACCCTCACAGAATACACAGCCATCTTCACTCACCATGAATTCCCTGGGCTGCAAGATCGTGTAAGGCCAGAATATTCACTGATGACTAAAAGATATTCTCAACATAATCCTAGCTATTCAATTACATAATGAAACAAAAATTTGAGTTTTGCTAGGATATAAGCGGTATAGATAGCTCTTAGGAAATCACAGTCCTGGAGTAGTCATTCAGTCCATGTTTGAATCTCCTCTGCCACCTACCCATCCTAGAGTTACCTGGAGTCAATTTTAATCTCATACCTGGCAGAGGAAAAGGCAAAAACAAACACGCAATCTTACACATAGTTGAACCCTGAAAGTAATTTGCAGTAGCAGCTATCATTTGTAGATGCTCCTCATACGCCAGACACTGGGTCTGAGGACTTAGCATTATTTTTATCCTTTGCAACAATCCTAAGATTCTAAGTTTCAAATTACAAGGTTTGTCTTTTGTTCCTTTTTTTTTTTTTTTTTTTTAATCTGTGACATAGTCATATCCCCAATAACTTCTGCTGGTCATGTTCTGATACCTCATTCTCTTCCTTTCTCCAGAAGCAGTTTAAATACCCTCCAAAGAATTTCTTGACATTCCAGATTAAATTAATGTTGCTGCAGAGCAACGATAGCTTTACTAGCTATACTTTTCAAATGTAAGGTTGTTGCACATTGTCTACTATGGGTTTTTTTAATATATATCAGAATATTTTTAAGGTTTCACTTCTTGCAGTGTACTGTGGTGGGCACTGAGGATACAGTAATAATTAGATGGATTCCACCCCTTTGCTCTTGTTACTCCCAGAAAAGGAACAGAAGGGCTGCGTAAAATGCAGAACAATTTAGTGGACAGTAACAATAATGCCTCAAATGCAATTAGAGTATCTAGAAGGGTCACCTAATTTAGTCTCAGATAATCATGAGTGGTTCTTCTCTGACTTTAACAATATTATGATTAGGATCCAACTTTCCCACCTGGCCTTTCAGAAATTCCATGTCAACCTGCTTACAATTTCACAAGGACACTGCTTTTATACCAGCTTATACCCCCCTTTTCACTCTGTTTAAATTGAAGATCTTGTCTCCACAAATCCCTTTGTCTAGTTTTTTAAGAGAAGATTTTGCCAGACATTTTCTCTTCACCAATAAGACTTCTGGCTTACAAAAGTTAAAGACTTCTGTTTTACAGAATTTAAAGCTGTTATTCTATCTTTAAAAACAAAGGAGTCAGCTAAAATTTTATGTTAAATCAGAAAAATTGATAGAGATTCTTAATAGCTGAACTAATGGTATATGTCAGTTTTGAATAGGCAACTATTTTATATACCATAAATTGTGAAGACAAAGCAATATAGAGCTCCAAAAATAAATGTAAAGTGTATTTCTTTAATACAATCAAAACAATTGCTTAAGGAACAAAGATAGAAGGAAGGAAAAGAAGAATTGAATCAGAGTGCTTCCTTATGAACTCTATATGGTAAGAAAGGATAAGTAATGAAAGAAAAGAAAAGCTGAATAAAAATAAAAAAGGGAAAATTTATGTAAAATTGCAAATTAAGTTCATAAAAATTTTATAACATAGTATTATCATACGGTATTTGGTTACACATTGTCTGCTCACAAAATAGGAGTAACAAAATAAATGATCATTTCATATATGTGACTTTCTCAGATGAACACCCTAAAACTTACCTAAGTCTAGGCAATGTAGCTAAGTGACACATACCCCAAATCAGTTCTTGGCCCTACATTTTTCACATAGTACTTACCTGGTTTCCACAATTCATTCCCCCTATTGCTTTGATTCCCTCCCTCTCTCTTTTTTTTTTTTTTCCTATCACTTACTCCTTTGACCCAATCAAAAATTAGCAAATGTTTCAGAGCTCATGAATATAAAATCAAGGTCACATTTTTCATACCCTCTCCTGCATCTGAAGAGATAAACTTATACTGGAATTATTCAGATAACAGAAGAAATATGTAGGTAAGGAGGAACAAGATGGAAAATCACTTTCTCCTTTTTCTTTGTGGTTGCAAAGAAGAGGCCTAGAAGAGTGGGAACTGGGCCTTCCCATGCCCTGCATGACCTGTTGTCAGGGCAACAGGATGTGTGGGGAGCCCTGGTCTTCCCAGTGCCTGTTGCCAGGGTAACAGGATATGAACCATCTTTCCTTAGACAACCATGCAGTTTCCCTGCCTTATTCTATGTTTGGTAGGAAATTATACTTGCTCACGAAACCTAAGAGCAACACATTTCAGCAGAGGGCTCATTGAGACATCATGTATTGGAAGTAATATTGTAAGTAGGGACATGTAGTTGATATTGTTGCTGTTGGAAATAAGTGGCAGAGAATTATATTGAACTGATTTTCTGAAAATCACGTTTTATTTTCATAATCTTTTGATTGGCTCAGAGGAGTAAATGAAAGCAGATGATGGGAGGTTAAAAAAAAAATAGCAGAGTGGTAGTAGGAAAAAAAATTCTGAAAGCCAGAAAAGAATTATTTGAATACTGTAGAAGCTAAGAGCTTGATTTTGGTGTATATCAGTTGACTTTTTTTGTGCAACAAACCATCTTGCAACTAGTGGCCAAAAACAACAAACATTTCTTATTTCCTTATGACTTTGAGGAAGTCAGATAGTCCCAGATGACTTCACTTACATATCTGGTGGTTAATGGTTTGGCTGGTGTAAAGGGAACTCAGCTGGAATGGTTTATATCTGCTTCACAGGCTCGTCCTCCAGGAGGTTTGACCAGATTTCTTCCCATGCTGGTAGGAGAGTTCCAAAAAGCAGCAAAAGAGAATAAACTCCAATGCATAAGCCCCTTCCAAACCTTCACGTGTGTCACATTTGCTAAGATCCCGTTGGCCAAAGCAAGCTGCATGGCCAAGCTCAGAGTCAGTATGGGAGGGATTACCCAAGAGTCGATGAATATTGGAAGTCACAAATTGGGCCACATTACAACAGTGAACAATAACAAGGAAGAATTTCTGGCAAACAGAGAGCTCTTTGGAAAACCTGAGATATCAAGGCAGAAATTTGCTGGAGGGTGAAATATCGAAGAGTCACACTTACAAAGATACTTTTTCAGTTGGTAGCAGTAGAAGATACTGGGGATTTTGAGAGCACTAAAAGTTCAAGAGGAGCTCCTTAGTCTGTGTAATAACTATCTCCAAATGCAGTCAGAAAATGGGTGAGAAAAATGCTGTGTGCCTTTACATATTTTATGTTCTCTGTCAGAAATAAAGCAGAATAAACTCCATTTATATGATTTTTCTAAAATAAAAGGAGAAAAATTCTGTGCACTTTACTTCAGGAAAGAATTTTATTATGTGCATAAAATCTCTTAGAACAAGAAGCAGCAGCACAGCAGGAATAAAATACCTAGTTTTAATCAATAGAACCCCTGGCTTTACCTTCACTGGTAAATAAAATCTTTAGGGACAGACACCCAGATGTCTCTACTGTGCAGGGTTTTGGGGTTTTTTTTCCTCTGTTGTTTGGGACACCAAAGGCCAAATAAATTAAAATAATTTTGTAAGTATCCAAGCTCCAAAGAGGCAAGAGAGTTTAGGAAAATCACATTCCTTTGAAAATATTAGCTAAGATCATTTTAAAAATAATTTGATTAAAGGAGTAATAGTAGTACATGTCTAGGAGAAGGAGAGAAATAGAACCGGGGAGTTTCTGACATCTTAAGCATATGCCAAGTGATAACTCCTTTTGGAGTATGCAAAACTAGGCAAACAGATGGCGGGATTGTGGCGAAATCAAAACAAGAGAATAGTTTTTAATTCCTAAAATGTCAGGTTTTATAGTGAGTATTAAATGAAATTATCTAAGCCAGGGTTGATTGGTAAAGAAAGATATGGGCTTAGGAATCTGGCCTTCCCCCTACTACCCAGGAAACATTTGTCAAGTCATTTAGTATATTTGAGGCTCAGTTTTCACATCAGAAGAAATGGTATAATTGTGCTGAATCACATAGACCAAAAGAAAAATCTTTTAGAAATTATAAAGCACAAAAAATTACAAAATATATTACTACTATGATTCAATTATGAGTTTAAGCTAACTAAAAATACAATTGATGTATAAATTGTTCAATGTTTTATCTTGCTCCAAATGTTGTTTGAAACACACCTTAGAATGTCCACATTTAAGCAGACCAGAATCAGCATAGTATTACTTTTTTTTTTTTTAAGATTTTATTTATTTATTTTACAGAGAGAGACATAGAGAGAAAGGGAACACAAGCAGGGGGAGTGGGAGAGGGAGAAGCAGGCTTCCTGCTCAGCAGGAAGCCCAATGTGGGGCTCGATCCCAGGACCCTGGGATCATGACCTGAGCTGAAGGCAGATGCTTAACAACTGAGTGACGCAGGCGCCCCTAGTATTACTTTTTTTAAAAAAAGATTTCATTTATTTATTTTTGAGCGAGAGACTGAGTGAGAGAGAAGGGGAGAGAGAGCACAAGCTAGGGGAGGGAGAGGGAGAAGACGACTCCCCACTGAGCAGGGAGGCTGTCAGAGAGGGGTTTGATCCCAGGACTCTGGAATCATGTCCTGAGCGGAAGGCAGACATTTAACTGTTAGAGCCACCCAGGCATCCCTGCATACTATTACTTTTCTAATAAGAAGTCTATTTTTATTTTCTTCTAAATCATCAAGTACCTTGTTCATGTACAAAATTTCAAGAATCCTTTGACCTTCCATTCTTATGCAGAGATGAATTAATGTTGACCTCTGTTTTCTTGCCCTGTGGACACTGTACTTAGGACTGTACTATTTTTTCACAACTAATTATCAATGAGTTTGAGTAGCTATAAATATCAAAATTTTACCTAGCAGAAATTACCTGCACTGAGCATATTCTGAGCCTATTTAATAAAATGTGTGTTTTAAAATATTTTATAGGATATAAAATAAAATACAGTCTCCTTAAACAATTTCAAGAAGTTAGATTAAAAGGAGAAACTAGAAAATGTTTTATTTATATGCCTCACATAACCTATTACCACTTTTATACCCTTCCTTAACAATAAATAGTTATTCATGCCTAATACTTGCTCAGACCAGATATTTGGAATACTGGATTCTCATGAGCCTTTAACATTATCATCTGTTTAATGATGTTAGTGAACAGCTCCTTTCATATCCAAAAGGCTTACAGCACAGACCTCTTGGATGGGAATCAGACTTGCTCAAATATTTACATTTGATTAGCTGATTGAAATATGTTAGAATAAGGGACAAAATCTAATAATATAATGGTAATTTGGTATTTTCTAAAATGAATCAGCAAAGGAAGGACTGTGGGACATGACAATAATTACTTGGAAGTCAACTCCTTTGTGAACCAGACCTAGACTGGGATAAGGAAAGACCTAAAGAATGATTTTCAAGCCAGAGTGACTCAGGAAATCATACTAGCCCTGCATTATACATGATAATAGAGACCTAAAATCCATCCTAAGACTATCACAAAATGCTGAATTAAGGATGCTGAATCCGTCCAGGCAATTCTTCTATCAGTGAAACTCAAAGGTCACTTCTCTTCCTCAGCTCTCTCTCCTGACACACCCATCACTCTTACGCCAAGAAAATGTAAATCCTTGAGTATAAAAACACAGGAATCTTGGTGAGGGCACCTCTGCTGACCTAAGAGAAGGTCTCCCTTTCTCATCCTGACAACCCAACTCTCTCCTCTGATTCCGATAAGAAAATTACTTGAAAAAATAGAATTCTGCATTTGCATGTAACATTAGCAATAATAATGATAACAGCTAGAATTTCTTGAATTCTGGACACTGACCTAAGAAGTTTATGAGATTTATTCATTTAATCTTTTCAATATCTAGGAGATAAGTAATATATCATTCCCAGTTTACAGGTACAAAAACTAAGGTATCGAAAAATCAAAAACTTGGAGAAAATCATAAAGCTGTTAAATAGCAGACTTGATATACATATAAGGATAGATAAAATTATGGAAATATCAATAGTTACAATATTTTGAAGAGATTACTGTATGCCAGCTACTGTGCTATATTTCTTATATACATTATTTTATTTAATTTTTACTCCCTTTATTTGGGCAATACCCAGATTCCCTGATCCTAATCCTTCCTTTTTTTTCTTTAGTGTTTATATTTGCTTTTCTTTATTAATGTATAAAATTTTATTTTTACCTCTAAAAGTAGCAAAGATATTACAATCAAATTCTAAATACTATGAACATCACTATACTTCTAATACTATGAACCATAAATAGAATTTAACAGTGGGATGCTAGAGATGTCTCATCTGGGCTCTATACCTGGATATAGTTCCTGAGTAGCACAAGCCCATTTTCAAAGCAACTCAGAAGGGGCACATCAGACATGTAGTATATATTATTCACACATAATAAGTTATAAAGTTATAACAACTTAAGTATTTAATGACCTTTAACAAACAGAAAAATGGTAAGTAGGTACTTTTTTTTTCTTTTTCTTTTCAGCGTAACAGTATTCATTGTTTTTTGCACCACACCCAGTGCTCCATGCAATACGTGCCCTCCTTAATACCCACCACCTGGCTCCCATAACCTCCCACGCCAAGCCCCTTCAAAACCCTCAGGTTGTTTTTCAGACCATAGTCTCTCATGGTTCACCTCCCCTTCCAATTTCCCTCAACTCCCATCTCCTCTCCATCTCCCCATGTCCTCCATCCTTCCCTTTTAAGTGGAAGGACCTTCTTTCACAAAGGAGGAGGAGGAACATTTGGTTGGGAATTGTGCATAAAGAATTACGCCTACAGGGGGCTGCTGGGTGGCTCAGTGGGTTAAAGTCTCTGCCTTCGGCTCAGGTCATGATCTCAGAGTCTTGGGATGCGATTGAGCCCCGCATCGGGCTCTCTGCTCAGCAGGGAGCCTGCTTCCCTTCCTCTCTCTCTGCCTACTTGTGATTTCTGTCTGTCAAATAAATAAAAAATCTTAAAAAAAAAAAAAGAATTACATCTACTGGTGTAAATTATCCTTTTCAGGGGCTGAGGAAAGGATATTCTGCATGTAGAAAGCACAGTCTCATCTGTTAGAGGCCATGAGGCACATATAGGAGAGATTTTGCCCATGCTGAGGAGGTCTGCAGTTTGGGTGGATAAATTGAATTCAAGGGTGTTCTGGCTTATTTAGCTGCAAAATCTTATCCTTCAACAGACATTTAGTCTGCAAAGAGGCTAACATTTTGGTCTCTGTCAGCTGGACTCCAAAATCTATCCCTTACTTACTCTTGAACTTGGATTAGAGATATCACTCATTAGCCCCACCCCATGATCTCATGAGATAGGTATCAATTTTTGTCTATTTCTCAGTTGAAAAGTCATGTTCTAACATGAATCATTCCTATCCAAAGTGCCTTCCCAAGTAACTCCTGGTCACATCATCTTGTACATTTTCTTCAGGTCACTTCTTACTCTCTATTAACTTATTTTTTTATTGATTTTGATATTTGCTTCCTCTACTAAAATGTAAGTTTCTGTGCCTAAGCTTGTGCCTGATACAGCACACAACCAGTGGGTATTTATTAAATGAGTGAATGAATGATGAATAAAATAATTGGATTTCACAAACAAGGAAAGTGAAATTTAGAAAAGTTAAGAGATTTTCCATGATCACAGAGCTAAAGGACAGATTTATTAGAAAACAGCTGACATTCCAGAGTTCAGGTTTTTAATCTTTAAGGTATTTTACCTCAACCATATCTATTCTATAAATGTAATATTATATAAGGACTGAAACCTATGTTAAGGTTATATTTATATACCAGAATAGATTTTGTGAGATGGTTTTCTTTAGTTTTATGACTAAGGAAAATTTTTAAACTTATTTTTCTGATTAATCCATCAAAACCATCAACCAAAGCCATCAAAACCAATGTGAAACTAAAGACTGAGATTTATCAACAATTTACAAAAAAGAACATAAATATTTTTCCATGGTATTTGAAATGAAGCCACTGTAAGCTCTCAATATCAGAGCTTGGTAAGAAGACTGGTGGTCTGGGCATGTAAACCAGGGTTAGATGGAAGACAGTGAGTTATTTAATGGCTAAAGATAAAGAGTATTACTCCACTTCTCCATAGAGCAGCCGAGACTAACTCCACCTCTCGGCATCCGTCTGTATGAGAATGTGTGTGTTGGAGGCAATGGCGGTGGAGAAGGTAAGAATATAAAAATGGTCATGTTGATTAAACACTCTGGCATTCTGCTCTGGAAGGAATGTACTTAGTGTCTTACTGTTGCTGCATCAAATCTACCACAAACTTAGTAGCTTGAACAACATAAATGAATTAGCTCCAGTTCCGTAGGTCAAAAATTTGATGCATGTTTCACTGAGCTAAAATTAAGGGTTTGGCAGAGCTGCATTCTTTTTGGAGGCTTTAGGGAAGAAACTGCCTCTTGCCTTTGCAAGCTTCTAAAGGTTGCCCACGTACCTTGCCTCCTAGCCTGTTTCCTCCATCTTCAAAACTGACAACGACAAGTTGAGTCTTTCTCAAATCAGAACACTCTGATCACTTCTTCTGCCCCACTCTTCCACTTTCAAGAACCTTTGTGATTACATTGGGCCCACTTGGATAATTCAGGATAATCTCCATATTTCAAGGTCAACTGATTAGCTACCTTAATTCCTCCATGACATTGTAAGGTAACATTTTAACAGATTCTAGGGATTAGGACACGGCCATGTCTGGGAGGCAACGACTCTGTCTACAACAAGGCCCACTGACTGAGTTTTAAGGATCTGCATCCTTTTCTGTGATATTTCTAGGTAACCATTCTGAGAATGTCTTCTTTTCTGTTTTGAAAGTAAGGTGAATAAGAGCCTTAGAGGGGCACCTGGGCGGCTCAGTCAATTAATGTCTGCCTTTGGCTCAGGTCCTGATCTCAGGGTCCTAGGATGGAACCCTGAGAAGAGCTCCCCACTCAGCAGGGAATCTGCTTCTCCCTCTGCCTTCTGACCCTTCCTCCACCCTGGCCCCATCCCACTTGTACTCTCTCTCTCTTTCTCTCAAATAAATGAATAAAATCTTTTTTCTTTAAGAGCTTTAGGGGGCACCTGTGTGGCTCAGTGGGTTAAAGCCTCTGCCTTCGGCTCAGGTCACGATCTCAGGGTCCTGGGATCGAGCCCCGCGTCGGGCTCTCTGCTTAGCGGGGAGCCTACTTCCCCTTCTCTCTCTGCCTACCTCTCTGCCTAGTTGTGATTTCTCTCTTTCAAATAAATAAAATATTAAAAAAGAAAAGCTTTAGAATTAGGCAGATTTGTATTTAAATGCAAGTTTCACCAGATACTAGTTGTTTAAAAACTTAGGATACTTATTTTTTGAAATCATGTTATATTTGGGAAGTTCTGAAAACCAGTAGATGATAAGCACACATTACTTCTTCCCATCTTCTTCATCCCTATTCTATATGTGAATCTATCTCTACTCCTTCAACCTGGCTTTAGGCCCTATTTGACAGTCTGACTGATTCTCTAATTTTGAAGTTAGAACCACTATAATATTCCAATTTTTATTCATTCATTCACTGAAAATGATTTATTGCATGATCTCCTATGTGCCAGGCACTGTGCTAGATGCTGGGGATCCAAAAGCAGACACAATGAACATGATTCTTGTCCTGAGGAACTTGTGGCCAAACAGTGAAGGTAGATTTTGTAGAAGTTTTTTGTAGAATTGAAAAGGGAAGTCCACGTTCTTCATGAGCCAAATATAGGAAACTAAACCAGTATGGAGGGTCAGGATGGATTTCCTTTGCAAGTGAAATTTAATAAGAGATCTTTGAGCTTTACTTAATAGCATCCCTATTAGGATTTTGAGTAGGATATTCCTTCCTGACAAAGGAATTTCCCAAGCTCTGGAGGGCATTTATCATGCCTGGACCATGCGGTCCACAGAGTACAGAAACACCCTCAGGCACTGCAATAACCAGAAACATCCCCACACATCTCTAAAAGTATCACAGGGACCAAGAGCAGCCCTGACTGAGAGAGGAGAAAGGAGTGATTCCCTCGAGAAGAGAGAACAAAATGAGCAAAGGCAGATAGACAGTAAAAGCATTTCTTTGGGGCAACCTTGAGCCTGATTGGGAGGGGGCCACAGAGGAAGAGGCATGACAGAAGGCTCCAAATGTCGAGCAGGTACAAGGACACCATGTGAAGGATGTGGAACTTTGAAGAGAGGGTTCTAGAAGGCAGGACAGTAAAGGAATCAGATTTCCTCTTCTACAATGCTGCTTCACCCGAAGCATGATTCCATTTGGGGAATATGGTGCTAATAGTTCCTGTCATTTTACCTTATTTTGCCAATTTTTTTATTTCTAAAACTGGAAAAAAAAAAGCCCTGCATAATGAAAACACATACAACTTTTCCTCATGGGAATGAATAAACTTAACAATCTTTGCAAAGATTAGAGTTAGAAAAATTTCCTTAGTATGTAGGAAGTAGTAAAGGTCCCAGAGTCACAGAAAACTTCTGAACCAGAAATTTCAGTAGGTGTTGAAATGGCAGAAGAAATAGGAAGTATTTTCTTGTCCTAAACAGTTGATCATTTATGGAAAAGTATGTGATTCTTTTTAAATGTTGTTTGGGAAGGGTATGATGCCATAGTCATTTGTAACAATTCTGTCATAATGGTGAGTCATGGTGTAAAATCTAAATTATCATGTTGAGAGACAAATTAGTGGTAGAATATGGATTCAAGAAAGCTAAAGAAAAAAGTCATAATTGTAAAATAAAATTAATAGAATCAAGCATACAAGTATACATCAGGAATCAGAAGAAGAAAGTGTTTCACCCTTGTTTCCACAAAGGAATAATAGATTTCATGGCATATCACTGAATATGGTATCTCAATTAAATATTACATGAAGAAGATTTAAAAGAAACTCAATGAAAAAAATCAATAAAATGGTAAAGAATAACTGATATTTTAATTTAGTTTATTGATGTTTTCACATTTGTTACAAAATTTAAAAACTATTTCTATGGACTCAAAAAACTGATTTAAGATGTTATGTTATATGAGATTCCTTATATTTTCTGTAAATAAGTAGCTCATGTTTCCATATTTAAAGTATAGTTGAATAAGCTTTATTTTAACCTTTGTCTTTATTTTTATTTAACCCCAAAAATGTATGTATTACAAACCTACTTAAAAACAGAATGTCCTGTTGAGACAAATCAATGTATTTGTGAAGTTAGATATGGTTAAGAGTGAAAAAAATTACTTTCCAAATATATAAAGGTCTTCATTGGGTTTTCTTTAATAAACCAAGAATATTATTGCAAAACTGATAGCTTTCATGAGTAGCATAATTTTAATTGCCAACACTTAAAAAGTAAAATTCTAGGAGCAGAGATTTTGATAAGCTAAAAACTCTGTTTGAGTCAATATTACATTTTAAATAGGCAAGACAATTCCAGCAATGGTATAAGGAGACCCTCATATCACTGCTGTGAATGCAGACTACACAAAAGACCATAATTAAAGATTTAGCTGTCATTAGTCATGCAGGTTTTAGATTTAGAGCTTCTTGTTTTGACGGTTCTAAACCTAGAATACTGGAAATGTCTTAAGTCAAAGTACAAGTTAAACCCATAGTACCAAAATGCAAATTCCTTCTTTCTATGATACAGAGGCAATCAGTCATTTCAATCAAGTTCAGTAATAATGATTATTTTTTTAAAAACTAGTTTCAGTAATTTTTTTCCCCAAGTGGTCATTCAGTGTCTTTATGTGGATACACACCAAATTTCCTTAGTACGTACATGTATATTTTATCCTACATCAACATTGACTATCAAGTGTCGAAGGTCTACTGTTGAATGGCTGTCACTCTCTACTGAAACAAAATGAGATTGATCTTTGAGATCATTTGATAAAGTGAAAGTCAGATAATTTTGCTCTAAAATGTTAAGTAAACACAAAGTCACTTTTCAAATTTCTTAAAGACATATGCACAAATTCACTATCATACATACATACATTTAAGTAACTACATATATTTGTACATTTAAGTAACTATAGAAAAATGAAACAAATACAAACAAAACAGACAAGCAAAAAAATCCTGTCCTGATAAAGGGAAGAAAATCTAAAATGGGTTATAATATGATCTATAATTTTTCCGGTACAGATGTTCATCTACAAATTAGGTTAGGACACAAATCATCTGATGACTGCCAATGTTTAATTTTCATCTATGCTAATTAACTTTGTAAGTTTTTACTTGCTCTTACAGGATTATTTGTTTCCCTAGAGAACAAACTCACCAAAAAAACTGTAATTTTAAATCTGCAATGGTTCTTAATTCTCTAATTTCTCTAATTCATTCAAATGATGTAAGATGGCTTCCCTTTTTAAGTTATTCTCTGTTAAATGTTGTTTGCATTATTAGTGTGCTCTTATATCAGTGTAGTGTAATGCCATGTATTACTTTAAGTGAAAGAAAACATGCAGAGAATGCTCTTTAAATAGCTAAACATCACTAAATGCATTCAAATGGAAGGAAGTAGGAGTTTTTCCTCTAAGCAAAGTTTGACATAATTTTTCTTTTAAAAAATCTTATATCAAAACAGCAACATTGAATTTACTCAGATGTTGCACTATATATAATAGTATGTAAACAAAGCATAGAACTATGAATCCTAGAAAACCTACATTTTGCATATTAAAAGATTCCTTCAGCTATTATTACAGAACAGCAAATATATTTTCATTTGAGATCTGCAAATACGTTAAGCAATTGCAATGGCCTGTAAATATTCATTTTGCATATTTTTATTGAAATGTTAAAGTGGATTTTTCTTTTTTAAAAAGATTTTATTTATTTATTTGACAGAGACACAGTGAGAGAGGGAACACAAGCAGAGGGACTGGGAGAGGGAGAAGCAGGCTTCCCGCCGAGCAGGGAGCCCCATGTGGGGCTCCATCCCAGGATCCTGTGATCATGACCTGAGCCTAAGGCAGATGCTTAATGACTGAGCCACCCAGGCACCCCAAAATTGATTTTTAAATTATGGCATAACTAAAATAAAGCACGTAAACATAGGGTTCTGGAGAACTAAACAGAACTTAGTAACATACACAACAAAAAACTTAAATGTTGTTTAAATAGCAAGGTGAATAGCAATGCAATTAAAGTTTGACTCAGGTACTTACATTTCATGTTTGACATAAGCACATCTCTTGACCCATCTCAGTTTTATACCATGAGCTATTCTGTATTCTCAGAAGAAGTGAATTGGTTAATTTAAAGCTAAAACTCTCTAGTAAGTTTGGAATGCTACTAGTGTTTTTTCCACGTTTTTTCTTAAAGAAATATCAAGACAAAGAATAAGCACAATGCAGTATAAATATTTAGTATCTCATTAATCCTTCTCTTGCTTTTTCAAAACATAATCAGAGAAAATAACTACCAGTGGTAATATTTCTATTTTTCCGAAGGAAATTTTTTTTTTTCTGCAGGTAACCTGGCAAGTAGCTTTCCTAGTTACGTTTCTGCATATCTAAATCACATATCTAAAGAATACAAACAGAATGTATAAAAGAAGCCATGTGTTATAACAGTGAAATGAATTTTCAGGGAGTTACCTTAATTTATATTAAACATACAGGTGCAAGAAAGATTATCAGTCATCCTTCAAGCAAGTTATTAGCTGAGACGAACACATTTTATTTTCTAAGAGAAAATCTTTCTAAAGGAAACACCAGTCCACAAATTCAGATAGTAAGAACAATTAGTCATGTTAATAGTCAAATTCTGGGTGGGGTGTGGGGAATAAAAACACAGAACCAAGCAAAGAGCTTACTCACATTCCTTTCAGGCGTTGCCACATTTTTTCAGTGTGTTCTCCTATGAGATACTTAAAAGTGGTGTTTTCCAATTCTTCAATTTCTGTAGCAGTTGACCCCATGATGATACTCCTAGGGCAGTATAGTTACAGTCAGTTTCAGCAGCTAGAACAAGCATTCCTCAGCCCACTACAGATCTCAAACAGTTATATAGTAGCATCTTTCGTGTATCAAAATGTTACAGATTTACAAAGCTGAGGGCAGCTTCTGCCAGAATTGCTATTGACTTTGACAGGCATATCCACTGCTCTCATCACCCGCCCTCCCCCCACCCCCCAAGCAGACAGCAGTATAAACAGATCCTCTGACCTCACAGGAACAATCCGCACATGTGAGCCTGCTACTGTACTACTGACCGACTGAGCGCTCCAGCTCTCCCCAAAAGCAGCTCATCTGTTACCGTTCGGTGCACTGAAGCACATCAGAATTCCTACAGTTTACAAGATCTATTATGCACAAGAGAAACGTGAATGACTTTAGCGCACCAGAAGAAGCTGAATTCGTCTCTACCAATGGAAGGAGGGCAGGATGTAATAAGAAAGCAGATGGTAGGAACCAGTGTCAGCAGCACCACCCTGAGAAAAAAGTGCCTGTTTTAAATGCCAAGGTTTTTGTCTCTTAATTGATCTGGAACCAACAGTTAAAGATATTATCATGTTCTAACAATAAAGGCAACAAATATTAATGACAACAACGAGGAAATGACACATAGAGCCATACAGAAGACAGACCACAGAGCTCCACAGGTTGTTACTGAAAGACTATGTACATCAATGATGCTGTAATCATGCTTATTCACCTTCTCCTAGCAACTCCACACAGTAGGTAACCGCCAATTTAACCAGAAGAAAACACAGCAGCTGCACACAGCCTGCTCCGTGAATCCTTTGGGGATTAAAAGATAAATAAAATGAAACTAATGTGGATGCTTGTGTGCGTGTGTGTGTGTGTGTGTGTGTGTGTGTTGAAGGAAAGGGAGTGTGTGAAGGTGGGGGGAAGAAAAAGGGAGAGAGAGAGAGAAATTGATGCTGTGCTGCTTGTGCATTTTAGAAGAAAAATGAGAGAAAGTGAACATAAAAGGAATCAGAACTGAGTCATCTGCCAAGCTCCCAACACATGGTGAGCTTTCTTTGAAACAAGCACAGACCTTGAGTATGAGATCCATAACAGCTATTGCTATCTGCAAGCTGCTAAGAAAAATACACTTAAAAGCAATATCTCTTCTTGCTTGTTTGGAAACCCACATGTACTTTTGTTCCTCCCTGCAAGAAACCTTGCCTGTTACCTTGAAGTTTGAAGTAGAGATATTCATAGGTAGTAGAGAAATGATAATATCTTGTATTTATTGAGTACTTACCATGTGTTAGACACTGTTACCAGTACCTAGAGTTTATACAGTTTACCTTTTAAAAATTCTTACAAAGAGCCCATGCAGTAGGTAATATTCCCATTTGACAGTTGAAGAAACTGAGAAACAGATATTTCCCAGATTTAATGCCAGTCCTTCATTTTTGTTTGTTTATTTGTTTTAAAGTTTTATTAGAGAGAGAGAGAATGTGTGGGGCAGAGGGAGAGGAAGAGAGAGAATCTCAAGCAGACTCCTCACTGAGGGGGGAGCCTGATGCAGGGCTTGATTCTAAGACTATCAGATTAGCACCTGAGCACAATCCAAGATTCAGAGGCTCAACCAACTGACCCACACAAGCACCCCTAAAGCCAGTCTTTAAAAATGGGCACTACGATTTTACAGTCTTCCAATATAAAGTTACTATGTGTGTCTAAACACAGAATGCATCAGCAGTCAAAATGATTTTACATATATATACATACAAATGTATATATATGTAAAAAGCATCTTTGCAAAATTTTGTAGAAAGTGCCTTCTGATTTACAAATTAGAAGAGGCAAGCTTTTCTACACTATTGGGGCACAGTCCACACAGGTGTTTTTCTGGGTTCCCATAATAACAGGAAATTTTCACAGTGTCAGAGCCCTTGATGTCCTGCAAAGAAAGAAGCAGGATGCCCTCAAATTCTTTGTAGCAGGAACTCACTTGGTTGGCTCCAACATGGACTTCCAACTGAAACTATCACCTAGAAAAGGAAAAGTGATGTCATTACCTCGTATACCTCACGAGGACCTGGGAGAGGCTTCTGCTGGCAGCTCTTGCCATTATTGCCACTGAAAAGCCAGCTGCACTCAGTATCATGCCCTCCGGGAACGGTGTCCAGCGAGCAGTGCTCAAGTTTGCTGCTGCCACCGGAACCACTCCTATTGCTGGCCGCTTGGTCCCGGAACCTTCTCTAGGCAGACGGAGGCAGCCTTCTGGGAGCCCAGCTTCCCCGGTTCCTGATCCTGGGGCGACCACCAGCCTCTCACAGAGGCGTCTTACTTTAACCGGACCCTGGGTCTACTCCACGTGGCCACTGCCACCTCCAGCAACAAGGGAGCTCAGTGGGTCCACCGCGGGGGAGGGGCGCCAGTTGGCGGCACCATCTCCCTCTGCTGCCACAGAACGTCAGCCCTGGGCTCTACTTCGCAGAGGTCCTGAAGAGACTGAAAAGGAAGAGCTGGCCGCTGCTGAAGAGGCTGTGAGCAAGGAGGAACTTTGGGTGAACCGACTGCTCCATCTCAGACTTGCCGCTCCTCAGCAGGAGCGGGCAGCCCGCCGCAGCCAGGCGGAATTTACAGGTGCCCCCTGCGCTTGCTCAGAGGTCCCCGCCTGGAGCCCGAGCGCGAGGACCCCCACCCAGGTCTGCAGCCCCCACTGCTGCGGCCACCCAGTGGGCAGGAACCCCCATCAAGAGGCTGCAGGCGCTCCTGCACACTCAAGAACAGAACATGGAAATAACGCCAATAAGGTTGGCAGAAAATAAGGTTTCTAAAAAGAAGAGGTTAAATCAACTGAAGCTTCAGTTTCCTTTCTTTGACAAGTTATTTTCCTGAACTCCAACCGAATGTAATGTCTTTAGCTAGCGGACAGATTTAGGTAATCACAACCTCACCCCTATGAGCATTTACCAGAATTGTCAGAGATAAGGTAGTCATTGCTCTGAAAGCACTGATTTTACCTTCCCTGAGCCTTCATTTACAATTCTAGATAATAGACTTAATAAACATCTGATTTTTCTTTAATGAGATAGTCGACATCTGAATTCTGCTCTCAAAGACGAAGCATAGTGAAAGATCTCTATAAAATGTAAGCACTCCACCATTACTACTTTATGCACCAAACACCATAGTCCTTGAGGTTATATTCTCAGGTTTCAAGTCACAGATGATTTCCTAGTTATGCCAAGATATTTCAAGCCCTCACGCATAGGCTAGCTTACCAATAATATTGCAATGTAAAAAATGAGGACTATTCTTCTTAAGTGTGGGTGAATTTTGTCATGAAAACTTATTTGCCCTTTTTCTCACTATCTCACTTCTGTCATGTATTGATATTTAAGAACTCATAGTATACTGATTACACACTTAATACCCAAAAATACTTAATTACTGCGTTAAATGTTTCATAAAATTAAATTGAACAATAAGCTATGCAGAACAGCTAGTTATTTAAATCCTTGACCAATATAATATTTAGCCTCAGGCAGCATCAAAGTTATTTCTGTTAAAGTAGAGAATTCAAAGCAGTTTTTTTTCTAGTTTATAACTAACATCTACAAGTTGTATTAATAGAACTAAAATAAAACAAATCACATTGGATAGAAAAGAATAGAATTCAAGGAATAACACTCAACTTTTTTTCCTAATTAATCTGTTGAGATGTTGCATTCACAAAATTAAACTAAACTAAAAAAATTCTGACATGAGACAGAGAAATTAGATAACAAGAAAATATTCTAAGAAATTAAAATATTTTTATTTTAATAAAATAAAATGTTTTGCCGAAACAAAACATTCTATATGAGCTCTGGGGAGAAGTTGAGAAAATAATCCTAAATATAGCATAAAAATTTATCTAATTTATCTCTTATTTCTCATATGTTCTTTTTTGTTTTAATTCTTTGTTTAGAAAATTATCTTTATTATAATAAGTAGTTCCTTCATTCTTATTACCTCATATATTTTACTGGCATGTTGACAAAAATTTATAGAATGATTTTTCAGTATCTGTTGATGCCAAGATAATGTACAACATAGACTGGATCCAGACTACTTTAGTTTGAATCCCTGTTCTTTCATTTAAGGAATTATATGATCTTTTGCAAGTTACTATTATGTATCTGTTTCCTCGTGTATAAAGGAATATAATAATATCATCTTTCTCACACAGTTGATGTACGCTTTAAATGAGCTAATATACATAAAGACTTAAAACAGTATCAGGCACATAGTAACTGCTCTATTAAATTGTTAACATTTATCATTATTGATGCTATGGCATGACTTTTCTCCTTTAGATTGCACCATAATCATTTATTTCAGTAGGTTTACTGATCATGAACTGTTTTCCAAATAATTTGTTATAGAACATTATTGTTTTACGCATTGCTAGTGTTCATTTTTTTAAAAAGATTTTTATTTATTTATTTGACAGAGAGATCACAAGTAGGCAGAGAGGCAGGCAGAGAGAGAGGGGAGGAAGCAGACTCCCTGCTGAGCAGAGAGCCCGATGTGGGGGCTTGATCCCAGGACCCTGGGACCGTGACCTGAGCCAAAAGCAGAGGCTTTTAACCCACTGAGCCCGCTAGTGTTCATTTTTTTTTTTTTTTAGAAACTTTCATCCTTATTCATGACTGTAATGTTTGAAATATTTGTGGCACTAACTTTATTGTTTTTCATATTAAGGTTATACTAGCACCATGTAATTGACAGGCAAATAGTTTTAAACTTAGGAGTCCACACCCAGCAAATGGCAAAGATAAATGAAAACATATTCAGAGGCACCAAATTCAGAAAGCATACCACTCAAATACTCTTCTAAAATAATTACATGAAAAATAAATAATTAAAAATAATAATTCATGAGTTAGTATACCTGAAAAACAAAAAAGTAGTTAATGACCAAAATCAGAGACATGTACCTAACTAGCCATGGAGATTAAAAACAAAATCCCTGACTTACTTCTGCGAAGAAGGGTTAGGAAGAAATAAGTTCAAATTAGAACAAGAAACCAAGGGGATTCCAACAATGTGGCTTCAAGAAAAAAAATGGATTAAATTTTAAAAGAATCTCAACAAACTGAAAGATTATTTTATGGGTTGAATGAGAGCACAGTATTTCTTAACTGATAATAAAAAGAAACAGAAAATACGCGAAGTTTTAACAGTATAGCAGACTAGCTATTCTTAAAATTTCTAGGCCAAAAAGCATTTCAAATATTAGATAAATTATATTAAATACCATTTTGAATGCACAGATGGGCTTCTAAAAAGTGAAGGTGTCAAAATAAAGATGCATGCAATAACAGAGATTCAAAATACATGAAAACAAAAATAATACAACTCTAAGGAGAAGTAGACACACTCATAATTATAGTAATATAGTCAGATATTTTATACTCCTCACTTTAAAAACTGGTAAAATAAGTAGAGAGAACCCCAGTAAGTATATAAGGGATCTGGACAACACTATCAGTAGATTGAACTAATGGACATTTATAGTACACTCCACTCAACAACAGCAAAATATACATTACTTTAAAGTGCACACCTTGAATATTTACCACAAGAAATCACATCATAGGTGAAAAAAATGAGTCTTAATAAATTTAAAGGAGTCAAATAATACAAAATATATTCTCTGACCCTAGTGGAATTAAATTAGAAATCAGTAACAGAAATATCTCTGGAAAATTCCCAATACCTGAAAACTAAATAATACACTTTTAAGTAATTCATGAGCCAAACAAGAAATTAAAAAAGAAATTAGAAACTATTCTGAACTGAAAAAAGGATGAAATACATATCAAAATCATATCAAAATCCATGAGATATAGCTTTAGCAGTAACTAGGGAGAAATTTATAGCATTATATAGCTATATTAGAAATGAAAGAAGATCTCATATCAATGACCTTAGGATATACTCTAAGAATCTTTTTTTAAAAGATTTTATTTATTTATTTATTTATTTAAGAATGAGAGAGAGATAGAGAGAATGGGGGAAGGAGCAGAGGGAGAAGGACAAGCAGACTCAATCCCATGACCCTGAGATCATGACTTGAGCCATCATCAAGAGTGAGATGCTTAACCAGCTGAGCCACCCAGTGGCCCTACACTAAAAATCTTAACAGACTAGGCAAAATAGGTAAAAATAAATAAATAGCAGAGCAGAAATCAATGAAATAAAACTCAGAAAAACAATAACCAGTAAAATAAAAAATTAGCTCTTTGAAAAGATCAGTAAAATTGATATGCCTTATTTTATTAATAGAAAAAGATGTCAAGAACTGTGAAGTTTCTGAGATTTTACCATTCATACAAGCTATCAGATCAGCCTACCAGCCTAACCTTGGGTCAGGAACAACAACAACAAAAAATTGTATTTACTCCTCATACCAAAAGCAGTAGCCACAGTATTGGCATTTTGGTACAGGTTCTCTGATCTCTGATTCCCACAAGGTGACATGAAGACAACCAGATGATACATGCACACACAGTGTCTTGCATTGTCAGAGAAGAACTTTGAACTTAGAGAGTTTGGATCTTTTACAATGGGCCGTAAGCCTGTCATACCCTTTCTCTGGAAGGAAACATTATTATATTTTTTAAACTGGACAGTAAACTTACCTGTCATTTACTCCAGAGAGAGTACTAAAATTTCCAAAAGAAGATTTAGAAATTATTTGTGATGCATATAACACAACCAACAAAAGTTTCATACTGAAAATACATAATTTCTGAAAATCCATAAGATAAACACAAACAAATTAGTACAAAAATATATAAAAATAGCAGCAAGAAAGTCACTGAAGCAGAAACATAAATGGACAGAAAGTATAATAAAAAATGTTAGAAATGACCATATTCACTGAAATAGAGGTGGCTGCTTAGATATAACTTTGCACACTCAGTAATTGGGGGGAGTGGGGAATATTTGGCAATACCAGACAATGGACAGGATGTGGAGCAGTAGGAACTTCATTTTCTGTTGGCATTAAGTATTGGCAAAATCATTTTGAAAAGCAATTTGCTAATATCTAGAAAAGATGAAGATGCATGTACTCTAAAATACTTTCCTACCTGTATAAAGGAGACATTTTAGCCCATTCAGGGTACAAGAACAAAATAGCAGAGATTGGGTAGCTTATAGACAACAGAAATTAATTTCACTATTCTGGAAGCTGGGAAGCCCAAGATCAAGGTGCTTGAACATTCGGTGTCTGCTGAGAACAGATTCCCGGTTTGTTGACAACCATCTACTTAGCTGTGTCCTCCATGGCAGAAAGGGCATGGGAACTCTCTGGAGCCTCTTTTATAAAAGCACTAATCCCATTCAGGAGGGCTCAACCATCATGACCTAAATACACTCTTAAATCTCCACTTCCTAATACCATTACATAGGGGATTAGGTTTCAACAAACGAAGTTTTGGGGACTCAAACATGAATCCATTGCAGGAGATATACACAAGAATGTTTATAGTACCAGAAAAAATATTTTTTTAACCAGTTAAGTTCCCATTAACTGAAAAAAATGTATAAATGTTGGCATAGTCACAAAATGGAATATAATATGGTTGTGAAAATGTAATCTTGGAGTAAAAAACTATATATACAGGGATAAATCTCATGAAAATAATGTTGAGAACAAAAACCAAATCCAGTAAGAATTTAGACAGTATATATATATATTTTGTTAATTAGGAAAAACCATATATACTTAGTAAATGTTTAAAGAAATGCATAGGAATAATAAACACTAAACTCTAGATAATGGTAATCTCTATAAAGAGAGAGGAGGATGACTTGAAGTGAAATCCATAAGCTTCTTCAGCTGTTTTGTTTCTTTTCTTTTTTTTTAAAGATTTTTTGTTTATTTATTTGAGACAGAGAGCTCAAGTGGGGGCAGGGAGGGGCAGAGGAAGAGGGAAAAGCAGACTCTCCACTGAGCAGGGAGCCCGATTTGGAGGCCCGATCCCAAAACCCTGAGATCATGACCTGAGCTGAAGGCAGATGCTTAACTGACCTGACCTGAGCTGAGGGCAGATGCTTAACTGACTGAGCCACCCAGGGACCTCTAAAAGTGTTTTATTTCTTTAAAATGGTGTAAATAAAATGGTAATACCTTTATACCTTTTAATATTTATGAAACATTTAAAAATTGTTTTAAATCTCTAGAGGGAAAAACATGAACATAAAAGCCATGGTTAGATTGTAAACCAAACTAAAATATGGAATAGTTTAAAGTAATGGATGACATGTAAGAAAAATAAACTCCAGATGTTCCTGATAACTGGAACATTTTTCTTTGAGTAGACTGGTTAGGAAAATATAGAATTAAATTACCTAGGTATCTACCCAAGAGAAATAAAAAACACAAGTCCACACAAATGTCCATAGCAGATGTATAATAGCCAAGAAGTAGAAACAATTCAAATGTCTATAAACCAATGAATGACTAACAAGATGTAAATCAAAACAATGGAACCCTGTTGAGAAATGAAATACTGACACATGCTACAACATATATGAATCTTAAAACTGTTTTTCTAAGTGGAAGAAACCAGAAGAGGCAAATTTATAGAGTCAGAAAGTAGATTAGTGGCTACTTGGGGCTGGGGGATGGGGTAGGAAAGGGAATTAACTGTAAATGGACATGAGGTATTTTATTGGAGTGATGAAATGTTCTACAGCTGGATTATGGTGAAGATTGTACCACTTGTTAAATTTGCTAAAAATCTTGAAATTGTATACTTAAAAGGGATAAATTTAATGGTGTATAAATTATACCTCAATAAAGGTGTTTAAAAAGCAAAGAAAAAAATAATTGGATTTCTTTCTCAAGCAGGTCCCCAAATACGCACTATGTTCTGTGTCAATAGTATTTACATAATTATATTATCAAGTGCTGTGTATCAGTTTTCAGTTTTTAGAATTCAACTACTAGACAAAATATTAGTTATTTTATTATAGTTACAGAAAAAAATACAAACGTTCTGAACTTTAATAAAAGTGATTGTATAGCTGCCACTTATTGGGTGAAAAACAGGAGGATGAGAGGTAGAAAGAAGTTTATAATCACTGATACTCTCCATTTATATTGTGGGTAATTCAGTGATACTGTTTGAAGCTGATCAATCAAGATATAAAAGTTTAAGTATAAATTTCTTATGAGAGTGTAATTTGTTACAATTGTTACCAAAAGAATCCTAAAATAATAATTTAACTTAAAAAAATTAGGAACAGGGAAAAATTTCCTCATCTTTCAGAGTGTGGAGACATTGATCAAATAATGTTTGATGTGGATAAATTAAGATATCGAGGTTTGAGCAGATATGGAATTGATCACCAGAGGAAATAAAAATGAAAATAATTGTAAATGGTTACTAGTAAAGAGTAGGACTTCCAGTAGTTGTAGGAAATTCAGCAGGAAATTTGATATTAATGTGTACCTTTCTCTCCTGTTTGAATTTTTTTTTTACTGTTTATATATTACATAATAAAAATTAAGGGAGATATTTAAATATATCTTTAATATCTTCTTACTAGCCACAAACTCCACACAGGCTTAAAAATTAACTTAACTCTTTCAAACCGGCTTTTCCTCCAAATTTCCATGTTTCTGTAAACTGGCACTTTTATTTTTATTTTGCTTTGTGTATTTTCCTTTATTATTTTCAATTTTTTTACGATAATTGTATTTTTTAAATTCAAGATATTTTTAAAGTTCTTGGCTCCTACTTGTCCTTCATGTTCCACTCTTAGTCTCCAAGTACTTTCAGTTCTGCTCCTAATAATAACTCAGGATCAACCCCTTCTTGTCATTATATCTACCACAGCCTAATCTGAGTTACGTTTCCCCACTAGCTGTTAGCACCCTCCTAGGGGATTCATCTTAACTACTGCTGTGATCACACAGTGCCCTGCCCATGAACTTTCTCAGGTTGTCCACTGCTTGCCAAGTAGACATAAAACTCCTTCTTTTCAGGCTTTTTTAAAAAAAAATTTTAAATGGGGTGCCTGGGTGGCTCAGTTGTAAGCGTCTGCCTTAGGCTCAGGTCATGATCCCAGGGTCCTGGGATGGAGCCCCACATTAGGCTCTCTGCTCAGTGGGGAGCCTGCTTCTCCCTCTCCCATTCACCCTGCTTGTGTTCCCTCTCCATCTCTCTCTGTCAAATAAATAAAATCTTGAAAAAATTTAAGAAAAATTTTAAATGATTTAAAAATAAATACTTTTATTTATATAGTTGAGACAATCTGCATATGCATTTTATAGTTTTGGTTCCTTAATATAATCTGAGGAGCAGCATTTGGCACATTTCCTGAATATTAAAATCATATAATTATCATAAAGAATTTGAAATAATACTGAAAAATGCACAGTAAATAGTGGAAGTTACCCATGACCCCTGAGAGAAAACAACCACTAAAAATTAGATTATCACATAGAGGTTTACAAACTTACATACTCCTTTATCCTTTTAAAATTTTACTATGAACATTTTCCCATTCCCTTAACTTTTTTTCAAAATTGTTCATCGAACTACTCGTAGTATACTATCATTTGATTTTACCATCATTTATCCATCTGTAATTTTTTCCGATTTTCCTTTATGATGAATAATCCTCTAATAAATATATTTTTGCACAGTAGTGATTGTCTGCATCTCTAGTTCTTATGAATAAATTTGTTTAGGAGAACTATTGTGTCAAGGATTATAAATCTAGTATAATTTCCTTAACATTTACTCCAATTTATGCCCTTTCTGCAATACATAAATGTTCCAGTCTCAGGGGACACTAATAATGTATATTATATGTTTCTCTTTAAAATTATTTACCAAAATGATAAGGAAAAAAGTGAATTTAAGTTTGTTGTTGATATTTCTTGTATTAATTTTTGGGGGGTCTTTGTAACACTTAATAAATAACTTGCTCCACCTTTTGTTCATTTTTCTCTAATAGGGTGTACAGTTTTTATTATTGATTTGTAAATGTTTTTTAGATATTTATACTAATCTTTATACTGTATACTCATAAATGATACAAATGTTTAATTACCATTTTTGGTGTCATTTAGACCTAACTATTTTTTTAAGATTAAAAAAAATTTTTTTTAAAGTACTCCTTACACCCATCATGGGACTCAAACTCACAGCCCCAAGATCAAGAGTTGGATGCTCCACCAACTGAGCCACCCAGGCAGCCCCAGACCTAATTTTCCATGTAGTTAGATCTGTCCATCTCTTCATGGTTCTGCTATTGCTCTTTTGCCTTTGAAGTTTTTTCCCTATGTCAAGACATATCCAATACTTACTGACTTTGATTTTATTCTAACTGATACAGTTTCATTTTGTTTATTTAGTGCTCTAACTTCTATGGAATTTATTTATTTATGTGAAAAGTACACATTCAGCTATTCTTTCCAAAGATTTCACCCACAACTTAGAACCATTTATTGAAATTTTCTTCTGCCCTCATTGATTTGTATTGTGGCTTTTATCAAACAGTATATTTTTATATATACTAGTATTTGTCCCTGAACCATCTGTGCCATCTTATTGCTCCATCTGTCTATTATGTAAGTCCCACTGTTTTACAAACAATATTTTGATGCATTTTAAATTACATTTAATAGATATTACTTTCAAGTGCTTTTTTCAGGCATCTGTTGTCTGTCAATCTCACATCAATATTTCAATCATTGCAACCATCTTATAGATAAGGAAATTGAACTCAAAGAGTTTAAGCCTACCAGCTAGTACATGACAGCATCAGGATTTAAACCTCGATTTGTCTAATTCCAAAGCCTCTACTCTTAAACAATCATTCTCCCCCTCTCCCTTCTCCTCCCCTCTTCCTCCTTATTGACTAAAGGAAAACTAGTCTTCTTTTTAAAAGCAATCCAGTTTAAAAACAAGTTGAAGAGTCAAGAAAGCACATGCGATCTTTTGATAGACAAGGTAGACAGACATTGGTCAGAATTTCCATGTCAGATATTTTCCATCTGGGAAATAAGATCACAGATTCTGATGAGCTCATCATTTACTTCAGTCTTTTGCTCAGCGGTCTTCTCCAGCAACTGGAGGTACATCTGCTCCTTCCTCAAGCTCGTGTGGATGGCCATAGCCTCCAGCTGGGCCTTGCTCCTGACCTCGGTGATCTCCTCATTTGGCACCTTGAGTTTCTCTTCTGCATGGGCCTTCAGCGCTTGGTATCTCTGACCTTGCTTTTCTATTCTTACTTGTGTTATCCTCAACATACTTCAGCTGTTCTTCATTCATGTAGTAGCCTTCAATGATTTTCTGTTTCTCAAACCACTTGAAGAGGTCAGAGAAATATTTTTCCATGTAGTTAAGGTCTGCAACAAGTTGGCCTTTTTCTTTCAGAAGCTTCTGGATTTGGGCTTCGGCAAGTTCTGTTTCTGAGCCTCCACCATGCCCCGATACACCATCCCCTCGAGCCCATCCATGAGCTTCCCCATCTCCAGGTGCATTGCATAGAGCTCCTCACCGCTGTCCTTCACCAACAACGTCTCCTTTTATATCCTTCCGCTGCCATGTCCAGGTCCTTCTGGTTGCACTGCAGCACGTCATGATGGGCACCACGGGCACCACAGACCTCCTGGCTTGAGGACGCAGGGACTGACCTGGCACTGGAACACCCGGAGCTCCAAAGGAATCCAATTTTTGGCCACGGGTGGGCTCCCTAAGGAAGTGGTGTCTGCGTTGTGTGCTCTGCTGGTGTCAGCCTCCAGGGGTACTGGTCTCTGAGGCCTGTTTCTTAGCAGCAGGTAGAACTTAAGGTGTAAGGACAAATTCCCCAAGGCCGTCTCCGTAAATGAGGACGTTCCAAACTGCTTCAGATAATCAACCTCTGCTCTGGTGCTTAAGCAGTAGCAGGGTCTGTGCTCTTCACTGGGGTCCACGGTCGGCTCTGGTCCCCGCCGCGGAGCCGAAGGCACTGGGTCAGCAAGCGAGGCCATGGACTCTGGGTTGGACTGCTGGTGGGAACCCATGCGGCAGAAGAGATCGCGGTGCCCTCCCCGGCCGGCGCCAGCACCACAGTCTGCACCACAGATGTGTCAGTCAGAGTCTGAAAGCAGGCGCGGCCTCTGCCGCAGCGGGCCTGCAGTTCCAGGGGCATTCTGGGGGCCGACGCTCTCCACCACCCACAAATGGGTGAAACTTTGGGTCTCCCAGGTTGTAAGACCTCCGGGGAGAGGAGAAACAGGGACCCTCGTGCACCTCCTAGAGGGCTGTTCCTGCGTCACCTCTGGTCTCTGCAAGGAAGGTTGGAGGCCAGGTCTCTCTCCCAGCTTCCTTTAGTAGGGGTAGCCTTTTGCTGTTGGCATTATCAGAGAAATTAAATTCTACCCCTATTTGGCCATTGGCCTCAACTTCTGAGGACTTGGGTACGTGGCCCTTGCAGCCTTCAAGGGCTGGCTGTCCCAGGCAGTGTTCCCAGAACCATAAAAGGGCGACTGGGGAAGGGAGCAGGTGATGCCCAGGTGCACAGGGCAGGCCAAGGCCAGCCAAAAGTGTGGGAGGGGCCCTTTCCTAAATGTGGCCTCTGAGGCTCCTCCCTGTCTTGGGACACCGTCCCTCAAGTGTCTTCTAGGATTTCAGAGGTGAATGTAACATCTTTATTTTTTTTTCCCATTTTATTTATTTTTTCAGCGTAACAGTATTCATTCTTTTTGCACAACACCCAGTGCTCCATGCAAAACGTGCCCTCCCTATTACCCACCACCTGTTCCCCCAACCTCCCACCCCTGACCCTTCAAGACCCTCAGGTTGCCCCAACCTCCCACCCCTGACCCTTCAGAACCATAAGAGACTATGGACTCTGTAACATCTTTATTTAAAGAGTATCTAAGGAATACCAACCAGACACTCGTCCTGGAGATGCCCTTTGGTTATCAAGACTTCCCAGGGTCTGGAGAGAGCTTGAGGAATCCAGGCCAACCAAGGAAGCCAAGCCAGTCTCACTGGAACACCTCTCTTCAAAGGCTGATTTCAGATCCCCTGGAAAGGGATTGGTATCAGTCACTGCTTGTTTCTGGAGAATTCCATGGGTCATTTGGTGTCCAGTACCTTGGTGAACTGTTGATTGTCTTCCTGGATCCAGATCTGGGGAAAGTTTTCTAAGCCAAGGGTGTTACCCAGAGCAAAACAGCCTCAAGTTTGCTGTTCTTGCTAGGACTTAAAATCCTGTCCTTCCACAGATTCCCACAGAAGTGATGGAAACTCTGCCTTCACAACTTTGGTTCTGTCCTTGGGTGACACACTTTTCTTTCTGTGACAGACGAAGAACAGATGATCCTCTGGTGAGGTCTAGTGGTGAAAACCGAAGTCATGGTTTTCTGTACTTTTGTCACCAGTGACAACTTTGTTACTTAAAATTTGCAGACCCATTCTGTGGGCCTGCCTAGATGTTGCAGCAGCTGGTTTGGGCCATGCTCCTTAAATTCTTTACTGCATTGTTGTTCAATTTAGTCCTTCCTTCATATCTTGTCACCAGTCCTATGTATTTTGTATTTTTTGGTATTATGCTTCCATATTTTACCATCAGGTCTTCTAATCATAGCTGTTTATAGGAAAACTATTGGTATTTTTATATGTTTTATCTAGATGACTTGTTAAATTTTATATTCTACTTTTTTAGTTAGTTGTCTTGGAGTTGTAGTTAGGTATTCCTGTTAGCTATAAAAAATTGTTTTTTGCCTTCTCTTTTGCAGCATCTTTTTAAAGGCTTGTATATCAGCTGGTGATATATAATTAATTTCTCAACAGTTCTTTGTGAGCATTTAGGTTGTTTTCGATTCACATGAAAAATCACCCATTTTGTCTGTTGGTGCAATGATCCCTCCTTGAGGCCTATTATTAAGAGGACAACTTTAAGGCTCATTCCCATGTTTGTGTCACAAACCATGACACTTAGTGTTATGAAGAATGAATTTCAAATGAATATTTCTTGGCTTCAGTAAATATCCAAGCAATAGTTCCCTTCTGTATGTCCAAAATCCCCCTTTAAAAAAGCAGAAATTTGGGCCTATTGAAAATGGTGAAGTAAGCTGTCAAAAACAGGCAGTGATGTTCCCTGTACCATATAGCTCATTTTCATTAATATTTTTAAGAGCTAAACGACTGCATTTGTGTAGCTGTGACTAGAAGATTGATATGTTATCTGCAAAGTCATAATCTGTATATGAGAACAGATTACAACCTAAACTTGCTGCTACTCATCAGGTACAATTTGTACCACTGAGAACTTAGCAAATATAATATCATAAAAAGAGTCATAGTTTACCCAAAATATTATAACAGAAGCATTTTTTTTCTTTTTCTATTTAGACACACATTGTGAAAACTAACTCACTTATAAGATAATTTTAGTCTGTTCTATTACCCTATTACATTTCTGGGACCATTTATAGAATATTATAAAATTTTCTTCGATCTCTAAAATGCTGGCTTTCATTATACTTTATATATCATTGATTCAGGAAATGTTTATTCATTTAAGAACAGAAAATGTTGAGTGCTTACTCTGTGCTGATCTTTGATTTGGATAGTATAGAAGACTGACCAGCAGCAAAGAAGACAAACAAGCATCCTACCTTTATAGGGCTTATATTCTAGTGAGGGAGATAGTCAATAATCAGGGTAGAAACTGCTCTGGAGAAAGAATCAAGCAATGTGAAAAATTATTTTTTTTCCTAACATTGGAGAATATTTATATTATTTTCCTAACATTGGAGAATATATATATTATTGATATATGTACCATCCTACATGTTTTTATAATGTTATATCAGCATTTCTCCTTCAAGAGACAATGCCTACATCTCCCCTTCTCCCTTGAACCTGGGTAAACTTTTGCAACTGCCTCAACCCCAGCAGAATGAAGCAGAAGTAACATTACGTGACTTTCCAAGGCTAGATCATAAATGGTGAGATGGTTTCTGCCTGACTCTATCTCTCTTAAGCCATTTGCCTTTGGATCCTTTAGCCACATGTAAGAATTCTTACTACCAGGAAGAGGTCATGCTGGAGAGACCCTATAGAAAAAGAAAAAGGTGATTGAGGATCCTAGCTTTTCTTGTCCCCAGCTGTTTGAGTCTTTGCAGACCAGGTGCCAGATATGTGAATGAAGGCTGAGAGATGACCCCTGTCACAACCCACTGTCTGACTGCAACTTCATAAAAGACCCCAAGCCAGAAATTCCCAGCTGAACCACTCTCAAATTCCTGACCCACAGAAATGATGAGAGATAATAAATGTCTTTTGTTTTAGGAAATATGTTTTGATATAATTTTAATGCAGCCATAGCAACTAGAAGAACACAGGTTAAAGGAAAAGAAAAGGATAGGAGGAGATCAGATGTAACATTGATATTCCAAGAAGGCTTCTCTAAAATTGTAACATTTGCACAGAGAATGAAAATAAAATGAATTTTAAAAAATGGAGAAGCGATGCACATATCTATAGAAAGAGAACTCCAAGCACTGGAAACGGCAAATAAAAGCATCTGGAGGTTGGAGATGCTTAGCATACTGGCCAATGACCAAGGAGGTGTGTTACTGGTGGGAAGTAAACCAGAGGATTACTATAGATTATTATAGATGGCAGGAGTCATATCTGTGTAGATACTTGGATACCCCTGACAAGCTTGGGGATTTTATTCTGTGTGTAACGAGAAGTTCTTGGAGGATTTTGAACAAGAATAATGGGCTCTGGTTTATATATTAAAAGTGCCCTCTGGAATACTTTTCCCCTGACGTTCTCTCTCACTGATTTTGCTCCAGCCACAGTGCTTTTATCTATTCCTTAAACATACAAAGTTCTTTCCTGACTTAGGACCTTTGAGATTCCTATTCCCTCCTCCAGCACCTTCTCTTCATATCTTCAATGTGTGCTGCTGCCAGGATCCTTGGTCTGTCCATCCAACCCAAAATACTAGTCTAATTAAAGCGACACTTCTAATCATATCACCCCGTACTTATCTGTATATGGTATGTTGCTCTTTCTCAAATGTAAACCCCATGAAAACAGGGACCGTGTCTCTCCTGCTTACTGATATGTCCACAGCACCTAGAATAGTGCTTGGAATAAAATAAGTGGTCCATCAATATTTGTTAAATAAATGTGTGAATAACCACATTGTGAAGAATAAGAGTTACAATGTGTGAAGATACTGGCATTCAGTTTGTTTTCATGAGTCGTTAATTTGGAAAATTTTAGATTTTTTTCCTTTCCCAGCATTTTTCACCTCTTTTTAACTAAACTCCATCACTATTCTCACTTGCTTCATGCAATATAATGAAAATATCTTCAGATATTTTGCTCCTTTGAGGCGTTTTGCTTTTATTTTTTAGCTTTTTATAAAGATTTGCTTATTTATTTTTGAGAGAGAACACATGAGCCATTGTGGGGGAAGGAGAGGGAGAGAGAATCTCAAGCAGACTCCCCACTGAGCACAGAGCCTGACCCATGCCAGATCACATATCCTTGAGATCATGATATGAGCTGAAATCAAGTCGGACATTCAATGACACCCCAAAGTGTTTTGCTTTTAATTCAAAATTACTCTAATAATGATCCAAATAAGAGATAAATTTCAAAAAGTGTGAATAGAAATTTTATAATCTAAATTTCCTCCAAGACTATTTTGGGTCTAATACTCCTCTGCTCTGCTCTACAAAGTTTGTTAAAGCCGAATGAATCAAGTTTATTTGGGATTGAATTTTATAAAACTACTTTTAACTGGTAAAAAGTAATTCAGTAAAATCAAACATCAACATTATATAAGCTAAGATTTAAGCCTACTATAGTAGTGAGTCATGGCTAGACCCAACATTCATATCTCCAGTCATCTCTACTCTAATCCTATACTTAAGGTAATGTTGAAATCAGTCTGCAGTATTAGAAATGGCCAGAGTATCCACACCCTTTTTATAAGATCTCATTAGCAAGATCACCGAACAGAGGTAGGTCCCACAAAAGCCAACTATTTTACTCATGGTGAACTACTGAGTTATCTGGATCAAATTTAAAATGTATAAAATACATCCCATAACAGAACACAAGCAGAAGAAGCTCCAGAACCATCACAGTTATTTGGGAGCTTTCAAGATTTTTCTGTCTCCTCCTGCAAACTGTTAGGCTAAATAGTAGTCTTGCATTAGTTTTATTTTGAGTCCCCAAAGCAGTGAGTTTAGGGGTGCACTCCAAGAGTTTCATAACAAAGTTCTGGGAGGTTCTACCCCAAAAGAAACATTTTTAGCATAATTCTGCTAGCTTTCAAAGCAATAAAATAAAAACAAATTTTCCACTTAACATAAGACTATATGAGAATATTTAATTCATTATTTGTTAGCTAGGAAAAATAAAAACATTGTGTTACTCCATTATTGAACACATTATAGACACATTATTGAATACACTGACCTAAAGTGCCAAGTTTATCATAGTGTAACATCAATAGCCTAACTATAGTTTCAATACAATGGACATTTAGTGACTATAAGATGCATTTTAAATAAACACATGTGAAAACATCTGTCAAATGATCTCTTGGTTTCATCATCAGTTTTATGTAGATGTGGAGTAGAAGGTCCCTTGACTGTGTTCAGTAAGTCATGTCCTTTCCTCCAAATATGTCACCCCACATTCTAGATGATCCTTAAAATTATGTTGAGAAGAAAGCTTTTACTGTGGCATCACTTTAGAATATTAACATGCAAATAACTCTTGGAGAAGTAAGACCTTGACCTAAAGTTCCACAAAGACATAAATCACTGACATCAAATCATTTCTTAAAAAGCCAAAGAGAAGAGAGAATGAGGGCTTTGGTACATGAAGAAGGAGATGAAGGATTCAGAAAAGGAAGTTTATTTTACGAAGGACTAATTTCTCTTACTTCAAACCTTGCCAAATTATCAAATTGGCCACACTAATGTATAATAACTTTTTTTAAAAAGAGTCTTTGGCCATAAGTGACTCTCAATCTCACAAAACGAACTGGGGGTTGCTGGGGGGAGGTGAGGTTGGGAGAGGGGGAGGGGGGTTATGGACATTGGGGAGGGTATGTGCTATGGTGAGTGCTGTGAAGTGTGTAAACCTGGCGATTCACAGACCTGTAACCCTGGGGATAAAAATACATTATATGTTTATTAAAAAAAAGAAATAAATAAAAAATTGTAAAAAAAGAGTCTTTGGGTTAATGACATTCTCTATATTTTTAAAATTTAATAAGTATATTTTTAAAATTAAAAAGATCATATTCATATT
Organism: Meles meles; assembly: GCF_922984935.1. Lineage (NCBI taxonomy): Eukaryota > Metazoa > Chordata > Mammalia > Carnivora > Mustelidae > Meles > Meles meles. The sequence goes on from NC_060074.1 coordinate 78,400,892, forward strand.
CAAAAATAATGGAATGTCATTTTGCAGTTTTACATTTTTTTTACATGTGCACAGATTTTGTCGAAGTATAGGATTCTTTACCACTTAATAATTTCAATACATACAATGAGTGTGCATATATATCTTAATTCACATCAACAAAAAATACAAGACTACATACTTGCAATACTATATTAGTATACATGCATAGGACCTCTTTCCTCCCATAAGCTTTATAAAATACTGAATATTCTTTTTTTTTTTTTTAATTTTTTTTTTTAATTTTTTTTATTTTTTATTTATTTGTCAGAGAGAAGGAGAGAGAGAGAGAGCACACAGGCAGGCAGAGGTGGAGAGAGAAGCAGGCTCCCTGCCGAGCAAGGAGACCATGCGGGACTCGATCCCAGGACTCTGGGACCATGACCCGAGCCGAAGGCAGCGGCTTAACCCACTGAGCCACCCAGGCGTCCCAATACTGAATATTCTTTATCTAATTATATATTTATGCTTAGTCCATGCAAGAAAATTCAGTTGTTTTCCTTGTTACCATTACCCAAAACCCCTGATAAAATTATATCAATCATCTAATTGATAAAAAGAAAAAGGAAGGAGAACAGAAAGAAGGCCGATTGACTATGATGGTAGAAATCACAGAAATAAGATATATTTATATCTAAGAGGATAAATACAGTTTAAAATATATATAACAGCCTCTAATCTAGACCTCCTGAAATCATTGCTACCCTCCCATTGATTTCAATGGACAAATTGGTTTTATAAAGATGACACGAAATTGGCAGAGCATGGTGGTACAGTAGAAGGAGTGCTAGGTTTGTATTCACAGTAACTGGTTCAGCTTCTGGCTCTACTCCTTGCTAGTGATTTAAACATGAGCTTTCTCTATTTCAGTGTCTTCATCTGAACATAAGAAGACAAAAGAGGTAAAGATAAGCCTGGATCTATGCCCAGCCTCACCACTTACCAACTCAGTCACCTTGGGGAAGCTACTTAATATTTCTAGATTCCTCAGCCATAAAGTATCACTAATCATAGAACTTACTTCACTGGGTTGTCATGAAGTTTCAGAGAGATAATGCATGTAACTTAGTCACCAGGGACCTTGGTTAAAAGACACATTTGATAAATGGGGGTGATCGTTACACTGTTGGAAAAGTGTAAGAAAAGCGGCCCTTTCAACCTACACTGTTCCTGTGAATGTTTATGAAAAACTATTACACATATAAATTATTTTTAAAACTGTTCCAGGCTCACCGTTAGATCTACATTTGTACCTATTTAATTAATTTAACTGATAATGGAGTATTAATGCAATGAACACAGAAGAAAATTGCAGTGTTTTTTTTTTTTACTTCATCATGAATATTGATAGGCAAATCTGCTTCTGATTTAATTATCTTCATATGTTAGAAAAGGAAGTATTAATTGAGTTTTAGAATCCCACATTGCAATTGGAAATGAATCTTTATGTGACTAAAGCAGGAAATGACTGGCTTAAGGCTATGCCTAGATATTAAAATTCCTTTTCCAACTAATAAATCTATCAATTATAAGATCAAACACCAAAAAAATTAAAATCAATTTGAGAGTTTTATGTTAGGAATTTAGAAGCATTTGCTAAAAATAACTTAGTTTAATTTTATGTAATAATAAAATATATTGCTTTTAGTCAATTATTTTTAAATTGAGCATGCCTTTTTAAATTAGTTTATCATTCTCTCTGATATGAGGAAGTGGAGATGCAACGTGGGGGTTTGGGGCGTAGGAAAAGAATAAATGAAACAAGATGGGATCGGGAGGGAGACAAACCATAAGAGACTCTTACTGTCACAAAACAAACTGTGGGTGATGCGGGGCGGGGGAGAGGGTGGTGGGGTTATGGACACTGGGAAGGGTATGTGGTATGGTGAGTGCTGTGAAGTGTGTAAACCTGGTGATTCACAGACCTCTACCCCTGGGGCTAATAATACATTATATGTTTATAAAAAAGAAAAAATATTGGTTTATCATTTTATAACATCTAAACCACTGTAATTTCAGGAAAAATATGTAGTTTAAGTAAAAACCCAACCTTAAATATTTCAAAATATGTTAACATCTATTCTGTGGTTTTTAAAAAAAAAAACTATGCTCTATTTAACAAAAAAATAGATACCTTTTGGTCTTTTGACAGATGTATCTATGCATGTAACACTAAAGAAAATGCCAAACTTTCTGAACCAAGTAAATTTGGGGTTAAGAAAAAAAAAAGCGGGCGCCTGGGTGGCTCAGTGGGTTAAGCCGCTGCCTTCGGCTCAGGTCATGATCTCGGGGTCCTGGGATCGAGTGCCGCATCAGGCTCTCTGCTCAGTGGGGAGCCTGCTTCCCTCTCTCACTCTCTCTGCCTGCCTCTCTATCTACTTGTGATCTCTCTCTGTCAAATAAAGAAATAAAATCTTTAAAAAAAAAAAGAAAAAAAAAGCATTGGAAATGTATGAAAATATCCAACATTCTGTATGAATTAAAATTTTTTGTAAGGTCAATGTAAATGTCACATGTATTATGTAATGTTAGCCTATTACTTTGTCAGCCACAATCATATTAGCATGTGTTTCCACATATTTGTTCTTTAATACATGTTTACTGAGTTGCCATGCTAGTTAGTTGCTGGATGAAACTAATTTATGTTCCAAATAATAACATTGACATAACCCTGGAGTTATAAAAGAAAAACTAAATGTAGTTTATTTATTGTATTCCAGTTTTTTCAAATTTTGTAACTTGTTTGCTCATGATGATGACATCATCAAAAGACTGCTAAGGTAATGTGTACATTGTTACTATCTATTAACTAGAATATTTGATTTGTCAGAGTTTTATTCTGTCATTTTGCTCAAACAGAATGAACTAAATTACATATAAATTCTAAATGTCTTGATTAACTATTTTGTTATTTGAATTTTTATTATTTAAAGTTTTTATGAATCTTATTTTTATTCTATATAGCGTGTTACATCATTCTACTAGGCGATAAAATACTAATACCTATTTTGGGAATAGAAACCTCTTGGTTTCATGGCATTATCTTTAGACTTTCCACACCATGGATTTACGTCAATGGATGATAAGTCTTTGGTTCTTGAGGATGTCTAACTAATGTATAAAAGCCAATTGTCAAGATAATAACTTGGATGTTTCTCAATTTTCACATTTGTTTTGAATTCTCTGCCAAAGTCATGTATTTATCTTTTAGGAGAAATCATGTTAATGAAAATAAGCATGTGTCTCCAGATCCAGAAGCCAGAACTTACATTGATAAAAGAAATCAGAGGGTGAGTACATTTGTGAGAATTATCACTGATATGCATTGCTTCCATATCTCTTTTTCCCTTTGCCCTTTGTAGGAGTCTGTTTTTGTGAGTGTGCTCTGAGTGAGTCTGTTCAAGGCAGCCACTCTTTTTCTCTGAAGTTAAAGATGCAAAAAGCAATGGGTATTAGGGAGGATAGCCATCAGGAGACAGGGTGGCCCCCTTACACTGACAGTGTAAATATTGCAGACCATTTCAATCATGCTTTGTAGCAAAACTATATATAAAATGTTGAGAGTGTACATAGCTCAGGTATTAATATATTGATGAGATTATAGGAAATGAAGTCTAGATCCCTTTAATTTGTTTACATTTTCTAAAAATCATCCTGAAAACTAAATAGAATTTTTGTGATTAATTCCCAATGTCACACTAACTGTAAGATTAGTCCCTAATGTATCACTAAACATTGTAGTGAATCACTCTAACTTGCTCTTGTAGATAAATCTCGCCATAGAAGTCAGATTACAAGATTCTGAAGGTCAGGGCCTGTGATTTCTCCTCAGGATTTAGAATTAGAACTTACACTTTATTCATCAAGCTGCAAGAGGAAGAGGGCATGACCACATTACAGATGATACCTGGCTTTAGGAGGGTTGGACCAGAGTGGGGGATATTTGTTATATTTTGTTTTGCTTTCTATTGTTCCCAATATTAAAAAAAATTTACTTCAATCAAACACGTGTAATTTATAACTTTTCATTAGTAAGTTTTAAAGAGGGGAGACACCTTCTGGAAGTAAGTTTATTTTTTCATTAAAAAAAGTAGATGTCTCAATTTATCTTTCAGGGTCAGTCTATATTAAACTCAAAGCTCTCCTGAAAAATTCTGTGAATCATAATACGAGATTCATGACTTTTCCAAAACGCTCTTCTTAATAGAGTTTATTTTTAATAGGATACAGACTAAAACTATATAGCAATTGAGCAGAGCATTATGAAGCACCATATGTGCTTCTAAACTGAGAAGATGATACAAATGGGTCCTGCCAACTCTTCCTCTCTGTCTTTCCTTCCCAACCTGCCAGTCTCCCAGCACATCCTGGATTCTGTCATGACATTGGGTGCCTTTGATATAAATTACTTCCATGGTAGTTTCTGTGATTCTCAATGAATGTCTTTTAATCATGAAAAGCAGAAAATAAAAAGAACCCTAACTTTATTAAAAATCAGTCACCGCTTTCAATGTATAAACTTTTCCAAGTGGGGTAAAAGGTGCCAAACAATTATCTGACCACAATTAGAGACCGGGGCTAGGGAATGAACAGACATTGACAAAATTAAATCACAGTAAATTACTCAGAGAGGAGTTAGGCTAGCCCTGACAGGTACTGGTGAAAAAGAAAGGGAAAAAAAAAAAGGTGTGAGAGAAAGAAAGAGAATTGAAGCAAAACATAGTTGTCTGGTTTCTCTCCCCTGTTTAGGGGCAAGTTTTAGGTATATTCTTTTCTATAAGAAGACAGATGATTCTTTTTTCTGTTTATGCTTCCTTCTGCTGTCTACATTTAAACCCTTGTGTCTAGATCCACTTAAGTCATAAGGAGAAAGTTAATAATAATAATAAAAACATGAGATTGGGGACATACAGCCAACTCAGTGGATTAAACATCTGTGGTACTTGTTCTGGTGGCAAGAAATCAAAATCAGCCTAAGGGAAAATAATGCAGTAGGAAGAGAATTTGATATAATCTTTCCTATTTACCTTCCTAATCCCTCCTCCTTCCCTTTACTTAAATGGGGAGAATGTCCAGTAAAATTCTGAATACATAGTAATTGTCTCAACATTTTAATTTATAATTGCCATTATTGATTCTTTTGATTCTTTCCACATTTTGTATCTCTGATGATCCCCACCCCCTCTTCTCTTTATGGTTCTTCTTTGTCTCTCTTCTTTTACTGTGATGGGAAAAGACAAAGAGGTGTAACTACAGTGAAAGGTATGATGAAGATAGGAATAAGTATACAGTGGCTGTGTTTAATTTTATCATTTGCTATTTGTATAATATTGTTTTTTCCACCAGAACTCATATATATTTTACAGCTGGAAGTTCATATCCTTCAGCAAACATCTCATTATTTCCCTCACTCCTCAACCCCTGTCAACCACTGCTCTAGTCTCCTTTTTAGGAATGCGGCTCTTTTAGATTCCACATATAAGTGATGCCATACCATATTTGTCTTTCTCTGTCTGACTTACTTCACTTAGTATAATAACCTCAGGGTCCATCCATGTTGTCACAAATGGAGGGATTTTCTTCCTTTTACAGTTGAGTAACATTCCATTGTATGTGTGTGTGTATAAATACATGTGTATTTGTATATACGTATATACACATGTATGTATGTGCTTGTATGTATATATGTAGGCTTATATACCACATTATCCATTCATACATGCACATTATGAATATATATTTATACACACACACACACACCACATTATCCATTCATCCATTGAGAATTAAGTTGTTTCCATGTCTTGGCTCTTGTGGATAATGTAATGTTTATTATTTTTATAATAATTAAGTATCCATCTTACTGGGGGATTGCTTCTTTTTACTCTTCAAATATGCTCCTTTTGAGCTAAGTTATTAGTCATGCCATGTTTTTTCCTAGTCCATAGCTACATATTTCCTTAAATAGTACTATTAGAATTACTACATATCTATTCCTCAAAAGCAAGAATTAGAAAGAGAGGAAAGGCATGGGTAGAAGAATGTACCAAAGGGTACAAACTTCGAATTGTAAGATATATATAAGTTCTAGGGGAAAAACAAAGGCACAGATTGAAGTGAGAGGACAGATATTTCTTTCCGTTACCAGAAAACCCCACCCTCTGCAGTCACAATGTCTGCCGAGCAGTCTCTGCTCTGGGGTCAGCCCTTACCTCATGGGCTCCAGTAACACACTGAGCCCCAGGAGTGGCAGCAGCTTCCTGCAGCTGGTGTCTTCTGAGTGGTTTCACTCTTTCCTGTATGCTGTCAGGACTCGTCCATGACTAATGTAACCAGTTCTCTCTAATATATCCATTCTCCTTGAAATATGTAGTATAGTTTCTATTTTCATGACTGCCCCCCCCCATGGATACAAATAGTATAGTCAGAAGATCCCTAGAAATGAAATCAGACCTGATTGCATGTACTAAGTATGACTAATTAACTGGGAAGTTTGGGTCAGGTCTTTCAACCTTAGGTTCATAAAATTGCTTTATGGCTCAAATATCATAGTTTACCATGAAAACTCTCTAACTCACCTCCACTAATAGACTTGTCAGATTCATAAGAACTCTCTATTCCTTCGTAAAACATACTAACGTCCATGTCACAGTGAAAGCTCACAGCTGGCAGTCCTCCTTCCAGGAGTCTCTACTCTCCCTACACTCTGGTATATGTTCTTACCAGGAGTTGATTCTCTTTTTGTTCCAAGACCTGTTTATGACAGTTGTTTGTGTCGTTACATAAAGTAATTAGTGAGTACCAGAGGTTAAATTGGTTTGGTGACTTTAACTATAGAGAAATAGAAGAACTGGAAGCAAATAAGGAGCGATATTCTGGAGCACTACCCAGTTGGTAGAAAACAGCCATTCCTCCCTTGTCCTTCCTGTGGCTGAGGAAAAGCATTTGAACTGGTCTTTTGGCTCCATCCTTCCAACAAGAAAGGAGTGTCCAAACTGCCACCCCTTGCTACTAAAACAAGAACTAATAGTCCTCTCTTATCTGAAAGTGTTGAGCACCTGGTAAGCAAAACCCCTGATACAGCTAGAGTACAGAGGAGCAGGAAAAATCTTTTTCCTTTCCCTCCTTGCCAAACCAATACCACAGGAACAAGTGTGGAGAAGAAAGGAGTGTCAATGACCAAAATGAAAAGGTTTCTTAACTATAAATGATGGAATACTATGTAATTTAATTGACAATGTTATTAAGGAAGCCCACTACTGAGCAGGAAAGATGGGTAACTTCAAAGAACTGCTACTGAAGGAGTAGTAGAAGTATTGACTATTGTATCCATTTCATGTTTTTACCCCCAAGATGAAATTTCACCATTACCGTTACTTTCAAATGATCTTTATGATTCTATCCTTACCAGATAACTGACTTCAATTAACAGTATCTGGGGCTTCTTCTGTAGATGAACTCACATGTAATAAGAGTTGAATTTGGAATATAGGCTTCTTCAGCTCTGGTCTTGACCTCTGTCCACTACTCCTCTCCTGGTGTTCGAGCAGATATACATCAACTGACTTAAAATGAGAATAAAAGCAAATTCTCTTTCCAAATTTCAGGGAAGTTCTTTGGGAAAAACACGAAGGAAGGAAAGATGTTTATTGTTGGTTCTCTATTTATTTTGTTGTTGTGACAACAACAACAAAAGCAAATTAGTCTCTCCTCTAAAAAAAGAGGAGAAAAGTAAAGCCACAGGAAACTGACTGAAGTTGATATGATTTAACCCTAGATCTTATGCCTTCCTGCCTTTAATGATAAGCATAGGACATCTGCTTACTGAAAGGACTCCAGACAAGAACTAATTAAGAACATCAGAATTTTTTCACGTAAACTGTTTTTTATCCATCAGGCCTACTTAAGCAACAGTACCCAGTAAATGCTAATTAAAATGCATAATCCAACCATACTGACATTTGACATCCTCTTCAGATTACATGGGAAATTACATAGAGAAATTACATTGGGGCGGGGGGGGGGGTGGGGGGAAGGAGAGGGGGATGAAAGCCTACATTGATTTGCATGTAAATAGATTAAGCTCTTGCCTATGTAATGTGCTTTGACAGCTACCCCAAGGCCCAGTCGGACCCAAAAATCCTTCAGAAATGTCCTGTCACAAAACCAGAAATTTCTGTAACTGGGATAAAGGCATTTAAATGACAATTAAGTTTAAAAACTAATACACTCGTTAGTTCTTCAGCACCTTCACATGACTAGTTCTAGTTCTCTGAGAGGTTAGTACATAGGACAAGTAAGTTTTGAAGAAGAGGGATCTTCAAGAAGTTAAATGTCAGTGTTTATTACAGCACTATCTGAGAGTGAGGGAAATAGGAACTAGGAGAGGAATGTAGAAATGGGAATGGCATGCCTTAAAACAATTGCCAGGGTTTCTCTGAGGACCAGGCTGCTGTACCATTTTGTTACTATCACAAGTTGAAGTAAAATAAACATCTTTCCTTCCTTTGTGTTTTTCCCAAAGAACTTCCCTGAAATTTGGAAAGAGAATTTGCTTTTATTCTCATTTTAAGTCAGTTGATGTATATTTGCTCGAACACCAGGAGAGGAGTAGTGGACAGAGGTCAAGACCAGAGCTGAAGAAGCCTATATTCCAAATTCAACTCTTCTTAACAGGAAACAGCTGGTATTGCCTTCTTTCCCAAGACCTCCTGAATAGTTCTTTGCTTTTTAACTTTTGTTTTTAAACTACCTGAGCCAAAACAACGGCAAGCTTGATTTTTAAAATAGGATCAGTGACAAATGCTGAAATGCCAAGTGGAAACACAGGATACAACTAAGCAAAATGTAAAGGAAATTTGGAAGGTAGATTAGGGGAATGTGGGCCCAAATCTGTGCCTGCCAACTGCTCTCAATAAACTGCTGAGGTCAAAGATACACTTGGAAGTTTATTCAAACACACATACAGACCAAGGAGACAGATGCTGCTGCTTCTTGAACTTTTAGGGAATATTTTTTAATAAGGGTGCTAGAATATTTCCCTGAAATTAAGAATTTCCATCTTTTATGTGGATGATGTTCTTTCTCCCAGTGACTAAATATCCATCTGGGGTAGGTTAGACCTTTTCGGCATTTCCCTTGATCATGCAACACTAATATATTTTTCCCACTTGGGACCAGATTTTATTTGTGGTTCTGGGTTCCGTCAGGTCACACTAAGGTCAAACAGCAACTCTATGATGGAAAAACTGACCAGTACACATTCTCTAAGTGTTTGCAGACCACTCCTGGAAGAATGTTCCATGTGGATATCCAACTAAACATATCCTAAAATCACAATTTACAGGGCTAACAGGAAGTAGAGATGTGTTTAAAATTTTAAGCTCAATTTTACAGCTTATAACATAGAGGAAGATACCTGTATTCTAGAATACATTACAAAAGAAATTAATATTTATAAACTACTTTGAAGTTCTCAAATATAGTACACTTTGGATTATAGAAGCATTGAATCTTTAAATCATCAAGGTTTCAGAATACTTTGAAAAAGCTATTCTTATGGGAAAAGTATTTCAAAAAGTGTTAGAAGTATATTTGAATAGACTTTTCAAGAAAAGTCTTTAAAAAAATGTAACAAACACCAGACACGATCAATTCTTATTGAAGCTTTTCAGAGGATAATCTTGTACTTTAATTTGTAAGCCAGAACTATGCCTCTGTTAGTTCAGTTTTTGCCTCTTCAGAATTACAAATATTACTAAAAATCCGAAAAGACACAAAGCTAACTTTGAAACATGAAAAGGATGTTGAAAAGTCATGGGTTACAGATAAATTAGGAATTAATAGTAATATAATTACAATACCATGTTATAATGGTAATATAATCACAGCATGTAAAATGTATAGTATGTGGCAGAAGAAAAGAGTGAATTAGGAAATCAAAATATGATTTGTAGATCTCTGGTAAATGTCTCTAAATGTGATGGAATTGTCTACTTAAATAAAAAAGCAAATACCTTTTTTAGTCTAGATTATATTAGTGCAGCAAATCACTCAGGGCAAAACTGAAGAACTCTGTTTCAATTTAAATAGACATACAATACAGAAGAGAGAAGAAACAATAGTATTCCTAGCACATAGTATTTCCCTTCCTTCACCAAGTTATTAGGGTTCTTTCAGTGAAATAGTGGGTGTTTCTTGTCATATTTGTATGTGTGTTCATTCTACTTATATACAGAATCATTAAGTAGTTTGTGCTGCCTGTGTTACATAATTTCATTTGTGCAAATAGTAACATTTGGTTAAGGAAAATTGATATACACATGAAATCAAGCAGAAAGCCTGATTATTCTGAATTTAGGTATTATCTTTATACCTTACTTAGCTTTTCCAGGGAAATTTTTTATTTGTACATTCATAGTCATTCAAAGTCATCAGACTTTCTTAATCCATCTATGAAAAAAAATAAACATTTTTAAAAGATTTTGTTTATTTATTTGATAGAGAGCCAGAAAGCTCAAGTGGGGGGAATGTCAAAGGGAGAGGAAGCAGACTCTGCTTTGATGGGGGGGCTCGATCCCAGGCCCCTATAGGCATGACCTGAACTGAAGACAGATGGTTACCCCTCTGAGCCACTCAGCTGCCCCTAAATATAAACTTTTTGATAAATGTTTGGTAAATGTTGGAAGATTTCAAGAAAAAAGTATATTTGTGACCTCAAATATCCAAAATAATCATGTGTTAAAATATTAAAAATGTTAAAATATTAAAAATATTAAAATAAGAACTTCAACTCTGTCCAGCCTACTATAGAACTCTTTCTATAAATAAAGAAATGTGAGAATGATAAATATCCAGTTCAGTTTGTCCCACATCTCCTGAGTTGTAAACAAAGGTTTTAAACATCAGGAAATAAATAACAAACTGATTTGCAATTTTAAATCTGGAATAGATCAATTCACAGAGTATTTCATTAGCCTTTCTATTCTGTTGTTATAGCTACAGTAGGACCCTGTTTTCCAGAGAAAACATGCTCTCAGCAACTACTTTTTTTGGCATAGATCATAAGAATTCACGGAAATTCAATCCAGGACATATTTTCTGTTAGCCTTAATCTATTACTAGTCTGAAATACTGGTTAAGCAGGTACTAGTGATTTTGAAGTCTTTAGTTATATCATATTGAAGAAAAAAGGAAAAATAAATCTGTTAATGAGCAGGTCTCATGTTCCAGCCACAATTCAAGAGCTTAAGATACATCTTTATATGATTTAAGATAATTGCTAAGCAATTTTAAAGGCATAACACAACAGAATTCTACTTCTGTGTCAGGTAAGGGATTAAGGAGTATGTTTGGTAAGCAGCTCTCAGGAGGTGATTCAGGAACCCAGGTTGTTTCTATCTTGTGGCTCCATTATCCTATAAAGAGCATCAGCCAATTGTATCCTCGGTGTCCATACAGCAGAAGGGGGAAGAGAAAGGTCATGGAGGCCAGGCCTCAAAATGGTGCACATCACTTCATGCACATTCCACTGGCCAGAGAGAAGTCACAAGGATACACCAAACAGCAAGGGTAGCTGGGAAAATAGGACATCTCTGTGCCAGCAGAAGAATGAAACAGTTTTGAAAAGTAACTAAATGATACCTTCTATAACCAGTAAACAAATAGGAAAAAAGATCTCTGACTTTGAGGAACGTATATTCTATCTGGGGGAAACAAACAATTTAAAACAACATAAGGGGCACCTGGGTGGCTCAGTGGGTTAAGGCCTCTGCCTTCAGCTCAGGTCATGATCCCAGGGTCCTGGGATCAAGCCCCACATCGGGCTCTTCACTGGGCAGGGAACCTGCTACCCCCTCTCTCTGTCTGCCTCTCTGCCTACTTATGATCTCTGTATGTCAAATAAATAAATAAAATCTTTAAAAATATATAATATTATAAATTATACAGTCTATTGTAATTGATAAGTAACAGTTGTAGCTGGAGATGGTGGGGAAAGGGAAAGAAATTGCAGAGCAAAGTAAGAGGAAGAAGGGTCTTTGCCAACGGCTGTGGGTGACTGAGGGAGAGTGGAAGATACATCATTGTAGAAGAGAATAATTGGAGGCCAATTATTGAAAGGCTTCATCTTTACAAATACTAGCACAATGTTAGAGAGAGTGATGGTGAGCCAGGAACTACAATCATAGAGAAAAGGGGGTTGAGGATGTCCCTGAGTTAGTTGATAATAGCAATAATGAGAAGCAGTGGGAAATTTGGCAAGGAATTCAGGGTTGTAGAGAGAATAGAAAATGAATTATCCAAAAGCAGCAGTGAGGGACAAGAGAATGTCTGCCTGCATCTTTATGTCTAGCTGTAAAAAAGCTATGGAAGAAAAAGCAGCCACCACCTGAGAAGGCTGCCGGGAAGGAAAACCTCATGGGCGAGGCCAGTTTCCATAAGAGCAGGAAAGTAAAGGGACCATTCCAGGGGTCAAGGATATTGGGATTTCATTGAAGATGCAGTTGCCAGGAAACCTGGGGCTTTGTGTGATGACTGGCAAGAACAGGGATAGACGGCAGATTGAAACAAGTCTCAGGCAGGCTGATCAGTGGAGGAGGGATTTCGATATTTAGATAAGATACAAGGGCCTGAAGCAAGGCATCTCTCAAAGAAGCTGCACCATTTTCTTTGACTAAATTTAACCCACAATATGAAGAGAACATTTGTTTTGGAACCAAATTTTCTAAACTATTTCATATTCCTTTTTAGTGTTTTAAATTAAAACTGATTTTAAATCCATCTTTGATGAAACTCTAGTCACGATTCTCCTTCTGAAGTCTAAAGGTGCATAAAAATACATCTCTTACTGATATAAACATAGAATCACAGATCTCAGGGTTTGAAAGTTTTAATTCATTTGGTTCAACCATCCAGCTGATTTTGGAAGCCTTTCTTGCATATTCTTGCCAAATCATCTTCTGAACTAGGTTTGAACATCTCCATGGATCATGTATCTAGTAAGGTGGTTAAAAGCGTGGGCTTTAGAATTCAATGGACCTAGATTTGAATTCCTATTCCATCACTTCCACTCATGTGAACTGTGGCAAGTTAACTTTCCTCAGAGTTTCAGAATCTTCCTTGGTACGATAGGGGTAATATTACTACCTAACTCAGAGGTATACCAATGGAACAATACATGGGCTTCACTCAGGACAATACCCAACAGATAATAAGCTCTCAAACATTTTTGATACTATAATTATTTTTATTAGGCCATTATTATTATTACTTTCCAAGGCATCGTCTTTTAATGTGGGAGAGCTGCATTAGAATTTTCTTCTTTGTGCCACTTTGAGGTCCATGAAAAGTCTGGTTTCAGAATATAATTTGGTGAGATAAAGTCAGTATTCCATTAGCCATAATTCATCACAAAGTTTGAAAGACACTCCTTGTAAAATATATGCATAATCTCATAGATACCCCGTTAAGATTTCAAGATATCTTTTCAACAGTATAAAAAGAGAAACACTTGAGGTATTAAATCTTTAAAGCCTTGTCAATGCTATCTGGTTCATAACACTCATGTAAAGTGAAGAGGTATGGACAAGAATAATCTGTTACCTGACATCACAACTGGGCAGTGACTCATATGGCAAATTTAATTTCAGTAGCACTCACAGTAATCATTTCCCTGACTTCAGAGCTTTCAGTTGACGTAAGGTACCCCAGACAATCAACAGAACTTTCCTGAAGGAAGGTTTCTGTGAAGCTTCTCTTAAATTCACAGAAAACAAATTTTCATGCTACCTGAGTTCCTTACATCATTCAGACATATTGCTGGTGAATGTTTTTGTCAAGATGTTTGGAGTGTTTGGTAATCAGAGTAAGATAATAGGATCAAAATTTCAAGAACTACAATAAAATAATTTCTAATTCATGGGGATGATACTTGACATAACTAGTAAATTCCGATATATGTAAATGAACATTTTTCATGACAATTATCCAGTTCTTTAAAATGATGTCTTCTATGTTATAGTGTTGTGGGGAAAAAAAATTGTCTAAAAAATCATTTAACCCTTTCTTCACCATTTAAGAACCCGTATTGAGAATGCATATATTTTGCACTAAGAAAATCTTTGCCAAAATATATTCTCAGAAAACGTTTGATATGACATTATTAGTTATCAGGAATTTCTTTAATATTCTTTGACTGTAGCATTGTTTTGACTTAAAAATAAGGCAGTCTACAAATGGAAGACAAAAGCATTGATAAGTTGAAGAGGGGGGAAGTTAACTTATTGGAAGGAAAGGAACAAAAAAATAAGAGGATTGATATACATGAGCTCTAAAATCCTTTCCAACTATAAAGTTGGTATTCCTGTTAAATAAAAGAAATCAGAACTCACCGCATTAAAATTAGTTGAGATTGTAGCTACAAATATGAAGCTAAGAAGAACCTTGGGAAGAAATACCTATTTAAAACATATTAAATTTCCCACCAAAGACCTCAGCCGAAAGAAAACATGGCAGTGTTCTGGGCTGAGGTCTGAAAGGTAATTTGGCTGTTGGATGTTAAGAGAAAAAGAGCCTCAAGCAGCCAGGATATCGTGACTCTTCTTAGTTAACTTGCAAGTAATTAAATTGATTTGTAGATTATTCTACATAGTGTTAACTAAATTTATCCTCAGAAAATGCACAAGTAGCTTAAAAGTCTTCCTGTAATAAAGATTAAAGATGATGTAATAATAATGTAAGCACAAGCAAACAGCAAGAAATAAAGGAAGCTGACACTTCTCCCATCAGAAAGTGCTCTTCAGAATCACAGTTCGAAAGACAATGACAATCTAATTAGGTCTTTGAAAAATTTAAGATTATAAAGACTACTTATAAAATGGATTTACATTAACTTTCATTTATGATGAATGCATTGCCCTAATTTTATTTCTTAAAGTATTGTCTAATGATTTTAGGAAATGATGATAATTAGCAAGCTGACATTTAAAAATATTATTTATACCATCTTTACCTCAGCCTTTTTCAATTTCCATTTTTCTGTTCATTTTGTAATATACTTAATTTACTAGGTACTTAATATACTTGGCCTTGTATTTAAACTGCTAGGGCTAATAGTACATACATATACTAATGAATAAATAAATACTAGTGGTACAGTAAATATGCATTTTCACTGAGTTGAACATTAGAATTAGTATTCACTCAAAGCCATGTATCACCATCATGGAAAGAACATCTGGTGTATAATAATAAACAAAATTTTATCAAAAACATTTATTACTTCAGATTATTAAAAATTCTTGTCATTACCTTTCTAAGTTTTGTAGTATTGTCTGAGAATAATAATTTCTCAGCACTGTCATCTCTAGATTATTCTGCAGTCACTAGACATAAATTCTTACTTTAACTGGTCCACTTAATAAAGGGCTAAACTCTTCAATGCATTGAAGAATATAATTCTAGAAACAGTTTTCTGGTAGCATCTTTCCTGCTGAGAATTTTATACTAATATCCATAGCTTAAGCTAATCTTAAAAAGTCCTCATTATCAAGTACTGAAAATGCCTAGCAGTCTGTAGAAATGACTTCACCAAGATTTCTATTGAAACTCTAAACTGCCATAGCCACAGAACATTAGGAGCTTTTCTTTTTAGAATTGATGTTATAAAATCTGTTGTTTTGAAGTTTGATTCGTGAGTATAAAATGTGCTTTGGATACCTTATTTTTCTGTAACCCTCTTCATTATATTTTTATGTTCTTTTTTTACGTTTGAGTTGAAAATAATTTATCAGAGGTGTTTATACAGTTTTGTAGGATTTTTCTTCCTTGTAAATTTCAAAAGGACAATGTGGGCATCTTTCTATTAATCTATTCTCTCCAGATGTGAAGAATTTTCAAAGAAACATAGAACAGTTTAACAGCTTTTTTTTTTCATGAAACAAGTATACCAAATGAATCTAAAAATATTAGAAGTATGATATAATCTTATATTATTGTTTTATTATTTAGATTTTATTAATATTTGTTGTCTCAAAAAGAATATATTGATCTTTTCAAATTTGTCTACCTAATATGCTATTTGATGTTTATCTGGACTGCCACCCTATTTTTCTATTTAACTCTTTACCAATTCATAAAAATGCAAAATAACAAACGTTAAAACTTTTGTAATCATCATTAATTATTATACTTCTAACATGAGAAATAATACTGCAGTCATAATTGTCCTGAATCCATGCAAAACCATAATTGTTATAAGAAATAAAAAGTACCAGATATGTTAATCTTTTCCTGTCAACAAATGTATAATCAATTAGAATGCTATAATACTGACAAAATAAATAGTAAAAGTGAAACAGCCAATTGTTCCTTGATAGTGCATGACAAGAATGATTTATAAAAACCATGCTGAAGAGAAAGGATTCCCAAAAATGATAGATGTGCTTTTCATTTCTCAATAAATCACAATGTACAGTATTTAAACTGTTACTGCTCAAACTGTGCATCTTCCACAAGGAAAAAAGCACTCTTCCTCTTAAGACTGATTTGGAAAAGAAATTTCTGCAGATCAGAAATTGGACTTGAGTCAATATCAACACTTCTTTGACCCTGAAAGTGACTCTGAAAGGCTATTGAAGAGAGTTTTCTCTCCTCCTTGCTTGGGCAACACATTCTCAGTGATTTTTGCTGACAGCAAAGCCTAAGCCTAAATCCAGAGGGAAAACAAAGTAGTGATTTTAAGTCTCACTGTTCCCAAACTTTGGTACTTACCCCCAATCCAGGTGAGCTTTCAAATTATGTCTGGTCTCCTTATTTCTACCTAAATTATCACCTTTTTACAAAAACATTTTATTAGAATTAAAATCTCAATAAGGTGAATAAGTAAAGAAGATTGTGATATAAAATGAAATCAGAGATAGGCTAAGCTAGACCATACAGAGGTCTGTAGGCCATGATAAGAAGTTTGGATTTTATTTTAGATGATACTAGAAGTCTTTGGGGGGCTCTTTAAGAAGGAAGAGATGTAATCTTATTATGGTTTTCAAAACCATAAAACAACCAGCTTAGTTAAAATTACAACTACTGATAATGGAAAATGTTGGCAAAGATATGAAGCAACTAGAATTCTCAGACACTGCTGGGGAGAATGTAAGGTGAATATGAGCACTTTGGAAAAATATTTTATAGTGTCTGCTAAATTCAACATTTCAGACAACATTTCAGACAATAAATTTTCATTTATTGTCTCCCAGCCCCAAGCTTTCCTTCATATTCCACTCTTATATTTTCCCTTTATTGAACCACGACAAATCTTGGTCAGAACTTTTTGTTAAATTTCTCCTGTTTTAAATCAATCCACTTCCCACAGTGATATGTCTGCCACAGCTTTGTTCCTTCACCTAATAATGTAATTTTTGAAGTTACATTTCATGTAAAATGGGAAACTTCCTAGTCATCATATTTCTAAGCACCTTAAGACTAAAAGGAAAAAAAGGAAGCAAGGTAAGAAATAGGGAGGGAGAAAGGACAAAAAAGATTTCATTTTACTTCTAAATGTATATTATTTTGTATCATAATATATGCTATGTACTATATGTATGTCAAATGCTATGTGTAAATGCTACTATATAAGAAATAAGAGGTGAATTGTGGGCATTAAATTTTAAATATTTCTTTTCAGTTCCTCAAGGTATGATTTCTAGTATAGAACTGGATAAAACATGAGTTCTAGTGTGGCACTGAATAAGTGTTAAGGCTTTATCTTGAAAATTGGTCTTTATTTTTTTTTAATTATGTTGTTAGTCACCATATGATACATCATTAGTTTTTGATGTAGTGTTCCATGATTCATTGTTTACATATAACATCTAGGATCGCTGTGGTCTTCAAAAATTGTAAGCCCGTAAGGAAGGGGCTGGGGGTGGGAAGGAAGTTACAGGGAAATACAGGATCTAGCCAGTTTTGTCAGGAATTGAGTATGTGCTGCCAACCTCTATCCTCATTTCCTTAGGGTGTACCAGGTTCCTGAAAAAAAAGGTTAAGAAGGGATGAGGGCAAGTTTGCAGAAGAGAGAAAAGTTACTTTAAAATCAAGCTTCCCTCAAGTATTCGTGCAGCCATTTTGATTTTTGTTCAACTTTATGCTTTTATGTTCAACTTCGCTTCAGTTTCAGTTCTGAAGTTTATATCTGAACAGAAACGTTTATGAATCTGGGAAACTGATATTAGTGATTTGTAGTACATGTGCCAGATCTTTCCTTTCTAACAATCTGAGATCATCTACCAGTTATGACTTTGCTTTTCATCTTCTCTAAATAGCAACACTGCTATGTAAACACATTTTATAAACTTGACCTTTGCATAACAAGTTCAAGCAATCAAATTTTTGTATTTATTTTTGTGAGTACCTAGATTTGACTCAGCATTTATTTTTGCTTTGCAATTTGCAATTGCTTTGCAATTAATCCATAATAACCTTATAAATTTTGTTTCTTACATAATCATAGTTTGGAATGAATAATTTGAAGTGCTAAAAGTCCCAGAAGAGTCTAGCATTATTAATTAACTAATTAGTAATTAGTTATTCTCTTAAATGCGGAAACATTCTTTTCTGCCATAACCAAATTTAGCTACATGATATTCTGAATCACTCCCACTGATGTCATTTCATAACAATTTGCTGCAACATTACCACGAGAAGTCAAGGATTGGGAAAGAAAAGGGCACCTGAGTGGCTCAATCGGTTAAGCATGTAACTCTTGATTTTGGCTCAGGTCATGATCTCAGGATAGTGTGATTGTCCCCCCAGTTCAGTCTCTGCAGTGGGTGTGGAGCCTGGTTGAGATTTTCTCTCTCCCTTGCCCCCTGCCCCTCCCCTGCTTACTAGCACGTGCACACTTGCTCTCTCCCTCTCTAAATAAATAAATAAATAAGGAAATTAGTAAGAAAATTACTTGGTTACTACAAAAGATTTTGTTCCAATTGGTATCATCCAATCAGATGATTCAGAAATATCATTTTCTTGGCACCCAATACATATTTGTTCTTGATATCTCTGCCAGTTGGTGACCTGATGCTCTAAGGTAATTTTCCAGAAGGGGAAGGAATTTTACAGCAGGAGTACTATCCATTTACTTCTGTGGTGCCTACGTAAGAAACCTGAAATGTGACACATTTGCCTCTCAAAGTAAGGGTCAAATAGTTGTGAAAAATAAAATCTTTACTCATTTAAACATGAAACACCACCAAATTGGGAGATTTCAAAAGCATGTATTTTCTCATTTTCTGCATTTCACAGTAAAAATTGTTTTAATAGAATTCTTAAGCAAATAGAGCGATTCTTTAATTTACACCAGTTTGAAGCATGCAGAGACCAGAAAAAATGTTTTAAGACACTAATTATAAATCTCAGCTTGCAAAGTTGGAAAATGAAAAAATAATATTCATCTAAGTGTAGTTTACATTCTTGGTTTGAAAGAAAACTTAATTTTTCTTAATAATTTTCAGTACCTTATATATAACAAATTTTTGTGTTTATCTTTTGTAAACAACTTTTAGTACAGCAGTATATAATTATTTTTAGTTAGATTTTCAATTTAAGATTTAATGCTATTTTTAAAAAGATTTTATTTATTTATTTGAGAGAGAAAAAAAACAAGCAGGGTCAAGGGGCAGTGGGAGAGGGAGAAGTAGACTCCTTGCTGAGCAGGGAGCCCAACTCAGAGCTCAGTTCCAAGACCCTGGTATCATGACCTGAGCCCAGGTCAGATGTTTAACCAACTGAGCCAGCCAGGTGCCCCAGGATTTAATACTATTTTTATTCTGTCATTTAATAGTGAGTTATTAAAATGAAGTTATATTTATAAACTTAAAGAAAATATTTTTTATTGAACTCATATTACTGATTTCTTTAGCTGATACTAACACTGAATATATTTCTTTAAAAAGATTTATTTATTTGTTTACTTTAGAGAGAGAGAGCACTCACACAAGCAGGTGGAGGGGTAAAGGGAGAAGGAAGAGAGAATCCTCAAGCTGACTCCCTACTGAGCTCAGAACCTGACACAGACCTCAATCCCAGGACCCTGAGATCATGACCTGAGCCAAAATCAAAAGTAGACCGCCAAACTAACTGAGCCACCAGGTGCCCAAAACTGAATACATTTAATGATTATTCTAAATGTGCCTTCTGTCCTTTCAGAAAGTGTTTTCATAGTAACAGTAAACACAGACTAGGTATATATTTCCATATTTGTCACTGGTATAAAATGTAATTTCACTCAGAAAATTAGTTCATACAAGTTAACCACATATAACAGCTTAAGAAACTTTTGCTTGAGAGTTCATATACAATCAAATTTATTTCATTTAATAATAAAATCAAGCCTATATTTGTTTGCTGGACATTAGCTCTGACCCATGGTTTTTCATTATGCTTTATATGAATTCTCTACTTGGGCCAGACAGTTTCATTCAGGAGGAACTGCTTTTAGCTGTAAGTCAGAGGAACCTGGAAAATAACCCTTTAAACTCACCAGGCTTTAGTGTCTCAGATAAAAGAATCCGGAGATGGTCAGTCTAGGGCTGTCTGGCAGCTGCAGGAAGGCATCAAGGACCCAGGCTACTTCCAGCTCTCTATTCCACTATTTATCCTCAGGGTCTAAGATCCTCACTTGAGCTCCGACTGTCCTTTGGCCTTCCAGGCAGTAGGAAAGTCATACTCTCTCTCTTTGAGACTTTCTAAAAGTCCTATGCGGTGACACAACACTTCTGCTTGCATTTCCCTGCCAACAACTTATTACTTAGATGAAACTGGATTCAAAGTGGAGATAGAAAAGAGTTTTTATCTGGTTATATAGTTGCTCTGGTATAAAATTAAGGTTCAGCAAGTGAGATGGAGCAGGAGAATGGATTTGGAGCAGGCAGCTAACAATCTTCTGCCATGTTTATATGTCCATCGTCATTTGAATAAAACAGATTTCCCTTTCTATATCTTGTTTCAGGAAACTTGCCTTTCCTAAAAAAGTCTTATTCCCTTCCCATACTACTCTTATTAAAGTTCTAGCCCTTCTTCAATGGCCAACTTTGTTTCTATTTCTTCTTGTTTTTCCCAGCTTCCCCAGAGCTTATTCAAAACTCAGATAGTATTATATTTTAGATCTATACTACCTAGTTGGAACTCACAGTGAATTCAATTATTAATTCCCAACTGTTTTTGAGCTTCATGGGATCAGAGATCATGCCTTTTATTTCTTTGCATCCTTGGGGCTTGGAGGACAGAAGATTATATCAGTCTTATTCCATGAGAGATTTGAAGTAGCTTACAGAAAACATTGATAAAATGTCAAATTTGGAGCACAGAAAGTATAAACTGAAATAGGAGAGGAAAGAAGTACCAAATGCAAAATAGGAAAATGCAGATTGTAAGAATTTGTTTTAAAATTTTTAATATTGAGCTAGTATTTGACTCTATGATACATTCTTGACTAAAATACATATGCTATTCCAGGTAACCAAAGTGAATGAAAAGGGAAATATGGACAATTGTAAATTACCATTGAAAAGGGAGATAATTTTTCAGTGGAAGCAAGTCCATTTCCTTTCACTAAATTTTAAAAGAAATTATTCACCACAGATTTTCAATGCAGGACTAAGAAATATAGAGAAATATAGTAGAGAATGTCTCTAGTAGCATTCGTATGTTAAATACAGTAATGGATTTATGAGGCTGTTTCTTATAGCACCCATCGGTAAAGGGCATGTTATCAAACACAGTAATGAAGGTCATTTTAAAGAGAGTCAGGATTCAATAGTAATTTTTTTATTGTTTGAAATATGGTAAGAATAAAAATAATAATCAGAGCAATAAAATAATTAGAGCAATGCATATCTTTCAAACTGTCATTAGTACATAACTCTCTCTTAACCTCATTTCTGAGTTAGGCCAGATGGTGGAGAGTTTAAGGGTGTAGATAGCCACGTATTAGACATGTGAAGCTGTGTGGGGGAAATAACACAAGATAAAAGCACACAGGCTCTGCCTTTTATTGACTGTAGAACACTGGGTAAGTTACTTAAGTTCTCTTTACTTTCATTTATCTATAAAATGAGAATAGTCACATCAATGAGTTGATGTGACTAGTACTAATAAGATTGTTAGAACGAGAGCTGGCATGTGTTAATTGCTATAAAAGTGGTCACTTATTCATTTTAAGTAAATAGTAATGTTGAAATACTTACATAAAAATTGAGATGGTGGACCAGGGTTTTTATTTAATGGCTGCCCACAAGTCATTCATTCAGTTCCTCCTCATTACAAAGAAAATGGCAAGAGCTAATAATATGGATGAAACTTTTACTTTGTAATTCACAGTTTTAGGATCATGTATTTTGTGTGTCTTCCTTTAAAATTTGGATCATGGAAGTCTTACCAAGTGGGAGAGAATGGAAAACAAAAATGCAAATATCTCTAATATTATTCAACAAATCAAATTGTAGAAGAGATGATATAACAAGACAAAGAAAAGCTCAAGAAAATGGTATATAGTCATCTATGAACTTTGAGATATTGGAAACTCATTTAGCCTCTTAGTATTTCAATTTCTTCATATAAAGTGAATGTGGAATTGTGAAGGCAAATGTCATGAGTTATAAGGGTAATCTCTCTCTATGTCATTGTTAAAATGAAAATCCTAGTAAAATGTGAGAACTGCTTATTAGTGGATCAAAGGTAATATACAGTGATACTTCTGTATTACATTACAGCAAAAGAATGTGCTATAACTATTGAGTTATACAATAAACTTACATTTAAAAAATAATATTTTAAAAATACATATATGAAATATTTATTTTAAATATATATTTTTAAAAATAATATCATCATAGAAAATGTTTTAAATTCCAGTAAAATTGATTTCTGAGAGTAGCAACAAAGCTTGAGCAATTTGCAGGTCTCCAGTATAAAAGCAAATTATTGGGAAGGAAATCAGTTCCCTTATGCCAGCAGAATTCTAAATCCACAGCCTAGCAACAGCTCAACTTTATCTCATTATCCAGAAAAGGTCCTTTTTAAAATTGACCTTTTTCTATGTTCACTTCCTAAGAAAAACTAATTGTCATCTTTGTAAGACCTCATTTTCATTCACAGATCATCATTTCTCTTATACCTGAGGCATGATCTGACTCCTGTGGAAAGATAATTTCAGAATGCACCATAAGCTCCTAAAAGGCAGAGACAGTGGTTTATATCTGTCTATATGGATTCAGGAACTGACACTGTCCCTGACGTTCAGCAATTGCTCGGTAACTCTTCATTGTTGAAAGAATGTAAGTCTGCAAGATGTCTTCCCAGGCATATTTGGGTGCTTTTAAGAAGCCCTTTTTATACAGACAGATAAGATGGAAGAAATGGGAAGAAAGAGCTTTCCCTAAAGAGAGTGAGAGAGAGATTCACACAATAATCTTTCCTCTTCTTTTGGCCAAAGAGAACACATGAGTAATGTAGCTCTGGAGGGATCTGGTAAGGGAGAAAGGTGAGAGAAGAAGATTGTTTAAACCTCTTTTAATTTAAACAGCCAGCCTTCTTCTCTTCAGGTTGAGAGTTTGTTATCTTAAAGCCTAATGACTGTAACCCAATTTAGATAAATATAGCAAGATACCAGCCCTGGACCCGCTAAGAAATTATTTACTTCATTATAAAATTATTGCCAAACATTGATATAGTCCATGTGTTATTTTAGAAGTGAATAGCAAATCTTGTATGTCACCACTGGAGAAGACAACTACATTCAGTCTTCACTCTGAAAATTGATAATTAAAAAAAAAGATTTAAATATCTAACTTGCCTTTTTGTAGGAAGTCTAACTGATGGCCATTTTAAAATTCTCAATGAAATACTGATTTAATCAAAGATCAAAAAATGTTAAAGCCACCTGGGGTAGGGCTGGTCAGGAGCAGGCTCTGTCCCACCCATTATTTCATAGTTTGCTTGGCAATTACATGATAGACTTTACAGCACAGACATTTGACTGGGCTTTCTAAGCAAACTCCTGGAAGGGCAACCTGTCCTATGTGCCTTGTGGGAACTAATATAAAGTCAACACTGGTGAGGCATTCCTTCCAAAAATGCTTCATCTATACTTGCAATTTACTAAGAGGGTAGATCTTAAATTTTCTCAACACACACACATATACACACACAATGGTAACTATGTAGAGGTGATGAATGTTGTTTAGTTTGATTGTGATGATCTTTCCACAGTGTATACATATACCAAAACATAAAATTGTACACCTTAAATATTAAATCTCTATATGTCAAAGATACCCCAATAAAGTTATTTTTAAAAATCTCATTTGAATCTTCTCAAGACTTTAGACCTAACTTCCAGCTTTACAGAAATAGAGGACATAGGAGAACAAACTGAATTGTGTCATAAGGAAGTCTTTCTTATTTTTAAATCCAGAATGTATGATATTTCTCAAAACAGTGCTTTCTCTTCAAAAAACCAATGTCATGGGGAAAAACGAGCAGGGAGGGTTGTGACTAAACTAGGAATAGATTCTAGAGACATAACAACCAAACACAGTCCTTGAGTCTTAAGTGTATCCTGGTTTGAAAATCATCTATTAAAGATATTTTGGAAACCCCTTAATATGTTTATATATAAATAAATAATATATGATATTGGGGTATAGTTATTAATTTTCTTAGTTATAATGGTATTGTAATTATGTGGAAGTTTGTTCTTATTTTCTAAGAAATGCATGCTAGAATATTTAGTTAAGTTTGATTATTTCTGCAAGTTATTTTAATGGTTCAGTAAAAATACATTTTGTATATAAAATTATATAAAAATTATATATATAATGTGTATAAATAGGTATAAAATTATATAAAATATATAAGAATATATTTTATATATAAATTCTAATAATATATGAATCAAATATATACAAAAACATGTATACAAATATACATACATAGTGTTATTAGAGTGAGGAGAAGATATATACATCTGTAAAACATATAATGAAGTGCTTAAGAACACATAAGATGATTCTAATAAGATAATTGAAATTTGCATTCAGCACAATGTTATTTCATTTAGTGGAAGACACACCAATTCTGTAATACTTACACTGAACTGCGTAAGAACATTTCTTATAGGATGTTTCTAGGGGCACCTGGGTGGCTTAGTTGTTAAGCCTATGCCTTTGGCTCAGGTCATGATCCCAGGGTCCTGGGATCAAGCCACATTGGGTGTGGCTTTTTTTGGATCACATTGGGTGATCCAAGTCAGCAGGAAACCTGCTTCTCCCTCTCCCTCTCCCACTCCCCTTGCTTGATTCCCTCCCCCCAACCTTTCTGCCAAATAAATAAATAAAATGTTTAAAAAAGATGTTTCAAAAAAGTTTGTTGTAAGACAGACTTAGTATAGTATTATTTAAGTAAGTGGAATACATTCCCATTTAACTTCACTGAATCCTGGTTAAGGATGTCCAGGTGCCTATTGTGCTATTTCACCTTTTCTGTATGTTTGAAAGGCTTTTATAAATTACAGATAAAATAAGCCAGAAAAAAAATGGCAACCCAATGAGATAAACACTGTTGTTAGTAAAGCTATTTACTGATCACCTACTATAACTAGAAACCATACTAGTTTCTGTACATACATTATTCATTTTTTTAAAAATTGTGGTCAAATACTTTTTAAAAAGTGTTTTCTTAAATTGTGGTAAAATATACATAATATAAATTGTACTGTCTTAACCATTGTTATGTGTACAGTTCAGTGGCATTAAGTACATTCATGTTGCTGAGCTGCCATTACCACCATCCTTCTACAGAATTCATTTTACAAAACTGAATCTCTATACCTATTAAACAAGAACTTCTTCCTTTCCCTTTCCCCAAGCCCTTGACAGTCACCATTCTACTTTTTGTATGAATTTGACTACTCTAGGTACCTCATAAAGTGGAATGATAAGACTATTTGACTTTTTATGATCAACTAATTTCACTCAGTGAAATATCCTCAAGATTCATCCACGTTGTAGCATGGGTCAAAATTTCCTTCCTTTTTAAGGCTGAATAATATTCCTCTGTGTGTGTGTGTGTGTGTGTGTGTGTGTGTATCCCAAATTTTATTTTTCTATTCATCCATTGATAGATACTTATTTTTGCCTTTTGGCTACTGTGAATAACGCTACTATAAATATGAGTGTACAAATTATCTCTTCAGGATTCTGCTTTTGGATATATACCCAGGAGTGTAATTACTGAATCCAATGAGAGTTCTAATTCACATTTTTTGAGGAACTATCATACTTTTTCTTTTTCATACCAGATACACTATTTTACATTCCCACAAACAGGGTACAAGGATTCCAATTTTTCCATATTCTTACCAACATCTCTTATTCTCTGAATTTTTTTTTCATACTAGCCATCCTAATGAGTATGAGACGACATCAGTTGTTTTGTGGTTTGGGTTTGAATTTCTGTAATGATTAGTGCTGTTGAGCACCCTTTTTTGTGTCTATTGGTAATTTGTATATCTTGGAAGAAATCTCTATTCAAGTACTTTTCTCATTTTTAATTGAGTTTTCTGTGTTATTGTTGAGTTGTAAGTGTTCTGTATATATTCTGGTTATTAATCCTCTATCAGGTATATTATTTGCAATATTTTCTCCCATCCATGGGTATTTTTTCTCACTATAGACTGTGCAGTTTAAAGTTTTTAATTTTGATATAGTTTAATTTATCTATTTTTTCTTTTTTTGCAACCTGATATGTTTTTCATATCACTCTGATAGATTGGTATTATAGCCAAATTTTATACACGAATAAACTAAATCTTAGGGGAAACAATTAACTTGGCCAAGTCTACCAACTCCTACAAGGTGAAGCTGAGTTTCAACTTGAGTTCTGTGTGTCACCATTCTGCAATAAGAGTTCTATTATTTATGTTGCTACAAAATTAAGAATTAATTAGAATAAACTTTCTGTCCCATCCTGAATGTGCAGATTTGTCAGTTAACATAGAGTCTGGTTAAATTAAGAGACTCTCTTCCCCAAATGCAGGGCTTGGACAGCCAAATGTCTCATATATTATCTTTGACATGAAAGTACTTAGAATCAGAAAAAGATAAATAGTCACACAAGACTTCTGGCAGACTGTCATTTTTTGGAATAACTAAGACAAGACTTGAAGGGGTCAAACGTTATGATAGGGATTGTCTGAATATGACAGCAAGTCCACTGTGTGAGATAGTCTCAAAAATTATACTTAACAATCTACAGAATTGCTAAAGAGAGTTTGATGTTCACCTTCTCAGTAAATAAGAATGAGGAATGATTTAATTAAAATAAAAAGTATCTTGCACAGAGACCATAAAAAAAAAACCTTTTTTTTTTTTTTTTTTGCCTAATTTTCTGAACCATGAGCTTTCATCTAGAAGGAGCCTAAGGTCATAAGCTAACCTAAGTCATGAATCCCTCATAACAAAGCATAACCTGGATCGATTTTCTTCTGAACTCCTGTCTGTTCTTTGGAATGAAAGAGAAAGCAAGTTTAAGGATCCTCTTTTATAGTCTGTATATCTATCAAGCTTACCATCTGAGCTTCTTACAAATTTTATTCTGATTATAGGAGACAATGAAAATATTTTAGTGGAGACTTAAACACTTCCAACATATCAAAAAGACAATATTGTCTGATTTCAAAAAGAAAAGTCTACATTTACAGGTTTAAATGAGTGTAGTTTGCATATTGGAATCTGACAAGATCTATTTTCAAATATACATGAACTTTGACCAGCAGACTTACTTTTCATAAGCCTATCATTTAACAACAAAGAAACCAGGGGAATTGTGAACAATCTTAATGCTCATCAATAAAGGAACACTTGATCTGTGCATTTATACAATGGAAATTATGCTGCTATTTAAAAAATAAATTAGATCTTTATGTATGTAATTAAAGAAATGATATTTCTTTTCAGTGAAAACAGCAAATTATGGAAATGTATATATTTTTACCCTACTGTGAGCTCAGAAAGGAAGTATAGACAGTGGCATGTTAACATGGGTTATTTTAGGACTGGAGGAAGAGTTGAAGGAAATATGATCAGTGTCTTTAACTCTCCTATTACCATTTTTTTGCATCAACAAAGTACTACTTTGTAATGTTGTATATAATAAAAAACAAAATGAAACATAAAATTCTGTTCAGGCTTCAAAGTACAATTACTAAGATCAAATTCTAGGCAATGGAATTAATTCACTTTCCTTTTCCTAAAAGTTAATCACAAAAAGGGAATTTTTAAATTTTCATTTATTTTTTTATTTACTTATTTTTTTTTTTTTACTTTGAATGAACTAAATAACCTGAAAACTGTTTTGTGAGATCATGGACACTTAATCCTAACTTGATTGCATATAAGGGGGAAACAGGGAGCTTAATGTATTTTAAAATAAACATCCTACTATGGATTTAATAAATGCTTTTTCATTGGCTCATCTGTAAAATGAGATATAATTCCCTTAGAATAGTGCCAGGCACATAATGAATTTTCAGTAAATGAGTTAGGCACATTGCTATAGGATTCAGTTACTGCCCTCCAGAAGATCTTAGTGAAAAAAAAAAAAAATCTTAGTGAAGTAGGGAGACAAACTTCCAAAAATTAGTCAGTAACTTATCTAATGAAAATTCCTCTGCAAAGGATCACAAACATTTTTAATTGTCCCTCAAGTGACATGGTTTGTAGTAGCTTGGAGGTCAGGTAAGGACTGTAAGTGTATGTAGTTACTTAGAATGTCATTGCTGGCCTAAGTCTGAAAGGAGAGCAAATATGAGAAGAAAAAGATGACTGTTTTCTTTCATACCTGGACACAAGCATATGGTATATTCAAAAAAGTTGAGATGAGAGACTTCTTGGGAAGATGACAGAGTAGAAAGATCCTAAGCTCACCTTGTCCCACTGTTACCACTAGATAACCTCCACATCAGTGTAAACAACCTAGGAAAAATGACCCCAAAACAGGCAGAACAAACTCTCCCCAGCTAAATGTAGAGAAGAGCCACATTGGAGAGGGTAGAAAGGGTGGAGACATCGTCTGGAGCCAAACTGACACACACAACTTTCCCCAGAAAGGAAGGCCATGGTGGGCACAAAGAAAAGAAAGAAACAACCCCTTAAACCAGGTATCCTAGGCATGGGGAAGATGAATCCCCATAACATTTGGCTTTAAAAACCAGAAAGGCCTAAGTTGGTTAGTTTTTGTGATCAGTGGGTATTAACACCTAAAACTTTAACAAATCAGCAGACTCAGTTCTGGGACAGCTAGGAGGGTGAGAGAAAACCAGTCTCTGCCCTTAAGGAGGCAGCATAACAAATATCCCTACTGAGATACAGCATAGAAGCAGCAATTTGAAAAATACTTGGGATATTTGGAAAGGAGATGTATTTACTAATCTCAGAGCATGTGCTGGAGGGACAGGATTATTTGGGAGACTTCTCCAAGAACAAAAGAGCTGTCAGGTGCTATTTCCTGTCCCTGTTTCCCAGCCTACATACCCAGACACATGCATAAACCAGTGCAGTACCAACACTCTCTACCTAGCTTCCTAATTGTGTGCCCCCAACCCCACATTCTTCTAGGGACCTACTTCCTCCAATCCAGTAGCCCTCACCTAGAATTTTCTCAGGTGGCTGCAGGTTCCTTCCTGCAGCAGACCAGTGTGAACCTTGCTGGCACAATATGTCTTGCCCGTTTCCTATAGACATGTCTCCTATAGACATGCCTCCTTGATATGCCCTTGGTTGAAGCTCTTCCAAAACAGTGCCACAAGCCTGGCAGTATCAACAGGAGCCAACATCACTCCAAAGTGATTCTTGCCTCAGGGAGAAGGGAAGATAACCACACATTCCAGTCTGATTGCAGACCGAGCAGTGGGCTGGGACAGACATCTAGTCTGACTGTGGGTCTTGCCCACCAATGAAAGCTTCTCAAGGGACAACACTGGGAAAGCACCTGGCAGTTTGGTGCTACTGCATCTATGGCAAATGCCTGGTCTGACTCAACTCAAGCCCAAGGCAGTACCAGACTGGCCCAGTAACAGCACAGGGACAAAACCCTGCCCACAACAAACAAAGAGAGCCATTTCAGACAACTGGATTGAAGGCAAAAACATCCAAACCACAACAGTAGGGCACATAAAACACATATAGGACTCACTCACGAAGCACCAATCTCTGGTGAACAGGTAACATTGTACTGTGTAGGGCACTACAGAACTTATTACTCATAAGGCCAGGGCTTTCAAGAGAAGGAGACATACCTGACTTTCTTAACTTATAGAAACATTAACAGAGAGACAAAATGAGGAGGTAGAGGGATATGTCCCAAATGTAATAACAGGACAAAATCACAGCAAGAGAACTATGAAATAATTCAGTGAGACCCTTAACAAAGAGACATAAAATATAAAAAATAATTAATCACAGCTGAAGAACTCAATAACTGAAGTTAGTAATACACTAGAGGAAATAAACTGTAGACTTAAAGAAGCAGAAGAATGGATTAGCAACCTGGAAGAGAAAATAATGGAAAATAATCAAGCTGAACAGGAGAGAGAAAAAAAATAACAATTAATGAAAATAGATTAAAGCAACAAGGGAACTCCAGCAACACCATCAAGCATACTAACATTGCATTATAGGGATCCCAGAAGTGGAGAAGAGAGAAAAGTGGGCAGAACATTTATTTGAAAAAAATAATAGCTGAAAATCTCCTGAATCTTGCACACGGAAATCTAGATCTAGAAGGCACAGAGAGCACCCAATAAAATCAACCCAAGGAGGTCCATACCAAGACAAATAGTAATTAAAATGGCAAGAAGTAGTGATAGAGAATTTTAAAAGCAATAAGAGAAAATAGTTACATACAAGGGAAACCCCATAAGGCTATTAGCTGGTTTTTTAGCAGAAACCAGAAGGCACTGGCATGATATATTCAAAGTGCTGAAAGAAAAATAACCTGCAACCAAGAATACTCTATCCAGTAAGGCTATCATTCAGAAAAAAAAAAAGTGAAATAAAGAGTTTCCCCAAACAAATAAAAGTTACAGAAATTCATGACCACTAAACCAGCCCTATAAGAAATGTTGAAAGGGACTCTGTGAGTGGAAAGGAAAGACCATAAGTGGGAGTAAGAAAAGTAAAAAGCACAAAAGCAATAAGATTAAGTATATCTATAAAAATCAGTCAAGGTATTTACAAAATGATGTAAAATATGGGGAAGAGAGGAATAAGTAATGGATGCAAACTTTAGCCCCAACCATCAACTTAATATAGACTGTTGTATGCACAAGATGTTGTATATAAACCAGTGACAGCCACAAATCAAAAAACAGGTAATAGAGATGCAAAAATAAAACAAAAGGAATCCAAGTATATCACTAAAGAAAGCCAGCAAACTATGAGGGATGAGAGCAAAAGAAGCAAGGAATAGAGAAGAACTCAAAAAACCACAAGATAGGTAACAAAATGGCAATAAATACATACCTATCAGTAATCACTTTGAATGTAATTGGACTAAATCGTCCAACCAAAAGACATGGGATGACATAAAGAATAAAAAAGCAAGACCCATCTATATGCTGTCTATAAAAGATTCCAACCTAATGACACATGCAGACTGAAAGTGAAGGGATGGAAAAACATTTATAACGCAAACAGAAGTGAAAAGAAAGCTGGAATAGCAATACTTATATTAGACAAAATAAACTTTAAAACAAAGACTATAACGAGACAAAGAAGGATACTACATAGTCATGAAGAGAACAATCCAACAAGAATATATAACAGTTGTAAATATTTAGACACTTAACATGCATCCAAATATATAAAGGAGCTATTAGCAACATAACAGGAGTAAGTGATAGTAATACACTAATAGTAGGGGACTTGAACATTTCAATTACATCAGCAATTTTTTAAAAAATCACTCATCATCAAAGAAATGCAAATCAAAACCACGATGAGATATCAGCTCACATCTGTCAGAATGGCTAAAATCAAAAACACAAGAAACAAGTGTTGGTGAGGATGTGGAGAAAAAGGAATCCTCATGCTTGTTGGTGGGAATGCAAACTGGTACAGACATTGTGGAAAACAGTAGGGAGGTTCCTCAAAATTTAAAAATAGAATTTCCACATGATCCAGTAATCACACTACTAGGTATTTACCAAAGAATATGAAACATTAATTTGAAAGGATATATGTACTCTTATAGCTTTAGCAACATTATTTACAACAGCCAAATTATGGGAGTAATCCAAATTTCCATCAATAGATGAAAAGAAGTGGTATATATTGATTAGAATATTGCTCGGCCATAAAAAAAAAAAATCTTGCTGTTTACAGCAACATGGATAAATCTAAAGGGTATCAAGCTAAGTGAAATAGTCAGTCAGAGAAAGACAAATATGATATGATTTCACTCATGTGGAATTTAAGAAACAAAACAAATGAACCAAGATAAAGAAGCAAACAAAAAAACAGACACTTAACTATAGAGAACAAACCAGTGGTTACCAGAGGGGGGTGGTTGGGGGATGGGTGGAAAAGGTAAAGGGGATTATGAATACACTTTTAATGACAATCCCTGAATAATACATAGAATTGTTGAATCACTATATTGTACACCTGAAAGTAATATAACACTGTAATGTTAACTCTGTGGAATTCAAATGAAATTTTTTAAAATTTGGAAAGAGTTTTTAACTACTTTCATATAAATTTTTATAATAAATTGATATAAATGTATAATTCAGATAAAAAGAAGATAACTTTAGGCATTAATTCCATGAAAAGAGCATGTAACGAGGAAATGTCTGGCAAACATTTTTATTGCTACTGATGCCATCAGCACTTTATTTCATTAATGACTGACTAAAAGCAATATGATTTTATTAAATGCAGGTTAATATCCAGGCCCTGTTTGTAGTTCATTTGAGCTAACAGCTTTTGTGAGGCCAACCAACTATGACTACTCCCTCAATTTCTAATAATAAATAAACATATTAACCATTTGAATTTCCTAAATTTGCACATCCTATGACAAGGAATTCACTATATCTCCCCAAATCCCTCATGGATTAAATTGTGTTACTCAAAAATGTATGTTGACTTCCTAACCCCCAGTACTTAAAATTTTCTAACTGTAATATTAAAACAAACTCTTCAATTGTTCCAGGTAAAACCAGAAATGACAATGAGGAAATATTGAATGATGTATCAAAGGAAATAGTTTTTTTTTATGTAATAGTCTTAAGTTGTTTAGCCTTATATTAAAGTAAAGCAAATTACCTTATTGTCCCTACCACTCAAACCCAAAATTCACACCCCAAGATTTTAATCTGTAGGCTTTCCTAGTGGCAAGGATCCAATTGTCCAGTTAGATGGACTTTTTTTAAAGTCAAAAATATAAAACAAGGAACTGGGCAGGAATCTTCAAAGTTATGTCAGTTGGCATGAAAATGTATTATCTTAAAAATGACATGAAAATTAGTCTATGTCATATAAAGAAAAGCTACTGAGTGCCTGTTACATGCTTTTTACTATGTAAGATATAGTTGGACATTAATATATAGTTCCTGCCCAAGGAACTCATGTCTAGCAAAGGGGACAGATGCAGAACCAAATAATAACATAGTAAAAGTGAAATTTTCAAATAACATTTAAAGTACTACAGAAATAAGAAAGTTTGCAGGGGGTCTGGAACACTAAGGAATGATCAAGAATGAGTTGAATACATGGACAAAAGAAATGAGAAGATGCCATCTTGGCAGAGGAATAGCTTGTACAATAAATGCAGATGTGTTCATCAGGGAAGATAGCATTCCTGTCTCCCAGTCTCTGTGGAAAGATTGGAAACTAACTTTAGGGGATGCCTTGCTCCAAGTTGTAAAACTTCCACCTGTCTTGAAGATATAAGAAAGTTTACTTTTTCATTGGGTTAGGCCAATTAACAGGTACAGTGGGTATATGATTTCCACCCCCATTCCAGTTCTTACAAATTCTCTAGCCTTCTGTTTCATTGAAGTTGAATTCAAACTCTCTTCGTTATTGCCATAGTCTTGAAGAAAAGTCTTCTTTGCCTATTTAACTTGCAATTTTAATTTGACATTAATGACATCAAAAACTAGTAATGTATTCCTGCTCTACTATGTTCCCAATCAGTGATGGTATTTGCCTTCATCATGCAATGTTTCAAAACAGGCATTTAAAAATCACCCATGAAGTGTTCCACAAAATGCCTATATAAGATAACAGATTATGGTGATGATTTTTTTCTACAGAAAAAGTCAAAATTGAAATTATCTAAAGCTTAGAATTCAAAGTTAACAATAGAATTGGATCAAGATTCCAAGTAAGAGATTCTAGAGTACTGTTAAATCCTTTAACGTGTGATTGCCTGATTAGAAAACAAAGATATTAAATGATCCAGAATGGAAAGTTGATTGTTGCTACTTTCTCTTTTAGTTAGAAAGACAATTTCAGAGAACGTGCAAGGAGCCAGAAGGAGTTGCCAAAGAGAATACAGCAGTGTTAGATTTGGAAAGACTTCATTTGAATTGTAGCTTCACCATTGATGATCTGTGTGACTTTGGGCAAATTGCTTCCTTGTCTTTAAAAAGAAATTAAGAATACTCCCTTAGCTGGGATATTGTGAGTTGTGTGTGAAAAAATGTGTATTAGAGAGGCAAATGGTAGCTTTTACCCTTCTTAAGCCACTGATGTGTTAGGTGGCTGAGCAGTGTTTACCATCTAAAAGGGCATCAATAAGGTGTGCCAGGGCGGAGTCAGACCTCTCCAGAGTGAACTCATCCCTCAGCACCTCCCTGCCCACCTAGAGGGATGACACTCTTGTGCCAGTATCCTGTTGGTGGTTGTAGTGGAGGCTTTTAGGAGGGAGCCAGGTTGAGCCACCTGTCTAGCTGCACCAAGTTTTTTTTTCATCTCTTTTCACCCAGAACACATTCTTTAAACCCTCTTGAGCAAAGGAGGAGAGCTTAGTCCAATCATCAATTATACAAACATAACAGATTCAATCTACTTGGAATGGTGAAATGAGAAAGGCTTTGCCTTTTTAGTTAGTTCTATAAAAACACAAAATACATAAAACAAAATCAAACAAAAAACCTGATGTAAACAGATGGGAGGTTGCTTCAACTTAATTTTTTGAAAAACTATATAAAATAGATTCTAAAACTTTTAAACTTTAACAGAGGAAATCAAAAATCTTTTAACTTAAGAGGTGGATATGGTGGTGATAGGAATTGTATTTCAGATCTAACTCTCATATATATCCCATTTAGTCCTTAATATCTGGTGAAAATCACCTGGAAAGTAATGGTATCTTCCAAAAATCTCACCAAGCTACATAGCAATAAATTATCCTGATGAAAACCAGATTCATATCAACATGGCTCATAGGACATCCCATTTAAAATTAATGGTATAGTGGAACAAAGTAGAGAGCCCAGATATGGACCCTCAACTCTATGGTCAAATAATCTTCGACAAAGCAGGAAAAAATATACAGTGGAAAAAAGACAGTCTCTTCAATAATTGGTGCTGGGAAAATTGGGCAGCTATATGGAGAAGAATGAAACTCGACCATTCTCTTACACCGTACACAAAGATAAACTCTAAATGGATAAAAGACCTCAATGTGAGACAGTAATCCATCAGAACCATAGAGGAGAACATAGGCAGCAACATCTTCTATATCAGCCACAGCAACTTCTTTCAAGATATGTCTCCAAAGGCAAAGGAAACAAAAGCGAAAATGAACTTTTGGGACTTCATCAAGATCAAAAGCTTCTGCACAGCAAAGGAAGCAGTCAACAAAACAAAAAGGAAACTCACGAAATGGGAGAAGATATTTGCAAATGACAGTACAGACAAAAGGCTGATATCCAGGATCTATAAAGAACTTCTCAAACTCAACACACACAAAACAGATAATCATATCAAAAAATGGGCAGAAGTCATGAACAGACACTTCTCCAATGAAGACATACAAATGGCTATCAGACACATGAAAAAATGTTCATCATCACTAGCCATCAGGGAGATTCAAATTAAAACCACATTGAGATACCACCTTACACCAGTTAGAATGGCCAAAATTAGCAAGACAGGAAACGTGTGTTGGAAAGGATGTGGAGAAAGGGGAACACTCTTACACTGTTGGTGGGCATGCAAGTTGGTGCAGCCAATTTGGAGAACAGTGTGGAGATTCCTTAAGAAATTAAAAGTAGGGGTGCCTGGGTGGCTCAGTGGGTTAAGCCACTGCCTTCGGCTCAGGTCATGATCTCGGGGTCCTGGGATCGAGTCCCGCATCGGGCTCTCTGCTCAGCAGGGAGCCTGCTTCCCTCTCTCTCTCTCTCTCTCTCTCTGCCTGCCTCTCTGCCTACTTGTGATCTCTCTCTGCCAAATAAATGAATAAAATCTTTAAAAAAAAAAAAAGAAATTAAAAGTAGAGCTTCCCTATGACCCTGCAATTGCACTACTGGGTATTTACCCCAAAGATACAGATGTAGTGAAAAGAAGGGCCATCTGTATCCCAATGTTCATAGCAGCAATGGCCACGGTTGCCACACCGTGGAAAGAACCAAGATGCCCTTCAATGGACGAGTGGATAAGGAAGATGTGGTCCATATACACTATGGAGTATTATGCCCCCATCAGAAAGGATGAATACCCAACTTTTGTAGCAACATGGACAGGACTGGAAGAGATTATGCTGAATGAAATAAGTCAAGCAGAGAGAGTCAATTATTATATGATTTCACTTATTTGTGGAGCATAACAAATAACATGGAGGACACGGGGAGATGGAGAGGAGAAGGAAGTTGAGGGAAATTGGAGGGGGAGATGAAACATGAGAGACTATGGACTCTGAAAAACAATCTGAGGGTTTTGAAAGGGAGGGGGTGGGAGGTTGGGGAGCCTGGTGGTGGGTTTTATGGAGGGCACGGATTGCATGGAGCACTGGGTATGGTGCATAAACAATGAAATATGTTACACTGAAAAGAAATTTTTTAAAAATTGATTTAAATTAAAACAAATTAATGGTGTGTTACATTTATGAAATGTGGTTTAGGAGTCTCTTCCCTGTTGGGTTAATTTTCTTTCTCTCTCTGTCTCTCTCTCTCTTTTTTTTTTTTTTTTTTAAGAGAGAGTGAGAGGGCAAGAGAGCAATGGAGAGAGAGGCAGAGAGTCTTTTTTAAAAATATTTTTTAAATTTTTTAATAAACATATAATGTATTTTTATCCCCAGGGGTACAGGTCTGTGAATCTCCAGGTTTACACACTTCACAGCACTCCCCAATGTCCATAATCCCCCCCCCCAACCCCCTCCCCCCAGCAACCCTCAGTCTGTTTTGTGAGATTAAGAGTCACTTATGATTTGTCTGCCTCCTAATCCCATCTTGTTTCTTTTATTCTTCTCCTATCCCCCTAACCCCCCATGTTGCATCTCCACGTCCTCATATCAGGGAGATCATATGATAGTTGTCTTTCTCTGATTGACATATTTCGCTAAGCATGATACCCTCTAGTTCCATCCACATTGTCCCAAATGGCAAGATTTCTTTTGATGGCTGCATAGTATTCCATTGTGTATATATACCACCTCTTCTTTATCCATTCATCTGTTGATGGACATCTAGGTTCTTTCCATAGTTTGGCTATTGTAGACATTGCTGCTATAAACATTCGGGTACACGTGCCCCTTTGGATCACTACGTTTGTATCTTTAGGGTATATACCCAATAGTGTAATTGCTGGGTCATAGGGTAGCTCTATTTTCAACTTCTTGAGGAATCTCCATGCTGTTTTCCAGAGTGTTTGCACCAGCTTGCATTCCCACCAACAGTGGAGGAGGGTTCCCCTTTCTCCGCATCCTTGCCAGCATCTGTCATTTCCTGACTTGTTAATTTTAGCCATTCTGACTGGTGTGAGGTGATATCTCATTGTGGTTTTGATTTGTATTTCCCTGATGCCGAGTGACGTGGAGCACTTTTTCATGTGTCTGTTGGCCATCTGGATGTCTTCTTTGCAGATGATATGATACTATATGTGGAAAACCCAAAAGACTCCACTCCAAAACTGCTAGAACTTGTACAGGAATTCAGTCAAGTGTCAGGATATAAAATCAATGCACAGAAATCAGTTGCATTTCTCTACACCAACAACAAGACAGAAGAAAGAGAAATTAAGGAATCAATCCCATTTACAATTGTACCCAAAACTATAAGATACCTAGGAATAAACCTAACCAAAGAGGCTAAGAATCTATACACAGAAAACTATAAAGTACTCATGTAAGAAATTGAGGAAGACACAAAGAAATGGAAAAATGTTCCATGCTCCTGGATTGGAAGAATAAATATTGTGAAAATGTCCATGCTACCTACAGCAATCTACACATTTAATGCAATCCCTATCAAAATCCCACCCATTTTTTTCAAAGAAATGGAACAAATAATCCTAAAATTTATATGGAACCAGAAAAGACCTCGAATAGCCAAAGGAATATTGAAAAAGAAAGCCAAAGTTGGTGGCATCACAATTCCGGACTTCAAGTTCTATTACAAAGCTGTCATCATCAAGACAGCATGGTACTGGCACAAAAACAGACACATAGATCAGTGGAACAGAATAGAGAGCCCAGAAATCTACCCTCAACTCTGGTCAACTAATCTTCGACAAAGCGGGAAAGAATGTCCAATGGAAAAAAGACAGCCTCTTCAATAAATGGTGCTGGGAAAATTGGACAGCCACATGCAGAAAAATGAAATTGGACCACTTCCTTACACCACACACGAAAATAGACTCCAAATGGATGAAGGACCTCAATGTGAGAAAGGAATCCATCAGAATCCTTGAGGAGAATGCAGGCAGCAACCTCTTCGACCTCAGCCGTAGCAACATCTTCCTATGCATTCTGTGCATTGATTTTATATCCTGACACTTGACTGGAGGACATGAACAGACATTCCTCTGCCCATTTCTTGATTGGATTGTTTGTTCTTTGGGTGTTGAGTTTGCTAAGTTCCTTATAGATTTTGGACACTAGCCCTTTATCTGATATGTCGTTTGCAAATATCTTCTCCCATTCTGTCAGTTGTCATTTGGTTTTGTTAACTGTTTCCTTTGCTGTGCAAAAGCTTTTGATCTGAAAGAAATCCCAATAGTTTATTTTTGCCCTTGCTTCCCTTGCCTTTGGTGATGTTCCTAGGAAGATGTTGCTGTGGTTGAGGTCGAAGAGGTTGCTGCCTGTGTTCTCCTCAAGGATTCTGATGGATTCCTTTCTCACATTGAGGTCCTTCATCCATTTGGAGTCTATTTTCTGTGTGGTGTAAGGAAGTGGTCCAATTTCATTTTTCTGCATGTGGCTGTCCAATTTTCCCAACACCATTTATTGAAGAGGCTGTCTTTTGTCCATTGGACATTCTTTCCTGCTTTGTCGAAGATTAGTTGACCAGAGAGTTGAGGGTCTATTTCTGGGCTCTCTATTCTGTTCCATTGATCTATGTGTCTGTTTTTGTGCCAGTACCATGCTGTCTTGATGATGACAGCTTTGTAATAGAGCTTGAAGTCCGGAATTGTGATGCCACCAACTTTGGCTTTCTTTTTCAATATTCCTTTGGCTATTCGAGGTCTTTTCTGGTTCCATATAAATTTTAGGATTATTTGTTCCATTTCTTTGAAAAAAATGGGTGGGATTTTGATAGGGATTGCATTAAATGTGTAGATTGCTGTAGGTAGCATGGACATTTTCACAATATTTATTCTTCCAATCCAGGAGCATGGAACATTTTTCCATTTCTTTGTGTCTTCCTCAATTTCTTACATGAGTATTTTATAGTTTTCTGCGTATAGATTCTTAGCCTCTTTGGTTAGGTTTATTCCTAGGTATCCTATAGTTTTGGGTACAATTGTAAATGGGATGGACTCCTTAATTTCTCTTTCTTCTGTCTTGTTGTTGGTGTAGAGAAATGCAACTGATTTCTGTGCATTGATTTTATATCCTGACACTTGACTGAATTCCTGGACAAGTTCTGGCAGTTTTGGAGTGGAGTCTTTTGGGTTTTCCACATATAGTATCAGATCATCTGTGAAGAGTGATAGTTTGACTTCTTCTTTGCTGATTTGGATGCCTTTAATTTCTTTTTGTTGTCTGATTGCTGAGGCTAGGACTTCTAGTACTATGTTGAATAGCAGTGGTGATAATGGACAACCCTGCCACATTCCTGACCTTAGCGGAAAAGCTTTCAGTTTTTCTCCACTGAGAATGATATTTGCGGTGGGTTTTCCATAGATGGCTTTGATAATATTGAGGTATGTGCCCTCTATCCCTACACTTTGAAGAGTTTTGATCAGGAAGGGATGCTGTACTTTGTCAAATGCTCTTTCAGCATCTATTGAGAGTATCATATGGTTCTTGTTCTTTCTTTTTATTAAGGTGTTGTATCACATTGATTGATTTGCAGATGTTGAACCAAACTTGCTGCCCTGGAATAAATCCCACTTTGTCCTGGTGAATAATGCTTTTAATGTACTGTTGAATCCTATTGGCTAGTATTTTGGTGAGAATTTTTGCATCTGTGTCCATCAAGTATATTGGTCTGTAATTCTCTTTTTTGATGGGATTCTTGTCTGGTTTTGGGATCAAGGTGATGTTGGCCTCATAAAATGTGTTTGGAAGTTTTCCTTCCATTTCCATTTTTTTGGAACAGTTTCAGAAGAATAGGAATTAATTTTTCTTTAAATGTTTGGTAGAATTCCCCTGGGAAGCCGTCTGGCCCTGGGCTTTTGTTTGTTTGGAGATTTTTGATGACTGTTTCAATCTCCTTACTGGTTATGGGTTTGTTCAGGTTTTGTATTTCTTCCTGGTTCAGTTGTGGTAGTTTATATGCCTCTAGGAATGCATCCATTTCTTCCATATTGTCAAATTTGTTGGCGTAGAGTTGCTCATAGTATGTTCTTATAATTGTTTGTATTTCTTTGGTGTTGGTTGTGATCTCTCCTCTTTCATTCATGATTTTATTTATTTGGGTCCATTCTCTTTTCTTTTTGATAAGTCTGGCCAGGGGGTTATCAATCTTATTAATTCTTTCAAAGAACCAGCTCCTAGATTCGTTGATATGTTTTATTGTTTTTTGTTTGTTTGTTTCTATTTCATTGATTTCTGCTCCGATCTTTATTATTTCTCTTCTCCTGCTTGGTTTAAGCTTTCTTTCTTGTTCTTTCTCCAGCTTTTTTTAGGTGTAGGGTTAGGTTGTGTATTCGAGACCTTTCTTGTTTCTTGAGAAAGGCTTGTACTGCCATATATTTTCCTCTCAGGACTGCCTTTGCTGTGTCCCACAGATTTTGAACCGTAGTGTTTTCATTATCATTTGTTTCCATGAATTTTTTCAATTCATCTTTAGTTTCCTGGTTGACCCATTCATTCTTTAGAAAGATGCTGTTTAGTCTCCATGTATTTGGGTTCTTTCCAAATTTCCTCTTGGGATTGAGTTCTAGCTTCAGAGCACTGTGGTCTCAAAATATGCAGGGAATGATCCCAATCTTTTGATACCGGTTGAGACCTGATTTATGACCTAGTATATGATCTATTCTAGAGAATGTTCCACGTGCACTAGAGAAGAATGTGTATTCTGTTGCTTTGGGATGAAATGTTCTGAATATATCTGTGATGTCCATCTCGTCCAGTGTATCATTTAAGGCCTTTATTACCTTGTTGATCTTTTGCTTGGATGATCTGTCCATATCTGTGAGGGGAGTGTTAAAGTCCCCTACTATTATTGTATTATTGT
The DNA here is from genome assembly GCF_922984935.1 of Meles meles. NCBI lineage: Eukaryota > Metazoa > Chordata > Mammalia > Carnivora > Mustelidae > Meles > Meles meles. The sequence goes on from NC_060074.1 coordinate 78,442,812, forward strand.
TGATGTGTTTCTTTGTTTTTTGTTATTAATTGGTTTATATAGTTGGCTGCTCCCACATTATGGGCATAGATATTTAAAATTGTTAGATCTTCTTGTTGGACAGACCCTTTGAGTATGATATAGTGTCCTTCCTCATCTCTTATTATAGTCTTTGGCTTAAAATCTAATTGATCTGATATAAGGATTGTCACCCCAGCTTTCTTCTGTTGTCCATTAGCATGGTAAATTGTTTTCCACCCCCTCACTTTAAATCTGGAGGTGTCTTCGGGTCTGAAATGAGTTTCTTGTAGGCAACATATTGATGGGTTCTGTTTTTTTATCCATTCTGATACCCTGTGTCTTTTGATTGGGGCATTTAGCCCATTAACATTCAGGGTAACTATTGAGAGATATGAATTTAGTGCCATTGTATTGCCTGTAAGGTGACTGTTACTGTATATTGTCTCTGTTCCTTTCTGATCTACTACTTTTAGGCTCTGTCTTTGCTTAGAGGACCCCTTTCGATATTTCCTGTAGAGCTGGTTTGGTGTTTGCAAATTCTTTCAGTTTTTGTTTGTCCTGGAAGCTTTTTATCTCTCCTTCTATTTTCAATGATAGCCTAGCTGAATATAGTATTCTTGGCTGCATGTTTTTCTCGTTTAGTGCTCTGAATATATCATGCCAGTTCTTTCAGGCCTGCCAGGTCCCTGTGGATAAGTCTGCTGCCAATCTAATATTTTTACCATTGTATGTTACAGACTTCTTTTCCCAGGCTGCCTTCAGGATTTTCTTATTGTCACTAAGACTTGTAAATTTTACTATTAGGTGACGGGATGTGGACCTATTCTTGTTGATTTTGAGGGGAGTTCTCTGCATTCCTGGATTTTGATGCTTGTTCCCTTTGCCATATTAGGGAAATTCTCTCCAATAATTCTCTCCAATGTACCATCTGCTCCCCTCTCTCTTTCTTCTTCTGGAATCCCAATTATTCTAATGTTGTTTCATCTTATGGTGTCACTTATCTCTCGAATTCTCCCCTCATGGTCCAGTAGCTGTTTGTCCCTCTTTTGCTTGGCTTCTTTATTTTCTGTCATTTGGTCTTCTATATCACTAATTCTTTCTTCTGCCTCATTTATCCTAGCAGTGAGAGCCTCCACTTTTGATTGCACCTTATTAATAGCTTTTTTTATTTCCACTTGGTTAGATTTTGTTCTTTTATTTCTCCAGAAAGGGCTTTTATATCTCCAGAGAGGGTTTCTCTAATACCTTCCATGCCTTTTTCGAGCCCGGCTAGAACCTTGAGAATCATCATTCTGAACTCGAGATCTGACATATTACCAATGTCTGTATTGATTAGGTCCCTAGCCTTCAGTACTGCCTCTTCTTTTTTTTTTTTTTTTTTTTTTTTTTTGTGGTGAGTTTTCCGCCTTGTCATTTTGTCCAGATAAGAGTATATGAAGGAGCAAATAAAATACTAAAAGGGTGGCAATGACCGCAGGAAAATGCACTTTAAACAAATCAGAAGAGACCCCAAATCATGTAGGGGAAGAAAGGGGATAAAAATAAATTCAGGGAAAAAAATTTAAAAAAATAAAACAAATAAGGAAAATATTTAAAAAAGAAAAAATATATATATATTAGACTGTGACTAGAAAAGGGTCACCCACTTAATTTTGGGAGTATTTTGGTCTCTTAGAAGAAACTACCTCCCAAAATTTTAAAGAATGAAAAACGTATATAAGAGTAAACACAATGAAGGGATGGAATATGCCTATAAGATGAAAAAAATTTTTTTTTCAATTTCTAAAAAAGGAGTTGATAAAGTAAGTTGGTTGGGAGAATAAAGAAAAAGAAAGTGGAGACAATTTGCTCAGGCAGGAGACTAGAGCAAGCCTGGAGCTAGATTTAGGGTATATTGTGATTTATTAGAAGTTGTACTCCAAATTTTTTAGAAGAAAAAAACCTATGTGTATACAAAAAATAAAGTTAAATACAATGAAGGATAAAATATGACTATAATAATGAAGGTTCAAAAAAGATTTTTTTTTATGAAAGGTATTGTTAAGATAAACTAGTTAAAAATTTTTAAAAAGAAAAGGGTAAAAGTTTAAAAAAATTAGCAGAAGAAGAAAAAAAATTAAATTAAAAAAATTTAAATTAACTGCAAGACTAAAGAATCATGGGGAGAAAGCCATGAGTTCCGTGCTTTGCTTTCTCCTCCTCTGGAATTCCACTGCTCTCCTTGGTATGTGAACTTGGTCTTAGCTGGATTTCTTGTTGATCTTCTGGGGGAGGGGCCTGTTGTAGTGATTCTCAAGTGTCTTTGCCCGAGGCAGAATTGCACCACCCTTACCAGGGGCCAGGCTAAGTAATCCACTCGGGGTTCGCTTTTGGGAGCCTTTGTTCCCTGAATGCTTTTCGTAGAGCTCTGAAGGACTGGAATGAAGATGGCGGTCTCCCAAACTCCAGCCCGGAGGAGCCAAGAGCTCAGGGCCCCACTCCTCAGTGCGCCCTCAGAGAATAGTGCCCAATCACTCCCACCCTGGCCTCCGGCCATGCTCCAAACTCACCCAGCCTGTGACCAGTTCAAGGTAAGCCTGAGCTGAGAGCTCACTCCTTGGTTCTGTCTCTGTAGCTGACTTCCCTGCTCTAATACCTGCGAGCTCTGTGACACTCAGACACCCCTGATCCTTCTGTGACCCTGCAGGACTTGGGGCCACGCTGACCTCACGTGGGCTTCACCCCGGTTTAGCCTCTGGAGCGATGTCCCTCTGATGTCCCTCAGAACTTTTAAAGGTTCTGATTTAGTGCTCCGTTGCTCTGCGGCAGGCCGGGAGCTGGCTCCTCCCCCCCGTGGTCTATCTTCCTGTCGCTTTGGATTCACTTCTCCGCCAATCCTTCTTTCAGAAGATGGTTGATTTTCTGTTTCTAGAATTGCTGTTCTTCTCTTTGATCTCCCATTGGATTTGTAGGTGTTTGCAATGGTTTAATAAGCTATCTAGCTGATCTCCTGCTACCTGATTTAGTCTCAGCCTGCTATTTCTCCACCATCTTGACTCCTCCCAGAAAGAGACTCTTAAGTAGGCTCTACACCCAGCACTGAGCCCAACGCAGGACTTGATCTCACAACCCTATGATCATGACTCTCACGACTTGAGCCAAAATCTAGAGTCAGATGCTTAACCTACTGAGCCACCCAGGTGCCCCTGGTTAATTTTTATTCTTTGATGTTCTTAATCTTAGAAATTTTCCATTAAAATTTGCCTATAAAGCTTAGAGATAGTGATGATATACATGAGTCAAATTTCAGAATTCTCTTAGAAACCATTTAAGTTTGAACATTTTTATTTCCTAATTCAAAAAGCAATTCAGAATTCCAAATTAATTGATAGCATATAACTTTCTTTAAGGCAATATCCATCCATTTTCTTAATCTTACACCTTTTGATTTCCACCCACATGACTTAGCTTTTAATGGTAAAATAGATAATAACACAAGGTTAACAAGGACAGCAACATCTGTGCTGATTATTCAGAGAAGTACAATATTTCTCATCTTTGTACATTTGTTGGAAACTAATCATTTTTCTCTTCATTTCCATAGGTACAGTACATCTGATTATTAATCAGAATGATAGACCATAAATTACAGAGCCAGTTAAATATTATCTATCCTTACCTAATACTCCAAACATTTTCTTATTTATTAATTGGTTCCATTTTTTATACTATATATGATTTTGAAGGCCAGTTTGATTTAAATTTAGATAGATTTCAGATATATATATATATAGAGAGAGAAACAATGGTCTTACTATGCTTAACAATAAAACATGATCAAAGAAAGATGCTATACAGATTGTATGAAATAATGTGTCCCTGTTTCTAAGAAGACAGGCAGAAAGAAAATGTTTTCTTTATCCCTCTGTTGAAATCACTACAGGTTCTCTGTGCATCTTTCTCCCACAAATTATGGTCTATTCACTTTCAGATTTCCTCCTCAGTATAAAAATCTAAAATGTTTAAAGACAATATATATTTTATAAACTCCACAACTGAGTGACAATTATTTTATGGAAAGTAGAAAGAACTTAAGGTAACACAAAAGAACAATAACTAGAGGGAATAGAAGAGAATTATACACACACTGGAGAGCACATCTAAACGTAAACATTTTGACCTCCTTTACTCAGCCACCACACCCCACACACCACTAACACCAGAAGACTGGCTTCCGTTGCTCTCCATGACCTTGGTTCTGAACCACTCTCCTTGGACCTCACTTTGAACTGCTTCTAAATATCCCAGTTATTTACATTTGCTACTCATTTTTTCCCACTACTTTCCCCTAAATATCTTTAGGGGAAAGTATAACCTGTTACAATAAACACAGTATTATTTACACCAGAGTTTCTCATCTTGACACTATTGATATTTTGAACCACATAACCCTTGATTATGGGGGCACTGACCTTCCTGCACTATACAATTTTTAGCAGCATCTCTGGCTTGTACCCACTAGGTCTCTAACACCACTCATCTGAAATCTTATCAATTAAAATGTCTCCAGATATTGCCAGATATTCACTGGTAGGCAAAGTCAATCATCCCTATTTGAAAACCCCTGGTTCACATAGACATTTATTTATTTATGCATTGATCCATTCAATAAAATTCTATCTGATGCATGTTTTCTGTCAAGTATTGAACTACAACTGTTAAGAAAGATGTAGTGTTTGCCCTCTCCTATCCTGAGTCTAGTTATAAGTATGAACAAGTAAATTGTCAATTACAATTTGGTATATAAAATATTATATACAGGGTGCCTGAGTGGCTCAGTGGGTTAAAGCCTCTGTCTTCGACTCAGGTCATGATCCCAGAGTCCTGGGATCGAGCCCTGTATTGGGCTCTCTGCTCAGCAGGGAGCCTGCTTCCCTCTCTCTCTCTCTGCCTGACTCTCTGCCTACTTGTGATCTCTGTCTGTCATATAAATAAATAAATAAAACCTTAAAAAAATAAAATAAAATATTATCACAGAGGTAGGAACAAAGTGCTACTGGAGCATAAAGAACAAAATATTGCCTCTCTGTTCCTCCCTTCGACAGACAGCTGCATCTTCTGGTGCTGTGACAGCTGCATCCCCAAGACACAATGGGATGGTCAGAGTGAATAGATTTGGCCATATGGTCACCTGGTTACCAGGGTTGCTTTTAACTCTGGCAAAGTAGATCTTGTCACCATCAATGACCCTTTCATTGACCTCAGCTACATGATCTACATGTTCCTGTATGATTCCACCCATGGAAAATTCCATACAACAGTCAAGGATGAGAATAGGAAACTTGTCATCAATGGAAAGTCCATCTCCCTCTTCTAGGAGCGAGATCCCACGAACATCAAATGGGGTGATGATGCTGGTGCTGAGTATGTTATAGAGTCTACTGGAGTCTTCACCACCATGGAGAAGGCTGGGGCTCATTTGAAGGTTGAGGCCAAGAGGGTCATCATCTCTGCTCCTTCTGCTGATGCCCCCATGTTCTTGATAAGTATAAACCATGAGAAGTATGACAACTCCCTCAAGACTGTCAGCAATTCCTCCTGTACCATCAACTGCTTGGATCCTCTGGCCAAGGTCATCTATGAGAACTTTGGCATCATGGAGGGACTCACAACCCCTGTCCATGCCATCACTGCCACCCAGAAGACCATGGACAGCCCCTCTGGGAAGCTGTGGCATGACGGTCAAGGAGCTCTCCAGAACATCCCTACTTCCTCTTGGCACTGCCAAGACTGTAGGCAATGTCATCCCTGAGCTGAATGGGAAGCTCACTGGCATGGCCTTCCATGTCTCCACCTGCAACGTGTCTGTAATGGATCTGACCTGCCACCTGTACAAAGCTGCCAAATACAATGACATTAAGAAGGTGGTGAGGCAGACAACAAAGGGCCCCCTCTAATACATCCTGGGGTACACTGAGGACCAAGTTGTCTCCTGCAATGTTAACAGTGACACCCGCTCTTCCACCTTCAATGCCAGGTCTGGCATTGCTCTCAGTGACCACTTTGTCAAGCTCATTTCCTTGTATGACAATGAATTTGGCTACAGCAACTGGGTGGTGGACCTTATGGTCCACATGGCCTCCAAGGAGTAAGAGCCCCCTAGACCACCAATCCCAGTGAGAGCAAGAGGAAGAGAGAAGCCCTCAGCTGCTGGGGAGTCCCTGCCCCAACTTATCCCCCAAAACACAGAATCTCCCGACCCCCACCATTTCCATCCCAGACCCCCTGAAGAAGGGGAGGGGCTTCAGGAGCCCTACATTGTCATGTCCCATCAGTAAAGTATACTGTACCCAGCCAAAAAAAAAAAAAAAAAAAAAAAAAAAAAGGAAGGAAAGAAAGAAAGAAAGAAAAAAAGAAAAGAAAATACTATTAAGGCACCTGACCAAGTTGGCCAGGGTGGGGGTTGGGGGAGTCCAGCTTTTCACAAAGAAAGAGGTACTTAAGCTGATACGTGGAAATTAGTTCAGTGAAAAATTTAAAAAGGACAGTGTTCCAGGAGAAGAGAACAATTATGTGAAAGCATGTAGTTGAGAAAACAGGTCAGCATTAATGAGGTACTGAGAACTGTAAGCAAGGAGCAAGTCGTATGAGGTCTTATGTTTCTTTTAAAGGAGTTTTGATCTTATCCTAAGGATGGGGTGAGCTATGCTCTTCCTCTTCAGGGCAGTGACTCTGATTGGCTGGCTTTTGTAACTTCAGATAAATGTCCTTCCAATTTAAATCAGTCTTGAGTACATGTACACCAGCCCAAAACTTCTCCAAGGTCTTTACTCTTTTACCAGGAACAAAACAAAACATCAATCTTCCCAGTCTACCCATTAAAAAATGTGAAATTATCTCTGTAATTTAAGCTAAAGCTATCCTAAATTTTTCACTATTATAAAAATAACTCTAAATTCCTTTTTTTAATAGATTTTATTTGTTTGAGAAAGAGCAAGATAGCAAGAGAGAGAGAATATGAGCATGGGGGAAAGGGAGAAGAAGGTTCCCTGCAAGAAGCCCTACATGGGTCTCTATTCAGGACACTCAGATCATGACCTGAGCCAAACGCAGATGCTCAATTGACTGAGCCAAATAACAACCCAAGCACCCCAAATAACTCTAAATTCTAAAGATACTGCATGTGATTGTAATCAGAGTATCAACTTTTCTGTGTACTAATTAAATTAATGCTCAAAAAAATTTTTTAAGAAGATAAGTCAGTGCATAGTTAACTTGCCATCTATATACAAAACTAAGGAAAAAGCAAATCAATGGCATGTCAGGTTTAGACATAGCCTGCTGACTTACCCCTCTCCATGGCTTGAGGTTTTAGATTTGTCTAGAATTCAGTTGGGAATTTCTGAATTATAAAGACTTTTTTAAATTGAATGTCTAATCTATTTATTACATAAGCACTAGATTTGGTTCTTTGTGTGAATTAAAAACATTAAATAGGCAAGTGACATTTATTCAATACACCACACAACTAAAAAAGACATTTAGCATGAGAAAACACCTTGATGTGACTTAGAATAATATCTGAGTCACATAAAGTCAAATGAATGCTAAGCATATTAGGAGAATTTATTTTATTTTTTTTTTCCATTTTATTTATTTTTTCAGCGTAACAGTATTCATTCTTTTTGCACAACACCCAGTGCTCCATGCAAAACGTGCCCTCCCCATTACCCACCACCTGTTCCCCCAACCTCCCACCCCTGACCCTTCAAAACCCTCAGGTTGTTTTTCAGAGTCCATAGTCTCTTATGGTTCCCCTCCCCTCCCCAATGTCCATAGCCCGCTCCCCCTCTCCCAATCCCACCTCTCCCCAGCAACCCCCAGTTTGTTTTGTTATTTTTTACCAAACAGTGACTGTGTTTTAACAGAATCTGGTTTTGGTAGAATTAGTTTGAAATTTGAAGGATGAAAAATGGTAGGATTGCTTTCCTATTTAGTATTCTTACACAAGGCTTTGTAGAATATGTCTATTTGCAAGTAAATAAGTTTGAATTCATTTCTTTATTGTGTGTTCCCTACAGCATAAAACAAGGGAAAGAAAGCTCTGGGAAAAATATGGCAGGGATGAACTTTCCACCCAGTTCTTTAAGGAACCACCTTTACTTCTAGAGAAGTGGGTCAGCAACCTCTACCTTTGAACCATACCACACTTCAAAGCAATTCTTGTCTATTGATTTCTCTCTCACAGGTAAAAAATCTTCCTGGAGTTTTAATTTCCCATAAATTCTTTCTCTTACATTTTTCATTATAAATGTTTAGAATGACTTTCAAGTGCTAGAAACCTGACCTTCCCTGAAACACTTATTTCTGTCTAGTTTTCTTTTAAGAAATGAATTTAAATATCACAGCAGAGTCCCTAAAAATGAACAACCATAGGATCCTTTTATGATATTATCTGTTGTCTAGGTTTTAGAAAGGATTGCATCCTTTCTAAGTGGTTATATCTAAATATCTAGTTAAGATTATAAAACCCACCAGAGGAAGATTGGAACTTAATTCTTTGTTCATAACATTATTTAAATTTTCAACAGTATTCAACAAAAGTTAAGTTATAATTTAAAATAGTAAATTTAAATGATCTTTTGTAACAATTATATATTTTTTTAATTTAGCAAGATTAGACTTGATTTTTAAAAAGAGAAAAATGGGGGCACCTAGGTGGCTCAGTCAGTTAAGCCTCTTCCTTCGGCTCAGGTCTTGATCCCAGGGTCCTGGGATCGAGCCCCCCATCAGGCTCTCTGCTCGGCAGGGAGCCTGCTTCCTCCACTCTCCTGCCTGCCTCTGTCTACTTGTGATCTCTGTCAAATAAATAAATAAAATCTTTCAAATAAATAAATAAAAAGAGAAAAATGAAGAAAAATACAAAAATAAGAGAGAGAGAGAGGAGGGAAACGAAGAAAAGGAAGGGAGGAGGGAGGAAGTGAAGAAAGGAAGGCAGACATGAAGAAGGGAGAGAAAAAGGTAGGATATTATGGTTTTCATAGAAGCTACAGTGTGACAATCTCCACCGAGATTTAGAGTCAATAAATAATGCATGAATGCAGAGTTTCTTGGCCAAAAAGATAAAATTCAATCTGAGTAAATATAATAATCCTTAAAGAAAGAAAGTTTCCATCATAAATTGGTAGAGAATATGGAAAAGCAGGAGTGTTCTGAAATGAAATTCTTAAAAAACGAAAATTGGAAGAGCAGAAACTGGGGTCAAGCTTCATCCAAGGAAGAAAGCATCCTAACCAATTACACTTATAGTACTACAGTCTCATGACAAATGCTCTCCCTTTAAGGGAGATGGATACATCAGACTAAAAAAATTTGTATCTAAATCTCACTGCTCTGATTCTGATTCCAAATAGATGTGCCTACAGTCAATACTCTGATCATGCCAATACTTGTGAATATTGTTATACGAACAATATTGTTATGCTAACAACATTGTATGCTATAACTATTAACAACTATGTAAGCAATACACTAGTCTCATGAGTCTGGTTAATGGAAATTCATCGCAGCAGTGGCTAGCACATCCACTCTCAGAGTTAACTCTACAAGATTTAGGATTACATACGTATCAAGATAATAAATGCCACCTGCAATTCCTCTTGCCCAACAATCAGCTAGTCTTTCTCAAGTGGACACCTTGACCATTATATTGCCCATTTGCTTTCTCCATTTGAAATTTCTACGACTAACACTCACCCATTTCTTCTGAACGTTAAACGATCTGTAGAAATCATAAATACAAATGATATGTACGCTTTCTGGATGTAGGAATAAGTGATGCTATCAGTTTCTTCATTCACCTTTTAAACACAATTCCCTCTATGTACTGGAAGTGGGCCATTCCCACCTTGAAACAGTTCAAAATCTAGGGAGGAGACAGAAGTGTGCATTAATGTGATGGACTTTGAAAACACTACAATGGTGGTTTGTAGAAGTGAAATTGAAGCAAGAGGAGAACCAAGAGACTTTATCAAATATTTTGTTGCATTTTCTATCTCATGTACCAATGATTTTCAGCTCTTTTACCTATAGATTCTCTAACTTATGAGTCATTAGCTCAGATATTTTTAAAATTTTTTATTATTATGTTCAATTAGCCAGCATTAGCACAGCATTAGTTTTTGATGTAGTGTTCAGTGATTCATTAGTTACATAAAACAAACAGTGCTCACAATCACATGTGCCCTCCTTAATACCCATTACCCAGTTACTGTATTCCCCACCCCCCTCTCTTCTGTCACCCTCAGTTTGGTTCCCAGAGTCCAGAATCTCTCATGGTTTGTCTCCCTCTCAGATATTTTATAATCAAAGGTTTTCACCAAAATTTAGGGAAAACTTTGTTCTGGGAGTAGAATTTATGTTGAAAAAAATGGCAATAGCACGGGATCCTCACTCTTCCATTTTGCTTTGGAAATAACTTGCTTATTAGCAAGAGGCTAATTTCGCTATGTTCCCAATTGGAACTCAGACATATTTCTAATATAATCCACAGGAAAGCAATCACTATGTCTATTTTGCTTACCATTACGTCCATAGGAACTATAACAAGGTCTGGTACATATAAGAAGCTCAATAGGAACTACTCAGTGTATGCACAAATATATAAGCATGTTAAAAGCTCCTCAAAGCTGTGAAGTGTGTAAGCCTGATGATTCACAGACCTGTATCCCTGGGGCAAATAATACATGTTAATTTAAAAAAAAAAAAAAAAGCTCCTCAAGATCCTGGGTAGTAAAGGTCACAGACGGTTGAAGCAGTATCTTGCCCTTTGGGAACTAACCTAAGCAAAATTAGGTATGCACAATTATTAAGCTATTTTGATAAATATAAATAGTATTAATACTGAGAGGGAGGTACAAACTGCAGGTCTATGTTCTGAAGATCTCTTAACACATCAGGTGTTCTATTACAATGAGAATAAGTCTCGGACTGAATTCTACAACACATTCAAACACATATTACGAAGCAGGCAGAGAAATAGTTAAGTTCCAGTTCTCTGACCTCACAGGAACTCCAACTAGTACTTTCCATGAAATGTTTACTGGAGGGAATTGCATCAATATTTTAGTAGCAGGTGTCAACTAAATTTCTAGTCAGAAGCAGAAGACAGATTCCTCAGTTCATGGCTACCCAAAGAAACAAATAGATAGACCTAGGGCAGCACTCTGAAGAATGCAAGCTATGGTTTCTAATGTTGACATTACTAATATTTTGTGCCAATAATTTTTTGTTGGGGGGAGGGGACAAGGAGTGGGAAGTTTCTGTGCATTGTGGAATTTTCAGCAACATCCCTAGCATCTACCCACTAGATGTCAGTAGCAGCCCCTTTTCCCAGTTGAGAAAACCAAAAAAGTTGACATTGCCAAATCATAAACTTGCCCCCTAATCAAGAACCACTAGTCTAGGCTGCTTGGTTCATGGGAAATTCTGTCTCTCTTTATGTAAGTCACAGGTACCAATGCAATATTTCAAACCAGCCCATATATCTTGAACATTCTCATTTCACCAATGAAAACTCATTTCAATGTTCCATAAGTTGTAATTAGGACACCTACTAGTGGTGATCAAGATCTAGATAGTGAGAGTCCTCGCAGCAGGTGCCTCAGGAAAATGGTCTCCTGATTAGATTCTTTCAAATGCTAACTAACTGCTTGTCTGAGTGTTTGCCTGATTGGAGTATTTCAAATGCTAACTAACCATCCCTCTGACTTCAAATAAAATTAACACTTGGTATCTAATTTAAACCCCACGTTAGTAGTACTTACAGGCACTTTACATCAGCAACCACTGTAAAGGCTGAACTCTTGGGGGAAAAGGTAATAAAGTTGATAGCAATAGTGCAAACGCATTGGACACCACAAGTACACATGTTAAGATCTTGTTGGGAGAACAGCTAGATAGATGTAGCATGTTTCTCTCCCCGAGTCCTGCCCAATTAAAATGATTTTGCTGGTGCACAAATATATTCATTATTGCAGGTTTTCAGTTCAAAGAATGAAGTATGGGTACAAATTTTGCAGGAATGTAGAGCAAATGTTTGGATAATGAGATCTGAAGAGTGAGGGATATCTGTATGTACGATGCTTTTCTTTACACCATCAGGTTCCATGAGTCAAAATTGAGACCATCAAGTTCCATGAGTCAAAATTGAGAGATACTGTAGTTTAGATTATTTCAGTTTTGGTTTTTGTCATGAAGTGATGGGATGCTGACAAAAGTCAGGTAGTTCCCACTTTTCTTTGTGCAAAATACAGGCAAAAATAGGACAGGCCAAATCAAGTGAGTCCAATTAAATAATCACAGCCCAATGGAGGTATTTTAGATAAATTATGCCCCTGAGCAGGGTAGTAGAGATTTTATGGCTGACCCAATGAGAAAAAGAAAGAGGGAATCAGAAAATAAGTCAGAGAAGGAACATTTTTTCCTTAACGTTTGTTAAGGCACGTTATCCCTTTCACACACATTGTTCTCCATCTCTGAGCCCATAGGCCTTGTCTCTAAGAACATAATAGTCTATAAACACAAAGGACAGCACTCACCTGGGAAGAGATCCAGTGGGACATCTTCAGACAAACAGGAGCAAATTCTACCTAATAGTTATCTACATAAGGCATTATATCAACTTTCACTGACTTACATGGTTGGGAGGTGGGATATGATAAACACATCCCTATAAATTGGTGAGGAGAGGGGGAAACCTTATTCCTCTCATCTAATATTCTCCTGAGTCTCTCGACTCTCTCATCACTCACTCCTTCTCCCCATAAAAAGAGGCTAATTAATGCATCTGGGAAAAGAAATGAGTTTGCTTGACTTAGCATGTTCAGTTTTTCTCCTTTAAACCTTCCTACCAATAGAAATTCTACCAATTCTCTACCAATTCTACCAATTCTCAATAGGGAGAAAACATGCTGGGACGCTCTCAGCCCTATAGGAAACCCATCGTGCTAAGTTACTGTTGTCTAGATTCATCACTTCCTGAATGGTTAAGTCAGGAGTGATGTGTTAAGAAACTCATTATGACAGTACATCTACATTACAATCTTCAATCCAGTTTTCACCTGTTATGAAGCTGATATCTTCATTTCTGTCTGCTCCCTAGTCTATGTCTCAGTTAGCTCTGGATTCAGAAAGATAATAGAATAATAAATATTTGCTAATTCATCAATAGGATGAAAGACAAGAAACCTTGAGAAATAGGAAAAAGGACTATCATAGGAAGACCAAAATAACACTTCAATATTGAGGTTTCTGGTGTGATCAGGTTAGGTGGCTCTAAACTTTAAGAGTTTAGAAAGAGTTAAGTGGGATTCTGACACTTTAGTGTCCCAACAGCTTACAGTAGCTTTACCCACAGGTGAAAGGCTACACCTTTTTAAAAATATATATATTTTACTTATTTATCTGTCAGAGAAAGATTGAGAGGAGAGAGAGTGAGTGAGTGCTCAGAAACAAGAGGAGAATCAGGCAGAGGTAGAAGCAGGCTCTCCACTGAGCAGAGAGCTGGACATGGTGCTTGATCCTACGACCCTGGGATCATGACCTGAGCTGAAGGCAGATGCTTAACCAACCGAGCTACCCAGGCTAAATTCTCTTGTTCATTAAGGTTGTCAACAGACTAGAAGTGACACCACACACGCACACACACACACACCCATAATAATAGATTATTTATCCAATAATAGATCATATATCCAATTTAAATTTAAATTTAAATTGGATCTAATTTATTAACTTTATAATCCATGACTATGAGACCTTATTATATAGGAAATATGCCATCGTCTTCAGTTGAAATATATATATTGGAAATACAACAGCTATGTAGGCAATTTAAAAGAACCGTTGTTCCTGGAACAATCTATCTCTGGAGATCATATTTTCTCAAAAAAGAATAGACTGAATTAGCTGTACAAAAAAATATATGCTTATACAGAAACATGATAATGAAAGAACAATGAAGGCAGGCAAGAAGCAAGCAAGTGATTGACCTAGGAGAAAAGGATGAGATTTTGGAGATCAGACTGAATGTATATAAATGGGAAAAGGAGATGGACTCAGGTCTAGTTGCTCTTAAAGAGAGGATGTGTAAAGGAGAAGATGTTCAATTATCGCCTGATTAGAAAGCATGACTGAGGCTTAAGAATCTGGCAAAGGAAAAGACCCAAGTCCTCAGAAAGCAAACAGGCCCCCAAGGGAAATAAAGATCCAAAAATATGCAGTGACTTCTTTTAAAAACGTCAGAGAAATAGAACCTATAATAAAAACAATTACAACTTATTTCTGTGGTAGCAGAATAATGTCCATCCTCTAAGATATCCACACCTTACTCCCTAGAACCTCTGAATATATTATGCTACATGGCAAAGGGGACTTTGAAGATATTATTAAGATTATGAGCCTTAAAATAGGGAGATTTTCCTGGAATGTCCAAATTGGCCCAACCCTTAAAATTAGAATAGGAAGGCAAAAGACTGTGTCAGAAAATTGTGGCAGGAAAAGACAGAACAGAATCATGACAGCATGAGAAGAATTCAAGGCATCATCACTTGTTCTGAGATGCAGGGGCTATGAGCAAGGACTAGAAGGAGGCCTCCAGATGGGGGCAGCTTTCAGCTGACAATCAGAAAGAAATAGGGACCTCAGTCCCTACCACAGCATGGAATTGAATTCTGCCAACAATGCAAATAAGCCTGGGAACAGATTCCAACCCCAGAGCCTCCAGGTGGGAACACACGCCTGCTGACTTTAATTTCAGCCTTGTGCAACTTGAAGCAAAGGAAACAGCCAAGTCACTCTGGGACCAGACCTTTGGCCTACAGACTGTAAGAGAATAAATTTGGGGTGTTTTAAGCTGCAAAGTTTGTGATAATTCATTACAGCAGCAGTAGAAAAATAATATAGCATTCTTTAAAGATCAGGACAGAAATAAAAAGTGAAAGGGTCAATTTAGTGATTTGACAAGATCAGTGAAAAACTCTCAAAGCATGAATGGTTTAATATCAGGAAAACATTAGGTAGGCACGCAGGTATTTACTGTGCTTTGAGAACATTCTCTAAATATTTATGGAATGTAAAAGTCTTTGCAGGAGGCACAGGTAAACGAAGGCATAACTCAAAGGCAGCCAAGCAGGACTTCCATTTCCAGTCAAGATGGAGCCAGGAATATAACTTATCCCTTTGCCTAAAATATCCAAAAAATGGGCAAAACATCTGAAATACTGGTCTTCAAGACACAGAATGTTAGACAATGAAGGCTCAGGGTACGGATGACAAGAGTTGGGGAACAAATTAGGTATTCCCTACACTGTTGCTCCAGCTTACTGCTTTGAGAGGGTTTCCAGGCTGCAGCATAAGAGGGGGATCCAGGAAGAGCCCCGCTGACTTCCTGACTTGAGAAGACAGAACTCGTCTCCTATGGAACCAAGGCAACGTGAAGGGCAGAACTCCATAGGGGAAAGAGCTGTGCAGAGAAACAACTCCAGAAAAGAGCAGAGGGTCTCTGTCAAGCATTTACTGAGTACTAACCAACCATTAATGTAAGGAAACTACCTGAGGCCAAGAAAAGAATTACCAAGAGGATTAGCTGTGCCTCTGCCCAGGACCAGAAATATCACTATCTCCCACCAGCCAGAGTGGAAGACTTCATGTTTCACAGGACATTGGGTAGAGTATACAAAAAGATCTTCTCTCACTATTGGAGAATGAATAGCCTTAGACTGAGAGCTCTTAACATATCTTAAAAGTAACATTTGATAGAATTAAACTGTTTTCAAGTAACTTTACTGCATTGTAAAACAAAGCTCAACAATATTTGTTAGGAACACAAAAATATCCAGCCCTTTGACATTCCCCCATCAAAAGATGGAAAGTTAGTTTCTCCTTTGAACTTGGGTGAACTCCCTTTGTGAGTGCCTCTGTAAATAGAAATGTAGTGGATAAATACCCAGTAGTGCAATTGCTGGGTCATAGGGTAGTTCTATTTTCAACATTTTGAGGAACCTCCATGCTGTTTTCCAGAGTGGTTGGACCAGCTTGCATTCCCACCAACAGTGGAGGAGGGTTCCCCTTTCTCCACATCCTCGCCAGCATCTGTC
This sequence comes from Meles meles, assembly GCF_922984935.1. Taxonomy (NCBI): domain Eukaryota; kingdom Metazoa; phylum Chordata; class Mammalia; order Carnivora; family Mustelidae; genus Meles; species Meles meles. The sequence continues at coordinate 78,458,948 of NC_060074.1, forward strand.
ATTTCCTGACTTGTTAATTTTAGCCATTCTGACTGGTGTGAGGTGATATCTCATTGTGGTTTTGATATGTATTTCCCTGATGCCGAGTGACGTGGAGCACTTTTTCATGTGTCTGTTGGCCATCTGGATGTCTTCTTTGCAGAAATGTCTGTTCATGTCCTCTGCCCATTTCTTGATTGGATTGTTTGTTCTTTGGGTGTTGAGTTTCTAAGTTCCTTATAGATTTTGGATACTAGCCCTTTATCTGATATGTCGTTTGCAAATATCTTCTCCCATTCTGTCAGCTGTCTTTTGGTTTGTTAACTGTTTCCTTTGCTGTGCAAAAGCTTTTGATCTTGATGAAATCCCAATAGTTCATTTTTGCCCTTGCTTCCCTTGCCTTTGCCGTTGTTCCTAGGAAGATGTTGCTGCGGCTGAGGTCGAAGAGGTTGCTGCCTGCGTTCTCCTCAAGGATTTTGATGGATTCCTTTCTCACATTGAGGTCCTTCATCCATTTGGAGTCTATTTTCGTGTGTGGTGTAAGGAAGTGGTCCAATTTCATTTTTCTGCATGTGGCTGTCCAATTTTCCCAGCACCATTTATTGAAGAGGCTGTCTTTTTTCCATTGGACATTCTTTCCTGCTTTGTCGAAGATGAGTTGGCCATAGAGTTGAGGGTCGATTTCTGGGCTCTCTATTCTGTTCCACTGATCTATGTGTCTGTTTTTGTGCCAGTACCATGCTGCCTTGATGATGACAGCTTTGTAATAGAGCTTGAAGTCCGGAATTGTGATGCCACCAACTTTGGCTTTGTTCTTCAATATTCCTTTGGCTATTCGAGGTCTTTTCTGGTTCCATATAAATTTTAGGATTATTTGTTCCATTTCTTTGAAAAAAATGGATGGTATTTTGATAGGGATTGCATTAAATGTGTAGATTGCTTTAGGTAGCATAGACATTTTCACAATATTTATTCTTCCAATCCAGGAGCATGGAACATTTTTCCATTTTTTTGTGTCTTCCTCAATTTCTTTCATGAGTACTTTATAATTTTCTGTGTATAGATTCTTAGTCTCTTTGGTTAGGTTTATTCCTAGGTATCTTATAGTTTTGGGTACAATTGTGAATGGGATTGACTCCTTAATTTCTCTTTCTTCAGTCTTGTTGTTGGTGTACAGAAATGCAACTGATTTCTGTGCATTGATTTTATATCCTGACACTTTACTGAATTCCTGTACAAGTTCTAGCAGTTTTGGAGTGGAGTCTTTTGGGTTTTCCACATATAGTATCATATCATCTGCGAAGAGTGATAGTTTGACTTCTTCTTTACCAATTTGGATGCCTTTAATTTCTTTTTGTTGTCTGATTGCTGAGGCTAGGACTTCTAATACTATGTTGATACAAACATAGTGATCCGAAGGGGCACGTGTACCCGAATGTTTATAGCAACAATGTCTACAATAGCCAGACTATGGAAAGAACCTAGATGTCCATCAACAGATGAATGGATAAAGAAGATGTGGTATATATACACAATGGAATACTATGCAGCCATCAAAAGAAATGAAATCTTGCCATTTGCGACGACGTGGATGGAGCTAGAGCGTATCATGCTTAGTGAAATAAGTCAATCGGAGAAAGACAACTATCATATGATCTCCCTGATATGAGGACATGGAGAAGCAACATGGGGGGGTAGGGGGATAGGAGAAGAATAAATGAAACAAGATGGGATTGGGAGGGAGACAAACCATAAATGACTCTTAATCTCACAAAACAAACTGGGGGTTGCTGGGGGGAGGTGGGATTGGGAGAGGGGGAGCGGGCTATGGACATTGGGGAGGGGAGGCGAACCATAAGGGACTATGGACTCTGAAAAACAACCTGAGGGTTTTGAAGGGTCAGGGGTGGGAGGTTGGGGGAACAGGTGGTGGGTGATGGGGAGGGCACGTTTTGCATGGAGCACTGGGTGTTGTGCAAAAAGAATGAATACTGTTACGCTGAAAAAATAAATAAAATGGAAAAAAAAAAAAAGAAATGTAGTGGAAATGATGCTAAATGACACCCAAGACTAGATCATAATGGCAATGGGCTTCCACCCGGATCTTTCCCTTTTGGAATGCTACTCTTGGAACCCAGTTACCGTGTTGTAAAGAAGTCCAGTCCATGTGAAAAGATTTATATTTGTTTGAGCAATCAACTGCCAGACATATGATTGAATAAGTAAGTCTTCAGTGATTCCAATTCCTTTGCCTTTGGGCTGTCCCACATGACACTAAGTAGAATAAAAGTGAGCCAACCCAATCAAGGCCCAACAAAATTGCAGATCCTTGAGCAAAATAGATGTAGTTGATGATTTTTGCCACTAAGTTTTGTTGTGGTTTGCTATCCAGCAATAGATAAATGAAACATTTCTTTTTTGGATTCAATTTCAGGAACAAGTTTATCACATTCACACTTTTACATACTTCTATTTAATCAAATGTAAGTTTTATCAATCAAACAAAAATACATAATTTCTAAACTTCTAATGCTCAATTAGTTAGGAAATATAGGATTTCCTCTTTTTTTAGTAATTTCACTAGAGTATGTCTTAGTGGCAGTCATTTGGGTTAATATTCTCACATACTGATAAGCTCTTTTTAAAATTTACTTTCAGATATATATTTTGTAATTTTAGGAAACTTCTCTTAAATTTCCTTTTCTGGTATTTATTCTTCCCTTGCTTTGATTTTTCTTCTTAACGGACTGTTACTATTCCTATATTAGACTTTCTTTGTATATCTTCAATATCTGTCACTTTCTCTCAAATCTTTTATTTTAAAGTTATTTTGATTTAAACAATTTTTCTCTTTTTATCTTATAGTTCTCTTATAGCACTATTTGTTATGTTTATTTAGTCTTATAATACTTCAATTTAATTGTCATTTCTAAAATGATTTTTCTTCAATTTCCAATTCTTTCTTACATTCTGTCACTTACTTTCTTAGATTTTTAAGTCTTACTTATATTGTTTTTCATAACTTGTATCATTTTCTTAATGTCTATTAACTTCTTTTTAATTAGTAGGTTACGACTTTCACCTCCTTTAAGGACATGTCTTCTTAGCAAGCTTATATTATCTGTAAAAATGCTATTCTTTTTATTTCTTTTCTTATTTCTGTAACAACTTTTGGAGACTTAACCTCAATAGTTTCTGGATAGTTTATGTAAAATTGATTTTCATGAATTTTTAGAATTCAGCTTTTCTTTTAATTTTAGAGCTCTATGTAATGTTGTTTGTATACTGTTAAAAAATAAGACAACTTGCTGAGATTTCCTGTCTCTTTCTCCTCGCTCAATCTTGTCTAAACATTGCCCTTTGGTCCCTGGTTGTCTCTCTGTTTGCCAGTTTTTATTCCACTCTAAACAGTTTCTCCTTGATGTGGGATCTTGTGTTGAAAGGAAATTCTAGCTGGTCAATTTTAAGAGTCGAAGGCCCTAGATTTCTCTAACACTTTTAGGCCTTACTGTGAAGGTCCCAGCACCCTCTCTCTCTCTCTCTTTTTTTTTTTTTTTTAAGATTTTATTTATTTGTCAGAGAGAGAGAGAGAAGGGAGTGGCAGGCAGAGGGAGAAGTAAGTTCCCTACCAAGCAAAGAGCAGATGCAGGATTCAATCGCAGAACCCTGGAATCATGACCTAAGCTGAAGGTAAACATGTAACTGACTAAGCTACCCAGGTGTACCCCTAGCACTTTTGACAGTGGATAAAACCCATTCCCATTATCAGCTGTGGTTCTCAGATTGCCCCCATCATATTTTCAAGTGGATATTAGTTGGTTGTTTTAAGATCTCCTGTTCTCAGTTCCTTCAGACTCACCATTGTTTTCCTCTGCTTTCTCCTGAACATAAGACAGTATCTCTGTGTTGTTACTCTTGGTGGTTTGTACCTACTTGTACTTTTGAAATTCAAGAGACTATCGTGCCACCTAATTTTATTATGAATATTGTCCATGAACGTTTTTGGTTTTGCTCTCTAGTTGCCAAGTTATTCCTGTGTGGGGATTTGAGAAGATACAAAAGCCATCTCTATCCTCCATCAAATGATTTTTCAACAACATAATTTATGATGACACATCATCAGAGTTCAGAAAGGAAATATTTTTTCAGATTTCAAGTTAACACTACATGCCTAATGCCAAATATTCTATTTATCAAATATATTGATTGAAATAGGTAAAGACAAGCTAACTTTATTTCCTAACATTAAATTTTTATTTTTTTAATTTTATTTATTTATTAGAGAGAGAGAGCCTGAGTAGGTGCAAAGACAGAGGGAGAGGGAGAAGCAGACTCCCCACTGAACAGGGAGCCCAATGTCTCTCCCCTCAACCCCACCTCCCCACGCCACCCCCACTCATACTCTCTTTCAATGGCTTTCCCTCAAATAAAATAAATAAATCTTTTTTTAAAAAAATGTAGTTACAGGCCCATACACATGCAGAAAGTTTCCCAGTTAAGGAAAATTAGCTTGATGTTCTACTTCCAATTAACCTTTGTTTTCTTCACTTTTAAACTTGTACATGCAGGGACTTGTATAAAATTATTTGGAAAAAGAACAGGAAAAAAAAACATAGGTGTTTGATGTTTGTTCATTTGTTCCGTGTCACAGAGGATGCTAAAGGACTCGGGAATCCAGGGGTGATGGATGCCAAAAGCAATTGAATGTCTCCAAAGATGTGCAGATCACAATGGTCAATAAATCCCTGTCCCTTTTGGTTCATTTGCAGAATAAGAAATGAAATAGAAAATGGATAACTAATACTCTCAGATTTTTTTTATTCTAGAAAGAAAATCTTCCTGGATATTAATATTAGCCCATATGAATTATGCTTTCAATCCTTTAAGTTATACTCTTCTTGGATATAAAGACCATATTTACTTTAGATAAGCTTTAAGTAAGGCAAATCGTGTACACATTGGCAAACAGTATTTTTTAACAATAATAATAATGTTAATGCTTAAAATTCTAGGAAATTAAAAATGTGGTTCAAAAAAACACACAGATTTAACAAGTCAAATAAAGTTAAGTGAGATCAATATCTACAGGTGTTATAAACATAGATATTGTTATTAACCCAGAATTATCACAATAATTACTGTGCTTGCTGTCTCAGTCCAAAACAATTATAAACAGGTTAACTCTGTTTGACTTCCCTACCACCTGCTGGTGGAACTTGGGATCAAACCTAGGGATTAAACTGGACAAGTGTGCACTTGAATCCAGTTATGGTTAAATTTCCTTTCATTACTAAAAGATCAGAAGGTAGACATACCTATCTCAGGAATGTGAACAGAGGGGCATTATAGCCAGACCAGGAAAATGGGAGGGATTGGCGGAAGTCAAACAGAATGCCCATTGAGGTACTGTTTTACCAACTATGTACTCAAGGAATCTGGGCTCCAAGATAGCATGATGTGGTTCCACTTAACACAGGACAGAATAATCTCTTCTGATGAGTCAGACTCGTGGGAGAGAATCTGTGTTGGGTTTGAAAACTCCTTTAGAGTTTCTGCCAAGCAGCATCTTATACTAAAAAGATATATAATTATATAGAGTGACTAATTCATTTTTGTACATGACATCTCTTAGATGGTCTATTAGATGGGGTTATATATTTACCTAATTTGTCTCCACCATTTGGATTGTGCCCTTTGAGACAGGGGCTGCATCTCCTTCATCCTTTCATCTCTGTTATCTAATACAATGCCTAGAATGTGTTAAGTATCCAATAAAAGTTTTTTGAGAACCGAATAGGTAGGTGAGTCTTCTCTCAGAATATCTAGTGGCATCTGCAGATTTGAGTATTTCCCTATGTGCTCCCAAGTGTTCGTGTAACTTCAAATGAAACTGCCTTAAAACTGCATGAGAACTGCTTTTTCTACCCCAGACTACACTTCTCCTGTCCCTTTTGTTGTTCATTTTTATGTTTATTAAAAATTAAACTCGGGACACCTGGGCAGCTCAGTCAGTTAAACATCCAACTCTTGATTTGGCTCAGGTCATGATTTCAGGATTGTAAGGTGGAGCCTTGTATCAGGTGCCATTCTGAATGCTTGAAGGTCTCTCCCCCTCTCCTTCTGTTCCACCCTCTGCAAGTGTGTGCCCTCTAAATAAATAAATCAATAAAATCTTAAAAAAAAACTATCAAAGCATCTTTGAATCTATAAAGTATAGTGTAACCATGGAGTCTTCTCAGCTTACAAATAAAAATACCTGTGAAAACAATAAGATGGGATTATTCTTTTCAAAGGTTATGCTATGATCTGTTTCCAAAGTGAGCTTATATTTCTTAAACAACCTAGTCTTAATTTTTCACTTACTTTCAATACTTATGCACATTAAATCTGACCCAAATAATTTATTCATTCCTAGGTTACCAAATTATGCAGAGAATACCATCAGCTTATAACTCTCTAAACCTAAAATATGAATCATCTCTAGATAGAGTTTAAGTATGGCATATTCCCCCAAAGTATTTCTTGGTAAAGATTTAAGCAATTGTTGAAGATCTGTACTGTCTCCTTTCTAGCCCTCATAACAACTCCTACACAGTGACTATTGAGTAGTATTCCTTTGTGTTAGCAGCTGGCTTCCTTCTTTCAATATATTTTAAGAACCATCCTAGTTGCAAACTAAAGTTCTATTAAGGCATTCCTCAAATTCATTTTGACTAATCTAAGATTTGGTTTCTACATGGCGTGACTTTTCTTAGTCATAATTAAACCAGATATTAAGTGGACCCCAAACAGATTTCCAAAATTAATTTCTTAAAAAATAAGTTTTTTATAGGATCACTTCTTGTATAGTTATATACAAGAATGCATATCTTGCTAAACATTCACTCTCTTAAACATTTAATCTTCTTACTGACAATACATAAGGGGTGTTACTTAAGTCTCTAAGACAAAAGTTTAATCAAGTCAGCTGCGTTCTTTACCGCCTTGGATTTGGCAGCTATGGAAGTTCAAAGAAAGTGAAGACTTGGTTTGGACATGGGTGTTTTCACTGCAGGTACCTGCCAGTAGAGCACTGACAGCCCTGCAGGCAAAGGGGATTGAGAAGCTCAGAGAGTGACAGAAAAAAAACAGGGTGGACCATACCCTGACCATATTTTTCTGAGGTACATATGAGACATCACCCAACCATATTCAGAATGCTGAAATCTTAAACTGGTGAATGCTTGTAAGGTCCTGAAGGTAATCGGAGAGCAAGGGACAGTGAAATTTGAACTATTAATAATAGATAGATAATCTCATCTGTTACCAAAGTCTAGGGATACTTTTTAACAATTGATTTGAATTTTAAGTATTGTTATTTCTTTAGCATAATGTTCACTACATGCCAGGTAACAAATTGAAAAGAAATAAAGATATCAAATTTGAGAACCACAAGTAACTATGAGGCTATCATATAATATGAGTTATTCACATAAATAATAAACTGGATGGATGGTTGAATAGATGAGAAAATGCCAGATTTGGGGCAAAAACAAAGAAACTAAAGCAAATGCCAAGGTCTCAATGAAAGCTGCAAAATAAACAGAAAGCTAATTAAATAACAACAACAACAAGGAGAAGAAGAAGAAGAATAGGCAAATGAGGAATGGAGGATAAGAATTTTTCATACAAGGAATCTAGATACATGATCTGGGAGATTTGGGGTCCCTCTTAGAATTACATAAGTTCTGAGAGATGTAAATGAATACCAGAATCTTGGGATTTGTGAAAAATTTGCATACATGAAGATAATGAAATTGTTTGTATACTACTATCTTGGAAAATTACACCTAAGTGGTCACCATGCCTCACTAAGAAGTACGTTTGGATGCATGTGAAGGAGACATCAGTAGGTTCAATGGATAGCTTGAAGGAAGAGAGGAACTGATCAGCACAGACACAGTGTGAGAACTGAAGGGTCCTGGGAAGATCCAGAGAGGTGCAAGGGAAGAGAAGAGACGAAAAAATGCGGGAGGGAGAGGATGGAAGCTGTTTCAGCAACCCCTTCTAAAATAAAGAATATAGTCCTGTATATGTAAATAGATACTCTAGGTTTTCGCTTTGTTTTGAGTAATGTACAAACATCCTTTACAGTATAAGCATCTCCTGACATTGTAAGGACCTCAAGGAAAAAGACTCAACCATCAATATCTTTCCCTACAATATCCACACATGGTGTCTCTCAAAAAATCCTTGCACAAAATAAAGGCCAGATATTCTCTTTTGCTTTTATCTTTGGTCGTTCAGCAGTTTGGAGAGTTTTCCAAAAATGTTAAGGCATAAAGATAGTTCTCTTTTCACCAAATTGCTTTGCTCTCCCATGAAACTTTCCTGTTCTTTTAAGAGAACATTTTAGAATGCCCTTGTTTCAGAATTTTAAAGAAATATGAAATTTAAGTAACTACGTTATCCTGGTGAATCACCGATTCAAAATTATTGCAGTCTGTTTCTCAGTTTATCAGTCTCCCTAAAGACCATTAAGTACTATGCACAAACAACCACAATAGCTTCATCTTTAAATGCCCAGAAGCGTAGCCCAGAAATTAAGATGGGAGTTTAATTTATTTCTTCTCCATTCAGCTTTCATTCTTTTTTCTAGCGCTTTGTAAGCTGGTTTATTTTTAATTGTGATTATTCTAAGAAAAGAATTTTAAAGAAAAAAGAACTAGGATATTTGCCATTAACTTTGTTTTCATGCTTTTCCTTTTTCATTGTCCATGTCCTGTACTGCCTGTCAAACTCTGCCTTTAAAGTGGGGGAGAGCGGCCAGGAAGGGGGATACCACCCTACCCAAACTTTTGGTGACTGCTTCCTCCTCTAAACTCCCATAGCACAGATCATGTTAAACATTCACTTTGTTCTTAACATGTGTATTATACTTACTATTACTACATAACAACAAAAAAACAACCCCAAAATTTAGCAGCTTAAAACAACCACTTCATTATGGTCTAGGACTATGAAAGTCAGGAATTCAGATACACATAGTGGCAATGGCTTATCTCTGTTCTACAACATCAGCATTTCAGCAGGGAGTTTCTTAATGGCTGGGGGTTACAATCATAACTGAGAGACCATTATTGAGATAGGGTGGAAAGAGAAGAGGTCACAGGAAGAGAGGTTAGCCCAGCAATTCAATGGGATTCATGTGCTCTATGAAGAAAGTTGACTAATTGAAAAAAGATACAGAAGTTAAACAATGTTCCATAGGTTGTTTAGAAATTGGCTTAATAATCTTCTTCCTGTTTCCTTGCCCTTGAGTATTCCCCTCCCACACTGATTCTGGGCTTGGTCATGTGTGTTGCTTTGGTCAAATGGCAAACCTGGCATAAGCAGAAATTTGAAAAGGGCTTGTTTATTAAAGGCTTATATCTTGTTACTCTTCAGAATTCTGTTGCTGCTCTCATGTTAAAAGCCAAGACTAGTCTGCTGGATGATAAAAGATGCCTGGTCTTATCATCCCCATTACCACAGCCAAGAGCCAACATCAACTGCCCAATAGATGGGAAAAGCCATTCTAGAACACCCAACCCACAGATGGTTGTAGAACTACATGGCCAACCCATAGACTCAGGAGCAATCATAAAATGATTGTTACCTTAAAGTTTTGAGGTGATTTGTCATGGAGGAAAATCTAACAGATATAAATATTTATAATCTTATTTTAAATGGTATGCTGTCCTGTGATAGAAACTCTTTTTTGTCCTAAATATGCAATAAAAATTTTCTAGAGACCATGTTGATGATGATTTGGAAGCAGAATAAAATTGGGCAATGGTGGTAATTGAGAGATGGAATAATTGGACAACATCGTATAGGAAAAGAATTAATAGAGGCAGAAGATAAATAGTATAATAGACAAAGAGGATAAAATAACATCTAGAACTCAAGCCAGTAGTAATTCATTTCATAAAACTGAAGTCATGAAAAAGAACACTGGATTAGAAGTTGGAGCCAATTTCATCAAGAAATTGGTAAAGAATATAAGATAACCCAAAAGCCCTATTGAGCATCCAAGATGTTGACATGGTGTTATACTAAAAAGAAAAAAGAGAGAGAGAGATTGAGAGAGAACATGATGGGGAAGCTAAAATATACTCTGTCTACTCATCTTTGATATTAATTTGAAAGGCAGCTTGGACGGGATTTAATATTAACCACATTGGGGCTCCTGGGTGGCTCAGTGGGTTAAAGCCTCTGCCTTCGGTTCAGGTCATGATCCCGGGGTCCTGGGATCGAGCCCCACATCGGGCTCTCTGCCCTGCAGGGAGCCTGCTTCCTCCTCTCTCTCTGCCTGTCTCTCTGCCTAGTTGTGATTTCTGTCTGTTAAATAAATAAAATATTAAAAAAAAAAAAGATTAACCACATCAATAGCTGTGAGCTGAAGCTCCTTTTCTTGCTTCTGGAAATTCTTTTTACCTTTCCTGTCAGTATTTGTTTAAGAATTTACAATTGAGCTGGCTGATATTCATCCATGAAAATTTATTAACTATGACCACACTGGTAACCAGAGAAAGGTAGAATATGAGGAGTGAGTTGAAGTTTGTTAACAGTTACAGGTAAGGTACTCAAGTAAAATGCAGACTGCAAGAGTATCAAAATAGGAGGTTAATTTGTCTGTATTAAGCAAGCCGTGGAAGGTTTATTTTGTTCAACAAGATGTAGCCTTCAGCTAAATTAATTTTTAAAGACAAAACTCAGAGTAACAGAAAACATTATCCAAAAATGTAAATTCTATACCAAGAAAGAGACAGAATATTAATATTTTAAACTGCAATAATTTAGAGGCACCTGGGTGGCTCAGTTGGTTAAGCATCTGCCTTTGGCTCAGGTCAAGATCTCCAGGTCTTGGAATTAAGCCCCACAGGGGGCTCCTTGCTCAGTGGGGAGTCTACTTCCCCCTCTGCTCCTCTCCCTGCTCCCATGTGATCGCTCTCTCTGTCTCTTTCAAGTAAATAAATAAAATCTCTTTAAAAAATAAAAAAATTTTAAAAATCGGGGCATCTGGGTGGCTCAGTTGTTAATAAGCATCTGCCTTCGGCTGAGGTCATGATCCCAGGATCCTGGAATCAAGCCCTGCATCAGGCTCCCTGCTCAGCAGGAAGCCTGCTTCTCCTTCTCCACTCCCCCTGCTCGTGTTCCCTCTCTTGCTGTGTCTCTCTCTGTCAAATAAATAAGTAAAATCTTTTTTAAAAAAATAATTATTAATTAAAAAGTAAAACTGCAGAAATTTAAACCTCTATAATTTTATAGAGTAATGTCTACATCCCCATGTCATTCTGAAATATTTGAAAACACTAATATTCATTGAGTTAAAAGTAAACCAGTTTTCCCTTTCCATGTTACCCAGGGAAGGGTCCATAAGACATTGTTTTGCATTTCCATTGTAATTTAAAGGAAAACTTTCACAATGTCTGGAGCCCTTGATGTCCTGCAAATGAAGGAAGAAGATATCCTCAAATTCCTTGCAGCAGGAACCCACCTAGATGGCACCAACCTTGACTTCCAAATTGAACAGTACATCTACAAAAGGAAGTGTGACGGCATCTACGTCATAAATCTGAAGAGAACCAGGAGAAGCTTCCTCTGGCAGCTTGTACCATCATTGCCATTGAAAACCCAGCTAAGGTCAGTGTCGTGTCATCAGGAATACGGGCCAGCAAGCTGTGCTGAAGTTTGCTGCTGCTACTGCAACAACTCGATTGCCGGCCACTTCACTCTTGGAAACTTCACTACCCAGATCCAGGCAGCCGTCTGAGAGCTGAGACTTTGGGTGGTTACCGATCCCGGGGCTGACCACCAGGCTCTTACAGAGGCATCTTAAATTAACCTGCCTACCATTGCTCTGTGTAATGCAGACTCTGCTCTGCACTATGTGGACATTGCCATCCCTTGCAACAACAAGGGAGCTCAGTCAGTGGGCCTGATATAGTGGATGCTGGCCAGGGAATTCCTGCCCACGTGTGGCACCATTTCCCGTGATCACCCATGGGAGGTCATCCCTGATCTCTAGTTCTACAGAGATCCTAAAGAGATTGAAAAGGAACGGCAGGCCTCTGATGAAAAGGCTGTGACCAAGGAAGAATTTCAGGATGAATAGATTGCTCTAGCTCCTGAGTTCACGGCTACTCCACCTGAAGTTGCAGACTAGTCTGAAGGTGTGCAGACGCCCTCTGTGCGGACTCAAGCAGTTCCGTACTAAGGAAGGCAAGTGGAGGGCCCAGCCACCCACTGAAGACTGGTCTGCAGCTCCCACTGCTCAGGCCACTGAATGGATAAGAATAACCACTGAGTGGTCTTAAGCTGCTCTTCCACAAATGCAAACAAAATGGAAATAAGGTTGATGGAAAATAAACAGTTTCTTAAAAAAAAAAGTAAGCCAGTTTTATAAATAGATATATTCTAAAATAAATTTACATATTATTCCTAAAAATATGGTTTTCATAAATAAAATATTTAATGCATTTTTCCTAAAGAATACTTGACCCAGGGCGCCTGGGTGGCTCAGTGGGTTGGGGTCTCTGCCTTTGTCTCGGGTCATGGTCCGGGGTCCTGTAGTCGAGCCCCGCATTGGGCTCTCTGCTCCGAGGGGAGCCTACTTCCTCCTCTCTCTGCCGCTTGTGACCTCTGTCTGTCAAATAAATAAATAAACAAATAATCTTAACAAAAAAAAAAACAAAACAAAGAATACTTGACCAGAATTACACATAAAGTGCCTATATATTGTGGAGGAGAATTTATAAGAATACTACAGAATAAAAATTTAAAATTCATATTTGAAAATTTTTATGAAATATCATAAGCAAATTTTATCTTAACTTTTTTATTTGGAATACTTTTGGTTAACCTATGGTGTCAATGCATTAAAATAGATATCTCACTTACATGTAGCAGTGTTTGGATAACTAGTCTCATTATTTCAGTGTTATCAGCTTTTCCAGCCATTACTAAACTAGCAATAGCAAATTTAAGATATTACCCAAGAAATTTCAAGAGGAAATTTGCTAATTCCTGAAAATTTCCCAGAATACTAACTGAATGATTTTTATTTTAAACATGCTGTCAATCATTATAATTATCAAAGAAGACAGAGTTATATTCAGGGAAAAGAAAAAAAAAAGCATTTCCTATGAAGAACCACTTAAAATGACAGAAGTAATCATTTGCTCAACTCAAGAATATGGAGAACACAGGGGGACGTTAAGGAAAAAAGAATCAATGGGAGAAATTGTAGGCTTTCAAAAACCAAGTTTTTTTTAACTTTTTGTTTTTAGAGCAGTTTTATATTCACAGCAGACTTGCAGGGAAGATACAGAAATTTCCTATATACCACTTGCTCCCACACATGGATAGCCTTCCCTTTTATCAACAACCCCTACCAGAGTGGTATGTTTGTTACATTTGATTTACACTGAATATCATTATCACCGAAAGCCCATAATTTACCTTAGGATTCGCTCATAGTGCTGTACATTCTGTGGATTTGGACAAATGTATAACGACATGCATCCAACATTAGAGAATCATACTGAGTATTTTCACTGTGCTAGAAATCCTCCATGCTCTACCTTTTCGTCCCTTCCACTCCTCAACACCTGCCAACCACTAATCTTTTTATTATCTCCACAGTTTTGCTTTTTCTAGAATATTATATAGTTGCAATCATATGGCATTCAAACTTTCCAGGCTGGTTTCCTGCACTTAGTAAGGTGCATGTAAGGTTGCTGTGTTCCGTGTGTTTTCATGGCGTTATAGCTCAGTTGTTTAGAGAACTGAATAAAATCCCAGTGTCTGTACGTATCATAGTTATTCAACCAATTCACTTACTGAAGGACATCTTAGTTGCTTCCAAGTTTTGGCAATTATGAATAAAGTTGTTATAAACATCCATGTATAGTTTTTGTGTGAACATAATTTTTCAACACCCTTGGATAAGTACCAAAGAGTGGGATTGCTGGATCATATGGCAAAAGTATGTTTAATTTTGTAAGAAACGACCAAACTGTCTTCCAAAGTGTCTGTACCATTTTGCCTTCTCACAAGCAATATATGAGAGCTCCTGTTTTTCCACATCGTCAGCAGAATTTATTGTTGTCAGTGTTCTGGATTCTGGGTATTCTAATAGGTGTGTAATGGTATGTCATTTTAATTTGCATTTTCCGATGATATATGATGTGGGTCAGGCATATTACTCGTATCTGTTTCAATTAGCTCCCTGGCCATGACCTTTTCTTATTCTGTCTTTTGAAATGAATTCCTCCATCTTGGCTTTTTGTCTGTCTCTTCTTCTGTGTGTTAGGAAACTGGGTTACGTTTCCTGCTCCTGAGAGTAATGGCTATATGATGTAAAGGTCATATACCCTCAGGGCTTCAGGAAATATCTCTGGTGTATGCTGCATACACTCTACTGCTCTGTTTTGGCTGCTCTGTCCCTCAGGTCAGTCCTCTGCAGTTTCTCCTTGCTTGCAGTGGGGGATGTTTGGGCCTTGGCCAGAGTTAGGTGTGCTCTGACCTGTATGTTAAAAGAGACATGATGCTGTTTCCACTAGAGCTGAAACTTTGCAGAACTTTATGGTCAGTAGATGTGGTGCAAGTGGAGCTTTGCACTGAACTTCTGGGGGGAGGGCCTGCCGCTCTGGTTCTCAGGCACACTTGTTCCAGAAAAGCAGTACCAGCAGAGTGCAGGGTGGCAGGGCTTGGTGTAAGCAATTTAGGCCACCAGTGGTGGCACTTGCTCTTTACTGAAGTTAGTTGTTGCTAAGGGGCCGGGGAGGGAAATAGGACCAGTCCGCCCCTTCATTCCCAGAGAGGGAAGTTTATTCCGGCTGCTGTCAGGGAAACCCTCCCAGAAGAGCAAACAGTTCCCCCTCGTGCATCCCAAGTGTCCTTTAGATCACCGCCTTCACACAGTTGTCCAGGTTGCTTGCCTGCCTGGAACAAAGCAGTGCACTTTGGGCTCTATACCAGTCAGCCTGGCTGAGTCTTAAAACTCCAAATTTTAATGACCTGGTGTGACAGGGACCTGTGCCTGTCTTCTGGGGGAGATACATTTGGCACTGTGATTGATGCATGCTTGACCCAGAAAGGCAGTTGCACCAAACTGGAAGCATGGGATGTGGTGTAAAGCACAGTAAAGAGCCGGTGTCCAGCTTAGGAACCATCAGCAGGTGTCTCTATGCCCGTGCTGAGGGCTAGAGGAGGGAATGGCACCCATCCACTCCTTTGTCCCCTGAGAGGCAATGCCACCTCTCCCAGATGTGCTTCTAGAAGGCAAAAGATCTCTTCAATGCATCCCAGGAGATCCTCAGATCATGCCTTCTGCCCCTGGGATGTCTGCCTGTCTTCTGTACAGGAATTTTCCTGTGAACTTAAAACCACTTTTAAAAATTGTCCGCATTTTTTAAAAATGTTAAGACAAAGCCAACAGCTCAAAATTCAATATTGTAAGATAAAACTTATATAAATTATATAAATATACAATTATATATTTTTATAATTATAATATAAATTATAAAAATATATAAATTATATACATTATAAAAAAGTCATAAAATTCTTACTTAAAAAAAGAGGGAAAAGAAATTAAAAAGTGAAAGTAAAATGAAGTATCTTAAAAACAAGATGGTAGAAGCCAAAGTTACACTCTTATTTAACAATATAAACTATTAATACTATAAACACTAAGAGAATAAAATACATAAAATTTATTTTAAAGTATTTTATACATAAGAGGTAAGGAAAGAAAATGCAAGCTCAATGCAGGCAATGTCAAGAATTTTGGTTTTTTGACCCCTTACCTGTCATCTGAAGATATATAAATCTCTTTGGAAAGATTTCCAAGTAAAGTCTCTAGATTAGAAACAAAAAGCTGAGATTATCAGAGCCTTTAGAGATGATCTTTGCCGCTTCTGTCCCTCCTTTATCACTCTTCCATCCAGGGCACATATAACATTTAAGCAGTAAATGTGGCTCTACCCTTATAATGCCCAGTTTCCTTTGTCTTTCCCTGGACCTCCAATTTCCTGACCTCTGTCCTTGAAGTGCACAAGTAAATGAGTCAGCCCTCTGCCAATTCCATGTACTGCCATTTTGAGGTGCTATATAACACAGAATTACCCGACACCTAAGCTACTCAGAATTCCAAACTATTCACCACTTACAATGCGGGTGTGGGGGAGAGAGTTGAGAAGTGGGCAGAAACTAGGAAAAATAAGCTTCAAAATAGCACTAGATTAAAGTGACATCAAAGAGAAGAAACACCTTCCCCCCCAAAATGTGTCTCAAATATGTATGCCAAAAGAAAGAGTTGACATAAAGAAAGTAATCCCAAGGCACAGTATTCCTTTGTTATACTTTTCATCAGTCTTCTCAACCAGTACCAACAGTCAGCAAACTTAAACTTCAGTTCATTTTCCATTTTGCCTGAAATAGCAGTGGATTCCAGAACCATAAAGCTTATAGAATCTGAAAATTATGTAATTTTATTCCCTGGCTTTAAACTACAGCCTTGGTCAATAAAAGATCAAATATTATCAGTTATTGAGATATTTTGAATGTATAAACATACCCTAGGTTCAAGTTCTAATTTCAACATTTCAGAAATTACTGAACTCTGAGTGTTCCAGCTATCGGTGTGATGAGACAATTCCCAGGGCACCATGGGATAGTTCACCTTTTCAAGGGAGACATAATGATACTTGACATCTTTTCAACAGAGTGTAAACTACTAGCTCAAGCTAGCTTACATTATCAACATTAGATCATGCTACATTTCTTTCAATGATGTCGTATCTTTGCAAAGCTCGTTTTCAGCAATTGGTGTCATAAAAAGCAAGTATCACTTGAAAGTCAACTTAAAATAGGAAATGAAAGAGGTAATAGGCAATCTGTGCAGTTTGGAAAGTTGTCCAAGGCCCATCAGGCACACACATCCTGCTAGTATTTGTGGGTACTTAAGAATGAAGTAAAAATATTAATTTTGGTTTTAATTTATGTATATTTTATTTTCAAATGGGTATTAAGTTGTTAGAACCTAAGTCTGGACCAACAACTTAATAAAGGAAACTTTTAGGTGTGTCTTTTGGCAGAGTAATGTCATAAAAACTTACTAAGTAAGACACAAAGCATACTGTAAACTGAAAAAGTTTAGGAACCTCTGACTTCATCTGTCTGAGGTGTATTTTCTTTATCTGTAAAATGAATATAAAACCTATTTCATTTGTGAAAGAGTACATAATTCATGTAAAAGTATGTAAAGGAACAACCATAGAAACTACATTTTTCATTCTCCAGTTTCCTGAATGATTAACTGAATTTTTCATTTTTGCAATATTATTATGTGAAAACTTTATGAAAGTACCACTTTAATATATAATTTTTAAAATAATCTAGTTTATCTATGCAGTTATACCTGAGGAGATGGTATTCTGCTTCTAGACCATAGCAATAAACTGTTTCATGAATTAGCAAACATAAAGTACAGTATGTCCTGTAGAGTTTTAATACTGAGGGGATTTTTGAAATAGACAAATCCTATATGGTATGTATAGAAAGGCTTGGTTAACCAGAACATTCGATTAACTAGAATACTCTATTTTCCTGAAAAATTCACTTGCAATTAAGTTCAGATTCATGTCATTTTCACTATTTCCTATAATGAGGTGGCTGTAACAAAAAATTTGAGGCTGTGTGAAATTATTAAATTTCTTTTTCCATTTCCACAGACGTAAGGTCCAATGAAAGCCTCCTGAAGAAAAACCAATAGACTGAGGTTCTACTCCCTTTTTAATAATTAACTTCAAATCATTTGGCGTCCCTAGGGAACAATTCTGTTCCCTCTAAAATGACAGGATCAATTCTTCTCGTGCTCCAAGAGCAGTAAGGGATGCAAAAAGGCATGAGCTGGGGCGCCTGGGTGGCTCAGTGGGTTAAGCCGCTGCCTTCGGCTCAGGTCATGATCTCGGGGTCCTGGGATCAAGTCCCGCATCAGGCTCTCTGCTCAGCAGGGAGCCTGCTTCCCTCTCTCTCTCTCTGCCTGCCTCTCTATCTACTTGTGATCTCTCTCTGTCAAATAAATAAAATCTTTAGGAAAAAAAAAAAAGAAGCATGAGCCAGTAGCATTATTAAGGAAAAAGCCACGAACATATTATTTAACTTTAATAAGTTCTAATTTATCAGCCATCAAATTAAAATTATAATGTCATTTCACAGGGATGTTAAAAAAATTAAATGAGTTCATTTATGTGTTAAGTTATGTGTTAAACTAAACAGCTTGCACTGTGGCTAGGATAAGGTTTTCATCATTTAATCCTAGGACAACTTACAGGGTACCTACTAATATCTCCTTTTTATCAGTGAGGTAGCTGGAACTCAAAAGATTACTAACCTGCCCAAAAGATGAGGGGCAGCAGCCTGAGTATTAGGTAAATTCATTCAGATTTCACAGCACAAAGACAAGTTACCTCTGATGATAGGTGTCCACTCCAAGGATAAGTTACATACAAGAAACAAACTTAGCAGTAGTAGAGTAAGTCCTCCTGAGAACTGGAATATCTCTCTGGGTACCTCAGCAATTCCAGTTGAAAACCATTCTCTTGACTCAGCTTCTCTGCTTATGCTTCTTCTCCTGAAGCTGCATCTTTGTGTACATCTGCTGCCAGTTATGCTAGAGAGCATCATGCTCGTGAGAGTATCTTTTATAGGCAGAAATCTCCCAGCTATTTCATATAGTGGTTCCCATAAATTAGAATTACCTGGAGAACTTTCAAAACATAGCAATCCTGGATCTGGCCCAGACAAAGTGAATCAGAATCTCTGGGACCAGGGGATGTAGACTTAAGTCAGCAATATTAAGTGCCCCTAAGTAAGCTCAATGTGCAGCCAGGGCTGAAATCTGCTGGACCTCAATGAATGCTTTTGAGTCAGGAGCTGACCCCTGGTCCATTGAGTGATATCTTATATAAGACGCCTTCTGAAGGAAATATAGCTGGAATTTCAGATTTTTCTGATATGCAATAAAGTATTAACCTTGCCCATGGGGTGCCTGGGTGGCTCAGTCAAAGCAGCTGACTCACGGTTTCAGCTCAGGTCATGATCTCAGGGTCATGAGATCGAGCCCCACATCCAGCTCCCTGCCCAGCATGCAGAGTCGGCTTGTCCCTCTCCCATCTGCTCTGCCCTTACCCCACACACCCAGGCACACGTGCACACTCTCTCTCACTCTCTTTCAAACAAATATATAAAATCTTTAAAAAATAATAAAACTAAATAAAGTATTAACCTTGCCCAAAGAGAAATTGGCCTTTGCCCTCAGGTCCTGACAGCTAACTTCTCAGGTAGTGCCCTTGGAATGTCTTGCTTAATAAGAGTATTTCTGTGTTTTCTTTGGAACAATGGACCGTGTCAGAAAGTTTGTGTTTGTCACTTATGATTGAGGAGACTTGAGCCACAGAGTGTCAGTTGGACCTCTGGAGGAGCTAGAGACAGAGATCAACCATTTGGGTGATCAAACCTATTTATGTGACCAAGCCCCAGTAAAAACTCTGGGCACCAAATAAACTTTCCTTCTTGACAATACTCTGTGAGTGTTGTCACACATTGTTGCTGGGAAAAGTTAGTGCTGTCCCACAAAGGCAGTCCTGAGAGGAAAATATATAGCAGTACAAGCCTTTCTCAAGAAACAAGAAAGGTCTCAAGTACACAACCTAACTCTACACCTAAAGGAGCTGGAGAAAGAACAAGAAAGAAACTCTAAGCCCAGCAGGAGAAGAGAAATCATAAAGATCAGAGCAGAAATCAATGAAATAGAAACCAAAAATAAATAAATAAATAAATAAACCAATAGAACAAATCAAAGAAACTAGGAGCTGGTTCTTTGAAAGAATTAATAAGATTGATAAACCCCTGGCCAGACTTATCAAAAAGAAAAGAGAATGGACCCAAATAAATAAAATCATGAATGGAAGAGGAGAGATCACAACTAACACCAAAGAAATACAGACAATTATAAGAACATACTATGAGCAACTCTATGCCAACAAATTTGACGATATGGAAGAAATGGATGCATTCCTAGAGACATATAAACTACCACAACTGAACCAGGAAGAAATACAAAACTTGAACAAACCCATAACCAGTAAGGAGATTGAAAGAGTCATCAAAAATCTCCAAACAAACAAAAGCCCAGGGCCAGACGGCTTCCCAGGGGAATTCTACCAAACACTTAGAGAAGAACTAATTCCTATTCTCCTGAAACTGTTCCAAAAAATAGAAATGGAAGAAAAACTTCCAAACTCATTCTATGAGTCCAACATCACCTTGTACCCAAAACCAGACAAGGATCCCACAAAAAAAGAGAACTACAGACCAATATCCTTGATGAACACAGATGCGAAAATTCTCACCAAAATACTAGCCAATAGGATTCAACAGTATATTAAAAGGATTATTCACCATGACAAAGTGGGATTTATTCCAGGGCTGCAAGTTTGTTCAACATCTGCAAATCAGTCAATGTGATACAACACCTTAATAAAAGAAAGAACAAGAACCATATGATACTCTCAATAGATGCTGAAAAAGCATTTGACAAAGTACAGCATCCCTTCCTGATCAAAACTCTTCAAAGTGTAGGGATACGAGGGCACATACCTCAATATTATCAAAGCCATCTATGGAAAACCCACCGCAAATATCATTCTCAGTGGAGAAAAACTGAAAGCTTTTCCGCTAAGGTCAAGAATGTGGCAGGGTTGTCCATTATCACCACTGCTATTCAACACAGTACTAGAAGTCCTAGCCTCAGCAATCAGACAACAAAAAGAAATTAAAGGCATCCAAATCAGCAAAGAAGAAGTCAAACTATCACTCTTCACAGATGATATGATACTATATGTGGAAAACCCAAAAGACTCCACTCCAAAACTGCTAGAACTTGTCCAGGAATTCAGTCAAGTGTCAGGATATAAAATCAATGCACAGAAATCAGTTGCATTTCTCTACACCAACAACAAGACAGAAGAAAGAGAAATTAAGGAGTCCATCCCATTTACAATTGCACCCAAAACTATAAGATACCTAGGAATAAACCTAACCAAAGAGGCAAAGAATCTATACTCAGAAAACTATAAAGTACTCATGTAAGAAATTGAGGAAGAGGGGCACCTGGGTGGCTCAGTGGTTAAGCCTCTGCCTTCGGCTCAGGTCATGATCTCAGGGTCCTGGGATCGAGCCCTGCGTCGGGCTCTCTGCTCAGCAGGGAGCCTGCTTCCTTCCCCTCTCTCTGCCTGCCTCTCTGCCTACTTGTGATCTCTCTCTGTCAAATGAATAAATCTTAAAAAAAAAAAAAAGAAAAAGAAATTGAGGAAGACACAAAGAAATGGAAAAATGTTCCATGCTCCTGGATTGGAAGAATAAATATTGTGAAAATGTCTATGCTACCTACAGCAATCTACACATTTAATGCAATCCCTATCAAAATCCCACCCATTTTTTTCAAAGAAATGGAGCAAATAATCCTAAAATTTATATGAAACCAGAAAAGACCTCGAATAGCCAAAGGAATATTGAAAAAGAAAGCCAAAGTTGGTGGCATCACAATTCCAGACTTCAAGCTCTATTACAAAGCTGTCATCATCAAGACAGCATGGTACTGGCACAAAAACAGACACATAGATCAATGGAACAGAATAGAGAGCCCAGAAATAGACCCTCAACTCTCTGGTCAACTAATCTTCGACAAAGCAGAAAAGAATGTCCAATGGACAAAAGACAGCCTCTTCACTAAATGGTGCTGGGAAAATTGGACAACCACATGCAGAAAAATGAAATTGGACCACTTCCTTACACCACACACGAAAATAGACCCAAAATGGATGAAGGACCTCAATGTGAGAAAGGAATCCATCAGAATCCTGAGGAGAACACAGGCAGCAACCTCTTCAACATCAGCCACAGCAACATCTTCCTAGGAACATCGGCAAAGGCAAGGGAAGCAAGGGCAAAAATGAACTATTGGGATTTCATCAAGATCAAAAGCTTTTGCACAGCAAAGGAAACAGTGAACAAAACCAAAAGACAAGTGACAGAATGGGAGAAGATATTTGCAAACGACATATCAGATAAAGGGCTAGTGTCCAAAATTTATAAGAAACTTAGCAAACTCAACACCCAAAGAACAAACAATCCAATCAAGAAATGGGCAGAGGACATGAACAGACATTTCTGCAAAGAAGACATCCAGATGGCCAACAGACACATGAAAAAGTGCTCCATGTCACTCGGCATCAGGGAAATACATATCAAAACGACAATGAGATATCACCTCATACCAGTCAGAATGGCTAAAATTAACAAGTCAGGAAATGACAGATGCTGGCGAGGATGCAGAGAAAAGGGAACCCTCCTACACTGTTGGTGGGAATGCAAGCTGGTGCAACCACTCTGGAAAACAGCATGGAGATTCCTCAAAAAGTTGAAAATAAAGCTACCCTATGACCTAGCAATCCCACTATTGGGTTTTTACACTAAAGATACAAATGTAGTGATCCAAAGGGGCACGTGCACTCGAATGTTTATAGCAGCAATGTCTACAATGGCCAAACTATGGAAAGAACCTAGATGTCCATCAACAGATGAATGGATAAAGAAGAGGTGGTATATATACACAATGGAATACTATGCAGCCATCAAAAGAAATGAAATCTTGCCATTTGCGACGATGTGGATGGAACTAGAGGGTATTATGCTTAGTGAAATAAGTCAATCGGAGAAAGACAACTACCATATAATCTCCCTGATATGAGGACGTGGAGATGCAACATGGGGGGATAGGAGAAGAATAAAAGAAACAAGATGGGATTAGGAGGCAGACAAATCATAAGTGACTCTTAATCTCACAAAACAGACTGAGGGTTGCTGGGGGGAGGGGGGTTTGGAGAGGGGGTTATGGACATTGGGGAGGGTATGTGCTATGGTGAGTGCTGTGAAGTGTGTAAACCTGGCGATTCACAGACCTGTACCCCTGGGGATAAAAATACATTATATGTTTATTAAAAAATAAGAAATAAATAAAAACCTTTAAAAAAAAAAAGTTAGTGCTGTCCCTAAAATTCCCATGGGAAGGAAATATCTGGGAGCTTCTGCCTAGAACCCTTCTGGATTCTACCCTCTGCACGTCTCCCCTTGTTTCATTTTCATCTATAACCTGTGCTGTAATGAACTATCACCACGTGTATAATGGTTTTGCTGAGTTCTATGAGTTCTCCTAGTGAGTTATGGAACCTGAGGATAGTCTTGGGGACTCTCAAAGTTGCAGCTGACATCAGAAAAGAGTAGTTTGGGGAACTTCTTATACTCTGTGTGTGGCCTATCCAGTTCACCCAGCTCAGATGATCTCCGCGAAGACCCCAACAACCCATACTGTGTAATTCTCCCTTTGAGTTGCAGCAGCATCCTTTCATATTGCATACCTCTTTTTAAAAAATATTTTTAAAATTTATTTATTTGACAAAGAGAGAGATCACAAGTAGGCAGAGAAGCAGGCAGAGGCGGAGGGGGAAGCAGACCCCTCACTGAGTAGAGAGCCTGACCAGGACCCTGGGATCATGACCCGAGCGAAAGGCAGAGGCTTAACCCACTGAGCCACCCAGCTGCTCCCATTTCATACCTTTGTCAGCTTTTTCCTTTGTGAGAATGGTTTTATTCATCTTCATCACTGATTTACTCCTCTTCATTTGTCATAAATTGTCTCAAGGGTCACTTGCTTCCAGAAATCTCCACAACCCATCTGGATTACATGTTAGCCCTTCATGTTCTCATAGGACCTTATACTCACATCTAGCATACACTTATCAAATTTTAATACACATGTCTGAAGTTTGGCATTTTTCTTTTCTTCCGGGTTTATATATCCTTGATAGAACTTTGACCAAGCTCCAATTTTAACATCAGAGGAACTTCAGTATTTCATATCCATCTTACCCAATTTCTCATTTCTTTGGTGCTCTCTGCTCAATGTCTTAAAGTCATGGACATTGTGTTATTATACTTAAGCCTTTTATTTGTGAGACATTGCTGGAAAAACAAAAACAAGTGTAACCAAGAGAAGGAATTAGAAAAGAAAAAAATGAAATATGAAGTATCTTACTAGTTCCAAGCGAAAGTAGAGGCAGTGAAAGAGTTTGATGAATAAGGAAAACTATACAATGGTAGTCAAAAAGTGATGGGGCCAAAGAACTCACAGTAAGAATCATAATAAAAATGATCATTTATTGAAAAAACGAGTAGATGTAAATGAGAATTTAATAAAGATAGAAAGAATTGAAAGCTTTTTCAATTCAATTGAATTGAAAGCTAAACCTATTGGCAATAGGTTTGCTACTTTAAAGATGTTATGTATTATATTTCTCTTTCGTGTATTTTCCGTAAACATAGCTATTTCCAGGAACGTGACTCATTAACGGGATGCAACTAAAAAAATATCTACTAACAGACTGTGAGTTTCAGTAGGAGGGACTTTTTTCTCTATGTCCCTGGCACAAAGCACAGGCCTGGACTGTGTTTGTTAAATAAATGAATGCCCCACAAAGAGAAGATAAACCTTAGAGAAAGAAAACCCCTGTTCTGACACCATGTTAAAATAATGGGTGCCACTGAAATTATCCATAACAAGGGAGAATTATTTAAGGCAACAACTCACACATTCCTCCATGCCTTGGTCCAGCACCAGTCAGTGATTAAGTTGCCATTGATTTCTCTGGGGTGGGCGGGGGAGGGAGATACTATAATAGGTTTAACCTAAAGCTAAACTAATTCCACATTCTTAATTTCTGCCATTGTGTTTTCCCTATTTGCCTTCTAAAAACATTTTTATCCACTATAATAAAAATGGGTAGTAATTGGTTCATTTTATTAACATAATTGGCCAAGTAGAAAAATCACAGCACTCTGATAATTCTCAAAAATTGAAGGGAAATACTACAGATATGTGAAGTTCAAAAGTCTCAGCATGTTCAGAAAGTATTACAGATGCTTCAGAAAATGAGAATAAATGAGCTCTGAGAAAGGACCCCCGGGGCGGCCCAGTTGATTAAGCTTCTGCTTCTGCTGAGGTTGTGATCCCACCTCGTCCCACATCCGGCTCCTTGCTCAGCGCAGAGTCTGCTTCTCCCTCTGCATGCCACTTCCCTTGCTTGTGCGCGCTCACTCTCTCTCCCTCTCTCTCTCTCTCTCCGTGTCAAATAAATAAATAAAAGCTTTTAAAAAAAAAAAAAAAAAAGAATAAGCTCTGAGAAGACACTGTGTGACCCAAACAAGCAGAGAAATGTGGAGCTAGTTATGCTCCCCGGCGACCAGAAGGGCAGAGTCATGAGCAAACCACAGCAACAGAGGGAAATGCTGCAGATTTTGTCAGAGCCACACACAGAGTAGCTACGTGATCGTACATGAAAGAAAATCCTCAGAGAAGATTTTGACATTGGGAAATATCCTTTGTGGAACATTGATATTCTAAGATTTTACATCACTGTAAATAAACTCTTGTGAGAAATACTTTCGCTCCTTTTATCAAATTTTTGTTCAGAATGTATTAGAGTTATCACACATGTAAGTTCAGGAGAGTTTCATGCCACTGAGCTCTCAGAGAAGATTTGTTGGTATTTTTAGTAGCAATTAAGATAAGTGCAGGGTCCCATAAAATGTAATTTTTTAATGTATTTGTTTATTCAATAGTAATAGTAATTAAGTGAGTCTATTTGAATCTCTGGAAATACAACTATTAATGCATTTTTGTATTAACATTAATTTTAATTATTTTATTTTTTATGATTTTTCAAATGGTTATTCAGTCCTTGTTTATTGTTTTAAAATTCTAATTGAAATCCATTTTTTCACACAATTTTTTTATTTTGATCACAGCATCCATAAATTTATTAAGCTATATACGTGGCGGATTACTCTGTCAAGAATATTTTAAGATTGTACCTTTCTCTTGTGGCAAAGTTATCTTCCATTGTTATCCCCTATATCAGAATACATAGGCCAAGGATTTAAAAATGAATGTAAATTCATTTTTAATAATTAAAATTAAAAGAATGTAAATGGTAATAAACACTCACCTTTTTCATATTCCTGAATAATTCAATTTCACAGACATACATACAAAACTATAACTTTCTTTACTTGCCTGAAACTCAATTTCTATTTTGAACATCTATCTCATCAGGATGAGAAATGTTAATCTTAGCTAATTTGAGCTCCCAATATTTATTTTCCTGGGGCTCTAAACCCTGGGTGTTTACACACTGCCCGAGCTTAGGGTAGAGCATATTTGGACCTCAAGTGATAGGATTCTGTAGCTGTTCTCTAGGATGTCCATCATCTCATCCAATCATCAGCCCACACATGACACTCTTAAGACAATCTTCATTCCTGCTTGGGTTCAGGTACAGCAGTTCTCTCCACTGCCTCTATATTAACCTTAGTGGTTTTGTACTTCAGGGCTGCTATAACAAAAATACCCTAGACTGGGTGGCTTATAAACTATAGAAAGTTATTTCTCACAGCTCTGGAAACTGGAAGTCTGAGATAAGAGTTCCAGGATGGTCAAGTTCTGAAAAGATCCCCTTCAAGACTGTAGGTTGCTGACCTTTCACTGGGTCCCCATAAGGTAGAGGGGACCACATACAGGGGGTATCTCTGGGGTTCTTTTATGAAAGCACTAGCCCCATTCATAAGGGCCCCACCCTTAAGATTTAAGTAGTGCTCAAAGGCCCCACCTCCAAATGCCATCGTTTTGTGGATTAAGTCTCAACAGTGAATTGGGAAGACTGAGAGTATAAACATTCAGTCTGTAGCACTTAGGGGCCAGGAATCATCTCTACCAGGGCTTTCTCTGTTCTTTCCACCCAGATGCATCAAGCAGTCATTCCCTCTCTGAAGTTTTGCCACATCCCAAGACTCTTAGGTCTGAAAATTGAAGATTCTGTCTCAGGAGCAGGGGTATAAATCCCCCTCTCTGTGACCCAAAACCGCCAGCTCCTTCAGGCCTGGGAAAATATTTGGCTCTCTCCACTGGAAACTTCCACCCTTAATCTTGTTTCAAGAGCAAAAGAACCATCTCTCTTTATCAGATGTTTTTGCTTCAGAGAGCACCTAATGTAATCTCCACAGTGTACTCTTTCCGAAACACAAAAGCCACAGACTCCAATCTTTTTTTTTTTACTTTCCAACCTAACAAAACATGCTCTTCAGGGGAAATATCAGGAGGAAACATCAATTTTTTTTAAACGATAATGTTATTTTGGGGACACATGGGTGGCTCACTCAGCTAAGTATCTGCCTTCAGCTCAGGTCATCAACTCAGGGCATTGAGGTCAAGTCCCACATCAGTCTCCTTGCTCTGCAGGGAAATTCTCCCTTTGCCTGTGGCTCTCCCCTGCTTGTGCTCTCTCTTTCTGATAAATAAATAAAATCTTTTTAAAAAAAAAATAAAATTATATTGTTATTTTCTAAACCCATCAAGTATTTCCAACCATTTAAGATAATTTTTCTTTCAATGTTTGATTATCATTTTACAGATAATCCATTGTTGAGTGCCTGGGTGGCTCAGTCAGTTAAGCAGCTAGCTGCCTTTGGCTCAAGTCATGATCTCAGGGTCCTGGGATAGAGCCCTGTGTTGTGCTTGCTGCTCAGCAGGGAGCCTGCTTCTCCTTCTTCCTTTGTCCCCCAATCCTATTTATGTTTTCACTCTATCTCAAATAAATAAATAAAATCTTTCAAAAAAAGATAACCCATTGTTTTTCCCTCCCTTTCAGAGTGTCCTGGTGCTTTTAGATCTCCGATAAGAATTTTATAAGTTTGATTTAATGTAAATACAACAAAAATGTTTGTAGTTTTTTTCCAATATTATAATATTTTACAGGATTTGAAAGTATTTAATTCTACATAAATAAGTTCAAGATGGTAGACAAGAAAAGAATAGCAGTACATTCTGAAGAAAAATGAGGTTTGTGATTTAGTCTGAAATTTACAAGATGTGAATTACAGTTCATGCATGTTCTTTTGGTTTGCTAATTTGTGATGCATGCACTGAATAATGGAAATAGCCTCAGGAAAGAATTGTATGTTTTCAAGACTTTGGAGGATGAGATTTGAAAATCTAGTGGTTCAATTTATAAACTATTAAATATGAAAGAATGGTTAACCCATTTCCAGATATGTAAATGTTCTATCTTAGACAAGGATTGAGGGGCGAGTATGTTTTAAATACTTTTTTTTTTTTTTAAAAAGAGAATTGATGATGGGTGGGAAGGAAAATATTCAGTATGAGATAGAACTACTATTTAAAATTAGAAAGCAAGTGATTGTATTGAAAGCTGCTTCTATTTGTCTTAGTTCCCAATCCTAACTGTATATTAGAAACACCTTAGAGAGATTTTTTTTAATTTTTAATTTTTTTATAAACATATAATGTATTATTAGCCCCAGAGGTACAGGTCTGTGAATCGCCAGGTTTACACACTTCATAGCATAGAGAGATTTTTTTTTTTAATGCCTGTGTTTTAGATCCATCTGTAGTGATTCTGATTCAATTGATCTCAAATGAGGCAATAAAAAAAAAATTCAAGGGGCGCCTGGGTGGCTCAGGGGGTTAAAGCCTCTGCCTTCAGCTCAGGTCATGATCCCAGGGTCCTGGGATCAAGCCCTGCATCAGGCTCTCTGCTCGGCAGGAGCCTGCCTCCCTTCCTCTCTCTCTGCCTGCTGTGATCTCTCTCTCTCTCTCTCTGTCAAATAAATAAATAAAATCTTTAAAGAAATTTTTTTTCAAGATGATTTAAAATATGCAGCCAAGACTGAGCACCACTGTTTTATCTCATTAAGTCAGAGAGCAGCTAAACACAAGAAGGAAAAATATACAGTGATAGTTTCCCAAATGAATAACATTAAACTACCCTGTATCTAGTTCTTACAAGATTAGCAGTAATCCACAATGTAAGAATAAATAAATGTTCTTTATATGTTATGACCCCAAAATGGGTCCATGATTAAAGGAGCAAGACTGATATAAAGTGAAGGTCAAGCAAAGCTTTATTTCGTGTCAAGCATCAAGAATAAAACCGACAGGCCAGGGCCACGCCTCTTACAAAGAGGGCTGCCCTTCTCTGTTTCACAGACTAGCTTTTAAGGGCAAAGGCCATGAGGTTGGGCCTGGCCACGCACAGGTGGCCAATGAGATTGTAACACACAGAGAAAGCTGCACAGTGATGCTAGGTGACCAACTGAATTACAATTTACCCTATAGTAGACATTTGACCTAGCCTATCACACCTTGGTCAGAATTGGCGCCCAAAAGGTGCCCAAAGGGCAGGGCCCATACTGCTTGGTAACTAGGGAGACAGTATGCATCCCCCCACTGATCAGATGTCTCCATCTGGCCTGACCCACCCTTGTATCTGGGCTTTGTTACCTGGAGCTGGTTTCCGGGACTTGTTTTTAAGTAAGTCCCCTGGGGGAAGGGGAGCAGGGATAGTTTAAGGGTTAAACAACGTTATTGTTTAAACCTTGATGGAAGCCTTTAGCTAAATAGGTCCTTACATATATAGGGCCTAGACAGAAATGATAGGAATAGATATTAGATATTAGATAGATGTTATTTTTAGATATATATAGATATAATCTATATATCTATATATAGTCTATATTATATATTATATATATTACATATTATATCTATATTATATATAGATGTATATAGATTATATATAGATATATAGATATAGATCTATATTATATAGATTATATATAGATATTATATAGATTATATCTATATATTATATATAGATATTATTCTTAGAAATCAATTCATACTATGATACATCCAAGCCACCCATTTTCCATGCTCTGATGAGTAGAAAGCAAAGTCATTGATCGACCTGGGGTGGGGGGTGGGGGATCTTAAAAGACTGAGCTAGATTTGATAGAAGCAAAGGCTAGCCCAGAAATTAAGAACTCTGGAAGCCTAGATATCAGGATAGGTCCTGTAAGAGTGGGTTAGCATAAGAATGGCCATCCTGAAGGCGGGGAAGCCATTTTACTGAGCGTCCCTAACCAGGGGACACTGCGAACTTGACTTGAGGAACTAGCTAAAACCTGAAAAAACAACTTAATCTTATACCACCAGGGCCATTAGGCGGTGGTGCCAGAGGGACCAGATGTTAATGAAAAACAAATAGTTAACTTGCAGAGATCACAATCCAGCAAGATCGGAGTCTCCCTTGGTTTACAAGTGTCCTAGTGATTTACAACAAAGAAGCTATCTTCTCAATAGCCCAATTTCCAGAGACAAATGGCTCAGTTCCTTGAGGCTTGATGTCGCCCTCCCCACCATAAAACTGAAGGAGACTGAGGCAGAGGGAAATGTAAATAAAGTTAAATTTCTTCTAAACCTAAATCTCACCTAACCGCCAGGGTGAAGCCCCGGGTGACGCCGGGGTGGCAAAAAGTTAAACAAAGTTAAACTGTCAAAGTGTGGTGCAAGATATGTATGTAACTATGAAAAAGTGCCTTGAAAAATGCAATATAAACCCTTGGCTCTGAGAACTCGGGGTCCTTGTTGAAACCTGCTGCGCCAGGCAGATACTTGTACCCCAGCTAGCTGGAAATAAACCTCGCTGTGTGACTTGCATTATCAAGAGTGTTCTCTGTCTCATTGAGGGGTGGTCAACTCCGTACCCTAACAGTCCAAAATGAGAAGAAAACTTGGACCAGAAGCAATAGGGGATAAACAAATCCAAGGATATATTCAGAAATGGACTCCCAAACAGCAAGTCAGTGGAAGAAAGTATTTTAGGAACAACAGAGAGTCTGTGGGTGTAGAGCACAGTTAGAACAATGACCACCAGAGAGGATATGACTTAATTTATATGGAATGGTACTCAACAAAATCATTATTATTATACCAAGATGTTCTTGAATCCACAATGACCTGCTGTTTGCAGATATTGGACTACAACTCTGGTATTATCTATGAATTGCCATCCATCAAAATTTCTGGGGTCTGGGAAGAAGAAGGAGGTGAAGATATGAATATGTAGGCATGTGCATGCCCTGAGCAGGGAATCTAGTGAGAGGAAGAATTAAAGATTGAAGTCACAGCAGAGTGACCATCTTTCTGCCTGACCCAATGGACTGGTATAGACATCATATGGAAAGACAAGTTTGGGAGTAGACAAACCTAGTCAACTTCTCTAGGAAAGCTGATGTGGGAATCCAAGCACAAGAAATCTCAAGGAGTCTTGTTTCAGGCCTAGGAGACAGATATAAAACAACACCAAATTAAACCAAGAACTGCATTCTACCTGTTCTTCCACAGACTAGAGTTAAGCCCTGGGGCTCAGGGTTGTCACTAGCAACCTGACTTCTAGGGCATAGAAAAATTATTACTGAGAGAACACAGGGGTCCCTGAACACCTGTGAGATATCTTCAGAAGGTAAGTTAATACACATGAAGAGACTTGGGGGTTAAGGGTGGGTCTTGCCTGAGCAGGCTCTTGCTTTAAAAGCCCTCTATTTGGAGGTCTAACGCAAATAACTTCATTTATGCCTATTGGCTTCAGCCAGGTTTATTTGAATTACATGATTACTTAATAAAACATTGTTGCAAACTCCTTCTATGAAGTCATCTCACTTGAACTTTACAGAAACCCAATAGATGATAAGACAAGTTTTATTCCCATTTAACATTGAAATTCAAAAGATAAATACCTGCTCAATATCACCCACAGGGCAATGCCACCGGGCATGCTCAAGGCATAAGTGAGGCCTTTGTTCAGAACTACAGCTCTTTATTGAAAAAGTCTGTATTCAAAAGAAGAAACAGAAACCACAGAATTTAGTTACCTAATAATGGGATGCTCACATACCAATGCACTGGGAAATGTTCTGTCAATAACACTAAATGCTAAGAGGAATTTATGAGATGAGTCTTCATATTGGTATCATGGATACCAATTAATACTATTTTCAATAATACTTGAAAGATGATGAAACCTTTCTTTTATAGCTAGCTCTCATACCAACTACTCATGAAAACTGAGAGAATAATATGAAATTATGCTCCTGGCAATTATGCATAATACATTTTTTATGCCGTCTTGACCAGTTTTAAGGCCCTGTCTAGATGCTGGTCAGTGCCCTTTCTTCAGCAGCTGATTGAGTCCATATGCACAGCCACTTCCTTTATCAGACTCCCACACTCTGGGCCACTGTGCATTAGCCCTAATTGCATCAGGGCTGGGTACCAAACGTCTACGGGCAGCCTCCATGTTCCAGAGCCTGCAAATTATTCATATTAGTCACTCCATAGGGAGTCTACAAAACCTAGCTAACCTCACCCCTCTTGTCATCCTAAGTTGCCTCCTACAGTTCCAGCTTGCTGTTACCCTGTCCTTGAATACAGCCCAATGTGTTCCTGAGTGACAACTTTATCTCATTTGGAGCAGTAAGTAACAAAGGGCGGTAGCTTTCACCTACCTTATCTATCCAGTGTCAGCGTGTTCTGTTCTGAAATTAAAAAAAAAAAAACAAAAAAAAAAAAAAACAAACCTTTAAGTCTTATAGACTGAATGTTTAAGTTTCCCCCAAATTCATTGTTGAAGCACTAACCTGCAATGCGATGGTATTAGGAGAGGGGGTATCTGGGAGGTAATTAGTTTTACATGATGTCCTAAGGGTAGATCCTCCATGATGGGATTAGTGCACTTAAGAGAAGAGGTATCCGAGCTCCCTCTCTCCACCATGAAAGGATACAGCAGAAGGCACCTGTCAGCAAGCCAAGAGGAGGGTCCTCCCCAGAACCCAATCATACTGGTACCCTGATCTGAGACTTCCAGCCTCCAGAACTGTGAAAAATAAACTTCTGTTGTTTAAGCCATTCAGTCTATGGTATTATTGCAACTGGAGTTAAGATTAAAGCCTTAGAAATACTATGGAATGAAGGCAAGTTAAAGTAGGTGTTTGGGGGTACATGTTCTGCTGCTCTGACTTGATACAAGTACAGAGATTGGGGAATTAGATAGCTAGCTTGACTCTCTTCTATTTTTTCTTCCAAATATCTGTTATCTCCCTCTGGACTTTTAATGGGCGAGATTGAGTTTGAGGCACCTGTCTAAATGCGGGACCACAACCATGAAAAGAGATCTCTTTGTTTTAGGGAGCAGAATTTAGATGACCCCAATTTACACTGGGTTTGGGAAATAACAGTTGGCTGGCTAGAGTCTAAGCCTTGCAGTTTTCATGTGGGAACACTGAATAACAGAAAAACATGAAAATGTGAAACCAGTTTACATTGCTTTTAGCTTGTCAATACCACATATCATACCTCCATATCATAAACCCAGGATATATTTTTGAAGGGCCCAGGGCTAGGAAGTCAAGCCATCATATACTTCTCGCACAAAAGAAACCCAAGCATTTATTTTACTAATAAACACATCCTTCCTCATGTATAGTAACATGTGCCATACTGTTGGCATCTAATGTGACTTACAAGTGAGAAAAACAAAAGGGAAGACGGGGAATTAGGAAGACTTCCAAGGTGAAAATTCAAGCAATGACTGAGATCAGAGATAAAGACGGAAAGAAAGAAAAGTTACCTCTTACAATGGCAGGTGGTAATACTGATAAAGCAGGAATGGGGGAGCTCATCCTGCTCACCTCCGGCTCACCATTGCCTTTGAAATCTGTAGGGTATCTGCATATGGGAGATATGTAAGGTGACTGAAAATTGGACTCCAGCTTGAAGCCGTATTTGATATGCTGTCACAAATTTCTGAAGCAAAAAGCGAACTTCAACAGCAGATAGCTTCAGGTCACTATGAAAAAGGAAATGTAAATAAATTCCTTGCATTCTAGCTAAAGCTCTTTATTGAAGAAAACTAGAAAAGAACCAGGAAATTCAACTTCAGAAGAAGGTTAAAGAAAAGCTTTGAGATCCACAAAATATTTAATGGAAGCAAAGGACACTTGAAGTTTTTTAAAGCCTAAGAATATAAATACAATGCTCTGTAATTTTTTTAAAGGTAGCAATTTAGACTGTTCCTTTTGAAAATTCTAATCATTTCAAAGACTTCTTAAATATATTAAACTAATTTTAGAGCTTGTTATATTAATCCTTGTACTGATATGGAAAAAGCAAGAGAGAAGTCATTTTGGAGGATGCTATAGATACCATGTACAAATTTAGCAGCAACCTGTAGATCCCATAAGAAAAATGTTTTCTAATATACAGGAGACTTGGAATAAAGAAATGGCCAAAGAGCAAATTGCCTTCATTGTAAAAATTATAATCTCTTTCAGGCAAATCAAGTCACTCTCAGTGCATTTGAAATTGCTTTAAGAGATAGTTCATTTAAGTTACTTTTCAAGTTTGATTAGCTTTCATTTTATCTAAGGAAAAACATTGTTCATACACAATACTATAATTACATCAATTTGCCATGCTAAGCTAAAAGATTTTCCAGACATCTGCAGTTGATGATTAAAAATTAATTCAATTTTTTTCTTATACTATTTTCACCTTAACAGTACTTCTTCCTACAAAAAAAAAAAAAAAAGAAGAAAGAAAGAAAGAAAGAAAGGAAAAAGAAAAGAAAGAATAATATAGTTAGAGAGTTTGTAATAGTTGCCTAGAAAGAGAATCCTAGTGGCCTAGAATCATTGAATGACTTCAGAGGAATTTGCACTCACACAGTAACTTACTGATCCTTGCCTGGCCTAAATCTAATTATTCAATTATTCCTAATTTACATTTCAAGAAAATAGAAGGATGTGAGACAAGCAGTGTGGCTATTGGCAAGCAAAATCAAAGGTAATCCATTGGGCTCTAAGGGCCTCCAACATGAAGCTGAAGAGAGCTTTCCCAAGGACAAAATGCCTCCAAGGAATTTTCATCAAACCTAAGATAGTCAAATCTTTTTGATTTTTGACATCTCCTAATTGGTGGTGCTAG
Organism: Meles meles; assembly: GCF_922984935.1. Classification (NCBI taxonomy): domain Eukaryota; kingdom Metazoa; phylum Chordata; class Mammalia; order Carnivora; family Mustelidae; genus Meles; species Meles meles. The sequence continues at coordinate 78,493,974 of NC_060074.1, forward strand.
GAAAGCCTAGTTTAACTGGCATTCTATTTTCTTTCATTGTGGAACGCAAAATAATGGGCCGCTGACAATGGAGGGCATGTTAGAATGAATGAAACGTGGAGGAAAACAACCGGGCACATTCTTCATGAAGAACCCAAAGAAGTAACATGGTACCACATATCATATTAATGTTCTGTGAAGAACCCAGGGGAATGCATAATACTAATGATCTGAGACATGGCAGTAATTATCTTTTTTTAATGTCTTTATTTTTCAAAATTATTTAATCACATGTATAATTTTATATAGTATATTAATAGTCTCTGTTTTTTATTAGCTTTTGGTCTTTTTAAAATATTATTTCTTTTCATTGTTTGGCTCTAATGTTGACCCCCTCTAGTGATCCATGTTCTTGTATTAATCTCCTGCCCTCGGGTGTGGGTGGGAACCTTTCTCCTAACCAACAGAATATAGAAAAGGTGATGGGATGGGATGTCACTCTTCTAGTTATATTCCTTTTCCTAAGACTCCACTTAGCTGATTTATCAAAAGACTCTCCTGCTGGCCTTGAAGAAGCAAGCAGCCGTATTGTGAACAACCTATGGACAGAGACATGTGACAAGAAATTGCAGATGGGCTCTAGGACATGAAAGTGGCCTGGAGCCAACAACCAGTGAGAAGATAAGGCCCTCAGCCATAGAGTCACAAGGAAGTGAATACCACCAACAGTAACAGTGTGAGCTTGGAAATGCATCATGAGCTTCAAAAGGGAATTCCGTCCTATTAACGCCTTAATAGCACCTTATTAGATGTTTAGCAGATGTTCAGCTGAGCAGGTCTGACTCCGGAACCATTAAAAACTATGAGAAAATAGGTGTATTATTGTTTTAAGCTTCTAAATTTTTGTTAACTTGTTACACAACAAAAAAACCTAATATATTACCTTTCTTTTTTTTTTTCCTTCTGTCTACCCACGGCATCACTGCCACCATCACCACCTAGGTAACCCAGGTGACAGAGACTCTTAGATTATAAAATTGTAACTATTCATAAAATACACATATATTTGTAGTGTGGGGAATCTTACTTATATTTCAAAACTTGGATATTATGCAACATCATCAGCACCTTGCTTTTCTCACTCAACAATACCTCATGGAAGTCCTTCCAAGTTTCCTAGTATGGTTCTATACAGTCTTTTTAATGGCTACAAGCTAGTCCATGGTATAAATGTGCTATCATGGGCATTCCCTTTGTTTCCAGTTCTTTGCCACTATGAATAATGTTACAACCAATATTCTGTATACAATCTTCATGGGTGCTGTTATTTCTACTGGCTAGATTCCTAAGAGAGAGATTGCTAGATCAAAGTCAACTATGCATTTGTTTCTTTTAACAGACAGTACTACATTGCTTTCCAAAAAGGATGCAATTTCCATTTTTGTTAGTAAAATCTGAAAATACACTCATCTCCCCATTCCTGGGCAAAAAGTGTTGTTTTCTTTCTTTTTAATTTTGGCTAGTCTAAGAGATACCCAGGTGTAAATTTAATTTACTTTTGCCTGCCTATGAGGAGTTCAAATCTGTTATTTGGTCTTCTATATTTGCCTAGTTTTAGCTTTTGCATATTCTCTTGGATTATCTTATGTTTGTAAGAACTCTTTGTGTACTATAGGTATTAGTCTTCTGTGTTCTGCATGCTAACATATTTTCCAAATATACTGTTTTTTCTATTCAATTTTTTAAAAATAAAAGCTCTCCTCCTCCCCGCCCCAGTTAATACCCATGTTCTTCTAGAATTTCTTGTAGGTGTTTCTTATTATGTTTTTGTCAAATTTAATTTCTAATCCATCCAAAATTTGTCTAGTTGTCCATGTTAAAATTTGTTTATATGGTGTGAGGTACTGGTACAATCTTATTTATTTCCTGATGGGTAACCACTTGCACTAGCACCATATGGTGCAAAACCCATAATTTTCCCAATAAGTTAAAAATACTACCTTGGCCATATGTTAAATTATCCTCCTCACCAGGATTTATTTTCACATTTTTTATTCTTTTCCACTGGTCTGGTCTGATGCCAATGCCATATTGATATAAATACCGTGAATTACAGCATGTTCTCATCTAGTAAGGCAAGTTCTCCTTCTCTAGTCCTCTTTTTGAAAATATCTTACCTTATCTTAGACATTTATTCCTTCAGAAAAAGTTTAAAACACTTAATCAGATTTAAAAAAATTGTTGGGAGTTCTAATTTAAAAAACGAGTTTCATTTTTATATTAACGTTTAGAAGATTCACATTTTAATGTTATTAGTTCTTTTCAACCAAAAATGTATTCCAGCCCTTTATTCATGTTACATTCTTCCATACAAATCTGTAGTTTTCTACATAAGGATGAATCCAGCACCAGTTCTCTCCTTGTGATTCTCTCAGAATCCAGGGACTCACCAGAACATAGATGTCATAAGCTCAGAAAATTTTGTTTTTGTAGGTAACAAATACTTACAAATTGTAGGTAGGTAAATAAATAAATCTTTAAAAAGACACAGAGTGCAAGGGAAATGACAATAATTACCATTTGCTTTTGTAATTCCCATAAGTAGGAAACATTTTCTGTCAAATCAGTGGAATCAAATACACTGATACTAAATTATAGTTTTGCTTTCTTTTTTTCTTTTTATGCTAACTGTAAACAACTTTCAGAGGGTTGTATTCCTTGCCTTTATATACTGTGGTATATAAATTGTGAGAGAGGGTTAGTTTGGGTTGTGAAGAGATGAATGGAAAAGGAAGAAAGCCTTTGAGATAATAACATATAAATGCATGGACACACACACACACACACACACACACACACACTCAGGTATATTTTTTCCCAGACAAATATTTCATCAGATTTAAAGTCAAACAAAAACACGGTAAGCTTTCTTTAACTGTACCACCATTGAAAATAAAATTTTAAATTGCCAATATATTTTAATAAGACCACTTTTATCCTAGAAGCTGAATAGACAAAATCTGAGATTTTTACTATCAACTTTGCAAGATTTATCATTCACCTGAGTAAATAGAAGAATAACTGCAAGCTTAAAGCTTCCATCTTAAATATTTGACACTAAATTCAAAGATCAACGTAATTATATTTCCCTTATTTGTCATTGTGCCCCTGCTCCTCTAGTGGCCTTCTTTCTTCCTCTGGTTATAGGATAGCTCTGTTAGACACCACAAGAAGCAATATTCTTTTACCTTGAATAATTATGCCTTCTTTCTTTCATAGCTCCTTTGCCCAACTTGGTTGTAGACTAAGTAATTTCCCATTTTGCAAAGTTAAGAGATAATCTTTTCAAGTATCTCTATAACTGAAAGCAAATGAAATACAAAAAAAGAAGTGTTTACAGCAATTCAAATTTCATTTTAAAAGATTATTGCTGGGGCGCCTGGGTGGCTCAGTGGGTTAAAGCCTCTGCCTTTGGCTCAGGTCATGATCCCAGGGTCCTGGGATCGAGCCCCACATCAGGCTCTCTGCTCCGCAGGGAGTCTGCTTCCTCCTCTCTCTCTGCCTGACTCTCTGCCTACTTGTGATTTCTCTCTGTCAAAAAAAAAAAAAAAAAAAAAAAAGATTATTGCTCCAGGTGCCTGGGAGGCTCAGTTGGGTAAGCAACTGCCTTCAGCTCAGGTCATGATTCCAGGGTCCTGGTATGAAGCCCCACATCAGGCTTCCTGTTCAGTGGGGAGCCTGCTTCTCCCTCTCCCTCTTGCCGCTCTGCCTACTTTGTGTTCTCTCACTCTGTCTGTCGAATAAATAAATAAAAATTTTAAATAAAGATTATTACTCCTAGAAACACACAGGTTTACATAGGTCCCGTAAATTTAAGTGAAAGGATCAGTTTTATAATATAGGACTGTCTCAAATTATGACTACTATATGGCACCTATACTGCTTTGTTGCTCTCAGAATTTCTTACTTCATTAAATAAAAGGCATATTTTTCCCAGAAACTGAAGAAGAAGGAAAAGGATTTGTGACATCATGGTAAAATCAAACCATGCAACTTGGTAGTGTTCCAGTTATACTGTATCCATTTAAGTCTCACAGACTTATTTTCCAATCGTGCTAGGTTACAAATGAAGATGAATGTCATGTTGGCTCCATTTGCTACAACCAAAACGAATTAAAATAAAATGGCATGATGAATAACTCATACATAGTTAAGACTGAAATGTCAGTGTGATAGCAGATCAGCATGAAATGGGTAGATACTACAGCATGAATGAGATTTTAGTTGCTCAGGTCAACAATTTGCAATTGATTACATGGACAGTTTTGAAAATAATAGCATAATCCATGTATATGTGCTGCCGAAGCGAGCACAATAGCATAATCCATGTAGTTGAAGAGATTTTCTTTGATCTAATACTGGATTTAAAAGGTACACTCTGTCCTGCCCTGTTCCAGCCTAGTGTTTGTGCTTTTCTTCCTGCTTCTTACCCACATTATCTTCCAGGAACCCCACCACTGTCAGTCATTGATACAAAGCCTAAAACTTCATTCATAGTAAAATAAAAACACCTGGTGCTGTGTCTAGTACTTTCATTTGGAATATCCTTAATATTAACATGAAAGTCTTCATCCTTTATTAAAGGAAACCATGGAGGAAAGAGGAGAGGTGTTAACTTGTGACTTGAGTCATGGATTTCTGCCAGAGGAAATAGGAAGAACATGACTTCTAGACCCACAGTTTTCTCATTTTGCCCCCACTCCTATACCATACTGCCCCTTATTGCGTATCTCTCTTAAACCTTTCTAATCAGTTTGCCTGAATCTTAGCAAAACACTGATTCCAAAAACACAGTTTTACATATTTCAACAAACTTGGGCCCAGATTGGAAGGATTAAAAAGACAGCCATTCAAGTTCAAGTCCAGTGGAAATCTTATCTGTCATGTCAACGTTTGTAGCTGGTCAATTAATCAAAACCAGTTGGTGTAAAGAGTGAATCATCAAAAAGCATTATGTACATACTATAAAATTTTGCCTGAATTTAAAATATACATACATTCATTTTCCAGCTTTATCATGTAGAGCCCAAACTTCTGTAACTCTAAATCCACCACCTGGCACTCCAATGACTGGAGTTTTTTGTGATGTCCTGCATGAATCACACTCCAAATGCAGTCTAGGATTTCCAGTTTCCATTTTTGATATGAAGAGAAATCTCAGAAATGCAGTCTTTCAGAATAATCGGAATATGAAATCATTTTATATTATTTTCTAATGTTTTTACTCTTGTCTTGCCAATACTTAACCTGACAAAATTTTTAACTGACCTTTGTAACTGAGTCTTTCCAAAGTATTCAGTTTAGTTATCATGGAGACATCAGTTTCTTTTCATTCCTGTCAACTTAGGAATAATTAATTAAAATTATGTTCTTGTGATTACCCCAAAAATGACATTAATAAAGTATGGGGACAAACTCCCTGAATTAATATAAGTATTCGACTGTCCAGGAAGGAGCAGAACATGACAGAACAATCTTCAGCTATCCACATTTAGCTTGCTCTGGGCATGATTATATTTTGTAGAAGGAATGTAGAGTACCATTTTAACTGGCAAGTTAGATAAATGGAAGATAAATTAAGGTACAGAGCCTCTACTTGGGTAGAGTTTGATGTCATAGACCAACATAACTCCAAAGAAGCTTGAGCCAGACATAGAAAAATCCAGTTATCCCAGAGCGTTCTCTGAGGAGAATTTCTCTGCAGAAGAGATCAAAAACAGAGGTTGCACTATGACCATCTCCAGTATATTCATAATACTAAGATAATAAGTATTGGAGAAAATGAAAATGACTCTGAAAAACAGGGTAGACCAAGGAGCACAAACAACTGAAACAAATCAAGCAGTAACAGAAGAGTCCTGCTTTGCTGAAAGAGGTTTTTAACTGTCATTTTTGTAGCTAAGAAACTAATCCTGTTACCATTTTCTGTGATACTAAAGATTGCAGGTGTGACTATTATAATGCAAAATCCTCATCTCACATGGATAATGTCTTGTGGTATTTAGAGGAAAAAAAAACCTTTCTAATATGAGGACTAAAAGAAAATAAAAGTCTACAAAATACTTGATGAAATGAGAATGAATTGTTTTAACAGCAGTGGCATATTAGAATGATCAAAATTCATGTAGCATATATGGATGATGATTCATCTTTAGTAGACCCTTAATTACTACATTCATCTTAATGATTTGAACCTGTTCCAGAAATATTTAAAACAGGTGCAGAATAAAAGATGGGATAAAATGTCACTCCATGTGAAAATAAACTGCAGTGACAATTATTATAAATAACACCATGCAACTTAAAGGATGTCAATAACGTAATCTGAATTTTAAAATTCAGAAGAATAAATCAATTAGATACACTTCACTTTGAAAACATGTTCTCAATTCTGATTGTGGGAGGAGAGAATGGGATATATAGCTACATTTTGAATGAAAAAAAAGACAGACCTTTTAATTTCATCAATAATAAATTCTTTTTTTTTTTTTTTTTTTTTTAGAATTTTTTATCTTACATACCATGACCAAGTAGAATTTATCCCAGGTCTGCAAGGCATGTGAACATTTAAAAATCAATTAATGAACATATCGTATCAATCAGAATAAAAATCGTATGACCATATTAATAGATGAACAAAATCATTTGACAACATCCAACACCCATTCATGGTTCACACACACACACACACAACCTCAGCAAACTAGAAATACAGTGGGAACTACAGTGGAAATTCATTAACCTGATAAAGAACATCTACAAAGAACCTTTCAACTAACATCATACTTAATTATGAGAAACTAGAAGTTTCCCCCCTAAGGTCAGAAACAAGCCATGGGGGGCACCTGGGTGGCTCAGTGGGTTAAAGCCTCTGCCTTCGGCTCAGGTCATGATCTCAGGGTCCTGGGATCGAGCCCCATATCTGGCTCTCTGCTCGGCGGGGAGCCTGTTTCCTCCTCTCTCTGCCTCTTTGTGATCTCTGTCTGTCAAATAAATAAAATCTTAAAAAAAAAAAAAAAAAAAGAAACAAGCCATGGCTGTCCTCTCTTACTACTCCTGCTCAACATGGTGCTGGAATTCCTAGCTAATGGAATAAGACAAGTAAAATGTATACAGACAGAAAGGAAGGAAGGAAGGAAGGGAGGAACCAACAAAACCAACTAAGCAATCCTCTTTTTGTACCAACCTTTCATTGAAATTCACAGCACATGTTTTCTAGACAATTTAAATATTTCCTCATTGATTCTTAGCTCCATTTGAGACTTTGTGCCATCCTAGCTCCATTCTTGGTACTTCCCATGGTTTGGCAAAAGAGGCTGCTTTCAGCTTAGATGTGAAAGAGCTAAGAAAGAATGGTTTAGGATGGGAAATATGGTTGAAAGTTGAGATGACAGAGATAAGTTTTCACAAGAGATGACGCTATGGTCTTTGATTTTGCTTTCTACTTTAGTGAAAAATTTGCCATTTCGGAATGATTTCAGATTGAATAAAACCATGCTGTGCATTTTTAAAAAAGAATTTTGTATCAATGTTGCTTTTAATTCAGACTTTTTAAATATATGGTAGATAATTCACATAATCAAAAAATTACAAAGTTTAAAAAGATATTCAGTGAAGATTATCTCCATCTTCCAGGTCCCAACTGTTTCCTTCCCAGTAACAACTGTTTTATATAATGAATATATATATTCATATTCTCAATTTACATAAATGGCAACATATTATAATTTCCTTACCTTATTTTTCATTTGACACTATGTCTTTAAAAACTTTCTAAGTCAGTATATAGAGCACTTTCTTATTTGTTTTTAACAAATGAAAAATATTCCATTGTATTAATGCACCACAAGTTACTTAATTAATATACCCTATAGATTTGTACATCTATCATTTCACAGGTGGAAGAATTTATCAATGAGAAATGAAGTTACTGGTTCAAAAGTGAAGTGTACATTTGTAATTTTGACAAATGTCAAATTGCCCTTCATGTGAAGTTACCTTTACTTACATCCCTATGAGCAATGAATATGAGTGCTTGTTTCCTGTTACTAATAGATTACATTATAAAACACAAAACTTTGCCAGTATGGCAGAAGAAATGACACCAGTGTAGTTTTCATATACATGTCTCTAATATTCAGAGGTTACTACTTTTTTATGTTTTTAAACAATTTGTATTTTGTTAATTATGAGCTATCTTCATATTTTTTGCCTTCTTGTATTTTGGATTATCAGTCTTTTTTTGAGCTCCAGGAGCTTTCTGTATAATAGTGAAACTAACCCTTTGCTTGTGATATGGACTGCAGAATTTTTCCAAGTCTGCAGTTTGTCTTTTGATTTACCATGTGGGGTTTTGTCATGAAGAATTTTTTTCATTTTATATGTCCAAATTTACTCTTCTTTTTATTGCAAATTCTGGATTTTGATTCCTACTTAGAAAAGACTTCCCATTGAAAAAAGAATTTTCATCTGGAATTTGAAGGCTTTTTTAATGTGTAAATTCTTGATGCATTTGGAATTTATCATATAATGTATATAATGTACAAATAGATATGTACAAATAGATAATATCTACATATATATACAAATATATATATACTCTCTCTCTCTCTCGCTATATATATATAATATATATATATTATATACTCTCTCTATATATATATAGAGAGAGAGCATATAATGTACAAATAGATCCAATTTTATTTTTTCCAGAAAGCAACCTGTTGTTCTAGGACCATTTGTTAAGTAATCCATTTTTACTCTCCTTTTTTGAGATAGCCCTTTGTAATAACTAGATTTTAGTATCATTTATTTCTAGTTGTTTAGTTAGTGATAAGCACATTCTTTGTTGAGTTGTTGAGACATAAAGTGTTTTTCTACCAGGAAGTATAGCCCCTACCAGTATTGCTCCTTTTGTCAGAGTTTTTCTCAATATTCCTGTTTGTATATTTTTTCTACATAAACATTAACATTATAATCAGTTTTTCTAGTTTAAAAACACTTGGTATTCTTGTTGGATCACTTTATTTTTTTATTAAAGATTTTATTTATTTATTTATTTATTTATTTATTTATTTATTTGACAGAGAGAGAAGGATCACAAGTAGGTAGAGAGGCAGGCAGAGAGAGAGGGGAAAGCAGGCTCCCTGCTGAGCAGAGCCCGATGCAGGGCTCAGTCCCAGGACCCTGAGATCATGACCCGAGCTAAAGACAGAGGCTTAACCCTCTGAGCCACCCAGGTGCCTCTTATTGGATCACTTTAAATTTATATCATGAAGATTTGAAGAAATTTACATTGGATTACTTTATAATTTATGAAAAATTTTTAACTTTTTGATCTTTTAATTTTTCTATCAAAACCTTCGTATGTCTTCCCATTCAGTTCTTTTATATCCTTCAGGAGTGTTCTGAAGTTTTCTAAATCTAGGTTTTATATTTCTTGATGTGTTATTCTTAGGTATTAAAATAATACCTGGAATCATTTGTTCTATTATTTCATAATTGTTTCTAATATAATAAAAATTGTTGCTTTCTCTATATTAATTCTATTTTCCACTACCTTGCTGAATGTTCTTTTATGTGATAGGTTTTCAATTGATAGTATTTTTTATACAATCATATTATCTTCAAACGATGTTTTTATGTATTCACTAATAGTTACCTGAAGGAGAGTAGATAGAAAAATATCCTCTGAATTCTTTCATGTTCAAACAGTTCATTCTAGCCTTTAATATTAAAGAACAATTTGGCTAGTTAGAAAATTATTGGGTCACACATTATTTGAGGATCTTGTAAGGTTTGTTCCACTATCTTCTAAAGTTAAATTTACTTGAGAAATCTGAGTAAAGTTAAGATATCTATATAAAACTTAACCATTTTGGGGCGCCTGGGTGGCTCAGTGGGTTAAGCCGCTGCCTTCGGCTCCGGTCACGATCTCGGGGTCCTGGGATCGAGTCCTGCATCGGGCTCTCTGCTCAGCAGGGAGCCTGCTTCCCTCTCTCTCTCTCTCTGCCTGCCTCTCTACTTGTGATCTCTCTCTGTCAAATTAAAAAAAAAAAAAAAAAGCTTTAAAACTTAACCATTTTGATTAGATGTCTGAAGGATTCATTCTTTATCAGTAAGTCCCATACTTTCATAAAATGATTATTTCAGTATTGACCATTCTAGGTTAATTTCCTCTGGGACATGGTGTTTCCTTTCATTATATAAATTCAAATCTTTTACTTCACCAAGATTTTCTTGAGTTATACCTTTATCCTTCAGGGACTCTAATTATGCATTTTTTTTTTCTTCTTTCTTTCTTTTTTTTTTCTGCCTCATTTCAATATTTACCATTTTCTCTAATCCTTTAGATCACTTTTGTTATTTCTAACTTTTATGTCCCTAAACCATATGTTTGTTTTCCCTTGTTCTTGTTCTTTACATTTCTGTGATGGCTTTGTTTTTTATTTCTACTTTTTCCTAAGTTCTTCTAGCCACAACTTCAAAAACTAACTTTACCTTGCTATCTTCCTTACTTTGTTTCTGCTTTTTGGTTTTCCTTTAAAGAAGTGGTTGCCATACTTACTAAGCTTTTGTTTTCAAATTCATAGCAGAATGTCTTTCCTTACTTTTCATCTGATCTGCATTGTTTCATTTTTTTTTTTTAAGATTTTATTTATGTATGTGAGAGAGAGAGTGAGAACATGAGAGGGGAGGTCAGAGGGAGAAGCAGACTCCCTGCTGAGCAGAGAGCCTGATGCGGGACTGAATCCTACGACTCCAGGATCATGACCTGAGCCAAAAGCAGCTGCCCAAACCACTGAGCCAGGCACCCTGCATTAACGTTTTCTACAGAGTTTTGCGTGTCAGTAAGTTTTAGTGACCTTTCTTCCTTTAGTCATTTAAATTGATATGGTGCCAGTTCATTTTCTTTCCAACTTGATATGATTGACATAAAACATTGTATAAATTTAAGGTGTATAGTGTGATGATTTGATATACATATGTATTGTAAAATGTTCACCACAATAAGGTTAGTTAATACATCTTTCACTTCACATAATTGCCATTTTATTGCTATTGTTGTTGTTACTGTTACAGTGAGACATTTATGAGCTAGTCTCTTAGCAACTTTAAAGTATACAATATAATATTGTTAATCAGTCTTATAGTTAGCTATGCTAACTATAGTCTCACCATACTGTGTGTTAAATCCCCACAAATTATTCATCTTATAACTAGAAGCTTGTATCCTTTGACCAAAATCTCATCATATTCTAACCCTGGCCCCTGGCAACAACCATTCTCCTCTTTGTTTCTATGAATGCAGTTTTTTAGATTCTACATGTAATTAAGATCATACCATGTTTGCCTTACTCTGACTTATTTCACTTAGCTTTGTACCTTTTAGGCCTATCCATGTTGTTTCAAATGGCCAAATCTTATTTTTTTGTGGCTAAGGAATATTTCATTGTATATATGTGCCGCATCTTCTTTGTCCACTTATCTATTGATAAACGCTAAAGTCATTTCTGTATCTTGGCTTTTGTAAACAATGCTGCTATAAACATTGGGTGAATACATTTTTTTGAATTAATTTTTATTTTCTTTGGGTAAATACTCAGTACTGTGGCTACTGGGTCATGAGATAATTCTTATTTCAATTTTTTGAGTAACCTCAATACTATTTTCCACAGCGGCTGCACCAGTTTGCATTCCCACCAACAGTGCACAAGGGTTCCTCTTCCTCCTCATCTTCACCAACACTGGGTTTTTTTTTGTTGTTGTTATTATTATCTTTTTTATTCTAGCTATTCTGACAGGTGTAAGGTGATATCTCATTGTGATTTTTATTTGCTTTTCCCTGACAATTAGTGATTTTGAGCATCTTGTCATGTGTCCATTGGCCATCTGTAGTGTTTTCTTTGGAGCAGTATCTATTCTGGTCCTCTGCCCAATTTTAATCAGATTATTTATTCTTTTAGTTTTGAGTAGCATAGGTTCTTATTATATTTTGGATATTAATCCCTTATCAGATATGTCATTTGAAAACATCTTCGCCCATTCAATAGGTTGCCTTTTCATTTTGTGGATGACTTCCTTTGCTGTGAAAAAGCTTTTTATTTTGGTGTAGTCCTAATAGTTTATTTTTGCTTTCGTTTTACTTGCCTGAAGAGACATATCTTAAAAAAAAAAAAAAGTGCTGCTAAGGCCAAGGTCAAAGAAATTATTGCCTATGTTCTCTTCTAGGAGTTTTACAGTTTCAGATCTCACATTTAGGTCTTTAACCCATGTCAAGTTTATTTCTGTGTATGGTGTAAAAAAGTAGTCCAGTTTCATTCTTTACTAGCTGACCAGTTTTTCCAGCACCATTTGTTGAATAGACTGTCTTTTCTCCATCATATGTTATTGCTTTCTTTGTCATAGATTAATTTAACATATAAGAATGGATTTATTTCTGGGCTCCCTATGCTGTTTCATTGATACTATGTGTCTGTTTTTGTGCCAATACCATACTACTTTGATTATCACAGCTTTGTAGTATACCTTGAAATCTGGGATTGTGATACCTCCACTTTGTTTTCCTTTCTCAAGATTGTTGTGGCTTTTGGGGGTCTTTTATGGTTCCATACAAATTTTAGTATTGTTTGTTCTAGTTCTATTAAAAGTGCTGTAGGTATTTTGATAGAGAGTGCAATAAATCTGTAGATTGCTTTGGAAAGTATGGACATTTTAATAATATTGTTTCTTCTTTTGCTTATTTTTTAATTAAATTATTTTATTTTTTGTTATTATGTTGTATGAATTCCTTGTATATTTTGTATATTAACTCCTTATCAAAGATATGGTTTGCAAATATTACAAAGTTTGCCCCTCCTTTTTATTGATTGTTTCCTTTGTTGTGTAGAGACTAGTTTGATATAATCCCCCTTCCTGATGTTTGCTTTTGTTGCTTGTATTTTTGGTGTTACATCCAAAAAAGAAAAAAAGAAAAAAATCATTGCTGAGCAGTGCCAAAGAGTTTTTTCTCCTATGTTTTCTCCTAGGAGTTCATTGATTTAAGTCTTATGTTTAAGTCCTTAATCCATGTCATGTCAATTTTTGTGTGTGATATAAGATAGGGGTTCAATTTCATACTCTTATATGTGAATATCCAGTTTCCCAACACAATTATTTCCCCAATTATTATTATTTCCCCATAGTAAATTTTTGGCTCCCTTGTCAAATACTAGTTCATCATATATATGTAAGTTTGTTTCTGGACTCTCAGTTCTAACCCATTGGTCTTTCTATATGTCTGTTTTTATGCCAGTACCATACTGTTTTGATCACTGTAGCTTTGTGATATAGTTTGAAACCTTGAAGTGTGATACCCCTGGTTTTGTTCTTTTTCAGTATTGCTCTGACTATTTGGAGTCTTTTGTAGTTCCATACAACTTTGGGATTTCTTTTTATTATTGTGAAAATGCCATTTCAATTCTGGTAGGGATTGTATTGGATTTGTAGATCACTTTGGGTAATATATACAGTTTAACAGTATTAATTTTTCTGATCAAGAAACATAGAACATTTTGTATCTTCTTCAATGTTTTCATCAATTTCTTATACTTTTCTGGGTTTAGATCTTTTGTTCCCTGGTTACACTTATTCCTACGTAGTTTTGTTTTGTTTTTGATGCCGTTGTAAAAATGATTGTTTTCTTTTAGATACTGCACTGTTAGTGTATAGAAACACAACAAAGTTTCATATGTCACTTTTGTATCCTAAAACTTCACAGAATTTATTAGTTCTAATAATATTTTGGTGGAGTTGTTAGACTTTTCTATATATAATATTATGTCATTTGTAAATACAATTTTACTTCTTTCCCATCTGGATACTTCTTATTTCTTTTTTATTTCCCTTTTGATTTCTTCTTTGTCCCATTGATTGTTCAGATGTGAGTTGTTCAGTTTCCAGATATTGGTGAATAACTCCAGTTTCCTCCTATAATTGACTTCTAGTTTCGTATCATTGTGGTCAGGAAAGGATACATGGTGTGGATTTCAGACTTCTTACATTTGCTAAGGCTTGCTTTGTCACTTAGCATATTGTCTATCCTGGAGGATGTTCCATGTACACTTGAGAAAAATGTGCATTCTGTTTCTGTTGGATAGGATGCTCTGTACATGTCTGTTGGGTCCATTTGATCCAAAGTATAGTTCAAGTTCAAGTTATGCTTATTGATTTTCTGTCTGGATCATCCATCCACAGTTGTAAGTGGGGCCTTGAAGTTCCCATTATAATTGCATCGCTGTCTAATTCTCCCTTCAGGTCTTTTAGTATATGCTTAATTTATTGCTTAAAATATTTAGGTGTATGTTGGGTATATATATATATATACAGTTGTTATCTTTTCTTAGTAAATTGATGCTTTTTCATGGTACAGTGTCCTCCTTTTTCTCTCCTTACAGTTTTTTATTTAAAATGTATTTTGCTTGACATAAGTATAGCTAACCCTGTTCACTTCTGGTTTCCAATTGCATGGAATGTCTTTTTCCATTCCTTCACTTTGAGCCCATGTGTGCCCTTCAAATTGAAGTGAGTCTCTTGTAGGGAGCATATAATTGGGTCTTGTTTTTTGTTTGTTTGTTTCAGTTTTTATCTGTTCGCTACTCTGTGCCCCTTGATTCAAAACTTTAAACCATTCTCATTTAAAGGAGTTATTGATAGATCAGGACTTATTAATGACATATCATAATTTTTTTCTGGCTATTTTCCTGTTCTTTTGTTGTTTTGTTACTCTCTTGCTGTCTTCCTTGTGATTTAATGGTTTTCTATAGTTTTGTGCTTTGATTCTCTATATCTTGTGTGAATCTATTTGAGGTTTTTGTTCTGTAGTTACCCTGATGTTACATAAAAACCTTATAAAGGTCTGTTTGAAGTTGATAACATCTTAACTTTGATTGCATTCAAAAATTCTACTCTTTTATTTCTCTCTGCCACCACATTTTTGTTTTTGATATCACAATTTATTTCTTTTTATGTTGTATATTCACTAACAGATTATTGTAGCCATTGCTATTATAGTGCTTTTGTTCTTTATACTAGAGTTGGGTGTTTAACATAACCATACTACAATGTTGGAGAATTCTGAATCTGACTATATGCTTACCTTTTACAGGCTTTTATATTTTCATGTTTTCATATTACTAATTAGTGTTCTTTTATTTCTTCTAGAACTCCTTTTAGCATTTCTTCTAAGGCAAACAGTGATGAACTCCCTTATATATGTGGGAAAGTCCTTATCCCTCTTTCACTTATCAAGGTCAAATTTCTGAATAAAGTATTTTTAGTTGGCAGGTGTGTTTTCTTTTTTCCTTTAAACACTTTTAGTATATCATCTCCACTTTCTCCTGGCCTATAAAGTTTTTGCTGAGAAATCTGCTAAGAGCCTTATGGGAGTTCCCTTGAAAGTGATAAAGCTTTTCTCTTGCTTGTCTTAAGATTCTCTTTCGTCCTTGATTCTTGAAGCTTTATTGTAATGTGTCCAGGAAAAAATCTGAGATGAATCTGTTTGGGGACCTATGAGCTTTATGAACATGGATGTCCAAATCTCTCCCTTGTGGCTAGTTCAAGTGTAGTGTATTTAAAATTAACTGACCACAGCCAGTTACAGATTAAATTTTTGTTCCGTCTGCACTCCCACTGCTTCACCTGACTAGCCTTGAAAAAAAAAAAAATCTCTCCCTAGATTTAGGAAGTTCTCAACTATAATTTTTTTAAATATCTTTCTTCCCTTTTCTCTCTTCTCCTTTTGGGATTCAACAATATGTAGATTGATTTTCTTAAGTGTATCCTAGAAGCCCCATAGGATTTCTTCATTCCTTTTTATCCTTTTTTTCGTTTTGCTCCACCGACTAAATAATTTCAAATTATCTGTGTTCAAGTTCACATTCTTTCTTCTGCTTAGTCAAGTCTCCTGTTGACATTCTCTGGTGAATTCTTCAGTTTAGTCATTATATTCTTCAGCTCCCAAATTTCCATATGGTTCTTTTTATGTTTTCTATTTTTTTTATTGAAATTGTCATTTTGTTCTTATATTTTTTTCCTGAAGTCATTAAATTTTTTATCTGTGTTTCCTTATAGTTCTCTGAGCATCTATCTTTAGAACAACTATTTCGAATTCTTCATTCAGCTCAGGTCATGACCCTTGAGTCCCGGGATCAAGCCCCATATCAGGCTCCTTATTCAGTGGGGAGTTCTGCTTTTCCCTCTGCCTCTTGTGCTCTCTCTCTCTCATTCTCTCTCTCTCTCTCAAATAAATAAATAAAATCTTTTTTAAGAAGCTCATAAAATGGAAACTTGAAGAACAAATTTGATCAAGAAAAGGACATCCCCATAGCAGTGGCTAATGTATAAAAATGACAAATATAAAACGTGGAATTTTGGCATAAGAGTCTGAATTTTCTTACCAAAGATATATAACCTCACTCTAGTCATAAATGAACATTGAACAAATAAAACTGAGAGCATTCTACAGAATAATTGGTATTCTTCTAAAATGTCAACATTATAAAAGAAAAGGAAGGATCAAATAACTGACTGGAGGAAATGCAGGAGAAATAAAAACTAAATGTAATGTAGAATGTTGGATAAAATTTTGGAAGAAAGAAAGAAAATTAATTAAATACCAAATCAAACTGGAAATAATGAAATATATTCAACTGTAGAACTGAGGATGAGGATGAGGGTGTACAATCAGAAGGTAAATATTATATGCTCTGAAAATGTACAAATGATAAGCTAATAAGAACAGGGATAGCATAAAAGAAAAAGGTAGAGAGTAAATAAATTTGTTGATCATCTTTTCTCTAATAGCAGGGAGTCAAAAACATTATTTGAAGCTGACAAATCGATTAATAGAAATATGTGCATTTTTAATAGTGTGAGGGTAAATACTAAGAAATTTTTTTATTCACTAGTATCAGATGGTGGAAAAAAGAGAAGGCAATAGGAAGGAAGAGAAAACATGCTTATTTCATCATTTTTCTTAGTAGGATTCCTACTGTAGAGCTAATGGTATAATATAGAATTATATCCATAAAGGTAGTCACGAGGGGGCAAAAATCTTTTTAATTATCCAGAAGACATTTCTAAAAAGCAAAAATAATAGACAACATAGTGAAAGTTTTCACACATGTGTAATAAATGGGGAACATTAAGATTCCTTATATACTTGTTGTCTTCTATATGCATAAAGAAGCTCTGGAGGGATATAGAAGAAACTAAGAGATGTGGTTATCTGTGTGGGGGGAGGAGTGGGAGGAAGAATATAGGGTAGATATTGGGTATATGGGGCAACAGGATGGTATAGATTTTCCACTGTGTTTTTAGAAATGTAATTAATTTAATTTAGAAAATTAGTTAATTTAATTTTAAGTTTACCTAATCAAACATGAAATAAAATGTGATGTAAAAAATATATTCAGTCATTTAAAATGAGGCCCATTTTGTCTCTGTTGTCATATCATAGTTAATCTATTCCCAATATTTTATAAACAATATAAAATTTAAATAATTATTTATTAGATATGTCCCCAAACTTTGGGTATTTCAAAATATCATTAGCCCTGTTTTTTTGCCTACTTGACTTTGGTTTTGCTTGTTTCTGCTTTACTTTAAATCAGGTGGGATTTTTCTGTGTGGCAGGAAAATCAGGCTGCAAGTACCCTGAAAACCTTATGGATTATAGATGTCAGAAACCTGGAGGGTTCTGAATCACCCAGTTAGAGTTATGTGGCCAGCCCCATGGCAACCACTAAGGTCAGGGATATGCAGCTCCCTGATTGGTTAGGCCTGACCTGGCCCTTGGACAAAGGGTAATTGGGCAACATACAACCTGGCCAGGCCTAACCTAATCTTTATGAAATGGGAGAAGATATGGCTCCCTAGAAGAGAGTGCTGAAGATATTTATCTGTATACTTTTCTTTTCAATTAATCTGATGCTAAAATCTCAAGCCCAGGGGAATGAGTTTTAGAAGTTCTGAAAGGGTTTATTTGAAGCCTTTCATATTCAAATGCTAGAGTCCTGAGTTATTTTAGTGGAACATCATCTGATTTCAGTCACTGAAATTGGGTGTTACAATGGCCCTTTAGACCTCATACTTTAGACCACCATTCATCACTCCCTCTAATCAGCTCAGGCAATGCTTTCAACTTCTCTAGGCAGAAATGAATGATACAAATTGGCAAACCTTAAACCAAGTGTCAGGGACAAGCACGTGCTCAAGCAGAGAAGGTCAGAAAGTTTCAAGAGTGCTCATTTCTGAGATTTCTCTCTGCCCACACCCTCTTCTTGGAGAATACACCATTTCCCAGCAGCCGCACAGGCCAGACAGTCTTCCTCTTTGTCGTAGCTGTAAGCAGGCTACTGCTGGGTCCTGGCCCTCCAAGAGCCCAACTCCTCCTTAAGTCTCAATTCCTGGCTATTTGTTGCTGCTCTCCAGCTCCATGTAAGGATTTCGCATGTAACTGCAGTAACAGCACATTCTTTCCACCTTGAAGTGGGGAGAATTCTCACAGAGATTAAAAACTCTTGCTCAGGGGCGCCTGGGTGGCTCAGTGGGTTAAGCCGCTGCCTTCGGCTCAGGTCATGATCTCAGGGTCCTGGGATCGAGTCCCGCATCGGGCTCTCTGCTCAACAGGGAGGCTGCTTCCCCCTCTCTCTCTGCCTGCCTCTCTGCCTACTTGTGCTCTCTGTCTGTCAAATAAATAAATAAAATATTAAAAAAAAAACCAACTCTTGCTCAGAGATATTAATTAATTACTTGCCCAGACTGACTCAGGAAAGTTTTGAGCCAGGTAGTCTGCC
This sequence comes from Meles meles, assembly GCF_922984935.1. Classification (NCBI taxonomy): domain Eukaryota; kingdom Metazoa; phylum Chordata; class Mammalia; order Carnivora; family Mustelidae; genus Meles; species Meles meles. Next base: position 78,512,849 of record NC_060074.1, read on the forward strand.
TCCATCTGTGCTTTCCCCGCTATACCCACAGATTCTTCCTTAACATCATACATTGCATAAATCTCTTCCCAATAGTTTTGCTCTAAAGCAAACAGTACTATTTTGGTAGTGAAGTTTTTTTTGTTTTGTTTTGTTTTTTAAGTAATTAATGTTGAGTGGAAAAGAGGATTAATGAAAAGAGAGACCGATCTCTCATCAGAACCATCAGCACTGAGGTGCCTGGGTGGCTTGTGGGTTAAGCCTCTGCCTTCCACTCAGGTCATGGTCTCAAAGTCCTGGAATCGAGCCCCCAGTGAGGCTCTCTGCTCAACGGGCAGCCTGCTTCCCCCTCTCTCTCACTGCCTGCCTCTCTGCCTACCTGTGATCTCTCTCACTCTGTCAAATAAATAAATAAAATCCTTAAAAAAAAAAAAAAAAAGGAACCATCAGCATTCCTCCTCATCCTCACAGCGGGAAAGAAAAGGCTTGAAAATGGCAGCCCAGAAACAATGGCTACAGTTCAAGGGGATACTACTGTGAAAGGCAATGAGACACTATGTGTCAGTTAAAAAAAGAAAGTTGATATGAAAGTTACTTGCTTTTGCACCTTTGAGGAAGATAAGAAAACACAATATTGCAATTTATCTACAATATATTAAGCTACTTATGTTGATTGCTTATTAAATCAGACTAGGAATTCAGCTAACCCCTGCTGACTACACTACCAGAAATTCCCTCTTTAACTTGTAATGGATAATGAAGTAATGCTGATGACTGTTATGTTACAATTTTCCCTTTCATCTGACTCCTCCAAAGCCTATAGTTTGCCTACGGTAAGTCAATGCTCTTCAAAAGGCTACTTAATTTATGTTAAGTCAGAGATACCTTCTCTCTAATCAGTGACTACACACAAAAAAATCTTGTAACAAGCTTCTGAACCTGAGGACTCACTAACCACCAAATAACCATACTTAAATGTGGGCCTTTCCTCCTAATTTTTGAAAGAGTGATAAGGATATATGTATGTCATTATACATATACCCTTACATATATCCTTATTGACCTGTCTTTAAATATCTCCTATTATGTCACCTTAAATCTCTCTCTCTCTCTCTCTCTCTCTCTCTCTCTCTCAAAACAACCGAAGTTGTTATTAGACCCAAACCATGGAGTTTGGGTGGCGGTTTCCAGAATTAATGAACCAAAAACTATTTGAGTAATGGATTGGGGGAAAGACTAAATCACAGTTAAATAAGGAGCTGGACTCTGTGTAAAGCGGCATGTGTGATTCTTTATAAGAAATTCATACCACTGGTTGACAATGGGCCACATAATATACAAACAGGGCATGGTTCAAAGGAAAGGAAATAGGCTTCACACTTATCATTAAGCAAGCTACTTAAATTCATTGAGGCTGTTTCCTTATTTGTACCATGAAGATAACAACATTATTTACTACAATGGGTGTTGTGAAGGTTCAACAATATAATGCACAGAAAGCACTTGGCACACCCATTGATGTGCTCAGTAAAAAAAAACAAAAACAAATTGAGTTCAAACATTCGTCTAACTTGGAATCAAATGCAGTGCCTTTTTCTTACAGTAAAAGACTCCAACAGAACTCTACACTATTAAGTAATAATTATAACTCTTACAAAAGCATGTTGTTTTATAGTTTACAAAGTATACCACATAGTGTGGAATGAGTTACTGAATCAAAAGATTGGGGTTCGAATGCGAATTTTGCTGGAATTACGACATCTGTGATCTTCAGCATGATTTAATCTCTCTGAACCTCATTTTCAAGTCTCTGAATGGGAAGGATGTAACCCAATTCAGAGGACTGTGGTGATGATTAACTGTGACGAGGTGGAGAGCATAAGCGGCAGAGTGACTAGTACCTGGTTTCCTCTTCCTTCCCATCCTATTAAGACATAAGCAAGGCCATGGGGCACCTGGGTGGCTCAGTGGGTTGAAGCCTCTGCCTTCGGCTGGGGTCGTGATCCCAGGATTCTGGGATCCAGCCCCGAATCGGGCTTTCTGCTCAGCAGGGAGCCTGCTTCCCTCTCTCTCTATCTGCCTGCCTCTCAGCCTACTTGAGATCTCTGTCTGTCAAATAAAAAAATAAAATCTTCAAAAAAAAGAGAAAGACTTAAGCAAGGTCAGTGAAACGCATCGAAATGTTTGAATATAAGTGGATACTAAAATGAAAAAAATTATAGGGGACATCTGGCTGTCTCAGTCTGTTAAGCGTCTGGCTTTGGCTTAGGTCATGATCCCGGGATCTCCCTCTCACTCTCTCTCTGTCTCTCCCTTCGGCTCATGTTTTCTCACTCTCTCAAATAAATAAATAAAATATTTAAAAGAAAAAAAGAGAAAAACCATATGAACACATAAATTTGAAAGATAAATAATAGTATTAAATTATTTCAAATTTCAGAAAACTAGTAATTTTGAAATAGCATAAATAATTTCCTACATCTCCAGACATGCCCACATCTGCTACATTTTTGCAAATACTTCCTATTATAGATTGTTGTTTTAATGTAAATATTCATTTTGCTTTATGAAGTATTATTTCTTTGGGGTATGCTTCCTAATAAAATTGTCACTTATCATAAAGTCATCACTGCCAATTTATTTCTTTTCATATTTTCTACATCTTTATAAAGCCACATTAACATGGTTGGCATTTCTTGTTCAAAACACATCAATAACGTTGAAGGCCAGGGTACATTTATCTTTTTTTCTGTCAAACTAAAGTCAACTGTTGTGTTATTTGGAATATAAATGGGGATCCTGTCAGATATTCAAATAATAGTAGAAGAATGCTTATCAAAATCATTATGCTCAGGGAGAAAAAAAGGCAAAAACCATGGATATCTAAAGTAAAACATGAAATTTTTTGAGCCTACCCTATTTAAGTCTTTAATTCTTAATGAAAAGAAAAAAATTACTATGTGGCCAGTACTGAACAAAATATGCTAAATCCAAATACAATGTAATCAGAACTGGTAATGTGACAGAGTAGAAAAGTTAACATTATGTTAGCTTCTTGTTCCATAATTAAGAGAAATCCATATTTCAAATATTATCATTCTCCTAACAAGGTAAATTATTGTTCATCTTAATGTTATCCAGAAGTAAAAGCATTTGCCTAAAATGAATTTTCTCTCTCTTTAAATATGCCAAATTAGTGATTCATATCTTCCCAATTTGGAGAATAAAATGTCATATTTCAGTTGAAAATAACTTCTGAAAGGCTACTTAAGGATATAAAAGATACAAAAATGGAAGAAGATAGTGTTAAAAAAAAACCTTCAGCCTACTCCTCTGTGTAATTAGCTTGATAAGAATATAGGTCAGATTGGTTACGAATAATTACAGTAATATTCAAACAAAGTCACCTAAAAAAGTATAATTCCCAAGTTATTGAAACATAAGTGTAACCCAGTTAAAAGTTGTGATATAGCTGAAGAAAGTATGTATTAATCAGAAAGAAAGATTGATCGGCTACAAAATCATACGACAGTCTTTTTCAAATTTTGCAGTGCCTATCCAGATTGTATCAAGAAAAAAATAGGAAATTTAGCCATCAATTTTTCTGGTAACAAACTTCATTTCCATGTAGTTTAACATGGAGAAAAATCAGATTCTGGCCATGTTGATAGGAGGATTCCAGTTTTTATCACAGATATAATACAAAGTAATAAATTATCACTCTGGTTTTAAACATTATATTTAAGAGTTTGCCTTTCTTAAACTGAACCACTCTGGAACTGACTGAATTAGGATTTTAAACCTATCCAGCTAAGGACCACAGCAAATCCTCCAAAGTACCTCCACCCCAGGAGGCCTCTTCTCTGGGATAGAGTACCTATACGATTTCATTCTTGGGCTTGTGACTTTCCATGTGCTTTGCTGGAGTTATGTGAGAACATGACTATACAGAATCATTAATTGGTGCCTTAGCAGTTTTCAAGATGAGTATTCACTTCCAATCTCTTTCCAATGGCAGATGGTTACATTAGATTGCATACCTTTCCAGAATAACTTATTTCTTGACATAAATAACCATTCCATAACGTCATTTTTCTTGTGGGATATTTATATGTACATTTATATTTATATTTATATATTTATAAGTATATGTATTTATAGTGTGTTTATTTATTATGTAGTTACAGTATGCTGAGGGACTTCTAGAATTTAACTTAAGAGTCCTTGAGATAATCTGGCTATTTCTGCAGGAATAGAATGGGGTCACTTAGGAAAAGACATGTCACCTTCTGAAAGGATCAGAAAAGGATTTAAGGTCCAACACCTTCTGGTTCCAAAACTTTTATTAACCTGTATCCTTTAGAAATACTACGGCATAAATCATCTTGAGTGGGTATAATTTCAGAATCATTTCCTCCAATTCAGTTCAGAGCAAGGAGCATCTGTAGATCAAATGGCTTTCCAAATCCAGATTACACAGTGGGCTGATGAATGATCAGAATGAAATCTGTCATTGACAGGAGGAGGTTGGCAGTGGAGGAGGACACAAAGAAAGAAGGATGCTCCATTCATATACTGAGAACAAGATGTAGAAAAGGAAATGAGCTTCAACAGGCTAATTTTACACTATTCTAAGAGACTGTGCTCTGAGAAGTTGATTTTCAAATTTGCTTGATGAAAGAGAACTGTCTACAACCCTTTTTAAAAAAACTCTCAGACCTCAGCCCAGGCCTGCTAAACCACGGTGTGCCCCAGGGGTAAAGCCTGGTACTCTGGCAATCTGTGCTGTAACAAGGGGTGATTCTTCTCAGGTAAATTTGCGATGTGCTGTTTGAAGAGAGAATGTCAGCTTGTTTACTGAGAAGAGACCTGTGTGCCTGTATTGTGGTATTCTGAGCCTGGGGAATAGTGAGGCTCATTCCTAATAAGATGATAATCCACTTCTCAGAATCGGAATAGAAGCTCAAATTCAAACGACCAAAATGAAAATCTCGAAGCCTTGCAATGAGGGATGAGAGCTTAAGCAGACTCAGCCATAACAAGAAGTCCGGGCAAGGCAGTTCAAGCATGTTACCAGTTGCAGTTACTTTAAACAAACAAATAAAAAGCACACGGGTATCTGCAGTATGAAGACATGGTGCAAATCCTGACTTTTTCAGCCACATTTCTGCTATCTATACACAAGAAATGATGATATCCAATTTATAAATGCTTATTATCAGAGCTGATATAAGTAAGTTAAGTAATGTGTTTGAAAGTGCTACATAAATGAATTATGACTACATAAATGAATTATGAGGGTAGCTGCTGGTGTCAAGAGAATCCAACAAGGTGTGGGAAACTACAGGGGGAATATATAGAATGTGGCTGAAGGGCAGCGGAAAACATAGCCCCCTCTGGTGGCCTGTAACGGCCATCTGCAGACCTGCAAAGGAAAACAGGATTCAAGTTACTTGGGGAGGAACTGGGTAGCTGGAAAGTTACCAAGATACAATTCAGCCATGTGAAAGAAAACTCAGAGCCCACTTCCTGAGAAATGGGGTACATGTTGGGAGCTTTGTAGAACACAACTTATTAGCATTGAAAGCAAAATCAGAACGGAAAAAGCAGCAGTGAACTATTCAAAGACTTCAATTCCCCTTGGTCAAGTCTGGCAAAGTTGAGACATCGAATGGAAATAAAATCCTACCTGTAAAGAAAGGGGAGATTCAGGAAAACTGAAGGGTTTTGTACAGGAGAGCCAATAAACCACATTAATGAGACAATGATTATTTGGCCACAAAATGGAGTTTGAGAGAGACATCTGCTGCCAGCAAAAAATCCTGGGCGTACCCAGAGGTTTCAAACGGCAGGTAACTTTTTATGCAGCAGACAGGTGAGATACCACAATAGGGAATGTGAGCATTGTTAGAATTTAGAATGCAATAGCTTAAAGGCATCCCAATTCAGATTTTCTAAAACCTACAGACAAAGAGAAATCATCTCTCAGCTAAATCAAACACCAACTGACCAGGTTCTTACTATTATGTAGCCATGAGGAACCAGGAAAGAGGGCACAGATACAGATAATGTGATATACTGATTAATATTATAAATTTTCTTAATCTTTGGATTCAGACTGGAGGAACAGTCAGTTAACACCTACTGTAATCCAGGCACCAGATGAGGTCTTCCCATATATATTTAATGGGCATGTAATTGGGGGGAAATCAAAGTATTATGATGATCCCACTCCCAGCAAATATCTCAAACTCTGCCTAAAAGATTTTAAGGGTAATAGTAATAATAATAATGTTGTTATTAACAATAACAATCAAGTGAAGAAATAAAGCAATAATTAAGCAATGCAGAGAAGAAAACTAGACCTATACATATTGTAACATTTAACCTTATAAATGTAGTTATGTTCTCTTGAGAACCTAATTACCATCTCAGGCATTAAAGAACATAAATCATCCCAAAAGTCCCATTAATCCATACTTACTTCAAGATCTTGCATAAGAACTCTAACCTTAAATGCTGCATTTAAAAGAATTTCACCACCTCTTGAAAAACAACAGGAGTAGAGTGCCCTCTAGAGTCTGACTTGTATTTTTAATGTCAAATTGAGGGGATAATCTCTTTTTAATCATTTCTGGCTATGCTCATTAAAATTTAGAAATGTGGTAAATTTGTCTATTGCTGCTACAAAAATGTATTTATCTTTAAAATTTAGTATGATTTTCTTTCTCCCAAGAGAAATATCTTTGGACATTAGTTATCTACATAGAACCAAAAAAACGAAATAAAACAAAACAAAAACCCTAGATTTTATTTAATCTGTATTACATTTTTATTTTATTTTCTTTATGTGGTCTAAATGTACAAATATATTTGAAACAAATCTAATGCTAGTAGGGCTACTTTCATTTTTTATGTATACAGGTTATTTGTTTATATTTTGCATTCATTTCAGTCTATAATTTCCAAAAAGGAGAAACAATATTTGTTCATCAAACATGTGAGGCTCCTACCTCAGACTGAGACCATACATAAGGGTGACTAATAAATGCTTTTACAAATAGATAAATGAACATACAGTGATTAAAATAGAGGCATAACTTACATAACATAACTATGTGTATTGGAGACACATAGATCAGGCCAAGGTTGTAACAATACACATAATAGGAGCAGGTTTATATAGAGTATGTGAAGCCTGAAGCTCCACCCTCAAATCAGAAACTAAAATTCAAAGTCCAGAAAGATGAACAGTAACTTCCTACAGTTTAATAAAAGATAGGCTTTGCTTTAACATCCAACTATTAGTTCTTTACCAATAAAGTCAAAGACCCAATTTCCTTAATTGTAGAGCAGAAATAATCTTGACAGACGACCTCATCATTTTTTTAATCTATATTACATGGAAATGTATTGAAGGGCTTTATAAAAAAATGTATGTCCTTGTGTGTGTGGTTTTATTTCCGTATTACATATAAAATTGAGAAGATTAGTTAAGTTTGGCTAAATGAGGTCATCCTTAAATAAAACATTAAGTATTCTGGTATTACCCCTGACCACTCACTCTTCAACTTTTTTGCCAGTTTTCCCCTTTGCACATATATTAACTGTTCCTCACATGTAAATATTTTATATATTCTTTGTGACTTTTCCCCATGACCTTTCTCTTTTTCCCTTGAAATTCTTTCTAGGGAATCTCTTTCCCTCCAATGTCTTCAAATACTTCCTATAGTCTGGAAACACTCAAATTTACTTCTACAGATCAAATTCCTAACATCTAGATCTATATTCCAGTTGCCTATTTTATACTTCCTACATCTACAATGCCAGAGAAGCCCAAGGCTGAAATCAAAGACATACGTGTTTGAGATAAGATGCTGTCAGTGCAAAGTACATCAAAACATGCTTAGAACCGTCCTCCTCAGCCACAGCTGGACTCGGAGAAATGATGAAGAGGATGTGAGGCCATCATAGGGACCTTGGCACTGTCCACCCATGTACTATTCACCTGTGCCCCACATTAAATGCAATCAATTACTGACTGTTCAAGGTGTTGGGCTCTTCAAAAAGCTTAATACAGGGGGGAGGTGGGATTGGGAGAGGGGGAGCGGGCTATGGACATTGGGGAGGGGAGGCGAACCATAAGAGACTATGGACTCTGAAAAACAACCTGAGGGTTTTGAAGGGTCAGGGGTGGGAGGTTGGGGGAACAGGTGGTGGGTAATGGGGAGGGCACGTTTTGCATGGAGCACTGGGTGTTGTGCAAAAAGAATGAATACTGTTACGCTGAAAAAATAAATAAAATGGAAAAAAAAAAAACAAAAAACAAATAAACATTTTTTACTTTAAAAAAAAAAAAAAAAAAAAAAGCTTAATACATAAGGATTAGAGGCACAAACTACAGATGCTACAAATGATACCCAAACCAAAATTCATGTTCATCATCTAACTTGTCTGCTGTTCTTTATTTATTTTCTTCTCCCTTCTTCTACCAGGTTGACCAGTCCCTCCTCCACTCATTTAAGTTGCTTGCCTAGTGGAGTGACACAGCTCTTCAGCCTGAGAGTCTGAGTTTTTACTTGCTTTGTTCTTATTATGCTATCCTCACTGCAATTGCTGATTCATCATTATTACCAGCATAGAAACACTTGTGCCTATTCTGAGTTCCATTATTTAGTAGCAGTCTTAGGTCTTCATGATCTTGAGGCTCATTTCCCCCATGAATATAATAATTCCTTTCTTACCTGCTGGCCCACTGCTATGAGGAGCCTATCATAAAACAGGAGTTACTTTTCATTCTTGAAGTAGTCAAACCTCAGGTTCAGTGGACACATTGTCTTCCTGAGTGAAAGTGTTTCCCTAATCTAGCAGAGCTGAATTATCAAGAAGGGGAACTGTAAATTCAACAGGTGGACCTCACGGTGAGATAATGACCAGTTATGACGCTGAGAAAGACCAGTTCAATTTCTATGTCCTAGTTCCTGGACCTGTGCATTTTAGTCATGCGGACACCTCATTCTACATCAGCTAATGATTCAAGGAAGTCTTGAAGGACATTAGCTGAACCACTCTGTAATTTTAATCATCTAAGTGTTTTTAGGTGATGTGGTATGTGGTAGGACCAGAGGACTGTTGGCCATGCACCAACTTTTACACCTCTTTCTCTATGAAATGAGTCCCTTGATCTGAGAAAATGTTATACGGTATTGCCTTAGTAAATCACGCATTGTGTGAGTGCTTCTGGTGTTGCAGAAGCACTGCTAGCAGGTAAGGAAACCATATTTCAATAAGATACCAATTCAAGTAAGGAATAATCACTGTCATCTTCAGGGTGGAAAGGGGTTGGTGTAATCAAGTTGTCATCAAGTAAGTGGTTGATCTCCTTATGGCATGATGACAAAGTAGGAAATCTCTAGCAGGTCCAGGATTGAGTAGCAACAGTTGCTGGATCAGCCTTGGCAAGGATTCCATGCAGCTGAGCCCAGATTTAGACTCCATTTCTGCCACCAACTCTACTCTGTTTATGAGCCTGTTGTGCAAATATTGAGGTAACTCAATGTAGAAGCTGACCAACATCCACCAGAAGGGTCATTCTGTCCACCTAACTATTTGGTCTTTCTTGTGTGTCGAATGTGTTCCAGTGGATAGTATCATCAGAGAGAAGACATACACGCACTCCTTTGTCCAGCTTATGCCTCTAACTCAGACATTTTGTCCTTAATCTTCTAAACTTGGGATGCCTGCATGGCTCGGTCAGTTGAGCATCTGCCTTCAACTCAGGTCATGATCTCAGGGTTCTGGGATTGAGTCCCACATCAGGCTCCTTGCTCAGCAGAAAGCCTGATTCTCCCTCTGCCTGCAGCTCCCCCTGCTTTTCTCTCTCTCTCTCTCTCGCTCTCTCCAAAAAATAAATAAATAATATATTTTTTAAAAAAATCTAATCTGCCCATTCCATTCCCCTGACCAAGCCAAGTCATTCACTACCTTCTTGGGAGATATATCTTTACCTCAGGCTTCTTGTCCTTTCATACAAAGTAAACAACTATGTCTAATGCTCACATGTCTGCTCACTGGGAATATTTTCTTCTTCCCAACTGTCCTTTAGGGTCACCCTTGAGTAGTACTAGAGTGACGTAGCAGCTCATATTTTGTTTCACAAGTGGAGTCAACCTATCTGTGAACTAGTCCTTATATGTGAGGTAAGGGAGATGAACTCTGTTCGTATAACTGAGTCAGGTAAAACAGAATTTAGGTCACCCATTAACATAATTTTTTTGTCCTCATGACCTACTTGGGCCTGATCCCAAAAGTACAGTTTCCATTTATCTTAGTCCAGTTGGATTCTATAACAAAAATACCATAAACTGAGTGGCTTATAAGCAACAGATATTTATTTCCCATAAATGGCTGGGAAGTCCAAAATGGCTGGGAAGTCCAAGATCATGGTGCCGACAGATGTAGTGTCTGGTAAGAATCTGTTTCCTCATAGATGGCTATCTTTCTGCCTATAACCTTACATGGCAGAAGGGGTAAGGGAGGTTTTTCGGGCCACTTTTGAAAGGGCATTAACTCCATTCATGAAAGCTCTGCCCTCATCACCCAATCACCTCCCAAAGACCCCACCTCCTAGTACTCTCACCTTGGGAGTTATATTTCAACATATAAATGGGGGGGGGGGCACAAACATTCAGACCATAGCACCATTTTAAAATGAATTGCCACCATGCTTATCCAAACTTTTCAACTCAGTGATCTACCTGGGGTGTGGTAAGCAGCTAGATAATGGGCAGGTATTCAGTCTCTACTAGTGCTCAGCAGTACAGCTGGTAATTCTCTCCTGTGGAAGACAGACTTGTGTTAAAACCCTAAATGCTGCAATTTTCTTGTTCGGGCTTCCAGACACTGCATATGGAGTCCTTATCTGGTTCTTGCATAGTTGAGATACAGGGCAACTTGCCCTACAGCCTGGACCTGCTGCACGGCCTTCTTTTTGTTATAGGCTCAACTTGAAACTGGCAACAATCAAAGTCACCCCATGAATAAGTCAAAGCATCATTTTTTTCCTTCTTTTATTTTATTTTATTTTATATTTATCAGAGAGTGAGATAGAGAGAGAGCACAAGCATGGGGAACGTCAGGCAGAGGGAGAAGCAGGCTCCTTGCCAAGCAAGGACCCTGATGCAGGACTCAATCCCAGGACCCGGAATTATGACCTGAGCTTAACCGACTGAGCCACCCAGGCGTCCCTCAAGGTCTTTTTCCAAAAGAACCAAGGCTTCCCTTCAGTCAATGGGCTCTGCATCTTTAAAGTAGGTCTGATCACTCTGATAACTAGCTCAGATCCAGTATCTATTTTGCAATTTTCCCTCTAATATCAGCCTTCTCTTCACAATTCATTTTTCCATATGTTGAAGCTAACAAGGTACACGCTGATGGGCTTTCTGTCTCTCTTCTTCTGAGCAGCATGATGTGTGAGCCCTTGGCACATATCCCAGTGGGCCAAGGCTTCCTGGTTGCCACTCTGGCTTTGTTGCCCATTATAGTAATTATGTCCAAAGTGCAACCATTTGGCCTCGGATATTACAGAACCTGTCATTCCCATTTTCTCTAGGCAACCACAGATGGCAATCTCCAATTGTGCATAGCCTACAGAGGACAGCTTCTACAGAACTTCTCAAAGATGCTAATATCTTCCTCAATAATGCATTCCTTATTGCTTTAGTGATAGTCTCACATAATAAATCCATTCTAAAATGCCCACGTCCTGAGCTTCTCACTTCATTCCTCAATATCCTGTCAAGGAAGTTCTGGCTTCTCCTCCTACCTTCAAAGAGGTATTATTAGGTCAACAGGGTATTGAAATGGGCTCCAGGTGTCCTCTCTAGCACATTAAATTCTGGGTCATGGGCATATAAACCCAAGTCTATAAACGCTCCACTTTGCAGCCTTGCTTTCTACACAAGCCTCAGGCCAATGTGCTCAAGATGTTCTCCCACACACATTCCCAAGTTCCAGCTGGTACACCTTATTCAGCTCCTGCATTTCTTTGGGAAGTAAGCAGTCCTTCCCCCTTCCCCGCTCAAGCTTTCCCTCTCAAGCTATGCTGCTTCGACTCTTATTTCTGCTTTATAGGTAATGAAGGAAGGAAGGAAGGAGGATGTCTTAAGGAAGTCAAGCACCATTTTACTAGGCATTTGGCCCTGTGGAGGTCTTTCATGCAAAGTATTTCATCTGCAGGCAAGGAGAGGCTGCTCTTCTCTGGCATGTAGGGGGAGGTCACCTTTGCCACCCAGGAGAATTGAGAATTCAAACTTCTGTGGCACATCCACCCAATTTCCTCATCCTATTTATCAAGTTTCCATTATAGGGCCCTGACATGAACTTAGAACCCCTGTCATGGCCACTCCTTTCATCTCCTTTGCTTCTTGACCACCTTCGCAATTCAGTTCCAGTCCCAGTCCAGTCCCTGACTGCAAGACGTAAGAGAGACTTTAAACACTGCCTTCTGGCTGTCATTGTATTCTGAGTTGACACTTGGCTGATCTAAGCCTATGGCTCTTCTTCAAGGCTTCCAAAGCAGGCCAGACAGTAGACACTCCTTACTTTCCCACATCATTCAACTAGTAGCACTATCCATTATCTCACCTTAGCTATTGCATCTCATATCCACCACAGGTACAGTTCTTAGCCATCACGACACCACATCACCCCAGAAGTTATCATTCTACTTAACCACATTACTTTTCTTCTAAACAAACAAACAAATAAGCAAGCAAACAAACAAGAAACCTCTGAGACTCATTAAGTACAAAGTTAGAAATGATATTTACTTAGCAAAACAACATTCAGTATAATCAAAACCTCTGAAAAACTATTTTCATATAATCAAAATAATTTCAAATAATTTTATTTTCTCTTACTTTTGTCGGGCAAGCCAACTTGTTTACAATGCACATTCTTGATAATTTCACTTTGAAACTATTCTAATGGAACTGAGCTGGGAAAAACACAATAAAATCATTATTTATCCATTCTGGGTACAGTCTTTATCAAGGCTAAAATTTACAGCAAATGAAGTGAGTCATGCTTTTTCCTTCTCTGTGTCCTAGGCTGAGATTTTAACTTCTGTGCAAAATGAAAATGAATCTTTCAAATGTCCGTTTACTTAGTCTATTAGTAGAAATTCAAATAATCTTTTGATTGTATTAGGCATCCCCAAAAATCTGCATCTATTCCTGAATTAAATATTCTTATTCTATTAAAAAAATTGCAAACAGTTCAAAAACATACATTAGTATCAACCCATGTAATTTTTTAAATATTTATACAATTATGTCCTGGAAATATAGAAGAATATGGCATTACTAGACTTAGGATGGTATGATTATGGCTCATTGTCATTATCTTCTTTCCTCCTGCATATTTTTTTAATTTTTTCACAACAAAAATGTATTCCATGTAGTAAAAAAAAAAAGTTACATTACATGAACGTTTTGCAGTTAGATTTAGGATGTCAAACCATTGCTTGGGAGGTAATGTGTCATATGCATTCTGCTATCCTATACTGGCCAAATATTCCCACTTAGCCCTCATATTTCACACTTTTACAAATATAAATCTCTAGTGAAAACAGTGTCATCCCTAACAGAAAAACGAAGGACAAAAAATATGTAAGAAAATTTGCCAAAAGTCTGCAAAATCCCGAAGCGAACAGATGTATTTATGCTGCTCTTCTGTTTCCTCCTTCTGTACTCTTTTCATTATGCCACTCTCATCTTTATCACCAGCCAAACAATATTCTTTTTTTATTTGACCATAGAACTTTTTCAATTCCTTATTTTTTAAGTTTTAAATTCCAGTTAGTTAATATGCACTGTTATATTAGCTTCAGGTGTACAATATAGCGATGCTACAATTCCATACATCACTTAGTACTCATCACAACAAGTGCACTGGTTAATCCCCATCATCTACTTCACCCATCCCTCTACCCCTCTCCCCTCGAGTAACCACCAGTTTGTTCTCTATAATTAGGAGTCTTTTATCTGGTTTCTCTCTCTCTCCCTCCCTCCTTTTGTTCATTTGTTTTGTCTCTTAAATTGCACATATGAGTGAATCATATGGTATTTGTGTTTCTCCGACTGACTTATTTCACTTAACATTATACCCTCTAACTCCACCCTTGTCTTTGCAAATGACAAGATTTCATTCTTTTTATGGCTAAGTAATATCCCATTATATAGACAGATAGATTGATAGATAGATATCTCACATCTCCTTTATCCGTTCACCAGTCAGTGGATGCCTGGGCTATTTCCGTATCTTGGTTATTATAAATCATGCTGCTATAAACATAAGGGTGCATGTATCCCTTTCAACTACTGTTTTTGTGTTTTGGGGTAAACACCTAGCAGTGTGATTGCTGATCATAGGGTAGTTCTATTTTTAACTTTTTGAGGAAACTCCATACAGTTTTTCCACAGAGACTTCATCAGTTTGCACCCCGCCAACAGTGCACAAGAATTTCTTTTTCTCCACAACCTTGCCAACACTGTTCATTCTTGGGTTTTTTGCTTGTTTGTTTTAGCCATTCCAACAGGTGTACAGTGATATCTTGTAGTTTTGATTTGCATTTCTCTGATGATGAGTAATGTTGAACATCTTTTCATGTGTCTGTTGGCCATCTGGATGTCTTCTTTGGAGAAATGTCTGTTTGTGTCTTCTGCCCATTTTTATTTAGATTGTTTGTTTTTGGGGTGTTGAGTTTGATAAATTCTTTATATATTTGAGATGCCAACCCTTTATCAGATATGTCATTGACAAATATTTTCTCCTGGCAATTCTGAAGGTTGCCTTAAGTTTTGTTTATTTTTCCTTCACTGCACAGAAACTTTTTATTTTGACATAATTCCAATAGTTCATATTTGCTTTTGTTTCCCTTGCCTCAGGAGACATATCTAGAAAAAAAGTTAATATGGCTGATGTCATAGAAGGTACTGCTTGTGTTCTCTTCTAGGATTTTTATGGTTTAATGTCCCACATTGGGTCCTTAATCCATTCTGAGTTTCTTTTTGTGTATGGTGTAAGAAAGTGGTCTGGTTTCATTCTTCTGCATGTTGCTGTCCAGTATTCTCAACACCATTTGTACAAGAGACTGTCTTTTTTCCATTGAATATTCTTTCCTGCTTTTTTGAATACTAATTGACCACATAGTTGTGGATCCATTTCTGGGTTTTCTATTCTGTTCGATTGATCTATGTGTCTATTTTTTGTGCCAGCACAGTACTGTTTTGACTATTACCACTTTGTAATGTAAGTTGAAGTCCAGAATAGTGATGCCTCCAGCTTTGTTTTTTTTTTTTTCAAGATTGCTTTGACTATTGAAGGCCATTTGTGGTTCCATACAAATTTTAGAACCGTTTGCTCTAGCTCTGTGAAAAGTGTTGCTGGTATTTTGACAGGGATTGCAGTAAATTTGTGGATTGATTTGGGTAGCATGGGGATTTTAACAATATTTGTTCTTCCAATCGATGAGCATGGAATATCTGTCCATTTCTTTGTGTTGTCTTCAATTTCTTTCATCAGTATTTTATGTTTTTCAGAATACAGGTGCTTCACCTCTTTGGTTAGGTTGATTCCTAGGTATCTAATTATTTTTGGTATAATTGTAAATAAGATTATTTTCTTAATTTCTCTTTCTGTTTCTTCATTACTGGTGTAAAGAAATACAACAGACCACTGTATATGGCTTTTGCATCCTGCGACCTTATTGAATTCATTTATCAGTTCTAGCACTGTTTTAGTGGTGTCTTTAGGTTTTTCTGTATAGAGTATTATGTCACCTGCAAATAGTGAAAATTTTACTTCTTCCTTACCAGTTTGTGATGCCTTTTACTTCTTTCTGTTGTCTGATTGCTATAGCTAGGACTTCCAATACTATATTGAATAAAAAGTGATGAGAGTGGCCATCTTATCTTGTTCTTGACCTTTGGGAAGGGCACTCAGTTTTTCCCAATTGAGGAGGATGTTTGTTTTCTGTGGGTTTTTCATATATGGTTTTTATTACATTGAGATATATTCCCTCTACACCTACTTTGTTGAGGGCTTTTATCATGAATGGATGTTGTACTTTCTCAAATGCTTTTTATGCATCTATTGAAATGATCTTATAGCTCTTCTCCTTTCTCTTATTGATGTGATGTATCACATAAATTGATTTGTGAATATTGAACTACCCTTGCAACTGAGGAATAAATCCCACTTGATCGTGGTGAATGATTTTTCAAAATGTGTTATTGGATTCAGTTTGCTAGTATTTTGTTGAGAATTTTTGCATCTATGTTCATCAGAGATATTGGCCTGCTGCTGATGTCTTTATCTGGTTTTGGTATCAGGGTAATTCTGGTCTCACTAAAGGCATTTGGAAATTTTTCTTCCTTTTCTATTTTTTTGAATAGTTGGAGAATAGATATTAACTCTTCTTTGAAAGTTTTGTAGAATTTGCCTGTGAAGCCATCTGGTCCTGGATTTTTGTTCGTTGAGAGTTTTTTGATTACTGTTTCAGTTTCTTTGCTGATTATCAGTCTGTTCAAATTTTCTATTTCTTTCTGTTTCAATTTCAATAGTTGATATGTTTCTAGGAATTTATCCATTTCTTCTAGGTTGCCCAATTTGTTGGCATATAATTTTTCATAATGTTCTCATAATTATTTGTATTTTGTGGTGTTGGTTGTCATTTCTCCTCTTTCATTTTTGATTTTGTGTAGTTGAGTCTCTTTTTTTCTTCATAAGTCTGGATAAAGATTTATCAATCATATTGATTTTTTTCAAAGAATCATTTCCTAGTTTCATTGATCTGTTCTATTGGTGTTTTAGTTTCTATATCATTTATTTCTGCTCTAATCTTTATTATTACCTTCCTCCTGCAGTTTTAGGTTTTGTTTGTTGTTATTTTTCTAGGTCCTATAGTGTAAGGTTAGGTTGTTTATTAGAGATTTTTCTGTCTTCTTGAGGAAGGCCTATGTTGCTATAAACTTCCCTCATACACTGCTTTTGTTGCATCCCAAAGGTTTTGGCCATTGTGTTTTCATTTTCATATGTTTACTGTACTTTTTTATTTATTCTTTTATTTCCTTGTTGACACATTCTTTGTTTAGTAGCATGTTATTTAAACCTCAATGTATTTGTGTTCTTTCCAGATATTTTTCTTGTGGTCGACTTCTAGTTTCATACTTTGTGGTCAGCAAAGTTGCACAGTATGACACCAATCTTTTCGTATTTGTTGAGGTCTGTTTTATGACCTAATATGTGATCTAATTCTGGATAATTTTCTGTATGCACTTGAAAAGAATGTGTTTTCTGCTGTTTTAGGATGGAATATTCTGAATATATCTCTTAAATATATTTGTTCCTGTGTGTCATTCAAAGCCGTTGTTTCTTTGTTTATGTTCTGTTTTGACCATCTGCCCATTGATGTGTGTGAGCTGTTAAAATCCCCTACTATAATTGTATTATTATCAATTAGTTCTTTTATGTTTGTTATTAACCGTTTTATGTATTTGGGTGCTCTCATGTTGGGTGCATATCTTTAAATTGTTTTATCTTCTTGTTGGTTTGACCTCTTATTATTAAACAGTGTCTTCTCTTGTCTCTTGTTACAGTCTGTTTTAAAATCTACTTTGTCAATATAAGTATTGCTACTTTGGTTTTCTTTTGACATCCATTTGCATGATAGCTATTTCCTCCATCCCCTTACTTCCAATCTGCAGGTATCTTTTTGTCTGAAATGAGTCCATTGTAGGCAGAATACAGAATGAGTCTTATTTTTTTATCCATTCTGTCACCCTAAGTCCTGTTTGGTGCATTCACATTGAAAGTAATTATTGATAGATATGTATTTATTCCTATTTATTACTTTTTTGTGGTTGTTTTGAAGATTTTCTCTGATGCTTCTCTTTTTTGTGATTTTGCTGATTTTCTTTAGTGATATATTTGGGTTTATTTCTTTCTTTTTATTTTTTGCATATTAGTGATTTTTGATTTGTGGTGACCATTGGGTTTATATATAGCTTCTTCAGCATATAGTAGTTTATATTAAGTTGATGATCATTTAAGTTTGAACCCATTCTTTACTCCCCATGTTTTAGGTGTATGTTGTTATATTTTATATCTTTTTATTTTGTGAGTTTCTTGACTGATTTTATTACAGAAATATTCATTTTTACTGCTTGTGTGTTTCCTACATTTATATTGTCATTTTTTGGTCTCTCCTTTCCACTCAGAGCATCCTTTTCAATATGTTACAGGGATGGTTTAGTGGTCATGAACTGCTTTAGTTTTTGTTTGTCTGCAAAACTCTTTATCTCTCCTATTCTTAAAGACAGTTTTGCTGGATGGAGTATTCTTGGCTGCAGATTTTCCCCACTCAACACTTTGAATATATCATGCTATTCCCTTCTGGCTTGGAAAGTTTCTGCTGAGAAATTCCCTGCTAGACTTATGGGTTTGCCTTGTAAGTTACTATCTCTTTTGCCTTGCTGCTTTTAAGATTTTTTCCTGTATCTTGCAATTTAATTATAATACGTCTTGGTGTGGATCTGCTTTTGTTGATTTGGGGAGCTTCTCTGTGCCTCTTGGGTCTGGATATCTGTTTCCTTCCTCAGGTTAGGGAAGTTTTCAACTATTATTTCTTCAAATAAGTGTTCTGTCCCCCTTTCTCTCTCTCCTTCTGGGACTCCTATAATATGAATGTTACTATGTTTGATGGAGTCATTGAGTTCCCTAACTCTATTCTAATTTTGCATTATTCTTTTTTCTCTCTTTTGTTCAGCTTGATTATATTTGTCTGTCTTTTAGGCCACTAATTCATTCCCCTGCTGCTTCCAGCCTGCTGTTCATTCCATCAGGTGTTTCTCATTTCATTTATAGAGCCCTTTATATGTGTTATGTTATTCCTTATCTCTGTGTAAGGACACTTAACTCTTGTCACTCTTTTAGCAAGTCCGTGTAGTATCCTTATGATCATCACTTTAAATTCTCTATCAGGCATGTTACTTATATCTGTTTTTGCCCAAATCTCTGACTGTGGCCTCTTCCTATTCTTTCATTTGAGATAAATTTCTCTCTTCTTATTTTGTCTAAGTCTTTGTGCCTATTTCTGTGTGTTAGAAAGTCAGCTACATCTCCTGTTCTTGCAAGTAATGGCCTAAAGAAAGTGAAGAAGTGCCCTGCTGTGTAGCATCCCCTATTCCCTATGGCCTGGCCCTTCTGGAGTATCTCCAGTGTATTCTGTGTGTGCTGTGCTGTTGTGTTCCGGCTACTTTATTCTTCGCGCAAGTCATCTTCAGAGGCTCTCTTTGCTCGTTGTGGGCAATGTTTCATCCCTGGCTTGAATGTGGTGCATTTTAACTATGTGTGCTCTGGTCTGCTTGTGAAATGAGACATGTTGTCAACATCACAGGAACCTAGGCTCCACAAAACTCACATGGGGAGAGATGGTTTGAGCAGGGATTTGGACCAGTCTTCTGGAGTAAGGGACCCACCATGCTGGGACTGAGGCAAGTGTGACTGGGAAAGGCAGTATACACTGGAGCTTTGGGAGTGGCCTTGGTGTAAACAAGTTTGGTAACCCGTGTTGGCACATGCTGGTTCTTGCAGGTGACCCGGTGCTTATGCTGAGGGGCAGGGGAGGAAAATGGCTTTGCCAGTTCCTCTGTTCTCAGAAAGGTCTCTCTGTGAATACTATCTGGCACATTGTCTGATAACCTCCCACTGCATATCCCAGGTCCTCTTCAGATCATTGTTTCCAAGCAATGGAAACAATGGAAACAATGGAAAGCAGGTTGCTTTCCACAAAATTTTTTTCTAAGAGCAGCACAATGCCATTTGGGCTCTATCCCAGCCAAGTCCACTGACCTTTAATGCTCCAGGCTTTAAGCTGCTGGCTGTAAGAACTCACAAAATTCAGGCCCTGTCACTTTCCAAACCAAGTGCTATGGGGGATTCATTTTCTCTGTGCACTTCCCTGTATGCTAGTCTGTCTCTAGCCCTTCTGTGTGACCACAGCTCCCTCCCTCCCTGTATGCTAGGCTATCCTCCCTACTGTAGTATTTAAGATCTGTTTCTCTCTCAAATTGCATCTCTGCACTTCCTACCTCTTCTCTGCCTTTAACTGTGGAGCTTATCCTATCAGTCTTCAGGTCATTTTCTGGGCATTTAGGATGATTTGATAGTTACGTAGTTGTATTAATGGGATAGGTGAGCCTATGATCCTCCTACTCTGCTTCATATTCCAAAGTTCAGCAAACAATATTCTTTTTTTTTAAGATTTTCTTTATTTATTTGACACAGAGAGAGAGAGATCACAAGTAGGCAGAGAAGCAGGCAGAGAGAGAAGGGGAGGCAGGCTCCCTGCCAAGCAGAGAGCCCGATGAGGGGCTCGATCCCAGGACCCTGAGATCATGACCTGAGCGAAGGCAGAGGCTTAACCCACTGAGCCACCCAGGCGCCCCCAGCAAACAATATTCTTAAGCTGATAGATCTTCTGTGATATCAAGAAAGAAAAGAAACCCTCTGACATATTTATATTTTCATTGGCATAATTTGTTAATCTTTCTGGAATTTTTATATTTTAAAAAGAAATATAAATTATTAAAATAATAAAATTTCAGGCACCAATAGGAGATGTAATTTTTACTTCTAATGCTCCTATAATCAGACCATGTGAGGCAGCCCCAGATGGATAAAACCATTTATAAGTTTGGCTGTCCCTTTGTAAATGAGTGATCATCAATAAGAGGGTAGTGTAATGGATTCTTTATCAGACAGAGACCATTTGCTGTGTGACTTCGGAAAGTTCTTTAGGACTTCTAACCCTGAGTCTTTCCATCTGTAAAATGAAGAGAATATCTACCTTGCAATGCTTTTATAAGAAGACTAGTAATGAGATAATATGTGTATTGCAATGGTATTAGCATGAAAGTAGTTTCTCAGTAAAGGAAAGGTTCTTTCTACCTTCCTTCCTTTGTTAGTTTCACAGAGTCGCCATTAAGAAGTACCACAAGTTGGGCAGATTAAAACAACAAAAACTTATTCTCTTAACGTCTAGAGGCTAGAAGTCCAAAATCAACATGTCAGCAAGGTTAGTTACTTCTGGAAGTTCTGAAGGAGAACCTATTCCATTCTTCTCTCCTAGATTCCAGTGATACCAACAAACATTCCCATTCCTTAGCTTGCCACTGCATTACTCTAATCTCTACTTCCACCACCATGTGGTATTCTCCATGTGTGTGTCTGCATCTTCACATGGCTTTCTAATAAAGACATGTGTTATTGAATTTACAGCCTACCCTAATCCAAAGTAACCACATCTTAACCTGATTATATCTGCAAAGACCTTATTTCCAAATAATGCCATATCTATAGATACCATAGGTTAGGACTTCAACATATCTTTTTGAGGTACACAATTCAACGCACAATATCTCTTGATTCTATAATGACATCATTTTCTTCCATACCATAACTGAGAGATTAGTCCAAGAGAAGATAACTGAAGGAATGGATCCTATTAACAAGCTTAGCAAGAAAATGACAGAAGCAGCTAATAAGTGAATCCAGCAAACATGCACAAATAGTGACATGTTCTCTCAATCATTCAACTCTGTTTCAGTTTAAGAACAGTATCCTTTTGGAAATTGCATACCTGGGAGTTTTCTCCCTTACACATGTAAATGCATTTTACTGCCATTTTAAATTTTCATTCTTAAATTCTTAAATTTTGCTCGTTCTTTAATTCTGTTATACTTTTAAACATTAGCAAATCCTTTTTCTCATTTTGAAAAAGTATTAATCAGAGACTCCCTGCAAGTCACCAAACTACTAACAGAGATGAACATGGAATCAGGAAAAAAACTCACTTCTCACCACACATTCTTTTAACTTATTTACATTTATCATGTATCTGTATTACATGCAAAATAATTTAATTTAAAAAGTCACCAATATCTATGGGTTTATACCATCTTTCAACATACTTGTAAGCTCCATCTACTTAAGAAAAGTGACTTTCATTGTAGAATTTCCTCACAAATCTTCAAACCTCATGAATAGTTCCATTCTGGATATTACTATCTTTCTTTTGTTAGAAAATTTGCCACCAGATAATGAAATGTGGATAAGGAACAGTGCAAGTATAAAGGACTGTGAAATCCTTGAATAAATCTAACAGCCATGTTTTACATTTGTTCTCTCTTTCAAAGAAGAAGATATACAGCCTCATAAAAATACAAGGAGAGCAGAAAGAAGACCAGAAATATATGCCAAATTACATATGATAGAGCATAATATAAAATAAAACCAATTCAAAAAGAATTTCATATAATATTATTGGAAAAGGAAAGATTCATCCCTCAAAACCAGTTAAGAGTTGCACAAAATAAGACCATACAAAAGAATACCCTTTTAATTCTAGAAAACTCTGGCTCCATTATTGAATACGAATATAAGAGGTATATTATGAACTCTTTCTACTCAAGTGGTAATGAGGCAGATGTATGAAAAAGGTTTATACCTGAAGTTCAGAAGTCCTCAGTTGAATTCCCTGTTCTACCCAATCCTGCCTGTGTAATTTGGGAAATCATCAATGTAGGATTTACTTACCTCCCTATAACAGTGCTATTAGGCATAATAACATAAAATGTGATATAACATCTTGTAAACTATAAAATGCTACTAAAATGTAGGTACTGCTAATAAAGTGCACATCTCCCCAAAGTAAAAAAATTCCATGAAAATTTTTTTCTGTCATTTTAAGATTCTCCAATGCCCCTTGTAATTTTTTAGACATTCTGTATTCAAGATGGAAGAGAATAAAACTACACCAGTGCCTATTACTGACTAATACCAATACAATATTAAAATTCTGGGTAAATCACCAGAAATATTGCAAATATGGCTGCTCATGTATGAGTATGTGTGCACATGTGTGTGTGTGTTTGTGTCCATGTGGCTTTGAATGTAGCTGAAATAGCAGCTTAAAACCGTGAAATGCAGAAGCTCTTGAATTAAAATCTATCAATTATCCTCCAGCTACTAAATGTCATATGACATGTCCCCCGGCTTACCTAAGAAATAAGGCTAAAACCAAACTATTAATTTAAGGCATATGGCAGTTTAAGGCATGTGCATATGTTTGGAAAAGAGAATGATTTGTTGAGACCTGCATGCAATGATGCCATGAAATAAGAAAGAAAATGTTTCTCTGAAAGAATGAAAGAAAGAAAGTGACATTCTACATGTGAGTATATAATAGCTGTGGTAGTCAGAATCCTAAAATGATCCCCATTGACCTCACCTTTGTATAATCCTCTCCCCTTGAGTGTGGCAGAACCAATGAATATGAGGAAATATTACCCCAGGATTACATTGTATACATGGCAAAAATACTTTTGTAGATGTAATTAAGGTCTCAAATCAGTTGACTTTGTGTAAATCAGAGGGGAGATTACCTTGGGTAGTTCTGACCTAATCACATGAACCCATAAATTTTCTTAGGAGGGGAAAAACTTAGGAGGGGGAAAAAGCAAATAGCCATATTGTGAGCTGCTTACAGAACTGGCTTTTAGTTACTTGGAGTGGTCGCCATCCAACAACTAGCATGAACACAAGTACCTCGGTCCTAAAGCTGCAAGGAACCACATTTCTGCCAATAACCTAAACGAGCTTAGGAGAAGACCCAAATCCTAGAAGAACACTGTAGCGCAGCTGGCATATTGATTGCAGCCCTGTGAGATCTGAGGAAATAATTCAGTTAATCTATGCCCAATGTCCTGACACAAAGAAACTTGAGATAGTAAATTAGTGTTGTTTTAAGCTGTTAAATTTCTGATAATTTGTTACAAAGCAATACGAACTAATTCAGTAGCAGAACAGTAGAACTTGCTTTCCCTCTCCTAGTGCTTTACTATTGATTTATAAAGAAAACAAGCACAAAAACATAGCTTCTGAATGACATCTTTAACATTTGGATGTTTATGCCTAGTTAGTTGGTAATAACAGATGTTTAAAAGCAGCAGTTTTGTCATAAATCAATTCTCCCTAGTCACAGAGTAGTTCCCTCTTGTTTATCACAGAGATTAGAAAGATTCTTAAATATTCAAGCTGACACCTACTCTGGATAATTTAAGATGTTACCAGATTTCAAGCTGTAATCACTTTACACTTAGGCATATAATTTCCTAGGATTTTTATGCCTGATAGAAATACTCTTACATAATATATATATCCGTATACTACAAAGAATAATGCAATTTAAATCAATAATTAATACTAAGTATCTAGTTATTAATAAATAGATAAGTATCTACTGTGTGCCAGAAGCAAGGTTAGGTGCTAGGATTAAAGACTTTCCCAACCATTGTTTACAAACATGCATTCAGGGACGTCATGGTTAATGGTAAATTGTTAGAAGCATTGCCACTAAAACTAGATACAAGAATACTATTACTACATTATTTGATATACTACTAAAGTTTGTCCTTACCTCTGAAGAAAGACAAGAAGAAATAAAAAAGATGGAAGTATTAAGGAAAAGAGGAGGAAATTGACATTATTATTATTAGACAGTATTACTGGCTACATAAAAGTCCTATAAGAAACTACTGATAGCACACCTGGGTGGCTCAGTCAGTTAAGCATCCAACTCTTGATTTCCATTCTGGTCATGATCTCGGGGTCATTAGATCAAGCCCCCCGGTGGGCTTCACACTCAACAGAAAGTCTGCTTCCCCCTCTCTCTCTCCCTCTACCTATCCCCCAGCTTGCATACACACTCTAAATCTCTTTCTCAAATAAATAAATCAATAAATCTTTTTAAAAAAGAAAGTACTGATGGGTCGCCTGGGTGGCTCAGTGGGTTAAAGCCTCTGCTTTCGGCTCAGGTCATGATCCCAGGGTCCTGGGATTGAGAGCCCCGCACCGGGCTCTCTGCTCAGCAGGAAGCCTGCTTTGTCCTCTCTCTCTGCCTGCCTCTCTGCCTACTTGTGATCTCTTTCTGTCAAATAAATAAACAAAATCTTTAAAAAAAAAAAGAAAGTACTGATAAATTATTACAATAAATCAAATATAAGGTATCAAATACATCCATATGCACAATCAATAAATAACTGAAACCTAGCATTTTAAGAGATATTTTGTAATGTTGCAACAAAAACATAAGGTACCTAGGAACAAATGTAGTAAAAGATATGTAAGACATTTATAAATTTTATGAAAAAACATTAAAGAAAACTAAGTAATATAAGGACAGAGACTTCTCCCTATTCTGTAAAACTGAAGCAATTCCAACCAAAAATCAAAACATTATATGAATTTGATAATCTGATTCTAAAAAAGAATTGATATGAACAATAAAAGAGCCACAAATAGCCAAGACCATTTTTGAAAACAAATTAAAAATATGGGGAGAGCTTACCTTACCCAATATCAAGACATATTATATAGCTTAAGATGGTGTGACATGACCTCAGAAGTAGATAAATAGGACAGAATAAAGAACTGAGGAACAGATTATGTATTGGGAAAAAACATTTCCAGTGAAGAAAGGTTGGAGCAGCCAAAAAAAACAATGCTAGAGTAGTAGAAAAATAAATTCAAGATAATTGAAAGCTCACATTAAAATCAAACTTTAAACTTTTTAGAAGAAAATACAGAAGAATTCAAGAAAATTTAACTTCTTCAGCAAGATTTCTCTATTTTTAAAATAAAATAAATGATAAAGGAAATAATTCATTAAATGTTAAAACATTTGAGTATTAATAGTTTCCAATTTTAAGAAGTCAAAACACCAGACATAGATTGAGGAAAATTTATCTGCAACTCTTTTTTTTTTTTAAGATTTTTATTTATTTATTTGACAGAGAGAGAGAAAGATCACAAGTAGGCAGAGGCAGGCAGAGAGAGAGGGGGAAGCAGGGTCCCCGCTGAGCAGAGAGTCCGATGCGGGACCCAATCCCAGGACCCTGGGACCATGACCTGAGCCGAAGGCAGAGGCTTTAACCCACTGAGCCACCCAGGCGCCCCTATCTGCAACTCTTATAAGTGGCAAAGGATCAGTATACCAAATGCATAAAGAAAAACTGATGAGAAAAAGAAAGCATCCCAGTAGAATAATGGGCAAAAAAATTGAACAGGCAATTTACAGAAGAAACCCAAATTCTCTATAAACATGGTTGTTTCACTCTGAAGAATTTTTTGCAAATATGCCCAAGGAGTCATACATAAACCTTACTCATAAGAGCAAAAAATTGAATAAAATTTGATTGTTTATGATTCCATTTTTATAAAGATTTTATTAATTTCAAAAAAAAAATTTGATTGTCCAACAATACTAGAATAGATATGTAAATTATAGTATATTCATAATATACTATATTATATTATACATTATATTATACTATACATATATTATACTATATTATATATACTATATATATACTATATATTATATATTATAATATTATGAACTATATTATATATACTATATATATGTACTATATACTATATTATACTATACATATATTATACATAATATACTGTTCATTTATATAGTTTTGAAACATCAGTATATTGTTTAGGAATGAATGCAAGTGTAGTTAAAATACAAAGACATGCACTGAAATGATAAACATCACATACAAAAAAATGTATCTTTTGATCTGAAGAGCAAGGGAGGATGACATGTAATTGAATTCAACATTTAAGGGAAGGGCACCACTACCTATCCAATTATCTTAGTGTCTGACAGAAAGAAATAACTCGACTTTCAAATTGTTCTAATTAATTCATGCATTTGGATCAGTGGAACTTCTGAATCAATATTGCATACTTCATAATGTCAAGGAAGTCCTATACAGAGTGGATTTACTGCTTTGACATTATTCTAATGAGATACATAAATCAGTAGCTTGCATTTCTTTTTCATTCTCAGGCTAAGACAATACATATTTTAGGTTCACAAAGTCTTTTGATAATGGCTTGTAGCACTGCAGTTTTTCTGAGAAAGAGTAAACTCAAAATACGAAGTAGATATGAGCAAGGTTACTTGTTCCTTAGAAGACATCTTCTGAAGTTTATAAACTGTTTTCTTGACAAATTTTAATCAAACCAAATTTTTTCTTTTCCTAATTTATTATAAAAATTTCAAACACCACAAAAAATTGATAACTATTATAATTGCCATTTTCACTTTAACTTATTTTTTTTCATAATCATCATCATCATTATTTTCTGGCTCATAGGTTTAAGTTTTCTTGTCATAAAAAAACTACATGCCTGAAGCACCCTGGGTGGCTCAGTTGGTTAAGTGTCTGCCTTTGGGTCAAGTCATAATCCTAGGGTTCTACGATCAAGTCCTGCATCATGTTCCCCACTCAGTGGGAAGCCTGTTTCTCCCTCTCACTCTGCCTGATGCTCCCTGTTTGTACTCTCTCTGTGTGTCAAATAAATAAATAAAATGTTTTTAAAAATCGACATGCTTATATAGATCAGCACTCTTAAATCTGGATTAATAAAAATTACTACATCAAAAAAAAAAAAAGGACAGAGCCAGATGACAGAATAAAATGTCCACTGTTCATATCCCTCCATAGCAACAGCAATTTGACAGCCATTTGCCAAAATGTGCCTTTGTAGGAGCTTTAGGATCCAGGTAGGAGATTGCAAAACTCCAGTGGACCCCAAGACCAAAAAGGGCCAATTTGTGAAAGCAAGTCCACACACTGATGGCACTCACTGTGATCCTGACTACAGATTCAGAAACTGCTCTATCCTCTGTGGACTCAGCTACAACCTTATTTGGTCTTGATCCTACCACTAGCACCATCTGCTAAGGAATCTGGGAGAAGTCACACTGTCTCAAGCCTTAGGTAACAGTGCCCACCAACCTCAGCCAGAGCTGTGGACTCTGGAAGTCCTGACCTAGCTCCAGCCCCTCATGTCATGGTTCAGGAACAGTACTTCCCAGATAGGGGTCCAACGGGAGATACAAAGGCAGATCCACCAACCTAGGTTTGCTTGTGAATCCTGAAATTGATTCCAAATCATCCAGACATGAAATGAATAAGGACACAGCAGACAATAATAACACTATACCCAGATGGATTAAAGAAACATAGTCAGGACATCCCATCAACAGTAGCAAACCACACATCCTTCTCAAGTACATGTAGAACATTTCCCATATAGGTTATATGTAGGGCCACAAAGCAAAGCTTTGTAAATCATACCAAGTATTTTTTCTGACCACAATGGTGAAAGTAGAAATTGATAGCAGAAGGAAAATTGAAAATTTTACAATTATATGAATATTAAGCAACATACTCTAGAATGATCCATGGATCAAAGGAAAAATCAAAAGGGAAATAAAAAAGTATCTTGAAACAAATCAAAGTGAAAACACTACAAACCAAAACCCATGGGATGCAGCAAAAGCAGTGCTAAGTGGAAGTTTATAGCAATAAAGACTACATTCTGAAAAGGAAAGATCTCAAATAAGCAACCTAACTTTATACCTCAAGGAACTAGAAGAAGAAGAACAAACTAAGCCCAAAGTTGGGAGAAAGAAGGAACTAACAAAGATCAGACAGAAAAAAATGAAATGGAGACCCGGAAAACAATAGAAAAAATTGACAAAACTAAGAGCTGGTTCTTAGTGATGCTGTGGTCAGTCAAGATAGGAGATATTAGCAGGTGCATTATAAGTGGGACAAATGAGAGGAACCATGTCATGTCCATGGTTCTGTAAGCAGATGAAGCTTACACACTAGTCTTAAAACAAGAAGGTATAAGCCTGCCTCTACAGAAGTAGATCAGATCAGACCACCTCATTTTAGTGGAGACCAGTATGAGAAAAAGAAGGGGCAAAACTCGGGCTAATGGAGAGCCTGTCATGAGTAAATGTATGCTAACCACCACCATCATACACTACACACAAACCCTTTGTTTCTTGAGATAGAGCAAGGAGAGGAGAGACTTTTGAGAGAGAAAGAAACAGCCTTTTAGAAAGTTTGAATTTTGAATTGATTGGCTATTTCCCCCAAAGAGGCTATTCTAGGCAGAAAAAGCTGTGAGTGATCTTTAATAGATAAAACTAAGTGCACTGATCTTCTACCTACCCTAGCTCCACCATTCCAAGGATTCCAAAAAAAGATCCATTCTCAAAATCAAAGGAGATTATTTGTTCTGACAGCTGTGTCCATAGGTATAACTTTTAATAAATGGCCCAAACAGGTTCAGGTATTTCTATTTCTTGGATTAAGGTGATGAGAATTCTTGTTTTGACAAAACCTAAAACTGTTCTCGAGGTTTTATTTTTTAAACCTATAGCACTTTGGACAGGTATTCCCATCAGTCAAGTAAAATCTATTGAATTTTTTCCCATAATTTGTACAAAAAAAAATTGAAGTCTATTTTGTTTTGCTTTCTACTTTCAGTCTCTGACATACCTTATATGTAGATCTCCTTTTTCTTTAAGACAATTACCTTCACTAGACTCTCTTCCCTTTCTAGTAAGCATGTTATTTCTTTCTTGTCTTCTTGGTTAAGGATTTTAAATGAACCATATTTTGTTCATCATTAATTCCATAGTTTTTCAATATTAATTTTCTCTACAATCCCTTGCAAATTTAAATTGTGTTCCTACCCCTCTACTGAAATAATACTCTCAGAAATCTCCATGACTTCCTTATAATTTAATCCAACCTTGACCTCTCTACTGACTCTTAACATTATTGAACACACTCCTTACCCAAGGACTTCACCTCAAAGACCTGATAATTCTTCATCCTAAATATTTCTTCTCTCAAAATATCTCTTTCCATTTTTACTGTCAGTATTTCAGTAGAACAGCTCCCAACTGCACCATTACAGGTTGTTTTCTCCTTAGCCCCCTTCATTTTAATGCATTTTTTATACCACCATGAAAATAATCTTTCTAAAAGGTCTATCTCATATAGAACTCATCTGTTTAAGAAAAAAATCCAAGGTTCCTTTTATTTGTTCCCACCTACACAGCTTATCTAAATTATAAGAACTAGTATTTCTTAATTCTGGCTTACACATTAAAATCACCTGAAAAGCCAGCATCAGGGAAATACAAATCAAAACCACAATGAGATATCACCTCACACCAGTCAGAATGGCTAAAATTAAAAAGTCAGGAAATGACAGATGCTGGTGAGGATATGGAGAAAGGGGAACCCTCCTACACTGTTGGTGGGAATGCAAGCTGGTGCAACCACTCTGGAAAACAGCATGGAGATTCCTCAAAAAGTTGAAAATAGAGCTACCCTCTGACCCAGCAATTGCACTACTGGGTATTTACCCTAAAGATACAAAGGTAGTGATCCTAAGGGGATCTGAATGTTTATAGCACCTGAATGTTTATAGCACCTGAATGTTTATAGCAGCAATGTCCACAATAGCCAAACTATGGAAAGAACCTAGATGCCCATCAACAGATAAATGGATAAAGAAGATGTGGTATATATACACAATGGAATACTATGCAGCCATCAAAAGAAATGAAATCTGGCCATTTGGGACAATGTGGATGGAACTAGAGGGTATTATGCTGAGCAAAATAAGTCAATCAGAGAAAGACAATTATCATATGATCTTCTTGATATGAGGAAGTGGAGAGGCAACGTGGGGGGACTTAGGGGATAAGAAAGGAGTAAATGAAACAAGATGGGATCGGGAGGGAGACAAACCATAAGAGATTCTTAATCTTGCAGAACAAACTGAGGGTTGCTGGGGGGAGGGGGAAGGGAAAAGTTGGTGGGGTTATGGACATGGGGGTTGTGTGCTGTGGTGAGTGCTGTGAAGTGTGTAAACCTGGTGATTCACAGACCTGTACCCCTGGGGCTAAAAATACATTATATGTTTATAAAAAAAATTTTTTTTATTAAAAAAAAACCACCTGAGAAGCTTTAAAAACAATGGATTCCTCAGTCTCACAATAGCACAGGTAAATGAAGACTCTCAGAGTAGGGCTCACTTTGAGTTTTTTTTAAGAGTTTCTCAAGTGAGTCCATTGTGCAGTGAAGGCTGAGAATCACTGATCTGGGACTAAATCAAGTCATAGATGGTAGCCACTGTCCTAGGCCTAGGACAATGGTATATCACAATTAAATAGGCTGGGAGAGCTTGTTCCTGAACTTAAGATCCATTAAACTAGAATCTCTGGGGGCGCTTGGGTGGCTCAGTGGGTTAAAGCCTCTGCCTTCGGCTCAGGTCATGATCCCAGCGTCCTGGGATCGAGCCCCACATTGGGCTCTCTGCTCAGCAGGGAGCCTGCTTCCCCCTCTCTCTGTCTCTGCCTGCCTCTCTGCCTATCTCTGTCTTTCAAATAAATAAATAAAATCTTAAAAAAAAATTTATACACACACAAAAAAAATTAGAATCTCTGGTGGAAGGTGCTGAGAATTTCTTTTTTTTTCCATTTATTTTTGTATTTTTTTTAATTAACATATAATTATTATTTGTTTCAAGGGTACAGGTCTGTGATTCATCAGTCTTGCACAATTCACATCACTCATCATAGCATATGCCCTCCCCAGTGTCCATCACCTAGCCACCCCATCCCTCCCACCATACTCCCCTCCAGCAATCCTCAGTTTTTTTCCTGAAATTAAGAGTCTCTTGTAGTTTGTCTAGCTCTCTATTTTAAGAAAGATTTCCAAAAAGGCACCTGGGTGACTCAGTTGGTTAAGATCTGCCTTCAACTCAGGTCATAATCTCTGGGTCCCAGGATCAAGCCCCACATCAAGTTTCCTGCTCAGTAGGGTGTCTGCTTCTCTCTCTCTCTCATTCCCTCTTCCCCTCCCCACTGCTCGTTCTCTCTCTCTTTGTCTCTCAAATAAATAAATAAAATCTTTTTAAAAAATAAAAACAAAAAAATGTTTCCATGCATTCTTATCTAGCCAAAATGGCTCTGGTTTAGAGACATGCATTGGAACCCAATCACATAGCAATGTGTCTCCATTTCTAATGTGCACATGAATCACCTGAGAAATCTTCTAAAAATACAGGTTTAATTCATAGCTCGGTGTTGGGCTTGAGATTCTGTATTTCTAATACACTCTCAGATAATGGCTATGTTGCTGGTCTATGGGTCACCCTTTTGACTAATGTTAAAGAAAAAATAATATTGAAGGAAACCTGTTAAAGCCTGGTAAGGAAAATTTTATTCAAAGTCCATATAGGGACATAAGGTGGAATACTGCAGTGGGGGAGAGAGATTGGGCTCAACTCCAAATACAGCATGGGCAAATGGGATATATAGTTAAAGAGTAGGGTAGGGCTCAATGGATGGAAAATTTCTGAAAGGAAATAGTAGGGCTAAAGGAGGATTCTGGCTAAACCCACCTAACAAGATTTTTGTTGAAGGCAGGCTATGGTGATCTGACATAACCTTATGGGTGGTGGAAGATGAGGAACCCAATCAGCTATTGAGGTCCTGCCCTGGAACAGGTTTATTTGTCACTAGTAAAAACTATTTTAATGACTTCTGGATTCTCTGAGTGACCTTAGGAGTTTAGCTGAGCGATATTCATGACAGACTATCTCTATGGTGTCTGCCAGATATCATATATCCACTTTAGGGGTGCCTGGGTGGTCAGCTGGTTGATCCTTCAACTCTTGATTTCAGCTCAGGTCCTGATCTCAGAGTCATGAGATCAAGCCCCTCATCAGGTTCTGGGCTTCTTGGGATTCTTTCTCTCCCTCTACCTCTGCCCCCCCCACCCGCCACTCACACTTTCTAAATAAATAAATAAATAAGCAAATAGATAAATAAATAAATAATAAAATCTTTAACAACTATCCACTTTGGTTAGATTAAACTTGTACCATTTTCCCCCTGAGAAATTTTGCAATTCTAGAGGCAACTCTTGGATCTTCATTCTGATTTGTAATAATGACTGTATGGCTCCTCAAGTCTTGTTGCCCCAGATTGAGAGCCCCATTCTAAAGCACCATCTATTTCATCTTCTTATGTGTATTTCCCTTAGTTGTTCGCTGACTTGTCAAGTTGTCATTCTACTACTCACATGATTCCGGGATTGACTTTTAGACAGTATCAGAGTAATTTCCCTAGATTGAAAAGAATGACAATGGGACAGAAAAGAATTATAATGATGCATGTAATATTATCAGAATCCAGTTGCTGCCAAATATTAATGAAGATATATCATTTTATAATTAGCCATGCCATTTACACACATCATTGTCTAGCCCAATATAGAAACTCTATAATTCTGATTATTCCAAACTGATGACTTTGAAAATGTTTTGACTGAGCTCAAAATTTCAAGCTTTGACATGCCATGCCTTCATCTAAACATGTAAGAGTTATTTGAAAACTAATCAGAATATGTAAAAGTTATTATCAAGGGGTATAAGTATTGAGAGAGAATTCTCTAAGGGTCTTGCATATTTTTACACTTCTTATGAGCAGAGGCACTGAATATCTATTGTTCTAGGCCATCTTTTCAGGAGAATTAGTAGTGAAAAACTTTGGTAAATAGAAATAATGTCTCTCCTGCAAAAGGTAAGTAACCTAATGTCCATTATAAAAGATTGTGATTTCTTTAAGTTCAGCGTTTCTCTCCTATAAAACAGCCTATAATGTAAACAGATATTACCTAGTCCTATTTACATAGTACTGGGGGAATAGAGGCTCAAAAAACCTATACAAAAATGCTGATATTCGGGGCGCCTGGGTGGCTCAGTGGTTTAAAGCCTCTGCCTTCAGCTCAGGTCATGATCCCAGAGTCCTGGGATCGAGCCCCGCATCGGACTCTCTGCTCAGCAGGGAGCCTGCTTTCTCCTCTCTCTCTGCCTGCCTCTCCGCCTACTTGTAATTTCTGTCTTTCAAATAAATAAATTAAAAAAAATCTTTAAAAAAAAATGCTGATATTCTGTCTATCACTATTGCTGTGATTAACAAATTACTCTTTCTCTCTAATCTAAGAGTCTTGTGTTTCTGATAGCATCCATGAGATTAAATTGTTATCCTATAAACAGGGCAAAATTTCAAATCCTTAAATTTCTCAAGAATAAGAAATAGTCTGCTGAAGTTGCTATATTGATTCTTGACAGGTTACAATGAATCATTTACATTTTTCTAGAATGGGAGTCACACCATCAGTTGCTACCAAATATGTCGTTGTGATGAAAGCAGGCTTTTCCTTAAAGTACCTTTTTTTAAAAGACTTATTTATTTATTTGAGAGAGAGAGCATGTGTATGAGTGTGCACCCACATAACCATGAATGGGAGGGGCAGAAATAGAGCGAGAGAGAATCTCAAGAAGACTCTGCACTGAACATGGAGCCCCACATGGGGCTCGATCCCACAACACTGAGATCATGACCTGAGCAGAAAAAGAGTATACAGCTTAACCAGCTGTGCCACCCAGGCATCCCCCCCTCCATAAAGTATTTTAATAGCAAAGTGTAATTATCAAAACTTAGGGCAGAAAGCAGATGTATAGTTTCCATATAATCTAAATCTTATAATAAAAACATTTTCATAGTTATAGGTGTATTCAAGAGAACATTTTATATCAATCACATTATTTACTTTTATAGCTTACCTTAAAATGATCAATAAATCTCATTCTTTTCCTGTATCCATTTACTTTAAAGGTAAAGATTTCCTTCAAAAGAAATTCATGAAATTTTAGAATTGGATGGGATATGATATTACCTAATATAAATTTCTATTTTTAGGAAAAGATAATAAAGCCCAAAGACATAATATGACCCCACTTTTTTTTACCATAATGTACCTTCTCTAGATGTAGATCTAAACTATAGCATGTGAAGAAAAGTTAAACAAAAAATTGTGAGAATCGTTTTTCAGAAAATGTATCACTTAAGAAAATATTTTGTCTTTAGAAATTATCTATTTTATCTTAATAGCACAATAGAACAGCAATTTAATACAGTATTATTAAATGTTTTAAATAATTTGTGAATATATTGAAATTTAATTCTATTTGAGATTTACTTTTTTTATTTTTTTATTAATTAATTTATTTTTTTTTCAGTGTAACAGTATTCATTGTTTTTGCACAACACCCAGTGCTCCATGCAACACGTGCCCTCCCTATTATCCACCACCTGGTTCCTCCAACCTCCCACCCCCGCCCCTTCAAAATCCCCAGGTTGTTTCTGAGAGTCCATAGTCTTGAGATTTAGTTTTTAATTTTGTTTTATGCACCACATTTTATATATGACAATTAATCACGGACTTCTTTAGATACCATTTCCTTAAATATGTGGCTTATTCAACTGAAATGCCTAGGACACATTCTCTGATATAATAAAAACTGAGCTTATAATAAGAAACCTTAATTATAAGAAAAATATCCTACAAGAAAAACATCCTAAGAAGAGCATTTAGCCATAAAACTGGCAGAACTTGCCATCCAATAAAAACACTAATGTTTATAAAGTACTTATTATGTGCTAGGAAATATTTTGACTTCTCATAAATACAAACTGATTTAAACTTACCAACAGCCTGTGAAGTAAGTTCTATCATCTCATATTTAAGGATGAAAAAACTAAGGCTCAGAATGTATAGAATTTGGCCATAATCACAGACTTAGTAAGTGATATAGTCAGGAATTAAACCCACAAAGTCTGCCACCAAAAGCTCTGTACTAAACACTATGCTACACTATTCACTACACCACTATGCAATGCAACTGCAGTTGTATTATTTTAGAATTTGCCACAAAATTCATCTCTTTCTTTACACAAATATTTAGCAAGTACCACAGTGTCTGCCACTAAGCACTATAGGCAAACACAATGAAACAGGGTACCAGCCTCCAGTAAACCATCCCCTAATTATCTCTTTGAAATTTTTATTAATCTATGATCTTACCTTAATTTATAATAATCTGGTACCTGTTTGTAGAGAATTTGCAAGTAAAAAGCCAATATCATCTCTATTAATATAAAATCTTAGGATGCAGAGACTGAGGCAAAATAAAAATTGACATGCGCTTCTGGATTTAATCACATTCATTAATCATGAAATTTCATTCATAGACACATATATCTGCCATCCACCCCAGCCCCACATACAAAATTGCCCGTAGTCTGTTCAGAACTGCGACTTCTCATTGTAGTGAAACATGAAACAAATTCAGTGGTAGATTCAAAGGCATATATTCAAAGAAGTAAAGTTTTCCCCACTACTTAATAAAAACTCAAGAAGTCTGAAAAAATAAATAAAATGGAAAAAAAAAAAAAAAAGAAGTCTGCTTGCTACTTAACGGTGTTACTTCTGTATGTTCTTGACAGCCTATTTTATCTAACGATGCTGAGTTGAGCCCAGGAAATCTCTTCTTCTTCCTAAAAGAGAAGCCTCATTAAAATGGTACTAGGTAGAAACTTGCTCAGGCTATCGCAGCTCAAAAGCCAGAAACTCATACAATGAGAAAATACTAGGACCATTCCTTTAAAAGGCAAGAATGAGACTAGGATAAACACCACGACTACTATTTCACAGTGCACTGAAAGTATGAGTTTTAATTCTATTAAGGAAGAAAAGGCATTTAGAGCATGTGAATTGGAAAATTCTCTCAGTGCTTTCACTTGCTTAATAACATAAAAATTACATAATGTTATGCTGTATACCTTAAAATCCCAAGAAAATCAATGGAAAAACAACCACAAACAAGATAACTTGGTAAGGTAACAGAATATCAATTGACTTTATTAAAACAACAAACATTTAAATGACATAATGGAAAGAATAGCATTTAGAATAGCAACAAAAAATATAAAATAATAGAAATATACTTAAGAAATATAAAAACCTCTATAAGAGAAAATTATAAAAAAAAACACTTCCAAAATAGAAAAATGCAGACTTGAGTAAACAGAAGGCATTTTCTAGAGATTTTTCATGAAGTAGAAGAGTCAGTATCAGAAAGATGTCAGTTCTGTCTGTGTTGATTTTTGAATTTAATGTGATTCCTTTACATTATCAACATCTTTCTTCCTAGAGTTCATGAAATTGATTCAAAAATCCATATGAAAAAATAAGCAAGCAGAGTGCCTGGTTGGCTCAGTCGGTTAAGGGTCTGTCTTTAACGTATTGCATGGAGCACTGGGTGTTATACACAAACAATGAATCATGGAACACTACACCAAAAACGAATGATGTACTGTATGGTGACTAACATAACATAATTTTTAAAAAAAGCATCTGCCTTTAGTTCAGGTCATGATCTCGGAGTCCTGGGATTGAGCCCCAAGTCAGGCTCCCTGCTCAGGAGGGAGACTGCTTCTCCCTCTCCTTCTGCCCCTCCCCCCAACTCATACTCGCTCGCTCTCTCAAATAAATAAATAAAATCTTAAAAGAATAGAAAGATTATAAAAAATAAGAAATAAATAAAAAATAAAGAAATGAACAAAAAAATTTTTAAAAAAAAGAATAGAAAGACAAGACAAGACAAAACAAGCAAGAAAAATAGGACAGGAATACCCTAAAATATAGGAACTATGGCTGGGCAGGTGGGCAGAAAGATGAAGATATTAAATTATCAAATCTCAAAAATTAGATATTAAAACTAGATATCGGGGCGCCTGGGTGGCTCAGTGGGTTAAAGCCTCTGCCTTCGGCTCAGGTCATGATCCCGGGGTCCTGGGATCGAGCCCCACATCGGGCTCTCTGCTCAGCGGGGAGCCTGCATCCTCCTCTTTCTCTGCCTGCTTCTCTGCCTACTTGTGATCTCTCTCTGTCAAATAAACAAAATCTTTTAAAAAAAACTAGATATCAAATTATCAAACCTCAAAAACTAGATATTAAATTATCAAGCCTCAAAAATTAAAATAATATGCATTGGCATATGGGTAGTCAGAATGACCATGGAACAAAATTGAATCTGCAGGTTTGCCTGGGTGGCTCTGTCAGTTGAGCGTCTGCCTTCAGCTGGCGACATGATCCCGGGGTCCTGGGATGGAGCCCCAGCTGGGCTCCTTTCTCAGTGATAGTCTGCTTGTCACTCTCCCTCTGGCCCTGCCCCTACTCGTGCTCTTTCTCTTTCTCAAATAAATAAATTAATTAATAATCTTTTAAAAAATGCCATCAGTGACATAAAAAGACAGGAATTTAGTTTTTAAAAGCATAGCACAATTTTATACATGCTTAATGGTTAAGAAATATATAAATACTAGAGTAAAAATGGAACTCAACCTTGAAAATGACCTGAAGTTCATTTGCAGAAGGACACTTAGGAAGGGGTGCAGCCTGTCACTCACTATGAAGTAGTAGAAAGAGAATTGTCACAGTTTCACAACCTTAAATACTTAAATAACTTGTTTTGCTGCCTTTGAGATGGGCATGCATTTTTAATAGGGACTTGTTTCATCAAACCTGCAATGTGACCCATTATATAGCTTACTTCAATTAATATCTGTTTCATTGCTGAAAATTCTTTTGTGGCTTTCTTTTTTGTACTCTTGTCTTTGTCAGATAGCTGAAGACTTTGAAACTGTAGCAATGTTTCAAATCTCCAAACCAATAGTTCCAAATAAGAAGTCAATTCTGCAGGATTTGGCGATGTCTTTTAAAGGCCTTATATATAGATTATACTTTCCTCTTTCATTGTGATTTCTCACAATGCTAACAGTTTCATTGTGATTTCTCACAATGTTAACAGTTGTTAACAGCATAGTTTAGTCTTCAATCCATATTCCATAGTCTTTCATTGTTTCCCTTTCTTTAAAGTGTTGTTCTTGGGGTGCCTGGGTGGCTCAGTGGGTTAAAGCCTCTGCCTTTGGCTCAGGTCATGATCTCAGGATCCTGGGATAGAGCCCTGCATCGGGCTCTCTGCTCAGCGGGGAGCCTGCTTCCCTTCCTCCTCTCTCTGCTTGCCTCTCTGCCTACTTGTGCTCTCTGTCTGTCAAATAAATAAATAAAATCTTCAAAAAAATAAAATAAAATAAAGTGTTGTTCCTATTGACCTCACAGCACTTGAGGTTGTTCTAGCCATAGATGTATGTTTTATATTTGTGCAGTCTCTGATTGTCTGCAATGTAAATTCCTTCATACCTTTTGCTTGAAGGGAATCATGTACTTTCCCATTTCTTTGAAAATCTTTACTATTTCACGTTTTATTGTTTTTCCTCTTCTACACACTGGTTGGCATTTTGGATCCAGGATGATTAGAGTGGGGATTTTTTTGTTATTGTTTTTTGTTTTTCTTTTTTTTAACATAGGAGGTTTACAAATGTGTGAAGTAATAGCAAAACACAACCTTATAGGATAAAACTTGTGTTGAACTGAGGTAGCTGGTAGATAGATAGTTGAGGGGTGTGTGTGTGTGGTGTGTATGTGTGTATGCATATTGTGTTCTCCTTAATAGTGTAGCTCCAATCAGCTGAATAATTTTCTGTGTGCATTTAGTATTTCCCACAGTCAGAATTGTTCATTAATTAATATTCAATAAATATTATGTTTACACTGTTTACACTGCTCCCTAATATACCAATTACATTGGAACAATTTGTGTCTTCAAAACAAATGCTACAATAGAACTGACTGCACTTTCTAATATGGAAAAATAAAAACTGAGTCCACAAAGGTAAATTCCAAATAGGTCAAATATCTTAATGGAAAAAAGAAATTATACAATTTTGGGGAGAACACAGTGCAAGACCAGAAGAATTTCTATATATGCTAGGAGTGGAGAAGTTTTCTAACACTAACTCAAAATCCAGAAACAATAAAAAAAAGAAAGAAAATTGACGAAGTTTGACATTATCTAAATTTTTTAAGTAAGCTCTGTTGCCCAGTGTAAGGTTTGATCTCACAGCCCTGAGACTGAGTCCCATCATTTACAGACTGAACCAGGGAGACACCACTTACATTATCCAAAGTTTTAATTGTCCAAAAAATGCAGTCAATGAAAAAATTAAAGCGGGGGAAAAAGCTTGAAACTTTCCACTGATAAAGGGCTTAACTACTTTCTAGATAAAGACCTGAAGAACAAGAAAAAGAGAAATATATGTTATGTATGTTACATATTAAATATTATATATTTTATTTTCTGGTCAATATAGAATGCTAACTAAATATATGAGAAAAGTAAACTATCTAGACATTTAAGCTAAGCAATCTAACTAAGAAAAACTCACTAGTTTTTTATTCTGCTTTAAAGTAGACTACAAACCCAACCTGGAAACTCTCCTGTAAGTAATCACCTCAAGGACTCCCAGGTTGGCGTTCCTGAAGAAGGGATCTTTATAATTTTTTAAAATGCAAACCATTTAACTTTTATCGGCCAGAAAATATTAAAATCATGATTTATTAAATGACATATTAGAGAGGATACATCTGTGTCCTCTATATAACATAAAATTCGAAGAGAAAGGGAGAGAGAGAGAGAGAATATATATCCAGAAACTAGCTTTGTAAAACCTTGGCTGTCAAAGAGAGACAGATGGTTGACCTGGTTTCAGTGCTTAATGAAACAAATATTAGAGAATAAAATAATCCCTACTGGCTATTTTTCCTCTTTCTGTTTGATAAAAAGTATTTAGTAAATTAGTTAGGAAATATTTGTATGCTTTGTATAATACGCTTATGTAATACACATCTCATATTCTCATTATTGAAGAAAATTATTTCATTGACTAGTCTTTCCCTTAATTATTTCAATAGAAACAATATTGACTTTAGAGACAAATTTGGAATTAA
The DNA here is from genome assembly GCF_922984935.1 of Meles meles. Taxonomy (NCBI): domain Eukaryota; kingdom Metazoa; phylum Chordata; class Mammalia; order Carnivora; family Mustelidae; genus Meles; species Meles meles. Next base: position 78,553,609 of record NC_060074.1, read on the forward strand.
AATTTGGCTTAGCATTTTAACAGCTGGGTCACCTTGCACATGATAACCTCTCTGAAATTCAGTCTCCTCATTTATAAATTGTGAACAATCATGGTGCTTGCTATTATTAAAATGCCTGTCAAAAGCCAGGACCATGGAAGGCATTTCTTGAATGCTAATCTCTCCTGTCTGCCCATCCTCTGAATCTACCCTTCCCTTTCTCATTGAGGCCGCTGTGGTTAAAGCATACACTTTCAGGACTCACCTAAGCCAAAGTATTAGATCGGTAAAATTGATCTCCTGGAGTACTTTTTTTTTTCATGATACAAATATGATACATAGTTTATTTATAAGAGCTGAGATTTCAGAGTCTGACCTCTTTCATAGCATACCTTCTGGTGCTATTCATCCAAAGGGTTTGTTGCTTTTTAAATATATATATTTTTTATTAACACATAATGTATTATTTGCTTCCTCCTGAAATACTTTTGCTTTCTTGATGGTACACTTGTCTCCTCATCTTGAGTATCCAATATATTTTTCATCCTCTCCACTTCCCTAACAGTCTCTTCCGTTGTAATTGGCAAATGAACCTGAATATAATACCCCTGCCAAGATAATTTGCATTTTAATAAGACACAAAATCTATTCCATTAGTCTTTAGAGGAAGCTTAATCATCATATATCATATAATGATTCAGAACTAGTTAATGAGCTTGATTTGAACCAGTCTGAACTTGATTTAGCTGGCCTTAGCAACCTGATTTTCTACAGAAACTATAAAAGATTCTCCACACTCTTCCTTTCCTTGCTTTTCTCTCTACAAGTTTATGGACTGGAAAATTTGCTGAGTACTCCAGAAGCTATGTGCAGACTGGGGTGAGAATTGACTCTAAAATATACCCTCCAAATATGCCAGCATACCAAAAAGAAAAACATCATTTAATATAATTACATGGTGGTTTTTTTTCCTCTAATCTGCTAAGGTCGTGATTTATACTAATAGATTTCCTAATGTTAAACTATCTTCGAACCCTGAAAACCAAAACAATAAAATAAAATAAAATCACTTGGTCATGGTTTATTAATATTTAATGCATTGTTGAATCTAATTTGCTATATTATGATGGTCATATCTGTATTCATATTTTTTTAGAAAATATTCTTACTAGTGCTCAGTATTAAGGTTGTCTCTGAAAAACAAATTGTGTCCAATTTGCATGCACACATGAACCAGTCTTTAAAAATGTTGTCTGAAATAGTTCATAATAAAAGAGTTACATGTCCTTTGAAAGTTAGATTGAATTCAGGTATAAAATAATCTGGGCCTAGTGACTTTTTATTGTTATCTCTAAAAACCTTTTGCATTGCCTACACAATAATCAGTGCAAACACGTCTACCTCCTCTTGGGTCATTTCAGATAATTTATATTTTTCTAGATATCTATGATTATATCTTACCCAGTCAGAGATTACCTAATTTATTAGTTCTTTTATAAATCCATTTTCCAGCTCTCTTTCAAAATTCTTTTCCTAGGGGGAAAGAATAAAAGTCTTGTCATGTAATTGTCATTTATCCAACTCATCTGTTTCTGGACAATGATTTAGGAGGGTTTTATTGTTGCTGTTGTTGCTGTTTTTCAATTGAGATAAAATTCACATACCATAAACTTCATCTTTTTAAATTGAACAATTTTGTGATTTTTAGTAAATTCACAAAGTTATGCAGCCATCATCACTATGTAATTCCAGAACATTTTTATTAGCCTGAAAAGATATATTCCATATTCATTAAAAGTTCCTCCCCCACTACCTCCTGGAAGCTCCTGACTTACTTCTGTTTCTAAGGACTTGCCTGTAGTAAGCATTTCATATACATGGAACCCAAAATGTGCCCTTTTGTATCTGACTTTTCACTAGGTATAATGTTTTCAAGGTTTATCCATGTTATAGTGTGTATCAGGACTTCATTCTTTGCATGGCCCAAAATATCCCATTATATGAGCACATCTCATTTTGTTTTCTGTTCACCAGCTGATAAACTTTCGGGTTGTCTCCACTTTTGCACTACTATGATTAATGCTGCTGTGAACATTTATGTATAAGTGTTAGCCTTTACATATGTTTTCATTACTTTGAAGCATATACCTATGAGTGGAATCATGGGATTATATGGTAACTCTAACCTTTTGAGGAACTGTTAAAAGTTGCTGCATCATTTTACATTCCCATCAGCAATGTATGGAAGTTCTGATTCGCTACATCCTTGTGAACACTCGCTATTATCTTTTTATTCTAGCTATCAGAGTGGATGTGAAGTGATATCTCTGACTTTATCTGCATTGCCCTAATGGCTGGTAATGTTGTGCAACTTTTACGTGTTTGCAGGACATTTATCCATCTTCTTTGGAGAAATATCTTTGCCCATTTTAAATAGGGTTATTTTTCATTTCCTTGTTGAGTTATAGGAGTTATCTATATATTCTAGATACTAGACCCTTATCAGATAGACTTTTCTTCAAATCCTTTCTCCCATTCTCTATACTGCCTACTCATTTTCTTTTTTCTTTTTTTCTTATTTATTTACTTATCAGCAAAGGGAAATCTGGAAACAAGGTTAAAAACTGAAAATAACCATAGGGTGACTAATTAAATAATTTATGCTGAATCCATTTAGTGAAATATTATAACTATGCTATCATTAAATATGTTTATAAAGATTATGATATAACATTAAAAATATATTATGATTGAGTATAAAAATCAGAATAAAATATTTTTCAGTATTTTTACAGATTTATAAAAACTAAATGATACACAGAAAAGTGTCATCATATTGAGGTGGGGAGTATATGAGAAATTTTTCTTTTTCTACTCCTTTTTATGCTTATTCTTATCCTAAAAAATATATATTTCCTTTTAAAGTCCAGAGACATTTGCACATAGTGAGCACATAACATACCCCATCACCAAAGCAAAGAGATAAAACTGCTGGGCTATGACTTCATCATCCCTTTAAGGCTGTTCTTACTGTTCCTTTCGAGCTGATTTCATCTCTAAATATACTCATGTGGGAGAACATGAGAACACAGTGTATTTGGCCCTGAGACCTCTAGCTCCCAAGGAACCTCTTCAGACACTTGGCAATACTGACCAACTAACAGGAGGATCAGATGGTAATATATTTCAGTGATTCTTAAGTATTAAAGATTGTATGTCTATCCCTGACAAAGCCCTTTATTAATAATAATGTTCGTGTCTTGATCCCTGTTTGAGTCAAATGTCTGTGATATTCTCTTTTAGTTATAACTCAAGGAGAAAGGGATAAGTGGTAAAATTCAGGCTCCAGCCCTTACCCTGAACCTTCGCAAAGGAAACCAGGCTAGGAATTGTATTCATCAGGATAAATAACGCTTCTAGACAAAACTCTGTACTACCCACTCTCCACACTCAGGTAGCAATTCACTCTTTCTTTTCCCATTAAGGAACTGGGTATGATTTGCTGATTGTTTCAGGCTCCCAAGTTGCTGCGTTTTGGTAAATATACCAAATTTGGGGACTGAATTTGTCTTACTTTTTAGTTTCTGAAAATTGATTTTATCAGTTCCCTGAGGGAATAAAAAAGCACTGGTGCTTTTGATGTATATGATATATTTTACAAGAAACTGATTTAAAATCAAGAGTGCAGATGTATGGGGCACCTGGGTGACTCAGTAGGTTAAGCCTCTGCCTTGGGCTCAAATCATGATCCCAGAGTCCTGGTGTCCTGGGATTGAGCCCCATGTGCAGTTCCTTACTCAGCGGGGAGCCTGCTTCACCTTCTCTCTCTGACCCTCTCCCCTTGTGTTCTCGTTCACTGTCCTCTCTCCTTCTCTCTCTCAATAAATAAATAATCTTTGAAAGGAAAAAAAAAGAATACGGACGTATGATTTTACACCGCATATTTGTTATCTGATGAGTTAATTCATTTTCAAAAAAGTATTAGAACATAGGAGGGTACCTAGCGTAGAGAACTTTTTAAGGACAGTGGCAGGCTCTTAACAGATATTTCCACCAGGCTAAAATGACGTGATGAAATACCATTCCCTGCTGTAAGAATGTTTCTGTAGAAAGAGCAAGTTTGTTTTTTCCTTTGTTAACATTTGTGAATGTTTATTATGTACCATGCTTTTTAAAAACATGGTCTTTTATCATTCTCACAACAATCTATGAAGGAATCATTATGACTATTTTACAGATAAGGAGGAAAGGGGTTAACTGATTTGTCCAGGCTGAAATGGCATAGCTGGGTTTCAGATCAAATCTGTCTCATTTGCCTGTGACCTTGCTCTTGATCGTGGTGCTCAGGCTGCTGATCATTTGGCTCCGGGTTTCTGTTGGGGAAAAAAACAAAACAAAACAAAAAAAACAGACAAGGCTTTAGTCTCCAGCTTTCTCTTCTTATGAGTAAAACTACTTTTCGTTGCCACCATCTTATCACTCTTCTTGACAACACAAGTACTTTCATAGCAGTCACATTTCCTGAGAATAAAAATTAGTGACTTACTCAGGTTGGCTTCACTGTGGGGATACCTTACTGTCATGACTTCACTGTCTCTAAAAATACAACATAGAGCAAATTAGCTGTGGGGAGTTTTCCCATTTTAAAAAAAAAGTGATCCATGGAATACATACCCTCATTAGTTTTCATGAAAGGAAACATGTCTTTCCTGACAATGAATACTGTGTTTATTTTCTGCCCAGTTTTATTTATATTTTATTTCATCCTAAAAGTTAAGATGTGTTTATCTTTGAAACCTGCGTCCAAATAACAAAGACTGCTGGATTTGTCTGAAATTACATATTTACTTTCACTTTCTTGTGAGTCTAAACCACCTTCAAAAATATGACAGAGGAGGGGCACCTGGGTGGCTCAGTGGGTTAAGCCTCTGCCTTCAGCTCGGATCATGATCTCAGGGTCCTGGGATCGAGCCCCGCGTCGGGCTCTCTGCTCAGCGGGGAGCCTGCTTCCTCCTCTCTCTCTGCCTGCCTCTCTGCTTACTCGTGATCTCTGTCAAATGAATAAATCTTTAAAAAAAAAAATATGACAGAGGAGACGCAATCTCCAGGGTAGGATCAAAGACCAGAACTTTTATTCCAGCAAAAGTAACTGACTGAGACAATCCTAATAATACCAATTTTCATTATGGTTTAGGAGATTCCTGCATTTTATGTTAACACTCATTTAAAGAATACGAATAAATAAAATCTAAGCAGGACTCAATTAAATGTGGAGTTCTAGAGTCTAGGTTTCTCTAGAGAAAACCATATAAAATTGAAATTGAAATTGTGAGAGAAACATCAGCATGTGTGGTGAGTAATAATTTATTATATGAATATTTATTGGACATATACAATATGCAAAGCACTCTACTGCTTTTAGTGAGGAATGTAAAGATGAACAGTAAGTTCTCTGACCTTTTGAGCTTGCACTGTAGTGAGGGAGAGGAGAAATGTGCACAGGAGGTTAAATGTGATGCACATCATAAAATATATGCAATGAATTAAAGATGAAGTCAGAGAAAATAGATACTCATTGTCTTATTTTTCATAATTATAAAAGCTATAAAATATTTCTGAATAAGGAAATATAAAGGAATTGATATGAAATCAGAGCAATACTTTTAAAGGCTATTTTCTTAATTATTGAGATTTCTCTTAACTTATTTCATATGCCACCTTAATAATTTTTACTTTGAACCGGACTAAACTCTTTAATAGCAACATGGCTTGTGTTACTCATCTGCTACTATTGATGTAACTGGTTTTTTCTTTATTTTTTTTTTCCTTTTAAAGATTTTGTTTATTTATTTGACAGAGAGATATACAAGTAGGCAGAGAGGCAGGCAGAGAGAGAGAGGAGAAAGCAGGCTCCCTGCCGAGCAGAGAGCCCGATGCGGGGCTCAATCCCAGGACCCTGGGATCATGACCTGAGCTGAAGGGAGAGACTTAACCCACTGAGCCACGCAGGCGCCCCGATGTAACTGGTTTTAATTGAAGTCTTTTCCTGTTCAAAATAAAATGAATAAATAGCAGTTGAAATCTATCAGTTTGGATTTGTGTGAATTATTCACTCTCTTCCTTGCGATCTTTCAGATGTAGGAAAGGCAAAGGACTTTCTTGAAGAATAACCATTACATTTTAAATTTCAAGTTATAAAGGCAAAAAGAGATGAAAGTTAATGACATGAAACTGTTCACGTACTTCAGGCCAATTGTTAAAGCAGAACTTAACCAACCAAATTGTTCTAAATAGACAATGAAAGTAAGATAGAATTTCTTTGCAGAAGAGGGTGTGGGGAAATATTTCAAGATATATATTTCATGTTATGCAAAAAATCCTACTTGAGATTGGTCTTTATTTCTAATAGCTCTTCAGACTCCTGTGGCACTTTATTTTTAAGTTCCTCTTAGACTAACTCCAATTTACATTCTGGAAGAGACAGGCGTGTCTTTACTCATTAATTTTTTCAGCACTCGAAAAGTTAGTGACTCTCCATGCTAAAAGATCTCTGATTACAATGCTTTTATAAGCAGAGGAACAGTTAGAATTTCTGATTCTGATCAGAGAGCTGAAATGATCTGAGAGAAAAGAGAAAGAATCCTAAACCTACTAAACAGAACTTAACTCTTTAGGGTGGGTCAAATTTATGCCTCCATACAAAAATGTATTCATTAAATGTCTGTTATGGTCCAGACCTCCCTCAATGTAAAATCTAATGAAGAAGTATTACAAAAAGAATTGAAAGGCACCTTTTGCTCACCTGGCCTGTGTGCTAATGAGGCTGCACTGGGAATCCTGACCCTACAGATTAGCTGCATTGTCTTGAACAAATCATTTCCAAACCTAGGTGTCCTCACCCCTGAGATGAGTCAATTCTGCATAGCTCCAAATTGTAAGGATTAAAAACAAAAGACAAAGTATAATGTATTTGGACCATGTATGGACCAATGTAATGGACCATCCATAGATGGTAAGGTCCTAGCTCTGGTCAGTTCTTGCTGCCTTGTTTACATGAACATAGGAGGTATAGGAGAAATGTTACCAATTACAAAACTTCAGTTCTTTGAAGATCACCCTTTGAACTCTTATCTCCCCATACCTCACCAAGGGATTTTGCCTCTCAAGTCACCAAATTGCTGCAGGTATTCAGGACTCTAAAATGCAGGATCCAAGGTAATTGATTTAGCAGTGAATCTAGATCTGTATGGGGGAGGGGGGCAGCGGGAAGAAGGTATGAACTAGAAATGGAGTTGAGGTCATTAAAATGAGTAAGCATGTTAAGTAAAAATTCAAGTGCACAGTTCTCAGGATAGAACGATAAAAGTAGAAAGTCTTCTTGGCAATTGGATTAATTAGGGCTCTCAAACTCTTGTGTCAAGATCCTTTTATATACTTAAAATTATTGAGGACTTCAAAAAAAATTTTTTTGACACCATCATGTCTATCGATATTTACCGCATTAGAAACTAGTTGAAAATTTAAAAATATGTATTAATTCATTTTAAAAATAATAAATCATTACATATTAACATGTTTATGAAATTTTTCCCTAAAAAATTAACTAGGAAAATGACAATACTTTACATTTCTGTAAGTCTCTAATGTCTGGCCCTTATAAATGAAGGCTAGATTTTCACACCTGCTTCTACATCCCGACTACTGTGATATGATACATCATGTAGCTTCTGGAAAACTTCACTTGTAACAGAATGAGAGTAAGCAAACATAACTAATATCTAACTATTATGAAAATCATTTATAGGCAATTTACATATTACATTATTATGGAAACAGTTTATAAATAATTAACATGTCATTGTTATGATGGAAATGGTTTTGACCTCTAGGAGGCCTGGAAAGAGTCTGGAGTCCCCAAGAGCTCTTAGATCATATTTCATGTTCTGATGATTAATTGAAGTATTTAAAGATTTTTTCTCAGATATGTCCTAGAGAACGAGGCAAACTACAGCCTATAGTTTTCTTGCTTTTGCAACTATCAAATTGTTGAAGCAAAAATAAAATAAAATGAAAGTTTTAGTGTTTACACTTAAAAATACAGGAAAAATTTCAAAATCTCCAGTTATCATCAGAAGAAAATATCATGTATGATAATTTTTAAAATAAAATTATATGTAGTAAAGTCTTGCTCACTGGGAAGATACTTTTCTTTCCCAGTATACTTTGGCAGCTCATTTTGCCTAATTATTAGTGGGTGGCATTTTTCCTGGCTCAGTCACATTTTTACAAATTGAAATAACAATAATAGAGACAGGAGGATAGGCATAGTGAGAGTATGTTTGCTGCCAACGCCTTGGTGACAATCTGCCCCTTAGCTTTGTAAATTTAAAAAAAAAAAGTTATTCCACTAATTAACATTGTTAATAAAAAAAGGCATCAAAGAGGACATTCTTACAAGAAGTAGATTAGGTCTTTGGGTATAAATTAATCTTGATGAGGATTAAGTCTTCAAAGGGAAAAAAATGACAGTAGAATTAAACAGTTTTATTTAACCACAGATTTATTGCTGATTTCATCATTATGCTATAAAACTTTCTTATAAATGGAATAAACTGCATTAAAGTATCCACTGTTATTGAGAAGGAACATACCAGGTTTTTGTGCTCAGTTATGCCAACAGAATTGTTCAATCTAATACTAAGCTCTTGTTGAAAAGCCTATTCTAGAAATTTGAAGTTTTCTTTGGGGAATAGAGTAGAAACCTACATCAAAATGTGAGAGGCCGGTTGTTAGGTATGAAAAGTCCAAAAGATGTCATCACCTGGTCAGGTGCTTGTATCTAGACGAACAGGAACAGTAGTTCAGTGTTTAAAAATCTGAAAGAGCCTTTCAGTGTCCACTTCCTTCCCTGAAACCCTATTCCTTCATTTAGAGATAGAGAAATCTGTGCTATTTATTTAGCATCTTTATACAACATGGAGGATGGTTTTTTGCATATTAGTGTGCAGATGAGGTTTTAACATTTTTATGTAATCTGAGCTTGGCATATATTAATTTGGGCAAGAGGCACATTCAGTTCTGTTTGAAGTTTTAAAATGTTGAGATAAAAGGAATAACCCTGGAAACAGCATTTCGTTAAAAAAAAATTCTTTTAGGTATAAAATAAATTCATTGAGAAGAAGAGAGCCATTTAACTTGAAACTGGTTATGACTAATGCATTTCAAGGTGGCTAAAGCAAGCTTTTCTGTTTGAAAAAGACAATCAGAAGAGCAATAAGGCTAAAAAAACAAACAACAACAACAACAACACACACACACACACACACACACACACACACACACCCCTGCATTCTTTTCTTGTTCTGTTCTGGCCACAGGATTTTAAAGGGCACATGGCTGCTAAGCAAGCAAAAGTAACAAAAACTAGGTTGTGGTTCCTCTTATCCACAGAGTGCGGTTAATTAAAGAGACCAACTACATGTTAGCAATATAAGATAGCCTGGGTTCTCAAAGCATTCCTATTTCACATTGGTAGTAACAAGGAGTATGAAAGAGTAAACAAGGTTTATAGTAGCAAAGATAAGAGACAATTTAGATTTCTCTTTAAAGCAGAGTGAGAAAACCCAAAGATAAATGTGGAGGTGAAAACAATATCTGATGCATGGCAATTTTTAGATGTCAGACACTGCCTCTAAGCACATCACTTCTACCATGGTCCATTTACCTCTTCACCACAATTCTTTCCCGTAAACACTAGTTTATTCTCCTCGTCACATCTAAATGACCCACAGGTCAAAGAAGAATCACAAGAGGAATAGAAAATATTTTGAACTGAATAAGAATAAAAACACAAGATATCAAGATTTATGGGATTAAAATAGCGCTTAGAAAGAAACTGAAAAATGTGGAAAGACCAAGATAGAGACACAAAAGACTCCTGAAATTTCCTCCTCCACAAATGCACCAAATGTACAGCTACACTTAGAGAAATTCCCTCTGAAAGATATCCAGAAACTACTGATTGACTCCTGCACATTGGCAAATGAGAGAGTATGAATATCAAGATGGGTAAGAAAAGCTGATACACATTCTTGCCACAAACATCACCCTCGCACAGCACCATACAATCAAGAGGGAACACCCAGCTTCCAGCTTCTCCCTGAGAAGTGAGGAGTTTGGGTCATGTATCTAGCACCCCAACTTTAAGACTCCCATCCAAGGGATAGGACCCCAAGGCCTCTGGCTCTCAAGGGCCAGCAGGCATGCATCCATAAGATTCATGGAACTAAGGCAAACAAAGAAGCAGTTCTTTAAAAACAATAAATAAATTAATTAAAAAATATACATATATAATTTATTTGACAGAGAGAGAGAAAAAAAGGGAGAACACAAGGAGGGGACCAGTGGAGGGAGAGGGAGAAGCAAACTCCCCGATGAGCAGTGAGCCCAGTATGGGGCTCTGGGCTCCATCCAAGGACCCTGGGATCATGATCTGAGCTAACAGCAGATGCTTAACCTACTGAACCACTCAGGTGCCCCCAAAGAAGCAGTTCTTAAAAGGTGCATGAACACTCACCAAAGCTATTACCCACCACAGCTATCCCTGGTACAGCCACTATGGAAAACAGTATGGAGGCTCCTCAAAAAAATTAGAACTAGAACTAGCATGATTTAGTAATTCCACTTCTGAATATATATACAAAAGAAAAAATTTTCTCCAAAAGGTAGACTGCCATGTTCATTTAAGCAGCATTCACAATAATCAAAGTATGGAACATCCTGAGTGTCTGTCAATGGATGAGTGGATAAAGAAAATATGATACACACACACACACACACACACACACACACACACACACTGGGATATTATTCAGCCTTAAAAAAGAAGGAAATCCTGCCATTTGCACCAACATGGATGAACCCAGAGAGCATTATGCTAAATGAAATAAGCCAGATACAGAATACCAAATACTGCATTATATCACCTCTATACAGAATTTAAAAAAACAAAAACCAAAAAGAAGAAGAAGTTGAACTCATTGATACAAAGAGTAGAATGGCAGTTGCCAGAAAGGTACATATTTGCATTTATAGGATAGGTAAGTGACAATCTCAAGTATAACATGGTGACTATAATTGATAATACTGCATTGCGTAACTGAAATTTGCTAAGAGAATAGAACCTGTGTATTCTCACAAAAAAAAAATATGGTGACTATGTTAGGTAATGTATATGTTAATTCAGTGGTGGGAATCCTTTCATAATGTATATATATATATCAACAAATATATTACAGTTTGTCAATTATATCTCAAAAATGGAAAGAAAAGGAAAATTCTAGCTTTAATGTTTATCTGGAAAAAGAAGAAATGTCTCAAATCAATAATTTAGACTTCCATTTTAAGTTTGAGAAACAAAAATTTCTAGGACCAATTAAACCCAATATAAGCAGAAAGAAGAAAATAAAGATAAGAAAAAACAATAAAATAAAAAAGCAACAAAAATTAATTAAATCAAAAGATTAAAAACTTTCAAAACATTTTTATTTTATTTTTTTTCATTTTATTTATTTTTTCAGTGTAACATTATTCATTCTTTTTGCACAACACCCAGTGCTCCATGCAAAACGTGCCCTCCCCATTACCCACCACCTGTTCCCCCAACCTCCCACCCCTGACCCTTCAAAACCCTCAGGTTGCCCCAACCTCCCACCCCTGACCCTTCAAAACCCTCAGGTTGTTTTTCAGAGTCCATAGTCTCTTATGGTTCGCCTCCCCTCCCCAATGTCCATAGCCCGCTCCCCCTCTCCCAATCCCACCTCCCCCCAGCAACCCCCAGTTTATTTGTGAGATTAAGAGTCATTTATGGTTTGTCTCCTTCCCAATCCCATCTTGTTTCATTTATTCTTCTCCTATCCCCCTAACCCCCCATGTTGCTTCTCCATGTCCTCATATCAGGGAGATCATATGATAGTTGTCTTTCTCCGATTGACTTATTTCACTAAGCATGATACGCTCTAGTTCCATCCACGTCGTCGCAAATGGCATGATTTCATTTCTTTTGATGGCTGCATAGTATTCCATTGTGTATATATACCACATCTTCTTTATCCATTCATCTGTTGATGGACATCTAGGTTCTTTCCATAGTCTGGCTATTGTAGACATTGCTGCTATAAACATTCGGGTACACGTGCCCCTTCGGATCACTATGTTTGTATCTTTAGGGTAAATACCCAGTAGTGCAATTGCTGGGTCATAGGGTAGTTCTATTTTCAACATTTTGAGGAACCTCCATGCTGTTTTCCAGAGTGGTTGCACCAGCTTGCATTCCCACCAACAGTGGAGGAGGGTTCCCCTTTCTCCACATCCTCTCCAGCATCTGTCATTTCCTGACTTATTAATTTTAGCCATTCTGACTGGTGTGAGGTGATATCTCATTGTGGTTTTGATTTGTATTTCCCTGATGCCGAGTGACGTGGAGCACTTTTTCATGTGTCTGTTGGCCATCTGGATGTCTTCTTTGCAGAAATGTCTGTTCATGTCCTCTGCCCATTTCTTGATTGGATTGTTTGTTCTTTGGGTGTTGAGTAAAGATAAGAAAAAACAATAAAATAAAAAAGCAATAAAAATTAATTAAATCAAAAGATTAAAAACTTTCAAAACATTTTTAAAAAATCGATCAGTTCCATCCACGTCGTCGCAAATGGCAAGATTTCATTTCTTTTGATGGCTGCATAGTATTCCATTGTGTATATATACCACATCTTCTTTATCCATTCATCTGTTGATGGACATCTAGGTTCTTTCCATAGTCTGGCTATTGTAGACATTGCTGCTATAAACATTCGGGTACACGTGCCCCTTCGGATCACTATGTTTGTATCTTTAGGGTAAATACCCAGTAGTGGAATTGCTGGGTCATAGGGTAGATCTATTTTCAACATTTTGAGGAACCTCCATGCTGTTTTCCAGAGTGGTTGCACCAGCTTGCATTCCCACCAACAGTGGAGGAGGGTTCCCCTTTCTCCACATCCTCTCCAGCATCTGTCATTTCCTGACTTGTTCATTTTAGCCATTCTGACTGGTGTGAGGTGATATCTCATTGTGGTTTTGATTTGTATTTCCCTGATGGCGAGTGACGTGGAGCACTTTTTCATGTGTCTGTTGGCCATCTGGATGTCTTCTTTGCAGAAATGTCTGTTCATGTCCTCTGCCCATTTCTTGATTGGATTGTTTGTTCTTTGGGTGTTGAGTTTGCTAAGTTCCTTATAGATTTTGGATACTAGCCCTTTATCTGATATGTCGTTTGCAAATATCTTCTCCCATTCTGTCAGTTGTCTTTTGGTTTTGTTAACTGTTTCCTTTGCTGTGCAAAAGCTTTTGATCTTGATGAAATCCCAACAGTTCATTTTTGCCCTTGCTTCCCTTGCCTTTGCTGTTGTTCCTAGGAAGATGTTGCTACGGCTGAGGTCGAAGAGGTTGCTGCCTGCATTCTCCTCAAGGATTTTGATGGATTCCTTTCTCACATTGAGGTCCTAGAGCGTATCATGCTTAGTGAAATAAGTCAATCGGAGAAAGACAACTATCATATGATCTCCCTGATATGAGGACATGGAGAAGCAACATGGGGGGGTAGGAGATAGGAGAAGAATAAATGAAACAAGATGGGATTGGGAGGGAGACAAACCATAAATGACTCTTAATCTCACAAAACAAACTGGGGGTTGCTGCGGGGAGGTGGGATTGGGGGAGGGGGAGCGGGCTATGGACATTGGGGAGGGGAAGCGAACCATAAGAGACTATGGACTCTGAAAAACAACCTGAGGGTTTTGAAGGGTCAGGGGTGGGAGGTTGGGGCAACCTGAGGGTTTTGAAGGGTCAGGGGTGGGAGGTTGGGGGAACAGGTGGTGGGTAATGGAGAGGGCACATTTTGCATGGAGCACTGGGTGTTGTGCAAAAAGAATGAATACTGTTACGCTGAAAAAATAAATAAAATGAGAAAAAAAAATCGATCAGTAGTTTGATCAAGTTAAATGAGCGGAAAAAAAATACAATTAACCAGTGCCAGAAATGAAATAGGAGTATCACTACATATTTCCCAGACATTAAAAGATAACAAGAGAATAATATGAACAACTTTATGTCAGTAAATTTTGCAACTTAGGTGAAATAGCAAATTGCTTGAAAAACATAAGCTATCAATACTGACTCAAGAAGAAATACAAAATCTGAATATCCTTATATCCAGTAACATATATATGTATGTGTATATATATATATATATATACACACACACACACATATGTATATGTAATTTTAAAATTGTATAAAAACTTTCTCTCAAAAGAAAAACTCCAAGTCCAGGTGAATGTACAGTGATTTCTATCACAGAGTTACAGAAAAAATAAAATCAATGTGTCTCAAAAAGTAAAGGAAAAGAATATACTTCCCAACTTATTTTATAAGGCCAGCATTACTCCTATGTCAAAAGTGCAGACTCTAGAAACAGGATACCCAGGTTCAAATTCCAGGTCTGTTCCCAGTTAGTTGTCCGGCCCTGGGCAAGTTTGTGACGTCTCAGTGCCTCACTTTCCCTCTGTAACACTGGAACAATCATATCTACCTCAGAAGACTTCGTAAAATTTAAATGGATTACCATGTGAAAAGTACTTAGAACAGAGCCTGGATTGTAGTTATCCCCTCATCTGTGTTAGCTATTTCCGTTTTCAATTTGTTTTTTTTTTTCACTTTATAAACTCTTTCTTTTACCTTAATAAATTCATTCTTTCTACCTTTCCTTCCCAGTGGTTCCTCAGATGTGACTATAGAGGATAATAGGAAAGGAGCATTGCCTAGAAAGTAGAGAAACCATGGAGACTAAGGTAAAAAGGAGATAACCTCAGAAAGCTGTCATACTGGCTAACCATAGGACTGACTTTTTCTGCTTTGCTTTTCACATCCAATAGGGTATGATATGTGCTCAGAATTCCGATATATGTTTGTCTGCTTGCATTTCCTATTATATATTTTTTTCAAATGTGAATTTTTATTGAAGCTATCTTTTTCTTTTTCCACCCTTGTATATTAGATGCTTTGGGTTCCTCATGATGATACTCCCAGAACTTACCCCTACTACTTCTCACTCATTCTAGGCCCATAACACTCTGGGCTTTATATATTCAAGACCCAAGAAAGTCCAGATGGAACAGTACCAGACCTGCTTCCCTAAGAAATAGTGTGCACACAATATGAAGTAGAAGAATTGCCAATTATTAGTGGGAAAAACTGGCAGAATCCAAATAAGCCTGTAGTAAAATTAAGGGTATAGTACCAATGTTAAAATATTAGTTTCACAAATGTCCCAAGATTATATAGGGTATAAATATTTGAGAAAACTAGTTGATAAATATACAAGAACTCTATGTACTATCTTTATACCTTTCTATAAATCAAAATTATTCAATTTTTCTAATTTTAAAGAAAAATGTAAAAATTTTAAAAATAATAGAACTTCCAATACATAATAATCAAGGCCTGGGAAGCATGTAGAAGGATGAGTTCTATAAGTATTTAGACCAAGAGATCTAGAGTATTCAACTTAGTAGGGCCAAATTCATGGACATAAATTAAGGATATCATGTTTAATGTTTTGGCATTAGCACCTACTAATAATCTGTCAGGTCAGCTAAATGAAGACTAGATTAAATGATGGCTTGTGGTTAATGAGGTCAAAATGTCAGAATTTCCCTTGAATGCTATAGAGGAAGAAGTCTAAAGGCTCAGGAGAAAGGATAAGCTGTAACAGATCTATGATATTCAACCTGCTCTCCCTCTCCCAAAGCATCCCTTCAGGAGGAACAAAATAACACTAACTTTGCCCAAGTTTTAATAAATACATTGGGAGAAGGGCAGCAGCATCTTTGAAGAGCCCTAATGGCCACAAATGCTATGGAGAATATTACGATAGAAATGAGTTGTTGATCTCACTGAGATAAGATTCTACAATAAGATTCCCAAATTGTAGAGGCCAGAAGGTAGGATTAATTAGCAGGAATCGGAGGGTGCAATTATTACCGAAATTGAATGAAAATCAAGTATTTTTACCTGCAGTAATCTGTAGCAATGGCTAGTTGACTACAGAGTCCCAAGAAATATAAATGACAGTCTGCTATTAAGGTACTGTTTGACATATATAGAAGGAAAACTTCTAGGTATGCTGGACAGAAAAATAAATTACCACAGTGGAGATTGACAGGCTTACTTAGCTCCCTGATAGAACAACCCCCAGACCTCAAGTGAGAGAGAGACTTGTAACATGAGATCGGGAGTATACTATGAATTTTACCCCAGAGTCTGCCTCAGGGGGACCAGGGCCCTTGTCCAGACTGACACTGTCCTTGGGAAAGAAAAACAATCAGACTTTCTGGAAATTTTTAGACAGTAATTCTGAGTTTGTGTTGATCCCTAGAAACCCAAAATGCCACCATAATCTACTAAGCAGAGTACAGCTCAGAGAGTCTGAGTCTAATAGTAGGTCCAGAGAATGAGAACCCATTCTATAGTTATTTTCCCTGCCTTAGAATGTATGCTTTAAATAGGTGTGCTCAGTAACTGGCAGAATCCTAGATTTGGTTCCTTGAGGAGAGATAGGGCCTTTATGCTAGAAAGGGCCAAATAGAAGCATCTGAAACTGTTCCCACAGACACAAAAAAAGTAAACCAAAGGCAAAATTACATTTCGGGGTGAGTGTCAGACATAATACCACCATTAAAGGCTTGAGACATGCAGGGCTGGTGATTCTTTTTTTTTTTTTTTTTTTTTTAAGATTTTATTTATTTATTCTCCCTGTCAGTTGACACAGAGAGAGAGATCGAGATCACAAGTAGGCAGAGAGGCAGGCAGAGAGAGAGGGGGAAGCAGAGATCCCGATGCGGGGCTCGATCCCAGCACCCTGAGATCATGACCTGAGCCGAAGGCAGAGGCCCTAACCCACTGAGCCACCCAGGTGCCCCAGGGCTGGTGATTCTTAACATAAACTCATTTAATTGCCGTTTTAACTAAGACAATAATCATAGGTTCTTAGAGAATAAAGTGATAATACATTTTCAAATATATTTTCTTAGCTGAAAAAAATCAAGCACAATCTTTGACACCTGATACACAGTTAGTAATTAGTCTGTTAAATGCTGGGTTTTTACTTATATAAGAGAAAACAGAAGCAATTTTCATGTACCTGGCACCTCCAGGTACAGCACATCCTTATTCCAGGACTATGTCAAACCTCTTACTGTCATAATTTGGTTTGGAGGAATTTTGATCATTCTGATATCCTAAAGACCATCATACTGATCTATTATGTTGACTTGGAACAGATAAACAGCATTCATCAAGGCTTGCTAAGGCATACGTATGCCAGAAATAGGAGATAAACTTCAGGACCTCACCATGTTGGTAAAGTTGCTAGAGGTCCAGTGGTCCAGGACATGCTGCAGTTTCTCTTTTAAAGTGGTCTAATGATATGAGTTGATACAAGTTATGATGGTATAAATGACATAAATGGCATAATGGGATGAGTTGCTGCATTGATCATAAAGAAAGAGGTTCACCATTTGGTGGCTTCTTAAATTTTGGAGAGTGTATCTATAATATATAGATGTATTACTCCAACTCATATACCAAGTAATTCATGAGACTGGCCAGTTTTAGATGGACTTGAATTGTGAAAGAGTCTGAAATAAGTAGATCTAAGCTGTGATGTAAGGATCCCATGTCTTGGACAATAGCACCAACAGATCTAATGATACTAAAAGTGCCTTTGGCAGACTGAAATACTATAAGATGCTATTAATATGCCCCACTAAGAAAATCACAGCCTAGGTCTTTAGAGTTTTGTTTTATGGCAATGGTATCCTTTTGTAACAATTATGATCAACATGAAAGTAGTTCTTGGCTTTCTGCTAGACCCTGGCAGATAATAATGTCTCACACGGGCTACCAAGTGATTGGGCAATTTGTACTGAATCATAAAGTGTTATCTAATCCACCAAACCAGATATCAGTTTCTCTGGGATTTAGGATTTCCCCTGTTACCACCACACTCTTCCACCTTTCATAGAGATAAGAATGAGTGCATGTTTCATAAGTATGATAAGTGCAGTGTCTACAATAGAGTGTCTGTATAAGTGCATAAGTGCAGTGTCTGCCTCTAGAAACGCGCTGTTATAAGGGACGAGGTAGAGAGGGTGGCCACCACTGAGTCAGGAGAGAGCTGTGGCTCTAGGTTAGTGTCCACCCACCACTGGCACAGGATGCAGGTTGGGTTTTCTAACTCATTGATCAAGTCAGGGTAGGAAAGAAAAGAAAAGATTGTGGGAAGTCATCTAGGCTTGGGTCCTGAGCTGTATTTGTTCTGCTCCGGATATTTTCATGTCCCCAGTTTTCTGGATTGCTAAAAGATGGCTAAGAACAAATAAACCTTTGAGGAGATGTACCCAGGGCAGATACAGCATTAGGTAGGAGGTCCAGTTGTTCTACAATGGCATGCTGAGCAGCAGACTATTGAAATTTGTCTTTTTGGGGCACCTGTCCCAGCATTTCATGGCCACACACTCTGCGGGTGCTATGTACGTGGAATAGTCATATGATCCTATGCTAGACGGACCAGCTTACTCTTTTCTGGGCCATAAAGTATAACCCATGTCTGATTGGAGTGTCTCTGGATGGCCCCAAAGTAAACAGTACCATACTCTCAAGGCTTTAACTGTGTATGTGGGCATCTGCAGTTGGACAGTCAATGCCGCTGCTTTAATGTATGAATCATCAGATGATCTGGGGTCATGGTCGGTGGGATTGGGTAGCAGCTACCATTTGGCCCCTTTGTTTAAATCCCATAACTACATAGCTTTCTGAAAAGAGGTCATCTCATCATGAAGGCCTGCCCAGCAATTCTGTGAGTTTACTTGGTCTCCTTCAAGGTTATCACTTTCATGGAAGCAGGGAGCAGAAGGGATGATAATAAGGACCACACACTTTATGCTTCTCCCTCTTCTTACTCTACATAGTACCCTAATAATGTGCTCTGTCTCTTACTGCATAGTGTATACCCTGTTTACGTGACAACCTACATTGCTCTAGTTATAGAACGTGGGTTAGGGAAATGATCCATTTACTTGGTCTCACTTTATCTAAAATTCTTTGCATATTGCTCCCACCAGAATATTCAGCTAGTACTTAACCTGCAGTTTCAGTTCACCTTTATTCTTCTGTTTCATGTCTTATGCAACTCCCTCGAAGGCCTTAATAACAGCCATGAAATATTGGCAATCTATCTCCCCAGGTCTTGACATTCTCAGCAAATTTACTGTTCAAGAAACTTGGGACTTCAAAGGACTAGTTCTTGTAACATTAGTAATTATCCTTCCCAATCCTTGAAGCTAGTTATACTGCCCTATTTGGGCTTTTCTCATTTCCAGAGTAGGTCTTTGATCTGCAGACCTTGGAATGCTGGCTCAGATGCCCCAATTTTTCGTGCCAATTGTTGAGCAAACAATGCCAAATGAAGAGACATCGAACACACCAGGCCTGTGATAAAACTTCTGAGAAAGAAGTAGTTGTTGTCCAGGTCTTCTATTGCTTATCACATTCTGGGCTAGGACCCAGGCATTTAGAAGGCCAGACATCAGATTCAGAAAAAGCATCCTGGTCTTAGTGCTGTGGGGATTTTGACTGGGAAAACACTAGCCCCTCTCTGGCATGATCAGTGTTCTGGATCCCTGACTCCAAGTAGCTGCCATTCTAGTAACACAAGTTAAAATTTTCAAATTATTTTTTATTAAAAATAAAATGTTAAAAAATTTTGTCCCTGCTCCCACCCCCAAACAATCAACTGTGTACCATCTGGGATGCACACAGCCCACTTTGTGTACACTCCTTAACTTCTCTTGCTATTCCTGTGCATTATACAAACTCCTTTATGTTTACAAAGGAAGAGAAAATGTGTGGCTGGGAGAATTGTGACTATCATTAATTTTCTGAATATGATATCTTCGAAAAAGTTAACACAGCAACCCTAAGACTGCTATTCTTGGAAAGTTCTGCTTGGAAGTTTGGTCCTTGCCTGGTGTCTGGGAACTTGGCTGATAAACAACTTCCTGTTAAAAAAAAAAAAAATCTTTTCTTAAATAGCAAGCATGTCTCACTGTGTCTGAACTCTAAAAACAATATGTTTTGTGTTGAACATCTATGTTCCTTCCAGGGTCTAGAATTTTGGTGCGTGCTAAACAAGGGATGCCTACACTTTCAGCTCCCAGTAAAAATGTTGGTCACATAGTCACAACTGAGGTTCCCTTGTTCCCTTGTTACATATGGTCACAACACTTTGCACATGTTGCCACACACAACTCATTGCTGGAGTTGTGTGTCCTGTGTGACTCCACTGGGAGAGGACCTGTGTGACTCCACCTGGTTTTCTCCAGACTCTGCCCATACACCTTCTCTCTTTACTGATTCTGCTTTGTTCCCTTTCCCTGTAGTAAATCTTAGCCATTAGTACAATTATATTCTTATTTCAATGGATCATTCTAGTGAATCATCAAACCTGGGGTGTGTCTTGGGGACATCCAACGCAGGGGCCAGCCTACATAGCTACCCTTAAATACAGTGCCTCAACCAACAGCTACAAGTTCCCTCATTGTCATGTCATTTTCTTCTTTACTTACAAACATCCGAAGCCATTCTCACATTTTATAGCATTTTTCTTTGTGCTTTCCTCAGTGATTTCTTCTGTCCACTTAACATCTTTTGTCTTTTTAACATCTTTTTAGAGTTTCTGGTCCATGGAGTTTCTGGTCCATGGAGAAAGGTACATATTTGTTTTTGCAACAATGAGGTGGGGTTTGTTTGTTTGTTTTAATGAACTTCTCTATCATCTCCAAAGATTTGGGATGTAATAGGCTGGCAGGCACATTTTACCAGTTTATAATCTGATCTTTTGGTCCCCTATTATTTATCAAGTAAAATGGAAAAGAAAGTTCACTAGGACTGTCAATCCATATTTGCTTTTTATTTGCTTTCAGTTCAACTTAGTAAGTATTTATGTAGGAAATAGTGCCAAGTAAAACCAATTTTACAAAATATATGTACATATATGTGTGTATATACATATGTATACATGTGTGTACATTCCTATGTCTGCTTTATTTTGACTTTTATTAACTTAAGCATTTAATTACAACATTTTTTTTCCTTTTAAAGATTATTTGTTTGGGAGAGAGGGAGAGATTATGGGGGGAGTGACAGAGGGAGGAGAGAGAAACTTCAGCAGACTTCGCACTGAGAGCAGAACTCAATGAGGGGCTCAATCCCACCACAGTGAGATCACAACCTGAGCCAAAATCAAGAGTTAGATGCTTAACCAACTGCACCACCCAGGCGCACCCTTACCACATGAGGTATTTAACACTACAAACTATAGTGTCAAAATAGTTGGGGAGTAGGGAAATAAGCATGAAAGATAGGTCAGCTACAGCTGAAGGTTGACCTTTTTTTGGAGATGAATAAGAAATTATAATTATCACAGATATAAGCAACCACAAATTCAACTAAATTCAACACATATATCAAATACCAATTCCATTAGTATATGCTTTAAGTGATTTTAAGACATCAGCTATTTTGTCCTTTCAAACTTGATCTAATCTAATAAACTATTACAATTTACCCCCAAGACCAAACACTTGTGACAGGTTATTATGTTGTTACAAAAATAACACCTTATTTAGTTTAAATCAGAAATGCTGATTTCTGCTATTTCACGCTATCTGGAATACTTCAGTTAAATGACTGTGGTAGTCCTTTTAGATTCCAGATTTAGACTGCCCAAGCTGGCATCCAAATTCTACTGCCTCCTAACTGTGTAACATTGGTTATTCAGCCTCAGTTTTTCCATAATATAATAATTACACTTGCCTCACAGAGTAGTTATGACAATTAAATGTGTTAATACAAGTAAAATGCTTGGTAGAGTGCCTGGGACATATAAAGCACATCTAAATTTTAGTTATTATGATTACCATTTCACACCGACTGGGAAAATAGGAGACATGGGTTATATTCTCATTTCATCCATTTACATTTCAGGATCTTTCAGCAAGTCACTCATTAAGTTTCTTGCGCCTCAGTTTCCTCCTCTGCAAATTTAAAGAATGAACTCCATGACCTGAAAGATTTTACCTGGTTCTGAAATTCCAGATTTATTAGGCTATTTTTTTTTAATTCGGAAACACCCTTACTGCACTCTGATTCTATTCTGAGCACTTGAGCCCCAAATTGATTCCTTATGGAACATATTGTTTTACCACTCATTTGACAATTATTTTATTATGCTTCTACGTGTGAATACGTGTTCTTCATGTTCCTCCCCAGGCCAGGTAATGATGACTTTAGGAACAAAGGGCCATTCTTTCCTCTTTGCACATGATAAATATTGATTCTTCATTCCATCATAATGCATGCACTGAAGAGGTGCCAAGCACTATTCTAGCTAGACAGTGGGGAAAAAAGTAAATAAAATCTGACTTCTGATCTCAAAGAATTCATTATAGTAGACCGGCCAATGAAACTTAATTACAATATGGCGTAATAAATGCAATAGGAAAGGATGAAATGTTCAAATATGCTTGAATGACTCACAGAAAATTATTTTCCAGAAGAAACATGAGCTGATCTTGGATGAGTAACAATGCCCTAGATAGAATAAAAACAAAACAAAACAAAACCAAACAGTCTCTGCTATAATATATTTCATGCATGATAGAACTATTGTATCAAGTTTTGATTTATTATACTGAGGCTGGTAAGGCTTTGGTTTCCCTGAAGCAGGTGGAAATCATGATGTCAATTACCTGACGTAGAAATGTGTCTCCAAATACCTTTCTTTTCCCCACCATGACCAGTTCATCACCAAATTCTCTCTATATATTACCTCTTACTTTTTTCTTCAATCTATTCATTCCTCTACATCTGCACTAATTCCACTGTAGTCCAAGACATCGTTATCTATCACCGGGGCCACTACAAGGTCTCCTAGCCAGTTTTCCTATACTTACTATTGCCTTCCTATAATATATCCTTCAGCCTATAGCTAAAATGATTACTAAAAATCATGGCCC
The DNA here is from genome assembly GCF_922984935.1 of Meles meles. Lineage (NCBI taxonomy): Eukaryota > Metazoa > Chordata > Mammalia > Carnivora > Mustelidae > Meles > Meles meles. Next base: position 78,576,759 of record NC_060074.1, read on the forward strand.
TTTCCCATTCTGAATCCAAACCAAAAACCATCAGATAGGACAGGCACAATGTCAGAGCCAAACCAAGGTGAGAAGAGTGTCCATATAAAGTAGAGATGGAGAGATGGGGGGTGGTGATGAGTTATTGCATAATGGAGCTCTTTCAGGGTGTCCTGTTGGGAGGGCAGCTGGATAAGTTGGAACCTTATAAGCATGAAGTGAAGTAAGTAGGGCACCTAGAGTGGCCCAGTATACTGTGTGGGAACCCAAGTGGGATGAAGAGAGCAAATGCACAGGAGAGGGGCCAGCCTCAGCAACGGGAGATTGGTTACATACAGGAGAATTGAATATTAAGTATATGCATATCAAGGATAATGGGAACCATGTTTCTCATTTTCAGGGAATAGAGTTACTCTCAGGAAAAAGAGAAAACTAGAACAAATGGAATGACTCCTGTAGCATTGTATAGGCATTGGAGATATTAGTCTGAACTAAGTTACATATATATATATATCATATATGTATATATATATATTACATATATATGTAAATATGAACATGTGTGTGAGTATGTACGTATATATTCCTTACTTCTGTCCACTAAGAAGGCCTCGGAGTAACAGCATCCCCAAAGCTTGGAACATATCTAGCACCCAAATCTTGCTATCTAAATATCATTCTTCAGAAGAAACAGACTCATAGGGGCACCTGGGTGGCTCAGTGGGTTAAGCCTCTGCCTTTGGCTCAGGTCATGGTCTCAGGGTCAACAGGGAGCCTGCTTCCCACCCTCCCCTCCCGGCTGCCTCTCTGCCTACTTGTGATCTCTGTTCATCAAATAAATAAATAAAATCTTTTAAAAAAGAAACAGAACCATAGAAATGGCTGATATCAGGATTGAGTCAGGAAAAGTCCAGAATGAGTCTGGAACATCTTATTGTGCAGTAAAATAAGCACAATCAAAAAGTGATGGGGATTGTCAAAAGAACACAGAAGCCAGTGTGAAAGAATTACAAATGGGGGGATGGGGTAACTGGGTGATGGGCATTAGGGAGAGCACAAGATCTGATGAGCACTGGGTGTTACACACAACTAATGAATCATTGAGCATTATATCAAAACTAATTATGTACTATAGAACAACTTAAGCATAAAAAAATGATAGTAATAGATCTTAACGTCTTAAAATAAGAATCCATGAATCCATAATAACATAATGAATAAATTCAAAGTCTGATGAGGAATAGTTTATTCACAGAATTAGGAAGTACCTTTCACAAAGCATTTCTTAATTACCAAAAAATAAATAAATAAATAACTTTAGAGTACAAGGGCTTCACATCTTCTTCAAGCGATCTAAGTTAACACCACAATAATAAGACAAAGCAATCTTTGGGGTCGTCTGATTAAGATACAGTGAAAATAACATAGTGTCACTTCTATTATATGTATTTCTGACAAAGATATATAACCTAAATCTAATCATGACAAAACATCAGACAAAACAAAAGAGGGAGACATCTACAGAATAGTTGGCCTGTATTCTTCACAAGTATCAAGGTCTTGAAAGTCAAGGTAAAACTGAAGAACTGTTTCTGACTGAAGGAGTCTAAGGAGTTATGACAGCTAATGAAACATGTAATTACACGCTGAATCCTACTGATATTATTGGGACAATTGGCAAAGCCTGAATGAGATATGACGATTAGATGGTATTACTGTATCATTGTTAATTTTCTGATTTTTGATGATTGTGTTGTGGATTACAAAATAATGTCCTTGTTTGTAAAAAATACATACCACAATTTTAGGGGAGATTTGGGAAAACATGTCAGCAATTTACTCTCAAAAAGCTGAGGGAAACAAAGTTATTTAAATTATACTTTGAACTTTTTTGTAACTTTGAGATTGTTCACAAATTTTTTTAACGTATAACAATAATAATAATGATATTCCACTGTTTAAAACTTGCCCGTGACTTCTCACTGCTCTTAGAGAAAAAACCAAAATCCTTAAAATGAAACTTGACAGGATCTTGTCCCTGTCTACTTTTCCAGTCTCATCTTGTTGAATCTTTCCTTGGGGCTTACTGCATTTTTGTTTAAGGTTTTATTTATTTAACAGAGAGAGAGCACAAGCAGGGGAAGCAGTAGGCAGAGGGAAATTGAGCAAGGAGCCCGATGTGGGGCTCAATATGGGGCTCAATCCCAAAATCCTGGAATCATGACCTGAGGGGAAAGCAGATGCTTAACCAACTGAGACACTCAGGCGCCCCTGGGATTACTGCATTCTGGTGTTCTTTTTGTTCCTTGAACAACCCATATGCTTTAGAAGTATAAAGTCTATGTATTTCCTATTACTTCTGCCTAAACCATTCCCCAATTCCTTGCCCATATTCACTAAATTTTTTTCTTTTTATTTTATATATTTTGGCAATACCTTTTCAAAATCTTTGCACCCAGGACTAGATCAATTCCCCATTATTCATTCTCACAGCACTAAGTATTTTCTCTTCATAATTATAGATTTGTTTTTATAATTGATTGATGTGCCCCCCCCATTATACTGCTTCTTCAGGACAGAGCTATATCTTTGCTGACCATAATACCCCAGGGATCTTGTCCAGTGGACAATAAACAATTTATTGAATAAATGAAATGTTTCATCCATCCATCTCTGTCCCTGACCCTGTCCTCTCTTCTATATCAGCAGCCTTTCTCTCCTGCCCTCCCTCTCTCTTTCCCTTCCTCCTCCATCTCTCTTTCCCTCTCCTTTGGCTTCTAATCAGCCTTGAAACATATTCAAGCATTTCCAGGTCTAAAGCATTTCATCTCTTGAAACCCCATCCTCCTCAAGTTGTAGCACAATTTCCCTGCTTCTCTTCTCATCCAAACTTTCAATGGAGTCCTATAAACTTGCTCTTTCCATTTCCCCACTTCCTATCCAATCTTCAGTCCACTGCAACTTGACTTCCACCCATACCATCCACCAAATTTGTGCTTGCTGTGGAAGGTATAACCTAACTGCCAGGCCCAGTTACCAATTTATAGTCAGTGTCTCACCTGAATCACTCTTAATAACTTCCTTGATATTCAGCTGTTTTTTGTACATCTCTGATCATCTCTTTTTTGACTCCTTTATGAGCTCTTCTCTTTCAGCCCAGCTCTCAAATTAATTTGTTTCATATAAGAAATATTTATTTAGTACCCATCATGTGCCAAGAGCAACTAGGGATACAATAGTGATTCAAACAAACCAAAATTCCTGTCTTCATAGAGCTAACATTCTTTTTTTCTTAATTTGTGAATTTTTAAAGTAAGGTATAATTGACATTATATTAGTTTCTGATAAACAACATGATGATTTATTTTTATATATATTGTGAAATGATCACCACAGTAAGTCTAATTAACATCTGTCCCATACATACCTATAGATTTTTTTCTTGTGATGAGAACTTTTAGCATCTACTCTCCTAGTAACTTTCAAATATGCATTACAGTATTATTAACTATAGTCACCATGCTGTACATTTCATCCCTAGGACTCATATATTTTATAACTGGAAAATTATACATTTTGGTTTTCTCCATCCATTTCACCCACCCTCCACTCCCAGTCTCTGGCAACCAACAGTCTGTCCTCTGTATCTATAAGTTTCATGTGTGTGTTATGTGTGTGTGTTAGATTCCATATATAAGATCATACAGTATTTATCTTTTTCTGTACATCCTTTTTCACTTAGCATAATGCCCTGGAAATCCACTCTTGTTGTCACAAATGACAAGATTTCACTCTTTTTTATGGTTGCAAAATATTCCATTTTACATATATACCACATTTTCTTCATCTATGCATCTGCCAATCAATAGGTTGTTTCCATATCTTGGGTATTGTTAATAATGTTGCAATGAACATAGGGGTGAATATATCTTTTCTAGTTACTGTTTTCACTTCCTTAGGATAAACACCCAGAAGAAGAATTGCTGGATTATACAGTAGTTCTATTTTTAATTTTTTGGGGAACATTCATACTGTTTCCCATAGTGGCTCCACCAGTTTGCATTCCCAACAACCCTATAAGGATTCCCTTTTCCCCACATCCTTGCCAACATATTTTTCTGTCTTTTTGATATTACTCATTGGTATGAGGTGATATCCCATTGTGGTTTTGATTTGCATTTCCTTGATGATTAATGACACTGAGCACCTTTTAATATGCTTGTTGGCCACCTGTATGTCTTCTCTGAAAAAATGTCTATTCAGATCCTCTGCCCATTTTTTAATTGAATTGTTTGGGGGTTTTTTGCTGTTGAGTTGTACAAGTTCATTACATATTTTGGATATTAACCCTTTATTAGATATATGATTTGCAAATATTTTTCTTCAATTCCACAGGTTGTCTTTTCATTTTGTTGATGGTTTCCTTTGCTATGCAACAGTCCTGATATTAGAATTCCCCAAGATTTTATCCTTGGCTCACAGCTTTTATTCTGCATACTTTCTCTTGGTAATCTCAGTTATACTCATGGCTCCGACTACCACAGATTAGTTGATAATTTCCCTTTTTTTTTTTCTTCAGTCTAGACACTTCCCGTGAGTTTTAGGCTGGATGTATTTATTTGGACATAATGCAGGAACTTTGAAATAGATATATCCAAATAAGAACACTTTATTTTTTCCCTGAGTTTCTCATTTCAGGGGATGTACTCAGTTACCTAAACCAGAAGTAACCTTAGATCCTTCCTCTTCTTTCTTTCTAATATCCAGCCAATCCCCATCTCCTGCCAAATTTACTTTCTCTAGCATTCCCCTAACTGCTCTTCCTTTCTGATCTGGTTCCCTTTGGATTCACTTTCCAATAGCTTCAAATACAATCTCAGTCCCTTACTTAAAAGCTTTAAGTAGTTTTTTCATCACCAAAAAGATGAAGTCTATGTTTTCAACATAGTGTAAAACCCACTGTGATCTGGTCCCTGCTTGATTCTCCAGTTTTCTGTTTTGGTTTCCAGCTTAAAGATTTTGTTGGTTCACACAGTGTGGCATAATGATTAATATCACAGTCTTTGGAGCCAGGCTGCTTAAGTGTGACTCCCAGGTCTATCACATATTTACCTCATTATACCCATTTCACAGTTGAGGAATAGTTACTATTATGTGTGCTTAGACCAGTTCCTGGCACATATTTACTATTATATTAGACTCTTCTAATATTTCTGCTTTTGTTAGCCTCCTTCCTCCTCCTCCTTGCAATATATAAGTTCAGCTAAGGATTCCATACAGTCATCAGTTTTTTATAAGCTTACATTTGATTCACTACCCAAGAAATTGATACCAATTACGACTTATTTCATGTTAGGATTAATGTCCTAAGCAGGTATCCTCATAATGGTTTTTTTTTTTCTTTTGATGATGGCAAATGTAGCCACTTCAACTGTTCTATGTTGCCTGAGATCAAAAATGCAGTTTTTGTACCATATCATTTAAATGTAAAAGTGAGAGAGAGAAATATGGCTAACTCCCTAGTTTCTAGGTTGGATGACTAGGAAACCAGACAATACTGTAGAATCCTCAAATGTTTGTTCTCTCTCTCTCTCTCTCTCTCTCTCACACACACACACACACACACACACACACACATATTCTTGTTTCTCCCAAATTTCCTCTTCAGCCTGCCACTGTAATTAGTGAAACTTTGGCCAACCTACCCTTTTCTCAAAATTTTCCTTCTCTGCCACACCCACCCACCAACCAGAAAAATGCTTCATAACGCTGCCTTCCCTTTAAGAACAGAGCTACATGGAAATTGAGCGGCGAATCGTGCCCTCCGGGTTTCTCCGTCGCCATAGCAACTGGAGCAGGAAGGGGCGGGCTCCGTTGTCCTACGTCCGGCTCGCCGCGCGCGCCAGCCGCTTTAGTGCGGGGGCGCGGGCTTCTAGGGTTGAGCGGGTTTCTTAGGTCGAGGTTGGAGCCGGAGCCGGAGCCGGAGCCGGAGCCGGATTCCGCACGGACGGCCACGTCAACCTAAACCTACACCGCCCTTCCCACCCTGCTGCTGTCGCACCCGCAGAGCCTGCCGCAGGTCCTCCCAGGCCGCGTCCTCCACGCCTTTCCCACAGTGCCCCGCGCCAGGCCCCGCCCCGGTTCGCCGTGGGGACCCGGGCGCGAGGAGCCGACTGGAGCTGCAGCGCTCGTTGCTGCCGGTGCGGCTTGTCCTCCCCCATCCCGAGCGCGGCGGCCCGGCGGTCGGAGAGGGCGTGCTTCGTTCGCGCTCGCACAGCTTGCGCTCGGTCGGGTGGGGTCCGCCGCCGGGACTTGAGGATGGGGGAGTAGCTGCAGGAAGAGACCCCGCTACACCGAGGTGGGCATGGGCCGGGGCCGGGGCTCAGCCGGAGCCGGCGGCGGCCTGGGCTCTCCAGGAAGGGCGAGAGAAATGCCTGTGCACCTCAATCTCCCTTTCCCTCTTCTCCGCCCCTGCGGCCGGTTTATTGTGTTCTCGCTCCCCATCTTTACCCTATTACCTACATCGTCACCCTCCTTCCGACCTCGGTTCCCTGCTTTTAACTCCAATTTCTCACTTAAGCCTCAGTTACTCAGGCTCTTCTCTCCCATGTCCGGCCGGAGACTTCATACACCAGCAACACTTAATAGTTTCTTTCACGCAATGCCTCCCATCTTTCCCCTCTCCCGCATCCCATTCTGGAGTGATGGCAGCTAGAAAGCCTTCGTATTGCATTATACCTGCAGCTTCCACCTGTCCCCGAAGCTTGGCACTGATCAAGTAAGCCACACCCACGCTGAGAACGACCGCTAGGCAGGGAACACCACTTATCCCAAAGTGGTGTTTAGGAATATGTTCTCTATTTCTCTCTAGTCTTGCTTTCTAGTCTCGGTATTTGTTACTCTCCATCATCATACTTTACAAAGGTATGTTTTGGTTGCGTGAAAAGGAAGAGTTAGGAATGAGCCAAAGACCATTCGCAGGTAAGAAGAAAAGTTTAGAAATAGACATTCAGAATTAAACGAAGAAAGGAAAAACTGAGAATGCTAAGGTTAGTTTTTTCAAAGCAGTTTGAGATCTTTTGTGATCTGATGAAGTGGAACTTATTTACCCTTTACAGGTGAGCATGTCAAAATAAGTGATTCCTTCTCTTCTGTTTTTTTTTTTTCTATTTTTATTTATCTCAAACGAAAACTTTGCAGTAAAATTACACTTCTAGTTATTATTCTGCTATTTGTATAAAGTAGTCTCTATGTACAGTGTAAGCACTTTTTGAGAAAACTCAGGAAAAACGGCCATACCAAATATGTTGTCTCTTAATATAAATTCATGCCATTCTTGGGAGAATTATATGAAAAAGGACCCTATATTTTCTTCTAGCCCCTTCAAAGGATATTTCCTATAAGTGAAATCTGATTAAAATGAAACCGGTGTAGACTTAAGTGCCAAAAAAAAAAAAAGTAGTTAAAAAGGAAATATTACAAAAGAGCAGTTCTTAAGCTAGATAGCAAAGGGAAGGAAACCGCTTTTTCCCAGCCTTGTGTTCTGGTTCTGATCAGAGCAAATAGTTGAATTTGTTTGTTTTTAAAGTGTTCTAGCTAGCTACAACTACAACTACCTTTTACCTTTTATCTCGTTTCTTGAGTAGTTTCACAAATTGGAGAGGGAGCAGTGAAGGGGCCCCCAAAGGATAGAGTCTGGGTCCTCAACGGTGATTTGCCACTGAATGGAGACTGTTACTGGTCATGTTATTTAATAGTGTTAGTGCTATTTTTTAAAATGTATTTTTAACTACCTGGTTTCCTCTCTTTAGATTGACAGTTTGGGAGACAATTTCATGATGCTTGATGCACTCTTGGAGTAATGTGAACAGAACTTCTCCAACTTGCATATTATATCAGCTGGAACCAGCGGTGTATTTTAATGTTCACTTAAATCAGAACTTGTATAAGAAAAAGAATGGAATTCTGGTTAAATAAAAATGACTATGTCAGAGACTTGAAAAGGGTCATTCTTTGTTTTCTAATAGTATATATGGCCATTTTAGTGGGCACAGATCAGGATTTTTACAGTTTACTTGGAGTATCCAAAACTGCAACCAGTAGAGAAATAAGACAAGCTTTCAAGAAATTGGCATTGAAGCTACATCCTGATAAAAACCCGGTAGGTAAAATTTTCTTTTTAAATATTTCTAATTAATATACGTTAGTAAAGTTTTGATACATATTTAAATTTTAAATAAGTGCTCGTATGGTTAAGAAAAATCATGTCAAAAATCACAGTTCAGTTTTGTACTAAGAAGCAGCAAAATATTCTAGTTGAGAACAATGTGAAGGAATGTTGATACCAAAAATTTAATTCCCTCTTAATTTGAAAACTAATTTACAACAGGTCCATTACAGGTGTTAATTCCAAAGCCAACAATAATGTTGTAGAGTAGTTTAAGTAGTTTTTTTAATAAAGTAAGTTAGGTAAGGGACACCTGGGTGGGATCAATTGGTTAAACATCTGCCTTTGGCTCAGATCAAGATCCCAGGGTCCTGGAATTGAGTCCCACATCTGACTTCTTGCTTAATAGGGATCCTCTGCCTGCTAATCCCCCTGCTTGTGTATGTTCTCTCTCCATCTAACAAATAAATACATAAAATCCTAAAAAAAGAAAAAAAAAAGATCAACGATTTCATAACTGTAACAGAAAAATTATTTCCTTAGAACTTGAAAGGTTCTTGCTAAAAATGGCAGTAGGAGCTAGTAAGAACATGCTTCGTCTTTCACTGTTTTCTTCCACATATAAATTCCAGACCAGAATCAGAAGTTACTACAAATTAAAACTTAAGAACAGCCAAATCCAGTTAATTCCCATCATAAATATTTGATTATGTATTCAAAATGTCATTTTTTCAAAACAAAATGTTTTAATGCTTAGAGTATTTGTAGTAATTTCTGTAACTTTTTAATGAGATTTGACTTATCAAGAAGAAAAGTATGGTTTATAATTGTTTCCTATGTAGAAGTTTTTAAATAGAGTTGTTTTATTTTCATTGCATACAGCTCAGCAGTAGAACTCTTGTTAGTTGGTTATCTTTCCTGAGATCTGCACTCTATTTAGAATTTTTATTTTTCATATTTTTCTTTTAAAATTACAGAACATGATTTTTAAAGTTTCCATATGAAAGATGATAGTCCTTTTATAGCTAATTATATTTAGATGAAAGCATTCCTCAGAAACCAGTTCTGTGCAACAGTAACAAATGAGGAACATTTCTAATCCAGTTTTGAGTTTTACTCTGATATCAGTCCCATTTAATTATCTGGTGGATTGGGGCACATAACTTTTGTTTTTTGTTTTGGGGTTGTTTTTAGTTAATATATTGCTTTTGCCTCAAATGGAAAAATAACCAACAAATTTCTTTGTAGTTGTTTCAGGGGTAGCATAATATTTACAAATTTGAATGTTTCTAAGGTTTAGTTAGTTTTTCTCAGTTGCATTTCTTAGAAGGAATAACATACTGTAAAACTATATCTGTCAGCCTTTGGAGGCATCAATTCTCATTTCTCTGTTACTTATTCTTTTTTTTTCTTTTTTTTTGGAAGATTGTAGTTCTTAGAAATACTTTCTTATTTTAACCTGTGATAACACATTTCATGTCATCTCCTCCTTACTTTGGTATATATTCTCCCAGAAATCTTAAGATTAAATTAAATCTTCATTATAGGCTTTGAAGAGACTTGATCACATACCTAAAACAAATGTTATATCTAATATTTTTAATAGAATAACCCAAATGCACATAGTGATTTTTTAAAAATAAATAGAGCATATGAAGTACTCAAAGATGAAGATCTGCGGAAAAAGTATGACAAATATGGAGAAAAGGGACTTGCAGATAATCAAGAAGGAGGCCAGTATGAAAGCTGGAATTATTATCGTTATGATTTTGGTAAGATGATACGATACTCTGTATGAAATACTGTTTTTATTTGAGTAAATTTTGAAAACTAATTTTGTTTTACTACTAAGCTTATGTAGTTAATATGTGTCACTTTTTTAATATAACATTGGAGCAGAATTCCAAAGGAGGGGAGGGGGAGTAAAATAAACACAGGTTTCAAGGCAAGAGGGAGTGTTCCCTTACCCAGCATTTCTCTTCATTTTTAATTATCCTGAAATGCTGGCTAAGAACTGAGATATACTTTTGTAGTAGACCACATAAATACTTTAAATTCATATTGGAGTATTTGTTTCTCAAGACTGACTTTTTTTTCCAAAAAATTTATAATCACTGCAGTGCAGTAGGGTGTATCAGATGTCAGCAATCTATGTTTCACAGGCTAAATCTGGCCTGCCACCTCCTTTTATATTATATTATATTATATTAATCATAGAATTATGAGACCATGATGATTATGAGAGTAAATTTAGGCTCATTTATTTATATATTGTCTTTGACTTCTTTCACTTTGGGGGCAGAGTTGAATAGTTATGACAAACTACACATTCCATAAAGCCTATTTAACTGGCCTCTGCAGAAAAAGTTTGCTAACACCTGGTCTTTATCCATCACTAGTATTATTTTTATATTTCACATAGTAAGAAATTTTCTCACATTGATTTTAATTATGACAATTTATATTTACTAAATAAGTTGATCTCTACCGTAAAAATTCTAAGACTATTAAAAAATATTTTAGTGATACCATTTATTTAAAAAAACCATGTAATCTGAGAAGGAAGTAAGGTCTAGTCTAGTTAAGAGTAACCTATCAGTGTCAATTTCCTAGTTTTGATATTTTATTAAAACTACGTAAGTCACCATTAGGGGAAGCTAAGGGAAGGATACATAGAAGTCTGCTATTTTTACGACTTCCTTTGAGTCTATAATTATTACAAAATAATTAAAAATAATAATAGAAGTTTTCTGTGGAGATAAAATCATGGGAATATTAGGAACTCCTATGCACAACTATAAGAGTCCCTATCAGGAAATGGATATTTTTTTGTTTTTTATAACTCTTCAGATGCATCACCAGTGGTATTATTTACTCTCCATTTTTGTTAGTTTGTAGTACGTTCTTCAACTTTGAGATTTAGTATAGTAATCTGATTTTGATGAAAAAACAAGAGTAAGTAACCTATTTTTCTGTGGTAATTTATTTTATGATGAACAATTAATTTATAATTTTTACTTTTAAATTAGGTATTTATGATGATGATCCTGAAATCATAACACTGGATAGAAGAGAGTTTGGTAAGCTCATGATCATACGGTTTTCTGAAACTAGTCCAAGACCACTCTTACCTAAAACTCTTAAGGACAGATACATTTGGAATTTAGAATTTTTTGTTTTTTAGCTTTAACATGGTAATGAGTATTTTTAACTTTTAAAATACAATAGTTATTTTACCAGCAAAAATAGGTTTATTCAGGAATAGCAGAAAATTGTTACTCAGGACATGCATGCTATGGTAAAACCATAGGCAAGTCCGGCAAATAAAAGGAATTTTTATCTTACGGAGAAGGAAGTTGGGAGAGGTTGTTCTGAATGAGAGTCCATTAGAGAAAAGCAAGAATTTGAAGTGGTAACAGTTTCTCTTTAGCTGATTTGCAGGGGTAGTCAATTTCTTATGGAAGATTCAATGTCCATCTTTTCCTATTGGGGCCTGTAATTGATCGTTTTTTCCTGTTGATGATTCTTTTGTTAGGGTCTTCATTTGACAGTTCTTCCTGTAATTGACTTTGAGTGGTATGCCTCCCCTTTTCATCTTTCCCAGTCTACTTTAATGAGGTTGTCCCACATTTCCCTCTTTTTGGTCAAGATCTTTATCCAAAAGCATCTCTGGTCAAGAGCCGGGATTTCCATATTTAATGGTTTTGTTCCTCAGTGCCAGGAAGGACCTTTTCTGGTCCACACATCCTACTTCAAGGAAAGTACATAGTATTTAGAAACCATTTATAGTCACATTTGAATAACAAGGAAGGTTAGGCACTTTTCATGTATAGTTCCTATTTATCAAGATTGTAAGCATTGGTGATCATCTCCTTACTGGGTATGTGATTTTTACAAATTTTGCCAGGCAACAAAATACAAAACTTAAAATATATCGTGCAAAACAGAAGAAGTAACCTAAATCCAGATTTTATGAGGGTTCTAAACCAAGACCCTAGATCAGAAAGTAACTAACTGAAAATATTTGTTGGCACTTACTCCAACTTAGGGGAGAAAGGTTCTCCCAACAGAAACAAACCCAGAGTTATGGATGCCTCTTAGAAATCCCCACTTACAATGGCCATGAAAGCCAATCAGTGAGTACTGCAAGAGCACACCGAATTAACAAAGTGCATTTGGGACAATACAATGCAAGTATATGCGAAGCAATAGCTAATGAATTTGTTGCAAAAAATAACAAAACCTCAAAGATGTATTAAAACAGTATTGTTATCTCAAAAGAACTTTTAGAAACAAATGTTATCTAACCATACAACCTGTAAGGTTGCAAATTCAGAGACCATGAATTTGGATAAGAGTTCCAGAGTCAGATAATACATCAGATGAAAGAAGGACTTGTGAATTCTCAACCTTCTAACCCTTCAGAAAAAAACAAAGGATTAATTTGATCACAGGATCATGATGAGGCTATTTCCAAAAAGCAAAATCAAAAGAAGAGGTTACCCCTGTTGCAGAGGTTTGGGAAATGCAGACAAAGCCTTCCCTTCTCTCTCACATACAAAGAGGAAAAAGGAAAGTTGGATGTCTAAAAGCATTTATTAGGGCCTTTATGAGGTTTTTCTTTAAAGTCCCAAAGGCTGTGTCTATCCACTCTTCCCAAATAGTAGGATCAGGTATGTCCTTTTTTTTTTTTTTTTTAGTAAAGCATATAGAGGTTGAGCTAGAAGAAAAGTTTGGAATCCACTTTCAGCAGTATCCAGTCAGTCCAAGAAAACCTTGCAATTAGAGATTAGCTTCAGAGTTGGGGGAGGGGGGGAAGTTCGGGATCCTACCTGAATTCAAAATGTAGCCCTTGTTCTGGGATCAGTTACAGAACCTGAATTTGAGCAAACTGCAGTTTTTCTTTGATACTTTATGTCCTTTTAAGTCCAAAAGTTTTAAGGGATAGATGTTGTCTTCCTATGAAGAGGTTTGAGAAGGGCAGCAGAGAAACAAATAATCAACTATTGTAACAAAATAGAGCCTGCAGAAAACTTTGTATCATCCAAATCAGCTTGTAAGGTTTGGAAAAAGTAAAAAGGAAAAGGACTCTCTGTGATACCCTAGAGCATTACTTTTCAGGTGTATTTCTGTTTGTCCAGAGTGAAGCAAAAATAAATTGACTGGCTTTATCAACTGGAATACTGAAAGTATACTGCATAGATCAGTTACAGTGAAAAATTTGCTTTTGTGGGAATGGAGATCAGTAGCATATGGGAGTTAAGAACAACAGGGGTTAGGAACAAATAACAATGTTACTTATTGCTTGGAGGTCCTGAGTAAACTTCCATCTTCAGTTATTTAGGTTTTCTCATAGGTAAATATGTGTGTTACAGGCCCTAGTGCAGGGAATAATGGGGCCCTGAAGGGCTTATTTATTTATAGGGTATTCTTTAATTCTGGGGAGAGCTTTTGAGGGACCTATTTGAATCTTCCTGGGAGGTGCACCGTGGATTCTGCCGATATTAGTTGAAGATCTTGCCCAGAAAGAAGACAGTAGCTGACCCAGTAGGGGCAAATGATCAGCTATGGTACTGTCCAAGCAGATGAAAGATGTCAGAGTGTCATTTAATTCACCTGGTTAGCTACTGTAATTATCACTATCAACTTGTAAAATTATTTCCCCCTTTTGGGAGAAAGGAATTCTGGCATATTTTTCTAAGAAATATCAACCTGGTGGCAGAACTAGGGAGATAAAGGTGGATATTTCTTAAAGACCCTAGACAAAAGGGAATAGGTTCAGAGCTAGGAAGCTGTTGAGGTTGATTAGAGACCCCCTATTTGAACTGTTTCAGTACTCTGGGGCAAGTTTACTTTATAGCAGTGAAGTAGAGAACAAAGACTATAGCTCTGGTGTCAAGGACAGGGAAAAACAAGTAGTTTTTCCAAGCTAAGTGGGGAGATTGGAAAGATGCCTGGTAGTTCCTGGGATCCCTATCACTGGGAATTAGGAAGGCATTGGGAAGGTGTCTAGAGGACTAAAGACATCTGAAGCACTTAAGAGGGTAACAATCTTTTATCCAATGTCCTGGCTCTTTTCAGCAACAGCAGACTCTAGGAGGTTTTGGTTTTGCTTAGCGGCTTTCATTTGCTGGGGTTGAAAATTAAGAATTTTAGTGGTTTGTCTTTCAGGTGACTCATCTAGGGTGTGAGCAAGCTGGTTTACCAAATTTAATCTGTAGTGGACATAGTTTCCCATTTTGTCTCGGTTCTTTTAACTTAAAGAGACCCAGGTTAGCTTGCTAATAAACATGAAGTGAAATGCTACTTGTGTGGATTCAGCATGCACAGTAAGATAAGAATTTTCTTTGAAGATAATTTGAAGTTGATTGTAATAATCATGAACAGGCTCATCAGGCTTTTGTGTGCAAGCCTGAATTTTGTTAGGAAAGGCTGCTGTAATTGCTCAGTGGAGGTTTACAGACGAATATTCTAACATCTTGCCAAAAGTTCAGGGTCTGTTTCTCAAAATCCCTTTCAGGATGTTCCCCCTGGGCTGATTTCATCCAGCGTTTGGCCTGGCCCTCATGAACAAGCATGTAGACTAACTGATAAATATCTGAGAAACCAGGGTGGTAAGTTTGAATAACTATGCTAAAATCTTCAGCAGACCTATGGGGGTCGTCACTCACTTTAGGAAGCTCTCTAACTATGGCTTGTAATTCAGCTTTAGTCCAGGAAACCTAAGAAATTTGGGGTTTATTTGGATCTTCAGAAGTCTCTAATGGGGCAGGTTTAGTAGGTTCAGGAAAGATGGGAGCGGGGAGAAGTTCTAAAGAACAGAGAAGTTCAGTTGGAAAATTCAAATGAGGAAACCGAGGGCCTAGAGGAAGTGAAGGTGGAGGTGTGTAGTAGGGAAGGAGGATGATGACAGTGGAGGAGGGGCCTGAGTGTGGGAGGCTGTACACATTCTGAGACGAGATCGGGGAGGGGGAACGGAGCCCTTGGAAGACTTTTAGTCTTTTTTTAATTGTTCACCTCATTTAGTATAAAAATTGTATTTTGCAGAGGCAATTTTAGGTTCCTGGTAATGGTCAGATGCTTCAAAATACCAGGCAAAACAGGCATCCCATTCAGTTTTAACAACTGTAGAGCCACGGCTATCCAGTTCAGTTTTGAGGAAAGTAAGTTTGGGGAGATCAAAAGTTCACCATAATGGTCACTGAAGTTCTAAAATTAAATTTAGTTAAGTGGGTCCATTTACTTAGAAATATGCATGAGGAAGGACCGTAGTTTTTTTTTGTTTTTTTTTTTAAAGAGTTTATTTATTTATTTGACAGAGAAAGACAAGTAGGCAGAGAGGCAGGCAGAGAGAGAGAGAGGGAAGCAGGCTCCCCGCTGAGCAGAGAGCCTGATGGGGGACTGAGATCATGACCTGAGCTGAAGGCAGAGGCTTAATCCACTGAGCCACCCAGGCGCCCAGGACCGTAATTTTTAAACATAAAACCAGCTGAAGTCCTAGGAGTGCAGACACCCTCAAAGCATTTTGATGACTAGTATCCCATTTCTTAGTTTTTTACCTAAAGCAAAAAGAAAAATTCCTAAACAGCACAGTTCCAGTAGGAATAGTCTGGTTCCAGAAGGAATCAGTCAGTACAGTCCCAACAAGAATAGTCCCTATAGAAAAGGTCTGGTCCCAAAAAGGAGTTGAACCAAAGGCCAAGGCAGTTCCAACAGAAACAATCTGGTTCCAAAGAAGAGTTAGACCAAAGGCCCAGCGAGTACTCTCAAGAAGAACAAAGCCTTAAAACAGATCCTGAATAAAGCCTGGAGAGCTCAAAACTCTCCTTTTTGAGTTCTGTTTGAGAACAGAACTCAAAATCCAGGAAAAAACATAACCTCAGATGACAGGTTGTAAGGAAGAAGTAAGCTCAGTTGACTCTGCAGGTACCAGCAGATGCTGCTCATCTGTCTCATAGTCTCACCTGTCTCCTGCCTGGAGCCCATGTCTGATCACCAAATAATGTCAACCTAAAACCAAGATATTTTACCAGAAAAAGAAAGGGTTTATTCAAGAATAGCAGGGAATTACAGTTTGGGACATGCAAGCTAGGGCAAAAACATAGGCAAGTCTAACAAACAGCAGAGAGGAATGTTACTTTATGGGGGAAAAGGAGGAAATTGGGAAGGGTTGTTCTGAATGAAAATCCATTGGAGGAAAGCAAGAGTTCAGGTGACAACAGTTTAATTGGCAGAAGTACAGACTATAATTGATCATTCTTTTCTGTTGATGATTCTGTTGGGGTTTATAATTGACAGTTCTTACTGTAATTGATGCTGAGAGGTATGGCTCCTCATTCCAGCCTCCAACTCTAGTGAAGTTTCATTTTATTACTTTTCATCAATACACTGTGGATTAAATAATGTTCTTCGCGGAACGTGGGGCAGTATACTTTTCTCTAAAACATTAATATTTCTGCAGAGTAAATGTGTAAGTATGTATACAAGAAAGAAAGAGAAAAGGATGAATGAATGATATGTGGCCCCAGAACAGTTCAGGACAGGTTTGGATGCCATGAGAGCTTGCTGTAAACTTGTGCATAAACTCCCAGTTTTGGAGCTTTTGGATTTCAGAGTTTTGGGTAACTGTGGTTATTTTGGAAGCAGATTTATTTTGACTTTGATTTATGTGAAAATGGATATAAAAATAACAGTTCTATTAAAATTTTCCACTGCATTTTAGAAAATTTTAACTATTGGATTAGATTCTTACTTTCAAAGGCTGTACAGATGTAATAAAGTAGATTTATTCTTTCTATTTCAAATAAATATTTTACCTCAAATTTCAATTTTATTTTGTTCTATTATAATCTCATTTAATTTAGAAAATAAAAATAGCATACCAGCTGCAAAAAATAATGCATATAGTGTTTCTCACATATTATCATTATCAAAGATGTCTAATAGTCTAATAGTCCCTTGATTTTGAACAGTTTCTTCTGACCAAGAACTGCACTTGTTCTTATTTTCTCTATCCTGTTGGTGAGCTTAGGCCTACAAAGATATTCGGTGCATTTTGTCAGTAGTCTTATACATGAACACTTGAACAAGTTATTAAAGTAAAAAAGTGTGTCTTCTATACAAAGAACATTGGAAGAAATTGATGGGGTTTGTTTTTTTTTTTTTTGGATTTTTGGTATACAGAACTGCTACTCATATCACAAGCTAGAGAATCATTTACTCCACTGAATGTAGTTATATGAACCTATAGCTTTCCTCTGTGGCTATTATTACCTCTCATCAGCTAGTCTGCCAGTGTTTGGGGACCAGTAGGGCAGAAAACTGGAATCAGAGCCAGAATTGGAAGAACTGAACAGAACTTGAAAACTGACCAATTAATGAGGTGACCCAGAATGAGAGATTTTCCTTATGTTTATATTGCATATGGGTTCAAACATTTTCAGATGTGTCACTATGGAACAGTTATTAAAAACTGCTAATAATTCATGTACAACAACCAAGAGTAGTTAAAAATACAGCCACATAATACGGATAGGTTCAGTGCATCGTTGCCACCATGGCATCTGATCTCTGAAGGTACTCTGTAACTGGGCTGAAACAAGCTGATCCTGATGTTTTAATTGAAGAAGCTGAAGCAAGATAGTATCAATTTGTACTTGGGTAAACATCACATTGATCTAATTGGTTGTGTGTTTCTTTCTATTACTGGTTATTTCTGTTGGTTTGTGTTACTTAGTTTTGTTGTTTGTATAACTATACATATAATTGCAAAGATATTTTAAAGTTATGTTGTTCTGTTTTTCCAGAGAGGAGTTATGCTTTCTTGCTGAGGTCACTAACAACCTCAGATCAGTTTTATCCAGAGACTGAAATGATTCAAAAGCCGAGCTTTGGATTTTGAGAGGACTGGTCATTTTCCAGTTCATCTTTATTTAGAGGACCCTTTCTTAGATTTGCCTTGTACTCCATTTTTGTCCCTCTAGCCTCATGAATGTATTGAAAGTTCTGCTCACTTTCTTGCCAATCAACTACCTTTTCTTGAAAACGCTGGCATTGTGATTTCTACCTCCTTCCATGCTTTGGCCTTCTAGTTCTTCACTGTGTTGGTAAATATCTGATGCTTTCAGCAGAAGTCTTATATTTTGTCCAATTTTGCAGTTGTAGTGGGAGAGTTAGTCCTAATTACATAGTTCACTTTTATCAGTACTGAACTCTAGAGGGCTTATAGTACAGAAGAGAAAATCTGATTAGTAAACGCCACTTAAGGTTCTCATCCTTCCCATAAAGTATGGTTCATACTGTTTTTATGTGTCACAGAAAAGTAGATAATCAGTCATTATAAGCAAATTCTAGACAGTATCTGCAAAAGCAGAGAACATCTCACTTTTACTAGTCATTCTGAATAGTACTTACATAATACAGGCATCCTTTTGAAGACAAACTCAAGAAATTGCAAAGGAGCTCACAGCATCTCTGCCTCTTTTTTTTTTCTTTTCCTTTTTCTTAAATCCCCATCATCTAACAAAGTGAAATCTAGGATTTTGTTCAATTATTTGTCAGAAAACTCTTCTTTTGGAGAGTAGTTATTATTAGTTTCAATTAACAATTATGAATTGTAATTCTTGTAATTATGAAGCAGGCATACTTATCTAGTTAATACAAGATGTAAAGGCATCTAACAAAACCCATTCAGTGTGGAAATGATACAAAGCACAGCCTGCAAAGGGTGAACTTCTGAACATTCTGGGCCATGTTTGCAGGAGTGTGTGCAATAACTGGATCCTTAGGAAGGTTTTGGGGAATCTCAGGAATAGGGGCTATACTGGGTTGCTTCCCGTTGATAAGACTTTTTTTGAAACCCTTTTCCTTGGGGCAAGAAAGATGAAATTCTACCATTGGGAATAATAGCATAAACTTCCTCTAATACCCTAAATTTTCTAATTTTTTTCCATAATAGTCACATCAGGGAGTGAATTATTTCTCAATAACTAAAATGAATCAATGAATAAATAAACGTCCTCTTAAAATGTTTCATTCTGAGGGACAAAAAAATCATAGCAAAAAATTTTTTAATGTGCAACTTCATGGAGCTAATGTGCAGCTTCATTTCACAACTGTGCTGTCTGCCAGCAAGTCCTGTGCTGCCTCTTTGTGAGTTATTATGACAAAGTTCTTTCAAATAATAAGTGGTCATATTATAAGAATGTTTTGTAGGTAAGTGGAATAGAATAATAAAACATTGCTTTAATTTGTGAGCATCAGTTCCTATTCCAGGCAATTAATATTTAACATACTTAATCTTCACAACAAACATCAATATTGATACCTGGTTTTTTTCCTCCAGAAATTACAAACTGCACTTGAGGGGGAAAAAAATTACATGCCTAAGTTCAGCTATTAGGTATTTGTGGTATATTTTACTATATTCATCCATGTTGTTTGTTTCTCCTCCTCTGTGATGGAGAATTATACATCCGACTCTGTAGAACTCGGACATGACCACGTGACTTGCTTTGGCCAGTGAAATGTGAACAGAAGTAATGTGTGTCACTTCTAGGCAGAAGCTTTTAAGAGCCAACATGTGGTTCACCATTTTGCTCTGTCAGGAGAAATAGTGTTGTTGAAAATAGAGCCTGCTCCGTTGGCCAGGGGTCAATGGTGAAATGATACAGAGGAGAGTTGCAGCCAACTCAATATAGACATGTAATAGATGGTAGAAATAAACCTTTATTGTCAGCCCATGGCATAATTGGAATCACTTGTTTACTATAGCATAACCTTTCCTGACTGACACAGTACCAGAGACAGGGCATACACTCAACTCTGGTTCATCTTAAAGCCCATGCTAGTGGGGCGCCTGGGTGGCTCAGTGGGTTAAAGCCTCTGCCTTCGGCTCAGGTCATGATCTCAGGGTCCTGAGATCAAGCCCCGCATGGGGCTCTCTGCTCAGCAGGGAGCCTGCTTCCTCTTTCTCTCTGCCTGCCTCTCTGCCTACTTGTGATCTCTGTCTGTCAAAAAAAAAAACAAAAAAAAAAGCCCATGCTTGTGCTGCTCTTTTTTTCTTAAATGAAATGAACCTGTTAGCATTAGAGTTATTCATCAATTGTCTTATTGACTGTACACCCTATACTTTTACGTTTAGTTTTCTCTTACTCATAATTTATGTTCTTAACTCTTCGATCTGTTACCACTTGTACATTTAGTTTTCTCTTACTCAGTAATTTATGCTCTTAACTCTTTGATCTCTGTTACCTCACTTGTTTATGACCTATTTTTACATTTTTCTAGGCTAACAAGTTATTAGCTGTAGTTGTGTGGATATTTTTTTTTTTAAAGATTTTATTTATTTATTTGACAGAGAGAGAGATCACAAGTAGGCAGAGAGGCAGGCAGAGAGAGGAGGAAGCAGGCTCCCTGCGGAGCAGAGAGCCCGACACGGGGCTTGATCCCAGGACCCCGAGATCATGACCTGAGCCGAAGGCAGCAGCCCAATCCACTGAGCCACCCAGGCGCCCCAGTTGTGTGGATATTAATGGACATTACTGTAATTGTAGAATTTAGAAGCTGAAAGTTGCATTCTGAAATACGCTTGTATTTAACCTGTGCTGCAGTTAGTAGATGAACTTAAATTTCCAGCTCTCTCACTGTTTCTCCTCTTCATTTATTTCTCTTATCCACACAAACTTTGTATGGGGTCAATGTTTTGTAAAAACATTGAGCTTCAATAACACAGCATTAAGAATATTTTTTTTTAAATATTTTATTTATTTATTTATTTGACAGAGAGAGAGAGAGATCACAAGTAGAGCAGCAGGCAGAGAGAGAGGGGGAAGCAGGCTCCCTGCGGAGCAGAGAGCCCGATGTGGGGCTCGATCCCAGGACCCTGAGACCATGACCTGAGCCGAAGGCAGCGGCTTAACCCACTGAGCCACCCAGGCGCCTCAGCATTAAGAATATTTTTAATTTTACTCAGCAGCAGTGGGAACTTTATAAATACGTTAAAAGTGCTCTATGAAAACAAAGTACCAAAAGGACATTTTTTCACTGTGAACAGTTTTGTGTCAATTTAAATGCCATTCAGATTTGTCATATGTCATACTTTTGTTTAAGAATGATCAGCCCTATTTTGTCTAATTATTTCTTTATCGTTTTATATATAAATACCCATCTCATTTCTTATTTATAGCTAATGAAATAACCCTATTTCTGTTAGAGTCTTCACTGAGTTTATTAAAATTTTACCTAAATTATTACCAGTTGGTGGTCCAAGTTTATGTGGCAATTATTTTAGCCACTTAGATAGAATGATCTGTTGGTCAGATTTTCTAAACATTGCCAGGGAACAGCTGATAAAATCCTAAATTATATGCTTTACCAGTAATGTACAGATTAACTTCTTTCTACAGATCCACGTGTCTTGTAACTGAAAGTAAACACTGAGTTTTTTGAGTGGAGTTGACACACTATGTTACATTAGTTTCAGGTGTACAACATAGTGACTCAACAGCTCTGTAGGCGTGCTGTGTTCATCACCAGTGTAGCTGCCATCTGTCACTGTGCAATGCTGTTATAATACCACAAACTGTATTCTCTGTATCTTTTATTCCCATGACTTATTTATTCCATAACTGGGAGCTGGTAACTCCCACTTCCCTTACCATTTTGCTCTTTTCCCACACATTCCTCCCCACTGGGAACCATCAGTTTGTACTTATATCTGATTCTACTTTTTGTTTACTTACTCATCTGCTCTGTTTTTTAGGTTTCACATATAAGTGAAATCATACAGTGTTTGTCTTCCTTTGAATTATTTCACTTAGCATAATAACCTTGTAGGTCCATCTTTATTATCACAAATGGCAGGATCTCATCCTTTTTTGGCCAATATTACATTCTATATATACCACATTTTTAATCTCTTAATCTGTCAGTGGACACTTGGGCTTCTTCTGTATCTTGGCTATTATAAATAATGCTGCAGTAAACAAAAAGGTGCATGTTACCTTTCAAATCAGTTTTTTGTTTTTTCTAGGTAAATACCCAGTGAAATTATTGGATCATATGTTATTTCTATATTTAGTTTTTTGAGGAACCTCCCTATAACAATTTACACTCTCATTCACAGTACACAAGTGTCCCATTCTCTGTACATCCTTGCCAGTACTTGTTATTTCTTCTTGATTCTAGCTATTCTGACAGATGTAAAGTGATATCTCATAGTGGTTATGATTTACTTTTCTCTGATGGTTAGTGATGTTAAGCATCTTTCACATACATCTGTATATCTTCTTTGGAAAAATATATAGATCCCCTGCACATTTTTAATCAGATTATATGGGTTTTTGGTACTGGGTTGTATAAACTTCTTAGTGTTTATCAGATATATCATTTGTAAATATCTTCTCCGATTTAGGAGGTTCCTTTTTTTGTTGATGGTTTTCTTTGCTGTGCAAAAGCTTTTTGTTCTGTTGTAATCCCAATAGTTTATTTTGCTTTTGTTTCCCTTGCTTTAGTAGACATTTCTAAAACAATGTTGTTACTGCTGGGGTCAAAGAAATTTACTGTCTATGTTCTCTTCTTAAGAGTTTACATCTGGGGGCGCCTGGGTGGCTCAGTGGGTTAAAGCCTCTGCCTTCGGCTCAGGTCATGATCCCGAAGTCCTGGGATCGAGCCCCGCATCGGGCTCTCTGCTCAGCGGGAGGCCTGCTTCCTCCTCTCTCTCTGCCTGCCTCTCTGCCTGCTTGTGTTCTCTGTCAAATAAATTAAATCTTTAAAAAAAAAAAGTTTACATCTTTTATATATAATATCTTTTATATATGTATCTTTTAATCATTTTATAGATTATAATGCATAATAGATTATTGACTAGATATCATGTGGTATTCAGATCCATTATATTAGCAAATATGTATTTGTGTTTTAAACTGTTAAAAACCTTGATCTAATGCTTTTCTAATAAAGAGTTTTCCAAGGTAAATGATTTATTCAAGGGCAAAGATTAAATTTAATTTCCACAGTCCTTACTGTATTGTGTAGTTATCTTTTTTTTTTTAATATTTTATTTATTTATTTGACAGAGAGAGATCACAAGTAGATAGAGAGGCAGGCAGAGAGAGAGAGAGGGAAGCAGGCTCCCTGCTGAGCAGAGAGCCCGATGCGGGACTCGATCCCAGGACCCTGAGATCATGACCTGAGCCTAAGGCAGTGGCTTAACCCACTGAGCCACCCAGGCGCCCCTTGTGTAGTTATCTTATTTCATTCTTTGAAAATTTGAAGTAGCTGTCAGAACTGATTGACCCAGGTATTTAACCTGTGCTGCAGTTAGTAGATGAACTTAAATTTCCAGCTCTCTCACTGTTTCTCCTCTTCATTTATCTCTTATCCACACAAACTTCTGTATGAGGTTTGGCTGCTGATTCCTTATGCCACATCTTCTCAGAGCTTCATGATGACAAGTGTGTCTTGCAGCTTAGGGTTGCTCTTCAGTCAAGTATGTGCCCAAAGGAGGTTTTTTTTGCGATATTGTTAGTTTGACAGTTGATACACAGTTGACCCTTGAACAATACAGGGGTTAGGGGCACTGGCCTCCCATCCAGTTGACTTTCCCAAACATAACTACTAATAGCCTTCTGTTGACTAGAAGCTTTGCAGTAACATAACGGTTGATTAACACGTTTTGCATATATATTATATACTGTTATCCTTAATAGTAAACTAGAGGAAAAATTATTAAAATCATAAGGAAGAGAAAATACATGTACATTACTGTACTGTATCAGAAAAAAATCCAAGCCCATGTTGTTCAAGGGTCAACTGTAATATGTTCTCTTTTTATAGAAAAACTTGCACAGAAAATAACAAAGGTAGTATGGAAGATGTATAACTACAACAAAATAGTATGGAAGATTATAACTACAACAAAAATCTAAAATATGCACAAACTTTTAGCAAATAATTCTAAGTTGTTTTGGTTTTATATGCTTTAGATGCTGCTGTTAATTCTGGAGAACTTTGGTTTGTGAACTTTTACTCCCCAGGATGTTCGCACTGCCACGATTTAGCTCCCACAGTATGTATTTTTTTACATCTTGATTGTTAAAATTTTATTCTAATCTGTCGAGTGTTTTTTTTAATATATTAGGACTTTTTTCTATTAATAGTAATGATAACTATCAATTATCAAATACTTTCATATATGTATGGTTTTATTTGATAAAAATACTCTCCTTTAAGAATGTGTAGCTTGAAGAGTATTCAAGGAAAGAAAAATTACCTTATCAGGGAAATACTTATTCTTTTTTCTTGCTAGTGGAGAGACTTTGCTAAAGAAGTGGATGGATTACTTCGAATTGGTGCTGTTAACTGTGGTGATGATAGAATGCTTTGCCGAATGAAGGGAGTCAACAGTTATCCCAGCCTCTTCATGTTTAGGTCTGGAATGGTAAGGGGTAAAGTTGGCATTTTTTAAATTTGGAACTCTATGACAAGGAAAATACCAGTGAGAACACAATACATGATTTTGTAGAATGTTTTGATTTTTAAATACGATTTTAGGTGCCATCTAACTAGGCTCTAGTCATAATAAACATTTTGGATTATATTGTGAATACTTTAAATGACATTACTTTGACCTTTTATTTCAAAATTAAGTGTTTACCATTGGTTTCTGTCTTAACCATTATGCATATTGTACTTTATAGTTCACAAAATATTTTACCTGTATTGTCTCATTGAATATAAAGTTCTGATATCTCCTTCTTTTTCTAATGAAGAAACTGAAACTAGAAAACTATTATAAATAGTGTTGTTAAAATGTCTTTTGTGGAATCTATACAATCAAGATCTGCAGTATATCATTTGGAAATAGTATTGAAAGATAAATCTTATTGTAATCAAAATAAGGTAAAGGTGAAAGCATTTGGTATTATTCCTACTGAGTTTTTAAAAGAAACAATAAAAGATGTTTTTCTTTTTATGAAAAAAAAAAAAAAAAAAAAAAGGCTGCAGTGAAATATCATGGTGACAGATCAAAGGAAAGTTTAGTGAGTTTCGCCATGCAGCATGTTAGAAGCACCGTGACAGAATTATGGACAGGTAATTTTATTTTCATTTGTTTGATTTTCAAGGATACTTTGATTTTGGTATTTTAATTTTTTTTTTCAGTAATAGTGTTAACACGTTGGTCATAATACTGAAATTTTTAAGCTATCTTTTCCATGCTTTTTAAAAAGAAGGGAATTTTTTAATTTTTCTGACCTTTGCTAAATAGTTGGTATTTAACAAATGAATCAGATTTGTATAGAAACTAAAGCAGTTAAGATGTGGGAAATGAATATGGTGTGATGCTAGGTGTAATGGCAGCTTTCAGAGTACAATGTTTAGTTAACCAGGCGTTTTATTGCTTTCATAAGTGTACTGTATCAGGCAGTCAGTTCCTGATCCAGTGTAATTTTAAAGTTTAAAAACTCTTTCCTCTAATCTTAGACTTTGAATTCATCAAGTGACTTTTGTGGGTTATGCTCTGTGATACCCATGAAGTGATAGTATTCATATCTAGTAAGATGTTCACATCATTCACTGAATACAAGTAATGGCTCTGGAACTGTGTTAAATATTAGGGCTGCAGTAATAAAATATGTAATCCCTCCTTCAAGGGCCTCTTTGTTTTAGCAAGGAAGGCATTAGTCAACCATTAATGCAATGTAGTAACTATTATGGTAGAGGCGGTCTTAGGGAAACACGAAGGATATAAAAGAACTCAGATGAGGAAAACTGGAATGATTAGAAGATACTTCTTGAATGAAGTCAGACCCAATCTGTCATGAAAATGAAGAGGAAGCCTTCAAAGAGCACTGTGAACTTTATAAATTGGCAGTACTTTGCCATAAATATAACAAAAAGATGGGCAGCAGGTGGAATAGTATGGGGAAAAACACAGCTAGCTGAATGGGTAGACAAAGCTCAGATCACAGGGACCTTAGTTATCAGTTTTAGTTACCAATTTTTTAATGAATTAATGAATTAAGATTTTAGATGATGAAAACAATGGAAAGTCAATGTAGGCATTTGATATGCTTCAAGAGGATTCTTATGAATTCCTGAATTCCAATAATAGATAATTAGAAATTTGCTTAATTTTCTTTCAAGGAAATTTTGTTAACTCCATACAAACTGCTTTTGCTGCTGGTGTTGGCTGGCTGATCACTTTTTGTTCCAAAGGAGGAGGTAACTTTATTTGTTATTTTGTAATGATGAAGAAACCAAGATATTTAATTTTTATTTTTTTTAATTGAGATAAAATTGTCATATAACATAATGTACATTCATGGTATACAACCTGTTGATACACTTACATATTGCAAAATGATTACCACCATAGCATTAGCTAACACTGCATTTCTGTCCCATAAATACCATTTCTTTTTCATGGTAAGAATATTTAAAATCTACTCTCTTAGCAGTTGTCAAGTGTATGATACAGTAATATTGGTTATTATCACCATGCTATACATCACATTCCCAGAACCTGTTAATCTTAAAACAGGGAGTTTGTACCTTTTGACCAGCTGTCCGTCTTAAATATGCTACTATAATTGATTATTCAGTACTTCAAGCTACAGTTCATATCCAATTACAATTTTTTATTTAATGAATACTTAAATTATTTGTTAATTTACACATAAGTTATAAATTACTAATTTGTTAAGATTTCATTTATTTCATTTATGATTTTGTTTGGTGGACCAGCTTTTCAGCTTAATTATTCTCATTATAAATAGTACATTCAGATAACCACAGATATATTTGGCAGTTTGCAAAAATAATTAGTTGTTGACAGATGTAACCCTTCCAAAATAATAATTTTTTGGTATTATGGACTTTGTCTCATACTTAACATATCAAAAATGTATGCATATTGCCTTATAAAATATTTGAAGATGATAATTTTCCATTTCTAGGAAACTTTCCACCAGTAAATTAGTTAGAAAATTCAGTACTCTAGGTACCAAACCACAAACTATTAAACTCTATTCAAACAATGAGATTGGTTAAAAGTCAGCCCCATTATTACAGAATACCCCAATTCATTAATACATTTTCATATGTTTAATTCCAACATGGGTCTTGAACCCAGACTTTACCTGTCAGCTTCATGCTACTGTATTGAGAACAAATTACCTTCAGCTAAAATCAACCACTCACCCCTATCCTGTAAGGCCCATCTTAGGAAGGTATTGCCTTCAAGCAAAAATAACCCTTAAATTAGGCTATCATTGAGGGATTTTGTTTCATTTTGGTCTAATGCACAGATTTCTGTTCTTTCCACACATTAAGAAAACTTTTAAAACTTTCTGACATTCTTTTACTTTTCACCCCAGGTAGATTGTTTTTACATATCTTTAAAAGGTCTATGGTGCTACAGTTCCCTAGCTTCTAAATATGTCTCATTGTATCCTAGCATTTTCATGAAAATGATGAAGTTATTTTAAAACTGTATTGTATTTTAGGAAGGAAAGCCTCCGTATTCATTCTAGGAGGCCAGCATTACCCTAATACCAAAACCAGAAGATGCTACAAAAAAAAAGAACTATAGGCTAATATCTCTGATGAACATAGATACGTAGATACAGAAATCTCTTACAATACATGAAAAATTCATTACCGTAATGAAGTGGGATTGAATTCTGGGATGCAAGGGTGGTTCAACATTAGCAAATCAATCAATGTGATACTTTATATCAACAAAAGAAAAGATAAAAACCATATGATCGTTTCAGTAGATGCAGAAAAAGCATTTGACAGAGTACAGCATTCATTCATGAATAATTCATAATTATTGAATGAATAATTCATAAACAAAGTAGGTTTAGAAGGAACACACCTCAACATAATAAAGGCTGTATACTAATCTGAAGCTAACATGATACTCAGTGGTGACAAACTAAAGCTTTTCTCCTAAGATCAGGGCCAAGACAAGAATGTCCACTCTCACCACTTTATTCAGTGTAGTACTGGAAGTCCTAGCCACAGTAGTCAGACAAGAAAAAGAAAAGGCATCTAGATCAGTAAATAGTAATAGTGATCAGTAAATAGTCACAATTTGCAAGTAACATGATACTCAATATAGGAAACCCTAAAGACTCCACCGAAAACTATTAGCACTGATAAATGAATTCAGTAAAGTTGCAGGATACAAAATCAATATACAGAAACTTGTTGCATTTCTATACCCTAATAATGAAGCAGCAGAAAGAAAAATTAAGAAAATCATCCTATTTAGAATTGCACCAAGAGTAGTGAAATACTTAAGAATAGACTTAACCAAAAAGGTAAAAGACGTATACTGTGGAACTATAGAACATGATGAAAGAAACTGAAGACAATACAAACAAATGGAAAGCTACCATTCCATGCTCATGGATTGGAAGAACAAATATTGTTAAAAATCTCCATGCTATCCAAATCCAATCTGTAGATTTACTACAAACCCTATCAAAATACCAACAGCATTTTGCAGAAATAGAACAAATAATCCTAAAATGTGTATAGAGCTGCAAAAATCCCATATAGCAAAGCAACCTTGAAAAAGAACAAAACTGGAGGTATAACAATCCTTGATTGCAAGATTTCCTACAAACCTATAGTAATCAAAACAGTATGCTACTAGCACAAAAATAGACACATAGATCAATAGAAAAGCATAGAGAGCCCAAAAATAAAGCCATGCTTTTGTGGTTAATTTATCTACAGAGGAGGAAGAATATGTAGTGGGATAAAAGTCCCTTCAACAAATAGTGTTGGAAAAATTGGACCACTTACTTACACCATTAACAAAAATAAAATGAAGTAAGGCCCTAAAAGTAAGACCTGAAACCATAAAAATCCTAGAAAAGAGCACAGAGAGTAATTTCTCTTATCAGCCACAACATTTCTCTAGACATGCCTCCTGAGGCAAGGAAAACAAAAGTAAAAGTAAACTATTGGGATTACATCAAAATAAAAATCTGCCCAGCAAAGGAAACAACAAAACTAAAAGACAATATATAGAATGGGAGAAGAAAATATTAAAGAACATATATAGCTCAACACACACACAAACAAATAATCCAGTTTGCAGATGGAGAGGAGACATGAATAGACATTTCACCAAAGAAGACACACAGATGACCAACACACATGAAAAGATGACGAGTTATGTTGAGCATCTCACACCTCACACCTCTCAGAATGACTAAAATCAAAAATAGGAAACAACAAGTGTGGATGAGGACGTGGTGAAAAAGGAACCATTGTGCGCTTTTTGGTGGGAATGCAAACTGGTGCAGCCACTGTGGCAATATGGAGGTTCCTCAAAAAGTTGAAAATAGAACTATCATATGATCCAATAATTCCTCTACTGGATAATTACCCAAAGAATATGAAAATGCTAGTTCAAAAAGATACATATCTCCCTGTGTTGATTGCAGCATTAATTATAATATCCAAATTATGGAAGCAGCCCAAGTGTCCATCAGTAGATGAATGGATAAAGAAGTGGCATTATGGTATATAATGGAATATTCAGCCTAAAAAAAAAAATAATGAAATCTTGTCATTGGCAACAGCATAGATGGATTTAAAGACTGTAATCCTAAGTGAAATAAGTCAGTCAAAAAAAGACAAATGCCCTATGATTTCACACATGGAATTTAAGAAAAATTAAGGAAAAAAGAAACAAACCAAGAAATAGACTCTGAAGTATAGAGAACAAACTGGTGGTTACCAGAGGGAAGGTGGGTGGGGGATGGGTGAATAAAAAAATGGAGATTAAAGAATATACCTGCCATGGAGAGCACTGTAATGTATAGAATTGTTGAATGCCTATATTGTACACCTGAAACTAACACTGTATGTTAACTACTGGAATTAAAATTAAGTAAAAGACTGTTGTATTTTAAATTTAAAGGTTCTTTATATATTTTTATCAAATAGAGCCATTACATTTTATTTCTCCAAAATCATGAGATTTCTTAGCTTTCTTGTTGATAGGAGCAGAGATTTAAGAGGATCATTGTAAAGAGATTACCTTTAGCTAGAAATCCTGGGAAACTAGGGAGAAAATGGGAAAATGTGTGCACGCATGTGTGCGTGTGTATCAGCATGTATGGACGTTTACCAGCGGAGTCCAGTCAGTTGCCTTAGAATCACTGTGTTAGTTTGGGGTGAAAGGCAAAATAAAGTAGAGACTTAATAAAGCTAAAATTGTGTTACAATTTTTTTCTTCTCTAGATTGTTTGACTTCACAGACACAACTCAGGCTCAGTGGCATGTTGGTAAGCATCAATTATTTTGTAAAACTGTATCACCGTGTTAAGATATTTAAGAATTGATTCAAATATTTCTTCTTAGTTCCTTAATACTTATTTGTAAATTTTGTTTTTTGATAAATGTATTCATAGCTATAAAACTTTTGTTCCTAATTAGAATTTTGACATGTACTTTCATTGTCATTCACTTCTAAATATCTAACCTAACTGAATTTTTCTTTAATCAAAGAGGTATATATTAGTGTTTGTGTCCCTCCAAACTTTATTTCTTACTGTTTTTGTTATCTTGTTATTTTGTTGTATATTTAGCTCTTACCATATTATGGTTGGGAATGTAATTTTTATGTTGTTGATACTTTAACACTGTAGGAATTCCCTTTGCTGCCTGGAAGTTTATTAGTTAGGAAAATTGTGAAGTATCTATGTGTGGTCAAAAATATGTTTTCTATCTATGTTAGGTAGAATTTTTATATCAGACCAACTTTATTAATCATATAATTCAAATCTGATCATTTATTGTTTGAGTAAACTTTTTTTAAAAATTTTAAATTTACAGTAGAAAATTTGGGGTTTTCTAAATAAAACTAAATTCCTTTAACTTTTACTTAACACGTGACCTGTTTTTTGTTTCTTTCCACTGTAGGATGGTCTTGTTAATGTAGGATGGATGGACTGTGCCACCCAGGACAATCTTTGTAAAAGTTTGGATATTACAACAAGTACTACTGCCTATTTTCCTCCTGGAGCCACTTTAAATAACAAAGAGAAAAGCAGTGTTTTGGTATGAGTTACTAATTTCTTTATATATATGTGAACACCACATACATTCAAACATTATATATCATTTTGTAAACAGTAACAAGGAAATGAATCCACTTATAATAAACATTTAATATTTAGAACAAGTATTTAATTTCTGGGATTCTGTTTAGTGGTAAGGTCTGCTGTAAGGATTATTTTACAGTGGTAGAAACCATTGCACTTTACAACCCAGAAGTACAGAAAACATTCTTAGGTTATATGAATTTTCATTGGTTTCCATTTATATGTGTATTTTCTAATGTTAAAATATAGATCATTCGTATGTTTGACTAGGACTCGTGTTGGTTTTTTTAAACCACTCTGTTAGATTCTGGTATAAACTCAGTTTGGCGATCTACTGTATGGTTCACCTCCCTAATTTTATGAATGAGGAGACTGAGGTTCAAGCTAGTTATCAAGGAGCTAAGATAAATAATGGGATATTAGATAGGTCCCTAGGGAACTTCAAAAGACAATAATAAATTAAGACAAAGTGTCATTAGTTTTATTTTTGTATTTTAATTCTGCTTTCTTGATGTCGACAAAGGTCACACATATTCACTACAGAAGTTCATGTGTGGGTATAGAAATGTATAAGCACCATCAAATCTTGACAAATATTCTTCCAGATCTCTACATACATATATGTGCACTTATGACTTAATGCTGACAACTTTCCACTTTTATCTGTGGCCCAGAACACTGACCTCCACTCCAGACCTACATACATATTCCACTGCCTATTTGACATCTCCCCTGGGATATGAACTGATTTTTTTCAAACTTAGATATCTGTACCTATACTGCTAATATTCTCCCATAAATCTGCTCTACCCACAGTTTTCTCTATCTCAGTTGATAAAAAAAATCCATCCTTTATCATTCAGGTCAATTACCTTGCAGTCATTCTTAACTCTTCTTTTTCTCATATTCTGTAACTTGTATCAGGAGAATCTGTGACTCTGTCATTAAAATCTTTCTAGGGGCGCCTGGGTGGCTTAGTGGGTTAAGCCTCTGCCTTCGGCTCAGGTCATGATCTCAGGGTCCTGGGACTGAGCCCCGCATCGGACTCTCTGCTCAGCAGGAAGTCTGCTTCCTCCTCTCTCTCTCTGCCTGCCTCTCTGCCTACTTGTGATCTCTGTCTGTCAAATTAATAAAAAAAAAAAACTTAAAAAAAATAAAGATTGAGTTAAAAAAAAAAATCTTTCTAAAATCCACTTCCATTGCTACTAGAGCATTTATCCTCTTATAATATACACTAATATATTATCTTATATTTTTATTTTTCTCCCATAATACATTTTTAAGTCTGAATTTTTTTTACTGTTATATCTCAACTCCCTAGAAGATTATCTGGCATGTAAGTGGACACTATATATAGTGCCTATGTATATTATATACTATATGCTAGAGATAATTAACACATAAATGGATAAGCCAACAATCCCTAAGTAACAATCCATCCACTAAATGTGACATACTTAGTTAATTAAATCAGTCCTCTCGATATTAAAGTTACCTACTTTTTCTTGATTATTATAAGTAATGCAATGATCTATGTTGTTTGTTCATCTTTGTGCTCTTTAGTTACCTGTTTAGATGAAATAGCCATGGCAATTTTAATTTCAGTTTGTTTTGCCAGATTGCCCCTATAGGAATTTCTGTTTATGTTGTGCCACAGTTCATGAGCATACCTGTTCCCTTCATATAGGTTCTTGGCTTCAGTACTACAATCTCATATTTTAGTGAGATCTTTCTGCTTTTTGATACAAAATTGCAAACTCAGATGCAATCTTAGGAGACATAAATGAGTGATACTGGAAGTGTAATAACAGAGTGATGAATTTAAATGGTCCCTATCACTCCTAAAAACATTCAGGTTTTTAGAAAAGTAAAACATCTGTTGGTCTGCCTCAAACTGAATTGGTTGAGAAGAGGTATAGTCTAATATAAACATCTTGGTTATCTGTCAAAGCCAGTTCCATTTTCGCTGTTGGCAAATCCTGCCTTGTTTATTCCAGTGGCAGTGTCTTCTGCTCAATGGTTTTGTTGAAATGTGAGTTCATTTATTTGTATGCCATATGTAGTTTATGTCTCCCTTAAACATTCTCTTTCCCAGGTATATTCCAATTGTAATACTTGACATCCGTCTGAAAAGATCCATCTCTTCCCTCTATCCTAGTCAGTTTATTCAACATTTATTTACCAAGCCCTTATTGTGGACAAAATTGTACTGGGTAATTGGGAAGAAAAATTGATAAAATTCACTTATTTAATAAATACGCACACAGTATAGTGAATCATTATAGTATGGCCTCATTGTTTTGGGATGTATTATTTACTACAGTATTTTACACCATTCATATCCTAATGTTATTCTAAAACCCAGTATACTATCAAAGATAATTTTGTGGTTATCTGCTGCTTAAAAGTACCCAGTATTTTGTTTGCATTCCATTGATAATGAAAAAATTTCAGTCTGTAATAAACCGGTTTAATAGTGCAGTGACTGTAATATACTGGAGTTATATTAAATTGTTAAAACTGTCTCCCCAAACATTTATTGGGAAAAAAATCCCCCCAAAAATATATAACTTTGTATTAGATATTTAAAAAAAAAAAAAAACTCTGAGTGCTATAATTAGGTTATTTTGAAGCGCAGTGGGTTACTGTCCCAACTGATTTAGTATATTCTGTAATTGAGTTCTGTAATTGAGAAAATGTTCACCACATTACACATTTTAAAAGTGTACATGTATGTTTTTCAAAAAAAAGGTACATGTACATTTTATAGGGGATGTGTTCTGTATATAATAATTTTAAGAGGGAGGAAGGGAGAAAGGAAGAAATTCAGAGGTTAGACGGTATCCTTTGTAAGCGTAACTACCAACTTTTACTCTATGACAAACAGGTTTATGATGAGGTTCTGGTGGATTAATCAGGAGTGTTTTTAGAAAATCTTTCTAGTAAATGTGACTGATGTCAGTGACCTGTATAGTATTATGGCATTCAGTACTTTGGGCTTTTTAAGCCCTTTGGTAATAGAAAATATTTCATATGCTAAAGATTTAAGAAAAAAGAACAAAAACAAGTTTTAAGAATAGAAACTTAGGAAAAATAGTTTTCTACTCTTATTTTATTTATATCCATTGTTTCTCTCATATGATTATTCTCATATTGGGCACATTTAAGCTCTGAATACCATAGAAGTTCCTATAAGTTTTTAATGGTGTTTCAGGTCTTTTAAGTAATACTTGAATGATCAGGCATAGGTGGTTCATAATTAAACTGTTTTGTCAACCCCCAAATACATTTTCCTGATGACCATTACTTTATTCTTTGTTGTTAGCAGCTGCTTCTTTGACAATTACATGAGAAGCTAGAGTGGGAAAAATGTACTAAGGATACAATATGGACAGAAATAAAGGAAATTTATTAGAAAGGAGGTGTGCCTTTTTCACTTGTTTGTGTTTTAAACCTTTAAGATAAGGTCTTTATCAGGATGTTTACTTCTGCCAAACCTCTCTCAGTGGTTAGGTTTTTAGACTTTATTTCTGAAAACCTCTGTAGTAAATATATTTATTATATTAATATATAATATATTATGTATAATATATGTATATAATAATAGATATAATTATGTTTGTTTTTATTATTAATAAATATAAGTGGATTAATATTTATATTCATAACCACTTATAAATAGATAATAATGAATAAATATTAAAAATTCCAATTTTCGTGTTATAAGTTCTTAATTCCTATTAGTTATTAGTTGAGGTATGCAGTGTCTTGAGTCATCAGATGGTCTCAGATAGTTTAATAATTCTTTAAAGCGTTTGTAAAGCATTGGCATTCTGGAAAACATGATGGGCATTAAAATTAATCTGAACATAATAACAGTTTTTCCCCCATTAATTCAGAGGTTACTCCAGATTATTGTGGAGATTATTATAGAATGCACACCACAATTAAAAGAAAATTCCAGATAATGGAATTTTAATTTTACATTAATATTTTTAAGAAATAGCCAAGTTACACAATTTTTATTAATTCCCAAAATATGATGTACATTTTAAAAAACACAACCTTTAGAATAAATAGCTCAAAAACTATTTTTAACTTTTATGATCTTTTTTTATTTTAAGAATTATATGGAAAAAAGACACTAAAATAAATGGATGTTGATTTAAAAGATTACAATATGATTCTCTTATTTTAGTTCCTTAATTCATTGGACGCTAAAGAAATATACTTGGAAATAATGCATAATCTTCCAGATTTTGAACTACTTTCGGCAAGTACACTAGAGGTAATATTTCTGTTAATAGTAATAAATGGTAGTAAATGTTGGTAACATTTCAAGTCTTAACATTTTAAAATCAGCATTTGTTTTATTCATCATTAGAAAGTAGCAGTTTCAAAGGATTGTATATATAAATATAACATACATATATATATATATATATATATATATATATATATATATATATATTAGTTATTTTAGGTTAAACTCTAATTGCTGGAGTTACAACTTCAGGGCGGGTCTGGAGTTCAAGACAACATAATCAGTCCTGAATGGGGGACTCAGCGGGGGTGTCAGAAAAGCCAAGATTTTGATCACAAAGCAACTTTGGGTCTGATTTAGAATTTTATGTTCTTGCTTACAGAACTGTTTATATTGTTCACTGAGAACTGAGAAGGAGCTTTAGAAAGACTGAGTTTGTAGTAAATCATTTTTTTTCTACTCAATGATCCCACAGTCTGTATCCCTACCAAACTCTGCTAAACCTGAAAAAGCTTACTTCCCTACCACCAGCTTTTTAGCTATGTATCATTAAAACACATGTAATTTTAGGCACAGCTATCTGCTTTTAGATTTTATAATTTAGTGATTTTTAGCCTTTAATATAGGATTGACTTACATAACATTCCAAAGAAATACAAAATATAAGTGTGAATAGGGCTGAATTTTAGACAGTATTTTGAAGTAATGGGTATGGTAGCTAAAATTTAAATCAAAGAAATAGGGCGCCTGGGTGGCTCAGTGGCTTAAGCCACTGACTTCAGCTCAGGTCATGATCTCAGGATCCTGGGATCGAGTCCCACATCAGGCTCTCTGCTCAGCGGAGAGCCTGCTTCCCTTCCTCTCTCTCTGCCTGCCTCTCTTGTGATTTCTCTGTCAAATAAATAAATAAAATCTTAAAAAAAATAAAAATAAAAATAAATCAAAGAAATAAAGAACAGGACCGTTAGAATTTCTTGATTCTGACATTATTTTATCACTTTTTTTTTCCTTTTTATCACTTCGAAGGATCGGTTGGCTCATCATCGGTGGCTCATATTTTTTAATTTTGGAAAACATGAAAATTCAAATGATCCTGAATTGAAGAAACTAAAAACTCTACTTAAAAATGAACATATTCAAGTAAGAAAAAAGCATTCTGCCTAGCCTTATGCTAGTGTATTTTCTTATTAATTTAATATATGAAATTATATTTTAAGTAACATAAAAATGCTTATTTGAATCTAGGTTTAGAAAGCCCTAAGTGCTTTTGTTCTTCTGTTGTGATTTTGTTTTTCTGTTAAGAATCTACAGTGATATCTGGAAACAGTTAACTTTCATTTCTCTTTAGTAGCTAGCATGTGATATATCTGTATCAGACAATTTTTTGGAATGCATACCATAGAAGAATATCTTTCCCTTTTTAAAATTCTTATTGGTTTATGTAAGTAATTTGTACTCCTAGTTTTAAAATTAGGATATATAAATAAGCTCGAAAATGAATTAAAATATTTAATATTTTTACTGCTGTTAATAGCCCTACTATAAATTTACTGTGTAACTTTTCAGACTTTTTCTGCATATGTTTTAGTATGTGGGAATAGGTATGTGTGTTTACATACATGCATATTGTAACAGCCAGTGTAATAGACATACCTGTAACTTCCTTTATGAGCTTTTTTAATGAAAATGGATTGAGTATAGGGGCACCTGGGTGGTACAGTCGGTTAAGTCTCTGACTCTTGGTTTCGGCTCAGGTCTTGATCTCACGGTCATGTAATGGAGCCCCACGTCTGGCTCTGCACTTAATATAGAGTCTATTTGAGTTGCTCATGTCCTCTCCCTTTGCCTCTCCCCCACCCCTCTTGCTTTCTTTTTCTGTCTCTCTTCCTCTAAAACAAATCTTTAAAAGCAAAAACAAAGAAAACCACCCAAAATGGATTCACTATACAGTAGTCCCTCTTTTCTGCAAGGGATATGGTCTAAAGCCCCCAGGGGATGCCTGAAACCACAGATAGTACCAAACACTATAGGTACTTACTTTTTTCCCTATGCATACCTATCCCTAATAGAGTTTAATTCATGAATTAGGCACAGTAAAAGATTAACAATAACAATAAAATGGACAATTGTAATAATATACTATAATAAAAGTTATGTGAGTATGGTCTCTTACTATACTATACTGTACTCACCCTTGTGAATTGATACAAGATGGTAAAATGTCTACATAATGAGATGAAGTAAGGTGAATAACGCAGGCATTGTGACATGTTGTTAAGCTACTACTGACCTGATAATGCCTGAGAAAGAGAATCATACTTTTGGACTATAGTTTGACCAGTGGGAACCAAAATTATGGAAAGTGAAACCATTGATAAGGGGGGGACCTGCTGTATTCTCTTGTAGAATTTTCCATTTGACAATATCATTTAACTTTTTATATGCTGGTGTGTGTAGGTATGTGTATATATGAGTATGTATATATGTGTCCATATGTATGTGTATACAAAGTACTGCCTGGTCTTTAGAGATGATAAATATATACATCTTTAGAGATGACAAATATATTAAATACATTATTAAACATATGATATAAATACCATCCTAGGGATATCATCCTCCCTAAAGTCTAGGTAGTATTTCACTATATGGTTACACCATAATTGTTTAACAAATCCTCCTTTACTAACATCGTTTCCATTATTTTTTATATCAAAAACACATACTGTAAAAATGAAGTATGGAGAATGTTTTTAACCAAGATTATATATATTTTTTAAATTGTCCTCATTACCAATGTCCTCCAGAATGTTTGTATCATTTTATATTCTTACAACATGTTGGTAACCATTTCTCCATACCTGTGCCAACCATGGTATTAACATTTTTTAATCACCATTCTGATAAGCCAAAGTGATATGTTAATAATATTCATTTTCATTTATTTGTTTCCTAGTGGGGTTGAAAAAGTTTTTTGTGATTATTAACAAATTACCATTTCTTTTCTATTTTCTGTCTTTGGCCCATTTTCTTTCTTCTGATAAGATGTTTATCTTTTCTTTCTTTCCTTTCTTAATGGATCCTCTGAAATACTCAAATATTTTTTTCTTGGTTTATCATTTCCCTCTTAGTATTCTTTATGCTGTTTCTCTTTACAGTGAATGAAATTATCACTTTGCTTTATTTTTTCTGCTTCTAGGTCTGAAAGAGTTTTCTCTCTCCCCCACTTCAAATTATATAAATGTCCTTTATATTTTTAGAAGAGTGGATTTCTTAAACTTTTTTTTAAAAGATTGTATTTATTTATTTGAAAGAGCACAGCAGGGGGAGCAGCAGGCAGAGGGAGAGGGAGACGCAGGCCCCCTATGGAGGAGGGAGCCCCATGCGAGCTGTGTCCCAAGACCTCAGAATCATGACCTGAGCCAAAAGCAGACGCCTAACCGACTGAGCCACCCAGGCGCCTGAAAAAGTGGATTTCTTAAACAACTTCCTATTTTCTGGAAAATTTTCTCTCAGGTTTTTGAACTCTAGAAGGCGTTTTTTTTCTCCCCCCTTAACGAAGTTGTGTTTCAGTGTTAATGTAAATTATTTATTTCCATCTTTTATTTTCATGACCAATTAAGTTCTGTTTAGAAACTATTGTTAGAGCAATGTCATTCCTTTATGAATATATTAAAAATGAATGCATGTGATTTTGTCTTCATCAACTTAAACTTCTACTTCAGGTTGGCAAGTTTGACTGTTCCTCTGCACCAGACATCTGTAGTAATCTGTATGTGTTTCAGCCATGTCTAGCAGTATTTAAAGGACAAGGAACCAGGGAATACGAAATTCATCATGGTAAGAATGGAAAAAAAATGATAAAAATTTATATTTGTTTTCAAATAGTAATTTTTTAATTATACTTTTTATTTTGTTTTTTAGTTATTTAATTGACATGTAGTTGACACACAGTTACATTAGTTTCAGGTGTACAGCAGTGATTCCACAACTGTATATGTTGTGCTGTACTCACTACAGGTGTAGTTACCTTTGGTTACCATATGATGCTATCAGCAGTACCTTTGACTGTATTCCTAGGCTGTATCTTTCATCTCCATGACTTATTCATTCCATAGCTGAAAGCCTGTAACTCCCATGCCATTTCACCCATTTTGCCCATCCTGCCATTGCTCTCCCCTCAAGTAACCACCAGTTCTCTGTATTTACTTGAAGATTCTTTCCCTCAGCCTCTTCCCCCACTTGCTTAGTGCACTGGCACTTTCTCTCTCTTTGAAATAAATAAATCTTAAAAAAAAAAAAAGATAACTGTCATTCTGCCCCTCACCCCCAGTTCGCACGCATGTTCTCTATCCCTGTATGTAAACTTTAAAAAAAAAAGGTTGTATCATTTGAAAATCTCTTTTCCCATTTAGTAGGTTGCCTTTTCTTTTTGTTGTTTCCTTTACTGTGCAAAAGTTTTTTATTTTGGTATAGTCCTCACAGTTTATTTTTGCTTTTATTTCCCATGTCTGAGGAAACAGAGAAAAATTGTAACTAAGGCCAATGTCAGAGAGTACTGACTAACTTTTCTTATAGGACTTCTTTGGTTTCAGACTTCGCATTTAGGTCTTTGTTTCCTAAGAGTTTTAATTTTTTGTATGTTGTAAGAAAGTGGTTGAATTTCATTCTTTTGCATATAGCTGATCAGTTTGCCTAGCAACATTTACTGAGGACACTCTCTTTTCCCCATTGTATAATCTTGTCTCCTTTGTCAAAGATAATTGACTGTGTAAGCATGGGTTTATTTCTGGGGTCTCTATTCTGTCCCATTGACCTAAGTATCTGTCTTTGTGCCATTGCATATTGTTGTGTTTACTATGTAGCTTTGTCCTATATCTTGAAATCAGGGACCATGAGATCTAGATTTGTTCTTCCTTTTCAAGATCACTTTGGCTACTTGGGATCTTTTGTGGTTCTTTTTACCTTATTTTATATGAATATACTTACTGTAAATTACTTTTATTAGTAAATAGGTTTCTTTTGGAAAAAGATTTTTTGAATTATATATTTAGTTATTTTATTCTCCTTTTAAAATAATTAACTTTTTTTCTGCTTTTTTTTTTTTAGATTTTATTCATTTACTTGACAGAGATCACAAGTAGGCAGAAAGGCAGGCAGAGAGAGAGAGGGCAAAGGAGGCTCCCCACTGAGCAGAGAGCCCGATTCGGGGCTTGATCCGAGGACCCTGGGATCATGACCTGAGCTGAAGGCAGGGGTTTTAACCCACTGAGCCACCCAGGTGCCCCCTCTGCTCACTATTTTGACTAGTGTTTCAGCAAGAATGCTGGTGACATTGTTAGGTTAGTTCAAAATTTAGGGGTCTTATTAATAAAAGGAATACCTATAGTTTCCATTTCCAGTGCACCAAAATAGCATTTCAGCCATGGGCATTTTCCAGATTTTTTTTCCGCTAGCCTATTAAATATTTCTATGGCTACTTTTATCTCTCTTGAATTTATAATTACATTTTTACATTTCAGCTTGTGTGGGACTTTAGCTCTGCATTCATGTAGGTACAGTTGCAATTACGAGGATTTGGGCTACCTCATAGTCCCTGTCCTGACAAAGGTCAAATGTAGCAAAAGAAACACAAAAACTACTAACTATAACACAGCTAAGTGAGTAACAGATACTGACTGATGTTATATGCTTAGGAATGCAAAGTTCTCTCAAGAAATTTGAAGTATCAGAGCTCCTGGGTGGCTCAGTTGGTTGTGTCCGCCTTCAGCTCAGGTCATGATCCCGGTGCCCTGGGATCAAGTCCTGCATCAGGCTCCCGGCTCAGTGGGGAATCTGCTTCTTCCTCTGCCCCTCTCTGTCTCTCATGAATGAATTTTAAAAATGTTTAAAAAGAAATTTTAAATATCATCTGGTGTGGTTGACAGAAGGAGATAAGAAAGTAAGAAATAAGAAATAATAATAAGAAAAATAAGCACCTGTAAGAAAAATGGGAAAAACATTGTAATGGCCAGTATGTATAAATTATAAGATCAAATTAAAAAGACTTATGTTTAGTATAGATCTAGAGATGATATTTGAGTTAACATTTGAATGCTCAGTTTCTCAAAGCAAATACAGAAAAGTAAGAAGTGAGGGTAAGCTGAAGGAGCTGTGTGAGCAAAGTCTCGGCAAGATGAACCTAACAGTAACTCCTGTTTATTTAGTACTTTTTGCAAGTCAGATGTTTTTCTAAAGGCTTCACATACTTTTCCCTTTCTGTTTTTATCTTCACAACAGCCCACCAAGGGAGAAAACAGTGGCTCGGGATAATTATTTGCCTATGATCAACAACTAGTAACTAGTCAAGGTAGATTTTGTACCCAAATATGTCCTACTCCAGAGCCTAGGATTATAGCAGCCCTAAACTGTACTGTCTCCTGAAAGTGCTAAAAATGACCACGTTTTAATAATGGAGTTCTGTTCTTCTTTATCTCTGAAATAATTCCAATTCCTTCCCATCCTATGTATGCTGCCTTATTTCCAGTTCATCATCTCTTTCATTTACTCTATTATCATCCTTTGGTAAAATTGACAGTCTCACCTCACTTTTCTGCCTTGACTTTACTGATTTCTCTAAGTATGTTTAAGGGTTTTTTTTTGTTGAAGTACAATTGGAATACAGGTTTAGTTTCTGGTGTATTATATAGTCACTCCCTTTATATGTACATTGCAGAATAATCACCATGATGTTTTGTTACCATCTGTCACCATATAAAGTTGTTACATTATTATTGACTAGTTCTCTGTGCTATACTTTACCCCCCTGTGACTTGTTTATTTGTAACTGGAAGTTTGTACCTCTTAATCCCCTTAACTATTTCACCCTTCTTCCCACCTTCCTCTCCTCTGGCAATCACCAGTTTGTTCTC
Organism: Meles meles; assembly: GCF_922984935.1. NCBI lineage: Eukaryota > Metazoa > Chordata > Mammalia > Carnivora > Mustelidae > Meles > Meles meles. The sequence continues at coordinate 78,619,212 of NC_060074.1, forward strand.
ATGAGTCTCTTCTGTTTTGTTTTGCTTCTTCATTCATTTTGTTTTCTAGATATTGGTAAGACAGATGTCCAAGAGTCATCTGCCTATGTTTTGTTTTAGGAATCTTACGGCTTCAGGTCTTATATTTAGGTCTGTAATATATTTTAAATTGATTTTTGGATATGGTATAAGAAAGTGGTCCAGTTTCATTTTTTTGCATGTAGCTCTAGGTTTCCCAGTACTGTTCATTGAAGTCTTTCTCCATTTTATGTTTTTATCTCCTTTGTCACAGATTGACCATATAAGTATGGGTTTGTTTCTCTTTATTCTGGCTCTCTGTTCTGTTCCATTGATATATCTGTCTGTTTTTTTGTGCCAGTAACATAATGTTTTGATTATTATAGCTTTAATAGTGTATCTTGAAGTCAGGGAGCATGATACCTCTGGCTTTGTTCTCTTTTTTCATGATTGCTTTGATTTCTTCATGGTCTTTTGTGGTTCCATACAAATTTTAAGATAATTTGTTCTAATTCTGTAAAAAAATGCCACTGATGTTTTGATAGAGATTGAATTGAACATGTAGATTTTTAGAGATCGTATAGACTTTTTTTTTTTAAGATTTTATTTATTTACTTGGTAGACACAGCAAGAGAGGGAACACAAGCAGGGGGAGTGGGAGAGGGAGAAGCAGGCTTCCTGCTGAGCAGGGAACCCAGTGCAAGGCTTGATCCCAGGATCTGGGATCATGACATGAGCCGAATGCAGACGCTTAACAACTGAGCCACCCAGGTACCCCTATATAGACATTTTAATAACATTAATCCTTCCAGTCTATGAGGACTGTATATCTATTTATTTCTGTCCTCCTCAGTTTCTTCAACAATGTGTTGTAGATTTTCAGAGTATAGGCCTTTTATCTCCTTGGTTACTTTTTATTCCTAGGTATTTTATCCTTTTTGATAAAACTGTAAATGTGGGGGCGCCTGGGTGGCTCAGTGGATTAAGCCGCTGCCTTCGGCTCAGGTCATGATCTCAAGGTCCTGGGATCGAGCCCGCATTGGGCTCTCTGCTCCGCAGGGAGCCTGCTTCCTCCTCTCTCTCTGCCTCTCTCTCTGCCTGCGTCTCTACCTACTTGTGATCTCTCTCTCTGTCAAATAAATAAATAAAATCTTAAAAAAAAAAAAACTGTAAATGTGATTGTTTTCATAATTTTTGATAGTTTGATATTAGAGTATAGAAATAGCACAGATTGAGGAGCCTAGTTTCAATCAGTTAAGTGTCCAGCTCTTGGGACGCCTGGGTGGCTCAGTTAGTTAAGCACCTGACTTGATTTTGGCTCAGGTCATGATCTCAGGATTGTGAGATTGAGCCCCACATTGCACTCCATGCTGGTTGTGGAGCCTGCTTAAGATTCTCCCTCTCCCTCTACCCCTCCCTGCCCTCAAAAAAGAAAAAGGAAAAGGAAAAAAAAAGAACAGAGATTTCTGTATATTAATTTTGTATCCTTTTACTTTACTGAGTTGATTTGTTCTATTAGTTTTTGAGCAGAGTCATTTATTTGTTCTTTCTCTAGTTCTTTAATATGTAAGGTTAGATTGAGATTTTCCTTGTTTCCTGAGGTAAGCCTGTATCTCTATAAACTTGCTGCTACTTTTTTTTTTTTTAATTTTATTTATTTATTTGAGAGAGTAAGGGAGGGAGAGAGAGAATACTAGAGGGGGCATAGGAAGAAGCAGACTTCCCGTTCAGCAGGGAGCCAGGTGCTGGGCTCAATCCAGCAACCCTGTGAATGATGATCTGAGCTGAAGGCAGACACTTAACCCACTGAGCCACCCAGGTGCTCCTCAACTTGCCTCTTAAAGCTGCTTTTGGTAGGTCCCGAAGATTTTGGAACATTGTGTTTTATTTTTATTTGTCATATAAGGTATTTTTTTGTCTCCTTTCATTTCTTCATTGATTCGTTGGTTGTTAGGTACATGTTTAGCTTCTATGTATGTGATTGTGGGTTTTGTTTTTTTTTCAGTTTTGTTTTGATTTCTAATTTTATATCATTGGGTCAGAAAAAATGCTTGGTATGATTTCATTTTTCTTAAATTTATTGAGACCTGTTTTGTGGCCCAACATGAATCTCTTGGAGAGTGTTCCGTGTGTCCCTGAAAAGAACATGTATTCTGTTTTTGAAAGAAATGTTCTGTATATATCTGTAATATCAAACTGGTCTAATATGTCGTTTTCTTATTGATTTTCTGTCCGGATGATCTGTCATGCATTGATGTATGTGATGTGTTAAAGTCCTTTATTATTACTGTATTACTGTCACTTTCTCCCATTATATCAGTTAATACTTGTTCTACATACTATGTTGATGTTTATAGATATTTATAATTATTTCCTCTTGTTGAATTGATCCCTTTATCATTATGAAATGTCCTTCATTGTCTCTTATTACAGTCTTTGTTGTAAAGTCTATTTTGTCTAAGTGTTGCTAGTTTATTTTAATTATTGTTTCCATTTGCATGGAATATCTTTTATCATCCCTTCACTTTGTGTATGTCCTTACATCCGAAGTAAGGTTTTTATAGGTAGCCTATAGAGGGGGTTTTGTTTTGTTTGCTTTTGTTATCCATTCAGCCACCGTGTGTCCTTTGTTTGGAGCATTTGGTCCATTTACATTTATAGTATTTACAGATAATAGGTATGTATTGACATTTTCTTCATTATTTTCTGCCTGTTTTGTAGTTCTCTGTTCCTTTCTTGTGATTTGACAACTTTCTTCAGTGTTACATTTGCATTTCTTTTAATTTTTTTGTGCATCTGTTACAGGTTTTTGGTTACCATTAGGATTATATGTAACAACCTATGTGTATAGTAGTCTTCAGTTGATTGTCACTTAGGTTTGAATGCATTTTAAAAGCACTACATTTTACTCTCCCTGCTGACTTTTTTTGGCATCCTATTTTACATCTTTTGTGTATCCCATAACTAATTATTGTAGATACAGGTTTTACTGCTTTTTCTCTTTAACCTTCGTACTAGCCTTAAAAGTGATCGATCCACTGCCTTTTCTGCATGTTTACTAATGTTTGCCATTACCAGTGATTTTTTTTCATAACATTCTTTTAACTATGGCCATTTCTTTTCTGCTTAAAGAAGTCTCTATAATATTTAAGGCTGGTGTAGGTGATGAACTGCTTGAACTTTTGTTTGCCTGGGAACCTCTCTCCTTTGATTCTGAATGATAACTTTGTTGGTTGGGGTATTCTTGGTTGTAGAGGTTTTCCTTTCAACAGTTTGAATATATTGTGCCACTCCCTTCTGGCCTGCTATGTTTTTGGTGAAAAAATCAGCTTATAATCATATGGGGGTACCCTTGTATATACTAGTTGGCATGGCTCTTGCTGCTTTTAAGATTTTCTGTTTCTCTGTAGTTTTGACATTTTAAAAATGTGTCTGGGTTTGAATTTACTTGAATTCTTCTTGTTTGGTTTTCTCTGTGCTTCCTAAATCTGTGTATCTGCTTCCTTCCCCTGGTAGGGAAGTTTTCCAGCTCTGATTTCCTCAAGTAAGTTTTCTGCCTTTTAGTCTCTTTCTTCTCCTTCTGAAACCTCTATAATGTCAACATTAGTATGCTTGATGCTGTCCTAGAGGTCCCTTAACCTAACCTGTACTCATTTTTTATTCTCTTTTCTTTTTGCTGTTCAGCCTGGGAGATTTCCTCAACTCTGTCTTCCAAATTCCTGGTCCATTATGCTGCTTCTAATCTGTTGATTCCCTCCCATGTGTTTTTAGTGTCAGCTAACTGTATTCTTTGGCTCTGACTCATTTGTTATATATTTTATTTCTTTATTTCTTCTATAGTTCTCACTCTATTCATCCACCTAGTGGATGATTATGTCATTGCCAAGATAGGGAAGGTGAGAAAAGGAGCAAGTTCGGGGGAAAATAGCTCAGTTTCAGTTTTAATATATTTGAAATGTTTTTATGACATCCATGTGAATACTTTCACTGGGCAGTTGGTAATACAGGTTTTGAATCCATAAGGGAAGTCGAGTTTGAAGAAGCAGATTTAGTAGTTGGGCCACAGTAGTAGTTCAGGTAAGCATAAAGAACACAAATACTGCAAGAAGTGGTTACTCTGAGGATAAAGAAATATTGCAAAGATAGGTCCTCCAAGAAACAGAAGCATATAAGAAAGGGCTCCTGGCAGAGCAAACCTGTTTATGTATAGTATACAGAACACTAGACCATCACCAAAATCAGTGTGTTCAATAAGTTTATCTTCATTTCTTTAATATATTAAGTGTAAAAACTTTGAAATGTTTATATGAATAGAAAGGAAGAATGTGGATTTTAATTTTTCTTTTATTCATTTTCAAAGGAAAGAAGATTCTATATGATATACTTGCCTTTGCCAAAGAAAGTGTTAATTCTCATGTTACCACACTTGGTCCTCAAAATTTTCCTGCCAATGACAAGGAACCGTGGCTCGTTGATTTTTTTGCCCCAGTAAGTTATTTTTTATCTGTCAATTTCAGCGTTGTCAGATTTTCTCTTATCATAGCAAAAAGACTTTTTCTAGATAGTCTTGAACCATGAATACCAAAATTGTATTACTCACTTTGGCCCCTATCAGATATTGCTTCCAAGGGGGCAGGGATGCACTTGCCCCTCCAAGAATTAAATACACAGGCAGGCACACATAAGATCTGCCACTAAGTATGGTTTGTCTTACTTAGTATATATTGCTTGTTGCAGAAATGTGTTTTTTTGTCCCATGTAGCTCTGTGCTTATGAGTATTTTTTCTTTCATAGTGGTGTCCACCGTGTCGAGCTTTATTGCCAGAGTTACGAAAAGCATCAAAGCATCTGTACGGTCAGCTTAAGTTTGGTACACTAGATTGTACAGTTCATGAGGGACTATGTAACATGGTACGTATAAAATACTTGTTCTAATTAACACTTTTGTAAAATAGTTTTGAAATGGAGACCTTTGTCAGAGTAACTTAAAATGTGCATCTACATTTAGAGGAGTAACAAATATTTCAAAAAATGATAGAAAATTATGATTGGATTAAAACATCAATAGGCAACATAAATAGTTGAATGTGGATATGGTCTTATTTATCAAACATAGGAAAATATTTAGTTTATTTGATAAAATATATGATTTTTTCCATTATTTAAAATCTTTATAATTTTTGATGCAATATTGCCTTTTGGCAGTCTGTAGTTTGATTCTCAGGTTTTCCTCATAATTATTCTCTTAGTAGATGGAAATTTTAAAAATGAACAAGATTTTTGAACCTTTGTTTATAATAAAAATATTTTCTTAGGTTAATTAATGTTCATTTTTCAGTTCCAGGAATAACTAGAAATTATATATCTTGTCATGAAAGTATATACCATCTATAAAATATTCTTGGAACAAGTCTCTGAAACCTAAATCAAATCACACCTTGAGATCTGTCCATGTGTAGGGAATCAGTTAGAGGAACGTGTTAAGTGAAACCACAGGCATGAAATCTGTAAGTGCCAGCATGTAGAGGATCTTACAGGACAAATACCTAATTTATTGGTCAGATACACTGAAAGGTGGGAAAAGAGATGAAAGAGATTCAGAAGACACGTCACTCAAATGCAATGTTTAGGTCTCCTTTGGATGCCAAACCAACTGCAAAAAAATGAGCATCCGGTAGTTACGGAAATTTGAGCATTGACGGTGTCTGAAAATTAACAGGAATTGTTCATTTTTAGGTATAAAAATGACAGTGTAGTAACACTTGGAAGAAAGTCCTTATATTTTAAATATACTGAAATATGGATAAAATGATAAGTCATCTAGAATTTGCTTTAAAATAATATTGGTGTAGGTGCCGGGGTGGTTCAGTTGTTAAGCGTCTGCCTTCGGCTCAGGTCATGATCCCGGGGTCCTGGGATCAAGCCTGACATCAGGCTCCCTGCTCGGCCGGAAGCCTGCTTCTCCCTCTCTCACTCCCCTGCTTGTGTTCCCTCTCTCACTGTCTGTCTGTCTGTAACTCTCTCTCTCTCTGCCAAATAAATAAGTGAAATCTTTAAGAAATAAAATAAAATAATATTGGTGTAGGAATAGTGTTGGGAGGGAGTATAAATGAAGTAAGTGTGCCCATGTGTGGAAGATTATTATAGTTACAAGAGTATATGCAAGTTTATTGCTATCTGCCTTCGTGTGTATTTTAAATATTGTATAAAAGCCAACTTTAAAAAGAAAAATGGAGGAGAAGGAAGGAAAAGAATGATAGGTTTTAAAAACAAGTAAATGTAGAGTGAAATCTTTATGACATCTGTGTGAGGAAGAATTTCTCAGTCCACACACACAAGGTAAAAATGTGAATGATTTTGACTATATTAAATGATAAAACTATTGCCAGAAAAGAAGATAGCACATGTAACTGACAGAAAACCTTACTGCCAAAATACCTGACTACAAGTGAGTTTTTTAAGTAGATAAATGAGAAAGTTGAGACTTTTTTTTAGAAAAATCCAGCAAACAAAAAAAATCTTGCACTTCACTGGCCACCAAGAAAGTACAAATTACAGCAATCCATCAAATTAATCTACCAACAAATTAACAAAAATTTTGAAATCTGATAATAGCAAATATATGGATAAATGATCCAGTCATGTAATGGAATACCATAGAGCATTTAAAACAATCTATCTTGGGGCGCCTGGGTGGCTCAGTGGCTCTGCCTTCGGCTCAGGTCATGATTCCAGTGTCCTGGGATCGAGCCCCACATCGGGCTCTCTGCTCGGCGGGGAGCCTGCTTCCTCCTTCCTCTCTGCCTACTTGTGATCGCTCTCTCTCTCTCAAATAAGTAAATAAAATCTTAAAAAAAAAAACAACTAAATCTATCTTTACCAGCATGGGAAAGTCTCAAAAATACATTGTAAGATGACAAAAGCAAGCTGCAGAATAGCTTACAGAGTATGACAGAATTACAGAAAATTTTTTAATGCTTCAGCATTTCACTATTCTACCCAGGGATACTTATACATGTCACAAAAGTATCAAAACATTTGTGGATCAGATATATACTTATTTGAGGATATTGATTGCTCTTACTTTCAGGGAAGAAAGGAAATGCAATTTAAAAAAAAGAATTTAAGCAATCTGCCAGGGTGACAAGTTAAGTTTAAATATTGAGAAGGGGTATATGGGTATTTGTCAGATGATTTCCCTCTTCATTCTGTTTGAAATTTCATTTAACTGGAAACTGATGTAAGATCTTTGGTTTTTTTTTTTTTAAAGATTTTATTTATTTATTTGACAGAGATCACAAGGAGGCAGAGAGGCAGGCAGAGAGAGAGGAAGGGAAGCAGGCTCCCTGCCGAGCAGAGAGCCTGATGTGGGGCTCGATCCCAGGACCCTGGGATCATGACCTGAGCCGAAGGCAGAGGCTTTAACCCACTGAGCCACCCAGGCGCCCCAGATCTTTGGTTTTGAATGTCTCCTATGTGACACTGAAAAGATCCTAAGCAAGATACAAACAATGCGATAAATAGTAATTACCTTAATTTGAATTCTTCTAGTTTTTGTACTTTTTATCTAAACTATTAATTTTCCTTGAGATAATTGAGTAAAACAAGATTTTAAAACTGTGGTGTCAGCTTCACCTGGAATAGAGGTCAGGGGTCATTAACTCACTAATAGGTGGACGTGACCAAGTCACATAGCTTCTCAGTACCTCCGTTTTCTCATCTGTAAAGTTGACGTGGTAATTTTAGCTTCTGAGTAGAGTTGCTGTACAGAATAGATTAGAAACTACATGTTTAAGGGGCACCAGGGTGACTCAGTCAATTAAGCCTCAAGAGTTTTGGTTTCTGCGCAAGGTGTGATCTCGTGATCATGGGATTGAGCCCCATGTCAGGCTCTGTGCTTGGCATGGAATCTGCTTCAGATTCTCTCTCAAATAAAAGCTTTTAAGAAGAGAAACTGCATATTTCAGTGCTAAAAAGATGTGCAGCATATACTAAACACTAAGATTAACAAACAGTCATACCTAATGAGTTTTTTTAATCCTAATCAAACATTCCAGTTTGCTGCTGAGTGCTTGTCAACATTAAGGACGCAAAGATCAGCTACAGTAAATTCACACAGCATAGCCATAAATATGGCTAATTAGGAGCATGGGCCCTTTTGACTCTCTTGAAGCAAGATAGATAAGGCTGTAAAGAGAAGGCTAATCTCTGGCTTGAGTCTTTGAAACCACAGTAATGCTCCAATTTGTCTAGTCGTAGAAGAAAATAAAGGAAACGAAGTAGCAAGGATAAAGAAAGAATAATGTGTACACAACCATAGTTTAACTTAAGGAATTATGACTCATGTCCCAAGAATGTATTATCCATCTTGCTTCAAGAGAGTCAAAAGGGCCCATGCTCATAGTTAGCCATATTATAGCTTTGTCCACTTCTCAATGTTTCATTGCCCATGGATTTTATGACTAATGGACTAGCTATAAAAAAGGGTCATTTAACCGTGCAGCCGTGAATCCATGTCTTGCCAAATTTGGCCAGGCTAAAATTTTTCAGTCACCAGCAGTTTAGCAATGGGTTTTTTTAAATGTTACTGTTGCTACTTAAAAGCAGGTTGGTTATAAATGTGCAACCAAGAGGTAAAATGCATAAAATCTTTAGTTTGTATTCTTATTCCTAACAGTATAACATTCAGGCTTATCCAACAACAGTGGTTTTCAACCAGTCCAATGTTCATGAATATGAAGGACATCACTCTGCTGAACAGATCTTGGAATTCATAGAGGTATTTTAATTTATAGTATTGTAATTTACAGAGGTAAATTATTTTTAACTGGTTTTTGGTTTTGTGTTGTTTTGTTTTTTATTATTTCCCCTGTGAAGCTAACATTTTTGTTAGTATTACCCTGTCATGGTAGACTGAAGCTGTATTAAAACAGCATTTGGAGCAAGTGAGATTTTAGGGAGGTTGAGCAGTATCTCCAATCAGACTGTCAGGAAAATAGAGTAATGGGCTTTCCATTAATAATTAAAGGATCATTTCCAAGCCAGTCATTCGTTCTGGAACGGGACTATTTGGCCTGTGTAGCTATCTGGGCACCTCTTAGAACTTTTTGTCCCATCTAATGTCATCTTAAGTAAAGTTGCCTCTGTTCCCTACTAATATGATTTTAATGATACATAGAAATAAAAAAAATAAACCTTGATTTAAGAAGGCTAATGGGCAAAGTCTAAACTTAACTGGGAATAATTCCTTCCTTTTTAAAATAATTCATTATCGATTATCTTTTAAACATCCATAAGTATCTTTTGATTATTCAGAAACAGGAACTTTTCTAAGTGACAACAATTTGCCAAGAATATATGAACACTTTTTATATTGTTATAATGAAAGTTATATTCTCTTTAGGATCTTATGAATCCTTCAGTGATCACCCTGACACCCACCACTTTCAATGAACTAGTTAAACAGAGAAAACAGGATGAAGTCTGGATGGTTGATTTCTATTCTCCGTGGTGTCATCCATGTCAAGTTCTAATGCCAGAATGGAAAAGAATGGCCCGGGTATAGTAGTTTTTTTTTAAATCTTAACATGTAGTATGAATGTGTATTTAACAGAACTGTTTTGAAACTGAGATGAACCCACCTCTAGATTATCACTTAGAACAATTCTGATTATACCAGTTAGATTTCAACTCTCTTTCTGTCTGGTTGGGTAATGGTATAGGTGGTATAGATCATCTGTCTTTTTTTTTTCTGTGTCACTTGTTTGGTACGTATCTGGCCAAATTTTTACCGAAGTCAACCCCCAAATCCCTTTATTTTCTATACAAATAGACATAGTGTTATTAAGGATTGGAAGAAAGTTACTAAATATGAGAATGGAAAATGAAATCTCTATTTTATATTTCTAAGAAAAAGTGAACAAACCAAACGTTAAAAGTGATTTCTAGTATCTTAACATTTAAGATGATGCAATTTTGTGTCCTTTTCAGTAAAATTTTAAAAATTTGGGCATGATTCAGTGTGTTGCAATGCAGGTCTCTATTTGAAAAATAACTTTGAAATACCATTGCAGCGCTCTTCATTAGTTCCTTGTTTCTAACACTTAATTTTATAAATACCTAATTTCCCCCCGCATAGAACATGAATGAAATCTGTTGTTTAATCTGTAATAATTGTAGTAGGGTCCTAACTACAGCATTACATTCTCAGTTCATTACTGTAAGTGTTCTAATCACTGAAAAATAATAATCATCTCACAGTGATAATTTCTCTATTATAAATATAAATAGTTATAGAGGTAATTTTATTCTAATCACTTTGATCTGTTTATCTCCTCTCTTTCTCTTTTATAGACATTAACTGGACTGATCAATGTGGGCAGTATAGACTGCCAACAGTATCATTCTTTTTGTGCCCAAGAAAATGTTCGGAGATACCCTGAGATAAGATTTTTCCCCCCAAAATCAAATAAAGCTTATCAATATCAGTAAGTGTTGCCTAAAATATAAAGACATTTATTATAACCATTTATTTAAACAGTTAAAATTTTGAAGTTATCTTAGGGGTGCCTGGCTGGTTCAGTCAGAAGAACATGTGACTCTTGATCTTAGGGTCATGAGTTCAAGCCCCATGTTGGGTATAGAGATTACTTAAATAAATAAGATTCTTTAAAAAAAGTTATCTTAACTAAATAGACGTTAACCCAACAAATATTTTTGGGGAGCCCACCATGTTTTAAGATGATGGGCTAATGAGAACCTCTGAAGATGAAAAAAGAATTGAATGATCCCAGTGTTTATGACGCTGGCACACCAGTATAGAAGAAGATAAATGGAGGAAGTACTAACATTTAGTAAGTCAGTTTTTGGTTTCAGGTATTATACTAAATCCTTTGTTCATGTTATTCCCACTAGTCCTCCCATAGACCCTGAAAAATAAGAATTATTGCCCTTCCTCCTATTACAGATAAGTAAACTGATTAACAGACCTTAAATAATTTTGCCAAGTCACACAGCTGCTAAGGTTTGTAATTGAAGATTCAGCCCAGTTTGTATCAATGCCCATCCTGTTTCTATAACACCACATGGCATTTGAGGTAGAAAACTCAAGTGCAAGGCAGAACATAAAGAACATTATTTAAAAAGTAAAACTGAGCCATGGATTGCAAAGGAGGAAAGGATCACAGCTATGAGAGGAAATCATGAAAGGCTGCATTTAAGAGGTGGCTTTTGGCATGGGTCTTAAAAAGTAGGTAGGAATTTGACAGACATAATGACCAGAATAAAGGTTCTGAAACTGAAGTCTCAGACATTTGGAGTGTTACCATTCCCATGCTTCTATAGGAGTTGTCCAGCAGGCAGTTAGACTTTGGGGCTGTCTGGAGCACCAAAAAAACACTGAGACTAGAGAAAAATTTATTTGGGAAACCATATAAGCAGCATTTATAGGTAGATGTATCTGAGAAGGGAAAATGTATCTAGTCAATAAGTTAAACTTTTCAGTTGCTGCAGAGAGATAGTTTTCTGAACATATCCAGTAATAGAATATAGTATTTAAAACTTATATCAATTTTCTTCTTTCAGTAGTTACAATGGATGGAATAGAGATGCTTATTCCCTGAGAATTTGGGGTCTAGGGTGAGTAATCAAAATATGCATCATCGTATAAAATAGATTCAGTGCTATTTGCCTTCCTCTTATGTCTGTAGTTATATTTATTGTGAGTTGCTTAAGGCTGTAGCATTTTAAATTACTTCGTAAAGAATTATAATTTACCAAGATAACTTGGAAGGCCTTTTTTACTTAGAAACTTTTACAGTATTATATTTTAGATGTTTCCTTTGGTTTCATTTAATGAAAAATAATTTGATTCCTTGCCACAGATTCTTACCTCAAGCATCCATAGATCTAACGCCTCAGACTTTCAATGAAAAAGTTATACAAGGGAAAAATCACTGGGTGGTTGATTTCTATGCTCCTTGGTGTGGACCTTGCCAAAATTTTGCTCCGGAGTTTGAGCTCTTGGCTAGGGTAAGTCTCGTCTCTCTACTTAAATAACTTGTAGTCACATGCATGTTTTAATTAGATAAAATAACAGTTATTTTAAAAGTAGCTATATTAAATGATTAGCTATAATTATATTTTAAATATTAATTCTCTTAAGTTTCCTGTGAATTTATTTTTAAATTCCACTTCATTTCTATGACTGTAATCTTTGCAGATTTCTTCCTTCTTTATTAATGCTTTTAGCTAACACCTCTGTCTTGATTGAGGACATCATCTACCTAACTAACAGCCAGATACCTCAGTTTTGCTTGTTCCCTATTTCTTTCCTTTACTCTGCTGCTTGGCAGGCCATCATAGATCCTATCAGTTCTGTCTTCTAAATGCCTTTCAAATCTGACATCTCCTCTCCATCTCTTCTGCTAGCCTCTCTGTTCAAGCCCTCATCATCTCATCTAGACATCTCATGTGTACCTTTGAGCTAGTCTCATGTTGCCAGTCTGCCTTCTTTAGTTCTGACCTGATCATCTTTCTGAAATACTCCCTTTTCAGGCTTCCTGTGAACCAAGTTTCTGACCTGGCATCCTTGGTTGCAGGTCTCTGATGGGACCCTTTCTATCTCTTTGGCTTTCTCTCTGTCCCTACCCCAAACCTTACAGTTCAGGCACAACAAAGTACTCCAAGTTTGTTGAACAAGCACATGCTGTTCCCTATCTCTAAAATGCCTTTTCCTTACCTTGGTCATGTGGATCTTTTCCTCCTTATCCTACAAAACCCAGCTTCAGTTGGCACTTCTGTTTTCATTGTCCATCTCAGTCAGTTCACTTTAATATCTTGTACTCCTTTGGTGTACTTACATAATGGATGTTAAATACTTAGTTACCTGTCTCCTCCATAAGACTGAGCTTCTTGAGGGCTAGTTTTACAGGTCTTGTCTAACTCAGTAAATGCTTATAAAACTTAACTGAATGCATAAACTGAATACAGTCTGAAGTTTTGTTGTTTTCACTGTCATCCTTCTCATTAGCTTATCCATACTGTTAGCTTCCTGGCTTCAGGGAGCTTTGCCGTGGGCTGTAAAACACTCACTAGAATGAGAAAGCTCCAGTTTCACCAGCCTAAAACAAAAGCTGAAAATTCCAAGCCATGGAGATTTCCTTAGCAAAGGGATTTCAGAGCTCCCCAGGAGTCATAAAAGATTATTTTAGTTATTGGACTGTCCTTCAAATAAGAGGTTATTTTCCACTTACTAGATCTTTTTCTCTTTTTATGCTTCCTTTTTCTTTAGTAATTGAACAAAATGTTTTACTCCCTTTGTATTTAGCTTATTTTGTAATGCAACAGTTATCTTGAATATAGCAGAAAGTTATTCAATATGAGAAAGATCATACCCTGAAGAGCAAGTCAGAGACCTGATACAGAGGGGACTGGAGGCTTGGGTAGAGTTGTGAGCCTTCCACAAAAGGAAGAGTGCTCCCTCAGCATGTGAGACCAGAGAAAGGAAGAAGGTGGATGAGGAAAGAATCTGAGGTGTTTGTGGTGTGATGGACAGGGTGTGGGTACCAGGGAGGAGCTTTTCTTGATAAGATAAAGAGTTTATTTGCTCTTGGAGAGGTGTTTCTGGGTAAACAGGTGTTTAAAGAGCCAGTAAAAAGTTTGGAAGCGGTCTTACCAGGATGGAAAGGATGAAAGCTTAAGTCTTGACAGTGAAAAAGATTTGAAAATACTTGTATCGTGTTACTTTGTGGTTGCCAAAATAGTTTATGCCACAGAGAATGGCAAACAATATTTCTCTCTTTTCAGATGGTTAAAGGAAAAGTGAAAGCTGGAAAAGTAGACTGTCAGGCATATGCTCAAACATGCCAGAAAGCTGGCATCAGAGCCTATCCAACTGTTAAATTTTTTCCCTACGAAAGAACTAAGGTACGTACAAGGCCTTCGTATATGTGCCTGTCCTTTAGCAGACCAAGTTGGAAAGGTTTGTTATTAGTCTGAATGTTTTTATTAGCTTTTTCTCCCTTTGTCATTTGTTTTATTTGTATATGTGAAAAGAAGCTTCAGTAATATGCATCAGGTGATTTTAAAAGGTTTTCTGTCTCAAAGTTCATACAACCCACTGCCTTAAAATTTTTGTACTCCTGAATTACAGAAACTACTGAAGAGACATACTAGAATATTAGTAGTAGTTTTCTGTAGGTGGAGATTTAAGGTAATTATTTTCTGTGAAGTTCTGTATTTCCTACTTTTAGAAAAATATTACCTTTATAATTATTTTTTCCAGGAAATGAAAAAAATTAAAAGAATACTATCATAATTCATAATATTTTTGAAATAGACTAGTACCAGAACATTTATCTTAAGAAATATTAATTAGTGATTTAGACTACAAAATAAAAGTTATGGTTCCTTGGTATGGTTATAACTCCCTTTTGTGGGCCACTATGTTTTTTTTTCCCCCCTTCCAAAAGAGAAAACTAGACATCTACTGATGGGTCTTAAAATTCAAGTGATAACCCCTATGGTCGTTTATATAAATGCGTATAACTTTCAACCAATATAATTGCTAACTGAAAGTACTCATGACTTTTGCTATCTTTCTGGGTAAAAGCATGACATTTTTGACAATGTAATTAAATAAGGATTTGCTATGTATTCATGTTTTCTGGTAAAACATTTGAAGTAAGTAATTTCAAATATTTTTATACTTTTTGAGAAAGCCCATCAGCTTAAGATTTCATGTTTATTTATTAGAAATTATATTTTGGAGTTAATGAAATTGGATGATGAATTTCAGAAGTCTAGTATTGTCATCTAAATTTTTCAGTGAAGGATTTTGATTTGTCAAAGAGGTTAATTCTTTTTTTATTTTTTTAAGATTTTATTTATTTATTTGACAGAGGGAAAGAGATCACAAGTAGAGCAGCTGGCGGGGGGGAGGAGGGAACAGGCTCCCCTCTGAGCAGAGAGCCTGATGCGGGGCTTGATTCCAGGACCCTGGGATCACAACCCCAGCCGAAGGCAGAGGCTTAACCCACTGAGCCACTCAGGCACCCCGAGGTTAATTCTGTCTTAAGAACAGCCTGGGGTAAGCAGAACTCAGTGAGAGTAAAGGAGCTTATACTAATACACGAATCTTCATTCCTTTGGAATCATCGACTCTACTTTAATTCTCAGAACAGCTGAGAAATGTATGACATAGATAGGGGTCTTCACTCAGATAGATGGTGTTAGGGAAGTATCAGTATAATGACCAGTCACAGAATTAATCAGACCATAGAAGGAGCTATTTGGAAAGATGTTACCATGTCGCAGGAGAAGCCCAGAAGACATTAGGACCTCAAATATCCCTATCCAAACCAAGAGACAGAGGTGAAAGTCCAGGCCAGATTTGAAAATCAAAGCAGAATAATGATTGTGGTAAACAGCAGTACAAATCAGGTGGGCAGTAACACACAAAAACAAGATCCTAACATACGGTGTGGAGTTCCCACCAAGAAGGAAATAAATGACACCAGATCCAAGAAAAGCAAGCCTGATATATTGACCTGCCCCCTTCCCTGATTTTCAGCCACCGTCCTGCTCTGAGCAAATGAGAACCAGGAGACATACATTACTTTCCAGTGTTGTTGATCAAGGTTTTAACTGTGCCTATGATTTGTATTAGACTGGAATGATTTGAATCCTATGGGGGCTGTCTTTTCTTTACAGTTTAGTTGTTTTAAGGCAATTGGAGTTAGCAATATCATTTTTTCCAATGAATTATTTTACATGTTCCCCTAACAGTATTGTATTTAAGTAAATTATGAGTTAACTGCTTTTGCAGCATTATTTCCTTGAAGAAATTTGAGTTTCAAATATTTAGAACTTTTAAGGAATATTTAATCAAATTTCTTAAATGGAAATGTCATGTTGTTTTTTTTTAATTTTTTTATGGAAATATGTTTTGATTAGATACGTTAAAGATTATAACAGGAGTGTTTTTAATTTTAGAGAAATATTTGGGGAGAGCAAATAGATGCCAGAGATGCAAAAGAGATTGCTACCGTAATATATGAAAAATTAAAAAATCTACAAAATCATGGAAAGAGAGATAAGGTAAGGACTAAATCTAGAGCTGAGTTTGGCAAATGTTATCTATTCTTACTGTACATTATATTAGTAAACAGGTAGAGTGGAAGCCTCAAAAAATAGTAAAGTTGAAATTTCTTAATTTGGAAAATATGATAATCAGAATGTAGCTTGTATGTACTAATAAGCATAGAAATTTAGACAAGTAAAACCATTTAACTCAAAGTAGTGAACTATGGCCATAAATTATTTAAATTTTGTTCAAGTATAAATAAAGCATTGACTTGTTGGGAATAAATATACTGGAGCCTCATAAAATATTTTGTATGACAAAATATCTACTCTGGTAGAGTCAGGATATATTGGAACCATATTCATCTTGGCCCCTTCTTGAATTTTTATCTCTCAAGAGGCAGTGCAAGCCCTTTGCTATTCTGTGAAAGAACTGTTCTTTTTTCCCTTTTAAAAATCATTGTCATTCTAGGACATACTTGAAAAGAGGCCGAAGAGTGCTGGAGTACTTTCTGAGTGGAATTTAATAAAATCACGTATGAGGTTTTTTGTATTCTTTCCCTATAAGGTGAAAGAAGGACAAAAAAGAACAGCACAGATTGTGGAGAGGGCTAGAGACATCTGGCCTTGTAGAGCCATATTATAACTGCAGACTCCAACATAGAGGCCTTGCATCCTGTTTTGAGAGTTATGTTTTGAGAGTTATAAATCTTTATCTTCTTGGGTTTACAAAAATATTTTTCTGATGTTTTGACCAGTTTAGCTTCCTCGAGAGGTTTTAAAGTATGACTCTTTTTTTTTTTTTTTTAAGATTTTTTTTATTATTTATTTATTTGACAGAGAGAGAGATCACAAGTAGGCAGAGAGGTAGGCAGAGAGGCAGGCAGAGAGAGAGGAGGAAGCAGGGAGCAGAGAGCCCGATGTGGGGCTCGATCCCAGGACCCTGAGATCATGACCTGAGCCGAAGGCAGCGGCTTAATCCACTGAGCCACCCAGGCACCCTTAAAGTATGACTCTTATCTCAAGTTAAAGCTTTGAAATAGAAAATGTTATTAGACATAAACCAGAATATCATAAATGAAATTAAGTTAAAAAACATACCAATATGATTACTTAAGTGTAATTAGTAGTATCTGCATGGACAAGTAAGAACTAAGAGATATCCTTTTCCATTGTTACAGTTAGGCAAGGTGTATTTCATACAGTGATCCATGAGTTATTTTTTAAAAGGTAGAATACTATAATCAATATTTTAACATAAATTCATACTTTTTCTTTCAATCACTTTTATATTATTGTAGGATGAACTTTAATGATGTTGAAGATGAAGAAAAGAGAAAAGGAATTTTAACAAATGACATCAGAAGACATCTTTATAGGATGTTACTACATTCTTGGTGGGAATAAATGAACATTATCTTGGACTTGTAATTGCACTGTCTGAATTCTGTACAACACTGGTATAAATGAAGGGTCTGCAAACTTTTTCTATAAAAGGCCAGATTGTAAAGATTTTAGACTTTGTAAACCATATACAGTTGTCACATACTTTTTTTGTTTTTGTTTACAGCCTTTTAAAGAAATGCAAAAAACTGTTCGTAGCTCAGGGCCATACACAAACAGACCACAAGCCACATTCAGTTCATGGGCCATAGATTACTGACCCCTGGAAATGATGTTAAGACTGACAGGCACAAAAAGGAGCCTGTTGAGTTATGTACATATGTGTCTAAGGTGTACGAAACTGGTCTCTATTCCTTAAAGTTTTGTGGCTGGCCTGAAGAGACGTAACTTAGTTTTTGTCACCTGTTCTGAAAATGGGATGAAACAGATTCTGTTTCCTTTAAAAAAAGAACACACTCCCATTGTGGCAAACATACCCTGTTTTCATGATGTTTTATAGTGAAGCGATTTTTCATTTTCTTTCTAAAGTTTGAAGAACTGATTTTAATTTTTCACAATTGAGAAAAGTTTTTGTAACAATAAATGAACCCAGTAGATTTCTACAGCCTCTAGAAATACCTGAGGAAAACAGTATTTGTAAGTGGGCCCTGTAGAGTAGCCCAAGTATATCAGGTATTTAGAGTTCTAGATTTTAAACATATGTGTTCATTTATCTTCTGAATTGCTTTCTTAGAAGTTTTACCCTGTGATAGTAATTGACTTTTGAAGTATTGCTCTAATATTTATGGTTTTTGTCTTCTGGACTTTTTTTGATACAAATCCTTTATTTACATTTGCCTTTTCCCCTCCCCGCAAAGTTGAGGTTTTTTCACTAGTCTGATTGATTATTCAAATAGGAAAAGTAACTTTACGGTTTTGTTTCACTGTAGCTCATAATGACACTGTGGTTATTCCATTTATTAGTTTGTTATTGAATGCTGCCATTTTCAGATAAATATTGGCATAACTGAACTTATTTTTATAAGAAAATCAAGTATATAAATCTAAGGATGGGCTCTTTTCATTTCTTGGTTGTTCAGACTAAAGGAATCTAGAATTTTCCTTGCATCTTAACAAAACATGTCAGTAACGTGCAGTTGTTTAGTTACAATGCAGAGTGTATTAAAAACTCCAACTGATCGAAAGAGGTCAACAAATTAAAAAAAAAAAGTTTCCCCCAAAACTTACTAGAATTATGCTCTATTATATTGGAAGATTTTTCTGATGTCACTTTATCTCCTTCCCAGTATTTCCTCATGAAGATAATTATTTTATCACTGCAATATCTACCAAAAAAAAATTTTTTTTCTAGTCTAATCCTATTCATACTCTCCCATTTTTGCTTCAGTTGAATCCTTTAAGTCCTATTACCCTTGGATTCCACTTCACATATGTGGGCAGTTTACAGAACAATTGCCACTTCTAACTTTAATACCACCTTTTTGAAATACAATCAGTAATGGCTAGTGCCTTTCATGTGTTAAATTTTCACTGCCTGGAAATCTCAAAATTGGCTTTCCACAATAATTCCAAAATGGAAGATGTAAAGAAATCTTGGTAAATGTTTATTTAATTAACATACCAATTATGCAAATACCACTGTGCTGGACACTGAAGCATATGTAGAAGGAATCTAAGGTATGATTCTTCTCTCCCAAGTGTCTGTAATTCACAGTTCTGACACTGAACTTATAAATAGGTTTATAGGTACCTATACTACTAACTATAAATACAATTCCAAACTTATTGAGAAACATTTAGGCAGTTAAAAAAAAAAAAAAGTAAACATATATCCTATAACCTGGTGCCTGTGGAGTTGGCTCTAAAGCCAAGGCTACTGGGAGTCCTATTAAATAATATATATCCTACAATATCCATCAGGAGGTGATTTTCTGCAATCACAAATGTCACTGAGTATCTCAAGAACAGCTGGCAGAATTAACAGTTTTAACAGCCATGTAAGTGCAGTGGATCACCCCTGAAGAGTGCCAGGTCAAATGTGCCATTTCTCTCAGCAACACCATTTTTGTGTGCAGCTGACCTTTGGTAACACAGCACCGTTTCTAGCAGACTGGAGCATATTCTATCGGGCAATTGTATTTGAAAATTAGATACATTTAAATATGTGGCTATATAAAACAACTTGGAGTTTGTGTTTTTTATGTTAGTGATGCTTACCTATTCCAATTTGCCATATTTTATTTAAGATCTTTTATATCTTTTTTACTTAAGGTATATGATTAAGATAAAGGCAAAATTATTTTTATATTGTAAAAGTTTTCTTTAAATTTGTGCTTTGTTTTCTAACAGTATTCAAAGCAGGAATTTTCTTAAGTACAATGATCAGATTTGCTGTGTTGTTTCCTATGGGACACATTAACACAGATACTTAGAATATGAAAACCTTTAATGCAGTAATATTTTTCAGCCCCTTTAAAACAGATTTTTTGTATAATTTGGCCATAGGTCTACCAAACTCAGATAAATGTCTTAAATTAGACACATTCAGTCCATTATGACTATTAAATAGTACAAAGTTAACAAAATATATTTTAAATTTTTTGTAATGTTTACTGTAATTGATTCTGAGGATGAGAAGAATATCTTTTAGAGTATGCTACTTTACACATAAACTAAAACTTTTAAAGACACCTAAATTCTTCTGGTGAATAGCTTATTTTCGGTAAGAGTAATGGGAATTTAAGTTAGCCACCAGACTAAGTAGAAATGTGTTACTGATCATACACCAAAGTGTTAGTGATTCACAACTTGAGTCTTTTTTACATTTAACACTAAATTTGCACTTAGTTTCTTGTACTGTCACCCAGTCCCCTTGTTAGCAATTGGATCTATTTTGTGAAAGGTGATTAACCCAAATTATGGCCGCGGGCTAATGCCAGACCAGCCAGTATAATGTCTTGATCAGTTGGTTACACTGGTCACTTGAGTACATTCCTTAGTACCTGCTGTCCTATTAAAAAAAGATACAGGGGGTACCTGGTTGGTTCAGTCAGTTGGGTACCCGCTTTTGACTCATGCCATGATCTCAGGGTCCTGAGATCAAGCGCCGCATCAGGCTCCCTGTTCAGCAGGGAGTCTGCTTCTCTCTCCCTCTGCTGCTCCCCTGCTTATGCTCTCTCACTGTTCTCTCTCTCTCAAATAAATTAAAAAAAAAAAAAAAAAAAAGGGATACAGATCAAAAACCTATTCAGAAAGATCTGTGCTAATGTCCACAAAAAATTGTTCCATATAAATTGTTCCATATTAATTAAATAACTGCTATTCTAAACATTTTAAATTTTACATCCTCAAATAAAAAAAGAGAGAGGAATTGGTTCCAGTAGAAAGTGGTGAGATAGGAGGCTCCTAAACTCACCTCCTACCATGGGCACACTGAATCTACAGCTGTGTACAGAACAATTCCCTCTAAGAGAAATCCAGACACTAGTAGCCAAGCAATTCCTATCCATCAGGTTAATGAGAGAAAAACCCACACTCAAGTGGGCAGAAGCAGCAACGACACAGTCTTATAAACCCCATCCCCCATTGCAGTGCCACAACAAATAGGAACTCGTGACTGCCAACCAAGAATACATAGCAAAATTGTCCTTCAGAATTAAAAGTGGGAGTATTACAAGTAAGCAAAAGCTGAAGGAATTAATCACCACTGAACAAGCTTTACAAGGAATGTTAAAGTGACTTCTTCAAGCTGAAATGAAAGGGTATTAGTAAATACAAAACATTGAGGGATGCTTGGGTGGCTTAGTTGGTAAAATGTCTGCCTTCTGCTCAGGTCATGATCCAAGAGTCCTGGGATCAAGTCCCACATCAGGCTCCCTGCTCAGCAGGGGGCCTGCTTCTCCCTCTGCCTGTGCCCTCTCTCTAATAAATAAAATCTAAAAAGAAAAGAAAAAGTATCAATCTCACTGACCAAAATAAATGCATAGATTCTGCATAATGTGATGCTGGTGGGTCCATCATTTATAAATCTAGTATAAAAGTTGAAAGACAGGTAGTAAAAATAACTACAGTAATTTGTTCATACTAAAGATTCAAGTGGTGACATACACAAAAGGAGAATGAAGTAAAGTTTTTGTAGGAGAGTTCATTGTTAGCATAAAATGGACTAATGGATTTAAAGATGTTCCATGTAAGACTCATGATAACTACACAGCAAAACCTGTAATAGATGCACAAAGAGAACTGGGGCACCTGGGTGTCTCAGTCAGTTAAGCATATGCCTTCAGCTGGGGTTTTGATTTCAAGGTCCTGAGATTAAGCCTCACATTGGGATCTCCGCTCAGCAGGCACTCTGCTTCTCCCTCTCCTTGTGCCCTCACCCTCTGCTTCTGCGTTAGCATGCTCGCTCGTGCTCTCTCTCTCTCAAATAAAATCTTAAAAAAAAAAAAAAAAGAAAGAAATGGAGGGGCACCTGGGTGGCTCAGTGGGTTAAGCCTCTGCCTTCGGCTCAGGTCATGATCTCAGGGTCCTGGGATTGAGTCCCACGTTGGGCTCTCTGCTCAGTGGGGAGCCTGCTTCTCTCTCTCTCTGCCTGGCTCTCTGCCTACTTGTGATCTCTCTCTGTGTGTCTAATAAATAAATTTTTAAAAAATGGAATTAAAGTGAATAGCTACAAAAAATGAACAACTCACAAAGAAAGACTGCAAGAGAGGAAGAAAAGAACAAGGGAACTATAAAACAGCCAGAGAACAATTATGAGATATTAGTAAGGTCTTGCCTACCAATAATTAAATGTAATGAATTGAATTCCCCAATCAAAACAGAATAGTTGGACGAATTGAAGAAAACAAGACCCAACTATGCTGCCTACTAGAAATACTACAGCTTTAAGGACACACATAAGCTCAGGAATGAGGAGAAGGAAGCTGTTACAAATGGAAACCAAAAGTTGACATAGCTATGCTTGTCTGACAAAACATACTTTAAAACAAAGACTAATAAGTGACAAAGTCACTGTATAATGATGAAGGGGTCAAACGAGTAACACTTGTAAATATTTATTCATCCAAATTAGGAGCACCTAAATATGTAGAGCAAATGTTAATGGTAGAAATAGACAGTAATAGTAGGATATGTCAGTCCCCACCCACTTTCATCAATGGATAGATTGGACAGAAAATCAACAAGACAAAAAACATTGGATGTCTGTTCATCTGGTCTAACTTGGAGTCTAAGACCAGATGAACAGACATTTACAGACTTCCACCCAAAAGCAGAACAGACATTCTCAATGGAACACTCCAGGTCAGATTGTATGTTAAGCCACAAAACAAGTCTTAGTAAATATGATAAGTTTCAAATCATTTAAAGTAACTTTTCTGATAATATTCTAAAGCTAAAAATTACAAAAAGAAAACTAGAAAATTACATATGTATGGAGATTAAACAACATGCTATCAAACTATTGGTAAAAAAAAAAAATGCCTTGAAATGAATGAAAATACAATACAGCAAATCTTATGGGAGGCAGCAAAAGCAGTACCACTATAAGTTTATAGTGATGAAAAACCTTCATTAAGAAAAAGGAAAGAACTGGGGCACCTGGGTTGCTCAGTGGGTTAAAGCCTCTGCCTTCAGCTCAGGTCATGATCCCACGATCCTGGGATCAAGCCCCACATTGGGCTCTCTGCTCAGCAGGGACCTGCTTTCTCTCTCTGCCTGCCTCTCTGCCTCTCTGCCTACTTGTGATCTTTGTCTGTCAAATAAATAAAATCTTAAAAAAAAAAAAGAAAGAAAAGGAAAGATCTCCAGAGAAGGGAATATGGGAGCAGAGTAGGAGGACCCTAGGTTCCCTGTGTCCCATGAATACAACTCGTAACTCATATCGTCCTAAATACTCTAGAGGCAATGTGAAGACTGACAGAACAAACTCCACAACTAAAGGTAGAAAAGAGGCCACATCAAAGAAGGTTGGAAGTGTAGAGATGCAGCTTGGGAGAGAAACACAGGGAGCTATAGTCCTGGAGAAGGGCAAGGGACACACTACCACACAGGGAAAGGAAATCCCTATAGAAATTGGCTTGGAAAGTGAGAAAGCCCAAATTTCATGAGTTCTTGCTACCACGGTATTTAAAGCTCAGATTATAAAGGTCGGCATGCTTGGCTCTGGGAGAGCTTGGAGGACATTGGGGCTACTCTTGGAGAAAAGGAAGGACAAACAGCCCATGGACACATTGTGGAAACAGTGATCTGAAGAGCACATGGGGCACACGGTGAAGAGGTTGTTCATCTTAGAGCACATGCCAGAGAGGCAGTACTCACAGACAGCCCTCTCCAGGAGCAAAGGAACTGGCAGAGCCATTTCCCTCACCTATCTCTCAGCGTAAGCACAGGACCACCTGTGGGAACCAGCACAGCACTCACACTTACTATCTAACCTACACCAAGCCCTGTCCCCTGCACTCCAGTGGAACTGCCCTTCCCAGTCTTGCTGACCCTCATGAGTCCCAGCATGGGGGTGGGGGTGGGGGTTCCCTCAAAAGACTGGCCCAAGCCCCTGCCAACACCACAGTTCCTGACCCAGAAGTTTTCTGAGGCCTTGGTTCCAGTGGTGGTGGCAGTGACGGTTCTCATTTCACAAACAGACCAGAGCACACCTAGTTAAAATGCGCAACATTCAGGCCAAGGACCAAACACTACCTATGACAGGGAAAGAGAGCCTCTGCAGCTGACTGGCTTGAAGGATAAAGTGGTCAGGGCACAACAGCAAAGCACATACAGCACACACTAGAGACACTCCCAAAAGCAGAGGCCCTAAAGAACAAGGGACACTACACTGCATGACACTACAGGACCTATTCTTCATAAAGCCATTATCCTCAAGAACAGGAGACATGACAGACTTATGTTACACAGATAAAAAGGAACAGAGACTTAGACAAAATGGGAACACAGAGGAATTTGTCCCAAAGGAAAGAACTGGCCACGGCCATCGCTGGAGATCTAAATGAAACAGATATAAGTAATGTACCTGATGGAAAATTTAAAGTTTTAATGATCATAAAGATACTACCCAGATGTGATAAGAGTGGAGAACATCAGTGAGATCATTAACACAGAGATAAGGAATAACATAGAGATAAAGGGCTCAAAAACCAAAATGAGACACGTGTTTGGTGGGGAGAATAGCAGGCTAGAAGAAGCAGAAGAATGAATTAA
The DNA here is from genome assembly GCF_922984935.1 of Meles meles. Classification (NCBI taxonomy): domain Eukaryota; kingdom Metazoa; phylum Chordata; class Mammalia; order Carnivora; family Mustelidae; genus Meles; species Meles meles. Next base: position 78,643,914 of record NC_060074.1, read on the forward strand.
TGACCTAGAAGACAAAGTAATGGAAGGTAATCAAGCTGAACCAGAGAAAAACTATGCTAAACAAGAATATACAGAGGGAATTCAGTGACTCCATCAAATGTAGTAACATTCGTGTTATAGGAAATTCAGAAGAGAGAGAAAAGGGGGCAAATAATTTATTTGAAGAAATAATAGCTGAAAACTTCCCTAATCTGGGGAAGGAAACAGATATCCATATTCAAGAAGCACAGAGGACCCCCAACAAGATCAACAAAAGCAGATCCACACCAAGACATATTATAATTAAAATGGCAAAATATAGTGATTTTTTTAAAAAATTGGAGTCAACAAGACAAAGGAAGACAGTTACATACATACAAAGGAAACCCTATAAGGCTATTACCAGACTTTTCAGCAGAAACTTTCCAAGCCAGAGGGGAGTGACATGACCACATTAAACCAGTTAGAATGGCAAAAATTAACAACACAGGAAAAAAGTGTCAGTGAGGATGTGGAGAAATGGGAGCCCTCTTACACTGTTGGTGGGAATGAAAGCTCTTATAGCCACTCTGGGAAACTGTATGGAGTTTTCTCAAGACATTAAAATGGAGCTACCCTATAACCTAGCAAATGCACTACTGGGTATTTACCCCCAAAATACAGATGTAATGAAAAGAAGGGGCACATGCACCCCAATGTTCATAGCAGCAATGTCCACAATAGCCAAACTGTGGAAAGAGCCAAAATGCCCTTCAACAGATGAATGGATAAAGAAGATGTGGTGTATATATACAATGGAATATTACTCAACCATCAGAAAGGATGAATACCCAACATGTACATTGACATGGATGGAACTGGAGGGGATTATGCCAAGTGAAATAAGCCAAGCAGAGAAAGGCAATTATCATATGGTTTCACTCATATGTGGAACATAAGGAATAGCACAGAGGACCACAGAGGAAGGGAGGGAAAACTGAATGGGAAGAAATCAGAGAGGGAGACAAACTGAGGGTTACAGAAGAGAGGGGTGTGGGAGGATGGGGTAACCAGGTGGTAGGTATTAAGGAAGACACATGTGGTGATAAACACTGGGTGTTATATGTTACTAATAAATTGAACACTACATCAAAAACATGATGTACTTTATGCTGGCTAAATGAATATAATGAATGAATAAATGTGCTGAATGGGGAAAAACTTGCAGCCAAGAATATTCTATCCAGCAGGGCTATTGTTAAAAATAGAAGGAAAGGGAAAGGGTTTCCCAGACAAAAACTAAAAGATTTCACGGCCACTAACCCAGCCCTAGAAGAAATAGTAAAAGGAAATCTTTGAGTGGAAAGAAAAGACCAAAATCACAGGATGAAGTCAGGAAGCACAAAAGCACTAAAAGTGAATATTTCTATAAAAAAATCAGCCAAGGAACTCAAAAGGATATAAAATATGACACCATATGGGATGCCTGGGTGGCTCAGTCAGTTAAGCATCTCCCTTCAGCTCAGGGTCCTGAGATCAAGTCCCACATCAGGCTTCTTGCTCAGCAAGGAGCCTGCTTCTCCCTCTGCCTCTGCCATTTCCCCTGCTTATGCTCTCTCTCTCTCTCACACACACACAAATAAATAAACTCTTTGAAAAATGAATAAATAAATAAAAAGTAAATATGACACCATATACCTAAACCATGCAGAGGAGAGGACTAAAGAATGGACTTTCAAACTTAAACTTAATACAGACAGCTCTATGCAGAAGAGGTTATATAAAAACCTTATAGTAACTATATATAAAAAACCATTAAGTATGCAAAGAATAAAAAAGTTAAATCCGGGTGCCTGGGTGGCTTAGTGGGTTAAGCCTCTGCCTTTGGCTCAGGTCATGGCTCAGGGTTCTGGGATCGAGGCTCACATCGGGCTCTCGGCTCAGCAGGGAGCCTGCTTCTCTCTCTCTCTCTCTCTGCCTGCCTCTCTGCCTACTTGTGATCTCTGTCTGTCAAATGAATAAAAATAAAATCTTAAAAAATAAAAAGTTAAATCCAAACATATCAGTAAAGGAAACTAGCAAACCATAAAAGACAAGAAAGGATTGGAGAAAATCTTCAGAAAAAAACACAAAACAAGTAACAAAATGACAACAAATACATATCTATCAATAATTACTTTGAATATAAATGGACTAAATCCTATAATCAAAAGACATAGGGTGACAGAATGGATTTTTAAAAAAACAAGATCCATCTGTATGTTGGCTACAAGAGACTCATTCTAGACCTAAAGACACCTGCAGGTTAAAAGTGAGGGGATGGAGAAATACCTACCATGCAAATGGTTGTCAAGAGAAAGCCAGAGTAGCAATACTGAGATAAAATAGACTTTAGAACAAAGAAGGACATTATATAATAATTATATAATAATAATGGGGACAATCCAACAAGAAGACATAATAATTATAAATATGCAGCCAACAAGGGAGCACCAAAATATATGAAACAGTTAATAACAAATATAAAGGAACTAATCAATAATAAGACATTAGTAGGAGACTTTAATACCCCACTTACATCAATTGCTAGATCCATCTAAAAGAAAATCAATAAGGAAACAATAGCTTTGAATGACACACTGGACCAGATGGACCTAACAGATATATTCAGAACATTCCATCCTATGGGTGCCTGAGTGGTTTAGTTGGTTAAACATCTGACTCTTGATCTCAGCTCAGGTCTTAATCTCAGGGTTGGGAGTGAAAGCCCCTCATTGGGCTCCATGCTGATGTGGAGCTTATTTAAAAAAAGAAAAGAAAAGAAAGGAAAGGAAAAGGAAAAAAATTCCATCCTAAAACAGCAGAATGCACATTATTTTCAAGTACACATGGAACATTCTCCAGAATAGATCACAAATTAGCCCACAAAACAAGCCTCAACAAATTCTGAAATTGAAAAGCAAGAAAAATCTCAAACAACATAACCCTAATGCCTGAAGGACCTAGAAAAAGAACAACAAATAAAACCTAAAAGCAGCAAAGAAAGTAAATAATAAAGATCAGAGAACAAATAAATGCTATAGAAACTAAAAAACCAATAGAACAGATCAACAAAACCTGGAGTACTTGGGGGGGGGGAATCAGTAAAATTGATAAACCTCTAGCTAAACTTTTCAAAAAAAAGAGCAAGTGAGAAAGCCCAAATAAATCAAATCATGAATGAGAGAGGAGACACCACTACAGAAATACTAACAATTGTAAGAGAGCATTATGAAAAACTAAATGCCAACAAACTGGACAACCTGGAAGAAATGGATAAATTCCTAGAATCAAAATGGACAACAGGCACATGAAAAGATGTTCAACATCCCTAATCACCAAGGAACTATAGTTTAAAACCACAATGAGACATCACTTCAAATATGCTAGAATAACTGTCATCAAGACAAAGGGCAATAGGTGCTGGGGGGAACATGGTTAATAGGGAACTCTAATGTACTGTTTTAAGAATGTAAATTGGGGACTCCTGGGTGGTTCAGTTAGTTAAGCTGCTGACTTTTAATTTCAGCTCAAGTCATGATCTCAGGGTCCTGGGATTGAGCCCTGCATAAGGCTCTGTGCTCAGCATGGAGCCTGCTTGAGTACTACTTCTCCCTGTGCTCCTCACTCCTCTCCCTCTCCCTTTCTCAAATAAAAACAAAGAAAGCTTTTTTTTTTTAAAAAGAAAGTAAATTAGTCCTACTACTATGGGAAACAATATGGGGATTCTCAAAAAAATTACAAAGAGATCTACTATATGATCTAGCAATCCCACTTCTGGATTCTATCCAAAGGAAAGGATTTCAGAAAGACATATGCACTTTCATGTTGCTTCATCATTATTCACAATAGTCAAGATATGGGAACAACCTAAATGCCTATCAACAGATAAATGGACAAAGAAGATGTGGTGTGGTATATGTACACAATGGATTATCACTCAGCCGTGAGAAAGAAGGATATCCTACAATTTGCAATAACATGGATGCAATAACATGAACACATTATGCTAAGTGAGATGAGTCAAACAGAGGAAGACAAATAATGTATGATTATCACTTAAATATGGAATCTGAAAAGGTCAAACCTATAAAAAGGCAGACTAAAATGGTGGTTACTGGGAGATGGGGGAATAAGACATGTTGTTTAAAGGTACAAACTTGTAACAAGTAGTAAATAAGCTATAGAGAGCTAAAGCATAGTAAATATAGACAACACTATACTATAATGTGATAAATATAATGGCAATCATATTTCAATATATAAATATATCAAAATAACACATTTGTATACCTTAAATTTTTGCAATGTTACATGTCAAATTTATTCAGTTAGAAAAAGAAAGAAAGAAAGAAACTCATAGATACATAGAAAGGATTGGCAGTTGCCAGAAGTGGAGGTGTAATGGGGAAGGGAATGAAATGTGTGGAGGTAGTCAAAAGATACAAACTTCCAGTTATAAGGCAATTAAGTCCTGGTGTTATGATGTACGGCATGGTGACTATAGTTAAGAATACTGTAGTGCCTATTTGAAAGTTGCTGAGAGTAAATCTTTAAACTTCTCATTACAAGAAAAAATGTATGGTGATGGCTGTTAGTGAGACTTATGCTGATTATTTCACAATATATATATATCAAATCATTTTAATGTACACTTATACAATGTTATACGCCATTATATCTCTTTTAAAAAGTGAATAGGTGTTGGGTTTTTAGAAAACATAAAATCAGAAATTTAGAAAACTCAAATTCTTTGTGAGTATATTAACAAATGATAACACTCTGACTAACAAACCATGGTTCTGAGGCCAGTTAATCAGCAACGAGCCCTACCTTGGCACTCAAGTATCTGTTGCAGGCCATTAGGTACAGTATTTGGCTCTGACAATAAATATGTATTATATTTATGCAATATATGTATATGTGGAGTGGATGTATCTGGTGCTATCAACCACTGAAAGGCAATAATAAAAAAAATAGACAATTTATCCTGCATATGTTAAAACAATTAGTTAATTCACAAAACATCTATCTTCTCTTTCTCTAATTACCATGAAAATTATGAAGGTAAAGTCTATACCATCTTTGCTTTGTTTTTGAGTAAATTTAGACATGGTAACTAATCTCTAACCTTGCGTTCCTTAGTTCTATGTTTTAAAAATCCTTTACTTTCCATTTTGTTATAGTGGTGAGAAAATTTTTAATGATTTATAAAAATGGTAGGTATATTTATATAATAAAATGTCCAGCTTTGGAACAGCAACGTGTCATATAGTTTACTAAAAAAAAAAAAAAGTGAGGCTATTATTATGTTAACTATACTGTGATTTTTAAAAATACCTCAGCAATTTATTCTCTCTGAAATAGTCCACAAAAGAACACAAGACTCAATAATAAGACATATCAAAAGTCTAAATCCTATTAGCACCTTGGAAAGCTAATTCAATCTGAATTTATTTTAATAAATTCAAAGTGCAAAAAAATAACTTTTTTCCTATGGAGATTAAGTAAATTTTGAATTTATTTTGTTGAAGTGTTTTGTATAAACTTAGAAAAATATAAATGATAAGAAATTTCTTCCACCTCCTCCCCCCATAATTTACAATTTTCTTCTCTGGGGATAAGCCCTGGCTTTTATCTGTCCTCCTCCATTTTCAAAACCTAGCACACACATATAAAGTGTATAATTAACAACCAGATGTATTGTGCTATATTGTTATATAGTTTAAAATGAGTTTGCCAGTGATTGTGGTAAGAATTGTGATAAGAGGGGCGCCTGGGTGGCTCAGTGGTTTAAGCTGCTGCTTTCAGCTCAGGTCATGATCTCAGGGTCCTGGGATCGAGTCCCGCATCGGGCTCTCTGCTCAGCAGGGAGCCTGCTTCCCTCTCACTCTCTCTGCCTGCCTCTCTGCCTACTTATGATCTCTCTGTGTCAAATAAATAAATAAAATCTTAAAAAAAAAAAAAGAATTGTGATAAGAATTGTTGGCTAGAAGTTAAAATTATTTTATGCCTTAAAAGTTGTAGGTGGTCGGGGGAGGAGCAAGATGGTGGAGGAGTAGGAGACCTAAATTTCATCAGGTCCCAGGAGTTCAGCTAGAGAGTTTAAACCATTCTGAACACCTAAAAACTCAACAGGAAATTCAAGAGAGAAGCAGCAATTCTAGGAACAGAAAAGCAACCACTTTCTGGAAGGTAGGGTGTGCAGAGAAGTGAATCCAAGATGATATACAGGAAGATAGCCTGCAGGGGGAGGGGCTGGCTCCCGGCAAGTGGTAAAGCAGCAGAGCACAAAATTGGAACTTTTAGAAGTCTGCTCCACTGAGGAACCTCACTCCAGATGCTAAACAGGGGATGGAGCCCTCACCATGAAAGTGTGGTTTCATAATGCACAGGACAAGAAAGACCAGAGATGTCTAAGTGTGACAGAGCTCCCAGGTATTGGCCCCAGGAAGCCAACAGCAGAGATGGAGCCAAGGAGTGGGCTCTCAGCTTGGGATTGTCACAAACTGTGATTCCCCACACACCCATGCCACTGCTCTTCGAGCAGCAACCCCCACAAGTGACAGATCCAGGGAGACTCCCTCCTTCTTCCTCCAGGAGGAGTGGCACAGGAGTGCACTACAGGAATCGGCTGGGTTTGGAGACTCCAAACGGGGCCATGACCAGAGACAGAAACACTCGATCAAAGGCTGGGTAAGCATGGAGTGTGGCTGGAGACCAGAGTGACAGGAGGGATTAACTGCTTTTCTCTGAGGGTGCACTGAGGAGTGGGGCCCTGAGCTCTCAGCTACTCCAGAACAGAGACTGAGAGGCTGCCATCTGTATTCTCCTCCTCTAAAACTGTATGGAAAACATTCAGGGAACAAAAGCTACCAAGAGCAAACTTGAGCAGATTACTTATCCTGGCCCCTGGCAAGGGTGGTGCAATTCCACCTAGCAAAAAGGCGTATGAGAATCACTGCAACCGGCCCTACCCCCAGAAGACCAGCAAGAATATCCAGCCAAGACAAAATTCACTGATCAGTGAGAACCATGGAACTCCAGAGCTAGGGGAATGAAACACATAGAATTCATAGCTTTCCCCTATGATTCTTTAGTCTTTCAAAATTAAATTTTTTAAATTTTATTTTCTCTTATTCCATTTTTTAAAAATTTTCCTCTTTCATATTTTAACCTTTTAAACTATTTTATCTTATCAATACCTTTTAAAAATCTTTTTTAAATTTTCATTATTATACTCATATTCTATCCCTTCATTGCATTTAACCTTATTTTTTGTATACATATAAGTCTTTCTTTCTTTAAAATTTTGGGATAGTTTCTTCTAACAGATCAAAATATACCCTAAACCTAGGTATATGGCTTTGTTCTAGTTTCCAGGCTGATCACATTCTCTTGTTTGTTTGTTTTTTTTCCCTTTTTTCCTTTTTCAACCAAATTATCTCATCAATTCCTTTTTTATAATCTTTTTTAATTTTCATCTTTACAATCATATTCCATCCCTTCATCATGTTTACCCTTCTTTTTATATATATAAAAAGTTTTCTTTCTTTAAAGTTTGGGGAGGCCATTTCTTCTAGCAGACCAAAATATACCCAAAATCAAGTGTGTGGCTCTGTTCTAATCATATTTTGTTTTCTCTTTTTTTCTTTCTCCTTTATTCTCCCCCCAATTTTGGGTCTCTTCTGATTTGATTAGCATATATTTTTCTGAGGTTGTTGCAACCCTTTTAGTATTTTGTTTTCTCATTCATCTACTCTTACCTGGATAAATGATAAGGTGGAAAAAGTTACCTCAAAAAAAAAAAAAAAAAAAAAAAGAACAAGAGGCAGTACTGATGACTAGGTATCTAATCAATATGGACATTAGTAAGATGTCAGAACCAGAGTTCAGAATGATGATTATCAAGATGCTAGCTGGGCTTAAAAAAAAAAAAAAAAAGAGGATACTAGAGAATCCCATTCTGGAGAAATAAAAATGCTCTCTGGAGAAATAACTAAAATCTAACCAAGCTGAAATTTTAAAAAGCTATTAATAAGGTGTAATTAAAAAATGGAGGCTCTTACTGCTAGGATAACTGAGACAGAAGAGAGAATTAGTGATACAGAAGACCAAATTATGGAAAATAAAGATGCTGAAAAAAAGAAATACTGGACCACAAGGGGAGAATTTGATAGAGAAGTGATACCATAAGAAAAAACAATATTAGAATATTTGGAATAATTATTAATAATTATTAGAATAATCCCAAAAGAAGAAGAAAGAGATAGGGGGCAGAAGGTATATGGGGATAAATTATAGCACAGAATTCCCTAATGTGGGGAAAGAAATAAGCATCAAAATCCAGGAGGCACAGGGAATCTCCTTCAAAATCAACAAAAATAGGTCAATACCCTGTCATCTAATCGTAAAACTTGCAAGCCTCAGTGACAAAGAGAAAATCCTGAAAGCAGCTAGGGACAAGAGGTCTATAACATACAATGGCAGGAATATTAGGTTGGCAATAGACCTATCCATAGAGACCTGGCAGGCCAGAAAGGACTGGCAAGATATATTCAGAGCACTAAATGAGAAAAATATGCAGCCAAGAATACTATATCCACCTAGACTGTCATTGAAAATAGCAGAGACAAAAAGCTTCCAGGACAAACAAAAGCTAAAAGAATTTGCAAACACCAAACCAGCCCTACAGGAAATATTGAAATGGTCATCTAACCAAAGAGAGAGCCTAAAAGTAGTAGATCAGAAAGAGACAGAGACAATATACAGTAACAGTCATCTTACAGGCAACACAATGGCACTAAATTCATATCTTTCAATAGCTACCCTGAAGGTATTTGGGCTAAAAACCCCCAATCAAAGACACAGGGTATCAGAATGGATAAAAAAACAAGACCCATCAATATGCTGTCTACAAGAAACTTAATTTAGACCCAATGACACCTCCAGATTTAAAGTGAGGGGTTGGAAAACAATTTACCATGCTAATGGACATCAGAAGAAAGCTGGGGTGGCAATCCTTATATCAGATCAATTCGATTTTAAGCCAAAGTCTATAATAGGAGATGAGGAAGGACCATACTTAAAGGGCGTGTCCAACAAGAAGATGTAACAATTTTAAATATCTATGCCCATAACATGGGAGCAGCCAGTTATATAAACAAATTAATAACAAAATCAAAGAAACACATCAACAATAACACAATAATAGTAGGGGACTTTAACACATCCCCCTCACTGAAATGGACAGATCACCTAAAAAAAAAAAAAAAGAAAGAAAGAAAGAAAGAAAGAAAAAAAAAGATCAACAAGGAAAAAAAAGGCTTTAAATGACACACTGGACCAGATGGACATCACAGATAAATTCAGAACATTCCATCCAAAGCAACAGAATATATATTTTTCTCTAGTGCACATGGAACATTCTCCAGAATAGATCACATCCTAGGTCACAAATCAGGTCTCAACTAGTACCAAAATACTGGCAAAATAGGAAAGAAGTCAAATACATGGAGGCTAAAGAGAATCCTACTAAAGAATGAAAGAGTCAACCTGGAAATTAAAGAAGAATTTTTAAAAATTCATGGGAAGAAGTGAAAATGAAAACACAACTCTTCAAAATTTTGGGATACAGCAAATGTGGTCTGGAAAGGAAAATACATAGCAATACAAGCCTTTCTCAAGAAACAAAGGTCTCTGGTACACAACCTCACCCTATGCCTAAAAGAGCTGTAGAAAGAATAGCAAAGAAAGCCTAAACTCAGGAGAAGAAGAAAAATAATAAAGATCAGAGCAGAAATCAATGAAATAGAAACCAAAAGAACAGTAAAAAAAAATCAACAAAACTAGGAGCTGGTTCTTTGAAAGAATTAATAAGATTGATAAACCCCTCACCAGACTTATCAGGAAGAAAAGAGAAAGGACCCAAATTACTAAATTCATGAATGAAAGAGGAGATATCACAACCACACCAAAGAAATACAAACAATTATAAGAACATATTATGGGCAACTATACACCAGCAAATTTCACAATCTGGAAGAAATGGATGCATTCCTAGAAATGCACAAACTACCAAAACTGAACCAAGAAGAAAAAGAAAACCTGAATGGACCCATAATCAGTAAGGAGACGGAAGCAGTCATCCAAAATCTCCCAACAAACAAGAGTCCAGAGCCAGACAGTTTCCCAGGGGAATTCTACCAAACATTTAAAGAAGATTTAATACCTATTCTCCTGAAACTGTTCCAAAAAAAAAAAAAATAGAAATGGAAAACTTCCAAATTCATTTTATGAAGCCAGCATTACCTTGATCCCAAAACCAAACAAAAACCCCATCAAAAAAAAAAAGAATTACAAACCAATGTCCCTGATGAACATGGATGGCAAAATGCTCACCAAAATACTAGCCAGTAGGATCCAACAATACATTAAAAGTATTATTCACCACGACCATGTAGGATTTATTCCTAAGCTGCAAGGATGGTTCAACATCCACAAATCAATCAATGCAATACAATACATTAATAAAAGAAAGAACAAGAACCATGTGATACTCTCAATAGATGCTGAAAAAGCATTTGACAAAGTACAACATCCTTTCTCGATCAAAACTCTTCACAGTGTAGGGATAGAGGGTTCATACCTCAATATATCAAAGCCATCTATGAAAAACCCACCGCAAATATCATTCTCAATGGAGAAAAACTGAGAGCTTTTCCCCTAAGGTCAGGAACATGTCAGGGCTATCCACTATCACCATTGCTATTCAACATAGTACTAGAAGTCCTAGCCTCAGCAATCAGACAACAGAAAGAAATAAAAAGCCTCTGAATCAGCAAAGAAGTCAAACTCTCACTCTTTGCAGATGATATGATACTTTACATGGAAAACCCAAAGACTCCACTGGAAAACTTGTAGCACTTATAGAAGAATTCAGTCAAGTGCCAGGATATAAAATCAATGGACAGAAATCAGTTGCATTTCTATACACCAACAAGACAGAAGAAAGAGAAGTTAAGGAGTTGTTAAGACAGAAGTTAAGAGAAGTTAAGGATCCCATTTATAATTGTATCCAAAACCATAAGATACTTAGGAATAAACCTAACCAAAGAGGCAAAGAAACTGTACTAAGAAAACTATAAAGTACTCATGAAAGAAATTGAGGAAGACACAAAGAAATGGAAAAGTGTTCCATGCTCATGGATTGGAAAAACAAATACTGAGAAAAAGTCTATGTTACCTAAAGCAATCTGCATGTTTAATGCAATCTCTATCAAAATACCATCAACTTTTTCAAAGAACTGGAACAAATAATCCTAACATATGTATGGAACCAGAAAAGACCACAAATAGCCAGAGGAAAGTTGAAAAAGTTGGCGACATAACAATTCCAGACAGCAAGCCTTATTACAAAGCTGTAATCATCAAGACAGTATGGTACTGGAACAAAAACAGACAAATCAATGGAACAGAATAGAGAGAATAGAATAGAACAGAATAGAGAGCCCAAAAACAGACCCTCAACCCCATGGTCAAATAATCTTCAACAGGGGCGCCTGGGTGGCTCAGTGGGTTAAGCCGCTGCCTTCGGCTCAGGTCATGATCTCAGGTCCTGGGATCAAGTCCCGCATCGGGCTCTCTGCCCGCATCGGGCTCTAACTAGTTAGTTAGAGAAGAGGAAGCCTGCTTCCCTCTCTCTCTCTCTGCCTGCCTCTCTATCTACCTGTGATCTCTCTCTCTGTCAAATAAATAAATAAAATCTAAAAAAAAAAAAAAAAAATCTTCAACAAAGCAGGAAGGAATGCCCAGTGGAAAAAAGACAGTCTCTTCAACAAATGGTGTTGGGAAAATTGGACAGCCACATGCAGAAACATGAAACTGGAACATTTCCTTATGCCACACACACAAATAGACTCAAAATGGATGAAAGATGTCTAGGTGAGACAGGAATACATCAAAATCCTTGAGGACGACACAGGCAGCAACCTCTCTGACCTCAGCCACATCAACTCCTTCCTAGAAACATCACCAAAGGCAAGGGAAGAAAGGGCAAAACTGAACTATCAGCACTTCATCAAGATCAAAAGCTTTTGCACAGCAAAGGAAACAGTCAACAAAACCAAAAGACAACTGACATATCAGATAAAGGGCTGGTATCCAAAATCTATAAAAAACTTATCAAACTCAACACCCAAGAACAAATGATCCAATCAAGAAATAGACAGAAGAGATGAATAGATATTTCTACAAAGAAGACATTCAAATGGCCAACAGACACATGAAAAAGTGCTAAACATCACTCAGCATCAGGGAAATACAAATCAAAACCACAGAGATATACCACCTCACATCAGTCAGAACAGCTAAAATTAACAAGTCAGGAAATGACAGATGTTGGCGAGGATACAGAGAAAGAACCCTTCTACACTGTTGGTAGGAATGCAAGTTGGTGCAGCCACTCTGGAAAACAGCATGGATGTTCCTCAAAAAGTTGAAAATAGAACTACCCTACAACCCAGCAATCACACTACTGGGTATTTGCCCTAAAGATGCAAATGTAGTCTCCAAAGGTGTACATGCACCCAAATGTTTATAGCAGCAATGTCCGCAATAGCCAAACTATGGAAAGACCCTAGTTGTTCATCAACAGATGAATGGATAAAGAAGATGTGGTATATATATACAATGGAATACTATGCAGCCATCAAAAGAAATGAAATCTTGCTATTTGCAAAGATGTGGATGGAACTAGAGGGTATTATGCTAAGGAAATAAGTTAGTTAGAAAAGATAATTATCATATAATCTCTCTAATATGAGGAATTTAAGAAGCAGGGTGGGGCTCATGGGGGGAAGGGAGGGAAAAATGAAACAAGATGGAACTGGGGAGGAAGAAAAACCATAAGAGACTCTTAATCTCAGGAAACAAACTAAGGGCTGCTGGAAGGGCGGGGGTAGGGATAGGGCGGCTGGGTGATGGACATTGGGGAGGGTATGTGCTATGGTGAGTGCTGTGAATTGTGTAAGACTGATGTTTCACAGACCTATACCCCTGAAATAAATAATACATTATATGTTAATTTTATAAAAAGTTGTAGGTGATGATCTGGAAGTTTTTCAGTCCTAATAATGCTTGGGGGATATTGTAATAGATATAATGGAAACTTTCTTTTTAGAAGTTGGTGATTTTTCTTGTATATTTAAGGTAGATTTGCCTATCAAGAAAGCAGTTATTCCTTCAAAAGAACTTCCTCTAATAATTTTTATGACTTCATAATTTCTTTCTTTGTAGAAGTCCTTTGATAAATCTCCTTAAGGGATTTTAGTCAAAAACATCAGGAACCAGTAGATGGCAGTGAAAAATAAGCAGAGACATAGAAGATATTTCATTATTCCTAGAAAATGCTGCTTCTACCTCAGCAGTGAATGAGAATTTACACAACCTCATTTGCCTTTGTTTCTTACTATAAAGATCCTGAATATCAGTCACATACATTTGACTGTGAGCAATTGCAAATAAAGTAATACTGGATTTTGAATCCCGAATTTAGAATCTAGTATAGCAAATGAGACAAAGAAATAAGCAAATGAATGAATACTATGAAAAAATAAATTCAAGAAAGTCTAGAAGGGATGGAGTTAAGATGGCAGAGGAGTAGGGGACATTAATTTTGCCTGGTCCCTGGAATTCAGTTAGATAGTTATCAAGTCATTCTTAGCATCTGTGAAATCAACCAGAGATCTGAGAAAAGAATGCTGCAATGCTACAAATAGAAAAGCAACCACTTTTTGCAAGGTAGGAGGTGAGGAGATGTGAATCCAAAGTGATATTCTGGAAGATAAACTGTGATGGGGAGAGCCACCATAAGCCAGCTACTGGAAAGTGATATAAGCAGCAAAGTGCAAAATTGGAAGTTTAGAAGTCTGCTCTAGTGAGGGATGTCCCTACCTGAAAGATGCTCAGATGGCAAAGTCAGGCAGAATCCCTGGTGAGAGAGTGTGGTTTCAGGATCTCTGGGGTCACAAAAAGAATGGAGTGCCTGAGTACAGTAGAGTTCCCAAGCACTGGAGCAAGAAAGTTGGCTGCAAACAGCCAGTCTAGGTGCCAGCTTCCTGCTTGGTTTTGCAATAAACCCCAAACAGCTACACCATACAGGGACCACTCTCTAAGCAGGGGTCCAGCAAAAGAAAGAAGCATGGCAAGACCCCTCTCCCTCCTGTAGGAGGAACAGCATGGGTCCACAACACAGGAGTCCATAAAGATTGGAGACTCAAAACTGGGTCACATACTTGAAGTAAAAATGCTCAGTCATCTGCTGGGTAAACACAGAGTGCAGGCAGAAACCAGGGAGACAAGAGTGATTGTTTTTCTGTGAGGGCTCACTGAAGAGTGGGGACACAAACTTTCAGCTCCAGGGCTGGAGATTGGGGCATCACCATTTTCATTCTCTCCATCGGTGCTGAAAGCTTTCAGGGAGCAAAACAGTGCCACATAGTAAAATGCACAGTAGCTTCCACTAAGCCCAAACCCCCGGCAGGAAGGGGTACAATTCCACCCAGCACTAAGACACCTGAGAATCAGCACAACAGGCCCCTCCCTCAGAAGACCAGTAGGAACATAAAGCTAACACCAAGATTACTGACCATAGAGAACTGCAAAACTTCAGCTCTTGGGGAAAAACAGTATATAGCATTCATCAGTTTGTTTTTTTATTATTATTCTTTAGTCTGTCAGGGTTTTTTTTTTTCTTTTCAATTGTTTTCTTATTTTATCTATTTCTATTTTATTCTACTTTTAAGCCTCTTTTAATTTTTATTTTTACTTTTATGACACATGTATATATTGCAATTTTTTGTTTCCTTTCATTGTATTCAATTTTATTTTCTGTGTGTGTGTGTGTGTGTGTGTGTGTGTGTATATATATATATATATATATATATATATATATATATATATGTTTTTCTTTCCCATTTTGAGATCTAGATTCTTCTAACAAACAGACCAAAATACACCCAGGATCTAGTTTATTGTTGTGTGTTCTGTTTTACTTCTTGTTTCTCTCTCTCTCTCTTTCTCTCTCATTTCCATTTCTTTTGATTTGTTTTGTTTGTATATTTTTGGTGTTATTGTTGCTATTTTTGTATTTTCTCTCTTTCTTCTATTCTTTTCTGAACATAATGACGAGACTGAAAAACTCACCCCAAAAGAAAGAACAGGAGGCAGTACTCACTGCCAAGGATTTAATCAATATAGATATAAGATGTTGGGACTAAAATTCAAAACAATGATTATAAAGATACTGGCTAGACCTGAAAAAAGCTTAGAAAATACTAAAGAATCCTTTAGTAAAAGAACTAAAATCTAATAGAAGTAAAAGAACTAAAATCTAATCGGGCTGAAATAAAAAAGGCTATAATTGAAATGCAATAAAAATGGAGGCTCTAACTGCTAGGATAAATGAGGCAGAAGAGAGAATCAGTGATATAGAAGACAAAATGATGGAAAATAAGGAAGCTTAGAGAAAGAGAAAAACAACTACTGGATCACAAAGGAAGGATCTGAGAATCAGTGATATCATAAAGTGAAATACTAGAAAAATAGGGGCCCAGAGTGGGGGGCGGGGGGAGAGGCAAAGGTATATTTGAGCAAGTTATAGCTGAGAACTTCCCTAATCCAGGGAAAGAAACAGGCATTCAATCCAGGTAGCGCAGAGAAACCCCCTCAAAATCAATAAAAATAGGTTAACACCTCAACATACAATAGTGAAGCTTGCAAATTTCAGAGATAAATAGAAAATCCTGAAAGCAGCTTAGGACAAGAGGTCCTTAACATACAAGGGTAGAAATGTAAGGCTGGTAGCAGACTTGTCTGGCAGTCAAAAAGGACTGGCATGATATATTAAAGGTACTAAGTGAGAAAAATACGTAGCCAAGAATATTTTATCCAGGAAGGCTGTCATTCAGAATAGGAGAGATAAAGTTTTCCCAGGACAAACAGAAACTAAAAGAATTTGTGATCACTAAACCAACCTTGCAAAAAATACTAAGGGGGACCTTTTCAGAGAAGAAAGATCCTGAAAGTAACATAGACCAGACAGGAAGAGAGATGATCTACAAAAACAGCAACTTTACAGGTAATACAATTACACTAAATTCATATCTTTCAATAATTACTCTGAATATAAATGGACTAAATGCTCCAATCAAAAGACACAGGGTATCAGCTTAGATTAAAAACAAAAACAAAAACAAAAAACAAGAGCCTTGATATCTACAAGAGACTCATTTTAGACCCAAGGACACATCCAGATTGAAATAAGGGGGTGGAGAGCCATTTATCAACCTAATGAACATCAAAAGAAAACTAGGGTAGCAAACTAGATTTTAAACCAAAGACTATAAGAGATGAAGAAGAACACTATACCCTAAAAAAAGTTTATCCAACAAGAAGATCTAACCATTTTAAATATCTATGCCTTTAACATGGGAGCAGGAAATTATATAAACCAGTTAATAACAAAATTAAAGAAACACATTGATAATAATACAGTAATAGTAGGGTACTTTAACACCCCACTCACAGCAATGGACAGATCATCTAAGCATATCAACAATGAAATGACAGCTTTGAATGACAGACACACTGGACCAGATGGACTTCACAGATATATTCAGAGCATTTCATCCTAAAGCAATAGAATATGCATTCTTCTCAGGTGAACATGGAACATTCTCCAGAATAGATCACATACTGGGCCACAAATCAGGTCTCAACTGGTCCCAAAAGATTGGGATTTTCCCTGCATATTTTTAGACCACTATGTTTTAAAACCTGAACTCAATCACAAGAGAAAATTTGAAAAGAACACAAATACATGGAGGTTAAAGAGGATCCTACTAAGGAATGAATGGGTCAGCCAGGAAATTAAAGAATTTTTTAAAAGCATGAAAAAAAAAAACGGAAATGAAAACACAATATCTCAGAACCTTCAGATGCAGCAAAGGCAATCATAAGAGGAAAGTATACAGCAATCAAGCCTTTCTCAAGAAAAGCCTCAAATACACAACCTTACACTTAAAGGAGCTGGAGGAAGAAGAGCAAATAAAGCTGAAATCCAGCAGAAGAAGAGAATGAATAAAGGCTAGAGAAGAAATCAATGAAATAGACAACAAAATAACAGTAGAACAAAGAAACTAGGAGCTGGCTCTTTGAAAGAATAAGATCGATAAACTCCTGGCCAGACTTATCAAAAAGAAAAGAGAAAGAGAGAAAGGACCCAAATAAATAAAATCATAAATGAAAGGTGAGAAGTCACAACTAACACTGAAGATATACAAACAATCATAAGAACATATTATGAGCAACTATATGCCAAAAAAAATGGGCAACATGGGAGAAATGGATACATTTCTAGAAACATATAAACTACCAAAACTGAAACAAAAGAAGTAGAAAACCTGAACAGACCCATAACCAGCAAAGAAATTGAATCAGTAGTCAGAAATCTCCCAACAAACAAGAGCCCAGGGCCAGATGGCCTCCTAGTGAAATTTTACCAAACATTTAAAGAAGAATTAATACTTATTCTTCTAAAGCTGTTTCAAAAAATAAAAATGGAAGGAAAATTGCCAAACTCATTCTATGAGGCCAGCATTACCTTGTTCCCAAAATCAGACAAAGACCCCACCAAAAAGGAGAATTACAGACCAATATCCCTGATGAACATGGATGGCAAAATTCCAAGATACTAGTCAATAGGATCCAACAGTACATTAAAAAAATTATTCAACATGACCAAGTGAGATTTATTCTTAGGCTACAAGTGTTGCTCAACATCTGCAAATCAATCAATGTGAAACACAAAGAAAGGACAAGAAGTATATGATCCTATCAATGATTCAGAAAAAGTATTTCACAAAATACAGCATCCTTTCTTGATTAAAACTCTTCACAGTGCAGGGATAGAGGGAAGATACCTCAATATCATAAAAGCCATATGCAAAAAACTCATGGCGGATATCATCATTGATGCAGAAAAACTGAGAGCCTCTCCCCTAATGTCAGGAACATGACAGGGATGTCCACTCTCACCACTGTTGTTCAACATAGTACTGGGTGTCCTAGCCTCAACAATCAGACAACAAAAAGAAATAAAATGCATCCACATCAGCAAAAAAGTCAAAACTTTCATTCTTTACAGATAACATGATACTCTAGGTTGAAACCCAAAAGAACCCATGCAAAAATTGCTAGAACTTGTACGGAAATTCAGCAACATGGCAGGATATAAAATCAATGTGCATAAGTCAGTTCCTTTGCTACACACTAACCACAAGACAGAAGAAAGAGAAATCAGAGAATCAATTCCATTTACAATTGCACCAAAACCCATAAGGTACCTAAGAATAAACGTAAGCCAAGGGGTAAAGGATCTATACTCTGAATACTATAAAACACTTGTGAAAAAATTGAGGAAGGCACAAAGAGATGAAAAAACATTCCATGCTCATGGATTGGAAGAATATTGTTAAAATGTCTGTGCTACCCAAAGTTATCTATACACTCAAAGCAATCCCTATCAAAATATCAACTTTTTTCACAGAGCTAGAACAAATCCTAAAATCCTAAAATACAAATCCTAAAATTTGTATGAAACCAGAAAAGACCCCAAATAGCCAAAGGAATGTTGAAAAAGAAAATCAAAGCTGGTGGTATCACAATTCTGGACTGTATTACAATGCTGTAATCAAATAAGTAAGTAAATAAATAAATAATCAAACAAAGCCATAATCATCAAGACAGTATGGTACTGACACAAAAACAGACTCATAGATCAATGGAACAGAATAGAGAGCCCAGAAATAGACCCTCAACTCTATGGTCAACTAATCTTTGACAAAGCAGGAAAGAATATCCAATGGGAAAAAGACCGTCTCTTCAACAAATGGTGTTGGGAAAATTGTACAGCCACATGTAGAAGAAAGAAACTGGACGATTTTTTTTACCCATACACAAAAATAAACTCAAAATGATGATAGACTAAATGTGAGACAGGAATCCATCAAAATCCTAGAGGAGAACATAGGCAGTAACCTCTTCAACATCAGCCACGGCAACTTCTTTCAAAACATGTCTCCAAAGGCAAGGGAAACAAAAGCAAAAATGAAATACTGGGACTTCATTAAGACAAAAAGCTTTTGCACAAAGGAAACAGTTTGACAAAACTAAAAGACAAGCTACAGTATGGAAGAACATATTTGCAAATGTCTTATCAGATAAAGGGCTAGTATCCAAGATCTATAAAGAACTTATCAATCTGAACACTCAAAAACCAATAATCTGGTCATGAAATGGACAGAAGTCATGAACAGACATTTCTCCAAAGAAGACATCCAAATGACCAACAGATACACAAAAAAATGCTCCACATCACTCAGCACCAGGGAAATACAAATCCAAACCACAATGAAATTCCACCTCACACCAGTCAGAATGGCTAAAATTAACAAGTCAGGAAACAACAGGTGTTGGCAAGGATGTGGAGAAAAGGGGAACCTCCTACACTGTTGGTGGGAGTGAAAACTGGTATAGCCACTCTGAAAAACAGTATGGAGGTTGTCCAAAAGTTAAAAATAGAGATACCCTATGACCCAGCAATTGTACTACTAGGTATTTATCCAAAGGATACAAACATAGTGATTTGAAGGAGCATCTGCTCCCCAATGTTTATAGCAGCAATGTCCATTACTTTATCTCCTGTATTCTGATCAACTCATATGCTAAATTGCAAAAGCATCTCTTCTACCTACCTCATCAGGTAGCCCTGTAGATAAAAATGAGATAATGTATTTTTTAAGAAAAACATGCAAGCAACAAAAATCAAGAATGTGAGAATTTTGCAGGACAAATGATGTGGTTTCTTAATGGGAAAAAAATGGCAGGAAAAAAGAAGAGGAAAGGGTAACTCATAGATTAAAAGAAAAATTAGAGAGAGATGCTTTTGAGTCCTACCAGCCAAAAACAATGTGGAAACTTGGTGTAGATTTTGACTTCAAGAAACAGACCCTACAAAAAAAATAATGAAGTATATGAGGATATTTAGAACACTAACTGGATATTTGATATTAACCAAACATTATTCGGGAAGGGGGAATAATGGAGCTTGGGTGTGCTAATAATATTTACAAAATAGCAACACCCGGAGTTTGCTTTAAAATAATCCCTGACCAGGTTGTTGGGGGAAGAGGGGTAGAGGATGGACAAAATAATAATCCAGGGCCTGGAGGTGGTTGTTAAATGAAAGGAGATTGACTATATCTTACTGGAGCTGAATAATGGATAAATAGGGGTTGGCTATACAACTCTTTTTTCTATTTGAAAATTTCCACAATAAAATTTAATAACCAAGTTAATTTTTAAAAGGCAAAATGTAGTCTTTATAACTAAGATATTGAAATTTCATGCATAACTCCAAATGACAAATTTATAATCATCTGTTTGCCAGATAAATCAGTGTATTAGGAAAGGTAGGAAAATTACAGGATAAAAATGGAGTTGGTTGGCACTACGGACTACTTTGGAAGAGAATATATACAATTCATTTTCCTTTCATTACTCCCTCCCAAGTTGGAACTTGAGAGCCACTTCACTATTTAGAGCCTATATAATTGGCTCAAGCTATCAGGAAAAAGTGCCTGAAAATTATGATCCTGTTTCCTACTCAGGTCATAAGACTGAATTCTCAAACAGAAATTAACCAGAGATTGTCTGGTCAGCCCAGACTAACAGAACTGAAGCCTCATTATACACAGAGGTTCACCATCTTCTGCAAGGGAGATCTAACTGAATGTGCCTCACAGGGCAGGGTACACCATCTTCCTAAAGCTGCCTTTACTCCTGTTGCCAAAGGATATTCCTTTGGGTGCCAGCACCTAGAACTTGTCCTTGATATAACAAGAACTTCAAAGAGCCAACTATCAGTGGTTGCTCCTTCTAGGGACGACTTTTTGTGCCTTAAATCACTCTTTCCTGTCCTGGATCATCTCTACAGCTCATCAACTTAATGTTTTTGGTGAAGTGCACTCCTATATGAAAATTTGTGTTTCTAAGACTGAACTTTCCTTTAAAATATCTCTTTAAGAGAGTTTAGTGAATTGTACATCATCTCAGATGGTTCTTTTGAGCAATATTGCTCATTTAAGAAATATGCTATATCTAAGACACTATAGATACTACAGTATATAGTTGTATAATTAATGAGTGAAATGGACTCACTAGTATCACATGGATACTAGTCTGGAATATATACTCCCTTTCCCCTTTAACTCCTTCCTTCTGTGTTCCAAGGCAGAGCATAGACTTTCTTCTGACTTCAAATGTGCTTCCATAGTCTTTAGAGTGTACCGTCTTCCTTACCCTGCCCCTGCATTATTGAGTAGAGCCCATAACTCCTCTTGATGTTACCTGAATTCAGTCCTCCAGGAAACTGAGGAGCAACTCTCAAGATTTCTTTCATATCCCACCATGAGGTATAGATGCATCTATACACATTGGGGCCAGAAACATTCTTAAGTAAGCCATAGTGCCACAAGCTGGAAGCACAAATTCAGTCCCAGTAAGTTTAATAGCTATCAAGGAAGAAATTTCTTTGGTTTGAAAGGAGAAAACTGAGAAGGATTCAAACACCTAAATGTTTGCTCTAATATTGTTTTCACATTTCACATCAGTCTATGAATAATTATTTTTAGAGACTATGAAGAGAAAGTGTCACTTGAATCAGGAGATGAGAGCTCCAATGGAAATAGGAATGAAAGGGTTACAATGAGTAGCCACTCTCCAATAGGGACCAGTGGAGGAATTAGTAATAGTGGTAATTTGATAATGATCACCTGTCTCATTCTGTAGTACAAAATATAAAATGGGATGGTAGTCAACGCACATGGTAAAGTTAAAGTAAAAAAAGAATTATCTAGAAAAAAAAATCTCCTTGTTCACTGAAAAAAATATTGGCTGGGACCAGCTAGAGATTATATTCACCAAAGCACCCACCTTAGCCTAATCTCTCAGTATTTCTACGACTTAGAATCCTACTTCTAAATCAGTTGCATCCCCTCTGGTCAGATGAACACTAGAGGGAATATTCACAGTTATGGGTGTTACCACCGCTTTTTGTACTGAATCAAGCTTCAGCAAGGGACCCATCACCCACTAGTCTCTGGGGTCTCTGCTTCTTAAAGCTCTAGAAATTGTGGAAGGAAATAGTGTAGGCCTACTTTATCTACAAATTACCTGGTGTTTGACTTCTAAACAGTGTACAAGTTCTGCTGTTCAAAAAGTTCAGACAAACTTATAAACTACTACTACTGAACAGTCCATGAGCCAGTACAAAAATGTGTCAGCAAAGCCACAGACTAGTCTAGGCCTTTCTATTCAAGACCACTACTGGAGAATCT
The DNA here is from genome assembly GCF_922984935.1 of Meles meles. NCBI lineage: Eukaryota > Metazoa > Chordata > Mammalia > Carnivora > Mustelidae > Meles > Meles meles. The sequence goes on from NC_060074.1 coordinate 78,666,368, forward strand.
AACTTAGTCAAAATAGGTATAGGAATAAAGATGTAGTCATATAATATATTTAATAGGCAAACAATGTTTTAGAAATTAGATGCCTCAGGGCACCTGGCTGGCTTAGTTGTTAAGTGTCAGCCTTCAGCTTAGGTCATGATCCCAAGGTCCTAGGATCAAGCCCCATATCAGGCTCCCTGCTCAGTGGGAAGCCTACTTCTCCCTCTCCCACTCCCCCTGCTTGTGTTCCATTTCTCACTGTGTCTCTGTCAAATAAATAAATAAAATCTTAAAAAAAAAAAAAAAAGAAATTAGAAGCCCCTAAGTCGAAGTAATGATTAATAGAAAACTAAGATATATAATTTCAATATAATCTCAGAAATAAGTGGAACAATTTTTTAAAGAGTAACTTTGAAAAAGAAAAGAAAACTAAAAATAACAATGAATAAGAAGCATTAAAAGTTGAAAATATCTAGAAATTAAGGATGGAGACTTGAAATATCTCAGAATGAGAAATGTCAGCAATGAAAAGTAATAAGAAGTCCTCCTGCAAGTATTGGTCATATCTGTGTTCTTTAGTTTTAGAGGAGAACAAAGCTCAGCAAGCTGCCCCCAGCAGTGGGGACTTCTATTTACCTCAGGGGAAAGTCAGGTAACTTCCTCCCTGGGACAATGAATCATAGACTATTTAGAAATCTTCTAGAATGGCTTTCAAGTTCTGGGACCTCATGATCACTTAGAGTTAGTGATTATTTTTCTCACTGTATACAGAGATGAGAACTACTATCAGGGGTATCTAAGTTTTATCTTTGGAGGAAGGGAAGTTTAAAGTTAATAGTGTCTTCCTTAGAACTCCTGATTCCTTTTAGTTTTTTTAAAACAGTGACTAAATACACATAACATAAACTTTACCATCTTAATTATTCTTAAGTGTACATATCAGTAGTGTCAAGTATATTCACATGGTTTTGCAACCAATCTCCAGAACTTTTTCATCTTGCAAAACCAAAAGTCCATATCCATTAAATAACAATTCCCCTTTTGCCCCTTCCCCAAGACCCTGACAACCACCATGTTATTTTCTCTGTCTATAAACTTGCTACATTAGGTGTCTCATATAAATGGAATAATATAGGATTTGTGTTTCCGTTACTGGTTCATTTTACTCAACATAATGTCCTCAAAGTCCATCCATATTGTAACATGTGTCACAGTTTTCTTTCTTTTTAAGACTAAATAATATCCAATTGCGTATATGTACCTCATTTTGTTTTTCCTTTTATCCATTAAAGATACTCAGATTGCTTCTACCCTTTGGCTATTCAATAATGCTGATATAAACATGGGTGTACAAATATCTCTGACACCATGATTTTAATTCTTTTGGATATGTACCTAGAGTTGCAACTGCTGGATCATATGGTAATTCTATTTTTAGTTTTTTGAGCAATCCCGTAATGTTTGCCACAGTAGCTGTACCATTTTACATGCCTACCAACAGTTCACAAGCATTTCAATTGCTGTAAATCCTCACCTACCCTTGCTGTTTTCTGTTTCATAGTAGCCATGGTTTTGATTTGGACATTTACAGTTTTTTAACTATTACTTTTTCCATATCAATATATTTTATGGGAAGTTGCCTTATTTGTATTTTTACATTGCTTCATAGTATTGTCCCACTTGAATGCCTTTTTTGTCCTTCATCTCATCCTTTAAATCCAAACTCCATCTTCCTTTGTGAAGCCATTCCCTACGTCTTTATTCCATATCAAGTTCTGATTTTCTAAAAATATCTCGCTCTTTACCACATAACTTCGTATTTGTTTATAAGAAAGCATTAGCTTTTATTCAGCCCTGTATTATTCTCCAATTATTCCATACGTTGTCTTCCAAAGTAGATTGTTAGGTCTTCAAGAGCAAAAGAAATTTTTTATAGACTTATAAATAACCTTCAAGAGCCACCGAAATATTTTAGGGTGCTAAATCTTATTTACTTAATTTTCATAATTTCCTGCATGTGAAATTTGAGAAGTTTGCAAAGTAAATACTTTGGATTTATAGAACTGAGCAATACTTCAATGTATTTAAATCTGCTATATAAAATGCCAAAAGAAAAAGTCATTATTTAATGAAGTGATTTTCCCTTTTCTTAAATTACAACAGTAATATTCACACTTTCCAGCACCAAATATCAGCTAACTTTAGTTGCTTAAAATAGCAGTTACATTGCCTGCTAATGTGATTTGGTTTTTTTTCCACATCTCCTTTGCTTTATTTTCTATTTTGCTTCTTCCAATAACCATATTTCTCTCTTCCTGTTTCTTTCTACCTTTGTTCATTATTCTAGTATTTAAACAAGTAAACATTTTTAGCATTCTTTGTTTGGGATAAAATATACACTGTATTAATCCAGCGGACAAATACCCACACAGAGATCTACCCTACATGAAATGTGCTGTCTCAGAAGTAGGCCAATTCATCCATTATGGGATCAAGCCATAAAAATTGAATCCAAGCAGTAATTCTCCAATTAAAGAAACTCCAGCGCCTAGTTTTCAGTCCTTCTGAATCATAACTTTTTGGCAACAAGAGCTGGCATGCTGTGGTGTGAATAAGCCTTAACATAAAAACTCTGCATCCAGCCTCCAGACTTAGAATTTCAAGGAGAAATGTGTTCAGGTGGCCATTTATACACAGTATTTTTCAATACTATCTTGACCAAGTTAGTATCAAATGGGTTGCAATCCTGTGAAATTTTAAAAACACATGAGCGTCCTGAATGTTCAGCCCAGCTAAAAGCTAATGTGTGTCCTGACACTAAGCTGGGGAAAACAATTTTGTCCATATGTCCATACTTGTTAGCAGAATACTGACCAAACTTGCTTTAATTCCATGTCTTGTATTCAAGACATTCTCTAAACTGGGCTTCTCAATGAAATTTTCTTGACATGGAAAACCTGGCACCAATAATGACTATGGTTGACGCTTGAACAGTAGGGGCCTAGGGACACCAACCACCCCCTCTATGAATAACTTTTGACTCTCCCCAAAATTTACTAATAGCCTACTGTTGACCAGATAAACAATCAATTTACAGATATTGTATATTATATGTATTAATATACTGCATCCTTACAATAATATAAGCTAGAGAAAAGAAAGTGTTACTAAGAAAATCAAAAGGAAAATATATTTACAGTGCTAGACTTTATTTACTGGAAAAAATCTACATGTAACTAGACTCATGCAGTTCAAAATCATGTTGTTCAAGGGGCCTATACTTTGATCTTCCTCTCATTTCTTTTCTGCTTATTAAACCAGCATCCAGACATTAAAAACCATACACAGTGTTTTGAGACATTCCAATATAATATATATAAGACAATTTAAAAACAGGAATTTAATCATTGTACTACGCAAAAAGATTTCTTTTTTTTTAAGATTTTATTTATTTATTTGACAGAGAGAGAGAGAGATCACAAGTAGGCAGAGAGGCAGAGAGAGAGGGAAGCAGGCTCCCTGCTGAGCAGAGAGCCCAATGTGGGGCTCGATCCCAGGACCCTGGGATCATGACCTGAGCTGAAGGCAGAGGCTTTAACCCACTGAGCCACTCAGGCACCCCCGCAAAAAGATTTCTAATTAGAATTTTTAGCATCACATTTTAATTAATTGCAAAATGGGTATAAAATAGATGTTTAAAAGCCAAAAGTACATTTCAACAGTGAATGTTTAAAGGGCTTTTAAATTATATTTTGAATTTGCAAAGTCTTGAACATATGAATTTTAAATTAAATTCTTAAATGATATTCTAAAAAATCAGAAAATTGGATTCAAATGTTTATCTTATAGGTTTAGGCCTATTTATTTTTCTATTTCCCTGCCCCCAGGACTGTATCTTCTTCACTTTTGATCACATGGATTCAGCATTCAATATTTATTTAGAGGATAAATGAATAAAAGAAAAATAGCTGGAAAAAGTCCATTTATAAACAGTCTTCACAAATGTTTATAAACCATCAATGAACAATTGTTCTTCAAATTCTGTCATCTTTCCTAGTTATCACAAGCATTAAGTGTACCAACTGAAGTATATTTCTTACTGAACTAATTAATATTACACTAGTGTGCTTTGTTATCTTTGTAAAGGAGTTTATGGGGTGTGGAACAGGATAACATGTTGAAATACAAAAATAATGTGAAGGACCTATTCAATCTTTTTTCCCAAAAAACTTTTCATTAGAGCTGTTACCAACCTTGGTAGAATTGATTGGTAGTTTCTTATTTGGTCCTTCAAGTTAATATTTAAAGAAGTCCCAACTAATGGATTTATTGTCTCAATCTATCTCATTTTTTGAAAGAACAACTCATTGCATCCCACAAATTATAGACCTATCAGCTTTTAGCAGTCCATTTAAAATGCATCCCAGTTTCTTTCTTGATAAATTGCTGGCTTGTAATTTCAAAGTGAGTAGATGTTATGTTCAACTCTTCCGTTAAGGGAATGGTGTGATCATTTTTGTCATCTTTCCTTTGGCCTGCCTTAATAGAAATCATATGAGCTAGCCACATGAGTTCAACACAAACCTGTATTGTTCAACAATCATTGAGCACTTAAAAGGTACTAGGCTTCGTTCTATGCATTTAAGGTAGTAAATTAGAGCTCTTAACCTCATGAGGATTTGATTCTAGCAGGGAAAGACAGACAATGAACTCCTAAAATAAGTAAATGTTAGAAAAAGTTATGTTATAGAATAAAGGAAAAAGTAGAACAGGAAAAGAGGAATCAAGGATGTGGAGGCAACCGCAGGAGAACTGCAGTATTACATAAGGTAGGCAGTGTTGGCCTCGTGGAGAAGATGGCACTGATGGAGGTGAAAAACATAACCCCAAGCATATGTGCTCGTAGAGCATATCCGTAGCAAGAATAGCTAGAGTAGAAGCTTTAACGCAGGCCAGACTAGTTCAAGGAACAGTAGAGAGGCTACTATGGCCAGAGTAGAGTGACCTAGTGGGAGAGTGATAGAAGTTGAGGAGAAACAGACCATAAAGGGCTTTGTGGATCTTGTAAACACTTTTACTTTTACTCAATGTGAAATTGTCAAATTCCAGAACCAAACAGAAGATCCTGGAACTTTCTGGAGAAGAAACATGCGCGCGTGCGTACGTGCACGCACACGCACACACAGAGTTACCCACAGAACAAGAATCAGACTGTAATTATAACTCTGGATATGTTAGAAGACTGTGGAAGGAAGCCTTCCAAATTATAAGGAAAAAATATATTTTTTAAAGATTTTATTTATTTATTTGACAGAGAGAGATCACAAGTAGATAGAGAGGCAGGCAGAGAGAGAGAGAGAGGGAAGCAGGCTCCCCCCCCCCCCCCAGCAGAGAGCCCAATGCGGGACTCGATCCCAGGATCCCGAGATCACGACCTGAGCCGAAGGCAGCGGCCCAACCCACTGAGCCACCCAGGCGCCCCGGAAAAAATATTTTTTAATCTAAAATTCTACACACACCTACCCAGGCAGAAATAGCAGGCAGACAATGAAGATATTTTCCCTTAGGTGGTTAGTGGACAGTATGCCTCCACTAAATGAAGACATAAGCAAAAAATACATAAAATCCAGAAAACAACAGCTCCACCCCAATAGAGCAATGAAGCAAAATCACTCCACAACAGCTGAGCAAGAAGACTAAAAATGATCCAGGTTAGATTGGAACTGGAAAGAGAGGACCTGGGAACCAAGTCTCTTAGGAGGAAGGAGGAAGTACTAGGGCACAACTATATCTCTGGGCTTGAGATAAACTTGAAAACATAAGAAACAAATGTGGAGTGTAGAACTGAAGAATGCATTCAGACTCTCCTTTGAGTGACTGGCCTACCACTCGGCTTTTCAGTGGACTATGTTCTTTATAAAACAATTCTTTCATAAAAATACAAGTACTGTCATTGATTCTCATCTTAATAATATAAAACATACACTGACCCAGATAAAGGGAAGGGTAGGAGCATTAATATCCTTATCTTTCAAAGAGAGGATAGACTTTGTAGTTCAGGGATTGCAAAGTCAGGTTACCAAAGAGGCAAGATAAATGAGGACAGTTAGCACTGGCCCTACCTAAATGGGACAGCTTTTTCTCAGCTCCAAAATGTTGTGGTCGTGAAGAAACAGAGACCCAGAGATTCCGATTTACCAAGTAAGGCCAAAATCCAGATTCTTAAGAAAAATGGACGTTGGTGTCTTGGTGAAGTCTCTCAATTTCTCACACTAGGTGTCACCTTCACAATTTTTGTGTTTAGGTGATCTGTCTTAAAGCTGCAATGACATTGCAAGCATTCTATTTGTGTTTATTTCAGGGGGGGTCTAGGGAAAATTATGGAAACTAATATTCCTTTTCCCCTCAGCCACCTCTAGATGCCAACTCTGGAGAACAGTGGTAAAAGTGCAGGAGAAAGAAAGAGGAAGAGAAAAGGGGTTAAGTGTCTTAAATTCTCATTTATTATAATGAGAAATCAAATGCCAATGTCTAAATTAATGTATTTTAAAGCACTGCAAGCATGCTAAATCCCTGATTTAGCAAAGGAATAAACTGGAATAAAAAGGTTGTCACAACATAAGCTGAAATTATTTCTGCATTTATCTTCTGCTCAGCAACCCTACTTCTAGAATATCTACATTGAAGATACAACTCAACAATATGAAAACACATATGCACAAAGTTTTTCACTTCAGCATTATTTGTAATTTCAAAATACTATAAACAACCTAAGTGCTCACATATCAGAATCTGACTTTATAAACTATAATTTATAAACTATAGATTATACTCAATAGAGTACTAGGTAGCTGGGAAAATAATTTTTTTTTTTTAAGGAGAAGATCTATATAAAGTGATATGGGAGTGATTTCTATGAAATATTATAAGGATAACAATACAAAGTTCAGGGGTGCCTGGGTGGCTCAGTGGGTTAAGCCTCTGCCTTTGGCTCAGGTCCTGATCTCAGGGTTCTGGGATAGATCCCCACATCTGAGCTCTGCTCATCAGGGAGCCTACTTCCCCCTCTCTCTCTGCCTGTCTCTCTGCCTACTTGTGATCTCTTTGTCAAATAAATAAAATCTTTAAAAAAATACAAAGTTCAAAAGAATTTCTGTAGTATGTTACATTTTTCTAAGAAAGACAAGTAAATAAGAATATACATGTTTATTTGTTTTTGCAAAAAGAGACACAAGAATGATAAATGAGAAACTAATGAAATCATAGACCTACATGGGGTAAGGTAGAATGGGGTAGAAGGGATAGAGGAGAGAAGAAAACTTATGAAAGTACACATTTCTGTACTTTTGGAATCATGTTAATGTTCTACATGTTCAAAAATAGAATTGTCAAAGATGGAATGAAAGCCCCCCTAAATTAATGTAAACAAATATAAATGAATTCAACTATATTTCAAATAAACTGTATAACCAAGCTGAAGCAGAAGAGAGAACAAATATAGGAATTTTAAAAAACTGATTCAACTATATGCCTGTAATTTAAGTAAATGCAAATAAATTGAATTATTTTTAACTTGTTTGTTTTGGGTAATGATATAGATGTAGCCATTCTTAAACAATTCTTTGTATTTTGTAAGAATGAACAAATGAGTTACCATGTTAATGTTGTGAAAGACAGAATTCTCACTATGGAAGAAGGGAAGTTAAAATATGGAATGAGTAAAGTCAAGAAAAAACCCTGTAGGGTTGGATTGGAATTAGGTAGATGGGTGGATAGATAGGCAGATAGGTAGATTAGCCTCACTAGCTAGGGCTGTGCACTGGAGTTCAATCTACTGATTTATGAGAGCCAATTATACATTTCTTTCCAGAGACACATTTAATGATTTCATAATGGTAGCTTGAAACCATCTCCTGTGTGAATGCTTACACCTTGAAATTGGCAAATGCTAAAGATCAGGGCTTTCCACCCCTCCCTGTCTCTCCCCCACCAGAAAGTTGTTAAACTTTCCAATTCACTAATAAATGATAAAGAAATATGTTTCCTGGCTCTATCTGTTTAAAAGGCCTAGAAGCAATTATACTCTAGTGAAAATAAACACACATGATGTTCAGATCTTAGTTTCTAAATATCATCCCCCACTTAGAAAAATGACTAATTACAGGGGGGCAATGAAAAGGTACAAGGTGAACTTAGAACATCCTTCTGTGACAGTCTCAAGAAATGATGAGGACCTCTCTCATAAGGACACAATGTAGCTTGAACAGGGACACACCCTGTCCAAATCTGGGGCATCAGTATAAGAACAGTAATGAATTATAATTCACTGAGTACATTAGAAATCCATGAGTCAAAACTAATGATAGGTAGGAAGGCGAGGGAGGGAGGGAGGACATGCACACAAGAGAGGGAGGGACAGAAAAAAGGAGACAGAGAAAAGGGATAGGAGAAAGAGAGGAAAAAGAAGGAGGCAGAGAGGGGCGCCTGGGTGGCTCAGTGGATTAAGCCGCTGCCTTCGGCTCAGGTCATGATCTCAGGATCCTGGGATCGAGTCCCGCATTGGGCTCTCTGCTCAGCAGGGAGCCTGCTTCTCTCTCTCTGCCTGCCTCTCTGCCTACTTGTGATCTCTCTGTGTCAAATAAATAAATAAAATCTTTAAAAAAAAAAAAAAAAGAAGGATGAGGAGATGAAGAGAGAGATCAATGTAGCAGCCTCTCTCTTACAGTAGAATGTGAACTAGTAAACGTAGGAGGTGTGCTTTAAAGTTATAAAACCAAAACTTTGCAAAGATACTAGTAAAGACTTCTCAGAAAGTAATTGTCAAGGGATACGAAATCCAGGGGGAAATGTGATGAGGATCAGGAGAATTTCCATGGTCTCAAAGTCTCTCTCTACAGATTGTTTACAGTTCTAAGGAGGAAAAGAGAAAATATGGAATGGAAAGACTGGGCAGCATGTTGAAGAGGTGATTATATTACCAATATGGACCAGAGAGGTAGAGTGTATTTCCAGATAGGATATTATGAGAAGGAAATATTTTTATGATATTCCAGCTGAATATGCATAATCTAAATCTAAGAATCATCAGTCAAACCCAAACTGAGAAATATTCAAAGAACTCAGTATCAAGGAAAATGTTGGAAAAGACACTTGCCCAAGAAGATACACATACGACACACAAAATTCGTTCAACATCCTTTGGCATTAGGGCAATGCTTAAAACTACAATAAGATATTTTTGTGCACTTACTAAAATCATTAAAATTACAAAGATCAAGCATTAAAGTATTAACTAGAAGTTAGAGGATCTGGAACACTTCTACAATGCTATACCAATATAGTAAAACTACTTTGGAAAAGTTCAGCAGTTTCTTAAGAACTCAAACATACACCTACCATGTAATTCACATATTTCCTTATGAACCTATGTCCATATAAACTTGTACATAAATGTCATAGCATCATATGTAATTATCAAAAACTGTAAACAACACAAACATCCAACAGGTGAATGGGCAAACTGTCTATGTCCTCTCCATACAAAGAAACATTTCCCAACAGTAAAAATGAAATGCTGACACATGCATCAACATGTATGAACCTTAAAATAATTGTGCTGGAAGAAAAACTTAGCATATACTTGTGCATTTAATTAATTAATTAATTTTCTGATTGGGGTCAGAAACTCTCCTAGTCATTTCATTTATATGAAACTCCAAAATAAGGGAGGAAGTATGATGGTGGAGGAGTAGAAAACTAAAATAGGATCAGGTCCCAGGAGTTCAGCTAGGTATTTATCAAACCACTCTGAAAACCTACAAACGCAACAGGAGATATAAGAGAAGAAGAGCTGCGTTCTAGGAATAGAAAATCAACCACTTTCGGGAAGGTAGGACGTGAGAAAAAGTGAATCCAAAGTGATGGGAAGATAGACTGTGGGGGAGGGGCCAGCTTCCAGCAAACAGTGGAGCAGTGGAGCACAAAATCAGAAATTTTAAGTCTGCTCCACAGAGGGATGTCACTCCAGAGGCTAAGTTAGGGTGGAGCCCTCATGAGGACAGTGTGATCTCAGAACCCGCGGGATCACAGAAAGACTGGGTGTCTGAATGTGGCAGAGCTGCCAGGTATTGGAGCAGGGAAGCTGGCTATGGCAATGGAGCCAAGGAGGGGGCTCTCAGCTCGGGATTACCTGAAACCATGACCTGAGGCACAGTTGGACCACTGCTCTTTGAGTAGGGACCCCCACAAGTGGCAGATCTGGAGAGAACCCCCTCCTTCCTCCTCCAGGAAGAGCAACATAGGAGTACACAGTAGGAATCTGCTGGGTTGGGAGACTCCAAACAGGCCATGGGCCAGAGATAGAAACTCTTGGTCACAGGCCGGGTGAGCACAGAGTGCGGCCAGAGACCAGGGAGATGGGAGGAAGTGACTGCTTTTCTCTGAGGGTACACTGAGGAGTGGGGCCCTGAGCTCTTGGCTCCTCTGGCCCAGAAATTGGGAGGCCACCATTTTCATCCCATCCTTCAAAGCTCTTTTTTTCAGGGAACAAAAGCTACTGAGAGAGAACCCTAGCAGATTACTTAGCCTGGCCCCTGGCAAGGGTGGTGCAATTCCACCTTGGGCAAAGACATTTGAGAATCACTGCAAGAGACCCTTCCCCCAGAAGAACAGAAGAACATCCAGCCAAAACCAAGTTCAGTGACCAAAGAGAACTGTAAAACTCCAGAGTTAGGGGAAAGCAACACATAGAATTTATGGCTTTTTCCCCATGATCCTTTAGTCTTGCAAATTTAGTCATTTTAATTTAATTTTTTTCTTATTCTATTTTTTAACTTTTCCTCTTGCCACTTTTAACGTTTTTTAAACTATTTCATCTTATCAATACCTTTTTTTAAAAATTCTAAATTTTCATTGTTATAGCCATATTTTATCCCTTCGTTGTATTTAACCTTATTGTTTATATACATATAAGGTTTTTTTTCTTTAAATTTTTGGGATATAATTTCTTCTAATAGATCAAAATATACCCTAAATCTAGCTCTAGCCTGATCACATTATCTCTTTTTTTTTCTTTTTTCCAACCAACTTATCTTATCAATTCCTTTTTTAGAATCTTTTTTAATTGACATCGTTACAGTCATATTCCATGTCTTCATGGCTTTTACCCTTATTTGTGTGTATATATATATTTTTTTTTCTTTCTTTAAAAATTTGGGAGGTAGTTTCATCTAAGAGACCAGAATATGCCCCAAATCAAGTGGGTGGCTCTGTTCTATTCACCAGTCTAATATATTTCTCCCCACCCTTCTCTTCTCCTCCTAGTTTTGGATCTCTTCTGATTTGGTTAGCATATCTTTTTCTGGGGTCTTTGCCACCCATTTAGTATTTTACTCTCTCATTCATGTATTCTAACCTGGATAAAATGACAAGGCAGAAAAACTCACCTCAAAAAAAAAAAAAAGAACAAGAGGCGGTACTGATGGCTAGGGACCTAATCAATATGGACACTGGTAATATGTCAGTACTACGGTTCAGAATGACAATTATCAAGGTGCCAGCTGGGCTCAAAAAAGGCATGGAAGATAGAGAATCCCTTTCTGGAGAAATAAAATCCCTTTCTGGAGAAATAAAAGAAATAAAATCTAACAAAGTTGAAATAAAAAAAGCTATTAATGAGGTGCAATAAAAAATGGAGGCTCTTACTGGTAGGATAAATAAGCATAAGAGAGAATTAGTGACAGAGAAGACCAAATGACAAAGAATAAAGAAGCTGAGCAAAGGAGAGATAAACAACTACTGGTCCACAAAGGGAGAATTCGAGAGATAAGTGACACCATAAGATGAAACTATATTGGGATAATTGTGATCCCAGAAGAATAAGAAAGAGAGAGAGGAGCAGAAGGAATATTGGAGAGAATTATAATAGAGAATTTCCCTAATATGGCAAAGGGAACAAACATCAAAAACCAGGAGACACAGAGAATCCCCCTCAAAATCAATAAAAATAGGTCAATACCCAGTCATCTAATAGTAAAACTTGCAAGCCTCAGTGACAAAGAGAAAATCCTGAAAGCAGCTAGGGACAAGAGGTCTATAACATACAATGGTAGGAATATTAGATTGGCAGTAGACCTATCCATAGAGACCTGGCAAGCCAGAAAGGACTGGCAAGATATGTTCAGAGCACTAAATGAAAATATATGCAGCCAAGAATACTATATCCACCTAGGCTGTCATTGAAAATAGAAGGAGAGATAAAAAGCTTCCAGGACAAACAAAAACTAAAAGAATTTGCAAACACCAAACCAGCCCTACAGGAAATATTGAAATGGTCATCTAACCAAAGAGAGAGCCTAAAAGTAGTAGATCAGAAAGGGACAGAGACAATATGTAGTAACAGTCACCTTACAGGCAATACAATGGCACTAAATTCATATCTTTCAATAGTTACCCTAAATGTAAATGGGCTAAATGCCCCAATCAAAGACACAGGTTATCAGAATGCATAAAAAAACAAGACCCATCGATATGCTGTCTACAAGAAACTTATTTTAGACCCAATAATACCTCCATATTTAAAGTGAGGGGGTGAAAAACAGTTGACCATGCTAATGGACATCAGAAGAAAGTTGGGGTGGAAATCCTTATATCAGATCAATTAGATTTTAAGCCAAAGACTATAATAAGAGATGAGGAAGGACACTATATCATACTTAAAAGGCCTGCCCAACAAGAAGATGTAACAATTTTAAATATCTATGCCCATAACATGGGAGCAGCCAATTATAAACCAATTAATAAAAAAATCTTTTAAATGACAATAATACATTAATAGTAGGGGGCTTAACACCTCCCTCACTGATAGACAGATCATCTAAGCAAACGATTAACAAGGAAATAAGGCTTTAAAAGACACACTAGACCAGATGGACATCACAGATATATTCAGAACATTCCATCCCAAAGCAACAAAACATACATGCTTCTCTAGTGCACATGGAACATTCTCCAGAATAGATCACATCCTGGGTGCAAATCAGGTCTCAACCGGTACCAAAAAATTGGGATCATTCCCTGCATATTTTCAGACCACAATGCTCTGTAGCTAGAATTCAATCACAAGAGGAAAGTTGGAAATAACTCAAATACATGAAGGCTAAAGAGCATCCTACTAAAGAATGAATGGGGGATGCCAGGGTGGCTCAGTGGGTTAAAGCCTCTGCCTTCAGCTCAGGTCATGATCCAAGGGTCCTGGGATCGAGCCCCACATCGGGCTCTCTGCTCAGCAGGGAACCTGCTTCCCCCCTCTCTCTCTGCCTGCCTTTCTGCTTACCTGTGATCTCTGTCTGTCAAATAAATAAATAAATAGATTTTTAAAAAATTTAAAGAATGAATGGGTCACCTAGGAAATTGAAGAATTGAAAAAATTCATGGAAACCAATGAAAATGAAAACACAACTGTTCAAAATCTTTGGGATACAGCAAAGGTGGTCCTGAGAGGAATGTTTATAGCAATACAAGCCTTTCTCAAGAAACAAAAAAGGTCTCAAATACACAACCTAACCCTACACTTAAAGGACCTGGAGAAAGAACAACAAAGAAAGCCTAAACCCAGCAGGAGAAGAGAAATAATAAAGATCAGAACAGAAATCAATAAAATAAAAACCAAAAGAACAATAGAACAAATCAACAAAACTAGGACCTGGTTCTTTGAAAGGATTAATAAGATTGACAAACCCCTGGCCAGACTTATCAAAAAGAAAAGAGAAAGGACCCAAATCAATAAAATCATGAAAGAGGAGAGATCACAACCAACACCAAAGAAATACAAGCAATTATAAGAACATATTTTGAACAACTATACGCCAGCAAATTTGACAATATGGAAGAAATGGATGCATTCCTAGAGATGTATAAAGCACCACAACTGAACCAGAAAGAAATAGAAAACCTGAACAGACACATAACCAGTAAGGAGATTGAAGCAGTTATCAAAAATCTCCAACAAATAAGAGTCCAGTGCCAGATGGTTTCCCAGGGAATTCTACCAAACATTTAAAGAAGAATTAATTCCTATTCTCCTGAAACTGCTCCAAAAAACAGAAATGGAAGAAAAACTTCCAGACTCATTTTATGAAGTCAGCATTACCTTGATCCCAAAACCAAACAAAGACCCCATCAAAAAAAAAGGAATTACAAACCAATGTCTCTGATGAACATGGATGGCAAAATGCTCACCAAAATACTAGCCAGTAAGATCCGACAGTACATTAAAAGGATTATTCACCACGACCAAGTAGGATTTATTCGTAGGCTGCAAGGATGGTTCAACATCCACAAATAAATCAATGCAATACAATACATTAATAAAAGAAAGAACAAGAACCATGTGATACTCTCAATAGATGCTGAAAAAGCATTTGACAAAGTACAACATCCTTTCTCGATCAAAACTCTTCACAGTGTAGGGATAGAGGGTTCATACCTCAATATATCAAAGCCATCTATGAAAAACCCACCGCAAATATCATTCTCAATGGAGAAAAACTGAGAGCTTTTCCCCTAAGGTCAGGAACAGGGCAGGTTGAATTGCTATTCAACATAGTACTAGAAGTCCTAGCCTCAGCAATCAGACAACAAAAAGAAATTAAAGGCATCCAAATCAGCAAAGAAGAAGTCAAACTCTCACTCTTTGCAGATGATATAATACTTTATGTGGAAAACCCAAAAGACTCCACTCCAAATCTGCTAGAACTTGTACAGGAATTCAGTCAAGTGTCAGGATATAAAATCAATGCACAGAAATCAGTTTCATTTCTATACACACCAACAACAAGACAGAAGAAAGAGAAATTAAGGAGTCAATCCCATTTGCAATTGCACCCAAAACCATAAGACACCTAGGAATACACCTAACCAAAGAGGTAAAGAATCTGTACGCGGAAAACTATTAAGTTCTCATGAAAGAAATTAAGGAAGACATAAGGAAATGGAAAAACATCCCATGCTCATGGATTCAAAGAACAAATACTATGAAAATGTCTATGCTATCTAGAACAATCTACATGTTTAATGCAATCTCTAGCAAATACCATCAAGTTTTTCACAGAACTGGAAAAATAATCCTAAAATATATATGGAACCAGAAAAGACCCCGAATAGCCAGAGGAATGTTGAAAAAGAAAACCAAAGTTGGTGGCATCACAATTGCAGACAGCAAGCCTTATTACAAAGCTGTAATCATCAAGGTAGTATGGTACTGGAACAAAAACAGACACATAGATCAATGGAACAGAATAGAGAGCCCAAAAACAGACCCTCAACTCTATGGTCAAATAATCTTCAACAAAGCAGGAAGGAATGCCCAATGGAAAAAAGACAGTCTCTTCAACAAATGGTGTTGGGAAAATTGGACAGCCACATGCAGAAAAATGAAACTGGACCATTTCCTTATGCCACAAACACAAATAGACTCAAAACGGATGAAAGACCTCTAGGTGAGACAGGAATCCATCAAAATCCTTGAGGTCAACACAGGCAGCAACCTCTCCAACCTCAGCTGCAGCAACTCCTTCCTAGAAACATTGGCAAAGGCAAGGGAAGCAAGGGCAAAAGTGAACTATTGACACTTCATCAGATCAAAAGCTTTTGCACAGCAAAGGAAACAGTCAACAAAACCAAAGACAACTGACAGAATGGGAGAAGATATTTGTAAATGACATATCAGATAAAGGGCTGGTATCCAAAATCTATAAAGAACTTATCAAACTCTACACCCAAAGAACAAATAACCCAATCAAGAAATGGACAGAGGACATGAGCAAACTCAACACCCAAAGAACAAACAATCCAATCAAGAAATGGGCAGAGGACATGAACAGGCATTTCTGCAAAGAAGACATCCAGATGGCCAACAGACACATCAAAAAGTGCTCCACGTCACTCGGCATCAGGGAAATACAAATCAAAACCACAATGAGATATCACCTCACACCAGTCAGAATGGCTAAAATTAACAAGTCAGGAAATGACAGATGCTGGTGTGGATGTGGAGAAAGGGGAACCCTCCTCCACTGTTGGTGGGAATGCAAGCTGGTGCAACCACTCTGGAAAACAGCATGGAGGTTCCTCAAAATGTTGAAAATAGAACTACCCTATGACCCAGCAATTGCACTACTGGGTATTTACCCTAAAGATACAAACATAGTGATCCGAAGGGGCACGTGTACCCGAATGTTTATAGCAGTAATGTCTACAATAGCCAAACTATGGAAAGAACCTAGATGTCCATCAATAGATGAATGGATAAAGAAGAGGTGGTATATATACACAATGGAATACTATGTAGCCATCAAAAGAAATGAAATCTTGCCATTTGTGATGACGTGGATGGAACTAGAGGGTATCATGCTTAGTGAAATAAGTCAATCGGAGAAAGACAACTATCATATGATCTCCCTGATATGAGGACATGGAGATGCAACATGGGGGGTTAGGGGGATAGGAGAAGAATAAATGAAACAAGATGGGGATGGGAGGGAGACAAACCATAAAGGACTCTTAATCTCACAAAACAAACTGGGGGTTGCTGGGGGGAGGAGGGGTTGGGAGAGGGGGAGGGGGTTAGGGACATTGGGGAGTGTATGTGCTATGGTGAGTGCTTTGAAGTGTGTAAACCTGGTGATTCACAGACCTGTATCCCTGGGGATAAAAATACATTATATGTTTATAAAAAAAAAAAGAAAGAAAGAAAAGAAAGGATGAATACCCAACTTTTGTTGCAACATGGATGGGACTGGAAGTGATTATGCTGAGTGAAATAAGTCAAGCAGAGAGTCAAGTATCATATGGTTTCACTTATTTGTGGAGCATCACAAATGACATGGAGGACATTGGGAGATGAAGAGGAGAAGGAAGTTGAGGGAAATTGGAAGGGGAGGCGAACCATAAGAGACTATGGACTCTGAAAAACAACCTGAGGGTTTTGAAGGGGCGGGGGTAGGAGGTTGGGGGAACCAGATGGTGGGTAATAGGAAGGGCATGTATTGCATGGAGCACTGAGTGTTGTGCAAAAACAATGAATACTGTTATGCTGAAAAAAAAAAATAATTAATTAATTAAAAAAAAAAAAGAAATGGGCAGAAGAGGGGGCACCTGGGAGGCTCAGTTGGTTAAGCGACGGCCTTTGGCTCAGGTCATGATCCTGGAGTTCAGGATCGAGTCCTGCATCGGGCTCCCTGCTTGTCAGGGAGTCTACTTCTTCCTCTGACTCTCCCCCTTCTAATGCTCTCTCTCTCTCTCTCTCATTCTCTCTCAAATAAATAAATAAATAAAATCTTAGAAATGGGCAGAAGACATGAACAGACATTTCTGCAAAGAAGACATTCAGATGGCCAACAGACACATGAAAAAGTGCTCAACATCACTTGGCATCAAGGAAATACAAATGAAAACCACAATGAGATACCACCTCACACCAGTCAGAATGGCTAAAATTAACAAGTCAGGAAACAACAGATAATGGTGAGGATGCAGAGAAAGGGGAACCCCCCTACACTGTTGGTGGGAATGGAAGCTGGTGCAGCCACTCTGGAAAACAGCCTGGAATTTCCTCAAAAAGTTGAAAATAGAGCTACCCTACAACCCAGTAATCACATTACTGGGTATTTACCCTAAAGATATGAATGTATTGATCCAAAAGGGCACCTGCCTGTGAATGTTTATAGCAGCAATGTCCACAATAGCCAAACTATGGAAAGAACCTAGATGTCCATCAACAGATGAATGGATAAAGAAGATGTTGTATATATACCCAATGGAATACTATGCAGCCATCAAAAGAAATGAAATCTTGTTATTTGCAATGACGTGGATAGAACTAGAGTATTATGCTAAGTGAAATACGTCAGTCAGAGAAAGGCAATTATCATATGAGCTCTCTGATATGAGGAATTCAAGAAGCAGGGGGCCTGTAGGGGATAGGGAAGGAAAAAAATGAAATGAGATGGGATTTGGAGGGAGACAAACCATAAGAGATTCTAATCTCACAAAACAAACTGAGGGTTGCTCGGGGTGAGGGGTAGGTGGAGGGTGGGTTGGGTTACGGGCATTGGGGAGAGTATGTGCTACGGTGAGTGCTATGAAATTGTAAGCCTGATGATTCACAGATCTGTACCCCTGGGGCAAATAATACATTATATGTTAGTAAAATAATTTTTAAAAACTCTAAAATATAAGTAATAGAAAATAAATCACTGGTTGTATGGGAAATTGGGGAGATAGTGGGCGGCTGGAAGAAATTACAAAGGACATGCGAAAACTTGTATATATAATTCAAAACTTACCTAACTACACCATTTACATACCATTAGTTGTATGGAAATTTTATCTCCAAGTTTTTAAAAATAATGTAAAAATAAGAATTAAAAGTAATAGTAAAAGACAGAGAAAGGCTGAGAAATGATTCCACAATAAGAGAGATTAAAAAGAATGACAAATAAATATAATAATTGACCCTAAACTTAATCTTTCACTAAAAGAGTACAAATGCTCTAAGGTTTTTTGGAATAATTGATGAAACTGGAATATAAAATATAAATTAAATACTGAACTAGTGACTTGGGTATGTGTACTGCGGTGAATAAAGGATATTCAACTTGCATTTAGAATACACACACTGAAGTATTTAAGAGGATATATGCAAACTACACTCAAATAGTTCAAAAATTAATGTCTTTTTCAATCGCTATATATGTACATAAAGGGAGAAAAATGATAAAGTACAGCAAAATATGAAAGATTGATGCATCTGGGGAAAATGTAAAAGCAAAACAAAAAATGAAGTGGCAGTGTCTGGTGAGTGGAACAAGAGAGGAAAGGAATGGTGGAAAAGATTCCTGTTCTTTTTTGGCTAAGCTCCTTTATACAATTTTATTTTATTTTTAAGATTTTTGCTTATTTATTTGACAGACAGAGATCACAAGTAGGCAGAGAAGCAGGCAGAGAGAGAGAGGAGGAAGCAGGCTCCCTGCTGAGCAGAGAGTCCGATGCGGGGCTCGATCCCAGGATCCTGGGATCATGACCCGAGCTGAAGGCAGAGGCTTTAACCCACTGAGCCACCCAGGTGCCCCTTTACAATTTTATTTTTAAAATGCTTATATAGTTATTACCTTGGTTTTGTTTTTATTTTATTTTATAAATTCATTAAATTTCTATATGAAGAAGATTCATGCATTAAAAATTTCTGGATTTGGAATCCTGTTATCTTATTAGATTGTTATTTACTCTTAGCTATACATTTTTAATTAAGTTTTTATTTAAATCCCACTTAGTTAACAGTGTAATATTAGTTTCAGGTATACAGTTAAGTGATACAACACTTCCATACACCACCAGATGCTCATTGCCCTCCTTAATCCCCATCACCCATTTATTTAGTCCATTCCCCCACCCTTCTCCCCTCTGGTAACCATCAGTTTTTTCCCTATAATTAAGAGTCTGTTTCTTGGTTTGCCTCTCTTTCCCCTCCCCCTTTTTTCATTTGCTTTGGTTCTTGAATTCCATATACAAAGTCTTGTAGTATTTGTCTCACTCTCACTGACTTATTTTGCTTACCATAATACTCTCCATCTCCATCCAAGTCATTGCAAATGGCAAGAATGCATTCTTTTTTTTTTTTATGGCTGAATAACAGTTCATTGTATGTATATATACACCACTTCTTCTTTATCCATTCATCCATCTTTAGACATTTGGGTTCTTTCCACAATTTGGTTATTGTTGATAATGCTGCTATAAACATCAGGGTGCATGTGTCCCTTTGAATTATTATTTTTGTACCCTTTGGGTAAATACCTAGTAGTACAATTGTTAGGTCATAGGGTAGTTCTAATTTTCATTTTGGAGGAATCTCCATACTATTTTTTAGAGTGCCTACACCAGTTTGCATTCCCACTAACAGTGCAAGAGGGTTCCCCTTTACTTGCATCCTCACCAACACCTGTCTCTTGTCTTGTTAATTTTAGCCATTCTGACAGTTATGAGGTGGTATCTCATTGTAGTTTTGATTTGCATTTCCCTGATGATGAGTGAAGTTGAACATCTTTTCATATGTGTTAGCCATCTGTATGTCTTCTTTGGAAAAATGTCTATTCATATCTTCTGCCCATTTTTAACTAGATTATTTGTTTTTTGGGTGTTGAGTTTGGTAAATACAGATTTTGGATACTAACCCTTTATCAGAGATGTCATTTGCAAATATCTTCTACTCTGTAGGTTGCCTTTGAGTTTTGTTGCTATTTTCCTTTGTTATGTGGAAGATTTTTATCTTAATGAAATCTTAATGAAATTTTGTTTCCTTTGTCTCCAGAGACATATCTAGTAAGAAGTTGCTACAGCTGATGTCAAAGAAGTTACTGCCTGTGTTCTCTAGGATTTTGATGGTTTCCTATTTCAGATTTAGGTGTTTCATCCATTTTGAATTTATTTTTGTGTATGGTGTAATAAAGACATCCAGTTTCTTTTGCAAGCTGCTATCCAGTTTTCCCACCACCATTTATTGAAGAGACTTTTCCCCATTGCATATTCTTTATAATATAGCTTGAAATTAGGTAACATGATGCCCCCCAGCTTTGTTTTTCTTTTCCAATAATTCCTTGGTGTTTTGGGGTCTTTCCTGATTCCATACAAATTTTAGGATTGTTTGTTCCAACACTTCAAAAATTCCATTGGTATTTTGATCAGAATGGCATTGAAAGTATAGTATGCTGCTCTGGGCAGCATAGACATTTTAACAATGTTTATTCTTCCAATCCATGAGCATAGAATCACATTGCCTGATTTCAAGCTAGATTACAAAGCTGTTGTCACCAAAACAGCATGGTACTGGTACAAAAACAGACACGTAGATCAATGGAACAGAATAGAGAGCCCAGATACAGACCCTCAACTCTATGGTCAAATAATCTCCAATAAAGCAGGAAAAATATCTAGTAGAAAAAAGACAGTCTCTTCAATAAATGGTGCTGGGAAAATTGGACAGCTATATACAGAAGAATGAAATTCGACCATTCCCTTACACCATACACAAAGATAAACTCTAAATGGATGAAAGACCTCAATGTGAGACAGGAATCTATCAAAGTCCCAGAGGAGAACATAGGCAGTAACCTCTTTGACACTGGCCACAGCAACTTCTTTCAAGACAGGTTTCCAAAAGCAAGGGAAATAGAAGTGAAAATGAACTTTTGGGACTTCATGGAGATTAAAAGCCTCAGCACAGCAAAGGAAACAGTCAACTAAGAGGCAACCGTGGAATGGGAGAAGGTGTTTTCAAATGACACTACAGACAAAGGGCTGATATCCAAGATCTATAAAGAACTTCTCAAACTCAACATGCAAAAAACAAATAAGTCAAAAAATGGGCAGAAGATATGAACAGACACTTCTCAAAAGAAGACATACAAATGGCTAACAGACACATAAGAAAATGTTCTTCATCAGCTATTAGGGAAATTCAGATCAAAACCACATTGAGATACCACCTTATACAGTTAGAATGGCAAAAATTGATAAGGCAAGAAACAACAGATGTTGGAGAGGCTGTGGAGAAAGGGGAATCCTCTAACACTGTTGGTGGGAATGCAAGTGGGTAAAACCACTTTTGAAGGTTGGAGGTTCCTCACAAAATTAAAAATAAAGCTACTCTATGACCCAGCAATTTCACTACTGGGTATTTACCCAAAAGATACAGATGTAGTGAAAAGAAGGGCCATATGCACCCTAATGTTCATAGCAGCAATGTCCACAATAGCTAAATCATGGAAAGACCTGAGATGCCCTTCAACAGACAAATGGATAAAGAAGATATGGTCCATATACCCAATGAAATATTATGCAACTTTTGAATGAACATGGATGGTACTTGAGGAGATTATGTTAAGTGAAATACGTCAAGCAGAGAAAGACTGTTATCGTATGGTTTCACTTATCTGTGGAAAATAAGGAATAGCATGGAGCACACTAGAAGAAGGAAGGGAAAAGTGAAGGGGGAGATATTGGAGGGGGAGATGAACCAAGAAACTGTGGACTCTGGAAAGCAAACTGAGGATTTTAGAAGGGAGCAGTGTTGTGGGGGGATGAGTGAGCCCAGTGATGGGTATTAAGGAGGTCATGGATTGCATGGAGCACTGGGTGTTATACACAATGAGTTATGGGACCCTACATCAAAAACTAATGATATACTGTATAGTGACTAACATAACATAATTTTAAAAAATTAAAAATAAAATCCATTGAATATTCTTTCCTGCTTTGTTGAAGATTGATTGACCATATAGCTGTTCATTTCTGAGTTTTCTATTCTGTTCCATTCATCTATGTGTCTGATTTTGTGCCAGTACCATACTGTCTTGATGACTATAGCTTTGTAATATAGCTTGAAAACTGGAATCCAGGTTTTATTCTCGTTTTCAAGATTGCTTTGGTTATTCAGGGGCCTTTTGTGGTTCCATCCAAACTTTAGGATTGTTTGTTCTATGTCTGTGAAAAATGCTGGTGGTATTTTTGATGGGGATTGCATTAAGTGCATAGATTGCTTTTGGTAGCATAGACGCTTTAATAATATTTGTCCCTCCAATCCATGGGCATGGTATGTTTTTCCATTTCCCTTGTGTCATTTCTTCCACCAGTGTTTTATAGTTGCAGAGTACAGATCTTTAACATCTTTGGTTAGGTTTATTCCTAGGTACCTTAGGGTTTGGGGTACAACTGTAAATAGTATCAATTCCTTGCTTATTTTTTTTTTTTTGGTGTTTTCTTATTGGTGTATAGAAATGCAATATATTTCTGTACACTGACTTTGTATCCTGTAACTTTACTGAATTTGTGTATCAGTTCTAGCAATTTTTTGGTGGGGTCTTTTGGGTTTTCAACATACAGGTTTGTGTCGCCTGTGAATAGTGAAAGCTATACTTCTTCCTCGCTGGTTTGGTTGCATTTCATCTTTTTGTTGTCTGATTGCTGAGGGTAGGACTTCCAGTACTTTTTAAAATAGTAGTAGTGAGAATGGATGTCCCCATCTTTTTCCTCACTGCAGAGGAAAAGCTCTGTTTTTACCCATCAAGGATGATGTTAACTATGTGTTTTTCATATATGGCCTTTATGATGTTGAGATATGTTTCTCTAACCCTACTTTGTTTAGGATGTTGTACTTTGTCAAGTACTTTTTCTGCAGATATTCAAAGGATCATCACCAGGGGCACCTGGGTGGCTCAGTTGGTTAAGCATCTGCCTTCAGCTTGGGTCATGATCCTAGCGTTCTCAGACCGAGCCCCATATCAGGCTCCCTGTTCAGTAGGGAGCCTGCTTCT
This sequence comes from Meles meles, assembly GCF_922984935.1. Taxonomy (NCBI): domain Eukaryota; kingdom Metazoa; phylum Chordata; class Mammalia; order Carnivora; family Mustelidae; genus Meles; species Meles meles. The sequence goes on from NC_060074.1 coordinate 78,689,716, forward strand.
CCCCCTCCATTTCCCTCTCCCTAAGTTCCACCCCTGCTCCTGCTTCTGCTCCATCTCAAATAAATAAAATCTTTATTTAAAAAATTTTTAGGAAAATCTTTTAATTTTAATTTTTAATTAAATTTTAGGAAAAAGATTTTTAGAAAGGATCACACTGATTGATTTTGCAAATATTGAGAACCACACTTATGGCCCATGAATAAATCCTACTTCATCGTGGTGAATGATTCTTTTAATGCACTCTTGGATTTTATTTGCTAGTATTTTATTGAGAATTTTTTCATCCATGTTCATCAGGGATATTGACCTGTAGTTCTTGTTTTTAGTGGAGTCTTTGGTTTTTGTATCAGGGTAATGCTGGCCTTGTAGAATGAATTTGGAAATTTTCCCTCCATTTCTATTTTTTGAAATAGTTGGAGAATAGTGAGTATACTCTTCTTTAAATGTTTGGTAGAATTCACCTGTGAAGCCATCTGGCCCTGGACTTTTGTTCATTAGGAAATTTTTGATTACTGATTCAATTTTCTTTGCTGGTTATTGGTCTGTTCAATTTTTCTCCTTCTTCTTGTTTCAGTTTTGTTGGTTGTGTTTCTAGAAACTTATCCATTTCTTCCAGGTTGTCCAATTTATTGGCATGTAGTTTTCCATAATATTTTGTTGTAATTGTTTGTATTTCTGTAGTGTTATTTGTTCTTTCTTATCTCTCATTTGTGATTTATTTGGGTCCTTTCTCTTTTCTTTTTGTAACTCTGGGTAGGGGGTTATCAATTTTATTAATTTTTTCAAAGAGCCAGCTCCTACTTTCATTGATCTGTTCTACTGGGTTTGTTTCTACATAATTTATTTTTCCTTTAATCTTTATTATTTCCCTTCTTCTGCAGGCTTTAGGCTTTGTTTGTTCTTTTTCTAGCTTACTTACATGTAAGGTTAGGTTGGTTTTTTTTCTGAGATTTTTTCTTGCTTTTTGAGGTAGGCCTATATTGCCATACACTTCCCTCTTAGGACTGCTTTTGCTGCAATCCAAAGATTTTAGACCACTGCATTTTCATTTCATTTGTTTCTATGTATTTTTATTTTTTCTTCAATTTCCTGGTTAACCCATTCATTTTTAATAGCATGTTTGTTTAACCTCCACGTTATTTGTAGACTTTCCAATTTTTTTCTTGTAGTTGACTTCAAGTTTCATAGCATTGTGATCAGAAAAATACACATGGTATGATCTCAATCTTTTTGTACCTGTTGAGGCCTGATTTGTGACCTAGTGTGCAATCTGTTCTGCAGAATGTTCCATGTGCACTTGAAAAGAATGTATAGACCATAAAAATAGAAACAAAAAGAAAGCTGGGGTAGTAATACTTATATAATACAAAATAGACTTTAAAACAAAGACTATAACAGAGACCAACAAGAGAATTACATAATAATGTAATTATGTAATTAAGGGATCAGTCCAGCAAGAAGATAATACTTATATTTATGTACCCAACATAGGAGCACCTAAATATATAAAGCAAATATTAAACAGAGGCAAAGGGAGAAATTGACAATAATACAATAGCAGGGGCCTTTAATACCTCACTTACATCAATGGATAAATTATCCAGGAGGAAATGAATAAGAAAGCATTGGTCTTAATGACACATTAGACCGATGGACTTAAAAGATATATGTAGGACATTCCATATGAAAACAGCAGAATATACATTCTTCTCCAGTGTCCATGAAATATTCTCCATGATAAATCGCATGTTAAGGCACAAAATAAGTATTAATTAATTTAATTTAATAAGATTGAAATCATATCAAGCATCTTTTCTGACCATAACAGTATGAAAATAGAAATCAATTTATAAGATGAAAGCTGAAAAATTAAAAAAGATGAATATGCAGACTAAACAACATGTTACTAAACAACCAATGGGTCAATGAAGAAATCAAAGAAATGAAAAAAGTACCTTGAGACAAATGAAAATGAAAAGGACTTGACTGTGTAGTCCTCCAAAATCTATGGGATTCAGTAAAAGTGGTTCTAAGAGGAAAGTTTATAGCTATAGAGGCCCACCTTAAAAGAGAAGAAATATCTCAAATAATCTAAACTTACACCTGAAGGAAATGGGAAAAGAAGAACAAAGCACAAAGTTAGTATAAGAAAATAATAAAAATCAGGGGCGCCTGGGTGGCTCAGTGGTTTAAGCCACTGCCTTCAGCTCAGGTCATGATCTCAGGGTCCTGGGATCAAGTCCCGCATCGGGCTCTCTGCTCGGCAGGGAGCCTGCTTCCCTCTCACTCTCTCTGCCTGCCTCTCTGCCTACTTGTGATCTCTGTCAAATAAATAAATAAATAATCTTTAAAAAAAATAAAATAAAATAAAAATCAGAGTAGAAATAGATGAAATAGATATCAATGAAACTAAAAGCTCATTCTTTCAAAAGATAAAATTGATAAAACTTTAGTAAGACTCACCAAGGGAAAAAAAGGTCTCCAAATAAACTCAGATATTAAAAAGAGGAAGTTACAAATGAAACCACAGAAATACAAAGGATCATAAAAGATTACCACAAATAATTATATGGCAATAAATTGAACAGTCTTGAAGAAATGTACAAATTACTAGAAACATACAATCTTCCAAGAATGAATCTATTGATTCATTCATTCTATCTAGAAATAGAAAAAGTAAACAGACCAATCACTAGTAATGAAATTGAATCAGTAATTAAAATACTCCCAGGAAACAAAAGTCCAGGACCAGATGGCTCCAGAACAAGATGGCTTCACAGGCTAGTTCTACCAAACATTAAAAAAATAGTTAATATCTACAATTTCTAACTATTTTACAACACTGATGGAGAATGAATGCTTCTGAATTCATTCTGTAAGTCCAGAATTACCCTAAACTAGACCAAATTATAATTACCTAAGTATAAAAGTAGAATTACCTAAGCTAGACAAAAACACAACAGAAAAAGGAAATTAGAGTTCAGTATACTTAATTAACATAGATGTAAAAATCCTCAACAATACATTTTAAAAAATCACAAACCATGATCAAGTGGAATTTATTCCAGGGATGAAAGAATGGTTTAATATGTGGAACTTAATTAATGTGATACACCACATTAACAAAACAAAGGTATAAATTATGTGATCATCTCAATAGACATAGAAAAAGCATTTGACAAAGTACGATAGCCATTCGTGATAAATTTGCAACAAAGTGAGTATAGAATGTACCTCAACATAGTAAAGGACATGAGTGACAAACCTACAGGTAACATACTCAACAGTGAAAAGCTGAAAGCTTTTCCTCTAAGATCAGGAATAAAACAAGGATGCCCATTCTTACCATTTTTATTGAACACAGTACTGGAAGTCCTAGATACATTGATTAGGCAAGAAGTAAAAAGCATCCAAATTGGGAAAGAATGAAAGTGTCACTATTCACAGTAACATACTATATATAAGAAACCCTAAAGCCCTACCCAACACTATCAGAATAAGGGAATTCATTGAAGTTGTAAGATATAAAATCAATATACAGAAATATGTTGCATTTCTATATACTCATCACAAACTATCAAGAGAATTTCAGAAATTAATCCCATTTAAAATTGCATCAAAAAGAGCAAAATATCTAGAAATAAATTTAACCAAGAAAGAGAAAGACCTGTACTCTGGAAACTATATAAGTTTGATGAGAAGACACAAACAAATGGAATACCTTGTCATATATTGGAAGAATTAATATTGTTACACTGTTTATACTACCCGAAATAATCTACAAATTCATTGCAACCCCTAAGAAAATACCAATGGCATTTTTCACAATATTAGAACAAGTAATCCTAAAATGCTTAAGGAACCACAAAAGACCCTGAAGAGCCAAAGCAATCTTGCTCCCAACTTGATACCCACAGGTATCAGGCTCCCAAATTTCAAACTATACCACAAATCTAGACTAGTATGGTAATGGCTCAAAAATGGACACATAAATCAATGGAACAAATTAGAGAACCCAGAAATAAACCCATACTTATATGGTCAATTAATCTACAACAAAGAATATACAATGGGTAAAAGACAAATCTTTAATACATAGTATTGGAAAAGCTGGACAGCAACATGCAAGAGAATGAAACTGGACCACTTTTTTACACCATACACAATAATACTCCAAATGGATGAAAGACGTGACTATCTGCAACCATAAAATTCCTGGAAGAAAACAGAGGCAGTAAGCTCTTGGACATTGGTCTTGATGATTTTTTTTAAGAATAAGCAAATAAGGGTGCCTGGGTGGCTCAGTGGGTTAAGCCTCTGCCTTTGGCTCAGATCATGATCTCAGGGTCCTGGGATCAAGTCCCGCATCAGGCTCTCTGCTCAGCAGGGAGCCTGCTTCCTCCTCTCTCTGCCTGCCTCTCTGTGAACTTGTGATCTCTCTCTCTCTCTCTCTCTGTCAAATAAATAAAATCTTTAAAAAAAAATAAGCAAATAAAACCACACCAAAGTAAAAACTTTTTATCCAGTGAAGGAAACCATCAATAAAATCAAAGGGCAAACTGAGGCACGTGGGTGGCTCAGTCAGTTGGGCGGCCAACTCTTGATTTTGGCTCAGATCATGATCTCAGAGTACTTGGATCAAACCCAGTATCAGACTGCGTAATCAGCAGGGAGTCTGCTTGAGGATTCTCTCTCTCCCTCTTCTTCTGCCCCTCCCACCCAGCTCACATACACTCTCTCTCTCACTCAAATGAATAAATAAATCTTTGAAAAAAATCAAAGGGCAACCTACTCAATGAGAAAAGATATCTGCAAATTATAATATCTGATGAAGGGTTAACATCCAAAATATATGAAGAACTAAAACTCAGCATTTTAAAAAAAAATTAATTTTAAAAAATGGCAAAGGACCTCAACAGATATTTTTTCAAAGATGTACAGATGACTAATAGATGCATGAAAAAGTGTTCAACATCACTAATCATCAGAGGAATGGAAATCAAAACCACAGCGAGTCATCATCTCATACCTGTCAACATGGCTAGTATCAAAAAGACAAGAAACAACAAGTGTTGGCAAAGACCTCAAGAATAGGAAATCCCAATGCCCTGTTGGTAGGAATGTCTACTGGTGCAGCCACTGTGAAAAACAGTGTGGAGGATCCTCTAAAAATGAAAAATAGAAATACCATATAATTCAGCAATTCTACTTCTAGGTATTTATCCAAAGAAAATGAAAACACGAATTCAAAATTGTATATGTAGCCCCATGTTTGTTATAATATTATTTACAATAGCAAAGATGTGGAAGCAACCTAAATGCTCACTGACAGATGAATGGATCAAGAAGATGTGGTGCATACACACAATAGAATATTACTCATCCATCAAAGAGTGAGATTTGTCATTTTGACAACACGGTTGGACCTAGAGGGTATTATGCTAAGAGAATTAAGTCACAAAAAGAAAGACAAATACCATATGATTTCACTTACATGTGGAGTATGAAAAACAAAAACAAAACAGAAACAGACTCATAAATACAGAGAACAAAGTGATGGTTGTCAGAGGAGAGTGGGGTAGGGGATGGACAAAATAAGTGAGGGAGATTAAGAGATGTAATCTTCCAGTTATGAAATAAATAAGACTTGGGGATATGATATACAGCACGGGAATATGGTCAGCAATACAGTCAAGAATATAACAATTATTGTAACATGACAACAAATGGTAAATAGCTTTATTGTGGTGACCATTGTGTAATGTATATAAGTATCAAATCACTAGGTTGTACACCTAAAACTAATCCAATATTGTATGTCAATTATTCTTGAATAAAAATTTTTTTAAAGAATTCTAGATCAAAATTCTCTAAAAAAAACTTTTTGATCTTCACAAAGTCACTTTGGCTCTATGTATTTTGGGGGTGGTCATAGCCCCAGACTCGATTCTTTTGAATGTGGTCCTGTTCAGACTGGGTGAACTTTTATTCAAACCATATCCTTGCATTTCTTCAGCTTTTACAAAAAAGTCTTTCCCTCATCTGATTCAGTTGGCTGCAAAAGTTCCATGCTTAACCAGCAGCATAGAAGAGCGCACTCCAGGTGCTGGTCAGGAAATAACCTCAAACTTGCTACCACTCAAAATTTTACAAAAGATCAATTGAGAGAAATAATCATTATGGACAGTGGCCTGTGGAATCTACAGTCCATTCTTCCCCCTAAATAGCTTAAAATGTTTTCCTGAATTAAGCCAGACCAGCAGAGATCCACAAACCTGACCACATCTTCTGAAATCCACACCCCTGTAGAATTGCTTTTTACTGAATTTGGCTTTGGTCTTAGTTATACATTATGACACAGTGAAGGATGTTGTAAGAAACAGCCCTATGAAAATCTGACAGCCTTACTGGAGAATAATGTCCACTTCATTACATAGTGAGTTCTTTGTGAGAATTTATAAGAGAATTTTCTTCCTGGTCTCCCAACCAGAAATAACTATGCTGTTCTTGAGCAACTAGCTTGTTTTTATCTCCTCAAGACTGTGAATCATGTAACTGATCGTTTTTTTCCTTCTCGATTTTGTCTGCCAAAAATCTTAGAGGTAAATTTGTGGTCGGTCTCTAGCAGGATTGCAGGATCTTACAATTTCTACTTTGTGCATTATTCTTATTTGCACCTTCATTGTTAAATCAGTAAAGCGTTATGGAGCCAGAATGGCTGATTGAGCTCCAGAGGTCTACCCCTGATAACTTATAGTCTCCATCACTTCTCAGTGCCTTGGTTACTTCGTCTATGAAATGGAGAATAATAGTTCCAATCCTGTGGGGGTTGTTGTCAGGATTAAATGAGTTCACATATGCAAAGTGCTCAGAGAAGTGCCTCCCACTCAGCCCATGGTTGGTATTTAGGCATTATTTTGTCTCACCTGTCCTATTCGCTTTACCTTTATATCCATTTCCTTTCACCAATTTTTAATTTTTATTTTATGTAGGCTTCCTTAAACACTTCCTTGAACAAAGTTGGGTGTAAACAAAAGCAAATGGACACAAAAATTCCAAAATATACACAGTAATTAAGAATCAATTAAAAGTCATCAATATGAAAATATTAATTTTTATGAAAATAAACTTACACAGGAATGCCTGGATGGCTCAATTGAGTAATCATCCGATTCTTTTTTCCCCCAAAGATTGTATTTATTTATTTTTGAGAGAGACAGGGAGAGAAAGAGCATGAGCTGGGGGGGAGGGGGAGGGCAGAGGGAGAAGCAGACTCCCCGCTGAGTGTATGCACACACACTCTAAAAATATAAATAATAAACTTACACAACAACAATAATATGGCCCATCATCTAAATAGACTTTAACCTGGCACTTACACCTTTCAGAAGCTACTAGAAGTATGATCATATTCTGATTTGCTCCTAATTACAATTTGCCCTGATGAGTTTCTGTGAGAAGATGCCACCTAACTGTTCAAAGACTGGCACTAGGAAACTGCACGAAACGCTTCATCAATAGACAAGCCAGTAGGAAAGGGATTTCTCTGCTTTATCCATGATTAGTGAGGGGAGAGTCTGGCCTCTAAAAGGAGCATCCCTCTGATTTCTCAGCACTACTGATGTACGTTACGCAAAGTCTATTTCTCATCTACTTTTTTCCTCTCACTCTGTCTCTGATGATAGCTCTTGGGAAGACTAGCCTTGGGCTTAGCTCAGAGATCATCAAAAGAATCCCTTGCTGTGCAAAAATACTTTCTTGAATCTATTAGTTGTTATGAATTAGAGCATGTTCCTTTGGCTAACTCACAGCAAGGTTTCTCCTATTATAATGAAAGCAACCCCCAGAAGACGTCTTATATTAAGCTGTCTCAAGCACCTTGAGATAACTATTGGATTTTAACTAAAAGCAGGTTTTAATAAAAGAAGGAGTTAATAAATATTTACTCAGCATCTCCTTTGGGCTCAGCAGGCATTGGAGATACACCAGTGTATACTGTCTCATGGAGCATGCTAATAAAGGGAAACCAGGAATAAACAATGTGTCAGATGATAGGGCAAAAAGAAATAAAGCTAGAGAAAGGGAGAGAGTGATGAAGCCATGAGGCGTGGAGGAATAGGGTGGTTTGGGAAGACCTCACTGAGAGAAGAGAGATCACAGGAGGCCTGTGGTGAGGGGTGAAATTACAACTAAGGAGAGGAATGAAGAACCACCCGGTTAAAGGAGAGTAGGGGTCCTGGAGTTAACTTAGCTGGTTGCTGAACAGCAGCCAAGTTGAGAGTCCTAATCTTGGCTCTGTCAATTCCCTGCCCTGTTTAACCTCATCTTTCATATGAAGGCAATAATGTTTGCCCTGTCTGAACCTTGGAACTACTGATGTTTGAGTTAATATTTAGAGAATATTTTGAGCCCCACAGGCAAGAAACATTAGGAAAGCACAAGATATGATTATGGGTTTTTTTCCCCCCTGTATTTCTCTCGTGTTTCTTTCAGTTGTTTGGTTTTTTTTTCCTTCCTTTAATTATTAAGACAAACAAACAAACAGACCTGGTGGCCTATCCCTGCCTCTCTGTGAGTCAACCTCAAGGTCAGTTTATACATTCTTCTTCTATCAAGGGCAGTCCCAAGGTTATCCTCTATACTTTAGGGTCAAGGTCAACATGAAACTAAGAAGAGAATGTTCTGTAGTTTAAGGGGAAAAAAAACTCTCTCAGTGAATCACTGCTGGACCCAGTGTGTAAGGATTAATGCTTACTAGGAGGGTTCTCTTAGAGAATCTTTATTCTCAGAAAAGCAAAAGAGCACAGGATGTCATGGAGTCCTTGAAGTAGGCAAAAGAGCTATATAAATAAAAGCCCTGGCAACACCCAACTTGTTTAATGTGTCAACTATTCTAGAGAGCCAGACAGAACCTCACAAGACAGAATTTTCTGGGTCTGTGCAATTGAATCAAACTATATTCAAAGCCCTCAGACTGTGTTCTAACTTCCTTTCATTTTCTCTTATGACAGTAGAATGGGGTAGAGCTGGGGGAAACAAGGGGTTAAAAGAATTATGAAAATTTGGGGGCACCTGGGTGGCTCAGTGGGTTAAAGCCTCTGCCTTTGGCTCAGGTCCTGATCCCAGGGTCTGGGATTGAGCCCCACATTGGGCTCTCTGCTCAGTGAGGAGCTTGCTTCCCCCTCTCTCTCTCTGCCTGCCTCTCTGCCTACTTGTGATCTCTGTCTGTCAAGTAAATAAATAAATAAAATCTTAAAAAAAAAGAATCATGAAAATTTTGAGTCAAGTACTGAAATGGATCAGAAGCATCAAACATTCATGAAAATATTTGTAATTCAAGGCTTCAAATACTTATAATTGGATTTAAAAATAACTTTTTATGAGCGAACATATACCAAACATATACCAAAAGAGAGAGAATAGTCTAATGAGCCTTCAAGTACCCATCACACAGCTTCACCAATTTTCAGCTCATTGCCCATGACACAATTCTGGGTACTTCCTGAATTATTTTAAGCAACCCCTAGTCACTTCATCACTTTATCCATAAATATAGTCACTTCTCACTTTTCTGTGTAATTTTGTTCTATAAATTCATCACAAACTTTTCATTAGCAAATACTGAACCACTGTTCCTAGGGATTAGGTTCCTGTAAGCCTCTGGTCACATTTTTGACAACTAGTGAATATATAACCTTACTTTTTGAGGGTTTTCATTATAAGGTACATCACAGCCTCTTTGTACTTAGAAACACGAGACAGCACTTTAACACTACGTTTAGAGGCCATTTTAAAACAGCAAAATAACAAAGCACCCAATATGAAAAACATGGCATTAAATAGACCATAAGAACTCTTCTTTATGCTATGAGAACTGAAAGAAGGCAGAGAGCCACCTTGCTCAACCAAAGCTGGAGAAGTGTGCATCAGGAACCTCAAATTTTGCGCTGCTCTGCACATGTCTGGAAATGACAATGGTACCATCATGAGTATTGATGTTGGGGTTACAAATACATTTTACTGAGTAGGGAAACTCATAAATATGAATTTAAAAATAATGAATCAACTATATTTTGACATGTATTTCATATAAGGATCCCTTTTTTATTAACATAACCACAATACCAGTTTTTTAGTTAGCAACAAAAAAAACCCACCACAATACCAATTTTTTAGTTAGCAACAAAAATAAAAATGACATTTGTCATTCACTAGTAATATTCAGTAATGACACTTATTCAAAATGACATTAAAAAATGCCAATGACAGTTCAATATCATCACTTATTAACTCAAACATTTATTAAGTGCCTACTATATGTTTTAATATCAAATAAGACTTAAATTAAAGACAAAGTTATAGCAACAATTAAATATTCTATAGGTTATCTATAAGAAACTCACTGTATTATTTTCCTCCCCTCTTTGAGATAGTGACTTTTGTTCTTTTGGATATATACTCATATATGGGACTGCTGGATCATAAGGTAGTATAATTTTTAATTTTTATAGAAACCCCCATGCACTTTTCCCACAAATTATAATTGTAAATTGGCTGTACCAATTTACATTCTGTTTATTTATTTGGGAGTGAGTGTATGATGGGGGTTGGGGTGGAGGAGCAGAGGGAGAGGGACAAGTAGATTTCACGCTGTGTGTGGAACCCAGCTCAGGCTTGATCCCATGACCCCAAGATCATGACCTGAGCCAAAATCAAGAGTCATCTCCTTAACCCACTGAACCACCCAGGCACCTCAGAATTTGTATTCTGACTAATACTGTATAAGAGTTCCCTTTTCTCCATAACTTCAATACTTGTTATCTTTGGGTTTTTTTTTTCTTTGTTTTATCAGAATATAATTGATATATTGCACTGTAGAAATTTAATATGTACAGCATAATGACTTGATTATAAGTGGGTACAAGAAACCCACTTCAAAGGTTATATTTTTAAGTAATCTCTATACCCAACATAGGGCTCAAACTTACAACCCTGAGATCAAGAGTCACATGCTCTTCTGACAGCCAGCAAAGCACACAAGAAATGCACTTTAAAGTTCTATATAGATTAAAAGTAAAGATATGAAGAAAAGTATACCATGCTAACACCAAAAGAAAGCAGGAGTAGCTGTATTAATTTCAGTCAGAGTAGACTTCAGAACAAGGAAAGTTACCAGAGATAAAGAGGGGCATTTTGTAATGACAAAGAGGTCAATTCTCTAAAAAAATATAATTTTCACATATACATGCCTTACAACAAAGCATCAAAATACATGTGGCAAAAACTGATAGAACTGCAAGTTTATTATTATAGTTGGAGACTTAACCTCCCCATTGGAAGTGGACAGATCCAGCAAGGAGAAAAATCAAAAATATTTGAACTGAGCACCAATCAATTAAACTTAATAAACACTTGTAGATTATTTCATCAAATAGCAGAATATGCATTCTTTACAAGACAGAACATGTTGTAGGCCATAATACACACCTTAACAAATTTAAAACAATGGAAATCACACAATGTCTGCTCTCAGACAATGGAACTAAACTAGAAATCAGTAACAAAGATAACTGAAAAATCCTGAAATATATGAAAATTAAACAACATACTTCTAAACAACACATGGGTGGAAGAAGGGATCTCAAGAGAAATTTTAAAGTATTTTGAACTAAATGAAAATGCAAACCCAACTTAATAAAGTGTGTGTGATGCAGCAAAAGCTATGCTCCTAAATTTATAGCATTGAATGTATACATTAGAAAATAAAAATCTAAAAACCAGTTATCGAAGCTTCTGCCTTAGAAAACTACAAAGAGAAAATTAATTCCGAAGCCAGCCGAAGAAATTATTCAAGCAGAAATAATTGGACACAGGAACTAAAGAAAATGTAAAAACCCAAAACCCATTTAAAAAAAAACAAAACTACTTCTAGCCTGGCTAAGATAAAAAGAAAATACAAATTAATAATATCAGAAATTTTTAAAAAGGGACATCACTACAGATCCTATGGAGACTAAAAGGATAATAAAAGAATACTATCAGCAACTCTATGTCCACAAATTTGTTAGCCTAGAAGTGGACATTCCTTGAAAGACACAATCTACCAAGGGTGAACTTTAAAAGTTGAAGAAGTAAATGTGATTTCCTCATATCAACAGGCAGAAAAAAAAGAAAGAAAGAAAGACCAGTAGGTAAGGATCTTACCTACAGATGCAGGAAAAACTTTTTTTTTAAGATGTTTTATTTATTTGAGAGAAAAAGAGTACACATGCACACGCCAGGGCCAGGAATGGGATACACAGGAAGAGGGAGAGATAGACTCTCAAATAGATTCCATCCAGAGCAGAGCCAGACAGAGTGTTCAATCTCAGGACCCTGTGGTCCTGACTTGAGCCGTAATCAAGAGAAACTGACTGAACCACCCAGCCATCCCAGGAAAAAAACATTTGAACAATCCATCACTCATTCATGATAAAGATCCTTGGTAAGTTAGGAATAGAGGAAACCTCCTCAACTTCATTTTTTAAAAATTAAACAAAAAACTTAGGGCTAACATTATACTTAATGGTGAGGAACTCTAAGCTTTTCTACTAAGATCAGGAACAAGGCAAAGATTTCCCCTCTCACCACTGCTTTTCAACATTGTAATGGAAGTCTTGGTAATGCAATCAGAAAAGGAAATGAAGGCATACAAATTGGGAATGGAGAAATAAAACTCCCTTCATTTGCAGATGACATGATCATCTGCATAGGAAATCCTAAAGAATCAACAAATCAAACCTCCTTTTAGAAAATTCATAGAAGAAATTATGTCAATCACTTTTCTGTATACCAGCAATGAACAAGTGGAATTTGAAATAAAGCACAATATCATTTATATTAATATCCCTAAAGATGAAATACTTGGCTATAAATCTAACAAAATATGTAAGATCTATATGAGGAAAATGACAAAACGCTGAAAAACTATAAAACATTACTGTCTTTGGGGCGCCTGGGTGGCTCAGTGGGTTAAAGCCTCTGCCTTTCGCTCAGGTCATGATCCCAGGGTCCTGGGATCGAGCCCCGCATCGAGCTCTCTGCTTGGCAGGGAGCCTGCTTCCTCCTCTCTCTCTCTCTGCCTGCCTCTCTCCCTACTTGTGATCTCTATCTGTCAAATAAATAAATAAAAATCTTTAAAAAAAATAAATAAAAATAAAAAAACATTACTGTCTTTAATCTGTCCTGTCTACCTGCCCCAACTTCACTTTGACTCTTTTTGATCCTCTTCCACCTTCATTCTCCCCTACATACAATAATTCCAGCCATATTCAACTAATCCCAGCTTCTAAAAGGTTATACCATTTTCTGGGTATCTATGCTTTTGCACACACTATTCACTGTAATAAGCTTTCATTAACAGTGACTGTTATTCACTATTATAAAGGACTTAAGCAGTGTTAATACAGGCATTTGTAAACTTAAAGAATAATACAAGTAAAGTGTATCAGGGCAATTTGAAGCCCTCACTTTCAAAGGCAGGACTATCTTTAATCCAAAACTGTTCTTCTCAAGGTCATTGACAAACTATCCAGGACCCCTTTTCTACCTATTTTCTTAACCTCTCAGTAGCACTGATGACTCTAGTAAAGCCAGCTCCTCTCTGGGCTTCAGTGACATGATATTCTCTTGGGCTCTGCTTGCTCACTGTAACTAGTCCACCTGCTTCTCTCCTATTTGACCTTTAAACATTAGTGTAACCCACAACTCCATCCTCAGCCCTCCGATCCTCTGCTCTGCCTACATTCACTAAGATTGTTGGACAATCTTATTCATTCCCAAGACTTCAAAAACCATTTATTTGTCAATGGCTGCCACACTCAGGTCTCATTTTGCCTCTGCCAGGCTCCAGATTCATTCATCCAACTGCCTACTTGACATTTCCTTTTGGAGGTCTTAAAGGTATTTCAAACTTTACATAATCAAAACAAAATTTTCTCTCTGGCTCCTCCTTCCCAAAATTCTACTTCCTCCTATGATCTTTTCATCTCAGTAAAATGGCTCGACAGCTGCTCTACCAAAAACCTAGGAGTAATCTTTGATGCCTTTTTTCACTTAACCTTCTATTACCTAATTTGCCAACAAGTCTTATTGATGCTACTTCCAAAATATATCTTGCCCTCTCCTCCTTCCAGCTCCCCTGGTACTACTATCTCCGCTTTCAGCATCTCTTGTCTGTGTTCCTGAATAGCATCCTAGCTGAATACCACGTTTGTGAGTGGTTCTCTGGCTGAAGAATCCCTCAATGGCGTCCCATTTTATGTAGAATAAAATTAAAACTTTTTGATGATCTACAACAACATTGCTGTAATTTTCTGCCAATTTCCCAAGCTCATCTGGATACTAGCCTCCCTCTTTCACACTACCCTCCAGTCACACCGGTCTTTTTTCTGTCCTGTGAACTCCTCGGGATCATTCTTTACTTCTGGGCTTTTGCCTCCTCTGCCTGGAATATGTTGTCTCCCGGGTAGTTATGTAATTGGCTCCTTCTTGTCATTTAATCTCAGTCTGAATCTTACATATAAAAGTCAGTTCTTGAAACTCTTGCTGCTCTTCTTTACAACGACCTGGTTCAGGTGATTGTATGGGGATTCTCTACAATAAGACAGGAAGCCCAGGTTTAAAAACAATGAGTTCAACTTAGAACCTATTGAGTTTGAGATAGGATGCTACCAAGCAGTTAAATAGATGGAACTCATCCTTGGGAAAGAGATATGATTGAAAATGTAGTTCCCAGGGCATTGGCTGTAACAAGATGCATGGCAATAGGTTTGCCTCAGGAAATCAGAGAAGAAAATTTATACAAGGAGTAATCATAGAGCACTATGAAATGCCACCAGTTTCACTGATGAGCATAGGAAAAGTTACCAAAGGGGTCTAGGGGACAAGAAAGAGGAAAGCCAGTGATGCAAAGCAAATGAGAAAGAAGTTTCCAGAAGAATAATGTGATAAACTCTGGTAAGAAATTAAAAGTTTAAGTAAAACCAGAAGGGTTCATTGCTTTTGGAACTGAGAGGTCATTGATGGCCTAGGCTAGAGCATCAGGCCCAGCTGCAATAGATTTGAGGTAAGAAGTGAAGGCGAGGCTACTCCATTACTTATCAAACACTTGTCTTCTTTGCCAAATATTAGTCCCCATGAGGGCACATCCCAGTCTTTGCAGTACATTCCTGTTTTCCAGAACTCACCAAGTGTTAGACACGTCATAGGCACCTCCTACCCTCAATAGTACTTACCCAATGAATGAATGAAAGGAAGAGGTTGTAGGAGGAGAGGGGAGGAGGAGGACAGGGAAGGGGAGGTGCTATGGAGAAAAAGAAATGGAGACAGGAAGGGAAAAAAGAACAGAGAAAGCCAGATACAGCAGTGGATAGACAGGATCTAATTGCTTTCAGAATGGGAAATCTTGAGTACATTTATGTGTAGACGCAAAAATAACCCATGGGGGGCACCTGGGAGCTCGTCACACATCAGACTCTTGATTTTGGCTCAGGTCGTGATCTCATGGTCGTGAGATCGAGATTAATCTTGGTGCTCAGTATGGAGCCTGCTTGGGATTCTCTCTCTCTGTCTCTCCCTCTGTCACTGCCCCTCCACCTCCCCTCATGTTCTCGCTCTCTCTCTCCCTAAAAAAATAATAGCAATAATAATAATAAAATAACCCATAGGGAGATTTTTAAGAAACAGGAAGGAGAAAGCAAAATAGAATGAGAAAACTCTGCAAGAAGATGGGAGTTGGGACCAGGAACTAGTGGAAAGATAAATTTTATATTAATAATCCAAAAAAATTTTAAGTTTCAGTAGGACTGCAGAATGTCATTGATAAGTCACAAATGATCTGTAAAGGATGGTTTTTAATTATTTAATGATAATATTCTCATTTTCTTATTGGCTTAATAAAGCAATAACATGAAACAACTAATGTTACTATCAGATTTTAAGTTCTTTTTTTTAAAAGATTTTATTTTATTTATTTCACAGAGATCACAAGTAGGCAGAGAGGAAGGCAGAGAGAGAGGGGGAAGCAGGCTCTCCACAGAGCAGAGAGTCTGATGCGGGGCTCGATCCCAGGACCCTGGGATCATGACCCGAGCTGAAGGCAGAGGATTAACCCACTGAGCCACCCAGGCGCCCCTTAAATTCTTGATTAAATCCTTAATAACCCAGTTAGAGTTTGCACTTGTTCCATTAGAATTTTAAATTTTTAGAAAAGCTTTCTACTGTAGCTATAAGATGCATTACCTTTGATGGTAAGGTAGAAATAGGACCAAGAAAAAGGAACAGATATATTTAATTTTCATAGAAAAGACATGGCTGAATCTCAAGAAGTTTTTTGTTGTTTTGCTTTGCCAGTATCAGAACCAATATAGGGTGACAGAAGAAACAAAGAGGTTTGCTGTTTGTTACCCAAAAAGATTCCAGTCTAAATCTCATCTATTTTAGTCAATGTCCTTTGAGGAATGTAAACTCCCCTCCACCTCCAGAAAAGAAAAAGAAACTGAAGTTACAGAACTTGACTGTAGTGTTGTGCTAATGTAGCCAAATTTCTTGTTTACCCAAATTGAACTGTCATAACATTTGTCCTGTACATTCCTACCTAGAGGACAAGGCTCTACTGATTTCTTTGTGCTCTCTTAAACCTTATTTTGGCCTCACCCCCTAACCCAGGGAAACAAATCTGAGTTTTCACTAATTTGAATCTGAGTTGAAGACAGGCAAGGAGGACAAATTTAGCTCGTGCTTCAAAAACCTGGTGCCTAACTAGGACATAACCTCAGAGTCTTCACTTCTGTTGCACAAGCTACTTTCTCAGGGCTGCCCTTAGAGAACATCATTCTGTAAGAAGACTAGGAGAAAATCAACAAAATTTGGACTAGACCTCAGGTTTTCTGATTGCTAAAGCACTTGGTTTCCTACTAACCATGGGGTGCCAGAAGTTATTTGCTATTATTTGTGGATAAAAGATTAACTATGACACAAGGTACAGTGAATTCCATCTGATTCTTCTATAGTAAATTTTAAATTCCACTTCTTTCCCATCCCAGTGGCACCTGCTTTCACTAATTCAGAAATCAGTGAACCTGTTCGTTGATAACCACAGCCCATGGTCCCCCGTTTTGCTTTTGGACCATTTTATATTGCTTGTTCATGTTTCTTATAGTGAAAACGGGCACTCTAAACAAAGGTGAAGCTTACCTCTATTTGATTTGCAGAGTTAGTAACTCTAGACAGAACTTTGAAACAAATGGTTAATCGGGATTGTGTGGCTGGTTGTTCCCCGTGTACATTCCAGTCATGAGCAATGAAGAGTTCTGTGGTGGATACCCTGGTCTGCTCCACCAGAATCCATGCTCAGTCTCCACTGAAAATCACATGCCTCTTCTGCACATCCCACACCCCAGAATCTCTTGCCCTCATGTATCTTGTCCCAGCCTTATGTCAACTCTGACAACTCCCCAGAGACACTCACCTCCACTTGGTGTGCCCTGCCTCTGTGGAGCCCTCCTGGGCACCTCTTCATTCCCACCCTACCCCCCCCCACACACACACAACTGAAGTGCAGGGGTCTGCCACACCCCAGGATTTCTTTGGACCAAAGGGTGGTGGGAAACCCTGGATCAATTTGTTCACATTTCCCTCCACACCCATCTCGACCCGGAACACAGTTTCCCCTAGACTCAAGCAAATTTATTTTTGCTCAGGCCCCAAGAATTCAGTCTTTTGAGTCTTTGAAACCCCATTCCTTCTAAATTTTGTTTCTAAGGGAGTTGTTGATGTTAGCTTGTTGTTGTTTTCTAGAGGTGGGAATGAAGAAGGAAAAAGTGTGGGGAGTGCAATGCCTATAAACACGCCACCAAGGTGCCCCTCCTTTAAATCCTTTTACATCCCTTATATCTTCCCCTCAAACTTCTCTGATAAAACTTCTCTGTCCAGGAAGTACTTTTCACATTTAAACCTTCCCTCTCTTCAATTTTTATAACATTCTCACCATTTTTCTTAGTCTTTTTCCTCCACCTTTGCCATGTGGCACCAACTCTATCTCCTTCTCCAAAACTCCATCATGAACAACAGTACTTCTGGAAGTTTTCTAAGAGTGAAAATACCTTAGGATATGCAGAATGAGTCAGGATTCATATCAGAGCAGTGGTTCTCAAAGTGTGATCCCTGGAGCAGCGTCAATGAGCACTGGAACTTGATAGAAGGGAAACTCTCCCGACTCACCCCAGACTTAGTCAGAAATTCCTGGAGGAGGGCTCAGTGAGTTGGATTTCATGAGCCCTTCAGGTGTTTCTGATTGAGGTAAACTTTGAGGTTAAAATAGTAAGCAATGCCACACGATTCTCACTGAACCCTCCCCATATATCAGAATCACTTGGGAAACATTTACAATGTAGAGATTCATAGGACCTATTCTCAGAAAGCAGTTTCAGTTGGGCTCTGATGGGGCCCAGAGTTTCTAGCTGATCTTACTGTTTTGCCAGGGCTGCTACAATATTGCAGTATCTTCAAATAAGAACTAAATGGGACAATAATTTTTCTCTTGTAGAGGGCTTGGGAGGTTGGTATGGTGTGGGGAAGGAGGATATGGTTCTAGTTGCCTGGTTTAAGTACAGAATGTTTAGTGTTTATAACCTTAACTCTAAAGTAGTTGTTAACATGAGCAAAGAGCAATACTGCTTGTCTAGCTTTTTAAAACTTGTTTCAATAAAATATATAAATGGTCTTTAGAATCCCTGAGCACATGTGGTAGAACTGCTTAAAGTAGGCAGAACTGTTCAAGCAGCATGGACACCTAGGTTGGCGACAAAGCCCTTGTGGTTCATGGATGGCTGGCTGAGTGCCTTTCCCCTTAACAAATAGAGCAGCCCTTTAGGTCGGCGCCCTGGGCAACTGGCCTCCTCACACCCTCCTCTCAGCCCCCAATACTTTGGAAAGCGGCTGCAATTCTACTAATGTCTTCAGACAAAGGCATCATTTTATTCAGTTTTTATTAATAGCCCCAAGTGTTGGAGACTTTGTAGACTGAACCCTGTGGGGAGAAAAGTTAGACACCGGGTGTGGATTTAAGCCTTATGCCACCTCATCAGGCCATTTTCCACTTTCTTTTCATAAGGACCAAAATAGACAATGGAAAAAACACCAATTGCAATGCTCCAAATGGAAACGAGACACTGCTTTGGGGTAAAGTTTATGTTTAGATAAAATAACACAATGACACAAATCTCCGCATTTTCTGGTTTAATCGGCCTCCGTTACCACCAGCTGATTTGATTTAGGGGTTTTCTTTTAACTTAGGTAATCATTTAGCATGTAGTCATAAGTAGTAGAAAACTTTGGTATAGGAAACTTAAAGGTTGACCAATGGATTCAAGTTTCAGTATTTTCATCTTGGTTGCATGAATGACCTTGATTAGAAAACCAAGTACAATTAGCCAAAAATCAAGCATATTTTCTAGTTGCCCCAGGAACATTTATCAACCTACAACTGAGGAGAAATCACAAGAGGCATGTGGTATTTATAAGGATTTTGAGTGCCAGTTTGTCTCTGTGCCCAATGACAATAAAATACGTTAAATATTTATTCTGTGTTTACAGTAGGCCAAATGAGCACAAAGGATACATGAGAAGGGCACTGTGGTTATTCTCCAAGTGAAAACACATCTGTTCTTTTTTTTTTTTATTTCTTTTCAGCATAACAGTATTCATTGTTTTTGCACCACAGCCAGTGCTCCATGCAATACGTGCCCTCCCTATTACCCACCACCTGGTTCCCCAACCTGTTCTTTTGTTCATGATATTCTAAACAGTGCTGGGAATGGATGTTCATTGTGAAAACTACTTGCTGAGAATTCCATAAAATCCTGAATCTTGTTTTTGAAGTTATCTGCAAAACTCAGGGAAAACAAAAATGGAAGGAAACACCATAGAGGCACTTTGAATACTTGTCCATGTCAGACACATACTATTACATGCCTTTAAGAGTGCACTAAGTTCTCAGTGTTTTTAGATATGTCCTAGAGTGCTCACCTTGAACCTACCCCCGCAAACTGTTGATGTGCAGAGCCTGAAAGCAGCGGGGCAAGAAGTAGACAAATTTGCACAAAGTGATACCAAACCCTGCTGAGCTTGCAGGTGACTGACACTGGTCAGAGGACCTGGAAGGACTTGACCAAAGGCCGAGGGGTAGGGAATAAAATACTCCCTGTGGTGGTAGAGAGATCAGATGAGGAGTATGGCCACTGCACCTAGTCCAGTCATCAAAGGGAGACAGAGCTTCTAGGCTATGGTGGTGGGTGGTCCCAGTCCTTGACCTGACCCAGAGATGTAACCTTTGTGAGGAGCCCTCTTGGCTGAGGTAGCACCAAGTTGGTGACCTCCCTTAAACAGGTAAAAGCCACCACAGCCAGCCAGTTTGTCCTCGCCACTCTTCAGAGGCATGACTGACGGGCCTGTGAACTGTGAGGGAGGTGTTTTGTTTGGTTTCTTTAAATGGACCAATGCATGCAGGAAACTCAAAGACTTTGTGCTCCCTACTCCCCTTTTGAGTCTTTATTACTAATAAAATCATAACTCCAAGGAGCTACAAAATAGTCAAAATTGGAATTTAAAATATGATGGGCTTCAGACTCATAGATACAGACAGCAGATTGGTGGTTCCCACAGGGGACAGGGGAGTTCAAGTGAAGGGATTAAGGAATGCACACTTCTAGTTATAGAATAATTCTAATTATAGAATAAACCGGTCATGTAGAGTCTGGGAAATACAGTCAACAACACTGAACTCATAAAGTGAGAGACAGTCACTAGAATTCTTGTGATGATAACTTCTCAGTGTATCATTATGCAGACCACCTGAAACTCCTCTGATATTGCATGTCAATTCCACATCAATAAATAAAACACAATACGATAAAATAAAAATGATGGGATTTCAAGAGCCTTTATTCAAGTTAGATGACACTGTGACCCCCAGAAGACGAAACATAAACTTCGGCTCTACTCCTTGGCCATTGCCTCAGTAGTCTGCTGATTAGTCAAATATATTGAGCCAAAGTTAAAACTGGATTTTTTTCCTGCTCCAAAATGACATGATTGTTGAATACAAAAAATCATTTTTTAAGTTTTAAGGGCCAAAAGTAGAACACAGAGGAGGAAATGCTGGAGCAAATGCCAAAAGATGCATATATACCAGTCAGGTTGACAAAAGACAGAATTGCTTAGACGCAGAGAGGCAGCAAAAGACAATACCGTGGAATCTCCATCAGAGAGGTTTTTAAAGATTTTATTTATTTATTTTAGAGAGAGAGCTCTTAAGCAAGGGGAGGAGTAGAGCGAGAGGAACAAGCCGACTCCATGCTGAGCACAGAGCCCAACGTGGGGCTTGATCCCACGACCCTGAGATGATGACCTAAGCTGAAATCAAGAGTCTACACTTAATCAACTGAGCCACTCAGGCACCCCCTGCATCAGAGAGATTTAAAAATATTTTGTGGCCTGAAAATATTTTTTAATGCTGATTATATATTGTGTCATTTGAAAAAAGAAAAACAAACAAACAAGCAAAAAAAAACCCCAAAAAACTCTACAGGGCACCTGGGTGGCTCTGTTGGTTAAGCATCTGCCTTCAACTCTGGTCAAATCCCCAGGTCCAGGAATCGAGTCCCATGTCAGGCTCCCTGCTCAGTGGGGAGTCTGCCTCTCCCTCTGCCCCTCCCCAGTGCTCGTGTTCTCTCTCTCGTAAATAAATAAAACCTAAAAAACAAAAACAAAAATAAAAACCTACAGATTGTAGTTCATTAAATGTTTTCTGTACATCACCTCACTTGGTTGTCTAGTAGTCCTGCAAGGTAGGTAACGCTATTAGTCACCGCTGTAGGTGAGAAGGCTGAAATCTGACATGATGCTGAATTTACGACTAGCTCCTGAACTCACCCTCTTTTACACCCTCTATGTATAATTATACAGCATTATATGGCCTCATCATTAATACCTCCTCCAAAGCTAATCAGCATATTAAGATTTCCAAGAATTTATCACCAAAGCACACATAGTGTGGTAATTAACTTCTTGGCATGACCTGTGAAAGTATATGTCTGGGCCCTCAGATTCCTCTCTTTTTCACTTTTTTTTTTTTTAAGATTTTATTTATTTATTTGACAGAGAGAGATCACAAGTAGGCAGAGAGGCAGGCAGAGAGAGAGGAGGAAGCAGGCTCCCCACGGAGCAGAGAGCCTGATGCGGGGCTCGATCCCAGGACCCTGAGATCATGACCTGAGCCGAAGGCAGCGGCTTAATCCACTGAGCCACCCAGGCGCCCCTCACTTTTTTATTTTGGAGTTTTTTGTTTGTTTTGATTCTTTATAATTTTGGTGCTTTTAGTGCTTTATGTTTTCCTTTATTTTTTCCTCTGCATTTCTCCCAAATCATATGCAGATTGCCATTTGTACTTTTTGAAGCAACACATTTGGCTTGGTAGAAAGGAAAACGAGAAAAAGCACTGTTTTGATGTTCTAGATTTTTTTAACCTCAAATTTTTTTAAAATGCAACTGTAATCATTATATATACAACTTTGAGTCTTGTTTTATTCATTCAAATTATTATAAGCATTCTTACATTATTAAACATGCAAAAACATTTAATGGTTGATCCTGTTCTCTCAGGTAAATAGACCATAGGTCTTTTAACCAATTCTCCATCATGTGACTAAAGCTAACTTTGAAGTCTAAGGGTTAACCTAACTCTCACTGCTGCTCTAGAGATCTAGAAACTAATCAGTGGGTACTGCTCTGAGTTGGTACCTACAAGGCTATTGCAATCAGTGAACTCAACGGCATGTCACACTTGATCAATTTTTACCATATTAACAGTGATTACACGTTTCTCGAGTTTCAGAGGGAAATCAAATAATTGACCGCAGCTGGCAATATTTTATTTTACATGGAACACCCCAGCTGGAGGAACGCCAGCCTAACCTTGAACAGGGCTGGAACTGACTGCAAACATTTTGGGGCAGCGTCTCAGGCTGGCTAACTTTCTCTTCTTTGCTAACTTTTCATTTGGTATCCGAATATTTTCAAAAGTACACACAGGAATTGCAAAGCCTTCACAGAGATCCAAGGAGAACCCAGAAGCCCAACAAGCTTTATTCCAAGAATGCAAAACAACCCTGATCATGTGGGATATATCATAGGCATTTCTGAATGCCTATGGAAATTGGAAACTCATTTGATCCCCTCAGGTTTTGCAGCTGCTTCAAATCGATAAGCAAGGACAGTCCTGTCAGAGTAGATGTTTTGAATACCAGTAATTCTTGTCACAAGACTTTTATAAACAAGAATGAGACAAAAACGAGAAGAACCAAAAGAGAAATAGAAACTTTTCCTACCACTTATGTTTACAGCCTCTGCCCGAGAGTCACTCTATTTTACCTCAGTGAACTGATTAAACACAGAAGTGTTCCCTGAGTGAGTGTGTGATGCAACATTATTAATATCATGTTTATCCCTTCTGCATTCTTGGTTGCAATAGTTTTGTTATTAGAAATGTCAAATCCATTCTAGCCTCATGATCCACAGAATTTGAATCAACATGTTGTATGATTTAGACTTTAATTTTTCTAAAGATGATTAGTTTCCATTGAGCACTGTAAGGAAAAGGGGGGGAAATGATCATAGGAAATATTTTCTAAGACATATCCTTGATTTACTAAAAATAGAGACAGAAGCAAAGAACCCAGTCTTATTACAGCTGCTTTTTACTTGGCGGAACAAAGGATGCTGCTGTCTACAGTAAAGGCACTTACGGTCCACACTTGAAATAACAAAAATAATCCTTAAAAATTAAATTAGTACAGTATGTCATACCCTAACTTAAAAACCCAATTAAGGACCAATTGGAATCAGCTGATGAAAATATTTTCACTTCCAATAAATAGCCATATACACAAATGAACATACAAACATACACATTCATCTATACTTCGCACAAACTCGCACCTACTATAATGTTAACTTTAAAACTTTGCTAGATCAGCATTTTTAAATTTTGTATACAGTTCCACTATTATTATTTGCTTTCCATTTTAAAATGTAGGCTTACCATATCTGTTTTCACATGGAACAATGTTGTAAAGTGAACTCTTCTAAAGAAGCAGCCTTCAAGCTTTTACTTTATTTCCAAAATCTTACTTTTAAGAAAATGTTGATGGATAGCTTTAAATATGCCTCCAGAGTCTATAGGCCCATCCATTTTGGGGGGTGGGAGGGCTCTCCTGGATTAAAGTTGGTGTTGGTTTTACACACACTACACAACCAGAGAATGGCTTTGGGGGTAAAAGAATCTTGTAGGTATTTTATCCCAGGGATGATTTTAATAACACTTCAAACTGAGATGTAACTTGGGGCATAAAAAATGTATGAATCAGTTTAAGGGGGATAATATGTCAAAATCGTAAGCTATTAGTAACAAGAGGATAATCGCACTATTTTACAAACTGGTAACTCAGGTTTATATTACCATGGCACAACCCTTTTTCTGCAAATGCAACCTTCATTTCATTTTTTGAACTCCACTTCCAGGCCTGCAGTCCCTTTCATGGGTGTGGAATGGAGCTGCTGTGTTGGTCTAGCGTCTTTGTACCATCCCATGTGGGAACTTAGTAACCTTTGCACCGCCACAATTAGAAATAACAAAGAGGTATGTATGCATTCAGTGTAAATTCTTAGCATTAATAGTTGGCCCAGGACCGGTAAAGTTCTTAGACTGGCTCCTATCTCGGTTCATTGTGTGTCCGCCTTGGTAAAATAAGCACGCGGTTAGGTTTCTCAGGCTTAAGGCTAGACACCAGTTTATAGGGCAAAAGGCAACAGGGCAATTTAACTTTTAGTTAAGTGTTTTTCCATTAATTGGGCCACACATTCTTACAAGCACCGCAGCACACAGTTTGGTTCTGAGAAGATTTGTAAGCAGTTTGTGTGTCTTTTGTTAGTCCCAGTGTACAGATTAGCCTTCATTTAGCAGACTACAGTATACAAGACTTTTTTCTTAATTGCTTTTCATGCATAGTTGGAAGAAACAGCAGGCAGCCTCTAAGTGAAGTTTTTGTGGAAACGGTAGCTTAACGTGCCTCCTTTCCTGTGTTTATTGTTGACAATGCAACCAGCAGGCCAAAGCCGCTTGGGGCTGTTGAAGGCAGGGTCACCCGAACTGCACGCGCAGCTCACTTTCTCAGTACAAAAAACAGAAGGGCTGACTTAGCTGCCATGCCTTTGTCTCTGGGACTTACTGCAGAACAGGAGGGATGGGAAAGTCCAGCAGTTTTCCCAAATTTAAATTAATCTTGTGGAAAGTCACATATTTAAGCTATTTTTCCCCATTGGTGGCTGATGAAAAGTTATCCGTTTCCTCAACTCTTCAAGCTTTCACAAAAGGCACACTTGATGACGATAAAATAAAGACCTCACATTCGTTCAAGATTTTCTTCTTCTTTAAAAGTGATCTTTTTTTAACCAAAGACAGGCAAACAGAGTTACATGTCAAAATACTGGTACTTTATGGGTGATGCCGTCAGCACTAGCATTTGGGTGGCCTCGGCATACTGACTTCTTTAGGGGCTCGTGGTCGTTCAAATGTAACTGGGGAGGGACAATCCAGTCTGTGTGAACAGCGACACACGGGTAGGCTGATGGGACTTGTCAGGCAGAGTGTGAGGAGCTCCTGGGGAGCATTCTGGCTCCACAAGAAGGATCAAGGGGCAGTTCCCAGGCAGAGGCTCCGCATCTCAAGAGCGCAGGCTTTCCCTGGAGCTGTTTGGCACTAGTTTCCCAAGCTGCCTGTTGGAGCTCAGAGGTCACTGTGACATCTCCAGGAGTTGGGTGGTGAGATGAGCTACAGCAGCGTGGACGGGTCTGTACAGCAGCCCCTTGGTGTGTCCCAGCCAGAAGGAGGGAGAGGTCACTTTGCGGAGGTGACACTCAGTGCTGCGGTCGTCCCACATGGTAACACTTCTTAAAACTTAGGTTTGATTTCCCCGTCGCTGTTGGCTGATGACAGCAGCAAGTGGGAGTTGGAGGCGGTCTTCACAAGGACATAGCTTGGGGAGACTGTTCTGCCTGCCCTATTTCGTTTACCTACCGAAAAGTTTACAAGGAGCCGAATTTGCAACTTCATCCCTTTTCTTTCCAGTGCGATCGGCGAGGTCTCTTCAATTCTTCCATTATAATCCTAGCACGGTCTCGGCCTCTTATCCTACTTTTCTCTAAAATGTTTTTATCTTATCATTAATCTGTACTCCTTTAGGGTTTAACACTCTAATGTCAAGCAACCGAAAAATATGACTTTTGCCCCGAAAGCTCTCCTGTCCGCTTGCCGATTATCTTCTGCTACCTTCCTCACGCCTACCTTTTTTTTCCAGATTAGATTTTTATTCGATACTGTTAAGGTTCTCAGTAAGTATTTGGGGAATTGTATGTCTGAACAAAAACTTCTAGGTCACCGACTCTCTTCAAAAAACAGAGAAGAATCTCAAGAAAGGGGGCTGTAATAAGATAGACACTCATTCACACAGAATCCGCTCGTGGAAAACTTCCCATAGGGTCAGATGCTGAGCTGACGCTGGCATTCTTCACATTTCATAGTTACAGATGTGTCATTCCCTACAAATCCTACTTTGTAGCCCAATAATCTCCTTCCCGAATTCCAAAGTTACCTTAATACCTGGGTATTTTTTAAAAGCTGAATGAATGAATGAATGAATGAATGAATGAAGTTGTTAAGAATAACACAAATTTCACTGCATTTGTAAGTACTAATTATGTATACTAAACTATATTCCATAAGGTAAAGGTAAGAATGTTTAAAGACCAGCATAATTACGTTCCCCTTCTAGCACATATCTCTGTCTCACAGCTCTTTGAAATTGTCTCTAATGCTACTGACACCATGTACAAATATGATTTTGTCAGGATCCTAAACCCTCAGATTGTGTTTAGTTATAGTTGACATTTAGAACTTTTCAGCCGGATTAGCCAATATTCCTATTCCTTGCTTATTTGCAAAAATGTGTATTTAACTCTGGGAAAACATCACCTAATTGAAACCTCCTAAATTCAACGTCTTAATCCACAGGCAAAAACAATATTGGCCACATTTCACATGTGCTTTAAAAGCCTGGTCTGTTCATTGATTGGAATGACTCAATGGTAGTCGCATAATTGTTTCTCACAGGCCACTAAGAAATGTAAACTCACTCTGATAACAAAGTTAAAGTCTGATTTATTAAGACAGTATACATATTTCACATACCTAATTCATTCCTGCACACTTGAGTGGGATTAAATAATGCCAAATCACGTCTAACTCCATAATCCTCCTTTTATATCACCTTCAAAGAGATGTCAACATTGACATACTTACACTTATAAATCCATAGCCATTATAATAATAATAAATGCCTTTTGAGATATTCCTAATACAACTTCTTGTGAGTATTGCAACCTTCTAGCTATACTCCAGACTCCAACATCTTATTTTTTTATTTCATTTTATTTTATTTTATTCTTTTCAGTGTTCCAGCATAAATTGTTGATGCACGACATGCAATGCATGCCCTCCTTAGTACCCACCATCCAACATCTTTTTATAAGAATCCTGTAGTTCCACATAAAGTAACTCTTTAACTGAGCATTTCTACTTAATCTAGTTTAGAAACGTTGTCCTGTCCCATTTAATTAAATTACAGAATGAAGAACCACTAAAAGGAGCAGACATAGGAATATTACATAGTGTGGAAATATGTTCTTTATCATATTTGTGTTGGTGACTCCTACATTTGTACCTGTGGCTTTCTTCTAAGTTCCAGACTATGTATCTTACCACCTATTCAATGTTTCCCATTAAGTAATAAGTATCTCAAATTTGATGCAACCAAATCAGAACTCTGATTTCCCCGCAACCCATCCACCCAATTTTTCTCTCTTCCAGGCTCTCCTTGTCCTAGTAAGTAGCACTACCATCCACCCAGTGGCTCAAGTCAGAAAATCACTTGTCAGCTTTGTCTCTTGTCTCTCTGTCACTTGTTTCTTTCCAGCTCTGTACATCTGACCCATTGGATAGTCCTATGACTCAAAAATCTAAGGTTCATCTTAAACCTGTTGCTTCCCTCCATAACCACCCTAATCCAAAGCACCATCACCTTTCACCTGGAATATTGCAACAGCCTCCTTTCTCTAAGCATGCCTCCACCTCATATCAAGCATTCTTATGGAATCTGAGTCATCTTCTCTTTTTTAAGATTTTATTTACTTGTTTGTTTATTTTTTATTTATTTTAGAGAGAGTGAGAGCATGTATGTGAGTAGAGGAAGGAGCAGAAGGATATCGGGGGACAGGGGGAGAGGAGGGGAAAGAATCTCAAGAAGACTCCGTGCTGTGTGCAGAGCCTCACACGGGGCTCAATCTCAGGACCCCGAGATCATGACCTAAGCCAAAACCAGGAGTCGGATGCTTAACCGACTGAGCCAGCCGACACTCCTAAGTCATCTTTTAAAAACATAAATCTGATCATGTTATTCTCCTGCTTCAAACATGTTAATGGTTTTATGTCAATATCACACTGACATAACCAGACTACATAATATGGCCACCGTGGCCCTCCATGTTTGCCCTGGCTAATGTCTTCAACCTTATCACCCACCTCTCTCTCCATTCCCCATTCTATTCCTTCCACAGGTCCTCCAACACAAGGCAATTTCCAGCTTCAGAATTTTTAAATGGCCCTGCAACCTACCTGGACCACTGTCCCCACACCAAGCATGGCAGGCTCCTTCTTACCCTGGTGGAATCAATTAAAATATTTCCTCCACAGAGAAACCTCCCTAACCACCAAGCCTAAATTCAGACTTTTTAAGCCCTAAACTTGCACAATTGGGGGGGTTCTTTCTGCGGAAAAATAATTCTTTTGAACCTTACATTTGCAAACATCACAAAAACACCTGACCATGGGATGCCTCAGGACCCTGGAAGAGGCCAGGACAAGTGAAGGACAAGGAGGCTTAGCCTCATCAGTTTCACAGTGATTCGAGTTCAATGACTCCCCTTGTTCAGCAGGGAGTTACCTGCTCCCTGGCACCTCCCTCTCCACCTCCGCCTCCCCCCCTAATATCATCACATCTTATTTATCCTTCCTAGCACTTCTCACAATATGTCACTTGTCTTGTCTGCTTCCCGCCTCACGTTTCAAGTTAGAATGGGGCAGGCACCATGCGAGAATGCCCACCCCCAAACACAGCATCTGGCGCAGTAGCACTCAGTAAAAATTTGCCCTTAAATGAGTAAGTGACAAAGTGTCTTTTAATATGAACTGTGCCAGATAAATGAAAAGAGTCATTTTACAAATTAAGCTGGCATGTTATTAAAGCCGGCTTGTTTTCCTTCCCTTTCTAAACCCATTCTAAGAAGAAGTTAGGGTATGGCACAATTCCTGGTGCAGAGGAAACAATTGTTATGCCCTTTCCGTCTGTTCCAAGCCTCAGGAATTTGTAAAACCACAACTAAGTTCCTGAGACAAAAAAAAAAAAAAAAGCAGTTGTCCAAGCGATTGGCTCCCTGGGTCAAAAATCACCATCCTCTGTGTTTTAGAGGAAGATCTGTGCTCAACACAGCTTCTGACTGTTTGACACTAGACCAGGGTGAGTGGATTAGCTTGTTCAGTGGAACTCTGGACATTTTCCAGACGCAAGCCTATCTTTGGATACATTTGTGTGCCCATTGCCCCATTTATTCACATTTTGTTGTTGTCATTGCTGTTGTTCTTTGGTCAGTGGCCTCATCACACAAGATGTTTTCCCACTCTCCAGGCTGTGGCTCTGAGAAGGGGATCAGATCAAGAGCCTGTGGTTTGTCTCCAAGGACGGCTAACATCTGAACCCAGGCATAATTGGAGCTAACACATCCCTTCCTGAGCTTAAAGGAGAACAGGAGGACTTGAAATGTTACCAAGACTTATTAAAAGAATATCCAACCTAAGTCCAAAATACTTACTGATCTAGCTATTTACGTGTAGGGTGTTGAACAAGCACTTTAAAAAAGTACAGCGTTTATAATTATCACCAAATATTTCATGTAATTTGACATTTTCTTGTGCTAAAACCTGCAATGGAACTTGTCAATAGTAGGAATTATTAAATTCCAGAGTTATCTACTAAAGGATATCATCAAATATCTTTCAGAATACTCTTTTTGAATGAGGTAGGTGATAGATAAGCCACTGTCATACATAGATTTTATCTGCTTTTACCTGGACTAGATAAAAATTAGTGGGCTTGCTCTCAGATTTAGAATGCTACAAGAACCATGTCTGCCTTCCTTTGAAAATCCCAGGGCACCTGGGTGGCTCAGTCCTTAAGTGGCTGCCTTCAGATCAGGTCATGATTCCAGGGTCTTGGGATCGAGCCCTGCATTGGGCTCCACCAGGCAGGGAGTCTGTTTCTCCCTCTCCCACTCTCCCTGCTTGTGTTCCCTCTCTCGCTGTCTCTCTCTCTCTCTGTCAAATAAATTTTTTTAAAAATCTTTGAAAAAAAAAGAAAGAAAATCCCTAAAAGTCCTCCAAAAAAGAAAAAACTGCACAAATCCAGAAAGGAACTGAAGGTTCTTTTGTATTTACATGAACAAACTGCAGTCCATTTGTTGAATGGCTCAGGATCTCTGCCATTTATTTATTTACGGCAGGTTCAACAGTCAGCTGGAGTGTATATTTGATGGCTAAATGAACCTGAGGTAGGTTAATTATGCCAGCAATTTAACCTCATTCCTATACCTTGCAGATTGAACCTTAGTACGACCATATTAGACTCTAAGCTACAGTATTTCAAACACAAACTTCTGACTGGGAGCAGTTTCAGAATCAATTTACATTCAAATAAAAAGGGACTCCAGTGAGAGGCACATTAAGATGTTTAAATTATGAGCCATGTGGGATTCATCAGGCAGGGAAAGCAGTTGTAAATCAAGCTTATGGTGAGTGGGTTAAACACACAACAGGGTTTTTAATGCATGGGCAACACTTCCTAGTATCTTTTTTTCTTTTTCTTTCTTTCTTTCTTTCTTTCTCTCTCTCTCTCTCTCTCTCTTTTAGTTTAAGCAACTTAAATGGAAATGTTAAGGAAATAGCAAGGAGTAAATAAAATTTTTTAAAATGACAACTACCAACCATATTTATAGTTTTTCATTACTATAGGCATGCCAGCTTTAAAAGGAGAAGATAATTAATAGTAGGAACACTTTTCAATACACCAAACTAGAATGAATGGGAGGGGAGGCAAGAGAGAAATGAGACCAGCAGTTTGAGACCAGAAGTTTTGAATTTTAAAAGAATTACCTTTTGTCTTATTTCTTTTGTCGGTTCTACCATCTTGTATTACATATGAATTTTCCCTGGTGGATCATCCTAACGATTGTGTCTTTGCAGGGAAGCAACAAAATATCACTGGGTGGTCAAATGAGTCCTCTGACTAATTGCTTAAAGGGGGCAACTGACATCTCCCTTTCCGACTTTTTTTACTCCTCTATTCCCTAGGCCAGGTACCATGTACTCTCCTGCAACTTCTAGGGACTTTTTTGGTCCTAATTACTTAGTTGATTTTAAAAAATGGTAATTTGATATATTTCCCAAGCCCTTGCATTTTATTCCTGGAGAGAACAATGTTCTACCCAATAGATTCACTCTCTAATGGCAAAATGCTAGGCAAAGTCCTATTTAAGCACAAACCTAACCTTTCTCAGTAATTAAGTCTCTATGCCACCGAAACTATCTATTTCATTAAGTCCAAAAAGTGATCAAATCATTCAGACTAGTTAGTGAACATTTGATTAGATGCCCCACAAAGGTAGGCAAACTATAGCCCAAAGGCCAAAAGCAGCCTACCTCCTGTTTTTGTAAATAAAGTTTTATTAGAACACCACCATGTTCACTCATGTATGTATTATCAATGCCTGCTTCTAAACCTCAAGGGCGGAGCTTGCAACAGAGGCTCTACTAAGGGTTAAGTATTTACTATGCAACCCTTTACGGAAAGGTGTGCCAACCCCTAGAATCAGGTTGTTCCCTTTTACAGCTGGCTGATAGGTTATCTTCTATTTTTCCAATATGTACTCATCCAAGCCCTTAGGAGTTATCCTTATTTCCCCAATTTCAGTTAAAGCCTTCTCTGTTTTGAGAACCCTCAGTGTGCAGCCTGGAATGCAGAGCCTGAACTTTTGAAACATAAACACTTTGTCTCGATATAATTTTAGTACTTCTGGAACTCTCTAGGAAATGAAAAACACCAAGAAGCTCCTCTGACAAAATTGAGCTCATATTGAGAACACATATCATTGCCAAGAGATGTCTTCGTGCTCACCTAAACAATGAACAATAACCATTCTTGGGGACCAAAATTTTACCAATAACATTAAAAAAATATTGGCTTACTTGTTTCGTTCCTTTATGTGAAATAATCCATTACTTACAATGAATAACAGCAAAGCATAAAAACCCACTTCCAAAGCTGGAAGATTAGGTGAATCAATCTGGAAGTTGATATCCCCATAAAAGTAACCAACATAAAGATGTTAAGCTTCCCATAAGATTACCATTCTCTGTATTTAAAAGTGGTTAGAGAAGAGTCTTGGTTTTTTGATTTCCAAAATAAATCATGTTTGGAAGAAAACAAATTTTTATCAATTATTTAAGTTTTTGTAGAATTGAGTATTATGTGTTTTTTTGGTTTTTTTTTGGTTTTTTTGTTTTTTTTTTTGTTTTTTTCAGAATCTTACCTTAATTGAATGAGTGTTCTTCCTGTCTCCTGACCCTGCTACTTCTAAGCACATCAGCTTAGGAAGAAGAAGAAAAGAAAGAGGATTTCAGTCTTCAGCCTGATGATGAATGAAGGGAATTTTTTTAGTTTGGCATCTTAAAGATGGTGGAGCGAGAACAGGGCAGTGTGTAAGATCTCTTGGAAGCCAGTTTTTCTTCTTGCCTGGGTAAGCACTCAGTGGGGCACTGTTTGAGAACTGTGGACCTTAAAGAGAGAATTCAAGAATAAAAAGTGGAATAATTCCGGTATTTATTAAACACCTACCATGCTCCGGGCACTGCTCAACAGGCTCTGCCCAGCTCCACTCACCCGATCTTAGAACTTGGAGAGCAGGCTAAACAGCCAGTAAGTTGCAAAGCCAGAATTTGAATCCAGGTGCCCTAACTTCAAAGCTCTTTTCAAGGTGGGTTAAGGAGGGTGTTTTGAATGAGTGGATGTTTCTAAGGAAGGCGTGCAGGCCCTGTAGTTTCAGGCTATTGGTATTGGGTATATAAGAGAAGCTGAAGACAAGACTGCCTGAACTAGGGATTTGAAAGAAATTTAGATAAGCTTCAGGGATATTGATCAAAGGGCTTAAAGAATGTAAGTCTCTTCTATTTGTTTCATACTTGACTTTCTAACAATTCTGCACATACTTCCTACAGCCCTGTATTTGATTTAATGAGCAGAACAATATAAGAAGAAGCAGAACAGGGGAGAATGAACAAGAGGGAAAGAGATAAATGTTCACAGACAGGACAATGCCGTCTTCATAGGTATAATATTTCTGAACTCCATGCTCTTTTTAAAGTTCTGATAGATCACTTGAGTTGTAAGTCCCAGGGAAAGAGTTCTGCAGTAGAGATTTTGTTTACATTCATCTATCATCTATCCTTTTGTCTAGTTGAGTCAGAAGTATTTACCTCAAATTCTCTACTTAATACTAGTATAGGGATCTTATCTCAGAGAAATCTTGATCCCCCCAGCCAGAGTCACCAAAATAATGTAGAGATAAAATGAATGAACCAGATCAACTTTATTAGCTTTATTTGCTATCCAGTATAGACAGGAAATACTTTGTTCTCTGTTTCATAGTGTATTTACCATCTCAGAACAATCCTAAGCTTCGTGTATAATTCAACCTACCCTTACTGATGCCCCCAATTTTCCTAAGACCCAACCCTACAGCCCATTCAGTCCCATTTCATAATGTGTAGTGTGTGCGGAGGGTGTTCTGGCTATTTGGAAGGGCAGCCCCAGCCCTACTAAGAGGGGTCATTCCCCTCCATAGCCTTGAGATTAGTGGGAAGTTCTTTTCTACATTTGCTTTCATTTCTGATTTAGCTTTACAGTCCACACATCCTTTCCTTTTGGACTGGCAAGCTTCCCTGAGCACACCCTATCCTTCTTCATAGCTCCTCGAGTTCTCAGCACCCACCATTCAAAGTAGAACCAACAAATAATGGTCTCATTTTATCCACCCCCCCTCAAAAAAAAACAGCTTTAGTTGTCTTTCAATGTGTTGAATCCCTGTCATTATAAAAATATTTAATAAAAGAAAAGCAGGAGGAATTAGGTCCTGTAGAATAGTGTTCTTTCTTGCCTGTGGAAGATGCTAGTGGTGGGAGGGCTTAAGGGAAGATCTGAGAGTGAGAAACAGAGTTCCCAGTAGAAGGTAGTCAGTCTGGTTTTATTTGTGGCAACCAATCAACAATCAACTTTGAATTTCAACTTTCCTCCTAACGTTGTTAAATACTATGAACTCCATACTTCTCTCCAAATTCAAGGGAAGACGGAAACTTAGAAGGAAAATACCATTTTTTCTACGGAGAATCCCATATCTTTAAACTATTAATGCCAAAACAAATCAAACTGCTAATACCAAAAGAATCACTTTAATTGTTTATTTACGCGCTCCTCCTCTATAAGAATCATTCCATTGAAACTTTAATTTTGTAGGCAAGGAAAACTGAAAAATAAAAACAACAGTACTTGGGATCATAATTGGAACTGTATCATAAATGCTTTCTGGCATGCAGTTGGTAGACCTCAGTTTAAGAAAAAAATATGAGTAGCCCACTCCATGCCTGATACTATGCTTTTTTAAAATGTCAAGATGCATTGATCTTTTTATCAGCATTCACAGTGGTGGAAAACATATAACTTGGGAAATACAAATAAGAGCATCTGAGGCCCAGCTCTGCTACTTACAAAACTCCAAGTTTCGAAGACCTTGATGTCTTCATCTGTAAAATAGAAATAAAACCTACTTCACAGACTTTCAAGGATTACAGGAGGTAACACAAATACAGGTGTTTTTTATAAAGCTCTAGCCACTGTTAGGTATTATTACCCAAAGAGATAACTGAAAAAAGGTCTGACTCTACCATTTTTTGTTATTAATACAGCTGGGAACCATGTTCAAAAATTCTATCAGTTGGATTTCAGTAATAGTAGGAGAAATCTCTGCTCTACCTCATTTTTACCATTTTTGAATGCTTATATTATCTAAATATTAAAGCTCCCAGTCTGAATAAATACCAATCTTGAAATACTTATTTGTCATTTTAACTTGTTGAAAAAATAATAGCAAGTAATTTCTTGCAGAAGGCAATAAGTAGTGCTATTTACTCACAGTGATTGTAATTTTTGTATTTGTCTTCTTAATACAGAACAGATGTGGAAAGCCAAGCATTTGTCCCACCCCACCCCCAAATGCTCAGTGCAACATATGGCACCGAATCAGATTACACTCTATATGTGACACAGTAAAATACTCACATATCTGTGCAGAGAATCCAAATTTGCTGTTATTTTAATTTGTGCCAGTCTATTCAGCATGCACCTAACATTTTGGTGTTGTTACTTGGGCTGGGGAAATTAAAATCCTGAAGGTGAACAAAATTGCTCAAAGAAATTTTAAATTAACTCTTTATATCTCAAGGTTACCCACAAGGGTGCATATATATTAAATTTTTAGTAGCTTTGAAAGTTAGTACCTGTCAGAAAAGCCCGTAGAGAGGCACAAATAAGATGTATGTGTATTATGGTAATTGGAGAGTAGAAATGATTTTGCAGTCTAATTAGAAACACGACCATCATGATGAAAATCAAGTTATCTCCCAAGAGAGGCCTGTACATAATTTATTAATGAAGATATTCCAACTATCGTAGCGAAATACCAGGAGCACATTACAATCACCACAATTCACAGACCTCGTATCATTGGAAAGTTTGCTGACAGAGCTTCACATAGAATGAGCAAAATCGAACATTGCCAGTAGAGATCACTAAAGGGAAGGTGGCAGAGAACACAGGTGAATGAAAAAATGGAGTGCTCTTTTGTTTGTAAGTATAATTGTATATGTTCTGAGCATAAACTATGTCACATCTCTACACAGAAACTAATTATTACCACCACCATAGCTATCTCTCAACCCTGAAAAAATTACTGCAGGGCCTGGACACATCTATGTCTTCCATTGTACATCAGAATATTTCATCACTTAAAATTCCTCTTACTATGGGGGAGGTCCCTGGGTGGCTCAGTTGGTTAAGCAACTGACTCTTGGTTTTGGCTCAAGTCGTGATCTCAGGGGCACGAGATCAATCCCCTGCCCGGGTCCAGCTCCACCCTGGGCATGGAGCCTGCTTAAGATTCTCCCTCTGCCTCTGTCCCTCCCCCATTCTCTCTCACTCTCTCTTTCTAAAAAAAAAATGTCTTCCTTACTATGCTTTGGAAGAGATGATGACATTTTGTGGATTTGAGAAACCAATTCTTTTCAACTTCCTTTGGTCCATTCTTGCTCTTCTGCCCATAGTGAACATGAAAAACACATGAGAGAAATAGAACATTGAAGAAGCATGACTTTCCAGTTGTGAATCCTTGAAGCTCGAGTCGAGGCATCAACATCACAACGAGAAATCCCAAGATGCGGGTCTTCCCTTGTGCCACTTCACAACTACCCTGTGACACCCAAACTCACCTTTTTTTTTTTAATTTTTTAAAAAGAGTTTACTTGCTTATTTGAGAGAGAGAGAGAGAGCATGAGAAGGGGGAGGGTTAGAGGGAGAAGCAGACTCCCTGCTAAGTAGAGAGGACTCGATCCTGGGACTCCAGGATCATGAACCAAGCTGAAGGCAGTCGCTTAACCAACTGAGCCACCCAGGCGCCCCCAAACTCACCTTTTTAAGGCTATGACAGCAGTATCTAGAAAGAGATGCACCTGCCCTAGCCATTTGAGAATACACCCCAAAGAGCAAGTGGCCAAATTACCCACTAGCAACCATTCGGCAGCTCAAAAAGCATACAGTCTTCACGGGGGGCAAAAGTGGCAACTCTTCTGAGATTCCAGAAATTGCAGGGGCTTGAGTATTAGCCAGAATGTCAGGATGATCTCTTACTTTAAAAAGGAAGAATTTAGAGGAATTATTTACTATTTGGGGAAATGATTGTTCCAGAAAGAATTTCATTCTGGCACGATTGCCCTGGTAGAAGGAAGCACAGCACCATTTTGCTTCATAAATGTTTTATTTTCAGCATGCCATAGCTTAGAAATTTGGTTCTGCTAATATGAAATATGTAAATTGAAGAGAAGAAACTGGCTAGAAGAAGGAAAGAAGGAAAAGTATCAGTTGTTCCCCCAAGGTCCCTGGGGACACTGCAGCTTGGTTAGTGAGATTGCGCATGTGGTTCAAAAGTAAGAAAAACTGCTCTCCTGACAACCAGAATTCCTTTTATTAGGCATATTTTACTGAGCATTAAACAGCACAAATCCAAATGATAGAGTACAGGCCTGTAATTCAGTCCAGCTTGGGTGTGAGTGCACATACACATACACACACACATACACACAGGCACACCCTCGCACATTTTACCATCTTGCAAACTACAGCATTTTATAGAGCTATGTATCTTTCAAAAATAACACCCGGTGCACATGCATTCATACTTTCTTTTCCTGGTCAATGCAGCAAGTCAAGATTTATTTTTAAAGGTGGGGGGAAAAAGACTCACACCAATGAGTTTATTTAAAGGGTAGCAAATTTAACAGCGCTACGCCGATAAGAGCAGATGTCTAGTTATAATTCGCTTCCCCGATGCTGATTAATATATTCATAAACAAACCAAATGTATTGCCCAAAGAAAAATGCTACTGTTTACACCCCAACAGCCACTGGTTTCAGTGGTGGTTCTCAATCAAGCGAAATGTTCTTTCCCCAGCTCCTAGAACTATTTATTTTGCTTCCTGCCAATCTTGCAAATAATTTATCTTGTGTGTCGTTTCCTCATAAATGCTTCCTGGTCCTTGATTGCCTGGCCTGTGTGGCATTTGATTTCAAACTGCCATTTTACCTTTATAAACATTCAGAACTTTTAAGCGTGAGGAGAATGCCCGAAAGGCATGTGAAAACAAGGCAATTGCAATTAGATAAGCAGACTGTTTTACGGCATATCTAGCGTTCTGTGGATACTAGAAAACTCTCTTTGCATCCAATATTGCATTCCCGATCTGGGTGCAGAACAGCAAATTAACATTTACTTCGGCAAAGAGGCCCTGGTATCAACATGTTTAATTTATTATTATTGCAAAGAACAGTTTTCCCAGGATTAGTGAAACAGAATACATATATTTAAGGATCTGCACTCAGACCACAAAAAAAGAGGTGGGGGGAGGGAAGAGAAAAACAGAAAACAAGAGAGAAAATAGAAGTAATATCAGTTACCACATGATTTTTGTGGTGAAAAATAGAATATGGCGTGCAATAGTGCAATTTTCCTTTGCTGGTCCAGCAATGCAAGTCTTAATAGGAAGTCCACGGATGTTCTTTCTGCATTTCAGGATTTAGTTGCGTGCTTGCCGGGGGTTGGAGTTCCTGCCAGACTTCTGACTCTGAGTGGAATCACTATGGCTAGAATCACTTTTATTCAGTCCAAGATGACGGAGCTTCATATCCCAGCGCTGTGAAATTTAAAAAAACATTAAACGGTCACAGGCACATATTGCCAGGGTTATCATTTCTATTATTCTAACAACTTAATAAGACTGCAAAGTCAGATCGCAAAAGCATTTTCCAAAAGTATAAAATTTTGTTTTCCTGTGATGCTATACAGACATAATTCTCTGATCATAAAAGAGTATAAAATTTGTTATCAGATCATGCTATACAGACATAATTCTCTGACCATAAAAAGCACAAAATTGGCCACCTAGAATATGTCAGCCATGTTTTCATATCAATCCTTAAACTTAAAATTTCCACGTCAGATGGTGACACAAGTATCTATCCAAACCTGTGGATATTTCTGGAGGTAATATACATAAGTCTGGCAACGAATGGAAGACACTCAGACACTTTGAAGGGCTATTTTTCATTTTCTCTGACGATACGTCAGAACTTAGCCTTTTAAGACATATATGATTTAAGCAGTGAAAAAAATGGAAATTTGGGTGGCAAATGGGATCTCTTAAAAATGTATTTCCAAGGGGCACCTGGGTGGCTCAGTGGGTTAAGCCCCTGCCTTCGGCTCAGGTCATGATCTCAGGGTCCTGGGATCGAGCCCCGCATCGGGCTTTCTGCTCAGTGGGGAGCCTGCTTCCTCCTCTCTCTCTCTCTCTGCGTGCCTCTCTGCCTACTTGTGATCTCTGTCAAAAAAATAAATAAAATCTTTTAAAAAAATGTATTTCCAAGTAATTTCTATCAAGTGCAACAATCACAACAGATGAGGGTCTACACTCAAAGTTGTACAAAGCAGACATCCACAATGTTTCTAATACCCATAATCAAATTCACTAATATTCCATATTAACAATGCCAAGAGGGTCTACATGTAAAATAATAAATTAAAAGGAAGTTATATTTTGGGTATTACAGGTAGTGAATAAGGACTACGGCAGTACTTTACAAATTTTGATAAATATAGAAATAATCTGGAGATACTGTTAAAATTGTAGATTGTCATTCGGTAGGTCTGGGATGGGGCCCAAAATTTTCATACCTAAAAAGCTCCCACGTGATGCCAGTGTTGCTGGTGCAGAGACCACATTGAGCGGCAAGGAGCTGAGGTCAGAGCTGAGGTCAGAGGGCCCAAATTCAAATTCTACTTCCACCAGTTACTGTGGAAAATTTCTTGAACTTATTAAACCTCATTTTTATCATTAACACATTTAAATTAATAGAGCATACTAATAAGACTGTTCTGAAGCTTAACAAATAATATATAAAGGGCTTAGTACATAATAAATTATCATTTTTCATTTACTACAAATAATTCTTTATTCTAGCCTACTTTATTACACAATCTTACTGTTTTTCATATTAAAAAATAGTCTGATTCCCAACTCTCCAAGGCAGACCAAATATTTTGATTTGAACATCCTGCTACACCAGAGACTTAGGTAAACAACAATTTGTATGGCAAAACCATAAGAAGGTCTTTATGAAATTCTTATTCTATTCACTGAGCAAAAAAGAAAAGAAATTAGCTGAAAAGGGCAACTCTTATTTGGGAAAAAAAAATGGTATCCGCCTTAAAACTCTTTTTCACAACCTCATATTGACAGGAAAATTAAAGTAAGAATCTCAGTAATTCTAAACAAAAGAGACTTTCTACCCAAGATCTTTAGCCATGAGTATCTGCATAGGAATTAAAAATTGTTCACATTTTGGTTTAATTCTTCCCTTTAACATGTTTAAATCCAGACTGAGAATATAAGGGTTTCACAGTAACTCTGTGAGTCCCCTGTAGAAAGCAATGGAAAATATGTTTGCATAAGAAATAGGATAAACCAGCCATGTGTCCTGGGTCTTTACATGATGGTCACTGTTTGGGTATACCAAAAGAGAAGCAGAAAGCCTTGTTACATGCTTTGTAGCAGGGATGTTGAAAGCTCTTCCAACTGGTACAGGAATTTAGGACAAATTCCTGTTCTGCATTAGCAAGCAGAAAACCAAATTAAAAGGACAGTAAGAGATTCCAACTTCCTGAAAAAGAGCCATTTTTTTAATAAACACCAAAGTAACTGAAAAGAGATACAAATGGAGAATTCCCACAAGTCTGAACTTTAAATACATTTCACTTTTGACAAATATACTGGGGGGAGAAAAGAACTTACCAAAGGGTAGTTTCTCCCTGAAAAATAATGCCCTTTACATTTTTGCAGGTCACTTAAACTCAAATGTGTCTGCTGTGTCAAGTGCCAGATGTATAAGATAAACTGCCCAGGGGTGTTTAACTTACCCTGTAAATGTTTCCCAAGCCTTCAGACTCACAGAAGGAAGGGGATGTATTATGTTTGGTACAATTCCCACTCTTTTTTTCTCCCTCCCTGCCCACTACACACACACACACACACACACACACACACACTTTTCAATTCTTTGCCATTCTATGCATACATTCCTTTCTTTGAGACAGATTTGCTTAGTATAGTAAGAAGAAATGAAACCTTCTAACTTTCTATAATAATTTACTGTGATTTCTAAAAACACATCATTTCTAGAATCTAAGAATCATTGGCTTATAAATAAACCTCCATTACTGCTATAAAGACTGATTTGGTCAGATCTCTTACATACAGATGAATGTAGCTGCAGCTTGTAGAACTGGTGTCTATGAATTGAGACAACATTGGTAGTTTCCTGCCCATCATTTATTATCCCCTTCTTCTTTGACTCACAGAACTGCAATTTGTTCAAGGAAGCAATATGTCCAGCTAAAAAACAACACTTGCCATCTTCTCTTGCAGGTAGGGATGGAAGGGAGACTAAAACCTAAGTATAAATTGCCAGATGGGACACTTGGAAAGCCCTTTATACCTCCCCTTTTTTCTCTCTAAAATATAGGTGTGATGCTGGAGGTGGGCAGCCATCTTGTGACCTCCAGGTGAATATGAGCATGGAAGCAGTTCCCTTAAAAATGGCAGAACAGGAAGTAAGGAGGATCCTGGAGCCCTAAGGATAATGTGGAGCCACTCAACCGGGACTAGACTAACCATAGTCAGATTTCTCATTGTGAGAAGATTTATTATGGCTAAATCTCTGATACGTTACAAAGAACTCACTCCTAAAATTAAATTGACATTAAAAACAAACGCCATCCTCAGAATTTGAGACCCAGACAGAGAGACAGACAGACACATACAGACACATACGTCTCAGCTTTAAGTATTTCTCATGCTCTTAAGGGCAACTCTTTCATGTAAATGACAAATGACTATTTTTCTACTTTTATTTTTATGTATCACTTTGAACATAAAATACAGGCTTACCTTAACTTTTTTACCAAGTCGATCCTTCCATTTCTCAGCAATAGAACCTTCCACCAATAGTAATCTGTATTTTTTAAAGAAGCAACCATTTTTGAAAATTAAAATGTATTACTGAAACACACAAGGAATCATTGTCAAGAAAGATTTACTATTTATTCTAGAGTAGGGCAGGCAAGTTTTAGAGCAGTAATTCTTAACAATCTGGGAATTATGGACTCCCTTAAGAAGAAATGAGGTTATGACCACTCTCCCCAGAGAAATGCACACCCACAAATTGCACACATACACTTTTCTATCCAAAACATTATATTGAGGGACCCAACTAAAGCCTATCTCCCTAGAAGGTAGACAGAGCCCCAGGTAAGAACCCCAGAGTAAGAGGTCCACAGAAATGCATAGGATAAAAGAAAAGAGAAGCACAGCAATTATTCTGAATCCTTAGGGAGTGAATTACCTGGAGCGTTCCTCATCTTCATAGCCCATGATGATATACTCCTCGTTAACATTAAGTGGAGGACACAGGCAGCCAGAGCTGGTATAAAGGTTAATGGTGTCCCTTGGAATGTTTACCAGAGAAGCCTTTAGAATCTCCTTCACCTCAACTACAACAGTCACGTCATGGCACTTGGTCTTTACTTCTTTAACTTTAGCCCGAATGACTGGATAAAAGAAAATAAAGCTTATGTGGTAATATGACACACAGTTATTCCCTAATCAAAAAAGACAGGTAGGCTCCTTTCTAGTCAATTCATAAATGTTGACCAGATTTTTTTTGCCTTAGATGGTAGTGAATGACACACTACATAACACACCTGCCCCTTTACTCTTCAGCCCTGATCACCTTCCAATTCATGTACACATACGTATTTGTGTGTGTGTGTGTGTGTGTGTGTGTGTAGTCATATGTGTGTGCACGTATTTCATTGTGAGAAATCCACTTAGATAATCAAAGGTTGAGTGACTCTGATGTGATTTTCCTCCAAAATTTTATTTTGAATGTGTACATAGGTGCTTTGAGTTGCTGCCAACAGGAATTTATATTAATTTCACTCTATGTAATGTATTCACTCTATATATTCACCTGGTATTTGATATGTTTTGTTTCTTTCTATCAGATGTATTAATGGATTTTCTAAAGAGTTGGGGCCTCTTTAGTGTTTTAAAGTCCTGTTCTACAGTGTTCCCCAGCTGCTTCTGCGACCTCTCCACCTTGCTCATCTTAGGGGCTGTTCAGGCACCAGCTCCTTTCTCCTTCGTTTCAGTACAGATTATCTTTTATGTTCTCCTGTAGGTATACTACATTTTCTTCTTGAATAAGAACTGCTACCACGAGATCCTGTTTCCTCCATGTGTTTTGAAGTTAGACCCCCCAACATTCCCTCCCTTCATGAGCTATGGAACATGGTCTACTAAGTTCATTACATGATGTACCTCACTCAACGGAAATCCTGACACCCAATGTAGCTCACAAAAGCCACCTTCACTTCTCAGTATAAAGATGAACCCCCTTAAAGTAACCAGCTCAGCTGCAAAGTCAAAGTATTTGACTCAGAATCTACAAAGTACGGTTCTGCTTCTAATCTGTATATTCTGTCCTCTGGAAGAGCCAAATGTTTTAGATTCCTCCTTCTGATAAATGAGCT
Organism: Meles meles; assembly: GCF_922984935.1. Lineage (NCBI taxonomy): Eukaryota > Metazoa > Chordata > Mammalia > Carnivora > Mustelidae > Meles > Meles meles. The sequence goes on from NC_060074.1 coordinate 78,733,501, forward strand.
TGTCTTCCCGCCCCCCCCCCCCTCCCCTTTAAGGAGGGCTTTGAAAAGGCCTGCAAAGAAGTAAAAATGTCAATTAGCAAGAAGCCAGGGGCTTTTGGCCCAGCTCTCTAGTCCAATATTCAGGGACATTACAGAGAGGAAGACAAAACGTATCTAAATGAATCCGCTTTTTGAAAGCCTCTTAGGCATGTCTCTGCAAACCACTTTCATCTGAGTCCCTTCCCACAGATTTTAGGGTCTTCTGGACTACAGAGGAATGGAAAAAAGTAATCCTCGAAAACATAAAGCCAGTAATAAACCATTCCTCCTATCAGTGCCCCGACTTTATACAGAAATGTTCAATGTTCCACCAGTAGGACATATGGATGAGAGAAATTAAGTTGCTGATTCTAAAAACTTTAGGACAAAACCTCATTTTTGCTCCACAGGTATTTCAATTTCCGGAAAAAATATGACGACTACCATGAACGAAATAGAACTACCCAGCTGTCCCTGCTTGGTGTTAACTTGCAAGCAAAGGAATCCCTTCTTCGTGTTCTCGCGTCTATATTTTAACAAAAAAATAAGATTGCCTTTTTTGAAATGGCGTTTGGGAGATTCAGATGATAAATTGACAAGCCTGGCTCGCAGACATTTTGTTGTGTCCTGGTTTATGTAAATGTGCTTCAGAGCCTCCATCAACTCTTAGAGATTAGCAAACTGTGCAAATGTTTTCTAACTAATGATTTATTTACCCAGTGTGTCTACTATTTTCATTAGAAATTTTTAGCACATGTACCCACTCCAAAATAAATACCTCTCTACAAGACTTACTTTATTATTCAAGTAATTTGGTTAAAGCTCAAGAGCTTTTACTGAATTAATCTGAATGAAGCAGAGGTTGTCTGAATTATCATTTACTCACACCCCCACTTTGTTTTCTCATTAGACACAGGCAGACACGTGATAAAAATCAACATATTTTAAAATTTAAATTGCATTTTCCTTTCAGAGTTCTTCCTTCTACTTAATCATTTGAGTGCTTGCCTTCCCCCCCCCCCCCAAAGAAGCTTTAAGTAGTGGCTACATACCCATGAAAACCCTTCAACTATGGGCAACCTGGTTATTGTTTGGCTATGAAGAAGAAATGATCTCCTTCCCACTAATTGTGACTTGTATTCGATTTTACGTTATAATGTTTACTCAGGCTTGTAACCACTCGTATTTTCACTTTTAACCAAAATAGCAGGACCAACTGCCACAGCTCTAAGAAAGTGAGATAAAGTAAAAATTTATAATAAGAGAAGTAAAATAAATACAAAGTCAACTAAATTTCCTTGAAATAACATTTTTTATTACGCTTTTGCTTTTAGTATAACTATACTTAAAAGTTCACATCACATTTTTCAGTCTTGAAAAACTATCTCCTAAAAATTGAGACCTCCATTTCCCTGTGATTTTTCACATCAGTTGTTAGAGGAATGGGTTCTCAGATGAGCAGCCAGGCATTTGACTTTTCAGAAAAACATGACCTTCCAACCTTGGAAAGCGCTTCTACCACTGACTAAGAGAAATCAGATTCCTCTTGAGATGAGTAGTAAGCAAAAAATAAAAATTGATTTCATTGAAGAAAAACGTGGGAAACTAGTACATTTATTTCAAAGAGATTTATTTACACGGAGAATTTTCTACTTTATACCTTCTAAGACATAGTATTTTCATAGATACCAAAAATTACTCTTACAGAGTCTTAACCAACTTCTCTCTTTCCGATTCCCAACAGTATAGAAATAAAAATAAATCTGTGCTGTATGTCCTCTATCCTCTAAAAGAAGGCACATAAATTCAATAATAAAATTCTCATTTTAATAATGTTTCCTTTAAAAATCTATTTAATTGTCATATTTTAATTCATTGGCTCAGCATCAGCAATCTTCTCCAGGGATAGTCACATGAACTTTATTAATCTCATAGATGCTAGGGGGGGAAAAAATCACAATAAAATGGGACACCTGGGTGGCTCGGTGTTTTAGGCCTCTGCCTTCGTCTCAGGTCATGATCCCAGAGTCCTGGGATGGAGCCCCACATCGGGCTCTCTGCTCAGCAGGGAGACTGCTTCCTCCTCTCTCCTCTCTCTGCCTGCCTCTCTGCCTACTTGTGATCTCTGTCTGTCAAATAAATAAAATCTTTAAAAAAAAAAAAATCACAATAAAATGCCTATCCATGACAGCAAATGTTGATTTGTCCTTTATTTTATCAACTGGAAAACTCTGAGCCTTTCAAATATAATAGGAATTGATCTCTGTGACTCTGAAGCAGCCAGTGCCCCAAAGACCATTCTAAATAAGAAAGGACAATCTGTGTTCAATAATCACTGATAAAATTAGCATAATAATACACCTCCTGGGGCAGTTGAAAAAACTATGAAGGACAGTGTATAGGAACCGCCCAGCACAGTACCTGCTACAGAGACAGGAGGTTTTTCCTCCCTCAGTTAAGTCTGGCAGCTACATTTGGAGTGGTGGTTCTTCAGTTAATATTTTAACAGAATGTCACTTTTCCTGGTCAAGCTGGACAAAAAAAAAACATTTCCTTAATTGAATACTAACAACTTTTGCCAGTGTTACCGTCCAGTTCTGTCAGTGTGTTCCATGAGCTAGACTGACTGGAGAAACCAAGCTGTCCTCTATTACCCATCAGTCCCTTATGCTTCAAAGCGCTCCGGGGAAGCGGACTTCGAAGCACGACTGAAAACCAGGGCAGCTCCAGACACTCAGGCTCCAACCCTCCTTAGCCTGTCAGGGAAAGAAGCGTCCCTCCCATCTCGTCTGAAACGCAGCTCTGGGTACTTACTTACATGGTTCTAAGATGGCAGCAATGCAGCCTGAGCTGCTGTAAAATCAAGCATTTGTTAAGAGTTCTGCCCGTGAGAAAAAAGAAAAAAAAGAATTTGGCCCATGAGACATTTTAATTGCTTGGGAGGAACAGTAAACTTGTGCTTGAAAGTTGTCCTTGTTTGGTTCGAAGCCTTAATTTTAAACTGCCCTACAAGCTCATGCACAAGCGTGCGCGCACACACACACACACACACACACACACACCCCTTTCTCAGCACAGCAGTTTATTGGTCAACCATGAAGTTATCCTTACCGTAGTTGTAATTGTTTCGGAAATAGGTCTTCTGTGTAGCTCTAATAGGCTTACATTTGCAGCGTTCTGAAAAATACAACATTTTAGCTATAAGCAAAAATTCACCATGAGCTCTCTTTTTAGTCGTTCACATTTCTTGGTAAGATTTGATCCAGATTTGGTGGTGAAGAGGCTCTTCACCATTCTATGTGTCTGATCTCTTTCTCTTAGGACAACATTCATGTTACTTCTTTTTACCTAGACTCTTATTTAATGTCAATATGTTCATAAGCTTCTCCTCTTCAACAAACCACCCAAATCCTGAGGAAACCCTGTTCACTGCCACGCATGAAGAGGGCATGAACCCCAAATCCTGAAAGAGGTATGTTTAGTGCCTATGGAAGTAGAATCAATGCCTACTGAAAGGCAACTTCCTGCTGATGCTCAGGTAACTGGTTTGCCTCTGTGGGGTCCCACCTGCATTCATATATACTTTACAGATTACAGGTCATTTTTCTTTTCTTTTTTTTTTAAATAAAGAACCATTTTTAAAGGCACTCTCATTTTTATTTTTTTATTTTTTTAAATTGAGGATTTTTTTGTGTTTTTTTTTATTTTATTTATTTATTTGCCAGAGAGAGAGGTCACAAGTAGGCAGAGAGGCAGTCAGAGAGAGAGGGAGAAACAGGCTCCTCACTGAGCAGAGAGCCTGATGCGGGGCTCGATCCCAGGACCCTGAGATCATGACCTGAGCCGAAGGCAGAGGCTTAAACCACTGAGCCACCCAGGCGCCCCTACAGGTCATTTTTCTAAATACTAGTTCCTGATCTAAAAGCAACTCAATGAGATAGGTTTGATTACAACCCAGTGAACTTAGTAAAGTTCTTAAGAGCAGCCAAGAGACCCATCTAGAGGCCGAATAACTGCTATTTAACTCAATGATATTATTATATTTATTGGAAGAAATTACTATATACATAATTTAAAATGAGAAGTTCCATGCTTTTTAGATCTTGTGAGTAGTGACAAGAGTACATTTTATATATAAGACAGGTAAATGTAATTAAAGTTTGAATTGTCTCAAAATGTTTTATATATAGGATAAATCACTTAAAATCTTGGGAAGTGGATTACTATACTGTTTATATACTAGTTGATAAATATATGTCATATATGCATCATAACCATGGTAAGTTGTTAGTCATTAAAGTCAATATAAAAATAGAAAATAATACACAATTATCTCAGGAAGTGTTTTAGTTTATGTAAAGATTTCTTTAAACTAGTCTGCCTGAGAAAGCTTCATCAAACATAAATGGCATCTGTCTATGCTGTGACACAGAAAAAGGAAAAAAGAGCACATGAATCACAGAAAGTCAATAAAAGTATTTTGTTTAAGAAATGTTTTATGTTAGCATAGACAAATAAAAGACAGAAGCTTTTGATGACCAGCTGATATTTTCTAATCAAAATAAATTTTACTTGCAGTTGAACTTATAGATAACATGTTTTAAAGTAGCAGTCCCAAGAAGAGTATCAAGCACCATACTAGCAGCGTTTAAGTTCTAGAAATCACCATTGATGGGGACAGGTGCTATTCTACAAAGCAATAGTAGCAACGTCATTCTCATCCATGAGAGAGGTGAGGATTTTCTCACACTACACACAGCACTTCCCTTGTTCTACAGATAATTTTTAACACAAAATTTCTCTAGAATAAAGACCTCAAATAATTTAAGGGTAATTTCAATGTTGGTTGCTATTCTGAAGAAGTCTACTCCAATAATTACTTTCTTATTCATAAAATATTTATATTCCCATTTGTCAAAAAAGGAAAGATATCTACGTCTATTGTATAGTTGCTTTATTTTTAATGGAAATGTTGCAGTTTTTTTAAAGAGATATTCTTTTCTTGCTGAAATACAGTCGGCACAGAATGTAACATTAGTTGCAGGTATACAACACAGTAATTGGACAAGTCTATACATTATGCCATGCTCACCAAAAGTGTGGCTACCATCTGTCCCCACACGTAACTGTTAGAATACCATTGACCATATTTCCTATGTGTGCCTCTTATTACTGTGACATATTCATCCCATAATTGGAAGCCTATACCTCTCACTCCCCTTCATCCCTTTTGCCCATCCTCCACACCTCATCCCCTCTGGCAATAACCAGCTTGTTATCTGTATTTATGAATCCATTTCTGCTTTTTTTTTTATTTGTTTTGTTTGTTAGATTCCACATATAAGTGAACTCATATTTGTCTTTCTCAGTGTGACTTACTTCACTTAACATAATACCTTCTAGGTCCATCTATCTGGTCACAAATGACAAGATCTCATTCTTTTTTTTTTGATCAAGTAATATTCCAGTGTGTGTGTGTGTGTGTGTGTGTACCGCATATTTATCCATTCATCTATCAGTGGACACTTAGGTTGCCTCCTTATTTAGATGTTATGAATAATGCTGCAATAAACAAAGGGGTTCATATATCTTTTCAAATTAGTGTATTTGTGTTCTTTGGGTAAATACCCAGTAATGAAATTACTGGATCACATGGTGTTTCTAATTTTTTTTTTTTTTAAGTAAGCTCTACCCCCAATGTGAAGCTTGAACTCACAACCCTGAGATCAGGGTTTGCATGTTATACCAACTGAGCCAGCCAGGAGGCCCCCATTTTTAATTTTTTGAGGAACCTCCATACTATTTTCCACAGTGGCTGCACCACTTTACATTCCCATGAATAGTTCATGAGGGTTCCTTTTTAAGGAGAGCTATTCTTGAGATGAGACCTTTTCTGAAGCAATAACTGCTATGGTCTTTGGTTTACAAATTATTCTCACCCATTCACACATGGGGATTTGTGCTTTTCTAACATTTAAAAATAGATATTTCTTAAACATGATGCATGTAGATAAACTATCTACATATTTGTAATTCTTCAGAAATTTGCTCATACTCTAATAATAATTCTTGGCAAAACTATACCAACCATCACTGGACTGAGTCTAATATGATGTTGTTACCATACAACTTTACTTGAAGCATAATCTAACAGACTCCATAACCTTCCCAAGGAGATATTTTTCTAGAATCAAATCATAAAGTAATTTAGAAGATTTCAAGTAGGTATTTACATAACTATATATACACAACTACATACACAGAGCTAGGCCATTTCCTAATAGCTAAGGAGCAGAGCGATTATATTTTCAGAACTGGATTTGATTGATTTACAGTGCACTTACCTCTGCTAGTCTCAGGGGTGGCAAAGCCTTATCATAAAAGTGACACTTGCCATGCTTCGGTCCCTAGCTCTTGTTACAAATAAACATCTGCCTACCTGAAGTAACTAGTAGCTCAATAAAATAACAGAATAAAAGGAGAAGTGGAAATTTATATCTACAAGGCTCAAATATGGAAAGACTTCCTTTCACTTATTTATGCTAACTCAAACCAAACATATTCATATGAGAGCGTATTCATGAAAAATATATCTTAAATCAATTCTTCATTCTCTAATATGCTTTCACTCACATCTACATATATATCCCCAAAAGCCCGAGAACTGGGAAATTGCAAAGAATCATGGAGGGATATAGTACATGCATTATTCATTATGTTTCTGTCCCTGACACCCTAAATCAGATTGCAACAGCCTCCTTTTCCCCCCTTCTTTTAGTAAAAATAGTTAATTTCTCAGACTTCTTATGGAGCCAGAAATATTATCATCATTTCTACTTTAATTTGCTAATAATTTTGCTAGCAGTCTTCCTCTCCCAGCTTCCCAACTGCACAAGGTTTTTAAATTTTGCTTCCCACAGTGGCAAAATAAAATCTATTATTTACTGAGCTTTGCACAGAAACTATTAGATACTGATTCGCTTGCATTCCACTGTTGGGAAGAAAAGGTTCTAAAGGAACCGCCTTGGCATTTTTCTCTAAGGAAAATAATACAGGAATAAGTTAAAGGAGCAGGCTACAACAAAATTAAGTGACAAAGAATTCTTCAAATGTGGGGAAGATTTTATATGAACAATTCATTCTCCTCAGCATCCAGGATGGAATGTAACATCCTGACTTGTGGAATAACATAGCGTTCTACATCCCATGAGCATCCATGGGCCTCCACCTCTGGCAGGTCTCCCTCATGTTTTTGCTTGATTCTCTCAGGCGCTCTCCTAGAATCAATGATTTCCTACTTCTTTGCTAATGAAATTGAAGACTGTTCATCATCCTCAAACAAATAGGAGTTTATCACCCTCATACAAACATTAGTTTGCAAAATTAACATGGCTGAGCTCCACAGAAACTGGTCTGCAACTCAGAGGAGATGTCCCCCAATGCACTGTCTCAACAATGAGGTTTCTTTTAAACATAATTCAGAGAGGAAAGCAATCCTTCTTTATTTGAATTTTTGTATGTAAAAATGGGTTCATTTATTGATAATAGTATTTTTAAAGAGTCCTATGGTTTCATAAGATCTAAAGAATTATAAGTATCTGATAAAACTATGAAATCTGATTCTCAGTGGACTTTCACTACTTAGTACAATCTGTTTAAGTTCATATGTAAGGATGATACAACTTTCTAACCTTGACCTTTGCTTGAAATCGACTAATGCTGGGTCCAATCCAGAGCTAAAAGACTATAACTGACTTTCTTTGCCAGACTCTAAAGCCCCTGTAGTTTTTCAGGTACCATGACTTTGTAATACTACTATCTATGAGTTAGTATTTTTCTGCTTTTTCTAGAAGAAGACATCTTAGAGCTGTGTGCAGATTCTATTGTCAAAATTTACATGGGGATTAAAGAAAATATAATTCTGGGGCGCCTGGGTGGCTCAGTGGTTTAAGCCTCTGCCTTCGGCTCGGGTCATGATCTCGGGGTCCTGGGATCAAGGCCCGCGTCAGGCTCTCGGCTCAGTGAGGAGCCTGTTTCTCCCTCTCTCTCTGCCTGCCTCTCTGCCTGCCTCTCTGCCTGCCTCTCTGCCTGCCTCTCTGACTACTTGTGACCTCTCTCTCTCTGTCAAATAAATAAATAAAATATTTTTAAAAAAAAGAAAATATAATTCTATTTGTTTTATAATTTCCATTGTAATTCTTTCAAGATTGACTCATTCTTATCAGATTAGAATTTAAGCAATTTTAATTTGTACCAAATGTATTTTATGTTTTATATCTTGACATTTGGCCTTAGAAGCCCCCCTTGACTTCTTCCCTCCATTTTAAAAACAGGAGCAAACCACAACTTTTAAAACAGACAAAAAAAATAAAGTTTTACAATTTGAATATCTATATTCTTAACTACAACTTCTTTACTGAGATCCAGATCTATATTTGTAACCTCCTATAAGAGGTGTCGATAAGTATGCCCTTAGGTAATTTCAGACATACCTTTCATAGAATTATTGGGAGAATTAAATGAGAGAATACACATAAAATACTTATCATGGTACCTGGTATACCTGCCCCATAAATGTCAGATTTAATCAAGATTCACTGGGATTTTTAATTCATTCTATATAAAGACCATCTAATGATAAGAGAAGCACTACTTATCTTAGGTTCCTCACCACCTACAGAACTGTGGTGTCCAAAATTAAGCAATCAGGCGTTTCAACAGTACCAGATTCTGCTATTTTGACTCAGGTGGACCAAGGTAATTTCTGTCCTGATATAAGAAGTCCATTTAAATTGTCATGTACATATTCAAAATGAGAAGGATCAATCTTAGCAAGCCAAAATGATCACATATGTGACCATTCTAATAAGCATTAGAATGCAAGAGAATATGACAAAATGATTAATGGCATGTGGGTTTGAATCTCAACTCCATTCCTTCCCAGTTGTGTGACCTTGGGCAAGTTACCTTTGGCAAAACTTATTTCTAAATGAATACGGTCTACCTCATAGGGCTATTGTTAAGAATTTAAAGAGTAATTCACTTAAGGAATTTGGCACAAAGCCTATTACTTAGTAAACCACTCACTGAATGTTAGCTCTTAGCAATAGTGGTAATATATAAACAAACCAAAAAAATCCGAAGATATTTTATGCAAATTTAAGAGCAGTTGATGAAACAGAAGAGACAGTTTTCTAAAGAAAAATCATTTGCAAGTTGATTTTAAAATTAAAGTCAAAAGTTTATACTTAAAAGTTTTAAGTTTAAAGATAAAAATTTACTAAGTTTTTTCCTAGAGGTGAATACTTTTATATGTATTACATTTAGTTGGCGGGGGGGACTAGATTAAAAAAATAGAATTGAGAAATCATATTGGTATTGTGCTCCACAAAGGTACACTATCAGTAAAAAAAAATGAAATGAAACACAGAAATGGATAAATCTCAAAAGCATTACACAAAAACAAAAGTAGCCAATCACAAAAGAATATTGTACTATATGATTCCATTCACATGAACCTGAAAAACAGACATTAATCTATGGTGATAAAAATAACACTTAGGCTTTGCCTCACAGTGGGGTGGATGACTGGACCCAAGGAAATTCTCAGGGGTGATGGAAATGTTCTTTATTTTGATCTGGGTGATAGCTACAAAGGTGTATACATTTGCCAAAATTCATTGTGGCATACACTCAATTATGCATTTTACTGTAGGTGAATTATATGTTGATAAAGTACCAATAACATAAAAATTCATGAGACATTCCTTTCATTTTTCCATAAACTGAAGTGTGCCATGACTTAGCAGCTGTTCATTACATGCTAAAATAATATTTATTTCCCAATCATAAGCATAAGTCAAAGAATCTGTTAGATTTTATTTTGGATAAGAGCAGTATGTGGAAAATGCAATGCAGCTGATGGTGAACGGAGGTAATATAATAAGGCTTTAAAAAGCAAAAATAACATTTGCTCAGTTTAGCTTAAAAAACAAACCTCAAATATTGTAATAAAGGTCTCTATTCATAGTAATTTGTACTTTGTAAAAGGGAACTGTTTAAGATTGAGAGGACTAACACTGTTTTAATAAGAAAAGGAAATTTAGTTTATTCCTTTAGGATTTAGGTCTTTGGAAATTTTTAAATAAACTGTCCTTCACAACATTTCTGGATCCAAGGGTCATTCAGGATATACAAAAAATAGATAGTCAATGAGATTTGCCGATTTTCTCTTGTGAGATCTGAAGTGTTATGTTCAATAATATATTCTAAAGTAGTCAATTAACAAAAACATAAAGTGGGTTTCACAGTCTTTTAGAACATCATGTATCAGGGCTCCTGGGTGACTCAGTTAAATGTCTACCTTCAGCTCAAATCATGATCTCAGCGTCCTGGGAGGGAACCTTGTATCTGGGTTCCCTGCTCAGTGGGGAGCCTGACTCTCCTTCACACCTCTACCTGCCCACTCCCCAACACGTGCTTTCTCACACGTTCACTCTCTCTTTCAAATAAATAAATAAAATCTTTTAAAAAAAATCAGGTATCTCTCTAGCCCTCTCAAGCACACACAAAAGAGGACAGAAAATGGAGGTGCAGTACTGTTCACTCCCTCGCCCCATGCCCCGGGCATACAGAATGCCTGGCACGAAGAGGTGGCCATTACATTTCTAATGAACAGTAGGGTAGATGGACCAATAAGCTGAATGTGAAGTTTCCATACTGGGGACCTGAGAAAACAATGGTGCTACCTACCAAAAAGGAAAGTTGCAAAGAAGAAATCTCTAATACAAAGATAGCTTTAATTATTAACCAGGTTGTATTTGAAGTACAACTAGGTGACTGGGTAGAAGTGTTTACTGAAGGAGAAATGTGGTGCTCTACCCTTGACAGTGATAAGACCTGGAGTCATAAGGGTGATAACTAAGCCCTTGTAGCTGGATGCAATTCAATGGGAAGAAACGATTGTAAGGAGAGAGGAACAGAGGCCAAGCACAGAGCCTTGGAGGACGCCCACAGCTGGGGGACAGGAGAAGTGCAAGCATGATTTGGGTAACAGCTCCAGGAGAAGAATGCCTAGGAATAAAAAATGAGTCAAAATTGTCAAATACTGGGGCGCCTGGGTGGCTCAGTTGGTTAAGCCGCTGCCTTCGGCTCAGGTCATAATCCCAGGGTCCTGGGATCGAGGCCCATGTCAGACTCTCTGCTCAGCGGGGAGCCTGCTTCCCTTCCTCTCTCTTTCTCTCTGCCTGCCTCTCTGCCTACTTGTGATCTTTGTCAAATAAATAAAATCTTAAAAAAAAAATTGTCAAATACTGCAAAGTAATTTAAAAAAAAGAAGAAGAATGCATATACTTGTAAGCTATTCTAAAATTTTAAGTACACTACTTTTTACCTATCCTAATTTTTTTCCAATAAAGGGCAGAAGCTGACCCCAAATTAATTCAGCTGCTATAGTCAATAAACATTGGCACCAAAGAAAAAAATTAAATTCCTTCCCCAAATTAGGAGCAAGTCAAAGGGGAGGAAAGAAGTTTGGAAAAGGAGAAAGAGAATGAATCTATACTACCCAAGCCAAGCCTAGGCCATCCCCAAAAGGGGGATGCTCCTCAGCCCCGGGAAGAGTTTCTCTGAAGCGCCTCTAAATTAGAGGCAGGAAGATGTTAATGAAACATTTTAGAGCTCCCAACTTATGCTGGGGATTCTGCTAATGTTGCCTTGATTTGAAAATATACCTGATGAAACCTCAGAGATCAATACAGTGTGATATTATATTTGGAAACAAAGCAGAAAAGTAATTTGATTATGCTTCTATGATTACTTAGTGTCAGAATTTACCGGCTATACCTCCTCCCTGGAAAAAACTGTGTTTTTCAAATACAAAAATTCATAAATTGGTCACCATCCCAAAGTAGAAAACTGAGAGAGTTCTTTTAATAAAAAATAGATCTTTTCGTTGCACCATTCGAATACCTGCCTTCATTTTCTGTGTTGACTTGACAGACCAAATGATTCAGTGGAATAAAACTAAAATTGTTTTTCCCCAAATTCATTATGAAACATTATGAAAACTAGAGGTGATGTACTCTTTATTAGGGCAGTGGGTTTACAATAATAAAACACACTCACAAATTGGAAGCTGTTCAGACTAAGTCGTTATCTCAAAAAGAAAAAGAAGGAAAGGAATGAAGGAAGGGAGAAAAGGGAGAAAAGAATTGTTAAACTTCCAGGCTTTTTATTTATCCAAGGATAAATTAACTGGAGTGAAAGAATTTCTTTTCCAAATTCCAGGCCAAACAGCTTGACACTTTTGAAAATGGGGTTATGTGGGTTACAATGTTTTTGTACCTTCCTCATTCCCTATTTTATCAACCCGGCTGCTCCATTTTTCCAAAGCATAAAATTTTGAGTGTGAATAGTTTCTACTTTCTTTACAGAACATGTGAATATGTCAGTGCACAGCTGAATGAGCTTGGTTTTGCCTGTTTGTTGGTTGGTTTTCATCGTTCCCATTATACCAGGGAACAAGAAAACATTTGTAAAAGGGGAACAGTAAACACTAAACCCAGGAAAGGACATTCATTCCAGGTGGTTTTACACATTGAACTGTTTGTGTAAATTATTTATAGTATTGTTGATGCCATCTTCTTTCATTGACACACTGAAGTACTATATTATTCTAACCATAACTTCTGGACAGTTTGATAGCCCATGCCTGCACTTGACCAAAATGTTGACTTATCAATTGTACTACATAATTGTTGTTTGTTTTGATCAAATATAAAGTCGGAGTGGTCATTAAAATAGAACCATGGCTGGACACTCATAATTTCCAGCTGATTTTATGATACTGTGTGAACATTCTCAATTGCATCAAGAAGGCAATGAAATAATTCTAAACAAGTCATTTTCATTCACTTGTGTTTTTCACAATATAAATGTTCGTTGAGCACCTTTGGTAGACATTGCCTCTGGTCAAACCCTTGTCACTCTGACACGATTCAGTGGAAATCAACAGTGAAAACAGTTTCAGTCTAATGAAAATTGATGTCTCAAACTTATTTACAGTTCAATAAAATAAATATTCTACTTCCACATACAAGACACTGTACAAGACAGAGGCACCTGTGTGGCTCAGTCAGTTAAGCATCTGACTCTTGATTTTGGCTCAGGACATGATCTCAAGTTGTTTCGAAGGAATGATTCTTACAGAGAATGAGCAGGTAAGTGAACAATTAAAGTGATTCTTTTAATAGTCTGGTTTGTTTTAGCATTAATAGTTTAAAGATACGGGATTCTCGGGGCGCCTGAGTGGCTCAGTGGGTTAAGCCTCTGCCTTCAGCTCAGGTCATGATCTCAGGGTCCTGGGATCGAGCCCCGCATGGGGCTCTCTGCTTAGCAGGGAGCCTGCTTCCCCCTATCTCTGCCTGCCTCTCTGCCTACTTGTGATCTCTCTCTCTCTCTCTCTCTGTCAAATAAATAAATAAAATCTAAAAAAAAAAAATTAAAAAAAAAGATACGGGATTCTCAGTAGAAAAAAAATGGTATTTTCCCTCTAAGTTTCCGTTTTCCCTTGAATTTGGAGAGAAGTTTGGAGTTAATGGTATGTAACAAAGTCAGGAGGAAAGCTGAAATTCAAAGTTGATTGTTGATTGGTCACTACAAATAAAACCAGGCTGATTACTTTCTACTGGGAACTCTTGTTTCTCACTCTCAGATCTTTCCTTAAGCCCTCCCACCACCAGCATCTTCCACAGCCAAGAAGGAATACTATTCTATATGACCTAATTCCTCTTGCTTTTCTTTCATTAAATATTTTTTCATGACAGGGATTCAACACATTGAAAGACCATTAAATCTGGGGAGTTTTTGTGTGTGTGTATGGCGGGCGGTGGGGGGGGGGTAAAAGTATAATCAATATTTGTTTCTACTTTAATGGCAGGTGTTGAGAACTCAAGGAGATGTAAAGACGGATAGGATGTGCTCAAGGAAGCTTGTCTAGTCCAAAAAGAAAGGATATGTGGACTGTGGAGGCTAAATCAGAAACGAAAGCAAATGTAGAAAAGAACTTCCCACTAATCTCAAGGCCGTGGAGGGGAACGACCCCTCTCTCTCCCTCTCTCTCCCTCTCATATAAATAAATCTGGAAAAAAAAAAAAAAAAAAAACACCTGTAAGGCAGGACACGCAGACCCAAATCAATGTGAATTCCTAGAGGAAAGTGAAATAGAAAAGGTATATAGTAACTAACTGTAGTTATAATGTTCTTGTAAAAGCAATATAGCACTAACCATAGAAATAAAAACTAGAAGCAACCCAAATATCCAAGAACATTAAAATAATGTGTGGTATATTCGTATGATAAAATACTATACAGCAATGAAAATCCAGAAGTACTACCATATACAGCATAATAAAGAGCAAAGGAAGCCACTCGCACACACATGCACATATATGTGTATATATATACACATACATGTGTATATGTTATTCATAAAAGATCAAAATTAGGCAAAATTAATATATGCTATTAGAATCTCTGCTAGTAGTTACCTTTGGAAAGCAGAGTGGAAGGAGCGATTTGGAAGAGGCACAAGGAGGTTTCTGAAGTGCTAGTAATGGTATATAGCTTGATCTGTGTGGTCAATACACAAGAGTGTTTACTTTGTGACAAGTCACTGAGTTGCATGCTTATGATTTGTGGATTTTTTTGCACATACATCATAATTCATTTGAATTCATTTGAAAAGCTTGTTTTATGGTAAGATGGAGTAACTAGCCCCCACCTATCTCTCCCCTGAAAACAGTTACAGAATCCATGAAGCAACTACTTAAGGACTCCAAAAAGTAAATAGTACCAGTTTAATACTATCAAACTGGTAGTAGGCTCATCAATTTTTCCCCTTTGGTATCTTCCAGCCTAGTTTCAACACAGCCCCATTGCTTGTAAGTGGCATGATACAAACAGAGTCCTTCAGGAAAAGCCCTCTAGTTCTGACTCAAAAAATAGGAAAAGGGTCTTCTAACACTCCATTCTCTTATACCCCATCCATCAAGCAATCCTGGGGCAGTGCTGACAATAGCTGCACCAAGGGAGGCCCTCAGGAGTCTAAACTGCTGATGTTGGAGAACCTTCCTTTCTGATTAGACATGTAGTGTCAAGAGACTGGGGCAAAATCTCATCACTTTGTGGGAGTACACCATCTGGCCTCAGATGCAGAGTCAGTCACAGGAAATACATCAGAGAGTGAGATAAATAAATCTCCAGCTTCCTGGCCAAAAGACCAAAAAGAAGAGCCCCCAATGAACTGAAAAGTACAGAGAAGACCACAGAGAGGGAGGAAATGCAGGAGAAAATCCATAAAATTGTTTATGAACTGGTAGGTTCACCCCTGGGTATATATAAATCTGACACTAAACAGTATACTACAGACTTTGAAAACTAAACTATGGGATAGATCATTGCTTGATCTCATACTGGCCACTGGGTAGGATACATACGGAGTAGACCTGAAAGGCATTGCAAAGACTGACAATGGAACTGATACTGAAAGCACAACCTACAGAAGACAAGTCAGAATTTGCTGCTTTAATGCAGCAAGACTGATTCCTCCTAAAATAAAAATATCAACATTCTTCACAGAACTTTAAATAAGACCCCAATTCTTAGAACATAATAATCAAAATGACCAGGATGCAATAAATTACTCTGCATATGAAGAACCAGAAAAATCTCAATATGTACAGGAAAAAAATCAGATGACACAAATGTTAAAGTTATCCAACAATAATTTCAAGGCAGTTTTTATAAAAATTCCCCCAAAAGTAATAGTGAACACCCTTGAAATGAATGGAAAGATAGGAAGTCTCAAGAAAGAAATCCAAGATACAACGAAGAGCCAGTTGGAAATTTTGAATGTTGAAAATTGCAATAACTGAAATAAAAAATTTACTGGATGGGCTCCATAGCAGAACAGACATGATCAAGCAAAAATTCAATGAACTTGAGGACAGATCAAAAGAAATTATCTAATCTGAAGAAACAGAAAATTTCGGGAGGGGAATGAACAGAAACTCTGGGACCTGTGGGACAATAACAAAAGCTCTAACATTCACATCATCATAGACTTGGAAGTAGAAGAGAATGTGCTGTAAAAATAAAATATTTGAAGAAATGGTTGCTGAAAGCCTCCCAAATTTGACAAATGCAAAAACTTATAGACTCGAGAAAATCAATTAACCCTAAAACAGGATAAATCTAAAGAAATCAAATGTCCAGACATAGCATAATCCAAGTACTAAAAACGAAAGACTGAAGAATTCTTGAAAGCAACCAGAGAAAATTGATGCATTATATATAAGGGAACAATGATTTGAATGACTACCAATTATCCATGAGAAACACAGAGGACAGAAGTAAGTGGAATAACTTTTTTAAGCACTGAATGAACTACCAACCCAGAATTCTATACAGTGAAAATGTCCCTCAGGAAAAGGTGAAAGGTAGATATTTTCAGATAAAGGAAAACTAAGAGAATTTAATGCCACCAGAACTGCTCTAGAAGAAGTGTTGAAGGACACTCTTCAGGCAGAAGGAATACTAGAAATCGGGGGAAAAAAACAATAGAAATTAAAAATATCTGTGTAAAGACAGTAAGCTATTCTCCTATTGAGTTGTTTAAAACATTTTTAATGTCAGGGTTCCTGGGTAGCTCAATTGGTTAAGCATCTCCAACTCTTGGTTTCAGGTCAGGTCAGGATCTCAGGGTCATAAGATCAAGCCCCCCAATCAGGCTCCATGCTCAGCACAGAGTTGCTTGAGATTCTGTCTCTCACTCTCCCTCTGGCCCTCCTCTTCCAAAAATAAATAAATCTTTAAAAGAAGCATTTTTAATGCCTGAAAGAAAAAAATACAAGTATATATATTCTCATGATATATATATGTGCAAATATATATATATACACACACACATATATATATCTTGTGATATATCTGTATGTTGTATACATGTATGTGTGTGAGAGAGAGAGAGAGACTTTCACATAATCCAAAATAAATTAGGAAATAGAAAACAGGAATGAAAAAGAGAAGGGACAAACAGAAAACAAATAATAAAATGGTATATCTAAATACAAACATATCAGTAATGACATTAGATGTAAATGGTCTCAACACATCAATCAAAAGACAAAGTTTGGTAAAATGGACAAAAGATACCAATACCAACAAAAAATGACTACAAGAAATTTATTTAAAACATAGTAATATAAGTATGTTAAAAGTAAAAGGATAAAGATTACCTTGCAAATACTGATCAAAAGAAAACTGAAGTTAATTAATATAACTATTAATTACAATACAGTATAAAAATTATTATAAACTAATTATTATTAATATTAATAATTAAAGAAAATAGACTTTAGAGCAGAGAAAATTACCAGAGATAAAGAGGGACATTACATGATGAAGGGTCAATTCTCCAATTAGACATAAAAATACTAACTGTGGAGGCACCAAATAACTGTTTCAGAATACATGAAACAAACCTGAAGCCTTGAAAAGAGAAATAGTAAAGCCTACAATATTTGAAGACTTAAATATTAATCTCAAAGTAATCAATAGATCTAGTACACAGAAAATGGGAAAGGATATAAAAATACTAGACAACAGTATTAACTAAACTAATTGACATTTGAACAACATTCCACCTGGGATGCCTGGGTGGCTCAGTCAGCTAAGCAACTGACTTTGGCTCAGGTCATGATCCCAGGGTCCCATGATCGAGCCCCACATTGGGCTCCTTGCTCAGCAGGGAGCCTGCTTCTCTCTCTCCTCCTTGTTTGTGCTCTCTCACTATCCCTGTCTCTGTCTCTGTCTCTCTCCCTCTCCCCAAATAAATAAATAAATAAAAGAACATTCTACCCAACAACTGCAGAATATATATATTTTTTTTGCCAAGAGCAAATAAAACATTCACTAAGATAAATCATATCCTGGGCCATAGAATAAACCTTAACAAATCTGAAAGAATCAAGATTATACAAAGTATGTTCTCTAGTCATAGGGGAATTAGAATAAAATATAACAGCTTAAAGAGAAAAATCTCCAAATAGCAAATTTAACAGCATAACCCTAAGTAATTCATGAGTCAAAGAGGTAGTCTCAAGGGAAGTTATAAAATATTTTACACTGAAGAAAAATTAAAATAAAACCTACCAAACTCTGTAAAAAGCAAATAAAGCCATCCTTAGATGGATACTTATAGCATTAAATTACTATACTAGAAAAGAAGAAATGTTTCAAATCATAATCTAATCTTCTACCTTAAGGGGGGGAAAAAGACAGCAAAATTAAATCCTACACAAGCAGAGGAAAGAAATACTGAGTGGAAATCAATAAAATTGAAAAGAGAAACAATGGAGAAAATCAAAGGAACCAAAAGATGGTTCTTTATATCCAGAATACAACACTACTTTAATAGGTGTGAGCTGCCACTCCACACCTATTAAAATAGCTAGGATTAAGAAAATAAAAACCTGAAAAGACCACAGGCCAGAAAGGATGCACAGCAACTGGAACTCTTACATATCACTAGTGTAAAATTGAACAACCATTTTGGAAACAGTTTGACTGTTTTTTACAAAGCTAAACACATTACCATATAATCCCAGTAATTCTATTCCTAGATATCTGCCCTAGAGATATGAAGACTTATGTTTACACAAATGTTTAGTAGGCCTACCCATAACTAACAAAAACTAGAACCAGCATGATAATCCTTCAAGACATGAATGGCTAAACAAATAGTAATGGACTCAAGGCATAAAATACTTGGCAATTAAAACAAATCAATATTGCTACATGCACCAACAACTTGGATAAAGCTCAAAGGCGTTGTGATAAGCAAAATAAACCAAACTCAAAAGGTTACATACTCTACCATTCCATTTATAAAATCATCTCAAAAACACAAAGTTAGAGAAAGGAATAGATCAGTGATGACCAGTGGCTAAGGGTGAGAGGAGCTTGCCATTATGAAGAGATAGCAAGAGGAAGTTTCTTTTGAGGAAATACAACTGTTCTGTATCTTTATCATGGTAGTGGTTACACAAGTCTATCCATGCATTAAAATCCACAGAACTCATAAAATCCACACAATTTTTAATGACCAAGAGAAAATGTCAATTTTATTATGTGCTAACTTCTAAAATAAAATAAAAATGTTTAACTTTACTTTTAAAACACAGGACACAAATGTACCCATATAAGAGTTGAGTATCTAGGTTACGAAGACTAATTTGAACACAAATGAAAACTGGGAAGATAGTGAGTGATCTACTCACCACTGCTGGCTCCTCTACAGTTTCCATTACTAGAATCCATAGGAAAATCTGAAAGGTGATAGAACAAAAAATTATAATTTATTCATTATTATTTCAAAATTTCCCATACAAAAATCTAATTCAGTCATAAATTTAATTTGAGTAAGAACCCAGGAATCTCAAGGAAGTGGATTCTTATTAGTGCCATGACCTTTGCACTCTATTACTTATAGATCAAATAAGGACAAGATCTATTCTTTTGTGTGATTGAGAGATTATAATACACTTTCTTGAATCCTCAACAACTGTGCCTAGAATTTCAGGATTTAATAAGTTTTGAGTCTCACGAAATTTCTGACCCAATAAAATCCACATACATATTAAGCATTCATGCAACACTTGTGTCTTATCTAAAAGAAGTCAATACATCTCCTCAATAAATAGACATATTACACATGACTAGCATATATTTAAATTCTTAGTGCATCAGGAAAACATTCAGAACCCATTCTCATGCCCTTTATTACCTATAAACTGAACGGTTTTTCAGCAGAAAGTAAGCATACCATGCAAGGACCACTCAAGTCAGTGCGATTAATAGATATGGGTGGAAATGGCCAATGACTCCACCATAATCCCAGAAAATGGTAACAATACACAGTAAATAGCACTTATAAAAAGTTCTTCTGTGATCTAGTTAAGAACTCAGCCTCTAGTGAGTAAGAGTGCCTCAGCAAAACACCATGCTGAATTTGCTGCACGCCCCTATATATTCTTATTGATATTTCAACTCCATACTTTCATGTTTTAATTTTGTACTAACATTTTATGTTTAATGAGTTTAGTATCCGTTTATCCTAACAGAAAGTAACGTTCTTCCTCTGTCCTTTTTCCTCATAGGCTGTATCATGAATAAATTAAAAAGGAGAAGCTAAATATCATTTTAGGACAATAGCACTCAAATTACAATTAATGAATTACTTTCTCAGGCTGAGTAATCATCATCTGGGATTTGACCTTTTTTTTTTTATCTCTTTTTAACTTTTATTCATCTGGTATTTAAAAAGCTATATACAGGAAAGATAGTAACCACCAAAAAAACAAACAGGCAACAAATACTTGATTCCAAAACATTAGGTTCTACTCAGTCATATACTATTAATTTTATGACTTTTATTCTATTTAAAGACTTTATTCACGACAAATGTAACCAAGTGTTAAAGTAACATGCCAATGGTTTTATTCCTGAGTCCAATAATCACGATAACACACATTTGAGCTATACAAAAATGATCTCTCTGGGGCGCCAGGGTGGTTCAGTCCGTTAAGCAGCCAACTCTTGATTTTGGCTCAGGTCATCATCTCAGGGTCATGAGATCCAGCCCTGCCTGGGGTCCCATGCTCATCAGGGAGCCTGCTTGAGAATCCCTCTCCTTCTGCCTCTGCTCCTCCCCCGCTCATGCACACACACACACTCTCTCTCTCTCTCAAATAAACCTTTTTTTTTTAATGAGCTTTCTATAAATGAAGAAATTATATCAATCCACGTGTAAAGTAACTGTTAAGTGTTGAAGAGTTTAAATATAAATGAAAAATAAATCTCTTCTCCTGGTCAGGGGGAACCCTTGATACAGCTGAACCTAGGAAAGTGGTTTTCTTCTTTCATTATTATTCACAGGAAAATGTTCTTGTTTTTAAAAGTGCTTAGAAATCACTTGTTAGAATTAAAAGAGGGGGGAAAAAAGTTGTCTGGTCATAAATAATCCAAAAAAAATTGTTTTCAGAAAATTCAACTTAGGAATTCCAACAAAATCATCCTACATTAAAATCCTACATCCTGGGCGCCTGGGTGGCTCAGTGGGTTAAGCCGCTGCCTTCGGCTCAGGTCATGATCTCAGGGTCCTGGGATCGAGTCCCGCATTGGGCTCTCTGCTTGGCAGGGAGCCTGCTTTCCCCTCTCTCTCTGCCTGCCTCTCTGTCTACTTGTGATCTCTCTCTGTCAAATAAATAAATAAAATCTTTAAAAAATAAAATAAAAAATCCTACATCCTACATTAAAAGTCATTAGTAGGTTTTATGCCCCAAGAATTTCTAGTAGGAGTCATAGAAGTTTCCTAAAGGAGCTGGAGAAGGTTAGTGCCACATAGAAAATAACATGTGTAAGAAGTATGGAAAGAAACTACAGTACTCACCAAGGGACATGCAAGTCTTCCAGAGCCGCTAAAACAGAAGTGTGAGCAGGAAGAAATGAAGCTAGAGGGGCAGGAGGGGACGAGGTCATGAAGGCTAGAGACAGACACCAAAGGATTTTAAGCAACAGATCTGCAGGTCAGAAAGATCACCCTGTTGGAATACAGAGGGGCAATACTGAGGGTAAGCAAGCCAGTTATTCTCCTGTGGCCGTAATATGTGTGAGACATGTTGAGATACGAACTAAGAGAGTAACATCAGAGGAGGGGAGGAAATTGGATTCAGAGTCGATCCAGTGACATTTGATATCTACTGAATGCAGGGCGGGGAGGGGTAAAGAATAAGGTAGAATCAGGGTGCCTGGGGGGTTCAGTCAGTTAAGCGTCTGCCTTCAGATCAGGTCATGATCTTGGGGTCCTGGGATTGAGCTGCATGTTGGGCTCCATGCTCCGCACCGAGTCTGCTTCTCCTTCTTCCTCTGCTCCTCCCCCTGCTCATGTTCTCTCTCTCTCTCAAATAAATAAATAAAATCTTTTTTTAAAAAAAATAGGGTAAAATCAAGGCTGACTCCCAGGCCTGGAGCATGCGTATGCGACCTCATAACCATATAAAAAAATACTAGAAAAGAATAGGCAGATGGGGTAAGGAAATGAGGAATTCACTTTGTGGCATGAAGAGATTGAGGGGCTCTGGGTTAGATGTGAGAGTCTGGAAAGCACTCTGTTATCTCAAAAGGGCAGTGAAGTACTTATCTCTTATCTCTTGGAATCCCTGTCCAAGGCTGTCTTTTATTCTCTTAAACTACACATAAGTGGGCTTTCAAAATACAATGGACAAAATTTGATCCTTTAACTGAAATCTGATAGTCAAAAGACACAGATTCTTCCTTAAGCTATGAATCACCTCTTTCTCCATGAGACGGGAAGTGTAGTGGAGAATGGATTCTGGCTTGAACCTCTCCTCTTAGTAGCTTCATGAACCTGCACAAGTCACTTACATGCCTCAACTTCCTTTTCTTCAAAATGGAAATAATAGTACCTATCATGGAATTACAAAAAGTTGAAATGCATAACACACTTAGAACAGCAGACAGAATATGTTTGCTTATTCTGTTGCTACCAAAGACCCCTCTTCTGAGAGGACACGTCCTATCCCGGAGCATGCTGTTTTTGCTAAGCACTTACCCTCTGCTTTGCCATTTCTTAGTCATTCACATAAATAACTCTTTTGTTCTTCTCTGTTCACAGGGTCAATCTCAAATGACTTGCTCAAGGCCTAACCTTAATGGCAAAGCTGGAATTCCAACTAAGGGCCTCTACATCTAAAACTGGGAAGCTGCAGAAACAGACCCAGTTCTTAATTATTCAAAACTGTCTCTTCTTTCTATATGCCTCATAGAAAGACAAAGGCCAAACAGAACAAAGTCAATGATGCTATTTATAGCAACAACTATTTGGAAGTTTGATAGGAATGAAATAGAAAATGAATTATTAAAATCAGATTTGGGGACACGCAAGATTCTCTTACCACTAATTCCATTAGCTATAATGAAATACCAGAGCTCTCGGAGATAGTCTTGTCCCTACCCCAACCAGAGTGCCTTTCAATATTTTATGGAATGACGGGTCCTCAGAAATGTGTTCTCTCCAGCCTTAATCTAAAATTTCCATTTCTCCTTTCCATTCCATTTTCCTCCTATCACACTAAATAATTCTTCCTTCTTGGTATTTGGCCCCTCAAATATTTGTAGACCAGGCCTAAAGAAAAGGCTGCCTGTTCCTCAGAGCACAGAGAAATGACTCCACGGCAGCGCCTGCAGGGGAAAGCTGGAGTGGGGCAGGCAGGCAAGAGATGGCCAGGAGACGTGTTGAGCAAGAGCCGGGGTGACAAGCTACCACTGCCACGGAAACCAGCAATGACTGAGCATTGATTATGAAGCCCTTGGCATGATGAGCCATGGGCGTTGAATAAATAGCTGGTGAATATCATACCCTAAGTTTTCTTAAATTCTTGATCTCTCCGTTTCCAAGATAAACTACTTGTAACAGACATCCCTCAGACTCCTTCTTTCTTCCTGGTGCTCCCAAAGGAATGTATTCTTGAGCCTGAGGTCCAAGTCCATTTGCAAAAAGTGCAATATTAAGCTTATGTGTTCAGAAGGAAAATCTGCTTTTCCACTTGGTTCCTGGTGTGCAGCTTGGTTTCCGGAGCTGAAGTGATCAAAGTTCTAAGCTGTGTCTGCACTGAGCAGCATCCCATTTCAAAAAAAGGAAACGTCATTTGGATAGAACAGCAATTATCATGGTGAAGAGCAGCACAGGCTGTTAGGGACCATGCTGCTTCATTTCATCCTCACCATGCCCGGGGGATGTAGAGGCAGGCTGTCTCCGTGGTACGGCCCAGAAAACTTTCAATCAGAGAGCTTACAGAATTTCCCCATAATAACACTTGAGAGGAGGCAGAGTCCAGATTCCATGCCTGGTCTGCCAGGCTCCCAGCCCTCACTCCTGACTTGCCACATGGTACTGAAGACTGGACTAGAGGTCGTCATTCAGATAAAGAAGTTGTGTGTGAAGCCACAGCTCTACAGTAAATGAACAATGTGGGAAAAGGAACAAATGTAATGTGAATTTCTTGGTAATGGTTAGGATTGGAGACTTCTTTTTTTTTTTTTTAACGTATGTTGGCCTTAGTATTTTGAAAGCAAAAAGTAGTTTGAAGCACTACGCCATTTCAATAGATTTTGCTTTGTAAATGGGCCTAAATTGTTTGTGGCATCATACTGAGGGAGGAGGGAACAGACCCATGTGAATGGTAGGATTTCCAAATCCTCCTGGCATCAAAGGAATGTGAAGGGTGGCCCCTTTTATTCAGGGAGACCTCATTTTTGTATCCAGCTGGATTCTAATCATAAAACATAAGTGATTCTGTTTATTCCTAAAGGGAGAAAAAAACGGCTTCATGAACTATCATACCCCACTGAACCAAAGAGCATATTGCATCGTAAATTAAAACTGGCCACATATGGTACTTACTAAGTAATTCCAGGTGCCTGACAGTTTGACCCAGGATAGGGAATGCAATTTTCAGCAAGCTGGCCTCGGAAGCCAGCAGACCCTTGGGGTTAGAATCCACCTCTCCGTTCCCCATCCCCACCTCCCCTGTGGCTCCCTCCTGCCACCGGTGTCTCTGACTCACACCGAAGCTTGTGGGAAAGGGAGACGATCACAAAAATACGGTTCCCACTGCTACCTAACCCTCCGTATTTTTCTAGCAAGGATGCTGTCAACAAAGCAGATATTGTGGCATTTTAAAGCAGCTCAGAAACCAGGTCCCACGGACTGACAAATTGTTTCCATGCATGGCCTATTTGAGTGTTTCAATGAGGCAATTGTTCTGCATTTGGTCCCCAGTGATAGGTAATACAGGGACACTTAAGAAAACTGCTTCCCATCCATACTGAGCATGGGTTTTGAAAGCTGTTACCCTTGCCAAACCTCTCTCACTTGAGGTCCATTTCTAAGAGAGGTTTCAGAGCAAGTCTTTTCCTTTAAGGGGAGGAAAGCATTACAGAGTGAGCCATAGTCACCTCATTCCTAGTCCTTGGCCTGAGCGAAGCACCAGCATTTAACTGATTCTAAGTGTCTGGCAAACCAAGGCAACAACTGACCAGGCTCTTCCAGATTCTGCACAACCTGTGACGTTAGTGAGTACAAAGGCTCAAGAGCATGCTCTTAGCCCAAAGATTAATAAGAAATACACTCCTTTCTGCATATAGTCTACAGCCAGTTCTTAGTTCTTGATTAAAATCAAACAGACAATAGGTCTATATAAGACCTAGAGGATGATGGAAAAGGTGCTGGAATCTTTCTGTTCAGTGTTGGTTTTGCAGCTATTTGTACTTTTTGCCTCTTCACTCACTTTCCATTAAGAGGGTCAAGGTGCACAGAAAGCAATTTTTCCAAGTCAATTCTCTTGACAACCAAGAACTATTACCTAGAAATGGACTAAGGGCATGAGCATAGGCTGGACAAGCTGAGAGGCAGAAGGAAAAAACTGCTGCCAAGGAAACGAACAGAGAAGGCAATCAAGTCATCGCATCTAGTAACAGAGTTCCTCTGGGGGTGGGGGGGGATGAAAAAGGACCCACCACAAAAAATATGAAATTATATGAAGGGTGAAATTTGAGTTCAGGGGTAATTGGTAAGAGTGATATTGAGTGAGAATTAAATGAACCATAGTGAACTAGGTGTAGCTGAGGTCTTCAGAGTCATGAGTGTCCTAATTAGACCAAACACTAGTGAGAAAACAACTTGTGATTGATTCCATTAAATGTAGAACTGCAATCAAGCTTTCGGGTACGAAAAGATAAAGATAGATTGTGCTTGATGCACACACAGAACAAAGGGCATGAAATAAGGCACTAAAGGCATATTTGCAGAGCATAACAATGGGATAAGAAGTGAGATTAAAAATAACATTACATGAGTGAATGATGATAACACGCCTTAAATATAACTCCTTTCATCCATATGTCACTTACAAAAGGACTTGAAGGCATGTGGGAATGTGAAAAGAGCCCAGCAATTTCCCTTCGCCAGTTCTGTGGCTGGGAGCAAGTCACAGAAGCTAATTAGCAGTGCATAGCAATGTTTCACAGCTGTTTCAGTCTGGAATAGAAGAACAATTTATCTCATTGAAAGGAGGGGGAAATTTAAGGTGAAGGTAATTGCTCCAATTGGACTTTGAGCAAACACATACCACTAATATCTGTGGGTTAGAGTAAGGTTACTGAAATTATCTAGGCATTTCTAATGATTAGAAGAAAATGGTGCTTCAGTTTTCTGTTCTCGCTACACAATCTTGACAAGCGGCTAAAACAGTAAAGCTATGGAAAAGGGAGGATTGAGAATGCAAGAGAATCCGGGAAGAAAGTGCAGTGCCTGTAAACAAATTAAGACAGCAAGGAAGGAGCATCACTCATTGAAGATGTGATTAGGAGGGCACGTAAAGGATGGAAAGTGCAGGGTCAGTGTTGACAAGTGTGACCAGAGTGGATTGAAAGATTACCTACTGGCATGGAACTGGAAGAGAGAAGAAAGAAGTGGTGCCCCACAGAGGAGTGATTAAGACAAGCGACCCCAAGAAAACAGGCAGAATTAGAAAGCCAAAGGCAAGTAACAAAAACTCAAGAGAAGAGAGGAGCTGGGTGGCTGGAGGTCAGGAGAGAGGCTGGGCCAGGTCAGGACTCACCAGCTCCGTCCGCGGTGACGATAGCCTCGGGAGAGATGCACACGCCACGGTCATAAACAGGCAGCTCCTCGCAGGCCAGACTCTCGGGCCACGAGTGACGGTACTTGATAAGGATAGGCTCGCAGCCCTGCCGGGCCCGCTCGCACACGGACTTGCAGGGCTTGATGGGCTCGTGCTGGAAGTCAATGGTGCAGATGGGCGCGTACATGGCACAGAGGAAGAAGAGCAGATCGGGACTGCAGTGGGTCCCCAGCAGACCTTCGAACTGCTCGATGGCCAGAATGGCGTTGGCTTGGGTGCTGTGGTGCAGGTGGTTGGGCATCTTGGTCATGTTCCAGGGCAGGGACTTGCACAGGGGGATGCGGACGGGCTCACAGGCTGCAGCCTGAGCTCCGGGCACCCAGAGCAGGCAAAGCGCAGCCAGGGCGAGCAGCCCGGCCCGCAGCAGCAGCATCCCTCCAGGACTGCCACAGACCATGATCCCGGCAGGACGGGACAGGGTGGAGCAGTGCCGTGCACGCCGAGAGGCCCGTTCCGCCGTCCCCTCTTACTCCGTGCAAGTGGACACAATGATCTGGGAGCTTCTCCTCCCCCGACGATCTCGGTTTCCTTGGATCAAATTCCCCCAATGGGGTCCCACGAGCTCCGCCGACCTCCTGCCGCCGCCGCCCCTGCGGCTCTGGCTGTTCTTTCCCGACGTCTAAGCCTTCTGGGGCAGCAGCATCTATTTATTCCTTGCTCCCTCTGGCAGAAGCGCCAGACTTCGCAGATGAATCCGATTAGAGGAAAACAAGAGGAAGCGAGGGAGAAATAAAAACAAAAGTAGAATTCAGCGGAGGCCCTTGGAGCTCTGGACTGTCACGTCCCCTGGATTACGAAAAGGTGCTAACAGAAGCATGAAATTCTCCAACGGAGCGGGGAGGGGGGGGCGGGGGGGGATGGAGAGCAAAACAGAGGGAAAGTCTCTTAATGCGGGAGGAGGGGGCAGTTGAGAGTTCTCAAGTCTTGAAGGCTGAGCAAAAAGATCCAGCGCTTGGCGCGGGCTGCCGCGGCTGCTGGAAGCACCCGCCGGCCGCAGGAGCCCCGACGCGAGGTTCGTGCCTCCGACCCGCGGCTCTTCACTTTCCCACCTCCTGGCCGGAGAGGCAGCTCCGCCCCCCGGTGCAGTCCCAGCCCTCCGACGCCGGCTCCCGGGAAGGGAGAGGGGACGGAGGAGAGAAGGTCCACCGATTGGAGGCAGAGGAAGAGAAGCCTCGAGAAGCAGCCAGGATGCTACAGTCCAACGCGTACTACATGAGACATGTACCCCCTTCTCCGTCCTCACGCCGGCTCCAAAGAAGAGCCCCCAGCCCCTCGCTGAAAGCCCACCCCAATCCCCACGGAGGAGTACCCCAAGCCCCCACTGTTTCTTGGGGAACCCGCCCAGACTCCCTCCCTCCCTGGAGGTGGCTCTTTTAGCGTACTACAGCTTGACCTCTGCGGATCACCAGCTCTGCAGAAAGTCCGACCTGAGGAGGGTGGACTGCAGCAATGTCACTTTAAATGTCCAGGTCAGAGAAAACACAGCCCCTGGCCAGCAGCGATGGAGGCTTAGGAACCCAGAGGTTAGGTCTACAGAGTCTGCATTATGAATAACAAAGTGGGGGGGGGGGGGAACTGCCTTTCAAAAAAAAAAGGAAGGAAGGAAAGAAAAAAAAAGAAAAGAAAAGAAAAGCTGCACATGATTACAAGTAGGCCATCAGAAGAAACAGGTATAAAAAATTTTTTTGGCCCTCAGAATTAGAACTTTTGAGTTTTGTTTCTTAAGGTTAAGAATGAAAAACTACCTGCTTTGAAGTATTTGGATATCTTTTTCCTCTGATTTTACTCATTAAAATAAAATGGCTCTAATTATTTCTCTCTTATCACCAACGATTTCACCTAACACTCAAGAGAACTGTGTAGGAAAACTACACCACACAGGTAATAGTAATCATGATGGTGCTGACGACAATCAAACCATCCAAATTAGCTCAATCTAGAGAAGAAAACAGAAAACAGATCCCCTCCTGGTCTGTCCCTTCCACTAACAAGGGGCCCCTCCTCCTTCCTCTCCCCCTCTCCCAGCTCCGGGCATTTTGTAAATGGAATGACCGACAGGGGCCCTGCACCCTGCCCTTTCACCCAGCAAAAGGATTGCAGAATGTCAGAAAACACAGCCTTCGTTGAGAAGAGAAGGAAACAATCTCTAAAACAAAACAGGAAGTCACCTTTGCTCTGCATCATTGAAATATTTTGCTGCTTTCATCCAGCCATTTCTTACAGTCCGTAAGAAGCAGAAAAGATGCCCCCACTTCAGAGCACACGGGGAGATGCTGGTTTCCACTCCCCAGCATTGACCTGACAGCACTTACAAAATGGCAGTGCTCACTTGGGTTTATGGAATTTTATCTCTGAAATGACCAGAAACAGCACAGTTTGTGACTAAAGTAAATTTTTGCAGAAGAAAGTTTGTTCCACTTAGGAGCGGGGAAAAAACCCACAACAGATGATAGATAGGGAGTCATTTAGTTAGGATACAAACTTTGTCTGGTCTACAATTATTTAATGCCATGCTTACATGGCATTAAATTTTTTTAAATTTATTTATTATTTTATTTGTTTTATTCGTTTTATTATTTCATTTATTTATTTTTGTTCTCTTAAGAACAAAGCCAAAAATACAGAAATGAATTAGATGAAAAATGATATAACAAGTACATTTTGAAAACAGTCAGTATTAGAGCATTTGCGGGCTAATCTGCATCTAAAAATGTAGCTGGGGTTTTCAATAAATAAGAAGGAAGAAGTGAAGAGTAAACATAATAGATTGTTTGCTATATATGTTCTGCTGTTCAGTCTAAGTCTTACAATAGAAGAAACAAACTAATTGTTTTTATGGTTCCACAACTATCAGAAATAAAAGCTGCTTTCCTTCCCCTTCACAGACGTTAATTACCACTGTCTAACATGTCCCCTCACAAGGTTTCTCAAATCCAAATGTGTCTTTACCAAAACCCAAAATAAACTTCAGTGCCTCCCAGAAGTCTTTTTGAGTATACTGCCTGGTTCTGTTCATTTTTCTAGTTAGTTCCTCTTGAACTTTGTTCATTTTTGTGAATTATTCTTTAACACCTGTCAATTTACTGCTTTAAAATTTTTCCTTTTATTATTTCATCTGGGTGTGCTCTGCCTTCCTAAATGACATGTATGATTTTTTTTCAAGAAGAGCATTCATCTTTTGATGAATCTTTTTCTTTTGAAATGGGCATTTGAGAAATGTGAACAGATATAATTTAGCCTGCAATATTTTAAATATTAAAATATAAATGTCTAAAAGGTAAAAAATAATAAACATCTTA
This sequence comes from Meles meles, assembly GCF_922984935.1. Taxonomy (NCBI): domain Eukaryota; kingdom Metazoa; phylum Chordata; class Mammalia; order Carnivora; family Mustelidae; genus Meles; species Meles meles. The sequence continues at coordinate 78,763,661 of NC_060074.1, forward strand.
AAAAGAAATAACATACAATTTGAACAAATAGTGATAACGAAGTTTGAAAAATAGGCTATATAATCATGTAGGAAACACCAATTAGATAGGACAGTGTCTGTTAGTGGGTGAGCCATATCCGTAAGAATGAGTGCCTTCCAACAGCCCCACGTTCAGAGAAAATGAAGGGAAGGTTGAAACCTGGTTCCTCAGAGGATATGGGTCATAGGTAATTTGTTTCTCTGATGTTGTTTTGCATGGTTTTTATTTAACCAGTGTTGAACTAACAGAATCTTTCTGTAACAGCGCACCTAGGCTGCATGAAGTCAGCTGACTACTTCAGACATCTCCCTGGATCTGCTGAAGATAAGTAAAGACTTTGCAGGCAACACATAAGCGGCTGGAGAACTGAAGCTTTTAAATGATGTTTTGATTGGCACAGTAATAGGGATTTTTAAAAACTCACTTTTTAGAACTAAGGATGAAAATCAAAGATTTTTGCAGTAGATTTTGTATTGGAGAAAGTTGTCAAGGTGACAAATGCAAATTTACTAATGTACTAAGACCCTACTGAAAAACATTAATGAAGACCAGACTCCAAGACCCTAAAAGGCTCCCTAAAAGGCTCCCCAAAGCACATCCAGTGCCCTTCGTGGGTGCCAGCACTGGGAGTAACTACGTAGCCCCTGACTCTCTGAGAACTGCAGCATAGCACCTGCCCCCCAGCACCTACTGGGGGCTGTGAGTCAGTTCTGGGCTCTCAGCTTCTTAGGAAGTGCCTCCAGACCTACACATGGCCAATCAGTCTTTTCAGAATGCATCATAGCATCAGGATCATAGGCATTTCATCTAATTTCCTGATAAGTGATTTCAAGAAAAGATCTTCTATATAGAATTGGATATGATTGGATCACTCCATCGTACCCTTGAACCTGATATAATATTGTCAGTTCACTACACTGGAATTAAAATTTAAAAAAATAAAAATAAAATACCGGGGGGACCTAGGTGGCTCAATTGCTTAAGCGTCGGCCTTGGCTCAGGTCATGATCCCATTGTCCTGGGATTGAGCCCTACATGGGACTCCCTGCTCTGTGGGGTGCCTGATTCTCCCTTTCTTCCCCATTCATGCTCTCTCTTGCTGTCTCTTGTCTCTCTCTCTCTTCCTCAAATAAATAATCTTTAAAAGAAAATAAAATAAAAAATACCAAACAGAAAAAAAAAAAAGATCTTCCTAGAGGTTTTCACTGTGAAATAGCCATCCTTCCAAAATTCAAATTTGACCAATTAAAAAAAAAAAGAATTTGTAATTCTTACAAATTTGTAATTTGTAATTCTTGTCAATAATTTAAGTGTCAGCATTTCTTTTTCTTCTGTCTAAATACACTTTAAACTTATCCCAGGGTTGCATTTGTAAGAGGATCCACATCTGTCCCTTAAGAAAGTGTGCTTACATTCCTACAAGCAGGGCTGGTATGTGAACTAATTGACTAGTACAGCGTGGTCATTGATCAGTCTGAATGAGTCTAGTCCCATTCTGCACCAACTGGGGATCAGCCCTATGTAGCCAGGGAGCAAAGGAACTAGTGTTTATTGAGTACCTACTATCTGTGAGCCACATAAGCCAGTCCGTGCTTTGCAGAAGGTAGTAGTTCCAAAGACAAAGACACTGAATCTCAGAGGAATGGAGGAATTTCCCAAAGTTCTCACAACTAGAATAGAATCCTTCGGAGGTGGGACTTGAATCCATGCTCCTTTCCCAACTCCAACAATCACATTTCTTTTTTTCTTTTTTAAAATTTTTTTATTTGAGAAAGAGATTGAGAGAGAATGAGAAGGGGGAGGATCAGAGGGAGAAGCAGAACCCCTGCTGAGCCAAAGGCAGTCGCTTAACCAACTGGGCTACCCAGGCGCCCATTTCTCCCTAGGCACAGAGGATCTGTGAACAGGTCGGACCGTGGCTCTCTGTGGACCTAGGTTTCAGCCTGAACCCTGTCCTCACTGTCAGACACTGGCTTTGCCTTCCCAGGAACAGAATATGAAGCCTTGTTCTTCAAATGCAGAGACCTTGTTTTATGGCTTCATTCAAACTGTTCTGTGGACCTTGTAATTCCTCAAGTTCCACTTTGGGAAGAAATGACCTTTCTGGTCTCCAAACAATCCAAAAAAAGCTTCCTGCCGGTGAGCTGCATCAGTATCAGGGCAGGGATTGTGCAGCAAAATCGCCTGCAGGACTTGGGAAAACTCGGATTGCTGGGCCCCACCCAGTTTTTGGTATGGTAGGTCTGGGGTAGGGCCTGAGAATCTGCATTTCTCATATGTTCCCAGGTGATATGGTATTGCCGTCCAGGGATAACACTTTGAGAATCACCATTTTGAATAAGATATGAAGTCTTGATTCGCCCTAAGTAAACTTTGCATACTATAAAGCTTTCATTATTTTATCTCCTGGTGATCTTTTCTCAGGAGGAATTTAGAAACAAAATTTCAGTAAAGCAGTCAGACAGCTAAATGACACTCTGAAGGGGGGCTGGGGAGGAACAGAGGACTAGATTTCCCTACTAGTTACTCAAAGGCCAACCCCAGAGCCTCAGCGAGACTTGACAATAAAATCAGCAGGTTCTCTCACCCCCATGTACTTTCCTAAAGGAAAGTAGCACCACTCCACCCCCACTGCAACAAAAGAACAATAGATGGAGCTTCAAAGAAGTTCCAGGAGTCACCATAGTATCTTAGTAATGGAATGAACCTCCTTGATCTAGCCCACCCACCTGCTTCTCCCCCTCTAACCGTCCAGCCTTCCCTGCCTAATTTTTGAAAAAACTCAGAGATAAAAATCGCTTATGCAAAATCATGGAGTCAGTTAATGGCAGTCAATGGTGCTCAATTCAATGATCTTTCTATTTACACCACCCTTCTTGATTGGCAACACCAATGCCTATACCAAATATGTATGTATTCAGTTTTCGCAATCCCTTAAAATCATCCAAACCTTCCAAACAGCCCAAATGGATTTGGGGGTTGAGAAGGAGAGGTATGGGACACATCTGAGTGGACCCCAGACTGTACTGCTCCCTCTGGCTGACATCAGTTGAAACTCAAGTGATCCTGAATTTCTTTCTAATCTCCCTTTGACAATATTTAATTATGGATGATGTCTAGAATACTCTTTTGCCATCTTACTCTAGGACAGACCTGTGTGTTTGACAACATCTTATATCTTTAAAAGTCTTTAATTTTCTCCCTAGCTCCCCTCTGATGGTGAAGGGAAGTCAAGTGGCACACAGGTTGTTCCAACATGGGCTTTAGGCTTATGGCTGAACAAGTGAGCAACTGACTGTGACCGTCAAGACCAAGTCAGAAAAGCCTTAAAATAATTCTCACTATATTGGAAATCCTGCAAAACAATCAATAAGAAGCAATAACCCAGCTAGCCCTCAGTCATTTGTGAATTGTTAAATGTGTAGATGTGAGGCATATAACTCATGTTAAACCTGGAAGATGAATTGTTCTCTTTCATGGATACATAAATAATGCATCAATCTGCCAACTTGGCAAAGATATCGGATACTAAAATACTAAAGCCAGTGAATTTTTTTTAAGTCTAAAACTGTTTCCTCAGTCTTAAAGAGTAAATGTTCATCAGAATATCAGAAATGGCTACTGACAAATTTCTAGGGTTGAAATGAGGTATTTCAAAATAAATTAGCCAATGTTAAGCCCTAAATCTTAACATGGATCCTTCTAGTGTTAATAGTACCTTTCCTGGGACTAGGTTTATTACCCTTATATCACTAATCAACTAATTTACCCCACGTGGGAATCCTGGCCTGCTGACCTTCTTGCTACCCCAAGAATATTAATCATCCTATTCAATTTTTCCCCCTGATCCTTTCTAATTGATGTCCTTGACCCTCAAGGTGGCCCTCAGTTACTTTAGCCTTCCCGTCCCTAGCTAATAATCCTACCTTTGGCTGATACTCTTTCAATCATTCTCTCCATTTTTCCGTCATAAAGAATTGGATCATGAGGAGGCAAATGCAGATGTTATTTTATTCTTCCCCTCTACCTTGTTTTGTTATCTGTCTGAAATTTGTCCTGGGAAATCTGCTTTCCTTACTCAAAGTTGAGCTCCTTTTTTAATATATTTATTCCCTGAGTTAGAAACAGGAAGAGCTGGAATTCACTCAGCACCAGAGGATTAAGTCTTGAATTTTGTAGACTCTATCATAATAACAAGTACTTACATAGCACTGACTGATTTGCTACGTGCCCGGCACTATTAAAGCATCTAACTCATTTAAGCATCACAACAACTTTATACCATAGTAGCACGATTATTCACATTTTACGAATGAGGAAGCTGTGCCACAGAATGAATTGTTTTCCCAAGATCCCATGACTTAATAAGAGGTCATATCAGGATTCTGATTCAGACAGTCCTCTACATGAGAAGTTACTCCTCTCCTAGGCACAATGTCCACAGGGAGAGGTTTGGGATTGTATAATATAACATAAACACTCTACCTACTACATTGCATGCCATTCCTCAGATATCTTTTTTTAATAACAGTTGTATTAAGATATAACTTGCATAAAATTTATAAAGTTCATTCTTTTAAAGCATACAGTCCAGTGGTTCTTAGCTTAGTCACAGAGTTATGTAACAATCATCACTATCAAATTTAGAACATTTTTGTCACCCCAAAAAAGAAACCCAAACTCATTAGTAGTCACTTCTCATCTCTCCCTTAATCCTTTCAGCCCGAGATGACAACTAATCTATATCCTGTCTCTACACATTTGCCTATTTGAAACATATATATGCATTTTCATATAAATGGAATCATACAATATGGGTTCTTGTTGACTGGCTTCTTTCACCTCCTAAAATGTTTTTAGGTTCACCAATGTTGTAGCCAAAAAGTGGGAAAAACTGAATACCCATCAGCCAATGGGTACCTGTTTTTTTTTTCCACTTTGGGGCTATAATGAATAACACCGCTATAACATTTGTGTACACATTTTTTGTGTCTGGACATAGGTTTTTGTTTCTATTGGGTAGAACTCAGGAGTGAACTTGCTGAATCACATAGTAACTTCATGGTTAACCTTTGGAGGGACTGCCAAACTCTTTTCCAAGTAACTATACCATTTTGCCTTCCTACCAGCAATGCATAAGGGTTCCCATTTCTCCACATCCTCGTAAACACTTACTGTAAGTGTCTGTCTTTTTTGTTATAGCCATCCTAACGACTGTGAAATGACATCTCATTGTGGTTTGGATGTGTATTTTCTTAACGGCTAGTTATATTGAGAATCTTTTCAAGTGCCTATTTGCTACTTACATATCATCTTCAGGAGAATCTCAATTCAGACCCTTTGCATTTTTTAATTAGATTGTTTATCATTGATGATTTGTTCTTAAGTTTGTTTTGAGTTGTAGGCATTCTTTATAGTCTAGAGACAAGTCCCTTATCAGATATATCATTTATAAATATCTTTTCTCATTCTATGGTTTGTCTTTTCATTTGCTTAATAGTGTTCTTTGAAGAAAAAAGTTTTTAATATTGATGAAGTTCTATTTATTTTTTCTTTTGTCTCTTGTGCATTTTAATGTTATATCTAAGAAGGTTTTGAGTAACCCAGATCACAAAGATTTATTCTTTTGCTTTCTTCTAAAAATGTTATCGTTTCAGCTCTTGATTTTGGGCTATGATCCATTTTTAGCTAGTTTTGGTGCATGGTGTGAGGAAGGGGTCCAACTCCATTCTTTTGCATGTGCCTATCTAGTTGTCTCAGCACTGTTTGTCGAAAAGATTATTCCTTCCCCATTTCATTGTTTTGACATCTTCATCAAAATCAATGAACATAGATGTAAAGGGTGTTTCTGGATTCTCAATTCTATTCTACTCACTGTCCTGATATCCTGATTCATTCTGATGATAAATAGCAAAGACCTTAACACCAACATTGGTTTTGTCTTGCGAAATTTGTCCTATAAAGCCTATCTTCTTTGAGCGATCTCTCAGAAATAATGAGGCAAGACAAGAAGATTATGACTTTCAAATACTACCCTGAATGTATGACTGATATGTTATTAATACAATATTATTAACTGAACACAGTAGCAAATAATTTTTTGAACCCAAAGGAAAAGCATCCTGTTAAAGCCATTACTTATAACATTATGATACATGACAGTCTCCAGGAAAATTCTAGGGGAGAATTATACTTTCTATCTCTTCTATCTAGATAAAAATTTGTTTTTACTTATATCCTTTATAAGAAATAGATTCTAAACCTATCTAGAATATATTTAATAATTATAATTCATTATAAGTAATACTTCTTTTGATACTCAATATTGGCTGTCAGTCTGATTGTGTACATTACTAAAGGAACAGAAAAGTCTCTCCAATTCCTTGCTTGACCTGATGAGGTTTAAGATTTGACAGGACTTGGGGCGCCTGGGTGGCTCAGTGGGTCAAGCCTCTGCCTTCAGCTCAGGTCATGATCTCAGGGTCCTGGTATTGAGCCCCACATGGGGCTCTCTGCTCAGTGGAGAGCCTGCTTCCCCTTCTCTCTCTGCCTGCCTCTCTGCCTGCTGGTGAGCTCTCTCTCTCTGTCAAATAAATAAATAAAATCTTAAAAAAAAAAAAAAAGATTTGATAGGACTTTGCACACAGGTCTTCTGGGAAACCATCCTTGTCCCCTAGTTACATGTCATCTGAAAGGCAGCTTGGTACATGGGAAATTTTCCCAGTGAGAATTTGAGAAAGATGTAATATGGAGTTAACATCACTCACTTATTCAATCTGAGGTGAAAAGGGAAATGCGGACCCAAAAAATTAGCCATCCTTTCTCTTGGCCTGTCAAAAATAAAAACCTGGCAAAGTCATGAAAACAACAACACACGTGAAGACCAGTTAAGGCCATCCAGATACTTTCTGAGTACAGAATTTCTATAAACCCACCTTGTATCTTGATAGAAGTTCAGATTTTGAGTTTTTTCACTAGTAACTGCCAAATGAAAACATTTTGAATTTTTTAAATGTTTTGTAAGAGTAAGACATAGTACATCTTAGATTTTCTTTCTCACCAATTTTGAAACTAAAGAGATTTTAATTTGTAAGCATAATATAATCTGCTTTAAGTGAAAACAATTTACTTGCCTTCAAGAGGACCTTGGAGGGGAATGTCCATTGGCATCTACTTACACTGTTTTATAAACAATATAAATGTTTTCATGTTTTTTATTACGATGATGAAGATGGTGATTAACACAATGACAACATAGCTATTAAGGTCTAGAAATCTGTGTCCAATAGCATCAAACTGGAGAAGATACAGAGGAAACATGAAACATCTTCTTTGGGGGGCAAGGATGGAATATAATCTCTGGAAAAAGTTTAAAAGAATATTGTTGTTCTGAAGAAGAAATTTCATTCATTCATTTCCTAAACACTTGTTGCTGGCCTTTTAAGTTCCAGATAGTTTTAGGTGGAATAAATAGCACAATTAACAAAGCAAAGTCAGGGCCATCATAAAATTTGCACCCTAATAAAGTTTTTCTCTACAAAATAGAAAGAATGGTAAATGATCAGCCCTATATCTTGACTAAGGAAAGACTAAATTACAACATTATGTTATGGCAAGAAAGCGTTATAATAGATCTAAAGAATGTTCCAGGTAGAGGTTGGTAAAGTCCTGAAATGGTTCCCTTAAAAATTAAGTTACTATTGAGAGACCATCTTTCTCTTCCAAGAGTGTGGATGACTCCACCTGCAAATGAAGCCACAAATTTTCCTCCTATCTTCAGACAGGACCCCTGCTTAATGTAGAAGACAGACGGCGTGGGAGGTGAGGTATAGAAAGAACTAGCAGGTAGAAAATGATTAAGTAGGCATTTTTGATAGTTCATATAAACAGCTTTTGTAAAACAGCTTACATTTCACTGACATACTGTCATGTTGGTGTATATATTTATTTAGTCACCTTGCATGTAATAATACCCTACCAGTGTACACTTGAAAGAATTATTTGTCCTACAGATGACATTTAGTGTTTCATTTCACCAAATTATAGGTCCATATATTATTTTTATTTTTGTTTCTTTTCCCACATTATCCATGGACTTGTTTGGTCCCCCCCCACCCCAGGAAATTGCATTTTCTCATCTAGATAGAAAAAATGTTCACAGAAGTATCTGTAAGACCCTAATTGCCAGGTCTGTGCAAGCACAAGGAACTCTCTGTGACCCAGCACTGCGTCTGTAACTCAGTGTGTGATGCTGGTGTTATGACTATCATTTATAGTGAAAAATTAGGTGGGGAAATTTGCAGTGCTTTACACTTGCAATGCATTTTATTTTAGAACTTGTTTTTCTGTGAGGAATGTGGTCCACAATAGGCTAAGATTTTCCCTAGAAAATTAAGAAGAACCAAACAGAAAACTACGAAAACTATAGCACTTAATTCCTGGTAAGATTACAACAAAGGAACCAAAGGCAATCAACAAGCTACTTTACATAAAACAGAATTCAAATACATTTAGAAAAGAAAAAATTACCCCAATAGATAGCCAATCAATGGCTTCTATCTAGATATTGTTACCTCTAGGGAGACAAATGTTTGGGTTCGGTATATAAATAAACTTATTCTATAGTTTTAACAAATGTAATGTTCCTTAAACATTCACACATTCCATGTTTTCAACCAAAGGTATTTTTTCTTTCCTGAATATAGATAATTAAGATTTGTGTCATTTCATACAGAGATCTCAAAATATATAAAATGCGTGTCCCCATGTTTGCATCTTAAACGTGTATCACTAATGTTAATATTATATCTCTAATCTACAACACATGATTGAAATAAGAAAATGCAGAAGAAAAATGTCCGATCGCTGCCCACGATCAATACAGCATGCACCCACCTGCCTTACTGCAGGCAGGTAAATGAGAACAAAGGAAAGCCCAGGAGAACAAGATGGGAGGATGCCAGGGATGAACTTAACACTAGCAGAGAAACAAGAAGAGAGTTCGACAGAGAGGAGGTCTTGTCCACTTTTTTCCCCAGGACGGAGAGTCATGGGAGGAAGCGGGGCAAGGAGCAGTTTTTCTGACCTGTGGATTTGAACAAAGGATGCTTCAGGCTGCCCCCCTCTCCCTGGGGGCTCTTCCACCCTGTCTGGCCCCTCATGTGGTCACTGCTACGGGTGGTTCAGCCACTGCAGGGGGGCTTCGCCTTGGGTGGTCCGGCATTTCTGTGACTGGGTACTTAATTCTTACTAAGCCAGGAGTCAAAAATTAGCAAGCCCTATTAGCCATATACCTAAATTCACATTCCCCAATCAACTTTGTTAGTAATAACATCCATTAGTTTCTCTGCTAGAACTTGTTTTCCAAGTGGTTCTGAAATTGAATTGGTAAGAGAGGGGTTTGTTTATCGGACTCCCTCAAGATGTACCAGAAGTCTAATTTCACCCCATCGACCTCAGGGACAACTACATGCTGGAATCCAGTTCTGCCATGATATGGGTGGTAATGGGACCTCTGTGCGGTGCCTTAGCTATACACCACCAAAGAGGATATGATTGCAAAGAGATGTTATTAATATTATTGTTTAATTTTATAAATAGGATTATAAAGAATAAATAAGTCACAGTTGATAAATACGCTGTTTACCAATCCTTCAACTCTCACCATTTTAATTTTTCTCATGTTTGGCATGACCCTACCACCAACTTTTCTCTCATGTTGCCTGTTCTTTGCCTATTATAAACAGAAATGCCCTGGAGACGAAGTATTACATAAATATAAAATGGAACAGATGGTGCACTCCATAACCCTTCCCCCTCCCCAGAAATCCCAGGACCAAAGGGGCTTTCAGCATATTGTATGTTTCTGTAAGGCCAGAATTTTGTTGTACCTTTTTAGAATATGAGTACTGTTCAGGAATCTGATCTGTCCTGTAGCTAAGGCCATAAAATAGTAGAAGTTTCTGAGGCAAAATCCATGAAAACCACTGAGCTTCTGTGTAATCTGTTTGTAATTTATCATGTATCCTACCAGCTTTATCATGTGCTGTCACCAAGATTCTCCTGCTTATTTTATTTGTAACTCTTCATTGATAGAAATAATGAACGAGTATGTTCACCAAGACTAGAGTCAGGACATAAATATGTTCTGCCATGATATGGAATAGTTAACAAACTGTGGATGCTTAGGGATAAAAATTCCTGTACATTTCCATTATTAATTAGTTTATAAATTATCTATTAAAAATTTACATCTGTTGAACCCTTAACTGATCTGTCCCAATTTTTTTTCTTTCTTTCTTTCTTTCTTTTTTTTCAATATCCACACATAGGTATCTATTTACTGGGTAACAACAGCGTGTAATTCCAAAAGGTGTGATGATTAGTGCTAAAGCACTTTAAAATCCTTTATTGTTTGAGAGGATTATTTGATTGTCTAACTATTAACATTAGATTGTATTAGGTTAAATTTGTCCTTCAGAGTGTCTAAGGTAACCACTGCAAATGTAACTTTCAAACTAAATAAAGGGAGTAGCCAGGAGGGGCAGACAAGAAAAATGAAATTAAAAACTTCAAAATTTGGACACCTAGGTGGCTCTTTCAGTTAAGCGTCTGCCTTTGACTCAGATCACGATATCAGAGTCCTGTGATCAAGTCCTGCATCAGGCTCCCTGCTCAGGAGGGAGTCTACTTCTCTCTCTACCTCTATCTGCCACTCCCCCTGCTTGTGCTCCCTCTCTCTGGCTCTCTCAAATACACAAATAAAATCTTTATTTAAAAAACAACTTTAGAACGTATCTCTGTACTTAAGAGCAGACATGGCCTAGAAATTATTTACATTTGCAAATATTCTATAGAATGCATAACTTCTTCACCTTGTGAACCCCATTCCCTCACCAAACCAACAGTTCAGTCTTTCTCTTTCTCTCCCTCTCTCTCATCTCCCCCGTCTCCTTCTCTCCCTTCTTTTCTCTTCCACTCCCTTCCTCTTTCTCTTTCTTTCATTATACATACACATATATACCTATATCTATATACTTGATTCTATTTTCAGATAGCTACACTTTAAGCACTTACAAAATAGAAACCTGGTGAGTGCTGTGAAGTGTGTAACCCTGGCGATTCACAGACCTGTACCCCTGGGAATAATAATACATTATATGTTAATTAAAAATTAAAAATTTAAAAAAAATAGAAACAATTTACCCTATGGTTGAATCTATGTATTAACAAACAAATTTGACTAAGAAGAAAAAGTCAGATTGAATATAATTGAAATTTGAATTATCTAGCTGTTTGTGGTATTGGGGCTTTTTAATTCTATTTTCAATGATAAGAAAATTCAATCAAATTTATGTAACTTAAATCACTCTGTCAGATCAGAAGTATATACTAATTACTTTATTGATAATGATAATTTAGGGAAGAAAAAGAAAGGAGGGGAAAAAAACCCAGATCATTGTGATATGCAGAGGAAACCTCCAGGGTTCAGAACCAGTTTGCAGGAGGAGGGAGGGGAGAAGAACCTTCACAGTCAATTTCATCCAAGATTTATCAACACTGCTCTTTGCCCTCTTTCCAGCTCTGACTTAGATGGCCTTGATTTGACAGATAAAGTACCACGAGGTTAGGGCGCCTGGGTGGCTCAGTGGGTTAAGCTGCTGCCTTCGGCTCAGGTCATGATCTCAGGGTTCTGGGATCGAGTCCCACATCGGGCTCTCTGCTCAGCAGCGAGCCTGCTTCCCTCTCTCTCTCTCTGCCTGCCTCTCTGCCTACTTGTGATATCTCTCTCTGTCAAATAAATAAACAAAATCTTTTAAAAAAAAAATACCATGAGGTTAGAATTAGATCCCATGTCTCATTATTAGGGCCTCTAGGAAAGACAAGACAGTGTACACTTGTGATAATGCCATCAGCTATAACCAAGATCTGCCCATAACCATTATCTGTGCCGCACAGCTTGATAAGAAGACAGGAGGCTTTGAAATTGGATTAAACATGAACAAAATCCAACTCTTTGGAAAGGCATTCCATTCTATTCTAGAATGGAATATTTACATTGCTTATATTTACATTACTTATATTTACTTACAAAGAATAAGAGTCTCAATATTTAATTTACAGAGCTCTTCCAACTTCTGAATATCCATCAAATTTTAAATCCATTGATTTAAAGCAAACTAACTAGGAAAAACTTCAGAGTTAGGCCTCCCATTACAGTTTGATTAAATTGTCCATCTAAAATAGAAGACTCTACAATAACTTACATTAAATATTTCCCAGAAACCCATAAAATGTGACATTGACTTGAAAATCCTCCTAGGTCGCCATTTTGTTTAAAGATGACATACTGAACTACAAATTTGACTTATTGTATGTGTACTCTATGCTCTTTGGCAGCCACATACTAGGCAATTTTTTTCAGACAAACATAAAATACCAAATGGTTAAACTTAAACAAAACTTTACAGCTACCAATTAAAGGTTCCTTAGTGTAATGTTTTGGAAATGTTCCAAAATTCTCAGTTTCCTTAAAAAAAAAAAAAAAGTTTCTGCCAAAGTCATTGTTGCTGCATTTACCTAGTCCCAAATGGTAAATATGGCCCTAACTGTTAAGAAAGAAAAAAAAATTTTTTTAGATGAACTATACCAAAGTGCTAGAGTTCATTTTTTTCCCTTTTTACTTTCTTCTGCAGCAAAGACATAAAATGGACATTGAAATTTATGAAAACAGCCACAGTGTTTATCTTTTTTTTTATTACAGTGATTAAGGCACTTAAAATACATTCTGAGGTTTAATATGGTCCTTCCAAAAGAAAGCTTTCAGAGAAAATCTGATGTTGTTAATAGGAAATAAAAACCCTTTGACCAGAAAAGTCTTGAAACCACCTATCCCACTAAGTGCCTTATGCCTCTTTCCTGCTTAGTGAAAACCATCACTTGTTAGTGGAATAAAATTATAAAACTCAATTACTTTAGCCCTAGGTTTTTCTGTAGGCTCTTCACCTTCAACGTGAGCACATGATGACTGCAACTAAAAGACCAGTTTGGCTTTATTTAACAAAATGCTTGGTCATTACTTTCTCCTTTGAGGCACACAGGTGCAAAATTAAACTGAACTCACTATTTCAGGTTATAAAGAGTGGATGTGATGGGGCACATACTTAAATGATTTTTTTTCTGCCAGAAAGTATTCCAACTGTAACATAATATGATGTAAGCCCAAGTCAGAACCTCCACAGAAGGCAGAAATTAGGCTCCATCCATTTCATGCCCTCAGTATGATGTCTTATATATTTCGTCAATAAATATAGAATGTGAGAGCAGGAAGTGAATGAAAAAAATAAAAGATTATGTGTCATTTTTGTCTGGTATAGCAACTTTCTGTTCTTTAAGAAGGGTTTCATGTAAAAAAAATCATGTTTTTAAAATTTTCATAACATGTTTTCCTAGCGAAATTAAATCTAACACTAGTGGGGGTGAAGGGAAGAAAAAAGCAATCCTTGGAAGTCACTCGTGTGCCCCGCATGTCTTGAGATTTGGGAAGGACCTAGAAGGTCAGTGAGGGGGCTCAGCCGCCATCTCCAATATAAGAAGGTGCCCAGAGTCTCGATGTCCAGGCTTCCTCAAACCCATGTCTCTTCAAAGCAGTGTAAGTGGCTAGGGCTGAGACTCGCCCTTTGAAATTTTAATCAAAACCCTTTAGAGACTTGTCCCAGGGTGGCCACACCGCTGACAATCTCCCAGTGCTTAGACCATGCTCCCCTTCCAAACCAGCACCACCCCAAGGCTTCTTGGGTCCTGGTCTCTTGATGCCCCTTACTTAGATCTTACCTACTCCTCTGTCCATGTCAACACAGAGCTGCCTTTCAATACATATGCTCTGCTCCAGAAAGGCTGTTGTATAAGCATAAACTTCATGAACTCTTCCCCAGCCCTGGCTGCATGATGTGACTCATTCACGACCATATCACTTAATCAGATTACCCCTTGTTATGGAGGCATGTAACAATTTATGACGCCACAAGGCTGAGAGCTATATTGTAACTCTTTTGTATGTCTCGCCATACTTCCCAGCGTGCTGTTCCCATAGTACATGGCTAGTATTTATAACCTAAATGAGAACGGATTCTTTTTTTTTTCCTCTAGAATTATCTTATGTAGCTTCTTTAATCAAGGCATGTTAATCCAGAGCAATGCCCTTTCTGAACCAGTATTCCATAGTAGTAGAATAAGAGGTACCCCTTATATGAAAGTTGGCTAAGGAATTTCTACACTCAACAATTTCTCCACTATCATAGATATTCAAAGAGTTCACTCTTGCTGTGCAAAGCACTATTATGGCAGATCCAGTGCACCTAACCAGCATCATAGAAGAGCTATGTGGTCTTGGAAGTGATAATAATGGTGATGGTGGTCATGATGGTGGTGTGGCACACTACCTGTATATGTAGGAGAGTTCTGGTATGTTCTCTACCTAAAAGATGATCCTGGAAATCCTTATCTCCCTCATTTCTTAATGTTGGAGAGCCTCAGAGCTCAAGTCTTTGATTCTATTCTTTCCCCTGTATTCACTCTTTTGGTGATCTCATCCAGTCTCACGGCTTTTTACATTCTGTCTAGAAACTGATGACTGCCAGGTTTTTGTCTCTTAGCCCAAGTTTGACCCTGGACTCTGCTCAACTTCCTACTTAACATTTCCACTTGGATATCTAATACACATCCCAAATTTAGCATGTCCCAACCCATGTTCCTGATCTTCACACCATCTGATCTTTCACCACCAACAACCTCCGCAAAAAATAAAATAATAAAAAGTTTTAAAGTTGGCCCACTCACAATCTTTCCAATCTCAGTTAATGGCAGCTCCATCCTTCCAGTTAATTCAGACCAAAACCCTTGGGGCCATTCTCTCTTTTGGTCCTACCTTCAAAATAAATAAGGAATCTGACCACCTCTCATCACTTCCACTGTGAGCACAGAGAGACAAGTCTAGATTAATCATAGAACCTCACAACTCATCTCCCTGCTTCCACTGTCAGCTCCTTCTTGCCTAATCCTGACACCACAGCCAGAGTAATACTTTAAAAACAGAAGTCAGATCCTGTTGTTTTTCCAATGGCCTTCATTTTCACTGAAAGCAGACATCTAAGTCTTTACAGTGGCCCACCAGATTCATAGGACCTACCTTTCCTTTTCCTTTCTGCCTTAATCTCCTACTACTCTGAGCCACATTCACTCACTCTGCCACATATATTTCTTTGCTGTCTCTTGAACATGCTGGGAATGGAAATGCTCCTGATTGGTGGATTTCTCTGTCTGAAGTTCTCTAAGTTCAAATGTTAACTTCTTAATGAAGACTTCCCTGACAACCCTATTTAAAAAGGTAAAGGCTCAACCCCATGGCCCTCTTTATCCCTCTTGCACTGCTTTATTTTCCTCATTAACTATTAGCACCTTGTAATAAATAATAGTCTATATGTGTATATTTTATTGTCCAGAATGTAAGTTCAAGGATGGTGATTTGACCATTTTGTTCTAGTGCCTACAACAGAACCAGACATTAGTAGAAACTCAAAACATATTGGTTGCATGAATTAATGAACGAGTGTGAACAAGAATCTTTGCTGATTGTTCTAGAAAAGAACAGCAACATTGAGAAGTCATTCATTATAATAACCTCACTGAATATAAAGTCTAGCAAGGCATATTTAGTTTTAGTCCTGGTTCCATCTCATACTAATATCTTGCCCTTGTATAAGTCATTGAACTTCTCTGACCCTCAGTGTCCTCATCTGTAAAATGAGCCTAATAGTACTTTCTCACTCTGTATCAAAAAGCAATTTTGAGGGTGAAATAAGATAATGTATATAAAAACAGTATAAATTTGTAAGTTGTAGTTTTGACAATGTTAAACAAATCATCTTAACAGTGAAATTTCAAAGGTAATTTCTTTATTAAACTTACTGCTATTTGACTTATTTAGCATTTCATCACATACAGTTCTATGAATTGTCATTTATATTTATTCATTCAACTTTTCATGTGTTGAAAGGAAATGAAATGTGAAATTTTTCTAACTGCTTACAATAGTCAAATTCTTAAGGGCAGAAATTTTTTTATTTTTTTTAAATTTCTTGTTCACAAATAGGTTTTTAGTACATATTAAACAGCTAAATTTTTGTGAAATAAACTTATTAAATAGATTTCTAAACAGGGTAAGCTGTGTGGGAAGTGGCCCAGAAACACTGGCTTACAGAAATCAGGTCTAACTAACTTAGACTTGAGGTACATAGCAATATATCATTATTAAGCTATGTATACAACATAATTATAATTCAATTCTTCCAATTATACAACAAATTATAAATAGAATATCAAACTGATTATAATATTACATATCTCATTCTTCAACCTACCTTGAAGCAGGACTGGCTTCAAATGATCTTAAGACTGGTAAGAATAGGGACACCTGGGTGGCTCAGCCAGTTAACCGTCTGCCTTCGGTTTAGATCATGATCCCAGATTCCTGGGATTAAGCCCCACATCGGGCTCTCAGCAGAGAGCATGCTTCTCCCTCTCCATCTACCTGCTGCTTCCCCTGCTTGTGCTCTCTCTGTCTCTCTCTCTCTTTCTCTGTTGAATAAATAAAATCTTGGCGGGGGTGGGGGGGGAACTGGTAAGAATATAATAGAAAATCTTAACACTTCTACAGCACTTAGCAGACCAGAGACATATGGCTACAGCAAAATAATTACATACACTAGACTTCTTTGTATAATTAGCTCACTCTAACTAATCCATCCCACGATTCTCAGGAGAAAACGCAGAATTTTGGTCTTCACAATTGTTTTCTCTACCAGTGTTCAGGAACAATAGCTTTGCCCAACTAAACAACAACTAAACTAAACTCATTCATAAAATCATAGAAAAAATTTAAATGCTCTAAAATTAAACCCTGCTTTTAAAAAGACACCTATTGTTAGATAGTTTATAACAGAAAGTTGGAAACAACATAAATGCTATTAATAGGGGCCTGATTCAATAAAAGAGGGTTCCTACCCAAAGGTGACTCTGTATAGCAACAGAAAAGAACAAGACAGATTTGGACACTGTGACTTGAAAACAAATCCATGATTCATAAAGTAGAAAAAAAAATGCAAACAAATATACATAGAACTCCATTTTGTGGCAAGAAATAGTCGCATGTGTCTGCACGTACCACTGTAGGAAGGAGTTGTAAAGGCTCAGCCAAAAACCTAAGAGAGGGTAAAACTTTCCCAGGAGGATGGGATTAAATGTGGGTGTAAACAGACAGAGGGGGAATTTAGCCACTTTATACCATGACATTAAAAAGATCGGGTAATTAGTTTTTATGTTATTGGATTCCCACTGTTTTTCAAATAAAATTTTAAATTTTAAATGCTTCAGAAATGCTTCAGAAGGAGGTAGGGGAAGCAGCCACCTCTGTGAGACCAAACCACCTGAATAGGGAGTGGTTTGCACGGTGGTGGCCAGGAGACAGGAAACCGCACCGTCTTTTTAGTGATAAAAATACAGATCTCAGAAATGAAGACTGGAAGCTTCCAAAGTCTAAACACCATCAGAAAATAATATTCTACAACCTCCCTCGGTGAATCAAGGCCTTAAGTAGAAAGTGACTAGATACCTAACCCCCTCCATTCCCAGGCCCTACTCCTACAGTGAATACTGAGTAAACCCTTAGTAGGCCCTAGACTCTCAAACACAACCCACCACTTTCTTTTCTTTCTTCCCTTTCCCTTTCTTTTTTCTTCCCTCCCTTCTTCCCTCCCTTCCTTCTCTCCTTGACTCTCCTCTTCATTTGCACTGTTATTACCCCACTTCTGTCTTACTAAACACCACACCAATAACTTGCCCCTCATTCGCACATAGTTTCTAGCCAGTTCTAAACAGAACAGTCTTCTTAGCTTCGGTGTAAATAGCTGAGCTGATGAGCTCTGCCGAGGTAGGGCTAGGTGTCCTGGAGTAGAGTTGTCCTTGCTGGAGCCTAGAGATGTAGGTCTTCCACAACTACTAACAAGTCACAGCTTATGAAGTTAGTAAATGTCATTCGCTCACCTTCCTTTGGAGGAAGGAGAAACACAGGAATACCTCAGTAATCAGGCAACATCAGGAAAGGCAGAACAGAGGTCAAATCCTCTGTTGTTGAAAATTGACTTTTGAGTTCTAAGATTTATATAAAACATTCCCTTTCAGATGAAACATCCTAAACCTTATTATGCCCAAGGCTAGTAGAATACCTACAAGATTATTTAAAAGGCCAAATGCATCCAAAGCTGTCAAGAAAGGCTCAGCTAGACACAAGGATGAAAAGTGCACCACCCCACCCCACCCCCTCAACACACATCCGGCCCCTTGCTGCTGTGCTGTGCACACCCCATACAGATACACACACATTCACACAAGCAGACTTGTGCACACATGCATGCACACACACTGGCGAACCTTCCAGACCACCTGCTCCCACAGCAGGTGTCTTCAGCACTTAGATTGCTGGGAGCCAAGCTGCGAGCTGCGGTGAAACGTTCCCAGAACACCCCTCTGCCCGAGGGCTCAGCTGGGGCAGACAGGTGGCCTCTCCATGTAACCATTATCACCCTTCCACCCCTCTGTGAGGGGGCGAATGAATTAAACCTTTCCATGCTACCTTAAAAAGACTGCTGACTCTTTTTTCAAAAATATGTTTCTTCCTTGGAACTAAATATACTCAGTATTGTTCAGTCTCTTCATTTAATCACCTATTTTTTTTCCAAACAAAAGTTCTCACATATTTATTACTGAAACAATCTATTTGTGCAGAAGTAAAGAAAAAATTATTTTCCCAATATATTATGCCCAACTGTTCTGATAGTGGCAGTTTTTCAGCTTGATAGGGTAAAATTCTAGTGACCTCAATACAGCATCAGTGTGAGTCATCCGATGTGTGATTCCTTACAGACACAGCTTGGTTATTCCCCAATGTCTCCTCTTGGAGTTGTACCTGACTTACTATGAGTTTTCAAGTGAATTCACTGGAGAATGAAAATGACTCTGCTTTTGTTTCTTGGCCAGAAATCACTTGATCATGAAAGTCTTATAGGAAACAGGACAAGGAAAGTTGTCAACCTCACACACCACAATGGTGGAGAAAGGGAGAAAAGCAATACATTGTTACTTATGACATCCGTCTGCAGGCAAGTCTCTGTCTCTAACCAAAATGAATCGGACACAACCATGCCACCAATGAGTACATGCTCATGTAACAAAGACAAGAAACACACTCTTTGATCACTAAGTTACCTGGGTAATTAGTAGGTTAGTGGGTTAGATTGTTTAGGACAGGAGGATGAATGTGATCTGAATCTGTGATATGCGTGGAATTTGCCTTCTTCAATAAATTTATTTTATAAGCTTGGAATATGTAAGGAGTAAGGCAAAGAAACAAAAACAAAACACACGCACACACACACACATAAACACACACACATACACACACACACACAAAACCATGTTATCTTAACAGCTGGCAGCAGAATTCTTCTTAGAAAAGGAACCGTCTCTGTTTGGGAAATGCTTTCATAAATACCTTGGATGAATGCCGGTGCTAAAGGTCAGCAGCTGCCAAGACAACAAACAGGAATGTGGTTGGCAGAAGAAAGAGACGGGACACAGAGGACGACCAAGTCACATGGTGGCAGGCTGGATATCGGTAATAGTGAGAGTAATAGTGAGAATAAAAGCAGCTAACCACTTCATACCAGGCATTGTTCCAAGTGGTTTTTTATGGTTTATCTCATTTAACCCTCATAACAACCCTGTGGTTTAGGTATTATTATTCACCACGATTTTATCCAAAGCTCACTTTTCAGAAATGGCCAAGGCATTTTCAAAATCAGAAATATCCAACATTTAATTTGTTAAACTAATGTGTCTGTGATATAAATCCCTCTACCTGAACAGTCAACTTTTCTACACAGGCATAAATATCTATGGTGAGTAATTTTTTGAGTGTATATGGAAATGAAAGAAAATCACTGGGTGACATGTCAGGGTCAAAGTGGCACAGAACATGGACAGGTTCATGGGAAAGTGAGGCAATCTCTTAATGAGTAATTTGGCAGAAGCAAGAGACTGGATGCATAGGCGACCATGACAATAGGCTTCTTGGGAATTCACGGACATAGACGGGAAAGCATTGGACTTTCTTCAGTGAGTGGGAATGTGTTTGACTCTACGTCAAACCAGTAATTCCAGTAACACTGAGTGGAGTCAGCATAATTAACAGAGTTCCAAAAATTTTCTACTTCACCTCCTAAAACATTTTTTCCTGCATGCCAATAAACAGGGTTTTTTTCTGTATGCTAAGCTCTGTGCTAAGTACTCAATATATGTTACTTTATTTAAACCTCACTGAAATACTCTAAGTTCTAGGTCAACCCAATAGCAAGGAGCTGGCAAGTAATAGAGACAGATTTGAAACCAGGGCTTTCAGACTCCTGACACAATCCATTTAAAATCACCAACTCTGAAGGCAGTATTCTCTTTTACCACCTACAGCTAAAGGATGTCATTGCAGGCTAACGGTATGAAGGTTCCCTTCGTTATATGTTTATCTGCTCTGTATTAGAGAAACACACAGCAGTGTTCCATTGGAGATAAAGTAAGTCCATATAAGGAATAACACGTAGCAGCAGATTCTCTTCTTCTCCTCCACTGAACAAGGCTATGGGAACCTCCACAAACTAAAATTATGGCAGAGAGAAGAAAAAAGATCAAGAAAGATTGAAATACATAGAAAGGGGGAAACAAAAGAGAAAAAGCATTAATTGACAGAGGGAGGCATGGTCTGGGCAGAGGTATGAGTCTAGTCTACAAATCTCCTGTCCCTGAGTGGTGCCTGCCATTTCGTGTATGGCAGATTCATTTTGTTGTCTTTCACACTGACCTCTGTGTTGCTTTTATTTATTTATAAAGGATGGGAACCTTCATACCATGTTTATTCTTATGGGCCTCTTTAAAATCTCTTTTATCCTGGTAATGGGAAGCCACCCCACACTAAACTCCTATAGATTAGAATTTGAAACCCTACACTGAAGAAATTTCTGAATATTATAAAATGAACCATGCCACTCTTCACCAAAATAATAGCTCTTTGAATATATAGTTAAACGAAATGTTTGCAATAGAGCTAAAAGTAAGAACTGTAAGTGGGCCATCAGCTGACCAGGAATCCACCCTTAGTTTCCTACCTCAACCGTATAGTGAATGTTCTTTGCTAAACCAGCATAACAACCCCGTTCACTCCATTGCCTGATACAGAAGACATTGGTAAGTGGATGTCTGTGTGGCACTTTGAGCTCTTCTGTTAAAGAGCAACCCATAAAAGTTTAGAGCAATGTTTGGTAATGAGTCAGGGAAACAGACCCTCCCCAACCCTGCTGGTAGAAGTAGAAATAGGAACATACATCTAGAAGACAATGTCATTGAATAGCAGAAGCTTTGCAATACTGACTCATAACTCCATGTCTGTGAATTGTTCCTAAAAAAACAGAATTGTCAAATGCATGCTTTATGGATTACTGTGCATTACGTCATTAAAAATGACTTTGTAGACTATAATAATAGAAGAAATTGGCATGGAAAACTGTTCATGATATGCTAAGTCTTTAAAAACTTATCACATAGGAGACCTTGCATGATCTTGTATGAGTGCCTATAAATATAGATAGTGAGATAAACTGAAGATAGATCAGTATATAAGGGTAGATGTAGATACATTTGTAAATATAAATATTCCTACAGAAATACATATAATTCTAGGAAGTATGTATATATATCTAGACATCTATCAGAAATCTCTTTATATCTAGATTAAATGTTAATAAAGATAGGATTTGAGGTGATTTAATATTTGTGTTTATTGCTGTCTGTATTTGTCCTAAATATATGTGGATTTTCTGCAATAAATATGTAAGTTTCCATTAATAAACATGTATTACTTTGTAAAATGGAAAAATACTTGAGTGGATGACCCAAGGAGAAAACAGCATATCTAGATGAAAGCAAAATATGATTGTGCATATCTTCGTGTACAAGCCCCAATTCTACCAATGCTGTCTCATGCCCTTTGGGCTTTGTCACAGGCAGAACCGTACCTTCTGTGCCATGTGGCCAGGCTATGTGGGAATGGAGTCACAGCCACCATCCCAGTCCCCAAGCCAGGGACATCTGCACTGGTGGCTTTTGATTTCCTAGGATCTCTGAAGGGATATGTGACCTTTCACACAAATTCTAGGACACTGAGCCACCTATCATCTGAAACATGATTAAAAGGCATTTAATAATTGTTTTAAGGCATTCTAAATTCATCTGGGAAACATCTTCAGATTTTTGAAGTGAAGACGAACCTAATTCCACACTGTGCCTTTATATGGCTAACAAAACGGGAGCCAATCCCTCAACCCAGGTACTAGTGGCTGGGTAGGAGAGGGAATAGGCAAATTTGTTTTGGCATCCAATTCCTTCTTGTTTTATCCATCTAGGACTGCCTCCCCAGTTTAATAACGAAGAAGGAAATGTGGTCACCTCCACCAGGGAGTATCGCCTTAGAGTCAATATTTCTGGTATAATATCCTCTGCAGAATGCTGGCTCTTAAGAAGAACGCTTTAAGAAATAAACATAGAAAAATTCTTTCTCAACTATGGAAGATTAGGATTCAACCTGATACATCACTGAAGGCCTAGATGTTGTGCATGAAAAATAGTGAATCCATTCTTGCATTATCATTTAAGTTACAGTATTCCTAGTGATCAGCGCATAGAATAGAAATGTATATATACTGGGGTGCCTGGGTGGCTCAGTGGGTTAAAGCCTCTGCCTTCGGCTCAGGTCATGATCCCAGGGCCCTTGGATTGAGTCCCATATCGGGCTCCCTGCTGAGCCTTCTTCCTCCCCTCTCTGCCTGCTTCTCTGCCTACTTGTGATCTCAGTCTGTCAAATAAATAAATAAAATCTTAAAAAAAAAAGTATACATACTAAAAGGTTCAGTGCAATGGTCTCACAGCAGAAGATTCTTTTTTTACTCTTTAATTTTCCTGAATTTGGTTTGTCGATTTTTTCCCCTCCTTTATGAGGCTCTCCCTAATTTATACAGAATGCATGTAGCCACAAGGTAGGATTTCTTTCAGCATTCAAGAGTCTCACTCAAGCCTGAATCCTCTAGCTAATATTCTGGCAGTTTCTGGTATTTGCAGTCTATCTTCTGGTTCACAAAATGCCTTCTATGAGTGTAGCCACAATCCCAACATTCAGAGCAAGGACCATGAACCAAAACAGACGCAGAGGGTTGATTCTGAGCTGCTTCTGCATTCCTTTCACTTCAACCCCTTTTCAGATGAATGGGTTTGATGATGAATTAGTCTTCCATTTGCATGAAGAAATGTTTCTTTTCCTTCTAGAGAGAGTGTGGGCTGCAGTGAGATTGGTGGTCACGACTATCATTAGTCAAAACCCGACACTGGAGATACAGGGCGCACAAGTCTCTCCAGACTTTACAGACACGAAACCGCAATCTTCGACAGCATCAAACTAAGAGACACACCTTATTCGTCTCATCTTGATTACATCTATACTTGAACAGGTGATGGGCTGGGGTTGCAAAGTCAGACATGGGAGATGTGCTACAGGTATCAAGAACCACCACCAGATTTGGATCTGAGGTGGGTAGACTGACTTGAGCAAAAAGAGTTTGGTTCAAATGCACATAATATAGTGACCCCCCAGTACAGGCTTTTCAAATAAATTGAATTTTGAAAACTCAGATCGTGTCTTGTTTTCTTTCTTTTTTGAAAGTTAGCTTTTTGGTAACAGTAATCAAGGAATAACTACTCTGAATTTCTCTTAAAATGGCAGAACACTCCTAAATTAAAGACTCCTTGAAAACAATATTGACCCAATAAACCATATTCTTGAAATATCTCCTAGTTTTTAAGTCACCTAACTTTTCTACTTAAATTAATAAGATACAATATATCATTGTTGGTCTAATTTGCTTGTGGGAAATCTCATTACACATAAGGTTTCACAAACTCAGTGTCAAGTGCCTATTTTCATTTCAACATCACAGTTGATTATGTGCTAGGACAGACACGGGCTGCAATTACAAAGAGGTGGCAGATACACAAAACAGGTTATTATGCAGCAGAGACAGCTTAGTAATACATAACTTACAATGTAATTTACTTGTTTCCCCTACAAAGTTCCATGACTAGCAAACACCATAAAATACTTCACTTCCAGTCATAAAGGGGGGATTTATTGTATATTTCCTGTTTCAGCGGCGATCTTGTTATAGCTCCCACGGGTAAACAAAACACAAGAGAATTTTAGCTTCCTTTATTAATTGCTCAAACTCAAACAGAGCTAATATTGAAGGAAATAGGAACAGGCTGTAGAGTATTGTACCTGCTGGGTGTTTGGGAATCTCTGGTTTGTATTTCAAGTCGTTATTTAATCGTTGTGCCTTTAAAAAAAAACTTTTTAATTGTGAGGTTTCTCTTCCTAAGAAAAGAAATCAGCTAACTTGTTAAATTTTACATAATAGGTTAGATTGTAATATCAAAGCTAGATTTCCTAAGCCACATTTTAGATCCTTTCCTTGGCAGTGTACACTTGCTTCTTACAAAATAATAAATAATAATAAAAATCATTTTCCCAAGCACCTAGTCTAAAGTTACAGCTGTATTTGGTTACTCTTTGGATGGGAAATAGGCCGGTTGCTTTTCTTCTTGGCCTGCAAGCCTTGCTCCTGAAACCTTTCCACACACACTCCTCGTATTTCAAAGAGAGCCCCCACTGGGAGGCTGGAAGACCTGACCGTGAGAGAAGGAAGTTATGCTAATTTCCCACCCCAAAGACACCAGTAAGCATTTCAAAGACTCGCAGCTTAGGAGGGGAAAAAAGGCTTCATTCTGGATCAATGCAAAGTTGATTTCACTTGCTGGTTTTCAGCTCTGCCATCTCGACCCTCCTTTCCCTCCTGCGTAGCCGAAGAAATCACTTCGCTGCTTGAGGCTGGAGGGGACAAGGTGTCCTCGCGGGAGCCTGGGCTGTGCGCTAATCGAAGACATGGATGGCTGTGTTTCTGGCCACAGAACAGCCAGGACTCTATGTTTGGGGAACTCACGGCCCCCCGGAAACGTTCGGGCCACAACCATCTGTGTAGCTCCTCTGACATTCAGGAGTACTTTGCGTCTCAGACTTGAAAGATTCCAGAAGAAGGGAGCGGGGAGCCCTGGAAAAGGAAACAATTTGAACATTTTTCACACATCTGCTGACAGTAAAAGAACAGACTCTCACCTTTGTTGCTTGAGGAATCTAATGGAGAAATCTTTCAGGAAGAAATGATACCTATCAAAGAAACTTTTCAGGAAGCAATACAGTCCAATGCAAGCATTCATTCCACGAATATTTTACATATGTACAGTGACATAATTCTTAACCTTTCCCCCCATCCTCTTTGAAAATCTGATGAACAATATGCACTATGGCCCCAGGAGAAAGAATACACATATATAAATACAAAGCCTAGGTCATAAGCCTCCTGCAGTAGAGCCCAGAGTCCTCCCCAACTCCAGTTAAGAGCCCAGGTTTCCAGGTTTCTATGGGGGAGGGGGAGAGGGTGCTTTGGACATCTACAGCCTTTCACAGTGGCAAAGGAGCCCCCAGAAAGCCTCATGGGCCCTGCAGTCACTGTAGGTGAAATTGTCAAGTATCTTCATGAGGAAACGTCTTGCGCACCCTCTTGTGCTGACCCGGGAAAGTCTGAGAATAAAGGTTTTTTGGAAGAAGAAGGCTGGGACTCAGGAGTTCTGACATGTTTTTAAAGTTGTTGCCCCTACTTGTGTGATGTCTCTAGAGCTCATATCTTCTGGTGTAAAATGGAGGAAGTGACAGAGTACGAAAGCAGAGGTCCCCACTACGGTCTTAAATTCTGTGACCAAATTAGCTATTCGCACCATCGCTAGGGCACAAGTCTTGTCTCTTTACCAGTTGCTAGTTGTGTTACTGGGCTGGCAATGGGAACTTGCTGAGCCTGCTTCCTTACCTGTCAGCAATACAGATTTCACTGTGACCAATGGATTAGGCACTAGCATAATGCTTCACAGACTGTTTAATGAGTAACTGTTATTTTTATGAAAGTGCCGAGTTTCTTGGCCTCAATCTTATACCAAAATAATAAATCGAGGACTTGTAAGAAGAAACCACAAAAGTACGAGAAATGGCGTGAAGAATTTTTTTAATCTTGAAAAAGCGGATACATTTGTGTCTATGTAATGATTTAGAAGTTCTGCGTAGCTGTTAAAAAGCATAAAAAATGACAGACATAGAAAATATTTGCCAATATGATAGACAAAAAAACTAATTTTGTTACTGTGCATTAAAAGCTCTTACAAATCAATTAACATAGCAAAGATGCTCAACACTAGTTTTCATCCACTAAATCAACAGTTTAAAAATTTGATAATATCCATTACTGGAGAGTGGGGAATAGATATCTATACATTGTAGGTGGCAGTGTAAGCTGGTACAAACACTTTGGAAGGAAATTTGACAATATCTACCATATTATTAAAACATAATTTTTCAGCTAAAGGCCATTTTTCTAAAAATTTGTCAAGCACATATATTTACCCAAGTGCTCCAGCTCAAAGATTTGTATATTTAAATGTTCACTCTTGTATTGCCTGATTTTTTGAAAAAATTTTTATTTTATTTATTTATTTATTTATTTATTTTTTTTTTTAGAGAGAGAACACAGGGAAGAAGGCGTTGCAGTAGAGCGAGAGGGAAAGAAAGAATCTTTAGCAGATTCCACACTGAGCGCAGAACTCATGCAGGGCTCCATCTCACAGCCCTCAGATCCTGACCTGAGCCAAAATCAAGAGTCAGACACTTAACAAATTGAGCCACTCAGGTACCCCTATTTATTTTTTTTAATAGGCTCCATGCCCAACATGGGGTTTGAACTCATGACCCAGAGATCAAGAGTCACAGGCTCTACTGACTGAGCCAGCCAGTCACCCTTGTCTGATTTTAAAAAAAGAAAAGAAAAAAAAAGAATGTAATCTGCATGTCCAGCAGTAGGACACTCATCAAAAATTTAGATTATTTCAAGATAAGAGTATATTTTGATACCACCTAAAGGAACAGAGTAGATCTATATGTTTTGATCTGGAAGTATGTCCAAGATAGAATAAGCAAAGAAAGATGCACACAGAACACTTTATGTTAAAATACACACACACATTTTTAAGTATGCATACAATACATACACACACACACACACACACACACACATATATATATGCATAGGGAGGAATACACAAGAAAAAAATAGCAGTTACTTCTGGAGAACATTTTTTACTATTTTTTTATCATGGTAAAATAAATATAATAAAAATTTACCATTTTAAGCATTTTTCTGTACATTTCTGTAGCCTTAAGTACATTCATATTATTGTACAACTATCATCACCATCCATTTCCAGAACCTTTTCATCTTCCCCAATTCTGTTCCCAAGAAGCACTCACTCCCCACTTCCCTTTCCCTGCCAGCCCCTGGCAACCATCATTTTACTTTCTGTTTCTATAAGACTGACTACTCTAGGAGTCTCATGTGAAAGAAATCATACAATACACAGCCCTTCATGACTGGTTCATTTCACTTAGCACATCTTGAAGGTTCATCCATGTTGTAGCATGGATTGAAGTTTCCTTCCTTTTTAAGGCTGAGTAACATTCCATTGTCTGCGTATGCTACATTTTGTTTATCCACTCCTCTTTTTTTTTTTTTAAGATTTTATTTATTTATTTGACAGAGAGAGATCACAAGTAGACAGAGGGGCAGGCAGAGACAGAGAGAGAGGAGGAAGCAGGCTCCCCACTGAGCAGAGAGCCTGATGCGGGGCTCGATCCCAGGACCCCGGGATCATGACCTGAGCTGAAGGCAGCGGCTTAACCCACTGAGCCACCCAGGCGCTGCTATCCACTCCTCTGTTGATGAACACTTGGGCTTACTGCCTTTTCTTACATGTATGTTGCTGTTTTATTTATCTGTTTAAGTGAAAAATGACTTTTAAATTTTCCCTGAGAATATATTGATGGTACAGAGCATCAAAATACAAATTAATTTGACTAGAAATGGAGAGTTTTCAATGCTCCGTTTGAATTTGATTGGAGGTGCTAAGAATAAAGGAGGGAGTCCACCCTGAGAAGAGGTTCAAAATGAGCTTTTTGGTTACTCCTAAGAAAAAAACACTTTCCTCATTTTCCATTTCCAGCAATTGGGGTATATAAAGGCACAACAGCTTTCTGGTCAAAGACCACATATTCTGTCATGTTTGGTGTTCAGACACATGTAAACATGCCTGCTGGCATGGGGGGAGTGGGAGAAGGGATTCCGTAAAGACTAAAATATAAAAGACTGTAGAGTTCTGATGAGAAAGTTTGTTCTCAGGAATTCAGTCACTAGGTAGTGGACACCACTGTTAATAGTGCTGTCTCCGCTGCACTGGCATGTCGAATACGGGTATGACTGGCCCTACCGCCAGCAGGAGTGCTTTGTATCCTTACTCTCTTACATCACTAACCTCCAACTCAAACCCACAGTAGTTGCAGCTGACCAGATGAGCCTGAGTCACATACCCCTCAAAAAGCACAAGGGACGCTAGGAGAGTGGACCTTTAGGGTAGGAAGTAGACTCTGCACCCCACGAAGCCTCAGGCAATGGAGAATTCAAATATTCAGGGAAAGGGTGAATTCATAGGACAGTGTAAAATATAGAAATAAAATTGAGAAATGGCAATAAATTAATGACTTCATTAATTTATTTAGTTAATATATTTTAATATAATTTGCTATAAATAGACAAATCTAAAAAAAAACCTGAAACCTAAAAATCTTAATCCATGAAAACATAAGTGAAATCCATATTTTGACACTTTAAACTTCAAAAGGTTAAGTCATCAATGGAGTGACCATCATCATGATTTGGAACCAGGAAAGTCACCAGTTTTGATCATTTTTTTTTCATTTCCCTCAAATTCTTCGAACGTTTCTGTTGAAAAACACCTACTTTTTCATTTGGAGAACAGACTGCAGTTGATGGAGATTTTTCTTTAATGGCAGGAGTGACATCACCAAAATGGTGATAGATGAAACCTAGCGTCATTCCCCCAGAAAGAGCAACAATTAGCTATCCAAGAATAAAACAACGCTGGGAGAGCTCTGGGGTCCATTTGAAGTTAAGCAGCACAGTGAAACAAAAAATCCGAGAAAAACCGCACAAGAAGCAAAGGAAGATAGCTTCATTTTGCCTGTCTCAACCCATCTTCCAGGCCAGCACTGCTCAGTGTAAAGAGAGAACTTCCCATGTAGAAAGAGCTCCCTCACAAGGGAAGGAAGACGAGGGTCAGTGACCAGCTTCCCCAGCCTTCCAGCTCCCCCTGAAAGTCTCACTTCAGCTTCACTGCACCCAGAAAGTGACAAAGCAGAGACATATAGAGACAGAAAGGAACAAGGAGGAAGAGCAGGGGATACCGACAGCCGCCACGCAGCAGGGGCAATCATGGGCCACAGTGACCTGCTCTGTAGACAAAGCTGGAAGATTCTGATGAAAGTGAGGCAGCAGAGCTGCTGTGAACCTTCTGCTCAGTTCACCACCACTACTTTTCATCTGTGGACACCAGCCTCCCGCGTCCGTCCCTGCTGCCTCCTCCCTTACCCATGCCAGAGCCCAGGAGCTGCAGTCAAACCTGACTTATGTGAGGCATGAGTGCAAGATGCCAGCATGGAGTCCTGCGGCTGAGCTCCATAGCCTAGCAGGCACAGGGGCCAGCCCCTCCAGCTGCGTATTTGCGTGCCGCTAGCCTGACACCTGTCACCAGCCTCCACTGCTGCGTGCAGACCTGAGACAAACTGTGCAGCCATGAGAGAGCCTGCCAGCAGCCAGGGTCCCCGTAGCTGCCAAAGAGCCCCTAGTCGGCCAGTCCCACCATCCCCCACCCACGACGTGTGTGTCTGCATCTGGTCCCAGCCACTACACAGGTTCCTGCTGCGGGATCCATACCCAAGTGTGCACACACCAGTGGTTCCAGCCACCATCATTGCCTGCCCAGGTCATGAGCTACTGGACCTGAAGGTTCTGGTAAGGATCCCAACAGCCCTTACAGCCACTGTATTCCCCACAGTACCACATGGGTGTTCATGCCATCCGCTCCAGCAGCCTAAGCCAAAGGGACATCATGCACCCCTATATCCACTGCTGCCACATGACCCTACACCTGGTGCCCTGTACGACTAGACCCAGGGTGACAGCACATTGTGTTTCATGACTAAAGTCAATCCATAAAGTCCAGAAGAGGTAACCGGTTCTGCAAAGTCACAGACACCTACTCGAGGCTACAGGGTTCATGAAGTATCAGCGAATCATGACTGTACCAAAGGAATATAGTAAACCTTAAGTAACTGTCCTCAAAGAAATGGAGACCTAGGAATTGTCTGACAAAGAATTTAAAATAATTGTTTCAAAGATGCTCAGAGAGCTATAAGAGAACACAGATAAATTATATGACAATATCAGGTAAACAAATGTAAGAACAAAATGAGGTCAACAAAGAAATAGAAAACATAAAAATAAACCAAACAAATGTTAGAGCTTAAGAAATATACAGTGATTGAACTGAAGAATTCAACAGACAACTTCAATAACAGACTGAACCAAGCAGGAGAATCAGCAAGCTAGAAGACAGACCAAGTGGAATTATCCAGTCAAAAGACCAAAAAGAAAAAGGAATGAAAAAAGCTGACAGCACTTACGGGATACCAGTAAGAGAAACAGTGTACACGACTGGAGTCCCAGAAGGGGAAAAGAGAGAGAATGGGATAGAAAGCTTATTTAAAGAAAGAATAGCTGAGAACTTTCCCAGTCTAAGGAAAGATTTGGACATTTGAGTTCATGAAGCTAGTAGGTCACCCTAAAAATTTCAATCTAAAATTATCTTCTCCAAGACACACTGTAATAAAATTTTCTAAAATCAAAGGCGAAAAGACAATTTCATTTTTTCCTTTTAAATATTATTTATTTTATTGTTATGTTTGTCACCATACAGTACATCATCAGTTTTTGATGTAGTAGTCCATGATTCATTGTTTGCATATGACACCCAGTGCTTGGTGCAATATGTGCCCTTCTTAATACCTATCACCAGGCTGACCCCTCCCTCCACCCCCTCCCCTCTAAAGCCCTCAGTTTGTTTCCCAGAGTCCATAGTCTCTCATGGTTCATCCCTCCTTCCAATTTCCTTCATTTTTCCCTTCCTTCTCCTAATGTCCTCCATGCTATTCCTTATGTTCCACAAATAAGTGAAACTATGTGATAATTGTCTTTCTCTGCTTAACTTATTTCATTTAGCATAATCTCCCCCAGTTCCATCCATGTTGATGCAAATGGGGTATTCATCCTTCCTGATGGCTGAGTCATATTCCATTGTATATACAGACCACAACTTCTTTATCCATTTGTCTATTGAAGGGCATCTCAGCTCCTTCCATGGTTTGGCTATTTTGGACATTGGTGCTATGAACATTGGGGTGCATGTGGCTCTTCTTTTCACTACATCTGTATCTTTGGGGTAAATATCCAATATTGTAATTGCTCGTTCGTAGGGTAGCTCTATTTTTAATATTTTAAGGAAACTCCACATTGTGTTCAAAAGTGGCTGCACCCACTTGCATTTCCACCAACAGTGTAAGAGAGTTCCCTTATCTCCACAACCTCTCCAACATCTGATGTTTCTTGCCTTGTCCATTTTTGCCTTTCTAACTTGTGTAAGGTGGTATCTCAATGTGGTTTTGATTTGCATTTCCCTGATGACTAATGATGATGAACATTTTTTTCATGTATCTGTTTGCCATTTGTATGTCTTCTTTTGAGAAGTGTCTGTTCATGTCTTCTGCCATTTTTTGACTTATTTGTGTTTTCGTGTTGAGTTTGAGAAGTTCTTTGTAGATCTTGGATACCAGCCCTTTATCTGTAGTGCCATTTGCAAATATCTTCTCCCATTCTATGGGTTGCCTCTTTGTTTTGTTGACTGTTTTCTTTGCTGTACAGAAACTTTTTACCAAGATGAAGTCCCAAAAGTTCATTTTCACTTTTTTTTCCCTTGCCTTTGGAGACATGTCTTGAAAGAAGTTGCTGTGGCTAATGTCAAAGAGGTTACTGTCTAAGTTCTCCTCTAGGACTTCGATGGATTCCTGTCTCACATTGAGGTCTTTCATCCATTTAGAGTTTATCTTTGTGTATGGTGTAAGGGGATGGTCGAGTTTCATTCTTCTGTATATAGCTGTCTAATTTTCCCAGCACCATTTATTGAAGAGACTGTCTTTTTTCCATTGGATATTTTTCCTGCTTTGTTGAAAATTATTTAACCATAGAGTTGAGGGTCCATATCTGGGCTCTCTTTTCTGTTCCATTGATCTGTGTCTGTTTTTTGTGCCATTACCATGTTGTCTTGGTGATCACAGCTTGTAATATAGTTTGAAATCAGGCAATGTGATGCCCCCAGCTTTGTTTTTCTTTTTCAACATTTTCTTGGAGATTCAGGGTCTTTTCTGGTTCCACACAAATTTTAGGATTTTTTGCTCTAGGTCTTTGAAAAATGCCATTGGTATTTTGATCGGGATATAGAAAGTATAGATTGCTCTGGACAGCATAGTCATTTTAACAATGTGTACAGTGTGTATCCTTTGATCCATGACCATGGAATGTTTCTCCATCTTTTTCTGTATTCTTCAATTTCTTTCATAAGTGTTCTGTCATTTCTAGAATATAGATCTTTTACCTCTTGGTTAGGTTTATTCCAAGGTATCATATGGTTTTTGGTGCTACTGTAAATGGAATTAATTCCCTAATTTCTCTTTATAGAGTTATATCGTTAGTGTATAGGAAAGCAACTGATTTCTGTGCATTGATGTTGTATCCTACCACACTACTGAATTGCTGTATGAGTTCTAGTAATTTGGGGGTGGAATCTTTTAGGTTTTCCACATAAAGTATCATGTCATCTGCAAAGAGAGAGAATTTTACTTCTTCTTTGCCAATTTGAATACCTTTTATTTCTTTTTGTTCTCTGATTGTTGTTGCTAGGACTTCTAGTACTATGTTGAACAATGGTGGTATGTGTGAGCATCCTTGTCATGTTCCTGATCTTAAGGGGAAGACTCTCAGCTTTTCCCCATTGAGAATGATATTTGCTGTGGGCTTTTCATAGATGGTTTTTATGAAATTGAGGAATGTTCCCTCTAACCTTACACTCTGAAGAGTTTTAATCAGGAAAGGATGCTGTATATTGTCAAATGCTTTTTCTGTATCAATTGAGAGGACCATATGGTTCTTGTCTCTTCTCTTATTAATGTGTTCTATCACACTAAATGATTTGCAAATATTGAATCACCCTTACACCCCAGGGATAAATCCCACCTGGTTGTGATGGATAATCCCTTTAATATACTGTTGGATCCTATTAGCTAGGATCTTGTTGAGAATTTTGGCATCCATATTCATCAGGATATTGGTCTGTAATTCTCCTTTTTGATAGGGTCTTTGCCTGGTTTGGGGATCAAGGTAATGCTGGCCTCATATAATGAGTCTGGAAGTTTTCCTTCTGTTTCTATTTTTTTAAACAGCTTTGGGAGAATAGGTATTATTTCTTCTTTGAATGTTTTGTAGAATTCCCCTGGATGTCCATCAGGTCCTGGACTCTTGTTTTGGGGGAGGTTTTTGATCACTGCCTCAATCTCGTTACTGGTTGTTGGTTTATTCAGGTTGCCAATTTCTTCTTGCTTCAGTCTTGATAGTTTATAAGTTTCCAGAAAGGCATCCACTTCTTCCAGATTGCTTATTTATTGGCATATAGTTGTTGATAATAATTTCTAATAGTTGTTTCTATTTCTTTGGTATTAGTTGTGATCTCTCCCCTTTCATTTATAATTTTATTAATTTGGGAACTTTCTCTTTTCTTTTGGATGAATCCGGCCAGTGGTTTATCGATTTTATTAATTCTGTCAAAGGACCAGCTTCCAGTTTCATTGATCTGCTCTACTGTATTTCTGGTTTCTAATTCAATGATCTCTGCTCTAATCTTAATTATTTCTCTTCTTGTGCATGACTTAGGCTTTATTTGTTCTTTCTCCAGTTCTTTAACATGTAAAATTAATTTGTGTATTTGGGATTTTTCTATTTTTCTGAGTGGGGTTTGGATGGCTATGTACTTCCCCCTTCAGATTACCTTTGCAGTATCCCGTAAGTTCTGGACTGATATGTTTTTGTTCTCATTGGTTTCCATGAATTCTTTAAGTTCTTCTCTGATTTTCTGGTTGACCCAAACATTCTTAAGTTTGATGATCATTAGCTTCCAAGTGTTTGAATTTCTTCCAAATTTTTTCTTGTAATTGAGTTCCAATTTCAAATCATTATTGTATATGAATATGCTGGGAATAATCTCAATCTCTTGGTATCAATTGAGACCAAATTAGTGACCCAGTGTGTGGTCTATTCTGGAGAAAGTTCCATATGCACTCAAGAAGAATGAGTATTCTCCTGTTTTAGAGTGGAATGCTCTGTATATATCTATGAGGTCCATCTGGTCCAGTGTATCATTCAAAGCTCTTGTTTCTTTGTTGATTTTCTGCTTAGATGATCTGTCTATTGCTGAGAGTGGAGTGTTGAGGTCTTTTACTATTAATGTATTATTATCAATATATCTATTTTGGTTAACAGTTGTCTTATGTAGTTGGCTGCTCCTATGTTGGGGGCATAGATATTTACAATTGTTAGATACTCTTGTTGGATAGACTCTTTAAGAATGATATAGTGTCCTTCTGTATCTCTAACTACAGTCCTTAGCTTAAAATCTAATTTGTCTGGATAAAAGACCTCAACGTGAGACAGGAATCCATCAGAATCCTAGAGGAGAACATAGGCAGTAACCTCTTTGATATCAGCCACAGCAACTTCTTTCAAGATATGTCTCCAAAGGCCAAGGAAACAAAAGTGAAAATGAACTTTTGGGACTTCATCAAGATCAAAAGCTTCTGCACAGCAAAGGAAACAGTCAACAAAACAAAAAGGCAACCCGCAGAATGGGAGAAGATATTTGCAAATGACAGTACAGACAAAAGGTTGATATCCAGGATCTATAAAGAACTCCTCAAACTCAACACACACAAAACAGATAATCATATCAAAAAATGGGCAGGAGATATGAACAGACACTTCTCCAACAAAGACATACAAATGGCTATCAGACACATAAAAAAATGCTCATCATCACTAGCCATCAGGGAGATTCAAATTAAAACCTCATTGAGATATCACCTTATACCAGTTAGAATGGCCAAAATTAGCAAGACAGGAAACGTGTGTTGGAGAGGTTGTGGAGAAAGGGGAACCCTCTGACACTGTTGGTGGGAATGCAAGTTGGTGCAGCCACTTTGGAGAACAGTGTGGAGATTCCTCAAGAAATTAAAAATAGAGCTTCCCTATGATCCTGCAATTGCACTACTGGGTATTTACCCCAAAGATACAGATGTAGTGAAAAGAAGGGCCATCTGTACCCCAATGTTCATAGCAGCAATGGCCACGGTTGCCAAACTGTGGAAAGAACCAAGATACCCTTCAACGGATGAATGGCTAAGGAAGATGTGGTCCATATACACGATGGAGTATTATGCCTCCATCAGAAAGGATAAATACCCAACTTTTGTAGCAACATGGATGGGACTGGAAGAGATTATGCTGAGTGAAATAAGTCAAGCAGAAAGAGTCAAGAATCATATGGTTTCACTTATTTGTGGAACATAACAAAGAACATGGAGGACATGGGGAGATGGAGAGGAGAAGGGAGTTGTGGGAAATTGGAAAGGGAGATGAACCATGAGAGACTATGGACTCTGAAAAACAACCTGAGGGTTTTGAAGAGGTGGGGGGGTGGGAGGTTGGGGAACCAGGTGGAAGGTAATAGAGAGGGCACGTATTGCATGGAGCACTGGGTGTGGTGCTAAAACAATGAGTACTGTTACGCTGAAAATAAATAAATTAATTTAAAAAAATCTAATTTGTCTGGTATAAGAATTGCTACCCCACATTTCTTTTGAGGTCCACTGGCATGAAAAATTGTTCTCCATCCCTTCGCTTTCAGTCTGGATGTATTTTTAGGTTTAAAATGAGTCTCTTGTAGACAGCATATGGATGGGTCATGTCTTTTTATCCAGTCTGCAGCCCTGTGCCATTTCATGGGAGCATTTAGGCTATTAACATTGAGAGTGATTATTGTAAGATATGATTTTATTGTCATCATGTTGCCTGTGAAGTCCTTGTTTCTATAGATTGTCTCTGTAAATTTCTGTTCTATATCACTCTTGAGGTCCTTCTCTTCTTACAGAACCCCCATTTAGTATTTCTTGCAGGGTTTGGTGGTCACATATTCTTTCATTTCCTGCTGGTCTTGGAAGCTACTTGTCTCACCATCTATTCTGTATGACAGCCTTGCTGCATAAAGTATCCTTGGCTGAATGTTCTTCTCATTTAGTGCCCTGAATATGCCTTGCCAGCCTTTCTGACTTGCCAGGTCTCTGTGGACAGGTCTGACATTATTCTAATGTTCCTCCATCTGCATATAAGAAATTTCTTCCCTCTTGCTGCTTTCAAGATTGTTTCCTTGCATCTAAGATTTGTAAATTGTACTATTTATATGTTGTGGCATCAGTCTGTTCTTATTGATCTTGGGTGGCATTCTCTCTGCCTCTTGGACACAACTGCTTGTTTCTGTTCCCATTTTAGGGAAGTTCTCAGCTATGATTTGCTCAAATATATCTTCTGGACCTCTCTCTCTCCATCCCCCTCAGGGCTTCCCAATAATTCAGATATTGAAACATTTCATTGAGTCACTAATCGCTTTCAGTTTGATTCCTTGGGTTTTAATTTGTTTTTCCCATGCCACCTTGGTTTCATTTTTTTCCTATCATCTTATCCTCTAGCTCACTAATTCATTCTTCTGCCTCGTTTACCCTGGCAGTCAGAGTATCCAGCTTAGATGGCATTTCATTCATAGAATTTTTAAGTTTGGCTTGATTAGATCTATTTCTGCCCTTAGAGATTCTATAATGTCATTAATATTTTTCTCAAGCCTAGATAGCACCTTGATTTGTTACTCTGAGGTCTACCTCTGACATCTTGCTTATAGATCTATATCCATTAGTTCTGTGGCAGAAGCCACATTCTCTGGTTCTTTCCTTTGTTGGGGATTCCTCCTCTTAGTCATTCTGTTGGGGGTAGGGGAGGGTTGAGGGAATGTACAGAGTCCAAAGTACTGACCATAGCCCAAGCTAGATGCACCTGTTTTATAGAGACATTAGCGTTGTCAGTCTCTTGTTCTTCCAGCTGGTCTTGTGGTGGAGGGGCCTGCTGCACTGTTTCTCAGACAACCCTGTTTGGGCAGAGTTGCCTTGCCCAATGTTGGGAGGGAATGAACTCAGTGAAAACCAGTGTTTGGGGGCTTTTATTCTCTGTCAGATTTCCCTGGTGGCTTTCTGCATCTATTCTGAGAGTCAGAGCAGAAGTGACCGTATCCAAACCTCTGTCTCAGAATGCAGAGATCGCAGTCTGCTCTTCACTGAGCTCTTCAGGCCACACTGTCTCCGTTTCTGTCTGTGCTGCTAAAAACTGCAGTGTCCTGGGTTGTGCACCCCACAGCAGCATTCCCAGTCCTTACCCCCGGGGCTGGGCACATCTCTGTCCTTTGTACTTTTAAAACCATAAGCCACCCCCAGATAGCATAAGTGCCCCCATAACTCCAGGTTTCAGTCTGGGGGACTGCCCTGAAGTCCTTTCCCC
Source organism: Meles meles (assembly GCF_922984935.1). Classification (NCBI taxonomy): domain Eukaryota; kingdom Metazoa; phylum Chordata; class Mammalia; order Carnivora; family Mustelidae; genus Meles; species Meles meles. Next base: position 78,801,655 of record NC_060074.1, read on the forward strand.
TTTGCTACCAGTCTGCAAGTCTATGCCCTGTCCCCAGCTCAGGAGGCTTTTGCCTTCCCAGTACAAGATCATGGAGGCTCCCTCTCCCTTCTGTTTATCTTCTATCTGCATGCAGAATCACAGCTTCCCACTTCATACCTCAAGACCAACCACTGGAAATTCTGTTTGTAGAGATCCAGATATATCTTCTTATATCTCAGGCTGATTTCATAGGTATGCAGAGTGGTCTGGTAGATATCCAGCTCAATTCAGGGAACTGGTTGAAATAGGGACCCCTACTCCTCCACCATTTTTCTCCTCCCTTAAAAAGAGAGTTTTTAAAGCAGGAAGAGGGAAAAAAGTTCTCTCATATGAGGAACTTCCCTTAGGTAACATCAGATTTCTCAGCATAGACCTTTCAGGCCAGGAGAGAATAGAATGAAATAATCACAGTGCTGAAAGATACAAGTTTCCAACCAAGAAAAGTTTACCCAGTAAAACTGTACTTAGGAAATGAAGATGAGATAAAGATTTTCCCTAGCAAACAGAAGCCAAGGGAGTTCATTACCAATAGATCTGTCTTATAAGAAATGCTGAAAGGAATTCTTCAAGCTGAAATAAAAGGATGCTAATTAGAAATATAAAAACAGAAAATATACAACACTGGTTAAAGTAAGCATAGTCAGATTCGGAATATTCTAGCATTGTAATATTATGGTATGTTCACTCTGTAACTGTAGTATAAAGGTTAAAGGACCAATGGATTAAAAAATGTATGGTTACAATGATTTGTTAATGGATACACAATATAAAAAGATGAAAATTATGACAACAAATAAAGAGAGTAAAAATGTAGAGCTTTTGTAGCCATCAAAGCTAACTTATAAGGGTGCCTGTGTGGCTCAGTTGTTAAGCATCTGCCTTCAGCTCTGGTCGTGATCCTGGGGTCCTGGGATTAAGCCCCACATCAGGCTCCCTGCTCAGCCGGAAGCCAACTTCTCCCTCTCTCACTGTCTCTCTCTCTCTCTGTCAAATAAATAAATAAATAAATAAATAAAATATTTTAAATCAAAAAACAAAGTTATCAGTGTAAAATAGACTGTTATATCTCTACAATGTTTTATGTAAGCCACACGATAACCATGAAATGAAAATCTACAGTAGATTCACAAAGGTAAAGAGAAGGGAATCAAAGTATACTGCTATGGAAAATCATCAATTTACACATGGTATTTGTGTGGGAGTAGGGGGGCTGAGGAGTTGTATACACACACAAAAGAATATTATTCAGCCATGAGAAAGGAAATCCTGCCCTTTATGTTACATGGATGAAACTTGAGGGCATTATGCTAAGTGAAATATGTCAAAGAAAGACATATACAGTATGATATGACTTAAATGTGGAATCTATAAAAAGGCAAATTCATGGAAACAGAGTAGAATGGTGGCTATCAGGGGAGGGAGGGTGGGGGAAATGGGGGGGTATGGGGTCAAAGGGTATAAACTTCCAGTCATAACATGGTGATCTCATGTACGGCATAATGCTTATAGTTAGTACTACTCTATTAGATACTTGAAAGTTTCTATAAAAGTAGATCTTAAATGTTCTCACCACAAAAAGAAATGGAAATCATGTGACTTGATGGCCATGATAATTAATGTTACGGTAGTAATCCTTGTACATTAAGTAAGTGTATCAGAACTACACACTGGACACCTTAAACTTACATAATGTTACATGTTAACTATATCTCTACAAAGCTGTAGTGGGCTATAGGGGGACAGACTTCACGGGAAAAAACCCAGATATTTCAGAGGGAGATTTCCCTCATACACTCATCTATAGCTGTGTCAACAAATTTGAGATGGTTTGACTTTTCCCATTTTAAATTTTTCATGATTTTATTAGAAAGCCATTGCTGCATTGGAACCTTACTGATATCCCACTTCAGGATGCCTTTTGCATTATTCATGCATTTTTCACTATAGACTCTTCATGCCTTTGAATTCTTTTAGTTGGAGTAGGGAATGCAAACAAATCAGCAAATGGACTTGGCCCTTAAAAGCTTATGTCCAGCTGAGTAGTTACAATATCAATTACATCATGAAAAATTCTTTTTACCTAAAAAACTGCCAAAGCTCAGAGGATTGCAGTACTATTTTGCAGCATAGGACAGAAGGTGGGGGGGGGGGTGCGGGGGGCGGGACAGGGTGGGAGGAAGGGAGAAGAACACAGATCTCTTTTCAATATCTTTGGATATTAGCAAAAATCTGGGGAGTCTTTTGATATGAGAAAAATATGCATTTGTCTTTAAGGCAACATGTTGCCTATTATGTATTAATAAATAGGCTTCAACAAAAACTTTTTTATCCATTGTTAAAATTGACCAACTATAAAATAGCTACCACAGCTCTGTTTTTGTCAGTGACAAAAGGATTTCCAAATCTTTTCTGCTAAAAAGTCAACAAAGATCAAAAAGTTTTCATATGTGATCTCTACATGCCAGTAAGATTAAATGTGTTATCTTTTAGTACATTATAGTAATCCTATTGTGCAATACTCTTTTATAATGACCTATAAATAGTACATATTTGAGGAAGGTATTTTTTCAGTTAAAGAGACAAAGTATGAATTAGGAAAGGTACATTTGACAAGTCAATGATCTATTGTTATAAATTAATATATTTTTGCCCCATTCTGTAAAGTTCAGAATTGCAAATGCTTAGCCAATTAGACATAACAGAGACAGAATTTGAATGTTACAGTGCAACTTGACAAAATGATTTATTGATGCTTTGTCATTGAAATAAATTATATGCTCTAACATTTACTGCTTTTCACTTATTTTGTTATGCACGCCCTGCACCAGATTAAAATATGCACACTAGCACAACATTGTAGTCAGATTTCAAAAAGAAAGAAAGGGAGGAAATAAGGAGGAAAAGGAGGAAGAAGGGTGGAGGAAAAAAATTCTGGCAAAAGTTGAATTCTAGTTAAGGCCAATTTATTTATTTTTTTGCTAATGATATCATACCAATTTTCTAATGCATTCATATATCCATTGGTCATAAGCAATAACACCAAAACTCTTACCCGAGGCTCTGTTTAGTTTTGACACTACAATGTTGAATAGTCATTATTTAATATCTTCCTCCTGCATCAGATGATGAGAGTTAACACTTATATTGCCATCAACACCAAATATGTAAAATCTGTCTCCTCCTCTATACTGTAAACTCCATGATGTCAGGGATCATATCTGCTTCCTGTATACAGCAAGCATTTAGGACACAAGGCCCTGTACATTTATTCATTCAACAAATATTTACTGAGAATCTTCTCTGCACTGGGAATTTGTAAGAAATATAAATCTTGTCAAATCAATCCAGGTAAAAGAAGAGTTTGGATGTTTTCTCATCTTCATCCTGTGATGCTTTGATTTCTTCTGTACCTGCCATTCCTTCACCTGATCAGCTTTTTCTGACACTCTCCTCCCTCATAATCTGGAAGCATAGGAAGCCCAGAAATGGCTCTTCCAATCCCTACTCCATAAGACTACCAGCTTAAGTAGCCACTACAACCTTCAGCCTCTCTTCAAATTTATGAGAAAAATCTGGTAAAAACAGCCCACCATTTTCAGACTATCTCCCTGCAAGTTTAGTTCCTTCTCTCATTTAATCAGTTGTAGCCAGCAAGAAGACACATATTAGGATCAGAGTGTATAAACACAGAAGGGCCCTCCATTAGGAATCTTTCTCTTTAGATGAAGCTGTCTCTGTGTAGGGCAGAAAACCTAGATAAGTCTAGTTAAACTGTGTTTTTAGTTAAGACAGTTTTGTTTTTACTATTCTGCCCCAAGGATTTGGCACACAGTAGGTTTTTTTAAAATATTTGTTGCAGGAAGGCAGTGCACGTGTGAGTGCATGTGTTGCAGGAGCAGAGGGGAACCTGATGACCAGAATATTTGAATACCACAGTGGGATGGAGTGTAACCTCATAGAGACTAACATCTTGGAGTCATTTGAAGATCTAGGTAACGAGGGTCCATTGTTGGAAGATGGCGCTCTGTCTCAGGCAGTCTCTGCTGGAGCCAGTTCCCCCAAGTTTACCAAACTGTGCTTGACTGGTGTCTGAATTAAGAGTGTTCTATAAACTAGAGGAAAATGTGCAAGCAACTAATACCCTGAGTGAAACTGAAGAATTCCAGCTTGAAGTGAATGGGCTACTAGGGGAGATGAACTGTCCATATCTTCCACTGACATCTGAGGATGTGACCACGTGCCTTCTCATTCAGAACTGCCTCCTTTTGCTCACCCTCCTCCTCTCAGAACTAGAAGCTGCCAGAATTCTCTGTACGAATACTCCTCAAAAAAGAAAAAAAGCTGGGCCTCCTGGCTGGCTCAGTGGGTTAAAGTCTCTGCCTGCGGCTCAGGTCCTGATCTCAGGAGCCTGGGATCGAGCCCTGCATCAGGATCTCTGCTCAGCAGGGAGCCTGCTTCCTCCTCTCTCTCTGCCTGCCTCTCTGCCTACTTATAATCTCTATCTGTCAAATAAATAAATAAATAAAAATCTTTTAAAAATAATTTTAAAAAAAGAAAGAAAGAAAGCTTAAGAAGGAGACAGTCATGAGATCTCTCAAGAGTTGAAAGGCATATGTATTGCTCTAGGAATGTCCAGTCCTCCAGTCAATATAACTATGTTCCAGTTCTTCAGTGGGATTGAAAAAAAGGAGACATTAGCAAAAGCTCCACTTAACCATGTGGAAAGCCTTTATTGAAGAAACCAATGAAACCAGCCCACTGGGAAAAACAAAGAAGCAGTTAACCAGGCCATAGCTAATGAACATGAAGTTCTGAGAAAGCTGCTGTTAAAAGGCTTAGATGTCACTGTCACTGTCCAGTCTTTTGTTGGTCTGACAGAGCTAAGAGTCAGACAGAAAAAATAGCAAAGGTTTACCAGCTGCAATGCTCAGTCCTATCTCCTAAAAGTATTATTTTTGTTACCATCTTTTGGATATAAGACAAGACTCATCAAAGATTTTAAGGACAAGCAGTAACTCTATAAAAGAAAAGACTGCCTGGGCCATCAATAAGATGTTGTTGGGCAGGGTGCCTGACAGAGGAGGTAGACCCAATGAAACTGGACCTCCACCTTCAGAGATGCCACCATGGCAGAAAAGGTAAGATGGCCCCCAACAATAAGCAGGAGGCCAACAAGGAGGAGAGGTGGTTATGAACATTCCTCATACAAAGGTTGAGGAGGTCATGAACAAAGAGGAAGGAGAGATGGACGTGGTGGCTATGACCATGGTAGCTAGCGGGAGGAAGAGAAAATAACCATCAAGGAGGCTGGATGGATGGAGAGATGGAAAAGGAGGTGGTGGCTACCAAGATGGTGGTCATTGAGATTCGGGTTTCCAGCCAGGCAGCTATCATGATGGTGGCTGCAGTGGTAGCTCTCAAGGTGATGGTTATGGTGACTTCCAAACATCTACATACATAGAAAGTGGATACTGGGGTAGTGGATACCAGCAGAACAGTAGACACCAAGATGGTGGTCACCATGGTGACTGAGGCAGTGGTCGTGGAGGGAGAAGTGGTTGCAGAAGCCAAGGTGGATGTGGAGGCCAGAAAGAGGTTGGGGATGAAGGGGGAGCCAGAATTATCACCAAGGGGGCCAATTTGAATAGTACTTCCAGCATGGAGGTTATCAGTGTAATCATTTTGGATTTGATCAGGGAAGACATTATCCTAGTTAAGGCTACAGACCCTTACTTTGTGCTAGACCTCAAGTAATAAAAACTTAGTTTCAGAATCTTGAGTCCAACATCAATTTTTAGTTAATACGAGACCATAGGTGTCAGGCAGATCCCTGCTTGGCATAAGTACTTGTAGGTCTTCATTGAATTTGTTTGTTTTTAAGGACTTACATAATGTAGTTTATTTAAGAAACACATACAGCATCTCTCCTTTGTATGAACAATTTTTAAAAAGTATTAAAATTGTCTTTAATTGACCAGTTGACTAATTCCCCAGTCAGAACATGCATGCATACTTTTTTGGGGGGATGAAATTACTTAAATTAATAATTTTAGTAAGCAGTTTAGATTATGAGGATTCTCCTAGATTTTTTTTTTTTAGATTTACAACTAGGAAACCTTCCTCATATTATCAATCCATTTAAATGTGTTTTCCTTAAAGTATTCCAATGCTTATTTTCCAAGCAGCGTTATGCCCTGATTGGCTTTTTTCCAGAGTTTATGCCACATTTGCATCATGATAGAACTTTTAGGTCAGTTCCTTTGAAATGAGCTCTTCTGCAGATAGCACTTTCAGTAGCCTTATCCTTTTGATGGAATACTGAACCATATGCTCAACTCTGAAAACCTTGAATATGGTCCAAATCCATAAAGATTATAAAAGCAAACTAAGTTGTGAACCTATAGTACATGTAGGCATTTATGTAGTATAGCAAATCAAACCAACCTGCTTCCATTCAAAACAAGTTCTTCCTTAAACCCTATTTTTACTTGAAATCTGTTAGAAGAAATAGCAAACTGAAATTGTTTTATGCATGAGCTAATACCTCTGACTCAGCAAACAGAAGGTAGCTTGCTTTTGGACAGACATTTTTTGTTTCTTTTATAATGGAAGAAAGTCACTACAGCAAGTAAGAGGACAGATTTTTGCTAGGCGCAGGAGGCCCTTTCTTATTGCTGCGGAAAACAAAAGCCTGGCTGAGTTACATTCTCCTTTACTGAAATCTACATGAAGCTTCTTGCTGGGTTTTTGCAGACCTAAACATTGTCAAGCTGTGGAAGAAAATGGCTGGTGTGTTTTTTTGGTTTTTTTTTCATTTTATTTATTTTTTCAGTGTAACAGTATTCATTCTTTTTGCACAACACCCAGTGCTCCATGCAAAACGTGCCCTCCCCATTACCCACCACCTGTTCCCCCAACCTCCCACCCCTGACCCTTCAAAACCCTCAGGTTGTTTTTCAGAGTACATAGTCTCTTATGGGGGAGGTGGGATTGGGAGAGGGGGAGCGGGCTATGGACATTGGCTGGTGTGTTTTGTGTAAAAGGTGAACAATAAAGTATCTATCTTTAAGTTCTCTCAAAAAAAAAAAAAAAATTGTTGAGAGATGCCTGACTGGTTCAGTCCAAGGAGCATATGCGTTCTGATCTCAGGGTCATGAGTTTAAGCCCCATGTTGGGTAGAGAGACTACTGAAAAACTAGTAAATAAATAAAAATAAACTTAAAAAATATTTGTTGAACGAATGTGATATATTATGGTAGTCCTCCCTTATCTGCAGTTTTACTTTCTGTGGTTTCAGTTACCTGTAGTCAACTTCTGTGGTCAAGAAGCATCTTATCCTTCTTGTGACATGGTCAGAAGGTCAATATCAGCCTAAGGTTGTCATAACACCTACACCATTCACCTCACTTTATCTCATCACCAAGTAATGTAGGCATTTTATCATCTCACATCACCACAAGAAGGGTAAGTATAGTATAGTAAGATATTTTGAGAGAGAGAAACCACCATTCACATAACTTTCATTACAGTATATTCTTATAATTGTTCTATTAGTTATTGTTGTTAACCCCTTAATGTGCCTAATTTCTAAATTAAACTTTATCACAGGTATGTATACATAGATAATGTTATATATAGGGTATGCTGCGGTCCACAGTTCCATACACCCACTGGGATCCTGGCGTGTGTCCCTTACAAATAAAGGAAGGACTACTGTATTTCTTTTAAGAGTCATAATTTTATGGGATGGGAAAGGAAAGTGGAAGGAGATAAAGCAATAGTTGCTGAGGTTTTAGACTCTGGAAAGATACATAATGCTCCCAGAATAAGTAGAATTAAAGCTGGAAATTTATATTTCACTTTCTTATTCAAGTTTGCTTTTTTTAAAATTTTATTTACTTGACACAGAGAGAGAGAGAGAGAGACCACAAGTAGACAGAGAGGCAGACAGAGAAAGAGGGGGAAACAGGCTTCCCGCTGAGAAGAGAGCCCGATGTGGGTCATGATCCCAGGACCCTGAGATCATGACCTGAGCCAAAGGCAGAGGCTCAACCCACTGAGACATCCACGCATCCCTCAAACATTGCTTTTAAAATGAAAACTCATCAAATCAATCTTTTAAAGGAGCACCTGTGTGACTCGTCAGTTAAGCAACTGCCTGCAGCACAGTCATGATCTCAGGGTCCTAGGATCAAGTTCCATATCCAGCTCCCTGCTCAGTGGGGAGTCTGCTTCTCCTTCTGGCTCACCCCCTGCTCGTGCTCTCTCTCTTAAATAAATAAATAAATAAATAAATAAAATCTTTTTTTTTTAAATCAATCTTTTAAAAATCAGTTAAAACAGAAAATAGAATAGAATATAGGATATAATTTCTCAGAAACCCATCCATTATAATGATTCTTGAGGACATGCCACATTCTAAAAATGCCACAATACTGTATTTTGTCCGTTTCTGATTCTCTTTAGACTTTAAGTTATTTAGAATGAAGAGTTCTACTATTAATTTCAAGATTAATTAAGGAAACAAATACTCTCTAATAAACCTCCCCCTCAGAAAGTATGCTGTGAGGTGGAAAAGTCTGATGGCTAGACAAACATTACAGAAATCCAGGGGTAGAGATGCCCTTTGCCTCAATGTTAGGAGCAAAAATTATTTTTCTTTTTGTTCTTGTGGAAGGGCTGGCCCCTCTAGTGCCCAGAGGAACATTTATTAGGCTTTCCCTCTCTTCACTTCAAATCAATCGAATTGTGTAAAGGGGTTACAAAGCCAAGACCAGGGGCGCCTGGGTGGCTCAGTGGGTTAAAGCCTCTGCTTTCGGCTCAGGTCATGGTCCCAGGGTCCTGGGATCGAGCCCCGCATTGGGCTCTCTGCTCAGCAGGGAGCCTGCTTCCCTCTCTCTCTGCCTGCCTCTCTGCCTACTTGTTATCTCTGTCTGTCAAATAAATAAAATCTTAAAAAAAAAAAACAACAACAACAAAGCCAAGAGCAGATGTGATCACTGAAACTGGGAATCCAAGCATGCCAGTCATGACAGCATGCCATGAGCACCTCTACCTGGGTGTTCTTCCCAGGAATACACGTACTCTCAAGGTCTCTCTCTCTCACAAAGAGAGGCAGCCAAACTCAATCTGAGAATTTACCATCTGTGCACACCTCAACTTCAAAAGATACAATGATATTGATATGTGAAGCAAAGCAGAATTTCTATGATACGTTTTATTTAGGATGACTTGGCAGATTCAGAAGCTGTTCTTGAAAGACCACACCTATTTTCCAACTGCAATGTTTTGTATAGAATGCTAATGTTCAGACTGTAGCTAAAGAAGGCTCTATGGCTTCTAGCTGAGGAGAGTATACTTGAATTGTGTGATATCTCCTTCAAACTGAAGTATGAGTATTAGTTCACTTGTTAGCAACCACTGGACTTGGGCTCAAATATGACAAAAATAGAACTCACTAGAGAGAGGTCATCAGCTGCTTCTTCCAATCAGTTTCTGGATGCGGTGGACTCCAGCAGCAAAGGCATTTATTCTGCAGGTGTTCTGCCATCTTGAAAGCCTAGGAGACTTGTCGGTCGTCACTGTGTGATCAGCTGCCAAAATGATTGTCGGTGTGATCTTGAGAGTAGATGAGAAGTTACACTGACAGGATATTTCAAGGTCTACTAATCCTTAAGCCTGGTGACATGAGAAGATCATCAGACCAGCTCAAGTATGGGAGGTATTTCTGCAAAGGGATAAGATTACAGTTAAGTTTCTCAAAGCTCCTGCCTTTTTTATGAAGTACTGACTTTAGTTAGGGGTGAGTCACCAAATTGAAAGGATTATTTTTCTATTTTAGGACGATGACCTCAACTGTCACTCTGTAATTCTCTTAGATCTTCTCTTCTTTGTTCTTGGCATTCACTTACATTTCCAGAATTTTTTTTTTAATCATTTTCCTATAATATGGAACACTTTCTTGATCTCTCACTATCCTTAAGCCTATTTAAAAAAATTTTTTTATTTAAATTCAATTTAGTTACATACAGTATACTATTAGTTTCAGGGGGTTATGCCTATTTATATAAGAAGTTCAGATTCCACATCTCCCCCAGGACTCCAAACATGTGAATCATCTCATTGGGAGAAATCACAGAAACCACTTTGTATCACCACTGAGCCACCTCCATTCCAGGCACCAGAAGTACCTACCTGTACTTCACAATGCCCTGTCCCTCAACAAGAACAAAAAGAAAAATAACCACTTGTCCCCAACGTGAAGCAAAGGACATTTTTCTGTAACATCTATGTAGCCACCAGCCTTTTCCGCCGAGTTGGGGGATTGATTTAAAAAAAAAAAAAAAAGTTGAAATAAACATGGATCCTGAAGACATTCCCAGAATCAAAGGAGACACCGATATGTAACAATTACACTATGATTCAATAAGTATTACAATAAAGGTATTTACAAGGTTCAGAAGAAATAGTGGATGATGTACTATGGAAAAGAAGTTGATGTTTGAACTCACTGTTGACAATATGATCAGCAGTTTGCAGGCCAGAATATGAGAGAACATTCCATTCTAGAGGTAGGAAACAACATGAGAAAAGGCACAGAGGCTTCCAGTGAGCAACTGTTGAAATTGTTCTGGGTACTACAAGGACATTTGAAAATGTAAGCTTTCTATCTTTTACATCTATGGTATATACTATGCACAAATACAGTATAAAGTATATATAGTAAAGAACAGTCTTAAATTAACTTGAAGATTACTTTATGTTAAATCCACACGAGAAAAAGTTCTTTCCCATTTAATACAAAGACTCTCAGACCAGAGCTGGAGTACAGGCTGACACAACAATGTCCATTCTCATGACTAGAAGTTGTGATGTTACTATTCATAAAAACCATGACAAACTCTTTGAAGATAATTTCATAAAAACCGAAACCAACAGCCAAATCAACAAATAAGAAAACAGCCACCACTTATTAAATCTCATCAATTTACATACATGTCCTCACTTACTTTAATCCTTACAACAGCACTTTACATGACACTTGCTATAAAGGTAGACATTATCCCCATTCTACACTTACAGAAACAAACTCAGTCAAGTAATTCATCCTTAAGTGACAGAGGTGGGACTGAGATCCCAGATTTGTTTGATGCCATGGAATCATACCTCATACATACCCCTAAAATCCTAGCAGGAACCAGCAAATGCTCATTATGATTTAAACTTTGACTGTGGGACTATGCACTTATGTAGCAACACGGCACAGTACGAGGAGCACTAGATCTACTGAACCAAGAATAAAGATGAAAGAATTCTAGAAGAAATCACAAGAATTCTTCTACATGACTTTGGATAATTGTTGTTGACTAGGTTAAAGTAGGTAATTTCTAAAGCTTTATCCAGCTCTAAAAGACTAAAATGCTCCATTATTACTGTCACTCTATATTTTTGTGACAAGGGATTTAAAGCTGTGATAGTTTCTTCATGAAAAAAATAGTCCCTATTGACCAATTTGGCTGTGCAGATTAAATGGGGTAATGGGCATGAAAATGCCTAGTATCAACAGTGGCACAATGTAAGCACTCAGAAGTGTTTCCTGACCCTGAAGCTGCAGGTAAATTAGTGCAAAGCACCTTTAAATGCTAGTGCATAAAAAAGTCCACATTTATATCTGAGAGATCTGAGACAATGTAACGGTAAGGATGTAGTTTGGGGCCAGATTGATATTTAGCCACTACTTCCTTTCAATATGAGTTTGTGCAAGTTACATACCTTCCCTGAGCCTTGGTTTCCACACAGTAACTTGGGGATAATCACCAGGTAGGATGAGTGAGAAGACTAAATGAGCAAAAGAGGATCAAATTGATAAAACCTCTCAGTGTCTGCTGCACAGTGAACTATCAATAAATGTGAGCTCTTCTTAAAACTCTATCCAGCACTTTCAGCTTGGACAATACCTCTATTAACGGCCAAGGTCAAATTTGACCTTTCCTCCCATCTCAAGTTCTGCCAGCTGGGCCTTGCACTTCAGGGTACACACAGAGACCTGTGTACATTTTGGCTGAAGGTAAGAAGTAGGAATGAACTGAAGTTCAGCTTCTGCCTAGGAAGTTCTGCATTGTCTCTGCTCCTTAGATTCTGCTTCAGTTTTTGCAAGGTCTAACGATCGAATGCCTGCTCCAACCTGCTCTCTGGCATCCACAACTTGTGTGTGACCGATCACCAGGTAGTCACATAGGTTATGGTCATACACAGTTAGTACAGCATCTTGATTTATGATTAACAATTGAATATCCAGTTTCAAGTAAAACCTTTTAGATGTAATTGGAGTAGAGATATCCCCAAATTGGATTCTATCACTTAAAGTATGAATGTGCCTTTTTTTTTTTTAAGATTTTATTTATTTGTAAGAGGAAGAGAGCATGCACAAGTAGGGGGAACAGCAGGCAGAGGGAAAAGCTGATTCCCTGCCGAGCAAGGAGCCAGAATCCCAGGACCGAAGGGATCATGACCTGAGCCAAAGGCGGATGCCTACTGGCTGAGACACCCAGGTGTCCCTGAATGTGCCTTTAGAACTCAAGTTTCTCTTACATGACACTTGCTGTAAAGATTCTACTAAATGGAAGATGCTGAAATTAATGGGCATGCTGTTAAAGATAATACACAAATGGGAATTCAATTGTATTTGTTCTGTTGTCACATTTTTAGAACCAAAGTTTATGAAAATTTTTTTCAAGTAATTGTGATCCAGTAATACATGCAAAATTAGAAAATAATAAACAAGGGCAACATGTTTTCGGTTTGTTTCTGGTAATATAATCCAATAATGCATGAAGTTTCAGCATGCAAGAATACTTTAAGAAATTTTATCATTACCACTGACCCTCAAAACTTCAAATCCTAGGTGAACCATAAGAGACTATGGACTCTGAAAAACAACCTGAGGGTTTTGAAGGGTCAGGGGTGGGAGGTTGGGGCAACCTGAGGGTTTTGAAGGGTCAAGGGTGGGAGGTTGGGGGAACAGGTGGTGGGTAATGGGGAGGGCACGTTTTGCATGGAGCACTGGGTGTTGTGCAAAACGAATGAATACTGTTACACTGAAAAAATAAATAAAATGGAAAAAATATATATATAAAAAAAATTTTTTTAAAAAAACTTCGAATCCAGGAGTTAAAGAGGAGATGCCTTTAACTTAGTACTAATGGAGAAAAAGCAGATCTTAAATAATTTGATAGCAATTTCATGAGTTGCTCTCCACTCTATACTTGAAAACAGCTAGTATTTTGTTTTTTTAAAGGTTTTATTTGGCAGAGAGAGAGAGAGCAAGCAGGGGGAGCAGCAGGCAGAGAGAAGGGTAGAAGCAGGCTCCCCGCTGAGCAGAGAGAGTTGGGACTCTATCCCAGGGCCCTGAGACCATGACCTGAACCAAATGCAGCCACTTAACACATTGAGCCACCCAGGTACCCCATTAGTATTTTAAATGAGTGATTTAATATGAGCACAGGAGCAATTTGGCAGTTGACAGAGGTGAAAAATGAATGATCCTGAACTACATTAAACTTTAAAAACATAACTGATATAATAAAATTGTAACAATTTTTGAATAAAAGTTGTTCATGTATCACAGAAGCTTGTATTCTATAATGGTGATCTTCCAAGTAGGCCTTGGCCAAATACTAATTTCAAGACTAGACCATTGAGCATTTGGTCAGTATATACACTATGAATATGACTTAGCCATATACAACAGTTAAGATGGTAATCACCAGGTTGTTCATAGAGTATAGCCCCATCTCCCGGTCACCCATGTCCCAGGTTTGTGGACCTCATGGAAGAAGTTTACTAGAACCTGTCCATCCATCTCATTCTCGAAGTGAAGAGAAAATTACTAGTAAAGTGAAGGTTAAGGTTAATTGGAAATAAGATATGGCCCTCTCTGGATAGGTTCCTCACTTTAATCTGCTAATTTGCCCTATTTTGTTATTTTTAGGTCAAAATGACAGGCTGAAAACTTCTCTTGGAAATGAGACACATTAGAGTTAGGCATGCTTGATCTGAAATGTTAGTGACAATAATATGTAAGGGAAGTTCGATTCATATAAGCACCCATACTTCAATATACTTAAAGCAGCTTTCCACTCTGAAAATAATACCAAGTAGAGTCAAAAATATGAATTTTCCTTTCAATTCTATAGGACCAAATAGCTGTTAAACAACCGTTTTTCATTAAAGATTAAAACATTTAAGAATACAAACCAGTCTTTTTCCCAAAAGACAACGTTCACAGAAAATCTTTAGAAAAAGAGGCATGTTGTCTATTTGAAAATTCAGGCCAATGCCATTAAATGATATGGCGATTTGTGCTCAAGCAGCCATAAAGACAGATGTGGAGTTACTATTTTAGGGATTACTCATTCATAGAGGTTTTTATGAAGAACACAGCTGTTATCTTCCAAAGACAAGTCACTGTAATACAAGGGTTGGCATGATTACACGTAATTGGTAGATTATGATTCACCACCTGAAAAAAACTTGGTTTAGAAGGTCTGGTGGTAGATACATGAGACTTTACCATTCTCACATCAATGCCACAGCCAATCAGTGAATTCAATTTTTCTCTTTATGGCCAACCTACCTTAGATTGGACTTTGGAACTTTGAATATATAAGCAAAGAACAAAGAAAGAAGAAAGAAGACAGGCAGACCAGGAAAGTAGAAGAGCTAGCCAGCCCAATGAGTCTCCTACCCACAGAAATGCTAATTGGTATACTTTCTTCTTCTCCTTGTACATGCCAAGTTTGTTTTTGCCTTCTGGACTTTCACCTTCACTCTTTTCTCTGACCATTTCTGGCCCCTTCTCACCTTTCATGCACCAGCTCCAATGTTTCTCATACAGAGGCCTTCCCTGATGCCTCAAACAATTCTCTCCTTGTCTTCCCAGACCACCGTCCCAATATTTCCTCTATCAGAAGTTTGTTCCTTTACTGCCTACCATCATTAATGTGCAAACTTAACTGTAAAATGGGACCTTCTCTATTTTGCTCACCATTATATCCAGGCATCTAGAAATATTTCCTGAATGAATGAATGGAAAAGTGGTAGAGAATTACTAGGAGAGTGCTAACGACTAACAGGAGGATTCCAAATGGGAAGTCATGGGAAGCATGTGTGCCAAGTCCCAGGATCACCTTGAAAACAGAAGGGAAAATTAAGAGGTAACTTGGAAAAAAGAAAGAAAAAGGAATAAATAAGAGTCTAATGGAAGAAGGAAGCCCCCATTTCAAATCTAAGGCACTGTTTCTACTTACTGGAGAATTACAAAGATAGGTAAGGGTATTTATTGCTAGCATAAATGAAATATACCTCATCCAGCCAATATTTGCTCAACCACATCAGATTCTCTTTACTATCACCATAGCACCATGTCAAGTATAACACACAAAGTGTAACACACAAAGCTAAGCTCTGAATTTTTTTTGGCCTTCTCCTGCATGTGATGAGTGAAAAATTCTCAAAAGGCCTGATAGACAAGGGAAGCCATTTTTAGATTCGTAAGTCACGATGACTATATTAATCTTTGCTCAAACCAAAAGCCCGATTTATGGCCTACCACACATGCATGGTACATCTACTCTGTGAACGGGTAACCTAAGGGAAAACCATCCTTGAGATAGCGATCAGTGCACCTACTCCCTGCATTCCTTTATGGCAAACCTTGTGATTCCTACCTATGTACTAATCTATACTATTTTGAGTTTTTATAAGATGTAAAAAGTACATAACCCTGTAAAAACTATTCATTTCTGGAGCACTTTCTTGACCATGAAGACTGTTTCCCCAGCAGCTGCCCTAACTTCAGCTCAAATGACTCTTCCTTACTTCTAGATTCTAAAAGGTTTATTCTGTGTTGACATTCCCAGAAGCCTTTTTCCCAGAATTAACTACCAGGATCCTAGTCTTATTCCACCGAACTTTGGAATTTTTCCCATACCTCCTGGGTTAAGAAACTGGCAACACTAGCACAACAATCAGCTGATTAAAATATGACATAACAGCGAAGTTCACTCTAAGCTCCCAGAAGGGAGGTGCAAGACCTCACACATCTTTTTCATCCCAATTGTACAGACATATGCTCAAATTGCCTGAATTGGAGAACAGTTTGTGACCAGATTTCCTCTATTAGTACAATCCATAAAGACAAGGATTACAGATGGCTAAATGACAGGCAGGGCAGCTTTCTCTTCACAAAGAATTATCTAAATTACATTTAAAATAATGTGTGATATAGATCCCATTTCTTTAATATTTTTAGTAACAAAAGCCCACTTTAGGGGTGCTTGGGTGGCTCAGTCAGTTAAACATCTGACTCTTGATTTCCGTTTAGGTCTTGATCTCAGGGTCTTAGGACGGAGCACACTCAGCATGGAATCTGCTTGTCCCTGCCCTCTGCTCCTTCCCCTGCTCTCTAGCTCTAAACTAAACAAAACAAAAAACAAACAAAAAAACCCTTTAAAACAAAAAGGCCACCTTACCTGGGTTCACAATCATTTTGTAAAATGAAAAACTTTCCATAAAATGAAGTCTGGGGTGAAATGAATGATACAAACAATTTTACCAAGCACATTAAAATATAAAGAGCTTTACAAATGAACTTTAGATGATATAATGAAAAGACAAAGGCTAATATTAATTTTACTAATTTAGAAAGAAAGCACTTAAGTTCTTTCTGGTCTTTTTTTCTTTCTCTTTAAAAAATGATGTACAACAGGCTATTAGTATGAAAGGCAAGGAAAGTCTTGTAACTTTTTGCCTTCAGATTGGCAAATGCTTTTATTGAAAACAGTTTTTAAAATGACATCTCTGAGGAATGACGTTAAAAATTGCTATATACCCAGTCTCCTACATATAGTATCTAACACACAAAATCTCTCTGAATTAGCTTAATATATAATTTATTTTATACCTATTTAGTAGAATAAAGGAATTACAATCTCACCATAATTTCAATTGATTCTTAAGTTCATTTATTTAAATTGCACATATTTTCATTTTTTAACAGATATATATATATACCCTTTTTATATGAATGCTATTCTTAACAGACTTAGAAATAAATGTCCTAAACTTCTAAAACTCAATTAAAATTCAGTTATCAAAGTAGCTGCATCCTAATATTAATTACTATGCACTATTAGTAGATTTTAATAGCTATATCACTACATTCAAGATTGTATGGGAGCTGTTTTCAACCCTAACTGTATGTACCCCAAATTTTTTACATATGCCAGTAAGTATCTTAAAAAGCTTTTAAACACCACTTGAAAGTAACAAAAAGAATGAAAATGAGTAATTCATTAAAGAAATAAAAATAACCAATTAACACAAGAAAGATATTTCACCTCCCTAATAAAGAAATGCAAATTAAAACAAAATGTCTCCCTTTCTGAAGAGGCAAAGATATGGATTAGCAGTAATAGAGGAAATTATATTCACACAATTATAGGGAGTAAAACTAATATAATCTTATTGAATTATATAATCTTATTGGGAACTAATATTATGTATCAAAGTTTAAAATTTGTACATCCTGGGGCTCCTGGGTGGCTCAGTGGGTTAAGCCTCTGCCTCCGGCTGCGGGTCATGATCCCGGAGTCCTGGGATCAAGCCCCGCATCCGGCTCTCTGCTCAGCAGGGAGCCTGCTTCCCCCACCCCACCCCTGCCTGCCTCTCTGCCTACTTGTGATCTCTGTCAAATTAATAACTAAATAAAATCTTTAAAAAATAAAATAAATAAAATAAAATTTGTACATCCTTCCACCAAGCAATAGTACTTGTGAGAAATTATCCTAAGGAGATAATAGGCCAAATTCACCAAGTTCACCAAGATATATATAGAAGATATTTAAAATGAAAAACGAGGGCGCCTGGTTAAAGCCTCTGCCTTCAGCTCAGGTCATGATCCCAGGGTCCTTCGATTGAGCCCCACATCGGGCTCTCTGCTTCGCGGGAAGCCTGCTTTCTCCTCTCTCTCTGCCTGCTTGTGATCTCTGTCTGTCAAATAAATAAAATCTTAAAATAAATAAATAAATAAAATAAAATAAAATGAAAAACGAGGAATTTCCTAAATGTTCACTAAACTACTAAATTAGTCATGGTATATATGAGGCATTGAAGAAAAAAATCAAAGACATCTTCTATTGCTGAGTGAAATAAGCACAGTATAGGACTAGCATCCATGGCATGACACGATTGTACAGAAATCAATAAAAACAGTGTGCTGTAAAGTTTAGAATAAGAAACATTAAGACAAAAAAAAAGTTAGGACAAACAAAATGTTAGAAATAGTACTGTCAGTTTACTTTTAATTCTCCAAGTTACCTTTGTCTTTTTTTTTTCCTTTTTTTTGAAAGAAAGATTGTCTTCAAAGAATAATCAGATACTACACCAGTTAGTTTGGGTAGATGAAAAAAAAACTGAGGCAAGAAAAACTTCACATGACTATGAAGGACCCATCTTTTCTTGGCCTAAACAGGGTTAAATAATGGTGTATGGACATCTTTATGGCCTACCACATTACCAATCTAAGTGCATGTATTCAAATACCTACTTTACCTCTCAGGGTATCATTAACAACAAGTTACTATCACCCTAGGATACTAATATTTCAAAACAAACTATTTAATTTCAACTGTTCACTGAGTCATCAGGCTATTTCAAGTCTATAAAACCACTCCTTTAAAAAAATTTCTTTCCTGGGCGCCTGGGTGGCTCAGTGGGTTAAGCCACTGCCTCGGCTCGGGTCATGATCTCAGGGTCCTGGGATCGAGTCCCACATCAGGCTCTCTGCTCGGCAGGGAGCCTGCTTCCCTCTCTCTCTCTCTCTGCCTGCTTCTCTGCCTACTTGTGATCTCTCTCTCTTGCTGTCAAATAAATAAATAAAATCTTTAAAAAAAAAAATTTCTTTCCTTCTTTTTAAAAGATTTATTTTGAAAGACAGAGACACAGAGCACATGCAAATGAAGGGAGAGGGAGAGGAAGAGAATCTCAAGGAGATTCCCCACTGATGGTGGAGACTGATTTGGACTCAATCCCAGGCAGGACCTGAAGATCAATACCTGAGCCCAAATCAAGAGTCAGACATTTAACTAACTGAGCCACCCAGGCAACCCAGAAAATTCCTTCCCTTTTCAAAAATCCTCACTGAACTACTAAAAATTCCCAACAGATAGTGATAACTATTCCCTGCTTTAAGTATAGACTGGAAAAAATCATATGCAAAATAGCAACACGATAATCTTTTGGCACCTCAATTTCATTCTACTCTTTGTACCTGAACAATGAAGAACATTATATAACTGTGCTCATAGTAGCTTTCTTTTCTCTTCAGATTTTACTAAGGTATACTTAAGAAGCTGTGAGCAAAAGCTCTATTTGAGACCCAGATACAAAGCTGCTGAGAAGTAGTCTTTACAATGCCAATCAAAGAACAAAACATTTGGTTAGTTTTTAAACAAAATGAGCTGCTCTGCCCACCATGCCAACACCTAAGCAATAGGTCTTTTCCATTCATTACTGACTGATGTAGTTCTCAACAACATTTTATAGTTTCCTATCATTCATTTTATTCCCATTCTTTCAAGTAACTCTGTCCATTTGGTCACATACACAACTGAAAGCTGATGGCACATGAGTTTCCTTTTAGTTCTTAATTCTTAAAAAATGTCATGTAATTTTATTTTCCAATTACATTTATTTAAAATTTTTTCCCAGTGGAATGTTTTTCAAAATAATTAATCAAATTTTGTTCCAGCTGACCTAGTATCAAATGCTAAATTTAGACATTCCTAAACTAAAGCTTATTTTAAACTAAATTGAAACTAAAATATTCATATTGAATAAATTTCTGGAGATCCAAAATTAAAGAAATAATTCAAAATGTGATACAGTCTAGTGTTTATTTTATGTTATGGCAGGTACACTTGAATTTCAAAAATTTTAAACATATAAAAAGTGGTTAGGGACTAACATTTGTATCAACAGTTGATAAATGTCTAAGATTGTTTATTATACAGCAGGGTACAATGGTAGTGCTAATGCCAGTAGGGCACCATGGAAGTTAGTCTAAAAATTATCACCAGGCTTTTTACAAGCAACAACATATGCTGCTATTTTAGAATTTCCGGACATAGTCTGCTTCTAATGTTAAGCAGTCCTTTAACATTTTTAATGTTATACAGTGTTACAGTATTTAGTTTGGCAAATGTTTCAAAATAAAGTAGAAATGTATTCATAACATCACAGAAATGCACATCCAGTTTTGTTTTCAATAAGAACCATAGGTACAGATCAGAACTCTTCCCTATATGAAATAATTTACACACAGATGAATGCTATAATATCACTATCTAAAATAATCACTAAATACAATTTTTTTCAGAAATAAACAAGCAAAGTTTTTTTTCATTTTCAAATATCAAAAACATAGAGATAATGTATGTTTTTCAAACAATGATATTCTAAAATTATAGGAATAACTTTAGTGAATTCAGTGAATATGAAACCTAAATCAACCAAGTATACTGTAGTACAACCATATTAAATGAAACAAATGATCAGAAAATACAACCGTATGAAAGAAATTTATAATCCACAAAACTGTTTTTCAGGCCTTAAGGTAAAATAGTTCCACAGTTTACAGGTAAAACCAGAGCAACAAAAAATGCGTGCTTGTCTTCAATAAGTAGATATTTTATGATTTTATGCAGAAGATGTAACACTTTGCTTGTAGACAGCATGGTATGCATTTCTCAGCAAGACATAAGGAAAACAAGATTCCAAAAGATCCATTGTCAGGAATGGGGATTCCTGCACAATCTGAAAAGTAGCAAAAATGCATCACAGAATTGAAATTATTTGTAATGGGAACATTTACTCACAGCCACTAAATCATAATTTCTATACTGTTCTTACTAGAAATAGTTAGAAAATTATCTTCTTTTTACTTTAAAACATGAAATATAAATGTGCCAGTATTTTGCTATCAAAATCTTTAAAATCACCACTTTTCAATTAAGTCTACTAATCACAAGAATAGATTGAGCACTTTCATTTGCCCTCAACTATATTCTAGACATATAAAAGAATATAAACATATTTAAAATATGGTCCATAGCATTAAGTTTAACTGGGTTCCAAGATTAAGCCAAAAAGCCAAATCAAACATAAGACCAACTGTAATTAAGTGGAAAGCTAGAGGAGTTCAAAAGGGATGAAGATTAATGTGAGCCACAGTAATCAGGAAAGTCTATCTGGAAAAAGATTTTAGCTATGGGGTATGCCAAATCATAGGATAGATACAGATCTCTGCAGGAAAAGGAAATTACTCTAAGTGAGGGAAGAGCCACAGTGTAGAAGCAAGCATAGCTGGTTCAGATAGTGAAGAGAAAGAGCTGGCCAGGCTCAGAGAAACACAGCAAATTGTATTAGATGGGTGGAAGAGAGTCAAAATGTAGAAAATTCAGAAAAACTAGAAGAGTTGAAAATGACACACTAGGAAAATATAAGGCCTTAACTGATTCCCAGGTGGTTAAAAAACTATTTATAAAAGAATATCCAATAGGTAAAACTTATCTTTTATTCTGTTGTTTCCTGGTATGATTACCATATGGTAAAATACAAGTAATGTTAGTCTTTCAAGTGATATTTAGAAAGTGTGTTGCTTGAGTGGACTGAACAGAAGGTACTTCAGCTCATATTGTTATTTAAACACTACATGCCAAGAAGACTATCAAGAATGTTCTTGTTAATAAAAAATAAAATGAGACTTACCATATCTAGCAGTAAATAAACAGATTCTCTATTTCTCGTTGTTGTTTTATCTGTCTCCTGGCCAATCTTCAGTAGACTGGAAGATGCAAGCTTAAAAGTATATAAACATTTTAAGAAAGATTTAATGAAATGTTCGTAAGTTACTTATTTTCACTAATGCTTCAACCTAAAATAATACATTTCAGTCATTCAGTGTCTATATATAAGATAAGGGGCAAAATTCAAGGTAGTCCAAAGATCAGCTTAGAAAAAAAAAGTCATAGTACAGAGATTTAGAAATGAGAGATTTCTAAGGGAAAAAAATGCTAACCAGCTCCTTGATTTTAATGACTGCCTTCTTCACCTGGTCCTACTTACAGAGGAAAAAAAAAAACAAAAAAACAATTTATTCTGTTATATCTGATAGTTATCATTTTAATTTTTCTTATAAAACATCACAAGTTCTGCTATTTGACTATACCTACCGCCAGAAATTCTTTAAGACGGTCTTCAATGCTTCCCTTGTGAATTGTAAACAAAGCTGCAGCGATCTGGTTGATGGCCTTGGCCAAACAATGTATGTTGTTGCAGTGCCCTGAGAAAGTGCAAATAGGCTTTGTAGTTTTTCTGTATGACCCCAAAATTTCAAAGCATACATAAACAGCAAGTCTTTAATCACGTCACAATCTACATAAATAGTGCCATTATTAAGAATTGGTAGATTACCTGCCTTGCTCTCCTTTCATTTTTATGAGGATTAGTACTTTTAAAAATACTATAGCAAAAAAGCAATGAATGATGTTTGTATTAAACAGGCAAATTTTCAAAAAATCCCAAGAGAAATCATATATCAATTTTATATTGTCTCTGAAACTAAAAAAGATGTTCTTAGCTGCTTTACATTTTGTCATTCAATCCTTAAAATAATCTTAAGAGTTGGATACTCCTTCATTATCCCCTGCCACACACACTCGGGCACCCAAAAGCTCACACATACACGTTTCATTTATCAGGAAACTGGGGCTTTTAAAAAAGAAAAGTCAATTATTCAAGGTTATAAAGCTAGTAAATGGCAAGTAAGTTAATCTACATTCTATTATAAATGAACATTAATTACTTGAAGAGTATCTATTATATCAAAACTCTTGACTTTTTCATTACCAAAGCAATTTTAAACGATTACCTTCTATAGCAGGGCTATATTGAGACATCACGTTACTAGCCAATGTTGGCAAAGAAACTGCCACAAAGACCATAAGGAGGCAGGCAATTTTATATTCTTCTTCCGGACTTATGTTTTCTAAGGGAGAAAATTAAAAATAAAACCAAGGTATTTCTTCAAGATTAGTTAAGAGCTATCAATCTCAACCAGAAAATGCAAATTTCAATTTTTATACTGAGCTTCTACAGAACTAATCACGACTTTGTTTTAAGTGATACAAAAGTAAAATACATTATTATTGGCTATTATCGACTACCCAAACATATTTCAAGGACCTCTAAAAAAAAAACTGAGGCAAAATAAAATTTTTAATTTTAAGATTATAGGGCAAAAAATATGATTAGGATAAGTGGAATCCTAAAATTTCCTAACTGAAAACTGATGATAAATTATTATTTTATAAGAATATTCTGTGTACAATTTAGAAAATTATCACATGTTACTCTATGAAATCATCAAAAAAGCATTATTTTTTTTCTAAAACATATAAATTTACTATTAGTATTTGAAAGATACAAATGTGGAAAGTGGATTAGATTTCCAACCTATTTTAGAAGACAGAAGGAACTAATGATAAAAATAACTAGCACTGCTATAAGTCTTTTAAGATATAATCTTTCTAAAATATTTATTATAACGTGTATTAAAATTGTAGGGTTACCTAGGCAGTTGAGTTTGGGATCTGGGAAATTCCAGTTATTCTATTATTCACCTACCATATACATGTAAGAACTTGAATAAGAGCCAGAACATGTTTTAAAAATTTGGCTATGAAAAATATAGTTGTAGCCAAATGAGTAATAGTGGCAATTACCGATGTGACTATAATTAACATACTGCATGAATGATGAAACAAAAAGGAATGTTAAATAAAAAAAGAACTAATGAACCCAGACAAACATGCTAGATACAAGGGGATAGGAATGGTTATTTTAGTATCAGAAACAGACAAAATGTTATTTACTTTGTAGACAAATCTAGAAATATCTAGAACATTCCGGGTACTACATTTCAAAGAGCTAGTTTTTAAATCTTTTAAATGTTTAACACAACACAATGATGCACTGATTCATGGTAAACAACTCTAGTCCAGTGAAAATAAGACACTCTTTCCTAGATACCAATTATGCTACCTACTGGACCATCTCCATCAGTATACAAATTCTGTGACTCTGTCACCTGAAAAAAACCCTTTTCTTGATTTTATTCCTTCCTCTAGCTACTGTCATTTCATTTCTTTGTTCCCTTTTACAATAAAACTCTTCGACAGAGTTGTTTTATACTTATTATTTCCCATTCCTTTTCTCCTATTTTCTCTTAAGCCCTCTCTATTCAGCATTTTGCTCCAAAAATTCCACTGCCGCTCTTCTTAACAACATTACCCATTAGTTCTACATAGCTGATCATTCCCTCTCCACTTTGCTGGAAGTGCTTCTTTTCTAGTTTTCCTTCTCTTTCATCCATCCTTCTTTCTCAGTTTCTTTTTTAGTAGTTCCTCCTCTTTTCCCTGAGTTCTTAAATTTGAAAGTGTCCTAAGGATCAGACCCTGATCCTCCTTCTTTTGCATCTATGTTAACTAACCTTGGAAATTCCATCTAGTCTTATGGTTTAAATACTGTCTGTATGATGACTACACTATAACATAAGCTCCAGATGATAGGGATTTTTGTCTTTTCTGCATTGCTATATTCCAACTACCCACCCCAACCCCCCAAAAATTTGACATTAAGCAGGCATTTAAATAAATAAGTACCACACCTATATCTGTGTTGCCCTGGTAATTTTAACTAAGACTAATACATATTTACTAATGCATTTTACCTGATTTTTGTGAAGAAAGAGCTACCACCAAGGCAGGATCAATCTCACAAGGTAATCCAGCAGCTGATGATAACTCATACACATTCATTGCAACCTGACAGAATATTTAAGAATTACAGAGTAAGAAATATTTTAGCAAATTTCTAAGAAATCTCACTTTAGTAAGAAAAGACATTTTAAATTACAATCTACCTATGAGAACACTAGAGTATTTCAAACTTGGCTGAAACAGGAACTACAGCACAACTAACCTACAATGAAAAACTGAGTTATTACTTTATGATGTGCTGCTTATTAGAACTTCCCATTGTTAGGCCAAAGAAAATTTGTATACTCTCTGTGGCAAATGCCAATAAAATCATATTAACATTACTTTTCTTAGAAGCATAGATGTAAAAATATCAAGCCAAAAGAGACAAATAAAGGAACAAAGTGAATCAAAATTGTTCAACTTATATTTATATTCATACTTTTAATGAAAAATTGTGGTGGTTCAATGACTCATCATATCATAGCTATAAATATGGTAAATTAATCTCTTCATAACAGATTTTTTTTTAAAGCAAGCTCTAATGCCCAACATGGACCCTGAACTCCTAATCCAGAGATCAAGAATCACATGCCCTATTGACCGAGCCATCCAAGGGCCCCATAATAGATTTTTAAGGAGTATAAATTTAAAGCCTGATAAAGAAATTTCTAATGACTAAAATAATTCTTTTTGGTATCCTATATCGATTTCAAGTATTTATGGTATTCTGACTATTCAATACCTCAGTTAAAAACCAATTACATAGTTGGTTACCTTTGCTATTGCTACCAAAAAAACCTCAGTATAAAATGTGAAGTAAAACTGTGTATCTTAAAATAAATGGAAATTGCCATGGATTAAGTTTTAGAAAAACATTTTGTGGGGGAGGCGCCTGGGTGGCTTGGTTGGTTAATTGCCCAACTCTTGATTTTGCTCAGGTCGTGATCTCAGCATTGTGAGATCAAACCCCCAGTCAGCAGCAAGTCGGCTTGAGATTCTCTCCCTTTACCTTTGCCCCCTCCCTGCTCATTCACGTACTCTCTCAAATAAATCAATCTTTAAAAAAAAAAAAGAACTTTTTTTGTGTGTGATCCATTACTCACTCCCACCCCATAAATTAACTCAAAATGGATCATAAACCTAAACACAGAAGCTAAAATTATAAAATTCTTAGAAGAAAATGTAGGTATAAATCTTTATGACTTGGGTAAGGCAATGATTTCTTAGGGCACCAAAGGAAGCCAACCAAAGAAAAAACAGACAAACTGGACTTCATCAAAACTAAAAATTTTTTGTGCCACAGAGGACATTATTACAAAATGAAAAAAAAAAAAAAAAAAACCCACAGAATGAGGTTTGCAAATTATGAATATGTTAATGGACTTGTATCCAGAATATATAATGAACTCTTACAACTCAGAATTTAAAAGGCAAACAATCCAAATGAGCAAAGGATATGAAGAGATATTTTTCCAAAGAAGATACACAAATAGTCAATAAGCACATGAAAAGGTATTCAACATTCATCATTTTAGGAAAATCTTTAACAAAATAATAAGATACCATCTCACACATACTAGCATGGCTATAATTAAGAAGACAACAACAAATATTGACAGGATATCAAGAAACTTGACTACACTTAGATCCACTGAACTATATACTTTAAATGAGTAAATTTTAAGATAACTGAATTATATCTCAATAAAGCTATTAAAATATATATATATTTGGAGAACTGGTGGTTGCCAGAGGGAAGAGGGACTGGGCAAATAGATGAAGTGAAGTAAGAGGTAAAAACTTTCACATGTAAAATGAATCACATGAATGAAAAGTACAGCATAGAGAATACAGTAAACAACGTTTTGGGGAGTAAGTCACTGTATGTAGTGCAGCGTTGTAATAACTTTATATGGTGACAAATGGTAGCTACACTATCATGGTGAGCATTTCATAATGTTTATAAATGCTGAATCACTATGTTGTACACCTGAAACTAGTATAATATTGTATAACAACTACACTTCAGTTAAAAATATATGAGTTTTAAAAAAATATTGAGTGTTGTTGAAAGTTTGCTAAAGAGGTGCCTGGGTGGCTCAGTGGGTCCTGGGATCGAGCCCCATATTGGGCTCTCTGCTCAGCGGTAAGCCTACTCCCCCCACCCCGCCTGCCTGCCTCTCTGCCTACTTGTGATCTCTGTCTTTTAAATAAATAAATAAAATCTTTAAAAAAAAAAAAAAAAGAAAGAAAGAAGGAAAGTTTGCTAAAAACTAAACATAATTACGTCGGGTGCTGAGAGAACTGGATGGTTGCTCAGAATACTCTCATAATCCATACACCATTGTATTTTCAAGGAATGATTCATCTTTACTGTTTTCTTAACTTTTTTCTACAGTTTTTCCATTTAAACAAGTTTGCACTAATCACACATGCTTTGCAAACATAAAACCATAGGACAGTCATTAATCTCAAATGTTTACACTATGTAAAGCACTGTAGGAGACAAAAAAATTAAAACAAGGTCTTCAAAATGTTTATATTCTAGTAAAAATTTAAGAGAAAAAGCACAATTATAATACGAAGCAGAAAATATTTAACTCCGTAATGGATAAACAAAAAGTTTTCTGATAATAATAAGAAAAAAGAAATCCTTTACGGCCTGGGGATCAAGGAATGTTTCTCAGAATACAGCAATTGACTCAGACCTTAAAAGATAAGCAGGATTTCAAAAGGCAAAAATTAGAAAAGGGCAGGATTTTCAGGTAGAATAAATTGGAGGATGAAACAAACAGATGTGAGAATGCACACAGGAAGAACTAGTTACCTCATGGGATACATATGATGAGAAAGATAGAGTAAGAAAGGTAAGAGCATGGGAGAGGGATGGAACAAGCCATGGAAAATAAGCTTCAGAAAGTGAATAGGATCAATCTGAGAAAAAACTTAAGTGTCATACAAAAGAGTTTAGACATAACTTTTTTCAGACAGTGCATTTTAAAAAATGTGAAACAGAAAATAAAATCTTTCAAGACACATGAAAGCTTGGGAAACATACATATAAGGTCACTTACTGGATGTGTAACCACTGGTTAATTGTTGCTGGGGTTAGAAAAGTGAGTTGGATTTCACGATCAAAATATTTTCAAAACAAAAACTGTAAACTCACATATGGCTACTAATATTCTTTAATTCCTAAAAACAGGGTATTAAAATTTTTTTAAATTATACCCTATAACTGACATCCTTTTACAAGACTTTTAACATTAATTTTTAAAAATTGATTAAATTTTACTAAAACAACTCTTAGTTCACTGGTTTGTCTAATTCTGCTTATATATGAACAGCTATCAGCATAAGAAAAGATCAATACCAACCCATTTTACATTGCTATAGGTGATCAAGGAAGATGAACTTTCAAAATGCCTATGTAGCATTTTGGTGCTGAGCTCTCAAAGATGCATTTGCAAAGATAAGCAAAATAACTGATCACTCTAAAATATAAACTTCACAGTAGTTTTGAGTTTATTAAATTTTACTTCATATGTAGCTCAAATATTTCATTTCAGAAAGTGTAAAATCCAAATAGAAGTTTTATTACCTTCATATCAGTTTCCCTTGGAATATGATCCTTGAAATCTTCAATTGAACTTACAAGAAAAGGAATGTGGTAAGATAAGACCTAGGCAGGGTAACAAATAAAAATGCATTGTTATTTTTAAATGATGAACCCCAGGGGCACCTGGGTGTCTCAGTTGGTTAAGCAGCTGCCTTTGGCTGGGCTCATGATCCCAGGGTCCTGGGGTCGAGCCCCGCAGCAGGCTCCCTGCTCGGCGGAAAGCCTGTTCCTCCCTCTCCTTCTGCCTGCTGCTCTGCCTACCTGTGCAAGCTCTCTCTCTCTCTCTCAAATAAATAAATCTTTTAAAAAAGGTGAACCCTAAATTTAATTATAACCATTCAATTACTTCTAGTTTTCACAATCATTATTTTACCTTTTCTATTTTCACATGATTTTCGAAAGTACTAAGAATAGTACTTAGAATGCCAAACTGAATATAGCTGAAATGGAAAACACTTCAATGAAGAGTAAAGTTGAAAAAGTAGTACAATATCCAGGCAAACTAAATCCCCACTCCAATTTCAATGCCAGAATAAAAAATAAGTTTAAATAACTCTTATTTCTATATATCTGATATTATATAACTATGAAAACTGGAATTTTAAGTAATTTTTAATTTCTGGGAAATTAAAAGGGATTATTTAACTATAGGATATGTACTTAAAATGGTTTCTTACATCTCTAAGTGCTTCTTGTGCCAATGATCGGAAGGATAAAATTACACCAATTATTGTCATCCTCTTCAAGACACTGTCAACAGCTAAATTGGAAGAGAAGAGAAGAGTATGAATTCAATTCTTCCTTAACACTGAAGAAAATTCCTAGTCATAAAATTCCCATGATAAAAGATATGACAGCAAGTTGATTACAACAAATAATTAAAGAGGGAAAAGTACTGAATGATATTAAAGTAAGGAAATTACAGTTTACTTCATACGGAGCACATACTATTCTTTAAAATGGTTTAGATGGTACACCAGAATCTTGAAATAATCACTTAAGTAGCCACCTGTATAATCCTCTCAGAAATGGCAGAAGTAGGAGGAAGGAGAGAGAGACTAAGGGAGAAAGAGGAGTTGTCAGAATGAACAGGAGTTAAGTCCTCAAATGGTCCCAGAACTTGGAGATGCTAAACTCTTAAACTGTTGCGGTCTGGAGAGTCAAGAAACAAAAAAATGGCTATTGAGATCACACGCAGTTTGGGCAAGACCAGGTTGCTGAAGACTATAAATGATTTAATCATTCACATTCTGGTTAAAAAGCATTATTCTGAAAATTATTATGATATATTCAATATTAAAACTTAGTTAACAAAATCAAGGGAAATTAGAATTGGGAGGATCAATACCTTCATATTTTAAAAAAACCAACACTTACTGAATTACTCCCAATATACAAGGCATAGTACTGTATAAAAACAGAATAATAAACTAGACCATAACTACCAGTCTAAATGAACTGTCAAGAAAACTAAGAAAATACAACCCTATTTATATGAGACAAAAAGATACACAACTGACCCATGAACCAACACAGGTTTGAAGTGTGCAGGTCCACTTACACATGGATTTTACTTTGGTAAATACAGTAAATATATTTTCTCTTCCTTATAATTTTTGTAGTAATATTTTTCCCTTGCTTACTTTGCTCTAAGAATATAGTATATAATACATATAACATACAAAATATGTTAACTGTTTTATCAGCAAGGCTTCCAGTAAACAGTAGGCTATTACCAGTTGAGTTTTGGGGGAGTCAAAAATTACATGCAGATTTTAGATAGCACAGGGAATCAGCACCCCTAAACCCCACGTATTTCAAGAGTCAACAGTATATACATACATATGTTTGCATATATATAACAAATCTCTAGAAAGATGTATAGATAACCAATAACCATAGTTACCTTTAAGGAGCAGGAATGGAGAGAATGTTTGGACTTTCTACCTCCTGTGTGGTTTGCTTAAACCCTGACCATACTATCTTTTATTAAAACACACCAACAGCCATAATATACACCAAAATGTGATGAGACTTAAAACAGTAGTGTTAACAAAATGAGGTAAGTCACAAATATGTTATACCTCCCACATGACCAGGAACCAGTCGAATCAACCAATTTTTTAATCTTTCTCTAGTACTTAGTAGAGTGCCGGAGACCCAGAAGACTAGACGTTCAATGAAATGGTTATTCAAGAAATGAGACTATGTTACCATCCAGAAAAGGAGAGAAGAAAGAAGGATGAAAGGAACTATTTCTCTGGGGAAATGTTATCGAAGTTGGTCATAAAGGAGAAGACAAAAGCATTCCAGGCCAGGGAACAAAACAAAAGGCAATCTAGAAAAAGGAATGCAGAAAATAAGGTGAATAATCAGAAAATAAGTAGTGTGGCATAATCATATATTTTCCAAGGGATGATACTGAGAATTCAATCAAATAATTTTGCCAGAATTATATCCTACAACCTTCTCTTGAATATATATAACAATAATGACACATTAAAAGTTCTGAGAAACTTTACTGTAAGAACTGTTGTTTAACTTATCATTAATGGATTATTTGCCATACCTTTTTAAGCACTGGCACCTCCTCTAATTCCCCAAAATTTCCATTAACATCTTGCTATGTTCTGAACATTTATGTCCCTACAAAATTCATGTATTAAAAACTGAAGCCCCCAAAGCTGATGGTATTAGGAGGTGGGGCCTTTGAAAGGTGCTCAAGCCATGAAGGTGAAGTCTCATGAACTTGATTACTGCCTTATAGAGGCTTCAGAGAGAACCCTATCCCCTTTTAGTCATGTGAAAATACAGTGACAAAAATACAGCGACAAGTCAGCGACCCTGAGGAGGTCCCTCACCCAACCATGCCAGCACCATGATCTTGAACTTCCAGCCTCTAGAACGATGAGAAATAAATTTCTGTTGTTTATGTACTACCCAATCTGTGATATTTTGTTGTAGTAGCCCAGACTAAAGCATATCCCAAGGAACTACCATTTGAGTGGAGACTATGTGGATCTCAGGCCAGGCAAGCAAAAAATTGTAGAGGGGGAGAGAGGAAACAATGGCTGGATATGAGGTTATCCAAATAATGGCTTTTGAATGCCATTTTGATAGAGTTTTGACTATCCTCTAAGCAAGGAGGGGGTAGTTCAGGGTTTTTTAAATATAAAGAGTGATATGAAAAGAAATCTTTGGAAGTATAACTGAGTGTGGGAGAGGGTTAGACTGAACACATTAGGAAGCCAAGATTGTAGTTCATGAAATGACAAAGCCTTAAATAAGAACCATGGGAATAAAAGGAACAGATTCAGGCATCACCTTTAAGAGATGGAATCTGCAGTACGAGTTACAAGTTTAGTATCTGTATCAGGTAACATAAAATAGTGAAGTAGTCGAAGTGAAAGACAGAATAGTGAGGGGGAAAAGCTGGAGAAAAACATTTCTGAAGGAGGCAACTGCTACTTAGCTCCAGTCAATCACTGCAATGTGGCAAAATACTGTCCAGGATTTGGGGGGAGGTGGAACCCAAAAGTTTGGATATTTATGCAAAATCATCCATTTTAAAAATAATAATCAAAAAAATGTTTGTTTTGGGGGCGCCTGGGTGGCTCAGTGGTTAAAGCCTCTGCCTTCAGCTCAGGTCATGATCTCAGGGTCCTGAGATCGAGCCCCGCATCGGGCTCTCTGCTTGGCAGGGAGCCTGCTTCCCCCCTCTCTCTCTGCCAACTTCTCTGCCTACTTGTGATCTTTGTCTGTCAAATAAATAAATAAAATCTTTAAAAAAAAAATGTGTTTTTTTTTTTTAACTTAATGGAGCACAGAGCCAAAAAAATTAAACATCTTTGGGCCAAACATGACCTGCCAACTTGCAAACTCTGATCTGGAAGACATAGCTACTAGATATGGAATATGACAGGAAAAAAGTCAGATAGCATACCAAGTTTCCCTTTGAGAATCACTGGGTGAATGGCATGGGAGGTAATATAATGGTAAATAACAGAATAATATCAGGCTTTCTCACCCCACCCATTTGTATCTCCCATCAGAATATCATTCCTATTCCAGAGATGCTGCAAGGTATCTGTGCGTCAAACATCTAACAATATTTCTCAAACTTCAGTGCAAATCAGAATCACCTGCTGGGCCCCAACAAACTGATTTAGTAAGTCTGGAGTGGAACCCTAATAATTTACATTCTTAACAAACTCCTATGTGGTGCTTTTGATTGTTGCTTCTGGTCCGTAGACCACACTCTGATCAAATTAGCATTTGGTATTAAATGCCTGGAGCACCATAAGGAGAGTCAGGCTGGGGATGCATACTTTAAAGACACACTGATAAATAAAACTGGATACATTTTCCCAAAAGCATTATTTAAAAAAAAGTCTTAAAAATGGTAAAAGTATTGACAAATAAAGAGAATGAAATTTCAATAAAAAGGAGAATAAAAGAGAGAAACACTATAGAGAAATCAAGTAGAATAAGAGCAAAGAGGACCACATTTTGAAAATTGGTAGTCACTAATGATCCCTTCCAGAAAGGTTTCAGGCAAATAGCCACATTATAATGTACTGAGAGTAGAGAACTGGGAAGACAAACAGTGAATACAAGCTAGTCAAAAATTTAGCAATATGAAGAATAGCAGAGTGAATAAGAGGAAGGCTTAACAACAGACTTTAACAAGTGTTACTTTATAAGCAGAATCTGGCCTCCAGGGAGCAGGAGATTTTTCTGGGATCAGGGAAATTGCTTAGAATGATGAATGTAGCAAAAAGTCAAAGAAGGGGCAAGCTGGGCGGTTCAGATGGTTAAGCGTCTGCCTTCGGCTCAGGTCATGATCTCCAGGTCCTAAGATAGAGCCCCATGTCTGGCTCCCAGCTCAGAGGGGAGTCTGCTTCTCCCTCTCCCTCTGCCTCTCCCCTGCTTATGCTCTATCTCCATCTCTGTCTCTGTATCTCTCTCAAATGAATAAATAAGATCTTAAAAAAAAAAAAAAAAAGTTAAAGGTATGATAGCACAGAGGAGAATGCAATTAAAATCACTAAGTTTTAAAGTCCAGAATGGATAAGGAAGTAAAGCCAGGAAGAGGCTGATTAGAAAACTAGAGAAACATCAATGTTTCAATGAGCTAAAACAAAAAATTTAATAGGAGTGAAGGAGTGGGAAAGCTTGAAGACATGACTGAACTGAGAGTCAAGTTTCAAATTCAGGATCTTATCAGTGCAACAATTAAGGTGATAATAATAATAAGGTGATAATTAAGGTGATAATTCAAAGTATTGCTAAAGTAAAGGTCTTTGGAGGCAACTTACAGATTTGTAGATGGTGGCAAGGTCAGGGCAAAAGTGAATGGAATGAAAGGAAGAATTTTTAAAGGAAAACTAGAAAAATTAAGGTCTATACTAAGGGAGTCAATAAAGTGATGAACCTAGACCCAAGAGACACACTGTCAGAAAACAGGAAGCTGTATACAGTATTAAATTTGCTCAAATAGCTTAAAAGTCTTAAAACTGAAAATAAATTACAGATTACCTCCCAATTCAGAGCAATTTTTTTTTAAAGATTAATTTATTTATTTGAGAGAGAGCAAGCATGAATGGGAGGGACAGAGGGAGAGAAAAATCTCAAACAGACTTTGTGCTGAGCATGGAGCCTGATGCAGAGCAGGCTCCCAGGACTCTGGGATCATGACCTGAGCCGAAATCAAGAGTCAGAGGCTTAACTGATTGTACCATCTAGGTGCCCCAATTAGGGCTACTTTTAACAAATTACATGGCTTTTTAAGGGCATTAAAAAGAATATAGTTGTTGAATATGAAAATCAGATTGCTATAAAATATTATCAACCTCTGGATATGGGATGAAAGAGGCACAAAGATGGGGATCTGAGAAAAAAGTGTTTTGAAAAATATTTCAACTGAAAGAATAGCTTTCTCTACTCCCCTACATGAGCCATTCTCAAACAGAACTTTTGTTTCCAAATCACAAAAAAAGAATAAATAAATTCTATTGAAGGCAAATTTGATATAGATAGGCCATTAAGGGTTATAGATTTTATTCTGAAATTGTACAAACTTTGGAATTTTAACAAATTCCATTTTGTTTCAATTACACAAATAGGAGAGTTAAAGTAACAGTAAGCAGGCACTGAACAATGCAGTGGATTAAATGCCTTTAACCAGATGATACAGTCAAAATATTATTTACTAGTAAGAAGTTAAGTAGTTCGGC
Source organism: Meles meles (assembly GCF_922984935.1). Lineage (NCBI taxonomy): Eukaryota > Metazoa > Chordata > Mammalia > Carnivora > Mustelidae > Meles > Meles meles. The sequence continues at coordinate 78,836,412 of NC_060074.1, forward strand.
TGGTTGGGTGGTCAACTGAGTATTAAAAAACAGGAGAAACAGGAAAAAATAATTAAGAATAAAGAAAACAAGACTGGTAAATATAAGTATACAGTAAAACAATGAACAAAAGAGATCAGGTAGAAATTTTAAAAAATGATTCCCTTCTAAGTATTTATTCATACTCTACTTCCCTAGAATACTACCAAATCAGTATTTTAATTTTTTTAATTTTAATTTCATTTTTTAAAGTACCATACAGTAAACAGGATGCTCTTTCCTCCTTTTGGTACAGCTCTAGGAAAAAATTTTAATATGTGTAGACTTGTGTTACCACCATTGCCATTGTGGTCAACAAGTTTCATCACTCCCTTGCTGCTTTCCCAGTTCTGGCAACAACTGATCTCTTCTACAAGGCAACCTATCATGTAGTTTAATTGTATACTAATTTTTATAAGTTTATATTTTTGAAGCTGGATAAGATAGCCTAATAAAGTGATTCTCTAAATCATTTTATACTTTTAAAATTTGATATAGCTGCGTAACATTTAAAAGAAAATTATCAAGGGGGAAAGGAAGTATTAGGTAAAATATACACATGGCTTTTAATTTTTTTCAGGATTATTTTTTATTTGGGAGAATAAACTGCGGTTTTCTCAAATACAAAGACTTTTTTTTGGTATTTCATTAATTTTTTAATGCTGGAAAAGCTTTTAAATGAATCAATAAGAAGTATGACTTCAGAATAATTTTTAATTATACAAGTTCAAGTACAAAAGCAAATGAAAATAAAATTAATTCAAGTGCACCTAAAATAGTTACCTAACTATTATGTTTTCATAAATTTTTACGACTCACTGCTATTGCACAATATACCTTCCACAAAGAATCAATGTCAAGAAGACATTAAAAACAAATTTTTTTTAGTTGTAGGGCTCAGGTTTTCATGCAATGAGTACTCGATCGCAATAAAGAGGAACAGATTACTGATTCACATAACATAGCTGGGTGAATCTCAAAAACATACTAAGCGAAAAAAGACAGGCACAAAATATATACTGTGTGATTCCATTTATGTAGAGTTCTATAACAGGCAAATTTAATCTACAGTGACAGAAATCAGATCAGTTTTTATCTGTGTTTGGGGGATATCAAGAAACTGACTACAAAGGGACGTGAGGGAACTTCCTGAGGTGATGGAAGTGCTCTATGTCTTGACTGTGGTTAACGGTTACATGGATATATGCATTTGACAAAAATCCATCAAACTGTTCACTTACATGTATAGATTTCATTGTATGCAAACTATACCACAATTAAGTTGATTTTTAGAAAGTTATAGACTCAAAAGTTAATTCTCCTTTAGTCTAAATTAACAGACTTACTTGTATTAAATGAGTTTATGAACTAATTGATAATACTCATTAAATATTTGATACATGGTATTAAAACTATGGTAAAAAAATGTGAAATAGATAAGCCATATACTCAAAATATCCTTTGACTGCAACTATTTTCTGCTCTTTTCATAAGCTAAGGAGTAGTTATATTTATGTTTAAGCAAAGGCTAAATACTGAGTGGCAAGGTCTTCTTAATGCTTATAGAAAGTTTCATGAGTTACCCACATGATAATCTTTTAAAGAGTGCGGCCATCTGGTCTGGTTTGTCAAAGCTGGTCCTCATTTGTGTTAGCACATCAACATTCTCCACCACAAGTTTCTAAAAAAAAAAAAAGAAAGAAAGAAAGAAAAAAAAATAAAGATCCTAGGTTAAGCATAGACCACCTTGTGTTAATGAGGTAAGAGCATGCTTGGAAATCATAATCCAGCAAGTAGGAAATACAATTCATGAAATCCAGATGTTCTATGCTATATACTTTTGTTGTTGGCTTAATAAAAGAATCTTAAAATTATTTACATAGGATTAATGTTTTTCTTCAATTTGCAAATTCAAGAAGGGAGAGGATGGTTCAGGAAAAAGAAATAAAGATAAGCAGTAGGATAAAGGATTATCTAATGCTTAGACACAGAACAGCATCAATAATAAAAAACAGACACTGAAGAAGATATAGAGAGCAATAAATTCCAACCAAAATAAAAACCACTTGCTAAAGTTAAAGCTAGCCTACAGTTAAAGACAGCCTACAGTTCATCACTGGATGTATACAATCAAAGGGAGAATAACTTTTGTACTATTTCATATGTATGTACTCCTTCATGGGGATTATAATAGAGCAAGATTTCCCACACAAATTATAAAATGGAAGTGTTAACTATCTACCTTCTCTTTCAGAGACCACAGAAAAAGGTAGAGAAGGAAGAGATACAAATAAGGGAAGGGAGTAAAGAATAGCAATTCAAGGAAAGTATAACTCATTAAAGAATGTTTTTCTTAAAAGATGATTTGGAAAAGTAATTGAGGTTGAAATTAAAATGAAAAAATCATTAATTTGATTCTGGCAGAGATAATGTCTCTATGTATATGGTGAGCCTGGATGTAATATTTAAATATCCAGGAATAAAGCCTGGGTATATTTCAAAATACATACAAATCCAAGCTTCATCCTCAGATATTTCAATTTAGCAGGCCTGGTTGCAAAGATTTAACAGCAAGCATATTGTTAAAGTGCCATGAGGGTTTTGTTACAAGCCAAAGGCTGATGAGAACTGATTTAAGGGAGGATGAAAACCTATACAGAAAATTTATAAAGATCAGTTTTCCTATACTAGTTATGAATTTTGTTTAGGTTACTTGATATTACAGGCATACCTCAGATATATTGCAGATTCGGTTCCAGACCACTGTAATAAAGCAAATACCGCAACAAAGCGAGTCAAATGAATTTTTTGGTTTCCCAGTACATACAAAAAGTTATGCTGACACTACACTACAGTCTATAAATGTGCAACAGCGTGTCTCAAAACCAATGTACGTACCTTAATTATAAAAAATACTATTGCTAAAAATGCTAACCATCATCTGAGCATTCTGAGTCGTAATCACTGATCACAAATCACGATAATGAATATAATCATACTGAAAAAGCATGAAACATTGGAAGAATTACCAAAATGTGCCACTGACATGAACAAATACTACTGGAGAAATAGCACCAATATACTTGCTAGACACAGGGTTGGCCACAAACCCACAACTTGTAAAATTGCAATATATGCAAAGTGCAATAAAATGAGGTATTCCTGTACTTCAGATTATTTCTCTTTACGCTCCCAATCAAATATACACTTCCAGTCATATCTGTTTGCTAAATTCAACTTAATAATACAATGTATGATTAAAATGCCTCCTTCTCCTGGGGCCAATTCAATACACGTCCCAGGCTAAAACCTGATTCAATCAATACACACTCAAATACATGCTCAATCCTGACAGTGCTTCTATACCTTGAACATAATGCCACACATATCACTGAATCAGACACCACTGAGTTTTAAATGCACCATTACCTATGCGCCATTAAGAGAAAAAAAAAGAAAACTTTACCAAGTAAGCTGACACAATGTTTCCAATCACATGACTTTAAGATCCCTACAGTTTCAGAAACATTAATACAGAATAACTGTGTTTGAGATTGAAAAATTATAGTATTTGTTTAATGGTAAGGATACAACAATCACTTTTTAGTTCCCATACCAGGCAATTTACAAACTCCATTTACTTGTTCCACACAAGAGAGGTGATATTCCAACTTTACAACTGAGGAAACTAAACTAAGGCTTGGAGAAATTAGGGGTAAGTAGTCCAAAGTTATAAAGATATTAAATGGTGAATTTCGGAATTTGAATTAGATACATCTGATTTAAAATCCATGCTCTTAATCCCTAAAGAAATGGTTCCCAATTTTTAGTATACTGGAACAATCTAGAAGATTTATTAATTAAAACACACATTGCTGGGTCCTAGTCCCCACAGCTTTTATTACAGCAAGTCTGAGGCAGAACCAACGGCAGAACTTGTGTATCATTAACAAGTTCTGAGGTAATGCAGCTGCCACTGATCTGAAGACCATACTTTAAGAACCATTACCCTAAAGTATTTGCACATTATTCCTTAAAAAAAAAAGAAGGAAAAGTTAATAATGTCTCCACTTATAAACAGTTTATATATTTGATTTTTTTTTCTTTTCTCCCTCAATTGCATCCTGAAACAGAGCTCTCTAAACATTTTAAAGCCACTGATTAGTATCACTGGCCAATGGACTATAAGCCGGAAGTAGTAATAGTGAATACAAATTAGGCAAAACATGAAGAGTACTAAAATTAAATTTGGTTTTCAGTTAATAAGAAAGCGTTAAATTCTTGGCACAATTCATATTTAAATTTCCTACTTCATTGGGGCGGGGGGGGGGGGGGGGAGAGGCTCTATGAAGAACTAGAAGAACTGATCTGTAAAATGCCAAAAACGATTCTTTTGGCAGGATTAGAAGGAGACATTGTCTCAATGGGCACACCACCAAATGAAACACCTCAAGAATTTTAGTAGGAAAGAAGACTGGCTGTTTTCTTCTCCAGAGAGCAATGAACACGTTTTACCGTGAATATGCATGCACAGTGTTGACTATGTCTGACACATGATTTATTCACGATCATTAAATATAAAGAAGTTCTCCCTTTTTTCTGATACACAAACTTACTCTATGAAACAAAAAAGTCCCAAGCTAAAACAGAAACGAAAACAATGAACGTCATCTTTAAGATACAAAGAAAATATGCTGCCAAATATTTAGTTTATGCCAATTTAGATTAATTTTAAGAAATAAAAACAGAAAAAAATAAAAGCTAAGGAATCACAGAAATGATCTTAAAAATATTATAATTTTTTAGGTAACTAGTTTCATAAAGTTTATTTTTAGTAATTTCTACACCCAATGTGGGGCTCAAACTCACAATGCTGAGATTAAGAGCTACATGCTCTCCTGAATGAACCAACCACATGCCCCTTTATGCACTAATTTAAAGACCAAAGTGGAGGGCATCTGGCTGGCTCAGTTGGTAGAGTTTGTGACTCTTAATCTCAGCATCTTGAGTTCAAGCCCCACGCTGGGTGTTGAGCCTACTTGAAAAAAAAAAAGAAAGAAAGAAAGACAAAAATACTATTAGAGGCATAATCATATTCTAATATGAAGAGTGTGAGTTACAATCACTTCAGAGGGATATTTGGCAATATTAGAAAATATGCAGACATCCATATCTTTTGAACCACTTTCAGAAATTTTTCCTATGCTCAAATAAGTTTGTAAACCATGTGAAGTGTTGCTTAAATGTTGAGTATTTTATATGTATGTCTAAAACTCTTCTTCCAGAAATCCACTGAAGTAAAAGAAAAAGAATAAAAAAGAAACCTACATTAAAAAAGAAAACAATACAGGAAACAAGACCAAATGAGAGATGTCAATAAAATTCCAGAAGATGGAAACTGGAGCAAAGAATAAGTAGAGCTGAGAAATGTGACCAGCAAATTCCTGCAGGGGAGATACAGTATGGAAGGCAAGCTGATGCATGTCTTAGGACCCAGGCAGGGCACCGAAGTTGTAGGCAGTGGCATAGAAAGAAAGACCTGAAGATGAAAACAAGAGGGTTATTACATGTCTGTGTTGGGGGTTGTTTCACACCTCTCACCATCTTAAGAGGTGATGCCAACAAGGACAACAAATCAGGAGCAAAAGCTGGCAGGAGGGAGGCAGGGGGCAGAAAATGACCCAAGGCAGTCAGCCAGATGTATTAAACCTCCTACCTCCACACTCAATCTCCGACAGATATCCACTCTTCTCGGTGGAGGTTACTGTTTTTGAAAAATGATTGTAGGAATCATTTGAAAACTATGATGAAGATACCTTTCTCTAGAGAGTATCTGTTAGCTTCTGCCAAGCACTTTGTGGCACTACTAATCTAGGACAACTTCAATCCAGGTTTAAGACTATAGATTCCTTGGACAAAATGAGCAACACCAAAAGAGCTGGACATCCTGGGGAGGGGCAAATCATTTCCAGTTCATGATTACCCTGGAGATACAACCCTTTGGGGTATCTGTGTAAAAAGGGTGGAGAGAAATTTAAGCAGATTTCCCACTCCTCACTTTAGACAGGCTTTTATTACAGACTCCCCCACCCCTACCCCACAAGGCCATAAAATCTACATATTACTCTTATACATGTTGCTTCTAGATCAGCAAATGTCTTCAGATCAAAAGTGGCTTCCAGTACTAGGCTCATGTCTCTGAGTTCCCACATTCTTCTTGATTTTGGCCTACCTTTTTAGCTTCTCTAAAAGAAGAATCTTTCTTCATATATCTTGCCAACTTTTTAAGTTGTCCTTAGGAGAGAAGATGGTCTAAATAACCTATCCTACCAATACTTGAAGCAAAAATCTGTGTGTTATTTTGTTTCTATAATTTCATAAATTAGATCATTCTAAGGAAACTTAATAGGATATTAAAAAATGCAAAACAGAATCATCACTGACAGACTGAGTACTTTGGGAGATTTATCTCAATGAGATAGAATACTAAACAATACACTGAACTTGTCTATATAAAATACCATTATATTATGACCATAAGATTATAGTATGATATATGTAATAAAATACAAGAATACACATGGAAGCATGCCTCAGTATACAGAGGCTAAGAAATGGGAAACGGGGCACCTGAGTGGCTTAGTCAGTTAGGTATCCAACTCTTGGTTTCCACACAGGTCACGATCTCAGGGTCCAGGGACTAAGCCCCACATATCGGGCTCCATGCTGAGCAGGGAGGAGCTTGCTTGCCCCTCTCATACTCTCTCTCTCAAATAAATAAAATCATTTTTTAAAAAATGAAACTGAAGACAACACAAAGAAATGCAAAGACATCCATGCTCATATATTGAAAGAAAATTATTAAAATGTCTATTACTATCCAAAGCAATCTACACATTTAATGCAATCCCCATCAAAATACCAACAACAGCATTTTTCATAGAACTAGAGTAAACAATCCTAGAATTTATATGGAACCACAAAAGATCCCAATTTACTAAAGCAAATTTTGAAAAAGTAAAGCAAAGCTGGAAGAATCACAATTGCAGACTTCAAGTTATATTACAAAGCTACAGTGATCCAAACAGTATGGTCTGGTGAAGAAACAGACACACAGATTAACAGAATAGAATGAAAAACCCAGAAACGAACCCACAATTGGTCACAATATGGTCAATTAGTCTTTGACAAAGCAGGAAAGAATATCCAGTGGGAAAAAGACAATCTCTTCAACAAATGGTGCTGGGAAAACTGGACAGCAATATGTGAAAGAATGAAATTGGACCACTTTCTTATACCATATACAAAAATAAATTCAAAATGGATTAAAGACCTAAATATCAGACACGAAACAATTTAAATCCCAGAGGAGAATATAGGCAGTCACCTCTCTGACATCGGGTGTAGCAACTTCTTTCTAAAAATGTCTCCTGAGGCAAGGAAAACAAAAGCAAATATAAACTACTGGGACTACATCAAAATAAAAAGCTTCTGCACAGTGAAGGAAACAACCAACAAAACTAAAAGGCAACCTACTGAATGGGAGAAGATATTAGCATATGACATATCTAATAAAGGGTTAGTATTGAAAACATATAAAGAACTTATATAAACTAACACCCAAAAACCAAATAACCCAATTAAAGATGGGCAAAAGAGCTGACATTCCTCCAAAGAATACAAACAGCCAACAGATACATGAAAAGATGCTCATCATCACTTATCGTCAAGGAAATGCAAATCAAAACTACGAGATCTCACCTTACACCTATCAGAATGGCCAAAACCAAAAACACAAGAAATAACCAGTGTTAGCAAGTATATGGAGAAAGGGGAACCCTCTTGCACTGTTTATGGGAATGCAAACTGGTGCAGGTGGCCACTCTGGAAAAGTTATGGAAGTTCCTTAAAAAGTTAAAACTCCATGGTACAGTAATTGCCCTACTATTTGCCCAAGAAATTAAAAAAATACTAATTCAAAGAGATACATGCACCCCAATGTTGACAGCAGCATTTTTGACAATAGCCAAATTATGGAAACAGCCCAAATATCCATCCTGATGAACAGATAAAGATGTTATGGTCTGTGTATACATACACACACACACACTCAAGCACACACACATTCGAATATTATTCAGCCACAAAAAAAAAAAAAAGAAAGAAATCTTGCCATCTGCAATTTGCAATTGCCATTTGCAATTTGCAACTGCCATTTGCAATTGTAATGCAGTGTAATGTGGATGGAGCCAGAGAATATCAGGCTAAGCAAAATAAGTCAAAGAGAAACAAATACCGTATGATTTCACTCAATATGTGGAATTTAAGAAACAAAACAAATGGGCATGGGGAAAGGGAGAGGCAAACCAAAAAAAACACACTCTTCACTATAGAGAACAAACTGATGGGGACCAGAGGGGAGGATAAGTTAAATAGGCGATAGGGATTAAAGAGTGTATTGGTTGTGATGAGTACCAGGTATTACATGTAAGATGTAAGTGCTGAATCACTAAATTGTACACCTGAAATTAATATTACACTCTATGTTCGCTAACTGGAATTTAAATAAAAAACTAAAAAAATTAAAATGCTAAAATCAAAAGTTTTAGAAAAAAATGTTTAGTATCCTAAACCATCTTGGTTTTGGAGTATATTATATTTAATGAGAAATCCAAGCTAATTTACATTCATGCATCTCAATTATTATGAATCTGAGTTCTTAACACAAAAAGTTTCTTTTGTCTGGGTTTTTCAATCAAGTTTAATATTATCAAATATTTAAAAGAGGATCCACCCAAGAAACAACATTCTTGAGTCAGACAATTCAATAGCATTAAAAGAAAGAAGTCAACATTATTTATACTCTCATCAAAACCTTAAATTTAATTTTAATAACATTCAATAAAAAAATAGTCACTCCACCATACAGACAGAATTGTTAGACATAAGCTCCTCCCATTTCTTTTCAAGAGTAAGAATGTAGGTAGGGGTACCTGGGTGGCTCAGTGGGTGGGTTAAGTCTCTGCCTTCGGCTCAGGTCATGATCCCAGGGTCCTGGGATCAAGCCCCGCATCCGGCTTTCTGCTCGGCGGGAAGCCTGCTTCCCTCTCTATATGCCTGCCTCTCTGACTACTTGTGATCTCTATCTGTCAAATAAATAAATAAAATCTTTAAAAAAACCAAAAAAGAGTAAGAATGTATTTGAGAAAAATACTTAAGGACAGAGCTAAGAGAGTTAAGTTTATAAAGTATTACTAAAAAATTATGACAAAATCTGAAGTCAAGAGTAATCTGGAAATAATAGTACCTAAGAAGACAAAATTTTTAAAAGAACAATATCGCCAACACTTGGGTCTAAAGAAAAAAAAAACGTACAAAACCTAAGATGTGGAGAGCCATGGTTCAAGGTCAGTAAGTGAAAAGAAAGAAAATTTATGATTACAAGTTGACATGAAAATATTATGGTATAGCTACCAAAAGTATCAATGCAATCTTAAACAGTACTAGTACCCAGAATAAGTGTATCTTCACTAATCAGATCTCTAGCTGAAGTTTATTCTAAGTTTCAAGGCACTATTATCTAAGGGCTTTACACAAATAATTTCAATAGGATCTGTACAAAAGAAAGAGAGACTAATACGAATATATTTCACATGGGGAAGACAAAGGCAATACACTACAAAAGTTTTTAAATATGTAAAGGTAATCTTGTCAAAGGCAATCTCTACCTTTTGATGTTAGAATAAAAACCTGTCTGATCTTCCTGCATCAGGTAAGTATGGGTTAGATGACTGCTTAGATCCTTTTTATTTCTAAAAACAGTATAACATGGTACCAGTATAAGCTCTAGATCTAGACTGACTACACAGGCTCAAGTTTTCGTTTCACCACTTTTAAGCATGTGAGTCCAGACAAGGTTCTTAATATTTCTTGGTTTTACTTTCCTAATTTGTAAAATAGGGACAATATCAGTTTTATGAAAGCAGCTTAGAAAAGTCCCAGGACAAAGTGAAGAGTCAAAATAGCTACCTATTTTTACTTCTGCATCCAAGAAATATTAAGCAAGTATCTTCTATGTGTGGACACTAATTTAGTACCGAAGTTTTAAGAGAGCTTATACCTGAGTTTTTATTCGAGTGACAGTGACATAAACAAATACATGACATGAAAGGTCACAAGTAAGATACACAGAAAGCTGAATAAAGAGAATAAAAAGTGATGCTTGCTATTTTAGAAGTGTGGTGAAGAAAGGATATTCTGATAACACAACATTTGAAAAATACATGAATATTATGAAAAGGTAAGCTAAGACAATAACTCATTGAAGAATATTTTGAGATAACAAGTAGGCCAAACAGGCTGGAGGAGTTACGGAGATGAGGAAAGTGAAAGACCAGATCTTATAGGGGCCGCGTTCCAGTACTGTTACGGACATTAAATGCCTTTAAACTCTCACAGATATGGATACAGATACAGGCTAATTTGTTTTACTACATGACAATATTCAATCCACCACATTAAATGGCAAAGAAGCCTAAAGATACTTAACAATTCTAGCAGTCCCTATTACTCAGTCTGAAATAAAAAACAAAAACACAAAAAAACAGCTGGTAAAAGTAAAATTCTTTTCTAGAAGTCAAGAAAAAAATATCTTGTCATAATTCTTCTTTCATACCAAAAAGAACATAAGAAAGTATAATGAGGATGAGAAATTTGTCACCTAAGAACAATAGGATAGGAAAAAGACTGTGTATTTACATTTACATTACATTACATTTACACATGATATTGCTTGTAAAGAACCAAAACTGTCACTGCAATGTCTATGCATTCAAAACTATATAAAGCATAGTTTGTATATTTAAAATCCACATTATGAAGTATCTAAAAGTTGACTTTTATACAAGAATTATAGAACACTCTTTTGAAAAAGAACATTAAGAGGATAATGGACATGATGAATACCAAGTAATATTTTACTCAATGTTTATTGTGGGTCAAGAACTATGCTCAGTACCTAAGTGTTTGATATGTATTATCTCATATAATTCTCTCAAAATAAAAGCTTAGTGAGTTTAAACTTTGCCCAAAGTCAAAGCTCTTAAATGAGAGGACTGAAATTCAGGATAGAGGCTTTAAAGGTTTGAATTCTTAGGGTGCCTGGGTGGCTCAGTCAGTTGAGCATCTGACTCTTGGTTTTGGCATAGGTCTTGATCTCAGTGTCATGAGACTGAGCCCTAACCTGGGCTCCACACAGCACAGAGTCGACTTGAGATTCTCTCCCTCTCCCTCTGCCCCTCTCCCCACTCACGCACTCTCTCTCTAAAATAAAATTAATAAAAGCTTTCTAAAAAGAAGTTTTAAACACTGGGTACTACCACCTCTCCTTCTTGTCATACTCTTGCTATTTTTTCATTCAGCAAAATATTTCTCACTTGCAGCAATCAACTTACACTATATATTTGCTAAATTTTTAGTATATCAGATTGCCACATTTAGACTTCTAAGTGCTACATTTAAAACGCAAGCTACTTATCAGTGTTATAACCATATTCTTGAGAAATTAAAAATGTAAGGCACAAGTAACCAAAAAAATTCACAAAGAGCACATTTTTAAATAATTTTTTAAGCTTTTATTTTTAAATCATCTCTACACCCAAAGTGGGGTTCAAGCTTACAACCTTGAGATCAAGAGTCTCATGCTCCACCAACTGAGCTAGCTAGGTGTCCCTAAAAGGGCATATTTTAAAATATGCCTCTTCTACTCTGTTCTTAAGCTGAAAAGTCTTAGTGGCCCAAATTCAAATTCTTTCAAAAACTTAATAGCTACTATATACACAGACTAATTCAATATAAATCACCTTAACACAAGGATATTTCTAAAAGGCTTTTTTTTAAAAAGTCCTTTAAAATGCTGTTGCTTCAGTTCTTTTACATCTTTAATAAAATGCTAAGCATTCTAGGGGCGCCTGGGTGGCTCAGTGGGTTAAAGCCTCTGACTTCTGCTCAGGTCATGATCTCAGGGTCTTGGGACTGAGCCCCTCATCAGGCTCTCTGCTCAGCAGGGAGCCTACTTCCCCCTCTCTCTCTGCCTGCCTCTCTGCCTACTTGTAATCTCTGTCTGTCAAATAAATAAATAAAATCTTTTTTTAAAAAACACTAAGCATTCTAAAGACATTTTTTAATCCAGCTTAAAGGGCATAAGATAATTTAAAAGATTACTTAATAATAAAAAAAAAACAATGAGCTTAGAGGTGCATGGCAGCCTCAGTTGATAAAGCATGTGACTCCTGATCTCGGGGTCTTGAGTTTGAGCCCCACGCTGCGCACAGAGATTACTTAGGGGAAAGAAAAAAACCCAATGAGCCTAAAAATGTTTGTAATATAATCTGTATAAAGTAATACATTCAAACTACAAATTTAAATAAATGACTTTGGCTGGAATTTTGACCAGTCATCCAAAGAACAGGATCATGGTACAACAGAATGAAAATATGACCAAAGGCCAAGAAATCAATCTGAGTTTTTAGTCTCCTTTAGTAAGTCATTTCACCTCTATAGGCTCTCAGTTTTTTCATCTGTAAAAGATAGTACTGAATGAAAATGCTACTGAAAGGCCATGCTAGCTCTACAATTTCATTTACGTATGAGAACTTTCATGTTGGATTAAACTAACATTCTAGGCTTGAGGTTCATATTTTTGAATGTTTTTCAGGAGTTAATGTTTCAAAGCTAAAACTGATAAAAACTGTATTACCTTAAGTTCAGCAACTTGTGATGAAATATGCCACATAAGGCTCTCACTTAGGAACTTCATACCATATGGGCCTAGTAGTTCTGATAATGACCTCATTTCTGAAAGGAAATGTAATCAATTTTATACTTTGACAGAGCAAACACTTTCAGAAAACGAATATTAATGTACTGGAATGTTCCGTTATAGAAGCAAATTATTAATGCAAAAATCCTTAGACAAGTCTCCAGAATAAAAAAGGTAACACAAAGGTAAGACTAAGATATAATGTATGATGATTATGTATTGAATGAATGTAATTGAATGAACATAGTCATAACAATCAAAAGTCAAAAGAATCAAGGTTTCTTCACTCTATAAAACATGTCAAAGTTTCATTCACCTGATATGTCAGAATATTCCTCTGCATTGAATGTTAATTCATTTTCTGTAGGTAAGTTCACAAATGCTTTCATTGCAGGGAAATAAGCTATATGGCCATTGCTGACTTGTCTTAACAAAGTTTCCAAATACCTAAGGAGAAAAAGTAAATTTATAAAAAGGAGAAACTGATTCAAAATTTATTATGGTATACATTCCTACATAAGTTGACTGATAATAAAAATGAGCACTTATTGATAAAAAAAAACTTCCTTAAGCAGCTTATTACGAAGTAACTTTTTATCACTCCTAATTTCTAAATGTGCTTACCAATTTGTATATAGACTTGTAATGGTTGGTTCTCCATGACTGTCTAAATGTTGTGTTTGTTGAAGAAGAACATTATTAAATACTCTTGTAATATCAATTTGCACATAGTTTTCTATTGACTGCAGTACAGTCATGTATGCTCTTACACTTGTCAGAAGCTCTGATGGTTTTGCAATTTCCTGTGTGGCTTGATTATACATAGTCATTCCAACAATTGACCTGGCAGGAAGGGAATAAAAGAACTGACTTCGCATTTATGTAAAGGCCATTCAACATATTGATCTTTGATTAAATAAAGCAATAACAATTTTAAATACAATTCATTTCAAAGCCATGAAATTACTATCATTATCATCCAAAGAAACAACCTTAAAAAAAATGAACACCTAAAAGCTACAGTGAAGTAGAAATATGATTTTAAAAATTCTAAGGACATCAATATTAAAAATATTTTAACAATAAAGATGGTTTTAAAAAAACTTAACAGGATACATTGTCTGTAGTAGATACAATGGGCTGTTTAATGCATAGCTAAATTCATCTGGCACTATTACATGCCAGCATTTTTTTTACGCTTTATACAGATCATCCTCATATTTAATAACCCTAAGATGTAGTTATTATCACCGCCATTTCACAGATTTAAAAAAAAAAAAACTAAGGCGCAGAACTCAAGGAAACTGAGTAAGTTCACTCTGTTTGGAAGTATTGGGTCTAGGTTTAAGCCCACATCTGCCTGATAGTGCTGCCACTCAACAAAACGCATGAAAGTCAAAACAAGGCAACAAACAAAAAACTTCATGGTTTTTTAATCATTGGCAGCACATAAAACACAGTTGCGTTATGTTTATATCCCAATAAACTGTAAGCCTAAAAGGAAACATAAATTTTGAAAATATTTTCCTACCTGATCTTTTCCTCCATTGACCACCCCATCTTACCATCTTTAAAACTCCCTAAGCGTTAGATTTGTAAAGATCTTAAACTTGTATCTCTAAGGATAAATCCTTAAAGAGAACAACAAACTCCATCAATAGAAAACAATCCCAGAGGGGCACCTGGGTATCTCAGTGGGTCTCTGCCTGCAGCTCAGGTCATGACCGAGGCCCTGGTCATGATCGAGGCCCCACATGGGGCTCTCTGCTCAGCAGGGAGCCTGCTTCCTCCTCTCTCTCTGCCTGCCTCTCTGCCTACTTGTGATCTGCCTGTTAAATAAATAAATAAAATCTTAAAAAAAAACAAAAATCCCAGAAGACCAACTCAAGGTTAATAACTGCTATCTTTGTATATAAGCCCTAAAGCCCTATGATTGTGCTCAAGTGATCAGCAAAAATCAACCAACTAATACAACCTATTTGTTTTGGTATAAAAATCTTTCCCAGGTAAACAAGTTTACAGCCTGGCCTTGATCCTCATAACTAAGTAGATGTTTTGTCAAATGAATATCTGTTTCTCTGTGGATTAACAGACCAGACTACGTACAGAGAAAAAAAAGGGAGTGGCAGGTGAACCCTCTCTTCCACCCACCACTCTAACAACCCCCACCAAGTTGAGAATATTTAATAAATACCAGAGTGCATAATATCCTTTTGGTCTAAATGCTATTCTGGGTTTCACTGTCAGGATGCCTGCCTTACTAAAGGAAAGCAACAGACAGTCTTAAGCACCTGACTACGCAACTGATGACTTAACACACAATTTAGTGCCACTTACATATTCTCCTATTTTGCTCTCCAATTGTTGTAGTCTTCTCACTAACTGTAGCTCTAAGTTTTATACTATTTCATTACTACTTATAGTACTTAACAAAATGTCAAGCATATGGTACAAATACTCCTTGTTAATGACTATAAAACTGTGAAAAATCCTTGGCTAAATTTTGTTTTATAAATTGCTCTAAGGCCTTCCAAGAAAAACTTCTCAAATCAATTGGTATTTTCTTCAATAATTAAATGTGTAACTTTAGAAAAAAGGTTGAAGCAACATTTATAAAATTGAAAGGTTTCTGTTATCACACACAAATGACTTCAAGAAACATATATAAGACTTACAGATCTCTAATTAGGAATGCCTCGAGAGTCTAGAATTCTACTGGTCTAAGAGCATACATATGAATTAGGAAAGATAAGAATTCACCTAGTCCTGATGTTTTCAAACATTTAACTGTAACCAACTAAAAGATACGCATTTGGCATCACGACTCAGTACATACATACATATGTATAAGTGAAGAGTTTCAAGAACAGTATTTATACTCACTTACGTGCAGTGTATGAATTTTTTCTTCTATTCTTCCCTGTTTCTTTTCCTCCCTGCCTCTTCTTTCTTTTTTTAAACATTGACTGCAACTTTCTACATTGACCTTATGACCCTACTTGCTACCTATCAGGTGAAATACACTTATTTGCTCCAGTCTTCCCATTTAGCTTATAAGGAACCTAAGGCACACAAAGATTAACCGGCTTATCCATTGTTACAACTAGTTAATAACAAGTATGGGACAAGAATCTGAATAACTTAAGTAATTCCCAGTTCACTATTCTCTGTGCTTCCCCATTCATTACTCTTTGAACTGTATCAGTTCTAATACTTCTCCTCATAAAAGTAAACACTGTATGGATATGAAGAACATAACAAACTCATTAACTGAACCAACAAAAATAGTTTATATTCTTTCTTACTTAGTAAAGCGGATTTCCAGATGAGAAGTCAAATATTCTCGTGGGGTAAATGTATGCTCCCAAACTACCATGTTTGGTACATAGTTTATAGAGAAACACAATTCAGAAAGTGCAGTGTGCAATTTATCAAGGCTGAAAAAATATTAATAAACAATAAAATTTTCAACATTTCATCACAGCAATAAAAAATTATTTTTATAAATACATCAGACCTTATTTGGGGATAATAATTGCAGAATTCAGTATTCTTCTTTCCTAAACTGACAAGTTCAAAATCCTAAGGGATATTACTAACATGAGAGCAGTTTTTTAAAGACAGTATCACTCATTTGTTTCTCCATTCAGATGATAATGACTACAATGATTTAATATAAATTAGAGCTTATTACATGCTCATAAAAACGATCATTTCCAAACCTTGCTGTAGTCTCTGTACTGGACAAAGTTGTCTACAAAATAGCAAACAGCTTGCTCAACATAAAAAAAGCAATTAAGTAGGAAATTTACTTTAAACAAAACATATGTTCGTGTATTACTGCCCACCATGCCTACCCTCCAAACAAACACACAATCTTTAATAATATCTAGTCCGATATATTCGCTTTAAAAATGATGTATGTTCTAATATAATGCATGCCAAAATAAAGTCTCAGGCTATCTGATTTTAAATAAATGGAAAACTACGGCTTGCTTTTATAGCGTACCCCCCAAATTTTTAGAGAGATTCTATGCCTTCAGTATTCAGTACAGACAAATAAAGTATTCAGTACAAATAAAGTATACAAGTATAAATAAAGTATATAAGTAAAGTATTTAGTAAAGGCAAATATTACCTACTACATGAATTTTCTTCAAAAATCCAAAATCTGTTTTTGGAAATAAGCATTGACTATTCAAGTTCACAAAGGTAAAATAATAATAATAAATGGAATAAATGGGAAATTAAGAATTTACAATTATTAGCATTCCCTCAGTACTAATACCATACAAAAAATGAAAAACTTCTACCTGTAACAAAAAGATATAATAAAAGTGGATGGCTTACTTGGTCACTACCAGCCTGTTTTTCCTCATGCTCTCAACTCCTGGCTTTTCCCTTTCAGGTTCCCCTTTCTTACCAGTCTGTTTTTTTGACTTCTTATTCACTGCTTGACTAATGGTTTTGGCACAATGCTTGGGCAGCAACTATTTAAAAAGAAATGAAATCTTACATTAACCAAGCTTCATAGAGGAAGTTATTATCAAAGCAAAAGTTTAAAGGATAAGTAAAGACAGACTAGGCAAGCAAAGAATGAGAACATTTTACTGCAAGGAAAAGTTCAGAACTTAGTGAGAACTACTAGGTGGTAAAAAGCATCAAGTGCAGGGTGAAGTAGACAGTTTGAGCTATGAGGAAGGTATATGAACACCAAGCTACAGGCTGGATTTTAAACAGTAAGTAATCCTGAAGATGGTGGCAATTTTTTTAAAAACCTAAAAATGTGGTTTTATAAGAATGAGGTAATGAGATTTACTAAGAGTTTAATGAAAAAGACAGAAAAATAAAAAAATAACTGGCTAACAGTTAATTTTCCTGACTTCACACACAAACTTCCTGTCTGTAAGAAAACATGTGAATTATTACCTGGTCACTAAGAGTACACTGTTCTGTGCAAATATCAGTGATGAGATTTCGAGCTTGTTTGGCCATTTCATCCAAGAACATATTACATAAGGAAAGACTGCGATCTCCAATATGATGTCGCTGTCAAAGCAGAATAATAACAACAATAATAAAAGTTTTAAGAAAGTAGTTTTAATTAAAATATTTTTAAAATAAACATGGAAAATAAAGTCTATTGTACACTGAGGAGTGGGGATAAGGAACATTCTAGACCACCTTTATCTCTTGGAACAACTAACCTACCATACTGTCTTTACACAGCTGATGTAAAGTATTTGGTAATTATACAAGTAAAGTATGATTAGAGGGATCTTAGAGTATTGGTATTTTCTTTAACATGAAAAACCATTAACTTAATTTTCAGTTTTTGCAAGGTCCTATATCTGGATCTTAAAAATTAAACTATCAAACAGAGGATGTGAAAGAACACATTTAGAGTAATGTTTTCTAATCTTAACTGATACACACATAAACACACATATATATTATACATACATATATATATAAAGATCTTGACACAACAAATAACTTCATAGTTACAGAAAAGCTTAAATATTTAATTAAAATTGTTAGACATGAGGTCAGCAAAACAAAGAAATTCACAAAGCATTCAACTCCCTAAAATCAAACTCTCCAACCCAGAGGAGAAAAAAAGCTAACCATGCATTTTCTGAACACAACTGGGGAAGGGGGGTGCGGGCAGGGAGCATTATTTTAATTTTTAAGAGATTAGATATGTGTATGTAGACATATACTCACTCAAATTCATCCATCTCTCTCTACAGGATTCTGTAACCTTTTAGTTTTGGTGGCTATCATAATAATTTAATAGGTTTTTCTTGTCAATGATAACTGGAAAGTTGAGTACATAATGCCATAAAATTTTGCACTCCAAATTTATAATACTTCATAAAGAGAGAAATTTTTTAACGTTTACCTTACCAGATCTTCCATAATTACATAACAAATATACAGATTACATATGGTATTTCTATGTTGCTAATAAATGTAAATATACAATATAAATGTAAATACACAAATATAAATGTAAATATACAATATATAAATGTAATATATAAGAATATAAAAATACTTAAATACCTAAAGTAACTGTTCCTAGATGAACTATCATGATACTTTAATGTATTTTATTATAAATGCCCCTGAAAACTTTAAAAGGAAGCCAAATCAAAAGGAATCCCCAGCTCAGATACAATTAAATATTGGTTCACTTTACTTAAGGGAAGTTTTCAAATTATAAACATTCAGGGTTTTATTTAACCAAATTCTGACTCCTGAACCCCTTGCTATCATTTATTCCTCAAAACAATACAAAACACTGAATTAGCATTTCTTCAAATTTATTAGACTTATTTAAAATACAAATCTGATATCACTACTCCCCTTCAATGCTCAGAAATGCTGAAATTGGATGAAAAACGTAACAACTGAACTCTCTCCATGATCTGCCTCAGCCTCTGGTGACAATACTGAGAACAGATTTTGGGAGAACAATGTCAGAAGCAGAAAGACCACTTAGGAAACTACAACAATAATGCAGGAAAAAAGATGTGGCTTTGACAATGATGATAAGTGGTAAGAGTTTGGATATATATGAAGCCCAAAGGCTGAAAAGGCTTCAAAGGATGGTGATGGGGTAACATGCAGAGAATCATGGACATGTTACATTTCAGATGGCTAAAAATACCTAAATTGCAGCAGAATATCCAGAAAATCAAGATCTGAAAGCTCTGGGATGGAGATAAAAATCTGGGAGACATCAGAAATAAGCTAAGTTAAATAAACCAGATATAAAAAGACAAATACTACACGGTTCCACCTATATAAACCACCTAGACTAAACAAATTTTTTGCGACAGAAAACAGACTAGAGGATACCAAGAGTTGGAGGAATGAAAAATTACTACTTAGTAATTATAAGGTTTCTGCTTGGGATGACAAAAGTTTTGGAAATGATAGTAGTGGTGGTTGCACAACACTGTGAAATTAATTAATGCCACTGAACTGCACATTTAAAAATAACACAAGACACACTTTTAGGTCATATATACAACATTATATATCTGTATGCAGACAGATATAGATAGATTTTAATCACAGTTTTTTAGAAGAAAAAAAATGGGAGCAGAGTGCAAATGGTTGAAGATTTAAATGCCTGGGTGAGAAATTTTTACCTTCTCCCAAGAGACAATCACTGAGGATTCTTCAAGAAGGAAAGAGACACTCTGGTGGCAGTGTATTAGACAGTCTTAAAGGCAGAAATACTGAAGGCAGGAGAACTATTTAGGAGTACATATGAAGAGTATTGCAAATTTGAGCTACAAGAGTGATAAACGCAATGGAAAGTAGAAGACAGATCCAAGAAATGAAACCAGACAAATAAAATTAAGAGGACTTCATGGGTAATTTAATGGGAAGGATGATTATGAGGAAGAGTTAATGCTATATCTTAGGTATAAAGCTTCAGGATAAAATCTATTATATCTAAAAACTGTATAAAAGTATTAAGTTTGGTGGTGTTGATATCCTCACAGGTAACAACCCTAAAAGCAGTCGCTACTAAACTTCCTGCAGGTTAACCATGTCTCAGAGTCCGCTTCCAAAGCACTGATGGAATACAACCTGCAACAGATGTCACCTAATGCTTCAAGATAGTAATAATGCTACTGTTTGTCAGTTTCTTTTTTGTAGTTCGAAGTAAAGGGATTCAACACTAAGCTAAACTATAAAGAAACAGACCATTTAATTTTAATATATAGTCTCACCACGCTTACAAAGTGACATTTCTTCTTTAAAGATCAGAAGAAATACTGAGTACATATTTGATACTTATTATTGATAAAACTAGTGAGTAGTTCAATTATTTAATAACTATGTGTGTCTGTGAGTATGTCTTACAAATACTACACTTGATCTTAGCCAAAAGGCCAAGAAGCACCTGTCTTACAAATACTAATGTCAATTTTGTTTACCATATCTATGATATTAACAAGTGAGTGAAATTCCTCTTTGACATGTTTGTTTAATCAGTAATCTATACATTCAATTTTCAACTCTTTTCAATAACAGTTTAAGAGAA
Organism: Meles meles; assembly: GCF_922984935.1. NCBI lineage: Eukaryota > Metazoa > Chordata > Mammalia > Carnivora > Mustelidae > Meles > Meles meles. The sequence continues at coordinate 78,857,318 of NC_060074.1, forward strand.
AAAGCATACAAAATCAATTACTGTAGATAACTTTACCATAAATATGAATACTTGACCTGTCATTTAATAAATGTAATTCTAAGTGACATTATGATATGTTCTTAAAAATATGTATGTGCATTTATCCATCCATGCAAATAAACACTACATTTATTTTAATCTATTCAAACATTGTTCTGATTCTGCATAAAGAGAAATTAGGTAGGAAACTAGATTAGGTAATTATGAAATCTAGCCAGCTACATGTCTGGTCTAGTATACTCTGCATACCATATAAATCACAGTACTATCCTGAAATTACCTCTTCTGGACACAGTTCATGTGTGCAACTCATAAAATGAGTGCAAAGCAGTGGAAATGCAATTGAATATCTTGACTGAGAGGGTAATTCCAAACACTGTTGAAACATCTTCTCAAAAGCACGACTATAAAAACTATATGAGGAAACAAATTAAAAATTAGAATTACCATTTTTACAGTTAAAAATATTATGATACAGTACTTAGTTAATTTAACTGGATTCCAGGGAACAAAAGTTATCAACTGGTAGCCTTTATTCCCTTAAGAAGAGAGTAGTTATTTTTCCAAAGAGTATCTTTTATATACCAACAATCATTACAGAGTAATAAAAATATAATTTGCATAATAGTAAGTTTTAAAATAAAAAATTTAAACAAAAAATAAACCATATCTATGGCTTATGAATACATGACATTCAAATCTCACACTACCAAATCTTATCAAAGGCAAGTCACTATCAATTAGTAAGAAACACCACTATTTTATTGTACCACGAAGAAAGAAAAACACTGTCAATTAAACAATGCTGCACCATCAATTTTAAATTACTTCCCGATTTTGGAGATTAAATTAAACATAAAAGAATGAGAGTCAATAAAATGTAGTACATCTTGGAATAGTAAGACAACCAGAAGTAGTAAACATGTATTTATTTTGTATGTAACAGACAAAATAGGAAAGTGATGAGAAAAAAATGGACAAAAGTTACTTAGGGATAAAAGTTAAATATGACTGAAGATCACAAGTTTCTTTTTGTTTTTTTTTTTTTAAAGATTTTATTTTATTTATTTGACAGAGATCACAAGTAGGGAGAGAGGCAGGCAAAGAGAGAGAGAGGAGGAAGCAGGCTCCCTGCCAAGCAGAGAGCCCGATGCGGGGCTTGATCCCAGGACCCTGGGATCATGACCTGAGCGAAAGGCAGAGGCTTTAACCCACCGAGCCACCCAGGCGCCCCTGAAGATCACAAGTTTTAAACATTATTCAAAGTATTTTTATTTCCAAGGAAGGGGAATAGGATTTTTTAATTGCAGTAGCTTTCTTTTGCCAAAAGGAACCTTTCTGTAGCTCAAATACATGTATGTAGCTCAAATACATGTATGTAAACATAAAATGTTCCATTTTCTTTTCAAGTCAGACAATAGTATAGGATTCCAAATAATCTTAAAATTCTTGCAAATTTGACATGTGATGTATTTTGTTTTGGTGACAAATTATGTTTCAGGGTTTTTTTTTTGTTTGTTTGGTTTGTTTTGTTTCAGTTTTTTTAAGAAACCTCTCATGCATTCCCTATCTGGTGATTTGGATTTCTTTTGCAATACTGCTAATTAAAGCTATCTTAACAAACTGCCCAAATCAGTGTGGACTGGAGTATCTTCCAAAATAAAAACAATGAGAAGCTGTTTGTAATAACAGCTTTTCAATACACACAAACAACTACCACTATCCACTGAGATTATCTCAGCATTGTAGAAATAAGTTACTCCAATTAGCTTCCATGCAGGAAAAAAAGCCAAGAAGATACAGAGCTGATACTCCCCAGCTTTGGAGCCAGATACTTATGTATGAAACCTGGTCCTACTCTTTATTAGTTCATTTATTCATTTAAACATTTATTAAACACCTACTATGGTAGACACTAAAAAACCAAAACCTGACCTGAACTTCCTTCAAGGACCACCTTAGGTGGGGAGAAAGAGAGGGAAGAAAAGGTGCGCCTTGGTGGCTCAGTGGGTTAAGCCTCTGCCTTCAGCTTGGGTCATGATCTCAGGGTTCTGGGATCGAGCCCTGCATCAGGCTTTCTGCTCAGCTGGGAGCCTGCTTCCCCTTCTCTCTCTGCCTGCCTCTCTGCCTACTTGGGATCTCTCTCTCTGTCAAACAAATAAATAAAATATTTAAAAAAAAAGAGAGAGAGAGAGAAGGAAGAAATTAATTAAAGAGGCTATGACAGGAGCAGAGGAAAATGGAGGGAGTAGTCACCACATCATCATAGCATTAATATCTAATTACTACAGAGTGAAATTACTTGTTATTTTATTTCCAAGATTTGTTCTACTTGACCCTGATTCACTATTTTTTCCTTCATCTAATGATGCAAAAGAGGGTCTTAAGGCAATCTGAAGTGACAGCTTTTTACTTCCACACAAAAAAGTGTAAAAATAAATTCACAACAGTAAGAGCTGCTCTTATATAGAATTTAAAAAAAAAAAAAAAAGGGACAAGGTCCCTACTGGGTAGACTTCCTTTTGTTGTCAACTATTCTTTTTTTTTTTTTTTTTAAGGTAATCTCTACATCCAACATGGGGATCAAAGTCATATTAAGATCAAGAGTTGTATGAGCCAGCCAGACACCTCTATTCCCTTTATTCTTTTTTTTTTTTTTTAAAGACTTTATTTATTTATTTGACAGAGAGAGATCACAAGTAGAGAAGCAGGCAGAGAGAGAGAGAGGGAAGCAGGCTCGCTGCTGAGCAGAGACACCGATGCGGGACTCGATCCCAGGACCCTGAGATCATGACCTGAGCCGAAGGCAGCGGCTTAACCCACTGAGCCACCCAGGCGCCCCTATTCCCTTTATTCTTAAGAGTCTATTACTGAGGAGCACCTGGGTGGCTCAGTGGGTTAAAGCCTCTGCCTTCAGTTCAGATCATGATCCCAGAGTCCTGGGTTCGAGTCCCACATCAGGCTCTATGCTCAGCAGGGAGCCTGCTTCCTCCCCTCTCTCTCTCTGCCTGCCTCTCTGCCTACTTGTGATCACTGTCTGTCAAATAAATAAAAAAAAATTTTAAAAAAAAGTCTATTACTGAATGGTCTCAAGGACAACACTATCATAAAAACAATAAACAAAGGTATCTTTGCATACTAAAAATGTCAAATTCTGATACAAAAAAAATTACCACATACCAAAATATGGAGAGATCTGATGTTTCCACCAACATTTCCACCAAGGAATCTACCATCTTTGTATGAAAAATTATTGTATTCATCATCTTTCCAAGTTCTCTGTGATCTGCAAGGCTAAGTGAAGCCTTAGAAACACTAGTATATGCCTGTGAAAGTAAAAAACAAAAGTAGTTTAAGCAAACACCAATGATTTTAGCCTTGACATTCTACAGGGAAAAAAAACCACATTATCAAAAATTTTCTGATGTTTATTTGACATTGTATCAGTAGCATCACCTTTTTAAAGCTGTCAATAATGACTCAAACTTGAAATCCCTATCAAAAAATTCTTTAAATAAATAGAAATACTACTGCCAATAAAGTAAAATCTAATATATGGGTCATTCATCTAGAACCCCAATGGAACAGAAGTTGTAATATCAAAAGTATTAAACAGTGAATTGTCAAGTTAGATCTACCGAAAGAAATTTTCAATCTAGTTTGAGAGAAAAAATACAGGTGATACACTCAGATGAAAGTAAATATTTACATGTTAATTCACTGAGGTTTTAGATTATAGTAATTAAAACATACTATACTAATTGATGAATTCTAGAAAAGAAATGAATATCATAAAAATTAGTGTAGGTTGAGCAATGTGATAGAACTTAACCAAAACCATCACGATAGGTTTAGGGAAATAAATTCTACTATAAGGGTACCAAATCAGAGAGGAAAAATCTGTCTACGCACAGTGGGCATTCCAGAAAGGCAAAAACAAGAAGAGAAAGAGTGTCTATAGAATAAATACTGTTCACTATGGTTACAGTTAAAATGAAAAGAGGAGAAAGAAAATGGTGTAAGAAGAGATTCAACCAGATCATGTAGACCCCTGCAAACCACATTAAAGAATTTAAACCTTTTGGTGAACCAAAGGTTCTGTGCAGTGGTCAATTTGTGTTTTAGAAACATTATTCTATGTGGAGGAGGGAACTACGGAAAAGTGGGCAGAAAGGGAATAGGAGGCAGTCGTGGCAATAATTCAGACAGGATTATGATGGTCTCGTCTACAATGGTGGTAGTTCAAAATCTATTAGTTCCAGATCTATTGATCTGGATAGATCTATTGATCTGGAAAGTTCCAGATCTATTGATCTGGAAGATCAATAGATAGGCAGGCAAAAGAAGAATTATGAATAAATGGCCAGGATTCTGGTGTTGTGAGATACTCCTTCATGGATCTCATGTGAGCCTACACATCTTCGATATGCAAGAATTCAAGGCTCAGATACTCACTACTCAGACCATTTCTGAGAGTACTTGTAATTTGTACTTGCGAGTACTTTGTACTTGCTGCTGCCAAACTTGAAGAAATGAGGCAGTATCTACCTCTGGATCAAAGAGCTAGTATGCTTACTGTTGATACAACAGAGGGTTCATCAAATTCAGTGTTCCTTAGCTGCAACACAAACCTACTGCATACATAGCATTCATCTGGGTCATGGAAGCAAGAGAAAAAAATGATACATATATGTTGATGCTCATGCTGCTTCCTGTGCAATGAATAAAATCCTTTGTCCTTGATGCAGGGTCCCATGTCTTCTGCCAGTTTCCATCAAACAGTAGAGACTACATAATTATTTCCTTGTAAATTGGATAAAAATCAAATCTCAGCCCCTACAATGGCAAGGGGCTACAAAATGGATGATGAAAAAACGACAAAATTAATTTAAAAGACTCATTTGAAATATTTAACAACAATGAAAGGAAAAACAGGTCATTTAAAAAAAAAAAGGTTTAAGTAAAAGTAAGGTAAGAACAACCTAAGTAAATTTAATGACAGAAGAGAAGAAGATAAATGAAAGTAACCAAAGATGATTAAGAGACTAGGGAATACATAATGGAACAAGATGCCTGAGGAAGCAGGAAAAAAAATGACAAAGAATACATGGATAAAGAATTCTTCTTTAAAGACTAGAAAAAAGGAGAAAAATCATAATGACCTAAAAAAGACCAATGACTTAAGGATTAAATTGGGACTCCAGTGAAGGCAAAAAGCAATTCTAAAATTCTCCCAAAGGCTTACCCTTCTGGTCCTGCACTATTCAAGAATTACTGATATCTAGAGAACTGTGTACCTGTCTGGCCACATGCTTATACTGAACTCTTATCCTTATATCTGATCATTGAGTCAGATCATTCATCGCTCTTGTGAAGATTTGTTCCTTCTTGTAGTAATATTTAACACTAAGAAGATTCTTTACTTGACTTGTCCTTTCCTCATTGTTTGCCCTTTACCTGTGTAAGCTTATTTTCGTATTCAATTTCTACCCATCTTTTAATGTCTGGGCAAAATGATGCTTTCTCTATAAAATTATTATTAGCAATTCCAACTTGAAACAAGCTTTCTTCCCTCTAAGAAAACTATAGTTAATTTATAATCATATTCTGCCAGCAGTATCTTTTAAGTTAATCTTTTAAATTTTCAACTGCTATTTAATTTTTCTTTACCTTTAATGCCTATCTCCACAGCCAGGTTTAGAACATCCTTAAAAGAGGATCTGTAATCCTCTACAGATTATATAATACTGCTCAATATTTTATTTCTGGTATCCTATGGCCTAGTCTGTAGATGTGGAACTTTTCTTCATCTACCTATGCTAACATTCTGGATTCTGGCCACTGCCTCACAACCTGCACTTTTATCCCTTCCCTCAGACAAAACTTCTCTGGCTTACTTCCATGACCCACTATTTTCTTCCTGAGTATGCTCTAGCCCACTGTCACTAAAAATTAAGAGTTCTACAGTAAAAAGTGGTTGTATGTCCCACTCATGATTAAGAGCAATGTTATGGGTTAAATTGGGTCCACAAAAAATATGCTGAAGTCATAGTCCCAGTTTCTCAGAATATAATCTTATTTGGAAACAGGGTCTTTACAGAGGCAATCAAATTAAAAATGAGGTCATCAGAGTGGACCCTAATCCATTATCATTAGAATCCTTATAAAAAAGGAAAAATTTGGACACAGAGATATGCACAGAAGACTGTATAAAGAGACAAGGACAATGTGATTAGAGTGACTCATCTACAAGCCAAAACACATCAAAGTTTGCCAGCAAATTACCAGGAGCTAGGAAAAAGCCTGGAACAGATTTTCCCTCATAGCCCTAAGAAAGAATCAACCCAGCTGACACCTTGATTTAGGACTTCTAGCTTCCAGAATTATAAAATATAAATTTCTGTTGTTTAAGCTACCAGCTTTGGTACTGTTAGGGCAACCCCAGCAAACTAATAAAAGCAAGAATACAACACATGAAAGAATCATACGGCAGGTGATATTACTATAATAATCTCATAAAAATTTAGAAAAAACTTAGATATACCAGATCTACATTCTTAATGCTACAGAAATGTTTTATATTCTGCCATATGACTAAACACAGATAAACTCTCAAATGAATCCTTCAAATGAGTAAGTTAATAATCCTGAAAGTATTTAATAAGGGCAAATTCGAAATGTACCTTAACTCTCTAAAATTTTCTGAACCCAAATGTTGGTTTAGGCACTCTCACAAACTGACAGCAGCAGACTTAAATAGTTCAAGCTTTTTGATGATGAGTGACTTGCAAAATTTTAAATGTGTACATCCTGTAGCACAGCAATTTCATTTTTATTTTCATTTTATATGCTCTTACTTCTATACTGTTTCACAGCTTTTGTTAAAATAAAATGTTAATACCTAAACTTTTTTTTTTTTAAGATTTTATTTATTTATCTGACAGAGAGAGACAGTGAAAGAGGGAACACGAGCAGTGAGAGAGGAAGAAGTAGGATTCTTGCAGAGGAGGGAGCCTGATGCCGGGGGCTCGATCCCAGGACCACCCAGGCACCCCAAACTTTATTTTTAAAGGGAAAACAAGCCCTATTATATATACACATTTAATATTTTGGGGTGGTGGTGTTTTAAGTGTTCCTCCCTGATTTCCCACTAACCGACTCTGCAAACTCAGGCAAGTTACTTAATACTTGTAGCCTCACTTATAAAATCATCTCCAAAAGTATACAACCATAGAACAAAGAACACGGGTGAGAAAAATGCCTTTGTATTTTGAGGTTGGAAGAAACCTAAGAGCAAAATTACCTCAGGTAATAGAAAGGTATGCTCTTTCTAGGAGTCCTTCCTGAGACTGGGTTAAACTAAAAATCTCTTCCACCAACACATATTGGTTTTGTAAACAAATAAAAATTAATTTAAGTTGCAGAACCATGGGTGTGTATAGTACAATTCCATTTACTATTTGAACACCTAAATGGATTTAAACCACTTATTAAAAGCATTTCTGAGATATGAAAGTGGGAAAAGTACAAACTACTTTACCTCTGGATATTATGACATCTTATAATGAGAACATACTACTATTATTTTAAAATATACATATTTTTAAAATATTCAGTTACTGAAAAACTATGCCACAGTTTTCACATAATTACTAGAAGAACTTACAGGGAATTAAATTTCATTATGAAATCTACAGTTATACAAAGATTTTAAGCTTGAATTTTAAAAGTCCTCTAAAACTATTTATGTGAGTTATATATTAAATGAAAACTTTTAAAGTCTACTACCATTTATTTCTGCATTTCAGAAAAATGAAGCTTTTGGCACTATATCAGGGGACAGTAAACTACAGCCTGTGAGCTGGATGCTTGTTCTTGCTCCTTCATAAAGAAGACATCTAGATAGATCTAGATAGCTAACAAGAACATGAAAAGGTGCTCAACATCATTGATCATCAGGAAAATGCAAATCAAAAGTACAATGAGATGTCACCTCACATCTATTAGGAAAGCTACTGACAAAAACACAAGGCAAAAATGTGAAGAAAAGGGAACCCTCATGCACTCCTGGTGGGAATGTAAATGGATGCAGCCACTACGGAAAACAGTATAGAGACTCCTCAAAAAATTAGAATTACCATATGATCCAGTAATTCCATTTCTAGATATTTATCTGAAGGAAATGAAAACACTCACTCAAAAAGGTATCTATAAACCCAAGTTCATATGCAGCACTATTTACAATAGCCAAGACATGGAAATAGCCTAAGTGGCAATCAATGGATAAACAGATGAAGAAATGGTGATGTAAACACACACACACACACACACACACACACACGGGAATATTATTCAACAAAAGAATGGGGTAATCCTGCCACCTGTAACAACATGGGTGGACCCGGAAGGCATTACACTAGGTGAAGAAAGTCAGACACAGAAAGTCAAAGACCAAATGAACTCATTTATATGTGGAATTAAAAAAAAAAAAAACAAATACTTAAAACTAAATGTATAGTAGACAATGGACTGCTGGTTGCCAGAGGTGGGGAGCCAGAGTTGGGCAATATGGCTGAGGGTAACCAAAAGTTAGATTCCCAGTTATAAAATAAGTAAGTCCTGGAGATGTTATGTACAGTATGATGACTGTATCAGTAAAACCATATTGCTTATTTGAAAGTTGCTAAGAAAAGTAGATCTTAAAAGTTCTCAGAAGAAAAAAAATTCCTATCTGTGGTAATAGATGTTAACTAGACTTATGATCATGTTGCAATATGAATGAATGAATCATTATGTTGTAAATCTGAAACTAATATATTGCTATATGTTGATTAAATCTAAATTAAGAAAACTGTTTCTTCTATGAGGTAAAAACTATGGTTAGTTACACAAAACTAGTCTTTTCAACAGGTATACAACAATGAATTTTTTATTAGTATTTTCATGTTAGCTAAAATATACATTACCCAAATGGAATGACAATGAAAATTAAGTTATTCTTACCTGTAATCTAAACCAATCTAATCTCATTCCTCTGAAATCAAATACTTCCCCATCTTCAACTACAATAATAGAAAAAATATTACAAAGCAAATTAATGTTTCACAAATATATAATCAGTTTTAAAATTTAAGATCTAAGACAATTCCACTTATGGCCATATACACAAAAGAATTATAAGCAGAGTCTTAAAGAGGCATGTGCATACCATGTTCAAAGCAGCATTATTCACAACAGCCAAAAGGCAGAAGCAACCCAAATGTCCATCAATAGAGGAATAGATGAAAGAAATGTGGTACATTATTCAGTCTTTAAAAGGAAGGAAATTCTGACACATGCTATAGTGGGGCTGAACCCTGAGGACATTACGCTAGTGAAATAACTCAGTGACAAAGAGGCAAATACTGCACGATCCCACTTATGAGGTACCTAGAATAGTCAAACTCATAATGATAGATGTCAGGGGCAAGAGGTTAACAGGAGGTGTTCTTTAATAGCTATGGAGTTTCAGTTTTCAAGATGAGAAAGTTCTAGAGATGGCTGCACTGCTATGTGAATATACTAAACACTATTAAACTGTACACTTAAAAAAACAAAAGTAATTGAATAGCTAAGACAGTGAAGTCATTCTCAAATCCTATAAAGACGTTGATATAAGGAGGGAGTTATGCTAAGAGAAGTGTAAAGTATAGACTTCTCTCCTGAACTCTTAGTGTGCTTACATACGAATTTTGAAAAAAGCTAGAAGAGAGCTCGAGAAATCCTATAAACAGAAGCTATGGACAGCATGGTGAAACTCCTCAAAGTAACTCTTTATACACCAAGTATCACCAGGCAACTTCACAATAACTTCACTACTTAAGTGTGATAAAGATTGATTAAACTAAAATGTATTTATTACTCAGAAATGTTCAAGGTTTAGGTATCTTTTACTTAAAGATTACAACACTGAAACATCATAGCAATCTGCTGGAATGAAGTATTCAAATAATGAAGAGGCAGTTGTGTATACAACATTTGGGATTGACAGACCTGAACTTAAAATCCCTGCACTAGTAGGGACACTTAATACCTGTTAGAGCTTGGCAAAATAGAGTTAACTCTCAAACCTTGAGTTTTCAAATCTACCAAATACAACAGCTTTCTAAAACTGATGTGAATTAAACAGGATAATATTTGAGTGCCTGGTACTTTTTTAAATATAATTTCATCAGTGGTACCAACTACTGTCATAGGTGATGCTTAGACCACATATATACTTCATTATGTTTTGGGGGTTTTTTTTCCCATCTACTGAAAAATAAGAAATTTCAAGCCATAATTCTCATTATTTTTATAAACATCATTATACACCTATTTTGGCAACTTTGCTTCCAAGAAAACAAAGCTAAGACAAAGAGAACAGAGTAAATGTGTCCAAAATAAATGGGTCTAGAAAAATTAATTGTTAAATTCCCACCTTAATAACCAAATCTGAAAATCTAATTAGGAGAAAATATGCTTTTATTTGGAAGACTTACCTTGTTTTACACTCAGGGACGTCATAGTGTTAACAAAAGAGGACATGATAATCGATTCATCCTCAGGGCAAACAGAAAGATTCTGAAAAAAAAAAACAATAATAATGTTAAAAACTAACTGGGGAAATAATTCATAGGTCCATCAAGTGGTAGACGGATAAACAAGCTGGTATATCCATACTGTATTTTTCAGCCTTAAACAGGAATGAAATGATACATACATTAACATGGATGAATCTCAGAAACACTATGCTAACTGAAAGAAATCACAAACAATAGATTATATAGTATATGATTCCATTTATATGAGAAAAAATGTTTTTAAAGGCAAAAGTGACAAAAAGCAGATGAATAGTTGCCCGGGGTTTAGAGAGAGAATCAATTTTGAAGGTACACAAGAAAACTTTTAAGTGTTGGAAACTTTCCACGTCTTGACTGTAGTAGTAGTAACATGGACGTACAGCTGTCAAAATTCAAATGGTACACTGAGAATAGATGACTTTTTTGTGTGTAAATTATACTTCAACAAAATTAGGACCAAAATATCCCTCTCAAGTCAGCTAGAAAAATGAGTACCTTAAAAACTGCATCTGAAGTTGATGCTGAATAATACAATTTTTTTAAAAAGTGGATGCTTAGCTCACAAATAGTATATACATAATTTCACTACACTGTACACTTGAAAATGGTTAGTAAAGAAAACTGTACGTACGTTACAGATATTTTACCTCAATAAAAAAATTTAACACCCATTACAATGAACTATATTAACAGGTTAACCTTAGTTCTAAATTTAAATCCTAGTAAATGGCTAATATACCATGAATATACTTTACAACAGAAGAGGGTATAAAAAGCTCCGGCATTGGAGTTAGAGCCTGTGCTCAAATAATACTGGCTCTATTACTCATGAACTCTATGATACTAGCAAGTTATGTAAATTCTTTTTTCATCAACAAATGGTAACTACACCTAACCTCTGAGGATTGTTGCACAGACGTAATAAAATATACTATCAATAAATCTGACAATTATTAATACTAGTATTACTGCTACTAATATTATAATTCTAGAAAAAAAAAAACATTAATTTTCCTAGTATTGTAAAATACAATTGATGCAAAAGATACCAAAAGAGATGGAATGACTTAAAAATTTTAATATTATATAACATAAATCTACATTTATTAATTAATATCCAACCAGCCACAGCAAGTTCCAAAAATGACATGAAATCAGGAGTCTGGTTTATTTTTTAAATTGTGATAGCACAAAAGCCTCTGGTTTATCCAGTAAGTAGTAACTACTTAAATAAAAGTATAGCAAAGTTGGGGCGCCTGGGTGGCTCAGTGGGTTAAAGCCTCTGTCTTTGGCTCAGGTCATGGTCTCAGGGTCCTAGGATCGAGCCCTGCATCGGGCTCTCTGCTCAGCAGGGAGCCTGCTTCCTCCTCATTCTCTGCCTGCCTCTCTGACTACTTGTAATCTCTGTCTATCAAATAAATAAAATGAAATCTTTTAAAAAAAGTATAGCAAAGTAATAACATTTTAGGGATAAAAATCAGCTCTTCTATTCCTGTTTTTAATAGACATTCGAGACAGAAAGCATCTAAGCTCCATCTAGTGGATAAAGGAAAAAATACACCAGTTCAGGATAGCAACCTAGGAGGTATATATAATTCAAGGTAAACAATTACATGAACAATTTTTTTATTTTCTTACTTGCACCTTTTAAGTAGGTTTGAAAAAAAAAAATCAGGATATCTAAGTATGGTTATTCCTCTGGGAAACCAGTAGTTTTAGAATACAGAGAATTCGTGTTGTATAAAGACATCTTGATTTTATAAAATGAAGCAAAAAAAACCCCATTTCCCTTAGAGTTAGCTTATTTGGAATAAAGATAAAATAAATTTATATTAAAATGAAAAAGACTGAATAAAGAAATTACAGAAACCAAAAAAAAAATTAAGACTAAAAATCAATAGATGAAAATCCAAATTAAAAATAAATTTAGGACATTTAATCAAATTAGGACATCTAGATGAATTTAAAAAAATAAAAAGATCTTCTAACATACTGTGCCAAAGGATTTATCTTCTATTTTTCCTCTAAAACTTAGTTAAACCTGATTTATGACTATCCTCTTTTGCAAGGTCCTCTATAACTTGGTCACTGTACACCTCCACTGCTAAAATAAAGAATTATTCCCTGCATTGTGTTCACTCTGAACTTGGTACACACTTAAGCATAACACCTACTACACTCAACTACAACTAAGTGTTTTCTCCCCTCTAGATTATGATCCCCTTGACAAGACAGGACAATGACTTACTTACATTTGTAGCTCCACCACTTGGCACTAGATTATACTGAGCAAACAAATCAGTTACTAGAAAGAAGGGAAGCAAAGAATAATAGGGAGAATAGCATGATATAGTTTTTACCTGCACAAGTTCATTGAGAACAACAGCATCAAAGCCAGAAAGGTACTGCACATAATACCTCTGCATTACAGGTCCGTATTTTCTTACATGTGCTCTAAGCTCTTCCATGTAAAATATTAATTCAGCAATGTGCCTTTTTAAAAAATTCAAGAAAAGTATTTCAAAAAAGAAATTCATCATTAAGGAAAATATAAAATGCCTTTGGTATTACTACAAGAAGATTTTTTTCTTAGAAAAAGCACTGCCAAATATCATTTTATGTCCATTACTTTCTAAAGACATTTCCATGATGGAAAACAAAAATAAAAAAAAAAAAAAAAACCCAACAGCAAAACAGCTATGACTAAAAAAGTTGATAAAGGAAAACCCAAAATGAAAATAAAACTAGGGTATCTCATAACTACATCATTACCAAAAAATCACAAATGAAAGAGGATTAGAGGATGAGAAATAAGATTTTTCTGTATGCTCTTATTTCTCTGCTTCATTTATCTAAATCCTATTGAAAGACTGTGGACTAAAATGATAGACATTTCAAATCACACACTTGGTTGCAACTCTACTTTGGAAGGACACTTTAAATTTTTGTACAGTAAGTCATCTTAAAAAATGAATTCCAAAGGAAATAGTACTGGTTATAGCAAGAAAACAGGAATTTATGACAACCTAGAGTATTAGAAAGGAAACATTAAAACCCTAATGTTAAGCTAAAGTAGACTCCGCATTCTAATTCATATCATCTAATGATATATTACAAATATTCCTTTATTATGAAATATGAAAAACCCTTAAAAAGGTCTTTCAAAATAATTCAACTCCAAGTTCCCAAGTTCCACATCCCATACATCAAAATATTTAAAAAATAACTTTTTAAATGTTGCTAACTTACTTGTCTATAAAGTCATCTGCACTCTTCTTTGGCATGTTATCTGCATGACGAAGTAGCCATATAATTTCATCACGTGCAAAGGATAATGCCATAAAAACAAAAAGTGCCTAATTAAAAAGAAATAAACAATATTGCTTATTCTCACGCCAAGCTTCTAAGTAAAACCTACTCATAATCTTTCTCTAAGTGAAAAGTCACTGGCAAGAACTGATGAAATCAAGTTCAAAAGGCAAAAATGAAAATACAGAAGAAAACCTGGAGATATGTATCAAGAAAAGTACATATATAAGTTAGAAGTGAGGAAAGTGTGATATATGTACCAAGTAGACAAATTCATTCTCAGTTATATATAAGTTTTAGTAAAAGTTCAAATTCTAGTACAATTTCCCATACAGAATATTTTTTAATTTTAATATAGCAAACATATAGTTAAGAAATTAAAACAAATTTTAATAAAACTTCACACAGAATTTTTCCTTTTAATATGGCGCACCTGTAGGTAGAACAAGAATTAAATCAATTACCTTTGGACCTAGCAAGCCAGGTTGATCAGAGAGGACAGTAGCCAGTTCTTTCAGTGCAGACCTTAAAAATTTACGTCTTTCTCTGTGCATTGAACCACTATAGGGAAAGACACCATTATAATAAATGTTTCCACTAAAATCATTATTGACAATTAAATAACTTATCACTTCAGGTCAATTTCCAAAGTTGTTTTAGGAAGAAGCCCCTACAAGTATCTTCTATGGTATAGCATTAAAGGACTTTCCAATCCTACGTTTATCCTTGCCTTTCTTATGCTGTTTTTATAACCATATTTATTCTGTTGTTCTCCACCTATCAAAATCCTACCCAAACTTTAAGACCAATCCTTCAAAAAGCATTTCCCACTATCCAAATGTCCATTTCTAAATAATTTCTCCAACTTTAATACCATTTGGCCCAGCACTTTAAGAACTGGACTGTGAAATCCTTAAAAGCAAGCAATGTTCTACTATGTATACATTTCTGTCATCCCCACAAAAAAATCAATGAACACAAGTTAATAAATATCTGATAATCCATATCCAATTTATTAACTACATTCCTATTAAATATATAAGACTTATTAAACAAGAGCTATATACAATAAAGATACTGGGATGAGATCTCTTGGCACTCTTGTTCAAAAACAGAAAAGATGAGGAAAGGAAAAGGTAATTATAAATATTTATTACTAGGTATTCTTTAAATGAAATACAAATTTTAAAAAAGAATTACTCTCACATAATAACATGGAAAAAAATCACAAAACGTTTTAAGTATTCCAACTTGTCACAGTATGAAAAATATACAGTCCCAATTTCAGGTTTTAAGATTTTGGTAGGTACAAAAAGAATGGCACCACCACCACCACCACCCCCCACACACAATATATATATGCAATTTCTAAGAAAGGGGTCAATAATATTTTGACTATTTTGCTATACAGAGTTGCTACAAGGTGCCTGTGGTGTTATTTATACAGAGAGAAAAAGTCTATAAAGTACTAAGCCTGGATTATGGGAGTGAGAAATTCCTATGAAAAATTACTGCTTATTACTTATGGTTGCTTTATATAATAAATAAAGAGGGGGAACATCCTACCTTCAAAAGAGTTTCATAAAAGATAGCTATGACACCATATATGTGCTTACAACAGTGTCTATCCAATGAAGAAGTGATAATCATTTGTATGTCAAGAAAGGAATTCTAACATACTCCAAAGTATGTTATTTATACTAGAAAATAACTTTTTAATAATATAAGCATTTCATTCAAGTGAAAAAATATGCATGAGGAAAATGATACAACACTGACAGCAATAAATAAAGATGGTTTAAACTCCCAACATCCATCCCATAGCCTAAACCTAAATTCTAAAACTTCTTGTGGTTTTATATTTTTATCAGTGGTAGTGATGCATTATCTTCTCTCTGGCTTACAGAAATACAGATGGCTCAAATAATATTACTTCTACCTAAGTTCAGTAGAGAAAATATTCTATACAAGTATACCATATATATCAATTAAGTTGAAATATCAAATTATTGGTAATTCTTTCATGAGAAAATTGAAGAGCTGTTCAAAGGTCTTAAATATGCTAACTTTTAAGTTATTCTATATATTTACTAATATAAAATATTTATTACAATTCAGGAAAGGCATACTTCGAAAAGTAAATACTACTTAGGAGAGTGTGAAAATATGTCAATTTTCATGAAATAGTACAAAAATCATCACAATTTGCAAAATATTGGCACAAAAGCATAGTAATGGTAAGAGACTTAAATGATACCTAAAATAAAAGACTTCTGTACAGTACTTTCTTAGAGCATTTATATCAACATTTCAAAAATATTTAAGATCTGTCTGTACTAACTTGAAGCTTACTAGATACTAAGGATATATACCTATTTTTCATTGATTCTAAGTCTCTCAACTTTTTTTTTATTAAATTTTTTATTTTTTTTTATAAACATATAATGTATTTTTATCCCCAGGGGGATAAATCCCACAGAATCCCACAGGATTCTGTGAATCGCCAGGTTTACACACTTCCCAGCACTCACCATAGCACATATCCTCCCCAATGTCCATAACCCCACGCCCCCCCTCTGGCCGCCCTCCCCCCAGCAACCCTTAGTTAGTTTGTTTTGTGAGATTAAGAGTCACTTATGGTTTGTCTCCCTCCCAATCCCATCTTGTTTCATTTATTCTTTTCCTACCTCCCAAACCCCCCACATTGCATCTCTACTTCCTCCTATCAGGGAGATCATATGATAATTGTCTTTCTAAGTCTCTCACTTCTATCACATCCTGTACATATTAATCTACCATCATTTCAACAAAATTATGCTTTAAGAAAGAAATTCATCTTGATTTTAAGTTCCACAGATAAGATAGAACTACTTACGCATGTGACACAGCTGCCTCTTTGCATTCTCTTATGTCATTAATACGCTTATTATAGCTATGTGAAAAAAAAATTTAAAACCACATTAATCTTAATTTCATCAGTAACAGTCAAAACGAGTTAGCCAAACACTAAAAGTCAATTAAAATTTACTATTAGCAACAAAGAAAACTGACCCTCAAACTAAAAATGCATGGAAGAAATCTACCCACCTCCTTTCCTTGTTCCTTATAGTACTCAGTTAAGTCTTCTTAGAAAAAGAGTTCTCATATTATATTAAATCTAACAAAAAAAATTAAAGCTTACTATGTAGTCTTGATTAAGTACACCGACCTCATCAAGCCCTCATGGAGTTATTAAAAACTGTACTTCCAATGAAATTAACAGTGGTTTCCCAAAATCTAAAGCAATAACAAAGCTATTACTTCTGATTTTTATGCTATTTCATTAAAAAAAAAATTCTGAAAGGACATAGTGAGCAACGCTAGTGAATGTTTGGAGATAGGGGTTTTGTGGCAGAAAAAACTAGGGCAGGAAAGCATAAGACTACTTTAAATTAAAAGGAACAGGACACGAACATCAAAAACTTTAAAGATAACACTTGAAAAATAAATGCTAATAAATACATTATTTTCATAAATACTATCTACAAAAACTCAAAATTTCTAAAACGTTAAAGAAAAACTATCTTCCTGACAACCTGGCTAAAACCAGTTACACCAAGAATTCCAACCTCTAAATTAAATACTCTAAAATTTATGTGTTCTTTGAGCAAATGTCAAAAATAAACTAATTCTGTAATCACTGTCCTTAATAATTCGTAAGCCTTTATAATTAACGATCTGCCGTGTAACTACTGGAAGTCATATTTTAAATTGGTCACTCTTGATTTAATAAAAAATTAAGACTCCTCAACTCTAAATATGAAGATTCTTACATGGTTAAGTTTCTTATTAGAAAAGCATAACAAAAAAAAAAGAAAGAAAGAAAAGAAAAGCATAACATCAAGGCAATCAGTCTCATGGTGTCATTAAGTTTATGTGTATCATATGTAAGTTTGCTCGATATATAGACTACCTGGTTCTAAATGCTTACATATATTTAAATACTATTCTACAGAGAAGCTATCAATATGCTAAAACAAAATACAAGTTTCATGACTTTCAACCTGAATCAATTAGAAAATGCAAATCAATTAGAAGCTATCCCATATGGCATGGGATATTTCCAGGTACTCCACCACCTAAAATAAAAGCCGAATAAGAGCTGTAAAGTACATACGGCACTAGACCTCATTTTATAACCAAGAAACTACCCTAAGAGAATGTCAGAAACAGGAGCGCCTGGGTGGCTCAGTTGGTTATGCGTCTGCCTTCAGCTCATGTCATGATCCTGGAGGCCTGGGATCAAGCCCCTGCTCACTAGGGAGCCTGCTTCTCCCTCTCCCTCTGCAGCTTCCCTACCTGTGCTCTCTCTCTCTGTCAAATAAATAAATCTTTTAAAAAAGAGAGAGAGAGAGAAACAGAGAGAGAATGTCAGAAACACCCACAGAGAAAGAAATCAAAACAGCAGTCTCTTGACCAAAGGACTGGGAGGTAAATCACGGTGGCAGTAGTAACCAAAAGGGGCACAAATCAATTTTCTGGGCACGATGGAAATGTTCTGTATCTTGAATAGGTGATCACCTAGAATATTCATACACAAATTTGTTGACACCAAAATTTATGCATTTTTGTCGGTAAATTCTACTTCAAAAATTAGTAGGGGAAAGAGGGCAGATTCCTTTACCTCTTCAAGATACAGATACAGGAAATACAACTTAGGGATGATGTCCAGAAACCTGTAATTCTTACACACACTAAAATGTGAGGCTTAAATTGGTAGGTTAAACAGATCTTTATTCTTTTTTTTTTTTTAATATTTTATTTGTTTATTTGACAGAGATCACAAGTAGGCAGAGAGGCAGGCAGAGAGAGAGGGGGAAACAGGCTCTCCGCTGAGCAGAGCACCCTATGTGGGGCTCGATCCCAGGACCCTGAGATCATGACCTGAGCTGAAGGCAGAGGCTTTAACCCACTGAGCCACCCAGGCGCCCCCAGATCTTTATTTTTTAACAAATAACAGATGCTTCATCTCAATTTCATCAAGACATTTCTAAATTGCATATGAAATAAATGTAGGTAAACTTTATTTCTATCTGAAGCTAAGAAGCCAAACAAAATTATTCAACACCTTCAGGTACAGGGGATCCCAGAGTATTTTAGACACTCCTAATTTCAAAAGATTTCAAAATTGCTACCAAGTATGAGTTCAACCTATCTTTAATATACTGTCTATAGAACCTCATGTGAAAATAAATGTAGGCATTAAAAATTTCAAGGAAACAAATTTGTATGAACTGCTCGATTCACAGGGAATTAATATACATGAGTCACTTAAAACAACTTATTAAAAGGAACATGTTTTCTTATGTACCGTGGTCTGACTTCTATAACTGTTATAACTAAATAAGAGCTTCTGACTGATTCATGTACTTTAAATAGCACTACAAAAATGTCAAAACTCTAAAATGTATATGGTACTTTCAGCAATATTTATGTCTAATTCCATATCATGATTTGCAAAAGAGAACACATCTTCTTTATCCTAGAATACAAACTTTGAAAGGGCAGAAACACTAGGTATTTTAATCTACAAAGTTACCTATAAAAATGATATGAATATGAATGATATGAATACTACCATATCAGGATGATTGTTAAAAACAACTTGCTATGGCCAGTAAGATAATACAGGTGATATCTTCTTGTATGACATGAACCCTTCTCTATTACCAACTTCAATGAAGATAATCCAACTCTTCTCCCAAAAAAGCAAGATAAATGAAAATGCCATACCCTCGTATGTTTACAAATAAGTCTTCTGCAGCTTTGTGAATGTGGAAAACTTCATCCCGAAAGAGAGACAGGCAAGAGCTACTTTGAAGAGCTAGCTTCCAAAGGTTCAATGCTGTCGCATCAGTGTTTAGAATCCCATGGCACAAAATGAAGCCAACTTTAAAAAAACACAAGTAAATACAAAGATAAAAGTATTCCAAAATTATATTACTTCAGTTACAAAGTAGCTTTCAAAATTTTCAGAAATATAAACATAATCCCTAAATCGAGGATTTCAAGTGACATATACATACAAGATGGCAACAGTATTTCTCTCAATAGTTTTCTGTATTCTGCAAAATCAGTTCAACCCACACTGATGAGAAAAAGAAATGTTGCTTCTGGGTAGCATAAGAAGTCATTTTTAACAAATGAGTAAAAGACATTTTCAAAAATTTTTACAAAATATTTTAAGCCAAAGATCAGAAGTTACTAATTAACACACAATACAGCAATCATTACAACTATTCAAATAATTGAAAAATAAGACTAATCTACTTTTCTAAATCACCAGAAGAAATGCAATAGCATCCTGCATTTTCATAGCAATGCAGTTTACCAAATAAGTTTTCACATATATCACATGATTCTGTGGAGTAGATAAAACAGATGGTATCCTTCTCTTTCATAGTTGGTGAAATGAAGGTTCAATGACTTACCTAAAGTTATACCATTAACATGTTAGAGCTAGAATCAGCCTCAAGTATTTACCCTTGAAGTCTAAGATTCTTTCAATATATTATGCTGCTCTCTAGTATACGGATTCAAATCTCTCTTTCATCTTCTGTTATATACTTTGGAAATCCTACACAAAAATATAATCATATATATGTTTGTGGATGCCCTCTCTAGCCATCCATACTAGGCCACAAAACCTCATCTGTCCTTCATTCAACATTTACTCAGTGTCGGCTATACAAAAGGGACCATAGTGGGCCAGTTACAAACCAAACCTATTTCCTGTCAAATTTCCTAGGATTCTCAGTAGTCACTCCCACCTCTAAACTCCTGAATCATTAACATACAACTTGCCATTTATCTTTTTATTCTTAGCTCAATCTTCTTTTAACAGGGTCATTACACAAGCAAGTTAATTTTTTAAGTTAAGTAGGCATATACTGTGTAGTCTTATGTATAGACGTGTATTTAACTTTCCTAAATTTCCTGAAACACATAAAAGTATTTTTAATGCAACAGGACCCCTAAAAACAAGCCAATTATATGATCTGGCACACAAGCAAAGAAATACAATTCATGTATGGAACTTAAAAAGAATCCTCAAGAGAGACTGTAAAAGATTCTTGCCTTATATAATGACTTTTTACTCTAAACCCCTGAGTAAAGAGATTTCACAAAATTGCTGCTGACAACAAAAGCTTTCTCTAAAAATATTAGCAGTTATATTATGGGTTATCATATGTTTTATTTTTTTAAGATATGGATTACCTTTGAATTTAGTACATCCATTTGTTTATGAAAGAATCAAAAAAGGTAAAGTAATTCAAATCTGACTGCCCAAGATCAGGATGGTTCATTAAATTACATATTACCCTCCCTTCCCCACCAACGTCCCAATAAAAGGACAGAAAAAAAAAAAACTTCTTTAACTTTTTAAGCCACAAAAAATGTTGGAAACAAGACAAAACACCAGTGCTAGATAAGAAAATTAGAGAATCTTTCAAGATGGAAAGTAGGTAGAATTTAATTTAAAAGGAGACTGGACTTAGTAACCCAAAACTCCAGAGATGAAAAGAGATCTTTCCCAAGGAGTCCTCTGAGTCCAACCAATATAGCAAGAATAGACCCTGAAAAGAACATCAGGGTAAGTTACTTTATACTGCATTCCAAATAGCTGAGTGTTTAACATTCCAGACTCTCAATAACTCTTGGCCAGGCTATAATATAGACCCGTGATCCTCAAACTTTAGCTTGCATCAGAACTACTGGAAAGGCTTATGGTTTTTTTTACATCAGATTGCTAGGATTCATTCACAGTCTAATTCAGCAGGTCTAAGGTAGAAATCAAGATTCTGTATATCTAACAAGTTCCAAGGTGATGCTGCTGACCCAGGGACCACATCTGAACTAATCTAAAGCAAAGTGCTAAAGAAAGTAGACCACCTTCTACAGAAATGTCCTACTATGAGTATCGAGGTCAAAAAGTACAGAGTTTAAGGTAATTCTTATCGTAATTCTTAACCTGTTACCTCTACTCAAGGCTCAATTACATGAAAGCAGCAAAACTCAGAGTAAACACCTTCCTTATTTTGGCAAATGTGGTCGTTCCACATCTCTTTGCCTTCTCTATGTCCCTCTATCCCCAATTAGGGTAGCCTACCTTCTGAACCACTTCCCTGCTCATCATATGAAGACCTGCAATCAGCATTCCTGTACAGACTGGTGGAACTAGTTTTAACTCTAGAGATCACCCATGCCACCTAACTACTAATCATCTCTATTCTATAGCCATACTTCCATTAACATGAACCATCAAGGATCACAATACATTTCAGCAAAATCAATACTGTGAAAGCTGGCTTTTGAGTCAAGTAAGAGAAGGGATTAACATCTTAACTATCATTATAGAAGAAAATATAAATATCACAAAACTGATCAATATAAAAAATATAATTAATAAAAATGGCTAAGGAGGGACATCTGGATGGTTCAGTCAGTTAAACATCCAACTCTTGATTTTTAGTCATTATCTCAGGGTCGTGAGATCAAGACTCGAGACAGGCTCCATGGTCAAGAGTCTTTCTCTCTCTCCCTCTGCCCCCCACCCACTCGCATGTGTGCACACTATAAATCAATCAATCAATCAAATCTTTCTTTAAAAAACGCTAAGGATAGGGAGCATGCATTCTCTTTCATTCTAGTAACAGTGCCAGGGCTATTCAAAGTGCCAGCGCATGATGAGATTAAGTAAAGAAAGAGAGTACTTAGAAACTTTCACAAAAATTTGACATTTAGTAGGAGTAGAAACCTAGCAATAATCTATTTGTCAGACTAAACTGAATCAAATAATTAAAAATGTGAGTTTTTATTTTGTGTCTTTATTACTTCATTTCTGGTAATTCTAGTAATTCACTTTTAGTTGTTAGTAGTTTAGTAATCCATATTTTATCTAAGTATCAATCCAAAATAATTAAAAAAAGAAAAACTGGTCCTTCACTATAGTTTGAGACATACTATAATGAAAAGACAACAAATACGACCTAGTGATTAATAAATCAAGTAACAAGAACTAGAGGAAGTTTTAATAAATGCTCAAAATTACTCCCCTCTGCCACTGGACTTCAGGGTGATAGAAGTAATTGTATTATAGCAATTCTCATTCTATATTATATCTGTGGGTCACTGTGTCTATTTTCCGTACAGTTTGTGAACTTCTCAGGAGCGCAACTAGTACTTCTATTCTCCATGTATCTAACTGCCAACCATGAGTCACTATAGTATTACTGAAATAAATCAAAATCAAAAACCTTAGCTGAATAAATACAATATTTTAAAAAATCATTAAAAACAAAACAAAAATGTAGTTTGACAGCCACTCTGAGAGGCAATTTATGTACCATGTGCCTTGGCATTTGCCTGGGTTATTTTGTGTTGGTCACTTATTAACTACGTGGACTAAGCTTTAGATTCCTGATCTATAAAGCAGACTATCTATCCTGACAGGGTCAGTATGAGAACTGAATGAGGTAAGGCACTGAGAAGGTTTAGCGCACTCCTTGGCATAGAAGTAATCCATGTTACCCATTATTTTTTCTAAAACTTAGAACCTGAGGAGTGATTACAGAACTAATTTTACTTACAGATAATCCATTTTTCCATTGCATCCAAAGAGAGATATTCACAAGGCATCTTAAAAAGAAAATAAGATGTCTGATTAAGGAAATTCTAAAAAAACAAATCCTGTACTAAGTCACTGTCTCTCTCCTAAAAATTCTTACTACTTAATTCACGGCTCAAATACCACCATGACATATTTGAAAACTTGGATAAAGGTTTTATAATTTATATTTAAATGTGCAATCCATAAAGGACAATGAGAGCTGTGCCCCCTTCACATTTACACTCCATGAAATCTCCCTTAAAATAATATTTTGCAAAACTGTCTTCAATCTGGTAAAGGATAAATTTCCAGGAGTCTATTCTAAATTTCCCAAGTCTATTTCAGAGCTTGTAATATTCCAAAGGATAATATATTAGTCAAGTTAAAAATTACTTATGTACATAGATGCAGTCTCACCCGAATAAGTAATTATGTGTGTGTGTTCTCCATTTGCAGAACTTCTATGTTCATATGCACAGAGGAAAAACTGAAAATACAGTCAACCCTTGAAGAGCATGAGGGTGAGGAATGCCAAACTCCTCTCCCTTTGTAGTTGAAAATTCACCTAAAACTTTTGACTCTTAAAAACTTAACTACAAATAGCCTACTATTGACCAGAAGCCTTACCTATGACATAAGGTCAATTAACATATATTTTATGTTATACATATTATATAATGTACTCTTACAGTAAATTAAGCTAGAGAAAATAAAATGTTATTAAGAAAATCTTATGGAAAAGACATTTATAGTATTTATCAAAACAATCCAAGTGTAAGTGGACCCGCACAATTCAAACCTGTGTTGTTTAAGGGTCCACTGTGTGAAAGAATATAATGATTTTCTATAGTTGGTGAAGACTGGGGTGATATTTTGTTTTTTTCTTTAAAATCTTCTGCATTTTCCAAATTTTCTACTATACCAGAACAAAACAAACATTTAAATTTTAAAAGAAAACACTTAATACTAATTGTATTAACTCAGCATCAAAATTTAGAAATAAAAAATTCAACAGTACGACTTACTGAGCATCTTACAATAAATTTTACTGACAGGCTAATATCAATTAGAAGAAAAACTGCAACAACACAGCATAACTGATATTTTTTTAAAAATCAACTTTACTATTTCATTCAAACGGGAAAAATAGAACCATACGGTGTCAGACTGTGCAGGATTAAGCATTGTACTAGGTGCACTGATGAGACTCAATAGTTGGGCATTTCTCCACTGGTCAGCTGAAAGATTCCTTCGAGGATACACCATCTGAAGAGAAATCAGTGCATCTGAAAGAGACTAATTAAAATAGGAAAAAAGGAAATTGAGGAATAAATTTTTTTTTCCATTTAAATTTCAGTTATAACTGCTGTGTGTGTGTGTTTTTTTTTAAAGATTTTATTTGTTTATTTGACAGAGAGAGATCACAAGTAAATAGAGAGGCAGGCAGAGAGAGAGAGGGAAGCAGGCTCCCTGCTGAGCAGAGAGCCCGATGCGGGACTCGATCCCAGGACCCTGAGATCATGACCTGAGCCAAAGGCAGCGGCTCAACCCACTGAGCCACCCAGGCGCCCCTGCTGTGTGTTTCTAACTGTATCATCCTAAAACAACAAAGCCTAATTACAACTATGCTCCATATAATATCTGAGGTGGGTCTAGCTATCTCAAGTTTTTTTTTTTTTAATTTATAAAAGCAACATAGATTCTGCATTCCTGGAGAAGATCTTAGCTCAGGAAATAATGTTTCTTCCTTAGAAATTAAAATGTTTGGCAATGTTGGGATTTTTACTTCAAAAGAGGTAGGAAGCCTAGTTTCATTCCTTCATACTCTGATAGTTCTCTCTGAAATAACAGAACATTAGGGTTATATGACTAAGTGTTAATAGAACTCAACATATTTCATATTTCTCCAAAGAATGCCTTATTTAAAAAATGTACTCTATCTTAATAAATTACTATACTTCTATTTGCCATTGGTCTGTTAAGTACAGCTTTATCATCAAGGTATTTAATGTTTCTTCTCATCTGCTTTTTGTTTGCTTTTAACTGGGCTTTGGTACTTAGCTCTACTTCTTTTTTTTTTTTAAGACTTTATTATTTGACAGACATCACAAGTAGGAAGAGAGGCAGGCGGGGGGGGGGGGGGCGGGGGGAGGGGAAGCAGGCTCCCTGCTGAGCAGAGAGCCCCATGTAGGCTTGATCCCAGAACCCTGAGATCATGACCTGAGCCGAAAGCAGCAGCTTAACCCATTGAGCCACCCAGGTGCCCATCTCTGCTTCTTAAAATTTCTGTACAAGAGTGATTTTTTTAATTATATGTTTTTTAAGGTTTTATTTATTTGACAGAGAGAGCCAGGGAGCTCAAGGCGGGGGTAGAGGGGAAGGCCGAAGTAAAAGGAGAAGCAGGCTCCCCACTGTTCAAGGAACTAGAGGCAGGGCTCAATCCTAGGACCCTGGGATCATGACCTAAGCCGAAGGCAAATGCTTAACCAAGTGAGCCACCCAGCCACCCCTAAGGTGATTCTTTAATCTGGCTGCACATAAACTACCATGGGATTTGTTCAGAAAACAGAAACCAGGATTCTACCTAAAATTTGGTGAACCAGAACCTTTGGGCGTAGACCCCTGAAATCTGTATTTTTATTATACTCTACCAAGCGATTTTGAATATATTTTTTAAATTAAATTAATTTTAACAAATCCTAGCAAATACAGGATAGACTTTCTACCAAAACCTGGGATATTGGGGCACCTAGGCGGCTCAATCGGTTAAGCATCTGATTTGATTTCAGCTCAGGTCACAATCTCAGGGCCATGGAATAGAGCCCTCTGTTGGGCTCTACACTCAGCGCAGAGTCTGCTTGAGATTTTCTCTCTCCCTCTGCCCCTCCCCACACTCATACTCAAAGGAAGGAAGGAAGGAAATTAAAAAAAAAAAAAAAAGGAATATCATGGAACATCAGAAAAATCATGATTAGGAAATAAATAGTACAATCCAAATGGAAAATTCTCCTCAAGCAATTTAATAGTCTAGTATATGCAAATGATATGGAGAACTTAAAAAGAGATCCAATAGCCTTTAAGGAAATTTTCATCATCTAAGTGGGAAAAGAAACAAATCTGCAGTGGGTAAAAACAAGGCCATACATCACTGGCAAAAAGTCAGAAACGGATCCATGGAGAAAACAAGGGAGGAGGAAAGAAGACCATTCTAGGTGAGGAAAAACCACTACCAAAATCAGAGACAGATGACTAGGACATGCTCAGCACTCTGAAAAATCCTGACACTTCCATCTATAATGCTGATTTTTACTTCAAAACTGATGCCATCCATTAGCTTCTTTCTAACTAATGATCCAACTAACTTCAAAACATTAAACCTATATAAATTTGTGGGATAACACAGCTAGGCAAAAAATTAATTGCAAACACACCTTCTATAAATGCATCTTCAGAATTTTCACAGGAATAAAAAAACTGAAGGAAAAATCCTGGCATTAACAGATTCATACAAAATATGTATTATTAAAATGTCTAACTCTCATCACTCAGAGAATGAACCAAGATTCTGAAATCTTGGGCTTTAGTTCTGGTTTTGCCACTAGTACTGCCAAATGACTACTCGTGTCACTTCTTCAGCCCTCAATTTCCTTATCTATAAAGAGGATATATGAGATACCTATACATTTCCCTGATGTGCTTAGGAACATTTGAATCAGCCCTACTGTGGAGAACCCATACGGCAAGACTCCTCTGAAACAAAACTGTTTCATTGAGAGCTATTTTTTTAAATATATTATAAAAGACAGATGTTCCAAATTATTTTTATAAAACTCTTGCAATTTTTTTCCTATTAAGAGGTTTTATTAATAATATAACTAAAATGTACCAAATGCTATGTATCCAAATACTTTTGTGAAGAAACTCATTTAATCATCCTCATAGCCATATGAGGTAGGTACTATTATTCCATTTTTACAGATAAGAAAACTGAGATACAATGAAGTTGGTTAAATGACTTACCCAATAATTGGCAGAGTTGGGATTAGAATCCACGTAGTCTGGTATGAGAGGAGACATTCTCAAATACTAAATTTCACTACCTCTATACCCTATACCGCATCTAAAAACTATAATGAATGATCCCTGAGTCTCCAAATACTATCTGGGAGTCTAATGAGTTCTCTGGTTCATAACTGGATTAAAACCATACATAGCTATTATTCACATCCCATTATGTTTTTCATAAAAGTTCTTAATCACTCTAAATATTCACCCTTATGCCATCTCATATGCCTATTTATTTATTTATTTATTTGAGAGTGGGCAAGAGAGTACGCATGCATGAGTGGGGTAGGGTGGGCAGAAAGAGGGGGAGAGAGAGAATCTTAAGGAAGCACCACATGGGCTCAGCACGGGGCTTGATTTCCTGACCCTGTATCTCACATGCCTACTATATGCATCTAAAAACCAGACTTTACCTTGCTGTGGGGTACAAATTCTTCCATCATCTTCTTTAAAGGGTTTTCATAATCCACAATCATCTGACCAAGGCGTGGATATTCTCGGTCACTTAAAACAGACACACCAAATTTCAGGGAGGTGTTAGCCATCAAACAGAATTTCACAAAGATTTGTATAATGCAGGTCTACCTTGCTCCATGGGTCATTTCATGAGCATAGTTATATAATCCAATGATTGCCTTTCTTTCTTCAATTCGAGACAGCAGTATCATAAGTGTTGTATAGGTTATGATCAAATCTAAGTAGTTCTTTGTTAAATCAAAGTTTACAGTCTAGAAAACAAAAATCAAGGTCAACTCCTTATTTTATAAAACTTTTAAACACACACACACACAAATCTTCACAGCAGCTATTGAAAGCCAATAATTTTCTATATTTATTTTATCCCCATTTCTAAGGTTCTAATTCCTTTCACCAAAAATATACCTAAAATTTAGAAGTTACAGGTAACGGTTCTGTGCTGCTGACAAACTTTTATAGATGAAAAAAAGTTTGTTAGTGCCTTAACTGATGACAGTTTAAAGGGATAAACAAAACCAGAATAAGAAGGAAGATGGAGCCAATCTCACTAAGAAAAAGGAGTATTATACCAATAAGTAATAAAATTCACTGAATAAGTAAATTGTCAATGGAGACATTTTTCACTTTGATTTCCTGTATCTAGAAATTAATCATACCTAAGAAAGATTCCATCAAGTATGTCTTTCACAGAGAAAAATATTATTCACTTAACTTTTAATTGGGTCTTCTAAAATAAAATACTAAAAGTAACTACTACTTCCCAATATGGGCAAAACTTATACCCAGTGACAAATAAACAAGTAAAAAGACAGAATACATTATAACTCCTTACCTTAAAAAAAAAAAATGCTACAAAATATGCCAACTTAACAATGCTAAAATTTCACACACTAGACACGTAGATTTTTTTTTTCTGAAGAAAAATATTCAGTCCCCTTAGTTCTATTAGAAAATCAGACAGAAGAGAATCGGAAATTTTTCTGAAAATAATACTTACAATATCAAAGAAGACTTGGCAAACATCAATAGTATTCAGCAATTCACAAACATGGTCCTGAAAATAAAGCTTATTTTAATCTCTCACCTATATAAATGATACTAAATTTAGAAAACACACACAAATAAAAAGTATTTTAAGTTTTAGTTCTAGAAGAATTCAAATTTTATTATATACAAGTGATAAAGCAATTTATACAATTAACAAACATCATTCTATGTTAAATTTTAATATTAAAATACATTACCTTAAATTCCATAACATCTACAAATGTGAAGTAGTATAATGCCAGATTTTTCAGAATCTCTGATTTTTCTTTCTGTAGCTGTGCAAGCTGTTGCTGTAAAAACAAAATCAGAATCCATTATTCATTCAGAACAAAGATACTTAATTTTACTACAAACTATCTTCTTTTATGATTGCTATATGGAAGCACAAGCTCTTAGAACAATATCTCTAGATAATTACGGCTTTTTTAAAAACCAAAATACTTGAGACAGCAACTGCTAATAGTGATCAGCAACTGACAGCGTGAAGCTATAAAACCAATCAAAGCAGATTAGTATCAGGCTGCACTACTATTAAGGAAAGTTGGACAATGTTAGGAAAAAATAACAAATGAACTCTTTAAAAAAAAAAAAACTCATGAGCATGATCACATTACTAGAAGTGAGAGGGAAAAAAAAGAAGAAAAACACTGTAACTTACACTACAAAAAAACAATATGCTTTATAAATTTGGAACTTACCAAAAAGAACATCCAGGCAAAGCCACGTTACGCATGCAAAATAAAATGTAGATACAAACATAAAATACAGTAACGGTTCCCTGACCAGATCCACAGAACATAATAATACATTAAACAAAAGCAAAAAACCACAACAACAAAAAAAGAAATGAGAAAGAAGCAAAACTAGGGTTAAGACACTGGTTAACATGAAAGAGGGAAATGTGAATACAAAAGATAAATATCATTCAATCAACTGTATTACTAGATTTACAAAAGTCCTAAGTTTTTTTTTTAAACTATCAATATAAGTTCTGAAAGAATACAGCCATATTTAATGTCCTGTGTTATCCAATAAATGTGAATTCCAATAAACTTTCTAGAACATTTGATACTGAGTGTAGTCCACAGAACAGCAACTCCACATCATTTAGGATAGCTTATTAGAATAGCAGATTCTCAGGTCCATGGCAAATCTACTGAATCAGGCCCATGGCAGATCTAATAAAATACCGAGGTGATCTGAATGCACATTAAATATCTGAGAATCACCTAGCCAGAATATGAAAAAACTAGAAAATACAGAAAAGTGGCTTGAAATAACAAACTTGCTACCAAATCCACATAATTCTGAGGCTTTCATGCAGTTCTTATTTAATATAGGAAGGTTGTGGGAAAAGATGCCTCTCCATCTTTTCACTGTAATGAACCATTCATTATAAGCCAGAAAATTTACAGCAGTTAAGTATAACATCAAGGGAAGATTTTAAAAAGTAAACAAAAAAACTGTAACAAGACTAATTTAAGACAGCAAGCACAGGGTAAACTACCCTAAGACTTCAGTCCCTGAAGACATTTAAAGAATTCTGTCTAGAAAACATGTGCAAATGAGGTACCTCATTACTTCCTCTAAATGCCATACTGAAGTGTATACTTACAGTGATGTGTAACTGTTTTTAGCTTTATCTATGAGAGTAACTGCCTTTATTTTGAAGAATATATCTGTTTCAAAACAAGTCATGTTCATATGCACATTTTTAATCATTACCACTCATAACATCAAGCAGATAGTTATTTAAAAGTGATTCTATTTCCAGGGTGTGGCAGATGGTAAAAATGGGTGAAGGGGAGTAGGAGGCATATGCTTCCAGTGATGGAATGAGTTTAAGTCATGGATAAAAGGTATAGCACAGGGAATATAGGCCATGGTGTTATAATAGGGCTGTATTGTGACAGATGGTAGCTACCCTTGTGGTAAGCATAGTATTAACATACAAACTTACGGAATCATTATGTCACATACCCTGAAACTAATATGACACTGTATGTCAACTATAATTCAATTAGAAATAATTAATTTTTAAAAGCTTCTATTTCCTCAGATTATACTACCTTCACCTTGTTCAACATTAAACATTTATGATTAATGTCTTAGTCCTTTTTCTTGCTGTTCAGTACTTTAAATTTGAGTTTTGAAACATAATAGGTGAAAGACTCATTAAGATAAGCAAGAATATAATTCAGTTGCTACTGGGCTTAATTATTAATCGTATCTTTCAATTTCAGCATCCTATTTGGACAAAAAAAAAGACACAGTCACCATCTCATTATGGCTTTAATGATTCTTTATACAAAACTCATTTTACATACTGATAACCTAATGTACACAGAATGTAAAAGAACTGTTCCAAAGTTATATAACTACTTCATGGCAGGACCAGAATTGGAAATCTCACTTCCTCATTCCTAATAAAGTGCTCTTTGTACCTGCATACCCACCAATTTCCCTTTTTAATAACAAAATCTCATTGTGGTCTAAATTTCTCATTCGATTTTATTTCCCCACAACCATATGTAACTAGCTTCTACAATGACCAAAAGAAATGCACTCAACTAATGAATGTCTGAATTCAAAACAGTCACGTTTTCAAAGCCCTATACAATTTGGTCCTAAATTTAATTTACCTTTCCAATCTTAAAATTTCCCCTACATTCATTCACACACAGTAGCCAAAACAAATTATTCACTATTTTCCTATCTCATGTTTTCATTGTTTCCTCTACTGAGATGTCCAAATCCCACTACTCCCAAATCACTTGGTTTAAATGTTAACCTATTTTCAAGAAACCATCCCTGACGGCACCTCCTTTGCTCAGTTGGTTAAACATCTGACTCCTGATTTAGGCTCAGGTCATGTGGGATTGAGCCTGATAATGGGCTTCACACTCAGGGCAGAGCTTGCTCCAGATTCTCTCTGCCACTCACACTGGCACTTTCTCTTTCTCTCTCATAAATAAATAAATAAATAAATAAACCATTCCTGATTAACCTTCTTCCCTGAATGCAAACAACACCTCCGTCCTCTAATTGTGTCTAATTTCTAATACCATTTTCTTCCATGTATCACAGTTATCTCCAACACTATAAGACAGTGTATGCAACTCATTTCTTCAGGCTCTACAACCTATATCATATAGCTCTGCACTTAAGAAATCATGCAATATAAACATCTATGAGAGGAGTGATTTTGACAAATTAAAAGGCCTTTATATGTCAATGACAGATGACAGGTTTGGGTAGTTTTGTTAGAAAGCCTACCTCTTCATGGACCACTGGGTGTGGTGCATAAACAATGAATCTTGGAACACTGAAAAAATAAATAAATAAAAAAGAAAAGAAAAGAAAGCCTACCTCTTATTGCACAACGATTGTATGACTTTACCTCTCAGAGCCTAATACTCTTATAATGTGCCAAAATAAAGTACATAAGAACATCTGACAGTGCCTGACACCCAGAAGCTACCCATTAAATATTAAGTAAGTAACAAAGGAGGCTCACAGACCACTTCTTCAAAACAACCAAAAACAAGGCTATTTTAAATAATCCCAATACCACTTATAGTACTTCTAATAACAGTTAATATTAAGTGAGCAGGCACTTTTTGCTAGGCATTGTTCTAAATATTCTACAAGTATCTCACTCAATCATCTCAATTATGTACTCTATTTAATGAAAATAAATTATATAAACCTATAACAAAGAACAAAAGTGTCTACAATTTTCAGACTTCAATCACAAAAAATGCTACCACTTAGTTCTTAAAGTTAGGGAGAGTAGATACTACCAAAAAGTACTTAATTTTAGGTTCAACATCCAGAACAAAGTTTTCTTAATTCATCACCTCATTGTTTTATAGCAAACAAAAATCAGGAAATAGTTTAAGAACACAAATTAGTAATAAATTGTTTAATGTTACAGAACAGAACATTAGAAAAGCACAACTCTGAGAAGAATGCATTCTGTTCATTAACACTTTAAAAGCATATCATAGATTCATATTAACTATATACATTAGCAAAGTATATAGTTATACAATGCTTTCTTAAAATTTCAAACCATGGATCATTATTCTTACCATTCAAGTAAAAGAGTAGCCACGCAAATCATAAAATAAGATTGTACCTTTGCAATGAAAAATCTTGGTAATTGATCTTTGTCAAAGTAAAAAGCATTTTCCACACAAAGTATCTAAAAACATGACTGAAATGTAGTATTTACTAGTTTTCATTCTTTCAAAGAAAAATTACTGACAACTTACAACAAGGAACCAATGCCTAACAGAGCTACTCACTGATTTTCAACACAAAGAAATGTGGCTATAGTTCTTTATTCGCTTATTTCAATTATTACCTTCTTTCATTAACAAAGTTGCTTATGCACAGTATTTTTCTTGGTCTAAATTATGCCAGTATTTTGTTCCTCTTAAAAAACAACCAAGTATAGGAGTTTGGTCTCAGGGAAAGCTTTGTATAGTTTCTTAGTATGATATTCTAAACCAGGCTTTTAAAAGTACGAGTCCCGAAGAAGCTATTCGGATAAACCTCTTAAGGAACTGTCA
Source organism: Meles meles (assembly GCF_922984935.1). NCBI lineage: Eukaryota > Metazoa > Chordata > Mammalia > Carnivora > Mustelidae > Meles > Meles meles. The sequence continues at coordinate 78,891,064 of NC_060074.1, forward strand.
GCTACCACCCTCATCAACTCTCATCTAGATCACTACACTAGCCTCCAAACTGGACTTCATCTCTTGCCTCTTCAGTCTTCTCCACATAGAAGCGGGAGAGTGAGAATTTTAAAGTAACACGCTATCTCAAAAAACTGATTCCAATAATGGTTATGCAAGATATTAATACTGGGTAAAGAGTATATGGGAACTCTCTGCATTATTTTGCAAATTTTTTCACGTCTAATATTATTTCAAAATAGAAGGCTTTTTAAAAATTCCAATGGTTTCCCATCACACTTAAAATACAAAGTCCCTACCAGAGCCTCAGAACCAAATTTAAATAACAGACCTGCCTACCTTTAAGACCTCATCTCCCTTCATCCTCCTCTAACCTCACTCAGTAGTTAATGTTTTGGTCTTCTTCCTGCTCTTTTAATCAACTTCACCAAGGTTGGCCCTACCACAGAGCCTTTGCACTTGCTCTTTCTTAAGTCTGGGGTGCTCTTCTCCACTTCTTTGCATAATTCACTCCACACTTCTCTTCAGAGAAGCCACTGTTAAGCATTCTTCTCTAAAATAGTCTCCTTTTCCTCATTACTCTCTAACTCCTTATTCTACCACTTATCTCCAATCAAAGTATGTATTTATTTCTCTTGTTTGTTGTCTAAAATCTCAACTTGAACTTATGTATCATTCTCTGCTATATTGCCAGCATTGAGATGGACATAGCACACAGACGGACAATCAATCCATCACCAATCCTCAAGATTCTCAAATAAAAATCATGAAGTCAATTTTCAAATTGCACTGCTGACTGTAGATGAATGTAGTATCAGGCATCAACTCATGCCTCAAATGAGTTTATGTATCCTAACACAGAGTGATTTAATCCTTTGAGCAAATCCTCAAAGTTGGGCAAAATATTTCATTATGTCTTTCCAGGATAAGAAAGCATAAAAGAAGAAATATGAAACATCCAAAGAGAATGACATATTCTATCCAATATAAGCAAATCTCTTAAGATTACCTGAAAATCCAAATTCACACAAAGAGTATACAATTTAAAAAAAAAGTTCATAGGATTTTGTAGGATTCTTTTATCATATATAAAACGATTCTAGGGGCGCCTGGGTGGCTCAGTGGGTTAAGCCGCTGCCTTCGGCTCAGGTCATGATCTCAGGGTCCTGGGATCGAGTCCCGCATTGGGCTCTCTGCTCAGCGGGGAGCCTGCTTCCTTCTCTCTCTCTCTCTGCCTGCTTCTCTATCTACTTGTGATCTCTCTCTGTCAAATAAATAAAATATTAAAAAAAAAAAACGATTCTATTGGTAGTCAATTATATCAGAAATGCATTTTTCTGAACAAAAAGTAAGTAAGTTTTAGGGAAAGTAACCCTAATCCCTCCCACTCTATCCTGTCCACCCTCCCCCCCCGCCACAACTGTGGTCTCTCTCTAAATGAATCTTAAAAATATATATATACCAACATAGTCGTGCAACCATCACTCCCATCTATCTCCAGAACTTTTTTCTATTTCCCAATCCAGGTATATTTTTAATATTCAATTTCCAGATACAGAAATAGACCGTAAAAGGGTAAAATGCCAATACAGGTCAAATTTCAAAGCCCAAACATCTCTTCAATACGCTTCAACATTGAAGCTGCCCTACAATGACACAAAATTAGTATAGGAATAAGCAAAGCCAAAGCTATTTTCAGAAAATAGTTGTATTTATTTGTAGCCTCATCAGAGTGAAGCTTCCAAGAATTTCTCTAATTCAACCTCTTCATTTTATACATAATGCATACATACATACATACATAAATGCAAACTTTTTCCAATATTGCTAGTCATCTGTTCAATTCTGAAAAGCATAATTTTATATTTTAAAGAACAGAAAGGCAAAAAAAAATTAAAGACTGCCTCTTTTGTAACAGGACTTTGACTAGCCTGTCGACTGTACAGTGACTTTCTGTATATTCCAGTTACTTCGATGCTCCCTTGAGATTTTGATACAATTTTGATACAATTTAAAGGAAGCAGAACTCTGCATTTGAAGTAAAAAATGATTAGGTCTGTTTTTCACATTTAAGTAGCATGTGACTATTTTTGTACTAATTTTGATATCATGGACATTCTTTTCATGATCTTATTTTGCCACTATAAATGTATCAACAAAAAAGCATTTCCAAAATGCAGGTTTTAGAACCTAGGTTTTAATAGCAATTTTTTATTTGTAAGGTTAGTAGTTGTAGGAATTGAACAGTAGGTGGTACCCAGTTATCCTGACATTGAAATGTTGCTATAGTTGTCAGTTGTTTTTTTTCTTACTATGCATAGGAAATTTCCCAAACAAGACTGCTTCGATCATATGCATGTATGTAGAATATTTTTAAAGAACAAAAATATTGTTAAAAGTGTCATTCTATTTCAGACGTCATATACATATAAGCTACAATTTTGAGTGGTTTATAACCTCTTTGATCTTTGTCAAAGTAAGGACTTTAATTGCTCCTCCCATCAAGAATTAATCTATTTTCCCACCCTTACAATCTCAACTGGTCTTGTAACTTGCTTTGACCAACAAAAAGCCACAGAAATGACACTCTTAACTTGCGGCCTTATGGCTTCCAATTTTCCTCTTTCGGGAACACCGTCCTAAAATGCCATGGGTGAAGAAGCCTCAAATATCATGTCATGTGGAAAGAAGTTGTTCAGCATCTTGCTAAGCCCAGCTAGGCCCATCCCCAGCCAACTCACCACTAAAAGCAGCTGTGATGTAAGACTGGTGAGACAAGCACAAGAACTACCCCACCTAGGCACAGAATGATAAGAAATAAGTTGTGTTTTAAGCTCAGCAAGATTTGGGGTGGTCTGTTATGTAGCACTAGGTAAATTAAACCAATCTCTATTTGACCACCTCAGTGCATTAACTTGCATCAGAAAAAATCCTGAAAGTTTAAGATTTCTGGTTACAAGATGGTCAAAATTAACGCAAACTGATGAAACTACTGTAATTTTATCATAACTACTAGAAAAATCATTAATTACAGATCCTAGTATAGTGTGGCTAGGCATAACAGGTTTATATAAAAGACAGCACACTGTGTTAATAATATAATTTACCTCATATAATGGCACCATTTTCCAATATAAGTAAAAATATAAATGAAGCTAGTTCCTTTACACTGAATTTTAATAACTAATTTTTATAAATTTTTCTATAATATGTGATTACTTTGCTTTCATAACCTGGGGACACAGAGAGAAATCAAACTTTTCTTACTGATTAGATGTCATCACTGTAATCAATAATTATACCGAGCTATTCATGTCAAGATAGCCTTAGGTGCTACTGACATATACAAGGTAATAAGCTAACATTACCAGTCCTTGCTGGCTATACTTTTCACTTTTTAAAGTTTCTATTTCTCTTCCTGTCAATTATCATTTGCTCCTGATAAAAGTACCTTCAATGTACAGTGCTTTAGAAAACAGACTTGTTACAATTTTGCCTAAGTAAACTCAACAGCTTGACATAGTGAGAACCAAAAGGCTTATTTCTAAATAAACTTTATTTTTTCTAAAATACCACTTCTGGCTGCTCAAAATTATTTGTTTTTCATAGCTTTATTGTGGTACAATTTACCTACCATAACATGATAAATGAACAATTAAATACTTTGTGTAAATTTAGAGTTGTGCCACTACCAACCTTATTACTTTAGAAAATTTTCAATATCCCAAAAAGTTCCCTTGTACCTACTTACTTTAACCTCACTCTTACCCCCACCACCCTCAGCACCAAGCAACTACTGATCTACTTTCTGTCTCAACAAATCTACTTTTTCTAGACTTTTCCTATAAAACAGAATCGCACAATACGTAGCTTTTGCGATCTGGCTTCTTTCACTTAGCCTAAATGTTTTTGGAGTTCACTGATACTACAATATGCATCAGTAGTGTGTTCCCTTTAATTGCTAAACAGTATCCCATTAAGTGGATATAGCACATTTTATGTATTCATTGATTGCTGGGCATTTGAACTGTTTCCAGTTCCAGGCTATTACAAATAATGAATGCTGCTATAAACATACCTATATGTGGACACACACTTTCTTTTACTTGGGAAGATTTTTTTTTTTTTTAAGATTTTATTTACTTATTTGAAAGAGCGAGCATGAGTGATAAGAAGGGGCAGAGGGAAAGGGAGAAGCAGACTCTCTGCTGATCAGGGAGCCCAGCACGGGCCAATCCTAGGACCTTGAGATTCCAGGACCCTGAAGATCATGACCTGAGCCAAAGGGTCAGCTTAACGGATCGGGCCACCCAGGCTCTCCTCTTGAGAAGATTCTTGAAAATAGAACTCTTCCTTCCTAGTTCTCAGAGGTATTCAAAGAGGCAAGTGATATGAAAAGTAACCTCTAGGAAAGTGAAGAATTACTATAATAATATAGTATTCATTTAGTCGACCAATATCCTAACCTATTATTATCAGGCAACATGAGGGAGCTGGGGATAAAACTATCAATAAAATGATAGCCCTCTAAATGAGTATATAATCTAGTGAGGGATATTTATGTAGATATACAGGTAACTCTCACCTTTTTTAAGTAAATATCCAGTTTTAGAAGCTGGTTACACTACAATATATAGTAAAAAACTATAATGCTTAATACAAGACAAAGACCAACTAGTAATTACATGAAAGAGGTTTAAAACACAAACACAAACACACTCACTCACTCTAGTTTGCAAAAGACCACAATAAGAATTGCAGAAGTTTCTAAGGGCAATGAGGATGGTAAAGAAGATGGGGGAAGTTAAAGGAGATCCTAAAATACAAAAGGCTCCCAGGAATTATTTTTCTTACATATTGACAGAGAGTGGTGGCTCATGTTAAATTTCCTCAATCTGCAGGCCTATAAATAGGAATAACGTTTATGCTTAAGCTGTCGTGGCTTCTTTCTGGCCTTTTTGTTTATCTGTTGTTCTTGGGAGATTTGAAGACAAGGTAAAATAGCATCAATGGAAGAATAACTCCCACTTAATACAGGTAATATCCTCTTAATACCTATACATCTTCACCAAATCTTTGAACTCTGAGGCACACCCTATACATCTGCCCTACCATCTTTTCATTCATCATCTCTCTCATGCTCTATTTCCATTTTTAGCCATCTTAAAATTGAATGCCCCCCAAAAAAATTGAATGGCCCATCATTGTATTACACCCTTGTCCCTTTCTCCCTCTATCATTATTGCCTGATAACACCCAGTGAGAGAAAGAATATACACATGCTGACATGATCTCAACCCCACTTCATGATCATAAACCATAACTGAGTAGCAACATTACTCCATTTTCACTGCCAATTTTTACTATCAATTCATTCTCTTCCTCTCAATGATTATGCCACTCCTCCTCTCCATTAAAACACTTAACAATTTCTCTTCAACTTCTCAGCTTCATGCTACATATATGAGCTCAATACTTACATATAGACTTGGCTACTCAAAATCTCCATTCAGATTTGCAGGCCCCTCAAATTTAACATATCTAATATTGAGCTGGTGAGTACCACTGCTTCTATATTTCCACCCCAAACCTGCTCCTCTTGTGTCCTCTCCCAAGTAAAGCTTGATAGCTGTTCAAGCCAAAATCTTCAGATCTTATTTCTCATTGTCCCCCATCAATGCATCAGCAAATTACTCTAGATTCTATCTTCAAAATACAATTCTAGTATCTTAACATTTCATGGCTCAGTCTCCAAAATAATTCAGAATCTGAATATTTTCCACCTCTACCATTCTAGCTCAAGTCACTATCAGCTCTCATCTCAATGACTGCAAATTTCATCCTCCTCAGAATGGCATTCCCTGGTCACCTTAAGTAAATATCTCCCCACTATCACTCTGCTCTGTTCTTCTTAGAACTCATCTTTACCTGGTATTATATTCATATTCTTTTCTATCTCTACCCAACAGAATATAAGCTCTACAGGGGGCAGTATCTTGGTTTGTTTATTCATTGCTGGATCCCCTCTCACATAACAGAACTTGACTCACAGACGTCATTCAACAAACCTTTCAAATAAGTGAATAAAGTGATAAATGGAGGGAACTATACATGCAGCACATAACCTAACTGGAAGGGTTAAAGAAAGTTTCTCTGAAATGGTGACATCTAAGCATAAACCCAAAAGACAAGAAGAAGTTAGCCTAGTGAAAGAATATGGGAGTAAAATACTTTGCCAGATAGTAAAGACAGCAATAAAGAAAGGCCTAGAGGCAAAAGAAAGCATGGCCATTTGTGCCATGAAAAGCATAAACATACTCTCCCAAACAAAATACTCCTTAAAAAATAAGCAATTAAGGGATGCCTGGGGGGCTCAGTTGGTTTAGCATCTGACTCTTGATTTCAGCTCAGGTCATGATCTCAGGTCATTAGATCGAGTCCCATGTGCAGATCCACGCTCAGTGTGAAGTCCACTTGAGATTCTCTTTCCCTCCCTCTGCCCATTCCCCACTCATGCACTCACACTCCCTCTCAAATAAATATTTTAAAAATACATAAGCAACTAAATAATTTTCCCGTGTTCTACATTCTATCCAACACTAGACAGAAGACTAACATAGTATACCGTCTTATTTATTTGTGGCCAAAGACCATGGGTATACATATTTAAAACATTTTTAGCCAAGATTACTGCTAGGAAGAATAAAGAAAATAAGTGATTTTGCAAAATCTTCTCATTTACTCCACTGTAGTTTCTTTTGTTGTCTTTTACTCTGGATCTTGGCAAATAACTTCTGATCTGACCAAAGGTAAGACCAGACCTGCCATGATAAGCAGTAAAATACTATGCTAAGGGTACTCAAAGGGTACAGGCTAAAAGTGGCTAGAGCCCCCTTAAACAAATGACAAAGAAAATAAAAATTAAAAATCAACAAGTTATTAGGTATTGGTAACATCCTTTGTTATTAGGCAGGGGATCATAATTACCATTGCAGTCAAAGGGATTCTTTGAAAGACAGCTGAAAAACTATCATTAAAGGCAAGATATAACTTTAGGAAATTTGAGGAAAATAGATGATTGCAAATGCCAGGAATGTATCCCCTTGGGGGCTATACTATAAAACCCCAGTATAATGTCCATTGGCAGTTCATTTGCAGGAAAACAGCATCAGTGAGCTGAAGAGGTTATGCTTATAGTTTAGTATAATGAGAATATACAATATACAAGATTATGATTTCAAAAGAGATGTGTTTGGTGATCATAAGAATCATCCCTGAGATTACAATGAAATCTGAAAAATATATTCCCACTCAAACTCGGTACACAATTTCAAGGCATTCCCAAACTTTATGAAAACTCCACGTGAAAGCCCTGGCGGGACAACAAAGAGAAGATTTTCCAGGATGAAAGCTATGCAGCAGACATAAGCAAACTGTCCAGAGGGGAGTTAGAAGGCTGCAGGTTATAGAAGAGTGGGCTCCGTAAAAAAAGGAAAGCTGATCAATGTGATTAGTAGGACAGGTAAATTTAAGAATTCTATCAAGGCACATAACTATAAGTACAGAAAATCATGATGCACCTATGAAACAAATTTAACTATGAAATAATTCTGGAAGAAAATCCATTTCATTTTAATGCTATATATATAATATACATAAACATAAATACATATATGTAATATAAATTATTCTAAGTCCAGTGTGACAATGGTCTGTAACAATGCAAACTAAGCACTCAGGTCTTTACTAGTTTTAATTTTTAGACTCAGTATATAATTCAATTTCATAACACTTTATGATTTCAAAAGCAAAAGAAAGCACTAACAATTTTGACAGCATTAAAGTATAAATGACTACGATGAGGCTATAAAAATAGACAACTATATTTAAAGTTTAAAAATGAAGTAACCGATGACCCAAAATATTAGGAAAAAACCTATTGAATATCAAGAAGAGGAGAGTGAGTAAGGAGCAAGAAACTGAATGACCTAAATTCTTTTGTAGCAGTCTACAAAATTCTTTTGTAGACTATATATAGTGTCTAACATTGGTAAATGAATTTATAAAAGAAAAGTTAAGATATTCCTTATATAAATCCTTTCTGAGAAATATGACCAGGGTAGGAAAGAATGGAATAGGAGATATAATCACTTTTCATCCTAAATTCTTCTGAACTATTTGACTCATTACGATATATTCATATTCCTTTTGGTAAAAATTGAAAGATAATTTAAACCAGTTTAGGTAGGTCATTAGTGCTAATGCAATTCCCTGCCAGTACTTGACCTATTTCAAATACTTTTCAAATGTATCAAAGCATGGCTTAGTTGTATCTACTAATCAGGGGTTCATTCTTTTATTTTTTGTTTATTCCAGCTAGAATTAAAGACTATTACATGTAGAAGAGATATTAAATGAATGTTGATGATACCTTTTTAGAAGAATAGACACTTTAGTTTTATTTTTCAATTTTGGCAAAGTTTAATCACTCAAGACCAAATATTTCCTTAAGCTTCCATTAGAGTACACCATCAAAATACTGTTACAATGGGACAGCTGGGTGACTCAGTGTGTTAAGTGTCTGCCGTTGGCTCAGTCATGATCCCCAGCGTCCTGGGATCAAGACCCACATCAGGCTTTGTTCAGTGGGAAGCCTGCTTCTCCCTCTGCCTACCACTCCCCCTGCTTGTGCACTCTCTCTGTCTCTCTCTCTCTCACACACAAATAAATAAAATCTTTAAAAAAAAAAAAAAAGCTTAAAAATTGTTACATTATCTTATTATAAGATAATTCCTTTTAAAACCAAAGTGTTATTTGTTGGCCTACTATATCCTAGTGAACAGGATTCAAAGATGAGTACTTGGGCCAGGAAAACAGAAATGTGAGTTACAACAGAGAAACAGATTAGTTTTGTTTTGTTTGGCCTCCCCCACTGTGGGAGATAGGGGGTGGCAACATGAGGAGATTGGAAGGGCATGAAAAGCAGTGTTTGGATTATCACAGCATTTCTCCCAGGAGGAGATGCAGACCTGAAGCGGGGGGGGGGGGGGGGGGGGGGGGATAAATTCAAAACATTATGAAAACTGACAAGTATTAAAACTGATGAGCCCTAAATGACTAACTTGACATTTTCTAAAAGTCAAAGGGGTTTCTGAAAAATTCTAGTTTAGGTAACCAAGTGGAAGATAATGACTCAAGACAAAAAGAGACTCAAGACAAAAGAGAAACAAAATGAAAGATAACCATGTGTTCAATACTAGATGAAAGTTTGCTATTTAACTTGTGCAGCTGTCCAAAAGGTAGATGGAATTCAGATCTAGAACCCAGAAAACAGAAGACAGTTTGTTACTTAGTTGAAGACATGAAGTAAATGTTTTCATACATACATACTGCAGGCAGGGGAGTACAGGAGGGAGGAGGGCAGGAAGCCATTTAGAAACACCCACATTATAAAGGGCAGCTAAAAGAAAAACCAGTGAAGCAGACCAAAAAGTCAGCGAGGTAATATAAGTAACATCTTCCATTTTTCAAAAGCAATTTGTCACACAAACCTGTGAAGTACTTAGGAGATATTAAATTGATTCTTGAGAATTGGTATTACCATCATTTTAGAGATAAGAACAAAGAAGATTTAAGATGTGAAATGACTACGCTCGCTTCGGCAGCATATATACTAAAATAATGTGAAATGACTTGGGGCACCTGGGTGGCTCAGTCACTTAAGCGTCTGTCTCCAACTCAGGTCATGATCCCATGGTTCCAGGATCCAGCCGCAGTTGGGCTCCCTGCTCAGCAGGGAATCTGCTTCTCCCTCTTCCCTCTGCCACTCCCCCAGCTTCCGCTCTCGCTCGCTCACTCACTGTATCTCAAATAAATAAACAAAATCTTTTAAAAAAAAAGAAAAAAGATGTGAAATGACTTTCCCAAATCATTCAGCTAGAACTCAAATTCTGGTTTACTAGCTCCAAAGTCCATCTTCTTAAGTACCACATCATAATGGAAACCATGCCAAGACAACAAATGCCCTCTCAGAGATTAGCTAGAAACAAGTTTCCTTACCCTTTCCTTCTAACTAAACCACAGTGCATGATGGCATGTGTCAGAGCTTCTCTACTCCCATCCTTGATACCATGACCCCACTCCCAAAACATATTTATGTTTTTAAGAAGCTGGGACTCCTATTCTTATTCTAGTTTATTCTCAGTAGTATTATTAATGAGACATATTTGTGTAACTCTACTAAAAAGGGTAGTTATTTTTTAGCTAAGAATATAATGAAATTTAAAAAATATTGCTAAGTTGGGTTCTGACATAAATTTAAAACAATAAAGGAAATTTTATTCTCTCATCAAACATTTATTTATTGCCTCTTATGTACCATGCACTAGGGATAAAATGGTGTTTAAAAACAAAACCTGGGTGGCTCAGTCATTAAGCATCTGCCTAGGGCTCAGGTCTTGATCCCATGGTCCTGGGATCTAGTCCTGCATAGGGCTCCCTGTTCAGCGGGAGCCTGCTTCTCCCTCTCTTGCTGCTGCTCCCCCTGCTTGTGCTCTCTCACTTTCTCTCAAATAAATAAACAAAATCTTATTTTTTTTGTATTTTTTGTTTTTTTATTTTATTTTTTCAGTGTTCCAAGATTCATTTAAACAAAATCTTCTAAAAAAAATTAAAAAAAAAAACAACCCAGATTCTAAAGCTATGTCTCACAACCAACAGTATTAGAGTTGCTTTATTTTGTCTTTCCTTAAGTGATGTTGTAAGCTACTTAAAAACTTTAATTTATTACATAGTATCCTGTAGTACTGGGTTCCTTAAGAGAGGAGATAAGTAATACCTATAACACAAAATATTTCTCTTAAGTCTGAAAACTTAATTTTCTAATTATTTCAATAATGGCCGATATCTCAGTCCAGAATCTCAGTATAGTTCTTGTGGCACTCTCCTCGCCAACAATGCATCATTCTTAGGGAATTAAGATCTAATTCATTCAACATATACAGGGCAGTAATTTATATCATTTTCCCATTAATTTGGGAATCAAATAAAAAGTTTTACACTAAAATGTACAGTAAGTAGACAAATCTTACAATTACACCTTTGTGTTAGATATTTTTACTGTTTTAAAAAACACAAAATAGCTTTTAGATGGAAATTTAACACCAGAACAAAGGGAGGAAATTAAAATATTTTAGGAAAAATATTTCAAAAGAAATGTTTTAACATATATACACCTAACATTTCCTTAAAATGCCCCTTAGAATTTCTTGGACAAAACAATTTTTACCTGTTAAAAATATAAGAAGTTTCTACTATTTTCTTTATCTAGGAAAATTACAGATTTCCCTCTACATGCTCATAAGAAACTTACAGGAAACAAATTATAAACCATCTGGCAGTCACTTTCAAAATACTAGAAGATACCATGTTATAGATATATTAGACAATCTCTCAGCTCAGAAATGCTTTCTTTAATCTAAAATTAAATAAGAAAAATAACTCTATTAAAATACATAGCTTGGCACATATTAGACACTCAGTAAATGCTGCTGTAATTATAAAACTGGTATCACTTTTATTCAGTTGACTTTTACCCTAATCAACCTGCTTGGAAGCCTATGAGGCATCCAGTTCAAAATCACAACTCAGAAAAACAAAAACAAAAACAAAAAAGAAACAAAACAAAACAAACAACAAACATTCCTTGACTTACCCTGACTCCAGAATTGGGAGTTCAAAAGTTTCTACCAGATTACAAAGGGGCCCGAGCAAGACAGTAAAATTGACTCAACAGAGCCCAACATCATCACTGTTAAAGCACTGTTAGGCACCAATCTGGGTTTATCAGATAACAGTGTCCTCCTTTTCTCAGAATACCAGATAACCAGCTATCTGTGAGCACACAGTGAGCACACTGTGAGCCTTTTTTTTAAAGAATCAAATCACGGACACATCTAAATAAATTTGTGCTTAATTTCACCAAAACAATATTTTCATGATTGCCTTTCCTGAAACTGAGGACAAGTGGTGCTTACCTGAATCAAAAAAGAAACAGTGCTAACCAGTAATTCTCCCTGATCCATGAGATAAAGTAAGCATGCTCTGTGGCACATATGTATACAATGAATCAAAGACCCAAACACGAAGGAAAAAACCTGACTATGATATCAATACCATTTCTTCACCATAACTAACAGCCAGAAATCTACAAGTTTCTATCATTCCCAGATGCCACTAAGAACCATTGCTAGTCCTTAAACCTCCATTAACTACTTCTATGAAATTTTTTTTTAAAAAGCCAAAAACAAAAACTGAACTCATTTCTCATTTCCTAACCCAAGTTTGCCAGGAACTTTTCACCAGGATTTTAGCAGCCTCAGATCAAAACTGAGATCACAAAATTTCATAAATACCTAGTACATAGTACTTCAGTAGGCAAAAAACAACTGAACAGCATTACACAGAATAGTTTCAAAGGCTGTATGACAAAACTCAGACTTTGCAAACAGAACAACCAGAGTAAATTCTATAAGCAGCATAACATTCAACAATATATATAACTGATTTCACAGGTTTAACAAAAAATTACCACATGACCCAGCAATTCCACCTCTAAGTATACACATCCAAGAGAAATGAAAACATAAGTTCACACAACTTTTACATACATGTTCACAGCAGCATTATTCACAATAGTAAAAAAAAAAAAAAGGGCAGAAACAACTTAAACATCTATCAATTGATAAATGGATACATAAAAGGATATATCCACACAATGGACTATATTTTGGCAATAAAAAGAAATGAAGTACTAATATATGCTACAACTCCCATAAATCTTAAAAACATTATTCTAAATGAAAAGAAGCCAGTCAAAAAAGACCACATGTTATATGATGCTACTTATTCGAAAGCTCCAAAATAGGCCTAGAGAAAGAAAGATTAGTGTTTATCTAGGGATGGGGGATTGGCAGGAGTGAATGCTAATAAGTCTGGGATTTCTTTTTGGGGTGATGAAAATATTCTAAAATTGATTGTGGTACAGGTTACGCAACTCTGTGGATGTACTAAAAACCCACTGCATTGTACACCTTAAGTAAGTAAACTATATGTATGTGAATTATACCTTAATAAAACTGTTGTTTTAGGGGCACCTGGGTGGCTCAGTGGGTTAAGACTCTGCCTTTGGCTCAGGTCATGATCTCAGGGTCCCGGAATGGAGCCCGGCATTGGGAAGCAGGGAGCCTGCTTCCCCCGCTCTCTCTACCTGCCTCTCTGCCTACTTGTGATCTTTCTCTGTTGAATAAATAAAATCTTTAAAAAACTCTTATTTTAAAAAGTCAATTTTGTGCTGCAGATTTTGAGAGGAAAGTAAAATTATTAAGAAACAAAAAACAGCAGCATTATTATAAAGTCTGCCCCACAGGAAAAGCAAAGATTCTTAATTTACTCTTCAACAAAAAATATTACTGTTACAAAAACAGTGAACATGTATTTAATCAGATCTTACTAATTTTCTAAAAAAAGACCTATTTAGGAACTATGCTTATTTTCACATAGAACTTTACACACACAAACACACACACACATACTCACACACACAAATTAAACTTAAATGATTCTCTGGAGAACTCATATCACAGAGATTTTCTGAGCCAGGAGAAAAAGAAGTATATATAAAACTAAAGGTAGGACAGATTTTCAATACAAAATCTCTCTCATTCAGAGTGGGGTATATTATCTGTCAGATGAGTCAGTTAATTAATGTCAATAACTAAAAAAGAATTCTCCATACAAATAATGGTCTTCTTAAGCGTATACTTTGAATCACTATTTTTTAATCAAAAACTAATTGATACCTTAACAATTATGAAACACAATCGTCTATGAAACACAGAAAGACCTCTATTAACCCATACTCACAAGAAACAGACCTTTTTTTAAATTCTTTAAAAAGCACTTTACCAGACTATTAATTCTGATTGATTCTACATTACTTTTAAGTAAAGGTGATTATCAACAGGGAAAATATGATTCTTCGATAACTATACATGATTTGAGGAAACTAAAAGATGAAAAAATATTTTTTAAACAGTTTCTTAAAAGTACAGAGACCATATATAATAGGAAATTACTAGACTAAGTTTGTACATAAGGAAGAAGAAAGTAAAGATTATAACATGAGACTACAAAAGAAAAAAAAATTAAAAAAAAATAAGACATGCAGAAAGATTCCAAGTCAACAAAATTTATATGAAAAGACCATGGTGAGATAAAATTAGCTCTAATTTTCTAAAATTAGTTATTTATAGAAATTATTATAAAGAACTACCAAAAGATTATGTAAACGTATCAGGAAGACTCCAGATACGACTATATTTTATATACTAAGAAAAACTACTCCATCTGAAGAAAGTAATATGGAAAAATAAAGATCCTACACCATCACCTTGTTATATTATTTTTCAGAAATGTTTTTCTCAATTATAAAACTACTAAAGAAATAAATGTATTTTAGAATAAACACAGATAGTTACTAAAAAGAATACAAATTCAATGAAGACATTTACTAATTTCAAATTAAAGTTTATGACTATAAGGAAAAACTCCCCAACTAGTCATGCAAATATTTGGAATATATACATTTCTATTACCTCACTTTCTGTCCAACTTGAAAGAGAAGTGTGTAAGAAATTAAGATGTTATGTTTTCTATAATAAAATGGTGATGTAGTTCAGTCATTTCTTCCAGTTTAGAGATAAGAATATTGTTCCCAAAAGCCCTTAATCAAGTTACATAATTAGCATACCAAAATACAAAGAATTAGACAAACAAGAACTAAACATTACTTTCCCTACAGATTGCTAAAATTAAGCAATACAAAAATTTCTATGACTTACATTGTTGTTGCGAGTTTCTACAGCAGGGAACTTTCTGACTATGAATTTCACAGCAGATTCCAGGTTTTTATCAATAAGGTAGGATGGTTTTGCCTTGGGATCTCCACATGCCTATAAGACAACAGTAATAAAAAGGTGAAATGCATCCTTGTTCTAAAACCAAGTAACAGCAAATCTGTAATCAGAAGTTAGAGATATTTTATTGTTTTTGGTGAGCAGGTGATAAAATGAATAGGCAAAGTGCAGGGATTGTCACAGCTGAAATATGCAATGGGAGACAGTACAGAGATGTTCTTCTACTGAAAAAAAAAATGCATGGAAAGTTTCAAAGCAGTTAGCGCAGAACAGCAGTGAAGGAAAAAGCTCAAACCTAAAAAAAAAGAAAAAGAAAAAAAAAGTCTTGGTTTGAGGTAGAATTGTATTCATTTGAAGCTAATAAAATATTACAAAATTAAATATTCAGAAGAATACTGGAAATGTTTCTTTCTAAGTGTTATAAAATAATAAGCTTATGTTTAAATGTCTTTTCCAAAATGTTTTCCTCATTCACTTTAAACATTTTAATACAAGAGCCCTAGTTCAAAAGAACTGGAAGCTGCTAAAATTGTCTTTATATTACTAAAGTGTGTTGCCTATTCCTCTGAACATCTGAGTTACAACAGTATTTTTCCATCATACCAGCATCACTTCAAACAATGAATCTACATCTGTTCTATATCTCGTAAGCACAGAATAAATGGGAATGTTTACATTTTGACCACATCAGCCATACAGCATTCTCTGTAGTAAACTGTAAAGCATTATACAAATGTCAAGGACTACTATTAGAAGGAACTTTTTATCTGAACTATTAGCAATACCAAATACAATCGAAACTATTTAGTGTTTTGTTATGTGACATTTAATAAACTGCATGCTAGTGAAATGTTATTTCTTAGGGAACTGCTAAAATTGTAACATTGTTATTTAACTTCTCATTACATTTTTTTTAAAATGTGTCCTTTGAGACAGTTTTATCTTTCTACTATGTGTGAGGAAACATATTGCAATTTTAATGTTTTTTTCATTGTTTACTATGGCTATGTTGTGAATTGCAGAGAGAGAAGTTATGAAACATGAAACTGATCTGAAAGCGGGCAAGCGGGCAGAGGGAAGGTGAAAAGCTTTGCAAACCTTCCAAACTTGTCCTTGCTGGGGAAGCATTGTAATAAAAAGAGAGAAAATTACGTGTAAACAATGATTGTCAAACTATGATATACGTTTCAGTAGTTTCAGTAGAGAACTTATGCACCGCAGACTATGAATAACAAAACAAGATTAGAACTATATGGTGCTACAATTTAAAGGTATTCTAAGTAGCGAGTTTGGTATACAATAGATTTATAGAGTTTATACTATTCATATATATTTAAATACTACTGTGTAAGTGTACAACCATGTCAGTTTCTTGGTGCTCTTTCTAAATAAACTTTAAATAATACTAGAAGGAAAATGAAGACTACATGCAACTATAAAAATAGGAGCAAAACCGTCAGTGAAATTTTACATACCTTAAAAAGAAACGGTAGCCAAGAATAAAAATAAATTGTTATTGGATGACTTTTGCACTTCAGCTCAAATTGAAACTACTTTCAAGTATCACCTAACTCCCTTCCAAGTCAAAGTATAAAAATCAATGCAAACATTCCTGTTATTTTCCAAATGGAAATAGGAATGCAGTAAGAATTCTCTTATTGTTCAAACATAAGTAGATAAAAATCACCTAAGAAATTTAGAACTTCATAATCCTTAACCAGATTGGCACAAAACAACTATGCAAATTCCATTTCAACATGGTAAATACTAAAATACATCTGCCTTTTCCTCAGAGTAGACTATCATTTGTTTAAAATATGTTTTCTCATAAACTAATTAGCCAATTAATTCACTTCCCAAAAAATAGTCTACTATATATAATAAGAATAACTAAGAATCACATACTAAGAATTTGTCCAAGTAGAAATAGCTACAGATTAACATTTCCTTACACCAATGATACAATGAAAATCAAGTTCCCTAAATATGCCTGAGGTGGTGCAAATCCTAAAGTGATTCCAAATTACATTCAGTTTTTTATTTTTTTATTACATTCAGTTTTTTTTCACTTGTTGAGTATTTATTCAGTATTACATTGTTTCTTAATGTTATGTTTTATCTTCCATATTCTAATATTTAAAAATTTAGCTATCCATTCTAACATTATTAGTGACTATTGAATAATGAAAATATGATAGACTACCATATGCATTTCCCATGATCACAAATTTTACTGTGTAAGAATTTAATCAAATATCTGAAAACATACATGTATTCTCATATATATAGATGCATGTATATATACGAGGAACTCTTTTTTCTTACACTGAAAACATAAAGAATGAAATTTCATTTCAATGGAAAAATAAATGGTTGTATAATCTTTTCGTGGAATTGATTTACCTTTTTCCACATGCTCAATGAGTCATATCTAAACATACTATCCTGGGAGGCAGAACAGACTCTAGAATAAGACTTACTGGGTTTCAATCTTCACCACTTATGATCAATAGGACCTTGAATATACTATAAATTATCTCCTAGTCTGTTTCTACATGTTTAAATGGGGAAATTAGTACTTACCTCATAGGGTCATTATGAGGATTAGAAAAGAGACAGATAAACCATGTACAGTATTTAGCAGAAGGGCTACCATATGTGTGTTCTAAAATGCTCTAAAAATGCTAACTGTTGTCAATAACAGCCTCAATAATTATAATTACCCAAGTAAAAGTCTCATATGAATAATAACTGCACAATAGTCTTTATCATAGTATATAAAACAATAATGACCACAATTCCCTTTTCCAATCACACATTTCCTTCATTTGTTCTCTAAATGCCAAATATGTTTTATTTATAGAAAAAGTTTAGCCTCATAGTTAAGAACATGAGTTCTAAGATAGACTGTCCCACGTTCATATCCTAACTCTATCACTTTTTAACTGCATAGCCATAAGCAAGTAAGTGATTTTACTCCTCTGTGCCTCAGTTTTTCCATCTGTTAAATAGGTTGGTAATAATTGCAATTTACCCTAAAAACTTTTCAGGCCCATTACTTGTATGTATGCATGTGTTCGTGCAGTTAACATAGATATTTGGAATACCATGAGCATTCAAAAATGCCAATAAAACATACACGGCTCATAGATACTATATAGAAGTACTAGCCCCTATTTCATTTTTTCTGGTCAACCTGCTTGATTTACTTACTTAATACCAACAGAAGAAACACTGTGAAAGGAACACTCACGCAAAAAAAGAAAAAGTACAAGGAAAAAAAACGAGTTGACTAAAAACTAACATCTAATTAATTAACATCTGACAAAAAGCCATACATAATAATTCAGTTAAAAAGGGTTTCCTCCGGGGCGCCTGGGTGGCTCAGTGGGTTAAAGCCTCTGCCTTCAGCTCAGGTCATGATCCCAGAGTCCTGGGATCGAGCCCCACATCAGGCTCTCTGCTCTGCAGGGAGCCTGCTTCCTCCTCTCTCTCTGCCTGCCTCTCTGCCTAGTTGTGATTTCTCTCTGTCAAATAAATAAAAAGTAAAAAAAAAAAAAAAAAAAAAAAAGGGTTTCCTCCTGTACCAAAGCAGTATAGCAAATTTCCACCTAACCAGGGGCACCTGGGTGGCTCAGTGGGTTAAAGCCTCTGCCTTCATGATCCCAGAGTCCTGGGATCAAGCCTGGCATTGGGCTCTCTGCTCAGCAGGGAGCCTGCTTCCTTCTCTCTCTCTCTCTCTCTGTCTCTCTCTCAACCTGCCTCTCTACCTACTTGTAATCTGTCTGTCAAATACACAAAATTTAAAAAAAAAAAATTCCAACTAACCAGATAGTCTCATTTAATAAAAATTAATATTCTTCTCCAACCTCACTCAAAGCATTTCATTTTCAGGACACAGGACAAAGATATCATAAAATAACAACCTATATTTCAAAAATATTGTCTGCAGTTGGTACATCTGGTACAAACTCTACTTCATTCTCCTGTAACTATATTATACAAAATTAATCTTTCACTCTCTAAAGTATCACCCTTTGAAGTGCCACATTTAAGAAAACAACAAAGGGGCACCTGGGTGGCTCAGTGGGTTGAGCCTCTGCCTTTGGCTCAGGTCATGATCTCAGAGTTCTGACATGGCACCCCTGCTTACTCTGCTCAGCAGGGAGCCTGGGGCCCACCCCCCCCACCCTCTCTGCCTACTTATGATCTCTCTCACTGTCAAATAAATAAAATCTTTAAAAAAAAAAAAGAAAGATGGGGCGCCTGGGTGGCTCAGTGGATTAAGCCGCTGCCTTCGGCTCAGGTCATGATCTCAGGGTCCTGGGATCAAGCCCCGCATGCGGCTCTCTGCTCCGCAGGGAGCCTGCTTCCTCCTCTCTCTCTGCCTGCCTCTCTGCCTACTTGTGATCTCTCTCTGTCAAATAAATAAATAAAATCTTTTTTTAAAAAAAAAAAGAAAGAAAACATAAACTACTATAGTTAGTTATTAAATCTTAGACTATTATGGGTCAGAAAGGCTTACCAAAAGGCCAAAATCAAACAAAACTTTTAAATACTTCTACCTGCCCCACACCAAAAAAGAAAAAGAGGAAAAGAAAAGGCGAGTACAAGGCAAAATTGCACCTAAGTAACTGAACCTTAACAGCCCTATCAAAAAAAAAAAAAAAAAAGGGTGGGGGGGGCGCCTGGATGGCTCAGTGGGTTAAAGCTTCTGCCTTCGGCTCAGGTCACGGCTCTCGGCTCAGCAGGGAGCCTACTTCCCCCTCTCTGTCTCTGCCTGCCTCTCTATCTCTGTCTGTCAAATAAATAAATAAAATCTTTAAAAAAAAAAAGGCTTTTTTGCATAATTGGCTAAAAGAGCTGTATCATTAGACATAAAGTAAATCATTTCTGAGCCACAGAAGTTAAAGAAAAAAAAAACCCCACAACCCCAAAACCGTGTATTTTACTTTATCTTGACTCAGCATGC
Source organism: Meles meles (assembly GCF_922984935.1). NCBI lineage: Eukaryota > Metazoa > Chordata > Mammalia > Carnivora > Mustelidae > Meles > Meles meles. The sequence goes on from NC_060074.1 coordinate 78,911,011, forward strand.
TTTCATAATGCAAAAAACACTGTAATTTAAAATTCCAGAAGATATAATAAAGGAAATTTAAATATTTATACTTAAATTTCCAGTTCTCACAATTGCAACTTTATTTTCTATGAATATTCTACTTGTCTTTAAATTCAACAAAGTTATGACTATTTAATGTGGAAGATTAAATTGCACTAATGTTAAAGGGAATATTAAATATAATAATTAAGAAATAATAATTAAGAAATAATTAAGAAATAATTAATTAAGAAATAATAATTAAGAAATCTGAGTCAAGGGGCGCCTGGGTGGCTCAGTGGGTTAAGCCTCTGCCTTCAGCTCAGGTCATGATCTCAGGGTCCTGGGATCGAGTCCCACATCGGCGGGCTCTCTCCTTGGCAGGCAGAGGAGCCTGCTTCCTCCTCTCTCTCTCTGCCTGCCTCTCTGCCTACTTGTGATCTCGCTCTGTCAAATAAATAAATAAAATCTTTAAAAAAACAAAAAAAAGAAATCTGAGTCAAGGAGCTCAGCCCATATGACTTCCTGGCAAGCAGTTTAATCTGAACCTCAGTTCTCTAATTCATAAAAGTAAGGGTCCTAATACTACCTACTCCCCAGGGTAGATTGTTCAGATTTTTATTTGAACAATCTTCCATTTTTTAAAATAAAACTTCTCAAAATACATGAATATCTATAGTGAGTTCCCAATTATTAAAGTAAAATTTTCCATTTAACTAATTCTAGCTCAGTATTATCAGTCAACATCTCCAAATTCATTTTTTTCACAAAACATAAATATAATATTATTACCAAAAATAAAGAACAGAGATGTTTTAGAAAACCACATAATATTTCATTCAGACCACAAAATAAATATCTGTGGCCAGAAACCTCAACACCAGACTTTGTGTGATTTCAAAATATAACTTCAAAACAAATTTTTCTGCCAATCTACCACCAAAACCCTTTCCCCCAAGTCCTTTCCTCAAACTGATTACATAACACAGATTAACTTTACATGGTTAATGCTACATATTCTTCCAAAAACTTACCATGATGTTACAAAAATCAAATACAGAAATAATCCTCAATCTATTCATAAGAGATTAAGCAACAATCAAGAAAAAGAAAACAAAGGCCCAAGAGTGGGGAGTGAAAAGAACATTTACAAGCACCTGTTGTGTGTAAGAACATCTATGCTTTTGAAACTGCCTAAAGCATCTCTCAATAGAGAGGAAAGAAGCGTCAGAAAAATTAAGTGACTAGCTCAAGGTTTAGCTGTGAGTACCTAAAGATTCCAAAGCACTAAAAATGCTTATCTAAAAATATATGCACAGAAAAACAGTAAAAAAAAAAAAAAAAGTTCCATTTTTTCCAACACCTCAACTGCTCAAACCTTTCACTGGAGTAATTACTATCAAAGGAAAAATCTGCTTAGTTTCATCAGTTTTATTTTTTAAGTCCTAGTCTAACTCAGCAATAAAACACATTCTTTTGCCAAAATGCTGCAGAGCAAACCAATTTTTTAGATACAGTAATGTAAATGAAAAAACATGAACAAAATCCCAGAGTTCAGAGTGAGAACGCTATTTGTGAAAGTACAACAAAGAAACTAGCCCTATCTGAATATGTCAGGGAAAAAGAGAAAAATGCAAAACGTGACCAATTTATGCTAGAAACAGGAATTTAATTTTTACTCAATAAATAAGAAAAACCATAGATTTTAAAGCATGTTTTGCAAAATTAAAAGCATACCAGGACCAGAGCACCTAGGTGGTTCAGTGGATTAAAAGCCTCTGCCTTCCCCTTAGGTCATGATCCCAAGGTCCTGGTATGGAGCCCCACCCACATCGAGTTCTCTGCTTGGCGGAGAGCCTGCTTCCCCACCTCTCCCTCAGCCTGACTCTCGGCCTACTTGTAATCTCTGTCAAATAAATAAATAAAATCTTTAAAAAAAAAAAAAAAAAGCATACCAGGACCTTGAGTCTTCAAGGAAATTAACTGACATTAATGCTTAAACACGGACATCACCTAAAATCATGGACTACAGAAAATAATTTAGCTATCATCCTTTTATTGTCTAATTTCAAAAATGAAAGTAATACAATGAAGTTTCAATAAATACTGGAAAAATCTATCAAGAGCAAAACAAGACTTGGGGCACCTGGGTGGCTCAGTGGGTTAAAGCCTCTGCCTTCAGCCCAGGTCATGGTCCCAGGGTCCTGGGATCGAGCCCCGCATCGGGCTCTCTGCTCAGCGGTGAGCCTGCTTCCCTTCCTCTCTCTCTGCCTGCTTCTCTGCCTACTTGTGATCTCTGTCTGTCAAATGAATGAATAAAATCTTTAAAAAAAAACAAAAAACAAGACTTAACTCTCATATTAGTGGTTTTGTTTTCAATTATTTTGTTTTTTCGTATGTATCACCTATATTTTGGCCAACCAATGTGCTTTGAACTTCCCCTCGAGCTTGGATATGTGGGGTTAAAAAAAGCAATTCACTGCTAAAATTTAGATTAAGAGGCTTCATAGAAAATATATTGGAATTATTGGAAATGCTTTAAAATTAATGCAAATTTATCAATAATTACCTATTACCTGGAGCCAATAACAGCCAGCTTAAAAATATATATTTTATGGTTATTGCTTTCCAAGCACAAATTCTGGGAAAATCACAAAATTAAATATTTCAATGCATTAGGTATTTCAAAATTCATTTTTTAAAAAATCTTAGTGATTCAAATGAGTTACTAATTATTATTCAATTCACAAGAAGTGGTGTATTTCACTATATAAATATAAAATGTATTTTAAACATTTTTCAGCTTGCAATATAGAGAAACATCTCAATTTACAAAAAAAAGGTATTCTATAGGTTTTTTTTCAAGTATTACATGTGGCCACATTTTTACTGTTTTAAAGAAGCTGCTCTTGGGGCCTCTGGGCAGCTCAGGCAATTAAGCATCTGACTCCTAATCTAAGCTCAGGTATTGATCTCAGGGTCATGAGTTCGAGCCCCATGTTGGGCTCCACTTTATTTTATAAATCAATCAATCAGTCAGTCAATCTGTTCTTTATAAAGGCCCACTGAAGGGGTGCCTGGGTGGCTCAGTGGATTAAAGCCTCTGCCTTCGGCTCAGGTCGTGATTGGGATCCAGCCCCACATGAGCCCCACATCAGACTCTCTGCTCAGCGGGGAGCCTGCTTCCTCCTCTCTGCCTGCCTCTCTGCCTACTTGTGATCTTTGTCTGTCAAATAAATAAATAAAATTTTTAAAAATAAACAAATAAAGGCCCACTAAAGAATACACTCCTGTAATAAAAATGTTTATTTTGTACTAGCAGTAAATAGATATCAAGCTATAATGTCAGAAAGTAAAAAAGGAAAAGTTAAGAAATGTTTCCCAGAGGTGGTACAGAGCTGGATTTAAAGGGGGGGGGGGGGAGATGAACTTATTAAATGTCTACTTTGTTTCATGCCCCAGAAACAGATTTAATACCAATAGCCTAAACTTACTCATTTCTTACTCCTGTGTCAGGCACTGCACTAGCACTTCAGATGAATTAACTCACTCAATCTTCTAAGGTTAACCAAAGACTACTCTACAGACACGGGAGAACTGGAACATCTATAAAAATTTCAAGAATTAGTATCAAAAAGATTAACATGGCTTAGGAAACAAAAATATACAACTTAGAGTGTAACAGAAGCTGAGAATAAGATGATTTTGCTAGTAGAAAGACTACGTGCAGCCCAGTATACCAGAAATTTAGTATTACCCCAGAAAACAAAATTATATCACTATTGTGAATAACTGCCTGAGAAAGAAATCGGAGGTATTAAAAACTTACATTTTACTTATTTCAATGGTTCTTAACATCAGAATCACTTCAGGGGCTTTTTCTTACTCAGTAGGTTTAGATCAAGATACAGATATATTTTTAAAATAATTATATTGTGGGGCGCCTGGGTGGCTCAGTGGTTTGGGCCGCTGCCTTCGGCTCAGGTCATGGTCTCAGGGTCCTGGGATCGAGTCCCGCGTCGGGCTCTCTGCTGGGCAGGGAGCCTGCTTCCCTCTCACTCTCTCTGCCTGCCTCTCTGCCTACTTGTATCTCTCTCTGTCAAATAAATAAATAAAATCTTAAAAAAAAAATAAATAAATAAATAAATAAAATAATTATATTGTGTATCCCTGGCTAAAAAACACTGGTCTCCTCAATTTATAAAGAAACTATAACCAAGAAAAAGTTAAATAACTTGTCCAAAGTTTAAAAGACAGTTTCAGAGCTTTATCTGGAATCTAGCTCTCTCAAGCCACAGAATATATTACAAGAATGAAAAACAAAAGGGAAGTTTAGAAGCCGTATGCCAGCAAGGAGGGCATTAGATATTACTAGGGTTTTTATAACCTTATATATTTTACATCTCTATATATTCTGCTGAACAAAAGTTCTGGAATCTTAATAATGACCGAGTACACCTTGTCACTGCCTACCCGAAGTTTCTATTCATACTTCAAAATCAAGCACAAAAGTCAGTATCTCTTCTTCCCCAGAATGGAATCTTCAATGCCCTTCTCAAGACTCTCATACGCACACTTACACAACACATTTTAGGTAAACACCTGTAAATCTCTCAACCTACTAAAATGTGAATTTCTTGGCATTGGAGACTGCATCTTAATTTATCTGTCTCCCCAGTGTCTATGAAGACATTCAGTAAATGCAGAGCAAATGAATGAATAAAAAAACCCTCAAAATCTGGAACTAAAAGAAAAATTCATACGATTTATAACATACTTTTTAAAATGCAGTTTTATTGCTGTCAAGTATCTAAAATAATCAACTATGCAATAAGAAAGTATTTTCCCAAACAGGCTTTTACTTAAAACAAGAAATTCCTTTGAAACTGGCACATGTACAACCCTACTTACAAATTAGCAATTCAAGAACTTATGAAGTTTGTTAACTTATTTAAGTAAAACACTGCAGTATAATATTATTTTAAGAAATTATTAACCAGGAGATTGTCTCATCACTGTCAGATTAAGTAAAAAAAAAAATCTACCAAAGTCTAATTATAGTACTGCAAATTCCTAAAAGGATCAAAAGAAGATTTTACTACATTTACTGATAAAGGCAATCGTAAAAACAGCCAACAACAACAACAACAAAACCCACATTTTGAGAATAGAAAACAGTACTACTAATTTACTAATTAATATTTCTGACCAAGACGGAAAGAAACAAACTTATTGGTGGACTTTATTAACTGCATTTCTTATATTTCATGTTACAAAATTTTCAGTGTGAGAATGTTACCATTTAAATTTATGTAAAATTTAAAATGAAAAAGTACATTAGAAATTCTAAATTTAGGAGCCCCAGGGTGGCTCAGCCAGTTAATCATACCACTCTTGATTTCAGCTCAGGTCATGGTCTCAGGGTCCTGGGATAGAGCCCGAGGTTTGGCTCCTCACTCAGTGGGGAGCCTACTTAAGATTCTCTCTCTCGGGGCGCCTGGGTGGCTCAGTGGGTTAAGGCCGCTACCTTCGGCTCAGGTCATGATCTCAGGGTCCTGAGATCGAGCCCCGCATCGGGCTCTCCGCTCGGCGGGGAGCCTGCTTCTCCCTCTGCCTGCCTCTCTGCCTGCTTGTGATCTCTGTCTGTCTCAAAAAAACAAAACAAAACAAAACAAAACAAAAAAATATTCTCTCTCTCTCCCTTTGTCCCTCCCCAAATTCACTTTGTCTGCTCTCCCTCTCAAAGAAATAAATCTTTGTGGGGCTCTATACTGGGTGGGGAGCCTGCTTAAAATTCTCTCTCTCCCTTTGTCCCTCCCATCTCCCCCACATCCTGCATACTCACTCCCTCTAAAAATTAAAAAAAAATCCAAATTCAATTTGAAACAAAATATACCTTCAAGTGGGGAAATGACTGCATGTGTTCTTAACATTAGGAAAGATAAATGCTACTTCATTGTTTGTTACAGTTTACACTTCTCCTTTCTACTTTATAAATACTCTTCCCCCAATTTAAAACAAAATTTCCAATTTCTTTAGTATTATTTAGAGGGTTAGTCCTTCCAGTTTTTATATTTTAATAGCAGAGACTAAATTTTAGAAATAATCACAAAGAAAAAAAGCACAGAACATGAAAAGCTAATAAAAAATATATTTCTCCAAAAATTTTTCAATAAATTAAATTTTAAAATTCCTAATTCTAAACTATTTCTCATTGTAACACATTACAAAGCTAAACATAAGTCTCCATTAACAATCACTCTGGGCAGGCACCTGGGTGGTGCAGTCAATTAAGTGGCCAGATCTTGGTTTCAGCTCGGGTCATGAAATCAAGCACTACATGGGCACCATGCTGAACACAGAGTCTGCTTAAGACTCTCTCCCTCTCCCTATGCCCAGTGTACTCTTTCTTTCAAATAAAATCTTTTTTTTATAACAATAATAATTCTGGTACACTGAGAGTATGATCTCAATGATCTTTTCATACAAATCCACAGAAAGTTCATACAAAAGTAATCTACAGTAAAAATAAAAATTATTTCTGTAATATAACTGCATCTCTCTTTAAGGTTACTGTCTAATTCTATCTACCACAAAATGTCAATAATCACTATAAATCTAATGGCAAAAATAATTAAATTAGAAACCATACTTATGGTTTAATAAAAAAAAAAGTTGCCAATCTAAATTCTTATTTTCTAGAATAAGAATTGTGCAGGGGCACCTGGCTGGCTCAGTCAGAGAAGCATGCAACTCTTGATCTGAGGATCATGAGTTACAGTCCCACATCGGTTGTAGAGATTACTAAAACATAAATAAATAAACTTTAAAAAAAGGGAATTGAGTAAATTACTTTACCTCTCCAAATTCAACTGCTTTAACTATAAATAAGTACATCATAGACCTAAGGACAAATTTAAACCATACAAACAGCATACAGTAAAGTCTCAATAAAATGGCAGCAAGCATTAATTTCATTACACATTATTTTTACTGGCCAATAAAGAGATGAAACTTTCTAGTTCTAGTAACATATAAAGTGTACAACTACTGGAACTGACCCAAAATTACTGCTATAACTTAACTTAATAAGAACAATCCCTAGGAAATTATCAAACAAGAATATGGAGTAGATTTTTAATTATCCCAAGCAGAAAGAACAAGAACTTTCGACTCTGACATACTTTCTCACCTGGGCTTCTTCATTTTTTACATATTGGATATAGCTAGCTAAGTATGTTCATTCCTTTAACACTTTCTTACAGTGTTAAGTATACAAGCAATAGATTAAGGGCCCTAATTTCATTTATATGTAAACTGCACCATGCTGCTTCAATTTTATTTTTGTGAAGAGTCTAATTTAATCAAAATATAATAAAATATGCATGCACATATGTTAGCATTGGTACAGAAAAGGGTGTAAGTATAAGGCTTATTTTTAAAAGTGGGAGAAGGGCAGGCAAAGAATTTCTGAAGTGACACAATTCTATTATGTTTGAGTTTCTGATAATAAACATGTATTCTTTTTTTAATCATTAAAAATGCTTAGTACTTACTTAACTAGTCCACAAAAAATAATCTATCACTGCCACTTGAAAAAATAAAAATGTTTTCCTTAGTATTTTTCAGTGATCTTTATCTCCTCCTCAGCCTACCATCCAACATAACAAGAAAAAAAACAATCAAATCTTCATTTTTACAAGCAGCTTTCCTGAAAAATAAAGTTACAAATGGACATGATAGGATCTGTCTAAATAAATAATATGTATTATTTAATTCAGATTTATGGAGAGATGTTTCCTTCTTATCATGTTTAAGGCTCTTAATAATGAAACTCCATGGGGGGGGGGCGGTGAATCTCATACTAATAATAATTATTTGTCTACAATTTGCTACAAACCAATATTTGGAGCATGTTTCTGCTCCTGATTAAGGAACAGAGAAAATAACACCCTAAATGAAGATAAACATAACAGTGAAAGAGAAAACTAAAGCTGATTCCCCTCCCTTTGCCTTGCACTACACCCTTCCCATGCACCCTTTTTTTTCTCCATTAAATATACAGATACCAGCTAAAGACTTTCAATTTTTTACACTGCTATTCTACCCATTTTTCCTCATAGAATAAATATATCCAAAATTATGGGGAAAGACTAAAAAAAGTCTCTAATAAGAAAAAATTTTTTAAACAAGTGAAGTGCTTTGAAATCTGCAAACAGATGCCATTCAAATAAAAGTTTGAAAAGCTGAATCGGTCTTCTTTTCTATCCTTTAGAATTAAGGCAATAATGTAACAAAATTATGCCAAGTATTAACTGAGACCTTTTTGGTACAGAATTATCAAGTTCATGTTGATGACAGGTAAGAAAGGAAAGGAAACAAAAAACAAAATAGATAATATTTCTGAACTCAGCAAAAATGTTTTGGTATTTGTGAATATGTTTGCTAATAGCAGTAAAATTTCAAAAATACAAATGTTGACCAAAAAAGTTGCTGAGACTCCTAAATAAATACTACCTTACATTCACAGAGGTTTTAAACTATTTTCACATTGTTGTCTTTTATCTTCATGAATAATCCTGTGATGTAGGCAGGGAATGGATTACCAACTCTATATTACAGAAAAATATACTGAATTCAATTACTGTTTAAAACGGGCTATGACTACTACTCGTAAAGATAAGATAATCAGAGCTGGAATGGACTTTAGCATTCCTTTTACAGTTAATTTTTCCCTGCTTTACAGAAGGAGTAAAAAGTGAGGTTCAGGGAAGTCAAGACACCTCCCAACGTTACAAAACTCAGTGATAGACTTTAGACTGTCATGCAGGTCTCCCAAATCCTGGCCCAGTACTCCACTTTCACAACCACACTGCCTGCCATGCCACAGTAACAGATATTAAAGGAGCTTGGAAAATGTTAAAAATCAACATATAAGTGAGCAGTATTATCAGGTCTGAAAAAAGACATATTTTCAATAAAAAACAGAATTTTTAAGGATTCAAGAAACAAACTTAAATGTAAAACTACCTATCACATTCATGTCTTTTCCCTAAAATCCTCCTTCATGTGTTTTCAAATCCCTGATTAGTCTATAAATTCCTTGAAATTTCCGTAATCTGTATATATTAAGATTCAAAAATTTTTCAGCTGATGAATTTTTTTTTAAAAAAGCAAATGATTTCAATAATCGTGTTACATTCCTGTAATAAGCATGAAAGCATATTATTTTTGATTCCAGTAACTTATGAAGTTATTTTACTCAGGTCACTTAAGTATTTTCATGGTATACGTTCATTGTATTCCCATGCAGACTTCCAACTGAAACAGAGTAATCGAATCTAATAATATAATGCACACATGAGTTAATAAAAATGTGATAACTGATTGATAGACATGTATTATGTAGTGGAAGGGTTTTGGTTTTTTGGGGTTTTGGGGTTTTGTTGTTTTTTTTTTTTTGAGGACTGTAAAGAGATTGGGATTGAAAAGATTAGGTAGCTCATACTGTTATAAAAATGCAGACTGCATGAACCTTACAAGCACATGGTGAACAAATCTTACTCACTTTTTCTGGCAAGATTTTTGAACAAATGTTTCAATCCCTAGCCAGCCAGGAAGATATGCCAGTCTTATAGACAACTCTATAGGCTAAAAGATTCAAAATCTATCTGGTGCATTTGTATGCAAAATTACACAAGGAAAGCAAACCAAAAGCTATTATTAAAACTAGAGCAAGATTATGCACACACTCATATGTTAAATATACACTTATACCATACATTGTGTATTTATCCATTCAATGTGACTTAACTGAAAACTTCATGGACCAGGTAAGGCCCTGAGTACTAGAAATTCAAAAATGAGTAACACTCCCTGTCCAGAGGGAACTCACAATCAAGCAAGGTGGACAAAATATTTATCAATAAAGTGCTGAAATATAACATTTCAATAACTCAAAATATTTGACACTTGGATTTAATAATCACGTTCAACTCATTCTAAATTTCATTAGTTCAGTAATACAAGAGTCTGAAGTTTCTCAAAACAGGAAGTGAAAAAATAAGCTTTTAAGGCATTGAACTGAAATTGTAAGAGTTGAAATGATTAAAATTTAGTTTAACCTTATGTACTTTATGAAAGTGCAATAAAGTTTGGTTGTATTTATACCATAAAAATGTTTAAATGCAAGGTTAAAAAGGTATTGTGCCCAAATACCCAAATCACTTTTGATGTTACTCTCACTTCCTCTTCTGAAACCATCATAACCATTTCCTTTAACCACAATACCACAGGTCTAGTAATTTTTAGTACTGCTTGCCTTGCTCGTTTTTTTTGGACAAAGATCATATAGGAACGAATTTCAAAGTCTGTTAAAAAGCATAATCTCACAAAAAAGTGTAGGTCAATACAACCTGTAAGTAATAGTACCAAAATTAAATTCTTTGCAACCATATAAATTTATAACCAAGGCCCTTTGGTAAATGCAGAGGACTTCTTTGTAATGATACTTAGTTCCTGCCACATAAGATGTAACAAACTGAACAGACATGTTGCAGATATTCTCCAGATTTTACTGTGTTTAGAGGCAAACTAATCTTGCATCCAGGTAAGCAACAGGAACATAGACCATCCTTATAAAAAACTTATCAGTATTAAGTCAGGACAGTCTTCTTTAAAATTACAGTATCTACATCAAATTGCTGGAATAAATCAGTTTTATACTAGAACCTCATTATATGGACTTCAAAAAAATATATATTATTTCTTCAGCAGCCCTAATTTACACACATCACAATTCTACTATGGTTAAGCTAAAGGAAATATTCATGATTTACTAAAAAGCCAACAAAAATAGCTATGAAGACATGACATCAAATACACATTAGAAACTCAAAGGATGTAGATTGTACCCAAAAATCTCTTTAATGTTCTCTTTACCAAGTTCTTTGAAACTTACTAACCCGGCCTTAAAAGGAAAAAAATTTGGTTTGTTTTCTCTTAGGAGGAATTAATATTTATTCTATCTTTACATCTATTTCTCTTAACTCCAACTCATCCTTCCATTTCTTAATCTGCTGAAGCCATTTAAAGACTTTCAATGGGCCTATTAGCTACAACTACAAATTTTCCTTATATGTTATAAACCAGTAATAATAGCAACATATTTACAGTTTTAATTTCGTACCGACACAGAACTTTAAGAAATGTGTTTAGGTACTATTAGACAAGGCTGGAAAAACTAAGATGAGGAGGTGTAAAGAGGGATGGGAGAGAAGGCTGTTATTCCTGTTCTAGTGACTCACAGCCCAGAAGTATTTCAGAAGAAAACTGGTTCCACCCTCACCTCCCCCTCCTCTCCACCCTCAAAATGAAATAATTCCAAATTGTCAGCATGCTCTCAAACGACTATTATTTAGCTCTCTAAAATAAAGTGGCAAGCGGAGAAGATGCGGGGTTCACCCTGATGAACAATTCCCTTCCCACATACACACACCAAAAAATTGAGAAAAAATCGCTACCATCTCCGCCAGATTCCCACCATTCAGCCTCAGTTATGGAACACCCAAGTTTTCCTATGCTCTCCCCGCCCCCATCTTGCCTACCCTCTACCCTCCCTTTCCTGTTGACCCCGTTCCGGGGGCGGGGGCGCTGAGGAGGGGGCGAGAGCGGCGCCCCGCACCCTGTGCCGGCCCTGCCAGATCCCAACGCTGGGAGCGGGGAAATGGCTTCTCTCCGCCTCCGGCCAGCCCGCCAGCCGCGGGGCGAGGCGCCGGGACTCCGCATTAGGCCGCGGCGCATCTCAGCGACCCCGGGCCGGGCCTGACTCGGCATGGCCGTGATTTCTGCCGTGGGCGCCGCCCGCTGCCCCCACCCCCGGTTCTCCCCAGCCGCCCGTCCTTCCTCCGCCCGCCCGTCGCCCCCGCCGCGGCCTCGTCGGCCCGTGCGCACCTTTTTGATATTGTAGAGACGAGTCAGCATGCCGACGCCCCGGTCGTTGAGGATGGTGAGCTTCTCCGCCAGCTTCTGCTGACTGGGCTGCAGCACGGAGCGCGACATGGTGGTAGTCGTGGTGGTGGTGCCGCCGCCGGCCGCCTTGCGCCCAGTCACCGGCCCGCGGCCTCCGCGTCAACCTCTCCCGGGCCTCTCCCCGCCCTCCCCGCCCGCGACCTCCGTCTCAGGGGAGAGCGCCCATGACCCTTGCGCCCCAATCCCGCGCGGGTGACACAGCGAGCCTCGGCAGACGCCTCGGGGTCCCTTCCCCCGCAGCAGCCCGCGCCCCGTCAGCCCCCTGCCTTCCGCCCGCCGCCCTTCCGTCCCCACCCCCGGCGCTCTCCGCCCCAGCCCCCACCGAGCCTCCTTCCCCGGCTCCTCCACTAGGTGTGGCGGCGGCGGCGGCGTCTCCGGCGGCTGAAAACGAGGCAGCTTCCCGCAGCCCCGGACGAGCGCTCGGTCACCTGATCCGCCGCGCCGGCGCCCCCGCGAGGCCGGACGGGGAACTGCGCCTGTGGGGGGCCCTAGTCGCCCCTCCCGGCCTGGCCGCTCCCGCAGCTGCCGCGGCTTGAGACCTGACTCCCGCCCCAGACCCGGCCCTGAACGCCCACTGCGCCGGATCCCGGCAGGGGAGTCCTAAGCCGGGACCGAGTAAAGTCGCTTTTCCATGCCTGTCCCTCTTCGGCCCCCACGCCTCTCCTACAAGTTCCCAAAAGTTGCCTTTCCGCACCACCTCCCTAAAGAAACCAGCAGAAGCCTGGAGGGCGGGAGGGGAGCGTTTCAGGAGACTTTTGCCTAAGAGTGGGCTGGTGGCTCCGAGCTCTTTTTCCTCCCACTGCTTGACAGACGCTCGCGGCTGAACACAGCAGATGTTATGCTCCGCGAGGCGGGCATCGCCTCTCCCATCCTCCCCATCCCATCCCGACTCCTCTGCCTCCAGGCAGTTTGTGAGAGAGGAGGTCGGAAGTGAGGGCAACTCAAGTTCCTGAGATAATCGAAATCCGGAATTTGTTGACTCGCGGCACCCATCCGGAGAAGACTCTAAATAGGCCCTGGCATGAGGGAAGCAAAAAATAAATGTTCAATGAAAGAACGATCGCTTTTTTTCCTGGCCTCCACCTTCAATCCCACCCTTTCTTGGAACCCTTCTACTTTTCCATCTCATTGTGGTTTGGTTTTTTGTGGGTTTTTTTGGTTGTTGTTTTTTGTTTTTTCTCCTGATCAGTTTCTTCTCGGCCACACTCCAAGACTACTCCCTCTAGATAAATGTATTAGACTTGGTTCCAAAAGTGAACGAATCAAGGACTTAGGTAATTGGCTTGAGGAGTTCTAGCCAAGAGGATTCACACTGCTTTGATAATTTCTGCCCTTAATTTACTTCGATGTGGTAATCTTTCTGTTATATTCATTAATTTTAAGTGAATGACAAAATGTTCAACCACCTTCAAAACATTCTAAGAGTAAATAAGCTATCATTGGATTGATCAAAACGCTTTGTGTAAAGGAAATTGTGATGAATAGCTTTCAAAAAGAAATTTAAGGGGTGTCTGGGTGGCTCAGTGGGTTAGCCTCTGCCTTCAGATCAGGTCATGATCTTGGGGTCTGGGGATGGAGCCCCACCTTGGGCCACATGTTCAGCCTGGAGCCTGCTTCTCCCTTTTCCTCTGCTCCTCTCCACTGTTCATGCTCTCTCTCAAACAAATAAATAAAATCTTTTAAAAATACATATAAAGCTGGGGTGTATACTATTTCTACAGAAATAACTACTTCTACCAGAAATAACTGGTGGTCTTGCCACCAGATTTATTTTAATATCCTGACAAGAGGAAGGAAATGGACTGAACGCATTTGACTTAAGTGACATTAAAGAAGTCTAACATCCAGCACAGTCAATCATACCTGAACGAAGGCTTTGTACCTAAAGACTCCTTTACTTTTATTTACTTTTTTTTTCTTTTATTAAATTCAAACACCTCAAGGAGATGATCTTTTGAGCTATTTTAGCCAGTAACACGTCAGGGGATTTGATTTATCTGGTTACTTTCCAACCTGATAGTTAAAATTTTAATTTAGAGGAGGCAAGCATCTGGAGCCTGCTACAGTGAGAGTAGTCCTGGGAAAAGCAAAGCTGCCTGAGGGGGTTGGGACAGCCACATAAGAAAATGGAAAGATGGTGAACATTGAAGGGAAGATGTGCTCTTTCAGGGAACCACAAACAAATTTAGCGAGGAGTGGAACTACAGAGTCCTACTAATGAAAGTTCACATCGTTTTCTAGTTTTTCCAAAGTGATATATAAAGAGAACAAAAAAATGGTACCATATTATAATTTGAACACAACTATTATTCAAGAAAATCCACTATCATGTTTCCATATGAGCTTGAACACTTGTACCTGATTATAATTCAGAATACACAATAGAGGGAGACTCTTTAGATCTAGTCCAGTATTCAGTTTTTATTATAATTTCTAGACATATTGACCCTAGACAGAATGGAATATACCTATTTGAGTAAAAGAGATTAGATCTAGAGGAAGTATTCAGAATTCTTGCATTTTTTTCCTACATTTTGCATCAAAAAGCATCTTGTTACTAAGATTCAACTCTTTCGGTATTTGCCTATATATATATAAAGCATACTATCAGAACTAAGGTAATTATATGTTTTGCCATGTACATATAATTTTATGGCAATTGTAATTAGTATATATCATTTTATATTTTCCTTCAGTTCTTCAGTCATTGAAAATATGTTATACCATGTTAATCAGCCTATAAAACTATTACAAAAAATTGTGCCTGTTGTTGTTTTTTCCTACCATAGCTTTCTGGGAAAGCATAAAATTTTTTAAATTATTAGGAAACTAAGTTTCAAAAGCATTATTGGAGATTTTACTTCCCTCATCATATAAAGCATATTTTTAACAGTTCATTTGGTACTAAAGATTTCCAAGTAGTTTCCATTCAGTCAAGAGATTTCTACTGTTTTTCCATAGAACATATTCAGAGATCATTAAAATTATAAGCCTTCAGAGATATAGAAAGTAGATAATAGCTTCAAATCTGTAGTAATCTTAGAAAACTTACTAGTGAAATTACTTAGTAGAGACCAGTATGCCTAAGAAAGTGTGGATTTTATTGTATATAAATTATCTCGGGGTGCCTGGGTGGCTCAGTGGGTTAAAGTCTCTGCCTTGGGCTCAGATCATGAACCCAGGGTCCTGGGATGGAACCCCCACATCAGGGCTCTCTGCACAGCAGGGAGCCTGCTCCACGGCCCTCCCCCCTCCCACTTGTGATCTCTCTCTCTCTGTGTCAAATAAATGAATAAAATCTTTTTTAAAAATTATCTCAATAAATCTGATTCTTAAAAAGTTATATATCTACATTTGAAAAATTGTTTTTTGAGGCAAGTATAATGGTACTCACTCTAAGCAAGATAAGCATTTGGAAATGCAAACTTGAAAATATTAAAATTAGAGGAAGAGTAAAGTTGGCTTTACAGAAGAATTTATGTTACAATTATAATTTGTGGTCTCCAAATATATTTTACAATGACTCAATCATAAAATTCTCACAAAATTTCAGAAACTATAGCACACAGCTTCTTATATAGGTGTTATAAAACATTCGATCATTTACAGTAACAATTATGGATGACTTTAAAAATTATCCAGTTCTATATAATACATAACTAATCAAATACTTAAAACGTGCAGAATACTATTCTATAGGAGGAGATATGAAGCTGTGTAAGATACAGATTTTCATCTCCTTGAACTCACATCCCGATAAGAATAAAAATGTGCATAAGGAGATCTAATACATGGGAGCCTCAGGTACAAGGTTACAGAAGACCTAGAGAGAACAATTTCAAACTGAAGCTTCTAAGAGCCCTTTTCCAAGTAACTTACATTTGGCTTTTGAATTAGAGTGAAGTCTTGGACTTATAAACTGTAGAAAATGACATTCTATGCACAAAGTTCAACCTTAGTAAATGCAAAATAGCAGGCAAATAACAGGAATGCTCATTACATACATAAAGACACGATGAGAAATGAAGTTGGAAAGAAAAGTGGGACAGAAAATATATAGGCTTATGAATGCTAAAGCAGGAAAAAAAAATCAATGGAGACGAAGAAAGGTTTAAAAAAATGGGAGAACAAAAGGTAACTTTGGGGAACTTAAGGATAATAAAGATAGTTTGAAAGAGTGGCTGACTGTGACAAGGATTTCAGATTATCCTTCAATATCTATGGTCTCTTTCTCCCCTAGAAATAAAACTACATTTCCCAGCCTCTCATGCAGCCCACTGTGGCCAAATGACCATTCTGGTCCATTCTGGACCATTCTGGCCCACAGAATGTAAGCTTTCAAGAACCTTCCTTAAGAGACTGCTGCAACTTTCCTTCTGCCAGTTCTACACTTACTTCATTCTGCCACATGAAACAAGGATGCAAAGACCACTATTTTGGACCGTGAAGACAATGGCCACATACTAAGGATGGCAAAAATAGACATGGAAGATGTATGTGGGCTTTTTAGAGCAGAACTGCCATACCAAACCTTATCTATCCTGATCTTGATTTTTGTGAAAGAGAAACTTATATTTAAGCTTCTTTTATTTGGGTTTTTTTAAATTATTATTACAGCCACACCTGATCCTAAATATTAGTTTTTGCGGCCAGTATTATAATATCTCTACTAGGAATCAAATAAAGGAATCAAATAAATAAAAATTTAACATTCAAGTGTTGTTGCACTATGTGTTAGGTGCTACTATTTGAGTTACATTTTCTGTTCTGTCTCAACAATCCTTTGATATATAATCATCTTCATTTTACAAATGAGGAAATAGGAATGCAGATAGGTTTTTTAAATTGCCATAGAAAGTGTTAAAGCTGGTATTGGATCCTTTATCAGTCTGACCAAAATTCATGCATACTCTTAATTACTGTGATGTCACTGAAGAGCAGTTGGATGGCATAAATTTCTCATGTATCCCAGTGAACATGACTCTATAGTTACTTATAAAGTCCCTTAACTGTGCCTAAACCTTTATACATAATCCGTTCATTAAATTTCCTTCAAGGGTCACCTGGGTGGCTCAGTCAGTCAAGCAACCGCCTTCAACTAGGCCCATGATCTCAGAGTCCGGGATCAAGCACCATGTCCGGCTCCCTGCTGAGCAGGGAGCCTGCTTCTCTCCCTCTCTGTCTGCCTCTCTGCCTACTTGTGATCTCTCTCTTTGTCAAATAAATAAATAAAATCTTTTTTAAAAAATAAATAAATAAATAAATAAATAAATAAAATCACTCATGTGAGCCAGCCTCCCTACTTAAAGCAAGAAGAGAGAAAAATTGACAAAAGACATATTTTTGAGTTCTTGGGATAAAGCCTTTTGATTAGGATGTTTCTTGTCAAAGATAATGTTCCACTTTTTTTTTTTTATTTGACAGAGAGAGATCACAAGTAGACAGAGAGAGAGAGGGGGGGGGGGAAGCAGGCTCCCTGCTGAGCAGAGAGCTTGATGCGGGACTCCATCCCAGAACCCTGAGATCATGACCTGAGCCAAAGGCAGCGGCTTAACCCACTGAGCCACCCAGGCGCCCCTGTTCCACTTGTTTTTGTTTTTTTTTAAGATTTTATTTATTTATTTGACAGACAAAGATCACAAGTAAGCAGAGAGGCAGGCAGAGAGAGAGGAGGAAGCAGGCTCCCTGCTGAGCAGAGAGCCCGATGTGGGGCTCGATCCCAGGACCCTGGGATCATGACCTGAGCCGAAGGCAGAGGCTTTAACCCACTGAGCCACCCAGGCGCCCCTGTTCCACTTGTTTTTAAAGACGGTTGCAACCTTCCCCCCCCCCCCATCGGACTTCAGAAATAGATTTCTCACAACCTGAGAATGGTGCAGCAGATATATATTGGTTTTTCTGTCCTCCATCCCTTCCTTTGGGAAACAGCTACATTCGCACAGAATTGAATACAGAAAGAGAAAATTAGTCAAACGATGGGAAAGGTCAGGGACATATAAAACAGAAATTAATAGGGATGCCTGGGTGGCTCAGTTGGTTAAGTGTTTGCCTTCAGCTTGGGTCATGACCCCAGGGTTCTGGGACCAAGTCCCACATTGGGCTTCTGGCTCAGTGGGGATCCTGCCTATCCCTCTGCTTATGTTCTCCCTCTCTGCCAAATAAATAAATAAAATCTTAAAAAAAGAAAAGAAAAGAAATTAATGGAGTTTTGTAAAGAATTATCATTTTTAAAAATTGTTTTAAAGACTACATGTGACTGGACAATAATGTAAACAAAGGAACCAACTCTGAATAAAGAAGAGTGGAGAAGGACAATAGAAGATTTCACTATTGTTTAACAATGGTATTAGAAAGGATAGACAATAATATACATGCTAAATCAATACTTCAAGTTCTGTTCCCCTACATCCAAAAACAACCAGGTATGAAAATTTACTCTACTAGAAAATAATTAGGAAAGAGGTTAGGGAAAAGATGGAGCAATATCTGTAGTAAATGAAGTAAGGAGTTAAGACTTAGCCAGAGATTGCAACTTGGTATTGCAAAGGTGTAACAAAGACAGGCCTAAATGAAACATAAGATGTCTCCAGTAATCAGCAGAAGAGATGCCAGAAAAAGAACTGATCCGGTAAGTTCAAAGAGAAAGCAATGAAAAATTGGTTACAGTTTTGATCTTGACAATCACATCCCATTAGTTTCATCTTTTGGCTTGCCAGATCTTCGATCATGCACTTCACACATGTGTATTTGCTTCTGTTCTGCAAAACTAATGATATAATGTCTTTCCAAACAACTTCAGTTTTCCCTGTAGAAAAATTCTAATGTAATGAAAGTTTTTATTTTATGATTGATTTTAATTTTTCTTGGTTATTTTCACAGTACAAAGGATTTGTGAAGTTTTTGGTTTTGTTTTAGATATGTGTTATGCTTAGACTTGCACTTAAATAATGGATGATGAAATACATATCAGTGTATACAAATATCAGTGGATTTTTCTTTCCAGTGGATCTTTTAGTTTAATCTTAAGTCTTCTTTAAATATGAGAATGCATAGAAAATTGGCAAAGTCAATGGTAGAACAAAACTTGAATTAGAAAACAGGATAAAACTATTATGATACTCAAGTTCCAGTTGAATATGTAAGACCCAAAATATTTACATTTAGTCGATCCCAAAAGTAAACAGTCTTTCAAAAATTTGGAAGGACATTGAATATACTGAACTGGACATCCAAGGAATGGCCTAGACTGTAGATATAAATTTGGGATCATCCGAATATGGAAGTTATTTGAAACCATGGTAATAGACGAGATCATTTTTGGAGCAAATAATTTAAGAAGGAAAATAAAACCTAGTCTAAAGCCCTTAGGAACTCTAACTTTTAAGAATCAAGAGCCAGCAAACTGAGACTGAATAAAATTGTGAAAGGGACCAGAGACCAGAGTAATATCTGGAGGGGTTAAGGGAGGACTTTTTGTTTATTTTCGGTAGGTAGTTGAAAAATTATCCTGTAGAAAGAGATATTTATAACTCAGTGCAGAGAGACAGGATAATTAAAAGAGCAGAAACTTTGGGGCACCTGGGTGGTTCACTTGATTAAGCATCCAACCTTTGGTTTCTCCTCCGGTCTTGATCTCAGGGTCCAGAGATTGGGCCCTGCTGTGCCCCCTGCCCTCGCCCCCGACCTCCCACTCAGCATGGAGTCTGCTTGAGTTTTCTCTCCCTCTACCCCTACCTCCTTCTGCTCCGGTCTGGCACATGCATGTGCATTTGCTCGCAAGCGCTCTCTCTCTCTCTCTCTCTCTCTCAGATAAACAAATAAATAAATAAATAAAATCTTAAAAAAGAAGAAGAAGAAGAAGAAGAAGAAGAAGCTTTGCTAGAACAGGAAGGAAAGAGATGATGGGGAAGTAGATGATACAGAGCCAGACTGATATGTGATTAGGTGTTATAGGGAGAGACAAGATAATGATATTAGCTAACATTTACTGGGTACACATGCAATGTGTCATGTTCTGTTCCAAGTGCTTTTCAGTCATTAATGTGATTCATATTCATAACAAATAGTTCATTAGCCTAAATGGAAGGTCATGTGTCAGAAAATGTTAAATGTTCGTTTGAGTTTGGTGTTATGTATTTAAATGGTTCGCAGAACAAAACCTTAGCTTTGAGGTCAGACTGATCGAGTTGGATTCCGCCTTTGCCACATACAGCAATATGATATTAAACATGTGACTAAAGCTCTCTAAATCTCAGTTTTTCACCTTAAATTGGTATAATTGTACCTACCTCACTAGATTGTTGTGATGAATACATGAAATAATTTTTAGCACTGCACCTTATACAATTCAGTGAGAATAAATGTTACTGGTCATTACTACTATTATGGCTGTTATTATCATTGCCCCAGTCTGCTCAGTTGTGTAATTTCCTATGTTAGTAATGGCACAAAAAAGATGGAATGTCGTGGATTTCTCTTTTTTTAGGTGAGTACAAAAGAGAGAGAAAGTAGCAAAGTTGTTGAGACAAGTGGTTAGGGAATAATATAGCTAACTCATTGTGCTTTAGCATTCAACAAAAAAATGAAAAGCCCTCCTAATTGTATTAACATTGCTTTGCTTGACAAATTCCTATTTCAAAGTAATAATTTCTAAAAATGATATTTTCACTATTTCATGTTAGACACACACCATAATCATTAAGCTTCTAAGTGTTGATTATGTGCAAATGTTAAGGACTTTAAATTTGTTCTTATTATAAAATACACATTATGCTAAAATATTATAAACTCATTATAAGATGACTTTTTTGCCATTAAAACATCATTGAAGGGCGCCTGGGTGGCTCAGTGGGTTAAAGCCTCTGCCTTCAGCTCAGGTCATGGTCTCAGGGTCCTGGGATCGAGCCCCGCATCAGGCTCTTTGCTCCGCAGGGAGGCTGCTTCCTCCTCTCTCTCTGCCCGCCTCTCTGCCTAGTTGTGATTTCTCTCTGCCAAATAAATAAAATATTAAAAAAAAAATCATTGACGTCTAAATGTTTACAATAAGTCAGGTGTTCGCTGATGCTTAAATTCAAGTTTGTAGTCCCACTTAAATTCAAATCCAGTGTTACTTAACCACTATCACAAAAACTAAGCTGCTATTGTCAAATCCTTTTTTTTTTTTTTTTCTGCTTTGAAACTATGAATACACTGCTACTCTACCTGGATTGTTTGCATGTTAAAGTCTTACCATTTCTTCTATTACTTGTAATTACTTCAACTGATTACTGTTTTCACAACAAAACTTTACAATCAGAATGTCCTCAAAAATTTTCATACTTCTTATATTTCTCCCATTCCTAATCGTCTTTATTTATGCCATATTTGAAATGATAGGATAAGCAATTAACTTTCAGTTTATAAAGAAAGGAAAATCACTTCTTCTAACTAGTTTTTTTTTAAGATTTTAATTTTTTTTATTTATTTGACAGACAGAGATCACAAGTAGGCAGAGAGAGAGGGAGAAGCAGGCTCCCCGCTGAGCAGAGAGCCCGATGTGGGGCTCGATCCCAGGACCCTGGGATCATGACCTGAGCCGAAGGCAGAGGCTTTAACCCACTGAGGCACCCCCTAACTAGTTTTATATTATCACTTATTTTACATAGTAGTTTCTGTATTTAAAATATCAGGAGCACGTTAAAGCAAACTTTTGCAATACAAGTATATGTATAAATCTTTTCTCATGTTAGATTTTAATTATAGAATAGTTTGATGCAACAGTAAACATCAGTAAATTGATTTAAATAGAAAATAGTTATGGCAGTTCTGTTATCTAATATGTCAACTAAAAAGGCAACCGCTCAGATATAAACTATAAGAACCTCTAAACATCAGAAGAGAAACTTGACTGTGTAATCAGTTCTGGAAATAATGGAATTAGTCCAGGTCACTCCCTTGTTTTAAGAGAGGATGAAATAGATTTAAAGGAATTAAATCAGAAGAAAGGAATGAAGTAAGCAACTCATTTTTACTCATGTACTCCAAGGAGTTGAAGCAGAAACAAAACAAAGCTACAATCAGTTTTTCTTTTTATGTTGGTGTTTATAGACCAGATTAATTCTTGTTTCTAACTTAAATTCCTAATTAACTTTGGATCCTAAACCCCTTCATAAATCTAATGAAGCTATGTATCCTATCCAGAAAAATATACAAATTTTTAGTACAATTTTAAAGAGTGCATGGTCTCATTAAATCCTCTATACAGCTTCATAGACCCAAGAATCAGAACCATTCTGGATTATAATGAGTCCACCTGAAAAGGCACAACAGGAACAATTGTATACCCAAATAATCACGTGGCTAAGTGTCTAGGTTTAGCTTGGCATAAATGTTTTTTAGACCTTCGTCCAGAGGTATAAAAAGTATTTTTCTTTCTTTTTTTTTAAACTAGTCTCCATGCTCATTTGGGAGCCCAATGCAGAGCCCAGTGCAGGGCTCAAACTCACCACACAGAGATCAAGACCTGAGCAGAGATCAAGAGTCGGACACCCAACACCCAACCTGAGCCAACTAGGCACCCCTAAAAAGTATTTTTCTTTATCAATTCAATGCCTCATGACCAACTCCATGATAATCTTTCCACAGACCTCATAGTGTAGCCTTCATAACCTTATGGGCTAGCGTCAGGACTAAATATCCCACTGCAGATGATTGACTCAGGTTCTCTCTTTATCTGCCTCCTCTGGTGGCCAGAATGTTGGCACCTCCAACAGCAGGTGGGAAGGAGAACTGAAATCAGGAGACTCAAGTTATTTTGTTTTTCTTTCAGTTGAATACCTTGACTAAACAGTTTAGTGCAAGAAAAAGATGGAAACTGCTGTTTAGCAGTAAGTCTTTGAATTGTATGCAAGTTATCATTTGCCTACATATCCCTTTCTCCTATTGTTATATGTAGTACAGGGTTGACTGCCTCCTTAATGAAATGTGCAGTGCTTTAAAGAGATCCTGTGGCTTCTGCACATTACATAAACCATAGTTAGTCGGCCTAGGAATGATTGCGGAAAAATTGTAAATTTAGTCTCAGAAACACGCTGCTTAAAGCGGACTCAGCCAGCTTTTCAGTTTTCAAAGCTGCTCTGTATAAAGTGGCACATTTGGAAATCTGTTGCTGATACACCCTATTCATACTCTATTCATAAGAATAAGATTTCACAAACCTCACTTGAGAAAGAAAGGGACATAGGATACATGAAAGGCTCACAAAAATGGAAAAAACAAAGAATTTCAAGAAAATCCAGTATTGGTTGGTTTTCAAATACCTGGACATTAACATGACTTTGCATGAAATAATCCCTCTCTTGAATTCTATGTCAGGTGGCAAATTCCCAATCTACCAGCTTATAACTGGCCCTATATTTCATGCTGTTAATGCTTTTCCAATTCAGCAAAACGTAAATATAAGTAAATGCAACCGCCACCACTATCAGCATCATTTAACATTAGATAACAGTCTGACATAAAGCAATGGACTTGACTACAATTATCAGAGTTAGGTAAGGTGCCTCAATGTCTTTGATGTCATGTAAAAATATAACCAAATATTAGGATTAAGGGATTTTTCCCCTTCCCTCCATGAGGAACAGATTAATTTAATTCATGTGAAAGATTTATTTTTCTTTTACGTCTCTTTTATTTCAGGACATATTTCAAGAGTTTTTTTTCAGTTTTTTAAAATTTTAACTTATTACAAATGGTTGCAAACATAAAAAGAGTAGAGAAGGTATAATAACCTCCCATGTATCCATTATCCAGGTTTGACACAACATTTTCCAAAACTTAAATGTAAAGAGTTTTAATTTGTCTATAATCTAAACCAGAATTTTTTGATTTATGATAAATAATAAGTGATTATAATATAAATAATAAGTAACTAGGAACTCTTGAAGAGATCACTTTGAATTTTTTCTTTTCTTTTCTTTTTTTAAAAAAACATTTTATTTATTTATTTGACAGAGAGAGATCACAAGTAGGGAGAGAGGCAGGCAGAGAGAGAGAGAGGGAAGCAGGCTCCCTGCTGAGCAGAGAGCCCGATGCGGGGCTTGATCCCAGGACTCTGGGATCATGACCCGAGCCAAAGGCAGAGGCTTTAGCCCACTGAGCCACCCAGGTGTCCCGAATTATTTCTTTTCTTTTTTTTTAAATTTCAATTCAATTTAATTAACATATAGTGCATTCTTAGTTTCAGAGGTAGAATTTAATGATTCATAATTTGTATACAATACTCAGTGCTCGTTCCATCAAATGCCCTCTTTAATGCCCATCACCCAGTGACCAGATCCCCCCACTTTTTTATTTTTTATTTTATATAGATACAGATATAGATATAGATAGATAGATAGATATAGAATAATTATAATTATTTTTTAAAAGATAACTATGTAGGGGCGTCTGGCTGGCTCAGGTGGTGGAGTATATGATGCTGATCTTGGGGTTGTGAGTTCAAGGCCAGGTTGGGTGTAGAGATTACTTAATAATAAAATCTTTAAGCAGAGTTGCTCAGCGGAAGCGTGCTGGGCCCATAAAATCTTAAAAAAAAAAAGACAAATAATTATTGTTCCCTCAGGAAGTACCTGAATATAAACAGTATTCTCAAAATGGAGTTAATTTGATTTTCTGTTTTTTAGTGGTAATGTTTAGACAGATTTTCAAAAGAGAAGACTGTGAAGATAAGTATCAAAGTGGCATGCTTAGCAATAGCCGAACCAAGGGGTAAAACTTAGCTAAGATCAGTTAAATATGTATCTCTTTATCAAACTGAAGCTAAGCTAACAGCATGTGATATCACAGCTATCTGAGTAGTGCTCCCTAAATCTTGGTTTGATCAGAAAAGCAAATAACAAATGCACTGAGTACATTCATTGCGCTGAGTCACTGGGTTGGAAGAAAGATAAACCACCTACTGAACAATGACATATTTTTCTCCTAAGTGATTTACAACTCTTCGAGGACCAGCAGGTCTAAAGACTCCAGGTCTTGTGTTAATCTGTCCTGTCTACAACAATACTCACCCAGTGCTTGTTCTCAAATTTTGATATCTGGCAACTTTGATTATGAGAATTTGCTTATGTAAAAAGCTCTCTGGCTGGTACGTAGGTGTAAGTAAAAAAAATTTTTTTTTAATCAGATAATATTCAGAATCATAGCAAAGTTTCTTGTTAATCAAAACCTTTTCAGGTTAGTTTTAAACATTTGCTGGATATTTACACTAATTGACAAGAAGATTACAAAATCATTTTGACTGATTCAGTCTAAGAACAGTTTCTCCTTTTTTCATCTGCAAAAAAATGATGGAATACCAATTTTGCTAGCAATATTGGCTGTAGCTTTGGGAAGTTTAACTTATTATATTGACAAACTTGATAAATATACTCCTCATTTATTTTTTGTTCAGTAAATTTTAAGTTAAGCCTAAGATGCATTGTAGGAAAAAGACCTATAACAAAATAGAGAAATATTAATCTTTATAATTTCATGTTATTGATGATATCAAGTGCCTTTTCCTCTCTATAACACAAAAAATCCAAACTGCATTTTCTTTATGAATTTACAATAAGGGAAAAAAGGAAATCTCCAAAATTTAGAGCAGCAAGACTTCATAC
This sequence comes from Meles meles, assembly GCF_922984935.1. Taxonomy (NCBI): domain Eukaryota; kingdom Metazoa; phylum Chordata; class Mammalia; order Carnivora; family Mustelidae; genus Meles; species Meles meles. The sequence continues at coordinate 78,936,678 of NC_060074.1, forward strand.
TTTGGAAAAGAAAAAAATTAAGTTTAAAAGTAAGTTGTTTTTGCGGTAAAAAGACCACTTTTATACAGTGCTATAACCCTTTTGGAGATCAGTTTGGACATATGTGTGAGAATAGTTTAAAATATCCAAGACTTTTGGGACACCTGGGTGGCTCAGTTGGTTAAGCGGCTGCCTTAGGCTGAGGTCGTGATCCCAGCGTCCTGGGATCGAGTCCCACATCGGGCTCCTTGCTCAGCAGAGAGCATGCTTCTCCCTCTGCCTCTGCCTGCCACTCTGTCTGCCAGTGCTTGCTCGCTCTCTCTCCCTCTCTGACAAATAAATAAATAAAATCTTAAAAAAATATATATCCAAGGGGCGCCTGGGTGGCTCAGTGGTTTAGGCCACTGCCTTCGGCTCAGGTCATGATCTCAGGGTCCTGGGATCGAGTCCCGCATCGGGCTCTCTGCTCGGCAGGGAGCCTGCTTCCCTCTCACTCTCTCTGCTTGCCTCTCTGCCTACTTGTGATCTCTCTCTGTCAAATAAATAAAATAAAATCTTTAAAAAATATATATATATATCCAAGACTTTTAAATACAGATATATATCTATATCTATATCTATATATGTATATATATATAGATATATATAGTCACAAATTGAATATTTGACTCTTGGAAATATTCCCTAAGAAAAAATTTAAAAAAAAATTTTGTGTGTGAGGATACTATTTATAACTACATAGATTAGATACAACCTAAATTCTTACAGTTACAGGAATTATAGCATATCATACCAAGAAATTTCTTTTTTTTTTAAGATTTTATTTATTTATTTGTCAGAGAGGAAGAGAGAGAACAAGCAGGGAGAGTGGGAGGCAGAGGGAGAAACAGGCTCCCCACGGAGCAAGGAGAGTGACCTAGTAAGAAAAGGAGGAAGTTTTCTCTCACTGAAGTATGGTGTTACAATTCTGCCCTATGGTGCTCTGAGAGAAAGTTTAGGGAAACGGCCTCTTCCATATCCGTACAAATCTTGGAAAACAGAGAATGTATTGACCCTGGGGGTTGTTGGGGTAAGGGAGGAGGAGTGGTAGAGAAACTAAAGAGGAAATAGAAGAATTAGCCCTCTATTTCCCAAGAACTGAAAGTGGCTTGGAATCAGCCTTGCTTTTCACCATTCTCTCCATTGACTTATATTCTGACCCAGCCCATCTGAGGGTCACAGAGACTTTCCCAGTCCCTTGGAGGACTCAGATATTGAAATGCCAACAAAGAAAATGGGAAGGAGTATGTGCGAAATAAGCATCTTTAAAACTATAGAAAGGATTTTCCCCAATGTAAGAATTTCATCAGCTTGACTACATTTTAGAAAATTAAGATATTCTAATAACGGTTAAGAAAATGTAGACAACTTACATAGGAAAAAAAGACTAAAAATTTGGAGTTTATAGGAGCAGCAATCCAGTCATTGTGGTAAATAGTTTTTTCTTTTAAAGATTTTATTTATTTGACAGAGAGAGAGAGAGATCACAAGTAGGCAGAAAGGCAGGCAGGGAGAGAGGGGGAAGCTGGCTCCCCACTGAGCAGAGAGCCAGATGCAGGGCTCAATCCCAGGAACCTGAGATCAGGACCTGAGCTGAAGGCAGAGACTTAACCCACTGAGCCACCCAGGCACCCTTATGGTAAGTAGTTTTAAAACTCTCCTTTAGAGGGGTGCCTGGCTGCCTCAGTCAGTAGAGCGTACAGCTCTTGATCTCAGGGTCATGAATTCAAGCCCCATGTTATGCATGGAATCTACTTGAAAAAAAAAAAAGTATGAAAATGTGCATTGCTAATAAAGAACACTCTTAAAAAACGAAACAAAACAAAACCATCTTCTTTATCTAACCTAGGAAAGAGAAAAAAATTGCCTGACTTGGGTTTCAATTGTTTTTGTTTTCCAAGCTGATGTTCTCATAATGTTTCAAGTTGAGTAGAGAAATCATAAAATCATAAAATCTTAGAGCTGAGAGAGACCTGCAAGATTGATCATTTCTTCCTCTTCATTTTATAGACAAGACAGTATATCCATATACCCAAAAAGGATATCCATATAACCAAAAAGAATATATGGCTAAAATGTAGGAAGCCAAAAAGTTGCAGGAGAAGCAATAAGCATAGATAATTCATAAAATGAAAATGAGACTGAACAAAATCTTGAATTTATTATAGAAATTGTTATTGCACTTAACTGTAGTTTCTCCAAAGATTTGGATATATGTATGTTTTGTCTATTTTTGTTGGTTAAGGAATGGATCAAAATTTTTCAAAATTATTTTCTTGCTGTTACAATGGAAATCTACAAAAATGGGTAATAGACTATTTTGGGATCATTGTTCAGAAGTGCATTTATCTTAGAAATGGTTACCATGGAGATGAGGACACGTTGTATGACTCTACAGCTTGTGTAAGTCATCTATGCTACTAAGACATAAATAGCCACACACACACATACATGCACACCAGCCCTTGCACACATGCACCATGAAGTCATACTGTTCCTCTCTTTTTGTAAAATAATAATAAAACTTCATGCAGCACTGCTCTCTGATGGTGAAAGGACCTGCAAACTCCAGACATTTTAAAATGTTGTGTTGTATAAAGACACAAAATCACTTTTTAAAAACATTGTCACAATAACCTGAATCAAGCATAAAGATTAATAACATACTTAACATATAAAACAAATAATGAGGCCATATGTCCTAGATACCACTCCTCTTTAAAGTAGAAATGCAAAAATAAGGAAGTACAAGGGGGTGCCTGGCTGCCTCAATAAGTAGATCATATGACTCTTGGGGGTCATGAATTCAAGCCCCACGTTGGACATAGAGCTTACTTTAAAAAAAAGTGTATATATTTTAAAAAATAAGAAAGTAAAAAAAACCCAGAGTGTATTATTAAAAATTTATTAAAGCTATTGTCCCAAAGCATTCAATAACATTAATAACTTATTAATATATTGTTAATATTAATAACAGTTATTAATAATAGTGATAATATTAGGGCAGAGTTTTCTGACTAGTCTTTCTCTGCCTCTCTTTCTTTTTTTTCATTTGTTTCCTTCTCTTTTTTTGGTTTTGCTTTTCCTTCAATAAATATAATTTTTAAGATGCTTAAATTCCCAAGACACAGGCCAATTTTGGAGATCACAAGATCTCCACAATATATCACAAAGATATATATATATAACATATATAATTATAAATAATTATTTATTTTTATTAAATAACATTATTTATATTAAATAATAAATATTAAAATAATAATTATAATATAATATAATGTTATAATATAATAATATATAATGAATATAATATATCATATAAAATATAATAATATATAATACTGTATTGTATATAATAATATAACATTATATTATAATAATAAATATTAAATAATAAATAATTATATGATCATATATTGTATAACAATTATATAATCATATATATTCATATATAATTATGTGATTATACGATCATATATAGATATATAATAGTTTATATTATATACAGTATATTTTATATATTATATAATGTATAAATACATTTATATGATAAATATATTATATATTATATATAATTATCATAGTGTATGATTATATAATTTTTATTATAATAATACATTATATATAAAATATAAAGTATATATCATATATTATATTTTATCTATTATGTATGTTATTATATATGATATATTTATTTATTTTTAAAAGAGAAAGTGGGGGAGGGGCAAAGGGAGAGGGAGAGACAGAATCTAAAGCAGGCTCCATGCCCACTGTGGAGCCTGACATGGGGCTCAATCTCACAACCCCGAGATCATGACCTCAGTCAAAATCAAGACTCAGAAACTTAACTAAGCCACACGAGCTCCCCACAAAGATATATATTTTGATTGAAAGTTAACTTGTTTTTATTTATTTTATTTATTTATTTATTTTTCAATAATGGATATTTTCCAATTTTCAAATAACAGGAGAAAGGATAGTGAAATTAATCTCTCTCCCACATAATCAACACCCAGCTTCAGTACTTACTGACCACAGATAATTCTGTTTTATTTATAACCCTCCTTCCTCCATCATTTAAATCAGTTCCATTAGCCAACAAGAAAACATTATCCTCCATAATTTGATTTTTCTACGCTTTTTTTGGAAACTTCAAAGGTCTCTTTGTGAATAGGATACAATATGAGATCCTAAATTTGGTAGTGTAAGTAAGAATGTTTAGAACTAGAATAATAAGTCTTCCTTGAACATTCAAACATTGAATACACTGGTGATTTAGTCACATTTAGCTTTGAAGTACTGCTGGACTCTTTTTTTTTTTTTTTTGGTAAAGATTTTACTTATTTATTGAACAGGAAAAGAGAGAGAGCATGGGAGAGAGCACAAGCAAGGGAGAGGGGCAGAGGAGAGGGAGAAGCAGGATACCCACTGAATAGGGAGCCCAATGTGGGGCTTTATGCCAGGACCCTTCGGCACAACCTGAGCCGAAGGCAGAGAGACGCCTAACCAACTGAGTCACCTAGGCACTCCTGGATGGTTTCTTGGATAAAAAGAATCTTTTCTTATGCAGCATAGTTAAATTTCTTAGTCTAATTAGTGTATATGTATTTAAAATTGTATTTAAAGGAAGAAATGAACCTTGATTTGTTTTACAGAAACATAAGAAGTACACATTAAATAAACAAAACAAAATGTATCTTTGCTTTTTTTCCCAAGACAGCAATTTTAACATATTCGATTAGTAGACAAATACTCTATACTTGCTAAAAGAGTATGCAAAAGTTGTATAGTACAACTAGGGAACAGCACATCATCTTTTACAGTCTTTGCATAAAAAATGGTCATGTAAAGTTTCTCACTATTTGCTGCTCTTTTCAAACTGAGGCATCACATAGTTTTAGAGCTGGGGTATATTCTTCATTTGAAAAATTAACAAAATCCAATACTGAGATCAACAAAAGTTCTAATATAACCTTTATTCCCTTTCTTATTCTTATTCTTATTTTTTATTTACTTATATTTTTTTACTTTACAGCCGTAATACAGTAATATTAGACTCATTGCAGATATGCCATAAATACTTGTTGGTTGATTTGTTTCCTAGTAATATGGTTTTGAACCACAAAAGTGGTGCAATAACGAGAATCCACATTCCTGCCATGTTACTGATTTCAAAAATTAAAACAAAACCATGTTTTTTGAGGGGAGAAAAGAAATTGATGAATCACAGACCTGTACCACTGAAACAAATAATACACTACATGTTAATTAATTGAATCTAAGTTAAAAAAGAAGTTACTAAAATAGTGACAGATTATTTCTGCATAATGTAGGAAGAGCTCAAGTACTGAAAAGACATTTACAAAAGTGTACAGAAAATGTGATATTCTTTCTGTCTGTGTCATTAATAATTACAAATGTGCAAAAATAAATTTAAGATGATAGAAAAAATGTGTATTACAAAGAATTGAACTCTAAATTTCTAAATTATATCCTAAACTCTCTTTCTCCAGGCTTTGAAAAGATCTCACTTGTTTTGGACCACGTGAGATCCTTAACTATTATATTAGCTCTACAGCCATGCATATATAAACAAAAAATCTTATGTAATCAAAATGCTCCAGTAACAAATTCATATAATAGGCATTGAATCCATAAAGAAAATTTGCATTCAAACTTGTTTCAGTTGAACTGATTTTTTAAAAATATCTTTAAAAAGCTTGCACAGGGAACAGTGCCATAATCACGAGAGAAGTTTGGATTTTCTCTGTATTTATTTCAGCTTACGTCTGCACATTCTCAGTGAAGTGCAGAATTGAGACAATTAACTCAAGCCCCACACTGTAATGCAAAGTAGCTTTTTTATTATTTATCAATGTTTTTGCCCATGTAAGTCATATCTGAATTACTTAAGATTGCATATTCCCATGATGATTTTATTATATAAAATGCCTGAATGTGTTATGTAGTGGGATGAACGTGGGCATTGGGATCCAACAGATCTGAGATTGAATATTAGATCCATTGCTTACCAGTTCTTTGCATTTCAATTACTTTATCTAAAAATGAGATTTTTGTGAAGACTGGAGATAATACTTGGAAAATGCCTAGTACAGCGCTTGGTATAAATACTCTAAATCTGTTAGAAGAAGAAATTATACAGGGGGCACAGGAACATATTCCAGGGTGTTTTGACATCACATCTTCCCCTTTTGCCTAGCCCAGGGCCCCTTAGCCCCTGTAAGGATGCGCCCCCTCTTTCAGGATAATTCTTCATCAGTCATGTCCCAGCAAAGACAGTGCTTCCTCCATGGATGAAATGCTGCTGAGTTCTCCCTCTGGCCTGGGTCTCATAACATTTTGCCTCTTCTGTGTCTTCTTCCAACACTCTAGTCCTGAAAAATTGGTGTTTCTCTCAATTCCTCTGCATCCAGGCTAACTATGTGAGCCCTTAAGTATGAGATTTGCCTTTAAAGGACTTTTTGAAAAACCACGTAGTGAAGTGGAACAAGCATGAACTATTAAGAGACCTGGGATCACAAGAACTGTGCCATTAGAAAGATCAGTTTACTTCTCTGGACCTTGGTTGTTGTTCTGTAGAAAGAAGAGCTGAGTTGGGTAGAGTCAGTGGATAGAATCGGTGTTTAGGTGTCCAGTGCTACTGCTGGCATGTTAGTATTACAGTATAATCAACAGGGAGTGGAGCTATCAATGAGTAACCAAGAATTCTGCCCATCCTCTATAGAATGATGTGGTGCAAGAGCATGGGCTTTAGTGTAAAGGTGGAATTGTATTCATCCTTGTTATTAGAATCTTACGAACAAACCCTAACTCTGTGACTGAAGACTAGGTCCTGAAGTTCCAAATTAAGTGTAACTTTCTTTGAAAATGTACTAGATATTATCTACCTCATTGGGTTGTCATGAGGATTGAATCAGGTATTATTCATACAGTGCTGGGACATAGCATCTGTTCCTGCTAAGGAGGTCTTTAAATCCAGTAACAGTGCTCAGTCTTCATCTTAATCAACACTATCAGCAGCATGAGACACACTGTCCTCCTTGAAACACATTTTTCATTTGTACTGTCCGACTTCTCCCTCCTTTTTCCCTCCTATTTTCTGGACCGCTCCTTCTTGGTCTCCTTTGCTGGATCTTCATCTTCCTCACCCCTGAATGAGGGCATATATCAGGCTTCTTTCTCAGTTTTCACTACTAGATCATCACATTTAGTCTCACAGCTTAGAAGGCATCTTTAGACTGATTACTCCAAAATTTACACCTCTGGCAGAGATTCTTTCTATGAAGTCCGGATTCATATGTGCAGCTGTGCACTTGACATATCTATTTAGTTGATTAATAGGCATATTAACATGTCCCAAACTGAACTTTTCATCTCCACATCACCCCATATGTGGTAAATGGCACATTTACCACATATTTAGTTGTTCAGGCCAAAAATCCTTGTAATTATCCTAAGCTCCTCCACATTAACCTGCTAATAAAACCTCTTGGCTTGTTTCTCATATATATCTAGGATCTGACTACTGTTACTTCTCCTTCTGCTGCCACTCTAGCCCAAGCAACTGTTTTCTCCCACGTAGCCCCCTAACAAATCTCCCTGCCTCCATTTTATCCCCTCTCCTCACAGCAGCCAGAAAGATCCTTCTGCAGCCTAATCATAATTTCATGTCATTTGTCACCGATTGGGTTTCCCTGGAAGCAGATGGAGGTAGGGTTCTGGCACGCAGGACTTATTTAAGGATTGTCTTCGGTATCGATGTTTGTGGAAATGAAGGGAAGGATCAGGATTGGGCAGACAGAGAAGTCAAGAGGTTATGCATGACCAGTGACAGGCTTGGCCAACTGCATGTTGGACTTTAGACCTACAGCGACCTTCAGAGTTGTTTCAAATTGGGCGAAGATGGCCAGACCTTGATGCTTCCTCATCAATCAGTCACAGATATGGTCTATCTTGCCAAAGGCACAACCGAAGGCAAGGCAGCCCTCTGCGGTGGACACAGTCTGGAAAGAGACTGTCAGAAGTGCTCCCAGACAACAGGCATTCACTGAAGGGGCATCCGGGCAGCACAACACAGGATCCACCTCTTCTCTACCCATTTCCCCCAGGGGCTTCCCATGTTACTTGGAATAAAACCAAAGTCTTTATCATTTTTCTCTCGACCTCAGCTTTTCCCTCTCTTCCCTTCACTCACCCCTAGAAGCCACATTAGCCACCTGTTAAGTTTCTTGTGTATCTCCATCTCTTTCCTCCCACCAGTACAATTCTGTTTCAGCACTTGCCATTTCTTCCATCTGCAAGGTTCTTCTCCCAGATGGCTGAGAGGGTCTGGCGCTTGAACTTTATTCAAATCTCTGCTCAAATTTCACTTTATCAGAGAGGCCTTCTCTCACTGGCCCATAGCAAATAGCACATTGCCCTTCCACTTTGTTCCCTTATTTCACTCAGTTTTTCTTTTCTTTTTTTTTTTTTTTAAAGATTTTATTTTTATTTATTTGACAGACAGAGATCACAAGTAGGCAGAGAGGCAGGCAGAGGGGGTGGGGGAAGCAGGATCCCGCTGAGTGGAGAGCGCTATATGGGGCTCCATCCAGGCTCGATCCCAGGACCCTGGGATCATGACCTGAGCTGAAGGCAGAGGCTTTAACCCACTGAGCCACCCAGGCTCCCCTCACTCAGTTTTTCTTTTTAGCACTTAAATCATGACCTAACATGGTTATATATTTATTTATTGTCTGTCCATCTGCTCCCTCCACTTGGATACAAGCTCCATAAAAGAGGAGACTTTTATTTTTTACTCAGTGCTATATCCCCAGTGACTATGACAGTGACTGATACAAAGCAGATACTCAATAAATATTCAGTAGCTATAAGTTTTGGGGAGTGGGGGCACAATTTCAAAGAAAATAAGAGCTAAGGCATTGGACTAGAACAAATCTACGTTTTACTTGTAGTTACAAACTTAGGAGCTGTGAAGTATCAGATATATTATTTGCTCTCTCTGCGTCTGAATTTGCTCAGTTGTAAAATGTAGATGATTATAATACTATATTTGTAATAGACTTGTTGTGAGATCAAATGGGATAATGTGTAAAGCATCATTAAGCACCTGATGGATAGCACTGAGAATCTAAAAACTGCCTGCAAGCACAGTTCCTGGCAAGTAGGAAGTGCTCAATAGTTGATACTTTTTGTTGTTGTATGATAAACATATGGAATACTGTGTGGTTAGAATTGATTTTGATGAACCTGTGAATGTTTAAATGGTGCAAATCATTTCTTCCGTTCTTCTTTTTAGAGTACCTTGTAGATAGCCTGGGCTTATATTTCACTGCTCAACAGGGAGAAATGTGGTGGTTTTTTTTTTTTTTTTTAAAGATTTTATTTATTTATTTGAGAAAGAGCGAGAGCGAGGCTGACAGAGGATAGGTAAGAAGGAGAAGCAGACGCCCTGCTTGCAGTCACCCGGATGTGGGACTTGAACCTGGAACTCCAGGATCATGACCTGAGTCAGAGGCAGTTGATTGACCAACTGAGTCACCCAGGCGCCTGAAATTTGGTTTAATTCTACATCAGAAAACTTCAAAACAACAAAAATTTTGAAACGTAGTGCAACTTCTTCACTTTATACATGTGTAAACTACATTATGTGTAAGACCATTTAAATTGCACTTCAAGTGGGGTAAGGAAAATTCCCATTCAATCTTGTGATTTCTTTTGCAAAACAAACCATTCTTTTGTAAGCAGAATTATCATTTCGTAACTGATCTGTTTTATAAATGTTTATGTCTGCGTACCCGTTTCTCTGAAACTATGTATGGAAGACTTAAACGCCTTTCAATGGTCTTATGTTCACTGCACAAAGGACTCCACCGGCTGCGAAAACAAACCAAAAAATTAAAAAACAGTTCCAAGCTTTCTTCAACCGAATGTAAGAACTCAAAACGCATTTCTGTGGATTTATTTCAAACTCATACACATTTACGCAACAAACGCCCTTGCTAGAAATTATAGCAAGAAAACGCATTACACATTTACGCAACAAACGCCCTTGCTAGAAATTATAGCAAGAAAACGCATAAGCTTACTTCCGAAGTCTACAGCACCCTCGCAGAAATTCTATAATACACAAACTAAGAAAAAGAAAATCCACGCGAAACAACACGAGTTGTGCCACCGCTTGTAACACCACTAAAAGCAGCAGCTATACTTCCTTCAACCCGTTTCGGTTATGGTCACAGGTGACACCAATTCAACATAGCCAGAAAATGACTGCATTTGAGAGCAAGGAAATACAAGTCGTCTCTCCAATTACGTCTTCTATTTTCCCTTGCATGAAAAATAAATCTAGATTTAAGCAGCAACAATAACAAACTTGGCAGATGTTGGAGTCGGTAGGAATAATGCAGATTTTCGGCTGACCGGAAGAAAAAACAGCAGCCAATCGGGGCTCGTTTCTCAATGGCCAATTAAACTTCGCCTTACTTGGTGGTGCTGAAGGGAAACGGACCTGAAAGTCTTTGTCTCCGGTGTGTGGCCGCGGTCGGTTGGAAGGGATTGAACACCTGAGGCTCTGTTGTTGTTGTTTTTTTTTTTTAATCTGAGGGTTAAGGGACAAGCAGTTCCGGCCTTTTCCAGTCTTGGCTGGATTTGCTTGTATTTTGTTCTTAGCCACTGCTCATGTAATGCACTCCCTTAACCAGGAAATTAAAGCGTTCTCCCGGAATAATCTCAGGAAGCAATGTACCAGGGTGACAACGCTAACTGGAAAGAAAATTATAGAAACATGGAAAGATGCCAGAATTCATGTTGTGGAAGAAGTAGAGCCGAGCAGTGGGGGTAGTTGTGGTTTTGTGCAGGACCTTAGCTTGGACCTGCATATTGGTGTTATTAAGCCATGGTTGCTCCTGGGTGAGTATATCGATTTGGCATTAACTCATTGATTCCTTTTAGCCGCATTACTTTCTCGGTTTTTTTTTTTTTTTCCGCCCAATGTGTAATATTCTGTTCTGTCAGCTATTCTGCTGAAAAGCTGAAATGTTTCCTTTTTTAGATTTGGAACCTCCATTAGCTGACTAGTGATGTTTCTGCCCCACAATATATCCATAAGAAGCATGGATTCTAGTACCACATGGCACCTGGTATATGGATTTTAAAACTTCTTATCTTTTTTTTTTTTACTTCTCTGGAGGATAGCATGTTAATGTTGCATTTTCTTGGATTACAAATGGATATAGCCTTTAAAATCATCAAATTAGAAAGAATGCTTTTATTAGGCAAAACTGTAAATAGCAAGGGTTAAGGGTATAGAAAAGTTAGTACTTGAAATTGCCAAATGTTTGTTTGCTGCCTCTGCTGTTACAAATCATGAAATGCATGCCTCCTATAGCCACCTCTGTCGAAGTACCTGTTTTTGGAGTGTTGAGGAGAAATTGTGTTTTCATTTCATAGCTATGAATTTGATAGTTTTTTTTTAGTATTTTATTTATTTGACAGAGAGAGAGGTCACAAGTAGGGAGAGAGGCAGGCAGAGAGAGAGGGAGAAACAGGCTCCCCACCGAGCAGAGAGCCCGATGCGGGGCCCCATCCCAGGATCCTGAGATCATGACCCGAGCTGAAGGCAGAGGCATAAACCACTGAGCCACCCAGGTGCCCCCTATGAATTTGATAGTTTTATGATTTCTTGTACTAGGAAGAATATTGTTTCCGTATATAAAGCACGGTCGGCAAATAGTAAATGAAGCAGTTATGAAAAGCGCAAATTTGTTAGCTTGGCAAGAATGTGGCATGGCATTCTTTTAAAAAAATTAGTGTGTTCAAGTAGATTTGAATTATTTTTCATTTGTGAATAGAGAAATTAAGACTTGGAAAGGTTAATGATTTGCCAATATTTATGCAGTCAAGCCATTCTTGACTAGAAAGAACACTGAACTGGGAGTCAGAAATAGCCAGGTCCTGCTGTGAAGTGCACAGTAGCATCTCCCTTTAAAAAACTCTCCAAGGGGTGCCTGGGTGGCTCAGTGGGTTACAAGCCTCTGCCTTCAGCTCAGGTCATGATCCCAGGGTCCTGGGATCGAGCCCCACATGGGGCTCTCTGCTCTGTGGGAAGCCTGCTTTCTCCTCTCCCTCTGCCTGTTTGTGATCTCTGGCTGTCAAATAAATAAATAAAATCTTTAAAAAAAAAAACAAAAAAAACTCTCCGAAGTAGAGATTATCAGTTCCATTTCACAGATGGGACCTGAATTTAACAATAGTCAAATAATTTGCACAAAGTAGCACACCTAGTAAATAACAGAGCTGGACATCATGCTCAAGTCTGATCCACTCTCGCTCTGCATTGTCATTTAGACTTCCTCAGGGAGTCCAGGTTTTCAGTCCTGCTCTACCTCTTGGTAGATAAACTAGCACAAGTCATTTGTTCTCTCTGATCCTCCAAGAAACCACCTGTAAAACTAAAGTAAAGGTATCTGTTTCTCTCTTAGGTTTATCCTGAGGTTGTGAAAAGTTTTTGAAACAAATTAATTGCAGGTATACATATGAGTTTTAATTGTATTATGTATTACATGAATTGCTACATGAGCTATCTTTCACTTCAAATAAATATTTCCAACAAGTTTCTGAAGCCCCATGAAAATCAAGGGATCATTTAATTAGTCTAAAGGTTCACCCAGGACTTGCACACCATTTCTAGGAAAGAAAATACGTCTAGGCACATTTTTCGGTTATATGGCTTCCATTGTAGTAATAATGATTTAAAATAGAATTTTAAAATATCATTTCACTCTCATGAACCTTGTTTATGATTTTTTTTATCTAGACAATCCAAAGTGAGCTGATCAAGGTAGTATTCTCATATTAGCATTGGAACCCTTCCCAGAATCCGGGAGAGTTCTGGGAGAGATTTCTGAAACTAGACCTTATATGGTCTCCTCTCTGGACCAGGAAATGGGATATTTATTAGGTACACCCTCCTTTCCTGTGAGAGGTAGATGGACCCTTTTCTGCCTAGTTACAAGTGCCTTATTCCTGAGGGACACATGAATGATTACATCTTAAGTTCTTCCACATGAATGATGCAGGGGTTTTTTTCTGACCAGACTGAGTTTCTCTCTGGAGATGGGGGGATTGTTTCTAGGTTGCGTCAAAGAGCTTCCTTTATCTCTTCAAAGCAGCACAACTTCCACCCAGGACTGTATAAAATTAATTTTTGTTTTCTGTAGGGAATAAAGAAAATGAAGCTGTAAAACTGTAACCTTTTTCAGTTAGCTCATAAATTCAGACCAGCTTCTGCATTTCAAAAATCTTATGTAGGCCCCTGAATTATCTAACAGGTTGACAAAAAGATCTTAGCATTTTTGTTCTAGGCTTTGAAAATTTATATTTTTACAACAAAATAACTAGGACTTTTCTTAAAACCAACTTACTTTGTAAAAGTAGAAAATTTCATTTCTCTTGGGTAGTCGAAAGGTACATGTATTATTTGTCATATATATATTCTGTTAGGGAGTCCCAACTGGTGATATTTGAGGTCCTCTCTTCAATTCTAAGTGAAAATCTTAGAATCTTTTATAAGGTTATGGAGAATTTTTGATATCCAGGAAGCCCCATATTCTTGGGAGGTGATAATACATTAAATTTGTTTAGCTCTCTTATTTTGTGCAGTTCTTCTGCAAATATTCTTTTACTTTATCCTTATAGTAATTTATGCTCCTGTTTTCATTCATTTATGAATGTTCACTCCTACAAATTTTCTCAAATAAAACATTTCTCTTTTGAATATCATTTCTTTTCCATTGCAATAATGGTTGGTTTTTGTGATGATGGCAATAGTGATTTATTAAAAAAAAAAAAAGAAAGAATATAGTGATTTATAAATTGACATACTACATCAGAATTTATACAATAATTAGCATTTTCATAAAAAGGCGCCTGGGTGGCTCAGTGGATTGAGCCCGCTGCCTTCGGCTCGGGTCGTGATCTCAGGGTCCTGGGATCTAGTCCTGCATCGGGCTCTCTGCTCGGCGGGGAGCCTGCTTCCTCCTCTCTCTCTGCCTGCCTCTCTGCCTGCTTGTGATCTCTCTCTGTCAAATAAATAAATAAAATCTTTAAAAAAAAAAAAAAAGAATCTCTTTTAAAAAAATATTTTATTTCTTTATTTGTCAGAGAGATAGCACAAGTAGGCAGAGCTGGCAGGCAGAGGGAGAAGGAGAAGCAGGCTCTCCACTGAGCAGGAGTTTGATGTGGGGCTTGATCCCAGGACCCTGGGATCATGACCTGAGTTGATGGCAGAGGCTTAACCGACTGAGCCACCCAGCTGCCCCCATAAAAAGATCTCTTAAACAGAAACAGATGATACGTATATTATGAAGGCAAAATACTATAAATACCTCTTTATATTTCCATGATAATCCTTGGTCAAATAATGAATATTAGTGGCTTGTAAGTATCAATGTAAAAAAAAAACTATAAATTGTTATTATTAGCCCTCCTTGTTTAATTATTTCCCTATTCATCAACTTTTTAAATTATTTTCAAAACTATTCATACAGTAAAGTACTTGGTATTTAGTTTTATGAGTTTTAACACAATTATGATTAATGTAGCACTGTTAAAACAGTAAAATTCTTAAAATTGATACTTGTTTTTCAATCTCAAGATAGTTTATAGAAGGATAACATTCTACTTTTTCAGAAAAAAAAAGGAACACACACAAAAATAACACATTGTCAGGACACCTGGGTGGCTTAGTTGTTTAAGCATCTGCCTTTGGCACAGGTCATAATCCCAGGGTCGAGCCCCACATCAGGCTTCCTACCGTGTGGGGAGCCTGCTTCTCCCTGTCCCTCTGCTGCTCCCCCTGCTTGTGCTTGTGTTCTCTCTCAAATAAATAAATAAAATCTTTTAAAAAACAAAAAAGAAATAACAGCAAAAAACAATTGTCATGTCATGATTTATAGTATTTATTTTTTAATGTGTCTTTCCAATAAAAGTTTAACAGAGGACTGTAACACAAAGCAGTCACTTAAAATTGAAGAAAAGCTCATGTTTATATCTAGAATTTAGAGAGAATTAACTTGAACTGTAATACTACCAAGTAATAAATGAAATGTACAAACCAATGACCTGAAATCCGTTTATGCTAAAATTGTTTCCCCAACTATTAACACTCATAATTTTCTTATTGTTTGAAAAGGCAGAGCATACAAGTTGCATTTATTTGGCCTCAAGGATACTAATTCTGTTTCCATAGAGTTCTGGAAGTGAGTTTCAAAATGTAGCAGCCAATTCTGAAATGTAATCAACCTGTTGTGTTTGGGGTGTGTGTTTAATGGAAATGATCGAAGTATCCAGCTTTGATAAATATAATAATGGCAATCTAGTGTTAAAGAACTTCATTCATGCATGCTTCCTTTTTTTTCTCTCTTTTAAGAAACAGGCAGAGTAGAATTAATTATTATTTAAGAGATTATTTACATTTAATTTATTTGAAGCCATTTTCCCCCTGGAGATGGTTAGAACTTCCTGCATAAAATTGAAAAATTATTTTTTAAATTTTTTATTTAAAGATTTTTATTTATTTATTCGATAGAGATCACAAGTAGGCAGAGAGGCAGAGAGAGAGGGGGAAGCAGGCTCCCCGCTGTGCAGAGAGCCTGACAAGGGGCTCGATCCCAGGACCCTGAGATCATGACCTGAGCCGAAGGCAGAGGCTTAACCCACTGAGCCATTCAGGCGCCCCCCCCAAAATTATTTTTTAATTATGAAGTATTTCAAAGGCATAGACAATTAAAGACAATAATATGACAAACAACTGCGTATTCAGCATCCAACTTTTAACAAATGTTAATGTTTCATAGGCTAACATTTAGGAATAAAGTTAAATGTAGGCTCAGTAAGGAAACTGAGTTTCAGATTACAAGGAGACTGTTGACCATCCAGTGTACTTGCTGGCTTTTCAGCTACCTAAAATCACATAATAGAAGTTGGCAGATTCCTTAGGTAAGATAAGAAAAACATTGTGTGTGGAAATGGATCCTAACTTAGGAAAGAAATCCTTAAAATCTTTAAATAGTAAATGTCCTATTTTTTCAGTTTCAAATTGTTTAACTCACTTTAACTGGTTATCTCCTATTTGGACTTGCTTATTAGCTAAAGTCCTTTTCCAGGTTTGGTAGATCTGGAGAGCCAACTTTGACAGGAAGAAATGGTAAAAGGGGGTAGCCTTACTGGTACACGGAATGTGGCTAGAATTCATAGACCAACAGTGTTTGCTCTAAGCTATTGGGTATTCCCAAACCAAATGGCATTAAGTTATTTTGTGGATGGTTTTTTAAATATCCTTTTTTAAGTTACAAAAGAGATATTTATTGTAAAAAATACAAATTAACATACAGAAAAAAAATCACCTGTAATCTCGCTGTAAACATTTGTTCTATGTTGTTCTATACTTCTGTCCATTTTTAGGCATATACATATTGTTTGTTTTTATAAAAATAGATTTTGTAACCTAATGGTATCACCGCCTAATATACTGAGAATGTATTTCCATGCCATAGATATTCTTCTTCATTCTCCTTGTTTTGTTTTGTTTTTTTAAGTAAACTCTACCCCCAATGTGGGGCTTAAACCCATGATTTAGATCAAGAGTATCATGCTCTACCCACTGAGCCAGCCAGGTGCCTGTGCATTCTCATTCTTTATTTCTTCATTTTTTTTTTTTTAAAGATTTTATTTATTTGACAGAGAGATCAGTCATAAGCAGGAGGAGTGGCAGAGGGAAAGGGAGGAGCAGGCTCCCCGTTGAACAAGAAGCTAGATGATGTGGGGCTCTATCCCAGGACCCCAGGATCATGACCTGAGATGAAGGCAGACACTTAACTGACTGAGCCATCCAAGGGCCCCACAAATTTTAGTGAATATTTCTAAATTGCCTTTTAGAAGGTTGGATTGAGGTCCTTCCAAGTTGCATTTTTTAAATAAATAACTAATAGACTTGCTGCAAAAATTAGTTTAAAAAGTTAGAATGATTATTTTTATGTTCAAGATGATATGATTTATTTCTTATAGGGTCACAAGATGCTGCTCATGATCTGGATACCCTGAAAAAGTACAAGGTAAAAAAAAATGCTTCAGATCTGGCACGATGTATAGGAAGTATTTTAATTGTTTCAATTATTTAGGAAACTATTAGTCCATATCAGACTTGGGTTTTTTTTTTTAGATTTATTTATTTATTTTTAGAGAGAGAGAGCACAGGGAGGGGCAGAGGGAGAGGGAGAGAAACTTCAGCAGACTCCTCACTGAGCTTGGATGTGGGGCTTGATCTCAAGACCCTGAGATCGTGACCTGAGCTAAAACTCAGGAGTTGGATGCTTCATCGACTGCACCACCCAGGGGCCCCCATTTCAGAGTTTAATTGATAACATTTTTGGCTGTCATTTTAATAAAGTTGCAACAATTATTGTACCTGATTAAAATATGTGGATTTATAATCTGTCTTTCCAATTTTATATTCTCTTTGTCTCCCTTCATGTATTCTTATGAACCTGATATTGAAGCATGTTTTCTTACCGCTGTTTGTGTAGTTCCTTTCTGTAGGATGAACTTTCCTCTTCTTTTCTTGTCCAAGACCTACCCATGCCCGAGTCCCAACTCACATATCACTTCTTCCCCAATGCTGTCTTCTCCCACCCTCAACTATGTGATTTATTACTTATTTCAGAATTTACTAAAAAAAATTTCAGCCATCTATTTTGTCAAACAGTATTTCAGCATCATGGAATTGCTGTGGTTTATAGAATGCAAGAGGTTTTTAGTCACATGAAGCTTATGATTTGAGGGGTATAGAGGGGAGAAAGACAAATAAGCAGCTTTAGTCCAGTGTATTTTGTGCTTTGATGGGGAAATGCAGGTGCCGTTGCAGAACATATGAGATGATGCCCTTTGCCCATGTTTGTTGGGTTGGGTTGAGAATTGTAAGATCAGGGAAATCTTCCTGGAGGGAATGGTACTGAAGTTTGCTCAGAACGGGATGGGGAGGGAGCAGACAGAAAAGTGTTCAGTTAGGAGAAATGCTTTGTGTGGAGGCCCAGAAGAGAAAGGCCAATGCTTTCAGAGACAGGGGGAAAAAAAAAAGTTCAGGGATGCCTAGGTGGCTCAGTCGTTAAGTGTCTGCCTTTGGCTCAGGTCATGATCCTAGGGTCCTAGGATCGAGCCCCATATCAGGCACCCTGCTCAGTGGGAAGCCTTCCTCTCTCTCTCACCCCCCTGCTTGTGTTGCCTCTCTCCCTATCTTGCTCTCTTTCTGTCAAATAAATAAAATCTTAAAAAAAAAAAATTCTAAAAAAAAAAAAAGTTCAGTAACCCAGGAATTAGAGAGTGAGAAAGAAGGATACCAAGAAACAAGGCCAGACACGTAAGCAAGAGTAAGATCATAAAAGTCCACGTAAACCAGAGTAAATGCTTTGGACTTTTCCAGAAGTCTTTGAAATTCTTTGCCCAGGGGAGTAATAGGATCAAATTTGCAGTTTGAAAGATTCTTGTCAGAGGCATTGTGGAAAATAAATTGGAGTGTCGCACAAACTAGTGTGGGGAAACTAAGTTAGGGGGCAGTTGCAGTAACTGTTATAACTGCCTGACAATAGAGATAATGGCCTGGAATTGCATACGGTTATGAGAATTACTATATCTCCTAATAGAATCCATCTTAGATTAATATTTTAACATAAGTAGAATAAGTTTCAAAGTCTTGCTTACACTAATAAGTTAATATTTTCAAGGAAAAAATGAAAAATAGAAAAACTGATAAATTCATTCATTGGCAAGTGTTTCATGATCTATCCCCTCTTAGGGTACACCAATTCAAATTTGCTTTCACCTTGGTGATGTGAATCAAGCAGCTGTTTAAAAGATCCCTCTGAGGGCTGTTGGTTGATCCCTCTGTTGGCTCACTTGATTAAGTGGCTGCCTTCAGCTCAGGCCGTGATCCCTAAGTCCTGGGACTGAGCCCCATGTTGGGCTCCCTGCTCAACAGAGAGCCTGGTTCTCCATTTCCCTCTGTTTGCTGCTCTGCCTGCTTGTGCCATCTATCTCTTTGTCAAACAAATAAATAACAATTTTAAAAAGTAAATAAAAGATCCCTCTGTCTCTGTACACGTGACCCTGTTAGAGGCCTAAAAGTAGCAGAGGTAAACTGAGCAGCTAAGTAGAGGGTTTATTGAAAAATTTAGTGATTTGGCAAAACTAGATTATTCATTTAAATGCATGGCACATTTCAAAGGGATATTCTAGGACTTAAGTAAAGTGCTATAATTAATAGAAATTCTTGTGGAGGATCATTTCAGAAATTTCAATAGGAATTTCATTTTAATGTTGGGGTATAGTAATAGTAGTTGTTTTATTGGTAAGGTATCCAAGTGCCTGGTTTGTGTCGTATAAAGCACTGTGAAAGATGGAAAGCTGAGTATAACATAAAATGTTCCAAGTTACTTATTGCTGCATTGTTCATAATAGCAAATCATTGGAAACAACCTATGTGTTCATTGATAGAGAACTGTTTAAATGAACAATAGTGTACTCACACCCTAGAATACAGTATAGCTGTATAAAAGAACATCAGGAGAAGGGTCTGTAAATACTGATATGAAAAAAATCTCCAGGATAAATTTAAGTGAGAGGGGAACCCAAGGTGTTGCCTTTGTGTAAGAAAGGGAATAAATTACTTGCCTAAAGATGCTCTAAAAGATATACAGAAAACCAACAAAGGTGGTTACCATTAAGGCGGGAGATAATGGAGTAGATAGGGACATGGTGAGAGCAAGATTTCTTTATGCTTTTTTATTATGTTCTGATTTTTTAACCATTTTCAAAATATAAGATTTATTAAAATTGGAAATAAGAATGCCTAAATGTGAGGATTAAGTGAGGTAACTTTTATGCCTGGCACATACTAGGTTCTCGATAAGGGGCTATTATCATTCCTATTGCAGAAAGCTTCCCAAGAGCAATCATTGTTAGGACCACCATAACTACATTTTGGAAGTATGCTTAGAAAGGGTTTTAGACTGGATGCCTATCCCCACCACCACCTGTGACTCAGTACAATTCTTTTTAATCAGAACTAATCAATACACATGTAAACTGCATTTCCCAACAGCTAAACTCCCCAGGCATTGGTAATCCTCAATATTTGTAAAGCACTTTTACTTTTCAGCAGGGCAGAATCATAATATAATGCTGGTCAGAAGTATATTGGCTGTGAGTGACTTGACATAGATAGGACTTCACTGGGGAAAGCAGAAGGACATTTCAGACTTTATCTTCTAAAAATATTTTTACCTTTCTTTCTAGTTTCTCCTGTCTCCTTAAGAGTCTTTCTTGAGTAGACATATGAGATGTTTTCTGTTTTTCTTCCACAAGGCAGTTAGGTCAGTAAATGGCCTATGGCCTGTTTTCATAAGGCCTAAATCCTGGGTTGGGAAGCACAGAAACCCGAGTAAGGAAAGAGAATGTGTATAATGATTTAGGGGGTTCTCTGGAATCTGAGGGCAGAAAGAAAGTAGCTGTACTGGAGAATAGAACGCCAT
Organism: Meles meles; assembly: GCF_922984935.1. Taxonomy (NCBI): domain Eukaryota; kingdom Metazoa; phylum Chordata; class Mammalia; order Carnivora; family Mustelidae; genus Meles; species Meles meles. The sequence continues at coordinate 78,957,305 of NC_060074.1, forward strand.
GCAAGATGGTGCTTCTCTCCCACAGGCATCATGGCCCCTCTCTGCAAATCTACTCTTATTATTTGGGAGCAGAAAATTTTCAGCTTCTTTGAGCACTTAAAAGAAAGTGGCTGTCTTAAAGTTACCAAGTTTGGGGATCATTCTAGCTGTCTTGTTCACCTATTTTGAAAATTTCTAAAGATAATTTGATTAGTCTTGTTTAAGTTGGGTGTCTGCCTGAATCCAGTCAGCTGTACTAGGGGGAGGAGTAGGGCACTGTCAGAGCCATGTCTATGAGGGTAGTAGAGGCAAGAGAGGCAGAGCTGGACACATAGTCTAAAATATGTGTGAAGTACATGAAAATACGGAGATCAGGCAAAACCAACACCCATGTTAAGAGAGAGAATAAGAAAAGTGAGGCATGTCATAACAAGAAACAGTGCCTTATTTTCCTGATCCATTTTACTTTTGGAATCTTTTAACTGACTTTCCACGTGGCTCCTTCCATATGCTTGATAGGCTGTAGGAAAGGAACTCAAATGCACAGATGGAGTAGAAGTTTGCTTTTGTGTACCATTGGAAAGAAAATCTTTCATGACCATCCTTTCAACCAGACTCATTCACTGGAAGCTCTGGGTTTGAGGCCCTATGGCATTGACATCTTTTAAAACCTCATGGAGTGGTTCAAATGTGTAGCCACTCCTTTTTTTTTTTTTTTTTTTAATTAACATATAATGTATTATTTGTCTCAGGGGTGCAGGTATGTGAATCATCAGGCTTCACAGCACTCACCATAGCACAGATCCTCTCCAATGTCCATAACCCAGTCACCCTGTCCCTACCCTCCCACCCCTCAGCAACCCTCAGTTTGTTTCTTGAGATTAAGAGTCTCTTACAGTTTGCTTCCCTCCCGATCCCATCTTGTTTCGTTTTTTCCTTCCCTACCCCCACTACTCCCCACCCTGCCTCTCACATTCCTCATATCAGAGAGATCACATGATAATTGTCGTTCTCTGATTAGCTTATGTCGCTTAGCATAAGACCCTCTAGTTCCATCCACATCATTGCAAATGGCAAGATTTCATTTCTTTTGATGGCTGCATAGTATTCCATTGTCTGTATATACCATATCTTCTTTATCCAATTCATCTGTTGATGGACATCTAGCTTCTTTCCATGGTTTGGCTATTGTGGACATTGCTGCTATAAACATTCAGGTGCACATGCCCCTTCAGATAAATACCCAGTAGTGCGATTGCTGGGTCTTAGGGTAGCTCTATTTTCAGCTTTTTGAGGAACCTCCATACTGTTTTCTGGTCCAGCCACTCTTGAAAACCATCGTATTTATAATGAATGTGAAGGGAAATTGGGACATAGTTACTGAAAGGGAAGTTTGTTTTATTGATATACTTCCCTTATTCAAGTTTTTTATATGGATGGATTTTTCCAACAAATGTTTTAGTACTTTCTGTGCTCAGGTCACTGCTCACTCACAGTGCTTCCCTTTTTTTTTTTTTTTTTTTTTTTTTTTGACTCAGAGACAGAGATCACAAGTAGGCAAAGAGGCAGGCAGAGAGAGGGGGAAGCAGGCTCCCTGCTGAGCAGGGAGCCCGATGTGGGGCTCGATCCCAGGACCCTGGGATCATGATCTGAGCCAAAGGCAGAGGCTCAACCCACTGAGCCACCCAGGAGCCCCTCACAGTGCTTACTTGTATAACAGTGAATAAACCAAACATGGTCCCTACCCTCTTGGAGTTTCTAGTACCATCAGAGAGACAAATAATCTCAAAGTGGGAGAGCTATAATTAGGGCAGGTAAGGGGTGCTATGGGAATACAGAGAATTAGCACTTCTGGTGAGGGAGGTATCAGAGAAGGCTTCCTGCACGTATTATTTAAGTGACTTATGCTTAAATTGTTTATTCTTGTTACAAATCTCAACATCCCATTCTCTTGCCTAATATTAATTCGTAGATAAGTTTTAAAAATCATCTTTTTTTTTCTCTTTAAGGTGACTCATATTCTCAATGTTGCATATGGAGTTGAAAATGCGTTCCTTGGTGACTTTATATATAAGAGCATTTCTATATTGGATCTGCCTGAAACCAATATCCTGTCTTATTTTCCAGAATGTTTTGAATTTATTGAACAAGTGAAAATGAAGGTAAGTTTTGTTTTGATCCACAGTTTTTCAAAGGCAGAAATTTTAAAATACAAGTCCATTATCCAATCTTTATTCTCTGTAATGAATCCATAAAGAATGACTATGAAATTTCCCCCCAACAATCTTTCATGAACTTCTACAACTATTTAGGTGTCCAGTTTTTTTCCCCTCAATGAGATATGTACTTTTTTTTTTTTTTTTAAATAATTTCTGTGCCCTATGTGGGTCTCAAACTCACAACCCTGAGATCAAAAGTTGCACGCTCTGTTGAGTAAGCCAGCCAGGTGCCTCTTTATGAGATATTTACTTTTATTTATTTATTTATTTATTTTTTAAAAGATTTTATTTTATTTACTTGACAGACAGAGATCACAAGTAGGCAGAGAGGCAGGCAGAGAGAGAGGAAGGGAAGCAGGCTCCCTGCTGAGCAGAGAGCCCGATGCGGGGCCCGATCCCGGGACTCTGGGATCATGACCTGAGCCAAAGGCAGAGGCTTTAACCTACTGAGCCACCCAGGCACCCCGAGATACTTACTTTTAACATTAATTTCTCATCTTCCTATAGCTTCCTGAGAAATGGTAGGAGATAAAATTCTCCACTTACTGAATTTTCCTGTGTTTATATGTACTTAGATTTCCTTCAGTGGTTTATAACCACCTGCCCTCTGACCACTTTGCAAGATAATCAGATGGAGTATGGGATGGATGCTGCTGTAGTCCTTTCGATGTATTTATGAAGATTATTTGCATTTTTATGGCTGTGGTAGGGATACTGAATTTATGCATTTTTAACAATAGAAAATTATAGGGTGCTCTAAAGACTAAATGTGTATTACTTTACTAGATTGTATGAAAATGCTGATCAGAAGCTGTCCATTGGTTCTCTGGACAGATAATGTCCTACTTCAACTTTGGTAATAGATCCAAGTTAACACTGAGCTTCTAGGTTGGCTGTTACCAGTAATTATACCTTGAAATGATGTCACTTTTTGTTAGTATATAATTCTTACAAAGTTTATGTGACATAAGTAGATGGGAATGTAGAAGCATTTACAGAGAAAAGTTAACTGTCCCGGGGCACCTAACAATGACACTTAACATCAGAATCCAGCTTAGTTGAATCTGGGTAATGGTTTCCCTTCTACCTTTTCTCCTTTCCTTTTTTTCTTCCCTCGCCCCTCCTTTTTTATATTTAGTAAAATTTACTGAATGCTTTACATGTCCAGCACTGTTCTAGGTGCTTTCCTTTAGATTATCTGGAAAATGTAAATCTATCCAACTCTGCCACTCAGCTTTATTTAATAGTGGATATTTAGATAAAAGAAGAGGAGGAGGGTTTCTAATTCAAGGCCTAATATTGGCCAGTGTTTTCTCTTATGAAAACTTTTATAAGATCTAAATTATAACATTCCGTTATGATATGTGTCAGTTGTGATAGTTGTGATAGTGTTAAAAATAAACATGGTCATGTTTCTGTATTAGCTGCTTCTCTAAGGAGATGTGGAATATGCCTTAAATGGTAAAAGAAAAATGTAGGCATCATCCATATACATATTCATATTTGAAGACATGTACATGTTGCAAGTAAAATGTGGAAAGGGTAATAATTAATTAAAAGTTTCCTTTTCTTGGGTTTCCTTAAAAAATAGAACCCGAGACAAAGATTAAGAGCTGGTGCTTCATTTGAAAGATGGAATCCATGGGCAGTGAGAGTGGGAAGAAAGGGAGGTGACTCAGGAAAGGATGGGAAGCTGCGAAAGAATGATGCATTTCCCTTGCTCAGCACAACTGCACAGTGAGCTGCCAGTGAAATAGTTGGATGCTCAGCAGGCAGGGAGGACAAAGAAACTGCGCCACTGTACAGACTTTGGGAGGGAGAGAAGAGAGAATTCATCTGGCTCTCTGTCAGCTCCTGTTCTACACGATCAAACTTTGCCCACGGGGAGGTAACTAATCCCACAATTCCAAGTTACAACACTCCACTCCTTTAGCAGCTGCTTTGAAGCCAAACTCAGTAGTCTGTGGTCTGACTTCTCATCCACATTCAGAAGCAGCAGGAGAGTCCAGAACTCAGGGCCTACTTGTTTATGCAGAGACCACCACAGGGGAAGAGCCAGGCCTTCTTAGGCAAGCAAAACTCATCAGTCCTAAGGGGAGCAGTTGGCCAAGAAGTGGAGGAAGAGGTGGAGAATCTTAGGGCCCATGACATGATGGCACCAAGAGAATCTGAGTAGGTACCTAAAATGTTTCTGCTATAAGATGTATTAAAATTCCATAATCTGTTCTAATTTTCTCAAGCATTATGTTTTATACTGCAATCCTAATCTCAGCCAATATTTCCTTGCCCTGAAAACTCTTTACTGTTCAGATTAATACATACTTAGTTTTAGCAATAGAATTCTTGAATTTTTTTCATTTTTTTTCTAGAAGAGATCCTTTCATGACTTCCTCTGTTGTATGTACACATTTTATTAAATGTGATTACTCAGTGAATTGACTGTCTTAAAACTACCTTTCTAGGCCCTATACTTACTTGTTTTATCTTTTCACATTCAGCTGCCAAAAGGATTCTCTTCTCTTTTCCCATGTCTTTTCTCATTGTTTTCTGTGTAAAACCCTATTGTTTGGTTTCTCTGCCTTTCCTCCATCTCTGCCTTATGCATTATTTGTTAGGTTTTTGCATTAAGAGATAGAAATACAGGGCGACTGGGTGGCTCAGTGGGTTAAAGCCTCTGCCTGGGTCCTCCGTCCCAAGGGTCCTGGGGTCAAGCCTCCCATAGAGCTCCCTGCTCAGCAGGGGGCCTGCTTCCTCCTCTCTCTCTGCCTACTTGTGATCGCTGTCTGTCAAATAAATGAAGGAAATCTTTAAAAAAAAAGAGAGAGAGACAAATACACATGAGAGGAAAGTAGTAGGCTAACCTCTATAGCCTTAAGAGTTCTTTTATGAAAATTTACTTGACTCCCTATTTTTATGTGCAGGTTTTGTTAATATGAAAAGGTGTATTTGATATTCCACGTTCACTCTATTACTCATTTTATGTGATGTGATTTTAAAAACATGATGTAAGTAAACAATGTCATTGTAGAAAAATTAAAAAATACAGATAAGTAAAAATTTACCATCCTTACACCGTTTAGACATAACTACTGGTAACATTTTGATATACATAAATATATTTTAACATTTGATATCAAAAGACTCATTTAAAAAAGACCTAAACTTGGCTCGGTTTATCTGTCAATAAATATTAATTACTTATTCTGAGAAGATATGAGGGAAACATACATACTACTGCCCTCAAGGAGCTTGCAGTTTAGTTGAAAAGTTACAACAGCATGAGAACAAAGAATGCTTGATAAACTAGAAATACTTTAACATGATTTCTATCTGCCCAGAGCAAAATGATGATTCAGATTTTTAAGAGAACACTTTCTTTCTGGAAATTGAAAACAGAATTAATTTATTTGCTTGGCAAACATTTATGGAATATCTCCTATGTGCCTAAAACTGCACTAAGGACACAGCATACAAAGATGGCTAAGATATTCCCCTGACCCCATCTCACTCAGAAAGAGACAGACTACTTAGAACAGAACCCCATATTAGCTAGACCAAGAAGTGGAGCAGAGGCCTTCTAGGCAGAGGACAACAGCTGGTGCAAAAGAAAAAGTTTCTTTATAAATTTTTGAATTATTACTATTTTGAGTTCTAGAAAGGGGATATAAAGCCAATAATTTTCCTGAGAATACTTAGGTCGGATACTTAACCCATAATCATATATATAAGAAAACAATTGAAATTGTCTTTTTGATATGAGGATTTCCAAAAGATTAACTAATTTTATTGTAAATCATTTGGTTTTCTTGAAATAAGAAGCATTTGTAAATTTATTGCAATAGATTAGGAAAGGAATTTTCAACAGATTTATAATTGTGAGAAAACTACCTTGGAAAAGTGAAATGATCCAATGAGTCATAAATATGGTATTGTTAATATATGCTTTGGGTAGAAACTTCTCAGTTTAGGTTTTATTTTTTCCCCCTTTCCCTGTTCCAGTCTTTCTTTTGTGTTGAACCAAAAGAAGAATCAGGAAATGAAGTAACTATATGTCTAATTCTGTAAGGTGTGCTTCCAGTTCGCTTCATTTTGTTTAGATAATTAACTTTTTAAAAGCCTGAGGCAGCCTGGATCAGTGCTTTTCTGTCAGCTCTATCATTTCATTATTAATGCAGTATTACCCCATCAGCATTGGTCTTGCACTGTGTCCCTTTTCACTTGTAAAGTATCATTTGCAAGTTATCTGAGACATTTTTCATTTATTGACCCGATGCTAAGGTATCTAATTGCCTTTTCCACTTCACATTGTCATGAGCTGTTTGTGTCATCATTTTACTACCTCATAAATTTAACTGTTTTTTTAAGCTACTCCCTTCCAGAATAAATTATATCCGAGGGTAGAAAATTTTTTCCTTTCTGGTCATTTTACACATAGATTACCAAGCCAGTGAAACTGGTTTCTTTGTAGGAACACCGTGGGCCTATGATGGTTCGGTCTTTCTGTTTAGTGTTACGACTATGGTTTTATTTATTTCTATATGTATATTACCTGTGGCTTTTCTCTTATTTATAGATGTGTATCTCCTAACACAGGCTTTTACATATACTTTACTAGATTATTTCAGTTTGATAAAAGATACTTCTTCAAAATTCCAAATACATTATCAAAGCATTTCAATCCCTGGGGGGTAGGAAGAGAAGTTGTTTGATGGATTAATTGATTGATTTTTTTTTCCATTCATTGCTTATAAGGAATTGTATTTTGGTAATTGAATACATTGAATCAAACAAATTGATAAAATGAGTATTTTTATAATTTCAAGTAGCATAAGAATGTACAAGTGATTTAACAACCTTTCTAAGTGAATAATGGAGATTTTTGATTGGTTTTATTGCAGGATGGAGTGCTTCTTGTTCATTGTAATGCAGGAGTTTCCAGGGCTGCTGCAATTGTAATAGGTTTCCTGATGAATTCTGAAGAAATTTCATTTACAAGTGCTTTCTCTTTGGTGAAAAATGCAAGGCCTTCCATATGTCCAAATGCTGGCTTCATGGAGCAGCTTCGTACATACCAAGAGGGCAAAGAAAGCAATAAGTGTGACAACATACAGGAATTAGAAAGGGGTGACAGTTCATGAGTTACATTCTGGCAGATAAAGGACAACTATAATTTCTGAATTAGCCCCTGTAGCCACCCGTCCCCTTTTTTGAAGAGTAGGCTAGTAAAAACTTCTTTTTGTCTTGTGTTTTTCAAGTGGAAATGGAGGTTAATTGATTGTCTTGAGCTGGTGTATAAACACATTTTAAAATTATATCATGTTTTCTTTGGTATTAAATATGTGATTCAACGGTTCTTTAATTTGCTAAGAGAAGAAGATATATTACCAATAATTGATTTCTGTAGAAGAAAAAGATTTACATTCAAAATCTTTATTAGAGCATGAAAAGATTTTTCTATTCCAGCAACTATTTCCATGAAGGAAAAAACTTGAAGTACTACCTGACTTACTATTTCAGAGGGAGGTAGATTTCTTTGTAAAGAATTTGAGATTAAAAATTAATACCTTAAACCTCCCAAAAGAGATAACCCAAATCTGAAGGTTAATACAATATAGGTATACCTATACAGATACAGTATACCTTGTTTTATTGCACTTTACTTCATTGTGCTTCGCAGATGTGTGTTTTTACAAATCTAAGGTGGTACTTCTGCATCGAGGAAGTCTATTGGCACCATTTTTAACGAGAGCATTTGCTCACTTAGTGTCTCTGTGTCACATTTTGATAATTTTCAGTCTTTTAAACTTGTTCATTATAGTTGTATTTGTTATGGTGATCTGTGATCAGTGATCTTTGATGTTACTATTGTAATTACTATTTTTTTTTTTAAAGATTTTATTTATTTATTTGACAGAGAGAGATCACAAGTAGGCAGAGAGGCAGGCAGAGAGAGAGGAGGAAGCAGGCTCCCCACGGAGCAGAGAGCCTGATGCGGGGCTCGATCCCAGGACCCTGAGATCATGACTTGAGCCGAAGGCAGCGGCTTAATCCACTGAGCCACCCAGGCGCCCCACTATTGTAATTATTTTGGGGTGCCACGAACCAGACCCACGTAACAGCAAACTTAATTGATAAATACTGCATGTGTTGTGATGGTTCTACCAGTTGGTCCTTCCCCCATCCCTCCTTCTCCTCGGGCCTGTCTACTCCCTGAGACACAACAATATTGAAATTAGGCCAATTAATAATCCTACAATGGCCTCTAAGCGTGCAAGTGAAAGGAAGAGTCGCATGTCTCTCACTTTAAATCAAAAGCTAGAAATGATTAAGCTTAGTGAGGAAGGCATGTCAAAAGCAGAGATAGGTCGGAAGCTAGGCCTCTTGCGTCAAACAGTCAGCCAAGTTGTAAATGCAAAGGATAAATTCTTGAAGGAAATTAAAAGTGGTACTCCAGTGAACACACGAATGATAAGGAAGCGAAACAGCCTTATTGCTGATATGGAGAAAGTTTTAGTGGTTTGGATAGAAGATCAAACCAGCCACAACATTCCCTTGAGCCAAAGCCTAATCCAGAGCAAGGCCCTAACTCTCTTCAATTCTATGAAGGCTGAAAGAGGTGAGGAGGCTGCAGAAGAAAAGTTTGAAGCTAGCAGAGGTTGGTTCATGAGGTTTAAGGAAAGAAGCCGTCTCTGTAACATAAAAGTGCAGGGTGAAGTAGCAAGTGCTGATGTAGAAGCTGCAGCAAGTTATCCGGAAGATCTAGCTAGGATAATTAATGAAGGTGGCTACACTAAGCAACAGATTTTCAATGTAGATGAAACAGCCTTATATTGGAAAAAGATGCCATCTAGGACTTTCATAGCTAGAGAGGAGAGATCAATGCCTGGCTTCAAAGCTTCAAAGGACAGGCTGACTCTCTTGTTAGGGGCTAATGCAGCTGGTGACTTTAAGTTGAAGCCAATGCTCATTTACCATTCTGAAAACCCTAGGGCTCTTAAGAATTATGCTAAATCTACTCTGCCTGTGCTCTATAAATGGAATAACAGAGCCTGCATGACAGCACATCTGTTTACAACATGGTTTACTGAATATTTTAAGCCCACAGTTGAGACCTACTGCTCAGAAAAAAAAATTCCTTTCAAAATATTACTGCTCATTGACAATGCCCCTGGTCACCCAAGAGCTCTGATGGAGATGTACAATGAGATTAATGTTGTTTTCATACCTGCCAACTCAACATCTGTTCTGCAACCTATGGACCAAGGAGTCATTTCAACCTTCAAATCTTATTATTTAAGAAATACATTTCGTAAGGCTGTAGCTGCCATAGATAGTGATTCCTCTGATGGATCTGGGCAAAGTAAACTGAAAGCCTTCTGGAAAAGATTCACCATTCTAGATGCCATTAAGAACATTCGTGATTCGTGGGAAGAGGTCAAAATGTCAACATTAACTGGAGTTTGGAAGAAGTTGATTCCAGCCCTCATGGTTGACTTCGAGGGGTTCAAGACTTCAGTGGAGGAAGTAACTGCAGATGTGGTTAAAATAGCAAAAGAATTAGAATTGGATGTGGAGCCGGAAGATGTGACTGAATTGGTGCAATCTCATGATAAAACTGTAATGGATGAGGAATTGCTTCCCATGGGTGAGCAGAGAAAGTGGTTTCTTGAAATGGAATCTACTCCTGGTGAAGATGATGTAAAGATTGTTGAAATGACAACAAAGGATTTAGAATACTACATAAACTTAGTTGATAAAGCAGCAGCAGGGTTTGAGAGGATTGACTGTAATTTTGAAAGAAGTTCTTCTGTGGGTAAAATGCTGTCAAACAGTATTTCATGCTACAGAGACATTGTTCGTGAAAGGAAGAGTCCATCAGTGAGGCAAATTTCATTATTGTCTTATTTTAAGAAATGGCCACAACCACCCCAACCTTCAGCAACCACCACCTTGATCAGTCAGCAACCATCAACATCAAGGCAAGACCCTCCACCAGCAAAAAAATTAAGGCTTGCTGAAAGCTTGGATGATGGTTAGCATTTTTTAGCAATAAAAATTTTTTTAATTAATTTAAATTAATTTAAATATTTTAAAAATTGGGATATAGACATTGTTTCTTTAAAATATAATGCTATTGCACACTTAATAGACTACTGTGTAGTATAAATGTAATTTTTATATGTACTGGGAAGGCACAAAATTCATTTGACTCACTGTTGCAATATTTGCTTTATTGTAGTGGTCTGGAACTGAACCCACAATATCTCTGGTGTAGGCCTGTATTTATATAGTGGTTACAGTATTCACAAAGTTTTTATGTCCTTTCATGAAAATGTACCGACTTTTCACTTTTAACGTAATTCTATGGCCTGTATTTATTTTTTTATTTTTAAAACTTTTGTATAGATGTTCTGTCTTATGTGATTGTGAGCTTATGCTTCTTTTGGTGATCTGGTCTCTTATGTTTTTCATAGCCTGGGTCCTTAGGCTTCTGTTTTTTGGTTTTATGTCATAGTTTTTGGTCTCTTTGGATCTGTGGGAAAATATTTTACACTGAAAGATCATGCTTTAGGTATGATTTATTCAGATCTCTTTTCTAGTTTGGTATTCTACTAGAGAATATATTTTTAAGGAAAGAAGAGTTATGGTTTTGTATGAAAATTTAAGTACTTTGTTAGAAAGCCTAAAATTATTTACAATTTTATCTCTGGCTAGAGGCTTTGAATAGTTTTCTTTTCTTTCTCTTTTGTTAAATTAAGTTTCCATATTGGCAAGGCTAAACTCTGTACATTATAAATTTGCTTAAAGATATTATTTGAATTATTCAGAATAAGGTGTACTTAAAATTAAGATATTATTTGAATTATTCAGAATAAGGTGTACTTAAAATTTATTTAATAGCTTTCAGATAGTCTTTCATGACTTAGAAAATTTCATTGCCATCTAGATTTTATTAAGAAAGTCTTGAGCTCTTCTTAAATACACATTATAGAAAGCGAGCATATTCCTATGTGTAAGTTGGAAAGTGCACATTGAGTACCTCTGTGTATTTGAGACATCCTGTCATCCTGTCAAGGATGCCATCACATGCAAAGCTATGAACTTGGCTTCTGTTGAGAAGCAGCATAAATGTATGTAATCAACCTATAGTGAGCTCTTTGAAGCAGACCAAGGAGATAGAATCTTAAGAATCTTAAGTAAGAGGCTGATGTGTAATGTTGTCTTTATGGTCAGTATTGCTGGGTATGCTAAGTGAACCTTTTTGATTCACATGAAAGCATTTATTTCTTCTGCTAGGTGCTCTTTAGTTTTTAGCCATTAAATGTGATATGAAGCTGACTAGAACTTGTTCATAATGAATAGTATATTACTTATGTTTCTGGTTTGTGTGCTTAGTTGTTGCCTGTAGTTGTCTGGTTATGGGGCAAACACATATCTTCCATATCATCTACAGAAGTATTTTGAACATCAGTATTGTTTTATCTTAAATGATAGTAATTGCTGTATCTAAAATAGATAAATAGATAAGTGAATTTAATGCAGTCTTTTAAATTAGGGGTACTATATAAGGCAATGGTGTGTCATATATATATACACATATGTATATATGTATAAAAATTACACACACAGTATTTTTCTTGTGTGTCCCATGGATATGTCACTCTGCCAGACCTAGTTATAAAAAGAAAATTGTTTCATTATGATCCTCTGTCTCCCATTTTAAAAATGTAAAAAAATACATACCAAATATAGGTCTGTTTTGAGGCGAGGAAAAATGTGTCAAGGAGCATTTGCCTCTATTTTAAAATAGATTTTTCTACCATTTTTAAAGGGAAGAGGAAATGAAAATATCAGTTGCTTTTAAACATTGAAAAGAAATCTAGAGTCTTCTTAGCAAGCTGAAAAAAGTGAATAGAACAAAGGTACTATAACATAAGATAAAATTATATTTATTTGAGGTGAATATTTTTTTAAATGTTTTGCTAACCTTGTGCTTTATTACAGGTTTGTGATTACATATAATTTGAGTTGAACACCCAAGAAGTATTTAAATTTTTGGAAGACCGAAGAAATATTTGTCTTAGTTTTTTTGGCAAAATTTAGACTATTATACTAACTCAAAGACAAAAATTTCAGGGAAAATGGAGTATGGTATTTAAAATTGTTATTACAGTTTTACTTTTTCATCCCTTCTTCCCTTTTGAACCTGATTGAAATGTATGGCTATAGAACTTAGAAGGTATTTTTGCATGTGACATAGGGAACCTACTGTGATTCTGATGGATAATTTCAGTGGTGGTGGGGAAATTTTCTGGATTTGTCAATGTGATTATTAGTAACTCAAATGGTTCAAATGTATAAAGCCCCCCTCAAAAGTAATTCCTCCAAATATTCAAAGTGTAGCAAATACAAGTCAGAGTATTGTTTTACAGTATTACTCTGAATTAATGAATTAACACCTTTATAAGCAAAATTTTAAAACAACAGAAATACAGCATAATGAATTACAGGTTAAGGGCATCAACTCCCCACACAGTCAAAACTCCATGTGTAACTTTTTTTTTTTTTTAAAGATTTTATTTATTTATTTGACAGAGAGAAATCACAAGAGAGGCAAGCAGAGAGAGAGGAAGGGAAGCAGGCTCTCTGCTGAGCAGAGAGCCAGATGCGGGACTCAATCCCAGGACCCAGAGATCATGACCTGAGCTGAAGGCAGCGGCTTAACCCACTGAGCCACCCAGGTGCCCCAATGTATAACTTTTGACTCCTCCGGACTCCCCCCAAAAATCCATGTATAACTTTTACTCCCCTAAAACTTAACTACTAATAGCCTACAGTCAACCGGAAGCTGTATTACCAATAAGGTAAACAGGTGATACATTATGTACTGTATTCTAACAATAAAGTAATCTAGAGAAAAAATATTAAAATCATAGTGAAGAGAAAATAAATTTATGGTACTGGATTGCAAAAAAGTCTGCATGTAAGAGGGCCCATGTAGTTTAAACTCATTTTTTTCAAAGGTCAACTGTATTTGGTTTGCTAGGTGCATCTAAATAATTTTTGGCCCAAAGGATCCTGAACATATTTAGTCACTCTGTAGTTATTTAAGAATTTAAACAAGATTTTGGGCGCCTGGGTGGCTCAGTGGTTTAAGCCGCTGCCTTTGGCTCAGGTCATGATCTCAGGGTCCTGGGATTGAGTCCCGCATCGGGCTCTCTGCTCGGCAGGGAGCCTGCTTCCCTCTCACTCTCTGCCTGTCTCTCTGCCTACTTGTGATCTCTCTCTGTTCAATAAATAAATAAAAATCTTAAAAAAAAAAAACAAACAAGATTTTGAAGTTGTGTATTCTTACAATGCATATAGTAGCATTTAAAGTTAACGAATTTAAGGTTTTTTCCACTGATATACTTTTAAGAATAACTTAAAAAGTTTTCTATTTCAAGTGACTCTTTGACCTACTTATTTTTTTTTTTACCTGTTTTTATAATGTACCCTTTATTGTTTCTAGGTATTGATATACTTCAATAAAAAATAATATATTTACTATTTTCTGCTATTAATATCTGTATTTCTTTGAGGCTATTTTAAAAGATTTACTACCTATTTGTTGTCAAATTCTGGGTTAAACCTGTTGGCAAGACACAAAATCATACATTTTGGAATATAAGTTAGTTAAAGGCCTATGGAGACTTGTTGTGGCAGCTGCTTCAAGAAATGGAAAAGTAAGTAAGATCTTATAATTGACATTACTGTGGATGAAATGGCAGTGAGAATTCAATAAAACATTCTAGTATTTTAAATCAAGAGAATATGAAATTACTCAAACTACTGAATATTCTAGACAGAATTGAGATTATTTGGACACAGTCTGGCTCCTACTTCCCATGTTCACACATTATTACTTCTCTGACCTCATTGCTGCTGCTTTTTCCCTAACTCTGCTTCAACCACAGCAGCCTCTGCTGTTGCTTGAAAATGCCTAATCAAGACTCCACGACATTACCAGCATTTCCCTCTACCTATAATACTTACCCCCAGAAACATCAGATCTGTACTTGTATTAACTCTTACTAAGCCCTCTCTGACCACCTTACTCAAAATTGCCCCTCCCCTTCCTGTTTTATTTACTGCATGCCCTACTTATCACCAACATTCTGTATATTTTACTTTGTTGTTTTTCCCATCAAAACTTGGGCTCCTGAGCAGGGCAGAGATTCTTACTATGTTGTTTATACCAGTGTGTATTCCACTGTAGTCTTTCAAAAATTGCTTGTTAGAAGGAAGGGCGGGATGCAACATGTGATGCATGTTGTTGTGGCAGTTTAATACTAGCCACTGCAGGTTTCAAGTCAAGGTCTGGCAAATGGGCCACACTACATCGGTAGCCACATCTGATAGTGCATGAGGGTGACAAATTGGAATGATAGGTCTGAAACATGATCCACATAGGACTCTGAGCAGCAGCAAATGTGAGTGCCTTTTACCTAAGGTAAAGTCTTCTCGCAAAATGATTTAGAAATCAGGGGCGCCTGGGTGGCTCAGTGGGTTAAAGCCTCTGCCTTTGGCTCAGGTCATGATCTCAGGGTCCTGGGATCGAGCCTCGCGTTGGGCTCTCTGCTTAGCAGGGAGCCTGCTTCCTCCTCTCTCTCTCTCTCCCTGCCTCTCTGCCTACTTGTGATCTCTCTCTGTGTGTGAAATAAATTTAAAAAATCTTTAAAAAATGATTTAGAAATCAAGTTATCAGTGAACGTATTCAATATATGGTATTTTGCATTCACTCATGATACGAAAACAGTGGTTTATGTGCCAGTTATCAATCTACTCTCTCTCAGCTCTAAACACACCCTTCATTGTGTCTGCAAAAAGGAGGATGGGCCACTGAAGGATTTTTTTTTTCCTTTGACAACTGGTATGATGCTGAGTTTTGTCAGTGGAAGGCACTAAGACCTTTCAGGAGGAAGGTCTGGTCTGCTCCCAGCGTAGCCTCTTGCATTCCAGACCATTCTTTGGGAGTACAGGGAGGCTCCTACAGTGCTCGAAGTTTCCACCTGGTATTGTGCAGGTGGCTTCTTCAGTGTTTGGCTCCTGTGACACCCGGTGGCCAGGAACTTCCCCACATAATTCCCTGTGGTGGTTTTGTAGTAGTGCATGTGGTGAGACATCTCCCTGTCAACAGCTTTACCTGGCATCCTAGAGGGTAACCTCCCAGCAAGTTCTACCAGTCAACATTACAGCACTATCTCTGCCATCCAATGAGCCACGGCTTCATTCTGCAACAAGATTCAGATTGCAACTCTGGGAGTGTTCTTGAACTCTCAGCCCCGGGGGTGGTTACCGCTCTTTATATCTGCTATTCCTATGTTGTGTAGACTTCTTCCTAAATAATCCCTCATTACTCCAATCCTGTTTTAGTTAATAAACCTTTATTAAACTTTCCCTGTTGAAATTAGTGTGTGGTTTATCTCTACTGATTGGATCCAGGCTGATTCAGCCTGTAGTGTACAGTCAATTATTTTAGTAATGGTTCTTGTGGAGTATTTTAACAGCAGTTCAGGTTATGTTACAATCATGCAGATTATCATAACAGCTCAAATTGTTGGAATATTTTTGAGGGTTTAATTCTATCAATATAAATGGTGTCCAATGTAAGAATATATGACCTGATTTTGTTAATGCTTATTATCTACCGAATGATGAATTCTTTGGTTAAAAAAGCACATAAGGGCACCTGGGTGGTTCAGTGGGTTAAAGCCTCTGCCTTCAGCTCAGGTCATGATCCCAGGGTCCTGGGATTGAGCCCCGCATTGGGCTCTCTGCTCTGCAGGGAGCCTGCTTCCTCCTCTCTCTCTGCCTGCCTCTCTGCCTAGTTGTGATTTCTCTCTGTCAAATAAATAAAATATTTAAAAAAAAACAAATAATACAATCTGCTTTTATTCCTGTTCTTTTTTACCCACTCTTCCACTTGCATGTCAGCAGGGCAGGAAATATGTCCCATTGCTTGCACTCTCTAAGTTTCCATTCTCTTTCACTAGTTCAATTCTCATAAATTTGTGAATCACTTAATAATCATTATAATTTAAAAAAATAATCATTGTAATTACTGCTGTGCAACTTCATGAACTCTGAGGGGTAAATGAAAACAGATAATGTCTTGCCACTAGAGATCAGTGTATATATACTTTCTGTAAAAGCAAATGTATTTTCTTCTGAAATAAGAGCCTGAGCTCTGAAGTCAGGTTGTCTTTTTTTTTTTTTTTTTTTTAAGATTTTATTCATTTATTTGACAGAGAACACAAGCAGGCAGAGAGGAAGGCAGAGAGAGAGAGGAGGAAGCAGGCTCCCCGCCAAGCAGAGAGCCCGATGCGGGACTCAATCCCAGGACCCTGAGATCATGACCTGAGCCGAAGGCAGAGGCTTAACCCACTGAGCCACCCAGGCGGCCCGAAGTCAGATTGTCTTAATTTGAATTTCTACTCCATTGCTTACATGGGTAAGTTAACATCTCCAGTTCTCTCCATTTCAAAGATGGAGATAATATAAGCTAATCTTTTAGCACAGTACCTGGCACATTGTTCTCAATAAGTATTAGTTACTATTATTAAAGTAGTAAAAGTATAATAGTTACTGGGGTTGGATCCAGGAGGCAGCCTCATCTGATAAACCTACTCCCTTAGAATTGACTAGGAAGATAGATAAATACTAAGTCTTCAAGAGCACAGGAAAGCAAGAAACACTGTCACCAGTGGAGTAGAAATTTTGAGCAATTTCTGAGTAAGGATAAACGGAACCACAAATCATGTATACTTAGGTCTTCTATGGAGATGGAATCATTCTAGGATTGCTCCAAGCTGAGACTATGGATGGATATTGTCTGGGGAGAGTATGTTGGTATGGGCTGGGAGGCGAGTTGGGCATTTGGCATTTGGCCATCCCTACTTTTGCTAAAGAATAGCAGTGGAGGCCTTTAGCCACTAGTTAAAACAGGGATGTAAGTGCTTTGCTTGGTGAAGCAGATAGCTACTGAGAATACAGAAGCATTTCCTCTACCCCATCATTAAAAACACAAACTCTCCAAAAGCCCCCCGTAGTAATTGGCATCATTCAATAGTATGATTTTCACACACGAAAAAGACAAACAGATCAGGGGCACAGAGTAGAGTACAGAACAGCAGACCCAGGTGTATGTGAGTATGACTTTTCTTGTTTTGGTCACCGATAGATGCACTAGGGCAACTCAAAGTTAAATGCTTATCAGGAGCCTCATCACATTACTTGGAGTCTCATATTACACCTGTAATTATACATCTCCATCTTGCATGTTTTTGCCCACCCCCCTCCCCAAGTAGAATTTAAAACTAGCGGGGGAAGATGGCTTACTCAAAAAGGAATTAAAGATAACTTAATAAAGGGTCAATTTACAAAGGTGTGGACAGAGGGAACATTCAGGAGATGGAAAAGCACCTTGAATCTAGCAATAGTAGACAGCCATTGTAACCTCTTGGACAGAAAGTGGAGTGGGTAAGAGAAGTTACCAGAACATTGGAAAACTTGTAGCCATGGAGAGTTCCTGCTGAATAGGAGGGAGCAGTGGCCTTAGGTAGAGGTGCACAGCCAATGTCAAACTGGCCTGATGCCAAGGGAGCCCTGGAAATGCATACTGTACTTCTCTTTCCTCCCCTCCTCCAATCCCTTCCCTGTGACTTCAATTGGCCAGCCTCAGCTGGAAGCAGGAAGACACTGGAACCCAAGATGGCACAGTTTTTATATATAGTTCTGAGGTACAGAACAGAAAAAGATAAAAAATCTGTAGGATCCGGGGCGCCTGGGTGGCTCAGCAGGTTAAAGCCTCTGCCTCCGGCTCAGGTCATGATCCCAGGGTCCTGGGATCGAGCCCCACATCAGGCTCTCTGCTCGGCAGGGACCCTGCTTCCTCCTCTCTCTCTGTCTGCCTCTCTGCCTACTTGTGATCTCTGTCAAATAAATAAATAAAATTAAATTAAAAAAAAAATCTGTAGGATCCAAGAGAGAATGTCTAGCATACTAAACACTGCAAATCATTTGGGATCCTGATTCTGCCACCCACCATTTTGTTATTTTTGGTTTCATAAAATCTGTGAATTTGGTAAGAATGCCATGTCTGTCTTTATTCAGGTTATTTAAAAAAAGGGTTGGATTGCCTAGGATAGAGCAATTATTCATATTACTACCTATTATTAGACATTGCTCTCTCAGTTGAATTTTCTTTTTCAAGTTAATCAATCATTTAAACAACTGTAATCCATCCCCTAAGTAAATTCTTTTGTATGGTGTACAAGGCTAGTATGTTTGTTTGTTTTTTTCTCTGATGCCTAACGTTTCTCCATCCAACAACCTGGCAATTCCATCACTAAAAAAAGTAGCTCTCTATCAGCCATGACTTCGTAAACGAAAGCTTTCTCTGGTGTATCCTTTTAATAAGTGCTCAGAGCAAAAAGATTTATAAATTTTTCCCAGGATTCAAAAATGTATAATTTCCCATAATAATAGCTTTTTATGTATAATTTACAATATTCTCCTTTAACTTAAAAAAAAAAACTGATATGATGGGGTGTCTGGCTGGTGCAGTTAAGCCTCCAATTTTGGTTTCAGTTCATGTTGTGATCTTGGTCTTGAGATAGAGCCCTGAGTCAGGCTCCAGACTCAGCCGGCGTCTGCTTGGAATTCTCCCTCCTTTTCCTTTGCCCTCGCCCACCCCCCTCATCTAAATTAACTAACTAACTAAATAAATAAATAAATAGATAGATAAGCTGAGATAATAATTGACTATCTTCAGCTGTATGGCACTCCCACAGCATGCCTCAAATATGACTGATCTGACTTTGGGGACATCATTAGCAGTTTTTCTCAATACTTTTTCAACATGTAAAAAGAACTCATTTCATATTAGGGGCTCCCCTGTAGACTCTATTTTTTCATGGAACAAATATTTATTGGTTATCTATCACACATCAGACACTGTTCAAGGCACTGGGGATACGATAGTGAGCAAAACAGAAAAATTCCCGCCACTGTGGAGCTTGCAATCCAAGTGATATCATTAAGTAATAATCAGATATTATCTACCTTGATCTCTTAGCCTTCTGCTGGTGAGGTTGTTTCCTATTTTAAAATGCCTGAACCATGGAGCCCTTTTTCTTAGAAGTAGACAAATTGCCAAAAGTCTTGGCCTGAAAGGGCAGGATTTTCTAAGGATCTGTGAACACAATTACCTCTGGTCCTATTGAAGTAAATAGCAGCCTTAAGAAGACATATTAAAAAAACTCCTCCTTAGCAGCATTTTCTTACAATGGTAACATCAATTAACAATGAAAAAGTTTAAAGAAAGCAATTTCCTGGTAATCGTCACCAGGAAAAATTTTGCCTACAGGCACCAATTGTGTATTCTTTTCATTGTAAGAAAAGGTCCCTAAAAGTCATAGTTTTGTTTGTTTCAAGTTTTTTTTTTTTTTTAAGATTTTATTTATTTGACAGAGAGAGATCACAAGTAGATAGGCAGGCAGAGAGAGAGAGAGGGAAGCAGGCCCCTGCTGAGCAGACAGCCCGATGCGGGACTCAATCCCAGGACCCCGAGATCATGACCTGAGCCGAAGGCAGCAGCTTAACCCACTGAGCCACCCAGGTGCCCTGTTTCAAGTTTTAATTTAAATTCTAATTAGTTAACATAGAGTATAATATTAGTTTCAGGAGTAGAATTTAGTGATTCATCACTTACCTGTAACACCCGGTGCTCATCACAAGTACCCTCCTTAATCCCCATTGCCCATCTAGCCCATCCCACACTCACCTCCCCTCCAGCAACCCTCAGTTTGTTCTCTACAGTCAAGAGTCCGTTCTATAGTTCGCCTCTCTTTTTTCCCCTGTGTTCATCTGTTTCGTTTCTTAAATTCCACATATGAGTGAAATCATATAGTATTTGTCCTTCTCTGACTTACTTTGCTTCATGTAATAGATTCTAACCCCATCCATGTCATTGCAAATGGCAAGATTTCATTTCTTTTTATGGCTGAGTAATAGTCCATTGTGTGTGTGTGTGTGTGTGTGTGTGTGTGTGTGTGTGTACCACATCTTCATCTATTCATCAGTCAATGGACATTTGTGTCTTTCCATAATTTGACCGTTGATAATGCTGCTATAAACATCAGGGTGCATATGTCCCTTTGAGTCAGTATTTTTTTATTCTTTGGGTAAATAACTACTAGTGCAATTGCTGGATTGTAGGGTCGTTCTATTTTTAACTTTCTGCAGAATCTCCATACCCAGAGGGGCTGCACCACTTTGCATTCCCACCAACAGTGCAAGAGGGTCCCCTTTCTCCATATCCTTGACAACACCTATTGTTTCCTATTTCATTAATTTTAGCCATTCTGCCAGGGGTGAGATGATATCTCATTTTGATTTGTATTTTCCTGGTGATGAGTGATGTTGAGCATCTTTTCATGTGTCTGTTAGTGATCTCTATGTCTTCTTTGGAAAAAAATGCCTGTTCATGTCTTCTACCCATTTCTTAACTGGGTTGTTTTTTGGGTCTTGAGTTTGATAAGTTCTTTACAGATCTTGGATACTAACCCTTTAACAGATATGTCATTTGTAAATATCTTCTCCCATTATGAAGGTTGTCTTTTAGTTTTGTTGATAGTTTCCTTCACTGTACAGAAGCTTTTTATTTTGAAAAAGTCCCAATAGTTCATTTTTGCTTTTGTTTCCCTTGCCTTTGGAGATGTGTCTAGTAAGAAGTTGCTATGTCTGATGTTAAAGAGGTTGCTGCAAAATCATAGTTTTAAAACTTCCTTCCCCAGTGTGCAGCTTATTTTATTATGGTTTTCAAAAAGAACCTTATTCCTTTAAAATATTAATTAAAAATATTAATGAAGCCCAATATTTAAAGAAAAACAGTGTTGATATTTTCTATTCCATGAAGGAATGGATCCCTTGGATGACTGTATCTGTAACATGGGTTAGGTGTTTATTAACTGTCCTCACAAGAAAGTTGAGAGAATTAACAATTGAATGTTAACCTTTAGTTTCTTGATTGAAAGATGTTGCAATTATTATTACAATAGGTTAAGTAATATTATTGAAGAAGTTACAATGATAGCACCTAGCTTAATAGTAGGCACCCAAATGAAAAAAATTGGATTTTCATATGATTAGTAGCCTAGGAGTGAAAATTCTCACTATATAGTCCATTTCCTTAGAATAGGCTAAGCACTTACTTAGATGTCAAGAAGACTCTTTTTTTTTTTTTAAAGTAAGTACTAATATACCCTACAATTCTTATCTCTTATAGACAAAAGAAGCATTCATAAAACTTTTACTTAAGAAGTAAATTACCATTTCAGCAGAGTTAAGAAAATGGGAAATTACTAGAATTCAAGTTTTTAGTCTTTTCCTATTTAGCAAGGATGGACAGCTATGGAACTTGATCATAAATAATACCCCAAACTGACCACACGCCACAAGTGTATGGCTTCTTGACATTGCAGACTCTTGGTTCAGTTGAGGCTCAACTTCACTCATACCAGTCGATGACTGTCTACCTTTTGCAATACTTTGGTCAGAACAAATTAGGCATCAAGTCATTCTCTTTTGTTATATGTTAATTAGATAAGCATCTCTCCTAATCAATGGCTCTATACTTAAATTGTATGAAAAACTATATTTAAGCTATAAAGTATTATACTACTATTATTTTCTTACCCTGAATTGGTCAGGAGAAACCTTTTAGTCATTTTGGACTTTTTAAAGAAACTTCACTTGTTTTCTGCTTTTGTGAAATATATGTTCACATCACAGGATAACACAATCTGATGTGCTTCTAACACAGAGTATACTAGCTTTCCCTTATTCTGTAACACAGAGTATACCAGTCCTTCCCTAGTCCATAGCACAGAATATACCAGTCCTCTCCCAGTCAATAGCATGAGGTATGACAGTCTTCCCCCATCTATAAGATAGTTGCTTGAATTATTTTTACTCTAAATGATAAAATGTTAATTGCACAATATAATTCATTAGTTAAATGAACACACAGATATTCCAAACAAAAAAAAGTTTCTTTTTATTAATGTTAGAACTTGATTTTCTCTTGTAATTTATAGAACCTCATTGGGGCACCTGATTGGCTCAGTTGGTTAAGCATCTGACTCTTGATTTTGGCTCAGGTTATGATCTGTGCCATGAGATCAAGCCCCCCATAGGGTTCTGCACTCAGTGCAGATTCTGCTTAAGATTCTCTCTGTCCCTCTCTCTCTGCCCCTCCTCTGCACTTGCCCTCTTGCTCTCTCTCTCTAAATAAATAAAACCTTAAAAAAAAAGAACCTCATATATCATAACCTAATGTAAGCACAGAAATAATGCTCTCAACAAATGCTCTTAATAAGTATTGGTTTCTTAGTACTCCTGGGGTATGCTTAGTACTACATATATAAATACTGTTCAAAGCTCAGAACATGTCTAAAGACACTTCTCATGTTTGTGCATTTTATGGGGGAAGGAGTTCAGTATAACTGTAGGCAATATATGAAAATAATGAAAAGACCTAGAAGCTGTTGGGAAGTTGCTGGATAAGAGACAGGTTTAGGAATTAAGTCAGAATGACAGGTGACAGACAATAGAAGCCACTCAGGAAGAGCAAATTTACCATACGTTCCAGTGAAGTTGCAGGGTGCAAGAAGCTGAAAAGCTGTAAGAAGGAAAATCTATATAATGGGAGAAATTTTGAGGTTCTCTTCTAAAATTTATAAATAATTAAGTTATGATCGTGAAGATAATATTAACTATTATTTATGGAACATTTGACATGGATTTTAAAGCAGTCATGATAATAGTGTTTCAGCGAGCAATTATAAACATGATTGAAACAAATGAAAAAACTTAGAATGCCTCCGCAAAGAAATAGAAAGTGTCATCAGAAAAATAGAAGGTATAAATAATAACTAAATGGAAATTTTAGAACTGAGAGATATGCACAATAAAAATCGCAGGAGATGGGCTCAACAGTATAATTTAGGCAATAGAAGAATCAGTGAGCTGGAAGACAGAATAATAAAAATCACTCACTCCGAGCACAGAGAAAATAAATTGAAACAAAAAAAAAATGAATAGAGTCCAAACAATGACAACAAAAATTTAATACCATTGTTACTAGAGTCCTAGAAGGACATGTGAAAGAGCAAGACTGAAAAAGTACTTGAAGAAAGAATGGCTGAAGATGCCACAAAGGTGGACAAAGAAATAAACTGACAGATTTATCAGACCAGCAAGACATAGAACTCCTAAACGTGTATGTACCAAATAATACAGATGCAAAATATGCAAAGCAAAAACTTATAGAACTGAAAGAGTAAATAGACAAATCTACACTCATAGTCAGACATTTTACTCCTTTCTTACCAATCGATAGGATAGCTGTACAAAAAATCAGCAAGGATGTAGAAGAATTCAATACCATCAACCAGCAGGATCAAGTTGACATTTATAGAATACTCCATTGAACTGCAGGAGAATATTCATTTTTTCAAGTGTCCATGGAACATGTCAAGATATACCATATCCTGGGCTATAAACCAAACCCCAAAAAATGTAAAGGAATTGAAATCATTTGGAATGTATTTCTTGACCACACTGCAATAATAATACAAATCGGTAATATGAAACACCAAGAAAATCTCCAAACACTTGGAATTTAAGTAACACAGTTCAAAATAATCCATTGGGCAAATAAGGCAAATATTTCAGAGAAACCAAAAAATACAGTGAACTGAATGAAAATAAAAATAATCATAGAAAAATGTGTGAGACATAACTAACAGTGCTGAAAGGGAAGTTTATAGAAGATATGAAGTGCATACGTTAGAGAAAAGGAAAAGCCTCAAATCAATAATCTAAGCCCTTACTTCAAGAACCTAGAAAAAGAAAAGCAGAATAAGAGCAAGTAACAGAAGGATGAAAGAAAAGAAATCAATGAAATTGAAAACAGAAAAATAATAGAGAAAATCAATGATTTAAAAGACCGATAAAATTAACAAACCACTTATAAAGACTGACAAAGAAAAAAGAGAGAAGATACAAATTACCAGTATCAGGAGTTAAATGGAATATCAAACTGCAGACTCCAAAAGGACAAGAGATACTATGAACAACTCTCCACATATAAACTTGGCAACTTAGACAAAATTGACCGCCTCCTTGAAAAGCACAAACTACCACAACTCCCCCAACATGACTAGATCATTTGAGTAAGTCTATAAACCATTAGGGAAATTGAATTAGCAATTTAAAAGCTGCTGAAAAGAGAAGCCTCCAAGACCAGATTTTCTTTCTTTCCTTTTTTTTTTTTTTTTAACATTTTAAAATTTATTTTTGTGAGAGAGAGAGTGTGTGAGAGAGAGTGCAAGCCGGGGGAAGGACCGAGGGAGAAGCAGACTCCCTGGGCTGAGGGAGAAGCAGACTCCCTGGGCTGAGGGAGAAGCATTGAGCCTGATGCAAGACTCTTCCAGACTTGATCCCAGGACTCTGGGATCATGACCTGAGCCAAAGGCAGATGCTTAACCAATTGAGTCACCCAGATGCCCCGCCAAGATCAGATTTTCTTATAAAACTTCACTGGAGAATTCTACTGAGTGTTTAAAAAGGAATAACATAACTCTACACGATTTCCTCCAGAAAATAGAAGAGAAGAGAACACTTCCCAATTCATCTTATGGAGCTAGTATTAGTCCCCTACCAAAACCAGATAAGGACAGTGGACAAAAAAGAAAGAAAACTACAGCCAGTATCACTCCTGAAATATAAATCCAAAAATCCTTGACAAAATATTAGCTAATAGAAATCAGCTATATAAAAAATGAATTATATACCATGATGGAGTGGGGTTTATTTCAGGTATGCAAACCTGGTTGAACATTTGAGAGTAAATCAATACATTCTACCAGATTACCCGGCAAAGAAGAAAAATCACGTGATCATGTCAGTCAGTGCAGAAAAAATATTTGACAAACTTCAACACTGACTCAGCATCCTCCCAGAAAAATAAGAAAAATGGAGGATCTTCTCCACTTGATAAAGAGGAACTACAAAAAATCTATAGCTAACATACTTAATGGTGAAAGTCTGCATGCTGCTTCTTCTTTTTTTAAAAATTGGAAACAAGGCAAGGATGTGCATTCTCACCACTCTTCTTCAATATATTGCTTCAATTTCTAGCCAGTGCAATAAATCAAGAAAAGGAAATAAAATGTTTACAGATCAGAGAAGAAATAAGTCTTCATTTTGCAGATAGTACTGCTGTCTACATAAAGAATTCCAAAGAATCTACAAAAATACTAGAATAAGTTAAAGTTCAGCAAGGTTGTAGCATACCAGATAAATATCTAAAATTAACTGTATTTCTACATACTAACAATGAACTAGTTACCAAATTTTGGTTACCAAAATTTAAAAGGCAATACCATTTATAATCACTCAAAAAAAAAAAAAAAAAAGAGAGAGAGACAGAGACAGAGACAGAGACAGAGAGACTTAGATATAAATGTAAAAAAATATGTATGGGACTTCTATGCTCAAAATCTCGGAATGCAGATGAAAGAAATTGAATATCTAAATAAATGGAGAAATATACTGTGTTCATTGATTGAAGATTCACCATAGTAAAGATGTCAATTTTCCCCAGGTTGATATACAGGTTTTGTGTAATTCTTATCAAAATCTTAGCAAGCATATTTATAGATATAAATAAGATTACTCTAAAATGTATATGGGAAGGCAAAGAACAAGAATAGCTACAATAATTCTGAAAAAGAGTAATAATGTATGCTTATTTTATAGTGAGAGCAGTACTTATCATACAGCCATAAGACTTACCATACAACTATAGAACAGTAATCCAGATTGTGTGGTATTGGCAAAGAGATAGACACATTGATCAATGGAACAAAAAAGAACAGAGAACTCTGGAAATAGACCTACATAAACACACTTAATTGACTTTTAACAAAGTATTTTAAACAAAGAAAGATAGCCTATTTCAACAAATTGTGCTGGAGCAATTAGATATCTGGATTTCCATAGTTTAAAAAATTATCTTTGATGTAGTCTAATACCTTCAACAAAATCAATTCAAAATGGAGCACAAACTTAAACATTAACTATAAAAATTCTAGAATAGAAGAGAATCTTTGGGACCTAGACTAGGCGAAATGTTCTTAGACTTGATACCAAACTTAAGATTCATAAAAGGAAAAACTTATAAACTGGATGTAATCAGGATTCAAAATTTTACTCTGTGAAAGACCTTATTAAAAAGTTGAAAAGGAAAAAAAAAGTTGAAAAGGTAAGCTACAGAGTAGAAGTAAATATTTGCAAACCATATACCCAACAAAAGACTAGTATACAGAATATATAAAGAACTCTTAAAAGTCAGTAGAAAAAAAATCCATGAAATTAGAAAATGGGCAAAAGATATAAAGAGACATTTTACGGAAGAGGATATCATATGGTAAATAAGCACACAATAAGATGTTCAACATCATTAGCCATCAGGGAAGTATAAGTTAGAACCACAGTGAAATATCACCACAACCCTATCGGAATGGTTAAA
This sequence comes from Meles meles, assembly GCF_922984935.1. NCBI lineage: Eukaryota > Metazoa > Chordata > Mammalia > Carnivora > Mustelidae > Meles > Meles meles. The sequence goes on from NC_060074.1 coordinate 78,984,143, forward strand.
ATAAAAAATAGTGACCACATAAATTCTGGCAGGGATGTGAAGAAACTGGATCACTTACATGTTTCTGGTGGAACTGTAAAATGGTCCAGCAACTCTGGAAAACACTTTGGCAGTTTCTCAAAAAGCTAAACATGCAACTACTGCAAGATCTCAAAACTGTAATCCTGGTCATTTTCCTCAGAGAAAGACAATGTTGGTTAGCACAAAAACCTGTACATGAATGTTTAGTGCAGCTTTGTTTACAATAGCCCAAACTGGAAACAACCTAGACGTTCTTCAGTGAACAAATGGTGAACTATCATACCATGGGGGTAGTGCTTCCATATTATGGAACACTATGAAGCAATAAAATGAAATGAACGGCTGACACCTAAGACAACCTGGGGGAACCTCCTGAGGGTTATGCTGAGTGAAAAGCCAATCCTCATATGTTGCTCACTGTATTATTTCATTAATATAACATTCTCAAAATGACAAAGTGATAGAAACAGAGAACAGATTAGTAGTTGGCGGAGTTAAAGAAGTTGGCAGCAGAGGGAAGTGGCTGTGGTTATAAAAGGGCAACATGATAGATCCTCCTGGAACTGGAAATATCTTGTGTCTTGATGTATCAATGTTCAATATCCTGGTTGTGACATTGTACTATAGTTTGGCAAATGTTACCATTGGGGTAAACTGGGTACAGCATATATGGGAACTCTCTGCATTACTTTTTACAACTTCCTATAAATCTGCAAATATTTCAAAATTAAAAATTTCATTTAAAGAACATTAACAAAAAGCCAGAGTACCTGATCTCATGGAGTGTACAATCTAGCTGGGGAATAGATATTATTTTAAACATTTCAGAAGTGTATAACTTGAAGTATGATCTTGTTTAGTTATACAGGAAAGATCTCCTAACTTTTTTGAGATCAGTTGTAAAAGGTAAGTAGGTGTTAACTTACTGAGGGGGAGTGGGTTGTTGGAGATTTTCCAAAACTGAGGGAAGAACATATATAAAGACCCAGGAAAGGAAGAAGCATAGTACATTAATGGAAAGGAGGCTGAGTGGCCAGAGCAGTGAACAAGACGAGATGAGATAGTGTCTGATGAAGCTGAGCCATTAGGCCAGTCAAGTAGAAGCTTGTAAGCAAGCACCTTTCAGAGTTTGGTCTTTTGGAGCAGTAGAAACACCTGAAAGGCTTTAAGCAGGAGAGCAACTTACTCAGAATGTTGTTTTAAAAAGGCTACTCTCAATGCATTGTGGAGAATGGATTAGGGAAGAAAAGAAAGAGCAGTCAGGAAGCTAAGTCCAGTATCAGATGATAAAGCTGGGATTTGGTTACAGCAGTAAAAACAGAAAGAAGTGGATATATTCGAAAAGTATATAAAGGCAAAATTCATAGGTCCTGAAACTGGATTGGTGTTGGAAAGAGGTTGTCAAGACCATTCCAAGGTTTCAGGCTTTTCCAGCTAGATAGCTGGTGGTGTCTTTCTCTGAGATAAATATTCATGTTTTACAGAAAAGATCTTGAGTTTGAGTTTTTATATTTGATTTTGGGGTGCCTTTGAAATATCTAGGTGCAGATGCATAGAGGCAATTGGATATATAAATTTGGACCTCAGAGAACGATCTGGGTTGATGGTATGAATTGAGAGTTGCTGAGGGAATGGACACAGACAGGTGACATCACACAGGGAAAGAGTTTTGAGTAAGACCAGACCACAAGGGGACAATGGGTGGCTCAGTGGGTTAAGTGTCTGCCTTCAGCTCAGGTCATGATCCTGAGTTCTGGCATCAAGCCCCCAGTTGGGCTCCCTGCTCTGCGGGGAATCTGCCTCTCCTTCTGCCCCTTCCCCTACACCTGCTTTCTCTCTTCTCAAACAAATAAATAAAATCTTTTTTAAAAAATCAGACCACAAGATTGAAACTTGGGGAACAAAAACATTTAAATGCTGAATCGCAAGGAAGAGTCAAGAAAAGCAACTTAGCCATATGATCTGAGAGGTAGGAGGAAAGCCAAGAGAGTAAAATATGAAAGAAACTAAGGAGAATTTCAAAGAGTATTTAATGTGAAGTAATGTTGTTGAGATTTACTTAAGATAAGGACTGAAAATGTCTTGGGTTCAGTTTCATGGAGATCTTTTGTGACCCTGGCAAGAGCTGTTTGGTGGGCTAATGGGGAAAGAGCCAAATTAGTTTATTAGAATCTGTGTAATAAGAACATTAGGATAAATTTCAGTTATTGAATATATATTATATATATTATTAGGTATTACATATGAGGTAGTTACCATTATTTCCACTATTCAGATAAGAGAGCTAACTTTAGAAATTTTAATATCACATACTATTATTTAAAATCAAGATATGTTCCTGACCTCAATGAAATGCTGGTTCTCTAATTGAAGACACTATCAAGTAAGAAAAGATTTATTTTTCCATTGATGTTTTTTGCTCAGTTTTTTTTTTTTTTTTTTACATAAACTGGGGCAAAATGTATGACCTTCAAACATCTTACAATTTAGGCTTATTGAATAAAAAAAAGAATTTAATTAGGGAAAATGTCAAACATACACAAAATTGTGGAGAATAGCATAATCAATTACCCATCAGTAATTATCATCCTATGGCTTTTCTTGTTTAAAGGATACCTTTAGCCATTATGCTCCTTCCCTGCTCTTGCCCTCACTGCCCCAACAGATTATTTCAAGGCAAATGCCAGACAAAGTTTCCTGCTATAAACTTACACAGGGCTTTCAAATATCTGATTAAATCTATATGATAGTTCAAACATAAAAGCAGGGAATAAAATTGCAACTGAAAGTTTACATGAGTTTTTGAAAAATACACCGTATTTTTCACAGCAAATTTCCCACATGCCCTCTGCCTGTTTTGCCCTTCCCACCATCTCCCACCAGAATGGTATATTTGTTATAACTGGTGAACCTTCACTGATATATCACTATCACCTAAAATCCATCATTTATATTAGGGTTCACTCTTCCTGTTGTATATTCTATAGTTTGAAACAAATGTGTAATGACATGTATCCACTATTATGTACTATACATGTGAGGGCCTGTATGAGGGCCTCGTTAGTCAGAGGAACTTACTTGTAAACCCCGGATATATGTGAGCCCCATAAAGAGACCTTAACAAAACTAATTCTGGAGACTGGAGGTGGATGGGTGGATATCCTTCCTTTCGCCCTCCTCAGAGCACAATGTACACCCTATTTAGACAAGGTGACCCCATTTGAAATAATGTTTGGGAGACCCCCCTCCCCGCTTTGTCCTCAGCTACAAGAGGTTGCCCTAGCAGAAATGACTGATCAGTCTGTACTCCAGTCACTGCAGGCACTATAGTCTGTCTTTAAAAAATCCCACGCAGGGATCCAGACTGCCCACACTGGGACAGAGACGGAGGTGGAAACACATCCTTACCAACCCAGGGACTTGGTTTGGATACATTGCTATCAAGTGGGAAACTTGAAGCCTCACTGGAAGGGACTATTTACTGTTATCCTGACCACCCCCACGGCAGTAAAAGTAGAAGGCATTAGGGCCTGAATTCAATGTCAAACGAGCCGAGGATGAGGATACCCCCCAGAGATGGAAGCCGCAGCCGACGGACCCCGCTGACTGCGGACTAAAGCTAAGACTAAAAAGACTGTGAGTTTATTGTTGCTCCTATTGTTACCTGTTTCTGTAAAGTATAGGTGGGAAATTAAATGAACGGAATTAGGAAAAATAGAAAAGGTTATACAAAGCGTTGAATAGCTAACTCATCGGCCGACTGTGCACTACTGTTACTTTTTGGCCCCTGCATTATAAACGCCCTAATATCATTTGTACCAAAGAAAATTAGAGCGATAAAAATGTTATAAAAAAATCCGGCCAGGCTGGATGGAGACATCCAATCAGTGGGGCACACATGTATTTACTGTGGTGAATTGAAATCTCATTGGTCACCTGTGTGTGGGCTGGGCTCAACCACCTCTATAAAGGTTAGTCTATGAGGCTGGTGGGGGGGTTAATAGGAGGAGTAGTAGTAGCCTTTGGGGTAGTAGTTGTTGGAGTAATAGTCGTCGGGAGCGGCCTCGCCGGGAGCGGAGTCGTCAGGGTCGTAGTCGTTGGGAACAGCGTCATGGAGAGCAGTCTTGTGTCATTGGGGTTGTCATCCTCGTCGTCGCCTCTTCCATCGTCGGGAGCGGCCTCGTCCGGGGAGCGGCCTCGTCCGGGGAGCGGCCTCGTCCGGGGAGCGGCCTCGCTGGAGTGGCGTTGTTGTCCTCGTCGTTGTTGCCTCTTTGTCGTCAGGAGCAGCATCCTTGTTGTCGTCGCCTCTTCGTAAGAGACAGCCCCGACTGGTCAGTTTGATTTTCGAAGCTTGGCGCGAAATAAAGCTTTGCTTGATTTTCACTTTGTGTCAGTCTCGTTACTTTGATCATGGACCCTAACATACAGGGTAGTTTCACTGCCCTCATAGTCCTCTGTGTTGCACCTATTCATCCCTCTCTCTCAAAGTTATGTAAATTTTGATATTACTTTTGCACTTCAACAGATGCAAGGAACCATTTAATTGATTTAAAAACAACAGATGAATCAGCTAAACTGATGTTTTCTGACATTTGACTGCCCCCTTTCTGCCAGTTGTTTACTGTAATGAAATGATAAGACAAAACCCATACATTCCTAAATTTAATAGTTTATTTTTAATTTATAAAGACATGGCTTTGGTTGGTGGTTATTTATAGAAATCAGATAATGCAAATAGTAACTAATAGATTTGTATTTTTCTAGACATGTTCCCTACATCTTAAACATCACAAAAGTCTCTTGGAGATCACCTGTCCTTGGGCCCTATGAAGTCATGGTTCCTCTGTGTGCTTTAAGTGACATCACAGTCTAAGTGATCGGCAGACCATGCTACACCAGCCGCCAAAGGCTGAGATGAAAACATGAGTGATAAGATGCTTCCTCTCCTTGCTTTCTTTCTAAAGGTGATAACCCGTCCTATTCTTAAAGTTTTCCTAAAGGTGGATATCTTTTTTTCTTCACTTTAACTTAAAACAGTTGTTTGTCTTTATTTTTAGAATAGACCGAGTGTGGAGCACCAGTGGCGCAATAGGTTAGTGCGTGGTACTTATACAGAATAGACCGAGTGTGGGGCTTTTAGGAGAATGAACTTATGCTTACATATAAATTCTGCATATTGATAAACATGAGTAGGTACTGAGTATTGAGTATATATGATGTATACAAAAGCAGTTTGGCTGTGAAAGTATCAAATATATTGAAAATAAATTTTGAGATTTCCCATATTTACGACTTCTAAAAAATTTGTTTTGACTTTAGAAGAAAGTTGATATACACATAATGCCCAGGTTCTCCACCCAAGGGTTTCAGGGGTCAACTGGAGGTGTGACAGTCCATAGACAGTTTATGGCACAAGAGTCTGAGTTAGTGGGTCTCATATTCTTCCCATTTTTTCCCCCACCAGAGCAGTTCTGTTGTATGCAGTAAGTATCTGCACAATACTTTGTTTAAAGAAAGGGTTCCTCATACAAATTTGAATATCAGTAATCTACAAAAATAGTACTTTGATGAAGTCTTATGTCATCAGAGGGCAGACCTCAGGGAACCATGAATCCAGAAGAGAAATAGGGAATAGGTGTTCCACTTTCTGTGAAATTTTATTTAATATGTTTAGAAAGGAAAGTAGGAAAACAAGTATTGTAATTAAGATAGCAATATTCATGCATGGAAGAATATAGTGACACATGCAATATTGTTAAACATTATAGTTTAATAAGAAATATAAAAAAGTAAAATCATGCCACACCAGTGTTTCATTCAAGATAATCCAAGTTATGATAATTTCACTTTACCAAAAAAGGCTAATTTGAACTATAAATTTCATTTTATAATATAAATAATAAGCATATATAACAGACTTAAGGTGCAAAATTATGATTTAAAAATCTGAAATCTTACAAAATTGTATCAAAATGTCAGATAATTAACCTTTATTTAATGTTTTTTATTTAGAGCTCATTCATCATTTACTCTTTTAATATATTTCTCATTTACTTTTCTAATATATATTTACTGAAAATTGATGGAAATACAGAAAAGAAAAAGTTATGGTCCCTATCTTTGAGAAAATCCATCTACTGGTGGGACTGAAAAGAAAACTGAAAAAATAAGTATCTGGGGCGCCTGGGTGGCTTAGTGGGTTAAAGCCTCTGCCTTCGGCTCAGGTCATGATCCCAGGGTCCTGGGATCAAGCCCGGCATCAGGCTCTCTGCTCAGCAGGGAGCCTGCTTCCCTTCCTCTCTCTCTGCCTGCCTCTCTGCCTACTTGTGACTCTATCTGTCAAATGAATAAATAAAATCTTTAAAAAAAAAAAACAAGTATCATAGCAAATGAGTTAGAGAAATAATGTATTGGACATTCTGAAATGGAATGATGACTGAGGGCTGGCATGGCTGGGGCAAGCTTCATGGGTAGAAGAGAGGCTTGGGCTGCTACTTGCATAAAGGACAGGACTTCATAAATTGGGATGGAAAGTAAGGAGGGACTTCTGTTATCAAGGAAGAGAGTGCAAATATCTTTTGAAGATATTTGAAGAGTTTTGAAGAGTTTGAAGTTTTACCAAGGGAGAACTGACTTAAGTTTCGAGTAAAAGGACCTGATTTTTGAAGCCAGAGTTCTCAACCACTTTCAGGTGAAATTAGGATTACAATGCGTATTCCCTTTAAGGGTGCCAATTGCAACCTGTAAAAGAGATTCTCCCCCTGTCTCAGGCTGTTTTGTCTGTTATGAGAGAATACCATAGACTGGGTGACTTATAGAATAGACATTTATTTCTCATAGTTGTGGAGGCTGGGAAGTCTGAGATCATGGCACTAGCAGATTTGGTGTCTGTTGAGGGGCTGCTTCATGGTTCACAGATCGCAGTCTTTTCACTATATCCTCACAAGGCAGAGGTGGGGGGCATGGAGAGCTCTATGGGGGTCCCTTTTATAAGACAAGGAATCTTATCTATGAGGGCTTCATCCTATCACCTGATCACTTCTCAGTGGCTCACTTCCCAAAACCATCAGGTTGAGGGTTAGGATTTCAACATTTGAATTTGGCGGGGAGAAAAACTTTCAGTCTATAGTATCTTACACTCTGAGATTCTGGTTTTCCCTTTCCCTTTTTGCCCAGGTGAGAATGTATATATTGGTTGGTATGTGTTGCACATGTGAAGCTTATGGATTTGAGGATAAGGAGGCTGCTGTAGGGAATAGGAAGTCAGAGCTTCTGATGATCTGGGTAAGATGTACAAAGGAGGGAGTATTGGGTAGTGGTATGTTAGATTTGGTGGGAGAGAACTGAAGGTAAGGAAATGTTAAGTGTTGACTACAATTGCCTAAGAATTGAGGAGGCAGAAAAAATAAGAGTAGGTATCTGAATGTTTGATGGCAGGGAAAGTGGAAACCAGAAAAAAGCAAAGTGGACCAGGCACCTTATTAAGCATGGTTTGGGCCACTGCCTTCGGCTCGGGTCGTGATCTCGGGGTCCTAGGATCGAGTCCCGCGTCGGGCTCTCTGCTCGGCAGGGAGCCTGCTTCCCTCTCACTCTCTCTGCTTGCCTCTCTGCCTACTTGTGGTCTCTCTCTGTCAAATAAATAAATAAAGTCTTTAAAAAAAAATAAATAAAAAAATAAATAAATAAAGCATAACCACCTTTTAAAGTATTGTTTCTATTTTACAGAAAATAAAATCTGGAGATATTCAATACAAATCCAAGTAATATAGGATTTAAGTGAGCAAGTTGGGCTCTGAATTCAAGTCTGTTTGACCTTAAATTTTTACAATTTTAATTTTGGGTTTTTAAGAAACTAAAAAAAAAAGGGACAAGTGGAATGGGGCTGATTTTTTTTTGGGTAAGATGAGTTTGTTTTTGAGATTTGATAAGCTGGTAGATTTTTCAGAAGCATCTAGAAAAGTAGTAATTGGGGGGCACCTGGGTGGCTCAGTCGTTAAGTGTCTGCCTTCGACTCAGGTCATGATCCCAGGGTCTGGCAGCTTCCCCTCCTTGTGCTCTCTCTGTCAAATAAATAAATAAACTCTTAAAAAAAAAAGAAAGCAAAGAAAAGTAGCATTTGGCCTTAGAGAGTGGTGGGACATTAACTGCCAGATGAGAAGAGAGGCAGGACCAAGTTTTGACAAACAATAATAATTCCAGATTAGAATGAAATGGAATCAGGTACAGAAAAGTTAGGGAAAGAGGAGAAAGTTTTAAGGAGAAAGAGGAAGTGTAGCATCACCAAAATAGGAAAAAACACTTGTGTTGAGGGAAATATTGTCAAAGCTTTTAAATACCGCAGATGTCAAAGAAATAGGCCTTGGCAATTAGGAGAAAGAGTTGGGGTCAGGGGTTTCAAAAGAGGATTTACACAGGGGCCAGTGTGTAATGAATTAAAAAACAAGATGGAGACATTAGGGAAAGAGATCATCTACTAAAGTCTGTAGACCCTTCTTTTGAGATCTTAAAAAAAATGAAGAATGTGAGTGAAATTAGTGCATGGTATCTAGAAGAAGGAGCAAGGTCTAGAGAAGGTTTTTTGATAGGGCAAACTGGGCATCTTTATAATTTGATAAGAAAAGAGCCAGATGAAAGGGTAGAAGACTGAAATGCAAGTGAAGAAAGGAAAAATGAATTTTTCTTAAAAAACAAAATACAAAAAAACCAAGTTTTTAATTGGAATAGTAAATAACACCTATAATCAACCACTAAAAAGTTATGTAGAATAAGTTAAAGGCCCTTCTTAAGCACTCCAATCTACAAACCCTTCTCCTACTGCATCTTCCCTGTTAATTAATAGTTTAGTACAAATGTTTTCCAACTTTTTTCTTTATTTAAGTAAGCATTCTCCCACCCTTTTGCATATGTATCCAGATATTCTTTTAAAGAAATAAGGTAAAATGATTTCAAATCCCTTCTTTTAGAATATCAATTATGTAGATTTTTCTTCGTCAATACACACACTCATCAAATACGTCTTATGCTTTTTAACAGGTACATAATGTCCTTTGGTTTGGCTAGATCACAATTTATACAGAAATTCCTTCATTTATGAACCCTTCTTGGTATCTTCATTCTAAAAAGAGGACTGGTGGGTGTGTTGGGCTGAATGATAGCCCCTAAAGGTATCTTCACTCTAATCACTGGAACCTATGAATGTTACCTTACATGGCAAAAGTGCTTTGCAGATATGACTATCGACTTACTCCAATACAACTGGATATTGAAGTAAGGAGACTATCCTGGATTATCTCAGTGGACCCTAAATATAATCACAAATGTCCTTATAAGAGGAGGGACAGGGATAGTTTACTACAGAAGAAGTGCATGTGACACCTGAAGCAGAGAGAAGCAGGGTCAGGGAGACAGAAGATACTATGCCACTGGATTTGAAGGGGAAGAAGGAGCTACCAGCCCAAGGAAAAAGATTTTCCCCTGAAGCCTCCAGAAGAAACCAATCTTGCTGACACCATGATTTTTCCCCCAGAAGACTCATTTCAAATTTGTGGCCTCAGAACTAGAAAACTACATTTTTATTGGTTTAAGCCGCCAAATTTGTCCTAATGTGGTATGGCCTCATCTGAACTTAGTAACATCTACAAAGACCTTATTTACAAATAAGGCCACATAAATAAGTACTGAAGGTTAGACATTGAACATACCTTTTTGAGGGACCCAATTCAACCCACATGCCTGTTAAAAAAAAAAAAAAGAAGTAAATTGGTTTTAAGTTTGGTTTCTGGAAACTTGCCAGAAATTAAGTGATGCTGGAATTGTTATTGCCTCACTCAATTACAACATTCTTGCTGGATTTGGGACTTCAGGAAATCCAGAGGAAAACAGGGAAGGGGGATGGGTGGATATTTAGAGGACAATGAGTTTGTTATGGAGCAGAGAGCATCTTAAAATACATACATGTAGCATAACATTTTCATAAAGGTACAAAACTAAATATACTTTTGCACACACAGATCTAGAATGTGAGTGTGTTTAACCTATATTTGAAGACCCTCTAAAGAAAAGCAGCAAAGTGAGGGGAGGACAGAAGGAGCACATAGTGTGGTGGGTTCACGTGTGTTCATTACTAGCCTACGTTGTTTAAAATCTTTTCTATGTATTAACATGTAATAAAACAGCATATGCATTATGCTTAAATTGTGCCTCTATAACAACTTTTTTTTTTTTTTTAATGGCATGGAGACGGTAGGAAATATACTTTGAGAATGGGACTCATATACTAAGCCAGAAATCAATACTGAAGAGTGGCACCACCTGCTTCATTAAGGTAATTCTTCCAGGTGTAACTTGGAAAAGCTGACAGATGACCCGGCACTGGGTAAATTCACGCTGATTATAGAACTTGTAAAAAGAACTTGTGCTTCCATGAAAATCATGCACCAACAATTCAGAGGACGCACAGAGTCCGCAAAAGCATTCCCAGAACCATCGTTACCACCGTGCTACATCACGCTCCCTGCTAAAATCTTGTTGGAAATGCAGTGCGCGCGAAAAGACGCTCGCCCCATTCCAAAATGACGGCTGCGGCGTCCACAATACACGGACTGCGCAAGTCCGGAAGTTACGCAACCTCATAAGGCAGCGCGCCCTTACCCGTGGGGAGTTTCCGCCATTTTTGAAAATCGGGAAGGTCTGGGGCCAAGTGTAGTTACTGCTGCGATGGCAGCCTTTGCTGTGGAACCCCAGGCGCCCACGTTGGGTGAGTGAAAAACTGCTTTTTCTCGTTGGCGCTGAGATCCACGCTGTAGATCTGGGAGCAAACAAGACTGAAAGCCAGTAGTCATCAGGCTCTTTGCCAGTTTCAGTCGCGGGGACGAGCGCCTAGTTCACCCCAAGTTTCTAGTTGTCCCCTTGCTCAGGGCGTCGCCACACTGCAGCCAGCGAGGCGGCTCCGGGAAGCTTCGGGCTCTGCGTAGGGTGTGGAAATGACTGTCGAGTGGTTACTACGCCGTTTTGTTACCCCCACACGCGGGCCGCGCTCGACCTGCCCATACCTGTGACCCTCCCGGTGCTGGGGACGCGATGCTGGCTTCCCAGACTCGGGGAGGCTTTGGTCGGAAGGAACTGACCGGCGTACACGTGGGTGGGCGGTGCCCTGGAATGTGGTTACAGTTTACCGTTCTTTGGTCACCTGGGCTTTTAGTTCCTGTTTGATTCTTTCCCTGTCCTGGGCCTTGTAAAAGCAATCTGTTATTAATAGAAACTGGAATCGTGCGACATTTAACCCGTTGATTATAGCTATGGAGATACTGGCCTTAACTGGAAGCCCGCAGTTCGTACCATTTTCCCGCCTTTATCTTGGGGAAGAGACTTTGTAGGTCTTTTCCTCTAATCAGTCACGTAATGAATTTTTAAAAAATTTCCCATTGTTAATGGAGAGCCTTGCTGAAAGTGTTGTCGTTGAAAAAAAAAAAAAACGGGATGTTTTGATGAACGGGATGTCGATTTCCTTTTTCTTTGCCGACTCTTGGCACTTGTGGGAACCGTCAACATTTTTAGAGTAGAATATTGTCTGCTATCGTGGAGACGCATTTGAAAATAGGCTACAACATTCTGAGCTTGGAAAAGAGAGCAAGCGCGGTATATATGTTTGTAGAATGAGTGTTTTGGTTTTGTTGTTTTTTAAGGTTTGAAGGATGTTTAGTGCTTGCCATGCATTTTGCAAAATGTGTCTTTTGAGACTGGAATAACTTGAACTGTTGTAGTATTAGTCATAAAAAACTAAATGCATAATGTCAGTGCTGACGCTCTGCTATCTTTAAACTTATGTACAGATGTTGTTCTAGGTATTTATGTTTTGTACTATTTTTAGAGAACAGGAGACCATTTCCAGTTACAAGGTTTTCTACTCAACAAAACATTTTGGAGTGCATAGTTCTTGGGGCTGCAAATATGAATAAACTTGTTCATGTTTATTGCCTGGTTAGAAATCTGACATTTGCTGGTATTAATTGTTCAAGGCCACATACTGCAGGTATTGCAGGGGAAGAATAAATAATTTTTCCAGCTCCTAACGTTGTAATTAAGGGTTACTTCAGCAAACGGTCATAGCTTAGTTAGACCTAGGGCTTATCATTTTAGATGTACAGACCATGAAATAGAATTTAAGACTTGCAGGATCCATTGTTAGTTACAGTTCTCCAAGTGAAATTTAGACTAAGGGGTGGTTAGTAACGGGGATTAAGACCCCTTCCTGGCCTCCTCACTCGGGTGTTTTCTAAGTGTATCAGTATATATATATATATATATATATATATATATATATATATATATATATATCAGAACTTTTCTTGACTTAATTCTTCTTAAAATTGCCCTATATGTTTTTTTTTTCTTTCGGGCGATGGGAGAATGAGGTAGTTGGTGGCACCTAGAACTTTGTATTTACTGCTATAGATTTCTAAAGATCTGTTCAGAATATGCTTTTGTTTAGACTTTCGGTGTTGATGTTCTTTGGAAATGTGTAATAGTAACATAGTAACGTAGCACTTTAAAATAATTACAATGTAGTTACAGTTCTTCACAACTTATTTCATAATTTGCTTTATTTTTTCATGAACTACTTTGCCTTTTTCCTCTTTTATACACGTGCACTGGCATTGTTAACATCTAGGTCTACCATTGTGAGGAAGGATAAATAATTGCATTTGGATAGCAAGAAACAAATTTTTGAGGCTGCTTAGAAATCAAGGAATAGTTAACCATTATAATAAATAATACATCAAATGCTTGACCTTTCTGAGTGACATGAATCCCATTCAGGCTTGTCACACAGTTGAAAACTTAAGTTTTCGTAAGCAAAAATCGCAAACTCTGCTTTTACATTTTAGTCACTTAGTTTTTGCCTAAGATACCCTTAGAATAATAATGATAACTGTTGAGCACTTACTGAATATTAAGTACTGGGTCAAGTGCTGTATTTGCTGTAATTCTAAACAAAGCTCTGTGACTGAGTGTTAAACTGCCGTTTTTGCCAAGAGACTTGAATACAGGTCTCTGACTCCAGGGCCCATGTTTTCCTTACAGTGCTATTTTGCTCTATTAGAGTAGGTTATAGCCTCCTTATCTTCATGGTGGGAATAATAATACCTACCCTCTAAATTGTGAAATTAATTTTGAATTGATGATTGTGAAATATCAGCTCTCTTTACATTGGTTTTATGTTGGGGAGACTTTTGTTGATTATTCCTAACTTTAAAATCATTTTACAGAATGATCCAAAAAATAAACTTTCCAAATTTTTCAATGTTTCTTGGTTGGGATGCTAGTCATTACTACTATTTCATATGTGCTATAATGTGTGCATGATTTTACTTTTATTACAAAAATGATTTACAGTTTCTGTTTGTTGGAAGAAAAAAATGGGACATAGAGCAAGCTAAACCCATTGTGTTTGATTTGCTAAGGGTCTGTGTAAGTAACTAGTGCACCTTGCTCTTGTTTTTGGTGGTTGCATGGAAGAAACTGTCCCAGAAGTGGAAAGAAGTTATTCTGTATGTAGTAAGAATTTTTTAAGATAATCCAAAATTTTTCATTTAAAAATAACTGTTGGGGGGGGGCCTGGGTGGCTCAGTGGGTTAAGCCGCTGCCTTAGGCTCAGGTCATGATCTCAGGGTCCTGGGATCGAGCCCCGCATCAGGCTCTCTGCTCAGCGGCGAGCCTGCTTCCCTCTCTCTCTCTCTGCCTGCCTCTCTGTCTACTTGTGATCTCTCTCTGTCAAATAAATAAATAAAATCTTTAAAAAAAAAATAACTGTTGGGGCGCCTGGGTGGCTCAGTGGGTTAAAGCCTCTGCCTTCGGCTCAGGTCATGATCCCAGGGTCCTGGGATCGAGCCCCACATCGGGCTCTCTGCTCCGCGGGGAGCCTGCTTCCTCCTCTCTCTCTGCCTGCCTCTCTGCCTAGTTGTGATTTCTCTCTGTCAAATAAAATATTAAAAAATAAAAAAAATAACTTGATTCTTAAACCTGTGAAATTATGTAAACAAGAAAAACTGACAAATTAATATTGTTAATAAAAATACTTTTACATTTTTATAGAAATAATTTTTATTGGTTTTTAAAATAATAAATCCAGCTATGGTTCTGTAATATGTAAGGTTTGATTAAATTCTCAAAATTATTTATGCTAGATTCTTGCATCTTTTTGTTAGGTAATGTAACTTTAACGTCCTTTGTTTTATTTTTTGCTTCATTTAGGATCTGAACCAATGATGCTAGGTTCACCAACATCTCCAAAGCCAGGGGTTAATGCCCAGTTCTTACCTGGATTTTTAATGGGGGATTTGCCAGCTCCAGTAACTCCGCAACCTCGATCAATCAGTGGCCCTTCAGTAGGAGTAATGGAAATGAGATCACCTTTACTTGCAGGTAGGTAAATTGCTTAAAATAATTTTATAGTACTATTAATACATGTGTTAGAATTTTAAAAAGAGTAATGATACAACATTCAACCTTATTAACACATTTATTAATTAAAAAGATTAAACAATGCCTCTATTTTAAATTTTTAGATTGTTGGATTAGAGGTATATGTAGTATAATCTACTGTAATTCCAGGAACCACTCATTAAAACTCTGTGTATTACATTTCATCCAATTTAAGATGCCCTTGATTGTAAAACTCACTATTATTTAAAGTACCATTAAGAAAAGCACCAAATATGATACAATGCCAAGATACCATTTTTTGTAAATTATCCATATCAAAGATGTTAAAGTGTAGAGGGCTGGGGAAGAAATATGGTCATTTAACTTTAACTGAATAATTTAATGCATTTAAATGATTTATCTTAAATATGATAGCAAATATTTTGTCAAAAGAACTGTAATTTATTTTTTGTATTGAAGGATAATCAGCATATTAGTTTGCTGTATTAGTTTCAGGGTACAATATATTGACTTGACAGTTCTGCGTATTAGTGCTCACAGCAAGGGTAGTCACCATCTGTCCACCATACAACGTTATTACAATATTATTGACTATATTCCCTATGCCGTATTTTTCATCTCTGTGGCTTGCTTATTTTATAACTGGAAGTTTGTTCCTCTTAATCCTTTTTATTTTGCCCATCCTCTCACTCACCTCCCCTCCGGCAGCCACCAGTTCTTTGTATTCAGAGTCTGGTTTGTTTTATTTGTTTGGTTGTTTTATTTTAGCTTCCATGTATATGTGAAATCATGGTATTTCTCTTTCTCTAACTTATTTCACTTAGCACAGGACCCTCTAGGACCTTGATAGATAAATGGATAAAGAAGATGTGGTATATGTACACAATGGAATATTACTCAGCTATAAAAAAAATGAGACATTGCCATTTGTGACAATAGGAAGTATAATTTGAAATTTGTAGATATGAATTCTCACCTTATTTAGTTAAAGGATTTACTCTACAAGCTATGGGGAAGTTTTTTACACAGAATTTGCAATTATTAGCACAAAATATTATTACCTAAATGCAGCATGTATCTTACATAACTCCTTTAGCAAAGAAAGAATTTAAAAGATAACTAAGTTTTGACTATGAGTAGTGAGAATTAGCTACAAAAATGGTTGAATTCCAAATGTGAGCCAAGATCCTTTTAATGATGTTTAAATGGATGTCTTACTTTGATTGTCCTTAAGGTATTGTGTGATTTAAAGTGGTTTATTATTATTTTAAGATTGATCAGGGATAATATAAATTATATTTGAAGTAACTGACAACCTTATTCTGGGTAGGTTTTGGTTTTCTATACAGTTGGCCTTCAAACAATGCAGGGGTTAGGAAAACTGACCCCCTGAACACTTGAAAATTCTCACATAATTTTGACTCCTCCAAAAACTTAACTACTAATAGCCTACTATTGGCTGGAAGCCTTACCGATAACATAAATAGCTGATTAACACATATTTTGTGTGTTATATGTATTATAAACTATTCATACAATAAAGTAAGCTAAAGAAAAGGGTATTAGGAAAATCATAAGAAAGATGAGGTGCCTGTGTGGCTCAGTCAGTTGGTTGTCTGACTCTTGATTTTCGCCCAGGTCATGATCTCACAGTTCTGGAATTAAGCCCCTTGTTGGGCTGTATGCTTAGTGGGGAGTCTGCTTGAGGATTCTCTCTCCCTCTCTGTCTGCCCCTCCCCCATGCTTACACACTTTTTTTCCTTTCTATCTCCAAAATAAATAAGTCTTTAAAAAAAAAAATAAGAGAAAATACATTTGCAGTACTATACTGTAAAAAATCTGTGTATAGGTAGACCTGTACAGTTCAAACTTATGTTATTCAAGGGCCAAATGTATATTTTAAATGTATTGTGGGGGTACCTGGGTGGCTTAGTTGGCTAAGCATCTGCCTTCGGCTCAAGTTATGATTCCAGTGTTCTGGAATCAAGCCCTGCATTGGGCTTCTTGCTCAGTAGGAAGCCTGCTTCTCCCTCCCACTCTCCTGCATTATATTTGTTCAAGTGTATACAAGCTGGAACTGTTTACCTACTTTCAAGTGAGAAATAAGATCAAATTTTATGTTGAAATGTTAAGGATTTTTTAGAGTAAGCGAAAGCTACATGTATTTACTAAAAACTAAGATTTTTCTTTTTCTGAAACCTTTTATTCATGTGCAGTTTTTCAGTCACTAGCATTGGCATAATTGGGACCTTGTTAGAAATTCATAATCTCAGGCTGCACTTCACATGTTTTGAATCAGAATCTGAATTTTAATAGGATTTCCAGGTGATTCTAAGTGTATTAAAGTTTGAGAAGCCTTATGAAACAAGAGGTCAAGTCAGTATTTTAAAAATATAAATGAAAAAGAATCTTACCAGAAAGGTGGAAGGTTTTTTCTCACTTGAGGTTTTTGTTTGTTTGTTTGTTTGTTTTGTACATTGTAGGTGGGTCACCACCACAACCAGTTGTACCAGCTCATAAAGATAAAAGTGGAGCTCCACCAGTTAGAAGTATCTATGATGATATTTCCAGCCCAGGACTTGGATCAACACCTTTAACTTCAAGAAGACAGGTGACAAACATAACCCTGTTTATGATCCATAATAATTTTCATGTTTTTATGTGGATGCACGGTGAGGACCAGTAACTTAAAATGTTTTTCTGAGGTCTGCTTTAGTGTAACTGTGTGACAAAGAATAAGCATTAAGGACATTTATCATGGAATCTACTTAAATTGTGTTTATCGTGAAATATACTTAAAAATACAATGGAACACCAGATTATTTTCTCATATCAGTAATTCTATAGCTTATAGGTTCTGATCTTATTATTTTAGTTGATCCTTAAGGTGAATTTGTGAAGTAGCTGTTAATGAGCTTCATTTTTTCATTGAGGAAACTAGGACACAGAAAGCTTAAGTAATTTGTCAACTACTCTAGTGGAGCCAGGCTTTAAACCCAGGCAGTCTTCAGTCTAGAGCCAGTGTTGGAACAGCCATGCTGTGCTAACATACTGTGATTAACTCTTGATTGTTAGTTGAAGTATGGATTTTTCTTTTACATATGAATTTTAGTGGCATATGTAGTCTCAAGTTTTCTGTCACTATTGTGCTTAGCAGGACTTAAAACAGTGTGTCAGTTAAACTGATTAAGTTGTTTGAATAAAGACATTTCTACTATTTGGTTTGAAGAAATGTTTTGTCTTTCCCTAAACCAAATATAGCATAGTTACTGGAAAGTTTAAGAATGGTAGGAAACATCTTTCAGTACATTTTGACTATTTATAGGCTTGCTGTGCCTAGCATACTAGCCCTACTTGTTAAGCAAAGCAAAATTAATTCATTGTGTTAAACATATTACCTTCTCTTTACAACACTTTTAAAACTGCTCTGCTGTCCCAACACAGTAGCCACTGGCCAAGTGTGGCTATTGACACTTAAAATGTGGCCAGTCCTGTACTTAATTGAGATATACTTAAGTGTAAAATACACACCATTTTGAAGACTTAGAAAGAATGAACTGCTTCACTTACCTTTTAATGTTAATTTCATATTGAAAGTGATGATAATTTGGATGTACTAGATTAAATAAACTGTACTTGTTTTTACTTACTTAATGTGTACTCTAAAATTTAAAATTACTTATATTGCCTGTGTTATATTTGGGCAGTGGTATTCTAACTAAATCAGAATATTCTGGCCTGGGATAGTTTTCTAAAGGTTGACAAGTAAATCTGATGTTTAGTTTGATAAGAGAACCACTGGCTTATAAATTCATTTTGGTTTTCATTACTTCTTTGATGATCAATGAAAACAAAGGTAGTTTACAGTTATTGCTATGTTCAAAATATTTAAAAGCCTGTGCCATAATTTGTAGAGAATGTTTTTGACTTAAAGGTTGGTAAGAATATTATTATTAAAGCCCACATTAGTTTTGCCCCCCTGAGGCTTTGCTCAGCCTCTTTCTAATCATGAAATAAACTGGCATTAAGAATTTAACAATAATATAGTTTGTATCTCTTAACATTATTTCAGCATTTGGTTCTGGTTGTTAGATAATAGCCAGATTTTAGATTTCCTTAATTTAGTCAGTTTTCTACAAAAGAATCTGTATTTGTATATTTACTTCTAGAGAAAGAGCCTCTTCTTAGTCTTGATTAGATATTCTTGTCTTTGTTTATAGAAGGACTTTTAATTGTTTAATCTTTAATTTTCTCACCTTCAGAGGAATTAGTATTAATAGTTTTCCTGCTTTGTTACTTTCTACTAGTAGAGACAGAGATAGTATATGGACTGATTTGAATCTATATTATTTCATGGTTTCTAAATGTCTTTAAAAATAAGATTCTGCCATCTTTCTATTTTTCTGTGTAAGCTTGATTTGAAGAATCACCATGCTCTCAGTTATTTCAAATACTATACCTTAGGAACTAAAAGCAAATAGCAAAGTTACTTTCTACTAAAAATAGTCTCTTTATCTGATGTAACTTATTTTAAACAAAGAATGTGCTAAAGGGTCTAGCATATTTTAGATTAATACTGGTCAACTTAAAAAGGAAAAAAGTTGGAGTACTCTTAGATTGTGAACTAATTAGAGGCATCCATAGTACTTGATAGACATGCAGCTGTCTGTTGAATGAGACCTTTCAGCAATTACTGTGTTATGGTTATGTTTAGAACTTTGTGCTTTTACTTTAACACTTCATTCTATTTTCATGTAGCCAAACATTTCAGTAATGCAGAGTCCTCTTGCTGGAGTTATGACAACTACTCCTACCCCTGGAACAGGTAAATAATGCTGTTTAACATCAAAGACTCTTCTCTCCTCTTTGAGATAAAAGAAGACTTTGTTGATAATTGCCAAAATTTTTTCTTTTATATTTCAAGCTAGGAGACTTTCTCAAATGTTAAACTTCATTCAGAGAGGAAATACTTTGTATATTGGGATTTTTTTCTTTTTCTGAATTTATAGGTAGGGTGTGATATTCTCAAAATATTAAGAGAGTTTTTAGAAAAGGACTTTTTTTTAAGACTTTTATTTATTTAGAGAGAGTGCACACAGAGTAGGGGAAGAAACAGTGGGAGAGGGAGAGAGAGAATCTCAAGCAGACTCCATGCATGGGACCTATTGTGGAGCTCGATTCCATGACCCTGAGATCATGACCTGAGCTGAAATCAAGAGTCAGCCACCCAGGTGTCCCCCCACCCCAAATACATACTTAATAGTGTCTCCTGAATTACTAAAAACTATAATTTAGAAAAAGAGATGTTGCAGTTGGGAAGAAAAGGAATACAGAGACTGAGGAATAAAAAGGTGTTTTGAAAGCTGTTAATGCATACCTCTAAATCTAAATGTTATTAACTCCAAACAGCCACTGATTATATGTAGCTTTTTTTAAGATTAATGATATTTTATCACCATCAACATCATTAACACACCCTTCTTACATATTCATATAATCTGTCAAATATTCACTCAGCAAATACATGAATACATACATTCATGGGACCAGAAAAACTGAACAAAATAGATAACCCTTGCCTTTGGAGCTTGCATTTATTTAGATAATTTACATTTATAGATAAAATGAATTGTAAAGTTTGTAGAAGGTGATGCATTTTATGGGGGAAAATTAAGCAGGAAAAGGGGTGTCAGAGCTTATAGATTTAAATAAGGTAGTATATTAGTTTTGCTGCCATAACAAATTATTACAAACTTAAAAGTGACTTAAACAATAGTTGTAGAGGTGAGAAGTCTGAAATGGGTCTCAGTGGGCTGAAATCAAGGCATTGGCAGAGCTGTATTTAGTTTATGGAGACTCTGGGGGACAATCTGTTCTTTTTTGCCTTTTCCGTCTTCTAGAGGTTACCCATATTATTTCTTTGCTTATGATTCCCTTCCTCTTCAAAGCTAGCAAAACTTTCCAATCTCTGGTCATTCCTCTGCTCTCACCTTTTTTTTTTTTTTCTTTTTTTTTTTTAAAGATTTATTTATTTATTTACTTGACAGAGATCACAAGTAGGCAGAGAGGCAGGGAGAGAGGAGGAAGCAGGCTTGCCCCTGAACAGAGAGCCCGATGTGGGGCTCGATCCTAGGACCCTGAGATCATGACCTGAGCCAAAGGCAGAGGCTTTAAACCACTGAGCCACCCAGGTGCCCTCTCTCACCCTTCATTTAAATACCTTTATGAGTACATTGGACCCTTCTGGATAATCCAGGATAATCTTATTTTAAGGTCAGCTAATTAGCAGCCTTAATTCCATCTGCAGTCTTAATTCTCCTTTGCCTGTGTAACATTGCTTATTCCCAGGTTCCAGGAATAAGAACAGGGACATCTTTGGAGGCTATTACTCTGCTTCCTGTTGAAAGGTAGAGGAAAAGTAACATTTGCTCAGAAACCTGAACTAAGTAAGGGAGGTAGGGACAATGTTCTAGAAAGAGGAGATAGCAAGTGTAAAGGCACTGAGGTGGGAGTGTGTCTGGGGTGTTCAAGGAGGCTAGTGTGAACTGGAGAGAGTGAAGGGTTGAATAGTAGGAAATGAGATCAGGAAGATAATGGGGGACCCATAGTACAGGGCCTTGTATGTCATGTATCAACTGAACTTTATCCAGAAAAGGTAGAAAACAAATAGGATGAAACTGCTGCTGTGGTGATTACAGACTTTGGGGTGAAGGGCAGGGTAGAAGCAAGGAGACCAGGTAAGAGGCTATTACTGCATTACTCCAAATGAGGGACAAAGCAAGGTGGGAAAGGAGAAAAAAGAACAACAGCAAAGATGGAACAGAAGAAACAATAGCAAGACAGTAAATTAAAATGAACCAAATCTACAGTTGTTAAAAAGCAAAATGTACTGAACATTCCAGCAAAAGGGAAATGTCATCAGAATGGATAACAAAAGCAATATCCAATGACAAGTTAGATCTTTTTATCTTCTAGGTTCAGGTTGTTTCTAGCAGTCTAAATCTTCATTGGTGGCAGTGTCCTTATAGTCACTTGTAGGTAGATTTCTACTATCAGTTTGATTAAAGCTGTTTAGGCTTTTTCTGTTAAGTACCTCAGATTTCTTCTAGGATCCACCCACTGACTGGTTTCAAAGCCACTTCCATGTTTTTAGGCATTTGTTATAGCAACACCCCCCCTTGTATCAGAATCTATGTTTTAATTTGCTGCTTTAACAAATTATGGATTTAGTAGCTTAAAGCAATACAAACTTACTATTTTTTTAAGATTTATTTTTAAGTAATCTCTATACCCCACGTGGGTCTCAAACTTAAAACTGTGACATCAAGAGTCTCGTGCTCTCCCAACTGAGCCACCCAGGTGCTCCTCTCCCCCTCCTTTTTTAAGTTTTTAAAACAATACAAATTTATTATCTTATGGTTTCTATAAGTCAGATGTCTGAGCACAGATTGTTTCTTTGCTTTAGAACTCAGGTGTCAGCAGAACTGTGTTCTCTTCTTGAGGTTCTGGGGATGAATGTACTTCCATGCTCATTCAGGTTGTTGGCTGAATTTACTTCCATGTGAAAGTAGGACTGAGGTCCCTTTTTTTTTTTTTCATAGCTGTTGCTGTTGCTTGGAGGTATTTCTCAGCTTCTAGAGTCTGCCATTATTCTTTGGCCTGTGGCTCCCTTTCCATCTTCAAAGATAGCTGTGGCAGATCAAGATCGTTTTTATACTTCAGTCTCTCTGACCTCACTCTTAGGTTGTATCTCTAACTTTTCTGTCATCGGCTTCTATTAAGGGTTCTTTTGATTACACTGGGCCCACTGGAATAGTCCAGGGTAATTCCTTATTTTAAGATCTAACTAATTAATAACCTTCATTCTATCTACAAGGTCCCTTCTTGGTAGTACCTGAATTAGTGTTTGAATTACCAGTGGAACCAGGGGACAGAAACTTTGAGGGGATATCTTTAGATTTCTGTCTGCCACCTATATCATAGTGAAAATCTAGGTTTGTTACGTCAGTTTCAGTTACATATGTGAGGTGGAATGTTCTGGGGAATTAGTCCAGGTTTTAACAGTTGTAATCTGGTCATACAAATAGGTAGATGACAGTGCTGTTACCTGACTACTTGCTGCAGTAGTGACTACTCAGTTATTTAACTGATTCAATAAATGATCCCAGGGACATTGAAAATGCAAAAACATATAATGTTAAGTAATGTATGTTATGCTTTAAAGGATCTCTTTGTTGTTTGAAGAGCATACATTATAATGTCAAGTGGAAGAGGACATGATCAAAGTTAATTAAGCATCCTTTTGTTATCTTATTTTTTCTAATAGTGTAACTTGTATGAGAGTCTTATATTTTTAGAAATTATATGTGAAAATGAAAGAACCATGGTAGGAAAATATATGTATTATAAATTGGCCACTGGGAGCCACTGCTGCTTCTACTTTGAGGTTGAAGAGTTTATAGAAAGTCTTAAGGGGCGTAAGTGAAAAAGAATATTTTTTGAAAAAATATGATGGGCATGAGACTCTGTCATACATTGTCAGTAGTAAGCAAGAATTGGGAAAAGTTAAGAAAATTGAAGGGAAAACATAGATTTTTTAGAGGTTTTTTTTTTTTTTATAAGCTCCTATAGTGTTAACCAAATGAAAATTTCTTTTTTTTTAATTTATTTTTTAAAGATTTTTATTTATTTATTTGTCAGAGAGAGGGAGAGCAAGAGATCGAGGACAGACAGGCAGGAGGGAGAAGCAGGCTCCCTGCCGAGCAAGGAGCCCGATGTGGGACTCGATCCCAGGATGCCGGGATCATGACCTGAGCCGAAGGCAGCTGCTTAACCAACTGAGCCACCCAGGCGTCCCCAAATGAAAATTTCTTATATAATTTGTAAATCTTAACTTTCTGAGATTGGCAGCTTTTATAAAGAGATGTCATGGGATTTAATGATGTGACTTATTTTATGCTTAGGTGTTTGTCCAGTAAGGAGTTTGTTTTAATTTTGTAGCTGATGTTAAAATCTTTTTAAAAATCTTACATCTGTTGTAGGGAAATTTTGGTCATATGACAGAGTGGTAACTCTAGATTAGAGAATTTCAAAAACTCTTCAACAATGGCCTGTTATTGCCAGAATACGTTTGCCCTATTTCCCCTTCCTCACCCCTAAGTTTTCTTCTGCTACTATTTAAGTATTCCTCTGCTTTTTACACTCTTTTAAATTTTTCTTAAATTTTTTTGAGAAGTTCTTTCCTGTATTTATCAGTTGTCTTCTCAGATGGTATACCAATTTTATCTACTGAATTAGAGTCCTTATTTTAGCACATTGTTAACAGATTAAGTGTGATATTCAGATGATAGCACTTTCTGACTGGTTTTGTTGATGCTAGGAGCTCAGAGTTCTGCTAGTGTTCTCAGAAAGGAAGGAAGAGAACTAATTTATCTGTGAGGGACCTTTTCACGGCACTTCTTTTTCTGATCTGGGTTGGAGACTCATTGTATGTGCTCCTGTACAGCTCCTCTGCTTAGCTCCTGTCTTTCTGCATTACTGGATTATGAACTCCTTTAGGACAGAGATTCCTTCTATTTTTTTCATTATGTATACATCACAGAGCTGGTTATAAAGGGACCTCAGTAAGTATTTGTTAACTGAATAGATTGATGAATGTAGGTTGTAGTCAGTGGTGGCTGCAAAATGAAATGTCCATGTCCTAATCCCCAGAACCTCTGTGGTTAAAACAAATGGTTAAAGTCTTGAGAGGAGGAACTCCCAAGGAAAGCTAGGGAGTTAAGGAGAGAGAAGAGTGGGGAAAATGTAATCCTGGTAATTTCCTAGGTAGGCCCTAAATCCATTTACTAGTGTCCTGAACAGGAGAGAGATTTGATGCAGACCTGAGAGACAGAGAATAAGGTAATGTGAAAATGGCAAAGGTAAGGGTGTTGTCCGAACAAGCCAGTGAACAACAAACATGCCAGCAGTAGTAACCAGAAGCTAGGAGAGGCAAGCAGTGGGTTTTCTCTAAATGCCTTTGGCATACATTTGACCCTGCTGAAAATTTGTTCTATCTTGGACTCTGGCCTCCAGAACTGTGGGAGAATAAATTTCTGTTGTTTTAAGTCACTCAGTATGTGGTAATTTGTTATAGGAGACACAGGAAACCAATATATATGTATATAATGTTTGGAGGCAGTGACATCCCAATACCAAAAGGAGGATTGGAATATCTATGTGCACCTTGGCTTGGCATAGTTTTTAAAAACATAATTAGGGGCGACTGGGTGGTTCAGTCAGTTAAGCGTCTGCCTTCGGCTCAGGTCATGATCCCACAGTCCTGGGGTCAAGCCCCACATCAGGCTCCCTGCTTAGCGGGGAGCCTGTTTCTCCCTCTCCCTCTGTTGTTCTCTCTGCTGTTCTCACTCTCTCTCTCTGTCAAATAAATAAAAACATAAAAATCGTAAAATATATATATATATGTATATAATTAGAATAAACAGTACTCTTATTCCAGAGTGCATTAATTTCAGATGCTACTGAAACAAATATTCAGATTTTTGGCTTAAAACAACTCAAATTTATTATACTAAAATTCTGGAGGTCAGAAGTTCAAAAATGTTTTTTCAGTGTGCTAACATCAGGGCATTCGTATTTTTTTTAAGATTTCATTTATTTATTTTCAAGAGAGAGAGAATGAGAAGGGGGAGGGTCAGAGGGAGAAGCAGAGCAGAGCAGGAAGTGGAATATGGGACTAGATCCTGGGACTCCAGGATCATGACCTGAGCCAAGGCAGTTGCTTAACCAGCTGAGGCACCCAGGCGCCCTGGTAGGTTCTTTTTCTTTCCTGTATTCTTTTCTGGAGGTTCTTGGGGTGAATCTCTTTTCTCTTTTCCAGCTCCTAGAGTTGTCCATATTTTTTG
The DNA here is from genome assembly GCF_922984935.1 of Meles meles. Classification (NCBI taxonomy): domain Eukaryota; kingdom Metazoa; phylum Chordata; class Mammalia; order Carnivora; family Mustelidae; genus Meles; species Meles meles. The sequence continues at coordinate 79,009,513 of NC_060074.1, forward strand.
GGTCAGAGTTCCCTACCATTTTTGAAGCCTATACTAGCCAGTTGGACCTTTTTTATAACACTCTTTTGGATATCACTCTGGATCTACTAGGTTAATCTAGGATCATCTTCTCATTTAAGATCAGATGATAAGCAGTCTTTTTTTTTTAATTTTTAATTTTTTTATTAACATACAATGTATTATTAGCCCTAGGGGTACAGGTCTGTGAATTGCCAGAGCAGTCTTATTTTTTTTTTTAAAGATTTTATTTATTTATTTGACAGACAGCACAAGTAGGCAGAGAGGCAGGCAGAGAGAGAGAGAGAGGAGGAAGCAGGCTCCCCGCTGAGCAGAGAGCCCGATGTGGGGCTCAATTCCAGGACCCTGGGATCATGACCTAAGCCGAAGGCAGAGGCTTTAACCCACTGAGCCACCCGGCGCCCCGGCCAGAGCAGTCTTAATGCTATCTACATCCCTTATTTCTTTTTACCATGTAATGTAATGTACTCAGTTTCTGGATATTAGGATGTGAGCATCTCTGGGAGACTGTTTTCGGCTTACCATATTGACTTTTTAAAAATTAGTCACCAAAATTTATTTACTTTCATGCCAGGCTGACCATAGTACTATTGGGTGGCATTTAGTTGTGGTGCAGATGATATTTTATATTTTAGTCAAAACAATTTAAAAGCAAATAGTTTTTAAAAATTAAACAGTACTTACATACTTACAATAAGGTGCAGCGTTCTTTATTCCTCCAGAACCGATCAGTCCAGATCTTTGAGCTATTCTTTAGGAATTTACCTCCATTTATCTAAATGAGATGTTGTATTAGTTTCCTATTGGTACTGAAACAAATTACCACTAATTTAGTGGCTTAAAATAACTCGGATTTATTCTCTTTCAGTTCCAGAAGTCAGAAATCCAGAATCACTGGCTAAAGTCAAAGTGTTGATAGGACCAGTTTCTTCCAGAGGTTCTGGGGAGAATTCATTTTTTTTTCCTCCTTCCAGCTTCTAGCAGTTACCTGTATTCTTTGGTTTGTGGCACCTTTTATCTTCAAGTGTATCTCTCCAGTCTCTGTTTCCATCATCACATCACCTCTCTATAGTTAAAATCTCTCTCCCTTTCCTTTAGTAAGGGCACTAGTGGATATATTGGGGGCCCAAGTCATCTAAATGATCTTGGATAATCTTCCCATTTCAAAATTGTTAATCACATCTTCACAGTCCCTTTTGCCATATAAGGTAAATATTCACAGGTTCCAAGTATTAGGATGTAGTCATGTTGGAGGTCCATTACTCAGTCAACCATGTATGATTATGTTGCTAATTGATTTTCAGTTTCCAGTATTGGTATATTTATTTTAAGGTAATTGGAGGTAATCTATCTTCTTTCCCACACATTACTGAACATAATTATATCAGACTTTATTCCTTTGTCAGTGTTTGTGACTTATTATATAAAGACTTTTATGCTGAATCAAATAGTATAATTTATTCTCTCTAAAATTTTTATTTCTCTTTAAGTTAATAATTTTTTTCCCGTTCATCTGATTTTTTTCTGTGCCATCTGCTCCCTTTAATTTAAGCACATGTTGTTGCTAAGATACATGTCTGTCTTTTTAAAAATGCTCAAAGATAGTTTCAAATACTTTTTTGTTTTGCTTTAAACTGAGAACTTCTCTCTCTTAACCTCTCTTTTGGGTGTTTCCTGTTTCAGCGTGGTATATAACTATCATCCTAGGACTTGTCTTAGCAAATTTCTAGAGTTGAGCTTTTTCCCTAAGTGATATGCTTTCTTCTTTCTTAGTTTATTTCCTCACTTTGGTGAGGAACATACTTGAGTAGCTTTCTAAGAAAGCTTGTGAGAGAAATGAAATGCAAGACTTTATATCTGAAATGCTTTTTTTTTTTTTCTTCCTGTTTTCACATTGGATTGCTAGTTTGGCTGAGTATAGTATTTTAGTTTAGAATTTTAGAGGCATCATTCCATGTTTTTTTTTTTTTAAGTTTTTTTTTAAGATTTTTATTTATTTATTTGACAGAGAGAAATCACAAGTAGGCAGAGAGGCAGGCAGAGAGAAAGGAGGGAAGCAGGCTCCCTGCCAAGCAGAGAGCCCGATGCGGGGCTTGATCCCAGGTCCCCGAGATCATGACCTGAGCTGAAGGCAGAGGCCCAACCCCTGAGCCACTAAGCTTCTAGTGTTTTGTGGAAGTTACATGTGGTGATGATTTCTTAGACTTTGTATGTGGCCTGGTTTCGAAAAATGTAAGGTCTTTCTATGTATGGTTAGTGTGTTTCTCAGTTTCACAGCTGTGCCTTGGTGTGGGACTTTTTCATATGTTTGCCTGGGAAATTAATTGATAGAGCCTTTAAATCATGACACCTGTAGTTCTGGGAAATTTCCCTGTGTTTGGTAATTACTCTTCTGTTTTTGTTATTTCTTATTTCTTGAACTCCTTTTGCGTGTGAGCTCTGCAGAGATTTCTAATTATACTTTTTCTCCCTTGCATTGTCTTTTATATATATATTCTAGCTTCTGGGACATGTCTTTAATATCAGTTTCCAATCTGTAATAATTTTTTATTTTGCCATTTTAAATTTCAAAGAACATTTTTGTTGTTTCAGTTCTCTGAATATACTTAGAAACATAGTATCCTTTTCTTGTTTTATGGGTAAAATATCTTAGTGAGATTAATGTTGGTTTTTTTTTTTTTAAGATTTTATTTATTTATTTGACAGAGAGAGATCACAAGTAGGCAGAGAGGCAGGCAGAGAGAGAGAGGGAAGCAGGCTCCCTGCTGAGCAGAGAGCCCGATGCGGGACTTGATCCCAGGACCCTGAGATCATGACCTGAGCCGAAGGCAGCGGCTTAACCCAATGAGCCACCCGGGTGCCCCTAATGTTGGTTTTTTAAAATTCCTGCTCATTTTCCCTTTTTCCTTCTAGTTCATATTTTTTTCTTTTTCTTTCTTTTTTTCAGTATTCTTTCTTGAGGGGGGGTGTATTTAATTGAATGAGACACTAAAAAGGTACTTGGAATCTATGCTTGTAAGTGTATCAACATTGGGTGGAAAATGGAATTGGTGGCTCTATTTTGTCTCTTACTGGGTTTTACTGTAAGAGGAATGAACAGTCAACTAGATTTTTTGTTGGGAAAGTCTCTGATTTCAGCATATGTAGGTCCTTTTTTTTCCTTCGAATTTAAATTTTCCCAAAGAAGAGTTCCTTACATTCAGTCTTTATGTCCAAGCAGGTATTCTGAATATAGAAAGGGAAGAAGTCCCCTTTTTAATATGCAGACTTTCACTTACTTAATTTCCATACAGTTGTTCTCTATGTGATTGGACTCACTGGGTCCTGAGCCAGTTAGGTTCCCTTTCTTGAGATACTAAATTCTTGGTCTTTTGGGAGTGAAGTGGTTGAAAGGTAGTCATCTGGCTGCCTAAGATGAGAAGGGGCCTGCCATATCATTCCTTTTATATACACTTTAAGCAGGTTTTCCTTATTTCAGCCAGCATTCTCTTTCACACTTTCCACGTTCCTGTGTTCTCAAAACTTGAGACTTTCTCGAAGGACTGTCATTGGATGTCTGACATCCGATAGGGATAAATGCAAGTGTTCATTTCGTGGTGTTTTATTGGTGTTGTTTTATCCATTGTTTAATACACTCTTGGGTACAATGAGTTTGTTATCTAAAAAGTCTGAGGAAGCATTCTCCCCCAGATTGCCTGTACTTCACATGCCAGTTGCAAATTTGGAGGTCCCCAAGGCTGCCCTCAGTTCAGACCAGTTGGCTCTAAATGCAGGGATTTCTCAAACCTCTTAGGGTTTGATAATTCACTAGAAAGACTCAGAACCCACTGGAAGTGCTATGCTTAAGGTTACAGTTTTATTATAGCAAAACAGTATAAATTAGAGCCAAAGAAAGATGCATAGGGTGAAGTCTAGGAGAGTTCCAAACATGAAGCTTCCATGATGTGTTACTCTCCTAACATTATTATGTGGTGCTTATACATGCAATATTGCCAGCTAGGCAGATCACTGAAGCCTTCATGTCCAGGGCTTTTATTGGAGTTTCATAAACAGGATTATAAACATAAACATGATTAATTGAGTCATTGATCAAGTAGCTAAAATCAGTCTCCATTCTCCTCCTCTTCCTACAGGTGGGATGATAGCATGTGGCTCAAAGCTCCAACCAGAATCACATGGTTGGTCTTTATGGTGTGATCTGTCCCCAGCCTGAGCCACCTTGTTAGCATAAATTATCAAGTGCTCTTGAGAGGTGTGGATGAATAACAGAAACACTCCTGTCTCTGGGAAAATTCCCAGGGTTTAGAGGTTACCTCCAGAAACTGAACAAAGGCCAGACCTCTCTTTGGTGTGAAGCCAAATTCTTTAGTACACATTGTGCTACTTTGTTTCAGGGTAAAAAGGTAACAACACTGCCAGGAATCTTTTTCCCAAGTTTTATATGCCATGTATCTGTTTAAAATTTACCACTCTTTTTATCCCTTGTTTTCATTTTTGTTAGTGATCTATTTTGAAATAATTGAATCTGTTCTTTAATTGAAGACATTTCATAAAGGCTAATAAGGTCTTTTGCCCTCTACTTCAATTTGGTCTTATGGAGGGTGTTTGAATAGTGATTTACCAAGGGAGACACATTATAGTCCAATTTGATGTGGTTTGATAGGTGCACTTTATTTTCATCTTATAAAGCTTAGCATGTGGGTACCAGAAGTCTGATTGAAAGGAAGTAAAATCAGTGGAGCAATTAAACATTAACAAGGTGGGGGACAATTATGCTAAAGTTATGTAAATAGTTTTAGATTATGTATAAGTAATTACATTTTTCAGAGTAGTTGACAGGGCAAAAATTAGATTGCTTATTCGTTTGAGACTTAATTTTGATTTGTTTTATTTTTAAAGGTCATAATGGTTGTCTCATTTTGAGCTTTCATTTAATTTCTTGCTTGAAGATTATTACATGATGTAGCATTACTAAATTTAACATTTTTAATGGTAATACACAACATAAAAAATTGAAATTGGCTTTAGATTTTATATTAAAGTGCCTTTTACTATCTTTTGTATGTTAGAAGCATGTCTGTAGTAGGAGCTAAATTTATTTAAGAGTATTTTTCGTGTGCTTTTGCTTATTTGCTAAAGGGATAGTTGATAAGTTAGTTGATAAGCAGACAATTGGCAAGTAGTGTGTTCCATTTTAAATCGTCCTCATTTTAAAAATATGTTGTGCATCTGAGTTGATGAGGAAAAAGAATAATTGTTAAATGTATCATATCATGTATGCAGTTTGAGTTTTTCAATAAATTGTAGTTTGTTTCTTAAGCATGAATTTGGTTAGATCAATCTGTAAGACTGACCAGTGTAATTTCTGTAGAGTTAATAATGATTATATATCTTCACTTGCCTGATTATTTTTATAAAAAATATTTGAATATTCATTTTTCAAGCTTTCTGGCTACTGAGCTGTTTTTTGTTAACCTGGTTACTTGATGACTGAACATAAGCAGTTAGTCTTGAGCATCTTTCCTTGTTTTCTAGTGGTGCCCAAGACAGTGTTCTGAATTAAGTAGATGCTTTAATAATGCCATTAGATCTAAGGTGATCTGAAACCTATTTTTTTATGAAAGAAAGGCTACGTTACTAAGTTAAATTAGATTAATTATGGGTTTCTAAATTTGAGTCCAAATGAAGTATATGGATTCAAGTTGTATGGCCTAATAAAGAGTGAAGAATTTTCAAATCTTTAGGTGACTGTATTTTTTTTCTTTTTAGTTAGAATCACGTGGTTACATTATAGTTTTTACTTAATTGATACCTTTAACTTTTGATCCTGTTGAGGGTATAGTTTTGGTTTGGTACCATCTGGAGTAAAGAGTTGGACATCATTCCTGAAAGTCTTTAGACTTGACTCTGAATATGGTTGTGCCTTTAATGTAAAAGAATGATTGTACCAAGTACATCTTTTATATTGAAGTTCTTTATTGTTAAAACAGTTAAACTTTTGTGCGTTCTTATCCAACACTGTTCTGTTTGGTATTGGAGTAACAGTTAAGTCTTATGGATATAATAACTAAGGGAAACCTTTATTACAAGTTTGAGATACAGTTGACATAAAACGCTGTATAAGTTTAAGATATACAGTGTGTTTATTTGACCTACATATATTACAGAATGACTATGGTGTAAGCTTTCAAGTATATAATATGATATTATTAACAATAATCACCATGGTGTTCTTTACCTCCCCAGAACATATTCATATTGTGATTGGAAGTTTGTACCCTTTGACTAACATCTCCTCATGTTGTGCAGCCCCCAGGCCACAGTAACTACTACTCTCTTACTCTGAGCTTTTTTTTACATTCCACATAAAAGTGAGGGCTCTTTTTATATTCCACATAAAAGTGAGATCATACAGTATATGTCTTTTCTTTGTCTGACTTCTTTCACTTAACATCATGCACATCATCCTCGTAGTCTATCCTTGTTTGCAGATGGCAGGATTTCCCTCTTCTCATGGCCGAGAAACATCCATGGCATATATGTATCACCCCTTCTTTATCCATTCATCCACTGAAGGACACTGATTGTTGCTGTATCTTGGCTATTGTGAGTAATGCTGCAAGAAACATGGGAGTGCAGAAACCATTTTGGGATCTTATTTCCATTTACTTTGGAGATGTACCCAGAAGTGAGATTGCTGGATCATATGGTAGTGCTATTTGTAATTTTTGAGGCACCTCCATACAGTTTTCCATACTGGCTGTACCAATTTATATTCCCATCAGCAGTGTATAAGGATTTCCTTTTCCTCAAATCCTTGACAACACTTAGTGCCTGTCTTTCTCATGATAGCCTTTCTAAAAGGTGTGAGGTGACATCTCAGTGTGGTTTTGATTTCCATTTCCCTGATGATTAGTGATTTTGAGCACCATTTTTGGTACCTGTTGGCTGTATGTCTCTTCTTTGGAAAAATATTATTCATTTGCTCTGATTTTTTTTTTCTTTTTAACAAATTACTATTATTTTTTTTGTGTGCTGTTGAGTTGTATGAGTTCCTTATATATTTTGGAGAGTAACCCCTATCAGATACATGGTTTACAAATATTTTCTTCCGATCTGTATGTTGCCTTTTCATCTTGTTGATTTTATAGATGGCTTTGATAAGTATGGACTTTAACAATATTAATTCTTCCTATCTGTGAACATGGGATATCTTTCCATTTGTTTGTCTTTAGTTTCTTTTATCAAAGTCTTGTTTTCAGTATACAAATCTTACACCTCCTTGGTTGATTTTATTCCTGTGTTTTGTGTTGTTCTTGATGGTTTTTTTTTTAAAGGCGATTGTCTTATTTATTTCTTTTTTAGTTATTTTGTTGTTAGGGTATAGAAATGCAGCTGATTTCTGTATGATTTTGTATCCTGTAACTTTACCGAATCCATTAATTAGTTATAAAAGTTTTTGGTGGAGTCTTCAAGATTTTTTCCATGTTTGAGATCATTTTATGTGCAAAAACAGTTTTGCAGCTTTCTTTCTAATTTGGATGCCTTTTTTTTTTTTCCTTGCTTGGTTGCTCTGGGTAGGACTTCAGTAATATGTCAAAAGGAGTGGCAGGTGGGCACTCTTGTTCCTGATTTTAGAGGAAAAACTTTCCACCTTTCACCATTGAGTATGATGTCAAATGTGGGCTAGACATAATATGGCCTTTTTTTAACTTACCCTCCTATACCCAGGTGCTCAGCATTTTTATCATGGGAGGATGTATTTTTGTCAGTTTTTTTTGCATCTGCTGATGATCATCTGATCTTAATCTGGCTTTTGTCAGAAAAATGCCTGGCCTTATAAAATGGAAATTAGGATTTATTGAATCTCTTAAACATGTTCTTTCAGTTATTTAAATTATGTTGGATAGGTGTTTTATATATATATTTGTGTTCCTCATACATAGAACGCAGAAGGTAGGTTGTATCTCATAGAATTGCTTTTAGTATTAAATATGAATACATGCAAAGAACCTGTACGAGCACCTTGAATGTAGTATAAGTGCTCAGTACTTGCTAGCAATTATCATTAATATTGTTAACTGTTTTTATTTTTGTTGTAATATTTGGGAAGTGAGGTTCAATAACTTGTTCTAATTGTGACAATAAGTAATAGAGCTACAGGTGAACTAACTACAAACCCATTTGCTATCTTCCCTCTCATTTTCCCATAATGCTTTCTATCAAGGTGAATGATTAGTTCAGGGCTAGCAACACTAGCCTTCTGCCATCCAGTCCAATCCTCTTCTGGGCTCCTAACGCAATCACATGTTGCTTTTCAAAAAAGCAAGATGTTATACTCCCCCTCCCCCATACATTAAAAGATACTTTTATGTATTTTTGTAATTCACTAGCAGTTGGAACATGAGGATCTAAAATAAAATAATAACATGGAGGACATTGGGAGATAGAGAGGAGAAGTGAGTTGGGGGAAATTGGAAGGGAAGACAAAGCATGAGAGACTATGGACTCTGAGAAACAAACTGAGGGTTTTGGAGGGGAGGGGAGTGGGGGTTGGGTGAGCCTGGTGGTGGGTATTAAGGAGAGCATGTATTGCATGGAGCACTGGGTGAGGTGCATAAACAATGAATTTTGGAACACACACACATAAAAATTAAATTTAATAAAATAGTAATATACCAGAATAAAATTTGAGGGGCTGTTTAGGTTTTTTTTCCTTTAAAAATTTAGTTTGAACTTTTGAGTGTTGTATCTGGAGAGTAACTTGACTCTCCAGTACTACTTTGTTGTGGATTAACAGTGTGTCACTATGACTTGTCATTGAATATGTTTATTTGATAAAGGAACTTCTTTTTGTATGCTTCTGAGAAAATCATTCTGTATTCATAAATAGGAAATCAATGAATAGGAAAACTCAGTTGCCCTTTTTAAATCTCAGCTTTGGATGTGAATAGCTTTATTATGCATTTCCTAATAGCAGGTCCTGTTACCTCTCATTAATTAAGCATTTTTAAGGTATATAGGATATACTCAACCCAGGATCAGCATTTACCAAAATATGAAGGTAAAATGTGGTCATTAAAGGAGATTTGGGATTGAATAAAGTTAAAAATATTTCTTTATTCAGTAATCTTTCAGAGTTTTTTTTATATGAATTGTAAATCTCCCATCAGGATAATATAGTATATGGCCTTTTACAAAACTTAACACAGTAGCTTTATCCCCCCTTTTTTGTTTTTTTAAGAGCGTGCTTTCAGAGCTCCATTCGACTACAAATACTTTGAAATGATTTAGGTTGATTTTTCAACTCAAATTGGGAATTCAGGACAAATGACTAGGCAGCAGATACATAGAATGTATTGAGCAGAGAACCTCCAGAAATCACTAAACATGGATTGTGAATCATGCACAAGGCCCTGTACATGTTCTTCGATTTTTTAGTTTCAGGGTCCTTAATACTCTTAAAAAAAAAAAAAGAAAAAGATTTATTTATTTGTTACTTTAGAGAGAGAGCATGTGGGGAGAGGGACAGAGGGAGAAAAAGAATCCTCAAGCAGATTCTTGTTGAGCCCAGCTCCTGACTCAGGGCTTCAACTCACCACCCTGAGATCTTGACCTGAGCTGAAATCAAGAGTCAGATGCTCAACTGACTGAGCCACTCAGGTGCCCCTTGGGTCCTTAATACATTCTTAAAAATTGAAGCCCAGAGCTTTTGGATTATAACTACTAATATTTACCGTATCAGAAATTAAAACAATATTTTATAGTATGTATTCATTTAAAAAGAATTTGTTTCCTATAAACATAAATAACCTTTTTTTAAAGTAGAAATAACTTTCTATAAGAAAAGATTCCCATGAGAATAGTGACATTGCTTTGTGCTTTTCAAATTTTAATGTCTGGCTTAAGATATTGCTGAATTCAAAATTTCACTTAATTGTGGAATTATTTTTTTTTAAGGTTTTATTTATTTATTTGACAGACAGAGATCACAAGTAGGCAGAGAGGCAGGCAGAGAGAGAAGGGGAAGCAGGCTCCTCGCCGAGCAGAGAGCCCGATGCAGGACTCGATCCCAGGACCCTGGGATCATGACCGGAGCTGAAGGCAGAGGCTTTAACCCACTGAGCCACCCAGGTGCCCCTGGAATTACTTAATAATTGTGGAATTACTTAATAATAACATGGAGGACATTAGGAGAAGGAAAGGAAAAAGTGAAATGGGGGAAATTGGAGGGGGAGACAAAGCATGAGAGACTGTGGACTCTGAGAAACAAACTAAGGGTTTTGGAAGGGAGGGGGTGGAGGGATGGGTCAGTCTTGTGGTGGGTATTAAGGAGAGCACATATTGCATGGAGCACTGGGTGTGGTGCATAAGCAATGAATCTTAGAACACTGAAAAACAAAATTTTAAAAAATTCCTTAAATTGAAAAAAAATGAGATATAGCTGAATTCTCCTATCTGCTTCTGTATATTTAGTCTCCATTGATTGAATTGCATTAAGTATCCTCTGGGAAGGCCCATTAGTCCACTATATACTCATGAGAGAGTGAGGATATGAAGGCAAATGAAACCATAAATGACGATGAAAAACATTTTGACTTGGCTGATCCCATGAGAGGGGTCATTGGGAGCTCTGGGTCTCCAATGCACACTTGCAGAACTGCTCCTATAGTAAATAAGTGTTAACTAGATTATTTCCTAAGAGCTCATACTTCAAATTTGGATGGCCTCGATTGGAATTCCAGCTGCCATTCTGGTAATTATTTAACATCCCCTGTTTCCTAAATTGTTAAGTGGAGTTATAATAGGACCATCTTATTGTTAGAATCAAATAAAATTGTACATGTAACAAATGATATAAATACTCTTAATAAAATGCTGCTGTTTATTATTATTTCAAGATTTTTGTCCTGTTACATCACTTCTGCTCACAATTTTCCGTTGGCTTCCCAACTCATTTGAGGTGAAATCCAGAGGCTTTATTTATAGTGGATTACAAAGTTTTTTTTTTCAGTCATCTGACTTCTTATTAGCTCTGTTCATATACTTGTTTTGACCTCAGATGCCTCTCCTCACTGTGCAAGTACTGGTTTTCTTACTGTTCATCAAACACCAGTAATATTCTTTCTCAGGGCATTTATACACGATATTTTCTCCAGTAACATTTACTTCTTCAGATACTGGCATGTTTCTCATCCTCCATTTCCATTGGGGTTTGGTTTAATGGCACTTTAGTGAAATCTTTTTTTCATTTAATTCTTCCATGTGTGATAATATATATACTTCCTGTCTCCCTTCTCTGCTCTATTTATTTTTCTTAGGAATTTCCGTTTTCTAACATACTTTATTTGTTTGTCTCTCTTCCACTAGAATTTAAGTTCCGTTAGAGATAGGTGGGGTTTTTTTGGGGGGGGGGCATTGACTAACTTGTTCACTTCTGTATCTTCAGTATTTAGACTATGCTTAGTGCATTTTTTTTTTTTTTTTTTTTTTTTTTTTTTTTTTTTTTTTTAAGAGAGCATGAGCTAGGATGGGGAGGGACTGAGGAACAGGGAAAGAGAATTCCAAGCAGGCTCTGTGTCCACCAGGGAGCCCATCCTGGGGCTTGATCTCACCACCCTGAAATCATGACCTGAGCTGAAAACAAAAGTCAGATGCTTAACCGACTGAGTCACCCAGTTTTTCTGAAAAAATATTTTTTGTTTGAGTGAATCATTACTACTCCAAAGATGAAAGAATAATCTCTGCTTCTCAGAAATATGTGGTCTCAGTGGGACAGTGCCCTTGAAATAAAATGAACATGTAAAGCATTTGGTTTGGCATTTTGGACATGTAGCAGTACTCATTAATTGGTAGCTATTATTGAAGGATAAGCAAAGAAAGAACAGAACTAGATATTTCAGATAGAAATGACCTGAATATAAAAGAAAACTGCATTTACATCTCAGGAGCTAGGGTAGATACTTTTTAGGGGAGCATTGAAAAACTAGGTTGAAACTATATTGTGGAGGCCAAGGCATTTGGATTTTTCTGTAAGTAACAAGTTATTACATATTTTTAAGGAACAGGTGCTGTGATGAAAGTGGTAGGTTCGGAAGATGAATGCAAATAGAAGTCCTTGAGGTTGATTTGAGATCCTTCTGGTGTGGGCTTAACTGGAAATTAAAACATTAGCAAATTTATAATAAAACTTCTGTAAAATCATAAATTAGGCTCAATTGTTAGTGAGCTTTGACATTGTTATGGTAATATAAAATTATCATATGATTAGTTGTATATTTTGAACTATATATGCAATTGCCAGTTTTTAATGTATTTTTTCATTTAAAACTGAGAGCTTTGATTTAAAATAAGTCAAGAAGTTTATATTGGTAACTAACTTACTAAATATACTAATATAGGACAGAGTGTGTTTAGTCCAGCAAACATTGGTCAACCACGAAAGACAACATTATCTCCTGCACAGTTGGATCCTTTTTATACTCAAGGAGATTCTCTGACTTCTGAAGATCACCTCGATGACACTTGGGTGACTGTGTTTGGGTAAGGTTTCAGTATCATTTACCTTTCCAAAAAAAAAGGGATCAAAAAAAACTGTCTCCAGCATTTATAATAAACATACAAAAAAAAGGGATTGCACAGCAAATGCTCATATACCTACCACCTGGCTTCTATAGTTATTAATATTTTACTTAAATTCATTTTATCTTCTATTAATCATCTTTTTTTGTTGGTACATTTCAGAATAATTTGGACACTTCACTATAAATTAATCACCCTGACACTTCAGAATAGGTATTATTATTATTTTAATTTATTTTTTTTAGAGAGGAAGGGGGAGGGATAGAGGGAGAGGGAGAGAGAGAGTATCCTAAGTGAGCTCCATTCTCAGTGCCGAGCCTGATGCAGGGCTCCATCTCACAACCCTGAAATCATGACCTGAGCTAAAATCAAGAGTCAGACACTTAACTGACTGAGCCTCACAGGTGCCCCCACCATGCACATTATTAACTAGTGTTCAGTATTTGTTTATAGTTCTTTTTAATCATTTATCTGTTTGCAGCTTCTCTTATTCTTTTCATTTAAGCATATTTGCTGGGTAATGGAACAAGATCACCTCTTTAGATTTAGGAAGCTCTTTTCTTTGTAGTGGGTATTACTCTGCTTATATTGGACTTAACCAGTTTGGAATTATCAAATTGAATTTCATTTGTATATGTACACACTGTGTCACAAGGTTGGTACTTTATAGTTACAGGATACTGAGTATTAATAGAAATGGTACATGACAGCCCTGGATACATTATAAATAGGTTTTTAGATTAAGAAAAAGTACTTTTAGGCATTTGGAGATCATACTACATCATCTGTAGATGAGAAAACTGATTAAGTGATTTATTCCGAGGTTTACATCTAGTTATTAGTAAAGTGTCAGCAAAAAACCTTAGGTCCTTTGATTTTTAAGCTGTTATTGTTCATAACATACTGTGTAAGGTTTGTTTCTGAAAGTGTGAAATGTCATACTGATATTGAGTCTTACTGTATTTAGTTTGGGAGTAAAAAGTATAAAAATAACACGAGCTTCTTGAAGAACAGTGCTTAGTAAATGTTTATGTTATGTATTCAGTTTATTTAAAATTTAAAAATTCAAAGGAATGTGTAAGAATCTACAATGAAGACTTTTCCTTCCCACTTCTGTACCCAGCTACAAATTTTCTCCCCTTTAAGGCAGTATCTACCACCTGTTTGTTGTGTAACCTTCCAGAGAGATTCTGTGTGTTACTGATCCTGTTTAGGTAAAAAAATCGGGATCGTCTCATTCTCCAGAAAACCCATGCTTAGCTCATAGCTATTGGGTAGCTATTTGATTTTTTTTTTCTTTTTTAGTTTAAATTCTTATTTTCTCTCATGACGTGGCTATGTTTTTGAGCTTGGATGTATACTCCCAAATCTATTTTTGAGGCTCAATAATAATGGTGTCACTTTTAAGATTCTTCAATATTTGGATAAATTACTTGAAGCTCTTCTGCTAGTCTTTTTTAAAATTTTTAAGATAAACACTTTCCTGCCTATGAATCTTCTGTTTTATGTTTTAGTAAACCTCTATATGAGTTTGATTGCAATAACTGAAACGTTTTCTTCTAAGGGGTAAAAAATTTTGATAATTTATAGGGTAGTACATCTAAAATATGTATGTTCTTTCTTCAATAATTTAACTTTTTTCCTGTTGACTCAGAGTCATCATGAAATATCATTCATTGTTTTAGGTGGTACTTTTATAGGATATTGGAATATTCCCATTCAAAGTGGTTCTAGAATCTTAGAATTACATTTTATTTTTCAAGCACCTCCCTCACTTACAACCATTATTTTTCTTTCATTTTTATTTTCTTAGCTCTGCTTTGTAGGCACTTTGCCTTATTTGTTGCTTTTCTTTGAGGAAAGAAATCTTATATCCAAACATATATAACATAAAATTTCAGTTCTGAATGCAGTATTTTACTCACATACATTTTAATATGTGGAATTTCTCATCTATTTTTGTGACTCAGATTTTTTTTCCTTGGGTTCTTATCCAGGGTCTCAATAACTAAAGCAACTGGTTAAGGAAACTCCAGGTTTTCAATTTAAAATAGCTTTATTGTTTGGACTATAAAAGTAATATCTGATAAAATATTTAAACCATATAAAACTTTATAAAGAAGAAAATAAAAATCGCAGTTTTCTTAGATTTTTGGCTATTAAAATCTTGGCAACCATCCTTTTAAATGTTTTTGTACCATTAATACTGGTACTGACTTTCATTTTTGTTTCAGAACTAAATTTCTGAATTCTCAGTTGGTGCTCAGTATATAAGATGACTATATAATTTAAAATTCTTTTCCTTTTAATAACTGTAGTATACCTCAGTATTTCACACACATATACACATGCTCACACACCCTTGTAAAATATATACAGAGCTGCAGCATTATAGTTCTTTCCTGTGTAGGGTGGTAATGGCAGTGGGAATGGAATTTTAGAGATTTCATAGATGGAATCTGGGGATGGAGAATGGCTGAGTCAAAGCTAATTTTAACATACTTGCTTTTGGGGGATAAGCAGTAACAGATTTAACTGTAGTGGGGAAACAGTGATCAGGGATTTCCTATTAATATTCTAGTCTGTTAGGGGAACTTACCTTGAAACAACTTATAAGTATGGTAATTTCCATTTGTATTTATTATGGAAGTTGACTCTTTGGACAACTCTTTTTTCAGGTTTCCTCAAGCATCTGCTTCCTATATATTATTACAGTTTGCACAGTATGGGAATATCTTAAAACATGTGGTAAGGCTTACTTCTTTTCAGTTCAAGATTTAGTCTGAAGAAAAATAAGCTGTGAATTGAGGGAAACTGCTGCTGAATATTGTCTGCTTTTTCCAAACTTTCACTTTTTTTCTTTTTTTTAAGTTTTCATTGAATATGTCTGTTGAAGTCTAGAAGGCTAGAAGTTGCATAGTAGTTGATAAAAAAGGATAAAGAGAGAAGATAAGCAGGAGAGTGAGAATTTGAGGCTCCATACACCCTCCCCGTTTTGTTTGTTTTTAAAGATTTTATTTATTCATTTGACACACAGAGATCACAAGTAGGCAGAGAAGCAGGCAGAGAGAGAGAGGGGAAGCAGGCTCCCTGCTGAGCAGAGAGCTCGATCCCAGGACCCTGAGATCATGACCTGAGCCAAAGGCAGAGGCTTAACCCACTGAGCCACCCAGGCCCCCCCCCACCCCCCCACTGTTTTTTAAATAGTTCACAGTTTCTTAACAAAAATTATGCCAAATATTACATTACTTTCTTCCAGTATGAGCTTGTTTTATTGGAGATAAAGGAAAAGAGAGAAGTTCGTGATTTACAGAGTTTTTAGGGCTTTTTTAGCTTCTAGAGAGCTTTTTTAAAAAAGTATCTAGCTTGCTTTACCTTGTGTATAACAAATTATAAATAACAAATCTTTCTTCTGTTACCAGGGATTGACTTATTTCAATTACTACAGAAAATAAGATTGATGAATACAATTTTTAAAAACTTGATAGTGAGTGTTAATAAGACCTATTTGTAAGCAACAGTTATCTTTTGAGAATTACTTTACTTTCAGAGATATTTGCAACATACACCTTTTCTTTTTTTTAAGATTTTATTTATATATTTATTTTAGAGAGTGAGAGAGCACGAGCTGGGGAAGGAGCAGAGGGAAAGGGACAAGCAGACTCCCTCTGAGTGTCGAGCCCCACATGGGACTTCATCCTAGGACCCTAAGGTCATGACCAGAGGCAAAAACCAAGAGTCGGATGCTTAACTAACTGAGCCACCCAGGTGCCCCAATATTTGCCACATATTCTTTATAGTAGAGAATTGGGAGCTAGGTAGAAATTATTGAAATTGTTTAATGGGGCAGGGGTGCCTGGGTGTCTTATTCTGTTAAGTGTTTGTCTTAGGCTTGGGTCATGATTCTGGGGTCCTGGGATCAAGCTCTGTGTCAGGCTCCCTGCTCAGTAGGGAGTCTGCTTCTCTCTCTACCCCTGCTCCTCCATCCTGCTCATGCTCTCTCTCATTCACTCACTCTCAAGTAAATAAAATCTTTAAAAAAAAATTAATAGGGTTTTTGTTGAATCTTAGCATACAGCTTGTTATGGGACATCAAATACAGTCTTTTTAAAAAAAGATTTTATTTATTCATTTGAGAGAGAGAGGGATATTACAGAAGGAGAGTGAGAGGGAGAAGCAGACTCCCTGCTGAGCAGGGAGCCCCAAGTGGGGCTAGATCCCAGGAGCCTGGGATCATGACCCAAACCGAAGGCAGATGCTTAACTGATGAGCTACCCAGGTGCCTCTATATTTTCATATATTTGTATCTTCTAATAGGATTCATCTTTTAGATTTTATATATATTTTTGTTTTAAGAGGCAACTTCATTCTTTGCAGATGTCTAACACAGGAAATTGGATGCATATTCGTTATCAATCTAAATTGCAGGCCCGGAAAGCCTTAAGCAAAGATGGGAGGATTTTTGGAGAGTCCATCATGATTGGTGTAAAGCCATGTATAGATAAAGTAAGTTATTACTGATGTAAGGAATATATGCTTAATCTCCATGAGGAGCACGAGTCTAAGCAGTGACATAGACAGTTATGCCACTTTGCTTCACTGTGCCCCTTTTTCTTGTGAAATGTGATGATGTTATAGTACTGTTTTCATGTGAAGCCAGAGATGTAGTCACAAGATTCTAGGATTTAGAGATAATCCTTACCAACCTCCTCATTTTACAGATAAAGAGGCCACGGGTTCCTAAGTAACTTACAGAGTGGTTAAAGGTGAGACCTAGATTTTAGGTCTCTTCTCATTCTCCTGTGCAAAGCAACGTCAAATTCTTTAAATTCTTTAAGAGCTGCTCTTTCATAACAAAAGATTTCACAGGAATGGTTAACAGAATTAATTATTAAATGGCTAAAGCTTTTTATTAGTCATTTTTATTTTAAAATATTTTAAAACATATATACCTATAAAATAATATTTAGCACAATTTATACTTTGCTTTGTGGCTTATAAAATCATGATCATTCTTAAATAATTATACATGAACTTCTCTACTATGTACCAGGCATTGTGCTTGGTGTTTGTATATACACATTAATGCACAAAAGCAGGCATGGCTCGTGTTCTTACAATCTTTGGTGGCCATGTAGTTATGTAATTATTATATTATGCTCTAACAGGTGTTTGTAAGGGCTAGAGGAGAATCTGGGATTCCTGGCTACTATGTAACACTGGACTTTAGTCCTCCAACCACCCCAGGATTTCCTCAAGATTTTCTTCCTTGTGTTTTTTTTTTTCATAGTATTTTTTAGAAGATTTTTACTCTTGTGAGTGTCTAGTTGTCCTGATCATGTTTGAGGTCATTGAAGTGAACTTTGTGGCTGAGCATTGTATCTCAAATACTAGCTAAGAAGCACATACTGTTTTATCAAGGCTAAAATCAAAAGATTAATTAGATTAAAGAAATTATGCTATTTTTAATAAAGTTTTCTTTTTAAGTAGGATGTAATAATGAGTGATAACATACTACATTTATAAACAGAGAAGTTCTTTATCTTTATTTCTCCAGAGTGTTATGGAAAACAATGACAAGTGTGCTTTATCATCTCCATCTCTAGCCTTTACACCACCAATCAAAACCTTAGGTACACCAACCCAACCTGGAAGTACTCCTAGGATTTCTACCATGAGACCTCTTGCTACAGCATACAAAGCTTCTACTAGTGACTATCAGGTATTTTAAGAATTGGATAAAAAGATATACTTTATTTATATACTTATTTATTAAAAGATATACTTTAAAGGGTGAAGTGCCTAGCATGTTTAACTTTCTCATTGGATTGATTTGTATGCCATTTAATATTTCTTACTAAAGTGATTGCCTTGAAGAAATACCTATAAACTTTGCATTCTTAAATTTCTAATTTTAAAAATTAGAATTTTGGCCAGTTGAAAACTTACACTGAATTTTGTAAAAAATTACTTTGCCATTATTATTTTTTTTTTTTTAAATTTGTTTATTTGACAGACAGAGATCACAGATAGGCAGAGAGGCAGCCAGAGAGAGAGGAAGGGAAGCAGGCTCCCTGCTGAGCAGAGAGCCTGATGCGGGGCTCGATCCCAAGACCTTGGGATCATGACCTGAGCCGAAGGCAGAGGCTTTAACCCACTGAGCCACCCAGGCGCCCCTATTTTGCCATTATTTAAAGCATTTTAAGAGTTTTAGTTTTCTCTAAGTTGTATTTGCATACATTAAAAGTTTCTCTTGTGAATATCTATGGCATGAGGGAATCTTTTTTTTTTTTTAAGATTTTTATTTATTTATTTGACAGACAGAGATTACAAGTAGGAAGAGAGGCAGGCAGAGAGAAAGGAGGAAGCAGGCTCCCTGCTGAGCAGAGAGCCCAATGTGGGACTCGATCCCAGGGCTTGATCCCAGGACCCTGGGATCATGACCCGAGATGAAGGCAGAAGCTTTAACCGACTGAGCCACCCAGGCTCCCCTGGCATGAGGGAATCTTTAAGACCCTTTTAAACTGATAACTAAATCTAATGGTATCAAAAAGAAGAACCTCAGGTTGGAGTAGCTGTGGTTATCAGAGAAACCACTGACCAGCTCCCGTTTCAAGATTTCTCATTTCAAAAAATTTAAAGGAAAAATTCATTGCATTCATTAAAGAATGATGAAAGTATGACTCTCATTCAGTATGTTATTATTGTCCCCTACTAAATTAACCGGGCTCTGAACTTGCCTAACCACAGACATGGGTCCTGAAACAGCAAATAAAACACTTCATGCTTAAAATGACAGGCAGTGACAAATTTAGTCTTTTGATTTCCCTTAAAATTTAGAGACTAGAACTATTTTTTTTTCCTTAAGTTTTTTCTTTTCAACAGTATTTTTTTTCTAAAGATTATTTATTTATTTATTTGGCAGAGAGACACAGAGGGAATACAAGCAGGTGGAGCAGGAGAGGGAGAAGCAGGCTTCCTGCCGAGCAGGGAGCCCAATGCAGGGCTTGATCCCAGGACCCTAGGATCATGACCTGAGCCAAAGGCAGCCACTTAATGACTGAGCCACCCGGGCACCCTCAACAGTATTTAATTTTAAATTTTTTTTTTTTTTTTAAAGTAGGCTCCATACCCAGTGTGGGGCTTGAAACTTACAACCCTGAGATCAAGAGTCACATGTTCTGCCCACTGAGCCAGCCCAACTGCGCCTAAACCAGTATTTTAAAATCCTTATTTCCTGAGGGTGCCTGGGTGGCTCAGTCAGTTAAGCATCCGACTTTCGATCTCAGCTCAGGTCTTGATCTCAGGGTCATGAGTTCAAGCCCTACATTGGGCTCCATGCTGGGAGTGTAGCCTACTTAAAAAAAAAAAAAAAAAAAAATCTCTTGTAGCTTTTATGTTGTTTATTCAGTTTTCTGATACAAGGAGTAGATGTAATTTATCTTGCCAAAGGAATAAGATTTTGTCCTTCTTTAAAGCATAAGGATGTTCTAACTAAATCCATATATTAGTCTTTAAATATACATTTCAGTACTACAAACGCATTTAACTGTTTGGCTCTTTTAAATTAGCCATTAACTCTAGAATTGACTGTGATCCTGAGGAAAATTTAACCTAACAATTGTGTGTGTTTTTTTAATAGGTTATTTCTGACAGACAAACGCCAAAAAAAGATGAAAGTCTGGTATCCAAAGCAATGGAGTACATGTTCGGCTGGTAGCATAGTACAAGCTAAGAGCTCACCTACTGTGGAGGAGGCTGCTGCACTAAAACAGTTAGCAGAGTACTGCTGGCTTCCCTTTGGTTAGTTGTATAACCACTCAAGGCAGTACTGGGTAGCTATCTCATACTTTCTTTAGAAGCCTTTTTCTTTAAGGATACAGCATATTTGTAGCTCGCACTTTAAAAGATGCTTGAGATACATTTTAAAGAAACAAAAAATCCCTGTAAATAGGATTTTGTGCTTTCTGTGATAGTGCATGCTTAAGCACAAAAACTCAGCATTGATTACCGTAAATTATCTAATTGAATTTGTGGTGAAGCCTTGTAGTCTTCATGAGTTGGTGGGGTGAATTTCATGAAGGGTAACTGGTACAGCTCCTTCAGACAAGACACAAAGATTATAATTAATAATTTGAATTATGGTCTTTTAATTTAGATAGTATTTAATATTTTAATTATCCTTGTTTATGTATGTCCTGTCGTAGATTGTCATCCTTCAGTATTCTAAAACCAAAACAGTCTTTTTAAAAACTTACTAAAGTTTCTTGATAATAAACTTTGTCAATTATATATATTGAGCCTTTTTTGTAAGTGATTTATTAACTATTTAAAAAATTTGAAGTGTTTGCTGAAATAGAGGAAATATGTTATGAATCTCCACATACCAGTAATCTAGCTTTAATAGTGATGTAACCATTAATATTTTGCCATTTGTTTCTTCTCTCCCCCTTTGTTTAAAGCCTGTCTCAGATACGATGTCATTTTAATCTAAATACTTGAGGATATATCAACAAGAACGATCCCACTTATAACTATAGTAACAGTATCATACCTAACAGAATTAGTAACAGTTTCTTAGTATCTAATATCTAGTCCATTTAAAAATTTCCCAGTTATCAGGGCACCTAGGTGGTTCAATCAGTTAACTTTTGACTTCAGCTCAGGTCATTATCTCAGGGTCCTGGGATTGAGCCCTGCATTGGGCTCCACCCAGCAGGAAGTCCACTTGTCCCTTTGCCCCTTTACCTAAAGCTTGTGTCCATGCTCTCTCTCTCAAATAAATAAAATTAAAAAAAAAAATCACAGTTATCTCCAAAATATATTTATGGTTGGTTGTTTTAAATCAGTGTCAAGAGTAGACGTACATGGTATGTATATTTGGTTGTGTGTGTGTGTGTGTGTTTAAGGTTTATTTATTTGAGAGAGAGCAGAGGGAGAAGCAGAAGGAGAGGGAGACAAGCAAACTCCCTACTGAGTGGGGATCCTGATGGGGGGCTCAGTCCCAGGACCCTGAGATCATGACCTGAGCTGAAATCAAGTCAGATGCTTAACCAACTGAGTCACCCAGGCTTTCCTGGTTGTTTTTAAAGTATCTTGAAACCTAAATTAGTTCTTGCTCTTTGCACACCATGACTTCTTGAAGGAACCGTGGAAGTTGCCTATAGAGTCTCATAGACTCAATTTGGTCAGTTGCTATTGTGTTTAACTTGTTCTGTCATTTATCCCATATCCTAAAAGTTGGATATAGAGAGGATTAATTAGATTCTGGTTTCTCTTCCTTGTCTTTTCTTTTTTTTTTTTTTTGAGTAATAATACTTGATAGTATGATAGTAATGGTGCTCCTTATATTTAATCAGAGGCGTTTAATTCTGGTTGTCTCACTTTTACTAAGGCTCAAATTGGCCATTGGGTACATAGGCAAAAGCCTGACATCTTTGTTGGAAAAGTCCCCATAACTTTTTTGCATTATGTTTTTGAAAGTGTGCATTAATGGTATTTGCCTGAGTCATTTATTTCATTAAAGTTTGCAAAAGGAAGATTTTCCAAATCTATTACTTCTGTTGTATTATTGTTCTATTGTATTATTAGATGGAATTCTTTTATATTTAAAAACCTTGCTCCAGTCACTAGGGCTGTTTGGTTACATGGAATGTGTTCATACCAGAGTGGCAGGATAAATATTTCATCCTTTCCTCTTACCATTTTTCAGAGTAATTTTTGGTACTGGTAACTCTAGTTGGTGTCCAGTGAGTTAAATGTTTTCCCCTTTAGTGTCACTAGACACAGCTTTTTTTTTTTTTTTTTAATTCACTCTTTTTATCACTTGTAGTCACTATTCTTTTTTTCAAATTATCATGTTTGGCCAGTAAAACCTCATCAAGCTGGCTCTTGAGTGAAAAGGAGGTTTTTAGTTGAAATAATATTTGATTATAGTACAGGTATCTAAGAGTAATCTGCATCTTTCTTTAATACATCTTTATAAAGAATAAAATAGCACATTGTATGGGAAGGTATTGATGGGCTTTTTAATAAAATCGCAGCAAACTACCATTGAAGATTTGTTTAGTTCTGAGAGGTGAAGTGTGATACTAAGAGATATACTGGCATGGTAAAAATCCTTTTACTGTTACATTTATAAAGTATTTTTTTTCTGATACGTAACATTGAAGTCTTTTCCAACTTAAAATAGGATTATATTTTATATCTTACATATAGAACTCAGTTTTTCAAGGTAGAACTGGGTGCTAAATCCCATTAAACTCTGGCATTTGTATTTGTGTTTTACACATTCTTGTAAAAAGATTATAGTTTGTTTTGAGAGGGCATTTTATTTCTGTAGACCTTCATGGAGCATGAAGTTTGCTTTCTGACTCAAAGTACTTGTTTGCTATGTTGATTTTGTGTAAGCCCAATATTGTATTACTTGTCATTGTGGCCATTTCATCATTTACTTAAAAAGAGCTAAAAAAGATATAAATGTATCAAGTTATATGTCAATTAGATCTCAATTTAAAAAAATGATAAGAACAACAAAACTAAAACAAACAGAAAAGGGCCAGGAAAATCTCAGAAAGCAAACTGCCATATTTTTCAGTACTACAAAACACAACAGAAGTGGATACTGAGAAAGCTAGAAAAGTTACCCTGAACCAGGCCTCTTCCTCAACATTCAGAAAAGCTGATTTCATACAAAAATAAGTAACATGGGGGCACTTGGGTGGCTCAGTCATTGAGCTCAGGTCTCAGGTCATGATCCCAGGGTCCTGGGATTGAGCCCTGCCTTGGGCTCCCTGCTCAGCGGGAAGCCTGCTTCTCCCTCTCCCACTCCCCCTGCCTGTGTTCCCTCTCTTGCTGTGTCTCTTTCTGTCAAATAAGTAACTAAAAAAATCTTTAAAAAAAAAGATTTTCTGTTAAAAAAAAAAAGTAACATGAAACTATAGTCATGTAAAGTTATAGTCATGTAAAGTTGTTATAAAAAATGGTTTGTAAGGAACAAAGCATCCTAAAGACACTGAACACCAGAACAGCATGCCCATAATAGGTCAGAACTGTGGCTTACTATTTAAAATAACTTAAAATTAATTTGAATATTAAAATATTTAAAAATGACTTCTAAGATGTTTTGAAAGTGATACAAAGTATGAAAGAATACCAAAAAGTAGAATTTCAAAAACTTGGGAAAGTACTAGAAATATAACCTGGAGGTAAAGACTAAACTAGGATAAATACAAAAGCAGGCAAACAGCAGATAATATGGGAAATAGAATGTCAAAAAGTAGAATGGCTTTATGAAAAGGATTCATGGGAAAGTGACAAATTTTAGAGATTAAAAAACATATATACAGAATAAATTATATGAGGAATACTTTCCTTAAAAAAAATACTCAGAGCTATATATTGAAAGAACACCCTGCCTACCTGCCAGTGTTCTCTTATTTAAAACTTTGGAATTGGCTATCTAGATAAAAACAGCAAGTGGCTTAGAAGCACCACTACACCAGGAGAAAATAATACATTTAAGATACTTGTTGGAAAAAACTGTGAACAAAATATTTTATTTCTAACAAAACTGATTTTGAAGTGTAATGATTACTTCTCAGATATCAACTTGCAGGAATTCAGGAGACATGTTTTCCTTGAGCACTTCCTGGGAAATGAACCAGAGAATGTCCTCAGATGAACTAAGAGGATGTTGACGCAAAGTCAACATTAAATTAAATTTGACGTGACGTCGCCACCAGTGTGCTGACTAGGTTTTGAAGTTCAGCCCACTGGGTGCATTTTCCATTACTGTCTTTTGCGTCTACTCTGTGTCTAACATGGCAGCAGTCAGTGTTTGGCATATAGGTATCTGATCCATCTGTTAATAAAATCTGTATTTTTCCTCCCCCGTTAACTGATGGTAGTGAACTCTAAGTTGTAGATTGCGAATTGAGGAGAGGTGTTAGTATCTTGGAGGTAAGTGATGTGGGGTTCTGGACCACCTTTTCATGAAACTTGGCTGCCTGTGGTCCTGCTTGGCCCCCTTCCTGAATGTCCCAGGAACTGCTGTCATGTTGGCTAGGCTGGTGGCTGGTGAATCTGATACTGATCTTACGATGGGCTGCTCTGGTCACCTGGTTGGTTCACTACGTAATTGATGCTTAGTTACTAAGTCATTTGTGGTGCCTAATCTCACTGGGCCCCACTAAAATCTTCAAGTCACCTAAGGAATAGTTTGAAGCATTTTCCCCATCTATCTTGTGTTGTCTCAGTCCAGAAGCCTACCAGGTGCTCTTTGTCTTTTAGTGGTGGGAGAAGAAAGGTACAGTAATTTATCCTTTAGAGAGAGCTGTCTTGGCATGTCCCAGTGGTAAAACTTCATACCTGCACCAATGTGTTAAAACTGAATTTTTGGGGGCGCCTGGGTGGCTCAGTGGGTTAAGCCGCTGCCTTCAGCTCAGGTCATGATCTCGGGGTCCTGGGATCGAGTCCCACATCGGGCTCTCTGCTCAGCGGAGAGCCTGCTTCCCTTCCTCTCTCTCTGCCTGCCTCTCTTGTGATTTCTCTCTGTCAAATAAATAAATCTTAAAAAAAAAAAAACAAAAAACAAAAAACTGAATTTTTGTGCTTTACCTCCCAACCTCTGGCATATATTTATTTGCCTTTCCAGGATGTCTTGAGTATTTGCACTTACTTCTTGCAGGTTTAATGAACATGATGCCATCAATGCACAGTATTTGAATGATCGAGTTCTCTGACTATATATTGTGATTTGCCCACTGATATGGTCCAGGGTTCCATTTATCAGGAGCTACAGAACATGTGGGTTCATCAGTGTCACTTTATGGCCCCATTCTAACAGGAACCCTGAGAGCATTTGGGCTCATCAGCGTTATCTATGACCTTATATCGACTAGTCCTTAAAATATCTGGGTATTTCCCATCGGTGCACTTTGAAAAATGAGGAAGACGGGCGCCTGGGTGGCTCAGGGGGTTAAAGCCTCTGCCATCGGCTCGGGTCATGATCCCAGGGTCCTGGGATCGAGTCCCGCATCGGGCTCTCTGCTCAGCGGAGAGCCTGCTTCCCTTCCTCTCTCTCTGCCTGCCTCTCTTGTGATTTCTCTCTGTCAAATAAATAAAATCTTAAAAAAAAAAAAAAATGAGGAAGACTTGGGAGAATTGCTAGTGTATATACTTGCTGTGGCATTGACAATTCCTTCCTCAGTTGCAACTTGTCTCCCATTTCATATGGGTCTAAGAATTGACTCACATCTGGAAAGTGGGATGTAGGGCTGCTGACATCGGTTCTGCTTATTTTTCTTTTGATCTTTTAAAATTGTATGTAAAGTGAAACCTCTTTTGGTCTCCTTTCCCTTTTTAAAAAGCATTTGTACAATGTTGCCAAATAAGACAAATACAGAAAATTAAAATACAGCTTAATAAATTTTAATGTGAGTAGACATGTAACTACTATGCATGAAGAAATACAATTTTGCCTGCAGTTTCCATATGCCCCATTTCAACTTCTTATCCACAAAATTAAACACTACTGTAACTATATTTTTTGGAGATCCAGGGTAGGTTTTAAAAGAGTTGGGATTTCTACATGATGTAGGAAGCTGATAGAAGTTAAAATTCTTCAGAGGTTATAAGCGTGGGTGCTGTAACTCAGAGATTTGGTTTCTGAAATTACCTCAGGTTAGTAAATAACTTGAATCAATATTATTTTAACTTAGAATTTAAGTCGGTCATGATTTAAAGTGAAAATAATCTATTTGACATAATTTTAAATTTTATCTAATACTTATTTTCTTGACTCAAGGTCCTTACATTAACTTTAGTAAATGTTCTGATAATATGTGCAGTTCAGATTACTGTAGTACTAATTGGTTAATTAAAAACTAGTGGTTAAGGTTACTGGAATTTTAGAATTTGCTTCTTACAATGATTAGGAGCATGGATTTTGGAGTAAAACTTAATCATGTCTACTAGCTACATGACCTTGGACAAGTTACATTTTTGTGCCTCAGCTTCATCATCAGTAAAATGGTAATAATGTTAGTGTCTTCTTCATAGGGTTGTTAGGATTAAATGAATAAATACATGTAAGTTGTTTAGAACAGTGCCTGGCATGTACTAAGAACCCATTAAACATTAACCATCATGAAGTAGTTAGCAAGATCAGTTAATATGCTTGCTAATTAGCCTCATTTTTTTAAAAAAAGTTATGTGGTGGGGGTGCCTGGGTGGCTCAATGGGTTAAAGCCTCTGCCTTCGGCTCAGGTCATTGATCCCAGAGTCTTGGGATCCAGCCCCACATTGGGCTCTCTCGGCTCAGCAGGGAGCCTGCTTCCCTTCCTCTCTCTCTGCCTGCCTCTCTGCCTACTTGTGATCTTTGTCAAATAAATAAAATCTTAAAAAAAAAAAAATTATGTGGTGGATTAAAGATGCCTTGAAATTTTTGACATTCCTCCCTGCTGAGAGGCAGGATCTATTTCTCCTCTCCTGTATAGATTTTGTGTTTTGTTTTTAATATAAAAAAACCAATATAGATGTTATGCCAGTTCCACAACTAGCCTATTTAGTTCCACAACTATAGCCAACTAGCCTATGAGATGACCAGCAGCTTCTACCTTGGTCTCTTGAAGTACTGATTTACCGCCATAAGAAGACACCTTACCCTGCAGAACAGAGATGGAAAAGACCACTGGAGTGGAGAGGGACCCAGATAAGTCCAACCTTCCAGTTGCCCAAGGCACCAAGTATGTGAATGAGGCTGTTACAGACCCTGCAGTGCATCCCAACTGCCAGGTCGTGTTACTGAGAACCCATTCACATCCCATGGAGCAGAAGAATTATCTAGACAAGCCTTTCTTGAATTACCGATTGACGAGATAGTGAGATATCATGAAATGGTTTTTTTTTTTAAATTATTTTTTCGGCGTAACAGTATTTATTGTTTTTGCACAACACCCAGTGCTCCATGCAATACGTGCCCTCCCTATTACCCACCACCTGGTATGAAATGGTTGTTTTAAACTAAATTTTAGGGAGATAGGTCTTACAGCAACTGAAACAGAAGGTGAGAACACAGAACACATCAATATCTCACCTAAGGGGCACCTGGGTGGTTCACCAAACTTGGTTTCAGCCCAGGTCCTGATCTCATGGTCAAGGGAATAGCCCCAAGTGGTTGTGGTAGGGCTTGGCACTCAGCAAGGAGTCTGCTGGAGATTGTCTCTCCCTTTCTGCCCCTCCCTCTCTAGTGTGTGTGCACTGGCACTCTCTCAAATAAATAAATTTTTTTTAAAAAAAGTCTCACCTAAGATTGCATAAATATATACTGATAGGAATAGGACAGAAACCCAGATTCTATAGAATGCAATGTTGTGGAATCATAGTTTATTTTCTTTTATATTTAGGTTATTTGATTTTTAAGTCATTTAAATTTAAGATGCACTGGAGAAGTTTTTAATGAATCTCCTGGGTTACAACCACAGCTCTAGAATCAACTACCATGTAAAAGAATATTTGAAAAGAAAGTATTAAAAACAATATGAAACCAAATAAGTGAATTATTTTTGGACAAAGTTACTAAAAATTTACAATGTACAAAGTATCTCAAATCACTGCACACAGTTGTTAATGTGAGTATTTAAACATCAACGTTTTCTGAGTTCTTCATATATTTTGTATTTAAACATCAACGTTTTCTGAGTTCTTCATATATTTTGTTATGCTATGCTATCTAGGCATTACCATAGGGAATTCTTGGCAAAAAAAAAGTCTCCACATTTCTGCAAACTGGGAGAAATCTCAGTATTGTGAGCTGGAGAAGGACTTGGGACTTTTTTCTAAGATGGGTCAGTGAAATAGGTTTCTTTGGAGCCTTCGGGTCACAAATTACCACGTTATTTCTTGGTGAATTTGTGGAACAACCTTCTGGTTGTTTCTTAGAAGCAACTGCTAATTCTTACCAAACAGTTTTTGAAGTGGAATTTAAATAGATTTTCTCTTGTTGAAAATAATGTTCGTATTCCAAGTACTTCAGAAACATTTAACTCAAACTACAGATGTACCTCCATCTTGTGGTGACTGTCAGAAGTGTCCGAGATGAAGAAGTTTTAGAGTAAAAAGCTGGAAGATCCGATGCAAAGCAATTGCTAAATTTAAGCTTTTGGAAATATTGACAACTTCTTTACATCTTCGTTCCTTTCTGCCCTTTTTTTTTTTTTTTGAGCCTTGGTCTTAGTCTTACTGCACATATTTACTTTTATCATGAAAGATCAAAAATGTTTTTGGAGGGAATGAACATGTATAAATAGATCATTTTTCAAAGTTTCTTTTGAGCCAAAATAAAAGGAATATTGATGAACTGAAATACAGAGACACCACGTTATTTCATTGATTTAAAAAGGAAAAATTAGTATCAAGGAGATCTAACTCAGTATACTACAGTTTATATGACCTACAAAAAGTACATAGTACTGTAATCCTACCAATCAATATTTGGAAAACTTTTTTCAACAACCAAGTCAAGTAATAGTTGAGCTCTTAATATGTTCTAGAGCCTTGGATTATACTGGAGGAATAAAGGCAGCAGAACTAACATTTCAGCAGAAATAGCGAAATAATCATAGTAAATAAATCATAGAGTAAGTTAAAGGGTAATAGGTGCTATGGGGAAAAATGGTCAGAAATACTGGAGTGTTACACAGAACTCATGGGAGACCTCGTTGATAAGGTGAGATTGGAGCAGACTTGAAGGGGATGAGGTTGTTAGGGTGGAATTTAGGGAAGAACATTCCAGGCAGAGGGAAGAGCAAGAACAAAGGCGGGAGTTTTGCCTAGTGTGTTAAAAGCATAGAGGAAGCTAGAGTTGAGTGAGCAAGGGGGGAGTGTAGCAGGGAAATAGATGAGAGGTAATGAGGGCTCAGATTGCATTGGATCTTCCAGACCTTAAAAAAGATTTTGACTTATTTTTTGTAGTAGGCAGAATAATGGCCCCAAAAGATGTCTGTGTCCTAATCCCCAGAACATGTGAATATGTCACATTATGTAAGAGTAACTGTGCAGGTAATGATTAAGGGTATGCCCCTTGACAACAGGTACATAAAAGGATGCTTACCATCACTAATCATCAGAAAAATGCAAATCAAAACCACAATAAGATACCTGTTAGAATAATAACTATTATAAAAAACACAAGAAATAACAAGTGTTGGCGAGGATGTGGAGAAAAGGGAACACTAATGCACTATTGATGGGAATATGAATGGATGCAGCCACCATGGAAAACAATGAATTCCCTTAAAAAAATTAAAAATAGAACTATCTCATGATCCAGTAATTCCACTTCTGGGTATTTACCCAAAGGAAACACAAACACTAACTCAAAGAGATATATGCACTCCCATGTTCATTGCAGCATAATTTACAAGAGACAGGATTCGGAAACAACGTAAATGTCCACCAATGGATGAATGGATCAAGAAAATGTATCTATACACAATAGAATATCACTCTGTCATCATAGAATGAAATCTTATCATTTGCAACAACACGGATGGGCCTTGAGGGCATTATGCTGAGTGAAAGAAGTCACACAGAGAAAGACAAATACCATATGATATCATTTTATACATAGAATCTAAGCAAACAAAGACCAACAGGAGAAGAACAACAACAAAACCACGCTCATAGGTAACAGAAGACATTGGTGGTTGTCAGAGGGGAGAGGTGTTGGTGGGGTGGCAAAATAGGTGAAGGGGGTCAAAAGGTAGAAACTTCCAGTTGTAAGTCATGGGATGTAATGTACAACATGGTGCCTATAGTTAATAATGCTATAATATATATTTGAAAATTGCTGAGAGTAGGTCTTAAAAGTTCTCATCAGAAGAAAAAAATTCAGGGGTGCCTTGGTGGCTAAATTGGTTGAACATCAGACTCTTGATTTCAGCTCAGATCATGATCTCACCATCATGGGATGGAGCCCTACGAGGGGCTCTGCACTCAATGCTGAGTCTGCTTGAGAGTCTCTCCCTCTCTCTCTGCCCCTCCTCTTGCTCGAATCTGCTCTTTCTCTCTCTAAACAAGTATTTAAAAAGAAAAAAAATTGGGAGGGGGTGTGCCTGGGTGGCTTAGTTGGTTAACTGGCTGCCTTCAGCTCAGGTCATGATCCCAGGGTCCTGGGATCGAGCCCCACATCAGGCTCCTTGCTTGGCGGGGATCCTGCTTCTCCCTCTCCCTCTGCCTGCCGTTCTGCCTACTTGTGCACACTTGAGAATGTGCTCTTTCTCTCTCTCCATTAAATGAATAAATAGAATCTTGAAAAAAAAATTATGACTGTGGTGATCATTTCATAATAATTCAAATATTGAATCATGTTGTATACGTGAAACCTGTATATTAATTGTACCTCATTTTAAAACAAAAACAAAAAACAAGCAAACATCAAAAGGGTGTGAGTTAAAGGTTGGAAGATTATCTCTGATTATTCAGGTGGGCCCTATATAATCGTATTAGCCCTTAAACCCAGAGGAGGCCTGCCTCCACCTAAACCAGAGTCTCTTGAATTGACAGAGTCCTCAGCTGACAGCCAGCTAGGAAATGGAGACATCAGTCCTCCAACCTTGCAAGAAACTCAATTTTGACAGCAACCTCAATGAGCAAGGAAACATTCTCTCCGAGAGCCTCTGAAAAGAAGCACATCCTTATTGACTTCTTGATTTTGCCTCATGAGATTCTAAGAAGAGACTCCTCCCAGCCTCCAGACTTCAGACCTATGGGAACTGTAAGGTAATAAATTTTGCCTTGTTTAAGCCACTAAATTTGTGATAATTTAATTTAACAGTAATAAAAAACTAACACTCTGAGTGAAACAGGAAGGGATTGGATACTTTTTAGTACAGAAGTATCATGATACTGTTTGTGCCCTTTTTACTAATTATGTAGATTTCTGTGGTTTCTTGACAACATAAGTGGTTTTTACAATCAGTCTCTCACTAAGGGTAATTACCTTTCATCTTTGGTTGTTGAAAGTCCAGTAATTTATATCTGTGACATAACTTTGGTAGTTTGAAAAGACTTTTATACTTTCCGAATTTCAGCATTAATATATATCCCCCTACCCCAGGAAATCCAGATTAATATGGTCTGGAACAATTAAGTGAATTTAAAGTCATTCCACTCATTTAGGGGGAAATGATACCTCTTGTCTATAGCAAAGCCAGTCTGAATCATCTCTGAAGTTAATTTTAACCCTCTACTTCCTTTTCTCCCTCTTTTTTGCATGTTCTTCCCACAAGCTAAGTCCTTGTTAGAAACAAAGTACTAAAGATTAAGTGAAGGATAAAAGATACTAAGATTGTCTTTAAACTTCTGTTTCAGTGTTTCTTAACATTTGGATATATTTTCTACAGCATTCCATTTTGCTTGTCTCAAGCAGAAACAGCCCAGAAGTTTAATGAATCAATCCTCAGTAAATAACTATTTGTGTTCTAGGTTGGTACAAAACAGTAGCTCAATACAGCCTATTTCCATTTGAGGCAATACACTGTAGTATGGGACCAAAGAGCTTCTCCAATCAGCTATAGATAAGAAGTTGTAGCTCTAGGAGGACCCCTGGGCCTACACACAGGAAGGCCCAAAATGGGACTTAGCAGTTACTAATAGAACGTTCCTAAAAAGAGGTTTCCTCAAAATTTTCTGTATTCAGTATAGTATGGATATTGATGGAAGCTAATCCTCTGTTGTGCTTCTGTGTTTCAAAATAAATTTACCAACTCTGTGCACTAGAAGCCACTAGTTTTAAAAAATAACTTAAGTGATAGAATTAGATGAGTATTCTTAGGGAGAAATTCCCATGTCCCTGGAGATACAAGAGTGTAATTCTCTCTCTCTCTTTTTCTTTTTTCTTTTTCTCTTTCTTTTTAAGGTAAAATGCTGGGCACAATGTATATGCTGTTTTGACAATTCTTTCTAAACAGAAAGATGAAGTTACTTTACCCAAGATTAAATTAACTTATGCATTGTAAATTGCACCACACATTAAGGCAATTGGTTCTGTAAGTATCAATAAAGCCTGTTCACTTTAGCATAATGCAAATTCTCAAAGCAACAAGTTCCTATTTCCACTGAAGTCCCCACCCAATGTAACTTTGTCAGATTTAAGTTAAAACTTTTAAAATATTAATGATGAATATTATGATTAATTTAGGAAAGAAAATTAGTGCCATAAGTTTTGAAATATTAATGATGAATATTATGATTAATTTAGGAAAAAAAAGTTGGTACTATGAAATGCTGAAAACTAGGGAGACAGAGGGCTTATAACATATAATGTAAACTTATTCATCATGAGTTTAGAAGCTTCACCCTGGAAATTAATTTGTTGGTCGACCCATTCTTTTTTCTTGTGATTCAAGTCAGTCCTATTCTACTTCTTCAAATTAAACTTCATACACTTGAAACTAATATAATACTGTATGGTCACAAAATGGAATTAAAAGAAAAAAAGACTTCAATAGGGTGCCCATCTGATTCACTGTTAGGGGCACCATGCTTTACCTGTGTCAAAGATAATCTATGTCAAACTATTCTGATCACTGCTTTGGCTTTACTATGCATATGGCGACCATCTCCCCTTTGTCTTTCTCACAAAAGACACGGTGATAGTGTGGCCCTATCACTCTGCTCTATTGCATTCAAGGGCCCAGTTCAATGGCCGGAGCTTCCCCTGTGTTTCCTGATTTACAGAAAACAGTCACCATGGAACTTTGAGGATCCTGGGACTCCCCTTATGAACGTATATTGTACAGCCTTCATGAAAGGAGTGTCCTCTAGACCCTCGGAAATGATATGGTTAGGGGGCAGATGGACAAGTTTTATATGATAAATTCACTCTGGCATTCCAATCTACCTCCGCCTTGGATATCTTCCCCTTCCAATTCATAAAAGTATTGTCTGGGACCAATGGGAGTTGCTGAGAGACTTTCTGGGTGTCCATGAGCTCAAAGATTTTTTTTCCTAATGCTAAGACATCGTCTTTCCATTCTTAAATGAATGTGCAGAGGAGTTTTTCAGAGGCTACATGACATGTGATGATAATATCTCTATGATGGCTTTGGAATATATGATTGTGTATTCTTGTGTTTACATTATTTTAGGGAGATGTTCCCAGTAATTTCTAAGAGTGTAAAGGGGTCTTGAGACTAAAAAGTGTGAGAACCAATGCCTTATAATATCTCAAGGAAGTTCTCATTTCAAATTCATTTAGTGTGAGCAATCTCTGGTTTTATAGGTTTTTCTCAATTGTTTCTGTATTTTTAATTTCACGGATTCCTGTCATATTTATTATATTTTTGTTTGCTTTAGGTTTAATTTGTTCTTTTTGTGGTTTCCTTTTAAAAATATTTTATTTTTAAGTAATCTCTACTTAAAATCCAATGTGGGGCTCAAACTCACAACGCTGAGATCAAGAGTCACATGCTGCACCCACAAAACCAGCCAGGCACCCCTCTTTTTCTAGTTTCTTAAGGTAGAACTTAAGTTATTGATTTTTAAATTTTCTTTTTTAAATATAGGCACTTAATGTCATACATTTTTCTGTAAGCACTGCTTTAATTGTATTACACAAATTTTGAAATATTATATTTTAATTTTCATTAGTTTAAAATATTTTAAAATTTCCCTTGAGATTTTCTCTTTGGCCTATGAGTTAGACATGTGTTGTTTACTTTTCCTGTATTTGAGGATTTTTCAGATAACTTTCTAGTACAATTTCTAGTTAGTTCTGTTATGGTCTGAAAATGTACTTTTGTGATTTCTATTGTTCTAAATTTGATGAGATTTGTTTTATTGCCTTGAATATGGTCTCTCTTATTCCAAGTGTTATATATGCTATATACAGAAGTATACAGTAATTGGGAATTGGCCTTAGAAGGGGCATGTAAAATGGTAGATAGATCACAAAAATGCCCAATTCTTTTTTAAATTATTTTTTATTATGTTGTTAGTCACCATACTGTATGTTATTAGTTTTTGATGTAGTGTTCCAAGATTCATTGTTTACTTATAATACCCAGTGCTCCATGCAATATGTGCCCTCCTTAATACCCATCACCAGGCTCACCCACTCCCCCCAACCCCTCCCCTCTAAAACCCTCAATTTGTTTCTCGAAGTCCACAGTCTCTCATGGTTTATCTCCCCCTCCAATTTCCCCCCTTTCATTTTTTCCTTACTTCTCCTAATGTCCTCCATGCTAATCCTTATTATGTTCCACAAGTAAGTGAAACCATATGATAACTGACTTTCTCTGTTTGACTTATTTTACTCAGCATAGTTTCCTCCAGACTCGTCCATGTTGGTGGAAAGTTGGGTATTCATCATTTCTGATGGTTGAGTAATATTCCATTTTATATATGGACCATATCCTCTTTATCCACTTGTCTGTTGAAGGGCATCTTGGCTCTTTCCACAGTTTGGCTATTGTGGACATTGCTGCTGTGAACATTGGGATGCACATGGCCCTTCTTTTCACTGCATCTGTATTTTTCAGGTGAATACCCAGTAGTGCAATTGCAGGATCATAGGGTAGCTCTATTTTTAATTTTTTTGAGGAACCTCCACACTGTTTTCCAAAGTGGCTGCACCAACCTGCATTCCCACCAACAGTGTAAGAGGGTTCCCCTTTCCTTTCCTCCAACATTTGTTGTTTCTTCCCTTGCTAATTTTTGCCATTCTTACTGATATAAGGTGGTATCTCAATGTGGTTTTGATTTCAATTTCCCTGATGGGTAAAGATGATGAACATTATTTCATGTGTCTCTTAGCCATTTGTATGTCTTCATTTGAGAAGTGTCTGTTCATGCCTTCTGCCCATTTTCTGACTTACCTGTTTTTTTGGGTGTTGAGTTTGAGGAGTTCTTTTTAAATAATTTTTTAAAAAGATTTTATTTATTTATTTGACAGAGATCACAAGTAGGCAGAGAGGCAGGCAGAGAGAGGAGGAAGCAGACTCCCTGCCGAGCAGAGAGCCCGATGCCAGGCTCGATCCCAGGACCCTGAGATCATGACCTGAGCCGAAGGCAGAGGCTTTAACCCACTGAGCCGCCCAGGCGCCCCAAGTTTGAGAAGTTCTTTACAGACCTTGGATATCAGCCCTTTGTCTGTAGTGTCATTTGCAGATATCTTCTCCCATTCCATGGGTTGCCTCTTTGTTTTGTTGTCGTTTCCTTTGCTGTGAAGAAACTTTTGATCTTGATGAAGTCCCAAAAGTTCATTTTTGCTTTTGTTTCCCTTGCCTTTGGAGACATGTCTTGAAAGAAGTTGCTGCAAAAAATGCCCAATTCTTTACTTTATGTCCATATCCCTTGCAATGTGACTTGACAGTTCCTTGCATTACATAGCAGGGTCTCTTTCTCTATGCCCTGAATCTGGGGTGGCTTAGCGAGTTGCTTTGGACAATGAGATAAATGGAAATGAGAGTGTAAAAGTCCCAAGTTTAGTCCTTAAAATGCTTGCACTCTTCTCACTCTCTTGCAACCCTGCCCTCACCATAAAAGCAAGTCTGAGTAAGCCTAATGGAGGATGAGAGAGAAGGTAGAAGAAAGCCAAGTCATCCCAGGTATTTAGAATCAACTCAAGCCTGGCCCAGATCAGCAGAACCACCTGCCCGACCCACAGCTGACTGCAGAGGTATGAGTGAGGCTAGCTGAGACCAGAACTGCCTAGCTGACTGATAGACTTAGGAGAAACAATAAATAGTTGTTATTTTAAGATTTTAATTTTTTGGATGGCTTATTAAGCACCATTATTGTGACAATTGATCATTGATAGTACACCAGCCCTCAATTTGGTTACTCAAAGTATGTTTACGTGGAAACATATATAGACACTAAAAATAAGATTTACGAGGACTTTTCCCCCTGTTTTTCAAAGATTTTATTTATTTATTTGACACAGAGAGACAGATAGTGAGAGAGAGAAAGCACAAGCAGGGGGAGCTGTAGGCCCGCAGAAGGAGATGGAGAAGCAAGCTTTCCGCTGAGCATGGTGTCCAATGTGGGCCTTGATCCCAGGACCCTGGGATCATGACCTGAGCTGAAGGCAGAGGACTAACCAACTAAGCCACCCAGGAACCCCTACAAAGACTTTTTGGTAATTTAATTCAAGGTATCACAAATTTTGTGGTAACAAAACATCATTTTTCCTCTCAAAGGGATATCTCTCCCTCATCTTACCTTTGGTCACTTACCTCAATAAAAAAGACATCCTATTCAGTAATGCTTCTAAAAATAATATATGTCTCCCCAACAGAGACAAAGACTGCTTAATAATTAAGAGTCTGGGCTTTGGGGGCAGATTCTTCCACTCACAAGCTGTACAATCTTGGGAGATGATATTAATGTCTATCATATGGGATTGTTGAAAGAATTAAATGAATTAATGTATATAAAGTGCTTAAGATAGTACCTGATAAGTACTAAATATATAAGTCAATGTTCAGCAAGCTCTTAGTATTAAGTGCAGACTTCCTGTTGGTGGGAAATTACAAAGCTTATGTCCTTTAAAAAAATTATAAAGAGGTCGTCTTCAAGAAATAATTTCATTAGTGAGTTGGAGAAATCTTAATTTCTTGAAATATTTTATTCCTTTTCTAATCTCTGCACTCAAAATGGTATTTAGACTTGCTGGTAGAGAGTGGCGAGCAGACAGGAGATAAGGAATAGCTCTTATAGATCCGTTCAAGGAGCAAATGTACATTGTGTTAAATGGCCTAAAACAACTTCCTTTAGTGGTTTTAGAACTAGAGAAGTCTGAAGTTGGCAATTCTGTGACTGTACAAAAGAAATATGAACCCATATAGCTTTAAAAATATTCTTGTACACATATCTTGATGAAATAAAATAGAATGAAATTAAATGATCAAAAAATAAAAACATCCTTAAAATTTTAGCTTCGGCTCTTTGCTGGGCATAATGCTTATTATCTTACCAATCAGCTGTAAGGTCCTTTATATCTTCCTAAAGTTAGTGATTTTTGAGGCTCTTAAAATGTTATATTAAGCTTGACAGATACTGCATTAACCTTTAAGAAAAAAAAAATCTGTGTTAGATATTTTTCCAGAATGGGGAAAAATATTCTAAGAGGGATTAGAATGGGAAGTGTCAGAAGAAAATAGAACTATATTATGTAAGTGTGTGTCTATATTTGTACTCTGCATTTTCAAAAAGCATTTGAAGTAGCTTCTAAAAATATATGCAGTATAATAGGATGAAAATCATTTAAAGGGAACATCAGTTGAAGAACATAGGCAGAAAATCATTTCTTCCTTTATGTGTCCCCCTCTTTTTGTTTTTTCTGCCTGAGAATTAGTTGCATAGAATAGAAAGTCAGGTGTTATGTGAAAGCTAATATCAGTTTCATAATAAGGAGACTAGATACTAATGCTGGTAAGTGGCAGCTGACCCATTTGGAAGTTGAACTATTTAAGAAAGCAGAATTTTCAGGACTAAAAAGTCATATGGATCTATGGATATCAATATAGATATTATATTATCTAGGTATCCATCTATTTACTTATGTAATTTCCAGTTAGCTTCAATCTACTGATTAGTCTTTGGGAGCAAATTAAATCAGGGCAAAGGGTTGCAGAATTCTGTGATCTCTTACAGAAGGATGCATATTGCTAGTTACAGTGCTCAGTCATGTCTTCCAAATACAAAGCTTCCTTGGGGCAATGCTGGACAGAAACTATGATTAATCTCATACTGCTTAGTAACAGAGGCAAAAAAGGCATTTACTTAATGAGAGTTGAGTCTCAAAAAGATTTTAATTTTTTTCTTTCAATAAAAAGTATAAAAGGTTCCACAGTAAACAATAACTTAGAAAATTTAAAAATGAGTATTTAAATGGACTCACAGCTAAGACATCAAAAGCAAATGACAAATTCATAGGAAAGGAGATTTTGAAGTGGTTGCTTCCTAATCTGTTTAATTTTAGTTTCTGAAGAACTGAAAGTCCATCTCGGAAGGAAGGATTTTGTAGATGGTGAGATTCGGTCTAGGGTTCATAGGAGTACACTTGAAGAAATCAAGCCTAGAAAAACATACACAAACAGACTCCAGTGGTAACTGTAATGGCTCAGATATCATACAGTATCTCTGATTTAGGAACATCTACTCTGGCTCATGATTTGCAAGGATGTAAGTGTTACAGACTAATGAGGTGCAGAAGGGCCCAGGGCACCTGAGTGAGTCGGTCTTGAGGACAGAGCCAAAGCACATAGCTGGAGCCTTATAACCCAACTGGGATGTCGGATTAATAAACCTTCATTTGGAGATAGGTAAAGAATCTTATTTGGCAGAAATGTTGGTGGGCGGGTCTCTCATGAAGAGTGATCATCTTGGAGCATAAACCCTTATCCTAAGGGGTTGGAAAGAAGGTTTGTAATTTGAAAATGTACAGGGACTGTGGAGAAAGTTTAATAATGGCCATGTACTGGGAGGAGAGAGAACTGTCAAGAGGAATTTAGGCAACTTTCTGTGTGATACGCTACTTAACACTCACCTGTACTACCCCTTTCAGGAAAGCAGTGGTAAATATGTGGTTTTCCAGGCATCTGGCAATGCTTTTTTTCTTTTTTGTTCTTGTTTTTTTTTAAATATTTTTTGGTTGATAAGCTGAAATAAGATTTCTGGAAGGCCACCTATATTAGGTTAATGTAGCCTTCTTAACAACACAAATTAGCATTTTTGGGTCAGGGACTCTTTTATTTAACTCGGTATCTTCAGTTCCTCATAGCGTGCATAGCATAGAGTAGGTGTTGAATGAATGAATGAATGGTTGTTATTTCTGATTTCAGATCATCGAGAATCACTTGCCTTTTAGTATTTCAACACATAAAAAATTTGTTCTCCGAAATTATTTAATACTCTTCTCAGGGTGTTAGAGAGAGTAAATATAAAACTAGTCAATTAGAACAGTATATTTCATTTATAGTCTTTAAATTGCTTGATTGTCTCCTTACCTGATTTTTCTGTTCCTTGACCCTCTGCTTTTCCTTACTTTGAACTTTTCTCCATGAAGAAATGACCCATTCTTAGGGATTCAAACACTTCCTCCCCACGGCTGATTTTAACTCCTGTATTTTTGGTTTTGTACTCTCACTCAAATTCCAGTCCTCCTGCCCAACATTTATTTCTACCAGGAGTCCCCACTGTTACCCTGAACTATACATTTGGAAATGCAGCTGTATCATTTTTATTTGCAAATCAGTGAGTCTTACCGATTTCTTTCCTTCCATTCCCCCATTCTTCTAGGTCTGACACTTTGATGTTATTTTTGGTATTATTCCATTGCCTTTATTCTAAAAATTCAGTTAATCAGGGTCCTTTTGACTCTTGTCTAGAAATTCCCTTAATATCCACCAATTATATTCTGGTCTCACTTCAACTGCTCTTAGCTAGTCCTTGATAATTTCATTAATAGATTAATATAATACGTTTTAATTTTTTATGTGTATTTTCCATTCATTCTAGACTGACTGCTGGAACACTGATCTTAAATTGGGAATTCTTTTTTTTCCTTTATGCTACTCGCCCAAGAAATAAAACCTTGCATAGCTCTTAGCTTTTCAAAGGGTAGTTGCATGATGCCTGACCTTCCGCTCCAGAGTCCCTGCAGTGTTTGCTAAAGGTACAGTTTGCTGTGCACATCCTACCTCCATGGAATCAAGTCTCTGGACGTGGGTCCTGGGAATCGGCATTTTTAGAAAGCAACGCAGATCATTCTGCTGCACGCTAACATTTGAGAACTATTGGAAAGGGTAACATTCAGCCTCACATTCAAAACCCTTTCAGATAAAGGGGCACCAGATGGTGCAGTTGGTTGAAAGTCCGGCTTTTGGTTTCTGCTCAGGTCCTGATCTCAGGGTCATGAGACCGAACCCTGCTGAGGGCTCTCCATTCAGTGCGGAATCTGCTTGAGATTCTTTCTCTTCTTCTCCCTCTCCTCCTCCGGCGTGTGCTCTCGCTCGCTCTCTGAAATAAATAAATCTTTAAACCCCCTTTGAATATTGCCCAACCTTGCGCGCTGTAGCTTATTTCCCACGAGCCCTAATAAAGCTTTCTGTGTACAACACTCTGAATGCGCCACGCTCAATTCGCCTCTGAGACTTCGGTCTCAGAATGCCCCATTCCTTCAAAAGGCCTTGTGTTTCCTCTGCATCCAGGTTTTATTTATTTATTTATCTATTTATTTATTTATTTAACGGAGAGATCACAAATAGCCAGAGAGGCAAGCAGAGAGAAAAGGGGAAGCAGGCTTCCCGCTGAGCAGGGAGCCCAATGGGGGACTCCATCCCGGGACTCCAGGATCATGACCTGAGCTGAAGGCAGTCACTTAACCAACTGAGCCACCCAGGTGTCCCAAGCCCTCCTTTTTAATGGAATCTTTTAAACTATGTTTTACTGAGCACCTGCCATCTGTCCAGCACTTCATAAAATTCTGTCACTATCCATAAAGTAACCTAGCTATAACCGTTCCCATTTTCCAGGCAAGGGCATTGAGACTGAGTACAGTGAAATAGCTTGCCTAGGCCATAGGAGTAGTAGGAATGGTTTGATTCACACCCAGGACTGACTCTAAAGCCCATACTCCTCCCAGTGGTGGTTTTCGAGTTGACTGGGCAGGACGCTCTGATGTAGCGGCTGAAATGCAACATACCTGTTTTTATGTGTTTATACACTCACATTTGCCTGCAGGGGCATGCAGGGGCTTAGCTTACACGTTTTGGAAGTCCACTGTACAATTTCCATAAGGACAGTTAGGGTCCTCAAATGGAACACATTAAGTCATTATTTTATTGTTAAACATGTGTTGGCTTCTTAGAAGCTAGATTATAAGCTGCTAGAGAACTGAAAGCAATATTTATTTATTTATTTATTTATTTATTTATTTATTTATTTTGAGAGAGAACATGAGAGGGCTAGGGTCAGAGGGAGAAGCAGACTCCCTGCTGAGCAGGGAGCTAATGTGAGGTTCAATCCTGGGACTCTAGGACCATGACCTGAACCAAAGGCAGTTGCTTAACCGACTGAGCCACCCAGGTGCCCTGAAAACAATTTTTAAAAAACATTTCCCATTCATTAACTAGTATAACAACAATTGCATTTATTTAGTAGG
Organism: Meles meles; assembly: GCF_922984935.1. Taxonomy (NCBI): domain Eukaryota; kingdom Metazoa; phylum Chordata; class Mammalia; order Carnivora; family Mustelidae; genus Meles; species Meles meles. Next base: position 79,051,286 of record NC_060074.1, read on the forward strand.
CATTCACTAAATATCTGCTCAGTTAAATACAGCCCAGGACATTGAAAAGTGTGCTTTAATTGAGTAGGAGCCCTCATCCTAGAAAGTTAGAAATGGAGATTATCTCAGGGCAAGAACCATCGGTTATTTTTAAAGTTCATTAGGGCATTTATAAGAAGATGTGAACTTCATAAATATAAATAGTTTTGTCAAATAGATTAGAAAATATTTTCTAAAATCTTTCTTTCTCAACGTGAAATAAAAAAGCAGAGTGGCTCCTGGGTGGCTCAGTGGGTTACGTGTCTGCCTTCAGCTCTGGTCATGATCTCATGGTCCTGGGATTGAGCCCCACATCAGGCTCCCTGTTCAACATGAGTCTGCTTCTCTCTCTCCTTCTGCCTCTCCCCCCTGCTCATGCTCTCACTCTCACTCTCTCTCAAAAATAAATCAATAAAAATATTTTTAAAAAAGCACAAAATCTTAGTAGAAACATTCTCCTAATAAGATATAACATAAAAACTATAATAAAATATAAGATTTGGGGATGTTATAGACCCAATATCATTAAATTTCCTCTACTATAAAATTTAAAACTTAAAAAAATTATATTTGTTTTTCTGTTATAAGACATTTACACAACCACCTTACCATTCTACCTAACCTCCAATATATTTGTAGATGAGCCCCAAAGAGTCCATATTCTCACATCACAAAAATACATTTAGTGCAAATAAATTGATTTCCTTCTTCACAAAACAGCTCTACATGATTAATGAGTTAGCCTATTAAATTTTGAACTGAAGAGGAACAATCAATGGATTAAATATTTTTGATCCCTTAGGTACAGTGTTAACTCTCAAGAAAGTCTCTTTGGTGAAGCGATGCGTCCATGTTTTCAGTGTGTTTGGAAAAAGATAAGTTCTTGGTGAGGTTGTGGTACATAAGTATTAATAAGCACTGAATTCCTAACAGCACTGGCTGTCAAACCTGTGTGTATTAATGTGAATTAATGAGGTTTTCTTCTCCCAAGAGGAAAAATAGGTTGTTACAGGTTAAACAATGATAAGCAAAACACAGGCAATGTCAGTTTGATAGAAAGCCTTCAATTTAGAGGAGTGACCTTTAAAAGGGAATGCATAAATAATCTCAACATAATCACTTGCTATAATATTTTCAGTTTACAGTTTAGATGGCAATAAAGCATATTTATTTATTGATTTGGTTCTTAAAGATTGTGCCTTTTGAGAAATCACCTCAGTGTAGAAATAAGGCAAAATTTACAGTGATGACAACAAACATGAACAACTAAAACAATCATGGAATGAAAAATGGTTTGGAAAAAGTCACTGTTTTAATGACAACTATTGAGGAGAGTCAGGGATTTTTTATGGTTCCACATTACACAGAGCAAGTAGAAAGTAGCTGTTGGGATGACAGGGTAATACTGCAAGGCTACTCAACCAGTATGTTTTCCATCTTAGTAATCCCCCGTCCTACGTTCACCTGGGGCTTCCATTATTTAGAACCATGCCAAGAGGACTCTGATCACATATTTTCTTCTTTAACAGTAAAAATAACCCTTCTACCATTCAGACTGAGAAGTAAAGTTTAGTACCTGAAAGAAAAGAAAGAGGAATTTGTGCTCTGGAAGACTCTGCCTGAAGGAAAGGAGAAAGTCTGTTTCTAATGGTCTCAGAATACGAAGGAAAGAGGTAGTCAGACACAGGTGTCCTTCTTCTGGCTGATAAATTCACAGGACAGCCCAAAACAGACTAGCTTTTTTCCCCATTCTCTTTTGGAATGTTGGTATGAGGCTGCCATTTAGGGTGGCTTGTGTGTCCCCATGGGTGGTAGTGGTGTGGGAATGGTTGATGGAGGTGGCTAGAGTGATGAGTCTGAGGCAGCATTCTTGGCTCCCACAGTCCAGCTGTCGTCTGGAAGGGATCTTGTTGGGAACTTGCTGCAGTGGTGGGTGAGATTAGACACTTATGGGACCTATCCTCAGACCCCATGAGGACTTGTGCTCAGCAAGCAAGGCCAGATTGGGGGTTCAGTTACTGCCAGTTGAGTGAGGTGGAGGGTGGAGTCTCATCCGGCTATAACTGAGCAAAGAAAACAGACCTTGTATTCCTCAGTCACACAATTTGGTATCCTCGAGGGTCACACCAACCATCCCGCAGTGGAGATCAGCACAAGGATGGCAGGCTACTTATACAGGATAATCCCCTGCATTCGGTAAGCTTTCCTATACTCAAGTGCCGGCTTGGGAAGAGGAGGATGAGAAGAACAGCTCTGATACGGAGTTAAACTTTGAGTTGATTGAATTTTATTCTATATCATAGAGTCTCTTTAAATTGAAACTGTTAATTGGCAGTTTTGAGATAAATCTCTGTCCTCTCAATTTCCTCCAAATGGGAGGAAGTAGTAAATAAGTTATAGAAAAACATTAAATGAGTTATAGAAAATTAAGGAGCTATGCTTTTCTTTGCTCATTTCAGGAGTAGTATACATTTGAGAATTTGCTGGTGAATCTGCTATAACCCTCCCTACTGCCTGCCCCCCACCCCACTCTTCAACTGATATCCTGGCTTGCTTTCTCACTAAGAAAATGGAAGGAATCTGAAGAAAACTTTCACATGTTTCCACCACCACGTTTTCTCACCTACAAACTTCTGTGACTATCTACTCGATTTTCACTTCTGTACCTATAGAGGAATTGTCTGATCTTCCATCCAAAGGCAAACACTTCTGCTAGGGCACTAGATCCTGTCTCTTCAGGCCTACTACAGCATTTCTCACTTCTCTTTTGAGTCATCCGTTCTGCCCCTGCTGTGAATTATTCCATCATAAAATAACAAGGTGTTCTTTCTGTCCTGCCTTAGGTTATAGCAAATTACCATAGACTGGATGGCTTATAAAACAAACATTTATTTTTCACAGTTCTGGAGGCTGGGAAGTCCAAGGTTCAGGTTCTGGCAGATCTGGTGTCTGGTGAGAACCCACTTCTTGGCTTGTAGATGGCCATCTTCTTGCTTGGTCTTCACATGGCAGAGACCGGAGGGAGACAGAGCAAGCTCTCAGAGTAGTTTCTAGCAAAACTTCTCAAATGCCTCCAGTTTCTTCCCATTCTTCTTAAACCCACTGCCATGTGTTTTCACTCAGAATCTTCTGCTAAAACTGTTCTTCTGAAGGTAACCAACAACCACCATGCTGCTAAATGCAGTAGCTAATTCTCCATCTTTCCATCTTTGTCCGCTTTGACTCGTCAATGGCATTCGGCACTACTGATCACCTCTCCTCTTTCTCTTACTTCACTGGCTGCCCTTTCTCAGTCTCTTTTGTTGGCACCTCCTCGTCTTTCCAACTTCCCAACGTGGTGGGTGGTAAGGGCTCAGCCTTGCATTCTCTTTTCTAGCTACACTTACTCTTCTTGTGATCATGGCCAGACTCATGATTTTTAATATCAGTCCTATGCTGACATTCCCAATCCTTTTATCCAGTATGAAGATATCTTCTGAAGTCCTAACTCCTATACTAAATTGCCTATTCATCAACTCCACTGGAATGTCTAATTTACATGTCAGACTTAACACGTTCAAATGAAGCCTCCTCCTCAGTTGATGATAACTCCATCCTGTGGTTGTTCAGGCCGAAGAGCCATGGAGTCGTTCTTGACTCCTCCTTTTCTCTCACAATCTAAACCAAACCCACCAGCAAATCTGAGAATCCTGCTCTTTCTCACTACTACCACCACTGCCATCACTAGTTCCAACATTGTGTCCCTAGAGTCTATTTTTTTTAAGATTTATGTATTTATTCATTTTAGAGAGAGAAAGAGAGAGCATCTCCAGCAGACTCTTTGCTGAGCATGGAGCTCAACATAGGGCTCAATATCATGACTCAAATTATGACCTGAACTGAAATCAAGAGTCAGACGCTTAACCTACTGAGCCTCCCAGGTGCCCCTAGAGTCTATTCTTTTTTTTTTTTCTTTCTTTTTTTTTTTTTTTTGTTTATTTTCAGCGTAACAGTGTTCATTGTTTTTGCACCACACCCAGTGCTCCATGCAATACGTGCCCTCCCTATTACCCACCACCTGGTTCCTCAACCTCCTACCCCCCCCCCCCCGCCCCTTCATAACCCTCTGGTTGTTTTTCAGAGTCCATAGTCTCTCATGGTTCATCTCCCCTTCCAGTTTCCCTCAACTCCCTCTCCTCTCCATCTCCCCATGTCCACCGTGTTCTTTGTTATGCTCCACAAATAAGTGAGACCATATGATACTTGACTCTCTCTGCTTGACTTATTTCACTCAGCATAATCTCTTCCAGTCCCGTCCATGTTGCTACAAAAGTTGGGTATTCATCCTTTCTGATAGAGGCATAATACTCCATTGTGTACATGTACCACATCTTCCTTATCCATTCATCCGTTGAAGGGCATCTTGGTTCTTTCCACAGTTTGGCGACTGTGGCCATTGCTGCAATAAACTTTGGGGTACAGATGGCTCCTCTTTTCACTACATCTGTATCTTTGGGGTAAATACCCAGTAGTGCAATTGCAGGGTCATAGGGAAGCTCTATTCTTAATTTCTTCAGGAGTCGCCACACTGTTCTCCAAAGTGGCTGCACCAACTTGCATTCCCACCAACAGTGTAAGAGGGTTCCCCTTTCTCCACATCCTCTCCAACACACGTTGTTTCCTGTCTTGCTAATTTTGGTCATTCTAACTGGTGTCAGGTAGTATCTCAATGTAGTTTTAATTTGAATCTCCCTGATGGCTAGTGATGATGAACATTTTTTCATGTGTCTGATAGCCATTTGTATGTCTTCATTAGAGAAGTGTCTGTTCATATCTTCTGCCCATTTTTTGATATGATTATCTGTTTTGTGTGTGTTCATGTAGTAGAGGCAGAGAGATTTCCTCCCAAGATTTTAAATTCTTGAGAGTCCTCATGACACCTTATAGTTAAAATGAGGAATTATGTTTCAAGACAGACCCTCTTTTTTTTTTTTTAATATTTTATTTATTAGACAGAGAGAAATCACAACTAGGCAGAGAGGCAGGGAGAGAGAAAGGAGGAAGCAGGCTCCTCACGGAGGAGAGAGCCTGATGTGGGGCTCGATCCCAGGACCCTGGGATCATGACCTGAGCTGAAGGCAGAGGCTTTAACCCACTGAGCCACCCAGGTGCCCCATGACAGACCCTCTTAAAAGCAGCTAGGACAAAGAAGTTCTTTACATACAGAGGAAAGCCCATTAGAATAATGTCAGACCTTTCCACAGAGACCTGGCAAGCCAGGAAGGGCTGGCAAAATATATTCAGAGTACTAAATGAGAAGAACATGCAGCCAAGAATACTCTATCCAGCAAGACTGACATTTAAAATGGATGGAGAGATAAAGAGTTTCCAAGACTGGCAAGGCTTAAAAGACTATGCAACCACCAAGCCGACACTGCAGGAAATATTAAGGGGGGGTCCTATAAAAGAGAAAAAATCCTAAGAATATCATTGAACAGAAATAGAAACAATCTACAGACAGAAAGATTTCAAAGGTAACACGATGTCAATAAAAACCTATCTCTCAATAGTCACTCTCAATGTGAATGGCCTAAATGTGCCCATAAAACGACACAGGGTTGCAGATTGGATAAAACGATAGGACCCATCCATATGTTGTCTACAAGAGACCCACTTTGAACCTAAGGATACATCCAGACTGAAAGTGAAGGGATGGAGAAGCATCTTTCATACCAATGGGCCTCAAAAGAAGGCTGGAGTAGCGATTCTCATATCAGATAAATCAGATTTTAAACTAAAGACTGTAGTTGGAGATACAGAAGGACAGTACATAATTCTTAAAGGGACTATCAGCCAAGATGATCTAACAATTGTGAATATCTATGCCCCCAATATGGGAGCACCCAATTACATAAGAAAACTATTAATCAAGATAAAGAGTCATATTGATATGAATACAATAATAGTAGGAGACCTTATATGCCTCTCTCAGAAATAGATCATCGAAGCAGAAAATCAATAAAGAAATAAGAGCATTGAATGAAACATTGGACCAGATGGACCTCATAGACATATATAGAACATTCCACCCTAAAACAACAGAATACTCATTCTTCTCAAGTGCACATGGAACCTTCTCCAGAATAGACCACATACTGGGTCACAAAGCAGGACTCAACCGATACCAAAAGACTGACATTATTCCCTGCATATTCTCAGATCACAATACTTTGAAACTGGAACTCAATCACAAGGAAAAGTTCAGAAGGAACTCAAACACCTGGAAGCTAAAGACCACCTTGCTTAAGAATGCTTGGATCAACCAGGAGATCAAAGATGAACTTAAACAATTCATGGAAACCGATGAGAATGAAGACACTTTGGTCCAAAACCTATGGGATACAGCAAAGGCGGTTCTAAGGGGGAAATACATAGCCATCCAAGCCTCCCTCAAAAACACTGAAAAATCCAGAATACACCAGCTGTCTCTACACCTTAAAGAACTGGAGAATCAACAACAAATCAAACCAACTCCACACGCAAGAAGGGAAATAATCAAGATTAGAGCAGAGATCAATCAGGTAGAAACGAGAGATACAGTAGAACGTATCAATGAAACTAGAAGCTGGTTTTTTGAAAGAATCAATAAGATCGATAAACCATTGGCCACACTAATCCAAAAGAAAAGAGAGAAAGCCCAAATTAATAAAATTATGAATGAAAAGGGAGAGATCACAACGAACACCAAGGAAATAGAAACAATCATCAGAAATTATTACCAACAGTTATATGCCAATAAGCTAAGCAACCTAGATGAAATGGATGCATTCCTGGAAAACCACAAACTCCCAAAATTGAACCAGGAAGAAATTGACAACCTGAATAGACCGATATCTAGTAACGAGATTGAAGCAGTGATCAAAAACCTCCCAAAAAACAAGAGCCCAGGACCTGACGGATTCCCTGGGGAATTCTACCAAACTTTCAAAGAAGAAATAACACCAATTCTCCCGAAGCTGTTCCAGAAAATTGAAGCAGAAGGAAAACTTCCAGACTCTTTTTATGAAGCCAGCATTACCCTGATCCCCAAACCAGGCAAAGACCCTACCAAAAAGGAGAATTTCAGACCAATATCACTGATGAATATAGATGCTAAGATTCTCAACAAGATCCTAGCAAACAGGATCCAGCAGCACATTAAAAAGATTATCCACCATGACTAGGTGGGATTCATCCCTGGGTTGCAAGGTTGGTTCAACATTCGCAAATCAATCAATGTGATAGAACAAATCAATAAGAGAAGAGAGAAGAACCACATGGTCCTCTCAATTGATGCAGAAAAAGCATTTGACAAAATCCAGCTTCCGTTCCTGATTAAAATGCTTCAAAGTATAGGGATAGAGGGAACATTCCTGAACTTCATAAAATCTATCTATGAAAGACCCACAGCAAATATCATCCTCAATGGGAAAAAGCTTGCAGCCTTCCCGTTGAGATCAGGAACACGACAAGGATGCCCACTCTCACCACTCTTGTTCAACATAGTATTAGAAGTCCTAGCAACGGCAATCAGACAACAAAGAGAAATAAAAGATATACAAATTGGCAAGGAAGAAGTCAAACTCTCTCTTCACAGATTACATGATTCTTTATATGGAAAACCCCAAAGACTCCTAGAGTCTATTCTTAACCTGAGTGATGCTTTTGAATGTGAGGTCATGATGCTCTTCTGCTCAAAACCTGTGTCCCTCAGAGTAAAAGTTAAAGTTCTAACTCTGGTTCACAAGCTCCTATCTAGTTTTCCTGTCTTTTCTTCCTGAACTCTTTACCTCACCTACTATTGTCTTCCTTGCTTACCCTGTTTAGCTACACTGGTCTCCTGTTTTTCAAAAATACTAGGTTTTCTGAACTCAGGGATTTTGCATCTTCTGTTCCTCCTATATGGAAAGCTCTACCTTTAATATCTGCATGCTCCAGTCTCTTACCATATTTGTTTTCATTTTTCAAATGTTACATTCTCAGTGGGCCCTTCTCTAACTACCTTATTTAAAATTACAGTCTCTACTCCCGAATCTGGCATTCTTTAAGCCTTTCTCTGGCTTTGTTACTCTCCACAGGTTTTATGACTTTCTAATATTTTAAGAAAGTTATTTATTTTATTTTTATTTTTAAAATTTTATTTTTATTTTTAAAATTTATTTATTTGAAAGCGAGAGAGAGAGCATGGGTTGGGGGAGAAGCAGGGTGAGAGGAACAAAACAAGCTGACTCTATGTTGAGTGTGGAGCCCCACTTAGGGCTCAATCTCATGACCTTAAGATCATGACTTGAGCTGAAAGCAAGAGTCAGATGCTCAACCCACTGAGCCATGCAGGCATCCCTATTTATTTTATTTTTAATAGAGTGTACTTTAATGTTGTGTGAATGTATCTAAGAAGTAGAGGTTGGCTGTAATTTGCTAAAGATAGAATATTCAGTTCACAGCTAGACAAGGGCAGGACTGAGTGCATTTACAAGGAACTCTGTTATCTGGGATAGTATGAAGACATATAAAATTTGTTTCATGGGCAGTTTTTAGAGGAGAATCTCCAGGGCATCTAAGGAATACCATTGATTTTTATAGAGGTAAGACAAAAAGTGAGAGACCTCATGCAGAAACTTATGCTGTCTTCATTCTCTCTAGGTTAATTCAATTTGTATTTACTACAAATTTAAGTTTATTGTGCTGTTCTAGGAGAGAGAGGAGAGTCCCAAAGAAGCCTATGTTCCATTTTATTAGTGATACTATGCTCTATCTAGACCAGGTTTTGGGAGACAGTAAGGACTGCTGCTAAGACTTACCAAATGGTTCTTGAAAATTATTGTGGATAAAAATCACCTGGAACCAGCTGTGGGGTTGGAGAAGCTTGTTAAAAATGCACATTTCAAAAAAAAAAAAATGCCCATTTCCTGACTCTACCATCAGGCACTCTGAATCAAAAGGTTTGGGGCTGAGGTTTGTGATCTGCAGTTTTAACCAGCTGCTGGGGCGATTCTGACATAGGTGGTCCATCTGGCTTCCTTTGTGAAGCATCACCCCATTGATTATTACTGTAATAGTACCTTACATTGACAGAAGAAATCAGAAAGGAATATGTAGAGAATTTTATGTTTTTGTAGAACACAGGAGGATTTAGGGATCCAGATGACATTCTTATTTCTTTATGTTGATGATTACTTAAAAAAATTTTTTTTTTTTAAGGAGATGAGGAAACTTAATACCTGAAGATATTAGCAATGTCAGGTACCTCGACTTCACATCCTGTATCAGTGTTTATAAAACCACTGTGATGAAATCCTAGCAAGAGACGAAGTTTTTCACAAACACCAAGAGAATATGTTTGACTGAAGATTAGCCCTTGATCAGAATCAATATTTGTGACGGAGGGAGAAATTTCTGAAGAAGACTGTGAAGTTGGCCATGATGTAGTTTAAGAGAATTATGCCATTTAATAGTTGTATAATGGAGAGTATTTGCGAAACAAAGCATTAGGCCTTTTCTTTGGTCTGAATTATTTATAACAAACACGCATTACTTTCAAAGTAAAATATTTAAACAAATACATGGATAACTCAGAAAATGGGCACTGGCTACATATCTGGTCAAGCTGATCATTTTCAGATACCTGAAAATTATCCAAGTTTTGGGTTGCACCCCAAACACGAGTGGCTCCATCCTGGGCCTGGACTTTTTTTTTTTTTTTTTAATTTATTTTTTCCAGTTTTTTGCAAACATGGGTGGCCATGGCTCAGCATTCTGGCCAAGGAGATACACAAGCAGAAATTCCTTGGTTGACCCTTTGCTAAAACTGTCTAGAAGACATCAGAATTAGCTCCCATGTGCCTTTTGCTCTTTGCCCTTTCTTTTCATCCTGCCTGGAATGGGAACATAAATCTAACAATAGAGTAGCCAACCTGGGGCCATGAAGCAACAGCCAAAAATGGCCAAGTGGAAAGACAAGAGACCTGATGGCCTCGTAGAGTCATTGTACCAGCCTGGAGCCACCTAACTCCAGGAGCTTTTAGGTGAGAAAAAACATTTCATGTGTTTAGCTACTTTCTTCCCTTTCAAGTTTCTATCTCATGTAGCTGAATGCAATTCCTAAATGATATCCCAGATATTTAGTACCTACATATTTTTAACCTAATGAAAAGGAGAATCGTGCTATATTGGGTACAGGTGAAAGGTCTAATTGGAAATTACATGGAACATGAATTTATTTACTTCCAACCATTTGCTTAGCTACACAGATCCCACCTTCTCATTTGTGAGCAAAAGGACAAAGTTCATCTATCATGGGCCTGGACTTTTATTTCGACACACCATTCCTCAGATTTCTTCAGCTTTAAATATTTAACATGCCAAGTTTCCATACGTGGGGTAGCATGTCCCGAGCCCTGTCAGAGACGTTTTAAATATGGAGGCTTCCTATCCCATCTAACCAGCTAAGAAAGCATACTTCTTACCCCAACTAACTAACTGATTGACCCTAACAAGTCACTCAGTGTCCTCTCTGGACCTCTGTTTGTTCATCCAAGAAAAGCACAGGTGTGGATTATATAATCTATTTAAATCTCATAGCTTTAAAACAAATCTATGAAATTGAAATATGCATCTTTAAAATTAATTTTCAGTTCATAGAGAGTGCATTTCCATTGGCAACCAACTTCTAAAATATATAAATTTCATTAAAATGAGGCTATTGGATATAAAAATTCTATTGTTTTTTAAAAATAGTATCTATATTTTGCTGAGTTTTTTTTTTTTTTTTTTTTTTTTGCTATAGGTTGTTAGCTTGTTGGTTTTGAATTTTCTATTATGCTTGTGAACACTACTCAATTCTACATATATCCTTTGTATTCCCATAAAACTAAACTAAATGTATGTCACTTCTCATGTAGGAATGCACAAACAATAAACAGTGTATGGCCACATATTTCAGTAGATTAAACTGAACTGAAATTATCCCTCATGCTGGCACTGTAATAGGCTATTGATCTCAGATCGCATTTTTCTGTTTCTTTATAATTGAATTTTGTTCCCAAATGAAAGAGCATGTTCATTTTCAGATTGCACTTAGTGAAATAAAAACTGCATCTGGGATCAGTTTTATCATGGGCTCAATGGAGGACTAAACCTTTCATAAAATTAAGTATGGAACACAGTGGCTATTTAAAAAAAAGTATACCAGAAGAGGTTTTTTTCCCAGAAAAGCTAAATTTTGGATCTCAACTGTTTAAAAAATTCTGCATGATTTAATCCAAAAATTAGAATATATGCAAAACTATAGAATTTCTCCCTATGAACAACTACTTATGGAAGATATGTTGCAATTACATAACTTAACCCTTCTATAGGAACTGAAAGAAATTAAGACTAAAGGAGATGGGACAGACAGTTTGAAAATAAAATGAAGCGATCTTATTTAAGTATGGGTGCCTGAGTGGCTCAGTGGATTAAGCATCTGGTTCTTGGTTTCAGCTCAGGTCATGATCTCAGGGTCATGAGATTGAGCCCCAAGTCAGGTTATATACTGGGTGTGGAGCCTGCCTGGGATTCTCTCTCTGCCACATCTTCCTCTTTATTTTTATTTTGATTTTTTAAAAGACCTTTAACTAGAAAACAGTCATCTAAAAAGTAGAGATGACTTTCCATCTTAGGCTAGACTTTACTTCGATTTTTGAAATAGGAATAAAATGGAAATTTTAGGAGGCTAAGGAAGATCATTCAAAGACTTCTTCTTGCCCCTTGTCCTCTATTGAATTCAAGTGTCCCAATAATATTCAGATTTTAATCACACTGCTCTCAGTCCTCTACCTGAATGAAGGTGAGAGTCTTCAACTATCTAAAAAGTCCTGCATGCCCAACCTCTTAGTTCACTCAGTAGTGATTGTGTGATTTTCATCTAACAGCTTGTAGAGGGTACTGGGTTACTACTGAAACAAAATGGGGCATTTTTGACCCTTTCCCTTCTCTCAGGTCTGGGGGTGAGTAAGAGAGAGAGAGAGAGAGAATACCTTGTGGTCGAGATTCAGTTACAAAGGATTTATGCTCAGGACTCCCACAGCTCAGGCACAGGGAAAACTTCCCTACTTCTCTTGTCCCAAAGTCTTTAACACAGAATGCTGTGACAATGGTGTGTTGTGGTGGTGTTCACACTGGAAAGACCACAGCTTCAGGGCATGGGGAGAATGCGACCAGAGGAAACAGTAAGTGAGAGGAAAGACAAGTGAACTTACCAAAGCCTTCCTGTCCACGTGAATGCTGGGTCCCCTAGTGCCTGGTGTCATTTTCTTGTCTCTCTTCATGTGTGGTTTGGAGGCATGCATGAGCTAGTGAAGTATTCTTGATGGTTACACACGGTTGCTGAGGAATGTCTAGAGTGATAAACAATTTGTTTTATTCGTAAACACAATTATTGGGTATTTACATTTAGATATACTATACATTAATTATGACACCACACTGACAACTAGATGGCTATTTAAGGTTAGGACTGGGAATGGTTTTACTTTTCCAAAGTACTGAATAATATTGATTAGTATCAATAACTGTAATTAATTATGGTTATTAATTAAATTTAAAAATTAAACTACTGACTTTAAATAATTCTGATTTTAAAATTGACTCCATTAGTAGTTTTGACTTAATTTTAAGAGACAGTTTTGAGTATTTTAAGAGAAAAACTATTTGAAAATATGTCAGTAATAATATTTCAATTTTTAACATTCACTTTAACTCATGTTTTTGATACAAATACATACACATTTGAACACTTTGAAAAATATTACAATTACTTTTTAATTTTTTAAAAAATTTTACTTATTTATTTGAGAGAAAGAGAGCACAAGTAGGGGGAGCAGCAGGCAGAGGGAGAGGGAGAAGCAGGCTCCCCACTGAGCAGAGAGCCAAATGCCGGCTTCTTCCCAGGACCCTGAAGTCATGACCTGAGCTGAAGATAGACACTTAACTTACTGAGCCACCCAGGCACCCCTATTTACTTTTTAATTCTTTAAGTTACTGGGGATGAATATGTCAACATGGTGATAAAAATAGAATAAGAATAGAAAAAAATAGAGTCTTACTTTTTAAAGCACTTCCCACAAAAGTGAGGCCCAAGAAAGAAGAAAATTAGAGAAAAAAAAAAAAGGAAAAGGAATAGACAACTTACAAAGAGCAGTCTGCTTACATTTTTAAAAGCTAGAAACAAAGGAAACATTCTTTTGAGTATGACTCACATAAAAATCATGAAGAGGACATGATAAATTAATAAATTTAATAAACTAATGATGACTTAACTATTGATCAAAATAAGGAAAATGAGCTAGAAAATTTTTCTCATCAAACCCTCAGCTTGAATAGGTCATGTGAAATCCCTGAAACATCATATTCTTCACTAAATAAAGATGTAATTACTGGTTAAAAGATGAGAATGTATGTTAGCTCCATTTGCACTTGTGCCTGGGCTCTTTAACTGTTAATTGTAGATCGTTCTTCCTCTTCCATTTTCTTGGAGCTCACTCCTTTCAGCTTCTCTCTCCACACCCCACTGAAATGGCATCAGATGAGGTTCCTTGTCCTGCACTTTCCTAATTCCCTGGTCAGTTCTAATCCTTGTCTTCCTTGACCCACAATTGCTGCCTTCCCCTTGATATACATTTGTGTTTCTACTAGGACAGCAGACTTTGTTTTCTTCCAGTCTTATCAGTTACTCCCTCTTGGTCTCACTTCAAATGTCCAAAATGGAATGCTGATACTAACCCCAGAAGTTGCTACCTTGTTGGTTTTATCTCAGTTTGTGATAACTCTATCCTTTTGGTTGTTCAGACCAAGCAACTTGTAGCCGCTTCTTGGCTTCTCTCATTCTCTTATACTCCTCATCTTGCTTATCCCTCAGTAAATCCTGCTAGTTCTATTTTCAGAATGTATCAAGAATCCAGTAAGTTGTTGTTGTTCTTCTTCTTTTTGAGTACAGTCGATGCAAAATGTTATGTTAGTTTCAGTGGTACAACTTAATGATTTGACAAGGTTATATACATTATGTTCACCACAAGGATAGCTACCATCTGTTCCATGATATCACTAATACAATGTCATTGACTGTATTCCTTATGCTGTGCCCTTTATTCCCAGACTTACTCATTCCATAACTGGAGGCCTATATCTCCCTCTTCTCTTCACCCATTTTGCCCAGCTTCTCACCCTTTGTCTCTGGCAACCATCCAGTCAGTTCTTAATATCTCCGTTGCTACAACTCTGTTCTACCCCATTATCACCTTTCCCTGTTCTAGCCTCCTGCCTTGTCCCCTGTTCCTACCCTTGCCCTCTGTGGAGATTTAAAGTATATTTTCCAACTCTGAGTCTTCAAAAGGTAGAGCCTAATTCCCTTCTCCTTCAGTATGGGCTGGATTTAAAGACTTGCTTCTAATGAACAGAATAAGGCACGAGAGACAGTGTGCATCTTCTGAGGGCAAGGTCATTGAAGACATTGTGGTGTTATCCTCTTTCTCCTGGATCACTTACTCTGTGGAAAATCAGTGGGCATGCCATGAGTACACTTAAGCAACCCTACGAAGAAACCCCATGGCAGGGAACTGAAAAATCTCTTACCAACAGCCAACAGGTAACTGAGACCTCTTGGCAGCAGCTATATGGGTCAGCCATCTTGGAAATGAATCATCTGACCCCATTTGAGCTTGGAGCTATAGCCTCTACTGACATCATGACGATAACTTCATGAGAGACCCTGAGCTAGAATGACTTAGCTTAGCTGCTTCCAAATTATTGACCTATAGAGACTGAGAAACTGTAAATGCTTATTGTTTTAAGTTGCTATGTGTTTTGGAAATTCGTGTAGAAATAGATAGCTAATATACCCTCCTTTATACTGCTCTTAGAATAGCAAGCCACAGCAGTTCAATGGCTCCCTATTTCCCTCAGGGTAAAATCCAAATTCTTTAATAGCAGCTGTGGACTGAATGTTTGTAACCTCCCAGAACTCATGTGTTGCTCGGTCCTGGGTATGCAAGCATAAATAAAACACAGTTTAAAGGAAATCATAGTTTAATAGGAGGGAAAGTCAGCAAATGGTTAATAGGAGATGGGCTAGGGTGATGAGAACAGTGATTAGTTTACAATTACACATTAAATTAAAGGTACTTTAGGGATATCCACATAGAGATAAATGGGTCTTGAGGGCAAGATATGTAAATTTGGTGTTACTCTCATAAGGAAGTGAATGAAGTCACTCAGGAAGAATGTACACAGTGGAAAAAGGAAGTTAAGAATCTAATTTTGTGCACTATTTACAGTGGGAGGGAGAGGATGTAGCTATAGGGACTATTGACAAATATTCACATTCTTTTCCTTCTGGGCATAGAGAAGTATTTCATGTCTCTGGCCTTTGTGAGGTTATGGCCATGCGACTAGCTTAGGTTAATGGAATGTGAGCAGAAGTGATGCATGTCACTGGCCTGCGGAAGCTTTAGGAGGCAATGCATGAGTCATCTGGCTCCCTTTTTGCCGTGATGATTATGAAATGTGTTGAGATGCAGCCTCTGTCCCCCGTCTCCCTGAGTGATTATCAATATCTAAGGCTCTCACGACCTGCCCGGGACTTGCCGTGTAAGTGAGGAATATTCTCTTTTGGGGATATGCCACTGAACTCCTTGTTACTGCACAATAACCTCGTTGATCCTCCTAATACCTCGAGGGCTTTAAGGAAATGAGACTTTCAGGGAGATGAAAAGAGAATGGCAAGAGGTTTCAAGAGGACAAAGACAGAAAGGGTTCCTTGCAAGATAGAGACCGAAAAGTGTTCATTTGGTTTGGCAATTAGGAGGTCAGTTGTAATTTTAGTAAGTTACATGGTATGAAAAAACAGTCCCTTTCCAATGGTTAACAGTTGGAGAAAAGTTACAGGTCTGGGCTGTAGCAGAAGTGAGGGAGGCTCTTGCTCTCACATTTCCTTGCTTCTCGTTTAATTCACAAACATCAGCAACTGGCATTGATCCCATCAGTTTTTGTCTCTTCCCTTTTCCCTGCTCATTTTGAACTTCTGTACCTCTGTACTCTTTCCTTCATCCCCTCCTTCCGGCCTCCGTAAGGCTTCCTTGAGATTTGATCACAGCTTCCTCCTTCCTTTCTCAGTGGAACTTCTTAAAAGAGAGGAGAGGGAGTTGAGGGAAACTGGAAGGGGAGATGAACCATGAGAGACTATGGACTCTGAAAAACAACTAGAGGGTTATGAAGGGGCGGCGGGGGGTGGGGGGGTTGGGAGGTTGAGGGACCAGGTGGTGGGTAATGAGGAGGGCACGTACTGCATGGAGCACTGGGTGTGATGCCAAAACAATGAACACTGTTATGCTGTAAATAAACAAATAAAAATAAATAAATTTAAAAAAAAAAAAAAAAAGAGAGGCACGTAACTCCAAGTTTGCACTTCTTTACCTCTTCAGCCCGCAGCGAACTGATGTTTGACCTCGTAAGTCTACTGAAATGGCTCATGCCAAGGAGATTTTTCATGAAAACCACATGTAATTAGTTTTTTCTGTTTTACTTCCTGCATGAATCTCTTTAATTTTATATTATGACACAATGCACGATTATTTGCTGAGTAGTTCATTTTGTATTAGCCGAAGAGAAAATTGAACCTGTCAGTCAAACTACACGGAATAAGAAATAATATATTTTTGTTAGCAGTAAACAGAAAATTGTACAATAAAAATGTTTTGTGTCACTTGAAGTATTACCATTGGTTTCAAGTTAGGAAGGTGGGCAAAGTGTTTTCCTGTCCTTGTTTATTTTGGTGGGGACTTTGATGGCAGGTAACGTACCTTTTATTTATTTATTTTTCCCTTTTGGCTTACAGTCACAATACTTGAACACAGATATAATGAAGGCTTGTTCAATTTGAGACTTCCCTATGTTAATGCAATAATATGACAGAGATTTTCCACAGACATCTTCTCATTTAATCCTCAAACAACTTTTTGAAGGATATTTAATTTCCCCCTTATTTACAAATGAAGAAACTGAAACTCAGAGAGAAAGATAAATGGCCACATTCACATTGCCACAGGTTGTGAGTACGTGTTTGCTCAAGTCTAGCCTTTCGGATCGTAATTGAGAGATGCTTCTGCAGTGCCCCAGCTACCTGAGTGCAGCACATGTACACATGGAAAAACAGAGGTACAGGGACTCTTCAAAGTAAATCTATTTCTTAAACTGGCATTTTTGTGAAAACATTACAGGACCACACACTTTCCATAACTTAAAGTTATGTGCCTTATCAAAATGTTACACATTGAATGCATTTAGATATTAAATGGGCTTAGGCTGGCCATTAGGAGCCATCGTACACTCTAATAGATATCCTTTCACCTCTCTGTTCTGAACAGATATGTTTACATTATCCCTAACATAGAGATGACTGTTTTTGTCTTTGGCAATGAGAGGAGGTTAAAGAAGTTTGCATAGAAATGGTGACAAGAGCAATTGGATATGATTGTTCTCTTAAGTCCCAGGCTGTTGATTTAAGTTTCGGTGCATCCTGAAATATTCATAACAAAATTTGGGGGCACCCTAGCTCATTCCTCTGTGTCTGTGAATCTACAGGACACCATCTGTAAGGCTGATATATAGCTGATAAATGAAAATGTAGGCTTTCTGATACTTGTAAGCGTTAAAGTACCAGATACGTGAACACTTGGATTCAGAAGTCTGGCTTTGCCTTTCCCAATTCAAATTTATATTAGTAAAATCCTTCTCAAAGCCAGCCTCCTTGAGAATAGGCACAGACTCCTGGAAATGGTCGAGACAATAAGATTAAGATTAATTGGTAGAATAGGAAGAATAGGAATTCAGAGAATTTGGTTCTAGAAGGGAACTAGAACAGGTAAACAGGGTGAGCAACCACTTATAGGAATAAAGAGAATTTTTTAGTTTCAGGCATATCCAAACTGGGGACAGAATGAGGTGGTTTGTTTTGTTCTGTTTGTTTTCCCAGAAATTAAGAGCATAATCAAATCTGGAGCTGGAAAGCTAGTGAGTGTGTGAGACAGTGAGGCTGCCTGGCTCACTAGTGTGTGGGTAGGTACAGTAAGGCCAGTTGCAGAGGCTGCTGTGGGTGTGGAAATGCATGTTGAATGCAGCAAATTGCTGTTGAAGTTTCTTTTTTCCCCCAATTTTATTTAGGTGTAATTGACATACAACATTGTGTAAGTGTAAGGTCATCCTACCACATAATGGTATTATGGTATGATGGATATACTGATATTTGATATATGTTGATGCCTTTATATATGTAAATATTATAAAATGATCACTACAATAAGATAAGTTAATATCACCTCACATAGTTACATACTTTTTCCTTGTGAGGAGAACTTTTAAGATCTACTCTCTTAGCAACTTTCAAATAAACAGTACAGTATCGTTAACTATCGTCATCATGCTATTCATTACATCTGTTTGGCCTGATCCTGGGGTGTGGATGTTGAAGGAGGTAACCTGACTCAGGGTGATCAGCTACTACTGTTTCACAGAATTTTGAATTTCATCCTTTAATAAAGTTCCTAAAAAAAAAATTCTTTTTTTTTCCAAAAATTATTCTTGAGAACTAACATGTAGTTGTCAAATATTTGTTTTGCTAAGGAGTGATGTTAAGGAAAAAACAAAAACAAAAACAAAACAAAACTAAAAGAATAAAAAGTAAATGGCCACATGCTATCTCCACTATTTCATAAAGGAATCAAATTTTAACATCAAATTAATAGAAAGGACTCTCTCCCAGAGTGTCTCCCAAGGATAGAACATTAAAATGATTCCACTTGGCATTATTAAAGACTTACTGCATTGTTCTTACTTTCTCATTTTCTCTTGCACCTCTAAAACTTTGTCCCTGGCCTGCCTGTCTCCTCAGACTGATGTCTGAGATTCATGAGCTAAGAGAATATTATCATTATTCAGGAGTAAGATGATGAGAATCTGGGGAAGGAGAAGAAAGAACAGTGAAGGCAGGTAGATGATGATGGAAGAATGGTGGTGCCATTCTTGGCACCAGACAGATTGAATGTAGAAGATAAAGGGAGAGAGTGAAAGATACCTTCAAAAATTATACTGCAATCGGGTATCATTTTTAGTAGTTGGTATTGCACATAGCGTTGCCTTAATTCATCTCATAAATATGACACATAAATATGGCATCCTTTGGGATGTCCTATCAACAGATTGATGTCTTGCTGTCTTCTTTATCTGCACCAGAAACCAGAAATGCAATGTACAAACACATGAAGATCATGTTTTTATTAGTGATCAATGGGTTAAAATATTTTTCCATCTAAAACCAAACTGACCTTGGGTAGGATTTTAAAGGAGCAAGGAAGTTGATTTTAAAGGAGATGCAAAAGTTCACTGTAATGAATGACCATCCTGTCGTCCTATTAAGCTTTCAAAAAATTCTTAAATGATACCCGGGATTCTTAGAGCTCATTAGTGATGTTCAGTTCCTGACTCTGAAAATCACCATTTAGCTGCCAGGTTTTACCATTGTAGAGTTTCTGTTTGTTTGTTTTAAAGATTTTATTCATTTATTTGAGAGAGAGAGAGAGTCAGAGAGAGCACCAGCAGAGGACGGGGAGAGGGAAGAGAAGCAGGCTCCCCAAGCAGGAAGCCTGATTTGGGGTTCAATCTCAGGACCACTACCTGAGCTGAAGGCAGACGCTTAACAGACTGAACCATGCAGGTGCCCCCATCTTTTCCTTTTTCAATAGAATGATGGGTCATGATATAAATAGAGGTATCAGAGTTGTTGTATTTGCAGAAAAAGAGCAAATGTGCTTTGAGGTTTTGGAAATTATGTTTCCAGCTTACTCACAAGAGGGTACCTTGTTTGGGAAAGAAGGTGAATTCTTTCAAGCAGGAGAGTTCTTCAAAAATAGTTAATGGCAAATGTGTTCTTGGCCAAATCTTAACCTACAGCATTAATTTAAGATGTTCTTAATTTATGTTTCTGGACTTCTTTTAAATGTCAAACTTTAGAAAGGCTAAACTGGCTCACCCCTCTGCTAGGAAATAGCTAGTATTTGTCTTTGCTGCAGGGCATTCCAAATGAAATTTTGAGGTTTACTGAAAAATGTTACCAGTTCACTTACTATACAAGAGCTTGGAATGTGAATGTCTGAAAGAAGAAAAAATTCAATAAATGGCTGTGCAGTTACTTGCTGAAATTCACAACATAATAGCAAGAAAAGGTTTGCTGCCTTGATCGTAAAGGAAATGAGTCATTTAATTTTACCCTTAGTGCTGGTACCTACTTTCAGCACTCAGTAAGAAGTCTGCATGCATTTAAATAACTTTAATAATTATTAAAAGAAAGTTGCAAGAAATAAGTGATATTTATTTTAAAAGGAGATTGAGTTCAAACTTCTAGGGCTTTAAAATTTCCATAAGAGCACATTCAAGTTCGGAATAGGATTTAGTCACAATTAAAGAGATGTCAATCCCTTAATCCCTTTGTGAAGGAAAAGAATAAAATGTTAATGTTGATTCATATTAGCACTTGTAACTGAAAAATTTATTATACATTGTAAATACTTATGACCCCAACAGCTATTTGATTTACAAGTAAGGTATTGAAATGTAATGAAACACTTTCTACTGATCTGTAATCACTGAAAAAGCAATATGAATCATCCTTCAAATAAAAATACTTGCTTTTTTAACCTTTCCCAAAAATGTTTCAAAGTAAAAGCATGCCTCTCTGTTTTGTCTAATGTCTCAAGACCTTTACTCATCATCTTGAAGGTGATTATTTTCTAGGTTGATCCTAGCCTTGCAAGATAGAGCCTTGATCTATCTAGAGACTTAAATATTTTATTAAGTCAGAAAATAAATTTCAAACTATGCAATACTGTTTTACCTAGAATTATTACATTATTAAGAGTAAATATCTTATTAAACTAAAGAGGGAGCCACAAAATGGATAAGCAAGATTTCTAAAGGAGGTACTGGGTGTATATAAAATAACTAATAAAAAAAAGTTAATAAAATGGGGCAGTTAAATCATGTAAGTCAACAAAATTTATTTTAAAATGACCTTGCAAATCTTAAATTTTCCCAGATGGCCATATGGAATTGCTATTATTTGAAGTCAAAACAAAACACGGGGGATATCTGAGACTTTATTTAAATGTACTTAAAATTTGTATGGATTATGAACCAGTTACAGTTTTTGAGACACTGTTTCAAGTACTCATATCTGCTACCTGTTGAATCCTCACCTCTCCACCATGATCTGGAAACCCTAGTTTATGCCCATTTTTTTAAAAGATTTTATTTATTTATTTGACAGACAGAGATCACAAGTAGTCAGAGGCAGGCAGGGGAGCGGGGGTGGGGGGTGGGGGAAGGGTGGCGGGGAGCAGGCTCCCTGCTGAGCAGAGAGCCCTATGCGGGGCTCGGTCCCAGGATCCTGGGATCATGACCTGAGTTGAAGACAGAGACTTTAACCCACTGAGCTACCCAGGCGCCCCATGCCCATCTTTTAGATGAGGAAAGTATGATATAGAACTCCAAATGGACACATGCTATTGAGCAGCTGTGTGGTCTTGGGTCTGAGTCGCATCCCCCTTTGAGAATTGGATTTCATGGGGCGGCTGGGTGGCTCAGTCTTTAGGTGTCTGCCTCGACTCAGGTCATGATCCCAGGGTCCTGGGATTGAGCCCCACATCGGGCTCCCTGCTCAGTGCTCCCTGCTCCAGGGTCCCCTCTCAGTGGGAAGCCTGCTTATCCCTCTCCTACTCCCTTTGCCTGGGTTCCCTCTCTTGCTGTGTCTCTCTGTCAAATAAAATCTTATTAAAAAATTAGATTTCATAATAACTTCTTGTCTCCTATCATGAGCAAGTGCTGTAATTTCATGTGTTTTTGGATTGTTCTTTCTTCTCATTTTTGGAGTTCTCTCATAAGATGCCTGACCACACTATTGTAGTCTCTCAGTTTTGTGAATCCCAGGCATCAGTCTCAGGATTTAAGCTGATTTGTGAGGAAATTTCAGCACCCACTCTCTTAACCTACTGATACAGTTCCAGGTTTCAAAAAATGGTTCATGTGGGACAGCAATTGTTTAAATAATGCTGTGGGAATAGTTACAGTCATTCAAATAGCACTTACAAGGGCACTTTGTAATCTCCAGAATGTTCTCCCTGCATCTGTTCTTGTTCCCTCTGTTTTGTTCTCTATTATATAGCAGCCAGAACTACTCTTTCAGAGTGTAAATTAGATCATGTCATTTTCTTTCCAAAATGCTTCCAAGCTTTCTACTGCACTTAACATAAAATCCCAGCACCTAACTCAGGACTACAAGACTTGGAAAAACGCATTCCTGCCTATTTCTTTCATCTTCTATTGGGTACCTCTGTCCTTTTGTTCCCTCGGGTGCTCCTTCCCACAGGCCTTCCTTTGCATTCTTTCTAATGTTGACCTCCTTAGCTCCTTTGTGCACTTCCTGTCTCACCTTTCCAGGGAGGCATTCCTTAACTCACCCCACGCCACCCGGTTCAAGTAGCCCCCCCTGCTATTCTCTCTGCATTCAGTTCTTTTCCTGAAGAGCCTCACTTCAGTTCAAAAAAACTTCTTTACTTTTTTTATGTCTTATGCATCAAACCGTAAGCTCACCGGGACCAGCACGGAGTCAGTGTGCTTTGTTGTCCAGTGCGTTTTCAGTACTTAGTACAATCTCATGAACATGGTGGGTGCTGAATAAATATGTGTGTGAGATCATTATAATCTTATGTATTTCAATGTATTACTATGATGTCAGCAGAAATATAAGCCTTAAGAAAGATTTCTAGAGTCCAAATTTGAGGTGAGTTAGAGACAGGGAAGGCAAAAGTCTCAAAAATGGTGGAAGGTGGGACCCTATCTTTGAGAGGGCTGAACTTTGTACTGCTGTCCCATGATATTTCTACACACAAGCTTTAAACAGGGAAGAAATGGAAAAGAAAATCATCTTAGAAAACAAACGACAAAAATCTGCTTAGGCAAAAATCAGTCATGATAGGGAAGGGGATCAGAATCTGCCACATCAAAATATGCCGCTTTTGCAGGAGAATTGTTTTGAGTTGAAGGCAATTATGAAGCAATAAAGGCAGAAAGAGGTCTCTGCCTTCCTTGTGCCTCATAGCAGGATGTACATTTCCCTTTGTGAAGATATTCCCTGTCCCTTCCTTTATACCAGGATGGGGGAAAACAAACATTATTACTGGAGACAGAAAGTCAGCACTGAGTTGGGTCCACACAAACAACCCTTACTACAATTACCTTTATCTTCCATTAGTTTCCCCGTGTATTTACCTTCACACAATTTACCAACCCTAGGAGTCCCTTTTCTTTTGCCAATTCTCTATAAATTTATGACTCTTTGTTAAAATGGTATATAAGCCCCTGGGTATAAGTACCCCTTTCATTTTCTTCATTTCTTTTTTATGAAGATCTCTATGCACATGCAAAAATTAAAATATTAATATCAAATAAAATTTGTATGCCTTTTCTTCTGTAATCTGTCTTTTGTCAGTTTAGTTCACAGGTCTCAGGTACCAAACTTAAGAGGGTAGAGAAAAAGTTATTTCCTATCCTACAATCCTAAGTCTTTGATAAGCTCCCACTGCATAAACAGAGTTATGGCTCTTGCTTTCTCGATGTGAAGATGAAGGCCTCTTGCCTGAGAACCATAACTTTGAGACTTCTATTTTGCATTGTTCTAAGAATATCCCAGCTGCATTTCCTTACTATGTTACATAGGCTGCTTTGCCAGGACCTTCTGGACTTGTGCTTTTTGCCTCTTTCTTTTGCCTAACAGGCATTTGCGGCTATTCAAATTTAGATTAATAGAAATTGGCTAGTGGCTATCCTATTGCACAGTGCAGATATTGAACACCATTATTACTGCAGAAATTTCTGTTAGATAGCACGACCTTTACATTGTTCTAAAAGATTCAAGTCGTAAATAGATCAGCTTAGATGGCTATATTGCTTTTTTGATATTTAAATGACAGTCTGGGGTACTTGGCTAGCTCAAGTGGTAGAGCAAGTGACTTTTGATCTCAGGGTTGTAGGTTTGAGCCCTATGCTGTGTATAGAGATTACTTAAAAATAAAATCTTTAAAAAATTAACAAATGACATAGTCACACAGGATCAGCCAGTGGAGGAATAATCCATATTTGTCATATACGTTTGAAAGATAATGAAAATGTTAAAGTATTAACTGTCTGCGAAAAGCACTAAGGAATAGGAATTGTTTTCGGTAGAGTTAAAGACAGAGGAGATGATATGAATGTAGTGTTCAGAGGAATGGGAAATCAGGGGGCAGATCTGTCAATCCAGGGTTGTTTGCTGATCCAGGCTGGCCAGGCAGGTGTTCATTTCCTCCCATGCCATTCCTGACCTCTCAAATAAAAGAGGGCTCTTAGAAGACAACAGGTTTTTTGTTTGTTTGCTTGCTTTTTATTTTATTTTATTTTATTTTATTTCATTTTATTATTTTATTTTACTTTTTCAGTATTCCAAGATTCATTGTTTATGCACCACAGCCAGTGCTCCATGCAATAGTGCCCTCTTTAATACCCACCACCAGACTTACCGAACCCCCCACCACCCCAAAACCCTGTTTGTTTCTCTGAGTCCACAGTCTCTTATGGTTTTTCTCCCCCTCCAATTTCCCCCAACTTACTTCTCCTCTCCATCTCCCAATGTCCTCCATGTTATTCCTTATGCTCCACAAGTAAATGAAACCATATGATAATTGACTCTCTCTGCTTGACTTATTTCGCTCAGCATAATTTCTTCCAGTCCCGTCCATGTTGCTACAAAAGTTGGGTATTCATCCTTTCTGATGGAGGCATAATACTCCATTGTGTATATGTACCACATCTTCCTTATCCATTCATCCGTTGAAGGGCATCTTGGTTCTTTCCACAGTTTGGTGACCGTAGCCATTGCTGCAATAAACATTGGGGGACAGATGGCCCTTCTTTTCGCTACATCTGTATCTTTGGGGTAAATACCCAGCAGTGCAATTGCAGGGTCATAGGGAAGCTCTATTCTTAATTTCTTGAGGAATCTCCACACTGTTCTCCAAAGTGGCTGCACCAACTTGCATTCCCACCAACAGTGTAAGAGGGTTCCCCTTTCTCCACATCCTCTCCAACACACGTTGTTTCCTGTCTTGCTAATTTTGGCCATTCTAACTGGTGTCAGGTGGTATCGCAATGTGGTTTTAATTTGAATCTCCCTGATGGCTAGTGATGATGAACATTTTTTCATGTGTCTGATAGCCATTTGTATGTCTTCGTTGGAGAAGTGTCTGTTCATATCTTCTGCCCATTTTTTGATATGATTATCTGTTTTGTGTGTGTTGAGTTTGAGGAGTTCTTTATAGATCCTGGATATCAACCTTTTGTCTGTACTGTCATTTGCAAATATCTTCTCCCATTCCGTGGGTTGCCTTTTTGTTTTGTTGACTGTTTCCTTTGCTGTGCAGAAGCTTTTGATCTTGATGAAGTCCCAAAAGTTCATTTTTGCTTTTGTTTCCTTGGCCTTTGGAGACATATCTTGAAAGAAGTTGCTGTGGCTGATATCGAAGAACTGCCTATGTTCTCCTCTAGGATTCTGATGGATTCCTGTCTCATGTTGAGGTCTTTTATCCATTTCGAGTTTATCTTTGTGTACGGTGTAAGAGAATGGTCGAGTTTCAGGACCATATCTTCTTTATCCACTTGTCTGTTGAAGGGCATCTTGGCTCTTCCCACAGTTTGGTGATTGTGGCCATTGCTGCTATGAACATTGAGGTACAGATGGCTCTTCTTTTCACTACATCTGTATCTTTGGGGTAAATACCCAGTAGTGCAATTGCAGGGTCATAGGGTAGCTCTATTTTTAATTTCTTAAGGAATCTCCACACTGTTTTCCAAAGTGGCTGCAGCAACTTGCATTCCCACCAACAGTGTAAGCAGGTTCTCCTTTCTTCACATCCTCTCCAACACTTGTTGTTTCTCATCTTGTTGATTTTGGCCATTCTAACTGGTGTAAGGTGGTATCTCAATGTGGTTTTGGTTTGAATCTCCCTGATGGCTAGTGATGATGAATATTTTTTCATGTGTCTCTTAGCCATTTTATGTCTTCTTTGGAGAAGTGTCTGTTCATGTCTTCTGCCCATTTTTTGATGTGATTATTTGTTTTGTGTGTGTTGAGTTTGAGGAGTTTTTTTTAGATCTTGGATATTAGCCCTTTGTCTGTAGTGTCATTTGTGAGTATCTTCTCCCATTCTGTGGGTTGCCTCTTTGTTTTGTTGACTGTTTCCTTTGCTGTGCAGAAGCTTTTGATCTTGATGAAGTCCCAGAAGTTCAATTTTGCTTTTGTTTCCTTTGCCTTTGGAGACATATCTTGAAAGAAGTTGCTGTGGCTGCTATGGAAGAGGTTACTGCCTATGTTCTCCTCTAGGATTTTGATAGATTCCTGTCTCACATTGAGGTCTTTTATCCATTTTGAGTTTATATTTGTGTATGGTATAAGAGAATGGTCAAGTTTCATTCTTCTACACATAGCTCTCCAATTTTCCCAGCACCAATTATTGAAGAGACTGTGTTTTTTCCAGTGTATATTTTTTCTTGCTTTGTCAAAGATTATTTGACCATAGAGTTGAGGGTCCATATCCAGGCTCTCTACTCTGTTCCACTGGTCTATGTGTCTGTTTTTGTGCCAGTACCATGCTGTCTTGGTGATCACAGCTTTGTAGTAAAGCTTGAAATCAGGCAATGTGATGCCCCCAGTTTTTTCTTTTTCCTGATTAAAATGATTCAGTGTATAGGGATAGAGTGAACATTCCTCAACTTTGTAAAATCTATCTATGAAAAACCCATGAATATCATCTTCAATGGGGAAAAACTGACGGCCTTCCCTTTGAGATCAGGAACAAGACAAGAATGTCCACTCTTGCCACTGTTACTCAAAATAGTTCTGGAAGTCCTAGCAACAGCAATCAGACAACAAAAAGAAATAAAAGATATTAAAATTGACAAAGATGAAGACAGCTTTTTTGACTAAGATCTAGAAGCAGCAATAGTTTTTCGTTCTACAAGACCGATCTAGGTATTGTGTGATTGACAATGCTAGCCGCACTTACTCTGGCTTCAGAAATGAGGCTAAATGGTAACGAAATGCTGTATCTTTTGTTTGGCAGAATTTTGCTAAAGGAAAGCTATATTGAGGTTAAATGAGTTTAACCTGGGTGATTTCCTCCACCAAAATCTCAGCAAGAGTAAACAAGGTTGTTACATCATTCTAAGGCTTAGGTTATATGAGTGATCCAGTTTGCTTTGCATAAACATTTACAAAAGTCTTGTTGAATGACTGATCTGTTTTCCATTTGTAACTCTATTCAGATTTGTCCCCATAATGACTGTTCAGTGAAGGAAATTTTCACCATGATGACTCTGGAAAAGTGATACAATTTTGGACAATGATTCTTCTTATTTTTTCCCCCCTTATGTAGCTTGTTCACTAAAAAATACACTAAATAAATACACTATAAAAATGACAGTACAACATTATGATTTCAGGCAAAGACATATTTGACAATTTACTTGACATAACAATTTCTATTCAGAGAATAGAAATTCATATGGAACACATTTGAATTGCCTGCCATGTACAAATGAATCCAAATCATTTTGTTTTGTGTGTGTAGGGAAAGGAAATATATTTTTTCTCTTTCCCCTCCCAGGTTCTCTGGCAGGGGAAATTAGATTGATAAGAGACAAATTAACAAGAGAAAAGCATAGCAGTTTATTTAATATGAGTTTAAGCGACACAGGCATCTTCATAAGGAAATGAAGACCGGAAGAAATGGTTGAATCTGAGTGTTTTTATTAGGCTTGATGAAGACTGGAAAACTGTGGAGATAGTTGATAGGACAAAGGGTATGAACTAAGACTAGTAAACTGGGGGAAACATAATTCTGTTTGGATTCGCCTCCACATCCTCCATCTTTGGAAATAAGGATGATGCTTTTCTCTGGGAAATATCAAGGGCATCTCTCCCATGAGAGTATCATGACCTGCTTCACAGGAAAAAGGAAGGTCAGAAAGTACTTCCTACACGTGCTCTTTCTCAAATTGCTTCAGTTTAAAATATTCAACATGCCAGTGTCCTGTATTTTAGGTAATGTGTTCTAAACTTCCTTTTGCACGTACTCTAGAGAGAGGGATGAAGTTTTAGTATCGCCCTGTGAATCTTCAGTCTGTTGTGTCCTCCTTTACTTAGCCTATATTTTGCCCCAAGGGTATTTTTCAGTGATATGATTTTATTTTTAAGTGAAAAATAGTTATGAGCCGCCAAATCTGAAAGACTGGTAAAGAAAACTGTTTCAGAAATAAGAAAAAAGTCAAGTATAATAACAGTGGATTTTAGAAAAAAGCTGTATTTGTTTACTTTCAAATGGCTGTTTATTACTTATATAAACATGTTTTCATTCAGTTGATATATTTTTCTAGCTGTGAAAATGATTTGAGTATTTTGTGTTAAGATCAAACACATCACAATTTTCTTATTAAACTTAATGGAAACAACTATTTTTTTTTTTTTTCATTTAAAAGCTCTTTACTTAACCGCAGGGTTTTCAAGCACTAATGAAAATCATTAAGCAAGGGATCCGTGTACTTGAAAAATAACACTTTGATTGGGACACATAATGACTAGAAGACCCTGCAGTTTGAGAAGTCATCACTGTAAATGAGAAGTCTTGACAATTTTGTTGTTGTTTCTGCCTAACATTTTTATCTGAGTTGAATTCTTTCGCCATAAAGTTATCAAATTTCCTATTCCATTTTTCTATCTGCTACTGCTCATGGACTCAGACAAAAGAAACAAGTTAGCAACATCCCCACCTTTGCTAAATTTACATTGTTTTTACTCCAATCCCCTAGCATTTATGAAGCCATTCAGATGGTTGAGATTCTCCTGTTGTTTTCCACATTTTAAATGATTCATCCTAAGTCCTTATTTTCTCTGGGTTTAATCAGGAATGAGTTTTGTCTGGAAGCTATTTTCTCTCTCAAGAACTCTTTCATATAAGACCAAAATGCTTTTGAAGAATCTTTTGCTATTTCTCAACTCACTTGTTTTTTAATATCTATTTCTAAAAATGACACCAGGACAACTTAGATACCATAAAACTACATGTAACTATATTTATATATGTAACTATTTATAAATATAGTTATGATGATATGTGTTAATGTATGTAGTTTTCCTTTATAAAATTTTTAGGCCATATTTTCTTTTATTTATTTATTTATTTATTTATTTATTTTTTAAAAAGATTTTGTTTATTTATTTGACAGACAGAGATCACAAGTAGCAGAGAGGCAGACAGAGAGAGAGGAGGAAGCCCTGCCGAGCAGAGAGCCTGATGTGGGGCTGGATCCCAGGACCCTGGGATCATGACCGGAGACAAAGGCAGAGGCTTTAACCCACTGAGCCACCCAGGCGCCCCTCTTTTATTTTTTTAAAAGATTTTATTTTTTTAAGTAATTTCTACACCTGACATGGGTCTCAAACTTATAACTCTAAGATCGAGTTGCACCCTCTACTGACTGAGACAGCCTAGCACCCCTCAGCCATATTTTTAATATTGCATTTAAAGAATCCTGTTTAGTGCTTCTAATATATGCAAATACGTCTCTGTGAATTTTGTTTACTGAGCTGGATTTTGGGGTGCTACATAACTTCGATGAACTTTTATTGTGGGTGAATATGAAATGTGCTTGCTTTTCCATATGTAACTCTTCTTATATGCACAGGAAGAAAGTTTTATTAGTCAGGAGTAGTGGTCTTTTTGTTGTGGTCATTTATTTGCACTCTTTAATATAGCATTTAAGGAGAAGACAAAGAGAAAATCTCACTCAGTTACTTACTTGACTGAGGAAGAAAGTTAAAGTTAATGACTAATAAGATATACAATGGCTTCCTAGTCATAGATTGTTGAATAGCAATTTTTTTTGCCTCAAATGTAGGACATCATTAATTTTATAAAAAATGATTTTAATCAATGATTGTATCCCATTGCCTTGTACAAAATAAGACTTTGATAAGTATTGATTTATTGATTTATAGAAACTTATGTTATCTACTTTAACAGGCATTTTGTTTATTGAATTTATTTTACATAGTGCTATGAAGGACATTAGTGAGTATTACAATTAAACTGTGAACACCCTGTATCATAGTACCATAAATACATTTTTTAGGTTTAGGTTTCAAAAATGGATCTTCAGGGTTTTTTTTCCATCTCTCTCTCTTTTTTAAGTTTCTATTTAAATCCCAGTTAGTTGACATACAGTGTAATATTCGTTTCAGGTGTATAAAGTAGTGATTCAGCACTTCCATACAACATCCTGTGCTCATCACAAGTGCATTCTTTAATCCCCATCACCCATTTAACCCATCCCACCACCCACCTCCCCTCTGGTAACCCCCCGTTTGTTCTTTGTAGTTAAGAGTCTAAAAATATGTCTTTAAATAATTTCAGCTGATTTACTTCTGACATCAAGTTTTATCTGGGGGCATTTTAAAATGTAAGAGCTTGGATTTTAAGTATTTGGGCTGTGCCTACATGAGCTAACTAACTAAATAAGGGTACAAAATACTTTGGCTTTAATGAGTAGCTTTAGACCAAAACACATCTATTACTTTAGACCAAGACACATCTATTACTTGGAAAAAATATTTTCAACCTAGGCTTTGGTGATTTATGTTGGCCGAATTATCTGTTTCATTTCTACATTCTTTCCTTAATTGTCATTATATTGTTATGTTCAGAAAACAATATTAACTGGCTGATTAATCCTATGTAAAGTCTCTAATATTTCCTGTATTTGTGGTTATAATTTTTCAGAATTAGCTCTTTTAAAAATTCAATCTTATTCAAAAATAACTGTTAAAATTATTATGTCATTAGTTCTAGTACAGTTTAATACTAAAGAAAAGATTTTATTTGACTAAAATACTTAAACCTATACATGATAAATTATTTATAACAAAGTATAAGAGACTGTTATCCAAACAAGTAAAAAAGCCACAGATGGGGTACCTGGATGGCTCAGTGGGATAAAGCCTCTGCCTTTGGCGCAAGTCATTATCCCAAGGTCCTGGGATTGAGCCCCACATCAGGCTCTCTGCTAGCAGGGAGCTTGCTTCCCTGCCCTCTCTCTCTGCCTGCCTCTCTGCCTACTGTGATCTCTGTCAAATAAATAAATGAGATCTTTAAAAAAAAAGCCACAGATGTTTATTGAACACTTGACATGACACAGGCTTACATTCTGAAAATAAAATTATTTTCATTACTATTTCCTTAAAGACACTTGAGCTGTCATTGTGTAACATTAAGAGATTTATAGAGGGGTGCCTGGGTGGCTTCGTCGGTCAGGTGTCTCCTCTGCCCTCAACTCAGGTCATGATCCCAGGGTTCTGGGATCCAGCCCCGTGGCAGACTCTCCTCTCAGTGGGGAGCCTGCTTCTCCCTCTCCCTCTGACAGCCGCTCCCCCTGCTTGTATAAACTCTCTGTCAAATAAATAAATAAAATCCTTTAAAAAAAAGAGTTTTATAGAATATGAGCATCTTCTTTAGGGCTCTAAAAAAAAAATCAGGACTCTATTGCCTGTCTTCTACAAGATAAGGGAAAAATGGGAGGAGGGATTTGACTTTGAGTTAAGACCAATTGGGTGTTTGTTATGTGCTTTCCAGAGTAAATCTCATCTAATTTTTTCAACAGCCCTTTGAAGTGATTATTAACTCCATTTTACAGAGGAGAAAACTGAAGTTCAATGTGGTTACTTAATTTGCCCAAGGTCACACCATTAGTAAATGGTGGAGTCAGCATTTGACCATAGTGTTGTCTGACACCATGTTTTTTACACCTTAAGATGTTACCTTCATTCCTTAATTATTGAAAAGGGATCTTTAAATTATCTTTTGACAAAACATAACGTCATTTTAGTTTCATATAGTAAAAGTTTACTTTCTAAGAACGAACACAAAACTGGAGCCTTGAGAGACTTGACAATAGTTTGCTGTATTACTTTCCTATGTGTGGGCAAACAAATCTGGAAACAGTAACTTTTTGCTCTTAGTCTGTGAAATTCTTTCACTAGCGAATTATCATTATAAGATGAAAATTTGACTTTATAACAGTAAAACAATTCAACATGCATACAGAGTTAAAAGCAAAGAATTGTTTTTGGTTTCTTATGAAGACATACCAACTTCATGACAGTCAGACCAGCTTAGCAATTCATTAAATGTTGGTATTGCTATTTCTGCTTCCAGAAAGTTGGTAGAAATGTTCCTGCTAGAAATGCTGGAAAAAATACCACAAAATGTTTTTTTATTAACTGCATGGATGAACTTAAAAGAGTATAAGGGGGGACACCTGGGTCTCAATTGGTTAAGCATCGGCCTTCGGCTCAGGTCATGATCCCAGAGTCCTGGGACTGAGTCCCACATTGGGCTCCTTGCTCAGTGGGGAACCTGCTACTCCCTCTGCCTGCAGCTCCCCCTGCTCTCTCTCTCTCTGACAAATAAATAAATAAAATCTTTAAAAAAAAGTATAAGGGAAATCCTTAGGTGCTTAAGCAAATAGGTACATGAGCATCAGATAGGTACAAACAGGGATTATGTGACAGCCTAGAAGAGGTATAGGGACTTGGAATTGATCACCTACTGAGAATATGCCTTGGGGTCTTGAGATGGAGATTTGGAGCCTGGACCCATGCATAGAGCCCTGACTCTACTTTAAGAGAAAGGACTGAAAACATCCACCCAGCAGGGTAGAGGCTGATGAGATAAAAAGGAAAATTATTTTTTTTGGGGGGTGGGAGAAAAAGATCTTGTGAGACATTTAAACTTTGGTCTATCCTTCAA
This sequence comes from Meles meles, assembly GCF_922984935.1. NCBI lineage: Eukaryota > Metazoa > Chordata > Mammalia > Carnivora > Mustelidae > Meles > Meles meles. The sequence continues at coordinate 79,084,297 of NC_060074.1, forward strand.
ATGGATTTAGTATATGTGCTGCCGAAGCGAGCACTTCAAATGGATTTAGAATTAAGTTATAGTATCCTGATAGCTTAAGAATTTCCAGAAAAAGAAATTATATAAAAATGTGTCTAAAGCTATGACATGTTGGGCATCTGACTGAAGGAAAATAAAACTGCTCAGGAGAAATATTTCAATGATTCATTGTGCACCATATTTTCTTGGGGTTGAGATAAGGAGGGAGAGTCTTGCTTAAGAACAAGATTAGAAAGAAAGATATATAGGGCAGAAATTATTATCTATTGTTCACTATTATTATCTCTTTTCCCCTTCTACTGCTCAGCAGGTAGAACTGTGCCTGGCATAGATGTGCCCAATATATATTACTAAGTGACTGAACACACAGGCACACACACACATGCACACAAGAAAATGAGGAAGTCAGACCAACTCAACAAACAAGATTTATCTAAAAACTTGAGATAATAGTGCAAAAATTTGTAAAAAAGTTATAAAACAAATATGTTAATAATAATTCAAAAGATATGAAAATGGAAGCTATTGGAAAATAAGATATTTATGAAGGAAGAGGTAAAACTTAAAAATAGGGTTTTTAGAGATGAAAATGTATAGTCGCTAAATTTACAATTTGGAGAGTAAGTTAAACAATAGCTGGAGAGAAAATTAGCAAATTGGAAGACAGGTTTGAGTAAATAAACCAAATAATCACAAAAGAACAAGAAAATGGAAAATAAGAAGGTGAAAGGGGCAGACATTGAAGATAATGTTCAATGTACATTTAACTGCATATCCAGAAGGAGAGCAAAAGTGATGAGTTAGAGAAAATATTTGAAGGTATGATGACTGAGAATTTAACAGAATTAATGAAAGACACAAAGTTTTGTTTTTAAGAAGCACAATTAGTTTCAAATAGGAAAAGTAAAAATGAAATGCTGGAATACCAAAAATGAAATTATGTTAAAATAAACCAGTAAAAAAAGGTAGAGTTACCATTAATGAAATGTGCCATATATAAATGCATGGATGTAGGACAGTTTGTATCTATTACCACATTTTCAATAGCCACATATTTTTAAAATTGCTTTGGCAATATTATTTGTCCTAAGAAAAACATTTTCAAACAAATTACTTAATGAAGCTCTGATTAATGCATATTAAAAATTATTATAAAAACGTTTGAATATGAGGGGTTCCTGGGTGACTCTTGATTTAGGCTCAGATCATGATCTCAGGGTTGTGAGATTAAGCCCAATGTGGGGCTCTGTGCAGAATGTAGAGTCTGCTTGGGATTCTCTCCCTCTGCCCTTTCACCCCTACTACCTCTTCTCTGTCATGCACACTCTCTCTCAAAAGGAAATTTTTAAATAAGGAAAAAATAGGAAAAATAGTTTGAGAAATTCACTATACCCTTCACTCAGATTATTGGCATTTTGACACATTTGCTTCAACTACTCTCCTCCCTCCCTACTTTGTAGATTTAGTTTAAGGTATGTTCTACACATAGCATCTATTTGCTTCTAAAAGAAAAAAGAAGCTATATTCTCACAGTGCCATTCTCACAATAAACATTGAAAGTAATTGTTTGGTATCATCTAATAAACAGTTCATAATTATATTTCTCCATTTAAAAAAAAACTCTTCATGGGCGCCTGGGTGGCTCAGTGGATTAAGCCGCTGCCTTCGGCTCAGGTCATGATCTCAGGGTTCTGGGATCGAGTCCCGCATCGGGCTCTCTGCTCTGCAGGGAGCCTGCTTCCTCCTCTCTCTCTGCCTGCCTCTCTGCCTACTTGTGATCTCTCTGTCTGTCAAATAAATAAATAAAATCTTTAAAAAAAAAAAATGTCTAAAAAAAAACTCTTCACACTTTTTTTTTTTTTAAAGAATAAAGATTCAAACAAGTTTTTGCATTTGGTGGTTGTCTCCTTAAGTGCCTTTTCATATAAAGTCATCTCCTCATTAGCTTTCTCCCCATGCCATTGACTGGAGGCAAGTGCCCTGCAGGTTTCTCATGTTCTGGATTCATCTATTTGCTTTCTTTCAATTTTATAATTGTTTCTCTTTTCCACATATAAATGCCTGTAAATGAAAGTTAGTGCTAGTGGTTTTTTTTTTTTTTAAGATTTTATTTATTTATTTGACAGAGAGAGATCACAAGTAGATGGAGAGGCAGGCAGAGAGAGAGACAGAGAGAGAGAGAGGGAAGTAGGCTCCCTGCTGAGCAGAGAGCCCGACACGGGACTTGATCCCATGACCCTGAGATCATGACCTGAGCCGAAGGCAGCGGCTTAACCCACTGAGCCACCCAGGCGCCCCAGTGCTAGTGGTTTTATTTGATTCACATTCAACTTTTTTGACCAGATTATTCCCTGGATGGTCCTTTGTGTTTCCTATTGCATCACCTGTGGACGCATAACATCAGATTGCCCCACTTGCTATAAAAACTGAGATGGGGGCGCCTGGTTGGTTCAGTTGGTTAAGCCTCTGCCTTTGGCTCATGTCATGATCTCAGGGTCCTGGGATCCAGGCCTGCTTCAGGCTCCCTGCTCAGTGGGGAGTCTGCTTCTCTCTCTCCCTCTGCCCCTCCTCCCTGACTAATGCTCTCTCTCTCTCAAATAAATAATTAAAATCTTTTTTAAAAAACTGAACTTCATCAATGATTTCTGGTGGTGACAGCCTGATGCCTTCCATTGAAAAGTTCACCATCAAACTTGAATCAATGTGCTTGAATCAATGATTTCATTTGGGTTGCAAAATGGTGATATTTTAATGTTGTCATTCCTTTGGCATTGATTAGCTGGAATACTTCTATAAAGAAACACTTTCTTGTATGTTGAGTAGAATTTTCATAAATATTTCAATTTAATTAATTGAAATATTTTATTTCTATGAATGTATCTCTCTGTTTATCTTCAGATTCAATATTTGGATTTATGATGGAGTTTTGGAGACTTACCATGAATACAACTACACATTAATACTAGAATTTTAAATACACATTAAAACAGAACCTAGTGTAGAACACTACACCAATTGGTTGCCAATTGGTGTAGTGTTTTCCTCTGATTCCATTTTTAGAATTATTCTAACTTTTTGTAAATTCATCACTTTTCCTGCTAAAATGCAAGGTGAAAAGCAATTATCCTTAGCTTATTGCCATAACACTTATACAAAGGGATATGGAAACCAGATTAATTGGTTGGATTAACATCTATCATTTTTCTCTTTTGCCTACCAGCTGTCTACTCTTAGAGGGAAATATCCAGCATCTTTGCATGACTGGTTCTAAAACAGCTCTGCTAACAGATGGTGACTTGAAGGAATCCTATAGTTCATCATTAAACGTGGATGTCAAAATTTCTGAACATGTTGTGAGGAAATTGTTTAATTTTTTCCATTCTTAGGTGCTAACTCACTTGAAAAAAAAAAGGGCTGTAGGTTAGTGTTGGGAGCATCTTAGAGAAAGAAGTATGAAAAATATGCCAGACCTCTGTTCAGAGACCTGATTTTCTGGTCCCACTAAGTGCTGTGATTCATCCCTTGGATGTCTGAAGACAGACTTTGAAGAAACTCCACTGTTCTTTGGGATCACCAATGTCTTTAAACATAGGTGAATGGATGGGTGTTTGAAATTATCCCCATGATGTCATAGATAAATGATATTTGAGATAGGATAATGTTCTATAAAAACTTTTTAGTGCATGGCTGTGAATTACCAAAAGTCAAGTGAATGGCTTTTTAAAGAAATTTAAATGCTTCCAGGGGCACCTGGGTGGCTCAGCCATTAAGTGTCTGCCTTTGGCTCAGGTCATGATCCCAGGGTCCTGGGAACCAGCCCCACATCAGGCTCCCTGCTCAGCGGGAAGCTTGCTTCTCCCTCTCATACTCCCCTTGCTTGCGTTCCCTCTCTGGCTGTGTCTCTCTCTGTCAAATAAATAAATAAAATCTTTTTTAAAAAAGAAATTAAATGCTTCCAGATAAATACAAGGCTTTAAAATGAAAGCTTATGGATATTAGCTGTATTTCTTACTTTTGCGGCAATGTTTGCTCTTCCAAATTCACTGGGATTTAGTCATACTGGCCATTTATGGCTCCTCAAATACATCAGGCATTTTCTTGTCTCGTGTCTTTGTGCTTACTGTTTCTTTAAAATGATTTTCTCCAAAGCACAGTTTTGTCCCACATTTTATTTAGGTCAAATGTCTCCTTAGAGAAACTTTCTGTGGGCGTATCCTGTCATTCTATCCCCTTTATTGTTCTTTATAGCACTCAAAATTCTTTACTTATTCAATCAGAGAAAGACAACTATCATATGATCTCCCTGATATGAGGACGTGGAGATGCAACATGGGGGGTTAGGGGGATAGGAGAAGAACAAATGAAACACGATGGGATTGGGAGGGAGACAAACCATAAATGACTCTTAATCTCACAAAACAAACTGGGGGTTGCGGGGGGGGGAGGTAGGGTTGGGAGAGGGGGAGGGGGTTATGGACATTGGGGAGGGTATGTGCTATCGTGAGTGCTGTGAAGTGTGTAAACCTGGCGATTCACAGACCTATACCCCTGGGGATAAAAATACATTATATGTTTATAAAAAAATAAAAATAAAATTCTTTACTTATTTATCTTTTGAATGTCTTTTTTCATAGAATTCCATGAGAATGTTTGTTGTATACACAGGACTTAGGAAAGTGCCTGGAACCTGGCTAGCACATACATCTGTTAGAATTGTTTTTTGGTTCTGAGTTGCAGACAGTGCAGTCAAGAGAGCCTTTAACTATAAGGACATTTAACTACACTTTACAAGACCCCTAAGAGCTGACTGTCATGGGTGGGAGTGGACTCCTAAGAATTTTTCTCTATATCCACACTGCCATGTTTGGTGTTTGTTCTTTGGTTCTTATGTTTTTTGAGTCAGACACAAGATGTCCTCAGTTCAGGCAGAATGGGAAGGAAAGAGGTGACACTAGGAAGCTTTGTTACTTTTATCAGACAGCAGAGATATTTCCACAAACTGCCCTCTGACTTTTGCTTACATATCATTGAATAGGATTGTGTCATATAGCTCCTAGCTGAAAAGGAGCCTGGAAGGTGAAGATGCAAGATGTCCTAATGCTTTAGCAGAGGTAAGCAAGGGGGAAGAGAGTCTTGGGAATGGCCTTTGGGAAAGCTAGCTAATAACATCTACCGTGGTAGTCAACAAAAATTCATTGAATGAATGTTAATCAAAATGACAAGAGTTGCTTTTAGCTCAGGAGTGCAGTCAATGTCTCAATTCCTGTTTGTCGATATTAACGTCTTTAAGGAACTTGGATTTTTGACATTTAACTAAACCTAAGGAGAGTTTAAGTATCTGAAATTAAATACAATGAAAAATAACAAAGGAATTAAAATGATAAAAATGATAAAACACATAGTCACCATTTTTAAAAAAAGATTTTATTTATTTGAGGAAAGGGGAAGCACATTGTGGGTCGAGAGGGGAGAGGGAGAAAGAATCTTAAGTAGACTCCCCTCTGAGCACGGAGCCCGACATCAGGGCTCCACCCCAGGACCGTGAGATCATGAACTGAGCCAAGATCAAGAGTCGGATGCTTAACTGACTGAGCCACCCAGGTGCCCCAGGTAGTTACTGTTTACTGAGGACAAAACTTCCTATGGAGGTCACACAACCTAGTGATTCAATGAATCAGCAATCCTAAATTTGGATTTTAGCTCATCTGGGTGTTGCTTAATTCTTCCAAACCTCATTTTTTCATCATTAAAATGAAGATAATGGATACCAATTTCATTCATAATGGTTAGTCTTCTATTAGAAAATATATGCAAAATAGTATAGCTTATCACTTAGCATTTTACTGGAAAAAAGTCCAAAATTTAGATATAAAACTAAGTAAAAAAAATAGGTATAATTACTCAGATTTACTTTTCATGATCCTAACTATTCTTGAGAAAATAGTGGTACTTAGCCTTTTTAACCTCCCAAATAAAGTCTGATCATATCTCCATGTTCCTTGTATGCTTACTTTCAAAAATGGCAAAAAATATTCAAGTAGATTATTGGACAGTCTCTTAAGGTAATTCTGCTTAAAAAACAAATGGCTTGAACAATTTAAATTATGAGATTTTATGAGACTAATATAAAACTGTAGTCTGTCATTAGTTTTTTGTGGTTCATTAGTTACAGTGCTTAGAAGTTGAATGCCACCTGGGTAAGGATGCATTAGATTATTTTCTGCAGGCCTGTCTATCTTGATATAGTGCTGACTCTGTTATTCTTGCATCTAATGTATTCGAGTTGGCATAGAAATGAAAGACATAATTCTCATTACATGTGCTAAGCCAGGCAGCAAGGGAAACAAGCCTGACTAAATGCTTGGATTTCACCCAGTGATGCAGCAAACTAATGTTGTTTCTAAAAATGAAAACTATGTCTGTATTTGTCAGCTGGAAATGTCCAGGGCTTTAGAGAAAGTATGCAATAAATGGAGGACACTGTTTACTAAGTTAAACCCCTTTAACTCAAAGGCATTGAAATGAAGTTCTCTGTGAATAATAAAGGTGCTTGTGTTAATAATATGGAACACTTTGGTGATTTTATGCTGAAGGACACATTGTATGACATTTTTATTTTAACATGATGCCTTCCTTGGCAGCAGCAGCTAATAAAATCAGATGGATTTTTTTTTAAAGTTTCAGAAACTGTTCAAATAGCTCTTGTAGGTCAATTGTATTGTCTAAAGTTTAAAAATTGGCATCTTTAAGAGTTTTCGTTGTCTGTCTTTCATTATTATAAACTTTGAACTCAATCCATTTTTCTGTGATTACAAAGATTAACCCACTATATTTTATTTGGTTAGAATTACTCTTAAGTACTAACCTGATTTTGAGATAATCACTTCACAATTACCATTTCTATTTCCTGCTCTGCTTAAAGACTTGCCCATCTTGTTTCTCACTTGTTCCCCAATTCATTAAGCTTATCAAATCCATGATTATTTATTAGAATATGTGATGGCTCAAATGCCTCTGATTAATTACCTATTAGAAAAGTAGTAGGTTTTATTGATGATGTCGCAATGAAAAGTGATTTCCATAAAAGTTCCTTGTATTTCCTTCAATTAGAGAACAATGTCACAAATGAATATTGTGTGAGAATAATTAATTATGCATTAGTAGCTGATACTTTCAATAGGATTAAGACTTTACCTATTTCTTTAGGCAATTTTCATCTCATATTAATTTAATAATTTTTTTTTCTTTTAGTGTACCTGAAACTCTTTTTCCTAAATAAAGTATTCTGGGGTTTCATGAATAATTACTGACACAATGAACATTTCTGTCTAGAAAATGGGAAGGACACAAATGTTCTTTGATGTCTGTAAAATGAGTTCCAAATTTGATCTTTCATGGAATATCATAAAGCTTTCATGGAATTATCATTACTGGCTGCCCGTTCACTCTGGAAGCTTCAGAGTAATATATGGAATAAATGACTAAAGTGGCTCACTTCCAGGGCTTTGGAGTTTTTTGACAGTTTTGATCAACATAATTACAGTGTGTCTGACTTACAGTCGTGGCCTTTGGTGTGAAGGACTGTGGGGATTAATATTTTATTTTTTTAAGATTTTATTTACTTAGAGAGAGACCATAAGTAGGCAGAGAGGCAGGTAGAGAGAGAGAGAGGAGGAAGCAGGCTCCCCACCGAGCAGAGAGCCCGATGCGGGGCTCAATCCCAGGACCCTGAGATCATGATCTGAGCTGAAGGCAGAGGCTTTAAACCCACTGAGCCACCCAGACGCCCCTTAATATGACTTTTGTAGTAGTTTCTCTACACATTTAGAATTCAGCAGTATTTGGTCAGTGATTCCAAAAACTATATTTTATGGTGGGGTTTAAGGAGGGCTCAGTTTAGGAACACAGTGAATCGCATTTATTCAATCAAGAAACAGGTATTGAGCACCTACACTCACCTATGGACTCACTGAACTGGCATTCAGCTAGGCTTTCTCATTATGAACTCATGAAGTGTTTTGGGGGGAACTTGTGGTAAATTGTGCCTGAGGCCGATGCTTTAGTCTTTTCTCCTTTAATTCCAGCTGATAGGAAAGTCACAGGAAGGAATAGGTAAATTTATTGTATATGGTATGAACATGAGTTTTGAGATCAAATACTTTTGCAGGCTTGAAACTTTGCAGTTGCATTTCAAGTCTTATCTAACATTTCAAGAAATATGCATGGGCATAGAATCTAGTGCAGTTTAAGTCCTCAACAAAAAATAAAGATGAAAAATAATCAGAATGCTAATATCCTTTACAATCTTTTTCTTGTTTACGGGCTGTTTGTAGCAGCTACTACAGAGCTTGATCCCACCACATCTTAACTCCTGCAGCTTATTATCTTAGAGAATGCCTCTAGGTTCTGCCAAAGGGACCTAATCATCTTTTGGGGTCCTTTGCAGACCTTTTACTTTAGATGCAGTTGTCCCTTTCTAAACCCAGAAAACACTTTCTTACCTGAGACAAAGAACTGGGCTTCCTCCTTGTCCTTGTGGGTGCACATGAGCCCCAAAATAAGTTTACATTGCTGAACATAAATTTGAAAATGTATTTATTACATTGATGAGTTCCAAATATTACTTCAGTAATTGACATCAATGTTCTGGTGAGGTATTTTGGGTTTACCAGATTTTTTGGTACTCATTTATCTTATAGTTCTGGAGAGCTTACAGAGAAAATTTAATCTGTTAAAAAAATCTTATCTAAGATTTTAATATCTCTACATCGATTCTGAAAAGAGAATCTTTTAGAAAATGGCCTACCTGTTGTTTGCTTATGTGTGCCAAAGTCCGTTGAAATGATATCAGGAATAAACACGAAGAGCCAAGTTCCCAAGGGCACGCTGTTGTGCCCTTGGAGCCAAAACATAGCATTTTAAAATGAAACAGATTTATTTAATAATAAGATAAACAGAACAATAGGAGTCTCAGCAGGAGATAAGTAGGTGGCACTGAACTGTGTGATCACTACGCCAAGTGAAGGTCGATGATGTTGCTAAATCACAAATATCAATCAGTGTGGAGCGGTTATAATGTATCACACTCCCGGAGAGGGAGGAGCCGTTAATACATCCTTCTGAAAGGGGTGTCGCCTACTTGCTTCATATCCTTTGGCCACAGAGTATTGACTGCAATTGTCAGGTGGGAAGTACGTACTTATTTTACTTTTTTTATTACACCTTTATTCAGATGTAATTTACCTGCCATAAATTTTACCCACTTAAGGTTTACAGTTCAACCGTCTTTTTTTTTTTTAAGATTTTATTTATTTATTTGACAGAGAGAGATCACAAGTAGGCAGAGAGGCAGGCAGAGAGAGAGAGAGGGAAGCAGGCTCCCTGCTGAGCAGAGAGCCCAATGCGGGACTTGATCCCAGGACCCTGAGATCATGACCTGAGCCAAAGGCAGAGGCTTAACCCACTGAGCCACCCAGGTGCCCCAACCATCTTTATTGTAGTCACAGAGTTGTGCACAATTTTAGAAAATTATCATTACCCCATATAGAAACTCTACCAATTTAGCAGTCATTCCCCATTTCCTCCCAATTTCCCAGCCCTAGACAATCACTAATCTACTTCCTTTCTTTATAGAGGTGCCTGTTGTGGAGATGCCTTATTACAGAACCGGACAATATATGGTCTTCTGGACCTGGCTTCTTTAACTTAACATCAGGTTTTCAAGGCCTTAGGTAGAACCTAGAAGTGAACAGGAAGGAACGTCCTGAGGCAGAGGCCCAGGTGTTGAAGGGACTTGATAGAGACAGGAGCTGGAGGAAAGGACTGCAACAAAGTAAGCCACCCATTAAAAGCCTGGGGATACAACATCCTGACCTTGTGGCTTCCAAGACCTTGAGGCTGACAGACGGAGAGCCACAGGTATAGAGCAAGCCCTCTCTTTTCCCAGCTCTGCCTCAGGGTAACCTCTAGATTCGTTATAATGTTTTTGCTTTGCAGGCACAGCCTCCACAACCCCCCACCCCCCGCCGGCATTGAGAAAGGCTGCCATGATGGTTCTCCCTCCCAACCTGCGTGAGGAGTTTCCCAAATGATTAGAATCAGGCTCCATTAGAGACCACCCCACTGTCAGTCAGAGCTCCTCCCAGAGAGAGCTAACTATATCCAATTCCAAAATAACCTAGGTACGGGTTCTATTTCTCCCACCTCGAGTGTGTACTTTCACTTTAATAAAGTGCTCTGTGCTTGCTTTGCTTCTGGCTGTCTGTATTCGGAGCATGGCCCCCCACCTAAATCTTACCATGGGAAATCCAGACACAGAGACCTCCATTCGCACAGTGTGGACACCCTCTCTCTCATGCCTGACAAAAGGTCATCATGTAGCATAAATTAGCAGTTTATTCCTTTTTATTGACAAATAATATTCTATTGTATGGATATATCACATTTTACTTATCTGTTCATTACTTGATGAACTTGGATGTCAATGCTGAGCAGAGATGCCTCCTTTCTGTAATAAATGAAAGCAAATTCTTTCAGTTGAGCTGCAGCTTGTACAGAAGGTGAAATGGTTGAGCAAAGGAGTGGAAAATTGGAATCTGAGTTGTAAAAAGGCAATCGCTTTTCTTTTTTTTGACAAAAGCAAATGTGCAATACTGAATTTTAAATCTTCTGCAATGTTGATATGTTCTCCCCTTCACTGTTTCAAATGTCTGTTGAAAGTCAGTCACTGACAGCTGACTCACATGTGTTGAGAGCAGGTGGAAGAAATCAAAGAGATAGGCTGTGTCCGTTGTTTGGGTTGATAGTATTGAAGAGACTTACGGGAATCATAGAAAGCAGAGAAGAGAGTAGGAATTCAGATGCAGGAAATGATTCAGAGGCACCTGAAGAAAACTAAGCCTCTCAGCCTTCGCAGAGCTCTTAGGGAGGCCACTGGAAACCCCCAAAAGCCATGGACAAGAGTTCCGGTGTTATTTATCCTCATCTTTAGATGCAGGGAAACCCTAGCTGGCATGCAAGGACCACAGGTAGTGAATCTCTACTATGAAATGTGCCTGAAGTTTTAAAAACACATTTATTAAAAATGGCTCATTTTTTCTTTTCTTTTTTTTAAGATTTTATTTATTTATTTGACAGACAGAGATCGCAAGTAGGCAGTGCAGCAGGCAGAGAGAGAGAGAGAGAGAGAGAGAGAGAGGAGGAAGCAGGATCCCTGCTGAGCAGAGAGCCCGATGTGGGGCTCCATCCCAGGACCCTGGGATCATGACCTGAGCCAAAGGCAGAAGCTTTAACCCATTGAGCTACCCAGGCACCCCCAAAATGGCTCATTTTTAAAAATCATGTTTTTTCTTTTCTTTTCTTTCTTTCTTTTTTTTTTTTTTTGAGTAGATGATCTTGCTCGGCTTTCGCATCCACAGGCCTTTTTGGTTTAGGAAGAGTATGGATAAATCCAAGGAGAACAGAGATAATATTTAACTGTCCATGTTCAAAAATAAGATTTTGCATGGGGCACCTGGGTGGCTCAGTGGGTGAAGCCTCTGCCTTTAGCTCAGGTCATGATCTCAGGGTCCTGGGATCGAGCCCCACATCGGGCTCTCTGCTCAGCGGGGAGCCTGCTTCCCTTCCTCTCTCTCTGCCTGCCTCTCTGCCTACTTGTGATCTCTGTCTGTCAAATAAATAAAGAAAGAAAAGCACAAAGATGTTCACGTAGAGGCCGGACGTGGAGGTCCTCAGGAGGAGGAATTGTAGGTATGTGCGGTAACATCAAGGGCAGAAGGGCTCCTCCAGCTGTACTCGTCTCCTCTCTCTTTATTAGGGTTCTATCAATAGGCTCTCTCTTGGTTCACCCACATTAAACTTGGGGCACAGCCACAGGAATGTAAACTTGAAAACAAAATGGGATAAGATCGTGTAGGGATTTGAAGTTAAGATTTCTCATGTGGTGTGAGCTCTGGAATTCTAGCCAGCTTGCCAAAAGGTCCTCCATGGTGGGGTGGACCCGTGGGCTAGGAGCCTGATGGAAGAGGAGGCAGATCTGGGGCCTGTAGCCCGCCAGCGTTGAATGAACACAAACCAGTAACGGGGATGTGGACCGAAGATTGCCAGTCACATATGCTGTGTCAGAGCACTTTGATCTAGTCATATGTGTTGGCTGTCAAGGAACTGTTTTAAAGTAGTGAAAGAGCCTAAACTTTATACAAGACTGGACATTTATCCCACTATCTATCTCTGATCTAACATTATTATCCATGTGCATATTTTTGCTCACCAACAGGTAGAAACTTAGACCAGAGTCATCACCTATGAGATAAAGAAACGACATTTTCTCTGAGTATCAGATTTATAGTGATATTTAAAGCTTGTGACTCATCTACATATATACAACTATTATCTCTTATTAGAATTTATCATAGTAAATTACCATAGTAAATTTACCATAGTAGTTCTGGTACTTACGAATTTTCCTTACAAGGTATTTTGAAACTTTGTGGGGATGTAGCCAAGGAAAACCTGTCCTCTGTGTTCTGTCATTGTCCTTGCCTCTTTCTTTCCATTTTTTTTTTAAGATTTTATTTATTTATTCGACAGAGAGAGAGCACAGACAGGGGGAGAAGCAGGTTGGAGAGGGAGAAGCAGGCTCCTCACTGAGCAGAGAGCCCGATGTGTGGCTCGATCCCAGAACTCTGGGATCCTGACCTGAGGTAAGGCAGATGCTTAACCACTGAGCCACTCAGGTGCCCTGTATCTTCCGCTTTTGTTGACTGATTATTGTCCCTAGCTGTCTAGAGCCTAAAGAAATAGGTGTCTGGCAGTGCTGGTGTCCTGGGTATGAGGAGGAAATTTCAAATGAGATAGTTCTCCATTCTTAAATGGGCTCTTCATTTCCCTATTAGCATGACCTAACACTCTGAGGATACTAGTTAGAAAATTTTTTTTTTAGATTGCATTTCTGCCTTCTATTATTTTTTATCCATCCAGGGTAAGTTTCTCCCCTTTACTCAGTTTCCATTAGATATCTGGTGAGTTTTGGATGAGCAATCATGTTTTTGAAACAAGGAATATATATTGATTCATAAAAACACCTGGTATGGAATCTCCTTTGCAAAACGTCTATCTTGAATGGGATCCAAGACTGACTGCAGAATTTTGGCTCCATTGCTGGCTAGCTTGGAACCCGCACAATTTTCAAAGCAGTGGAGATTTCACGGGGGGTAATCTGGCAGTGATTGTAACACAGATCCCATAACAAAGCACCACAGACTAGCTGACTTAACAGAAACATTTGTTCTCACTGTCCTGGAGGCTAGAAGTCTGAGATCAAGGTGCCGGCAGGGTTGGTTTCTTCAGAGCCCTCTCTCCTTGGCTTGTAGATGGCCTTCTTTTCCTTCACATGGTTTTCCCTCTATGTCTGTGTCCTATCTCCTCTTCTTATAAGGACACCAGGCCTACTGGATTAGGGCCCACCTGTAATCTTAACCTAATTACATCTTTAAAGACCCGATCTCCAAGTATGGTCTCATTTGGAGGTACTAGGGTTAGGATTTCAACATATGGATTTGGGAAGGGCACAGTTCAGCCTATGACAGTGGTCTTCACTGAGTTTTACTCCTGGGAGCACCTGTCATCCTCGTTTTACTCTTTGGGTACATTAAGTTATTTTGGGATTCTTGCAGGCTTGCCCTGCCTATGTACCCAGCCCAAACACTCGAACTAATAATCCTTCCCAAACAAATCTTCCACTGTTTTTAGTGGAAAGTCCTTGCAGCTCCAGCTGGAGATGAAGCTGCAGCTTTCCTGAATGGGTTATTTGTTTCCAGAGAAAGCCAGCATCCCCTTTTATAGCCTCCTCACGTACGGAAGCTGAACTGTTTTCGTTTCGTAAGACTGGGTTTATAAATATAAATCCTTCTTTTTCCATCTTCCAGAAATTTGTGAAAATACCAGACTACTAAATCTGTAGAAAGCATCCTTTCTTGACTCCATAGTGCCCTGGGTTTTGTTTTCCTCTTCTTTTGTTTGTTTACATTTGTAATTTCTTTTTAAAAAAATTTTTATTTATTTTTTTAATTTCTTTTTGGTGTTCCAGAATTCATTGTTTATGCACCACACCCAGTGCTCCATGCGATACGTGCCCTCCATAATACCCACCACCAGACTCACCCAACCTCCCACTCCCCACCCATCTAAAACCCTCAGTTTGTTTCTCAGAGTCCACAGTCTCTCATGGTTCATCTCCCCCTCCAATTTCCCCCAGCTCCCTTCTTTCCAGTTTACATTTGTAATTTCAAAGGGCATTTGGGAGGGAGAAGAGGAAGATGTGTGCCTTGTATGGCACATTGAACTCGAAGTTAACTATAAAACTTTAAACTATTATATTTGTATTTTCTATTTGTGGCTTATATACAAACACTTTACGTTCTTTCTTTCTATTTTTTTTTAAGATTTTATTTATTTATTTGACAGACAGAGATCACAAGTAGGCAGAGAGGCAGGCCCCCTGCTGAGCAGAGAGCCCAATGCAGGGCTCAATCCCAGGACCCTGGAATCATGACCTGAGCTGAAGGCAGAGGCTTTAACCCACTGAGCCACCCAGGTGCCCCTGTATGTTGTTTCTTAATCCTCAAGACGATTTTGAGAGTTAGCTATGACTGGCCTGATCTCCTGGAATCTTAGTGTCTTCATTGACACTTTAAAGGTGATGATTGTAAAGATACTCTATATATCACAGAGCTTTTTTTTTTTTTTTAAGATTTTATTTTGACAGAGAGAGATCACAAGTAGGCAGAGAGGCAGGCAGAGAGAGAGGGGGAAGCATGCTCCCTGCTAAGCAGAGAGCCCCATGCGGGGCTGATCCCAGGATCCCGGGATCATGACCTGAGCTGAAGGCAGAGGCTTTAACCCACTGAGCCACCCAGGCGCCCCTATCACAGAGCTTTTAGGATACAAAGAGATCAGTATGTAATTTAGATACAGTGCCTGGCTCATAGCAGATGATCTGAAAATATTGGTTTATTTGTCCAGTACTAAGTCCTCTAGTATTTTTAAGCCCCAGGCAACTATGCCCACAGCATACATTTATGGCATTACAGCAAACTGAAATGTCCTTTCATTCTCTTTCCTGAAGGGTTTTTGTGTATAGCTCCTTCTGCTACTGGCTTATTTTCAGGTTACTAGTATGTAAAATTCCTCTCCTAAGGATTAGCTTATATTAAAAATATTAATTATATTATCATATATTTATAATATGTATTAAAAATAATAAAAGTTCTGGGGCGCCTGAGTGGCTCAGTCAGGTAAATGTCTGCCTTTGGCTCAGGTCATGATCTCAGGGTCCTGAGATTGAGCCCCATGTTGGGGTCCCTGCTTAGTGGGGAGTGTGTCTTTTCCTCTTCCTTTCCCTCTGTGATCTCTTTCACTCTCACTGTCTATCAAATAAATACATAAAATATTTAAAAAAATAATAAAAGTTCCGAAACTGGGTTCTGCAAGACACTGTCAAATAGAATACTGTTCAAATGTTTTTTCCTTCTGCAACTATATCCCTTTGAGTTGATTAAATGTAGTGTTTGTGGCCATTGAACACAAGGAAAAAAATGCCCTCTTTTAGTATTGTTTCTTAAGCTAATTACAGTTAATTCATCTTGTTTCAATGTTCAGGAATTTTGCAAAATCGAGCGCTGTGGACTCACAGTACAGTAAAACCCATACAATGCTTTTGTGCCGTATTTGTTTCGTTTGCCTCTTTTGCTTTTTTCTCTGTTACCCTTTACTTTCTGATGTGTCTCTTGGGCTTGAATTACACATCTGAATATACAGAGTGGATTTGGTGTACTAGGGATTTTTATGTGCGCTAGTCACAGATCTGCTGTGCTATGTGACTTGTGTTTCCAGACCAGTTCCTAATCCTAAGTGAGGGAGAGATCTGTGTTCAGGGTGGTTGCATTTCACAAGAATGGAGAATTGGATGAAAGCTCAAAGCACATTATCTGTTAGTTTGAAAACCCTGAGCATTTCAAGGGAAACATAATCCATATGTATCTCATCTGTTTACAACTTTCCTTATCAAAATCTTATGCTGTTGAGCTCAGAGGTGCCCAGGATGTCAGTTAAGCTTTTTGAAGATTTCTCATTTAATTGTGTAATAGGAGATCATGTTTTGGCAAGGAAAAGAGGCTCTGTCCCTTCTAAATTCTCTCTCTCTCAAAATTTAGTTGTCTTTATCATCCCCAAATCAAGAGATTGAAGACACAGATTTATTTTAAATTATTAAAAATGAGCTAATGCTATTATAGGTGTATAAATAAGAAAAAAGAGAGAGGGCACCTCGGTGGCTTAGTCAGTTAAGCATGCCTTTGGCTCCAATCGTGATCCCAGGGTCCTGGGGTCATGGCCCCAGGGTCCTGGAAACAAGCCCGGTATCAGACTCCCTGCTCAGCAGGGTAGTCTGCTTCCCCCTCTCCCTCTGCCCCTGCTCTTGTGCTTTCTCTTGCTCTGTTTCTCAAATAAATAAAATCTTTAAAAAGAGAGATTCTCTCTTCTCTCTCTCACTACTGTGTTGACTTAGAAATCTTAAGGGGAAAAAAGACTGTAGAAAATGATTTTATTTCTAAACAAAGAATCCTTTGGAAGCAAACCAAATAACTACAGGATATCTTTCATCAACATCAGAGAACATAAAGAGGGTGTGGATATTCAAATTATTACAAATCAGTTTTGAATCATAACATAGGCAAATGCTTACTGATTTTACCATACTTGTTAATTTAATATAAAAATAAAATTCTCAATAGTGTTGATAACTTTATCAGGTGACTTTTAGAAAAATTTTTAATTTTGTTGTTTTATCCTCTGGAATAGTTCCTGTGTATGATCATCTTTATAGTTTATAAAAATGGCTGTTATGGGTTAATGTTTTCATTTACTGTATTACCCTACAAACTATATGCTTAAAAACTATACCAGAAAAGATGTGATTTCAACTTAAGTGAGATTTTTTTTTTTTTAGTCTGTTGTTTTTGGTAAATTCTTAGATTTTGTGTGTTTTTTTATTTTTTTTAAAGATTTTATTTATTTATTTGGCAGAGAGAGATCACAAGTTGGCAGAGAGGCAGGCAGAGAGAGAGAGAGAGAGGGAAGCAGGCTCCCTGCTGAGCAGAGAGCCCGATACGGGACTCGATCCCAGGACCCCGAGATCATGACCCGAGGCAGCGGCCCAACCCACTGAGCCACCCAAGCGCCCAAATTCTTAGATTTTGAATGATAGTCCAATACAGAATTCATTGTCTCACTTTCTTCTTGCATTCAGGCCTTCCCAGCTGTGCATGAATTTTCATTTTGGCTCTGCTATGTGACATCAAGCATTAAGCAACCTCTCTGAGCCTCTTTCCTAATATATTAAAAAAAGAAGGGTAAGAACTATATACCTCACAGAATGTTGTGATGATTAAATACGATTTCTAGTATATACTGGTGGGGTCACTGATGCTATTACTAGCAATGATGGCAATAAATTTCCCCATTCAGAATAATTTCCTTAAAAATTTTTTTATTTGAGTATAGTTGACATACAGTGTTACATTAGTTTCAAGTGTACAGCATAGTGATTCAACTTCTTTATATGTTATGCTATGCTCGCAAGTGTAGCTACCGTCTGTTACCACACAATGCTATTATAATACTATTGACTATATTCCCTAGGCTGTGCCTTTTATTCCTGTGATTTATGCATTCCATAACTGGAAACCTGCATCTCCCACTGCTCTTCACCCTGGAATGATTTCAATAGTTATATTTGTTCTATTGCTGCATGTACTTTGTTATTTGAAAGTCATACCATTTATTTGAGAACAAAGTATCATTTTCACATTCCTGTCCAGAGTTTTTTTTGTTTGTTTGTTTGTAACCGTTGTTTTTACTTTGTTGGTGATTTTTTAAAAATAGCTTCTATGACAGAATCAAACTGAATTTATCATCATGATGAATAGATTCAAATACAAATCAAAAGGCACTACCATTTTTAAAAAAAAAAAGATTTTATTTATTTATTTGAAGGAGAGAGAGAGAGACAGACCAGGAACACAAGCAGGGGGAGTGGGAGAGAGAAAAGCAGGAAAGCAGGCTTCCCGCTGATCAGGGAGCCCGATGTGGGGCTGGATGTGGGGCTCGATCCCAGGACCCTGGGATCATCGTGAGCCGAAGACAGATGCTTAATGACTGAGTCACCCAGGCACCCTGGTCAACGTTGTGTGAGTTCCAAGAAGTTAAGGCCCTTTCCTCCTCTCATAACCAAAGGACAATTTAAAAGGAAGTGTTAAAGTGAGAAATTTTCTTTTTTTATAAAAGTAAAGAAAAAGAAAAATCAAATAAAAAATTGCTGCCAAAGGAGAAAGAGAATGGGAGAACTGTGACAAATCCCTCTGGGGTCCAGAATGTTGGCGCAATGAGAGAGGTTAGAATGAATGGAACAATGGGAAATCAGTCATGAGCCTGAAGCTAATCATTTGGCTTCTGAACAAAAGGGGGAAGAACCAATATTTTAGAAAGGGTAGAAAGCCCAGGGAGCTGGTGCAGAAGTAAGTTCCTTTATTCAAGAACAAAAAGTCAAAGAGAATTAATAGATGATTTACTGGAGCCTGTCTGGCATCTGAGAACGACTTACATGTTATAAAGAGGTTTCCTTTCCCAGATAATTGAAACAATGTTAAAAAATATTGCGTTTAAGAAAATATTTGATAATATATTTTCAGACTTTTGAATATATTGTTTAATTTCCTTCACAATTATAAATGCAGGGGTCTTTCTAAATCTAATGAGTGTCTGACTGTGTTGTTTTCAGTATATCTAGAGATTGCCATTTTTCCCCTCAATTGCTTTAATTATAGTAGAGCTGGATGTGCATTTTAATTTTCCATTTCCTATACTGTGTGACAGTATAGGAATCTAGTAATAAAGTCTTTGAATTATTGTGTAATAATAAATAAACAGAACTGTTGCTTAAAAATCTGCACTACTATTAGCTAACTTGAAATGAGTGCTTATCTGTTATAAGTCTGGATTCTATGTGTGGAAGGTGTTTTGGAGGGGTCAGCATATAATGTAGAGAAGTATAGGTTGAATGAAAGTTGAAGAATCCCTTTGAGTAGGTTATGAATGTACTATAAAGCCCTTTTCCTATGAAATAATTGAGTGAATTGCTTGCTGGATTTGGAAATCAGCATTGTTCAGCTGCCCATAAAGTAAGATTTTCCGTTATACTAACAAATAAAATAATTGGAAGAGGGTAGGTAGGGAGGAGAGTTAGGTATCTGACTAGAAGAGTGTAGAGAAGGTCAGTGCTGAAAATATCAGATTCATAAAAATGGGTTTTTTTTGTTGCTCTAGGTGGAGTGCCCAAACTTGATACCCAAATTTTTGTCATCATCTTTATGGACTATATTTCTCCTCTCTATGGGCCAAAACAGAGGGCGTGCTGGAGCAAGAAGAAAGAAAAAGAGAAACCCAATCAATGTGTGGCTACCTTATGCTATGCCAGACAAAATCACAAGGTAAGACTCTTAGTTGACAAAGTTTGCCATTCAACTTAGCAAAAATATTTAACCACTTACTCCAAATAGGCATACATTTGTGTAAATAGGAAGAACAGGGACCTGGGATCCTAGATGGAGCCTGGCATCTGGTCTTGATGCTGCATCTAACTCACTGTGCAAATTGAAGTATGTCACATAATTTTAATTGGGTCTCAGTTTCTCCATTTGCAGAGTAAGTTGAACGAGGTGTTCTTCATGATCTTTTTGAATTCTAAGATTCTCTGATTCTGTAATTCATGTTGAAAATGTTAGAAAGTGTCATAAATAAGTTACAAATAAGATACTATGGAATGTCAGAAGAAGAAATTTCTTACAATTTTGAGCTTAATGGAAGACCTTGTAGATACCAGTTTCACATGTGGAGATGAAGGAACATACCTTCAAGTCAGAAGGAAGTGCAAACATATGGAGAAGAAAAGGGTGAGGCTGTAACAGAGAACAACGAATTAAACTTCTTAAGAGCCTGTTGCTTTTTCTTTTAAAGAGAGGCAGCCTTTATTAAAAAACACACACATAACACGCAAGGAACCTCTCTAATAAAAAAGTCTTAGGTAAATGGGAATCAAAGGTTAAAGTGAAGAAGAAATTCTGTTTCCGATATCCAAAAAAATATAATCTCACTGAATAAAACTTGTACAACATAAAAATTATAGGTATGGGAATAAAACTCATGTGTAATTCCAACATGCAGAGATAATTACTGTTAATATTTTGATATCTTGGTGTACTTCCTTCTAATCTTTATTTTATGCATAAATATACATATATTTGTATAATTATGCTCCCATTGTACACATTATTTCAGTACCTATTTTAGATCTTAATATATCATACAGGATTCTTCCCACCTGGTTCCTTTTTAGGAAAATTTAATTCTGGGCTTTTCAGTCTGCTTTGTCAGGAATCAGCCCGGTCCTTAATGATACTCTAATCAGTTTCAGGAGAAAGCGCATGTTACGACTTTGTCATAACAGGAATATTTATTAAGATAAGGTTGGTATTTTTTTCTCCAAATAGTCAATTCACTTGCTGTTACATTCTAGCTTCCTGGAGGACAAAGATGAACCTCCGGTCCCACACAGGATTGGACTTGACATGGAGTAAGTGCTCATATTGGCCGAACAGCACTTTTAGTGTAAATGGTCCTTTTAGAGGAAGGACAAATGCCCAGTGTCTTTCCTGCTGGCAGCTAGAGAAAACTTTTGTGCATTTGGCAATTCCTGATCAAAAACACTATTGCTTTACTTTCCTGGTATTTTCTTATATTTATTGTGTATATATATATATATATGTGTGTGTGTGTGTGTGTGTGTGTGTATATGCACATACATACATACATATATGAAATACCTAGTATCTATATCTATATCTACACTGTTAAAATATATATAGGAAAGAGCTAAATTTGACTTAAAGAAAAACGTTATGTAACTAATAGGACATAAGAGTGATGAGGATATGGCAAAATTGTGAAGATTGAGCCTGAATGACAAATATTTAGAAATACAACTTTACCAGATTTCCTGAACCAAGCAAAGAGTACGAGTGTTTTTCCTACTTTCTTTCTTCCTTTATATAGGAGGAAGTACTTAGTATCCGTATGCGGATTATTTCAGATTGGAAATATTCTTTGCATTCCAGGTTACTCTTGTATTACCATTCAGCCGATCTGAGGGACTCAGTTTCAACCCCCTCTGAGGACCCAACCAGTTCTTGTCAACATCTTTTCAAACACCATTTGTTTTTCCCTTGTTTTTATTTGTTAATTATGATATTGTAATTGCATTTCCCTTTTCATCAAGAAGTGCCAAGTGTCCTATGGGAAAGTTGTGATGATTCTAGTAGTTTAAAATATTTAGCCACATAATACAGAGTTCTAATTTGTGCTCTGCATTTAACAAGCTCTTAAAGGGGCACCTGGGTGGCTCAGTTGGTTAAGCCTCTGCCTTCGGCTCAGGTCATGATCTCAGGGTCCTGGGATCGAGCCCCACATCAGGCTCTCTGCTCAGCGGGGAGCCTGCTTCCCCCTTTCCTTCTGCCTGCTTCTCTGCCTACTTGTGATCTCTGTCTGTCAAATAAATAACTAAAATCTTTTAAAAAAAATGTTTGACTTTTGGTTTCCGCTCAGGTCACGATCTCATGGGTGGGAAGATCAAGCCCCACACTGGGGTCTGTGCTCAGTGAGGAGTCTGCTTGAAAATATTCTCTCCTTCTTCATGCCCCCCCCATGTGCACGTTCTCTCTCTAAAATCAATAAATAAATCTTAAAAAAAATGCAACCTATTAGATTTGAGATGAACAGCTCTGCTGTTGATAAAGTGAAATAGATAATCTAAGGTTACATATAGTTCTACAAAAATTCTATGTTCCTGAATGTCTGATTTCTGTGTTTAAGTATTTTATGAGGTCAGAGTTGTCCTTGTTTATACTCTATGGTCAGCCACACCTGAGCTACAGAGTTCCCAGAAGTCACTATGATCTGTGTGATTTCAGTTTGCTCCATTTCCCCGATCTGTGGACATTAGATTGAAATCCCATAATTTCTTTTCTTCTTCTTCTCCTTTTTCTTTCTTTTCCCCCCATAATTTTTATGTAGAACACTGTTTTTAGATGTGAGACATTACATAAGAATGCACAATCACCCAGCCCATTCCGTGCTATGGAAGGTACATTCTTAAATTCTGATACACATAGCAATCAGGGTTATAATCAACACTAAAGATTTTAATTCCCTGGGGGGAAACCTTCCAGTTTTCACACTCCCAAATCCAAAGTGCCAATGTGAAATGTTTGGTATTATACAGTGTAATTATTGTGTGCATAGACGATTATTCACGAGTTTGCTTTTGGTTTAAAAAATTCATAATACTGGGACGCCTGGGTGGCTCAGTGGGTTAAGCCGCTGCCTTCAGCTCAGGTCATGATCTCAGGGTCCTGGGATCGAGTCCCGCATCAGGCTCTCTGCTCGGCAGGGAGCCTGCTTCCCTCTCTCTCTCTCTACCTGCCTCTCTGCCTACTTGTGATCTCTGTCTGTCAAATAAATAAATAAAATCTTTAAAAAAAATTCATAATATCTAATTCTTTTTTAGGCTTTTAAGTTTAGCTTACATATACTATCAGTTGGTTTATATGTTTAGAAAAGGTTAATCACATTTAAAGATTCTTGAATATTTGGTCTAATTTAAACACATTCAAATATTATAAAGTGCTTTTATATTTATATATTTTATTTTCTGTATACCTGTTCCTTTGACTTAATAATACTTCCCAAACACTGTTTTTTTTAATAACTGTAAGTGAAACTCAGAAATATGTTGAGCCAAATTAGCAAGACAGGAAACAACGTGTGTTGGAGAGGATGTGGAGAAAGGGGAACCCTCTTACACTGTTGGTGGGAATGCAAGTTGGTGCAGCCACTTTGGAGAACAGTGTGGAGATTCCTCAAGAAATTAAAAATAGAGCTTCCCTATGACCCTGCAATTGCACTACTGGGTATTTACCCCAAAGATACAGATGTAGTGAAAAGAAGGGCCATCTGTACCCCAATGTTTATAGCAGCAATGGCCACGGTCGCCAAACTGTGGAAAGAGCCAAGATGCCCTTCAACGGACGAATGGATAAGGAAGATGTGGTCCATATACACGATGGAGTATTACACCTCCATCAGAAAGGATGAATACCCAACTTTTGTAGCAACATGGATGGGTCTGGAAGAGATTATGCTAGTGAAATAAGTCAAGCAGAGAGAGTCAAGTATCATATGGTTTCATTTATTTGTGGAGCATAACAAATAACATGGAGGACATGGGGAGATGGAGAGGAGAAGGGAGTTGAGGGAAATTGGAAGGGGAGATGAACCATGAGAGACTATGGACTCTGAAAAACAACGTGAGGGTTTTGAAGTGGGGGGGGTGGGAGGATGGGGAACCAGGTGGTGGGTAATAGGGAGGGCACGTACTGCATGGAGCACTGGGTGTGATGCAAAAACAATGAATACTGTTAAGCTGAAAAGAAATTAAAAAAAAAAAAAGAAATATGTTGAGCCTAGATTCTCAATGTTTTGTATAATCTTTGTAATACATCAACTTAAAATCACAAGTCTAAACCTAAATTATATACTTTCAATTGGAATCATAAGACTGGCACTCTAATAGACCTAATTCTTTTAAACACTAAAAGTACGGAAAATACCAAATATGGGCAGACTTCTTTCTAACACAAAATACTAGTATCATGGTTTTGATTTTCTTAAACATTTCCATACTTAGTTTTAAGTCCTTGGAGTTGAAAGACATGAACTCCCTAGGTCAGATGGTGGCCATCCCAGTTACCTGAGGTTACCCATGATTAGATATTTGCATTGGCTCGCTGTTCAGATTCTGTGGAAGACCTTGATGCAACACAATGAGCCACATGTGTAGTGGCTAAACCAATGACTCAGGGACACAGGCAGGATGATCCTATAGCCCATGACTCTGGATTTGAGTTTCACAGATTGCTTCATTCTTTAATGTGTTCAGAGAAGTCTGCAAGCTCTAATTAGGATAATGATTTGATTGATTTTACATTGCTTTGTCTTCTAAGATATGAGCAGGGCTTTCCCTTCTAACTCACTTTTGATCTTAATGAGATTCTAAAGTATAAAATATCTCTTTGAAACAAATGTAAAGATTTTTAAATTTGATAATATCTTAGAACCTTTAGTTGTCCTAATTTTAGCTGCTCACAAATTTTAAAATGATATCTCGTTGACACTGGATATTTCTCATGTTTTTGTTGGACTTGGAGTCCCAACTTAAAGGACCTATGACTAGAAAGGGGCACCTGGGTGGCTCAGTCAGTTAAGCAGCTGCCTTTGGCTCAGGTCATGATGTCAGGGTCCTGGGATTGAGCCCCACATCCAGCTCTCTGCTCAGGGGGAAGCCTGCTTCTCCCTCTCCTTCTGCCTGCTGCCTCTCCCGCTTGTGCTCTCTCTTTCCCTCCTTCCCTCTCTGTCAAATAAATAAATAAAATCTTTAAAAATAAAATAAAATAAAAGATCTATGACTAGAAAGGAAATCTCCAGCCTGAGTTTTGTGGACCCTCCCCAGCTTAGTTAAATGGTCTTGAGTATGCTCCTGCTTAGGGTCAGACATGATTAACACTGGATATTGGGTTCATGCTAATCACTTAGGAATCTAGAGACCTTTACTTCTCCATGTAGTATAGAATTCAGATCAGGCCTAGGATGAATCCTGCAAGTGAGGAAAAAATATGATTGGCTGGGAGAGACTCCAGGCTAATAATACTTCTCATCTTTACTTATTTATTGATTTTACTCAATTAATTAATTGATTCATTAATTTTTATTGACACATAATGTATTATTTGCTTCAGGAGTACAGGCCTGTGAATCATCAGTCTTACACAATTCACAGCACACACCATAGCACATACCTTCCCCAATATCCATAACACAGCCATCCTATCCCTCCTGCTCGTCCCCCCACCAGCAACTCTCTACCTCTCCTCTTTAAATTGAGGCTATGTAGAGAAGCACATTGTCTAGCTGAGTTATTGGTCCTATACCAGGGTAACATGACATTCACTTTCTCTATCGTTTCTTTAGAATAAACTAATTAGAAAAAATATAAGGATGTCAAAATAGTAGAGAATGTTGTCTATTTCCCAGACTCCTCTTGGAACTTAGTAAATGACAAATAAGATTATAAAGCTATATTTTGCTCTAATAATAATTAGCTGATTTTTCACACTAAGATGTTGCTTTTGGGTATTGATGGGGGCTAGTTTAATTTTTTTCTTTTGAGGATTTATTTATTTTAGAGAGAGAGCATGCCTGAGAGTGAGGGAAGGAGCAGAGGGAGAGACTCTGAGGCTGACCCCTGGAAGAGCATGGAGCCCAACTCCAGGCACAATCTCAAGACACATGAGATCATGACTTTAGTCAAAAGCAAGAACTGGATGCTTAACTGACCTGAACCACTAAGGCACCCCTTTTTAGTTGTCAATTATTATTTGGTGATGGCATTGTTTTTTTGTTTTTGTTTTTTTAGCGTAACAGTATTCATTGTTTTTACACCACACCCTCTTTTACCAGCCTACATGTGTTTGAAAGATGGTTAGTAGGGGTTGGATTCAGTCTGAGGATGTGGAGGGAACAGCTGACCTGAGGCAGAGACATCCTGCCGGGTTGTATTAGCCTCAGGACACCCCAGACTCTGTAATGGAACTATCTAGTCCATCAGAACACAACTCTGTTTCTAGATTTATTTCTAGGTTTTCTATTCTTTATTTTATGCTCTTGCCATCTTTGATTTTTAAAGTTTTTTTTTTAGTTGATAAGATGTCATTTTCAGAAATTGACTTGAAAAATTTGTCTTTTCTAACTTGGGACTAATTCACAGCTATTCATTCCCTCCCCTCTCCTCCCTTTAAGAGAAAATATTTTCTGTGTTGTATTCAACGGTTTTGATGTCTTTGAATTTACATTTCCTAAGCATAGGAAAAATGGGATGTCTAAGTAAAGCCTCAATTGCAGAGTACAAATTTACAACTTTTTCCCCTTAATGTGGATAACATTGTGTTCTAATACAAAGGTAAGGCTTCATTTCAAGGGCACTCTCTGGGTGATGCAGATTCTTGGATTCCTCTGTGTTTTGTTGAAACTCATTATGTGCCTGAATGACTAAAGGGAGAATGGATGTTTTTATATTCCTCAATGGATGTCAGTTGTAATCAAGTTCAAGCAGCAAACAAAGCTCAAAGTGAATGAACACAGGGTGTTTTCTATCAGTGGCATCTTCATTTTTGAGCTATTGTGCCATTCACAATAAAAGAAACAGACAGACTCTGTTGTAAGCAAACACTGAATATCTCAGTTTAGTTCATTCAGATTATTGTGGATGTATCATTAACATAGGAGTGACCTGGAAGGGAGCCAGTTTCTCTGTTCTGTATCTAAAAATGGATCACTGTACTGCTGAGAATACTGTGAAGCCATTGTAGAAAATAATTTATTTTGGAAGGATACAGCATAAAAGGCTGAAAATTCTCAATCTAGATATTAGAAAATGATTGAGGACTTGTTTGCAAAGCCTCTATGGCTAAAGGACTAGCTTTCTTTCCCTGGTCTTTTTTAAACAAATGATATTCTGCTCATTTTTTGGTGGATACATTATCACTGATATTAGCAGGAATCAAAAGTAAACATGAACTTTATACCAGTTTTTTTTTCCAGAAAAGACTCTTAGTTGTAAGAAAATTAATATGTTCAAATAGCTCATGTGAAAAGGGAAATAGTGTTCACTGAAAAATATGAAGACCTTATGGCATCTGAGAGGAGTAAATACATCAAGATTCTAAACCTACCGTCAGGAACTGTGCTTCCTTGTTCTGTTTCTCTCTCTCTCTGTGGGTGTTTTCTCCTTTCTCTGAGTCAGCTTCCTGAACTCATCCATCTTGCACAGGGACCTATCTGACCACCTCACGTTGACTTTACCTGATCTTTTAGCTCTAATTTCTACATCCGATGGACTCAGATTTCCAGTGTCTCAGTTTCAAAATCCTTACAGGTAAATCTGATGGATTGTTAGTAATACACTGACTGTTCAAGAATTGTGGAGCAAGGGGCCCCTGGGTAGCTCAGTGGGTTAAAGCCTCTGTCTTCGGCTCAGGTCATGATCCCAGGATCCTGGGACCGAGCCCCGCATTGGGCTCTCTGCTCAGCGGGAAGCCTGCTTCCTCCTCTCTCTCTGCCTGTCTCTCTGCCTGCCTCTCTGCCTACTTGTGATCTCTATCTGTCAAATAAATAAATAAAATCTTAAAAAAAAAAAAGAATTGTGGAGCAAGGCCGTGCAGCCTAGGGTGTGGTAGGCTCTAATGAAGTAGCTGTGTTAGGAGCAGGCCGTGATACGTATGTCTATTATAGTCTCCACAGTGTGTTTAAATGAATGGCCTTAAAACTTTTCCCACCATGATCCTGAGGCAGAAATAATTTTTTTTTCATCTCCATGTTAATTCCTTTTTTTTCTTTTTCCTCAAAGTTTGGGACAGTCTTTATTTGAGCTTGGAATGTCACTATGATTCACCTTCTTAATCAGAAGCAGACCAGGGCTGCAACAGGGGTGGACACCCAGGAGGGGCCACTGGGCTAGCCTGGGAACCTCACTTGCCTGTAGGCAGTACCCAGGCACACACACGTGTGCACACGCACGCACACGCACAGATACATATTAATTCTTGAAGCAGTACTTCCTCTTATTACACCTGATACACTCTAGTCTTCCCTTTTCTATTTTTTCCTATCCAGATTCATTCCACTACATAAAGGCATGCTGCTCTTGTCTCACTAAATTGATTTCATGGTCCTCTAATGAGATGCAACTTTAGTTTCAAAAGCTGGTCTATACTTTTCTTTATATTGTTTTCCTTTGTAGCACTTATTATAATTGACTCCCCTGTTAAATTTTGCAGTTTCCTTTGTAGGAGATATCACAATTAAATTGCTTCCCTTGTTAAGCTGTAATCCACGTTAAAGCAGAGACTGTGTCTGTCTTGTTTACTACTGCATTCCCAGCACCTAACAGAGTTCCTGGCACATAGTAGATGCTCAATTGAGTAAATATTGATGAATGAATAAATGAAGACCCAAACAGATGGCACCCTTAATGGGCTCACCTGGTTCTTTGCAAGAAGTACATTCAGACACATATAAAACCGGCTAATCTGGCATGGCTCTGCTGATGGAAAAAGCAGATGGAAAGGCCCAGCAGGACACTCAGTGGAGCAAGAAGGGCAGGCCAAAGAGCAAGTTTCCATATAGTCACCGGCAGCTGCCTGAAATTCTTCCACCAGGGAAAATCTCCTGTGATAGAGGAGGAGCCAGTGTCAGGTCTGAGCTCGGAGCTCTTGGTTCTCATCTAACATTTATTCTACCATTAATGCCTTGTTGGTTACATGTGCAAAATTTCATTTTTGGTATTTTCATTTTTTTTTAAAAGATTTTATTTATTTGATAGACAGAGATCACAAGTAGGCAGAGAAGCAGAGAGAGAGGAGGAAGCAGGCTCCCTGCTGAGCAGAGAACCCGATGCGGGGCTCGATCCCAGGACCCTGGGATCATGACCTGAGCCAAAGGCTTTAACCCACTGAGCCACCCAGGCGCCCCTGGTATTTTCATTTTTATCTTTACAGTTCATCATAGAGAAAGAAAGAACCACACAATATCTTCACATAAGATACCATGATACCTGCTTTCCAGTGAGACAAAGACATCTGGTTGGGAGATTAATAACACACAGAGCTCCACTCCCTCTCTTCTTGCTAGCCTCCTCCTCGCAAATCACGGACTCTCATCACATCAAGATTCATTGAACTCACTTCTGCAATTTATGGCTCCTACTGCTCTGCTCTCTACCAGTTGTTTCAAAAGCTACTTCTTATAAATGGCTATTTTTAATGGCATCATGTGCTTTCTTTTCCTGTTTGCCAAGATTCTGAATCTATAGGACATTTTTTTTAATTTAAAGAAGGATTGCGTTTTATTTTTTAAAGTTTTTTTTTCATTTTATTTTATTTTATTTCTTTTCAGTGTTCCAGCATTCATTGTTTATGCACCAGCCAGTGCTCCATGCAATATGTGCCCTACTTAATACCCACCACCAGCCTCACCCAACCCCGCACTCCCTTCCCCTCCAAAACCCTCAATTTGTTTCTCGGCGTCCACAGTCTCTCATGGTTTGTCTCCCCCTCCAATTTCCCCCCTCACTTCTCCAGGATAATTTAATAAACAATTACAGTGGTTTCATCTATAGACCTACTGAATGATCTGGGGGTAAAAGCTGTATTTATGTAAAAAGCAATTCGTAGACTGATAAGCTTTTCATCACAGCTCTCTGATATCCATAAAACAGGGCTGAGAGGACTGTTACTGTAACACTCAGCCAGTTCCATATGCTTCAAAATATTAATTTATAAGGTGAGAATATTATGCTTTTCAAAATCCATTTAATATTGAGTTAAAATTACAATTTAATTCATTATACATATGCTCTGAGTATACATTTATCATCCATATGTATTTACAATTCTTGAGAGGGAGAATTTATATCTTAGCTCAGTATTTCTCAACCCTTTTTAGTATGCTGTATGAATTTGCAGAGTATAGTAGAGGGAGGAGGACGTTTCCTTTTGCCATATACACCCATTCCAGCTTGAATCAAATGAGCATGTAAACACATGCAGCAGATGTGAATTTTGTCCACAGTACTTGGAATGAATACAGTTCAAGGCTTTTGAGGAACAGTTCTTTGCTCTTCAGTTCAATCCCATTTAGTTCCTTACAGAGAGGGGCTCTACACATTGGGTGCTAGCCAAGAGTGCTTCTTTTTGCTGGTCTTGGAATTCTTGGCTTCTAGTGTCCAATAGCCCCAGAAGCACCATGAAGCAACTTTCATCTAAGGTCCTACCAATTCTCCTGGCACCCTGTGGGCATGAAGTTCTGGTTTCTGTTCCTTGGGTAATACACAAAACTGCCAAAATATCTTAAGCCCATTGGAAAAAAAAAACATATTATTTGTTATTCAGAATATATTCTAAGTAACGAGGTAATGACTATATCTACACATATAAATACACACATGCACTCTTTTCTCCTTGTGAATACTCTACAAATAGTCTACAAATACTTTGCCACTGAAGGACTGTTTAGCTAATGAATTCTTTTTAATTCATGAAAAAGACCCAAGATATATGCTTCTGGGAATCATTTGTTGATTATATAAAGCATAGGCATATGAATCATGTAAAAGTTAATCTCTAATACATAGAAACAATATTTTGGTAATATTGCAGTTTATTTCAGAAACAGCTATATTTTAGAGATTTATACTAAAATGTTTATAGAGAGAATGGCCTATTGTATAGAATTTGCTTCAAAAATGTTCTGGAGTAGGGAGGTAATGAATGGAATTATTGATGAAACCAACTTGCCCATGTTGCTAATAATCTCTTCTTTCCATATATGTTTGAAAATTTCCTAGTAAAAAGTAAAATATATATGTATTTGAGAAACACATACTTCTACCCTTCATCCTGCACTCATAGGGAAAATTGGTGGAAATGAGATGCAAGTTACATAACCATGGAACACTGCCAATATATGTCAGGCTGTGTAAACGTGGGGGCCCTTGTGCCCCAAGTTGTCAAACCTTCCAATCACTCAGTGGCACTAAAGTGCATGCATTTATTTCCAGGAGTGTTTAGCCCATGTTTCTATTTATTTCTTCATCATTAAATCGCAATTGCAATAGCACAGGGTACCACAAACTGAGAATCAGTTGAAACGTCCTATGAAAATAAATGCAGAAATTCCCGATCGTGTCTATCTTAATAAAAGCAAAAGGAACACCTAATTACCTATTTTCTTTTAGGAAATAAAGTCATCAACAGGGCTATAGCCTGCTATCCGACCTGCCTACCAATTACTTTGGGTACAAAGCACAGATAGCTTTTTTGCTCTCCACAAGAAATTTGCCTATACTGCTCTTTTTTTTTTTTTTTTTTTTTTTAATGAGAAACTCAGGTTTATTCCAATTATCAGATTTTAGGGATATTAGAAAACACAAACATTACTAAATGCTAAGTCAAGCCAGTTTTTCTTTTTCTTTTCTTTCTTTCTTTTTTTTTTTTTTAAAGATTTTATTTATTTATTTGACAAACAGAGATCACAAGTAGGCAGAGAGGCAGGCAGAAAGAGAGGAAGGGAAACAGGTTCCCTGCTGAGCAGAGATCCCGATGTGTGGCTCAATCCCAGGACCCTGGGACCATAACCTGAGCCAAAGGCAGAGGCTTTAACCAACTGAGCCATCCAGGTGCCCAAGTCAAGCCAGTTTTTCACCTTGAGGGCTGTGCCCAGCTGAAGCTCCAAGTAATATGCCATTGGATAGTATGGTTTCCTTATTAAGGGAGTGAGCTATACTGCTCTTTTTGATGTTGCTTTTTAGTACACTAAGTTTTAATCACTGGCACCTAATTTTTTCTTTCAGAGACTCCCTTAGACTGACCAGGTTTAGAAAACCACAAGTATCTGTAAAATGAAGTTAAATATGTATACATATTTTTGAGTCATAAAAATATTGTATTTGAAGACATGTTTACTAAAATGTATTTCATTTACAAAGTTTAAACCTTATTTAGTTGATCAGGAAGCTTGTTTTACATTGAACATTATTAGAAAATCAATTTTCCAAGTAGAACTCTTCATCTAAAATGTCACAGGGACTGAGAATTATGAAAACGAAACTTTCCATATTCTTTCACATCTTGGGTTTTTCGCTTGCTTTCTCTTTGTCTGAAACCCTGTTTTCATCTCTGCTTAGCCAGGGGTTGAATTCCTGTCCATCCTTCAAGGGCTAACTCCTCTCAAGTCACCTGCTTTCTGATGTCTTCCCCCCACACTAAATGGTTGCACTCAGGATGTCTTCACTTTTATTCTTACCTCATTGTGTTGTAATCACTGCTTTCCCATTTTTTCTTCTCTAGCAGATTATAAGCTCCTGGAAGGCAGAAATTTAGCAACATCTGTTAAATTGCTGGGTTGAGTTGTGTGTTCAGCAAGCTGGTGAAATAATGGGGAGATTCCAAATAATAAACACAAAAAAGTAAGAATATGTCAGAGTTGAGGGAAAGGCAAAGTATGAAAAAAAATGACCTTTTTCCCAAAGCAATTGCTAAATATCACTTGTTTTGGGGGCGAGAGGGAAGATTATATCATCTTGAAAAGAGCCAATGGCAAGAATATTTGTACTCCATTTGTCACCTGCAGTTGGAAAATTGCATGATAGTTTACATTCAGTACAAAACTCGGACTCCTTCGAAAGATAAGTTGATTTGCTTCTTTGCAAAAAGAAAGAAGTACTTTAGTACTTTGTGCTGGAATAGAAAAATGATTCATGTTCACAACATGAAAATATGCTAGGAAGGAAAATTTTATAGATAAACAACAATCCTACACTAAGCCCAAGCCTCCCAGGATGCTATGACTGGGTGAAGGGTAACATGCTCTCTCTGTATTGCATATAGTAGAGTTGATGAGTTCCAGTGGCACCATAAACAACAAAACACAAATTCATATTATTGACATGAATTTGTAATTGAATTTTCCAAGGCAGTGATGTAATGTAGGAAAGAGAACAAGGATAAATTGTTTCAAATATAACAGCTATTGAACAAGTTAGAAACATTGGTAGAGGGAATATTAATCCTGGCTAGTTTTCAGGAATCTCAAGATAGCAGAATTCCTCACTTGCATAATTTCACAGTGAGAGAGAAATGTATAATATCATCCTTGGACAGAGGGCTAGTCAGCAAGGAGGACATGGTATAACTTCTTATATTTTAAATAAATAAAATGATTGATATTGCTGAAAGCTATAGGTAAGGATTTTTTTTAAAAGAGTGCTAAATTAAAGCTTTGGAAAAACTAACAATTAAGCCCAGCTCCTAGGTAAGAGAACTGAACAAGTAAGTCTCCAATCCCGAGACCCTTCTTTCATGTTAAGGTGTCTTCAGTATAATTTTGTGTTAGTCAGCATCAGTTGTCAGAAGGATTTATCGATTTGTCGACTCATGAACTTCTTTTACCAAAGTATGAGCTGAGGATGCTGTGAGACCAGTGAGTCTGTTTGTGTGAATGACCTTTGGATTTTCTAATGTTAAAGTTCAGGATTTGTTGTGAGACCTGGAATTTGTTGTGAGACTGGGGGGAGTTTTACTGTTTTATCTCAATATACCGGTAGCAAAACAGAGAAACACTTGGTAAGACGAGACACAATCGAATTCTGTTAGTTCTACAATATCAAGTGCTTTTTAGTGGACCCTCAAGGCTTTGAATGGGGGTGCTCTAACATTTTTCATCAGTGTTGGATGTAGGTTTTTTCTGACATTGGGAGTTAGCTCTGTAATCTTAGCTACTTTCCTTGGAGCTTAGAATTTGAGTCTGTTTCCAGATACAGCCAGCAGATGGAGCAATTTACTTTACTTATACTCTTCATGGGTTACAAAAAGTCGATAGACTCCTTTATAAATAGATATGTGTATATATACATATACACACACATATGCAAATTTAACTGTATGTTTCAAAACTTTTCATATATTTGGAAACAACATATTAAACATAATTTGTTTCATTTTAGAATAACAGCATTTATTTGCTAGGGTTTTAATCGAGACTTGTATTTACAAATGTTTGTAAACATTTGTAAAAGGAAGACATGAGAGGAGAGCTTTAGTTGGGGCAAGAAGTACACCACTTCTTTTTCATCAGTTTCCTTCTGCAATTAATAATCACACATCCTGCAAGATGAGAGTGAGGCTGGTTTTGATGTGCCCATGGAATTCACCAATACTTAGCTGTAATTTTGACAGTCCTGTAATAACAAACTTGAAAATTCTGATTTGGGTGACAGACGCCAACAGAGCTTTCAAGTTGAAATTTATGGAATCATTGCAGGTATTAGACTATCCATCTTATAGCTTGTCAATAGCGGTTGATTTCCTGTAGGAGATAACTAATAACTTTATAGAATTCAGGGATGTAATAGAATGATATTGTCCCCTGGAGGTCACATTTACCAACCAAAGGGTAATAATTTTTATTACAAGCATGAAACAGTCTATAAATGTTTCATTAAATCCTTAAAAAGGCGGGCGCCTGGGTGGCTCAGTGGGTTAAACCTCTGCCTTCTGCTCAGGTCATGATCTCAGGGTCCTGGGATTGAGCCTCACATCCGGCTCTCCGCTTAGCAGGGAGCCTGCTTCCTCCTCTCTCTCTCTGCCTGCCTCTCTGCCTACTTGTAATCTCTGTCTGTCAAATAAATAAAATCTTTAAAACAAATCCTTAAAAATGCGCAGTTATTCATCTCTCTGCCTGCTTTGTGATTTCTGGCTAGCACACTGAGAGGGACATAATGTTTCTGAGAACCTGGGGAAAATGCGATTGTGGCAACTTATCACCTGGACTATTTCATAGTGGGATTATCTGAAAACATGTGGATTTTAGTAAGAGTCTTCTCAGCAAATTTCATTATTGTTTTAAATGCCAGGCCCTGCTTCAAAGTTCTGCCTTGATCTTTCCCTTTTCCAACACGTTCCTACTGATTTGCCCCGCTTTAGGCAGCAGGTGAAGTGGGGGAAAGACATTGCATTTTCTGGCGATTTCAGTCGATTCAAAAGCATTTAGGAAGCATCCGTCTGTGCAGGGCGCTGGTGTGGTGCTGAGCTGATTGAGTTAAAAAAGACATAGACAATGTCCTTGAGGCAAAGAAGTTGCCAATCGCTGACTCCAGGGAGAAGTATTTTTATTTCTTCAATATGGGCAAAGTTGCTGTGGAGGAGGTTGTGTGTATGTCTGAACAGGTAGAGGATGGCCAAATCATCCCTGTCATTCTAGAGAACAGACCAAAATTTCACTTTATCTGACAGCAAGGAAGCAGCTTCCATTTTCTGAGCAATTAGAATTATAGAATACTTAAAAACGAAGTACAGTTTTGACTTTCAGGTTAACATTGTAACTAACAAAATATTGCAAAATTGAAGTCCCTCTGGGGTTCAATTTAATGGATAGAGAATAGAATTTGAAAAGGTAATAAAACAGATTCTCACACAAAAGGTGCTCAGATTTTGCAACTGAATTAACACTCTGCGGCTATCCCCCAGAGCACCTTTTCTCTTCTTGAACCCTGAAAAAGGACCTTGGCCTTTTGCTCTTCACTTCTCTTTAGTATCATCACTCCAAGATATGTCATCCATGTAACACTTGTGCATTAGCAGTGAGTGTGAGGATACTTGGGATTTGACGCATTTACGTGGAGGAAATGTTCTATTCTAGGTTCTTTGGTTGCAAGGAAGAGGAACCCAGTCAAATGGTTTGGGAAAAAAAAAGAGGTTATATAAAAAGAGAAGAATCTTATGGATATAAAATACAGAAACAATAACCAGGTCTTATAGCCAGTGGCAGAGTGCTATTTTCTTTCCCCATTTCTTATATCAATTACTTTTAATAAGTGGCCCAAGGCGAACTTGAAGAGGTCAGGTGAGGTCAACCAAAGCCAGATTATGTAAGGACTTGAGGACATGGTTAAGGGATAATCCTATGATCAGACATGACAAAACCCTCAACTGAACTGAGCCAATTGAATTCTCTCTCAAAAATTTGACCTAAGACACCAGTGAGTTTGTGACGGCTCTGGAAATACTGATGATAATATGTAATACTTGCCAGGA
The DNA here is from genome assembly GCF_922984935.1 of Meles meles. Taxonomy (NCBI): domain Eukaryota; kingdom Metazoa; phylum Chordata; class Mammalia; order Carnivora; family Mustelidae; genus Meles; species Meles meles. The sequence goes on from NC_060074.1 coordinate 79,120,185, forward strand.
GCTTAACATATACCAGCTCTTGACTTAAGCTTTTCTTTCTTTTTTTTTTTTTTTAAAGATTTTATTTATTTATTTGTCAGAGAGAGAGAGACAGAGAGAGAGATCACAAGTAGGCAGAGAGGCAGGCAGAGGCAGAGGGAGAAGCAGGCTCCCTGCCGAGCAAGGAGCCCGACATGGGACTTGATCCCAGGACGCTGGGATCATGACCTGAGCCGAAGGCAGCCGCCCAACCAACTGAGCCACCCAGGCGTCCCTTGACTTAAGCTTTTCTTTGGTTCTAAGTCACTCATCCCCACAACTACATGATGTGATGTGGGTCAGTGTCATCCCCATTTACAGATGAAGCACCTGAGGTACTGAAAAGTAAAAGAACTTGCATAAGTTGATAAAGATGTAGTAAAGCTATAGTAAAGGCTGTAGTGAAGCTGGTTGATAAAGGATGTAGTTAAGTAACCCAGACAATCTGACTCCAGAACCTATACTCCTAACCAATGCATGACTCGGCCTTCCAAGGGCCTTTGGTTAGTGCCAACCAAAGAGTGGGTTCTGGGGCGCCTGGGTGGCTCAGTGGGTTAAGCCGCTGCCTTCGGCTCAGGTCATGATCTCAGGGTCCTGGGATCGAGTCCCGCATCGGGCTCTCTGCTTAGCGGAGAGCCTGCTTCCCTTCCTCTCTTTCTGCCTGCCTCTCTTGTGATTTCTCTCTGTCGAATAAATAAATAAAATCTTAAAAAAAAAAAAAAAGAAAGAGTGGGTTCTGTGGTAAGCCAAAACTACATGCGAGTCGAAGTTAGAGGGGTCAGGGAACCTAGAAATAATGAGTTAGCAGAAAGAGCAAGGATGTGGAGAAGAACATGGTGCAGCTGTTCATGGCTGTATCCCCACTGCCTAGACTGAACAAGGCCTAGTATAGAGCAGATACACTCTAAGTATGCACTGAATAGCAAATGAATGTTTGCAGCAGGGTCTGTGAGTGTGACATATGTCCGTGATCAAAGGAGCGAGACTGATACAAAGCGAAGGTCAAGCAAAGCTTTATTTCTCGCCAAGCATTGAGAATCAAACTGACTGGTCGGGGCTGCCTCTTACAGAGAGAGGGACCCCTCCCAACCTCACAGACTAACTTTTATAGAGCAAAGGCCATGTGGTTGAGCCTGGCCACACACAAGTGGCCAGTGAGATTGTAACACACAGAGAAAGTTGCATAGTCATGCTAGGTCACACACGGGTGGCCAACTGAATTACAATTCACTGTATAGTAGCTATTTGAACTAGCCTATCACCTTGGTCAGAATTGATGCCCAAAAGGCGGGCCTCACATTCTTTAGGGAGATAGTGATTGGATGTCTCCACCTGGCCTGACTCATCCTTGCATTCGGCTCTGTTATCTCCACCTGACCTGACCCACCCTTGTATTTGGGCTCTGTTATCAGGGAGTGGTTGACCATATTTCACTGCATAAACAGCAAAATGGCTGTTTAATCCGAGATGGAATCACTCTGGCTAAATAGGCCCTTACAACATACACCCTGAGAAGTTTGTGTGTGCATAAAAGTTATCTCCAAATAACTTATTTTCATCTCTTTATTTTTAAAACTAATTAAATGACACATAAAACTATATGAGTATACTGTCCTTTTTAATTTTTTAAAATTTTTAAAAAAGATTTTATTTATTTGAGAGAGAGAGCAAGAGAGAGATCATGCACAAAGGAGAGGAGTAGAGGGAGAGGCTGACTCCCTGCTGAGCAGAAAGCCTGATGTGGGACTTATTCCCAGGACTCTGGGATCATGATCGAGCTGAAGGTAGACACTTAACTGACTGAGCCACCTAGGCACACACATTGTCCTTTTTTAAAAAGTAAGGCTTTACAGGGAATGATAAAGTTCTTTCTGACCACCTCCCCATCCTGTGCTTCATTTCTATTCCCCACAGAATGTTCAGATTTTACTGATACATTTACATACATACATAGGATATATTGGAAATATAAAGTATTGTTTTGAGATATTAGTAATATTTACATGTTTTATAGTATTTAATATTTTCTTCCCTCAGTAATGTATCTTAAAGATCTAACTATATTGTTATAATAAGTATTTAGACAACTTCTAAACTTCTTGCTATTATGAATTATGTTGTAATACAGATATGTGTATACGTGCGTGTGTGTTCCTTTATAAATGCACTGTTGTGTACTGAGAAGTGGCAATGACTGAGTCATTGGCTACCCACATTTACTATTTTGATAGACTGTACTACATTGCTTTCCTAATCCCCGACATAATTAATTGTCAAACTTCTAAATTTTGGTGTGATACATAAATAGCTGAATCTCAATATTGTTTTAATTTCTAGTTATGTGTGATGTTCATATCTTCTCATATATTTACTAATCATTGATGTTTTCTCCGGTCATAAGTTTTGCCCACTTTGTATCTTTTTAAATTAATTTATAGAAGTTCGATCTATAGTTTCACAATGATCTTCCAAAGAATTTTTAATACATACACAATTGTATTATTTTTGAGGTTTCTAAGATAGAAAGGAATTAGAGCATCTGAAATACTACCCACTCCAGTGAATCTAAACTAATATGGGCATGGTGGGGTGATTGTGGGTTTATCTAAACCACCTAGGAAGCTCTTTCAAATTATACCGTCCTTGTCTTCTGGCACGACAGCCATGTTATAATAGCAATAAGAGTCAGGAGTTGGGGTGAATAAGCACCCGAGTCTTCTGACAAACTACTTTCCCACATGATTCTAGTAGGTAACCCCTATCACTTCCCAAACACATGACTAGTTGAAGATAAAACCAGCATTTTATGCAAAAACTCCCACTAGTTTTAGTCCAATAGTTTCCTAATTACACCAAGCTATTTTTCTTTGCCCTGACAGTTCATTTTAATGGAGTTTTCATGATACTTATTATGTCTAGATAGAAGCTATCTTCTTCGATTTACTTAAATTCTGCTCCCTTGCTTTCTTCTATTTTGCTTAAAAACAAACAAATTAATGTACAAACAACCAGACAAACAAAAAATTTAGGCATAGATGACCAATTGTTCACTAAAAATTCATTTCCCCTTTCATTGCCTGGGCTTATTTCTGGTTTTCAAATTATCAGGGACATATTATGTCTTTCAGACCCTTTTGCATCTTGTTGTGGCCACATAGCTAGTTGCAACCTATATAAGTGGACGTGATATATATCACTTTTAAGTTGGGATGGATTCTTTCTCACTTTTTAATTCACCTTCCCCAGTTATATTCAGAGAACCTTAAGTCCTTATGCCTAGATGATGGTTGAGCTCAGAGACACGGGTGCTATATCTTTGCATTACCTCACAAAGGAAAGCCAGCTAACAAAAACAAACTAATAAAGAAAAACCACAGCTGTTACTTCAGGTGAAACCATGCTCTACTGTGTTTAACCACTAATATTTTGGGTTATTTGTTGTGTCCAGGATTACTCTAGTTAATACCCTCATTGGTGAACTAACTATTCACCAGCCACCAATCAAGCAACTCGCCTTAACTCCATGGCCAATCAGGCAAGAGGCGGTCCTTTGTTGCAAGAACTACCCAATCACGGATAAAGTGCTTAGTATGAAACACGCTGCTCAAATAGAGATGAGGCTGACTGATAAAATTCTACCTTACTGAGATTTTGAATGTGAGAAATAAACAGAGTTAACATTTGGCTGTGGGGACAGATGCAAAAGGAAACCCTGAGGTAAGAGACAGAGTTATAACTAAGCAGATACTAGAAGTGTAGAGGAAGTTGGTCAGTTGGGAGAATAGCAGAAGCAGGGAGAAAGAGGGCTGAGTCAAAATACGTACGTTTTATTGTCTATTGCTGTTGAAGGGGTGGTGGGGTGGTTTAGGCCTGGGAAACGAGATGCATTCCATCCTCTGTGAGGCTCAGTTCAACTCTGTGCAGAATTGCTGTGTGGTTCCTGTTTCCTCCGCTTCCACGTGTTTCTTTGCAACAAATCCATTTTCCCTGAGGTAGTCTGAGTGAGTTTTTGCCAACCGAGCCTGTAGTCAGAAGAGCCCGACATATTGTCCTTCTCAGTTTTCATTAGTGTGTATTAGATTTGTAACATAATTAAACACTAAAGTATTAACTAAAACGTAGGCATTGCCATTATGATAGATTTTAGAAATATTTTATGATTATAAAATTATATGCAGTGTATTATTTTTTGGTCTTTAATCTTTTCAACAAGCATGCATGAAATATTTTTGGTTTGCTCGATTGTTTTGTTACAGATCAGAATAGAGAGTGGGAATCAAAATTAGGTCTGAGTCATTCCATTTCTAAGTTCAATTGTTCTCCTAATATGCTTTTTTTTTTTTTTTGATGATCAGTAGACATCTTTATTTCTTACTATCACTTTTTTTATACCTTCCACAAGATCTGATTACAAACAGGATATAGATTTATGTGCAGGGCATGGGCTACGTGTGAGATGTGATTTATGAGCAGGCAATCAAGGGAGACAAGTGAACAACAACGATTATCTCTTAGCTTTAAATGACAAGATCAAGTTAAGCCTTCTCCACAGTTATCAGATCTATCTAAAGGAGGACAAGAAAACACTCCAAGGATCCTCCCATGTTTATTCTGGGCATTGGCCCAGGAAGACTCTTGGCCTCCATCTCCTGGAGTTTTCTCATAGGATTCATCAGGACCCCAGTCACACTGGCGAGGATCTGGGTTGTGTTCCAACAATTCCCCCTTTTTTGTTTTTTAATTGCAGCATCTTAGCCAATTCCCAGCTAGACATCTGTTGTTTTTTCACTCGTCCTTTGAGGAGACAGTACCTGCTGATGTACAGGTCAGAAGAGAAACCATAGCCAAAAACAAGTTCTCAGGGATCTGTGGGCTTCAGGAAGATCATAAAACTGCTTCTCTTCTAGCCAACAGCACCTTAATCTGACCCCATGTGGGTGGATCGGCCCTATGCTGATATGGTAGGATCTCTTTTTATAAAGGGACAGCACATGCATCTTGTGAGTGACCTCCTGTGTATCTTGTATTTCCAGATCTTTCTTGGAGATAGAGGTGCAGTGATTATCAGCAGGGTCATTGGTTTTCTGGGGTCTGATGACCCGAAGAGGAAGCCATATGTTTCAGAGGGTACATCACTGGAATCTCCTTCTGTGAGGGTCTCCAGATCACTGTATGACTGGTGATTTCAGGTCCCTGATCGGGCGCCACTTGTCACCTTTGTGAGGTTGGGATCCTGGTGATCAGAGCTGAAGTGATGGGGGGACTACTGACTGATGATCAGTGGACCTCCTAATATGCTTCTTATCATTATGCCCACACTTGATCTGGAATCATCCATATGTATGTTTAACTCTGTGTTAGGCTGAATCCTTCAGAAGCATGTTCAAGGTGCACTCCCAGGATGCTCTCCAGGATTTTCCTTTGCCTAGTAACCATATCCCACAGATCTTCAAGGGAATAATCTCTTTCTTCCTTTAGCAGAGTTGTGCTAAGCTTTGACTCTATTATTGGTCTTCATTAGGAAGGAGAAATGGGCCAGATATTGAGGAGGATATATACTGTCTTGTGAAACACCTGCCTCAGTTGAGGCCTCAACATGGTCTTCAGGCAGTGTGCTAGGGTCTACCACCTTCTGAAGAGGGGGAATGGGCTACTTTTATAAGCCCAGCAGGTTCTGGGGACCCTAAGAGTAATGCTCCTGAATGTACCCACCTGGATATCCCTAGTTTTAGACCCCTTGGAAGATCTCATTCCTTTCTTAATCACAGAGAAAAATTTCGAGGGCTATGAATTCAGGGTTATCTGACATTCCCTACTCTTACAATTGGGTTTCAGGCCTGGTCTTCAGCATGGTCTGTCCTTTGCCTAGAGAAGAGAATGACATCCATAAACACTGCCCTGGGAGCCTTTCGCATTTTTGCCTTATGTGGCTAATTGGCTGAACTGAGCCTGTTATTTTCTCTCTTTAGTGCATCAATACCACTCAACAATAACCAAATAAATCCCCCAGGCCCTATAATTACCATTTCTTGCATATCTCACAAATGCCAAAGATAGCACAGAGACCATTGTATTACTTTGACATGTAACTCATTCCAAGTCACCACGGGTGAGATCCTTGGTAATTGCCGTGCTACAGTGTGCCAGAATTAACCCAGAGATAGAGTCCTGGTTGCCATCAAGCAGGATGCTGATCCAACTTCGGCATCACATCCCAGAACTGCTGGCTCCTCTTTCTCTGCCCCACTGTTAATTTTGGTGGGATTAATTTGAGCTGGGAGTGAATAGATGGTGAGAAACTAGAGCCAGCATGGTCTTGAAGGAAGGCAGTGGATAGAAGGCAAATAAAAAGCAGGGCCTGGAAGAGAACTGATTAAGTTTATTGGAGAGAGAAAACAGCCAGTGGAGAAAAAAGGGAGAAGACCCAAGACCCTGAGTTAGTGAGAGTAGATGGAATGCAAAATCCATTGGAGATGTCAGTGGCAATAATATAGAGAATTGAGTCCTTACTGTATGCTTGCCACAGTTCTAAATGCTTGGACAGAAACTAGTTTTAATTTAATAACACCAGAAGATTATTTTTTAAAGCTTTCCATCAGGTTTTTGACATCATGTAATACAATAAAATGGGAGAAAACAACTCAAGTGTTACAATGCATCATTTCTTGCTATTAAGCCCCATTTCCTTCTGTACTTTTCCTAAAAGAGTTAGGATTTATATTTTTATTTTTTATAACCAAATATTGGGAAAAAACCCTCATTTTATGAAGTTCCCAATGTTTCAATCCCTTCTCTCCATCATTGTCCCTTTACTTTTAATTAAATGGGCAGACTGCAAATAAAAGTTGTCTCATCTATGGCACATTGAACACAGAATGTGAATGAAGAGCTGTGGACACTTGTTTTTCACAAGACATCTTGATTTAATGGCCCAGTAGGCAGTGACTTATTACAGTAGATTCAGCAAAGCTCTTAAAAAAGGTGAGCTTTGCCCTGAATGAAAAGGGCAAAGTTAACAAGAAGTTATATAGAGTCTTACCACTGCAAATAAAAGTAGAGGGGTACAAGAGGTAATGTAATGGGACATGTGCAGATTGAGGGGTCTTTGGAGTATTCTGTTGTGATAGAGACAGAGCAGTATCTTGTCATTCCCTATACCCCATATGTAATTCCTTTTAACTATAACGTATGAGAAGCTCTCGATTCTATGTACTACTCCTTTGTTTGATGCATGAATAATCTCATGAACATTTAGTTGAATTACTGCAAGTATGAACCTTTTTTCACGAATAGAGGCAAAGCTTATACGTCAACTGCAAGGGCTTTGCTCTTAGTCTTAGCAATGTTACTCAGATGTTTCTGGTTTTCAGATGATGGAGGCTTATAAGTTTTCTTATAAGAAAGTAAAACATACATAAAACTGTATGTAATAAAAAATACATAAAACTGTATGAGCAGTTTTTCTTCACAAATAGCAGTGATAGCCATTTTTGGCCCATTGAGAAGAGATCAATTAGGCAGGAGCACTTGACTTTAGTATAACTGAATTTCTTTCTTTTTTTTTAAGATTTATTTATTTATTTATTTGACAAACAGAGATCACAAGTAGGCAGAGAGACAGGCAGAGAGAGGAAGGGAAGCAGGCTCCCCGCTGAGCAGAGAGCCCGATGTGGGGCTCGATCCCAGGACCCTGGGATCATGACCTGAGCTGAAGGCAGAGGCTTTAACCCACTGAGCCACCCAGGCGCCCCAGTATAACTGAATTTCTTATTTCAAGTAGCCGTAACTGATAATTTTTTAAAAAGATTTATTTATTTATTTGAAAGACACAGAGAGAGAGAGAGAGAGAGAGAGAGAGAGAGAGAGATAGTGCGCACTTGAGTATGGGGAGGGACGGAAGGACAGAATCTTCAAGTAGACTCCCTGCTGAGTGGAGAGCTCGATGCAGGGCTCAATCTCTGGATCCTGAGATCATGACCTGAGCTGAAACCAGAGTCGGATGCCTAACCAACTGAGCCACCCAGGTGCCCTGCCATAACTGATAATTTAATAAAATAGAACCAGAAAGATATGCATTTCCTCATTAAGGTTATTAATAACTTTCAAAATCAGTTCATACTTTGTACAAAAACTCATCATGTACTATAGCTTTATATTTATAAAGCTGGTCAACTTTGAACTCTGTCTGAGGGGGTTCAGTTACTGAATACTTTTTTTTGTAAAGTTATTTTGTCTGCAGTATTGACTCTGGGAATAGCATTAGAGTAAGTTTATTTCCTTTTGTTTAGTCAATAGATGAAAAAAACTTTTGCAAACAGTTATGTAAGGGAAATAATTAAACACAGTTTGAATTTGTGTTCCCAAATCTATTGATGAATAGGACTAGGGCATAAGTCTTATGTTAAAGAAACTTGTAAATTAGCTGCTAGACATTTTCTTTAAAACAGAATCATCCACTAAAAGACTAAAGACCATAAAAAGAATTAGGTAACAAAAAAGCTTATGTTAAGCACTTCCAGCCAATCATCTAGAATCAATCAACTAGGATGCTACTTAACTATACTCACTTAAAATTATCATTATGCTGTTTTCTTTTAATTTAATGACTTGATGTTAGTGTACTTAAGGTAGCTTTTAATGAGATAAATTATTGGAAAATGTACAAGTCAATACTCCCTTGGCTGAAAATGGCAAATACCCAGTTAAAATAGTTTAAGTGACCAGAGGAATATGGCAGCAAGTGAAGGCATTGCTGTGAATATCTCCATACCCCCCAGAAAGCAACATTAATAACCTATTGACAATATTTACCACAAAACTTGATGACAAGCTATCCCAACAAACACAAAAGGTGGTAAGAACACATCACGTGACTCACAATCTGCACAGTGTCTATATCCATGTGGGAGAGAGTAGAAGGAAGCAATAGAGCATATAGCAGTGAAGAGTAGAACCAAAAACCCACAGAAATTCACTACAAAGTGCAGCAGACCAATTTGAGAGCAGCAGCTGATGCTGAGAGGTGTTTTGTTCAAACCAGTACTGGGGGAATGCAGGTGAGCCATGGCAAGTCTGGGAGGATCTGGACCTGTCTAACTTAGAGTCACTCTTGAAACTGACCTGCAAGGATTCTCTGCCACAATAGGGCCTCACTCTGAGGAGAAACTTCTTGAAACAGAATTAAAACAAATCAAGCTGGATAGAGACAATTAACAGAAGAGAGAAGATCTAGAAAAAGGTGGAGGAAAGAACAGTTCCAGGAATCACAATGTTTCTGAGCATCATAAAGAAACATCAGAAGGGCCTCTGGGAAGGTAGAAGAGCTATCCTCAAACTTTCATCTTTCTAAAGGTTCAGGAAAACCAATTTCACATAAAGTGAGTGACCAAAAAGTACCAAGGTCAAATTTCATACAAAGTTATTAGAAGAAAAAAGAATAAGGAGCAGAAAAACATTTCTGTAAAAACCAAAGTACATCTGAAGGATCCACCCACAGAATAAAGTAAAAAGTAACCACCTATTTCAGAACATGATATCAAGAAAAGGAAGTAAAACATGAAAGCCAGAATTTGAAAAACTCAGAAATAAGGTATGGTAATAGAACTTACGTAAGAATTAGAAATGAAAAAAAAAAAAAACCCTTTAAAAAATCTTTTCAGCAATGAAGACTAAACTAGAAGCAACACAAAAGCAAATAAACATAACAGACACTACCTTAAGGGAAAGGGGGTATAAAGGAAGAAAATTTTTAAAAATATGAAAGCAATAAGAAAAGATTCAAAGTCACAGATATTGAAAATGGAGAGAGAAGATCTGACATTCAGATAAAAGGAGCTCCCCACCAAACAACAACAACAACAACAATAAACCCAAGGCAAAGAAACAGAATGGTTACGAAGATGTATAATTCTAGAAAACTCTTGATATTAAAAATATTTTTTGAGACTTCATATTGAAAGAGTAGCCCATGTACCTGAAAATACTGATCCCAAGTGACTAATGCCAAGACATATTATAGTAAAATTACTGGACTTTAAATCAAATCAAAACAAAATAGCATCTTTGTGCTTTGAGGTTAAAAACAGCAAACAACTAATAAAGGAAATGATCAGATTATTATCACATTTTCAACAGTGATATCATATGCCAGAGAAAGTGGAGTAACATATTTAAGATATCTAAAGGGGAAAACAGTGAGCTAAGGATATTAAATCCAAGGAAACTGACTTTTAAATATGAAACATCCAAACTATCATTAACATGCGAAAACTCTGAATTCTTTTATTCCACTGAGCCCTTCTTAAAGAATCTACTGCAGATACCTACTTCAGAGACCAAAAAGAATAAAGAGACATTGACGTTGACATAAGGATTGGTGGTGAAGATTAAACATGCGGTTTGCTTGTAGCATTAGCTACATGAAAGTTAAAAGGAGAGAGTGTGGTACGTATTGGGTGTCTGCTCTCACAGTGAATATATAATACATCTGGAAAGATAAATGGATGAACAGGGAGAGCACCCACCAAAGGAGTTTTGTTTTGTTTTGTTTTAAAGATTTTATTTATTTATTTGACAGACAGAGATGCAAGCAGGCAGAGAAGCAGGCAGGGAAAGAGGAAACAACAGGTTCCCTGCTGAGCAGAAAGCCAGCTGTGGGGCTTAATCCCAGGACTCTGGGATCATGACCTGAGCCGAAGGCAGAGGCTTTAACCCACTGGGCCACCCAGGCACCCCACGACCAAAGAAGTTTTTAACTATCTTTGCAATTATTGGTGTTACTTGTATTGGTATTTGGAGACCATTGTATGTGCAATTTGGGATAAAGTAAATGAGTAATTATGGGATAGTCTAATTCAAGTATGCCCAGGGCCCTCGAGACCCGGGATACTCTGTGGAGGAGAGGACATAGAGATATAATATAGGAAAGATTAAGTAAAAGCCAATATAAAACAAGACTCCATTGTCCTGAGTCTGAATTTAAAAGTGTCAGTGTGAATTCATGCATACCGAAAGAGAGCAAGACAGAGACCTGGTTAGGGTCAAAAACAATGAGCAGCTCAGTAGCTATGATATTCCTAATGCCCAAGATGAGGTCTTAAAACAACAGTTCCCACTGGAAGAAACTAAAGAGAAATGGCTGCTTCCAAGATGAGGCGTGAACTCAGTAACTGCTTCTGGCATAATAAAAAGAGGCAACCAGACATTATGTTTCACCTGATTAAAAAACAACAACATACAACTACAGTCTTGCTGAAGACTCCAGTCTGATCAAGTCTCTGAATCAAGTTGCCAGTCTCTGGAAATGGAGGATAGAGGAATATGTCAAACTCTCCAAGAAGGCGCAGTTAGCAAACTCCAGATTGGCAAACTAGGCAGGCTGAATACCCTAGGTTCTTCACAAATAATTTTTAAAGCTAAAAAGAAGGGGGTGGGGGAGAACATGTAGCTCAAAGAGATGGGCAACAATACATTTTAATGGATAAGAATGAACTATAGTGGCTTGGGTTGAACATTTGAGTGGTAAAACTACAAAATTATGAGGAAGTGATTATTGAGAAAGTCAGGACAGCTGTTACTTTTTTGGGAATTTGGGGAAGTGGGGTTTGAGATATGGACAGGGCATATCATATGGGGGAGCTTCTGAGATCACTGGCAATTTTTTATTTCTTGACTTGCATGGTGATTTCAGGAGTGATGCTTTGTGTATCTGTATTTTATTTTATAATAAAAAGGGTTAAAATAAAAATAAAATAATAAAATAAAATTAAAAGGTGGGTTTGTTGTTGTTGTTGTTTGTTTGTTTTGGCTTGGCTTGGCTTGGCTTAACTCTCTGTACCACCCTCCTCCTGACGTCATCACTTTTATTTACTCTCTTTGCAGAGGCAAAGGTGGTCCCTGACAACTCTGAGCTCATGTGATCTTTAAACCTGGTGTCTCCAAAGAAGCCATGGTTATAATCAGCCCCTTTTAAACTCTTGGACAAAATTATAGTAGGAGTAGGAGAGTGAAATGAGAAAAATTAAAGGCATCAATAGAAGTGGTCAAAAGCCCAGGTATTATAAACATAAAACAATTGAGTCAAATGTGGAAAGCATTGGGAATGAAGATTAGAAACTGCAACCACAGCTTGTTCCCGTTGTACCTAACCAGTTCCTTACATTCAGCTCTAAAGGGGACAAACAAAATTAACAAATAGATTGGATAACACGAGACATAGCTAGGTATAAATTTAGCTCTTTCAGAATGCAATCCCTTGTAATAAGGAATCTTTTTTTTTTTTTTACTTTTGTGCATATTTTCAGGAATTATGTATTATGTATGCAAATAAGGGAATGTCTGTTAATAAAATTATTTAGGAGAATTATGAGTGCTAGGTGCATGAATGACTCCAAAATGGGGCATTTTTATCCTTAAATCTGATGTTAGCTGGATTAAACCAGGGATCTTTGCAAACTGTGGGCTTCTATTTGCAGTAAAATACTAGGTTTGATAAATTCAGCATGTTCTATGACTGTCAGAATGGTTAAAATCAACAACATAAGGAACAACAGGTATTGACAAGGATGTGGAGAAAGGTAAATTGTCTTGCATCTTGCACTGTTGGTGGGAATGAAAACTGGTGCAGTCACTCTGGAAAATACTCTGGACGTTCCTCAAAGAAGTTAAAAATAGAACTACCCTACTATATAGTAATTGCACTACTAGGTATTTATCCAAAGAATACAAAAATACTAATTCAAAGGGTACATGTACCTCAAGGTTTATAGCAGCATTAACTACAATAGCTAAATTATGGAAATAGCCCAAATGTCCATTTATTGATGAACGGATAAATAAGATGTGGTATATACACACACTGGAATATTATTCAGCCATAAAAAAGAACGAAATCTTGCTATTTGCAATGACATGGATGGAGCTAAAGGGTATAATGCTAAACAACATATGTCAGTCAGAGAAAAAAAATACCATATGATCTCTCTCATATGTGGAATTTAAGAAACAGAACAAATGAGGAAAGGGGGAGAGAAGAGGGAGAGAAAGGGAAAGAGAGGAACCAAGTAATAGACTGTTAATGAAAGAACAAACTGGTGGTTACTGAAAGGATATGGGTTGGGGATGGGTGAAATAAGTGAAGCAGATTAACAAATACACTTGTGATGAGCACTGGGTGCTGTATGGAAGTGATGAATCACTATATTGTACACCTGAAACTAATGTTATAATGTATGTTAACAGTTTGGAGTTTAATTGAAGTTTAAATTTTTTTTTAAAGATTTTTTATTTTATTTATTTGACAGAGAGAGATCACAAGTAGATAGAGAGGCAGGCAGAGAGAGAGAGGGAAGCAGGCTCCCCGCTGAGCAGAAATCCCGATGCGGGACTCGATCCCAGGACCCTGAGATCATGACCTGAGCCGAAGGCAGCGGCTTAACCCACTGGGCCACCCAGGCGCCCCTTAATTGAAGTTTAAATAAAAACTTAAAAAAATGAACTAATCTATGAAAAGATTTGTTCTCGATAGTATATGCTTAATAAATAGGATGCTCACATAGTCAGATGTTCAAAATATTTCTAATCTATTATAAAATATTCAGATTTTCCCCAAGAAGCAAATAGGTTCACACAAACATATACATAAACATTTTTATTGAGGGAATTTTTCAAAGTATAATAATAAATAAGTTGATTATCCAGTTATGCAGGGTTATTATACATATAATATAATAACATATGAAAATAATAATGATAATAAATAAATAATAACTTATTCTTATACAGCATTATGACATGGCAGACACTGTTCCTCCTGTTTTACTAGGTACTATTATTATTCCTGCTTTATAGACAGGGAATAGGAGTGCAAAGGAGTTCTATAATTGCTCGATGACACATAGTTAGGGAGTAAGAGAACCAGGATTTGCATGCAGGCAGCCCAACTCCAGAATCATTCTATTTTTGAAAAAGTAAATATTTTGATATTTGTTGGAGATGCGGCAATAACAGACATTGAATGAATACCTGTATATGTGTGTGTGTATGAATACCTGTGTGTGTGTGCATATATATATATATATATGACATACTCCAATCCTGAAACTTTGCTTCTCAAAATTCTCTATCTTGATTCCTGACAGGAAAGCACAGTTTGATTTGTATTTCTAAAAACTTGGTCTTAATTTAGTTATGGAGGTAAAGCCACGAGTAAAATAGGTGCAGGAGCATAAATTCCAATTCATAAAGATATTTCAAGAAATTGTTTCACAAATCCTATCCTGCCCATATCAAGTGTGACGTATTCCAAAGTTGGTTGGTAACATTTATTAAATGCCAGCTTGATAAGCAACTATACACACACACACACACACACACACACACACACACACACACGTATTTGTAGGAATGAGTATTTAAAAATACATGCTAAAAAATAAAAATAAAAATACATAGTATTTTATATAGTAAGGGCTTATCTTTTATTTCTATCCACCTATATTCATATACACATGGAACACCCAGGGCATTTAAATATTCAATGGCAGTTAATTCATTTTGTCGTGTGTTGCATGGCATTTAAGTAAATCTTGGGGGAAAAGCTCCTGCAGGATCACAGCACGGTCTCAATATGAACATATTGTTCTCTATGCCATTTGGGTGGTATGTAAGTAATATCAAGGGATCACTTTAAGCCTTTTGGATTAAGGGAAGACAGATATTTAAAATTATCACTTTTAGTAATAAGGTCCTTGGCCGTCCAGTGGAAATATATATTTTTTTAAAGATTTTATTTATTTATTTGACAGACAGAGATTACAAGTAGGCAAGAGAGGCAGGCAGGGAGAGAGAGGAGGAAGCAGGCTCTCAGTGGAGCAGAGAGCCCAATGTGGGATTTGACCCCAGGACCCTGGGATCATGACCTGAGCCAAAAGCAGAGGCCTTAACCCACTAAGCCACCAAGGTGCCCCAAGTGGAAATATTTTTAAAGGAAAGTAGAAAGGAGTGAAAGGATATGATTTTGTAAAATAATGTAAATTAGTAACTCCATTGTGAAGGAGAGCTTTATTTAAAAATTACTATTTCCCTTTGAAATATGCATTTGTAAGTGGTGTGTGTGTGTGTATGTGCCTATGTGTTTGTGTATATGTAGCTATATGTAACTTGCATCAGAAGGGAACTGCTTAGAAAACCAAACCTGGAGTGCCTGTTCTGATCCTTGGCTGCTTAGGGGGGATGTGGATTGTCAAGGATCACCATGAATTGTCCTGTGGGAGCACCAGGAATGTTTAATGGATTCATTGAAAAGAATGAACGTCTTGAGAGAGAAGAATAGATCATGGAATAGATCACTTCTGGTGGGCGTTAGGTGGAAGTTCCCTGAAAGCAGAGAGGGCTGTGCTACTCTCTTAGATAGTAGCATAGACCACACAACAAAGGAGCAAGATGGAGAGCTGGGGATTGATGAATGTGACATTTTGCTTACTGTTCCCTTGTTCTATGAAAGAAGTCATACTTAGTATTCACTTTAAATGGTTTTAATGTCAATTAACCAAACTGCAGTAAATTCTGACTCATTTATGCAATTGTGTATGGTGAATTTGTGGAGAATAAGAATAAATGAATGTGCTTGACTTGAAGTATGGTCTACCTTCATTCAGTCAGGACGAGGACCCATGCAGCTTCCAAGAATGCTGTGTTCAGGAATTTCCAGACATCAAGAAAGTGAGCAGTGGTTCCTGGCATAGCTGTTGTCACAGCAGGTATAAGACTTAGAGGACCAATTTTAGGGTGGACAACTCATGAAGATGATAAAAACATCATTCTCTTAGCTCATTCCCTGTTTAGGGTGGATTTATGAAGAACGGACTGTGCATATGCACACACATGCACACTCATGCTTTCATTGAACTATATGCTCTAGTGTTCATCCCTTTTATTGGATTGTAAAATTCTTAAAGGCAGAGTCGATAGCTTTTATTTAATATGTAATACAAATACTTCTATATAACCTAAGGTACAGTAACAAATACCTGTTTATTGAGTGTTCTTTATTGTATTTGAGGAGCTCCTTAAGTCATATTACCTTAGGATTTCCTTCCTTCCTCCCTCCCTCCCTCCTTTTCCCCTTTCCTTTATCCTTCCTCCCTTCCCTCCCCTTCTCTCTCCCCCTTTCTTTCTCACTTTTCTACTTAGAAGAGTTTTATATTGATTTAGGTCACATTTTATAGAATTAGTTTCTTTTTTTTTTTTTTTAGTTTTTTCTGTCCTAGTGAAGGAAAGCATTTTAAAAATCTTTTTCCAGAGGTTGCAGTTATGTTATTTTCGAGGTTATCCCTTGATTCAAGTAAGTAGAATTGCCTTTAAAGAGACTGTTATTTGATATCTTCCAAAGACAATGAAGGGTCTTAAAATTATAGCCCAGTGAACTCTCTTGCCTGATATTACACCAATGTTAATCCACAGAAAGTCTAAGAGTTTCCATGTGTAAATTTGATTTTAAATGACTTTTTATTGAATCCACCTCACCCTAAGTTTCTTGACTTGTGAGACACCATATGAATCTCTTTCCCTTGGAAAAAAAAAAAGAGTGCTCTGAACCGGAAGAAATTTATTATATTCTTCAGAATCTTATTTGTGCCCTGTGTATTAAGGACTGTGAACTATATAGTATTCATTACCTGTATGGTTTGATACTTCTGTGGGATAAAACCTTTTCAAGATAAAGTCTACAAATCTTTTAAGATTTAAATTCAAATACTAAAAATTTTAGTATAATGATATTTTAATCAACACTTTCCTTTATAAAAATATGTTAATGTGGTTGGTATGAACACAAGGAAGTATGGGAAAATGTTTATCTCAGTGCTGGCTCAGCAACAGTGTGTGTAAGGAGAACTTTCTCCTTACACATGGCCGAATATCAAGTTCAGGGCTATGCAAGCTAATGAACTTCTGACCTGTTAAAGGGAATTTCACTCCTGGGGGTTATTGGGCAGCACCTGCATGTTGGGAGCTACTACTTGGACCGTGGATGTGTATGTGTTGTTTTAATATATGGGTGGAGAAAAAGATTGGTGAGAATGACCCCTGTATTGACTGCAGGCAATGGGGAGTCCAGTTACCTCACTTGGAGAGGAATGAGAGAGGAGACTCAATGGAAAGGGAATTCCTGTCTTGGAAATGTGTCTCACCCTGGCAATTAGGTCTTTGAAACAAAGAAGTCCATTATTGGAATACACCTCCATCATGAATCCATCCACTCATCCATGTCATCCATTTATTTGTTTAATTTATTTATTCATTCACTCTTCAATTGCTGGAAAATTGCTTGTAGCTTTTCTACTGTTTAAACTCCAGAATGAGTTGTCATCTGAGATTGGGTATGTTCTGCTTTCCCCTTCTTACAGATCTCAGGGACTTGCTTTCCTTTCATTTTTACATTTAGAAATATTTATCTTTAAGATTATGAAAGAAATTCCTGCTTAAGACCAAAGAAGTGAAGAATAACTTGAAGAGTATCAAGAAGCTAGAAAAAATTTACTATATCTCCAAAACACAAATAAAAAAAAGTACACACCTACTGCCAACATTTTTTCCTTTCAGTCTCTCTTTTCTAATAAGCTGAAAAGTTACAGTTGTGCTAACTTCATAAGGGCACAAATGATAAATTAGTAGTGTATCAGCTTTTGCCTTAGGCTTTATATTCTTGGGATCCCAGGTAAGGACACAGAGTTACTTTGAGAGGAAAAATAATTTATTAAAGTTATTAGGTAGTTCACAGAAAATCTTGGAGAGACAGAGAATCAGACTTGTATGCTACATGGTTGAAAACAGTGCTCATATCACATACCACAGAGCTGTTCTTCTAGAGATCTCTTGGCTGCCACCAGGGATAGACACTGCAAAGTAGATCACGGAACCTCTGTCAGTGTTATTTCTGCAGCTGGGTAGAGCTGCTCTCACCTTACTGGAACAGATCGTATGAGATGCCTGTTTCTGCACACCGCATTTGAGTTGAAGATTTGCAATTCTGAGTGTCATAGACAAATTATATGCCTTTACACTGACTGCAGTGGCAACTAGGAAAATAAGTTTCTGGCATGGACTCAGAATATGGCAAACTCTCCAAAAATGAAAGCTTTAGAAAGTACTAGTGAACCCAAAGCATGAAAAATGTCCAGAAGTTTCCCCTTGGCTGTACAACATCAATATACCCTCTTTTCTGTTTTCCAAACTTTCAAACAAGATCAACAACAGCGATGACCAAATGCTCCAACCTAACTCAATGTTACAAACTCTTGAACAAATAAAACCTGATGTACCCTCTCTCTAAAAGCAAGGCAACATAAAATCTCATTGGTCTTTGCATCCAGTTTCATATCCAGTGTCTTTAGCTTATAGCATTTCTCCTTCAGTTTCATCATGGTACTGTCTTGGTATTCAATAGCGTGGACTAAATTATTAAGTAAATCATAACAATATGCCTTAGATAAAAAAGAGTAGGAAAAGGTGCGCCTGGGTGGCTCAGTGGGTTAAGCTTCTGCCTTCGGCTCAGGTCATGATCTCAGAGTCCTGGGATCGAGCCCTGCCTCAGGCTCTCTGCTCAGTGGGGAAGCCTACTTCCCCCCCTCTCTCTGCCTGCCTCTCTGTCTACCTGTGATCTCTGTCTGTCAAATAAATAAATAAAATCTTTAAAAAAAAAGACGAAGAAAAAAGGGAAGAGAAGAGCATGAAAAAATTAAATCTTTATATATCCCAAAGAATGGGAAGAAATTTTGATATTTTGATATCCCCCTTCCTCACACATTTGATTAGCCACCAATAGTAACAATACCTACTTTGTTTTTTAATATCACCATTTAAGTGCTAAACTAACCTCTTTTCATATTCAACATCTAAAGATTGTTCCTGAATCAGTTTTGGACTTTTGTACCTTGGTGATGCACAGAAAATCTTGCCTTCGAATGTTCTATGATATATTCCAGAACTGTCTACTGTCTTTAATTTCAGTTTTGACGTATGACTATCTTCAACAATTAAAAAATAGATTTTACTGGTGTATTGTGGGCAATTCTTTGAAGACTGCATAACAACAACTAGGGATACACCTAGAAGTTAAAACTGAGCCTGCTGTGGGACTTCTAAACAGATACATTGGGGTGCCTGGCTGGCACTGTCACTTAAGCATCTGACTTGGTTTTGGCTCAGGTTGTGATCTCAGGGTTGTGAGATCAAGGCCCGCTTTGGGCTTTGTGAGTTTGCAGTCTGCTTAGAACTCTCCCTCTCCATCTGCCCCTCCCTCCCACACTCTCTCTCTAAAATAAATAAATCTTTTTAAAAAAAATTTATTTATTTATTTGACAGAGAGAGACACAGTGAGAGAGGGAACATAGCAGGAGGAGTGGGAGAGGGAGAAGCAGACTTCCCGCTGATCAGGGACCTTGACACAGTGCTTGATCCCAGAGCGCTGGGATCATGACCTGAGCCAAAGACAGACACATAATGACTAAGCAACCCAGGCACCACTAAGACATATACATCTTAAAAAAAAAAAAAAGAAAGAAAAGAAAACAGGGGCACCTGGGTGGCTCAGTCAATTAAGCAGATGCCTTTAGCTGGCATTATGAACCTAGGATCCTGACACTGAGCCCAGTGTCAGTCTCCCTGCTCAGCGGGGAGTCTGCTTGGCCCTCTCCCTCTGCCTCTCCCCCCACTGTTCATATGTGTGTGTGCTCTCTCTCTCTCAAATAAATAAAGTGGAATAATATATATATATTTAAGATTTCACTTTATTTATATATGTATGTGTGTGTGTGTGTGTGTGTGTGTGTGTGTGTGTGTATATTGCATGCATGGCTGAGGATATGTATTGGGACTGTTTTAATTTATCTTTAGTGATAATAGGCAAATTTCCTTTGAAATTAGTTAAGATCCATGCCAAGTTTAGATAGTTTGAAGTGTGGAAAGGATGCATATAACTAAGATAACTAAGGAGTCACAGCTCTGAAATTAATATTAGCATGTTTTACCCATCCTTACTTCTACCAAAAATTCTTTTTAAAGTTAAAGAGCCCAAAGTCCACATGAAGCTTAGTATTTTAAATAAAGTCCCCCTCCCCCTATGAAAATAGACTACTATGGCCCATAGGGAAGATTGAGTCAAGAGTTCATGACATGTAGAGTTTTATGACTCCTAGAACTTCATGACTCAGACCTGTAACAGTTGAACTAAATCTAGTTCCTGGGGAAGTAGCATGCAGTAGAAAGGGAAAGGGCTCTATAATGAGGCTCTACAACTCCATCCTGATGTCCCCTCCCCTCCTTAATAGCTGTATGCTTTTGTGCAAGGTTATATGACAGCTGTAAGCCCCAGTTCCATTATTTATAAGAGGGGGTCATCATACCTTGTTTGGGGGGGTTGCAAACATATGAGGTCATCATGTATGTATCATGCCAAGAAGAGTGCCAGGAACCTGACAGATACTTTCCCTTCTGGTTCCTCGTTTTGTCATGTGTAAGTCCTAAATTATCTATCTTCCAAGGCTGTTGTGATGGCAGTAAAGAAATAGTACAGAGTATATATATGTAGTGCTTGGCCTTTAGTAAATGGTAGTAGATAATATTGTTACACTCCAGAAAGGCTTTAGGAAAAAATGCCACCTCCTTTTTTTTCTAAATATGAAGGGTTAATTGTTTATTGTGTATTAGTGCTGCACCACCGTCATTATCAAAGTTAGCTGGAAAATGATATAGTTACCGAGGAGGGGGCAGGGCAAAATGGAGGGGCTGATAGTTAATTTGTTAACTTTGGGGAAAAAGGGATGGAATGTGAAAGAGCCAGGCTGGAGAGGGTTAGGGAGGAATCACACTGCAGAGGCTGATTGGGCAGTGCTAGTTTTTTGAAGGTACAGTAGAACCATGATCTCATTCAAGTAGGCCCTGGTGATGAGTAACTGTTTGTGAGAATTAATTACTGAGGCCTCAGAAAGATAACTAGACCAATTAAGTTACAGGGATTTAGTCTACTCCATGGTATCTTATTTTTCTTGGGAAAGTGGTAGAGCATAACTTTCTCAGCTGACCCAGATGCCTCATTTGTTAAAGGTGAGACTTTTTTTTTAAAGATTTATTTATTTATTTTCAGAGAAAGAATTCGGGGGGGGGGTGGGTTGCAGAGGGATAAGGAGAGGAGAGTCCCAAGCAGACTTCTCACTGAGAGCAGAGCCTGATGTGGGGCTCAATCTCACAACCCCAAGATCATGATCTGAGATGAAATGAAGAGTTGGATGCTTAAGTGACTGAGCCATCCAGGTGCCCTATAGAAACTGATATTTCCGATGAGGAAATTATCCATGTGCTTTTGGGAGGGGGTGGGATATTCTCTGGCTTCCACTAGGGTATTATTAAAAAAGAAAAAAAAAATACACACACACACATATATATGCATATATAACATGTATATAATAATGTGTGTGTATATTATATATATATATATATATATATATATACATTTATATATGTAAGCACACACACACACGGTACCAATCAAGCAACACAGGTGATCTTTCCAAACATGAACACAATCTCCTCCCTCACCACACCCTTTCTTCCAGTATGAGTATTTCCAGGTCTTCTCAGTTAGGAGGGATCACTCATTGTTTGAGTCAGGGGTCTTTTGAGGACAGGTGATAGAAACTCAATTTGAATTAAGTGGGCCAAGAAGTGAACTTGTTGGTTCGTGAAATTGGAAGGACAAGAGTATACATGATGGTCAGAACTAGAAGCTTTAGCACTAATTTTCTCTCAATTTATGTCTATTTCTCTACAGTTGGTGATTTCATTCTCTTCCATTCTCTTTTGAGGTGAAGCCCCAAAAGTTTTCTCTCTTCATTTCCATTTGAAAAGTCCTTGGGATGGACTTTGATTTCTGTCACAGACTTAGGCTTCAACAAATACTGTGTGGGTATGGAGATGGCCTTAGTTCTTATTCAAATTACATGACTCAGGGTGGGAAGACTATGTTGCCCAAAAGTAGGGAATAGGTGACCGGTAATCATTCCCTAGAAATGGCCCCTGTGAGTTTACTGTGAATTGGGTAATCCATCCACAGTCTGTGATTTGTTACCATTTTGTAGCTAATATTTTTTTTTCTAACTTCTCAGTCTCTGTACACCCTGCTAGAGATGAACCTTGCTTAGAAGTCTCCCTTTGTTTACTTGTTAAGTACTTACTGTGTTTTGGAAGGGATTTGGAGATACAAACTCCTTCAACATGGTCTCTATCCTCAAAGGACACATGCACATGGATTTATAAATGAGGAAGTGCAGGCATTATACAACCACTACTGCAAAGCCCTGATTAATATTTTTAAATTTAACTGTGTAATTAAACTATTGTAATTGTAGCTTCAATTTATTAGAATTTTCCTCTCAGTGTTTCTCCATTTAGTGTTCTTTAGATCAAATTAGACTCAGCTGAGCTTAGAACTGTGGAAGCTGAATGGTTGAATTCTCTACTTCCCCCATAGCCTCAAGAAACTCTCCGTACATGTAACAATCTGTGGGCTAGTTGCCCTGGTAACACGTGTGCATTTTGCCAGACCCTCAGAAAGATGTGATCTCTAATTAACCTTAAAATTAACAGGCTAACAGCAAAGATTTCATAACAATTCAGAAGAAGAGGCAGAAAATATTCTAGAAAGTGTAAATCTGAGGTGACACTTGTAAACCTGCTGAGGTAGTAAAATATTATGGGATTTCAAAAGGTTGAGAGACTACAAAGCACCAACATCAGAACAGTAATTGAGTGTGTTTGTTCCTCAGTTTGAGTCTCACATCTAAATGTTTTGAAGGAAATTAGAAAAAATTGTTTAAAAATGTATTTAGCCAATGTCTTTTACAGTGGATATTAGAGTAGATCTTAGATCATGTTGAAAATGGAATCTACTCTTAAAAAATTATTAATTGCATGTTTTGACCTGTCTCCTTTCCTGTCTTGGGGGTTCATTTGACTAGGTTTCCCAAAACTACTTTATTCTCTAGTGAATAGATAAAAAGTGAGTACTTTTTCATGCATGGCTCATCATTTTTTGTTGTAAAATTAGATGAAAGTTTTTCTCCCCAGGTTGGGACGTAATTGACATAAAATGTGGTATGATTTTATGGTATACACTGTAATGATATATTTTGTATATTTTGCAAAACGCTTAGCACAATAAGGTTAGTTAACATCCTTACCTCACATAGTTATAAATTATTGTATGTACTTTTAAAATCTCTTTTCTTTTTGAAGATAGACATTCTAATAGGTGTGAGGTGATATCTATTGTGGTTTTGGTTTGCATTTCTCTAATGATTAGCGATGTTGAGTACTTTTTCGCGTACCTGCTGGCCATTTGAATATCTTTTTTGGAAAAATGTCCATGCAAGGGCTTTGGTCATTTTTAAATTGGATTGTTCCTTTGCTATTGAGTTGTATATTATACATTTTTTAAATTAAATTTATTTATTTATTTTTTCAGCATAACAGTATTCATTGTTTTTGCACAACACCCAGTGCTCCATGCAATATGTGCCCTCCCTATTACCCACCACCTGGTTCCCCCAACCTCCCACCCCGCCCCTTCAAAACCCTCAGGTTGTTTTTCAGAGTCCAGTCTCTTATGGTTCGCCTCCCCTTCCAATTTCCCTCAACTTCCTTCTCCTCTCCATCTCCCAATGTCCTCCATGTCATTTGTTATGCTCCACAAATAAGTGAAACCATATGATACTATTATACATTTTTGATATCAACCACTTATCAGATATATGGTTTGCAAGTATTTTCTCCCATTCTGTAGGTTACCTTTTTATTTTGTTGATCATTTCTTTTGCTATGCAGAAGCTTTTTAGTTTAATATAGTCCCACTTTGTTTATTTTTTATTTTGTTGCTTGTGCTTTGGGTGTCCTATCTATAAAATTTGATGCCAAGACCAATAAGAGCTTTTCCCCTATGTTTTTTTCTACCAGTTTTATGGTTTCAGGTCCTACATTTAATCCTTGGGCAAGTGGGGTTTCCTATCTGGGTCTCTATTTGGGCAAGGCTGCAGCCCATCCTCTGAGGTCAGGGGGTACCATTGGCTGGGTTCAGCTTCAGGTACAGTTGCTGCATGGAATCCCTAATTTATCCAATTAGGCTGCTGGCTATGCTCTGTGGTCAGTTTGGGCCACTAGATGGGTTATGCAATCACCTCTAGTTGGTCTTGGTGGGATATGCCACTGGTGGGATTCCACAACTGGGCAAGGCTATAAGGCTTGGTTCTGCAATCCTTCCTGCTCAGCAGTCTCAGGTTGTGATCCTTGACTAGATGGTGCCACTGGATGGACTCTGTGTTCAGGTGGGCCATGGGCTGCTCCCAGGTTGTTCTAGTTGTCAGGCTCTGCTCTGGGATCAGGTAGGGATGAATGCTGTGCTCTGAAGTTGGGGAGGGCTGCAGGCTGGGTTTCCTGATGAGGTAAAGACTGCTGACTGTGCTGCCTTGTTGGGCAAGATCGTTGGCCAGGCTCTTTGGTCAGGAGGGCCTTCCCCCTTGATTCTGCACCTGGGTGTGGCTGGGAACTGAAGTCAGGTAGGGTTTTCTGGTTTCTTCGTCAGGCGGGACTGCGGATATGCTTCAGGATTGGACGTGGTCCCTGGCCATGCCTTTGGCCTGGGAGAGGCTGTAGGTTGCATTCAGCAATTATGCTAGGTTTAGGTGGGGCTGTGCTGCTGGGTGGGCCATAGACGTACCACTCGTGCAGCCAGGGATGCTCTGGTTAGGCTTCCTTGTCTCGTTTCACAGGACTGAACCTTATACTTAGCGGTTTGGTGGGGCTGCAAATTTGGTTGCCTGACTCTTGGGAGTCATAAAACAGCTCTACCTCTAGTAATGGTCACTGGATAGTGACCTGAATCAGGCTGAACTGTCCACCAACTTCTTGGCCAGACAGGCCCATCGTTTGGGCTCTGTGGATGGGCAGATACACTGCCTGTGCCCTCGGGGTGTAACTAGCTAACTAGCTGCAAGCTCGGCTGTAGCACGCGGGGCAGAGCTGCTTGGGTTTTCTCGCCAGACTTCCTGGTGGGGTCGGACTGGAGGTCGTATGCCGCGGTAGGTGGAGCTTCAGACGTGGTGGTCTGCCTGGGCAGCGAGTGGAGCGGGCTCCGTGCAGGCACAGCTCAGTGGCTGGTGACCTGAACCAGGCCAAACTGCCCACTAAACACCCCGGCTGGCCAGACTGGTCCACCGCCACGGCTCTGCGAGTGGCCTGAGTCACTCGCTGGGATCTTGGCTTGTCGCCGCGGGGAGGAGCAATGCAATCTCGTCTGCCCAGATTCGAATGCCGGATGCGGTAGGTCTCATCCCTCCTCTCCATTTCTGGGGCGAAGCTCCACAGATTTCCCCAATGATTCCTGTGAGGGGACACCCAACTGGAACTCCTGGGAAACGCCCTGCAATACTGAGGGAGCTGGATGTCTGCCTTGGGCTTTCTCTCTCCTGCTGGAGAAGCAGCAGGCCAAGGAACGTGCTCTCGGTTTGGCGCGGTGCCCGCGT
Source organism: Meles meles (assembly GCF_922984935.1). Lineage (NCBI taxonomy): Eukaryota > Metazoa > Chordata > Mammalia > Carnivora > Mustelidae > Meles > Meles meles. The sequence goes on from NC_060074.1 coordinate 79,145,774, forward strand.
GGGCGAGGGCGAGGCCGGCAGAGGGTAGCCGCTTCTCTTTCCTTTCCAGCGCGCCCTTCTCTGTCACTGTGGTCCAGGGCTTTGCTTCAGCCTCACCCCTGGGTGCTAGGATTTCCGCAGTGGTGTCTTATCAGTGGATAGTAGCGAACGGGTCTTCTCCTGAGGGGGACCGAAGTCGGAGAGACCCATGCCGCCATGTTGATGACGTCATGATCTGGACGCCGAGTCTCTCGAAGCTCTAGTTTGTGTTGAAGCATGTTTTGTGCAGAAACAGGGGCATAATATTCAGTTAAGGGGTTCGTCGTTCCAATGCATACAATGGTTGTAAACAGATTTAACTGTTGTATAGTTTTGTGACCAAATGAAACATAACAGGTATTGAAACCCTCCCGAAAAGAAGTGAGGGAACTTTATCTGGTATGGAGACCCAGGAAGAGTTGCAGAATTGATGAGGGAACAGATTCTGCGAAGAAATGGATTAGTATACATAATATTTACAAGGACGACAAGCCTGTTCAGACACTGTCTTACAGCGAATCAAACATTTGAGGTTGAAATTGGCATGACCTCTCCTTGACTTCTTGTCTTTTATCTGGTCTTCCTTTTCCTTGTTTTTTTTCTGGGTAGCTCAGCATAAACACCCAGAAAGTAAAATCTGAAAGGCTTGTACCTATGAAGAGGCAAGATTAAAGTAGATTCTTTATGCTCTCAAGTCAGTTGGCCTTTTAATATGTTGCTAGTACAAAAAATTTATTCAGCCTTCCACAAATTTTTCATGGCTTCCTCATTTCCTTCTTCCAACATAACTTCTGTTTCATGGTGAATGAAATCTTGCTTTCAGCAATTTCAAAGTAACTTCACCTTATCCACATGATTTTAGGGATCAGAGAAGAGGACAGATTAAATATTAACCTTCAACTGTGTTGTTCATGCTGACACTCAGGCAAATCTGACTTTTGAGGGCTGATGTTTGGCAGGGGGTCCTATTTTTTGCAGCTGTAAGCTAGAAATTATGGAATTTATGCAAAGTTAAGTTCTGCTTTGTGTGAAATTAAATGATAAGATGAGCAGTAGAAACTTGGCAAGGTATTCTTTTTTATTAACCAAGTGAAGGAAACTCCCTTTATTATAACCTTGGAAGCTTTTTTGTTCTTTTGTTTTTTTTTCCTTCTACCTTTCTGTCACTCTTTTATTTGCTTTTTCATTTTAGTAGTGATAGGGAGAGGGGAGCAGGTGTTCCTAACTGTAAATTCTATCTCCCTGATGGGGTGGTTAGGTTCTCTAAGATTTTTTTGACATCTTTGTGGATTGTCTCATAGCTATAGGACATTTTTTCCCCTTTGTGATATATGGGTTGTGAAGTCACTGTGTTGACTATATTCAATCCCTGGGGGTTATTGTGGGTTGCAGAAGAGTGTGTTATGACCACTGGGTACACTATAGTAGCACTGACTCAGATTTCACTGACAAGTAGTGTTGCATATTAGGCTTGACCAATTTGAGTTAAGATTATTTTTTAATTCTTCTACTGTAATTCACATACATCTCCCTTTTAAAAAATAATATTTTATTCTTCCTGGCTGGATCTGAGATTGCTTTCTTCTTCTACAGAGCTCAAAGTTTATGGCACATTATGGTCATTTATCCTGAGCCAGTAGTAGAGTCGTCTTTACTTTAATCACTGGCAGAGCTGGGGATCAGAGCTTTGGCACAATTTCTTGTTTTACCTTACCATTTGGCCTTCTTGAGAGATTTTATCTTTTTCTTTTTAAGTAATGTAAAATGCTTATTTTTTTAGAAAAAAGATCTACCTACCTTTTTCATAGAAGAAGAATGAGAGAATAAAAAAAAATAAGTCTAATAAACTGGTGGACTGACAATTCTAAACGTCTAAGAAGACTATATAGTCATTTCTGCTGGCTTTTTTTTTTTTTTTTTCACTTTGAAAGACAGGCATTATTAAGTTTCTGCTTTCTTAGAGTTTGGGTACTGTCACAATATTTTCTAGGCTTTCAGAAGTTTGCTCATGATTTAATCCAATTGTTTAATTATCCTAAAATTTAAGTTAGAATCAAACAAAAGTAATTTGATAAACTTTAACTAGATATATTCCAATTTCATAACAACAGATTCTTGGTTCACTTTTTGGCTGCTCTTCTGTTCAGAGAAATAAATGAGCTTTTAGTGAAAATCAAAGTTAATAAAATGTTTAGCATCTAAAGAATTTTTATACCACCTCCTATTTAAAGCTTCGTTTCCTATAAGGTACACTATATTTCTGAAGTGTTTTTAATACCTAATATTCAAAGATTCTCCAATCTCCATAGAAGCTTCCTGCTGAAACCTCCTGTGATGTGCTGCAAAGGGGTCTATGATGAATGTAGTCTCTAATTCCTTATCTGTACTCTGGTCTCTTCTCTTGCCTTCCTTTTCTCATCTTTTCCTTTTCTCCTTGACCCCAAATTCTTTTCTTATCTGGTGGAACTGCTAGAATCCTGCTGGTAAGTCTCAGCTAGAGATTCTGTTTCCTGCAGAGGGCAGGAAATGTTGCTGCTTCTCCTTGATTGATAAGAGGTGCTGAACCCTGCTGAGCAGCTGCAATAAGCAAATCCCTGCTTCAGCAGAAGTGGGGGTTTTTAAGACATTGATCTCCACCTGAGAGTTTGCTTTACCTATGAGGTGTCAGGAAGGATGACTTGGTGTACTGATGTGGTCACTGGTCAATCTGTGGTTCCATCCACTACAGAGTGATCATGCCAAGTTGGAAGGAGACCACTAAGGGCTGAGATTATGGTGCTCCATCATGATTTATGTTGATAATAAGTACAGCTACATTGCCATCGTGGCCTTTATATCAAGTTGTTTTTGTTATGACTATTATTGTTCAAGAATTGCATTTTCCAATTAATGGAAGTACTTTAGGTACATTATCTATAATAATCATTTTTAATGATAACAACGAATATGGAAATTAGGCCAGAGCATAAAATTAAGGATATTTGAATAATTATAGTGCAATCAAGTCAAAATTACTGACGTCTTTATTTGATGCTGGATTATGTGGAAAGCATCACAAGAACATACGTGCTTTGGAAGTTGAAAGTACATCAGATTTTGACAGCACATCTGCATAAATTACCAAGTAGTTTGGGTGATTTTTTTTTTTCCCCTCCATAAATCTTCAAGTAAAAATAATCGTTGTAAGGATGAGTTTTTGAACTAAACTGGAGTGAGTAAACCAATATTATAAGTAACTTCTTAATCATATTTGTTCTTTGAAAGCATAGTTGTATAATCTATATCTGACATAGTACCTAGGCAGTAATGAAATATTGTTCTTAATATGTAAAGATGTACCATCTGACCAACAGAACTGACTAGAGGGAAATGTAATGAATCGAGTCAATGATAAAGCATATAAAATGTATTTGGGGGCACCTGGCTGATTCAGTCAGTACAGCATGTGTCTCTCCATCTCCAGGTTGTGAGTTTGAGCCACATGTTGAGGATAGAGCATACTAAAAAAAGGAAAAAAAGAAAAAAAAATCTGTTTGGTTGAAGGGTTTGGTAAATAAAACAAATGTGGTTTTATATGTCAAATATTTCTTTATGCCATGTTAGCAATGGAATGTAATAACTCAGTGGGTTTAGAAGCATATGCCTCGGTAAGATATTTGATGACACAGATGAAATAAGGAGGAGTAGAGTATGTATGAATATTTGACTTTTTTTTTTTTTTTAAAGATTTTATTTATTTATTTGACAGACAGAGATCACAAGTAGGCAGAGAGGCAGGCAGAGAGAGAAGGAAGCAGGCTCCATGCCAAGCAGAGAGCCCGATGTGGGGCTCGATCCCAGGACCCTGAGATCATGACCTGAGCCGAAGGCAGAGGCTTAACCCACTGAGCCACCCAGGCGCCCCTGAATATTTGACTTTCTTGAGGCTACAAACATGAAGTAGGTCAAGGATATAATTGGAATAAGTCCAAATGAGATAGAAGTCTAAGGTAAAGATGGTCTACACAGATGCAGTTTCTTTAGTAACTGACCTTTTCATGCTACTATATTAAAAAAATTATTGGAGATAACTGGCTATTCAATGCTCTTCGCTCCAAAGAGATCCACACTTTAATCCCTAGATCCTGTTTAATATGTTACATTACATGTCATAAAGGATTTTGCAGATGTAATTAAGGTTATGGATCTTAAAATAAGAAGATTATATTGGATTATCCAGGTAAACCCAGTGTAATCACCCGAGTCCTTTAAAGCAAAAATGAAGGTAGAAGAGTCAGTCAGGGAGGGGCGGCTGAAGAGGAAAACAGAGGAGATGGTGTAGGTGAAGTCAGAGAGATTCCCTGCACAGGAAGGGTCTGATACATTGTCCCTGGCTTTGAGATGCAAGGGCCCCTAGGCAAAGATGGAAGGAGGCCTCAAGAGCCAAGGATAGCCCCTAGCTGACAGCCAGCAGAGAAATGGGGACTTCAGTCCTAAAATAGCAAGGAACTGGTTCTGCTAACAACCTGAATGGACTTGGAAGGGAATTCTTCCTAGACCTTCCTAATAACCTAGCTTGCCAACATTTTGATTTTGGTCTCGTGAACCTGGAATAGAGAAACCAGTTGAGCCAATTTAGACTTCTTACCTATGGAACTGTGAGATAATACATTTGTATTGTTTTAGCATTTTAAATTTGTGATTGTTAGGGCAATGATAGAAACTAAGGCAGTAACATACAGTAAAATGCTCAAATTTTGAATTTACATCTTGATGAATTTTTCCTCTATATGTAGTCCCATGTAACCATCAAATCAAGACAGAATATTTCCAGATCCTTAAAAAGCTCTCTCATGCTCCTTTCCTGTCACTACCCTCTTGCTTGCCCTAGAGGTAATCACTGTTTTGACTTTATTACCGTAGGTTACTTTTGCCCTTTTTTGAACTTCTGTCTAAAGGAATCATGTATGTACTCTTGTGTCTGGCTTGTTTTATTCATTATAAGTCTGTAACTTTTCTATATTGCTGTCCATAGCAATAGTTTGTTCTCTTTTACTGCTACACAATAATATGCATCTGTATGCAGCTTTGTAAATTATTTTTCATTGTATGAATATAGCACAATTTATTCTGCTGTTGATAGATATTTAGATTTGTTCTGGTTTTTGACCATTATGAATAAAGATGTGATGAACATCTTTGTGCATATCTTTTTGGGGAACATAAGTACTCATTTTTCCTGGGTGTGTAATAAGAAGGGAATGGAATGGCTAGGTTATATGATAGTTTTGTCTTTAGTTGATATTACCAAACAGATTCTGCTTCTTATTCTCTACCTATTTTGGACTTTTTCCAAAGAGCACCGATGGAACAAAAGATAGTCCAGGAAACAGAAGCACATACATAGGCTTACCTAAATTATGGTGAGCAAATCATTGAAATTCATTGGGAAAAAGAAAGTCTTTTCAGTAAATGATGCTTAATCAGTTTGATATCTATGGAAAAAATATGAACCTTGTTCCCTATCTCACACTGTACACAAATTATGATTTGAATTTGGTGATAGAACTAAATCTAAAAAAGGAAAAAAGTAAGGCTTCTAGAAGAAAATACAGAAGGTTATATTCATGACCCAGAGGGAGGCAAACACTTCTTAAACAGGATATAAAAAACGTAATTCATAAAGGGAATAGTTGGTAAATCTGACTTCATCAATATCAGGAACTTCTGGTTACTGAAAGACACCATTAAGAGAGTGAAAAGGTGAGTCTTAGACTGAGAGAAGATATTTGTAATGCATATATCAACATAAGACTTGTATCTAGAATATAGAAATAACTCTTAGAAATCTATAGGTAAAACCAAGCAATTAAAAAAAAAGTGAATATACAGAAGGTCAGTAGGCCCATAGATAGGTGCTGAACATTGTCGGTCACCTGGGAGATGAGACAGCACAGTAAGATGCCACCACACAGGTAGCAGAATGGCTAGAATTATGAAAGTGCTTTTAACGAGGACACGAAGCAACTGTAACTCTCATATTACTGGTGGGAGTTAAATTGGTGCAACCAGTTTGGACAAATGTTCTGCAGAATCTATGACACTGAATCACATTAATATTTTAGTAAGTCAAAATTCCCCAGAGGAAGAAAAGTAACCAGAAGTGGTGCTATGAGAGATTTTGTGAACTCTCGCTCTCTTAAGAAGACTGGAGTGGTAGTGGGAGGTGTATAAAAAAGCACTTGGGGGGCGCCTCGGTGGCTCAATGGGTTAAGCCGCTGCCTTCGGCTCAGGTCATGATCTCAGGGTCCTGGGATCGAGTCCCACATCGGGCTCTCTGCTCGGCAGGGAGCCTGCTTCCTCCTCTCTCTCTGCCTGCCTCTCTGCCTGCTTGTGATCTTTCTCTGTCAAATAAATAAATAAAATCTTAAAAAAAAAGCACTTGGGAGGTAAATAAAGGGATATATTGCATCTGTGTAGTTGAGAGAAACTCAGACACTGTGTAAGCTTATTTCTTCTAGCTTACAAGAATAACAAATCAAATGTTTGTGAGTAAACCAAATGTTTATGAAACTATGTGGCCTCACCTCCCTGACTTTTCTCCTGAGCACTTTTGTGAGTTGGCTTGCACTGTCAGCTATGGTGGGAGCCCCTCCTTGGCCCTTCTGTCCCTGCTGTGGCTGATGACCTGAAAGGGGTGGGGTCTGCTTTATCAGGAAGGTTGCTCCTGATAAACATAAAGTGATGTTTTTCAATAAAAATATGTGAAGTTTTACCAGAGCAGTTTCACATTTCTTTTAAATACTTTAAAATTATCAGGGTATTTTAAATTACTACACAATAAAAATATTACTCCTTCCAGAGTTAATATTTTCCTTGCAAAACCAAGCTTTTTAGGTGTTTTAATTTTTCAGATTTTAAGTTATCGCTGCACTTGATGTGGGGCTTGAACTTACAACCCCGAGAACAAGAGTCCCATGCTCTGCCGATCGAGCCAGCCAGGCACACCAAGGTGTTTTAAAGACATTTCCAAAGCTAGAGTTATTTGCATGACAGGATTTCGCTCTTTTTTGTGCCCTCTGTGAAGAGTCAATTCTTTTCTTTCTTAGGGCTGTCCTCCATCCTACGTTCACAAAAAAGGTTCATCTTGATGACTCAGTGGGTCCCAGAGAGATGAGGATCGCATCTTTAGCTGCCACTGGCACCTGTTTTGCTCTTTGTCCTGATGCTGCTGATAGATCACCCTAATTCCTTCTTGTTCATCATCACGTACTTTTGTCTTGTTATAGAAACCACTCTCAGGCATTTTAATATTGAAGACCTTTTGTATTCCCTCATGTCCATCTCTTCTATGATATAGATGAATACAGACTCTAATACGTTTCTGTTGTTCTTTATTGGCCAGACGAAAGTAAACAACTTGATTGTTCTCAGAACCTGTCTCATGCCTCATTAGGTACTGGGTGTAAGCAGACGGCAGCAGCAATACACAGCTCTGCAGAAACATCTGATTTATTTTTATGAGCAAGTTATAGTCTTTAAGACATGAGCACCAAAGTCACAAGTGGTGCCATATACATCATAAAAATGAAAGATGTTTTCTTACATGTCATGAAATAACCCATGCGTGTAATTCCTTTGAGGGAAAAAAAATAAATAGTCGCTTAGAACAAATTGATTTTTTTTAACCATGTTATACAGTTGTCTTTCCAAAATCAATGATTTGGTTGCCTTGGCAAAAATTAAAAAGCACAAGAATGTTATCTGTATCTGAGAAGAGTGTGAAAGTTCAAATTTTCCTGGCTTAAAGTATGATCTTTTTATTCTGTTTTTGTAGAAAACTTCTTCATTTGAAAGCTTGTACCTATTCTCCATTCCTTAGAGCAAAATTCTTTAGTTTAGAAATATGCATCTGTAAGTGATTTCACCAATGATGAATGAGTACAACCAAATATCCTTTGCTAGCAGAAGGGCTGGGTTTATTATTTTGGGTTTATTAGATAATAATAAACTTATATTCCACAATATTTTATCATTTACAGATTGCTTTTTCTTAATAAGCTTGGTAGGTAGTTTTCAGTTCCTATTTTTCAGGTAGGAACCACATCAGAAGTTAATTTTTATGGTTATTAAGTGGCAGAAAATCAAGTTAAAATTCATTTTTCCTACAGTGGGGTCCTAGGGTCCAAGTCTTAATTCGTTTTTTTTTTAAGATTTATTTATTTATTTGAGATAGAGCATGTGAGCAGGGGGAGGGTAGGGAAAGGGAGAAGGGGAATCCCAAACAGATTCCCTGCTGAGCATGGATCCTGAGGCAGGTTCGGTTTCAGGACTCTGAGATCATGACCTGAGCCCAAATCAAGAGTCGACCACTTAACTGACTGAGCCACGCAGGCGCCCCCTAAGTCTTAATTCTAGTCTTGATTTTAGTTATTTATAATTGCCTTTACAAAAATTTGTGAGGAAAGTTGTTCCTTGATGGCTCAGCTAACTTAAAGGATCAAACTCAGAGCTGGGAGTCAAAGGCCCTGAGTTCTAGTTTGGACTCTTAATTTGCAAAGCATGTTACAGGTTTCCTACTCAGCAATCAGCAAAATATTTCTCAGGGGCCTATAGAATGAATGCCAAGTATGATATTAGGCACTATGACACCCAAGAAACAGGAAAAATTCTTTTGCTCTAAAGAACTTAAGAGTCATCTTCTAGAGACAAGATTTATTGTAAAGGCTCAATTCACATTAACGTTAGAGTATTATAAGGCAGGTCAGTCATTTTATCTTTAAAGCTGAGATCTCTTTTAGTCCTTCTTTTTTCTTCCTCCTCCCCCTCCTCCTCCTCTTCCTGCTCCTCCTTCTCCTTCTCTTCCTCCTCCTCCCCCTCCTCCTCTTCCTCCTCCTCCTCCTCCCCCTCCTCCTCTTCCTCCTCCTCCTCCTTCTTTGTGAGAACCCAAAGTTTGGAGAAGTAAAGTGATTTGTAATGGGGGTCCAAAGGTGGATTAATAGCAGAGCTGTGCTTAGATTGGGGTGCTTTGGAGTGTATTTGAGTATTTTCTGTTTTACTATTCTAAACTGCCCCAGGAGTTGGGCAGATGGTAAATGCAGTATGTTCTGAGAAGGATAAGTCACTGCATTCTGAGAAAAAGCCATGGAGGAGGAAACATCTGAACTGACCCTTGAAAGATGTACAGGATGTAAATAAGGCAGGTGAGAAGGGCTTTCCAGGGGGACCAAATAGGATAGATTAGCACATTGGGGATTAGACAATAGGAATGAGGTAGGTCCTTTCTCCTGTTGGAAAGTATTAGCAAGGGAAGGTTGGAAATCAAAAGAGAGAAATCATGGCGCTATTTAGAGAGGTTTATTTTATTTTCTTTATTTTTTAAGTAGGCTCCATGCCCAACATGGGGCTTGAACTCATGACCCTGAGATCAAGAGTCGAGTGCTCCACCGACTGAGCCAGCCCAGCATCCCTTTAGGGAGGTTATTTTATAGTGGAGAGCAGGATTGATAATAGTATGTGAAAAACTAAAATAGAAGAGATCAAGTTGGAGGTTATTGAAGCAGTTGAGTTATTAATGATAAGTGCCCAATTGATATGGTAGTATGGAAATGAGAAGAAGGTTATAGATATGAGAATTCTTGAAGGATAAACTGAAGGAAGTTGATGACAGCTTGCATCAGGGAGGTGGCAGAAAAGATGTAGGCAAAGGAGAATGAAGTTTGAGCCTTCATGGAGAAAACAAATGAAAAATGAACCAGTATGAGCAGAAAAAGAGAAGTTAGAAGGAGAAGCCAATTTTGAGGGGGAAAGTGACAATTTTATTGGGCTTCAGGTGAGAGGGTAACATTGAGGCAGAAAACTTTACAATTTGGACAGGAAGGTACCTCCTATTCAGTAAAGAGATCACAGGCTAAAGACACAGATTTAGGAAATATCTGCATAGAAAAGTGGGAGTAGAGATATGGCCGTGGATTAAACTGAGGACTGGAGTGGAGTGGGAGAACTTTGAGAAACACCTGCCTCTAAGGGGAGGAAGTGGGGAGAAGAGTCAGTGTAGGCAGTACAGTCCCTGAGGGAAGGGGGTTAGCCCAGAAGCAGGACAGTTAGAAAAGTGCAAAACAAGAATTCAGTTTCAAAAGGAAGGAGGTGGCTGATTTTAACAAGAGGGTAAAAATGTATTTTTTAAGTTTTCAGTTGAAAGAGTATTAGAGAGAAATGTAATAATCCTCATAGAATGGGCCCAGAAAATCTATTAACGCTTTTTTCCCAATCTTGTAGGGGTATGTTGGTAGGAAATATTTCTAGAACTTGGTCTGGTGGTTTTCTATATTTCCTAAAAAGTAAAGAAACAAACCCAAGAAAATAAATAAAACCCAGTCAAATAAACAACCTTGAATAGAAATAAAAAAGATAACTTTTCATTGGTAGAAGTATCAATTTCTCTTTGATTTGTTTCATCCTCATTTTTTTTTATGGAGTTAAATTTTCCAAGTGGTTGACTTTAGTTAGTTAGTTAATTAATTAATTAAATTTGGATTCCAGTATAGCTAACAGACAGTGTTATATCGATTTCAGTGATTCAACAATTCTGTGCATTACTCAGTGCTCATTAAGATAAGTGTACTCTTAATCCCCATCACCAATTTCACCCATCCTATCACCCACCTCCCCTCTGGTAATCATCTGTTTGTTCTCTATATTCACTGTTATTTTTGAAAGAAGAATTCCTATTCAGAGTGTAAAGGAATTGGATGAATATTCTTTAATTTCTCTGGGAAATATCACCCCAAATTAAAAACAAATAGATTTTGAGAAGTAGACAAAAGAAATTTATTTTCAGAGAGGACTGACTTAGTAATTATAATTCAGATGATTGGAAGTACTGTATCTTCATTTTCTAAACCAGTTTGGAAAAAAGAAAGAATCTTTAAAAGTGTGTTTAAAAAGTGTGGTTTTTTTTTTAATTGGTGAGAATAGAGAGAAGTGTAAAGTATGTTAATAGCTTTAGACGTGTGGAGAATTTAATAAGTTTAGTAGGGTTATTACTGTGAACCCTTGACATTCCAAGTTAACGTAACTTTCATTTTCTTTTTTTAATGTCTGTTATTATAACATACTTGGAATTAATTTATGCAACTTTGCTTGCCTTCAAGCTCCCTCTTGCTTTTACATCTTTATATTTACTGTGAAATGATAGAAGAATATTTTATACACAAATTATATTAGATGTCATCATGTAAGTCAACTGAAATGAAATTTATTTTCTAAATTTATTTTCTTAAATTTTATGGATTGCTCAAGACTGAAAAAAAAATAGACTGTCAAGATTTTTAGAGAGGACATATAAAGAAGTTTTTAAAGCTCAGGTACATTCATCAAATATTTGATTCTGTTTTTCTGATTTATATTAGTTATTTTTACAGTATTGATTCTTATTTTGTGTGATGATGTTGAATAAATGTTATTAAGTACTTAAGTCTTTTTGGAATATAGTTTGCATAGTAGATAAAGAGATCTACTTTAGATTTGAAATCTGGATGCCCTACATCTAATGATAACTTTTTTTTTTCTGTTTCCATAATTTTATCTCCTAAAATTTAAAAATTTTCTTTCTCAGAGCCTGCAACATTAATGTCTTTTTCTAAGTGAAAATGGAAAAAGCCAAAAGCGGGGATGTGCAGAAAGAATTTTACCAGGAATTTTTAATTTTTAATTTGACATACATTTAATTGCAATAGCAAGCAGATAGCAAGACTGAAATACAATATGTCTCCAAACATGAGATTCCAATATAAAAATTTGAGATCAGATGAAGTTAACTTTGTAGTTCCTTCTGGCAATTAAAAGATTTCAGATTTCATTGTATGTGAATTGTGAGCAATAATTCTGGGGATAATTAGGCAAAAGGCAACTGGGCGTTGGGAATATTAAAAAGAGAAGTAAAGCTAATGATGGAGAAAGAACAAATTTTTATAAACAATTGAGACAGAAACTTAAAGATAGTTGATAGAAATACTGGGCCTTGGAAAAAATTCCCCAGTAGCCTCTAGGAGGAAGGGAGGCTACTTGGTTGAGGCTTCAGTGAGCTAAGCTACTGGGGCTTAGGAACCTGGAGAGACCAGGAGGCTGACCGTGGGAATATGGGAGTCAGTTCTGAGTCATAGAATTGAAAGGACCACGGTCATTTTGGATGTAGTCACAGACAAAGAAAAGAAATGCTTCAAAGTATTTATATTATTTGCCACAAAGCTAAGTTAATTTATAAACATGTCATTAATATTGGAGAAAAGAGATGGGAAGAGGGAGATTCTGCAAACTGACAGCATGCAATACTTATCCTCGCTAATTTAGATGTTAAAATGTGTGGTTAACATCTTTATGTAATATGGTGCTTTTGTAATTTTGTTTTACAAATATAAGGATATATATATATTTTTTGCCTTCTCATAGATTTAGTGATGACATTCTTTCCCTAATTTTCTTTTCCTATGGTTTTAGTTTATTGTCTGTAAATTATGCCATAGGGATTTTTCTGGTCTTGAACACCTGTGGTTTGGGGAAAACTATTACGTGTTTTAAGGAAAACAGGTACAAGTTTGTATAAAAGGATTTCAAACAGTAAAAATGCCCGAAGCAATTTTGGCTCATATCTGGTCACCATAAAATAATGCAGTTTAAAGTGGACATGTTTAACCTAATGAACTTTCCAGAATTAAAATTTCAATGTATTAGACATGGAGATGATTTTTTCCCTCCCAAGAACCAAGTCTTTTTTTTTTTTTTTTACAGAAAAACTGGCTTTAGTTTTTATTTTATTTATTTTTTTAATTAATTTATTTTTTCAGCGTAACAGTATTCATTGTTTTTGCACAACACCCAGTGCTCCATGCAAAACGTGCCCTCCCCATCACCCACCACCTGTTCCCCCAACCTCCCACCCCTGACCCTTCAAAACCCTCAGGTTGTTTTTCAGAGTCCATAGTCTCTTATGGTTCGCCTCCCCTTCCAAATTTTTTTTTTTTTTTTAATAAACATATAATGTATTTTTATCCCCAGGGGTACAGGTCTGTGAATCGCCAGGTTTACACACTTCACAGCACTCACGATAGCACATACCCTCCCCAATGTCCACAACCCCCTCCCCCTCTCCCAACCCCACCTCCCCCCAGCAACCCCCAGTTTGTTTTGTGAGATTAAGAGTCATTTATGGTTTGTCTCCCTCCCAATCCCATCTTGTTTCATTTATTCTTCTCCTATCCCCCTAACCCCCCATGTTGCTTCTCCATATCCTCATATCAAGGAGATCATATGATAGTTGTCTTTCTCTGATTGACTTATTTCACTAAGCATGATACACAATGGAATACTATGCAGCCATCAAAAGAAATGAAATCTTGCCATTTGTGACGACGTGGATGGAACTAGAGGGTACCAAGAACCAAGTCTTATCTTAAAAATGGGAGCCTGGAGTAACCTCCTTTTAGTCTTAGAATATAATGGTGAGGAACCATATACCCTAATGTAACCCTGGGTCCCAGGTTTCACCAGCACTTGAATATAACTGAGCTTATCTGAATAGCCGAATTAATAACAACGTTTCCATAGCTCTGAGTCTTATCTCTGCATCTGCTCAAATAGCACTGAGGGATCCTTCTGCCGATGGTGTACTCAGATACAAGTGTGCTAACAATTTTCTACTTTGGTCTCCTTGTCTGGAAGCTCTGGCATAGTCGTTGCTGTTAATGCCCTTTGTGTAATTGTCATTGACTCTGCTATGGGTGCACTTTTCCATGCGGGCAATGCCACCAATACTTCTTTCTCTTACGTATGCCTTGGTTTCAGTTCAGATGTTACACTCACAGGAATGCCCTCCACGTCCCTCCTCTTTCTGTGCCTTCGTAACTCTCTGTACTTCTTCTTTGTAGACTTGAACACTTGTAATTATTTAAGTGATTTCTGTATTTGTTTAATTTTAAGACCTGCCCTACCCCAATATTTTTAGCACTTACTTTTTATTTATTTATTTAACAGATTTTATTTATTTATTTGACAGAGAGTGTGCCCACAAGCAGGGGGAGCGGCAGGCAGAGGGAGAGGGAGAAGCAGGCTCTCCACTGAGCAGAGAACTTGATGTGAGGATCATGACCTGAGCTGAAGGGAGATGCTTAACTGACTGAGCCACTCTGGTGCGCCTTTTTTAGCATTTTAGACAGCTTGATGTATTTTATAATTGAAAAGAATTATTTTATGTGATAATTTTTTTTGATCATGGAGAAATTATTGAGACAATTGAGGACATCTTGAAATCTGCTTGGAATCCTCTTGAGAATGTGATTGGGCATGAATATTAATTACTGATTCTTTTAGATCCAGCCTTAGTTGGCATTAGGAATCTGGGGAATTTTTCCATTAGATTATGGATGATTTTGCTTATAAAAAGTACTGTACAATTGTTAAGATACAAACTTTGGAGTCAGAGCTGTTCCTTTCCTAGTCATGACAATTGAAATAATATGGCATATGTAATTGGTATATAGGATAATATGGTATTTAATTGATTATGTATGTAATTATTGTACAATTGATTTTTTAAGTTACACAGCACAAATTTTAAAATTTGAAAAATGGAACCAGTAATTAGTTACAACATTGTGGGTAAGTGCTTGAATAGAGACAACTATAAAATGATACAGTAGCATAAAGGGATGTGACTAGCTCCCTGGAGGAGAATAGGAAAATTTCACAGAATGGATATCTTGGAGTTAGACCTAAATGAATAATTATTTAATAAATTCATACCCAGTCACATTCCTGAAAGGATTCAAAACAAATTGCAAAATATATACAATGCAACAAAGAAAAGAATAAAAAGACAAATCTAGTATGAGTAGAAAATAAGGTTTGAATAATAAAATGGAGTCAGAGGAGAGACTTTGAATGCAAAACTACTGCCATAAAATCCTACACATTTGCCCATTCTATTTAGTATTTTCTCTTTCTCTGTATTTTTCTTTCTAAAGAGGGCATTCAGGGAATGGGGAATGATAAGACAATCTGTTTTCAAAAAGGATTTATTTACATTAAAGTATAATTAACATACTCTTATATTAGTTTCAGGTGTAGAACATATTTATTTGACTATTCTATACATTCCTCAGTGCTTACTGCACTAAGTGTAGTCACCATATAATGTTATTACAATATTATTGACTACTGTATGCAGAATGGATTGAGAGTAGAGGTAGGAAGCAAGGCTGGATGGAGAGAAGCCAGGAAAACCAATTAAGGAGCCTTTGGGCTAAGTCACTTTTGTGTAATGAAGGTCTGAACTGGGGCAGTGGCAACCATACAGTGAGAGGGCACATTCGAATTCCATTGAAATCAAGACTGCTTTCACTTTTGGGATTTTGTTATTTTTGTGTTTTTTGTTTTTGTCCCTTCAATGGCCATAATTGTTGTTGTTCAGTAGATGCTGCTAGGGGGACCACGGATCTGACATTCTGAAAATTTATGCATTATATTTTGGGCTATAACCTCAATGACAGTTACCACACATCAATCAAAATTAAGTATGTTATATTGATTGTGTTCATCTTGTGGCACTGCTTAAGAGAAGTAAAAATTTCTTAAGGTAATACAGACTTTGATTTCTTTTTTTAAAAAGATTTTATTTATTTATTTGACAGAGGGAGATCACAAGTAGGCAAGAGAGGCAGGCAGGGAGAGAGGGGGGAAGCAGGCTCCCTGCCAAGCCGAGAGCCCGATTTGGGGCTCGATCCCAGGACCCTGGGACCATGACCCGAGCCTAAGTCAGAGGCTTTAACCCACTGAGACACCCAGGCACCCCCGGACTTTGATTTCTAAGGTAAGATCATGGATCTTCTTTTGATCCCTCTAAACAAAATGAATACTTTTTTTTAATCTCTGAAATTATGACATGGACACTTATCTTGTTTGTAATTTCTGAGAGGCTATGGTTTGGTGATACTGAAATTTGCAGTTATAATTTAACTTTTAATAACTGGTTCAGACTTAAATAGACATCTAAAGAGAAAGGAAAACATAGAGACTGTCAGTAGTGTGTCTAACACACAACATAAAGTGATTTCAGTTTAGGAGATTTGCTAAAAATCGGTTAATGCATCTTAAGGTGGGACAGGTATAAAAGGAGTTGGGTTAAGAGTCTAACAAAGTTCTTTGGAGGGTGATTTTTCTAATCACTCCACACTTTCTGTTAGGATTATGCTTTTGTTCCTCCTTACTTTGTCTCTTTATAAACATGAGTGTACCTGTACTGAGTTTAAATTGTGGAAAAGTTACATGAGGTTTCAAGTATTAATGACTTGATATACAATTTTTTTTGAAACAGCAAAAAGAAAAAGAATATTATGAAAGAAAAATAGTATTGCACAGTAATTTCATGACAAAAGTGCCTCTGTTTAATGATTTGTAAAAGAAGTAGGAAGTTTTTTCAGTGAAAACTGCTAATTATTTTGGTTTTCCATAATGAAAACCTGTGATGTTGTTTACATGTCTCTGTTCATTAGTTTACTCTGCGAAACTGGTATTTTTTTTTGCTTTATGTGTTTTTTTCACTTCTCTGCATCAAATAAGAGTGATAATGATAGAGGAGTTTAAAGTTTCTGGAAATTATGGCCGTAGTCTCTTGACCATGAGAATCGATGACTTTTAAGTTGTGCTATTCAGGATGAGAAGGAATATTCCAATCATCCTTTGGTCTCGTATTTCATTTATCATTATGTATCTTGGAAGATGGTTCTTTATTTTCTCTTTTGTCAGAAACATCCACAAATCAAATAATTATTGATATACACTTGGTGACTTATGTCTAAAATAAATTTAAAGGTTACTAAAGAAATTAACCTTGGTAACAATTGTTATTGCCTTGCTAATGGCTCTTAAGGAATGATTTAATTGTGCATGTCTGTGGCAGGCGGCTCAATGACACTGCTGTTCAAACCAGAAAGGGACAAGGTTGTAAGGTCAAAGACCAGAAATAGCCTGTTTGATCACACTCAAATTCGACAAGTTCAAGAATTTTTGGAGCCCAGAGTTTTCTTAAATTTGATCACAATAGGGATTGTGAATTTATGGATTCTTCTTTTTTTTTTTCCTTTTTCTTCCTGCTGTTTGCTTTGGTTTTGCTTGCTGCTGAATTATTGCTTCTTTTCTTCCCACAAGCCCTTTAGTATGTGGTGGAGTCTTTACAGGAGAGTTTACAGCTGGGCTCATAAACACTTCCTGCCTGAGTCCCTGCTGCAGATTTAGGTGTGCTGATTGATCTCCTATCTAGAGTCCAAGGCCTCTGTACCTATCCAACATATTCTGTCTGCTCTCATCAGCTGTCTTCTCGCCCCTTACCCAAATGAAAGTAGAATGTGATTCAGGAGATGGTGCACGTGTCACAGAGGGCAGACCCAGGTCTGAGTCAGAAGATATACCACCTGGGTAATTCTGCTATCTCAGGTGTGTGACCTTGTTTCTTAACACTGACTCTTTGGCGTTTACTCTAGGATTTATGGACAAAGACCTCCTGCTCATCAGGTCCTTTCAGAAATGGCAATAAAATATTAGCAATCAGGGAAGAATAAATCTCCACCGTAAATGAGTGATTCCTCAGAAACCAAGTAAAATAGAGATGGAACAGTGAATACGTATTTTGTGCTGGACTCTGTGCTTTTTTGTAAAAGTCTTGTTCAAGGAATTCCTTTACTTCTCTGTCTTTTCACTTTGTTATGCTCTTTGCCAGGTTGCTCACCTTTCAGATTTGCTAGACTGCTTGCTGTTTTGCACATTTGGCATCATCCCAGTTTAGACTGTCTCCAAGGAGGCCTAAGAATTTTCTAGGTAGAATGGCAGTGTAACTGGTAATGAAGGAATGGGAGTGACTGTAAGTCGTGATTTCACTAATGCATAGAAAAAAACTTTTAAGTAGGTATTCTATTTCTTGGATGAACCTATCCCAGAACCCTTTTCTCTGTGCTAAGAAAGACATTTATTTTCCCTTTTCTCATTACATGTTTACATAGTCACTAGGGATGGCTAATCTTCCAGTTCTGAAACATAAAAGTGTACCCCCAAGAAGAGAAGAAAACTTCCTTTTACAGATTTCAAAACACTAAAGTGGCACTTGCAAGATATTTTATAAGAAACGTCTCTATCACTCTTACACTGTTGGTGGATGATGCAAGTTGCTGCAGCCACATTGGAAAACAGTGTGGAGATTCCTTAAGAAATTAAAAATAGAGCTACCCTATGACCCTGTAATTGCACTTCTGGGTATTTACCCCAAAGATACAGATGCATTGGTAAGAAGGGCCATCTGTACCCCAATGTTCATAGCAGCAGTGGTCATAGTTGCCAAACTGTGGAAAGAACCAAGATGCCCTTCAACAGACGAATGGATAAAGAAGATATGGTCCATATATACAATAGAATATCATGCCTCCATCAGAAAGGATGAATACCCAACTTTTGTATCAATATGGATGGGACTGGAGGAGATTATGCTGAGTGAAATAAGTCAAGCAGAGAGAGCCAATTATATGGTTTCACTTGTGGAGCATAAGGAATAACATGGAGGACATTGGGAGATGCAAAGGAGAAGTGAGTGGGGGGAAATCGGAGGGGAGACAAACCATGAGAGACTGTGGACTCCGAGAAACAAACTGAGGGTTTTGGAGGGGAGGGGGTTGGGAGGTTGGGTGGGCCTGGTGGTGGTATTAAGGAGGGCAGTATTGCATGGAGCAATGCTGGGTGCACCACTGGTTGTGGTGCATAAACAATGAATCTTGGAACACTGAAAAAAAAAGAATAAAAGAAAATAATAATAAAAAGAAAAAGAAAAGAAAAGAAACATCTCTATCAGTTGGCAGTAGTTCTCACTGACTCACTGTTGAACACAGTCTGCTCTCTTAGATTTGCGTGTGTCTGTGTTAACTGCATTCTCAGGCACATAGTCTCTGTAGAGGGATTAACACAGCCCCTGTAGCTCCAGTTACATGGTCCTTAAGTTAATGGTCTTACAGGAACATAGATTGCCTTTGCAGAAATCTTACACAAGTTTCACATTTTTGATTGTCCTGGCTTGAGGCATATGTTTCTTCCTAGGGCTGGATCAGCCTCACCTGAAACACTGAGCCAAAGCAGATTACTATGGGGAAAGTGATTCCCCAAAGGAAAGGCAGACTAGGTAGACAAAGGTCTTCTTCAATAAATATGATAAAAATGGGGATAACTGGATGAGGTTATTAAGAACAAAATGAAGGAAGAAAAACTCAAACCAGACTTAGCCGCTGTTATGAGGGTGATCTTGCTGTAGGTTGTTTTCTGCCCTACTGTAATGAAAAGACTCTTGGGGGCTCACAGTTTTATAGGACTCCAAATGAGAACGTTTCTTTTATCTGATGTGGAGTATATGAATAGGACTTCAACTTATATTTGCTGATTTTTTTTTTCCCTCTAAGGCAGTGGTCTTCAGTATGAAAAAGTAATAGATTAAGGCTTCCAAATTTAGATAACAGAATTATTAATTTTGTTTGATTTCTGTAGGCTACAAAGCAGATTGATACAAAATGAGAAAAATGTGTCTTAACAATTTCCAGCAGTGAATGAGTATAGCCAGCCTTACTCACCATAATAAAGGCAGATAATTAATAGCTAGTTAATAGTTATTTGTATTTGTAAATGTTTAAATGAGTGCTTTGAAAAGTTCTACTAGATTGTAACCATCCTTGTGGAGAAGCACTTGTCCACATGCATGCATACACTCACACTCCTACAGCTCAGAGTCTCCTATCTAATAAGGAAAGGAAGTTTTGTTACTTAGTTCTCTGGGAAGGAGATGGCTGAAACAGGAGGATGACGTCCCATAGTGACTGAGCTGCTCTGAGAGGGGGCTGAGGGTAGGAGAAAGGCAGCTGAACTTTTCCATCTCTACAGTGTCTCCATAACTCCCAGGAGTCACAGCCCACAGTTTGCAAAGCATGAAATTAAGATCAGTGATGGGATTTGAAGCACTTTATAGCATTACTCATAAGTAATTCTGTGAGATGGACTCATCTGTGTTTTTCATTTATGTGCTACATAGGGATGACTAAAAATATTTGACAGTTGATGATATAGGCATCTGTGTAGTACTGACCAGTCAGAGCAGACTCTGTCTATAAACACCTGGAACGCTCTGCCAGTATGCATCAACTGGATATCAGATATTCAAAGCTGTGCATAATTTCTATTAATAAGTATTTTTGTCTGTTAAAATGCATACTTGAGCTCCATTTCGGTCTATTTCATTGATATTGAAATCATTTCTAGTAAAAAGTTGTATTGGGAATTTTATAGTTTCCTGGCTATTGAAAGCATAAGATATATAATTTGCATGTATTCATATTTATATTAATTAATATAACTAAATATTCTACCTAAAGACTGTGTTCTTGGAACATTAACGAAATGATTAACATTAAGTCTACAAATATTTTGGGACACCTGGGTAGTGCAATTGGTTGGTGGTGGACTCTTGACTTTGGCTCAGATCATGATCTCAGGGCCGGGATTTCAGGGTAGTGGGATCAAGCCCTGCATTGGGCTCCATGCTCAGTGCAGAGTCTGCTTAAGATTCTCTGTCCCTCTGCTCGTCCCCTCTATGTGCATGGGGTCTCTCAGATAAATGAATGAATAGTAAATAAATCAATAAATCTATCTTAAAAAAAAAAGTCCACAAATATTTTTTGGTTCCTACTGTGGGCCAAGCTATGTGTTGGTCTCTTGGTATACAACAAGAAGGATAATGTTGCTGACCCCATGGACCTTACAGCTTCACTGGGGAGAAGGATAATGATGTAAAGCATAGCAGTACAGATTGACTTGAGGAAGGTCAGGGAGCTATGAAGACTCTGTGTGTGTTTGTGTGTGTGTGTGTGTGTGTGTGGGTGGATGGGTGGGTGGGGGGCTTATAAAACACTCCTGGGATCAAGGAAGACTTCATGGGAGAGGTGATCACTAAACTGTGACTAAAGGATGCATCAAGATGTGGGAAGCATGGAGGAAAAGGGCAGTGGGAGGAGAGGTTCAAGCATATATAACTTTTCAGAAATAGATAAAAAGACCTCCAGTGACCTGGAAATGGCTTGATATCTTAGGAGCCCTGTCTAGTGACTCCTGATAAGAAAATTGGGAAAATTACTATATTTCAACTTTTTCCTACTCACTATCCCCACCCTGTAATATTTGTAAGCTGTTTTCAATACTCTCAAGGTGTATAACTTTATAGTTGGTTTTTTAAACAAAGTTCTATCAGTTTGTTCTCAGTTTTTACATCATAAGTAAGAGTGTATAGTAGCACATACAGGTAAAAAGAAAAATTTTCCCTCGTCTCCTAGTTTATGACTCTCCTCCTCAGCTCATGCTGTCTCTTTGACCTGGATTGTCCTTTCTTTTATTCACCTGGAGTATCTACACATCTTTCAAGATTTGGATCAAATGTTCTCTCTCTTATTAAAATTTCGGGGAAAGCTGACTACTGTATCTAGGATACGGTCTTCTCCTATCAGCTGTATTGCTTTATACCTCATGTAGCATGCACATTAGTTGGGGGCATGGGCATTATCATCCCATGTTTATCACAGCATGGATTTTAGGGGTTCATGGTACCTCCCACCTCTCCTTTTTTTTTTTTTTTTTAATTTGCTTTGTACACAAAATACTTTACTACCCAAATGTGAATAGTATTGCTTTTGTTGCTTTCTCCCAATAACTCGAATAAACTGGATTGGGGAACAAGGCTTGGATCAGGAATTTTATGAGGGACTTCCTACTCCCTAACCATTGAATTGGATATGTTTTGTATTATGGGTCTAATATTACTTTATCATTCAGTCAAGGGCAAATATGCAATAAACCACAGGGCTGGACATGGGTAGCGAAAAACATGATAGGAAGCAAGGCGCCAACCTCTTGTCTTTAGGCATTAGGCCTGCTCACCACTAAATCATGAATGTCAGAAATGACAATCAATGTCAAGGAATGTCAGTTCTGACAATTAGTCATCCCTTCTTAAATGCTAAAATGATCATTTGCAAACACATTTCTTCAGCATATATGTAATTATAAGTACTCAGTAATGGAAAATCTGTAAGTGCCATTGAAGCAAAGTCTAGAATATTGTACACTGTTGGATGGATGATTATATTTGACGATTTTTAAAAAAGATTTTATTTGAGAGAGAGAGAGAGACAGAGCACAAGCAGGGGGAGAGGCAGAGGGAGAGGGAGAAGCAGACTCCCCACTGAGCAGGGAGCCCAACATGGGGTTCAATCCCAGGACCTGAGATCATGACCTGAGCAGAAGGCACACAACCATCTGAGCCCCCCAGGTGCCCCTGGAATTGATGATTTAAATTGACTTCCAAAGAAGCCAGAGAATCTATGTTCCTTTTATCTTTGGTGTTCATTTCACCTAAAATTATTTAGTGTCCTAGGGATTTGGTGGGTCTGGACCAGGGAGTGTTCTAGTTCATGGAAAGGGACTGAATTTATGGGGAAATATTGAGGCTCTGAAGTTTGTTTTCTTTCACTTAATATTTGATCTTGTTGCAGGATAGGGATAGACTGGTGCAAATTGTAACCAAACACTGTAGGTAGCAATGTACATCATGAACACTGAAGAAGCTTTTGCTCAGTGAGAATCTGTGAGCCCTTCGGTTTATTGGCTATGGTGGGATGACTGCCAAGCTGTAGGATTGAAATTGTAGTTAATTTTTTTATTAGGTATGATCTCTATAAACTATAACTCTCAGATAATGCTGATTGTGATTTTGGAGGGTAATCTAAAATAGACAAATAAATCTTGATCTTTTGCCTGAAAAATACAAAGCTAGTTATTAATTCTTAAAATATAGCATGTTTAGTTAAGATTGGGGATAAATGATCTCATGGATTGCTGTGTACTTAGCAAATAATTTCAGATGTAGTGAGACATGACTAGAGTAGGAAAGAGTACTGAGTCTTGCCCTGAAGGTGTATAGCAATCACATTTCCTCTTTATTTATTTGTTTATTTATAACTGTTCTATTTAGGATAGACTAATGGGCGCTGAAGGAATCGTGGAGTGTGGAAAGGTGAACTAAAATGCCAGTCCTCCCTTTGATGTGTGCTTTTGTTTTTACTGAGAATTATTTTCAGTCATTATGTTTCAAAGTTTATTCTAATTTTATTTATTATAGCAACAGTTGGTATTTTTTTGATACCACTAATTCAGTTTTTCATAGAAGTGATTCTAGATTTGTTAGTCATATTACTTGTAAATAGAAGGATACAAAGCACAGTAAAAATGCTGAAACTACATACATTGTGGCTTAAACCTGTAATGATAGGATTTTGTAGGAAATATGTAAAATGTTATATATCTTTTAACATTAAGTTAAGAAAAATATTTTATTTCAGAGGAATTTCAGGTCAGGAAATTGAAATTAAGTAACTTTGAGTTAATGGAATTAAACAGATCAACACATTCACTGTTGGAGAGTTATATACAACTTCGTAAAGTTTCAAGCTCTTGCTTCCTATTTTTTGAAAAATGTTCATGTAAGGAATATTTTTCAGAAAAATGGAAAACCCTTTGGCGCATTATGTGTTGTTATATATTGTCCCTCTTGGCCTTATCTAATTTTTTTCTGGGTGACTCCATTGAAATTGCTTTAGCAAACTTGCCAGGTAAGAACTTTTCATAGATTGAGGATAACTGATAAAGAAAAGTTCTTTAGTGGACATATCTATGCTCTTTTCTTCTGTTTAATTAAAAAATCGTTCTATTATGAAGTATAACACTCCCAGGGACAAAGGCAGAAAACATCAAAGTATGATATAATGAATTGTTACAAAGCTGTAACATGTCCTAGGTCAAAAATGAGAACATCCACAGCTTTCAAGAAGCTGCCCCTCCCAGATAGTCCCTGTTTTAGCTAGAGGTTATCACCATACTGACGTTTATGATCACGTTGCCCTTTTCTTTATTGTTTAACCACATATGTCTGCTTTTCTAGACAATATAGTTTTTGAAATTTATGTAAATAGAACTACCTTGCACATAATATTTTTGTGCCTTGTTGTTTTGTTCAATATCATATTTAAAATTTATTGATTTTTTTACTTCATTTTGAGAGATTTTAATTGTCTTCCATGTGATAGACTGGAATTTTTTCTTATGTATCATTAACAGGTATTTGTTTCACTTCTTTTCAAATTTTGTTCCTTTAGTTGATTGTTTTAATGTACAATTGCATATAGACTCTCATTTAGTTGCCATGATCCTGTTCATTTGTAGAGGATTTTTGATAGCTATTTTTTCTAGTTCTTAGATTATCATATAGATTTATAGAGTGCAAAGATTTTGAGCAGAAGGGAAAGGAATAGATGTTGCCCTTTGAAATGATTGAATAAACTTACTAGAGAAGCATATGGTATGAAGTATGGCATGAAAGGAGCTGACTGATAGCAACAAGGTTTTAGGGAATAGGGTGTCTGTTTAGTTTCAAAAGGAGAATCAACAGAGGAAGAAAAACAGTTGGCATCTTCATGTTTAGTAACCTTTTGGCTTTATTGCTTGGAAAATTCAGCATTCTGCCAAAACAGTTGCAAATTTATGACAATGTTAGAGAAATAAGTAATTGTGATTGAAGGATTTTTTACCTAGAATCCTTTTATGTAAGGAATGTGATTATATTTGGAGCCTAAATATATATGTTGTGGAAAAAAGAAAAGTAAAAGCAGGGTTTTCTTTCTTTTTAATTAGGACAGTCTTGTTGACAGCAGCTTGAGTCCACAAATCCACAAATATTTCACCCTACATATTTTGAGATGCTCCCTGTGGGGTCCCGCATAAAGATTTGGCTGACACTTTGTTCAGTCAAGTGAGTGATGAGAACGATGTTGGAAATTCAGTTGCAGAAAATGGGCAAAATGAAACATGAGATTCCATTAAAATAAAGTTATTGTTTTTGTTTTTTATTTGAGATAGAGAGAGAGAGAATGCAGGAGTGAGGGGAGGGGCAGAGGAAGCGGATCTCAAGCAGACTCTGTGCTGAGTGTGGAGCCCGATGCAGAGCTCGATCTCATGACCCTGAGATCATGACCTGAGCTGAAATCAAGAGTTGGACGTTCAACAGACTGAGCCACCCAGATGTCACCAAATTAAGTTATTGTTAATTAAATTCCAACTTCCTTTCTTTATTCTCTGCTTTTATAAGTGGAACTACCACCCACACAGTCTCTCGTCAGAAATAAGGAGTCATTCTACCCTTACCTTCTTTGCTTTTTTTACTACCAGCTATCAAAATCTATTGCTTCTTTCTCTTAAACATTAGCATACCTCCTTCATGTTCTCTATTGCCACTAATTCAGTTTTGGGAAGCATTTCTCATCTAGTTGATTGCAGTTTTTATTTTATTTTATTTTTTTTGTCTCTTTCAGAAGATCCCTTACCTTAGGTATTTTCAAAGGGAAAATTTTTTTTTAATTGAATCCTAATTGACATACAATATTTTATTTGTTTCAGATGTGCAAGATAGTGATTCAGTATTTCAGTATAATACAAAATGATCACTGCGATATATCTATTACCATCTGTCACCATATGAAGTTATTACAGTATTATTGGCTATATTCCCATATGCTGTGTATTACATCCTGGTGACTTATTTATTTTATAATGGGAAGTTTGTACCTCTTTATCCCCTTCACCTGTTTTGCCTACCCTCCAACCCCTCCCTTCTGGCAATCTGCTTTTTCTTTCTGTATCTGTGATTATATTTCTGTTTTGGTTTGTTAGTTCATGTGTTTAGTTTTTAAGTTACATATATAAGAGAAATATGTGGTATTTGTCTTTCTCTGTCTGACCTACTTCACTTAGCCTGTTATCCTCTAGGTCCATCCGTGTCATCACAAATGACAAGACTTCATTCTTTTTTATGACTAATATTTTATATAATATATATATAAATATATGTACATATATATGTGTATATATATGACACATAGTGGGCAGAACATGCCTTCTGGTGCTAGCAGGCTAGAGGGTGAGTACCAACAATGACACCCATTGTCACCAACAATTAGGATGAGATTGCAAAATTGGCATCCTCTAGCACTTCTGTCCCAGATAAAGTCTCAGTATGTTCCTACTCCTTTGGCATCCACTTTAAAATTAGTAAGTGTGTTCCCCTTACTTATGGTGTAGGTGTTGTTCAATCTGTTGCTTTTGTGCTGGATCTCAGGGTGAATGAGTTTGCTCAAAGGCCCTTTAAGAGTGGGATCTTTGTTCTCTACAGTTTGGTGATTCTTCTGGTCTTACTCCCTATAGATTTTCAAAACCAGATGTTCTGGGGCTTGTCTTTTTGTGCCAGCCCTCAGGGTGGGAGTCCCTTTCATTCCTGGAGGGAATGTTTCGTATTTTTGGGATCCATCTCATTTGTGGCGGTCTCTTCAGCTGGGTCCTGGCAAGGCTCTGTCTCTTTTACTCTTCTCCATGCTTCTCTTTTATCTTTTGTTGTGGAGGTGCTGTTTATGTAGTTTTCTGTTTCTTTTCATAGGAAAATTCTTCCATATGTAGCTCTACATTTGTTGTGTCTATGGGAGGAGGTGAGGTGAGTTCTGTTTCTTCCTATGTTGCCATCTTTTTTTTTTTTTGAAAGATTTTATTTATTTGTTTGACAGAGGCAGATAGGGAACACAGGCGGGGGAGTGGGAGAGGGAGAAGCAGGCTTGCTACTGAGCAGGGAGCCTCATGCGCGGCTCAGTCCCAGGACCCTGGGATCATGACTTGAGCTGAGGGCAGATGCTTAACGACTGAGCCACCCAGACACCCCCTATGTTGCCATCTTGAACCTGTCTTGGAGGGGAAATTCCAAACTAATCTTAGCTTGACACTCTTTATTTAAAATCAGTATTTTCTGTTTACATTCCCTCTTCACCTTCAGGAGAAAGTCCAGTTTTGACCTCCTCAGCTACATAAACAGACTTATCCCTTATCAAAGGACACGTACCATGGTCTTTCTTGCCTTGTTCTGCATCCTTCAATTTTGTGTTTAAATTTTGTGTTTAAATTCATGTTGTACATTAATTTAAACATCCTCTCCCTTTCTTTCACTTGGCTAACTCTCACTCATCATTTAAGATTGAAGTCAAGTGACTAGTTAACTTTCTTTTAACCATTCAGTTTGTCTTAGGAGCACCTGCTTTGCATTCCACATTTCCTCTGCTTAAGTCTATTAGGGGCTTCCATAATATCATCATAACTGTGTGTTCCTTGTGTCTGTCTCTGTGACTTTTCTGCTAACTTCTAGAGGTAAGTCTGTATGCCAAGTGTTAGGACCCTATATGGGATATAGCAAATCCTCAGGATGTGCATGCAGGAGTCTGTTGTATATATGGAAGCAGAAACATCCCTGAGCATGAGGAAAGGACCCTCCCAGCCAGAGAGCTGTGTGCCTTTGAGCCCTTTTGGAGAACAGCCTTACCTCTTGCTGTCCCAATTCACAGAAATTTTACTGATTATTTTTTCCTTTTTTTTCCATTTCTGGTTCTACTTAATTTACTAAGTGGATCCCTTGCTCAGGCAGTTGTGATTGAAATTGTTATTGAGACTCTTAAAGCATTTGGAAATGACCCATGTTTTATACATGACACGCTCAAGCATTGAAAATGTGTTCACGTATGATGTTATCTTTATTGCAGAAAGTATTTTAACATTATCATATAAATCACTACCACTTACATTGTAATTTCATCATCTCTTAAATCAATATCTAGAGCCATACAACATTTTAAGATCTTCTTTTCATATTTTTCAATGCTGGAATATTATAAAGAATGAAACTTGTGCTTTGATTTATAAGACCCCAAAAACAGTCTCTAGAAATTGGTGTTGGAATTTTTTACCTAGAAATCTTTGCTTTCCTAGTCATACAAAAGTTTCTTTTCTACTTTCTTCAGATTTTAGTGGAATGTCACTTTCCATACTGCATACTTACGTGCCATTTGTTTTGATTTAGAAATTTTTTTCTCTTAAAAAAATTAAGATCTTATTATAAGCTAAATTTAGATTTGTTTGGTTTTCTAATTAGCTTTACCTAAAATTATTAGTAGCAAGCAAAAATTCATGCAAAATATTTTAGAGCACTCAAATTGAAATCATGTTTATATTCTGTCAAAGACTATGATCTGTTCTTTGAAAATCTTCTCGTTTTGCTTAATTCTGCTAGTACATTTTACATTTTGCCTAAATTAAATTGTTTTAACATTAGATGGCACTGCCATTAGATTGGTTGTAAGATTAAGTTTACGTGTGTTTTAGCAAGATACTTCCTCTTTGGTCATATCAAGGAAATGTCATGTATAATCTCTGAAATATTTGCAAGAGTATTATCACCAAAAGCACGATTGTGGCTTCTTAGAACAAATTTATATTATGTGCTGTACATGGCCAATAGAATGCTCCTGGAGTTTTGGCCCAAATTCTGGCTTATGTGAAGTTTCTTTATCAACCGTCTTAGCACAACTGTCCTAGGCTTGCCCTGGACAATCTTTTGAACCAATGAGTAAAACAAGAGGCCACCTATTTTCTTTACCTAAGCTGCAATTTTTACTTTTTTTAAAATAAGTTTTTAATTTTAATTCCAATATAGTTAACATACAGTGTTATATTAGTTTCAGGTATACAATAAAGTGATTCAGCAATTCTGTACATTACTCAGTGCTCATCATGAGAAGTATATTCTTTAATCTCTATCACCTATTTCACCCATCCCCTCCACCCACACCCCTTCTGTTAACCATCACTTTATTCTCTGTAGTTAGGAGTCTGTTTCTTGGTTATTCTTTCTCTCTCTTGCTCTTTTTTTTAACCCCTTTTGCTTGTTTGTTTGTTTCTTAAATTCCACATGAGTGAAATCATATCGTATTTGTATTTCTCTGGCTTATTTTGCTTAGTATTTTACTCTCTAGCTCTATGCATGTCATTGCAAATGGCAAGATTCCATTCTTTTTATGATTGAATAATATTCCATTGTATATCTATACCATTTTTTATCTATTCATCTATCAATGACACTTGGTCTAGTTCCATAATTTGGGTATTATGTTGCAGTAAACATAGGGGTGCATGTATTCCTTTGCATTAGTGTTTTTGTATTTTTTGGGTAAATACCCAATAGTGTGATTACTGGATTGTAGGGTAGTTCTATTTATAGCCTTTTGGGGGAACCTCTGTACTGTTTTCCATAGGGCTGCTCCAGTCTGCCATGTGTGAGGTGGTTATCATATTGTAGTTTTGATTTGCATTTCTCTGATGATGAGTGATGATGATGGGCACCTTTTCATGTATCTGTTAGCCATCTGGATGTCTTCTTTAGAGAACTGTCTGGTCATGTCTTCTGCCCATTTTTAATTAGATTGTTTTTTGGGTGTTGAGTTTTATAAGTTCTTTATTATGTTTTGGATGCTAACTCTTTATCACATATGTCATTTGCAGATATCATCTGCATTCAGTAGGTTGCTTTTAGGTTTTATTGATTGTTTCTTTTGCTGGGTGAAGTGTTTTATTTTGATGTGGCCCCAGTAGTTTATTTTTGCTTTTATTTCTCTTGCCTCAGGAGACATATCTAAGAAGAAATTGCTGTGGCTGATGTTAAAGAAGTTACTGCTTTTGTTCTCTTGTAGGATTTTTGTGGTTTTAGGTCTCACATTTGGGTCTTTAATCCATTTTGAGTTTATTTCTGTGTTTGGCGTAAGAAAGTAATCCATTTTCATTCTTTTGCATATAGCTGACTAGTTTTTCCAACTCCATTTGTTGAAGAGACTGTCTTTTTTCCATTGGGTATTCTTTCTTGTTTTGTTGAAGATTAAGTGACCATATAATCGTGGGCTTATTTCTGGGTTTTCTATTCTGTCCTATTGATCTCTGTGTCTGTTTTTGTGCCTGTACCATACTGTTTTGATTACTATAGCTTTGTAATATAATTTGAAGTCTGAAATTGTGATGGCTCCAACTTTGTTTTTCTTTCTCAAGGTTGGTTTGGCAATTTGGAGGCTTTTGTGGTTCCACGTAAGTTTTAGGATTGTTTTAGTTCTTTGAAAAATGCTGTTGGTATTTTGGTAGGGATTATTATTATTATTTTTTAAGATTTTATTTATTTATTTTAGAGATAGAGCTTGAGCGAGTGGGGGGCGGGAAGGGCAGGGGGAGGGAGAGGGACAAGCAGACTCGACGCTGAGCATGGAGTCTGACGGGTTCAATCTCACAATGCTGATTATGATCCGAGCCAAAACCAAGAGTTGGACGCTTAGCCAGCTGAGCCCCCAGGCACCCCAGCAGGGATTGATTTGAATCTCTCTCTCTCTCTCTCTTTCTATCTTGCTTTGGGTAGTATAGACATTTTAACAATACTTGTTCTTCTAATCCATGAGCATGGTGTATCTTTCCATTTCTTTGTATCGTCTTCAATTTCTTTCATCAGTGTTTTACAGTTTTCAGAGTACAGGTCTTTTATAAGGTTATTCATAGGTATTTTATTATTTTTAGTGCAATTGTAAGTGGGATTGTTTTCTTAATTTCTATTTCTGTTGCTTTATTGCTAATGTATAGAAATGCAACAGATTTCTGTACTTTGATTTTGTGTCCTGTGATTTTACTGAATTCATTTATGAGTACTAGTAGTTTTTTTAGTGCAGTTTTTGGGGTTTTCTATATATAGTATCATGTCATCTGCACAGAATGAAAGACTTACTTGTACCTTACCAATTTGGATGCCTTTTATTTCTTTTTGTTGTCTGATTGCTGAGGCTAGGAGTTCCAGTACTTTATTGAATAAAAGTGATGAGAGTGGACATCCTTGTCTTTTTTTTTTTTTTTTCAGCGTAACAGTATTCATTCTTTTTGCACAAGACCCAGTGCTCCATGCAAAACGTGCCCTCCCCATCACCCACCACCTGTTCCCCCAACCTCCCACCCCTGACCCTTCAAAACCCTCAGGTTGTTTTTCAGAGTCCATAGTCTCTTATGGTTCGCCTCCCCTCCCCAATGTCCATAGCCCGCTCCCCCTCCCCCAATCCCACCTCCCCCCAGCAACCCCCAGTTTGTTTTGTGAGATTAAGAGTCATTTATGGTTTGTCTCCCTCCCAATCCCATCTTGTTTCATTTATTCTTCTCCTATCCCCCTACCCCCCCATGTTGCTTCTCCATGTCCTCATATCAGGGAGATCATATGATAGTTGTCTTTCTCCGATTGACTTATTTCACTAAGCATGATACGCTCTAGTTCCATCCACGTCGTCGCAAATGGCAAGATTTCATTTCTTTTGATGGCTGCATAGTATTCCATTGTGTATATATACCACATCTTCTTGATCCATTCATCTGTTGATGGACATCTAGGTTCTTTCCATAGTCTGGCTATTGTAGACATTGCTGCTATAAACATTCGGGTACACGTGCCCCTTCGGATCACTATGTTTGTATCTTTAGGGTAAATACCCAGTAGTGCAATTGCTGGGTCATAGGGTAGTTGTATTTTCAACATTTTGAGGAACCTCCATGCTGTTTTCCAGAGTGGTTGCACCAGCTTGCATTCCCACCAACAGTGGAGGAGGGTTCCCCTTTCTCCACATCCTCTCCAGCATCTGTCATTTCCTGACTTGTTAATTTTAGCCATTCTGACCGGTGTGAGGTGATATCTCATTGTGGTTTTGATTTGTATTTCCCTGATGCCGAGTGACGTGGAGCACTTTTTCATGTGTCTGTTGGCCATCTGGATGTCTTCTTTGCAGAAATGTCTGTTCATGTCCTCTGCCCATTTCTTGATTGGATTGTTTGTTCTTTGGGTGTTGAGTTTGCTAAGTTCCTTATAGATTTCGGATACTAGCCCTTTATCTGATATGTCGTTTGCAAATATCTTCTCCCATTCTGTCAGCTGTCTTTTGGTTTTGTTAACTGTTTCCTTTGCTGTGCAAAAGCTTTTGATCTTGATGAAATCCCAATAGTTCATTTTCGCCCTTGCTTCCCTTGCCTTTGCCGTTGTTCCTAGGAAGATGTTGCTGCGGCTGAGGTCGAAGAGGTTGCTGCCTGCGTTCTCCTCAAGGATTTTGATGGATTCCTTTCTCACATTGAGGTCCTTCATCCATTTGGAGTCTATTTTCGTGTGTGGTGTAAGGAAGTGGTCCAATTTCATTTTTCTGCATGTGGCTGTCCAATTTTCCCAGCACCATTTATTGAAGAGGCTGTCTTTTTTCCATTGGACATTCTTTCCTGCTTTGTCGAAGATTAGTTGACCATAGAGTTGAGGGTCGATTTCTGGGCTCTCTATTCTGTTCCACTGGTCTATGTGTCTGTTTTTGTGCCAGTACCATGCTGTCTTGATGATGACAGCTTTGTAATAGAGCTTGAAGTCCGGAATTGTGATGCAGAAAGAGAAATTAAGGAGTCAATCCCATTCACAATTGTACCCCAAACTGTAAGATACCTAGGAATAAACCTAACCAAAGAGACTAAGAATCTATACACAGAAAATTATAAAGTACTCATGAAAGAAATTGAGGAAGACACAAAAAAATGGAAAAATGTTCCATGCTCCTGGATTGGAAGAATAAATATTGTGAAAATGTCTATGCTACCTAAAGCAATCTACACATTTAATGCAATCCCTATCAAAATACCATCCATTTTTTTCAAAGAAATGGAACAAATAATCCTAAAATTTATATGGAACCAGAAAAGACCTCGAATAGCCAAAGGAATATTGAAGAACAAAGCCAAAGTTGGTGGCATCACATCCTTGTCTTATACTTGACTTTAGGGGGAAAGTTCTTGACCATCCAGTATGATGTTGGCTGAGGGCTTTTCTTATAACGCTTTTATTATGTTGTAGTGAACCTACTTTGTTGAGGGTTTTTTATCATGAATGGATGTTGTATTTATCAAATGCTTTTTCTGCATCTATTGAAATGATCACATGGTTTCTATTGTTTCTCTTGCTGATGTGATCTATTACATTTATTGATTGGAGAATATTGAACCATGCTTGCATCTGAGGAATAAGACCCATTTGATCATGGTGAATGCTTTTATAAAATGTATTGTTGGATTTGGTTTGATGGTATTTTGTTGAGCAATTTGCATCTGTATTGATCAGAGATACTAGCCTGTAGTTCTCTTTATTTGTGTTCTTTTTTATTTGGTTGTAGTATTAGAGTAATGCTGGCTTTGTAGAATAAATTTGGAAGTATTTATTCCTCCTCTATTTTTTGGGATAGTTTGAGAAGAACAGGTGTTAACTCTTCTTTATTTTATTATTCTTATTTTTTAAAAGATTTCTATTTATTTATTTGACAGACAGAGATCACAAGTAGGCAGAGAGGCAGGTGGGGGGTTGGGGGAACAGTCTCCCTGCTGAGCAGAGAGCCTGATGTGGGGCTTGATCCCAGGACCCTGGGATCATGACCTGAGCCAAAGGCAGAGGCTTTAAGTCACAGAGCCACCCAGGAGCCCCATCTTCTTTAAATATTTGGTAGATTTTACCTGTGAAGCCATCTGGTCCTGGATTTTGATTTTTTGCATAACTGACTCAATTTCATTGCTGATAATTGGTCTTTTCAAATTTTCTATTTCTTCCTGCTTCAGTTATGGTATGTTATATGTGTCTAAGAATTTGTCTGTGTCTTCCAAGTTGTCCAATTTGTTGACATATAATGTTTCATAATACTGCCCTACACTTGTTTATATTTCTGTGGTGTTAGTTGTTATTTCTCCTCTTTCATTTGTGATTTTGTTCATTTACATTTTAAATTCTCTTTCTCTCTGATGAGTCTGGCTAGAGTTTTACCAATTTTGTTGATTTTTCAAAGAACTAGCTCTTGGTTTCATTGGTCTCTTCTTTTTTTTTTAGTTTCTATAACATTTATTTCTGTTATAATCTTTATTATTACCTTCCTTCTGCTGGTTTGGGATTGGTTTGTTCTTCTAGTTCGTTTAGGTGTAAGGTTAGGTTGTTCACTTGAGATTTTTCTTGCTTCTTGAGTTAAGTCTGTATTGTTATCAACTTCCCTGTTAGAACCACTTTAGCTGTATTCCAAAGATTTTGGACCATTGTGTTTTCATTTTCATTTGTTTCCATGTAATTTTTGATTTCTTCTTTTATTCTTGGTTGACCCAAAAATTGCTTAGTAGCTTGTTATTTAACCTCCATGTATTTTTGCCCTTTCCACACTTTATTCTTGTGGTTGATTTCTACTTTGATAGTGTTGTGGTCAGAAAAGATGCATGGTGTGACTTTAGTCCTTTTGAAATTGTTGTTACTTGTTTTGTGTCTTAACGTGAGATCTGTTCTGGAGAATGTTCCACATGCACTTGACAAGAATGTGTAACCTGCTGTTTTAGGATGGAATGTTCTGAATATATCTGTTAAATCCATCTGGTGAGTGTGTCGTTCAAAGCCACTGTTTTCTTGTTGATTTTCTGTTTGGATGATCTGTCCATCATTGTAGGTGGTATGTTAAAGTTCCCTAGTATGATTGTATTACTATTTATTAGTTCCTTTGTGTTTGTTATTAACTGTTTATGTATTTCGGTGCTCCCATATTGGATACATAAGTATTTACAATTGTTATATCTTCTTATTGGATTATCCTCTTTATTATCTTTGTCTCTTGTTACAGTCTTTGTTTTAAAGTCTATTTTGTCTGATATAAATATTGCTGCCCTGGCTTTCTTTTTATATCTGTTTGTATGATAAATATTTCTCCATCCCTCCCTTCACTTTCAGTCTGAACATATATGTAGGTCTAAAATAAGTCTCTTGTAGGCAACATAGAGATGGGTCTTATTTTTAAATCTACTCTGTCACCTTATGTGTTTTGATGGGAGTGTTTAGTCCCTTTACTTTTGAAGTAATTATTCTCTCTCCTTTTCTCTGCCATTGTTGTGTATGTGGTTGACTGTTCCTCATCATATCTCTCATAAGACTTTTAGGATTGAGATATTCCTGGTCAAGAAACAAAAACAGAATTGTCTCATTCCCTAGTGAATTTGAATGAAAACTGGTAATAAAATCAGGTACAGCACCAAGGAGGAGACATTGGAGAAGAATGAAGCTGGGGTTGCAAGGGATTACACATGAGATAACACACAAATTTATGCTGCAGGAGGGTCATGTGCTTGAACCCAACACTATGTAAACATCACTACGACCTGAACAACAAATGAGTTTTATTGGGGAAATGATTGTTCTCTGTTGCTTCTGCACCAGTAGGTTGGTTCAGTAATAACATATTTATGTGAGATCTTTTGTTTGAAAAAAGAAAATATTTCGATAGATATGTATTTATTCCCATGTTGTTTTATGGTTGTTTTTGTAGTTTTTCTTAAGTCCTTTCCTCTCTTGCTCTCTTTTATGATTTTCTGGCTTTTTCAGTGATATACTTGGATTTGTCTCTTTAGTCTTTGCATATTTATTATTGGCTTTTGATTTGTGGTTACCATTAGGTTTGTATATAATATCTTCTGCATATAGCAGTCTATATGATGTTGATAGTTGCTCAGTTTTAACCCGTTCTTTATTCCTCTTCCTTCTATGTAGCTATATGGTGTCATATTTTACACTTTTATTCTCTGACTCCCTTCACAGATTTTTACAGATATACTTATTTTCACTGCTGTTGTGTTTTTCATTTTTCATATTCTCATTTATGGTCTTTCCTTTCCACTCAAAGAGTCCCCTTTAATATTTCTTGTAGGGCTGGTTTTATGGTCATGAACTCCTTTAGTTTTTGTTTGTCTGTAAAATGCTTTGTCTCTCTTTCTATTCTGAATGATTTCCTTGCTGGAGAGAGTATTCTTAGCTGTAGATGCTTTCTTTCCAACACTTTGAATATATCATACCACTCTTCTCTGGCCTGCATAGTTTCTGTTGAAGAAAATCCACTGATAGCCCTACAGGGTTTCCCTTGTATGTAACTGTCTTCTTTTCTATGGCTGCTTTAAAATTTTTTTCTTTATTATTACTTTTTGCCATTTTAATTACTCTATATCTTGGTGTGGACCTCCTTGGGTTGATTTTGTTGGGGTTCTCTGTGCCTCCTGGACCTGGATATTTGTTTCCTTCTCCAAATTAAGGAAGTGTTCAGATATTATTTCTTCAAATAAATTTTCTGCCCCCTTTACTCTCTTCTTTTTCTGGGTTCCCTATAATGTGAATGTTACTATGTTTGATAGAGTCACTGAGTTCCCTAAGTCTTTTCTCATTTTGCGTAATTTTTTTCTCTTATTTGCTCAGCTTGATTAGTTTCCAATTTTTTGTCTTCCACACCATTAATTCATTCTCTGCTTTCTCAAGCCTGCTATTTATTCTTTCAATTATATTTTTAATTTCAATTGTTGTCTTCTTCATCTCTGATTAGTCCTTTTTTTATCTATGGGTTAAGGGTCTCACTGATGTCCTCCAGTCTTTTCTCAAGGCCAGTGAATATGTTTATGATGAGTACTTTAAATTCTCTGTTGGGTGTATTACTTACCTCCTTTTGCTTAGGTTTCTTGCTGTGATTTTGTCCTGTTCTTTCATTTGGGACATACTCCTCTGTCTCCTCATTTTGCCTAACTTTCTGAGTCTCTTTCTATGTTAGGAAAGTCACCTACATCTCTTGTTCTCGGAAGTAGTGGGCAGGGCCCTTTTAACAAGGTGGTGCTGGTCCTCATTCACAGTGGGGAGTGCAGCCACCGAAGAGGCCCCGGTGGCGTCCTCTGTGAAGTGTGCACAGGCTGGGATGCAGTTTTAACAAGGTGACTTCATCCTTCACAAGAGGTTGGGGGACTGGAGTTCAGGAGATGCAGTGTTGGCAAGGTTTGTACCAGTCTCCTGGAAGAGAAGACCCGCAGTGCCAGGATTGAGGTAGGCCTAGTTGGAAGGGTTGGAGCATGGTGTTAAGAAATTAGGTAGTGAATGCCAGCTCTGCCATGGATCCCAGAGGCAGCTGTGTGATTGTGCTGGGGGGCAAGAAGAGTGAAAAGGCACTTGCCTGCTCCTTTGTTTCTAGAGAAGTTCCTCAGCTAACACTGAGATTAGAAATTTAACTCTCCCTTTAGTGTATTCCAGGCATTTTTTCAAATTGCTATTTGTTGTGCTTTCTCTTCAAGGCAGGAATTCAGTTTCCTATTGCCCTCCAGGCTCTCCCAGAACCAAGCTGTGGATTTTTAATGCTTCTGGCTTTAATTTCTGTTAGTTGTAAGAACTCAGGAAATTCAGCCCCTGTGATTGTCAAAGCCAAATGCTGTGGGTGTTCATTTTCCCTGTGTAGGCTCCCCAGTGTGATAGCCTGTTTCTGACCCTTCTCTGCTCCTGCAGCTCCCTCCCTCTAGTGGCCAGACCCTTGGGTTTAGCTCCCTACTGCATCTTTGCCCTTTACACTCCTTTCAGTGTGGCCTCCTCTTTTAGTTATAGAGTTTGTTCTGCTAGTCTTTGTGTTGTTTTCTGGGTTATTTGCATTGATATGAGTGTTATCTAGTTCTGTCTTTGGGATGAGGCAAATTGCCTACTTCTACTCCACCATTTTCCTGGAAATGCCTCTACAATTTGTACTTTCTATGAGAGGCATAAAACTGATGACAAGATACAAAATTTGAACTTCAAAAATAGGGCTGTGGGAGTAGACCACACAGGATGTAGGCTATAAAGGGATGTAGAGAATTCAAAAATAACAAAATTGGCTAAAAGTGTACTTTTCATGGTCACCATGCTCCAGCAATTCTAATATCATTGATAAAATAATCTTCTCTTAGAAAAAAAGTTCTTTTGCTTAACTAAGTCCTAAATAACTGCTGCAGTTACTGTTCAACTTTAATAATATATAATCAAATTAGCATGTTTTATTACTTTTCCTTTAGTAGGCATTGCATTTGACATGGAAGTTAATTTCAGAATTTTCAGTTGTACTGTTGGTTCCTGACATACAAATGGACTTAACTCTGTGCTTTGAGAGTTAGTTATCAATAGTTTGGAATTGTTCAAGCTGCTTTAGACTCTGTCTCTCCCCACCCCTTCTTTTTGTCTTCCTCCTTTCTTATTAAAATTTGCTCTTGGGTATAATTCTGGAACTCTTTCAAATTAAAGATAAAATGATTATAAAATTTTGCAATATGCTCAGGGATATTGATATTATATCAAGTTACACCAAAGGAAGGAATATGCTTTCTAGAATTTCAGATGTCATTTAGCTTGGTGAATAGGGTAGATACTTATAGGAGGAGCAGGGCTCTTCTTGAAGTAACCTTGAACTATAATGTATTTTCACTGCTACCATATCTCTACTTGCTTTTAGGGATACTTACGATTATGTGGTTTTCTCTAGCCTTTGTATGCACACTATAGAAATTATTTTACCTTTTATTTTAAAGGCTATTCTTGTTTGAGCATTAGTAATACTGTCATAAGCCCAATCCAGGGAAATCTTGAGGACCCAAAGCCCGAGATAGTAAGAATCTACCCTGGGATTCCCTGTGAAAGTGCCCTAATGACTAAAGGTATTTTTATTTTTTTAATTAAAAAGGAAGTATTTATAGAATATTATCAGAGACACCTACAGGTCCATAAGGAATGACACTTACGTACAATTTATTTCAGAAAAAAATCACCCATTTTCTGTAGCTGAAGTTTTCAAATTGTAGAAGTTCCATTAAACCCAAAGATATGATTCATATGGGACAAGTACACAAGGCAATAGAAGACTGTCCTTGTTAGATTCCTCTTCTTCATCTCTTAATAGACTTTAATATCATGGGAGTAATTGAAATGGATTTGGGGATCTGTTTATTTTACAATTAACAGAAAAAATGGAGAAATTCAAGAATTTTTAAATTAAGGTTGACAGATTATTGTATTATATCACTTTTTGATGTTGTAAACTACTTGGTGATTACTTCATTCTTGGAGCTATGTAAAATGAATAGTCAACAGGAAGATGCTTGAGTTTTTAGATTTAACATAGTATAATTCTGTATTTATTTCTTAACTAGGGACATTATTTCTTCTTTCTGATTTCAGAGAGTAGTTACAAAAGCTCATTGTGTTCATTTTGAGTAAGAGCCCATAATGAGAGAAATCAGCCAGAAGCTGCAAGCAAATGACAGAGATCAAGAGCAAATACTTTAGAATAATGACATCTTTGATAAATCTATTACATTGGTACCTTTAAACCATGGGAACTCTCTACAGGGAATTAATGAATGATGGGTAATAAGAATTTCAAGAGAAAATCTTTCATGGTAGTTGGAAACAGAATTAAAAAGACCAAAAGCTAGTCTCTGTGCCCGGTCATATTAATAAAGGCCAAAAATGGGATCAAAAGGACTAACTTTGCGGAGCTCTCTGAGAAACCGAGACAGCCAGATTCAACAAAGAAGCTATTTGCATTGTAAATTACAAAAGTATTGAAAAGTTAGGTTTGAAATGCATAGCGAAGCATATATATCTGAGGCTTTTTAAATATCAGTAGAAAAATAACTACAAACAGTAAATATCCTCCTTAATTTAAAATTCAAGAACAAATTGTTTTACAGTGTTTTTCATAGACCTTTATTTTTCCATGTCAGATGTTGAAAATACTACATGTCCTCAAATATTATCTACATACTTAAAATATTAATTAAGAGCCCAAAGTATAAAAAATTTTTTTAAAGACTTATTTATTTGTTTAAGAGAGAGAGAGGGTGAGAGAGTACGTGCCTGTGTTATTAGGGGTGGAGGGGCAGAGGGAGAGGGAAAGAGAATTGGAGGCAGATTCCCTGCTGAGTGTGGACCTTGGAGGAAGAGTGCAATCCCACCACCCTGAGATCATGACCTGAGCAAAAATCAAGAGTTGGAGGCTCAACCTACTGAGCTGCCCTGGTGCCCCCCCAAGTATAAATCTTTTTTTCTCCCAAGTATAAAATTCTAAGGTTGTGATGATGTCTTCAAAAAAGTGTTCTAAAATAAATGAATGAATAAATAAATAAATAAATATTCTGGAACATTTCAAGTATTAGCAGAAAAAAATTTATTATAAGAGTATATCATTTTAGCTATTAAATGAATGTTACTATAGTAGAAGTGTGTGAACCCCAAAAAAGTAATAAATTTTTATTGATTCATAAGAATGTTTTGTAAATTAAGGACACTAATCTTTCAGGTGTTATATGCATTAAAATATTTCTCTATTAATTTTTTTGGTAACAGTAGGTATTTATGGGTTTAGTACTTTACCACATGTGAATAACTGCTTTCTAGTGGAACTATAACAATGAGCAAGGATCATATCTGTTAATCTCATAGTCAGATGCCTTCACTGCTACTTTCTTTTTCTTTCTTTCTTTTTTTTTTTTTAAAGATTTTATCCATTTATTTGACAGAGAGAGATCACAAGTAGGCAGAGAGGCAGGCAGAGAGGGAGGAAGGGAAGCAGGTTCCCCACCGAGCAGAGAGCCAGATGCGGGGCTCAATCCCATGACCCCGGACCACGACCTGAGCCGAAGGCAGAGGCTTCAACCCACTGAGCCACTCAGGCACCCCTCACTGCTACTTTCTTATAAGCCATCCTGGGAAAGTCCTTCCCCATCCTAAGATGTAATGAATAGTTACCCATTTTTTCATCTGGTACTTATACGAATCCAGGTTTTACATTTAAATCCTTGACATGTTGGGAATTTTTTTTATATATGGACATTGAACTTTTAAACAATTTTTGTAGCCTACCTTTAAATAAAATGTTATACATTTATAAGTAAAATATTTAGAAATATTTAGAATGTTTAGTCTTATTTATTTCTGAATACCATATGCTAATATTTCCCATTCTCAACCCCCTTCCTCATTTTGTGGTAACAAATTGGTATGGGGTTGTTGAGAGAACTAGCCAGTAGGAAATCAGAAAGCGTGACTCAGAGCTTAAGTATACCATAGCTGAAAAATTCCAACCAGAAAATGTAGTTCTTAATACAGAGTTAGAGCATCTTTAACGTGCAACCACTCCTGAAAAGTTTAGCTAATGTAAATAGTTTTATTAGATATGAAGCATGAAGACTAAATTGGATTTCATTCCTCATCTTGATTTAGTAATCTCATGTGCAAGTTTATGGTGCCCTTTAGTGTGATTAAAGATCTGAATTAAACTTAAGTATTTATTATTTAATGAGATTATTTTAACAGCTAATATAGAGCTCTTTGTTGATCTCAGGATCACACAATTCAGTTGTTGTCTTCCTAAACCCATTTTTCCTTTCATTTTTTTTTTCTTTTTCTTTAAATATTTTATTTATTTATTTGACAGACAGAGCTCACAAATAGGCAGAGAGGCAGGCAGAGAGAGAGGAGGAAGCAGGCTTCCCACTGAGCAGAGAGCCTGATGCCAGGCTCCATCCCAGGACCCTGGGATCATGACCTGAGCCGAAGTCAGAGGCTTTAACCCACTAAGCCACCAAGGCACCCCCCATTTTTTCTTTTAAAAATGAGAAGTGGTTGGGCTCTACAGGGTATATAAGCAAACACACTTTTCTGCATATTATGTGACTTCTCACTAATCTGGTTTAATTGTGAAGAGAGAAAGAAGAAAGTACCAACTTTGAACTAATTAAAAATGTGAGTTTGATTAATAGAAAGAGACAGCATAAGACTTAAAACATATCTGATAGACCCTTGACCTTGAACAGATGTTTAACCTCTGAATTAGTTTCTACATATATAGATTGGTGATCAAACCAGCTTCCTGGACTACCAGTCCTTTAATAAATAAATATGATAATGTATATGATGGTCTTTTCAAACTACAAGATATTATATGCACATTTACTATTGATATTTTTAATTTAAATATAAACAGTAACCAAAATAAATATTATGCATTATGTGTCTGCTTTAAAGAACAGATAACTTACCTAGTGATTATAAATGCATATGAATACAGAGTTTTACAAAATCTGGCTTTCTAAGCAGGTTAAAAATTTCTCCTTTAATTCTAATTACTCTAACATGTCTTTGAACTAAGTCACCAAGTTTTTGTGAAGTTTAAGTGTGAAACCAAGAAATACTAGCACATGGTATTTCAATCATTGTATGCACGCAGTTAGCATACAAACTCAATCCTCTCATTTATGTGTCTGATTGTATTTGGTATCTTTGTCTCTGTTCATTTTTTGTTATCTGTAACTTAGGTTTAATGAGCAATCTCTAATTTTTCTATTGAATACTTTCTCATGAAATAAATCATGCTTCTATATATGAAATTCATTAAAACTAGAGGAAAATATGCAACTCTCAGGCAATTTTGAGTGCAAATGTATCCTTTGCAATTGGTTTTGTAGCACAGTACCTCTGAAATTTTAAGCAAGATAGTTTTAACTGCTTCATGCCTCAATTTCTTCATCTTAAGAAATGAGGGTAATAATAAGACCTTCTGCGTTGGAGTGTTGAGAGGACTAAATTATACATTTAGAACATAGACTGGGAAAGAGTAGTCATTCAGTAATTTTATTCTTTATTATTTTATGTTGATTTCCAAAACTATTAAAAGCTTAAGAACTTTGGAAGTTGCTTTGTTTGTGGCCTGTGTAGTTTTGAATGCATAACAAAAGAATCTGTTAATCTTTAGATAAAGCTAATACAAAATTTCAACTCAGTGTACATACATAGGTTAAAGAGGTCTTTAATGAATTATTGATTGTTAGCTGAGCAAGTAAATATCTATAATTTCTGCATACTTAGTTATTTGGGGAAAAGCAGATTTATTTCATTAGTTTATACTTATTTATCCCAACCACCTCTCTGTTGGTATGCATCTCAGTCAGTCAACAAGAACAGTACAATTGTCCCTTGAATAATGCAGAGGTTAGGAACCCCAGCCCCCACGCAGTCAGATATCTGTGTATAATTTTTGATTCCTCCCAAACTGAACTTCTAATAGCCTACTCTTGAGAAGTCTTAACAACATAAACAATTAACACATATTTTGAATGTTATATGTGTTATATACTGTATTCTTATAGTAAAGTAAGCTAGAGAAAAGAAAATGTTATTAAGAAAACTATAAAGAAAAGAGGAGTCAAGATGGCAGAGAAGTAGCAGGCTGAGACTACATCAGGTAGCAGGAGATCAGTTACGTAGCTTATTAAAGCATTGCAAACACCTACAAATCCAATGGGAGATCGAAGAGAAGAACAGCAATTCTAGAAATAGAAAATTGACCACTTTCTGAAAGGTAGGACCAATGGAGAAGTGAATCCAAAGCGACAGGAAGATAGACCGCGGGGGGAGGGGCCGGCTCCCGGCAAGCAGCAGAGCAACAGAGCACTAATTCAGAACTTTTAAAGTCTGTTCCACTGAGGGACATCGCTCCAGAGGCTAAACCGGGGTGAAGCCCACGCAGGGTCATCATGGCCCCAGGTCC
This sequence comes from Meles meles, assembly GCF_922984935.1. Lineage (NCBI taxonomy): Eukaryota > Metazoa > Chordata > Mammalia > Carnivora > Mustelidae > Meles > Meles meles. The sequence goes on from NC_060074.1 coordinate 79,189,243, forward strand.
CGGAGGGTCACGGAAGGATCGGGGATGTCTGAGTGTCGTAGTGCTCACAGGTATTAGAGTGGGGAAGCCAGCTACAGAGACAGAGCTGAGGAGTGAGCTCTCAGCTCGGGGTTATCTTTAACTGGTCGCAGGCTGGGTGACCTCAGAGCGCGGCCAGAGGCCAGGGAGACGGCTGTGACTGGGCTCTTTTCTCTGAGGGCACACTGAGGAGTGGGGCCTCTGAGCTCTCGGCTCCTCTGGGCCAGAGACTGGGAGGTCGCCATTTTCATTCCCATCCTCCAGAACTCTACGGAAAGCGTTCAGGGAACAAAAGCTACCGAAAGTGAACCCGAGTGGATTACTTAGCCTGGCCCCTGGTAGGAGCGGTGTAATTTCCGCCTTGGGCAAAGACACTTGAGAATCACTACAACAGGCCCCTCCCCAGAAGATCAACAAGAAATCCAGCCAAGACCAAGTTCACCTACCAAGGAGAGTAGCAGAATTCCAGAGGAGGAGAAAGCAAAGCAAGGAACTCATGGCGTTCTCCCCATGATTCTTTAGTCTTGCGGTTAATTTTTTTTAATTTAATTTTTTTTAATTTAATTTTTTTTTCTTCTGCTTAATTTTTTTTAACCTTTACCCTTTCCTTTTTTAACTTTTTTTTACTAGTTTATCTAATATATATATATATATATATATATATATATATTCTTTTTTATATATTTTCTTTGTTTTCTTTTTTTAATTTTTTTTCTGACCTTTTTATCCTCTTTCTCCCCCCCCATGATTTGGGGTCTCTTCTGATTTGGTTAAAGCGCATTTTCCTGGGGTCTTTGCCACCATTTCAGTACTTTATTTGCTCCTTCATATACTCTTATCTGGACAAAATGACAAGGTGGAAAAACTCAACACACACACAAAAAAAATAGGAGGCAGTACCGAAGGCTAGGGAACTAATTAATACAGACATTGGTAATATGTCAGATCTAGAGTTCAGAATGATGATTCTCAAGGTTCTAGCCAGGCTCGAAAAAGGCATGGAAGATATTAGAGAAACCCTCTCTGGAGAGATAAAAGCCCTTTCTGGAGAAAGAAAAGAACTAAAATCTAACCAAGTTGAAATCAAAAAAGCTATTAATGAGGTGCAATAAAAAATGGAGGCTCTCACTGCTAGGATAAATGAGGCAGAAGAAAGAATTAGTGATACAGAAGACCAAATGACAGAGAATAAAGAAGCTGAGCAAAAGAGAGACAAACAAATACTGGACCACAAGGGGAGAATTCGAGAGATAAGTGACACCATAAGATGAAACAACATTAGAATAATTGGGATTCCACAAGAAGAAGAAAGAGAGAGGGGAGCAGATGGTATATTGGAGAGAATTATTGGAAAGAATTTCCCTAATATGGCAAAGGGAACAAGCATCAAAATCCAGGAGGTGCAGAGAACCCACCTCAAAATCAATAAGAATAGGTCCACACCCTGTCACCTAATAGTAAAATTTACAAGTCTTAGTGACAAAAAGAAAATCCTGAAAGCAGCCTGGAAAAAGAAGTCTGTAACATACAATGGTAAAAATCTTAGATTAGCAGCAGACTTATCCACAGAGACCTGGCAGGCCAGAAAGAACCGCCATGATATATTCAGAGCACTAAAACAAGAAAAACGAGAAAAACACCAAAGAAATACAAACAATTATAAGAACATACTATGAGCAACTCTATGCCAACAAATTTGACAATCTGGAAGAAATGGATGCATTCCTAGAGACATATAAACTACCACAACTAAATCAGGAAGAAATAAAAAACCTGAACAGACCCATAACCAGTAAGGAGATTGAAACAGTCATCAAAAATCTCCAAACAAACAAAAGCCCAGGGCCAGACGGCTTCCCAGGGGAAATCTACCAAGCATTTAAAGAAGAACTAATTCCTATTCTCCTGAAGCTGTTCCAAAAAATAGAAATGGAAGGAAAACTTCCAAACTCATTTTACGAGGCCAGCATCACCTTGATCCAAAAACCACACAAGGATCCCATCAAAAAAGAGAATTACAGACCAATATCCTTGATGAACACAGATGTGAAAATTCTCACCAAAATACTAGCCAATAGGATTCAACAGTACATTAAAAGGACTATTCACCACGACCAAGTGGGATTTATTCCAGGGCTGCAAGTTGGTTCAACATCCGCAAATCAATCTATGTGATACAACACATTAATAAAAGAAAGAACAAGAAGCATACGATACGATACTCTCAATAGATGCTGAAAAAGCATTTGACAAAGTACAGCATCCCTTCCTGATCAAAACTCTTCAAAGTGTAGGGATAGAGGACACATACCTCAATATCATCAAAGCCATCTATGAAAAACCCACCGCAAATATCATTCTTAATGGAGAAAAACTGAGAGCCTTTCCGCTAAGGTCAGGAACACGGCAGGGATGTCCATTATCACCACTGCTATTCAACATAGTACTAGAAGTCCTAGCCTCAGCAATCAGGCAACAAAAAGAAATTAAAGGCATCCAAATCAGCAAAGAAGAAGTCAAACTATCACTCTTCGCAGATGATATGATACTAAAAAAAAAAGCCAAAAGACTCCACTCTAAAACTGCTAGAACTTGTACAGGAATTCAGTAAAGTGTCAGGATATAAAATCAATGCACAGAAATCAGTTGCATTTCTGTACACCAACAACAAGACAGAAGAAGAGAAATTAAGGAGTCAATCCCATTTACAATTGCACCCAAAACTATAATAAACCTAACCAAAGAGGCTAAGAATCTATACTCAGAAAACAATAAAGTACTCATTAAAAACAATAAGGAAGACACAAAGAAATGGAAAAATGTTCCTTGCTCCTGGATTGGAAGAATAAATATTGTGAAAATGTCTATGCTACCTAAAGCAATCTACACATTTAATGCAATCCCTATCAAAATCCCACCCATTTTTTTCAAAGAAAAGGAACAAATAACCCTAAAATTTATATGGAACCAGAAAAGACCTCGAATAGCCAAAGGAGTATTGAAAAATAAAGCCAAAGTTGGTGGCATCACAATTCCAGACTTCAAGCTCTATTACAAAGCTGTCATCATCAAGACAGCATGGTACTGGCACAAAAACAGACACATAGATCAATGGAACAGAATAGAGAGCCCAGAAATAGACCCTCAACTCTATGGTCAACTAATCTTCGACAAAGCAGGAAAGAATGTCCAATGGAAAAAAAGAAAGCCTCTTCAATAAATGGTGTTGGGAGAATCGGAGAGCCACACACAGAAAAATGAAACTGGGCCGTTTCCTTACACCACACAAAAATTAGACTCAAAATGGATGAAGGACCTCAATGTGAGAAAGGAATCCATCAGAATCCTTGAGGAGAACACAGGCAGCAACCTCTTTGACCTCAGCCGCAGCAACTTCTTCCTAGGAACATTGCCAAAGACAAGGGAAGCAAGGGCAAAAATGAACTATTGGGACTTCATCAAGATCAATAGCTTTTGCACAGCAAAGGAAACAGTTAACAAAATCAAACGGCAACTGACAGAATAGGAGAAGATATTTGCAAATGACATATCAGATAAAGGGCTAGTGTCCAAAATCTATAAAGAACTTAGCAAACTCAACACCCAAAGAATAAATAATCCAATCAGGAAATGGGCAGAGAACATGAACAGATATTTCTGCAAAGAAGACATCCAGATGGCCAACAGACACATGACAAAGTGCTCCACATCACTTGGCATCAGGGAAATACAAATCAAAACCACAATGAGATATCACCTCATACCAGTCAGAATGGCTAAAATTAACAAGTCAGGAAGATGCTGGCGAGGATGCAGAGAAAGGGGAACCCTCCTACACTATTGGTGGGAATGCAAGCTGGTGCAACCACTCTGGAAAACAGTATGGAGGGTCCTCAAAAAGTTGTAAATAGAGCTACCCTATGACCCAGCAATTGCACTACTGGGTATTTACCCTAAATATACAAACATAGTGATCCGAAGGGGCACGTGCACCTGAATGTTTATAGTAACAATGTCCACAATAGCCAAATTATGGAAAGAACCTAGATGTCCATCAATAGATGAATGGATGAAGAAGAGGTGGTATATATATACAATGGAATACTATGCCATTTGTGACGACGTGGATTGAACTAGAGGGTATTATGCATAGCGAAATAAGTCAATTGGAGAAAGACAACTATCATATGATCTCCCTGATATGAGGAAGTGGAGATGCAACGTGGAGGGTTTAGGGGGCAGGAAAAGAATAAATAAAACAAGATGGGATTGGGGGGGGGAGACAAACCATTAGAGACTCTTAATCTCGTAAAACTGAGGGTTGCTGGAGGGAGGGAGTCGGGAGAGGGTGGTGCTGTTATGGACATTGAGGAAGGTGTGTGCTGTGGTGAGTGCTGTGAAGTGTGTAAACCTGGCGATTACAGACCTGTACCCCTGGGGCTAAAAATACATCATATGTTTATAAAAAAAATAATAAAATTACAGGGGGAAAAAAAGCTTCATTTTGAAGAATTTTGGAAACTTTCATTTTGAAGAAATAAGAATCCTTCTTTTCTTGTGTTCTGAATCAGGATCACAGATTGGTAGCTTGAACACTGGTTGCTAGGCTAGAGAGGATGAGAAAGGCAAAGGGAAGTTTCTCTTTTTCATCTTGCTCTTCCTGACTGTACTAGTTGACACTCCTCTTTTTCTTCCTTTTTTTTTTTTTTTTTTTTGCCCCATATCTTATTTTCTATGCAGCCCATGTTAGGGGAGATACACTTTCCACTCTTACTTACCAGTCTGCTAGATTCCCCAAACCAATAGCCCATCACCCAGAAAACCTGGATCTAACCCCCACTGATAACCATGAATCATTTGAAAAATAGGCCCTGTGCTCCATACTCACACAGACATTTCAAGATTCTGTGATCATTCAGTGACTGAGTCTTTTTGGGCTGTGTTGCTTCACTCACCTTATGGTATTAAATGTCTTTGGTCTCATGCACAGCAGGGAGTGGTCCCTTTGTTGGTACAGATGATGGTTAGGTAGGGATTTTCTTTCAGGTTGGTTTATCAGATAAAATGCAGGATTTCCAGTTAAATTTGAATTTCAAATAAGTAGCAAATAATTTTTAGTAAAAGAAAAAAGTTGTTCATGGGCACTTAATAATTAAATGGAAGATGCTATCTTTACATTTCCAGAGTTTCTTTCATTCACTCATTCATCTATTTTATTCATCAAAGCAACAAACATTACTATAAACCCACTATGCACCAGCCTCTGTGGAGCCGCTACAATCAAGAAGCCCCAGTGGGTTACCCAAACAGGTAAATAAACAGCTGACAATCTTATGTGACCAGGACCTTGACATCAGGCATGGACCAAATGTTATGGAAGCATGAGACAATGAAACATTCATAAAAGTAGAACTCACAGATGGATGTAAAGAACATTTCTGACCCCCAGGGCTTCCACCTGGGGTAGAGACTACACTGGAAGCAGTTCAGAGTTAAGAACAAAAGGAAGTGTATGATTCACCTTCTAAATCCAAAGAAAAGCAAACTTAACTACCTCCTCCATAAAGTTTTCCAGGTATTAACATTCCAGAGCATTATTATGGCAAAACACAGCTCCTTCTCCTACCTGTACAGAGTTTTCAGTTGTCAATGATTGCCCACCCACCTCCATCTCCCTTCCTTTGGGGATGGATTTTCTTGTCTCCTATCCCCAAGCTTCAAAGCCACAAGCCTGCAAGCAGACCTCATTCTGTCGGAACATGGGGAAATTTCAGATGTGACGTTAAGATACAGAGTGCCCAGGGTAGTCTGCAAAGGTTTTCTATAATCCCACTGCTTAGCCTACATGGATAGCCAAGTCCTCCTGAAGGCAAGCGGGGATTCAGCCATCTGTTAGCATCCTATGAGGGTTACCCAGTGAAGTAGGAAGACTCTAGTTACAGAAAGTGGTTACAGCTGGGGGAAAAAAAAAGTCACCCATACTGGAGGAGATGTCAGTGCAGATTCCCCAGAAGAACTAACAAATATGCTAATGAGAGAGCCAACATTTACATGCCAGAGGCATAGAGGAGGCCAGCAGACAGGTGGTGTTATTAGAGAAACAATAATGCCCAAAGGAAGAAGGGATCACAGTTGCCGTCACCAGTCGTGGTCATTCATAAAAGCAGACATTAAGAAACACACACACCTACAGCTTTGGCAGTTATGTGAACATAGTGACCAGAGAAGAGAGAAGGGGCCAGGTTCAGACACCAGCATTCCTTTGGTCAATGGGACTCTGCAGCTGTGTGGGAGTCATGCCCAAATCCTGGCAAAGTGTCTTTGAACTAAATGGACACTCACCGTATCCCAAGTTTATTGAAATGAAACTGCTGCAAACCAGAAATGAGTGACAAGGGGAGGAGGGGTCTGAGATAGAAAAGCAAATATGAAAAATATTCCACACTTGAATATCACTATTGAAAGTGTTAGGTCATACCTACAATAATCATAATTTTCACATTTGAGTCTTCAAAGAAATTTAACACATTTTTATTTCATCATCTAATCTATGGTGTAGGAAGAGTGATTGAGCTCATCCCTATTTGATGTGAAGACTGAAATTTGCCAATGTCACACTGATAATATATTGCAGAAGTGAAATTAGAACCTAGTTTCACTTTAAATGGGTAACATGTTAAATGGGTGAACTGGTAAACTTTAAATGTGTAATACCGATCTCATGGCCTGGAATTTCTTTTTTTTTTTTTTTTTTTTTTTTTTAGATTTTATTTATTTAATTGACAGAGATCACAAGTAGGCAGAGAGGCAGACAGAGAGAGAGGAAGGGAAGCAGGCTTCCTGCCGAGCAGAGAGCCCGATGCGGGACTCGATCCCAGGACCCTGAGATCATGACCTGAGCTGAAGGCAGCAGCCTAACCCACTGAGCCACCCAGGCGCCCCTGGAATTTCTAAAAAATTGAAACCAGCAGTATTTGTAAAGATACCCCACCACTTGTCTTTAAGTAATGGACTCCACCTATAAGGTTTAACTATCCACTGCTGCCTATGTGCTTATTAATAATATTTCATGCCCTGTACAATAGTGGGAAGCTATGTTTATGTATTAGAAAATGGCACAAAACATGCTGATTAACTGTGACAGAAACTGACCAGAGGCAAATTATCTCTCAGAAGAAAAGATCATTAAATCCCATCATCTCTGCAAATTAGCATGATTTTAAAATTTCAGACACTAACCAAAGAAATTACAATAATTTCCCAAGTTTGAATTTATCTCCCCTGAGAAAGAAAGTGGTTAAAACTACTTCTAAGAAGGTCCTTCAGGAACCCTGAAGCTTAGCAAGTATATCTCCTCCTTCAAGGTCATGGCTAAATACTCACTCTACTAATAAGTACTTTAACTTTACATTTTAAGTTATCTCAATTTCACCGGATTTAGCTTGCTAGTTATGTCCAATATGTGAATCAATGAAATATGACTCATTCTAAGTCCTCATTAATTCCTAAAAGAGTGAATGAATGAATGAATATTCTGAGACTTTTTATATGTTAAGAGCTTTACAATCATTTGTTAATCTGTGAAGAATAAATTTGTAATCTTATTTTCTCAATCAAATATATTTGGGGGAGAGGGTAATCTTTAAGCTAACTTCTGAATGATAAGATAGAGCCATTGCTATGTATGGATCAGGGGATCATCATTTCAGGTACAGCACTGTTTTGCAAAGGGCCTAAAGGAGGACCAGGATTACCATGTAAAAATGAAATGGAAAAATCCACTTAATTAAAAAGCAGTGGGAAGGTAATAAAATGGTGTGAGTTATATTTGGTGAGGAAGACCATTCCTGAATATGGAAATCAGGGTAAGGAATTAGTGTTTTATTCTAGTAGCAATGAGAAACTACAGGAGGATTTTCTTTTTTTTTATTTTGTTTTTTTTCCAAAGATTTCCAAGTGCTCCATGCAATATGTGCCTTCCTTAATACCTACCACCAGGCTCACCCAATCCCCCACCCCTCTCCCCTCCAAACGCTTCTTCAGCTTTGTTTCTCAGATTCCACAGTCTCTTATGCTTTGTCTCCCCCTCCGATTTCCCCTAACTCTCTTCTCCTCTCTATCTCCCAGTGTCCTCCATGTTATTCATTATGCTCCACAAGTGAAACCATATAATTGGCTCTCTCTGCTTGACTTATTTCACTTAGCATAATCTCTTCCAGTCCCATCCATGTTGATACAAAAGTTGGGTATTCATCCTTTCTGATGGAGGCATAATACTCCATTGTAGTATATATATATGTATATATATACTACATATATATATTGAAGTATATATGAACCATATCTTCTTTATCCATTCATCCATTGAAGGGCATCTTGGTTCTTTCCACAGTTTAGTGACTGCAGCCATTGCTGCTATGAACTTTTGAAGTATAAATGGATCTTCTTTTCACTACATCTGTATCTTTGGGGTAAATACCCAGTAGTGCAATTGCAGGGTCATAGGGTAGCTCTATTTTTAATTTCTTTTTTTTTTTAAATATTTTGTTTATTTGACAGAGAGAAATCACAACTAGGCAGAGAGGCAGGCAGAGAGAGAGGAGGAAGCAGGCTCCCTGCCGAGCAGAGATCCCGATGCGGGGCTCGATCCCAGGACCCTGGGATCATGACCTGAATCGAAGGCAGAGGCTTTAACCCACTGAGCCACCCAGGCGCCCCTATTTTTAATTTCTTAAGGAATATCCACACTGTTTTCCAAAGTGGCGGCACCAACCTGCATTCCCACGAACAGTGTAAGAGGGCTCCCCTTTCTCCGCATCTTCTCCAACACTTGTTGTTTCTTGTCTTGTTAATTTTGGCCATTGTAACTGGTGTAAGGTGGTATCTCAATGTAGTTTTGATTTGAATCTCCTTGATGGCTACTGATGATGAACATTTTTTCATGTGTCTGTTAGCCATTTGTATGTCTTCTTTGGACAAGTGTCTGTTCATGTTTTCTGCCCATTTTTTGATGTGATTATCTGTTTTGTGTGTGTTGAGTTTGAGGAATTCTGTATAGATCTTGGATATCAACCCTTTGTCTGTAGTGTCATTTGTGAATATCTTCTCCCATTCTGTGGGTGGCCTCTTTGTTTTGTTGACTGTTTACTTTGCTGTACAGAGCTTTTGATCTTGATGAAGTCCCAAAAGTTGATTTTCACTTTTGTTTCCTTTGCCTTTGGAAACATGTCTTGAAAGAAGCTGCTGTGGCTAATGTCAAAGAGGTTACTGCCTATGTTTTCCTCTAGGATATTTTGATAGATTCCTGCCTCATGTTGAGACACCATGGTAATGGCACAAAAACAGACACATAGACCAGTGGAACAGAGTACAGAGTCCAGATATGGAGCTGCAACTCTATGGTCAAATAATCAACAAAGCCGGAAGAAGTATCCCGTGGAAAAAAGACAGTCTCTTCAATAAATGGTGCTGGGAAGATTGGACAGCTCTGTATAGAAAATGAAACTCAACCATTCTCTTACAACATATAGGAGGATTTTCAATGGAAAAAGAATATAGTAGGTTTATGTTTTAAAAAAAATATGACTATGGACATTAAGGGGTTCAGGGTGGAAGAGGAAAGACCAGTTAGAAGAGTATTACAGTAGTCTGGGAAGGAGATGATGGTACAGTATGCAGTAGTATGCAGTAGCACAATGGAGAGAATGGGATTGACTCAGGATATATGCTGGAGGTAAAATAGGCAAGAAAGTCTTAAGGAATGGACATGAAGGTAGGGATCAGAAAAATCTAAGATAACTCCTAGATTTTCAGCTTAAGCAAGTTGGTGGTTACTGGTGCCAGTTGCTGACATACAGAAGCTTGGGAGAAGAGCAGTGCTGGTAGATGGATTGAGGGGGTGGGGAATCAAGAGGGTTTGGTTTTGTCCTGCTTAGTTCACTATCTTTCTAAATAACCAGGCTGATATGTCAAGCAGGCAGTTGAATATATGAACATAAGGAGCCAGCAAAAAATAAGCATCAAAAATCTAGTTGTGGTAGTCATGAGGATTCCAAATTGGCCAGGTATTATTTATGGTCTACACATGAGATAGAAAAGAAATTGAGATTTCAGATGTCCTATATAGTAAAACCACTGAAAGACTTACTTCTGAATGAGTACTCTCACATTTGTTTTCTGACTAGTTATTTTACTCATTATCCAGGAAACCTCTATAAAGCATGATGTCATGATTGGAGTTTTTCTAAAAAAAGAACAATTCTAGCAAATAATAAGAACACTCTAGTCTGGCTTTACAAAATCTGTGAGTAAAGATATTTGTCTGTAACAAAATCACTGGCAATAATTCCTTTGTTAAATACAAAGTGTGAGGAGTATATCACATGAATAACAATTACATGTTTATGTAATATTTTATATGCCCTATATTTAGAAATTTCAACTTTAAAGAAGAAATTATAATCCAGAATCTTTTTTTTTCTTTGCATATTCCAAAGGGCTGTTTACAAGATTTACTTAGTGCTTTACTCTGATATGTTCAAGAGGCTCTATAGTAAATGTTAAATGGGGGGACCACTAGTAAATGACAATGTGAGAACAAGAAAACAGAAGATAAATAAAAGACACAGAAGAGTAATTTATGGAATAAGTGAAGGTAGAAAGAGTAAGTAATAGCAAAATTAAATTCCAGGCGAAAAGTAAAAGGCCTATCAAAACACTCACACTATAGTGTATCTGGGCAGAAGGGGAATGGGCCAAGGAGTGGGGTGGGGTATTGATGGATTTTTCAAGATTCTCTGCACTATCTCAACCTTTTATCACAACTCTCCCTCTTCCTCCTACCCTCATACACAAACACATATACACACATATCCTCCTAATATCACCTCTATGGCTAAGTTAGTGTTGATAATTAAATTCTAAGATTCAAATTATTAACTGCTCCTTGTTTTTAGCAATTTCTCAAAGTAGTTAAACTTAAAAAAAAAAAAAAAACTTGAAATACACTTCAAGTACCTTTCCATTGTCTGAAACCTAAAAAATTCAACAGCAACCCAAAAGTGTACATAACTTGTACCTATGTTTAAAAAACTGTAAAGGATTGATCTTTCTGTGCTCAAGAGTTTCTCATTATTGGAGATCTTCTGTTATAACTACCCATGCTTACAATTGCCTCAAATGCATGCCCGAAGTCAATGACGGTTTGATGTAGCAAAGACAAACCACAATAGAGTTTAGGTCACTGTCTATCTAAATACACCCATAGTTATTTTTCCATGTGCACATATTAATCAAAAGTGATAAGAACTTAGATGGTTGAAAGAAAGAAAAAGAAAGAAAGAAAGAAAGAAGAAAAAACTGTTTGTCCTTGGCTTAAGACCTTCCAGCTCTAATGACTGATTTGTAGACAGAAGTGGTTTTGCTATGGATGATTACATTTTTCACAGGTAGACAAGACGGTCATCTACAAAGCTCATTCTTTGCAGATTGTTTTTCAAAGTGCTTTCCATGTAAATTATGGATATATGAGAATAAGATAAAGTGCACCTAGTAAAATGTCTTGTCTCTTAGTATAGGTGCAGATATTTTCCATTAATTTAGTTTGTTGCTTGGAACAGAAAGTTACAATATCTAGTCACTCCATAGATAAAGAGGATTTTGTTTTTAAATTCTATCTTTCCAAACAGCCTAATAAAGTCTATCTTTTTTTTCTCTAAATTTATTTCATTTGGGTTGATCTATTCTGATTACCGTATTAATATATTCTTGATATATCAAAGACCTAGTATATTTTTCCTTTAGCTATTTGGTTATAATTAATATTTTTGTTACAATTTGTTCCATATTCTATAAAAAAGAATTGTATTACTTCTTTGAGAGTAAAACTGAATAGTTAATTGTTTCATTGACCTTTATTAACTGCTCATTTTCCTCCTTAATTAGATTATTCATAGATGGCCTTAAATGCATTGTTTGAAGATTTTTCAGAGGTATAAGAAAGGTTTAAACTGCCCAAAGAAAATAAAGATGCATTTCTATGATTGCAGAAGCTCATTAAATATGTGATTATTTCTGTGATTGCAGAAGCTCATGAAATATGATTATCTGATATAAATGTTTGTTACACACAAAAAGCTAAACAAAATAATATATTGACTTAACTACTGTTTCCTTCCATGTTCAGTTTTTCCAATTGTTCACACTAACTTTTAAGCGGGTGTGGACAAATGATCCTGCAATTCTAACCTACAAAAGGAAAAAGACTCACCCACAATCCTATGGTGTCTTTTTACTATTGTAAATAAGAAGAAATAACTAGATAACTGACATATCCAGTCAAATTAAGCCATTTTCTCATTGATTTTCCAATTCTAAGTGTGCAGAATTCACACTTTCTTGCTTTCATTCTGACTAGATATTAGTTATCAGTTTCAATGAAGTTTTTATGATGTTTGCTCTTTTGATAACTTAATTCTTCAGATTAGATATTTCTCCTTAGATGGTTAGAAGCTCATTTGCTTTGTTTTACCAAGAAACCTCTGCTAATAGAGAAACAGGAAGAATGGATCAGAAAATTCAATGAAAATTTTGTCCTAAAATATGAGGAAATGTTAGCCTGAAACCACTGTGCAAAATAATGGAAATGAGTTTTTCAGTTTTGTTGTTACTCTTATTCTAAGTAAGAATTACATGACAATTTTACAATATTCAATTTAATAAAATCTCATCTAAATCATATCCTGGTACAGAAAACAAACAAAAACAATTATGTGGTGAGATTTAAATATAAAATAAATTTTAATATTTTTCTTTAAGAGAAAGCACTCAGATTTGTTACTGTCCCAGACACCATAAAAAAGGGTCAAATTCCAATAAGCAACAGAAATAATTAGGAAAAATTCAAAAAATCTTTGCCAGTATTCATACTATCTTTCTGACCCAAGATATTCTCCCTTATTCTCCCTGCATGTTGTGGGTTCTACTGTGTCCCCCACCCACCCCACCCTACACACCCCCAGCAAAAAAAAAAAAAAAAAAAAGATACATTCAAATTCTTACCCCCAGTGCTTGTGAATGTGACCTTATTTGGAAATAAGTTCTTTGTGGAGGTAATCAGGTTAAGATGCGGTCATATTAGATGAGGTGTACCCTAATCCAGCATACTGGTTAGGACCAGGGTACACCTGATCTAGTATGATCAGTGTACTTATAAGAAGAAAAGATGGCACACTCACAGGGAAACAGGCCATATGAAGACAGAGGCAGAAACTGGAGCTACGCAGCTGCAAGCTTGGAATGCATGATCGCTGGGAGCCACTGGAAGCTAGGAGAGAGGGATGCAACAGATTCTCCTTCAGATTGCCCACCGTATCAACCCTGCTGACATTGTGATTTAGGCTTTCTGGCCTTCCAAACTACAGGTGAATTAAGTTTCTGTTGTTTTAGCCCACCCCATTTGTGGTACTTTGATATCACAGACACGGGAGACGAATACATCTTATGTCTATATTTCAGTGAAGACACAGTTCAAATGCCAGTTCCTCCAAAGCACATTCCTGATGAGTCTAGTTTACACTCACTTTTTCTTTCTGTGAATTACCAAGGAACTACAGCATACAGTTGAAGAATATGTCTCTCCAGATAAGTTACACACTGCTTATTGCTCAAGAAGAGTTTTTTTCTTCTGAATTACATACATGCCCCTAGGAATAGCTTGATTCTTGCCTCATCTGAACACCTAGGAGTGGACTGCAAACACAATATGAATTAGCAAATATAGTTGACCCTTACACAACATGGGTTTGAGCTATGCAGGTCCATTTATACACAGATTTTTCTACAGTACTATAAATGTTTTATCTTTTATTTACAATTTTCTTTTTTTTTATTTTTATTTTATTTATAAACATATAATGTATTTTTATCCCCAGGGGTACAGGTCTGTGAATCGCCAGGTTTACACGCTTCCCAGCACTCACCATAGCACATACCCTCCCCAATGTCCATAACCCCACTCCCCTCTCCCGATCCCCTCCCCCCAGCACCCTCAGTTTGTTTTGTGAGATTAAGAGTCAAGTATGGTTTGTCTCCCTCCCAATCCCATCTTGTTTCATTTATTCTTCTCCTACCCCCCTAACCTCCCACGTTGCATCTCCACATCCTCATATCAGGGAGATCAAATGATAGTTGTCTTTCTCCAATTGACTTATTTCACTAAGCCTGATACGCTCTAGTTCAATCCACATCATCGCAAATGGCAAGATTTCGTTTCTTTTGATGGCTTCATAGTATTCCAATGTGTATATATACCACCTCTTCTGTATCCATTTATCTATTGATGGACATCTAGGTTCTTTCCATATTTTGGCCTTGTAGACATTGCTGCTATAAATATTTGGGTGCATGTGCCCCTTCAGATCACTACATTTGTATCTTTAGGGTAAATACCCAGTGCAATTGCTGGGTCATAGGGTAGCTCTATGTTCAACTTTTTGAGGAACCTCCATGCTGTTTTCCAGAGTGGTTGCACCAGCTTGCATTCCCACCAACAGTGGAGGAGGGTTCCCCTTTCTGCGCATCCTTGCTAGCATCTGTCATTTCCTGACTTATTAATTTTAGCCATTCTGACTGGTGTGAGGTGATATCTCATTGTGGTTTTGATTTGTATTTCCCTGATGCCGAGTGATGTGGAGCACTTTTTCATGTGTCTGTTGGCCATCTGGATGTCTGCTTTGCAGAAATGTCTGTTCCTGTCTTCTGCCCATTTCTTGATCGGATTATTTGTTCTTTGGGTGTTGAGTTTGCTAAGTTCTTTATAGATTTTGGACACTAGCCCTTTATCTGATATGTCATTTTCAAATATCTTCTCCCATTCTGTCAGTTGTCTTTTGATTTTGTTAACTGTTTCCTTTGCTGTGCAAAAGCTTTTGATCTTGATGAAATTCCAATAGTTCATTTTTGCCCTTGCTTGCCTTCCCTTTGGAAATGTTCCTAGGAAGACGTTGCTGTGGCTGAAGTCGAAGAGGTTGCTGCCTGTGTTCTCCTCAAGAATTCTGATGGATTCTTTTCTCACATTGAGGTCCTTCATCCATTTTGAGTCTATTTTTTGTGTGGTGTAAGGAAATGGTCCAATTTCATTTTTCTGCATGTGGCTGTCCAATTTTCCCAGCACCATTTATTGAAGAGGCTTTCTTTTTTTCCATTGGACATTTTTTCCTGCTTTGTCGAAGATTAGTTGACCATAGAGTTGAGGGTCTATTTCTGGGCTCTCTATTCTGTTCCATTGATCTATGTGTCTGTTTTTGTGCCAGTACCATGCTGTCTTGATGATGACAGCTTTGTGATAGAGCTTGAAGTCCGGAATTGTGATGCCACCAACTTTGGCTTTCTTTTTCAATATTCCTTTGGCTATTTGAGGTCTTTTCCGGTTCCATATAAATTTTAGGATTATTTGTTCCATTTCTTTGAAAAAAAAATGGGTGGGATTTTGATAGGGATTGCATTAAATGTGTAGATTGCTTTAGGTAGCATAGACATTTTCACAATATTTGTTCTTCCAATCCAGGAGCATAGAACATTTTTCCATTTCTTTGTGTCTTCCTCAATTTCTTTCATGAGTATTTTATAGTTTTCTGAGTATAGTTTCTTAGCCTCTTTGGTTAGGTTTATTCCTAGGTATCTTATAGTTTTGGGTGCAATTGTAAATGGGATTGACCCCTTAATTTCTCTTTCTTCTGTCTTGTTGGTGTACAGAAATGCAACTTATTTCTGTGCATTGACTTTATATCCTGACGCTTTACTGAATTCCTGTACAAGTTCTAGCAGTTTTAGAGTGGAGTCTTTTGGCTTTTTCACATATAGTATCATATCATCTGCGAAGAGTGATAGTTTGACTTCTTTGCCGATTTGGATGCCTTTAATTTCTTTATGTTGCCTGATTGCTGAGGCTAGGACTTCTAGTACTATGTTGAATAGCAGTGGTGATAATGGACATCCCTGCCATGTTCCTGACCTTAGCGGAAAGGCTCTCAGTTTTTCTCCATTGAGAATGATATTTGCAGTGGGTTTTTCATAGATGGCTTTGATGATATTGAGGTATGTGCCCTCTATCCTTACACTTTGAAGTTTTGATAAGGAAGGGATGCTTTACTTTGTCAAATGCTTTTTCAGCATCTATTGAGAGTATCGTATCGTATGCTTCTTGTTCTTTCTTTTATTAATGTGTTGTATCACATAGATTGATTTGCGGATGTTGAACCAACTTGCAGCCCTGGAATAAATCCCACTTGGTTGTGGTGAATAATCCTTTTAATGTACTGTTGAATCCTATTACCTAGTATTTTGGTGAGAATTTTCGCATGTGTTCATCAAGGATATTGATCTTTAATTCTCTTTTTTCATGGGATCCTTGTCTGGTTTTTGGATCAAGGTGATGCTGGCCTCATAAAATGAGTTTGGAAGTTTTCCTTCCATTTCTATTTTTTGGAACAGCTTCAGGAGAATAGGAATTAGTTCTTCTTTAAATGTTTGGTAGATTTCCCCTGGGAAGCCGTCTGGCCCTGGGCTTTTGTTTGTTTGGAGATTTTTGATGATGTTTCAATCTCCTTACTGATTATGCGTCTGTTCAGGTTTTTCATTTCTTCCTGGTTCAGTTGTGGTAGTTTATATGTCTCTAGGAATGCATCCATTTCTTCCAGATTGTCAGATTTGTTGGCATAGAGTTGCTCACAGTAAGTCCTTATAATTGTATTTCTTTGGTGTTGGTTGTGATCTCTCTTTCATTCCTGATTTTATTTGGGTCCTTTCTCTTTTCTTTTTGATAAGTCTGGCCAGGGGTTTATCAATCTTATTAATTCTTTCAAAGAACCAGCTCCTAGTTTCATTGATTTGTTCTATTATTTTTTTGGTTTGTATTTCATTGATTTCTGCTCTGATCTTTATTATTTCTCTTCTCCTGCTGGGTTTAGGCTTTCTTTGTTGTTCTTTCTCCAGCTTTTAGGTGTAGGGTTAGGTTGTGTCCTTAAGACCTTTCTTATTTCTTGAGAACGGCTTGTATCACTATATATTTTCCTCTCAGGACTGCCTTTGCTGTGTCCCACAGATTTTGAACCGTTATGTTTTCATTATCAATTTTTTCCATGAATTTTTTCAATTGTTCTTTAATTTCCTGGTTGACCCATTCATTCTTTAGAAGGATGCTGTTTAGTCTCCAGGTATTTGGGTTCTTTCCAAATTTTGTCTTGTGGTTGAGTTCTAGCTTCAAATCATTGTGGTCTGAAAATATGCAGGGAATGATCCCAATCTTTTGATACCGGTTGAGACCTGATTTATGACCCATGATGTGATCTATTCTGGAGAATGTTCATGTGCAGTAGAGAAGAATGTGTATTCTGCTGCTTTGGGATAGAATGTTCTGATTATATCTGTGATATCCATCTGGTCCTATGTGTCATTTAAGGCCTTTATTTCCTTGTTGATCTTTCGCTTGGATGATCTGTCCATTTCAGTGAGGGGAGTGTTAAAGTTCCCTATAATGATTGTATTATTGTCAATGTGTGTTTGATTTTGTTATTAATTGCTTTATATATTTGGGTACTCCCATATTAGGGACATAGATATTTAAAATTGTTAGATCTTCTTGTTGGACAGACCCTTTGAGTATGATATAGTGTCCTTCCTCATCTCTTATTATAGTCTTTGGCTTAAAATCTAATTGATCTGATATAAGGATTGCCACCCCAGCTTTCTTCTGATGTCCATTCGCATGGTAAATGTTTTCTACCCCCTCACTTTAAATCTGGAGGTGTCTTCGCATCTAAAATGATTTTCTTGTAGGCAGCTTATTGATGGGTTTTGTTTTTTTATCCATTCTGATACCCTGTGTCTTTTGATTGGGGCATTTAGCCATTTACATTCAGGGTAACTATTGAGAGATATGAATTTAGTGCCATTGTATTGCCTGTAAGGTGACTGTTATTGTATATTGTCTCTGTTCCTTTCTGATTATAGGGTCTCTCTTTGCTTTGAGGACCTCTTTCAATATTTCCTGTAGAGCTGGTTTGGTGTTTTTAAATTCTTTCAGTTTTTGTTTGTCCTGGAAGGTTTTTCTCTCTCCTTCTATTTTCAAAGATAGCCTAGCTGGATATAGTATTCTTGGCTGCATGTTTTGTCGTTTAGTGCTCTGAATATATCATGCCAGTTCTTCCTGGCCTGCCAGGTCTTTGTGGATAAGTCTGCTGCCAATCTAATATTTTTACCATTGTATGTTACCGATTTCTTGTCCCAGGGTACTCTCAGGATTTTCTCTTTGTCGCTAAGACGTGTAAATTTTACTATTAGGTGACGGGGTGTGGACCTATTCTTGTTGACTTTGAGGGGGCTTCTCTGCATCTCCTGGATTTTGATGCTTGTTCCCTTTGCCATATTAGGGAAATTCTTTCCAATAATTCTCTCCAATATACCATCTGCTCCCCTCTCTCTTTCTTCTTCTTGTGGAATCCCAATTATTCTAATGTTGTTTCATCTTATGGTGTCACTTATCTCTCGAATTCTCCCCTTGTGGTCCAGTATTTGTTTGTCTCTCTTTTGCTCAGCTTCTTTATTCTCTGTCATTTGGTCTTCTGTATCACTAATTCTTTCTTCTGCCTCATTTATTCTAGCTGTAAGAGCCTCCATTTTTGATTGCACCTCATTAATAGCTTTTTTGATTTCAACTTGGTTAGATTTTAGTTCTTTTCTTTCTCCAGAAAGGGCTTTTATCTCTCCAGAGAGGGTTTCTCTAATATCTTCCATGCCTTTTTCGAACCCGTCTAGAACCTTGAGAATCATCATTCTGAACTCTAGATCTGACATATTACCAATGTCTGTATTGATTAGGTCCCTAGCCTTCAGTACTGCCTCTTGTTCTTTTTTTGTGTGTGTTCAGTTTTTCTGCCTTGTCATTTTGTCCAGATAAGAATCTATGAAGGAGCAAATAAAATACTAAAAGGGTGGCAAAGACCCCAGGAAAATGTGCTTTAACCAAATCAGAAGAGACTCCAAATCGAGGTGGGGAGAAAGAGGATAAAAAGAAGTTCAGAAAAAAAAATTAGAACAAGAAAACAAAGGAAAAATATAAAAAAGAAAAAATACATATATATTAGACTGGTGACTAGAACAGGGTCACCCACTTAATTTTGGGAGGATTTTGGTCTCTTAGAAGAAAATACCTCCCAAAATTTTAAAGAATGAAAAACATATATAAGGATAAACACAGTCAAGGGACTGGAATATGCCTATAAAGATGAAAAAAACATTTCTTAAAAAATTTCTAAAAAAGGAGTTAAAGTAAGTTGTTTGGGAGAATGAAGAAAAAGTAAGTGGAGAGAATTTGCTCAGGCTGGAGACTAGAACAAGCCCGGAGATAGATTTAGGGTATATTTTGATCTATTAGATGAAGTTGTACCCCAAATTTTTTAGAAGAAAAAACCCAATGTGTATACAAAAAATAAAGTTATATACAGTGAAGGTTAAATATGATGATAATAATAAAGGTTCAAAAAAATTATTATTATTGCTATTTTTAATGAAAGTTATTGTTAAGTTAAACTAGTTAAAAAAGGTTAAAAGAGGAAAGGGTAAAAGTTAAAAAAAATTTAGCAGAAGAAGAAAATAAAATTAAAAAACATCAATTAACTGCAAGACTAAAGAATTGTGGGGAGAAAGCCATGAATTCCATGCTTTGCTTTCTCCTCCTTTGGAATTCCACTGTTCTCTTTGGTAAGTGAACTTGGTCTTGGCTGGATTTCTTGTTGATCTTCTGGGGGAGGGGCCTGTTGTAGTGATTCTCAAGTGTCTTTGCCCAAGGCAGAATTGCACCACCCTTACCGGGACCAGGCTAAGTAGTCCGATCGGTCTGCTTGGTCAGCTTGGGTTTGCTTTCGGGAGCTTTTTTTTCCTGAACGCTTTCCGTAGAGTTCTGGAGGATGGGAATGAAAATGGTGGCCTCCCAATCTCCAGCTGGAGGAGCAGAGAGCTCTGGGTCCCACAACTCATTGCGCCCTCAGAGAAAAGTGCTCAATCAGTCCCGAATACCTGGCCTCCAGCCGCGCTCCAAGCTCACCCAGCCTGTGACCAAGTGTCTCTGTCTCTGGCACACAGCTCCGCCTAGAGGCTCCAAACCCCACAGATCCCTGAGTTCCCCCAGACGGTGTCTCCCCAGATCTCGTGGGGACCTCACTCACAGAGCAGTGGCCTGTGCCACGGATTGCGGTTCAAGATAACCCCGAGTTGAGAGCTCACTCTTCAGCTCTGTCTCTGTAGTCGGCTTCCCTGCTCTAATACTTGTGAGCTCTGCAACACTCAGACACCCCCGATCCTTCTGTGACCCTGTGGGACCTGGGACCATGCTGACCCTGCATAGGCTTCACCCCGGTTTAGTCTCTGAAATGACGTCCCTCAGTGCAGCAGACTTTTAAAAGTTCTGATTTTGTGCTCCGTTGTTCTGCCGCTTGCTAGGAACCATCCCCTCCTCCCGCGGTCTGTCTTCCCATCACTTTGGACTCGCTTCTCCACTGGTCCTACCTTTCAGAAAGTGGTCGATTTTCTGTTTCTAGAATTGTTGCTCTTCTTCTCTTCGATCTGCTGTTGGATTTGTAGGTGTTTGGAATAGTTTGATAAGCTATCTAGCTGATCTCCTGCTACCTGATGTTGTCTCAGCCTGCTACTTCTCCACCATCTTGACTCCTCACCCTCCCTCAGCTGTGCACACAGAACCAGTGAGGTCTAGGTCAGAAGTTAGCACTTCTAGAAGGCTAATATGTCCATTCTGAAGTCTGTTGATTATCAGTCTTATTTTCTGGTGCTCTCTGGGATACTCACTCCAAGGACCAAGGAGAAGCTACTGTTGCAGTGGGGGAGAGAATCCACAGTGCTTGGGTATAAGGCTGACACATCCGCACACATGCATGTCACTCCATAAAGGTAGGAGCTAGTATGCACCATATGAATAAAAAACAATCCACACATAAATGGATCTGCACCATTGAAACCCATGTTGTTTCAGGGTCAACTGTAGTTTCTTTCTTTCAGGAGCTTGTCCATACCTCTCACGCTAATGCTTGCTGCTGCCTCTCCCACCCGCGTGCAGCTCCCGGACGCCCAAAATGAAGCTTTTATACATAGCTGTACACCTATGTTCAAGTAAGTCTGACGGCCAGAGAAGTTACTCCAAATTTTGGAAACTCAAAGGCTCTACAGATTGTACTGGGTGGGTTTCAACAAGTTAGTAGATCTCAGATCACAGTATTTGGGGGCATGGCCTTAGAAATGTGTGAAACAAATCAAGAGTGAAAACTTCATACTCTGAAAGTAATGATGGCAAAACACAACACTCCTGGACTAAGGGAAATAAAATTGAGAGGAGGACATGATCAGAAGGAAACCTTTAGAAGTCTACTAATCCCAGGTTCCTCAAATTGGTACGAGTGGTGGCAGTCTCCAGGTCATCTGTCAGTACATCAAAGTTTGATAGAGAAGGACGATCCATTGGAGAAGCCTTTCTGTGCGTGAGGATTCTTCAACACTTGAAATCAGCTTCAGATCATTTCTTGGCTGGAGGGCCATGCTATCAGAGTCAACCACCATTCTTGCCCCACCCTGTGCAAATACCCTATTATTGGGCTTGATTCTGGATCCAGGGAAAATCTATATTAGAATCTGGGACATCCCCAGCGCTGGCAGTTCAGGCCTGCTACGCGCCTAGGTGCTGGACCTAATGCTCGGTTATGTTTTCAGTGTTCCTTCCTCAGGGGCCTGTCCCTTGAGTCCTCAAATTGGGGAACCCTGAGTCACACTCCAAGAGTTCACCTGCCACCCAGGAAGAATCGATGGCAGGAGGAATTCTGACCCTTTGGTGAATTCTGAACCTCCAGACTGAGGAATTTGACCCTTTGGTGATTTCCAGAGGCCCCTGGACTGTTAGTGAGGTGGATCTGCCTTTCACTGGCCTCTAGGCTGGAGGACAGCGCTTCCCAAGGAGTCTGAGGTCATCAAGAGGCTGCCTGAAGCCTGCTGCCCAGGGGAGGAGGATGAGCCTGGGAGCAGAGGTGCACCTGGTGACTTCTTCCTGGACAGCTAATGCCAAATCCTCGCCTCCCCCACAGGCCTTAGTTCTTCCTTAGTCCTGGAGGTGCAGAACCTAACACTCTTCCCAGGTGCCTTTGTAGGTTTGGTGCATGAGCAACCTTCTAGATAGCAAACACAATGGTAGAAGCTTGCTATTCTTTTTTTTTTTTTTAAGATTTTATTTATTTATTTGACAGAGAGAAATCACAAGAGAGGCAGGCAGAGAGAGAGGAAGGGAAGCAGGCTCTCCACCGAGCAGAGAGCCCGACGTGGGACTCGATCCCAGGATCCTGAGATCATGACCTGAGCCGAAGGCAGCGCTTAACCCACTGAGCCACCCAGGCGCCCTAGAAGCTTGCTATTCTTTTTGTCGGCAATGGTTTTATAAGTTCACATCAGTGTACATCCAGTTGTCAGATACTGAGTCCAAGGCAACTGACTGTCCAGAAATATAGTTTTCTTTTCCATATAGAAAATGTTTTATTCATATCTCCCCAGTAGCCAACAGTAGGATGACTGCAGCTTAAAGTAAGTAATAAACTAAGTTTCTTCCCTGCCAACCGATGTACATACCTAAATGAGTCTGAAAAATTTTTTTTTTTCTTTTTAAGCAGTGAAATCTAGAAGTGGTTTCCAGGAGCTAAGAGCGTCTCATTTTTGGAGAGAACAGTTAAAATCCCTTCCTCCAAGGCTGTGTCAGACTTACGTTCCATTAAATAATCTTATGACCTTTTAGTAAGTCTCATTTTATAATTTCATCTTTAGAGGGTCTCATTTATTTTGCTCACCTTCCTCTTAAGTTTGTGGATATTTGTCCCTTCATTTTGGAATTTAGAACTAATATTAACTTAAAAAAATGGAGCTTAAGAGAAACCAGAGTAAGTTGTTCAGTTATCCTTGACATTTCAGTAGCATTGAAGTGTAAACTTTTTCATGGAATCCTCACCTTACAAAGCTTAGCTGTTCAGTTCATGTCAATAAATTTGTCGGCTCTGCTCCTCAGCAATGTAAATGTTCAGTTATTTGCATGGTTCAAAATGAAGTTTGATTTGAGAAATCCCTGAACTCATATACATGTTCTCTGTTACCCACCACCTGATTCCTCAACCTCCCACCTCCCCCCCCCCCCCGCCCCTTCAAAACCCTCTGGTTGTTTTTCAGAGTGCATAGTCTCTCATGGTTCATCTCCCCTTCCAGTTTCCCTCAACTCCCTCTCCTCTCCATCTCCCTATGTCCGCCATGTTATTTGTTATGTTCCACAAATAAGTGAGACCATATGATACTTGACTCTCTCTGCTTGACTTATTTCGCTCAGCATAATTTCTTCCAGTCCTGTCCATGTTGCTACAAAAGTTGGGTATTCATCCTTTCTGATGGAGGCATAATTCTCCATTGTGTACATGTACCACATCTTCCTTATCCATTCATCCGTTGAAGGGCATCTTGGTTCTTTCCACAGTTTGGCGACCGTAGCCATTGCTGCAATAAACACTGGGTACAGATGGCCCTTCTTTTCACTACATCTGTATCTTTGGGGTAAATACCCAGTAGTGCAATTGCAGGGTCATAGGGAAGCTCTATTCTTAATTTCTTCAGGAGTCGCCACACTGTTCTCCAAAGTGGCTGCACCAACTTGCATTCCCACCAACAGTGTAAGAGGGTTCCCCTTTCTCCACATCCTCTCCAGCACACGTTGTTTCCTGTCTTGCTAATTTTGGCCATTCTGACTGGTGTCAGGTGGTATCTCAATGTTGTTTTAATTTGAATCTCCCTGATGGCTAGTGATGATGAACATTTTTTCATGTGTCTGATAGCCATTTGTATGTCTTCGTTGGAGAAGTGTCTGTTCATATCTTCTGCCCATTTTTCGATATGATTATCTGTTTTGTGTGTGTTGAGTTTGAGAAGTTCTTTATAGATCCTGGATATCAACCTTTTGTCTGTACTGTCATTTGCAAATATCTTCTCCCATTCCGTGGGTTGCCTTTTTGTTTTGTGGACTGTTTCCTTTGCTGTGCAGAAGCTTTTGATCTTGATGAAGTCCCAAAAGTTCATTTTTGCTTTTGTTTCTTTGGCCTTTGGAGACATATCTTGAAAGAAGTTGCTGTGGCTGATATCGAAGAGGTTACTGCCTATGTTCTCCTCTAGGATTCTGATGGATTCCTGTCTCACGTTGAGGTCTTTTATCCATTTCGAGTTTATCTTTGTGTATGGTGTAAGAGAATGGTCGAGTTTCATTCTTCTACATATCGCTGTCCAGTTTTCCCAGCACCATTTATTGAAGAGACTGTCTTTTTTCCATTGAATATTTTTTCCTGTTTTGTCGAAGATTATTTGACCATAGAGTTGAGGGTCCATATCTGGGCTCTCCACTCTGTTCCACTGGTCTATGTATCTGTTTTTATGCCAGTACCACGCTGTCTTGGTGATCACAGCTTTGTAGTAAAGCTTGAAATCGGGTAACGTGATGCCGCCAGTTTTGTTTTTGTTTTTCAACATTTCCTTAGCAATTCGGGGTCTCTTCTGGCTCCATACAAATTTTAGGATTATTTGCTCCAGCTCTTTGAAAAATATCGGTGGAATTTTGATCAGAATGGCATTAAAAGTATAGATTGCTCTAGGCAGTATAGACATTTTAACAATGTTTATTCTTCCAATCCAAGAGCATGGAACAGTCTTCCATCTTTTCTTTTCTTTTTTTTTTTTTTTTTTTTTAGGAACAGTCTTCCATCTTTTTGTGTCTTCTTCAATTTCTTTCATGAGTCTTCTGTAGTTCCTCGAGTACAGGTCCTTTACCTCTTTGGTTAGGTTTATTCCCAGGTATCTTATGGTTCTTGGTGCTATAGTCAATGGAATCGATTCTCTAATTTCCCTTTCTGTATTTTCATTGTTAGTGTATAAGAAAGCCACTGATTTCTGTACATTTACTTTGTATCCTGCCACGTTACTGAATTGCTGTATGAGTTCTAGTAGTTTGGGGGTGGAGTCTTTGGGGTTTTCCATATAAAGAATCATGTCATCTGCGAAGAGAGTTTGACTTCTTCCTTGCCAATTTGGATACCTTTTATTTCTCTTTGTTGTCTGATTGCCGTTGCTAGAACTTCTAATACTATGTTGAACAAGAGTGGTGAGTGTGGGCATCCTTGTCGTGTTCCTGATCTCAACGGGAAGGCTGCAAGCTTTTTCCCATTGAGGATGATATTTGCTGTGGGTCTTTCATAGATAGATTTTATGAAGTTCAGGAATGTTCCCTCTATCCCTATACTTTGAAGCGTTTTCATCAGGAACGGATGCTGGATTTTGTCAAATGCTTTTTCTGCATCAATTGAGAGGACCATGTGGTTCTTCTCTCTTCTCTTATTGATGTGTTCTATCACACTGATTGATTTGCGAATGTTGAACCAACCTTGCAACCCAGGGATGAATCCCACCTGGTCATGGTGGATAATCTTTTGAATGTGCTGCTGGATCCTGTTTGCTAGGATCTTGTTGAGAATCTTTGCATCCATATTCATCAGTGATACTGGTCTGAAATTCTCCTTTTTGGTAGGGCCTTTGCCTGGTTTGGGGATCAGGGTAATGCTGGCTTCATAAAAAGAGTCTGGAAGTTTTCCTTCTGCTTCAATTTTTTGGAACAGCTTCAGGAGAATTGGTGTTATTTCTTCTTTGAAAGTTTGGTAGAATTCCCCAGGGAATCTGTCAGGTCCCAGGCTCTTGTTTTTTGGGAGGTTTTTGATCACTGCTTCAATCTCGTTACTAGATATCGGTCTATTCAGGTTGTCAGTTTCTTCCTGGTTCAATTTTGGGAGTTTGTGGTTTTCCAGGAATTCATCCATTTCATCTAGGTTGCTTAGCTTATTGGCATATAACTGTTGGTAATAATTTCTGATGATTGTTTCTATTTCCTTGGTGTTCGTTGTGATCTCTCCCTTTTCATTCATAATTTTATTAATTTGGGCTTTCTCTCTTTTCTTTTGGATTAGTGTGGCCAATGGTTTATCGATCTTATTGATTCTTTCAAAAAACCAGCTTCTAGTTTCATTGATACGTTCTACTGTATCTCTCGTTTCTACCTGATTGATCTCTGCTCTAATCTTGATTATTTCCCTTCTTGCATGTGGAGTTGGTTTGATTTGTTGTTGATTCTCCAGTTCTTTAAGGTGTAGAGACAGCTGGTGTATTCTGGATTTTTCAATGTTTTTGAGGGAGGCTTGGATGGCTATGTATTTCCCCCTTAGAATCGCCTTTGCTGTATCCCATAGGTTTTGGACCAAAGTGTCTTCATTCTCATCGGTTTCCATGAATTGTTTAAGTTCATCTTTGATCTCCTGGTTGATCCAAGCATTCTTAAGCAAGGTGGTCTTTAGCTTCCAGGTGTTTGAGTTCCTTCTGAACTTTTCCTTGTGATTGAGTTCCAGTTTCAAAGCACTGTGATCTGAGAATATGCAGGGCATAATATTAGTCTTTTGGTATTGGTTGAGTCCTGCTTTGTGACCCAGTATGTGGTCTATTCTGGAGAAGGTTCCATGTGCACTTGAGAAGAATGAGTATTCTGTTGTTTTAGGGTGGAATGTTCTGTATATGTCTATGAGGTCCATCTGGTCCAATGTTTCATTCAGTGCTCTTATTTCTTTATTAATTTTCTGCTTCGATGATCTGTCTATTTCTGAGAGAGGCATATTAAGATCTCCTACTATTATTGTATTCATATCAATATGACTCTTTATCTTGATTAATAGTTTTCTTATGTAATTGGGTGCTCCCATATTGGGGCATAGATATTCACAATTGTTAGATCATCTTGGCGGATAGTCCCTTTAAGAATTATGTAGTGTCCTTCTGTATCTCTGACTACAGTCTTTAGTTTAAAATCTAATTTATCTGATATGAGAATCACTACCCCGGCCTTCTTTTGAGGCCCATTGGCATGAAAGATGCTTCTCCATCCCTTCACTTTCAGTCTGCGTATATCCTTAGGTTCAAAATGGGTCTCTTGTAGACAACATATGGATGGGTCCTGTCGTTTTATCCAATCTGCAACCCTGTGTCGTTTTATGGGCGCATTTAGGCCATTCACATTGAGAGTGATTATTGAGAGAGAGGTTTTTATTGACATCGTGTTGCCTTTGAAGTCTTTCTGTCTGTAGATTGTTTCTATATTTCTGTTCAATGATATTCTTAGGATTTTTTCTCTTTTATAGGACCCCCCCTTAATATTTCCTGCAGTGTCGGCTTGGTGGTTGCATAGTCTTTTAAGCCTTGCCGGTCTTGGAAACTCTTTATCTCTCCATCCATTTTAAATGTCAGTCTTG
The DNA here is from genome assembly GCF_922984935.1 of Meles meles. Lineage (NCBI taxonomy): Eukaryota > Metazoa > Chordata > Mammalia > Carnivora > Mustelidae > Meles > Meles meles. The sequence goes on from NC_060074.1 coordinate 79,216,677, forward strand.
CTGGATAGAGTATTCTTGGTTGCATGTTCTTCTCATTTAATACTCTGAATATATTTTGCCAGCCCTTCCTGGCTTGCCAGGTCTCTGTGGAAAGGTCTGACGTTATTCTAATGGGCTTTCCTCTGTACGTAAGGAGCTTTTTTGTCCTAGCTGCTTTTAAGAGGGTCTCTCTTGAAACATAATTCCTCATTCTAACTATAAGGTGTCGTGAGGACTTTCGAGAATTTAAAATATTGGGAGGAAATCTCTCTGCCTCTTGTACATGAACGTTGTTTCCATTCGTGAGATTGGGAAAATTTTCATAGACAACTTCTTCCACTCTATCTTCTAGACTTCTTTCTTTTTCCTCCCCTTCAGGGATTCCAATAATTCTGACGTTGGAACGTTTCATGGCATCGTTTATTTCCCTGATTCTGTTTTCGTGACTTCTGAGCTGTTTGTTCCAGGCTTCCTCCTGATCCTTTCTCTCTATCTGTTTGTCCTCCAGATCACTAATTCTATCTTCTGTCTCAGTTACCCTAGCTTTTAGAGACTTTAGATTAGATTGGAACTCATTGAGAGCATTTTGAACATCATCCCTGGTGGCTTTCAGTTCTGCCCTAACATTGTGAACATCATCCCTTGTGGCTTTCAGTTCTGCCCTAATCAATTCTGTTTGGTCATCCATGGCTTTCTCCAACCTAGCTATTGCCTGGATAATTGTTAGTCTGAATTCCTTTTCTGACATATTGTCTATGTTGATAGCCATTAGCTCTGTTGCAGAAGGCCCATCCTCTGTATTCTTCTTCTGTTGGGTATTCCTCCTCCTAGTCATTTTGGAAAGAGATGACTGAACAGATGCAGCTGGACTTATCGATTGTGGTGCAGTCAAGGTGCACCCTGGAACGCTTCTGTGCAATCAGGATTCCCCACCCAAATGAGAGAAAAAAGAAAAGAAAAAGAAATAGAGAAGAAGAAAGAAAAAAAAAGGGGAAAGAAAAAAGGAAAAAAAAAAGAGAGAGAGAGAGAGATAGGAAAAAAAGGGAAGATAAAAGAGAAGGCTCAGCCCAAATGGGCCACAAGGTAAGATTTATGAAGTATACAAACAAAAACAGACAAACAAAAAGACTGATAAAAATATATGACAAGAGGAAAAAAAAAAATATATATATATATAAGCAAAAAAAAGGGAAGAACCTCATCAGAAAGAACCCCAAGTATAAGATTTATATATTATCAGGACAAACACAAATTCACAGTAACACTGACAGAAGGAAAAATTGGGAGAGTGGTTATAAATTCTCAGTGTGGGTGAGGAAGTTTATTTTGATTCTTCCTGAAGGTATCTTGATGTTTTTGTTAAGGGACTCAACTTTCCTAAGTTACAGGGGGATTAGAAACTGGTTTGCCTATAGGGGTAGCATTGATTGGGGAAAGGGGATTACCTTGAAGTTTAACTCTATATGTATAGTAGAAAATAAAAATTAAAAAAGAATAAACTAGACTAAACTAAGTTAAAATTTAAAAAGAATTAAAAAAAATAGAAAAGCAAAAGAAAAACACGGGTGTATGTATCAAAAAGTTCAGGTTAGAAGGTTATTAAAGAATTTGATGTACTGGACATCTCAGTGTGGTGGTAAATAGGTTAAAAAATTATCTGTATGTATTAAAAAAAAGAACCAGAATATTGGTAAAGAGTTAAGAATAAAAGTTGTATTTATGAAGTAGTGGTGGTTGTTCTCTTGTTGTAGTCTTTTTTTTTTTTTCCTTCCTGGTTGGTTTTCTGGGGGAGGGGCCTGCCACGTGGGTTTTCAGACAATGATGTTCCCTGAGTTAGGTCCTCCCGCTCCCCTCAAGGGGGTGAGCTCTGAGGAAACTGTTTTTTTCAGCCTTTAGTTCTCTGGGGGTTTTTATGTTCTTTCATCTGCTTTCTCTCGCCTTGACAGCTTTTGATGGTTTTTGGAGGTTTAGAGGAGAGCAAACTGCACCCCAACCTCCCTCTCAGAGAGAAGCCCCAGAATGTTTTGGAAAAGCTGCTGGCTGAGTCGGTTCTGAGTCACTGTCCCTGGGGATGCAGGAGCTCCTCGTTGTACCCAAAACCAGGGCAGCGGTGGCTGTCTAGGCAGCTCCAGACCGCCAGAGAGGTTCAGAGCAGAGATCGCACACTGAGATTTTCCCACTGTCCCGGGCTGGGAATGTCTGGTTTTTCCAGATGCCAGAGCTCCAGGCTAGCGCCTATGAGCACCTATCCCAAGGGAGGGTGTGGGACACGCGCGTTTCAGGATTGCCGTCTGGCCAGGCTCCCAGCCCCTCACGGGAGCCAGACCCCACTCGTTCTCGGGCGCGCTGGCGTTCGGGCGCACTGGCGGCTCAGGGACGGAGACCTGATTTCTCCGCCGCACTCTCTCTGGCTCAGCGCCAGGGGAGGCTGTCCTGGGTCGGGGGACGTAGGTCCCTGACCCTAACCGCCCAGGTTCCCACTATTACCCCCTGCGATCCTTTGCTCTTTGTTTTTTGAGTGCTTTCAACCAGACTCCAAGTTAATGCTGGTGCCCAGACGCAGAGCACTCTCGTGTTGGGGTATTACTTTCCAATCGGTCACCTCTGGTGGCTCCCTCCCCCTTTTGTTTATCTTCCGATATCAGTCCGACGCTCCCAGTCTGCTTTACCTGCCACTGGCGTCTTCTGCTCCTGTAGAGATCCAGACGTGTATAATTCTGATCTCAGGCTGATTTCATGGGTGGTCGGAGTTCTTTGGTAGGTAATCAGCTCACTTTAGGGTACAGGTTGAAATGGTGCCTCCTCCTACTTCCCCGCCATCTTGACTCCCCCTATTTCCCATATTCTTGAAAGGTTTCATTAGCTTTACTTTTGGTACATCTGTAGTATTTCCCATGTTCTGGAAAGTTTTCATTAGCCTTCCTTTTGGTACATCAGATTTTTGCTTTCAAATACAGATTGTGTTTTCCCACTCAACACACAGATAATGCGGGTCACGCAGAAAACAGAGTGTCTATCTCAAGGGGCCCATAGTGGAGAGATCCAGAGACTGACTAATATTTCTAATTCATTATGAGCAGTACAGTGACAGAGGAGCAGAGAAGGTTCCAGGTTCAAGGATCTATTTCTGGACAATTTGTCTGCAAGATGGGACCGGGAAGGCACTGAGGGGCAGGGTAGAGTTGGGTATTGACAAGAGAACTGTTAGTTTGGCCTGTATTGGAAAAGGGTCTAGACCAAATGAAGATGAGAAGCCAGAATAGGATAGATCAGGGTAAAAATCATCCAAATAATGCACTAGAGAATTGATATGGATAATTCAAAATAATATATATTTTATTTAATGTATTAGTCTGTTAGGGCTGCCGTAACAAAAGTCCAACAGATTGGGTAGCTTCTACAACAGATATTTATTTTCTCAGTTTCTGGAGGCTAAACATCCAAGATTAAGGTGACTGCATATTTGATTTCTCTTGTGGTCTTTCTTTTCAGCTTGCAGGAAACACTTTCTTGCTGTTTCCTCACATGGCTTTTCCTCTGTGGGTAGACATCATTGGTGTCTCTTTCTTTTCTTTGAAGGACACCAGTCAGGTTGGATCAGGGCCTGGCCTAACTCTCATTTTAACTTAATCACTTCTTTATAGGCCCTACCTCTAAATATAATCATCTTCTGAGGTACTGGGGTTAGGGTTTCAACAGATTGATTTTGAGCCCGTAACACTTAAAAAATACATTTTAAAGTTATATCATGTATGAAGTTAGTCTGTGATCTTAGATTAGTGGTTTCAAACATTAACATGGCTAGATCCCATCCTGTTCCCATGAGTTTCTGATTCAGTAGGTCTAGGAAAAGGGCTGAGAATTTTCATTTCTATAAGTTCCCAAGTAACCCTGATGATGCTGATCTTAGGACCACACACTCGTGAGCAATTAAGGAAGTTTATTATTCAATGTAACCTGCTGACAGCTTGAAAGAAGGAAATGGGGATTCCATGGAACTGAATTCTGCCAATAGCCTGAATAAACTTGAAAAAGGATTTATGTCCAGCGACTCTGGAAAGGATTGGAAGCCTTGACTTTGGTCTGTGGAATTCTAAGTACAGAACCAGTTGAGCTGCACTGTACCCTGACTTCTAACCCACCGAAACTGTGAGATAATAAATGGATGGTGTTTTAAGACACTCTTAGTGGTAATTTGTCTTGGCAGCAATAGAAAACTAACAGAAGAGATCATTGTTATTCTGTAAAAACCATGTGGACAGATCACTCTCCCAAAATATGTGGTTATTCTATACACAAAGGTTGGCTTACACTTTATCAGGTCTTAAAAGTCAAAATAAAGATCTAGTCCTGCAGGAAAAAAAAATTAATTGGTTTGTCTAACTCAATAGTTTTTTATTTTTATAAATTTATTTGACCACTAAATTTTTTAAACAAAATGTTTGTGAGTCTACCACCTAAAACTCATTAAAAGCGTATAGATTCTGCTGCTTCAGGACCGTTGATATTAGGACTTTTTCATGCTAGCCGTGTAGGAAATAATTCCAAATCCCATTTCCTTGGTCTCAACTCCTGGAATGTCTATTTCAAGAGATAAGATTTTTCTAGTGAATTTAATAAAAAATAAATTCCCTCTCCTCACAATCTATATCTAGATGTTGCAGATACCTACAGGCCAGGCAGATAATATAAATGAGTGAAGTGGGCAGATTGTAAAAGAATAGGAAGTCATGTGGCTCATGCATACATATGAGAGTTTTTCTGTAGTGGATATCTCTAGTTATGACTATGTCTGAAGATCTTGTACTTTATTAGGTAGGCCAAATTTCTTTCCGAAGTACTTGTAGCAGTTTTCACTCCCACCAGAAATATTTAAAAATTCCATAATATTTTATTTCTTAAAAAAAAATGTTTTCTAGAAAGTATAACAAAGTGTGTTAAATCAAATGGTGGGTTGGGTAGACATGTGTCTACTTAGTGTGGTATTTTTTGTTTATTTGAAGTATTTTATAATTCATCACAAAGATTTAAATCAATAAAAGAAGAGATAAATAAAAATGCATAGAGAGTTGTAGGGACTGTGGCAAGCTGGAGAGCATGACTTATATAAAGCATGCATTCTCTGCTCTATTCCAGCTAAACAGTGTCATGTAGTAGGGCATTGTAAGATGTGCTGAATTTTTAAGAGTAGCCTCAAATTCAAATTTTTATGTGAAAATTTCCAACATTTAAAGTAAGGTGTGGACCAGGGATGCCTGGGTGGCTCAGTGGGTTAAGTGTCTACCTTCAGCTCAGGTCATGATCCCAGGATCCAGGGATCGAGTCCTGCATCCCGCTCCTTGCTCAACGGGAAGTCTGCTTCTCCTTCTGCCTCCTGCTCCCCTAGCCTGTGCTCTCTCTCTCTCTGTGATAAATAAATAAATAAAATCTTAAAAAACAAAAACAAAAACAAAACAAAAAATAAAATAAGTTGTGGACCAAATGAGACCTGTTTGTGTCTGGGATTTGGCTGGTGAGCTTTTGGATCCTTTTCCTTCAGTCTTTGAAGGAGTTGCTTACTGGCCATGCCAGTAAGCAACTTCCTTCCTTCCTGATCACTAGGTGGGGTTGGTGGGAGGTTATTTATCAGAGAGTCTACCTTTCCCACACCTGGAAAAAGCAAGTATGAAGAAATGCAGTTCTGAGCTCTTTAACATCTAGAATAAAAAGTCATAAGCATTCTTGGCTTGAATGGTTTTTTGAAAACCAGAACCAAACATAGGCATCAATAACTTCCTTTTGTCCACAGAATAAAAGCAAAACAGTCAAACATTTAAGCCCTGTTTTATATTTTTTAAACTTTACTTTTAACTGCTCTTTTTGTTGTGTCCTTTGTTCAGACCGAACTGAACTTGTTATTGTCTAGAGAAGGAGTAGAACAAAAATTTAGAGCGAAGGCTGTGGAATTGAATTTACCTGGGATTGAAACCAGACTTCATCATTACTTGCTGCATGACTTTGGGCAAGATATTCCATTTCTCTGATCCAAATTATCTTTACTAGAATATGGGGACAATCATAGTATTTATATTACATGTTTGTTAAGAAGATAAAATGGGACCATATATGCATACAAGTCCTAAGAACAATGCCTGGTACACAATAAGTATTTGATACATCTTAGCTTTTATTATCTTCTGTAAAATCAGGATAATAACAATATCACTATGAGGGTGGAATTAGGTAATATTTGTAAAGTGCTGAATCAGTGGTAGGCACAAATAGTAGCTATAATTCTTATTCTCTGTGCTTTCCCACCTGTCTGTACCCATGCTAGTCTCTCTGATTGAAAGTTCTTCTCCAGTGTCAGCATGTTCACATTCTACCCATTTTCAAATGTGATTTCAAATGCCATCTCCTCCAGAAAGTGGTCATTCACTCATTCATAATATATTTATTAAGAACCCTCTTCTGAACCTATATCATTTTATCTTGGCAGCTTTGCTTTTATGCTTGTATTATGTTGATTTTTTTAAAATATAAAAATGTCAGTTTTTTGGCAGAATATATTTTTTATTCATCTTTGTGTCTCCCACTGTCACACAGGGGTAGACACAGAGTAGGCAGTTATTTATTTTTTTTCCAAAAAGTAAGTAAACCTTTATGGAAATTCTCCTTCTTTGACTAGGGGATCTAATTATTTTTTTTTCTTTTTTTTTTAAATGTTTTTTTTTTTAAAGATTTTATTTATTAATTTTGACAGAGAGAGATCACAAGTAGGCAGAGAGGCAGGCAGAGAGAGTGAGAGGGAAGCAGGCTCTCTTCAGTGCAGAGAGCCCGACGTGGGACTCGATCCCAGGACCCTGAGATCATGACCTGAGCCGAAGGCAGCGGCTTAAACCACTGAGCCACCCAGGCGCCTAGGGGATCTAATTATTGTGGCAGATATATTTCCATCAAAAGACACAGGAATTCTGGGGCGCCTGGGTGGCTCAGTGGGTTAAGCCGCTACCTTCAGCTCAGGTCATGATCTCAGGGTCCTGGGATTGAGAAGCCTGCTTCCTCCTCTCTCTCTGCCTGCCTCTCTGCCTACTTGTGATCTCTTTCTGTGTGTCAAATAAATAAATAAAATCTTAAAAAAAAAAAGACACAGGAATTCAGTCTTAAGAGAGTATGCTTATTGAGAAATGGTATCTTAAAATTTATCTTTGTGCTACCTATCTTTATCCACAAATATTTTTTCCCACCTACCCAAAAAGATCGACATGTCCAAACTACCTGTATTTATACTCACTGGGAATTTATAGAATAACTCACTTGTAAACATCTCATTTAAGAAATCAGAGTTGCTATTTAAAACAGTTGTTTCCAAACCAGCAATAGATTAATGTGCTTAAAGCTTCCTAAATTATTTAAATTCTTTGCTAAATCCTTGACAAAATAGAACATAGTTTTATCCTATTGATTAGAAAATTTCCTGGTTGCAGGAGGGTTACATTGACACCGTTCTTCCTAACTAGTTATGTGAACTGGAACAAATCATTCTACCTTTCTAGATATGATCCTTGTATGTGTAAAGGGACCGTTCATTACCTCGAGACTGTTGGCTTATTCATACTGCCCTAATTTGTGAAAAGCAAATCTTGTAATTGGCAGCTCATTTTTACCTCATCTATTCACTCTAAAAAAGAATTTATGAAACTATGTGGAAAAAGGCTAAGGGCAAGGTAAAGGAAGAGAAAGGAAAGTCAGGTTAAAGGAAAGTCAGGTTTTCTGCAGATGGATGAAGATTTATTTGGAGGGGGCTATTTTGGGGAAGATAATGCTATTGACTGGTACAGCTGTGGGTTTTCAGAAAGGGGATAGCAGAATATGAATTTCAGAAAATGAGGCTCTGGGTTGTGTGTTCATGTGGAACAAGAAGCCAATGCCACCTCTTTTTGCCTCAAAGTTTTAGCAGAGGTCAAAAGGCTGAGAGGATTTTGGGGGACTTTCATATCCTAAAGTGAAGTGCTCGGCAACCTAGGTGGCACTTGCAAAGGGGGAGGTCAAAAATAGATTTTCTTAGCAATAATCCATCACACATCCATATATCACAGAGGGTAAGGCTGAAGAAGCCAAGAGAGAGGATTTATTGGAGAAACTTGTCAGTACGTTGGATTATTCTCTTTCACCAACCATGCCCCTTGTGAAGGCCATGCTTCCCTTTTACTTTAAACCCAGTGGAAAGTTTGTGTCCTTTAGAATGAGAGGGACTCATAGGTTGATATTTGACTCATGGCTGAAGAGAGCTGACCCTGCATCTTCCTGATCATAGGGGAATGAGGGCTGTGATAGAAGCAAGCTGCACTTCCACCAATAATGAGGCAAAGGTGAGATTTTTTGGAGATAAATATGGAACCAATGGATGGTGATAGAGTCTTCTTAAAAACTATCTTGCCTAAGAAGACTATTGGACCATGGGACCTGATGGATAGCTTCAGGGAGCCAGGTTGAGGAGAGGCATTGCCTGTGCCATTGGGAATGTTGACTTGCTGTCCTAGGTCCTTAGTGAGGACCCATTTTCCCATTTCCATCCCGAGGAAAAGGATTAGTTTTGCACATCTGCCATGTACATGGGCATCAATCCCAGATGCTCCACAGAGTGGTCGTGTGAGACATTTTGTGAACTCTTTCCTCTTCTTTGCAGTGCTCTGACCCATATGGGAAGAGGAAGCAGGGCAGGCTTACCATATTCCTTCCTTCTTCACTTGGGGATTCAAAGGGGTCAGATGTGATTTGAGGGAGAAGAGAAGTTCCAAACTGAGTTTTGATTTTTACACTGACCTGGATAGACTTATCCAGGATAGAATTTATACCAGTCCATGTTTTTTTTTTTTTTTTTAATGCCCTAAACAAAGCTTCCCCATATTTAGTGTGTAATAGTGACTGGAAAAGCCATGGTACCTGTCTGGGATTCCATCCGGGGAGGGGGTGGAATGAGTGCATGAAGCCAGTTTAATGGGGAGCAGTAAGAAGAATATAGTTGCTTTCGTCTTTGCATGAGTCCAGCTCCCACTCAATGAATCAGTTATAATGGTTTATGAGAAAAGTAAGTAAAAATGGAATTCAAAAAAGTTTTTACTTTTGATTATTTTTTCCCCATTTTATTTATTTTTTTCAGCGTAATAGTATTCATTGTTTTTGCACAACACCCAGTGCTCCATGCAAAACGTGCCCTCCCCATTACCCACCACTTGTTCCCCCAACCTCCCACCCCTGACCCTTCAAAACCCTCAGGTTGTTTTCCAGAGTTCATAGTCTCTTATGGTTCGCCTCCCCTTCCAAATTTTTTTTTTTTTTAATAAACATATAATGTATTTTTATCCCCAGGGGTACAGGTCTGTGAATCGCCAGGTTTACACACTTCACAGCACTCACGATAGCACATACCCTCCCCAATGTCCATAGCCCCCTCCCCCTCTCCCAATCCCACCTCCCCCCAGCAACCCCCAGTTTGTTTTGTGAGATTAAGAGTCATTTATGGTTTGTCTCCCTCCCAATTATTAACTGAGCTCTTAAAATATGCCACTGTTCTAAAACTGATTCACATGAGACTCTGGATTTATTGTAATTATAAATATAGAGGAATGGGTTAGGTGATCTTACCTGTCTCTTCAAAACTATTTCCATGATTTTAAAAACTGATATGGTGCTTTGGAGTGAATTTAGAAAAGAAACTGCTAAAAGCTAAATATCCTAGTATGAAATTAAAATAATTTTCAGAGTACTGTTATCAGTATATATTAGGATTGAATTTAATGTAGGAACCAGATTCCAAAGTTACCATGGAAGGCAAAAATCTGGCACAGCAGGAATTGCCCCCTGAAGATCTTTTAAGCTATTCACAAAGCATACTTAGTAGTTTCTTTTTCTTTTTTTTTTTAAAGATTTTATTTATTTATTTGACAGAGAGAGATCACAAGTAGGCAGAGAGGCAGGCAGAGAGAGAGGAGGAAGCAGGCTCCCCGCGGAGCAGAGAGCCCGATGCGGGGCTCGATCCCAGGACCCCGAGACCATGACCTGAGCCGAAGGCAGCGGCTTAATCCACTGAGCCACCCAGGCGCCCCTACTTAGTAGTTTCTTAGGAATGAAAGACTATATATTTGTTGGGTCCGTCACCTATTTATTCATTTGACGACCATGTACATCCTTCAAACATAAAGCCAGATGCCATCTTCTCTGGAAAGCCTTGTGCCACTTCCCTTTCTATTTGTGTCATAGCTAGAGGCTCCTAAGATGGTCTGAACTTTCCTATTATAGCAGTTAGTATACTCTATTGTAACTGTCTGTTTATCGTTATAGGATGTTTAACAGCAGAATATCTTAGTGCACTGCAAAGAGTTATATAAATATTTTCAGTTTCTCAAGAGATGACTTACTTTTAAATGACACCTAGCACTCCTGGAAACAGAATACATTCTGGATTTGGTAGTCTTATGGTCTGGATTTGGATTATAGCTACTTAAGAAAATTGGATGTAGATGGTGATAGGAGACTAACCTGTTTTAAAAAGTTGACTGTTACCAAGTCTACATAATTAAATGGCTTATAGTTTGATTTCTTTCTTCCTTTTCTTTTTTTTTTCCATCTACCTCTGCTTTTGATGGACGTACTCTTGGCTTGGAAATTGCCTTGGGAAATCAGCAATCCAGCTAAAATCTAATACTCGAATTCTTTATTTTTTTTAAAAGATTTTATTTATTTATTTGACAGACAGAGATCACAAGTAGTCAGAGAGAGAGGATTAGCCAGATATGGGGCTCGATCCCAGGAACCTGGGATCATGACCTGAGCCAAAGGCAGAGGCTTTAACCCACTGAGCCACCCAGGTGCCCCATACTCTAATTCTTTAATAAACACTTTTATATAATATTTTAACTCATACAAAAGAATGTACCACTTATATTTAAGTTATGAAACATAATAATGCAACAAACCCTTATGAACTCACCTCCCCACTAATACCAGCAAATTAGCAATAACATTGAAGCTACTTAAACTCCTTATGCTTTTTCTTTGCTGTCTTTGACAGCAATAATATTTAGCATTAAATTGCTTTGTAAGAAATATTATCACATATAAATGGAAACAGTATATTTTTACTTTTATTTTTAGCTGTGTTCAATGGTATCATACTATATGTAGTGTTTTGTGACTTTAAAAAAGTAAACATTATGTGTATGAAATTTATGCAATGTTGTATGTAGTATCTATTGGTAGATAGTTGAGTGCATTGTATATATTGATTTATTTTCACTTTTAAATAATATTTCATTGTGTGAATATTTTCAAATTTATTCTTTTGATAGATACTTGGGTTTTTTAAAATTAGTTTCTTTGCTACATAAACACAGCTATTATTACCATTTTTGAACGTTTCCTTCTGAACGTGTGCAAGAGTGTTTACAGGGTATGGCTGTGTTTTGATGGTAGGACATACTACCCCTAAATGTGGCACCTTGGCATAGTACATATTTTAAGCTGAAGAAATTTGAGGAGTGGCATGTACAGGAAAACCCTTCCTCTGAAACAAGTCATAAAACTTATGTGTGACACGTGTTCTCCCTATACCTGGAGGGAAGGAAAAGCCTGATCTCCAAGATACTGAGAGGAATCTGAATGAATGGGCCTCACTATTTCCCTCAGCTTACTACATTTAGTTTATACTTTCTTTTGTCCTAGCACAGTTTTCCGTGACTCTCCACTCTCCATCAAACCTAGCGTAAAACATTCATATTTAACCACTTCTTTGGGTCTTTGTTTCTTTATGAAGGTTCCTGTGTCATGTGACATTTACACTAAATACATTTGCATGCTTCTCTCTGTTACTCTGTCTTTTGTTACAGGTGAGAAATCAGAACGGTAGAGGAAAAGGACATTTTTCACTTCTATATTGTATATCTATATCTGCATATATATATATATCTATTTATATAAATGTATGTGTATAAGAATGGAATGATTAAGCTGTGGTAAAGTCATATGTTCAAATTTATAGGAAGATGCTAAAATGTTTTCCCAACTGATTGCACCACTTTATACCTCTAGCTGTTATTTTTGAATTCCTCTTGCTGTAGTGCTTGTCAGCCCTTTATACTCTCAGGTTTTTAAAGTTTTTGCCAATATAGTAAGCATAATATTAATTTTACCATGATGGAATTTCATTGAGAATCTTTTCATATTTTTATTGGCCATTTTTATTTCTTCTGTAAAGTGCCTGTTCGTATCATTTTCTTATTGATTGTAGAAATCCTTGTATAGTCTGTAAGTTAATCTTTTGTCATTATGTGTATTGTAAGTATTGTCTCCTAATTTATGGCTTGTTTCTTTTCTTTTTCTATAAAAATTCTATTTTAATGAACAAAAATTTTTTAATTTTGAAGTTTTCAAACTTAAAAAAAAGATGGATACTTTTAATGTTTGGTTTGATGAACTTTCCCTTTCCTGAAGGCATGAGGATAAACTACTAGTCTTTTTTCTAAAAATCTGGGAATTCTGCCTTTTTATATTTAAATCTTTAGTCTGACTGTGATAGATCTTTTGTTCAGGGTGTGAGGTAGGGGTTCAATACTTTTTCCCCCAAGGATAACTAATCTTTCCAGTTCCATTTATTGGCTGGCTTCTAATTGATCTACAATGTCATGTCTTTCATATAACAAGTATCCTTATTTGTATAAAAATAAAAGTAATCTAATATTATATATTACCATTCCCTTGATTTTGAGCTTCTGGAAGGCAAGATCTGTTTTTGGCAAAGTGTCTGTGGTAAGGAAAAGAAAGAAGAATCAATAAAAATTGATCTTTAGTGAGACATCTGTGTGGCTCACTTGGTTAAGTGTCCAACTCTTGATTTTAGCTCAGGTCTTGATCTCAGGGTCATGAGATCGAGCCCTGAGTCAGTCCTCTGCACTAGGTGTGGAGCCTACTGAAGATTCTCTCTTCCTCTCCCTTTCCCAGTCACATGCACTGTCCCCTTTTCCCCCATCCTGGTGCTGTCTCTCTCTCTTTAAAAAAAAAAAATTGATCTTTGTTAAGATCATTAAATGATAAATGAAAACATAACACTTTTGCTCAAAAGCTTTTTGTAACTTATTTACCGAAGTTGATATTCCTCTAGAGGAATTTATTTATTTATCTGAGAGAGATCATGCACAAGTGGTGGGGAAGGGCGAAGGGAGAGGGAGAAGCAGGTTCCCCGCTGAGCAGGGAGCCTGAGGTGGGCTCAGTCTCAGGATCTTAGGGTCATGACCTGAGCTAACGGCAGTTGCTTAACAAATTGAGCCACCCAGGTGCCTAGAGGAAATTTAAAAAAATGTCTAGTATGTCACAATACATTTTCCTGAACATATAGACTTCTAAGTTCTGAATCTTGGGAGAATTTAACTCTTTATAGCACAGATTGTAGAAACAAAGAAAAACTTGGTGTTTCTAGAGTATGGAAAATTTGAGTAGAATTCAAATTGATTACACATAAATCTCATAACTCCAAATAAACATTTATGGTTTTAATGAATAAAATAGTACATTTCTACATAGCAGATTTCTCCTGGTACCTGATAGAAGAATTGGGGTGGGGTGGTGGTGGGAAGGTAGCTGCTTAAGATAGAAACCTTGCCCGGAGCTGTTCATGAGAGATAGTCTGATTGGCTACTGGGTCAGAACATTTGGCAAGCTTCAGAGAAGCAGTCAAACTTCATTATTTTTTTTCTTAGAATGGATTTTACAAAGTATGTTCCACATGGACAGTGTTTAGGGAAACTACAAATTCTGGGGCAGTTCTGCCCTCAGTAGGCAGCAGATTTAGATTGGGCTTTTTAAATATCTGAAGTATTTCGAGTGACCTATGCATATACTACTATCAGCTTTTCTAGTTTTAGAGTCCCTTCACAACTCTACAAAAGTAGCCTGATGAAGTCTGTCCGTAAATATGGGAATAGGAGAGAAAGCGGGGGACAACTCCTTTTCCATCTTCTGACTGAACTGATTGAATTCTAGCAAAGTGTAATTCTTTTGCTGACCTTGAAAGGTCAACCTTTGGTCTGTTTTGGATTTCTCTTATGGCCATTTGATCCTTTCCTTATACTGTTCTCCATTATGTGTCCTAGGTACTTTTCACCTATTGGAATCCTCTTTGGGAAGAAGGCTGAGAGTAAAGCATGGAGCAGGACAGTGGGCCTGTAAAGGGACTGGGTGTGAACTGTGAGTGTGGAAATTGTGGAGCCAATACCACTCTTTCTTTCTAAAACTCTGATAGCTGATATTATTCTGGAGATAGCTCAAAACTCTGTGAACTTTAGACTTAAAAACAAAAAGAAAAATCTTTCAGCTTGCTGCAAGTCTTGACTACTCCTTACCAAATTATATTAGAATCAATAAATTCAATGCAAATGACTTTATTTTGGAGGTGGTCTGGGTTAAATATCGCTTGTAATACAAGAAGTGATAAAATGAAATAGTATATAAAGCCAATCAATCTGTAAAATAAAACAGGTTAATTTGAATCTGTGTTCAGTGGTTAAAAACAAAAGCTACTATTTGGGTACTAAAAAAGGGTGTGGCTATGAGTAATTGTTTCTTCCTTGGTAGGGGAAATAAATTTGGAGAGTTCGAAAATAGCCAGCTTTAAATAAATGACGATAGTAAAGATGTTTACAACACAACATGTTTTAAAAAATGTTTAAAGGAAATGAAGAACTTGTTCTTAATAGAGTCTCATGAGATTTATATGTCAGTATATATAAACAACTTTCCTTTTTATTTTTCAATACATTCAAATGAAAGGTTGCAATAAAAATCCAGTGGGAGTACATGATAGGGCCATTTTTATGTCATTCTGTTCTGGCATTATCTGGGAAAGTAATTTAAAGTATTTCATTAGATAAGTGCCTTGATGAGATTACAACTGGTTTGGAAGGGTGATACATTACCTTAAAAAAATCAGTACAAGGATATTGAAATAGAATTATCATGATAATGCAAGTTACCTTCACTTGAAAAAACAAATGCTCCTCCCTGTCAAGAAAATGTAGTTCTTATTTCACAATGAAATTCCTGGTAATTGGAATTATATATATATATATATTTTTTTTTTAAAGATTTTGTTTTTATTTTATTTATTTGACAGAGAGAAATCACAAGAGAGGCAGGCAGAGAGAGAGGAAGGGAAGCAGGCTCTCCGCTGAGCAGAGAGCCCGATGCGGGACTCGATCCCAGGACCCTGAGATCATGACCTGAGCTGAAGGCAGCGGCTTAACCCACTGAGCCACCCAGGCGCCCTGGAATTATATTATTAAAAATGATGACACTATATTTACTTGGCACTAGTTAGCCAAATCTTTAGCATTAAAGTCAAGCAGAAAATGAGCTAATGGACAATGGCTATTTAGACCAAAAAGCTGCATTTATTTGAGTTAATTATTCAGATAACATAAAAGAACTGATGTAAGTCATCACTAGATAGTTTTGGAGAAAAACTGTGTGCTCTTTGCAGAATTTCCATAAAAGCCAATGGCTCAATCAGATGCTTGATAAGCTCCAGATAACATCTCAACTCCAGGACCTTATCTAAAAAGCCTGCATTTCTTTTTTTAATTTTTGTCATTTGTGTACCAAGTACTAGCAATTAAACTTGAGTCAACTGAAGAGATACAAAAATAAGTCATTTATAAGTGATTTGGCACTCTGGGAACAAGTAGAGTATATTGTTTTATTGTCTCTGGCTTTGACTTGAGGTTTAAAGCAGTGGTTTTCTCAAACTTGAATGTGCTGAAGACTCTCCACAATGCCTGTAGACTTCCTTGGGAGATTTCCTCTGAGTAGATCTGCACTGCTGTTACAGAATTTTGACTTTTTAAGAAATATCTGAGATGATTCTGATGCTTATGGTTTAAAGTTCTTTTTTTTCTTTTTAAAGATGTATTTATTTGAGAGAGAGAGAGGGAGAAAGCACATGGCAGGGATGAGGGGCCAGAGGGAGAGGGAGAGAAGCTCAAGCTGACTCCCACTTGTGTGTACAGCCTGATACAGGGTTCCATTCCAGGACCCTGAGATCATGACCTGAGTTGAATTCAGGAGCCTGCTGCTCAACCTCTTTTTTTTTTTAAGATTTTATTTATTTGACAGACAGAAATCACAAGTAGGCAAAGAGGCAGGCACAGAGAGAGGGGGAGGCAGGCTCCCTGCAGAGCAGAGAGCTGGATGCAGGGCTCCATCCCAGGACCCTGGGATCATGACCTGAGCCGAAGGCAGAGGCTTTAACCCACTGAGCCACCCAGGCGCCCCCTGCCGCTCAACGTCTTGAGCCACCCAGACAACCCTGAAGATTTTACTTTGGGAAACACTGACATATTTTCAATTGTTTGCTACATTTGCGATTCTTCATTGCCTCTCTTTAAGCCCTAAACAGCCTAAGACAAACATGACCTGGGTATAGGATGTGGGGTCAGAACACAGTCCATTAATTTTAGCAAATACTCATTAAGCCATAGAGTGGGAGAGACTAAGTACTTGAACAACAACAACAAAAAATGCCTTTTGCTATTAAGGAACTTGCAAATCTTGCCCTATCTGTATAATAAGGTAAAATAAAGGGAATTTATTTTGTTCTTTAATGTGTTGCAGGCACTTAGCATAAAGCCTGTTGCTTCATGCATGCTCAATAAATATTTGCTGAATGTTTAATGAGTGAATAACAAAGCAAGTGAAATTAGGCGATGAAAATATATAAGCAACATTCTGGTGGTGTATGGAGCAGGGTAGGAAGTTACTAGTGGGGTTGTTGATATTTCTAAAATAGTTCCCTTTCTATAATTTGCTTCCCTCCAAACACTACCCCTCCGCCTCTCATGTTACTCATGTGATATGATACCAGCACATAGAATCTTTAGTGAGAATTTTCTGGTCTAGGTGTCTAACTGGACACTGTAGCAAAATGGATTGGCCATTAGTTAAAAAAAAAAAAGAAAAAAAGAAAAAAAAGAAAAGCTATGACCTGGGGGTGCCTGGGTGGCTCAGTGAGTTAAAGCCTCTGCCTTCAACTCAGGTCGTGATCCTAGGGTTCTGGGATCAAACCCCACACTGGGCTCTCTGCTCAGCGGGGAGCCTGCTTCCCCTCACCCTTCTCTCTCTGCCTGACTCTCTTCCTGCTTGTGATCTCTGCCTGTCAAGAAAATTTAAAAAAAGAAAAAAAGAAAAAAAAGCTATGGCCTGATCTCAGATCTACCAAGTAACCATGTGGCAGAGGGTCCTCATTTCCATGTTTTGATGGATTGAAAGGGATGATACAACCTGCCTGATTCACAGAAATGGTAGTTGATTGTTGAAAACGTAACTAGCAAAGTACTTTAACAGTTGAGAGAAAAAAATGAGATATAAAATTAGGAGTTCCTTAGAGCAGACTTTACACAAAATTTTCCCCGGGGGACCCTGTCACTTAATTCCCTCCATGATGATCTCTAGCTACTTAAGACCTTCCCTTTATGTTACATTCCTTTTCTGGGGATTAACTTCCAAATCCCACACTCTTTAACTCTTATAGCCCATTATATTGAAGTAGTGTTTTTATCTAGTGTTAAAAAGCAAACCAGTTATATGAAAATTTTCATGAGTAATTACACTTCAACAGGTTATTATGCTTACATGTTTACATTTTAATAGAGTTTTTCCAATTAGAATCCAATAGAAATTATTCCCATTATAGAAAGTTTTGGTACTATAGTAGATCAAAGGAATATATTTTTATAGGTAGACCTCTTTAATGCTCTAAAATTATCTAATTTGTTTATTCATTCATTTAAAAAATGTATGTGAATACCTGTGCCAAGCTCTACTTTAGGAGCTGAGGATATATCTATGAATAATATAAGCAAATTCTGGCTTTCATGGAGCTTACATTCAATAAATAAGGAAGAAGGTAAGCAAAATATCAGCCAACAACAAACACTCTGTAGAATTTAAGCAGACTGGTGTAATAGAGAATGACAAGGTGCTTATTTTAGGCTGTGTGGTCACAAAAATCTCCTTGAAAAGCTGATGTTTAAACTGAAATATGAACCAGAAGAAGAAGCCAGCCAGATAAAGATCCAAATGATGAGGATCTCTAGAAGGGAACACTAGCACCATAGTACTAAGGCAGGAATGTGCTTGATGGGTAATTTGGGGAAATAGGGAAGTTGAGATGGAGGGTGATAGAAGACCAGATCGAAGAGGGAATCATGGTTCAAGCTGTGCTGAGCTTTACAAACTGAGTGAGAAGTTTGGGTTTCCTTTTAAATACAAGGAAAAAACATTGGGGGTTTTAAAATAGGAGAGTGTATTATATTTTCACAAGGTCAGTCTGGCTTCTGTGGGGAGAATGGCTTGTGGGAGGTTACGAGGTGAAGCCCAGAGACATGCTCAGAGGCTACCACACTGTGTGAAAGATGATGGCGAAATGGAGGGAAGTGGTTGGATTTATTATATGTTTGTTTGGTGACAGATTTAATGGAACTTGTTTATGAATTAAATGTGGTAGTCAAGGAAAAGAGATAACATATATCATGCCTTTATATGATACTGTTTGTGCCTAGGCACAATTAAGGTAACTTTGGGAAATAAATGATCTTTGGTGATTTTGGTTACTTTTTGGTTAACAACTTTTTTTTCCGTCTGGGTACTTTATTGGTCTGGGTGGGTTGCTGTAACAAAATAACATATACTGGCTGACTTAGACAACAAACATGTATTTCTTACAGTTCTGGAGGCTGGGAAGTCCAAGTTCAAGGTGCTAGCTGATTCAGTTCTTGGTGAGAACCCTGTCCTTGGCTTGCAGACAGCTGCTTTCCATCTCTTTCTCTTCTTATAAGGCTTATAATCCCACATGAGGGCTCTACTCTTATGACCTCATGTAACCCTGATTACCTCCCCAAAGGAGTGCCATCACACGGGGGTTTGGGCTTCAACCTATGAATTTTCAGGGATACAAGTCAGTCCACAGTTGGCAACATAAAGATAATCAAAACTGGGTATGTCCTAGTCAAATCAGAACTGTATTCTTGGTAAATTGCTAGCAAAGATTATACTGGGAATACGTGCATAAGATTGTTCTGTTTATTGTTTTCTGTTGTATGTCTTCTTATCCAATGTTATTTAAATCAGATCATTTCTGAGATTCATGATTTCATGAAATTACTGTCATTACTAGAAATATAAATTGTTTTTATAGACTGCTGACATTCAGATTTAACACAGAATCTTTTGAACAATTAGGGAAAGAGGTGAAAGTGGTCGCAGGACACTATATGAACCCCATTGTTTCTAATTCTGCCTTTGCAGTTTTGCATAACTCTCCCAGAATTTATGACATGCTGCATGAAATAGCGCTGACTTCTGAAACCTCTTCTAAGCTAAAATATATAGAAACAGTGAAGGTCAGATAAAGACCCTGTAGTCTGATTTCCCCTTCTGTATCTGCCACATCTTCAGCTGATAATAGATGACTGTGCAGAGGCACCCGGCCTCCTAATGCTGTCCTCTCCTTTGCCATCAGGGAAAAAAGGCAGAGATCAGTTACCCAGAGCTGAAAGTCAGTGCAGAGTAATGAAAAAGATGGTCAAAAAGAAGAGGTCAGATTTCAATTGAGTATATTCAAAGTAGCAGTCAGCTGACAAGCACCCATTTCTATCTAAGAGGCTTTGTAGAAACTGGTAATGATGCCATTAATAATTTTTAGTCCAGAAATCTTATCTTTCAACATACAGTATTTATTTATTGAGCTAGATAGTTGAGATTAATATGTTTAGAGAGTTGTCAAAAATTCATACATTAGTCATGAACGTCTGTTTCCTACTTCTCTGCTTCTTCAGGAATCAGCTGTCTTCCGAGTATCCCTTGCTTCTCCTACTCCATCAATCTTGGCATCCTGCCTCAGAGTCCTGCCCCAGCTCTGTCTGCTGTGGCAGGAAATGGTGCAGAGTGATGCAGAATGTTTTTTGGCAATGGCCCAACTTTACCTTTGACCTTATATTGAAGGAGAAAATGGAGTTTTCTTGTCACAACATCTAGAATTACAATGTACAGATATTTCATAGAACAGGGTGTGATTGGAAAACTGTCTGGGAAGAAGCTGTTCAGAGACTTGGTTAGAAAGCTAGGAAAAAGAAATTAATCAAAACTGGAAATGACTCTGGCCTGAAAAACAAAGAGTGGGGAATGAAGATGGAGCTCAGGAGAGCGAGAAAGTAAGATTCTCCCATTTCTCTCCCCAGTTTTCGAACTAAAAGGGACTGTGTGTGATAGTGGTCGAAGAGCAGACTGGCTGAGATACAGCTGCTAGAGATGTAAAACCTGGTAGTGGCAAAAAATAATATGTTAAAGACTCACCTTGTGAGGGAGGAAAGAGGGATTTGTCAGTTTGTTGCACCAGATATTGACAATCGTTATTTTTTGTGTTTGTTTCAGTTAACATTATTGTTCTTCAGTGTCAAAAATACTTAAAAGTTATTTATGTGGGATATGAATATCATTTGGCTTAATGTAATGGGTGTTCCTCATTATAATACATGTTAAAGGCAGCATTCCCTAAGATTAAGTCCTCAGTCATTTGCTCTCTTCATGTTCCCTATGTGGCAATGTTTGCCAGTGGCTTCCATTGCTACTTTTTTTCCCTTATAGAAGCCAGAGGTCTTTACTTATTTGTTTTCTTCAGATTTAATGAGGTTTAACTGACAAAATTGTAATAAATTGAAATATACAGAGTGATGATTTGGTATATATACACGGTGTGAAAGGATTCTCCCCATTGAATTAATTAACACACCAATCACTATACATATTTACCTTTTTTGGAGGGGGTGGAGGGAGCATTTATGTTCTATTCTCTCAGCAAATTTCAATCACATCATAAAATGTTATCACCTGTAGTCACCATGTTACACATTAGATACTCAGAACTTACTCATCTTGTAACTGAAAGTTTTACCACCCTCTTTCTACTTATTCTGCCCCTCCACCCTCTAGACCATGGCAACCAGCATTCTACTGTGTTTCTGTGAGTTTGACCTTTTTTTTTTTTTTTTTTTTAGATTCCACATATAAGTGGTACCATGAAGTATTTGTATTTCTCTGTTTGGCTTTCTTCACTTCTTCGCTCAGCAGACTGTCCTCCAGTTTCACCCATGTTGTTGCAAATGACAGGATTTCCTTTTTTTAAACAGCTGAATAATAATTCATCATGTATATAAACCACATTTTCTTGATCCTTTCATTCACTGAGGGATACTTAGATTGTTTCCATTCCTTGGATATTGTTAAAATTCAGCAATGAACAGAAGAGAGTGGATACATTTTCCAGATTCTGATTTCCTTCATTTGGGTATATACCCAGAGGTGGGATTGCTGGATCATAAAGTAGTTTTGTTTTTAACTTGTTGAGGAATCTCATGCTGTTTTCTTCTCTGAATGTTCTAGTTTACACTGCCGCCAACAGCTACAAGGATTCCCTTTTTTTTACATCCTTGCCAGAGTGTTATCTCTTGCTTTTTTGATAATAGACATTCTGATGGGTGTGAGGTGATAGCTCATTGTGGTTTTGATTTGCTATGGAGCACCTTTTTGTACACCTGCCATCATTTTGTATGTCTTCTCTGGAAAATATCTATCAGGTCCTTTGCCCATTTTTTAAATTGGACTATTTTAATTTTTTTTTTTTATTGCTATTGAGTTCTGTAAGTTCCTTGTATGTTTCGGATATTAATTCCTTACTAGGTATTTGTGGTTTGCAAAATTTTCTCCCACTCAATAGGTTGTCTTTTTATTTTGTTGATGGTTTTCTTAGCTGTGCAGAAGCTTTTTAGTTTGATGCAGCCCCACTGTTTATTTTTGCATATGTTGCCTTTACTTTTGGTGTCAAATCAAAAAAATCATTGTTGGGGGGAGGAGTCAAGATGGCGGAGAAGTAGCAGGCTGAGACTACATTAGGTAGCAGGAGATCAGCTAGATAGCTTATCTAAACATTACAGACACCTAAAAATCCAATGGGAGATCGAAGAGAAGAAGAACAGCAATTCTAGAAACAGAAATCAACCACTTTCTGAAAGGTAGGACTCGCGGAGAAGTGAATCCAAAGTGACGGGAAGATAGACCGTGGGGGGAGGGACCTCCCGGCAAGCGGCGGAGCAACGGAGCACAAAATCAGGACTTTTAAAAGTCTGTTCCACTGAGGGACATTGCTCCAGAGGCTAAACCGGGGTGAAGCCCACACGGGGTCAGCATGGCCCCAGGTCCCGCAGGGTCACAGAAGAATCGGGGGTGTCGGAGTGTTGCAGAGCTTGCAGGTATTAGAACGGGAAAGCCAGCTACAGAGACAGAGCCGAGGAGTAAGCTCTCAGCTCGGGGTTACCTTGAACCGATTGCAGGCTGGGTGAGCTCGGTGCACGTATGGAGGCCGGGGATATGGGAGTGATTGGGTGCTGCTCTCTGGGGGCGCACTGAGGCCCTGGGCTCTCGGCTCCTCCGGGCCGAAGACTGGGAGGCTGCCATTTTCATTCCTGTCCTCTGGAACTCTACGGAAAGCATTCAGGCAACAAAAGCTCCCAAAAGCGAACCCGAGTGGATTGCTTAGTCCGGCTCCCGGTAAGGGCGGTGCAATTCCGCCTCAGGCAAAGACACTTGAGAGTCACTACAACAGGCCCCTTCCCCAGAAGATTGACAAAAAATCCAGCCAGGATGAAGTTCATCTACCAAGTAAAGCAGGTTCAATACCTAGGACAGAAGCGGAATTCCAGAGGAGGAGAAAGCAAAGCACGGAACTCATGGCTTTCTCCCCATGATTCTTTAGTCTTGCGGTTAATTTAATTTTTTTTTCAATTTTTTGTTCTTCTGCTAAATTTTTTTAAATTTTTACCCTTTTCTTTTTTAATGTTTTTAAACTAGTTTATCTAATATATATTTCTTTCTTTTTATATTTTTTCTTTATTTGTTATCTTTTTAAAATATTTTTCTTTTTTTTTTTTTCTGAACCTCTCTTTATCCCTTTTCTCCCCGCCACGATTTGGGGCCTCTTCTGATTTTGGTTAAAGCGCACTTTTCTGGAGTCTTTGCCACCCTTTTAGTATTTTACTTGCTCCTTCATATATTCTTATCTGGACAAAATGACAAGACGGAAAAATTCACCACAAAAAAAGGACAAGAGGCAGTACCAAAGGCTAGGGACCTAATCAATACAGACATTGGTAATATGTCAGATCTAGAGTTCAGAATGACGATTCTCAAGGTTCTAGCCCGGCTCGAAAAAGGCATGGAAGATATTAGAGAAACCCTCTCTGGAGAGATAAAAGCCCTTTCTGGAGAAATTAAAGAACTAAAATCTAACCAAGTTGAAATCAAAAAAGCTATTAATGAGGTGCAATAAAAAATGGAGGCTCTCACTGCTAGGATAAATGAGGCAGAAGGAAGAATTAGTGATCTAGAAGACCAAATGACAGAGAATAAAGAAGCTGAACAAAAGAGGGACAAACAGCTACTGGACCACGAGGGGAGAATTTGAGAGATAAGTGACACCATAAGACGAAACAACATTAGAATAATTGGGATTTCAGAAGAAGAAGAAAGAGAGAGGGGAGCAGAAGGTCTATTGGAGAGACTTATTGGAGAGAATTTCCCTAATATGGCAAAGGGAACAAGCATCAAAATCCAGGAGGTGCAGAGAACCCCCCTCAAAATCAACAAGAATAGGTCCACACCCTGTCACCTAATAGTAAAATTTACACGTCTTAGTGACAAAGAGAAAATCCTGAAAGCAGCCCCGGGAAAGAAGTCTGTAACATACAATGGTAAAAAATTAGATTGGCAGCAGACTTATCCCAGAGACCTGGCAGGCCAGAAAGAGCTGACATGATATATTCAGAGCACTAAAGGGGAAAAACATGCAGCCAAGAATACTATATCCAGCTAGGCTATCATTGAAAATAGAAGGAGAGAGAAAAACCTTCCAGGACAAACAAAAACTGAAAGAATTTAAAAACACCAAACCAGCTCTACAGGAAATATTGAAAGGGGTCCTCTAAGCAAAGAGAGAGCCTAAAAGTAGTAGATCAGAAAGGTACAGAGACAATTATACAGTAACAGTCACCTTACAGGCAATATAATGGCACTAAATTCATATCTCTCAATAGTTACCCTGAATGTTAATGGGCTAAATGCCCCAATCAAAAGACACAGGGTATCAGAATGGATAAAAAAACGAAACCCATCTATATGTTGCCTACAAGAAACTCATTTCAGACCCGAAGACACCTCCAGATTTAAAGTGAGGGGATGGAAAACAATTTACCATGCTAATGGGCATCAGAAGAAAGCTGGGGTGGCAATCCTTATATCAGATCAATTAGATTTTAAGCCAAAGTCTATAATAAGAGATGAGGAAGGACACTATATCATACTCAAAGGGTCTGTCTAACAAGAAGATCTAACAATTTTAAATATCTATGCCCCTAATGTGGGAGCAGCCAACTATGTAAACCAATTAGTAACAAAATCAAAGAAACACATCAATAATAATACAATAATAGTGGGAACTTTTACACTCTCCTCACTGAAATGGACAGATCATCCAAGCAAAAGATCAACAAGGAAATAAAGGCCTTAAATGACACACTGGACCAGATGGACATCACAGATATATTCAGAACATTTCATCCCAAAGCAACAGAATACACATTGTTCTCTAGTGCCCATGGAACATTCTTCAGAATAGATCACATCCTGGGTCCTAAATCAGGTCTCAACCGCTATCAAAAGATTGGGATCATTCTCTGCATATTTTCAGACCACAATGCTCTGAAGCTAGAACTCAATCCCAAGAGGAAATTTGGAAAGAACCCAAATACATGGAGACTAAACAGCATCCTTCTAAAGAATGAATGGGTCAACCAGGAAATTAAAGAAGAATTGAAAAAATTCATGGAAACAAATGATAATGAAAACACAATGGTTCAAAATCTGTGGGAAGCAACAAAGGCAGTCCTGAGACGAAAATATATAGTGGTACAAGCCTTTCTCAAGAAACAAGAAAGGTCTCAAGTACACAACCTAACCCTACACCTAAAGGAGCTGGAGAAAGAATAAGAAAGAAAACCTAAACCCAGCAGAAGAGAAATCATAAAGATCAGAGCAGAAATCAATGAAATAGAAACCAAAAAACAATAGAACAAATCAACAAAACTAGGAGCTGGTTCTTTGAAAGAATTAATAAGATTGATAAACTTCTGGCCAGACTTATCAAGAAGAAAAGAGAAAGGACCCAAATAAATAAAATCATGAATGAAAGAGGAGAGATCACAACTAACACCAAAGAAATACAGACAATTATAAGAACATACTATGAGTAACTCTACGCCAACAAATTTGACAATCTGGAAGAAATGGATGCATTCCTAGAGACATATAAACTACCACAACTGAACCAGGAAGAAATAGAAAACCTGAACAGGCCCATAACCAGTAAGGAGATTGAAACAGTCGTCAAAATCTCCAAACAAACAAAAGCCCAGGGCCAGACGGCTTCCCAGGGGAATTCTACCAAACATTTAAAGAAGAATTAATTCCTATTCTCCTGAAACTGTTCCAAAAAATAGAAATGGAAGGAAAACTTCCAAACTCATTTTATGAGGCCAGCATCTCCTTGATCCCAAAACCAGACAAGGATCCCACCAAAAAAGAGAACTACAGACCAAGATCCTTGATGAACACAGGTGCAAAAATTCTCACCAAAATACTGGGCAATAGGATTCAACAGTACATTAAAAGGATTATTCACCACAACCAAGTGGGATTTATTCCAGGGATGCAAGGTTGGTTCAACATCTGGAAATCAAACAATGTGACACACCACATTAATAAAAGAAAGAACAAGAACCATATGATATTCTCAATAGATGCTGAAAAAGCATTTGACAAAGTACAGCATCCCTTCCTGATCAAAACTCTTCAAAGTGTAGGGATAGAGGGCACATACCTCAGTATTATCAAAGCCTTCTATGAAAAACCCACCGCAAATATCATTCTCAATGGAGAAAAACTGAAAGCTCTTCCGTTAAGGTCAGGAACACGGCAGGGATGTCCATTATCACCACTGCTATTCAACATAGTACTAGAAGTCCTAGCCTCAGCAATCAGGCAACAAAAAGAAATTAAAGGCATCCAAATCGGCAAAGAAGAAGTCAAACTATCACACTTCACAGATGATATGATACTATATGTGGAAAACCCAAAAGACTCCACTCCAAAACTGCTAGAACTTGTACAAGAATTCAGTAAAGTGTCAGGATAGAAAATGAATGCACAGAAATCAATTGCATTTCTCTACACCAACAACAAGATAGAAGAAAGAGAAATGAAGGAGTCAATCCCATTTACAATTGCACCCAAAACTATAAGATACCTAGGAATAAACCTAAGCAAAGAGGCTAAGAAACTATACTCAGAAAACTATAAAGTACTCATGAAAGAA
This sequence comes from Meles meles, assembly GCF_922984935.1. Classification (NCBI taxonomy): domain Eukaryota; kingdom Metazoa; phylum Chordata; class Mammalia; order Carnivora; family Mustelidae; genus Meles; species Meles meles. The sequence continues at coordinate 79,243,162 of NC_060074.1, forward strand.
ATTGAGTAAGACACAAAGAAATGGAAAAATGTTCCGTGCTCCTAGATTGGAAGAATAAATATTGTGAAAATGTCTATGCTACCTAAAGCAATCTGCACATTTAATGCAATCCCTATCAAAATCCCATTCATTTTTTTCAAAGAAATGGAACAAATCATCCTAAAATTTATATGGAACCAGAAAAGACCTCAAATAGCCAAAGGAATATTGAAAAAGAAAGCCAAAGTTGGTGGCGTCACAATTCTGCACTTCAAGCTCTATTACAAAGCTGTCATCATCAAGACAGGATGGTACTGGCACAAAAACAGACACATAGATCAATGGAATAGAATAGAGAGCCCAGATATAGACCCTCAACTCTATGGTCAACTCTTCTTTGACAAAGCAGGAAAGAATGTCCAATGGAAAAAAGCAGCCTCTTCACTAAATGGTGCTGGGAAAATTGGACAACCACATGCAGAAAAATGAAATTGCACCACTTCCTTACACCACACATGAAAAGAGACTCAAAATGGATGAAGGACCTCAATGTGAGAAAGGTATCCATCAGAATCCTTGAGGAGAACACAGGCAGCAACCTTTCGACCTCAGCCGCAGCAACATCTTCCTAGAAACATCGGCAAAGGCATGGGAAGCAAGGGCAAAAATGAACTATTGGGACTTCATCAAATCAAAAGCTTTTGCACAGCAAAGGAAACAGTTAACAAAATCAAAAGACAACTGACAGAATGGGAGAAGATATTTGCAAACGACATATCAGATAAAGGGCTAGTGCCCAAAATCTATGAGGAACGTAGCAAACTCAACACCCAAAGAACAAACAGTCCAATCAAGAAATGGGCAGAGGACATGAACAGACATTTCTGCAAAGAAGACATCCAGATGGCCAAAAGACACATGACAAAGTGCTCCACATCACTCGGCATCAGGGAAATACAAATGAAAACCACAATGAGATATCACCTCACACCAGTCAGAATGGCTAAAATTAACAAGTCAGGAAATGACAGATGCTGGCGAGGATGCGGAGAAAGGGGAACCCTCCTACACTGTTGGTGGGAATGCAAACTAGTGCAACCCCTTTGGAAAACAGCATGGAGGTTCCTCAAAAAGTTGAAAATAGAGCTACCCTATGACCCAGCAATTGCACTACTGGGTATTTACCCTAAAGATACAAACGTAGTGATCCGAAGGGGCACGTGCACCCGAATGTTTATAGCAGCAATGTCTACAATAGCCAAACTATGGAAAGATCCTAGATGTCCATCAACAGATGAATGGATAAAGAAGAAGTGGTATATATACCCAAAGGAATACTATGCAGGCATCAAAAGAAATGAAATCTTGCCATTTGCGATGACGTGGATGGAACTAGAAGGCTTATGCTTAGTGAAATAAGTCAATCGGAGAAAGTCAACTATCATATGATCTCCCTGATATGAGGACGTGGAGAAGCAACAAGGAGGGTTAGGGAGATAGGAGAAGAATAAATGAAACAAGATGTTATTGGGAGGGAGACAAACCATAAGTGACTCTTAATCTCACAGAACAAACTGAGGGTTGCTGGAGGGAGGGTGGGGTGGGAGAGGGGGAGGGGGGTTTTGGACATTAGAGAGGGTATGTGCTATGGTGAGTGCTGTAAAGTGTGTAAACCTGGCAATTCACAGACCTGTACCCCTGAGGATAAAAATACATTATATGTTTATAAAAAATTAAGAAATAAATAAAAAATTTTAAAAAATCATGGTTATATCAGTGTCAAGACCATATGTTTTCTTGGAGTTTTATGTCTTCAGCTCTGAGATTCAAGTTTTTTATCTATTTTGAGTTGCCTTTTTGTATGGTGTGAGACAGTGGTCTATTTTCATTCTTTTGCTTGTGGCTGTTCAGTTTTCCCAGCACCACTTATTGAACAGACTATCCTTTCCCCATTGCATATTCTCGGCTCATTTGTAAAAAATTGATTGACTGTATCTTTTTGGGATTATTTCTGGGCTCTCTGTTCTATTTTATTGACCTATGTATCTTATTTATTTATTTATTTATTTATTTATTTTTGCCAATACTGTTTTGATTGCTCTAACTTTGTAATACAGTTTGAAATCAGAAAATGTGATGTCTCTTGCTTTGTTCTTCTTTGTAAGAGTGCTTTGGTTATCTGGATTCTTTCATAGTTCTTTGCATATTTTAGGATTCTTTTTACTTAGTGTGAAAAGTACCACTGAGATTTTGATTGGAATTGGGTATGTGTATTACTTTGGGTAGTGTGGACATTTCAAAAATACTAATAATTCTGATCCAGGAACATGAAATATCTTACCATATATTTGTATTTTATTCAGTTCTTTCATCAATGTCTTAGCATTTTCTGATCTTTTACCTCCTTGGTTAAATTTATTCCTGAATATTTTATTCTTTTTGTACTAATATAAGTGGATTGTTTTCTTACTTTCTTTTTCTGATATTTTATTATTAATGTGTAGAAACATGACTGATTTTTTCATATTGATTTTGTATCCTGCAATTTTACCTAATTTGTTTATTTCTAACAATTGTGTGTGTGTAGTCTATAGAGTTTTCTATGTATAACATTATGTTATCCACAAACAGAGTTTTACTTCTTTTTTTCTGATTTGGACTCCTTTTATTTCTTTGTCTTGCCTAATTGCTCTGACTAGGACTTCTACAACCATGTTTAACAAAACTGGCAAGAGTGGGCATCCTCTTGTTCCTGATCTTGAAAAAAAACTTTAAGCTTTTCATCAGTCAGTGTGATGTTAGATGTGGTCTTGTTGTATATCGCATTTATTATGTTGAGGGATGTACTTTCTGTACCCACTTTGTTTGCTGGTTTGTTTGTTTTTCATCATGAAACGATATTAAATTTTGTTAAGTGTCTTTTCTGCGTCTATTGAGAAGATCATATGGTTTTATTCTTCATTTCGTTATTGTGGTGTATTCTCTTGATTTGTTGATGTTAAACCATCCTTGCATCCCTAGAACAAATTCTGCTTGATCATGGTCTATGATCCTTTTGAAGTTTTTTTTTTTTTTTTTTTTAAGATTTTACTTATCCACTTGAGGGGGTGGGGAAGAGCAGAGGGAGAGGGACAAGCAGACTTCTTTGAGTGCAGAGCCTGATATAGGGCTTGATCCCAGGACCCCAACATCATGACCTGAGCTGAACCCAAGAGAGGGACATATAATCAACTGAGCCATGCATGTGCCCCTTCTACTGTATTGTTGAATTTTATTTGTTAATATTTTGTTGAGGATTTTTACATCTATGTTCATCAGAAATTTTGGCCTATAATTTTCTTTCATGTAGTGTCCTTGTCTGGCTTTGGTATGAGGATAATGCTGGCCTTGTAAAATAAGTTTGGAAATGCTTTCTTTTCTTCTATTTTTTGAAAGAGTTTGAGAAGGATTGATAATACTTTTTCCTTAAGTGATTTAAAACAATAAAAGTCAAGAAAAGATAAATAATGTCTGAATCTACCATAAGCTGGAAACTATTTCTGCTAACATAATATTTATGTTATAAAGGAATCTTTTTTGGGGGTGTCTTGGTGGTTAAGTCACTTAAATATCTGACTCTTGATTTTGGCTGAGGTCTTGATCTCAGGGTCATGAAATCAAGCCCAATGTCGGGCTCCTCACTCAGCAGCAAGACTGCTTGAGATTTTCTCTTTCTCCCTCTGTCCCTCCTCCCACCTCCACATACCCTCTCTCCTTCTAAAATATATAAATAAATCTTAAAAAAATAAAGAAATATTTTAAAAATAGTAGTAAGTATCTTGCTTAAAATATTTAACTTTAAGAAATCCATCAGAATGGTCTGAATGGATATGGAGTTGATCAAATATTCATATTTGAACCCAATACTTTAGCTGCCTTGCCATGAACTAAAATAATTGCCTCTTTGGCATTTCTTCTTGGATGCTCCACAGGTATTTCACATCACTAAGTGTGAAAGTGATTTGATCACTGGGTAATGTAGCATTGTGTATCATCCAGATTTCTATCTTTTACATTTCCCTTAATAACCAATATCATATCCAATAAATCACTGACTTTAAATGATTTCTTCTTAATGGTTTTTTAATGTTCTCTCAGTATTTGCCACCTCAGGCTCTTCAATTTCCATTTTCATTGACTTAGTTCAATTCTTACTTGTATTACTTCAATAAGCTTCTATTTGGTCTCCTTATCACCAGTATGATCTTTGTTTCAGTTAGATCTATGTAATAGTTGACAGTATGGTATGCTGAGGAAGACTAGAATGTTCATGTATATTTTATTTATCTTACTTATACCTATCCTGGCTAGAAGACAAATATTTTGTCAATAATTCCTCTAATCATATACATATATTTGTTTGTATACATATACATGGAATATATGGAGTATATTAGTATAAATGTTAACTTGTATCAAATTTTGGCATATATGGCATTAAATAAACATTTTATTTTGGATCCTGCACAAATGCATAAGTGACTGAAGACATAATTTTAAGATAAAAAAAATATATGACCACAACTGAATTCTACATGGTACTTGGACATAATTTTATAATTTTAGTTTAAGTAAACATTGTTATTTAAAATAGTGTATCAGTAGGGATGCCTGGCTACTCAGTTAGTAGAGCATGCAACTCTTGATCTTGGGGTTGTGAGTTTGAGCACCAAGTTGGATATAGAGAGTACTGAAAAATAAAATCTAAAAAAAGTATATAATCTCTCCTATTTATGCCATGAATCTGTAACATCAGAAGGATGAGATTTAGTAATTAAAATTTTATCATTATTGGGGTGCCTGGGTGACTCAGTCAGTTAAGTATCTGTGTCTTAGTTTTGACTCAGGTCCTGATCTCATGGTTGTGGGATCAAGCCCCACATCTGGCTCCACACTTGGTGTGGAATCTGCTTTGGATTCTCTCCTTTTCCCTCTCCCTCCTCCTCTGCTCCCCTCCCTGCTTTTGCTTTCTTTCACTTTCTAAAATAAATAAATGAAATCTTAAAAAATGTTAGTGTTATTAGTAACAATCATTTCTCAAGAAATTTTTCATCTAATAGGACTTTGAAATCTTAAAAATTTCTTTGAATTGAGGATTGCCTTTTAAAATATTTTTTTTGAATGGGATATATAACCTTTGGACAAGCATTCAGGAAATGCAGAATTTATATGCAGAATTCTAAGTAGAATGATCTTCCTATTATACAGAAAGAATATAAATGAATAGAAAGAATATATATGAAAAGAATCAGGTGGTGATTTCTCTGTGCCAGATAACTTCTATATACCCCTCCAGTTGTTCTGTTCTCTACCCATCTGCATCCTGTTCTATTGCCTTGGGAGGGGGTGGTGGTGACTGGTTGGCTCTTCTGTCTTCTGGGTTCCAAATGGATTTGGCTACTGGGAGTCCCATCAGGAGATGGGAAGCAGTGAGTGTGAGGTCAGGGTATTTATTCAACTGGTTTCTCTTTGTGAGATTTCTAACTGAAGATTACTGCTCTCTCTCAAGGTTGCTTCCTCTATATCAATCTCTCCTTCTGGGTTCTGATAAATGCTTCTTTTTCTCATCTCTTTGGGGCTCAGGGTTGTAAAAACCCTGTATTACTAACCCAGGTTCTTTTACTATATCTCTTATGGTTCCCCTCCACTCACATCTTCATCAAAAAAAAAGGTCCTTTGCAAATCATCATTAAATTACCCTAAATTAAGTGTACTATCTTTTTTTGTTCTTGTTGTTGAGACTTTTATCAAAAAGTTACATGCTTTTTTGAAAACTTTAGACACAAAGAAATATATTAGCCAATATACGATTGTTTTAGTTCTTAGTGATTGGTTTGATAAGAAATCATTTTTGATGATTGACTAAAATATCAATAGCTTACATTAACTTGTATTAAAAGAAAACAATAAACAAGAATGACTATTGGGCATTTCAGGAACCACAGGTCTATAGCAGAAACAGAAATCTCCACATTCAATTTTCAGGTGTACTGTATAGTGATTCAGCAATGTCATACCTCACCCAGTGCTCATGGCAAGTGCACTCCTAATCCCCATCATCTATTTTGTCCATTCCCCCACCTACCTCCTCTCTGGTAACCACCAGGTTTTTCTCTATAGTTGAGTCTGTTTCTTGGTTTGTCTCTCTCTTTTTTTCCTTTCTTATTTTTGTTTCTTAAATTCCACATGAGTGAAATTATGTGATATTTGTCTCTCTCATATTGACTTATTTCACTTAGCATAATACTCTCTTGTTCCTTCTTATGCAAATGGCAACATTTCCTTCTTTTTTATGGCTGACTAATATTCCTTTGTGTGTAATACTGTAACTTCTTCTTTATCCATTCATCTATCAGTCGACGCTTGGGTTGCTTCCATATCGTGGCTATTGTAAATAATGCTGCAATAAAAATAAGGGTATATGTATCCATTGTGTTTTTTGTATTTTTTGGCGTAAATACCCGATAGCATGATTACTGAATTGTAGGCATGGTTCTATAACTTTTTGAGGAAACTCCATACTGTTTTCCACAGTGGCTGCACCAGTTTGGATTCCCACCAACAGTATGAGAAGGTTCCTTTTCCCCCCACATCCTCGCCAATACTTGTTTCATGTGTTTTTGATTTTAGCCATTCTGACAGATGTGAGATGATATCTTATTGTAGTTTTGATTTGCATTTCCCTAATGATGAGTGATGTTGAACATCTTTTCATGTATGTTTGCCATCTGCATGTCTGTTTTGAAAAACTCTTTCATGTCTTCTGCCTATTTTTAAATTGGATTATTTGGGTTTTTGGGTGTTGAGTCTTGTAAGTTCTTTATGTATTTTGCATACTAATCATTTATCTGATATGTCATTTGCGAGTATCTTCTACCATCCTGTATGTTGCATTTTAGTTTTGTTGATTGTTTCCTTTGCAGGCAGAAGCTTTTTATTTTGATGTAGTCCCAATAATTTATTTTTGCTTTTATTTTCCTTGCCTCAGGAGAAATATCCATAAAAATTGATTCCTCTTTTTTTTCTTTTTTTAAAGTAGGCTCCAGGCTGGGCATGGCTTGAACTCATATTCTGAGATCAAGACCTGAATTGTGATCAGGAGTCAGATGCTTAGACCACAGAGCCACTCATGTGCCCCAATTCCTCTATCTCACCCCTAGACACAATCCATTGGTAAGTCCTGTGTGCTCTGCCACCAAAATAATCCCCAACCTATTTCTAATGATCTTTTCAATTCTACACTGGACCAGGGTGCCATCATTGTTCTCCTGGGTTGCTACAATAACTTCGTAACTGGTTACCCTGTTTTAGCTTATGTACCATAATGATTTTATATCCACATGACAGCCTAAAAAATATTTTAAAAGTATAAATTGGATGTTTCTTGCTTAAAACCATCTATTGTTTCCCACTGTGCTTAGAAATACCTGCCCAATCTAAAGCGGCACCAGCCCACCAGTTACTCTGAGAGCCCCTTTAGTTTGTTCATAGCACCAAATGCTAACTAAAATTTTTTTTTTTTCTAAAATTGTTTTTAATGTATTTGTTTACTGGTTTGTCTTCTGCCCTCTAGGATAATTTAAGTCTTATTACAGGAGATAGTTTTTCTGTTTGGGTCATTTTGATGTTCCTGGTAACTGAAACAGTCCTTGCTTGGCACAGAGTTAGAATTCAGTAAATATTTGTAGAAAAAATCATAAGTTATAAAGGAAAATGGTCCAGGGCATGTTTGGTAACCTTAATACTCTATTTATGTTTTTCTTTTATTTTCTGTTTCTCCTTTTCTTTAAAATTTATAACTAGAAAATTAAAATCTACCACAGTTAGACTCCAGGCCCTAGGAAAGATTTAATTAATCATCACATTAGCCAGAAAGAGAGAACAAATGAAATGAAAATATTTTGTTGTATCATTTTTCCGAAAAAGCTTGTAAGAATATAGCATCACCGCATGAAACTATTTTTGTGTCAATTACTGCTACAGAAATGAAAAGTTCTATTGTAGTTTGTGAATATTCTCAAAGTGGCCAAACAGCTCCAAATTTATTACAGATTGTGTTCTACATAGTCAACTTAAATACCCACACCATCTTTGAAAAACTTTCCCTGCTGTGGAGACAGTTTTATAGGGTTGTTTATTAGTCACTATGATGGGACTAAAAGCTAGGGTGTGGAAGACTTGTGGTAGTGCTAGGCATAATGGAAATCCCATAGACACTGTATTTTAGGTCTTCCAAGTGTAGTGGCTCACTTTTATCCAAGGCATAACTCAAATAATTTCCCAGAATGTCAGTCATTTATTAAAGAACTTCTTCATCTCTTTTAGTTAAGAATTATTCAGGTACAATTTAATTGTCCACATAATTGTGGACAGTTTATGTAACAGTTTCTTTTCATTTCCTTTCATGGTGGTTTTTTCAATATGTATTCTTCCTTGTGTCTTCCATACTAGGTATAATTAAGGAATTATTCTCATTAAGCACCTGAAAATAAAATGGTTTCTCTCAAAGTTCTCTGTTGAGATGTGAAACACGATCATTTTACTTTCTAGGCCTTGACACAATATGTGCTTTCTGGCTTTCCTTGTTAAACTCTGCATATGCCATATGTTGGCTACATTTTAAGGATAGATGTTGTTCATTGGCTTCAATTACACATGTTCAATTTCCAATAAAATGCAGAAACAACTATTTATCTTGAGGATGATCCAGTAGGAATATAAATGCCTTAGAATGTAAGAATGCTATTATTACCCAACAAATCCATATTTAGAAACTCTCTTCATGTTCCCTAAGTTAAATGGCTTGTTTAATGTTATGAATTAAAATTGAGTAGTGTTCTTCCCATACCCCTTATCAAAAGATAAATAGAATCATTAGAGTTTAGCCACTCATAATAATTAATTTAGTAACTATTAGGTATAATGTTTTATGGACCTTGCCATAAGATGCTAACAATTTAGAAAGAAAGCAGATAAATTACACATGCGCACACACACACACACACACACACACACCCTGTACTGTATTTGAATTATACAAATGTCACAGAGATAGCTTAAAGGAATAATAGTTATCAAACCATATGTAGCATTTGTAGATACATACATATACTTAAGTCCCTTAAACTTTGTCCTACTCTCATAAAATGAAACAAGTCATACTTAACATTGGTTATGAGTTTACTTTACAAATAAAATTTTCAGAAAAATTACTCTGAATAATCTCTAGCACTTTGTTTTGGTGCTGATCATTTGAGTTTTCTTTACTTAGAAATTAATGGCAAATATTTTGTAAGAAAACTAGGGTAAATGAAAACATTTTCCTAAAATTTTCATTATTTGAAAAGACATATCCCAAACTAGTATAATATTAAAATCTCACTTGCTTGCAATGACCTGGAAAGAATCTGGGTCATTGAAGGACTCCATGTAGCAAAACCTCCCTGCATACCTGGAATGCTCCCCTCAGTCCCTATGAGAGGGAAATAAAAACTAAGCCACTAAAAAAAAAAAAAACAAAACTCACTTGCTTTGAACAGTTAAAATTTTTGAAAATTGTGGTATCTTATTTTCAGTCACTTCCATCATTAAGATTATTTATAGTTACTTAGTAAAAATTTAATTTGGTAACATTTAGAATGTTTATATTAAGATAGGATTATCATATTTGATTAAGCCATTAAGTTCCAAGTTTCTTATGAGCAATATATATTCTTTATAGAGCTTACTGCATCACAATTTTCATCTTGGACAGAGAAAGAAAGACGAACTATGTTTCTCAAACCATTCTCTTTAAAGTGGAAGCCGTAAATTATAAAAGGAAACATTGCAATTGGAGGTTAAAAGAATTTTTGATGTAACATATGAGTAGATCTAGCTACAGTGAAGGTCTGGGCAGTTGAGAAGTCATTAAAATGCCTTCATGACTGGAAATTCTCTACTAAATGTAGAAGCATATTTTATTTTTTTCAAATTTTTATTTAAATTCTAGTTAGTTAACATGTAATGTAATAGAAGTTTCAGGAGTAAAATTTAGTGATTCATCATGTACATATAACACCCAGTGTTCATCATAACAAGGGCCCTCCTTAATACCCATCACCCATTTAGCCCATCCCTCATCCACCTCCCTCCATCAACCCTGTTTATTCTCTGTCATTAAGAGTCTCTTTATGGTTTTCTTCCCTCTGTTCCCCGCCCCTCCCATATGTTCATCTGTTTTGTTTTTTAAATTCTACATATGAGTGAAATCGTATGGTATTTGTCTTCTCTTACTGATTTATTTCTCTTAGCATAATACATTCTAGCTCCATCCACGTGGTTGTAAATGGCAAGATTTCATTCTTTTTTTTAAGGCTAAGTAATACCCATTTGTGTGTGTGCATATATATATACACACACACATACATACACCACATCTTTATCCATGCATCAGTCAGTGGACATTTGGGTTCTTTTCATTGTTTGGCTATTGTTGATAATGCTGCTGTAAACATTGGGGTGCATGTGCACCTTTGAATCAGTATTTTTGTATCCTTTGGGCAAAAACCTAGCAGTGCAATTGCTGGGTCGTAGGGTAGTTCTGTTTTACTTTTCTTTCTTTTTTTTTTTTTTTTAAGGGAGAGAGCATGAGTGAGTAGGCAAAGGGGGAGGGGCACAGAGAGTGAGAGAGACACTTTTTTTTTTTTTTTAAAGATTTTATTTATTTATTTGACAGAGAGAGATCACAAGTAGGCAGAGAGGCAGGCAGAGAGAGAGAATGAGAGGGAAGCAGGCTCCCCGTGGAGCAGAGAGCCCGATGCGGGACTCGATCCCAGGACCCTCAGATCGTGACCTGAGCCGAAGGCAGCGGCTTAAACCACTGAGCCACCCAGGCGCCCGAGAGAGACTCTTAAGTAGGCTTCATGCCCAGTGTAGAGCCCGACACAGAGCTTTATCTTACAACCCTGAAATTATGACCTGAGCTGAAATTAAGAGTTGGATGCTTAACTGAGTGAGCCTTCCAGGTGCCCCTATTTTTAACTTTTTGGGGAACCTTTATACTGTTTTCCATCAATAGTGTGAAAGGGTTCCCCTTTCTCTACAACTTCACCAACATCTGTTGTTTCCTGTGCTGTTAATTTTAGCCATTCTGAGAGGTGTGAGGTGGTATCACATCATAGTTTTGTTTTATATTTCCCTGATGATGAGTGATCTTGAGCATCTTTTCATGTGTCAGTTAGCCATCTGGATTTCTTCTTTGGAAAAATGTCTATTCGTGTCTTCTGCCCATTTCTTTAAAAAATTTTTATAAAAAGATTTATTTATTTATGTGAGAGAGACAGAGAGTAAGGGGGAGAGAGAGAGAGAGAGAGAGAGAGAGTGTGTGTGTGTGTGTGTGTGTGTAGCAGCAGAGGGAGAGGGAGAGAGAGAATCCCAAGCAGACTCCCTGCTAAGTGCAGAGCCCGATATGGGGCTCGATCTCATGACCCCAAGATCATGACCGGAGGCAAAATCAAGAGTCAGACCCTCAAATGAATGAGCCACCCAGGTGCCCCTCTTCTGACCATTTCTTAGCTAGATTATTTGTTGTTTGGGTGTTGAGTTTGATAAGTTCTTTGTAGATTTTGGATACTAACCCTTTGTCAGGTAAGTCTTTTGCAAATATCTTTTCTTGTTCCATAGGCTACCTTTTAGTTTTCTTGGTTATTTCCTTCACTGTACAGAAGGTTTGTATCTTGAAGAAGTCCCAGTAGTTCATTTTTGCTTTTGTTCTCTTGCCTGTGGTGATGTCTCTAGTAAGAAGTTACTACAGCTGAAGTCAAAGAGTTTGCTTCCTGTATTCTTCTCTAAGATTTTGATGGTTTCCTATCTCATATTTAGTTCCTTCATCCATTTTGAGTTTATTTTTGTGTATGGTATAAGAAAGTGGTCTAATTTCATTTTTCTACATGTTGCTCTCCAGTTTTCCCAACACCATTTGTTGAAGAGATTGTCCTTTTTCCACTGGATATTCTTTCCTGCTTTGTTGAAGATTAGTTGACCATAGAGTTGTGGGTCCATATCAGGGTTTTCTGTTCTTTTCCATTGATCTATGTGTTTTTTTGTGCCAGTACCATATTGTCTCTATGACTACAACTTTGTAATAATGTGAAGTCCAGAATTGTGATGTGTTATGTTTGCTTTACTTTTTCAGGATTGCTTTGGGCTAATTGGGGTCATTTGTGGTTCTATACGTATTTATGATTGTTTGTTCTAGCTCTGTGAAAAATGCTGGTGGTATTTTGGTAGGGATTGCATTGAATGTGTTGATTTTTTTGGGTAGTATAGAGATTTTAACAATGTTGTTCTTCTAATCCATAAGCATATAATGTTTTTCTATTTCTTTGTGTCATCTTCAATTTCTTTCATAAGTCTTCTATAGTTTTCAGAATACACACCTTTTACCTCTTTGGTTTATTCCTAGGCATCTTACAGTTTTTGGTGCATTGTAAATGGGATTGATTCCTTGATTTCTTTCTCTGCTGTAGAAGCACATTTTAAACAGCCTGCTGGTCATTCCCGTTTCAGTATTTGTCTTAGCACCTTAGACTCAGTGTCTTCAAAATTCTATATGGAACTGCACATAGTAGGTGCTCACAAATATTAAAAGAAGAAACAAATAAATGAATGTGTCATCCTCAAACCTTCTCTTGGATTTCTTATTATGCAATTGCTCTTAAAATCTCAAAATCTTTTTTTAAATTTTTTTAAAGATTTTATTCATCTACTTGACAGACAGAGATCACAAGTAGACAGAGAGGCAGGCAGAGAGAGAGGAAGGGATGCAGGCTCCATGTTGAGCAGAGAGCCCGATGCAGGGCTCGATCCCAGGACCCTGAGATCATGACCTGAACTGAGGGCAGCGGCTTAACCCACCGTGCCACCCAGGTGCCCCAAATCTCAAAATCTTAATTACCTCCTCCTTTCTCTTCCATCGTTAATCAGTTTCATAGCTCTACCAGCATTTACTTATATTGTTTCTCATAAGTCTGCTTCATTCACTCAACAAATATTTACTTGAGTAAGTACTATAGGCTGCAAAGAAGAGCAATATGGTTCATGCCACCATGGAGCTTGTTTTGTTTATTTGTTTGTTTTTGAGGGAAACCTGCGGTGTTTTATCAGTTCTTTTGGCACTAATCTAGACCTCCATTTCCTCTCCTCTGGACTACTGTAATGTACTAGCTCATGTTTTGGCATCCAGCCTCTCTCTACTCCATTTTATTAGATTAATCTTAAAAGCATAACACTTTCGCCTGGTTGTATAATATCTTAAGCAACTCTCCTTGTCATTAGCTAATGTGGAAATCCTTTAGTTTGCAGTACTATAGCCTGGCCCAACCCGCTGTGTTCATGAACTTCTCTTTTGTACTGTATTTTGGAGACAAACTATTTTTCTCACTAGTCCTCCAACATTTTACCACTTCTGTACCACTTGCTCTTTTCTTTCTCTGGAATGTTCTTTTCTCCTCTGTCTGCTTGTTAAAATCCTATCCATTTTGCAAGGTCAGTTCTGTCACTATTTCTTGATTCCTTCAAGTAGAAATATTTTTTTCTTTTTTGAACACCCATGGGAATTTAATTGTGCCTCTTGTTGCACACATACCAGTTTTAACCTTATGTGGTAGTTTTGGTATTTATGCTTTACCTGCCTTAGGAGATCCTACCAAATACATTGCTTAATTATTCATAGCGACTAGCACAGTATCTTGCATACAAGCTGAATAAATAAAAGATGGACCTGGCTAATTGACCGTGTTGTGTATGTTACTTAGAGGGCCCTATGATCTACTCTAAAGTAATGTAATCATATCTTAACCATGAGTTTTGATTGATTCATTTGAATTTGCATAAATGCCATCAAATTTATTTCATAAAAATTATATTTAAACAAGGCAGAAGTTCTTGGCAAGTGATTGAATTGTGGGCAAGTCACTTAGTTTCTTTGTGCACTGAGGTAATATATTAATAATTTTTCATGTTTACTAAAAACCAACTGAACTAAAATAAATGTTGTAATGTAATGTCAAACCAGAGGGTCAGATTGGAATATTTTCTTCTGATGGAGAATTCTCTAGGTGGCATTTAGCTATTTGTAAACACACCTCCAAACTTACAGTACTCTTAATTGTTCAGGCTGAATGTGTCTCCTGGTGGTTTGGTAATTCAAAAGCTTCTCTCAGATCTTCCCTTTCCTCCTTTCTAGTTATACTTAATTTGACAACCTCAAACAAGGTAGTAGATACTATAAATGCTTAGACAAAAAGCATCTAAGTGGATCGTGCTGAGGAATGTCGAATCAGATAATTTCTAGGGTTGTCCAGAATTCATATGATTTTGAGTGGGTGCAGATAATATTATATCTAGTTGTGGAAAGAAGATCTGGAACAAGGAAAGTACTCCAGAGGAAAAATGAACTGCTAGGCAGGTCTATCCCTGAGAGTGGGTGTAGTATATGCCATGGGCCATATCTATAATTGTAATTGCTTTCCCATAAAACTTGATCGATTCTATCAGGTGGTGGACTCTTCCTTGTGGAAATACACATGTGATTTTTATAACAGATGTTTATAACAAATGATTCACTTTTCCTTTATAAACTGTTTGGCCTGACGTAGCTATTCCATAAAGTGAGGGATACCACAATGCTTGATGAGATATATTTCTTATTACATGTTGTAAGTTTAATAACAATTCATTTCATAGAATGATCCCTTGGTTCCCCTAGAAACAATGCTGAAACTAATGCTTATGTCATTGCCAGAATGCTTTCCTGCCCCTTGAGACTGAATAACTCGTTTCTGTGAATTTGCTTCTACACACTGAGGGAGAGAATGATTGAAGCTAACTCCTCAAACAGACTTCTGCCCAGATGCACAGTATGTGATGCCAAAGCCACACAGTCATCCCATGGGTAAGCACATTTGTATCAAAACAATCACACTGCTCTCATTCTTTATTAATTTATTCATTGCCATGTTCCCTTATAAGGCAACCAAAGGGAGCATTAAAAAAACCCAAATGGATTGAAATCTTGAAGAAACAGGCCCTTGCACTTATTTCTGAAACACTAAAATGAGTTGGTTAAATGAATGGTTGTTTGAAGAAATACTTTTCATCTGGGGGAAATGACTAGAAGGCTTTTATACTGAGGGAATCCTGGAGACTATGAAAATCTTGGAGCTAGCATCTGGGCTTCTACAGGGCAAGGGACTATTCCTGAACTGTTTGGTTTAGACACTCCCAAGGTCCCACTTTGGTAGAGATGCTTCAGGTATTCTAATAACCAGGAGGTAAGAGCCCATAATACTCCTGAATGCTGTTTCTAGTTGTTTCAGATTGCTCTCTGCATGGGATTAGGTACAGATTAATGGAACATTCTGATAACTCTGGAGTTTTAGGTAGCTTTAAACAATGTTTATGCTAGGGGCGCCTGGGTGGCTCAGTGGATTGGGCCGCTGCCTTCGGCTCGGGTCATGATCTCAGGGTCCTGGGATCCAGCCCCACATCGGGCTCTCTGCTCCGTGGGGAGCCTGCTTCCTCCTCTCTCTCTGCTTCTCTCTCTGCCTGCCTCTCTGCCTACTTGTGATCTCTCTCTGTCAAATAAATAAATAAAATCTTTAAAAAAAAAACATTGTTTATGCTAAAGATATAGATAGATGCAATTTAAGGGAAATAAAGTTCAAAAGATCCAGAATTGGGAGAAAAATCCATATAATGGGACCATTGGTGAAGGATAAGATAATTTTTCAGTTTTTGTTGGTTGGCTAAGTAAACATTTTTAAGGCTAAAACTGGTAAATAATTTTGTTTTCAGTGCTTCCTTTTTCTGTAATAGCTGCAGAGCGCTGTTTTGAAAAAGGAGTGAGAGAGTGCATTGATGAGTTAGTGATGTCTGGGCAAGGCAAAGAGGTCTAGGAATGCTTCATACTTCATAACTGGTGTGGGTCTTTTAAATGTCCTATTATTACTTATAATGAAGGCAGAAATATGATTCACAATGGCTCTGTTCTTTAATTTCATGCCATACCCACAGGGAAATGTTGAAAAGCCACCCGAAATCTTTGTTCAGTCCATAGCTAATCAGTAAGTTAACAATTAGGATGAAATAATGGAAATCCTACATTCTTTATCATTTATACAGCCAACTTGGGGGACCCATGATGAAAATGCATAATTTTCGAAGTAATGATTTATTCCAAGGCAACATTTAAATATCTTTCTACAACATAGAAAGTAGTAAGGCATTAGGTAATTTCTAATTTTAAACTCCTAATGTCTATAATCATGAATAAATTATATGGGACATGCAGAATACATTTCTGTCTTCATGCCTGTCTTAAACTTGAATTTAAGATAAATATATGTCTCCATCAAGTTGGAGCCATCAAAAGAGACAGTTTAAATGGTAGTAAGAAGTTGGAGAGGAGGGGAAAAAAGATCACTGCATGGATGAGCACACTAGCTTATAGGATAATTAGACTCAGTAATTTCAAATGTTGTCAAATTGAATTTCTTATATTCAGAAAAAAGTTGAAATATGCATTTATGCAAGTGTTTCATGATCAGGTCCAGAGATTCTGTTAAACAAAATATCTCCATTGTAGAGAAATTTTCAGAGAAAAGTACAATAGGTATTTGTTTATTTTTGTCTTACTCATCTTCATTCCTTTTCCTGCTAATGCACTCTGACTTTTCCAAGGGGAACCCCTCTACTCATGCTCTCAGTCCACGTAGTCCAGGTCTGGGTACATGATCAAGCCCCAGGTAATGAGAGTCACAGAGATTGTTTCAGAGATACATGTCTTAATTTCGGCCTGTTAAGAGCAGCCATAGGACTTCTCTATAACTACTAGGAAAGGGACAATCTCATTCTATTGTGGTTTTTAGTCTAATTTGTTCATGTCCATTTTATGGGGAGAGAAGGTAACTCAGAAAAAAGAGGAAATGAGAGATGGAGACAAGTGCTAATGACATTCTTTGAGTAACTGGCTTGCACAGTTCTTGAGGCAGTTCTATCCTTGTACTTCTCTTCTCTGTGTCAACAAATTCCTTTTTACTTAAGCCAGCTTGAGTTGGCTTTCTGTCATTTACAACCAAAAAAGACCTGTTAATAAATGTCCGCAGCTCTATCATTCTATGAAAGATTGTTACAGAACTCAATTGATGAGTAATTCAGATAGACAGGGATCCTAGACTTCTGGGTATTCTTACTGTCATACTGACATATTTGGAGGATATAAAATAATTCTACACATACATGACATACTGGTGTTCTTAGAATTGAGACTACCACTTAATATATCTAGATTGACTTTATATATTAAAAGATTATCGTATTTATAGTGATTTTTAGTTATGGCTACAATGATCATGTGACAGTAGCTGAAAAGACAATTATGATAGAGATTGGATTTTGGCACTATTATGATGTTTATAGCTAAAGATTCTGTAGTGTCCAAAATCTTTCTTACTGATCATCTAACCACCCTTCAAGCTTTTAAGTAGGCACTATGCATAACAAAACTGGCAATCAAAATGCAAGTTTATTGTTATCTGCATCAAGAACTTTTTTTTTTAAAAAGATTTTTTATTTACTTATTTGACAGAGAGAGAGATCACAAGTAGGCAGAGAGGCAGGCAGAGAGAGAGGAGGAAGCAGGCTCTCTGTCCCAGGACCCTGAGATCATGACCTGAGCCACAGGCAGCAGCTTAATCCACTGAGCCACCCAGGCGCCCCTGCATCAAGAGCTCTTAAATCTGCCCTTGAAGGGCCCTCTGGTACACTCATTAGGAGCATAGGCTAGAAGCACTCCCTCCGTAAATTTAATTTGGTACACTAAGGCATGTCTGCAAGGGAAAAGGAAAAAAGTTATGGATTTTCAGAGATGGCCCTTACTTAAGATGGCATGATTGGAGTTGAAGAGGAAGAGAGGTAAGTTGAAGTTTGACACAGAAAATAGAAGTGTGCCACACTCCTGAGTGTTGACTAGAGGATTCAATTATATCAGGTATCAGAAAATCATGGTGCAATGAGTGTCTGGGCTCTGACTTATCAGATTGTGGCTCCATCATCCTTAGAAGGGGCTGCAGTTGGCAAGAAAGTGGGCGGAAGTTCGTCTGGGGTAAGAGTGGGGAGAGGATGTTTCCCTTCCCAGTGTGATATAAAGCCAAAATACTTTGTACATTAGATGAAACAAATTAATTATTTGAAGAATCATTTGTTTGTGGATCTTTACTAGAGTTTGCTTTCTGGCTTTGCTCCAAGAGTTATCCATTACTGATGGCCGTTTACTGTGCTGGACTCCATGCTGCTACTATTTCCCAGGGAGATGTCCCTGTTTCTCTTACACATTAG
Source organism: Meles meles (assembly GCF_922984935.1). Lineage (NCBI taxonomy): Eukaryota > Metazoa > Chordata > Mammalia > Carnivora > Mustelidae > Meles > Meles meles. Next base: position 79,261,558 of record NC_060074.1, read on the forward strand.
TTACTCTCTAAGCTTGTGACTATAACACATCATGTCATCACTCAGCAACTACTTGGAAGTCACTTTACCATTTAGTTTTCAAATGCCACCAGTATAGCAGAGTTGCAGTTAACTCATCAGAGTTTAATCACTAGGAATATCTGGGATACCATGGGTCTTTCATGGTAGTTTATAATTTAGCCTAGTTATATGGATTTCTTAAATCTGGATTGATGTCTTTGTTCTTGGTTATTATCTTTTCAAATATTTCTCCTTCCCCACGTTTCTGTCCTTTTTTTCTGGGCTTTAATGCACATAGTTTGAGATCTTTTTTTTTTTTTTTTTTTTTTAAATCTCTCACATGTCTCTAATGATATTTTCTAGATTTTTCATTTGTTTTTCTCTCTCTGTTTCTGTTCAGAAATTGGTCTTCCAGCTCACTAATCATGTTGTCTACTGTTTTGAAACCTGTTGTTAACCTATTGATTTCTTCATAATATCAGATTTTTTTTAAATTTCAGAATTTCCATACGATTATTTTGTAGATTTTGATGTTTTTGTGAAAATCTCCATTTTAATATAGTATCTCATCTTTTTCTCTTTCCATGAGCTTATTAACCATAGTTCCTTTAAGTAAGCTCTTATCTGCTAAACCAGTATCCTAATCATGTATGTGTCTACTTTTATTGCCTGTTTTCCCCTTGGTTGTTATTCTTATGGTACTGTTTCTTGCCATGCCTACTGATTTTGATTTAATATTAAGTGTTGTTTATAAAAATTATGACTTATCCAGATGATGATGATATCTCTTACCAGAGTGTGTTCACTTTTTTCCTGCTGGGCAGACCGAGAAGTTGACCACATTGATCCAGTTCGCAAATGAGCTGTGCTAAGGCTGAATTGCAGTTATTTATTATATAGTTTTAAAGGCAGTAGTCTACCTTTTTTTTTTTTAAATTTTTTTTAATTTTTTTTTTTAAGATTTTATTTATTTATTTGACAGAGAGAGAGATCTCAAGTAGGTAGAGAGTCAGGCAGAGAGAGAGAGAGAGGGGGAAGCAGGCTCCCCGCTGAACAGAGAGCCTGATGCGGGGCTCGATCCCAAGACCCTGAGATCATGACCTGAGCCTAGGGCAGAGGCTTTAACCCACTGAGCCACCCAGGTGCCCCCTTTTTTTTCTTTTTTTTTTTTTGATCTGGTTCTGAGAGTGTAGTTCTTCAAGGCTTGAACTAAGGACCTTATAATCACTGGTAACCTTTCCCTTGGTGGGTCCTTAACTCTAATCTATAGTGTTCAAAGCTTTGAAAGAATCTGGAAAACATTCTTCTTTTCAGAGGTTTTCTGCATCTCTGTATGCCTTCAAATTTGGCAAATGTCTTGAGGGGATATGGTTTTTTGAGACATCTTAAGTCTCCAGTTTTGTCATTCTAATTCCATGGCACTCTGCCTGAAGCCAAACCCTGATTCTCAGCCATTTGCCTGAGCCAGAGTTAGCAGCTGCCCCTAGAAAAAAGCTATTTGAGATCATAGCTCACCTTTCTAACGTTTTCTCTTTAGAATTTTTATTTCCTTAGTTTGAACTGCTTCCTCAGATCTCTGATGATTATAAACATTTTTTATCTGCCTTTTCTAGTTTTTTTTTGGTGTGCGTCCACTTTAGTTTTCCACAAACAACTTTAGTCTATCCAAATTGGAAGTTTTCTTTTTTTTAAAAATTTTATTTTTGTGTGTGTGTTCCAAAATTCATTGTTTATGCAACACACCCAGTGCTCCATGCAATATGTGCCCTCCTTAATACCCACCACCAGGCTCACCCAACCCTCTACCCCCTTCCCCTCCAAAACCTCAGTTTGTTTCTCAGAGTCCACAGTCTCTCATGGTTTGTCTCCCCCAACTCACTTCTCCTCTTCATCTCCCAATGTCCTCTGTGTTATTCCTTATGCTACCCAAGTAAGTGAGACCGTATGATAATTAACTCTCTCTGCTTGACTTATTTCACTTAGCATAATCTCTTCCTGTCCCGTCCATGTTGATACAAAAATTGGGTATTCATTATTTCTGATGGAGGCATAATACTCCATTGTATATATGGACCATATCTTCTTTATCCATTCATCCGTTGAAGGGCATCTTGGTTCTTTCCACCAGTTTGACAACTGTGGCCATTGCTGCTATGAACATTGGGGTACATATGGACCTTCTTTTCACTACATCTGTATCTTTGGGGTAAATACCCAGTAGTGCAATTGCAGGGTCATAGGGTAGCTCTATTTTTAATTTCTTGAGGAATATCCACACTGTTCTCCAAAGTGGCTGCACCAACTTGCATTCCCACCAACACTGGGAATCCTCTCCACATCTTCTCCAACACACGTTGTTTCCTGTCTTGCTAATTTTGGCCATTCTAACTGGTGTAAGGTGATTTCTCAATGTGGTTTTAATTTGAATCTCCCTGATGGCTAATGATGATGAACATTTTTTTTATGTGTATGTTAGCCATTTGTATGTCTTCATTGGAGAAGTGTCTGTTCCTGTCTTCTGCCCATTTTTTGATGTGATTAACTGTTTTGTGTGTGTTGAGTTTGAGGAGTTCTTTATGGATCTTGGATATCAGGTCTTTGTCTGTATTGTCATTTGTGAATATCTTCTCCCATTCCGTGGGTTGCTTCTCTGTTTTGTTGATTGTTTCCTTATCTGCGCAGAAGCTTTTGATCTTGATGAGGTCCCAAAAGTTCATTTTTGCTTTTTCTTCCTTTGCCTTTAGGGACATGTATTGAACGAAGTTGCTGTGGCCGATGTCGAAGAGGTTACTGCTTATGTTCTAGGATTTTGATAGATTCCTGTCTCACATTGAGATCTTTTATCCATTTCGAGTTTATATTTGTGTAAGGTGTAAGAGAATGGTTGAGTTTCATTCTTCTATACATAGCTGTCCAATTTTCCCAGCACCATTTATTGAAGAGACTTTTTCCAGGTATATTATTTGACCATAGAGTTGAGGGTCCATATCTAGGTTCTCTACTCTGTTCCATGGTCTATGTGTCTGTTTTTGTGCCAGTACCATGCTGTCTTGGTGATCACAGCTTTGTAGTAAAGCTTGAAATCAGGCAATGTGATATCCCCAGTTTTGTTTTTCTTTTTCAACATTTCCTTAGCAATGTGGGGTCTCTTCTGGTTCCATACAAATTTTAGGATTGTCTGTTCCACTTCTTTGAAAAATGCCAGTGGAATTTCGATCAGGATAGCATTGAATGTATAGATGGCTCTAGGCAGTATAGACATTTTAACAATGTTTATTCTTCTGATCCATGAGAATGGAATGTTCTTCCATCTTTTTGTGTCTTCTTCAATTTCTTTCATGAGTGTTCTGTAGTTGCTTGAGTACAGATCCTTTACCTCTTTGGTTAGGTTTATTCCTAAGTATCTCATGGTTCTTGGTGCTCTAGAAAATGTGATCGATTCTCTAATTTCCCTTTCTGTATTTTCATTGTTAGTGTATAAGAAAGCAACTGATTTCTGTACATTGATTTTGTATCATGCCACATAAATGAATTGCTGTATGAGTTCTAGTAGTTTGGGGGTGGAGTCTTTGGGTTTTCAATATAAAGTATTATGTCATCTGTGAAGAGAGAGAGTTTGACTTCTTCTTTGCCAATTTGAATACCTTTTATTTCTTTTTGTTGTCTGATTGCTGTTGCTAGACTTCTGGTTCTATGTTGAACAACAGTGGTGAGAGTGGACATCCTTGTCGTGTTCCTGATCTCAAAGGAAAGGCTGTCAGCTTTTCCCCATTGAGGATGATATTCACTGTGGGTTTTTCATAGATTTTATGAAGTTGAGGAATGTTCCCTCTATCCCTATACTTTGAAGGGTTTTAATCAGGAGCAGGTGCTGTGTCTTGTTAAGTGCTTTTTCTGCATCAATTGAGAGGACCATGTGGTTTTCTCTCTTCTCTTACTAATTTGTTCTGTCACATTGATTGATTTGCAAATGTTGAACCACCCTTCCATCCCATGGATGAATCCCACCTGGTCATAGTGGATAATATTTTTAATGCACTGTTCGATCCTATTAGCTAGGATCCTGTTGAGAATCTTGGTATCCATATTCTTCAGGGATATTGGTCTGAAATTCTTTTTGGTGGGGTCTTGCCTTGGTTTGGGGATCAGCATAATGCTGGCTTCATGAAAAGAGTCTGGAAGTTTTTCTTCTGTTTCTATTTTTTGAAACGGCTTCAGGAGAATAGGTATTATTTCTTCTTTAATATTTGGTAGAATTCCCCAGGGAATCCGTCAGGTCCTGGGGTCTTGTTTTTTGGATCACTGCTTCAATCTCGTTACTAGATATTGGTCTATTCAGGTTGTCAATTTCTTCCTGGTTCAATTTTGGAAGTTTATAGTTTTTCAGGAATGCATCCATTTCACCTAGGTTGCTTAACTTATTGGCATATAACTGTTGATAATGATTTCTGATGATTGTTTCTATTTCCTTGGTGTTAGTAGTGATCTCTCCCTTTCACTCATAATTTTGTTAATTTGGGTCCTCTTTCTTTTTTTTGGATTAGTTTAGCTAATCCAAGCTAATCAGTAATGGCTTATCGATCTTATTAATTCTTTCAAAACATCAGCTTAATTTCGTGGATGTGTTCTCCTTTATTCCTAGTTTCTATCTCATTGATCTCTGCTCTAATCTTGATTATTTACCTTCTTATGTGTGGGGTTGGCTTAATTTGTTGTTGATTCTCCAGTTCTTTAAGGTGTAAAGACAGCAGGTGTATTCTGGATTTTTCAGTTTTTTTGAGCGAGGGTTGGATGACTATGTATTTCGCCCTTAGGACCACCTTTGCTGTATCCCATAGGTTTTGCACCGAAGTGTCTTCATTCTCATTGGTTTCCATGAATTGTTTAAGTTCTTCTGATTTCCTAGTTGATCCAAACATTCTTAAGCAGGGTGGTCTTTAGCTTCCAAGTGTTTGAATTCCTTCCATAGTTTTTCTTGTGGTTGAGTTCCAGTTTCAAAGCATTATGGTCTGAGAATATGCAGGGAATAATCTCAGTCTTTTGGTATCAGTTGAGCCCTGATTTGTGACCAAGTGTTTGGTCTGTTCTGGAGAAAGTTCCATGTGTGTTCGAGAAGAATGAGCATTCTGTTGTTTTAAGGTGGAATGTTCTATATATATCTATGAGGTTCATCTGGTCCAATGTGTCATTCAAAGCTCTTGTTTCTTTATTGATTTTCTGCTTGGATGATCAGTCTATTACTGAAAGTGGCATGTTAAGATCCCCTACTATTAATGTATTCATACCAGTATGACTATCTTGATTAACAGTTCTCTTATGTAGTTGGCTGCTCCTGTATTGGGGGCATAAATATTTATAATTGTTAGATATTCTTGGTGTATAGACCCTTTAAGCATGATGCAGTGTCCTTCTTTATCTCTGAGTACAGTATTTTGTTTAAAATCTAATTTATCTGATACTAGAATCGCTACCCCAGCTTTCTTTTGAGGCCCATTGGCATGAAAGATGCTGCTCCATTCCTTCACTTTCAGTCTGGATGTATCCTTAGGTTCAAAATGGGTCTCTTGTAGACAGCATATGGACAGGTCTTATCTTTTTATCCAGTCTGCAACCCTGTGTCGTTTTATGGGAGCATTTAGGCCACTCACGTTGAGAGTGATTATTGAAAGATACGTTTTTATTGACATCATGTTGCCTGTGAAGTACTTGTTTCTATAGATTGTCTCTGTACATTCCTGTTCTATGTCACTCTTGGGTTCTTTCTTCTTTAATAGACCCCTCCCTTAATATTTCTTGTGGTGCTGGCTTGTTGTTCACATACCCTTTAAACCTTGATGGTCTTGGAAGATCTTTATCTCACCATCCATTTTGAATGTCAGCCTTGATGGATAATATTCTTGGTTGCATGTTCTTCCCATTAAGTGCACTGAATTTGTCTTGCCAGCCCTTTCTGGTTTGCCAGGTTTCTGTGGACAGGTCTGACATTATTCTGATGGACCTTCCTCTGTAGTAAGGAATCTCTTCTCCCTAGCTGTCTCCAGGAGCTCTTGTCTAAAATTATGATTAATCAGTTTCACAATCAATTGTCTCAAGGTCTTTCTAGATTCGTTGATCTTCGGGAGTGGACTTTCTGCCTTTAGGACATGAACGCTGGTTCCATTCCCCAGATTGGGAAAATTTTCATGGAGAATTTGTTCAACTGTATCTTCTAGTCTTCACTCTTTCTCCTCCCCCTCAGGGATCCCAATAATCCTGATGTTGGAATGTTTCATGGCATCATTTATTTCTCTAATTCTGTTTTCATGGTTTCTAAACTATTTTTCCATGCCTCCTTCTGATCCCTTTTCTCTATCGGTTTTTCCTCTAGATCACTAATTCTATCTTCTTCCTCAGTTATCCTAGCTGTTAGAGTATTTAGATTAGATTGTATCTTATTGATAGCATTTTTAACTTCTTCCTGGGTGGCTTTCACTTCTGCCCTTAGAGATTCCATGTGGTCACTAATGGTTTTCTCCAACCTAGCCATTGCCTGGATAATCGTTACCCTGAATTTCCTTTCTGACATACTGTTTAAGTTCACATCCAATAGTTCTCTGAATTTTTCCTCTATTGGGTGTTCCTCCTCCTAGTCCTTTTGGTGAGAGGTGGTTGAGGGATTGTGTATCTGAATATCTCAACTGTAATCCAGGCAAGGTGCACCCTGGAACACTTCTGAGCAATTGGATGTCACCACTCTCCACTGGCATCTTCTGCCCCTGTAGAGATCTAGAAGTGTATAATCTTACATCTCAGACTCATTTCATGGGTATTCAGTTTATTCTGGTAGATAATTAGCTCACTATAGGGGACCAGTGGAAACAGAGTCTTCTACATCTCTGCCATCTTGCCCTTCTTCTCTTGTTTAAGTTTTTAATGGCCTTTCAAAGCAGCATTATATTTTGATTTAGGTGAAATGAGTGCATTCAAATAAATAAATCACATGCAAACCAGTTTTGTTCTTCATAAGCAAAAAGAAAAACATTTTAGAAGTGATTTATAATTATGACTCGGCGTGATGGCCAGACTGGGGAAAACCACAATCCAGAGACCAGTTGAAACAAACAGTAGAAAAGCTTTTATAAAATTTAGAAAAAATGTCCCAATGCAGTGAGCCCAGGTATTCAGGATTTTGGTAGGGGAAAGGATTTAGGGTTAGCTGAAGACGTTTGGTAGCAATCAAGGCAAGGTGTTGTGGCTATAGATGGCAGGGTAGGGTAGGGGGCAAGGGGTAACCCTATTATAAGGCCCAGATATAGAAACAGGATTTTAACTTCTAGGATGCTTGAAAGGGAGGGCAGGACACTAAGCTTTGGGAAAGAGGAGTACTAGAAAGTAAGAGAGGGATCATCCTTTGAATAAAGGAAGAGTTGTTACCTGAGAAAATAGGCAGAATCCCATAGTTGATTCAGCCATGGAAAGGGCTCACTTGAACCAGAGATTTTCCTGATGCTCAGGCTCCTTCTGTTTCTGCTTAGTGCCTGATTGGCTTCAGTCTAGGTCAGGCCTGAAATTCTCTGTGCAGAATCCCTTCTCTTTCCATTTCTGTCCAACTAACAAAATTATATTTCAAATTTTTCCACTTCTTTGGCGCCTTTATTGACCCACTTCTTATCAATTTTCCCTGATTGAATTGAGTACTCCTTCTTTGTTTCATCACTGAATATACTTTTGTATAGATTCCTTCACACTTTTTTCTTATTCTTTATACAGGTCCTGGTGATTTATTTATACACAAAGAGTAATAAGAAGCAGAGAGTTAGTTGGATTATCTTAACAACTAGAGACATAAAACTATGATAGCTTGATGGATTAATCTCCATACCTGAGATAGACTTGATGATCAAACAGTTTTTAATCATCCAGGAAGAACTGGGGAGAAATAAGTATATCCAGAAGCAGAGAAATTTTGGTTTAATACTGGCAACCTGAAATCACCCATCATTGGGTTTGATCCCTGAGATGCAAAGTCAAGTGCTTCAAAATCAGCCACTATTCTGGAAAATCATTCTTCTATTTCTTTTTAAAAACTATTTATTAGCCCCACGTGAGATTTTTGGTGTTAAATGTGACGAAGTGCAGCTGGGTGCAGTTGAAAGCACTGAGTTTATTTAGACTAGAGAAGAATTCGATAGACCTCAGAACTGCCTTGAAATATCACGGCCTCTCTCCTTTGAGAGTAGATTTGACAAGAGGCATGATTAGGACTGTTTGGAAGAATTTAAAGAACAAGGGATTTTTATCTCATCACAAATGTAGCAGATGAGTTATAAAAATTTAATTATGCAGAACCACCTATTAGAGATACAGTGTCTTGTTCATGCTTAAACAAATGAAAGTATTTTCCCCTTTAATTCTCCCAAAATGTCAGAACTTTCTTTGAAATCCAGATTTTTCTTACTCTCCAGGAAAAATTAATAAGTCAAAGCTCTGGGAATTAAACAGGGTCAATTATCCATGAGGGGATCCAGATTGTGCTCAAAGGATTGACTTAGAGATACTGTTGGATCTTGGACTCTAGGAAAAAAAGAGGGGCTGGCATATTTTCTACTGGGATTGGTTTCTGGAGCCCCTGTGAATGCATCAACTCTGAGATGGTAAGACCTCAGGGCTTGTGGCCAGTGAGAGGCAGTGAAGGACTTGGTGCTAAGTGTTTGGGTCTCAGGGAGAATCTGCCATGGGCAGTTGGGCTGCTGACCCACAATGAATCATGTGACTGGATCTTCTTCACATAGAGCCATGGCCCTAGCAGAGGATAGAGAAGGAATAGTAGTAGCATGGCTGAGAGATCATGTTTTATTTTTACTTCAAAATAAATTATGTGTGTGTGTGTTTGTGTCTCTGTATGTTTTCCCATGGAATGACTGATAAGGACTTTCCTGCCAATGTTAGGGAATTTGTTTTAACTTGATTTTCCTGACTTTAGAAATATGACATTATTTATGCCCCCCAATATTCAAAAATAGTTCATACTTATCGAAAATGGAATTTTATGCTCATCATCACTAGCCATCAGGGAGATTCAAATTAAAACCACATTGAGATATCACCTTACACCAGTTAGAATGGCCAAAATTAGCAAGACAGGAAACAACGTGTGTTGGAGAGGTTGTAGAGAAAGGGGAACCCTCTTACACTGTTGGTGGGAATGCAAGTTGGTGCAGCCACTTTGGAGAACAGTGTGGAGATTCCTCAAGAAATTAAAAATAGAGCTTCCCTATGACCCTGCAATTGCGCTGCTGGGTATTTACCCCAAAGATACAGATGTAGTGAAAAGAAGGGCCATCTGTACCCCAATGTTTATAGCAGCAATGGCCACGGTCGCCAAACTGTGGAAAGAACCAAGATGGCCTTCAACAGACGAATGGATAAGGAAGATGTGGTCCATATACACGATGGAGTATTATGCCTCCATCAGAAAGGATGAATACCCAACTTTTGTAGCAACATGGACGAGACTGGAAGAGATTATGCTAGTGAAATAAGTCAAGCAGAGGGAGTCAAGTATCATATGGTTTCACTTATTTGTGGAGCATAACAAATAACATGGAGGACATGGGGAGATGGAGAGGAGAAGGGAGTTGAGGGAAATTGGAAGGGGAGATGAACCATGAGAGACTATGGACTCTGAAAAACAACCTGAGGGATTTGAAGGGGCGGGGCTTGGGAGGTTGGGGAACCAGGTGGTGGGTAATAGGGAGGGCACATATTGCATGGAGCACTGGGTGTGGTGCAAAAACAATGAATACTGTTATGCTGAAAAGAAATAAAAAAAAAAAGAAAATGGAATTTTAAAACAATTTTATCAGTCCAAAATTGTATTGGGTGCCTGGGATATTACTGAATTTCCTATTGTTAAATCTTTCAGGGACATTTTAAAGATAAAATCCTATATCGGTTGGGAGGTTAAAACACTTTCTTACTCATATTTGTATGTCTAGTGTCTAGGAAAGTTCTAGGTACATAATAAACATGGCATATATATATATATAGATATATATATCTATCTATAGATATAGATATATTCATCATGAATATATATATATATATATATATATATATATATATATATATATATAAATAGATAGATGCATTAAAGCGACTCCCAGTACGGATATTAGATGAATATATGGATGAATATATGGATAAGCAGTTATTAGAATATAGAATAGAATATAGTTTATATGGATACTCTGTCAAGCACGTTATATATTTCTAGGGAAGAGTTAAAGAAATCAGTGCTTACACCTATTCATTTCACTTGCAATAACCATTCTTAATTGATGTTACAAAACTTAATCTAATTGTGAGTGCATCCTCAGATAGGAGCCTGCTTAGTTAGAACTCAGTTGGAACATGGAGCTCCTCTACTTTTGCCCCTCATCTAGCACAAATTTGCTGACTATTTGCCTTTTTTGTCTATTTCCCACCACACCATTGTCATCTGGATGAAGTGGTTCTGTTTCTCACTCAGATATATGCGGGCTTTTCCTCCCCAGGGAGGACTACCATGCTACATATAACATAAGGTAGAAACATTTCCTCATTTTGTTTTTTATATGCCCTTTAAAAAAATGGAAGCAAAGGCCTGAGTATACTAAAAAAATGAATATTTTTCACTGTTCTGTCAGAGATAATATTCAGGGATGGTTGATCATGCCATTAGTGCATGTTCCTTGTCTGCCTTCATATTTCTAGCCATTCTGTCTACTGACAGAAGTGTAGTTCGTCTTTCTCTATGCTCTTGCAGCATAATTGCCTTAAGGGGTATTTTATTTAGATTGAGCAAGGTATAGAATAAAAAACACTGGTCTGGAAATTCTGACTGGAGTTATGTAACTTGTCCTTCAATTTTTTTTTTCTAAAGATTTTATTTATTTATTTGACAGAGAGATCACAAGTAGGCAGAGAGGCAGGCAGAGAGAGAGGAGGAAGCAGGCTCCCCGCTGAGCAGAGAGCCGGATGCGGGGCTCGATCCCAGAACCCTTTTTTTTTTTTTTTTTTTTTTTTTTTTTAAAGATTTATTTATTTGACAGAGAGAAATCACAAGAGAGGCAGGCAGAGAGAGAGGAAGGGAAGCAGGCTCTCCGCTGAGCAGAGAGCCCGATGCGGGACTCGATCCCAGGACCCCGAGATCATGACCTGAGCTGAAGGCAGAGGCTTAACCCACTGAGCCACCCAGGCGCCCCACTTGTCCTTCAATTTTTACCAGAAAGATCATTTTTTCTTATTCTGTCTTAAACAATCTATGATTTCACCACACATTCGACACGTGTTTCTAATTTTAGAAAAACAAAAAATAAACTTGGGCATAATATATTTTGAACTAGAAAATAGTTTTTCAACATGTCAGGAATTTTTTTTTTTTACTGTATATATTTAGATCTTGAAAATATGGTTCAAATTTGTATATAGTGGACATTGTACATTGTAGCATTACAATATTATTTCTTTTTTTCTAAATTTCATCATTGTTTCCTGTTTTAAGTGAATAGCTCTATTTTAGAAAATACTTTGTTTTAATGTGTGTTTTAACATGTGTCACCTTTTGCATTTCTGTGAATAATACCAGAAAATGACATTTGCTCCTGAAGTTATTAATTTTTTTTTTTAATAATTGGAGTCTGGGCTGGTAAATATAAGGTGTGTAAGGTCATATATACTAATGTCTATAGCTAAAGAAGAAGATAGCCATGGGGATATTTTTTTACAAAACACTTTAGAAAAATTCATCTTCTTACCCTATTCTGAAATTACTCCAGCAATATTCTTGAAATTTGGTCATTCAAGTTTGACTGAACGTATTTGGTGAAAAAAGTTCACTGTGTCTTCAGACTCCATTTTCATTTTAGAATGCTCTGTGAGAAAATTTTCCTTTTTCTTACACCGAGTTGAAAACTGCCTCTCTTGAACTCCAGTACTTTGTTTTTAATTCTAAAATTTGGAGTTTTCCAGAATAAATTTAATTTCAATTTCTGTGTGACAGTCTTTCAACAATTTTAAGGGTTTTAGTGCTTCCTCTTCCTTTCTTTTTCAAGACTAAATATATCTGGTTTCTTACCATTTTTGTCATCCTCTGGAGGCACTTCAGTTTGTCCATATCTTTTACCTATTTTAAAAATTTAATTTAATGTTTTAATTTTTTAAAGGTTTATTTGAGAGAAAGAGAGAGAGAGAGAGACAGACAGACACCAAGCAAATGTGAGCTGGTGGAGGGGCAGAGGGAGAGAGAGAATCTCCAGCAGATTCCCTGCTGAGTGTGGACCCAGACATTGGGCTCCATCTCACGACCCTGAGATCATGACCTGAGGAAATCAAGAGTTGGATGCTTAACTGAGTGAGCCACTCAGGCACCCCTCTTTTAACTTTTTATTATGAAATAATGATAGATTCACAGGAAGTTGCAGGGAAATGTGAAGGAAGGTCTTATGCACCCTTTACCCATCATCACCCAATTTTAATATCTTGTGTGACTGTAGTACAGTTGAAAACCCAGGACATTGACATTGGTACAAACCATAGAATTTATTCAGATGTTCCTTATTACATGTGCATGTATGTGTTTGTGTAGCTTTATGCAATTTTATTACATATGTAACTGTGTGATTGCCACCACAATTAAGATACTTAATCTTTTTTAAGAATTAAACTTATAATTTTAAGATAAATGTACATGAATTCATTTGCAATTGTAAGAATTAATACAAAGATAACCCTTTTACTATTTACCCACATTACTCCAACAGCAACAGCAACTATACTACATCACCATACTGTTATTGATAGTCAAAATGCAGAACATTTTCATTTCTTTTTTTTTTTTAAGATTTTATTTATTTGAGAGAAATAGTGAGAGAGAGAGGGAGCAAGCTTGGGTGGGGGGGAGGATGGACAGAGGGAGAGGGAGAAGCAGACTCCCCTGCCCAGCAGGGAGCCCAGTACAGAGCTGGATCCCAGGATTCTGGGACCACAACTTGAGCCGTCCAGGTGCCCCCAGAACATTTTCATTAACACAAAGATATTTCATGGAATTAAAAAAAAAAGATTTTAGCTATTTATTTGACAGAGATACAGAAGGAAAGGAAACACAAGCAGGGAGAGTGGGAGAGGAAGAAGCAGGCTTCCTGCTGAGCAGGGAGCCCGATGTGGTGCACAATCCCAGATGCTGAGGTCATGACCAGAGCTGAAGGCGGATGCTTAATGACTGGGCCACCCAGGCATGCTTCATGGGATCTTTTAGAACCTGTCACCCTCCTGTACCCAACCCTGTCCCAGAAACATATCAATCACTACTCTATTCTCCATTTCTATGATTTTGTCATTTTCAGAATATTATATAAATGGTATCTTCTGTCATTGACTTTTTTTCACTAGGCATAATTCTCTGGGGATTCACTCAGTTTGTTGTATCAACTTTATTCTTTTTTATTCCTAAGTGGTATTACACATATAAGAGTTTAGCTAAGCTTCTCCATGATATTGCTGCATCGGCATCCATTTTGCTTGGCCAATAGGCTTGAAGAGGCCTTAAACTGACTTTAGCCCTTCATGCAAACACATGTCCTAGATAAGAGCCTGCAGAGTCACTACTGTGTGTTAAGTCCTGATGTTCCCCAGTGGCCCTTATAATATTCTCCCTTGCTTTCCAGGGCTTTTCCCTTGTGCATCCCTTATATCAGACCCCTGAGAAGCTTACCAAAACCTTGTTTTTCTTGGATTGAATTGACCAATCCTGTCTTAGCCCAGAAACCCCAAAGCACTACCTACAGACCCTAACAAAACCATGTGCCTCAGATCCTGACCTGCTGTCTACTTGGCACCTGGCCTTGACTTTTTATGTGGCTTCTCAAGGTGTGTTGTGTACTTAATCCCGAGGGCTTATGAGTAATAAACTTCTCTATTTCAGTTTTCCTTCTGGTCCCTTATGGAAACTGGGCTTGCCCTCAAAACACCCCAAGAGCTCTACTTAACAAACGCAAATTTAGGTCACCTGGATGGCTCAGTAGGCCAGGTATCCCACTCTTGGTTTTGGCTCAAGTCATGATCTCATGGGTTGTGAGATTGAGCCCTGCATCTGGCTCCATGCTTGGCAGGTAGTCCACTTGGGGATTCTCTCTTTCTGCCCCCGCTCCTGCTCTTTCTCTCAAATGATTAAATAAATCTCGAAAAAAGATGTTAATTTAACAATTTGCAATGAAGGTACCACAGTTTGTTCAGGCATCCAACCATTAAAAGACATCTGGGAAGGGGCGTCTGGGTGGCTCAGTTGGTCAAGTCTCTGCCTTTGGCTCAGGTCATGATCTCAGGGCTCTTTGGATCCAGCCTCCATTGGACCCCTTGCTCAGTGCGGAGTCTGCTCTCCTTTTGCCCTTTCCCTCCCACCCCTCACTCATACTTGCATGCTCGCTCTCTCTCTCTCTTAAATAAATAAAATCTAAAAAGTAAAAAAAAAAAAATTAAGAAAAACAAATTAAAAAATAAAAGACATCTGGGAATTTCTACATTGTTACTCTTATGAATAAAATGCTATGGATATTTATACATAGGTTTTGTGTGAACATGTTTTTATCTCTCTGGGATTTATTTTTTATACTCAAGAGTATAGCTGCTGAGTTATACGGTAGTTGCATTTTTTAAAAAAAGATTTTATTTATTTATTTGGGTGGGGGAGAGAAACAAGCACAGAGAGAGAGAGAGAGGGAGAAGCACATTCCCCACTGATCAGGGAGCCTGACACTGGGTTTGATCCCAGGTCCCTGGGATCATGATCTGAGCTGAAGGCAGATGCTTAACTGACTGAGCCACTCAGGCACCCCTGCATGTTTGATATAATAAGAAATTTCTAAACTTTTCCAGAACGGCTATATCATTTTACATTCCCATCAAAAACATACGAGTAATCCAGGCTGTCTGCCTCATAACCAATACTTGTTTTATCATTATTTTTCCTTTTATTGTTATAATAGGTAGATATATTTTCTTTTGGTTTTAATTTGTATTTCAAAAATGGCTTATGGTGTTGAACAGCTAGCTTTTCCTTTTCTAATTTTCCATCTGCGTATCTAATAA
The DNA here is from genome assembly GCF_922984935.1 of Meles meles. Lineage (NCBI taxonomy): Eukaryota > Metazoa > Chordata > Mammalia > Carnivora > Mustelidae > Meles > Meles meles. The sequence continues at coordinate 79,276,663 of NC_060074.1, forward strand.
AATAGTAAAATTTCTAGAAGAAAGCCAAGAGAAAATCTTCAGTATCTTGGGGTAGACAAGTTCATATACTTAACTTCAAAAGCATGACCTGTAAAAGGACAAATTGATGAATTAGACCTCATGAAAACTAAAAACTCTTACAATATTAAAGACTTTGGTAAGAGGATGTTAAGATACTTACTCTTAAGCTTTTGTTGGCATCATCATCACAAGATGCCTGTGCTCTACCTTTATTGCCACACTTACCTCCTTTCTCCATCACTAACCCCTGGGATAATCTATTATCCCATCTAATCCAATATAAACTAATGTAATCTAATATCCACCTCTACAATTTTGTTATTTTACAGCTGTTCTAAAAGTGTCCATATCTAAAAACTGACAAGAAATTAAGAACTGTCTCGTAATCATGATAATGTGTAGGCAGTTCTTATAAATATTTGATTTACATGACCTTGTATGAATAGCCTGGATCGCTGGTTCCTCAGGAGGCAGTGTTGTTCTCAGGTTCAGAGTTCTACTAAACTCTACAGAGTTTACTCTCTTTCTAGACTAAAACTTTGGTTTTCAATACTTACAATGTAAAACAAAACAAAGAAAACAAACAAAACAAACACAAACCAACAAAGCAGAAATTTCAGGACCCCAAAGATAAAGAGGTGTATTGATCTGTGCTTGTGAAATCTTTTAAAATTTCATGTCTGACCCACTCTGACTTCCTATCCTTTTGGGATGCATACAGAGCTCTATTTACCAGAGCTAAGTGGTGTCTGCTCCCACAGTGTTCAGGGTGTTCTGTAACCTTGTCTGAGAGCTGACAGCGTTCAGGGGCTGATGTCAAATTAGAACTTTACAAATTAGGAAGATAAGCAGCAATGAACAGAAAGCTGGCAAAATTTTGGACAAAGGTTTCTCCTATGAACTTTGTAATCATTGAATATTGATGTTTTTGCTGACTAAGACAGCCTTAACATTCCCCTGAGTTTGGCTGAACTTCAGACAGATTTCTTCCCGACTACAGGTCTCTGCCTTAGAGCATTTTCTTGAGAAAACTTGCAATTGTAAATTGTCTTTTTTCTTTGAGATGCAAATGTACAACCCAAGGAATGTCTTTCTTAAGGAACTGGAAACCATCCCTTTGAGATGGAGTCATCAAGGAAGATAGTGCCTATTCTCCCAGTCTCCACAGAAGGGCAGGGGCCTAACTTTGAAAAGCACCAATTAGTGAACAAGGATGACATAATCAGATTGACCCACCCTCTTCCAGAGCTTCCTCCAGGATTTTTCCACTTGCTTAACCACAGTGCTTCCAGATTCTCCCACCTTTTGTTTCAGCACAGGTGAGTTCAGTCTCTCTCCTCTACTGTAGTAGGCTGGATAAAGTCTTGCCTGTTTAATTCCATTAGTATGGTTTTTTTTTTTTTTTTTGACCTTGCAATCAAATATTTCTTTTTGAGAACATTACATAATCTTTTGGTAGGATTAAATTAACAGCCACAATCTGTTATTTCTATTTTTTTTTCTGCCAAAGAAGAACATTTTAAATGTATGGTGATATCAGAGGGCTTCAGGCTCATAAACGGGTATTTGACCAATGGACTCCCAGAACATAAATCTAGGGAGAAGAGATGCAAACAATTGCTCTCTCCTATGAAGATAAAATTAATACATTCACTGGTAGAGGGACTCTTGGTGCTTTTCACCTCTGAGTGGGGTTGACATGGGTTCTTGGCATCCCCTATTGGAACCAGGCTTGATTTTCTTGTTGAAATGCTTTATGAATAGAGCTGGTTTTGGTCTTAGATGAAATTAAGATGGGATTAAGACAGGATTTGGTATATATATCACACTTGAGGATTCAGATCTACTAGAGGCTTCTTGGAGGACCCAGGGCCACTGGGAGGGAATGTATATTGAAGAATAGTCTGTTCTTGAATTTGCCTTCTTCCCTTTGATGGGGCCGCCTTCATTCATCTGATCATGTCTAGTTATGTTCTGCATTCCTGCCCTAGTCCAAGCTACCATCATCTCTGTGTGGACTTGGAATGGCCTCCTAACTACTCTCTATGTTTCTCCCTTGTGCCCTAGCACTTTTCTCCCCCTCTTGACATCCACAGTGATCTTTTGGAAATGTCCTTTGAAAATGTCACTCTTCCACTCACAGTTCTGTGATGATTTCTCAACATGTTCCAAATAAAATCCAAAGTAATCTTACAAGGCCTACTGACAGGGCCATTTTTGGATATCATTTCCTGCTCTTGGCCTGTTCCTCATGCCTCTTTAGCTGCTGGACCTTCTTGCATTTCCTTGAGACTTCTAAACTCAGTCCTGTTAAGAGCCTTTGCACTGCTGTTCCCTCTGACTGGAATGCTTCTCCCCAGGTATTCATTTTGCTTACACCCATACTTTAAGTCTTGCTCATTTGTCATGTTCTCAGAAAGACTGTCTCTTAAAGTGTACCTGATTAAGGATAATTTTCTTAATGTTTTTGTTTTTTTTTAAAACTTTTCTGTTTTTTAAAAATCTTTCATAGCACTTTTCCATATCTGAAGTTATGAAGTACTTATGTGTTTATTATCTCTTTTCCCCAGTATTCTATACACATGTCTTGTCATTGTATCTGAAATACCTAGAATGGTGCCTGGCATTTAGCAACAGGCAATGCAGTCATATCCATGTATTGAACAAATGAGTGATTTTAGACTTATGGCTGATATACAAAAATAGAGACGAATTGTGTACATCAGTATGTCTGGTACTGTACCTCAGGTAGATCACAACATGTTGCAGTGGTTTATGTGTGATAAGAGGCACTAAATTTGATACATAACATTTTATGGGAAAATACATTTAAGTTCCAAATAAGTGGCTTACATATGGCTTTTTGGAGCCCAATATATTTAAGTTGGCCATAGCTTGGCCTTCCATAAATGTAGCCCAAGATTCCAATAGTGCATTTCATAATAATAAATGTTGTTACTAAGATTATGCTGTTTCTAGAGAAATTTTATCTTTTCTGGTAGTCATGGAACTCAATAGGTGAGCAGGGTAGGAGGCAGTATTAGTAGTAGGCAGTATTAGTCAAAGTTTTCAGGTAATTTTTTCATTTGGAGTAGGACCCTAGCCATCCTTTAAGGATGTGAGGGGGAGACGTGAATTTCTCTGCCTCCCTAGAAAAATAATTGGCAATAGGCAGGATGAGTGTAAGACATAGGAAATAAACAATGTTCCATTTTCACCTGAGAAAGCATGCTCAGTTGGAACAGAAGCAGAAAACCCCAGGATTCCCAACTGGAATTGGGTGAAGGCTACAGTGTGGTGGGTTTGCAGAGGCCCAGGATTTACATAGATATTTCTGATGTTAAAAGTATGGCAGCTAGGGGTGCATGGGTGGCTCAGTGTGTTAAGCCTCTGCCTTTGGCTCAGGTCATGATCTCAGGGTCTTGGGATCGAGTCCCGCAGCAGACTCTCTACGCGGCAGGGAGCCTGCTTCCTCCTCTCTCTCTCTCTCTCTGCCTGCCTCTCTGCCTCCTTGTGACACCTCTGTGTCAAATAAGTAAATAAAATATTTAAAAAGTATTGCAACTATAATTATCAACCCCATCTCCATGTAACCCTAATATCTAGTCTTGCTCTGGTCAGCGATAGTGCAGGATTTGCAGAAGGGGTATGGAAGAAGGAACTGAGCATTGACTGCGTGGACACTACTACTGCATTACAGCTTCTGGCAAGGCTGTGAAGTGGGTGCTTCTGTTATCTCCATTTCATTGAGGATGTGGCTGAGGCTTACAATGGATATGCAGCACAGGAAGAACACTGTGCTGGAATACTAATCTAGGGCTGTCTGACTCAGAAGTCAATCCTGTTTTCTGTGACATTCTGTGATTATAGCTGCATACCACTAGGGAATAAGCAATCGATGGCGTGGACTCTGAGGGCAGCATTTCAGAAAGTTGTCAATATTCTTGTATTTTTCTCGAACGCTTTTAAAGGCATTGTTAGGAATTTAGGGCCAGATTGGAAGGAATTACAAGACAAGAATAAAGTACACATTCGTTCTTAGGTCTTACAGTTCCTATCTAAATTTTTTTCCTTTTTTTTTTTTTTTTTTTGGTCAGCATTTATCCCTCTACAAGCACATACACACTAAAAAGAACAATTGAAATTACCAGTTCCTATGACTAGCCAAATACAAGAGTTCACAGTCAGTCACAGAGCATCATCTCTGCTCTGCTGGTGTTTGAAAGTTCCTAGCAGTTTGATATATTTTTTATTTGTTTTATTAAATAATGGATAGCTATTGGGATGAATCCAACACAGAAAAATGGGAGCAAGAAAATGGGTAAACGAGTTACATGTAAATACTATGATAATTAAAAAATACTATCTGCAATCCTCAAACCACAGACTAATTTGGAGCAACTGTTTCTGAGGCCAGAGGTCTGTGGGTCCTTATGGAAATGGGAGTGAGGAAATTCTGCTTTGGGGCATACGAGCATATGGGGAGTAGCTTTTCCTGCCTTCTTATTTCTATAAGAAACCTGATTTAGACTTCTGGTTTCATGTATGGAGACCCCAGACTCTGAACTTGGCCCTCCTCCTAGAGTCTTGCATTATTTGCTTTGTTCGAATCATTTAAGCTTAAAAATAATCTGTTTATAGAGACATTTGCCTTTCTGCCTGCAATAAGACTTTACCTGGGTATATGTCACATCCAGACTTCTGGTCCCTTATAGCAATAGCCTTGCTCAGGAACTCCCACATATGCTTTCTGTGAAGCTATTCAAGAGCATCCTGGTGATGAAAAATGGAGTAGCAATGTCCACAGTGGCCAGAAGTGACCAGAAAAGCATAGGTGCTTAAGTATTTGATTAATTGATAAGCAGCAACAATTTTCTGAGTTCTCTTTGTAGTTCTACCTGATTTATTAAAGAGAACATTTAATGAAGGTACACACGCAAACATATGGTTGTCATTAGATAAAAATCATTTGTAGATACATTTTGATAAGGGTTGCAGATCTTGAAAGTGTTTGGTTTTGTATTTGTAATTGGCACGTGTTTTTAAATTATTACACAAAAATATTTCCATGAATTCTGATTTGCAGATGATTTAATACAACCATATAACAAATATATCATTTACAACGAGTGTTACAAATAGAGTGGTGACAGGTTAGTAAGGTTGCCTGGGAGCTCTGTATTCAGCTTGGTTGTTAAGTCTTCAGATGGACTGAAACAGCCAGTACTGACCTGTGCTTGTATACCTTTCGGCTGGCCAGGGCTAAATGAGGAAATAGGCAAAGATGATGATGTTTCCATTGTGCTGTCTAATTTCTCCCTATTGCTTTCTTTCCTTATCAAAACTTGCTTTCATGATACTAAGAGAACTGGAAATTTAAGTGATCATCCCAAGAGTCTTAGTGATCAAAGTGATAAGCAATAAAGGAGCTCTAATGGAGAGAGTCTGTGCTTTCAGGAGGGAAGAAGATCTTTTTCCTTCCCTTCTTCAATGTGCTGTTCTGTATTCCTAAAATCAACTCAGTCGTTTGGTGATTTGTGCCATTAGTGTGCCCCAAATCATTAAACTAATTTCTCCTTCTTTCCTTCATCCCTCTTTCCCTCCCTCTTTCTTTCTTTCTTTATTTATTTGAGAAAGAGAGAGATCACAAGTAGGCAGAGAGGCAGGCAAGGTAGGGGGGAAGCAGGCTCCCTGCTGAGCAGAGAGCCTGATGTGGGTCTCGATCCCAGGATCATGACCTGAGCCTGGGACAGAGACTTAACCCACTGAGCCACCCCGGCACCCCTCTTCCTTTCTTCTTTTTAAGAAACCATAATTACTGGCCTTTACCTCGATTAACAAGCATTTTCTGCCTGTCTGGTTGACACTGCCTTGTTTTTTAAGGGTTAGGTCTTGTAGAAATACAATTTGGATTTTTAATTACAAAGAAGGAGAGGTGAAACGAAACAGGATTGATTGCTTTTCCATCAGGCTTATCTTAAATTATATATATTTAAATTGTGTTTGTAATACTCTCATCAAATATTTAATATGTATTTTCAACTGTGAAATGTACTGTGATCTTCATGCTATGGATACTTATGAAAAGAAAGCAAATGCTTATCAAAATGGTGAAAAATATGTAATAGACAATGCGGATTTATTCCACAAACCCAGTTCTAGAGAAAAACATTCTTTGGCAAGCAGTCAAAGAATTTTAATGTAAAATTTAATGCAATAGTGGTGACATATTTTAGTACAAATTAATTAGATTAGTGAAGTGAAATGGCCTGAGTCAGAACAAATAAAATGAGCTGCATAACATGAGGCACTTTGCAATAATTCTTAAGCTATCAATTCTGTTATTTTGCAATTTGAATTCTATTTAGATCATCAAAAATTATATAAAATCAATTCCTGTTTCTTCTGGTTGATTACATAAAAGTACAACAATGAATTCCATTTATCTGAAAAATGAACAGAACATCACTTTCTTCAATAAAAATTTCCAGTTTGTAAAATACCTTTAATTGTTTCTTTAGTTTTCCTTGCTTGTTTTGTACAGAGGGCCTTCTGAAAAAGTTCCACTTATTTTGGGCTAATTTATTTTATTTTACTTTGTTAATTTATTTACACCTCAACTTATTGTGCAAGTAATATGGTGGTTTATTATAACAATTAAAAAGGAAAAAGAGAAAGGTGTTATTTGTGATTATATTAACCATAACCAGAGAAATGTACAAAGACAGGTGGGAAATTGTGACCTTTTATTTTTTATTTATTTTTTTGAAGGGAACCTTGGGAACAGGAGATCTTTTCAAATGACATGCGTGATAAAGTGTAAGTATCCAAAATATATAAAGAACTTACAAAACTCAACACCAAAAACCCAAATAATTGAAATAAAAAATTGGCAGAAGACATGAATAGACATTTTTGCAAGGAAGACATACAAATGGCTAACAGACACATGAAAATCTGGTTAACATCACTCAGAATCAGGGAAGTACAAATCAAAGTCACAATGAGATATCACCTCATACCCGTCAGAATGGCTAAAATTAACAATACAGGAAACAACAGGATGGAGAAGGGGGAACTCTCTTACACTGCTGGTGGGATTATAAACTGGTGGAGCTTCCTCAAAAACTTAAAAACAGAACTGTCCTATAATCCGGCAATTACACTACTAGGTCTTTAACCAAAGGATACAAAAATACTCATTTGAAGGGATATAGCCACCCTGTTTGTTTATAGCAGCATTATCAACAATAGCCAAATTATGGAAAAAACCCCAAAATGTCCATCAACTGGTAAATGGATAAAGAAGAGGTGGTTTCTGTATACAATGGAATATTACTCAGCCATAAAAAATGAAGTCTTGCCATTTGCAATGACTGTGGTTGGAGCTAGAGAGTATTATGCTAAGTGAAGTAAGTCAGTCAGTGAAAGAAAAATACCATATAATTTCACTCATATGTGGAATTTAAGAAACAAAACATGAGCATAGAGGGGAGGAAAAAAAGAGAGAGGCAAACCATAGGACAGACTCTTAGCTAAACAGAGCAAACTGAGGGTTGCTGGAGTTGAGGTGGGTGGGGGGATGGGTTAAATGGGTGATGGGTATTAAGGAAGGACTTGTGATGAGCATTCAGTATTGCACATAAGTGATGAATCACTAAATTCTACTCCTGAAATGAGTACTACAGTATATGTTACATAACTGGAATTTAAATAGAAACTTGAAACTAAAACAACCCTCTTCCCACCCCGCAGAAACCCTTGACCTTCTAAAAATGAGACTAAAAACATAGGCCACAGGCTTATGTAATTTTTATAACTGAATTTCAAATTTGACTCTAAATTCCTGGCAGCAAAAGGTGAAGCATGATGAGTTGTATTATTATCTTAATTATGAAAGAGAACCTTATTAATTGTATGTATTAGAATATTTTAAGTCATATTGGAGAACTCAATTCAAACTGGCCCTCAAGAAACTGAAAATATCTACACATAGGGATCTGGTTTTGTTTAATGAGAACTTGGTCTGATGGATTGAGATATTCTTGGCAATTGTATCCTTTTTATGTTTTCATCTCAGTTTTGTCGCAAGATGGCAGCGGCAGTACTAGGCCTCATATCCACTCATATCCATTTACAACCACATACATAGGTTGGTCTTTTCTGCCTTTCTCTCAAGACAGGGAATCTTTCTTTCCATTTTGTCTACTGAATTACCCCTCACATCATACTGGCCTAATCATTTAACCAATATCTTGCAGCTGAAGGAATGCTGTGGGCTGATGGAGTTAGGCATAGTTTCTTGACCAGTTATGGCAAGCAAACTTGATTATATTTAACCACTCAGTGCCATCTCAGAAATTGTGAGTGTGATCTGATATAGTTCATCAACTATCTGGTCTAGGGATGGGTACTTGAACAGATCCTAGAAATTAGGGAAGGGAAACAGGTATAACCAACAGTATCCTCTGAACAAGTTACCCAGCGGAAATTAAATCTTTTTATTTCTTAGGCATTTAACATTCTGGATTCATTTATTAGTTCCAAAAGTCTGTTTTGGATTTGCCTTCAAGACAGTCATGGTATTTAGCAGATTTTAATGTTAAGTAAAAATAAATCAGAAAACAATGCCATAATTACTGTATCTCCATTATAGAGTCTTCTGAAGATAGCTGACTTCATAAACATTTGAACATGATGGATAGGCCAATGGGGTTGAATATTTCCAACTTAAGCCATGTAGTTTTGTTTCTACTACACTCTCCTAATATTTATCTAAATAGGGGTAAAAATCATTGACAAAATGTGTTGATAATACAAAACTTTTCTCAATGTAAGAAGAAACCATTACTAATTTTTTGGTGTGCAGAGTGGGGATGGGAACAAGTTGAAACAAGAGGGTAATCAATGAATGCAGTGCTATAGTACTAAAAGATTTAGATTAAAAGTATGTTCTAAGGTCAGAGATGCTGTTACTTTGGTGGTTAAGATCTTGGATAATAATGTGCCTGTCCCTTGTTTTCACTCACACACACACACACACACACACACACCCCCCACACACACACACTTCCCAGTAATTTGAACCATATTTTTAAATGTTATTTTTTCTTTCCAGAGAATCTGTGGGATTTTAAATAATGTAAATGCTATTGCCTAGAGATGGAGGGTAAAAGTACACTGAAAAAACATTTAAAAATGAAAATGGATAATTGATGATGATAATTATTCATCCTTCGTTCTCTGATTTTGACTTTACTCCCAGGTCTTTTCTTCTGCCCAGTCTTTGAGGACTGTGTCTACATTAAGACAACAGCTCCTAATTTTCTGCTTCTGCTTTGCTTCAAGATAATTCTTTTCTTTATAGACAGTGGTCGTGGCAGGTAAATCAATTCCCGTAAGTATAGTCTCCTGAAACGAAGGCAGGTTCATTGTCCTCTCTGGGGACAGCACCAGCTAGTATTTTATTATCTTTTCCAAATCATGACATGCAGTGAAGTGTGGAACTGATAAAAGATGAATTTACTTTAAGGTCCAAGAGAGAAAACATAACAGAAAATGAGAAGTTTCATCATAAATGCATCAGTGAAGTTGCCCAGGGAGACTTGGTGATGGTGAAACTATCTCATAGCTACAGAAATTGCATCTCACCTTATTCATGACTGACACTCTAATGGAATCTCCAACCGTCTCAGCATACTGTCTGGACCCGCTTCATTTTCTCTTTCAGGTGCAAAGCAGTTGTTTCTGGTTTGAACCATTGTCCCAAGATAGGCAGAGAGTTTCTTTGGCACTGGTCCAAAGGACAATAGCCAAGCGATCTAGCTAAAATTACATATTGATCTCCCCTTCAACCAGCATCCTTTCCAGTTAAATTACCCTGCTTCTTCCTGAAGGGATGACTATGAGTTTTCAAAACGCACTCACCCAGCTTCTTAGGTGATAATTTTTCCTTTTACAGTCTTCTGATTTAGATTCTGATATATTTAAATAACTGTTATTTTCACAAAGAGAACACCAATTTTAGAGTGTTGTAAGCACAGACATTTGGTTAAAAAAAAGCAATCTTCTAAGTAGGACAAATTAAATATTTGCTGATATAAACTTTTGGGAAAAATTCATTACTATGGGAAACTTGAGTATTCTTCCTTTTTATTCTTCTCTCCTAGCACATTTCCTTCCTTACAGTCCATTTTTTTATACTGCTGAAGAATTCTTCTTTATGAACTTTTGCTAATTTTTAAACCTCTTGAGACAGGAAACAATGTTTATGCTTATTTTTTTCTTCTTCTTTTTTAAACTTCAGATGCACAGATTTGAATTAATCATATTCCTTGGCTTCTGGCACACTTTCATTAGTCCATGAAAGGTCCTTCCCTGATTGATACAGTAGATGTTTAACAAATAGTGTTCATCACTTGAATAACGTCTTAGTACTTCAGAAATGTCTCCGATGTAGGACATGGATAAAAGGATTGAAAATTGATCAGCACTCTTTTATCAGAGGTTACTGACAGTTCCTTAGTGAGTTAAAATTGGAGTCTGACATGAGAACTATTGGTATTCTTCATATTTTATTGTATGTGAGTATTAAAGAGCATATCATTGAATGTGATTCAACTCTTGCAGTTCCGTAGTAAATTAACTAACTACTTTAGATATTATTATAGATAAATGCCTGACCTGATGAGCCCTATCCACCTATCCTAGTCAAGATTCAGATGTTTGGAATGTACACCTTCAGGAACCCTTTATAGAATTCTGTTGTAACAAGTCTTAATTCTGTCTGGAGTCTACAAATTTAACATCATTTGCTAAGTCTTATTGATGGTGTGCTTGGTGTTTGACCATGCACTGAGAGGCCAGGCTGTTCAGCCAAGGTTAAAAGACAGGGAAGAAACCAGTGCATGATTTGAGGTTGCTGAGACCAGACAACATATGTACCAGTTTCAAGTGGTACAGCACTTCCCGAGAACAGGGGGAGATATTGTAGACAAATATCTAGCCCTTTATAGTTAGTGAGTTCCCCATTGCCAGATCTACTCAGCAGCCAGCCAATGCAGGCAGTGTAGCCTGCACACCCCACTTCCTGCTGCAGTAGAAGCGCCCTGACCACTCCCGGTGGAGTCTGAGATACAGAAAGCAGGATAGGCCTGAAGGCATTGACACATGCATTTAAGCAGAACAAAGGAATACACTTTGAGTAAGATAATCCCACAGTTGGTGATAAGCCTAGCACTGGTTGTGAGGACTCTGTTGTTTGGTAAGGAAGTGTACCAGATCCAAGGGTGATTCTTAAGTGGCCTAGTGAGGTGCAGAAAGACTGCAACCCATGAAACTGTATTCCAACACTTGATGATGATAAGGAAACTGTTTGTATTGCAAACAGATTCAACCATATATACTTTGGGAAAAATACTCCCTTGGCAGTGTTACTGAATTTTTTTAAGCATACAGTTTCTAGAACAGTGTTTCTTTTATGTTTTTTTTTTTTTTTTTTAAAGAGGCTCTTTTTTTTTTTTAATTTATTTACTTGACAGAGATCACAAGTAGGCAGAGAGGCAGGCAGAGAGAGAGAGGAGGAAGCAGGCTCCCTGCTGAGCAGAGAGCCGGATGCCGGGCTCAATCCCAGGACCCTGAAATCATGACTTGAGTCGAAGGCAGAGACTTTAACCCACTGAGCCACTCAGGTGCCCCTCTTTTATGTTTTTTTGACTTTGAGGATAACTAAAAAATGCATTTTCCATATTGACCCTTGACATGTGTGTATGACTAAAACAAAATCTTCAGAAACAATACTTTACATTATTATGTGTAAAGCACTCTATTGTTTTTTGGTTTGATTCTATTCTATTACATTAAAAAAATTGATCCACTTAATTAATTTCATGAATGAGTCCAAACTACTGTTGGAAAATACTCTTCTAGGAAATGGGCCATACAGAAACTATAAAGTTTACAAGAACATTCAGTGGTTTGAAAAACAAACTGGAGGGGTGATAAAGAGGAGCAAGAACTGCAAAGCAGAGAGTAATTTCATTAGTGTGGATGTTACATAAATCACATCTATCTTTCCCGCTACAATAAACATGTGGCTGAAAAACTTTTGGAAGAAGCAACTTAAATCATGCATGAAGGGATACATGGATTCTCAGAGTCTGCTTATATAATTATTCTGGTAGAGAAAGGACTTGTTATTTTAGCAATCCATAAGAAGAATTGGTAAAATTAACTTAAAATTGTATTATTGTATGTATAATATATATAGAAATATATTCTATTGTTGTATGTATACTATATATAGGAATAAATGTAAAATTGCTATTTATGATAATAAATATCATATGTTATGATAATATAACCTTTTAAAAAGATTTTATTTATTTACTTGGAGAAGGAATGAGTGAGGAGGGAGATGGAGTAGGAAGCCAGGGGAGAAGCAGAGGCAGAGGCAGAAGCAGACTCCCTGCTGAGTGGGGAGCCCGATGCTGGAGATTACGACCTGAGAGGAAGGCAGATGCTTAACAGACTGAGCCACCCAGGCTCCCAATAATATATCCTTTTAAAGTTATATTATATATATATATGAGTTACATATATATACACACATATATAATGGTAAAGTTATATACATGATAAATATTTTAATAAAATATGCTCATGTAATCCATCAGGCAGTAAACAGCTTACATTACCATAATCAGGCATTAAACAGTTTGCATTTTACCTGTGTTCTGGGTTCCACTTGGCTTTCTGTTTCTCTATAGGGCAAAACCAAGGGCTTTGGGCCCATTGTTTGCTCAGGATGCTCTCTTCCATGCCTTTCTCCTGCTCCTCTCTCTACATTGTTTAATTTTCATTTCCTTTAAATCTCATCACAATTGTTATATTGTTATATTCCCAGGTTTATCTTTGCTCTCCCAAGACTAAATCAGGTCCACTTTCACTCAGTTTTTGCAGCATCTATTTCCTTGGAGCCTTTGTGATGTCATGCTCATTTTCTCATCAGTGTTTCTCCAGTGCCTGAGGCAGTGCCTGACACACAGCAGACATTTGAGTATTTGCTGCATGACTAAATGCACTGTAATAAGTAAAATGCCAATTACTCTAAAAAGGGGGGTGTGAGTCAGCATTCACAATATCCTGAATACTTCCCAGATCTCATAACTTTCTGCTTGGATCATTGTTTTTGTATAGGAATACATATATTCCTCTTTCATATCCTTATCCATCAGATTTGGTACTGACTTGCATGTGGTGAATGCTAAATAAATGTTTGTTGAATTGATTTTTTTAGGCAAATGTATATATATGTTATTCATGTAATGAAACCTGTAGAGAGTGGAATATATTTCATATTAGAGTGAATTTACATAATCATAATTGTTTATTGATTTCCATCTTTTAGAATCAATCTAATGAGAAGCAGGAAAAATATGTTTCAGTGTTAATGCACTTATATTACAAGGAGTGTTCAGGAGGTCCTGTGGAAAGTCAATGTAATGAGAAGTATGTGTTTGATGTTATTTATAGTTGATGGTTAACCAAAATCAAAGCTAAAAGTAGTGATATAAATATTCAATACTGGGAAGAGGAGAGGGGAGGAGGGAACAAAGTAAATGAACTCAATTCTCACATTTCGTATGATGTCAGTCAATAAATACTGTCTAAAGTTAATAAGTCAAGATAATGAAAAGAAACAAACTTCTTATTTAGACTTACAGAAATAATCACCAAAACCCCTAGAAACAGAAAAAATTAAGAGATATTATCCTTGGAGAGTGTCTGTAGGAGGGGAAGAATTGGGTGAGAGATTGTTGCTTTTCATTATAGATCTTTGGTACTAACACGACAAAAATCTAGGAGAAAAATGTACAGAATTCTCCTTAAAGTTGTTTTTGAGACCCATGCATTTTCCTTGTCTCTGTCTCTTCCTTAATATCTTACTCTGAACTGATCATAATGACTTTTTCTTTTTTAAGCAAGTGTTGAATTGCCATGATGGAAAGTGTTGAGGTTTTCACACTAAAATACTGTTATGGGTAGCAATCTGGATCCCTATAGAGTTGCCATTCACATACTATACTAGAGGGTAGAATTTCTATGAAGCAGAAAAGCATAAATACTTCCCAAACTTTCTTATACACAGCAGCATTATTAAACCTCTTTAATAATGTAGTTTATTGTATAATGATGTAAATAAACTGAGGCAAAAGAACACACAAAACCTGAACTGTATATAAATTTTCTGTTTACTGTTTCCCTCAACATAAGCAGAGTCTCCAGATGATCAACATTCCTCACCAGAGTAGTGTGTTTGTTACAACTGATGAACCTACATGAACACATTATTGTTACTCAAAGACCATAGTTTACATTAAGGATCACTTTTGTTAGGTATATTCTGTAGGTTTAGACACATTTATCTTGGCATATATTCATCATTATAATATACAGAGTGGTTTCACTACCTAAACGCCCTCTGTGCTCAGTTTACTCATTCTACTCTTCCTCTTAACCCCTGGAAACCACTAATTTTTTGACTGTCTTCATACTTTAGCCTTTTCCAGAATGTCCTATGATGACATATGATGTGTAGCATCTTTTCATATGCTTATTCATCATCTGTATATCTTCTTTGATGAGGGGCCTGTCAAGATCTTTGGCCCATTTTTTAGATTGGGTTGTTTGTTCTCTTATTGAGTTTAAAAATTCTTTGTATATTCTAGACAACAGTTCTTTACCAGATTTGTCTTTTGCAGATGTTTTCTCCCATTCTGGGGCTTGTATTTCCATTCTCCTGATGTTATCTTTCACAGAGCAGAACTTTTGAATTTTAATGAAGTCCAGCTTATCAGTTATTTCTTTCATAGATTGTGTCTTCCTTGTTTTATCTTAAAAGGCCTCATCACCATTCCCCAGGTCATCTAGGTTTTCTACTATATTACCTTCTAGGAGGTTTAAAGTTTTGCATTTTACATGTAGGCCTGTAACCCATTTTGAGTTAATTTTTGTGAGGCTTATAAGGTCTTTATATAAATTCATTTTTTTGGCATGTGCATATCCAGTTCTTCCAGCAGTATTTAGTGGCCTCTTTATAGTGTTAAATTCTGACTGACTTAAAGGAAACATCACTCAGAAAAGTAGAGAGAAGAAACATTAGGTCAATGAATTGGCTTCTAAGGAATTGGCTTAGGCTGGCTTTACAAGTTAAGAAATTATTTTTCTTCATGTGCAACAATTCTAGAAGTAGGCAGTCCAGTGTCTAGACAATACCATCATGCCAGGCTCCTTTAAGCTTTCTGCTCCCCCTTCTTCAATACATGGTTTCTATCCTTGGTTTCTGTCTTTACTGTCTTGCCTTTTTATGGTTACAGAATTGCTCCTTTGTTCCAGATAGGAAGAGGGAGAAGGAAAATATTCTTCTCAGTTTGTTTCATGAGATTAAGAGTCTCTTATGGTTTGTCTCCCTCAAGAGAGGGAGACATCTTGTTTCATTTTTTCCTTCCCTACCCCCCAAAACCCCATTTTACCTCTCAAATTCCTCATATCAGGGAGATCATATGATAATTGTCTTTCTCTGATTGAGTTATTTCGCTCAGCATAATACTCTCTAGTTCCATCCACGTCATCACAAATGCAAGATTTCATTTCTTTTGATGGCTGAATAGTATTCCATTGTATATATATACCACCTCTTCTTTATCCATTTGTCTGTTGATGGACATCTAGGTTCTTTCCATAGTTTGGCTATTGTGGACATTGCTGCTATAAACATTGGGTGCATGTGCCCCGTTGGATCACTACATTTGTATCTTTAGGGTAAACATCCAGTAGTGCGATTGCTGGGTCATAGGGTAGCTCTATTTTCAACTTTTTGAGGAACCTCCATGCTGTTTTCCAGTATGGCTGTATCAGTTTGCATTTCCACCAACAGTGTAGGAGGACTCCCCTTTCTCTGCATCCTTGCCCGCATCTGTCATTTCCTGACTTGTTAATTTTAGCCATTCTGACTGGTGTGAGGTGGTATCTCATTGTGATTTTGATTTGTATTTCTCTGATGGTGAGTGATGTGGAACACTTTGTCATGTGTCTGTTGGCCATCTGGATGTCTTCTTTGCAGAACTGTCTGTTCATATCTTCTCCCCATTTCTTGATTAGATTATTTGTTCTTTGGCTGTTGAGTTTGCTATGTTCTTTATAGATTTTGGATACTAGCCCTTTATCTGATATGTCATTTGCAAATATCTTCTCCCATTCTGTCAGTTGGCTTTTGCTTTTTTTGACTGCTTCCTTGGCATAAGATTTTGACCTTGATAAAGTCCCAGTAGTTAATTTTTGCCCTTGCTTTCCTTGCTGTTGGCAATGCTTCTAGGAAGAAGATACTGCAGCTTAGGTCAAGAGGTTGCTGCCTGTGTTCTCTTCAAGGATTTGGATGGATTCCTGTCTCACATTGAAGTCTTTCATCCATTTTAAGTCTTATTTTTGTGTGTGGTGTAAGGAAATGGTCCAGTTTCATTCTTCTGCATGTGGCTGTCCGATTTTCCCAACATCATTTGTTGAACAGACTGTCTTTTTCCCATTGGACATTCTTTCCTGCTTTGTCAAAGATTAGTTGACCATAGAGTTGAGGGTCTATTTCTGGGCTCTCTATTCTGTTCCATTGATCTGTGTGTCTGGTTTTGATCCAGTACCATACTTTCTTGATGATGACAGCCTTTTAAGAGAGCTTGAAGTCTGGAATTGTGGTGGCATCAACTTTGGCTTTCTTTTTCAACATTCCTTGGGCTATTTGAGGTCTTTTCTGGTTCCATATAAATTTTAGGGTTATTTGTTCCATTTCTTTGAAAAAGATTGGTAGTATTTTGATAGGGATTGCATTAAATGTGTAAATTGCTTTAGGTAGCATAGGCATTTTCACAATATTTGTTCTTCCAATCCATAAGCATGGAACATTTTTCCATTTCTTTGTGTCTTCCTCAATTTCTGTCATGAGTACTTTATAGTTTTCTGAGTACAGATTCTTTGCCTCTTTGGTTAGATTTATTCCTAGGTATCTTATGGTTTTGGGTGCCCTTATAAATGGGATTGACTCCTTAATTTCTCTTTCTTCTGTCTTATTGTTGGTGTAAAGAAATGAAACAGGGGGCGCCTGGGTGGCTCGGTGGATTAAGCCGCTGCCTTCGGCTCGGGTCATGATCTCAGGGTCCTGGGATCGAGCCCCGCATCGGGCTCTCTGCTCCGCAGGGAGCCTGCTTCCTCCTCTCTCTCTGCCTGCCTCTCTGCCTACTTGTGATCTCTCTCTCTGTCAAATAAATAAATAAAAAAAAATCTTTAAAAAAAAATAAAAAAAGAAATGAAACACATTTTTGTGCATTGATTTTATATCCTGACACTTTACTGAATTCCTGTACAAGTTCTAGCAGATTTGGAGGGGAGTCTTTTGGGTTTTCCACATAAAGTATCATATCTTCTGCAAAAAGTGGTAGTTTGACTTCTTCTTTGCCAATTTGGATGCATTTAATATCTTTTTGTTGTCTGATTGCTAAAGCTAGGACTTCTAGTACTATGTTGAATAGCAGTGGTGACAATGGACATCCCTGCCATGTTCCTGACCTTACTGGAAAAGCCCTCAGTTTTTCTCCATTGAGGATGATATTTGCTGTGGGTTTTTCATAGATGGCTTTGATGGCTCTATCTCTACACTTTGAAGAGTTTTGATCAGGAAGGGATGCTGTACTTTGTCAAATGCTTTTTCACCATCTATTGAGAGTATCATATGGTTCTTGTTCTTTCTTTTATTAATGTCTTGTATCACATTGATTGATTTGTGGATGTTCAACCAACCTTGCAGCCCTGGAATAAATCCCACTTGGTTGTGGTGAATAATCCTTTTAATGTACTGTTCAAACCTATTGGCTAGTATTTTGGTGAGAATTTCACATCTGTGTTCAACAAGGATATTGGTCTATAATTCTCTTTTTGGATAGGGTTTTTGTCTGGTTTTGGGGTCAAGGTAATGCTGGCCTGATCAGTTGAGTTTGGAAGTTTTCCTTCCGTTTCTATTTTTTGGAACAGTTTCAGGAGAATAGGACTTAGTTCTTTAAATGATTGGTAGAATTCCCCTGGGAAGCCATCTGGCCCTGGACTCTTGTTTGTTGGGATATTTTTAATGACTGCTTCAATCTCCTTACTGGTTATGGGTCTGTTCAGGTTTTCTCTTTCTTCCTGGTTCAGGTGTGGTAGTTTATATGTCTCTAGGAATGCATCCATTTCTTCCAGATTGTCAAATTTGCTGGCATAGAGTTGCTCATAGTATGTTCTTATAATTGTTTGTATTTCTTTGGTGTTGGTTGTGATCTCTCCTCTTTCATTCATGATTTTATTTATTTGGGTCCTTTCTCTTTTCTTTTTGATAAGACTGGCAAGAGGTTTATTAGTCTTATTAAGTCTTTCAAAGAACCAGCTCCTAGTTTTGTTGATGTTCTATTGTGGGTTTTTTTGTTTGTTTGTTTGTTTGTTTGTTTTTGTTTCTATTCCATTGATTTCTGCTCTGATATTTATTATTTCTCTTCTCTTGCTCCGTTTAGGCTTTCTTTGCTGTTCTTTCTGTAGCTCCTTTAGGTGTAGGGTCAGATTGTGTATTTGAGACCTTTCTTGTTTCTTTAGAAAGGCTTGTATCGCTATATATTTTCCTCTCAGGACTGCCTTTGCTGTGTCTCACAGATTTTGAACCATTATGTTTTCGTTATCAATTGTTTCCATGAATTCTTTCAATTCTTCTTTAATTTCCTGGTTGACCCATTCATTCTTTGGTAGGATGCTCTTTAGCCTCCATGTATTTGGGTTCTTTCCAAATTTCCTCTTGTGATTGAGTTCTAGCTTCAGAACATTGTGATCTGAAAATATGCAGGGAGTGATCCCAATCTTTTGGTACTGGTTGAGATCTGATTTGTGACCAACTATGTGATCTATTCTGGATAATGTTCCATGTGCAGTAGTGAAGAATGTGTATTATGTTGTTTTGGGATGGAATGTTCTGAATATATCTTTGATGTCCATCTGGTCCAGTGTGTCATTTAAGGCCTTTATTTCCTTGTTGATCTTTTGCTTGGATGATCTGTCCATTTCAGTGAGGGCGGTGTTAAAGTCCCCTACTATGATTGTATTACTATCAATGTGTGTTTGATTTTGTTATTAATTGGTTTATATATTTGGGTGCTCCCATGTTAGGGGCATAGATATTTAAAATTGTTAGATCTTCTTGTTGGACAGACCCTTTGAGTATGATATAGTGTCCTTCCTCATCTCTTATTATAGTCTTTGGCTTAAAATCTAATTGATCTGAGACAAGGATTTCCACCCCAATTTCTTTAGATGTCCATTAGCATGGTAAATGGTTTTCTATCCCCTCACTTTAAATCTGGAGGTGTCCTTGGTTCTAAAATGAGTTTCTTGTAGACAGCATATTGATGGGTTTTGTTTTTTCATCCACTCTGATACCCTGTGTCCTTTTATTGGGACATTTAGCCCATTTATGTTCAAGGTAACTATTGAGAGATATGAATTTAGTGCCATTGTATTGCGTGTAAGGTGACCGTTACTGTATATTGTCTCTGTCCCTTTCTGGTCTACTACTTTTAGGCTCTCTGTTTGCTTAGAGGACCCCTTTCAATATTTCCTATAGAGCTGGTTTGGTGTTTACAAATTGTTTTAGTTTTTGCTTGTCCTAGAAGCTTTTTATCTCTTCTTCTATTTTCAATGATAGCCTAGCTGGATATAGTATTCTTGGCTGCATGTTTTTCTTGTTTAGTGCTCTGAATATATCATTAAGCTGGTCTTTTTTTTTTTTTAATATTTCATTTATTTGTGAGAGGGGGAGAGAGCGTGAGCATGCACAAGCAAGGGAGGGACAGAAGGAGAGGGAAAAGAAGGCTCCTTGCTGAGCAGCAAGCCCCATGTGGGGCTTGGAGATTGATCCCAAGACCCTGAGATCATGACCTGAGCCAAAGGCAGTTGCTTAACTGACTGAGCCACCTAGGCACTCCTGGGCTGGTCAACTTTTAAGTGTATGATTGTGACATGATGTGTAATTTTTCTCACCATTTGTAGTCTTGGAAGCCCTTAACTTCTATAGAAACTACTAATAAGAATTATTGGCATTTTCATCTGTGCTTAGTCATATTATAGAGATTTGATAGTTATATTTTAATTAATAATATTTTCCCCTTGCCTTTTCTTTTTTAAGCATCATTATTCCTGTGAACTAGAGGAAGCTCAGATATTTTCAGTGTTAGATTATATTTGAATACCTTTTATACCTAACAAGGAATGGTATGAGTATTTCTGGATATATTTTCACTCACCTTATCCTTACTTAATTTAACATTCACATAATGCAAACCATTATGCCTAATGTAGGCTGAAAAATATTTAAGGCTATGAAAACCTGGGCAAGTTTATTACTGTAATTGAATTCTAAAGTACAATATTGGAGAAGTTCATATTATTTTCAGTCTTTTTCATGACATGTTATATTTTGAGCTGCTAATATGTAACAAAAATATTTATTTTTATGAATATTCAGGGAGAAACCACATTTTTTGAATAAGGAAGTCTAATAAAACTGCTGATTAAAATTTGAATTTAGCAAAATTGAGAAATGAACTTATTTAAAAAAGAAAGTGTCACACTATGGGCATGGTCTTTAGCATCAAAAATTTTTCTAATTCCTTATTGATATGGTGAATCATTTTATTCAAAATTGAAATGGTGTTCTTTGAAAGAGTGCAACAAATATTTGTGGATTTAAGTAATGTTTTATTTGGGTTATGTTGAAATAATTCTTCTAGGTATTGGTTTTATTTAAGTCTCAAATTCTCCTTTCTTACAAAGTGTTTAGAATGCTCTGTGATTTGTTACAATAAATTCTATAAAGAATGTGTAAATTAGGAAGATCTTCTAATTAATTTCATATAATGATCATCTTTCTACATGATGACATTCTGTGAATAAATGGTATGGTTTTAGAGGCTCATTTGTTTTATAGATGGGAGAGAAAAACCTGGGTATAATTAAGTTAGATTTGTTTTCTTCAAGATTCTAGGAAATCTGGAAATATGTATCCTGAACTTCAATATTTATAGTATATATATATGTATATACATATATATATATACACACACACACACAGAAGAAAATTGTAGACTTCAGGTTGACTCTCCTTGTTTTGTATATGGTGATATATAAATGTGAGATAAGAAGGATAGAAAAAGGAAACAAATGGAAAAGGGTTTATTATTAAACATTTTTCCATCACAAGGATTCTCAGCAAAGTTACCTTATAGTGGCAGTGTTTACCAACATTTTCCCTTTTAAGAATCATTTTCTTTGGGCCATTTGGCTAGAATCCTCAAATGGTATTTACACAGTAGTTTCCAGATATACTTAACAATCAGTTTTTGAAATACAGTAACTATTAGTACATTTCAACTATGGTTCTCATAGGCAGGACTATGTCTTATCTTTTTATCCCCCACTGCTTGGGGGATATCCTGGTGCATGGCATGGTGGGAGTACTCCATACATGTAGAATGAAGGAAGGAGTGAATTAAATTCTTTTTTCTTGCAGTAACATAAAATATTTAATCTTACTGAGCTATGTTATCTCATTAATCAATTGGGAGCCTGGATTATATTGTCTCTAATGTGCCTCCAGCACCAACATTTTGTGTCTCTAGAGATTCTTTTCTTCATTTGGTTTTGGTAGATAATGGGGTCTTACTTCTTTCTCCCTCAGTTGTTACTCTGCCTGGATGACAGACGACAGAGACATCTGGGTAGTAAGGTCTTTTCAGCCTAGCATGTTACTTGCTGATCCTAATGGTTGAAGATAGCAGTTGGAAGTGGATTTTGGTAGATGATAGGAAAGGCTTGTAGCAGTTTCCTTTCTCCAAATTTCATGGTGATTGGATTGCTCAACACAGCCTTCTGAACGCTTTCTCTTTTCCTGCTGAGCCTTCTAGAGACAAGTGGAATGCTGAATGGCTCTTTCAATAGACAGCTTTGTCAGGGGATTTATTCTAAACTATCTAGAGCTGCTTTAGAATTACAGCAGATTCTTTCCTTCCATGCCCTGAGGTTTCAGGTTCACTGACTTTTTTGTAGAGTTGTCATCCACTACAGTTTGCCTGGGACGGTTCCCCTTAATACTTGCTGCCTGGTGTAATTGTTAATGGTGCCTCTTTCACTCTCAGAGTGACCTGTTTGGACAGTAAATTATAGGGTTACCTACTGCTTTGGTTTTTTTTTTTTTTTTTTTACTCCTGAAGGGTTTCCTCTCCTTGTGTTGAGGTGTACTTATTCCTGGCAGTGCTTAATCTTAGGTATTGGCAACAGTCCTACCTCCTCCTGCACCTTTTGTGAGAACTCTCACATAGAGGCAAGCTGAGTCTACTCACTTTCCTGTTTCTTGAAGAAAAAAGAAAAGTCAATTGAATTTTTCTGAGTTAAATATGACCTTTTTATTTTCTCTAAGAGCTACTAAGATAGAGCAAAATAGCAACAGCAACAACAATCAGGGACATAGTTTTTAAAAACAATTTTTGAAAAAACCCCCGCTAAGTTCTAAATATGAAAGGGGATCAGTGTAGTACAAATGAGGGCACGATAAAATACTTGAGATCCTTTTTATCTTCTTGGAACCATCTTTTTCACGCATTTCCAAGTGTCCTGCCTTCTTGGTTGTGGCCACTACAACCCTCAGTTCAGGGCCATTGTGCTCTGTGTGCTTCTGGGATGCAGAGATAAAATAGAAACTCAAGTCTGTAATGGAAAAGTATATTGAGTAAACACATTATGCTTTGAAAAAGGAAGAGACAAGGAATGTGTCAGAAAAAGGACACAAGCTAAGTGTTACAGTCTTCCCAAAGGATTTGGAATTGGAGCTAGGCACTGAAGAATGGGTAATATTTCTACAGGTAGAAATGGGGGCAAAATGTTCGAAGGTGTGAGGAGGAAGGGGGAGAAAGAAGAAAGAAGAAGAAGGGGAAGGGGAAGGGGAAGGGGAAGGGGAAGCGGAAGGGGAAGCGGAAGGGGAAGGGGAAGGGGAACGGGAAGGGGAAGGGGAAGGGGAAGAAAAGACTGCTTAGGAGGTGCCTCATTAACTACATGCCATTTGAGCAAAGACTGCAAGAAGACAGAACTGGCCAAGCAGTTCTTTGAACTGGTATGTTCAAAGAGCAGCAAGGAGGACAGGAAGTCTGAGTGAAGCAACTGAAAGGAGGAGTAATAGTAGAGGAGATCAGAGAGATTCATGGGACCAGTCATTGGTGGCCCTGGGGGCCTTTGCAGGGATTTTGGCTGTTATTCTGCATGAAATAGTAGGCCATTTCAGAATTTGTGGCACAAGAGTATCATAATGTAAATCACGCTTAAAAGGATCACTTTGGCTTTGTGTTGAGGGTAGACCATGGGTGGGAAGTGGGTAAATAAGGACAGTGACAAGAAGACCTATAATGAGGCTCTTGCAGTATTCCAGGCAGGAGCTGATGTGGGTTGGATTAAAGTAGTAGCAGAGTAGTCAGATTCTTGGGATATATTTTGGAGCTAGAGCTTTTCTGATGGATTACATGTGGGGTATGAGAGAGAGAGAAGAATCCAGAATGTCTCTCAGGTGTTGGGCTTGGGTATCTGAAGTACTGGAGTTTCCAAAGCAGTTAAATACTTTATAATCACTAAATCTATTAATTCACAATTTACAAACATTCCCATGTTTTTCCTATAGTTCTGAAATGGAGATTGGGTCAGAATACAAAGGATAGGGATATGTGAGGTAGAGTGTCTGGCTTCGTGATGATTGTCCCTTCCTACCACTAAAAATGCAAAATGGGATCAGAACTATTTCTCAAATCTAGGGACCATGAATTATTTCTCTTTGTACTTCTGGTATCTCCCATAGTCACTGTTACATATTTTATTTCATCAAGTATATTATTAATGATTTTAAATGAAACGTGATTTTATGTTACTACTAACCAAATACGATTTATTTAAAGTGATTTATTATTACCTTAATTGGAATTATAATTTAATTTTATTGATGTGATACTTATTGAAAGTTACTTTGGATTATTTAGATATAAATGTTTATCATTCAGTGTTACTTCTTCAGGGGGCATTTCTTAGCATGTGAAAGGCAATACTTTTCATGTATATCAATAAAAAAAGTAAAAAAACAATATGGCTTCATCTACTTGTAGGTGTCGTCCTTTCTTAGGTATTAAAAAAGCTTGGGTGTTACTTTGCAAGCAAATATGGAATTGCAAGCATTCTCCCAACCATCAGTATATGCTTCATTAATATTAAACTGTACACCCTATTACATGGATTCCTTTTCTGCATATATAATATCATTTGGTTTTAATGGTGGATCATAGTTTAATCTTTTTGAAGATACTTTAAACAATAATCAAAGTCTACAAATATAAACAATGCACACTCAGTTGAAGAGATGAAAATGTGAAGAATTATGACTGAGTTCTGTGCAGACTTTGGAAACTCTATCACAGCTGGCCCCTGGCCAAGAGCAATTATAGGATGTCATTCATTGTCAGAAACATTCTGATATCTCAGTTTTTAAAATGTGGAAAATGTGCATCTTAGAATCAGTGAAATACAGTAGTAGATATTTCATAAGTGTTTAACTGCTTAGAGTGTGGCTCCCCAGCCCCTGATGTCCCTCGTGGGTCCCTGGCTGTAGGCCACACTGTGTTGATTCTGAATGTGCACTGTAAGGCCTGTTGCAGTCTTTTGAGGTATTACTTCTGTCCCCACCCATATTCTGTCGCTTATTTGGCTGGGCTTGATTTCAACCACTTCTTTCCCCAAAACAAGGCCAGGGGAGGACCCACCATGACTTCCATAAGATCTGTTCTATCAGGCGGTGGTGATTGCATCAGGGTTGGTCTCATGATCGAAGCCAGACTAGACCCCGACTTTTGTCAGAGCTTTCTCTGTCTTTCGGATTATGATCTCTTGGGGGCCTTGAAAGCTTCTGGTGGCCCCCTGGTTATTGCAGGGACTGTCTACCCAAGGATAAAGCCTGCATAGAGGAAAGTAGAATTGAGAGGGAGAGAAAGTTCTCTGCTAACCTCTGATTGCCTCTATGTAGCCATAACGAAGCTAGATTTATTCTCAGAATTTTTAGATATGTGGCCAGTATATGTATATTTTTCCCCTAAGGTGGGCTGGCTTAGTGTCTTTGGTTTAAAAATGAAAATGTATTCACTAATACAGAAACATTTTCCTATCTGCTGCTTCCCGTCCTTTTCACAGTGAAATTCCCCTGTGGAGTATGGGTGGATACTCAGTTACTATCTTCACTCCTGATGGCTCCAGGACCTGGAATTCTTACTCTCACTCGTGACCCATTTCTCTCTGAATTATTCCATTAGTCTAAATCGATTTTATAGTTAACTGTCAAAACGAGGTATAAATTAGTATCATCACTTCTAGGCTAGGTTTCAGCTTGGTCTTCTTAATTGTTAATGCTAGATAGCAGCTTCTTGCTCTCAGATATTTTTGGCACACTCAGACTTTTGCTTTTTTTTTTTCATTTTATTTATTTTTTCAGTGTAACAGTATTCATTCTTTTTGCACAACACCCAGTGCTCCATGCAAAATGTGCCCTCCCCATTACCCACCACCTGTTCCCCCAACCTCCCACCCCTGACCCTTCAAAACCCTCAGGTTGCCCCAACCTCCCACCCCTGACCCTTCAAAACCCTCAGGTTGTTTTTCAGAGTCCATAGTCTCTTATGGTTCGCCTCCCCTCCCCAATGTCCATAGCCCGCTCCCCCTCTCCCAATCCCACCTCCCCCCAGCAACCCCCAGTTTGTTTTGTGAGATTAAGAGTCATTTATGGTTTGTCTCCCTCCCAATCCCATCTTGTTTCATTTACTCTTCTCCTATCCCCCTACCCCCCCATGTTGCTTCTCCATGTCCTCATATCAGGGAGATCATATGATAGTTGTCTTTCTCCGATTGACTTATTTCACTAAGCATGATACGCTCTAGTTCCATCCACGTCGTCGCAAATGGCAAGATTTCATTTCTTTTGATGGCTGCATAGTATTCCATTACCCGAATGTTTATAGCAGCAATGTCTACAATAGCCAGACTATGGAAAGAACCTAGATGTCCATCAACAGATGAATGGATAAAGAAGATGTGGTATATACAGACTTTTGCTTTTGATTGAAGTCAACTCCTATTCTATTTTTCAAAAACCAAATATGTCTTTATGCCTCCCATAAAGCACTGGGCTCTTTTGGTGTTGAATACCTCAGGGTCCCAGTTTACCTGCACAGCACAGAGGTCCGTGATGCCCCTAAACTTATTTGAAGGTTAAAATTTTCCAGGTCAGGTTATCAACTCTAGCTACTTTCCAAAATTCTTCTTGGTGACTCAGATATCCCCAGTGCAGAGATTCAAATCTTGCCCAGATTTCCTGATTAGACAGCTATACCATGTAAGACAATATGGTATTATAAGGATAAGGATACATTTCAGAGCTAGAGAGACCTGGCTTCAAATCCTTGCTTTGGCATTTTTAGTTTTATAGCCCTTGGTACACTACAACTTGCCAAGCCTGAATTTATAAAATGGGGATAGAAACATTGTTTCTAGCTCAAATAATTGTGAGGTTTAATGTATCTATATATTATCTATATTCTATCCATTTTTCTATCTTTCTGAACCTAACATACCTGACACTTAATTAGTAAGTTTTCATAAATGATAGCTATCATTGGAAAATTGTATACCAGGCTATTTCTGAGCAGTTTAGTGTCTGACTGGCATTTTACATAAAATTCTGTATCACACATGTTTAATTGTTCTTATTATTTTTCTCTTTCTTTCACATATGCATGATGCCAAAACAGTCACACATAATTTAAGGCAGCAAACTTTGGAAGCTTGTAAACCAAAAATCCCCTTAATATTACAAACAAATCCACATATCTTGCCCAAAAATAAAAAAAGAACTGAAAGCAGAGTCAGGATGGTAGTAGAATTTATTACACAAAAGACAGAACTTGGCCAGGTTCTGCCATTTCTTACAGGTTCAATATGTCTCTACAGAATTCTTAGCTGCAGATAAAGTAATTCTGTTTGATTTATATGGCCCCAGCTTAAGAAATCTACAGAAGGGAGGTCTATACCAATTCTTTTCTTAGGCACTTTGTTGGCAGTAGTTTTGTGTCCAAACAGATATGGGATAAGAATATATACAAGACTGTTCTCTGTGCAATTTTCATTTGCTCATTTCCTTCCACAATATGTAGTGATATTTGCTGAGTTATATTAATTAGGGATTAAAAACAAAAGTTTTTCTAGGACTTAACAAAGGTGCCAGATTGATTGCCGGGAAGTTTGTGTCCTCTACATGTATTACAATTAACTAAATTCATTCTTTCTATTGACTACTTTTTATACCTATCAGAAGTACATAGCCTTAGGAAGAATTGCTGTCAAAAGCAATTCTTGGATGGGACTGAAAGAGATTATGCTGAGCGAAATAAGTCAAGCAGAGAGAGTCAAGTATCATATGGTTTCACTTATTTGTGGAGCATAACAAAGAACATGGAGGACATGGGGAGATGGAGAGGAGAAGGGAGTTGAGGGAAATTGGAAGGGGAGATGAACCATGAGAGACTATGGACTCTGAAAAACAACCTGAGGGTTTTGAAGGGGTGGGGGGTGGGAGGTTGGGGAACCAGGTGGAGGGTAATAGAGAGGCACGTATTGCATGGAGCACTGGGTATGGTGCAAAAACAATGAATACTGTTACGCTGAAAATAAATAAATAAAATAAAAAAAAAGCAATTCTTGCATTTCTCAATACTCTGAAAGAGATTAAAAAGGTGATTAAAGATTTAGACCTATGGTAAAATTATTAAGAATTATTTA
The DNA here is from genome assembly GCF_922984935.1 of Meles meles. Classification (NCBI taxonomy): domain Eukaryota; kingdom Metazoa; phylum Chordata; class Mammalia; order Carnivora; family Mustelidae; genus Meles; species Meles meles. The sequence goes on from NC_060074.1 coordinate 79,304,656, forward strand.
TTAGAGCTTGGTTCTTAACCTTTAGGGGTCATATGCCCCTTTGAGAAATTTTTGAAAGCTGTGGACACTTCACAAAAATGAAAAAACTGGAAAGAATTCTGCACCTAATTCCAAAGATATTATGAATCCTTTGAAGTTCATCAGGTTTTAAGAAGTTCAGTGTGATTTCTTATAATCATGAAATTTTAGAATAGTACAGGATGTTAAAATCCATTTAGATCAATCTTCTGTTTAACATGGGATTGTTCATACTCAGCCCTATGAGCATCTGGACCAAATAACTCTGTGTTGTATGGGTATGTTCCATGTATTATGGGATAGTCAGCAGCATCACTTTTCTCTCTACTCACTAGATACCAGAGTGGGGGTGGGGGCAACCATGATAATAAAAAATGCCCCTAGGGTACAAAATCAGTTGAAAACCACTAGTCTAACTTAAAAATCCCTACCATTTTGATAGTAAGGGATCATCTGGTCCTGAGAGGCAATGTTCATTAACTCCAGGTTGGCACATGTGTTTTGAGCCTACGGAAAGTAGAATCTGAGATAAGTACTTAAGGGCAAGAAGTTTATTTGGGATGTGATCCTCAGAAGTACAAATGAGAGTAGAAAAATTTGAGACATTGATGGGTCAAAGCCAATATAGTTTCTTTTAATAAGGCAACAGGAGCACAGTTATAATAGGGATTATATGATGGACCAGCATAGAACCTACTTTAAAATTGTTCCATCAAGAGGAGGAAGCTGAGGTATTTATTCCCTGTCTCTTAGCCCTTGTTGGTTGAAATTACTCCAGGTAGAATTTAATCCCCAGCACTCCCAGGCTGCCCTGTGGGTGGGCTGGGCTAGCTCCCTTTTTTTTTTTTTTTAAAGATTTTATTTATTTATTTCACAGAAAGAGAGATCACAAGTAGGCAGAGAGGCAGGCAGAGAGAGAGGAGGAAGCAGGCTCCCTGCGGAGCAGAGAGCCTGATGCGGGGCTCGATCCCAGGACCCTGAGATCATGACCTGAGCCGAAGGCAGTGGCTCAATCCACTGAGCCACCCAGGCGACCCCTGGGCTAGCTCCTTTAATGCGGGACAAAGTCCTCAGGCAGAGAAGCAGAGCAGAGGGTATTTAAAATGGACAGCTGTCAGTGTTCAGAGAAACTGGCTATGGAACTTAGAGGTGGGCCAAAGGATATAAGACATGTTATCAGTGGCATCTGTACCTACGTCACTGGCATCTGAAGCATACATCTGTATGTTTCAATTATTAAAATAGTGTTTGTTTAATTAATTAATTATTTTTTGAATTGACATTTACTATCTTATCAGTAGGACCCAACATCTTAGATTATTATCTATAGCTAGGTTGACATACTTGGCATATGGGCCAAATTCAGTGTACTGCTTATTCTTTTTTTTTTTTTCTTTCCGTATGGCCAATGAATTAATGTTTTTCACAATTTTAAATTATTGCAACAGGCAGAAAGAAGAATATTCGTGACATGGGGAAATTATATGAAATTCAAATTTGAAGGTTCATAAACAGTTTTGTTGAACATCCATGCACATGAATTAATTCGTCATCTAAGACTATTTTCCTTTTACAGTGGTAAAGTTGAGTGGTTGCAACACACTACAGGACCCAAGTATTTACTTTCTAACTGGTGTATTACAAAAAAAGTTGGTCACCCTTGGACCTACATAGGGGCAGCCCTTGATCTAAGCAACAATGAATAAATATATTTCCTAGGAATGGCTGCCTGAAAACATATCAGGACATTTATCATGTTTCCCTTCCTCTCCTTTTTCTTTTCTAAGATAAACTTTTCAAATTCCTTTACATGTTTATCATATAACATTATTCAAAGCCCTAGTCAAAGACTGTTCATTCTTTTGATAATTTTTCTCTACACACATTCCATTTTATCTATACTTAAAATGTGGCTTTTAAATGCACATATTTTATAATATGTGGTTTGAACAGTCAAAAGAATAGGATGGTATCCTCTGTATTGGGTAGTCTGCTTTCTAAATGTAGCCTGACTCCCATTAGGTTTTTGGTATGTTCATTATAATGTCAGCTCATAATGAGCATTGAATCAGCTAAAATCCACCTTCACATAAGTGGGAGTTGAGTATAGGTGCATGATTTCTTGACATTAAGTGTTCCTCCTTTTAAAAAAATGTATATTCAATTAGCCAGCGTATAGTACATCATCACTTTCAGATGTAGTGTTTAACAATTTATCAGTTGTGTATAACACCCAGTGCTCACCACATCATGTGCCCTCCTTCATGTTCATCACCTAATTACCCCAACCTCCCCGCTCCCCCTGCTCCAGGAACCCTTAGTTTGTTTCTTCTAGTTAAGATTCTCATGGTTTTTCTCCCTCTCTGATTACTTCCCATTTAGTTTTCCCTCTCTTCCCCCCATGATCCTTTGTGCTGTTTCTTATATTCCACATATGAGTGAAACCATATGATAATTGTCTTTCTCTGATTGACTTATTTTGCTCAGCATAATACCCTCCAGTTCCATCCATGTTGATGTAATTGGTAAGTATTCGTCCTTTTTGATGACTGAGTAACATTCCATTGTTTATATATACCACACCTTCTTTATCCATTCATCTGTCAGTGAACATCCCTGCTCTTCCACAGTTTGGCTATTCTGGACATTGCTGCTATAAACATTAGGGTGCAGGTGCCTTTTGGATCAGTACATTTGTGTCTTTGGGGTAAATACCTGGTAGTGCAATTGCTGGGTCATAGGGTAGCTCTATCTTTAACTTCTTGAGGAAACTCCATACTGTTTTCCAGAGTGGCTGTACCAGCTTGCATTCCCACCAGCAGTGTAAGAGTGTTCCCTTTTCTCCACATCCTTGCCAACATTTTTTGTTTCCTGTCTTGTTAATTTCAGCCATTCTGACTGGTGTGAGGTGGTATCTCGTTATGGTTTTGATTTGTGTTTCCCTGATTCCAAGTGATATGGAGCATTTTTTCATGTATCTGTTGGCCATTTGGATGTCTTCTTTGCAGAAATATCATGTATTCTGCTCATTTCCTGACTGGATTCTTTGTTTTTTTGGGCATTGAGTTTGAAAAGTTCTTTATAGATCTTGGATACTAGCCCTTTATCCTGATATGTCATTTGCAAATATCTTCTCCCATTCCATTGGCTGCCTTTTAGTTTTGTTGACTGTTTCCTTTGCTGTGCAAAAGATTTTTATCTTGATGAAGTCCCAATAGTTCATTTTTGCTTTTATTTCCCTTGCCTTTGGAGATGTGTCTAGCAAGAAGTTTGTTGCAGTTGAGTTCAAAGAGGTTGCTCCTGTGTTCTCTTCTAGGATTTTGATGAATTCCTGCCTCACATTGAGGTCTTTCATCCATTTTGAGTTTGTCTTTGTATGTGGTATAAGAAGATGGTCCAGTTTCACTCTTCTACATGTGGCTGTCTAATTTTCCCAGCACCATTTATTGAGGAGACTGTCCTTTTTTCATTGGCTCTTCTTTCCTGCTTTGTCAAAGATTAGTTGCCCATAGAGCTGAGGGTCCATGGGCTTCATGGAGGCCAATAGAGTTTCTCTATTATGTTCCATTGATCTATTTGTCTGCTTTTGTACCAGTATCATATAGTCTTGATGATTACAGCTTTGTAATAGAGCTTGAAGTCTGGCATTGTGATGATACCATCTTTGGTTTTCTTTTTCAATAATCTTTTGGCTATTCTGGGTCTTTTCTGGTTCTATACAAATTTTGGGATTATTTGTTCCAGCTCTGTAAACTGGGATAGGGATTGCATTGAATGTGTAGATTGCTTTGGGTTGCATAGCTATTTTAACAATATTTGTTCTTCCAATCCATGAGCATGGAACATTTTTCCATTTCTTTGTGTCTTCCTCAATTTCTCTCATAGGTGTTTTGTTGTTTTTAGAGTACAGATCCTTTGCCTCTTTGGTTAAGTTTATATGTAGGTATCTTATGGTTTGTGGTGCAATTGTAAATGGGATCGATTTCTTAATTTCTCATTCTTCTGTCTTGTTGTTTATGTATAGAACTGCAACTGATTTCTGTGCATTTATTTTATATCCTGACATTTACTGAATTCTGTAAGAGTTCTAGCAGTTCTGGAGTGGAGACTTTAGGGTTTCCACATAAAGTATCATGTCATATGTGAAGAGTGAGAGTTCACTTCTTTGCCAATTTGAATGCCTTTAATTTCTTTTTGTTGTCTGATTGCTGAGGCTAGGACATCTAGTACTATGTTGAAAAACAGTGGTGACAGTGGGCATCACTGTTGTGTTCATGAAAATTGTATTCACTGTGTGTGGGCTTTTGTAGAATGGTTTTATGATATTGAGGTATTTCCCTTTATCCCTACACTGTGAAGAGTTTAAATCAAGAAAGGATGTTATATTTTGTCAAATGCTTCTCCTGCGTCAATTGAGAGGATCATATGGTTCTTGTCCTTTCTTTTTTTTTTTTTTTTTTTTAAGATTATATTTATTTATTTGACAGAGAGAGATCACAAGTAGACAGAGAGGCAGGCAGAGAGAGAGAGAGGGAAGCAGGCTCCCTGCTGAGCAGAGAGCCCGATGCGGGACTCGATCCCAGGACCCTGAGATCATGACCTGAGCCGAAGGCAGCGGCTTAACCCACTGAGCCACCCAGGCGCCCTTTGTCCTTTCTTTTATTAATGTTATGTATCACGTTGATCAGTCTGTGAGTGCTGAACCACCCTTGCAGCCCAGGAATAAATCAGACTTCGTCATGATGAATAATCCTTTTAATGGATTGTTGGATCCTATTGGCTATTATCTTGGTGAGAATTTTGGCATCCATATTCATCAGGGATATTTGTCTATAATTCTCCTTTTTGGTGGGGTCTTTGTCTGGTTTTGGGATCAAGGTAATGCTGGCCTGGTAGAATGAGTTTGGAAGTTTTCCTTCCCTTTCTCTTTTTTAAAACAGCTTCAGAAGAATAGGTATTAGTTCTTTAAGTGTTTGGTAGAATTCCCCTGGACTCTTGTTTGTTGGGAGATTTTTTTTTTTAAGATTTTATTTTTATTTATTTATTTGACAGACAGAGATCACAAGCAGGCAGAGAGGCAGGCAGAGAGAGAGGGGGAAGCAGGCTCCATGCTGAGCAGAGAGCCCGATGCGGGGCTCGATCCCAGGACCCTGAGATCATGACCAGAGCCGAAGGCAAAGGTTCAACCCACTGAGCCACCCAGGTGCCCCTGTTGGGAGATTTTTAATTACTACTTCAATTTCCTTCCTGTTTACGGGTCTGTTCAGGTTTTCTATTTCTTCCTTTTTCAGTTTTGGTAGTTTATATGTCTCTAGGACTGCATCCATATCTTCCAGATTGCCTAACTTGTTGGCATGCAGTTGCTCATGATATGTTCTTAAAATTGTTTATATTTCCTTGGTGTTGGTCATGATCTCTTCTCTTTCATTCATGATTTTACTAATTTGGATCCTTTCTATTTATTTTTTGGTAGACTGGATAGGGGTTTATTGATCTTACTAATTCTTTCAAAGAACCAGCTTCTACGTTCATTGATCTGTTCTACTGTTCTTTTGGGTTTCTATTTCATTGATTTCTGCTCTAATCTTTATTATTTTTCTTCTCCTTCTGGGTTTTGCTGTTCTTTCTCCAGCTCCTTTAGGTGTAAGGTTAGGGTGTATGTTTGAGACCTTTCTTGTTTCTTGAGAAAGGCTTGTATTGCTATATACTTCCCTCTTAGTACCGTCTTTGTTGCATCCCAAAGGTTTTGAGCAGTTGTGTTTTCATTTCATTTGTTTTCATGATTTTTAAAAAATTCTTTAATTTCCTGGTTTACCTATTCATTCTTTAGTAAGATGCTCTTTAGCCTCCACGTATTTGAGTTCTTTCTAAATTTCCTCTTGTGATTGAGTTCCAGTTTCAAAGCATTGTAGTCTGATAACATGCAGGGAATGATCCCAATCTTTTGGTACCAATTGAGACCTGATTTGTGACCCAGTATGTGATCTATACTGGAGATTGTTCCATGTGCACTCAAGAAGAAAGTGTATTCTGTTGCTTTAAGATGGAATGCTCTGTATATATCTGTGATGTCCATCTGGTCCAGTGCGTCATTCAAAGTCCTTGTTTCCTTTTTGATCTTCTGCTTAGATGATCTGTCCATTGCTGTGAGTGGGGTGTTGAAGTCCCCCATTATAATTGTATTATTATCAATGTGTTTCTTTAATTTTATTATTTATCAGTTTATATAATTGGCTGCTCCCAAGTTAGCATAAATACTTATAGTCAGTAGATCTTGTTAAATAGACCCTTTAAATATGATATAGTGTCCCTCTTTTTTTCCTTACTATAGTCTTTGGTTTAAAATCTAATTTGTCTGATATGAGAATTGCTACCCCAGCTTTCTTTTAATGTCCATTAGCATGATAAATGATTCTCTACCCCCTCTCAATCTGGAGGTGTCTTTAGGTCTAAAATGAGTCTCTTGTAGACAGCATATGGATGGGTCTTATATTTTGAGTGGAGCATTTAGCTCATTTACATTCAGAGTAATTATTGAATGATATGAACTTAGTGCCATTGTATTACCTATAAAGTCCCTGTTTCTGTAGGTTGTCTCTTTTTCCTTCTGGTCTATGTTACTTGTGGGTTCTCCCTTTGATTACAGGATCCCCTTTAATAGTTCTTGCAGGGTTGATTTAGTGATCATAATTTCTTTTAGTTTCTGTTTGTTCTTGCAAGCTTTTTTTTTTTTTAAATTTAATTTAATTTTATTTTTCAATGTTCCAAAATTCATTGTTTATGTACCACACCCATCCTGGAAGCTTTTTATCTCTCCTTCCATTCTGAATGACTGCCTTGCTGGATAAAGTATTTTTTGTTGCCTTTTTTTTTCATTTAGTACCCTGAATATATCATGCTAGTCTCCTTCGGCTAATGTAGGGTGAAGTGCATGTCCCCACTCTGGACTTTGGGCTATATACCTTTTGACTTGTCTTGACCAATGGGACTTTTAGCACGTATGATGTGAGCAAAGGTAAGAACACTATAAATCCATGGGATTTAGTGGTATCTTAACGAGTTTTAATTTTCATTTCCCTAGTGACAAAGGATGTTGAACTCCTTTTTATTATTTTTTTTTGCTATACATGCATTTCCTTTGGTGAAATATCTCTTCAGATCAAGGCCAATTTACCAGTTTGTTCTTTCCTGAATTATGCAGTTGCTCCTATGCATGAGGCTTGAAATTTGGTAGTATAAATTCTTTGAATGTAATTTTGTTTTGCTGAGTAGTTTTGGCCATTCTAGGCTCTTTGTTTTTTAATATGAATTTTGGGATCGATTTGAAAACTTCACAAAAATATTTACAGAAAATGTTTTGTGATTTTATTTGCAAATACATTGAATCTATAGATTAATGTGGGGAGAATTGACATCTTAAAAACATTGGGTCTTTTGCTGTTGTTATGTTGGCATATTATTCTTTTATTTTGTTTTTTTAATCTTGCAGCATTTTTTTTTTTTAAGTTTTCAGTATACTGGTGGTCATGCACATCTTTTGTCAGATTTGTTTATTCCTGAGTATTTCTTATTTTTATGTAATTATGATTGGGATTGTCTTTTATGTCAGTTTTTGGTTGTTTCTAATGTACAGATACTCACTTGATTTGTGCACATTGATATCATATCCTGGAACTTTGCTACACTAATTTATTTATTCTATTATTGTAGATGGTTTTTTATTTTTTCAAGTCAAGGAGTCTGATGGTCTTTTCACAGGTTCTCCATCCTTGCTCTGCAACCTGAGAAAACACTCAAGGCAATTGTATAGCTCAGCTTGATTGAATTCTATTTATCAGGCATTGCTATCCTTCATTTCCTGATGTCCAGTGTCTGGAAAACCATTGTTTCATGTATTTGTCCATTTTTTGGTTGTTTCAAGCAGATGGGGAAATCCAATCCCTTTTACTCCATCTTATCTGGAAGAGGAAAGTTCTGGGACTTATTCATCTCAACCCTAAGGTGCTCTAGATAGGTACTACTCTTCCAGCCTGGCCCCAACAAGAGATATATGCAGTAGGACCACCTCAACCAGTTTGTTGATATGCTGCCTATAGTGGAGCCACCTCTGCTGACCTGCAGTCCTGTGAACCTATGAAATAAGATGGGTTAATAAAAATTATTTCCCTAGCTCATCCACAGTGATTCAGATTTAATTGGTCAGATATGCCAGCATTTCTTTCAGAAATGTGTTATGAAGAAGGAGTACAGTATGCTGTTGAAGCACCTAGGAGAGGCTGCTTACCCAGGCCTGAGAGTCCTGTATGACGAGATGCTTTAGATGAGTCTGAATGAGTTCAGTTCTTTATTTTTCTGACAGCTTGATTGATTCAAAGTGGGGAGGAACTTTTATTTTTAAAGCTCCTCTAGTTTATTTTTCCAGTTCTCAGGTAAAATTAGAATTCCACACTTGGGAACAGATTGCTTCAAGTCTCTCTGCCACCCCCCCCCCCCCCCCGAACACACACAGATCAAAAAAGCACTTTAGTGTGACTTTTGGTTATGTAAAGTTAGAGCCATAATTCTTTTTTTTTAATAAAGATTTTATTTTATTTATTTAACAGAGAGAGAGATCACAAGGAGGCAGAGAGGTAGGCAGAGAGAGAGGAGGAAGCAGGCTTCCTGCGGAGCAGAGAGCCCGATGTGGGGCTCGATCCCAGGACCCTGAGATCATGACCTGAACCGAAGGCAGCGGCTTAATCCACTGAGCCACCCAGGCGCCCCTAGAGCCATAATTCTGTTCTAGAATGGAAAGGTTCAAGACAATGAAGAAGTAAACCACTTTCTTTGAACAGTGAAAGTTTTGCTTTTTTGAAAGTGAGTTTTTTGAAGTGAGTTTATCCTCATCAGATTATTTCTAACCTAACCAGATTATTTCTAACCAAATTGCCAAATTGGAGATAAATTGAAAACCTTTTTTTCTCCCCATTCTGTCCCAGTTTGCCTAAGACAAGGGCTGCTGGATTCTGAAGGGGGAGAGATACTCAGAGGCCCTCACTGGTGGCTGAGTATTGTTCTTATTGCAAGGTGGTCCATTGCAGAAAGCTAAGCGTTTGAATTCTAGGTCCATTGCAGAAAGCTAAGCCTTTGAATTCTAGGGGCTCTGATGGTCAGATTCAGTTCCAAGTGTTCTTTACTAAGTTGCTATTCCGGGTATACTTAGCAGTTTGTTAATGTTTTCTTTTAAATATCACAGCCAACTCCTGTCTGTACTTTGTTGAATTGAGGAAGTTTTCTCTTTCCAGGGGTGGTTTACAGAATTCAAAGATGTCTCCCAAGATCCTGCTCCCTGGTGTTCATGCCTGTATAGTGCCTTTCTCTTGAGTGTGAGTGGGACCTATAGATATTATGGTTTATAATTCTTATAATTGTTATTTCATGAGGCAAAGGGATTTTACAGATGTAATGAACATTGCTCATCAGTTGACTTTGAGTTAATCGAAAGGAAGGGTACATGGGCAATCCTGACCTGTTCACGTGAGCCCTGAAAAGTGACAGTAAGCAGCAACAGACAGTCTCCTGATAGTCTTGAGGAAGTAAGCTGCCATATTGTGACAGGAGGGGGGCATGTGTCAAGGACTTGAGGACGGTGTCCAGAAGCTAAAAGTTGTCTTTGGCCAACAGCTAGCAAGAAAATAAGTCTCAGACGTATGGTTAAGAACCTAGAAAACTATTATACCAGTAGAGAGCCAAATGATATGAAACAGCAGCCTGCAAAAGCATATATGAAGCAACATAGGGAGAAGAATGATGATGTGGGGAGAATACAGGCTGAAGGGAGAAGGAAGACAACTGGAGTAGGTTTAGGGGATGTTTCTTTGGAGACTCATACAGATACTTAGGGAGGAAAACCAATTAGATTTTGTATTTCCTGCAATTACCTGAGATAGAGAATCTGACTAATTTTTTCACTGAAGAAACATTTTAGTACCTGAATTTTGAAGAACTTGGTGATTTCCATATCAGATTTTATGTGGCTGGCCTCATGCTAAAAGCTAGGTGTTCATTGGTGAGCAGGACAGACAATTTCTCTGCCCTCATAGACTTACAGTGTAGTGGGGTACACAGTCCATTAACTAAGCACTCATAATAGACCATAATTGCTGTGGTGGAGAAAGGGTAGGTTGCTATAAGAGCATGTAACAATGGCACAGAGTCTGAATTTAGAGATACAAGTACCCGTCCTACAAGAGGTGAAATATCACTTGATCCTCACAGAGAAGCTGGTGATGGCTAGGTGAACTGGGGATGTGGCACTGTTTCCTTGACAGAAGGAATATCATGTGCAAATGTCAAGAAGTGAGTGATAGCATCAGCATCTCTTTTGAGGAACTGAGGGTGATTCAATATGGTGGGAGCAGAGAGCAGGAGGAGGGTGAAGTACCTAGAGATAAGCTGGGCTCAGATCATGGAGAGTATGATAAGCCTTATCAAATGATTTAACTTCCCACTCAGCAAAGGGAGAACTAAATATTTTAAATGGAGATGGGCATAAAACATCTTGTGATTTAAAAAAAAAATCGTTTTGATTGTAGTACACAGAATGATTAGAAGTGGGGCATGAATAGAGGCAGAAGGAATAAAATGTTAAGCTTCTGAAGTCCTTTCAAGGTAAAGCTAAGATAAGACAGAATAAAGTCTATTCTCATGCCAGCAATTCAGTACTGATTTTTATTTTAAGGTAACTTCTAGAGGGGACACCTTTCTGTCTTAGGTGGTTCATGTGTTTTGGTACTACCTCCCCCAAATCAGATCAAGTTGTGGCTGAAGCCCTCCCCAGTAGCATTAAGCACACGTTCTCTTACTAGTATAATTAAACAGGTCATTCTGTGTAACAGGTCATTCTATGTATGTCAGTAGGTTGGATATGACTTCTTCAGGAGTCTCATCCTAGCTTGTCTTGTCTTGATTGGAGCCAGAAATCCTGTAGTATATTCCAAAATGCACTGCTTTTATTTAGGGCTAGCTCATTAGGAGAAGAGATAAGGGGAATAGAGGGCCACCCTGCTGTTACTTTGTGAGCAAAGAGCAGCATTCCTCTTCTTTCTCACCCACAGACAGGCACTGGTATAGATTAATGCTTACTCTCAAACCTCTGGAAATCTTGAATCATTTTTATTTTTCAGAGTGGTCCAAATGAAAAGCAGATACTGTCCACTTCCAATCAATTGTAATATGGGTGAAGAGTCAGGATTTGTTTGGAAAAATACAAATAAAATTTTATTTAGAAAGTTACTATAAAAATAAAAAAGTTACTATAAAAATAAAAAAAATCAATAAAAAAGTTACTACAAAAATCACTTTAGTAGATACACAGTTTAACTCAAGGAAGAAAGTTGGATTAGACCTGGAATGCCAAACATCTGCATTTAAAAAGTTTTGGATAATTCATTGGAGTGATCCATGAGAAAGACTGATGCTCTTTAGGAAAGATGGTTGTAATAAGTTAGTGATATCTGCCTAGGCTAGATCCTTTCTAAAGCAGCACGATTTATGCTACTGTGACAAAGTTGAGGGTTGCGTGAATTTTAGTATTCAAGACAAAAATTCTAGCTTTCTTCAAATTCATAGGGCTTACATATGTGCAACTGGAGAATAATTTCCTGCTGCCGCAGGAAATGTCCTGATGAAGAGAAATTTGCTGGTGTCTCTTACAGCAAAATGTTGATGAATCATAACAGTTCAATATTAAGTATATAGGAATTGCCTTATATATATACTGATTACATCATGGCGTGTCTCTAGCCTTATCATCTGACTTAGTTAATGTTATTCTGTGGACTCCATATTAAATAAGAATATGTGTTTTCACTTTGTCAGAGAGTCCTAAATTGGGAATGACAGAAAAGAACCATTTTGTAGCCAACAAACATTTTACATACCAACACACAGGCTAGGACTGACCATATTCCCTTCTGATTCAGGGTCATTAGCCACATTCTGCCCTTGAACTTAATTGGATTTCTCCCTCCCTTCCTCCCTTCTTTATTTTCTCCCTTTCTCCTTTCCTCCTTTCTCCCCTTTAAAAGTTGTTAAGAGTGCTTTCCTCAGGGAGGCCTCCCTTACTTTGAAAACTTGATCAGGTCCTCCTGCTCAGATTCTGATAATTCTATTTGCTGTTCTTTCATTAGAATTACTGCAATTATAGTTATATTCTTTTTATGACTGTTTGGTTAAGATCTGTCTTCTCCCACTAAACTGTAAACCCCATAAGATTGAGTTTATGTTTGTTTTGCTCATGTTTGGTGCTTAGGCACATCTATGATGCTCTGGGACAGAGAAGGGACCCAATAAACCTTTGTTGAATGAATGAAATTTATAAATTTTAATGTGATGGGATGAGAGCAAACAAGGATTGTATCAATGATAGAGAAGTCTTCACTAGGGATTTAAAATTTGAGCTGTCCTGAGGGATGAGAATGAGTTATTAGGGAAGAGAATGGAGACACATCCTGTAAAGTGAGAGCTGCATGTTGACAGAGACTAGGATGTATGACAGAGAGGAAAGGAGTAATTGTATGGCTGATGCCACCAAGGGCACAAGGGGGCAAGGCTGGAATGGCCTGCAAGTCAGTTAATGAAGCCCCTGTGATTCCACTGTAAGAAGTTTCAGCATTATCCTCCAGAAGGTTATGGGGAATGATTGAAGGATTTTAAGCAGAGCCAATTTGATCACATTTTTACTTTAAAAAATTCATGGAAGGAATGAGATTGGAGTCTGGGACTGTGGTTAGAAAAATACTGCAGGCTTCTAGGCCGGAGATGAAAATAGCATTAACTAAAGATATGAAGTGGAACTAGAGAAAAGGAGATAAAATTGAGAAATATTTCACAGGCACAATCTACAGGACGTGGTGGCTGATGGAATGGAAATGGGGAGGTGTGTGTGGATAGACGCACTCCTGCTAGGTCAGCCCAGAGGAGGGAGGTGGGTAGATGTTAGGAAAAGCAGGGCAGGGGAGGGATAGAATGCTGCATTGGGATCCTTTTACATTCTATAAATGCTCACCACTTCCTTTTCTGTATTTTCTCGTAGCTTTGAGGCATATAAGAAAAGTTATAAAATTTAGACAAGGAAGGTTTTTAGTTGGGAAGAAAGCACTAAAATTAAATTTTACTTTGGCCTTTGACCAGGGCTTTTCGTTTATCAGGGAAGAATATTTAATCAGAGATCTAGCCAGTGTCTCTGCCTATGGTTTTCTCTGACTATAAATTCTCTGAGGAGAATGAATAAATTAGGGAAAACAATTGAGATGGGACAATATATGGTAAGGTTTATAAAAGGCTGAGGCCCTGGTAGTATGGATGGTAATGATGTGGTTTTGACTTTGGTACATGTATTAGAAAAGCATGTTCTACATATCTAAAATCTGGTGGATGATTTATTATATTTTAAATATCACATGAAACTTAAAGTAGTACTAAAGGACTATATGAATGATTGACTGCTGTATCTCTGTCCATGGAAGACCTAAATATTGTGTTGCCAATTTGAAATAACAGGTACAACAAATTAACGCAATTTGTTGATTCCAAAGTATGCAGAGAGCCCTAGTCGTAGAAAATGTAAAAGTTAAGCTATTTCTTCCCATGCTTCAGGTACAGCATGTACTATCTAATAGCCTTCCTTCATTTCTGATTCAAATCCTTCAAATTGATATAAAAGCATTTAATGGATTTTTAAAGGACTATCCCCCTTAAAACAAGCTCTCTAATGAGTAACAAAGCTAGCTCACTGTTTATCAGAAGGCAGATTTTCCTACGTCTTGAAAGACCTAAATTATTTCCCCAGCTCTCCAGGGACAAGGAATACAAAAACCTTGCTCTGTTCTCTGGGCTTTGTTTGCCATTACTGGTGTATAAAATCTGGATGATCGTCCTCCCACTGGTATCCCTCATGGGGAGGCTGTGCACACAGATGTTATCATATCTGAACAATGCTGTAGAAGAAAATCTCTTCATGAATATGAAGGAGTAATGCTGTTGTCTTGGTCCTAAGTGCTCTAATTTCATACTGTTTGCCGCAATATGATTTCAGCACATTCTTTCCGTAGGGCTTAAAAACAACTAGTTGAAGATCACAGCCAAGGGGTACTTGTTTCTGGGATGCTTTATGAGGGTAGGTGTCATGGCCGCATCTGAAAAGAAGTGAAGGCAAGCTGATGTTAGAAGCAGTCACGGAGCTTTAGTGAGAAGACTGCTGGTGCCTGTCCAAGAGTCTGGCACAGAGAAGCAAGACTTTCCCTGTCTACTACCAGAGCAGATTCTGAGTGATTGTCCATAATGATAACATCCATATACCAGCTGTGCTCAGCGTTGAGCTAAGCCATATGACTATTTTAAGCATTCCTGTCTTGAATTTATATCCAAGGAATTTCAAACCTTTTGAACAATGACAAATTGAAGTAGACCTCCGTAGGATTAACTGATGCTGGCCTGTCAGGCAGCTATAAGCACTGTTGCAAAGGCTGGCAATAATCAGTCCTTCTAATGGTAAGTGAAAGCATTTAATTGGATACTGATATGTGATTGGGATGAAATGTCAAGGGGAAAGTGAGAAATTCAAGGGTACTGGTCTGCCCAGTCTTATTTTAAAAGAGACATGCTGGCAAGATCTTGGTTTAGCATTCTAGAATTTGGCATTAAAGAGGAGTTTCAGGGCTTAATGATTTTAGCCAGCGTCCCCAAACTATACCAAATTTAATTACTTCCATTTCTTGGCTGGATTAAGAGAAAAACTTTAACAAATAAAAACTTGCTCTGGGAAACATAACTGTTATGCTTGTCTAAATCTTTTGGAATATGAATCATCCAATAAAATTGAGAAAGAAAAATTTCTGTATCTTGAATTGAAATGCTAGTTAGTTTTACAACCCTACAAGTGTCATATAAATCTATTAAGGTCATCTTTAAGTCATCTTTAAGCCTGTTGTTTGTAACTGATGGCACAGTTATGGACCTTGCATTATGGGAAAGCTGTTGCAATGTGAAAATAGAGCTTTCCTTTTCTTTCTTTCTTTTTTCACTTTAATGGAAAACAGTGAAAGTTTTCATTCTTATGCCTATAGTAATGCTTAAGTTAGTTGTGGTAAGAGAGAAAGCCTTTCCATTTATACTTGATTTTATAGCCCCATAAGTATTATTTGACATTTAGGTGTAGAGAAATGATTCTTGGTGCTGCAGGGGAAAAAAATCTCTAGTAAAGTGTTCAACAACGGCATCAGAGATTAAGTAACCAAAAGGCAAGTTGTTCATTTTGCTTTCTAGAAATTCATGGCTCAGGGGAACTACCAAATAGGTAAAGAGCTCATGACAACCTTTGAGTGGGCATTGGAGGTACAGACTGAAGACACTAACTCATATTCCCCCTTGTCCAGGGAAAATTCCCCTAGCCTAGACTGGTGAAAAAATGGATGGCTCTGGGATAGAAGGAGCTGGATTTCTGCTTTAGCTCTGTCTAGCATAGCTGATCTCCTGGGTAAGTGATCTTGTTTTCTCATCTGTAAAATAAGGCTAGCCTTATCTTTCTTACAAGGTCATTCTAAACATTGATTAAGGCAGCTTTTTATGGATTAAGACAGTCTTAGAATAGACCTGACATATAGTATTTGCTAAATAAATGAGACTTCCCTTCTCCTTAATTTCCCCTTCCAGCTTTAGTGTCTAAGGTTTAGTTAAGTATAGTTTAGAGTGGTATCCAACTCCTTCCTGCCATCCTCAAATATGGATTTTGGTTGCTTGGTCATGAGCTCTGTTGCAGTTATTTTTGAGTCCAAGCTTAGTGACGTTGAGTAGGACTCTGAGGTTGGCCACTTTTTCTTTTCAATTTTTCTGTAACTTATTTTATTATAAACCCTAAATGTATTATGTATGTAATTATCACAGTGATTATAATAGTCAGATCTCCCCTTGTCCCACAAATGCTAGACCCAAAGTTCCAGAAAACTTCCTAGAACCAAAAGCCAATTAAACGGCAGATGAACAGATGGAACACGATAACATGTATCTTTCTCTAAACTGGCTTCTTAGGATGATACTTAGAATGACTTATTCACATTACTAGGTTGTGTTAACTTGTCCAGAATAGTTACAATGATAACATTAATCAACAGCTCAGTTAGTGTCCATTTCTACAAAGGGGTAAGATTGGAACAACTGTATGTATTGTAGCATACATATTGTCAGCTGTTTGATTAAACTATAGAGCAAAATTATTTCAGAATGATATTTTTTGTGACTCAATCCAAATATGAAGTACTTTATAGTATTAATTTAATGTAGTAGATGTACAAGTGGTTATAGACCAAAGTTAAACTAAGTAGAATTGGAAAGATATTTTTTTTATAAAGAAAGCGAAATGGTGAATTCTGATAACATTTCTAATTGGACATTAAGGTTGCACATGAGTTTGGGAAAGCTTCTGGGGAGTTGAATTTACTTGCTAAATTAACTTTCAGAAGTCAGTATATAAGATCGATATTCTTAAAGTTCTGTAAAAAGAATTTTATATCAATAAGTAATGTTTCAGGCTTTTTCCTTCAACTTCAGCTGCTCTTATGCATGCTGGAAGCTAACAATTCTAAAATAGAACATTTTAGCATATACTAGCAATTATTATCTTTGTTTTGGCAATAAATACCTTCCTAAATGTCTGTGTCTTATTTATTGAAATCTCAACAAATGGTATTCTAGGAGGGAAAATTTTCAGGATGCTATCGTGGGTCACAGCATGAGATTTTATATTATCACACAGTACCACATAAAGACTTTCTCCTGCAAAGGAAGGAGCAATAATTACTTCATTAGTTACATAAGAGAGTCATAGGTCTTCAGCATAAATTGAGTCTGATTCATCAAGGATATTATTAATCTGTCAAAATCTGTCAATATGGAGTGTGACAACAACATGTAAAATTCCATTAAAGGGTCATTAGCAAGGACTTCAAGCTCATGCTTAGTATTCTCTCTGAGTTCTTAATGGAACTTTTCTTAAAACAGGATTTAAGTCAGATGTCTCATAAACTTTAATGCTGTTAAAAGTTGGCTGTTGGAAGAAAGTATTAGTCTTTTTCTGAGTTTTTTAGTTCCTATGTCAGCCAAAATGAAACAGCAAGCAGTTAGGTATAACCACAGTAATTTTCAAGCCTTGACATTTACACCCATTATTTTTTAAATCTGGTAAGCGCTGAAGATGGGCTTCAGTTGATTACATATTAGTTTGTATATAGAGACTTGAACACTCCTTTGCCACCAACTGAATCATTATTGAATTTTTGCCATTTCTGATAGTTTTTTTTTTTTTTTTGTAGAAGAAAAGGAAGTACAGTTTGTGATGAAAACTTATTTTTTCTTTCATTACACTGTCAATTGCTAGATGGGTGGTATTTGCAAATGACAGTGTCCAATATGAGAGTTAGTGCAATATTTTTTTTCTTTCTATAGAAATATCTGACAACCACAGAAAAAAGAAGTGAGTCATTACCACTTCTTCTTATTGCCACAAATATAACTCAAAATGTCAAATTGATCGAGTCTCAGCATTGTAGGTGATGGCAGATATGATCCAAATAACTTAGTTCTTCATTTAAATGGCAGACAGGCAGAGATTAGAGCTATTCTATCATTTTAATGAACACTAAGAAAAAATTATCTGTGATGCATAAAGTAACAAGTTGAATTCTTTGAAAACAATAATAAAAATTAGAGCTGTCAAAAAACTTTATAAAACTTTGAATAACTAAACAAAATTTCTTATGCTTGTTCTTAGTATTTTTTTTAAATTTTTTATTTATTTCTTATTTTTTAATAAACATATAATGTATTTTTATCCCCAGGGGTACAGGTCTGTGAATCGCCAGGTTTACACACTTCACAGCACTCTCCATAGCACATACCCTCCCCAATGTCCATAACCCCCCTCCCCCTCTCCAAACCCCCCTCCCCCCAGGAACCCTCAGTTTGTTTTGTGAGATTAAGAGTCACTTATGGTTTATCTCCCATCGCATCTTGTTTCATTTATTCTTCTCCTATCCCCCTAACCCACCATATTGCATCTCCATGTCCTCATATCAGGGAGATCATATGATAGTTCTTTCTCTGATTGACTTATTTCACTAAGCATGATACCCTCTAGTTCCATCCACGTCGTAGCAAATGGCAAGATTTCATTTTTTTGATGGCTGCATAGTATTCCATTGTGTATATATACCACTTCTTCTTTATCCATTCATCTGTTGATGGACATCTAGGTTCTTTCCATAGTTTGGCTATTGTAGACATTGCTGCTATAAACATTCGGGTGCACGTGCCCCTTCGGATCACTACGTTTGTATCTTTAGGGTAAATACCCAGTAGTGCAATTGCTGGGTCGTAGGGTAGCTCTATTTTCAACATTTTGAGGAACCTCCATGCTGTTTTCCAGAGGGGTTGCACCAGTTTGCATTCCCACCAACAGTGTAGGAGGATTCCCCTTTCTCGTCCCCATCCCTGCCAGCATCTGTCATTTCCTGACTTGTTAATTTTAGCCATTCTGACTG
The DNA here is from genome assembly GCF_922984935.1 of Meles meles. Lineage (NCBI taxonomy): Eukaryota > Metazoa > Chordata > Mammalia > Carnivora > Mustelidae > Meles > Meles meles. The sequence continues at coordinate 79,323,249 of NC_060074.1, forward strand.
GTGTGAGGTGATATCTCATTGTGGTTTTGATTTGTATTTCCTTGATGCCGAGTGATGTGGAGCACTTTTTCATGTCTGTTGGCCATCTGGATGTCTTCTTTGCAGAAATGTCTGTTCATGTCCTCTGCCCATTTCTTGATTGGATTGTTTGTTCTTTGGCTGTTGAGTTTGCTAAGTTCCTTATAGATTTCCGACACTAGCCCTTTATCTGATATGTCGTTTGCAAATATCTTCTCCCATTCTGTCCGTTGTCTTTTGGTTTTGTTAACTGTTTCCTTTGCTGTGCAAAAGCTTTTGATCTTGATGAAGTCCCAGTAGTTTATTTTTGCCCTTCCTTCCCTTGCCTTTGGCGATGTTCCTAGGAAGATGTTGCTGTGGCTGAGGTCGAAGAGGTTGCTGTCTGTGTTCTCCTCAAGGATTCTGATGGATTCCTTTCTCACATTGAGGTCCTTCATCAATTTTGAGTCTATTTTTGTGTTTGGAGTAAGGAAGTGGTCCAATTTCATTTTTCTGCATGTGGCTGTCCAATTTTCCCAGCACTATTTATTGAAGAGGCTCTCTTTTTTCCATTGGACATTCTTTCCTGCTTTGTCGAAGATTAGTTGACCATAGAGTTGAGGGTCTATTTCTGGGCTCTCTATTCTGTTCCATTGATCTATGTGTCTGTTTTTGTGCCAGTACCATGCTGTCTTGATGATGACAACTTTGTAATAGAGCTTGAAGTCCGGAATTGTGATGCCACCAAGTTTGGCTTTCTTTTTCAATATTCCTTTGGCTATTCGAGGTCTTTTCTGGTTCCATATAAATTTTAGGAGTATTTGTTCCATTTCTTTGAAAAAAATGGATGGGATTTTTATAGGAATTGCTTTAAATGTGTAGATTGCTTTAGGTAGCATAGACATTTTCACAATATTTGTTCTTCCAATCCAGGAGCATGGAACATTTTTCCATTTCTTTGTGTCTTCCTCAATTTCTTTCATGAGTACTTTATAGTTTTCTGCATATAGATTCTTTACCTCTTTGGTTAGGTTTATTCCTAGGTATCTTATAGTTTTGGGTGCAGTTGTAAATGGGATTGACTCCTTAATTTCTGTTTCTTCTGTCTTGTTGTTGGTGTACAGAAATGCAACTGATTTCTGTGCATTGATTTTTTATCCTGACACTTTACTGAATTCCTGTACAAGTTCTAGCAGTTTTGGAGTGGAGTCGTTTGGGTTTTCCACATATAGTATCATATCATCTGCGAAGAGTGATAGTTTGACTTCTTCTTTGCCGATTTGGATGCCTTTAATTTCCTTTTGTTGTCTGATTGCTGAGGCTAGAACTTCTAGTACTATGTTGAATAGCAGTGGTGATAATGGACATCCCTGCCGTGTTCCTGACCTTAGCGGAAAAGCTCTCGGTTTTTCTCCATTGAGAATGATATTTGCGGTGAGTTTTTCATAGATGGCTTTGATAATATTGAGGTATGTGCCCTCTATCCCTACACTTTGAAGAGTTCTGATCAGGAAGGGATGCTGTACTTTGTCAAATGCTTTTTCAGCATCTATTGAGAGTATCGTATCGTATGGTTCTTGTTCTTTCTTTTATTAATGTGTTGTATCACATTGATTGATTTGCGGATGTTGAAGCAACCTTGCAGCTCTGGAATAAATCCCACTTGGTCGTGGTGAATAATCCTTTTAATGTACTGTTGAATCCTATTGGCTTGTATTTTGGTGAGAATTTTCACATCTGTGTTCATCAAGGATATTGGTCTGTAGTTCTCTTTTTTGTGGGATCCTTGTCTGGTTTTTGGATCAAGGTGATGTTGGCCTCCTAAAATGAGTTTGGAAATTTTCCTTCCATTTCTATTTTTTGGAACAGTTTCAGGAAAATAGGAATTAATTCTTCTTTAAATGTTTGGTAGAATTCCCCTGGGAAGCCATCTGGCCCTGGGCTTTTGTTTGTTTGGAGATTTTTGATGACTGTTTCAATCTCCTTTCTGGTTATGGGCCTGTTCAGGTTTTCTATTTCTTCCTGGTTCAGTTGTGGTAGTTTATATGTCTCTAGGAATGCATCCATTTCTTCCAGATTGTCCAATTTGTTGGCATAGAGTTGCTCATAGTATGTTCTTATAATTGTCTGTATTTCTTTGGTGTTAGTTGTGATCTCTCCTCTTTCATTTATAATTTTATTTATTTGGGTCCTTTCTCTTTTCTTCTTGATAAGTCTGGCCAGGGGTTTATCAATCTTATTAATTCTTTCAGAGAACCAGCTCCTAGTTTCGTTGATTTGTTCTATTGTTTTTTTTGGTTTCTATTTCATTGATTTCTGCTCTGATCTTTATGATCTCTCTTCTCCTGCTGGGTTTAGGGTTTCTTTCTTGTTCTTTCTCCAGCTCATTTAGGTGTAGGGTTAGGTTGTGTACTTGAGACCTTTCTTGTTTCTTAAGAAAGACTTGTACCGCTATATATTTTCCTCTCAGGACTGCCTTTGTTGCTTCCCACATTTTTTGAAATGTTGTGTTTTCATTATTATTTGTTTCCATGAATTTTTTCAATTCTTCTTAATTTCCTGGTTGACCCATTCATTCTTTAGAAGGATGCTGTTTAGTCTCCATGTATTTGGGTTCTTTCCAGCTTTCGTCTTGTGATTGAGTTCTAGCTTCAGAGCATTGTGGTCTGAAAATATGCAGGGAATGATCCCAATCTTTTGATAGCGGTTGAGACCTGATTTAGGACCCAGGATGTGATCTATTTTGAAGAATGTTCCATGGGCACTAGAGAACAAGGTGCATTCTGTTGCTTTGGGATGAAATGTTCTGAATATATCTGTGATGTCCATCTGGTCCAGTGTGTCATTTAAGGCCTTTATTTCCTTGTTGATCTTTTGCTTGGATGATCTGTCCATTTCAGTGTTGGGAGTGCTAAAGTCCCCTACTATTATTGTATTATTATTGATGTGTTTCTTTGATTTTGTTATTAATTGGTTTATATAGTTAGCTGCTCCCACGTTAGGCACATAGATATTTAAAATTGTTAGATCTTCTTGTTGGACAGACCCTTTGAGTATGATATAGTGTCCTTCCTCATCTCTTATTATAGTCTTTGGCTTAAAATCTAATTGATCTGATATAAGGATTGCCACCCCAGCTCTCTTCTGATGCCCATTAGCATGGTAAATTGTTTTCTACCCCCTCACTTTAAATCTGGAGGTGTCTTCACATCTAAAATGAGTTTCTTGTGGGCAACATATAGATGGGTTTTGTTTTTTTATCCATTCTGATACCCTGTGTCTTTTGATTGGGGCATTTAGCCCATTAACATTCAGGGTAACTATTCAGAGATATGAATTTAGTGCCATTATATTGCCTGTAAGGTGACTGTTACTGTATAATTGTCTCTGTACCTTTCTGATCTACTACTTTAGGGTCTTTCTTTGCTTAGAGGACCGCTTTCAATATTTCCTGTAGAGCTGATTTGGTGTTTGCAAATTCTTTCAGTTTTTGTTTATCCTGGAAGCTTTTTCTCTCTCCTTCTATTTTCAACGATAGTCTAGCTGGATATGGTATTCTTGGCTGCATGTTTTTCTCGTTTAGTGCTCTGAATATATCATGCCAGCTCTTTCTGGCCTGCCAGGTCTCTGGGATAAGTCTGCTGCCAATCTAATTTTTTACCATTGTATGTTACAGACTTCTTTCCCGGGGCTGCTTTCAGGATTTTCTTTGTCACTAAGACTTGTAAATTTTACTATTAGGTGACAGGGTGTGGACCTATTCTTGTTGACTTTGAGGGGGGTTCTCTGCACCTCCTGGATTTTGATGCTTGTTTCCTTTGCCACATTAGGAAAATTCTCTCTAATAATTCTCTCCAATAGACCTTCTGCTCCCCTCTCTCTTTCTTCTTCTTCTGGAATCCCAATTATTCTAATGTTGTTTCGTCTTATGGTGTCACTTATCTCTCAAATTCTCCCCTCGTGGTCCAGTAGCTGTCTCTCCCTCTTTTGCTCGGCTTCTTTATTCTCTGTCATTTGGTCTTCTATATCACTAATTCTTTCTTCTGCCTCATTTATCCTAGCAGTGAGAGCCTCAATTTTTGATTGTACCTCATTAATAGCTTTTCTGATTTCAACTTGGTTAGATTTTAGTTCTTTTATTTCTCCAGAAAGGGCTTTTATATCTCCAGAATGGGTTTCTCTAATATCTTCCATGCCTTTTTCGAACCTGGTTAGAACGTTCAGAATCGTCATTCTGAACTCTAGATCTGACATATTACCAATGTCTGTATTGATCAGGTCCCTAGCCTTCGGTACTGCCTCTTTTTCTTATTTTTGTGGTGAATTTTTCCGCCTTGTCATTTTGTCCACATAAGAGTATATGAAGGAGCAAATAAAATACTAAAAGGGCAAAGACCCCCCCAAAATGTGCTTTAACCAAATCAGAAGAGACCCCAAATCGTGGGGTGGAGAAAGGGGATAAAAAGAGGTTCAGAAAAAAAAATTAAAAAATAAAACTAATAAAGAAAAAATATTAAAAAAAATAAAAAATAAAACAAATAAAGAAAAAATATAAAAAATAAAGAAAAATATATATATTAGATAAACTAGTTAAAAAAACATTAAAAAAGAAAGGGTAAAAGTTTTAAACAATTTAGCAGAAGAAGAAAAAAGAAAGAAAAAAAAATTGAAAAAAAATTAAATTAACCGCAAGACTAAAGAATCATGGGGAGAAAGCCATGAGTTCCGTGCTTTGCTTTCTCTTTCTCTGGAATATCACTGCTGTCCTAGGTATTGAACCTGCTTTACTTGGTAGATGAACTTCGTCCTGGCTGGATTTTTTGTTGATCTTCTGGAGGAGGGGCCTGTTGTAGTGACTCTCAAGTGTCTTTGCCCAAGGCACAATTGCACCGCCCTTACTGGACTAAGTAATCGGCTCGGGTTCGCTTTCGGGAGCTTTTGTTCCCTGAACGCTTTCCATAGAGTTCCGGAGGACGGGAATGAAGATGGTGGCCTCCCAGTCTCTGGCCCGGAGGAGCCGATAGCCCGGGTCTCCACTCCTCAGTGTGCCCCCAGAGAACAGCGCCCAATCACTCCCGTATCCCCGGCCTCCAGCCGCGCTCCGAGCTCACCCAGCCTGCGACCGGTTCAAGGTAACCCCGAGCTGAGAGCTCACTGCTCGGCTCTGTCTTTGTAGCCGGCTTCCCCGTTCTAATACCTGCGAGCTCTGTGACACTCCGACACCCCCGATCCTTCTGTGACCCTGTGGGACCTGGGGCCACGTTGACCCCGTGTGGGCTTCACCCTGGTTTAGCCTCTGGAGCAATGTCCCTCAGTGGAAGAGACTTTTAAAAGTCCTGATTTTGTGCTCCGTTGCTCCCCCAGTTGCCGGGAGCCGGCCCCTCCCCCCGCGGTCTATCTTCCAGTCGTTTTGGATTCACTTCTCTGCCAGTCCTACCTTTCAGGAAGTGGTTGATTTTTTTGTTTCTAGAATTGCTGTTCTTCTTCTCTTCGATCTCCTGTTGGATTTGTAGGTGTTTGCAATGTTTAGATAAGCTATCTAGCTGATCTCCTGCTACCTGATGTAGTCTCAGCTTGCTACTTCTCTGCCATCTTGACTCCTCCTGTTCTTAGTATTTTTAAATAGATAATTAAGATATAGTTTGGATAAAAGATAAAGACCTGATGAAAATACATTTAGAAAATTTGGGATCAGTTGATGCATATAGTATATGCATAGGTATAATTTATTTGATAAGATCCTGGAACTTGAGGCCATATTCACCTGATGGAAGGAGAAAGCAGGAGGATACATACAGCTGCCAAGTAAAGATTAATTACAAGCACGAGTGCTGAGCCAAATAAAGGAGTGGAGGTTGCATGATAACCTTGAAAATCAGAGTGAGAAGAACTGGAAGGTAAGAGACCATAATACAAGAGTAATAATAGGAGTGGATTTAGAGATATTAATAAAATATTTGGGGTGACTTGGTGGCTCAGCTGGTTAAGTGTCTCTTGATTTCAGCTCAGGTCATGATTTCTGGGTTCTGAGATTGACCGTGTTTGGAGCTTAGTGCTGGGCTTGGAGGCTGCTTTAGATTTTCTCTCTCCCTCTTTGCCTCTTTATCCCTTCCTCCTCCACCCTCACCCCTCATGGGAAATTTATAAATACAGTTGAATTGGAATAATAATAATATTATTATTAATAACATTTCAAAATAAAGAAAAATTTTAATGTGAAATAATATTTTGAAGATTAGGAATGGAGAACAATTTCTTATGGAGAGAAGATGAAAAAAATAGATAACATCCATATAACTAAGGGACTTGAAAGATCATTATGATTATGGAGAAAAGTTTGAGTTCCCCTAAGTCAGAGTTTTAGGAAAATGATTTTTACAAAGCTGCTGGGATTTATTTTTTTGAACAAATGATTCCATTTGCCAAATCCTCTATCTGTTTTGAAGGCCATTAGGTCTCTCAGGGATTTTCTTACAGGTTATTACAATGACTCTTTGGAGGAGCTTATCTCCTTTTAATTTCTTTGAGCTGACTTCCCAAACTTCTAAAACTCATTACATACTTGTGTTCCTGACCTATCAGCCAGGCGTGGCTGCTTTTCCAGCGAGGGTGATCAAGAGGCCTGACAAAGGCAGTTACCCCCCAGTGGCTGCCGCAGTGGACAGCTCAGTGAGCATGCGTGGCTTAAAATCGCTGGGCTAAGAAATAGTCCAGGAGGCCCCTCATTACAAATAGAAGGAATAGAAATCTCATGTGTGTAGTAAATCACAGTTTATAAAACTCTTTCAGATGAGCTATTTCAAAGGTCACCTTGTGAAGGCTTTATTTTTCTTTCTTTAGGTTAACTCCAATAATTTATATATACCATTTTTATGAAATCTCTTCTATTTTACTGTATTCACAGGTATCTTCACCTCCTTTTGGCTATAATAAAAGGGTATAGATCATCTTTTATTCATTTTTGTACTCCATATCTAGTTTACTGCTTGATACAGTAGGTACCTTGCGAATTTTGTTTTGTTTTTTAAGCAAAGAGCATAGACTTTGGAATAGGTAGGGCCGTTTTTTCATAGACCTATTTCACTACTTAGACACTAATGAAACTTAACATATTTGAGTCTTATTTATGTGATGATTGTTAGTTGAGTAATCAAAATGTAACTGTGTCATGTTCCAAGACAGTTGTTTCATATTTTTAATTAAATGATTTCCTTAATTGTGCTCACTTCTAAGTTTTTGAACTGTGTTTTTCTTTCTGTTTGTTCTTTTAAAGTTTTCACTGTAGTTTTTGTAACTCTTGTTTCTTCCCAAATATACAGAAATATGTGATGGCTGTCTTCTCGTTCTATTAGAAATTTTAATTAGTTAAAATGGAATTCATATGTAAAGTACATAAACATGAAAAGAAGTACTGGAAATGGTAGGAAAATAGTATCACACTGAATTATTGAGAAAGATGAGGTATTTTTTATATTTTGAGATTCTTGTGTTTGTCACCTGTATTTAGCAAGGTCAGTAAGGGCAGGAAAAAAGGTTTTAACATTGTGTTTAAGTTCAAAGTGTTGTCAAAAGTTGAATAAATTTATGATAACATTAAGAACTGTCATTGAGTATTTAGTTAAATGCACTATTGAAGATCAGCTTCAGGAAAATCAGAGCTGTGCTTTGCATTGAACAGGGTAAGTGAACTGGCGAAACTATTAATTGATACTTTGGGTAGAACTGCCATATTAGAGACTGGGGTGTCTTAATGCCCAAGTTGAGTATAAACCTTGATTTTTAAGCAAAGGAGCAGTAAAAGGACACAGCAATACTGGGTTTTATCACCCAGCTGGACGTACAATTGGGAGGGTGTTGGCCTGAGTACCTGGTCAGCCTAAAGGCCATATCTCTGGCTACTGATATGTAGATGGAAAGGACTAAAGCTGTGAAAGCAGACTACCTTCTTTTCCCCATCTTCTATGGAGAGTCTTCCAGACAGGTGTGGTGCTTGTTCTTTACAGGGAGATATGTCCCTATTGGCTATTGTCATGTGTCGTGAGTTAAGTTACGTTCCCCTAGTATACCTGAAAATCTCAGTAGCTAAGCCCCTTATTACTGTGTCTGAGACTTTTATTTTGTGATGTGGATACAGTAAGCAGGAAGAATAAAACATTGCTCTGATAGGATTCTACTCAGAAGCCTTTTCAAAGGAGGCTATGAATTATAATGCAGGAGGCCATTGCATTCACTGCATGGTGATCTGGTTGTGAAAGCAAAGCCTTTCTTTGATAGCTGGAGAACAACTAATTCTAAAGATCAAAATACTTGTTATTATAATACAAAACCCAAATGTATGCCCGTGTATGTATTCTTTCCCAAAATATGTCACCTCAGAGTTCAAAAACTAGAATGAAACAGGGATTGTGTTGTTGTTACTGGTCATTCCGGGCAACCAGGTGAATTTTAAGGCCTCCAGACTTTTCCTTCACTGCTGCTCTGTTATTTCTTTTTGAGGTAACTCTTCAGGTTTCTCTGTCTCTTTCTAGTGCCTGAGTTTCTGGCAGTATGACAAGATAAACAGTTGACTACATCAGGGGTTGACAAACTGGGGCCAATGGGTCCCATCTAGCCCCCCCCCCCCCCACCGCCTGCTTTGTACTGCCTGCAAGCTAAGAACAGTTTTCATACTTTGAAAGGATTGTAAAAATGCAAAAAACAAAAACCCCATAAAACCAAAGAATATTTGATAGAGGCCATGGGGTGTCCTGCAATGCCTAAAATAACCACTATCTGGCTTTTGATAGAAAAATTTGCCAACCCCTCCACTACGGAATGAAATTCAAATGCCTTAACCTGCCATTCTTGTTTTCTTTCACAGCTTCCTCTCACCTATTAGTAATTCCCATGCACATTTTGGCCTCTATAGCTGCATCAGATGTCTGTCAGTTCCTGCAAGGCTCAATTCTAGCTGCCGTGCCCCCCTCCCCCGCCATGCCGCAGTGCCTCTCTGTCTTTCTGTGTGCTCTTCCCTCTTTCTGGAATGTTCTCTATTACATCCTGTATCTTTGGTGGTCTGTACTACCTGTTGTACAATTTATTTATTTTATCTTCACTTCTCCAAAAATGACAATGTACACAATACAGATATCTGATGGATATTGCCTAATAATAATTAAATAAATCTTATTAAATAAATACTATCTAGAGCCAAAGAGAAAATTACAGATACTAGATGGAAAACTAGTGAAAAATTTGTGGTTCCTGTTGTTATTGGTCATGCTGCTGTTGTTGACAGCTCTCTTCTCACCTTGCCTAGGTTATTTACTATCAGCATAAATAATGTCCTGTTTATTTTTTGATCTTTCTTTTCTCATTTGTGTTTTATTGATAAAATTTTTTCGAGGCATAGGAAAAAAAAATCAAGCTCAGGATTATAAAGATTAGCCGCCCAGTGCTTTAAGCAATAGTGAGGAAGGAAGATAACATTTTAAGAGAGAAAAAGCAACTTGTAACAGCAAGTGGTTTTGCAGGGAAGATATATGAATCAGATAGTGTGTTTGTTATGGAAAGGAATTAAGATCATTAGCCACAATCAGCCATTTTAAAGCCTTGGGTCTTACCAGGGCTACACTGAAGAACCTGTTATGATCACCCTTGTGGTATACATATGATAAAGGGAATTTAATGCATCTAGATACAAATATGAATAATAAAACTTTGTTTTCAAATCTAAAAGAAGGAAGTGAAAATGGATTTGTTTGGTAGCCTCCCAGCTATGGGAATTAGAGGTTGTAATGAAATGAAGATAATTGATATATGTGTTAGGTTACAATAAAGATGTGGCAAATTAGCACTGATTCTAAAAACATGATAAAATAGTCTATTGTGAAATCCTGACAAGAGGGGAAATAGGGAGTAGGGAATGAAGCGTACCTAGTACCATAAGGTAAACAATATAGAAATTCTTTTCTTAAAAGATGTTATTTATATATTTGAGAGAGAGAGAGAGAGAGTGCATGCAAGCATGAGTGCAGGGAAGGTGGTGGGCAGGGAGGGACAGAGGGAGAAGCAAACTCCTTGCTGAGGGGGGAGCCCCACTTCGGGCTCCATCCCAGGACCCCGGCATCATGACCTGAGCCAGAGGCAGATACTTAACTGACTGAGCCATCCCGGCGCCCCAATAATACAAAAATTCTTAAATGATGGTTTAGAAATAATAAAATAAAAAAAGGTAACTTATTCTTTCCCATTCTTAATTTTTTCGTTTGGAGTATGCTTGTAATATTGAGCTGTTCAAAAGCAGTTCTTGTTCATTGCCTGCTTTCCCATGACCTTTAAAAAATCTGTGGTTAAAACTCCACTTCCAAATTTTCCCATTTTAGAGCTACCCATAAGAGCTGACTTTAGCCAATATAATACCTTCATTTCTTATTCTGACTTGACCTGAAATTTTTTTTTTTTCTTCTTTTTTTTTTTTTTTGTGATGCTTTTCTCCTGGAAAACCTGTTTCAATCTTTGGTATCAAACTCACTCCTTCTGTGGGCAAGTAAAATAGTGACAAAGTGTCAGATTCCATTCACTTTAGTTTCCTTGAGAATCCAGCTCATTTATCTGTTCATCATCCTTTTGATGGGAAGTAATTGCTACTGTCTTTTTTATTGAGATTCACTTTTCATTGTCATTTACAGAACATTCAAATGGATGTGTCACCATCCTTTTGAGATGTGAGGTCAACAAGCTATTATGGGTCTGTCACTATATATTTTATTTTATTTACCTGATTTGGGAAACTTTTGGTCTCCCTCAGAGAATGAGGAAAAAAAAATGTTTAAAAGTCTTTGTAAAATTCATTTTCCTCAATACTTTGGTTCATATAGTCACCAAACTGATATTATCTAATTCAAGGGGAAAATGTGTCCACTTTTCTAGTTTAAGTCCAGTGGACCATTGTTGGGTACTAATCTTTTTTATTTTTGCTCTAAGTGATTTCATGTGTTTTGACACTTTGGACTTTGCATTTAAATATGATTCTTAAGTTCCTAGTGGAACTTGGAGAAGAAAATGTCAGACATTATCAATCAACTCTGTCTGCTTATCTTCCTTTTGATAACTGTTATCATTTACAATATCAGGATTAGACTTGGTGAGACTGGAGATGCTCTTTCTTTTACACTTAACCTTTCAAGGGTGTGTAGATCACAGTCAGCAATCTTGTCAACACACAGGCCCATGCTTGTGGTATGGTGTACACCATTAATCCTTTCCCCGAGTCATTCTCCTTCAGCCAGCTGACTTACAGCAGTCACCATGACCTAATGTGAGCCAGTGTAGGTAATAACCTTTACATTGCACTGACAGGAAGAGATGAGTTTGGAACATTAGATTATCTATTAGTAATTTTCATTAGAATACATGGATAATCCTTGCAATTAAAAATGGAGGCCAATGGAATATTAGTCAGCCAGAAAAAGGGATGAAATCTTACTATTTGCAATAATCTGCATGGACCTAGAGGTATATTATGCTAAGTGAAATGACTCAGAGAAAGACAAATACAGTAGCATTTCATTTATACGTGGAATCTAAAAAGCAAGACGAATGAGCAAAAAGCAGAAACAACCCATAAATACAGAGAAAAAACTGATGGTTGCCAGGGCAAAATGAGCAAAATCAGTGAATGGGAGTAGGAGATACAGACTTCCAATTACAGAATGAATAAGTCACAGGGATAAAAGGTACAGCATAAGGAATATCAATGGTACTCTAATAGTATGTGGTGACAGTTACACTTATAGTGAGCATAGCATACAGACTTGTTGAATCACTGTCATACACCTGAAACTAATGTAACATTGTGTGTCAGCTTTATTTCAACTGAGAAAATGGAGGATCACATGTAAAGAGGGAAACTACATGGTAGGGCTAGGCCATGAGGATTTATGGAAAAATAAATTTCAGTCATTCCCAAAGGTCATATGGGGGATGGAATATGAGATGGAATATGAGATGGAATATGAGACCATATGACCTTTGGGAATGACTGAAAGGTCAATTCCCTGAATTGCCTCCATGTTTGACTATAGTTCAATTCTGATTTCAGTTTATATATCTTTATAATCCTACCTCCCCAGACATTTCCCCCTCCTTGAGGTAATGAGTTCCTTATAGCCAAAAGAATTAACCAGAAACAAATGAAATTATTGTCATTGAGACCTTCCTTCTTGAGCTGGATATAAATACACTCCATCTTCCACTCCCGCTCTGTACATGCAGTCAAGTGTGTGCTGTGCACAGGGGTCTGACAGGCGGCCATTTTCCATTCGGGGAATGTCATGCTCTTATTGCTTTCCCTTGGACAACTGGGAATTGTAGAACTGTCAACGTTTAAACCTGGCCCAGATGTCCTTAAAGTGCCTATGTAAGGAACATATGGTATCTTTGCACTTAATGGGTGAGCTAAGTATTTCTGGATTGAATTGAAGTGCATGTGTATTTCCTACTTAGCTTATCCTGTGCGAGGAAAACACTACCAGCCGAGATTGCTTTTGGGGTAGTTGAGGGGAAAAGGCCCTACTGTGTCCCTGTCTTGGCCTTAACCTTCACTTTTGTACCTTGCTTGCTTAAAAGGTATGAGCCCGTATAGTTCAAGACACTTGGAATTGTTTGGAGAAAGGTGGTGTCTTCTACTAAGCTATGCTCTAGGATGTTGACTTGCTGTCTCCTCCTTCCTGTTTCCTGACATTCCCTGGCTCTTCCTCAGGGCTGGTGCTGTGATGTTATTTTGTAATAAAGGTATATTCATTTGGTCTTTGTCTCTGTTCCTTGCACAGAGCTCCTAAAGTCCTTGTGATTTCCTAAGAGATACAAATATCTTTCTGTGCTAATGATATGACTGGTGGTTTCAATTTCCTAGATAGCTGCAGGATGGAGGCTGGTCGCCAAGGAATGTTTAGAAGGTCAGAACTTTCAGTCCCACTCCCTGACCTCTAGGGAGGGAAAAAGGTGGGTGGCTGAGTTAATCACCAATGGTTGGTGATTTAATCAATCATGCCTAAGTAATGGAACCTCCTTAAAAACTGTAAACAACAGGGTTCAGAGAGAGTCCAGGTTGATAAACATATCCACATGCCAGGGAGGTGGCCCATTCCACCTTCATGGGAACAGAAGTTTCTGAGCTCTGTACCTTTCTGGACCTTGCCCAGTGTACTTCTTCATCTGGCTGTTTATTTTTCTCCTTTGTAGTATATTTCCTAATAAACTGGTAAATGTAAGTGTTTCTCTGACTTTTGTGAGCCATTCTAGCAATTAATCATAACTGAGGGAGTGATTATGGGAACTGCCAATTCGATAGTCAAGTTGGACAGAAGTGTGGGTATCCTGGGAACCCATTAGTTGCCACTGTTATCTGAAGTGAGGACAATCTTGTGGGACTGAGCCCTTAAACCTGTAGAGTTGGACAATGACTCCAGGTAGTTAGTGTTAGAGTTGAATTAAATGATAGGACACCTACTTGGTGTTCAGAGAGTTATTAAATTGGTTGATCCCCACCCCCAATTTGGTATCAGAAGTAATGTGAATAGAGAAACAGTTTGACTTTAATAGTAAATATTTATAATACATATTATAAAATACTTGTAATGTATTATTTATGGCAATAAATATACTTAGGCACATGGCAGATAGTACTGAACATGAAGAGTAAATCAGGTAGTGATCTATAATGAGCAATTTTATTAAATACAATTTCATTCAACCTTGTGATTTTCCTTTTTTTTTTTTTAAATTTAGGGGTAACCCATTTTCTAGGTACACTTATTTCCTGGAGAGAGGCACCTTATAAATATGTATGGGGATATAAATAATGCCCTTTGTACTTTATCTCATTTAATCCTCCTAAGAATACTACAGGTAAGTACTTCATGGATGAAGAAATTGAGGCTTAGGCTCATTAATGGACATTGCCCAAGGTCTGCTAAGAGACAGATCTGAACCCATATCTGATTTCTTTCAAAACCTGTAATCTTCCCAACTTGACATAAAGATAATGGGAATACAAATGAATTATTCTAGTATTAGTCTGAAGTGCCTTTAAAACTTCCATTTAGTTCTTTTCTTTATTTTGTAAAATTGATAAAAAATTTAAAAATGCATCTTCAACAACAACATTTCATTTCTTTAAAAAATAAAAAAATAAAAAAAACAAACTCCTGAACTTGGAGGCATTGGCTGAGTAACTGCAGGTTTCTGAGGGCATAACTCATTGTTCCTTATCAGGTGGTAGAAAGGATTTTTTCTATTGCCTTGGCTCGAAGTAATTGCATATCTATCTATTTATCTGAGCAATTAATCAGAGACCCAAGTAATCAAAGCAGCAGCCTGAATTCCCATGCTGGACTTTCATGCTACATTGAACCATTCTCAGCACTTTAAATGATTTCTTACCCAAGCAGTACAAAACCACATGAATCATATGACCAAGTACTAGCTATAGTAGGGGATGATTTACCCATCCCAAAGAATGCATTTCAGATGACTTTGCAGGAAATATAAAGAAAATGATTACAGTAAAGATATTTTTAAACTGAAAAGCATTCAATCGTTTATATTCCTAGAATGACACTACTGTGGGCTTTACATTTGTAGTCTAAACATTATGTTTTCTAGAAGCAACAGGTGTAATATTCAATTAATTTAATAAGAAAGCATCTGTGAAACATCTTTGTTTAAAAAGTGCATTTTTACATAGCTCAGAATCTGTATCATGGGCATTTTCCTTAGTTGTCTGTGAATGGGTAGGAAGAAAAGTACAGACCTATCGATGGCTTCCACTAACCAAGATGCAAAAAACAGAACTGCTTCTCACCAAAACATTGAATGGCAGGTTTATGTTGAATGAGAAACTGTTTCTGTAAGATTCAAGATCAATTACAACATTAACTAGTAATGGAAATTTCAATTACTGTTGAGCTGCCTAAAGCATCTCTCAAAACAAAATCGAGGCTCAAGGAACTTGAATTTCGAAGCTGGGTGCAAAGCTTGAAAGGCTTCCATAAGGCTTTTTCTTATAGGTATATGCTGTTAGTTCTGCACAATGATTTATAAAAGTCAGTGGGAGAATGTAACATAAAAATCAGGAATTTGCTTTCTCTTGAAAAAAAAAAATATATCAACATGGGGCCTTTCTGTTGAGGTGTGTGCTTTCCAGTTTTCCTCATTCCCTTCCACCTAAAGTGTGTGCATATTCTCCTCCATAGCTGACTTAACTCATTTAACACTACCTGTGTAGTCTGGTAGGCATTGGAGTTTCAACCCACATTCAAAGGCCTGCTTCCTGGTAGTTCCCAGCACACGTGGCCATATGTGACTTTTGTCTTTTGAGACACTTTCTCAGTGTTCCAGAGATGATGATTATTACATTTGCAGTTTGGTCCCATTATTATTTTTATTTAAACTCAATTAGCCAACATATAGAGCATCCTTAGCTTCACATGTTGAGTTCAGTAATTCATCAGATGCATATAATACCCAGTGCTCATCATATCACGTGCCCTCTTTAATACCATCACCCAATTACCCTGTCCTCCTACCCATGTCTCCTCCAGCAACCCTCAGTTTAGAAAGCGTCTTTCAACTAACATCTTTTAGGAAGATAGAAACGTTTTCAAATGTATGTGTGAAAGCGTAAGGAAAGTGGCAATTTGGCCCTATGATTAACAGATCTTAAAGACTTTTTAAAATCATCTGGGCCTTAAAAGGAGAAAGCCATTGGCATGAAGAAAATAGAAAATAAAAAATAGTGACATTAAAATTTTGAAAATTGGTAGCATTATTTGTTCTGAGGTATTTATGTGTTAAGAAAGGTTTGAAACAAACCATAACAAAATGAGGAGAATCCAAGACAATCTCAGTTATATGGAGAAATTAGCTCTTGTAAGGCTGGGAATGCAACAGGAAATTCCATGCTTTAGCATTGTCTTTCTTAACTCTCCGTGTGCTCCCCTGGCCAGTGAATATGGCCAAAGAAAAACAGAATTCATAGTAATGAGATTCTGAAGTAAAGGTATATCCTCCTAGAATTTATCACGTTAGAACTGGATATAGAAGAGTGTAAAGTGGTCAGGTTTAGCAAATACCAATATAGGTTGCCTCATTAAATTTAAATTTCAGATAAACAACAAATTCTTTTTCAGTATAAATATGTTCTATGTAGGATTTAGGGTATATACTATGGTCTAAAGGAGTCCCCCCCACCCCAAATTCAGATGTTGAAATCCTAAAGCCCAGTGTGAGGTATTACGAGGTGGAGCCATTGGGAGATGATTGGATCTTGACAGTAGAGCCCTCATGCATGCCATTGAATGCCATTATAAAAGAGGCTCCAGAGAGCTAACAAACCTGAGAGGTAGATACTATATTATCTCCTTTTAGTATAGGTAAGGAGGCTGAGTACCAAAAAGAAAATGGATTTACCCAAATGATGGAAATGGCAGAGCCTAGGTTTGTATTTCAGTAGTGACTTACTACGTAAGTGGAGTATTAGCTAAATCATAATTATTTATTGAATACTAAGTACTTTATAAATATGTCATATAATTTTTACAGTAGTCTCATGAAGTAGACACTATTACCAGGGATTAAAACATATCTGTATGTTCTTTGTAGGGGTAGAAATTGTTAGAAGCACTTGTAGGAATAGAAGTGCCTTATAAACGACTGCAGTGGTGAGAAGCTCAGAGTATATTACTTTTCAAACATTAGGAATTACACCAAGTTTTATACTTTTGGAGAAAAGAAGTAGAGAAATGGGAAAAGGAAAAATTTTCAATTAACAGTAATTGCGCCTCAGATAAACCTTATTGGCTATGATACTGTCACTGTGCAAAGCTCAAAATTAGGAAAGGGAGAAAGAAACAAACCAGAGCAAGTTCATTTATATGGTAAATGATTTGCAGTTTGTATCAGGTACAAATTTATATTCTATCAATATTTCCAATGGCAGTCATGCATGTCTTATGATTCCATATTTACAAAGCTCAAAGTCTATATAACATAGGTCTTTGTATAGATACACACACATATACATACTTACACATATTTATAACAATTTAGGTATTTTATTATGTATTTTATTTTATTATGTATTATATATGTATATGTTCTATATACATATTATATATATTATATTATTTTATTATGTATTATATATGTGTATATTCTGATATATTTATATATTCTGATACAAAGATAGCTCTATACAGATCTGAGAGTGCTCATATCTAGTTAGAAATGAGAAAAGAAAAGAATGAGAAAGAAAAGAATGGAGAGGTAGAACTAGCTCACTGATAGTAGTTTAGCCTGCCAATGAGCTTGAAACCCCAAAATGGTTATTATCAGTTTCTGGGCCAGTGACAATATAATCTACTGCCTCTGGATAAACAAAAACTTGATGTGGATCTTTGAGTCTACTTTTATCAAAGCTTACTTATTTCTTGGGGTGTCTGAGTGGTTCAGTTGGTTAAGCGTCTGCCTTTGGCTCAGATCATGATCCCATGGTCCTGGGATTGAGCCTCACATCTGGCTCCCCACTCAGGTGGGAGTTTGTTTCTCCCTCTCCTTCTCCCTCTACCCCTCCCCCCACCCTGCCCATGCTCTCTCTGTCTCTTTCTCTCAAATAAATAAATTTTTAAAAAATCTTAAGAAAAGCTTACTTATTTCTTAGAGACAGAATCTTGTTTCTGAATATATCTATATCTATCTCAAAGAGCGGTTTTTATTAGTTTGTTTGCCCTTTGTTTTAGGATCTCAGAAATTATGGGTGTTCCCCTTCTCTCGGCCAGACTCTAGTTCTTTTAATTGCAAAGGGAAGTAAATGTGAGGACAGTAGCAGACAGAAAATAGTCAGAAGTTTTCATGTGACCTTTTACCCCCTATTTTTCAATGTAGTTCTCAATGCTTTTAAATCCCTGCTAGAAAGTGAAGGATTTCAAGTGTCTGAGGATCTTGTGTCAAGCTTTTGTTAAATGCTAATGTTCGCAATGGAAAATCAGAAGGCAATGCAAAAAGTTACTGCCAGATTATTGTGGGAAATTTCTGTATCATACTTCTCCAGCAACTTACAACTTTTCCAGTGTCCATAAGGCAGAGGGTGTGGCTGAGGAAAAAATTTTACTGAGACTCTAGGTTTTTTTTTTTTTTCCATTTTATTTATTTTTTCAGCGTAACAGTATTCATTCTTTTTGCACAACACCCAGTGCTCCATGCAAAACGTGCCCTCCCCATTACCCACCACCTGTTCCCCCAACCTCCCACCCTTGACCCTTCAAAACCCTCAGGTTGCCCCAACCTCCCACCCCTGACCCTTCAAAACCCTCAGGTTGTTTTTCAGAGTCCATAGTCTCTTATGGTTCGCCTCCCCTCCCCAATGTCCATAGCCCGCTCCCCCTCTCCCAATCCCACCTCCCCCCAGGAACCCCCAGTTTGTTTTGTGAGATTAAGAGTCATTTATGGTTTGTCTCTCTCCCAATCCCATCTTGTTTCATTTATTCTTCTCCTATCCCCCTACCCCCCCATGTTGCTTCTCCATGTCCTCATATCAGGGAGATCATATGATAGTTGTCTTTCTCCGATTGACTTATTTCACTAAGCATGATACGCTCTAGTTCCATCCACGTCGTCGCAAATGGCAAGATTTCATTTCTTTTGATGGCTGCATAGTATTCCATTGTGTATATATACCACATCTTCTTTATCCATTCATCTGTTGATGGACATCTAGGTTCTTTCCATAGTCTGGCTATTGTAGACATTGCTGCTATAAACATTCGGGTACACATGCCTCTTCGGATCACTATGTTTGTATCTTTAGGGTAAATACCCAGTAGTGCAATTGCTGGGTCATAGGGTAGATGATATGATACTATATGTGGAAAACCCAAAAGACTCCACTCCAAAACTGCTAGAACTTGTACAGGAATTCAGTAAAGTGTCAGGATATAAAATCAACGCGCAGAAATCAGTTGCATTTCTGTACACCAACAACAAGACTGAAGAAAGAGAAATGAAGGAGTCAATCCCATTTACAATTGTACCCAAAACTATAAGATACCTAGGAATAAACCTAACCAAAGAGACTAAGAATCTATACACAGAAAATTATAAAGTACTCAGGAAAGAAATTGAGGAAGACACAAAAAAATGGAAAAATGTTCCATGCTCCTGGATTGGAAGAATAAATATTGTGAAAATGTCTATGCTACCTAAAGCAATCTACACATTTAATGCAATCCCTATCAAAATACCATCCATTTTTTTCAAAGAAATGGAACAAATAATCCTAAAATTTATATGGAACCAGAAAAGACCTCAAATAGCCAAAGGAATATTGAAGAACAAAGCCAAAGTTGGTGGCATCACAATTCTGGACTTCAAGCTCTATTACAAAGCTGTCATCATCAAGACAGAATGGTACTGGCACAAAAACAGACACATAGATCAGTGGAACAGAATAGAGAGCCCAGAAATCGACCCTCAACTCTATGGTCAACTAATCTTCGACAAAGCAGGAAAGAATGTCCAATGGAAAAAAGACAGCCTCTTCAATAAATGGTGCTGGGAAAATTGGACAGCCACATGCAGAAAAATGAAATTGGACCACTTCCTTACACCACACACGAAAATAGATTCCAAATGGATGAAGGACCTCAATGTGAGAAAGGAATCCATCAAAATCCTTGAGGAGAATGCAGGCAGCAACCTCTTCGACCTCAGCCGTAGCAACATCTTCCTAGGAACAACGGCAAAGGCAAGGGAAGCAAGGGCAAAAATGAACTATTGGGATTTCATCAAGATCAAAAGCTTTTGCACAGCAAAGGAAACAGTTAACAAAACCAAAAGACAACTGACAGAATGGGAGAAGATATTTGCAAACGACATATCAGATAAAGGGCTAGTATCCAAAATCTATAAAGAACTTAGCAAACTCAACACCCAAAGAACAAACAATCCAATCAAGAAATGGGCAGAGGACATGAACAGACATTTCTGCAAAGAAGACATCCAGATGGCCAACAGACACATGAAAAAGTGCTCCACGTCACTCGGCATCAGGGAAATACAAATCAAAACCACAATGAGATATCACCTCACACCAGTCAGAATGGCTAAAATTAACAAGTCAGGAAATGACAGATGCTGGAGAGGATGTGGAGAAAGGGGAACCCTCCTCCACTGTTGGTGGGAATGCAAGCTGGTCCAACCACTCTGGAAAACAACATGGAGGTTCCTCAAAATGTTGAAAAAAGAGACTCTAGGTTTTAATCCTATTGCTCTTTTGCTCAGCTCAAACAAGGATAAAATGTAATACCTTTAAAAAAAGAAAGGGGAGAAGTGTTTGCTTAAGTAGTTTAGGGCAACTTCATATTATACGATGAAGTATGCCTAAAGCAGGATGTGGGATGTATGTATTCATTCTCCCTGAGGAAAATATGTAAGAATCGAACATGAAAGAATGCAGTGGTTGGGGCACATGGGTGGCTCAGTCAGTTAAGCACCGACTCTTGGTGTCAGCTCAGGTCATGGTCTCATGATCCTGGGATCGAGCCCCAAGTTGGGCTCCACGCTCAGTGGAAGTCTGCTCTAGATTCTCTCTCTCTCTCTCTCTGCCTCTGCACCCTCCCACTCCGCTTGCATGTGCCCAGGCACCTGCATGTTCTCTCGCTCACTTACTTGCTCTCAAATAAATAAATAAATACAGAAATCTTTATTAAAAAAAAAAAGAATTCAGTGGTCTTAGATAATCCATCCTGGGAATAAAAGTTTACTAATATTTTCTTTTCTCTTAATCAGGAAAGAAAGTCATGTGGCATGGCCATAGATGGTTCAGGTGCGTAGGGTACATCTTCTGCTTCCCCCAAATTCCCCATTACATTTCATTATTTCTGTTTTATTATTGAGAAACTTAGGCTTAAAGAGGTCAGGTAAAATTGCTTAGGATTGTATACCTAGCTAATGATAGGACTTCTCAGATTTGTTTAATTCAAAGGCCACATGCTTTTCCCATATATCCTTTCCTAGGACAATCTGCTCAGCCCTCCCAGCTTCAGTTTCTTTACCAGTGAAACTGTGATGCTATTACCTGCCTCGGTGGGCTGTGGTGAGGATTAGAGATAACTGACGTAAACTTCTGAGTATAGTGACTGGGCTATAGTTATACTTGCTAAGTCCGAGGTTTCACGGTTGTTAAGCAGGTAACAGGTAAGTGGTCAGAACATAGTGTCAAGAAAGTTTAGTAGGAGGCACTAAACGGAGGTCTAGGTAGATAGGTAATAGGTTTCATGGAATTCTGAAGATTAACAGTAGGAGCAGTTGGCTCGGGGGAGGGATAGACTGAGAATGAACACGAGAAATGGCCTTTTGCAGAAAGTGAAGGCAGGAGTGTAGAAAGGAGATAACTAAACTCACTCCATCCAGAATGAATTTGACTTTGAATGAAATTTCTTGGAAACAGTGGAGTTTAGCACTACAATTCCATTGGTATTGTTCAAGTGTTTGCTTGCTAAATAATTGAAATTATTAAATTGAAAAGAATATATTTTCTAATAGAAGAATCCAATCTTTTTTTTTTTTTAAGCCA
Source organism: Meles meles (assembly GCF_922984935.1). Taxonomy (NCBI): domain Eukaryota; kingdom Metazoa; phylum Chordata; class Mammalia; order Carnivora; family Mustelidae; genus Meles; species Meles meles. The sequence continues at coordinate 79,344,859 of NC_060074.1, forward strand.
CAAGTGTGAGAACAATAGAAGTCACTGTTGGCTTTTCTTTCTTCTTTATTTTTTATCATGGTCCAGATTTGGGATCGAAATAATTTTTAATTTGTTATTTCACACCTAATCAGGACTAGAGTTTTCTTTTACTTTTTTTATGCAGTATAATACAAGTTTGACATTTTAAAAAAAATGATATTGTGTGACAGCAGCAAGAGTACTTTTGTATGTGGCTACATAACCTGCCAAAGAATTTGCATCAGGCCTTTCTGAAGTGCTGCCATTCTCATTCACAATAAAGGCCCTCAAGCCCCTCACTGTCTTGCAATAAAGGCTGTCACCCAGTCAGCACCAATTTCATCCGTGTATGAGTCGGCAGCGATACTGCTGATGCGTGTCAAGCTCTTGTTAAATTCGCTGTGGGTCAACTACCTAAATGTTTCTTTTAAATGATTCAATCATAAAGCACAGGCCCTGAACTACCTAGAGAAGTGTGGCAAATGGCATCTTTATGATGGATGCATTAGGAGCCTGATGAATGAGGGTAGGTGTTGAATTTACACAAGTACCTGTAAAAATGAAGTAGTGGAAATTTCTATAAATGTATTTTTTTGTGTGTGTGTATATATATATCTTATTTCAAAGACATTTGGTTTGTCAAGTTACTGACTCCCTCCTGCAAAAATTGGGATGGTTTTAGAGTTTTAATGAAAGGGTTCAAATTGTCATTCACTCATTCATTCGTTCATCCACCCATCCATTGATTGATTGATTCATTCATTCATCAAACTTTCCTTGAGTTAAGTGCTGTACTAAGGACTGAAGATACAAAGACAACTCAGACTTAGCTTCTATCTTCTTAGGTCTCACAAGCTATGAGAAAAAAGTTTCATTGGAATAACAAAATTGAGCATTATTCTGTTTTTGAAATTTCCCTTTTCTTGATCCCATAAAACAACTTCCCTGGCTTTGCTCAAAAGGCATAATAGATCAAATGTAGGGCACTTTGAAGGCATGGAAGAACAGGAAAGCAAGGACAATATTTGTTCTATTCTGTTTCTAGTCTGTATCACACAGTTCCTTGCTACTCTCAGTTTTCCTGTATTTTGTAGCAGTGTAAGGGCCTATTTAGCCAGAGGGATTCCATCTTGGGTTAAACAGTGATTTTGTTGTTTATGCAGTAAAACTTAAAGTGACCCTGCTCCCTCTCCACCCCCCAGGGACTTACTTAAAAGCAAGCCTGGGAAACCAGCCCAAATGCAAGGGTGGGTCAGGCCAGGTGGAGGCATCCAATTAGTGGGGGCGCATACTGTCTCCTTAGCTACCAAGGAGTATGGACCCCACCTTTTGGGCACCAATTCTGACCAAGGTGATAGGCTAGTTCAAATATCTACTAGGGTAAATTGTAATTCAATTGGCCACCCGTGTGTGACCTAGCATGACTGTGCAGCTTTCTCTGTGTATTACAATCTCATTGGTCACCTGTGTGTGGCCAGGCCCAACCACATGGCCCTTGCCCTTTAAAAGTTAGTCGGTAAGACAGGGGGAGTTCACTCTCTCTCTAAGTGGCGCGGCCCGAAAGTTCGGTTTGATTCTTGATGTTTGGCGCGAAATAAAGCTTTGCTTGACCTTTGCTTTGTATCAGTCTCGCTCCTTTAATCACGGACCCATTTTTGGGGGACCTTTCAGTAGGAGACAGAGATGGAGGCTTTATCTGGGTAAGGATGAGGGTTGTTGACTTTTGAATTTTTTTTCCAGTAGAAGTTGTTGCTGCTCATTATCTGCTGTCCTCACTTTGAATAGGAGTCTCCTTTTATTAGTTCCTAACTGTAGGGTATCAGGAAATGCATCTGAAGTTAACCCTTGCCTCCCTGGACCCATTGAATAATTTAGAAAAGACTTAAAATTGTGATCAAGTCTTCTTGACACGTGCATGTGTTTTTACTCCAATGTCCTTTGAATTATCATATAAGTATATTTTATTTTCTGTATTACAGGATTAGTATCTATTTATCAGAGAAAATTCCAAAGAGAATAGAGAAGAGAAAAACAGAAAATAAAATTTTACCTGCTGCCTCAACACCCAGATAGAATCACTGTTGATATTTTTTTTTTTAAAGATTTTATTTATTTATTTGACAGAGAGAGATCATAAGTTTTTTTTTTTTAAAGATTTTATTTATTTATTTGACAGAGAGAGATCATAAGTTTTTTTTGTTTTGTTTTTTTGTTTTTTTTTTTTTAAAGATTTTATTTAACTGTTGATATTTTGTAGACTGTTCTTTCAGTTATCCTTAAGACACTTACATACTTTTCCTTTAAACAAAATTGGGATTTTGTAGAAAAAATTTCTCAAGTGGAAATGCATGGTCAAAAAACCTGAACATTTATAAACTTTTAAAGCATATCACTGAATTCCCCTTATGCATCAGCGTAGCAATTTATACTTCCACCAGCACTGTGTATACATGGTAGTATTTCTGAATTTGCCAAAATGAGACATTATTCAAAAAATATGTCAGTTTAATAGGTGAGCTCTTTCAGTTTTTACAGATTCTTGGTATAATCCTTGGGCTTCTGATTGCCCCTTGGTCCTCTTTTAGTTCCAGATATTCTTCATCTGTGATGCTTTTCTTCCTGCTTATAACCTTTTTCCTTACCCAAACTTGTTCTGTCTCCTTGAGAGCTGTTTGTTGTTGATACTTGTTGGTTGGCTTTGTCTTATGCATGCAATAGATTTTTCTGTCACTCCTTTTTCTACTCAGAAAGAGGCCTGCTCCTAGCAAGGCCACCATAACTAGGACAGATTTCCACTCTTTCCTTTTATTAATCAATGAAAAAGCCAGTATGGAATGCTCACTAATGTATGCACAACTTTCTAGGGAAGTAAAATCCTTTCCATACAATCATTCAGTTGATTGTCATTAGGCTCTCCGAATAGGAAAAATGAAGTACAGTACTTTGGATCAGGAGAACAGAAATCATTTTAAGTATTTCTGGCAGAGTGGGTATTAATTCAAAGACTTCCAAGTTTGCACAACTGTTAGGGTTAGAGGAGTGAAGGTCAGTGGCCATATGGAATAGGTGAAAACCATGTTTTCTGTGCAGAGTATTTGTATCTGATGATACACTTGGTTGGACTAAGGTCATTTCCATAGTGAGTTTTCATCTCTTTGTCTGTTTGCATTTTAGGTGATGTTTAGTTATTTTTTTTTTTTTCATTTCTTTTAGATATTATAAGCATTTCTGTAAAAAAAAAAAAAGTAACCATTTCACCTCTCTGGGCACGCTTATCTTGCTCTGTCTGCTGCTACGGCTATTTTCTGACAGGCAACGGCAATATTATGTTTCTTGAAGTTGTCTCTGTGTACTTTTATGCCAATCCTCCAGTCCTCCTTTTTGCTGTCATCCTGATTCAAGTTGCTGAGCTACAGCTTCTTAGTATCTGGCTTGAGTCCATCTTCCTCTAATATACACCCTCTGATTGTGAGTTTCAGTGAGCAAAGCTTCAGTGCGCGAACTGGCTGTGCTCCAGGCTTCAGCTGCTGATAAATCTGCCTTGGCATTTGATGTTAAGTATAGCTCTCAGATGATGACTACATTTTTTGAAGCTGCATGCAAGATTTTGATAGGTTGTTATTATAAACCAGCACCTAAGACTAGAAACAGGAAGGGGAAGGAATTTTCCATGCAGAGAAGCCCGTTAGCAGTGGTTGTCCTTTTCTGCACTTATTAATGTAGAGTCTAAAGACTTTTTAACAGAATGTGATCCCCCAAATGAAAAAAAGCAGGCTAGGGCATAGTCACCCTTAGGGTGACTTCATTTTCAGGGCCTTTGCAACTAGTGTTATCAGTAACCTCAGAGAGTCTTTGACCTAGGATGTCCTTGAAAATATGGATAGTGGTCTATTAAGTATCCCTTCAAGACAAAATAGTGCCTGATACAGACCTATAGGAAACGGAGATGCCAGTTGACTCCAGCATATATCAATACCCTTCAGTTTTATTAATTTCAGGTCAGTGTTTCTCAAGGTGCTTTTCAAACCTGGAGCCTTGAGAGGTACTCCAAGAAAGGTTTTCATGATCAAGGCAATTTGAGAAGTTATATGATTTTTACACCTATCTTGAGAGTTACAACTGACATTTTAAAACTCAGAGCAAACCCTATGGTAACAAAATCTACTTAATTTTGTTTAACCCAGCATTCCCCCCCACCAGCCCACCCTACTTTTGTTTTGATTATCGACATTTTCTCCATTGCAGCACTTTGATAAAAAGCATGTTGAAAACTGGGATTTCCAACCCCCCCCTCCCCCAGCCTTATATCCTATAGCCACTTACTTTATTCTAGATGACTATACCTGAGGTTCTTCAACTTGCTGAGTCCGTGGTCCCTATGGCAATCTGGTGCCTGAATGCTTCAAAATGAATTTTCTTCTTACTGATTTCAAGATTTTCTCCTGTCTTTGATTTTCAACATTTTTACTGTAATGTGTTTGTGGGTCTCTCTCTCTATGGGTTTTCCTGCTTAGAGTGTGTTTAGCTCCCTATCCAGGAAGCTAAATATAATACTGTATATTATGTTATTGTTTTTCAATAGATTTGGGAATGGCACCTGGGTGGCTCTGTAGGTTAGGCCTCTGCTTTTGACTCAGGTCATGATCTCAGGGTCCCGGGATTGAGCCCCCGCATCGGGCTCTCTGCTAAGCAAGGAGCCTGCTCCCCACTCTCTCTCTGCCTACTTGTGATCTCTCTCTGTCAAATAAATAAATAGATTTGGCAAGTGTTCAGCCATTATTTTTTTCAATATTTTTCTTCTCTCCTTCTCATACTTCCACCTATGAGTATGTTTAATGGTGCCCACATTTATTTGAGGTTCTCTTTTTTTAATTCTTTTTTCTTTCTCTTCTTCATCTTGCATAATCTGTTAACAGTCCATCTTCAAGTTCACTAATTATCTCCTCTGCCAGTTCAAATCTACTTTTGAACCCCTGTTGTGAATTTTAAATTTCAGTCATTACACTTTATGATTCCAGAATTTCCATTGGCTCTTTTTCCTAATTTCCATCTCCTTATAGGTATTCTCTGTTTAATGCAACATTGCCATCATACCTTCCTTTATTTCTATAGTCATTTTCCCCTTTATTTCTGTGAATATATTTATAATGCCTTCTTTGAAATCTTTAAAATTTTAAATCTGACATCTTGTCACTCTCACTGGCAAGTTCTGTTGCCTGCTTTCTTCCTGGTGTAATACCTTTTTTATGACTCATAATTTTTTGTTGGAACCTGGATATTTTTGATATATTACAGCAAATCTAGGTAGAGCCCCCTCTCACCACCCTCAACACTTGCTATTTGCTTATTTATTTTAGTGATTGCCTAAACTATTTTAATGAGGTATATGTTCCTCCCTCTCCCTGCCCCACCCACAGTGTTAAATCCTGGATATTGCCGTGTAGAGGGGTGAAGCTTTGGGTGGGCCAAGAGTCATCCTGGGATGACTGGTCCTGGAAGGGCTCGTGTTCACTCCTTAACCACACTTAGCTGTTAAATTTCACTAATTTGTGACTGACGGCTCTATAATTTTCTGCAATTGTCTGGGACACAAATTCCTACAGACTAACCCACTCATATTGTGACTCTTTCGTGGCACCTGGATGACTCAGTCAGTTAAGCATCTACCATTGGCTCAGGTCATGATCTCAGGGTTCTGGGTTGGAATCCCATGTCGGGCTCCCTCTCAGTGGGGAGTCTGCTTTTCCCTCTGCCTGCTGCTCCCCTTGCTTGTACTCTCTCTCTGTCAAATGAATAAATAAAATCTTAAAAAAAAAAATGTGACCCTTCAAAACCCTCAGGTTGTTTTTCAGAGTACATAGTCTCTTATGGTTCGCAACCTGAGGGTTTTGAAGGGTCAGGGGTGGGAGGTTGGGGGAACAGGTGGTGGGTAATGGGGAGGGCACGTTTTTCATGGAGCACTGGGTGTTGTGCAAAAAGAATGAATACTGTTACACTGAAAAAAATAAATAAAATAAATTAAAATTGCAAAAAAAAAAAAAAAAAACAAAAAAAAAATGTGGCTCCTTCATAGTTCCTGAGGTCAGTGTTTGATATTTCCTGATCCTGGTTATTTTTCTACTGTAAATTAGCCAATTTACAATCTAGGTTGTATCTTCGTTAGATCCACGCATCTCTTCCCACTGCTTTTCACCCTCCACTCTTCTTGAGAGTTGTCTTAGGAAACTTTTTCATTCTGCCACAAATTAAGTTTGTTCCTTTGGGAAGGAATTAGGAGCTGTTTCTTACAGCCTGCTTCTCCCCACAAGTAAAAATCCCTGAACTAGGGCTCTAGAGCTTGGGCTGGGGGCAATGGCAAGCTTCTCTTTGTGACATCCCTGCTCTGGGAGCTGAGGCTCAGTGAAGGGATTCAACAACCCTAGGTCCTCTGGGCTGGCTTTTGCTAGTGTGGAGCCATCACCTCCTGAGTTGAGAAAGGGTTACTGGGGTGCCACTATTTTCAGTGTACCATGCCTGATGGTACTCATTCCATGAGTAGGGTTTGGACGAAAAAGGGAGCCCTCACTTCTCACTAGTACTTATTCACCTGGGGAGAACCTCAGCAAAAGGCAGCAAGAGGTAGGAGGAGAAACACTGAAATTCTGTTCCTTCTGGGAAGAAAGCCCTCTACTTGGGGCCTGGGGAGAGTGGGAGCCCCGTGTTCTTGGTTGCAGCAATCTGGAGTAGAGTTGCTACCTTGCTGAACTGAGAGAAGGGAGAGAAGGAAGCTGCCTTGGTTCAAATACCATACTCTTGCCTTTCTTACTGAATTTTCATAGATTTTATTAAATTAGTATTTGTTTATTTTCTGTTTGCACTTAGGACTGTGTCCAGAGTCTTTAGATGATTGCTTTTTTTTTTTTTCCTTTCTACCCATTTTTTTTTTATTTGTTTATTTACAGCATAACAGTGTTCATTGTTTTGGCATCACACCCAGTGCTCCATGCAGTACGTGCCCTCCCTATTACCCACCACCTGGTTCCTCAACCTTCCAACCCCCCCCGCCCCTTCAAAACCCTCTGGTTGTTTTTCAGAGTCCATAGTCTCTTATGGTTCATCTTCCCTTCCAGTTTCCCTCAACTCCCTCTCCTCTCCATCTCCCCATGTCCTCCATGTTATTTGTTATGCTCCACAAATAAGTGAGACCACATGATACTTGACTCTCTCTGCTTGACTTATTTTGCTCAGCATAATTTCTTCCAGTCCTGTCCATGTTGCTACAAAAGTTGTGTATTCATCCTTTTTGATGGAGGCATTGGAGAACAGTGTGGAGATTCCTGAAGAAATTAAGAATAGAGCTTCCCTATGACCCTGCAATTGCTCTGCTGGGTATTTACCCCAAAGATACAGATATAGTGAAAAGAAGGGCCATCTGTACCCCAATGTTTATTGCAGCAATGGCTACGGTCGCCAAACTGTGGAAAGAACCAAGATGCCCTTCAACGGATGAATGGATAAGGTAGATGATTGCTTTTTTAAAAATAATTTTCGGGGCGCCTGGGTGGCTCAGTGGGTTAAAGCCTCTGCCTTCGGCTCAGGTCATGATCCCAGGGTCCTGGTATCAAGCCCCACATTGGGCTCTCTGCTCCGCGGGGAGCCTGCTTCCTCCTCTCTCTCTGCCTACCTCTCTGCCTAGTTGTGATTTCTCTCTGTCGAATAAATAAAATAAAAAAAAAATAATTTTCACTGGTTTCAAGGGAGAGCAGCTCAACAGACTCTACCAGTTGTCATGCTGGAAGTTGGTTTCTTTAGAATAAATTGTATATGCGTAAAGTAAAATGCATAGAATTACAAGAGAAATCAATTATATTGAAATACAGTCATCAAAAGATTTAAAGATTGTGGGTCCAATAATAATAACTACTATACTTTATTGTAGAGATGAGCACAAATGAGGCATGTATTTTGGAATATTTGCAACAATCAAAATGTGTTATGAAAATATCTACGATTGCTCTTGGCGACAGTCATAAGGACTTTAGGGACACCTGGGTGGCTCATTCAGTTAAGTCACTGCCTTCGGCTCAGGCCATGATCCCAGGGCCCTGGGATCAAGTCCTGCATCAGGCTCCTTGCTCAGCAGTTTCTCCGCTCTCTGACTCTCTGCCTCTGTCTGCCACTCTGCCTGCTTGTGCTCTGTCTCTGTCTCTGTCTCTCTCTCTGAGAAATAAATAAATAAATAAAATCTTAAAAAAAAAAAAAACAAAGTCATAAGGACTTTAATACCACTGTGGTTTGTTGTCTGCGCTCATAATTTCAGGAAATGCTCAAATTCAGTTAAAGGTCAGTGAAAAATAAAAATGGTACTTCTTTTAATCTATTAAATTTTATCCACACCCCCCCTTTGGGGGTGCATGCACCCAGGTGAGGATTGCACATAAGATTCTAGACCATAACAGAATCTAGAGAAGGCCTTTGAACAACCTCTGTGTACTGTGACCTAAGAATTCCTCTGATTCTTCTTTTCAATGACAAATGAAATGACCCATAGGAATTTTGAAGTCTTCTGAAGTCTTGTGTGAACTTTTCCTGGAAAGCCATGGCCTCTATCTGTCACCAGCTTTGTCACTTCTCTGCGTCCCTTGACCAGAGTAACCTTGGAAATGATGGCCCAAGCATGGACAGGGAATTTTAATAAAAAAGTACATGATTTCCATTATTGTAACAAGAAAACTATTGGTGATTTTAGAAAAATAGTACTACTTCTTGAATGTGCAAATCTGGGAGCTTTAAACTGTAAATATTAGGCAATATAAACTCAAGGAGATTTAAAGTTAAGAAAAAGTATTTAAGTAATTGCCTACTAAAATGTTCATGTCTCTAGAAAACATCTTTGTGAAAACACAATACTCCTTTTAGAAACTATAATTCACTTACATAACCCCTTTAAAAGGAGAAATTGTCCAAGTCTTACATGATGGAGAGAAAATTATTCTTTAGTCAGGGCTCAGCTCAATCTTTTATTTAAATTAATTCAGACTTTGCTTCTACCACTAAATATAACTATTTCTAAGATACAAAGTTGCCTTTAGAATTACTTCCTCCAGGTTTTATGTAACCACATGTTGTGTGGGAAGCTTAGTTCATGCTGTTTGTTTATATCACCTTAACCAATGATCTGTTATTTTTAAGAGGCAGTATTAAATATTTGGAAATATAAAGCTATATAAATTGTGAATTACATAAATTATACATATGCAATTTTATTTTCTTCACCATAGTCATCAACTATATCATTAAACATTAGCATATGTTATGAAATGAAACAAAACTCTTATGCTATTGTACCATTGCACCTTAAGACATTTAGGTTAGATATAAAGGAAAGGTTTTTTTTTCTTTTTAAAATATCAGCATTATTACATATGAGAAGGTAGATATCACTTTCTTTAAAGGTCATTAAAAACTCTGCGATGATTTGAGTGTCCTCTGGTTGCCTAATGGTCGTGGCTTGACTACATCACTTCTCAGTGCCTTGCCAGCCATTTGATTTATGATTCTGTGTTCTGATGTGTAAAAGCAGTTCGGTATGCTGAAGTGCAAATGATTTGGCTTGACTAAATCACATCAAAGCAGTCTCCCTGTTTCAGTAGTTTTCTCTCTTACTAAAAAAGGATTCTATTTTTAGAGAGAGGATAAGGGACAATTATTAGTGTTTGCAGAGTATTTCACAAGATGAAAATAAATAAGGAAAGCAAATTTCATACTGTTGAAACTCTCTGTGGTTGTATTGGCATATTACTTTGCCTTTCCTTTTATTGTGGAGTATTGTTCCTTCAAAAGCATTAAAGGTTACGAAAAGAGTAATTTTGGTGCTGGGACTGGAGAAACACTTCTGTTCTTCTGGGACCAGAACTCTAGGGTGATTAGTGCTCCAGGGATATATGAAATCATACATCCTGTGGTTTGCCTTTACATGAGAAATCACCTTCTTCAAAACCTGAAAATCCCATGACTAACTAGCCCACTCTCTACTGGGGGGGCTGTGGAAAGGATGGCATCACACTTGAGAAGGAGGGATAATTGTGAGGGCCAAAGAGGTTTTAGAAGACAGACTGCTTGGGTAGAAAAAGAAACATTAAAAAGAAACAAAATACAATATAAGTACAATCAGAATATTTCCAGATAAACTGGAAAGTAAAATTATCATGGTCTAATGGCTCAAGTCTCAGAAATGGACTGAAAATTCAGGGATGGTACATTCTGATCCTGGCACTCTGATTAGCTCGCTATGTGTGCCTATAGAGCAAATCACTTTCCATCTAAGGTTCAGCCTCTGCAGGAGTGTAAATTCAGAAGGTTCTAGCATACCTAATGGGTCCAGACATATTTTGCTTTCCTCCTATAGAATCTCTCTCATATTTGGGAGATCAGAAGAAACATCATTACTTCCTTACAGTTTTCTTTGTTCATGGCTACCACTCCCCCAACACCATTCTCATTTGAGATTATGGAAACTAAAACTAGAGACGTTTTATATAAACTTATATAAAAATTATTTTGCTGAAATCTGTTCACTGGAGAAGTTGTAGTTGCTACCTTCAGTCATTTTGACCTAACACAAAACTGCTGGACATCAAGATAGACCCTGTCTTCAGACCTTCCAAGAGATAGGATCTCACCATATGGCTACTTGGGGAACCAAGTTAACTCCTGGCAGGCATGGTGATACGTTTATTTCACTTTTTCCAAAATTGTAAAAATGCAGCTTCCAAATAATACTGTAAAATAACCTGGAAACTCACATGGATTTGAAGTATGGATTTCCATATCCTAGCTTCTTTATTCTCACATAGTCAGAAATACTTGGGGAGGGGCGTGGGTTGGAAAAGCAAAGTGGGCAGTGGAGATGCTATAGAAGTGGTCAGCATTCACTCGAGTTTTGTCTATAGCTTCGTGCATTTGGCTTTTCTTCCCCTTCCAACATGTTCATCAAAGATTTCTCAGATTTCCCAGCTTTTCCTTCTTGAGCCTGGATTAATTTTTCTTGCTTCGACTTTGAAGCTTATTTATTTACAATTAAAAATATTGTTTATGGTCATGTAAACTTTTTTGAACGGATGTTTCAAAACTGAAAACAGAACATGAGGTATTTCTGGTACAGTGACAACTCTTTAGAGCACCAGGGTAATACTTTGGAGAGAATATACACGAATGTGTAATATTAGTATTTATTGTCTATGTCAACAGTCTTTATAAAGTGACTCTTTTAAATCTTCAGATAATACACCTCTTTTATCACCCAAAGTTAACCCTTCATCCTGTTCCCGATCCTAATCTTTCACACATCCTTGAGGACCTTGCTATACCAATTTCATCTTCCCTCACAACCATCTTTAAACCTTTTCCATAATCTTAAAATATATGTATGGAGTGTCTTCTGTGTGTTAGCCAGTGGGTTAGTTGCTGGTGAATGACACAACATTTGCCCTAGATTAACTTATAGTCCAGTGTGGAGGAAAGAGAAGTAAATAGATAGTGTAAGACAGAGAAATGTATACTTTGAGAGTTTGTGATATTAGCATAAGGAGAAGAACCCAAATTCTTCCTGCCATGTCAAAAGAATGCTCAGGATCCCCTCTCCTCAATAATTGCCACTCAACTTTAGAACTGTACCCCTTTAGCTACTAGACCTTTCCATAGGACATTGGCTTTTTTCCTATTTTACAGTTTAATTTATTATCTCTACTACTCAGGGTCTTGCTCTGACCATTTTACTGCTACTTATTTTTATCATTAAAGGACATTTAAGGTCAAATCCAGGGTCTTTTTCTTAACTTATTTCTTCTGAATGAGGTACTCATCATTGCTGACCAGCTCAAGCTCATTGATTGGGTCTGTGAACAGCTGCCTAATGTGTCTTATATTTGTCTTTGTCCCTGTTCACTTCCAAGATGTTCATCATTGTCCCCAGCTCCAACTCCTCTCCTGAGTGGCATCTTTCATTTTCAGCTGCGCATTTTTTCCTAGATATTCTGCCAAACCATAAATTCATGGATATAAATACTAACTCATCATATTCAAACTTCAAAAAGCATACCTTTGACATAATACAGTTTCTTTTTTTAAAAAATATTAAATGGCTCCTTGTTGCCTACTAAATTATGTACAAGGTCTCCAGTTCAATATTCAGGGCTCTATACAACATATCCTCAAACCATATTTCCAGCCTTTTCTTTTTCATTACTTTCAACACGCACCTATATATATACACACACACACTACACAAACATATGTGCAATAAATTTGAGGATTATGTAAATTTGTGACTGATAACAACATGTGGAATGACGAAGTAAGGAGACGAAAAAGTAGGCTAGGTTAAGCAAAAGCAAGATTAATGATTAACTTTGATTTAAAAGAAACCACTGGTCAGAAAATGAAGGGAAAATGGTGGTTAGTAGCCTATATAAAAAGAGTATCAAGAATTTGACTCTGGGGTGAAATCCAAATGAGTCAGTCCTCAACAAGTTGTTCAGTTCCACTATTTAGGAGCTGTCAAATGTGGGGAAGTCACAGAATTTTTAGAGTGTTTACTTTTTCTTCCACTGAACATTATTGAGTGCTAGAACTATGTATCAGTTATTTCTAGGCATTGGAGTTACAACTGTGACAAAGAGTACTGGTCTCTGTTTTTATGAACTAACACGTTAATATAATAATAATATTTGTTCCATATTATAGAAAATTAGTATTCATCTCAAAGGGTTACAATGTGGTAGATTAAAGAAGGGAAGGACAAGGGAATAAAGAGGAGAGACACAAATATTATGGAGAGATTAAAAAATATAAACAAGGTGGGAGTCAAGATGGCGGAGAAGTAGCAGCCTGAGACTACATCAGGTAACAGGAGATCAGCTCGATAGCTTATCTAAACATTGCAAACACCTACAAATCCAACGGGAGAGCGAAGAGAAGAAGAACAGCAACTCTAGAAACAGAAAATCAACCACTTTCTGAAAGGTAGGACTGGCGAAGTGAATCTAAAACGACGGGAAGATAGACCGCGGGGGGAGGGGCCGGCTCCCGGCAAGCGGCGGAGGAACGGAGCACAAAATCAGGACTTTTAAAAGTCTGTTCCACTGAGGGACATTGCTCCAGGGGCTAAACCGGGGTGAAGCCCACGCGGGGCCAGCGTGGCCCCAGGCCCCGCAAGGTCACAGAAGGATCGGGGGTGTCAGAGTGTCGGAGAGCTTGCAGGTATTAGAACGGAGAAACCGGCTGCAAAGACAGAGCCGAGGACTGAACTCTCAGCTCGGGGTTACCTTGAACTGGTCGCGGGCTGGGTGAGCTCGGAGCGCGGCTAGAGGCTGGGGATACGGGAGTGATTGGGTGCTGTCCTCTGGGGGCGCACTGAGGAGTGGGGCCCCAGGCTCTCGGCTCCTCCAGGCCGGAGACTGGGAGGCCGCCATTTTCATTCCCGTCCTCCGGAACTCTACGGAAAGCGTTCAGGGAACAGAAGCTCCCAAAAGCGAACCCGAGCCGATTACTTAGTCCGGCCGCCGGTAAGGGCGGTGCAATCCCGCCTCGGGCAAAGACACTTGAGAATCACTACAACAGGCCCCTCCCCCAGAAGATCAACAAAATATCCAGCCAGGACGAAGTTCATCTATCAAGGAGAAAGCAGATTCAATTCCTAAGACAGCAGAGCAATTCCAGAGGAGGAGAAAGCAAAGCACGGAACTCATGGCTTTCTCCCCATGATTCTTTAGTCTTGCGGCTACTTCAATTTTTTTTTTCTTTTTTCAATTTTTTTTTTCTTCCTTTTTCTTTTTTCAATTTTTTTTCTTTTTTCTTTTTTCTTCTTCTGCTAAATTTTTTTAAAACTTTTACCCTTTTCTTTTTTAACGTTTTTTGACTAGTTCATCTAAATATATATATATTTTCTTTCTTTTTTATATTTTTTTATTTGTTTTATTTTTTAAATTTTTTTCTTTTTTTTTTTTTTCTTTTTTTTTCAGAACCTGTTTTTTATCCCCTTTCTCCCCCCCACAATTTGGGGTCTCTTCTGATTTGGTTACAGCGCATTTTTCCGGGGTCTTTGCCACCCTATTAGTAGTTTATTTGCTCCTTCATATCCTCTTATCTGGACAAAATGACAAGGCGGAAAAAATCACCACAAACAAAAGAACAAGAGACAGTACCGAAGGCTAGGGACCTAATCAACACAGACATTGGTACTATGTCAGATCAAGAGTTCAGAATGACGATTCTGAACATTCTAGCCGGGCTCGAAAAAGGCATGGAAGATATTAGAGAAACCCTCTCTGGAGATATTAAAGCCCTTTCTGGAGAAATTAAAGAACTAAAATCTAACCAAGTTGAAATCAAAAAAGCTATTAATGAGGTACAATCAAAAATGAAGGCTCTCACTGCTAGGATCAATGAGGCAGAAGAAAGAATTAGTGATATAGAAGACCAAATGACAGAGAATAAGGAAGCCGAGCAAAAGAGGGACAAACAGCTACTGGACCATGAGGGGAGAATTCGAGAGATAAGTGACACCATAAGACGGAACAACATTAGAATAATTGGGATTCCAGAAGAAGAAGAAACAGAGAGGGGAGCAGAAGGTCTATTGGAGAGAATCATTGGAGAGAATTTCCCTAATATGGCAAAGGGAACAAGCATCAAAATCCAGGAGATGCAGAGAACCCCCCTCAAAGTCAACAAGAATAGGTCCACACCCTGTCACCTAATAGTAAAATTGACAAGTCTTAGTGACAAAGAGAAAATCCTGAAAGCAGCCCGAGAAAAGAAGTCTGTAACATACTATGGTAAAAATATTAGATTGGCAGCAGACTTATCCACAGAGACCTGGCAGGCCAGGAAGAGCTGGCATGATATATTCAGAGCACTCAATGAGAAAAACATGCAGCCAAGAATACTCTATCCAGCTAGGCTATCATTGAAAATAGAAGGAGAGATCAAAATCTTCCAGGACAAACAAAAACTGAAAGAATTTGCAAACACCAAACCAGGTCTCCAGGAAATATTGAAAGGGGTCCTCTAAGCCAAGAGAGAGCCTAAAAGTAGTAGATCAGAAAGGTACAGAGACAATATACAGTAACAGTCACCTTACAGGCTACTAATGGCACTAAATTCATATCTCTCAATAGTTACCCTGAATGTTAATGGGCTAAATTCCCCAATCAAAAGACACAGGGTATCAGAATGGATAAAAAAACAAAACCCATCAGTATGTTGCCTACAAGAAACTCATTTTAGACGCGAAGACACCTCCAGATTGAAAGTGAGGGGGTGGAAAACAATTTACCATGCTAATGGGCATCAGAAGAAAGCTGGGGTGGCAATCCTTATATCAGATCAATTAGATTTTAAGCCAAAGACTATAATAAGAGATGAGGAAGGACACTATATCCTACTCAAAGGGTATGTCCAACAAGAAGATCTAACAATTTTAAATATCTATGCCCCTAACGTGGGAGCAGCCAACTATATCAACCAATTAATAACAAAATCAAAGAAACACATCAATAATAATACAATAATAGTAGGGGACTTAAACACTCCCCTCACTGAAATGGACAGATCATCCAAGCAAAAGATCAACAAGGAAATAAAGGCCTTAAATGACACACTGGACCAGATGGACATCACAGATATATTCAGAACATTTCATCCCAAAGCAACAGAATACACATTCTTCTCTAGTGCACATGGAACCTTCTCCAGAATAGATCACATCCTGGGTCACAAATCAGGTCTCAACCGGTATCAAAAGATTAGGATTATTCCCTGCATATTTTCAGACCACAATGCTCTGATGCTAGAACTCAATCACAAGACGAAAGCTGGAAAGAACCCAAATACATGGAGACTAAACAGCATCCTTCTAAAGAATGAATGGGCTAACCAGGAAATTAAAGAAGAACTGAAAAAATTCATGGAAACAAATGATAATGAAAACACAACAGTTCAAAATCTGTGGGACACAGCAAAGGCAGTCCTGAGAGGAAAATATATAGCGGTACAAGCCTTTCTCAAGAAACAAGAAAGGTCTCAAGTACACAACCTAACCCTACGCGTAAAGGAGCTGGAGAAAGAACAAGAAAGAAACCCTAAACCCAGCAGGAGAAGAGAAATCATAAAGATCAGAGCAGAAATCAATGAAATAGAAACCAAAAAAACAATAGAAAAAATCAATGAAACTAGGAGCTGGTTCTTTGAAAGAATCAATAGGATTGATAAACCCCTGGCCAGACTCATCAAAAAGAAAAGAGAAAGGACCCAAATCAATAAAATCATGAATGAAAGAGGAGAGATCACAACTAACACCAAAGAAATACAGACAATTATAAGAACATACTATGAGCAACTCTACACCAACAAATTGGACAATCTGGAAGAAATGGATGCATTCCTAGAGACATATAAACTACCACAACTGAACCAGGAAGAAATAGAAAACCTGAACAGGCCCATAACCAGTAAGGAGATTGAAACAGTCATCAAAAATCTCCAAACAAACAAAAGCCCAGGACCAGATGGCTTCCCAGGGGAATTCTACCAAACATTTAAAGAAGAACTCATTCCTATTCTCCTGAAACTGTTCCAAAAAATAGAAATGGAAGGAAAACTTCCAAACTCATTCTGTGAGGCCAGCATCACCTTGATCCCAAAACCAGACAAGGATCCCACCAAAAAAGAGAACTACAGACCAATATCCTTGATGAACACAGACGCAAAAATTCTCGCCAAAATACTAGCCAATAGGATTCAACAGTACATTAAAAGGATTATTCACCACGATCAAGTGGGATTTATTCCAGGGCTGCAGGGTTGGTTCAACATCCGCAAATCAATCAATGTGATAGAACACATTAATAAAAGAAAGAACAAGAACCATATGATACTCTCAATAGATGCTGAAAAAGCATTTGACAAAGTACAGCATCCCTTCCTGATCAAAACTCTTCAAAGTGTAGGGATAGAGGGCACATACCTCAATATTATCAAAGCCATCTATGAAAAACCCACCGCAAATATCATTCTCAATGGAGAAAAACTGAAAGCTTTTCCATTAAGGTCAGGAACACGGCAGGGATGTCCATTATCACCACTGCTATTCAACATAGTATTAGAAGTCCTAGCCTCAGCAATCAGACAACAAAAAGAAATTAAAGGCATCCAAATTGGTAAAGAAGAAGTCAAACTATCACTCTTCGCAGATGATATGATACTATATGTGGAAAACCCAAAAGACTCCACTCCAAAACTGCTAGAACTTGTACAGGAATTCAGTAAAGTGTCAGGATATAAAATCAATGCACAGAAATCAGTTGCATTTCTGTACACCAACAACAAGACTGAAGAAAGAGAAATTAAGGAGTCAATCCCATTCACAATTGTACCCAAAACTATAAGATACCTAGGAATAAACCTATCCAAAGAGACTAAGAATCTATACACAGAAAATTATAAAGTACTCATGAAAGAAATTGAGGAAGACACAAAAAAATGGAAAAATGTTCCATGCTCCTGGATTGGAAGAATAAATATTGTGAAAATGTCTATGCTACCTAAAGCAATCTACACATTTAATGCAATCCCTATCAAAATGCCATCCATTTTCTTCAAAGAAATGGAACAAATAATCCTAAAATTTATATGGAACCAGAAAAGACCTTGAATAGCCAAAGGAATATTGAAGAACAAAGCCAAAGTTGGTGGCATCACAATTCCGGACTTCAAGCTCTATTACAAAGCTGTCATCATCAAGACAGCATGGTACTGGCACAAAAACAGACACATAGATCAGTGGAACAGAATAGAGAGCCCAGAAATCGACCCTCAACTCTATGGCCAACTCATCTTCGACAAAGCAGGAAAGAATGTCCAATGGAAAAAAGTCAGCCTCTTCAATAAATGGTGTTGGGAAAATTGGACAGCCACATGCAGAAAAATGAAATTGGACCACTTCCTTACACCACACACGAAAATAGACTCCAAATGGATGAAGGACCTCAATGTGAGAAAGGAATCCATCAAAATCCTTGAGGAGAATGCAGGCAGCAACCTCTTCGACCTCAGCCGCAGCAACATCTTCCTAGGAACAACGGCAAAGGCAAGGGAAGCAAGGGCAAAAATGAACTATTGGGATTTCATCAAGATCAAAAGCTTTTGCACAGCAAAGGAAACAGTTAACAAAACCAAAAGACAGCTGACAGAATGGGAGAAGATATTTGCAAACGACATATCAGATAAAGGGCTAGTATCCAAAATCTATAAGGAACTTAGCAAACTCAACACCCAAAGAACAAACAATCCAATCAAGAAATGGGCAGAGGACATGAACAGACATTTCTGCAAAGAAGACATCCAGATGGCCAACAGACACATGAAAAAGTGCTCCACGTCACTCGGCATCAGGGAAATACAAATCAAAACCACAATGAGATATCACCTCACACCAGTCAGAATGGCTAAAATTAACAAGTCAGGAAATGACAGATGCTGGAGAGGATGTGGAGAAAGGGGAACCCTCCTCCACTGTTGGTGGGAATGCAAGCTGGTCCAACCACTCTGGAAAACAGCATGGAGGTTCCTCAAAATGTTGAAAATAGAACTACCCTATGACCCAGCAATTGAACTACTGGGTATTTACCCTAAAGATACAAACATAGTGATCCGAAGGGGCACGTGTACCCGAATGTTTATAGCAGCAATGTCTACAATAGCCAGACTATGGAAAGAACCTAGATGTCCATCAACAGATGAATGGATAAAGAAGATGTGGTATATATACACAATGGAATACTATGCAGCCATCAAAAGAAATGAAATCTTGCCATTTGCGATGACGTGGATGGAACTAGAGCGTATCATGCTTAGTGAAATAAGTCAATCGGAGAAAGACAACTATCATATGATCTCCCTGATATGAGGACATGGAGAAGCAACATGGGGGGGTAGGGGGATAGGAGAAGAATAAATGAAACAAGATGGGATTGGGAGGGAGACAAACCATAAATGACTCTTAATCTCACAAAACAAACTGGGGGTTGCTGGGGGGAGGTGGGATTGGGAGAGGGGGAGCGGGCTATGGACATTGGGGAGGGGAGGCGAACCATAAGAGACTATGGACTCTGAAAAACAACCTGAGGGTTTTGAAGGGTCAGGGGTGGGAGGTTGGGGGAACAGGTGGTGGGTAATGGGGAGGGCACGTTTTGCATGGAGCACTGGGTGTTGTGCAAAAAGAATGAATACTGTTACGCTGAAAAATAAAATGGAAAAATAAATATAAACAATAATACAGGTAAAAATGTGTAACATATTATCTGGATATGTTTCTGATAGGTTCTTACTCTGTTTTTACAAATTTTTAAATTTTTTAATTAACATACAATGTGTTATTAGCCCCAGGGGTACAGGTCTGTGAATTGCCAGGTTTACACACTTCACAGCGCTCACCATAGCACATACCCTCCCCAATGTCCATAACCCCACCACCCTCCCCCTCTCCCCCTCCCCCTGGCAACCCTTTGTTCTTTTTGTGAAATTAAGAGTCTCTTATGGTTTGTCTTCCTCCCAATCCCATCTTGTTTCATTTATTCTTTTCCTATCCCCCAAACCTCCCACGTTGCATCTCTACTTCCTCATATCAGGGAGGTCATATGATAGTTGTCTTTCTCCAATTGACTTATTTCGCTAAGCATAGTACCCTCTAGTTCCATCCACGTCATCGCAAATGGCAAGATTTCATTTCTTTTGATGTCTGCATAGTATTCCATTGTATATCTATACCACCTCTTCTTTATCCATTCATCTGTTGATGGACATCTAGGTTCTTTCCATAATTTGGCTATTATAAACATTGCTGCTATAAACATTCAGGTGCACGTGCCCCTTCGGATCACTACGTTTGTATCTTTAGGGTAAATACCCAGTAGTGCAATTGCTGGATTGAAGGGTAGCTCTATTTTCAACTTTTTGAGGAACCTTCATGCTGTTTTCCAGAGTGGTTGCACCAGCTTGCATTACCACCAACAGTGTAGGAGGACACTTCTTTCTCTGCATCCTCGCCAGCATCTGTTATTTCCTGACTTGTTAATTTTAGCCATTCTGACTGGTGTGAGGTGGTATCTCATTGTTGTGTTGATTTGTATTGCACTGATGTTGAGTGATGTGGAGCACCTTTTCATGTGTCTGTTGGCCATCTGGATGTCGTCTTTGCAGAAATGTCTGTTCATGTCCTCTGCCCATTTCTTGATTGGATTATTTGTTCTTTGGGTGTTGAGTTTGATAAGTTCTTTATAGATTTTGGACACTAGCCCTTTATCTGATATGTCATTTGCAAATATCTTCTCCCATTCTGTCAGTTGTCTTTTGGTTTTGTTAACTGTTTCCTTTGCTCTGCAAAAGCTTTTGATCTTGATGAAGTCCTGATAGTTCATTTTTGCCCTTGCTTCCCTTGCCTTTGCCGATGTTCTTGGAAGATGTTGCTGCAGCTGAGGTCAAAGAGGTTGCTGCCTGTGTTCTCCTCAAGGATTTTGATGGATTCCTTTCTCACATTGAGGTCCTTCATCCATTTGGAGTCTGTTTTCGTGTGTGGTGTAAGGAAATGGTCCAGTTTCATTTTTCTGTATGTGGCTGTCCAATTTTCCCAATACCATTTGTTGAAGAGACTTTTTTCCATTGGACATTCTTTCCTGCTTTGTCAGAGATTAGTTGACCATAGAGTTGAGGGTCTATTTCTGGGCTCTCTATTCTGTTCCATTGATCTATGTGTCTGTTTTTGAGCCAATACCATACTTTCTTGATGATGACAGCTTTGTAATAGAGCTTGAAGTCTGGAATTATGATGGTAGGTTCTTACTCTTAATGTTATTTCATTTTCACTGTGATTCATCGGGGTGTAAATTTATTTATTATGATTGGTCCTAGTGCATTTTTGGTTTGAGGATATATGTGCTTTTTCATATTTGAAAATTTCTTAGTTATTGCTTCTTTAAATATTTCTGCTCCTATAGCCTATGTTCTTCTCTTTTGGATTTTTTCTTATATGTATGTTGGAGAGTCTCAATTTATCTTCCATGTTTCTTGATCATTCTTTCTTCTTAAAAAATGCCTTTGCCTCTTTGTTTATTCTAGGCAGTTTCTACAGTATTTACATTGAAAATATAAAGTCTCTCAGTGGTGTCCAATCAAAATTATCTAATCTGTGGAATTAAATTTTTTATGACTCCATATTTTATTTATGAGATTTTTATCTTACATATTTTTTAAAGTTTCCAATTTCTAACTTGTATCTGACCACTGTAGTTCCTTTTTCCCTTTTTGTTTTATAATTTTATTTTTCATGCATGTTTTTCTTTAATATATCTCTTTAGACAACCTAAACATACTTACTTGAAAGTCTTTGCTATAGTACAACTTAAATACACATAATTAGGAAAAAAGAAAGTATTTTTACTTTATATATTATTTAATAAAATTAATTTTGAGTGTCACCTGATATTTTACTTTTTTTGGTATTGATATTTTAATGGAGTTCTGGGATTTTGTTTGGTAAGATCAGTTTTTATGGGAAATTTTGTGTTTATTTTTTCCTCTCTCTCTACTTCTGGATCATTCCTTACAGTCTGTTTCTTTGCAGTTGTTTTCCCACCAGCCCTCTGGTGTTTAAGATCCAAGTCTTATAATGGTATTTAGGGTCACTGTCTAGAACCAATAATGGAGATCCAGCCACTAATTCTAGTGAGACTTGGCTTGATTTTGACTTTGATGCGGCTGTGCTGTTCTTCTCCTGCCTTCCTAGGCTCTGAGCTTCTTATAAAGCTGCACCCCTTCGAGAACAAGTTGTGTGGGTTACAACACTCTTGCTACTAACTTCCAGCAGTAAAGGACTTTGTTGCATTATCTCACTTGGGGAACGTTTAGTTTTGTATTATCCTGCAGGAGCAACACTGAGCCCCTAATGCCTGATTCTGAGTCAAGAGTAGAGCAGGCCAGTGACTGTACCAGCACACATCATCTTCAGCTTTCAGCTTTTTTTTTTTTTTAAGTTCACAGAGATGTTAAATTTTTTTTTAAAGTTCCCTTTTTCTTTGAGTTTGAATAATTTTTTTCACATACATTCAACATGCACGATTATTTTTGGAAAGCTTAAATTGGTTAATTTAAAAATCAGAACTAAATCAAGGCGACAGATGTCCAGTTATTTTGGCAGTCACCTAGAGAGAAATCAGTCAAAAATATTTATTTATTAGTGGAAATGACGCCTTGAAATTTTTATATGCCTATCACTGTGAACTTCCAACCAGCAACAAACTTGGTTGGCCCTTATTTTTTTCAAACACCTTCCTCTGTCTTTGTTTCTGGAGTCCTCCCTTTGAGTTCTCACTGAATATTCTTTAAAACTTTATATAATTCATATAAAAATATGGAGAGAGGGGAAGGAAATAAAAACAAGGGGGTAAGATGATTAATCTCAACCTCACATTGCAGAGATGAATCTATACCCTCAGTCTTATTAGATAGGCTACTGTATACAGTTCATTCCACATCATGTTAGTGGTACAGTAAGTATTCCTCAGCTTTCTTCTTTTCATTAAAGCAAAATTTCTCCACCTTTCCAGAGAAAGGTCAGAAAATCTCCATCCCTTCTCTCAGTGTCTCTAACTTCTAGTACTTTACATGTATCAGAATTCAATAAATATTTTTTGAAAAAAATTTGCTACAGGCTTATGTACTTTCACTGTAGGATTGTAAGAATGAAATACATACATTTTCAATTTTTAACCACTTCCTAAACATTTTATGAAGGAAGTCAAGTTGGGGTGTCTGGGTGGCTCAATTGGTTAAGCGTCTGACTCTTGATTTCAGTCAGTTCAGTTCACGATCTCAGGGTCATGAGCTCAAGCCCTGTGTTGGGCTCCGTGCTTAGTGGGGAGTTTGTTTAAGATTCTCTCCCTCTCTCCCTCTACCCCTTTCCCCACTCATGCTTGCTCTTTTTTTCAAATAAACAAATAAATAAATAAATAAATCTTAAAAAAAAAGGAGTCAGGTAGTTGGAGAATCTGTCATATCTTATGGAACTAACCATAGGCAGTGACACTGCACAGTATTAGATATTCAATATAACATTAGACCTACTCACCACTGGTTTTTGGTGTCAAACTTTTGTATTTATTTGTGGAATATCACTTACTCTATTATTCTTTCCCTATCTATTGCCATACCACTAGTTTCATCCTTTAAAACCTTTTTTTTTTTTTTTCCCTGTACAAATTCAATTACCTTTAACTGGTCTCCTTACCTCGAGTCTAATTACACTCAGTGTTCATGCAGCTCTAAAGCTTTCGGAGAATCTCAAGAGAACTATTGAACTACTTTCTTGAAAATTTCACTTAAGTTCATACATATTTTATATAAACTTCAGTGGGGTTCATAAGTCCTTAAAACTGTTACGTAGACTCCTAAAAGTGCTTCCATTTACATTTTTCATATCTATCTCATTCATCCACTCAATTATCCATCAAAGACAAGAACAAATAGGAAATGAGTTTTCCTCCTAAGGGACTTTTAGTCCAGACTAGAGAGAAGCCACTAGAGGGAAGTCATATGTCCACCATATGCAATAAAATGTTACAGGTATTTGTGGACTATAGAGTAGGTCCAAAGACTGAACATTTTGATTCTGTTAGGAGAATATTAAGTAAAAAATTCAAGAAACACATTAACCCCCCTAAATGAATGCCTTTATTATTTTACTTCTACATTAAAAAAATGGCAATGATGTTCCATGAACAAAGGAAAATGAACAAACTTCTCAACTCAAAATTTAAGAACCTTGTTAGCCAAACTCTAGTCAACATTTGTTCTGTCAGTTATCAGCAAAGTCACTTGGGTTAAGTTAAAAACAAACGAACAACTGATTTTTATCATGTATGACTATAACAATAGCAACACAGACACCAAGAGTAACAAATAAGAACCATCTTATGAAATTTTGGAGACTAATGGTATCAACAGCAGCTATGTCTATGTCTAAAGGCATTGTAATAAAATCTTGCATTTATTATTGCTAGTATATCAGAATGGCTAAAGATTAGGACTTTGGCATCAGCAATACCTTTGATCCATCCTGGCTTTGCTAATTTTTGCTTCTGTGATTTGGGTTAAGTGATTTGACCCACTTATCAATTTTCTCATCTGCAGAAAGGGAATAATATGTACCTTGAGGGTGGCTGTAAGGATTAAATGAGACAATGTAAATAATCTGAGCATGGTACCTAGCACAATACTAGATATTATTATTACTATTGAAAAAAATAAGACATTTTTTGGAGATAAAATTATCATCTACATGTAACGAAACTGAGGCCCAGATAATTAAGTAACTATCTTAGATGTATAGATGTTAGGAAATATAACTGGGACACAAGTCCTCTGACTCCAAAGACCATGGTTAGTTTGAAGAGGGTAGGATAGGAGCAGGGGGAGAGGAGAGAATTGAAGGAGAGAGAATAGCTCTTGTGCAGTCCTTAATACGTAGCTATTAGTTTCCTTCTCTTTTCAATCATTATCTTCTAGTTTGGATTTTCCACCTCACCTGGTCTTAGCTAGTCATTGACCCAGAACAGTCTCATCTCTTTGTGATTGTCCATGGCTGGTCCTATTTCTTCCCTTTAGGTACAGTTACTACTCCTCTGGAAAGCCCTGGGGAAGACGTACTCTTTGCCTTTTGGAGGCTATGGAGACCATATCTCTTGAGAGTCATCTTTTGTAGCCTTAAGCCTTCATTACAATTATTTTCTGTATCACTTACTTCATACTAATGTTACTCAGCTCTTTATTGTTACTTTTTAGACCCTTTATTTTTACCACTGCAGAGAGGTCACAACTCCTTATAAGGCAGTGTCATGGTTTGAACTTGCAGTACCTTCATAGCTGTCTGACAGGTACTAGCATCCAATGCATATCTTATTATTGATTATGTTTCATTTTGAAAGATAATTTTAAAGAATGTCTTCTTCAATGTGAACAGAGCTCTGAAATCACAATCTCAATCATAAGGAAAATATGGTTCTATTTGTACACTGCTTCTTTAGAAATGTAGCTAATGCATATAGTAATGAGCACTTTTTTATTTTATTTATTTATTTGACAGAGAGAAATCACAACTAGGCAGAGAGGCAGGCAGAGAGAGAGGAGGAAGCAGGCTCCCTGCAGAGCAGAGAGCCCAATGCGGGGCTCGATCCCAGGACCCTGGGATCATGACCTGAGCCAAAGGCAGAGGCTCAACCCACTGAGACACCCAGGCGCCCCGTAATGAGCACTTTTATTCTTGTAGCTGGAAGATGGATGACAGATAATAGTGTCATGGGTTTGTAGAAAATTGTGGCATCAAGGAAATGTGATAAAATGCTACAGAGTTTATCATCTTGATCTCTTTCCTCCCTCCATCCCTTCCTCCCTCCCTCCTTCCCTGTCTCTCTTTCTTCCCTTCCCTTCTCTTTCTTTTCCTATCCTAGGAAAAATAAGTTACCATAGCATTTTAAGAGTCCATTCTTACAGCCTTGTTAATGTACCAGTAATATTCTTAACCATGTGCTATTTAGTTGCCATATGTAAATAGCTGTCAGGCAGTGGGTAAAGTTCTTTTTTGAGAATGTTATACTGTGTGCAAGTTCTTAATTGACTTGTAGCCTGTTATATGATTTAAGGAAAAAGATTACTTAAAAATAAGAAATAAGGGGCGCCTGGGTGGCTCAGTGGGTTAAAGCCTCTGTCTTCGGCTCAGGTCATGATCCCGGGGTCCTGGGATCGAGCCCCGCATTGGGCTCTCTGCTCCGTGGAGAGCCTGCTTCCTCCTCTCTCTTTGCCTGCCTCTTTGCCTAGTTGTGATTTCTCTCTGTCAAATAAATAAAAGTATTAAAAAAAATAAGTGATAGGACCCCACAGCTTAAAAAAAAATAAGAAATAAGACAGTATTTAAGCTTTTTTTCTCAATGGACTTTTTTTTTTTTTTTTTTTTAAGTTTTGGGATGTCATATTGTTGCACTTAGAATTTATGGTTAGATTTTTGCTTTATATGGGTTCTCTCTCTCTCTCTCTTTTAAGATTTCCTTTTCTTTTATTGAAATCATATTTTCCATAGATAAGGAAGACAGGGAAAAGGAGACTTAAAACAGATGGGCACTAGTGGCTTGGGTCTGATATTAACAATCAGGCTGCGTCCTGCACTGTAGGAAATGCTGTTATTGAGGTAACTAAGCATAAGGCATATGGTCATGCCATGTTGATCTTGGGAATCAAAAAATAACATTTTCACTTCTGTCTGGCAGAAAACCAGTTTACTTAATAGTTTTCCTTTAACCTTAAGTAGAAGAATTTGGGACTAGAAGATTTAAATTATATGGTTATTAGGGCATGATTAGACATTATCTCAGTGGAGAGTTTGGCATTGTGCTACGAAAATAATGCTTTTTTTTTGTGTTGGTTTGGTTTTTGCTTTGTTTTTCAATGGCTTTTTCTCAATCGTTCACTTACTTGACCTCTCAGAGCATGTGAGAGTTGCTCACACCTTTCCTGATGTCCCTTTTTTCACATGGTTTCTAGGACTTCACTCTTCTGTAGTTTTCATCCCACTTCCCTGGCCAGGTCTCAGTTGGGGATGCTCTCTGTTCTTCTTGAGCTCTGATAGCTGGGGAGTCCACGCTATGCTCACTTCCTTAATGGTCACATCCCAGCTTACAGCTTAGATACCAGCTACATGCAAACAGATCTCAAATTTATGTCCCCAGCCCAGATCCCTAGCTTGAACTATAGTCTTGACTTTTCTAATTTGATACCTAACATATATCTTAAACCAGACCTAAAACTCATGCCTTTCAAACCTGCTCAGCCAACCTTCCCTATTTCATCTGATTGCATGTTCCTCATTTGTGAAACGAAAAGTGGTTCATTCATCCTTTACATCTCCATTCTACTCAAAGCCCACTTTGAATCCACTGGGGAATCCTGCTGACTATAATTTCAAAATATATCCAATTTCAGTCACTTTTGCCACTTCATTCTACAAGTCTGGTCCAAAGCATTATGAACTCTTGTCTGGATAACTGTAAGAGTATCCTAACCTAATTTGTCTCTCTTCCTACCATTGTCCACCACATCTCTCCCCCTTCAATGGTGTAGTGCTAACATAGCAGCCAGAGTGACCAGTTTAAAAAGTAGGTCAGATCATGTGCTCTTCGGCCAGAACCCGGCAACAGTAGTCCCCTTTCTCCTCAAAGAGAGTCAAAGTAATTCATTGGCTTTAAGGTCCTACATGATCTCACATTTTGTTACTTCTGTGATTTTACCTCTAGCTATTCTTCTCCTTGCTTTTATTATTTTACCTTTACTGGCCTCTGCTTTTGCCCCCACACGGGAATGTTCCTGCTCTTTCCTTTGTCTATGTCACTCTTTGCCTAGGTATCCTCTTTGCCAACTCCCTCAACTCCTTTGAGTCTTTTCCCAAATGACATGCTCCCAATGAGGCCTACATTTCCTGACCACCCTATTTAAAATTGCAACCCCGCCTCCCTAAACCCACCAACCACCCATCTCTCTAGATTCCCCTTGCTCTATTTTTCTTTTTTTAAAGTAGCACTTACTATTTTCTAACACATGGTATAACTTACTTATCATGTTTATTATTTATTATTATGTTTGTCTCTAGCTTTTGCATTACAAGCCTCATGTATGTGGGAACTTTGTCTGTTTTTTTGTTTTGTTTTGTTTTGTTTTTTTCAATGGTGGATCCCAAGAGGCTAGAAGTTTCTGGCATGTTGTAGGTACTGATAAGTATTTGGGTCATGAATGGATGGGTGAGTGAGTAGTGGAGCAACAGTGGCCTGACAGCTCCATTGCTTGTGTTGTGGGCTTTTTCAGTATTAGAGAGATTATCCCACCATAGTCCAATTACTGTTGATGCGTTTGAAGAGAAAAGCTGTTGGGGCTAGTTGGGATTTTAGTGTATAGAAAGGGTTCTTTAGGTATGCAACTCCTCTTAGTCTTCTCCTTTGGGAGGGTCTCCATTTTTATTTCAATCTTCTTTTCCTTCTATCTCCTAGACACTGGAAAGGAGGTAATTGGGGAAAGAATAACCTCACATTTTGGTTGTAAATTTGAAGTGCTGCTCAAAACTAAGAATTGACATCATAACAACATTTTCTTTCCAAACACGCCCACACACTGACAACACTTAAGTAATTTTGGAAGATGAAAACAGTGTAAGTATTAGCCAAGTATTAACATAGCTACCAGCATGGTAATAGATAGCCCTATCTGATTTGTAGATTTGGGGAAGGTGCTCTGATTCCTTTACATAGTGCATGTTCTAAGTTCTGGACCTCTGGGTCTAGTAGAATATGGCTGGTTGCCATCAAAAGCAAGCCAAGCTGGGAAAAGTCTGTTGTAGCAGTGTGATTCTTACCAGTTAGTGTAGTGGTATTGTTAGTAAGTATGGTATTTAGTAGTATTAAGGATAAAGGAGGCATGTCATGCTGTCCTGATTTCCAGATATCATAGCATTAAATAAAAGTTGAATTTTCTTGACATTTCTTCCTTCTGTCATTTAATGTTTGTTTAATATGCTAGCAAAGAATTAACAGGTAGACATTTGCTACCTTATTATTTAAGGAAAACTGTTTATGTTCTTTAGAGGAATTTTAATTCAAGGCATGTTTAGTATGTGGTAGGATAGCTGTCCTAGATTTCCTCTATTTTGTGTATGTGTGTTCTAGTCAACTCATCAAGAGGTGGGATCCACCTTCTGCCCAACTTCCCCATCCCCTGCCCCTCACCCTTTCAGGTGGCTTGGCCTTGTGACTTGGTTTGACCAATAGAATACTAAATAGATAAAAATAGACAGATAATAGATGAAAAAGTGATGCCAACCACTTCTGGACCTGGTTTTAAGGGGAGTGGCATTTTTGCCTTTGCTCTACTGGAACTCAACTGCCATGATATAAGGAAATACAGGCCACCCTGTTGGTGAGAAGAACTTTGTAGAGATGCCCTAGAATATGAGTCATATGGAGGGAGAGGCCACATGGAGGAAAAAGGAGTTGTCTACCCAGTAGTTGGTGCCAACACCCAGCCACACAAGGGAGGTGTTCTGCACTCTTCCAGCCTAGCTCAGCTACCAAATAAATGCAGCCACATGAGTGACCCCCATCAGCACCACAAGGAACAGAACAACCACCCATTCAACCTTCAGAATTGTGAGAAATAATGAAATAATAAATTTCTCTTGTTTTGAGCCACTAAGTTTTGGGGTGGCTTGTTATATTGCAATAAATAACTCATACACTGGACTTTGGGGAACCAGAGGATTGTGTTTTAACCTTTAATTTTGGACCTTGCTTGAAGTTATTTGGTGGGTTTCCACAAAGTTAAAAAACTAGTGTATTCCACTTAGTCAATACTCGTATAGAGGTACTACAGGAATGGCA
Source organism: Meles meles (assembly GCF_922984935.1). Taxonomy (NCBI): domain Eukaryota; kingdom Metazoa; phylum Chordata; class Mammalia; order Carnivora; family Mustelidae; genus Meles; species Meles meles. The sequence continues at coordinate 79,374,363 of NC_060074.1, forward strand.
AGTGATTAATGATAAGCTGAACAATGGCAGAGCTTCTCAGGGTTGTCATGGAGGTGAGGCCACCAGTTCCTTCCTCTTTTATCCCAGTCCTGCATGGCCCTGTGCCCACAGGATGGCTTGGAGAGGGAGAAGTCCATGGGTGGAGGGAAGAAGAGAGACCAAGAATGTAATTCTTTTCTTAGAGCAGGTACAGGCCTAACTGACAGATGTACTGACACATTAAACCGACGATGACTCTTGGTAGATTGAAATCCAGATAGCAACACCTTATTCACTATGTGTCAGTGATAAATGTGTAGAGGGCAGGTGCTCACTTGGTAGGTTTGGATATAAATTATAAAGTCTTTTTTTTTCCTAAAAAAGAAGCAGTGATATATTTGAAATTGCTGGATATATATTTCTGAGCTATCTGTTTTCGAGAATTTCTTACTTTTTATAGACTCATTTCAACTTTACATTTGAAACCAGATGGTTTCTTCTTGAACTGCAAGACTGAATATATTAACCTTTAATGTAAATTCACTTACTCATTGAGCTGTTGGTTACTTCTACATTTTTCTGTATGACCTTGGTGATAAAGAACCACTTCTGATTCTTATTTTTTTTCAGTGCTTACTAGGAATTTTTATTTGAGAGTTTGCCAAACCATCTGATTTGGATGCTTTAAAATGTAAAAGTCAGAAATAAATTGGCATTGCTAACGTACTGTGGATAAAAGGGTTGCCACCACTCTATAATCTCACGTTGTAAAGAAGCAATTTGAGTTATTTTCTATGTGGGTTGACAAGTAAGCTGTTTTGTGGGCTAGAGTTGGAAAAACAAAGACTTATTCAAGTTGTGAAATGCATTCAAGAGTAAACAGCAATACATGACAAGAGACCCGTTTTGTCAGATATGTTTTTGACTGTTGTACAGGCTTCTGATTATGGGGGAAAAAAGGCCTGTTTGAAATTTTGTAATGATGGACCTTCCATAATTGGGATAGCTCAGTTTGGCTGCAAAAGAGAACAGGTTGGAAAGTGGGAAAACTTTATCTTGAACTAGAAAGCTATCAGTCAGGTTTTCCTTATCTCTTAAATATCACATATTCTTAATATTTAAAGTTCAACTCTTTTTGTGGTTTTATATAATCCTTCAGAGCTTTTTACATAACTACTCTTTTCTGTTCTGGCCTGTTCTAAAAACGATACTTGAACCCATCTAGTCCTGTAAAATATCAGACATTGTATGAATTGGTTTTTGAGTTGTGTTAAGATAGTCAGCCCTGTAAAAAATGAACTTGATGGATTTCAGTAAAGTTTAATAAAGCCTGGGCCCAATTCTACTAAATGTCAAAGCTTCATTCATTGTTATTCCCTAAATACTTCCAAAGAAAGAAAAGTGATGCAAAATTATATACTCTTACTAGGTTATTCTAGTGAAAAATAAGTAAATATGTTGGGATTAAAGTGCTTCTCAGTGAGGTGAGATGAAGCCTTGATACTGAATGTTGAATATAAACGTGGAAGGTGCATGTGGAATTAGGGGAACATGAAGGTATCCTCACAAGTTAATCTTTTTGTATTGTTGAAGTGAGCCATAATTCTAGCCATATAAATCCAGTAGGTTCTTTCTGTCTCATTACGACATTCAAACCTGTTTACATAAAGAACTCAAGGACATTTGCTACATTGGAAACTTTTCCTTTTAATGTACACTTAAAAAATTACATTCTTTCTAAAATGGTGTTGCAGTTTTAACCTCAGCAATTTTGCATAGCATAGTTTTCACATTATAGGGCGGGAGTTGAAGAGATTTTCTGACAACTTAATTGATTTGTATTTAGTGTTCTTTGGCTTATGGGTTTGGCTAAAAATAACCCTCTGAAGTGATCTCATTTTAACTATTTAAGGTTTCAAGTAAATGACATACATGGGTCTTCAATTTCATTTAGATTTTAGAGTTTCTATTGGTGATTATTGAGGTTGATTCTGATATTACGTGTTACTATTTCATTGCCTCTCAGAAAGCAGATTTAGTAGTTTAAGGGAAAACTATCAATAAAAGTTGCTTGCTTTTGTGATTTGATTTCATTAATCAGCAAGAAATATTGATGTTTGTGGATAGAAACTGCTTAGATTTTTCTTCCTGACCAAATGAATATGAGGTGGCATTCATTACTCTAATGGACAAATGGCCTGGAGCCTATTAGTATTATTCATCTGTTTGCTCACTCACTATGTGTGAACTTTATTTCCTTTGGTATGCTATCTGATACAGTTGTAAGCTTGGCATTGCGCTGTTTGAAGCATGTAAAATTTATTCAGCCATTTTCTTTTAAAAATAATATTAGTTTTTTAAAATATTCAGTCAGTTTTAATAAAAACTGATTTAAGCTGTGTAGTAAACTACCGGTTATTTTCCTTCCTGTTTATAATTTAATTGGAACATTTGGAAATGCACTCTCATCATTAAACTTTCTTTACCCTTAAAGCTAGCTAGTAGTAATGAATTCTTCTTTTTTTAAAAGATTTTATTTATTTATTTGACAGAGAGAGAGAGAGAATCCAGAGAGAGCACAAGTAGGGGGAACAGCAGGCAGAAGGAGAGGGGGGAAACAGGATCCCTGCTGAGCAGGAAGGTGGATGTGGTCTAGGACTCGGGGATCATGACCTGAGCTGAGGGCAGACACTTAACCTTAGACTGAGATACCCAGGCAACCCACTAATGAATTCTTTAGCAGGATTTTAAAAAGGAGTAGAATTTCTAGGATTTAGGTTAGGTATAAAATTTTGGGTGACCTTGAAATCTTCCAAATTCCCAGTGACTCAGATTATAAATTGGCATAATATGCCTACATGCTCTAGGATATATTGATGCCTTGTAGTAAGATGTAAAATTAATGCACAAAAATCAGTAATTTATGTGTTTTGGTTATGAAGATTTGATGAAAGAAAAGATCCTATGTACAGTGGCAGCATAAAATAGAACTAATGTTAAGAAATGTAGAAGAACTATATGAGAAAAACTTGGAACGCTTGAGCAAGTGAAGTGACATTCTTTGTTCTTGGATAGAACAAACTCTGCATTATAGAGATGTCGATTCTCTTGTTAGAAACTCAATGTTATCCCAATAACAATCAAGACAAGTTTTCTTTTCTTTCCTTCTTTAAGTTAGACAAGTTGGTAATAAAGTTGATGTGGAAAAATCTTGAGGAGGGAACTGAAAAAGCCCTAAAAAAGAACAGAAACGAGGGGGATATTGAAACATTCTATTAAGCCTGTATAATTAAACCAATATAGTATTAGTTCTTAATTAGATAGTCTAATGGGGAGAATGGAAGTTCCAGGAATAGATCCAAGTTCATGTTGAAATTTAGTACCTAATAAGATGGTACCTAAATTTTCTGTGGAAAAGATGAACTTTTAAGATAAATAGCACTGAAAACACTGAGCATTTCAAGAATGATAAAGTAAGGTCTATGTTTTACATAAAACACTAGAATAAACTGCAAGTAGATCAGAGATTTATATGTAAATAAAAGAAACTATTTAAGTACCAGAATATAACATTAAAAAATTCCTTTATAACTTTGGTGTGGGAAAGACTTTCTATTTATGACTCAAAATTCAGAAGTAATAAGATAAAAAATTGATAAGTTTAATAACATAAAAATTTTATACTGGAAAAAAACTCATCAGCCAAAGTCAAAAGACAAATGATCAATTGGGAGAAAATAGTTACAACTTCTATAATAGACAGGGAGAACTTTCTTAATATTGAAAGAAGCTCATAAAGAGCAGAAAAAGGCCACAACCTGATGAGAAAAAAATGGACAAAAGACTTAAACAGTTCACAGAAGATATCTAATGTCTTTTAAATATGTGGAAAGATTGAAAGATTGGCAAAAACATAAAAGCTTGACAATATACTTTATTTATTTTTTAATATTTTATTTATTTATTTGACAGAGATCACAAGTAGTCAGAGAGGCAGGCAGAGAGAGAGGAAGAAGCAGGCTCCCTGGTTAGCAGAGAGCCCGATGCGGGGCTCGATCCCAGGACCCTGAGATCATGACCTGAGCCGAAGGCAGAGGCTTTAACCCACTGAGCCACCCAGGCACCCTGACAATATACTTTATTGGTAAGGCTGTGGAGAAACAAATATTGTTACGTACTGTTGGTATGAGGACCAATGCTATAACCCCTGTGGCGGGAAATTTTGCAAACCTAATAAAATTAAATATGGACTTACCTAGTGACCATTTTAAGAGATTTACTTTAGGGGCGCCTGGGTGGCTCAGTGGGTTAAAGCCTCTGCCTTCGGCTCAGGTCATGATCTCAGGGTCCTGGGATCGAGCCCCACATCAGGCTCTCTGCTTGGCGGGGAGCCTGCTTCCTCCTCTCTCTCTGCCTGCCTCTCTGCTTACTCGTGATCTCTCTCTGTCAAATAAATAAATAAATAAATCTTTAAAAAAAAAAGAGATTTACTTTAAGGATTCATTTACAAAACTATAAAGTAAAAAATGTAGAGGGTTGTTGATTGTATCAGTCTTTGTTTAGTAAAATATGAGAAATAACTTAAATCCACAACTATATAAGATTCATTGTATATGGTATAACAGCGACCAGTAGAATACAATATGATTATGAAAGTTTTTATAAATTGACAGTAAATAATTTCTGCAATTTATTTTTATTTAAAAAATCCCAAACAGATGCGAAAGAGTATACCTATATTTAGTTGTGGTAGGCAGCTGCTGACATGGTTTCCAATGATCCCACTTCCTGGTGTTCATGCCTTTGCCTTCAGTATAGCTGGACTTCATGATTTCCATCTCACAGATTACAGCAAAAGTGATGAGATGTCATTTACATGATGAGGTTACAAAAGACTGTGACCTCCAACTTGGTGGTGTCCTCTTTCCATAGATCCCTGATGGACAAGGCTAACTGAGTAGTCTTGTGAATAGCCTTGCAAGGAAGTGAGGCTCTCAATCCAGTAGTTTGTGAAAAAACAGATCATTCCAGCAAGCACCGAGTGAGCTGGTGGGTTCTTCTTCAGTTAAACACTGAGATGACTGTGATTTGGGCTGCCACTTTGATTGCAGCCCTGTGAGGTACCCTGCCTGACCATGGCACATGGGACTGTGACTGCAGTCCCATGTGCCATCCCCGACACAGAGGAACCACCTCGCTAAGCTGTGCCTGAATTACTGACCCACAGAAATTGTGAGATAGTAAAGGTATTTTGTTCCAGTTGCTGAGTTTTGTAGTAATAGGTTAAGCATCAGTAGATAACTAATACAATAGTATGTATATTTTGTATAAGAATGAAGGCAAAGTAGACAGGAAACAACGTGTGTTGGAGAGGATGTGGAGAAAGGGGAACCCTCTTACACTGTTGGTGGGAATGCAAGTTGGTGCAGCCATTTTGGAGAACAGTGTAGAGATTCCTCAAGAAATTAAAAATAGAGCTCCCTATGACCCTGCAATTGCACTAGTGGGTATTTACCCCAAAGATACAGATGTAGTGAAAAGAAGAGCCATCTGTACCCCAGTGTTTATTGCAGCAATGGCTACGGTCGCCAAACTGTGGAAAGAACCAAGATGCCCTTCAACGGATGAATGGATAAGGAAGATGTGGTCCATATACACAATGGAGTATTATGCCTCCATCAGAAAGGATGAATACCCAACTTTTGTATCAACATGGACGGGACTGGAAGAGATTATGCTGAGTGAAGTAAGTCAAGCAGAGAGAGTCAAGTATCATATGGTTTCACTTATTTGTGGAGCATAACAAAGAACACGGTGGACATGGGGAGATGGAGAGGAGAGGGAGTTGAGGGAAACTGGAAGGGGAGATGAACCATGAGAGACTATGGACTCTGAAAAACAACCAGAGGGTTTTGAAGGGGCGGGGGGAGGTGGGAGATTGAGGAACCAGGTGGTGTGTAATAGGGAGGGCATGTACTGCATGGAGCACTGGGTGTGGTGCAAAAACAATGAACACTGTTACGCTGAAAATAAACAAATAAAAAAAAAAGAATGAAGGCAAAGTAAAAAATATATATATATTTACTTTTACAAAAAAAAAAAAGCACATGGGAAAGATAAATTAACAACAAAAAGTCAAGGTCTGAATATTTGAAAAATCAAATACTGAAGTGAATTAAAACCTCATGACCTGAATGTCCCTGAGAAAATTTAGTATTCAAGTATATAAATGCATTTTTTAGTATAGGTATAGCTTTGTCATAATGAGTTTACATATAGATTTACTGGAAATTAATTCTACTTTATGATAAAATTTGAAATATATACATGTTTCTGGTGAGATTTTGGCTCTCAACTCTGTGAAGAATTTGTTTCTGGAGATACTCTGAAATGGAAGGCTCACTTGTTTTGCTTCATAATGATTAGACTTTGTTCACTGAAAAGTGCTTGAGTTAAAGGAAGTTCTTATTTATATTCAGTTTTTGCTAAAACACATTTAGTGCAGAAAGTTAACAAGTCTGTGATATAATTTGGTTGTTTTTAAAGAACTGTGAAACTACCTCACAGAGTGATTCTTTTCTTTTACTGACGCTCCCAATGAATAACATATATAAATTTACAAATTCTAAGCAGGTTGTAAGTTTCAATATTCCTTTCACAAGCTCTAACAACTTGCTGCATCATTCTAGTTATTTGGGAAAGAGTTGGCTAAACATTGTGGACTGAAAGATAATGGGTCAATGAGGCTGTTCTGGAGGAGTCAAAAAATACCCCCTGCTGCCTTAATCTCTGAGGGAATTTATAGTATCTAATATGAAGATGAACAGCTTTAGTATAAAGTAGTAATCTTTTAAAAATAATTCCATACTTCAGAATATCACTGGCTCTATTTTTTCTTTTTCTTTTCTTTTTTGTGCTCCCCACCCCAGTAAGCAGAGCCATAGCAAGTTCAGGTGAGTTAATTACTGTATGGGGAAAAATAATTTTCTTTCATTTTATCCTTGGATTATTCGGTCATATCACCCTTTCTATGCATATGGGGACATCTATCACAACTGTCTTAAAGTTTAAATTCCTATCAGAAATCTAATTTATTCAAGGTCTCGGCCAACCATAAGAGAATGGACACACATATTCATATTCTTTTAGCTATATATTTTTAAGTGATAAAGTGATCCCTCCAAGGAAAAGAAGGCATGGTGTCATTGGCACTACTTGATAAAGGTACCATTTTTCATGACTCATCTGGCTTTTAGTCAGAGGGGTTGAGGGTAGGGATGACTTAAAATAGCAATCCCAGGTTCCTCAAATGTCTAAGGGAAAAGTGTTGAAGAAGTGATCTAAAGCTTAGTTAATTTAAGTTCACACTATAAAAAAAAGGACCTTCCAAGGTATAATGAATTTTGACTATGGGACATTGGATAAAATAAACTATTTTTTTTTAGTTCTGGCAAATTGGAAATTTTGCCTCATTCACCTGTTGTCCTCTTGGCTAGATACAGAATTTCTCTGATGGAATTTTCCTAGAGAGAATATTATTTTAAAAAAAATGTGCCCCCAAGGGCACGTGGTGGCCCAGTTGGTTAAGCATCCAGCTCTAGATTTCTGCTTAGGTCATGATCTCAGGGTTGTGAGATCAAGCCCCATGTTGGGCTCTGCTCTGGGCATGGAGCCTGCTTGAGATTCTTTCTCTACCTTTCCTTCTGCCCCTCCCTGCTTATGTTCTCTCTCTTTAAAAACAAAAACAAAAACAAAAACAAAAACAGAAACAAAATGTGCCTGTGAAAACCCCTGGCTTAACTCCTTAAGAATGAACCCTAACTGAGTGGTTCTCTACTTGGACCCAGCTGAAACACAACACTCTTTCTTATAGGTAGAAGGGAATCATACTTTGAAATCTGGCATGAAATAAAGTTAGATCTGAGACAGACTACTGTTGTACTGGTGTTTTTGCTAATGTGGGTTGTTAACTTCAGGACTTTTTTTTTTTTTTTTTTTTTTTGGTAATCCCCATTAACAACTCAAACCCAAAATGTATCAGAGTAAGACAATTGGAAATATGCAGGGAAACAACATTCACCAAGCCAGAAGAAATGAAGGGGAATTTCCCAGGATAAAAGGGACAGTGACTGTTGTGTGACTGAATGCCCAGGCCCATGGTGAACTTTGGTTGTTTGGAAAAGAGAAGGAAGTGAGAAGATCATAGAGGGAAAAAAAGCATGAAATATGTATGAAATTTTGAACAAGTAAATTAAATCTGTGGTGGTGTGGGTAGGCAGCACAGATGTGAAATTGTAGCCCTTGAACAAGAGGAAATAGAACATAAGGTTTTTGTTACATGTGCGATTAAATCTCATGGGTCTATGGAGAGGAAAATTGAGATGCTGGAGAAACAAATGATGCTGTAAAAATTGAAGTGCATTGACTGAGGCAGAAGGTGAACATCCCTGAGGGAGGTAAGATTGTTTTAATGATTTCTACTTGGAGCTAATTATGAGGATAAGCTGGAACTTCCCACCACTGAACAATGTAACTGTCAACTTATTCTTGTTGTCACATGTCGCAAATATTCTAGTCAATGCCAGCTGCTGATACCTGATTGAAGAAAAATCAAGCAGTTCAGTAAATTCTTACCTTTGAGTACTTCTACTGTATTTGAGTACTTGCTAGGCACAACAGTAAGAGTTTTGCTTTTATTTATTGATGCTCTTCTGTTTTTTCTATCCCTAGATTGTAATCTCTATTTTTTTCTTTTGCTCATACTTTAGAGTTCAGTTATACAAAACTTTTGCCATGTCAAGAGAGTTTCTAGTAAATGAGTATCATGTGTTTATGTGTGTGTCTGTATATATACATATATATAAATACTTATATATGTAAATATTAAAAATACTCATTAACGAAATCACATATAGTGCTTGAGAAGTCAGAATTGCAACAGACAGTGGAATCAGATACAAACATTAATTATTTTATGATCATTGAGAAAATGTTTAGTCATTCCTATACATATTTTATTTATTTATTTTTTAAAGATTTATTTATTTGAGGCAGAGAGCACACATGTGGGCAAGGGGTAGAGGCAGAGCGATAAAGAGAGTCTCAGTCAGACTCCCTGCTGAGTGCGGAGCCAGACACAGGGCTCTGTCTCATGACCCTGAGATCATGGCCTGAGCCAAAATAAAGAGTCTGATGCTTAACCAACTAAGCCACCCAGACACCTTTCACCCTATATGTATTTTACTAAATATTTAAATAAAAAATGAGATGAAAAATTAGTATCATTTTTTTTAATTTTTTTCCCATTTAATTTATTTTTTTCAGCATAACAGTATTCATTGTTTTTGCACAACACCCAGTGCTCCATGCAAAACGTGCCCTCCCTATTACCCACCACCTGTTCCCCCAACCTCCCACCCCTGACCCTTCAAAACCCTCAGGTTGTTTTTCAGAGTCCATAGTCTCTTATGGTTCGCCTCCCCTCCCCAATGTCCATAGCCCCCTCCCCCTCTCCCAATCCCACCTCCCCCCAGCAACCCCCAGTTTGTTTTGTGAGATTAAGAGTCATATCAGATAAAGGGCTAGTATCCAAAATCTATAAGGAACTTAGCAAACTCAACACCCAAAGAACAAACAATCCAATCAAGAAATGGGCAGAGGACATGAACAGACATTTCTGCAAAGAAGACATCCAGATGGCCAACAGACACATGAAAAAGTGCTCCACGTCACTCGGCATCAGGGAAATACAAATCAAAACCACAATGAGATATCACCTCACACCAGTCAGAATGGCTAAAATTAACAAGTCAGGAAATGACAGATGCTGGCGAGGATGCGGAGAAAGGGGAACCCTCCTCCACTGTTGGTGGGAATGCAAGCTGGTGCAACCACTCTGGAAAACAGCATGGAGGTTCCTCAAAATGTTGAAAATACAACTACCCTATGACCCAGCAATTGCACTACTGGGTATTTACCCTAAAGATACAGACATAGTGATCCGAAGGGGCACGTGCACCCGAATGTTTATAGCAGCAATGTCTACAATAGCCAAACTATGGAAAGAACCTAGATGTCCATCAACAGATGAATGGATAAAGAAGATTTGGTATATATACACAATGGAATACTATGCAGCCATCAAAAGAAATGAAATCTTGCCATTTGCGACGACGTGGATGGAACTAGAGCGTATCATGCTTAGTGAAATAAGTCAATCGGAGAAAGACAACTATCATATGATCTCCCTGATATGAGGACATGGAGAAGCAACATGGGGGGTTAGGGAGATAGGAGAAGAATAAATGAAACAAGATGGGATTGGGAGGGAGACAAACCATAAATGACTCTTAGTATCATTTTTATATTTCCCAAGCCCAGTATCATTTTTATTTCTGTGTGTGTGCAGAAAATCACATTGAATCAATTGACTCAGAGGGTTTTTTTTTTTTTTTTAATTTCAGCTATATTGAAGTATTGACATACAAAACTCAAAGATACTTGAAGTGTACTTTGTGGTAATTTGATATGTGTATATACTGGGAATGATTCCTCCAACTAGTTAACACATTCATGATCTCACTTTCTTTGGTGAGAATACTTAAGTCTGCTCTCTTAGCAAGTTTCAGTTTACATAATACAGTATTATTGACTATAGTCACCATGTTTTATATTAGATCCTGAGACTTTGTTCATCTTATAGCTGAAAGCTTATGCCCTTTTAACGACCTCTCCCTATTTTCCCCACCCCCTTGTCCCTGGCAACCTCTTTTCTACTCTCTGTTTTTATGAGTTTGACACTTTAAAAAAAAAATTCCACATATAAGAGATACCATGCAGTATTTGTCTTTCTCTGTCTGACGTCTCACTTAAGCATAGTTCTCTCAAGTGCCATCCATGTTGTTAAAACGGCAGGATTTCCTTTTTTCTCACAGCTGGATAATATTCCGTTTTATATGTATACCACATCCTCTTTATCCCTTCATCTGTTAACGGACATTTAGGTTGATTCCTTACCTTAGATATAGTGAATAATGCAGTGAACATGGGAGTGCAGCAAAGACTTTCAGATACACATCCCTTCGTTTGACAGCTAGTGGCTGATTGCACTTTTTTCAGTCAATTCCCTGTCTCCCCACCTGCCTGGCCTATTGCCCAGCATCTGCCTCCCCCTTGAAGATTGTACCTTGCTTCTGGTATGCTGCTTGAGTGGAGTTGTTGTGTTACAAGCTGTAGAAAAGTTGCTATGACAGAAATACCATGCTGTCTTCCATGTTTCTGTGGAAAGGACATCAGTCAGTGGTGGCTCAGACCCTTTTCTGTCATTACAGAGCAGGGCAGGGAAAACAAAAGAGGCAGAACTTCAATTGCATAGAGTGTTCAGTCTAAAGACAGAGGTTCAGTCAAAATGTAATTGATGGTATATAGTCCACAGAGTCTGTAGAGGAAAAAAGCTTCCATGGGAATCCCTTAAAAATATAGGTATTTAAAGTCAACTTGGAGCATTTGTTGGCAACCCCTGTGGAGGTCTGCAAATAGTAGTAGCAATTTTGTTTCAAGTACATGAACATCTTCATCCCTTTTGAATCATATAGAAAAAACAGAAGGATATGGAACACTCTGGGACACATTTGGAGCAAACCAAAACATGAAGAGTTATCTTAACCACACTTGTTTAATAGTTTCAGAATTTCCTCGGAAGGAGAATTAGAAACTGGTATTAGAGTTTCACAGTATATTGTGTGTAATGTGTTATACATTTTAAACTGAATGTATATTGTAGAAAGCTGCTTATTTTTCTCATGCCATAATGTGAGTTCAGTCATTTCCAGCTTCGTGTGTGTGTGTGTGTGTGTGTGTGTGTGTGTGTGTGTTACAGAGATCAGAGTTAAAGGACCCATTTGGGTATTCTCATTCTTAATATTTACAGTTTTAGATATACTATCTGACTTTTGCAGTGAAGATCCTGATGTTCAGAATAAACAAAATAGGCAACATCACTTACTAAAAATGGCTTAAATGTGCTATGAAGTGCAATTACCTAACTCTTTCACAAATCATCTTCTAGCATCTACCATTTTGGTAGAAAGTGGGAATTTACATGGAGCAGTGGGTCTTCAAGGCCTTGAATCACCTAATTAGTGGTAATTTCATTCAGTCTTAGGTAGAGTTATGGTGCTACAAAAGAATATAATTGATGACCATTTATTTGGTTGATAATTAGACCAATTATTATTGGATATCTACTACGCTTTGGGTATTGTGCTAGGCATTTACATTAGTGACTCACTCATGGCAAGGATTTTAGAACAGTTCTGTCTGAAAGAACTTTTGCAAGGATGGGAAAGTTCTGTGCTGTTAAGCACTACAGCCACTAACCACATGTGGCTTTTGAGCACTTGGATCATGACTAGTGTGAGATAAACTGTATTTAAAGTTTATTTAGTTTTAGTTAGTTAAAAAGTTTAAATTTGAAGAGTCACACGTGGCTAGTGGCTTCCTTTTTGGACAGTGCCTAGAATAAAACTGAGGCAGTTTTATGGCCCTAAGTGTCTTGTTTTTTCTATTCTTAGATTAGTTTTTATAGAAAGGGTTTCATTACCAGCAGAACTTTCTTTGTTTGGGAGTCCTTATAGTAAGTAGATGGAGATTCTCCCCTGTACCCTAATTCTGCTTCTGCTGGAGCTTTCTTTCACATCCTACTTCTGAATCCAGTCCTGTGAACATGAAATGAATTCAAAGGTCACTGTACACACAGCATATTGTGTTGATGTTTTGCTAAAATACACAACTGAACTGATATTTTTCGAGGTTACGGTTCTTGATTTAGCATATAGGTTAAGTCAGTTTTCAAAAGTGGCTTTGAGTCTGTGTTTTCTTTGTGTATGTGCTTTTTAAAAATAAAGCACTCACTAATGGGCAATCTTAAAATGTGAGAACATTCTCTTTTTGGGCTATTAAGCATATGGAGTGTTTGCATTTTCAGAAAAGAATGGATTAATGGAAAATAAGATTCTGTTTTGCACTGGTGCTGCAGCTTTGCAGCATAATGTATCATAGGCTGATTACAATTCAGTCTTTCAGCAGGATTATACATGATCAAAGCTTTTGGATTTAGAATTATTTGGCTTAAATAATTTGAAAATAATGTCACTATTTAAGTTATTCTATCTTCTCTCTGTTCTGATAATGATGCTAATGGTGTGCTTAAGTGAGGTTCTCCATCTCTGATTATATCTAATCAATTATGCATATATTCATCCAATACATAAAAATCTCAGAAGTTTACCATAGGTTTAAGTTATTAGGAAGATTAACCATTTTACCTTACAAATACTAATATTTAAAGACCCAGCTCATTTCTCTCTTCTTAGAATCCATTTGCAATGGACTAGCATAAAAGAAAATACATAGAATTTCTCTTTGCTTGATTTTTCTCAAATGAAATATAGTCCTGCCAGACTCCTTGCCAAATTATTTTCAGATCTCAAAGAATAGGGATCTATTTCAGTTCTTTCAACATAGTTGCCTTTAGACCATGACATTGATCCTTATTATAGTCAATAAACATTTATTAATGAAAAGGATAAGGATAATGATAAGGATTGACCATCAGAGAAGTTAGAGAATATTATACATATGTATTGGTTATCTCTAAAACCTTTTTCACTGCCTTTGCCGGATACCTGTAAGCCATTGGAGACATTCATTGAGGTAGACTTTTGATCTTCAGTAGAACATTAACACTTTGGCAGGGATTTATATATCTGATCCCTCTCTGAATGTGTTAGGTGAGCAGTACACTTTTGGAATAGGAAAATTTGGACATTGCAAGGAAAAAATGAAACAGGATGAAATGAGAAAGAAAAGCTCTGAAAGAGAGTGGAAGGAATCAGAAACAATCTTCTCCTAGTTCAAATTTTGCCTGCCGATACTTGATGAAACAGAATATGATATGAATAAGAGACCATCAGTTCAGCTCAATATTATTTTCCCCCAGAATTAGTTACTTGAATGATTCCATACTTAAAATTTAACTAGAATTTTTGCCTCCACAAAATTTTTCATATTTCCTAAGTGTATATATAAAAAATTATGACACAGCCTAAAAAATGAAAAGATATTTTCCCTCAGCAGGTTCATGCACACATATAAGAATTGAAATGCATTATATGTGTATATATATCAACTAAATAAGATGCTTTAATCTATAATATTTATACATATATGCTTTCATGAAACTTAATTATTGAGATTAAAAGCAACTTGCTAGATTCTCCCAGAGTATGAACTCCCTTTGAAGACTTAGGTACTTAGGAAGAAAAATATTAACCTCTCCAAGTCCACTGATACACTACCTAGTGAAATTCTGAGGTAATATTTTAATCTTTTCTTGTTTACATAGTTTTATTTATCTTAAATCAAATTGTGCTTATTTTTAAAATTTTTTTTAAAATTTTATTTATTTGACACAGAGAGAGAGATCACAAGTAGGCAGAGAGGTGGGCAGAGGGGGAGGGGGAGGCAGATTTCCTGCTGAGCAGAAATCCCGATGTGATGCGGGGCTTGATCCCAGGACCCCAAGATCATGACCTGAGCCGAAGGCAGAGCTTAAGCCACTGAGCCACCCAGGTGCCCCAAATTGTGCTTATTTGATTTATGAATATATAATAGCAAAAAATTATTGGATTACTATTTAGTCTTTATTCCTATTTTCTGTATTTAGAAGTTTTTTTTTTTTTCTAAAACAAGTGTTTTATGTACTTACTTTAAACTCTTGGCAAAACCAATCCTTCCAATTACTCAGATCACAGAGTACGACATAAAAAGTTACCAGAATTCCTTTAGATGTACATCACATCATCACATCGTACAGTTGAAAATCTTAGTTTTGTCAATTATACCTCAATAAAACTGAAAAAAGTAAAGTAGATGGGTCTATTCCAATGTAAGACAGGATTTTTAATTATCATTACCTGATTTGTTTGAATATATTTGAAACAGATTGTTTATTAAAAACATTATTTTAGGGGCACCTGGATGGCTCAGTTGGTTAAGTGTCTGCCTTTGGCTAAGGTCATGATCCCAGGGTCCTGGGATCCATCCCCATACAGGGTTCTCTGCTCATTGGGGAGTCTGCTCCTCCCTCTTTCCTCTCCCTCTCCCCTCCCACTTGTGCTCTCTCTCTTTCAAATAAATAGATAAATAACTTCTTTAAAACCAAAAACAAAACCAAAAAAACATTATTTTGTGCCTATGGGGGAAAAAAGAACTCGTAGGATAAATGGTACTACATGGGGAAAGCAGAAATCTGGGAATAGAATGTAAAGGTTAATGTCCTGTCTTGTCTTCCTAGTATCTCTGTGAGTTTAGGTAATCACTTGTAAATCTCCAAGCTTCATTTCCATCATGTAAATGATTTCCATCATGTAGATAAAATGCCTTCTATTTCTTCACTGACAAAGATTACATATGAAAATTCATCAAAATTAGAGAATATCAAATGTCAAGCAGTAATATAACTCACGTGAAATCATTCTTCAAAACAGTTATTTTAAGGCCAAATATTTTGCACACAACTAGAAAAGATGCCAGTTCCTCAACTGAAATACCAGACTGATCTTTCTGAACTGCCATGGCGTTGAGATAACTTCAGATGGAAGAATAAAGTGCTTTCGGTGGTTATTAGTTTCATGACCACAACCTTCCTCTTCTTTAATAACCACAATAATAAGTAGAACCATAGCATGAGATGTATATATGTATATTATCTTATTAAATGGGATACTGAATTATCTTCATTAAGCAGAATGCTGTATTACTCAATAGGAAAATTAAAAACAGTTTATACTCAACGTTTCAGAGCATGTCCCTCAATTTAAAAAGTTCTCTCCTGCCAGTTTGTAGTTAGTTCCTGTTCTCTTCTGCAGCCCTACATAACCACTCCTTTGTATTCTGTCTCTGTAGGTTTGCCTTGTATAGAAATTTCATATAAATGGATCATATACCATGTAGTCTTTGTGTCTGGCCTCTCTCCATGTTGTAGCCTGTATCAAGAGTTCCTTTATACTGCTAATAGTTCACTGTGTGGATATACCATACTCACTCACTAGTTAATCTACATTTGCATTGTTTCCAGTTTGAGGTCCTTATGAGTAATGCCGCTATGAATACTTGTGTATAATTTTTTTTCTTTTTTTGTGGACCTAACGTTTTTATTTCTCTTGGGTGGTTACCTAGGAGTGGAATTACTGGGTTGTATAGTCAGTATCTGCTTAACTTTTTTAAAAAATTGCCCAATTGTTTTTCAGAGTTACTGTGTCATTTTAAGTTCTCAACAGAAATTTATAAATGTTCAGTGTTTTCATATCTTTACCCACACTTGATAACATCAGTTTTTTGAATTATGGCCACTCTAATGAGAATGTTCTGGTATCTTATTAAGGTTTCAATTTGTATTTCCCTAATGAGTAGGGTGTTGAACATTTTTTTCTTGTGCTTGTTAGATATTGGCATATTTTCTTTGATGAGATGTTTACTCAGATATTTTGCTCATTTTTAAGCTGAGTATTTTCTTATTATTGATTTGTAGGAGTTCTTTTATATATTCTGGAACAAGTTGTTTATTAGATATATGCTTTGCAAATGAATTCTTCTAGATGTGACTTGTTTTCATTTTATTTTATTCTTTGCTCTTCTTTTGAAGAACAAAATTTTTAATTTTGATTGAGTCCAATTTTCAGTTTTTTTGGTGTCAGATGTAAGAAATCTTTGCCTGACCTAACCTAAAATCACAATTTTTCTTTTTTTTTTTTTTCCCTTTTTATTAATTTTTTCAGCGTAACAGTATTCATTCTTTTTGCACAACACCCAGTGCTCCATGCAAAACGTGCCCTCCCCATCACCCACCACCTGTTCCCCCAACCTCCCACCCCTGACCCTTCAAAACCCTCAGGTTGTTTTTCAGAGTCCATAGTCTCTTATGGTTCGCCTCCCCTCCCCAATGTCCATAGCCCGCTCCCCCTCTCCCAATCCCACCTCCCCCCAGCAACCCCCAGTTTGTTTTGTGAGATTAAGAGTCATTTATGGTTTGTCTCCCTCCCAATCCCATCTTGTTTCATTTATTCTTCTCCTATCCCCCTACCCCCCCATGTTGCTTCTCCATGTCCTCATATCAGGGAGATCATATGATAGTTGTTAAAGATTTTTTAAGCCACATTCAATATATGAAGGAAAGTTGTTGTTTTCTTTCTTTCTTTTTTTTTTTTTTGTTCCCTTTTTTTGGATTCCATTTAGTGTCCTTTGTCCCAAAGACTGCCCCTGTGAACAATGCCCCTGTGGCAATCTGTTTTGTTTCCTTTTTGGTCTTATAATAAGTCATAGTGATGCCTTGCATTATCCTCCGCATGGTTGTGAAGGCCTCAGTTGTCCATTAGACTCAAACAAAAGTCTAATCCAGCACAGAAGTGCACTAAGGACTGTGAAGAGGATTCCAGAAGGAAGCCACACTTAACATTAAACTGCTATCAGGGAGTGCCTCAATCTCTCAGAGGCTGTTTGCTAGACTAAGATCTGGGATTGTTTTGAGTTTGAAATGCAAGAACTCATTCTAAACTGGATGATCTAGCTCACCAAAGCTGCTTGGTCTGAAGAGCTCTTAGCTCTGTATCTCAGAATAGTACGTGACTAACAACTACTCTCCAACAGAGTGTGGGATCATCAGTCTCAAATTCGGCCTTGGGGCACCTGGGTGGCTCAGTGGGTTATGTGTCTGCCTTAGGCTCAGGTCATGATCTCAGGGTCCTGGGATAGAGCCCTGCATTGGGCTCCCCTGTTAAGTTGGGGAGTCTACTTTTCTCTCTCCCTCTGCCCTCCCGCTCCGCTCTTACACTCTCTGTCTCTTGCTCTCTCTATCAAATAAATAAATAAAAATCTAAAACAAACAAACAAACAAACAAATTCAAGCATATTTATTAAAGAAGAAATCCAGGGGCCTGGGTGCCTGGGTGGCTCCAGTTGGTTGGGCATCTGCTTTCTGCTCAGGTTATGATTCCAGGGTCCTGGGATTGAGTCCCACAGCGGGCTCTCTGGTCGGTTAAAAAACCTGCTCCTCCCTCCCCCTCTGCCTGCTGCTCCCCCGGCTTATGCTCTCTCCCTCTCTGTCAAATAAATAAATAAAATCTTAAAAATCCAGTCAGATGAGGTATAGTCTGCCGGGAAGTTTCTTTATGTAAGAAATACGTACATAGAGGGGTGCCTAGGTGGTTAAGTCAGTTAAGCTTCTGAGTCTTGATTTCAGGTCAAGTCAAGATGTCAGGATTATGCCATTGGGCCCCATGACAGTTTCTGTGCTCAGCTGGGTGACTGCTTGAGGAATTCTCCCATGAGGATTCTTCCCCTCTTCTGATCGTGCCACTCCTTCCCTCTTCCCCAAGTACATAGGAGCCAGAGGAAAAGCTTTGTTTTTTTCTGGGTATTAAATTCTATCAGTATGATAAGGAGTTCCAGTTGAGGTCAAACTACCTCAAGTGTCCCTGAGGAAGGAGGGACTGAGTTACATATCTGCTGTTAATCCTTTCCTTCCCATACTCTTTCTTTATTAGTTTGTTTTAGCTGTGTGTTTATATAAGTTATATGGTTGGCATTTGTTTTTTTTTGGTAAACTAATTTTTTTAATATACAGAGAAGTTTGTCACTTCTATTTGTTGTTATTAACATATATACTTAACTTTATTTCTATAATTTTGCTGCATACTTTTTATCATGTATGTGTTCTGACAATTTTTTTTAAATTTATAAGTTCTACTATTATATTTTGACCTATTTTTCTTTCTTTCAGAGATAACTGTTAAGGTTGTATAGAATACATTTTAACTTTAAAAGTAAATTAAGAACATTAGGAATGAAGCTATATTTTATGACTCTTTTTTTAATAAAAAGAAAGCTTTTAACTCAATCCTCCTTGGGGTGAGGAATTTTGAAAAAGAGATGAACTTAATTTTAGCTGAAGGGAACAGGAAATCTTTGCAGAAAGTGGCACATAAGTTGGGCTTTGAACAAGTGACAGAATACATACAAGTGGCACTAAGAGATACGTAACTACTTAACAATTTTAATTAATTACATAAAATTACTCATTCCACATGTTACTTTATGAGAATGGTTACTGTTGACTATTTTACTAATTAGCCCTTGATTCAAAACTGGAATTAATAATACCCAGAACAAAAATTTTTCCAGCCGCAGCTAGAAATGTAAGTTTTGGTAACCAGGCAAAGGCATCTTTTTCTTGAGCAGAGTGGTTACAGCTCCAGGAGACCCTCTGGGGAGGAGCTCTGCAGGACAGATGCTGCAGAATTGCAGCATCTAGCATGTAAAATACAGAATACATACCAATTCTGAACAGGGAACATTTTGCTTCAGCCAAAGATATCAGTGCTATTATATATCTTCTTTGTAATCTACAATTTTATGATTGAATAAAAAATATAAATCAGCTTCTGAAAGTATTGACTTTTTCTATGCTACCCAAAATGAAGTTGCCTTATATATAGCAAGGCTTAATAAATGACTGTCGAATTGAGTGAATGCATGGATAAACACAGTTGTCAGATACGGCCCTGAAGAGGTGAAATGTTTAATTTAGTATGTATATTCACTTTCCATTTTGTTAATAAGAAACTACAGACTGGAGCTGCAAGATAACCTTTACTAATGAGAGTGACATTGCATACACAAACAACTGAAACCTCTTTACCAGGCTTGTAAAGTGTTTTCATTTTACAACCAAATTTGATTTGTCCTGCCAAATTTGCATTGCTCTGCTCGTTATTATCAATAGCAGGCTTTCTTTTTTACCCGTTTCCATTTAGATCATGGACTGAATTGTAACTTCTTCCGCCAAAGATTTTTTTGTTTGTAAAGTAATGATGTTAGTGATAATTGCTGTCAGCAAATGAGAGTTTTGAAGCTTATAAAGCTGGGGGCCAGATGCTGGGTCATGGTAATTTTAGTAAGGCCCTGAGGGGCTGCTTAGGAAACATTTTATTAGCTTTCTTTGGAGTTATCTTTTGAGATTACTGCACTTGCTATGAGCCTCCTCCCTTTCACATTTATTCTACACCTTCTCACATGTTCTTACTGAGTATTACTTTAGGCAGTGGATATGGAAATACACCACATAAGCGCTCTTTCCTAGTATTATAGCATTATGGCCAGAGGTAGTCTTCTTTAAGATTCTTCCATTTCACAGATGAGGACGATTAGAGAAGATGTTTCACACACTTGTTGGTGGCCTAATTCTGCTGACTTCCAGACCAACCTATGTCCAGATTCAAGGCAACAAAGCTAACTCTTGGCTCTAAACACTGTGTCCAATTCTCAGCCTTTGGGCTTCTAATTTGTGGGCTGTCATTAGCACATTTCCTCCAATAGCTGGAACAGGATGATGGAGAACACCATGTTTGTGTTAGAAAGAGTTCCAGAGCTCTGCCCTGCTAATTGCAAAGGCATAGTCACCTTCTTCCACAGTTGGGTTTGAACTTTAGTAAGAATCCAACTTTCAGGCCAGAACCAATTCATTCAGCAAGAGGTATAGAAGGATTTTTAATTCTTCTTTCCTTCTACAGGCAATTCTCCAACTGCACTGCATTGCCTCTATAAGAAAAACTTGTGTGTGTATGTGGATATGTGTGATATGTGTGTATGTGGATATGTGTGTAGTGTATCATGTAGCAAATTCTTAAGCTTACTATTCACCCAAGAGAAATAGTTTTAATCTGCAAAAACACACAATGTATGTTCCCTATTTTCCTAAATGACAAATGATTAGCATTTTTCTGGGTGCAGTTTCTCATCAGGAAAATGATTCTCTCAAACACAGGCACCAGGTGAGAAACACACATTAGAAAAAAGAAATGAAGTCTCAACATTTATTTTGCCACCAATTTAAATGGTAATTAAAAACACCTTCATCCAAATTGGAGGGAACTACAGGTCCCCCAAAGTGATCTAAGAATGAGGAATTGAATTAAACTTCCATGTGTCTAAAGGTTTATTATTCAAACTATGAAAATAGATGGTTAATATGACTTGAGTAGAAAAACTGAATTTTTAATATACCATTCAACAACTTTAAAATGATTATAATTTTTTGCATTGTTTCATTTTGATTTCAAAAAAAAAATGAGAAGTGCAATTAATATGGTTTAACTCTGCAGGATAAATATTATTATTTAATGATGTATAAAACAACACTATTTCTAACAGCTTCATGCTGGGCAAAGAAATGAAAAAAACCACAAATTTATGTTTATGTAAGTATGCATTTAGGACATCCAGTTCTTTATTTTGAGCATAAGGACTCATTTAACTTTGTTACCTATCAAGTGAATATTTTGGGAGGCATTATTCATGTCACATATTTCTTAAAACTCTAAACGCCGTGCAGAATAAATGTAAGACATAAGAACTGAAATCTAAATATATCCATTTGCTGATGGGCCATTTCCTTTGCCCACATCACTAATTCTGCTAATATAAAGGATATGTCATCATAAATAATGATACAGTTGGCAGGGATGATTGAACACCTGTTACGGCCAAATTATAGTCAGAAGTCATGTGACTGCATCTAGTCTAGATGATCATGGCTTCTAGAAATCAATTCTGACTTCCACTCCAATCTCTACTCTCCCCTTCATAGCTACCAGACAGTGAAATCATACTTTTCTGTGTTATGCACAGGCACCAAGTCTTTCATTCCTTTGAACATTTTTTGTGTTGTTCCTTCCACCTGGAATGTTCTTCCTGTGCAATTGCATGTCTGATTCATACTTTGAAACATTTTCTCTACCTGTTTTTCTTGGTCAAAAATAATCTGTCATTCTCATGGCAATTATTTTCTACTTGCATTATGCTTATTTTAAATTATGTTCTGTCTTTTCAATTAGATTGCAAATTTGTGAAGACATAGGCCATGCTTCAATTAATCTTGTGTGTTTTTCATATCACCTTGGAAAGTACCTATTACCAGATATCTAGTAAGCATCTGTTAAAGAGCACAGAGTGCTCTATTGACAAACACTGAAGAGTGACTGGCAAACTCCTGATGAACTCCTTCCTCTACATAACTTGGTCTTGAATGCATCCTTAGCTTGAGCCCTTCTACATCTCAAGCTTCTGTATCTTAAAAATCTAATAATAAAGGGAAAAAGGAGACATCTAGACACAATGGAGAGAATAAATGCCTTACAGGGAATGTAGAGTACTTTATATATACATTGGTAAAGTAAGGTTAATATCACCTTGCCTCCTGGAACTTTTTAGGTATGTTGCAAAGATCACAATGATGATGTTAAGAAACTTAAGATTTAAGATTCATCTGTTTAGTTTTTTGTAGCAGTTGTAGTATATGATTGTTCTTACTTAGGTGATCCTTTCTTTAGGTCAGAAATACTACAATTTTTATTCATGAACAGAATTATCACCAGAAGATAGGTAAACAACTTTAAGCAATTTAATCTGTTTAGGGTTTATTTTCTAAGCTCTCAGTGCTGATGAAATGTAATGGTTAAGAGGACTAGATTACCTGGATTTGAAGCTTATTACCACCTTAAACAATGTAATTAATCTGACTTTTGTTTCATATGTAAAATGAGCCCCTAACTGGGATTTGTATGGTTTAAATGAGATAGTATATGTAATACAGGTAGTGTTTTATTATTACTTTTATTTTTATAATTATTTCCTTAGTTTGGTATAAGGGTACAGTTACCAATAATGACATTTATTAGATTGGGAAAAACAGCTTCCCACTGTAATTTATTATGTAAGTTTCTTCTTTCTTTTTTCACAGGGCTTAGGGAATAGAATCTCTCTAAGAACTTTTTACTAATCCCAGAATATCTTATTATATTAATTGCTTTGGAGTTTGTGTATTGAAATAACCTGACACACACATTTTTTGGTTGTTTGTAAATTGTAAACTTCCTATCTTTTGCTTACGTGCAGCCAATAGAACTAACACTGACTGATTAAACAGCATAGCTTTAAAAAAAAAAGGAGATTGGGAGATTCATAGTCATTAGAGGGGCTAGAGAATAACCTCCAAACCTCAACGCTAAGATTTTAGGAGAAAGACTCCAAACCATACAATGCACCAGCCTGAGGAGAAAATGACTCAGTGGCCACTCCTGTCTCAGGTTGCTGGATGCTACAGCTTGTGTTCTGCTCTGGCCTTCCACTTTCTGTGTCAGCATCTCCACCTCGCCATCGCTGCTATGCCCCAAATGCCTCTAGTGTCCACTCACCAGCAAACGGGGTGCCCATGCACAGCTGGATAACTCTAACTGGTGAGCGGTTGCATCACATGTCTGCAAGAATGAGGCAGGGAAGTGAGTTCTCCTGGCTTCAATCTTGGAGAGGTGGGATTCAGAAGATGAACAATTCCCTCAATGTTACAGTCATGTTGAACAGATGCTGAGCAGATAAAAAATACAAAATATCCAATATAATCTCCACCTTTCTGTATGATTAACAGGCTGTGGTTTTAACATTAACAATGCTAAGTCCTAGAGGCAGTTATAAAATTTTAGATGAATGAAGTAAGTGCTTTCCATACATATTCTGTGGGTATCAATATATCCTTTGAACTCTTTATTACTGTCAAGATTTTAACACTATGGAACAGTCCTTTCTTAGCTAACATCAAAGAATTGGGGAAGTTCAGGGTTTTTTTTCTCCTATATTCTTGACTGAAATAATTACATACTGAATTGTATGTCTTGTATGTCATTCGGTGTGTTAGTAGAAAAACTCCTCACTTCTTACGGCTGCACAGTAGTCCAACTCTATGGATACATACTTTTAAAAAAAATGTAATTTAATTTTTTCAGTGTTCTAAGGTTCATTGTTTATGCACCACATCCAGTGCTCCATGCAATACGTGCCCTTCTTAATACCCACTACCAGGCTCTTCTAACCCCTCATCCCCCTCCCCTCTAAAACCCTCAGTTTGTTAACTTTTTAAAAGCTGTTCCCTAATGTTGGATTTTAAGTATTTCTAATCTACTTTTATTAAAAGCAACACTGTAATAAAAAGCCATGTGCATAGGTCCTTGGCACTAGTTACCTGGAGGATAGATTCTTGGAAGCTAAATTGCCAAGTCAAAATGTGTTTGATTTGATAACTCTTGCTAAATTGCCTTTCATAGAGGTTATAACAATTTGCACTTTCACCACCAACGTATGAGAGTATATTTTAATGCATATTTTTGCCAGCACAGAGTATTTTAAAACTTTTTGAGCTTTTCCAACCAGAAAGGCAAAAAAGTACTCTTATCTTTATGAAATTTAACTTGCTTTTATCTGTAATGAGTGAGATGGAGCAGGTTTTTGTGTTTGAGAATCATTTGTATTGCTTTTCTTTTAATTTTCTGCTCATATAGCTCAACTATTTTCCTTTGTAAGTTTGCCTTTTTCTTTGATTCATAGGGATTGTTTATAGTTTAGGGAAATTAATCCTTGTCTGACATGTACTTTGTAAATATTTTTCCATTCTGGCCAAAGTTTTCTGATTTTCTTTTTAGCAATATTTGGCAATTGTCTTCTGCCTTTACTTTTTGGTAAAGTCAACAAAGTGATATTTATCAAGAAACACACACATATATATATGTGTTTGGGTAGCCAAATTTGTCAATCTGACAAAGAATATCTTTTGACTTTTATGCATAATATTAGGTAGATTTATTTTTTTCCTGAGGACATATGTAGAAACTCAAGACTACTTGAGCTCATGGGAAGGTGTCTTACCAACATTTCTTCCCTCTTCTCTTTAAAACTCTTGAATATTTCATTGAAGTCAAACTCTCACTCTTCAGAAATGACATGATACACTATGTGGAAAACACAAAAGACTTAACCATAAAATTTCTAGAACTCATATAGGAATTCAGCAAAGTGACCTGATATAAAATCAATACACAGAAATCAGTGCACTTCTATACATTAACAATGAGACAGAAGAAAGAGAAATTAAGGAATCGATTCCTTTATAATTGCACCACAAACCATAAAATACCTAGGAATAAACCTAACTGAAGAGACAAAGGATCTGTACTCTGAAAACTACAGAATACTTACAAAAGAAATTGAGGGAGACACAAAGAAATGGAAAAAAGTTCCATGCTCATGGATTGGAAGAAAAAATACTGTGAAAATGTCTATGGTACCCAATGCAATCTACACATTCAATGCAATCCCTATCAAAATACCGTCGACATTTTTAACAGATAATCCTAAAATTTGTATGGAACTAGAAAAAAACCCCAAATAGCCAAAGGATTATTGAAAAAGAAAACCAAAGCTGGAGGCATCACAATTCTGGACTTCAAGCTCTATTACAAAGCTCTAATCATCAAGAGAGCATGATACTGGCACAAAAACTGACACACAGATCAGTGTAACAGAATAGAAAATCCAGAAATAGACCCTCAACTCTATGGGCAACTAATCTTTGACAAAGCAGGAAAGAATAGCCAATGGAATAAAGACAGTCTGTTCAGCAACCGGTGTTGGGAATATTGGACAGCCACATGCAGAAGAGTGAAACTGGACCATTTTCTTACACCATACACAAAGATAAATTCAAAATGGATGAAAGACCTAATGTGCAAGAGAAATGCATCAAAATCCTAGAAGAGAAAATAGGCAGCAACCTCTGTGACCTTGGCCCCACAACTTATTGCTAGGCACGTCTCCAAATACAAAAATGAACTATTGGGACTTCATCAAGATAAAAAGCTACATAGCAAAGGAAACAGTTGGCAAAATTAAAAGACAACTGACAGAATGGGAGAAGCTATTTGCAAATGATGTATCAGATTAAGGGCTAGTATCCAAGATCTATAAAGAACTTATCAAACTCAACACCCAAAGAGCAAATAATCCAGTCAAGAAATGGGCAGAAGACATGAACAGACATTTATGCAAAGAAGACATCCAAATGGCCAATAGACACATGAAAAAGTGCTCAACCTCACTCTACATCAGGGAAATACAAATCAAAACCACAATGAGATGCCACCTCACACCAGTCAGAATAGCTAAAACTAACAAGTCAGGAAATGACAAATGTTGGCGAGGATGTGGAGAAAAGGGAAGCCTCTTACACTGCTGCTGGGAATGCAAGCTGGTACAGGCACTCTGGAAAACAGTATGGAGGTTCTTCAAAAAATTAAAAATAGGAGTACCCAATGACCCAGCAATTGCACTACTAGGTATGTACCTCAAAGATTAAAAATGTAGTGATCTGAAGGGGCATGTGCACCCATTGCTTACAGCAACAAGGTCCACAATAGCTAAACTATGGAAAGAGCCTAGATGTCCATCAACAGATGAATGGATAAAGAAGATATGGTATACATTTTTACAATGGAATATTACTCAGCCATCCAAAAATAAAATGATGTAACTAGAGGGTATTATGCTAAGTGAAATAAGTTAATCAGAGAAAGACAATTATTAGGTGATTCCTCTTATATGCAGAATTTAAGAAGCAAAACAGAGGACCATAGGGGAAGGAGGGAAAAAGAAAACAAGATGAAATCAGAGGAAGACAAACCTTAAAAGACTCTTAATCATAGGAAACAAACTAATGGTTGCTAGAGAGGAGGGGAGTGGGAGGTTGGTGTAACTGGGTGACAGGCCTTAAGAAGAGCATGGGATGTAATGAGCACTGGGTGTCATTATAGCTGATGAATCACTGAACTCTATCTCTGCAACTAATAATACACTATATGTTAATTAATTGAATTTAAATAAAAAACCCTCTTCAAAAGCTGTCCATTTGTTTCTTAGGGTATAATATAAATTCAGATTTAAACCATGGGATACTTGGTTCTTCATGATAATTTCCTCATGTAACACCCCCCACCCCCATCTTTATGCCCCACTAATTAAGTTTTTAATGTTAAATCCACATTGAATTCCTATGGTAAGTTTCACTTAATAATGGAATATATATTTTTTTTATGTCTTGCTGAATTTGGTTTGCTAGTATGTTGTCATGGAGTTTTACATCTTGTGTTCATATGAGGAAGAGGTTGGTCTATAGTTTTCTCATGATGTCCTTGTCTGGTTTTAGTGTCAGAGTAATACTGGCCTCATGGAATGAGTTGAGAAGTGTTTCTTCCTCTTCAGGGTTTTGGAAAAGTTTGTGAATAATTGTTATTAATTCTTCTTTAAATGTTTGGTAGAATTTACCAATAAATCCCTCTGGAACTAGACTTTTTTGGTATGTAGGTAGTTTTTGGAGCACTAATTCCATCTCTTCACTTGTTATTAGTCTAGTCAGATTTTCTCTTTCACCCTGGGTCATTTTTAGTAGTTTGTGCTTCCTAGGAATTTGTCCATCAAATCTAAGTGTTCTAATTTATTGGCATACATTTGTTCATATGTCATTGATGTTGACATATGACATTGGTTCAAATGTCATAGACTATTGCTGTTCTGAGTTTTAGTAGATTTTTTTAAAAAAGATTTTATTCATTTACTTGACAGACAGAGATCACAAGTAGGCAGAGAGGCAGGCAGAGAGAGAGGAGTAGGCAGGCTCTCTGCTGAGCAGAGAGCCTGATGTGGGGCTGGATCCCAGAACCCTGGGATAATGACCCGAGCTGAAGGCAGAGGCCCTAACCCACTGAGCCACCCAGGCGCCCCAGATTTTTCTTAAATATATGTTTCTTCATTTTGCTCTTAGGAAAATTGCAGAAGCTTAAATTTTTAAAATAATAATTTTCACTAGTTAGGCTTGCTTTGTTAGGGAGCAGGTTTGCAGGTCTTCTGAGGCCACCATTCTGGAAGTGGAATTCCTCTTGTTCTTTATTTTATCCCCAGTGCCTGACACTGAGCTTGCCAAAAAAGCAGGTATCTGATAAATATTTATTAGAGGGGTTTTCAGTAGATGTTAATTCTTAGGTGTGTCTTTAAGAAGTAACAAAGATTCTATCTATGGGATCACTTTGCCATTTTCTCCTTCCTGTGGGGTATTCAGGGCTAAGTGCCACAGGGGAAATGCAACTAATCTATACTATATTACTCACTAGAGTTTGACCTTATTTAGTCTTTTACTATGATGAACCTGACAAACCCTATGAGTGATGTGACCCAACCTTTTAAAAAGCAGTCTGAGAAATCTCTTTGTTCTCTTTCTCCTAGGCTCATATCCAGATTTTGGACTTTCCAGTCCTAGTTGTTAACACTTTTATGGAAAGAACAGCATGGTCAAATGACTGAGGAAATAGGTTTCTCCCCATGGACTGCAGTAGAGTCAGATCCTATTACTGACTTCTTCCCAGTGACCTTCCTAGTTGGGATTTAAGGTACCAATCATGTTCTTCTCTATATGGGCTTAGAACTAGTGAAAATATAGACACAGAGTCTAAAATATCAACTGGATTTAAAACTACAGTTTTCCCAGATGCTCTGGCTGCACACCAAACCAATTAAATCAGAATCTCTGAGGGTGGGGTTCCGTTGCTTGTGGTGTTTAAGCTCTCCTGGTGATTCCCATATTCAGCCATTGCTGAGAAAGTGGGATGTCCAAGGACCAATAGCATCAGTACCACCTGAGACCTTGTTAACATGTAGAATCACAGTGTGCAGTTTCTCCGTATTCCCAGGCCAGGTCATTCATTTAAATGTGAACATTTCAGAAGCACTCCAGAAAGTACTTCCTAAACTTCAGCTCTTAAACAATCCCCTAGAGAGCTTGTGAAAACACGGATTCCTGGGCCCTCACTCCAGGGTTTTGGAGTCAGTCCGCCTGGAATGCAGCTGGGCAATTTGCAATTCTAACAAATTCACAGGTGCTGCTACTGCAGCTGGTACATGGACCACAGTTTGTAAATTGGCGTCATAGACTTAAGTGTTCTTACTACTGAAGGAAATGAGTGGGAGGAGTGCTTACACCTATGGCTTCAAAGGAGGGAGCCCAGGCTTCCACCTTGCAGGGATTCTTCTCAGGGTGCGATTTGATAAGCCATTCTCTTCTTTTGAGGGGGTAAAGGGAATGGAGTGGAAAGAAGGCTTGGGTGTCTCCGGGATACTTACAAAAGTGAAAAGGCATATCTTTCTGTGACAAGGTAGGAACCCTAAAAAGAGACAAAATGGTTCTCTTCTACCTGCCCTGGTCTTCAGAGATGAGATCTCTTTCAGAGAGAGAAAAGAGTCGTGGTTCTTTTTATACCACACATATGGGATAAAATTTAAGGTAAAGAAAAAGACTCCAAGTGCCCAGAGAGAGATAAGTCAGAAGAAATGGATTTAAGAGTATTTTTTTAGTTGTTTTTCAAGTACCCGTGCTTTTCTCTGGCATCTGGTCTTGACTTCTGTTGAACATGCTAGTTGTGGCAGTAAACTGTTTGTGGCCTGAATTTCCTAATATCGGAACTCCCTCTGCTTAGAAGTGGTGGGATTCAGTAATGTGGCAGGATGCAAAGTCAATGTACTGAAATCAGTTGCTTTCTTTTACTTTAACAATGAAAATACAGGAAGGGAAATTACAGAATCGATTCCATTTACTATAGCACCAAGAACCATAAGATACCTGGGAATAAACCTGACCAAAGAGGTAAAGGATCTGTACTCAAGGAAATATAGAACACTCGTGAAAGAAACTGAAGAAGACGCAAAAAGATGGAAGAGCATTCCATACTCATGGATCGGAAGAATAAACATTGTTAAAATGTCTACTGCCTAGAGCCATCTATACATTCAGTGTCTTCCTGATCAAAATTCCACAGGCATTTTTCAAAGAACTGGAACAATCCTAAAATTTGTATGGAACCAGAAGAGACCCCACATTGCTAAGGAAATGTTGAAAAAGAAAAACAAAACTGGGAGCATCACATTGCCTGATTTCAAGCTTGATTACAAAGCTGTGATCACCAAGATAGCATGGTACTGGCACAAAAACAGACACATAGACCAGTGGAACAGAGTAGAGAGCCTATATATGGACCCTCAACTCTATGGTCAACTAATCTTGGACAAAGCAGGATAAAAGATACCCTGGAAAAAAGTCCCTTTGATAAATGGTGCTGGGAAAATTGGACAGCTATGTATAGCAGAATGAAACTCGACCATTCTCTTACACCATATACAAAGGTAAACTTGAAATGGATAAAAGACCTCAATGTGAGGTAGGAATCTATCAGAATCCTAGAGGAGAACATAGGCAGTAACCACTTCAACATCGGCCACAGCAACTTCTTTCAAGATATGTTTCCAAAGGCCAAGGAAACAAAAGCTAAAATGAACTTCTGGGACTTCATCAAGATCAAAAGCTTCTGCACAGCAAAGGAAACAGTCAACAAAACAAAGAGGCAGCCCACAGAATGGGAGAAGATATTCACAAATGACACAACAGACAAAGGGCTGATATCCAAGATCTATAAAGAACTCCTCAAACTCAACACCCAAAAAACAGATAATCATGTCAGAAAATGGGCAGAAAACATGAACAGGCACTTCTCCAAAGAAGACATACAAATGGCTAGTAGACACATGAAAAAAACGTTCATCATCATTAGCCATCAGGGAGCTTCAAATCAAAACCACATTGAGATACCACCTTATACCAGTTAGAATGGCCAAAATCAACAAGACAGTAAACAAGTGCCAGAGAGGATGTGAAGAAAGGGGAACCCTCTTAACACTGTTGATGGGGATGCAAGTTGGTGCAGCCACTTGGGAAAACAGTGTGAAGATACCTTAAGAAATTAAAAATAGAGCTTCCCTATGACCCTGCAATTGCACTATTGGATACTCCAAAGAACAGATGTAGTGAAAAGAAGGTCCATCTGTACCCCAATGTTTATAGCAGCAATGGCCATAGTTGCTAAACTGTGGAAAGAACCAAGATGCCCTTCAATGGATGAATGGATAAAGAATATGTAGTGTATGTATGTGTATACACACGTACACACACACACACACACATACATACACAATGTGGTATATATATATATATAAATATATATATATATAATGGTGTATTATGCCTCCATAGAAAGGACGAATACCCCACTTTTGTATCAACATGGATGGGTCTGGAGGAGATTATGCTGAGTGAAATAAGTCAAGCAGAAAATTATCATATGGTTTCACTTACTTGTGGAGCATAAGGAATAACATGGAGGACATTGGGAGATGGAGAGGAGAAGTGAGTTGGGGGAAATCAGAGGAGGAGACAAACCATGAGATACTGTGGACTCTGAGAAATAAAGCTGAGGGTTTTGGAGGGGAGAGGGTTGGGGGGTTATTTGAGCTTGGTGTGAGTATTATGGAGGGCATGTATTGCATGGAGCACTGGGTGTGGTGCATAAACAATTTTGGAACATTGAAAAAAATAAATTAAAAAAGAAATGGGAAGTGTGTGTGTGTGTGTTATGTGTGAGAGAGAACTACCAGGAGGACCTTTGTCTCCCATAAATGTTAATGTGTAAAGTTAGCATTGATTAATGAAGACTCTAATAGGAAAATTGCTACTGGTGACGTTGAATATAAAGTATAGGAACTTCAGCTGGCATAGCCATCTGATAGTTTTTGCTTATTTAATGCAGAACAACAATTAAGGTGTCTTCTCTCAGTTTGGGAGTTTTCTACTCCTCCCCCACATATCAAGAGGCTCATTATGTTTTGTCATTAACAGTAATGGGATTTAATGTACAGTGGGACAGAATAAGCCTCAGACTTTGCAAGCTGAAAGTGGTTCTGAAATCACTGTTTAGAAATCATAAAACACCTGTCATGGAGGCATTTGACAAATTTCCTTAAATTCCCTAAAGATACTCAGTTCTGTGCTTTATTACTTTAAACCAATGATCCTTAGATCTCATAGGCACAGGAAAAGAAAATATCTAATGTACATTTTTTTTTTTAATATAAGAAGCGGTTTGTTTTTCCATTTGAGCTCCAAGTACTGAAACACGTGTTTTCTCTTACAAACTCACCTGTTTTCCATCAAACTTTTACCTGTGGGTTTTAATTAGAAATGTGGCTAAAATCTGACTGAAATTATTAGCTATGGCACAGAAAACTCTGTAGGAATTTAACCCAAGAAAGGGGAAGTACCTCAATGTAACTAATAAGAGAAATGGCAAATGGAGAAGCTTGTTGAGACAAAAGAATCCAGAAACTATCAGATACTATGGATGAAAGCAAGAGGCAAATGGCTAAAAGGAGCAGTCATGGGGAAGTTGTGACCAATATTTGTTGATAATTAGTGTGAGAGCACTGGGACTGTGGAAAATTAATAATAAGGGAAGCCAAAGAAGTAGAGATGGAGGTTGAGGGGGATTGAGGAGCGATACCAAATGTACCAGAGAATGGGACAGGATACTGAGATATGTATATGAAGTATATAACAGAAATTAGGTCATGTCGCAGTATAATATAATGTTACTGCCTTGTCAACAAGAATAAACAAGCCACAAAGTGGTGTGGAAGGTAACAGTTCTTGTGATTAGAATATGCAAACATATACGTACAATGTGGCAAAAACTTGAAAGCTGGTTGGTGAGCATAATTGTCTTTAAATATTTTAAGAGCTGTCAAAGGGAAGAAGAATTGGTTTTATTCAGAATGGAGCTAGTGCCAAAGGGAGTGCTTATAGAGGTAATTTCCTTCAGAATTAAAAAAAAAAAACCCTTCTAACCTGTTAAAGCAGTTCTTTTAGGCAGGTTGACTGGGGCAGACTTCCAACTTTGGTACTTATTTGCCTTGCCATCATGGTCAATTTAAAACGTTTGATTTGAAGTTTTGGGTTTTAGAAATGAAATAATTACCTTATAGGGATGATGTGTGATTTGAATGAAACAACATATGTAAAGTGTCTGGTACAGAGTTACTTGAAAATAATTGGATTTTTCATAAATACCTCAAAGCGCATTGATCTCATTTGAATCCATTTCAAACTCTTCTCATATTTTCTCCTTCAGGTTTTCCCTTAGATATCAGATGAGATTGAGTCCCCTCGTCCATAATAGCCTGAACTTAACCTAATGCAGCACTTTAAACAAAAATTGATCACTTAGAACCGTATGTTGATAGTTTGTAAGCTTCATGAAGGGACCAGGTTTGTCTTAGCAACTATCCTTTGTCCCTAGGATCTAGCATAGTGGCTGGCATTTAGTAAGTTCTCAATAAATATTAGACAGAATAGATGAATGTTGAATTCCAGTCCATCCCAAACCAACTTCCCTATTTCTCCATTGCTTTGTATGCCTTGACCATTCTTAATTTTCTAGTGTTGTCTTTATGTGTCTTTGGTACATCTCAGTTAAATTCAGTGCATCAGTAAGCACTTACAGTATTTATGTACATCTCTTGGATTTATGCCTTCCTGTTATTGCTATGCAATCATTCCAGCTTCAGTGGATCCTTTGTATTTTACACCCAGAAGACCAAAATGACCACCGGGCTTCTTACTTGGCTTCCAGCTTCCATTCCTTTATCACTACCTACCTATTAATACAGGGCTTCTAAAGTTTCCTCAAATGCAAATTTTGTCATGGATTTGTCCTGCATTTTGTAATGATAAAATAAAAATAATCTGTCTGTGGTCTTCTGTGATGAGCCCATATCCTCACTGGGTTGTACTACCAAAACAGGTCATATGTTGTATCAGAAGAAAATATTTGTTAAAGCGAGTAGGAATAGAAGGGGTTAACTGTGTGAATCCAGGGAAGATACTTGGAAAGATAGTTGGCGTGGCGGGGGGGGGGGGGGGGGGGGGGGGACCCTCTTAAACTTAGAGTGGCACTGGGACTGCCACAAAGTGTGGTAAGCTAGGCAAGACCAGCAGGAAAAATCTCCTGAAATGTAACAGGTTTCACTGATTATGACTTCTGTTGATGCCAGTCCTGGGTGTTTGATTGAGGGTCTCCTCTTCATGGTACGGATGTTATGCAAAGTTACATGTAAAGGCAATCAATAATCCGGGGCTAAGCAACATGTGGTCTAACACGTCCTAATAAGTTCTGGGGAAGTTTTGGAAGATACTGGGTCCAGTGTGACCTCATGAGGGCATGAACCTGTGATGGTAAGTGAGCCTGTGAATCGGAGCTGCAGGGGCACTGCCGACAGCTAGTCTTCCCTGCTATTGTGATCTTAGCATAAATGAACTGGATGGGCGCGTGTTTGCATTGCCTTGTGTATGCTAAATGGCTTATTTCTGCAGGGGAGAAAACCCCTGTGTGGAACTGACTCCACTGTTGCCCTCTGTATGTTCACTTGCGCCTCTGTACCTTCGCACATTCCTCCCCAGCTCCAGGGCTTTACCTCCCCATTTCTAACACATTAGCTTTATTTCCAATGACTCAGAAAACCCACACTGCCAGGAAATCCTCCCTGATTAGCTTCTCCTGACATTTCATGCTTTCCCCCCCAGCACTGTCGGGTGCCATTTTGCCTTTTGTGATCTGTGTTTGCTAATCTGTCTTTTTGGTTTCTTGCTTTATGCACTTCGTGCCTTATACTCCGGATTTCCCCTTCTCAAATGTGGGGACTTTTTGATTCTTTCATGGCATGAAGCACCGCGGTTGGATCACATTTGTTTCCTCTTGTAATGTTGATTTGTTTTGGGTTATACTTGTTGCAAAAGCTATTTTCTCTTTTATGGAGTATGTAAGTTCTGTTAGTAGACTGACTATACCTGACATTTGGAAAATAAATCCTGGAATAATAAACTGTTTTGCTGGAAGGAGTCTGCAGTCAGAACCAGAGAGATGATGTGCTTGCTCAAGGTCATTCAGAATAGGAACTTGACCAGGGTATCCAGACACCCACTTGGGCCTCTTTTTGTTACAGAGTACTCTTCCACTGATAAGGTTCAGGTGCAGCTGTGTTGGCTGGCAATTAACTTGGCTGGGTCGAATCTGATCATGTTCCATACCAAGTGTTAGGTGATGAAAGAGGAGCTAGAATTTGACCAGTATAGGCTGAAGTTAAACTAAAAAGAGTATGACATGGCCTTTTAAAAATGTTTAATTTCATAAAACCCAGTAGATCAAAGTAATTATAGAGCAATATGAGTCTCAGATGCACCTGAGGATGACGTAAGGCTAGATTTTTTAGAACAGCCACTGTTTTTCCTACAGAACAGTTTCTGCTTTTGTTTTCAATTGCCTAGTTTTTACTAAACCAGCTGGGTTGTAAATAAAGCCATGTTAATATAGTGTAGATACAGTTTATTCACGAATACATCTTTCCTTACATGGGGAATAACATTCATTTAAAAAACACCTATGATTCCCTAAAAATTTAAAATTTTGCCCTTATGTGTGTCAATTATCCGTCTAGCATATTGAGAAACTAGCTGTGGTCAATTGACATTAATACCTTTATTCTTTCATAATTTAGCTTTCCCCCCACTTTAGAACACCCACTGCAAAAACATGAAGTGAAGAAAAAACGTTAAGAAATTTTGTTGCCAACACTAGAATTTTTTCTAGACCTAAGAACTGCTTTTTAAAAAGTCCTTCAATGTTTGGAGTGGTTGCAAATGGAAGTAAGGTCACAAGAGGAGTATCACATTTCATTTGCAGGCAGCCGGTTTGAGAATTGGTGGGAAGATTTTTCTTTATCAAGAGTTACTAATGTACAGGAAACACAAATCAATGTTTTTAGAGAAAATTATAAAACTTTTCCATTCTCTACTTTTATGGACTAAAACTATTAAGTAAATACAACAAGAAGTAGCAATTTCAGTTTTGTACAATGGCGATTTAATGAAGAAAAATGAAGTGATAAGGAGAAAAGAAGAAATGTTCTTGCAGTAGGGAGAAGAGCTGGAAAGCAATGGAAGTAGAGAGCTAGTGAGGCCAGACACACTGAAATGGAGAAGCAGAAGCAGAAATTCAGACACACACACAGGTGGAGATGAATCTTCAGGGAATTAATAAAA
Source organism: Meles meles (assembly GCF_922984935.1). Taxonomy (NCBI): domain Eukaryota; kingdom Metazoa; phylum Chordata; class Mammalia; order Carnivora; family Mustelidae; genus Meles; species Meles meles. Next base: position 79,410,307 of record NC_060074.1, read on the forward strand.
TCCAGCTTACATGGTTTTAATTTTTTTTAAACCTTTCTAGAATCAATTTTATGGAAACTAGATCTATATTGCAAATTAACGGGAAAGTGTATTTCCACTTTCAGTTTTCCTGATTTTTGGTAGTCCTACCTGCAACCCTAGGAAATGGGGAATGGACCTGCTTATAATAAAGAAAATCACAGTATTTCTTGTTTTGAATTCTTTTCTGGGTCTTTCACCTTCTTAGGGATTTTTAACCTTAAATAGTTCAGGTTTTGATAGAGGAAGTATGTGGAAACAATGACATAGATGTTGATGTGACCATTGGGTAGGAGATGTAAGGATCAGTTGACTTGAAGCAAATGTCCTGGCAAGTCTATGAGCTGAGGTCTTTTTAGCTTCATTGTTGAGCTCTGGGTGCAGGGGAGGTGGCTCCTGTTTAACTTTATGACTTTACGGAAGTCACTTGCCTCAGTTTTGATGAATGTGAATTTTTTTCCTTTTCCTTTAATGAAGCTGTGGAAAAGAAAGTGAATTAACATAGAGGTAAATACTTAATTCTTAGGAAGGAAGACAAGTTAGAACAGGCTATAAATAGTAATAATAATTTTTTTATTTTTAATACTCAGTGTTGTTCCCTTTGTATTATGTAAATTCCTGCCTATTGCCTTTCTTCAATGCTAAGATACAGGAAAATGTTTACTCTGCATAATCACCTCTTCCACTGTCTCTCTCTTTCTCTTTCTATCACCTAATATATAATATATAGAATATTATATAATAATATATAATTAATATACTTATATATAAACATAATATATTTAAAAACTCGTATTGAAAAACTCTTATGTTATATATATTTAAAAACATGTATTTATGCATAGATATATTAAATTATATACTATATAAGTAAATTGACATACACTTATGTAGATTTTTGTCTTGTTTTTGTTTTTGTTTCTGTTTTCTTTGAAAGACTTTGGACTTGCTGCCATCTAAGTCCTCTCTGGGATGATCTTGATCTTTGTTTGAAATAGCAGACAGTGCATCAATGAGGGGTCAGTGAAGAAATGATGTACTATTTTAAGCAGGATGGGATTTAATACAAAGGATTAGAAGTCAACAAAAAGTGGACACTTGGAATGACTCCCACCCTGAATGAAAAAGAACTGACTCCTTGGCAGAGCTTTTGCCTTCAAGACTTCCACTAGTATTGTGGTTTCAAGACACCCTTGTGGCTGTGGTCCAGGGATAGGAAGCCAGAGTTTATAGGTGCTGCAGTTGTGTCATAAGCTTCTAATGTCCTGCAGTGGAGAAGGGACACTAAAGAACCAGATAGAAAAACCAAATATTTCCAAGACCTTGCTTCCTAGTAGAAAGAGCTGAAGTATAACGCAGAAGACTCTTGTCTCACTTCCACTTTCTGAAACTCTTATGTCCTAACTTATGCTACATAAATTAGATTACATTTATACTATGTCAGTTCCCAACCAGAGAGGGAATGAAATGGAGAATACTAATTCACACTATCATAGAGTGCCACTGAATGGCCTTATGAAGGAGGGCTGGTCGGATCTTCATTTTACCCTCCATTCTCCCCAGTGATACTCTGATGTGGGTGTGTGGGCAGAAGGTTGCCTTGGATTTGGTGTACTTCATTTTTGATCTCTTGAAATAAAGGGGCATAACTCTTAAAAATGAGAGAATGAAATAAGTTACTCCATATAAAACCTCATTTGTAAGCACTTTTATATCTCTTGCCAAATAATACTGGCTTTCTAATCAAAATACTGGTGAAGGAAGAAAAAATGATTAGAGAATTAGCTATCGATTACACTTATTCTTCTATGTTTAATTAATTATTACTGAATAAAATTGTAAATTTTAGAGCAGATAAATTTTCTGGTGGTGAATGTTGACTAGAATTCACATGTTAACATGTAACTTATTTCTTCCATTGATATCCTAGAATAAAAGTGTCATTTAGAAAGATGATCTCATTTGACTGCTTTTCACATTATTTAATATAGATAATATGTATTTTCTTAATCTCTAGCAAAGCAACTTCATAGTTTATTTGAAAATGATTTCTTTGATGGACTAGTGAAGCATCTTAATTATTCCTTCTATAGGAAACCCTGCCTAGAAGAGTTGGAGTGAGGGAGCCCTAATGTGCTCATGATTAAGAAATACCATATGGTTTCATTCATATGTGGAATTTAAGAAAACAGATGAACATAGGGAAAGAGGTAAAAAGAGAGAGAGAGAGAGAGAAGCAAACCATAAGAGACTCTTAACCACAGAAAACAAACAGGTTTGCTGGAGAGGAACTGGGCAGGGGTATGGGCTAAATGGGGGATGGGGATTAGGGAGGGCACTTGGTGTGATGAGCACTGGGTGTTATGTGCAAGTGATGAATCACTAAGTCCTACTCCTGAAACAAATATTACACTATATGTCAAGTGGCTAGAACTTACACCAAAAATTTGAAACTAAAAGAACAATGTTGAGAAAAGATAACCTGTGGGTGGCATGGAATAAGAACAGCTTTGTTTTTATGTTCTGGGAGGGCCACTAATAACTTCTTAACTTATTTTGGTAAGTGACATTGTGTCTGGTGACACTTTCAAAATGTTTTTTTCTTAGGATGTAAAAAAAGAATTGAAGGTTAGGTTATATTAAAAAGATACCCGAATGTTTATAGCAGCAATGTCTACAATAGCCAGACTATGGAAAGAACCTAGATGTCCATCAACAGATGAATGGATAAAGAAGATGTGGTATATATACACAATGGAATACTATGCAGCCATCAAAAGAAATGAAATCTTGCCATTTGCGACGACATGGATGGAACTAGAGCGTATCATGCTTAGTGAAATAAGTCAATCGGAGAAAGACAACTATCATATGATCTCCCTGATATGAGGACATGGAGAAGCAACATGGGGGGGTAGGGGGATAGGAGAAGAATAAATGAAACAAGATGGGATTGGGAGGGAGACAAACCATAAATGACTCTTAATCTCACAAAACAAACTGGGGGTTGCTGGGGGGAGGTGGGATTGGGAGAGGGGGAGCGGGCTATGGACATTGGGGAGGGGAGGCGAACCATAAGAGACTATGGACTCTGAAAAACAACCTGAGGGTTTTGAAGGGTCAGGGGTGGGAGGTTGGGGGAACAGGTGGTGGGTAATGGGGAGGGCACGTTTTGCATGGAGCACTGGGTGTTGTGCAAAAAGAATGAATACTGTTACGCTGAAAAAATAAATAAAATGGAAAAAAAAACAAAAAAACAAAAAACAAATAAATAAATAAATCTTAAAAAAAAAAGGACAGAATTAGACAGAATGGCTAAAAATAAATGATCCAGTTATATACTGTCTGCAAGAGACTCACAAGATATTTTTAAATCATTTATCTGATAAGAAATTAATATCCAGATAAAGGGAGAACTCTTTAAACTAAAAAACAAAACAAAACAAAACAAAAAACAATCTAGTTCAAAAAAAGACAGGGTCTGAGTCCCTTCTGAGTCAGAATGGACCGTCCGACGATCCTCGAATCCACTAAAGATAAGACTCAATTCGCCACTAGTTTTATTCTTTGTTTACTCTCTCCTCTCATTTGGAGGTTCCAGCCCACATCTCCCGGAACTGGGGTAGTTAGGAAGACAATGGATAAACTTCGAGAGAGATAAGCCCAAAGGAGAAGGGATTTTGAATCCCAGCAAGGCTGGTTTGAAGGCTGGTTCAATCGATCACCTTGGTTCACAACTTTATTGTCCACCCTCATGGGACCCCTTATTATTCTATTATTGATTTTATCATTTGGCCCTCGCATCCTAAGTAAACTCGTCCAGTTCATGAAAGACCGCTTGTCGGTAATTCAGACCATGGTACTGACACAGCAATACCAACTCCTTAAACAAACAGGGTCCCAGACTAGCTCAATGCAAGGGCAAGACATGCAAGAACAAGAAGAATGGATATAAGATTCTATCCATGATCAAGAAAGAGGGGGGAAATGAAAGAGTGCTCTTTGCATAGCAAAGGAGCAGTTAATTAGTTCCTTTGCTATGTGAAGAGTACCCCTGCCTGCAAAGACCCTTCCCCCAGGGTTGAATTCAATGTAACTGCTTCCCCCAGGGTTGAATTCAATGTAACTGCCTGGCTTTTAGGATGTAAATAACCAACTGCTCTTTTGCTTTTCTGTAACCGCTTGGCTCCCTCAATACAGTGTTAGTTGGTAACTTCATAACAGCTGTTTCTTAGCAAGATAGGGCACTCCCTGCAAACAACCTTCTCATGAGATATGGCCTAATACCTGACCACGTAGGCAGGGGGCCGCATAGTCACGTTAGTCACGTAGGCAGGGGGCTGCATAGTCATGTAGACAAGATACTTTTCTGCTGAATCCCAAGGCCTAAACTCCCCTCTTTGTTTCCCTTTCCCGCCTTTCTCTGCGCGCGGGGGTCTCTCAAAGCCAATCCGTAAACGCCAAGTACCTGTCTATAAAAACCCTGCACCCTTCCAGCCTGGTGTGCTCAGCTGGCAGGAGCTGCTGACCACCCGCAGGCGCCCGTGTTACAATAAAGAACCTCTTGCTGTTTGAAAAAAAAAAAAAAAAAAAAAAGACGGGGTCTCCTGGGTGGCTCAGTGGGTTAAAGCCTCTGCCTTTGGCTCAGGTCATGATCCCAGGGTCCTGGCATAGAGCCCCTCAAGGGGAAAAAAAAATCTATGCTCAGCAGGGGGCTTGCTTCCCCCACCTCCTCTCTCTGCCTGCCTCTCTGCCTGCTTGTGATCTCTGTCTGTCAAATAAATAAATAAAATCTTTATTCAAAAAAACCAAAAAAAAAAAATGATTTTTTAAAAACATTTCTGGGGCGCCTGTGTGGCTCAGTGGGTTAAAGCCTCTGCCTTCGGCTCAGGTCATGATCCCAGAGTCCTGGGATCGAGCCCCACATCGGGCTCTCTGCTGAGCAGAGAGCCTGCTTCCTCCTCCTCTCTCTCTCTCTCTCTGCCTACTTGTGATCTCTTTCTGTCAAATAAATTAATAAAATCTTAAAAAAAAAAACCATTTCTGTATAGGGGCACTGGGGTGGCTCATTTCCAGGATCTATAAAGAACTCCTCAAACTCAACACACACAAAACAGATAATCATATCAACAAATGGGCAGAAGATATGAACAGACACTTCTCAAAAGAAGACATACAAATGGCTAGCAGACACATGAAAAAATGTTCTTCATCACTAGCCATCAGGGAGATTCAAATTAAAACCACATTGAGATACCACCTTACACCAGTTAGAATGGCCAAAATTAGCAAGACAGGAAACAACATGTGTTGGAGAGGATGTGGAGAAAGGGGAACCCTCTTACACTGTTGGTGGGAATGCAAGTTGGTGCAGCCACTTTGGAGAACAGTGTGGAAATTCCTCAAGAAATTAAAAATAGAGTTTCCCTATGATCCTACAATTGCACTGCTGGGTATTTACCCCAAAGATACAGATGTAGTGAAAAGAAGAACCATCTATACCCCAGTGTTTATAGCAGCAATGGCCATGGTCGCCAAACTGTGGAAAGAACCAAGATGCCCTTCAACGGATAGATGGATAAGGAAGATGTGGTCCATATACACGATGGAGTATTATGCCTCCATCAGAAAGGATGAATACCCAACTTTTGTATCAACATGGACGGGACTGGAAGAGATTATGCTGAGTGAAATAAGTCAAGCAGAGAGAGTCAAGTATCATATGGTTTCACTTATTTGTGGAGCATAACAAAGAACATGGAGGACATGGGGAGATGGAGAGGAGAAGGGAGTTGAGGGAAATTGGAGGGGGAGATGAACCATGAGAGACTATGGACTCTGAAAAACAACCTGAGGGTTTTGAAGGGGCGGGGGTTGGGAGGTTGGGGGAACCAGGTGGTGGGTAATAGGGAGGACACGTATTGCATGGAGCACTGGGTGTTGTGCAAAAACAATGAATACTGTTAACGCTGAAAAGAAATAAAAAAAATAAAAATAAAAAAAATAATAAATAATAATAAAGGGGAAAAAAAAAGGCCTCTGCCTTCGGCTCAGGTCATGATCCTAGGGTCCTGGGATGGAGCCCCACATCGGGCTCTCTGCTCAGCAGGGAGCCTGCTTCCTCCTCTCTCTGCCTGCCTCTCTGCCTCCTTGTGATCTCTGTCTGTCAAATGAATTTAAAAAATAAATTAATTTAAAAAAGCATTCCTGTGTATCTTAATCCCCTCCTTTTTGCTTCCCACATATAAGTCTCTGAAAATTAGTGATAGATTACCTAATTCATTAGACTGCTTTCTGTGAGAGCATTAAAAGGAAGGAAATCCTGAAATAATATGAATCTTTAAGCTATATTTCCAGGCTTCTAGCTAGTGCATTCTTTAGTTAATATTAAAACAGATTATTCCATGGTATCCTCTCCAGTTATGTTCTCCTTAATAATATAGTGTAGTCACTCCTTGACCATCTCTTGTGTCTGTCTACTGTAATGGAGATAAATGGACAGTCACTCTTGAGCGGCCAATGATTCTCTTACTGAAGCACTTGCCCTGTGAGTCCATCTCCAAAACCCCATTATTGGGTAGAATGGATGTTCTCACACAGTGCTTATCCAAGTTTTGATTTTGTTTCCTTATAATCACTTGCAATTTTGTTTGAAGTAAGCCATAATGTAACTTTCTCAATTTAATAGGAGCTATTTTTAACAGTGCAAAAGCTCTGATTGCAATTTTTTTCATTTTATCCCAAAGTGTAAGATGGGCATCCATGTTTAATCATATCCACAGATTACCTCAGTGAATAAAAATGTGTTACGTTATCTTTAAATAAATGAATGTCAGTATGTTCCAAGGTAACCAAAGTAATTGCATATGGATAACAGTCATTATCGTAAGTCATAGTCTCTAGGAGAAAATGCACTTGTATTTTTTAATAAGGTGCAGTATTATAGTCTATTTTAAGATGAAAGTTTTCTGTTTCATATATAGACTATAATATTACTCTAATATAGCTGGCAGACCCTACAAATAGATAAAATGCAAAATACAAAACTGAAAATAACAAGATCTTGTGGTCTTTTGGAACTGGAATGGATGTTATGAGTATCTTAGCAGAGCTAATATGAAGTTGCCATTATCTATGACAGACTCAGAACGAGCATCCACTTTCCAGCTAGGGCAGATAACAGGAGCTAAGCCATTGTCCTGAATTTTTGTAGCAAGATATTTTTAGATTTTGTATGGGGGTTTACTGTAGTGTGCAAATGAATCTGGAAAATGCTCTAGGGGAAAACTGTCCTCTAAATATAATAACGTGAAATGGTTGGGGGGAAATGTCAAAACACTTGTTTTCTGTGGTTGGAATTTTTCATCAAATGGGTGACTTGTCATTTGGACAACCATGTCATATAACTCCAGCCACTCAAAATATGTATCCTATACAACTATACATGATTAGTGCTTCATCTATTTGTGCTGTGCACACCCATTAGGCCAACTGTGGTAGTTCTGAGTGTCATAATATTCCCCTATGTAATATTCTCAAGGATGAGCAAATGCTGGGAAGACACTCTTAGCTGAGATGATTTAGAAAGTGTCCCAGCATTCATTAAGTCAATGAATAATTACCATTTTTTCTTTGCCATAATATTTTCAAAATCTAGCATCTCATTATAATTGGGAGTACTGATCTTAAATATGAGACCTGAATGCTAGTCTCAGGTTGACTACTAGCTGTGTGATCCTAGACAGATTATTAACCTCTCGGGACCTTGCTAGTTTACTCTGTAAAATAGGGGATTTGTACTCCATTTAAGGGTTTATAAACATTCTATTCCTACCAGTGGAATTCCTAAGACTTAGCTGAACTCAGTTGAAAAACAATTAGATTGCCTCATTCCATTTCCTGTGGGTAAGTTCTGATATGTGGAAAGGAACTTGAACCTTGGTTTTTCATGGTAACTGTGGAAAAGATTCAAGTGTGAAATGCCTAAGTGATTTTTCCCTTCACACTCAGATTATATTTGAAGTACTATCTCATGTCTATTTTGTGTTTATTTTCAGTATATATATGTAGATGCCATATCCTCAGAATTTTCAAGAACTCAGGTTTGTCTTTCAAAGATGTTACAGTCAGACAGATCTATTTTAAACTGAGTTTTGGCCACTTGCTAGATAAGAATGCTTGGTCAAGTTCATCAACTCTCCTTTTTATTTGTAAATAGTGGTAATATCCATCTCCTAAGCCCTTTGGAAGGAGTAAAATAATACATGCAAGATGGTTAGTAGAATTCATGGCCCAGAGTAATTATGGTCCTCATTCTATGTAAAAATCTGTAGAGCATATTATCCTACTCAGATAAAGGATTGTGAAGGAAAGGAACTCCTTTTGCATTTTTTTGAACAAGAGCCACAGCTGCTTAAGAAGCCTGTACTAAGTTTGTTTCCCTAGGTGGGGCTTTCCAAGAATGGCATTACCTTGGACAGCATCTTATCAGAGTAGCTATGTAGGAAGAAGGAGGCTCCAAGGGAAAAATGAGGTGAAATGAAAACATTTAAGTTTGCTCAAAGTCTGTTATCATTCCTTTCTCTTCCTATTAGCTTTTATTGAGTGCTTGCTATTTGCTAGTAGTGCTCTAAGTGCTTTACACAGATGATCCCATCTAATTATCACAACAGCCCTATGAGGTAGGTAGTGGTATTATTCCTACTTTATACACGAGGAAAGTAAGCACAGTAAGCTTAGGTTTCTTAAGATGATACATCTAAGGAATAGTTGAAGGTTAAAACAGTGAGTCTGACCCCAGATCCAAAATTATTTCATACCTATTCTACTTTATCTCATATTTAAGGTCATTTTCCTTGGAGGGAGAATAGGAGAAGATGGAGAGGAGATAAAGACCTGAGGCTTTCATGAGAGAAACTTGCCTTGGGTAGCTATTGGTGAAGCACATCTAGATATACCCTTTGACCTAGAGCAATTCCAGAGAATCCCAGCCTACATAAGCCAAACTCCAGCTAATGCATGTTTACAAAACTAGACATTGCATACCATTGGAGTTTGGTTTATTAGACATAATTATTGAGTAACTGAGTATCATTTATAGCTACTGCATTCTCATAACAATAATCCTCCTCAAAATTTAACATGAAAACTCAAATGCCCCAAAGTTGTACCATTAGTTTCATTAAGTTTAGAACCTGTAACTGGTTCAAACTGAGTAATTTAGAAGTCATCTGAGAGTGAGTGGGGAATAAGAGTGATAAAGAAATGGGCAATCTGTGAGGCTGGAGAGGCATAGCAAATGTATAAACAATATTAAAGCCACAAATGACAAATGGGGAGAACAAACAATACTGGAAAGATAATGGGCTTACACAGATGGCATAGGGGCACCTGGCTGGCTCATTTGGTAGAGCATGGGATTCTAGATCTCAGGGTTGTGAGTTTGAGCCTCAGTTTGGGGATGGAGATAATTTAAAATCTTAACAACAACAACAACAACAACAACAACAACAACAATAGCAACAACAAAATGGCCTAAAAATATGTTGATGGGAGTAGTTAAAAAGAACTTTTATTTTCAATTGCTATTTTATTTCCTTTATTGACCATTTTTCTAACTTTAGCTTATGGAAGTCTACCTAGGGAATCTGAATTTGTCCTCTGACTTTTTGCAATAAAATATTTTAAAGCTTTAAAGTTTGTGTTGAAATTTACTTGGAGAACTTTATGGGAGATTCTTCCCACATTCTATAATTTATTCCTGTAACAGTTATTTACGTACCTATTTGAAAACAATGTTACTTAAAGTTCAAGTTGATTTTAACATCTTGGTCTTCATAGGGCTCATTATGTATGTAGTGCTGGTGTCAGGGGTGTTGGTAGCATCCTTGATTTTCCTCGTGTGTGTGTGTGTGTGTGTGTGTTAGTTTTATTCTTAGGGACTAGCGGGAAGGGGGAGTTAACTGGGAGGTAATCCTGCAAAATTCTTTGGTGTGTTTATATGTAACATTTGTGTGAAAGAGGGCTAAATTACCCTAGGTAAATATGTGAGTGGGTTTGACAGTTCAAGATATATTTGGTAAGAGAGCAAATTAAGACAGATGTGAGCATAGTCAAGAATTTTGAGGCACAAGTATGTCTAATATCCAATTTAAGATTCTCAGATATTCCCCAAAAGTAAAACTCCTTTGCCTCAAACCTTCAGTAGTCTGCAACTTAGGAAATGCCACTTTGAGTAGCTTCTTGGTGGGTAGGTGGTGATGGGGATAAAGAAAACGAACTAAGATGTGTATCTGACACACTGAAGAATAGAAAGAAAAGCCTGCCTGTGGATTGGTGGTATATGAATGAGATTCAAAGTTCAGTGGAACCACTGCTTGCCTGTGGAGGCAGTGATTCTCAACTGTGATTGAATTCATCTGGCGAACTTAAGAAATTACTGATGACTTCATCCTACCTTTAGACATTATGATGATTTCATCTTACCCCCAGATTTATGATGTAATTAGTCTTGACTATGGAAATTTTTATAAATTTTTATAAAGCTTCCCAGGTTATTCTAATTTGCAACTAAGTTTGAGCATCTCTGCTCCTGTCTGTAGCAAAGTTCTCCATCCTGGCTACACATTATGCATCACTTTGGAAGTAGCATATGCCAATGACTGTACCCTATCCCCAGAGATTCTGATATACCTTGGGATGGTAGCAGAGTACCATATACTTTGAAAGCTTTCCAGGTGATTCTTGTGTCCAATCAGAGTCAGATGACATCCCTAGAACATTGGAATTGTTCTGTCTGCTAATACTTGGAAACAGTGCCCCAATGAATACAGGGTGCTGGGAATGATAGGAAGGGCAGAAATGGACATGGTGCCCTTTGTGGCAAGATAAAACTTTTTTTTACTTCATTCTGGTTAGAGGATTAGAACTCTGGTATCCATAAAATAATGGATGCTTAGAAAGCAACAAAGAAACAGTAGCTCAATACTGGACCCTCTTCTGGATTCATGGGTACTGTGAGCCCAGGATTGCATTCAGAATTGCAACTGATTGTATGAAAATGAGATTTAGGAAACAATTTCCATTGTTCAGTGATATTAGGTTGCCAGGTTTGGCAAATAAAAATACAAGATACTCAGTTAAATTGGTATTTCAGATAAACAACCAATACTTATTGGCATGAGTGTAACCCATCCAGTTGGGAATAATTCTACTTTGTTTATATGACTTTCAAATTTAACTTCTGTGCCCTGTATTTTATCAGGAAACCTTGGGAATATAGAGAGCCTGAGTTTGTTACTTAAGTTCCAAAGACTTCTGACTCAGAGTAAGCTTGAAAAGCACCCACTATATGTAGGAAAACAAGGAAAATCCTGTTGAACTTAATTACTTAGGATTTTTTTTCCCCCATTGGATTTTAAGATTTTTAAGATACATGAATTCAATAGGAAGTGAGAGAACTTTTGTATATAAGCAGTAAGTCTTCCCAAGTGCTCTGACCTACTATTTAACTCAAAATTGCATTTGTAAGTTGCATGGCCCCACATCACAGTGGAAATGAAAGAGAGTACCAAAAATAGAAAAACATGATGAAAATAATTTTGAGGTGATTTTTAAATTTGACTTCTCAAATCCATAGTTGTCTTTTCCTTTGAATACATATTTCTTAAAGTTGTAGAAAAATTTGTGTTATTCTTAAAATGGTAAAACAATTAGAATATTCACCTCAGATTAATTCAGTAACAGTCAAGTTAGGCTTACTGCTTTTTATTTCTTTCATAAGACCTTTCATCTCAACTGTGCAGAAATTCATAGCTTGAATAAAGGCATACGATTAATGAACATAATAGCCTTTAAATAAAGGAGATTAACATGTTAACGATTGAATTTTGGATAGAAAAAAACCCCCTAAACCTCTGAAACATTGCTAAATTATTTCTGAACTCTAACAGGAATATAATTGCAAAATTTAGAGATAAACTTTGATTCAAATGTTACACCCCATGTATTTCTTAGGATGATATTAAAATGATTCTCTTTAGAAAGTAAAATGAATATGAATAAAAAACAAGGATTAATAGATGTTAATATTCATTAAGGATACTGAGGACTAAGTGACAATAAGGTAATATATTATTGATCCAGAAGAAGTCATTTATCATTTCTGATATTTACACACAGGTACCATTTTTAATTAGAACTGCTGAAAATAAGAATGAAAGGGGAAAAAACCCAAAACCCATGGAATGTATGTATAAAGTATTTAGAAATCTGGGTAGGAAATTGAAGGTCTTAGGGACACAGGTGGTGGTTTAATTTCTTCTAATTGAAGTTTGGTACTTTGGAAGATAAGAAACCGAGAAGTGAACAGCTGGCTCTGTAGATGGTGTCAAAGAACAGAATTTAGTTTTCTGGACTGTGATGCATGATACTAAACTAATGCTCCTGGCAAAAGAAAGAGTACATCTAATGAAGAGTGGGAAGAACATGCTTGGCAGAAGACTTGCTGACCAGTACAAGAAGGCATTGATATATGAGTAGGGTAGAGAAAAAGGACCAAACAAGCTGTTAAATTATACCCTATGGAGGAAAAGAAGCTGACTTAGGAAGAATAAAAATAGTAGGGAGATGATTAGTAAATTAAGAGGATAACAGGAGAGATGAAGGAGAAATGTTTGGGCTTTATGCAATAGCCATATTCATATAGTCTGGGTAAAGATAACCTTATAAGTAAAAGGTAAATGATATTTGAAGGTTTTCTTTATGACTTCATGGAGATGAGAACCCTGACTGGGGAAAGCTATTTGACCCTGAAATTCCAAGTTGGTACTGCTGCTGCAAAGATACTATATAACCTAGTGTGAGGTAGGACGTAAAGAACTGGCCAGTGAATTCCTTGGTAAGAGGAACTCTGGAAGGGTTAGAAGTGCTTCTCTATCAACAGTACTATAGGAAGAACAAAACTGGCATTTTTCAAAAGAAATACATTTAGGTTTCTCCTTGTTCTTTCCACTTAGGCTAACATATCAACCATTTTCAAACCCAGGGGATGTAAAACACAGTTCAAATCTTGAGGGGGTATGAAGTCCAGATCTCTGCGATAAAGACATGTAGCAAGAAAAGGATGATGATGATCAACCCTAAATAGTGGCTGCTAAAACAGGTCTGGAATTAGGTTCCACATGTCTCAGTGTCTGCCATGCTTGACAGGTCAAAATCCAGCATGGGAATTTTGTATTTTTATTTAACCATAGCTGAGTTTTTATTCTGAATTCTTACTGCATTCTTAAGAGCAGAAAAATTAGTCCATTTTTCTCCAGGTAAATATAGTCACACAACATTAATGACATCTCAGGCTTTTGGGGTATAAACTTCATCAAAGTCAGTGATTGCTCAGTTATTTCAGGTTAAACCCCATCACATTCAGGATTTCTGAAACTCTGTTCACTTACCTCCCCAGCCTTGGGGTTGATTTGCAGGGGGATTGGAATAGATCTATTGCTGCAGTGTCAAAGGGAGGAGGAAGCCTCCACTCTTGTCCATCTTCTTCCTGACATGCACAGTTGGCAAGTCATGATCTTTACTTACAAGTGTCTGTCTCTGCATTTGCTCACATATTCAAGGCCTTATAATGGTCCTGGCAAGCGTATTCAGTATCACTCTGCTCACAGTCAGTAAAGCCTCTACTGCCTACCAACTTTCTCTGTCAGTGTTCTTACCTGCTAAAAGGTATGGGTGGGGTCAAGATGATCTGTACTTCTCTTGGGGCTGTGTGTACAGGACTACTATGACTTCTTTTATTTATTGTCAAAGATTCACTTATTTGAGAGAGAGAGAGAGAAAGAAAGAGAGAGAGATCAAGATCACAAAATCAGGGGAAGAGGGAGAGGGAGAGGGAGAGAGAGTATCCTCAAGGAGACTCCCTGTCTGATGCAGTGCTTGATTTCAGGAACCTGAGATGAGGACATGAGCCACAATCAAGAGTCTGCTGCTTAATGGACTGAGCCACCCAAGTGCCTCATGACTTTTTTTTTTTTTACACTTCTGACATCAATTTCTTTCACTTCTATTCTTTGTCCTTCCCATTACAGGCAAGAGAACATGGACGGTCTTTTTCTTGCAGAGCTCCAGACACAGCCTTCTAGTCTTCGATCTCCAAATATGAGAGTCTCCATTTCTGTTGGATCGTAACCCACTTGTAATCCATTTCTAAATAAGGGAACATTGTATACCATGAAGTATACCAACATCTATTCCCTTGTTTCCTTCTCCCTCCTTCAGTAGCTCTCACCCATTTTTGTTGGGGGTAGGAAATAAAAACTTGCATAGCTTTTTTTCCCCCCAACAAGTGTGTCTTAATTAGGCTTAATGCTTTAAAGCTAAGAAAAAAATTTTCTCCATTCATCTTGATGACCTTACTTCCTTGAAGCAATGCTAAATGGGGATGCTTCATAAGTTTAAGATACTGGCTTTTTTTTCTTGATTTTAACAGATTTGTTTTTATTTTTATTTAAAATTTAATTTTTTTCCAGTATTGCAAGATTCATTGTTTATGCACCACACCCAGTGTTCCATGCAATCTGTGCCCTCCTTAATACCCACAACCAGGCTCGTCCATCCCCCGACCCCGCTCCCCTCTAAAACCCTCAGTTTATTTCTCAGAGTCCAGTCTCTCATGGCTTGTCTCCACCTCCGATTTCCAACTCACTTCTCCTCTCTGTCTCCCAGTGTCCTCCATGTTATTCCTTATGCTCCACAAGTAAGTGAAACCATATGATACTTGACTCTCTCTGCTTGGCTTATTTTACTCAGCATAATCTCTTCCAGTCCCATCCATATTGATACAAAAATTGGGTATTCATGCTTTCTGATGGAGGCACAATATTCCGTTGTATATATGGACCATATCTTCTTTATCCATTCGTCTGTTGAAGGGCATTTTGGCTCTTTCCACAGTTTGGGGATTGTGACCATTGCTGCTATGAAAATTGGGGTGCATATGGCCCTTCTTTTCACTACATCTGTATCTTTGAGGTAAATACCCAGTAGTGCAATTGCAGGGTCATAGGGTAGCTCTATTTTTAATTCCTTAAGGAATCTCCACACTGTTTTCCAAAGTGGCAGCACCAACTTGCATTCCCACCAACAGTGTAAGAGTGTTCCCCTTTCTCCACATCCTCTCCAACATTTGTTGTTTCCTGTCTTGTTAATCTTTGCCATTTAACTGGTATAAGGTGGTATCTCAATGTCGTTTTGATTTGAATTTCCCTGATGGCTAATGATGATGAACTTTTTTTCATGTGTCAGCTAGCCATTTGTATGTCTTCTTTTGAGAAGTGTCTGTTCATGCATTCTGCCCATTTTTTGATGTGATTATCTGTTTTTTGGGTGTCGAGTTTGAGGAGTTCTTTATAGATCTTGGATATCAGCCCTTTGTAGTGCCATTTGCGAGTATCTTCTCCATTCTGTGGGTTGCCTCTTTGTTTTGTTGACTGTTTCCTTTGCTGTGCAGAAGTTTTTTATCTTAAAGAAATAGGTAATATTTCCTATCCTACTACAACAGGTATATTTTAATCCCAGTTAATTTATTATTCTGGTAAGTTTGTATTAACATTATGGACAAAAAAGTCTTCATGAGCCTACCTGCCCATAAACTTACATATTTCCAGAAGGGCATATTAGTTTGAAAAAAACAACTGTTAAATTCTCTGGACGCTTCTTGTAGCAATAGTGGAGTTACCTTGAGAAAATTATTTAATCTCCCAAATTCTCATTTTCCTCATCTATAAAATAGGAATAGTATATTGTGCCTATTTAATAAAAAGTCCAATGATTAGATATTTATAAAATATTTACTTTAGTACCTGAAAAGTACTAAGTTCTGAATACTTGTCAGCAGTTATTTTCATTGAAATCTTGTGATCTTGGCCACAGGCACATTGCAGAGTGAAGATAAGAGAAACATGAAATTGTTGAGAGAATATTTATAGACTGCTGGAACAAATTGCTTTTCCTCATATACACTGTGTAGTGAGTGTTTGACACATATAGATGTTCAAATGAATGCATGAATATTATATCTGGTTTATAAATGTACATTTGTTTATATATATATTTTCTTCCATGTCTAAAAAAGAAGTCATGGAAGGATAACATTTTTAGGAAAGAAGTGTAAAGAAAATGTTTATTGGATTGTTGGCATTTAGGGTTTCTATTGTGATATAATCTGTGGTATTGTTAAATCATTTAAGGAAGGATGAATCTGGTAGAGATGTCTGTTTAATATAGATGTAGAATAGTTATTTTTTTTTCCATTTTATTTATTTAGAATAGTGTTTTTTTGGTTACATGCAAATGAATGAGACACCAGAAAAATCTCTGAACACTAGCTTTTTCATTCTAACTTGAGACTTACATGGATCTCAGTGATCTAAGTTGTTGCTAAGGAGTGAAGTGGCTGTGTGCCGGTAGAGGAGATGCTGGATCCAAAGTCCTTTAGTGGAGCAGGGTACCACAGCTAATTACTCTTTCTCTACTTTGGGAATCCTAGCCATATTGAGGTGGGTAGGGAAAACTGTGATAGTCTTGAAATCCTCCAGGAATGACTTTAAATGCAATTATAAGCATCGCTGTTCTTGATCAGGAGCCTCTTTTCAGGGCATAAGGGAGAATGACAAGAATTATAGAATTTTTAAAAAACCATCATGGAATTTCTTAAGATGAAATATAGCAGTTAGGCTTCCAGATGCAAGCAACAGGAACTGGCCATGGCTAAAAAATGAATTTCGTAATACGTTACTGAGTAGCTCTTGGAAGCTGTAGAGAAGTGAAAGAAGGTTTGAAATAGGAACTGCCTATAGCCAGAGCTATAAACTCTCTGTAGTCCTAGGAACTGTCCAGCACCAGGATAACAATGATAGGGCAGGCAGAAGTGTGTAGATCATTGGCCTGGTGAATTAAAATACAAAATGGAACCCTAAGACAAAATCTTAGATGTTCTTGAAAGGATTTAAAAGCCATATTGCCACTGGATTATATAAAGCTAAAATAATAAAATGGGGGTGATTCTAAACAAATAAAGCAATATGTGCTATTGTAACTAGTATAATATAGAAATATATACTAAAATTGTTTCCCACCTATAATTTTACTTAGAATACATATTCTTTATTAGATCTCTATTAAAGATATGTCTTCTGTTAAAATTTGGAACTGTATCTTCCAATTCAAATAGAATAACTTATGAGGGACTATATACATGATGTTCTGTATCCTGACGCTTCTCTTAATATAGATGTATATGATTCACCTAATACATGATGTACTTAGCTTGCATCAGTACATAGAAGCCTCTCTGATCATTTTAGAGGCTCTGCACCATTTAATTGTTTAAAAATCAGTTTATTCAACCAGTTAACAAATGATAATCAATTAGGTTGTAATTACAATTTTATATTATGTTTCAGTGAACATTCTCTTTCACATATATTTTAAGTACTTGTGTGAATCTCTATTGACTGAATTCCTGGGAGTTCAACTATTGGGCTAAGAAGAGAGGCATACTTAAAAGCTTGAAATATTGTAAACCTGGCGATTCACAGACCTGTACCCCTGGGGATAAAAATACATTATATGTTTATAAAAAAAAAAAAATTGGAAGGGGAGGCGAACCATAAGAAACTATGGACTCTGAAAAACAACCTGAGGGTTTTGAAGGGGCGGGGGTGGGAGGTTGGGGGAACAGGTGGTGGGTAATAGGGAGGGCACGTATTGCATGGAGCACTGGGTGTTGTGCAAAAACAGTGAATACTGTTACGCTGAAAAAAAAAATTAAAAAAAAAAAGCTTGAAATATTTTACCACTTGGTTTCATAGAAGTTTGGTCCATCCTGCAATCACAGCAACAGAATATGAGGGGACTATATTCCCTATAACTTGGATGTATTTGCTATTATATCAATATCCAGAGAAATCTTACTTTCAGAGATGGCTTACTAGATCGATCAAGCTGTCCTGAAGTTTTATTCTCTCATGACAACTGAAAACAGAGGGACAAGATCTAATCATATTTTTTTATGTCCTAGTTATTCTTCTAAAGCTTTTGTTAATGCCATTCATTAAAAGAATTAAAGTATGGTATGAAATGTAGGTGGAAAAAAGGGCTAACTTTTCAACAATACTGGAGACTGAATTATCTGATAATCATTGTTATTAAATCAGATAAGTGTTTTCCTCAAGAATGACTTAGTGCTTGAAGTTTCAAGATAAGCTTTCTTTTTTAATGAATTTAAAAGAATATTAAAACAAATGTTTTCTTCTCTAAAAGGACAAAAAAAGTCTTAAGAAATTTAACAGTGTTTTATACAAGTCTAATTATTTTCCTTTGGAAGTAAATGTTGGGTTGAAGCTTTCCTAATGAAAAAGTAAAATGTAAAAAAATAAATGACATAAATAAGGGTTTTACAAATTGTGAAACAGTAGTTGTATATTATATGAAAATAGTTCAGCCTTTTCTCTACATTAAACATTTTTAATACCACTGGGTAAACTGGCTGCTCATACTGGTTTTTATGTATAAATGCAATAATTCCACAAAAATAACTTTGACATTGTGCTACTGAAATATAATTTTCATTGATGTAGTCAATTATACTTCCCACACAAGGATAAGCATATGTGCTAGTTGCATCTGGTGTTTCATTTGCTTTTATTCTCATCAACAAAAATGAGAATTTGAGGTGGCGCCTGGGTGGCTCAGTTGGTAAGTGTCTGCCTTCGGCTCAGGTCATGATCTCAGGGTCCTAGGATCAGCCCTGCATGGGGCTCCCGCTCAGCTGGTAGTCTGCTTCTCCTCCCTCTGCTGTTCCCTCTGGCATTCCTCCTGCATGTGCTCTCTAGCTCACTCTCACATAAATAAAATCTTAAAAACAAAAACCTGAGAATTTGATAAAGTAAAAAATCAACGTGCTCAAGTGGTTACCTCCTCGATTTTGAGTTTGATATTTTGAGTTTGATATTTTCATTTTATCTTAAAGCAAACATTAGAAAGGTGACCAGTCATTGAAATAAACATTTCAGGAATCTTGGTTATTACAGAGATTGGTACATCTTTTGGGTGCAGGATAAAAATGACACATACTGAAAAGAGAAGCTTTTTTTAGGGTCACATAATCTGTTACAACACTGTTACGAGCAGGAGAGAAATGCATGTTTGGGATTTGTTTTAAATACAATATTGTTTTGAAAAGGACCATGATCATATTAATATCTGTTGGATGTGAATTTTCTTCTTTTTTTTTTTTTAAAGATTTTATTTATTTATTTGACACAGAGAGAGAGAGAGAGATCACAAGTAGGCAGAGAGGCAGGCAGAGAGAGGTAGGGGTCGGGGAAGCAGGCTCCCTGCTGAACCCGATGTGGAGCTCGATCCCAGGACCCTGAGATCACGACCTGAGCTGAAGGCAGAGGCTTAACCCACTAAGCCACCCAGGTGCCCCGGATGTGAATTTTCATAAGGCCATACTCAGATTTGATTGACTATTGTGGTGTAATGGAAAGAAATGGACTTGAATTCCATAAGCATCTGGATTATAATTCTGATTCTTTTGCCACCTACCAGCTGAGTGACTTTGATCAACTTACTGAGCCTTGGTTTCTTTATCTCTAAAATGGAGTTAATAATACTTACTGCAAAGGGTTGGTGTATGTGTGGGGGAAACACCTGTAAAGCACTCAGGCAGTACCTGGAAGGTACTCAGTGTTTAGTCTCCTTTCCTTCCAATACCCACTCTACACCTAACACACCAGTGAATCATAAAATTTTCTTGAGCCTATTAGTATTTTTCCATCTCTATATTAAAGCAGAGATTCTTACAGGAAAATTACTAGATCCTTTGTGAGCCTCAGGAAGGAAATTCAGTGAAGCCTCAGGAGTTCTTGGGTTACTATTTGTTTCTCCACTAGTCATGTTTTATGTAAATCTTACTGTTCTTAGTGTAGATGCCATGTTTTAATTTGCTGCGTATAGGACCTCTTTATCTAAAACTGCGTGTCATTTTTATGTTCTTAGTATACCAAAGTGTTACTTTAAGAAAAAAGATACTAATTTTTTTATTCATGAATGATAATAATTATAGTACAGCATTAAGATAGTTGTAATGTCGGGGCGCCTGGGTGGCTCAGTGGGTTAGGCCTCTGCCTTTGGCTCCGGTCGTGATCTCAGGGTCCTGGGATCGAGCCCCACATTGGGCTCTCTGCTCAGCAGGGAGCCTGCTTCTCCCTCTCTCTCTGCTTGCCTCCCTACTTGTGATCTCTCTATACATATCAAATAAATAAAATCTTAAAAAAAAAGATAGTTGTAATGTCTTTCAAATTATATTTGCATCATTATAGGTTTAATTTTGTCCTGTGGATATTCAGCTCTTGATAAACACCACTGCCCTGTTTATCTGCTGTGTATTAGGTTAGTGTTGCTTAAAGTCATAACTGTGCAGTGTAGGTCCCCTACACACTGGTTTTTCATTAGACTTTCACTTTTTTATTGATCTCTTGTTACATTTTTATAGCATCAGTCCACAGAGATAGCTCAAAATATTCTTCATTGTCCTTAAGAACTGAGTCCCACATTTGCCCTACTTACTCTCAAAAGATCATCTTGCTGCTATGACTTTTCAACTGCCTCTATCCTTTCAATCAATCCTATGCCCTACTTCATACATCACATGCCTGGTGGAGAGTTCAATGAATGCTTACCATTGAGTGAAGAAAATTTTCCCAAGTGTACCTTCAATTGTAATTTGATTTAAAAAAAAATCTTGCACTGAAAAAATAAAAAGTAAAAAATCAGACACAATATAAAAACTAAAAAAAAAAAATCTTTGGTTTCTTTCTTATTAAATGAGGTTGAAGCTCTTCGTGTTGTATTCAAAGCCTCTACAGATACCTTTTTCTCACTCATCTAGTAAAATATAATGCATAACTCCATGCAGAAGGATTCTGAAATAGTTTCCATATTATTACAAGTTGTAAAGTTCTATTTTATGTTCCCACCAAAATGATAATACTGTTGTCATTCATCCATACCCAGCTCAAGCTCTAATCACAAATGTAGAAGAAATAATTACCAGCAATATGTCTGAGGCCTCATGTCTATAACTTCCTATTGTTAGATTTCAGGGGTTTTGTTGTTGTTGTTAGGTACCTTCATATCCTGGTCCTCTATATTGTCTGTATTTATTCTAATGTTGAGGCCAAATCTCACATTTTAAGATAGAAAAATCTTAGTCCCTTTTTAATTGGGGAAAGAACTTAAAGAATGCTACAGAATACAGGGCACATGTGAGCACTTATGTACCAGATGGTGTTCCTTTTTGCAAGAACTAGTTCATTTTCCTGGCAATGCAATGATTATTGTCCCTGTTTTCTAGAGTGGATCATGGATCCTTTAGGACCCTAAGCCATTTGCTAATGGCCACACAGCCAGTAAGTGAGGTGAACTCAGATTCTCTTGCCACCAAGTACAAATTTTCTCTTCCACTCATGCTACAAAATAACTTTCACAAATGCTGTAATAGATGACCCACCAAGGAATATGAGTGGGAAAGCATTAGCATTGCAGGTCATGCCTTTCTGATAATTTTCCTCCTGTAATTGGAAGGCTGGTGGGTGGTTCTTAAGGAATTTTTCATACCTGCTCTTTTTTTTCTCTCATATTTGTGCCTCAGTGGGTGACCATTCCTGGCTAGAAGTCTCAGGACTGTCCTCAAGAATTCATGCTTATGTTGGTCAGTGAGCATACCTGGGTCACTGCTGCCATCACCTCCACTGCACTTACATTTGGAGTGATGATTTCGAAGCTCAGACTTTGAGAAACAGGTCTGAGCAGGTGTCTTACAATGTCTGTTCTGCAGTCCAGCTCTCTCTTTTCCACATAGTAGGGTTGCTGCTGTGCTGGAATGGTTGTTCCTGGGATAAAGACAATATCGAATGATAGACTGAATCTTTTTGCAAGTCATGACTAATCATATATATATGTGTGTGCATTTGTGTATGTGTGTGTATATATATATATATACCCACATGTTAGATTACCTATATGTGCATATACTAGATCACCAGTAAATATACACTAGAAACGGAAAAGAAAAAGAAGAGCCCAATAAAAAAATGAGCGAAGGACATGAAAAGACAAGTCACGGGAAAAAGCAGACATAACACTTAATGAAGCTTTCGCAAAGATGTTCAACCTCACGTATAATACGAATAAAAATTATTCTGTAGCATCATAATTAACCATTTCTAAACTATCAAATTGGGGTTTGCAAATCTCTTGGACATGTACTTGTAATTTCTATGAGTGGAAAAATGGTATACCACCTAGGGAAAAAATGTCAATAACTAACATTACAAATGTCTTAATCCTTTAATGTGATAATCTTCTAAAAATGCTTATTACAAATATACTTCAATAAGTACAAAATTTCATGTGTTCTAGGTTATTTATTGAGTACCTCCTTGATGCCCAGGTTGTTTAGCAAAAGATCTGATTGAGTAGACTGATATATCCAGGTAGTGCAATGTGATACAATTTTTCAAAAAGAATGAGGGCACACTCTATATATTACTGATAAGGAGAGGAAATATTCTTACAAAATATGTGGGGGAAAGCAACAAGCAGAAGACTATATGTTGTATGTTGATTCTCGAGTAAAATAAAGGGAGGCAAATATTTGTTCTTATAAAGGTAAGACACTTAAGAAAAAGTTACCTTTAAGGGGTGAGAAGGAGATGAGAGTAAGGGAAACAACACTTCTCTCTGTATTTTTCCATAGTTGTAACTCAAAGCATGTAACGCATTACCTGTTAAAAACACAACTCAAATTAACAAGTCCCTGAAATTGTAAGCAAATACAAACAAATATACTTGGGTATTTAATTAATATTACCACATGGAGAGAGGTTTTATTTCCAGCAACGTTAGAATATATATATTTTTACAGTACGTTCTTTTGGTAATTTTATATTATTTTATTTTTTTCAGTGTTCCAAGATTCATTGTTTATGCACCACACCCAGTGTTCCATGCAATCTGTGCCCTCCTTAATACTCACAACCAGGCTCACCCATCCCCCCACCCTACTCCCCTCCAAAACCCTCAGTTTGTTTCTCAGAGTCCAGTCTCTCATGGCTCATCTCCCCCTCGGATTTCCCCCACTCAATCCTTCTCTCCATCTCCCAGTGTCCTCCGTGTTATTCCTTATGCACCACAAGTAAGTGAAACTGTATGATACTTGACTTTCTCTGCTTGACTTATTTCACTCAGCATAATCTCTTCCAATCCCATCCCTGTTGGTACAAAATTTGGGTATTCATCCTTTCTGATGGAGGCATAATACTCCATTGTATATATGGACCATATCTTATCCATTCGTCTGTTGAAGGGCATCTTGGTTCCTTCCAGTTTGGCTACTGTGACCATTCCTGCTATGAACATAGGGGTACAGACGGCCCTTCTTTTCACTACATCTGTATCTTTGGGGTAAATACCCAGCAGTGCAATTGTAGGATCATAGGGAAACTCTATTTTTAATTTCTTGAGGAATTTCCACACTGTTCTCCAAAGTGGCTGCACCAACTTGCATTCCCATCAACAGTGTAAGAGGGTTCCCCTTTCTCCACATCCTCTGCAACACTTGCTGTTTACTGTCTTGTTGATGTTGGCCACTCTAACTGGTGTAAGGTATATCTCAAAGTGGTTTTGATTTGAATCTCCCTGATGGCTAATGATGATGAACATTTTTTCATGTTAGCCATTTGTATGTCTTCTTTGGACCAGTGTCTGTTCATGTCTTCTGCCCATCTATGACATGATTATTTGTTTTGTGTGTGTTGCATTTGAGTTCTTTATAGATCTTGGATATCAGTCCTTTGTCTGTAGTGTCATTTGTGAATATCTTCTCCCATTCCATGGGCTGATTCTTTGTTTTGTTGACTGTTTCCTTTGCTGTGCAGAAGCTTTTGATCTTGATGAAATCCCAAAAGTTCATTTTCACTTTTGTTTCCTTTGCCTTTGGAGACATGTCTTGAAAGAAGTTGCTGTGACCAATGTCGAAAATGTTACTGCCTGTGTTCTCCTCTAGGATTTTGATAGGTTTCTGCCTCACATTGAGGTCTTTTATCCATTTCAAGTTTATCTTTGTGTATGGTGTAAGAGAATGGTCGAATTTCATTCTTCTATACATAGCTATCCAATTTTCCCAGCACCATATATTGAATAGACTTTGACTGCACATGTTTAGTGAAGGTAGATTCTAAGGACAGCAAGAAATATAGTTTAAAGTTTCAACTTCATTTGATAGTTCAATATCTTTTTGATATGTTGATATTAATCATAACTGTAAGAAAAAAATCCTTCATGCAGTTTTCTGTAGTGGCAATATATTGCATAACTATAATATCACAACTAGAAAATCGACACTAACACAATCTACTAGCTTTGTTCAGATTCTACCAGTTTTATGTGCACTCTTATGTGTGGGTTTTGTGATTATGCAACTACTTTATAGTCACAGCTAGCTTCCTCCCTTATTTGATAACAAGTTAATCTCTTTTCCATCTCTGACTTTGTCCTTCCAGAGTGTTAAATAAATGAAATTATAGTGTGCATCTTACGAGATTGGTTTTGTAAAAAAAACTCAGCATAATTTGCTCCAGATATATCCAAGTTATTTCATGTATGACTAGTTTATTCCTTTTTATGACTGAGTATGCTAAAGTATGGATATACCACAGTCTGTTCATCAGTGAGGCATGCCTGCATTGTCTTTTTTGGGGGGCAGTCTATCAGAAATCTGATAGGAACATTTATGAGCAGATTTCTCTGTGAATGTAATTTTCACTTTCTCTGGAATAAATGCCAGGAGAGCAACTCCTGGGTTATATGCTAACTTTATATTTACTTCTGTTAAAAAAAAACCAAACAAAAAAAACCTATTGTACTCTTTTCTGGAGTGGCTTTATCATTTTACATTCCCAATAGCAATGTATGGATGATCCAGTTTCTCTTAATTCTTTTCAACATAATTTAGTGTTAATCAATTTATCTTTTTATTTTAGCCATTCTGATAAATGTATAGTGATATCTTATTGTGATGTTAGTTTGTATTTCCCTAACAGGGTAGTTCTCAACCCCAAGATCATGACCTGTGCTGAAATCAAAAGTCGGGTTCTTAACCAATTTTGCTGCCCAGGTGCCTCTTTTGCACATCTTCTAATTGGACATTTTTCTGTTGAGTTTTAGGACTTCTTTATAAATTTTACATAGAATTCCTTTGTTGGTTATGTGGTTTAGAAATGCCTTCTTTTAGTTTGTAGCTTTTCATCCTCTGTACAGGATCTTTTGGAAAGCATAGTGTTAAATTTTGATTTAACCTAATTTATCAGTTTTTTTCCCTCTGTGTTTCATATTTTGTGTGTGTGTGTGAGGGTTTTGAAGGGTCAGGGGTGGGAGGTTGGGGGAACAGGTGGTGGGTAATGGGGAGGGCACGTTTTGCATGGAGCACTGGGTGTTGTGCAAAAAGAATGAATACTGTTACGCTGAAAAAATAAATAAAATGGAAAAAAAAAAACAAAAAACAAACAAACAAAAAAAAGAATTCATCCACCTCAAGGGACTGAAGATTTTCTGTTTTTCTTAGAGTAGTTTTACATTTTACATTTAAATCTGTGATCATTTTGAGTTAACTTTTGTGTAAAATAAAAGGTTTAGGTTGATTTTATTTTTTTCTTTGTTGTACAACTGCTCCTATACAGTATTGAAAAGGCTGTTCTTCCTCCCTTGAGTTACTTTTGTACTTTTGTCAAATAAGTTGGGTATATTTCCATGGGTCTGTTTCTGGGATCTCAGTTCTGTTTCATTGATCTGTGTGTCCATTCCTCTGTCAATACTATCTGTTTTGATTACTATAGCTGTGTAATGAGTCTTAACTTTGGGTGGGATGATTTTCCCCATTTTATTACTTTTGAAAATTCTTTTAGTTAGTCTAGACTTTTTTTTTTTTACTACAAGTTTTAGAATAGTTTGTCTACATGCTGGGCAGTTTAACTTTTAGAAAGTAATTTGTTAGAATGATACTTTTTTATACTATTGAATAAAGCAATAAATATGTTAAAATAACAAAACTAAACAGTATTTTACTATATGTTACAATATATACAGAAGAAAAATAAAAGAAGTAAAACATTGTAATCTTGAAATTGTATTATATATATGACAGGCATGAATTTTTAATATATAGTTCTGTCCACTGAAATTGCTTCTAAGGAATAATAATCATCCATAGTAACAATAATCATCCATAGAACCAAGGTTGTGTTCTCTTACACTTTTTTACTCCTTTGAGAAATGGTGAATTTGAAATGTGTGTCAGGAAGAGTACAAGGTGGTGCTGAGACATCTAATTACGCTAGAAATCAAGGAGGCTTCAAAGATTAATAGAGTCATGTCAAAGAACACAGGAGTCAACTCAGAAGTGCTCCCAATAACCAAAATATGTATGAGGGAACAATTATTGAAATTGTTGGAATTATAGTGATTCTGCAAGAACCACTGAGAGTGTGAATGATGGTGGGGGTGTGAAGATAGTGAGCAAGAACCTCATATAAATTTATTTTTTACCATTTGAAGAAGTTTTTAAACTTGTTACTTTGGGGAAAAATGGAAATAAGGGAAGATCTAAGCATATTTTTCCTGCCTTTGTGTACCTGAATTTCAGGCTTAACAAATAACCTTACTATAATTTAGAAAATGATGATTTTTACAATTTTTATTAAAATCCTTGATTAAGCAAGGATTGGCAATGGTGTTAAAAGCATTGGTTGAAAGGCTGATGGGGAAATGAACATCTGCGTGGTATTTGTGGTTGGCAGTGTAATGCCTCCTTCACTTCTCAGGATGTTCCTATCATAATTCCTGGAGTCTGTGAATATGTTACCCTACATAGTAAAAGGGATTTTGTAGGTGTGATAGAGTTAAGGTGACTTACAAGGAGAAGGTGGTGGATCAGAGTCAGAGTAAGAGATGTGATATTAGAACCAGAGGTAGGGTTCATGAGCAAGGAAGGCATTAGACTTCGGAAGCTGAAACAGTCAAGCCCTGCTTGACCCATTTTGACCATCTGATTCCAGAACCATAAGATACTGAATTTGTGTCATTTTAAGCTATTGAGTTTGCCATGATTTGTGGCCATGGCAAGGTTAACAAATAGTGTCAAAATTGTGCCAGCCAGCTTACTTTCTGCAGTTGAGGGATCAGGTTCTCATTAATTCAGTGGTTATTATTGTGACTTGAAATTGACCAAGTTCTTAGACTTAATGTCAAGACTTAATGTCAAGTGTCTAGAGAAGTAGGTTAAATGAAGCTGACAGATCCAGGAATGTAAGACAACTGGCCTAAACTCTTCATATGGGAAAAGAAGAAAGGATAGAGTTGCCATTAGCCCCATTTAGGAAGACCGAGGACAGAATTCATTTGGAAGAGCAGCAGGGGAGATGCTTTGAATGTGTTAAGTTTGGGATGCCTATTATAAATCCAAGTGGTTATGTCAATAGCTGGATGAGTGAATAAATTTAGAGAAGAGGCCCAGAATGCAGAAATATATGTTAGGAGTCACCAGTGTTTAGTATTTAAAGTGATGAGAAGAGAGGAGGTCAAGAAAAAGGAGAATGGGAATTGGTGAGAACATGTCTAAAGACAGATTACTGTGAACTTCCAACATTAACAGACATTGAAGAAGGAAGCAGAAAAGGGACTGATAATTTGCCAGTTATGTAGGAGAACATCGAGGGAATTGTGTAGTTCAGAAAACCAAATATAGTAAGTGCTGACCAGGAGGGAAGTGATCAGCTATGTCCAATTCTTACCAAATGAGCAGAGACACATGTATTTTTGCAACATGCTTTTTCAATACAACTTTGTGAGATCAATCCAGGGTAATACGTTAAATAAATCTAGTTAATCTACATTGCTTCAGAATGTGAGTATCCTTTTGCATGTATTAAAGTGTTTTTATAGAATATGCCTAGGGAATTATGGGTTTATAGGTAATGCATATTTCAACCTAACTGTATACTGCCAATTGCTTTTCATAGTGATAATATGAATTTAATTATCACAAGCAGTATGAAGTTTTTAGTCTTCATTGGCTATTAATATATTAACTATTGCTAAATTAATAATTGTGTAATTGAACTTTTTATTTTAATTTGAATTTTCCTTATTAGAAGGTTGAGTATTTTTTTCATATTTGAGTTTCCTCTGTGCTTTGCTCCAACTACCAGTATATTTTGCCTATATTTTTGTTTGGTTGATTGTCTCATAAAAATTGCATAGGAGGTATGTATGTACTCTGGGTTTTCGTTTTTAATATGTGCATTGTAAGGAACTCCTTCTTCGAGTATAGATCATAGCTAGTCTCACTTCATATGGGGTCATATTATAAGTAGAAATTTTCAGTTTTTGTGTAGTTGAAATATTTTTGTCTGTTTCTGCATTTATGAAATATAGCTAGTAGTGTCTACCTCCCATTGTTGTGATGTTTCAATGAAATATGCATGCAGAGCATTTAAACACATAATTCTGAGAGTTTGGCTTATGATATGAGCTGCTTAACTCTTTGTTTTATTGTATACTTTATTATGTAAAGAGCTGTTGGGTGAAAGAAAAGTAATTTTATATGTGGGACAGGAGAATTAAATGACTGTACTGACATACAGTTCTAACTGTCCTATATCAATTTTCAGACCTCTGTAATGTAATTTATGGGCTCTATATTCTGCTTTGATATCACCCTGGATTAATTAGTAACTTAATATGATGGTAAATCCTGTTAATTTGGTAGAAGTTTTCTCACTTTGATCAATTTTCCCTGCCTCAACTTTGATAATTTGTTCCCTTTTTCTTTGCAATGTGAATTTTAAAATAGAAATGTCTACTTCTGTGTGTGTGTGTGTGTGTGTGTGTGTGTGCATGAAATAGTCTGAGAAAGGAACAGTTTATGTGCCAAAGATGGAAATTCATTGTTTCATAAAGCAAATAAATCCAGTACCAGTTACTACACCTCTACATATGTATTAGATAGAAATAATGGACACTAAGGACAATAAACTTGGAGGAAAGACTTCCAAACTTCTGTGAAATGATTTTAGGTTGCCATCATATAATCAGTTTTTTTTTCTTATTAGCATTTCAGGTATAAATAGAAACCTTGAACAATCAAAGAATGTAGAAGTCACACTACTGTATCAGCTAGGTGACTAACAAATTTAGCTGACTAACAAATTAAAAAAGTAAACTGATTTTTTTAGCCTATATTTGTAATTGTTATACTATTAATATTACATTAAAATGTTAAGGCAACAATCAATTTAATTTTATGTATAAACAGTATATCTTATATTTATCTTCTATGGCCCCAGTAAGTACATAAACTGAAGGAGTTATCAAAATTCAGTACTGAATTTTCCCTCCAGATTTTGAGGAAATTATGACTCTTTCCCTTTGTGCATATCATTTAGAAGTGTAGAACATCACATTGAACTTCAAAACAATTAATAGATGATACCTTGTCAGCAAGGGACAATCAAAATGTTTTTATGACATTTTGAGGAATATTAAACACACTAAACAACTTTGCAAAATTTCTGTAGCCATAGTTTAGAAGACAAGGTGATATCCAAATAGAAACCAGTTCATAATTTTTGGTTCAGCCTTTATATTTCTGTCTAAATTCTGCCTTTATATTTCAATCTAAATTTTCTATTAGTCTTCGCTTTTGTAACAAAGTATAACTTGGAAGCAATGAACTACACATACTGAAAATGGATATTTCAGTAGATATCAAGATAACAATTACATTTCTATTACTCCTAAAAGGTTTTGTGCCTTCTTGAAATCTTTGCTCCCTCCATCCATGTGCCCAGGTAAGCACTGACTTGAGATGAGAACCAGTATAAACAGTGTATCTTATGTGGCCCCCAAATTAAGAGCATAAACTGAAGGAGTTATCAAAATTCAGTGCTGAATGTCTAGGAGCTCAATGGTAGCTATCCTCTTTAGGCCAGGGTTGGTGGTAGGACATGCTATTATAGAACTCGACTCCTTGATTGATAGTATGGATGATAAGATCCCAAAATAACAGAAACATAATGGCAACTCCTCACCATCTAAAACGTGATAGGAGCATTTATCATAATGGGTGGCATTATGATAAATAACAGATGTTACTAGGAGAGAGATGAGTAGCCTATGAGGTAAAATGTTTAGCAATAGGGATGGCTAGGTAGATGGCTCCAAAACTGCCTCAAGCCAAGGTAGTAAATAAAAAAAAATAGTATCTCATTCTGGAAGGTAGGTGGGAGAAATGGTAGAGAGGATTGCCACCACCATATAGACTGAAAGAAAGTGCAGATAATGGTCCTTATCATATCCTCAATTAACAGATTTTATCCCTGTGAAAACTAAGTGGATCTTGTAAGTGGGAGTGAACCCCCACAAATTCAACTAACTAGTATCTCCAATGGCAGCTTTTGCAGCAGATGTGGTGGTATGTTTGCTGTAGACTTATGTTAGGTATACAGTAACTGATCTAGTGAATGCATTCTCTGCCATGCTTCTCAAGGAAGACCAAAAATAGTTTGTATTTATGGAGGATGGACAAGACTAAGCATCTATAGTCTTGCCTATGGCTGTGTTAACTCTGATGTTTCTATTGAAATATAGTTTGAAAAGATTTGGACTGTCTAGACATTCTGTAGAATTCCACTTTGGTCTATTGTATCAATGACATTGGATTAATTGAACCAGATAAGTAAAAAAGGGCAAGGATATTGGATGCCTTGCATTTCTAGTGGGTAGGTTTTCTAGAAGGTAAAAAGGTAAACCCTGTGGAAGGTCAGATGCTTGGCCATCAGTGATGTTGTTAGGCATCTAATAGTCTGGATCATGCTGGGATTTCTTTTCAAAAGAAAATGACAAATTGTTGCATCCTTCACTTTGTATTCATAAGAAGTAAGCAGACTGCCTGGTGGGCATTTACATTCTGAATACAGACTTTTCTATGCTTGGGAATACTTCACTGATTCATTTATCAAGTGACATTGATGGCTGTCTACTTTTAGCTGGGCCTTAAGCAGGAAAAGGCTCTTACCAGATTTGATCTGTGATACAAACAGCCCTGCCGCTTGGAATGTACAACCCAGTGGACACTGTAGTATTATAGTTTCTGTGGCAGGAAAGGGAGTTTGTGTAAAGCTTCAGTGGGGAAATCACAATATATAACTTTATCATTTTGAAAGCCATATCATCTATAGCAGAGCATTCTACCACTGGCTATAAGGACTCCTCTATCCCCATGTGGATATAGATATGAGTGAGAGGTGCTGACAAAAACCAAATATGCGTGTCTTTTCCCAAATCTGTTTAGCGAAGTCACATTGGTAGGTCGAAGTCAGCCACAATGGGAATATTTACACCAGGAAAACTGGAAATGCTATAAATCAGGTATTTTTTGATCTGGAGAGACATTTTATATATATGTCTGTGTGTTTTAAAGTTTAAAATTCCAGTTATTTAACATACAGTATAATATTAGTCTCAGGTGTATAATATTCAATATTATATACTTCAATACTTCTATACATGATGAGTGTACTCCTTGATCCCCACCATCTATTTAACCATATCCTTCTACCCACTTCCCCTCTGGTAACTATCAGTTCTTGTAGATTTGTTTCTTGATTTGTGTGTGTCTCTCTTTTTCTTGATTGTCTATTTTTTCCCTTTGCTTGTTAGGTTTCTTAAATTCCACATATGAATGAAATCATGGTATTTGTTTGTCTTTGATGTATTTTGCTTAGCATTATACTCTCTAGCTATATCCATGTTGTTCCAAATGGCAAGATTTCATTCTTTTTTATGGCTGAGTAATATTCCTGTGTGTGTGTGTGTGTGTGTGTGTGTGTGTGTGTGTGTGTGTGTATGTATGTGTGTGTGTGTGTATACATACCATATCTTCTTTCTCTATGCATCAATTGATGGACACTTGGGCTGCTTCCTTATCCTGGCTATTGTAAATAATGCTGCTATAAATATAGAGGTGCATGTGTCTTTTTGAATGAGTGTTTTTGTATTCTATGGAGAACTACCCAATAGTGCGATTGACAAATTATAAGGTAATTCTATTTTTAACTTTTTGAGGAACTTCTATGCTGCTTCCCACAGTGGCTGACCAGTTGGCATTCCTACCAACAGTACACGAGAGCTCGTTTTTCTCCACATCCTTGCTAGCACTTGCTTCTTCTGTTTTTGGCTTTAGCCAAAACAGGTGTGAAGTGGTATCTCATTGTAGCTTTGATTTGAATTTTCCTATTGAAGGTGATGTTGAGCATCTTTTCCTGTGTCTGGTCATGTGTAGCTTCTTTGGAGAAATGTCTCTTCAGGTCCTCTGCTCATTTTTAATTGGACTGTTTGTTTCTTTAGTGTTGAGTTGTATCAGTTCTTTATATATTTTCAATATTAAGTCCTTGTTGGATATATCATTTGCCAGTATCTTTTCCTTTTCCAAAGGTTGCCTTTTTGTTTTGTTTTGTTGATTGTTTCCATTGCTGTGCAGAAGCTTTTTATTTTGGTGTGCTCCTAATAGCTTATTTTTGCTTTTGTTTCCTTGCCTCAGGAGACATAGCTAGGAAACTGTTGCTATGGCCAATGTCAGAGAAGTTATGGCCTATGTTCTTTCCTAGGATTTTTATAGTTTCAGGTTTCACAGTAGGTCTTTCATCCATTTTGAGTTTATTTGTGTGTGTAATATAAGAAAGTGGTTCAGTTTCATTCTTTTACATGTAGCTGTCCAGTTTTCTCCACAGCATTTATTGAAATGGCTGGATTTTCCCCATTGTATTTTCTTGCCTCCTTTGTTATAGATTAACTGAGCATATAATTGTGGAGTAATTTCTGGGGTCTGTATTTGGTTCCACTGATCTATGTGTTTGTGCCAATACCATGCTGTTTTGCCTACTGCCCCTTTGTAGTAGATCTTGAAAGCTGGAGTTGTGATACCTACAACTCTCTTCTTCTTTCTCATGACTCCTTTGGTTATCTAGTTTTGTGAAAAATGATAGTGTTTTCATAGTGACTGCATTGTATCTGTAGATTGCTTTGGATAATATGGACACTGTAACATTTTTCCTACCCATGAGCAGGGAATAGCTTTCCATTTGTGTAATCTTCAATTTCTTTCATCAGTGTTTTACAGTTTTTGGAGGACTGGTCTTTCACCTCCTTGGTTAAGTTTATTCCTAGGTATTTTATTCTTTTTGGTGCAATTGTAAATGGGATTGTTTTCTTAATTTTTCTTTATGCTACTTCATTATTAGTGTATAGAAATGCAATGGATTTCTGCATATTAATTTTTATATCCTGTGACCTTACTGAATTAATTTATCAGTTCTAGTAGCTTTTTGGTGGAGTCTTGAGTGAAAGACTCACTCTTTTACTTGTTCCTTACTGATTCGGATGACTTTTTTTTTTTTAAGATTTATTTATTGGGGTGCCTGGGTGGCTCAGTGGTTTAAGTCTCTGCCTTCGGCTCAGGTCATGATCTCAGGGTCCTGGGATCGAGCCCCGCATCGGGCTCTCTGCTCAGTGGGAAGCCTGTTTCTCCCTTTCTCTCTGCCTGCCTCTCTGCCTACTTGTGACCTCTGTCTCTGTCAAATAAATAAATAAATAAAAAAGATTTATTTATTAGAGCACACGAGGCAGAGGGAGAGAGAATATCTAGAAGATTCCCTGTTGAGCAAGGAGCCCAACTCAGGGGTTGTTCTCACAACTCTGAGATCATCACCTGAGCTGCAATCAAGAGTCAGATGCTTAACAGATTGTCACCCAAGCACACCTAAATATCTTTTGTTTTTGTTGTTGTCTGCAGCAGGTAGGACTCCCAGAATTATGTTGGGTAAATTGGTGTGAGTGGCTATTCTTGTCTTGTTCCTCATTTTAGGGGAAAATCTCAGTTTTTCACCTTTGAGTAAGATGTTAGTTGTGGATTGTTCAAATATGGCCTTTATTATATTGAGGTATATTTCCTCTAAACCTACTTTTTTGAGAGTTTTTATCATGAATGGTTGTTGAGTCTTGTGAAGTGCTTTTTCTGCCTCTATTCAGATCATTTTTTTTCATGCTTCATTTAGTCGATGTGCTAAATGACATTGGTTTGTGAATATTGAACCATCCTTGCATCCTGGGAATAACTTGATCATGATAATGGTTTTAAAAATAACTTAATCATGATAATGGTTTAAAAAAATGTATTGTTGGGGTGCCTGGGTGGCTCAGTGGGTTGAGCCACTGCCTTCAGCTCAGGTCATGATATCAGGGTCCTGGGATTGAGTCCCGCATCGGGCTCTCTCTCAGCGGAGAGCCTGCTTCCCTTCCTCTCTCTCTGCCTGCCTCTCTTGTGATTTCTCTCTGTCAAATAAATAAATAAAATCTTTAAAAAAATGTATTGTTGGATTTGTTTGGTAAATTTTGGTTTGAGGATTTTTATATCTGTGTTCATCAGAGATACTGGCTTGCATTTCTTTTTGTAGTGTCTTTATCTGGTTTTGGAATCAGTAATGCTGGCTTCATAGAATGAATTTGGAAGCTTTCAACCCTCCTTCCTCCCCCCAACCCTGGTCAATTTTGTTTATCATTTCAAAGAACTAACATTTGGTTTCATTGATTTTCCCCCCTATTTTTAGTCTCTGTCATTTATTTCTGCTCAGGTCTTATTTCCTTTCTTCTACTCACCTCGGATTTTGCTATTTTTCTAGTTCCTTTAGGTGTAAGTTTAGATTGTTTAATTTTTTTTTTCTTTTAATTCTTGAGGTAGGCATGCATTGCTATATATTGCTATATAGAACTGCTTTTGCTGGGTTCTAGAGGTTTGGGGCTGTTGTGTTTTCATTTTCCTCTATGTATTTTTTAATTCTTTGCTTCATTGACGTATACTATTATGTCATTTAGTCTCCAGGTGTCCCCCTCCCAACCGTTTTCTTGTGATTATTTTTAGTTTTATATTATTGTGGTCTGAAAAGATGGTGGTATGATTTATCTTAAATTTATTGAGGCTTGTTTTATGACCTAGTATATGACCTATTCTGGAGAATGTTCCATTTGTACTTAGAAAGAATGTGTATTCTGTTGTTTTTGGATAGAATGTCTTGTGTATATCTTTAATGTCCAATCTGGTCCAATATGTTAGTCAAAGACATTGTTTCCTTATTGATTTTTCTGATTGGATGATCTATCCATTGGTATACATGGAGTGATAAAGACCCCTCCTATTGTTTGTATTATCACCAATTTCTCTCTTTATATTCATTAATATTTGCTTTATGTATTTAAGTAGTCCAGTGTTGGGAGCATAGATATTTACAACTGTTATTGCTTCCTATTGGATTGATCCCTTTATCATTATGTTATGTCCTTCTGTTGTTATAGTCTTTTGTTTTAAAGTCTACTTTGCTTGTTATATGTGCTGTTATCCTAGCTCTTCTTTTTTTCTTTTTCTTTCATTCCTCCATTTTCATGGTAAATGTTTTTCTATCCCTTCACTTTCAGTCTGTATGCATCTTTAGGTTGGAGGAGAGTCTCTTTAGGCAGCATATAGATGGGTCTTGTTTTTTAATCCATTCTACCACATAGTCTTTTGATTAGAGCATTTAGGCCATTTACATTTAAAGTAATCATTGGTAGGTATATACTTATTGCCATTTAAAAAATTTGTTTTCTGGTTATTTTGTAGTTCTTCTTTGTTATTTTCTTCTTCTCTTGCTCTTTTCTTTGTTTTTTTTTTAACTTTTTATTTTTATTTTTTTATTTTTTAGATGCTTTGGTATGGTTAATTTTGACAAAAGTTCCTTTAAAAACTCATTTGAATGTTCTCTTTGACAGAGTAGGAGTTGCAAATGCTAATTTTTTAAATTAACATACAATGTATTGTTTCAGGGGTACAGGTCTATGATTCATAATTCTTACACAATTCATAGCAATCACCATAGCGCATATATTCCCCAACATCCATCACCCAGCCATTCCAGCCCTCCCACCCTCCTCTACTCCAGGACCACTCAGTTTGTTTCCTGAGATTAGGAGTCTCATATGGTATGTCTCCCTCTCTGGTTTCATCTTTGTTCATTTTTCCCTCCCTTCCTCTATGATCCTCCATCTTGTTTTTCAAATTCCTCATATCAGTGAGATCATATGATAATTGTCTTTCTCTGAATTGACTTTTTTCACATAGCATAATACCCTATAGTTCCTTCTATGTCATTGCAAATGGCAAGATTTTCATTTTTCTTGATGACTGGGAAAGTCATGGGCTAACTTGTGGTGATAAACTCCTTTATTTTTTGTTTAGGATATTCTTTATCATTCCTTCAAGTCTAAATGATAACCTTGACAGGTAGAGTATTCTCAGTTGTAGGTTTTTTTTTTTTTTTTTTTTTAAACACTTTGAACATATATATCATGCTACTCACTTTTGGCTTGCAAAGTTTATGCTGAAAAATCAGCTGATAGCCTTATAGCTCTTCCCTTGTAGGTAACATTTCATATCTCTCTTTAAGATTCTCTTCTTTCTCTGCTTTTAAGAGTCTCTTTTTCCCCCTCTTTTTAAAAAAAAAATATTTTATTTGACGAGAGACAGAGGGAGGGAGAGGGAGAGAGAGCAAGCAGGGATAACAGCAGGCAGAGGCAGAGGGAGAAGCAGGCTCCCTGCTGAGCAGAGAGCCAGATTCTGGGCTTAATTCCAGGATCATGGGATCATGACCTGAGCCGAAGGTAGAGGCTTAACCTACTGAGCCACCCAGGTGCCCCAAGATTCTCTCTTTATCTTTAACCTTTGACATTTTAATTATGTGCCGTGGTGTGGTTCCTTGGTTTCATCTTATTTTGGAACTTTCTGTTCTTTTTGGATTTGGAGGTCTCTTTCCTTATCTATGTTGGAGAAGTTTTCATTTATTATTTCTTCAAATAAATTCTGTACATCTTTTTCTCTTCTTCTATGATCCCTATATGGTATCTGTTTCTTCAGTTGATGTTATCCAAGAGCTTTCTTAATCTTTCCTCATTTAAATTTTTTTTCTTCTTTTGCTGTGAAGCTTGTGTGCTTTCCATTACCCCATCTCACAGGTTGTCAATATGTTCTTCTAATCTCTGAATCTATTGTTGGTTCCCCCTAGGGTGTTTTTTAATTTGGTTGTTGTATTCAACTTTGGTTCTTTTTAATATTTTCTATCTCTCAATTGAAGTTCTCATTGATTTTTTCCACTCTTTCTAGAAGCCTCATGGGTATCTTAATGATCATTACTTTAAATTCTTCATTAGATATATTGCTGATCTCTGTTTCATTTAGTTCTTTTTCTGAGTTTTTTTTCCTTGTTCTTTCCTTTGGAGTATGTTGTTCTGTCTCCCCCTTTACTTCCTTTATTTCTTTTGATGGATTAGGAGAAATGGCTACTTCTAAACTTGAAGGGGAGTGATCATTTGTATGGGGTATGGAGTGATCATGTGTATGGTGTTCTCTATGCAGATTGTGTGTGCTTGGTGAATTTTGCTGGCTAGTTGGAGCTGTAGCTGTATATGTTATTAAAAATTTTTTCTTTAGATTTATTAGAGTGAGCATGAGTTTGGGGGGGCACTCAGAGAAGCAGACTCCCCTCTGAACAGGGAACCCGATGGTTGGGCTCAATGCTAGGACAGGGATCATGTCCTGAGCCATCAGCAGATGCTTAACCGACTAAGCCATCCAAGTGCCCCTGCTTGTTACTCTTTAAAACCATGATTTGTCCTGTTTCTTGCTGATATCTCTATTGGTGATTGGTCAGTAGCTGTTTAGTCAGCTCTCAGTTCTTCAGGAGGAATTGTTTTATTAATAGGTGTAATTTGGTGTGTTTTGTGGAGGAGGTGATTTCACAGTCTTCCTACATCACCATCTCAAACTGGGAAAACTGCATCTCAATGTCTTTTAAAGCAAAGATGGTTTTGATGAAGTATTATTTATTACTATCTTTCTTCTATGATCCCAAGAAATCTTGGCTATATGAAATTGTCGAGATACTTTTAGCCCCCTGTATAACAGTTGTAGCATCATAGTTCTATGATACATTTTGAGTTATAATTTTTACATGGAATAAGATAGGGGTTGATTTTCTTTTTATACATACATAATGTTATTCCAGAACTATTTATTTAGAGAAATATTCTTTTCCCCCACTAAAGTGCTTTAGCACTTTTGTCAAATATGAACTAACCATTTTATGTAGGGTCTGTTTCTGAACTCTTCTGTTTTAATGCTTCCTAAGTCCACTCTCATGTCAACACCACACTTTGTTGATTATTTTAGCTTTAAGAAAGTGAATTGGGGCAAATTAGAGGGGGAGATGAACCATGAGAGACTGTGGACTCTGAGAAATAATCTAAGGTAGTGGGTATTAAGGAAGGCACGTATTACATGGAGCACTGGCTCTACATAAACAATGAATCTTGGAACACTGCCTAAAAAACTAATGTGTATTTTATGGTGACTAACATAACACAATTAAAATACATGTAAACTGAAAAAAAGTCTTGAAATCAGAATATGTGAGTGATACAAGTCTGTTCTTTTTAAAGAATAGTTTGGCTATTCAAGGTTCTTTTCATTTCCATATAAATATTGATACCAATTTACCAGTTTCCTCCAAAAAAGCCAATTAGAATATTGACTTTGAAGGTGTGGTATATACATACATTGAAATAATACTCAGCCATAAATAATAAGATCTGCCAATTTGCAACAACATGAGTGAACCTAGAGGGTATGATGCTAAGTGAATTAAGTCATAGAAAGAGGTTGTCTAAAAAATCACTTTCAAGAGATAACACTTATTCTCCTGAAGCTGTTTCAAAAAATTGAAGCAGAAGGAAATCTTCCAGACTCTTTTTATGAAGCCAGCATTACCCTGATCCCCCAAACCAGGCAAAGACCCTACCAAAAAGGAGAATTTTGGACCAATATCACTGATGAATATGGATGCTAAGATTCTCAACAAGATCCTAGCAAACAGGATCCAACAGCACATTAAAAAGATTATCCACTATGACCAGGTGGGATTCATCCCTGGTTTCAAGGATGGTTCAACATTCGCAAATCAATCAACGTGATAGAACAAATCAATAAGAGAAGAGAGAAGAACCACATGGTCCTCTCAATGATGCAGAAAAAGCATTTGACAAAATCCAGTATCCGTTCCTGATGAAAACGCTACAAAGTATAGGGATAGAGGGAACATTCCAGAACTCCATAAAATCTATCTATGAAAGATCCACAGCAAATATCATCCTCAATGGGAAAAAGCTTGCAGCCTTCCCGTTGAGATCAGGAACCCGACAAGGATGCCCACTCTCACCACTCTTGTTCAACATAGTATTAGAAGTCCTAGCAATGGCAATCAGAAAACAAAGAGAGAGAAAAGGTATCCAAATTGGCAATGAAGAAGTCAAACTCTCTCTCTTCGCAGATGACATGATTCTTTATATGGAAAACTCCAAAGACTCCACCCCCAAACTACTAGAACTCATACAGCAATTCAGTAACGTGACAGGATACAAACTCAATGTACAGAAATCAGTGGCTTTCTTAAACACTAACAATGAAAATACAGAAAGGGAAATTAGAGAATCGATTCCATTTACTATAGCACCAAGAACCATAAGATACCGGGAATAAACCTAACCAAAGAGGTAAAGGACCTGTACTCGAGGAACTACAGAACACTCATGAAAGGAACTGAAGAAGACACAAAAAGATGGAAGACCATTCCATGCTCTTGGATCAGAAGAATAAACATTGTTAAAATGTCTATACTGCCTAGAGCAATCTATACTTTTAATGCCATTCTGATCAAAACTCCACCGATATTTTTCAAAGAGCTGGAACAAATAATCCTAAAATTTGTATGGAATCAGAAGAGACCCCGAATTGCTAAGGAAATGTTGAAAAACAAAAACAAAACTGGCAGCATCACATTACCTGATTTCAAGCTTTACTACAAAGCTGTGATTACCAAGACAGCATGGTACTGGCATAAAAACAGACACATAGACCAGTGGAACAGAGTAGAGAGCCAAGATATGGACCGTCAACTCTATGGTCAAATAATCTTTGACAAAACAGGAAAAAATATACAGTGGAAAAAAGACAGTCTTTTCAATAAATGGTGCTGGGAAAACTGGACAGCTATCTGTAGAAGAATGAAACTCGACCATTCTCTTACACCATACACAAAGATAAACTCGAGGGGCACCTGGGTGGCTCAGTGGGTTAAAGCCTCTGCCTTCAGCTCAGGTCATGATCCCCCGGTCCTGGGATCGAGCCCCACATCAGGCTGTCTGTTCCGCAGGGGGCCTGCTTCCTCCTCTCTCTCTGCCTGCCTCTCTGCCTAGTTGTGATTTCTCTCTGTCAAATAAATAAAATATTTTAAAAAAGAAAACAAAGATAAACTCGAAATGGATAAAAGACCTCAATGTGAGACAGGAATCCATCAGAATCCTAGAGGAGAACAAAGGCAGTAACCTGTTTGATGTCAGCCACAGCAACTTCTTTCAAGATATGTCTCCAAAGGCCAAGGAAACAAAAGCGAAAATGAACTTTTGGGACTTCATTAAGATCAAAAGCTTCTGCACAGCAAAGGAAACAGTTAACAAAACAAAGAGGCAACCCATGGAATGGGAGAAGATATTTGCAAATGACAGTACAGACAAAAGGTTGATATCCAGGATTTATAAAGAACTCCTCAAACTCAACACACACAAAACAGATAATCATATCAACAAATGGGCAGAAGATATGAACAGACACTTCTCTAATGAAGACATACAAATGGCTATCAGACACATGAAAAAATGTTCATCATCACTAGCCATCAGGGAGATTCAAATTAAAACCACATTGAGATATCACCTTTCACCAGTTAGAATGGCCATAATTAGCAAGACAGGAAACAACATGTGTTGGAGAGGATGTGGAGAAAGGGGAACCCTCTTACCCTGTTGGTGGGAATGCAAGTTGGTGCAGCCACTTTGGAGAACAGTGTGGAGATTCCTCAAGAAATTAAAAATAGAGCTTCCCTATGATCCTACAATTGCACTACTGGGCATTTATCCCAAAGATACAGATGTAGTGAAAAGAAGGGCCATCTGTACCCCAATGTTTATAGCAGCAATGGCCATGGTCGCCAAACTGTGGAAAGAACCAAGATGCCCTTCAACGGATGAATGGAAGATGTGGACACGGGGAGATGGAGAGGAGAAGGGAGTTGAGGGAAATTGGAGGGAGAGATGAACCATGAGAGACTATGGACTCTGAAAAACAACCTGAGGGTTTTGAAGGGGCGGGGGTTGGGAGGTTGAGGAACCAGGTCGTCTGTAATAGGGAGGACACGTATTGCATGGAGCACTGGGTATTGTGCAAAAACAATGAATACTGTTATGCTGAAAGAAATTTAAAAAAATAAAAAAATAAAATCACTTTCAGCAGAATTTTTATCATGATATTCAGTCTTCCAATCCATGAATGTAATACACATCTCCATTTTTTTTTAGGTCTTTAATTTCTCTCAGCACTGTTTTACAGTTTTCTTTCTTTTCTTTTTTTTTTATATTTTATTTATTTGACAGAGAGAAACCACAAGTAGGCAGAGGCAGGCAGAGAGAAGGAAGCAGGCTCCCTGTGGAGCAGAGAGCCCGATGCGGGGCTCGATCCCAGGACCCTGGGATCATGACCTGAGCCAAAGGCAGAGGCTTTAACCCACTGAGCCACCCAGGAGCCCCATGTTTTACAGTTTTCAACATACAACTCTTGTACTTCTTTTGTTAAGTTCATTCCTAAGTACTTCTAATTGCAAAAGTTTATTAAATTCAATTTCTAATTGTTTACTGCAAATACATACAATTAAAATGGATTTAAAATATTTACTTTGCATCAGTTGAGAGGATCATGTTGTTCTTCTCTCTTCTCTTATTGATTTGTTCTGTCACGTTGATTGATTTGCGAATGTTGAACCACCCTTGGATCCCATGGATAAATCCCACCTGGTCATGGTGGATAATTTTTTTAATGTGCTGCTGGATCCTATTAGCTAGGATCTTGTTGAGAATTTATTTTGTATCTTTGACACCTAGGAAATTCGTTTATTACATCTAGTATTTTTTTCTAATAGATTCATTAATTTTTTTTTAACAGAAGCTATGTTTCTGAATAAGAACAATTTAATTTTTTTCCTATTTATTTGCCCTAATGAATTTGCTACAGCTTTGAATATAATATTAAATGGAAGTGATGAAAGCTGTTTTGAACTTAGGGGAAGCCATCTTTACTTGCCTCAATTTTAGAGTAAAATCTTTCATTTCTCCATGAAGTATGTTAGGTATAAACTTTTTGTTGATGCTTTTCATCAGATTGAGGTAGTTCCTTGTAGTCACTGAGTTTGTTTTTCTTAATCATGAATAGGAATTGAACCTTAAGTACTTTTTTTAATATGTGAAAAATATTTTCTTTTCTTTGTTAATGTGATAAACTAGATTTTTCAAATGCTTTACTTTTACCACCTTTTATTTTTTATTTAAAAATTTTTAGTTTTTTTCCAAGATTCATTGTTTATGTACCACACCCAGTGCTCCATGCAACATGTGCCCGCCTTAATATGCACCAGCAGGATTACCCATTCCCCCAAACCCTCAGTTTGTTTGAAACTCCATGTAGTCCTAATCTACCATCCTTGTCTATATTGTTTGTCATTTACAAATGTTATTTTTTTGTCCATGTTTATGAGGAATGTTGGTCTGTAATTTTTATCCTTGACTATGTCTTGTTTTTATCAGCATTATGCTAGCCTAATAAAACAAGCTGTTAAATGGCTTACACCATTTTCTGAAGGAGTTGGTATAAAATCGTATTCTTTCTTTACTTTCATTTATAGAATTCAGAAAGAAGGCATCAGGCCCCAAAGCTTTCACAAATGAAGATTTTTAAAGTAAGTATATTTATGAATCAGTTTTATTTGTGCAGCCGTTAAAATTTTTTAAAAAGATTTTATTTTTAAGTAATCTCTACCCCCAGCATAGGGTTCATAATCAACCCTGAGATCAAGAGTTGCATGCTTTTGGTTGGGGGGCGGGGAAGAGTTGCATGCCCCACCATGCAACCAGCCAGGCACCCCATGTACAGCTATTAAGATTTAAAATAATTTAATCATGTTCAAGT
The DNA here is from genome assembly GCF_922984935.1 of Meles meles. Taxonomy (NCBI): domain Eukaryota; kingdom Metazoa; phylum Chordata; class Mammalia; order Carnivora; family Mustelidae; genus Meles; species Meles meles. The sequence goes on from NC_060074.1 coordinate 79,453,661, forward strand.
TTTGGTAAGTTGTATTTTTAGAGGAATTTGTCCATTCTCCACAAGTTACCTAATAGCATACAGTTGTTTTTAATAGTCTCTTACCTATTTAATGAATTTCCTTAGCACTTATTGTAGTTCAAGCATTTACACAGCACATTCTTTTAGTTTATTTTTGATAATGTTAATTATTTTTGATAATTTGATACAGAATTTTGGCTTGACAGGTTTTTTTCTTCTTTTCAAAGACTTTAAAGATGTTCTGTAGTCTCTGGCCTCCTGTGTTTCTAAAGAATATTGGTTACCATTTGCATGTTGTTCCCATGTATGTAAAACAGTGTTATTTTTTAATCTGGTTCTACTTGTGTGAAGTTGCCCTTTTTTCTTGGATGAAGTCCTTTGAGTTCCATCTCAGTATATGTAGAAGTAAGTGTAGCAGAGATACCACCCTCGGTGGGCACTAGACAACTTTTGTCTCCCAAGATATCAAGACTCTCAGAACCACTGCTCTTATTTGAAGTCACTGTATTTGAATGGAAACCTCTGAGGGAAATGTAACCTGAAAATTCAGGTTTACCTCCTTGCATTCCTTCCTGTCTTTTCTTGGATCTTGATCCAGTAGGTGTCCACTTTGATGCTATTTAGCTCTTAGCACTTTGTTGGTTAGAGAATATATATTTTTATGCTATCTTTCTTATGCACTTGCCTTCAGTGGAGGGTTGGTGCAAATGACATAGTCACCCATTACTAAAAGTGGAAATCCTGCTTGTACTTTAGATTAGTGTGTCTATGTAATACTGGTTCTCCATTAGAAGATTTAAGAGATACATGCTCTTTATATAACACTTTTTCTAGCCTTATTTGATAAAACATATATGCATACATATACGTTTATGTGTGTATATATTCATACACATATTTTATAATAAACTCCTTTGTATTAAAGTATTGAAGATTTTAATGGACAGAACACATAATTCTAAAGAGCTGTAAAATATTTTTATTTTTTTAAAAGAATTTATAGGTATGAATCTTGTAACAGAATTCTGGTTTAGTGTAACCTAGTGCTTCCCCAAGTAATTTACTGTCCAAAGGTTGGTTTGTTTGTTTTACATATGTTTGTTTTACCTAGGTTGGTTTGTTTGTTTTGCCTGCAATATTCTATGGAATTAGTATTCTATGGAATAGATTTTATTAAATGCTGATTTTTTTTTTTACTTTTGATTTTCATATGTATCCTGTTAACATTACTATTAATGGAATAGTTAAATTCTATGAGATTTACTGCCTAGGAGAGTTAGCAAGTAAAATATAAGTAGAATGACTGATACTTTATTTGTAGTTCATTCCTGTATTAGTTTGCTTGGACTTCCATAACAAAATACCATAAGCTGAGTGGCTTAAACAACAAATTTGTTGTGTCATGGTTTCATAAGCAAAAAGTCAGAATCCAGGTGTCAGAAGAAATGATTTCTTCTGAAATCCAGCAAGAAAAATCTATTCTATACTTCTCCTTCAGCTTTGGGTGGTTTGTTGGCAAGGTTTAGCATTCCTTGTCTTGCAGAAGAATCACCTGATTTCTGCCTTCATTTTCACATGGCATTCTCCCTGTGTGCATGTGTCTGTGTCCAAATTTTCTGCCTTTATAAGGTTACCAATCACATGATAATCACAATTTTTTAAGCCACATGATAGATTTTTTTAAGCCATATGATCCAGATTGATTAGGACACACTCTAATGACCCCATTTTAACTAATTATATCTATAGTAGCCCTATATCCAAATAAGCCATGTAGTGGGATACTGGAGTTAAGGACTTCATATATGAAATTTGGGGGACACAATTCATATCAATAGTTCTTCAAAAAGAAGAAATTCTCATTATGTAAATTCCTTTAAATCTGTCTTCTAAAGTAAAAGGTAAGAAGTTTAGATTACTATTAAAGGTAGAGGCTCTGCTTATTTAGACATGGAAGGAGGGCTGCATACTGGGAATAAGATCATAGGGAAATTATAAAAATGGTAAGGAGGAAATGTTTTCTTAGAGAAGAATTAATACATTAAAATTTTTTGGAAATTGATATTCTAACTACACTATAGTTACATATCAGTAAAAGATTTATCAATTCTACATTCTGACATGCTATATTTGTTATTTTATGCTTAAAAATATAACTCCTTTAAGATTTTTTTTTTATTTTTTTTTATTTATTTGACAGAGAGAGATCACAAGTAGATAGAGAGGCAGGCAGAGAGAGAGAGAGAGGGAAGCAGGCTCCCTGCTGAGCAGAGAGCCCGATGTGGGACTCGATCCCAGGACCCCGAGATCATGACCTGAGCCGAAGGCAGCAGCTTAACCCACTGAGCCACCCAGGCGCCCCAAAAATATAACTCCTTTAAATTATATTGCATTCAAAGTCAATAGCCATTCTATCTATAAATTATTTAACTATAGCATTTTAGGATCTGTTCAGTCTGGAATAACCTCAAAGAACATATGGAGAGTGTCTGTTTAGTAATGTAGAACACCTGGCACAAAATATGTGTAGAATGCTGCCTTGATACACTCTGCAGAGCTTCTAAGTAAACCTTTGTTTCTCAATAAACAGGAAGCATATGTTATCTTATGAAAGTAACTCAAAATTAGGCAACCTGTAAGGTAAGAATTCCTGACAAACAGATTAGACTTACTAAGCACTCGAGAGCAAGGTTCTCATTCATTTTTATTTTTCCAAGTTCCTGGCATGGAGTACTATGAATGGTGAGTGTTGAATGTATGTTGATAAAATATTTTGATTGAAGAAAAATGAATGAATTATGGTGTTAGGTAAATATGGTATTCACTTTTAGCTACTTTTATTATCAATTATCTTAAATATACCAAAGTTATTAACATATCCATTATGATATTTGTAAGTTAAGGACACTGAGGCTTGAAATATTTTATCTATTAAAAGACAATAATTACACCTAGATTAGAAAGTACAAAGTAAGAATGAGAAATAAAACTGCTACTTTATTATTGGCCATTATTATATTTTACCTAAGTGAAAACAACTGCTTTATAAAACATCTACTTAAATTAATCATGTCCTCCTCCAGTCCATTCTCAGTCCAGGAGCTGGCACAATCACTAAAAATCCAGTGAAAGTCCTATGCTACTCAAAGCCCTCTGGTTTTTTCCCTATGGCAGCAGAATAAAACCCAGAAATCTTGGAACAAATTAAGATCCTCCACAGTCTATGTCTTTATCTTTGCCAGATGTGTTGCTTAATTTAATGTAGTAACTTGACTGTGACAAGGGATGACCAGGTTAAACATGACTTCTGGGTGTTAGCATTTGAATTGGTGGACTGAAGAAAGCAGACTGCCCTTCTTATTGAGGGTGATCCAAATACAAATCTTATATATGGAAAGAGGTGAAAGCTAACTCCTATGAGTTTTATTTCTCTGGAGAACCCTGACCAACACAACTGAGAATCCTTATTCCTATCTTACTAAACAATTCTACACGGAAAACTCCATGTTCTTTTCCGCAGAGTATATACCACAATGTATCTGCCCTGGATTAGTCAGCCTTCCAGATATATTCTTCCTTTAAAGATCTTATTTATTTGAGAGAGAGAGAGAGAGAGAGAGAGAAAGCATGAGCAAGGGTAGGGACAGAGGGACAAGAAACCTCCAAGCTGAGTGTGGAGCTGAAGTGGGGCTCAATCCCAGGACCCTGGGATTATCACCTCAGCTGAAATTAAGAGTCAGGTGCTTAACTGACTGAGCCCCTCAGGCATCTCCCACCCACAGATCTGTTCTTACTTCCTGACTTACCTATTTCTTTTCTCTCTGATTCATTTGATTGAATATTATCTTTCAAATTGATTTTTCTTCCTTTTTATGATTGTTTTTAGTATGTAAAACATATTCCACAAAATTTGTACCAATATTAAAATTCGATTTCAGCTGGGTAAAGATAGTGTCTTGTAGTAAAACAGTCTGATAGAAAGAGAATCACAGAAGTTTACATCAAAGGGCAGCAAACTGCAACAGGGAAATGGGTCATTTCTAAAGTAAGCTCACAGAAGATCCAATTTAATCTTGTTTGGCATATTTCCTTTTGTATATTAGGTGATAGGTCTTTTCTTAAAATTTTTTTTTCTCCAGCTTACTGGAGTGACTAGCCAAGGGAAGGAAATTATAATTCAATGCCTCAATAAATGATACTTTTTCTGTAGATCCTGGTGATACGCATGGTGCCTATTCCTTTAGTTACAGATGATTCCCTTCTAATAGTAAGTCTCCTATTTCTGATATCATGATTTCCTTTTCAAAAATGGGATTGTAATACAATATCCAATTTCCCAGCATGTAATAAAAATTATTTTTCTTTTAACAGAATTCTTGGTCTATGGAGATTGGATAATTCTGAGGTACTAAATTTTCTAAAATGTTATTTTTATTACTAGAAAATTCTAGTTCTTTTGTCCAAAGGTATCATATCATAGATAATACTAATTCTTAGCTTTATTTCAGAAACCTATTGTTCAGTCGTGGCTATACACTAGAATCATTGGAGAGCTTTGTTGTTGTTGTTTGTTTGTTTTGTTTTGTTTTGTTTTTAAGGCAAGTGTTTGGGCCATATACCAGACCATTTAACTTGTGGTCCCACAGAGTGAGATTGAGGTAGGGATATTTCTATAAGCTGCCTCAACTGATGACAAAGTGAAGCCAAAAGTGAATAGCAGTATCTTAGGGTCTGTAGTCAAAAATCAGTATCACTTGCCCAGGTTTTAATTCCAAATTTTTTTTTAAGATTTTATTTATTTATTTGACAGAGATCACAAGTAGGCAGAGAGGCAGGCAGAGAGAGAGAGAGGAGGAAGCAGGCTCCCTGCTGAGCAGAAAGCCTGATGCAGGGCTTGATCCCAGGACCCTGGGATCATGACCTGAGCTGAAGGCAGAGGCTTTAACCCACTGAGCCACCCCGGTGCCCTGTTAATTCCAAATTTATTAATGCCCCAGAAGGTTCTGGTACTGAGTTTCTTTTTTCACTTTTTATTTTTTTAAAGATTTATTTAGGGTGACCCAGGGGAAGCCAGGGGGACCCAAGAGGAGTGAATCTCAAGCTGACTTCCTGCTGAACACAGAGCCTGAGGCAGGGCTTGATTTCATGATCCAAGAAATCATGACCTTAGCTGAAATAGTCAACTGCTTAACTGATTGAGCCACACAAGTGCCTCTCTTTTTTCCCTTTTTAAAGTGCTTATTTTTTTTTCTCATTTCCAAAAAGAGATAGCAATGGAGAGAAGTATAAGATTTAAATGAAGTTCACCTATGATACCATTGCTTAGAGGAGATTAGTGGTACTGTTGTTAAAATTTTATTTTTTAAATATTTTAAAAGATTTTATTTATTTGTCAGAGAGGGAAAGAGCACAAGCAGGGGGAGCAGAAGGCAAAGGAAGAAGCAGGGTCTCTGCTGAGCAAGGAGCCTGATGCAGGACTTGATCCCAGGACCCTGGGATCGTGACCTGAGCCAGAGGCAGATGCTTAACTACCTGAGCCACTGAGGTGTCCCAAAATTTTATTTTTTAAAATTATGTGTTTAAAATTAAGAACATTTCAAGCAATCAGAATTGCTGTACATGGCTGTATGAGTTTCCATTCATTGCTATTTTAAGATTTAATTGAGCTGGAGGAAATATTAATAGATTACCTGCTTTAAACTTCTATTTTTATTAAATTAAGATATTTTTGTTGTTTTGAATGCAAAATGTGTAACTGAGGCAACAGACAGGTGAAATAGCTTTCTTAGTGACATGATAGTAGTGAAGTATGTTGTATCAGATTCCATATCCTTGCCCCTCTACAGTTTGTATCACCATGCCTTGTGTTTTGGATTACTATACAGACTTTTTCATCCTTACACAGTGACCTCAGATTAAAATGACCTTCTTACTGGATACTAATATTTCAAACTGTATAAAAGTAATCTTCCCATCTAAGCTTAAATAATTCATGTTTACACTGCTTTACTACTGATCTTTCCTGATACCCTTACAAATTGCATCCTTTGACCTTCATTCCAGTTTTGTCTTTCTATATCCACTGATCCTGAATACTAGCATAGTTCCCTGGATTCATTCTCTGATTTTGACTTGGCTAATCCTGGGCCCTAAATCTAACTAGGGATGGCTTGCCTCTAGGAATATCCTAAGAATATAATAGGAAACAATGCCTTCCATCTTAATAGCAAATGCGTTTAATGGAAAATCAGGCTGTTGGGTCAAGTAAGTGATGCCTTGCAATGAATGCCATGAAAAATCTCAGGAGTTTGTTCATATCCATCTTAGTTATCACCATAGGCCATGTTCTTCCCTTACAAAATAAAAGATTTCTGTCTTATTGTGGTAGAGTTCTAAAAGTTGAAATTTAAATAAGAGTTGTTCCCAGTAGTAGTGACCCTAAATAATGTTTAATTAAGCTTAAATTCTGAGTAAATTATTTCCAAACTGGTTTAAAAGTTAATGAGATAATAATCACCCAGGAGGGAACAGCATGGTATAGTAGTATAAAACAGCAGCAGCTTGGCTAGTTTGTGTATTTTCTCTCATTCCAGATCTCATACATGCTTAATTGACTTAAAACATTATGGTTCAAATAGACTCAAGGTCACTAAATAGGCCTATAATGTGGATAGAATTGAATTACATCTGAAGTGTTTAAGGCACAAACATATGAACATAGTTGAAGTAATGTGAGGAAGAAAATGCTTATTTCTTTTTTTTTTTTTTTAAAGATTTTATTTATTTATTTGTCAGAGAGAGAAAGATCACAAGTAGGCAGAGAGGTGGGCAGAGGCAGAGGGAGAAGCAGGCTCCCTGCCGAGCAAGGAGCCCGATGCGGGACTCGATCCCAGAACCCTGGGATCATGACCTGAGCCGAAGGCAGCTGCTTAACCAACTGAGCCACCCAGTTGGAAATGCGTATTGGTTCAGTTACCCTGATAGAATGTCAGGAAACTTGCAAAGTTTATTCACCCAAGTTAATAGCATAATTATTGAAAAGCCATAGTTTAATAGTTTTTTTGTTTGTTTGTTTGTTTTACACATGTGATTATCCCCCCAAAATTCTGGGGAGGGTGGTTCTGCCTTTTTAACCACTTACTGATAAAGTCACTTTGTTACTACTTAAGCTACAGCTTAGGAGAAATTATTTGCAAAATGTATATCCAACAAAGGATTTCTTTAAAGCATACAAAGAACTCTCACCTCTTATTAGAGGAAAATTACTCAGTTAAAAATGGATTTGAACACACTTCATCAATGAAGACCTAGCACAAGAAACAATGCTCAACATACCATCACAGATAGTACTATATGCCCCTAAAATAGTTAAAACTAAGGCTGCTTATGTCACTGATTATGGGGATGTAAAATGGCACAAACACTTTAGAAAACAGATTTGCAGCTTCTTGTTCCTAAAAAGATACACCAAATTTTATGGTAATATTGCCGACATGTATAATCTGTTCTAATCATGGGAAAACTTAAAAAGAAACCCAAATGGGATCTAAGAAGAAAGGACAACCGAGTGTAATGTGGAATTTTATATAAGCTCCTAAATTAGGAAAGGTTATCAATAAAAAAATGGTGAAATCAAAATGAAATCTTAATTACTATATTGTACCAAAGTTGATTTCTTGTTCTTGATAATTACACTAAAGTTATGTAGGATGTTAAGACTGGGGCAGTGATATAAGGATATTTTTTGCACTCTTTCTGCAACTTTCTAAGTCTGAAGTTCACAATACTTGAAACCCTTCAGTATTGTCTGGTTAGAACATTCATATTTAGAATGTCCAAAATAGAACAGACTTTCAAAGGTATAATGTCATTCAGTAATGCTAAATGAATATTAGTTATTCATCAATTTAGTGTTATTAAAATTTGGTAGAAAATATAAACTAAAAAAAAGTAACAATAAGAGTCATTTATGGTTTGTCTCCCTCCCAATCCCATCAAACTGGGGGTTGCTGGGGGGAGGTGGGGTTGGGAGAGGGGGAGGGGGTTATAGACATTGGGGCGGGTATGTGCTATTGTGAGTTCTGTGAAGTGTGTAAACCTGGCGATTCACAGACCTGTACCCCTGGGGATAAAAATACATTATATGTTTATAAAAAAAAAAATTGGAAGGGGAGGCGAACCATAAGAGACTATGGACTCTGAAAAACAACCTGAGGGTTTTGAAGGGTCAGGGGTGGGAGGTTGGGGGAACAGGTAGTGGGTAATAGGGAGGGCACATATTGCATGGAGCACTGGGTGTTGTGCAAAAACAATGAATACTGTTACGCTGAAAATAAATAAATTAAAGTTAAAAAAAATAACAATAGAAAAGTCAAAGAGACACTTGCATTATGACAAAGCTGTTCCACTTATGGCTATTTACCTAGAGAAATGAATGCATATGTTTATACAAAGACATATTGTAGGGGTCCCTGTGTGGGTCATTTGGGTAAGTGTCTGACTCTTCGATTTTTGGCTCAGGTCATGATCTCATGAATTGTGAGATAGAGCACTCCGTTGAGCTCTGAGCTCAGTGGGGAGTCTGCTTGGATTCTCTCTCTCTTGCCCCTCTGTGTGTACTCTTGCTTGCTATTTTCCTCTTTCTCTTTCAAATAAATAAATGAATCTTAAAAAATAAAAGATCACCACAACAAAATATCCAAAGACTTACACTCTAATAATGTTGATACCCCCAAATTAGGAACCTGCACAAAAGCAAAAAACTTAAAATATATGTTCAATTATATCCATCTTATCTCAACATTCTTTAAAGAAAAAATTACCATTGATAATTTCATCTCTTAAACTGGAAAATCTTGGGATGATTAGATAAACTGGATGCCCTGATTAGGATTTTTGATTTATGTCTGCCATCCCCAATGCCAAGTTTTTCAATATGTTTATGTGCTATATACCATGAAAATCTGTTGTGTTTTTACATCTCAATCACTTTTTCATACATATTTATAATGTTTGATGAATTATTTGAAAGAAGTACTGTTTTTAAAAATATGTCTAAATCAACATTTAGTGAAATTCATTTTTGTATTTTGTTATAAATGATTTTTTGTCATTAAGTTCTTTAGAAGAACTAGAAAAAAAGAAGAAAAGAAAATGAATCCCAAGGAGTGATTTGGTGAAATGTACTTGTTTTTATCCCAAATGGTTTTATTTGTTGTACTAATAGTTTAATCTCAATGAACACTAAACAACTTAAATGCCACTAAACTTGAAGTATTGATAACCCATTTATACTTCATAATTTTAGCAAAAAGTTCTCATCCATAAAATAACATTGTAAGCTAATAAAGAATATGGATATATGCTTAAATTCAATTCTTAGAATCTTTTTCTATCATCTAGATATGATACTTAAATCATTATCCTATAGTTCGTGTGATCCCTACAGTTCCTTTAATTCTCAGATGACCTGTTTGGGTTCCAGTTTTAAGACCTACTTTTCATTATGGAAAGATTTCATTCCAAAATAAGCATTAGGGTATAGTATTATAATGTCTAAATTTTTTCTCCTGAATTTATTCTTCTCTCCCATCTATATGTGATCATTACAACTTGAACTTCTTCAGTATTCATTGCACTCTTAGGTACAATTTTTTTTTCTTTTGAGTTACTCATATACTCATCTGGACTCTGTAGATAAGTTTATTTACCTCATTTTGAATTATTTTTCATGTCAATGAATATTTCATGAGTATCCTATAAGGTATGACTAAAACAGTATTTTGGTTTTTTTAAAACTAAAATACTATTTCGAATTAATGTTCTTTAAAACTAATAACTTGAAAGCTATCCACTTATTCCAATATTGCTGACATCATTCCAAATATTTTCAAATTCCTGTTCTAAAATTTTGTGCAAAGACAATGGTTCATTAAAAAAAAAAAAAAAAAACCCAACACCTAAAGGAACAATTCAGTAAGAGGATATAACAATTTTAAATATCTATGCACCCATGTTGGAAGCACCTAAATTCATAAAGCAACTATTAAGAGATATTAAGGAAGAAATTGAGAATAATGTAATAGGCGATTTTTTTCCTTTTTGAGTATAGTTGACACGCAATGTTATAATAGTTCAGATGTATGACTTAATCATTTGACAAACTTATGTTCAGCAGACATACAACTAGCATGAGACTTTAACACTTCATTTATAGCAATGAGAATAGATTATTCATACAGAAAATCAACAAGGAAACAGGGGCTTTGAATGGCACATTAGATCAGGTTGACTTAACAGATATATTTGGAACATTTCATCCAGAAATAGAATATATTCTTTTACAGTGTGCACAGAACATTCTCCAGAATATATCACATATTGGGCCACAAAATCAGTCTCAGGAAATTCCAAAAGATTGAAATAATATCCTGCATCTTTTCTGACCACAACAGTATAAAACTAGAAATCAATCAGGAGAAAAAAACTGGGAAAGAATACAAATACATGGAGGCAACATGCTATGAAATAATAATAAATGGGTCAACCCAGAAATCAAAGAAGAAATTAAAAAAATGAATACATGGAAAAAAAATGAAAACACAGTGGTCCAAAATCTTTGGGATGCAGCAAGAGCTGTTTTAAGAGGGAAGTTTACAGCTGTACAGGCCTACCTTAGGAAACAAAAATCTCAAACCACCTAACCTTAAGCCTAAAGGAACTAGAAAAAGAACAAAGCCCAAAGCCAATAGAGGGAAGAGAATAATAAATATTAAAACAGAAATAGTAAAAATAACAACAATAGAACAGATCAATGAAACCAGGAGCTGGTTCTGTGAGAAGATGAACAAAATTGATAAACCTTTAGCCAGATTCCTCAATAATAAAACTTGAATAAAATCCTAAACGAAGGAGGAGGAGAAATAACAAGTGATGGGGTGCGTGGGTGGCTCAGTGGGTTAAGCCTCTGCCTTCAGTTCAGGTCATGATCTCAGGGTCCTGAGATCGAGTCCCACATCAGGCTCTGCTCAGCAGAAAGCCTGCTTCTCCTCTCTCTCTGCCTGCCTGCTTGTGATCTCTCTCTCTTAATAAATAAATAAAATATTAAAAAAAATAACAAGTGACACCCCAGAAATATAAAGGATCATAAGAGAATGCTATGACAAATTATATTGCAACAAACTGGGCAACCTAGAAGAAAGGGATGGATTCCTGGAAATACAAGCTTCCAAAACAGAACTGGGGAGAAACAGAAAATTTCAACCCATTCATTACTAGCAATGAAATTGAATCGGTACTCAAAAAATTCCCAACCGAAAAAGTCAAGGACCAGATGGCTTCACAGGTAAATTTTACTAAACATTTAAAAGAAGAGTTAATGCGTATTTTTGACTTCTTCCAAAAAATAGCAGAAGGGAAATCTTCCAAATTTATTCCACAAGTCCAGCATTACCCTAGTTACAAAAACCAGATAGATACTAAAGAAAACCACAGGACAATATCTCTGATGAACATAGATGCAAAAATCCTCAACAAAATATTAGCAAACCAAATCTACCACTACATTAAAATAGTCATTTAACATGATCAAGTGGAATTTATTCCAGGAAAGCAAGGGTGTTTCAGTATTCACAAATCAATGTGGTACATCACATTAATAGGAGAAAGGATTAAAAAAAACCCATATAATCATTTCAATAGATGCAAGAAAAAGCATTTGACAAAGTGCAACATCTATTCATGATAAAAAACCCTCAACAGAATAGGTTTAGAGGGAACATACTTCAAAATAATAAATGCCATATATGAAAAATCCACAGCTAACATCATACTCAATGATGAAAAACAGAGCTTTTCCCCTAAGATATGGAAGAAGACAAGGATGTCCACTCTCACCACTTTTATTCAACCCAGTATTGGAAGTCCTAGTTATAGCAATCAAACAAGAAAAAGGGAATAAAAAACATCCAAATTGTTAAGAAAAAAGTAAAATTTTCACTATATGCAAATGACCTACTATCTATAGCAAACTCTAAAGACTCTACAAAAAACAAAACAAAACAAAAAATCCAATCCAATAAGTGAATTCAGCAAGGTTTCAGGATACAAACTTTTTACATAATCTGTTGCATTTCTTTACACTAACAATGAAGTAACTGAAAGAGTAATTAAGAAAAAGATCCCTTGGGGCACCTGGGTGGCTCAGTGGGTTACAGCCTCTGCCTTCAGCTCAGGTCATGATCCTGGGGTCCTGAGATCGAGTCCCACGTCGGGCTCTCTGCTCAGCAAGGAGCCTGCTTCCACCTCTCTCTGCCTGCCTCTCTGCCTACTTGTGATCTCTGTCAAATAAATAAAACCTTAAAAAAAAAAAAAGATTTAAAGTGCACCTGGCCTGCCTTCCAGCAATTCATTCTTAAAAAAAAAAAAAAAAAAGATCCCATTTATAATTGTACCAAAAAGAATAAAATAACCAAGTCAGGGAAGCAACTTGTGTCCATTGATGAATGCATAAGAAAGTGGTATACACAACGGACTATTACTCAGTAGTAGAATGATACAATAGAAATGAATGAGATCCTGTCATTTGCAACAACATGGATGGACCTAGATGGTATAATGCTAATTGAAATAATCAAAGAAAAATACCATATGATTTCACTCATTTGTGGAATTTAAAAATATGAACAAACAATACTCTAAAACAAACTGGTGGCTGCCACAGGGGAATGAGCTGTAGGGGGTAGGTAAAATAAAGAGAATCAGCTGTATACTTATCTTGATGAGCACTGAGAAATGTATAGAATTTTTAAATCATTGTCCACCTGAAAATAATATAACACTGTTAATTATACTTCAGTAAATCATCTTAAGGTTAAAAAACTTGATTCTGTGATGTTTGAAATCATAGGAGTGTAATAAAAACAGTTGGGAAGGAATCCAATATAGATAATTCTGATAAATAAAGTGTTCTATACAAGATATTCAATTACTGTGTTCTATTACTTTAAAGAAATTAAAAAGTATTTTCAATAGTGGAAAAGTATTATGGGATAAAACTCACTGCTTTCTAAGATAGTTTTTTGAGAAGTAGTTTTTTAGACTACATTTTGGCATATTTAATTTAAAAAGTTTCATTGTATATGGTCCATTCAGATGAAGTGGATTATGTTACAAGAAATCTAAAAAGGTAATCCATTTGTCCAAACTTGTCTGAAAATCTGGAGTATTAAAAATTTTCTCTGAGAAGTGCCTGTAACATTTAAATCTATTTGTAATTCCAAATTCAACATGTCACATATATACGTATGTGTATGTACATGTCTCTATACATATCAAAACTGTACAATGGAAAATGTGTGTAGTCTGACCCATATTTTATTTTAATCTCTATAGGATTAGATTTGGGTTTGAAAATCTGGTTTAATAAAAATCTACATATTAGCTATGTGATCTTGACCACATTTTGTAAAATGTAAGATTTAGATCTGCATTTGTATTTTGGAAATGATACTTTTCTTTTGTGAGGATTGGATGATAGAATGGGTATGCATCATCTAACAAGTGTTGGTTGGATAGCAGACATTAAATGCATTTCCTCTCCCTGTGCCCTTATTGCTTCTCTTTCACCATATTCAGGATGACCAATATATGTGTTTGGATATTGGAATTCCATGAATCTTTCATTTTAGTGAACTTGGCTTTGTCTCTAGAACATTTCATCCTTTCTTTCAGATAGTTGTTTTTACTGTTTAACCAATGTCTGTTGAAAATTTTACTAGATCCTACCTTGTCTTTTATTTTGCCAAGTTGTACAAAGAAAAGTAATCCAAGAGGTAGTATTTTGTAAAAAGATTTGTGAAAACTTTAAGAAAAGTGTGCAAATGAAAAATAGAAAAGTTTTCTGAGACAGAATCATCCAAAGATGAGTGGAGTTTATTAAAATATTAAAAAAGTAATACTAGCATTTTCTTGTACCAGTGTGATTGTAAAAAAGTTACAGTCTGGGATGCCTGGGCGGCTCAGTGGGTTAAAGCCTCTGCCTTCAGCTCAGGTTATGGTCTCAGGGTCCTAGGATCAAGCCCTGTATCTGGCTCTCTGTGCAGCAGGGAGCCTGCTTCCTCCTCTCTCCCTGCCTGCCTCTCTGACTGCTTGTGATCTCTCTCTGTCAAATGAATGAATAAAATCTTAAAAAAAAAAAAAAGTTACAGTCTGACCATATAACTTCCCTGGCATAATGCAGTAATTTAATTGATATCTTCAGACCTTTTATGAATCTACCAACAGAGGGCAAATATACTTCACTATATTGGTATTAAAATTAGTGTGACACCAAAATAAACTCTATATCATTAGTGTAGTAACTTCTACTGTGAACTGGCCAAGACATGTAAAACCAAAGTTCTGGTATTTGATAATGGTAATTGATTTACCATTGTACTTTGTGTTAATGAATATGTTTTCTCCCTATTGACTCCTTCTCCCAGCCTCCAATTCACTTCTTTGAGCCTCTTTAGCTCAGAAACAAACTTTTTTTGTATCTACTTACCAGCTCAAAACAAGTCCTTGGGAACTTAATAAAAATAGAAATGCTTTATAAACTTCTTAACTCTTATTTGCTCTGGTAATTTCACTCTACATAGGCTTGTGGTATTTCCTTGGATCATGTTTTTAAGTTGTATATTTTCTAGATCTATCATTACATCACAAATTAATATCCTTTTTGAATTTTTACTAAATTTTTTTCTCCAGCCTAATTCTTTGTAACACTATCTAGGTCCCTTATTGAAAGATTTTTTTAAATCTCCTTTTCCTGTGTAGATAAAGAAATAATCATTCAGGTAGTAGAGTCATGCTGGTAATAGAGCTTAATTTCTGCTGAATTAGACATTTCCTTTCTTAATTTGTGAATAAAGTTTAAGAGTAGAATTGATGGCTTTATTTTAGTTCCTGAGTTTGATTACTGATACTAGGTAGGTCAGTTCTTCTGGAGAACTAATGAGAAAATTTCATAAACTGACAAGAAGTACCACATATATAACTTGAAATGAAGAATAAGAAAAAGCTGTGTTATAATTTGGATGTGGGCATGACTGGCCACTGTGTTATTCTAATAGCTCCTAATGCATGATTCTGATTAGGCCTGAAAGCAAAATTTATTATTTGACCTAAGTAGATGAAACTGAATTCTAGAATCATCTGTATTTCATCTATTTTCACATAATGATATTTACATGTATGGTACAAAAGTGAGATAGTTTTACATCTTGGATTTTTCATTTTAGGTTTCATGCATGTTCTACCTTAAGTACTTCTGAAAACATTTTTTGAGTTACATTTTTCCATCCTACTTTCTGCAATAGTCGAATATTTAGGTTTGGAACTTTTTTGTGATAATTTTTTTCTTAACCTATACTTAGGATATATGCTAAGAAGGGTATATATGGATTCTTTATATATACATTGGTTTCCAAAGGGGTTTACCTGATTTGCATTTTTACTAGCAATGTGTATTAGTTTATTACTGAATATTTTCTATCATTTACTATCATCTTTTAAAAATGGCAAATTTTCTAAGTAAAATAATCTCATTATTTTTAACTTGCAATTTTCATTATGTATAATTATATACTGTATGTTTTGTTTATATCTCATGTATAATAATTTGAGAATATCCTCTCTATTCACTTTTTATCAGGGTTATAGTATTTTAAACCTGTTTTTGATAATCTCTCTTTTAAAGATGCAAATCCTTTTTACATATTGCTTTCTAATTTGGAGCAGAGATCAATGAGATAGAAACTAGAGATACAGTAGAACACATCAATGAAACTAGAAGCTGGTTTTTGAAACAATCAGTAAGATCGATAAACCATTGGCCAAACTAATCCAAAAGAAGAGAGAGGACCCAAATTAATAAAATTATGAATGCAAAGGGAGAAATCACAACTAACTCAGGGAAATAGAAATAATCATCAGAAATTATTATCAACAGGGTCACCTGTGTTGCTCAGTGGGTTAAAGCCTCTGCCTTCCGCTCTGGTCATGAACCCAGGGTTCTGGAATCTAGCCCTGCATTAGGCTCTCTGTTCAGCAGGGAGCCTGCTTCCTTCTCTCTCTCTGCCTGCCTTTCTGCCTACTTGTAATTTCTGTCTGTCAAATAAATAAATAAAATCTTAAAAAAAATTATTATCAACAGTTATATGCCAATAAGTTAGCAACCTAGATGAAATGGATGTGTTCCTGGAAACCTACAAACTTCCAAAACTGAATCAGGAAGAAATTGACAACCTGACTAGGCCAGTATCTAGTAATGAGATTGAAGCAGTGATCAAAAATCTCCCATAAAACAAGAGCCCAGGACCTGACGGATTCCCTGGGGAATTCTACCAAACATTCAAAGAAGAAATAATACCTATTCTGAAGCTATTGAAAAAAATAGAAGCAAAAGGAAAACTTCCAGACTCTTTTTATGAAGCCAGCATTACCTGATCCCCAAAGCAGGCAAAGACCTCACCAGAAAGGAGAATTTCAGACCAATATCTCTGATGAATATGGATGCCAAGATTCTCAACAGGATCCTAGCTAATAGGATCCAACAGTACATTAAAAAGATTATCCACCATGACAGGTGGGATTTATCCATGGGATGCAGGGGTGGTTCAACATTCACAAATCAGTCAATGTGATAGAACAAATCAGTAAGAGAAGAGAGAAGAACCACATGGTCCTCTCAATTGCTGCAGAAAAAGCATTTGACAAGATACAGCATCTGTTCCTGATTAAAATGATTGAAAGTATAGGGATAGAGGGAACATTCCTCAACTTCGTAAAATCTATCTATGAAAACCTACAGCAAATATCTTCCTCAATGGGTAAAGCTGACAGCCTTCCCTTTGAGATCAGGAACATGACAAGGATGTTCCACTCTCACCAATCTTTTTCAACATAGTACTAGAAATCTTAGCAACAGCAATCAGACAACAAAAAGAAATAAAAGTTATTCAGAGTGTCAATGAAGAAGTCAAACTCTCTCTCTTCACAGATGACATGATACTATATATGGAAAACCCAAAAGACTCCACCCTAAACTACTACAACTCATACAGCAATTCAGTAATGTGGCAGGATATTAATTTTGTCATGTTTACATGGGCAGAATTCTTATTATATAACAAATTTTATAAATGATTACATATAATTGTAAGTATTATAAAATAGAGCATTTTTATTATACAGATATATTATCCCTATTTCTTTAAAGTCTTATATAAAATCTAGAATTAAACTTTTAGAAAACTTAGAAAAACAGTTTTAAAAAGAATGAAATAGATTCATTATTTTGATACCTGTTCATAGAGGTTAAGACTCATTTTGAAATACTGATAAAGTTCTACTCAGTGAGGCCTGTTGGAGACTTGATTGATAATTATACTCTGCCAACCTCACCCCCACTTTGCTTTACTCTGCCCTATTATTTAGTCTCCTTACTCTCCTTACTTAGTTATTTCTTATTCTTACATTGCTTCCTAACAGACTACATAATTTATCTGTTATTCATATTCTCTCTCCTCCATTTCTCAATAGAATATAAATTGAGGACTGGTATCTTTGTTTTGTTCTCTGTTTGCCTAAAGCTGAATTCCCAGAAATAGTAGAATGGTGCTTACCAGGGACTGGGAGACCAGGGGTCTTGGGGATATGTTGTTAAAGGTATACACTTGGCAACTAGAAGATGAATAAGTGCTGGAGATCAAATGTATAGCATTGTGATTATAGTCAACAGCACTGTATACTTCAAGATTTCTAGGAAATTAGGTCGTAAAAGTTCTTACCACACACACAAGGAAAGGTAATTATGTGAGGTTTTTGAGGTGTTGAACAGGGTAATTATATTGCAATATATATGTGTCCTGTCAACCTGTAGTACACCTCAGACTCACACAATGTTATATTTGAATAAAAATATATCCATGCCCATTAAATAAAATTAGCTAAAAACTAAAATTAATGTAAGTTTAGTAATTTTAACTTAGGTATTGAGGAGACCTACATAATTCCTGTGAGGCTTAAGAAAGAGATCCCAAAATAGAATCTATTATGCTTTATATCATTAGTGGAAGATTGACCAACAGGGACTTGCATTGGATTCTAAGTGCCAAACTCTGCCAAGAAGCAAAGTTTTACTAAAGGAAGCCAATTTTATTTTATTATTCAGATCTAAACTTTTATAATCTATTAAATTTTATAATCCGAGCAGCTCTAGTCTTTGAATTGAAGAGAATAGTAATGTGAGAAATCCTCAGACATTTTGTCATATTGTAGTTTCAGTCTTTTAAAGAAAAAAGTTTCTGTTGAGTGATGTGACACCACTTAATTTGATGTATGTGGAAGATGACTAAAATCTAGGAGTCAGAAAGTAGATTGATAGTTAGCTAATTTATAAAAATATTCCATTTAATTTCCAAACACTTCATTATAAGGCAACCTCATTTTTTAAAAACCATTTTTAAACTCCTTGTATCATACATTGACTGAATGGCATTTCTTCAGTTCAAGTGGAATACTGAGTTTCATCTTTTTTTTAAACTTATAGAATTTGTGTGTATTTCAATTTTAATTCCAGTAGCGTTATTACAGTGTTAGTTTCAGGTGTACAATACAGTGATTCAGCAATTCTGTACATTACTCAGAGCTCATCATAAGTGTACTCTTAATCCCCTTCACTTATTTCACCCATTCCCCTACCACCTTCCCCTTGGGTAACCTTCAGTTTGTTCTTTCATTGAGTCTGTTTTTTGGTTTGTCTTCTTTTTTCCCTTTGTTCGTTTGTTTCTTAAATTCCACATAGGAGTGAAATCATGTGGTGTGTTTTTTTCTCTGACTGGCTTATTTTGCTTAGCATTCTCGAGGTCCATCCATGTTGCAAATGCCAAGATTTCATTCTTTTTATGGATGAATAACATTCCATTGTGTATATACACCACATCTCTATCCAGTCATCAGTTGATGAACACTTGGGTGCTTCCATAATTTGGCTATTATAAATAATACTACAATAAGTATAGGGATATATGTATCTTTTTGAATTAGCATTTTTTATATTTTTTATTTTATTTGACATGGAGAAAGAGAGAGTGTAAGTGCAAATGAGTGCAAAGCAGGGGGAGCTGCAGATGTAGAGGGAGAAGCAGGCCCCCACTGAGCAGGGAGTCCAGTGTGGGCCTCAATCCCAGGACTAGGTCCATGACCTGAGCTGAAGGTAGATGCTTAACCAACTGAACCACCCAGGTGCTGCATGTTTTTCTATTCTTTGGGTAAATACTCAGTCTTGGAATTACTGAATAATATGGTAATTATATTTTTAATTTTTTAAAAAAGATTTTATTTATTTATTTGACAGAGAGAGCTCACAAGTAGACAGAGAGGCAGGCAGAGAGAGAGAGAGAGGAGGGAAGCAGGCTCCCTGCTGAGCAGAGAGCCGGATGTGGGGCTCAATCCCAGGATCTTGGGATCATGACCTGAGCTGAAGGCAGAGGCTTTAACTCACTGAGCCACCCAGGCGCCCCTCTACTCACTTTTTAATTGGATTATTATTTTTGGGGAGTGTTGATTGTATAAATTCTTTATATATTCTGGATACTAACCCTTTATCAGATATGTCATTTGCAAATGTCTTCCCCCATTCTGTGGGTTGCCTTTTTTGTTGTTGTAGATTGTTTCCATTGCTGTGCAAAAGCTTTTTATTTTGATGTAGTCCCAATAGTTTATTTTTGCTTTGTTCCCTTGCCTCAGGAGACATACCTAGAAAAATGTTGCTATAGCTAATGTCAGAGAAATTACTGCCTTTGTTCTCTTCTAAGATTGTTATGGTTTCAGGTCTCACATTCAGGTGATTAATCCATTTTGAGTTTATTTTTGTGTATAAGAAATTGGTCAAGTTTCTTTTTTTTTTTCTTTGCATGTACCTGTCCAATTTTCCCAACACCATTTTTTGAAGAGACTTTCTCCCATTGCATATCCTTGCCTCCTTTGTCGAAGATTAATTGACCATATAATGGTGGATTTATTTCTGGGGTCTCTATTCTGTTCCATTGATCTATATTTCTGTTTTTGTGCCAGCTTTGTAGTATAGCTTGGTATCTGAGATTGTGATACCTACAGCTCTGTACTTTGTTTTCAAGATTGCTTCATCTATATATATATTTTTTATGGTTACCTGGGAGCTTTAGGATTATTTGTTCTAGATCTCTGAAGAATGTTGTTGGCATTCTGATAGGGATTGCAATAAATCTAGATTGCCATAGGTAGTGTGCACATTTTAACAATATTAGGTCTTTCAGTCCATGAGCATGGAATATCTTTCCATTTGTTTGTGTTATCTTCTATTTCTTTCATCAATATTTTATAGCTTTTGGAGGACAGGTCTTTCACTAACTTCATTAAGTTTATTCCTAGAAATCTTATTATTATTGGTGTAAATGTAAATGAGATTGTTTTCCTAGTTTCTCTTTTTGTTACTTTTAGTATGTGGAAATGCAATGGATTTCTGTATATTGATTCTGTAACCTTACTCAATTCATTTATCAGTTCTAGTAATTCTTTGATAGTCTTGAGGGTTTGCTGTATATAGTATCATGTCATCTGTGAATAGTGTAAGTTTTATTTTTCCTTAGAATTGGGGTGACTTTTACTTCTTTTTCTTGTCTGATTGCTGTGGATCAAATATGATGATGAATAAAAATGATGAGAGTGGACATTCTTGTCTTATTCCTGATCTTAGGGGAAAAGCTCTCAGGTTTTCACCATTGAGTATAATATTAGCTATGTTTTTTCATATATGACCTTTATTATGTTGAGGCATGTTTCTAAACCTACTTTTTTGTGTGTTTTTATCATGAATGGGTTTTGTACTTTATCAAATGCCATTTTGGCATCTATTGAAATTATCATATGGTTTTTATCCTGTCTCTCACTGATGTGATACATCACATTGATTGATATATGAATGTTGAATCACTCTTGCATCCCAGAAGTAAATCCTCCTTGATCATGGTGAATGATTTTTTGAATGTGGTGTTGGAATTGGTTTGCCAGGATTTTGTTGATGATTTTTGTGTCCATGCTTACCAAAGATATGGGCCAGTAGTTCTTTTTTTGTGGACTCTTTATCTGGTTTTGGTATCAGGGTAATGTTGTTTTCATAGAATGAATTTGGAGACTTTCTTTCCTCTTTAATTTTTGGTAGTTTGATAAGAATAGTAGTAGCTGAAAATTTGGCAGAATTCACCCATGAAGACCTCTGGCCCTGGACTTGATTGTTGGGGATTTTTTTATTACTCATTCTATTTTATTGCTGGTAATTGGTCTGCTCAGATTTTCTATTCCCTCTTCTTTCAGTTTTTATAGTTTATATGTTTGTAGGAATAATTCCATTTCTTTTATATTGTCCAATTTGTTGGAATATAACATTTTTTCATAATATTGCCTTTCAATTTTTTAAAAATTTCCCTGGTGTTTATTATTTCTCCTATTTCTTTTCTGATTTTGTGTGCTTCCTTTTTCTTTCTCTCGATCTCTGTCTCTGTCTTTGAGTCTGGCTAAAGGTTTACTAATTTTCATCTTTTCAAAGAAACCACTCCTGCTTTCATGATCTGTTCTATTGTTTTTTTTTTCTCTTTTATTTCTGCTCTAATATTTATTATTTCTTCCCTTCTACTAGTTTTGGTTTTTGTTCTTCTTTTAGGTCCCTTACATATATAGTGAAGTTGTTTGAGATTTTTTTTGCTTTTTGAGGTAGGCCTTTATTGCTGTAAACATTCCTCTTTTTTTTTTTCCCCCATTTTATTTATTTTTTCAGCGTAACAGTATTCATTCTTTTTGCACAACACCCAGTGCTCCATGCAAAACGTGCCCTCCCCATTACCCACCACCTGTTCCCCCAACCTCCCACCCCTGACCCTTCAAAACCCTCAGGTTGCCCCAACCTCCCACCCCTGACCCTTCAAAACCCTCAGGTTGTTTTTCAGAGTCCAAACATTCCTCTTAGAACAGCTTTTGCTGCTTCCCACAGGCTTTGGACAGTAGTTTTTTTGTTGTTGTTGTTGCTGTTTTTTTTTTTTTAAGGTTGCTGCTTCCCACAGGCTTTGGACAGTAGTTTTTTTGTTGTTGTTGTTGCTGTTTTTTTTTTTTTAAGGTTTTTTTTTTTTTTAATTTATTTGACAGACAGAGATCACAAGTAGGCAGAGAGGCAGGCAGAGAGAGAGAGAAAGAGAGAAGGAATCAGGCTCCCTGCTGAGCAGAGAGCCAGATGCAGGGGTTTGATCCCAGGACCCTGGGATCATGACCTGAGCCGAAGGCAGAGGCTTTAACCCACTGAGCCACCCAGGCACCCCTGGACAGTAGTTTTAATTTTCATTAGTCTCTATGTATTTTTTCAGTTTCTATTTGATTTCTTGGTTGCCTATTTATTCTTTAGTAGCATGTTATTTAACCTCCATGTATTTATGTTCTTTCCAAATTTTTTCTTGTGGTTGATTTCTAGATTCATAGCACTGTGGTTGGAAAAGTTGCACTCTGTGACTTCAATCTTTTTAACTTTTTGAGACTTATCTTATGGCCTAATACATGATCTATTCTAGAAAATGTTCATATGTACTTGAAAAGAATGTGTATTCTGCTGTTATAGGATAGAATGTTCTGAATATGTCTATTAGATCCATCTGGCCCAATGTATCATTCAGTCATTGTTTTCCTTACTGATTTTCTGTTTAGATGATCTATCCATTGATGTCAGTTGGGTGTTAAAGTCCCCTACAATTATTGTATGACAACTGATTATTTCAATATATATGATATTTTTATGTTTGTTATTAGCTGCTTTATATATTTGGGTTCTCCCATGTTGGGTGCATAAATATTTATAATTATTATGTCTTCTTTCTTGCATTTTTTTTTCTTTTAGGATTATATAGTGTCCTTTCTTGATTGTTGTTATAGTCTTTGTTTTAAGGCCTATTTTGTCTGATATAAATATTGATACCTCAGCTTTCTTTTCACTTCTATTTGCATGATAAATCCTTATGCATCTTTTCACTTTCAATTTGCATCTCTCTTTAGGTCAGAAATGAGTCTCCTGTAGGCCACATACAGATGGATTTTGCTTTTTCATCCATTCCATTACCCTGTGTCTTTTGATTGGAACATTAAGTCCATTGAAATGCAGAGTAATTGTTGATAGGTATGTAGTTATTGCCATTTTGTTACTAGTTTTGTTGTTTTGGTAGTTCTCTGTTCCTTTCTTCTCTCACTCTTTTTTCTTGTAGTTTGCTGGCTTTCTTTAGTGATGTCCTTGGATTCCTTTCTTTTTATTCTTTGCTATTTAGTACCAGTTTTTTGATTTCTGGTTACCACAGGTTTATATAAAACATTTTATGCATATAGCAGTCTATATTTAGTTGATGGTTACTCCTCTCCCTTCAGGTTTTAGGTATATGGTGTCATATTTTAGATCCTTTTATTTTGTGAATCTCTTGACTAATTTTTATAAGTACACTTAATTTACTACTTTTGTGCTTCCATCTTTTCTACTCATGCTTACAGTCTTTCCTTTCCACTCAGAGCATCTCTGGCAACATTTCTTGTAGTTCTGGTTTACTGGACATGAATTCCTTTAACTTTTGTCTGGAAAACTATTTATTTCTCCTTATAGTCTGAATAATACATTGCTGGATAGCGTATTCTTGGCTGTAGATTTTGTTTTTTTTTTTCTCAGCATTTTAAAAATATCATGCCATTCTTTTCTGACCTGCAGAGTCTCTGCTGAACAATCTGCTGATATCCCTGTGGGTTTCTCTTGTATGTTTCTTTCCTCTCTCTACTTTAAAAATTTTCTTTGTCACTACTTTTTGCCATTTTGATTACTATGTGTCTTGGTGTAGCCCTCTTTGCATTGCTTTTGTTGGTGTTTTTCTGTGCCTTCTGGATGTCTGTTTCCCAAGATTCCGGAAGTTTTCAACTACTATTTCTTCATATCATTTTTCTGACCTTTTTCTCTCTTTTCCTTCTGAGATTTCTGTAATTCAAGTGTTGTTATGATTGATGGTGTTGATGAGTTCCCTTAGTCAGTTTTCATTTATTATTTTTCTCCCTCCTGTTCAACTTGATTGCTTTCTATTACTCAGTCCTACAGCTTGCTGATCTTCTGCTTCCTCTAGTCTACTCTTTATTCTGTCTAGTGCATTTTTAATTTCAGTTAATGAGTTCTTCATTTCTGAGTGATTCTGAGTGACTCTCTTTGAGAGTCTCATTGAGGTCTTCTACTCTTAAGTTCAGTGAATATCTTTATGTTTAAATTCTCTATCAGGCAAATTTCTTATCTCCATTTCCTTTAGTTCTCTTACTGTGATTTTTGTTTTTCTTTCATTTGGGCCATAATCCTTTGTCTCCTCATGTTGTCTAACTCCCTGTGTCTGTTTCTTTGTGTTAGGAAAGTCAGCTATGTCTTCTGCTCTCGAAAGAGGCCTTATAAACAAGAGTTCCTGTAGTGCCCTGCAGTGCAATATTTCATATTCACCAGCTCTTGGCACTTCAAGGGTGTTTCTTATGTGTGTTGCTTGTGCCCTCATGTGTGTTTGGTTGATCGCCATTTGCTTTCAGTTTAGTCATCTGCAATGGCTGTCTTTGCCTGTTGTGGGCAGGATTTGGTCCCTGTGTTGTTAGTGGGTCAGACTCGCGCTGCCTTGGGCTTGAGTTGAATCAGACTAGGCGTTTTCCAGAGATGCAGTAGCATTAAATTGCAGAGTGCTTTTCCTGTGTTTCATTGGTGAGTGGGGCCTGTATTTAGATACCTGTCTGCCCCTAGCCCACTGCAAGGCTCCAGTTGGACTAGTATGTGTTATCTTTTCCTCTCTCTGGGGCAGGAGTTACATTTGAGTGGATCTAGTTCCTTTCAGGAACACTTGCACACTGCTTGCACACTGTCATGTTTGTGGCATTACTTTGGATGGGCTCTGGCCAAGAATGTATTAGAGAGGTGAGGTGTGCAGGAGAACATGGGAGTGGGTACATAGTTCCAGCAAGGTCCTTGGCCTGTGCTGCAGGAGGGGACTTTCAGCAACCTAGGAAAACTGCTACCCAGGGTTGGAGTGGGCAGATCTTCAGAAGCATGGTGTGGGAGGCGGGGCAGGGTGCACTGTTAGCAAGCTAGGTTGAGAATGTTGGCACTGCTCTGGTTTCTGCAAGAGTCCTGTATCTAGGCTAGGGATTAGGGGAGGGAAAATGGTTCCTGTCAACTGTTTTGTTCTTGAGGTCTCCCAGAGATCCCTGCCCCTCCAGCCCAAGCTCTGAGATTAGTAAATAAATCTCCTTGTATACCCCATGCATTTCTGAAACTACTGTTTCTATGTTGTTTCTCAATGGAGCTGTTGATTGTGCTGTCTCTTTATGGGCAGGGACTCCACCTCCTCACTCTACCAGAACTGAGCCTATTCATTTTTAGTTATGGGTGTTAAGCCCCACTAATTGTTAGGCCCCTCTGGTTTTCAAAGTTAAATGTTTTGAGGATTCATCTTCCTCATACCTAGGTGCCTAGCATAAGTGTCTGCTCCTCTTCCCTCTTTGTATTGTGGCATTTCTTACCACTCATGGATAGTCCTACAGGTATGTTTGGCTCCTGAACACATCTCAACCCTTCCTACCCTCTTGGATGTGGCCTCTTCTCTACATTTAGTTGTAGAGAGCCTGTTCTGTCAGTCTTCAGGACTTCTTCTGCATTATTATTATTTGTTTACATTTTTTTATTATATTCAGTTAGCCACTGTATAATACATAATTAGTTTTTGATGTAGTGTTCAGTGATTCATTAGTTAAGTATAATACCCAGTGCCAGTGCTCATCATAGCACATGCCCTCCTTAATATTGATGTGGGTGTCATCTATTTTATATCCGCCGGGCAAAGTGAGTTTAGGATCCTCTTACTCTATCATCCTCTCTAGAAGTTACACTTATCTTATGGACTTGGTGGCTCCATCATTGTAGATCTATATTCTCATGTTCCACAAAGCTCTGTATCAGCATTGTTTTCTCAGTCATATTCCTAGTGACTGTAGCAAGATCTTGGATTTGACAGGATGAGGAAGCCAAGGCAGAGATCTTGTTTCCCACATGCCTGGCTTTAGATCACCTGTCCCTTTTCTTGAGATGTGAGGGATAAAATACCTAGGATATGTCAAAAATATTTCTAATACATGAAAAAAAGAAGCATGATTATTTGAACTGGCACATAAAATTTTTACCATAAGCATTCAATGTTAGGGTATTAATGACAAAAAGTTTATAGAATAAATCCAGCATTTCATTTTCTCAAAAACCCCAAATACTTGATCTCATCACAGTAGTGTATAGTTTGTTCATGTTTAGATGTTCCATTTATGAAATTATGGTATTGATATTCTAGTGATAACTTTTTTTTTTACAAAAATATTATGTATGGAATGGAGGTTAGAACAGAGAGAGGACAAGTAATTTAGAAAAAAAATTAGTAAATAAACTGGACTCATTTTTTTAGAGTCACCATTTAGAGCTCACCAGGGTTGTTAAACACAAGGAACCACTTTTCCAGAGAGAAATAGAGCAAGTCAATGTCCTAACACATGTAAAGTATTTTGAATAGATGTTTTTGTGCTTGTGGAATACATGTTTCTCTATTAATGAGAAGAATGAGTTGTAAATTTCAAAATTCACTTTCTTCAAAAGAAGGCTTTTGTTCACAAAATAGCGGGAGAACATAATTCATGGAGTTGGGATTAGCTTCCTGTATTAGCCAATTTGATGGGGAAGTGGCTTGGCAAAACTTAGTGTTATTGTAAGATAAATATCTGTGGATCTCAGCATGTCTTGCCAGCAGACGCACTGACTGACTATATTTGTTCCAGAGTATCTTTTCAAGCTTGTTTGTAGAGTGAATAGGCAGATAGTGTCTCACACTGGATCAAAGAAAAGGGTTATTTACAGCCTTGGAACCAGAGATAGAATCTCCCTGCATAGCTAAGGTCAGCTGTACTTGTCAATAAAATGAAGATAGTGTTGACCTCTGGAGGAAATGAATAGGCATGGTTTTACTGTTCATTATAAAATGCTTCTGTTCCATAAGTTCATAGTCGTTTTCCTGTAATACAGTCCACAGTGTGCAGGTGTCACCTGGCATCCTTTCTATCACCATATGGGAGTTGGGGTCTCAGGGAACTGGGAAAGAACATGCTGATACTCTGGCCACTGCTGTTGCTGTGAGTTTTAATAATGTCCTTTGCCCCTGACCCAGGAGTTTCTTGTCTTCTTCCAGCATCCATGGAGTCAGGCAGACATGTTAGCATTCAAGTAACGTGAACTCTCAGATCTTTAATAGTTTTAGTTGTCAAGAATCCGATGCAGATAGAGACATATTTTCTGTAAGAGAAAGGATGAGGGTCTTACAGGCCAGTTAATGAGACCTGAGGAAAATCCATAGGTGTTGGTTGTGAGCATATTAAACAACTTATAGTCAAGTAGGCAATAAATGATCTGCTAGTCGATTGCCTTATAATAAGGAGAAATCGAGGATGTGGTTATAGGCCAAATACCAGAAAATATGTTTAAAGACAGCTCCTCACATGGTGGTGATAGTATGTCTTCAGTTAAGTGTATGATGACACTTGAATCCTGCATTAAATCCAAATCTTTTTAAACCAAAGTATGATAATAAATGGGGGAGATCAAGTAGCCCCATGACAAACCAGTAAATGTAAATTGGGACCCTTCCCATGTGAATGCATATTGCAGTTGACTCTTCTTTTATTTTATTTATTTATTTATTTATTTTTTAAAGATTTTATTTATTTATTTGACAGAGAGAGAGATCACAAGTAGGCAGAGAGGCAGGCAGAGAGAGAGGAGGAAGCAGTCTCCCTGCAGAGCAGAGAGCCCGATGCGGGGCTCGATCCCAGGACCCTGAGATCATGCCCTGAGCTGAAGGCAGCAGCTTAATCCACTGAGCCACCCAGGCGCCCCTTGACTCTTCTTTTAAAATCAGGGTTGAAAGAGTGCATTAGCAGCACCAGTCACTGAAAAGTGATCCCCTTTGGCTTGTTATATCTTTTGCATTTCTATTATCATGTCCGGAACTACTGAGGCTATAGATGGTATTACTTTGTTCAAACTGTGATAATCTAGAGTAAGTATCCATAAGCCATCTGCCTTTTTCATAGCCCACACAGGGTGGTAATACAGAATTAGTTTTTATCAGTACTCTTGTTTTTTTAAACATGTCACTGGATAAGAGTGTAGTATTTTTTTCTTATCAGGTATTCTGTGTTGCTCCAAATTAACAATATGTAGGCTCAGGCAATTCCAAAGTCTCCCATTTAGCATGGTCAATTAATACTAGCTTAAGGGCAGTTTTATCTCTCTTCTATTTAAAATATCAGGTAGACTAAGTGTTCCCCAATCAGACATAATAACCGTTTTAAGGATACATTCAGGTAATGGAGGTGCAGTTACTTCATATAACATTTGTTTAAACATTCCAATTACATCCAATTTACTTTAACCCCATCCATAGAAACCTCATGTTGGCTTCCAATCTGTTGTTCTTTTAAAAGGTGTCCTGGCTGTTGCACTATTTTCTCCAGATGGGAGAACTTCCTTGTCAATTTGAAAGTCTTTGTTTTTGGTGTGCTTCATTATACCAACTAGTAGCAAGATTTTCTCTGGGTGGACCAAAATTCCACTCCCTTTCAGACACTATTTACAGAAATGCATACATGCATGGAGTGTGAAAAGAGGATCATCTATGACCACTGTGGTCAGAAACCAGACAAATGGTTAGAAATTTAGCTGGGATTAAACCTTGTTTTGGCATGCAATACTTGTTAAGGAATAATGGCAGCAGCTGGCTGTCCTATGGTTCAACTCCTCCCACTACCAAATATGCCAGTCTATTATCCATTCAGAGACTGCAGTAAAAGCTTTGCTTACTGACAACCCCACGGGGTACCAATTGCTGCAAGGAAGTTTTAGTATCCTTAGAGAGATGTCCCTGAAAAAAAAAAGAAATTCCCATGGGAAACCATAGAAGAATAATTGACTTGTATTTGGGCTCTTACTGCCCTGGAGCTAGATTTATGCTGACTAGGGTGAACAATTGGAAAATGAAAGTCACCCAAAGAATCATAAATACATATTTGAAGTTGTCCCCATCAATATAGAAACCTAGCCTTTTTTGTTAAAACCAGGCAAAAACTAAGATATTGTCGTGACAGTAGAGGAGCAGATGCCTAGGCACAGAATGGACTCTTTTAAACAACAACAGCAGCAACCCCAAACCAAACATAAAAACCCCACCAGCCACTGTGCGAATCAAAACCAAGGGTGCAAATGCTGTAGTACTCATTGGAAAGCAGTGTTTCTGTGGCTACTTCATCAAAGGGTATGCAAAAAGTGAAAAAAAAATGTCAGGCATAATGATCTTGCTGTTTAATGTAGACCATCTAATAGGACCAAAACGTGGAAGGTCATTTAGGTGAGCTGTGATTTGAGTGGCTTTCTAAAGCTGAAAGCGAATCTAAAGCCTTCCTTATTGGCATGCTGTTTCCTCTGTGCCTTATGTTTCTTATCTTTTCTTCTGCTCTGACCTTAGCTGTTCTAGGACTTATATAGGGTGATCAGGTGTGAGGCCAATGTCATGCCCTTTAGAAGGCAGTGTGTGTATGTGTGTGTGTGTGTGGGGGGGGTGATGAAGACGACATGCAACCATCCAAGTATGCTAGGAAACATTGGACAGGAAAGGGACTTAAATAATTCTGTTAGATATAAGCACCCAAGTTAGCATTTTATTCTTGGGGCAGAGGAGTTTCTGAACACAAATTATGTGGTTTGCCTAGTGTTCATAGTCAGGGATAATACTAACATTATCTTTGTAGGCCCTTTGGTATAATTCAGTATACTATTGTCAGGTATTTTCCATCTGAATTAATAATAGGAATTGATGTTTTCATATTTGTATTTTTCTATCACATATAGTCAGAGGGGATTCTCCCAATATGGGAGAGCCATATTTGGGGAGAGGTGTTATCATCTTTGGGGTCCCACAACTCTAATGACTCCTTTGAGTCCAACTGATGATTTTGCCTGGTGTAGGCTCTGTTAAAAGGAGGCAGCCTTTACCAGAAGTACCAATTAGGGTTTTGAACTCTAGCCTCTCTGGCAGGGCTACCAGGAAGACCTCTTTGGAAAAGCAGCTATGAACTTTTTACTGGGCTCCTGTTGAAACTTAACACCTGCCTCAGGGCACTTTGTGATTCTCTAGCCTGATATTTTCTTTCAGAATACGTTGACTTAGACTCAGTGACTAGCGAGGTCGGCAGGGTCCAACAAACCTTGTCAAACAGAAATAGTATTATTTAAGAATTCTGCAGTCCTTCCTGTCTGGTCTGCCACTTGAAAGACTGGCAAATAAAAGGCAATTCTCTTTGGGGCCCAAACTGTGGAAACAGATAGTAGCTGATGATTGAATTGGCTGGGTCACTCATATAGATATTCATTGTAAAGGACTGTTATTTGATGAGATTGACTAGAATTATGATGATGAGCAAGTCTGCACCATCCAGATTGCCACTGTTGCTACCTAGACCCATCATTCTGGACAGGACCACACATCCATCATCACGGATTGGACTCCAAGTAAGACCAGAACATTTCTGACACACTGTAGTCAGATTTGTGACTCCTGCCAAAAGCTGACTCATTTGTCTCACAGCGATGGAGCCCTTAATTCACAGAGCAGGGCTCCTGCTGCTTTGAATTGACTATCAGACCTTTGACCTCTCTTTGGACTTTCATTGAAGCCTCACTGCTGTTAATACTACTTTGGGTTATGGTGCAGCAGTTCAGTCTCATCAGCTGACTGAGCATATTGTTGTGGAACTCGGAAACAATCCATGTCATATTTTCAGTTTTCCAGGCCATTTGCAGAAAGCAGTACTCCTTTTATTATGAAAGCCACTTAGCAATGGGTTGATTGTTAAGGTATTTGATAGAACTTCCGTAATCCCTATCATCTACATGCACTTGATAGTATAAAATTGCTCCATCAAAATTAAACTCAAAAAGATTTCTCCCTGTCTCAATTCTTCCTGGTCTACACATCTTAGTCATGAACTTCATTGACTAAATGTTGGCTGTCCCCAGAAGCAAATTATCTCCTCCTGACTGCTTCCTGGGTTAAGTATAATAAGAACAAAAACAGTTGTCATTTATTAAGACTTACTTTGAAAGTTCAGAGTTTTGACTCTGACTGTATCTGTGTAAGATGAATTTTTGTTTATGGTAAACTGGGTTGGTATACTCCTTGGATGATACTCTTGCTAAAAGTAATGTAAAGGATTTAAGCTTAATTCTGACTTAGTTACCTGGATTCTCTTGTGGCGTTGACATGGTCCTAGATGTTAAGGATGGATGAACACTTGGTAGAGCAATAGCTCACTAAGTCCCTCCACAATGTCACATACAGACCAAAATGGGTCTCTGTAAGTTTGCTTAAAAATGCTTTATCTCTTCTGGGTTGATATTTCTGGATGAATCATCTGGGTGCATATAGGGGATTATAGGAAGGAAGGGTAAAATTGTAGCTATTGACATATGATACACTGGTTTTGCGGAGTTGGAGCTTCTTAGAGGAATAACTGACTCATTATTTAGTGGGTATTTCTGCAATAGGAGTAAACCACTTAAAAAGGTGGAAGAAAATTTATCCCTGCCTTTAGCTAAGTAATCAATGACATTACCTTGGCCCTGTAAGATGTTCAGGTTAACCTCAACTCATTAGTCAGAGTTGTTAAGGATGATAGAATTATTCTAGATGTCCTTCTTGTGGGCCAAGAAAGAGTTTGTGTAATTGTTAGAACCTACTAAGCCTATATTTATACCTAAGGTGAGGTGAAACTCACCTTATGGTAAGTATATGGAAATATATGGAAACTTAAAGAGAAAGCCACCTGGCTGTCCATAATATCACTTTTGATGGGTTAGGGAATTTCTTCATCTGTGATACTGTAGGTCTCACCCTGCTTCTTGGCTCTTGTGAGTCTTAAATAAATGCCGTATGAGACAAACTTAATGAATTTTTGTGTCAGTATCTTTCAATGATATTAGAGTGAAAAATAAACTAGTAGTGTTCTTATTGGAAAATTCATTGGAACCCAAGACTGTGTAGTAACTTGGGGTGGATATTTTGGGGACACAATGCTCCATGGGTTTCTCACATTGCCACACATCTTTTCAAGGATGGTTACATTATAATAGCCTTGGAAGATAAGTGATGGTATTTCCTCATATTCCTCTAGGGTAAGAGGGCATAGTTAGTACAGTCATCCTGAACCTGTCCAGTAAAATAAAAACAATGTTATCATACATAGCCAAAGACAGACATACTTTGTTCTTTAAAAAAAAAGTTCAAATTTGCTAAGGTCAGAGTTGCTTCCCAATAATGCAACATACCTGGCTCTTTTGCATTGCTTTATGGAAATTGTGGAATTAGAATCTCTAAAAACTTCTGATACTCTGTTATTTCTGTGTTTCTGGTCAAGGAGTTGTGTCTTCTGCCAGCATCTATGAAACTGGCAGACTAATTTGTTAGCTTGCAAGTAGGTTAAACCTGACACTTTACATTTCTTGGCAGTGAAAAGGCATCGTATTGACCCTCTCTGCTCTTCCAGTTTTGTGCTTTTTTGACGTATCTTACCATGGCTACATGTTAGTATCATCTGGGAAGCTTTTGAAAAATACTGTGTCTTTGATCCATCCAAGATAATTGAAAAAGGGCCTGAGCTTTTATAACTTTTAAAGGCTCCCTAAGTAATGATAATGTACAGTCAGGAATTTCACTAAGCCCTTACTCTTAGAGCTGGATACATTAAGTGTTTGCTATGTAATTCAGCAACATTCTGTAATTCATCATCCATGCTGTCTCAGGCAAATGTAAAGAATCCCAAAATCAATAGTTTATAATAGTTCATTAAATCAGGTTTGTGACTGCTTACACCTTGTTGTTGCCTATTGGTTTTCCACAAACTTATTTCCCTGATGTTCCCAGTTTTTTTTTTTTTTTTTTTTCCCACATGTGATTAGACATCTCTTGATGTAGCATGGATTATTGTTAGCCACCCTATAAAAGTCAGGGAATCTTCAGCTCGATTTTTACCTCTTGTTAATGATATGGCATCTCATTTCATGCTAATCTAGTGGATCTTAATTCCTCATAAGACCCCTGAATCTTAGCAGCAAATAGTCTCGGCTACTAGTGCTTGCCTTCTGTTATCTCAGATGGCCTTTAAGCCTGGAATGGAAATTTTGAATGACTACTAAAGTGTTAAGTGCCTTTACACGGAGAGACCTAGACACTTATTAACCAGTCAGAATTGATCTAATACAATATAACATATACAGTTCTATAAGAGTTGAAGTACAAGGAAGTTATGAAGTTACATTTCTTTAGTTTTGGAAATCACAACAGATGTAGTTTTGGGCTTTTTAAAACTGAGGTCAAGGTTTTAGAATAAACATCTTCCTTTTTTAGATTATGCCAAGAACTCAGGGATTATAGTCCGGAAAAACTGGGGAGAGGCATATGGTCATTGGTCCATTGGGGAGACTGCAGAGGTGGTCCTGGTTGATGTCCAGTGGCTTGGCTGATAAATGGCTTCCCTCCTTATGTATATGACCTCAGCATAGGCCCTCATCTCTCCTAAGTGTGCTATGCCTGGTGTCAATACTCCATAGGATTTCATGTAGCCTCCCACTTGAAGTCTTGCCAGCTCAGGGCCCCACATTTGAGGAGTGTAAGACTCTGGCACATGGGGAAACAATATCTTCTCATTTCTTTTCCTGTTTTTGGGGGAACCAATTATATTGGTCTTGTCTGGCCACCAGTCCCCCGTTCCTGGAGCCATGCCCAATCTAGACAGTCCCGCCTAACTCTGTCTCAAGTCTCATTTTTCATAATCAGTGGCCTATTCATTCACTTTTGGAAATTATCATTTAGATTTTCTTTTTTTTTTAAGACTTTATTTCTTATTTGACAGAGAGAGACATAGCGAGAGAGGGAACACAAGCAGGGGAGTGGGAGAAGGAGAAGCAGGCTTCCCGCTGAGCAGAGAGCTTGATTACATGGCTCAATCCCAGGACTCTGGGATCACGACATGAGCTGAAGGCAGATGCTTAGCGACTGGGCCACCCAGGCGCCCCTCATTTAGATATTCTGATCTAAAACTCTTTCCTTCCTCAGGAGTTGGGGGGGGGCTATTCTCAACTGTCAACAATTAATTTACTACCAAGAAAAGTAGCTATTATTAGTTTCTCAATGAGATTGTTGTGCCACTCAAAATTTTCATTAAATCATTCTGCTACAGAATGAGTTTACATAGTTTGTTTAGTTGTATATGATGAACAAAAGTATAACAAAAATCCATATTCATCAGTGATATTGGTCTGAAATTCTCCTTTTGGTAGGATCTTTGCCTGGTTTGGGGATCAGGGTAATGCTGGCTTCATAAAAAGAGTCTGGAAGTTTTCCTTCTGCTTCAATTTTTTGGAACAGCTTCAGGAGAATTGGTGTTATTTCTTCTTTGAAAGTTTGGTAGAATTCCGCAGGGAATCCGTCAGGTCCCGGGCTCTTGTTTTTTGGGAGGTTTTTGATCACTGCTTCAATCTTGTTACTAGATATCGGTCCATTCAGGTAGTCAGTTTCTTCCTGGTTCAATTTGGGTAGTTTATAGTTTTCCAGGAATGCATCCATTTCATCTAGGTTGCTTAGCTTATTGGCATATAACTGTTGGTAATAATTTCTGATGATTGTTTCTATTTCCTTGGTGTTGGTTGTGATCTCTCCCTTTTCATTCATAATTTTATTAATTTGGGCTTTCTCTCTTTTCTTTTGGATTAGTGTGGCCAATGGTTTATCGATCTTATTGATTCTTTCAAAAAACCAGCTTCTAGTTTCATTGATACGTTCTACTGTATCTCTGGTTTCTACCTCATTGATCTCTGCTCTAATCTTGATTATTTCCCTTCTTGCGTGTGGAGTTGGTTTGATTTGTTGTTGATTCTCCAGTTCTTTAAGGTGTAGAGACAGCTGGTGTATTCTGGATTTTTCAGTTTTTTTGAGGGAGGCTTGGATGGCTATGTATTTCCCCCTTAGAACTGCCTTTGCTGTATCCCATAGGTTTTGGACCGAAGTGTCTTCATTCTCATTGGTTTCCATGAATTGTTTAAGTTCATCTTTGATCTCCTGGTTGATCCAAGCATTCTTAAGCAAGGTGGTCTTTAGCTTCCAGGTGTTTGAGTTCCTTCTGAACTTTTCCTCAAGCTAGAGGTGAATTAAGAACCTAGGACTTATTGTAAAGAAACTAGCCATAATAACAGAATGTAGAATAAAGGGGATAAAGAAAATAGGGTTATGCTTAACTTAACAATATTATCAATGTATAAAGAACAGAGAATTTAAGTACATTAAAAGCAAGAGCATGCTATGAGATGAAAATCTGGTTTAAACATTTCAGTGTTATTTTTAGTAGGTTTTTATAGCAAGGATAGTATTTTGAATTTTTGCCCCACTTTTGAGAAATCACTTAATCCTGCATCCAAACTGGTATGTACCAATTATATAGAGACATAGGCAGATCTAGTGTTAGGTTATTATAATATCTGAATAAATTTTGGTCACATTAAAGTTGTAAATAGCTTTGTTGGAAACCAAAATAAGAAAGTAGTATTACATTAAGAAGATACTTGGCTTGTAAAGTAGACCCTTGTGGCTACATGTGTGACAATGATGTTAACTTGAATGCTTGTTAAATGCAGGTTATTGTGTTAGACATTGTGGGGAATGCAGAAATGAGTAATAAAGGAACGTTGCAACCAGGAACTCACATTCTAATGATAAAGACCTATTCCTACACAAGTTCTCTAAGTAAGACTAAGTACAATAGAGGTCCTATAATTAGTGTAAAAATCAGACTTCGACAAAAGTTAAAGGTGTGACTTGAACAAGAACTTAAAATTAGACATAGTTTTATAAGTAGTATGGCATGGTGATATGAGTGTATTGACACATGCTTGATCAGTTAATACAATCATACCTCACTATTTGATCTGGTATTTAGTAGTAGAGGTTGCAGTTAAGCTGTAAGTGAGATTCATTCAGACCTATTTAGCATGGCTAATAATGTCCTAGTAAAGTGGATCCCAGATGTCTTTTGGTAGGAGTAGATTGTCTTTCCAGGATGACTTTTCTTAGATAATTATCCTTAATTCATGAGGAAATAGGGTAAGAGATAGATAGCAAACAAGAATAGGGAAGGATAGTCTGGTTTATGTTTTTCCAGCTCTCATTTCTGTGCCCCTCCTTTCCAGCACAAGCTGACAAGACAGATTTCATGAGAGGGTGTAGCACAATTAGGGAAATAGACGTTGTAGGTACTGGGATGACAAACTGTTTCTGAGAGGGAGAAAAAGGCAGTCTGTTGACTTTTGTGTGGAAATTGGAATTATTTGGATTGTGAGGGTACAAGAACTTTAAAAACGTTACACAGAGGAGCACTGGCAGAAGCCCAGGGGACCTGGTACTCAGTATTTCCTGGGAAGGTTAGAAAAGGGATGGATGGTGTGCATCTGTGGGATGTCCCCTGGTTGCCCTCAGAATATTAGAGAAAGCCCTTGGTGGTTGTCTGGTTGATTAGGTCATGTACAATCAATGAGTCAGGAACTTTGGTCTCATTAATATCCAAAGAGAGAAAAGCTTGGGAAGAGCTAGGCTGCTGTACAGTTCATAGGAGATCAATAGAGTGGCTATGTTTCCTGAAAATCTATTCAACAAATTAAACCAGTCATGAAAATATAAATTCTAGGTCCTCTTTTCATGTCACTTTCAAGTTATAGCTCCAGCGGTGGGGGGGGGGGGGGGGGGGTCTCCTCTTCAGTCCACCATGCCTCCAGAGATAAAAGGGCTTCTTGAGCAATATCGGCATTTTCTTTTTAGGTTCATGTAATGCATGGAAAGGACACAGAATACTCAGTTACAGAAATCTATTTTTTTTTTATTTCTGCAAACTAGATTTAGGGCAGGTATTCCAGCTGCTGAGCTGTTAATAAAACTTTGTCGCTTTTACTGCTTTCTGTAGTTATAAAAACTAGAAATATTACAGTCAATTAGGTGTTATTTAAATGGCCATAAAGAGGTGAAAGAATGAAGAAAGTGGTCCACAAGATCTGGAAAGGTCAGAGGTCAACTGTAACAGCAGGTCTACCGGACTTTATTTTCAGCCTGCATTGACATAGTGGATTTCTTTGAGTAGAACCATGGGATATAACTTCTTTCCTCCCACCAGCAAATATTTCTGGGCTTTGAGATCAGACAAAGAAAATGATATTAAATTCCCTCTTTTTCTTTGATAAGGCACAACAATGTATCACTATGTATTCTGTCATTACACTTTACTCTTTCTGTTGCCTTAGGTTTGTATGAATAATAGGAATATCTTTTATCTCACTGGTAAAGAATTTTTTTCAGACCGTCAAGAAACCCCAACTGTGTAGGAATAAAAATGGTGCAAAGAGAAAATACACTTGGTAAATTAAGTGACTGGGCTCTCCTATTTAACATTTAAAAAATGTCCTTCTGCATTAGAAAAAGACTGACAGGTCACTAATCTCTCAATTAAGACCCCAAAAAGACCTCCTGTTCTAGGAACAAAATCTTAATGGTCCTTTGGGAGAGAGTTTTCAGCTGAAGGCCATTTGGTATTTTCTACCATCAAAGTTTGGAGCAGAGATGAAAATGCAGAAGAATGTATTTGTAAGACACATATTTGTGGGTTGGGTTGCTATATCTTAGCTAGAATTCTTACATGTACTTTTCTTCACAAATCCTTCTTTACCCACTTATTGTTAACTTGGAACTGAAATTCCATAACAGTATGGAAATGAGGAGGAGGCTGACTCATAGTTAGGAGTCAATATGGAGAGTTATGAGGTATACCTTTGGGTGCGAATCATGAATTTAAAAGTTACAACCCCTAGAAGCAAAGAGGGAATATGCACTTGACAGACAAAATACCCTGGTTATCCTATACTGGTTGAAAGCGTGGACTTTGGAGTCAGGCCTGTACTAGAAGGAGCTGGCCTTCAAGTACAGGCCTGACTCCAACACTTATTAGTTCTATGACCCTGGGCAAGATACTGAAATTCTCCAAGTTTCAGTTTCTTTATCTCTAAAATCAAGATAATAGTACTTAGCTTTTAACGGTGCACTGAGCTAAGGCATATCATGTATTTAACACATTGTCTGGAATGGATTAATTACCCAAATATTGGTAGTTCCTACTGTTACTATCAGTGTTGTTATTAATGTAAATATAATTACTATAACCATGAATCCTATTGAGGAGGAGGAGGAAGGAGTAAAAGCAGTATCTAAGCTTAGCTAAAAGGAGGAGTGTTAGAGGGCAGCAGATTAGCTTTCCTTGTTAGCATTTTACTTCAATCATGAAATACGTTTACCTCTTTCTTGTATTCTCTGCTTTCTCATTTTGGTCATATTGAAATAGAGAAGTAAAATATTAGATACCATTCATCATTATACTTTGAATAAAACTTACGCCTTGAATAAGTTTCCTGACAATTAAAAACATGAATCTGTAATTATCAAATGAAAGATTTTGTCTCCTGTGCCAGGAATTTTTGGCAGTGTGAAGCCAACAGAAAAGCAAATATTGCTTTACACTTGAAGCCATGCTCTTCAGAAGATGATTCCTGAAGCACCTGCAACCATGGCTGTTCTACAATAAACACTTGAAACATTGGTATAAATGTGCTCCAATTATTTTAGGTTTGACTGCAAGAAGGAAGCTGGCGTTGAGAGAGTGTGGTATTGCCTTCATTCACTTGGCTTGTGTCCTTCTTTGGTCACTCTTTCTAGCTTTGAAGTGTCCAGTCCTCCTGCTCTTAGCTTTCTTGTACACCCAGGAGCCGGTCAGCTGAGAGGAGGTAGTGAGAGCCTGGGAGAGATGGTCCATGGAAGTTGCTGGGTGCAGAGGAAGAAAATGCAGACTTGGGCTCTAGGCCAGCGATCACAAACTGAAATTCCTCCCGAGGCTGGGCAGATAGGGAGACCATGTGTAAGATGCCTGGGTGTGCTGGGGGAACGGGAGAAATGGAGTTCCTATGGAAAGGGGTCTGGTAGGAATATGGTTCATTCTTACAGATCTCAACCACCAAGAAAAGTAAAAATCAAGATTTTTTATGTTAAAAAAAAAAGTTTGCTGATTTTTAAAATGTGGGCAATGTATTCAGTTAAAAAAAAAACCCATAAGACATGTTGACAGTTTAGTCTTTAGCTCTCTGCATTGTAACTTATAGGTCCTAAATTGTAGAGCAAGG
Source organism: Meles meles (assembly GCF_922984935.1). NCBI lineage: Eukaryota > Metazoa > Chordata > Mammalia > Carnivora > Mustelidae > Meles > Meles meles. The sequence goes on from NC_060074.1 coordinate 79,493,124, forward strand.
GTAGCCAAAATATTCTGTCCTAAGAATTAAATTTCTCCTGTACTCATATGATGAAATGGATAAAACTCTACATGGTGTGAAGGGAAACTGCACCCTTGAAGTTAACTTTAGATATGAGGATTTCAGTAAATTAGACACCAAAAATTTGCTTGGCTATATAAAATGGACACTATTTATCAGGATGATTTTATTGCAAGGAAGTAGCACAGCATGTGTTTTAGAATCCCTCTCTTGGTTTTATGGGATGAGACAGTGGCTTTTTCATGGAGTGTAACCAGTATAGTAAAATGTAGCTTGTATACTGATACAATTTAATGTTAAAACAAAATGATGGAATGTTTATAAAATTTTAATCTCTATATTGTAATCACTGTTTTGTTAGGAATATTTTTTTTTGCATTTTTAAAATTTATTTATTTTTTTCAGCATAAAGTATTCATTGTTTTTGCACAACACCCAGTGCTCCATGCAATACGTGCCCTCCCTATTACCCACCACCTGGTTCCACCCCCACCCCTTCAAAACCCTCAAGTTGCTTTTCAGAGTCCATAGTCTCTTATGGTTCGCCTCCCCTTTGAATTTTTTTTTTTTTTTTATAAACATATAATGTATTTTTATCCCCAGGGGTACAGGTCTGTGAATTGCCAGGTTTACATACTTCACAGCACTCACCATAGCACATACCCTCCCCAATGTCCATAACCCCCTCCCCTTCTCCCAACCCCACCTCCCCCCAGCAACCCCCAGTTTGTTTTGTGAGATTAAGAGTCATTTATGGTTTGTCTTTTAAGCCAATGCTCATTACTTTTACTTTTTGGATTGGATACTAATTTTTTAATTCAAATGAGTTACACAGATTTTTTTTGGAATTAAAGAGTATTTAAGCTGTTTTTGTTTTTCATACTTGTCATTATTCAAAATTAAGTTTTCAGATTTTATTTAGACAATACTAATCATGTGTTTAATTGTATTTTATTAAAGAAATAAAAAACATCAGTTTTGGTTGTTTCCTTTGCCATACAGAAACTTTTTATTTTGATGTACTCACAATAGTTTATTTTTGCTTTTGTTTCCCTTGCCTCAGGAGACATGCATAGAAAAATGTTGCTACAGCCAATGTCAGAGAAATTACTTGTTGTGTTCTCCTCTAGGATTATTATGTTTTTAGGCTTCACATTTAGGTGTTTAATCCATTTTGTGTGTGGTATAAGAAATTGGTCCAGTTTCATTTGAGTGTAGCTGTCCAGTTTTCCCAACATCATTTATTGAAGAGACAGTCTTTTCCCATTGCATATTCTTGCCTCCTTGGTTGAAGATTAATTGACCATATAATTGTGGGTTTACTTCTGGGCATTCCGTTCTGTTTTATAGATCTATGTGGTTTTTTTTTTTGTTTTGTTTTTTGGCATCTGTAACATACTGATTTGATTACTACTGCTTTGTAATATATCTTGAAATCTGAAATTGTGATACCTTCAGTTTTGTTTTCTTTTTCAAGTTTACTCTGGTTAATTGGGGTCTTTTGTGGTTCCATACACACTTTAGATTGTTTGTTCTAGTTCTGTGAAAAATGCTGTCTGTATTTAGTAAGGATTGCATTAAATCTGTAGATTGCTTCAGAGAGTATGAGCATTTTAACAATATCAAGTCTTCCAGTCTATAAGCACGAATTATCTTTCCATTCATTTGTGTTGTCTTCTATTTTGATCATCAGTGTTTTATAACTTTTTGAGGAAAAGTATTTTACCTTTCTGGAAAGTTTATTCCTGGGTATTTTATTCTTTTTTGGTGCAATTGTAAATGGGATTGTTCTATTGGTATCTCTTTCTGCTGCTCATTATTAGTGTATAGAAATGCAACAGATTTCTGTATATTGGTTTTGTATCCTGTGACCTTACTGAATTCGTTTATCAGTTCTAGCATTTTTTGGGTGGAGTCTGTAGGGTTTTCTATATATACAATCATGTTATTTGCAAATAGTGAAAATTTTACTTTTTCCTTAGCAATTTGGATATCTTTTATTTCTCTTGTCTGAGTGCTGTGGCTAGGACTTCCAATATGATGTTGAATAAAAGTGGCAAGAGTGGAACCCTTGTCTGTACCTGTTCTTAGGGGAAAAACTGTTTCTCACCATTAAACATGACATTACTTGTGATTTTTTTCACATATGGTCTTTATTATGTTGAGGTATGTTCCATCTAAACCTATTTTGTTGAGTTTTTTTTATCATAAATGGTTGTTGTGTATTGTCAAATCCCTTTTCTGCATCTGTTGAAATGATCATATGGTTTTTATCCTTTCTCTTGTTGATGTGATGTATCATGTCGAGTGATTTGTGGATATTGATCCACCCTGGCATCTCAGGAATGAATCCTGCTTGATCAAGGTGAAAGATCTTTTCAATGTGTTGTTGGACTAGGTTTGCTAATATTTTGTTGAGGATATTTGCATCCATATTCATTAGAGATATTGGTCTATGATTTTTTTTGAGGTGTCTTTGGTTTTGTATCAGTATTCGGACAGTAATGCTGTCCTCATAGAATTAATGTGGAAAATTTCCATCCTCTTGTACTTTTTGGAATAGTTGAGAAGAATAGATCTTCTTTCAAAAGAATATCTTTCGTTCATTCATTTATTCATTCCCTTCCTTCTTTCCTTCCTTTCTTGTCTTGCTAAAGGCTTATGAATTTTATTGATATTTTTAAAGATCTACTTCCTGGTTTCATTAACCTCTTGGTTTTATTCTTTGTTATTATTGTTTCTATTTTATTTCTGTTCTAAACTTCAATATTTCCTTTCTTCTACTCATTTTGAGTTTTGTTTGTTCTTCTTTTTCTGGCTCCCTTAGGTGTAGGATTAGGTTGTTTGCAATTTTTCTTGCTTCCTGTGGTAGGTCTGTATTGCTATGAACTTCTTAGAACATCTTTTGCTGCATCCCAAAGATTTTGTACCATTGTGTTTTCATTAATCTCCAAGTATTTTTTTTATTTCCTCTTTGATTTCTTGACCCATACATTGCTTAGTATCATGTTATTTAACCTCCACGTATTTGTAAACTTTCCAGATTTTTTTACTTGAGGTGATTTCTAGTTTCTTAGCACTGTGGGTGGAAAAGATGCATGGTATTACTTCAGTCTTACTCAATTTGTTGAGATTTGTTTGTGGCCTGATATGTGATCTATTCTGGAGAATATTCAATGTATACTTGAGAAGAATATGTATTTTGTTTTAAGGTCGAGTTTTTAAATATACCTGTTAGATCCATTTTGTTCACTGTGTCTTTCAAAGCCACAGTTTCATAGTTGGTTTTCTGTTTGCATGAGCTATCCATTGATGTAAGTGGAGTTTTAAAGTCCCCCCACTATTATTGTATTTCTTAATTACTTCCTTTATGTTCATTATTATCTGCTTTTACGTATTTGGGTGGTATTTATGTTGGGTACAGAAATATTAACAATTGCTGTATCTTTTTGTTGGATTATTCCCTTTATGGTTATATAGTGTCATTTGTCTCTTGTTACTTTTTAGTCTATTTTGTCTGATATAAATATTGCTACTTTTGCTTTCTTTTCATGTCAATTGGCATGATAAAGGTTCTCCATCTCCTAACTTTATTTTAAAATTATTTATTTTTAATTTTTTTATAAACATATAATGTATTTTTATCCCCAGGGGTACAGGTCTGTGAATCGCCAGGTTTACACACTTCACAGCACTCACCATAACACTACCCTCCCCAATGTCCAGAACCCCACCCCCCCTCCCAACCCCCCTACCCCCAGCAACCCTCAGTTTGATTTGTGAGATTAAGATTCACTTATGGTTTGTCTCCCTCCCAATCCCATCTTGTTTCATTTATTCTTCTCCTACCACCCTAACCCCCCATGTTACATCTCCACTTCCTCATATCAGGGAGATCATATGACAGTTGTCTTTCTCCGATTGACTTATTTCACTAAGCATGATACCCTCTAGTTCCATCCATGTCGTCGCAAATGGCAAGATTTCATTTCTTTTGATGGCTGCATAGTATTCCATTGTGTATATATACCACTTCTTCTTTATCCATTCATCTGTTGATGGACATCTAGGATCTTTCCATAGTTTGGCTATTGTAGACATTGCTGCTATAAACATTCGGGTGCATGTGCCCCTTCGGATCACTACGTTTGTATCTTTAGGGTAAATACCCAGTAGTACAATTGCTGGGTCATAGGGTAGCTCTACTTTCAACATTTTGAGGAGCCTCCATGCTGTTTTCCAGAGTGGTTGCACCAGCTTGCATTCCCACCAACAGTGGAGGAGGGTTCCCCTTTCTCCGCATCCTCGCCAGCATCTGTCATTTCCTAACTTGTTAATTTTAACCATTCTGACTGGTGTGAGGTGATATCTCATTGTGATTTTGATTTGTATTTCCCTGATGCCGAGTGGTGTGGAGCACTTTTTCATGTGTCTGTTGGCCATCTGGATGTCTTCTTTGCAGAAATGTCTGTTCATGTCCTCTACCCATTTCTTGATTGGACTGTTTGTTCTTTGGGTGTTGAGTTTGCTAAGTTCCTTATAGATTTTGGACACCAGCCCTTTATCTGATATGTCGTTTGCAAATATCTTCTCCCATTCTGTCAGTTGTCTTTTGATTTTGCTTTGCTGTGCAAAAGCTTTTGATCTTGATGAAATCCCAGTAGTTCATTTTTGCCCTTGCTTCCCTTGCCTTTGCCGTTGTTCCTAGGAAGATGTTGCTATGGCTGAGGTCGAAGAGGTTGCTGCCTGTGTTCTCCTCAAGGATTTTGATGGATTCCTTTCTCACATTGAGGTCCTTCATGCATTTTGAGTCTATTTTCGTGTGTGGTGTAAGGAAGTGGTCCAATTTCATTTTTCTGCATGTGGTTATCCAATTTTCCCAGCACCACTTATTGAAGAGGCTGTCTTTTTTCCATTGGACATTCTTTCCTGCTTTGTCGAAGATTAGTTGACCATAGAGTTGAGGGTCTATTTCTGGGCTCTCTATTCTGTTCCTTGATCTATGTGTCTGGTTTTGATCCAGTACCATGCTGTCTTGATGATGACAGCTTTGTAATAGAGCTTGAAGTACAGAATTGTGATGCCACCAAATTTGGCTTTCTTTTTCAATATTCCTTTGATATTTGGGGTCTTTTCTGGTTCTATATAAATTTTAGGATGATTTGTTCCATTTCTTTGAAAAAAATGGATGGTATTTTGATAGGGATTGCATTAAATGTGTAGATTGCTTGAAGTAGCATAGACATTTTCACAATATTTGTTCTTCCAATCCAGGAGCATGGAACATTTTTCCATTTCTTTGTGTTTCCTCAATTTCTTTCATGAGTACTTTATAGTTTTCTACATATAGATTCTTAGCCTCTTTGGTTAGGTTTATTCCTAGGTATCTTATAGTGTTGGGTGCAATTGTAAATGGGATTGACTCCTTAATTTCTCTTTCTTCTGTCTTGTTGTTGGTGTAGAGAAATGCAACTGATTTCTGTGCATTGATTTTATATTGACACTTTACTGAATTCCTGGACAAGTTCTAGCAGTTTTGGAATGGAGTCTTTGGGGTTTTCCACATATAGTATCATATCATCTGTGAAGCGTGATAGTTTGACTTTTTCTTTGCTGATTTGGATGCCTTTAATTTCCTTTTGTTGTCTGATTGCTGAAGATAGGACTTCTAGTACTATGTTGAATAGCAGTGGTGATAATGGACATCCCTGCCGTGTTCCTGACCTTAGTGGAAAAGCTTTCAGTTTTTCTCCATTGAGAATGATATTTGCAATGGGTTTTTCATAGAAGGCTTTGATGATATTGAGGTATGTGCCCTCTATCCCTACACTTTGAAGAGTTTTGATCAGGAAGAGATGCTGTACTTTGTCAAATGCTTTTTCAGCATCTATTGAGAGTATCATATGGTTCTTGTTCTTTCTTTTATTAATGTGTTGTATCACATTGATTGATTTGCGGATGTTGAACCAACTTTGCAGCCCTGGAATAAATCCCACTTGGTCGTGGTGAATAAGCCTTTTAATATACTGTTGAATCCTATTGGCTAGTATTTTGGTGAGAATTTTTGCATCTGTGTTCATCAAGGATATTGGTCTGCAGTTCCCTTTTCTGATGGGATCCTTGTCTGGTTTTGGGATCAAATTGATGCTGGCCTCATAAAATGAGTTTGGAAGTTTTCCTTCCATTTCTCTTTTTTGAAACAGTTTCAGGAAAATAGGAATTAGTTCTTCTTTAAATGTTTGGTAGAATTCCCCTGGGAAGCCATCTGGCACTGGGCTTTTGTTTGTTTGGAGATTTTTGATGACTTCTTCAATCTCCTTACTGGTTATGGGTCTGTTCAGGTTTTCTATTTCTTCCTGGTTCAGTTGTGGTAGTTTATATGTCTCTAGGAATGCATCCATTTCTTCCAGATTGTCAAATTTGTTGGCGTAGAGTTGCTCATAGTATGTTCTTATAATTGTCTGTATTTCTTTGGTATTAGTTGTGATTTCTCCTCTTTCATTCCTGATTTTATTTATTTGGGTCCTTTCTCTTTTCTTCTTGATAAGTCTGGCCAGGGGTTTATCAACCTTATTAATTCTTTCAGAGAACCAGCTCCTAGTTTCGTTGATTTGTTCTATTATTTTTTTGGTTTCTATTTCATTGATTTCTGCTCTGATCTTTATGATTTCTCTTCTCCTGCTGGGTTTAGGGTTTCTTTCTTGTTCTTTCTCCAGCTCCTTTATGTGTAGGGTTAGGTTGTATACTTGAGACCTTTCTTGTTTCTTGAGAAAGGCTTGTACCGCTATATATTTTCCTCTCAGGACTGCCTTTGCTGTGTCCCACAGATTTTGAACCATTGTGAATTCATTATCATTTGTTTCCATGAATTTTTTCAATTCTTCTTTAATTTCCTGGTTGACCCATTCATTCTTTAGAAGGATGGTGTTTAGTCTCCATGTATTTGGGTTCTTTCCAAATTTCCTCTTGGGATTGAGTTCTAGCTTCAGAGAATTGTGGTCTGAAAATATGCAGGGAATGATCCCAATCTTTTGATACCGGTTGAGACCTGATTTAGGACCCAGGATATGATCTATTCTGGAGAATGTTCCATGTGCACTAGAGAAGAATCTGTATTCTGTTGCTTTGGGATGAAATGTTCTGAATATATCTGTGATGTCCATCTGGTCCAGTGTGTCATTTAAGGCCTTTATTTCCTTGTTGATCTTTGCTTGGATGATCTGTCCATTTCAGTGAGGGGAGTGTTAAAGTCCCCTACTATTATTGTATTATTATTGATGTGTTTCTTTGATTTTGTTATTAATTGGTTTATATAGTTGGCTGCTCTCACGTTAAGGACATAGATATTTAGGGAAAAGAAGAAAGGAAAAAAGAAAAAAAAAAGAGAGAGAGAGATAGGAAAAAAAGGGAAGATAAAAGAGAAGACTTAGCCCAAATGGGCCACAAGGTAAGATTTGTGAATTATACAAACAAAAACAGACAAACAAAAAAACTGATAAAAGTATATGACAAGAGAAAAAGAACATATATATATAAGCAAAAAAAAAAAAAAAAGGGAAGAACCTCATCAGAAAGAACCCCAGGTATAAGATTTATATATTATCAGGACAAACACAAATTCACAGAAACACTGACAGAAGGAAAAATTGGGAGAGTGGTTATAAATTCTCAGTGTGGGTGAGGAAGGTTATTTTGATTCTTCCTGAATGTATCTTGATGTGAATGGGCAGAAGATATGAACAGACACTTCTCCAATGAAGACATACAAATGCCTATCAGACACATGAAAAAATGTTCATCATCACTAGCCATCAGGGAGATTCAAATTAAAACAACATTGAGATACCACCTGACACCAGTTAGAATGGCCAAAATTAGCAAGACAGGAAACAACGTGTGTTGGAGAGGATGTGGAGACAGGGGAACCCTCTTACACTGTTGGTGGGAATGCAAGTTAGTACAGCCACTTTGGAGAACAGTGTGGAGATCCTGAAGAAATTAAGAATAGAGCTTCCCCATGACCCTGCAATTGCACTGCTGGGTATTTACCCCAAAGATACAGATGTAGTGAAAAGAGGAGCCATCTGTACCCCAATGTTTATTGCAGCAATGGCTACGGTCGCCAAACTGTGGAAAGAACCAAGATGCCCTTCAACGGATGAATGGATAAGGAAGATGTGGTCCATATACACAATGGAGTATTATGCCTCCATCAGAAATGATGAATAGCCAACTTTTGTAGCAACATGGACGGGATTGGAAGAGATTATGCTGAGCGAAATAAGTCAAGCAGAGAGAGTCAAGTATCATATGGTCTCACTTATTTGTGGAGCATAACAAATAGCATGGAGGATGTGGTGAGATGGAGAGGAGAGGGAGTTGAGGGAAACTGGAAGGGGAGATGAACCATGAGAGACTATGGACTCTGAAAAACAACCAGAGGGTTTTGAAGGGGTGGGGGGGCGGTGGGAGGTTGAGGAACCAGGTGGTGGGTAATAGGGAGGGCACGTACTGCATGGAGCACTGGGTGTGATGCCAAAACAATGAACACTGTTATGCTGTAAATAAATTAAAAAAAAGGGGCATAGTTATTTAAAATTGTTAGATCTTCTTGTTGGACAGACCCTTTGAGTAGGATATAGTGTCCTTCCTCATCTCTTATTATAGTCTTTGACTTAAAATCTAATTGATCTGATTTAAGGATTGCCACCCCAGCTTTCTTCTGATGCCCAGTAGAATGGTAAATTGTTTTCCACCCCCTCACTTTAAATCTGGAGGTGTCTTTGGGTCTAAAATGTGTTTCTTGTGGGCATATAGATGGGTTTTGTTTTCTTATCCATTCTGATACCCTGTGTCTTTTGATTGGGGCATTTAGCCCATTAACATTCAGGGTAACTATTGAGAGATATGAATTTAGTGCTATCGTATTGCCTGTAAGGTGGCTGTTACTGTATATTGTCTCTGTTCCTTTTTGATCTACTACTTTTTAGCTCTCTCTTTGCTTAGAGGACCCCTTTCAATATCTCCTGTAGTGCTGGTTTGGTGTTTGCAAATTCTTTCAGTTTTTGTTTGCCTTGAAAGCTTTTTATCTCTCCTTCTATTTTCAATGAAAGTCTAGCTGGATATAGTATTCTTAGCTGCATGTTTTTCTCATTTAGTGCTCTGAATATATCATGCCAGCTCTTTCTGGCCTGCCAGGTCTCTGTGGATAAGTCTGCTGCCGATCTAATATTTTTACCATTGTATGTTACAGACTTCTTTTCCTGGGCTGCTTTCAGGATTTTCTCTTTGTCACTAAGACTTGTAAATTTTATTATTAGATGACGGGGTGTGGACCTATTCTTGTTGATTTTGAGGGGGTTCTCCGCACCTTCTGCCATAATTCTCCAATAATTCTCTCCAATATACCTTCTGCTCCCCTCTCTCTTTCTTCTTCTTCTGGAATCCCAATTATTCTAATGTTGTTTTGTCTTATGGTGTCACTTATCTCTTGAATTCTCCCATCTTGGTCCAGTAGCTCTTTGTCCCTCTTTTGCTCAGCTTCTTTATTCTCTGTCATTTGGTCTTCTATATCACTAATTCTTTCTTCTGCCTCATTTATCCTAGCAGTGAGAGCCTCCATTTTTGATTGCACCTCATTAATAGCTTTTTTGATTTCAACTTGGTTAGATTTTAGTTCTTTTTTTTTTTTTAAAAGATTTTATTTATTTATTTGGCAGAGGGAGATCACAAGCAGGCAGAGAGGCAGGCAGAGAGAGAGAGGAGGAAGCAGGCTCCCCGCCGAACAGAGAGCCCGATGTGGGACTCGATCCCAAGACCCTGAGATCATGACCTGAGCCGAAGGCAGAGGCTTAACCCCCTGAGCCACCCAGGTGCCCCTAGATTTTAGTTCTTTTATTTCTCCATAGATTGCTTTTATATCTGTAGAGAGGGTTTCTCTAATATCTTCCATGCCTTTTTTGAGCCTGGCTAGAAGCTTGAGAATCGTCATTCTGAACTGTAGATCTGACATATTACCAATGTCTGTATCGATTAGGTCCCTAGCCTTCGGTACTGCCTCTTGTTCTTTTTTTTTTTTGTGGTGAATTTTTCCGCCTTGTCATTTTGTCCAGATAAGAGTATATGAAGGAGCAAGTCAAATACTAACAGGGTGGCAAAGACCCCAGAAAAATGCACTTTAACCAAATCAGAAGAGACCCAAATCGTGGGGGGGGGGGGGGGAATGGGGATAAAAAGAGGTTCAGAAAAAAAAAAGAAAAAATTATAAAAAGAAAACAAATAAAGAAAAAATATAAAAAAGAAAGAATATATATATTAAACTCGTTAAAAAATGTTAAAAAAGAAAAGGTTAAATCAAAAAAAAATTAGCATAAGAAGAAAAAAATTGAAAAATAATTAAATTAACCCCAAGACTAAAGAATCATGGGGAGAAAGCCATGAGTTCTGTACTTTGCTTTCTCCTCCTCTGGAATTCCACTGCTGTCCTTGGTACTGATCCTGCTTTCCTTGGTAGGTGAACTTTGTCCTGGCTGGATTTTTTGTTGATCTTCTGGGGGAGGGGCCTGTTGTAGTGACTCTCAAGTGTCTTTGCCTGAGGTGGAATTGCACCACCCTTACCAGGGGCCAGACTAATCTGCTCTGGTTCACTTTCGGGAGCTTTTGTTCCCTGAATGATTTCCTTAGAGTTCCTGAGGCCGGGGATGAAAATGGCGGCCTCCCAGTCTCCGGCCCGGAGGAGCCGAGAGCCCGGGGCCCCACTCCTCAGTGCGCCCCCAGAGTACAGCGCCCAATCACTCCCTTATCCCCGGCCTCTGGCTGCACTCTGAGCTCACCCAGCCTACAACCAGTTCAAGGTAACCCCGAGCTGAGAGCTCACTCCTCGGCTCTGTCTCTGTAGCTGGCTTTCCCGTTCTAATACCTGCAAGCTCTGCAACACTCAGACACCCCCTATCCTTCTGTGACACTGTGGGACCTGGGGCCACGCTGACCCCCCGTGGGCTTCACCCCGGTTTAGCCTCTGGAGCAATGCCCCTCAGTGGAACAGACTTTTAAAAGTCCTGATTTTGTGCTCCATTGCTCCGCCACTTGCTGGGAGCCAGTCCCTCCCCCCGCGGTCTATCTTCCCGTCGCTTTGGATTCACTTCTCTGCCAGTCCTACCTTTCTGAAAGTGGTTGATTTTCTGTTTCTAAAATTGCTGTTCTTCTTCTCTTCGATCTCTTGTTGGATTTGTAGGTGTTTCCATGTTTAATAAGCTATCTAGCTGATCTCCTGCTACCTGATGTAGTCTCCGCCTGCTACTTCTCCGCCATCTTGACCTGGAATCCTCCATCTCCTAACTTTCAATCTGCATGTGTCTTTAGTTTTGAAATAGTCTTTTGTACATAGATGGGTCTTGCTTTTTTAAAAAATTGACATATACTGTATATAGATGGGTCTTGCTTTTTTAAAATTAAGATACAATGTATTATTTGTTTCAGGGATACAGGTCTATGATTCATCAGTCTTACACAATGACTTACACATTAGTTTTACACAATTCACACCTCTCACCATAGACTTACGTAGACTTACACATCAGTCTTACACAATTCGCAGCACTCACCATAGCACATGCCCTCCCCAATGTCTCTCACCTAGCTACCCCATCCCTTCCACCCCCCATCACTCCAGTCTCCTTCTCTGGTTTCATCTTGTTTCATTTTTTCCCTCACTATGGTCCTCTGCCTTGTTTCTCAAATTCCTCCTATCAGTGAGATCATATAATTGTCTTTCTCTGATTGACTTATTTCACTTAGCCTAATACCCTCTAGTTCCATCCACATTGTTGCAAATGTGGGTCTTGCTTTTTTATTCATCCCATTACCCTATGTCTTTTAATTGGGGTGTTTAGTCCATTTACATTCAAAATATTATTGATTAATATGTAATTCCATTTTGTTTCATCTTTTAATTTTTTTTTAAAATTTTCTCTGTTCCTTTCTTCTTTTACTCTCTTCTCTCATAGTTTACTGGCTTTCTTTAGTGCTTTACTTGGATTCCTTTATTTTTTGTCCATTACCAGTTTTTGATTTTTGATTATTATTAGGTTTATATATAACATCTTATGTACATAGCAGTCTGTATTAAGCTAATAGTCACTTAAGTTTGAGTACATTCCTTACTTTTCTTCCCCCAGTTTTAGGTATATGATTTTCTACTTTAGATCTTTTTATTTTGGGAATTGGTTGTCTGATTTTTATAGATATACTTATTTTTACTGCTTTTGTGCTTCCTACTTTTCTTATTCCTGCTTATGGTCTTTCCTTTCCACTCATAGTCCCCTTTAACATTTTTTGTAGGGTTGGTTATATGGTGATAAATTCCTTTAATTTTTGTTTGTCCAGGAAACTTCTTCTCTCTCCTTCTGTTTTGAATGATAACCTTGCTGAGAGTGTTTTTGGCTGCAGGTTTTTTTCTTTTAGTTCTTTGATATATCATGCCACTGTCTTCTGGCCTGCAAAGTTTCTCACAAAAAGCAGCTGATAGCCTTATGGGGTTTGCCTTGTACATAAGTGTTTTTTCTCTTGCTGTTTTTAAAATTCTCTTTGTCAGTACTTTTTGCCCTTTTAGTTAGCATGTGTCTTGGTGTGGACCTCCTTTGACTGAAAATATTGGGGTGTCTTTGTGCCTCCTGGATCTGGACATCTGTTTCTTTCCCCAGATTAGGGAAGTTTTTAGCTATTATTTCTTCAAATCAATTTCCTGCACTCCCTTTCTCAATATTTTGCATCTGGAATCCCTATAATGCAAGTGTTACTATGCCTGATGGTGTTGCTGTGTTCCCTTAGTCAGTTTTCATTTATTATTACTTTTTCTCTCTCCTGTTCAGCTTAACTGCTTTCCATTACTCTGTCCTTCAGTCATTGATTTGTTCTTTTGTTTCCTTTAGTCCAATATTTATTTTTCCTAGTGTACTTTTGTTATGGAGTTGTTCATCTCTGGTTCTTATTTGTTTTCTATCTCTTTGTTGGGGTTTCACTGAGGTCCTCCACTGTTATCAAGTCAGTGGATATTTTTATGACTATTACTTTAAATTCTCTATCAGACATATTTCTTAACTTCATTTCCTTTAGCTCTCTTGCTGTGATTTTGTTCACTTTTTTTTTTTTTCCATTTGGAAATAGTTCTGTCTCATGTTTAACCCTGTGTCTGTTTTCTATTGTTAAGAAAGTCAAGTTTGCCTCCTGCTCTTTAAAGTCGTAGCTCTATGAGGAAGAGGTCCTATAGTGCCTTGCAGTTATTCCCCCTGTTCACCAGAACCTCACATTTTTGGCATGTCTTCTGTGTGTATGTGTGTGTGTGTACCTTGCTGTTGTTGCTGAGCCCCATTTGCTTTCAGTCCATTCATCTGCAGTGTCTCTCTTTGTTGTGGGCAGGGTTTGTCCCTGTGTTAGTGGGCAAGTCAGGTTGCCCTGGGCTTGCATTGAGTCAGACCATGCATTTCCCAGAGATGCCATAGCACTGAACTGCAGTGTGCTTTCTCTGTGTTGTTCACCTAGGAGTGTTTAGTTGATGAGTGGGGCCTGCAGTTAGACCAGATATCTGTCCTAGCCCACTGCTGAAGGTGCAGTGGGATTGTTGCTTCCCTTCGTCCTAGGGGAAGAGTCACTTTGAAGTGATGGGGGCACCTGTTGGGGCTCTTTGCACAGTGTCATGTTTGTGGCACCATTTTGGATATGCTCCGGCCAAGGGCATTATCAGAGGGTGCAGGTTCACAGGAGAATGCAGGAATGATGCATGCAGTCTCAGTGCATTTGGTTCTAGCAAGGTCCATGCGGGTCTCCTGCAGGAGGGGATCTGCAGTCACTTGGGAAAACTTCTGCTCAGTCCTGCTGGGTTGGAGGGAGGGGAGAAGTGTGTGGGAGTGCACAAGGCAAACTGTTAACAAGCTAGGTAGAGTGTTGGTGCTGAGCTAGTTCCCATAGGTGTCCATGTATCTAGGCTGGGTGGTGGGGCAGGGAAAATGGTGCCTGCTAACTCGTTTGTTCTTTGAGAGGTCTTTCAAAGATCCCTGCTCTTCTAGCACAAGCTCTAAGATCAGCAAATAAATCTCTTTCCTGTATATCTCATACATTTTTCAAATGGCTGCTTCTGTGCCATATCTCAGTGGGGTTGTTTATTTGTGCTCTTTTTAATGATGGGGACTTTACCCTCTCCCTTCTTACAGAGCCAGATTCACTTATTTTTAAGTTCTAGGTGTTAAACTCCTGTGATTATTAGGACCTCTGGTTTTCATAGCCAAATGTTAGGGGAATTTAGTGTCCTCATGCCTGGGGTGCCATGTATGGGTACCTACTCCTCTTGCTACTCCACCTCTGTGGTGGCCCTGCCATCCAAGGACTATTTCATAGGTTTGTTTGCCTCCTAACTTCTACCATTCCTACCTTCTTGGATGTGGCCTCTTGTCTACATTTAGCTGTGGAAAGTTTTAGCAGGAAAAATCCTGCCTATCTTTGTTATTTGTTTTTTGTTTTCCCCTTGGTTATTTACACTGATGTGGTTGTTATCTAGTTGTATCCAGGGGACAATGTGAGTTTACTCTTCTCCTACTCTGCCATTTTTCCTGGAAGTTTGTTGAGGTATCTTTTAATGTTATATTTTATGGAATTGGCTTTTTATTTTATTTTTGTAAAAAGTAATTTTAACTCTTTAATATCTATCCTTCCTAACCATGGCATGTTAAAATTTAATAATGTCTTTACTAATAGGAGTTAATCCTATTGTTTCTCTCAGGAATGAAAATCACAGAACTTGTGATAAAACTGAATAAAAAGTGACCAAAGCTCTAGGTAAGAGAAGAAACTTAATTTTTACTTTCCCAAATTAAGGTTTAATTTCTGTAAAGTGGCTTTAAAAATGCAGCAAAATTATAAATAATGAGATGAGGGGAAAATGGTGGGGGTAAGCTCATCGTTCATTGTCTCTGAACACTCAGTGGTTTGATTCTGAATGGTTTTTGAGCAAGTTTTATTCACTTCTATGAGGAATATTAGAAAAATGTGTAACATAATCCAGGATACTTTCAAAATACATAAAGGCTATAAGGAAATGAGGAGAAAATGATAATGAGTAACAGCAGATGTTTCATTCTTGGAAGAGTAATGAGAGATAGAAATAGCATCTTGCAAAAAGTAAAAGGATTTTATCACCACTTTTTCAAGAATTCAGCAAGATATTTCACAAATATGTGTGACTTTTAAAACCAAAAATATGAGAAAAAGATGCATATCCATCTATAAGCATCAGGCAGTATGTTGGCCCCAATAATATGCATTGATGGACCAGGCAAAAGTCACAAAAGATTCTGCTTAATAACATGTTTCTGATTTGACATTACATCCTAATAGATTAATTATTTGGATTGAAGTGCAAATATTGTATTTTACTGTGTAAATGTACATTTCTCTGTGAGTGACAACATATCCCTTTTATTTTATATTGTGTTTTATTTTTAAAAATATCTTAGAGAGAGAAAGAATGAGCAGGGGTAGAAGGAGAGGGAGAAGCAGACTCCCTGCTGAGCAGGGAGTATATGCAGGACTCTATCCCAGGACCCTGGGATCATGAACTTAGCCGAAGGCAGGTACTCAACTGCCTTAGTCACCCAGACGTCCCCATATATCCTTTTTAGAACTAGCTTTTCCACACTGATGACTTAATAGGAAAATGCAAAAGAATAATTGGTTGAAAAGGAATGGCATGTTTCATAGGGTAAAAAAGGTACAATGTGGGTTTGTATCAATGAGGAAAATTATATCATGTCTTTGTATACCATTGGAATTTCTTACTAAATCCATTCATGTTGGACAACTGGATATCTTGGAAATGATATTATAAGACAGGAGGAAGAGTCAAAGAAAGGTGAGTAATAAGATAAAGACTAATCTCTCACTGTTTGTTTTAGTCTGCTCAGTCTTACTATGTGGGGAAAAATACTGATGCAAATGTTAATCTTCCTTTATGTAAATGACTTGCTTTTAATGTAACTGTTTGGAAATTTGACCAGCTGCCTTATTGTTTTTTCATGCTGTCTCTTGCCCTATTCTGAGCTGCTTCTTTGGTACTTCACAAACCCCACCCTTGCCTCTGACAACAGTTAAAGACAGCCAATAGTTACTATTTACTTTGCTGTTGTTGTTATTGTTGTTTATCTTGACTTAAACAATAGAAACTTACTTTCTAATAGTTCTTTGAGGCTGAAAGTCCAAGATCAAGATGCCATCAGCATTGGTTTTGTCTGAGGGCTCTCTCTTTGGCTTCCAAACAACCACATTCTAACTATGTCCTCATATGGCCTTTTCTTTGTGCATACATATTCCTGATGACTCTTCTTTTTTTTTCCAGTTTTACTGGAAAAATTTATATATATATGTATACACATATGTACATGTACACATATATACATGTGTATATATATCTCCATATATATTTACAGTATATATATACATATACATATGTGTGTATATATATTTATATATATATAAATTTTTCCGGTAAAATACACACACACACACACACACACACACAAAATTATACAATTGATATATATCACTGTATAAGTTAAGGGTATACAGGATGATGGTTGGATCTACATATATTATGAAGTGATTATTAAAATAGTTTAGCTAACATCCATTTTCACATACAGAGAAAAAAATTTCTGTGATGAGAACTCACAAGATATAATCTCTTAACAATTTTCCTATATATCATAGAGCAATGTGTGCTATAGTCATCATGTTGTATATTACATATCCAGTACTTATTTATCTAATAACAGGAAATTTGTACCTTTTTTTTTAAGATTTTATTTATTTGACAGATATCACAAGTAGGCAGAGAGGCAGGCAGAGAGAGAGGGGGAAGCAGGCTCCCTGCTGAGCAGAGAGCCCGATGCGGAGCTTGATGCGGGGCTCGATTCCAGGACTCTGGGATCATGACTTGAGCCGAAGGCAGAGGCTTTAACCCACTGAGTCGCCTAGGCGCCCCGGAAATTTGTACCTTTTGACCAACTTCCTTCATTTCCCCATCCCCACCCCCTGCCTTTGTTAACCACCAGTCTGATCTTCTTTTCTACGAGGTTTTTGTTTTTTTTGTTTTTTTTTTTTTTAAGATTCCATATATGAGTGAAATCATGGAGTATATGTTATCCTTGTCTGACTTATTTTACTTATTATACTGCCTTCTGGTTTCATCCATGGTGTTACAGATGGTATGATTTTCTTTCTTTCTTTTTTAATGGCTGAATAACATTCCTGTGTGTGTCTTTGTGTGTATCACAACTTTATCCATGCATCCACTCATGGACATTTAAGTTGTTTTCCTGTCTTGGCTATTTTAAATAATGTTGCTGTGAACATAAATGAGCACATACATTTTGAGTTATGGTTTTTATTTCAGATGCATTTCCAGAAGTAGAATTGGTGTTAGTTTTATATTTAATATTTTGAGGATCCTCCATACTGTTTTCCATAGTAGTTGTACCAATTTACAATCCCTTGAACAGTGCAAAAGTGTTCCCTTTTCTTCACATCTACACCAGCACTGGTTCTGTTGTTCTTTTGATGGCCTGAGGATGATACCTCACTGTGGATTTAACTGGTGGATTATGCTACCAGTTTTACTCTGTGGGTGACGTTAACTGTGGCCTGGGCTCTGGTCATGTGCCACTCTACATTAGGCTGTTGAATGGGCTATGCAGGTTCCCATGTGCTGTGTTTAGGTTTCCTGGTAGGACAGCCTGAAGGCTGGTTTAGTGATAAATGAGGCTTTGAATCAGAGTTCCTGCCCGGGCACTATCTAAAGATAGTAAATCTATCATTGTCCTTTAAAAAAATTAAAAAAATTTTTTTTTAAATTTTATTTATTTACTTAAAAAAAACAAGTAGGGGGAGAGGCAGGTGCGGAGGGGGAGGGGGGCCAGGTAGTGAGGAGGAGGCTCCCTTCTGAACAAAGTGCCAGATGTGAGACTTGATTCCAGGACCCAAAGGACTGAGCCACCCAAGTGACCCAAGATCTTTGTTGTCCTAATGCAAGTTGACCCCCACTCCCAAGTTCTTGGAATAAATAAGGCCATTGGCTTTGTCCTTCCAATTCTCAGTTCTGCCTGCCTGCCTTCCTTGGCTTAAGTGACTGGGTCACACTGCTTCCAGGAATCGTGGCCACCCTTTCTGATCA
The DNA here is from genome assembly GCF_922984935.1 of Meles meles. Classification (NCBI taxonomy): domain Eukaryota; kingdom Metazoa; phylum Chordata; class Mammalia; order Carnivora; family Mustelidae; genus Meles; species Meles meles. Next base: position 79,511,362 of record NC_060074.1, read on the forward strand.
GATGGGGTTGGAAGACAGTCTCCACAGCAGGTGGGGTTATGTCTTAGCTCCCTTGCCTGGGTGCAAGGGGGAAGGGGCTGCTCTGGGCTACCCTATTTCCCAAAATGACTTCCAGTTGGGAGGGATCAGGAATTACCCTCAGCCTTGGCTATGAATTAATCCCTCTGCCTGTGCATAGCATGGGAATACTCCACCAAGAACTGTCTTTGCTGTGGTTGTGATCAGCTCTGTGGGTCCTCCTTTTGGCTCTAACAGCACTGGGTTACACTGCTTCCAGGGGTTATCACTAGTCTTTCTGGTTGGATAGGGCCAGAAGACACTATACATGGCAGGTGCGGCTGTGACTCAACTCCTTGCACAGACAGGAACAAACTGGGCTTTTGGGCCCTCTAAATTCCTTATCCCTGTATCTGAATTGGGCAGATATACATTCTGCTAAAATCCCTCATCTGAGTATGCCCCTTGCATAGTTTTGCAGAGGAGCAAAGCCATTGGTTGAGATTATGACTTGGGCACTGCAGGTGTAAACCAGGTCTGCCAAGATCCATGTGCTAGTTGTTGCAAGTCCCTCCCCTATTCTCTGTCACAGTCAGATTTCCGGTGGCTGGACCTTACATATACCTTTGCAGTCCCTGTGTTGCAATATTAGAATAGGGGGGAAATTGGAGGGGGAGGCTAACCATGAGAGACTGTGGACTCTGAGAAACAAACTGAGGGTTTTGGAGGGGAGGATAGTGGGTGGTTGGGTGAACCCGGTTGTGGGTATTATGGAGGGCACATTTTGCATGGAGCACTGGGTGTGGTGCAAAAACAGTGAATTCTGGAACGGCTGAAAAAAATTAAAAAATTAAAAAAAAAAAAGAATAGTGGCTTCTATGGAGCAACCCATAATTCTGGGAGTAGATGCTAGTTGTCCATCTGGGTTCTCTTTTCCCACTAGAGGAATGCAAGTTCAGGGGAGACCTTTCTTCTGTGTGGTGCTGCCCTAGCCTCATGGTACAGTTGAGTTGGGGTGGAATGTAGTTAATGTAGAACCATTTCTCTTAGTTTCCTAGTGCAATCTCTTGGTCTCTTTGGTGCAGGGAGTGTTTCAGTCTCACCTATGTTCTCGAATTCAGTGGTGTCTTGTTCTTGAGTAGCTATTCTTCTTGTGAGGGGAGCAAAGTCATGAATGACCTGTGTTGCCATCTTAGTGATGTCACTCCCCCGTCAATGTTCCATGAACATTGTGTATTTAACACTCAGGCTTTCAATTTCAAAGTTATGCGAGTTTTATTTAAGCAAGCTACATGTCTGAAGTCTATAAATGTAGTTTATCACTCTATTCCTGTGTTTGAGAAATTGTGTGTATAACATTTCTCCATTCTTATTCATCAAGGACAATATTACTATACTCTACCAATTTTTGGACCCCTAACATTAGAAGTTATATTCTTAATGTTTTGTCGTGTGTGTGTGTGTGTGTGTGTATGCATGTGTGTGCACACTCATACCTATGTTTGAATTGCAATGCCTTACTGTTCCTTTGTGGAGTACTACTAAAGACCTGGATTTGTAGCTGTTTACCTATTACTAGTAGTCTTGATAGAACAAATAAAATTGCCGGGATTAGTGTCTTAGAAATTGTGATCCCTTTGCTATGTTTTCTAATTTACTACCATAGTTGAGGTTAACTTAGACCTTTGTGTTAGACATCACATATTTCTCAATTTTTATTTTTTAACTAAGTCATTTAAAAAATTATCACTGGGGAAATATAAGTATAGAGAAATATTGATAAATTTTTCCTGATGCAGAACTAAGGGGAGGAAATGGTTGTCTTTTATTAGCTGTAGATTGGTTTTATTAGCTGGTCTTTTATTGCCTTTTATGTTTGTCACACTGTGTACTCATGAAAATATAATAATCGATGTGCACATTTCTTAGGTAACACAACCTTTTTGTATTTTATGCTCTATTACTAAAAAATATTTTTAATACTAAAAAAAGTAATTTTAGGCCTGTTTTTGTGTTCTGTAATAGAACTTCCAAATTAAGTTCTTCATGCTGATAACTGTAATCTATTTGTAGCCTAAGATGTTCAAATTAATGGAAGACCAACATTGTAGTAATATGCTGGATGATGAAAAGTGTTTGTGTCAAAAGTTTGACTTCTATGGCTAGATTGTAGTCACAGAAAATGATGAAGCATTTGAACACACCATTTCACAGTCGCACAGCCCCACTGTTTAGCACAGGTGTTTCTCTAATTGTGATCTAGTGAGGAGGTATAGGGTTTAATGGCCCAGAAACTTACATCTTACCTCTCTGACCTTGTGCATTCATGTAAGTACTTAATAAAATTTGTAGGAACATAGGCTAACTCCTGTGATGGCTGAGGATTGTTTTCTCAAGTGTATGTGGCAGTCTGTTTTTTTTCTCACTTTAATATTTAATACATGTATTAAGGGAAGTTATGTTTATTTTCTCAGGTGTCTGATAAAATAAAAATCTAGAAATTTGCAGTGAAATAACATTCATTTAAGAAATGATTCACTATCCCTTCCTCAAAGGAAGTATAATAAATCAGAAAGCATTGATTAGAAAATTTTAGCCTTGCATACTGATTTTCTAGAACTCATTTTCTCTTTTAGAGGGCTAGTATACTTAAAAATATGCCATAAAACCAAAATCTAAGAAACTGAGATCTTTGATAGTTTAAAAATATTTTAGGCATGTAATACTCAAAATTTCAAGAAATTTATTGAATCATAGTACTTAGATTTTTAAAAAAATGTATTTTGGAATCTTCAATTTGTTTGCCTATAGCTCTAAATTGTCTAAAAGCCCTAATCAATTTTTTTTTTCTCCTCAAAGCACTGAAGTTGACTGATTTTTAAAGGTGGTCTCTTAACTTTCGTAGGATAAGGAGTTGAGTATATTTAACAGTTTCCTTTTCTATAAGTGATGGACTGAGTTGTTGTAAACCAAAGTTTCTGTTTAGGACAGATAGACCTTCTGGACAAAACTTAAAAAAAAAAAAATTCTTAAAGGCATTGACGGTTGTAGGGCCAAGATTCAGAAGAGAAAGAAAACCAGCCCAGTAAGAAGAGGTCAGCACTTGAAGCTGCTTTTGGGCCAGAAGGATAAGTAGATGAGGGCGGATATTTCATAATGAGGAAAATCTCAATTCTTCAGGAATGTTGATCAATTCTCAATGTGTATGCAGCTAGTAATATGGCTTCACAAACAGTAGAGGCAACGTTGACAGAACTAAAAAGTGTACAAATGCATATTTATCAGGGTAATTTCAGCTTATCTTTCCTTACAACTAATAGGACAAACAAAAAAACATATATAGAAGACATGACCAACAGAGGAAATTCCAGTGTCTCCCTGGAGGCTTCCTAGGAGATCAGACAACTCAGTGTGTGTGTGTGTGTGTGTGTCTGTGTGTGTGTCTGTGTTTTAAAGATTTATTTGAGTGAGAGTATGCACATGAACATAAGTGGGGAAGGGGCAAAGGGTTCCATCTCTGGAACCATGAGATCATGACCTGAGCCAAAAATCAAGAGTTGGATGCTCAACTAACTGTGCCAGCCCAACTTGCCGTGTTTCTTAGGGAAGCTCTTGCCAACTTGAGAGTATACCACCTTACTTGTGTTTTTTCCTCCTGCTTTCCTCCCTCGCTTTTCTATTTCAGTTATTTTTGTTGCCTTGAGTTGGCACCACACAGGATTGAGGCACATTGGCTGTTTGATAGGAGGATTGGATTAAGAAATGTTATGAATGTTTGTTTGAAAAACATGCTTACCAAGCAGTGTTACCGCAGATACTTAAAGTCTCTCTGCAGGTAGTATGAGATAAAAATATTAACAATAACAACAACAAAGACAAGTACTGATCAATAGTTCAATGATGGTAGGAGAATAAACTTAACCAATACTGTGAGAAGTGCGGCATTAGGAAAAAAAAAAAAAAGTATTTCTAACATCAATGCCTCTCTAAAAGACAAGAGCCACATTCTCATCCCATGGAATGAACACAAAATAGAAGACATATGTTAAGAGTAATCTGTAGAGTCAAGAGTAATTGAGCAATAAGGAGTGTTTAGCAAAACTATTTTGGGAAAAATTTAGCAAATCTCCAAAGACATGAAATAGCTATTAATTTCAGGGTAAAGTACCTTATAATGTGCTACAATTAAGGGAATTCCTGAAAATTTAAGCCAGATGTTTGACATAAATTGTAAAACACACATTTCTCCCCAAATCAAAATCAATAAAGCATTTTCATGTAAATTAATATGAGATTATAGATCTTATAGCAGACAAGTGCCTGAAGAGTTAGCATATGGTCCAAAATGCAGCTCTGGGAAAACACCAAATTCTACCCTCCCTTCCTTAGCTGAGTAAGTGTCTTCTCTAAACAATTTGATATCTTAATTTCTTATTTTAGTTACCCTCTTTGATGAGTACATACATTTCCGAAGTTCTTTGAATATACAAATCCAAAATAATAACACATATGCCACTTTTATAAGCAATTCTCAAACAGTCGTCTTTACCCTCAGTTCACTCTGTTTACTGTTCTGGGTGTCTTTTCCTGTTTCACAGAGCCTATTTCTCTGGAAAGCCCACTATTACCTGAAACTCAGTATATCCCCAAATACCCGAATTATGTCTTACTCCTAATGAATACCCTTCACCTACAACAGAATGTCCAAATCCTTTCTTCTGGAAAACAAGGGTTATTTTTCCAAGTTCATCCCCTAGGGATCTTTTCCAAAACCCTGTATGTAAGGCCGGTAGTGTTAATAATTATTCCCTAAGGTTGATCTATATTTTCTCGCATTGTTTGCACATTGTTCCCTTTGCCTGATGATACTGCTACCTGCTGACACCCTTGGTACATTTTGAAGTTCTGTTTTATTGCTTCATCCTAATATTTTTTCCTGAACCCCTCAAGCAAAAAAGCCTTTTCTATATTTTTATTTTACACTGTATTGCTATTGGTGAACCAATTCTATTTCTCAGATTAAAAGTTCCTTTTGGTCACCTAGTATATTTTATTTATCTTAATCTTTGTTATAGCACACAGCAGAATACTTACTAATAAATTCATGAAATGAATGTCTGAATTTCCTCCTAAACTAACAAAATAAATTACATGTTTTCTATATGTACATATATCTGAAGCTATTTTGGGGAATAAGCTGGTTTTTCAATTTTACTGAAGAAAGTTTTTCTCAGGAAGTAGCCAATTGTAACTTAAAAAGTTAATATTAAGTGTTATTTTAATGCTTAATTCTCCTACTGAAATAAATCCCCACTTATGGATGTGTGTTTTTTGCTTGACAGCTGTCAACGGAAGAGAGACCATATGTCATGGTCAAGAAGGATCCTGATAGTGCTGAGAGCTTAAGAATAGGGACAGATCATTTTGATATGAAAAGACCTAGTTATACAAGTTGAGGCTAAAGAGTGAATCACTTTGAGGATTATAATATAAAACATTATTAACTACGTCAGTTGAAATTCTCAAACTAGAACTTCAGAAGGTAAAAATCTGTCAGAATGAATCCATTTATCATATGGAAAATCTCTGGGAACTTGATAGATATAATTTTTTAATGAACTTAAAACTTATCTTGCTCCAAAAATTTTTTGATGTTAAACCATCATGTTCATTGGATAATTTTTATGGTAGAGTGGAGTAAGAGCAATGACCTCACCTTCAACTACATTGTTTTGTTTGGCTTTTTTACCACATTAGTCACTACACAGACAGACATATAAGACTGGCAACCAAATAAATAATAGTGATGCTAATAAGCATTACATCTTCATGATTTAATTTTGTTCAGACCGTTTTATTATCATAATACTAGCATGCAAGAAGAATTAGGTTACTACTATATTCTGTGGGTATATCAAGAGTGTCAGTATGAGTTATTTGAGCTGCTTTTAAGACTCTCCTAAGAAAGGTATTGCCCATTTCATCACACTGATAAGCGCTAATATTTATGGGTTTTTATTCCAATTTGTATTTATCGAGTCTAGGTCTATGTTACATTAAGTGGTACCTAAAGAATTGTTTCTTCTAAAGCTGATGATTGAAACTAGAAATCCATCATGATTACAGAGCAATAACAAAAGAAGAGTTGCAATACTGAAACTATTACTATGAATTCATTCTGGTTCTGAGAAAAATGTCGACATGCTGTTCAATCATAATTCTTGCCTCAAGTTTAAATGAGTTGTCATTTTTAGAAGAAAAGAACTTTTGTGTCTTATTGGCTATAATATTCTGTATTAAATGTTCAAGTGTAGTCGCTCTCTGAAGAAGCAGATATCAATTCACAGATAAAATGTCTGAGAGGTAATCATCACTTAATGTGTTGATGACTGTATCACCATGGTGAAGTGGGCTTGTATTATCTCAGCTTGCAGATCTAAAACTTAAATTGTAAAAGACTCACTGCCACTTTCTCTGACCAACTGAGTAGAAACCACTGCTTTTTCAGTCATTGCATAAAGTATGGTTATATTTTGCTGAAAATACGCATTTATCGAGATGGAGTCTATGCAATGATATCTCTGCCCAGAACGACAATACCAAAACTAGTTATAATTTTGTTTTCTTGCATAACATTTTTTTGTGGAAGATATTTGGTAAATGTATCAGAGCAGCAGAGATCCTTCTCTCTGGTAAGGAGAGACGTGATAGGACTTTCTTACTGCTAAAATGTAGCTTCTCATGTATTTATTACCATAAAGCAGGGTGCAACATCCAAATGTATTTTTACCAGTTTTTATTGGAGATTGATAAAGTCTTAGAATATACCAAAATTCTAGAATCCCAGAAGGAAAGTAGTTGTTCACAATCTATCACAGTGTGTACAAATGGTCTAGGCACAGAAAACAAATCTTATTAGGGACTATTAGAAAATCTAAATTCTGAAACCAATCAAGAGCCAAACTTAGAAGCAGGCTTTTCTAAAAATGGCAGCATCAGGCCTGCTATATTATGGTTTTTCTGTACACAGGTGTATAATACATACTTTGGCATAATTTTTCATGATGTAAAGATAGTCCTTTATTCTGCTTTGTAGGTTTGCTTTCTCTTTCTGTCTCTTTGTGTGTATCTGTCTCTGTATCTGTTTCTGTGTGTGTATTGTTATATTATTTGCGCCAGGAAAGAAGAAATCTTTCTTATCTCTAATAAAATTAGGTCTGTTAACTTGAAGCAAAGGAGACTACACAGTAGAGACTACCACAGTAACAATTGATGTTAATTCGGAGGGAAAGTTCAGGAAAATTGCAGGAAGGTTTGGATATTGTCAGGAAAAAGTGGCAATTCGGTGACTGACTTTAATGCTTTATTGATTTGCATATTGATTATATTTTACATAAAAAATCTTTAGAAGGAGACTGGAGGAAAGAAACAGGTACAATTATTACTAGAGAAATAGTTATGATTAAGCAAGAAGAGAAGCATGCTTGATGTTCTCTGTCGTTGCATAATATATTTGGTTTTATCTCTTGAGGCATGATGTTGGATTGTCCTTGGTTTTGTCTTGTACCATTGTGGTCAAGAATAATATTAGATGTGAAATTGTTTATGAGCAGAAAATTAAAAAAAATTGTTGTGGTCCTACAATACCTACCTTGCCTTATGTACAATAGATATTTGTAATAGTTGATTCACCACTTATTGGATTCCCAATGGTAAGGATGAACACTGTCAACCACTTTGCCTAGCTGTAACTATTCTGGCAGAGAGTCCCCTTTTCTTTTTTTTTCTTTTTTTTTTTAAAGATTTTATTTATTTATTTGACAGAGAGATCATAAGTAGGCAGAGAGGCAGGCAGAGAGAGAGGAGGAAGCAGGCTCCCTGTTGAGCAGAGAGCCTGATGCGGGGCTCGATCCCAGGACCTGAGATCATGACCTGAGCCGAAGGCAGAGGCTTAACCCACTGAGCCACCCAGGTGCCCCAGAGTGTCCCCTTTTCTGAGGTCAGTATAAAGAATATATGAAATACATCCATATATTTTCTCAAAAGGAATGATAAACAGATATTACTAGTACAGAGTTTAGGGAATCTGAGTACTTGTAGACCTATGTATGTCAACATAAACAAGGAGTAATACAGTTTACAACAAAGAAAGGTTAATGTTGCTTAGTCAAGTATACAAAAGGAGTATGAATGTTCATCACTACTTTGAGTTCAGTGGCTTTATTTCTTCCTATTTTGTGTTCATAAGATTGAGGGAGAAACAGGATCTTCTATTTGGTTGTGGTTTATTAGCTAATCTCTATTTTGGCCCTCAGGACCCACTCCTTGAATTCTTTCACTTTTCCCTTTCCTCTTCCTTTATCTCTTCCTTTTCCTTCCCTTCATAGCACCAGGGAAATTTTTTTTCTTTTTTTTTAATTTAATTTAATTTTTTTTATTTGTTTATTTACAGCATAACAGTGTTCATTGTTTTGGCATCACACCCAGTGCTCCATGCAGTACGTGCCCTCCCTATTACCCACCACCTGGTTCCTCAACCTCCCACCCCCCCCACCCCTTCAAAACCCTCTGGTTGTTTCTCAGAGTCCACAGTCTCTCATGGTTCATCTCCCCCTCCAGTTTCCCTCAACTCCCTCTCCTCTCCATCTCCCCATGTCCTCCATGCCATTTGTTATGCTCCACAAATAAGTGAGACCATATGATACTTGACTCTCTCTGCTTGACCCACTTCGCTCAGCATAATCTCCTCCAGTCCCGTCCATGTTGCTACAAAAGTTGGGTATTCATGCACCAGGGAAATTTTAATTAACATTTTAATTTCCCTAGCCATACCAAGTGAAACCCTTTTCTGGAAGTTGTTCTCTTTTTCATCTGAGTATTTGTACTTTTACTATATACACTGAATCTATAAAAATTGGCTGTGTGTCTTTAAAAATTTATATAAATGTAATCATGCTTTTACATGTCAGTATATATCTTGATTTTTCCCCCTAAATATTATGCTTTTGACATTTATCCAGGTTGATATATTTAGGTTTAATTATTTTAACTCCTTGTCCATAGTAAATGTTATATTAACTTCTAGGTCTATATAATCTGAATGTCTTTAATTTTCTTCCATCCTTAATACTCAAATCGAAGTCTTCTTCCTCACTGACTGCATGTAGTCCAGCTTTCTCCCAAAGTTGTTCTGAGTATTCCCAATAATGCTTTTACCTGACCAGTTGTCAGCTATCACAAGAACTCCAGCTTTCAGTGACTTTTTTGAAAGATATTTATTGAGGTACTTCAAGAAAAGAAAAATAGGCTCGAGTGAACCAAATTAGCCCCATTTTTTTTTTAAATCTTGTTTGACAGACTTTCACAAAACTGTTCACATTTTCCCCCCTGAATTCAGCTGGATGGTGGAGCCTGTCACTAGAAGTAAAAATAACCCTGTCCCCAGAATTCCATAATGGTTAAGAAAGTTCAAAAGAATAAAAATGTTGAAAGATAATATTGCTGCTGCTACAAAAAGGCTTTAGATGTATAAGTACAAAATATTTTGAAGATGAATTCTATTTTACTTCTCTTGTGATCTAATAACCATATGAAATAAGAATTTGGAGATTTATAATGAAGGTATAAAGTGTTATGCTAAAATTATTGATCTTACAATGTATTCTAAAATTTGAAACTTCTAAAAAAATGCTTTCTCACTTTGTGATATATTAAATGACCTCTTTTTAGTTGTCTTGTACCACCATCCAGACAAGCTGAATGACATGCTTTAATTTCTCTTTTTGTCATCTATTCTTGCAGGCACTGTGGCATATTTTGTTGGCAAAGGATGTCATAACTTTTGTTCTCTCTAAAGGAAGTACCTTCACTTTTGTTATGGGACCGAGGAAACTTTTATTTTTTTTAAATAAATCTGGTCCATGGACAGGTGGTATGCTGAGCTTTAAACAGCTTGATGAATGATTTGGCGCTGCATAGCAGTGTCAAATAATGTATCTCAGTTGGCAGACTCAGTGAAACAGAATAAGGCAGTCGGTTTTCAGTTATGTATTAGTCCTTGTGCCTACTCGACTTCCAGCTGTGCATGCTACTGTAGTCCTGCCCTTCCTCTCCTTGTCCCAGTGGTTCACCCAGAGCTGACCATTCAAGTCTGTTTACCTAACAATTGCATTCAGCATCAGGAGCCATTCCTGTCACTGGGACAGGTATAGATTCTTTATTTGGTGATATACTAAATTGTGTGATTCTAATCAATTTTCTGGGAATAGTAATAGAGGATGGAAGGACTTATTGCTTAAAACATTCTCTTATCAGGGAAATAGATGGTTTAATTTTAAGGAACTCGTCAATTTACACTTATATTTCAACTTTTATTAACAATGCTATCAAATTTTTTACCATATTTCCTCTAGTACAAATATGCTTTAGTTGACATTCTAGATAGCAGTTCTTTTTATTCTTCCTTCTTAATAAAATCCACTTACTAGAGAAGCAATTATGTAATTTAAGGGCATTGAGAATGGGGACCAAATGATGGCAGGGAGGGAGAATGAGGAATAAGTTAGAATTATGTCAATCATGATTTCTGGTACATTTGAACCACTGAAGTTGTAGAATATCTGAGAGGTTTTGAAGTAGAATTATCAGAATCTTTTAGCCAATTATATGAGAAAGAGGGACTGAACAGAAAGAAAGGAAGCAAGGAACGCGTAATTATAATGAGATGCAGAAATGAAGGAGACAGATAATGAACTTAGTTTGGACAGAGTTGTGAGATAAACATTAGATATTAGGTACAATAGATTATTGGATGTATCGTCTTAGACTTGAGGAAATATGTTAGGGATAGATCTGGATTGGGAATTATGGCGGTTAAAGTCAACATGGAGTAGATACGGTGACTAAAAGAATGAAAACAGATAAACTCTGAAATTTTCATATAATAAGAAATGATGTATGATATGTCACATGCCCCATGTAGCTATAGAGTATTTGAAATAGTATAAACTGGATATATGCTATAAGATACACATTGAATTGTGAAAATTTAGTATAGAAAACATGATATCTCATTTCTCCTATTAATTACATATTTGATTATATTTTGGATTTGAGTGAACAAAAATCTATTAAAATTTACTGTTTAATATGGTTACTTTAAAACTTAAAAATTATGTATGTGGCTTCTCTTTTATTTCTATTGGATAGTGCTTACATCTACAGAATAAAATCCTATTGTGTTCCTCTCCGTCTCCTCCAATCAGCCAGATGTGAGCTACTTGCCTTTCACATCACACTTTTTCAAGCTGTGGCGTTTTGTATATATTATTCCTAATTTGGGGAATGCCCAGATTTTCCTTGCAGATTCCTGTCTTTTTAGGTTGGCTTTTTTTTTTTAAATTTTAAAAAAGATTTTATTTATTTACTTGAGAGAGAGAGAGAGAGAGAGAGAAGCATACACGAGAGAGCATGAGGGGGAAAGGTTCAGAGGGACAGGCAGATTCCCCACTGAGCAGGAAGCCAGATGTGGGACTCAATCCTGGGACTCCATGATCATGACCTGAGCCGAAGGCAGTTGCTTAACCAACTGAGCTACCCAGGTACCCTAAGTTTTCTTTTCAAGGAGAAGATACTTAGACTGAATGAGCAAAATATATTAACGATTCTAGAGCTCTGTTTTTCAGGAAATAAAGGAAGAAAATTAAAAAATGAGTCCACATGTACCCATCACCCCATTTCACTAATTATCAACTCATGTCCAATCCTGTTTTCTCTATATTCACAATGTCCTGCTCAGATCATTTTGAAGAATATCCCAGACATCATTTAAGTTCATCTGTAAATATTTTAGTGGATATTTCTTTTTCTTTTTTAGGATTGTATTTATTTGATAGCAAGAAGCAGAGACAGAGAGAGAGCATGAGTGGGGAGGAGAGGGGGAAGGCTCCCCACTGAGCAGGGAGCCCAGTGCAGGCTCATGACCTGCATTGACCCAGTGCATGATCCTGGGATCATGACCTGAGCCCAAGGCAGACACTTAACTGACTGAGCCACCCAGACTCCCCTTTAGTGGATTTCTAAAATGATGGGGCTATTTTTAACATAACTGCAATTCTGTAAGTCTTTTCTATCATTAAATTTAAATGATGATTTCTTTCATTTTTCTTTGTTTTTAAATTGATAGTCCAAATCAGGATGCACATAAGGTCTGCATATTGCAATTGATTGATTTGGCTTTTAGTCTTATAGATCACCTCCATCTCTTGTCTTAATGCAAGTTATTTGTGGAAGAAAATGTGTCATTTTACTTTGAGTTTTCATAGCCTGTATAATTTTTACACTGCTACTGTCATTCAGTGTGCTCCTCTGTCCCTTCACCCCATGCTTATTGCTAGTTTTAGAAGTGTGATCATATTCCAATGCTGGTATTTTTTCTTTGAAAAAAGAACTTCTCTGATATGTGCTTCCAGTAGGAGGTATATAATATCTGGTGATTTTCTTTTCTTTTTTTTTTTTTTTTTTGCATATGTGTGATATTAGCGGTCATTGATGATATTTGCCCACGTCCATTAGTTACTTAGAGCAAAACAGTAATTTTTGGATCTGTCCTTCTTCAATATTTAGCTAGAATGTTTCTCTAAAGAGAAGTGTTTCCTCATCAACTAATCGATACAAGTTTTGGGATCAGTTTGTACAGGAAAGGAAGGGTAAATGTGTGCTTCTCCCCCCTTTGTATTCCACTTTTCAAAATAATGCTTTACTAGAAGTATCTTATTTTTTTAACTAGAAGTATCTTTTAAATGATTCTCTAAGTTCACTAACATTCTCCAGTAGTGACCCCAGAGTAATTTTTATTATTATAAGAAACCTGTGTATAACAACATGTAATTAATTGTTCCTTCCAGGCCAGTGATAGTTTAAGTTGACAGAGCCTTTTTTTCCTTAATGTTTTATTATGACAGCTTGTTCCAGGATCATCTTAAAAAATTTTATGCTCCATTTTCCAAGAAGTCATGACTCTTTTTATTTTAGAAATTGCATTATGGTTGCTAGGGACCCTCACTTGGTCTTAAGAGTAGACAAAATTAGTAAATACCAATTCTCTTCTTTATATTAAGTAATTTATTATGCATTCTTACTGATACTTTTGATTCAAATGTGTATAACGGGATTTCAATTTAAACTCATCAATCTTACCATCTGCATTTCTTCTCTCTATACTAAAAAATACCCATTGTCAATAATACCAACATAATTACTCATTTACCTTATTCTGCAATACATTATAACAATTGCTTCATGAAAATACTAATATTACTACTGCCAATAATGTAATTTTTTAGGTGCTATTTATATATTTTTGCAGTTTTTTTTGTCCTAAGGAGGCTATGTCTCACAGGGGGTGTTTAGACAAATTACTGTGTTTTGATGTTAGTTGATAATATCAACTATACCACCAACTGATTACAGTTAGACTCATTTGTTTTATCATTGCTCTTTAGGAATTAAAAAAAAATTATGATTGTTTGTATTCTTTACAGCAGTCCAGAATAAAATTTTATGGACTAAAATACATTTTTATTCTGTTCCAAGTTTTCCTTCATAAGTAATCATTAAAAAAAAAAGTTCCATCTTTCCATTGTTCTTTTATGTAAATTACCTGTCCTATTTATTGGCTGACTGATCTACAGGTATATGCCTCTATAATTTCCTCTTCTTAGATAAATGGTAACATTCCATATGTACTCCACCCCCCCCACATTATTATATTTTAAAATTTTTTAATATTTTATTTATTTATTTATTTGTCAGAGAGAAAGAGCACAAGCAGGCAGAGGCAGAGAGAGAAGCACGCTCCCTGCTGAGCAAGGAGCCTGATGCGGGTCTCGATCCCAGGATGCTGGGATCACGACCCAAACCGAAGACAGTGGCTTAACTGACTAAGCCACCCAGGCGTCCACATTATTATATTTTATATGTACTTTTTTCTAACTTGTTCTTTTGCTCTTAACAATATAGCTTCATAACAGTATGTACAGAAATCTGTACTTACTTTTTACAGCTCCAGAGAATTCCATTGCTTGGTTATAACCTGATTTACTAAACCAGTCCCCTGTTGATAGATATTTTTGTATTTTTGTTTTTCTGCTATTATAAATAATGCTTCAATAAGTAGCCTTAAATGCACATATTTTCATATCTTTGCCTGTGCATCTTTGTTATAAATTCTAGGAGAAAAGAATTCTGGATCGAAGAGCAAATACATCCTAATTTTACTAGATAATACCAATTTGCTGTATCTCCCAAGGGTTGTATCATTTTGCATTCTCATCAAAATGTGGGTGTTTCTCCACAGACACAGCAGCAGAATGTGTTGTCAAAACGTGGACTTTTGCAGAACTCATAAGTGCAAAATTGTATCTCAATGTAGTTTTATAAATTAAGGTATGAATACCTTCCATAAAAGGTACGGATTTTCAGTGTACCATTCCACGAGCTTTGGCTCACTCCTATCAGAATATAGATGCTGCTTTTATGCTACGAAGTTCTTGTGACCTTTTCCAGTCAATATTTTGCTCCCAAGAGACAACCAATATTCTGATTTCTATCATACACATTAGTTTTACAGTAAACTAGTATAGTCTGTAAACTTCATATAAATGGAATCATACCATATGTACTTTTCTGTATCTGGTTTCTTTGGGTTAATGATATTTTAGTTCTTTCATATTGTATGCGTCGGTTTCTTGTTGCAGAGTAATATTTTGTTGTGTACAAATATCCCAGTAGTTTATTCTGTTGACAGTTGCTTGACACGTTTCAAAAGTTTTGCTGTTAAGCCTTAACCTGGGTGGGTTAGATGGTTAAGCATCTGCCTTCTGCTCAGCGGGGTCCTGGAATGGAGCCCCACATTGGACTCCCTGTTCAGCAGGGAGTCTGCTTCTCCCTCTTTCTCTCTCAAATAAATAAATAAAATCTTTAAAAAAAAAAAGCTATAAACATATTTGACAAGTTCCCTTGAATATACATTTCTTTTGGGTAAACTAGAACTGCTGGATCATAAAATACCCAAATGTTTAACTTTACAAGAAACTTTTGAAAAGTATACATATCGAGGAGGGAGGAGTCAAGATGGCGGAGAAGTAGCAGCCTGAGACTACATCAGGTAGCAGGAGATCAGCTCGATAGCTTATCTAAACATTGCAAACACCTACAAATCCAATGGGAGAGCAAAGAGAAGAAGAACAGCAACTCTAGAAACAGAAAATCAACCACTTTCTGAAAGGTAGGACTGGCGGAGAAGTGAATCTAAAACGACGGGAAGATAGACCGCGGGGGGAGGGGCCGGCTCCCGGCAAGCAGCGGAGCAATGGAGCACAAAATCAGGACTTTTAAAAGTCTGTTCCACTGAGGGACATTGCTCCAGGGGCTAAACCGGGGTGAAGCCCACGCGGGGCCAGTGTGGCCCCAGGCCCCGCAGGGTCACAGAAGGATCGGGGGTGTCGGAGTGTCGGAGAGCTCGCAGGTATTAGAACGGAGAAGCCGGCTGCAGAGACAGAGCCGAGGACTGAACTCTCAGCTCGGGGTTACCTTGAACTGGTCGCGGGCTGGGTGAGCTCGGAGCGCGGCTAGAGGCTGGGGATACGGGAGTGATTGGGTGCTGTCCTCTGGGGGCGCACTGAGGAGTGGGGCCCCAGGCTCTCGGCTCCTCCAGACTGGAGACTGGGAGGCCGCCATTTTCATTCCCGTCCTCCGGAACTCTACGGAAAGCGTTCAGGGAACAGAAGCTCCCAAAAGCGAACCCGAGCCGATTACTTAGTCCGGTAAGGGTGGTGCAATCCCGCCGCGGGCAAAGACACTTGAGAGTCACTACAACAGGCCCCTCCCCCAGAAGATCAAAAAAATATCCAGCCAGGACGAACTTCATCTATCAAGGAAAGCAGGTTCGATTCCCAAGACAGCAGCGCAATTCCAGAGGAGGAGAAAGCAAAGCACAGAACTCATGGCTTTCTCCCCATGATTCTTTAGTCTTGCGGCTACTTCAATTTTTTTTTCTATTTTCAATTTTTTTTTCTTTTTTCAATTTTTTTTTCTTTTTTCTTTTTTCTTCTGCTGAATTTTTTAAAACTTTTACCCTTTTTTTTTAACGTTTTTTGACTAGTTCATCTAAATATATATATTTTTTCTTTCTTTTTTATATTTTTTTATTTGTTTTATTTTTAAAATTTTTTTTCTTTTTTTTTCAGAACCTGTTTTTATCCCCTTTCTCCCCCCCACAATTTGGGGTCTCTTCTGATTTGGTTACAGCGCATTTTTCCGGGGTCTTTGCCACCCTTTTAGTAGTTTATTTGCTCCTTCATATCCTCTTATCTAGACAAAATGACAAGGCGGAAAAAATCACCACAAACAAAAGAACAAGAGACAGTACCGAAGGCTAGGGACCTAATCAACACAGACATGGGTAATATGTCAGATCAAGAGTTCAGAGTGACGATTCTGAACATTCTAGCCGGGCTCGAAAAAGGCATGGAAGATATTAGAGAAACCCTCTCTGGAGATATTAAAGCCCTTTCTGGAGAAATTAAAGAACTAAAATCTAACCAAGTTGAAATCAAAAAAGCTATTAATGAGGTGCAATAAAAAATGGAGGCTCTCACTGCTAGGATCAATGAGGCAGAAGAAAGAATTAGTGATATAGAAGACCAAATGACAGAGAATAAGGAAGCCGAGCAAAAGAGGGACAAACAGCTACTGGACCATGAGGGGAGAATTCGAGAGATAAGTGACACCATAAGACGAAACAACATTAGAATAATTGGGATTCCAGAAGAAGAAGAAACAGAGAAGGGAGCAGAAGGTCTATTGGAGAGAATCATTGGAGAGAATTTTCCTAATGTGGCAAAGGAAACAAGCATCAAAATCCAGGAGGTGCAGAGAACCCCCCTCAAAGTCAACAAGAATAGGTCCACACCCCGTCACCTAATAGTAAAATTTACAAGTCTTAGTGACAAAGAGAAAATCCTGAAAGAAGCCCGAGAAAAGAAGTCTGTAACATACAATGGTAAAAATATTAGATTGGCGGCAGACTTATCCACAGAGACCTGGCAGGCCAGAAAGAGCTGGCATGATATATTCAGAGCACTCAACGAGAAAAACATGGAGCCAATAATACTCTATCCAGCTAGGCTATCATTGAAAATAGAAGGAGAGATAAAAACATTCCAGGACAAACAAAAACTGAAAGAATTTGCAAACACCAAACCAGGTCTCCAGGAAATATTGAAAGGGGTCCTCTAAGCCAAGAGAGAGCCTAAAAGTAGTAGATCAGAAAGGTACAGAGACAATATACAGTAACAGTCACCTTACAGGCTAATAATGGCACTAAATTCATATCTCTCAATAGTTACCCTGAATGTTAATGGGCTAAATGCCCCAATCAAAAGACACAGGGTATCAGAATGGATAAAAAAACAAAACCCATCAGTATGTTGCCTACAAGAAACTCATTTTAGACGCGAAGACACCTCCAGATTTAAAGTGAGGGGGTGGAAAACAATTTACCATGCTAATGGGCATCAGAAGAAAGCTGGGGTGGCAATCCTTATATCAGATCAATTAGATTTTAAGCCAAAGACTATAATAAGAGATGAGGAAGGACACTATATCCTACTCAAAGGGTCTGTCCAACAAGAAGATCTAACAATTTTAAATATCTATGCCCCTAACGTGGGAGCAGCCAACTATATCAACCAATTAATAACAAAATTAAAGAAACACATCAATAATAATACAATAATAGTAGGGGACTTGAACACTCCCCTCACTGAAATGGACAGATCATCCAAGCAAAAGATCAACAAGGAAATAAAGGCCTTAAATGACACACTGGACCAGATGGACATCACAGATATATTCAGAACATTTCATCCCAAAGCAACAGAATACACATTCTTCTCTAGTGCACATGGAACCTTCTCCAGAATAGATCACATCCTGGGTCACAAATCAGGTCTCAACCGGTATCAAAAGATTAGGATTATTCCCTGCATATTTTCAGACCACAATGCTCTGAAGCTAGAACTCAATCACAAGAGGAAAGCTGGAAAGAACCCAAATACATGGAGACTAAACAGCATCCTTCTAAAGAATGAATGGGTTAACCAGGAAATTAAAGAAGAATTGAAAAAATTCATGGAAACAAATGATAATGAAAACACAACAGTTCAAAATCTGTGGGACACAGCAAAGGCAGTCCTGAGAGGAAAATATATAGCGGTACAAGCCTTTCTCAAGAAACAAGAAAGGTCTCAAGTACACAACCTAACCCTACACGTAAAGGAGCTGGAGAAAGAACAAGAAAGAAACCCTAAACCCAGCAGGAGAAGAGAAATCATAAAGATCAGAGCAGAAATCAATGAAATAGAAACCAAAAACACAATAGAAAAAATCAATGAAACTAGGAGCTGGTTCTTTGAAAGAATCAATAAGATTGATAAACCCCTGGCCAGACTCATCAAAAAGAAAAGAGAAAGGACCCAAATAAATAAAATCAGGAATGAAAGAGGAGAGATCACAACTAACACCAAAGAAATACAGACAATTATAAGAACATACTATGAGCAACTCCACGCCAACAAATTTGACAATCTGGAAGAAATGGATGCATTCCTAGGGACATATAAACTACCACAACTGAACCAGGAAGAAACAGAAAACCTGAACAGGCCCATAACCAGTAAGGAGATTGAAGAAGTCATCAAAAATCTCCAAACAAACAAAAGCCCAGTGCCAGATGGCTTCCCAGGGGAATTCTACCAAACATTTAAAGAAGAACTCATTCCTATTCTCCTGAAACTGTTCCAAAAAATAGAAATGGAAGGAAAACTTCCAAACTCATTTTATGAAGCCAGCATCACCTTGATCCCAAAACCAGACAAGGATCCCACCAAAAAAGAGAACTACAGACCAATTTCCTTGATGAACACAGATGCAAAAATTCTCGCCAAAATACTAGCCAATAGGATTCAACAGTACATTAAAAGGATTATTCACCACGATCAAGTGGGATTTATTCCAGGGCTGCAGGGTTGGTTCAACATCCGCAAATCAATCAATGTGATAGAACACCTTAATAAAAGAAAGAACAAGAACCATATGATACTCTCCATAGATGCTGAAAAAGCATTTGACAAAGTACAGCATCTCTTCCTGATCAAAACTCTTCAAAGTGTAGGGATAGAGGGCACATACCTCAATATCATCAAAGCCTTCTATGAAAAACCCACCGCAAATATCATTCTCAATGGAGAAAAACTGAAAGCTTTTCCGCTAAGGTCAGGAACACGGCAGGGATGTCCATTATCACCACTGCTATTCAACATAGTACTAGAAGTCCTAGCCTCAGCAATCAGACAACAAAAAGAAATTAAAGGCATCCAAATTGGTAAAGAAGAAGTCAAACTATCACTCTTCGCAGATGATATGATACTATATGTGGAAAACCGAAAAGACTCCACTCCAAAACTGCTAGAACTTGTACAGGAATTCAGTAAAGTGTCAGGATATAAAATCAATGCACAGAAATCAGTTGCATTTCTGTACACCACCAACAAGACTAAAGAAAAATTCAGGAGTCAATCCCATTTACAATTGTACCCAAAACTATAAGATACCTAGGAATAAACCTAACCAAAGAGACTAAGAATCTATACACAGAAAATTATAAAGTACTCATGAAAGAAATTGAGGAAGACACAAAAAAATGGAAAAATGTTCCATGCTCCTGGATTGGAAGAATAAATATTGTGAAAATGTCTATGCTACCTAAAGCAATCTACACATTTAATGCAATCCCTATCAAAATACCATCCATTTTCTTCAAAGAAATGGAACAAATAATCCTAAAATTTATATGGAACCAGAAAAGACCTCGAATAGCCAAAGGAATATTGAAGAACAAAGCCAAAGTTGGTGGCATCACAATTCCGGACTTCAAGCTCTATTACAAAGCTGTCATCATCAAGACAGCATGGTACTGGCACAAAAACAGACACATAGATCAATGGAACAGAATAGAGAGCCCAGAAATCGACCCTCAACTCTATGGTCAACTAATCTTCGACAAAGCAGGAAAGAATGTCCAATGGAAAAAAGACAGCCTCTTCAATAAATGGTGGTGGGAAAATTGGACAGCCACATGCAGAAAAATGAAATTGGACACTTCCTTACACCACACACGAAAATAGACTCCAAATGGATGAAGGACCTCAATGTGAGAAAGGAATCCATCAAAATCCTTGAGGAGAATGCAGGCAGCAACCTCTTCGACCTCAGCCGTAGCAACATCCTCCTAGGAACAACGGCAAAGGCAAGGGAAGCAAGGGCAAAAATGAACTATTGGGATTTCATCAAGATCAAAAGCTTTTGCACAGCAAAGGAAACAGTTAACAAAACCAAAAGACAACTGACAGAATGGGAGAAGATATTTGCAAACGACATATCAGATAAAGGGCTAGTATCCAAAATCTATAAGGAACTTAGCAAACTCAACACCCAAAGAACAAACAATCCAATCAAGAAATGGGCAGAGGACATGAACAGACATTTCTGCAAAGAAGACATCCAGATGGCCAACAGACACATGAAAAAGTGCTCCACGTCACTCGGCATCAGGGAAATACAAATCAAAACCACAATGAGATATCACCTCACACCAGTCAGAATGGCTAAAATTAACAAGTCAGGAAATGACAGATGCTGGCGAGGATGCGGAGAAAGGGGAACCCTCCTCCACTGTTGGTGGGAATGCAAGCTGGTGCAACCACTCTGGAAAACAGCATGGAGGTTCCTCAAAATGTTGAAAATAGAACTACCCTATGACCCAGCAATTGCACTACTGGGTATTTACCCTAAAGATACAAACATAGTGATCCGAAGGGGCACGTGTACCCGAATGTTTATAGCAGCAATGTCTACAATAGCCAGACTATGGAAAGAATCTAGATGTCCATCAACAGATGAATGGATAAAGAAGAGGTGGTATATATACACAATGGAATACTATGCAGCCATCAAAAGAAATGAAATCTTGCCATTTGCGACGACGTGGATGGAACTAGAGCGTATCATGCTTAGTGAAATAAGTCAATCGGAGAAAGACAACTATCATATGATCTCCCTGATATGAGGACATGGCGAAGCAACATGGGGGGGTAGGGGGATAGGAGAAGAGTAAATGAAACAAGATGGGATTGGGAGGGAGACAAAGCATAAATGACTCTTAATCTCACAAAACAAACTGGGGGTTGCTGGGGGGAGGTGGGATTGGGAGAGGGGGAGCGGGCTATGGACATTGGGGAGGGGAGGCGAACCATAAGAGACTATGGACTCTGAAAAACAACCTGAGGGTTTTGAAGGGTCAGGGGTGGGAGGTTGGGGCAACCTGAGGGTTTTGAAGGGTCAGGGGTGGGAGGTTGGGGGAACAGGTGGTGGGTAATGGGGAGGGCATGTTTTGCATGGAGCACTGGGTGTTGTGCAAAAAGAATGAATACTGTTACGCTGAAAAAATAAATAAAATGGAAAAAAAAAGTATGCATATCATTTAGCATTCATAGCAGG
The DNA here is from genome assembly GCF_922984935.1 of Meles meles. Taxonomy (NCBI): domain Eukaryota; kingdom Metazoa; phylum Chordata; class Mammalia; order Carnivora; family Mustelidae; genus Meles; species Meles meles. The sequence goes on from NC_060074.1 coordinate 79,532,977, forward strand.
AAGATATGAGATGTGCAGTTGCTCCACTTTATCTTTAGTATTTGGTTTTAATCTTTCTAATTTTTGTTATTTCAATGTATATATATTGATATTTCATTGTGATTTTAGTTTATCTTTTGTTAATGACTGAATTTTGAGATTCTGGCTATTAGATGTTCCCTTTTGTGAAGTGTTGGTATAGATCTTTTGGAAAGAAGTGTTGTTTGTGACATTTTCTTTTTTTGTCTTCTGAATATCAGTGCTTCAGTGTCTTTCCACCACTTTTCTTATTCTCTCTTCCTCTTTTTTTTATTTTTCCTCTCTTTTTCTCTTCTCAGGCTCTCCTGCCTCTCCCTTTTTCTCTCTCTACCCACACACACATGCACACACTCTGCAATTATGTTTTGACTGTTCATTGTCTTATGGTGTATTTAGATAGCAAAAACTCCTTGACTTTGAAATTTATTTTTTTTTCAGTTTTTTCCTTTAATGGTGAGTGATTTTTTTTTTGCCTTCTAAGTAAACTATGCTTAACCACAAATTGCTAAGATTTTTTTCTATGTTTTCTCTTAAGAGCTTTATAGTTACAGCTTTTATAGTTACAGCTTTATAGTTACAGCTTTATAGTTAGAAATCCTCTTGACTTAATTTTTGTGTGTGGCTTGAGGTATTGGTCAAGCTTCAGTTTTTCCACATGAATATTCAGTTAATGAGTTATTTAATGGAAATTTTATATAATGCCCATTTGAATACTCTGAGTTTGTGAAAAATAGTGTCAGTTTATTTCTAGGCTATTGTCTGATTGATTCATTTGTCTGGCTTTATGCTTGGCTTTATGCTAACAGAGCACTATCTTCTTTACTATAATTTAATAATTAGTCTTATAATCAGGTAGTATAAATTACCCAATTTTGTAAATTTTAAACAGATTTGTTTTGATTGTTTAGTTCTTCATTTTCTATACATTTAGGAATTAGCTTTCAATAAGATTGAGGGAAGATTTCTGGCATTTTGTTTTGTTTTTAAAGATTTTATTTATTAAAGCAGAACAAGAAAGAGAGCACAAGGGAAGAAGGCAGAGGGCGAGGGAGAAGCAGACCCCCCACTGAGAAGGGAGCCCAGTCCCAGGACCCTGGAATCATGACTTGAACCAAAGGCAGATGCTTAACTGGGCCACCCAGGTGCCCTGATTTGGGGGATTTTGACTGGTATAGCATTAAAACTAAAGATCAACTTGGAAGACTCAATTTATTTACAGTATTGTCTTCCTAACCACTAGTATGGTGAATTTCATCTTTTGGATCTGGTTTAGTTTTTCTCAGCAATATTTCATAGTGTTCACTGTGGAAATCTTGTATGTTTTTGGCTTAGTTTGTTTATTGATCTATTATACTATTAAAATATAACATTTAAAATTATTTTCCAGTTATTTACTGTTTGTATATAGAAATACAGTTGATTTTTTTGTATTGGTCTTGTATTCTGAATCCCTGATATATTCATTTATTAGATTTAGTGGCTTTTTTTTTGGTTGATTCATTAGGGCTTTGGATCAACACAAAAATAATGTCTGCAAATAAAGATAGTTTTATTTATTCCTTTTAAGACTATATGCCTGTTAATCATTTTCCTTATCTTATTACATTAACTAAGACCTCAATAAAATGTTAAATAGAAGTGGGGATAGTGGACTACTTCATGTTATTCCTGTTTTTAGGAGAAAGTTCTCACGCTAAATATATCACTAAGTATAATGTCAATGGGAGTTGTTTTTTTTTTTTTTTTTTTTTTTTTGGTAAATGCTTTTATCAGGCAACGTGTTACAATCTGTAGTTTGCTTAGTTTTTATTTTTTAATCACTAAAGCATAGGTTTTGAATTTTGTTAAGTGCTTTTTCTGTGTTTACTAAGAGGATTATTTAATTTTGTTTTTTTCTTAATATGGTAACTTACTACTTTTCAAATATTAGTCAAACTTGCATTCCCAGGATAAATCCTACACAATCATTATGTTTTATCCTTTTTATGCATTGATAAATTCTTTTGCTAATATTTTATTAAGGGTGATCTTTTCTAACAGACTCGTAACTATAGAAAAAACCTAATGGTTACCAGAGGGGAGAGGGTTGGGAGGAAAGGGTGAAATATGTGATGGGGTTTAAAGAAAGCACTTGTCTTGATGAGTACAGGGTGAGGTGTGGAATTGTTTGTTGAGTTGCTATATTATACACCTGAAACAAATACAACACTGTATGTTAACTATTTTGGAATTCAAATTAAAACTTTAAGAAATGACTATCTTTTCATCTAATATCCCTCCAAGGGTGGGTACTAGGGTCTTACAGGGGCTTGTATATTGAGTTGGGAATTATTTCCCAGTGTACATTCATTTTCAGTTAATGTTAAATATTTTAGGTTTTTATTTACATATGCACTGTTTTATGTGAATTTTCTTTGAAGCACTAAGCAATAATTTTCTGAATAAAATTTTAACCTTTCCATATTATATGGATAAAATGAGTTAACTGGTATTATTTCTTGAACATGATTTCTTCTTGTAATTTAGGATATTGGCATATGAGTTGTTTACACACTTCACAGCACTCACCATAGCACATACCCTCCCCAGTGTCCATAACCCAACCACCCTCTCCATAACCCCATCCCCCTGGCAACTGTCAGTATGTTTTGTGAGATTAAGAGTCTCTCATGGTTTGTCTCCCTCCCAAACCCATCTTGTTTCATTAGAGTTGTTGTTTTTGTCTCTTAGCTGATTATGAATTTATTCCTGTGAGATCCTCTGTCAGATAGCAAACAAGTTGAGATTTGGATACTGAAAGCTGTAGTACCCCAGTAGTTTCTGCTGGAGATAAACTCTAAGTGATACATCATTAATTTATAGATGTGTACATTTTGATTTCATTTCTTTATATATTTTATAATATTTCAAGTGCACAAATAAATTGAAAAATACAGGAAAATTTAGTTTATGGCCACTATTGTATAGGAATTTTTAAAACACCCATCAAGACAGAAGCTATTGGTTGAAAGAGTTATGCACTGAAACTCGACTGCTGGCAAGAAATATGGCGTCACTGGAGTTGGCTGGGGGATGAATCAGTTTGGTTCAAAGTGGTCAAATGTGCATTATAGAAAAATATTATTGGCAAAATTGGGAGGAGAGACTGCAACATAGTGAGACTGGAGGTCATAGTAATTGTTCAGGTGAGAGGTGATGAGAAACTGAACTCTTTTATGGGTAACAAGAAAAGAGAGATCATATTGAAAATATGTAGGACCTATGTGGTGAAATGATTTCAGCAGGGATGGTAGTATGCTGTAAAACAGAAGTTAGTTGATATGTTTTCAAATTACTGACATTACTGTTCAGAATCTATTCTGAGCAATAGTGGTCTCACAATATGATCCATAAAAATGGAATTTTCTGAAGAACATAAACTGGGAAAAAAATGTGTACTTGATTCTTTTTGGAGTTTACAATAGTCCTGTGGGTCCAGTGCCTCCATCTCCTTCCAGTCTTTCCATCAGTCAAAAGGAAAATTAAAGAAGAATTTGACTACTTAGATTATCTTTAAGGGAAAGGAGTTTCATGCATTGTGTATTAAGAGTGAGTACATGGGTCTTCCTAAGTGAGTTCATTTTGCCTAACTCTTTTTTTTTCTTCTTTTAAATTTATTTATTTTTTTCAGCGTAACAGTATTCATTGTTTTTGCACAACACCCAGTGCTCCATGCAATACGTGCCCTCCCTATTACCCACCACCTGTTCCCCCAACCTCCCACCCCCGACCCTTCAAAACCCTCAGGTTGTTTTTCAGAGTCCATAGTCTCTTATGGTTCGCCTCATCTTCCAATTTTTTTTTTTATAAACATATAATGTATTTTTATCCCCAGGGGTACAGGTCTGTGAATCGCCAGGTTTACACACTTCACAGCACTCACCATAGTACATACCCTCCCCAATGTCCATAACACCCTGCCACTCACCCAACCCCACCTCCCCCAGCAACCCCCAGTTTGTTTTGTGAGATTAACAGTCATTTATGGTTTGTCTCCCTCCCAATCCCATCTTGTTTCATTTATTCTTCTCCTATCCCCCTAACCCCCATGTTGCATCTCCATGTCCTCATATCAGGGAGATCATATGATAGTTGTCTTTCTCCGATTGACTTATTTCACTAAGCATGATACCCTCTAGTTCCATCCACGTCATTGCAAATGGTAAGATTTCATTTCTTTTGATGGCTGCATAGTATTCCATTGTATATATATACCAAATCTTCTTTATCCATTCATCTGTTGATGGACATCTAGGTTCTTTTCATAGTTTGGCTATTGTAGACATTGCTGCTATAAACATTCGGGTACACGTGCCCCTTCGGATCACTGCGTTTGTATCTTTAGGGTAAATACCCAGTAGTGCAATTGCTGGGTCATAGGGTAGTTCTATTTTCAACATTTTGAGGAACCTCCATGCTGTTTTCCAGAGTGGTTGCACCAGCTTGCATTCCCACCAACAGTGGAGGAGGGTTCCCCTTTCTCCGCATCCTCGCCAGCATCTGTCATTTCCTGACTTGTTAATTTTAGCCATTCTGACTGGTGTGAGGTGATATCTCATTGTGGTTTTGATTTGTATTTCCCTGATGCCAAGTGACGTGGAGCACTTTTTCATGTGTCTGTTGGCCATCTGGATGTCTTCTTTGCAGAAATGTCTGTTCATGTCCTCTGCCCATTTCTTGATTGGATTGTTTGTTCTTTGGGTGTTGAGTTTGCTAAGTTCCTTATAGATTTTGGATACTAGCCCTTTATCTGATATGTCGTTTGCAAATATCTTCTCCCATTCTGTCAGTTGTCTTTTGGTTTTGTTAACTGTTTCCTTTGCTGTGCAAAAGCTTTTGATCTTGATGAAATCCCAATAGTTCATTTTTGCCCTTGCTTCCCTTGCCTTTGGCGATGTTCCTAGGAAGATGTTGCTACAGCTGAGGTCGAAGAGGTTGCTGCCTGCATTCTCCTCAAGGATTTTGATGGATTCCTTTCTCACATTGAGGTCCTTCATCCATTTGGAGTCTATTTTCATGTGTGGTGTAAGGAAGTGTCCAATTTCATTTTTCTGCATGTGGCTGTCCAATTTTCCCACCACCATTTAGTGAAGAGGCTGTCTTTTTTCCATTGGACATTCTTTCCTGCTTTGTCGAAGATTAGTTGACCATAGAGTTGAGGGTCTATTTCTGGGCTCTCTATTCTGTTCCATAGATCTATATGTCTGTTTTTGTGCCAGTACCATGCTGTCTTGATGATGACAGCTTTGTAATAGAGCTTAAAGTCCGGAATTGTTAGGCCACCAACTTTGGCTTTGTTCTTCAATATTCCTTTGGCTATTCGAGGTCTTTTCTGGTTCCATATAAATTTTAGGATTATTTGTTCCATTTCTTTGAAAAAAATGGATGGTATTTTGATAGCGATTGCATTAAATGTGTAGATTGCTTTAGGTAGCATAGACATTTTCACACTATTTATTCTTCCAATCCAGGAGCGTGGAACATTCTTCCATTTCTTTGTGTCTTCCTCAATTTATTTCATGAGTACTTTATAGTTTTCTGCATATAGATTCTTAGCCTCTTCGTTAGGTTTATTCCTAGGTATCTTATAGTTTTGGGTGCAATTGTAAATGGGATTGACTCCTGAATTTCTCTTTCTTCTGTCTTGTTGGTGGTGTTCAGAAATGCAACTGATTTCTGTGCATTGATTTTATATCCTGACACTTTACTGAATTCCTGTACAAGTTCTAACAGTTTTGAAGTGGAGTCTTTTCGGTTTTCCACATATAGTATCATATCATCTGCGAAGAGTGATAGTTTGTCTTCTTCTTTGCCAATTTGGATGCCTTTAATTTCCTTTTGTTGTCTGATTGCTGAGGCTAGGACTTCTAGTACTATGTTGAATAGCAGTGGTGATAATGGACATCCCTGCCGTGTTCCTGACCTTAGCGGAAAAGCTTTCAGTTTTTCTCCATTGAGAATGATATTTGCGGTGGGTTTTTCATCGATGGCTTTGATAATATTGAGGTATGTGCCCTCTATTCCTATACTTTGAAGAGTTTTGATCAGGAAGGGATGCTGTACTTTGTCAAATGCTTTTTCAGCATCTATTGAGAGTATCATATGGTTCTTGTTATTTCTTTTATTAATGTGTTGTATCACATTGATTGATTTGGGGATGTTGAACCAACCCTGCAGCCCTGGAATAAATCCCACTTGATCGTGGTGAATAATCCTTTCAATGTACTGTTGAATCCTATTGACTAGTATTTTGGTGAGAATTTTTGCACCTGTGTTCATCAAGGAAATTGGTCTGTAGTTCTCTTTTTTGGTGGGATCCTTGTCTGGTTTTGGGATCAAGGTGATGCTGGCTTCATAAAATGAGTTTGGAAGTTTTCCTTCCATTTCTATTTTTTGGAACAGTTTCAGGAGAATAGGAATGAGTTCTTCTTTAAATGTTTGGTAGAATTCCCCTGGGAAGCCGTTTGGCCCTGGGCTTTTGTTTGTTTGGAGATTTTTGATGACTGTTTCAATCTCCTTACTGGTTATGGGCCTGTTCAGGTTTTCTGTTTCTTCCTGGTTCAGTTGTGGTAGTTTATATGTCTCTAGGAATGCACCCATTTCTTCCAGATTGTCAAATTTGTTGGTGTAGAGTTGCTCATAGTATGTTCTTATAATTGTCTGTATTTCTTTGGTGTTAGTTGTGATCTCTCCTCTTTCATTCATGATTTTATTTATTTGCGTCCTTTCTCTTTTCTTTTTGATGAGTCTGGCCAGGGGTTTATCAATCTTATTGATTCTTTCAAAGAACCAGCTCCTAGTTTCATTGATTTTTTCTATTGGTTTTTTTTGTTTGTTTGTTTGTTTCTGTTTCATTGATTTCTGCTCTAATCTTTATGATTTCTCTTCTCCTGCTGGGTTTAGGGTTTCTTTCTTGTTCTTTCTCCAGCTCCTTTACGCATAGGGTTAGGTTGTGTACTTGAGACCTTTCTTGTTTCTTGAGAAAGGCTTGTACCGCTATATATTTTCCTCTCAGGACTGCCTTTGCTGAGTCCCACAGATTTTGAACTGTTGTGTTTTCATTATCATTTGTTTCCATGAATTTTTTCAATTCTTCTTTAATTTCCTGGTTAACCCATTCATTCTTTAGAAGGATGCTGTTTAGTCTCCATGTATTTGGGTTCTTTCCAGCTTTCCTCTTGTGATTGAGTTCTAGCTTCAGAGCATTGTGGTCTGAAAATATGCAGGGAATGATCCTAATCTTTTGATACCATTTGAGACCTGATTTGTGACCCAGGATGTGATCTATTCTGGAGAAGGTTCCATGTGCACTAGAGAAGAATGTGTATTCTGTTGCTTTGGGATGAAATGTTCTGAATATATCTGTGATGTCCATCTGGTCCAGTGTGTCATTTAAGGCCTTTATTTCCTTGTTGATCTTTTGCTTGGATGATCTGTCCATTTCAGCGAGGGGAGTGTTAAAGTCCCCTACTATTATTGTATTATTATTGATGTGTTTCTTTGATTTTGTTATTAATTGGTTGGTATAGTTGGCTGCTCCCACGTTAGGGGCATAGATATTTAAAATTGTTAGATCTTCTTGTTGGACAGACCCTTTGAGTAGGATATAGTGTCCTTCCTCATCTCTTATTATAGTCTTTGGCTTAAAGTCTAATTGATCTGATATAAGGATTGCCAGCTTTCTTTTGATGCCCATTAGCATGGTAAATTGTTTTCTACCCCCTCACTTTAAATCTGGAGGTGTCTTCCCGTCTAAAATGAGTTTCTTGTAGGCAACATACTGATGGGTTTTGTTTTTTTATCCATTCTGATACCCTGTGTCTTTTGATTGGGGCATTTAGCCCATTAACATTCAGGGTAACTATTGAGAGATATGAATTTAGTGACATTATTAGCCTGTAAGGTGTCTGTTACTGTGTATTGTCTCTGTACCTTTCTGATCTACTACTTTTAGGCTCTCTCTTTGCATAGAGGACCCCTTTCAATATTACCTGTAGATCTGGTTTGGTGTTTGCAAATTCTTTCAGTTTTTGTTTGTCCTGGAATGTTTTTATCTCTCCTTCTATTTTCAGTGATAGTCTAGCTGGATAGAGTATTCTTGGCTGCATGTTTTTCTCGTTGAGTGCTCTGAATATATCATGCCAGCTCTTTCTGGCCTGCCAGGTCTCTGTGGATAAGTCTGCTGCCAATCTAATATTTTTACCATTGTATGTTACAGACTTCTTTTCCCGGGCTGCTTTCCGCATTTTCTCTTTGTCACTAAGACTTGTAAATTTTACTATTAGGTGACGGGGTGTGGACCTATTCTTGTTGACTTTGAGGGGGGTTCTCTGCACCTCCTGGATTTTGATGCTTTCCTTTTGCCATATTAGGGAAATTCTTTCCAATAATTCTCTCCAATAGACCTTCTGCTCCCCTCTCTCTTTCTTCTTCTTCTGTAATGGCAATTATTCTAATGTTGTTTCGTCTTATGGTGTCACTTATCTCTCGAATTCTCCCCTCGTGGTCCAGTAGCCGTTTGTCCCTCTTTTGCTCGGCTTCTTTATTCTCTGTCACTTGGTCTTCTATATCACTAATTCTTTCTTCTGCCTTATTTATCCTAGCAGTGAGAGCCTCCATTTTTGATTGCACCTCATTAATAGCTTTTTTGATTTCAACTTGGTTAGATTTTAGTTCTTTAATTTCTCCAGAAAGGGCTTTTATATCTCCAGAGAGGGTTTCTCTAATATCTTCCATGCCTTTTTCGAGCCCGGCTAGAATGTTCAAAGAATCATCATTCTGAACTCTTGATCTGACATATCACCAATGTCTGTGTTGATCATGTCCCTAGCCTTCGGTACTGCCTCTTGTTCTTTTGTTTGTGGTGATTTTTTCCGCCTTGTCATTTCGTCCAGATAAGAGGGTATGAAGGATCAAATAAAATACTAAAAGTGTCGCAAAGACCCCAGAAAAATGCGCTGTAACCAAATCAGAAGAGACCCCAAATTGTGGGGGGGAGAAAGGGGATAAAAAGAGGTTCAGAAAAAAAAAGAAAAAAATTTAAAAAATAAAACAAATAAAGAAAAAATATAAAAAAGAAAGAAAAAATATATATTTTATATAAACTAGTCAAAAAATGTTAAAAAAGACAAGGGTAAAAGTATTAAAAAATTTAGCAGACGAAGAAAAAAGGAAGAAAAAAAAATTGAAAAAAGAAAAAAAAATTGAATTAACCATAAGTCTAAAGAATCATGGGGAGAAAGCCATGAGTTCCGTGCTTTGCTTTCTCCTCCTCTGGAATTCCACTGCTGTCTTAGGAATTGATCCTGCTTTCCTTGATAGATGAACTTTGTCTTGGCTGGATATTTTGTTGATCTTCTGGGGGAGGGGCCTGTTGTAGTTACTCTCAAGTGTCTTTGCCCAAGGCAGCATTGCACCGCCCTTACCGGGGCCGGACTAAGTAATCGGCTCGGGTTCGCTTTGGGGAGCTTCTGTTCCCTGAACGCTTTCTGTAGAGTTCCGGAGGACGGGAATGAAAATGGCGGCCCCCTAGTCTCTGGCCCAGAGGAGCCAAGAGCCCGGGGCCCACTCCTCAGTGCGCCCCCAGAGGACAGCACCCAATCACTCCCATATCCCCAGCCTCTAGCCACGCTCCAAGCTCACCCAGTCCGCAAACAGTTCAAGGTAACCCCGAGCTGAGAGTTCAGTCCTCGGCTCTCTCTCTGTAGCCGGCTTCTCTGTTCTAATACCTGTGAGCTCTGCGACACTCTGACACCCGGGATCCTTCTGTGATCCTGCGGGACCTGGGGCCACGCTGACCCCGTGTGGGCTTCACCCTGGTTTAGCCTCTGGAGCAATGTCCCTCAGTGGAACAGCTTTTAAAAGTCCTGATTTTGTGCTCGTTGCTCCGCCGCTTGCCAGGAGCCGGCCCCCCCCGCCCGTGGTCTATCTTCCCATCGTTTTAGATTCACTTCTCCGCCAGTCCTACCTTTCAGAAAGTGGTTGATTTTCTGTTTCTAGAATTGTTGTTCTTCTTCTCTTCAATCTCCCGTTGGATTTGTAGGTGTTTGCAATGTTTAGATAAGCTATTGAGCTGATCTCCTGCTACCTATGTAGTCTCAGCCTGCTACTTCTCTGCCATCTTGACTCCTCCTCGCCTAAACTCTTTTTAAAGGTAATAGTTGTTAAAATAACTTTTGAAGAATGGAATTTAAGATTTTTTTTAAACCTTAGTTTAAGTGAAAACAGGTTTTGTTTGGCACTAAAATTCATTGGCATGAGTTTATTTCCTTTCCATATGGATTATAGAATAAGCTGGGGTGTTGAGAATTAAATGAGATAATTTATGCAAAGTCCATAGGATGATGGACACATAGTAGGCATTCCATAAATAGGAGCTGGAGGACATAGATTCAGAAATTGTTAAATTAAAAGGCTATAGTTACAAACATGAATATGGATGAAACTGTCCAGGAAGAGTGTATGAGAAAAGAAAGACAAGATATAAATCTGGAACAATCTGGTCTGCTGGAATAGCAACTAAGGACCTGGTGAAAGAGAGGAGAAAGAACGGTCAGAATCTGTAGGAGAACAAGATTAGGGCTCTATGGTGGAAACCAAAGTTTTAAGAAGGAAAGTGTGTTCGGGTCTGGGAAATGCTTTGAAGCAGTCAAAAAGTTGAAAGACTAATTTCCAATTTGAAGGTCGTTGGAGAGGTTAGCAGTCTGGATCTATCTTATAGTGGTAGGGAAAAAAAAGAAGAAAAATTGAAAAATTCAAATTGAGTTTTCCTGAAGTTTCTAGTCCAGAGAAATCATGAAGGAACTACATGTAGGAGAGACAAGAGGTTGGTTTGAAAGGCTATGTGATACTTTGGAAAAAAGAATATTTGTGCACCCCTTTAAGCTTTCTGGTAATAGGTAATAGATAATTGGTGACAGGAACTTGGCAGCTTAGTTGCCACACAATCAAGCTTTAGGAGACATAAACTTTCCTAATGAAAGGATCTCCTTGGGTAAATCATCACAAGCCAAGACAAAATCATAAACCTGCTGACTTTGAGCAGCTCAAGGGCAGAAGGACCGTCTTATTCATCTATGTATCAAGGGACTATCACAGGACTTGTCACTTAGTTGATGCTTTAAAAAAAAGAGACAAATTTAAAGTGACTTGGTTTGGTTTGAAACTAGAACCAGAATTATGATTTTATAGTTCATTCCACACAAAATAATGTGTCAGATATAAGAATAGGAAACCTATGTTGAATACTTAACATTAATACTTATATTCTTTAATATTAAGGAGTAGATTATAAATGAAAAGTATTTCTTGATTTGGCTACATTTAGAATTTTGCTTGGCTTGTTTAGGATTTTTATTTTATTATAAACTGACTTTTACTAAGTTGTAGGAGTAGAGACAAAGAAGTAGCCATTTGAGCTATAGCATGTAGTATCTGACAGGGGTAGGAATTTAATCAACAGGCACACACACAAACACAATCTCTCCTCATTGCCCCTCCCCCAAAGAAAAGCCTGGTTTAAGTCTAAAAGTGAGAAGCAAGAGATAGGTTAGACTTTCAGGACAAATTTACCTCATAAAAATATAATGATGCTTAAAATATTTATTCATGGAAATGCAGGTATCCTCTTTATTTTTTTATTTTATTTTATTTTAATTTGTGATAATTTTTTCTTTTTTTCTTAAAAAGTAATTTTTAAATTTTTAAAGTAATTTTTTAAAAAGTTTTGGTTTTCATATCTGATTAGTTTAATTGTATTTTGAAATTAAAAACCTATGTATACTGACAAATTTAAATTCCCAGCAGCATTGTGAGAATTCCAGTTACTACACAGTCTCACCAACACTTGGTACTGCAAAATTTGGTGTTTCTAAATTTTAATCATCTTACTAGAGAGTAGTGGTATATAATTTTTGTTGCAATATACATTTCTCTAGTGACCCAATTCCCATGATGTTAAACCTCTATTTATCTGCTCATTTGCCAGGCATATCTCTTCTTTGAAGTATGTGTCCAGAGCTTTTGTACATTTAAGAAATGGTGTTTTTAAAAAGTTTGATTTTAAGTGTTCCTCATATATTTCTGATATAAGCCTTTCATGAGAAAGATGATTTGAAATAATTTTCCCACTTGTGACTTCTCTTTGAATTTTCTTAAGTAGCTCTTTTAAAGAGAAGGAATTTTAAGTTTTGATGAAGTTGACTTCATTATCTTCGTCATTTTATGGATCATGATTTTAGTGTCTTGTCTAGGTTAAATGTACACCTATTATATGATCCAGCCAATGCCAGTGCTAGGCATTTATCCAAGAGAAATGGAAGTATGTGTCCATTTAGAGACTTGTACATGAATTTAATAACAGATTTCTTTGTAATAACTCAAAACTCAAAAACCTCATGTGTCCATTAGCCAGTAAATGGATAAACACATTTTACTATGTCCATACAGTTGAATACTACTTAGCAATTAAAAGGAAATTACCATTGATAGATACTATGATATCTATGGATCTCAAAATAATAATGCTGAAAGAAGTCAGACAAAAAAAGGATACTGTATCTTTCCATTTATGCAAAATTCCAGAAAATGCGTGCTTATCCAAAATGGAAGGAGGACTATCAGTGGTTGCCTGGCGACAAAGGGGTGAGTGGCAAGGGGCATGAGGGACTTCTGAGAATGATGGATATCCTCATTATTGTGATTGCACTTCATTGGTATGTTTTTATGTCAAACTTTAATTGTACACTTTAAATATGTGTATTTTATTGTAATTATCTACCTTACTAAAACTGTGAGACAACTTACAAAAAAAAAAATTCAGTCTTTGTTAATTATTCCTTGGAACCTTATAGGAGAATGTAGCACTAAACAACAAAACCTATATTTTCTGGCCATCCACTTGAATCTGTTTATATTCATCAGAGTGGATATAACTCATCATAGATAATAAAGAGAGAAAGAATAATCCATGGTGGTACAATAATGCCCGTGTTCTTAGTAATTGAGAGTAAGCAAACACAAAAGAGTGAAGAAAGATGAATTGTAATTTACTACTTGAAAGGAAAAGTAATTGCATGGTTAGTCAAAGAAGTGGTAGATAGGAATGCTTTATAACAAGTTTATTAAATAGAAATTAGATTTATAGGTACAGATAATTAGGAAAATGCAGGAGAAAATACAGATATTTATGATATGGAATTCAGTTTCACAAGGAGTTCACTTAGGACTAGCTTAATAAGAAAGACATAGACATGGAGAGGAGTGGAATGAAAAATGGATCATTAACCATAACAAAGTGCTTGTAATGCACAGAGACAGATTAATGATGACAGTGACAATGTCACTGGTGATAAATGCAAAAAGCAATTGCATTTAATATTCCTTTTTTACAAGTTCTTCCTAATTGTCCTTCTCTAGTCTGAATTTGTATGTTTCTCTATTTTTAAATTTTTCTTGTGTATGTTAGGGACTTTACTACATAACTATAATTACAAAATATTCCTTAAAAGTCATAAAGAACATAGAGAAGACACTATTAAGACAGTGATTTTGTTTCAGTATTTGCATGATTTCTGCAAAGTTTTCAAAGTAATTAATAAAATATACTCAAACCACTTACTTTCCAATATTGATTTAGCCATCTTAGTGATGTAGAGATATTATGAATTACCAATAGGCTTTCTAAATTCTATATGGATTTTACATAAATTAAGGCATCAATAAGTAAATAGAAACTGAAAAATGTAATAGAAGTATAAAAAATGAAATATTGTATCTAATGTCATATTACAATGGTTTTGTAAACTAATACTTTTCATCTTATTATAAAATTACTAATTTAGAGAATCTAAAAAATAAAAAGACACAAATAGAAAATATTACCTACAATTACACTATTTAAAGTTAACCACTCTTAACATTTTTGTGTATATCCCTCTTGTCTTTTTTCTTACTCATGAAGTATAGGAATACTAATAAAATATGTACATAAAAATATGTGTTTATATTAGTTTCATTATACACACACAGTGTACACTCTCCTTTTTTATTGATATTATATCAAGTAAGGACCTATTTCTCTTGGAAATATAAATGGGCCACACTTTCCTTGGAAGCCAATTTTGTCAAGAGTTTTAACATATTCATATTTGTCTATTTATAGGAATTCTTCTAAAATAATGATGCTCCTAAGTATTCGAGTTGTTCTTCACAACATTACATAAAGAATTGAAAAACTAAACTAAAATAACATTAATAAGGTATTAACTCATCAGTTATTTCATTCATCCAAGAGACCACTGTGAAATTATAGAAATTTGTTTTAAAAAATAGTTGGTGCTCTAAGAAAATATTAGAATAAACAGATTAATATGACTCACTAATTTCTTAAATATAAATCTTACATATTAATGAAACAAAGTATAATTTAAATACATGCACTATATGATTAGTGTGTACATGTGTATGTATGTGTATAATCTTCGTAATCATGTAATCTGTGTAATCTTAGGTTTCAGAATTGAAATTGCACACAGTGTAACAACATAAGAGCAGGGTTTCCTAAAAGCAGTGAAACTACCATAAAAAACCTGCTCTGCCTGCCTTTAGAAATGTTATGTGAGAGAGACAAAGTTCTGGCAATCCTGTCTGTCTCTACCATGGTACTCTGTAAATACAGAAATTGCAGGTGATGCTTATTTTGTTTCTTTTATCTTCCAAATTTTCTAATTATAACTTTTCATGAGCAGAAAAAGAATAAAGATTGTAAAACTATGTAAGAATTTCCTTGTGCCATTAAAATCATTGAAAATATTATTTTTATGGTTCTATTACATCCTATTATACTAAGATATTGTTTTTTAAATTCCCTAGTTGTCATTCAAAAACTTTGTTATTGTTGCTGTATTTTATTTTATTATTATTTTTAAAGATTTTATTTATGTATTTGACAGAGAGAGACAGCGAGAGAGGGAACACAAGCTGGGGAAGTGGGAGAAGGAGAAGCAGACTTCCCCCTGAGCAAAGAGCCCTATGCGCGGCTTAATCTCAGGACTCTGGGATCATCACCTGAGCGGAAGGCATATGCTTAAGGACTGAGCCACTCAGGCACCTCTGTTTCTGTATTTTTTTTCTTAATTTATTTATTTGACAGAAAGAGAGTGAGAGGAGAGAGAGCACAAGCAGGGGGAGCAGCAGAGGGAGAGGGGGAAGCAGGCTCCCTGCTGGGCAGGGATGCCTAACTCAATCCCAGGACCCTGAGATCATGACCTGAGCCGAAGGCAGAGGCTTAACCCACTGAGACACCCAGGCCCTGCTGTTTCTGTATTTTAAATAATACTGTCAGTGGGGCGCCTGGGTGGCTCAGTGGGTTAAGCCTCTGCCTTTTGCTCAGGTCATGATTTCAGGGTCCTGGGATCTAGCCCTGTATCAGGCTCTCTGCTCAGCAGGGAGCCTGCTTCCTCCTCTCTCTCTCTCTCTCTCTGCCTACCTCTCTGCCTACTTGTGATCCCTCTCTCTCTGTCAAATAAATAATAAATTAAAAAAAGTTAACAAAATAAATAATACTCTCAAGATCATGAATGTGGGTAAAACATTGTCTTGGATTATTTAATTACTCCTAAAATTTCGGGGAAGAAAGTCTGACTCCCAATCCTAACCTGGCAGAGTAGAGCATCATTTTAAGGAAGAAAGTCATAAAATATTTAGCTATATTTAAGCGCCTGACCACAACTGTAGCTTGGTCATTTGGATGAGCAATGGTCAAGGCGGCACAAATCTGTGTGCTTCACTGATGGAGAGTCAGCTCTGTCATATCTGTAATGATGCCATTCTTTATCGGCTTAGAAACTCTAGTTAAGCCTTTGGGGAAAAGAATTCTGGTACAGTCTTGTGTTTCTCTGAAAGCCTGTAGCTAACAAAATTGCTAGCAAGGAAATTTATACTTAGAAAGGTCACATAAATGAACAAACTTTGTGGCTATTTCAAAAGTTTAATTAAATGTGATTTTCTCCTTATAGATTTTAAGAACTTAGTGCCATTTTATTGGGCTACTTTCAAATATTTTGCAACTAAGTGGTGAAGTTGTATCAGAAAAATCTACCATTAGATTATATTTGTCAAAATAAAGAGAAAATTGCCCTGAAAAAGTAACCTTAATTTTTTTTGTATGATCTTTTGGTGTTTACTTAATAATTCCAAATGAGTTTGTTGACCCCAGTGTTACTATTTGGAATATAATGGGAAAATGTGATTAAAAACTTTTAATTACAGAAAAAAAAACCACAATAATTTTGTTCCTTTTTTAAACATTTTTAAATTAACATATAATGTATTATTTGTTTCAGGGGTACAGGTCTGTGCATCATCAGTCTTACACAATTCACAGCCCTCACCATAGCACCTACCCTCTCCATTGTCCATCACCCAGCCACCCCAACACTCCCACCCCTACTCCCGTCCAGCAACTCTCAGTTCATTTCCTGAGATTAAGAGTCTTTTATGGTTTATCTCTCTCCCCAGTTTCATCTTGTTTCATTTTACCCTCCCTTCCCTCCAAGAACCCCACCCTGCCTCTCAAATTCCTCATATCAGAGAGATCATATGATTATTGTCTTTCTCTGATTGATTTATTTCGCTTAGCATAATATCATCTAGTTCCATGCATGTCATCACAAATGCAAGATTTCATATCTTTTGATGGCTTCATAGTATTCCATTGTGTGTGTGTATATATATATATATCCACACACCACCTCTTCTTTATCCATTCATCTGTTGATGGACATCTAGGTTCTTTCTATAGTTTGGCTATTGTGAACATTGCTGCTATAAACATTCGGGTGCAGGTGCCCCTTCAGATAACTACATTTGTATCTTTAAGTATCTTTAAATACCCAGTAGTGTGATTGCTGGGTTGTAGGGTAGCTCTATTTTCAACCTTTTTTTTTTTAAGATTTTATTTATTTATTTGACAGGCAGAGATCACAAGTAGGCAGAGAGGCAAAGAGAGAGGAGGAAGCAGGTTCCTTACTGAGCAGAGAGCCTGATGCGGGTCTCGATCCCAAGACCCTGGGATTATGAACTGAGCGGAAGGCAGAGGCTTTAACCCACTGAGCCACCCAGGCCCCCCTAATTTCAACTTTTTGAGGAAACTCCATGTTGTTTTCCAGAGTGGCTGCACCAGCTTGCATTCCCAACAACAGTGTAGGAGGGTTCCCCTTTCTCTGCATCCTCACCAACACCTGTCATTTCCTTACTGGTTAATTTTAACCATTTTGACTGATGTGAGGTGGTATCTCACTGTGGTTTTGATTTGTATTTCCCTGATGCCAAGTGACATTGAGCACTTTTTCATGAGTCTGTTGGCCATTTGGATATCTCCTTTGCAGAACTCTCTGTTCATGTCTTCTGCCTATTTCTGATTGGATTATTTGTTCTTTGGATGTTGAGTTTGATAAATTCTTTATAGATTTTGGATACCAGCCCTTTCTCTGATATGTCATTTGTAAATACCTTTTCCCATTCTGTCAGTTGTCTTTTGGTTTTGTTGACTATTTCCTTTGCTGTGCAGAAGCTTTTTATCTTGACGAAGTCCCAATAGTTCATTTTTTTGCCCTTGCTTCCCTTGCCTTTGGAGAGGTTTCTAAGAAGAAGTTGCTGTGGCTGAGGTTGAAGAGGTTGCTGTCTGTGTTCTCCTCAAGGATTTGGATAGATTCCTGTCTCACACTGAAGTCTTTCATCCATTTTTTTTTATTTTTGTTTTATTTTTTAAAGATTTTATTTATTTTTTTGACAGACAGAGATCATAGGTAGGCAGAGAGTCAGCCAGAGAGAGAGGAGGGGAAGCAGGCTCCCTGCTGAGCAGAGAGCCTGATGCGGGGCTTGATCCCAGGACCCTGGGACCACGACCTGGGCCGAAGGCAGAGGCTTTAACCCACTGAGCCACCCAGGCACCCCTCTTTCATCCATTTTGAGTCTATTTTTGTGTGTGGTGTAAGGAAATGGTCCAGTTTCATTCTTCTGCATGTGGCAATCCAATTTTCCCAACACCATTTATTGAAGAGACTGTCTTTTTTCCATTGGACATTCTTTCCTGCTTTGTTAAAAATTAGTTGACCATAAAGCTGAGGGTTTATCTGGGCTCTCTATTCTGTTCCATTGATCTATGTGTCTGTTTTTGTGCCAGTACCATACTGTCTTGACGATGACAACTTTGTAATAGAGCTTGAAGTCCGGAATTGTGATGCCACCAACTTTGGCTTTCTTTTTCAACATTCCTCTGGCTATTTGGGGTTTTTCTGGTTCCATATAAATTTTAGGATCATTTTTTCCATTACTTTGAAAAAAGTTTATGGTATTTTGATAGGGATTGAATTAAATGTGTAGATTACTCTAGGTAACATAGACATTTTCACAATATTTGTTCTTCTAATCCATGAGCATGGAACATTTTTCTATTTTCTTGTGTCTTCCTCTGATTCTTTCATGAGTACTCTATAGTTTTCTGAATACAGATTCTTTGCCTCTTTGGTTGTATTTATTCCTAGGTATCTTATGGGTTTGGGTGCAATTGTAAATGATATAGACTCCTTAATTTCTCTTTCTTCTGTCTTCTTGTTGGTTTATAGAAATGCAACTGATTTCTGTGCATTGATTTTATATCCTGACACTTTATTGAATTCCTGTATGAGTACTAGCAGTTTTGGAGGGAGTCTTTTGAGTTTTCCACATGAAGTATCATATCATCTGCAAAGATTGAGAGTTTGACTTCTTTGCTGATTTGGATGTCTTTTATTTCTTTTTGTTGTCTGATTGCCAGGGCTATGACTTCTAGTACTCTGTTGAATAACTGTGGTGATAGTGAACATACCTGACATGTTCCTGACCTTAGGGAAAAGCTCTCAGTTTTCCCCCATTGAGAATGATACTTGCTGTGGGTTTTTCATAGATGGCTTTGATGATATTGAGGTATGTACCCTCTGTCCCTACACTGTGAAGAGTTTTGATTTAGAAAGGATGCTGTACTTTGTCAAATGCTTTTTCAGCATCTATTGAGAGTATCATATGGTTCTTGTTCTTTCTTTTATTAATGTATTATATCACATTGATTGATTTGTGGATGTTGAACCAAACTTGCAGCCCTGGAATAAATCCCACTTGGTCATGGTGAATAATCTTTTTAATGGACTGTTGTATCCTGTTGGCTAGTATTTTGGTGAAAATTTTTGCATCTATATTTATGAAGGATCTTGGTCTGTAATTCTCCTTTTTGATGGGGTCTTTGGTTTTGGGATCAAAGTGATGGACCTTATAAAATGAGTTTGGAAGTTTTCCTTCCATTTCTATTTTTTGGATCAGTTTCAGGAGATTAGGTATTAATTCTTTAAATGTTTGGTAGAATTCCCCTGGGAAGCTGTCTGGCCCTGGGCTCTTTTTTGTTGGGAGATATTTGATGACCGCTTCAGTCTTCTTACCAGTTTTGGGTCTGTTCAGGTTTTCTATTTCTTCCTGGTTCAGTTTTGTTGGTTTATACACTTCTAAGAGTGCATCCATTTCTTCCAGATTGTCAAATTTGTTGGCATAGAGTTGCTCATAATATGTTCTTATAGTTGTTTATATTTCTTTGGTGTTGGTTGTGATCTCTCCTCTTTCATTCATGATTTTATTAATTTGGGTCCTTTCTCTTTTCTTTTTGATAAGTCTGGCTAGGGGTTTATCAGTCTTATTAATTCTTTCAAAGAACTAGCTCCTAGTTTCATTGATAGATTCTACTGTTCTTTTGATTTCTATTTCATTGGTTTCTGCTCTGATCTTTATTATTTGTCATCTCCTTCTGGATTTAGGCTTTCTTTGCTGTTCTTTCTTCAGCTTCTTTAGGTGTAGCATTAGGTTGTGTATTTGACATCTTTTTTGTTTCTTAAGAAAGGCTTGTATTGCTACATACTTTCCTCTCAGGACCACCTTTGCAGTATCCCAAAGATTCTGAACAGTTGTGTTTTCATTTTCATTTGTTTCCATGAATTTTTTAAATTATTCTTATTTTCCTGATTGACCCATTCATTCTTTAGTAGATGCTCTTTAGTCTCCATGTATTTGAGTTCTAATTTCAAAGCATTGTGGATGAAAATATGCAGGGAATGATCCCAATCTTTTGGTACTGGTTGAGACCTGATTTGTGACCCAGGATGTGATCTATTAGAATGTTCCCTGTGCACTAGAGAAGAATGTGTATTCTGTTGCTTTGGGATGGAATGTTCTGAATATATCTGTGATGCCCATCTGGTCCAGTGTATCATTTATAGCCTTTATTTCCTTGTTGTACTTTTGCTTAGATGATCTGTCCATTTCAATGAGGGGGGGGTATTAAAGTACCCTTCTATTATTGTATTATTGTTGGTGTGTTTCTTTGATTTTTTAATTTCTTTTGTGGGTTTTTCTCATCTCAGAATTATAGCATACATATTTAAAATATGCTTAATTCTTAATTGCTGTGTCCCTAAAATTAATGGTATAAAGACTGGGGTAGAGATGATAGTTGCTTTCAGTATCTGTTCCTTACTAAAATGTTCAGGCTGAACTGGTCACCTTGCCACTCATCTAAAAAATAATCACCATTCTTCCTTGTAATTAGGCAAGGTCATGGGGTTTTAACTTGGAAAATGAGATTTAAGCAGAACTAAGTGTGTTTGTGGCTGTGTCTTCTAACAATTCCCTTTTATTTATATTCAGTTAGCCAACATTTGGTACATCAGTTTCAGATGTAATGTTCAATAATTTATCAGTTGCATATAACACCCAATGCCCATTGCATCACGTGCCCTGCTTAATACCTATCACCCATGTACCACATTCCCCTGTTACCCCATCCATGCACCCACCTCCCCTCCAGCAGCCCTCAGTTTGCTTCCCAGAGAATCTCTTGTTGTTTGTCTCTATCTCTGATTTCTTCCCATTCATGTTTTCCCTCCCTTCCCTTATGATCCTCTGAACTGTTTCTTATCTTCCATACATGAGTGGAGCCATACTAACAGGTCCCTTTAAAACACAAGGGAATACTTTTTTATGTCTTTTCCTCTGTTCACCTGGTTAAGATGAATGTAATAGCTATAGGTCTAGTCATTTTTGTTCTGAACTCGAGAATAGAAATTGCATGAAGTATAGCAAAAACCAAAAGCTTGAATCCAGGCTACCATGTCATCACCACATAATCTTGTTCTGTCTACTCTTATATTTATTACTGGACAGAACAATAAGCTTCTTCTGTATTAAACGACTAATATTCTAAATTTTTGTTATCAGAACTCAATCCTTATTTTGCATGGATTTGGTTTAAGCCTTCCTCTTTTTATATTATGAATGTTTTCAGACATTGTTTATATCACTAGATGTATATAAAATTATCTATCAATAGTGTATTTTATTCCATTATATATCATAGGCAGAATAATAAAGGTAATATGATAAAAAAAAAAAGTCACAGATCTTGAGACACTAAAAATACTGTTTTGTGTCTGATGATGCATTCTTAAATGATATGCATTAGGAAATGCACTGTGTCCATATCCTCATCAATATGAAAATTAAGCAACAGTTATCAAATAGCCACTCAGATATTTTACCATCATCAATATATTTGATTTTGTCTAATAGCCATTAGGTTGTCCCTGCTTGTGGAAGATTCAAATTTTCTTGTAGTCCTTATTATTCAGATAGATGCTAAAAAGCAACTCCTGGAGCATATGCTATAAGGGAATATCACAGCTCTAGTATTTAATTTAGAGTTACATTATTTTTGCATGTTGCTTTTTAAATCTATCCCTTTATGTAACGGATACATCTGAACATGACCTAAAAATGATAATGTCAGTTTTTAAATTATTACTAAATTGTGTATGAAACATAATCCCTGCTTTATTCTAGTGTTCCCTTTTTCTAACATGGAACCTATGTCAGAATAGCCATATCAAAATATCCAATTTAAATTGGTCTTGAGAAAATATACTTATTTGGAACTTTACAGGTACAGTTCCTACAACACCTCAGTTACAAAATACAGTGCAACCTGGTTTTCTTTGGTACTGGACTGCAGTAGCCCATTGCATCCTTTCTTCCCATTAACAGAACACCCTTTATCTAAAAGGAACCTACTTCATGGGGACTGACGTGGTTCCAAGATGAAAGTGTCCAAACTTGTCTTGGTCCGTATGATTGGTTGATGATAAAAGCATGTAACTCAATCTGGGAAAATTAGAATTTTCAGTAAAACTTTTTTTGCCCTTGAGAAATTTGTTCCCTTTTTCTTTAAGGATTACAAGTTCTAAGGCTGTATAAACTGGGAGCTTTCAGTGTCTGTTTTGCCCAGCATGAGGAGAAAGCTGGTCTGAATGTGAAGCCAAGGCAGAGCCAAACATGAGGAGAGAGAACAAGGAGTAAAAATGTCATTTGAGTGCCTGTATCTATATATATCTCCAAACTTTATGTTTTTTACTTAGGTTGTTTTGACTTGACTTCCTTTCACTTGCAGTGGAGAGAGTCCTGATTATAATAAAGCTGCTTTCGTACAAAGAAATCATTAAACAAAGATAGTAAGTGAAGTGGCAGAAGCAGGGGTATACTGGATAGATTTACAGTTTTGTAGTTGAATCTACTGAGACTCCTGTATCTTTGTCTCTTGGGACCTACTCAGCCTTTCACTTAGTTGGCTCTTTGTTAGGCATCCTACAAATAAACAGACCCATCAGAATGCTGTGGAACCAAGCTTTTTATTTCATAAAATGCTATGATTCTTTCCCATTAAACAATTTGAAGAGGGAATTTTCATGATAGTTGACTGGATTAAGCAGTTTTACCACAGCCAGTGAGTAGTGAGGGCACCTATAGTGAACATTAGTTCCATTGGACTGGCATCTCTTCATCCCTTTTTTCCTAGTAAATTATCTTATTGCTTCCTTTCCCTGTTGGTTCAGGTGGGGAGGCCAACACAGTACTCCATTGCCCTGGTTGGGAATGGGAATATACTTAAGACTTGGCTCATCATACTTTCATTGTTGTGAACACAGCAATTTGTCCAACGCTGGACATGTTTAATTTAAACCTGGCCAATCAATGTTTTCTATATATAGGTGCAAGACAAGATATTTTCTTCACTTTGGAGTTACTGAGACCAGTATAGTTTTAAAGCTCTTTGTAGCCATACTGCCACATTTCATGTTTCTGGCCCCTCTCTATTAACTTTACTACCCACAAAATTGAGAGAGGTGGTGTGCAAGAGAATGAAACTAGCATACACAGAACAGCGGAGCTGAGAACTGAAAGAAATGCTGGCTGCATCGTGAGTCAGGGTCAGCATACATGTGTACTTCATAATTACAGGTACTAATACATATATGAATAGTACATGAGTTTTTAAATAGTTGCTGTGCCTTGGGTTTCTGTCTTCTCTCATAATGTGCATTTGTGAGTTCAGTATTTGAATAGTTAAGTATTAGACCATAACAGACTTAGAAGCATCAGCATAGCAGTAAGTGTGGCTGTATCCATGTGTGAACACATTTTTGCATATGTTAAGGTTAGTAAAAGCTGGATATCTGACAAATTAGGAAGGGAACACTAATCTTTCTAAATTCTATATTCTAAACACTTATGGAAAGTCTTTAACCTTATCATAATTGCTTAAAAATATTAGTCTCTGTAAGTAGTTACTGACTTGAACCCCAAGGGGGAAGAAGTTTGAAAATGCTGTAGGCTTCTTGACATGATAATATGAGCTATACAAGCCAGAACACTTGCAAAGAGCTATGAATTTGCTAATGTTTCTTTTTGTTGGTTAATTTTAAGGTCAGAGGCTTTGGTTATATTTTAATGAATACTTGAAATGATGTTGGAATAGCAATGAAAATGTTACGTGAGGGAAATAAATTGCTAATAATAGCAACGCCATTATCTTTTATTTATTTGTGTGTGTGTGACAGAGAGAGAGTACGCAAGCAGGCAGAGTGGCAGGCAGAGGCAGAGAGAGAAGCAGGCTCCCCACTGAACAAGGAGCCCGATGCGGGACTCGATCCCAGGACCCTAGGATCATGACCTGAGCCAAAGGCAGCAGCTTAACCCACTGAGCCACTCAGGTGCCCGCAACGCCATTATCTTAAACTGGATTATAGTGGTATTTGGCATGTTGAAAAAAATCTGGGTGCAAAAAAAGTCATGAACAAAATGGTAGGACAAAGGAAACTGACAACATGCTATCATGAGACACTGGTCATATTTACAGGTACTCTGGTTTCTTACTTTGCAACTGTGAAATGCTGAGTTCTCAAGTGCAATATAAAATCCTGTATGTTACAACTTAAGAGTAGTATCCCATCATGCATTCCAATAGAATTGTTTAGAAGCATGTCACAGGTTTCACCTACAGTCAGAAAGAGATGATTCGGTGGTGTTACCAACGGGCATCACTTAGAGAGTTTCTGTGGGGTGGTAGCTACTTCCTGACACTGTTGATTTGAAAACATCATAGACTTCTTTAACCCTTATTAGTAGTTAAAATTTTTTACCTTTTTATTTTAAGACTTTATTTCAGAGCAAGCATGAGTTGGGGAGAGGGGGAGAGGGAGAGAAAGAGAAGCAGACTCTGTGCTGAACAGGGAGCCCGACATGGGGCTTCATCCCAGGACCTTTGGATCATGACCTTAGCCAAAGGATATGCTTAACCAACTGAGCCACCCAGGTGCCCCTAATTTTTACTTTTGTAATAGTGTTTTGTTTTGTTTGTTTGTTTGTTTTTTTAAGATTAAGTCTTATGTGTTGAAATTTCTGGTGTGTTTTCTGTCTCATGACAGGACCCCAAATGATGTAGGTTCTATCCTTGGCACGTCCCCAGTGTTGCCTACTACTCTAGTAGGCTCACTCACAAAGCTGAGCTACTTCTACCACTGAGGACCTAAAACTCTGGACCTTGCCCTCAGGAAGAAGTTGATTTCTTCACTCATGGATTGAGAATTGTAGGAAGAGTTAGGATAGAAGGGACATTTTGTTCTTGACATTTACCTGGTGTAATAATATGAGTTAATTTCTGATAACTGGGTATCCTTCTGCAGGCCTCTATTTTCCTCATTGGAGGGCAAGTAGGACCAAGTTAGTTTGGGGTTCTGGAGGGCAGATGCCCTTTCAGTGTGATAAATTAGTTAGCTATTAAACTAAATGTTTCTTGACTTTCAAAATGAGAACACTAGGATGGTCCTTTAACATATTTATTTGCCTTTCTGTGAAGGTAGTCAAGGTCTGCTGGATTTGTGATGTGCTAAATGAATGTTTAGCTGAGGTGCTCAGGTGGTTTTATTGGTAAGGTTAGCAACAAAAGTGAAGGTGTGAGGTTGTTGGAGGACAACATGACATCCATTAAATTAAATACCTATTAAATTTTCTGAATGGTGGAAAAGGATTTCTTAAAAGCCAAGTGGGAATGAAGGCTGAAACAAACTGACACTTGTTTAAGCAAGTTTTCTTCCTATTGAAAAGATTTCTTTGACACTACTTCTAAATGTATTTTGCAGCAATTGCAAACAGCTTGTAGATGCTGATGAAAATAAAACAAAGCTGAGGAAAAGGGAAATAACCAGTCTATTTCAGAAATTAGGAGCTGATATCATCATTTCTTTTCTTTTACTACTTGCTTTGGTTTTGCCAAAGTGATATACATCAATCCTGCTTTGCAGTTTCCCATTGTGCCTACCATACAGACTTTCAAAAGCAAAGTCTTATGAGGTTAATTAAGGAATAAATCAGTCAAGATGCATCAAAAGAATCCTAAAAACACTACTCAAATGTACTTGGTTTTTGAAGAAAATGTATGTTTTAAGATGGTAAAATGATTATAAGCCATATTCAGCAGCAGAACCATATTAACTCTTTGAGAATGTGGTCAAATTCTAGTCACCTTGGACTATGGACAAAGCAATGAAGAGTTAGAGTAAGTATGGCGCTTGTATCTTGATTTATGAACTTTAAGTCATTTGAGAAGCAATCAACTCCCTTTTAGCCTTGGAATATTAGATTTTCTTCTATTTTAAAAATATTCCAAGGCATCAGTGAATTTCAAAGGAGTATCCTGTATTTCTATAACTGATGTATGTTTGTTCCTGTGACTTGCTTTCCACTAAAAAGATTACTTCTAAATTACAAAGAAATGGTGGATCAATTGTAAAAACACTTCCAGTTAAAAGAAGTGTGTTCAAGAAAGAATCCATGTGTCATTATTTGTCCCAATCAGGAAAGATATATAGAAGTTCTTGGAACAGGTAAACCTCCTCCATAGTCTATAATTAATACCCAAAGACAATCTGAAGTCTCTTTATCAGCCTTTTGTTCAGCATCATATTATATAGAGCATATTACTGATAACTCTGTGCTGGTAACTTAAATAGGAATTTCTGGTGCTGGCAAATCACTTCAAGGTAAACATTTTAAACCTAGGACTTGTAATACATGTGTTGTGGTGTTGTGCCCCTAAGGCATGATAAAAATGCATTCCTCTGGTAGGGTTTTCCTATTCCTCATGCAATCCTTGTCCATCTGTTGTTTTGAATTGGCCCCATGGGACAACTAAGAAGAAAAAAAAGTACTATGTTAACCTTTGGAATTCAGATGTATTAGACATACCTGGTAGATTTGTGGGGTTAGTTACAAGTTGACAGAAACTAGATAACTGCAATATCAGGAAAATTTTGCCATATAAAAGAAGGAATCTGGCCTGGGGTGCTGGGGCTTGAGCCCAGCTGGGGCTCAACTTTGTAGCTATTTTGGTATATAACATGGCAGCTAATGTTGAAGCCTATACTCACCAAGACATCTTGGCTAGTACGTACTCTTAAAAATGATGGCATATATGTATTAAAGAGCTGTCTCTCTAAATTCTCTACCACTCTAAGGCCCAAGTTACGTTTTGGGTTATCACATTCTCCTCTCCCCACCACGATCCCCCCTTGTTTTGCATAAAGAGATATGACTACAGACTATGAAGTTAAAGAAAATAAAAGGAAGGATCAACAGTTTTATAGTTAGGCTGGTTTTAAGGTAGTATTGGTGTCCTGGCCAGTGGAAGCAGAGTTTTGGATTAAGGAGCACTGAAGTGGCAAGGGAGTTAGACTGTAGGCTTGGGTACCAAATTAACAATCAGTAAGAATTACTCATTATAGACACTTACATGAAATTCCCTTTGGTTTTTTCCACTAATGCTTGGAAGAGGGAGACTCCATAAAGAATTGGGCTTCCTATTTAAGTATGGGGTCTCAGGGTATTAAACTGAGGTCTCTGATAACTAAATCTTTAGAATAATAAAAATAATTCTACTAGAAATATTATTGCATAGATTCAGGAAAAACTGTCAGTGTGACTTCATTTATATCTAACACTTGGTGAAATCTGGAGGGTCTTGGTTAAAGTGCCCCAAAATAAATCAATTTAAAAGTCAAATCCTGGGAAATGTCTCAATTTCTACCAAAATACTGGAAATGTCTCTATTTCTCAATTACGTAGGATTATCTGATATGGAAAATTTAATATAAAAATGAAAGTAAATACCCTGGTTTAAAAAAACAAACAAACTTTGGGGCGCCTGGGTGGCTCAGTTGGTTAAAGCCTCTGCCTTTCGCTCGGGTCATGATCCCAGGGTCCTGGGATCGAGCCCCGCATCGGGCTCTCTGCTTGGCAGGGAGCCTGCTTCCTCCTCTCTCTCTCTGCCTGCCTCGCTCCCTACTTGTGATCTCTATCTGCCAAATATATAAATAAAATCTTAAAAAAAAAAACCAAAAAAACAAACTTTAATCCAGTGAGAAAAGGAAAGGATATTTAATCAATGGTATGGAAAAGCAGTCCAGAAAAAATTAAAATGGACTCCCATTTCACAATGTCTACAAAAATAAATCCAAGTGAAATAAAAATGGAATATAAGAATTTTTTAAAAATTGTGCAATAAAATTATAGAACCTGGCAAATATAAAGGGGAAAAAATGTCTGACTCAACACTAACAATCTAGATGCTGTAAAAATAAAGGCAATAAAATAAAACTATGGTTTTATAAAAACAAAAATTTGACAATTTATCCTCTAAGGAAAGTTAAAGAATAGGAGAGATCTACAAAAGAGTTCTTTGTAATCCCATAGGGAGGCTTATTATTTAATATACAGAAAGCTCTTACAAATTGACAGTAAAGATATATAAGCGGAAAAGTGTAGGAATAAACAATGCAAACAGCATCTTGTCCAAGTGGTCAACGGAAATATGGAGAGTCTCAAATTCTCCTATAGTAAAATATATCTTAAACTCAAAATGAGCTATTTATGTCCATCAAACCGCAAAATTTCAAATATTATAGAGGTTATATGGGAAATAGGTATCCTCTTATATTGTGGTTGGAAATGTGAAGTATTTTATATTTTTAGAAGACAGTCAGGCAACATATATTAAGGTTTAAAAATGCATGTCATTAGGGGTGCCTGGATGGATGGCTCAGTCAGTTAAGTGTCTGACTCTTGCTTTCAGCTCAGATCACGATTTCAGGGTCATGAGATCAACCCGCATGTCAGGCTCCATGTTCAGTATAGAATCTGCTTGGGATTGCTCTCTCCCTCTGCTCCTCTCCCTGTTTACACACACTCTCTCTAAAGTAAATAAAATAAATAAACAATCTTAAAAAATGCATGTCATTCAAACCATTTCCACAGCTGGAAATCTAGCACATAAAAATAAATACATCACATTTCAAGGACATATGCAAAAGAGTGTTATTCCAGCATTGAACTGGAAACAAAGTGCTATCCACAGGGGAAAGGCTGAATGTATCTTAAATAGCTATACAAGAGAATATTGAAAAGAATACATTTGAATTGTACCAACTATTCCATGATTCATAGTCTACACAGGATTATGACTAGGGAGAAAAATACAGAAGAATTACATCTTTAACATGATTCCCCTTGGAATGAGCAAGATGTGGGGTGAGGTGTTCTTGTGGGGTTAAAACTGATCAAAACTGAAGACATGCAGTAATTTCTCTTATACAAAATGTTAATATTCCTGTAAATGCATGTGCATATATATCTATCCAAACATGTATGACAGAATGATCACCAACATGTGTAACTAACCAGCATCATTCAGATTAGCGGGAGACCAAGTGACTTTCAATTTCATTTCTATGTTTATATGTACTATTTGAATTATTTGCAATAAGCCTGTATTATTCCTATAAACCCTATTTTCACTGTGTGAATAAAGGTACGAATAGTCTGTTTAGTTTTGTGAGCAGTATTTATCATACTTTAATTGGTCACAGAAACCCGACGTATAGAAGTGGCTTTTTATTTTTACTTCTACAGAATTTTTCAATAATGGTGATTTGATCCTTATATTACAGGGGTCTTTGTGCACACTTGAGGAAATAAAATGGCAGTTTACAGAGATACTGAGAAAAAGTGCTAATTTTAAATAGATATTGCATTATTTCTTAAAGTAATTGAACTTTAGCTTTCTCTATAATACTGTGAAAATCAACTGTGAAATTTTGGACTTTGAGTTCTTTTCCTGACATTAGTCATAGAAATATAGATTACAGGTTTATTTAATAGAAAACTTACAAAATCCCAAACACTAGGTTTACCACCACTTTTGTTAATAAGGATAAAAACATAAAGATTGGAAGACATTTGCTTCTGGGGATTATGGAAGTCTGATGTTCAGAGTTGGTGTCACATAGACTTTTTAAGACTAAACCAGGTGTATTAATTAGTCTGGGTTCTCCAGAGAAAGAGAATCCATGGGAGGTTACGTTTATACATATGGATTCGTTTTAAGGCTCACACAGTTATGGAGGCTAAATCCCAAGAACTGCAGCCAGCAAGGGGACTCAACAATGCTAATGCTGTAAGTTCCCATCTGAGTTCAAGGATAGGAAACTGAAGTACAGCTTGGAGATGAGCCGAGCTCGCACATTCTTCCTAAATTAGCCATTTTTATTATATTCAGGCCTCCAACAGATTGGATAAGGCCCATCTCCATTGGGGAGGCAATCTTCTTTAGTCAGTCTACTAATCCAAATGTTAATGTCATCCAGAAACACCCTCACAGACACATGCACAGTAATTCTTTACCAAATATCTGGGTACCTTGTGGCCCAGTCAAGATGAAAAATCAAATTAGTCATCATAACAGGCTTACCCTGGGCTTGGTGGCTTTAGACTGCTTCCATTTAAATCTTGATCCCAATAATCTACTGTGTGATGGGTATAAGCTACCTGATCTCTTTATTTTTCAATTTATTCATCTGCAAAATGTGGGAATTAGTTCATGTAGTTCATAGAACATTGCTTGGCTTTTGCTAAGCACATAATATATGCTAGCTGTTATGGTTATTACTATTACTATGAGTGTTACCATTGTCATTTATAAAATCTTATCCTACGTTTACTGACAGGTAAGCAGAGGAAACAAGGCTTGGAAATTTTGTGGTTTAATCACTAATTTATAAACTCCCCCCCCCAAGTTTTTATTTAAATTTTAGTTAACATACCATGTAATGTTAATTTCAGGTGTAGAATTTAGTGATTGAATACTTCCATATAGCACCAGGTGCTTATCCCAAGTGAATCCTTAATCCCCATCACCTATTTAACCCTTCCCCTCACTCGCCTCCCCTCTGGTAGCCATTACTTCTCTACAGTTAAGTTATTTTAGTTTTCCTCTCTTTTCTCACCCTCGTGTTCTAAACTGCATTTTAAATAAGAACCTATGTTTCTATACCTACATGATGAAACACACTTTATCAAATTGAATTTGCTTATGTTGTGAAATGAGCCCATTATTTTTGTGTTGCTTAACCCTACCATCATAAATAGTATAAAAAATCTTACTGGTTAGAAAAACTCAGTTTGACTGGGTTTAGTTTTCTTTCTGCAGAAGGGTAAAGTACAATTAAATAGAACACACATCCAAATTATTCAAATCCTAATTATGATAAGAAGGGAGTGTAAGACAGCAGATGGAGTCAGAAGAAATTCAATTATTTGGCTGAATTATTGTCACTATAATAAAATACTCTAATACTGTTGACTTATGATGTTCCATGTAGAGAGTATAAACATGCCCATAATTTCACTTACAGCTTTAAGATAGGCATCAGTAACAAAGCGAGGCTCTGAAGTCAGATTGTGTGGGTTCAAATTTTGGTTTCTCTCAACAGCCAGCTAAATGATAGTAGGTAAATTATTAACTTCTCTAATCCTTCCCTTTCTTATTTGTAAAGTGAGAATAATACTTTCCTTATATGTTGTAAGATTTAAGTCAGTAATCCATGTAAGTACTTTGAACAGTGGCTGTAACATGGTAAAACACTCAAATATCTTCTTTTATTCCTATTATAATGATGTTACTATTGTTATTCTTCTAGTCCCATATTCTTTCAGATTTTGGTATGTAACTGCCTCCTAAATATATTGACTTTAATGTCCTGTAGGTTTTACAAATTCAGTGTAGTCTAAAGGTAAACATATGCTTTTCTAATATTTTCTTCATTTTCATCCCTTACCTCAATAGAAGACCTATTCCTGGTTTGTTGACAAACCAGAAACTGAGACATCACCCTGTATCCTCTTTCAAAATCACCAGCTAGTTCCCAAACACGTACGCTTTTCTTCTCTTAGAGTCTTTTAAGATCTTTTTCCAATCCTTTCCCAAAGCCATCACCTTGATCCAGTCCGTCTAAAGTCCGGGCCTAGCTCTAGTCCAAACCTCTCTGAATCCTCTTCACAACCCTTCCAAAGCATTGTCACACTAAGTCTGAAATGGCTAAACATGGAGTTCAGGATTAGATTTAAACTCCAAATAGACACCTAGTCTTTTATTTGGTATCTCTTCTCCTGCCACTGCCTGTAGTGCAGCCACAGGGGAGGCCTGGAACATCTTTGAACATGTGGTGTTAGGTTTCATTCTTCCCTGCCTAACTACCATCTATTTTCCTTTAAAGCTCACTTCAAGCCTTGATCTCTCTGGGAAGCCTTTTCAAATCTCCTACATGATTTTCAGTTTCTCCTCTCTGCCTATCCGTAGTGTCTTGTGAAAACTTTTATCTGAGAATTTGTGGTGCAGATTGTAATAGCCAGTCAGGGGACAGGGACTGTGACTTTTATGATCTTGTGTCTGAAACATGGTTAGTGCTAAAAAATCTTCTTGCCTCCGATGAAGAGAAAACAGCTGTGACCTTGGAGTTTGATCTGAAAGGGAAGAGAATCAATATACTATATCCCATTCCCAACTTCATACTTTACAGAGGCTGGCTCTACCTAACTTACTGGTACAAAAGAACTGACAGCGTGACCTTATTTTGACCCTGAACATTACTTACAAATTTTCAAACTCATGAAGCTTAAAGAGAAAACTTAAACTTTAAAAAGAAGCTTATGAAGGAAAATTTCAAAGTTAAAGGTGGGTATATTGGGGAGATGGCTCTTTGTATGTAAGATCCATTTATATCTTTTTGTTTATGAATTATAACTGCTAAAAAATGAATATAGATTGCTCTATTAACACAACTCCAAAATAATAATTGCGGTATTTGTATAAAATGACCTCTTTAGACTAGATTTCAGTAATGTGCACATTATGAGAGAAAAAGAGGTAGGGTTTCTTCTGGAAACTGTACTCTACTCTAGATGTTATAATTTATACAAACTAAAAGATAAATCCAAACCTGGATTTGTACCCAAGTTTACTGTCTGTCGTCATTATTGATTTGGGAATACATATAATCAGACTTGAAATCTATAACTGTGAACTCCTACATTTTTTTAAATATTACTTACCTTTACAAAGATAGTTTCATTCTCCAAATGCTGGTTTCTTCACTTGGAAAATAAAGATCTTCTCAACCTAAAGATTTGTCAGCTTTTTAACTAAATGATAATATATTTTTGCACAGGAATCCTAGGATAGGATCCTAGGGCAAGGGAAGTCATGATGATTGAGGCATAAAACAACCCAAGTGCTATTTTCTCCATTCTTCTTTGGGTTAGACATCTCTCTGGCTATTTATCAGGGTCCTTTAGCAGTTAATAGTCTTTTGTCTCTGAAGGTGATTTTCTTTACCACCCCCCACCCCCTTCTCATGTCATTAATCTTAAAATCTGCCCTGACATTAGATTAAAACTAGGTTTCCCTTCAGGCCCGGAGAACAAAGTATGTTGGTAAATTTTGCCTTCCATTATTCCACGAAAGTAGAATAATATTCACACCATTTGTTGAGTTTCTTATAAATTTAGGTCTTATTTGTTAGGTACAGAATATTTCCATGGTAATCTTTGTGGAAAAGCTATTGGAAGATGCTTTTTATCATTTCAGTGTGTAGTCAAAGTCCGACAATAAAACTGCATTCAGGATTTAAAAGATGTTCTTTCTAAGCAGAGTGGGAGTGTATGGAGTTATTTGGCAGGAAAACCAAAAGAGAACTAAAGAAAGCTGCTGCTGAAAGTGATAATGATAATAATAATAAACCCGTAGTTGGAGCTTGAAAACTGAAGTACAAATTATAGGTAAAATTCTGCCATGAAAAAGAAG
Source organism: Meles meles (assembly GCF_922984935.1). Classification (NCBI taxonomy): domain Eukaryota; kingdom Metazoa; phylum Chordata; class Mammalia; order Carnivora; family Mustelidae; genus Meles; species Meles meles. Next base: position 79,566,635 of record NC_060074.1, read on the forward strand.
GGAGGTTGGGGGAAAAGCCAAATATCTACCAAGTGATTACTAGAGGTGGTTCTAAAGGACAAAACACAAGGACATGAAACACTTGGAGCTCTTAACTTCACAAGGAAGAAACAAAGGAATTGTTTTGCTACTGTTAACTATGGCTCAAATATTTTTTTTTTTTTTTTTTTTTTTTTTTTTGACAGAGAGAAATCACAACCAGGCAGAGAGGCAGGCAGAGAGAGAGGAGGAAGCAGGCTCCCTGCAGAGCAGAGAGCCCGATGCGGGGCTCGATCCCAGGACCCTGAGATCATGACCTGAGCTGAAGACAGAGGCTTTAACCCACTGAGCCACCCAGGCGCCCCAGTATGGCTCAAATATTTTATAGGGATCATCAGTTATTAAAATATGATACCTTGATTTATTATTAAAAAGTTTTTTTCCCTCCTGACCAATATTTTAAAATTATTTTCATTTGTTTTGATTTTGGTTTTCTATGAAAATTCAGTCAACAGTTTAGCAACCTAATGGTAGCTTTTCTTCACCTTGCCAAAACAGATGCTTATTCTTTATTCCTTCTTAGTGTTTTGTGCGTTAAGGAATAAGGCTTATGTTCATTTGGTATCTCCTTCTATGGAGGTAGCTCTATTGATGTAACACTCCTAGCCTTACCACACCCTTTTCCCTCTGATTCACCCTATCCTGGGCAAAGAGAGGGGCTTACCTGACTGGGGAAGTAAAGAATAAACTGGGCATGCATAGTCTAGCTCTCCTATTCTTTGCCTGAGGAGCAAGGTCCTTAGAGGATTCAGGTTTTCTTCTCCAGCAGTGGTATTGCTGTCATGACTGATGGCCAGCAAGGCAGTAATGGCAGAGGGGGTGTAAATCTTCCCATATCTGGGGATGACAGGCCTGAAGTCTCATTCTCTATCAGTAATATAATAGATACGGAGTCCAGATTGAGGCCAAGTTTTTGTTTTTGTTCCCTGCCCCCTCAATTTGTTCAGAACCTGTATGGAATGCTCTGTGTTGCGTCTTCTACTGGATGCTAATATTTCATGTGTGGGCCAGGAGTATAGAGAAAAAAAAAAACCCAAAAGAGTCACATTTCTTGAGCCAAATATGTAGATAAAAACTCTTGGCTTGAGATTTGAGGCTTTTTGGGCTTCAGCGTGGGGCAGGGGATTTTTACATTGGTGGTTTGTAGAAGCTTCTATTAGGTCCTTGGATAGAAATTGTCCATTGACCTTTATCTGCTGTAGCCTGCACAAAGGTTTAATCCAGGTGCAATGACAGCTTGTCCTGTGTGGGGTTAGGTGCACCTTCTGGTGGCATGATTGGTCTGTGGAGGGTGGACTATTTTTATTTTGTTAGGCAGGCACTGTGAAGGCAGCGAGGGAGCCTATGAATGACCTCATCATGGAAGAATGAGAGGCTGTGAAAGTAACTCAGGGAGAGGCATGGAGGCCTAAGAAAGAAGATAGTGAGGCAAGGATTACATAACAGGCAGCGGACAACCTCAGGGTGGGCCCTATCAAGACTAACTGCACTGTAGCAGCTTTTCCAGAGTAGTGCATGTGATTATAAGAAAAGGTGATTTTTATACGCCTTTGAGGCATTAATGAACTGGAAATCATTTTTCTTTTTAAACAGCAAAAATTTGGATTGGTAGTCTGATACAGAGTATTGAAAAGCTTATTGGTGGAAATTGTTACTGTCAGGCCTATACGCAACACTTGGCTCCACAATCCCAAATTCCGTTCTGCATTCAGAGCTTAGGAGGTGTCTGTACAGCTGGGGCCAAACTTGGACTCATGTGGTTTGTACATAAGTATAAGTGTTTTTCCCCCACTGTATCGTCTCAAGTTGGCATTAGATTAATTAATTATATATGTGGAGAAAATTTTCCCTACAAGGCAAAAATAATTCTTATACCTAAGCCAGCAAGAAGTGGTGAAAATAGCTGTTGTGGCTCAGAACTGAAGGTCAGCTCAGGAGAGAGTATGAGTCATTGTGTAGAGCTTACAGTCATGTCCTACTCAACAGCGGGAAACACAGGACTCACGGGAGAAGGGGGCATGAAGAGGTTAGGCAGAAACTATAAATGCATGATGCCCAAATTAATTTCTTCCAGGGAAATTTAACTCAATTGAGTTTAGTAGTTTTAGATTTAAATCAAAGAATGTTTTTTTTGAGTTTCTGTTACTGTTTTCAGCAACATTAGAAATTCTGGAAACTGACTTTGCTTTCTCCTTTCTTGATCTTGAGAAAGCACAAGGCTTCACAAGAATAGTATTATCTATGGATGCAGAATCTCTCTTTCTCAAGATTTATTTATTTGAGATAGCGAGAGCATGCGAGAAAGAGAAAGAGCATGAATAGGGGAGAAGGAGTAGAGGGAGAGGGAGAAGCAGGCTCTCCACTTAGCAGAGACCCTGATATAGGACTCGATCCCAGGACCCTGGAGTCATGACTTGAGCTGAAGGCAGAGGTTTAACCGACTGAGCCACCCAGATGCGATGGCCAGATTGTCTTTATACAGTTGGGGAAATTCCTTTTTTCCAAGTTTTCAGAGATTTCTTTTTTTAAAAAACTCATGAATGAATGCTAAATTTTGTCAAAGATTTTTTTCTGTACTCTTCATAGTTTTTCTTCATGTGTGGCCGGGGGTATAGAGTGGGCCAGGTTCATGTGTTGAATTATACTGATGGATGTTTCAATGCTGAATCAACCTTGCGTTCCTGGGATTAACTGAACTCAGCATATGCATTATCCTTTTAATATATTGATGATTTCAATCTGCTATTTTGATAGGGATTTTTTGTGTGTTCTTGTTAATGGGCATTATTCATGAGCAATCTTTTTTGGTAATGTCTGTTTTTGACATTTAAATAGAATGATTTGGGAAGCAGTCACTCTCCAATTTTCTGGAAGAGTTTTTGTAGAATTAGTATTCTTTCTTTTTTTTTAAATTTAATTTCTTTTCAGTGTAACAGAATTCATTGTTTATGCACCACATTATTTCTTCATTAAAAGTTCATAGACTCTATAAACTAAGGCATCTTACTCTGAAGTATTCTTTGACGGAAACTTTTTTAACTACAAATTCAATTTCCTTAATAAATATAGGGCTGGCTATTTATCTTAACTATTTCTTTATGGGTTTTAATAGTTTTGCCTTTTATTGATTTTTGTCATTTTATAAAGTTTGTCAAATTTATTGGCATAAAATTGTGAAAATATTCTCATTCTTTTAATACTTGTAGAGTCCCTAGTGATGTCATATCTTCTTCATTCCTGATATTGGTATTGTGTGTGTGTTTTTTTTTTAATCCTTTATCATTATGGTGATAGGACTGTCAATAATATTGATCTTACCAAAGAACTAGCTTTTTGGCCCCTTGATTTTCTCTGTTGTTTTTCTGTTCTTATTTCAATGAATTTCCAGTCTTTATTTCCTTCCTTCTGCATATGTTAAACTCAATTTGCTATTTTCTAGTTCATTAAGGTAGAAATAGGTTATTGTTGTGAAACTTCTGTTTTTCCAGTACCATCATTTGACACTTTAAATTGTCTGAGTACTTCTTTACCGCATTCTTCAAACATTGGTATATTATGTTTCATTTTAATTCAGGTCAAAACTTTCTAATTTCTCTTATAGTTTCCTATTAGATCCATGGGTTATTTCAAATTGAACTCCTTAATTTTCACATGTCGGGGCATTTCCCAGTCATCTTTCTGTTACAATTTCTAGGTTAAATCTATTATGATCTGAGAACATATTTTGTATAATTTAAATTATTTTAAAATTTTCAAAAACTTTTCATGACATAGAACATAGTCTATCATGGTGAAAGTACACTTGAAAAATGTGTTGACTCGGGTGTTCTATAATCTTCAATTAGACCAAGTTGGTTGACTGTGTTGCTTAGGTCTTCTATAATCGTAGTGATTTTCTGTCAATAAATAGAACATTTATGTATGGTTTGTTGTTTGTTTAATAACTGAAAAGAGTGAGGTGTCTAAATGTAATTCTAAATTTGTTCATTTCTCCATTTAGCTTTACCCATTTTTATTGAATGCATTTGGAAGCTCTGTTGTTAGATATATATACATTTAAGATGGTTATGTCTCTTTGATAATTGATCCTTTCACTGTTATGGAATATTCCTCTTTATCCTTCATCATATTGCTTATTCAGAACTCCAGGTTTTCTGATATTAATATAACTACTCCAGCTCATGGTTTGTGTTTTCATGTTTCCCATCTTTTTACTTTCATGTTTTTCATTCTTTTACTTTTAGTCTATCTATATTTTATGTTTAAGGTAGATTTCTTTTCCTCTCGTTTTTGGTTTTCACCAGTTTGAAAATGATACATCTAGGGGCACCTGGGTGGCTCACTTGTTTAAACATCTGCCTTTGGCTCAAGTCATGATCCCAGGGTCCTGGGATTGAGCCCTGTTTCAGGCTCCTTGCTCAGTGAAGCTTCTGCTTCTCCATCTGCCCCATCTGCTTCCCACTTGTGCTCTCTCTTGCTTTCAAATAAATTCATTTTTTAAAAACGGAAGTAATACATCTAAATGTGTTCTACTCTTTGTTTCTAAACTTCTTAGATCTGTGCTTTGGTTTCTGTTATTAATTTTGGGAAATTCTTGACCATGATTTATTCAAATATTTCTTTTGTTTCACTTTCTCCTTCTAAGATTCCAATTACATGTGTGTTGGGTCATGTGATTTTGTCTCACAGCTTTTGGATGCTCAGTCTGTTTGTTCTTTCCTTCTGATCTTACATGTGTTTTATCCTTTCCACTTGTAGAATTCAAGTAGTGCCTGAGGTAAATGCTTTTTATTCCTGGAAATGATCATTTTTCTTTCTGCTTGCCTTTGTTGTGGAGGTTGAGTCAATGTAGTGAGAAATTGAACTAGGTTTGGCTTTAATTGCTGCTATTGATATCCTTAGATCACCCTAATCTTAAATCCTTCTAGTGTTAGTTTTGTTTAGGATAGGAATTTTTGCCTGTGGGTATATTCTGTGTCTGCTTCATATTTCGTTTTAGGTTGTCCTTTTATGTTGTGCTTGAGAGAGGGTCTCTAAATCTTTTCTCAGTGTAAGCAGTAGCCTATCATTTGACTCTTGTTAGTATAGTGTTGGGAGCAAGATAAATTTTCCATTGTTTGGATTAATTCTCAATCTTAGGTAGGCAATGTTTTCCTGGGTCTTGAAGGAGAACCCTTCTAGTGATCCTGATCCTTGCTTAAGACAGTTCTAAAAAAAAAAATCTTTTCATTTCTACCAACTTCGACTAGTCTTTGCAAGTTTATTTCCCTGCTTACACAAGTTGTTTAAGACTTTTGATTGTCAGGTAGATATTGGGAAGATCGAAGTGGAGATTAATGCCTCTCTCACAGTGCCTGCTGTACGTTTACCTCAGGCTTGTGTATATGCAGCATAGTTTCTCTTAGGACTCTGATCAATCTTTTTGTGAGTGCCTAGAAAGTCCAGGAAGAAGAACTTGCAAGTGGATGTGCATTCTCCTGGTGCCTCTGGCTGTAAAGAGATCTATAGTCTTATTACTTGCCACTCAACGTTGAGCAATTCATTAAAAGCTTTAATTGAATTCTTATTGGTGTCTGGAGACATATGCCTAAGTAAAGTATTACTCCCACCCCACTTCTCCAAGGAGACACCTGTCTTACCTTAGATTTATGGTTTGGCTATTTACCTAACCAATAATTTCTGAGTTGTCAGCTCTCTGATGGGTTCAAGAAAACTGTGAATCTTCAGATTGTCTGGCAGGTTTGCTGTGGTTGCTTCATTGTAAGTGTGGGAGCAATGCACTTTTCAGCATTCTACATCCTGAGTAGAATCTGGAAGTCCTAGCTGTGTTTCATGCTATGAGATCCTGAAGTATATTAACAAAGGAGATTGTTTATTCATTAATTTATCTATTCCTTAACCTGTCCATCTCTTCACATATTTCCAGAGTGTCTATTGTATATAAGCCTGTGGAGGACACAAAGATCAAACAAATAGACTCTCTGACATTTTCAACCAGCTACTCATTATTTCTATAGTGACTTCAGGTTGGCTATGACCAGAAAGAGCAATGATCGTTTTAAGAAATTTGGGTAATTGCTAGACCTTTTTAAGAGTAATTTTTATGTATCTTAAAGTATCATTGTTTGAGATCTACATTACAAACTGTTGTATAAAAAATGCCTTTTGGTTGCAAATTTTAAGTCTAGATGTAAAGTATATCCTTTATACTGGTAACATAATTTTAAAAGGTTATCATTAGATTGAAAACACACACAAAAAAACCCCAAAGACTTTGTTGACCTTTAATAATATGCCTGCATCACCAGTTTGAAAAATAGCTGACTGGGTTAATTTCAAGAACAACTTTCTGGCTTTGTAATTCTCTAACGGTATAGTGAAAGAATGGAGGGGCAGAGAGTGAAGAATAAATGCATTTTAAACATCAAAGATCTTCCTGATAATAAATTTCTTTAGTCATAAAGTGGCAGTTAAAAAAATTTAATATTTTATTTTTGGGGGGTAGGAAAAGAATAAATGAAACAAGGTGGGATTGGGAGGGAGACAAACCATAAATGACTCTGAATCTCACAAAACAAACTGAGGGTTGCTCAGGGGGGAGGGGTGGGGAGAGGGTGGTTGGGTTATGGACATTGGGGAGGGTATGTGCAATGGTGAGTGCTGTAAAGTGTGTAAACCTGGGGATTCACAGACCTGTACCCCTGGGAATAAAAATACCTTATATGTTTATAAAAAATTAAAAAAAATAATATTTTATTTATTTGAGAGAGAGAGAATGAGTGGGAGAGAATGTAGAGGGAGAGGTAGAAGAAGGCTCTTCACCTGAGAGCACCCTAGGATCTCAGGGCTTGATCCCAGGACCCTGAGATCATGACCTGAGCTGAAGGCAGACGCTTACCGACTGAGCCACACAGGTGCCCCTAAAGTGGCATTTTTAGTTAGACTAGCTGAACCGTGTTTGAGAATTTATTAAGACTCGACTACCTATCAAATGTTAGCAACAGGTCTAGAAACAAGGCAAGAAAATAGTGGTGCTATTAAGTCTTTATTAACTCTGTTAGCAAAATAGTAGTGTCATCAATGGTACTAGGAGAATTGGAGTTTAAGTAGCACAATCACAAGCACAATGTAGTGATCTTAGGAACATTGTAAGTAACACACTTGAATGGCAGTGTCTGAGAATGTTATTAGTCATGCTTTTGAATGACCACCTTCTCCGTGGTATTGTAAATAGTAGAGTTGAATGACAGAGCCATTAAGGTTACTCTTAACAGAAATAGATGAGCATGAAACAGTTTGGAATTCAGGTTGGTTTACATGAATTCTTGAGCAGAAGTCTTTAGAGAATTCCTTCAAGTCTTTTTAAATTCACTTAAAAAATAAATGGACATTTTCACCATTGCAAAAGATCACTTAACTGATGACCATTTAGCCTTGTCTCATAATGTTCTCTGAGACACTTCAGTGTGTTGTAAAAGCATTGTATAAAATCTACATCCTTTGCAACCAGGCTGTAAAAATTCTCACACTAGCCTCGTTCATGTTATTGTAGGGCTAGATAGAGAAGGTACGAATGTACTTACAGAATAATATGAAGCAATGTGAACTTTGTTGAAAAGTTTTGTCCAAATAAATATGTTCTAGTAAGAAGAGAGAGAGGTTCTTTATATTGATCTCTTTAAAGGATTCATTGTTATGAAATCCAGCTTTCTGTTACATATACTTTTAAGCAAGTCCTTGAGGAGCACAAGTGGAGAGTTAGGACAGGACTTAAAGGTCCCCTTAGAGACAGAAACACATAGGAAAAAGGAAAGTGAGGGTGTGGGGTAGAACTGGGGATTCCTAAAATATAGATAACAGTAGACTTTAGGAGTGCATTGGAATATTTGTCAGAATTAAAGGGAACATTAACTATGGTAGAATAATATAGAGAATCTATCAAAAAATATGTGTATGTGTGAGATGATTAAAAGTCGCATTGATTCAAGAAAAATATGCTATGGATAATAAATACTATAAAACAATAAAATTAGATATTTCATTGTTCAAACACAATAATATTTAAATTCATTTATGTGATTTGTTTACCCAAGTATTCAGTTACAATATTTGGAATGAAGGAAACATTTAGAATGAACGGGAGGAAGGAGGACAATGCTTTTGTGTTATTACAGTGAGGAAGGGAGATGCTACATGGTTTCTGTATCAAGAATGCTAAGTGTCTTCCATGTGTAGGACAGTGCACTTAACAAATACTGTCTTGCTTCAAATAAAAAACACTGAGCCCAGAATAACTATTGTACCCATTTAAAATAAAGATAAGCTGTATGTTCAACAGTAGACACATGCTTTTTGCTCAGTTCTTTTTGTTTGCTTCTGAGGCACATGGTTATCTACAGAAAAGGATGCCAATCTCTCTACAATTTGACAAAATTGGAAGGAAAGCAGATTTTCTGTTTATAGTGAGTTTGAATCTAAAGACAGTCCAATTCATCATACTCTAAAACACTTTCCATTCTATCTTGCATCATTGGATTAAGTACACATTGTTGAATTCTTCTTGGAAATAATATGAGCAGTTACAAATTTTAAGGATAAAGAATTTAAAGATAAACTTTTCAGCAACCACTATAATTTGGTCCCTATGTATATGTGGTTGAATGGAACAAATTTTAAGCCTGTCCTGTTGGGGATAAGAACAGTAACTGGAAATTAGTAACTAAAACTTGAATTAAACAGCTATCAGGGATGTACAGGATTTGTCTTAGGCCTTGATGAAGAATGGAGTATGAAGAAAATTAAACTGTTGCCTTAGAACCATACTCATGTCGTATCCCAGAGCTGAATGCAGCTGGATGTATATTATAGTGATAGAAAAAGAATCTGCAGAGGGTGGAATTCTCACCTCTTATAAAATCAGAAAGACTTGAGCATTCAGGTAGAGCATGAATGCCTGTTAATTATACCCGTTACTTATAGCAGTGTGGTATGATTGTATAAGCTGATGGTTCCTGAATTTTGGAGCAAAGTAGCATATTGATACGTTTTTCCATGAGAAATTATGCTAAAGAAATTAAGCGTGTATTCACTTTATTGTTTACTTAAGATAATTAACAAGAGCCTTATATGGTCAGATGTTTCTTTATTCAGTTTGTTTCAGTGAATGTAGAAATATGATGTAGGATTTTTCCAATCCTGTCTTAAGGGCTTACATTCATTAGCTTTATTTTTCTTTCTTTCTTTTTTTTTCTTAAGACTTTATTTATTTATTTGACAGAGAGAGATCACAAGTAGGCAGAGAGGCAGGCGGGGGTTGGGGGGGGAGCAGGCTCCCTGCTGAGCAGAGAGCCTCATGTGGGACTCAATCCTAGGACTGTGAGATCATGACCTGAGCTGAAGGCAGAGACTTAACCCACTAAGCGACCCAGGCACCCTAGCTTAATTTTTCTATTATAGAGTTTTGTAGAACCTAAATTGAGTATTTCAGTATCTTACTTTTCAGTTTTCACTAACCATATTTATGATAAATATTTTAATAAACATTTAACTTTTCCATAATCATTCATCCACCCATGACATGATGTTTCAGGTGCTGACTCAAAAATTGTGTAAAGTTTTTGTATTATTAATAATAATTACCATTTATTTGGAACTTATGTGCAGGAGCTTTATTCATTATTTCAAATTCTTATAACATTTCAGGATAGTCTTATTCGTAGTTTAGAAGCAACTCTGTAGTTTATAAGCGAAATGTGTATAAGAGCTGGGTCTCAGTGGTCCAGAGTTTTTAATACTCTACTCTTTGCACTGTACCATTAGTTACAGAACCAAAACTGTTGAATTTGAAGAGAAAATCAAGACTGTTATGCATGATATAGAAAAAGGAATTTATTATAGGGGCTGCTTGTTACATAACTGTGGGAGCTGGTCATACACTCAGTGTAAGGCTATCACCTCTGTATCTGGTGTTGGAGCTGAAGTGAGCAGTTAGGCAGTTGGGAAAGGAAGATGGGTGTGAAGTAAGGTTGAACGAGAATTAACTGGATCATATGACAGTAAGCTGGATTGTACTAAGGTAAACTGGTACCTGCATCTATCTCTTACCACTTCCAAGACCCCTGTTTCTGTGAGGCCAGTGATCTGTAGAAGCTTGTACACTTGATTCTGAAGTTGTAAATACATATGGGCCAGGAGTGGGTGAAGCTGAAAGAGGAGTTCTCAAGGGGGGTGGAGGAGCTGTTGGCCCAGCTGCAACCCCAAACCAGCAAAGTGCGCAATTAGGTCAGTGATGACTCGTAAGCTGCCCCTTAGCAAGACTGCCTGGATCTCTCTGTGAAAACATGGCTGTTCTGTTTCACCCTCTGCCTTTCAGGCCTCATGAAAAATTTTCCTATAGCCACAGGCTAGTCCTGACCCAGAACCACGGAAGGATAGGAAATCTGAGAAAAAAACTTGCAGCTTAGCTATGTTGACACAGTACAAAACCACCACATTTAGTTGCAGATGAGGCTGATTTTCTAGCAAGGAAATTAATGCAAAAATGAGTTAAAAAGATGATATCTTGAATTTTCACACATTTTCCTCCTTACCAAATATACTCATAGTTATGTCTAGTCTACAAGGCAAACGGTGTATACAGTAATATTTGCCCAAACAGGAAAAAAGGTGCAATTTTATTTACTACTTATATTATTATTTATTCTACATAAGGGAAGCCAAGATGATGAAATCCATTGACTACAGTTGTGAAAAGCATTGAAAATTCTATCTGAAACATTTTAGAACTCAAACTAGAAGTTTCTATAATTCTAATGAGTTCTGCGTGAATGGAGAAAATGATAATGAATATCATTAGAGAAGAGAGATCGAGCAGTTGTTTTTGTTCTATTCAGTGGTTGCAGCCTCCAAATATAAGCGGGAAGTTTCCTGAAGAGCCAGAGTTCCCTAATGAAAACATTTTAGAAGTGACACTTTAGTACAAAGAAATGAATGTAGTCAGTTCTAAAGAAAGAGATCTAATTTGTCTATAAACAGGCACATCACTTTGTGGTATAGATAATGGAGTTAAGAGTGCAAGTATAAATACAAAATTTCCATATGCCAAATGTTCATATGGAAATGGAAAAAGTCAGCTAAGTGTATGTATAGCATTCGTATGGATCACAGTCCAGACATGGCAAAAAAACCCTGTGTGCCTCTTGCATGCTTATAACTGTAACATATTATCAGGATATCATTTTAAAAGTATGTCCTCAGGAGTTTAAGGGCATTATAGCTCCTCGAAAAGGGGAGCTTTCATCAATTAAAAAAATTATGAAATTTATCCTTAATGAATAAACTTTAGAAAACACAAATACGCCTAAACAAAACTGAATAATTCAAATGATAGGAGTGAAAAGAGACTTTATTAGTTATCTATTTTGGGTAACCAATTACCTTAAAAGTTAGCTTGAAACAACACATGAATGACCTCAGGGTTTTTGTGGGTCAGTAATTAGTGCATGGCTTAGCCGTGTTCTCTGCTTTGTTGTTTATCACAAGATTGCCGTTCAGGTATCCATCCAGGACTTTGTTCTCAACTGAAGGCTTAGGAGAAGTTCTTAACTGAATGTTAGCCTGTAAGATGGAGGCCACCCTCATTTCCTGGAAAGATCATTCTTCCGCACGTGGCAGAGCTTCATCAAAGAGTAGAAGTTAAGAAATCAATAGAAGTTCCCAACAAGATGGAAGAACCGAACTTTTGAAACCTAAGTTACATCCCCTCAACAATGATGTATTCTAGTTTAAGGAACTCATTACATTATACATTTAATATCAGAAGGCAGGGATCATGGGACCATCTTGGAGGTTCCCTTTGGCCACCAATTCTGTATTAGCATCCAGCTAGAGACAGAACCACGGGGAGATGTAGCTTAGCTTAGACAAACTGACACAAAGCTGTAACAGGCTCATGTTTTTCAAAAAGCTCTGATCTCAGTGCCTTAACACAGTAAACACTTGTTTTTTGCTCTCTCATCAGATAACTCAGTCACTGGAACAGGGGGCTGTGGTCACGGGATCCTTCCCAGTGGCTCCAGCAGTGGACCTTCACAACTACTCAAAGATAATAGCTTCGATCTTCTGGAAGAGATCTTTGCTCTATTCTCATTTTCTCCCCAGCCCCCCAATTTCTCCTTCCTTTTCAATATGCACAAACATGTACTCATGGGCACCTGAGTGGCTCAGTCAGTTAAGCATCTAACTTTGGCACAGGTCATGATCTTGGCGTCTTAGAACTACGTCCCATGTTGGGCTCTGTGCTCAGCAGGGAGTCTGCTTGTCCCTCTCTCTTTACCTCTAGCCCTGCTTATGCTCTCTCCGTCTCTCTCTCAAGTAATAACATCTTTCAAAAAAATGTACACATATACAAGTATTTTTATATCAGTATTCTGGTTTTTTAACCTACTTTATTTAACAGCATTATTAAAATTGTACTGAAATTTATATATATATATACACACACATACACACATCTGTAGAATAATCTTAAATGTTTAAATATTTACTTCTATGGATTTCAGTGTAGTTTTCAATTGTACTTCTGTCATTGCACATTTAGGCTGTTTCCAGTTTTTAAGTAACTGAGACCTCATTTTTTCAGTTTAACTGCTACAACAGAATTAGAGTCTAGAGTTTGAATGTTTTTAAACTTTCAGTAAGAATTAGTAAAATAAATTATATCAATATACATTCATATCAGTAATACATGTATGTATCTCTTTACGCCAATGTTGGGAATTAAGTTATTATAAATACTTGGTAATTTGTATTGAAAAGCATTTATTTTCATTTTTCTATATCTTCATGACCTGAGCTGAAAGCAAGAGTCAGATGTTTAACTGACTGAGCCACCCAGCAGCCCCATACATAAAAATATTTTAAAGTAATTAATAGTATCTTGATTATAAGAACTTCGAGTTGGTCCCATAAGGGGGCTAATAAGATCACTTGTTTTGAAACTTGTAGATCCTCTTGCAGGAACATATATTTTTGTGTCATGTGTTAATGGTTCCAGTAATGTCCAATAATTATACCCACCAAATCTCTCTGTGGAGTCTACTGATCTTATGTACAGTTTGGACAATTAACTGTTTGAAAGTATTGTTTAATAGCACTTACCTCTAACCCCAGTCCAGAATTGATACATAGTCATTTAAGTAAAGTACTTTTGCCATGCTAAATTTATCTGTCCTCTCCTTTTTAAAACTTATCTTAAAAATAAATCATTTTTTTTACAGAAGAGTTGCAAAGATTGTTCAGAGATTTTCTGTGTATGTATCACACAACTGTTTCTAATTTTAACATCTTGTATAGCCAATGTTGTTACTAAAACTAAGATATTAACATCGGTACAATGCTATTAATTATAAACTTTAATTTCCCCAGGTTTCTCATTAATGTTCTTTTCTCTTCCAAGATCAAAATCAGGATACCCATATTACATTTATTTCTCCTCTATTTTTTGTCAAACAGTCTTTGACAATTTCTTGGTATTCCCTTGTCTTTCAGTATCTTAACACTACTACATGTACTGGCCAGGTATTTTATAGAATGTCCCTCAGTTTATAGAATGTCCCTCAGGTCTTGCTCAGGATCTGTCTTAAGTTATGAATTTGGAGAAAGAATACCACAAGGTGACGTGCCCTTCTCATTGCATAACATCAAGGTATATGACGTCAGTGTGATTTATCTTTGGTTATATTGACCTTGATCACTTGGTGGAATGGGTTGCATTGTGCCCCTCCAAATTCATGTTGAGATCCTAAACCCCAGTATCTCAAAATCAGGCCTTATTTGGAAATAGAGGTGTTGTAGAAATTAGTTAAGATGAGGTCATACTGGATTGGTAGACCCTCAATCTGATGTGACTAATGTCCTTATAAAACGGGAAATTTGGACATAGACATGCATGCAGGTAGAATGCCTTATGAAGATGTAGGTAGCAATCAGGGTGATGTTTCTCTAAGCCAAAGGAGCCAAAGATTGCCAACAAGCCACCAGAAACTTGCAGAGGGCCATGAAACAGACTCCTAATCAGAGCCCTCAGAAGAACCAACCCAAATGACTCTTTAATTTTGGAATTCTGGCCCCCAGAGCTGTAAGGCAACACAGTTCTGTTGCTGAAGTTACTCGTTTGTGGTATTTTGTTAAAGCAGTACTACAGAGCTAATACATTTAAACTTTGTTTACTGTTATTGTTTTCTTTCTTTCTATACTCTATTAGAAGTAAAATACTACTGTGTGCCTGGGTGGCTCAGTCGGTAAAGCGTCTGCCTTCAGTTCAAGTCATGATCTCAGGGTCCTGGGATCAAGGCCCACATTCTCCTTTTCCCTCCGACTGCCACTCCCTCTACTTTCCCGCTTCCCCCTTCCCCCTTGTTTCCCCAAACTCCTCCTGCTTGTGTGCAAGCGTACACTCTCTCTCTCTGTCAAATAAATAAATAAATAAATAAATAAATAAATCTAAAGAAAAGAAGTAAAGTACTATCTTGAGCTCATTCTTCAGGTGAGAAGAATTAATATCCACCTGATGGAGGCGGGGGGAGTTTCTAAATATTTGTGGGCATTTATAACCATCACAGTGATGAATAAGTTTTTTGCTAGATACTTTATAATTATGCAAATTTTTTTTTCTCTTTAAGTTTTCAGTAAGTATAGCATTGCTTGGGGGATCTTTCCTACAGAGATTATTGTGATATTCCAGTGGCGATTTTCCATTTTCCTTATTCATTCTGTGTGCAATAATTAGAAGTCTTCTTTAAGAAATGGTTGCTTCTTCTCCCCTATTTATTCATGTAGTCAGTCATTTATTTCAATATGAAATTAGTTTTTTTTAAAATAATCAATACTATTGATTATAGAGATCCACCCCCTCCCGTGCCAGGAACCGACTGGCACCATGCCTTAACAATACCCAGCGCTGACCCCGGAGCAGAAGAAGGAGCTTTCTGACATCCCTCACCGCATCGTGGCTCCGGGCAAGGGCATCCTGGCTGCAGATGAGTCCACTGGGAGCATCGCCAAGCGGCTGCAGTCCATCGGCATTGAGAACACAGAGGAGAACCACCGCTTCTACCGCCAGTTGCTGCTGACCGCTGATGACCGCGTGAACCCCTGCATTGGGGGTGTCATCCTCTTCCGCGAGACACTGTACCAGAAGACAGATGATGGGCGTCCCTTCCCCCAAGTTATCAAATCCAAGGGCAGTGTTGTGGGCATCAAGGTAGACAAGGGCGTGGTACCCCTGGCAGGAACAAATGGCGAGACTACCACCCAAGGGCTGGATGGGCTGTCTGAGCGCTGTGCTCAGTACAAGAAGGATGGAGCTGACTTTGCCAAGTGGCGCTGTGTGCTGAAGAGTGGGGAACACCCCACCCCCAGCCCTTGCCATCATGGAAAATGCCAATGTTCTGGCCCGTTACACCAGCATCTGCCGGCAGAATGGCATCATGCCCATCGTGGAGCCTGAGATCCTCCCAGATGGGGACCACGACTTGAAATGCTGTCAGTATGTAACCGAGAAGTGCTGGCTGCCATGTACAAGGCTCTGAGTGACCACCACATCTCTGGAAGGCACTCTGCTGAAGCCCAACATGGTAACCCAGGCCATGCCTGCACCCAGAAATATTCTCATGAGGAGATTGCCATGGCAACTGTCACAGCACCCCTCTGCACAGTGCCCCCTGCTGTCACTGGGATCACCTTCCTGTCCAGAGGCCAGAGTGAGGAGGACACATCCATCAACCTCAACACCATCAACAAGTGGCCACTGCTGAAGCTGTGGGCCCTGACCTTCTCCTGCGGCCAAGCGCTCCAGTCTTCTGCCCTGAAGGCCTGGGGTGGGAAGAAGGAGAACCTGAAGGCTGCCCCAGAGGAGTACAAGCGAGCCCTGGCCAACAGCCTTGCCTGCCAAGGAGAGTACACCCCGAGTGGTCAGGCCAGGGCTGCAGCCAGCGAGTCCCTCTTTATCTCTAACCATGCCTACTAAGCAGTGGTGTCCTAAGGCTACCCCCTCAACACTCCAGCCCCTGCCCCCTCTACCCTCACTCTTGAAGAGGGGGGCCTCAGCGGGGCTTCAGGCTGCTCTTTCCCATCACTTTGCCTCCCACGTGACATTGGTGTGTGGTGTTGTCTGTATATACTAACTCCATTGCTCTTTCCAGCCAACTGCCAATAAACAACTATTTAAGTGGGGGGTGGGGATAAATAAATAAATAAATAAATAATCAGTACTATTTTATTGCTCACATTACCCCAGCATTGACCCTTGAGTGCTATGTTCAGTTTGGATCCTGTGTTTTTTTGACATGCCTTCAACCTTTAAATTTTTTTTCACTATGTGTTTATTTATTTACTTTTATTTTCACCCCAGAATGCTGCAGACTCCTTTTACATTTTATCTGTCCCAGACCTGGAATCACTTTTATTGGTGAGTGGTATTTAATGATTATAGATTGTGTGCTGCTTGTGCTTGTGGCTTCTAGGGTTTCAATTCTAGGTCCTCTCAGCAGACAGAGGTAGGATGTGCATGCTTGTATGCATGTCAGTCCACATTTACACAGTTGTTATTTAGACACATTATCCATCTGCATGGGTGTATACATTTAATTAAATTTGAGTTAATACTGATACTTCTGACTCCAGTTGAGGACCACAAGTTCATGTGTAGAATTCTCTTTTGCTTATTTGTAACTTGCTCCTGATCTGCTGTGATGGCCTTTCAACCCTTGCACACAAGTAGTTTCAGAATTACTTACTTGTACTCCCGCATATGAGTTTTCTAGGGCTTCTGTAACCAAGTATAAACTGGAAGGCTTAAGATGTCATAAATTTCTTCTCTCCCAGTTTGGAAAGTTAAAAGTTCAAAAGCAAGGTTGGTGTCTTCCGGAGGCTCTAAGGGAGAATCTGTTCCATATTTTTGTGGTTCCTGACATTCCTCGGTAATAGAAACCAAGATCCATCATTCTAATCTGTGCCTTCACCTCACATGATATTCTCCCTGAATGTCCCTAAGTATCCCTCTTATGAAGGGCATCAGTCACTGAATTTAGGGCCCACACTAACCCATTACTACCTCACTTTTGTTTGATTACATCTCTGAAGACCCTATTTCTAAATAGAATTACATTTACAGGTTCTAAGTGGACATGACTTTTGGGGGGAAGCTGTTTAACCTAGTGAGAAACCAATTAACCTATTATTATATAGTGTTGGTGTATCATTCTTCTTGTCATTAACCTTAGCAAATTTATAAAAATACCCTTAGGAGTTTACTTAAATCAATTATTTTCCTCCTTACCCCTTTTAGTGTGATTATCACATTTATAATATAGATACATTTGTGACAGTTTGCATTTCATCTAGGGTTCACCGGATACCTTATTTATTATTTTCTTATAATAAAAGTCACTCTTTGTGGTATATAGTTCTATGGACAAATGTGTAGTCATATATTCAGCACCACAGAACCAATCAGAGCAAGTCCATAGTCCCCAGATTTCTTTTCCTGCTTCTTTGTACTCAATGCCTCCCTCCAACTTTCTGATCACTGCTTATCTATCTGCTTTCTTTATAATTTGGTCTTATTCAAAATGTGACATATTGGAATGACAGACTATGTAGTTTGGGGGTATGACTTCTTTTAATAAGAAATTTAAGGTTTCTCTATCTCATCCATGAATCATATAGTTTGTTCATTTTATTTCTGTGTGGTATTCTACTATATTGGTGGATTAGTTTATCCATTTTCCTGTTCAGCATATGGGTTATTATGAATCTTTGGCATTTATGAGTAGAGCTGTTATAAATATTCATGTACAGAATTTTAAATAAATGTTTTCAGTACATTTTGGCAAATACCTAGGAGTAAGTTGCTGGTCATCTCCTTGTTTATAAAAATCCTATCTAGCTATCCTCATTCCTAGGAATTTTCTCCATGTTGCATAGTACTAAGAAAGGACACTACTTTTGTGTAGCAGGGAACTGGCCTGAAATTTCTTCTTCTTCTTGTTCTTCTTCTTCTTCCTTTTTTTTGTTTTAGAATGATAGAAGTTGGAAAAAGTAGTTTTTCTAACCAAAATCCATCCCAAATCACAACTACTATGAAACTGTTTTTCCCTTGCTGATCGTAACAGTAAAGACAGAGTTTGAGTTTGGCATATTAAAAAAAATTGGTGTAAGTGTAAGTGAGAATTTCTTATAGGTAATATGTTTTTTCTTTTATAAGAAAAATATACATGTGCATATTGTATTCACTTGCATAGATTAAAATTAATAGAAACCAAGTATTACTTATTAATGCAATATATTTGGTTAAAAATAAATATTGAACCTCAATATAATTGAGTAATTTATTTTGAGAATTTATTAGGTCACATTTTTTTTTTTTTTAAAGATTTTATTTATTTATTTGACAGAGAGAGAGATCACAAGTAGGCAGAGAGGCAGGCAGAGAGAGAGGAGGAAGCAGGCTCCCCACGGAGCAGAGAGCCCGATGCGGGGCTCGATCCCAGGACCCTGAGATCATGACCTGAGCCGAAGGCAGCGGCCTAATTCACTGAGCCACCCAGGCGCCCCAGGTCACATTTTTTTTTAAGATTTTATTTATTTATTTGACAGAGAGATAGTGGAAGAGGGAACACAAGCGAGGGGGGGGGAAGAGGGAGAAGCAGGCTTCCCACTGAGCAGGGAACCCAACACGGGGCTCGATTCCAGGACCCTGGGATCATGACATGAGCCGAAGGCAGACACTTAATGACTGAGCCACCCAGGTGCCCCATTAGGTCACATTCTATAATTTATTAACTTAATCATTTTTACATAGAGTACTACTGTGGAACGTTTCAAGTCCGTGTTGATCTGGTTGACTTGTAATGTGTGCTTTGTGTGAGAAACCAGAATTCAGTGTTAGACTTCCTAAGTCTTATTCCTCTTCACTCCCTCCTCTCTCCTCTCTTTCTCCTGCCTCCCTCTTTCTTCTCTTTTGGCTTTTCTCTCTTTCTCTTAAACTTCCTGTCTCTCTCCCTCTCCTTGTCCCCTCATCACTCTTCTCTTGGCTTTCTTTTGAGCATGAATGCTCTTGCGCTTTCTCTCTCTCTCTCTCTCTCTTTCTCTCTGTGTGTCTCTCTGCTCCCCACCCAACTATATATAGCATTTACTTTGTTCTGGAAACTCTTCTAATCTTTTCACAGTCCTAACTTATTTAATCCATATAATGACCTTATTGAATAGGTACTAATATTAGTATCATTTTACAGGTAGGGAATTTGACCCAAAGGATGATTAAGTAACTTCTCTGGGGTCCTGAATTTACCATATTTACTCATCTTAATTCATTTTAAGTGTATGTCTTTTTGCTTTTTTGATGGCGGAAATGATGTTTTATTTTCCTTCGTACTCCTCTCCCCCCCATACTTCTAATAGTCCTAGCATGTTACCTAATGAAAGTCAGAGCTCAATAAATATCTGGAATTTGACATAACCAGAGAAGTAGAGTAGTAAGTAGGGATGATCTTTCTTTCTTGAAGCATCAGTGCTTTACTACTTCATCAGATGTCACCTTCTGTGTAAGATAAACTGTTGTCAATATGTACTAGTAAACATGTGATACAAAAGGTAGCATGGCGGGCATGTCAGTTAAAAAACTATGGAATAATTCTCTCTGAACATTTGTTGGAAACTCTGGCTGTGGCCACTATTCTTAATTTTCTGATCCCCAGTTAAAGGCTACAGATGTGTGTGATGGCAGCAAATGGAACACCGCAAGTACTGCTGGTGTTTTCACCTTGAACTCTGTTTTTAGTCCCATGCCATGCCAGTATGATTGTTCTCCACACAGGAATTTTCTTTGTAAGTCAGACTTTTTTCTAAATAAACTGACTTTACAGACAGGAAATGTCAGATATTCATCCACATGAGTCTTTTATCCATCCCAAGAAGTTACGTTTTAATAGATAATGACACTCTGTTTGAGCCCCTTTTCTACCATCATGTATTTTGCTCCTGTTTTCTTTTTTGATTCTTTGAACTCCCCACTCTTACCTTTGAACTTCTATTTATGGAATTACTTCTCCATACTCAAACCTGTATTTCCTGAAGGATAGCTCCATATTAAAGGCACTGGCTTGATTTCAACAAGAACTATCGATAAAGAGATACTACAGGACAGTTCTCCTTTAATATATAGAAGCCCACCAGAAATAATTTTCCTTATTACCATAAGATAAAATCTACTTATTATCCAAAGAGTCATCCACTACAGTTGTGGTTATTCTTTTTTTTTAATATTTCATTTATTTATTTGACACAGAGAGAGAGATCACAAGCAGGCAGAGAGGCAGGCAGAGAGAGAGGGAGAAGCAGGCTCCCCGCTGAGCAGAGAGCCCGATGCAGGGCTTGATCCCAGGACCGTAAGATCATGACCTGAGCCGAAGGCTGAGGCTTAACCCACTGAGCCACCCAGGTGCCCCCAGTTGTGGTCATTTTAATACATAGGGGCAACTCTGTTCAATGGTTTGTGCACTATACATTTGTGAGCCAGAATTTATGGTAAGGTCTGCACCAAAACTCCAGAAAGGAGTTTTTCTGTTGTGGAAACCTCATTAATTCATTATATAATTTTATTGAGAGGTTAGTTTTGTAGTCCCCAGATGTAAATATTAAATGGAGATCTTTATATTCTTTTCCAAAACTTGTGATTTAACTAGACCCTTTTCATCTGGTTGTGCTCTTAGAATCCATATGTTTCTAACTTTAGATCCATCTTCTTCTTATATTATGAAAAAATCTAGCTAAGAAATTTCTCTGAGATGGGTTACCCTGCACATCAGTTCATTTTATTCTAAAACCTATTGGCATGATCTTTTGTTGAACCTGCTAGAAACTCTGTCAAATATTTGAATAACATATGAAAATATATGGTGTTTAAATACTCAAAGGCAAAAAAAAAAATCACTCAGAAAGAAATACTGTATGAATAATTGAAATAAACTCAGGACCTGACCACAGCATTGCAAATTACTGTCTAAAAGTCTCTGTGGATGGGTAATTCTTTAAAAATAGAAAGCTGTTTTTGATCAAACCCAGATATTTCTATTTTTAAATTCTTGGCACATTACTTCAGTAGAAGATTTTCATCTTCAAAAAGAAAAAGGCAGACATCGCTTTCAATGTTCTTGGGTCCCAAGGATATAATGCTGGTTTCATACAGGCAGAAATGCTTATTCCTTATATTTTGCTTTGGACAACTGCTACAAAAGAACCAGAGTGTGGAGAAAGCTTGGCCTTTTGATTTTTTTTTTTTTTTTTTTTTTTTTTTTTGAGCTGTGGCTGTGTGGTTGATGTTTTGTAGTATGGAGTAAAGATGAGTTGTACACAGTGTTTTTGGGTATTGCAAATAAAATGATTCAGTACCTTACATAATTCATAGTGATTCACCTTTAAGACTTGTAATGGCTGATAAAAACAGAATAGGAAATAAAGCTTCCCAGCTTTAGAAGGCTGATGCTGATTAGTGTAGAACAGTAGTTTAAGAATTGTTGAGGAATTTTTGCAGATCAGTACTTATACATGTTACAGATTACAGTAAGCCAATTTAATTTTCTCTGTCGTTCAGATTTCCAGTGAGGATATTTAATGATGTCGATAGATTTCTGACTGAGCTAATGCTATCACTTACAATAATTCCTCTGACTTATAATATTTGTAAGCACCTTATAAAGAGAAAATAATAGGCTTTCCCTTGGATTTTCTACTATAAAAAATCTGTTTTCAAGTATTTAAGACAGAAGACTCTGTAAAATAATACAAATAATACTCATAGTAGTCTTGAAGAATCAGATCAGCATACTCAGAGAGTCTGGCACAACTGGGACTCTCTTCATTAACTCTGTTATACATTAGTAATTTTCCCCCTTTTTATGATAAATTCAACATAGAATCTTTTTCAGCTGGTTAATGAAAGTACATCTTGAGTAAATAATGCAATTTTAGAATGGTTTAATTATCAGTTATTTATATCTTATATATATTTTTATTTCAATTTTTTATATAAATTCTAATACTTAGTTAACATATATGGTAAAACTAGTTTCAGGAGTAGAATTTAGTTATTTGTTGCTTACATATATCACCCATTGTTCATCACAACAAATGCCCTCCTTAACGCCCACCACCATTTAGCCCATCCCGTCCCACCTCCTTGCATCAACCCTCAGTTTGTTCTCTGTGGTTAAGAGTCTCTTCTGCTTTGCTTCCCTTTCTCTCTCTTTTCCCCCCTTCCCTTATGTTCCTGTTTTGTTTCTTAAATTCCACATGAGTGAAATCATATAGTATTTGTCTATCTCTGACTTAGTTCAATAACCATAATACTCTCTCGCTCCATGCACATTGTTGCAAATGGCAAGTTTTCATTCTTTTAGAAGGCTGAGTAATATTCCTGTGTGTGTGCGTGTGTGTGTGTGTGTGTGTGTGTGTATGTACATACATCTTCTTTGTTCGTAAGTTGATGTTCTTTATATTTTAAAGCTTGTTTTAATATTTTTCCCCCTTGGATTCATAATTCATCAAAATGGGAAGAGAATTAGCCAATTTTCAGGTTTAGAATACAGAAACAAAGCCAAGAGTGTTTAATATAGGAAATTACGTGTTTACAAAATTACTGGAAGGGCTGGAGATCAGATATAGGGTGAACCTTCAAGAAGAATTCTAATAGCAATAACTTAGAGCTAAAACTACTAGGAAACCGCTCCTTTTCCAACCAGGAAGCTTCTGTCTGAACTGTAAGATCCAGGATCCCAGTACCCTAACTGCAATCTGTGAATTGGAAAGCCACCACCAGAATAGATTTCTAGGCAGACCATTCTCTTGAATCCGGCAGAAGATACAATCTGAGTGTTGTTTAGGCTTTGACAACCTGTGAATGTATTTTATATTACATTAAAATGAATAACCTAGGTATCTGTGCCTCACCTTCACTCATCTGACCCTTAGTTCTCTTCCATTTTCTGACATTATGTTTCTGGTAGTGTCTGAAGTGTCTCAGAATACTTGGGAGTAACTCCTTTTCCATAGCATCCATGCTCTTTTCCTGCCCTGTGCAGAGCAGGTGCTGTCCCTGCTCTTTGGTTGCATCATAGCCTCCGATCTGCAGAGCCATTTTCTGATTGCAGATGCCTCCTTGTGCTGCTGCAGCCTGAGCTCTAGGCTCTCCCTTAGCCTTCTCAGGCATAGCAGCTCTTTGCCAAAGCTTTCTTGAGTCAGACTACTGCGAAATGTACCTATCTAATGACACATGGGACCCAGCTAATGCTAGCTCACAGTGCCAATTAATTTTTTGGAAATTTGCTAGTTTTTTGCTAAACACAGTCATTATTAAAAATTATGTAAACTTACAAATAAAGTACCAGTCTGTTTTCACTAAGCAGAATTGGGAAGAAATTCATAGCAGCATCTCATTATATAGTATATCTGCATATGGATATGGTAGATGTAAATAGCCTTAAAAGCATAGATAATGGGAAAAGATACAAAAATAATAATTAGAAATTATTGAGTTTTAATTATGTTAGAGTGATCCCCATAAGCTGATGAGATTCTGGAGATTGTGTTTTCCTGTGCCCTCACTAGCAGCCTTGCCTCTTCAAATTCCAGCGTATCTTCCATGTGCCACATAGTTTGTTCCCACCATCTTACCAAAACATGATAAACATATCTGTATCTTAGCTCCTTGCTTTTCTAGTAGAATGTTTGGGGAAAGTAATTTGGGAATAGCTTTGAAGCAGGACAGTGAGGTTCTCATCTCTTGGAGTCAAAGACTGAATCTTGTGGACAAAGAATGAGTAAAATGATAGAGTTTTATTAAGCAAGGATATAGAAAAATCTCATGAATGAGAGGGGTCCTGACGGGATTGCCAATGTGGGCCACCAGTGACAGATCTTATTTAGAACTGACCTGGCATTTTGTGCCCTTATCATTCTTGTGATGTCTTAGTTTGAGTAAGGACTGGTGATAACATCTTTAAGGGCTTATTTCTTCTTTGGGGTCTGGTGTGACTGCCATTAAAAGACTCCACCTCTGATACCCAGGCCAGGGTGGTCAGGTTTTGTTTCCTTTCCTGTGGTTTCCTTATGCCTCAGCATTTCTGGGATTTCTGTGAGCCTGATCACATAGCTCCTTACCCATATCTCCCTACTTAGCTCTGCCTGTCCTTATTCAGTAAGATCCTTCTGATGTGTATTGGTGGGTTATATACTTGGGGGATGATTTCCAGCATGAATCCTGGAAGGGAGGGAGATAAAGGAAGTTTCCATAGGGATATTTAGATGTTAAAGTAGACTTATAGGATCCTGGAGGTCAGGCTAAGATTGCCTTTTGCCCTTAACAAAGTTTCAACCTTCAGGCAATTCAGTCCCTATGGGAATGTTACTCTGGCTGTTTTAAGGACTTGTCAGTGGGTTATAAGTAGCAAGGAAATTTAATATTTTTTTCTTCTGTCTTTGCTTTCCCACATCAATTTTTATTTTTCTAAGTAAGAGTACACAAGTTTGACTCCCTCTAAAGGGTTTTGAATATAACAGTTTTAGCTTGTTTTTTTTTGAAATGTTTTTCTTGGGGCGCCCGGGTGTTTCAGTCATTAAGCGTCTACCTTCAGCTCAGGTCATGATCCCAGGGTCCTGGGATCGAACCCTGCATTGGGCTCCCTGCTGAGTGGGAAGCCTGCTTTTCCCTCTCCCCCTGCTTTGTGTTCCTTCTCTTGCTGTGTCTCTCTGTCAAATAAATAAATAAAAATCTTTAAAAAAAGTTTTTCTTTAAAAAAAAAAAAAAACATCTTATTTGTCAGAGAGAGAGCGAGTACAAGCAGAGGGAGTGACAGGCAGAGGGAGAAGGAGAAACAGGCTCCCTGCTGAGCAAGGACCCTGACAAGGGACTGGATTCCAGGACTCTGGGATCATGACTTGAGCTGAAGGCAGATGCTTAACCAACTGAGTTGATCATTTGTCTCTGTATATACAGTTTTATGCACATATGTTTTGGGGATTTTGAGTACTTTAAGTATACAAACAATACCCAGGTGAGACCATTTGATCATTTCCCCACCAAGAGGGGATGGGAATTCTGATTTCAAGGCCACCATAACCTCCTAACTGTCTCTCCCATGACCCCATGGAAATACCTCCAGGACATTCATTTGTGATTCCTCCCTTTCTCTACAGTGCTGTCTTCCCTGATTGGTGTTGACTCTGTCTGATTCCTGGGCACCAAGGTCTCTGAGTTATGCACATGGTAGTAAGTGAGTCCGGTCGTCTCTGATTTCTTTAATACAGATGGAGCCATGAAATGCAAGAGTAATGATAGGTCCCCACATTCTCAAGCCTTTTCAGTGCAGTCTGAAAAGTCTTATACTTTTTAATATACAAATAAGTGACTAAAAGCTCCATTCTTTGTGGACTAATAGTCCAGGGCTGCTTCCAGTGTTTCTGAAGTGTCTCAAGGGAGTGTCTACATTTTTAGAGTAAACATTTTAAATCTCGCTCTGAATTACTCCTCTCTGCTTCAACTCATTAGGCATCACTCCGTTGTCTCTTCTGTGAGGGCAGAAATTGTCTTGCTACCTCTTTCTACACCATGGGTGAACAGATTCCTTTTCTGCCCTTCCCTTAAGGCACCAACCAGGTGATTGTATGTAAGAGACTTGCTGTAATTTAGGGTAATGTGGAGTCATCACGACTCTGAAAAAGACAGTTTAACCCTAGGCTTCAGACATCCCCAGTGCCATTCATTGGCATTTCAGTGCTTTGGCT
The DNA here is from genome assembly GCF_922984935.1 of Meles meles. Taxonomy (NCBI): domain Eukaryota; kingdom Metazoa; phylum Chordata; class Mammalia; order Carnivora; family Mustelidae; genus Meles; species Meles meles. The sequence continues at coordinate 79,592,513 of NC_060074.1, forward strand.
TCTTTCCGCTTTTAAATTTGATCTCCTTTTTATTCTCAGACCCAGGTCCCAGATCTCTTCCCTTTCCTGCATGCCTTCCCTTGTTAAGGGAACCAACACTTGGAAAATCAAACAAATCATGAGAACATTCACTAAAGACACCCTCTTAAATTATTTAGAGTAATTTGGCACTGTTTGCTTTAACCTCCCACTTTAAAACTAAGTGTTTTTAGGGGCACCTGGGTGACTCGGTCATTAAGCATCTGCCTTCAGTTCAGGTCATGATCCCAGGGTCCTGGAACGGAGACCCATATCAGGCTCCCTGCTCAGCAGGAAGCCCGCTTCTCCCTCTCCCACTGCTTGTGTTCCCTCTCACTGTGTCTCTCTGTCAAATAAAAATAAAATCTTTAAAAAAAAAACATGTTTAAGTGTGTGTGCATGTGCGTGAGTTGAGAAAGAGAGCTGCTGTGCTTATTTATTTCTTATCCTCATATTACCAGAGACCTTTTGATATACATTAATCAAAAATAGCAATCCTCTTCCTGCTACATCTAAACTCAAATATGTCAGTGACTAGTTTTCAAAAACACTTTTTTTTCTTTATTACTAGGTATATCCAAGCCTCCTTCTCATTTGTTTTATAACCACCAAGAAACTTGGGCCTGGAAATAAGAGATATTTTAAGCATTCAGACATGACCTTGCTGCTTTTGTGGTTCATTCCACATTTATAAAAATCCTAATGTATCTTTGTTAGTGGAGGCTTCTGTTATCTTAGTGAATAATACCACACAGTAGTGAACACTGGGAAAGTCTGAAATATCTGGCCCATTAGCTGCCAAAAACACTCAGGCAGTTTGGCAGTACATTTTTTCAGTCACTACTTAATTACTTTTGTGGTTTGGAGAATGTCACAAGACACCATGGATATCAAATATTTTTGTCTGTTTTCAGATTTCTTTGAGGGACAGATGCATCTCAAGCATGGCTGGAAAGATGGAATGTAAGGAAATATAATTTTGAAGAAGTCGGGTGTGGCTAAGGGTCACCTTTAACGAAAGACTAATTATATTGTAATAGACCTTCAGGAAATATAATCTATTCTTAATTTTCTTTCACACCCCCACTGATTTCTTTCAGAGTGAATAGTGTATCAAGTATCTCCTTGATGTAGGAGAAAAAAAAAAGGCATAATATTACATTATTCAGCACACTTAATTTGTTTGTATGAAATAATCATGGTCTTAAAATTTCTTAACCAGTATCTAGGAATATTAAATAACCCTAATTTGAGGTTAGTGAGTTTATTTCATGAGTTAGTTTTATTTAATGAGCACTTAGTGATTTCTCAACATTCACATGTTATAGTCTAAAGCCTATCATGTGAATTTAAAAACTGGAGTACATTTTCTGCATGAAAACAATGTGATAGAAATCTGTCTGCAAAAGACAATTTAATGATATAATTGATATGCTGTATATTTATAGGGATTATTGCGGAAAATCTGAGGCGACCGAGGAAACTCAAATGCCACAAGGGAGAGCAGGGAAAATTTAGCTTTATTAACACCAGCAGGCTCAGCCGGATTCCTTCCCAAAGGCTGAGCACCCGACAGGATTAGGAGTGAGTTTTTATGGTTATGGACAAAGGTGGATGGTAACGAGGTGTTTTCACCTGGTCTCTCAAGGCCTAGACACTTTCCCAGTCTCTCAAGGCCAAATGGCCCTTTCATGTGGAAGTATAATCTATGTGGAGGAGTCTCAGGAGAGTGCTAAATCACCCCCGGACTGTTTCTTTTTCTTTTCTTATTCAAACAGGACCCAGCTAGGGCTTTTTTCTTCTGTCTCAGCAGGAGCAATGACTTGTTATCTTATCTTAGTTCAATGGGATGGCTATATGGTCTTTTCTTGGGCTTAGCAGGAGCAAAGGGGAGCCAGGGACCAGAAAGGGGCTGGAACAGGCAGTCTCTATCCGCCTCAGGATAAATAGAATAATGCTGATCTGGTATTTAAAATTAAGTATTTCTGATTAAATATTGGTATATATTCTTTGAGAATATTGATCTATGATGTTTGCTCAATGGCGAATATGGTTAGACTCTGAAGGTATTTGGGTACCATTAAGCACATAGGCAGCTGATGGAATTGATGAATTTGATTTATTTTAATTTTTTAAAAAGATTTTATTTGTTTGACAGAGAGAGATCATAAATAGGGAGAGTGACAGGGAAAAGGAGAAGAGGCTCCCTGCTGAGCAGAGAACCCAATGGGGTGCTTGATCCCAGGACCCTGGGATCATGACCCGAGCCAAAGGCAGACACTTAACTGACTGAACCACCCAGGTGCCCCTTGAAGAGGAATTGTAATCAAATGTACCTTCATCTCAGTATAGGTGTGTATACCAAGGATACACTTAGTCTTCTTGCCTAGTGGTTTATTTTTTCTTTATGGGGTGAGTGATGTTCTCTTTGGTAAAACTAGGTGACTGTTCCAGAGATCAGAAAGAACTGGGGTTTAAGAGGAAAATGAATTGTGCATATGGTACATCTTGTGTACTGACATGAGAGCCTAGAGGGGATATGGTTGTGAGTGACAGCGTCAGAATTTGGTCAATAGGTGACTTCATCAACATGCCATTTGATAGCTACCTTGTGGGTAAAGGAAAGTTTTAGGTCAAACACATGCCTGAAGTAAAAACTCACTACCTAGTGTTTAGGTAAAACACATGCCTGAGGTGAAAACTCACTACCTCACTACCTTGACTTTTCTACCTTATCATAATTCCCCAGTGAACTTACTTAATTACAAAATGCTTTTCAGTTTTGCCTTCAGAGCAGTTTTGAAATTTGTCCCTTCCTTTCACACTTTTCCCAACAGTAGTACTGTAGTTATGTACCAGGCTCTACAATTTCAATAGTTTCCCAATTAGTTGTCAGGACTCCACTTTCTCCTTACATGAACATATTCTTTATAATCCTGATTGGCAGAGCTGTCCTAAAATACATACCACTTCCCTGATAAGCAGAGTAGTTTACTTCACACTTTAGCTTTAATCAGTTCCTTGTATGGTCTCAGGCCCTGTTGTGGGCTGTGTCCTATTAAAGATGTTTAACAAATAGTCATTTGTTTACCAAGCACATATGAATTGACGGGATAATGGATTACTTTTACCCATTTGCCACTACATAAAATTGATTTCAGACAGTCATCATCATGGTGGGCTTGAATTGATTAGTAACTATAAGTGAAGCTAAATATAGTTAATAAATTCCAGGCTTTAAGAATCACTGAAAATTATATTGAGTATTATGAATTATTAACTGAAGAAAAGGCACATGAGAATATAATGTTTTTGAAGAGTCTTTGATTTAGTTTTTTACCAAAATGAACTGCCTTGACACACTATTAATAGAACGTATGGGAAGATAGAGATTTCTGTCATAGGAATCAGTGCTAGAAAATAAAAATAGCAAGGTTTGATGCTTCCTTCTTAAATTATTTTCTATTGTCCAGAAGGAAACAGTGACATCCTTAGTATGGTATTTGAAGTTCTTCCTATTCTGATCTCTGACATTTCCATTCTGACTTTTTGCCACTTCCTCCATGCACTCTGTCTGACATAGTATAGGGAGTACTCCACATGTGACCACCTTCACAATAGCCAGTTATTCTGCAGGCAAAATTCAGTCTCCTTCAGAGGCCACCTCAGCTTCCTCCACAGACTCTATGATAACCATTGGCTACTCCCTGTGCTCCCCAAGCACTGCACTCATACTTCTTTCAGAGCAGCCATCATGTTTAGTTTAGGGAATTTCTCCACACATACTCTCTGCTACCTAGGGTAAGGATAGTGCTGTGTTCTGTGTATCACAACCAAGCAGAGCACTTGGTCCAGAGGAAGCACTGGACACATTTAATTGCTTGGTATGGGAGACACATTATATGTCAAATACTTTTTGCTCCTGTATGTATATGGAATCATCAGCAGAGCTTTGTGAACATACAAGTATCTGGGCTCCAGACCAGATTTGCTAAATTAGTATCCCACAGGAGTGGTTCTGGGTTTGTGCATTTGGAACAGAACCTCCACAGATGATTTTAATGTGGAAATAATTAAGTTTGTAAAATGATAGGTCAGTACAGAACTAGAACTACCAGGGAAAGTTTCCAGAAGGGCCACTGGGTACTAAGCTTTGAAGTTTGGGGGAAAGAGATCAAGTCAAATAAAAAAAAAAATTTTTTGCAAAAGTATGGATGTGTATGTCAAGAGGACAATAAGGTAAATAGTATTTTGAATAGAACATTTATGTGATAGTAATGTTTGTTAATTGTGCATAAGTAGGGGAGCTCTAGATTGTGGGGGACCTTGAAAATCTGCACAAACTTGAGCAGTTCAGCAAGACTAAGTATCTTAGAGGGGGGCTTCTTACTGAATTTTTTCAGAGCAGCATAGTGAGGAAGAGGGCAGCTTGTTTTTGAAAAAGAATGAGAAGCATCTCATTCTTAAAAATATATATTTCTTTGAAATCTTCAGAAATCTACAAATTAAGGAACCATAAAATTTTAGAGCTAAAAACACCTGTTTATCCTTTGCCTTTAAGTAGATTTCCACAGAATACTAATTCCTCATTGAAAAAAGAAATGGTTCAATGGTTAAGTAAGTTTGGGACGTTAGATCAAATGGTCTGTTTCCTCTCCAAAATTTGTTTAGCGAATATATTTTTTAAACTGTAGGACTTCTCAAAGCTTGCAATCTAGTGATTTATGTTATAAATCTCTAAAAGGGAAATCTAGTAAGGAAGTTTTTTCAAGCTCTTTGCTATGAACAACTTGTCAGTATGTCACTGGATATGGAAAACTTTTCAGTGAAGTTCAGAAGGCACACAATGACATACTGGTTTAAGGAAATGACTTTTGGAATTAGGTAACTTGAGTTCAAAACCTAACTTGATGCTGTGAACTGATTTAGGTCAACTTCATTCCCAATTATTAGGTTATTTTGGTGAAAGCTACAGACTATCCCCATGCGCTTCTCCACATATAAGATGTCCTACGTTACAATAAGAAAAAGGTTGAGACTGGATCCTTGCATAGACACAAAGATTTCTTAGTACACAAAGCAAGCACGAGTCATAAACTCTTATGTAATGTGTGACATCGATGGAAAGTTTTGTAATAGCAATCAATTGGTTTCCCTCTAGATAAGATGTGTATCATTGTGAGACTGGAAATTTTGATTGGGGAACAGAAAGAGGAAAAATATTCTTGGATTGTTAGATTCTAATTCAAAGATTTTGAATGTCCATGTGGGAATAAATACATGGATAATAAGCTATCTGGAGATGGGAAAGGAGTTAGGAAAGGACATAGAAAGGTATTAAAGAAAACAATGGCTTACAGTTTTACCTCAGAACTTGCATGCTATGCTAATGTGCTACTGATAACCATCCTTCAGCTAATTTTGCAATACTACTCTTTATATAATTTCTATGAAATAAAAATCATACAAGGAAGTCCATTTAGCTTGGCCCTTTGGAGAATGAATTACTCCTTTGAATCTAGATTAAAACATTTTTCAGACTTCTAAACTCAGTGGTTCATTTATTGATAAATAGCAGAATGCATTGAATTAATGTACTGTTTTAAGATAGCGATGGGTTATTGATTTCTGCAGATATGTGTATGATCTACATATAGAATCAATGTATTTCATTACCATACTAGTATATCTTGTGTCTGGAATTGTACTTTGCAAATGGTCTTATTCTAGAACTGACAGAGTCCCTTAATGGCTGTCAAATTAAAGAAGACCTCTATTTGTGTTTATATATTATTTTCTTAAGTCACATTGTCAGCATGGTTTTGATTATCTGTTTTCATGGACTTGTTCCTTACTCTCACAATCCACTTTCCATATATTGCATTATTTGGGGATAATATCTCAATTGCAGTGACCTCAGTATTCCCTAATGTAGCTCTGCGTAGAGTATTATCGTCATCATTATTTGATTACTTATTTCAAGGCTTTTAAAATAGTTTGTGTCAGAAATATCTCTGATTTTAGATTCCCATTATAATTATATTTTGACAACCTGTGCTATATCCATACTAAAGCATTTCATTTGTCTGATTGTCTAAGTTTTATTTTGATTATACTTGATTGATTTCTAATCATAAGAATAATGTTTAATGTCAGTAATGCTTTTTTTTTAAGTAGAGAATTAATATTTTGGTATTTGACAGGTTGAGAGAAAATTTTTCTGTTGGCAAACATTGCTTCCTTGCTTAGATGTGAGAAAATTAAGATGATAAAGGATTGATGGTACCAAGTATTTGCATATTGTAAGTAAATGTATACCTATGGGTAAATGCATGTAGTACATTTCTATGGCATATATATTTGTATTCATTTACCTATCTCTCACTTAAAAACTTTTTAATTTATTTTGAATTATCCTCCTACTAAAGTGAAAAGCCATGAAATGAACAAAAAATTTTCCATTAATTTTAATGGAACATATTATGTATTTTATCCCAACCTGAGAAACCAGTAAAATTTTCACAACTAGAAAAATATGTCAACTGAAAAATAAAAACACGTTTATGTGAGAAAAATGGGAATCAGTTTCTAAGTAAATAGCTCACTGAGAAAATTTAATGTAATGAAAATTTATTCATTTTTTTCCTTTATTTTTCACTAGTTTCTTAGCAGATCTTACATCTTTTTGTGGTCATGGGTATATTTTTTTTTCTAAGATTTTATTTATTTATCTGACAGTCAGAGATCACAAGTAGGCAGAGAGGCAGGTGGGAGCAGGGGGAAACAGGCTCCCTGCTGAGCAGAGAGCCTGCTGCAGGGCTTGATTTCAGGACACTGGGATCATAACCTGAGCCAAAGGCAGAGGCTTTAACCCACTGAGCCACCCAGGAACCCCTGGTTATGGGTATCTTACGCTTTTAAATGTTTACCTATAAAAACAGAGGATAGGAAAACACCTCAGAGCAACATGGGTACAAAACAGGAAACTATGTTGAACATGAAAATAACACGTGACACATGCACAATACAGACGGGAAGGAATATCATAGGAGATAACTAGGTGAACATTTATGAAATATTTATTTATTTTTAAGATTTTATTTATTTATTTGACAGAGAGATCACAAGTAGAGAGACAGGTGGAGAGAGAGGAGGAAGCAGGCTCCCCACTGAGCAGAGAGCCCAATGCGGGGCTCTATCCTAGAACCCCGGGATCATGACCTGAGCCGAAGGCAGAGGCTTTAACCCACTGAGCCACGCAGGCACCCTGAAATACTTATTTTCATTCAAACATGAAGCATAATGCAAAAATGTTCCATTTGATATTCTCTGAGCAAACACTGTGATAGGCTAATTGCTATTTGTCTTTGCCTGCAACTGTAACTAGAAATATTATTTCATGTGTATTTATTTAGCATGTTTTTAATAAAAATATATCTAAAACCAGAGAAACTGATGTGGAAAAAGTCTTTTAACATGTGAAGTAGTTCTGTTATATATTTTTATACTCCAATATGAAACACTTTTATCTATTTAAAACACCTTTCATTCATTTGAAACAAGTACTATTCATGGGCTTGGGAGAAGGTTAGATATATGTGGAGAGTAATTTGTCTATGAATTAATGGAAATGAAAGTCATGCAATTTTAACAATAATTCAGGGCCAAATCCATGTGAAAGAGCTCTCAGCAGGGTGAAACCACTTCATTCTCCATTTTTGGACTGAATTTGGACTCAGTGGGATCTTCCCTAGTTTATGGTAATTGCTCTCATTACTTAAGGTTAGGAGTAAATTTCAAGCTAAATAACACAGCTCCATTCAGTGTCCATCCAATAACCAAGAGAATAAACCAGGAAAGGGAATTCATGAATTAACTTGCCACCACAATTTCAGCCTCCCCCAAACAAAAGAATTTTGTTTTACCTATTACGAGTTAGACATCGAAAAATTCTGATCTAATATCTCTCCTTTATTGTTGAAATTATTTGGCACTTTACATGCTTTCTTTTTTCTACATTAAGGCACACTTAGCTATTTCCTTAGGGGAGATGGGAAGGTTGAACAATTTCTAAAAGTTAATTTTTTACTGTTATTTACACTATCAATGTTAGTTTATGTTGGTGAGCATGAACGTGTCCTAGCTATTCTAACCATGGTCTGAGTACCAGCAGCATTACCATCACCGAGCTTGTTAGAAATGCAGAACTTTTGTCTTCACTACAGACCTACTGAAAGAGAATTGGATTTTAGCAAGATCCCCAGATTGAGAAACACTGTCTAGGTTACACACCAAGTTTGTTGGAACAGGACATAAATGTTTGGAATGAGTCAATTAGAGAGAGTACTGGAGATACAAAAAAATTGTGCAGAATTTAAGGGATTAGTTGGTGTGACCAAGCTGGGTCAACTTGATGCCAAAGTATTTGTTCAGTGTGGTAAAATATAAAGAAATATAAAATAAACTTCAAAACAATTATAGCAATTCACTTATGTCATATAATAGCATAATCATAAATATGATCTGGGGGAGGAGTCAAGAAATAATCTGAAGAAATAACATAGCTTTTTTTTTTTCCTTATTTTGAATGTGTATTAGCCAAAATGAGATGCTGGCCCTATATGTTCTGTGGCGTTTATTTTCAGGATCTACACAAATTGCATGACATATGAATCAAATCCCATGAGTTTATAGGGTTTTGCTGAATAGGATGTCCCTACCTGACTTTATGGGTTATTGTTTCTGATAATTTCCAGATAAGGAAGTCTTATGAGGCTGCTCTAACCAGGAAGCTGTGACCTAGCCCATAGTAAACCTGGAGGGGCAGGGAGGGGCAAGACACTATTTCTGAGAAGTTAGCAGGGCCAACTACCAATATTTAGAACAATCCAGAATCCACACATTCAGTCTTTCTATACATTGATATCTGTCAAATCTATGTGCTTCATTTTTATTTTCAGAAGTTTCATGTATTGATGTAGCTGTAATATATAGTCTGATTTCCTACTTATTTATAATTGCATAATGATGCTACACATAAAATCTTTACTGTAATAGTTATTTATATTCAATTACATTTATAAAATACTTGATTTATTTTAGTGATGATTCAGTTTTATAATTAAATGAATTGCAATTGATTTTGTTTACTTCTAGAATCGATTTTTAATGCCTGGAATTTGTTGTTTTGGCAATAGTAAAAAAAAAAGTCAAATTTGACCTTTTTCAAATATTTGCTTTGAAATACTGTTTTTTTTTCTTTTTACAATAACTCTTGAGATTTATTTTCATTTAAAGTCTGAGTCTATATTAAATTCTGTAAGTCTGTAATAGAGAGAAGGTTACATTGATTGATTTACTGCTTTATCTCTCTTCCATTTGTTCAAATCACTACAGTGAATACTGAAGCAAAGGTGTATAAAAGTGAATTTGATATTTATTTGCAAATCTAGAGACAAGATGTAACATGCATAGTTTATGACTCTTGAACTTGTGTTTTATGATGACTGTTTGATCTGAATTTTTATCAGCTAAACAAAAATCCCTTGTACGGTGGCACCACTTGTTAATATTAAATACAAATTTTATAGTCACCTTGTTATAGCATAGGGTGGGGGAGACTAAAGAGGAAAGGAGAGTGTGTAGTCCATTGTGGCAAGATCTACTAGTTAAACCCTAAATACTATATCCTCTCTTGTTGGTGTGGTCCTGTGTCACCTAAAGTGTCACCTATGGTATGTGGGTGGAGTGATGTATCCAACTTCTGGTTCAACTAATTAAGATGCCTACCTTGGACTTGCTCTCCTTTTCCCATGTTGATGATTGAAAGTGGCATGTTAAGCATAGAAGAATTGTCCTACTAGCTTGGGTTCTACGATGAGTTTGCTAATCTGGGCCCATCTATCTACCCTGGACTATTATGTAAGGAAGAAAAATATGCTTCTATGTTCTTTGACCAGTGTCTTGGTTATAGTAGCTTAGACTTCAGTCTCATGTAATCCTGAAGTTTTTCTGGTGGTGATAGGATGATGATATGATTGTCCATACTGGCACCTTTTGAAGATAAAAGGGTATTTAGTTAGTAATGAGTGTAGGAAAAGTGGTATAAATTGAGAGTATTAAAATTCGCGGGAGGGTGCACTGGTCCCAGGCTGCTCTGGTTGTAAAGCTATTTTTCTTTCCATGTAATGGCAATTTATCATGTCACTCATCTAAGCATGTTATTAGGCTCCCTCACAGGTTAAAGCCTTTCTCCATCTAGTTTTTAATCTTATTTTATGAGTTCAACATTTTGGATAATGGACACGTTTTTTCCTCCCTAAAATATTTAAGGAGTAAAATAAATGGCTGAGTAAAATTGTCACCCCAGGGTCCGTCCTTCACTGAAAACCCATCTTGTATTGCCCCTGCTCCCAGCAGCCATAGGGTTTCCTGTGGTCTTATCACAGAGTTAGCGTAGGTCTGTTTCTAGGAGACTTGCCTTCTCTAATTAGCCTCTGTGAGTTTGGAATCCTTATTTATATAATGAGACTAAGACCTTTCAATTCCCATTGCAATTGTGAAGATTAAAAGAAAACAAGCACATAAAACATTTATCATAGTGCCTGGCCAGTGAAAAACAATGTGTGGTGGTGATAAATGAAAGTTGGCCCTGAAATACTGAAAACTAGACACATCAAAAGCAGAATTCATGATGACTTGAAACCTGTATAACTTTCTTTGGTAACTTTTTGTATTAATAATATCACCAGGGATTCTGAGGCCCACGCCTGAATGTCTCCACCTTCTCTTTCATTCCTCAAATCCATTTGGTCACCAGATCCTATTATTTCTATCTTTGAGGTCCTGTCCTCTTATCACCACTGCTATAGTAGTTCCAGGCCCTCTTGGAATTGAATAAGTGAAATAAGTCAGAGAAGACAAATACTGTTTGATCTTGCTTACATGCCAAATGTAAAAACATTGAATTCAGGGAAATGAAAGGATGGTGGTTGCCAGCGGTTGTGGTAGGGGAAATGGGGAAACATTGATCAACTGGTATAACTTTCAGTTATAAGATGACTTAAGTTCTGTGATCTCATGTACAGTATAGTGACGGCAGTTAACAATACTATAGTGTGTTGTCAACACATCTATGAGAGTAGAGCTTTAGTGTTCTCACCATCACAAGAATAACAGCAAAGTGGTATTGTGTGAGGTGAAGGTTGTGTTAGCTAAACTTACTGTGGTAAACTTTTCATAGTAATATACTTATATTGAGTTATCACAATTTATCTCTTAGACTTAAATAATATTGTATGTCAAAGAAATATTTTGGATCTCTTTTCTTTTTCCTTTCCTACAACCTATCATTTCTCTAGGAACAGAGAACTTTTATATACAATGATTTCCTGGATTTCTTATTTTCACCAAAATGTAACCATGAGGCCATACAGGATGTTCTAGGTTATTTATCTTGGGTTTCATTGTCTAGATGAATGCATTTGGAAAAATCAGAAGACCCTCTTAGCAGTAGTGCTACTAACTTGACTTACCATCACAGCTTGTTGCTTTTGATGCTTCTTTACCTGGTATCAGAGAGAGCCAAAGTTTGAGGTCTGTCAATCTATAAATTCTGGTTCTCTTAAATAGAAAATACATACTATCTTGGGGACCTTTCTATCTTTTACGCTTCACTAGAAAATGTTTCAAATGTACTTTAAAGCCCTCATGTTGTCTGCACTGGTTTCTTTTCACAAAACAGCCCAAAGTATGAATATACAACCATTAGTTAACAGTGACTGTTAACTTTTTAAATATAAGATGTTTCAGAATTTCAAATAATATTTTTTAAAAGACTACTGTAGGATATTAATTGAGAGGGGAGCATTTATTTTGATAATTCATAAGATGAATTGGATTGCATGGTAACCCCCCAAAAAGATATGTGCACGTCCTAATTACTGAAACCTGTCAATGTTACCTATTTAGAAAAAAGATGTTGCAGACGTAATTAAAGGATTTTTGAGATAATCAGATAATCCTGGATTATCCAGATGGATCCTAAATCCAGCAACAAGCATCTTTACAGAAGACATAGACACTCAGAGGAGGTGATGTGAAGGGCTCTCTTACAAACCAACCACTTGTTGGCAAAATTAGTTTTCTCGCTACTCTAGAAGTACCTGTTTTCTTGTTGGCTGTGGGTTGGGAATAGTTCTAAACTCCTAAACACCTTGCTTTATGTCCCTCTTTATCTTTAAAGTCAGTAATGGTATGAATCCTTCTCATGCTTTGACTTTCTCTGAATTCCTCTTCTGCAACTAACTGGAGAAAATTTTTCTTTTAAAGGATTTATGTGATAATCACCCAAACAATTTCCTTAACAACTGATTTGGGACTTTAATTATATTTACAAAATTTCTTCATAGTAGTACTTAGATTAGCGTGGATTACATAACTGGGAAAAACCATACATACCCCAGGGCCCAAGAATCTTATAGGGGTTATGTCAGAATTCTGCCCCTATAATGTCTTGCTTAAAATAAAATAAAATAAAAAAAACAGACAAAATATCTGAAACAATAGTTTTCATGTCATTGGATGTGAGGTATAGACTGGTAGTTGCTAAGAGATGGGGAAAAAAGAGGTAAATTCTACTATTGCCTACTACAAGGAGTGGGTTTCTAGGCTATCACATAGGGAGAAGCAGCCCAGTAAGAGCCCAGCAGTTTTCTTTAAATTGAGGAGCTGGAACTGAGAGTCTGTGAGGTCAAGGGTAGAGTTCAGGAAAAGAGAGAGAGAGAGTGAGAACCCCAGAAATCTCAAAAGATTTCCTTCATATCTTTAATTGAGCACTGATTAGCATGTGCATGTGTGAGAATAAGCCATGGTTGGAGAGAAAACCACTCAAAAGGATTGATGAGATTGAAGGAATGGTCTCCAGGGCAAAGCTGGAAATAGTTTCTGCTTCATCCAGAGAGAGTGGGAAATGTCATAATTGATGAGCTATTGGGTAGAATACTCTGAACTTCATTGCCTCCGTTGTGGGTTAATATTAGCTCTAGACTACATTCTGTTCTAGTCCCTATGTAATAAAGCTTAAAAACATGTAAGGATCAAACTCTTCAAAGCAACTTAACTGTAGCTCAGAAAAAAAATTCAAGAATATTTGAGTATAAAAAGTTCCAGTACTCAACAAGGTAAAAATTCATAATGCAATAAAAATTTTCAGGCATGGAATAGGAAAATAAAACTTAAAATGACAAAATCAATCAATACAAACATGTCCTAGAAATGGCACAGTTGATAGAATTAATAGATGAGGACCTGAAAACAGTTATTGTATCTCTATTCCGTATGTTAAAAAATGTAGACAAAGGCTATGCAGAGACATGGAAGATACTGAAAACAAAAAAACAAAAAAGACCAAAATTGAACTTCCAGAGGTAAAAATGACAATGTCTAAGATGGAAAATATGCTGAATGGGATTAATAATAGGATATACTGCAAAAGAAAAGATAAGTGAATTTATAGACATAGTAATAGAAACTATCCTAAAATGAAAAGGCAGAGAAGAAAGACTAAAAACAAAATGAACAGCACATCAATGACCATGGGATACAATTTCATTTCATTTCTATATATTAACAGATAAGCAGAAATTGAAAATCTTAAAAATGACATTTTACCATTGTATGGAGATCACAATGTTTAGGAATAAATCTCTTAAGAGATGCCTAAAAGTTGTACATTGAAAAGTTCAAAACAGTACTGAGAGAAATTAAGATCTAAATAACAGAGAGACCTGAATTCAAATACCTAATATTGTTAAGGTGTCCTTTTACCCATAAATTGATGTGTATATATTTGTATTCAGTGTAATCCCAATGAAAATCCTATCAAAACTTTTCTTCGGATGGATAAATTGCTTCATCAACATATGTATGGTAGCCAAACTTTAGCAAAGAAAAATAAATTTGAAGAGTTTATGCTACTTGATTTCAAGACTTATTTAAAGCTACAGTAATCAAAATAGTGTGATATTTATCTAAGGATAGACGAATAGATGAGTCAGAGGAGAGAGCAGAGAATAAGAATTATACATTTAATTTTGACAAAGAAGCAAAGGTAACTAGTGGGTAAAGGATAGTCCTTTCAGTAACTTAAGTCAAAACAATTGCATATTTATATGCAGAAACATGAATTTCAATGACTATTTCTCACCATATACAAAAGTAACTCAAATGATTTATGGAACTAAATGTGAAGCCTGAAACTACAGATCTTTTAGAAGAAAACCAAAGAGAAACTTTAGTGATATTAAGGTAAGCAAATATTTCTTAGATACAACACTAAAATATTTATCCATGAAAGAGCAAATGGAAGTGTGCCTGGGGGGCTCAGTGGGTTAAAGCCTCTGCCTTCAGCTCAGGTCATGATCCCAGGGTCATGGGATTGAGCCCGGAGTAGGGCTCTCTGCTCGGCGGGAGCCTGCTTCCTCCTCTCTCTTTGCCTGCCTCTCTGCCTACTTGTTATCTCTGTCAAATAAATAAATAAAATATTTTTAAAAAAGAGCAAATAGTAAATTAAGCTTCATCAATACTTAAAATTTTGCTCTTTGAAACACATAAGAGAATGAAAAGACAAGCCAAGACTATCAAATTTTTTTTTGATAGAGAACTTGTACTCAAAACCTACAAAATAACTCAACACACTCATAATGAAACAAGTCAAAAATGGACAAAATAGTTGAGCTAATTCTTTATCACAGATGATAAATGAAATGTGTAGTGGGCAGAATAATGGCTTTCCATTATTTGTCCTAATCCCCAGAACATATGAACAGGTTACATTATGGCAAAGGGGAATTAAGGTGGCAGCTGTAATTAAGGTTACTAGCCATTTGAAGTTATAATAGGGAGATTAGCCTGGATTAACCAGGTGGGCCCAATATAATCAGAGTCCTTAAATGTGTAGCAGATGCAGAAGTATCTGGGTCAGAAATACACAAAGATTCATTACTAGCCATGGAGAAAGGGGCCAGGGGCCATGAGCCATGGCAATGTGTGGGCAGTCCTAAAGCTTGGAAAAGTCAAGAAAACGCTCTTTAGAGCATCCAGAAAGGAAAGCCGCCTGGCCAGTGCCTTGATTTTAGCACAACCAGAACTGTTTCAGGCTTCAGACCTCCAGAACTATAATAAGTTTGTGTTATTTAAAGCCACCAAATAATTTGTGATAGTTTCTTTTCTTTTTTCTCTTAAGATCTATTTATTTTAGAGAGAGCTTATGTGAGTTGGGGGTTGCAGAGGGAGAGACTCTTCAAGCAGATTCCCTGCTGAGCACAGAACCCTATGAGGGTATTGATCCCCAAACCCTTGAGATCATGACCTGAGCCAAAACCAAGAGTCAGATGCTCAACTGACTGAGCCACCCAGGTGTCCCTCCAATTGCCTTCTTTAGCAAATTAATATGAATAGCAAATAAGTGCATGGGTAGTTGTTCAACATCATTAATCATTAGGCAAATGCAAACTGAAACCACAGTGAAATACCATTACTAGATATTAGCATGGCTAAAATTAAAAATACTGATCATATTTTGTCTTGGTGAGCATGTGGAGGAACTCAAACTCTTAGTACTAGTGGAGATGCACAGTGCTACAACCACTAGAAAACACTTTGGCAGTTTAACTGTTGAATGATCTATCTTCCATATGTTCTATCCATTCAGCTCATAGGTTTTTACATAAGTGAAATGGCAACATTTCTATACAAAGACTTGTGTATGGATGTTTATGCTAGCTTTTTTCATATTCAAAACTGGAAACATTTCAATTATCCATCCACTGGTGAATATTCATGCAAAATGTGGTATATTATTTTTACAGTTCTGCAATAAAAAGGAATGAACTATTAATACATGGTGTACATAGATAAACCACAAAAACATTATGGTAAGTGAAAGAAGACACAGTAAAGTTAGTAGATACAGTATGATTCCATTTGTATTAAGTTCTAGGTGATTAGCTCTAGAATGACAAAACAGATCAGTAATTGCCTGAAGAGAGGAACAGGGCTTGGCAGTACAGGAGAAGGAGGATTACCAAGGGGACCAAGGAGCTTTGGAGATGTTATTCATGTTTGTGACCTTGGTTGTGGTGATGGTTTCACACTATATACATGTCAGCTCTTAGTCCTATACTTTCATTGTGTGCAGTTTGTTTTACCTCATAAATGCTGTTAAGAAATTTTAATGGGAATTCTGCCATTATTTTTGTATTAGTTGAGCACGAAAGATTAAAATTTAAGAAATTAATTTACTTCACATTTACAAAAGTGGTGTCAGACCATTTATACCAAATTGCTTTAGATATGACCTAAAGTTGACTGGATACCACATTAGCCACTTTGAGAGTATGCTGGGAAATCTTGAAGATTGATCACAAGAGGTTGATGAGTGAGGGAGTCTATAGAAAGAGCTGTTAGCTTTGCTGTTATTTTTTTTCTCCCATCCCATATAGTGGGGAAATACTTCAGAGTCACCATAAATGAGTGAACTAATAAGGGGCCTTAATGACTTATAGGGGCAGGCAGAGACCAGTGCCTGATTTATCACAAAAGGCTGAAGCTGAGAGTCCAGCCAGTTGTCTGACAGCAGAGTAAGGGAAGAAGGCCATAGTGTTTGTGAGCTGGATACCAAAAATGGCAGAATCGGTGCCTATTTTGTTGTCTAGATGTGGGCCACACAGAAGAAAGTTGTAGTGAGTTGTGCTGGAGTTATGCTGGAAGGAATTCAGATCATCTTCAGGTTGATGTGATCCCAAAAGATAGTTTTCTGACGGGTGGATTGCCACAAGTTCAAAAATGAGGGAACATTGTTCACAGCCAGATGGAGAAGGCAATACCCATTTTAGCAAACTGAAATCCAAGACTCATCATGGGAATCAGTGTAGAATCCACAAAAGCACTCTGAAGAGGAAAAGTCAACACTAGACATTTGCCTCATCTGGGCACCAAAGTGAGATTACAGTTGAATCAGTTGACTGTGCATTTTATGCCTTTTGCTTCTTTTTCTTTACCTAAACCTAGAAGAAATAGTGTCAGTGTAGTGAGTGAGGAAAGTGAAGTAGAAAAGTACAGTGGAAACGGATAAATATACCAGCTTTGTGCCCCTGTGTCCAACAATGCTAGCTGTTTTTCCAAAATCTACTCTGCCCTTTCTTAGTGATAAGTTAGATAATTTTTAAGGAAGCATAGGGCTACCCCTCCAATATTTCTTGGTCTTCCTGAAACAAAAAGTTTCAAGTTTTGGCAATAGGATTCGAGCAGTAAAGTCATCTGTGACTTCTGAGAATGGCATAAATAGAAGGGGCAGATCTTTCTCCATCTTTTTCTTCCTGCTAGGGAGAATATGGACTTGATCTGGGTCTTTTCAGGTGTCTTGAAGTTGAAGTTGAAATCACATACTGAGAATGAGGGACAAGGTAGGAGAAGGAGCCTGAATCCCTCTTGGCTACGTGGTACACTCTACCAGATCCGGACTACCCACCTCTGGAGTTCTTTCCATGGGAATAAAGGAAACTTCTGTCCCTCTTAATGTTCTGGGATTTGCGTAAGCATGTTTGAACTGAATAATACTGGATAGGCTTGCCTTCCCCAGTGCAGATTTTCCACTGGGCTGGGGAACAGGAGTAGCTCTGAACTGGATCATTTCACTGCTTTATATTAAACTTGAATGGACTTGTTTGTACTGACAACGAGATAGTTTGCTAATATCTGACAGTGGTGAAATCACTTGTGATCTGTTGCGGTACAGAGAGGAGTCTCACTGGAGCACAAGGAAAATTGGAAACATGAAAGAATAAAGTTACATTTACTTCATTCCCTACTTACTGGAGCTAACTCATTCAATGAATTGGTTGCACATTTGTTCTGATTGATTAACCAATACTTTATTATATGGATGAACTCAATTTAATATATTAATGAGATCTACTACCTTGAATTGCTCAGAGGAATTTTTAACTTTTGTTAGATGTTGTTTAATAGATATAATAAAGACACTGACATTAGAATTTTAGTTCACTATAATTTTGATAACTAATACAAAGCTATAATTATTTTCAAAGTTGTCACAAAGAATCTTTATACTGTATTTGTTCTTCTACTCTTTAGGGTGTTAACTAATAATTGGTTCTAATATGATGTTACATTGTACTGGCTTTTCTTAGAATTCACTTTTCCTTTGAACCTATGTTTGCTTTTTGGTGTTGTTGTTTTCTTTTTCCTTCTTTTTTTGGGGGGGGCATAACCTTACTGAACACACTGAAAGACACTACCCTCTTCCCACACAAAATATCTCCTATGTTTGGATCTTGCACAATTATTAGACGGATATCCTTAGAGAGACACTATGGTTCTCAACTGCTCATGAAAAAGCACACCACACCCTAAAGATACAAACATAGTGATCCGAAGGGGCACGTGTACCCGAATGTTTATAGCAGCAATGTCTACAATAGCCAAATTATGGAAAGAACCTAGATGTCCATCAACAGATGAATGGATAAAGAAGATGTGGTATATATACACAATGGAATACTATGCAGCCATCAAAAGAAATGAAATCTTGCCATTTGCGACGACGTGGATGGAACTAGAGCGTATCATGCTTAGTGAAATAAGTCAATCGGAGAAAGACAACTATCATATGATCTCCCTGATATGAGGACATGGAGAAGCAACATGGCGGGTTAGGGGGATAGGAGAAGAATAAATGAAACAAGATGGGATTGGGAGGGAGACAAACCATAAATGACTGTTAATCTCACAAAACAAACTGGGGGTTGCTGGGGGGAGGTGGGATTGGGAGAGGGGGAGGGGGCTATGGACATTGGGGAAGGTATGTGCTATCGTGAGTGCTGTGAAGTGTGTAAACCTGGCGATTCACAGACCTGTACCCCTGGGGATAAAAAAAAATTTGGAAGGGGAGGCGAACCATAAGAGACTATGGACTCTGAAAAACAACCTGAGGGTTTTGAAGGGTCAGGGGTGGGAGGTTGGGGGAACAGGTGGTGGGTAATAGGGAGGGCACGTATTGCATGGAGCACTGGGTGTTGTGCAAAAACAATGAATACTGTTACGCTGAAAAAATAAATAAAATGGAAAAAAAAAAAGCACACCTCTCCCTATAAGCAATTGGAGGGGTCTTTTCATTACACCTCCATTTCAGACATTCTGGAGGATGAATTCCTCTTTCTTCTGGTGCTCGGATGTTCACCTTGGTTGCCCTTGAGAGAGTATGCTTTCTCCTATCAGTGGTTGTAGCATCCTGCTTCACTTTTTATTTATTTATTTTTTTAATTTATTATTCTAAAGATTTTATTTATTTATTTGACAGAGATCACAAGTAGGGAGAGAGGCAGGCAGAGAGAGAGTGGAGGAAGCAGGCTCCCTGCCAAGCAGAGAGCCCGATGTGGGGCTCGATCCCAGGACCCTGGGATCATGACCTGAGAGAAAGGCAGAGGCTTTAACCCACTGCGCCACCCAGGCGCCCCCTGCTTCACTTTTTAAAGGGAATTTATGTATCCTATGTAGACTATATTTTGATAGACCATTCTAAATATTCTAAATATACTTTCCTAATTTGACAGGTATTTTTGTGTTTTGATAACAAATGGATTAAAACATAAAAAATAGACCTATTGTTTTCCTCCCCTTCTCTTTAAATTATAAGTGGTACTGCTACAAGCTTTCTTCACTCACAAGGGGATTATACATAATTCTCTTTCCATAATATTTACTTGGAATAAGTATTGACAAATAGAATAACAGTGTACAGCAACTAACATTTATTGATTCTTACTATATACAAAGTTGTGTGGTAAGGGCTTAAAATACATTATCTGTTTTAATCCTTATACTTGAGTTAAGTGCTTTTAATGTTTCTATTAAGCATGTGAAAGAACTGAGGTTCAGAATTATCTATGGTCATACAGTAAGTGGCATAGGCAGAATTTATACCTAGACTGTCTTATTTCACTGCCCTTGAGACAATCCATTGTGAGGAGTTATCATTCTAAAATGCAAAACTAAGCATGTTATTCACCCCTGATGTCTCATTAGTCAATGATGTCAGTCTAAATCAGATTTAAAAACCTGTTTACAACTTGGCCATAATCTACATTTCCAGTCCTTACTCACCCTGCTTCTGATGCAAGCACATACACATTTATCTCATACCAGAGAGGTGTGAAACCACTTTTCCTGGACAGTCTTTGTTCTGTTATACCTCTGTATTTTGGCATGTTGGCTTCCTTCTATATTTAATCCCTTTCCCTACCTTGGCCACCTGGAAACATTTTGCTCATTCTTCAAGACTTATTCATGAAGACTTGTCCAACCTCCACCCTCAGACAGAATGAATTCTATCTTCTAGAATGCTAAGACAACTACTATAGAACAACAATGTATTGAAAAATTATTATGAAGGGAAAAGTGTGTTTGGATGGTATCTGGAGTAAAAAGTGAGGACAAGAAAAATAATTTTAGGTGGGAGATATTTTAACATATTTAAATGTTTATGGGAAAGTTCTGTTAAAATGGAGAAGCTAAGATGTTGATAAACCCTAAGGAGATGTATGGTGATGGGATCCAGGGTGGAGAGAAGGATTGTTCATACAGAGAGAATCTTAGGAAAAAAGATATTATTTTAATATAGAAGAGGGAAGAAGTCCAAATAAACCTAAAGAGAGTGTGTCTATTTGGGACATAAGACTTGAAAGAACTACTAAGAAGTGAAGGAGAATTCTAGGCAACTGAGATTCAGGTAGGTTTTGTGGAGTCAGAGAGGAAGGGAGAAAGAGAATAAGGAATTTTAATCTCAATTCAGATTTCACATTTAAAAAAAAAAAGCCTATATTTGCAAAGGAAGTGTGTTATGTGTAAAACATTAAGAAAAAAGTTGAAATAAAGCTAAAATGTTTAAGAGGCTGTAGAGATGATGCGTCCCTATCACTTGACAACATCTCCCAAACATAATCTAATGAATCTATTGTACAGAGCAGGGAGAAGTAAGGAGTCTGGTCAGTTGTCCTCTATGGAGTTGTATCAGATCCCTAGAATCTACTTTTTGTTCCCTTAAATGTGCAGATCTTAATCAGATTGCCCATTTTTTCCCCCACATCTCTAGTTTTCACATAATGGAAAATCTAAGGTATTTGTAATTTTTACATAATCAATATGTGATCAGGTTTCCTTTGAAAATAAACTCCTGCAAGAGATCAGATAATGACAGGAACTGTTTCTTCTTTCTCTTTATTCTTTGTAACTCCCAGTTCTCTGGTTCTCTGCATATGGTCAATACATTCTTGTTGAAATGCTTTTTGTGAAAGTAACAGTTCTTATCATTTTCTAGTTATCCTCTTTTCTCTGTAGCAGATTGATTAACATTGAAATTTCAGTGACTCTGATGAGCAATTCTTTGATTTTCATTTTGGTGTGCTTGGGCCACTAGAATGCAACACAGCCCAGAGTGTTGTTTTCCCCATGCTCGAGGTTGGTCTGGTCTCTTTAGCGATTTAGGGAATTGCTCGGTTGTTTAAATTCATTCAAATAACAGCCAGTTCTGATAGGAAAGCATTTCTTTTTGTTATTCTTTGCTTAAAATAAGAAATTCAAAGCTCTGAAACTGTTACACACAGAGCAACACTTTCCCAGAGAGATTAACATAGCAATAGGTTCCTCAGAACTGCAATCTACTACCTTTCAAATGAATGTCATGTTATGCTGGCCAATGCATTCAAATGCTCTAATCACCTCATCTATTCTGTTTGCTGCTTTCAGAAACTAAAATACAATTCTTAATGTTTGTTTCATTGCCACACTGTCACCAAGGATACCTGATGCAAAGATTCTCAGCACTGTGGGATTACAACAAAAGGTTATAGATCTTCATTACTTGACTGCAGTACAATCATTACAGAACTCTAGAGCACTGACTGTTTTGGCGCATCAGATTTTTTTAAGGTGATAATCTTCGATGTTTACCTTATATGAGAGTACATATAATACATTGTGAAGACTTTCACACATGACTATAAACCAGTTAAAGTATCAGGTTCTGTAGTCTGTCTAGCAAGTAGATTTTAATTAATATTTGGAATTTAGGGGTGTTTTATTTTTTTTATTTTTTTTTTTAAGATTTTTTATTTATTTGACAGAGAGAGATCACAAGTAGATAGAGAGGCAGGCAGAGAGAGAGAGGGAAGCAGGCTCCCTGCCAAGCAGAGAGCCCGATGCGGGACTCGATCCCAGGACCCTGAGATCATGACCTGAGCTGAAGGCAGCGGCTTAACCCACTGAGCCACCCAGGCGCCCTGTTTTATTTTTTAAATAGAAGGTTTCTGGAGCTCCTGCATGGCTCAGTCAGTCAGATATCAGAATATTGGTTTGGGCTCAGGTCATATCTCAGGGTCCTGATATTCAATGCCATGTGGACTCTGCTTGAGATTCTCTCTCCCTCTCCCTACCCCTGTGCATCCCCCCCCACCCCATACTTGCTTGCCCTTTAAAATAAATAAAATATTTAAAAAAAATAGAAAATTTCTATTTAACCTTCTTAATTTTTCCCTACTTTGATTTTCTAGCTATAATTGGATTCAGAGAATTTGAATTTCCTGTATCTATTCACATAGTGTACATTAGTTTGGCTGATACGAAGACAAACTGCAGCACAGATTTAAGAAATGAATGAATTGTTCACTAACCTGACCCAGAGATTAGCACTGTTTGATCTTTGGCATGTGACAGATTATGACATTGACCAAAGTAATCAAACTCAGCTGTTACAAAGCTCACTAAAACAAGATGGCAGAAGTTCAGATGGGCCATATAATAAAAAACAAATGACATGGGGGACATTGGGAGATGGAGAAGAGAGGGAGGTTGAGGGAAATTGGAAGGGGAGGCGAACCATAAGAGACTATGGACTCTGAAAAACAACCTGAGGGTTTTGAAGGGGCAGGGTTGGGAGGTTGGGGGAACCAGTGGTGAGTAATAGGGAGGGCACGTATTGCATGGAGCACTGGGTGTTGTGCAAAAACAATGAATACTGTTATGCTGAAAAAATAAATAAATTAAAGAAGAAAAAAAAATGTATATTCAAATTAAAATCAGAGTTTGATACTACTTACTGTTTGTTTTCTTCATTATCTGTCATAATTATTACAATCCTTTATTTATTGCTTTTTATATTTCTATAATTTGTGCCTAATAATTAGTGGTGTAATATATAGTAACTATCAAGAACTCGACTAATATGCTCTGAGACTAAAAATTATATGAAATACAATTCTATAATTAATAGTTTTAAGCTAAGGATTTTTTTCAGATGACTCCTTCATGGCATATATCCATTACTTTACTCTTTATATGGCCTGCTGATTTTCATATTCTATTTAATACTTCATATTTTAAAAGCATACTTGTAAAGGATAACATTTATTCATTTAATAAAAATTGAGTATGTATTATATAACCATACTGTGCAAGAAGCTAAGGAAACAAAAATGAGGAAGGCATAATACTTTCAAGAAGCTCATGGTCCAGCAAGGGAGACAGAGTTAAGTAATAGGTCAAATATATGATGAAAATAGTGCAGGAATACAGGATAAAACAATGAATCTACCTTGGGAAACTGGGAATATGGTAACAGAGAAGTGATTATTGAAATGAAAAGTTCCCAGATTAGAAAAAAAAGCAGCATAAAAATTAAGATATTCTAGAAAGAGAATGGTATCTAGAAAAATAAAGATGGTTGAAAAATCTCTGGCCAGGAGAAAGCAATTTACCTCAATGTCAGGATACAGTGTCAGTTCATGGGCAATGGTGAGACTGAGAGTTGATTCCATATCCAGAAGGCTGAAATAAACCCACAGGTCTTATTACTAACAATGTTTTTCATTGGAATTTCTTTTCCATGGAAACAAATTTCCTTCCTCTGTCTGCATGGGTCTGTGTTTGAAGCTTGGCAAAGGTAAGCATTCTAACACATAAGTCTTAGAAAAATGACATTTTACTGTGATACGTGTAAGGGATACTTTTATCAAAAATGCTCTCAAAGACACATGGGTTGGGGTATGGTAAGTGGGAGTAGCTTCTCGAGTTTCTGTGTTTTTTTCACAGGAGATAGGCTCAGAATTATTGCAGTGGTATTCTGCAGGCTGGGGTCTTGCTAGGTTGAAAGAAAGAAGTCCTAAGTGGTAACTTATCAACCTCTTACTGATAAAAAAAACAGCATCCTAAAATTTCCAGAGTAGAGATCCTGTGTACTGTCAATACTCAATTTCATAATCCATGCTAACTGTATTTAGGAATTTAGGAATTGTGCTCCTTTGTTACCAGGAAACCAAGCCTGTTTTTTGTTTTCTTTTGTTTTGGTTTTTTTTTTGGTTGGTGATAAGATGACCATCAACAGTTTATATGCACATTCTACCAGCCTAGAAATTTCCATAGAAAGAATACACTTTTTTTATGGTTCTGAAAGAAAAATCCTACAGAGATCTCTTGTTGATTAGGATCAATATGATTAGCAGATTTTGTTTCTTGTTTCTTTCCTAGTCTGGATGGGAAGAGCAAACTCAGTTTATGTTGATCTCATCACATGACATGGGTTCCCTAGAGAAGAGGAATTTAAGAATATGGTTAGTGAATGTTTAAGATGCTGATGAGCTGGAGTGGCTCAGGTTGTGACTATAAAAAGGCAGATGTCCACAGTATTTGTCAATGCTATTTGCTCTTGCTAACGCTATTTTATTGCTTCATTATTGATAGATTTTATTTTTAACTATTCTAAATGCACTTAAGTTGGTTTAAGAACAAAAACTAGGTAATGCAGCAGATAAAGATACATCTGTCTTTTCATTATTTATTTTTCCCATTAGAAAAATGGAATAATACCTGCCTGTTCTAAGAAAACTATTTTTTTTAAAGACTTTTTTCCTTTAAATATAGCACTAATTGTGTGGAGCAAAATAAATTTGTTCCTTTAATCTGGCAGGTATTAAGCCACTCTTCACAATTCTATGAGTAAGTCTGACTAATTACCTAAGGCTTTTAGAACTCTTGCTGAATTACGGAGACCTTTGTTTCGTTTTTTTTCTTTACCTGTCCACTGCTGTCTGATGATGTTAATTAGATTGTAACCACTAAATTAATATACAATAAAGGAAAATAAACCACATGAAAAAGAGGTAGAAATGACATTGCTTTCCTACTTATTTTATGTTATTATTTTTTTAATTTCAGGCAATGACTTATAATATTCTCAGGAAAGTGATTGTACAGTGAGTGAGGCTTCTACTCAAACACTTTGAAGATTTAATCATTTCAGTAAATCATCATTACTGTTACTAATGAAATATCTACACTTTAAATGGCAATTGAAAGTTTTTTTAGCTTCATAATATTTTCATAATTTGCCTGTTTTTAACCTTCCCTTCATTTTTTATGCTACAAACTAGAATGTACTATTTATACAAATCATTTTTTCAATTTAGTTAGAGTATTAAGGTCACCTGTACTTTCCGAGTGGAATACATAAAATGTATGCAGGATGCATTTTAGTATTTTAACAATGCTAGTTTTTATATCTTTTCCATAACTCATAAATCCTACTCAGGAAACATTTGTCAAGGGGAAATTAAAATCTGACTTTTACATGTGAATTCATAGCCAATTAATAATTGATTAATTACATTGTTATTTTTGTTTACATATTTAGATCTTTTTCTCTTGGTCAGTGGCATTCCCTGTTTTCCACTTAAAGTGGGAACAATTATAACCAAACTAGTCCTAGTCCCTCTGATATATATAGGACATTCTTTAAGGAATAGTTACTAGTTTTATTCTTTTTTTGTTGATGCAGGCAGCACATGCTGTAAGTGTTGGCTCTTCTGTGAAATTGCAAATTTTGTACTTTGTTAAACATTATGGTTGTTGTTTATAATGCATTAAGTAGGTAGGCTTTTTCCCCCAACACAGTGCCCCTCTCCCTGAAAAAATCTATTTCCCCTGAAATATCTTTTTTTAAAAGATTTTATTTATTTGATAGAGTGAGCGAGCACAAACTGGGGGAGCAGGAGGCAGAGGGAGAGGCAGGCAGAGAGAGAGAGGAAGAAGCAGGGTCCCCGCTGAGCAGGAAGCCCAGTGTGGGGCTCATCCCAGGTTTCTGAGATCAGGACCTGAGGTGAAGGCAGACGCTTAACTGACTGAGCCACCAGATGCCCCTCCCCTGAAATACTTTTAGCAGAAGTGTTTCTAGAATAGATTTCAATGTCAATTAGCTGTTCTTGTTTTAAAAATAATTGCATACTTAAAGTTGAAAAGCATAGATTTTTATAACTCTACTTAGACCTACTTGTTATTAAATTTTCTCTCCTTCAAAAAAAAAAATTTTTTTTTCTCTCCTTCATTGGAACATAATCATTCTGCAAGTTTAGTGAAGTCTGGCTGACATTCATCGTCAGTAAAAAGGTGGGCAAGACAAAAGGTATCTTGTCTTAAAAACCATTCTCATTAATAAAAATCATCTTTTCCGGACCTCAGTTAAAACATATGAAGGATTCTCAAGTCCGTTTTTCTTGGAGTTTCAGAGTAAGATGTTGTCAGTATTTAGAGTACTGTGAAACAGAACTGGGATTTTTCCCTGGTAAGTGACAAAATGGACACAATTGACAACGACAGATCACACTGCTGTGACCTGGGGATCCTTGATATCCCGTCTGCTTTCCTGGAGATATCTTGTCAGTCAGGAAGTATTCTATATAATACTTTGGTGGGAAGAATCATTAGCTACTTATATCTTAAAAATAGAGGACTAAAGCATTCTTAATACTGCTGCATAGGCAAAGCAGCTTAGAAAAGATTTTATGGGATGCCTTTGTGCAGCACGGGCAAGATGAAGTACTTCTCTGGATTCTGAATGTTTTAGTTAAACACACGATCTGAGTTTGTAAAGTAACCTTAGTGCTTTACTTTTGAACAGTTTTGAAATTGCTATCTTTGATACTCAGCCAGTTGGCCAGTCATTTTGTCACTTCGAGTTCACAGAACCTTTAGCTGGATGGGCTCATGGAAGAAACTTGCTTTATAGGACATTAGTGTTAATAGAGGTCATTAACTTGAATGCATAGGTACACTCTAGAGATTGAAAAGTGCTGACATAGTATTTTCAAATACCTCTTTCACAATCAGCAATTAAAGCCACTGTTATATCATGTGTTGTCTTTCTATTGCCGTTGTCTCTTACCTGGCTTCCACATTTGATCCTGTCCAGTCTATTCATAAAGGAAATACAGTGCTCTTTGAAAAAAACTTAAGCTGAATTCTGGCAGATCTTGTTACAACTTTAACATCTTGGAGGGCTTCCCATTACATTTAGAATAAAATTCATTCAACCTCCTGGTCTTGGTTCTGCATGGTGTGGTTCACAGCAGACCGGCTCTGAAGTGTTACCTGATGCCATTCACTCACTCACTCATTCATGAGGCTCCAGCTTTCTTTCAGTTAGTCTAACCTCCTTGTTCTCTCCCATTCTGGGTTCTGTACCTGTATGTTCTCTGTCACTGGGATTTTTCTTTTCTTTTTTTAGTGTTCACATGACTGGTTTCTTCTCATTCTTAGGTCTTGTTTTCATTGTCACCTCAGAGGTGTCTTGGATTTGATTATATGCCTGACCACCCAATCAATAATATGTTTTCTCCTTCCCATTACCTTCTACCATGGTACTCTGGGATTTTCCTTCACAGCATCTGTCACAAATTAGAATTATAGTTGTTGATATGTTTCATGACTCTCTTCCTCACTTTCAGCATCTTAAGAGCAGGGACCATGCACATCTATTTTGTTCATTGCTGTGGTGGAGCAATTAATGATAACTAATCATCTCAGCCCAGCCATCTTCTTGGGAAAATCTGATACCTGAGCATACTTTCACAGTTCTGCATATGAAGGGCAGTAGGTAGTTTAAAAAAAAACTCTAAATTCTGATTTACTTGATATATATATATGTATATAGAAATTGTATATAGTTGACCCTTCAACAAAATGGGTTTAAATTCCATGGGTTCACTTATACGGGGATTTTTTTTTTATCATTTACCGTACTTTAAATGTATTTTCTCTTCTTTATAATTCTCTAACATTTTCTTTTCTGTGGCTTTATTTAAGGATACAGTATATAGGGATGCCAGGGTGGCTAGTCAGTTAAGTGTCTGACTCTTGATTTCAGCTCAGGTCATGATCTTGAGGGTCATGAGAGTGAACTTCACGTGGGGCTCCATGCTCAGGGTGGCAGGGAGAGTGTACTTGGAATTCTCTCCCTCTCTCTCTCTACCCCTACCCACCCCATGCATGTTTGCATGCTTGCTCTCTCAAATAAATAAATAAATCTTTAAAAAGAAAGAATACAGTATATAATACATCTAATATACGAAATATGTACTAATCAACTGATTGTTATCAGTGATGCTTCTGGTCAACAGTAGACAATTAGTAGTTAAGTTTTGGGGAGTCAAAGTTATATGTATATTTTCTGCTGAATGAGGGATCAGCAATCCTGACCCTGCATTGTTCAAGGGTCATTTATATGTATATGTGTATATAAATTTTTAAAATAATAATAGAATGAAAAAAATGTATACCCACCACTCAGCTTAAGCAGTAGGACATGAGCAGTGTTAAAGTTCAGTGGTTCTCCCACATTTTAGTATCAAAACTCCTTATACTCTTAAAAATTGCTGAAAAGCATGAAATACTTCTGTTTAGATGGGTTATATCTATTTATGCTCACCATGGGAGAAATTAAAATTGAGAAATTTAGAAAATATGTATTAACTCACTGAAGTATATAAAGCCATGCATGTTAGTATAAAATAACACATTTTGGGGACACCTAGGTGGCTCAGTCGGTTAAGTGGTTGCCTTCGGCTTGGGTCATGATCCCAGGGTCCTGCGATTTGGTCCTGCGATTGAGTCCTGCATTAGGACTCCTTGCTCGGCAGGGAGTATGCCTCTCTCTCTCCCTCTGCCTGCCACTCTGCCTGCTTATGCTCTCTCTTTCTGTCAAATAATAAATAAAATCTTTAAAAAATTTTTTTAAATTAAAAAAATAATACATTTTATAAAAACTATCTATCTTTTCAAAAAATAAGACAAATTAGTGGAAAGTGGCATTGATTTATATTTTTTCATATCTTTTTAATGTCTGCTTTAAAAGAAACAGTAAATTTTTATATTTGCTTCAACTCTGTCTGTTGCAATTAGTATTACTTTGGTTGAAATCTATGAAGAATGAAAGAAATATTTAAGCGACATCTTACCATGAATAAAATTTTTCTTCACAGAACACACCCTGAGAACTGCTGTTTTAGGCCCCTTTTGTGCGACTCATCTCAATCATTAGTTGTTTCCTATTGCCCAGAAGTAATGTCATGAATTTTATGTCCTTAATTTTCTTTGTGATGTTTTTATTGATGTGTTACACCAAAAGACCCCATATTGTTTAGTTTCCCCATTTCTGACTATATATACAAATATTCATTGATCACTACTTTTTTATAATATTAAATTTTGAGATATATCCATGATGGGACATATTGCTATGGTTTATTTGTTTTGTTTTGTTTTGTTTTTATCCTTTTGTTTTATTTTGTTTTATTTGATTTTCTTTTGTACAAATATACAATAATTTGTATAAGCATTTTTTTCTAAAAATCATACGGGTTAGTTAGTTGTGAGCTTGTGTACTTATAAACAGTACTTCTACAAATGTGTGTATTCATGCCTGCTGGTACACATTAGCATGAATTTCTTAAGAGTTTATACCTAACTGAAATTAGTGAATTACAGAATATGTATTGTTTTCCAAGGAAATGTCAAACTGTTTTCCAAATTGGTTTTATCAGTTTATACTTATCCTATAAAGCTATGGATACTCCTATTGTTGTACATTCTAATCAATAAATTGTATTGATTCTAATATCCAAAATCTAATCAATTAAATTTTACTGTCATAGTGGATATAAAATGTTATTGTCATAATAATTTGTAGTCTTCTGATTATTACCAGAGTTGTGCATTTTTCCCATAAATTTATATGGTTATTTCCCATAACTTATATGGGTTATTTGTACTTCCTCTTCTCTGAGATGTTTATTAAATCCAGTTGAATTCTTGTTGTATTTTGGATACTATAATTTATAGGTACATGTGTTGCAAATACAATCCTCAAGCTTGTGACATATCTTTATGGTATCTATGGATGAACAGACATCTCTAGTTTTACTTTAGTAAGTTACTAATATTTTTAAAATGGTTTATACCTTTTCTTGTTTGAGAATGCCATTTTTACCCCAAAGTCTCAAAGATATTCTCCAAATTTTTTTTCCTAAAGATTTTTGGTTTAATATTTTATACTTAAGTTTTCAGTATGCCTGGGATTGATTTTGATGTGTAGTAAGAAGGAAGGGGCCTAATTTTAGTAGTCTACCTCTCTCATATGTCAGGTCCATTATATATCCAGTTTTTACATGTCTGAATTTGTTTCTGAGCACACCATTTTTTCCATCACTCAGTTCTGCAGTAGTGCTAATATTATACTATTTTAAATTACTTTAGATTTATAACAAATCTTGATATAGAATAGAATAGAATACAGAATAGATTTTTTATCACAGAAGGTGGTCTGATACCAATTTTTTACATTGTTAGGTCTAGGATAGATTTTAAAAAATTGTTGGAGTGGAGGGGGGTGGGAGGGATGGGGTGGCTGGGTGATTGGAAAATAATAATAAAAGAAAAAAACTGGTGACAATGTATATCCTTAAATTCTGAGTATAATATTCTTTATATGTCTGTATATCTATTGGATCAAACTTTATATTTCATGGACTCAAGTTTCCTTTATTTTTCAGATTTGTGTTGATTTGATCTAGTTACTGAGAAGTTTACTAGACTTTTCCACCTGAGGATGAATTTGTCTGGTGCTTCTTTTTTTGTTATTCTTTGCTTTATGTATTTTCTGTGGTTCTGTCATTAAGTACATACAAATATGTGAATTTATAGTCAGTATTTAATTATGGGACTTCTGTTTGTCCTTTTTATTCTTTTATTTTTATCTTCCAGTTTTAGCAAAATGACTACCAATAATGGCTTTTTTTTTTATTTAAAAAAACTGTAATGAGAGCTGAAGCCAAACTGAAATGATTGGGAAGTAAGTGATAGAGTGATTGGTAAAACAAGAACAAAAACCAAAAAAAAGGACATGAGTATAGAAAGTGTTTCCTGAATTAATTGTTATGTAAGGAAGATGAAAATAACTGGAGGAGGATGTGGGAATCTAGGGAATACTCTTAAATTCCGAGATGTGAGAAACTCTTAAGCATATGTAAATACCATAAGTAATACAACGGAGATTCAGGAGTTGAATGTATGCAAGAAAGACAGATTATTTGATAGTGTAAAGCTCCTGATTTTGTAGACTGGTGGAGGATTCTGAAGAAGAATGAAGTAATTGCTCTGTACTATTTCCATTTACTGGGTTCTCCACAAATTGAGAACAGAAGTTTTGGTGGCAGCAGGAGATGTAATAAAGGCTGTAGATTTGTGGTGGACTGTTAAGCGAGATCTCACTTCATGGCATCTACTTCATTTTGTAAGAGACAATTGGCTTAGAATGACAGTGTTGGTGATATGATGGGCTACAGGTTTGGGAGCATTTGGCAGTTATTATCACAATGTTATTGGCAGGACTTTGGTGATAAGAACTGATTTCCAATTTAATTTTGTAACTTTGTATGTGTTTATGAACACATACGATATAAGTCTCTCTATCTGATAACTTATGCTTTTAAAGAAATATTTCAAATAACTGTAATATTTTGGTCTTTTTCTAGGCACTGGTTATATAACTTTGATATTATTCTCAAACGGAGCATGGTGGTTCTAGATTATAAACCATCACCGAGAAAGGGATTGTATCTTCCTTTTCTCTGGCATCTCCTCCTGGGGTTTATGTTCATGTTCAACATGACATAGAAACTGTAAATATTGAGTAACTGGGTCATGAAACCATAACATGCAATCGTTTTCTTTACTCTCTCCCTTTTATTTTCCTTCCTAACTTTTGTAATCAAAATTCATGAACTCAAAATGCACATATTTAGTTTCAAGGACTGTGAACTGCTTTGGGTTTAAAATGATAGGTGATTGATTGCCCTTGTGTGGAAGGTAGTTACTGGAATAGGGAAAGGGGTTGAGACTTATGGGTGACTAGCAATATTCCTTTACTTAACCTGAATGCTAGTTACATGGGCGTGTTCATTTTGTGAAAATTCATTGAATAGTAAGCCCATGTTTTTGCACTTTTTAAGTTATATACACACAAAAATATAGACAAATGGCAGCTAGCAGTACATAGTATGCACTGTGTATGTGGCTATTCAGGGGATATACAAGTAATATGTAAATAAATAAAATCAATGTTACAGTAGAGATCTATAGGATGCCATTAGATTACTCTATTGAAACTGTTACCTTAAATGTCTACAATAATCTCCTGATAATCAAATGTAGTGGCATACTTTAAAGACATACTATCCATAAGCTTTCTGACCATCATTAGCTTCAAATGCTGTGTTCCCTTGGATCTTGAACTCTGCTTTTCTGTGTTCATATCGCCCATTCTATCTTCTCTTTTTAGTTTGTAATTCATAAAGTACCCATTATTTCTTACATTTTTAGCTGTCATTGCTGTCTGGTTGACTCCTAGTATCATCTTTCTTGTCTTATTCTCTTCAGCCTGCTTTAGATCAAAATTTAAAGCTTTTAGCTGACCATATCTATACTTTAAAAAAAATTAACATATAATGTATTATTTGCTTCAGGGATATAGGTCTGTGAATCATCAGTCTTACACAATTCACAGCACTCACTATAGCACATACACTCCAAAATGTCCATAACCCAGCCACCCTATTCTTTTTTTTTTTTTTTATTGTGCAGAGAGTTTTTATTTTATTTTATTTATTTTTTTTCCATTTTATTTATTTTTTCAGCGTAACAGTATTCATTCTTTTTGCACAACACCCAGTGCTCCATGCAAAACGTGCCCTCCCCATTACCCACCACCTGTTCCCCCAACCTCCCACCCCTGACCCTTCAAAACCCTCAGGTTGTTTTTCAGAGTCCATAGTCTCTTATGGTTCGCCTCCCCTCCCCAATGTCCATAGCCCGCTCCCCCTCTCCCAATCCCACCTCCCCCCAGCAACCCCCAGTTTGTTTTGTGAGATTAAGAGTCATTTATGGTTTGTCTCCCTCCCAATCCCATCTTGTTTCATTTATTCTTCTCCTATCCCCCTACCCCCCCATGTTGCTTCTCCATGTCCTCATATCAGGGAGATCATATGATAGTTGTCTTTCTCCGATTGACTTATTTCACTAAGCATGATACGCTCTAGTTCCATCCACGTCGTCGCAAATGGCAAGATTTCATTTCTTTTGATGGCTGCATAGTATTCCATTGTGTATATATACCACTTCTTCTTTATCCATTCATCTGTTGATGGACATCTAGGTTCTTTCCATAGTCTGGCTATTGTAGACATTGCTGCTATAAACATTCGGGTACACGTGCCCCTTCGGATCACTATGTTTGTATCTTTAGGGTAAATACCCAGTAGTGCAATTGCTGGGTCATAGGGTAGTTCTATTTTCAACATTTTGAGGAACCTCCATGCTGTTTTCCAGAGTGGTTGGACCAGCTTGCATTCCCACCAACAGTGGAGGAGGGTTCCCCTTTCTCCACATCCTCTCCAGCATCTGTCATTTCCTGACTTGTTAATTTTAGCCATTCTGACTGGTGTGAGGTGATATCTCATTGTGGTTTTGATTTGTATTTCCCTGATGCCGAGTGACGTGGAGCACTTTTTCATGTGTCTGTTGGCCATCTGGATGTCTTCTTTGCAGAAATGTCTGTTCATGTCCTCTGCCCATTTCTTGATTGGACTGTTTGTTCTTTGGGTGTTGAGTTTGCTAAGTTCCTTATAGATTTTGGATACTAGCCCTTTATCTGATATGTCGTTTGCAAATATCTTCTCCCATTCTGTCAGCTGTCTTTTGGTTTTGTTAACTGTTTCCTTTGCTGTGCAAAAGCTTTTGATCTTGATGAAATCCCAATAGTTCATTTTTGCCCTTGCTTCCCTTGCCTTTGCCGTTGTTCCTAGGAAGATGTTGCTGCGGCTGAGGTCGAAGAGGTTGCTGCCTGCATTCTCCTCAAGGATTTTGATGGATTCCTGTCTCACATTGAAGTCTTTCACCCATTTTGAGTCTATTTTTTGTGTGTGGCATAAGGAAATGATCCAGTTTCTGCCACTTCTGCATGTGACTGTCCAATTTTCCCAACACCATTTGTTGAAGAGACTGTCTTTTTTTCATTGAACATTCTTTCCTGCTTTGTTGAAATTAATAGACCATAGAGTTGAGGGTCTTTTTCTGGGCTCTCTATTCTGTTCCACATATCTATTCTTAATGAAAATACATCTCATTTTCTTACTCTTCCTTCTTCTTGTACCTTTGTGTAATAACCCTTATCAGTCTATCAGTTTCTGCTATCATGTGAGGTTTGTGCCTTTCTTTTGCAAAGAGTAATATTTTTTAGTAAGCGCTTAGAAAATGTTAATTTTTCATGAAAGTCTTGCCATCAGCAAATTCTCACTGCATTGTTTAATAGCTAGTTTCAGGACTCCAAATGTTAGTGACAGTAAATGATTAGAAGTGGTAATAAGTACCATTATGAAACTTTTAGACTTGAAGACAGTAAAAAGTTTGGAAACTTTGGATTTTTTTTTTTTTTGACAAAGTGACACCATATTTGTTTTGCCATTTGAGGTCTACAGGTATTTGAATTTAATTTTTTTCTATTTATAGCTTTTTTTAAATTTATTTTTTATTTTTTTATTTTTTTCCATTTTATTTATTTTTTCAGCATAACAGTATCTATTTATAGCTTTTAATAACATTGTTCATAGATATTCTATTTTTCATTCTGAGTACGTCTTGACTTCTCAGAAAATCATAAGCTGGTATATGAATATTGCAGCTATCTCTAGCTTTCAAGGTGAGAAGTTAACACTTGTTGAAAATGTTGATTACTTTTGATGACTTTATAAAAATTAAGATTCTACAGCATTATCTGATAGTTGCTTATTATAGCTCCTTATGCATATGAACCAAAATGAAGATATTTTATGGAGGGAACATAAAAACAAAAGAACACCTTTATTCTTGAAAACAAGAATAAAGAACATTACAGAGAAAATATATTCATGTTTTCAAGGTCTCTATCATTGCTTTTTAAAATAATGTAAATCTTAAATACAGAGACAATTATTGCTTAGGATCACAAGGAGAAAATCGTGTTAAAGTTTATTTTGTATTTGGTCATCACAATATGGTTATCATTACCTGGGCTTTTTACACAATACTATACAGTTATGATGAGACAAAAGCTTAAATATTTTACAAGAAATAGAAATTAAACAATTTTTAGAAAACTATCTACAAAATGACAATAAAAATGAGATCAAGTTTATGACATATTTATTGGTATTCATGATATTTGAATAAGAGGTCTCACATTACAATTAAAATATCCCATTTTAAAATATCCCCATTTCCCAGGGGAAACCTGGGTGGCTCAGTTGCTTAAGTGTCCAACTTTTGATTTCAGCTGAGGTCATGATCTCAGGATCATAGGATTGAGTCCCACATCAGCTCTACACTCATCGCAGACTCTGCTTGAGGTTCTCTCTCACCTTTTCTCTCTTCCTTTTCCTCCTGGTCTCTGTCTCTCAAATAAATAAATAAAATCCTTTAAAAATACCCTATTTTTATGGTTCGCCTCCCCTCCCCAATGTCCATAGCCCGCTCCCCCTCTCCCAATCCCACCTCCCCCCAGCAACCCCCAGTTTGTTTTGTGAGATTAAGAGTCATTTATGGTTTGTCTCCCTCCCAATCCCATCTTGTTTCATTTACTCTTCTCCTATCCCCCTACCCCCCTATGTACTCTGAAAAACAACCTGAGGGTTTTGAAGGGTCAGGGGTGGGAGGTTGGGGGAACAGGTGGTGGGTAATGGGGAGGGCACGTTTTGCATGGAGCACTGGGTGTTGTGCAAAAAGAATGAATACTGTTACACTGAAAAAATAAATAAAATGAAAAAATACCCTATTTTTATATACCATAAATAGATCAAATATACCTATGATCTTTGGAGAAGAAATAAAGCTTTAAAAAAAGGGAGAAAAGTAAGTATTAATGACAATAGCCTATACAAAAGATCCATAACATTTTACAGATGACAGTTCAGGTTAAATCTGAAAGTAGCCAGATATATCTTCATTAGAGTGGGGCTGGTAATTGGAAGTAGGAAGTGTTAGCCAATGGCAGATATAGGAACAGAGAGGAATTCTAAAGTTTTGGTTGAAGATTCATTCCTGGAGTGTGTGGTCCCAGTCCAGGTATTTGTTCAGTATCAGGAATGATACAGAAATGCTAAGAGTTAGCTGGGCAAAAAGGCAGGTGATGAAACACATTCCAGAAGTAGTTAGTATTACGTGACATAGATGGATTGTTGCTTGCCTGCAGACTATTCTTTTTGCTGCTGAACTTGAATTTAGGGGTTAGTTTTGAAAATTTTTGCAAATGGCAAGGCAAGGCAAGACAGGATCCTAGGATGAGAAGTAGAAAACTGGGCAGATATTTAAGATAAGGGCTTTGGGGCAATAATATGGGAACTGAATTATTAGAGCTCAGATATATTCCTATACTGGGAGACTAAAATAGAACTGGAAACATCAGTTGATTTAATGATGAATCATCTACTAAATTTTCTCATTTTTAAAGACAGACTAAATCCAAAACCTGGGGAATGGCTGAGTGGAGATCAAGTGTCTCCAGCTGTGGATAGAGGAAGAGTGTAGGTTCAGGGTAACTGAAAGTGTTCTCATAAAACTTTTTTAATATACTTTCCATGTTTAAACTTTACATGGAAACACTAGAAGAGAAAAATAAACCAAACCAGCATAATAGAATAAACTTAACCTCACTATGTACTTTGAAAGAGATCTGAGACCATTACACAATTTTATTCTCACCTGATTAAACAATTTGTTTAATAGAATGATTTATTTCCTTTAAAAATGACCAGCTCTCTGCTAGGTCATTTTTGGCGCACTAAAATATCTATTTACTATGTAATGAGGACTAAAATGATGCTGGGAACAATAGTGGGATGAAATAGCACGATCAAGTAATTTTTCTGTCATATATCTATGTTTAGGGCACTAGTACCTGAACTGGTTTTGGTATTGAAATGATTGTATTTATACGGTAGCATGTATACACAGTCACACACACACTCACTCACACACACAGGCAATAGTGGCTTATGAAATTAAATAATAGCTTTTCCCTTAAGAGTAGCAGCTCCATTTATTCTGCTTGAGGGGGTGGTGAATTCAGTGTTCTGGGAAATAAGTTCATTAGTTTGGTGCTGTTTAATTATTTTTAAATGACAAATACATTCTATGAGTCTAGGAAACAAAAATAGAAAGTTATATCAAATGCAACAGAAGAAAGTAACAGAAAAGAATTTCAGAGGTCAACAGACATTAAGAATATAATTTTCAAGAGGAAATGATTAGGATAAATGTGTAATAAATTTCTAAGGCCCCCTTTTCCACAGTCAGCACCCTAAAATTACCTGTGGAGCCTCATTCTAATGAGTCAAAAGTAAGTGTTTGGCAGCGAGAGAAAATGCCTTGTGCTGGGAGACTTTCCTTTCTGATAAACTCCCTTTCCAAGATTTGTTATTGTATCTCCTGATTCAGCCTGTATGGCACAAATGAAGAGAAGCAGCTATATTAGTGCTGTCACCCTGAACGGTGAATGGTCTGCCATTTCCAATATTGTTGCCACTAACTTATGCAGTTGGGTGCCAAGATCCATGGGCATTGTCACTCAATGATAAGATTATGTACTGCCATAGAGAGACTCATAATGATGGCGCAGGGTAATCTCTTCAAGATTAGGTTTCTGTCAAGACCATAATTCTTATAAAATTGTTCTGAAGAATCATAGTCCACTAAGTTCTAGATAAATTAATAATTAATTACAGTCAATAGAGTAGAAAAGTGACAGCATTATTGCTGAATACACTCAAAAGCGGAAGTTGTTTAATTAGGTGACAGTAGAAGAAATCATGTTTGGAATTTTAATGAGAACCACAATCGAAAACTTTTGGCCTTTGGCCAAACCAGGTAAAGGCAAAACTTGGAGTGATTTTTAGAGATGAATGCCAAAGAATTTAGTAATGAGGTAGAAGAAATTGAAAGGGGAAAAAAATGACTCTTGTATTTTTAAATGAGGTTGTCTGTGTTCTTTTTCTTTCATTTTTCTTTATTTTGGATCAGCAACATAAAAGGCACCTCAATAATTGTATTGATTCTGTAAGTACAGGACAAGCTAAGAGTTATGCCTAGAGCTAGATTCCTTGATCATTTCACCAGACACTAGAGAGGTATAAATATCTTAGGTTTTGGTGTTGAAAAATTACCCCCCCCATCAGTGGCTTTAATATAACATTTTTTCCCCCTTATTTGTGCATGACTACCATATAGTTAGGTACTATTTTTCAAGCATGCTTTCCTCCATACTCAGTGACTGAGGCTACTTCCTTGTTTTGGCTCCACTATCTCATATTAGGCCAGGTGGGTATATCACTTGGAAATGACATGTGTCACATGTCCACACCTCATGTCTTGGAGGAAGAGAAAGACTACTTTTGTTATCTGAAGGTAGAGATGGGAACTGGGTATTATGGTTTTAGAGCTCACAAGAGGCATTCATTAGAGAGTGTTAGCGATCTCCTTAGAGAGATGCCTACTGCTCATGTTGGCGATTTAAAACACCTTCCTGGAAAAAAGAATACAACCCCCAAATGTTCCATTATTACTACAGATATATATGTAGGATAAATAACTCTGACATCCCACAGGTTAGACTATAAACTACTTATTTTCAAGAGTCTGGAATCAGAGTTCATAGTAAATTATAGAAAGTTATAACAAAGATTTTTCACTATCTTGGATATAGAAAAGTAAATAAATGATTATTACAATGTAAAGAACTCTTAATCCATTATTGTTTTAGATACTGCATAAATACAGACAAGTTTGTGCTAAAGTAATAAGCAACCCCAAAATTCTCAATAATTTAAGACAATAGTTTATTCCTAAGATACATAGCTAGAAAAAACTAAAGATATATAATTTGGGAAGGAAAAAAAATAAACATTTTTGGAACATAAGATTTGTGGCATTGTGACTTTATTAATATTTGTTAAGTAGAGATCCTGGGTGTCAGATGATTTAACAAAGGACCACAAGGGAATTGGAATAGAGAAGTTCATTACCTGAATTCTTAGAGGAGCCACATAGCAGGTGTTGAGGGGACACATGGGTTGTCAGACAAGCTGCAGACAGAACTGCAGGACTTGGGGCACGTGCTTATTAGGGTCTAATGGGGAGTGCTTTGGTGTTTCTGGCCCGAGACCAGATTGATACCCTCAAAAAGATCAGGGTTTGGGTAAGCTCCATGGTGGAATATATCTAAAGTAACCATAACAGAAGATGCTGAGAAGCAGGGACACTGTTTATCATAAGGGCTGTTGGGGAAGACCCATCAAGAACTTATATTTACTTGAGACTCTGTGGGTTGCTATCTAGGCCTGCATTGGCATGAGGGGCTAATCTTAGTGTAAAGCTCCGGCAGGCCACTTGGCCAAACAAGTGGAAGCTGAGGCAGCAATACCATGGAGCAGCCTAGCTGAACTCTTGACACATGCTTCACTTTTGCCTTTCTCATTCTAGTTACTGATCATAACAGTTTTTTTGTTTTTCCTGGTAAAAATAATTTGTAAATCCAAAATCTTGATATAGAAGCTTAGGCATCCTAGATTCATTTAGAATTAGTTATTTGTATACTCAACAAATTCTAAGGCTTTATTGCCAATTAACATTTTTTTTTATTCATGTGTTCTTTCCTTTTAATAAGCATTAGGCTTTAAATGGTGATCATTGCAGCGTGAATAGAGGTAGTTATTTTCTGAGAAAATGGTTATGATGCAGATATTGACTTTTGTTGCAGTGAACAGTGAGATTTATTGACCTGGAAGATAAGGTCAATATTTGCCTTGAGGGACAATAAATCTAGATGTTCAACCAAATATAAAGTCAATATTTGTATTAATACCTATATTTTGAATACCTATCCAAAAATCTCTAGAAATTTCTCTCTAGTTGAACTTCTTGATCCTTGAAAAATGTAATTCTGAATAGGCTCTGTAAAGCTATCTTGGTTTGAAACTAAGACCAAAATAAATATCAGTGAAGACTTCAGAAGTAGATTCCAGGAATTTTGCAGCAGTTCTTTTTCAAAAGAGTGGTATTTTCTTTGAAATGTGTAAACTTAAAATATATATATATATATATGTGATTCACTAAAATGTGTAATTTGCTTAGTTAACAACATTGCACTAAAGTACCTTTTAACAGTTAAAAGACATGCGTAACAGACCTAAAACTGTCAAGTGCATACGTGTGCATACCTGATCTCCTAGATCCTTTAGACTTTTCAGGCATTTCTTTGCAAATAGATTGCTAGCTTTTTTTAAAGTACAGTACTCATAATGTTATTATATTTTTCCCCCTTAGGCACAGCCATTTTATTAGGACAGTTGCTTGATTGATCAGAGTGCTCCTTCCATTAAGAGATACCTGATATATATAGACTGCAATGTACTGATTTCAGAGACAAACTTTATAGAAAGGACTTGCAGTCATCAAAACAAAACTAAGTACCTTCCACCAAATATCCCTCCCTGTCAACTTTCTGACAGTGGTTTGTCTGCCTTCCAAATCACCTGGCTAATCATTACAGAGTTCATTGACTTTTCTGTCTTTAATCTTGTAATTCATAATGAATGTCTGAGCCCATGCATTTAACTTTGTTCTCCTCCTCAGTCATTGAAATAGCTTGTTATTTTAATAGAAAAGAAAATTTATAAGTTCTAGAATTGGAAACTAGCATTAGAAACTAGGCAAGAAACGCAAAGGAACAAGAACCGATGATGAAAGCTATGGACAGTTAATATGAGCAAATGTTCATGGTGCAAATACTTTTGAAAAAATACACTGGTGTTATAGTCCATAAAGAACGAAATATGTATGAGAGCAACACTCTGAGTTTATGTTTGTCCTAGAGAATGTGCTAAGTACAGTGAAGACCCTCCAAAAGGCTTTTTGAGGTAAGTGGATGTTCTGGTTCAGAAAAGTTTATCCCAGCTAGCTTTCAGAAAAGATATTTAGCACGGTGGCTGGGCTCTGATTCTTACTACTTGCCATGGCAATTGGACCTGTTAACTTGCAGGTTAAGTTTCTAAAAAACAAAACATCTTAAATCTGAGTCTGTTTGAATATGAACATTATCTGAAAGAACTATGTTGATATCCCAAACTGGACCCTCTACTTACAGCAAACCAAGAAAAATTTCCACATGTATGAGATTAAAACAAAAACCCATAGTTAGGGTTGTAAGTTAGGACAATACAACAGTTAGGTTGTATTGTGGAAAGAATTTATATCATCTCTAATTTATATTATAAATGCTACCCAAGAGGCTATTTATTCCATATTTGGAAGGGAAACAATCTGATATCAGAAAATACTTTTTTTAGATGGAGAAAAACATTTCAGTTTTTAAAACCACACTATCACCACTGTTCTGAAATCTATAATTTTACATGACAGACTCAATAAAAACAAGTAACTCTGATGGATTCCTGTCTCACATTGAGGTCTTTTATCCATTTCGAGTTTATCTTTGTGTACAGTGTAAGAGAATGGTCGAGTTTCATTCTTCTACATATAGCTGTCCAGTTTTCCCAGCACCATTTATTGAAGAGACTGTCTTTTTTCCATTGAATATTTTTTCCTGCTTTGTCAAAGATTATTTGACCATAGAGTTGAGGCTCCATATCTGGGCTCTCTACTCTGTTCCACTGGTCTATGTGTCTGTTTTTATGCCAGTACCACGCTGTCTTGTTGATCACAGCTTTGTAGTAAGGCTTGAAAGGGTAACGTGATGCTGCCAGTTTTGTTTTTGTTTTTCAACATTTCCTTAGCAATTCGGGGTCTCTTCTGATTCCAAACAAATTTTAGGATTATTTGCTCCAGCTCTTTGAAAAATACTGGTGGAATTTTGATCAGAATGGCATTAAAAGTATAGATTGCTCTAGGCAGTATAGACATTTTAACAATGTTTGTTCTTCCAATCCAAGAGCATGGAACGGTCTTCCATCTTTTTGTGTCTTCTTCAATTTCTTTCATGAGTGTTCTGTAGTTCCTCCAGTACAGATCCTTTACCTCTTTGGTTAGGTTTATTCCCAGGTATCTTATGGTTCTTGGTGCTCTAGTAAATGGAATCGATTCTCTAATTTCCCTTTCTGTATTTTCCTTGTTAGTGTATTAGAAAGCCACTGATTTCTGTACATTGAGTTTGTATCCTGTCATGTTACTGAATTGCTGTATGAGTTCTAGTAGTTTGGGGGTGGAGTCTTTGGGGTTTTCCATATAAAGAATCATGTCATCTGCGAAGAGAGAGAGTTTGACCTCTTCATTGCCAATTTGGATACCTTTTATTTCTCTTTGTTGTCTGATTGCTGTTGCTAGGACTTTTAATACTGTGTTGAACAAGAGTGGTGAGAGTGCGCATCCTTGTCGTGTTCCTGATCTCAACAGGAAGGCTGCAAGCTTTTTCCCATTGAGGATGATATTTGCTATGGGTCTTTCATAGATAGATTTTATGAAGTTCAGGAATGTTCCCTCTATCCCTATACTTTGAAGCGTTTTCATCAGGAACGGATGCTGGATTTTGTCAAATGCTTTTTCTGCATCAATTGAGAGGACCATGTGGCTTCTTCTCTCTTCTCTTATTGATTTGTTCTATCACATTGATTGATTTTCGAATGTTGAACCATCCTTGTAACCCAGGGATGAATCCCACCTGGTCATGGTGGATAATCTTTTTTTTTTTTTTCATTTTATTTTTTCAGCGTAACAGTATTCATTCTTTTTGCACAACACCCAGTGCTCCATGCAAAACGTGCCCTCCCCATTACCCACCACCTGTTCCCCCAACCTCCCACCCCTGACCCTTCAAAACCCTCAGGTTGTTTTTCAGAGTCCATAGTCTCTTATGGTTCGCCTCAGTTAACAAAACCAAAAGACAACTGGTGGATAATCTTTTTAATGTGCTGCTGGATCCATCAGAATCCTAGAGGAGAACATAGGCAGTAACCTCTTCGATAGCAGCCACAGCAACTTCTTTCAAGATATGTCTCCAAAGGCCAAGGAAACAAAAGCAAAAATGAACTTTTGGGACTTCATCAAGATCAAAAGCTTCTGCACAGCAAAGGAAACAGTCAACAAAACAAAAAGGCAACCCATGGAATGGGAGAAGATATTTGCAAATGACAGTACAGACAAAAGGTTGATATCCAGGATCTATAAAGAACTCCTCAAACTCAACACACACAAAACAGATAATCATATCAACAAATGGGCAGAAGATATGAACAGACACTTCTCCAACGAAGACATACAAATGGCTATCAGACACATGAAAAAATGCTCATCATCACTAGCCATCAGGGAGATTCAAATTAAAACCACATTGAGATATCACCTTACACCAGTTAGAATGGCCATAATTAGCAAGACAGGAAACAACGTGTGTTGGAGAGGATGTGGAGAAAGGGGAACCCTCTTACCCTGTTGGTGGGAATGCAAGTTGGTGCAGCTACTTTGGAGAACAGTGTGGAGATTCCTCAAGAAATTAAAAATAGAGCTTCCCTATGACCCTGCAATTGCACTACTGGGTATTTACCCCAAAGATACAGATGTAGTGAAAAGAAGGGCCATCTGTACCGCAATGTTTACAGCAGCAATGGCCACAGTCGCCAAATTGTGGAAAGAACCAAGATGCCCTTCAACAGAGGAATGGATAAGGAAGATGTGGTCCATATGCACAATGGATTATT
The DNA here is from genome assembly GCF_922984935.1 of Meles meles. Classification (NCBI taxonomy): domain Eukaryota; kingdom Metazoa; phylum Chordata; class Mammalia; order Carnivora; family Mustelidae; genus Meles; species Meles meles. The sequence goes on from NC_060074.1 coordinate 79,636,726, forward strand.
ATGCCTCCATCAGAAAGGATGAATACCCAACTTTTGTAGCAACATGGATGGGACTGGAAGAGATTATGCTGAGTGAAATAAGTCAAGCAGAGAGAGTCAAGTATCATATGGTTTCACTTATTTGTGGAGCATAACAAAGAACATGGAGGATATGGGGAGATGGAGAGGAAAAGGGAGTTGAGGGAAATTGGAAGGGGAGATGAACCATGAGAGACTAGGGACTCTGAAAAACAACTTAAGGGTTTTGAAGGGGCTGGGGTGGGTGATTGGGGAACCAGGTGATGGGTAATAGGGAGGGCTCGTATTGCATGGAGCACTGGGTGTGGTGCAAAAACAATGAATACTATTACACTGAAAATAAATAAATAAAATTAAAATAAAAAAACAGCAACAAGTAACTCTGAACTATTTAAAGGTAAAATACTGGGTTAGTGCAATGAATGAGAAATAACAGTAGCAATATGACCTTCAGATAAAGTGGCCTTCTAGGGCAAAAGCATTACATGAGACAAAGTTTACAGTGACGATCAGGTTAGATTCCATAGTCTACCATTCATTATAGCTACTCCATTGCTCAATCCTTGATTCTTTTGTCCTTCTTCTATGTTAATTTGATTTAACTTAAACTCTGGTTAAATCTGACCATTGGCCTATTCCAGACCTGAAAACTTGCTGCTGAATATGGCTGGAGAAATGCCACATAATAATGCTGTGTAAACTCATGTTAAATTAATGAGTGCAGACTTCAAATCACCCCTTAATGTGCCAAGGAATAACTTATTTTGCTCTAGTCTTCTCCTCAAAGACTATTTCAACTTCTTGTCCCTCTGATCTACATCATGTCCTGTTTTCTCTTTACTATTTGCTGATGGTTGCTTCTTCTTTCTTTGCCGTGAACAAAGAATCAATTAGAAGAGAATTCCTACTTCAAGTATAGTGAATGTTATGATTCCAAGTCTATTTACTTTGCCTTCCTTTTTATGGAGTCCCATCTATTTTCCTATCTAAAGTAACCTTTCCAATTAGGCTCATCTGGAAGTCTGCAATTTAAAGGGAAAGACTAGCATTGAAACATAAATTTGGGAGTTGTGAGCATATAGATGGTATTAAAATAATAATGTATTAATAAAGTGACAGTTAATACTTATATAGGGATTTTAATATGCCAGATACTTTTCTACATACTTTATATAAACCCAGTACTGATAATAGCCGTAGGAGATAGATTCCATTTTTAATGGTCATTTTGCAAAGACAAGCCTAGACATGAACATTAAAGGAGGATAATATATAAAAAGACACGCTATCCAAGGACTAAGATTTGGTACACTACTCCACAGAGGTCAAGGAGATCAAAAGGAACAAGGAAAAAAGACTGAGGAGGGTTTGCTTTCTACCAATGCAAGTTTGGTAGGAAGAAAAACTGCACAGAGTGTGTCATCTGAAAGCCAACTGAAGAAGCATTTTAATGTTGAATATTGTGTAAATACCGAAAATGAGAGTAGAGCCTTGTAAATTGAGGATAATTGGTGATACTGAAGAAATCTGCTTAGATGGAGCAATCAAATTGGATGACAATTTGAAGTAGGTTCAAAAGAGAATGGAAGGTGGGAAATTAGAGATTTAACTGTCTCGCTTGGGCTACCATAAAAAAATACCATGTACTGGGTGGCTTCAACCACAGAAATATGTTTTCTTACAATTTTGGAGGCTAGAAGTCCAAGATCAAGTTTCCAGACAAGTGGGTTTTTGGTGAGAACTCTCTTTCTTATTTGTAGATGGCCATCTTGCTATGTCCTCATGGTTTTTCCTCGGTGTGCAGGGAGGTTGTGGGGAAGAAAGAGAACTCTAGTGTCTCTTCTTGAGGACACCGATAGCATTGGATCAAGGCCACACTTTTATAACCCATTTAACCTTAATTACCTCTTAAAGGCCCTATTTCCAAATATAATCACATTGGGTTTATGGCTTTAAAATAGAAACTTTGGGCATATATAATTCAGTCCATACAAACAAGTACAGAAAACTGTGTATCATGTTGGCTATTCTTAGGTAGAGAATACATTATGGGGGACAAAAGATAATGCAGGGTTGAGATTAATACATTGAGATATTGTGGTATGGGGTTGGGCATTAGTACCAGAAGTGGAGTCTGAATTGATTAAGGATACATTCTGGAAAAACAAAAACACTTAAAGACTAGATGTAGTGTAGGAAGTAGCAGTTTATACTTCAAAGATGGCCACAATATTAAATCACATCTGATATGTTCTTTTGCAATGTGATCTTGCCATTTCTCTGTCAAGAACTGGAGTCTATTCCTTATTGCTCTGCATATGGATTTTTCCCTGTGGTTGCCTCTATTTAGGGAATATGGTAGAACTTATGTGGTGGCAGTTGTAGGCGTAGCCCATAAGTAGCTTGGCAACTTTGGTTTCCTGCTTCTTGGAAGCCAGCTACCATATAAGACCATGATTCTATGAGAAGACCAAGCTACTGTGTGAATAAGCCCTGGAGGATGAAAAATCACAGGACCAGGGGTAGAGTGGGAGGGGTTGTGAGTAAGAGAGGGAGCAAAGAGCACCAAGGCATCAAACATGTATATAAAGAAGCCAATTTGGGTATTCAGAACTGTCGTCTTTAAAGTGACTTGGTCTCAGCTGCTGTCAGGCTGCAATCACATAAATGACCCCAGATGCATTTTGCCCAGCTCAGTCTAGTTAACCTACAAAACACTGAGAAATGAATTGTTTTCAAGTGGATTGCCATGCATTCATAATTGAAATTGAGGGGGATGGTAAAGTAAAATCCAAGAAAAATCTCTGCTTGGGATTGAATAACTGAGTGAATGAATAGTGATGCTTACAACCAAGAGAGTAAAAATTGTGAGATCTGAAGATGAAATCTGTTCTATTTTGACCACTTTAAGGCTGAAATCACTATCAGATACTCTATGGAGATGTCAAGTATGTGAATGATTATACAGACAGCTGAAGATGTAACATTAGGGATTATTTATTTACTTAAGGCCATATGGCTGTATGACATCCTCTAGGAATAGTGGTGTACAGACAGTATGAACTGGTTCAGGAAAGAGAACTAGACTGTCATTTTGGGGCAGAAAAGTAGAAACAATTAAGAAAATTAAGAAGGTACATTCAGGGGCGCCTGGGTGGCTCAGTGGGTTAAAGCTTCTGCCTTCGACTTAGGTCATGATCTCAGAGTCCTGGGATCGAGCCCTGCATCGGGCTTTCTGCTCAGCAGGGAGTCTGCTTCCCTCCTCTCTTTTTGCCTGCCTCTCTGCCTACTTGTGATCTCTGTCTGTCAAATAAATAAATAAATAAAATCTTTTAAAAAAAGAAGAAGGTTCATTCAGTGAGATGGCAAGACAGGAGAATGCATCATTTAGAAAACCAATAGAAGAAAGTTTTTAAAAAGGAAGATATGGTAAACTATGTCAAAATTTTCTGAAACGTTGAGTGAGAAAATAACTATGCTTATTGGATTGATCAACATGGACATTATTGATAACCATTGCTTCCCATCCCTGCAATCTCTACTCTAATCATGAGAATCTCAGTACCTCATATCAAGAGCAGCTCGAACCATCTTCCATTCTCCAATCTCATTACTTCCAAACTATTTTTTTTCAAAAATACTTTTCATAATTTCACACTGCTGGTATAAAATCTCTCACTTTCATGCAAGGTAAGGTTTATCTTGATTACTAAGTAACACCAAAATATGTTTATCTATCACCTTTACCTACTAGACCAAGGGCACACATCTCTAGTCATGGTAGTATTGTCCTTTTCCTCTAGCCAAATCCCAACTGTCCTTCTCTCTCTCCCTCTCTCTCAAGTACCTATCTCTTCTTTTACTCTATTCAAATCTTTTAATATCTAGGCAAAATTCAGTCTCATATGGTACTTTTTACATTTCTCTAGAGCAATGACTTTTAAAATGTAGTTTGAGATCTGTAAGTGGGCCATGAAATCAATTTTGCATGTCCTACCATCGTTTAAAAAATCGACTAGAACAAAAAAAAAAAAAGAGTGGGATAGGAAAGAAAATATCTTTTAGTGAAGATTTGTATGGCTTCCTGAAACTTTTTCAGGTTGTTGGTGTTTCTGTGGACTTTGTGAATGTGTGTGTGTGTGTGTGTGTGACTTTTTGTATGTATGTGTTACACATATATGATCAGTATATAAAATGTTTTTATTGTGGACATAACTCTCCTAAACTAATATCCTATTGGTCTCTTTTTATCCATCTCATTTAAGAGTTTACAGTGTGCTGAGTATTTAAGTGTTAATTTATGTGCATGTATTTCTAGCGAATAGTCACTCATCTGTCCATTGATTTCTCACTGAAAAATATTTATTTTTAAAATAAATAACAGGTATTTATTTCCTGTTAAGAGTCATTCTTATGCTTTTCCCTGGATTTAGAATAGGTTTACTAGATCCTTCTTCATGAAGCTTACATATAAAAGACAGTAAGAAAGCCATAAGACAAAGAAATATTGACAAAATATAGTGAAATTAAATGAAGAAAACACATAGGAGACTTTAGAACATATAACAGGGGGAACTAACTTGGGCTTACCTGTAAAAGTTGTATTGGAACTGACATCTGAGAAATAATTACAGCCATGTAGACAAAAGAAGTGAGCTGGGAAAGAGTATTCCAAAAAGAAATAAATTATTTTTTTTTTTGTTAAGATAAAAATATTTATTTTTTTTTTCAGCGTAACAGTATTCATTCTTTTTGCACGACACCCAGTGCTCCATGCAAAACGTGCCCTCCCCATCACCCACCACCTGTTCCCCCAACCTCCCACCCCTGACCCTTCAAAACCCTCAGGTTGTTTTTCAGAGTCCATAGTCTCTTATGGTTCGCCTCCCCTCCCCAATGTCCATAGCCCGCTCCCCCTCTCCCAATCATTTAAGAGCCTATGGTAGAGAGGAGCACAGCTAATTAGAGGAACTGAGATAAAGGCCCTTTGGCTGGAGCAAAATAAGTGAGGGAAGAAAAATTGAAGATGAGGCTAAAAAAGCAGACAAGGGGGAAATAATTCATCGATGATGTCCTTGTAGGTTTTGCAGGTTTTTTTTCCTTTATCCTAAAAGCAATGAGAAACCTGTAAAGCATTTTAATCTGGACAATAATACAATCAATTTTGCCTTTTTTGAAACACTCTGTGGAGAATGGGTTCAAAGAGTACTTGAGTGTTTGTGGACACCTAAAATGGGAAACTGATGTCCTTTTCCAGCTAGAGATGGTCATGAGTTTGGTTAAGATGTGGATAGTGGAATGGAGAAAAATGGATGGATTGGAGGGGTATTTAGGAAACAAAATTGATGTGATTTCCTGGTTGATTGGAAATGGAAGGTGAATGAGAGGGATATGTCAAAAGGTGATTACCTAGATTTTGGCCAGAAGAGTTGGTGTACTAAGAGGAAATAAGCATGAGTTCAATTTTGGATTTGTAGAGTTTGAGATTGATTTGAAACATTGAGGTGTTAGTGACAGTCTGACAGATGGATTGATACTCAGGGAATAGTTCTGGCCTGGGGATAAAAAATATGTGGATTAGAATAACCAAAAAGAATCAAATGGGAAGAGAAGATTAAGATCTAGTTTTGAAAAATTAAAACTTTTAAATGGTGATTTTAAGAAGATGAGGTAGTAAAAGAAATTGAAAAATGTGGATAGAAAGGAATAAAAAAGTTTTCCATTGACTTAATAACATGGAGGTTAATGGACTTAGATGTATTTTGATCATATAATGACAGATGAGGCACTGAATGCATTGGAAGAGTAACTGGAATGTGAGAAAATAGAAACAGAAAGTATGAATAACTATTTAAGAAAGCCCAGCGCATTACTTTCAGGGAGTAGGGAACATGTGCATATTGTAGATGCTCAATAAATTCTTGTCACATGGACAAATGAACAACAATGTTCTTTTTGCACAATTTTCTTCAAATGGTTGATATACTACTAGAAGAAAGAATGAACATTGAATTCTTGAAATTTATTAGGCATTTTATTTAATCCATCTTAATCCATCCTCTAAGGTAGGCGATATTGTTCTAATTTTTCATATGAGAAATCTGAGATTCAGAGAAGCTATGTACTTGGTGAAGTGCATACACCTACACAGCTAAGAAGTTGCAGAGCAGGAATATGAATCAAGTCTTTGTCTTAGAGTCTGTTCTCTCCAAGAAAATGGCAACTTATTTGATCATAAAAGTCTATTTTTCCATAGCCAGAGGAAGTCTTAGGAATATACTCCTTGGACGTAACTTTCTCTGGCCTAAAAAGTTATGTATGGAGGTCAGCTTTAGATAAGTTTCTCAATCATGGCTTAACATTAATTTACCTGGAATGCTTTTCCAAAAAAATGGATGCCTGAACCCCACCTTGGGAATTTCTGGGATTGGACCAGGGAATCACTATTTTGTTACAAGTGTCCCAGATTATTCTAATTCTAATATGCCATCAGAATTGGGAAAATTTGCTTTAGATTCTCATGAAATTACCAATTACAAAGGCCTACAGCCTAAATTATAAACAAGTTTATTATGATGATTTCTTACCAGTTTTGCCTCTGAGTGTTTTTCTTTAGGAAGTAGTAGAACACACATCAGCTGGACACAAACAACTGAACATATCAGACAGGGAGTGCTAAGAATCAGGACTATATGAAAGGCTTCCTTAACCTTGATGCCTCCTTTATGGATCATCTTGGTACAGTAAGAGCATGAAGAGCATTTTCTGGCCCTGTTAGTATGGTCCATATTCAGGATCTGCTGATAGCAATGCTCCTCTCCTGAGGTAAAGAGAAAAGACCCAGTCCTAAGAGGAATATAGGATGCTGAGCTGAGGACTTACTGTGTTTTTGTTTACTTGTTTATTTGGGTTTTTATTTTTTAATTTTTTAAAAATTTTTTGCCATTAGTACGTGCAAACTCTTAGAAGGGCAAGACTGTGAACATCCCTTTTGGATAGTGATGTTCATTTCTTCTCCTGATGATCTGAAGAATGATAGAACTTGGAAGTAAAATTCTTTTGTTCTGTCTTACCTGAAAGTGTATGTATTTGTATTTTCCTCATTGTTAGACAAAAGTGAAAGTAACCTAAAATAAACCCCAGTACCAAGAGGGGAAATATTTTCAGTCTTAGTTCAGAATTCATTTGCCATGAAGGAAAAATTCTCATAGGGTTATGTAGGTGAGATTAAAGATTTTCCATTTTCAGTTGCCATTCTCTCTTATACTGCTGTGCTCTGCAGTGGCTGCTCTGGGACTAGAAGCTACAAAGTTTTGCACTTTCAAAAGATGAAATATATCTGACATCATAACACAGCAACCATTGTTAAAAATGGTAGCTTAAATAAATTGTCATCATTCTTCCTTGCAATTTCAGTCGATTTGGGTTGTAACCCATGGTGAGCTTGGTAAGAAGATGGCGCATACATAATTCACTTTTAATAGTACAGATACCTTTGATTTTATTCTTTCTTGCCATTAGGCTCTTAATACACTGTGCATGCACTTTTTGAAGTAGCTCCTACTCTATTGTCAGAAGAATTCCTTCTATCCCCTGGAACCAACTAAAAATAGTGCTTTTTTAAAATTATATTAGCTTCCACTTATTGTAAATAATAGGCTAATGATCCCTGTACTTGGTGATGGGAAACTTCAGAAAAGTCTCATTTTATAGGTTTATATTTAATTCTTCACTATATGTATTTCAGATTTTGAGCCCTACCACTAAACTTTACAATGGTTTAATGCATATGAAAAAACAGTAGTATTGTGTTTCAAAATCAGATTGGCAAAACCACACAAATAAAGAACAGTTGCAGGGTATACACTCATACATACACCTTAAAAATGAAATCTAGTTAAAGATTTTTTTTCAGGGTGAGAACTGTTGGTGGTAAAATGAGCAAAGAATGAAGGACATAAAAATTTGTTTGGTCTTTGTGAATAGAAACATTTGGAACTCAATTCATACCATGTTTTTCTCTCTACTTTTCTCAGAATATAATAAAAAATGCTCGAGAAGAGATTTCCTCTTACTTATGGCAATAAAGCTTATTATGTATTATATATTCTATATTATATATTTTTGTGAAGTGAGTAGATAATATCCTATCAAGATGGAATTTTTTCCTCGAAACTTTTCATCTAGTATATAAAGGTGTTGGCATTAAAAAAATAATATATCACATATTTCTTCTTAGAGTCACATTGTTTAAAACCTCAGAAATTTGGCCAAGTAGGAATTTCCAGTCTCATTTTTGTTAGCTGTGGTTCTTAGAAACACTGATTGGGCAAAATACTTGGTAAGAAAGGAAAGAATTACGCAAGAGTTTCTGACTAGTGCTTTGGTTTCTCCCATGAGACACCATTACCACTACATTGTTCCTGGAAGTTGAAGGTGCCTCCCCTGGTGGCCTTGACTTCCTTGGCAGCCAGTCCTCTGCTCTTACTGCTGTTCTCCCAACCATAGTTGCTGGTGTTACTATGGCTGCTCCACAATCCATCTTTCCTCTTGTGTTTTAAATGGATGGTAATTTTTTGTTTTGTTTTGCTTTGGTTTTTTGTTGTTGTTGTTGTTGTTGTTGTTGTTGTTTTTGTTTTGCTTTTGCTTTTTTCTGCTTGGCCTGCTTCAGAATCCTGACATCTAAGTTATTAAAGGTCTTTTGATTCCCAAAGAGTAGGCAGATGCTTTAATTTGAATCACTCTGTAATAAATTTAAATAAAATACTGAATAAAATTTTATTTTAGTAATATTTCCCAATTATCAAAAGATTTCTCTCCAATCTTGAAATTTGCCTGTGTGCTCCTGTTTGTTGTATTTCTTCAATTCCAGACAACTTCTTTAGGTTCAGATAGCCTTCACCAATTCATCTTAATTTGAAAGTCAGAATCCTAGTGTCTTTACTTTCCCTCTGAAAGTATCCTTCATTATTTCTTCCATATGCTCTATAATCTGCACAACAAGTAATATTCTCTTGTTCTGTGCAACTTAGAATTCATGAAGTTTGAACCTATAGGGTATCATTTTTAGCTTCATCTATAATTACTAATACATTCAAGTTTCTAAGTGTGAATAAGGAAGTATAAAATATAGCAACTGCTCTTAAGGAGCAGCTTAGTGTTAAAGATATAAAATAGAAAATTAAGTAATGCATAGTTTACATTAATTGTCACATTCTGTGGGTTTTTAAAAAAATTTATTTTATTTTATTTTTTCAGTGTTCCACGATTCATTGTTTATGCACCACACCCAGTGCTCCATGCAATATGTACCCTCCTTAATACCCACCACAGGGCTCACCCATCCCACCAACCCCCACCCCTTCCAAAACCCTCAGTTTGTTTCTTAGAGTCCACAGTCTCTCATGGTTCATCTCCCCCTCTGATTTTCCCCAATTCACTTTTCCTTTCCTTCTCCTAATGTTCTCCATCTTATTCCTTATGCTCCACAAGTAAGTGAAATCATATGACAATTGACTTACTTTGCTTGACTTATTTTACTCAGCATAATCTCTTTCAGTCTCATCCATGCTGATACAAAAGTTGGGTATTCATCCTTTTTGATGGAGGTGTAATATTCCATTGTATATATGGACTATATCTTCTTTATCCATTTGTCTATTGAAGAGCATCTTGGCTCTTTGCACAGTTTGGCAACCGTGGCCATTGCTGCTATGAACACTGGGATACAGATGGCCCTTCTTTTCACTACATCTGTATCTTTGGGGTAAATACCCAGTAGTGCAATTGCAGAGTCATAGGGTAGCTTTATTTTTAATTTCTTGAGGAATCTCCACACTGTTTTCCCAAGTGGCTGCACCAACTTGCATTCCCACCAACAGGGTAAGAGGGTTCCCTTTCTCCACATCCTCTCCAACACTTACTGTTTACTGTCTTGTTGATTTAGGCCATTCTAACTGGTGTAAGGTGGTATCTCAATGTGGTTTTGATTTAAATGTGTGTTTTAAGAGAAGTCTTAGCTAATATCAGAGAATTGATATCCTACTATATTCTCTGATCATAATAAATTAGAAATTAACAAAAATGTTAAAAACAATATTTTTAGACCTTTATGAATGTACTCCTAAGTGGCTCTTGGAAAGATAAGGAAATCAATATTTCTAAATATTTTAATATTAGTAGCCAAAACATTTCTACTTAATGAAACTTGTCAGTCTTTATTTAGTGTTAATTGAAGGAGAGTTTACAGCCTTAAATTCATTTATTAGTAGGAAAATCAGTGAAGAATAAACATGATATGCCTTTAACTTAAGATAGAAAAAGGGAAACAAGAATCAAGTAAGGACATAGTGAAGAAAAGATAATTTTAAAATAAACATGAAAAGCCCAACAAAAATGTATCTTTGAAAATGTTAATAAAATTGAGTAAGTTAATAAAATTGATGAGATTATCTAAAACATTTGGAAGGTGTAGAATTAAAAACATAATAGAAATGATGATGGGGGTAAAGGTATGGATCCACTAGAATAATTTCCTACAATTAAAGTGATAGTATAGCTATTTCTAGAAAAATGTAAAAATGGAAGAAGTGAAAAATAAAATAATTATTAAGAGAACAAATTTTTAATAAAAATATCTTTGCAAAAAGACACCAGGCCCAGCTGCTTTCTTCAGCTTACTTTTAAATCTATTTGTTAAATTTAATTTAAAGTGATCATACAATGAAATTGGCATTTATTTAGTAGAGAACTTTATAAATTTTACTGCACCTATAGATTTGAATAACTACCACTGCAATCAGGATGGAAAACAGCTTCTTTGCTTATAAAAAGTCTTGAGCTCTTCTTCTTTTTTTTTTAATTAACATATAATGTATTGTTAGCCCCTGGGATACATGTCTGTGAATTGCCAGGTAGGGTCACACACTTCACAGCACTCACCACAGCACATACCCTCTCCAATATCCATAACCCCACCACCCTCTCCCAACCCCACTCCCCCCATCAACCCTCAGTTTGTTTTGTGAGATTAAGAGTCACTTATGGTTTGTCTCCCTCCCAATCCCATCTTATTTCATTTATTCTTTTCCTACCCCCCAAACACCCCATGTTGCTTCTTGACCTTCTTATATTAGGGAGATCATATGATAGTTGTATTTCTCCAATTGACTTATTTTGCTAAGCATAATACCCTCTAGTTCCATCCACGATGTTTCAAATGGCAAGATTTCATTTCTTTTGATGGCTGCATAGTATTCCATTGTGTATATATACCACCTCTTCTTTATTCATTCATCTGTTGATGGACATCTAGGTTCTTTCCCTAGTTTGGCTATTGTAGACATTGCTTCTATAAACATTTGGGTGCACGTGCCCCTCGGATCACTACATTTGTATCTTTAGGGTAAATACCCAGTAGTGCAATTGTTGGGTCACAGGGTAGCTCTATTTTCAACTTTTTGAGGAATCTCCATGCTCATTTCCAGAGTGGTTTCTTGTGCTATTCTTCTATCACTGTGGTTTTGTGTGTTGGGGAATGTTCTATAAATTAAATCACATAGCACTATATTTTTTGAGACTGATTTCTTCACTTAACATAATACCCTTGGGGTTAATCCAAGTTGATAACTAATTCAATATTTAAGCTACTTTTTTTTTTTTGAAGATTTATTTTAGAGAGAAAGAGTGTTAACATGGGAGGGGGCAGAGGGAGGAGTGCAGAGGAAAGGGGAAACAGGCTCCCTGCTGAGCATGGAGCCTGAAGACCAGGGACTGGACTTGAACCCGAGACCCTGAAGTGATGACCAGAGCCAAAACCAAGAATCAAATGCTCAATCAAATGAGCCACCCAGACACCTCAATATTTAAGTTACTTTTCATTACTTAGTAGAATCACATCATATGAATATACCACAATTTGTTTATACCTTCACCCTCTGAAAGTCATTTTCTTGTTTTGAACGGAGTTGCTTATAAACATTCGTGTATTGGTTTTTGTGTGAACATTTTATTTATTTTTCTAGAGTGAACTGATAGTAGTGGCATTACTGTGTTATAATGTAAGTACATGTTTTTCTTAAGAAATACCAAACTGTTTTCAAGAGCAGCTGTGGCATTTTTCATTTTCACCAGCAACATATTAGAGTTGATATTGCTCCACAACGTTTTCAGCATTTGGTATTGTCAGTATCATTTTGAAGCTATTTTAATTGGTATGTAGTGGTATTTATTAGTGATTTTAACTTTATTTTCTTAATGGGTTTATTTTCTCAATGTTGAGCATCTTTTACTGATCATACCGGTCATCTGTATATCTTCTTTTTGTGAAGTGACTAAAGTTTTTCCTCCATTTATGTATTAAGTTGTCTTTTTATTGTTGAATATAGAGTGTTCTATATATGTTCTGAATATAGGTCTCTGTCAGATTATGGGATTATCTGTTTTCTCCTAATCTATAGATTATCTTTTTATTCTCTCAATAGTGTCTTTTGTGGAGTAAGTTTTTAATTTTGAGGAAGTCCTATTTATCATTTCTTTTTCTTTATGCAGAATGCTTTCGGTGTCATAATAACTAATTTTGGTGTCTAGTAACTCTTTGCCTAACCAGTTTATCAAGATATTCTTAAATTTTCTTTTAAAAGTTTTATAGTTTTGGGGTGCCTGGATGGCTCAGTCATTAGGTGCCTGCCTTCAGCTTGGGTCATGATCCCAGGGTCCTGGGATCAAGCCCCACATCCAGCTCCCTGCTCTGTGGGAAGCCTGCTTCTCCCTCTCCCACTCTTCCTGCTTGTGTTCTCTCTCTTACTGTATCTCTCTGTGTCAAATAAATGTTTAAAAAAAAGTTTATATTTTTTATTGTTTTATACATTAGAATTATATCTGTGGAAATTTCAATATAAAGTGGGGGTTTAAGTTGAGGTTCATTCCTTTTGTATATGAATTGTATAATTCCAACATCATTTGTTTAAAAGTCAGTACAATTGAATTGCTTTTGTGTCTCTGTGAAAAAGTAATACATAAAAATATATATGGGGGCGCCTGGGTGGCTTAGTGCGTTAAATCTTCTGCCTTTGGCTCAGGTCATGATCTCAGGGTCCTGGGATCGAGCCCCGCATCGGGCTCTCTGCTCAACAGGGAGACTGCTTCTCTTCCTCTCTATCTCTGCCTGCCTCTCTGCCTACTTGTGATCTCTGTCTGTCAGATAAATAAAAGAAATCTTTAAAAAAATAATTAAAAATATTTATATGGATCTATTTCTGAACTCTTTGTTCTGTTGATTTCTGTGTCTGTCCTTTCATTAACACCACACTGTCTTAATTATTGTAGCTATATTGTAAGTATTGCATAATGTGATTCTCCAGTGTTATTCTTGATCAAGATTGTTTTAGCTAGTCCAGTTTCTTTGACTTCTTCTGTAAATTGTAGAGTCCAGTTTTATATATTTATTTAAAAACTTGCTAGTAGTTTGATTGGATTTGCAGTTAGTCAGTAGATCAAGTTGAGAAAAATTGACATCTTTATTTTGTTGAGTCTTCCAACCAATTATTCATTTAGGTATCCTTTGATTCTTAGCATTTGTAGATTTTATACATACATGTTTTGCTAGATTTGACCTTAAGTAATTCATTTTTTAGACTGTTTGTAAATAAAATGTATATAAACACACATATATATGCACTTGATTTTTTTTGTGTTGATCTTTTATTCTGTAACCCTGTCATCTTGCTAAAACTCATTTACTAGTTAAAGCTGTTTTTTGTAGCTTACTTGGGATTTTCCAGGTAGACAGTCATGCTTGTTATGAATTGGAAGGGCTTTTAATTCTTATTTTCCAATCTGTTTGCCTTTTAATTATTTTTCTTCCCTGATTACACTGGCTGGGACTTTTAGTATGATGTTAAATTTACAATATTTTGTTGAAGATTTTCATGTCTGTGTCCATGCAGGGGATGGCTCTATACTTTGTACTATCTTTATCTTGTTCTGGTATGAGGGTAATGTGGGCTTCATAGAAAAGAAAATGTTCCCTCCTTTTCTATTTTCTGGAAGAGCTTCTTTAGAACTGGCATCATTTCTTCTTTAAATATTAAATATTTAATTACTTAAATATTTGGCAGAATTCACCAGTAAAGCAAAATGGGTCTGGAGATTCTATTTATGGAAGGTGATTTTTTTTACTGTGAGCTTAATTACTTTAATAATTATATGATTTTTCAGGTTATCTATTTCATTAGGTGTGCTTTGGTTTTAAGAAATTAACTCATTCCATCTAAAGTGATGAATTTTTGTTTGTAAAGTTATGGATAAGAATTGGCTTGTTATCTTTTTACTATATACTGAGTATACAGTAATAGCTTTTTATTCTGGGTATTGCTAATTTGATTTATCTTTTTTTTCTTCATCAGTCTTATCAGAGGTAAGAAAGAAGAATAAAAATATTTCATTAGTCAAAAAGAAGGTAAAGAACAATAAAAATAAATAGGATCGGTAAACTGATGAGAAAATAGAACACATACAGAAAAAAGTGACAGCATTAGGTACAACCACACTTTTTTTACATTAAATCTAAATGACTGGAATAGTCCAAAGAAAAGGGCAAAGATGGCCAAACTAGATGCAAAATCAAGTCCTAATTACAGGCTTGTTAAAATCATTTTTAAGGACACATATAAGTCAAAGGTAAATGATTACCTATGTTACAAACACTAAGCATAAGAATATTGGAGTGGCTGTACCATTATCAGATTAAGTAGACTTTAGAGCAAGGAATAAAGAGACATTTAATAATAACAATGGGAATAATCTAGTAGAAACATTAGAATCATACATATTTATGCACCAAATATTGAAAGCAAAAACTGGCAGAAGTGAAAGAAGAAATAAATACATCCATGAGTATTTCTGCTTCAGTAACTGATAGTGTAAGTAGATAGAAAGTCAAGAAGTATATAGAAAACTTGAATGACACAATCAGCCAACCTGATTTAATCGATATTTACAGAACATTCTACCCAGCTACAGCAGGATTAAGATTCTCTCCTGTGTACATAAAGCATTCGGTAAGATTGGTCATATGTTGATGAGTAAAGCAACTCTCAGTTGCTTTACTCTCTCAGAGAATAGACTCATACAGAGTCTATTCTCTGATCACTATACATTTAAATTAGAAATAAATACCAGAAAGATATCTAAAGACTCACCACTATTTGAAAATTAAGTAAAATGCTACTAAATAATCCATGGTCAAAAAGATAGCAGAAGCAGAAAAAAATTTTTGAATTGAATGATAATATAATACAACCTGTAAAAATTTGTGGAATTCATCTGTAAAACATCTTATAAGGAAATTTATAGTATAAGTATTTAGAGCAATAAAGGAGAAACACCTAGAATCAGTAACTAAACATACATTTTATGAAGCTAGAGTAAGAAGAGCAAGTTAAATCCAAAAATATATAGGGGGAAGAAATTAACAAATATAAGAGCAGAAATTAATAATATAAAAATAAACAATAGAGAAATTCATTAATATTGCTTATTTTTTCAAAACAATAAATGATAACCCTATAGGTATATCATTCAAAAGATAACACACTATTACCACTATTGTGAATAAAAAGAACATGGAGTAAAGTTTTGGAATGCATAAGTCTGATACACAAAGAATTCTTGGAATTGAAGAAAAACATGATATATGAATGACCAATAAGCAGAAGACTATGTATATTATATTTCCATGCAGTTGACATATGGAGTTGATGCCTTAAACATCAGAGTAAACACTGTTGAAATAGCAGATTAGAATTTTTCTGAACTTGTGAAAGAAAAATTCTCAGATTCAAAAAACACAGCAAATCCTGAACAGAATAAATGAAATTTAAAATAACATCTACAGTTAACTTTTGATAGAGTCCAAATGGGTAACTGTATAATCACTACATAATATTTTGTAATATTTTTTCCATTAACCATGAAAAATGAGAAAATTTCAGTTAAAAAATTGATAATAGCTATATATATCTCTAATGTATGATATGTATGAATAAATCCAATATCAAATTTATAAGACCTTTATGGAAAATTTGGTTGTTTGTAAAAATCATAAGTAAATAATGGGCAGAATGGTTACTATGAAGAGATATTAATTTTATCCAAATTTGTCTATTAAGTCGATTCCTGTACAATTCTTTATAAACTAATTTTGAGGGCGCCTGGGTGGCTCAGTTGTTAAGCAACTGCCTTCGGCTCGGGTCATTATCCCAGGGTCCTGGGATAGAGTCCCACATCCGGCTCCCTGCTTGGCAGGAGGCCTGCTTCTCCCTCTCCAGTTTTCCCACTTGTGTTCCCTCTCTTACTGTGTCTCTGTCTAATAAATAAACCTTAAAAAAATTAAAAAAAAAACTGATTTTGAAATTAATATAAAATAAGAAAAATATAAAAAATTGCAACTAGAAAATTTTCTATGCTAGTTATTAATACTTAAAAAATTATAGTGAATTAGGGGCACCTGAGTGGTTCAGTGGTTTAGGCCTCTGCCTTCGGCTGGGGTCGTGATCTCAGGGTCCTGGGATCTCGCCCCGTGTTGGGGTCTGCTCTGCGGGGAGCCTGCTTCCCTTCCTCTCTCTCTGCCTGCCTCTCTGCCTCATTGTGATCTCTGTCTGTCAAATAAAGAAATAAAAAAATCTAGGGACACCTGAGTGGCTCAGTTGGTTAAGCCGCTACCTTTGGCTCGGGTCATGATTCCAGTCCCACATTGGGCTCCTTGCTCAGCGGGGACCCTGCTTCTCTCTCTGCCTCTGCCTACCACTCTGTTTGCTTGTGCTCTCTCCATCTGTTAAATAAATAAATAAAATCTTAAAAAAAAAAGAAATTACATATATATATATATATATATATATATATATATATTGAATTCAACACCATGTTATAACAGAAGTATGGGTAATTGTACCAGTGAAACAGGATGGTGAATCCAGAATATGTCATTATAGAAAGCTGGTGAAAGAAGTGACTAACCACTGAATTTACTAGGACAATTGATTAAAAAAAGAAAAGGTTCCTACCTCACGATATTTATAAAAATTGACTCAATTTTTTTAAAGATTTTATTTATTTATTTGACAGAGATCACAAGTAGGCAGAAAGGCAGGCAGAGAGAGAGAGGAGGAAGCAGGCCCCCTGCTGAGCAGAGAGCCCGATGCGGGGCTCGATCCCAGGACCCTGGGACCATGACCTGAGCTGAAGGCAGAGGCTTTAACCCACTGAGCCACCCAGGCACCCCAAAATTGACTCCGTTTTTAAGGCTTAAATGTAAAAAGCAAATAGACTTCTATGGGAAAGCAATGATATAAACTGAAAAAAAATTATAATGCATATTTTAGTCATAAGGAATTGCTGATTTGAATATTGAAAACATAATGATCCCCCCAAAAATCCATAAATAAAAGAGGGCTTTATGCTAAGTAAAATAAATCTGAGAAAGACAAATACTGTATTAGCTCTTATTATAGAATTTAAAAATATATTTTTATAAAAGCTCATAGATACAGAGAACATTTTGGTGGTTGCTAGAGATTGGATTTGGAAGATGTGGGATTTGTAAATGTTGCAGTCACTTTGGAGAAGAATTCAGCAACTTCTGATGGATTTGAAGTTTGAGTTATGATTATGAAATCCTAGACTTTGACCCTGTGATTTCATTCATAAGTAAATCTAGAGAACCTCTGGCATATCATGTACATAGATACCTGTCAGGGGATTCATTGCAGACTTGTTTTTCATCATTTAAAGTTGGAAACAATCTAAATACCAATCAGCAGAGATTGGGTAAATATGTGGAGGTATATATTCAGTGAAATACTGCATAGAAGTTAATAGGTGAATTTTAAATGTGTATATCAATAAAGATAAATGTCAACAAGTTTTTAATGAAAATGCAAAGTGCAGAATAGGTACAGTATATTACATTATATAAACCTTAAAAAGTGGAAGCACAGCTGCATATTGTTTACAGGTACATGTGTCTGTAATGAAAGCTATCATTAACATGTCTTGGGAAGGATATGCTCTACCTTATCTCTGAGGAAACAAGGTGAGCAAGAAGATTTGGGATGAAGAGATCAGGCTTTGATTTTCTAGTAGCATTTATTTTTTACAAAAAATATTCTGGAAAAATATGGGGAAATGCTAACTAGTATTTTAAATATAAGTGAGAGGAAGAAGCATGTTCATGATGTTATTCTCTGAAACTTTATGCTTAGAAAACTTTGATATGGTTCATAAGAGGAAAAGGTAGATAGCACTATTAAAGCCTTCGTATTACTCCAAAAGGAAGTGATTTTGATTTCAGATATTGTAGAATTTTTCAAGTAAATGTGAGATTATGTTGGTATCTTTCATTTACTTCAGTTATCTCAAGTGAAACATTAAGCTTGAAACTAATAAGTAGTTTTCAAAAATTTTTCTTGCAATAGTAGAACAAAAAGAAACCTCTCTATTATAGATGTGGGTTTTAGCTTTAGCAGCAGTTTTGTCTGTGATACCTCTTTCTTTACTGACTCTTGCATGGTAACAAGACAATAGAAGTGAAATCCTCAGTGTACTGAGCAATTGGAACTGGAGGTTAAAAATACTCTCCATTTTCATGGTTATATATAATGTATACTCATTTTATTATTTAATTTACTTATCTTTCTATTTGAGTCTCTTTTTTTTGTATTCCTTAATAATAATCTCTCTCCACACTGCTAATGTATTTTGTTATCCTTTCATACTTTATTAGAAGGTTGTGATTTTTAAAATATGCAGCAACTAAATCTCTTCTACTTTTTTAACTTCTTATTTTTATTTCTACAAGATTTGTTTATGACAATAGAGTTTCTGGCACTAAATCTCTGTCATACATATCCAAACATTATACATAATCTAGCATTATTTCATGTTGATTTTAGAATATGTATGTTTTGTTTCCTCCTAAATGACACACAAGAGTGCATTAATATGTCATAAAACAAGAAAATGGCACTATGCCTGTTTTAAGATGTTTGGAAACAAAATGAAGAAGGCTATGTTAAAAATGAAAAGCACAAGCCTTATAGAAGAAAAATTTGTATCAGCAAAATACAAGGTAGAACCTCAATTATGATATAATTTTTTGTTAGTATGTTTTCAATTAAAAACAATAGCAAAAATGAGTTTTTATGGATAAACATTACTTTTATTTTTTTATTATGTGGAAAAGAATAATGGCTATGTAAACTGCCGACTGTTTGCCAGACACTGTGCTCTACATGTACCACAAGTTTACTTAAATTCTGTCCCAAACTCTGTGAATTAGGTATTAATCCCATTTTTACAGATCAGGAAACAGCCATAGTTAATCTAATTAATTTTACCAAATTTGAAGAGCTAGACAGTAGTAAAAATAGGACTTGGATTTGGCAGTTTGTTTTGGATCTGCATGTTTTATCACTCTATTAAGGAAAAAGTGGTAAGCAATTCCATATACCTTGTGGCAAGGGGACTTAACCTCACTGCATTGTTGATTGCATATGGTGAAATAGAAGCATCTTTACTGAGCAACATTTCCAGTTTGTTCCTTTGTGTTTTCTTGCTTCTAGAATTATTGTTCTTGCATATGCTCAATCAGGCTCTTATTATATATTTCAAAACAAATATCTGATTTTCTCAGTAGGTCCACAATAACCACTTAATCACAGATAAATTGTACACATGAAGTATCTTGGCTCTAAAATGGAGAAATATAAATATTCAGCTTGTTACTCTGTTTCAGGGAGTTGAGAAATATTAGTAAGCACTCTTTGTCCAAAATGGATACTACAAGCCTGATGGAATCATATAGATGCTTAAAACTGGGATAGACATAGTTCTTTATCTTCTTGCTTCCTCAATAATCTGCGAAGAACTGACTTTTCCCCTTAAGACCGAGTGCATGGCCAGTGTGATGGGTTTCATACAGTTTATTTTTTACTGTTGCTCTTATAATTGCATATAAATCTTAGTTATTCAAACATTCAGAAACTATTTATTGAGTGCCCACTTTGTACCAGTCATAGTTCTAATTGCTAGGAAATAAAAGCTTTTATTTGGGGATATAGTACTAAACAAGGGCAGGTGTGGGAGAATATATTATTTCCTACATTTCCTCCATTCTCACCAGTCCTCCTATCAAAGCTAGCTCAATTAAGATATAAATTCTAGGTAATATTTTAGATTGAAGCCAATACTGGGCTTTTTCTTGGATGTTGTATTCTTGGAATACCTATGGCAAGAGAGGATCTCCTTGAAAGATAGTAGAAACCTTCGTTGGATTGTTCTTATTGTGACTGGCCATGATGCTGGGAGAGTAATAAAATTAAAAAGAAATTGATGGGAGAGGAAGAGTCAAGATGGTGGAGAAGTAGCAGTCTGAGACTACATCAGGCAGCAGGAGATCAGCTAGATAGCTTATCTAAACATTGCAAACACCTACAAATCCAATAGGAGATTGAAGAGAAGAAGAATAGCAATTCTAGAAACAGAAAATCAACCACTTTCTGAAAGGTAGGACTGGTGGAGAAATGAATCCAAAGTGACGGGAAGATAGACAGTGGGGGAGGGGCTGGCTCCCAGCAAGCGGCGGAGCAACGGAGCACAAAATCAGGACTTTTAATAGTCTGTTCCACTGAGGGACATTGCTCCAGAGACTAAACCGGGGTGAAGCCCACGTGGGGACGGTGTGGCCCCAGGTCCCACAGGGTCACAGAAAGATCCGGGGTGTCGGAGTGTCACAGACCTTGCAGGTATTAGAACAGGGAAACCGGCTACAGAGACAGAGCCGAGGAGTAAACTCTCAATTCAGGGTTACCTTGAACTGGTCACAGGCTGGGTGAGCTCGGAGTGCGGCCGGGGGCCGGGGATATAGAATTGATTGGGTGCTGTTCTCTGGGGGCACACTGAGGAGTGGGTCCCCAGGCTCTTGGCTCCTCCAGGCCAGAGACTGGGAGGCCGCCATTTTCATTCCCGTCGTCCGGTACTCTACGGAAAGTATTCAGGGAACAAAAGCTCCCGAAAACTAACCCGAGTGGATTACTTAGTCTGGCCCCTGGTAAGGGCGGTGCAATTCTGCCTTGGGCAAAGACACTTCAGAATCAATACAACAGGCCCCTCCCCCAGAAGACCAACGAGAAATCCAGCCAGGACCAAGTTCACCTACCAGGGAAAGCCGGTTCAATACCAAGGACAGCAGCAGAATTCCAGAAGAGGAGAAAGCAAAGCACGGAACTCATGGCTTTCTCCCCATGATTCTTTAGTCTTGCGGTTAATTTAATTTTTTTTTTCAATTCTTTTTCTTTCTTCTTCTGCTAAATTTTTTTTAAACTTTTACCCTTTTCTTTTTTAACGTTTTTAACTAGTTTATCATATATATATATATGTATATATATATATATATATATATTCTTTCTTTTCTATATATTTTCTTTATTTGTTTTCCTTTTTTTAATTTTTTTACCTTTTTTTCTGAACCTCTTTTTATCCCCTTTCTCCCACCCCCCCATGATTTGGGGTCTCTTCTGATTTGGTTAAAGCGCATTATCCTGGGGTCATTGCCACCCTTTTAGTATTTTACTTGCTCCTTCATATACTCTGATCTGGACAAAATGACAAGGCGGAAAAATTCACCACAAAAAAAGAACAAGAGGCAGTACCAAAGGCTAGGGACCTAATCAATACAGACATTGGTAATATGTCAGATCTAGAGTTCAGAATGACGATTCTCAAGGTTCTAGCCGGGCTCGAAAAAGGCATGGAAGATATTAGAGAAACCCTCTCTGGAGAGATAAAAGCCCTTTCTGGAGAAATAAAAGAACTAAAATCTAACCAAGTTGAAATCAAAAAAGCTATTAAAGAGGTGCAATAAAAAATGGAGGCTCTCACTGCTAGGATAAATGAGGCAGAAGAAAGAATTAGTGATATAGAAGACCAAATACAGAGAATAAAAAAGCTGAACAAAAGAGGGACAAACAGCTACTGGAACACGAGGGGAGAATTCGAGAGATAAGTGAAACCATAAGATGAAACAACATTAGAATAATTGGGATTCCAGAAGAAGAAGAAGAAGAGAGAGAGGGGAGCAGAAGGTCGATTGGAGAGACTTATTGGAGAGAATTTCCCTAATATGGCAAAGGGAACAAGTATCAAAGCCCAGGAGGTGCAGAGGACCCCACTCAAAATCAACAAGAATAGGTCCACACCCTGTCACCCAATAGTAAAATTTACAAGTCTTAGTGACAAAGAGAAAATCCTGAAAGCAGCCCGGGAAAAGAAGTCTGTAACATACAATAGTAAAAATATTAGATTGGCAGCAGACTTATCCACAGAGACCTGGCAGGCCAGAAAGAGCTGGCATGATATATTCAGAGCACTAAACGAGACAAACATGCAGCCAAGAATACTCTATCCAGCTAGGCTAGCATTGAAAATAGAAGGAGAGATAAAAAGCTTCCAGGACAAACAAAACCTGAAAGAATTTTCAAACACCAAACCAGCTCTACAGGAAATATTGAAAGGGGTCCTCTAAGCAAAGAGAGAGCATAAAGTAGTAGATCAGAAAGGAACAGAGACAATATGCGGTAACAGTCACCTTACAGGCAATACGATGGCACTAAATTCATATCTCTCAATAGTTACCCTGAATGTTAATGGGCTAAATGCCCCAATCAAAAGACACAGGATATAAGAATGGATAAAAAAACAAAACCCATCTATATGTTGCCTAAAAGAAACTCATTTTAGAGGCGAAGACACCTCCAGACTTAAAGTGAGGGGGTGGAAAACAATTTACCATGCTAATGGGCATCAGAAGAAAGCTGGGGTGGCAACCCTTATATCAGATCAATTAGATTTTAAGCCAAAGACTATAATAAGAGATGAGGAAGGACACTATATCATACTCAAAGGATCTGTCCAACAAGAGGATCTAACAATCTTAAATATCTATGCCCCTTACGTGGGAGCAGCCAACTGTATAAACCAATTAATAACAAAATCAAAGAAAACATCAATAATGAAACAATAATAGTAGGGGACTTTAACACTCCCCTCACTGAAATGGACAGATCATCCAAGCAAAAGATCAACAAGGAAGCTTTGTGCAGTGGCAGTATTGTAGCCAATGAGGTTTATCCGAGGCATGATTATTGCTAATTGAAAAGATCAACAAGGAAATAAAGGCCTTAAATGACACACTGGACCAGATGGACATCACAGATATATTCAGAACATTTCATCCCAAAGCAACAGAATACACATTCTTCTCTAGTGCACATGGAACATTGTCCAGAATAGATCACATCCTGGGTCACAAATCAGGTCTCAACTGGTATCAAAAGATTGGGATCATTCCCTGCATATTTTCAGACCACAATGCTCTGAAGCTAGAACTCAATCCCAAGAGGAAATTTGGAAAGAACCCAAATACATGGAGACTAAACACCATCCTTCTAAAGAATGAATGGGTCAACCAGGAAATTAAAGAAGAATTGAAAAAAATCATGGAAACAAATGATGATGAAAACACAACGGTTCAAAATCTGTGGGACATAGCAAAGGCAGTCCTGAGAGGATAATATATAGCGGTACAAGCCTTGATCAAGAAACAAGAAAGGTCTCAAGTGCAAACCTAACCCTACACCTAAAGGATCTGGAGAAAGAACAAGAAAGAAACCTTAAACCCAGCAGGAGAAGAGAAATCATAAATATCAGAGCAGAAATCAATGAAATAGAAACCAAAAAAAAAGAAACAAAACAAAAAACAAAAACAATAGAACAAATCAAGGAAACTAGGAGCTGGTTCTTTGAAAGAATTAATAAGATTGATAAACCCCTGGCCAGACTTATCAAGAAGAAAAGAGAAAGGACCCAAATAAATAAAATCATGAATGAAAGAGGAGAGATCACAACTAACACCAAAGAAATACAGACAATTATAAGAACATACTATGAGCAACTCTACGCCAACAAATTTGACAATCTAGAAGAAATGGATGCATTCCTAGGGACATATAAACTACCACAACTGAAGCAGGAAGAAATAGAAAACCTGAACAGGCCCATAACTAGGAAGGAGTTTGAAACAGTCATCAAAAATCTCCAAGCAAACAAAAGCCCAGGGCCAGACGCCTTCCCAGGGGAATTCTACCAAACATTTAAAGAAGAACTAATAAAAAAAACTAATAAAAAGAATAAAGAAGAACTAATTCCTATTCTCCTGAAACTGTTCCAAAAAATAGAAATGGAAGGAAAACTTCCAAACGCATTTTACGAGGCCAGCATCAATTTGATCCCAAAACCAGACAAGGATCCCATCAAAAAAGGGAACTGCAGACCATTATTCTTGATGAACACAGATGCAAAAATTCTCACCATAATACTATCCAATAGGATTCAACAGTACATTAAAAGGATTATTCACCACAACCAAGTGGGATTTATTCCAGGGCTGCAAAGTTGGTTCAACATCCACAAATCAATCAATGTGATACAACACATTAATAAAAGAAAGAACAATAACCATATGATACTCTCAATAGATGCTGAAAAAGCCTTTGACAAAGTACAGCATCCCTTCCTGATTAAAACCCTTCAAAGTGTAGCGGTAGAGGGCACATACCTCAATATTATCAAAGCCATCTATGAAAAACCCACTGCAAATATCATTCTCAATGGAGAAAAACTGAAAGCTTTTCCGCTAAAGTCAGGAACACGGCAGGGATGTCCATTATCACCACTGCTATTCAACATAGTACTAGAAGTCCTAGCCTCAGCAATCAGACAACAAAAGGAAATTAAAAGCATCCAAATCGGCAAAGAAGAAGTCAAACTATCACTCTTCACAGATGATATGATACTATATGTGGAAAACCCAAAAGACTCCACTCCAAAACTGCTAGAACTTGTCCAGGAATTCAGTAAAGTGTCAGGATATAAAATCAATGCACAGAAATCAGTTGCATTTCTCTACACCAACAAGACAGAAGAAAGAGAAATTAAGGAGTCAATCCCATTTACAATTGTACCCAACACTATAAGATACCTAGGAATAAACCTAACCAAAGAGACTAAGAATCTATATGCAGAAAATTATAAAGTACTCATGAAAGAAATTGAGGAAGACACAAAGAAATGGAAAACTGTTCCATGCTTATGGATTGGAAGAATAAATATTGTGAAAATATCTATGTTACCTAAAGCAATCTACACATTTAATGCAATCCCTATCAAAATACCATCCATTTCTTTCAAAGAAATGGAACAAATACTCCTAAAATTTATATGGAACTAGAAAAGACCTTGAATAGCCAAAGGAATATTGAAAAAGAAAGCCAAAGTTGGTGGCATCACAATTCCAGACTTCAAGCTCTATTACAAAGCTGTCATCATCAAGATAGTATGGTACTGGATCAAAACCAGACATATAGATCAATGGAACAGAATAGAAAGCCCAGAAATAGACCCTCAATCTATGGTCAACTAGTCTTTGACAAAGCAGGAAAGAGTGTCCAATGGAAAAAAGACAGCCTCTTCAATAAATGGTGCTGGGAAAATTGGGCAGCTACATGCAGAAAAATGAAATCGGACCACTTCCTTACACCACACATGAAAATAGACTCCAAATGGATGAAGGACCTCAATGTGAGAAAGGAATCCATCAAAATCCTTGAGGAGAACACAGGCAGCAACCTCTTTGACCTGAGCCGCAGCAATATCCTCCTAGGAACATTGCCAAAGGCAAGGGAAGCAAGGGCAAAAATGAACTATTGGGATTTCATCAAGATCAAAAGCTTTTGCACAGCAAAGGAAACAGTTAACAAAACCAAAAGACAACTGACAGAATGGGAGAAGATATTTGCAAACGACATATCAGATAAAGGGCTAGTATCCAAAATCTATAAGGAACTTAGCAAACTCAACACCCAAAGAACAAACAATCCAATCAAGAAATGGGCAGAGGACATGAACAGATATTTCTGCAAAGAAGACATCCAGCTGGCCAACAGACAGATGAAAAAGTGCTCCACATCACTGGGCATCAGGGAAATACAAATCAAAACCACAATGAGATATCACCTCACACCAGTCAGAATGGCTAAAATTAACAAGTCAGGAAATGACAGATGCTGGCGAAGATGTGGAGAAAGGGGAACCCTCCTACAGTGTTGGTGGGAATACAAGCTGGTGCAACCACTCTGGAAAACAGTATGGAGGTTCCTCAAAAAGTTTAAAGTAGAGCTACCTTAAGACCCAGCAATTGCACTACTGGGTATTTACCCTAAAGATACAAACGTAGTGATCCGAAGGGGCACGTGCACCCGAATGTTTATAGCAGCAATGTCTACAATAGCCAAACTATAGAAAGAACCTAGAAGTCCAGAATGGATAAAGAGGAGGTGGTATATATACACAATGGGATACTATGCAGCCATCAAAAGAAATGAAATCTTGCCATTTGCGACAACATGGATGGAGCTAGAGGGTATCATGCTTAGTGAAATAAGTCAATCGGAGAAAGAGAACTATCATATGATCTCCCTCATATGAAAACGTGGAAATGCAACATGGGGGGTTAGGGGGATAGGAGAAGAATAAATGAAACAAGATGGGATCGAGAGGGAGACAAACCATAAGTGACTCTCAATCTCACAAAACAAACTGAGGTTTGTTGGGGGTAGGGGGGTTGGGAGAGGGGGAGTGGGGTTATGGACATTGGGGAGGGTATGTGCTATGGTGAGTGCTGTGAAGTGTGTAAGTCGGCGATTCACAGACCTGTACTCCTGGGGATAAAAATACATTATATGTTTATAAAAAAAATAAATAAATCATGTAAAAAAAAAGAAATTGATGGAAGGATTTCTATCTATTAGCTTCTAAAATATTTGAGGACAAAGTGGCATAGACCCATTTTTCTCTGCTTCTCCCCATTGAGAACAATGATAAACTCTGATAGTAACACGAGGCACAACCAAAGGGAACTATGAAAGGTGGCAGGAAGAAACCATAATGTTTGGGATTCTCAGGAGTGGAAGAACAACACAGTGGCAGCGCAGCTAACATTATTACCCCACCCAACAGAAATATGCCACTCAGCCCTGGCATTTCTTGACTCCCAAACTCCTCTGACAGGAAGTAGCCCAGTAAAGTAAAAATAATGAAGATATGCTCCATAAAAGATAAGCTTATATGTAGACAGAAAGCTTTACTCGAAGCTCATTTATTTTACAAAATATTTTCAGTTGTGCACATTGTATATTTTATAGCACAGAATAATTACGTATATATGGTTGAACAGCTCTATATTCTTACTGCATATTAAAGAGTAAACTGAAAAATATGGAAATGTACTAGTGACTGGCTTCATGGGGGAATCTATGGAACAAAAAGGAAACCTACTTGGAATATGATCTGCATATTCTATTTAGGTGTAGACTGTAGGAAAGTTATATTTTATTTAGGTATATTTAGGTATAGACTTTAGGAAAGTTACACTTTCTCTCATATAGATTTTCAGACCAATCCACTTTGATGCAATAAGCTTCTGTTATATCTATTCTCAATAATCTGGTTTTTTGCTGGAAAAACTTCCAACTTTAAATTTTATTGTGCTTTAAAATTTTACACTGTGCTCATCATATGTGTATTAAAATTTATACTTTGGTACATGTTTTTAATTTTGCATGAATTCTAATGACATTTTGAAATTTATTAATCCAAATTTGTCTCATGTTTAATTTTTACAAGAGACACAGGGATGTTTTAAGGATTTTGAAAGTGTTATTTTTTTTTTTTTGCATTCCTAGACAGCTTTTCCACTGCTTATGTTTCCTAATGTTTTATATGTATTTTCCATAAATATATTTACTAGTGAAATTCTTTATTTTCATTATTTGATTTAAAACTAGAAATAAAAAAGTTCAGTTAAAATTGTTAAAGATAACAAAGAAGATATTCTCAGAGGAAATCTTATGAGCGTGGGTTTTCCTATACAGTTTTTCATAATTCCTTTCTGTGTTTGCATGCCTTTGCATTTTCACCTTGAAAGGAATCAAATTAATATAGAAAAGATGAAATTCCAGGAGGACTTCATTGTATGTCATTATTGTTTAAAAATGGGTAGAATGTGAACACATACATATTGGACTTAAGATATATTCTTATTTAGTTTGATTGCATGTTCTTTACTAGCCTGCGTTGTTATTGGGTACTAGGCAAGGCAGCAGGGAGCATGAGACCTGCTCATCCTCTACCTCTCCACTCCACTTCCCTGCATTCTCTCTTTTAATTGGGTTAATGACAGATTAAAAGAAAAATTGTTCTCTGAGATAATATAATTTTTAACAACTGATTCACGGAGCTTTTTGTGTTTTTTAAAAGATGAGAAAGCTATTGATTATGTCTTACCGTGGTGAATGTTAAGTGATATCTCTATCTCTATATATCTATATCTATATCTATCTATATGACTCTCCTGCCAACCTGGGGTTTGTCCCTAAATCATATTCTATCCTGTGAGAACTTGAAAGGATCACTGCAAGGAATGAAATAAGGCAAGTGACTTTCTGCTGGACTATTCCCACAGCTAGATTCTCCCTGCTTTAAGCAGATTTTTCTGTCTTCTTTTTAATAGGGCATTCCTCAATAACAGAGCATGCTGAGCATAATTTACCCTTTTCTTGATGACTCAGGCTCATCATAATGAACATTGGTTAGTATACTCAACTGTATTAGAAAGATGCCCCTAAGAGCTATTAAGATATGTAGTACTGTTTGTCCTGACTAACTAACTATTCCCAGAAGACCTACATGTTCCAGACTGCAGTTGCTCCTCAGTACAATGTATACTAAGTACAAAATATGTTTTCATGGACTGCAGGGAGATCTCTGTTGTGGGGCTAGATCATAACAGGATGCTGTTATTTACGCCTGTGTCTGTTCTTGAAAATAGAAGCCCCTTCCCAAATTTTACCTGATGCAAGAAGCTCTTCTGTTGCCATTCTAAATTTGTTGTTGGGGGGGGGCATAAATGACCATTGCATTATTAATAAGATAATTGGGTTTGAATGACAAATTTAACCATATATTCAGTGGGGCAGGGTCATTGATATGAAGGGTTCATTGTTCACAGCTTAAAGTGCTCTCAAAAGTGAAATTCTGCCCCCAAAGTCCTAATCTCAGTTGGAATTTTTTTCCTCAATGTGACCTATTTTTGAAAAAAAAAAAAATCATGAGGATATTTTTGGTTCCTCTTTAAAAATACAAACATTATAGGAGGGTTGAAAGTCTGTCATTTGTTATTAAGAAGTAGATTAATTGGGGTGTCTGGGTGGCTCAGTGGATTAGGCCTCTGTCTTCGGTTCAGGTCATGATCTCAGGGTCCTGGGATTGAGCCCCGCATCAGGCTCTCTGCACAGCGGGAGCCTGCTTCCCTCCCCCCGCCCCCACCTGCCTCTCTGCCTACTTGTGATCTCTGTCAAATAAATAAATAAAATCTTAAAAATAAGAAGTAGATTGAGTTATTTTCATACAGCTGCGTCTTAAATACAGCTGTATAAAGGGACTAGAATTTCTGGTGAATGGCAAGGGTCAAGGGAAGAGAAAGTTCACTTTGAAGGTTCAAATATTTGGGGATGGGCATAGTTTAAGTAGACGTGTCTCAGTGAGCCTTCATAAGAGTGTATCATGAAGACATTGGGCATTGGAGAAACAAAAGGAGTAGAAACACAGGAAGAAGAAAGCAAAACAAAACCAAAAACAATCAAAATCTCAGTGCAGTTTTTTCTTTTTTCCAGTTTACTTTTGGAAACAAAATTCAGCATGTAGATTTTGTTATATAAATTTTATATATATGCCAAATAAAGTAGATCATATTTTAATGCATTAAAATAATTCTTTAAAGAAGTTCCACATTTATTTTTCTTATAATTAAATAATTTAATTTTCTTTTCTTTATTTTTAAGATTTCAGTTTATTTGTTTGACACAGAAAGAGACAGCCAGAGAAGGAACACAAGTGGAGGGAGTGGCAGAGGGAGAAGCAGGCTCCCCACTGAGCAGGGAACCTGACATGCTGCTCGATCCCAGGACCCTGGGATCATGACATGAGCCAAAGGCAGATGCTTAATGAATGAGCCACCCAGATACCCCAGTAATTCAATTTTCTAGTTAAAGAAGTTTTTAGAATGTCAGTGTAGGGGGCGCCTGGATGGCTCAGTGGGTTAAAGCCTCTGCCTTCGGCTCAGGTCATGATCCCGTGGTCCTGGGATCGAGCCCCACATCGGGCTCTCTGCTCTGTGGGGAGCCTGCTTCCCCCCCCCCTCTCTGCCTGCCCCTCTGCCTACTTGTGATCTCTGTCTGTCAAATAAATAAATAAAATCTTTAAAAAAAAAATGTCAGTGTAGGAATTTTTTTTTCTGTATGATACTTTCTATAGTCCTTATTTCACAAATGTTATATATACTTTATTAAATTGCTAAAGGTGATCTAAATTTCAAACATCATCATAAAATTTTTGGTTATTCTCTAATTTTTCTAGTGCATCTGTGCCATCATTTAGAAATGGGTATCTTGATATCATGCTGAACTTCAAAGATGTTAAATACAAAAAGACAAAACAATGGCTGTTGTCACAGTTTATTGCTTTGAAAGTGAAAGTGCAAATTACAGCTTTCGATTTTCATAAAACCCTGTGATGTGGGAAAGGAAAAACTTATTTCTCCCATTATATAGGAGAAGGTAACTGAGACCCAGAAAACCAACTTTTTATTGAAATTGACACAAGTAGTGCATTGTATATTTAGCGCTATAATCTCTTAGTTTTAGAAAAGTCAGCTTTTTATTGGTGAGGAATCAAAAGACTTGGCCTCTAGATACTCAAATCTGTGTCCTAGATTATACTGCTACTTATAAAGCCGAGTTACATTATTTATGAAACTTTAAATGTGAAGAAAGCAACTTAAATATGAAATATGAAATACAAGAAAAGGTGGGAGTGATATATTTTATCTATTGTTAAAAATACAAACTGAACATGAACAGACATTTCTGCAAAGAAGACATCCAGATGGCCAACAGACACATGAAAAAGTGCTCCACATCACTCAGCATCAGTGCAATACAAATCAACACGACAATGAGATACCACCTCACACCAGTCAGAATGGCTAAAATTAACAAGTCAGGAAATGACAGATGCTGGCGAGGATGCAGAGAAAGAAGAGTCCTCCTACACTGTTGGTGGGAATGCAAGCTGGTGCAACCACTCTGGAAAACAGCATGGAGGTTCCTCAAAAAGTTGAAAATAGAGCTACCCTTCAATCCAGCAATTGCACTACTGGGTATTTACCCTAAAGATACAAACATAGTGATCCGAATGGGCACGTGCACCTGAATGTTTATAGCAGCAATGTCTACAATAGCCAAATTATGGAAAGAACCTAGATGTCCATCAACAGATGAATGGATAAAGAAGAAGTGGTATATATACACAATGGAATACTATGCAGCCATCAAAAGAAATGAAATCTTGCCATTTGCGACGACATGGATGGAACTAGAGGGTATCATGCTTAGTTAAATAAGTCAATTGGAGAAAGACAACTTTCATATGACCTCCCTGATATGAGGACATGGAGAAGCAATATGAGGGGTTAAGGGGATAGGAGAAGAATAAATGAAACAAGATGGGATTGGGAGGGAGACAAACCATAAATGACTCTTAATCTCACAAAACAAACTGGGGGTTGCTGGGGGGAGGTGGGGTTGGGAGAGGGGAAGGGATTATGGACAATGGGGAGGGTATGTGCTATCGTGAGTGCTGTGAATTGTGTAAACCTGGCGATTCACAGACCTGTACCCCTGGGGATAAAAATACATTATATGTTTATTAAAAAAAAATTGGAAGGGGAGGCGAACCATAAGAGACTATGGACTCTGAAAAACAACCTGAGGGTTTTGAAGGGTCAGGGGTGGGAGGTTGGGGGAACAGATGGTGGGTAATAGGGAGGGCACATTTTGCATGGAACACTGGGTGTTGTGCAAAAACAATGAATACTGTTATGCTGAAAAAATAAATAAATTAAAATACAGATAAAAAAATTCAAAAAAAATACAAACTGATTGTTACTATTTTTTAAAAAGATTTTTTAATTTATTTGAGAGAACAAGAGAACGTGAGCAGGGGGAAGGGGCAGAAGGAGAGGGAGAAGCAGACTCCCTGCTGAGGGGGGAGCCTGATGTGGGGCTTGATCCCTGAGATCATAATCTGAGCCAAAGGTGGATACTTAACCACTTAACCAACTAGGCCACCCAGGCATCCCTGATTGTTACTATCCTAAGTTTGCTAATTACTATAAATATTTCAGGTAGCTTAATATATCACACATCTGTTAATAGAAGTAGTCACTGTTTTTTATTTTTCATGGAAACAGTGATTTGTTTGTGTTCATATGTTATTAATGTTGCCTCTTTCAAATCTATTGGCAGCTCAATGCAGAGAAACAGTGGTGATAACTGTCATAATGCTAGTTGCTAGTATCAATAGACTAGTCTATTGATATTCTTTCCAGATATTCACCTATTACTTATTTATATTACACATTTATAATATATGCTTTTCAAAGAATTATATAATCAAACTTCCAGTCCTTTGGGTATAACTGAAAAACTCCCAAAGTTGAAAATTGATTAAATACTAAATCCAAATATATACTGTCTACAAGAGACCCACCAAAAAAACCAAGGTAACTTAATAGGGGTAAAAGTAATAGGATAAGGGGTGACTGGGTGGCTCATTCAGTTAAGCATCTATCTGTCTCTTGGTTTTGACTCAAGTCATGATCTCATGTGTCCTAGGATCAAGCCTCATGTCTGGCTCTGTGGGGCTCTGCACTTAGCAGGGACTCTGCCTGAAGATTTTCTCTTTTGGCCCCTCCCCCACCTGTGCTCCTCTGCTTCAAGTAAATAAATTGATCTTAAAAAAAAAAGTATTAGGATAAATAATGACCTGATAAAGAGACCTAAATATAAACCAAAGTCTGTAGATGGAGAGGCAATTCAAGCAAAAAATAAGGGCAAAATTTGTCATTTTTGTACCAAGTGTTAATTGGGTTAGTCCTTTTATACTTTTGAGGAATAGATATTTCCATTAGGTATATATTGGTTTTAGAATAGGAGTTGGCAAAATATGGATGGTGGGCCAGGTACTGGTTTTATAAATAAACTTTTACTGAAACACAGTCACACCTACTCATTTATGTACTATCTATGGCTCTCTAATGACATGGTTGAGCAGTGTGATAGAGAACATATAACCTGTAGTCTTAAAATAATTACTCTTTGGCCCTTTAAGGAAAAGAACATAGAGGATTTGGGGAATTTTGTATTAAGAAGCTGTATCTATGATAACGAAATCTGGTCAAAGTAACGTTGAATGGGTATAATTCCTATTAGACATTTATCATTCATGGCTGATAAGTATGTTTGCATGTCCTTTTTATTTTTCTGTTTGTTTCTCACAAGGGTAGAATCTAAAGTCTAATTTTCAACTCCTGATCAGTTCTACCAACCCAATTAGACCAGTGCAAGGCCTGAAATGAAAACAAGACAAACAAACTAAAACTTTATTATTTGCAATTAAGGGCATTTTTGATGAATAAACCAATCCTGCTTATGATGAAAAAGGAAAACTAAGGCAAATGTGATTTAGCATATTATTAATGAATAATTACAACTAGACTAAGTATCATAGGACTCAAGTGTAGTAGATCAAATTTCTCCGAAAATCCAAAGATATTTTAATATCAATACAAACTAGGGTGAGGTGGATATGACTTTGATATGATAAAGAATATACCTTAAGGGGAAAAACTACTTTTATAGTAAAATACTAGAGACATACCTACCATAATTACTTAAGACATAAGAATTCATGTTTTTCTTATACTTTCTTTAAAGTAATATGAGAATAAAACAACAGGTACATATATCAAAAAGGAGGAACTGAAGTATCAAATGGTAACATCTTTCCATAGAAAATAAACTGAGCAATCAGTAGAATAGTAAAAAAGACTAACAAATTAGAAGATCAAAAAACAAATTTTTAAATTATTTTCCATGTGTCCACATATCAGTGAGAATTTTGTCTGGAAAATAGAACTACAATTGTGGAAATACAATATTTAAATGAGGATAAAGTTCACATAATCTGGGAGAAACTGACATAGAGAAGTTAAAGAGGGTGGAGTGGGAATAGGGTGAGAGATTGCAGGAACAGTAACTAATCACAACTGCTTACAGCACTCGTATGGATGAATGAGTGAGAGTTGAGGGAAATCTGAAAAATTGTCTGTGACTGACCACCAAAGTGGGTCAGCCAAGTGGGAGCTTTGGAGAGGTCTGGAAACTGCTGCCTGCCTATAAGTCACTGCCGCCTTTAAAACATCTGTCTCTGAATGAACTGGGGATTCAGTGTGTGATCTGCACTCTTTGTGGAACTGTGTCTAGTGGTGAACATGGAGCTATGGGTGGCTGGCCCCGTAAGCAATTGCAAAGTCAAGTAGAGAAGAGAGCAAGGACAGGCTATGCTTCCCAGGGAACAATAATCACTGGATATGTCAACCTTGATCAGTCTGTGAGGAAAGGCCAGTGTTTCATTTCTGCTTCCAAATTCTCATGTATGACCTTTGTATGACCTGTTTGAAAATTTCACTCAAATAAGTTCAGGAAGAGGGCTGG
Organism: Meles meles; assembly: GCF_922984935.1. Taxonomy (NCBI): domain Eukaryota; kingdom Metazoa; phylum Chordata; class Mammalia; order Carnivora; family Mustelidae; genus Meles; species Meles meles. Next base: position 79,671,528 of record NC_060074.1, read on the forward strand.
GAAATGTATTTTCCAGCCTTATTTTGAAGCAGTAGTGCCAGTTTGACAAGAAACAATCCAGCACCATCAGCAATAACACGATGGAAAAGATAATGAAATGAATTTTTCTATTTCTGCAAGGAAAACTGCTGGGTCCAGATGGCTTTACTGGTGATTGATAGCAAATATTATAAAATGATGGAGAGCAATATCATAAAAAGTCCTTCAGAAAATGGAGTAGGAAAGAATACTTCCCAATTCATTTTATTAGTCATTATCCTGATACCCAAAACAGACATAGACACTACAGGGGAAGTAAAAAGAAAAAAACCCTACAATCCAATATCTATCATGAATATGAGCATAAAAGTTCTTGACACACTAACAAATTCAATCCAGCACTATGATACATCATGTCCAAGTTATTTTCCCAAGACAGCAAGACTGATTAAACATTCAGTTAAATTAACATTCACAAGTCAAGCATTATAATTCAACCTATTAACAAAGAAAAGGAAAACATTTATACGATCATCTCAATAAATGCAGATTTTCAAAATTCAATGTCTATTCATGTTAAAAATGATTCAGGAAAAGAGAGAGTAGAGAACTTTTTCAACCTCATTAAGAGCTTTTAGAGGTTGGGGTGCCTGGGTGGCTCAGTGGATTAAGCCTCTGCCTTTAGCTCAGGTCATGATCTCGGGGTCCTGGGATCAAGCCCCCCATCCGGCTCTCTGCTGGGCAGGGAGGGAGCCTGTTTCTGCCCTCTTTCTGCCTGCCTCTCTGCCTACTTGTAATCTCTCTCTCTCTGTGTCAAATAAAATCTAAAAAAAAAAAAAAAGCTTTTAGAGGAATCTATTTACTTCATCTTTTATGATGATGAATACTATATGCTTCCCTATTTTTATTCAACACCATACTAAAGCCTTCATGGGAGAAAAAAAGACAAGAAATGAGAAGCATACAAATTAAAAAAGGAAAAATAGCTATCTTTATTCACAGATGGCATGATTATGCAGAAACTTCTAGGGAATCTATAAAAATTACTAGTATACTTAACAATAACAATTGAAAAATCAGGTAAAAATAAAATTTGCATAAGCATCAAAAATACTCAGAATTAAACTTCATCAAATATTTGTATGACCTGTGCACTAAAAATATTGATCGTATACACTTAAAAAAACCTAAGTAAATGGAGAGAGACACTATTTTCATGGATGAGAAGACTCAGTATCTTTCAGTTGTCACATAGACTTCAAACAATCTTGTTCAAGATCTTGGCAAGCTTTCTGTAGAAATTTTCAAGCCAGTAATTAAATACATGGTAATGTAAAGGGCCTTCAGTAGACAAATGACTTTGGAAAAAGAATGGGTTGGACAATACTACTTGCTTGCAAATTTCCTATAAAGTCACAAAAGTAAAGAATGCTGAATTCTCATAAGGATAGATTGACAGTTCAGAGAAAAGAACAGTAAAAAATAAAATGAATATTCAATTGATTTTAAAAAAATATTTATTTAGAGAAAGTGCATGAGTGCAAGTGGGGGTGGGGAGTAGAGGCAGAGAGGGAGAGAGAATCTCAAGCAGATTCCCTGCTGAGCATGGATCCTGATGCAGGGTTTGACCACAGGACACTAAGATCATGACCTGAGCTGAAATCAAGATCCAGCTGCTTAATCGACTCAGCCACCCATGTGCCCCTAGTCAAAGGATTTTTGATAAAGGTACTAAAGCAATTCAGTTGGGGAAGTGGATGTCTTTTCAAAAAGCAATACTGCAAATACTGATTATTCATGTGAGGGGGAAAAATAGACTTCTACCTCAAGCCTTAATGTTTATTAAAGATAGGTCATAGACCTACATATAAAAGAGCTATAACTTTCTAGAAGAAAGCATAGGATTATATCTTCATGATCTTGATGGTAGTCAAGGGTTTTTGGGAATATACACAGAAAATACTAAACACAAAAGAAAAAAATGACAAATTTAATCATTATTAAAAACTTCTCTTTAAAAGACACACAAGGATATAAGCCAGGCCCATCACAAATTGAAAGAATTGAATAGGGCAGCTGAAAACAGGTATCCAGAATGTTTAAAGAGATGTTATAATTAAATGATCAAAAGACAATCCAGGTAACCATGAATAAAAGCCTTTGCTGTATTTCAGAGAACCAAATATATGTCATCAGGAAATGAAAAATAAACCAAAGTGAGATCCTAATACACAGTCTTTTGGTTAAAATTAAAACACAACTCCAGATATTGGTGTGAAAGGTAGAGCAACCAGATTTCTGACCCATTGCCAATGGAGATGTATATTTGCACAACATTTTGGAAAGCTATTTTGTCAGTGGCTTTTAAAATTATAAAATTTCTCTGTAACTAAGTTATATTATTCAGAAGCCACTCAGAAGATAGAAAATGCACAGTAACTGGAAGAGGGCAAGTGTAATAATAAGAATAAACAGGTTTGGAGTAATGGAATTTGGCTAATGAGAGGTAAAGGACATTTTTAAGAGTTTAGGAGTCATAGATAAAGGAAAGACTGAAATATAGCAGCCACCAAACAACCCCAGCCCCTCCCATCTCTCCAACTTCAGGGGTGAACACAGCCATGGCACACAGGATGGTGAAGTTTGCTGAGGTCCTATGACAGGGGAACTCCCTCAAAATATGCCCTGTGGAGTGTCACAAAAAGCCTTCCCCAGAGAGGTTCTTTGTTTCAGAAGTTTGCTGAAAAGTCTCTTGAGATTCTTGCGGGAGGTGCATATAGAAAGGTATGGTACGCCATTGCCCTCAGTACTGTAGAAACCATGTCCTCTCAGGAGCATGATGACAGTTGTTCACTGGAACCAGGGAGAGAAACCTTTTCTTTTTCAGTATCCTCTACTGATAAATTTAACTCAGTGCTAGCTGGCAAAGGACAAAATCTTTTTCGGAGTCCCATGGCATTACTCCAGATCTGGAAATGAGGGACAGATTTAGAGCTGGGGGGCAATAAATTGATAACAATTTCACTTATAGATCTTAATAAAGATGTCTTTACAGAGATTACTTGTAGAATAATGTTTTATATCAACTTTATTCTGAATGCTCCCATATGAAAAAATGCCATATAATAGAAAAGTCCTCAGAAATGGAAAGTTCTGATACTCCACAATATGGAAAAATCTTGAAAATACTTTGTTGAACTGAAGTGACTGACACAAAGTATACAGGCCATAGGAAAAAATTTAAAGTATAGAGGAAGTAAAAATTCTCTATGGTGAACATTTGGTAAAGGGGATTTGCCATTTATCAAGATGAGAAAGATAATAAAGAATAAGATAAAGGGCAAAGTCAAGAAATATAAAATGTGACATCTGAGTAAGGAACTAGTTTCTAAGCAAAAAGGATATGGAAGAATTTATAGAAGAAGATATTGATAGATTTTACTATGTTTGAGTTATTTTACAAAAACACATTTCTTTGAATTTTGTGGGGCTAAAAATGGTAGACACGTATTTTGAGAACTACTTTTTCTTGCTGTAATCTTTCTTTAGGAATTGTGTGTGGGTGCGAGCATGTACATGTGTATATTTTTATTACATATAAAAATTGAGGTATTGTAGTAAAAAGCATGTCCCACTTGGTGTAGTGAATTTAACAAATGTTTTGTTTAATGAAAGCATTTAGGCATTTTCAAGAACTTAATTCTGCATAATGACTTTTTATCTGGTCAGAGACCAGGTCATTACTGCTTATTTCGAGAGCTTTTCTTAGTTTGTTTTTGTTTTTGAGAAGAAGTGGGGAGGTTATTCCTATGAATTTACCTATCTGAAATATGCCTGCCCATATTTGTCTATAAGAGCCTTAAACAGAGATCTTTTCTCTGAGCTAGTTTCTTGTTTAATGACCTGTAAATGAAACTGTTATTGCTTCTTTGCCTCTCATTTATGAGCACCATTATTTCTCACAGTAGGTTGTCTTTGTCAGACAATAAAGGTAGAAAAAGTTTTTAAGCTTGTCAGGGGATTTATTGATATAAATGAGAGAGAAGTTGGGTCAAAATTAATGACTGGTTTTCCATGTACGATAAGGATAACACATTTTTAAAATGAGGGCTTATTTTAAGATATATGATTCTGCCTTGGAATAATATCTTCCTTCTATTACTGTACTTTGGATTTCAAGTTTTCACACTCATTTAGTGAAGTTTTATGCTGTGTATAAGACAAGCAATAAAAGTTTGGCTGCATAAACAAGCAAAGGCTATCTATCTCGATATTCAGCATTTAAAGAGTTTTGTTGGTACTGTTGTATAATCACCAAAACACAGTATTTGGATGAAGAAAATCTTTTGTTCATTATCAAAATGAACCATGGTAGAAGACATGGACACGATAAAATGAGTGATTATCAGAAACCAATCAGGTTTGTATTGTTCATAGTAATTTTAGTGAATACACAATTTGAAGGCTTATTGCTCCCTTGTCTCTCATCAGCAGGGAAGGAGGAAATGGAATCTGCAGAAAATATAAGTTTATTTGATATCTTAAATTTTAAAAAGCCCCTCTGGAGTAATTTGAGTGATAATAACCAAGTTTCTCTAATTGGAGAAAAATCACCACTTATATAGCTAATTAGTCTTAGAAATATTGTTGATGTTTGAGTTGAAGCAGCAAATACTGACTGGAAGAGCCATGTATCTGCTAACACAGAAACATAATCCGTGGCATTTTAAGTTGGTGACCTACATTCCCATTTTTTTTTTCAGTGTTACTCATGTGCTCTAATTCCATGTTAGTTATTTTATCTGCATTCCTTATTTTCCTTGTTTATAGAAAAACTTTTTAATCCATACTTCAGAACTGATGGAGTGATAGCTTCTTAAGCTTTAATGGCTTTCCAAATAAGAGGAATAGAAGTGGAGTTAAAAGCATTGTTGGTTGAAACTCCACTTTAGAAAATGGAGTTTGATTTATTTGAAGGATAGATTAAGGGAGAGTAAGGGAAGGTAGGCTCAAGAAGTAAAACTATTTTAATGGTGATTTAGCAACTCCTGTTTATTTTGAGGTTTCAGGAAATGATTACATGCTGAGAATTTTGATGCCTGATCTTGTCAGGGAGAACTTTGCAAACTTGGGGGCCTAGAATGCAACTTTTTAAATTTCAGCTGCTAAAGTTGCTGTCTCTTACTTAGCATCCACTCTGATAGTTCTTACCACTACTGACAGATATGCTTATGAGACAAACAGGGTGTTAGATGATTCCACAAAAACTTGGAAGCTGTAAAATACCTTTATTTTTATGCTGTGTGGTTGCTGACTTAAATTTTCAAGATAATTAACTTCAGGTAAAGGTAAATACCAATGTATATTTGGTTTTAATTTACATTTTGTTTAATATAATTAACAAGTGAAGCATTAAAAGTGTTGGAAGATAGATTTCTAAAACTGTAATTAAACTATTTTAGGAGCAAATTTGACACTTAAAAAATATCCCAGTTTGTAGTAGAAGAGAGAGTAGGAAATATAGAAACCAAGAAACCAATTTCCTAGTTTTATCCAGTGAACTGTGTACATGCAGTATCCCTAAACAGCTGAACACATGTGGTTTATGTCAACCATAAAGTTAGCAAATTGACTTTCATTACCTAACCTCTAGATCTCTAACATAAGTATGATAATATCATTTTATTATTGGGAAAAGAATGATGTGATTAATATATTTATTATACTGCTTGCATAGTGTTACATAGTGAAGAAGTAGGTAACAGTTTTTGAATTTGGGTGCTTTGTGGAAACATGAGTACTTACTTCACACAGTGAGCAGTGCATATTCTACTTCAAGAAGTCAAATTTAACATTCCCATTTCCAAAAGACCGTTGTCACTGTGATCCCTAAAGAAAAGTTATTTCACATCCTCTGTTCTTAACATATGTTGTGCACTTCTAAACAGAAAGACAGTGTTTCAAGTAATTACTTACATTTGTCTACTATATTCCTAGTTCTGTTGAATAACCTACACATATGTGATAATAGTTATCTCAGTATCTCCTAAATGTGTACATTCTAGTCCAGATATCCTCACTTCTTCAGTTCCTTCATTGCACCACAAACCAGTGGTTGAGTCTAGACATGTGTGTGACTTAGATGTTTTAGAATTTGAATTTTGAAAGTCATATTCAGAAGACAGCCTTTCTGTGAATTTTAACACAAAGTGTACAAAATGTATTGGTTTACTAACTCCACTTTGGTCATATGCTGGCCACATGTTTAGTGCTATAGACTATATACTATAAATTTCAAACTCATTTGTCCAATGCATACACAATATATATAGTTTGGCAAAGTTAAAAAAAATCACCTACAGGTGCCTGGATAATCAGAAATTTTCTCATATCCAATAGAAAGAGAACTTTTGCATTTTCTTCCCTCCTACCTCTTTCAACCCAATGGACAAATGCAAACAATATATGGCTCCAACAGGTGATTAACAATTCTTTTTTCAAAGACAATATTACTCATCAATTTAAAAAAGAGATTTACAAAAGTAGTTTTGTTTTACTATCTCTATTTTTCTTTTTTTTTAAATTTACATATAATGTATTATTTGCCCCAGGGTTACAGGTCTGTGAATCATCAGGCTTAAACATTTCACAGCACTCACTGTAACACAAACCCTCCACAATGTCCATAACCCAGTCCCTCATCCCTAAACCCCACTTCCCAGAAACCCTCAGTTTGTTTTATGAAATTAAGAGTCTCTTATGGTTTGTCTCCTTTCTGATTCCATCTTGTTTCATTTTTTCCCACCCTACCCGCCATGAACCTCCACCTTACCTCACAAATTCCTCATATCAGAGAGATCATATAATTATCTTTCTCTGATTGACTTATTTCACTTAGCATAATACCCTCTACTTCCATCCATATCATTGCAAATGGCAAGATTTTGTTTCTTTTGATGGCTGCATAGTATTCCATTGTGTGTATGTTTATATATATATATATATATATATATATATATATATATATATACCATCTCTTCTTTATCCATTCATCAGTTGATGGACATCTAGGTTCTTTCCATAGTTGGGCTGTTGTGGCCATTGATGCTATAAACATTCGGGTGCCCATGCCGCTTGCGATCACTACCTTTGCATCTTTACAAAGATACAGTAGTGAGATTGCTGGGTCATTAGGTAGCTCTATTTTCAACTTTTTGAGGAAACTCCATGTTATTTTCCTGAGTGGCTGCACCAGCTTGCAAAGTGTAGGAGGGTTTCCCTTTCTTCACATCCTCGCCAACATCTGTCATTTCCTGACTTGTTAATTTTAGCCATTCTGACTGGCGTGAGGTGATATCTCATTGTGGTTTTGATTTGTATTTCCCTGATGCCGAGTGATGTGGTGCACTTTTTCATGTGTCTATTGGCCATTTGGATGTCTTCTTTGCAGAACTGTCTGTTCATGTCTTCTGCCCATTTTTTGATTGGATTATTTGTTTTTTGGGTGTTGAGTTTGCTATGTTCTTTATAGATTTTGGATACTAGCCCTTTATCTGATATGTCATTTGCAAACTCCCATTCTGTTAGTTTTCTTTTGCTTTTTTTGACTGTTTCCTTTGCTGTGCATAAGATTTTGACCTTGATAAGTCCCAATAGTCCATTTTTGCCTTTGCTTTCCTTGCCATTGGCAATGCTTCTAGGAAGAAGATACTGCAGCTGAGGTCAAAGAGGTTTGCTGCCTGTGTTCTCTTCAAGGATTTGAATGGATTTCTGTCTCACATTGAAGTCTTTCATCCATTTTAAGTGTTTTTATTTTTTATTTTTTATTTTTTTATTTTTTGTGTGTGGTGTAAGGAAATGGTCCAATTTTGTTCTTCTGCGTGTGGCTGTCCAATCTTCCCAACACCATTTGTTGAGGAGACTGTCTTTTTTCCTTTGGACATTCTTTCCTGTTTTGTCAATGATTAGTTGACCATAGAATTGAGTGTCTATTTCTGGGCTCTATGTTCTGTTCCTTTGATCAATTTGTCTGTTTTTGTGCCTGTACCATACTGTCTTGATGCTTATAGCTTTGTAATAGAGCTTGAAGTCTGGAATTGTGATGCAACAACTTTGGCTTTCTTTTTCAACATTCCTGAGGCTATTCAGCGCCTTTTCTGGTTCCATATAAATTTTAGGATTATTTGTTCCATTTCTTTGATAAAAGTTGATTGCATTTTGTTAAAATGCTCTTTCAGCATCTATTGAGAGTATCATATGGTTCTTGTTCTTTCTTTTATTAATATATTGTATCACATTGATTGATTTGCAGATGTTGAACCAATCTTGCAGCCCAGGAATAAATTCCACTTTGTCGTGGTGAATAATCCTTTTAATGTACTGTTGGATCCTATTGGCTAGTATTTTGGTGAAAATTTTTGCATCTGTGTTCATCAAGGATATTGGTCTGTAATTATCCTTTTTGCTGAGGTCTTTGCTTGGTCTTAGGATGGCCTCATAAAATGAGTTTGGAGGTTTTCCTTCCATTTCTATTTTTTGGAACAGTTTCAGGAGAATAGGTGTCAATTCTTCTTTAAATGTTTGGTAGAATTCCCCTGGGAAGCCATTTAGTCCTGGGCTCTTGTTTGTTGGGAGATTTTTGATGACTGCTTCAATGTCCTTATTTTCTATTTCTTCCTGGATCAGTTGTGGTAGTTTATATGTCTCTAGGAATGCATCCATTTCTTCCAGATTGTCAAATTTACTGGCATATAATTGCTCATAATATGTTCTTATAATTGTATTTCTTTAGTGTTGGTTGTGATTTCTCTTTTTCATTCATGATTTTATTAATTTGGGTCCTTTCTTTTTTCTTTTTGATAAGTCTGTCTAGGGATTTATCAATCTTATTAATTCTTTCAAATAACTGGCTCCTAATTTCATTGCTATGTTCTACTGTTCTTTTGGTTTCTATTTCATTGATTTCTGCTCTGATCTTTATTATTTCTCTTCTCCTGCTGGGTTTAGGCTTTCTTTGCTGTTCTTTCTCCAGCTCCTTTAGGTTTAGGATTAGGTTGTAGCCTTGAGAAAGGCTTTTATTGCTTTCTTTCTTGAGAAAGGCTTTTATTGCTACATATTTTCCTCTCAAGACCACCTTTGCTGTGTCCCAAAGATTTTCAACAGTTGTGTTTTCATTTTCATTTGTTTTCATGATTTTTAAAATTCTTCTTTAATTTCCTGGTTTACCCATTCATTCTTTAATAGGATGCTCTTTAGCCTCCATGTATTTGAATTCTTTCCATCTTTCCTTTTGTGATTGAGTTCTAGCTTCAGAGCATTGTGGTCTGAAAATATGCAGGGAATGATCCCAGTCTTTTGGTACCAGTTGAGACCTGATTTTTGACCCAGGATGTGATCTATTCTTGAGAATGTTCCATGTGCACTAGAGAACAATGTGTACTCTATTGCTTTGGGATGTAATGTTCTAAATATATCTGTGAAGACCATTTGTTCCAGTGTGTCATTTAAAGCCTTTATTTCCTTGTTGATCTTTTGCTTAGATGATCTATCCATTTCAGTGAGGGATGTGTTAAAGTCCCCTACTATTACTATATAACTGTTGATGTGTTTCTTTGATTTTGTTATTAATTAGTTTATATATTTGGATGCTCCAAAGTTATGGGCATAGATATTTAAAATTGTTAGATATTCTTGTTGGACAGACCCTTTATTTATGATATAGTGTCTTTGTTCATCTCTTACTATAGTCTTTGGCTTAAAATCTAATTGATCTGATATAAGGATTGCCACCCCAGCTTTCTTTTGATGTCCATCAGCATGGTAGATTGTTTTCCATCCCTCACTTTAAATCTGGAGGTGTCTTTGGGTTTTATAAATGAGTTTCTTATAGACACTATTTATATGAGTCTTTTTTAAAAAACATTTTATTTATTTACTTGACGCAGAGAGATCACAAGTAGGCAGAGAGGCAGGCAGAGAGAGATAGGGGGAAGCAGGCTTCCTGCTGAGCAGAGAGCCCGATGCGGGGCTCGATCCCAGGACCCTGAGATCACGACCAAAGGCAGAGGTTTAACCTACTGAGCCACCCAGGTGCCCCTATGGGTCTTGTTTTTTAATTCATTCTGATACCCTGTGTCTTTTGATTGGGACATTTATCCCATTTACATTCAGGGTAACTATCGAAAGTTATGAATTTAGTGCCATTGTGTTGCATGTAAGGTGACTGTTATTGTATATTGTCTCTGTTCCTTTCTGGTCTACTACTTTTAGGGTCTCTCTTTACTTAAGGACCCCCTTCAATATTTATTGTAGGGCTGGTTTGGTGTTTTCAAATCCTTTTAATTTTTTTTGTCTTGTAAGCTTTTTATCTCTCCTATTTTCAATGACATCCTAGCTGGATATAGAATTCTTGGCTGCGTATTTTTCTCATATATCATGCCTGTCCTTTCTGGCTTGCCAGGTTTCTGTGGATAGGTCTGCTGCCAATGTAATATTTCCTCCATAGTATATTACAGACCTCTTGTCCCAAGCTGCTTTCAGGATTTCCTCTTTGTCACTGAGACTTGTAAGTTTTACTAGTAGATGATGTAGTGTGGACCTAGTTTTATTGATTTTTGAAGGGTTTCTCTGTGCCTTCTGTATTTTGATACTTGTTCCCCTTGCCAAATTGGGGAAATTCTCTGCTATAATTGCTTCAATATACCTTCTACCCCTTTCTCTCTTTCTTCTTCATCTGGGATCCTATTTATTCTAATGTTGTTTCCTCTTATGGTATCACTTATCTCTTGAATTCTCCCCTCATGGTGCAGTAGTTTTTGTCTCTCTTTTGCTCAGGTTCTTTATTCTCCATAATTTGGTCTTCTATATCACTAATTCTCTCTTCTGCCTCATTTATCCTAGCAGTAAGATCCTCCATTTTTCACTGAACCTCATTAATATCTTTTTTGATTTCATCTTTGTTAGATTTTAGTTCTCTTATTTCTCCATAAAGGGTTTTTATTTCTCTAGACAGTGATTCACTAGTATGTTCCATGCTTTTTTGAGCCCAATTAACACCTTGATAATCATCATTCTGAGTCCTAGTTCTGACATATTACTAATGTCCTTATTGATTATGTCCCTAGGCTTCGGTACAGCCTCTTGTTCTTTTTTTCATGGTGGGTTTTTCTGCCTTCTCATTTTATCCAGATAAGAATAGATGAATGAGAGAACAAAATACTAAAAGGGTAGAAATGACCCCAGAAAAATATACACTATCCAAATCAGAAGAGACCCAAAGCTGCAGGGAGATGAAAGGCAGAAAAAAAGAAAAAATATATATATTGGACTGGTGAATAGAAAGAGCCACACACTTAATTTTGGGTGTATTTTGGTCTGTTAGAAGAAACTATCTCCTAAAAAGAAAACTATATAGTTTTCTTTTCTATAGTTTTTTTAATATTATATATATATCTATAAAATTTAAAGAAAGAAAACTATATATATATATATTTATATATATATATATAAAGTAAGGGTAAGCATGATGAAGAGTTGGAATATGAGTGCAAAGATGAAAATTAAAAAAGATTATAAAAAAGGTATTGATAAGATAAGAAGTTGTATGAAAAAAGAAAAAGAAAGGAGGAAAGAATGTGATCAGGCTGGAGACTAGAACAAAACCATACACTAGATTTAGGGTATATTTTGATCTACTAGAAGAAATTGTATCCCAAAATTTTAAATTAAAAAAAAAAACCCTTATATGTATACAAAAAATAAGGTTAAATACAATGAAGGAATAAGGTATGACTATAACAAAGAAAATTTAAAAAAGATTTTTAAAAAGGTATTGATAAGATAAAATAGTTTAAAATGTTAAAATAGGAAAGATAAAAATTTAAAAAATAGAATAAGAAAAAAATAAAATTTAAAAAATTTAACTTTGAAAGACTATAGAGTCTGGAGCACCTGGGTGGCTCAGTGAGTTAAGTCTCTGCCTTTGGCTTGGGTCATGGTCTCACGGTCCTGGGATGGAGCCCTGCATCAGGCTCTCTGCTCAGCGGGGAGCCTGCTTCCCCTTCTCTCTCTGCCTGCCTCTCTGCCTACTTGTGCTCTCTCGCCATCTCTCTGTCAAATAAATAAATAAATCTTTTAAAAAAGAAAGAAAGAAAGAAAAAGAATACAGGAGCATGGGAATAAAGCCATGAATTCTATGTGCTTCTTTCCCCTAGCTTTGGAGTTCTGCAGTTCTTCTTGATTTGTGAACTTGGTCTTGGCTGGATATTCTTGCTGATCTTCTTGGGGAGGAGCCTGTTGCAGTGATTCTCAAATGTCTTTGCCGGAGGTGGAATTGTACCAGCCTTGCCAGGGTCCAGGCTAAGTAATCTGCTAGGTTTCACTCTTGGTAACTTTTGTTCCCTGAATTTTTTCTGTATCACTTTGGAGGATGGGAATGAAAATGACAACCTCCCAATCTCCTGCCTAGAGGAGTCGAGGGTTTGGGTCCCACTCCCCAATGTGCCTCAGAGAAAAGCACTGAATCTCTCCCATCTTCCTGGTCTCCAGTTGTGCCCCGAGCTCACCCAGCCTGTGACTGAGTGTTTCTATCTCTGGTGCTCAGCCCCGTGTGGAGTCTCCAAAGCCAGCTGGTAACTACAGTGTGCTCTTGTGTCTCTCCTCTTGAAGGATGACTGTGAGTCTCCCAGGATCAGCTACTTGTGGGGTCCGTGCTCAAAGAGCAGTGGCCCAACTGTGCCTTGGATTAGGGTTTAAGGTAACTCTGAGCTAACAGTCCACTCCTTGGCTCTGTTTCTGCAGCTGGCTTCCCTGCTCCAATACTTGGGTGTTCTGCTGCACTCAGACACTCCTGGTCTTTTTCTGACCCTCCAGGTCCTGAGACCACACTGTCCCCACAAGGGCTTCACCACCTGCTTAGCCTCTGGAGCAACGTCCTTCAGTGGAGCAGACTTCCAAACGGTCTGATTTTGTGCTCTGTTGCACTCTCACTGCTGGGAGCTTGCCCTTCCCCCTGTGATCTATCTTCCTGTTGCTTCAGATTCACTTCTCTGCACATCCCACCTTCCAGAAAGTGGTCAATTTTCTGTTTCTAGACTTGCTGATCTTCTTCTCTTCTATCTCCTTTTGAGTTTGTAGGTATTCAGAATGGTTTGATAACTATCTAGCTGAACTCCTGGGATCTGATGATATTTTGATCTCCTACTCCCCCACCATCTTGCTGACTGTCATTACCTCTACTTTAAAATACACTAGCACCTCTAAACATCTATAAATATGAGATATTTCAAATAGGAACTTGTCCCCTCTACAAACAGTATCGTTAATAAAATTATCTACGTAACAGTGTTTCTAATTGGCAAGCATTATCTTCTAAATATAGCCTGCCTTCTCTCTGCCACCAACACAGTGGATGAGTACAGATATTTGTAATGTGTGGAGGTATTAAGCAAATTCATTTCAAAAGGCATTTATATGAGATAAGCTTTCCTATAAATTTCAAAATAAAGTATACAAAATGTGTTATTTTATTCTTACTAAACCTAAGTGCCATACATTTGTATTTTTATTTTATAGTAATTTGGACTCATCTGTCCATTATTCACACTACAAACACAACAATATGATATACACATAACATACAGAAAGATGGATTATCTGAAACTACCTATCCACGAACATATGAGCCAATTATCTTTTGTAATCCTTTTCTTCTTTCTCCAAACCATTGAACAATATCAGCAGTTATATACTGTTCATATAAGTGTTTTAGCAATTCCATTTCTAAAAGACAGTATTTCCTATAAGTTTTTGGCAAAATGATATTTTATGACATCTGCTTTTAACATGACCAGCTGCTTAAAATAAGAACTTCGTTTGATCACTATATATATAATAACCTTGGATAAATTGCACACAAGTAATAGTAGTTATAATCTGAAAGTGTCTTTGAAATATGATCATTCTGGTTTAGAACACTTCTCTCTCACTCTTGTACCCATCTAATGGACTGTAAAGCCTACATTTTCAGAAGACCATCTTTCCTATGAAGGTTAGCACAAAATGTACTATTTTTCCAGTTTTCCTTTTGTCACAGCCTGGCAATGTCTTTACTATCTAGAAAGACCAGATGTTGTAAAATTAGGACTTGTCTGGTCATTGCATATGCTATATACACAGTGAAGTAGAACAAATGCACAGACCAATAGGACAACAATCTTTACTCTAAACACAATGGCATGAGGCCTTTTGTAATTCATTTTCCTCCCTCCTCCTCTGAAACCAGTATATTGTGTGTGCTGCTCAAAGATGTGATTTGGTCATTCAGTTTAACGACAGTATTTAAAGGAATTTTAATAAAAAATATCTTTAACGTATGTTACTTTACTCCATTTAATTATAAATCACTTCAGAACATCTAGAACAACTAATTATTTTGAAAAGTACTTAGTGCTATTAACTGCATGTACAGTAGTGAGAAATAAAATGCACCACAGAAAGAAGGTTATAATATAAATGTGACTTTCAAATATGAACAGTCTGGCATAGTACCTTTTTTTTCCTTTCAAAAGCAGAATCGTCATTGAAGGTTCTTTATTCATGCTTTTGTGTGATACTGGGCTATATACTTTTCTTCTCTAATGATTATAATTATAAACATTTTTATGAACCTCAGTATTTAACTACCTCATATATAAATTGAGTATATTAGACATTCTTTCTCCTCAGTCAACATATACCAATTATAGATGAAATGTACCTTCAGTTTACTAATCAGCCTCTACAGGGCTTTCTGTTCCATCTCGTCTCCTCTAAGTCATTGGTCAAATGCCAAAATGTCAATTCTAAAAGTGGTCTAACAACTCCATTTCCAAAATTCATTCCCAGAGGGTTTTTGTTTTGTTTTTTGTTTTTTACAAAAGGTTATTTACAAGTCAGGTGATTTTTAACTGTTTTACTGTATGTAGTTGACTTCTTTACATTTGTAAAGCCTAGATGTAGAAAGATAAGTTGAATTTTAAAAGGTTAGTGGGTAAAGTTGAGAGCAGCTTTTCCCATATTATTTATGCAAGCCTTCTATATACAGCAGAAAAATCTTCCCAAGTGGTGGTGGTATGCACTTCTTATTGGACAAACACGGTCTATTACCCTACTCTCCCTTCCAGTAGCAATTTCTAGTTGGCCATCCCCCACCATTCCATCTTCTTTCAGGGCTCCATGCACCTCCTGGGCTACAGGGCCTTTGCTCTGCATTATCATAATGGGGTGATGTCTCCTTCAGAAGGGTCTTAACCATCACTTAGGTTCCCAGATCTGTGTGGTTCCTGGCCCAGGGGAGCTCAGCTCTCATCCACACCAACCTTCCTTTGTAGTCTGAGATCCCTCAGGCTTTCAGGAGCTGCCATTTTTCTTGCCCTGCCACATTACTGTTGTCAAGTCCCAGAAAGGGTTGCTAGGACCTCTTGGCCTGAAGTTAGGCCAGTGGTGGTCATGGAGGGCACAAATTTTTCTGCAGCTCACACATCTCACCCAGGCTGGGTGGGCAGGGCATGAGGTTGAGTTGAACAGGGGTTGAGTTGCTTCTTTCCTCACTCTTTACTGAACTTGTCTTCTTTTTTTAGTTGTTGAGATTTCTTTCATTTTACCCCCTAGCTTCACTGAAGTAAAAGTGACAAAAATGGTATATATAAGATGTATAATGGGATGACTTTGTATATCTATACATGGTAAATGATTACCACAATCAAGTTAATTCACATATTCATCACCTTACTTAGTTACCCTTTTTGGTGTGGTGGGAGGAGGTGTTGTGGTGAGAATATTTAAAATCTACTGTCTTAGCAAATTTCAAGTATATAATGCAGTATTTTTTATTTTTTCATTTTCAATGACATATACAATTCTAAGATATGTGAGAGTATGTAAAGTATAATCATGATGATTTGATCTACATGTGTATTGTGAAGTGATTCTCCTTTCCAAGTTAATTTATACACCCATCACCTACCACTTTTTTTGTTTTTTGGGGTTTTTGTTTTGTATTGTTTTGTTTTTGTTTTTGTTTTTAGATTCCACATATAATTAATGCCATGGGGTCATATTTATCTTTCTGTGTCTTCCTTATTCCATTTAGTTTAATGTCCTCCAGATTCATCCATATTGTCACAAATTATAGGATTTCCTTTTTTATGAATGAATAATATTCCTCTGTGTGTGTGTATATGTGTATATGTGTGTGTATATGTATCACATTTTCTTGATTCCTTTATCCATTGACAGACAGGTTTTTTGTACCTTGCCTATTGTGAAAAATGCTGCAATGAGTATGGTAGCAGAGGTGTGCCTTCCAGATACATGATTTTGTTTCCTTTGGATATATACTCAGAAATGGGATTTCTGGATCATATGGTAGATCTTATGAGGAACCTCCATACAGTCTTCCATAATGGGAGTATAATTTATACTTCCATCAATACATCAATAATGTATGAGGATTCTCTTTTCTCCACATCCTCACCAACATTAATTATATTTTTTATAAGAGCCATCCTACAGATTTGAGGGGATATATTATTGTGATTTTGATCTCCCTGAGGATTAGTGATGTTAAGCACCCTTCCATGTTTGTGTTAGCCATTTATATGTCCTCTTTGGAAAAATATTTTTTCAGGTTGTCTATTTTAAAATTAGATTATTTACAATTTTTGCTGTTGAGTTGGATGACTTCTTTATATATTTTGGGTGTTAAACTCTTAAATGGCTTGCAAAATTTTCCCCATTCCATAGACTGCCTTTTCATTTGGTTGGTTGTTTGCGGTGCTATCTTCCTTTTTTAATAAGCACGTTAGGCATGCAGACATCCATTTAGTAGAACTTTTCAAATTGTAGGAATATTGAAAGTCAAAATCCAGTTTCAAAGACTAAGTAAGCCTTTTTAGATTTTTATACTTACCCACAATTCTATATTTGAGGTTAAAAAAAGTACTCAAAACCTGGTGGAATTTCATGAGAATTATTTATTTAAAAAAATTCTCCAAAAAAAAAAATCCTCCAATACACATCAAAAACTAAGAAATATTTTCAAGCCTGACCGTAATACCTCTTGGTATTTTGTAAAGTAAAGCTCAGTGTCTCTAAAAATGTGTGACCCAATATTATATCCAGATGACTTAGTTTCCTTATAGTTCTGGTTTAACTAAACAAAGTTTATATGACACATCAAGTAAGCTTTATGACCAATGTGCCTGTGAGGCAAGATCTTAGAAATTCTACAGTGTAGTTTTAAATTTTCATTATTAAGATTTTTGAAAATATGCATATAATAGTGACATTTGAAGAATCTCTAAATTTGTCTTCACAAATGGTGCAGATGCAGTGATTTCTGCTAGCTAGCTGTTTCAAGTATTCCAAAGAACTTAGTCCTTGAATGAAATTTAAGCCACCACCTTAATAGCAAACCCTCACTGAATGGCAGCTTAGACTATTTATTTAATTACAGTGGACTGCATTGAAGACAGTATTGGCAGAAGTGGGGCAGGCAGAGAAAATTAGGAGTATATTTTATCCTAAGGCCAGTTTGGAGAGTACTGTGATACAGTAAGAATTTGGTGTACAGAGGGACAGCAGCTAAATCTCATAGACGACACAAGGCTTGCCTTGCAGAATGGGTGACTTCTGCCACAGCAAGATTGCAAGAAGGGGAGGAGATGAAGAGAAGTTTAAATTCATGGCTCAGAGAGGCATTTTGAGAAAGTTTGGAGTGTAGGAAACAATTCCATGAACAGTATTATGTCTTGAGAGGCTGGAAAGAAGGGTGCATATTGGAAGTTACATTTTTTTTTAAGTGTGATTTTGATGTGAAGCAAGTATAAAATCAGTTTGAAGTGATGAAGTATTCGTTAAATGAGGAAGTAAAAGCTTCATTTTTTAGCTGTGATCATAGCTAGAAAGGAAATATCCCCCATTTTGAAGTGCTACAAAATATAAAACAGTTGTAGTCAGAAGCTCTGGACACCAAGATGTTAGGACAGGAGGTGGATATAAGGACCCTCCTGACAGCTCTGCACTCCATGATTCAACTTCCCCATAGGTTGGGGTTCCTAGTACCACTCTGGAAATCCCAATGCAAATGGGTTTCATGCTGTGAAATCTCAGGGCTACCCTAGCTTTCATTGACATTCTGTATGTTGTGAGAAAGCACCTCAGGAGATTCAATTACTGCATCAATTCTGTGCACATTACCAATATAATAATTTGAAAGTATGTTTCCTTCTGTTCTTTTAAAACACAAGGGAAAACTGGCTAGAGAGGAAACTTTTTGCTTATGAGGTCTTAGAACACAGAGACATGTTTTAGATGTATGGTTCATGGCTCTCATATTATCCTTATAAATGCAATGGGCTCCGTAGCCCATTGGGACCTATCCTCAAGTTCTAGGGTTCCATCCAATCCTGCCTTTCCTCATTTTGTGGAAAACTGTCATCTGATATGATGAGACTGTTGACTGGTCCTGACATCAAAATATATTGTTTCTGCCTGGGGATGTTAGATTCACAATATCCCATTTACTTATATTTTCTCCTAGCATACTCGTAGTGAAAGTTCTGTGCTTCTAGGACCTACTTTTTCATATTTTTACCTCATTGCTAAATAACAAAATACTAATTATTTTTCTTAAAATTTTATGTCATCCTACTGCTGGGGGAAAACAAATATCTCATGACCAAAAAGTAGGTGATATCTGTTTTTCCTTGATAGTTGCGGAAGAGCAGATGCTTTTGGTATCACAAAATGAGTTCTCATAAAATGGTGAAGTGATAGTATCACAAATGTTTTAATCTTACTACTATGCTCGTTGTGGAGGCTTATATAAAGATGAATCATTAATCTCGTTTTGTTGTTGCTATTGTTAATAAAGTCACCTTCAAAAGTCTAATTCATAAAAAGACATTCATGAAGAAATCTAAAGATTTCAGAGTTGTTGCTAAGTCCTATGAAATATAACCAGACTTCAAAAAATCTGCTTGGTTTTTTTAATAATTCTCTTGAGAATGTTTAAATTGACATCTTTGTATTTTCTAGATGATGTCAACCATAGATTATTGTGAGGTTCTTTTTTAAAGTCAAAAGAAATCCTTTGGAATTTATTTTCTATTTATGCAAAAAGATATAATAAATTCCACTCTCGGATTATTTACTTACAGAGTTTCAGAATATTTTTCTCATTTAACTAGAGCAAGCCTTCTATGTAAAGATCTTGTTTCAGTATCTGAGGACAGAGTGTGAAGAATTCCTTAATCTTACAAAAATAAGCTGTATGACTCTGTATTTGGCAGAATCTGATTTGAATTTTGTATTCATCGAAACATACTGCCTGGCAGAGTATGGCAGGATCATATGGACAGAGTGGTCACCTATTTACCAGGGACAATTCTAGCATGATTATTAATAGCATCTATTTTTTTCTATTTTTGTGCTAGCATGATTATTAATAGCATCCCCTTTCAGTCTCAGAAATGTCTCTCTCTTTGGATGATAAATTTTATGGTGAATGAATACCCTCTCCCCTAGTCCCTCCATTCTCTTGAGGCTTCCTGATGTTTAAGAAGAGAACATGATAAGAGTGGAAGAGCCAAATTGGTTCTTGTCTGTTCACAGTAGTAATATAGACCTTTGAGAAATACAAGACCTGAACACGAAGATATTCTTTTTTACTTTTTAGTACAGATTCCAGTTTGCCTTGGCCATCTGTTGGTCAGGGTAGTACCTCAAATTTGAAACATTTTTGTCTTTGCTTCACATTAGAAATAGTACATTATCCCATGAAGATTAAATTCCTTAAACATGACTCATTCTCAGTGTCTAGTCTTATATTCCACATAATACAAAAGACTTCTAAAAGACTTCCAAAAGACACACTATGTCATTGTCTTGCTTAGGTATATTTAATGTCATCACATTTAGAATAGACAGTTAGACTTAATTCTAAAAGTCTAAACCACTGAATACTATCATTTAAATTATTTAAACCTCTTGAGGTCCTCCTCAAATGTTCCAGTGTCTCTTCAGTATCCCATTTGGATTCATCCTACAGATGTGACAATTCAATACAGAATATGACAAACTAATCTGTCATCTTTTCTCTTAAACCTGTTCTTCCATCTGTGTTATTTTAGATGTTGGCACAAGTATCAGTCCATATTCAAATATCTTGTTGTTCTCCTGTATTGTTTCTTAAAGATAATGTTATAGTAACAACAGACTCCAAAGTGTATCATCATTCAAACATGATGAAAGTTGGTTTTCTATTCAATGTAGAGTTTTGAATGTTACTGATGGGCAGGATCATCTCTTCCAAAGAAGATTTAGAAACCAGTCACCTTCCATCTCATTATTTTCTATTATCAGTTGAAAAGAAAGGAACAAGGAGGACCAGGAATGGCAGAAGTGGCTTTGTGTCAGACATATCATCTCTGCTTATATTCTGTTGACTAGAGCTTAGTAACATGGTTACACCTCAGTTGGTATAGTCTAGCTGAGTGCCCAGGAAGAAGAAGGAATAGGTTTGGTGGAGGACTAGCTAGTAGTCTGCCATTTTTCATCATAATTCCCACCCTGCCCATATCAACCTTCCACTCACATCAGTTTGGTTTCTTAAGCATTTGTTAATTTTTTTCTCTATCATGTCTTACCACTACTGCTTTTCATCATCTGTTCCCAGTGCTTAAAAACAAACAAACAAAAAACCAGTCTCTTGAACCAAACACTCCCAGCTAAACATTCTGTTAAGCATGGTCTTCTCCAGAAAGCTTTCTCTGAACCCTCTGGCTCAGCTAAATCCATCTCTCTGCCTCTGAAGCACTCTGTACATATTTATATGATGTAATGTACAGTATCATATTTAAAATATTTGTATGTCCTCACTGCACTATGAAATCTCCAAGGAGACAGATTTTAAAAAAATAGTTTTTTTCATGCCTTGTGTAATTTATGTGTAGGTAATATGTAGTGCTTATTTTAATGGTGAAGAAACAGGTTTATCTGCTGGCATTACTACGGGGAGGGATGAAAAAACCCAGTTCATATAAAATAGGTGGTTTCTGGATATTAACTCATATTGTCTGTAAACTTTTCAGTTTTTTACAGTTTTTCTATTTTGTCTTTTGTCTTTGTCCTAACTGGTCTTATTCCTTTCTCAAGCATTTTTCCCTTTACCTACCAGCCCTAGGAGACTTTTCTAGTCTCCAAGAAAGAAACTTACTTACTTAGGATACTTTTCTCCACTGTCTTTGCTCAAGTCATTCCTAGGCCCTTGTCCCTGAGTGATACAATGTCTGTAATTTTCTTTAAAATATTTCCTATATATGCTATGTGCTTTAAGTTAGTCTCAAGAGCATTCAGTTGGATTCATTGGGATATCCATTCTAGGAGTTATCAGCTAATCTTTCATCAAACTCAGAGGCCATCCTGTAAGAGCTTCAAGTATTTTTTGCTCCTATCATTATGAGAAATGCTCATTTTCATAATGAATATTGGAAATGGGTTTTCGTTAGTGAAAGAGGTGACTTGTTAATTAGCAGAATGGATATAAGAAAAGAGGTTTTACTGATGATATTAGTGGATTGGCTGTAGTATTGTGGAGGGTGGTTCACTTCTTTTTTTTAATATGAATAATGTAAAAACTGTCATCTGTTCTGAAACCTATATCTTTTAGAATGGATCTCTAGCATTCATCTACAAATGCTTCTGTAATCCTGTTTTTTAAAAAATATTTTATTTATTTATTTGACAGAGAGAGAGGTCACAAGTAGGCAGAGAGGTAGGCAGAGAGAGAAGGAGAAACAGGCTCCCCACTGAGCAGAGAGCCCGATGCGGGGCTCGATCCCAGGACCCTGAGATCATGACCTGAGCTGAAGGCAGAGACTTAAACCACTGAGCCACCCAGGCGCCCCTGTAATCCTGTTTTTAATTAGAAGTTTTCATGATCCTCTACTTACATTTGACTGTATCTGATACTAGAACATTGTCACATTTGCCTCAGGCAAGTTGTTTATGTAAGATAGTTGTAGAGCACACAAAAGGATGGAAAGCTGAGACATCTTCAAGATTTCTGTGTACTACTTTTATATGTATATGTTAGGTTGCCAATTAATGGTGGCCTATGTGGCAAATTCTGGACTGAGATTTGTTTCTCTTAAGGGAGAGCAGCCATTAACAACTATTTTTACTGGAAGTCATTCAAATTTAAGAGTGTATATATCCAAATTGAAGTAGACCAGTTCACAATAATATAGATTAAAATTTTAACCCCCCCCCACAAAATGACTGACTCACTCACTCTTTCTCTTTCTTTCTTTCCTTTCCTTCTCTCTTTCTTACTTTCTTCCTGGTCAACCTTTAATTAAGTCAGTTAATGAGAACTTCTCATATCTTGAATAGGCAAGAGGTAGAGAATATCAAAGAAAATACCAAAAACACAGCTTTGCTTAATAATTCACAAATATAGCCCCCCCTAAATATTTGCAAATATATCTCCTACAATGACAATCTCCTTCTATCATCTATCTTCCAAGTAAAAACAATTTCAATCATTTTATAAGAACAAATTAAAAGGCATAATAAGTGTTTATTCCAATTCTCAACTTCCAATTTTTATTTTTAGTGTTTAGATGTCTAAATTTCCCTAATAGGTACCTTTAAAATCAGGAAATGTATTTCTGAGGAATTCTATTTTCTCAGCATTCTGAGAAACGTATAATATATGAGTTCTCTCAGACCTGTGGTTCAGATTATACACTGCAAAAGTTATCAACTATTGTTTTATACTTGGCCTCCTTTACATATTCCCATTGCCTGCTTCATCCCTGCAGACCAAGTTCAAATTAACAGACTTACTTTGAAAAGTCACCATGCATTTCAAATATATTGTGGTATTTTAAATTGTGAATAATTTTTAATTTAAAGTAAATGTGCACTAAACAACATAGGGCAAGAGTTGAGATTGAGAAGTCACTGCCTTTACGTGTGTGTGTATGTGTGTGCGTATGAATTCTTTTAAGTACTATCCACAGAACTAAGGAAATTCTTCCCACACATTGAACTTCCCTGCTGAGAAAACTAACATTCTGCCAGGCAACACAATTTTTTCCTTTTGTCATCATAGTTTTAATCTATTTGCAATATCCTGTTATATAGTATTAGTGATTCTTTCCTAATTTAACAGAAGGTCAAGGTTTTTGTTATTCCCTTTAAAATGTCATTTATAAACTAAGCAACCTCCTACTGCTGTTGGCATCAATTTAGATTTTTTCATGCTTATTTCTGGTATGTACACTGCCAACACACAAGGAGTGAGAAAAGATTCAATTTCCTCATCTGTAAAATGAGGATGATGATTTTAGGTGATCTCTAAGGTCCCTTCAAATTCAAAAAATTTTATGACTCTAATAATGTAAGCTTAAACCACATTAGTAAGAGTAATAGCTTTTCTTAGCGTAGTCTGTGGCACGGTTGTCTTAAATGGCCTACTTTGCTTAGAAACAATCCCCTAAGCTGCTCTTCTTACTCCAATTTACTTAAAGTGTGTTACTCTAACTCTCTAGTCCTAAAATTTTATTGCTTTGTAGGATATTGAAAATATTACTTATATGTATAGCTGACCTTCCCTCCTAGTAAATAAGGTCTTGGAATATAATTTTTTAAAAGATTTTATTTATTTATTTGACAGAGAGATAGAGAGCACAAGCAGGCAGAGTGACAAGCAGAGGGAGAGGGAGAAGCAGACTCCCTGCTGAGGGGCTTGCTCCCAGGACCCTGGGATCATGACCCAACTGAAGGCAGCAGCCTAACAGACTGAACCACCCAGGTGCCCCTGGAATTCAATTTTTAATTCACCTTTAGCACTTACAGTGTTTTGTCTTATTCCTGTTGTTGTTGTTGCTTTTTAAATAAAGCCTGTTAAATGAATGAATGATGTTAAATGTTAAATGAATGAATGCATGAACATGTAACAAAATATTATAATTTACAAAGTGCTCTCATTGTCCATTAGCTAATATGATAGAAGTGTGAAATGTTGAAAGGATATTAGAGACAGCTCCAATCCACTGGTTCCCAACAGGAATGATTTTGTCCCCTGGGAGACATTTGGCAAAATGTGGAGACATTTTTGGTTGTTATAACTGAGGGATGGATGTTGCTAGTGTCTAGCAGGAAGAGACTAAACATTCTATACAAGTCACAGCATAGTTCCCACAGCAAATAATTATCAACTCAGTATGTCAATAATAATGAGATTAAGAAACTCTGCCCTCATTTTATAAATGAGATAACGGGAATGCTGAGAAGTTAAAATTTTCATGGTGATTGTTCAACTGCTGTGCTTTTGCCTAACAAGTTAATTATCAGTAAATCTTAAAAGGAGATGGAGATATTTTCCCCCTTTTATGAGTGAGAAAGCTGGAGATTTGCAAAAGTGATAGTTCAGGCTACACAAGTAGCAGAATTAAGACTTGGGACTACAGCATGTCATCTGTGTATTTAGGAATATAGTAAGTCCAAAATTTTTTTACAACCCACATTTTGTGATATCTTTTGGTAACAAATTTCCAGTGCTACTTTTCCTAATTGAATATATCAATTTAATATAACTTTTAAAGAATCATTTAGAATTTGCATTTCTAAACAATACAATAAAGTCATTAAGGTAGCTCTATCTTTTCATTTTGTTTTTGGTTTCTTTTGTTGTGCAAAGCATTTTAGTTTGATGTAGTCCTGAAGATTTACTTTTGCTTTTGTTTTCATTGCCTAGGGAGACCTATCTTGAAAAATGTTGCTAAGGCCAACTTCCATGAGTTTACTGCGTATGTTTTCTTTTAGGAGTTTTATGGTTTCAGGTCTTATATTTGGGTCTTTAAATGACTTTGAGTATATTTTTGTGTGTAATGTAAGAAAGTGCTCCAGCTTAATCTTTTGCATGGAGCAGTCCAGTTTTCCGAACACCATTTATTGAAGAGACTGCCTTCTTCCCATTGTGTATCCTTGCTCGTTTGTCAAAGACTAATGGACCACATAATCATGAGTTTATCTCTATTCTATTATTATTAACTCTATTTTATTATTTTTTTATTTAGTTATTAATATAACTATTTTATTATTATTAACTCTATTATATTATTACCTCTGTCCATTAAATTTAATTGCTCTAGTGTCTATTTTGATGCCAGTATCCTATTGTTTTGATTATTTTCACTTTGTAGTAGATCTTGAAATCAGGGATTGTGATGCCTCCCGCTTTGTTCTTTCTCAAGATTGTTTTGGCTATTAGGGGTCTTTTGGGGTTTGATACAAATTTTAGGGTTTTTTGTTCTAGCTCTGTGAAAAAGCCATTAGTATTTTGATGGGGATTGCATAGAATCTGTAGATTACTTTGGATAGTATAGGTATTTTAACAGTATTGGTTCTTCCAATCCATTTGCATGGTGCATCTTTCCATTTATTTGTGTCCTCTTCAGTTTCTTTCATCAGTATCTTATGGTTTTCAGAATATAGGCCTTTCACCTCCTCAGTCTTAATTTATTCATAGATCTATTATTCTTTATAATTTAGTGGTAAGTGAGATTTTTTTTAAGATTTCCTTTTCTGCTTTTTCATTATTGGTGTGTATAAATGCAGTAAATTGCCGCATATTGATTCTTACATCCTGCAACCTTACTGAATTTATCAGTTCTAAAACTTTTTTGGTGGAGTCTTTAAGGTTTTCTGTTTATAGTATCTTTCTGTCAGCAAATAGTGACAGTTTAACTTCTTTACCAATTTGAGTGCCTTTTATTTGTTTTTCTTGTCTGATTGCTGTGGCTAGGACTTCTAGTACTCTGTTGAAAAAAAAAATGGTAAGAGTGGATATCCTTGTCTTATTTCTGATCTTACAAGACAGATTTAAGCTTTTCACCATTGAGTATTATGTTAGTTGTGAGTTTAACAGTATGGCCTTTATTATGTTGAGGTATGTTCTTTCTATACCCATTTGTCTATACTGACAATTTATATAGTGAATAAATACTGGATTTTGTCAAAGCTTTTTCTGCATCTCTTGAGATGATCGTGATTTTTATCCTTCACATTTTAATGTGGTATATAATACTGATGATTTTCATGTATTGAACAAAACTTGTGTCTGTAGAATAAATCCCACTTGATCATGATGGATGGTAGTTTTAATGTATTTTTTAATTTGGATTTCCTTAAATTTTGTTGACCATAAACAAAACAAAAAAGCAAACTATTAAATGGGAAATGATATTTGCAAATTATAGATCTTATAAGGAATTAATATCCAAAACATGTAATGAACTCCTACAACTCAACATCAAATAAAAAAAAATTCTAATTAAAAATGGACAGAAGACCTGAATAAGCACTTATTCCAAAGAAGACATACAAACAGCCAGCAGACACATGAAAAGATGCTCAGTATCCCTATCAGGAAGATGCACAACATCACTTTGCACCAGTCAGAATGACATGAATCAAAAAGACATGAAGTTGGCAAGGATGTAGAATAAAGGGAACCCTCATGCACTGTTGATAGGAATGGAGATTGGCACAACCACTGTGGAAAACAGTATGGAAATTCCTCACAAAATGAAAAGTAGAAATACCATATGATCCAATAATTCCATTCTGGATATTTACTCATAGATAACAAAAACAGTAATATAGAAAGATATTTTTATCTCTGGTTACTGCAACATTATTTATGATAGCCATATATGGAAGCAACCTAAGCCTCCATTTGTAAATAAATGGGTAAAGAAGATGTGGTATGTATAAACAATCGAGTATTACTCAGCCATAAAAAGGAAAGAGATCTTGTCATTTGAAGCCACATAGACCCAGTGGGTGTTATGCTAAGTGAAATAAAGACACGGAGGAAGAAAAATACCATATGATTTTACTTATGTGTAGAATCTAAAAAAAGGAAAATACACAACAAAAAAATAGGAACAGACTCATAAATACAGAAAACAGATTGGAGGTTGCCAAGCAGGAATAGAGTTAGGGGATAGGTGAAATAGGTAAAAGGAATTGAGAGGTACAAAATTCCAGTTGTAAAAAAAAAAAAAAAATAAGCCACAGGGATGAAAAGCACAGCACAGGGAATTTGGTTAAAATATTGTTAGAAATTGAGTGACATGGTAACTACATTTACTCTGGTGAGCATTTTGTAATGCATATATAGTTGTTGAATCACTATGATGTATACTTGAAACCAATATATGTCAACTATCCTTCAAATAAAAATTTTTAAAAAATATATCATTTAGCTATCCCAATTTTTACTACCAGTTATTTCAACATAAATGCTAAACAAAAGCTCAGACAGGCATACATTAGTGATTCAGAGAGGTTTTTCAGTAAAAGTTGGTGCATTGGCTGCTTCTATGGATTGTCTCTGTAAATTTCTGGTCTATATTATTCTTGGGGTCTTCTTTTATAGAATACCCCTTAGTATTTCTTGAAGGGCTGGCTTGGTGGTCACATATTTTTTTCATTTCTGCTCATCCTGGAAGCTCTATATCTCTCCATCCATTCTGAATGACAGCCTTGCTAGATAAAGTATTCTTGGCTGCATGTTTTCCTCATTTAGTACCCCAATATGTCTTGCCAGCCCTTTTTGGCTTGTGAGGTCTCCGGATGGGTCTGATGTTATTTTGATGTTCCTCTGTATGTATGTATAGAGTACATACTCCATATGTATGGAGTACATACATACAGAGGAACATGTATGTAAGGAATCTGTATATAAGGAATCTCTTCCCCCTAACTTCCCTTAGGATGGCTTCTTTGGTTCTAAGATTTGTGAGTTTTACTATCACATACTGGAGTGTTGGTCTGTTCTCCTTGATATTGGGAGGGGTCATCTCTGCCTCTAAGACAGAAATGCTTGTTTCATCTCCCAGATTATGGAGGTTCTCAGCTACAATTTGGTTAAATATATCTTTTAGTCCTTTCTCTTTCTGCACCCCCTCAAGGATCCCAATAATTCTGACTTGGAATGTTTCAAAGCATTATTGATTTCTCTGTTTTTCATGGATTTTAAGCTATTTGTTCCAGGCCTCCTCCTATTCTTTCCTTTCTATCAGTTTATCTTCTAGATCACTAATTCATTTTTCTGCCTCATTTACCATAGCTGTTAGAGTTTAGACTGCATCTCATTTATAGCATTTTTAAGTTCTGCCTGATTATATCTCACTTCTGCCCTCAGAGAATCTATGTTGCCTTTAATGGTTTTCTCAAGCCTAGCTGTTATCTTCATAATTGTTACCCTGAAGTCTATTTCAGATATCTTGCTTATATTCATATCCTTTAGGTCCACAGAAGAGGCCATTGTCTTGGTTCTCTTCTTTTTTGGGAGTTCCTCCTCCTAGTCATTATGTTAAGGGGTGGTTGAGGGAATGTGCAGAGTTGAACACTGTTAAAATGTCTGTCCTGCCTAGAGCAATTTACACTTTCAATGCCGTCCCTATTAAAATACTATTGGGATTTTTCAAAGAACTGGAACAAAAAATCCTAAAATTTTTATGAAACCAGAAAAGATCCTGAATCCCCAAGGGAATGATGAAAAGGAAAAAAACAAAACTGGGAGCATCACATGTCCTGACATCAAGCTATATTACAAAGGTGTGATCACCAAGACAGCATGGTATTGGCACAAAAACAGACACATAGACCAGTGGAACAGAATAGAGACTCCAAAAGTGGACCCTCAACTCTGTGGTCAACTAATCTTTGACAAATCAGGAAAAAATATCCGATGGAAAAAAGACAATGTCTTCAATAAGTGGTACTTGGAGAGCTACATGTAGAAGAATGAAACTGGACCATTCCCTTACAACATACATGAAGTAAATTGAAAGTGGATGAAAGACCTCAATGTGGGATAGTGGAGAACATAGGCAGTAATCTCTTCTACATTGACCACAGTAACTTTTTTCAAGACATGTCTCCAAAAGCAAGTGAAGCAAAAGCAAAAATGAACTTTCGAGACATCATCAAGATAAAAAGCTTCTGCAGAGCAAAGGAAATAGTCAACAAAACTAAGAGGAAGCCCAGGGAATAGGAGACTATATTTTCAAATGACATTACAGATAAAGGACTGATATCCAAGATCTATAAAGAACTTCTCAAACTCAACACTCAAAAAACTAATAATCCAATCAAAATATGAGTAGATGACATGAACAGACACTTCTCCAATGAAGACATACAAATGGCAAATAGATACATGAAAAAAATGCTCAATATCACTAGCAATCAGGGAAATACAAATCAAAACCACAATGAGATACCACCTTACACCAGTTAGAATGGCATAAATTAACAAAAGAGGAAACAAGAAATGTTGGCAAGGATGTGGATAAAGGAGAACCTTCTTACACTGTTGGTGGGAAAGGAAGCTGGTACAACCACTCTGAAAAGCAGTATTGAGGTTCCTCAAGATGTTAAGAATAGAGCTACCCTATGACCCAGCAATTGTACCACTAGGTATTTATCCCAAAGATACAGATGTAGCGAAAATAAGGGGCACATGCACCCCAAAGTTCATAGCTGTGAACATTGTCCATAATAGCCAAACTGTGGAAGGAGTCTATATGCCCTTCAATAAACAAATGGGTAAAGAAAATGTGGTCCATATCTACAATGGAATATTGCTCAGCCATCAGAAAGGATGAATACTCACCATTTGCATTGACATGGGTGGAACTGGAGGGGATTATGCTAAGTTAAAGAGAAAGGCAATTATCATGTTGTTTCACCTGTATGTGGAACATAAGGAATAGCATGAAGGACATTAGGAGAAGGAAGGGAAAAATGAAGGGGGTACAAACCATGAGAGACTATGGACTATGAGAAACAAACTGAGGATTTCAGAGGGGAAGGTTGTGAGGGGATGGGTTAGCCTGGTGATGGGTATTAAGGAGGCATGTATTGCATGGACCACTGAGTGTTATATGCAAACAATGAATCATGGAGCACTACATCAAAAGCTAATGATGGGGGCGCCTGGGTGGCCATTTAAGTGATTTTTCACACTTTTTTTTAAATACTTTATCAAGTTGTCTCAAGAGAGAGAGAGAATTGTGGGGTGGGGGGAAGCAGAGGGAAGAGAGAGAGAATCCTGAAGCAGACTCCCTGCTGAGCATGGAGCTCAATGTGGGGCTTGATCCCAGGACATTGAGATCATGACCTGAGCTGAAACCAAGAGTCAGGTACTTACCTGACTGAGCCACCCAGCTGCCCAGTCTTTTTTTTTAAATTATAAGAATGGAAATTAAAG
Source organism: Meles meles (assembly GCF_922984935.1). NCBI lineage: Eukaryota > Metazoa > Chordata > Mammalia > Carnivora > Mustelidae > Meles > Meles meles. The sequence goes on from NC_060074.1 coordinate 79,701,841, forward strand.
ATATTTCTAAGATATCAGGGGAAATAATATTCAGGTAACTAAATGGGCAATATGATAATAGATTCAAATATCCACCTGATAATTTCCTAAAAGAAAAAATTGGTAATTTTGGATTAAATGTTGATGCCAGAGATAGAAGAATGAACAAGAAACAATGACTGCCCCAAAGCTAATAGAGCAGTGGGTAGGCATGGGAGAGGTGGAGAGATTCAAACAAACCAGTTAAGACCTTGTCTGATGTTACTTCTTACCACAATTTTGTCATACCTTAGCCATAGGAACTTTCTTCCTTTTCCTCAAAATATATCGACTATATCCTATGTCATTTTGGTAGTTCCCGTTTCTTGTGTATGGAATGTTCTTTTCTCTTGTCTTATGTTAGGCTCTTTCAGAAGTAGACCCAGAGATGAGGACTCAAGTGTAGGTAATGCCTTACCAGGAAGGAAGGCTCTGGGTAGATGCTCCTCCCCAGTGGAGCATGAATTGCATCAGAACAAAGGAACTGGATTTTGTATTTTCATACCATTTAGTCATCAGCTTTGGATGCCTGATGAAGAGGTAGGGGTCAGTAAATATATTGTCCCAGGCACTTGGCTCTCTATACCTGAGGGGATTCCTCTAAAGAAGGTGTGATACTGTGATTTATAAGAAATATATATCTAGTCTTCATCCCTGTTCCTGGCACAGAGTTCCCCAAACCCTGGAATTTCCTAATAAAAGTGATGACGTTATCTTGATATTCATAACAACCTCTTTCAAACACACCTGAGTTTATGTTTGTGAAGTGACTTTCAGAACCTAACACTGGGGGAGCTGGTCATATGTTTGTGAAGTGACTTTCAGAACCTAACACTGGGGGAGCTGGTCACCATAGGAACTAACCATTGGATTAGAGGGTTAGAACTTCCGATTTTACCTCCAGCCTCCAGCGAGGGGAGAGGAGCTGGAGATTGAATGAAATTGCTGATGTCCATTGATTTAATCAATCATGCCTATGTAATGAAGCCTCTGTAAAAACCCAAAAAATTGGGATTTAGAGAGCTTCCACGTTGTCAAACATGTGGAGAATCATAGTGGCTGCCCAGGGAGTGAGAAAGCTCTGTGCCTCTTCTTGTATGCCCTTGCCCTATGCACCTCTCCCATCTGGCTTTTCCTGAGTTGTAGCCTTTTATAATAAACTGATAGTCTTGTCAGTAAAATGTTCTCAGAGTTCTGTAAACCACTCTAGCGTATTAGTCAAACAAAGTAGAGGGGATGGTGTGGAGGTTGTTGGAACTTCCAGTTATATTCACTTGGTCAGAAGTGCAGGTGAAAGCCTAGACTTAGGTTTGGTGTTTGTATTGAGGGTGGAGTGGGGAGCAGTCTTGTAAGACTGAGACTTTAACCTGTGGTATTTGATGTTATCTCCAGGTACAGAGTGTCAGAATCGAGTTAATTGCTTGGGATTTGGAAAAAAAAACCAGCCTGGAATTGGTGTCAGAAATTGGCGGTTTCTGCTCTGAGCCATATGTGTGGTAAAATACTAGGAAGCTGGGATATGGGCCCTGATCCAAGGACACCATGCATTTCTGCAGGGTGTACTCTCTCACTGTCTTTGTTCCACATTTTAAAAATAATTTGTTTTACTCTTCTTCTGAAGGTATGCACTCTTACCTTCTATCCATAAAGCAAGGGATCACGTTATGTTTTCACCATAGCACTCAGTCTATGGCATTATATTATATATTTCTTTAAGATTCCCTGTCTCTCCCACTAACCCTGTCCTCCCTTACCTCATTATAATGTAAGCTCCATGAGGGTAAGTCCTCTGTTTTGTTGAGTTTTGTATATGCAGCACCTAGATCAGTAGGATGAAAATTGTTTAAACAATTATTAGATGAATAAACAAATGGACTATGGTAGCACAGAAAGTAGCACATAACCGTTTCAGGGGTTGGTTCAAGTCTTGTTAGAGAAAATTTCCAAGATTTTTCTGAGTTTTAGAAATCAGATAGGAATGGGAGGGACACCTGGATGGCTCAGTTGGTTAAGCACCTGACTCTTGATTTCATCTCAGGTCACGATTGAGGCTGGCATGGGGCTTTTGCTCAGTAAGGAGTCTGCTTAAAATTCTCTTCCTCTTCCTCTGTCTTTCTCCAGCTTGTGCACTCTCTCTCATTCTCAAATAAATAAATCTTAAAAAAAATTCAGATAGGAATAGGAAATAGCATAGTCATGTTAGAGAGAAATGAGAGACCCCAAAGAAGTAGTCTGTCTTGGGTAGAGGATAGGATTCCTGAAGTCATTTTTTCAGCTAACCATCCTTCTATCAAGAAATACATATTAAACATATGTGCCAGACATTTATTATGCTCCTGTACTCAAAGCTTAACCTTTATTATGCACTGATCATTATGTTAATACAATTTGCAAGGCTATGAGCACAACACTAGAGGGCTTTTGGTAAGAATGTATAATAGAAAACTAACCTAAATCTGGGTATGGGTTGGTCAAGAAAGGCTTCCATGAAGAAGTATCATTTAACATGAGTATTTTTTATAAGTGCTAAGAATAAAGCAATAAATATACAAAGGTCTTCCTCTTTTTAGAACTTGCATTCTAAAAACTTGCATGGGATTAAGGTTATAATATATATTATATATATATGTAAAAATATAAATATATAAAAATAGTAATATACTTAAACACAAATATATAAATATATTTATAAGCAAATATATAAATATATATAAATAGCAAATATATGTATATTGTAGATAAATGTATATAAAAGCAAATGTAACTAGGTACTATGTTAGTTGGTAATAATTACCATGGAGGTACACAAAGCAGAGGAAGTGAGAATGGGGGTCCCAGAGGATGGGCCTTGCTTTATCATTCAGTCTTGTAAGAGAAGGCTCATTAGTAAAGTGACATTTAAAGAGAAGATAGAAAGGAAGTAAGTACTCCATGAGTGAGGGAACACATAGTAGAACACCAAGACATGAGGATATGCATAATGTGTTTGAGGAAACAGCAACAAAAACAGTGGCTGCACTGAAGGAGAGGAGGAAATGGCAAGAGACTGACTGAGTCAGAGTGAAAGTAGAGGTTTGTGAGCCAGTGTAATGCCTTTAGACTGTAGTCTGAGTGAAAGGGAACGTTGACTTAATGGAAGAAGGAAAAGAAAAGTGAATTGGGTGAAATTGGAGGGGGAGACAAAGCATGAGAGACTGTGGACTCTGAGAAACAAACTGAGGGTTTTGGAGAGGAGAGGATTGGGGGGATGGGTAAGCCTGGCGGTGGGTATTAAGGAGGGCTCGGATTGCATGGAGCACTGGGTGTGGTGCATAAACAATGAATCTTGAACACTGAAAAAATAAAATAAAGGGAACGTTATGAGTGAAAGACCTGACCTGATGTAGTTAAAAACATGTTCAAGCTTCTCTACTGAGATTTTTTTGAAGGACGTGTAGTGAAGGGACTGCTCAGCGGAGCGATTACAATAGTCTAAGAAAGGGCTGTTGGCTGGGGTCTCGTTTCTGGCAGTGTAAACGAGGAGCAGCAAGGAAACACTAGAGTCAGCAGGAGTTGCTTGATAGCAGGTGGTTGCAGAGTAGGAGGAAAAGAGAGGAAGTAGAGGTTATCTGCAGGTTTTTGGCCTGAGCAACAAAAGGGAAGATGTGGCCATTTACAGAGATGGTGAAGGTAAAGTTTTCTGGGTAGACATCAGAGGTTCATTTTTAGACATATTGTGAATCCAATATTAAGTCAAAAATTAAAACTTTGTAAGTATCAAGCCTGATCCTTAAACCAGTGGTCAGGTCTACAAATACTATTACTACTTTGGGAAGAAAGCCCAGTTGGGAGCACAGTTTACCTCAGGGACCAATGAAAGAAGGTAATGTAAGTACATTATGTTACTTACCATTTGATCCTTGTGCCCCAGAAATTAAATGCTCTGTGTCAGCCTAGACCTCTAGCAGGGTTCAGTTGACTGGCCTAAGAGTGGCGTGTGTTGGGGAGCAGGTAAGGAGAGGAATTTCTCTTCTTGAATTCCTTATAGCTCCAAAACAGAAATGGTACTGAAACTGGACTACTAAGCCTCAATTTTATCAGAAATATGGACACTCTGAACCAAATAAAAAACTGTTGGATCCAGTTTTAAAACACAAACCAGAACTTTTGGAGGAAATACAATGGGAGGCTTTGGTAAACTGTGGGTGGTGGGCATGGAGATGTATTTATGTTATCTTACATACTTAAAAATGTTTGAAGACTTTTTAAAATAAAAAGTCCTTTAATCTGGTGTGTCTGGGAGGCTCAGTCGGTTAAAGCCTCTGCCTTCCACTCAGGTCATGATCCCAGAATCCTGGGATTGAGCCCCACATCAGGCTGTCTGCTCCGCAGAGAGCCTGCTTCTCTCTCTGTCTCTCTGCCTGCCTCTCTGCCTACCTGTGATCTCTCTCTGTCAAATAAATAAATAAAACCTTTTAAAAAAAAGTCCTTTAAGATGTTTTCAGATATACACATCCCACTATACACACATACATATAATGTTTCCTTTTTTGAAAATTAGACATAAGCAAAAGTTTCTGTAAATGAGCTTTTTCAACTCCTATATCAAAAGATTATTTTCTTGCCAGTTCCCCACTTATTTTTTTTATTTTAATATATCTTGGTTGGGTCACTAAAAATGTACCATATGTTTTCTTTTTCCAATAATATAAAAAGTTATGTTTGTGTGGATAAGCAGCAGTCTTCACTTAAATCTTGCTTTTCAGTGCCAAACATATCTAATTTTCTTAGCTGTTTTCATCTTAAAGTTTCCCAAATATCTACATACAAGAATTCTGGTGCTTTTCTTAATTTATCTAATTATTAGCTACATAGAATGAGAATTTAGCTTGTTTATCTAATACTCCCATTTTCCTTCCTTTCAATTCCAGTTTATTTTTATTGCTATTTCAGTTTCTCAATTTGTCTATCTTCAAAAAAAATCTGAATATTTTTATTTTGACCGTGTATCTTAAAGCCCACTCTCTAAGAAGAAACGATTAACACAGTTACATTCTGTAACTACAAATACAGATTAAAAATGAGATTTAATTTTCACCATTGGAAATAAAGAGATTTTTCTCATCCTCTTTTTACTCAGATAATTTATTTTAGAACACCTGCAATTTTAATTACTTCTCCTCTCCTTGAAATACATGTAAATTCTTTCAAAGGCTAAACAAGCCCTTTGTAAGCTTATGACGTAGGAATGTGTTGAGAACCTAGAGGACACATTTTTGAAACATAATCATCGATATCTCCCTTTCTGTGGGAAGGTAGGAACCTAATTTCAGTGAGCACCTTGCTCCAAATTGCAACACAATCTCTTGCCATAATGATGTGAGAAGTTTGGTTTTCCTTTGGATAATGCCAATTAGCTAACACAGATGGTCACCAGTTAAAGTTAGGATGAATTATGTATCACAAATGGTGTTGTCCTATAACCTCTCACTTGAGGGCTAGTCATTGTTTATCTTGATAATATGTATATGTTGTGTCTCCTCAGATGTATAAGAAGGTGACTTTTTTTTCCTGTTTTTGCACTCTCTTAGTGAATTGCCTATGGTATGTGTCACAGTTTTGTTTAATACTTAATCAGTAAGGAAAGTGATTTTTTTTTTTACCCCACTACCTTTGTGGAGAGGTGTTTGGGTTAGGAGAAGATTTTGTTTTTAATCGTATTTTTCAAAACTTCCTATTGAGATTTCCTCCCTCCTGTACTTTATTTCTGTTATATATGAGCTTACCTCTATATTGTGAGCATTGGTAACATTTATATTATCATGATAATCATATTTAAGTCTCCATGCTTTGTATATTGGTTGATTATTTCAGTCAAAAATGTGTACACAGTGTTTTCATTATTGTGATTGTGTAAATCCTATTCACAGCAGAGCACAACTCACTGTGCTTAAAAATAGTTATCAGGGGGCACCTGGGTGGCTCAGTCATTAAGTGTCTGCCTTTGGCTCAGGTCATGATCCCAGGGTGCTGGGATCAAGACCAGCATCAGGCACCCTGCCCGGTGGGAAGCCTGCTTCTTCCTCTCCCACCCCCCCTGCTTATGTTCCCTCTCTCTCTGTGTGTCTCTCTCTGTCAAATAAATAAATAAAATCTTTAAAAAAATAGTTATGTGGAATTTTAAATTGCCATTTCCCCTCTATTTACTTTATTCATAGCCTCCGTTTTTTCTAAATTTCCCAGTCAGTCAGTCAGTCAGTCAGTCAGTATTTCAGGTTTTTCTCTGTCTTCCCCTTTTGAGGGTCCACATTTATCTGCTCCCATCTGACTGCTAGTTCCACAGACCTGTTGTGTGGTCCTCAACCTGGATCATGTCTTTGCTGTTTCTGCTTTCCTTTGGTTGCCATGATTCCACCTTTTTGTTTTTCTCCCTCATTTTTGCTGGATTTCACCAATAGCAAATAAGCAGGTCTGGGAGGCAAATCTCCCAAGTCCTTTCTTGTCTGAAAATGTCTTTATTCTAGACTAATATTAAATTTATACCTTGGTTGCAGGATCCAGATTAAACATAATTTTCTCTTAGATCTTTGGAAGCATTGCCCCATCTTCCTGAAACATTCAGTGTTTCTGCTGAACAGTCATTCTACTTTGCAGGTGATCTGCTTTTTTATTTTTGGGAAGAATAAACATTCATAACTCTGTTCTTTTAAATCTCTCCAGTGAGTCCACCATTTGTATTGTCTTTAGTTTGCTTCTTTGTTCTTTTCTCTGGTCTGTTTTATCTGACTTTTAGTCACTAAGAAGTAATTTGTATTCAGGGATAATAGATCTAAGAGATTAAAGTAAAAATTTCCTGGTAGTCAGTCTGGCTACAAGAGTAATAGAGTCATATCTTTTAAAAATATTAAAGTCAGTTTCATTTTTTTTTGAATTTTTTACTCATTTTGAAATAGTTCATTAATCTATTCTTGGAGTCAGAATTCAGAGCATCTAGTAGGGATGGCAGAGTACCTGCACTTAATTTCTCTTCCTTGAATCAGCTGAAACAGGAAAACAAAAGAACCTCTAACAGTCCACAAACTAAAAAAAATAACAGTCATACCGTCCAATAGATGATAAAGAATATTTACCAGAGAGTAAAATTTAGATTAAATCACTGAGATTTGGCAAGCAACTCCCAGATCCCACCATAGTATAACATTCTCTAAAAGAAAACAAGAGAAGCCAGAAAACATCTATTAGTACACACATGCACACACACACACACACACACACACACGAAACAAAATGGAAGAAATAAGAAAAGGAAAGAAACTTAAGGTTCTGGTGATAGACCACCAGAAAAAAAGACAAATAGCTTAGAGTTGATTTAGTACGGCAGAAGAGGAGACATGCGAATGTGAAACATGGCCATGAAGCTGCTGACCACACTTATGGAAGCAGAAAACTCTTGAAAATTATCAAACACAAAACTAAAATGCTTATAGCCACTAGGATCCAGGCTGGGCTCAAGGGTGTAAAAGCTGAATTGTTTGAAACTGAATTCTTCTGCAGACCAAGGAACAAATTCAATTTAGTGATTAAATATGAAAATGAAAATAGTAGACCCAAACTGAAGCTGCTCAGTTTATTCAGCACCTCATTCTGCTGCCGCAGAGCAAATAAATGACTCAAACGTGACTATAAACTAACATTCTTCTGTCCTACAACTCAAATTCCAAAGATATAGTTAAGCCAGTGCCCAGTCATAAAATAAAGCATACTTCAGCCTTACTTTTCATGGGATACATAGCCAAACAAATAAAAATAGTAGAAAATACCTGAATCAAATTTACCAATAAATAATTTTAAGAAAGTGAAGGAGTATAGCATAAACAAAAGGTAGATCTCATCCAGACATTTGGAAATATATTGCTTCCCCCAAATCAAAGCATACTTAAAAACTCTTAATTGGAAAGAATGTGAATTTTCAGAAAAAGAAGAGAAATTAAGAGATGAAAAAATAAGAGCTAAGATAGAGGACATAAAAAATGGCAGAAAAAAAGAAGGTATTAGACAGAAAAGAAGCAATTACAGGAATAAAACCCTTATTAGAAGCTGTTAAAAGCTACTGATGACATTATTGAGAAATAATTTGGTGGAAAAGAACAGAGATAAAAGTTAACCCACAGAGAAGTTGATAGAAGAACCAGAAAATGACTACTCAATGTATGCAAAGTTGACATTTGTGAAGAAAAGTGTAGAACAAATGAAGCAAGCAAAATAAAGCAAATTTAGAAGACATCTTTAGTAAATAACTAAATCAGTCCATAGAAAGGGTTTAAATGCCAATAGAATAATTAGAAAAAAAATTAAGATTATGATATATCTTGGAAATCGGACTCAGCATTGAAAAAGAATCCTAAAAGCTTCTGGGAAGAATTAGTACATTATTTACAATGGAAGAAACACACCATGGAAAAATTTAATAGATAAGAAATCTTGCTTCAAGCAGTTAGACAAACATTGGTTATATAATGATGTTTTGCCAAAGGTTAATTATTTAAAGAAAAACATTGAATTCCTAACTTCTTATATTAGCAAGTACTATAAGTTGATGAAGATTACTTGGGGTGCCTGGGTGGCTCAGTGGATTAAGCCTCTGCCTTTGGCTTAGGTCATGATCTCAGGGTCCTGGGATCGAGCCCCGCATCGAGCCCCGCATCGGGCTCTCTGCTCTGCGGGGAGCCTGCTTCCTCCTCTCTCTCCGCCTGCCTCTCTGCCTACTTGCGAAATAAAAAAAAAAAAATCTTAAAAGAAAATGAAAATATAAAAGAATAAAAAACCCAGCAACTTTGTAAAATTATCATTATTATTATTAAGATTTTATTTATTTATTTGACAGAGAGAGATCACAAGTAGGCAGAGAGGCAGGCAGAGAGAGAGGAAGGGAAGCAGGCTCCCTGCCGAGCAGAGAGCCCGATGTGGAGCTGGATCCCAGGACCCTGGGATCATGACCTGAGCCGAAGGCAGAGGCTTTAACCCACTGAGCCACCCAGGTGCCCCTGTAAAATTATTTTTAAAAATGAAATTATAAAAGATCTAGCATGAAAAAAGGTGGAACAATTTTTTAAATTTTATTAAAAAAACTTCTTTTAAAGTAAGCTTTCTGCCTAATGTGAGGCTTGAACTTACAACTCTGAGATCAAAGGTCACATGTTCCACCAACTGAAACAGCCATTTGCCCCAGGCTGAACAAATTTCTATGTGAAGCAATTTTCTTTGTGGAGGATTGAAGTGAGGTTCTTTAAAATGCAGTGTAATAGGGGCGCCTGGGTGGCTCAGTGGGTTAAGCCTCTGCCTTTGGCTCGGGTCATGATCTCAGGGTCCTGGGATCGAGCCCCACATCGGATTCTCCGCTCAGCGGGGAGCCTGCTTCCCTGCCTCTCTCTCTGCTTGCCTCTCTGCCTGCTTGTGATTTCTCTCTGTCAAATAAATAGATAAAATCTTTAAAAAAAAATGCAGTGTAATAACCAGAAGCTAAAAGTGAAGAAATAGATTTCATGGCAGAATCTTTAAAAATATTACAAATGATAGAAAGTTCTATAAACAAATTTAGTAGACTCACAGAAATGCTATCTGCCTCACAAATGCATTTTCACAAATAGACGTAGAAATCTTACAAATAGTGATGTACTATAGGCTGGCTAACTGAAAAAAAAATTAAAAAGTGAAAGAGATGCAAAAAACAACAGAAAATCAATATGAATGAATAAGACATGAAAGAAAAATATACAAATGACTAGGCAGCATAAAATTATTTAGCAACCTTCATTTGGCCAGGAGACTAAAGAATAGAAAACAAGCAGAGGATCTCATGAAAGATTTAGGGGCCAGACATGGATTTTACAGTATTTCTGCCAACATTTCCTTTTTGAGAATTGATCACATGATCCCATCCAGATGCACTGGAGCTGTAAAGTGTAGTCTTACTGTGTGCACAATGAAAATGCCAGTTTTGCTGAAAATATAACTTTTTTTAACATGCCGTTTCATTCTAGGGATTTATTCTTGGGTAATTCTCTACATGTGAATAAGGCAGTACATAAACAATACTAGAAATAGAATTTTTAATTTTATCCATTGGAGTAATTTTTAAGTAATAAACCTTAGCATTCCTAAGTCCTAGTGCACTATATAGCAAATGAAAAGGAGGCAATAAATTTATATGCTCTGAAATAGAATAGAGAGATACTGTTGAGAAGAAATAATTGTGAAAGAATATATACCATGTGATCCCCTTAAACTAGGATTATAGAGAGTGAGAGAGACCATATTTACAAATTTAGAAATTTGTCATCTTTTTTTTCCCTTTGATAACATCTCTCTTAGATGAAAGGCCTTATAATTACTTTGTATAAAATATATATGAAAACTAGTCTAATTCATTCTTTTTATGGCTGTTATCATCACCATCAAGTGTATGATAATGATGTATGTGATGATCTAAAACTTTTTTTTTTAGTTCATTTGAAATTTACTGGGAGGAAATGAGAAAATATTTTTATAATATATGAAAGAGACACTTTTTAAATTTAAGAGAAATAAAGTGACCTTCTCACAGTCACATGGTTACTAAGTGGTGATAATTACCCAACTTTCTGAGCTGTTAGTGTAGGGAGTGCTTTGAATAAGTGCTTTGTTAAGAAACAGCTATAAATATCCATTGATGAAAATCTTCAAGTTTTTAGATATTATCGTAATCAGAAAGTATATTTCTGAAAAAAATTTTAAAAACCATGAAACTATATATCAAAATTTGATTTTGATAATTGCACTAATTGTATCCCCAACCCAACTCAGTTTCTGGGGAATAGGTGCTTGACTCTAACTTCTCTAAGAATTGAGTCCTCCTGTACTCAATCTTAGCCAAAAGGCCGAGAAGTGATGAGAGTTGAGTCCTCCTGAACTTAAATTTTTATTTAAAGTTGTTAGTGTTAGGAGGTACCATGCTAATTATTTTGACGTATTTTCAACTCTACTAAAAAAAACATATGTTTTAAGCCAATTAATCAGCATTTAGAGATAAAAATCCTGTTCGTACCAAGCTCATACTTTCCCGTCACTTTTTAACATTCCATTCTTTGCTGGGACCCTATGTCGACATCAACAGTCTATCACTCAGAGCATTTTAAGCACCTATTTGCAGATGGCATTATAGTTGGTGGTATTCAGAGTAAGTTAAAACTTAATGGATCTTGCATTTGAGGAGTTTAAAACAGAAAATGGAACAGTAAGCTAGACAAAAAGTGAGGATTATAAATTTAAGAGGGTGACAGACTGTGTTCAAATTAAAAAAAAAAACCCTTGCTTTTAACAAAATACAGACTTTCAGAACATTAGGCTAGGTCTAATGCTTCAACGTTGGGGAGGAGGCTGGGAAGATTTTGAAAGCTCGTTTTCCTAAATGTACGCCAAACTGAACTTACATGGGATATTTTTTCCTTATGTAACTGTGTCCTAAACTATTTCAATCATTGGCAGATCTAGACAACTCTTCATTAGCTATTTTAAAGACTAGAAAGGCTTCTGGAGATATGATTATTAGGTAGAATATGCCTATTATGGTTGCTGAGAGTGTAGATGTAATTCTGGGGAGCCTCACAACTCCAGAGCTGTCTTTACTTCTTTCAGCTCTGCCAGATTCATCCCTCTCCATGTGATCAGCAAATTGCCACTTGTGCCTTGCTCTGTACTTTGCTAAATTTGATAATAAGACGATTTCACTTCCAGCTGAGATTTTTGCCGATTACTTAAAAATATTATTTCCTTAAAAAAATCCTGCTATTTTTAACCACACAACTTTTCATACTTGAATAATTAAGAAAAATTATTCAGAGACAACTCTCTTATATTTTTTCTGCATTTAAAAATGTATTTTGGGGAGTTGAATTTTCCCAAGATTGAAAAGAAGAAGCAGAGGTAGTGATTATTAACTACTTGCCTTTTTCCTCTTTTTTTTTCAAATTATATCATTGTGTATAAAAGATATTTTTCTAAACTATAATTTTATTTAGATGTTTAGTCCCCAGAAATATTTTTGGGTTATTTTGAAGTAAGCCTAGTTTTGTGAAATGATTCACTTGCTTTCAGGCAGTTCTGGACCAGGTTATGCATGCATGGATCAGCAGTTGCTGTAAAGAAAACACTGATACCTTGAAGAAGAGGTCAAGGTATCCTGAAACAGAAATGAATAAAAACATACATTTTAAAACTATGCCAGTCATTAAATAATTATTACAAATACAATGAATAGTTTCGGACCATCTTCCATTGATAACTCTGCTTTTTGTGGAAGTCACTGTAGAATTAAAATGTTTTAGTGGTTTATTGTTATTATATTTTTTCTAATTATATGCCAAAGTTTCTGGAATTAATTTTAGGTAAGATTTGAATTTATGACTTAGTTACTTATTTTTAACATGTATTTATTATGTATGTTACTTAACAATAAAGAAATAATTAAATCCTGAGAAGCTGTATGTATAGGATGTCCTCTCCTAGAAACCTATCTCTAAAGGGGTTCAGTCTACAGCAATAGAGCTGGAAATGGGCAAAGCGACAGTCTCTTGGACCTGGGATGATTTTAGACCTAGAGTCTCAGTGAGAACAATATCACCCTCAAAGTAATGAAAATTTGTTCTCGGAGAGGAAGGGGTAAAAAAGTGTTTTTATTACAATGGTATGTGGCCATCTAAAACTCAACTGTATCCTACAGAGTCTTATTTCTCAGTAGTTTCTTCATGGGATTTTCGTGGGTATCACATAAATGGCATTGACGTTAAGTTCTTAGAAGATGTGTAAAATGTTTACAAGATCATTGCTACAAAATTATAGCGAATAGATGGTGCCACTGGATGACTTTATGTCAGTCATTTTCTCCATCTAGAAGTCTTATATGAGAGGTTACTTTTAGGTGCCTTTTGGCTGCCATTGTCTGCTTTATGGATCTGGTAGTTTATGTTTGATTCTCAATGCTTTGTGGTTGGTTCTAGAAATCGAATAAAAAATAGCTTAATTAATTCATTTATTTATATAATTTTTAAAGATTTATTTATTTATTTATTTGACAGAAAGAGATAGTGAGAGAGGGAACACAAGCTAGAGGAGTGCAAGAGGAAGAAGCACACTCCCCGCTGAGCAGGGAGCCTGATGCAGGGCTCGATCCCTGAACCCTGGGATCATGACCTGAGCGTAAGGCAGACACTTAGCAACTGAGCCACCCAGGAACCCCTATTTTATTTTATTTTTTATTTTTATTTATTGGACAGAGAGAGAACACAAGCAGGGGGAGCAGCAAAAGGAGAAGCAGGCTGTCCACTGAGCAGGGAGCCCGATGTGGGGCTTGATCCTAGGATCCTGGGATCATGACCCGAGCCAAAGGCACATATTAATTGACCAGGCCACCCAGGTGTCCCCCAAATTGCTTATATTTCATTATTTAATATTACAGCATTATTCATTTCATTATACATTACGTAATTATATATTAAGTAATAAAAAGAGAGAAAAATATAATATCTGAATGACTATCAGATTTCTAGCAGATCAAAAGTTATTTTATCATATAAAGCAAAAGTTTAAAGTTAAGTTCACTAAAAGTAATTTTTAGGCAATTAATTTAGTTTTTCTACTGTTTACTTTGCTGGAAAATAAGTTTTGAATTATTAATTATAGAATTTTCATTACATTGCTATTCTGTATTTATATATGCTCCTAATTTGCATATATAATTTGATACAATTTGGTTAAGTAAATGAATTACATTAAACATTACTCAGCGAAACAGTATTATGTTAGTAGGATTTACATTTTTAAATTTTTGCTTTAAAATTTTTAGTCATTCTTGGTCCTGCATTGAATAAAAAGAATAATCTCCATATTATTCTTTTTATGTATAGAGCTCAAGTAGACATAAATTATGTCAACAGATATATAATCTCTCTATGGTAGTAAAGTATCATGGGGGGAAATTAGGAATAAATGTCTATAAAAGCCACTATGGAAGGTAATAACAAGAAAAATATTGCGAAGTGGATGTGGGAATGCAGGCATTAGGTATTAGTTCTAGCCACAGAGAAGGTCTTAGGTAATACATAGTATGTTAGGTCAGAATAAACATTGTACCAGATTCCATACTGTGGAAAACACAAGGTAGGAATCAGTAAAAACAAAAAACACTGAATTCCAAGTAAAATAGAATATAATAACCTCAAGGTAAATGCAGTCATGATGAGTAGAACCTTATGAGTGGACAGAGATTTCTGTGTCTAGATTTAAATATGCTTTATATTGATTTCAGAGCTTTTTTTTCTAAGCTCCAGACTAACCTTACAGACTTTGATGCCTTAGAGATGTTTAAGAGTTGGTTTATCAGAGACATTTCAAACTTTAAGATTGAACTCTATTATGATCCTTTCCTTTAACTCTTTCCTCCCTTGTTCTTCCCTGGACTTTTCCACCCCAGAATTTTGCAGGAATATTCAACTAATTGCTTAAACCAGTGATTGGATTGTTCAGTTATCCTTGATTCTTTCTGTTCTTCATTCCCATATGAAATTCAGCAAGTATTTTTGTTATGATAGTACTTGTCTCAGATATTATCACCTCTTTCTTGGTTCCCAAAAGAACCACCTAGTCTCCTTTTCATGCTCATCTTCTGGCAACCATTTCTCCATTAATAATGAGAGTTATGTGAAAACAATTTAATAGTCACAGTTTAATTTCTTCAGTGGTTTTCATTGCAACTAAACCCAATCCTAATTTCTTACTATGTATTCTGAGTTCCTTCATGATTTGGTCCTTGATCTCTCCAAACTCTTATCTTGCTACTTTTTCCTTTTCATCCCCAAGCTGTGTTCAAACTGTTATTCTTTCAAGTCCTTGCATAAACCTAGTTTTTTGTGGCTTTCAGGCTTTTGCTTAGGTTGTTTGCACGGCCTGGAATATACTTTCCTGCCATGCTTTTTGAGGAGATATCCATTTTTGTCCTTGAAGTCTCAGCCAGAAAGTCACCTTTCCAGACTATTCTGTTGACAAAAGTTCTCACATTCACTTTATTGTTTTTTCTAGATCAGCATCTAGTTTGTTCTTTATATCACTTACCACACACAAATGGTCATTTTTACTCACTTGTTTACTTGTTTTTAGTATATCTCCTCCACTAAACCGCAAGCTTCCTGAAATCAGTATTCTTTTCTTTGGTTCATTTTGCATCACTGGCACTTAGCTCCTAATATATTCCATGTAGGAAAACAATAAATATTTATTTTAAAAGTCCTCTTCAGATGAGGACTGAAAAGTTATATAATCCTATTTCAAGAAATATTAAAGAGTTTGGAGGTATAAGACATCACTGACTTATCTGAGTTTCTAGAAATTTATATATATATATATATATATTTTACCATTTTAATTAAGTTTTTAATTTTAGTGCAGTTAAAAAACAGTGTTACTTTAAAAACAGTGTTACTTTAGATTCAGGTGTACAGTATGGTGCTTTAACAATTCTGTACATCACCCAGTGCTCATTACGGTAAGTGTACTCTTTAATCTCCATCACCTATTTCCCCCATTCTTCCAACCCTCTCCCCTCTGGTAACCATCAGTTAGTTCTCTATAGTTAAAACTCTGTTTCTTGGTTTGTCTCTTTCTTTTTTTTTTCCTTTGCTTTTTGGTTTTGTTTCTTAAATTTCACATATGAGTGAAATCATAAGGTATTTGTCTTTCTCTGACTGACTGACTTCACTTATCATTATACTCTCTGGCTCCATCCTTTTATTGTCTCTCTTGACTGATTTTTAAAAAAATACTTCGTTTCTTTGCTTTTGTTCTTGTTTTTCTTACTTGTATAATTTTTTATTTTTCACTCACAGAGTCTTCCTAAACATTTCTCTTAGGGCTGTTTTTTTTTTCTTTCTTTTTATATTTTATTTATTTGACAGAGAGAAATCACAACTAGGCAGAGAGGCAGGCAGAGAGAGAGGAGGAAGCAGAATCCCCGCGGAGCAGAGAGCCCGATGTGGGGCTCGATCCCAGGACCCTGGGATCATGACCTGAGCTGAAGGGAGAGGCTTTAACCCACTGAGCCACCCAGGTGCCCCTCTCTTAGGGCTGTTTTAATGCTAATGAAGTCTTTTAACTTTTGTTTATCTGGAAACTATTTATTTCTCCTTCTATTCTGAATGCTAGCCTTGCTGATAAAGTATTCTTGGCTGAAGATTTTTCCTATCTTTCGATCTATCTATTGATTAGAGAAAGAGAGAGTGCAAGTGAGCGTGGTGAGGGGTAGTCTCTTAAGTGTTATTTCGTTTTTCTCTTTGTCAAGAGCCTCACTAATGTCCTCCACCCTTTTCTGAAGTCCAGTGAGTGTCTTTATGACACTACTTTAAATTCTTAATCAGGCATATTTCTTATTTCTGTTAGATATAAGATCTTAGATCTCCTGCTGTGATTTTGTCTTATTCTTTCATTTGGCTCATAGTCCTCTGTTTCCTCATTTTGTCTACCTCTCTGTGTCTCTGTTAGGAAAGTCAGCTAAGTCTTCTGCTCTTGAAAATGGTGGTTTTTGGAAGAAGAGGTCCTGTAGTGACCTACAGTAGTGTCCTCTGTTCACCAGAGCCTTGCACTTCAGGGAAGTTTCGAACTATGTGTTCCTTGTGTCCTGCTGATGTTTCTGAGTCACTTTTTCTTTCATTCCAGATGTCTGCATTGATCCTCTGTCTATTATGGGCAATGGTCAGTCTCTGTGGTGTTAGTGAGACCTAGGCAGTCCTGCTCTGAGGCGGTGTTACCACAGGAGGGTTTGGGTTTGGGGAGGCAGTGTTGCAAAATTTGTGCTAAAACACTATTCCTAGGCCGAATCCCCTGAAGCACAGAGGCAGAGGTTTGGGGTAGGATGGGTGTGGGGTGTCGGAGGTTGGGGCTTGCACAGCATTTGTGTGCAGGGTGGCTGGGCAGGGTACATGTGCTATGTTGGCAAAATTCGTGCTGATCCCAGAGCAGAGAACAGGGGGCTTGGAGTGGGCAGAACACACTGCTAACTGGTTAGATAGGCAGTATCTTTTCAGTGTTGTCTCCAGCAGGTGGCTGTGTTTTTATGCTGGGGTCTGAGGGGTGGAAAATGATGCCTACCAGCTCCTTTGTTCTCAGAGAAGTCCTCCAACAGGCTCTGAAATCAGTATAAACAGATCTTACTTCACTTTGCTCCAGCATTGGGGAAACTGTCCCTTCCATGTTGTCTCTCTGTGGGCTCTTTATCTCTTAAAGGGTTGGGACTCAGCCATCCCTGGCCCTCCTGGCTCTCCCAGTGCTGAGTCAGCTGACTTCTAAAGCTCCCATATCCATGTCAGGCTGATTTTACAAAGTCAGGGATTCAGCCCCTCTGGTTTTCATAGCCAGAGATTATGAGTTTGTCTTTCCCATGGGAGCTCCTTGGTGTGAGAGAGAACCATTTCTTTCCCCCTTTCCCCTAACAATGCCTGCAGCTCCCTTCCTCCTGTGAGCAGCCCCAGACTACTAATTCTGCCATTCCTAACCTCTCAGGTGCAGTTTCTCCTCTACATTTAGTTGTGGAGTTTGTTCTGTTAGTTTTCAGATCACTCTTGGTTTATTTACACAAAAAAGGAAATAAGAGGCATCCAAATTGGCAAATAAGTAAAATATTTTGCTATTTGTGTGTGTGTGTATATATATACATATATATGTGTGTATCTGGTTTTCATAGCCAGAGATTATGAGTTTGTCTCAGGTCATGATCTCAGGGTTCTGGGATCGAGCCCCGCATCGGGCTCTCTGCTCTGCGGGGAGCCTGCTTCCTCCTCTCTCTCTGCCTGCCTCTCTGCCTACTTGTGAATTGTGAATTGTGATCTCTCTGTCTGTCAAATAAATAAATAAAAATCTTAAAAAATAAAAAAAAAAGAAGTTTATGTATTCAAATCAATACTGCATGATTGAGACAAAAAAGTGCAATGTGTTCATTCCATTTTTTCGTCCTTTTCTACAGAGTGTAACCATGTAAAGACTTCATTATACAGTATTTTTGTGTAATGAATTGGCTTCATTACCGAAAAGAAAATTTAAAATATTAGCTTGCTTATCACTAAATTATATGAATTATGGCTAAATGAATTTTCCCATGGGAGCTCCTTGGTGTGAGAGAGAACCATTTCTTTCCCCCTTTCCCCTTTTATTCCACTATCTTCTCAGGCTTCAAGAAGTTTATGTATTCAAGGGAGCGCCTGGGTGGCTCAGTGGATTAAGCCGCTGCCTTCGGCTCAGGTCATGATCTCAGGGTTCTGGGATCGAGCCCCGCATCGGGCTCTCTGCTCTGCGGGGAGCCTGCTTCCTCCTCTCTCTCTGCCTGCCTCTCTGCCTACTTGTGATCTCTCTGTCTGTCAAATAAATAAATAAAAATCTTAAAAAATAAAAAAAAAAGAAGTTTATGTATTCAAATCAATACTGCATGATTGAGACAAAAAAGTGCAATGTGTTCATTCCATTTTTTCGTCCTTTTCTACAGAGTGTAACCATGTAAAGACTTCATTATACAGTATTTTTGTGTAATGAATTGGCTTCATTACCCGAAAAGAAAATTTAAAATATTAGCTTGCTTATCACTAAATTATATGAATTATGGCTAAATGAATTTTTATAAAATTTCAAATACTCAATTTCCTGTTTCTAGAATGGGAGAGTTTATATTGAAATATAGGATATATACCATATGTGATCAATTTGTTGCCTTCATTATGTGAAGTTAATTAAATAAGTTTATGTTGTCCTCATACAGATGATCAAGGTATTAAAAGAGGCCCGTGCAGCAGCCAGTAGGAGAGATAGGCCTGACCAATAAACACAGTGTACAGAGAAGACAGGTGGTTTCAGTATGAATGCTCCATCAAGAATAATAAGGGCAGGGGTGCCTGGGTGGTGGAGTTGGTTAAGCATCTGACTCTTGGTTTTGGCTCAGGTCATGATGATTTGGCAGAGAAGGGGACAGTGCGAGAGAGAACACAAGCAGGGGAGTGGAAGAGGGAGAAGGAGGCTCTCTGGAGCCTGAAGGTCCCAGGACCTTGGGATCATGACCTGAGCTGAAGACAGACACCTGATGACTGAGCCACCCAGGTGTCCCCAAACAGAAGGTTTTGATTTGAAATTAATCTGTTCCTCACAGGGATGGAATAGCACCACTAGTGTTATTTATTCAATCATGATTCTGTAGAACAATGCCAGGAGGTCAATTGATTTATAATAAATACTAGAAAAATGTCTGAGCTTTTTTGGTGTCTGAGCTTTTATTATTTTTATATTGCTTTTACAATTACTATCATTAAATAGGAACTTTGAGATAATTATATTTATTCCATAGAAACATGTTTTGTATAAATAACTGAGAGAATGATTGACCATATTTAAAGAAAGTAATATAATCATTTAAAAATTTTTAAATAGAGAGAAATCAATACTAGAAGTTTTCTTTAAGCTTGGACATTTGTGTACTAATTAAATTTTAAAGTCCAAAGAAGTGAGCAAATTTTTCTCTTAAGTATTTTGTAAGAGCCTCTATTGCCTATATTTTACATTATTGCCAACAATTTTTGGTTTAAATCATAACAATTTGACCTTTGTTTTATTTTAAAAATACATATTATATTATCTGTAAGTGACAAAGGTCTAAGGATAAAATACAACTATTATGTTGGACTACTGCTAGTTTAAAAAATAAAAGGAAGAAAATGGTTTTGCAGGCTTTCCAATAAAAATTTTTAAAGGTTAGAATTTAAAGCTGGATTTTATTTGAAAATGTTTTTCTAAACTATAAAATTATCAGGGTTCTAAATTTCTAAAAAGGAAGCAATTCTATGATGAATCATTTAATATGTGATCAGTGTTTTAAAAAACATAGGCATATGTATAGATATGAGAATATAAAATGCCCTCGGGATATATTATACATAACTGCACATTTAAGTCTCCTGGAAACTGAGGAATCTGCCAGTGAAACTGAGGAATTCCCTGACATTAAGAAAATCAAGCAGATATCTAATAATAAAATAAATTCACTTGTAGGTAATGTTTATGATGTGGGTACTATTTCAGCTATTAAAATTCATTTTGTTTTCATTAATGATCTTGTCATTTATATATGGCTCATGCCCTTCAACTCATCTTTTCTAATTAAATACTGCACTACTACCCTTTCTTAGTCTCCCTATTTTATCCTTTTTTTTAAACAATTTATTTTTATTTTTTTAAAGATTTTATTTATTTATTTGACAGGCAGAGATCACAAGTAGGCAGAGAAGCAGGCAGAGAGAGGAACAAGCAGGCTCTCTGCTGAGCAGAGAGCCTGATGCAGGGCTCGATCCCAGGACCCCGGGATCATGACCTGAGCCAAAGGCAGAGGCTTACCCCACTGAGCCACCCAGGCACCCCTCCCTATTTTATCCTTTAATCTTGTAAAAATAATGTTTGGATTAATTTCCTTCTTATTTAGCTTTTTCCTTTTAAAAAAATACTTAAAGTTTTATAATATTTAAAAAAAATTTGGATAGCCAAAGGAATATTGAAGAACAAAGCCAAAGTTGGTGGCATTACAATTCCGGACTTCAAGCTCTATTACAAAGCTGTCATCATCAAGACAGCATGGTACTGGCACAAAAACAGACACATAGATCAGTGGAACAGAATAGAGAGCCCAGAAATCGACCCTCAACTCTATGGTCAACTAATCTTCGACAAAGCAGGAAAGAATGTCCAATGGAAAAAAGACAGCCTCTTCAATAAATGGTGCTGGGAAAATTGGACAGCCACATGCAGAAAAATGAAATTGGACCACTTCCTTACACCACACACAAAAATAGACTCCAAATGGTTGAAGGACCTCAATGTGAGAAAGGAATCCATCAAAATCCTTGAGGAGAATGCAGGCAGCAACCTCTTCGACCTCAGCCGTAGCAACATCTTCCTAGGAACAACGGCAAGGGCAAAAATGAACTGTTGGGATTTCATCAAGATCAAAAGCTTTTGCACAGCAAAGGAAACAGTTAACAAAACCAAAAGACAACTGACAGAATGGGAGAAGATATTTGCAAACGACATATCAGATAAAGGGCTAGTATCCAAAATCTATAAGGAACTTAGCAAACTCAACACCCAAAGAACAAACAATCCAATCAAGAAATGGGCAGAGGACATGAACAGACATTTCTGCAAAGAAGACATCCAGATGGCCAACAGACACATGAAAAAGTGCTCCACGTCACTTGCCATCAGGGAAATACAAATCAAAACCACAATGAGATATCACCTCACACCAGTCAGAATGGCTAAAATGAACAAGTCAGGAAATGACAGATGCTGGAGAGGATGTGGAGAAAGGGGAACCCTCCTCCACTGTTGGTGGGAATGCAAGCTGGTGCAACCACTCTGGAAAACAGCATGGAGGTTCCTCAAAATGTTGAAAATAGAACTACCCTATGACCCAGCAATTGCACTACTGGGTATTTACCCTAAAGATACAAACATAGTGATCCGAAGGGGCACGTGTACCCGAATGTTTATAGCAGCAATGTCTACAATAGCCAGACTATGGAAAGAACCTAGATGTCCATCAACAGATGAATGGATCAAGAAGATGTGGTATATATACACAATGGAATACTATGCAGCCATCAAAAGAAATGAAATCTTGCCATTTGCGACGATGTGGATGGAACTAGAGCGTATCATGCTTAGTGAAATAAGTCAATCGGAGAAAGACAACTATCATATGATCTCCCTGATATGAGGACATGGAGAAGCAACATGGGGGGGTAGGAGATAGGAGAAGAATAAATGAAACAAGATGGGATTGGGAGGGAGACAAACCATAAATGACTCTTAATCTCACAAAACAAACTGGGGGTTGCTGCGGGGAGGTGGGATTGGGGGAGGGGGAGCGGGCTATGGACATTGGGGAGGGGAAGCGAACCATAAGAGACTATGGACTCTGAAAAACAACCTGAGGGTTTTGAAGGGTCAGGGGTGGGAGGTTGGGGCAACCTGAGGGTTTCGAAGGGTCAGGGGTGGGAGGTTGGGGGAACAGGTGGTGGGTAATGGAGAGGGCACGTTTTGCATGGAGCACTGGGTGTTGTGCAAAAAGAATGAATACTGTTACGCTGAAAAAATAAATAAAATGAGGAAAAAAAAAAATTTGGTAATTTCTCTTTAATATTTCATGAATATATCTAAATCTCTCAAAAGACTAAAATTATTTTTGGATTTTTGATCCTATAATTTTTTAATATCTGATACAATGTCTTATGCAATATTAAGATGCCATCAGAGCTGTAGATGACTATTTTTTTTTCAACCTTGTTTATCGACAGTCCCACTTTCAGGGATGCATTCAGGTGTTCATTTTTAAGTATTTCAAATATTTTTCTTTTACATAGGATCAACATGACAGATTTTCCATAAAACTAGTTGTTTGAATTTGGAAAACAGTGTGGAAATTCCTTAAAAAATTAAAAATAGAGCTACCCCATGACCCTGCAATTACACACTACTGGGTATTTACCCCAGAGATAAAGATGTAGTGAAAAAAGGGCCATATGTACCCCAATGTTAATAGCAGCAGTGGCCACAGTCACCAAACTGTGAAAAGAAACAAGATGCCCTTCAACGGATGAATGGATAAAGAAGATATGGTCCATATATACAATGGAGTATTATGCCTCCATCAGAAAGGATGAATACCCAACTTTTGTATCAACATGGATGGGACTGGAGGAGATTATGCTGAGTGAAATAAATCAAGCAGAGAGAGTTAATTATCATATGGTTTTACTTACTTGTGAAGCATAAGGAATAACATGGAGGACATTGGAAGGAGAAGAGAAGTAAGTGGGGGGAAATCAGAAAGGGAGACAAACCATGAGAGACTATGGACTCTGAGAAACAAACTGAGGTTTTTGGAGGGGAGTCGGTCGGGGGTTGGGTGATCCTGGTGGTGGGTATTATGGAGGGCACGTATTGCATGGAGCACTGGGTATGGTGCATTAACAATGAATTTTGGAACACTGAAAAAGAATAAAGTTAAGTTAAATTAAAAAAAAAACACCTAGTTGTTTGAAAGCATCAAATACAGACTTCTCTCTTTTGCCATTAGAAGATTTCTTGCTCCTTTAGTAAGGTAAAAAAAGATTTTACCCCCATCTTTATCATCTTCTTGCAACATCAGCAATAATAACCTGTAGAAAAGCACCTGGGATAGTAGGAGATAAAGCAGTTTTCTTGTGATCTGTTCTTGTTCTGCCAAATAAGAACCCGATCCTGAGGAAAGAAAAAAGGCAGATGAAATGTTATATGGTATTGAGCCTTTGGGCAGATTTTGTCTGTATTTGCTCATTCATTTGCTAGAAAAAGAGTCTCTGTGAAGGAATGGTCTTGGCAATGGTGTCCCTGATTTAGGTTTGCTTTTGGTAAACAAGCCTAAGGACTCCAAGAAGAATATCATACAACTCTGTAGAGTATAAAATGGAGATGTTTCACAGTCTGGATACTCACAATTCTGTTTGTTAAGTACCAACTTCATTAAAAAATAATTTATAACTCTGGACCAGAAATTGAAGGATAGTTACCCCATGGAAGATCTGAGAGATGCATACAGGTTGTCAGAGAACTTTTTCTGCTTTGCTAGTACTTTTTAAAAGCATTTAAGATTTTTTAAACTTATATGCTTAAGATCATTAGTAAAGCTTGATATTTTATGAGATGTCTGATTTTTAGGAGTCTGACTGAATTGTCAAGTCATTTGTGTTAGTTTAGGTGGTGTGATAAGCCAGGCTATCTTTCAGATGCATGAAGAGGAATGGCTGAAGCAAGAAAAAGGAGGGTATGAGAAAATCTGATAAAAATTTGATGCTTGCGTAACTGCTACTCATTCTTAATGAAAGGGAGAAAAAAATTGAGACACAATTCAAGGGAAAATCTTGCCAACGAAATTCAGAGGAAATAGATTTAGAACTGGAGGGACTGGCTAGGTGGATTGACAGAGAATGACGGACGGTGGAAAAGATAGCAAACATTTTTTTTCTTTGGCTCTTGTTGGCAGCCCTATTGGGGGAAAAAAAAAGACTCTGATGAGCAGGAGATAACAAGCGGAAAAGTTTTAAGGCTGAATTTTCTTGATATTGGACAGTTCCTTTATGCCTCTATGGCTTTGTAGTGAGATGTCCTGTTCTTTTACATAATAAAACCAGTAAATTCATTGTTTGTAAAACCATACAGCCAGTTGCAGGCTAAAGTGATGTGACTAAAAATACCAGGAGTAATCTGATAAAGAATTTAGACATTTTACTAAGAAATACTAGACAAAGTTTGTTGAAATTTTTTTAAGATTTTTTATTATTATTTATTTATTTGACAGATCACAAGTAGGCAGAGAGGCAGGCAGAGAAAGAGAGAGAGGAGGAGGAAGCAGGCTCCCCTCTGAGCAGAGAGCCCGATGTGGGGCTCGATCCCAAGACCCTGGGATCATGACCTGAGCCGAAGGCAGAGGCTTTAACCCACTGAGCCACCCAGGTGCCCCTCCTGAATTATTTTTAATATGGATTCCTCAATTAATGATCAAGGAGTGTATTAGGTTGCATACTGTCGCCCAAATTTATGTACACCCATTATCTATGAATGTGATCTTATTTGGCAGTAGATTTATATGTAAAGAACTAACAAGAAGCCAAACTGGATTAGGATGATCTTTAATCCAATAACTATTATCCTTATAAGGAGAGGGAGATTTGGACAGAGACACACAGGAGGGTAGGCCATGTAAAGATGGAGACAGAGACTGGAATAATGAATATATCAGTAAACTAAGAGCGCCAAGGATTGCTGACAAATGCCAGAAAGTAGGAAGAGGCAAGGAAGGATCCTCTTCTAGAACCTTCAGAGACAACATGCCCTTGCCAATACCTTAATTCAAGGTTTCTAGCCTCCAGAACAATAAGGGGGTAAAGTTTTGTTGTTTGAATCCACATAGTTTGGAAACCTGTTGTGGAATCCCCAGGAAACTAATACATGGGCTATATTGCTAATTTTTGATTCCACTAAAAGGAAGGAATCTTTGTCTTGACAATTAATCCCCAAGTGGATGTAAAATTCCTAAGCATTTGGGATGTGACAAGTAAATGTGACCTTAACTTCCTTTATCATGACCAGAAAGACACACCTAATTAAATGCCACTGATTGATTGTTTGATGTGTGATATGGAGTGCTTCCTAATCTTGAATGCTTTATGTAATCTAATACTTAGTAAATCAAGAGAATATTCAGGAGGTAGTCATGACTATCAGGCTCAGTTACTGTGTGGAAGGTACATGGTGGTTAAAAGATTCAGGTCACGTAAATAAAAGGCATGAGGAAGAGATGTGCAAATATGGTGAAGGAAATGATAACTAACTTAACTGAAGGAGTCTGTTTAGATGAGTTTTGAAGAACAGTGTACCCACTTTTATGACTTAAAACACCATGGCAATTTCATTCTATTGTAGTCTAGAGAATTACAATCTAATTATGAGAATCGTGATTTAGAATGAAAAGCATTTGGATAGAGAGGCTGAAATTATCCTCATATAAAGCCCTAGAATCTGAAAATGTTGTCTAAGAGGCTGAGATCAGCTTGCACAACCTGTAATGCAAGATCTTGGGTATTTTACAGTGGTTTGGGTGTAGTGGCCTGAGGTCTGGTATACAAAATTTCTAAAGTTTATAGATGAGAGTGCTCAGTAAATAGCAGTGATTCTCTACTGGGAGCATTTTGGCAGTTCAGAACCATTTCTTTGACATTATCTAGAGGTGTGTCACAACAAAGTTGTTGCTACTGACAATTATTAGGTAAAGGCCAGAGATGTTGGTAAGCCTTCTACAATGCACAGAATAGTTTACCCATCACCCATCCCCAACAAAGAATATCCAGTCCTGAATGTTAATAGTGCTGAGGTTGAGAAAGCTAGATATTTAGTAATCCCTATGGGGAATATGAATGTTGTCCTTAAAGACCTGAATGTGAAACTGGGAGAGTCAGGAACACTATGATGCAGGCATTTAAAATAACAGTTATGGAATGAATTGGAAAGTTTGGCCAGATAGAACATCTGATAGTCATGACACCTTTTTTATGTGCATAATTTGGATGATTATTACACACAAAGAAGAAAGTTGACCCCCAATTCCCTCCTCGCCCCCCCCGTCACAGGAGTTATTGATTAAACTCACCCTTTACCTAGTTTTATCTCAGCCTTACCTATTAATTTCGACTAGAGAGCACGTGCCCCATGTGGGACAGAAAGACCTAGGGAACTATGGGAGACGTCCTTGTGCTTTGTCTGTCTCTTCCTTGTTTGTATCTCTGAAATTACTAGTAAAGCTGGATACTGGATGATTGTTCTGATTTGTGCATGATTTGGTGATATGTTCCTTTGTATTATCTCAGCAACCACAATTGTTTATTCTGTAGTGGGACCAACAATCATCAGCATGAAGTTAGTTCTTTATCACTGACCTATTAAAATAGAAATGAATTACCATTAGACATGAGGATGGGAATGCATGCTTATCCTCCTGAGAGAAACTGTGAACATTTAAAAGCAAGTATTTCATTGTATGTTAGTGTACAGGAAGCACTGGGGAAAATATGTGCTTTTTAATAGAAAATAGTTTGTACCTGATACTAATATAACGCCTTAATTATTTT
Source organism: Meles meles (assembly GCF_922984935.1). Lineage (NCBI taxonomy): Eukaryota > Metazoa > Chordata > Mammalia > Carnivora > Mustelidae > Meles > Meles meles. The sequence goes on from NC_060074.1 coordinate 79,728,615, forward strand.
GGACACATGGATCACTTTTTTTTGTTTGATTTATTACCAAAAAAAAAAAAAAAAAGACTACCTATAGTACCTATAAAACTACCATTTTAAGATAGATCTGTGATGTTATTTTATATGAGATTTTACTTTGAGACTATGTTCCATTCTTGCTTCTTACTAGATGAAGATGGGGATAGAGATGCAGGGATCATTATGAATGTTTTACCACACTTTCTAGACTTTAAAACTTTGCCCTCAACCCATTGTATGGGAGAATTGAATGGAGGGTATTAATTTTTTTTTTTTTTGTATTGAGAGAGAATGAAATTTATTTTGTAAGGTAGTGAATAATGCCCAAATTTACCCATTTCAAAAAACACTATATAAAGTGAACTTCTGAAGTGTAAATAGAAGTGATGTTTGCATAGGATTTTTCCAAGATTGTCAAAATCAGATTTTTTCTTAGTAATTATTTCTGGCATATAATTTTAATGATATTTAAAATTTCTATTAAGAATAACTGAGATTTAATTAAAAACAATCTAATTAGTACTTATAAGCATAACTTTGATTTACACATTGAGAAGATAGTTTCAAAGCACTGAATTTCCTCTATAGACATTTGATTAGAATTTATGGTGATCACACTTTTGATCCGTTCTTGTTTGGCAAGTTTTAAAAAGCAAATTTAACTAAATAGCAATAATCATTTAGATTTTCTGTAACTGTGTTATTCATATGCCAATAATCAGATTTTAAAGACATAAAAATTATCTCTTAAAAAGTTTAAAAATATCCCATAGAGATGATAAACTTTACTCTTGTGTAGATATCAAGTTTTAATTATTTATATCAATGTCTAAAATTTTAGGATTTTTTTTTACTAATTATAAAACATAATAGTTTATTAGTTGTATATTCTTTTTAGCTGATGGGGAGAAAAACCATTAATACTATATTATTACTTAACAATACAAAATGCTTTTCTTTTGGGGAAGGAAGTTGTAGGTAAAACACATATTCTTCAAAGGTAGCCTAAAATACAAACTGAGTTTTTCACATAAGACTATTTATTCCAAGTCAAAGAATAAATGGTTGAAAGTGCATCTTCAGTTGTCTTGCCATTTATGATTATTCTGACCAGTGACTAGTTTGAACTAAGTATTTACTTATAACTTGTCTAGGTTATGGGCTGGAAATCAAAATGCCTGGAAGGACAAGTTTCTTATGCACATTAACAGGGAATGATATTTTTGAGGCCCACAAAAATACATATATTCTGCCATTTGTGGGGAAATTTCTGCTCTCCTGACTCATCATACTATTTTATGGTGATCAAAATCTAAAGATAGTGTTTCAAAAAATGAAGCAATGAAAATATAACAATTCAAATGACAATTAGTCTCAGAGAAAGGGAGATGAAAAAAATGAAAGAACTTGTGGCAAAATGAAAAGTACATGTTTTCCTTGTAATGGAGGCATAGTACCCAGTTCTCAGAAACAATCTCTTATAAATACCTTATAGACTCTACAATTACTAGTTTTTCTCCATTTACCCTTGCAGACTCTTTCTCTGCCCTTTTCTGTTCTGCTCTATGCTCTGGGAAACTACTTTCTTTAAATTGCACTTACTGAAATCCCTGTCCCCCTGGCTCTGGTTGGATAAGTAACATGAGAGCTGATTGAGGGAAGAAAAAGAAAGATCAAAGTTAATTATTTCCTCTTCCCTTCCTCTGCCAGAATAAGGTTTTGGCAGTGACTGCTCCCTTTGAGGTGCTCATTATCTGCAAATACAGTCTTTGCTACTGTTTGGTGACTCCTTCCGCCTCCATGATGAGGCTTAAGAGCTTCCTACTCTTGCTAGCTCCTGAGTGCGTCATCATGGCATACTGGCATACCGAACTCTGCTTATACCTCCAAAAAATGTTTCTTCCTTAACTTATTTCAACTAACCCCTTGATGTGCCATCTGTTTCATGGTGGGACTCTGAATGATACAGTAACTATTCTTAATGTAGTTTAAAAAAAAAATAGAATCTTTACTATGCAAGAAAGAGTTCAGTTTTGGTGTACCTTTTACATTTTTATGAAAACCTGTAAATTCAAAAATTTTAGCCTACCCAAAAGCAGCTTCTCAGCTCCTTCTCAAACCTGTCAGGTTTAGCCTGCTCTCTTCCACTCCAATCACTACCATGTCCATCGGGTGACCCAGAAGTCCTATAAGGTTTCCACCTCCAGTCCCTTGGCTTTTAGAAGCTACTTGTACATGAATACACCTGGCACTGGAATAAGCTCCTCTGCCTTCTCCCAGATGGGCAACAGTAGCAGCTCTTGGAGGTGGCCTGGGCACCAGCATGAGTATGGTCAGGGCCTACTGTGGGGCCAGGGACATGGAGGGCATCACAGCTCTCTCAATGAACTAGAGCCTGCTGAACACCCTTAAGCTGCAGGTGGACCCCAACATCCAGAATGTGTGTATCCAGGAGAAGGAGCAGATCAAGATGCTCAACAAATTTGCTTCCTTCATCAAAAAGGTGCAGTACCTAGAGTAGCAGAACAAAATTCTAGAGACCAAGAAGAGCCATCTACAGCAGCAGAAAATAGTCTGGAGCAACATGGACATGTTCAAGAGCTACATCAACAACTTTTGGCAGCAACTGGACACACTGGGCCAGGAGAAGCTGAAGCTGGAGTTAGACCTGGCAGCACGTAGGGGCTGGTGGAGGACTTCAAGAATAAATATTAGGGGTGTAATCAAAGTGCATGCAGACATGAAGAATGAATTTGTCCTCATCAGGAAGAATGTGGACAAAACTTACATGAGCAAGGTAGAGTTGAAGTCCCACCTGGATAGGCTGACCGATGAGATTGTATACTTAAGGCAGCTGTCTGAAGAGGAGATCCATAAGCTATAGTCCAAAATCTTGGACACTTCCATGGTCCTGTCTATGGACAATATCCACTCCCTAGACAGCATCATTGCTGAGGTCAAAGCCCAGTACAAAGACACTGCCAACTATGGCTGGACTGAGACCAAGACCAGGTACCAGATCAAGTATGAAGAGCTGCAGACATTGACTGGGAAGCATGGGAATGACCTCTGTTACAGGAAGATGGAGATCTCCTAGATGAACCAGAACATCACCTGACACCAGGTGGAGATCAAAGGCCTCAAAGACCAGAAGGCTTCCCTGGAGGCCACCACAGTGATACTGAGCAGCTTAATGAGCTGGACTTAAAGGATGCCAATTCCAAGCTGGCTGAGGCTGCTCTGCAGCAAGCCAAAGAGGACATGGCTTGGCAGCTGCACAGGTACCCGTGCATGAGTATCATGAGTATCAAGCTGGCTATGGACACTGAGATTACCACATTACCACAGAAGAGCTGGGTGGAGGCTAGGATGCAGAATATGAGTACCTATACTAAGATCACCAGCAGCTACTCAGGGTGGGCTGAGCTTGGTCTATAGGGACCCCACAAGCCCTGGTCTCAACTATAGCCTGAGCTTCCAGTCCAGGTTCATCTCTTGTGGGGGCTCCTGTTCCTTCAGCCATGTAAGCTCCTCCAAGGTCATGGTTGTGAAGAAGATTGAGACCTGTGGTGGGAAGCTGGTGATCAAGTCATCTGATGTCCTCCTGTCCAAGTGAACAAGCACTGTGGACCCTCCCAACCTCCCCACTCCTATGGCTACCATAAAGCCTTTGGAGGAAGATGCTATGCAGGGGAGTGCCTGGAACAGGAGACACACTTGAGGCTTAGCCTCAGTCCTCAGCCTACACTTAGGGGGTACTCTACTCCCTTGGGTACCCACTCTTGCCCATGGCCACAACTAAAATCCAATTCAAGTGTCTTTTCCCAAATAAAACCTCAGATGGTTCTGCCAATCCCCAAAACAAAACAAAACAAAACAAAAATTTTAACAAATGGAAAAGTGGACATATCTTGTATATACACATTTATGAATTTCCACAAATTTATATACTCATGTAATCCGGATCAGGAAGCAGAGGATTACCACACCTCTCTAAATCTCCTTTGTGCTACAAGTAACTAATACTCCCAGGTGTAACCAATATTCTAACTTCTAGATGCATTAGAACCTCTTTTTGTACTTTATTTTCTTTTTAAATATTTTATTTATTTATTTGACAGAGAGAGACACAATGAGAGAGAGAACATGAGCAGGGAAGTGAGAGAGGGAGAAGCAGGCTCTCTGCTGATCAGGGAGCCCAGTGCAGGGCTTGATCCCAGGACCCTGGGATCATGACCTCAGCCGAAGACAGATGCTTAAGGACTGAGTGACCCAGGTGCCCCACTTTATGAACTTTTTTAATAAAGGGATTCATTTTGCATGCATTTTAATGTCTGGTTTCTTTGCTCAATATTCTGTTTTTGAGATTAATTCATATTAAGTATAATTGTAATTCATTCACTCACATTGCTGTGTAGTATTTTAAATAAGTGATTTACTCTTTTTTTTTTGATATTTGGCTTGCTTTCAGTTTGGTGCTATTATGATTAAAACATCCATGAACATTCCATGCTTATCTTTTAGTGAATATGTGTTTCCTTATCCCTGGGATATAAATTTAGGATGGAACTCTTGGGACATGGGGCAATTATATATTTAGCTTATGTAGATATAGTTGAAGAATTTTCTAAAGTGGTTGTGTCAATTTACATTCACATCAACAAACTGTAATTGCCATTTAACCTACATCCTAACCAATATTTGGAATAGTCATAGTCTTTCTTATTAAGCTGCCTTCTTGTGTGTGAGCTTGATAAACCATGTCTAAAGATCACCAGGAACACATTTAAAGTCAAACTTTATTTATTAACGTTCTCTGGCAAGGGTGATGGAACAAATGTGGTATTGTAGGTTGTTTCAGTAAAGGATAGCATGGGCTTTTTACAGCGTTTTGGTTTATCCTAGATGATTTTTGAGAAGGAAAAGAAAAGGAGGTCCTGTGCTGGATTAGTATTTGTCATGGAATTATGGCAAATTAATAATTGCATATTTTAATAATTTTTAATCTAGGAGGTAAAATGGAAAAGTAGAACTAGAATTGTCATAGTTTGGTCAGGAAAGAGGGATATATAGTAATTTTTGTTATTGTAGGATGTCCTTGTATTTTGTTTAGTTCTATTATGGTTATGGAGTAATGTCATCAGATGTTGATATTCTGTTAAATTATTTAAATTCAGGGGAACCTGGGTGGCTCAGTTGGCTAAGCATCTACCTTCAGCTGAGGTCATGATATCAGTGTCCTGGGATCAAGCCCCATGTCAGGATCCCTGGAGGAGTCTGCTTGCCCCTCTCTTCCTGCCCCCAATCAAGTGTTCTCTATCTCTCTCAAACAAATAAATTAAATACTAAAAAATTATTTAAATTCAGTGGGGACACCATGGACTGCTATTCTTTTCTAAGCCAGTTACCAGTTGTCAGGGTATTTGTGTTATATCTCCGTTTACCATTTTGGCCAAAGGTAGATAAAGTCTCCATGATACTAATCTATGGTGTTTGGGACTGCACCATTGCCAAAATTCTATTGAACAGGAGGTTATTAAGAAAATATAATTTAGAGTTCTACTAATCTTATTGCCTCCTCCTCCTTTTGTATAAGTGTGAAGTGTCAAGTTATCTGATGTGACAATAACTATGAAGAATCACTTAAGACTGTGGACAGGATACATTAGCAAACTGCAGTACAGGCCAGTATCAGAAATAAGATGATTATTAGCCCTTATAAAGAGTCATGAAAACAAGAGTTAGATGACCTAGCCCAGGCTAAGAAAACATTGTAAAGGCTTAGTGCGTATGTTACAGAGATTCAATCGTATATTGTATGGGTCCTTTTCCACTTAAATTTGCAGTAGAAAAGAGACAAGAACAGGGATAGCTTACTTAAGCACATAACAAAATTGAGGAAAATTGGTCAGTGAAGTATTAGGTAAAAGGAAAGGCTTTACAAAGTTTCAAAATAATAATTCAAAGAAAATGTGTGTCTCAAATAAGGAAAACCTAAGCCCATTTCTTTTATTTTTTAAATACTGTGTTTGAGAGAGGACAAATAATTCAGCTATTTGGGAAGAGACAGTGAATTTAAATATGAGATAGCAGAGTAAGCTTGGACTTTCTGGCTTCTTTTTTTAAGTAGACTCCATTAACAGAGAATTATCAAACCAGAATTATCCAAGGTAGTTTTCTAGAGTTTGCATGAGGTATATATTACTTACTAAAAGAAGTTAAGCAATAATAGGATTTTCCTTTCTGTGGAAAGGGAAGGAAAATTCTAGGGTTCAGAATGTTGCAGCACTGGATATTTTAAGGAGAGAAAAAAACAATGAGGCCATTTGACATCTCTAGAGTGTTTAATTTATCGTGTAAAGCGTATTAATATTGAACCAAGTAGGGGAAAAAAAGTGATTTAAACCTAAAAACCTAGGAAAAAAATTAGCCTTTGTGCTTAGATATGTTCCCATAAGGGAATATAAGTATATACTTCTTGAAACACATTTATATTAGAATATTTTAATTACACATAATTAAGACTGAATTTCATTTTTAATTTATTTATAATTTTTTATTCTGAGATAATCATAGGTACGTATGCATTTGAAAGAAATATTGTAGCTAGACCCTATGTACCCTCTACTCAATTTTCCCCCAGTGGTAACATACTGTGTACCTATAGTATAATAGTATGACCAAGAAATTGACATTGATACAATCTACTAGCTTTATTCAAATTTTACCAGTTTTACATGAACTTATTTATGTGTGTGTGTTTTTGTGTGTATTTAGCTCTGTGTAACCTCTCAGATGTGCAGATTTGTATTATCCGTATGTAATCATGCTATTCAGATCTTACTGTTAAAGAAAAAAGTTCTGAGGATTTACCCAATGATGTCTTCTTAATTAGGTGGATTATATATATATGTGTGTGTGTGTGTGTGTGTGTGTGTGTGTATTTAATTTTTTATTTTTTTTTATAAACATATGATGTATTATTAGCCCCAGGGGTACAGGTCTGTGAATCACCAGGTTTACACACTTCACAGCATTCACCATAGCACATACTCTCCCCAATGTCCATAACCCCACCACCCTCTCCTGCCCCCCTTCCCCTGGCCACCCTTAGTTTGTTTTGTGAGATTAAGAGTCTCTTATGGTTTGTCTCCCTCCCTATTCCATCTTGTTTCATTTATTCCTTTCCTACACCCCAATCCCCCCACATTGCATGTCTACTTCCTCATATTAGGGAGATCATATGACAGTTGTCTTTCTCTGATTGACTTATTTTGCTAAGCATAATACCCTCTAGTTGCATCCATGTCGACGCAAATGGCAAGATTTCATTTCTTTTGATGGCTGCATAGTATTCCACTGTATACATATACCACCTCTTCTTTATCAACTCATCTGTTGATGGACATCTAGGTTCTTTCCATAATTTGGCTATTGTAGACATTGCTGCTATAAACATTTGGGTGCAGGTGCCCCTTTGGGTCACTGCGTTTGTATCCTTAGGGTAAATACCCAGTAGTGCAATTGCTGGGTCTTAAGGTAGCTCTACTTTAAACTTTTTGAGGAACCTCCATACTGTTTTCCAGAGTGGTTGCACCAGCTTGTATTCCCACCAACACTGTAGGAGGGTTCTCCTTTCTCTACATCCTCGCCAGCATCTGTCATTTCCTGACTTGTTAATTTCAGCCATTCTGACTGGTGTGAGGTGGCATTTCATTGTGGTTTTGATTTATATTTCCCTGATGCCAAGTGATGTGGAGCACTTTTTCATGTGTCTGTTGGCCATCTGTATGTCTTCTTTGCAGAAATGTTTATTCATGTCCTCTGCCCATTTCTTGATTGAATTATTTGTTCTTTGTGTGTTGAGTTCGATAAGCTCTTTATAGATTTTTGGATACTAGCCCTTTATCTGATATGTCATTTGCAAATATCTTCTCCCATTCTGTCAGTTGTCTTTCGATTTTGTTAACTGTTTCCTTTGCTGTGCAAAAGCTTTTGATCTTGATGAAGTCCTAATATTTCATTTTTGCCCTTGCTTCCCTTGCCTTTGGCCATATTCCTAGGAAGAAGTTGCTGCGGCTGAGGTCAAAGAGGTTGCTGCCTGTGTTCTCCTCAAGGATTTTGATGGATTCCTTTCTCACATTGAGGTCCTTCATCCATTCTGAGTCCATTTTCATATGTGGTGTAAGGAAATGGTCCAATTTCATTTTTCTGCATGTGGCTGTCCAATTTTCCCAACACCATTTATTGAAGGGGCTGTCTTTTTTCCATTGAACATTCTTTCCTGCTTTGTCAAAGATTAGTTGACCATAGAGTTGAGGGTCTATTTCTGGGCTCTCTATTCTGTTCCACTGATCTATGTGTCTGTTTTTGTGCCAGTACCATACTGTCTTGATGATGACAGCTTTGTAATAGAGCTTGAAGTCCAGAATTGTGATGCCACCAACTTTCGCTTTCTTTTTCTACATTCCTATGGCTATTCGAGGTCTTTTCTGGTTCCATATAAATTTTAGGATGATTTGTTCCATTTCTTTGAAAAAAATGGATGGGATTTTGATAGGGATTGCATTAAATGTGTAGATTGCTTTAGGTAGCATAGATATTTTCACAGTGTTTGTTCTTCCAATCCAGGAGCATGGAACATTTTCCATTTCTTTGTGTCTTCCTCAATTTCTTTCATGAGTACTTTATAGTTTTCTGAGTATAGATTCTTGGCCTCTTTGGTTAGATTTATTCCTAGGTATCTTATGGTTTTGGGTGCAATTGTAAATGGGATTGACTCCTTAATTTCTCTTTCTTCTGTCTTGCTGTTGGTGTATAGAAATGCAACTGATTTCTGTGCATTGATTTTATATCCTGACACTTTACTGAATTCCTGTACAAGTTCTAGCAGTTTTGGAGTGGAGTCTTTTGGGTTTTCCACATATAGTATCATATCATCTGCGAAGCGTGATAGTTTGACTTCTTCTTTGCCGATTTGGATGCCTTTAATTGCTTTTTGTTGTCTGATTGCTGAGGCTAGGACTTCTAGTACTATGTTGAATAGTAGTGGTGATAATGGACATCCCTGCCGTGTTCCTGACCATAGAGGGAAAGCTCTCAGTTTTTCTCTATTGAGAAGGATATTTGTGGTGGGTTTGATGATATTGAAAGTGTATGCCTACACTTTGAAGAGTTTTGATCAAGAAAGGATGCTGTACTTTGTCAAATGCTTTTTCAGCATCTATTGAGAGTATCATATGGTTCTTGTTCTTTTATTAATGTACTGTATCACATTGGTTGATTTGCAGATGTTGAACCAACCTTGCAGCCCTGGAATAAATCCCACTTGGTCGTGGTGAATGATCCTTTTAATGTACTGTTGGATCATATTGGCTAGTATTTTGGTGAGAATTTTTGCATCTGTGTTCATCAGGGATATTGGTCTGTAATTCTGTTTTTTGATGGGATCCTTGTCTGGATTGGGATCAAGGTGATGCTGGACTCATAAAATGAATTTGGAAGTTTTCCTTCCATTTCTATTTTTTGGAACAGTTTCAGGAGAATAGGCATTAATTCTTTAAATGTTTGGTAGACTTCCCCTGGGAAGCCATCTGGCCCTTGGCTTTTGTTTGTTTGGAGATTTTTAATGACTGTTTCAATCTCCTTACTGGTTATGGGTCTGTTCAGGTTTTCTATTTCTTCCTGGTTCAGATGTGGTACTTTACATGTCTCTAGGAATGCATCCATTTCTTCCAGATTGTCAAATTTGTTGGTGTAGAGTTGCTCATAATATGTTCTTATAACTGTTTGTATTTCTTTGGTGTTGGTTGTGATCTCTCCTCTTTCATTCATGATTTTATTTATTTGGGTCCTTTCTCTTCTTTTGAGAAGTCTGGCCAGGGGTTTATCAATCTTATTTATTCTTTCAAAAAAACAGCTTCTTTCATTTGTTCTTTTTTTTTTTTTTTTTGGTTTCTATTTCATTGTTTTCTCCTCTGATATTTATTATTCCTCTTCTCCTGCTGGGTTTAGGCTTTCTTTGTTTTTCTTTCTCCAGCTCCTTTAAATGTCGGGTTAGGTTGTGTTTTTGAGTCTTTCTTGTTTCTTGAGAAAGGCTTGTATCACTATATACTTTCCTGTTAGGACTGCCTTTGCTGTGTCTCACAGATTTTGAACCGTTGTGTTTTCATTATCATTTGTTTCCATGAATTTTTTCAATTCTTCTTTAATTTCCTGGTTGACCCATTCATTCTTTAGAAGGATGGTGTTTAGTCTCCATGTATTTGGGTTCTTTCCAAATTTCCTCTTGTGATTGAGTTTTAGCTTCAGAGAATGGTGGTCTGAAATATGCAGGGAATGATCCCAATCTCTTGATAAGTTGAGACCTGATTTATGACCCAGGATGTGATCTATTCTGGAGAATGTTCCACGTGCACTAGAGAAGAATGTGTATTCTGTTGCTTTGGTTCTGAATATATCTGTGATGTCCATCTGGTCCTGTGTGTCATTTAAGGCCTTTATTTCCTTGTTGATCTTTTGCTGGATGATCTGTCCATTTCAGTGAGGGGAATGTTAAAGTCCCCTACTATTATTGTATTATTGTCAATGTGTTTCTTGGATTTTGTTATTAATTAGTTTATATAGTTGGATGCTCCCACGTTAGGGGCATAGATATTTAAAATTGTTAGATCTTCTTGTTGGACAGACCCTTTGAGTATGATATAGTGTCTTTCCTCATCTCTTATTATGGTCTTTGGCTTAAAATCTAATTGATCTGATATAAGGATTGCCACCCCATCTTTCTTCTCATGTGATTAGCATGGTAAATGGTTTTCCACCCCCTCACTTTAAGTCTAGAGGTGTCTTTGTGTCTAAAATGAGTTTCTTGTAAGCAATATTGATTTTTTTTTCTGTACATTCTGATATCCTGTGTGTTTTGATTGGGGCATTTAGCCCATTTACATTCAGGGTAACTATCGAGAGATATGATTTTAGTGCCATTGTATTGCCTGTAAGGTGACTGTTACCATATATTGTCTCTGTTCCTTTCTGATCTACTACTTTTAGACTCTCTCTTTGCTTAGAGGACCCCTTTCAATAATTCATGTAGAGCTGGTTTGTTGTTTACAAATTCTTTAGTTTTTGTTTTTCCTGGAAGCTTTTTATCTCTCCTTTTATTTTCAGTGATAGCCTAGCTGGATATAGTATTGTTGGCTGCATGATTTTCTCATTTAGTGCTCTGAATATATCATGCCAATTCTTTCTGGCCTGCCAGGTCTCTGTGGATAAGTCTGCTGCCAATATAATATTTTTAGCATTGTATGTTACAGACTTCTTGTCCCGGGCTGCTTTCAGGATTTTCTCTTTGTCTCTATGACTTGTAAATTTTACTATTAGATGATGGGGTGTGGACCTATTCTTATTGATTTTGAGAAGGTTCTCTGCACCTCCTGGATTTTGATGCATGTTCCCTTTGCCATATTAGGGAAATTCTCTACAATAATTCTCTCCAATAGACCTTCTGCTCCCCTCTCTCTTTCTTCTTTGTCTGGAATCCCAATTATTCTAATGTTGTTTCATCTTATGGTATCAGTTATCTCTTGAATTATCCCCTCGTGGCCCAGTAGTTGTTTGTCTCTCTTTTGCTCAGCTTCTTTATTCTCTGTATTTGGTCTTCTATATCACTAATTCTCTCTTCTGCCTCATTTATCCTGGCAGTAAGAGCCTCCATTTGTGATTGCACCTCATTAATAGCTTTTTTGATTTCAACTTGGTTAGATTTTAGTTCTTTTATTTCTCCAGACAGGGCTTTTATTTCTCTGGACAGGGTTTCTCTAATATCTTCCATGCCTTTTTTGAGCCCATCTAGAACAATGAGAATCATCATTCTGAGCTCTAGATCTGACATATTACGAATGTCCATATTGATTAGGTCCCTAGCCTTTGGTACTGCCTCTTGTTCTTATTTATTTATTTATTTATTTATTTATTTTTGTGGTGAGTTTTTCTGCCTTGTCATTTTGTCCAGATAAGAGTATATGTAGGAGTAAATAAAATACTAAAATGGTAGCAAAGACCCCAGGAAAATGTACTTTAACCAAATCAGAAGAGACCCCAAATTGTGGGGGAGATAGGGGGTAAAAAGAAGTTCAGAAAACAAAGAAAAAATATAAAAAAGAAAAAATATATATATACACATATATATGTATTAGACTGGTGACTAGAACAGGATCAGCCACTTAATTTTGGGAGTATTTTGTTCTCTTAGAAGAAACTACCTCCCCAAAATTTAAAGAATGAAAAACATATATAAGGGTAAACACAATGAAGGGATGGAATAGGACTATAAAGATAAAAAAAAAAATTTTTTTAATTTCTAAAAAAGGAGTTGATAACGTATGTTGGTTAGGAGAATAAAGAAAAAGAAAGTGGAGAGAATTTGCTTGGGCTGGAGACTAGAACAAGCCTGGTACTAGATTTAGGGTGTATTTTGATTAGAAGAAGTTGTACCCCAAATTTTTTAGAAGAAAAAACTCTATGTGTATATAAAAAATAAAGTTAGATACCATGAAGGATAAAATTTGACTATAATAATGAAGGTTCAAAAAAGATTATTTTTTTATGAAAGGTATTGTTAAGATAAACTAGTTAAAAAATGTTAAAAGAGGAAAGGGTAAAATTTTAAAAAATTATCAGAGGAAAAAGATTTTAAAAAATTAATTAACTTTTTCAAGACTAATGAATCATGGGGCGAAAGCCATGAATTCCATGCTTTGCTTTCCCCTCCTCTGGAATTCCGCTGTTCTCCTCGATAAGTGAACTTGGTCTTGGCTCGATTTCTTTTTGATCTTCTGGGGGAGGGTCCTTTTGTAGTGATTCTCAGATGTCTTTGCCCGAGGCAGAATTGCACTGCCCTTACCAGGGGCCAGACTAAGTAATCCGCTCAGTTTCTCTTTCAGGAGCTTTTGTTCCCTGAATATTTTCTGTAGAGTTCCAGAGGATGGGACTGAAAATGGCGGCCTCCCAATCTCTGGCCTGGAGGAGCTGAGAGCTCAGGGCCCCACTCCTCAGTGCGCCCTCAGAGAAAAGCGCTCAATCACTCCCATTTCCCTGGCCTCTGGCTGTGTTCCAAGTTCACCCAGTCTGTGACCAAACATCTCTGTCTCTGGCACAGAGCTCCGTCTGGAGTCTCTGAACCCCGCAGACCCCTGAGCTCTTCCGGGGGAGGGTATCCTTGGATCTTGTGGGGACCCTACTCACAGAGAAGTGGCCTGTGCCATGGATTATGGTTCAAGGTAACCCTGAGTTGAGAGCTCACTCCTCAGCTCTGTCTCTGTAGCCAGCTTCCCCGCTCTAATACCTGTGAGCTCTGCGACACTCAGACATCCCCGATCCTTCTATGACCCCACAGGACCTGAAGCCACACTTTCCCCGCGTGGGCTTCACCCTGGTTTAGCCTCTGGAGTGATGTCCCTCAGTGGAGCAGACTTTTAAAAGTCCTGATTTTGTGCTCCATTGCTCTGCCGCTTGCCAGGAGCTGGCCCCTTCCCCCACAGTCTATCTTCCTATCACTTTGGAATCACTTCTTTGCCGGTCCTACCTTTCAGAAAGTGGTCAATTTTCTGTTTCTAGGATTGTTGCCCTTCTTCTCTTTGGTCTCCTGTTGGATTTGTAGGTGTTCGGAATGGTTTGATAAGCTATCTAGCTGATCTCCTGCTACCTGATATTGTCTCAGCCTGCTACTTCTCTGCCATCTTGATTCAGTTGCCAGAGCTGGGTTCCCAGACTGACAGGACTGGAGCTGAGTTACATGGCTGCTGTGGGGTCCATGGTTTGGGTTTGCAGAGAGCAGGCCTGTCAGTTCCGATCAGATCCATGTTTGGATAGGACTGCTTAGGTACTCTTAATCCCTGAAGAGATCTGGAGCTCACCAAGACTCTGCCAGATGGAAAACTGAAGCCAGCTGCCTTAAGGACTCTGTAAAATATGTCAGGCTGATCAGTCGACTATTGATTGATTGATGGTTGATTATAAAAGGATGCAACTCAGGAACAGCCAAACGGAAGAGTTAGGTAGGGCAAGGTCTGGAGAAAGAGCAAGAAGCTTCTCTGACCTCTCCAGGCCACCACTCTCCCTAAACATCCACGTGTTCAACCTTAGGTGGATTTTTTACTGTAGCTGGGAGGGGATCATGAACTGTTCTCAGACTTGTGTAGTTCCAGTATTTGTACTGCTGTTATTTAATGGGTTTTCTTTCTCTGACTTTGGGTCATTTTTCCACATGCATGCACCAAATAGTATTCAGCCAGAGGCTTGAAGGGATGCTTTTGCAGATCCTGGAGCTCTCTCTTCCCCTCTTCCTCTCTCCCCCTCACCGTTTCTTTCTCTCTCCCACTCCTTTCTTCCTCTTCCCCTTCCTCTCTCACTCCCTCCTCTTGTGTGCCCTCCTTTATCTTTCAAATTCTATCCGACTTGCCCTCTCAGAACTCCACATGCACTTTTATAATTTATGAAGTCTACTTCCTCCTTTCTCTGCTGTGCCTGGAAATTCTTTCAGGCAGTAAGCTGAATTAATTGTAAATCTTACCTCATAAAGCTAAGTTAATTGTAAATCTTACCTCATTTGTTTCTCTTCTCTCAGAGATCACTTTGTTACTAGTTATCCAAGGATCCCAGACCATTGCTTCATCTATTTTGGCTAAGTTTCTAGTTGTTTATCTAAAGTGAGTGTCACTTTAGTATAGCTCAGAGTTTAATCATCTAATGGTATAAATTTTTTATTTAAAAAAGGTCCAATTTATGCATTTTTTCTTTTATATTCATATTTTTGTGTCCTTTTTTAAAAAGTTGGTTTATGCTAAGATTATGGAGACATACTCATAAATTCTTTTCTATGAGCTATATTTTTTATATTTAGATTTGTGATCTATTTCAAATTAATTTTTCTTATGTTAGTTTCTATAGTGATTCATTCTTGGATTATTTTCTTTCATTTTGAAAAGTTACCCTAAGTTTGTACCTCTGCCACTTTCTGACTAATGAAAGAATTTTACGACAATTTATCTTCATTTACTGCTCTGGTTTCTCCACCAGTAGATACTATTAGACACTTCTACTCCTGGTTATGATGAAGTAAGAGGGATGACATTTACCTTCCCAGTAAGAGGGACTGCATTTACTACCCACTTTAAACATCTAGAAAATCAGATAAAATAAATCTCATCAACTTAAAAAAAGGATCATGTTTATGGATTCCATTTCTCTCATACTCTATGTAGGGATAACCATTATGTAGATCTAAATAATGTCCTTACTCTTTCTTTTACTTTAAACATTTGTTTTCTTGAGATATTTTAGCAGAATTGGGGCTCATTCAGTTAAGTGTCTGACTCTAAATTTTGGCTCAGGGTCCTGAAATCAAATCCTGCATCTTGCTTCATGCTGAGTGGAGATCCTCTCTCCCTCTCTCTCTTTCTCAATATCTATCTCTGTCTCAAAAAAATTTTTTTTTCACCAGAATTTCATTTGGCAGTATATTTTGCTGAACCACATGCATCTTTCTAAGCATTAATTGTTCAAACAAATCCTATTTATTTATCTGTTTCTATTAATTTTTGATATTTTATTTATTGAATTGTAGTAACTCTTTATATTTCAAAGTACCCCTTTGATTCTTATACTAGTTGCCAATATCTTTTAATTTATCTTTAATGTATTGACCTTAAGTATGTCTAAAGGTATTGTAGTTGAAAGTGGAAATAAATAAAAAAGATTTGAAGGGAAATATTTAAAGCACTGGGAAATGAGCACTAGAGTATCAGAAATGTTTTAAGATAAGTTCAAGGGCTTTAAGTAAGACTTTTCATTCTGGATTCTATCTCTTACTACTTGGTTTATTACTTGGTTTGGCACAAGTTACTGAGTTTCTTGCTTCTAGCTTCTTTATCTATAAAATGGAAAAGTAATTACCTCAGTCTCATGGAACCACCCAGAACTGACCGAGCTCACTCTAAGTATTCTCTTCTCTATGCACGAATCCTAAGGCATAAGCCTTCTTCTATACAGAGTCTTTTGATAGGGGAAATAGAGATAAAACTTTAAGTTTTAAAATTCTTAAAACATCTTTCAGAAGTGAATCAGTACCTTCATATTGAGTCAAGGCTGCAAAAATACTTATTATTAGGAGTATTTTAAAATCTCCCTCAATTGGATCATTGTATGACCTAATTTAAATATCTACCCCAGGATCTTAGTGTATAGAAGAGACCCTGATTATCACTATCATTATTGGCAATGGCCTTATCTGAATAGACATTCTAGATTAGGAGAGAAATAAAGAAAATACCACTGAGGACTTAATTCTAACTGTGGGCTCTTCATAACTAAAGAATTGTTCTAAATAACTTTTTCTATATTAACTTTTAAAATCTTATAAGATAGCTTTTATTAATCCAGTCATACAGTAACTTTTTTCCATTATGAGACATACTTGCAATTATATGTTGGGAGCCTATTATTATAATCTTTTTGTCTGCATATTTTGGTTATTCATTTAAAATCATTTACTGTATCTATGATATATATCCTTCATATACATGTGTATGCTATCTTTTTTTAAAAAAGATTTTATTTATTTGTCAGAGAGAGCACAAGCAGGGGGAGGGGCAGGCAGAGGGAGAAGTAGGTTCCCTACTGAGCAAGGAGCCCGATGTGGGACTTGATCCCAGAATCCCAGCATCATGACCTGAGCCAAAGGCGGATGCTTAACTGACTGAGCCACTCAGGCTCCCCATGTATATCCCATCTTATATACACATATATACTTATATGATAGCATGTATGTGTATATGGGGAGATATGTCTGTATATACATACACACATTCTAGGTACATATAGTGGGAGATTAGAAAGATTGTAAGCTGAATACAACCCATGTCTCTCTCTTTCTCTTAAATGTAATTTTCTCAAGGACAACTTCTCAAGGACAACTTCTCAAGTTGTTCTCAAGGACAACTCTTCACTATTGTTGAAGCCTGAAAACCATGGTTTGCATCCTCTTCACTGTAGCCTTGTAGGGATGGCACCAAGAGATGTGGGGCATGTGTGGTTGTTTAATTTGGGCTAGAAATAACTTCCCTTTGGTTTTAAGAATTACTTTATCCTACAAAGCCTACATATAGTAAAGTCATTTTCTTTAAGTTTGGGAAAAATGTAAAGGGGATTATAACACATAAATAAGTAAGTAAATAAATGAATGAATGAATAAGTTATTGACAAAATATAACTGCTCTAAGAGTTAAAGGAAGAAGACATCAAAGATATTAATACTTTATAAAATTGTTCCTTCAAAGGTATATCTTATTTCTGACCTTGCAGCCACATACTCCAGTCTAATTTCTCAATGCTTCTGTCTTCTGATCTCTGCTGTGGAAGTCTGCACTCACCTGCCTTACCACATATCTATGTGGGTTAAACTTATTTAAGTCTCCTTAATCCATTTCTTTTTTTTTTTTTAAAGATCTATTTTATTTATTTTAGAGAGAGAGAGAGAGACATCAAGAGAGCATATGAGCAGGGGGAGGGACAGGGGGAGGATCTCAGGCAGACTCCGCACTGAGCATGGCACTCAACACAGGGTTCATCTCACAACCTTGAGATCATGACCTGAGCTGAAATCAAGAGTCAGTGGCTTAACTGACTAAGCCACCTAGGCACCCCCTCATTAATCCATTTCTAAGAAAAATACTCCTATTGGTAAGATTGCAAATGGGGTCCTAGATGTTATTGATAACGCCAGGACTATGCTGAAATGCACCCCTATTGTTACAGATTTATAATAGGTGGTCAGAGCACTTTGCATATGTGGGTACCACTTTCAACAGGAAAGAAATGGTCCCTCAGAATAAGGTCTTTTACTAATGATAAAGGTATAAATTCATCAAGAGGATTTAGCAGTCCTAAATCTTTACATCTCTAACAACAAAATTTCAAAATATGTAAAGCAAAAACAAGTTCAAAGAGAAATAGATAAATTCATAATTCCCTCTCTCAGTAATTTAAATAACATGTAGAGAAAAATCAGGAATAGAGGGGATAGTTAACCAACCAACTTTACCTAAATGACATTTATAGAACATTCCATCCAACAGAAAAACAGAAATTATTTTCAAGTACAAAAATGCATATTCTGGATCATAAAAAAGGCCTCACTGTGTTTGGGAATGATTCCGATCATGCAGACTATTACTGATGACCACAATGAAATTAAATTAGAAATCAGTAATAGCAGGGGCGCCTGGGTGGCTCAGTTGGTTAAGAGTCTGCCTTTAACTCAGGTCATGATCTCAGGGTCCTGGGATCAAGCCCTGCAACAGGCTCCCCACTCAACAGAAAGCCTGCTTCTTTAGCTTCCCCTGCTTGTGCTGTCTGTAAAATAAATAAAAATCTTAATAAAAAAAGGAAATCAATAATAGCATGATATCTTGATGCCTCCAAATATTTGCAACCTAAAAAACAAAAGCACTCATACTTCTAAATAACCCATGGTTTAAAGGAGAATTTGCCAAGGAAATATGAAAATATTTTTTAGTGAGTGAAAACTTTAAACATCATATTAAATTTGTGACATTCATCTATAGCACTGCTTAAGGGGAGGTTAATACTAGTAAAATATATATATATGTGTGTGTGTGTGTGTATGTGTGTGTGTGTGTGTGTGTGTATAATATATGAGAAAAATAGAAAACTCCAAAACCTAAGAAATAGTTTTCTGTCTTAAGAAACTAGAAAAGCAAAACTGAGTTAAATAGAAGAGATTTATTAATAAAGATAAGAGCAGAAACAGTAAACAAAAAATATAGAAAATTAGTGTAAATAAAAACTAGTTCTTTGAAGGTACAATACACAGAATATTTACGTCCTTCCAGAATTCACACAATATATGATTCCCATTGCGATGGTGTTTGGAGATGGAGCTCTTGGGAGGTGATTAAGAGCCCTCATGAAAGGGATTATAGAAGAGGTTCCAAAGAGCTCCCTTATCCCTCCAGGTGTCAGGACACAAGAAGTATGTCACCTACAAACAAGGATGTCGGCCCTTATTGGTGCCGGATATGTTGGTGTCATCATCTTTGGACTTTGCAGCCTCCAGATTGTGAAAAATAAATATTTGTTGTTTAAGCCACTCAGTCATGAATGTTTTTGTTATAGAAGCCCAAATAGATTAAGAAAGGATCTTTAAAATTGATAAAACTATAGCCAAGATTGGAGGAAAAAAGTGGAGATACTGGGAGAGCAGAGGGAGCATCAGAGTATCATCTATTCTACATATAATGATAGATGTTGTATATATTACATATCATATATATATGTGTGTGTGGTTTATATCTCAGGATTGTTCAATTCATATTAATTAGCAGTTTGAGCTACAAAGTACTTATGGATCAATCTGAAGAAAATTGACATCTTTATCATGCTAGTCTTTCTACCCATAAACATGAGACCTCTCTTGTTCTTTTTTCTTTACTAATTTCCAGTAAACGCTGTATTGTTTTTCACATGGACCATGAATGTATTTTCATAGGTTTATTTTTAGTATTTTATTTAGAAGAAAAGTTAAGCTGTCACACTAAAGAGACCAACACTACAGTGACATACAGACTAGTTACATGTATTTTTCTTACACAGTCTATGTGTGCTGTTTATCAGGAAAAGAGACTAGAAATTATGCCCTCCATTGGGGCTAGTTTAGAAATCAGAAGAATATCAGATATTTTTCCATACAGGACCTTTCCTTCCTTTCTTCATTTCTTTTTCTTTCTTTAAGTAATTCCTTGAACTACTTAGCGGTTTTCTGAGCTATTGACTTTTAGTATCAATTTCTGTACCCCTAGTTCTTTCCATGGATCTTTGCCTGCTTTGTTTTTTTACTTTTGTTTTGTTTGCCCCTCCCCAGTTATCCTCATTTTATTTTTGACTACTGTTCCAGAAAGAGTTAACTCACTAGGTCTGGTGAGTCAAACCCTCCACGTTCTCAAGAAAGTCTTGACAACAAGACTGGTCCTTGTTCAGTTCCTAGGAGATAAAGTCTGTGCCTTTGTAATATTCTGCCCCATAAGAGCATTTTTGTATGCCTGAGATTTGATGTCTATGAGTGCCAGTTTTATCAGATAGTTCATACTAGCAATGTGACTTGTAGTGTGCACCTGTTTTTGTATGCCCGAGGCCTTGGACCATGAAGTGTCAGTTTGATTAGATAGTTGATGCTAACAATGTGATTAATGGTGAACTCCTGTTTTTACTCCCCGTGCCTGATGTCTGGGTAGCTGAACTCCCTCACACAGGTGTTACATGCGTACATGGCTTACCTCCAATAAGAACCCTGGATACCAAGGAGTGAGTGATTTTCCCTGGTTAACAACACTTTGCATGGATTGCCGTACATCATTTTTCAGAAAATTAAGTGCATCAGTGCATTTCCCCTGGGGAAGGTCATTCAGAAGCTTGCACCAGGTTTTTCCAGCAGTTTGTCCTTTTTCCTTTGCTGATTTGTATCCTTTTGCTATAATAGTTACCATGAATATTATAGCCTGATTGAGGCATGAGTCTTTCTAACAAACCACATATGATACAGCTATCTTGACGCTATGTCTAACCTCATTGTATAATAGTAAGCAGAGTCCTTGCTGCAGACCGTTGTTGGCTCTGAAGTCTTACTTGGCTTTTGAAAAGAATTTGGGCAAGGATCATGCCTATTGTGTTCCTTGCTATTTGCAACCCCCGAGGCCCTTCGATATATTGGTGTCATCTGTGGCTTTAATCGGATTGCCTTCCTCTAGCCTATTCTGCCTTTTTCCTTTTCTTTTTCCCTTTTCCTTTTCCTTTGTCTTTCTGTCCCCCACCCCGCCACTGACTTTAGAGTTGTACATGTGCCTTGCTTTGGCCACTGACAGGTTAGTGAACATTTATACTTACAAAAACACTTGCATCTTTCTACTTTATCTCTTGGAACTCTGTCATTAGAGCAAACTTAGCAGAACCTGTGAGAGAGTGAAAGCCTTGTGGAGTTGTGCTGAGTTTCCCAGTAGAGAGCATCTTAGCCCAGGAAGCTCCCTGCTGATACCCTAGTTGAAGAAATATTTGAAAGAGCCCTACAACTGATTAGAGAAATTCAATTAATAAACACTTATTATGTAGAATTTACATTGTTTGAAGGTTTGTTAGGTAGCAGCATTATTGTGGCAATTATCAAAGGTTACAGTTTTATCAAGTGTTTTGTCATGATATATCCTATCCTCAAATGTACATTAAATCTTCTCTTTCTCAACTCCTCTCCTGCATCATACTCTGTACCACTATTGTATTTCCATTCAATAATTCTGTATAACTTCCCAACTTGATTTTTTGCCTTTTTTTTTTAATTTGCCACTGACTCTGGAATGATTCTTACTTTTCTTATGCAAACATGAAAATTCAGTGAGTTATTACCAGTAAAGCAGGCTGACCACTGTACAATGGTTTTGTCTTCAAAATTAATCAGGCACTATCAAATAAAATGGCATGATTTGAAGTCGGGTTCATGGGCGAACAGCTAAGAAAGAATTCTTGAGACATTTTTGGTGCTAGAAGGTGCAAGAATTGGTGCAAGAATTCTTATAACACAGGGACAGGACCTGTGGGTGGAAAGAGCTGCGCTGGTGTTGGAGGAGTGACCAATTACATACTTTTCAGTTTGTGGAGGGAGGGGAGTAGTGAGAAACTAAATTTCTAAGAAATTTTAAAGCAAGGTTTTCAGAACCTTGAGGGGCTAGCTTCTGTTACGATAAGGTTCCTTTTTGTCTCTAGGAAAACATCACCATTAAGGTAGCCATGAGTGCCTTGAGGAAGGTCATGCTCTGCACATTTCAGTTATCTGTCAGTGGGCGGCAAGCTGTAAGGGGATTTAATTTAAGCTACATTTCTTTTGTCTTTGTTTTACCGATCTGTATAGGAAATGATCATGCCTTAGAGGTTGTTAAATGTCTGAATATCAGTAGAGCGTTCTGTCACCTTATCTAGGAGCTGATGGGGCTCAAAATATGCTACCTCAAAATATGGCACCTTGGCATGTTAAATATTTTAAGATGGAGTTTAAAAGAATAGCTGCAGGAAGACTTGGTCTTCCTCCCGTCCTTCTCCCCTGAAACAGTTCATAAAACCCTCATGTGAGAAGTACCCTCCCAATATCAGGAAGAAAGCAACATCTTTATCTCTGAGACAAAGGGACACTGAAAAGAACCTTTTAACAAATAGCTCTTGGACATTTTCCCCAGTTTACTTCTCTTAATCTTGTACTCTGACTTATCACATTTCTTCAAGACTGTTCACTCTTCATCAAACCTAGCATAAAAATATTATCTATTTCTTCAAGTCTTCATTACCTTAAGAAGGCTCTGTGTCACATGAAATTTATTTTAGTTACATTCTGAATATAATAGGGTCCTTGCTACATATTTGTTGATCAGATGGATGAATCTCCATCTACTCCCACCCTAAAGCCAATTTTCCTCAAATGAGTTGGAATAATAAACTCAAATAATAGGTTATTGTATGGTTCAAGTCCAGTGGAATTATCTAGGCATGGTCATGAGCTCCACTCATCTCCATTTTCCTTCCTATGTGAGTGATGACCTGTCTCTGTTTTTCTGGAATCCAGCTGTGACTGTCACATCAGACATATGTGCATACCACACACATGCACACATGTCACACACAGTCACATGCGTGTAGACTCTTACTCCCCAAAGCCATAATTTTCAGCAGTAGCACATTATATACTGATAAGGAGGACGAGAAATATGGTATGAACTCCATTGAATCAGAACTTCATTTAATACAGAAGCACATTTCTATAGTGGAATTAGAGCTTATATGGAGAGTTTTAGTTCTCTTTTTCTCTTTTCCCCACTTTCAAATGATAATTGAAAAGACTTTCCTCAGTTCTCTTAAAGATATACCCTTCAAGCTTCTTGCTAATGGGTTCACTTTGTCTTCACATGTTAATTTCTTGAGCACAGTGTTTCAAGCTCAACTACTTTCCTTAGTGCTACTGTACTCACAGAATTTGTCTAAGTCATTGGTGTGATTGTTACTCCTGGTGTAGGCATCTCTGTCAGCTTTTCAGATGCAATCAGCTTCATACTTCTGTATATTTTTCAGGAAAATGTTGATCATTAGACCTGGTACCTTTCAAATTTCAGGTAGCACAGATCAAGTAATTTTCTGCTCCCTTTGCTTCCCTCCTGTGGGGTACAGAAATCTGGAGCCAGCCACTCAACAAGCTCTGTATAGAGTATCCATCAGTGTCTGTTGTGGGGAAGAAAGTTAACTACTATTCTAAGTTCACTACTTGAGAGGACAAGGAACTTAAAATTTTACAGCTCATTAAGATGACAATAAAGAGCATTTTTAATTTGTAAACCTCAGAGTAATGACTTAGAAACAAGTTGTCATGTCATTATAGCAAAAACCTTTAGAATTGATTACAACATGCTGGATCACAGTAATCGACGGAGCACAAGTTTGTGAAAGATTAATTTCTTTACATTACTGTTTTACACATTGTCAGTGCTGTTAGTTTTTCCCTTTTAACTTCACCCTATTTCTCACTGATGAGTGTTGTACCATGTTGATTAATATGATTACAATATTTTGAAAAGATGGTGATTTCTAGGATACTATGACTTACATGTATATCCCTTTGAGATATAGATTCTGTCTGGTAATTTATTACATTGACAAATATTAGTAAAAAAATCCATCTTCCAGCAGTCTTACTATTAATTATTATACACACTGTTGATGAAAAATATATTATGAATGTTTGCTGCATGAAAGACACTGTATTAAGTACCAAAAATAGATAGTAGAAAATCAAAAACATAGTTTAAATAAACCACACATAAATAGTACCTTATAGAGTAATATAAAAACACAAGTGTAAGAGTATAAGAAAAAAATGTTTTATTTTTGGGGAGAGTACAAAGCAGATATTTTGAGTCAGGAAAATGTCCATACTATAGATATGAGCTTCTGTATCAGTCATGTGTAAAGAAAAAGGAAGAAGACAAACCAAAAAAATGCTTTATTTCAATTTGTTCTGCAAGGAATAGAAAACAGCTTTGACTTTTTGATGTTGGAGAATGGTAAATGATAATGGGTTTCCGATTTGGCTTTAAAAAAGTTTGATTTAAAAAAAAAAAGTTTGATTTTTCCAAAAATTTTTCTGAATTGAATTTAATTTTCACATTCTGTTCTTTGATTAGGAATTCAAAGATAAATTTTGTGACAAAAACACAATATATACCTGTCTGGTTTCCTCAGCTGTAAAAATAGAAGTAGTAACATCTACATTAACACTGTACATTGTAATGTATGTAGTATTTTTTACTACTATTTATGATATGGATATTTAAGGGTAGTGTTAAAAAGTAAGGTATTATTTTACAATTTATGTTCTTTTTCAAATACTCAGAAAATTTACAGATAATTTTGCAGCTGCTTTCTATTGACTAATTCCAATTGAAATCCTATTACTTCTCCTTAACTTGGAATGCCCTTATTATACCACTGGAGAGTATTTTCAAACTATAAATTTTAAACGCTTCTTATATCCATAGTTCAGGGGCATTTTAACATTTTTTGCTTTTACTTTTGGGCTAATAAGTTCAGTTACATATCATATTTGAACTATTATAATGTTTTTCTGATGCTTTTCTGTTGTTGGCATAGATTCATAGAAAAATTTTATTCTGATTCATAGAAAAATATTAATATTCATTAATTATTCTTAACTAAGTCCTTTTAAAGGAAATATTTTACCTAAGCAAGTATTTTGAAATCTCTTTAATATTCATAGAAAATATTAATATTCATTAATTATTCTTGACTAAGTCCTTTTAAAGGAAATATTTTACCTAAGGAAGTATTTTGGAATATCTTTAAGGATGAATGAGCTTACATTTTTAATTATCTTTAGAGGCTATCTCTCCTTTAATTTTAGGACATTTATTTTATTGTTGTAATACACAGTAGAAATTTTTTTTTAATAGCCAGGTTTAAAATGTAATCTTCATTTCATTGCATTAAAAAGACGATTTAGAGCAGAGCACAGTGTTATGAAATTTGATGGATTTCTTTGAACTATTGATTGGTTTTTAGTCTATATTCCTGTTAGAGTCCAAACAGATAAGTGCTTTAGTAGAAATTAATGGTTATTAATAACCAATAAAATTTCTCAAGATTGAAGAAGGAGAGCCAAATATCAAATCTTATTTTTTTTAAAGATTTTATTTGTCAGAGAGAGAGAGTACACACAAGCAGGCAGAGAGGCAGGCAGAGAGACAGGCAGAGAGGAGGAAGCAGGCTCCCTGCTGCGCAAGGAGCCCCATGCGGGACTCGATCCCAGGACCCCAGGATCATGACCTGAGCCGAAGGCAGCAGCTTAACCCACTGAGCCACCCAGGCATCCCTCAAATCTTATTTTGTTTAGAGGTTCATGTTAATGCTGATAAAGTTTTAATTCAGTAGTAATATATAAATTATATAATGTATTGTCTAAATGCTATTGTTATTGTTTTATTTTTATTTGGGTCCTCCAAGCAGCAGACAACAAGGCAGTATAGGGGAGAAGAGACTTTTTCTTTATTGTTCTAGGTTCTCAACAGCTGGGTCTATAAAGTCAACTGACAACAGGCAGATTAATAGGGGACAGGTATACAAATTTATTAATTTTAACATTACATCATGAGAGTATCACAGGAAAAATGCCAATACTCAAAAATGGTGAATTTTGAGAACGTATATATTAGGGGGAGGGGATTTAAGGGAAAGTAAATGATTTTTAGGAAAGATGAATGGGTCCTTAGAAGAGTCAATGGGAGATACGGGAGATATGATAATCTGTGACAAAGTTTGTCTGGGTGTGGTTTTGACTTCTAGTCTCCTCTCCTGTGATGAGTCACTCTTCTTTGGTTGATGAAACTCATGGGTAGGGGATTTATGACAGTTGTATTCCTTTTGGAGGATCTTATCTTTGGACAGAGAAGGGGAGTTGAAGAAAGCTTTTCCTTATATTTGATATTTTTCAAGTGCCTTCAGCTCAAAATAATCCTTATGCCAAAGAGACATATTTTAGGGTGGCATATTCTACCTCCCTTCAGCAGGATTAAGCATGCAAGAGATTCACTGAAGAAAATTTATGGGAGAAAAAATGAGGGGAGTCAGGAGAGGGCACATCAGACTGCAGTGTACAACAGATACCTTTGAAGGAGATGGGATAAGGAGGAAGGTTGGAATGAAAGTCTTTGATTGTAGAGCAATTCTAAGAAAACTTTGCCTTGTTAGTGGAGAGTACTCAAACCCAAAGTTGCTCACAGGAATGGGTTTGCTCCCAGCCAGTAACTGAGTACAGTTACTGGCTGGGAGAATCCCATGGGAAGTGTGGCTTCAGCACAGATGTTGCATACTTTCAGTGGGTAGTAGTTAGTCATGTTTCCTGAAATAAGAAATATCTGAAGCACATTTTCATGGCCTGAATATGCCATTTTCAGTTTGTTAGATATTCTTAATCTAATAGAAGATATCAAGAATTTCTCAAGCATCTGCTTTTCTATTTCTAAAATAGAATAGAGTTCAAAACATGGCAAGTATTCCTGTGTCTGAGGACATAATTTTGAAGAGAGAGTATGAAAACCTATCATAAAAGTTATATATTTACTGAAGGAAATAACCAACTTCATAGGAAATAATCAAGTTTGGTATGATATTCTAGGATCCAAAAATATGTATGTGGGGTTTATCTTACAGATAGAACATGTGAACAGGTCTAAGAGTCAGACTATAGCAGTAGGGAATTCAGGAGTAGGAAGCATGTAAACGTTTAAGGGAAACATCAGGTAGCAGACCTCTTCCATCTGACTAGGATTCAAGGCCAGAGTTCAGTCCCTGGGGAGTTAACAGGTTGAATAAGATAGGACAAAACTCCAGTCCTAGAATCTGGAAAATAAACAGTTTTCTATGCAGAGATTCAGAATTTCAGGCATAGCAAACAAAATTATACTTTAACATTAAGAACTGGGGGTACAGGATGGGAAAAATCTGTAACAAATTGGAAGCCCAATTATCCTAATAGACCAGTTAGTAAGAATAGTAGGCAGTAAGTTCATCATGTGTCCTGTTGTGTTGGACTAGAATTCTTAAATTTTTCTCCTTTAAGTTATTAGTAGTCTAAGAGACTGGGCCAGGGATGAACTATATTAGATTTAGAGTTTTCCTGGTCACTATATAGAAACTAAAGTTTAGGAATGAAGCAGGACCAAGATGCCACTTCTTCTAGTTAAGGCTATTGCAACCTTATCACTGTTATTACTTCTTCTATCTTGGAGTCTATCACAGTGTTGCTGGAAAACCTAGATAGATTTAAGGTAAAGATACACATGCTCCTAGTCTGCATATGAGTTCACTGAAATGTATGGCTTATTTCCAGAAATGGTAATGTTCTCATATTACTTTTGTTTTAATTCAGCACTATTGCAATGATAGCTAGTCTTTTCTACCAAATGCTACAGAGGGCTATGTAGGTTTTATCTTTTAGGAGTATTTCATAGGAGTCTTGTCTGGGCTAATGTTAGAAATCTTCAATAAAGAAGTTCCCATCTTTTCTTCATTAGATATTTAATATCTAAAGTATGAAGTTCAATGGCTTTGTTATGTACTCATAGAGTTTTCTAGAAATATTCAACTTACATAGTGAACTCGGAAAGCATTATTTTATTAATTGTTTGTGGTTATGGGAGCTTGCACTAAGAAAGTCCACAAAAATAATATTGGAAAGTTATTAGTATAAGAACTTCTGGTTAGCTTATGCAAATTCATATATATTCTTATTAATTCCATTCTTCAAAAATGCTCATTTGTTATAATAAGAGGAATACATTCTTGAAATGATAGATTATTTTATTATTTATAAATATAGTTTTCAAAATTTCAGATAATCTATATCCTGTTAATTATTCCTAACTGTGGGATTGATTTAAATTATCTTCAAAAAATTACATTAATCCTGAAATTCATCCTTGATATATTTATTAATTTGTTGATGCAAACACAATAAAAATTTTTAACCTCAAACACTGGTTTTTTAATAAGGATAATAACATTTTAAAATTTTATATATTTAAAATGATTACTATAATTTCTGAATCTGCTAGTAACTATCTTTAGACTTTTTAAAGCGGTGTCTGCTCAGATGAATAAATCCGTTCATTTTATTTTCCAGAATCCCCCTCATTCTATAGTTAGCACAAAGCATTTTTATCTCTAGAGTAACTTTCTAAGTTTAACACAACCTTCATTCTTACAAGTAAGTAGAAAATGATTTATGTTTTTTCATTTTTAGCTTTACATAAAACACAGAATTACTCACAAGGAAAACACATTATTCTGGAAATTTCTCTCTACTAGAAAATTTCCAGACCAATATCTTTCTAAAAGTGGAAAGGTCATTTAATATTGAGCCCCAATGCCATTATCATACAATCTATGTAAGTATTTGCTACCTGAAGATCAGTCCATTGGGTGCAATTGATTTAAGGGAATGTATTTAGATTGATTTCTGGGTTCTCAATATGGAAGCCTCTCTTTAATGAATATAGTAGATGGACTAAGAAGGAACTGAAAACAGTTCATTAACGATGATAACTAGAGTCTGAAACTTTTGGGAAAGTACATTCATTATCTTTTGCTAAATCCCTAGGAAATAAGTTCTGACAAGATCTTTTATTATAACTTGTAAAAACCTACTTAAAACTTGCAAGCAGAAAATGAGAAATTAAACAACTTAGTTGTGAATTATTTTCCTTCATAGAACATTAAACATTAATAGGATAATATTTCTATTTAGAACCAAGGAACAGTATCTAATTAATATACTAACATATTTATTCATGTGATTCATATAAATATATTGATAACATTTTTCTTTTCTTTTTTTTTTTTTTTTTTAAAGATTTTATTTATTTGACAGAGAGAAATCACAGAGAGGCAGGCAGAGAGAGAGGAAGGGAAGCAGGCTCTCCGCTGAGCAGAGAGCCCGATGTGGGACTCGATCCAAGGACCCTGAGATCATGACCTGAGCCGAAGGCAGCGGCTTAACCCACTGAGCCACCCAGGTGCCCTGATAACATTTTTCTTGATCTATAGAGAATGCTCTATTACCCATTTTTTTTAACAAAAAAAATGAAGCATTTCAATTTGCTCAAGTTTGTAGTATTTTCTTAGGAGATGTTTTATAAAACATTTTAGTATTGCTACTTTAAGCCAAGATGAATGCAGATCTTCATGGACTTATGATGGGGTTATGGCCTGTTAAATGCATCATAAATTGAAAATATCATGTCAAAAATTATTTAATATACCTAACCAACTGATCATCATCACTTAGCCTTGCCTACCATAGATGTGCTCGGAACACTTACATTAGCCTGTAGGAAGGCAAAATCATTTATTACAGACTATTTTATAATAAAGTGTTGACTATGTCATGGAATTTATTGAGTTTTGTACTAAAGGTGAAAAACAGAGTGTAAAGTGTATGACTGTTAACACTTGTGATTGTGTGGTTGACTGGGAGCTGTGTCTTACTGCCATTACCCATCATGAGAGTGTCATATGACTTATCATGGCCTGAAATAAAGATCAAAATTCAAAGTATGGTGTCTACTGAATGTGTACCACTTTTGTAGCATTGTAAAGTTTAAAACAAAGTTGTTAAAGTAAACTACTAAAAGTCAGGGACCATGTGTATTCTATTGCAACTCCATTGCACCATCCCCACAGGTGTGCTTGATTGTTGGGAACCAGCCAGTCTTCATGGCACCAGCCTAGGGAAATTCTTTTTCATCCTGGTCTTGGTTGATTCACAGCATCAATACTAGAGAGGAAGATGGGTGAGACAAGAAGCAACTACGGGATTTTTTGTCCGTGCTGAATAAACCAGTGTCAGTAGCAATTAGCAGTTTACAGTTGCCCTCTAGAACAATGTTTCTCAGACTTAAATATTCATACAAATTCCCTTGAAATCGTGTTATGTTGCAGATTCTGATCAGTGGGTGGTAAATGGGGCTGAAGCCCTAAAAGTTCTGACAATCTCCTGAGTGAGACCCATTGTGTTAATGTACAGTACAGTTGACACAGAGTAGAGTGGTCTGGAGCACTACACTTAGAGTTAATGGTTTCCTGAGGTACCATCACTTCGCTTAACACCTTCCTCAAACTTCCCACAAGATGGAGCTAACCAGACTCACTTGAAATATGTTTTTTCATTATGATTCTAATACTGTAGGTGGAGGTCTTTTGCAAGGGCAAGATAAAGACATTTAACTCTATTTGCTCAGAGAATAGTTTGTTCCTTGGTCAACCCCTACTGTCCTACAATTCTGTGTATTGTTCCCCTTTCTCCAACTCTCCTTCCCTGCTCAGACTTTGGCCAAACTGTAGAAACTCTGATGATTTTTATTTCTACTTAGCTAATTCTGACTATCTTCCCTTAAGCTCTTGAATAGATTCTCCTGCTGATCAGTACTTCAAACTCAACTTAATCCATTAAAAATTTGGGAAAAGATTATGTTCATTTTTAATGTAAACCCTATACATTTATATGGATAAAATAAAAAAAAAATGAAGGAAATATCCCTCCACACACACACTCACACACACTTCTGAGCTAACATACTGACACAAAATAAGATTGGGTTGAATATTAAAAAAGTCATTTTCTAACTCTCTCTATGCATCCAAAGGGATTTCAAATTTGTTTTCTTATATATAAAACAAAGATATATATATATATATATCTTTTTGGGTGCAGAAGTAACAAATATATATATCTTTTTGGGTGCAGAAGTAACAAATCCGTAGATGATTTTAGTATCATAGAGGACCTTCACATAGACTGTCTTTATTTGAAACAACTGATGAAGAAAGTAGGATCTGACATTGCCCAGATGATACACTTTGATGCTGAAAGTTACTGTTGCTTCCATGTATTAGTCTTTTCTATTAGACTTGCAATAGTGCCTAAAATGTCCTTGTTAGTTTTTTTCTATGAATAAGACATATAAATCTTTATAGTTCTTCTGTAACCCTGCCTTCCTGTTCATATATTCAGGCTCATACATCCTTTTTAAATACTGCATGTTTCCAGGATCATCTTCTCGATTTTCTCCTTTGCTTTCTTTCCTTTTTTTTTTTTTTTTTTTAAATAGCTATTATTAACACAGTCATTTGCTTCAGCTGGAAATTTTTTCAGCTATGAACAGTACACTTGAGACTGAATTCTTACTGAGGTTCAGATAGCATTCTTGAACTTGAGAGATATATTTCTACCACCTACTTGAATAGCTCAATGAAATAGGTAAAAGCTAGATGAGAATGGGAGCTTGGAAGTTACTACATTAAAGATTCTATGCAAATGTAACATGTTTAAGATAAAATGCTTATTATTTTATTATATTCCATGTTAGTTTAAGTTAAGACAAAAAATATTCATTACTAGCTACCTCCCTTTCAAGTACCCTGTAACTTTTCATTGCTATCTTCAGTTCTTCACACTAAGAGTAGACAATATGACTATGAGGAAGTGATAAAGTATATATATTTTCCTTTCTTTTTTTCTAAATTATTTTTATTAACATATAATGTATTATTTGCCCCAGGGGTACAGGTCTGTGAGTCATCAGGCTTACACATTTCATAGCACTCACCATAGCCCATACCCTCCCCAATATCCATAACCCAGCCACCCTATCCCCCTACCTCACAGCAACCCTCAGTTTGTTTTGGGAGATTAAGAGTCTCCTATGGTTTGTCTCCCTCCTGAACCCATCTTGTTTCATTTTCTCCTTCCCTACCCCCCACAACCCCCCACCCTGCCTCTCAAATTCCTCATATTAGAGAGATCATATGATAATTGTCTTTCTCTGATTGATTTATTTCACTCAGCATAATACCCTCTACTTCCAACACCTTGTTGCAAGTGGCAAGGTTTCATTTCTTTTGATGGCTGCATAGTATTCCATTGTATATATACCCCATATCTTCTTTATCCATTCATCAGTTGATGGACATCTAGGTTCTTTCCATAGTTTAGCTATTGTGGACATTGCTGCTATAAACATTCCAGTGCACATGCCCTCTGGGTCACTACATTTGTATCTTTAGGGTAAATACCCAGTAGTGCGATTGTTGGGTTGTAGGGTAGCTCTATTTTTCAAATTCTTCAGGAACGTCCATACTGTTTTCCAGAGTGGCTGAACAAGCTTGCACTCCCACCAACAGTGTAGGAGGGTTCCCCTTTCTCTGCATCCTTGCCAGCATCTGTCATTTCCTGACTTGCTAATTTTAGCCATTCTCACTGGTGTGAGGTGGCATCTCATTGTGGTTTTGATTTATATTTCCCTGATGCCAAGTGATGTGGAGCACTTTTTCATGTGTCTATTGGGCATCTGAATGTCTTCTTTGCAGAAATGTCTATTCATGTCCTCTGCCCATTTCTTGATTGAATTATTTGTTCTTTGGGTGTTGAGTTTGATAAGTTCTTTATAGATTTTGGATACTAGCCCTTTTTCTGATATGTCATTTGCAAATATCTTCTCCCATTCTGCCAGTTGTCTTTTGGTTTTGTTGACTGTTTTCTTTGCTGTGCTAAAGCTTTTGATCTTGATGAAGTCCCAATAGTTCATTTTTGTCCTTGTTTCCCTTGCATTTTTTGATGTTTCTAGGAAGAACTTGCTGCAACTAAATTAGAAGAGGTTGCTACTGTGTTGTCCCCAAGGATTTTGATGGATTTCCTTCTCACATTGAGGTCTTTTATCCATTTTGAGTCTATTTTTTGTGTGTGGTGTAAGGAAATGGTCCAGTTTCATTATTCTACATATGGCTATCTGATTTCTCCAACACCATTTGTTGAAGAGACTGTCTTTTTTCCATTGGATATTCTTTCCTTCTTTGTTAAAAATTAGTTGACTATAAAGCTGAGGGTCTATCTGGGCTCTCCATTCTGTTCCATTGATCTATGTGTCTGTTTTTGTGCCAGTACCATACTGTCTTAATGATAACAGCTTTGTAATAGAGTTTGAAGTCTGGAATTGTGATGCCACCAACTTTGGCTTTCTTTTTCAATATTCCTTTGGCTATTCGAGGTCTTTTCTGGTTCCATGTTCAATTTCTTTGGAAAAAAACCTGATGATATTCTGATAGGGATTGCATTAAACGTGTAGACTGCTTTAGGTGGCATAGACATTTTCACAATATTTGTTCTTCCATTCATGAGCATAGAAAGTTTTTAAATTTCTTGTGTCTTCCTCAGTTTCCTTCATAAGTACCTTATAGTTTTCTGAGTAGAGATTCTTTACCTCTTTGGTTAGGTTTATTCCTAGGTATCTTATGGTATCTTGGGTGCAATTGTAAATGGGACAGACTCTTCAATTTCTTTTTCTTCTGTGTTCTTGTTGGTGTATAGAAATGCAACTGATTTATGTGTATTGATTTTATATGCTGACACTTTACTGAACTCCTGTACAAGTTCTAGCAGTTTTGGAGTGGAGTCTTTCAGGTTTTCCACATAAAGTATCATGTCATCTGCAAAGAGTGAGAATTTGACTTCTTCTGTGCCACATTGGATGACTTTACTTTTAGTTGTCAGATTGCCAAGGCTAAAACTTTTGGTACTATGCTGAGTAACAGTGGTGATAGTGGAGAGCCCTGCAGTGTTCCTGATCTTAGCAAAAAAGCTCTCAGTTTTTCCCCCTTGAGAATGATATTCGCTGTGTTTTTTTTATTGACGTCTTTGATGATACTGAGGTATGTACCCTCTATCCTACACTTTGAAGAGTTTTGATCAAGAAAGGATGCTGTATTTTGCCAAATGTTTTTCAGCATCTATTGAGAGTATCATATGGTTCTTGTTCTTTCTTTTATCAATATATTGTATCACATTGATTGATTTGTGGTTGTTGAACCATCCTTGCAGCCCAGGAATAAATTCCACTTGGTCTTGGTGAATAATCCCTTTAATGTACTGTTGGATCCTATTGGCTAGTATTTTGGTGAGAATTTTTGCATCTGTGTTCATCAAGGATATTGGTTTATAATTCTCCTTTTTGATGGGGTCTTTGTCTGGTTTGGGGATCAAGGTAATGCTGGTCTCATAAAATGAGTTTGGAAGTGTTCTTTCCATTTCTATTTTTTGGAACAGTTTCAGGAGAATAGGAATTAATTCTTCTTTAAATGTTTGGTAGACTTCCCCTGGGAAGTCATCTGGCCCTGGGCTTTTGTTTGTTGGGAGATTTTTGATGACTGCTTCAATCTCCTTACTGGTTATGGGTCTTCTTCAGGTTTTCTATTTCTTCCTCTTTCAGTTTTGGTAGCTCATAAGTCTCTAGGAATGCTCCATTCCTTCCAGATTGTCAAATTTGCTGGCGTATAGTTGCTTATAATATGTTCTTATAACTGTTTGTATTTCTTTGGTGTTGATTATGATCTCTCCTCTTTCATTCATGATTTTATTTATTTGGGTCCTTTCTCTTTTCTTTTTGACAAGTCTGGCTAGAGGTTTATCAATCTTATTAATTTTTTCAATGAACAAGCTCCTAGTTTCGTTGATTTGTCCTACTGTTGTTTTGGTTCCTACTTCATTGATTTCTGCTCTGATCTTTATTATTTCTCTTCTCCTGCTGGGTTTGGGCTTTCTTTGTGTTCTTTCTCCCACTCCTTTAGGTGTAGGGTTTTGTACTTGAGACTTTTTTTGTTTCTTAAGAAAGGCTTGTATCACTATATACTTTCCTCTCAGAATCACCTTTGCTGTGCCCCACCGATTTTGAACAGTTGTGTTTTCATTTGTTTTCATGAATTTTTTCAATTCGTCTTTAATTTCCTGGTTGACCCATTCATTCATTAGTAGGATGCTCTTTAGCCTCCATGTATTTGAGTTCTTTCTAACTTTTCTTTTGTGATTGAGTTCTAGCTTCAGAGCACTGTGGTCTGAAAATATACAGGGAATGATCCCAATCTTTGGGTACTGGTTGAGACCTGATTTGTGACCCAGGATGTGATCTATTC
Organism: Meles meles; assembly: GCF_922984935.1. Classification (NCBI taxonomy): domain Eukaryota; kingdom Metazoa; phylum Chordata; class Mammalia; order Carnivora; family Mustelidae; genus Meles; species Meles meles. Next base: position 79,763,760 of record NC_060074.1, read on the forward strand.
TGGAGAATGTTCCATGTGCACTAGAGAACAATGTGTACTCTGCTGCTTTGGGATGGAATGTTCTGAATATATCTGTGATGTCCCTCTGGTCCAGTGTGTCATTTAAGACCTTTATTTCCTTATTGATTTTTTTTAAAGAGTTTATTTATTTATTTGGCAGACTGAGATTACAAGTAGGCAGAGAGGCAGGCAGAGAGAGGAGCAGAGCAGACTCCCCGCTGAGCAGAAAGCCTGATGCAGGGCTCGATCCCAGGACCCTAGCATCAGTGATCTGAGCTGAAGGCAGAGGCTTAACGAAATGAGCCACTCAGGCACCCCTCCTTATTGATCTTTTGCTTCGATGATCTGGTCATTTCAGTGAGGGCATTGTTACAGTCCCTTAATATGATTGTATTATTGTCGATGTGTGTGTTTGATTTTGTCATTAACTGGTTTATAAAGTTGGCTGCTTCCATGTTAGGGGCATAGATATTTAAAATTGTTAGATCTTTTTGTTGGACAGCCCCTTTAAGTATTAAATAGTGTCCTTTCTCATCTTTTATTATAGTCTTTGGCTTAAAATCTAATTTATCTGATATAAGGATTGACACCCCAGCTTTCCTTTGATGTCCATTAGCATGGTAAATTGTTTTCCACCCCCTCACTTTAAATCTGGAGGTGTCTTTGGGTCTAAAATGAGTTTCTTGTAGACAGCATATTAATGGGTCTTGATTTTTTATCCATTCTGATACCTTGTGTCTTTTGATTGGGGTATTTAACCTGTTTAGATTCAGGATAACTATTGAAAGATATGAATTTAGTGCCATTGTGTTGCCTGTATGGTGACTGTTGCTGTATATTATCTCTTTTACTTTCTGGTCTGTTACTTTTAGGCTCTCTCTTTGCTTAGAGGACCCCTTTCAATATTTTCTGTAGGTCTTGTTTGGTTTTTGGAAGTTCTTTTAGTTTTTGTTTGTCCTAGAAGCTTTTTATCTCTCCTATTTTCAAGGATAACCTAGCTGGGTAAAATATTCTTGGCTGCATATTTTTTTCATTTAGTGCTCTGAATATATCATTTCAGTCCTTTCTGGGCTGCCAGGTTCCTGTGGATAGGTCTGCTGCCAACTTAATGTGTCTTCTGTTGTTTGTTACAGACCTCTTTTCCTGATCTGCTTTCAGGATTTTCTTTGTTGCTAAGGCTTGTAAGTTTGTTTTTTTAAAGATTTTATTTATTTATTTGACAGAGAGAAAGAGATCACAAATAGGCAGAGAGGCAGGCAGAGAGAGAGAGGGGGAAGCAGGCTCCCTGCAGAGCAGGGGAGCCAAATGCCGGGCTTGATCTCAAGACCTTGAGATCGTGACCTGAGCCAAGGACAGAGGCTTAACCCACTGAGCCACCCAGGTGTCCCAGGCTTGTAAGTTTTACCATTAGGTGACGGGGTGTATACCTATTTTTATTGATTTGTGAAAGTTTTCTCTGTGCCTCCTGGATTTTGATGCTTGTTCCCTTTGCCATATTAGGGAAATTTTCTATTATAATTTGTTCCAATATACTTTTACCCTTCTCTCTTTCTTTTTCTTCTGGATCCCAATTATTCTAATATTGTTTCATCTTATAGTATCACTTGTCTCTCAAATTCTCCTCCCATTGTCCAGTATTTGTTTGTCTCTATTTTGCTGAGGTTCTTTATCCTTCATCATTTGGTCTTCTATATCACTAATTCTTCTGCTTCATTTATCCTAGCAGTAAGAGTCTCCATTTTTTATTGCACCTCATTTATTAGCTTTTTTTTTTTTTAATTTCTACTTGGTTAGATTTTAGTTCTTTTCTTTCTCCATAAAGGGATTTTATTTCTCCAGAAAAGGATTCTCTAATATCTTCCATGCCTTTTGAAGCCCAGCTAGCACCTTGATAATTGTCATTCTGAACTCTAGTTCTGACATATTACCAATGTCCATGTTGTTTAGGTCTCTAGCCATTGGTACTGCCTCTTGTTCTTTTTTTTGTCATGAGTTTTTCTGCCTTGTCATTTTACCCAGATAAGAATATATGAATGAGAGCATAAAATATTAAAAGGGTGGCAAAGACCCCATAAAAATATACACTAACTAAATCAGAATATATCTGAAACTGGGAGGTGGGGAGAAAGGGGGGAATAATAAAAAAAAATTAAAAATTAAAAAATGTGTATTAGAATGGTGGCTAGAACAGAGGCACCTACTTGGTTTTGGGTGTATTCTGGTCTCTTAGAAGAAACTACATCCCAAATTTTTAAGAAAGAAAAGCATATATATATATACATATATACATATATGTATATAGGGAAACATGATGAAGGGATGGAATATGACTGTAAAGATGAAAAATTTTTTAAAAATTCTAAAAAAGGAATTGATAAGTTGGTTGGAAAAAGGGAAAAAGAAGGCAAGAATGTGATCAGCCTGGAGCTAGATTTAGGGTATATTTTGATCTATTAGAAGAAATTATATCCCAAAATTTAAAAAAAACGTATATGTATACAAAAAATATGGTTAAATACAATGAAGAGATAAAATATGACTATAACAATGAAATTTTTAAGATTTTTAAAAAGTTATTGATAAGCTCAAATAGTTAAAAAATGTTAAAAGAGGAAAGAGGAAAAGTTAAAAAATGAAATAAGAAAAAAATAAATTTGAAAAAATTTAACTTTGCAAGACTAAATGATTATGGGGGAAAAGACATGAAGTCTATGTGTTGCTTTCCCCTAGCTCTGGAGTTCTGCAGTTCTTGTTGATTAGTGATCTTGGTCTTTGCTGGATGTTCTTGCTGAACTTCTAGGGGAGGTGCCTTTTGCAGGGATTCTCAAATCTCTTTGCCTGAGGTAGAATTGCACCACCCTTCCCAGGGCCAGCCTAAGTAATCTGCTTGGGTTCATCCTTGGTAGCTTTTGTTCCCTGAAGGCATTCCTTAGAGCTCTGGAGGGTGGGAATGAAGATAGTGGCCTCCTGATCTCTGGTCTGTAGGAGCCAAGAGCTCGGGGCCCCAGTCCTCAGTGCACCATCAGAGAAAAGCAGTCAATCCCTCCCATCTCCCTGGTCTCTGGCTGCACTCCATGCTCAGCAGACCTGTGATTGAGCATTTCTATCTCTGGTGCACAGCCCTGTTTGGAGTCTCCAAACCCAGCAGATCCCTGTCATATGCTCCCATGGCGCTCCTCCTGGAGTGGAAAGGAGGGGGTCTCTCCAGATCTGCCACTTGTGGAGCCCCTGGTCAAAGAGCAGTGGCCCACCTGTACCTTGGATCATGGTTTACGGTAACCCTGAGCTGAGAGCCCCCACCTTGGCTCCATCTCTGTTGCTGGCTTCCCTGTTATGAAACCTGGCAGCTCGGCTACACTCAGAAACCCCTGGACTCTCAGCGACTCCTCCTGAGACCACCCTGTCCCCATGAGGGCTTCACTTCCACTTAGCTTCTGGAGTGACATCCCTCAATGGAGCAGAATTCTAAAAGTTCTATTTTTGTGCTCCACTGCTCCAACACTTGCCGGGACCTGTCCCTCCCCCCGTGGCTTATCTTCCCATTGCTTCGGATTCACTACTCTGCATGTCCTACCTTCCCAAAAGTGGTCAGTTTTCTGTTCCTAGAATTTCTGCTCTTCTTTGATCTCTTGTTGAGTTTATAGGTGTTCAGAATGGTTTGATAACTATCTAGCTGAATTTCTGCAACCTAATGCTATTTCAGTTTCCTACTCCTCCACCATCATGCTTCCTCTCCCTCAAGTACATATATTTTCAAAAGGATAAGTAATTTGTTTTTAGGTTTATAATTTGTGAGTTTCTGAATCCATGCCATTTCTCATACAGAAGTTGAATTATCCTTTTAAAGTAAACATCTGCTGTATGATTTAAAAGCTACCAGTAAATTAAATTTTGAAAGTGATATGTAAATATTCATCTAATCAATAAAACTCTTGCTTATATTATGTTGCTGTGACATAGCCTATTTGTAACTAGTATCATCTATTAAACAAAATATATTTTCTTGATGGTCTTCAAAAAATTAGTGAAATGTTTCTTTTATATATTTAGAAGGGATAGGTTTTATTTTGCACATTGTTAAATGATTACCGCATCTTCTTTAGAAGCTTCTTTTAACATTACAAATATAATGTATATATGTTTTTTGGTTTAGCATGATACATGCTCACGAATTATTTACTTTTATAGAAAGGGCTTCTAGAAGAGTTGAACTCCTATAAATCTTAGCATAATTAAAAAAATCAATTTAATGGAATGAGTGATTAAAGAAATGTAAAACAAAAAGCTAAGTCCCCTGCTTGCTTTAATTACTTCAGAAACTTGGAGTTAATTATGATCTATAAAATGAAGAAGTGCAATAATCTGTAGGATGGTAATGAGTTAAAAATTTCTGAAGTATTTGCTGTAAAGCATCAAGGTAATGGCCCAGGGAATCATGCAAAATGGAGAATAGTCATTTTAGTAACCACAAAGGTAAAACATATTTATAGAAATAGAACAAATTAAAAAGTAACATATATAAATTAAAAGATTATACTAATATAGTAATAAAAAGGAAACTATGTTTAAGATTTTAGAAGCTTTGTAGCTACATTAGATTGTTGTTACATATTACAAGATGGGTGCTTCCAATCTGAAACTCAAGAAAGTCTCTTAATATTTAGTCCAGGAACTAGAAGATAGTTAAATTTTGGAGGTCACATCTATCAGATGTAGCAGCCAATACATATCATCATCTAATAGTTGTGAAGTTGTTGTCCTGCTACCTTTCCTAAGCAGTTAACTTTCCTAAGCAGTTAAGAATCAAGGGGATTCTTTTCAATGACCAGCCATAATGTAGGTAATTCTTGCTAATTTAATGACCATCTACTAGCTGTATATGAATATAATAATGATGTCTTAAAGATGTCATCATCATAAAAATGTAGATGCTTGAATCTAAGCTTTTAGTCAAATCTTTATTTTTCTGGGGATGCCCTACCAGTTTTTAAATTTGTTATATCAAAAAATAATAATAGGTAAAAGGTGATTGACAAGTTATAAATTCCTGCAAATCAGTGAAAGTGGCTATGTGTTAGAAGGCCTTTATTGCAGTGGATATATAATACCTAATATATGCCACTTAGTGTTTGCTGTATACCTGCCATCCTTATCTATAACGTCTGCTACGTTTTTGGTTCTTCATTTGTCAGAAGACTTCTCATAGCTAACTGGACTGTGAAAGTTAAGGTAAGGCCTTGACTATAGGTTTTAGTAATCATGGTTAGGACTGATGGGGAAAGATGTGAATAAGACAAAGGAGAAAAGAGATCATAAATTGGATATCATAAATTGGAATTTGCCTAACTATGTCACAATCAAATACCTGAAAAAGGAGCTAAGTTTAGAAATAGAATATAATAGCTGCTATCATAACAGATACTAATCCTTTTTCTATATGTCATTGTGAACTTTGGGATGTTTAGTATTCTTTTGTACACTGGAAAATAATGACTAAAACCTACAGTCCTATCTCTTTTATTCTCCTTTTATCAAGTCATATTCTATCAGAACTCTAAGCAATGCATATGAACTCTGACCCTGGACTTGACCAGTATCCTGATGGGGCTTGTGCCCGTACAATTTGTCAGGCATTATATTCAAAATTCAGATTTTATTTGATCACTTATCTATGCCTTCACTCAATATTCAGTTGAGATGAGATAAAAGGAAAAAAATACACTGAGTAATTCTAATGTGGTTATAAGGGTGTGCCAAAACTCTGAAGGGTCTGAGATTTTACCACACTTGTAAATAAACATGTTAAACTGCCACAGTATTTGTGCATGTTGGCAGGAAACATGAGACTCCCAGGACAGAGAGGACAGAGATGAAAGATTTTGTTATTCACAGCCCAGCAAGCACTGTGAGCATCAGTATACTCATGTCCGTTCCCCTTGCCACTCAGACTTCTGACCTTCTTGGTCGACATAGGAAAGAAGAAACTGAGAAGAGAGAATACAAATTTTTAGAAAATACTGCAATGGTTCTGACTGAAACATGTGGAACATAGCAAAAATTATTCTTAGAGGAAACTTTATGGCCTGGGAATATCTATTGCTATGTAGAAAATATACCATAGCTTACCTTCTTAAAGCATTTATTGTCTCTCATAATTTTTCTAGGTAAGAAATTTGAGTGGCATGGGTGTGCAGTTTGGTTTAGTGTCTTTCATTAGGTAGCTGTTATGTGTCAGCTGGGGAAGAAGTCATCCAAAGGCTGGATTGGAGCTGGAGGATCTACTTACAAGATAGCTCTCCTACAGGGCAAGCAAGTTGTTATCTGAAAAGGCTGTATGACATTCTGAAAAAGGCAAAACTATGGAGAGAGTAGAAAGACCAGTCAGTGCCAGAGGTTAGGGGCAGGAAGGAAGTATGAATATTTGGAGCATAGGGGATATTTAGGGCATATGATACTGCAGCAGCCAAATACACGTTATTATACGCTAGTCAAAATCCATAGACTGTACAACAAAAGGAGTGAACCCTAATGTAAACTATGGATTTTAGGTATATAAAAATTGGCTTATCAGTTGTAATAAATGTACTGCACTAATGCAAGGCATTAATAATGAAGGGAACTCTGGGGGATGTGGGAGTGGCAGGAAAGGGAGAGAGTTTATATAGGAACTCTATACTTCCCACTCTGTTTTTTTTAACCCTAGAACTGTTCTAAAATATGACTAAAGATAATTAAAACCTCGAGAGAATGGGAAAATTTTAGGGCCAAATAATCTGAGCTGAGAGAATAGTCAATACAAATGTCCAAAATTGTGAATAGAATAAGTAGAACATTCAAACACACCAATTACTGTAGATAGCTTCATATGTTAATTTTATCTATTATTTTGAATTGGTAATGTACATGCTTTTTAAAATATGTGAAGTCAGTAATTTGAAAATCCCTCTATTTGATAAAGAATTGATAGTTTTATAAAAAAAAATTTGATATTGAGGGCACCTGGGTGACTCAGTTGGTTAAGCCCCTGCCTCCAGCTAAAGTGATGATCCCAGGGTCCTGGGATCAATCCCCACACAGGGCTCTCTTCTCCTTGGGGAGCCTGCTTCTTCCTCTTCCTCTGCCTGTTGCTCCTCCTGCTTGTGCACACTCTCTCTTTCTCTTTTACCTGTCAAATAGGTAAATAAAATCATAAAAAAAAAGACATCCTGACTATTTAAAAAATTTGATATTGATAGTACAAAAAACAGAACAATAAATTAATCTCACTTATGAACATAGATCAAGCTTACCACATTAACCATTAGCAAATAAGTATAGCCACTTACTTAAAGAATATATTATAACATAATGGCAATATATTGTATAATAATATACTAGGACCAAGTGAAATTTTATCACAAATAGAATGATTTAATATGAGAAAGTCTGTCAACATGTGCAAAGTTTTTATTTCACAAGAGGCAAAACAAATATTTCCAAGGAGTATTTGGCAAGTATAATTAGTTTTTTTTTTTTCAGGAGGATGAAATTTTATGGTCCATCTTTTTATTCTGTGGAAATTCTTAAATATATGCATTTAGAAGAAAGAAGTGTGTCATAATTGAGCTTGTATCTTTTATTTAGTTAACTTCTAATTCTGCCTGTCTTCTCCTCTCCTCCCTGTTTTCTGCCCTCATTCTTTTCTTCACTGTTTCACTCCAAAGACATTACATAAAGGGCTGTTATGCAGTTAAAAGATCTCTTGATATAGTTAAGTTATGGCTTTGGCCATAAGCAGTAGGATTCTAACTGTAGTAGGTTGGATGAGTAGGGTGTTTATTTTTCTCACTCTAGAAGAAGTCTGGGGATTTGTAATGCAGGCCTGGAATGGTAACTCAACACTGCCATGGGGTCTCCAGATCCCTTATGTCTTTTTACTCTGTCCTTAAAGTGGTTTAGTCCTCATGTTCCCAAGATGAACTCCTAGGCATAAAAATTACTTACCAGTAGTATATGGTGAATGCAAAAAGCTTTCTCCACTTGAAGTTTGGTTTTTTTAAAAAGCAAAATATTCTAGGGCGCCTGGGTGGCTCTGTTGGTTGAGTGACTGCCTTCAGCTCAGGTCATGATCCCGGACTTCCAGAATTGAGTCCCGCATCAGGCTCCCAGCTCCTTGGGGTGTCTGTTTCTCCCTCTGACCTTCTCCTCTCTCATGCTCTCCCTCACTCATTCTCTCTCAAATAAGTAAATAAAATCTTAAAAAAAAAAAAGCAAAATATTCTAATAAGATTGTATTTGTTTTATAACTGCTGGAATGATAATATTCTGTTCATCAATATCCATAGCATTGTATTTATTAGCCATTTGCAATGACCTATAACCCCAAATCTCATAGGTTTCCACCACCACACACTTATTTCCCACTGTTACTAAATACCACTGGCTGTTTTTCTGCTGCAAATGTCTTTTCACCTTGGGAATCAGGTAAGAGGAGCAAACTATATTTGCCACATGCTGTTCTCAAGGTAGAGGGAAAAGAACAAGTGGTAGAAGCTTTCAGTGTCTCTTAAAGCCTTTCCTCAGACATAACATACATCACATGTGTTCACAGTCCATAAATCAAGGTAAGTCAAAGTAAGTCACATGACAAGCCTGACACTTAGAAGGAAAGTATATTTTATTCGCAGGAACTTCTATAAATCACATGGCAATAGATAGAGCTGTCTAATCCTCTTGCAATGAAAAAACAGTTGGAAACAATTTTCCCCATCAGTTTAAGTCTATAATTAGGAGATGATTTACTCTAGTAAATAATATCGTTGGCTTTGGAGTTGAACCTGATTCAATTTTCCCCTGTTGATTACAGGTTGTCTGTAAGTTTTAGATTTTTTATTGATAAAATATGTTAATTTCTATGATAAATGCTTTATTATAAAACATTTATGTTTTAAATTGCTTAAAAAATGACTGGCACAGAGTCCATAGTCTCTTATTGTTCGCCTCCCCTCCCCAATGTCCATAGCCCGCTCCCCCTCTCCCAATCCCACTTCCCCCCAGCAACCCCCAGTTTGTTTTGTGAGATTAAGAGTCATTTATGGTTTGTCTCCCTCCCAATCCCATCTTGTTTCATTTATTCTTCTCCTATCCCCCTACCCGAAGGGTCAGGGGTGGGAGGTTGGGGCAACCTGAGGGTTTTGAAGGGGTGGGAGGTTGGGGGAACAGGTGGTGGGTAATGGGGAGGGCACGTTTTGCATGGAGCACTGGGTGTTGTGCAAAAAGAATGAATACTGTTATGCTGAAAAAATAAATAAAATGAAAAAAAAAAAACAAAAAAATGACTGGCACATAATAACTGCCTAGCAATTTATTGTTTCCTAGACCATATGAAAATAATCTTATTTTTCAATGGGAATATCATTAACTTACTGGCAAGATTGTGATAAATCTATGGACACGCTAATAATTATCTGGATTTTCATTGTATGCTTTGATTAGACAGGAAAGAGTAAAGCTTTGACATTTGTATGTGAGATCAGAAGTTTAATAAACTAAATAGCAGTATAAACAAGTCATGTTAAATTCAAAAAGTTAAATATTTTATGCACTTATATTAGGCCTTACACAAGTGCATATAGCTTATAAATTTTCATGAAGTGATATTATTTTAAGAATATAAAGACTGATTACTTTTTTCAGATTTTGAATAATCAGCTAAATATGTTATCATATACAGTCATTCTCAGACCTTGCAGAAGGTACCCAAAACATATTTATAAATTTAAGAAAAAAAGACTATTGATTATTCAAGATTTTAGCCCATTTACTCACCTCTATGATAACAATCCTTTATACTTTTCCAAAGTACTCTCAAACAACTATTGACAAAAATGAGATGAGTTTTAGTTTTGTGGCTTTTGGTTTTGGAAAGGAAATAAACTATTGATTTGTGTTCTCTTAAGTTTCTTTATTGATTAGTCCATTTTGCCTTGAACCAATTTTTTTGACATAATTTCTTTAATTGACAAAGAAGTTTTAGGAAAGTATAATGAAACTGAATTACATAATTGGTCAGAATTCTTTTTATCACCTTTAATTTTCTACTCTTTCATGGAGAATTCTTTATTTTCTTTTCTTTTTTTTTTTTTTGCATTTTATTAGACCCCGAAAGCTTGTTCTTTCCTTTCTGAGTACATGGTTTAAAATTCCAGATGTGTGCAGCCTCAATTATCTATCTAAATATATTTAGCTCATCAGATTAGCATTGAAGCGAAATGTGGAATTTTAAATTAAAGTGTTTTTTTTTTTACTAAGAAAGCAAATCTCTGGACCATTTAGAAACTGACTTGTGGATGTGTTTATAATACACATTATAGAGAACTACAGGAAAAGTGTTTGGTAAAGCAAAGTTGATCTTGTAACCTAATGAAAATCTCAAGGGCCACAAGGGAGCTATTGTATTTGACAAGTATACTTTTTCTTCCTGTTTCTTTTTTCTGACAAGAGATCTAGCACTCCGGCTCTAGGTATAGATGTGTGTTTTGGTTTGGCCAATTGTAGTAATTTCTTTTCTAGGGAATAATAAATATTGTAGAGCTAAGTTGTGGATCTGAGCAAGACCAAAGTCTGTTTCTCTGGGATTGCTGTACTGAGACACTGGAAGAGGAATCTCTGTTTCTTTTGGGATCGGCATGCTTGAGAGGTGTGTGTCTGAAATCTTTAGCAGCTGACTAGATCCTGGTTGAAGCTACTGAGGCCATGGAACTGGTAGCACTTCTTTAGATTTTGTGTCACCATGAGATCCTTCCCAGTGAAGAGAACTAATATATTTCCCATTCTTGCTTAAGCTACTTAAGTCTTGGTAATTTGCAATGAATGTTCATTTTTCCTGTAAATAGAAGGCATGCTTACTCTTATAAATTAAAATTAAAAATTTCAGAATATTAATGGTAAAAGGAGAATGATTATCTCATGGACCTGGTTGGTGCAAGTACTGATGAGCTGATGATATGCGACCTTGTATTTTACACTGCAAGTGGTAAAGAGAGGAGGATTCACAGGCACAGTCTCTGAACTTCTTAAAAATGATTTTATTGTTCGAATGGGAAAAATAAAGATAATATAGTAAAGCTGTATCATAGTCTACTGATTCAGTTATCTCTCTCTCTCTCTCTCCCTCCACTCCTTCCTTTCTTCCCATGCACATCAATAAGGGAGGAGAGAAAGAAGGAGAAAAGAGAGAGAGAGGAGCTTTGTAACTTGTGTTGTATGTGTGTTCAGAAATGTTTAAACCAGAGAGAAGCAAGGATATGGTTAATTTAGACAATTTTGTAGCTCCTGAGTATTTTATCCTACCATTTGTCTGTCTTTCTACTTCTTTTTGCTTTTATGGGATGAAATATTCTTCAGTGTTTATTTTGAAGATTTAAAGACATTAGTAAGCAGGGTTGCAGTATGTGTTAGAATGAAGATGGAATGTTAAGAAATTAGTAAGGGTAATTTTGACTCTACCTTATGACTTCATTGTAGAACCTGCATTCTGTGTGAAATATGACTCCATATTCCAAAGTTATTTAATTTTTCCAAGTCCATGTTAAAAAGAAGCATGGAGAAAGAAAGGATTGGAAGTAAAAGTTATTGGAAAGAAAACATTAGATTTAGCCTTACTGAAATTACTCATTTTTGTAAAGTATTGCCAACTCACGGTAGAGAAGCTTGGCTGGGAGCTCTCTTTTATCATGTTCTAGAGTGGTAGGAAGACATCTAACAATGAATTCATTGAACAATGCTTAGGTTATGACAGTCCAATTTAAAAGTTCACTATTGCTTGATAAGAGTTTACACTGGAAAAAAAAAAGAGTTCACAGTGAAGGAGAAATTATGGCTTTTTGCCTTGTTATCCTTTCTATCCATATGTTTGTTTTCCAGTCAGGAGAAGAGAAGGAGGTGAATAAATGTTATTAAAACTTTCCTGGGTTGATAAGTTGTCCAAAAATCTTTTAAAAATTTTAGCAGAAAAAAGCTTGAATAAAACTTCTGGTAAAAAAGATGAATAATAATCTTTTTAGTATTTTTAACATATTATGGAAATTTTTGAACATTCACTGAGAAGTAGTAAAATGAACACTTTTGAAGATGTGACCCAACATCAACAGTTATAAGCATTGTGCAGGGGGAGGAGAGAGCCAGAGAAGCGGGGCACCTGGCAGCTAAATAATGTTAGTAGTAAGAGTAATGTCAAGCCTTGACCTCATGATCAATTCTAATGGGCTTAATGAGAGAGACACTGGATACAATTTGATTCATATTCAGGACTCCTCTCGAGGATAAGTAAATGCTTAAGATCAGACTAATGCTGGCGACTGGCTAGGTTTTTAGGTACTCTATGCTCTGTTGTGGGGAAAAAAGTCAATTCGTCATTTGGGACTATGTGGCCTAATTTGTCGTATTATTTTTTGCCTCTGACTTTAGATACAAATCATTGTGAAAGTTACCAGCAGGGAAGAGAGTACAGCAGAAATTTCATTGGGAACTCAGAGAACACCAGTCATTAATTACAGAATATCGTGTGAAAGAGAGAAGAACAATAAAGTTAGAATGTGATTTCCATTCTTCTTTTCTTTCTCTAGCTGATCCCAGAGGTGTTTATTTTTTCAAGCTGGAATTGCAATTTTGAATCATATCATAAAGTCTGAGTTTTAAAAAGACTTCACCTAAATTCATTAAACTCTAAAACTACTTGTACACCGATATCTTCTCTAGATTTCAGTCTCAGGGTCTGAAAGGCGGATCTTGCACAAAGAAAAATGAAGAAATTTACTGATTGAAATTTGGGCACATGGTTCTTGGACCTAGAATGAGTCTGTAGATGGCATAAAAAATGAGCATGAAATGCTTACATTCTTATCTTCTTATCATCTACACTTCTTGATCTGTGCAGTTCACTCTCTCTTCAGTGAGTTTTGCCCGTAACAGTTCTTTTGAAGTTGAAGCACAATGTTAGAGAATGTTCTGCTATGAGAAAGTTATGATTCTATGAGCTGCTTTAGATATGTTGGTATAAAAACCCAACAAGGAATTATAATTTATTTAGGTCTCTTGATAGTCCTTCAGCAAATTTAGATTTTTATGTCATCTCTACATTTTATGATTTTTTTAAATAATTTTTTTACTGTTTATTGAGGTCCTACACATATTTGCCAGGCACTATTCCAAGGGCTTTATATTTAATGATTTATTCAGTCCTCACATTAATTCTGTAAGTACAATAATACTATTCTCCCTCTTTACACTAACAATGAAACATTTTTGAGGTACAGAAATGTTAAATAGTTTCCAAGGAGCACAGAATTAGTAGGTGGCATGGCAGAGATTCAAATTCAGGAAGTCTGGTAGTCGGCATTGTGACCAAAACCACTCAGACAGTACAAATAAACATGAAGATGCAACCCCAGAAGGGATAGACAATCAAAAGTGTGAAGTATTTTTTCAATTGGTAGTTATTTTTAAGTATGATCACCAACTTTTGATTGTTCTAAAATGCAAGGCAGTAAGATGGGGAGCTAAAATTGCAAACATAAGAGTTTACAGCTTTTCTGTTTTGGTGAGGATAGTAGTAGTTTTGTTTTAGGATACATAAAATGTGATTTAAAAAAAGAGAGAGAGAAGAAGCAGCACTAGAATCATGATCAGGCAAGGTAGACTTTTGTTACCAGAAAAAAGACAAAGACTCCATTTATAGAGGACAGTGGCAGACCCCATCAGTGCCTACTGTCTCTTGGGATTCATCACTGCAGGGCATGCTCCTATGGACCTCACTGGCAGCCAAGATTTGACATTCAACCAATAATTGGTGTATAAATATATCAGCTCTCTCATCCTGCAGTTGGGGTAACTCTAAGATTAGGTTTTCCATAAGAGTAAACTCTAAGGTTTTTGACATCATTGCCTAGAATTTTCCCATGGGATTGAGCTTCATACACTCACAGTGATTGTAGGCTTGATGATGTGCTACTTTTGGCTCTTGTCTGGAGTATTTACTGCTGTCTAAACAAACTTCTCCAAATGTTAATGGCTTAAAACAACAAAACCTATACCACATTTCACAATTTTCTAAATCACAAGTTTGGGCAGAGCCCAACTATACATTTCTGATTCATTTGGCATCAAGTGGGGGACATTCAGTGGCTGTGCTGGTAGGGAGGAACCAAAATAATTGTGCTCATGTGCCTAGTGCCTTGATAGGGACAGCTGGAGGGCTGAGTCTAGCTGAGTTTCATTCCCTCATCATGAATTATTAGTCTCTCCACCCAGTCTCTCTATCGGGTAGCTGGGCTTCAGACATGGCAGCTTAGAATCCTAAGGCAAGTATTTCAAGAGACATGTAGTAGAAACTTCTAGTCTCTTAGGTGTGGGTTTCGATATTGGTAGAAGCATCCTTCTACCACACTCAATTGATCAAAAAAGTCCTAGCCCTGGGATACCTGGGTGGTTCAGTTGGTCAAGCTCCCTGCATGGGTCTCCCTGTGTGGGGCTCCCTGCTCAGCAGGGAGTCTGCTTCTCGCTCTCCATAATGTGTGTGAGCTCTCTCTCACTCTCAAATAAATAAATCTTAAAAAAAAAAAAAAAGAAAAGAAAAAAAAATGTCATAGCTCTTTCTCCTCTCACCAGACTGAAGGAGCAAGGAGAAAAGTTCCACCTTTCAATAGTAGGGGTTAAAAATTTGTGGCCATCTTTAATCTGTCAAACTGTCTTCTCCTCTTCTCTGTCTCAATATTTTTCTCTCCTAGTATTTATTTTTGTTTTTATTTGCATCATCCAAAAATGATCCTCTGTAGAATCTTTCTCCTACCATTTATTCCTGGGGAAACCCACACTAAAGGAAGAAATTTTATATTTGACCAAAAGAGGGGTTTTGTAAACAATATTTCCTTTGATTATTGAAATACTATGGTAAGTTTGCTCTTAAGACCTCTTTCTTATTGAACAGGACATGGGTGACAGATGTTAGCTGATTATGTCTAAAAAACAGCTGGGACTTGAACGGGGCATTTCAAAACTCCAACTGCAAGGTTTTACCACTATTCCTAAGAATGAAATAAGGAGAATAAACCAAAAATGGGATTTAAGTAAAAGTAAGATTGAAATATAAATGCTAAGCAGTTTTTTTAAACCCAGGAGATACATTAAACTAAAAAAAAAAAAAAAAACCCACAAAACCCACATTTCTGATGTTTGTCAAATGATTCTGTCGGTTGATGCAAAGTCAAAGGGTCTGCTAATTGGCTTACTCACCTACGTGGCAATAAATAGAGAGCACTGATAATTAATTTGATCTGCACACGCATTAGGGAAGGAAGAGGGATTGACTTTTGGGACACACGTCTCCCATTCCAAGCACTGTCATTGATTTTCACTGATCCTTTTTTTAATCCTCACGTTGTAGATAATATCTACAGGTTTTAGATTAAGAAAGTAAGGCTTGGTAGCGATCGGGATTCTAACGCAGTTTGGTGACAGAGCCAGACAGATTCAACTATACTTCATTTTTTCAAGGAATGGGAAATGTTTAGAGACGATTTCCCCGTGGGGGTAGTGAATTGAAGACCCAGGGATACCATGAGATTCTTTCACCTGGCAACTAGTAGTTATAGTGCTCTGCTGGGGAAGTTAAAGCAATTTTCTTCTGCATGATGGGTCCCTACATTTTATTATTATTTTTAAACAGCTGCTACTGAGGTCAAGTTTGACCTACTTATGATATGATTGCTTCTCTGCTTTGTTGTCTTTTCTGTGGCTGCCTTTATTCTTGGCTGTCCAGTCTTGTGAATCACCAATTTGTTTTTTCTAAGTACTTAAAATCTAACTCTTCTTGCTCTTGCTCCCAAGTTTATTTTGCTTCAAATGCCACTTTAGATCTTTAACATTCCACACAGATATAGTTGATGAAAGGACATTCTGATTAATCGTGCTAACATGATTTTATCAGTTTTTGAAATTTGCCAATATTTTGGACAAAAAATTTATCATGATTTTAAATGACATTTACTTGATAATGGGTAAAACTAAATAGTTTTCTTATTTGTTGAAATTCCTTTTTTGAATTGCAGCATTTTATTAATATTCCAAAATTAATTTGCCAGCTATGTATTTTAAAGATACCTGTATTTTGTCTGAGGTGTGTTAAAAATCTTTTCTCATAATTTTAACAATGCTTAGGTATATTTTATCATTGAATAATTTAAAATTTGTATAGAGTCTAGTTTATCAATATTTTCCTTTATGAGTTTTGATTTCTCTTATTTTAAGAATAACAATGTAATACAAATATTCTTTTAAAATAATTACTTAAATAATTAATCTTATATGATAGTAATATATTTTTCCTAATTCATAGCTAATGTAGGGTATATATCTATATAAGATATATATATATCTCTGTATATATTATCCTTTCCTAATAAAATCAAACTTTATTTTAAAATTCTTTCCCTAATTTCCTTGTATTCATGGATATATTTCCATATCCATCATTGTATTTCTGGCTGTTAGTCGCTTCCACTTATTTGCTTATGCTCCTGCTAATAAACTATGTGTGTGTATGTATGAGTGTGTGTAGTGTGGTAAAGACAGTGACCTTACAATAATCTTATTCTTTCTTAAAGAGGAATTTGAAGCTATAAATCCCACAAATTTTGACATTTTGTATTTTCATTATAATTTGGTTCCAAACAGTTAAAAATTTAATTTCCAAATTCTACTTAGTCCATTTGGTCAGACTTATTTTGTGTGATTTTAATCCACTGGTTCTAAATTGTCTTGCTTGGCATGGACAATGATCTAATCCTAGGTGAAAAGCTGTTAACAGCTTTACTTCCCCACTGCTTTGTAATAACTTGTAATAGCTGGCAGGTGTAGCATCATGCTTATGTCTGTAAAACTGGACACTGTTCCTTATATTTATTATCTCATACAATATTTTAATCATTTTAATCCATTAATAGTTTAATCAATTTAAACATAACACATTAAATTCAGATACAAGTTGTCTTAATGAATAATATTTGAAGATTGATGCATTTGTGTTTCACATGAGAGCATGATATCTTCATTTTTCAGCTTTTAAATCTTCAGTGTAATTATGTTAACTTTTTTTTTCTTCATATGAATCATACCTTAATTGTTAAATTTAATCTTAGGTATTTTCATATTTTTTATTTCTGTTGTAAATGGGTTTTTTTGTTGTTGTTGTTTTTTGTTTTTTTAGGGAAACAGAGCCCATGCAGGTGGTGGAGGGTGGGCAGCAGAGAGGGAGAGAATCTTAAGCATATTCCATACCCAGGGCTCTATCTAGGACCCTGAGATTATGACCTGAGCCAAAATCAAGAGTTGGGGGCTTAAATGACTGAGCCACCCAAGGACCCCATAAATGGGTTATTTTTGCAGTATCATTTTCAAGTGGCTTTTGTTAGTATAATAAAAAACAGCTTGTTTTTGCATATTCATTTTATATGCAAATACATTACCAATTCAGTTATTAATTCTAACTTTTTAAAAGATTTATTTATTTACTTGAGACAGAGAGAAGGAGAGAGACAAAGTGACAGAAAGCGCAAGGGAAATGAGTGAGCACAAGTAGGGTGGAGTGGGGAAGATATAGAGAAGCAGGCTCTTCCCTGAGCAGGGAGCTCCATGTTGGGGCTCAATCCCTAGGACTCTAGGATCATGACCAGCGCTGAAGGCAGATGCTTAACCAACTGAGCCACCGAGGTGCCCCCATTCTACTGTGTTTAATATAATCTCTCGGGGTTACTAAATATATGAATTGTTGCAATAATATCATTAAATATTAAACATTCATTTAAATAATTTGCTGTTTTTATACATTTTTACTATTTTGTTGCCCTATCTTATTTTAATATATAAAATCTACATAATATGTTGAGTAATATTTGAACAATAAATAGACATGATGTATGTTGCTGGTACAATATGCATTTTTACAAACATTTAGAGAATATTTGATGATATTTACCATTAATTTTTAAAAATATGTTTATACTTTGATATAGGGATTTCACCTTTGACAATCTTAGAGATGTAAGTACTCTAGCACTTAGGGACAGGTGAGTTTATTGTTGTTCAGGTGAGTTTATTGCTGCATTTCTTTTTTTACGATTTTATGTACTTATTTGACAGAGAGAGACACACAACAAGAGAGGGAACAGAAGCAGAGGGAGTGGGAGAGGGAAAAGCAGGCTTCCTGATGAGCAGGGAGCCTGATTCAGGGCTAGATAGCAGGGCTAGATAGGGATCATGACCTGAATCAAAGGCAGACGCTTAATGACTGAGTCACCCAAGCATCTCTGCTGCATTATTTTTAATGCAAAAAAGATCCACTAGAGAATAATCTGAATGTCTATAAATAGGGGAGCAATTAAAAAATATCTGTGATATAGCCATAGTCCAAAATATTATGCAGTCATTAAAACTATTGGTTAGATATATATTTATTGATTATATGGGCATATTAGATCAGATCTATGTTTATTTAGTTGGAGTGATGGGAATTTTAAGTGATAAAACAGCAAGTGGGAGAGCTGTGTGTATATTTTTATCAGCATAGGAAAATAAAAATATATGCATACAGGGCACCTGGGTAGCTCAGTTGTTTAAGCATCTGACTCTTAATCTCAACTCAGGTCTTGATCTCAGGGTCATGAGTTCCAGCCCCATGTTGGGCTCCAGGCTGGGTGTGGAGCCTACTTTAAAAATAAAAAAATAATAATAAATACACACACATATTTTCAAATGTTTAAATGTATAGAGAGAAATACAAAGAATTTATACCAAATTGTGATTATATTTACCTTTGATAGGTTGACAGGTTATGGAATTTGAAAGCAAGGATAGAAAATTTATTTTTTTTTCTTTTGTGCTTCTGTATTATCTGCTTTAAATCCATTATTTTGGCAGTTCAGATGTCAATAAAACAAGTATAAACCTGTGAACCTCATTATAAACATAAAAATTCAATAAATAAAAGCAACTTTATAGTTAGGTTACATCCCTTCTTTTACTTTCATAGTTCCCTTTTTCTGGCTTTTATACATATGAGTTTCTAAGTTAATCCCAGGTAAAACCCAAAATATCCATTTCATTAAAGATTTATGTGAATAATATGAATTGTTAAGAATAATAACAAATCTGTAAGAGACCATATTACATAAAAGTAGAGTGCATTGAGAAATACTGAAAATTTACATAGCCATACTTAAACAGTGTTTTTTATTGATTTTTGAGCTTTTGAATGATTAGCTACTGGTAGCTTCCCAGATATTTTAATATTTGTCCATATTTGTGGAAAACATTTACAGTAGCCCTCAACTCAGTGCAAGATTGATTTTGAAACATTTCTTGCAGATGCACAAATGTTCATTATACTTGACTGTTAATTTTGAATGTTACTTAGCTAACATTGGCCTTCCCACTGCTTTTACAATTAACCCTGAGCCTATTGACAGCAGTACTTTTAATTATTATGCATCATATTTATGAAATAGACGATGTCCTCTGAAATAATAGGCTATTGATTTGGATAGTCACTTTTAATGTAATTGAAAATCCAATCATTATTTATAAAGATACTGAATATTTATTTACTATACTTTTGTGTTTCATCCATATAGATCTTGCAGAGGAGTTTAATAGTATTTTACACAGTATCCATTAGGCAACCAACACTTGAGCCTATTTTATTATTTTCAACAAGAGTTGGAGGAGACCACCTTTCAAAATATTTTATGCATAAGACTTAGGTTTCTTTTGGTATAATACATCAAATTATATTTGAAAGTGACATTTGGTGGCAGACTATTTATCTGTTTAATGACTTGGACTCTCCATACTCAGTTTAATTCAGTAGTTAGAGAACTGGACATTGGATTATTAGAATTATTTCATGTACTGTATTAAATATATGGTATTTGGATAATTTAGGGAGTGGCTATTTGAAGATTAGTTCTTTACTGTCTATCTCCTGTAACTTTTTAAATCTTTTAAACATTTTAAATCAAGACTTATGATCATTTTTTACTTCAAAATAAATATGCCTAAATTCAATTAATACTTTAAGAAATTGAAATTTTTAATGTATCCTTTTAGTTAATTGACACCACTCTTCTACATTTTTTGAGAGCTTACTATGTGCCTGAATTGGTGTCATTATAATAGGATATTTAATTTAATCATAATTTAAATGTTAATTATAGATTAATTTAATCATAATTTAAATGTTAATTATAGTTAAATATAGTATTGAATAGACATATTCCATGTTTTTTCAACTAAAATAATTTAAGGAATATATGATAAAATTAGAATAAAACTCTTGTTATTAAGAACAGGTATTATTTTACTTTAAAGAGTGGGAAACAAAATACATTTATATTTATTTATGTCAGTGGAATTGACACAAATTCCATTTCTTCCTGCCTGTATATTGAAGTCCAGAACAAATGACACTTCTTTTTCATTCAGTCATCCATTTATTTATTCAATAAATATTATTTATTGTGTACCCATTATGGCATTTGTAGGCACTGCCAAAATAAAAGTGAATCTCAGTCCATGATCTGAAGGAACTTTATATCTAGTAACATAAATAAAAACATCATTGCAATTCATTTTGAGAAATGAGAAATATGTGTAATGGTCACAGAAGAAATAATATGGAATGACCGGATGTGATTATGGCCACTTGTAATGAATGCATTCCTAGCTAAAGGAAGGGACAAAAAGGAATTTAGATATATGCAACAATGTGTGCAAAGACATTGAATATGGAGAATTTCAAGCAATCCAATGTAAATGAAGTATCAAATTCAAGGATAGGAGTGTCAGGCAAGGAATTATGCTAAATAAGTAAGAAAGGTGAGATCCAGAAATGCTTTGTTTGCCAAACATAGATCTTAATATCTTGTAGTTGTTAAGGAAGTTGAGTGTTTTGCAGTAGTTAAATGACTAAGATTTGAGTTTGAGATTACTCCTTATTATGTATGTATTAGAGAGGACAAAGAATGGGAACAAGAGGAAAACTTAGGGCACAATTTTAGTCACCCAAGTGAGATATAACGAGGATATCCACCAAATAAATCTTAATTCCCTGAAAAAAATGGATAAAGAGATATTGGGAAGTAGTATGTAGGGAGTTTGGTTATAAATTAGAAGAAAAAATGGGGAACAAGTTCATAAACTCCAAGATAATTCCTATATTTCCAGGCTGGGTATAATTATGACCTATATTGGCAGGTGTTAGTATCCCATAAGTGACATAGGAAAGGCATGAGACAGTTGGAGGTATGAAATGAGTTCAGATGTGGACATTTTTAATTTGAGAAGTCTATATGAGGTGGTAAAAGAGATATATAGAAAAACAGGAATTTAATATTGAAACTGAGAATGTATGTAAAAATGGATATCTAGATGTGGATGTCATTGAAATATTGATGATTAAGGATGGAAATATGTGTGATCAATTAGTGTATGTAGTTGAACAGAGAAGTAAACATAAAAATGTTACTATAGTTTTAATGGATAGGATCAGAAAGTGGAATCAATGGTAGTAAGTTTACTTCGTAAAGGTATGGTGAGACTCAGCCATTATTATGTAGGCTGCATAATATTTTGTGATATGACTATATCACAGATTTTTTTAATTGCTCTACTATTTATAGACATTCAGATTATTCACCAGTGGATCTTTTTGGCATTAAAAATAATGCAACAGGTGCACCTGGGTGGCTCAGTCATTAAGTGTCTGCCTTTGATTCAGGTTATGTTCCCCGGGTCCTGAAATAAAGAAATTAAGTGAGAGGTAGAAATGAGAGTCAAAAGAGCAGAGTGGATAAGAACATGAACCCTAATAATAAACCACCTCAATTCAAGACTTGGCTCCAGTGCAGTTTACTAACAGTGTGATCTTGGGTAAGACAACATAGCAAATTATTTTCTCTCTCTGAGTCACATTTTCCCCAGCTATAAAACTGGGATAATATTGGTTGACACCTCTTACAATTTTTAAGAAGTAATAAAACAAAGCACAATGCCTGATACATGGTAGGCTGCCAACAACTGTTTCTCAATATTGTTATTAGGAATAGGTGCTTATTCATTCCAGTATTTAGAGAGGCAAGCAAGAGAAGCCTCTATCAGATTTGACATGCAAGTAGAGAAGATGGCTCTTTTATTTTACTTTTTCTCACTGACAAAACTCATGGTATAAAATAAAATTTAAAATGTTTAAATCTGGGGTTTAAATTGTACAAGGCAAAAATAATAAAGTAGGCTAAGCTTGTTTGATTACTCCACTGCCTTATAAAGGTGATTGTAACGATAAACACTGTCTAGGACTTATTTTCCTCCATCAAGGTTTAAAGGAAAATGAGAAGGAGAGGGGACAGTTGCATTACTAGCACCATGGAGATGGAAAACAGAGAAGTGAGCTTATTATCTCTTGACAGCATTTAATAACTTTGATGTAGATTGCCTTAAATGTATATAGATTGCCCTCAAGGAATTAAAGTTTAATAAAATTCAGAAAATATAAAATACATGCTCTGTTATGGTAGTGAATTATAACCATCTTTTATAAACCTGATAAGGCAGCATTCTAAAGCTAGTAGTACTTATTTGTGTATTCTGTGTACCAGAATTTTGAAGATAAGAGTAAATTGGCATTCTTCAGGTCCAGATAGCTGTATGAAACCATACCATTTATTCAGGGCTTTTCAAATTAACAAAAAGATTAATGGAATGCATGTCAACTATAAAGAATGAGAATAGTATATAATTATATAGCTTGTTATTTTATTTGTCAAATTATAAATAGTATACATGGAATTCTTATATTTATTTCTAATTTTTACTTTATATATAGGTAAAAATATGCCATCTGTTCTCATCAGAAAATCTTAATTTCTCATTGTTGGGGTTTTGGTGATGTGGGGTTTTTTTGTTTTTTGTTTTTTTTTCTTTTGTTTGTGTAGTCTATAGTATTTTTCAGTAAAACAGTGTTTTTGGTTTTAGTGATTTAAGAGCACTGGCTTTGGTGTTAGATGTGTTCCTAGTACTGACTCTTTACTTAATGGTTTGGTGATCTTGCACAAGTCCCCATCCATTGTAAGCCTTGGTGTCTGCAGGATGGGATAATAGAACAGAATTCAATGTTTGGAGACTGAAATGATGCCTGCAAAATTGCCTACTACAATGTTTGCCATATTATAAAGCCTTTATCATTGGTACTATCATGCAATCTTGATTATGCCAAATTACACAACATTGTTAATCTCTGCATCAGTATATGCTCAAAGTTCTGATTTTTATATAACAATGTCCTAATTTTATTAATATAATTGTTCCTCTAATACTTTCTCAGAATGCCCAATGCCAATTACTTATTCTCTCTTAATTAATTCACCTTAAGTCTTAGCCCTGCAGCTTTTTGTCTCTTTCTTCTAATTTTTTTCCCTAAATTAAAACAAAATTAAATTTTTTTATTTTTATTTTCATATAATGTAGGGACGCCTGGGTGGCTTAGTGGGTTAAGCCTCTGCCTTTGGCTCAGGTTGTGATCTCAGGGTCAGGGTACTGGGATCAAACTTGGATCAGCCTCTCTGCTCAGCAGGGAGCCTGCTTCCCCAACCCCCACTGCCTGCCTCTCTGCCTACTTGTGATCTCTGTCCATCAAATAAATAAATAAAATCTTAAAAAAAAGAAAAAAGAAGAAAACATAATGTATTATTTATTTCAGGGGTACAGGTCTGTGAATCATCAGTCTTACACAATTCACAGTATTCACCATAGCACATATCTTCCTCAATGTCCATAATCCAGCCACTCTATCCTTCTATCCCCTGCCCCCCCCCCGTAACCCTCAGATTGTTTCCTGAGATTAAGAGTCTTTTATGCTTTGTCTCCCTCCCAATCCCATGTTATTTCATTTTATCCCTCCCTTCCCCCCATGACTCTGCCCTGCCTCTCAAATTCCTCATGATAATTGTCTTTCTCTGACTGACTCTTTCCCTTAGCATAATACCCTCTAGTTCCATCCATGTCCTTGCAAATGGCAAGGTTTCATTTCATTTCATTTTCATTTCATTATGGCTGTAAAGTATTCCAGTGTGTGTGTGTGTGTGTGTGTGTGTACCACTTCTTCTTTATCCATTCATCTGCTGATGGACATCTAGATTCTTTCCATAATTGGGCTATAGTGGACATTGCTGCTATAGACATTCTGGTGCACATGCCCCTTCAGGTCACTACCTTTGTATCTCTAGGGTAAATACCCAGTAGTGTGATTGCGGGGTTGTAAGGCAGCTCTATTTTCAACTTTTTGAGGAACTTCCATACTGTTTTCCAGAGTGGCTGAACCAGCTTGCATTCCCACCAACAGTGAAGGAGGGTTCCCCTTTCTCTGCATCCTCACCAACATCTGTCCTTTCCTGACTTTAATTTTAGCCATTCTGACTGTGTGAATTGGTATCTCACTGTAGTTTTGATTTATATTTCCCTGATTCTGAGTAATGTGGAGCCCTTTACATGCGTCTGTTGACCATTTGGATGGCTTCTTTGCCGAATGTATTTTATGTCTTCTGCCCATTTCTTGATTGGATTATTTGTTCTTTGGGTGTTGAGTTTGATTAGTGCTTTATAAATTTTGTATTCTAGCCCTTTATCTGATATGTCATTTGCAAATATCTTCTCCCATTCTGCCAGTTGTCTTTTGGTTTTGTTGACTCTTTCCTTTGCTGTGCTAAAGTTTTTGATCTTGATGAAGTTCCAATATTTCATTTTTGTCCTTGTTTCCCTTGCATTTTTTGATTTTTCTAGGAAGAAGTTGCTGCAACTAAATTAGAAGAGGTTGCTACTGTGCTGTCCTCAAGGATTTTGATGGATTTCCTTCTCACATTGAGGTCTTTCATCCATTTTGAGTCCATTTTTTGTATGTGGTATAAGGAAATGGTCCAGTTTCATTTTTCTGCATGTGGCTGTCTGATTTTCCCAACACCATTTGTTGAAGAGACTGTCTTTATTCCATTGGACATTCTTTCCTGCTTTGTCAAAGATTAGTTGACCATAGAGTTGAGGGTCTATTTCTGGGCTCTCTATTCTGTTCCATTGATCTATGTGTCTGTTTTTGTGCCAGTACCACACTGTCTTGATGATGACAGCTTTGTAATAGAGATTGAAGTCTGGAATTGTGATGGCACCAACTTTGGCTTTCTTTTTAAACATTCCTAAGGCTATTTGGTGTCTTTTCTGGTTCCATATAAATTTTAGGATTATTTGTTCCATTTCTTTGAAAAAGTGGGTGGGATTTTGATAGTGAATGCATTAGATGTGTAGATTGTTCTAGGTAGCATAGACATTTTCACAATATTTGTTCTTCCAATCCATGAGCATGAAACATTTTCCTATTTCTTTGTGTCTTGCTCAGTTTCCTTCATGAGTACCTTATAGTTTTCTGAGTACAGATTCTTTGCCTCTTTGCTTAGGTTTATTCCTAGGTATCTTATGGCTTTGGGTGCAATTGTAAATGGAATCGACTCCTTAATTTCTCTTTCTTCTGTGTTGTTGTTGGTATAGAAATGCAACTGATTTCTGGGCATTGATTTTATATCCTGACACTTTACTGAACTCCTGTGAGTTCTAGCAGTTTTGGAGTGGAGTCTTTTGGGTTTTCCCCATGAGGTATCATATCATCTGCAAAGAGTGAGGGTTTGACTTCTTTGCCAATTTGGATGCCTTTTATTTCTTTTTGTTGTCAGATTGCTGAGGCTAGGACTTCTAGTACTATGTTGAATAGCAGTGGTGATAATGGAGAGCCCTGCTGTGTTCCTGACCTTAGGGGAAAAGCTCTCACTTTTTCCCCATTGAGAATATTTATGGTGGGTTTTTTCACAGGTGACTTTGATGATATTGAGGTATGTACCCTCTACTCCTATACTGAAGATTTCTGATCAGGAAAGATTGCTGTACTTTGTCAAATGCTTTTTCAGGATCTATTGAGCATATCATATAGTTCTTGTTCTTTCTTATATTAATGTATTGTATCACCTTGATTGATTTGCAGATGTTGAACCAACCTTGCAGCTCAGGAATAAATCCCACTTGGTTGTGGTGAATAATCCTTTTAATGGACTCTTTGATCCTATTGGCTAGTATTTTGGTGAAAATTTTTGCACCGTGTTCATGAAGGACATTGGTCTATAATTCTTCTTTTTCATGAGGTATTTGTCTGGTTTTGGGGTCAAGGTAATGCTGGCCTTATGATATGAGCTTGGAATTTTCCTTCCATTCCTATTTTTTGGAACAGTTTTAGGAGAACATATAATTCTTCTTTAAATTTTTGATAGAATTCCCCTGGGAAACCATCTGGCCCTGGGCTCTTGTCTTTTGGGAGATTTTTGATGACTGCTTCAACCTCCAAAGTGGTTATGGGTCTTCTTCAGGTTTTCTATTCCTTCCTGGTTCAGTTTTGGTAGTGTATAGGTCTCTAGGAATGCATCCATTTCTTCCAGATTTTCAAATCTTGCAGATTGCTGGTGTAGAGTTGCTCATAATATGTTCTTGTAGTTGTTTGCATTTTTAGTGTTGGTTGTGATCTCTCCTTTTCATTCATGATTTTATAAATTTAGCTCCTTTCTCTTTTCTTTTTGATATGGCCAGGGCTGTATCAGTCTTATTAATTCTTTGAAGAACAAGCTCCTAGGTTCATTGATCTGTTCTTCTGTTCTTTTGGTTTCTAATTCATTGATTTCTGCTCTTATCTTTATTATTACTTTTCTCCTGCTGGATTAGTTGAGACCGATTTGTAATCCAGGATATGCTCTATTTTGAAGAATGTTCCATGTGCACTAGAGAAGAATGTGTATTCTGTTGCTTTGGCATGGAATGTTCTTAATATATCTGTGATGTCTATCTGTTCCAGTTGTCACATAAGGCCTTTATTTCCTTGTTGATCTTTTCCTTCAATGATCTGTTCATTTCAGCGAGGGGGTTGTTAAAGTACCCTACTATTATTATATTATTGTTCATGTGTGGTTTGATTTTGTTATTAATTTGTTTATATAATTGGCTGCTCCCATGTTAAGGGTAGAGATATTTAAAAATCTTAGTTCTACTTGTTACACAGAACCTTTAAGTGTGATATAGTGTCCTTCATCATCTCTTATAGTCTTTGGCTTTAAATCTAATTGATCTGATATAAGGATTGCCACCCCAGCTTTCCTTTGATGTCCATTAGCATTGTAAATTGTTTTCCACCCCCTCACTTTAAATCTGGAGGTGTGTTTGGATCTAAAATGAGTTTCTTGCAAACAATATATAGATGGGTCCTTTTTTTTAAATCCATTCTGATACCTTGTATCTTTTGATTGAGGCATTTAGCCCATTTATATTCAGGGTAACTAATAAAAGATATGAATTTAGTGCCATTGTATTACCTATAAGGTGACTCTTACTATATATTGTCTCTGTTCCTTTCTGATCTAATACTTTTAGGGTCTCTTTTTGCTTAGAGGACCCCTTTGAATATTTCCTGTAGGCCTTGTTTGGTGTTTGGAAGTTCTTTTTGTTTTTGTTTGTCTTGGAAACTTTTTATCTCTCCTTCTATTTTCAAGGATAGCCTAGCTGGGTAAAATATTCTTGGCTGCATATTTTTCTCATTTAGTGCTCTGAATATATCATGCCAGTCCTTTCTGGCCTGCCAGGTTTCTGTGGATAGGTCTGCTGCCAATTTAATATGTCTTCTGTTGTATGTTACAGACCTCTTGTCCTGATCTGCTTTCAGGATTTTCTCTTTGTCATGGAGACTTGTAAGTTTTACTATGAGATGATGGATTGTGGACCTATTTTTATTGATTTTGAGGGTTTTCTCTAGCCTCCTGGATTTTTGATGCTTTTTCTCTTTGCCATATTAGGGAAATTCTCTATTATAATTTGCTCCAATATACCTTCTGCCCCCCTCTCTCTTTCTTCTTCTTCTGGGATCCTAATTATTCTAATATTGTTTCATCTTATGGCATCACTTATCTCTCAAATTTCCCCCTCATGGTCCAGTAGTTGTTTGTCTCTGTTTTGCTCAGCTTCTTTATTCGTCATCATTTGGTCTTCTATATCACTATTTCTCTCGTCAGCCTCCTTTATCCTAGTAGTAAGAGTCTCCATTTTTGATAGCACCTCATTAATAGCCTTTTTTATTTCAACTTGGTTAGATTTTAGTTTTTCTGTTTCTCTAGAAAGGGATTTTATTTCCCCAGAAAGTGATTCTGTAGTATCTTCCATGCTTTTTTTGAGCCCAGCCACCACCTTGATAATTGTGATTCTGAATTCTATTTCTGACATATTACTAATGTCTTTATTGATTAGGTCCCTAGTTGTTGGTACTGCCTCTTGTTCTTTTTTGTGGTGAGTTTTTACACCTTGTCATTTTATACAGATAAGAATATATGAATGAGAGAATAAAATACTAAAAGGGTGGCAAAGACCCTGGGAAAATATACACTAACCATATCTGAAAAGGCCTGAAGCTGGAGGGGGGAGAGAAAGGAGGGAGAAAATTATTTATATATATATATATATATATATATATATATATATATATATATAAATTGTATAGAGCCACACACTTGATTTTGGTATATCTTGGTCTGTTGAAGAAACTGCTTACCAAAATTTCAAAGAAAGAAAATCATTTACCTATCTATCTACACACACACACACACACACACACACACACACACACACACAAATACAGGTAAACATAATGAAGAGAATATGAATGATTGTAATATGAATATGAGTGTAAGGATGAAAATTAAAAAGGTTTCTAAAAAAGGAATTGCTAAGAAATTGACTGAAAAAAAAGGAAAAATTAAAAGAGGAAAGAATGTGATCAGGCTGGAGACTAGAACAAAGCCATATGCTAGATTTAGAGTATATCTTGATCTATTAGAAGAAACTGTATTCCAGAATTTTCAAGAAAGCAAAAACCTATATGTATACCAAAAATATGGTTAAATACAATGAAGGGATAGTATATGACTATAAAAATGAAAATTAAATAAGATTTTCAAAAAGGTATTAATAAGATAAAATCATTAAAAAACATTAATATAGGAAAGAGGAAAAATTTTAAAAATAGAATAAGAAAAAAATAAAATTAAAAAATTCAACTCTGAAAGACTGAAGAATCTTGGGGAAAAAGCCATTAATTCTATGTGCTGTACTCCTGTAGCTCTGATGTTTTGCAGTTCTTATTGATTGGTGCACTTGGTCTTGGCTGGATGTTCTTGTTCATCTTCTGGGGAAGGGGTCTGTTTCAGTGATTTTCAAATGTCTTTGTGGGAGGCCAAATTGCACCGCCCTTGCCAGGGGCCAGGCTAAGTAATCTACTGAGTTTCGCTCTCAGTAACTTTTGTTTTTTGAATACTTTCTGTACAGCTTTGGAGGACGGGAATGAAAATGGCAGCCTCTAATCTCCAGCCCATAGGATCTGAGAGTTCAGGACCCTACTCCTCAATGCACCCTCAGGGAAAAGCAGTCAATCACTTCCATTCCCCTGGTCTTTGGCTGCACTCCATGCTCACCCAGCCTATGATGGAGCATTTCTGTCTCTGGTGCATGGCCCTGTTTGGAGTCTCCAAACCCAGCAGATTCCTGTAGCACACTCCCATGCCACTCCTCCCAGAGGAGGAAGGAGGGGTTCTCCCCATATCTGCTACTTGTGGGGTCCCTACTTGAAGATCAGTGGCTCAGCTGTGCCTTGGATCATGATTGAAGGTAACTCCAACCTAGAGCTCACTCCTCAGATCCATCTCTGCAGCTGGCTTCCCTGCTCCTATACCTGGGAGCTCTGCCACATTCAGACACCCCTGGTCTTTTTGTGACCCCATGGGTCCTGAGACCACACTATCCCAGGAAGGATTCCACCCCCCCACCCCCCTCCCGCTCAGTGTTTGGAATGACATCCTTCAGTGGAACAGATTTCTAAAAGTTCCGATTTTGTGCTGTGCTGCTCTACTGCTTGCTGGGAGCTGGCCCCTCCCCACATGGTCTCTCTTCTTATATATTACCTCGGATTCACTTCTCTGCATGTCCTATCTTCCAGAAAGTGGTTGATTTTCTGTTCCTAGAGTTGCTAATCTTCTTCTCTTTGATCTCCTATTGAGTTTGAAGGTGTTCAGAATGGTTTGTTAACTAGCCAAATTCCTGAGACCCAATGATATTTAGGTCTCCTACTCCTCCACCATCTTGCTCCTCCCCTCTCTTCTGATCTTTTTTTGTGTTTCCTCTACGCTAGTTTCCTCAGTGCTATGGTCATCTGCAGTGGTTCCCTGATAGACTTTCTTTTGGATGGATAGAATAACTGTACCTGTTTTTAAAGTGAACACTCTCTTTATACCTCTTGTGTTTTAGCAGCACAGTTTTCCTGTTTAATCATTTCATAATTATAACAAAATAATCTGCATATGCAGATCATGTAAAATATACTTCTTTGATTGTTTTTCTTCATTTTAATATTTTAATCTTTTTTGTTTTGTTTTTCATAAACAAAACAGGAGGAAGAAGATGGAGAAGCAAGGAGAGGAGCTCACAGTGAGTAGAAAGCAGTGTTTTCCTTCTTTGTCATCTATAAGTGGCAATACTGTTTTAATGGGATGGTGGGGTTTTTTTAATATTCTGGATTTTTCTGGCTATGATACTGCTTTAGACTCTCTTGGGAGAAAGCGCTATTTTATAAGGATGACACTTTAAGTGTAGCAAAGGAATGAGTAGAGCCTTAGTCTAGACATGATTGATGATAGCCTTTCAAGGAGGAACCCAAATTATAGTGAGAAAGAAAAAAGGTGTGACTTTGCTCTAGCTGCAGTAGCTAGATCAGCAAATTACTTGATAGGTTGTGTTGTTACGAGTTGTTGATTCACATGTATAAGAAAGGTTAAGAGTTTTGGCTGTTTCAATGTAAAGTAAGTAAAATGGTTATGTGGAAATTATAAAACTAAAGAAGGTTTTTTTTTTAAGATTTTAAGATTGGGAAATGGAAGTTAAATTCAAGGTTGAATGGTCAACTGGTTTAATATTAATAAACTGATTGCATTTCTTTGTGTGGACATAGGTTGGGTTTCACCTATTATAGATACCACTTCTTTAATAATATTATGATATTTCTTATATGTCCCTTGGAAAGTATTTAATATGGGTGCTGAAAAGAAATTTTAGTCTAATATAACTTTTTATAGGAGGTTATTTTAAAAATATACTTTCTTCTATGAAAATTTTCTTATTCATTGATTCTCCATTGTTATGAAAATGCGTTATTGCAAACAGACCTATACCTCAATAATTTATACAAGCAACATACTTCACTTGATTATGTATTTAATAATAATTTTTTATCTATTTTTTTTTAAAGATTTTATTTATTTATTTGACAGAGAGAGATCACAAGTAGATGGAGAGGCAGGCAGAGAGAGAGAGAGAGAGAGAGAGAGAGGGAAGCAGGCTCCCTGCTGAGCAGAGAGCCCGATGCGGGACTCGATCCCAGGCCCCTGAGATCATGACCTGAGCCGAAGGCAGCGGCTTAACCCACTGAGCCACCCAGGCGCCCCGTTTTTTTTAATCTATTGACGTTATAGTTCTATATACTAGCAATCCAAGGCCAGCTACTAATGAATTCATTTTCGTGTCTATGAAATAGTAATCACTTGAATCTGTCATCTATTAATTGTTAATATAAATACATTTTCATTCTTGGCCTTTTCATAGTCAATGTGTAATATTTTGCAAAAGAGATAATGTCTTGAACAAATTGCATTGTTTCAATATAGGCTACCTGGAAAAAAATTGTCAGGAAGATTAGTCAATAAAAGAAATGTAAGATTTTTGCATCTTAAACATGTCTTAATTTTATGTAAAGAGAGGCTGAGTTTGTGACCTCTGTGTTCCTTCATGAGCCAGTAAGGCACTTCCACCAATTTCAGTAGTACATAAATCTCACTTTCTGAAATGAAGTTTTTTTCTTGTGTTCATTTGGATTGTTCTGAATTCATATGAGGGCCTTGTAGTATTATGAGACAAACCTAAAGCTAAGAGATGTCTTGTACACTGATGTATTTTGTCCTTGAAGACTCCTAACTAATGATATGTTACTTTTTATTGTCAGATTCAGTGATATCCACTGATGGTCCTCTTTGCTTCACACACTGCATAATGCCCTCCAGACTCTCCAGTGAGTTCATTCTCTGAACTTCTACACAGGCCAGATACTACCTTTCCAATGACCTTGTATGCAGACTTCTGCTGAATGATAGAAAAATGTCTTTAAAAACAGATTATTGATTAAGGGTAGTAGCTTTTTTTTTTTTTTCATTTATATGTGGTAATTCCTTAAACTAAAAGAGCAGATGTTGTTACAGTGTCATGGTGGGAGATAATGTGCAAAAGTGTAGAACAGTGTTTAACAAAATTTTCAGTGAATCAGAATTACTGGGAGAATTTGTTAAAATTTAGATTGCTGGTTCCTCCAAAATAAGTTCTAACAAGTTGTCAGAGGATGCTTATGCTGCTCATTTGGGGAACTACACATAGAGAGGTCCTGATCAAGAGCTTCATATTACTATCAGGACATAAAATGGGGCCTGAACCTTCCTCTTATTGTTTTCTTACAATTCAAGAGTATTTATAATTGCATAACATTTCATTTCTGTTTTATGGTAGCATAGGCAAAATTCAAATATGAATTCTTGTCTGCTACTTAGCTATCATTTTTACCCATAGAGGTTTATTAAAAAGATAAGAAAATTCAGCTTTTGGGTGTGGGCAGAAGTGAGTCAGAGGTGAAATGGTGGATAATAACATGTCTTACAGGTCTTTAGAAGTTCACTGAATTAAAATGTAGTCAATAAGTAGGAGGTTTACAGGAAGGAAAAAGGTGACTTCTCAAGATTGCTTCATTAATATAATTTTCTGTAAGAGATGGTAGAGTAAAAGCTAGCAAATATGTATATGGATTTCCAAAAAGAAATGTTGAACAAAATAAAATAGGAATGATAAAATAATTAGATAAAAATCATAATGCTTTTTTTTTTTAAGGATTTTGCCATATTTTCTAAATTGAAGAGTAGCTCAGAAGATAAAGGGCTTAGTTTGCCCTCTATTGTCTTCAGAGCTATTTTTTTTTTATCAAATTCTGTCAAATCATTATTTGGATTCATATTATTTATTCATTGAATAATTGTGAACATCCACTCTGTCAGGAACCTCATAGAATCTGGGCCCATATGTTTATGATTTTTGGAATCAAACTCTTCTATATCAAGCACCTGGAAAAGTGTGTGTACCATGGAATCTACTCAACATATATTTGAGTGAATTAAAGACTAAATGAATAGAACCAGTCATTAAAAGCAATACCTGGTCAGCTTCTTAAAAGCAGCACATTAAAAAGCAATCGTCCTAAAATACATTCTTTCTTTTCTTGGGTGCAAACATACTGGAGCAGCATGTTGGATAAATAGCCTCATTGCTTGCATATTTTACATAATTAGGTCAACAGACAGGATATTGCTCAGATACCTCACTCCATCTACTTTTAGTGGATGTCCACATGAATTTACATAGTTCTGATGGACTCTGCCCAAACACAAGCTACATTCCTGTGTCAAGGCAGTTGCTTATGCACCATTTCAAATCGGAAGTTAAGTTTTTCAAAATGTCAACACACATACTTTACCATCTTTACAATCACCAGCAATTTGCATTCATTCAGTAGCTTCACAGCTTGAGTACTTTGTAAAATTATTCTTTGAGAACCTATATTCCAAGGAAGACCTATCCACCTCATATTTAAGGCAGCTACAGACAAGTAGCAAGTATAACTGGACAAACATTGCAGTCTGTCTTTCAGCATGCGTATCACCTGGGGATAGAAGTCTGTCATTTTTGTTGATAAGTGAGTCTTTCAAAATGACTATCTCCCGAAAGTTAATTGCTAACATATGGAGAGTTGACATTGATTGAAGATTGTGTGTGTATGTCTTTCTAAATCCAAATTTTTTAAATGGAGGCTCCCCTGCCAAGATTATAGAAGAAAGTTCAAAGATCTAGTTTCTAGAAAACTTTACAGAACATGGCCATGTAATTCAATTAATGACTCCTGAATTATTCTAGCTTAGACATTTGACTCATAATTTTATAAATGTTGGAAAGCTACATTACAACAGTTTGCTGTCAGACAGAAAGGCATTAAATAAGACATTAGCAGCTTAAAAAATGAATATCTCAGTTTCTCAAAGTGTTCAGTTTTACAGAAGTTGGGCATTCCAAGTCTTTGTATCACTGAAAGCCATACAATAATAATATATGAGAATCTGCTTTAAGGCATCTTTTCAAAAATTTTAAGAAGTATTCTAAGGATGGCATTTCAATTATATTCTTGTTTTTATGTCCATTGAAAAGAACTGGATTCTTTTTTATTTGCTTGATATGAGGATAGAGTTTATTGGGCATTGTGGCAAGGGCCATGTACTTCTGCCTCCACTCAAGATCCTATTTGATTAGATTCAGAATAGACAGACCTCATAGCCAAAGTGGTTTATGATTATACTGTATTTGCTCACCCCAAGATACTCTTTTTTAGTCCTAAGGAAAGTGTAGATTGTAAATAAAAAGCAAAGCAATATGACTACTGGTGTTGTATGTCCCTCTGTTCCTAAGGTCCATCTTAGCTGTTGGCTTTATCAGACTGGTTACTCCAGTTCTAGTAGAGGAAAAATAACCATGTTACCACAGTGATCATGCCACGGAGACTCTTTTCTCTATCCTTTCAACTATCACATGCACTTTAAGGACCATGGTGACATCAATTTTACAAAACTTTTATAAAATTGACATAGTTATTTGGTATAGATAGCTTCTTTCTTATCTTCTTCTCCCTTGGATTTTGATATACCAAATGTTTTAAAAAATAAAGATAACTACATAGATGATCATGCACTCTGTAAGGCAGCCTAGAAAATGTATAGTCATTTTGACTTTTCCAGAAAGAATAACATACAAGATAATCTTTAACCATTTTTCAAGTAAATTAACAAAAGAGGATAATTCATTATTTGTATATTTTGCACAAACTGAAAAAAAAAAAAAAGAAATGAAAGATCCTTACATAATGTCCTGCCTAGGAGAATATAAGTTTGGTTCCTAAGAGCAGATACTGCTATAGATTTAACTTTGACACATCCTCATATTTCCAAGAGATCTGCAATCATCAATCTTTACTATTTTACTACATTGATTGTTTTACACATTTGTTTATGCTAAAATTTATTGTAATTAGATACAGACTTTTAACTGGAAATATTGTTCTCATTTCAAATGTTGCTGCAATAGGTCCCATAATTTTTTTTATCAACTTTTCTGATCTCAAAGATCTTTTGCCTTTAGTTGATGTAATTACTTAAGTTTTGTTAGTATCCATACCTAGTGAATGCTCTAAGTCAAATTCTTAATTGATTCTAATATAGACTTATTAATGATTATAATTGATGATTCCTGTATAGACTTACTATCTAGTTATCATTTTTTAGAAGTATAAAATAATATTTGGTCTATTTGTCTATATCCATCTCATCTATTTATTACCTATTTAACTAAAATACACAGGACTACCCTATTAGACTCTATTATATTTAATCTTTCCCTTGTACTTACTATGATCAGTTCTTAAGATGACAGAAAGTAGTCAGTTTTTCTTCTTCCCAATGCATAGCATAGATGTCACACATGTTTTTAGAGCTCCATTGACTTTATGGGTTGAGATAGAAGGAAGAAGCTTTAAGAATATGTTCATTATTACTCCCTGAAAAGCAGCCTTTAGGAAGACACACACACACACACACACACACACACACACACACTGACTTGAGACTAGAAGACGAGGGAACAAGAAGGATAATCTACTCCCCATTTTAGATAAAACTGTCTCTAAACTATCTTTAAACCATGGTTGTCTCATAGACTTTAAAACTGACGCTGTGTGAAAACTTACTTTTAGTGTTAGATCTATTCATTTTTTAAATTGATAAAGTAGCATACAAGAAAAACTGCTTGAAGCTCATGGAGAAAATTGCAACATATATCAATTTTTATCTGATATTCAGAATGTAGCTGGGTTCCCTACCCATGAGTTAAGCATGGAGGAATTTAAGAATGTTGGGTGGCAGATGATTCACAACTCTTTAAAAAGGTACAGACAAGACTTTGATTTCATTTGATTTGTTTTCACTGTTTTTAAAGTGAATACATGAATAATAATGCTTCTCTGTAAGAGTAATATAAACTTGCATAAAAGCCAGTGCTTTTGAGCTGGACAGCCCCATGGGCAATTTCTTGTAATATATACATCTATATATCTGTCTGTGAAATACATGGCATTTCCTAGCATCTACCAACTTCAGAACAACACTGCTATCAGTTTGGGTTCACTGTGAAAAGCTGAAATGAAGAAATATTCAAGGTCACACGTTAGTTGATCTTTACTAAAATATTCCCTTTCCTTTTTTTTTAAGATTTTATTTATTTATTTGACAGGCAGAGATCACAAGTAGGCAGAGAGGCAGGCAGAGAGAGAGGAGGAAGCAGGCTCCCTGCTGAGCAGAGAGCCCCATGCTGGGGCTCAATCCCAGGACTTTGAGATCATGACCTGAGCAGAAGGCAGAGGCTTAACCCACTGAGCCACCCAGGCATCCCTGTCTTTCCTTTTTAACCTACATCAAGAGATGTATGGATGATTATCAAGATAAGAATCCTCCCTCAGAAGTCATGTAATGAAACGAGTTGGAAAGCTGCTATTCTTGTAACCACCTTATTGCCAGCAGTCTTATTGATGTGTTCCTCTTATTGAGGACTTAAAATGATCTGGCAGACTGGCTTTCACCTAAATGGGGACTAGGAGGGCCATGCCTTTAAACAGTAATATATCATTAATGCTTAATGATAATAGCATCTAATATGCTGAAAAAAATTAGAAAATTGGAACTATCCAAAATTGTTTTTCCTATGATTAAGCAGAACTTTTTACCCCCACCAATTTCATTCCAATAAACATTAATATCATGCTCTCATTAGGTTTAAAGCCTATGTTCTGACTAGATTCATTATTTCATAACTGATATTATTGCCTTGTAGTCCGCTAAAATGCTTGAGAACTTTTAAGAAGATTAGGGAAAAAAATGAGCAATTACATGGTAACAGATCTATTATAAGTAGAGTGACAATAAAAGAGCCAAGCCAATTTTTCAATTGGGAGGTTATTCTAATCTTCAGTTTGAACTTTGGGCCTAAATTTTAAAATAACTCTTCTTCACATATATATGTACTCTGGACATTCTACTTTTTGAGTTTTGAATGTAAATACCTAAACAAAACACCCTATACCACAGAGAATCATGCAGGTACAGAGGGATGAATGATTTCAGGTACATCATGCCACAAAACTCTATTGACTATATTTCCTCGTACAGGGAATTAAATTTGAAAGAGGTGAAGACTAATGGTGAAAGCTGGAGAAAGCTATGAAAAATTGTTCTATGTTTTCAATTTCATCTCGTTCTCCACTCTTGGACTATAAAGTGATTTATCCATGTGTTAAAAAAAAAAAAAAAAAAAGCCCTCAGATTCACATTTACTGCTGCCCACTTGAAGTTTTAGGGGCTGCTTTTTCAAATTCTAACCAATAGAAGCAGCCCAGGACATCAAACTTTACCAAAATCAAATTCAGCAAATATTTGAGATTCAAAGTTATTTTACACATAAAGTTAAATTCTTTTATTAATCATATTACCTATAGAATGTTAAAAATATAGTATTTTATTTTTAAAGCAAAACTCCAAGTTGTTTTTACTTGAAAACACTTCTAGCAACTTTCAAAATATACAATATAGTATTATTAACTATAGTCATCAATATAGGTAAGTAGTTATATAGTGGGGACACTTCTAAAAAATGTTCTGTGTTCGCTGAAGTTTTGGTAGGGGCACATCATTTATATGCTCATGATATGGTCCTCTTGATTTGCTTCTGCTGTAGTTATGTAATAAGATCAGGGGGGAGGGTTCAGATTGCCATCACAATTTGCATTAACAAAGCAGATGTGTTGAATGACATTGCTTGACATTGGTGTTTAAGTCGTTGTTTATCAGTGGAAGACACAAGATGTAGCCAGGTATGGTAAACATTGATTGCTCTCAGGGGAAAAAATAACTGTCAGTGAAGTTGAAAGGAACAGTGGGAACTCAAAAAGGACAAGGATTCTCTGACAATAATGTGGAATAAAATAGAGAATAACAAAAGCAAAGCCAAAGTGGACATCTGCTACATATAGACGGATGCAGCTACATTTATAATTTTCTATAGTCCCCCATTAGGAAATTGGTTTCATTTATATTTATGAAATCCAGCTCTAAAATGACTGATTAGAAAGCATTTTCTAAGAAAATGCAAAAGCCTTGAGATGATTCTTATCAGTTGCATTCTTTTTGAACAACATTCCAATATCAAATACCACTGTGATGCTTCAATGATGGCATACAATTATATTTAAGCCTCCAGGCACAATGAAAGTGCTGAATGGTTTAATCAAGTAGACAGTATTAAAGCATGTTTCTCAGCAATGTCTTCCTTTAAAATCTCTCCTAGTTGCATAGATCCCTACTGTGGTGTTTATCTGACTCCTCTCCATCTCTGAAAAACCCAGTGATTTTCCAGAATATTTTATTTAGGCTGACACTGTTTGGAGGCTGATTCTGCTCCCAGCAGGCTGTCGACAGGAATGTCTACACAAGTGAGCCTATTGTGACCTTCTCTGGGAAGTTTATTTTAGAATAACTTTATTTGCTTAATTAAAATAATTTATGTTTTCAGTTCCTTAGCCTCTGCTACTCAGCAGCCTACCTAGCTCTAGAAGATAGTAGCCATAATCTCTTCTCTCAAGGTCTCACATAAGCCTAGGGGCTTGGAAAAAAAAATATTACCATTTAATAATTATTACTTTTATATGGTATGTTTGTGTTACCCTTCTCATTAATGGAGAAATTTTTTTGAAGGTTTAAACACTTTTAGGATCAAGATAGTAATTCAGGTAATTTTTTTTGTAAACTAAAATATTTAAAGGTTTTATGAAAAACATACATGATTGAAACTAAAACAACTTGGATAGGTCGTGTGTTTGCTGAACAATAGTTCTAATTTTAACATACTCAGCATTTGATTGAATATGGATATTATGAGATTAGAATACAATGATATCTATTTACTATACTTTCTAAGATATTTACAAGTTTTTACGGTGTGTGATCATCATAATAAAGGCAATAAAGAGGACAGAAAAAGAAGAATTTTTAAGGAAGGCAACATTTGAAATTATATGGTTGTTCTGACACTTCACCCCATGCAATTTTATGGCAATCAGCATGTAGTCTGTAATTGCACACCCTTAAAATCAAGTATAACAAATAATTGCCACACAAGGTCATTTCTTGTCATGAAGAAGGTTGAGAGAAAAATAACATATTACTTCTGAAGTTTATAGGGAGTAGCCAAAAAACAGGATCCAAAAACATATAGGAAACACAATAAATTCATTAGCAGTTGCCAAAAAGTGGTGTGACTTTTATTCAAATTCATTTTTCTTTGTTTCATAATGAAGTATTGTCAAGTAACTGATCAGGAATCAAACTGCTTTTAGTAATTACCACCTTGATAATTTCTGTGGAACCCTCGTGGGTCAGCTAATTCTAGGTCCTAGTAATCTTAGCAGTGGATTATGGTACATTGTTATTATTTCATTTACTCAAGACTATAAATGATTGACTTAGTGTAATAAAAAGACTATGTGCACTGAGAAAAGACCATGGTGAAGGTATCAGGTTGTACTTTGTTACCTGGAATATTCCCTGATACATAGCCTAGTAGAAATGCCCATTTCCTTCTTGATTTTTCAAAAAATATGACTTTGGCAGAGAAGTAAAATTAGAAGACTAAGACAATCTCTAGATATCAACTCCAGACTCTGCTTTGGCCAGAATTACATTTTATTTTAAAAATGAGAACAAAAGTCATTAGAGGAAGGTTCGAAAATATAGATAGATTAATGTGAGAATACCTTTTCAAACTTCTACTTCACTTTAGCTGTGTCAGTGCTCTGCTAGCTTGGTTATACCTTTGAGTTTTCCCTCCTAACTTGTGTTTGTTGCATAAATAATATAAAAAAGAAATGATATTTTAAAAGTTGAATAAATTATTGAAGTGTTCAGTCCCTTACAAGTTAAGTCTTTGCTGATTCCCCTGTGAACCTTAACATTTCCAAATGCCATATTATTTCATTCTCTTTATTTTCATTTTCAGACCTCACAATCTAAAACGCAGGATGTTTCTGACCTTTACAAATAACTGAATTGATGTAGCTATTGCCTTCACTCTATCACCTCGATCTAGTCATTTTCTCCTGTCTCAACAGCTACAAGTTTTATCCTGGATTGTGCAATCTGTTACCTCAGATATACCAATGACATTACAGATCTTTGTTTCTGGTCACCCCATTATCTCTCTTATGTATTGTTGTCCCAGATTTCTATAATAACTTTTTCTGCAACTTTGTTCCTCTCTTCAGAACCATAAGTTGATTCCTGAAATGGTTCCATCTAATAAAAGCTTTGATTCTTTTCAGGATTGCCTTTGGCTTATATGTAGATGGTTCTTTTAAACAGTTGATTTCGATAGGATTAGGTTGCATAGGAATACTTGGCAAGGCCTAAGTGATCTTTCAAGTCATTAGGATAAAGCTATTTGCAAAATAGACCTCTTTCCTGTTCAAAAGCGTGATTATCAGTGGGACTCATTCTGCCACCTGTAGGTCATTACTCATTATTTTTCTAATTACAACTTCATTGTAGTCTGTTCAACCTTAGTGTATAACCCCATCTTTTCTCTCATCTGAACTCTTATCAGTCTTTTGTTCTTTAAGTCGTGTCCACACTTTTTCTCCTTTGAAGTATAATGAAACCAGCTGTTCTAAACGATCTTAAGTTTTCTTGCCTCTCTAAGTTTCTTAATGGTACTTAAATTATATTTCCTAGCATTTAATCATACATGTTTGCATATTAGTTGATATTTTATTTTAATGTCCCTAAAGTCAGAAAGAGGGAAGTGAACCAATGAAAAGGGACTTAGATATTTGTGATATTGTGATTTATAATAAGAAATAGATATTTGGTCTTTGTTCCAGTATGTGGCACAAAGCTGCTAAAAGCACTGAAATTTCCAACGAGAGCAATAAAGGTGTTTTTTGATATGTTAAGGAGGTGACTTTGAATCCCATCTGAGCATGGGGGCTGCTTGCCAGGTGTGATTAAAGGGTTGGGACTTCTAGTCCCATCCCCAGACCTGCAGGGAGGGGAGAGGGGATGGAGACTGAGTTCATTCCCCAGTGGTCATGATTTAATCAATCATGCTTATGTTTAAGGAAATATATTATATTTAAGGAAACCTCTGTAAAAAAAACCCACAAGGACTGGTTTGGAGAGCTTCCAGGTTGGTGAATATGTGGAGATTCTGGGAGAGTAGTGTCCTTGGAGAGGGCATAGAAGCTTCATGCCCTTTCCCTATATCTTGCTCTGTACAATTCTTCCATGTGGCTGTTCCTAAGTTATATCCCATTATAACAAACAGATTATCTGGAAAGTAAAATGTTGTTCTGACCTCTTTAATCCACTTTAGCAAATCAGTTGAACCCAAGGTGGGGGCTCTTTTCAATCTCTGCTCCATTGGAGCCTCTGCTCCATAGCTGATTGGTCATAAGTGCAGGTGACAACATGGACTTGCAATGAACATCTGAAGTGGTTTGTGCAGGGTCCTTCTTGTGGGACTGAGCCCTTAACCCATGGAGCCTGATACTATCTCAGGTAGATAGTTTTAGAATTGAGTTGAATTGTAGGACACAATGCTGGTGTCCAAAAACTTCTTGATGGTGTGGAAAACCACTCTCTCCCTTGACACACAATGGAATTGGTGATCAGAATAGTTAGTTGATTATCAGAAGAGGGATCAGTCAGCATCAGTAATATTTATGTCCTGACTCCCGAGATCTTCAAGAGAAGTATGTATTTTTATTCCTATTTTTAAACAGTAAACCGGTGGTTCTTAAACTTTAATTTCATATAAGAATCTGGTCTTCCAAATAAGGAGGCCTTATTTAAAATGCAGACTCTGTTCCATCTCCAGAAATACTGTCTAGGAGTTTGCATATTTGATGTCATTGCAAGTACTGTAGGTTGAGACCACTCTTAGACTCATCCAAGGATGCTTGGTTTCTATTGGAGGAAGTGAGATTCAAAAAGGAAAGAGGCGACTTCAAATTTAATATACATAATGTGTTCAAATGAACACTGAACATATTATGTAATGTAATTTGTGTATGTGTGTAGGTATACATTTTGAGTGCTTATTTTGGTGCATGGCGAGTCAGTTTGCCTGTCTCATTTCCCTTTATAAATTATATTTTCCTCAAAAAATAGGGGTTTTATTAAACTCTTTTAAAAAACCTCATGTCACAGAGGTATGATGTATATACAATGTGTTTTAAATATCGTGATTATAGGGATGCCTGGGTGGCTCTGATGGTTAAGCGTCAGACTCTTGGTTTCTGCTCATGTCATGATCTCAGTGTTGTGGGATCAAGCCTGCCTCTTGCTCTGTACTGAGTGTGAAGTCTGCTTCAGAATCTCTTTCTATCTCCCTTTGCTCCTTCCCCCACTTGCTCATACTCTTTCTCTTTCTCTCTCTCAAATAAATAAAAATAAAATCCTTAAAAAATACTGTGATTAGAGTTATGACTTGTGTTTTGCTGAATGACTCTTATGCACCAGACAAATATTTTATCTAATTGATTGCAGAACCTTATAAAGCAAGTATAACTTCACTCTATTTTATAGATAAAGAAATTGAAGTCCTTAGAAGGTCATGAACATATTCTTTTTTTTTTTTTAAGGTTATTTATTTATTTATTTGACAGATAGAGATCACAAGTAGGCAGAGAGGCAGGCAGAGAGAGAAGGAAGCAGGCTCCCCGCTGAGCAGAGAGCCCGATGTGGGGCTCGATCCCAGGACCCTGGGATCATGACCCGAGCGAAAGGCAGAGGCTTTAACCCACTGAGCCACCCAGGCGCCCCTCATGAACATATTCTAAGTGAATATACCCCATAAGTGATTGAGCCAAAATTCAAATTTGGCTCCTAATTCCTTACTTTTCTTCATAATATTGTATAGTTAGTTATATTTGATTGACTACTTTATGTAACTTATGAGTTTACCTTAATCCTTTTTCAGTGATGGAGTTAAGTATTTTAAAATCACTGAATCAATTTAATTTTGATTTTAGAAAAATGTAGATTTAGTTAAGCCTCGAATATCATACTGAGGAGAATTTCAAATACTGTGAATTTTGTTTTTGTGAGGATCAGACTTCAAGGTTGCAGCATAATACCTATCTCCTGGTATGCATGCTTTTTGTTCATCAGCTCCCCTTCAGTGTGAGTGGACCCCGTGGTTCTAGCCAGTAGCATGCACTGATAACATGTAGGTGGCTTCATGAAATTGTAGTGCCTGAATTGCTGGAGTTTCTTTCTGTTGCAAGCTTTGAAAAAGCAACTTTCTGTACAGCTGCAAGGAAATGAATTCTGTGAATATTGTGAGGGAGTTTGGAAGTAGCTTCTTCTGTCCAACTTTTGATGAAAGCCCAGCCCTGGCAAGTGTCTAGTTGCAGCCTTATGAATCTTAAGCAGAAGACCTATTTAAACCATGACTCTTGACCCACAGAAACTGAGAGATAAGAAGTGTATATTGTTTTAACCCACCAAGTTTGTGGTAATTTTCTATGCAACAATGGAAAACTGATACAGTTTTGGTTTGTTTTCATTGTTGGCACCTAATGATTGATTATCTAACCAGATACCAAGGTTTTCTGCTGTGAGCATATATATTGAGAAAGAAGATTTTTTCTCCCCGAAGTATTAAAACCATTAATTGAATGAATATTTCTGTGTTATATTTGACTGCCAGTGGGTATCATAACCAATTAATCTTTTGTCTTTTTGCTCCTTTAGCCTCCATAAATCCCTCATTAATTGAATAAACTAAGCATA
The DNA here is from genome assembly GCF_922984935.1 of Meles meles. Classification (NCBI taxonomy): domain Eukaryota; kingdom Metazoa; phylum Chordata; class Mammalia; order Carnivora; family Mustelidae; genus Meles; species Meles meles. Next base: position 79,807,991 of record NC_060074.1, read on the forward strand.
GCTGTATGCCTCAGTGAGCCTATTTTACATTAGCTTTTTATTTACTTTATGTTTCCCTGCAGTGATTTTTTAAAATGGTTTTTCAGCTTCTAGTAAAGGTGTATATATTACATTTTTTCTATTATTTAAGCTGACAAACATTTCCTTGTGTTCAATAAACTAGAGTTCAGGAGAGCTCTCATTTTTATGGCTGCTTTATGATTATACCTTTGAAGTGACAGAGAGAGAAAGTGCTCCCACCAATGACACTCCTGACCTCTACCAACCTTTCTCAATGCTAAAACATTTCTCCAGCATCTCCCCAGTGGTATAGGGCATTTATTGTCCAAATAAAGTATGGATGGGACATGAACATATCTGCTTTATATCAATCCTACAGTCTCACACATTGTCAAGCTTTTGGTCTGGGAAACACTATGGGCTAAATTTAAGAAAAAAGAAAACTAAAAAAAAAAACAAAAAACAAACAACAACAAAAAAACAAACAGAAGAATTGCCCCAGAACACAGTGAGATAAACATAACAATCTTTCAGTGGACTTTTCCTTCCACTATCAATCCTTTTTCTTTTTTAATATGCTCTTTTTCCATAACCTCTAAGTCCTAGGCTTCTCAAACGTTGATATTCATCCCCACCCACATCATGGACAAAAATGGAATACTGATGTATTAAGGATTTTCCTGTGAATGCTAAAATATAAAGTAGTCAAAGAAAATGAAGGCAAGTATTTTGACCCTTTGGGAGTGGGAACATCTTAAGAATGTCTGTACATTCAGAAGACATACATAGAGAAGATATACATATTTGACTACTTACTAAAAGAAAAATAGCAAAGGCTTGACAAAGACAACAAAAGAACGCCACAAAAGTGAAGGTTAATATCCTTAATAAACAAGGATATTTTTATAAGTCCATTGTTGAACAGGAATAGATTGCAATATAAGCATAGAAAAGAGGTATAATTAGATAATTCGTAGAGGAGATAAAGCATGTGAGCAATAAATAAACAAAAACATAATCAACCTTGGAGAGAGGCAAGATGGCGGGGGAATAGCAGACTGATAGGACATCAGGTCACAGCAGTTCAGCTAGATAGTTATCAAACCATTCTGAACACCTACAAACTCAACAGGAGATTGAAGAGAAGAAAAGCAGCAGTTCTAGGAAGAGAAAATCGACCACTATCTGAAAGGTAGGACATATGGAGAAGTGAATACGAAGCGACGACGAGAAGATAGACTGCAGCGGGAGGGGCTGGCTCCTGGAAAGAGGCAGAGCAGTGGAGCACAGAAGCAGAACTTTTAGAAGTCTGCTCCACTGAGGACGTTGCTCCAGAGGCTAAGCAGGTGTGGAGCCCTCACAAGGACAGTTAGGTCTCAGGACCCACAGGGTCACTGAAAGATCGGGGGTGTCTGAGTGTGGCAGAGCTCCTGGTATTGGAGCGGAGAAGCCAACTACAGAGACAGAGCTGAGGAGTGAGATCTTAGCGTGGGGTTACTGTAAACTGTGATCCAAGGCAGAGTCGGGTCACTGCTCTTTGAGCAGGGACCCCACAAGTGGCAGACCCAGGGAGACTCACCATTCTCCTCTGGAGGAGCAGTGTGGCAGAAATCTGCTGGGTTTGGAGACTCCAAATGGGGCCGTGCACCAGAGATAGAAATGCTCAGTCACAAGCTGGATGAGCCCAGAGTGGCTGGAGACTAGGGAGATAGGAGTGATTGACCCCTTTTCTCTGAGGGCACACTGAGGAGTGGGGCCCTGAGCTCTCAGCTCCTCCAGGCTGGAGACTGGGAGACCGCCATTTTCATTCCCACCCTCCAGAGCTCTACAGAAAGCAAAGCATTCAGGGAATAAAAACTCCTGAGTGAACCTGAGCAGATTTCTTAGCCTGGCCCCTGGCATGGGTGGTGCAATCCCACATCAGGCAAATACATCTGAGAATCACTCCAACAGGGCCCTCCCCCAAAAGATCAGCAAGAACATCCAACCAAGACCAAGCTCATGATCAAGGAGAATAGCGGAACTCCAGAGCTAGCGGAAAACGATGCATGGAATTCATGGCTTTCTCCACATGATCCGTTAGTCTTACAAAGTTAAAATATTTTTAAACTTGCATTATTATAGTCCTTTTTTTATCCTTCATTGTATTTAACCTTATTTTTTGTATACATGTAGGGTGTTTTTTTTTTTTTTCTAAAAAAATTTGGGATACAATTTCTTCTAATAGATCAAAATATACCCTAAATCTAGCACAGGGCTTTGTTCTAGTGTCCAGCCTGAGCACATTCTCTCCTTTTTTTTTTTTTTTTCTTCATTCTTTTTCCAAGCAACTTATCTTATCAATTCCATTTTTAGAATTTTTTAAAAAAATTCATCTTCACAGTCCTATTCCATCCCTTCATCATGTTTACCCTTATTTTTGTATATATATAAGTTTTTCTTTCTTTAAAATTTTGGGAGGTAGTTTCTTCTAAGAGACCAAAATACAGCCAAAATCAAGTGGGTGGCTCTGTTCTAGTCAACAGTCCTATATATATGTATGTATGTATATATATTCTTTTTACCCCCTTTCTTATCCCCCCTGGTTTGGGGTATCTTCTGATTTGGTTAGTGCACATTTTTTCTGTGGTCTTTGCCACACTTTTAGTATTTTGTTCTCTTGTTCATATATTCTTACCTGGATAAAAAGCAGAAAAACTCACCACAAAAAAGAACAAGAGGCAGTACCGGCTGCTAGGGACCTAATCAATATGGACATTGGTAATATGTCAGATCGAGAGTTCAGAATGATGATTCTCAAGGTGCTAGCTGGTCTTGAAAAAGGCATGGAAGATATTAGAGAAACCCTGTCTGGAGAAATAAAAGCCCTTTATGGAGAAATAAAAGAACTAAAACCTAACCGAGCTGACATCAAAAAAGGTATTAATGAGGTGCAATCAAGAATGGAGGCTCGGGGCGCCTGGGTGGCTCAGTGGATTAAGCCACTGCCTTCAGCTCAGGTCATGATCTCAGGGTCCTGAGATCGAGCCCCGCGTCGGGCTCTCTGCTCCACAGGGAGCCTGCTTCCTCCTCTCTCTCTGCCTGCCTCTCTGCCTACTTGTGATCTCTCTCTGTCAAATAAATAAAATAAAATCTTAAAAAAAAAAAAAAAGAATGGAGGCTCTTACCACTAGGAGAAATGAGGCAGAAGAATTAGTGATATAGAAGACCAAATGATGGGGAATAAAGAAGTTGAGCAAAAGAGAGACAAACACCTACTCCACCGTGAGGGGAGAATTCGAGAGATAAGTGATACCATAAGACAAAACTATATTAGAATAATTGAAATTCCAGAAGAAGAAGAAAGAGAGAGGGGAGCAGAAGGTATATTGGAGTGAATTATAGTAGAGAATTTCCCTAATATGGCAAAGAGAACAAGCATCAAAATCCAGGAGGCACAGAGAACCCCCCTCAAAATCAATAAGAATAGGCCCACACTCCATCATCTAATAGTAAAACTTACAAGTCTTAGTGACAAAGAGAAAATCCTGAAGCAACTTAGAATAAGAAGTTGGTAACATACAATAGTAGAAATATTAGATTGGCAGTAGACTTATCCACAGAGACCTGCCAAGACAGGAAGAGTGGGCATGATGTATTCAGAGCACTCATGAGAAAAATAGATATAGAATACTATATCCAGCTAGGCTAACATTGAAAATAGAAGGAGAGGGGCGCCTGGGTGGCTCAGTGGGTTAAAGCCTCTGCCTTCAGCTCAGGTCATGATCTCAGGGTCCTGGGATCGGGCCCCGCATCAGGCTCTCTGCTCCGCCGGGAGCCTGCTTCCTCCTCTCTCTCTGCCTGCCTCTCTGCCTGCTTGTGATTTCTCTCTGTCAAATAAATAAAATATTAAAAAAAAAAAAAAGAAAATAGAAGGAGAGATGAAAAGCTTCCAGGGCAAAGAAAAATGAAAAGAAATTGCAAACGCCAAAAAAGCCCTACAGGAAATATTGAAAGGGGTCCTCTAAGCAAAGAGAGACCCTAAAAGTAGTAGAGATATGACAGAGACAATATAATGTAAGAGTCATATTACAGACAATACTATGGCACTAAAATTCATATCTTTCCATAGCTACCCTGAATGTGAATGGACTAAATGCCCCAATCAAAAGACACAGCGTATCAGAATGGATTAAAAAAAAAACAACCCATCAATATATTGCCTACAAGAAACTCATTTTAGACCTGAAGACACCTCCAGATTTATAGTGAGGGGATGGAAAACCATTTACCATGCTGATGGACATCAAAAGAAAGCTGGGTGGCAATCCTTATATCAGATCAATTAGATTTTAAGCCAAAGACTACAATAAGAGATGAGGAAGGACACTATATCATACTCAAAGGGTCTGTCCAACAAGAAGATCTAACAATATTCAATATCTATGCCCCTAACATGGGAGCAGCCAACTATATAAACCAATTAATAACAAAATCAAAGAAACACATCGACAGTAATACAATAATAGTAGGGGACTTTAACACTCCCCTCACTGAAATGGGCAGATCATCCAAGCAAAAGATCAACAGGGAAATAAAGGCCTTAAATGACACACTGGACCAGAGGGACATCACAGATATATTCAGAACTTTCCATTCCAAAGGAACAGAATACACATTCTTCTCTATTGCACACGCAACATACTCCAGAATAGTTCCCATCGTGGGTCACAATCAGGTCTCAACTGGTACTCAAAGATTGGGATCATTCCCTGTATATTTTCAGACCACAATGCTCTGAAGCTAGAACTCAATCACAAGAGGAAAGTTAGAAAGAACTCAAATACATGGAGGCTCAAGAGTATCCTACTAATGAATGAATGGGTCAACCAGGAAATTAAAACGAATTGAAAAAAAATTCATGGAAACAAATGATAATGAAAACATATCTGTTCAAAATCTGTTGGACACAGCAAAGGTAGTCCTGAGAGGAAAATATGTAGCAATACAAGCATTTCTTAAGAAACAAAAAGGACTCAAGTACACAACCTAACCCCACCTAAAGGAGCTAGAGAAAGAACAGCAAAGAAAGCCTAAACCCAGCAGGAGAAGAGAAATAATAAAGATCAGAGCAGAAATCAATGAATTAGAAACCAAAAGAATAGTAGAACAAATCGATGAAACTAGGAGCTTGTTCTTTGAAAGAATTAATAAGATTGATAAACCCCTGGCCAGACTTATCAAAAAGAAAAGAGAAGACACCCAAATAAATAAAATCATGACTGAAAGAGGAGAGATCACAACCAACACCAAAGAAATACAAACAATTATAAGAACATATTATGAACAACTATACATCAGCAATTTGACAATCTGGAAGAAATTGATGCATTCCTAGAGATTTATGAGCTACCAAAACTGAAAGAGGAAGAAATAGAAAACCTGAACAAGACCCATAACCAGTAAGGAGATTGAAGCAGTCATCAAAAATCTCCCAAAAAACAAGAGCCCAGGGCCAGACGGCTTCCCAGGGGAAGTCTACCAAACATTTAAGAAGAATTAATTCCTATTCTCCTGAAACTGTTCCAAAAAACAGAAATGGAAGGAAAACTTCCAAACTCATTATATGAGGCCAGCATCACCTCGATCCCCAAACCAGACAAGGATCCCATCAAAAAAGAGAATTACAGACCAATATCCTTGATGAACACAGATGCGAAAATTCTCACCAAAATACTAGCCAGTAGGATCCAACAGTACATTAAAAAGATTATTCACCATGACCAAGTGGGATTTATTCCTGAGCTTCAAGGTTGGTTCAACATCTGTAAATCAATGTGATACAAAACATTAATAAAAGAAAGAACAAGAACCATATGATACTCTCAATAGATGCTAAAAAACATTTGACAAAGTACAGCATCCTTTTGTGATCAAAACTCTTCAATGTGTAGGATAAAGTGTACATACCTCAATGTCATCAAAGCATTTATGAAAAAACCACATGAATATCATTCTCAATGGGGAAAAACTAAGAGCTTTTTCGCTAAGATCAGGAACATCACTAAGATCTTTCGCTAAGATCAGGAACATGTCAGGGCTGTACACTATCACCACTGCTATTCAACATAGTCTTAGAAGTCCTAGCCTTGGCAATAAGACAATAAAAAGAAATAAAAGGCATCTGAATTGGCAAAGAAGAAGTCAAACTCTCACTCTTAGCACATGAAATGATACTTTATGTGGAAAACCTGAAAGACTCCACTCCAAAACTGCTAGAACTTGTACAAGAATTCAGTCAAGTGTCAGGATATAAAATCAATGCACAGAAATCAGTTGCATTTCTATACACCAAAAACAACACAGAAGAAAGAGAAATTGAAGAGTTGATCCCATTTACAATTGCACCCAAAACCATAATTTACCTAGGAATAAACCTAAGCAAAGAGGCAAAGAATCTGTACTCAGAAAACTATAAGGTACTCATGAAGGAAATTGAGCAAGACACAAAGACATAGGAAAATATTTCCTGCTTATGGATTGGAAGAACACATATTGTGAAAATGTCTCTGCTACCTAGAACAATCTACACATTTAATGCAATCCCTATCAAAATATCATCTTTTTTTTTTTCAAAGAAATGGAACAAATAATCCTAAAATTCCTATGGAACCAGAAAAGACCCAGAATAGCCTCAGGAATGTTGAAAATGAAAACCAAAGTTGGGGCCATCACAATTCCAGACTTCAAACTCTATTACAATGCTGTCATCATCAAGACAGTATGGTACTGGCACAAAAACAGACACATAGATCAGTGGAACAGAATAGAGAGCCCAGAAATAGACCCTTAACTCTATTGTCAACTAATCTCTGGCAAAGAAGGAAAGAATGTTGAAAGGAAAAAAGACAATCTCTTGGGATTGGGAAAATGAGATAACCACATGCAGAAAAATGAAACTGGGCCATTTCCTTATACCACACACAAAAAACAGACCTAAAATGGAGAAAGACCTCAACATGAGAAAGGAATCCCTCAAAATCCTTGAGGACAACACAGTAGCAACCTCTTCTAATTTAGTCACAGCAACTTCTTCCTAGAAACATCAAAAAAGGCAAGGGAAGCAAAGACAAAAATGAACTATTGGGACTTCATCAAGATCAAAAGTTTTTGCACAGCAAAGGAAACAGTCAATAAAACCAAAAGACAACTGACAGAATGGGAGAAAATATATGCAAACAACATATCAGATAAAAGGCTAGTATCCAAAATCTATAAAGAACTTACCAAACTCAACACCCAAGGAACAAATAATCCAATCAAGAAATGGGCAGAGGACATGAATAGACATTTCTGCAAAGAAGACCTCCAGATGGCCAACAGACACATGAAAAAGTGCTCCACATCACTCGGCATCAGGGAAATACAAATCAAAACCACAATGAGATATCACCTCACACCAGTCAGAATGGCTAAAATTAACAAGTCAGGAAATGACAGATGCTGGAGAGGATGCGGAGAAAGGGGAACACTGTTCCCCTTTCTACACTGTTAGTGGGAATGCAAACTGGTGCAACCACTCTGGAAAACAGCATGGAGATTCCTCAAAATATTGAAAATAGAGCTACCCTATGACCCAGCAATCACACTTCTGGGTATTTACCCTAAAGATACAAATGTAGTGATCCGAAGGGGCACATGCACCTGAATGTTTATAGCAGCAATGTCCACAATAGCCAAACTATGGAAAGAACCTAGATGTCCATCAACAGATGAATGGATAAAGATGATAATATATATATATATATATATATATATATATATATATATATATATAACATATATACATATACAGAATGGAATACTATGCAGCCACAGAAAGAAATGAAATCTTACCATTTGAAACATCGTGGATGGAACTAGAGGGTATTATGCTGAGCAAAATAAGTCAGTCAGAGAAAGACAATTTTCATATGATCTCCCTGATACGAGGAATTTGAGAGGCAGAGTTGGGGTTTGGGGGGTAGGGAAGGAAAAAATGAATCAAGATAGGATCGGGAGGGAGAAAAACCATAAGAGATCTTAATCTCACAAAACAAACTGAGGGTTGTTTGGGGAAGAGGAGTATGGAGAGGGTGGCTGGGTTACGGACATTGGGGAGGGTATGTGCTATGGTGAATGCTATGAAGTGTGTAAGCCTGACGATTCAGAGACCTGTACCCCTGGGGCAAATAATACATTATATGTTAATAAAAAATTTAATAAAAAAACCATGATCAACTTCATAGTACTCACAGAAAGGCAAATTAAAATAAGAATGAGATAACATTTTATCTAGAAGATTGGTAATCTATTAAAATATTTGGGAAAACATAAATGCCGACAGACATAAGAGGAAATATTCTATTACAAATCCGAATGTGAATTGGTATAACCTTTTTTGGAAGACAATCTGTTAGGATATATTATGACTTAAATGTCATAGTTTTTGACTCAAAATTGAGAAATTGCATCCATGACTTACTTATATAAGAACAGATGCACTTGTCTGCTTTTGCCATTTTCTTGATTCCTGCTGGTTCATTCCTGCAAAGAATAGGTTTTGAGATGTTGGTGGTATGAGAAAAGAGTTAGGTCTAAGGATGGAAGTGGAGATCCTATGGAGGGATTTATTTGGCCTTCTAGTTTTACAGTTTATTAGGACACCTCTTTCAAGTCACACACATAGCTTTGTTTTGATGTATTTTTAGGGGAAGGGGATGTATTCTAGAATGATCTTTCTACCACACCTGTAACTGCCAGTGCCCTAAGATCCATAAGACAGGATTGCCAGTCTCAGTGACTCCCTTTGTAAATGGCAGACTTCTTTTTAGATAACTTGTGTTTCCTTTCTGCACTCTGTTGTCCATCTTCCACTTTACCTGCTCATTGTTATGTAAGAGATCTTATAGGCCATAGTATTTGATTATGATTCTAAAAATACCAAAAACAAAAATTAAAACTATGAAAAAGATATATTTAAGAAAAATCTTCTTGAAACAATACGTATTACCATTTATTGCATCCAGGATTTTCCTAGAGTTTCCAGTCAGTAAAGTGAGGCATGACAAAGGAATAAAAGTTTGTAATTTGAAGAAAATGAAAAAACAAAACAAAACAAAAAACCAAACTGTCATTATCTGCATGTGACATGACTGCATATGTAAAAATTTCAAAAGACTATAGCAAAACTATAGACATTATTGATGTATTAAGTGCACAAAGACATATAAAACTCATATTCTTAAATAGGACCAACAAAGTATGAGAAATGAGAAAATAAGATATCTTTTCCCATAGCATCAAAATATATAAAATACCTAAGAATAAAACTAATTAAACACAGACAACACCTCTAACCTGAAAACTACAAAACACTATTTATTTATTTAAATATTTTATTTTTTTTGACAGAGAGAACCACAACAAGAGAGAGAACACAAGCAGGAGGATCTAGAGAGGGAGAAGCAGGCTTCCCTCTGAGCAGGGAGCCCAATGCAGGGCTCACTCCCAGGACCTTGGGATTAGAGCCTGAGCCAAAGGCAGATCCTTAATGACTGAGCCACCCAGGTACCCCTAGAAAACATTTTTTTAAAGGAGTAAATATAGGGAAGTATCTTGATGATCTTCAGATTAAAAAATATGTATTTCTTAAATAGTACAGAGAATTGGTAGCCCTGGAGGAAAAGAAAATTATAATCTGCATGAAAATTCTAAACTTAACACTTATTGGAAGATACTTTAAAAATGGAAAGGCAAGCTAGAGATTAAAGAAAATACATATAACACATAGATCCAGTGAGGGAGGTCTTATATCCAATGGAGAAAGTATAGATTGCTCCCAAATGTAATTTTAAAAGACAACCCAGTAGAAAAAGTTTTAATAGCGAATAAGATGACATGGGGAACACTTCTACTGTACACCAAAGTATGATCATTGTTTCAAGGAAAAATCCTCGTGTGATGAGTTATGAGCTGAGCCAGCTACTTTCTCCATGAAACATCATCTCATTTGAAAAATGACAAACGGTAATTATTTTGGTTTGGATGTTTGGTATTACTTTTCTTGAAAAAATTTTGCTGTCAATCATAGAATTCAAACTTCCAAGAAGAAATGAAAACTTTGGACAAATTGCCTCTGCCACTATTAGCTTAAAATCTCATGCTATTTTTAGAGATATCTAATGAGATACCAACAAACATGTGGGGTTTTTTTGTTGTTGTTGTTGTTGTCGTTATATAATAAATGTGCCAAAATTTGGAAGATCTAGCTGATTCAGTAAACTGGAAATTGGAGAGCTGTGAAATGAAGAGAGAATCTGAGAGGCGTACCGTGGAGTCCTGAGACATTAGAAACTGACAGAGAGAAACTAGAGTTCTGAGACTGGCAAAACACTGGGATGCTGGGCCTTTTGGTCTTGTTTATATTTGAGTGCCAGGACAGATTTCCATGACTGAATGCTCACTGCAGAGAACCTTTCATGTGTTTCACAAGCAATGATAAGTAAAAAAGCAATGATCATTTATTTAAAGCAACCAACAACTGCGCTAAACATGGAATCATGCTTCTTTCCCACCTGAATCTCTTCAGTGGCTCCTTGGTCACTGCTTAATACTGGATTTCCTGGGGTGGCACAAGGGCTCCTTTTTGTCTGTTCAGTCACATCTGCTTCCACTGCCCCTTTACATGTTATTTTTCACCTATTTATTTCTGTTACTCAAATACTTTTCACTTTATCGTATGTTCTTTAGTATCCTTTTTCTTCTGCTTGAACTTTCATTCATGGTTATCTTTTTTTCAAGGAAAAGCCCCAGATTCACATAAAGCATCTCTTCTTTCTCTGTTATCTTTGCATATTATGTATTCCTCCAACAAAACATTTACCTTAATAAATCTTATTTATCTTTACCTGTGGACTATAAGAATCTCACAGGGGTAGTTCGTTTTTTATTATCACTCCTAGCATTTAGCATTATTCTTGGTATCTGTAAGGAATGAACATAAATGAATAAGCTGGTTGTCGCAGATAAAAGGATGAACATAATTACATTAAGCTTTGGGATTCATTGTTGTCCAAAGAGTCTACAAAGGAATGAGGTATGAAGAGTTGGGATAGAAATTATAAGTTGAATTTTATCACCTTTCTACACATATTCAACAACATCTAGTGGAATCAGGGATAATGAAATACTTGATTTAACAACATCTAATGGAATCAGGGATAATGAAATACTTGATTTAACAAAGAGATCCTGCTGTCAGGTTAAGATAACAAAGCAAATTGAATAAAGGAGGGAAAATTGGCATGCTATTAACAAACTGTTCCATCTGAATTACAAAGTCAGATGAGTCTGCAAAAAGTAATATAGAGGTTATCAAAGTCTCTTCTCTAGCATTTAAAGTTTATTTGGTATCTCCCCCCAACCTCTACTCCATGGAATTTTAATTTTAAATATTCATAAAACTAAATTATATTTTTTAAATGCTTAGATGTAATTTTATACTATTTCTCTGATTTGTGATTTGTTTTTACGTTTTTCTCTCACTAAATTCCCTCTAGCCCTTTCCTGATCTTCGCTTTTTTCTATTATAGGCCTCTATGACATTTTTATTCTTATATGAAACTTTCTTTTTGGCTACTTCCCTAGCTCTTTTCCATTTAATACCATTGGCAATCTCAAGATTCCACCAATGGAGATGTAATTGGTATGGAACTAGGCATTATCATCTTTCACCCAGAGTTTTGTAGTAAGTTTCTAAATAATCCCCCTTTTTCTCTCCCATATTTTGGAGAATTATATTTTGATTCCAAATATTTGCATGCCTTTCTTTTGGATTTGCCCCAGTTGTGGGATGTCTTGATGTCAGATTTGACCCCATGACTTGCTGTGGTCAATAAAATGTGATTAGAAGTAACACAGGACACTTTTGTGTGGAAACTTTAAGAGTCAGCTCCTGGTCCAGCCTGTCTTTTTCCTTTGATGTAGACCAGCATTGTCTTAGATAGCACTGTCCTATCAGAAAAAAGGCAACATGGAATAGAGCCATAACTGACCCACAATGGCTTTGTGATGTGAGGGAAAAACCTTTATTTTTCTTTGCTTTTTAAGCCTCTGAAATTTTAGTGTTGCCTGCTACCACAGTGGGATTTAGTCAACACTTACTCATGGTTTTTCCCTGTACCCGGTCTCAACACAGTAGCCAGAGTGAGTTTTTAAAATTGTAATTCAGTTTGCCCAATTTACCTCATTTGAACTCAGAAATGCTTCTCCATTCCATATGAGTAAAAGGGTTTTGCAACGACTGAAGAGACCCAGCTGGATGGGCCACTTCACTTCCACCTTAGCTTTGTGAATGTGACATTGACTAATCCCTTCTCAATCATGGAGCATCAAATATTCAGGCCCTATTGTTACTCCTTGAATAAGCTCCTATATCAAGAATTTTGCATAGAATATTTCCTCTTCCTTCTGGCTCATTCACTTACCTGCTTCCTGTCTTTGCTCAGATGTTACTTTCTCAATGAGGCCTACTGTGTGTGATCATGCAATTTAAAATAGCAAAATAGCCTGATTTATGTTTTTTTCTATTACATTTATTATTTATTGTCTGTTACCACTCTACAGAACCTAAGCTTTGTGAGGTCAGGAATCTTGTTCTGTCTTATTCACATTATAGTGAACTATGATAGTACCTGATCTATTCAGTAGGCACATTTTGGTGATAAGCATTGAGACAGAAAAGAAGTCTAGCTATTTACTACTTATTTCATGTTTATCTCAGCTGATCTGGGAAGTGCTAATCTATGCATCTTTATTAAAACCAATTTGCCAGAGAGGAGACTATGTATAAAACCAGAATATATGACATACACATATATTTTATATTCAGGGATCTGAAGCCGGTTGTTAAGACAAGAGCCCTAGAAAAAAATGTCAAGACAAGTGAAATTTGCATTTGGCCCTTCACCTCCTTCTTGGGACTCTTTATTTTTATTTGAATAAAAAAGGGAAGAGTTATAATTATTGAGGTGATGAAATATGATATTTTTATTTGTTTTATATATGACAGAATAAAGGGACCAGAAACACTAAGTGACTTTCATCTTGTTCTTTCCTTCCTTTTTTCCTTTGTTCTAACCCCAAGTTCAGCAAAATGAGTCAGGGAGAAGGGTGAGAAGAACAGATTGTGGAAACAGTGGAAATCCAATCATGGCCCTTCTCATATTAAGATTTCCCATCCTAACACAGGTCGAAGTGGAGAGAGCAAGAAAGTTTAGAAGTAAATGAAAAATTAAGCCTTGATATTAGGCCAGACTGAATTTTTATTTCTAGAAAAAAATAATTTGGCAGATCTAGATTAAAGTCTGTGGTTAAAAAAAAAAAAAAAAGGTCAAGTTGTTGTCCTTGAATGCTGTTCATTCCAGCATTCACTAATTTAGTTATATTATTTAAAAATTATTTTAAAATTTACTCTATTTTATTTAATGATGACTTTCTAATTGGTCTTTGCAAGTTAATCTGTCATTGAATCTTTCTTTTACAGACCATTTTAATACCAAATGTATCTGTAGAGGCTGCTTTTAGGCAACCAACTTGAACACTGGAAACCTGAGTTGGGTAGAAGTGCCCACAGTGCCCCCACCCCACCTGGCTGAATGCAAACCAACCCATTAGGTGACCCACCTCAAATATCCATAAGCCCTAACTGACCAATAGTTTACTTACTCTCAGACACAGTAACCAAGAAAAGAAAATTCCATATGTTTCCATACTTTCTAACCTTCCCCCTTAACTATAGGCCCTCCTACCACTGTTTCCTAGTAGACAGACTCTCCTTGGCTGACCTACTTGGCTGGTCCCTTGAAGTGTATTCAGTAAACTTTCATTTCCTTTGTTTTGCCTCAGGTAAATTCTTTCACGGCCATGCCACTGGCTTTCACCTGATAGGGTCATGCCACAGTATCCTGTTTAAATTAATACCTCTTATAATTATAGGGTTGTATTAATTTTGCTTGATTTTTGATAATCCTATGGGAATCATTAATATGATTCCTGGCTGAGAGGAAGTGAAGGTGCAACTGTCTTAGTCATCCTGAATCTGGGTTCATCTGACATCGGCTGCCTCCACTATACTTCCCAAGTTCAACCCCAATGAGGTCAAAGTGTATACCTGAGATGCACTGGGGTGACCAAGTCAGTGCCATGTCTACCCTGGCCCTGGAGATCAGGGCCTGTTTCCAAAGGGTCTGTCTCCAAAAAGGTTTGGTTATGACTTCACCAAGATGACCAGTGATTGGAAGGGTCTGAGGATTACAGTGAAACTAACTATTCAGGACAGGCCCAGATTGAAGTGTTCTTTCTGCCTCTGCTCTGATTATCAAAGCCCTCAAGGAACTGCCAAGAGACAGGAGGAACCAGAAAACATTAAGCACAGTGGAAATACCACTTTTGATGAGATTTTCAACATTGCCTGACAGATATGGCACCACTCTTGAGTCAGAGAACTCTCTGGCACCATTAAAGAGATCCTGGGGACTCCCAGTCTATGGGCTGCAGTATTGATGGCTGCCAACCTCTTGACATCATAGATGGTGTCAATAGTGGTGCAGTGGAATGCCCAGTTAGTTAAGAACTATAAATCAAAATATTTCAATAAAGGATCATTTGACAATCCAAAAAAAAAAAAAGGGAAAGAAAGAAAATATCTTAATTTTCTTTCTTTTATCGTGTTGCATCTTGTTCATTTTACTGTTACTTTTGGTGAGTAATCTCTCAGGCAGATTATTTTAAAATCCTGGAGCTTGTTATGTGTTAGACTTTCCTTCATACAGATGTATTTCACAGTATCAATTGCCACAGTAGCTCCCAATGTCTGTAAGATCATTTTTTAAGATTAAGAAAATGTCTCTGAAAAAATAAAGTTTGACTTAAAAAGATGAATGTGCAATTATAAAATTATAGGGGCATCAGGGTGACTTAATCTGTTAAGCACCTGACTCTTGATTTTGTCTCAGGTCATGATCTCAAGGTGTGAGATCAAGCTCTGAGATGGGAAATCTATGCTCAGCAGGGAGTCTGCTTGAGATTCTCTCCTTCTCCTCAGCCCCTCCCTCCCTACTCTCATGGGCTCTTTCTCTCAAATAAATAAATAAATAAATAAACATTAAAAAAATTATAAAGGTTTCTGACCGGATGTAGAAGGAAAGTATTATTTAGCTAGTTTCATTTAGGTCTTTCTGCAGTGTCCCTTCAGGTCCTAGGGAAAAATCTAGTCATAGAGAATATAAAAATTTAGAAATCTAGTATTTTTGTTTAAGGGAAGCTAAGGAATTAGTTCTCCAAGACCGATTTTGAATAAAATCAGGAACTCTTCACATTTAAACATTTTTTATTTTATTTAAAATAGGAATGTTCTTAGTATGGTTAATGTTAAGCCATATATTTGTCAAGAACTTTGTGATGGAAGGAACAGGTTTAGATTTATTACTGTGATTTGTTTCCTGCAACCAGATAGAAAATGGTTATTTTGAAATTTACCTAAGGTGTAACAAGAACTCAGACTTTGTTTTGGCCACACTTCACTACTTTCTTACCATCGGAAAGGAAAGTGGTGATCCCATGTCCTACATCTAGGAAAAAAAAACAAAATTTTGCTCTCTCAACTGTGAAATTTGAGTGCATCTTAAAGATTACAGTACAGCCTATTTTGCTTCAGAAATTCTTCCATCTAGGGGCACCTGGGTGGCTCAGTGGGTTAAAGCCTCTGCCTTCGGCTCAGGTCATGAAATCAGGATCCTGGGATCGAGCCCCGCATCAGGCTCTCTGTTCAGCAGGGACCCTGCTTCCTCCTCTCTCTCTCTGCCTGCCTCTCTGCCTACTTGTGATCTCTGTCAAATAAATAAATAAAATCTTAAAAAAAAAAAGAAATTCTGCCATCTAATATCAGGTCAAAGGATAAAACATGATTTGAATAGTACAACTACCTTAGGCTGTTGGCTGATACAACATGTTGAACTGTATTTGATTTCCAAAATGTCTTTCACACAGAGTCATCTGTTAAGGTCTTTCCTTCCATAAAATGTTATAATTTAGATGAAATTTGTCTTTAGTGTGTTCAGTCTTCCTTTTTAATTCATTTGTATTCTAGTTAGAGAAATATTTTTTCTAAGATTGCTATTTTATTTATTTATTTATTTATTTGACAGACAGAAATCACAAATACGCAGAGAGGCAGGCACAGAGAAAGGGGGAGGCAGGCTTCCTGACAAGCAGAGAGTCCAACGCGGGGTTCCATGCCAGGACCCTGGGATCATGACTTGACCCGAAGAGAGAGGCTTTAACCCACTGAGCCACCCAAGAGCCCCTAAGATTGCTATTTTATTCATTTCCTTTTTCCACATAAAAACTACCCTATGACCCAGCAATTGCACTACTGGGTATTTACCCTAAAGATACAAACATAGTGATCCGAAGGGGCACATGTACCCGAATGTTTATAGCAGCAATGTCTACAATAGCCAAACTATGGAAAGAACCTAGATGTCCATCAACAGATGAATGGATAAAGAAGATGTGGTATATATACACAATGGAATACTATGCAGCCATCAAAAGAAATGAAATCATGCCATTTGCGACGACATGGATGGAACTAGAGCGTATCATGCTTAGTGAAATAAGTCAATCGGAGAAAGACAACTATCATATGATCTCCCTGATATGAGGACATGGAGAAGCAACATCGGGGGGTAGGGGGATAGGAGAAGAATAAATGAAACAAGATGGGATTGGGAGGGAGACAAACCATAAATGACTCTTAATCTCACAAAACAAACTGGGGGTTGCTGGGTGGAGGTGGGATTGGGAGAGGGGGAGGGGGCTATGGACATTGGGGAGGGTAAGTGCTATCGTGAGTGCTGTGAAGTGTGTAAACCTGGCGATTCACAGACCTGTACCCCTGGGGATAAAAATACATTATATGTTTATTTAAAAAAAAATTTGGAAGGGGAGGCGAACCATAAGAGACTATGGACTCTGAAAAACAACCTGAGGGTTTTGAAGGGTCAGGGGTGGGAGGTTGGGGGAACAGGTGGTGGGTAATGGGGAGGGCACGTTTTGCATGGAGCACTGGGTGTTGTGCAAAAAGAATGAATACTGTTACGCTGAAAAAATAAATAAAATGGAAAAAAAAAACTTACTCTCTTGCAAGATTTGACAAAAATATTAAAAATAATATGTAAAAGTCTAATGAGACTTTGGTCCCAGTGGCTTATTGAGGGCAGCCTGGAAGTTCAGAAACAATAAAGAAAAAGAATTTAAAAATATCAAAGATCAAGACAGAACACATACATGTACATATTATAAAAGACCATTTATGACAGTTATATAATTGACTCAACAATTGGTTCTCTCTTCCCTGTAATATTACACATCTTTACTCATTGACTTTGCTTTGCATGTAATGCTAAAACAAACAAACAAACAAAAAAAAAACCAAGAAATAAACTAAGCATTAATTAAGAAAGCTTGGTTGAATAATTTTTGATAAATATATAACATGACATATCATGCAGCTAGTTTTAATGAAAATTAGATTTAATTAGATTTAATGAAAATCAGATTAGACATATTTCCATGAAGTGATGTCATTCACATATTTTATGTGGAAGGAGAACACCTCTTAGATGAAAGTGGATAATAGAGTTCACTTTATAGAAAAGAATAGAAAATCATGATATATTTATATAGATAAATATTTCAAAGAACAGACATCATTGGACACTGCTCACTTCAGAAATAGATTGGAGGAGGAAAGTTAAGATTATTAATATTTTCTTTTCATAACTTTGCAGTTCACTTTCTTAAAACTGTTGCTTTCTATAATTAAAAATTCAGTAAAAAAACAGGAATATACAAAAATAGTAACTTGAAAATTTTTATATTAAGATGAGATTTGCTGACTGACATGAACAGGATTGGGGCAGCAAATATAAGCAGATACTGACTATGACCAGTCACTTCTTCCCAGTAGTTCCCAAGGAAAGCATTTGGGAAAATCTGGCAGTTCTCTCCCTGCCTATCAGAGAATTCTGTTCTGACCTAATTCTCCCACCCAGTTCTCCAAGGGGAATCCTTGTTTGCCAAAACAGCTCTTTGTTCTGTCAGTTAAATTAGAAAAAAGCAAAAAAAAAAAAAAAAAAGAAAAAGAAAAAGAAAGGGTAGCATAGGATTAAAGGTAGTAGATTAGGGTGAAGTATGTGGGTTTGCAGGAAAAATATTTGGTTTAAGAAGTGTTAAGGCCAGCTGTATGATGCATGGAACGAAGATAGAAAAGAGAGGGGACGTTATTAAAATCCTTGTGTTGATTAATAATATCAACCTCAAGCTGTTGGAGATATGCAAATAAAGATCCATGGTTAATTTGATTCTTTGGCTTTTAGACTTATTTTTTTTTTCTTTAATACAGTGATAGTACTCTGAAAAGAGACTATGTGAGTTATAGCTGTAATGTTTGAAAATAACATTTTTCTTAGTTTTGTGTCTGGTCCAAAATCATAATGCATAATAACTTGTGTACGATGTTGTTTTAGTGAGTTTTGCATGATAAACCTGCCTAACAAACAGCCCAGCAATCCCAGTGATTTACAATGAGAGATGGTCTTGATGTCTGGGAGGTGGCTGGGGTGGCTGTTCTTCATTCAGCAAGTCAGCTTCACATCTGCTCCACAGATCTTTCATTCTGAGACCCAGGCAAGATCTTCTGATGACAGATGGCAGAAGCACAAGAGCACAAGCCAAACCATGCAAGCTGGTTTCAAGCCTCTGATTAGAGACACACAAGTTATACACACATGGCCCTGGTGAAAGCAAATCATATAGATAAGCCCGAAGCTGGAGTGGCAGGGGAATACACAACATCCTAAGAGCCAGGCACTGCAAAGGCAAATGGAAAAGGTTAGGAAGGTATAATTCTATTATAGGCTGAGAGTGGAGAGTTGATAGCAGTAATCCAAGATGGGACTGGATCACATGGAGCATTCTTTTTTCTTAAGCTAGTTAGGCTTAAAAAGCTTCAGTCCTAACTCTGTGATAAAGATTGCTCCTTTTTACAAACTCTCCTTCCTCTACATCATCAAAACCTTTGTTTGGCTCTTACCACGATGATTTAAGGTGGCACAGGAGAAATGGAACAGAGAAACATTATTAGAAATCCTGAGAATCTGGGTCTTCCTGGACTTTCTGCCACTTACTATTTCTATCCCATGGATAGAGAGAGTGAGAGTGGGAATTGGAGAGAGGACCTCATCCATGTAACATGTAGTACCATGTTGTGATTCTACCTGCCTATTAAATGTGCTCCTGCTCATGTACTAGAAGATAATCCATAACAACTATTTCTAGGGATAAATTGGAAGATAAAGGAAAGAGGACCCAACCTTTCTCTCTTCTTAAACAGTGCATTGGAGGACATCTGTCATTTTTTGGCATGCCCAAGCACTTATTTTCACATCTTCTGGCAAAACCATTATTTCCCCATTTGTATTCTGTGTGTTTTGAGTGAGATTGAGTTAAACCCTGTGACCATGTGACCCAGGCTTGAGCAATCAAGACATAGTATCCTAATGATTAATTCAGGGGCAAGAAGGTGATTCAGTCAGAGCCCTGGAGACTATATTCTAGGACTTTTGTTGGAGCTATTGGAAAGAAAGCATCCTCCACCTGCCCCACTGGGGTTGGTGTTAGGATGGTACATAAGGTCGGAAGTGTAGGCAGCCATCTTTCCATTGTGTGGAGGGGAGTTGGAATTTAACTAGACCCAGCAATACAGAAAATGTAATGGCAAAAGCAGAGAGTCCTTGGATTGTTATTTTATTCTTTGTATCCAGACATGCCTGAAAGTACTCCTAGACTTTCAAGTTATATGAGTCAAGAAATTCATAGTTCTGGTCAATTGATTTTGTTGCTTTTTTTTTCTGTCATTTTGTTATGAAGTGATTTCCTAATCAGTTAATATTAGTGTCTACATTTTATGTAGTTACAAGTAGCATCTAGTAAAACATTTTAAAGCATATGCCTAAAATTTAAAAAATGAAGGTGCCCACAAATGGAGAATAATTCCCTACAAAGCTGATTTTTTTAAAAAATACAACTTTTTTTTTTTTAATAAACATATAATGTATTTTTATCCCCAGGGGTACAGGTCTGTGAATATCCTGATTCTAAATGAAAAGAAATGAGAATGACAGTAACAAACAAGATTTCACCAATGGATACTGTGATGTGACTATAGTAGTCTTGTATTTGAAATTTAGGAAGGATACTACTGCATTTCAAAACAGCTAAAATAGGGGCGCCTGGGTGGCTCAGTGGGTTAGGCCACTGCCTTCGGCTTGGGTCATGGTCTCAGGGTCCTGGGATCGAGCCCCGCATTGGGCTCTCTGCTTGGCGGGGAGCCTGCTTCTCCCTCTCTCTCTTTGCCTGCCTCTCTGCCTACTTGTGATCTTTCTCTGTCAAATAAATAAATAAAATCTTAAAAAAAAACAAACAGCTAAATATGCAGGTCCAAAAAACGGAGCTGCTTTTGAAACTGCCACATTCACTCCAAAGCCCATTCATCTCTTTCAGCATCCCAAAGATTAAGCACATATTCTGTTTAGTTATACAATAAACTTACCAAGGTGATGTACCACTGACATCACAGGACAATTGCCTATAAATCTAGACTTCTGACGCTGGGCTCCTATACTTTCTTATAGATCGTCATCCTCATCTGGGAGAACATTTGTCTGAGCAACCTCTAGATCCTGCTCCTACTGTGTTGCCAAAGTGGGGTCCAGGCAGCCTTTGGTAGGGCAATAGCTGTCATGGCAACAAACTCCAAGTTAGGGTCTCCAAATAGTTTTCAAGCAAGTGAGAGGAAGTGCTTTTCAAAGTTGTAGTCACTTTTGGCAGAAATGTCCTAGTACTGAAGGTTTTACTTTTCATGGAAGACAATAGATTTGGCCTTAACTTTCCTGTCCTTGCTGTCTACTTTGTTGCCACACAGCACAATGGGGATGTTTTCACATACTCATGCCAGATCTCTGTGTCAGTTATACACATTCTTGTAAGTAACCCTTGCTCTTACATCAAACCTTATAATGGGACTGGACTTGGATGTAGTACCATCTCTCAGGCTACCAATTTTCTCCTGACCAGCCATATCCCCTACATTGAACTTAGTAGGTCTTTTGTTGGAATGGACCTCAATACCCAAGAGCACCATACTTCTCAAATTCACCAGTCAGAATAACATTTCACAAATGTAGTTTTTCCGGTACCACCATCACCAGCCAGTACAACTTTGAACTGGACTTGGGTTCTCCTTGGGCAGCCATTGTGATGTTGCTTTCAGAAGCATCTCCTGCTCCTCTGAGCCAACACTGATTATTTCTTTGAGTGTTTTTTCTGTAATTAACTCCCACCCTCCTCTTATCACTCAGCGTAATTTGAGTTTTTGAAGTTTCTTACAACAATGGAAAATTCATGAGGGCCACTAATTAGGTGCAAAAAATGATTCAAATACAAACCACTGTCCCAAGTTGTAAAATTATTTTCTTTAAAGCTGTAGGACGCTGAATATTTATACTAATTTTTTGAGAAAATATATAAATGTGATTATATAGCAAATATTTTCTGTGATTGAAAGTTATTAAAGCATTTTCATTTTTCTCAAAGAGGGATTGATAATTTACTTACAGATTTGGACCCTCAGAGAGACTGAGTGCTAGCCTAATCCTATGCTTTGCGACTTTGGAGAAAATCACCTAGCTTGTTGGCTAACAGCATCAACTACAAAATAAAAGGGCCAAATTAAAGCACTTCTAAAGATATTTCTATTTTTAAAATGCTGTTAAGTTCTGCCATATTGCTTATATTAGTTTCACTTTAAATATTATGCTTTCCTAAATAAATAGAATATTACTTTCATATTTGTTATGAATTCTTATATATCCATAGAACAAAATCTGTCCTTGATTTTACTTTTGCAGAAGTGACTGCATTCTTAGGCCGATAGAACTGAGTAAGGGAATCAACACATGACAAAGTGGTTTAATTTACGTAATCTTAACTTTGTCTCCTAAGCAGAACAGAGTGAAGATTATCTTCATAATGCTGACCAACTCACTATGCATAATGCATTGTGTAACACTGTGGCTCATGCTGACACATTTATAACATTTATCTGAGAGAGAAAAAAAACCTTATGTAATGTGTTGATGCCTTGATAACTATATTCTAAAACATTTTAAGTGCTTAATTATAGTTTAAACACTGAAATTATGTTACAGAGAGGGGACTTACTCTGGGATCAATGCAAACTTGAATTATTATTGAATAAACTGGAGAGGTTTGAAAGTGGATTACCAAGAGATTTCTTAAGAACTAATTTTTTGTACTGGATTAGTGAAAGTTCTTATGGTTTATTAATTTATATCCCCTTTAGAAATCTTTTTATTTATCTTATTTCTTACATTTGCTTGAAAAAATCCTTATGAGTATTTGAGTTAAAAGAAGAATGAAAGGGCTTTTAACATTTTTCTTGTTGCCTAATTCAATAGAAATTGCAGATAAGAAAAATTCTATTAAAATAGTTTTAAGTGTATCTTTATTCCTGTACAAACTGAATGAGTATTAAAATTCACACATGCAGATACACACATATCATTAAAGGATTTAGATAAAAATAGATAAAATAGGAACAAAGTTTCCTTTAAAAACATTAAGTTTGATAATATAAACATTATTAATTCATACTTACATGTTTAACAAAGGAGTTGAAGCTACTTTAAATATGGGTACCATGAAAATGGTTAAAGTAAACAGTTGAGAAATTAGGTAAAGGAAAAATAAGGTTAGGAACACAATAAAAGCAGAGATTCAAAGAACACAGGTAGAAATACGTATCATAGGTCTTACGTATCAGAGATGGGGCACACAATTAGCCCTATTTTACTTAAAGCAAGATAAAAGTACCAATTATGTTGTTAACAAGACAAATTTAAACCTACTGTTAATGAGAAGATAGGTGTTTCTGCAACTGAAACTTGAAATCCATTTCTTTTATGAAATATTCTGGACAATGCATAAGTTAAAAATATGCCTTGTGATATAATGGGCAATAAACTCAATTGAAGCCTTATAATAAATATAATAATGCATTTTGGTTTTGTTTTTGCTTTTTCTGAGGGAGAGAGGGAGTGTGAGCAGACGGAGGAAAGGCAGAGGGAGAGGGAGAGAGAGAATCTTAAGATTAATCTTAAGAATCACTGAGCTTGGAGCCCAACATGGGGCTCGATCCATGACACTGAGATCATGACCTGAACCAAAATCGAGAGTCAGACGCTTAACTAAGTTACTCAAGTGTCCCAATACATTAAGGCATCTAATGCAACTTTTTAAGATAGCGTTCTTTTGGATTGACTGATGACAAGACACTGTGGGGAAGTCCAGAGGAGTGATTTTATGTTAGCTGAATTAGAGTAGCCTGTTTGTATTGATATCAAGCTATTAAACACTATATATCAATGTATTATGTCTTTCTTTGGACAAGGAGTTGTATTTTTATAGATAATAAATCAAACAGAATTCTTCTTCCTTAGTTGTAGTGCATACGGTTTGATTTGTACCACTCGGTAAGCTGGATGCTATCTTGTATATAATTAATTTCATAAGACTCAAAACTTGCTAAACTTCTCTATTATGTAGTTGGTTACAAAGAAGGAAACTCTTCTTTGACTGTAAATTAAATTATACACACACATGCACACACACACACAATCTAATAATAATATCTTTGAAAGATTTAGATAAAAATGGAGACATGAAGTTTCTTCTACAGTATAAATTAATTGAAGTATACCATGATCTGCAGTGTTTCTTATAAACTTCACAGAGGTAAAAAGCAGAAATGTCAGCAGACATGATGACATATGATAACTGATCTATGACTTTTTCCCATTGAAACTGTAAGTGCTTAGAAGGAGTTGAAAAGAAGTGGGCTAACAATGTTTGCAGTCATTGTCATTTGCAGGATTTGGGGATTTGGACTATTTTTGTTATTTTTTATTTACATTGTTTTCCTATTCTCTACGTTTTTGAGTTATCCATAATGAACATGTATTCTGCAATCAGGAAAGTTAATTATGTCTATGACTTCAAATTGATCACCCTGAAAAATATTCACAACAACCAGATTTAGTGAGGTCACTATTAAATTTATGATTGTCTTTAGATCTTTTAGCTAGAATGATATAGAACTTAAATCAAACCTATGGTTTTCTAATTTGAAAGTAATGAAGTAAAAGAAGTAGTTCCATTACTCATTTAATGAGAGTTAAATGCAGTCCAAACCATAATATTTGTTAATGAATCTATTTCTGATTCTCTTACACTGATGAGGCAGGAAGAATCCATAATGTTTGGTGAGGAATGTTAATTCATGAGAAGTAGAACTTTTATTAGGCCCAGGAAAATGGGTTAGAATTTAAAATCATTCCCAACTTCTGCCTTACCTTTGGGAGCAGAAGCCCATTTATGATCTAAGTGTCAAGTCTCTATTTCTATGTTGGCACAGTCTACATTTCACCTGAGATAACTTAATTAGGGACAATATTTAGTGACTTCATTAGTTCTGATGGAGTTCCAAGATGGTGCTTAAACTGTTTCTGTTGTATTATCACAAGAGGGATGAGACATGATAAATAAGCGTCATTAACTAAATATGGTCTGCCATATAATTCTTTAATATGATTATATTGATCATTAAATATGAAATTTTCATTTTAATTTTGTGTGAGTAGAACCTAGTTAAGTTAAACAGTCCATGTTATGGTAAAATTTTGTTTTTAAACTATTTATTTATTTATTTATTATTATTATTATTTTTTAAAGATTTTATTTATTTTTGACAGAGAGAGATCACAAGTAGGCAGATAGGCAGGTAGAGAGAGAGAGGAGAAAGCAGGCTCCTTGCCAAGCAGAGAGCCCAATGCGGGACTTGATCCCAGGACCCTGAGATCATGACCTGAGCTGAAGGCAGAGGCTAACCCACTGAGCCACCCAGGCACCCTAAACTATTTATTTTTATTTTTAACAATTTAATGATTAATTATTTAATTTAATTATATAAACAATAATTTAATTATTAACAATAAAATAATTTAATTTTGACTTAAAATGTATTATTTTATTTTATTATTTTAAAATATTTATTTTTCTGAGTCTACCTAATTACCATCTCTGAAATTTATTATTTTTTTATATTTTATTTACTTATTAGAGAAAAAGAAAGAGAGAGAGTACAAGCAGGGGGAGCAGCAGACAGAGGGAGAGGGAGAAACATACTCCAGGGACTTGATCCCAGGATCATGAACTGAGCTGAAGGCAGATGCTTTAACCAGCTTAGTTACCCAGGTGCCCCTGTTTTTTTTTTTTTTTCTTTTCTCTTTAAGATTTGTTTATTTTATTTTGGGAGAGAGAGGAAGAGAGAGAAGGAAAGAGAGCAGGGAGAGAGGCACAGGGAAAGAATCTCTAGCAGACTCCCTGCTAAGTGCAGAGTCCAATGCAGGTCTCTATCCCATGACCCTGAGATATCATGATCTGAGCTGAAATCAAGAGCCACTTAATCAACTGAGCCACCCAGGCACCTTGAAATCTATTATTTTTAAGCCATGAAGCAGCCAGGTGTGTTTTCTTCAGATAGCTCATGCTCTAAGTGGCCAATCTATTTGTTTATAATTATTGCTATTTCACCAGTGAGAAGTCACTGTGCCAAAAATGCAACATAAAGCCATCAGTGATTTTTTGCCTTTTCTGTTTTTTTTTGTTTATTTGTTTGTTTTTCCATTTTATTTATTTTTTCAGCGTAACAGTATTCATTCTTTTTGCACAACACCCAGTGCTCCATGCAAAACGTGCCCTCCCCATTACCCACCACCTGTTCCCCCAACCTCCCACCCCTGACCCTTCAAAACCCTCAGGTTGTTTTTCAGAGTCCATAGTCTCTTATGGTTCGCCTCCCCTTCCAATTTTTTTTTTAATAAACATATAATGTATTTTTTTCCCATTTTATTTATTTTTTTCAGCATAACAGTATTCATTGTTTTTGCACAACACCCAGTGCTCCATGCAAAACGTGCCCTCCCTATTACCCACCACCTGTTCCCCCAACCTCCCACCCCTGACCCTTCAAAACCCTCAGGTTGTTTTTCAGAGTCCATAGTCTCTTATGGTACGCCTCCCCTCCCCAATGTCCATAGCCCCCTCCCCCTCTCCCAATCCCACCTCCCCCCAGCAACCCCCAGTTTGTTTTGTGAGATTAAGAGTCATTTATGGTTTGTCTCCCTCCCAATCCCATCTTGTTTCATTTATTCTTCTCCTATCCCCCTAACCCCCCATGTTGCTTCTTAGTGAAATAAGTCAATTGGAGAAAGACAGCTATCATATGATCTCTCTGATATGAGGACATGGAGAAGACATCAGTGATTTTAATTAGAAATTTAGATTGTCCAGGGATAAGCATCCAACTCTTGATTTCAGCTCAGGTCATGATCTCAGGGTCCTAAGACTGAACCCTGCATGTGGCTCTGCGCTCGGTAGGGAGTCTGCACGGGAATTTTGTCTCTCTCTGTCCCTCACTCCCCCCTAAAATAAATAAATAATCTTCAAAACAAAACAAAACAAAATAAAGAAATGTGGATTTTCTAGAAGTCATTAGGAAGAGAACTTTGGGGTTTACTTGAAGTACTCCATTTGAATAGGCAGTGAGAATCAGGAGGCTTCTTACCATACTAGGTTTCTCTTAGCCAGAGATTCTGATTAGACCTTTAATGACATTTATTAGAACCCTGATGCCTCTAACTTGCAAGGCTATGAGAGTTTTTTTTTTTTCTTTTTTGGAAAATAATGTGAACCCAGAAGAAAAAGTAGAAATACTCTCTATATTTGTAATTAAAATTTCCATGCTATAGAAAAGGCATATTTCACAATTATATAGCTGTATTTCATACCACCTATTGGCTAATTATATAGAGTTTATTAATTCTTAGATCTTAGATTTGATGTTTGAGATTTGATGCAGAATTGATGCAAAAAAATGGTTTGGTAAATCTCTATTTTATGTAGCATGATATAGCAAAGGGAAAGATCTTCATACAGTCAAGAATGTTTTTCAAAACCTTGCTTCAGTTCAAATG
This sequence comes from Meles meles, assembly GCF_922984935.1. NCBI lineage: Eukaryota > Metazoa > Chordata > Mammalia > Carnivora > Mustelidae > Meles > Meles meles. The sequence continues at coordinate 79,835,248 of NC_060074.1, forward strand.
GTACCAGATGGACCTCACTTCTGCCTGTGCTTAATTCATTGATAATGTAAGCTTGGGAGATTTACATATACCTTAGGCAGGGTATTTAATATAAACAAGTATGAGATGAGGATGCTAATGAATTCTATCTGGAAATCATGGGGCAAACTAAGCTCTCTAGACATCTTTTTATATAAAAGCAATGGATGTGAAAAACAAGAAATCCCTAATGCTCATCAAGATTCACATTATGGAGACCATTTTTGACTTACGTTAATTCCCTTTTTCTATCTCCACGCTTAATGATTTATGGAAAAGTTTTATTTTTAGTGATTGTTTTTAATATCTAAGAGATTTATAAATTTCTTTACATTAAATTGATTGCAGTCAACTCTGAATTATACTACTTACTGCTTCTCTTGTCTTTATGCTCTCTATCTCTTTAAACATTTTGTTTCCTTCAGGATCACAGATAAGTAGCAAATTGAGATGCATTGAATTTTCAGTGTCCAGGTTACTGCTGTATAGGGAATTATAATAGAACTAAGAAGAGACTTTGTTCTGTTTTTAAAAATTCATATATGTTGGGAACGATGGGACGAAAACAATTAGGAAACATAAACCATTCATGAGGATAATGGACAGAAACTTATATGAAACTCAGGAGGCTAGATTCTCAAATTTCCCACTAATTAGAGACACATAATGAAACATGTCAATAAACTTTCTGATTCTTAGTTTCCTCCTCTGAAAGATAATAAAAATATTATTTCAGTGGTTCCTTTCATCTCTATAAATTTTATGATTTTATTGTAATTACTATCTGTTCATGTTTTCTGATTCGAAGTATACTTGTGAATATTTAGAGTTTTATGATCAGGTTCTTAAAATGATAGAAAGAAGAAACACTTAAAATTTTAAATATTTTAAATTATTTTTCTCAATAATAGTCTGAAAACACAATACCTGTTCATTTCGAAGACTTAGATTCATTCAAAGGGCAGTAAAACCCAGTGAAGCATTGCTAGACTATGGGTATAACTATGTGATAAATAAATATGTTTTTAGACTTTAGCATTTTCCTTCTTAAGTTCATCTAAAGTATTTTAGTCAAAAATTTATCCTGATGCTTGAGACAATGAGAAAATTCTGTGAATTTTAAAATTCAATGACTACATTCTAGGATGCAATACCAAAAATGATATAAAAATAAACCACTGTGAGCAGACACCTTAAATAAATACAATAATTCCATCAGGGAAAAGCAATAGAGGACATCACTAACCTTTTACATACACTTATAAACAAGACAAATAAAATACTAGAGAACAAAGACAAGGTAATATTCTTGTAATTAGCAACCATGTTCTTAGAAAAAAGTGAACTTCTTTACCCTGGGCCAGGGACTATTTTCCTACGTACTTTTAAAGAAATTATATAGTTATAACCTGGATTATGGTATATAGTCACCAAAAGAAGTCCTTGAAGAAACTCCAACTCAAAGAATTGTAGACCCTAAGAGAATTTTAAGGTTGTTTATAAGCCAAGTTCGCAGAACTTCTTGATCAATTTCCAATGTATTAGTTTCAGACCACATTTACCAAAAATATTTATCTTGCTCAGACCAAAGAATACTTCTAAGTAGCTATTATTATTAATCATGAGCAAACACTGTGGAATAAGAAAATGCAAATGATAACATAACCTTTGCTTATATGCCATTGGTTCCAGACAGTTGTCATGGGAACTATGTTAAGGGGTAATGTTGGCTTTATTGCATTATGGAGAAATTTTTCAAAGGAGACTGTTCCCTTCTTGTGTAGGACAAGGACAAGGTTCCATGGATATGAATGTCAATAAATCTGAATGTTCTCAGAATTGTGTATTACCTCCTGGATGTGGGAAGTCAATGGAGGAACATCTGTTTTCCTCTCCTTTACCCAGTAGTTTTTAATATCTGAAAGAGAAGACTACATGGAGTAAGGGAACTAAATGCTCTTTGCCCCAAGTAAGTGAGGAGGACCTCTGGGAAAGAAAAGAGAATTTGAGAGAAATCTGATTAGGAGTCATATCAGTGATTTCTAGAGTTAAAAACAGTATTCTTAATGTCCCCATATATTATTTTAACCATATCTAATTTCACATGCCTTTACTAATATTTGTAATTTTGCATTCTCTTATGTTTTCATTCTTGATGGTACCTGCTGAAGTTTAGCTATCATATAAGTATTCTACATCCCCTCCAAAGAAGAGAGCTATTTGATTTTCAGAGGAATCTGAATATTTAATTGTCTTAGGCACATGCAACCAAATGTTACCAGATCTGATTCTACTGCCATTCCTATCAGGGCCCTGGATTTAGCACAGGAAAGCTGCTGGGCTGTGTATTTACAGCCTCTTCAGTCAGTTTCTGTTGTAGCACTACTACCATGAAATAAAATTCTGTGTCTGTTTTCAGCAAAGCTGCCCTGTTATTGCAGAAGGCAAGAGCTCTTTTGTTATTACCATTAAGGTTTTCTGGCTTTCAGCACCATGCCCTGAATTTGTAATTGGGTCACTTGAGTCTGTTATTCTCTTCTACAAGGCTTCTTTCTGAAGCTACTCCCCCAACTCTGCAATCTTTGTAACTACTTCTCCACCCATATATTTTCAGTCAGTGTATCTCCATCCTCCCTATACCTCACCCAATCCACTGGCAGTGATTGGTAATTGGGTTGTTAGATTTCATGAGAGGTTATCATCGCCTTAGTTCTGTTAACAATTGTCTCATTTTGGGTTCCACTAAGATCAGATCCCAAGACAAGAAGTTAGTGCTGAGAAGTTTATTTGGGAAGTGATCCCAGGGAGTCCAAGCAGTGTATGAGCTAACTCACACAGGGAAAGAGGTAAATCCAATAAAAAATATATTAAGGAATAGCCTACCATAGTGGGCAACAGGATCTGAGTCCTGCTGATAATCCCATGAGGAACCTCAGAATCATCTCACAGGGGAATGAAAAGTTGGGCATATTTATCCACAAAATCCAGTCCCACATTTTTGAAGGTCATCCCTGGAAACATGAAATCCTCTGCGGTTTGGGGCTTCCCTGGATACAATCTGAACAAGCTCCAGTGGTACTAGGGAAAAACTTCAGGGACAGAGGAGAAAGATCCAAGCACTTGATAAGGGAAAGAAATTATCAGATGTAAGAACTGTCCACTTCAGCTTCAGGATAACTTAGAGGTGGTCCAAAATTAGAGGAAGTGGGAACATCAACAGCATCTGCCATAATGTGTCATTTATTTTTAATATACTTCTAGTATATAGTACATATCTGATTTTTTTTAAGATTTATTTATTTATTTGACAGACAGAGATCACAGGTAGGCAGAGAGGCAGCCAGAGAGAGAGGAAGGGAAGCAGGCTCCCTGCTGAGCAGAGAACTCTATGCGGGGCTCAATCCCAGGACCCTGGGATCATGACCTGAGCCGAAGGTAGAGGCTTTAACCCACTGAGCCAAGCAGGCACCCCACATATCTGATTTTTATTTACACTTTTAAAATAAGTGAATTATGTCCATACATATTTACTGTTTTTCTTTCTTACCCTTTGTTGAATTTACTTTTCATTTTCCCCATGGGTTGGAAGGTAAGCATTATTTCTCTCTAGGTGTTCTTAAGTTATATACCTTGCATCTAGTTTTTTGTTGCTTGTACTTAAATAGCTAGCATACTTAATTAACATTTTTCCTAAACAACTTAGAATTAACCAATGTTTATAATCATCCACTTCTGCAAAATATGAGAAAACAGCTTTGCATGTTTTGATCCCATATTTGTTATCACTTGAAAGTTTATTTGTGGACTGATATTAAAAATTGATGATCAAAACTTGTTCTTATATTTTATTAATTTATTTGATTACATGGGAATTTTACACTGTCTCTTAAATTCATTTTTTCATTTGTCAGGTTATGTCCAATAGTGGTTTTTCAGAAGAGATCTATTAAAAAAAATTTGGAATAACTAAATGTTTTAATTTGCTCTATCCTTTGAATGCCATTTGTGTGAGTATAAAATTCTGGGCTGAAACACATTTTTCTTCATGCATGTGCATATGTGTGCATATATTTATAGGTATTTGTGTGTTAGCTCTTGGAATGAACTGTCAGTCTGAGCTCTTTTGTCTGTCTTCAATTGTAGGAAATTTTTTTAATGATTTTTTTTTATTAACTTGCATTCATTCTCCCTATTTTCTCCTTTGGACTTTCTCTTGGATATATTTACATATTTATATAACTCCTTCATAGTTCTTTTTTTTTAAGATTATTTATTTATTTGACAGAGAGAGACACAGCAAGAGGGGGAACAGAAGCATGGGGAGTGGGAGAGGGAAAAGCAGGCTTCCCGCTGAGCAGGCAGCCCGAAGCGGGGCTCAGTCCCAGGACTCCAGGACCATGACCTGAGTGGAAGGCAGCCACTTAATGACTGAGACACCCTGGCACCCCTGTCCTTCATAATTCTTAACATTCCTTTGTACCTTATATCTTTTCTGTGTTTTTCATTCTCAGAGAATTCTTTGGCTTTGTTCTTCTCTATGGGTTTGGTTCTGCTGCTGTTTATTCTATCACTAGAGGGTTGTCTTTTCTTTTTTAATTTCAGTGATTATTTTCTTAATATTATGAATTCTAGTTGACTCACATTTTTAAATTAATTTTTCCACACAATTGTATTAATATAGCTTTTTGTTTCTATCTTCTATGTTAAATATTTGCCCCACAATTCTGCTTCTTGAATTGTTTCCCCCAGTAGTCTTGAATTTCTGTAAATATTTTCTGATTTTTGATTTGGGGCTCTATTTGTATTTAACATTTCTTATTATATTTTTCACCCTGTATCTTTGTCACTGTTGTTTGTGGAGATAAATGAGGTGCACTTTTAGTTTCATTTCTTTTTTTTTTTTCCTTAAGATTTTATTTATTTCTTAGAGAGAGAGAGAGCACATGCATGAACAGAGGCAGGGTCAAAGGGAGAGGGACAGGCAAACTCCCTGCTGAGCTGGGAGTCCGATGATAATGATGATGATAATGATGATGATGATGATGATGATGATGATGATTATGATGATGATGTGGGGCTCAATCCCAGGACACTGAGGTCATGCCCTGAGCCAAAGGCAGTCGCTTAACCAACTGAGCCACCCAGGTACCTCATTGCTCCCTTTCTTAAATCAGAATGAAAGGTATGCAGCAATTTGTGTAACCTTGCCTGTGTTATCCCCCTCCTACCTCCCCAACTGTTGTCTTAGGGCATACAATTAACTTATTTGACAAAGCCTGAGAAGAGAGGGATGAGATAAAATACAACCATCTGTATACTCTTACTGTTGTATCTTGACAGTCCCCTGGAAGTTACTTCTGGGTTACTTTCCTGTCCCTGGCATGTATCATCTCTCAAGAACACAACATTGTGATATAGATAATACCTTACGTATGAGTCCCCACATATTGGTACCCATTGGGAGTTTTATCCAATCATATTTTCTTTTTTTCTTTAATCCCTCTTTTAGCAAATATACTATAAAGATTAAATTGTTAAATATACTAAATATTAAATGCTAAAAGCAATTCTTTTGTTTAGGTATGTCCTAAATAATCCAAGGAACTTGCTTATACTAAAGACATTTTTTGTTTATCTGCCTGGGCATCCTTCTCTTATCTGGCAACTCTGTACATATTTTTTGTTTAACTGAACATGATTTTTCTCACTTTCAGCATATTTATGCATCTAGTCAGCTTTACTTTTTTTTCCTGTTATTTCTGGGCATTTGAAATATGTTTGTGGCAGAGTGTGTGTGTGTGTATGTGTGAGACAGAGAGAGAGAGAGAGATTACTCAAAGTTTTTAAATTGTATCTTCATTTTTAATGTTAGGTATTAACTTTACATGAAATTAATTTGTATGCTATGAGACAAGGATTTATGTTAATTTCATTTCCAAAGGGATAGCTAATTATTCTTTTTTAAATCATTTTTTAAATTAAGCTTTTTATTTTACTTCCTGTTTAGTTAATATACAATATGTTATCTTAGTTTCAAGTGTACAATGTAGTGATTCAACAGTTCTATACCATACTCAGTGCTCATCATGGTAAGTGTATTCTTAATCCCCTTCACATATTTCACCAATTTCCCCATCTACCTCTCTCTGCTAATCATCAGTTTCTTTTCTACAGTTAGGAGTCTTTTATTTGGTTTATTTCTTTTTCTTTTGTTTGTTTTATTTTTTAAATTCCATGTATGAGTGAAATCATATGGTATTTATTTTCCTCTGACTGACCTACTTCACTTAACATTATATTCTCTATATCCATCCATGTTGTTGCAAGTGGCAAGATTTCATTCTTTTTATGGCTGAATAATATTCCATTGTGTATGTGTGTTTACACACACATATCCACCACTTCTTAACACTTCTTCTTTATCCATTTATCTATCAATGGATACCTAGGTTGCTTCCTTAATTTGGCTATTATAAGTAATGCTGCAATAAAAATAGGGGCGTATACATCTTTTTGAATTTGTGTTTTTACTTTCTTTGGCTTAGTATCCAGTAGTGGAATTACTGGATCCAATCATAATTCTATATTTAATTTTTTGAGAAACCGTTATATTATTTTCCACCAGTTTGCATTCCCAACAATGGTGCACAAAGGTTACTTTTTCTCCACATTATCACCCACACTGGCTTCTTGTGTTTTTGATTTTAGCTATTCTGACAGGTATGAGATGATATCTCATTGTGGCTTTGATTTACATTTCTCTGATGATGAGTGATATTGAGCATCTTTTCATTTGTCTATTGGCCATCTGCATATCTTTTTTGGATAAATGTCTGTTCATGTCTTGTCCCCATTTTTAATTGGATGATGATGATGATGATGATGATGATGATGATTATCATTACTATTTTTTCTTTTTTGCTGTTGAGTTGTGTAAGTTCTTGATACACTGTGGATACTAACCCCTTATCTGATATGTCATTTGTAAATATCTTCTCCTATATGGTAGTTTATCCTATGCTTTTGTTGATTGTTTCCTTTGGTGTGCAGAAGCTTTTTATTCTGATGTAGTACCAATAGTTTATTTTTGCTTTTGTTTTCCTTGCCTCAGGAGACACATCTAGAAAAATGTTGCTAAGGTCAGTGTTAGAGAAATTACTACTTATGTTCTCTTCTAGGATTTTCATGGTTTCAAGTCTTACATTTAGGTCTTTAATTCATATTAAGTTTGTTTTTGTTTGTAGTATAAAAAAGTTGTACATTTTCATTCTTTTGAACGTTGCTGTCCAGTTCTCCCAACACCATTTGTTGAAGAGACTGTCTTTTTTCTATTGGGTGGTCTTTCCAGCTTCATTGGAGATTAATTGGCCATATACTTGTGGGTTCATTTCTGTGTTTTCTATTCTGTTCTATTAATCTGTGTGTCTATTTTTTGCCAGTGCCATGCAGTTTTGATGACTACAGCTTTGTAATATAACTTGAAGTCCAGAATTGTGATGATTCCCTCTTTGCTTTTATTTTTCAAGATTGCTTTGGCTATTTGGATTCTTTTGTGGTTCCATACAGATTTTAGGATTGTTTGTTCCAGTTCTGTGAGAAATGCTTTTGGCATTTTGTTAGAGATTGCGTTCAATCTGTAGATTGCTTTGGGTAGTATGGACATTTTAGCAATATTGGGTCTTCCAATCCATGAGCATGAAATATGTTTACATTTGTTTGTGTTCTCAATTTCACTCATCAGCATCTTATCATTTTCAGAGTACAGGTCTTTCACATCTCTCTGGTTAAGTTTATTCCTAGATATTTCATTACTCCTTGTGTGATAGTAAATGGGATTGTTTTCTTAAGTTCTCTTTCTGCTTCATTATTAGTTCACAGATACACAATGGATTTCTACATATTGATTTTTGTATCTTGCAAACTTACTGAATTCATTTATCAGTTCTGGAGCTTTTTGGTAGAGTCTTTCGGGGTTTCTATACATAGTATCATGTCATGTGCAAACAGTGAAAGCTTTACTTCTTCCTTGCAATTTGGATGCCTTTAATTTCCTTTTGTTTTCTGATACTTATGGCTAGGACCTCTATCGTTTCCTTCTGTCTACTTATTTTGATTTTTTTCTGTTCTTCTTTTTCTAGCTTTTTTAGGTGTAAGGTTTAGTTATTTAAGATTTTTTCCTACTTCTTGAAGTAGGTCTTTATTGCTGTAGAATTCCTTCTTAGAATAGCTTTAGTGGCCTCCCAGAGATTTTAGAGCATTATTTTATTCATTATCATTTATCTCCATGTATTTTTTTTACATATTTTTAAAATTTATTTGACAGACAGAGATCACAAGTAGGCAGAGAGGCAGATAGAGAGAGAGAGAGGGGGAAGCAGGCTCCCCCTCAAGCAGAGAGCCCGATGTGGGGCGTGATCCCAGAACCCTGGGATCACGACCTGAGCCAAAGACAGAGGCTTTAACCCACTGAGCCACCCAGGTGCCCCATTTTTTTAAAATTTCCTCTTTGATTTCTTGGTTGACCAATTGACTATTTAGTAGCATGTTATTTAACCTCCATGCATTTGTGTTCTTTTCAGACTTTTTCTTGACATTTGTTTCTAGTTTGATAATGTTGTGGTCTGAAAAGATGTATGTTATGACTCTTCAATCTTTTTGAATTTTTTGAGAATTATTTTGTGGCCTAATATGCTATCTATTCTGGAGAATATTTGATGTGCACTCAAAATGAACTTGTACTCTTCTGTTTTAAGATGGCATGTTCTGAATATATCTGTGAGATCCAACTGGTCTAATGTATCATTCAAAGCCAGTATTTCATTGCTGATTTTGTTTGGATCATTTATCCATTGATGTAATCAGGGTGTTAAAGTCTCTTATGATAATTGTATTACAACTAATTACTTTCTTTATGTTTGTTATTAGCTGCCTTATATATTTGGGTACTTATACGTTGAGTAGCATACATATTTGTAATTGTTTTATCTTCTTGTTGACTTTTTTCTTATATGATTATATAATGTCCTTCCTTGTCTCTCGTTACAGTCTTTGGTTTAAAATCTATTTTGTCTGATGTAAATATTGCTACCACAGTTTTCTTTTCACTTCCATTTGCATGATAAATGCTTTTCCATCCCTTCATTTTCTATCTGGATGTGTCTGCTTTAGGTCTGAAATGAATGAGTCTCTTGTAGGAAGCATATAGATGGGACTTTGTTTTCTATCCATTCTGTTACCCTACATCTTTTGATTGAAAAATTTATGCCACTTACATTCAAAGTAATTATTGGTAGCTACATCCTTATTTTCATTTTCTAACTTGTTTTATGGTTGTTTTTGTACTTCTCTGTTTCTTTCTTCTCTTGCTCTCTTATGTCATGGTTTGCTGACTTTCTTTAGTGATATACTTGGATTCCTTTCTCTTTATTTTTTGCAAAATGATTACCAGTTTTTGATTTGCAGTTGCCATTTGGTTTATATATAACATAGTATGCATGTAGCAGTCAATGTGAAGTTGATGGATGCTTAACAGTTTTTGATTTGCAGTTGCCATTTGGTTTATATATAACATTGTATGCATGTAGCAGTCAATATGAAGTTGATGGATGCTTAAGTTTGAACCCACTCTAACCCTCTCCTCACCATGTTTTAGGTGTATGGTGTCATAGTATATAGTCTTTATTTTGTGAATCCCTTGATTGATTTTTATTGATATACTTAATTTTACTGCTTTTGTGCTTCCTACTTATTCTTTTTTTTTTTTTTTATGAGAGAGCACGAGAGGAGAGAGGTCAGCAGGAGAAGCAGACTCCCTGCTCAGCAGGGAGCCTGATGTGGGACTCAATCCTGGGACTCCAGGATCATGACCTGAGCTGAAGGCAGTTGCTTAACCAACTGAGCCACCCAGGCACCCCAGCTTCCTACTTATTCTTGCTTATGTTCTTTTCTTTCTGCTCAAAAAGTCCCCTTTAGCATTTCTTGTAGGGCAGATTTAGTGGTCATGAATTCCTTGAAATCCCTTTTGTCTGGGAAACTTTTTATCTCTCCTTCTATTCAGAATGATAGCCTTGCCAAATAAAGCATTCTTGGCTGGAGGTTTTTTCCCCCGCACTTGAATATATCATGCCAGTCCCTTCTGGCCTGCAAAAGGCCAGTTTCTGCTTAAAATTAGCTGATAGCTGTATGGGATTTCCTTGTATGTCGCTATTTTCTCTTATTGCTTTTAAAATACTCTTTGTCACTAATTTTTGCCATTTTAACTACTATAGGTCTTGGTGTGTATCTCCTTGAGTTTCTTTTGTTAGGGGCTCTCTGTGCTTTTTGGATCTGGATATCTGTTTCCTTCCCCATATTCAGGAATTTTTCTGCTATTATTTCCTCAAATAAGTTTCCTGCCCCCTTTTCTCTCTTCTCCTTCTGGTGTCCTTATAATGCAAGTGTTATTATGCTTGATGGTATTACTGAGTTCCCTAAGTCTATTCTCATTTTGTATTACATTTTTTTTTACTTTTACCTGTTTAGTTTGATTGCTTTCCATTGTGCTATGCTCCAGGTTGCTGATCTGTTCTGCTTTCTCTAGCATACTTTTGTTCCATCTAGTGTACTTTTAATTTCAGTCAATGATTTTTTAATCTCTGATTTATCCTTTTTTTTAATGTTTTCTTTCTTTTTGTTGAGAGTCCCACTGAGGTCTTCCAATCTTTTCTCAAGTCCAGAGAGTATCTTTATGACCATTTCTTTAAATTCTGTATCAGCTGTATTACTTAGTTTTGTTTCATTTAGCTCTCTTGCTATGATTTTGTCCTGTTCTTTCATTTGGGACATATTCCTCTGTTTCCTCATTTTGTCAAACTCTTTGTGTCTGTTTGTCTGTGTTAGGAAAGTCAGTTATGTATTCTGCTCTTGAAAATAGTGGCATTATGAAGAAGAAGTCCTTAGTGACCTACAATACAAAACGTGTCTTCTCCAGAACCTAGTACTTCAGGGGTGTCTCCTATGCGTGTTGCATTTGTCCTACTGTTGTAGCTGAGTTGCATTTGTCTTCAGTCCAGTAGTCTGCAATGGCTTTCTTTGCCTCTTTTGGGGGCAGTGTTTGGTCCCTCTATTGTTAGTGGGCTAGGCTGGGACTGCCTTGGGCTTGAGGTGGATCAGAGCAGGCATATGCCAAAGATGCAGTAACACTAAACTGCAGCACAACTTCCCTGTGTTGTCCCTTGAGAATCTTTCATTAGTTGGCAGGACCTGCAGTCAGACTTGAGGTTTTCCCCAGCCTACTGAGACGGCCCCAGCACAGTCAGACTGGTATGTGTGGTTATCTTTCCCCTGATCAGGACAAGAGTCACTTTGGAGTGGTGCTGGCCCTTGTCAGGGCTGCTTGCACACTGTTGGGTTTGTGGCACCGCTCTGGATGAGCTCAGACCAAATGCATTATTGGAGGGGGCCTGCCTGTAGGAGAACTCCGGGGCAGAGGGGGGCTAGGCTCTTAGCAAGTTAGTTGGAGAATGTTGGAGCTGAGCTGATTCCTGCATGTATCTGTGTCTCTTCTGGGAGCTGAGGTAGGAAAATGGCAACTTCCAGCTCCTTCATTTCTGGAGAAGTCTCCTAAAGATCCTTGTCCCTCTAGCACATGTTGTGAGCTTTGTAAATAAATCTTCCTCTATACAACAGGCATTTTCAAACTGCTAATTCTATGCTGCATCTCACTGGGGCTGTATACTGTGCTGTCCCTTTAAGGGTAGGGACTCAGTTTCTTATCACCCTCCTGGCTGTCCCAGAAGTAAGCCCACTGATTTTTAAAGTTCTGGATGTTAAACCCTGATGATTATAAGAACTCAAAAAATTGGGGCACCTGGGTGGCTCAGTGGGTTAAAGCCTTTGCCTTTGGCTCAGGGTATGATCCCAGGGTCCTGGGATTGAGCCCTGCATTGGGTTTTCTGTTCAGCAGGGAGCCTGCTTCCCTTCCTCTTTCTCTGCCTGCCTCTGTCTACTTGTGATCTCTGTCTGTCAAATAAATAAATAAAGTCTTAAAAAAAGAACTCACAAAATTTAGCCCCTCTGGTTTTCAAAGTCTAATGTGGGTCCCCCATGCCTGGGTTGCTTGGTGTGAGGGTCTGTTTCTTGTCCTTCTCCATACCCACAGCTCCTCGACAGTCCTGTGGGTCCACTTAGCTCTGGACCATATCTCTGCCCTTTTTGTTGTTACCTCTTCTCTATATTTAGCTGTGGAGAATCAGTTCTGCCAGTCTTTGGGTAATTTTCTGGGTTATTTACACTGCTGTTGGTATTATCTAGTTGTATCTGTGGGACTAGTTGAGCTTAGGATCTTCTTATTCCTCCATCTTTCCCAAAAGTTTGAGATAGCTAATTATTCTTATACCATTGGGTGAATAATCTTTCATGTCCTCTTTGATTTGCATTTTTAAGTTAAAAATATTGACATTATCTTTGAGATTCCTCTTTTCCTTACCTCTTCATCCAGTTAATCACAAAGCCCTGTAGAATTTAAACATTGACTTGAAAAGGTAACAAAATTTTTTTCACAGTACCTCCCCTCTCTGCTCCTGAAAGAGCTTTCTTATACTTCATGAATGAGTTATGATCAAGGGCAAGTACAGACAGATTGAGCTTGATTGTTTAGGAAATAGAACTTTCAAAAGGGATAGAGTTTTTTGTGCACTGGGCATAGTCTTTCATCTCTGTCTTCCATCTAAGCAGCAAGAGTGGTAAATTGATTCTGTATCTTATTTTAGAGGGGCCACGCTGGACTCCTATTCTCTTATGTGTCATGGAATGGCCATTAGAGCAAATGCACTCTCTCTTGCTCATCATTCTGTCCTTTGGCACTCTGGATATTGCTTTCAAGTTGTACATTTGTATATTCTTAATTTCAAGGTTGAAATTAGTGCTCAGGAGGCCACTTAGGTTAGGATAGTACTCCAAATGTCCTCTTGTATGGACACTGTGATGGATTGTCTGTGTCTTCCTTTAGAAATCAAGGAGTTATTACTCTGTTTCCTGGGAGTATTGCTGGCAGATAGCCCTCGGCTATTAGCCCCCTTGGGTCATTGATTCAGCTTTGCTCAATATCATGCCTGGTTCCTGGGATGGCCCATTCCCAGTGGATAATCAGTGTAGGGTTATAATGACTCTCCTTAACTCAGGAGAGCTCTGAGAGGTTACCACATATTAAAATTCCCCATATGGTTAATTGTCCTAACCTGAGAATGAATCACAGTCAAGTTCTTCATCTGTCCAATCCTTTCCTTCTCTTTCTCTTCCTTCCTTTTTTGTTTCTTCCCCTGGTTTTAATCCTGAGAGGATTCCCTAACAAATCTCTTTAATGTGATTTCTGTCTCAGAGGTTGCTTCTTAAAGATCCCAACCTGCAAAAGTGTAGTAGAGTATTGCTTTAGGGATATTAAGCCAGGACCACTAATTATAATAAAGTGATACATCGCTGTACTGATTATTTACCTGTGTATGTACTTCTCTTGGGTACCTCTATGGAAGTGTTTCTATAGAGTAGAATTAGTATATAATTGGCCCTAGGATGATATCCTATCTTCTAAAATTAAAGTTCTGCTTTCTATTATTTATTTTTAATATTCTTAAAATTACAAAAACAATTTTGATATATTATGGAAACTTAGAAAACAGACAAAATAGCAAAATGAAATGAGACTATCATATTGTCACAACTCATAGATAAGCACTATTAACACTTGAAGTTATAGTCTTCTAGATCTTATCTGTGTATCTACATAAATAGATGTGAGTTGTTTATTATAAAGATCACATATATATCTGCTTTTTTATAGCCTACCCTTTTTAGGTAATGATCTCCACTGTTAACATGTTAAGTTGTCTTAGAATACCTAGTCTATATTCACATTTCCCCAGTTGCCAATATATCCTTTAGTATTGATTTGACTAAGCCAGGACCATAACTTATATCTGGCTTTTTTTATTAACATATAATATATTGTTTTGGGGTACAGGTCTGTGATTCATAGATTACACATATTACACAATCATAATTGTGATTACATAATGCACAGCACTCACCATAACACATACCCGCCCCACTGTCCACCACCCAGAACACTCCATCCCTTCCAGCCCCCTCCCCTCAAGCAACCCCAAGTTTGCTTCCTGAGATTAAGAGTCTCGTATGGTTTCTCTCCCTCTCTGGTTTCATCTGGTTTCATTTTCCCTCCCTTCCCCTATAGTCCTCTGTCTTGTTTCTCAAATTCCTCATATCAGTGAGATCATATGATAATTCTCTTTCTCTGATTGACTTATTTCACTTAGCATAATATTCTCTAGTTCCATCCATGTCATTGCAAATGGCAAGATTTTTCTGATGGCTGCATAGTATTCCATTTTTTATATATACCACTTCTTCTTTAGCCATTCATCTGTTGATGGATATCTAGGATCTTTCCATAGTTTGGCCATTGTGGACATTGCTGCTATAAACATTCGGTTTCATGTGCCCCTTTGGATCACTACATTGGTATCTTTAGGGTAAATACCCAGTAGTGTGATTGCTGGGTCATAGGGTAGCTCTATTTTCAACTTTTTGAGGAACCTCTATACTGTTTTTCAGAGTGGCTGCACCAACTTACATTCCCACCAACAGTGAAGGACGGTTCCTTTTTCTCCACATCCTTGCCAACACCTGTCATTTCCTGACTTGTTAATTTTAGCCATTCTGACTGGTGTGACATGGTATCTCACTGTGGTTTTGATTTGTATTTCCCTGATGCCGAGTGATGTTGAACACTTTTTCTTGTGTCTATTGTCCATTTGGATGTCTTCTTTGCAGAAATCTCTGTGCATGTCTTCTGCCCATTTCTTGATTGGAATTATTTGCTATTTGGGTGTTGAGTTTGCTATGTTCTTTATAGATTTTGGATACTAACTATTTATCTGATATGTTCTTTGCAAATATCTTCTCCCATTCTGTCAGTTTTCTTTTGGTTTTGTTGACTGTTTCCTTTGCTGTGCTAAAGCTTTTGATCTTGATGAAGTCCCAATAGTTCATTTTTGCCCTTGCTACCCTCACCTTTGGCAATGTTTCTAGGAGAAAGTTGCTGTGGCTAAGGTGATTCTCAAGGATTTTGATAGATTCCTGTCTCAGATTGAGGTCTTTCAATTATTTAGAGTCTCTTTTTGTGTGTGTGTGGTGTCAGGAAATGGTCCAGTTTCATTCTTCTGCATGTGGCTGGCCAATTTTCCCAACACCATTTGTTGAAAAGACTGACTTTTTTCCATTGGACATTCTTTCCTGTTTTGTCAAAGATTAATTGACCATAGAGTTGAGGGTCTATTTCTGGGCTCTCTATTCTGTTCCATTGATCTATATGTCTGTTTTTGTGCCAGTACCATACTGTTTTAATGATTACAGCTTTGTAACAGAGCTTGAAGTCTGGAATTATGATGCCACCAACGCTGGCTTTCTTTTCCAACATTCCTCTGACTACTCGGGGTCTTTTTGGTTCCATATAAATTTTAGAATTATTTGTTCTATTCCGCTGAAAAAAAATGATGGTATTTTGATAGGGATTACATTAAATGTCTAGATTGCTTTAGGTAGCATGACATTTTCACAATATTTATTCTTCCAATCCATGAGCATGGAACTTTTTCCAATTGAGGAAGACAAACTTCCTCAATGTCTTTAATGGATACCTTATAGTTTTCCGAGTACAGAATCATTGCCTCTTTGGTTAGGTTTATTCATAGGTATCTTATGGTTTTGATTGCAGTTGTAAATGAGATCAACTCATCTTTCTTTTATATTGTTGTGTAGAAATGCAACTGATTTTCTGGGGATTGATTTCATATCCTGACACTTTACTGAATTCCTATATGAGTCTAGCAGTTTTGGAGTGGAGTCTTTTGGGTTTTCCACTTAAAGTATCATATCATCTGCAAAAAGTGAGAGTTTTACTTCTTTGCTGGTTTGGATGAATTTTATTTCTTTTTGTTGTCTTATTGCTGAGGTTAAGACTTCAAGTACTCTGTTGAATAGCAGTGGTGATAGTGGACATCCCTGCCATATTCCTGGCCTTAGGGGAAAAACTCTCAGTTCTTCTCCACTGAGAATGATATTCGTTTGGGTTTTTCACAGGCTGCTTTGATGATATTGAGGTATGTACCCTCTATCCGTACACTGAAGAGTTTTGATCAAGAAAGGATGCTTTGATCAAGAAAGCATCATTTCTACTGAAAAGCAAATGCTTTTTCAGCATCTATTGAGAGTATCATATGGTTCTTGTTCTTTCTTTTATTAATGTATTATATTACATCGATTGATTTGCAGATGTTGAACCAACCTTGCCGCCCAGGAATAAATCCCACTTGATCATGGTGGATAGTCCTTTTACTGTACTGTTGGCTAGTATTTTGGTGAGAATTTTTGCATCTTATTCATCAGGGTTATTGGTCTGTAATTTTCCTTGTTGATTGGGTCTTTCTCTGATTTTGGGGTCAAGGTAATGCTGACCTCATAAAAGTTTGGAAGTTTTCCTCAATTTCTATTTTTTTTTTTTTTTTTTGGAACAGTTTCAGGAGAATAGGTATTAATTCTTCTTTAAATGTTTGGTCGAATTCCCCTGGGAAGCCGTCTGGCCCTGGGATCTTTTTGGGGGGAGATATTTTTGATGACTGCTTCAATCTCCTTGCTGGTTATGGGTCTGTTCAGGTTTTCTATTTCTTTCTAGTTCAGTTTTGGTAGTTTATATGTCTCTAGGAATGCATCCATTTCTTCCACATTGTCAAATTTGCTGGTGTATAGTTGCTCATATATGTTCTTATAATTGTTTGTATTTCTTTGGTGTTGGTTGTGATCTCTCCTCTTTTGTCTTGATTTCATTTATTTGGGTGTTTTCTCTTTTCTTTTTGATAAATCTGGCCAGGGGTTTATCAATCTTATTAATTCTTTCAAAGGACCAACTCTTAGTTTTGTTGCTCTGTTCTTCTGAGCTTTTGGTTTCTATTTCATTGATTTATGCTCTGATATTTATAATTTCTCTGCTCCTGCTGGGTTAGGCTATATTTGCTGTTCTTTCTCCAGCTCCTTTAGGTGTAGGTTTAGGTTGTGTATTTGACACCTTTCTTGTTCCTTGAGAAAGGCGTGTATTGCTACATACTTTCCTCTCAGGACTGCCTTTGCTGCATTCCAAAGTTTTTGAATAGTTGTGTTTTCATTTTCATTCACTTCCATGAATTTTTAAAAAAATCTTTTAAAATTTCCTGGTTGACCCATTCATTCTTTTTTTTTTTTTTAAGATTTTATTTATTTATTTGACAGAGAGAGAGAAAGAGAGAGAGAGAGATCACAAGTAGGCAGAGAGGCAGGCAGAGGGGGAAGAAGGCTCCCTGCTGATCAGGGAGCCTGATGTGGGGCTCGATCCCAGGACCCTGAGATCATGAACTGAGCCAAAGGCAGAGGCTTAACCCACTGAGCCACCCAGGTGCCCTGACCCATTCATTCTTTAGTAGGATGCTCTTTAGCCTCCATATATTTTAGTTCTTTCCAATTGTCCTCTTGTAGTTGAGTTCCAGTTTCAAAGCATTGTAGTCTGAAAATATGCAGGGAATGATCCCAATCTTTGGGTACCAGTTGAGACCTGATTTGTTACCCAGGATGTGTTCTATTCTGGAGAATGTTCCATGTGCACTAGAGAAGAATGTGTATTCTGTTGCCTTGGGATGGAATGTTCTGAATATATTTGTGATGTTCATCTGGTCCAGTGAGTCAATTAAAGCCTTTATTTCCTTTTTGATCTTTTGCTTAGATGACCTATCTTTTTCAGTGGGTTGGGGTGTGTGTGTGTGCTAAATCCCCTAATATTATTGTATTATTGTCAATCTGTTTCTTTGATTTTGTTATTATATCTGACTGTTTTAGCTCTCAATATTTTAAAAACAGATTTGGCAAGATTCTCCCTCTTCTCATCCAATTATAGTCCTAATTTATCTATCTCAAAACAGTGCATAATATATAGTCATTGTTCAATAATATTAAGTATTAGTACCTTTACTATAATTATTAACTCCATCAATCCTCAGTACCAGCTCATAAATATCTCTGGAGTCTCTCCATTGTGTAATCTCACTATCAATGCTTACTTCTCTAATGGAGGCAATAGCACTTGCTTCAAAAGTGAAAATCTTATCTAATAGTTTCCTCTTCCAAACAGTTTGCCATTTTTGTGGCCAGAATGATTTTATTAGCACTGTTGTGATGAAAACATTTGCATGCCTTAAAATCTTATCAGTGGATTTTACTGTTATCTCTACAATCCAAATTCTGTATGGTATATTATTTGACTACTAATGATTTAATCCTTCCATATTTCTAACATCTCTTCACTGTGTTCTCAAAACTTTTCAAGTTCCATAGGTATTTCTGTACTTTCTCTCTCACTTTTGGGCCTTATAGGTTCTTCCTTTCTTTCTTACTCATCTTTGCCTGAATAATATCTCTAGTCTCAGCTAGGATGTTAGTTCCATTGTAATACTTTCTCTTATTACACTTAATTGGCTGTGTCTACAGTGCTCTGCATTGAGTCTTCTTTCTATGTTAGATTCTTCTTTTTTATATCATAATTGATTATACCTGCTCACTAATAAGTTGTCTCTACTTTTTAAAGGGTAGTGGAAATATATCTGTATTACCCTTCATTGTTTCCCCAGTGTCTATGATAATTCCAAGGCACAGTATATGCTCCCTAAGTACTCATTATATAAATGGTTGAATAGGTTAGTTTAATTGATTTTTCTGTTGTCTTTTTAGTTTCTATTTCAATTATTTCTTCTCTAATCTTTGGGCATGATTTATTCTTGTTTTTCTATTTTCTTGAGGTATAAGATCAGTGCTTATTTGAGATCTTTCTTTCTTTTTTCTTTTCTTTTTTTCTTTCTTTTTTTTTTTTTTTTTTTTTTTTTTTTGGTAATGTAAGCATTTACCATAAACTTGAGTGGGAAGAAATATTTGCACACTATATGTTTGCTGAGGGGTTAATATTCAAAATATGAGGAATTAAAACAAAAAAATTATATAAAGGGTAGCAGGTCCGAGTATCCAAATAGGTATTTTCCTGTCTGAATACACATGGTAAACCAGTCCATGAAAAGGTATTCAACATCACTAGTCATCAGGGAAATGTAAATCAAAACCATGATGAGAAACCACCTCACATTTGTTAGAAAGCCTGTTATCAAAAGTGAAATAAACCAGAGACAGATACTCTATGATATCCCTTTTATGTGGAATATTTTTTAAAAAGCTTATCTTACAGAAACAGAGTAGAATGGTGGTTGCCAGAGGCTGAGTGGTGGAAGTTAATAGAGAGGTATAGGCCAAAGCGTACAAACTCAGTTTTAAGATGAATGACTTCTGAGGATCTAATGTTTGGCTTGATGATTATAGTTAATACAATATTTTATACTTGTTATTTGCTAAGAATATATTTTAAGCATTTCTTAACCACTATTCCCAATAACTATGTGAGGTGATAGATATGTTAATTAACTTGATCTTGGTAATCGTTTCACAGTGCATATGTATATTAAATCATCGCCTTGTATGTTTTATTTTTTTATTTTGTACATTTTTAAAAGATTTTATTTATTTTCTATTTGGAAGAGAGTGCT
The DNA here is from genome assembly GCF_922984935.1 of Meles meles. Taxonomy (NCBI): domain Eukaryota; kingdom Metazoa; phylum Chordata; class Mammalia; order Carnivora; family Mustelidae; genus Meles; species Meles meles. The sequence continues at coordinate 79,854,930 of NC_060074.1, forward strand.
CACTCAAGAGAGAGCATGAGTAGGGTGAGGGGCAGAGGAGCGGGGGAAAAGCAAACTCCCCAGTGAGCAGGGAGCCTGACCCAAGTCTTGATCCCTGGACCCTGGAATCATGACCTGACTCAAAGGCAAAAGCTGAACCTACTGAGCCACCCAGGCACCACTCCTTGTATTTTTAAATACATATAATTTTGTCAATTATTCCTCAGTAAAACTGAAAAAAATAAAACACATATTGCCGGGACAGACCCACCCCATTTGTTTTAACTTTTAAATTAATTTTCACTTTTATAATTACATTTTAAAACTAATATCTTTAATATTTCTGGCACATGCTTAGGTGTATTATGACAATAATAGTCTATTATTTCTGTCCACTACTTAGCCCTGTTAGTACAACTTTTTCAATCTAGACTTCTCAATAATTATGAACATAATAATTGCTTTAAATTTTTAAAAGATTTTATATTTTTATCAGTATAGTACTATGGAGTTTGCCCAATTAAGCGATAAAATTGAATTTTCGTAATATTCTTGGTAATTGTTTGAATCTGTATTCAGATAACAAGAGAAATCAGAAATATTTTAACTCTCCTGAGTTTATTTCATATAAAATTTTATAGAAAGTTCTTTGACATAATCATGGAATGGAATTTATAGTTCTCTCTGTGTACATCTTTATACTTTATTGAGGGAAATCTGAAAAGTCTCCTACCAGAAAGACAAAAAGGAAGAGAGAAAGCAGGAATAATATGCATTTATAAATTTAAAATTGAATCTTAAAGAAAGGGGCTTCACTACCTTGTTAATTTTCATTCAAATACTGGGAAGATTCTGATAAGACATCACCCACATGCAATGATGATTTCACTCCATGAATTTTTAAAGAGGCTACATATATATAGTGGTGGTCTAGAGGCTATGTACCAGTGTTTCTCTCCTTCTGTAGGGTAATTACCACTGTCAGATGAAGTTATCAGATTTTTCTAGTTTTAAACAGTTACCTTCAGGGAGACAGAAACCTGAAGATAACTGCATTTGTGTTTTTAGAATGTAAAAATAAGTAAAGAATCTCTGAACTATAGAAAAAATGCCTTTAACCAATTATTTTGAGTGCTGCTCTAGAGAGCCTTGTCACTTTGATGAGGTCTGGTTTTCATTTTTCTTTGCAAAATCATAATGTAGTTGGTTTAATTATTCTCATCCTCAGCTTTCTTAAGGAAATTTAATTCTGTTTTGTACACTCTACTTGCTGGCATTTGAGTTTTATGTCAGAATTAACAAACAAATCTCTACCTTTCCCCCAAAAGTAAAATTAAATGGCTAAATTAATTGAAAGAAAAATGAAGAAGTTAAGATATCCATTAGCCCAGAAAGAGAAAGAAATGATCATTAAAAAATTATAGTCATAAGGGACCATTCTTGGAAGGAAGATTAAAAGCCAGCCACCCATCTGCTAGTTTATTCCTTTATCTCAGTCTTATGAAATGGTTGCCCAATCCCTGTCTTCCATGGCAGAAAACTCTTCATTCATTGTGTAATAATTTATCAAATTGCTATAGCCCTGAGTTTTATAAGCTTTTCCATCTTGAGCTGAAATCCTTCTGTATGTGGTTCTTAAACACTTGCCAAATTTCTGACCCACAGGCTCTGCTGATAATCTGCTCTGGCCCTTTAAGATACTATGGCATAACGGAGAAGGCAGATGAATATGTGCCAATAATGTCTATCTTATGTGAAAAACAAGAGAGATGGAGAGTGCTATGTGGGATTTCTCCTCATTGGAGACCTCTTCTTCACTCTTTTTCACATACTAGTGGATGGCATAATTTTTCTGCCTACATGTTTGCCAAATGTTTGTCTGTCTGTCTGTCTTTCTTTCTTTTCCGTTCTTTCTTTCAGATTTTATTTATTTATTTTGAGAGAGAGAGAGAGAGAGCATAGTGCATGAGCAGGGGTGGGGTCGAGGGAGAAGGAGAAGAAGATTCCCCACTGGAGAGGGAGCCTGGGCTCAATCCCACCACCCTGAATTCATGACTTGAGCTGAAGGCAGATGCTTAACTGACAGAGCCACCCAGGCACCCTGGACAAGTGTTTTTCAATAGGCCTTTAGAACTGCACTTGTAGCTTGAGATTTACCTTTCAATTTTGAGATTTTAGAGAATCAATAAAAAGCATCTATCTCTCCTACTGACTTCAGGACCAGATGAAACTCAGCCAACTGACCATCAATATGCCAGCTTTATTGCTAACAAAGCTAACTTCTCGGGTTGGGGGGATACATAGTTTTAGCTCTGTAGCTAACAGCCTTGTTGTCAGTTTAGGACTTAGTACAGACCACCTAAAGTAAAAAATTTGGGTTAAGGATTATGGTACGGAGCTGTCCAGCCGACAGTATGGGAAGCAAAGATGGCACATCTCTAAATGCTTAAAGACTGAGAAATGTGGTTAGTCCACAGTTGAGAAATGTAGACAGACTACTCTGTCAGAAGGAAGAGTGAGAAAATAAGTGGGCAAGAGCTTAGACACGTTATTCCATGGAAATATAAATGGTGAGGTTCTTTCTATTCCCCAAGGTCAAAGGGAAATGGTTTTAGGCATCTTATTTTAATAGGAATTTCATTATTCTTGTGGATGTGTGTCAATAGTTCTTTTATTTAAAACTTTGAAAGTTACTTATGATCACTTGCTAAAAGGAAACTTTTTATTCACTAATGCTGTAATAAGAGTATGTGAGGACTACAAGATAAATGTGTCAAGAAGATTCAACCACTGTCTGTTGTTTGTCATCTGGGTGCCAGACACTATGCATATTGCTTTCAGATTTAATTTAACTATCATAGTTTAGAGACGTAGGTATGATTTAGAAACTATTTCAGATAAGAGCTAACCATTTTTTTCTCCTGAATGTCACACAAATATTAAAACCAGGATTTGAACAGATAATATTGGGCATATTTTCTCATATTCACTCCTCTCTTTTCCTTTCCTGTTTATAAAAGGTCTAACAGCTAATATCCTGCTGTCTCCAAGGACTGGAATAATTGTTCCTGTTTGTATTTTTGTTTGTATTTTAACTATTGATGAGCAAAAGGCCAAGTTTAACTTAGTATCCAGATTCACTCCTAAGATTATTTCTGAAATACTGCCAAGACAACTCTTTGTCCTTTCAACTGCTATAATTTAATGCTCTAAAATGTGTAAAGCAAGGTCACCCATCTACTTGACTTAGGGATAACTTTCAGAGTAAACAACAATTCTATATTTTTAAATAGTGAGTGCAAATATAAAGGCTTCCAGAAATTCTTTGTGGAAGTGCTTTAGACTTAATCTTAACATGTTGTATACATATATTTTGGGTTCTTTTATGGAATGTATTTAAAATGAAGTTCTCATAGAGCACTTTATAATTCAAATGAAAAGATGCTGCAGATAATTTGTAAATTCAGTTCAGTGCAATCCCCTAAAACATTTAGCTGTCTTTAAAGAAAATCAGTCTTTCTGTTGGGCTTTGGCAGCTAAGTTATAGTCTGCTGAGATGGCAGTATTAACATCCTGCATCCTGCTCAGAAGCAGACATTAAGCTTTGGCTGTGACCATGCAATCCCATTTTAAACTCTTGCCTCTATATGTGTCAGTTATGACTTGGCAGCTGGCTGGAACAAACACTTAAATCTTTAGATCTATGGATTTAATCAAAGTACTCTATAGTGAAATGAAACCCTGGATTCCATGGTTTGTAAATATTCATTTAAGATAAATAATTGCAAACATTTAAAATGTTGGGAAGTAAGTTTCTTTTGCTGCTCTGAATTTGGGATTAGAGTGTTTTTATATTGTAAAAACCTAACAGAAATTTTTATGGTACTTAATACTCAAAGTGTCAAAGTGTCATAAGTGGCCTACAGCTTTCTTTCATAAGGTCATTTGGTAGAGAACAAATGTGCAGCTCAGGAGAACTAATTCACAGCTCTATCTCCCACCTGGACAGAGAATTATAGCTCAGGTCTTTTGCTGCTTGCTGGCTGGTCAGCTTTGACCTCTCACACTCTTCCAGTCTCTTAGAAATCACTCTCACGAGAGTGGAATAGAAATTAGCTGTTTCGCAGTTTAAGGAACCAGGTGCTTTGTGACTTCATGCCTTCAGGAGCTTGCTTTTCTGAAGGAGCTGTGGCCTTAGTAGGAGTTCACAAAAGGCCCTGTTGGGACATTCTAGAAAAATGTGTTGGAAAAGATCCTTCTGTGGTATCAGCTTTTGTGGAAAGTGGCTATTCTTGCTTAATTTTGGAACTATAGAATGTCAAGTAGGGACAGATGCAAGAGCTCCTCTATCTTTGAGGAAGCAAGAAAAAGAAGAAAAGCTATCTGCTACATAATGACAAAACTGCTTTCAAGATCCAGCCCTTCAATCCCTAGTCCAGTTCCTCACCAACTCATAGCTCAGTGCATTCAGAAAGAACAACTATTGTTTTAAAAACAACTTTGCTTTTTGTTTTAGATGATTGGGGACAGTATTTCCATATCCTTTTGACTCACCATGATTTTGTGTTTTTTACAAAATTTATTGGATACCAATGAAGGTAATTTTCCAGTATTCACATTTCAATATATAAATATGGCACAGTCCAGAAGAAAGGACTGGACTTTAGTTGTAGTACCTAAGTGACAGCAAAGTGGTTAAGAATATGGACTATAGGGCCAGGTTTCCAAGGTTTGAAATCTTAGTTTGCCACTTTTCCAGTTTGGGACCTGGAGCACATCACCTAACTTTACAGAGCTCTGTTTCCTCTGTGTGAAATGGGAAAAGTAATAGTAGCTACCTCATAGGATTGTTTATGGTAAGTGTTAGAATAGTACCTGACACAAGGTAATTTCATATTAGGATTAGTTATTATAAGTGGATAAACCTAGATATATTACTTAATATTGCTGGTACTCAGTTACTTGACTTGTAAACCATTGGTGTTATCTTTTAGAGTTTTTATTAACATTTTAGTTATATATAATATAAATAATTACATATAATGCATACAACCTAGCAAAATGGTTGACAAAAACCGAGTAAATGGATAATTGGATAAATGGATAATCAATAAATATTAATTCACTCTCAGTAAAGGGATATATGCATATCTAATATATTATATATATAAATTATATTTATATAAATTACTTTTCACTTTTGAATAGGTAATGAATTTATATAGGTCAAGAATCATGGTTCCCAGGCTACATAGTAAGAAATCTAGTACCTTAACCTCTTCCTTACATATAGTTTCTGTTACCCACTACCATGGTTAAAGATTTTTATTGGTTGCATAGATGTTCTTCTGAAGTTTTTTTTAATGCAAATATAAATACTTGGTCTTATTTTCTTCCTTACTCACATATATAGCATATTACATTAACTGTTGTGTACTTTTTTCACTTAATGTGTTTTGAAGAGTTTAACATTTCTATATTTCTCATGACATCACAAAAATTTTAGTGTCATCAAACAAAATGACTGCTGTATTCACAAGACATCCCATAGTTTTTGGAGGAACACTTCTATTCATTTTTTTTTTTTTCAAAATAAAAAACAGCATTATTAAGTGTGTACTATATTATGGGCACTATATAAAATTTTGGCACACAGACTCTAATTTCTTACAATAATACTGCCATCATTACTATTTCATATGCAGGGGAATTGCAGTATTTAATTTAAAAATTAGAAATACAAAGAATCTTCCCCAAAGCTCCATAAGTACTATTGGTGGAACCAGACTTTGAACCCACTAGTTCAAATCCAGTGTCTGAGGGTAACATCTATGCTATAGTGCCTTTCTCCGGACCTTTACGAGGGCTCATTATTCTAAGACAACTATTGACCAGAAAGGATGTAGAACTCAAGAGTAAAGAAAAAGAGAAAGATCTCCTGCATTGCCTGATTCCTTAAACATTGACATTCAAGGGCACGCTACTCTATTTCCCATTGCTTTCATGCTAAAATCACTTGGAAGTCAGTAGAGCTCTTACTACCTTTTATTACCTGAAAAACCCCTGAAGAGTGGCCTAGTGGCACGTTGATTACCAATGTAACAACCAATGCAGTAACAACCAAATGTATTTCTAGATTTTTGGCCTACCCATAGTGGTCAGAGGTACATGATGTTGTTTTCACCATAGAGCTGCAAGGATCCGGGAACATACACACACTGTTACAGAAAATGGCTGAGTCATAAAGACAGATTTTAATTAAACTTACCCTAACTAACAAGGTTCGATTGCCCATTGCTCCTCTGCCTACAGTACAGTTTAAACACCCCCTTCCCCATTCTGTCTCTTGTCCCGACAGGTAAGTGCATATATGCACATAATATTCTGAATTGTGTGGTGGAAAAACACTAGACTGAAGTATAGGAAGCTGGAGTTTTCAGGCTTGGCCCACCTCCAGTGAACTGACACTAATTTTTTTTGCCCATAAAAATGAATGCCATGGCACAGATGGTAAAAGTCTCTAAATTCTGTCCTATTAAATCAGTGATAAATGATATAGTAGAAGGAGAGAGACCAAAAACATAACATTAGTAAGTATGGGTTAGTTGGAAGTTTGTTGAAAAAATAGCTACTATTTTTTTTTAATGTTTCTGATATAATTGCTGAAACCAAAACCAGATTATTCTGTTCTGGAATTTTAATTGCTTTTGCTTTGTGTTTTGATTTTTCATGAAATTTAGCAATTCATTAATTGTATACTCTTATATATTGTTACATATAGATATGGGAGAAAGTAAAATTTAGCTTGGACTCAGAAGGTAAAAGTCTACCAAAGTCTACCCAATTACTCACAAGGCTGGAATAACAGACACAGATGAAGTTAACAGATTCAGGATTCAGTATTTCTTCCAAGGACACACTGCAGCTAGAAGGTGTCATAATGACTCCCTTCATTTTTTTTTTAACTGCTTTTTCACTCATTGAAAATTTTTGTTCTTTAAAATCACAGTCAGGTTTCCTGTTTGAAATCATATGACGAAAGGAAGCTTGATATCCAGTCCAGTCATAGAACCTCAGATATGGGGTTTCTGAACACAGTATTGTACATTTACTATAGTTTCATTGTTTTCAGGAAAACAGGACTTGGAATCTACTTTGTAGACCATACATGCTTATATATACCTTTGCTTTATGCCTATTAGAATTCTGCTTCATTTAAATTTCTCTATAACTCTACCTTTTCCCTCAGTCTTATAAAACTCTATGTTTTCCTTTATTTGATGAAATACCTCAGATTTCTCTTGGTGTGTGGTCTTTTCTTTGCAACTGCTCAACAAGCCAAATTTGTGGTGGTTATGGACTGATTAGGCTGGGACAGGTGGTTAAAGATACTTGAAAAAACCCCTTCTTGTATATCAGGGAAAGGAGTGATAGGATAGGCATAAGGGGTTCAACTTTTGTGAAAAATGTACACACAATTAATTCACAAAATATGTGGCATGTTACCCTTATATTTTCTAGGGGTTGGCAGCAAACTGAGCTCTAAGCATATAAGCAGCAAAGAGAAAAACAATCATTTTCAAAGCTATAGTTATATTCACTCAATTAAAAACAAGCCAGTTATCTGGGAAAAGTAAAAACTTTTCCTACCACTGGGGCTTGTAAATGTGTCCTCATAAAGGAGGACTGTGATGAAGCAAACTATAGTTGCAACTGTATCTCTAACTTCACAGAACAGTAAATAATGTAATCAAATACTCATTTTGGCCACTGTAGTCCAACTTGAGAGACAAACAAATTTCAATTTGTTTATAAATTATTTCAAATACATAGATTCAATTTAAGGTTCTTATTTACTTAGGTGTTCCTTTTTTTTTTAATGAAATGTCATCAGAACTCATAAAGGACAGAAACCTTTTGTTTCAATTTAGGGGGCTTGAATCAATTTAATTATTTTAGTTCCATTCTTTGTTTGTCTTTACAAGGGGGTTCCTAGACTTCACACTGCTTTAATAGAATTAGTTTCTCTGTGTGCTATGTTTATATTTTTATGGTTTGTGTAATTTTAATTAAAAAAGTATTTAGTTGCCATTATGGAGTACTATATCTAAATTAATTAAGGATTATAATGTGAACAGTATACCCATACCATATTCACTTGAGACCAAGGGATATTCAAAAGTAGTGATATTTTCCTAATAAATAGGAATTATTCTTTAGCTACTTGTAATACCCAGCTTCCCCAGAACCCTTCTTTGCACCTGGAATGGCAAATAGGGTTTATGAATTGAATTCAGAAACTGTGACTTGAGAAAGCAGAGAGCACTACTCTTAAGGCTGCTAAATTTCAAATTATCCTCAATCTCAGCCGCTAAAGATCTTCTGGCCGAGTTTCAGAGGGAACAGTTTATCTGGATTATACTTTTTCACACAAATCAAAAATGTTTAGGAGCTCTAGGAAAAGGTTCTTCTTAAATTGTCTTTACGTCACATAGTGATAAGCGCTTATATTACTTGGTATTGATTAAATGTTTGTTTAAATAGCTAAAGAGAAAAAGGGAGAGATTGATTGTGTCTGGTGGTGTTAAACCCTCTAAATTATTTACCATGAAAAAAAATGCAATAATTTTGAGGAAAACTGTCTCTAGAATTTATCTCTAGAACACACACATACACATACACAGAGACACATACACACTCAAGGGATGTTTATTTACCTCTTACTTATATAAACTCTGAGGAATCTGTGGACTCATTACATTATAAAGATATAAAAGTACTCTTCCTTAATGTGTTTACAGTGTTAAAAACAGTGTTGATAGTAAAGCAGTGTGAATATTCAGTTGACATTTTAAAGAGGGTAAACCTTGGCATAGAACTATTGATTATAATAAACATTTTTTACATGAAAATTTTGTTTCTTTCAAAAATTTTTTTCATTTTTTCAAACAGTTTTCAAGGAATTATTCAAGGCATCTGGGACGTATTGATATTCAAGACATAAATTTAAATAATTACACTCAAAATGCTCAAATTTTAAATTCATAATAATTAAAAATATTTAAACTGACAACTTTCTAATTAATATATCCTTATCTCTATACTAAATATGCTATTTCAGATATAATAAAATAATAATTTGGGCTCAGCCTGTGGGGAAAAATGAGCAAATTAAAGATTTGGGTTATATTTAGGTGACAAAACTCTGCTTCAGTGAAATACAGGGCTCTTTGAAAAAACCTATAGACTTGAACAGCTTAGGAAAGCAAATCTTACTATAAGTAGTTGTGTCTTATAAGTGGCTATTTTATTTTATATTTGTCAGAGAGAGAGGGAAAGAAAGCATGAGCAGGCAGAGAGAGAAGCAGGTTCTTTGCTGAGCAAGGAGCCTGACGCAGGGCTCAAAGTAGACCCTAAACCATCTGAATCACCCAAGTATCTCTCTCAATTCATTTTAAATAACAAAATATACTATGCTTGGGTTTATCTTTAAATTTTACTTATTTTTTTTTTCCCTTTTTATTTATTTTTTCAGCGTAACAGTATTCATTCTTTTTGCACAACACCCAGTGCTCCATGCAAAACGTGCCCTCCCCATCACCCACCACCTGTTCCCCCAACCTCCCACCCCTGACCCTTCAAAACCCTCAGGTTGTTTTTCAGAGTCCATAGTCTCTTATGGTTCGCCTCCCCTCCCCAATGTCCATAGCCCGCTCCCCCTCCCCCAATCCCACCTCCCCCCAGCAACCCCCAGTTTGTTTTGTGAGATTAAGAGTCATTTATGGTTTGTCTCCCTCCCAATCCCATCTTGTTTCATTTATTCTTCTCCTATCTATAAGGAACTTAGCAAACTCAACACCCAAAGAACAAACAATCCAATCAAGAAATGGGCAGAGGACATGAACAGACATTTCTGCAAAGAAGACATCCAGATGGCCAACAGACACATGAAAAAGTGCTCCACGTCACTCGGCATCAGGGAAATACAAATCAAAACCACAATGAGATATCACCTCACACCAGTCAGAATGGCTAAAATTAACAAGTCAGGAAATGACAGATGCTGGAGAGGATGTGGAGAAAGGGGAACCCTCCTCCACTGTTGGTGGGAATGCAAGCTGGTCCAACCACTCTGGAAAACAGCATGGAGGTTCCTCAAAATGTTGAAAATAAATTTTACTTATTTTTAATTATAATCATAGTAAAATTGCAAGTAACTCAACCTAGTGGACTTCCTGGATTAATATGAATTTCCTTATTTTCTTTATAGGGGAAAATTAATCATAACATTTCATTAACAGATTAACTATTGACCATTCATACTGCATAAATGTAGTGATTTGCCACTCAGATGCCCTCTCCAGAAAGCCACCTTCCTCGCTCAGTTTTCATCCAATAATGAGTTGATGTAGGGGTGTAAAGGTTTAATCTGCTCCCCTCAACTCAGGACAATTCTGAAGGGTTATCACACTCCATAACTCCTAGAGGGGTTGGCTGAGACTAGCATAGCACAGCTTAAGACTCTCCATCTGCCCAATCCAGCTTCTTTCTCTTTTTCTTCTATGGGAGTTGATCCTTGAACAGTCTCTAATAACTTCTCTTTTTGCTCACATCCATAAGATTAGGCTTCCCAGGGAATACAATCTCCTACCCACACCAAAATGTTATGGTTCCTAGTCTACTCTCAGGTATATCCATATATTTCTTACTACCAGTTAACTATGTATAATTACCAAGTGTCAGGTATGTTTTTGCTAATAAGTTTATTTTTATTATAATAATTTGTAATAATTTTATATTATTATAAAATATTATCATTTATATAATATATTATATAATATATAAAATATGTTATTATAATAATATTTAATAATATTATTATAATTTTATATTATATATCCATAATAATTTTATTTATTTATTTATTTAATTTTTTTATTTGTTTATTGACAGCATAACAGTGTTCATTGTTTTGGCATCACACCCAGTGCTCCATGCAGTACGTGCCCTCCCTATTACCCACCACCTGGTTCCACAACCTCCCACCCACCCCCCCCCCCGCCCCCCGCAACCCCTTCAAAACCCTCTGGTTGTTTTTCAGAGTCCATAGTCTCTCATGGTTCATCTCCCCTTCCAATTTCCCACAACTCCCTTCTCCTCTTCATCTCCCCATGTCCTCCATGTTATCTGTTATGCTCCACAAATAAGTGAGACCATATGATACTTGACTCTCTCTGCTTGACTTATTTCGCTCAGCGTAATCTCTTCCAGTCCCGTCCATGTTGCTACAAAAGTTGGGTATTCATCCTTTCTGATGGAGGCATAATACTCCATTGGGTATATGTACCACATCTTCCTTATCCATTCATCCGTTGAAGGGCATCTTGGTTCTTTCCACAGTTTGGCGACCATAGCCATTGCTGCAATAAACATTGGGGTACAGATGGCCCTTCTTTTCACTACATCTGTATCTTTGGGGTAAATACCCAGCAGTGCAATTGCAGGGTCATAGGGAAGCTCTATTCTTAATTTCTTGAGGAATCTCCACACTGTTCTCCAAAGTGCACTAACTTGCATTCCCACCAACAGTGTAAGAGGGTTCCCCTTTCTCCACATCCTCTCCAACACACGTTGTTTCCTGTCTTGCTAATTTTGGCCATCCCAACTGGTGTCAGGTGGTATCTCAATGTGGTTTTAATTTGAATCTCCCTGATGGCTAGTGATGATGAACATTTTTTCATGTGTCTGATAGCCATTTGTATGTCTTCATTGGAGAAGTGTCTGTTCATATCTTCTGCCCATTTGTTGATATGATTACTGTTTTGTGTGTGTTGAGTTTGAGAAGTTCTTTATAGATCCTGGATATCAACCTTTTGTCTGTACTGTCATTTGCAAATATCTTCTCCCATTCCATGGGTTCCTTTTTGTTTTGTTGACTGTTTCCTTTGCTGTGCAGAAGTTTTGATCTTGATGAAGTCCCAAAAGTTCATTTTTGCTTTTGTTTCCTTGGCCTTTGGAGACCTATCTTGAAAGAAGTTGCTGTGGCTGATATCAAAGAGGTTACTGCCTATGTTCTCCTCTAGGATTCTGATAGATTCCTGTCTCACATTGAGGTCTTTTATCCATTTCAAGTTTATCTTTGTGTACGGTGTAAGAGAATGGTCGAGTTTCATTCTTCTACATATTGCTGTCCAGTTTTCCCAGCACTATTTATTGAAGAGACTGTCTTTTTTCCATTGAATATTTTTTCCTGTTTTGTCGAAGATTATTTGACCATAGAGTTGAGGGTCCATATCTGGGCTCTCTACTCTGTTCCACTGGTCTATGTGTCTGTTTTTATGCCAGTACCACGCTGTCTTGGTGATCACAGCTTTGTAGTAAAGCTTGAAATCGGGTAATGTGATGCCGCCAGTTTTGTTTTTGTTTTTCAACATTTCCTTAGCAATTCGGGGTCTCTTCTGATTCCATACAAATTTTAGGATTATTTGCTCCAGCTCTTTGAAAAATACCGGTGGAATTTTGATCAGAATGGCATTAAAAGTATAGATTGCTCTAGGCAGTATAGACATTTTAACAATGTTTATTCTTCCAATCCAAGAGCATGGACCGGTCTTCCATCTTTTTGTGTCTTCTTCAATTTCTTTCATGAGTGTTCTGTAGTTCCTCGAGTACAGGTCCTTTACCTCTTTGGTTAGGTTTATTCCCAGGTATCTTATGGTTCTTGGTGCTATAGTAAATGGAATCGATTCTCTAATTTCCCTTTCTGTATTTTCATTGTTAGTGTATAAGAAAGCCACTGATTTCTGTACATTGACTTTGTATCCTGCCACGTTACTGAATTGCTGTATGAGTTCTAGTAGTTTGGGGGTGGAGTCTTTGGGGTTTTCCATATAAAGAATCATGTCATCTGCGAAGAGAGAGAGTTTGACTTCTTCATTGCCAATTTGGATACGTTTTATTTCTCTTTGTTGTCTGATTGCCGTTGCTAGAACTTCTAATACTATGTTGAACAACAGTAGTGAGAGTGGGCATCCTTGTCGTGTTCCTGATCTCAACGGGAAGGCTGCAAGCTTTTTCCCATTGAGGATGATATTTGCTGTGGGTCTTTCATAGATAGATTTTATGAAGTTCAGGAATGTTCCCTCTATCCCTATACTTTGAAGCGTTTTCATCAGGAACGGATGCTGGATTTTGTCAAATGCTTTTTCTGCATCAATTGAGAGGACCATGTGGTTCTTCTCTCTTCTCTTATTGATTTGTTCTATCACATTGATTGATTTGTGAATGTTGAACCAACCTTGCAACCCAGGGATGAATCCCACCTGGTCATGGTGGATAATCTTTTTAATGTGCTGCTGGATCCTGTTTGCTAGGATCTTGTTGAGAATCTTTGCATCCACATGCATCAGTGATATTGGTCTGAAATTCTCCTTTTTGGTAGGGTCTTTGCCTGGTTTGGGGATCAGGGTAATGCTGGCTTCATAAAAAGAGTCTGGAAGTTTTCCTTCTGCTTCAATTTTTTGAAACAGCTTCAGGAGAATTGGTGTTATTTCTTCTCTGAAAGTTTGGTAGAATTCCCCAGGGAATCCGTCAGGTCCTGAGCTCTTGTTTTTTGGGAGGTTTTTGATCACTGCTTCAATCTCTTTACTAGATATCGGTCTATTCAGGTTGTCAATTTCTTCCTGGTTCAATTTTGGGAGTTTGTGGTTTTCCAGGAATGCATCCATTTCATCTAGGTTGCTTAGCTTATTGGCATATAACTGTTGGTAATAATTTCTGATGATTGTTTCTATTTCCTTGGTGTTAGTTGTGATCTCTCCCTTTTCATTCATAATTTTTTAAATTTGGGCTTTCTCTCTTTTCTTTTGGATTAGTGTGGCCAATGGTTTATCGATCTTATTGATTCTTTCAAAAAACCAGCTTCTAGTTTCATTGATACGTTCTACTGTATCTCTCGTTTCTACCTCATGATCTCTGCTCTAATCTTGATTATTTCCCTTCTTGCATGTGGAGTTGGTTTGATTTGTTGTTGATTCTCCAGTTCTTTAAGGTGTAGAGACAGCTGGTGTATTCTGGATTTTTCAATTTTTTTGAGGGAGGCTTGGATGGCTATGTATTTCCCCCTCAGAACTGCCTTTGCTGTATCCGATAGGTTTTGGACCAAAGTGTCTTCATTCTCATTGGTTTCCATGAATTGTTTAAGTTCGTCTTTGATCTCCTGGTTGATCCAAGCATTCTTAAGCAAGGTGGTCTTTAGCTTCCAGGTGTTTGAGTTCCTTCTGAACTTTTCCTTGTGATTGAGTTCCAGTTTCAAAGCATTGTGATCTGAGAATATGCAGGGAATAATGTCAGTTTTTTGGTATCAGTTGAGTCCTGCTTTGTGACCCAGTATGTGGTCTATTCTGGAGAAGGTTCCATGTGCACTTGAGAAGAATGAGTATTCTGTTGTTTTAGGGTGGAATGTTCTGTATATGTCTATGAGGTCCATCTGGTCCAATGTTTCATTCAATGCTCTTATTTCTTTATTAATTTTCTGCTTCGATGATCTGTCTATTTTTGAGAGAGGCGTATTAAAATCTCCTACTATTATTGTATTCATATCAATATGACTCTTTATCTTGATTAATAGTTTTCTTATGTAATTGGATGCTCCCATATTGGGGGCATAGATATTCACAATTGTTAGATCATCTTGGCGGATAGTCCCTTTAAGAATTATGTAGTGTCCTTCTGTATCTCTGACTACAGTCTTTAGTTTAAAATCTAATTTATCTGATATGAGAATCGCTACCCCGGCCTTCTTTTGAGGCCCATTGGCATGAAAGATACTTCTCCATCCCTTCACTTTCAGTCTGGGTGTATCCTTAGGTTCAAAATGGGTCTCTTGTAGACAACATATGGATGGGTCCTGTCGTTTTATCCAATCTGCAACCCTGTGTCGTTTTATGAGCGCATTTAGGCCATTCACATTGAGAGTGATTATTGAGAGATAGGTTTTTATTGACATCGTGTTGCCTTTGAAGTCTTTCTGTCTGTAAATTGTTTCTATATTTCTGTTCAATGATATTCTTAGGATTTTTTCTCTTTTATAGGACTCCCCTTAATATTTAATATTTAATAATATTATTATAATTTTATATTATATATTTATAATAATTTTATTTTATTAATAAGTTAATTATTTTTGTATTTATATAATTTGATTGAAGTATGAATTTGAAAAACCTCTTTTCTGAATAGTGTTTTCAATCGAAACAGTTTGTAATGGAGTCAAGTATATGTGAAATAGCTATAAAAATTTTTAATTGAAAAAAGTCATAAAATATTTACCAACATGCTTAATTAACTTATTAATTAATTTTTTTAACTTACTAAAATTTTTAATTTTATTAAAACTTATTAAAATATTAAATATTAAAAACATTAAAATAAAAGTTTAAACTTATTAATTAATTTTTAAGTTCTCTCTCCACTTATAATAAAAACAAAACTAAAATAATAGTCACTGTATTCTGTATGTATTTTAAGTAAGAAAAATGAAAAACTCTTGTCAAAAGACCCATACTCAAAGAAAAGATCTTGATTCTACATGAAAAGTTTCTTAAAATGTATATTCATTTGTAATTTTATATTAAAATAAAATATTTAAATTAGGTGTATGGATCATTTTTACATTTTTTTCCTACATAGCTAATAAACTCTTTACCTCAAATGCATCAGATAACAAAATGTAACTGTACTGAGTAATGAAAACAAGTGAAATGTTATGCAGCCATTGGTTTTATTCCTTTTTTTTTTTTTTTAAAGATTTTCTTTATTTATTTGACAGACAGAGATCACAAGCAGGCAGAGAGGCAGGCAGAGAGAAACAAGGAAGCAGGCTCCCTGTTGAGCAGAGAACCCGATGCGGGGCTCGATCCCAGGACCCTGGGATCATGACCTGAGCTGAAGGCAGAGGCTTTAACCCACTGAGCCACCCAGGCACCCCGGTTTTATTCCATTTTTAAAAACAAGGTTGAATATAAGAGAAGATTTTATAAGAGGTTTTAAAGCTATTCAAAGCAAGATGACCCAACAAAGAAAGAACACATAGAAAATTCAGACCTAGCTTAGTACCTCTTACACTGTCCTATGTGTCCAAAGAACATGGTGAATTTGGTGAAATGCGCATTTGGATTTAGCGTGTCTGTGCAAGGGCTGGAACTTCAGCATCTCTAACTAGTCTGCGAGCAATGTTCAGATGTTCCTGTTCTGAGAACCAGCAAGCTTTAGACACTAGCTCAGTCAACTCAGTATTGTTATTTTTTTCTTGGTTCTGCTTCAAATATGTACCTTACCTTTAATAACTGGTAAATTATAATGGCTATTATTTGTTTCTTGTTTGTTATGCACTAGTTTTTTAAATCATAGTTCTATTCTGATTTTTCTACCCTGTGTTTCCTTGTAAAAATCTGCTAATGAATTTATGGATTTGTATTATGTTTACTATTAAGTCTATGGATAGTGTGGTTAAAGTATAATTCTAAATTGATTTCTGATAACATCTGATGGGATAAATGTTCCTCCATTCCTACAGTTTCTGTCACTGGCAATAAGTCCTATTGCAGAAATGAATAGCTAATAGTGCTGAGAAGTGGAATAAAGCTATTTGATGGAATAGAATGAGGAGAAGTGTTGGACAACAAGATCTGGTTGCAATGGGAAAACACATTTCAGCCTACTGTAGATAACCACGGATCAAATGGTCTTTTTCAGAGAAGATAGCATTGGATGTATGTGTCTGACAGAAAATGATTATAGAGCTAATATTGCATCTTGGTTAGAAAGGAGTCCCTGGGGGCGCCTGGGTGGCTCAGTGGGTTAAAGCCTCTGCCTTCGGCTCAGGTCATGATCCCAGAGTCCTGGGATCGAGCCCCACATCAGGCTCTCTGCTCTACAGGGAGCCTGCTTCCTCCTCTCTCTCTGCCTGCCTCTCTGCCTAGTTGTGATTTCTCTCTGTCAAATAAATAAAAAATATTAAAAAAAAAAAAGAAAAAAAAAAAGTCCCTGTCTTGTTTGTGATTTTTTTTTTTTTTCACATGTTACAAAGCTGGCAATACAGGTATGATGTAAAGTCTGTCCTATTTTGGGGACATTTAGCATTATTAAATTTATTGGCTTATGGCATAATATGTTGTGAAATTTTGCACATTCAACAAACTTTTTCTTATAACCAAAGAGTGATTTCAGGATTTTGTTCAAAAATCAGTTTTTTGGAGAGCTTCTCATGGCTCGGTCAGTTAAGCATCTGCCTTCAGCTCAGGTCATGATCTCAGGGTCCTGGGGTTGAGCCCATATCAGGATCCCTGCTCAGCGGGGAGCCTGCTTCTCCCTCTCCCTCTGCCTGCCACTCCCCTTGGTTGTACTCTCTCTCTCTCTGTGTCAAATAAATAAATAAAATCTTTAAAAAATTTTTTTTAAGTTGGTCAAAACAGTATAAATGCAGCATTTCCCCTATTAATAGCATTTGTTAATAATGATAGGTTTGGTGTTTTTTCGTTTTGTTTTGGGTTTGCGAAAAACAAAGTGTAATTACTTTTTTTTTTTGTATTTTTTTTCCATTTTATTTATTTTTTCAGCGTAACAGTATTCATTGTTTTTGCACAACACCCAGTGCTCCATGCAAAACGTGCCCTCCCCATTACCCACCACCTGTTCCCCCAACCTCCCACCCCTGACCCTTCAAAACCCTCAGGTTGTTTTCCAGAGTCCATAGTCTCTTATGGTTCGCCTCCCCTTCCAAATTTTTTTTTTTTTAATAAACATATAATGTATTTTTATCCCCAGGGGTACAGGTCTGTGAATCGCCAGGTTTACACACTTCACAGCACTCACGATAGCACATACCCTCCCCAATGTCCATAGCCCCCTCCCCCTCTCCCAATCCCACCTCCCCCCAGCAACCCCCAGTTTGTTTTGTGAGATTAAGAGTCATTTGTTGTTTGTCTCCCTCCCAATCCCATCTTGTTTCATTTATTCTTCTCCTATCCCCCTAACCCCCCATGTTGCTTCTCCATGTCCTCATATCAGGGAGATCATATGATAGTTGTCTTTCTCCGATTGACTTATTTCACTAAGCATGATATGCTCTAGTTCCATCCACGTCGTCGCAAATGGCAAGATTTCATTTCTTTTGATGGCTGCATAGTATTCCATTGTGTATATATACCACATCTTCTTTATCCATTCATCTGTTGATGGACATCTAGGTTACTTTTATATTTTCCTTAACCTTGTCCCACATTTTTCACTTCCTAAAAAACTCAAGAAAAATTTATAACTCTAAGTAAACAGCAGCAGTATTATAAAGTTATCAGGGGAAATAATTGGAAAGTATTTAAAATATATCTTAAAATTAAAAAATCAAATTTTCATGAAATAAATGACAGAAAGGACATGAAACCATTATTATCCAAATGACTTATTTTGTTCAATATTTAAAAAATTTTTTATTATAGATGAAACACAAAGGATACAAGATTAATTAATCATTGTCTTAAAGAATTATTCATCAATCTCCTGTTCACCATATATTATTAGTACTTCTTGGAAGGGACCCAATGCTTCTTGTTGACTATATTATGCAGCAGTAATCTAGAATTTTAGGACGGTATCTTGTCTTCATTTATGATACAGCATCATACATGTTTTGACTTAAATAATACACCAAAGTTGACACTATCAAACAGCAACATTTCAGGATGAAAAATAATTTATTTAAAAAAAACCCTTTACCATGTCAGAAGTCATATAGCTTTAATATAATTCATATAATTATATGTATATATATAAGTATATATAAATAATTATATATACTATAATTCACATAATTCAATATATGATTTAGAGAATAGTTTTGAGAATATAAAGTTACCCAAAGAAAATATTAGAGTCTAACCAATTGACTACATACACATTAAAGATATCTTTATGGAAAAATTTTTTTTTCTTAAAGTTAAGCTCCATGCCCAGTGTGGAGCCCAGTGCTGAACTTGAACTCATGACCCTGAGATCAAGACCTGAGCTGAGATCAAGAGTGGGATGCTTAACTGAGTGAACCACTCAGGAGCCCTAGGGGGGGAAAATTCATAATGTCAAAAAATAAAAACAGATATTTTGAGCTATAATTCTTTTACTCAATAAAATATCTCTTTACAAAACTCAAGAGTTTTTTTTTTTACCATATTAACATTTTCTGTGATTTTTTTTCAAAGAAAAAAAAAAGAAAAGAAAATATGGATGTGATACCATAGTTTATGATGTCATTTGTTGTCCAATATGTCTAATAACTTATACCCTGATGATTAAGTTTGCTTAAAGAAAACAGGAGAGGTATCCTGCATGGGTAGGTTATACTTATGGCCTTTAAATCTAAGGTCATGTAGCATTTCTTTCTCAAGTAGCCACTAAGACGTGTGGCTAAATATATGTGTTTGATTCAAGGCAGTAAAACTGAACCTTTCCTTGATACCTATAAATAACTAAGAACATCATATTCATAATGTTGACCTTAAAAACAAAGGAGCCAATTATTTTATCAGCAAAATGAGTTCAGGAATAGCAGAGAGATTGCAACTCAGGATAAGCAAACTGTGACAAACCATAGACATATTCTGACAAAAGGAGAGAGGGGCTTGCTTTTGTAAGGGAAAGAAAGTAACTGGGAGGGGCTCTTTTGCTGAGTTCTCATTGGCTGGGCTGTTGTTGGGCAAAGAGAAATTCTTCCTCTTGCTAGGGTATGTAAACTTCTTTCTTTTGGCAATGCATTTATGTGAGTTGTAGTTTATGAGCACCCCCCCCCCCCACTTCAGGGCTTCCCAATACCATTTCATATGAACTTGCCTTTATTTATTTTCATAGCAGTAGTATGGGGGGAAAAAAGGAATTTCACATTCTGAGATAAAATAAAAATATGTAACATCCTATCTAGAGTATTTTCCAAATAAATGAAGATTTGAGCCCATTTCTGTAAGTTGCTAAATTCCTAACATAGACAATGTTATCTCTGACTTTTGCAACACTGACATCTACAGCTATGTAACTGTCCCTACAGATAAGATACAAATGTGATCATGTTGTGAAAAAAACTGTTGCTTTCCCCTCCTGTGAACTGAATGACAATACTTATGGTTTTATTTTTTTTAATATCTGTTTTACCTTTTTGTCAAAGAGTCAGTTCTTCTGAAATCTGGATTCTTTCAAACCATTTGCAGTTATATATAATTTTTATTTTCTTAGTGATTTTATCTATAGGTTTTCCATCCAAAATTGGAGGTCCCAACAGAATGCTCAGATAGAATTAACCACTAGTACTTAGTAGGCAAATATCATCCAAGATCTCCAGCTCATGTGCCACTCACACCCAGGTCAGCCTTTTCCAGCTCCAGGAGGCTTAAATCTCATCATTCCAAGATGAAAGTTTCTTTCTTGATGTCTGTGTTACTGTTTCAGATTCTAATTCTTTTTCTATTTCTGGAGTATGTCTCCTTCTTGATTCTCTTTAAAAAAATTTTTTTATTAAAGATTTTATTTATTTATTTGACAGAGAGAGAGATCACAACTAGAGCGTGGGGGGGGGGGGGCGGGAAGCAGGCTCCCTGCTGAGCAGAGAGCCTAATGCTGGTCTGGATCCCAGGACGTTGAGATCATGATGTGAGCCGAAGGCAGAGGCTTAACCCACTGAGCCAGCCAGGTACCCCTTGATTCTCTTTTGTTGCTAGTTGCCAAATTATGACTTTTGCTAGTGATAAAACACTGGGAGCCTTGTTTTGATTATAGGATCTATTTAACTGGTCTTTGTCAGTTAATAAATGACAGGGGAGATTTTTCTTGGTATAGTCATTTATATTAGTCTCTTGTCTTGATAATTCGATCATCTCTCTTTGAAATGCCCATGTCTTTGCCACTAGGTTACAAGGCATTACAGGACATTAGTTTGAAGGACCAGTGGCCAGTGCCAGTTGTGAGGTTGAAAAAGTTGCTTGTGTCACTTTTCCTTTTTAATATAGAGGCTATTTTGGTCTTCTAGCTTCTGATAGCATACTTTTTGGTACTTGACCTTTTGTGTATGATTAAGAGTAAGAGCTTAAAACATTTAAAGAAAACAAACAAAAACCCCTAAAAACAAAGCTTTGTGCCCACTACAGTGGAGAGCAAACTGCATCAAGGAAATCATAACAAATGCCTCTTAGATATCCTTTGTGTTTTACTGACCTTGATGTCACACATTTGAAACAAATAATAGGTGAGTTTTGCTGAAAAAGTTATGTATGCTCTATTTACCTTTGGTTAGTTTGTAAAACTGAGTCTGATAGATTTTAGTATGTGGGTAGGTTAAAAAAAAGACTTCTTTATCTCACAAAAATATATTGTTTTTTATAATTATAGGTTTCTCTCTTTTTCCTATTTTTTTTATATTTGTGAAAGATCACTGCTGATTTGTTCAAAAATTTTTGCCTAAGTGTAAGATGTGGTTTTTTCTCTTCTTTCCATTGAAAGAACTAGAAAAATACATAAAAGTAAATAAATGTGATAAAGATCTCATCAAAAAATTTCTTTGCTAAGAATGACAAAATGTGATCCAACAAACATTTATTAATTAATATTAATTAATTAACATTAATTTTAATTTTTATTTATTTATTTGGCAGAGAGAGAGCGAGAGAGGGAACACAAGCAGGGGTAGTGGGAGAGGGAGAAGCAGACTTCCTGTTGAGCAGGGAGCCTGATGCAGGGGTGGGGGTGGGACTTGATCCCAGGATCCTGGGATCATGACCTGAGCTGAAGGCAGATGCTTAATGACTGAGCCACCCAGGTGCCTCTTAACATTAATTTTTTTAAAAGAAATTTTATGTATTTATTTGAGAGAAAAAATAGCATGAGCAGGGGGAGGGGCAGAGGGAGAAGCAGACTCCCCACTGAGCAGGGAGATCAATGAAGGGTCAATCCCATGTCCCCAGGATCACGACCTGAGCCCAAGGAAGACACTTAACTGACTAAGCCACCCAGGTGTCCTAATTAGCATTAATTTTTAATAAGTAGATGCTTAACAGACATTAAAGTTAAGTCCATATCTTGTTCTATAGCCTATTGAACAAAAATTAGGGACAACAATGGAACAATATCTAATAATGAAAATACATATACTGAGGTTTCTTTGTGTACAGCTTCTATATCTGTATTATGACCTCCACGTTGGGCTCAACCCAGTGATAAAAGGCTTACATCCTATAGAAAGAAGCAATCCCTGAATTTCCCTAATTCTTTGAGTGTTTAATAAGAAATTTCTATAGTATATATGATATCTTTTATAAAGGGATTGATATCCCTTTGCCTAACTCTGGGAAAATTAATAAACTAGATAATAAAGCCTCTTGGAGTTCCTGTTTCGATTGACTGTTGGAGACCAAAAAGCACTCAATTAATCAAAGCTAAAAAAAAAATAATCCCAGAAATAGAAAAAAATTCCAAATGATATAAAAGTGTTTGCTCTTTAAAGTCAGCAACCTGAGGGTTTTGAAGGGTCAGGGGTGGGAGGTTGGGGGAACAGGTGGTGGGTAATGGGGAGGGCACGTTTTGCATGGAGCACTGGGTGTTGTGCAAAAAGAATGAATACTGTTACACTGAAAAAAATAAATAAAATGAAAATAATAGAAAAAAAAAGTCAGCAATAAAAATTAGCTCAGAGAAATGATCAAGTGACTGATAAAGACTGCTTGCCAGGGTATAACATAAGAAACAAAGAAATTTAATAGAGAAAAATTGAGAATTTTGATAATGTTAAAACTCAAGATTTAAACATTATTTGTAACATTTCTAATCAAAGTGAATACTTCAATTAATCTGGTTAGCTAATTTTTATTTATTTCTCATTTTACCAGAGTGTAAAAATATGTTAGTGTAATGTAATTTGTGCAAAGTTTGGGTGATTTTTTATAAAAATCCTAATTTGAACTCCTTAATTCCTTATGTTAGCTACATGATTCTATTAAGTTATAATTATTTACAAAATATTTAAAACAATACAAGAATAAAAACATGTTTAAAATTTTGTTGTCTTTTAAAATAGAAAATCCTGTAAAATATTTATTTTACTATAATATATGGATAAAATACAAATTATTACCTTGCAAGCAAAATCATGTCAATAATAAATATGCTTTTTCATAAAGATCAAAAAACATAACTTCCAAGATCCTTAATTGGTACACAATTGCAGATGATAGTTAATTAAATTTATCAACATATAAAGTTTGCCTGCTTGCACAATTTCCAAAATTACAGAGAATATAGAAACAAAAACCCATTGGGCTGTCAAGCTACATATACCCTTGCTTCTTATTTTTTCCTCTTTTTATGTATTGTTGATTGACCATTATCTATTGTAAGGAATGTATGTATTGTAAGGAATGCTTAAGTCATTGTAGCATTTTTAAAAAATATGTACCCATTATATCACATTTTAAAGTGTTCTTAATGCACACACACACAAAGTAACTATGTGAAGAGATGGAAGTGTTAATTAACTTGATTATAATATGACTTTCACAATGTATATTAAAAAAACATGAATATACTTTAAATGTATATACTCTTAATTTGTCAATTATACCTCAGTAGGGGTGGAAAAAGCATGTACACACATTCTAGGATCTTCTTCCCCTCAAGAAGTAAATCTTCATAAAAAGCTTTTGCATAGTAAAGGAAACAGTCAACAAAACCAAAAGACAGCTGACATAAATGACACATCAGGTAAAGTATACAAAATCTATAAAGAACTTATCAAATTCAACACCCAAAGAACAAATAATTTAATCAAGAAATGGACAGAAGACGTGAACAGACAGTTCTACAAAGAAGAAATCCAAACGGCCAACAGACACATGATAAAGGGCTCAGCATCAATCAGCATCAGGGAAATACAAATCCCAACCACAGTGAGATACCACCTCACACCAGTCAGAATGTCTAAAATTATCAAGTCAGGAAATGGCAGATGTTGGTGAGGATGTGGAGAAAAGGAAACCCTCCTACACTATTGGTGGGAATGCAAGCTGATGCAGCCACTCTGGAAAACAGTATGGAGATTCCTCAAAAAGTTGAAAATAGAACTACCCTACAACCCAGCAATTGTACTACTGAGTATTTACCCTACAGGTACCGATGTAGTGATCTGAAGGGGCACATGAAACCAAATGTTCATAGCAGTAATATCCACAATAGCCAAACTATGGAAAGAACCTAGATGTCCATCAACAGATGAATGGATAAAGAAGAAGTGGTATATATATATATACATACAATAGAATACTATGCAACCATCAAAAATGAAATCTTGACATTTGCAATGATGTGGATGGAACTAGAGGGTATCATGCTGAGTGAAATAAGTCAGAGAAAGACAGTTATCATATTATCTCTCTGATATGAGGAATTTGAGAGGCAAGGTAGGGGTCATGGGGGGTACGGAGGGAAAAAAATGAAATAAGATGGTATTGGGGAGGGAGACTCATCTCAGGAAACAAACTGAGGGTTGGTGGGGGTGAGGGGGTAGGGACAAACTGAGGGTGGCTGGGCTATGGACATTATGCTATGGTGAGTGCTATGAATTGTGTAAGACTGAGGATTCACAGACCTGTACCCCTGAAGCAAATAATACATTATATATTAATTTAAAAATTAAATCTTTATTCTCTTTCCCCTAAAGCATAAGTTGGATTTAGTTTCTAAAGAACAGAATATGGAAAAAATGATGGAATATTACATCTGGGACTAGGATATACAAAGGCTGTGGCTCTGTCTTGAACATGCTTTCTTTTCTAGAGCCATTTACCCTGGGGAAGCCAACTGACATATTACATGAGTAGCCATACAGAGGGGCCACTCCTAATAAATGTTTGTTGTTTGAAGCTGCTAAATTTTAGGACAACTTGCTACACAACAACAGATAACTAATACAGTGATGTTCATACACAGATTTTTTTTTTTTGCCTTAAGAAATATACAAGTGATGTGTAGTTTGGTCATCTGGAAGGGTTACCTGTAAGAGGTGTGGGCCATGGGCATAAATGTTTTGTAGGTCTCCTTACCATACAAACAATTTAATTAAAAAATGAATTAAAAAATTCATGGCCCCTGTGAGGTGTAATATATTGTAATTTATCAACAAAGACGTAGACTAATGGAGAAAATGCATTTAAATATTTCCTGATTGTGGGGGTGAAGATTTTTCAGATTAGTCATGCACCATCTCTTCCTCTTCAGATTTGGAAATCATATCTTCATGTTCTTTATCAACTGTGCATTCCTAGCTAATTTCCTATCTCCCATCAAATGAAAACAGTAGCAGTACAGTTGTTACTTACAAGGCAGTGATTCTTGGGAAACTTTGTAGTGAAATAACATAGATCTTGCCACCTCAGTTCTCCAATACCATTTAGTTAAATCTGGTGTCATCATTACTCATGACGCTGCATCATCCATTATCCATTGTGCCTCCCATGAATTCTGTCTTCCAATCACTCTCTTTGATTGTCATTGCGCTTCATTAATAATAGCCTAGAGAATGCAGTAAAATGTGAATCAATTTTGTTTTCTCATCATGTTAAATTTATCATTCAGAATTTTATGGTATAAATGTGGATTGGCATATTATTCAATCATGACTTTTCTTGACCCCTTTAGGCTATAAATGTTGCATTACCAGGATGTGGTCTTTTTAATCTTGATTATACAAACACCCCTACCTTCTGCAGACTACTGCCCTTGAGAGCGTTAGACAAGGGGCCATGGGTGGAACAAGGATAGTATCATTCATGCAAAGAATGATTATCCCTCCTCAGGTTTGGCTTAAGACCAGCCTTGGAGAGCACAGCATTACTATTTGAATAAAGACAAAAGAGAACATGAACTGGAAGAACCCATGGCATTGCAGAACAATGATCTCGGAAGTTCTTAAGCCCTTGATAGAAATGGGTGCAGCCATCTCTGGAGGAGAACTTGATATGTGGAGGAGAGCCATGGAGGGGATGGAATGACTAATCTGAGCACCAGGGAAATGAGCAGAGTGGACACACAGGGTAAAAGACACTTCCCATCACCGTTGCTGCTCTTGGCATCACAGTGGAAACACTGACAAGTAGATGTATGTGGCTTGATGTCAAGATTCGACAGTGGAATGTGTGTCTCCTGGAATAATGAAATTGTACCATGTCCCATGTTAGTGAGAATTATCCCAAACACCATTATCATCAATGTTATCACCATTCTGGTGATCCAGTCTTGCGTGCTTCTATGACAGAAATGCTGTACTGGGCTACAGTAGGGAATCTACTGCCAGGGCCAAGCCACAAAGCTTAGAGAGAATACCATACAATCATGTTGCAGAGATCTGGAATCCATACATGGAGTAGGGGGTATGAGAGTGCTCTGAAGGGGGAAAACGGACTGGATCCTATGCAGGAGCAGATAGAACCTTGGGTTGTCTTGTCTTCTTGTCTGCTGAGCCCAGGCAGAGGGTGACAGGCACTTCAAAATGGGGCTGAGGGGGTGTCCTGAGGTCTAGGGCACAGAGCAGGGGTCTGAGAGTAGTAGCATACTAGGGTTGAATGTATACAAGATTCAGTCATATCAAAATAATGGGCATAATTTTGTCTACATATTAAGCAGAATGTTAGACATTTAATATGATTATTTCCAAACAGTATAGGTATTGTCTTGTATATTAAGATTAATATATTTCAGGGACGCCTGGGTGGCTCAGTGGGTTGAAGCCTTTGGCTCGGGTCATGATCCCAGGGTCCTGGGATCAGGCCCCACATCAGGCTCTCTGCTCGATGGGGAGCCTGCTTCCTCCTCTCTCTCTGCCTGCCTCTCAGCCTACTTGTGATCTCTGTCTGTCAAGTAAATAAATAAAATCTTAAAAAAAAAGAATAATATATTTCAAACAATTTAAATTATTCACCTAGTGATATGTGTATATCTAATATACATACATAGACTAATTAAACTATAAATCAAAGAAAATTTATAAATGATAAAAGGGTTTAGAAAAATTAATCTTTGAATATACAATGTTTGTGTTTAAAAATTTTTTTCTATTAACATAAAATGTACTGTTTGTTTCAGGTCTGTGACTCATCAGTCTTACATAATTCAGGCAGTCACAATAGCACATACCCTCCCCAACATCCATTAATGTTCTTAACAAAACTAAGTTAAATATTGAGGTCTATCTGTACACAGCATAATATTGTAGATATAGACATAAGTCTGTGTCTCAGGCTTTCCTTTTTTGGGGAGAAGGGAGCTAAGGCAAATATTATACAAAGTGCCTTTGTTGAGTTACTTTACTTTTGATGGTAATGTAGGTATTTACATACATTCAGTAAGAATCTGTTCTCTTTCTCAACAAGATGTAACTGATCAAATCAAATTTGTAACCATGGCCATGGAGATGTCACATTTAAGTGCATGTATCATTCAATTAGGTATAATAAGCCTGTTATTAAGGAAGAAGGATTGCACAAACTGTCCCAGAAAAATGGCCTCATACTTGTTGTATGGGCTTATAAAATCCAAGCCTTATAAGCTGCGTGTGGGGAAAGAATTACCCTCAGGGTATAGCCTCTTGGAAGACAGCTTCAAATCAGGAAAACATGTAAAAACATGTAAAAAACATGTAAAAAACACATGTCATGAGTAATTAGCATTGTACTGTATGTTTCATCAGTTTTTTAGTATGGTATCTTTTATGTATTTTTGTAAGTACGAAACAATTATTTACAAAAATATTTTTATAAGAATATTAATTTCACTATTTATTATAACAATAATCTTGATATAACCCAAATATTCATCATTTTAAAAACCTGGTTTTATCTATATACCTCATGTACATTTCATGTATGCAGATACATGTACATTTCATGGATGTGTAGGTACATATGTGAAATATATATGAAATTGAGTTACATATGCATATACATTCACAACTTACATCTAACTTCTAGTATTATTCATCTCTAAGGTATGTAAAAATATGAAGGTATTGTTGTCACTACCTATAAGGTATAAAAAATAGCTCAAAATAGTGTGTGTGTGTGTGTGTGTGTGTGTGTGTGTGTGTGTGTAGTTTGTATTTAAAATAACTGAATTATGTAAATGTATTAAAAGGTTTTGAAGAAAACAGATGACAGGGTTGCATGCATTAGGTATATACTTTTTTACTTTTTCTTTCCTTATATTCTATGATGTACCTTTTTTTGCAGCAATCATGTATAAATACCTTATTCTTATAAAAACCTGATAAAAGTAAGTTCAATAAAATATCAAACATAGCATTTTGGAGGTGTGATAATGAAACAGTCTTGTTTCATTGTGATAATGAAACAGTCTTGTTTCATTATCATGTGAATATAGAATGTGGTCTACTCCAAGCACTTACATAGCTTAGGAAAAAATAAAGACACACAAAAAGTACATTTTCTGGATGATACAATTTCTGCTAATCCATCCTTAATTTGTTTTCTAGTAGTGACAATAAGATATTCTAAAAATCACACTTTATTTTCTGTATCTTTTCTAGATACTTGTGTTACTTTTTGCATGATATCAAGAGCTATTTAACAAAATAACAAAACGGTTTATTGATGTTGAAGTTTTGATTTTATAGTCTTGGTCTGTGTTTTACCCTGTTGTATGGACAAATTGACAGGGGTCAATAGACATGCATTTTGTATTTGTTGGTGACATAGAGCTGATTTATATGTACATGACAGTATACATTTATCTGTGTACACATGGATGCATACACACAAGCATAGCTTTAGATGTCTTGAAGGCAATGCAAATTGAAATAAAATTTTGCAACAGAGAAAATCATGTTCTTTACCTTTGATAGGGTCTGTTTTCTCTTATGTGATAATTACTATTATTTTTAAATTCTTTATTGTTGAAGTATATATATATATATATATACCCTCTATACATATATATTATATATATGCATATACTATATATATATATACACACACACACATATTATTGAAGAATAAGTATGTTCTTATTACATATACAGGCATATCTCGAAGGTATTGTGCATTTGTTTCTAGACCACTATAATAAAGAGAGTTGAATGAATTTTTTGGTTTCTCAATACAAATCAAAGTTATGTTTACACTATACAGTAGTCTGTTAAATATGTAATGGTATTATGTCTAAACAACAATGTACATACTTTAATTAAAAATATTTTATTGCTAAAAAAAAATGGTAACCATCATCTGGGCTTTCAGAAAGTCCTAATCTTTTTTTGCTCGTGGAGAGTCTTGCCTAAATATTGATGGTTGCTGACTGACCAGGGTGGTTTTTGCTGAAGATTGGGTTCATTGTAGCAATTTTTTTAAAATAAGAAAACAATGAAGTTTGCTGCCTTGGTTGACTCTTCCTTTCACAAACAATTTCTCTGTAGCATGAGATGCTGTTTGATAGCATTTTACTCACAGAAGAACTTCTTTCAAAATTGGAGTTAATCTTCTCAAATAAGTTTAAACTTCTTAAATAAGTTTATGTAATATTCTATCTCAATCCTTTGTTTTCATTTCAACAATCTTCACATCATCTTTACCAGGAATCTACCAGGAATAGATTCCATCTTCAAGAAACCACTGCCTTTCCTCATTCAAAAGAAGAAAGTCCTCATCTGTTCCTGATTTGTCATGTGATGGCAACAATTCAGTCACATCCTCAGGCTCCACTTCTATTTCTAGTTCTCTTACTGTTTCCACCACATCTGCAGCTGCTTCCTCTACTGAAGTCCTGAACCCATCATAGCCATGTTGTAAGGAGATGTTCTGTCATCTGGTCTTTTTTGTTTCTTTTCTAGGGCACAGGCAGAGTAGATTTAGCATAATTCTCAAGAGCCCTAGGATTTTCCAAATGATAAGTGAAAACTGGCTTTAATTAAAATCACCAGCTGCATTAACCTCTAACAAAAGAGTCAGTTTGTCCTTCGAAGTTTTGAAGCCAGGCATGGACTTCTCCTCTCTGGCTATGAAAGGACTAGATGACATCTCCTTCCAATGTAAGGCCACATTGAAAATAGGTTATTTAGTGTAGCCATCTTCATTAAGGACCTTAGCTAGATCTTTTGGAAAACTTCAAAAGTTTGAAGTTTCCTGCAGCTTCACTGCAGCTTCCATATCAGCTCTTACTGCTTCATCTAGCTCTTTTCTATTAGAGAGACAGCTTTTTTCCTTAAACCTACTGAACCAAACTCTGCTAGCTTCAAAGTTTTCTTGTGCCTTCTTACCCAGCCTTCATATAATTGAAGAGAGTTAGGGCCTTGCTCTGAATTAGTTTTTGCTTAAGGGAGTGTTGTGGCTGGCTTGATCTTCTATCCAGACCACTGAAGCTTTCTCCATATCAGTGGTAAGAGTGTTTTGCTTTCTTAATCACTTATGTATTCACCAGAGAGCACTTTTAATTCCTTTTTTTCTTTTTTAAAGAACTTTTCCTTTGTATTTACAAGTAGGCTGTTGGGCATGAAAGACCTACTTTATAGCCTATCTTGGCTTTTGGCATGCTCTCTCCACTAAAGGTAATAATTTCTAGCTTTCCCTAGAACAATTACAGGGCACTGTAGGGTTATTAATTGGTCTAATTTCATTATCATTGTGTTCCAGGGAATAAGGAGGCCCAGGGAGAATGAGAGAGACAGGGGAATAGCCAGCTGGAGAAGCAGTCACAACATATACAACATTTATCAATTAAGTTCACTGTTATATGGGCACGGTTTATGGTACCCCAAAACAATGACAGTAGTAACGTCAAAGATCATTGGTCACAGATTACCATAATATAGTATTAATGAAAAAATTTGAAATAGTGTGAGAATTACCAAAATGTGACACAGATACACAAAGTGAGGAAATACAAATGTTCTTGGAAAAATGGCACCAATAGACTTGCTCACTGCAGGCTTGTCACAAACCTTCAATATGTGGAAAACAAAACAAAACAAAAACCACAGTAACTGTGAAGCCCTGATAAAGTAAAGCACAATAAAATGAGGTATGTCTGTACCTTGTGTCTGGTTCATGCTTGTCTATGTGAAACTTTTCAGTTGTTTCAACTTATAAAACTCTACTCAATTCAGGCCTCTTTTGCTCAGTTGCTTAAAATAAAGTGGCTGAGAACGCAGAATTAAGACCATAAGGTTAATTGGAATACAATTCGTTGCATGGCCACTGTACATGTCCCTAACCGGAGTCAGTGAAACCACACTGAATAAAAAGTACATGTAGTCAAATTGAATGCTCAGGACAAAGGCTTGCAACACATTTGCTCCTTTTGTGAGTGGAGGACTGCAGATTGTCCTGACATTTATGAAGGAATCTAAATTTATGCTTTGGATATTACCTATAAATAACATCATAGAAGCTTAAAAATTACAAGTGCTCTGAGCCTCCCTTAACTGAACCTTTTGCTGCTTACTATCTTTTGCTGCTATTATAAGAAACCAAATGCCATATAAACCAAAGTAGAACTTACTGATCTTAGTACTTTAAATTTGAAAGAATCATAAAATTTGGTCATATTAAAGGAATTTCTACTAAATAAATATAAGGCAATGGCAGGACATCACTTTAAAATATGATGGCTGGGGCACCTGGGTGGCTCAGTGGTTTAAGCCTCTGCCTTTGGCTCAGGTCAGGATCCCAGGGTCCTGGGATCGAGCCCCGCATCGGGCTCTCTGCTCAGCAGGGAGCCTGCTTCCTTCCCTCTCTCTGCCTGCCTCTCTGCCTACTTGTGATCTCTGTCAAATAAATAAATAAAATCTTAAAAAAAATAAAATATGATGGCTAACATCATGTTGAGGACTCAGAAATGAAAATCAACAATTTCAGTATGAATTAGAAATTAACAGTGAAAGTATATATAGGCAGATGGGATTTTGTATAACTTTTTTCTTCATTTTCCTTTTTTTTTGTTTTGAAAAATATATAATCTTGATGAGAAAGTATAATATGCTATAAATATTTTAAAATCACAAACCAAAAAAAGATGTGTCTCATTTTAACAAGTAACTGGGACTCTGATATATTACAGTTAAATAACTGAAAAATATCAATTTATTTAAATTGCAATGGAGACCTGCTATATAATGGGACCCAATTCAAAAACTTCTACAGAGCAAATGCAGTTTTAGAAAATAGTTATTTTGTAATTAATATATAGTTTTTTTATATATTATAGATAAAAAGAGTACTATATGTAATGGTGTATAAGAAACACTGGTTCTGATAAATACATTAATGTGCTATTAAAAATATGTATTCCTATATTAATATCCAAATCAGGAAAGATAAATTAATGACAGTGGTACAAAGAGATTTTGAATTCTACTAGCTCTACTTTATGTTTATAGTAATATATATTTATCTATAATGCAGAATACAATCCCTTATCAAAAATTAAACTCCTGCTTTTTTTTGAAGTCACCTGTGGACCCTTCACTGTAATGAAATGATACTTCATAAATGTTTTAGAGAGGAAACCACTGGGCATATAAGTATTACTCAGAACACCTAAACAAATTAATAGCAAACAAGTAAGTAAAGAAACCAAAAAAAAAAAAAAAAAGTAAATTGAAATTGGTCATGGACCAATCAAAGCTCAATTTTGCAAATGTATATTTGAAAGTGTAAATGTTATGGTAGTAAAAAATGTAATTCAGAAGTAGAGTTTTTTTTATTCCGCCATCTGGTGGAATTTTTATGTAATTGCAATAGGAAGACTATGATAAAGGCAAATTAATCAAATGACTTTTAATTTCTGTTTCTGGGCCTTGTTCTATATATAACATTTATTTTCTTGCATGGCTACCGCCTACCCATCCCAACACCAGTTTTAATTTATGATTGTTTAGTTACTTGGTATTTTTGTATGGGATGAAAACATTTTTAATTTTTTAGTTGTACCCATTCTTAAAGAACCACTCTATTCTGAGATCAATAAGAGTAGATTCTAGTGTCCTAGGACAACTCCCGTGGTGTGTCTGGGAGCCAGAGATAAAGCATTAGTATTGATTCATGTTATCAAACCAAAGCTTACATTTTCATTCTAATGAAAATTTATAACAAAAATGTAGGTTTGCCAGACATTGCTGTTTATATGTTCCCTGTCTATGACTATGATATTCTATTATGTTCTTTCCATGCATTCATTTTCCTCCCAAATTCAGATTTTATAGTAAGATATTAAAAATGCATACCATTACTGTAATATGTTATAATTTCAATGGTTATTAAGATATATTATTCTTTTTTTAAAATTCATTTTCTTAGATGGAAAAATTAGAGAATCTCTTAGAGGGGAAAGACATAATCCACACTAAAGTGTAGCCCAAATTTCTTTTTATAAGTGGAATAGAGAGTTGATTTAATCAATATTTCATAGTCATTAAAATCATGTATCCTGGCATCAGTAGGCTGATTCTGACCCTGGCTCTGCCGCTTACTGTTTGGTGCTGGACAAGTTTCTTAACTTATCCATCCCTAATTTTTTTCACTTGTAGCTTGTGTATCAAAATGATCTCTTTCATAAGATTAATGTGATAATTAGTTATTACATGTGAACACTTAGAAAGACATAGTGTGTATGGGTGCCCGGCTGGCTTAAGCAGTAGAGCAGAGGACTCCTGATCTCGGGCTTGTGAGTTTGAGCTTCATGTTGGGTGTAGAGGTGACTTAAAAATAAATAAATAAATAAATAAATAAAATCTTTTAAGAAAGGAAAAATAGAGTATGTAACTGGTACTTGTTCCATACTTCAGAACTATTAGCTTTCTTATCATCTTGATGATTACTATTATTATTATTATTATTGTCTAGTTTAACCAAATTATTTTACAAATGAACTAGAAGTGTGACTTGCCAATGGTCAAACATCTAGGTTAGGTAACTGGATTTCTACTGAAGAAGAGGAGGAGATGTGGAGAATGAGAGGGAAGAACCAGGGAGGGTGGGGAAAACTAGTTTTCTTAGCCTTAAATTTAAACTTTTTTTTTTTAAATGCCAGACATCAAAGGTATTCTGTCCTTTTTTTTATTGGTTCTTGACCCCCCCCCGCTTTTTTTTTTTTGTCCTCAAAAGGGTAAACACACACACATATATATGCTTGCCTAGGCTTCTGAGCAAAACTTGATCTTTAGATTTTCCAAAAAATCTAAATCCCTTGGAAAAAGTAATATATCAAAATTTGAAAATAAAAATTCAGCTATTTTCACCAAGAAAGAGTGATGGCTCCAAGCATGGAATGTGTGGGGATACAGGTTCTGAAGTCTAAAAAGGAGCTTAAATAGGTGATTCTTCTGCTTCAATGTCATCAAAATAGTAAAGCCTGACAGTTAAAAACATAAACTTTTGTGGGTTCACATCTTAGCCTTATTGTTCATTACTTGAGGGATACCAGGCGAGTTATTTAACTTTTCTGAGCTGTTTACTCTTCATCTATAAAATACCATCCTCATAGATGGGTTGTGAGAATTGAATATACTCAACCATGCAGAAGATGTGGTACAAGTACAAGGTTGGGATATGATAATTTTTCAGTGTTTAATATCATTACCACACCCCATCATGAAATGATTACATATTTTAGACATCACTTATAAGAAAAATAACCTTTAAAAACTGATCTTTCATTCATTTGAGTAACTCAGCTTTAAAAATTTAAAGAAAATTTTGACGCATACAACTATATAATATCCGTCTGTGTCACTGCATTCTTAGAAAAATATCCCTGGGTAATTAGTTTCGAGGAATATTGCTGAGTTTGCATATCAATGTCCTTTATAGCACTTTTGAGAATAATTAAATAGAGTTCAAAGACAGGTTTTCTTACCACAGATTTATATTAATACATTAATTAACATAAAATATCTTTAATTTAGTGCTTGGCAAGTGACACTGAGAACATTCCATTTTATGTCTGCCAAGTTTTTCATCTCTTGGGGATTTCTCTGGTCCTTATCAATGACTAAATATGAAGTAAATCTCCTCTGGAGACACTTGGAATCAATCTTCTATTTCAAAGTAGCCTGACCTGGCCACTTGGACTTGAAGTTTCAGGTGAATAAAATCTTGCCAGTGTCTCCCCAGAAAAGATATTGTTATTTTTTATTATATTATTTTCATTATATTATATTATTTATTTCATTATTTTTTCCCTCATATATTGTTCATATTTTTCTGTTTATTCCTTGTTGTCATGGGCTCTATTCCTTTACTATCATAATATCAGTTGAAGAGCTTGTTGCTAATCAGGTGTCAGTGGTACCTTCCACTGGTGCCTTCAACAGAACTTGTTTGCTAGTTTTCAGTTTTCGTGAACATATGCAATTAACTTGGTGTCAAGATGTTAACTAGAGCAGTGTGAGATTTAACCACTGAAAATCTAGTTCTCTAGTCAATGAATACTCTATCACCAACAGAAATGAAAGTTGTGGTTAAAAGTGTTGGGGTGGTGGTATGGGGACTGGGCTTAAAAACTGAACCCTGGAATCAGGAGGCTGTGGTTTAATTCTGTATCCATCAATTTGTCCTCTTTGGCAAGTCATTTAATCTCACCGAGGCTCATTTTCCTCACAGGTTAAATGTGGTAATGTCTACTCCGCAGGTAATTTTAGAGCAAAGATTCTCAAAACAAGGTTTGGGAAACTTGGCAGATTTTAGAGACAATTTCGTGAGTCCTTGAGGTCAAAATGCTTTTCATCATAGTACTAAGACATTATTTGCCCTTTTTACTCCCATTCTCTCACAAATATACAGTGGAATTTTCCAATGGCTGAAAATAGAAGCAGCTGTCTTCTCTTTAGCCAAAAATTAACATGTTATGATTTCTGTATGTAGTCATCATAAAAAATGTAAACTAATGTCACCATTAATACTATTTTATTACAAAATGGATTTTTAAATTTAAGTTACATTGATCTGTAATGAGCTTATTGTTACTTTAAAGGAATTAATAAACATTTTAAGTATTTATCCGTTTTAATTTCAACTATGGCAAATACTTATACAATCCCCATAAACAAAAGTTCTTTAGTGTTCTCAATAATTTTGATGATTGTAGATGGGCCCTAAGACCCTGTTGGAGGAATTTTGAGAACTGTTGCTCTCTAAGGATTAAATCAGATCTTATCTCCTGGAGTAAATCCTGCACAGAATAGGTATTCAATAAATGCTTTTAAAAAGGAGATGGGCAAAATATATTGATTTTATTATGCTGTATTTCCTGTCTTTATAAGTTGTTAGGTGATACAGTGTAAAGATACAAAAAGAGGAGAACTGAAGCATAACTAATTTGTGTTGAGTAGAGGATGGCCTATATAAATATTATGACACATTGACCAAATGAAAAAAATAAAAACACTATAGATTTTGTTATTTCCTCCTGGGAATGCTAAGGCATGACAAGATATAAATTACTTTTAGGATACAGACAGATTTGTAAACAATTAAGAGATGTTTTAACACATGAGAAATGTTAAAAAGTAGTAAAGATTATCTACTTCCATTATTTTTATTTTATACACCTATTTAGTACTCAGTACACTTATTTGTCTGTTCATTCATCTGTCCTTTTAGTCAACAAATGTGTATCGCTGACATACTGTATGGTGGGTGCTATGATAATTTCTAGCATATAGTGACACACAAAACCCAACTCCTGTCCTCATCAACATTACAGTTCAGCTAAAAATAACAACATCAAAAGAAAATGACTGTAACCAGGGCTAAGCTATAGATTCTCTAACTTGTTGCCAAATTAAAAAATAGAAGACATAACTTTTCCCAGTTACACCTCTGGAAACCATGAATATCATGGGGAAAAAAAAAAGTAATATGGAGTAAGGCAATGGGATTAAATGAGAAAGAACAGGATGATAGCAGGCCAGCAAATAACATGCTTTTGAAAAGCATGAACGTGTGAAATGAAATTATGACTGAAAAGATCCTGTGTGTTTACAATAATTAGCCAGGTGTGGCCCTGATAGTGCTTGCCAGAATTATCTATAGAACAGAAAGGGAAACTTTGCAGAGGATTCTAATTTAAACAGAACAGCTACTCTGTGAAGGGAAAAGTGTAAATAGGGAACAGTGTAAATAACAGCTGGCAGTAGTTATGTGTCTCAAAAATCCAAATACTGTTCTGCTTTTGAATATAGGTTAAAGTGGATCTGATATGCCAGTGCTTTTTTTAGGATCTGGAGTCCTAGAATTCTGTAGAAAAAGAGACTGGTGTGATTTTGTACTCTGCAGAAGGTAGGCGCTCGTGGTTTATTGATTGGGTGAAACTTCCATAAACTACTGGGAAAATGTTATTTCAGAACCATTTTATAGATTCAGTCTATTCCTTTTTCTATATCAGTTTTTCAAAGTCCATTACTGTTCTTGTTAATAGGAAAAGCAAGTCTATCACCATGTCTGTACCTTAGTGATGTTATCATACCTACTCTTTCAATGCAGAATGGTAGTGCCACTTGAGAAGCACTTGAAAATTTTGTGAATATTCTCCTTCCACTTACAATGAACAGTATTCCTAGAATAGCAAGTTCTAATCTATAAAAGAATGTGAATCTACCTATAGGGCACTTATTATTCAAAAGGAATATGCAATTTCAGGTTCTCTATTATAATTTTTGGGCAGATTGTGATTTTATAGTTTGTTACTCCTGTAAAATGGACGATTCTTAGTGATCAATAGGTATCTTTTTTGATAATGTTTAGTAAACGACAATCTAAGGATCTCAAATTACTTTAAGAAACACCTTTAATTTTGAAAATTTCCTAATTTAAGATAAGGAATAACTGGCATTATGTGTGTTTGCCTGGGGAGTTGGAAATGGCTGTGTTTGTAGAATTGCAACACTCCCATATTTCAGAAAACCAAGTCAACAAATGCTAGTGTCAAAGATTCTCTACATGGAAGGAAATTCAGAATTCCCCTAGCTTAACAATTCACGTTGTACTTGATAAAATCATTGGCTGTTCAATTATTGAACATGTTTGGTGACAGTGAATTCATTAATCGCTAAGACCCCCAATTCCACCTTGAGATGTCTCCAGTTTCCATAACTTTCAAACTCAGCAGTTGGCATTTTCTCTGTAACTAAAGCGAGTTGTTGTGTCTCTTCTCTGCTGCCTTATAGTACTTTTTTTAACCACTTCCCAAAAAGCAGTCTGGAACATTCTTAGAATTTTTGATATTTACGTAATGAAGAAAAATAAATTTTCCTCTCTTTGACATTTTATGCTGTTATTGATACTTGCCATTTTTATAATTCCATGCTAGTCCTTTGTAGTAGTCTTTGATCACACACATGCATTTTCAGAATTAGTCATTTAAAAAAAAAATCAGGGTCCACTGGAAATATTTCTAAGTACCTCTCCTACATATTTTTAAAGTTGTATCTTCTGTTTACCCACCTTGAGATAAAAAGTGGTTTTTATTTTGTTTTGTTCTGTTTTTGTTTGGAGTTATGTTTTTTTTTTTTTCCTTTTAGTCTCAGAATAATGAAGCAGATATAGGAACTTTTTAAACAAATATGTCCGTATGAGTTGAAGTTCATACCTTTGCTTATATGTTTGTGCCTCCTGCCCTCTCTTATAAAGGAGTTTGTTTCTGTATTACAATAGAATTTATTAGCTTTAAATAATAATTTCCAATGAAAACATTTTTCCCACTTGTAGGCAAATGAAAATATTATAACATATATTTCATAATTATGGTCTAATTTAACAGAGATTCTCCAACATACTAAGTTAATTTATTTTCCTGCTGTTTAAGAGCCACTGGAATTATGTCTCATGCCTGGCTATTCAGGAATGCTGCACTGGAGTATACAACGTAACCTTTGCTAACATGCTTTAAATGCAATTAGATTCTACTTAGAATCATGTTAAAAATATCAAGTAAGGGAACTTGTTTTTTTCCCTAAGTATTCAGTATGTTATTTCTATGGTGCAGCTGAGTTTTTTGTTATTGTTGTTTTTAAATATTTATTTATTTTAGAGAGAGAGTGTGAGAGCAAATGGGAAGAGGGGTAGAGGGAGAGAATTTCAAGCAGACTGCTGCTGAGTGTGAAGCCTGACATGGGGCTCGATTCCACGGCCCATGAGATCATGTCATGAACCTAAAAAAGAGTTGGATGGGCAACTGACTGAGCCACCCAATCACCCCTTGTTGTTTTTAAAAATCAAATACTGTTTTTCAGGTGACAAAAATGCCAATAGAGTGATAACTTACCTTTTTAAAAATAATTCATCTTCCATTTTTTTTTTTTCCACCACTCTGTTCTGCCATGTCTTACAACAAATCAAAAGCTTGGAGATCTCAATTTAGAATGTGGTCACTTCTAAGACAATATTCAACATATCAATTGTGTATTAATTATCTCCTCATCTGTAGGTATTCCTGAATACTTTTATTTAATATACAAAGCAATTGATTTGCCTTAAACTAAGAAAGTTAATATAAAATTATAGTCTCCTTTTATAATGTGGTATGGACATACTAAAATATTAAGTTCGTAAGTCTTTCAATGAGGGTTTTTTTGTGGGTTTTTTTGGTTTTTCAATGGTTTAGTGAGTGACTTCTAATCATTCAGTTTAGAAAGTATGTTAACAAACATATTAATACACTAATATCTATTTGTTCTTTTGTGTAAATTCTGATAGTGGATTTTTTCTTGTAACTCTAATTTTGTTGGGTTGTTATCCGAGAAGCTCTTGAAAACGGCTATATGTTCATTTTCCTATAGCTCCATGAAGTAATTGTTACCACCATACTTTCCAGAGAGAATGTAATGTGCATTTTGGTTCTAATCTGACAATCCAAATCTAGAATTGCTAGTTCTCTTTGATCCTTAAAACATTTTTTTTAATATTTTATTTATTTATTTATTAGCGAGAGAAGGAGAGAGATTGAGAGAATGAGTGGGAGGAGGGGCAGAGGGAGAAGCAGACTCCCTGTAGAGCAGGGAGTCCTATGTGGGATTTGATCCCAGGATGCTGGGATCATGACCTGAGCCGAAGGCAAACACTTAACTGCCTGAGCCACCCAGGCACCCCATCCCTAACACATTTCTACTTTATACAATATCGTTGTTCCACTTCAATGTATCTTTAAACATAGAATAAGTGTTACTTGTATTTGTGTATATAGAAAA
The DNA here is from genome assembly GCF_922984935.1 of Meles meles. Lineage (NCBI taxonomy): Eukaryota > Metazoa > Chordata > Mammalia > Carnivora > Mustelidae > Meles > Meles meles. The sequence continues at coordinate 79,895,182 of NC_060074.1, forward strand.
CACAGTAGCCTCTATTATTCTCAATTTCAAAGAAAGGGAATATTGTTACCCTTCACCCTAACATGTCCACTCATATGACTCCCTACCATTCCCCACCCCACCTCACTTGTGGAAATTCAATTCACTTTTTTTCTTTTTGTGGTTTAGGCAGAAATATGTGTCACAATTTATGAAAGGCTCTAGGCAAGGATTTCTGTTGGTGAGAGGTTGGGGTGTAGAGGGAGAGGGAGAATAGAGAAAGGGGCTGATTGAGGAAATTAAGAAATTATTTTCTTTTTTATCACAGGACATGATCATTTCTGTAGGTAATGCTCTGGGCTACAGTGACCATCTGATTCTGAGATAACTAAGCCAAAATGCTGAGGGTGACAAGGAGAAAGAATGAACCTGCATCCTTGACAATGTATTGTCCCATTGACCATCCCTAGAGCTGCTCTGTCTTAGTAATTACTGTTTTGTGAAATAATAAATCACCTTATTATTTTAAGATATTTTGATTCACGTCTTCTGATCAGTGAGACATCCAACTCTTTTCATCATATGGGTAAAATTCTTAATTTCTATAACTCTATTCATTTCCCCATGATCAGAGCTTCCATTTTGTTTAATCTTGTTGGACTTTAATAATTTCATTTTTATTTCCTTCTCTCCCTCTTAACAAGTAGAGAAGATGAGAGGCACTAAAAAGTAAAAGAATGATAAACTGGAAGGAGGGATTTGGAATGATTATAGCACTTTACTTCAATTACAGTTAATAGTGTTGACTCCATGAAGAACATTATAGAAATCAAGAAATAGAAGGCAATGAATTTTTATCATTTTTCATATCACTAGCCAATATGCTAAGGGCACATCATATTAAATATATATTATTTTCTAGAAATGGGTATATAACTTTCCAGAACGGTATTGAATAAAAGACACAACACTAAAAAAGTATTTGAACATTTTAATGGCCCACAAACTCAGTAATACAAAAAAATACTGCTTTTTAAAGTTTTCTGAAACCAGGCTTAATCTCTGCCTTGGGCCCCATTCCACTTAGTGGCAAAAAACTTTCTAATATCTTCCAAGGAAATCCATTGATAATATTGTGTACTTTAGAAACAAACAGTGTCAAATTCAGGCTTTTTCCTCTTTACCTTTTTTTTTTTTCTGTTATAGAGGCTGTATCCCTGTAGCTTTCATGACATTGTGCTATTTCATGAAGGACTATACCCACACTCATTCTGTAGTAGCATCTTGTGAGAAATAAAATTACTCAACCATGAATGTTAGTCATCAGCCCCTCTTCGTATTAGCTCTTGTCAGTAGATCCATCATCTCTCTTGTGCTTTTGGTGATGCTCACCTGCATTTCTTTAGCATGATTGACAAATCCACTTGAGTCACTGGCTTGTCATCAATACCTCCTGTACTAAGGTAGTACCTTAGTACCTCCTGCACTAAGTAGTCTAAGGGATAGTTCCCCAAGATATTTGAGGATACCAACAAGGCCTTTCTGTGTCTAACATCGCATACAGTGGTCTTATTCTAGACTGGAACTGAAGACATGTAGGGGAAGCTGTCTCCTGATCTTTTTGAGATCCAGAATTATGTTTTAAGAAAGAAAGAGCGATTTAATATCCTCCCAAAGACTTAGAAAACTTGAAAGCAAAGTAACTACAGCATAGGAGGTAAGTTGAATATTCTTATTTATTATGAACATGTTAAAATAGAGCTAAATGGAAACTTCAGTACATTAAGGTTGCCACTACTAGAGGCATGCACTTGAAATGCATGTTTCCTAAGAGTTGGAACGACCAGTGATGGGTTTAAGTACAAATTTATCCTCCCTCTCTCATTGCTACTACATCTTGATCTTAATTAGCTCCTTTTTTATTCACCCACACAAATACATCTTTAAAATGCTTCTCATTACAACCAAATCTTCATGATTAAGCCCTGTTTACAAAGAAACACAAATATTTTCACTAGGAAATAAAGTGATGTTCAAATTTGCAGTTTTTTCCACGGTTAATAGATTAAATAAGTACACAGTCCTCTATTATAATGTTTATGTATTTGATTTTAACCTATTTTTAAAGTAAAAAAAAATAAAATCTTAGGGATGATGCAATCCCACCTCTTACCTGCATGAATAATTTTAAAAATATTCCTAACACATTATTAGTCAGGATTCTAGGATACCTCTGGTCAAGTTACCTTTTATAGTCCTATAGTTTCTTAAAACTCATCTTGAAGTTTTTTTTTTTTATCTCAGGGAAAATTATGAAAGAAGCTATGACTATTAATTCTAGTTATCCAGGAAATAACATCATCATCTATGTGCAGTTTTCTCAGAAATACATTTCCTATTATAGCAAATGACATTTGCAAATATTACCAATTCCTAGAAAAAATGTTTATTCAAAAATTGTACTAGCTAGATTTTTATTTTTGTTACTAATTAGATTTGAATACCCCTTGAAAGAGATAAGGGAACTGGAATTGGACATTATTGCTACCAATCATTTCTTCCCCAGGGAAGATGATTTTAAAAACAAAACAGCTTTCTTCTTTTGAAAGCAGATTTTTTATTTGAGACAAAACCAGAATCTACCTGGTCATCTACAGCTGATATAGTATGGTAATATTTGAACTTTGCATTATATTTTTTTAGCCACTGAATTCATTCTTAGTCTCTCTGTATTCTGATATTTCTACCTCATTGCTTATGAAAACAAATAAACAAAACAAAATTGGACCTGGATTACTGAAGCTGTTCCTGATTTGGGCAAGCACTTCCTTATATTCCGTTTCTGAGAACATTTTATTTTTAGAGCTCAAAATATTTAATACTTTTGTCATCTGATAGCTATCTTCCTATGATACACACTTAACATAGGTTTGCCCATATTCTCTCTGGAGCAACAGAGGAAACACATATTATTTTCTATGTAAGTCTATTTCTGGAAAAATATATACCTCCTGGCTGCTCTCTGAGTTTTCTCCTTCACTAGATTGCTAATTCTTTGTTTTTCAGTCTTATCTGAAACATTTGCAGGATCCTCACTCAACAACTGTCCCTATGTTGTTGACACTTCAGGAAGTACTCTAAGTGTAGATTAATAGATAGACATGAAGTTAGACTTTTAAATGCAAACAAACTTTTCAAAATATGTAAGAGTTTTTTTTATCTTTTCTATTAGAAAAGCTCTCACTTTTTTCTATTCCTATCAAAATAAAATGTATACCTAAATATCTTTGCACCTGTATGAGTAATCAATTGCCACTCATGCTGAGTAACCAGCCACTATAAACCTTATCAGCATAGAAAAATAAACATTGATTAATTGCACATTTGGAGTAAGCTGAAGGGAGTGGGGAGATGATTCTGCTGATCAAGGCTGAACTTGATCAAAATTCTGGAGGTTGACTGGTTATTGGTTGTTCTAGGTTGCTGGTGTGACCAGAACAGTCTGCTTTGCTCCCTAATTTATTTTCATCTGGGCTAAACCAGGATCTGTTTTGGCTATTCCTGGCATATTTACAAGAGTGTGGCAAACACACAAGAGCGTAAGAAGGCAACTGCACGTGTGTAAACATTTTCAAACCTTTGTATGTACATTTACTAACATCCCACTATCTAAAGAAGTTCATAGAACTGCACCTAGAATCAGAATGACAGAACACTACAATGTTACATAGCAGTGGCCGAGGAGACAGAGAAAGGTGAACACTTGAGGCCAGTTTTGCAGTCTATATATGAGTGCTTAAATCAGAAAGCATTAAGAGAGTCTGTGCATTCATCTCTGTACCAGCAGCACTGGAAAATTTAAAAGAATAAAACATGTTTTCTACAACCAAACAAGTTCCTATTTATTGTTTAAGGTGATGATAGATTTCAAATACTGACTTTTGCTATTTTCATGAGCCACTGACATATTACATGTCTGTCAATAGTTAACCTAAATTTCAGCTTGGTTGCAATTCTACCATAAGGCATTATGATGGAGGGGTGGGGTGGGTGGGAATGAAGCAAAACTACCAGGTGTTTGGTTAAACCCAGAGTTGAAAAACCAAACATAGGTCTAAAAACTATACCATAAAGAGTTAATGACCATGAAATAATGTTAAATATCTTTTGAATGGCTCTGAATCTGTTCCTGGTTGTTTAGATTTTTAGACCAACAGTGTAATAATATTTAGGAGATAAATCTAGAAGCATGACTTCTACCCTCCTTCATTCCCCCCTTTCCTCCCTCCCTCCCTCCCACCACCCCACCTTGTGGTTTCAGGAGGAAGTCAGTCACCATTCTGTCAAGGGGATGAGCAAGTTGGTCAATAAGCTAAAAAGACGGGTTACACCCCAGGGTTCTGAGAATCTCAGTGACAGTTGTTGTGTCTCTAAATATGGAGGTAAATAAATACCTAGGTTTTTTATATTTACCTATTTATAGGTAAATAAAACCTAGGTTTTATTGTTAATCTCAAGTTAAAAGTAAATAATATCTCATTCTTCTCATATTAGGAGTAAATAATACCTCATAGACCAAATGTTTCATCTCAAAGGGGAACATGCTTGTAAAACTAGCACCAATTTTAGTCATCTTTCCAAAAGAATGCTTCATTTTTCTAAACACTGTGAGAGATGTACACATCTTTGGATGCACTGAGGATGACCTCAAAATATGGGAAATATAAAATTCTGCTCTGAACACTATTTGAAAGAAGGTGGATCTAAGACAAGTGACAATAGATGTCAAGCAGTCAAATATGGATTATGAATAAAAGTCCTTGGCAATAATGCCTTTGAATGGTGATTTTTTTGATGTGTCATTTTTATATTGTTTAAACTTTATTTTAACTTGTAGATGATTTGAACATGCCTTGCTATTGATATTTACCTACAATATATGGCATATAGGAATTTTAAATATACAATGCCCGGTCCTTTAAAATGCTATATTTGTTCTGTAAGATGTTTCAAAGATTAACATTAATTAAAAGCCATGTATCTACTAAATATCAACAATAGTAGCCACCGGAGTAGCTCCAAATTTACAGCAAAAGCTTTGTAACGAAATATTTTTAATTAACTCTTTTTTTTGGCTTTATTTAGATAAAATAATGTGCTTAAGTTTTTAGTATTAGTTTGAGAAATTTTGACAAATATAGTTATTCATGTAATTGTCACCCAAATGAGTAAATTGAATATTCACATGATCCCAGAAAGTTCTTTCATGAGTACTTGCAGTTAATTCTCTACCACAAAAAAATACACTGATTTCTATTACTATCACTTAGACATTTCATACATGTGAGGTGCCTCAGTGGTGCAGTCAGTTGAATGTCTGACTCTTGGTGTTGGATCAGGTCCTAATTTCAGCATCGAGTGATTGAGACCCACCTCAGAGCAGAGACCCACTCTGCTCAGAATGGTGTCTGCTTGAGATTCTCTCTCCCTCTTTCTCTACCCCTCTTGCTCATGCTCTCACTCTGTCTAATACGTTAATTCTCTAAAAAAAATTCATAAAGGTATGTACACTTTTGCATTTTGTGTTTTTCAGTCATATACTATTTTTGAGGTTAACCTTTTTTCTTGTATCAATAATTTATATCATTAAGTAATATTTTAATTTATAATATATCCTTATTTGTTAGCATTCACATGTTGATGAGTACATGGATTATTTCCAATTTTCTCTTATTAACAATCTTACACTAGCCTTCTGTGGACATATGTTTTCATTTCTCTCTTGCTAAATAAATAACAGTGAATTATAACTCATATCTGAGTTATAAGAACTGCCAAATAATTTTTGAAATTGATACATTATATTTCCAACAGGAAAATATGTATACTCCAATTACTCCACATCATTGGCATTGTCAATTTTAAAAATTAGTGAGTATAAAGTGACATACCAGTTTGATTTTAATTTGATTTTCTCTAATGACTAACAAAAGAGATATTTATATGTTTGTGGTGCAACTACTTTGCCAACTATATGCATTGTAAGTATTTTCCCTTAGGTTGCTATTGCCTTCTCATTTTTTAAAAGAGATTTATTTATTTATTTTAGAGAGAGAGAACATGAGTGGGAGAAGGAGAGATAATCTTAAGCAGACTTAAGCAGACAGCGTTGAACCCCATGCAGGGATTGATCTTACAACCCTGAGATCACCACCTGAGCCAAAACCAAGAGTTGAACTCACAGCTGACTGTGCCACCAGGCATCCCCCTTTTTTTTTTTTTAATTTATTTATTTATTTTTATTTGCTTATTTACAGCATAACAGTGTTCATTGTTTTGGCATCACACCCAGTGCTCCATGCAGTACGTGCCCTCCCTATTACCCACCACCTGGTTCCTCAACCTCCCACCCCCCCCTCCTGCCACCCCTTCATAACCCTCTGGTTGTTTTTCAGAGTCCATAGTCTCTTATGGTTCATCTCCCCTTCCAGTTTCCCTCAACTCCCTCTCCTCTCCATCTCCCCATGTCCTCCATGTTATTTGTTATGCTCCACAAATAAGTGAGACCATATGATACTTGACTCTCTCTGTTTGACTTATTTCACTCAGCATAATTTCTTCCAGTCCTGTCCATGTTGCTACAAAAGTTGGGTATTCGTCCTTTCTGATGGAGGCATAATACTCCATTGTGTGTATGGACCACAACTTCCTTATCCATTCATCCGTTGAAGGGCATCTTGGTTCTTTCCACAGTTTGGCGACCATAGCCATTGCTGCAATAAACATTGGGGTAGAGATGGCCCTTCTTTTCACTACATCTGTATCTTTGGGGTAAATACCCAGCAGTGCAATTGCAGGGTCATAGGGAAGCTCTATTTTTAATTTCTTCAGGAATCTCCACACTGTTCTCCAAAGTGGCTGCACTAACTTGCATTCCCTCCAACAGTGTAAGAGGGTTCCCCTTTCTCCACATCCTCTCCAGCACACGTTGTTTCCTGTCTTGCTAATTTTGGCCATTCTAACTGGTGTTAGGTGGTATCTCAATGTTGTTTTAATTTGAATCTCCCTGATGGCTAGTGATGATGAACATTTTTTCATGTGTCTGATAGCCATTTGTATGTCTTCGTTGGAGAAGTGTCTGTTCATATCTTCTGCCCATTTTTTTATATGATTGTCTGTTTCTTTGTGTTGAGTTTGAGAAGTTCTTTGTAGATCCTGGATATCAACCTTTTGTCTGTACTGTCATTTACAAATATCTTCTCCCATTCCGTGGGTTGCCTCTTTGTTTTGTTGAATGTTTCCTTTGCTGTGCAGAAGCTTTTGATCTTGATGAAGTCCCAAAAGTTCATTTTTGCTTTTGTTTCCTTGGCCTTTGGAGACTTATCTTGAAAGAAGTTGCTGTGGCTGATATTGAAGAGGTTACTGCCTATGTTCTCCTCTAGGATTCTGATAGATTCCTGTCTCACATTGAGGTCTTTTATCCATTTCGAGTTTATCTTTGTGAACGGTGTAAGAGAATGGTCGAGTTTCATTCTTCTACATATCGCTGTCCAGTTTTCCCAACACCATTTATTGAAGAGACTGTCTTTTTTCCATTGAATATTTTTTCCTGTTTTGTCGAAGATTATTTGACCATAGAGTTGAGGGTCCATATCTGGGCTCTCTACTCTGTTCCACTGGTCTATGTATCTGTTTTTAAGGCATCCCCCTTTTTATTTAAAAAAAAATTAATTAATTAATGTTGTTATTTTAAAATATTTATTTATTTAGAGAGAAAGAGCAGGGGGATGGACAGAGGGAGAGAGAGAGAGAGAGAGAGAAAGAAGAGAATATCAAGCAGGCTTCATGCCCAGCACAAGGTCCAACACCAAGCTCAGTCTCAGGACCCTGAGACCATGGTTTGAGCTGAAATCAAGAGTTGGACACAAATGGCTTAGCCACCCAGATGTCTCCTTTTCATTTCTTTAATAGGGTCTTTAAAACCAGATATTTTTAATTTTAAAAAAATTTCAGTTTGTCATTTTTCAAATTATTATTATTTTTTGTTTTGTTTTTAAAGATTTTATTTATTTATTTGACAGAGAGAGACCACAAGTAGATAGAGAGGCAGGCAGAGAGAGAGAGAAAGGGAAGCAGGCTCGCCGCTGAACAGAGAGCCCGATATGGGACTCGATCCCAGGACCCTGAGATCATGACCTGAGCTGAAGGCAGCGGCTTAACCCACTGAGCCACCCAGGTGCCCCCAAATTATTTTTGAGTCCTAAGAAATATTTGCTTATACCAAGGTTGCAAATATTACTTCAATTGGATATTTTTTCTGGAAAGTTCGATATTTCTTGTGTTTTGGTCTATGATATGTTTTGAGATAATTTTTGTGTTTCTATATTTGGTGTGTAGTAATAGTTCAAACTTTTTTTTATATGGATATCTAATTATCCTAACATAATTTACTGAGAACGTAATCTTTCCTGATTATATTACCTTGGCACCTGTGTCAAAAACCAATTGACCATATATGTTAGGTCTATCTATATCTGGATAACCCACTCTGTTCTATTATTTGTCTTTCATTATGCAAATACAAATACTCTTTACTCAGGTAGCTTTAAAGAAAAACTTGAGAAAAGTAGTATAGACCCTCCTAGCATATCCCCCCCCCCAACTTTTAGTTATATTAACCCCCTGGGATTTCTGTAAAATTTTGAAATCACTTTATCAGTATCTGCATAAAAGATTGCTGGGACTTCCATTTCTAGAGAAGGACAGGGGGTAACAACAGTTTTATTCTCTCATATGAACATGATCCTGCAAGGATGGGAAACAAATGAGGAGAACCCAGATTTCTCAGATTATAGCCTTAAGAGTTTTCTCAGACAGTGGTATGGGGAGGAGAACAGAAGGTGAAAACCAGTGAGTTGAGGATTTGGAACTGAGAATTTGGGAAGAATAGGGTGACTATAGTTCACAAGATAGAATATTGAGAGGGGAAGAGCTATACTGAGAGGATTCTGGAAATCTGCAGATAGCTCCCCATCTGCAGAGATGCTCAGCACTTTCCAGAACTGAGACTTTATCTCCACATCAGGCAGACTGAAAAACTTCAAGTTTCATGAGGATTTGGGTAGAATCTGCAGAAGTGTTTTGGCTCAGTCGTGAGTTATAATTAGCTCTATCCTGAGCGCTGCTTTCTTTACTCCCACTTAAAAACAAGACACAGAGTAAACAGTTTCCACATACCTGTGCCCCAGAATAACACTAAAGAATGTTTGTTGGAAAATAAAGCTATCCAGTACACAATGAGATAAAATTCACAATGTCTAACATCTGAAAAAAATTGGCAAGTCACATAAAGAAGCAGGAAAAATGTACTTCCATAATGGAGATAAAAGACAATCAATCAAAATATACCTAGAACTGATGCCTATTTTATAATTAGAAGGAAAGTGCATTAAAACAATTATTATGACTGCATTTCAAATGTTCAAAAAGACATGTTGACATAAATAAGACATAAAATTCAAATAAAAAATTCAGAGATAAAATCTACAAGTGTATGATGAAAAATACATTAGATGAGATTAAAGTCTGATTAGATACTGAAGAAAATACTGAATTTGAAGTCCTTATAATAGAAGTCATCTACAATGAAACACGAAAAGAAAATAACAAACAATGAAGAAGCATCAGAGAGAAATGGATAAACCTTACTCAGCTTAATGTAGGTTTAAATGAAGTATCTGAAAGAAGAGGACAGAAAAACTATTTGAAGAAGCAATGGCTAAAAATTTCCAAATTTGATAAAACATGAAAAAAATTACATCAGGTCTGAATTAAATTACTTGATACCAGTGATAAAAAGGAGATCTTAGGGCGCCTGGGTGGCTCAGTGGATTAAGCCACTGCCTTCGGCTCAGGTCATGATCTCAGGGTCCTGGGATCGAGCCCCGCATCGGGCTCTCTGCTCTGCAGGGAGACTGCTTCCTCCTCTCTCTCTGCCTGCCTCTCTGCCTACTTGTGATCTCTCTCTCTGTCAAATAAATAAATAAAATCTTTAAAAAAAAAAAAAGGAGATCTTAAAAGCTTCCAGAGAAAAAGTTACAGTCTGATTCTAAGGAACAAAGACAAGGATGACAACTGATTTCAGACAAAATGATGCAAGATGAGAGACTAAGGATCCACGTATTTAAAGTACTAAGATGTACTTTCTACAAGCAATTTTATACCAAGCACAAATGTTTTTATAAGAGGAAGTGAAATACGCTTTTGGGCACAAAAAAGTTGAAAGAATTTATCAACAACATATCCATATTAAAATATTTAATGAAGTTCTTCAGGAAGAAGGAAAATAATGCCACATGGAGGTCTGGATCTATACAAAGGATGATGATCCGTAGAAATAGTAATCGTATGCATGGATCTAGGCTTTTTTCTTTTCATTTAAATCTCATTAAGAGATGATTGGCAACTTAAAATAATAACGGATTTGGGGTTTATAAATATATGAAAGTAAAAGATATGACAACGATAGAACACAAAGTAGAAATGGAGAAATTCTATTGAAGAAATAGTATAGAATATAACGTTTTAATATTCTTTTTTTTTAAGGAGAGAGAGAATCTTTTTTTTTTCTTAAGATTATTTATTTATTTATTTGACAGACAGAGACCACAAGTAGGCAGAGAGGCAGGAGGAAGCAGGCTCCCCACCGAGCAGAGAGCCCGAGCCTGGGGCTCGATCCCAGGACCCTGAGATCATGACCTGAGCTGAAGGCAGAGGCTTTAACCCACTGAGCCACCCAGGTGCCCCCCGTTTTAATATTCTTATACATGAAATGGTTAATATCAGTTAAAGATAGATTGTGATAACATTAAAAATGGATAATGTTGATTCAGAAGCAATCAATAAAATCATGCACACACAGTTTTAGTTGGTAACCCAACATGGGAGGTAAATAACAATAATAAAAAAGATAGTGCAAGACAAACCAGAAAAAAAAAGGAAAAATGGAACAACAAAGCAGAGGGAATCAATATTGAATATAAAGCAGGATATTAGATATATACTTAGCCATATCAATAATCAGGCTAAATGTAAATGGTTTAAACATAAAGATCAAAGGGAGAGCTTGTTAGATTGGATAAAAAGTACTCATAACTATGTGCTACCTACAAAAGAATAAACTTCAAATGTATATGCAAGTAGGTTAATAATGAAACAACAGAAAACAAAATATCATGCTAAACAGTAAAAAATATATTGTTGATGGTTATATTAATATATATTCATATATCTCTAATGAGATAAAGTTTGAGAAGGATAACGGATTTGGAGATGTTGATAGGATGAAGAGTGTTGAATGAAATAAAATAATACATAGAGGGTCAGAGGGAGCTGAAATAAAAAAATGCAAAAAGAATATTTTTACTCTTAAAGACATTGATACATGACTACATGGTATTTAATTTTATCTAATATTTAGCAATGTAAAACAGTCCATTTGAAATTTAAATAACTGCCTTTGAAGAAAACTGAGTTTTTATATCTGTCCTCTTTAGAGCCTTCAAAGAAAAGAAAGGTTGGGAATGTACATGTTTTACTCCCTTTGCTTATTAATTTTTAAAGTCCTATCTTTGAAACACCTGCCTTATAATGATGTTTCACCTGATTGGTTATGGCAGACACATTACTGTCATGTCACTAAACATGATGCTTCAGAGATTTCATTAATTTTGAATACTTGTTTAGAAATGAGAAAACATTGGTAGGTTGATTTTAGGATGAAGAGTCTATGTGAAATTAATAATGTAATCTTCAAGTTAAGGCAAAAATTTCCTATATGCAGCATTTATGTTAATCATAGAATCACTGGGGGGAATTTGCCCAAAAGGCATATTGATAAAATAGCTAAATTGTTCAGACATCAGAGACATAAGAGTTCATGTTTCATTTATTTTTACCAAGCTGAAAAAAATTTACTTGTAAGACCATATTTGGAAAGTATGAGAAATATTACTTTACATATAAGTCATAGGTATTTCATAATTTTAGTTTTAACAATAATCTCACTTTTTTAAACAATAACACACAAAAAACCTGCAATAACATTTTATAGGTTTCAATATTCTTTCCAAGTATATTCTTTGTGTAATCATCAGTATCAACTCACAAGCTTAATTCCATTTATGTCTTAAAATATGGAGCCTTCCCTTGTATGCTGTTAAATAGATATCATGAGAGAAGATCAGATTCATTAGAAGGAACTAGAAAGTTGCTTTGCAGTCATGGTGTTTAAAGTTCCATATTATGTGGAAAAGGGTGAAAGAAAAAAAGAATAGAGATATGATAGGGAAATGAACACACTCAATTTAAAGTGAATAGGAGATCAGGAAGAAAAATAAAAGTGATTTGGTGCATTATTCCTTTCCTATTCCAAAGGCGTCTTTTCTTTTTTTCATTCACAATTATCTTTTGTTTTATCCTTCATTCTTTAGATTTTGTAGACTGGGATTCAGAGATGGATATCCTTAATCAGTATACAAGATTCAGAAATCCTGTGTCTATAGCTCTAGGGTTTACATGTACACATTCAGTCAACTTTTTTGAGCCTCAGACAAAAAGGTTTTAGCTCCCTTCACTGGGACATTTGTCTTTGTTGTCAATATATGACAACACTCAGAAAATTCACTTTTTTTTGTTGCCATTCACCAAAAAGGTAGTATTATTATTTGAGAATGAAATATATGTAGTGTATAAAGTCTTAAACCAGTAAGGCCTAGTGCCCGATACCAACCAGAAGCCTTCATGCAGTAGTGTAAATATACCCTAAAATATGTCTCACATGTTCTTAAGAATTCTGACCTGATACATGACAACTAGCCTGAATAGCATGTTTGATCCAAAAGCCTTACCAAGCTGAAACATGTTTACCTCATGCTCATTGTATTTTCTATTTGTTATTAGTGCTCCCTAGCCAAAGACTATCATGCATTCACCTATAGTTACAGAAGTTGTGTTTATTACTCATTGCATTTAGTGATACTGCACTCCAGGGGCAACAATGGGTTATGTTAGGTAGGATTTATGGATATAGGCTTGGTAAGGGGATTTTGGGCACAATCTGATGAAGCTGGGGTTCACTCTGAATTGGGAGCTTTCAGAAAAGAGAGAAAATTTCATGTGGGCTATCTCAACAAATTTTATCTGTAGATGGAGCAGACTAGAGCAAAGCTAAAACCTCAATTGATAAATAAGCAACAATCTCTCCTATTAGCTAGAGTGAGAGTGTTAGGAATTTTGTGGGTTGAACAGTGTTCATGTTCTGTCTGTGTTCAAGCATAATAGTAGAATGTTCTTGTTTTTGTCTTGATCCATCATGGTCACAGAAGGCCCTTGTCTGATGTTGATGTTTTGTGAAATTTTTATGTTCAGCAGGGGAACACCAGTTCCTAGCAGTGATGCTAAGTCAAAGCCTGAATGTTAGGGGCTGTTTTTCTTTCTCATTGTAAACACAGAGTCTCCTTCTTAGTGCCCTGGAACTTAGTGTACCATTATTACTTTTTTTTCTTCATAACAATGGCAGGGACATATTTTATATCTTATCTCTGCATTTTAAGTTTAGCTTCATGATAGGCACTCAATAAGTAATAGATAAATAAAAATGAGTTAATAAATAAGTATTGAAACAGACACATAAATCAGAAGTTGGACTAAAATGAGTTGAGAAGGGAAAAGGATGAGGAATTAACCCAAACACTTTGGTGCTAAAATGTTGCTGACTTTTCAAAGTTAATTGAAAAGAGAATAATAATGATTATAACAAATAATTAACATTTATTAAACATCTGTTGTATTTAGGCACTTGGCTGCATTATCTATTCAATTCCTCAACAACCATTTCGAACTTAGTGTCACCACTTTTTCTTCAAATTGTGCTTTCATTTTCTCTTTACCATTTCCATCATGTGGATTTTTCTTTCTTGACTTGGCCTTTTGGAAAATTCCTATTCATGGTAAAAATCAAGATTTACTGAATGCTTCTAATTTTCTGTCATTCTAATTAAGCCCTTTACATGGATTTTTCTCATTTAATCTTCAAAACAACCCTGTGAGGAAAACACCTTTATATTTCCATTTTATAGAGGAGGAAATTTAGGCCTAGTGTGGATAAATACCTTGCCTATGTATATCACAATCAGGTAGTGAAGCTTGTATTTGAACCCATGCTTTTCACTATAAGCTGTATTATTCATGTCAGGTCCAGCTCACGTATTTTCTCTGTAAATCCTTTCATATTCCCCATCTGCCCTTACAGTAATAGTCATTATTTTTTTTAACCCCAGAACATACATATAGACTTCTACTGTAGAATCTGAATACTTGGTTTGTGGTCAAAATGTCCATACAACCACTGTGTGGAATAAATAAATTTAAGCCTTTTTAAAAATTTTTGAATTTAAGCCTCTTGATGCAGCTATGGTATCTTACTCATATTCAAGTCCATTATTAGCTCATGGTAGATAGTAAGCCTTGTTGAATGAATACTAAACAAAAAGATGACTTACAAGAAAAGCAAATTTAGTACTTTGGTTACTAACATGGTGGTTATTATATATTTATTTTCTCTTTTGTAAACAAAGTGGTGAAATACTAGAGAAAATCTTGTCTCCTATAAGAGTTCTTATATAAGAGCATCTGGGTGGCTCAGTCAGTTAAGTGGCTGCCTTTGGTTCAGGCCATGATCCCAGGGTCCTGGAATAGAGCCCCACACTGGGCTCCCTGCCTAGTGCAGAGCCCGCTTCTGCCTCTCCCAAAGCCTCTCTCTCTCTCTCCCTCTACCCCTCTCTCACTTGTGCTCAAATAAATAAAATCTTTAAATAAAGAATAAATGGTTTATTAAGAATTTCTAAAGTTCATTAATATTATAACATATAGTATATTACATTATATTTATATATAAATATATAAATTTATTTTTAACTAATTGATTAATTTATATAACATATAATATATAATATATAAGTTAATAATTTATATAATTATATTGTATTATATATTTATGTATAAACATTTAAATTTATATATAATATGTATTATATTATATTTAGTTTTAAAATGTTCATTTATCTTACTATTTGAGGAATTTTTAGTACACGAATTTTCTTCACAAATAATATGAAATTTATGGAAAAATTATATGAGACATCCAAAATTGCAGGGTCAAATTGCTTTAAATTGCTTTAAAATATTTGTGAGTAGAAAGGCAACCCACTATGTTCTGGGAGTTTTCATCTACTGACCAGTGTACATTATTATGTAGGGAGAGGATTAGGCATGACATAGAAATATCACTCTTTTCAGTAACTCTTCTCAAAGCTTTAGACATTTTCAAATGCTAAATCACCTGGAAAGTGGAAAACCAATTTTTCTCTCAGGTGACAGCCAAGTAACTTCTCTAACATGTTCAGAAATCAATACAGAATTTATCATCCAGTATATGAAATTAATCTGTCTTTATTCACCTCAAAAAACTTCATCTTTACTTGCATGGTATTGGGTAGCTTAAAAAAAAAAAAAAGTAAAGGAACCAGGATTTCCACAAAGCAATCTTATATGACTCTATAGATTCTAAATAGAAGGGCAGAAGACATGAGTAGACATTTTTGCACAGAGGACATACAGATGGCTAATAGACACAGGAAAAGATGCTCAAAATTGCGCACCATCAGGAAAATACAAATCAAAACCACAATGAGATATCACCTCACACCTTGTCAGAATGGCTAAAAATAATAACACAAGAAACAACAGATATTGGTGAGGATGCAGAGAAAGGGGAACTCTCTGACATTATTGGTGGGAATGCAAACTAGTACAGTTACTCTGGAGAACAGTACAAAAGTTCCTCAAAAAGTTAAAAAAAGAATTACTTTATGACCTAGCAATTGCACTACTAGGTATTTACACAAAGAATACAAAAATACTGATTTGAAGGGGCACATGCACCCTGATATTTATAGCAGCATTTTTAGCAATAGCCAAATTATGGAAAGAGCCCAAATGTCCACCAACTGATGAACAGAGAAAGAAGAAGTGGTATATATCTATGATGGAATGTTACTCAGCCATCAAAAAGAATGAAATTTTGCCATTTGCAGTGACATGGATAGAGTTAGAGTGTATTATGCTAAGTGAAACAAGTCCGTCAAAGAAAAATACCATATGATTTCACTCATATGTGGAATTTAAGAAAGAAAACATATGGACATAAGGGTAAGAAAAAAAAATGGGAGGCAAACCATAAGAGACTCTTAACTATAGAGAAGAAACAGGGTTGCTGGAGGGGAAGTGGGTGCAGGAATGGGCTAGATGGGTGATGAGTAGTAGGGACATCACTTGTGATAAACACTGGGTGTTATGTACAAGTAAGAAATCACTAAATACTACTCCTGAAACTAATATTATGCTATATGTTAACTAACTAGAATTTAAGTAAAAACTTGAAATATTTTTTAAAAATATTATAAAATAGAAGTTCTAAAATCTGACTTCTACCAAATCATCTAGAAAGATTTAAAATACATATTCTGGGGTGTCTTCCTGTACCTAAAGTAAGATAATCATCAAAGAGAGCATCTAAGAGTTGTTGATAATTTTCTCCATCTAAGTATTCCAGGCTGTTCTGCACAAATACCCTTTGAGTACTACTATAACTCACTTAGGACAGAAAACAAATGAGAAATCAAAAGAACCATTGCTATAAGAGTCAACTACACTTCCTTCCTGGTGTATGGAGTATTTTGATAAATTGAAAGAACTACTTAATGCTCTTAGATATTTAGCCACAAAGAAGACATATGTCTTTATCTTTTATGCCTGAAACTGTTTGAATTTGTCCTAAATTTGTTTCATCATTTTCCATCTAAACTTGTGTAAAAAAAAAAAAAAAGCACTAGGCTAAGTGGGTATTTGGGTAGTCTAACTTCACTCAATTGTAAAGATAAGCAGAAAATTGATCAGAATTCCTAGAACAGTTCTGGGTCTATTTGGAAGTGGTGTTTGGATAAGTTTCTTGCTGGTTTTGTGGGGGTTGAAGAGAAATGTCTTGATGGCACAATGCACCAGAAAGCAAAGGACCACTTTTCTAACACTTGCTTGGTAACCATTCTGCTGATAAGTTCCAAAGCAGGAGTCATCCATTTTTGCTTCTGACCAATAGTTTGATGTGCCAAAGTCTCATTAATCAAAACTTTCTAAATTGAAATGCAGGGTAACTAAGATAAGGTCTATGGAGAAGTGCTTTGTACTATCTACATTTCTACAGTCCATATTTTGGCTAATCTTTTTTTTTTCTTTCTATTTATTTATTTATTTTGAGTGTGTGAACTAAAGGTAGGGGTAGGGGCAGAGGGAGAGGGAGAGAGAGAATCTGAAGCAGGAACTATGTCCTGCATGGATCCCATTACAGGGTTTGATCGCTTAACACTGAGAACATCATGACCTGTGCTTAAATCAAGAGTTAGATGCTTAACAGACAGAACCACCTAGGAGCCCCCTTGGCTATTCTTTATACTGGAAACTTAAAAATCTTAAATATAATGTGCAGGATCTCACAAGTTATTGTTTGATCAGTTTTCTATTTTTTTATTTTGAAATATCATTTTCTAAGGTTCATATTTCTTAATATTAAGTATATTTATTTACATTTTTAATGAGTCAAGATGGCGGGGAAGTAGGAGAAGGTGCTGTTTCAACCATTACCCTAAAGTGAGATGATTACCCACCAAAGAACTCCAATCACCCATGAAATCATCCTGAGATCAGAATTATACACATCTCGAGCAGAAGATGCCAGTGGGCAGGTAAAGCGGAGTGAGAATGTTGGACTGATATTGGAAAATAAAAAAAAAGGGGGAGGGAGCCACCAGAGGCGACCAACTGGAAAGTAATACCCCAATATGAGAGTGCCCTGCGTCTGGGGACCAGCATTAGCTTGGAATCTGGTTGAAAGCACCCAAAAAAGAGCAAAGGATCATGGGGGGAAATTGTGGGAATCAGGGTGGTTAGGGACAGGGGCTTAAGTCCCTGGATCCAGGAGAGTCTCCCCTGGTGCTGAGCCAGGGAGAGTGCGGTGGAGAAACAAAGTCTTGGTCCCTGAGCCGCCAGCGCGCCTGAGCCGCCAGCCCGGCTTCCATGAGGGGTTGGGAGCCTTGCCAGATGTCATTCCTGAGACACGTGTGCCCCACACCCTCCTGAGAGAGGTGCGGGCAGGCATTAGCCTGGCGTTCTTAGACCCCCGCCTAGGGATCAGAGCCTGAGACGCCCTCGCCCCATATCCTCCCCTGGGAGAGGTGCTCACAGGCGCCAGCCGGAGCGCTTGGACCCGGAAAAACCAGGCACTCCCAGCCCGGGTCAGTGGGAAAATCTCAGGGTGCGATTGATGCTTGAAACCTCTCTGGCGGTCTGGAGCTGCCCAGAGAACCGCTGCTGCCATGGTATTGGGTACAAGGAGGAGCTCCTGCATCCCCAGGGACCGTGACTTGGAACCTACTCTGCCAGCAGCTCTGCACAGCATTCTGAGGCTTCTCTCTGAGAGGGAGGTCAGGGTGCAGTTTGCTCTCCTCTAGACCTCCAAAAACCATCAAAAGCTGTCAAGGCGAGAGAAAACAGATGAACAAACATAAAAACCTCGAGAGAACAAAGGCCTGAAAAAAATGGTTTCCTCAGAGCCCACCCCCTTGAGGGGGGCAGGAGGACTTAACTCAGGAAACATCATTGACTGAAAACCCGAGTGGCAGGCCCCTCCCCCAGAAAACCAACCAGGAAAGAAAAAAAAAAAAAAAAAAAAGACAACAAGAGAACAACCACCATTACTTCATAGATACAACTTTTATTTTTAACTCGTTACCACTATTCTGTTTCATTTTTTTATACATATAGATAATTTTTTAACCTATTTACCATCACAGTGAGATGTCCAGTACATCAAATTCCTTAATAACCTTCTAATCTGAACTTTTTGATACATACGCCCATGTTTTTCTTTTGCTTTTCTATTTTTTAAATTTAAAAAAAAATTTAGTTTAGTTTAGTCTAGTTTATTCTTTTATTATTTTTATTTTCTAATATACACACAGAGTTAAACTTCAAGGTAATCCCCTTTCCCCAATCAATGCTACCCCTATAGGAAACCAATTTTTAATCCCCCTTTATCTTAGGAAAGTTGAGTCCTTTAACAAAGACATCAAGATACATCCAGGAAGAAACAAAATAACCTTCCTCGCCCACACTGAGAATTTATAACCACTCTCCCATCTTTTCCTTCTGCCAGTATTTCTGTGTATTTGTGTTTGTCCTGATAGTATATAAATATTATACTTCGGGTTCTTTTTGACGAGGTTCTTCCTTTTTTTGCTTTTATATATATATTATATATATATATTATATATATATGTATTTTAACTTGTCATATACTTTTATCAGTGTTTTTGTTTGTCTACTTCATAAATCTTACCTTGGGGCCCATTTGGGATGAGACTTCTCTTTTATCTTCCCTTTTTTCCCTCTCTCTCTCTTTTTTTTTTTCTTTTTTTTTTCTTTTTCTTTTTCTTTTCTTTTCTTTTTTCTCTCATTTGGGTGGGGAATCCTGATTGCTCAGAAGCGTTCCAGGGTGCACCTTGCCTGCAACCACAGTCGATACATCCAGCTACAGCCGTTCCGTCATCTCTCACCAAAATGACTAGGAGGAGGAATGCCCAACAGAAGAAAAGTACAGAGGATGGACCTTCTGCAACAGAGTTAATGGCTATCAACATAGACAATATATTGGAAAAGGAATTCAGGCTAACAATTATCCAGGCAATAGCTAGGTTGGAGAAAGCCATGGATGACCAAATGGATTTGATTAGGGCAGAACTGAAAGCCACCAGGGACGATGTTCACAATGTTAGGGCAGAACTGAAAGCCACCAGGGATGATGTTCAAAATGCTCTCAATGAGTTCCAATCTAATCTAAAGTCTCTAAAAGCTAGGGTAACTGAGACAGAAGATAGAATTAGTGATCTGGAGGACAAACAGATAGAAGGATCAGGAGGAAGCCTGAAACAAACAGCTCAGAAGCCATGAAAACAGAATCAGGGAAATAAATGATGCCATGAAACATTCCAACATCAGAATTATTGGAATCCCTGAAGGGGAGGAGAAAGAAAGAAGTCTAGAAGATATAGTGGAACAAGTTGTCTATGAAAATTTTCCCAATCTTACGAATGGAAACAGCGTTCATGTACTAGAGGCAGAATGATTTTCCCCCAAGGTTATAGATTCTCAAAAGTCCTCATACACCTGATAGTAAGAATGAAGAATTATAACTGTAGGCAGACCCTCTTGAAAGTAGCTAGGACAAAGAAGCTCCTTACATACAGAGAAAAGCCCATTAGAATAACGTCAGACCTGTCCACAGAGACCTGGCAAGCCAGGAAGGGCTGGCAAAATATATTCAGGGCACTAAATGAGAAGAACATGCAGTCAAGAATAGTTTATCCAGCAAGACCGACATTCAAAATGGATGGAGAGATAAAGAGTTTCCAAGACTGGCAAGGCTTAAAAGACTATGCAACCACCAAGCCGACACTGCAGGAAAAATTAAGGGAGTTCTATAGAAGAGAAAAAATCCTAAGAATATAATTGAACAGAAATAAAGAGACAATCTACAGACAGAAAGACTTCAAAGGTAACACGATGTCAATAAAAACGTATCTATCAATAATCACTCTCAATGTGAATGGCCTAAATGTGCCCATAAAATGACAGGGTTACAGATTGGATAAAACGACAGGACCCATCCATATGTTGTCTGCAAGAGACCCATTTTGAACCTAAAGATACACCCAGACTGAAAGTGAAGGGATGGAGAAGCATCTTTCATGCCAATGGGCCTCGAAAGAAGGCCAGGTAGCAATTCTCATATCAGATAAATTAGATTTTAAACTAAAGACTATAGTCAGAGATACAGAAGGACACTACATAATTCTTAAAGGGACTATCCACCAAGATGATCTAAAATTGTAAATATCTACGCCCCCAATATGGGAGCAGCCAATTACATAAGAACACTATTAATCAAGATAGAGTCATATTGATATGAATACATTAATAGTAGGAGATCTTAACATGCCTCTCTCAGTAATAGACAGATCATCGAAGCAGAAAATCAATAAAGAAATAAGAGCATTGAATGAAACATTGGACCAGATGGGCCTCATAGACATATACAGAACATTCCACCCTAAAACAACACAATACTCATTCTTCTCAAGTGCACATGGAACCTTCTCCAGAATAGACCACATACTGGGTCACAAAGCAGGACTCAGCCGATACCAGAAGACTGGCATTATTCCCTGCATATTCTCAGATCAAAATGCTTTGAAACTGGAGCTCAATCACAAGGAAAAGTTCAGAAGGAACTCAAACACCTGGAAGCTAAATATCACCTTGCTTAAGAATGCTTGAATCAACCAGGAGATCAAAGAAGAACTTAAACAATTCATGGAAACCAATGAGAATGAAGACGCTTCGGTCCAAAACCTATTGGATACAGCAAAGGCGGTTCTAAGGGGGAAATACATAGCCATCCAAGCCTCCCACAAAAAAATTGAAAAATCCAGAATACACCAGCTGTCTCTACACCTTAAAGAACTGGAGAATCAACAACAAACCAAACCAACTCCACACAAGAAGGGAAATAATCAAGATTAGAGCAGAGATCAATGAGGTAGAAACCATAGATACAGTAGAATGTATCAATGAAACTAGAAGCTGGTTTTTTGAAAGAATCAATAAGATCAATAAACCATTGGCCACACTAAGCCAACAGAAAAGAGAGAACGCCCAAATTTAAAAAATTATGAATGAAAAGGGAGAGATCACAACTAATACCAAGGAAATGGAAACAATCATCAGAAATTATTACCAACAGTTATATGCCAATAAGCTAAGCAACCTAGATGAAATGGAAGCACTCCTGGAAAACTATAACCTCCCAAAATTGAGCCAGGAAGAAATTGACAACCTGAATAGACCGATATCTAGTAACGAGAATGAAGCAGTGATCAAAAACCTCCCAAAAAACAAGAGCACAGGACCAGACAGATTCCCTGGGGAATTCTACCAAACTTTCAAAGAAGAAATAACACCAATTCTCCTGAAGCTGTTTCAAAAAATTGAAGCAAAAGAAAAACTTCCAGACTCTTTTATGAAGCCAGCATTACCCTGATCCCCAAACCAGGTAAAGACCCTACCAAAAAGGAGAATTTCAGACCAATATCACTGAAGAATACGGATGCTAAGATTCTAAACAAGATCCTAGCAAACAGGATCCAGCAGCACATTAAAAAGATTATCCACCATGACCAGGTGGGATTCATCCCTGGGTTACAAGGATGGTTCAACATTTGCAAAACAATTAATGTGATAGAATAAATCAAGAAGAGAAGAGAGAAGAACCACATGGTCCTCTCAATTGATGCAGAAAAAGCATTTGACAAAATCCAGCATCCGTTCCTGATGAAAATGCTTCAAAGTATAGGGATAGAGGGAACATTCCTGAACTTCATAAAATCTATCTATGAAAGACCCACAGCAAATATCATCCTCAATGGGAAAAAGCTTGCAGCCTTCCCGTTGAGATCAGGAACACGACAAGGATGCCCACTCTCACCACTCTTGTTCAACATAGTATTAGAAGTTCTAGCAACGGCAATCAGACAACAAAGAGAAATAAAAGGTATCCAAATTGGCAATGAAGAAGTCAAACTTTCTCTCTTCAGAGATGACATGATGCTTTATATGGAAAACCCCAAAGACTCCACCCCCAAACTACTAGAACTCATACAGCAATTCAGTAACGTGGCAGGATACAAAGTCAATGTACAGAAATCAGTGGCTTTCTTATATACTAACAATGAAAATACAGAAAGGGAAATTAGAGAATCGATTCCATTTACTATGCACCAAGAACCATAAAATACCTGGGAATAAACCTAACCAAAGAGGTAAAGGGTCTGTACTTAAGGAACTACAGAACACTCATGAAAGGAATTGAAGAAGACACAAAAAGATGGAAGACCGTTCCATGCTCTTGGATTGGAAGAATAAATATTGTTAAAATGTCTATACTGCCTAGAGCAATCTATACTTTTAATGCCATTCTGATCAAAATTCCACCGGTATTTTTCAAAGAGCTGGAGCAGATAATCCTAAAATTTGTATGGAATCAGAAGAGACCCCTAATTGCTAAGGAAATGTTGAAAAACAAAAACAAAACTGGCAGCATCATGTTACCTGATCAAGCTTTTCTACAAAACTGTGATCACCAAGACAGCGTGGTACTGGCTTAAAAACAGACACATAGACCAGTGGAAGAGAGTAGAGAGCCTAGATATGGACCGTCAACTCTATGGTCAAATAATCTTCGACAAAACAGGAAAAAATATACAGTGGAAAAAAGACAGTCTCTTCAATAAATGGTGCTGGGAAAACTGGACAGCAATATGTAGAAGAATGAAACTCGACCATTCTTTTACACGGTACACAAAGATAAACTCGAAATGGATAAAAGACCTCAACGTGAGACAGGAATCCATCAGAATCCTAGAGGAGAACATAGGCAGTAACCTCTTCGATATCAGCCACAGCAACTTCTTTCAAGATATGTCTCCAAAGGCCAAGGAAGCAAAAGCAAAAATGAACTTTTGGGACTTCATCGAGATCAAAAGCTTCTGCACAGCTTTTGTCAACAAAACAAAAAGGCAACCCACGGAATGGGAGAAGATATTTGCAAATGACAGTACAGACAAAAGGTTGATATCCAGGATTTAAAAAGAACTCCTCAAACTCAACACACATAAAACAGATAATCATATCAACAAATGGGCAGAAGATATGAACAGACACTTCTCCAATGAAGACATACAAATGGCTCTCAGACACATGAAAAAATGCTCATCATCACGAGCCATCATGGAGATTCAAGTTAAAACCACATTGAGATATCACCTTTCACCAGTTAGAATGGCCAAAATTAGCAAGACAGGAAACAACGTGTATTGGAGAGGATGTGGAGAAAGGGGAACCCTCTTACACTGTTGGTGGGAATGCAAGTTGGTGCAGCCACTTTGAGAACAGTGTGGAGATTCCTCAAGAAATTAAAAATAGAGCTTCCCTATGACCCTGCAATTGCACTGCTGGGTATTTACCCCAAAGATACAGATGTAGTGAAAAGAAGGGCCATCTGTACCCCAATGTTTATTGCAGCAATGGCCACAGTCGCCAAACTGTGGAAAGAACCAAGACACCCTTCAACGGACGAATGGATAAGGAAGATGTGGTCCGTATACACAATGGAGTATTACGCCTCCATCAGAAAGGATGAATACCCAACTTTTGTAGCAACATGGATGGGACTGGAAGAGATTATGCTAAGCGAAATAAGTCAAGCAGAGACAGTCAAGTATTATATGGTTTCACTTATTTGTGGAGCATAACAAAGAACATGGAGGACATGGGGAGATGGAGAGGAGAAGGGAGTTGTGGGAAATTGGAAGGGGAGATGAACCATGAGAGACTATGGACTCTGAAAAACAACCTGAGGGTTTTGAAGGGGCGGGGGATGGGAGGCTAGGGAACCAGGTGGTGGGTAATAGGGAGGGCATATATTGCATGAGCACTGGGTATGGTGCAAAAGCAATGAATACTGTTATGCTGAAAAGAATATTTAAAAAAAGTGAAAAAAATACATAAGTATCTATTCCTTAGATATGTGATATGATATTCTAAATATGATAGTCTAAGTTTATATTTTGAGATTTAATATTTTAAAAAATCTTCACTAGTTTTTTGACATTAAGCAAATTCATGGTAGAAGAGGAATATGCCCAGCTCCATTTGGGTATTGCTCTAGAAGGTAATGGTAAGGTTTTTGACTGTTTATCTCTGTGACCTGGGCTTGAGATATTTAATTGCCCTCTTCTGGCATATAGAAGACATCATCTTGTGTCAGTAAATTTTCCTATTCTGAAAGCGAAAATAACTCCTTGTTACTCTAGGATCCCAAGTAGACATTGTTAATATGTAGACATGTTTTTACTTTTTATATTAAGGTTCAGTTGTTCAAAATTTTATCTTTGCTTGTTCTTCCTCTTTGTGGTTGCTGACTATAATTATATCCAAAATTAACTGAGAGAAATATTGAACAGGCTAACATTCTTGCCAAATGTATTTAAACACTATTCATTAATATCCACATGTCTCTCTTAGTGGTTAAAAAGATAGTTAATATTATTTCTTCTTAAATCATGTGTGTGTGTGTGTGTGTGTGTGTGTGTGTGTAATGGATGAATTATTGCCTCAGGAAGAAACTCTTTAAGCTTGCATTGTTACACAGCCTTTAGGATATCAAACACAATGACATTTTGACTTTTATTCTCATTTGAAGTATTGACTATCTTACAAGACAAAGCAAATAAGGGAGAAAAACATTTCTTTACAAACACTTATTTCATTTTGCTTTTCCACTCTTAATCTATTTGATTAGAGAATCAAATTTGCAATCTTTCCTGACATGACATTTTATATTCATAGGGAATTGTTTTTTTCCAGTGTCATTGAAGCTTTTAAAATGGTATTTTAACTCAGTTCTATGCTTTGGAAGATGAAAATATGATATAGCTCTCTGTGATCACTGTGGATATTTTACTTTACTATTTAATTGAATCCATTTTCATTGAGATTTTATTTACTTTCCCCTCAACTTGGATTATATCACTATTAAGCTTCTAGATATTAGTTAAGAATATTAAAATTATTTTATGTAGTGTGGCAGCAAAATGTTTAAAAAATAAAAGATTAATTAAAGAAAAGAAAAAGAAACAACTCCCAGCTAAATGTTAGAGAATGTAAGAAATGACAATTGGTCCTTTCTTTCTGTAAACAATCTTATACAAGATATGAACCTTCCAAACCCCTGACTATGATCCTATTCTTTAGTCCTGTTTTCTCCTTCTAAGGTTTTCTCTCCTACCTCACCTTATTTAAGTTGTGAGTTCTTCTCTTGGCTCCACAGTTAATTGGAGAAAAATGAGAACTGCCATCCTCTTAATGATAGAATATAAATATTTCCCCAAGGACATACAAATGGCCAACAGACATATGAAAAGATGCTCAGCATCACTCGTCATCAAGGAAATAGAAATCAAAACCATAATGAGATACTACCTCACACCTTGTCAGAATGACTAAAATTAACAACACAGGAAACAACGGATGTTGGTGAGGATGCAGAGAAAGGGGAATCCTCTTACACTTTGGTGGGAAAACAAACTGGTAAAGTCATTCTGAAAACAGTATGGAGATTTTTCAAAAAGTTAAAAATAGAACTACCTTATGACCCAGCAATTGTACTACTAGGTATTTACTCAAAGGATACAAATTTAATACTTCAGAGGAGCACATGCACCCAATGTTTATAGCAATAATGTCCACAATAGTCAAAATATGGAAATAGCCCAAACGTCCATTGACGGTGAGTGGATAAAGAAGAAGTGGTATGTACACCCAATGGAATATTACTCAGCCATCAAAAAGAATGAAATCTTGCCATTCGGAACAATATAGGTGAAACTAGAAGGTATTATGCTAAGCAAAATAAGTCAGAGAAAGACAAAACCACATGATTTTATTCATATGTGGAATTTAAGAAATAAAACATGAATATAGAGGAAGGGAAGAAAAAATAAGATGAAAATAGGGAGGCAAACCATAAGAGGCACTGAACTCCAGGAAAAAAACTAGGGGTTGTTGGAGGGGAGGTGGGTGAAGGGAAAGGATAATTGGGTTATGGGCATTAAGGAGGGCACTTGATGTAATGAGAACTGAGTATTATATGCAACTGATGAATCACTAAATTCTACCCCTGAAACTAATAATAGAATATATATTAAATAAATTGAATTTAAATAAAGAATTAAAAGAATGTATGTTTTTTTTTTCTTCTAACTTAAACCTTCTTCCATACATAAATGTCAAGGAGACCATTTGTTTCATCACTCAAAACATACATTTTCAAGTCTTGTAAACTAAGGAGTGCTATCAGCTCTATATATGAATACATTATAACTAAAAAGACTTGCTAATTGATTGGATATAGAATTAGAGGTAAAGTTGAGAATGATGTTTATGTTTCTGGAACTGGGCACTTAGTGATCTTTATTGAGATAGAAACCACAGCCAAAAGCACATCAATTTTTGGATGCATTAATTGAACATAACAATTTTTTAAGTATTAAGCTGATTACCATAGGGGTAGGGATTTTTGCCAGGTGGGCTACAGATGAGAATGGAGCAAAAGATTTGAGAGTAATAGTAACAGAATGATTGGTTAAAACAATGAGCAACAAGGTCTGAGCTATTTAGGGAAGGAGGTGAGAATCAGAAATAATGGAGAAAATGTAAAAGGATAGAGGGGCTGAAGATTTCAATTTACTTAAATAGCAAATAGATAACTTGAGAGTTGGTAGAATGGATATTAGTATCAAGATTTTATAAATACTTCTGGGGGATAACAGGTTGGGAGTGGACAGCTGACGTTATTGGTATTACAAAGATGAAAGTAATAAGTAGTTGGTGATTTGGGTATGTATTCACATTATCAAAGACCACTTCAGTGATGGCAAAATTTTTTAGAAAAGAAAAATTTCAAGAATGAAGATTCAGGAAATTGACAGGTTCAAATGATAATGAGCAGTAGAATCTCATTTATTGGACTGGCCTGAGTTTCAAAGGAGGGTATATTATCCAGTGTTGGGGGAACATCTTTGGTGTAGGAGTGGTACTAAAGAGTCAGTGGCACAATAAACCCACCTCAAACAGAAAGTTCACGGGGGTTTGGAATGAGTTGGAAAGATAACCAGTTGAGAAGTTGGATAGGAAAGCAATTCATCAAAAAAGAACCAAGAGCCAAGATTCACTTATGGAAAAAGTAGAAGAAACAGTACATGAATAGATTTGTGATTTACAGAGTGTCTTTTCCAAGAGATGATTTCAGAGAGCACAGATGAAAGATTGGGAAAGTGGCAGGCAGTCGGAGACTGGATTAGAGACAAGGAATCACAGGTAGTATAAGGAAGAATGCATTGAGAAATGGACATGGCAGGGGTGGGAGAAGCTTGTGTCCGGTAATGAATGCCCCAAAATGGTGGTGATTTGAAGTTTGCTGCAGTGATCTGACCTTATAGGTTGGCACTTCTTTATCACTGTCCTTTATACCATTCCTATATCATTGCTCCTTTTGAATTCTTCAAAAGGACAGGAGAAACTCAGTGCTTGTTGAGAAAAAATGAGCCTCACTCTGGTACAGGCAGGTAATTAAGCCAATTATTTTATAAGAACCTCACCATAATTTAGAAATGACTATAGTACCTAGACAATCTAGATTAAACATTCACTAATTTGTGAATACTGAGAACATCCTCTCTGCCACACACTATCTGGAGACTATGATTTGTAATCATGTGGTTCAAAAGAAACCACAGACCCCAAAGGGTATCATATAGGCCAAGTTACCAAACTGGGGCTTAATACCCAATCTGTTGCAGTTTCAACCTCCCCTAGAAATGAAAGTCTTAACTGGTCAATCAAGAATTTTACCATTAGCACCAAGAGGTTATCTATCTTATGGGCTCTCTTCGATCCACTGATGCCCACTAGAGGAAGATGAGGCAATCTACAAAAGACCCTATGCCCTTCCCTCAGTGGGAATGTGACCTTGCCTGGAACAACTGTTTCTCTTGTGAATAACATTCTTGCCCCACCCTCCTTCCTATAAAAACCTTCCATTCTGTACAACTCCTCAGAATTCCCCTCTACCTGCTAGACGAAATGTTGCCTCATTCATGAATCATTTAATAAAGCCAATTAGACCTTCAAAGTTACTCAGATAAATTTTGTTTCTTAACAGAAGTGAACCAGGCAAACAAGGTCTTTGTGCTCATGAAGCTAATCCTATGAGTTCATATTGGTGTGAAAATGCCCCCTCTGTCAGGCAGGGAGTTGCAAAGGAGCCATTGACAAAAATCCTTGAGTAAGGAGAGACTGATTTTTTGGGAAAAACTCCTTAGGCCCACTAAGGAGGAATAATTAGCTGAACACTTTCTCACACAGAAATAAAATTAGTTTCTGGGAATGGAAAACCTTATATTTATGTGTTTCCTATTCCTAGAGAAGTGTTTAGAATGCATTTATCCCATAGATATAAGTCTAATACTTAGGACTTTCTGTAGCACTGGACTCTTTTTGTTTGTTTGTTTTTTTGTAGCACTCTGACTCTAATTAAAAGGTAGGAAAATGATTTTCTTTTTCTTATTTTGGAAGGCACCAGAAGTTGATTCTAGAGTTTGGAGACACTGATAGGAATAGATGGTAGGAAAATGAAAGGTCTATATTCCTTCATAGTGTTACTCAGCCAAGTATATGGAATTTTTTATGTGCTAGATACCTCCAGTGGGTCTCAAATGTGAAATAGAATATATGCTGGTTCCCTATTATGTAGTTATTCGGACATTTGTTTGACTTACTCAGACTTCTTTCTTTCATGTTTGTTTCTTAGAGATTTCTCACAGAATTTTTTTTTAAAGATTTGTTTATCTGAGAGGCAGAGAAAGAGAGAGAGGAGAGCAGGGAGAGAGGGAGAGAGAAACTTAATCAGACTTCACACTGAGCATGAAGCCCAATAATGGGGCTTGATCCCATGACCCTGATATTAAGATCTGAGCTGAAACCAGGAGTCTGGACCTTAACTGACTGTGACACTCAGGTGCCCCGGGAATTTCTGAATACAAAAACAAAAAACATTTTTCTTTCTCCATGTTATTTCTATACAATTTTTTTCTGATATGAAATAATGGATTTATTGCTATCAGAAATTTTCTGAATGAAAATTATTAATTTATGTCATGGCGACAAAAATATATTAAATAGATACTGGTTATTTCATACTTTGTTTAGAGGTGACAATACTGGCTTCATCCTTTCATTACAACCACACTGTCTCTCACTCTTGTCTCACTCTCCTTTCTAAAGTCTGTAACCTGTATAATTTATGAAGAGTAGGCAGAGAAGGTGCTGCCCTGGAACCCCTGCACAGAGTAGATTGTCAGACCTTTTGTGTAATTGCTCCAACACTGAGCAGCATTAGATTTTCATTTGAAAATGAAGGTGAAACTTGAAACAATCATAATGTGAATATCAACTTTGATTAATCCACAGATTTTTCTCTTTTTAAAGCTGGGAATATATTCTTGGTGTTTTTTGTTATAGATGGCATTTTTCAAAGATTTAAAGAATTTCCAAGGGAAGAAAATATTTTCATTTAAGAGACTCAAAGCCCAGTTCGTTTAGACATGTATTATATTTTTGCATAATTCCTTATTAATTAAAGAATGAAAATTCTCAAATATCAGTGTGTGTGTACATCCATATCTACGAAAAAATTGGAAAGTGTGAATAATCTCAATTTATGTAATATTTACAACTAACATTTTGTTGTAAACTTGCTGCTTATTACTAAAACTCAATTTTATAAAATGGTCACTTTTCTCCCTTGTAAGTACTCATGTTTACAAAAATAGTCCCATGCTCTGAAAAAGGGTATGTGCTTATCAGCAACACAACAGCATTGACTTTCACTAGCTAAATTAATTTTTACATTTTATGCTTTTAATTCTGATTAGACAAAAATTTCAGAAACTTCAGCAACAGATTTAGAAAAACCCACAAAGATAGCTTTAAATGATATAATTTTTTGAGATTATAATTTAGGGGAATTAAAAATAAATAAATAAATAAATAAAAAAAAAATAATTTAGGGGAATTAGACAGAAGCACTCTGATTTAAAAAGGCTAAATTTTCTTTATTCCCAACCTGTTTATGAATCTGAAGTGCTACTAGAATTTGTCTATTATCTCTGTTACTGGGACTCTATAAACTGAATGCTTCTTGAAAAAAAAAATCTATATTTGAATTTAACTCTGACTCAAATAGAAGCTTCATGGTATATGAACTGCAAAACTATCAAATGATAGGTATAATTAACTCTACCAATGATGTGTTACAAATTTCAAATAATTATTTAACTTTTTTCTTAGATGCATTTATTCCCTTCACAGTCAAGAAATATTACATAAGGGGCACCTGGGTGGCTCAGTGGGTTAAAACCTCTACCTTCAGCTCAGGTCATGATCCCAGGGTCCTGGGATCGAGCCCCACATTGGACTCTGCTCAGCAGGGACCCTGCTTCCCCCACCCCTCTCTGCCTGCCTCTCTGTCTACTTGTGATCTCTGTCTGTCAAATAAATAAATAAATCTTTAAAAAAAAAAGAAATATTACATAAATGTCTAAAAGTAATAAGAAGTGATGGTTACTATACTAAAGTGAGAGCACGTGCCTCCTCTTAAATGTATTGGAATTAACATTTAAAAAGAAGAATCATTCTGCTAGTCATTTATAACTCCTGATTCATCGCTTTGCTAATTCTATAGCTTCCCTTACTGTTTTGAAATAGATTCTTTATGAAGTGGCACTTACTTGGGAATTAAATGTTCTAGTTGAAAAACTTGATTTTTTTTCTGTCCTAAAATACAAAAGAAGTCACTTCTTTTTTTTCTTTGTAAAGAAGTTATTCTTGAGAATATACAATCTTCTTTCTGAACTCTGTGTAATTTTTCTAATAGAAGAGTTTGAGGCATAAATATGAATCAGACCATCTTTGCTCCCTGGTCTCTTTCCTTCCACCTCAATCAGAACATACCACCATCTCTGTGTTTGAGTCTGCTTCTCAAGCAGAAGATGTGTTATACAGTTATATATCCTTAATACAAATATGAAAAATCATAATTACCAAGCTCTGGTCTCTTATATTTGAGCTGTTCCCCTCAGGAAGAATTTGGTTCATAAAATATTATATGAATTTTTGCATTTTAAACATGCTTCAGTATAATTTGTCTGAGAAGCTCTTCAGTGCTAATGATGTTGAGTAATTGATCTTTGTCTTCTAGAACTTACTGCAATTTCTGGCGCTGAGTACCTTCTCTGTTTTAGACACATTGATAGTCATTGTATGTGAACTTAACTAATGAATTAGTTTAACTAATACAAGTTGAGTTAAGGTTTGTGTTTGAAAAGTAAAAGAAAAAGGAAAAGGGGTTTTATTCTAAGGATGAAAAGATGGGTGTAACTGGAAATGGTCAGAGCTACTACCAGAATCCCAGTGGCTGCCCATGTCATAGTACCTATGCTTGTCTGCAGTAGATAAAGAAGGAAAGAAGCTATAGGAAAGGAAACAACTTGTGGGGAAAAAAGTGATTACAATTTTGAAACAGTTAAATGGAATTAGAAGTATAGAACAATTATAGAAAAATATACAAAACAATATTTTTTAAAATTCAAAGAAAATATAAAAGCTTTAGACTATTGGAGGACAATTTTTCATGCAGAACTGCTTTGTCTGCATGTTTCACCAGGGAGGCACTGATTGCCCTTTGTTTTGGACTGCCTTTTCAAGGGTATTTATAGAGTGCTTGGCCTTGGGAGATAGAGATACTGTTTACATCTGGAGCAAAGTGTTGGTTTGTTTACAGCCTTGGAAAACAGAGATGGTAGTTACCTCCAGAACAGAGAACAAGCATATGTAAAGTTCAACATATTGTCTTACTCAAGAGAAAAAGATTATAAATTATAATAACTACATATTTATATATAATAATATAATAATTATAAATAATGGCCTTATCAAACAAGCATTTTATTTAAGACTACCATTCTAGGAAATTCTCCTAAAATGCAACCCACTGTATGTATGACCTTTGGTCCTCTTCATGTCACCCTGTTTGTTGTGTGTTGGGGAAAAGAGATCTAGTGTAATTAATAATATTAATAATGATAGTACAGTAATAATAAGCTACTGCTATTGCTCTTAGCAATAAACTGTTGTTTGTTTCTGACAGAAGTCTTATGTCTCTACTAGCCTTCATGAAACTGGTAAATTAATTGCAAGCAGAGTACAATCTCAGTCCCTGTAGAGTCTTGATACAAGCCTTCCCAAAGTTGGGTGTTTATTCACATTGGTTATGTTTGACAATGCATAACCTTCCTTTATTACTACCTTTTTCTAGTTCTGAAAATTTTCAAAGAGATGGATAAATGTAATAATTACTAACTTACATCTCCTAATGAAGGCATAATTACCTGTAGAATTATCCATTTTGGTATGAATATAGAATTTTTATGAAGAAAAATAGGACAATGAGAATAAATGTGTGTAGAAAATTCATCATGGATTTAGATAGTGAGCCAGATTTACATTTTCAGTGGCAGAAGTAAAGCAATCAGTAACTACAATGATCTATTTTAAGTACATAATTGAAAGACTCTGTTTTGATACTTAATTACATAAGAGATATTTATAATATATTTGTTAAAGTGAAAAAAAATTTTAAAACAATGTGTACATCTGGTACTTTTAAATCTATATATAAGTAGTAGGCTTAATGATGATTTTATTTTACTTTTCTTACTAAATTATAGAAAATTCTAAGCAAGTGTATTCCTTCTCAATGAGAGAAAAGTTGTTTTCAAAGAGTTTCTATGTTGAGCCTGTTAAATCTGTGTGTTTTTACTGCTGTGGTCTGTAGACCACAGATCATGGCAGATTCTCACATTGAAACTGTGAAGCTAAACATTGTTGTGAATTACTGCAACCTAGAATATTTTTGTGACCTAGTCTCCCACCTCTAATAATAATCTTGTTATAATTGCTCCACAAAGGTGCTAGTTTTAAAACATAAGACTATTAAGAAAAACTGCAGTTTGACAATCTAACTTTTAATACTTACACTTAAAAACCATAAAAAACCATAAAGTAGATTTTAAAACAATTAACTTTCTTTTAATGGTATTTTAAATCCCCCCCTTTTCTTTTTTTTTTCTTTTTTTGTTTGTTTGTTTGTTTGTTTGCCTTCTCAATGGAATACTTAACTTATTTTGAAGCAGTATCTCTAAGGAAGTTCCCTTCAGGTCACTCTGGTTAAAAAGCCAATAATAATACTATATTGTGCACACATTCTACATTTCTTTCAAAGAGCTCAGCATATATAATTTATATGTAATTAACACATAACCTCTCTGAAGACAATCATATAGTAATGAGTAAGACCAGTCTTTGGGCTCCCTCCCTTGCATTCAATTCTCTTTTTCTGTTAGACTATAAAAACATGGGGGCAAGAGTCTAATGTTTATGGAACAATATGTTCTAAGCACTGTACAATTATTTTCCGTACATTACCTTATAGCATGAATCACTGGGGGTACTCAAGACCACATTCAGGCTTGATGATTTACTGGAAGGGCCCACTGGACTCCGAAGCTAGTGTACTCATGTTTATGGTGTATTAAAATGAATGCACATAGATCAAAATGGTAAAGGGAAAATGTATATGAAACAAAGTATAGGAAAAACCAGGATCTAGGTTCTAGATGTCCCCTCCCAATGATATCATACCTGGATGTGCTTAACTTTCCCAGTAATAATATATGCCAACCTGTGTGAGGTGTTAGCGCCTTGGGAAGCCCACACAAGATTTTTATTGGTGATTCAGTCATGTAGGCATGACTCAGCTACTCAAACTCCAGCACTTCACCTTTTGCTGACCCCTACCCTGATGTCTTGAGCAAAAATAGGGATTCATCATAAATCATGATGTTAGAAAAATACCAACCATTCAGAGAATCTAAACATTCTGCCAGAGGTACTTAGTGAATAGAGACTTACTGATATAAATGACATAAATTTGTTGATTTCCTTATGGCAAAAATAATTAAAATACCTCAGAAAAAATGGTGCTGGTAAAAAAAATGCTTTAAGTTAAAGGATCTTTTAGATATTTTCTTTAAAAAAAGTGCAAAGGATAAGTGTTGTAAGGTGATCCAAATGTAGAAAGAACATTAATAATTTGTCATGGCATAGAAAACTTCTCGCTTCATACTGTATATTATGTGATGTGCACTTATGCATAAGCACTATCCAGACTACTCTTGATAGTTTTTTTTTAAAAGAAACATTTTTTATGGTACCTAATGTTTTAAACTACAATATAGTAAATGAACATTAGTTTTATTAGCATTTTTATTTCCTTATACATTTATAACTGAAATGGGATTTTCTAATATATTGACAAAAATTTTTAAAAGTCATGGAACAACTGTAATTTTCCACACATTATTTTTAAATTATTTGTTTTTAATTGTGATAAAAACACATAAAACTTTTGATGGCTGCATAGTATCCCATTGTGTATATATACCACATCTTCTTGATCCATTCATCTGTTGATGGACATCTAGGTTCTTTCCATAGTTTGGCTATTGTAGACATTGCTGCTATAAACATTTGGGTACACGTGCCCCTTCGGATCACTATGTTTGTATCTTTAGGGTAAATACCCAGTAGTGCAATTGCTGGGTCATAGGGTAGTTCTATTTTCAACATTTTGAGGAACCTCCATGCTGTTTTCCAGAGTGGTTGCACCAGCTTGCATTCCCACCAACAGTGGAGGAGGGTTCCCCTTTCTCCACATCCTCACCAGTATCTGTCATTTCCTGACTTGTTAATTTTAGCCATTCTGACTGGTGTGAGGTGATATCTCATTGTGGTTTTGATTTGTATTTCCCTGATGCCGAGTGACGTGGAGCACTTTTTCATGTGTCTGTTGGCCATCTGGATGTCTTCTTTGCAGAAATGTCTGTTCATGTCCTCTGCCCATTTCTTGATTGGACTGTTTGTTCTTTGGGTGTTGAGTTTGCTAAGTTCCTTATAGATTTTGGATACTAGCCCTTTATCTGATATGTCGTTTGCAAATATCTTCTCCCATTCTGTCAGTTGTCTTTTGGTTTTGTTAACTGTTTCCTTTGCTGTGCAAAAGCTTTTGATCTTGATGAAATCCCAATAGTTCATTTTTGCCCTTGCTTCCCTTGCCTTAACTGGGGGTTGCTGGGGGGAGGTGGGATTGGGAGAGGGGGAGGGGGCTATGGACATTGGGGAGGGGAGGCGAACCATAAGAGACTATGGACTCTGAAAAACAACCTGAGGGTTTTGAAGGGTCAGGGGTGGGAGGTTGGGTGAACAGGTGGTGGGTAATGGGGAGGGCACGTTTTGCATGGAGCACTGGGTGTTGTGAAAAAAGAATGAATACTGTTACGCTGAAAAAATAAATAAAATGGGGAAAAAACACATAAAACTTGCCATCTTAACCATTTTAAGCATACTGTTCAGTAGTGTTAAGTATATGCACACTCTGTGTAACATATCTCCAGAACTGTTTCATTTTATAAAATTGAAACCCTCTGCTCTTTAAACAACTCACTCCTGTTAGTCCCTAGTATCCATGATTCTACTTGATTCTATGCTTCTGACAGCTTTAGGTACCTCATATATGTGGATCATATAATATTTACTTTTTATGACTGGCTTATTTCACTCGGCATAACATCCTGAATGTTCATCCAGTGTCATAAAATGCAGCAGGATTTTCTTCCTTTTTAAGGCTGAATGACATTCCATTGTACACATATACCACGTTTTGTTTATCCATGCATTTGTGGATGGACATATGGGTTGCTTCCACCTTTTGGCTGTTGTGACTATTGCTGCAATGAACATTGGGATGTTAATATCTCTTTAAGACTTGGATTTCAGGGGAGGGGAGGCGAACCATAAGAGACTATGGACTCTGAAAAACAACCTGAGGGTTTTGAAGGGTCAGGGGTGGGAGGTTGGGGCAACCTGAGGGTTTTGAAGGGTCAGGGGTGGGAGGTTGGGGGAACAGGTGGTGGGTAATGGGGAGGGCACGTTTTGCATGGAGCACTGGGTGTTGTGCAAAAAGAATGAATACTGTTACGCTGAAAAAATAGATAAAATGGAAAAAAAAATTAAAAAAAAAAAAAAAGACTTGGATTTCAGTTCTTTTGCATAAATAGCCAGAATTAGGATTGATAGATCGTGTAGTATTTCTGTTTTTAAAGTTTTTTGAGAAATCACCATACTGTTTCCCATGGTGGTTATACTGTTTCCTATGAATTTTTTTTTAAGTTTGATTGTATGGCTCCAAGTTGCATGTTTATTGTAAAATTAATGGTCCCACAGTGCTATGCAATGTGAGAAATGCAAATAAGAATGTATGTGTAAACACACATGCACGTTCATCCAGAGGTAATGCTGAAGCCAGCTCTTATTCCTTCCAAGACTTGATTATGTGACTCTTTCCCAATTTCCAGCTACACTGATATCATGTTAATAGATTCAAATTGACCAAGGTGAAAAAATTTACATCATAAAAATCAGCAAATGCTTGCTCCAAATAAAGGTGTTTTAAAGTTGTTAGTTTAACAGCACACATTTCTAAGGAATATACTTAGAAAATAAGTTTTATTGAATGTTCATGTGGCCCTACGGGGAAAGTTTCACATTTGAACACGTGCATATATGTATTTTATAGATATTCCTTTTACTAATTTATTAATGCTTAATGTTAATTTCAAAATTAATCATATAGTCATCACAATATGGATTCATTTACAGCCATTCATATTTTTAGGATTAATGTTTTAATGTGTTAGTTTGAATATTCCTCTCACCAATGTTTGCTTGACCTCCACTGCATTCCAGGTGCTACTCTGGTCACTTGGAAAACATGGGTAGTCAAAGAGATGAAGGCCTCTGTCTTCTTAGAAATTAGAAATTTCTAGAATTAGGAATTCTAGCATGGGAAGACAATAGACAAGAAAGTACAATAAAGCAAATTAGATAGTATGTAAGATGATAGGTACCCTGGAAAAAATAAAAATATAAAATAAGATAAAGCATATTAGATGTGCAAATTTCATTGTGTAATAGGATGGTCATAGGAAGCTTCATTGAGCAAAACTTGAAGGTGGTTAAGGCTTTGTCCTTGTGGATATAGAGTGAAGACAATCAAGTGCAAAGTCTCAAGACTGAAAGGAATCTCATATGTTCAAAGAAAGTAGTAGTAAGTCCACTGTGGCCAGAGCAGAGGTACCAAAGTTGAGAACTCTCATAAATGAGGTCAGAAAGCAGTGTCAGATTATTGAGATGACTGTGGCTTTTACTCTGAGGAAAATGACAAGGAAGACATGGTAGGGTTTTGTGTAAAGGGCTGACATGAACAAATTTATTTAAGGACTCACTGTACCCGCTCTGTTCAGAAAAGTCTATAGAGGTGATGGACAGACCTGGAAGTGAGAAGACTACACTGGAGATACTGTAGCTATCCAGACAAAAAGATTAAGTTGCTTATAATAGAAATGGTGAGGATTCACAGATAGTAGATATATTTGGAAAGCAGAAAAAAAAAAGTGGATTTCCTGAACGAATGGCTTTGGCATGTGAGAGAGTAATAAAGGATGAGAATAAATTTGGGGCTGATTATGTGGCTATATGACATTGCTATCACCTAATATGGCAAAGGCAACTGGAGGAACAAGTCTCTGGGATAAGATCAATTATGTTTTAACAATTTGACTTTGAGAATTCTTAAAATTTATACAACCAAATGGAGATAATGATGAGTCAGTTGGCTAAAGAAATCAAGTTCCAGAGATAGGTCTGAGCTGTCTCTGTAGATTGATATTTGAAAGTTGGAAGAATGCAGACATCTTTGAAAGCAGCACCAGGTAAATCATTTGTGAGAACCAGGGTGAGGACCAGAAAATGTGGGTTATCTTGCTTTAAAAGTAGATTTTTTTTTTCTTTCTGCAGGATCTCACCCTATCATGGTGTTTTTGTTTGTTTGTTTGTTTGTTTTCTTTTTTCTTAAGATTTTATTTATTTGACAGACAGAGATCACAAATATACAGAGAGGCAGGTAGAGAGAGGAGGAAGCAGTTTCCCCACTGAGCAGAGAGCCTGATGCGGGACTCTATCCCAAGACCCTGGGATCATGACTTGAGCCCAAGGCAGAGGCTTTCATCCACTGAGCCACCTAGGCACCCCTATCATGGTATTTTTAATTTGCTGTTTCACGTCACACTCCTTTGACCACAGAGTGAAGGCAGACCCTCACAGATAATACCTGGGGCCCCACCTTATGACTTGGCACAAGGGCTGCATGCATTCAACCACAAACCGCCTCACCCCTGAACCCATGTCCCTCTCAGAGAAAAAGAGGTGGGAGTGGTTTCTGGGTGGGGTTCTAAAGCAGAAGGCAAAACACTCATTCTTGTGTTATTGCAGGAGTAGTGGGAGGAGGGTGGAATGCACAGGAGCTATGGCCTCAGGTGCCATACTCCATTGGCTCATACGCCATTATTATTTTAATCAGTTTTCATTTATAAAACACAAATTGAAAGGTGAAATTATTAAGAATTTCAGTATAGACACCTCAGACCATTTAATCCAAAGAAAGGTCCTGTGCATCTAACAGAGTTGCACACTTAAACTCCATTGAACTGAAGGTTCTTGAGGAGGTCCTTGAGGAGTTGGTGTGAGAAGAGAACTGAAGAATTCACTCTGGAGCTCTCAAGCTAAGGAAGTAGAAGACAGAAGGAACAAATAGAGGAGACTGAAGTGGGGGGAAATGCTGGGGAAATACAAGGTAAACTAGAAAGAACATTATCTTGGAAGTCAACACAAGAAAGCTGTTGGTGATGAAGATATGACCTAAAAAGTACTGTTGTGAGGCTGAGTGAAAATTCAAATGCAAATGGGCCTTTGGATGCTATACCCAGATGCCATTAATGCCCTTGAGGGCATTGAGGGTGGAAAACTTAAATGGTGAGGATTTGAGAGTGGATGGTAGGAGAAGCATTGGACACTGAGAATGGACTGCTATTTCAAGAGGTTTTTCTAGAAAAGCCAAAAGCAAAGAGATGAGTCTTAGGTCATGGTTCTTTTTTTGTTAAGGATGTGAGAAATGTCACTAATTATTATTTCCTATTAATCATGAATATTGGCAAACTTGGAGCATCCTACACATTTGCAAGTGGAGAGTGAGGGACTGAATTATTTACAAGTTGTTGGTAATTGAGTCTCATGCTTATTTTCAAATGTGATTATGAAGTCAAGGCAGTGGAGTTGACCATTCAGATATAAACTCTTAGCACCGGATCTCAAAATGTATACACCATGCTTTCAGTGATCCTTATTCCTTAGTGGAATTTTATGTAACAAATTATTATTTTACTCAAGGAGTTAGCACATGAATGTGCTTCTGAACATTTGGGCATCCTCTTTTAAATGAAATCCTTTGGACAAATGCAACCTAATAATCTATTTTTTCTTCTCCAAATACTCTTTCTTCATCATTAAATATAGTCTTCATATCCTCAGGATAAATTTTAATACAGGATATAGTAAAATTATGTAATTTTATAATTATGTAATTTTATAGTAAAATTATGTAATTTTATGACATTTATGTAAAAAGTGATTCTTCTTTCAGTATGGGTAACATACTAATATAAACATTAACCTTTTCATAGAAAAATTAGATACATACTATAAAACCTTAGTCCCCTATGTCAAAGTAAATATCTTAATATTTTGGTGTTTCTTTTAAACTCTTCTTTATTACAATATTAACAGCCTTCTAATTTTGTTTACTACCTACACAACATTTATGCAATGGCAGTTACACTAAGAATGTATTGAAAAGTCTCATTTCTAAACTTGCTTTATCACTATTGACTATTTTTTATTTTTCTTTTTTTTTATGTTTTGTTAGTCACCATACAGTAGTACATCATTAGTTTTTGATGTAGTGTTCCATGATTCATTGTTTGCATATAACACCCAGTGTTCCATGCAATATGTTCACCAGGCCAACTCATCCTCCCCCACCCCTCTCCCATCTAAAACCCTCCATTTGTTTCTCAGAGCCCATAGTCTCTCACGATATGTCTTCCCCTCTGATTTCTCCCCCTTCTTTCTTCCCTTCCTTCTCCTAATATCGTCCATGCTATTCTTTATGTTCCACAAATAAGTGAAACCGTATGATAATTGACTTTCTCTGCTTGACTTATTTCACTTAGCATAATCTCCTCCAGTCCCATCCATGTTGATGCAAAAGCTGGGCATTCATCCTTTTTGATGGCTGAGTAATATTCCATTGTAAATATATATACCACCTCTTCTAGATCCATTCGTCTGTTGAAGAACATCTGTGCTCTTTCCACAGCTCAGCTATTGTGGACATTGCTGCTATGAACGTTGGAGCTCATATGGCCCTTCTTTTCACTACATCTGTATCATTGGGATAAATACTCAATAGTGCAATTGCTAGGTCATAAGGTAGCTCTATTTTTAATTTTTTGAGTAACCTCCACACTGTTTTCCAAAGTGGCTGCACCAATTTGCATTCCTACCAACAGTATAAGAGGGTTCCCCTTTGTTCACATCCTCTCCAACATTTGTTTCTTGTTTTGACAATTTTTGTCGTTCTAACTAGTGTAAGTTACTATCTCAGTGTGGTTTTGATTTGAATTTCCCTGATGGTTAATAATGATGAACATTTTTTCATGCATTCGTTAGTCATTCGTATGTCTTCTTTGGAGAAGTGTCTGTTCATGTCTTCTGCCCATTTTTTGACTTGATTATTTGCTTTTTGTGTGTTGAGTTTGAAAAATTCTTTATAGATCTTGGAAATCAACCCTTTGTAATGTCATTTGTAAGTAT
Organism: Meles meles; assembly: GCF_922984935.1. Taxonomy (NCBI): domain Eukaryota; kingdom Metazoa; phylum Chordata; class Mammalia; order Carnivora; family Mustelidae; genus Meles; species Meles meles. The sequence goes on from NC_060074.1 coordinate 79,936,930, forward strand.
CTTTTCCTATTCTGTGGGTTGCCTCTTTGTTTTGTTGGCTGTTTCCTTTGCTGTGCATAAGCTTTTTATCTTGACGAAGTCCCAAAACTATTGAGTTTAAGATGAATATGGACTTTTTTCTAAAAATTTGTAAGGAGTTGCAAGATTAAAAGCACATAGTAGCAAATGTTCTATGTTAGAATACATTAAGTGCAAAATGAAAAGTGGTGGTGGTGTAGAAAACAGTTCTAAAGATAAATATTTTTTCAGAAAATAGATTTTTTACCAAAATAATTCTAAAATTAAGTATGATTATTTTAAACTATGTTATAGTTAATTCTTCTGAGATATAAACATCACCCTATACATTTGTTAGGCTTTATGTAATGATACATATTTTGTTTTTATATTTTTAAAGATTTTATTTATTCATTAGAGAAAGAGTGAGAGCACATGCAGGGCAGAGGGTCAGAGGGAGAGGGAGAAGCAGGCTCTCCGCTGAGCAGGGAGCCCTTCCCTGGGCTCAATCCCAGGACCCTGGGATCATGACCTGAGCCAAAGGCAGACACTTAACTTACTGAACCATCCAGATGCCCCATAATGATACATATTTTAAATGCAAGATTGTTCATATACTAAACAATGCTTTGATAGAAATAATTATATGTTAGTGGTGAAAATATGGTATCAGCAGAATTCTTCATTATTATTCTAGTGTCAGAATAATATGTGGTAAAATTCAGTTCTGATGTAAAGAATCTAACTTATTGAAATTAACAGTGGTCATTTTAAAGTTTGATTATATTTTAGAGATTGACTAAAACATCTTTTTTTTTTTTTTTGCAGTTTCAAATTTAATGAATTAATCTCTTTTTCATTTTATTTATTTTTTCAGTGTAACAGTATTCATTCTTTTTGGACAACACCCAGTGCTCCATGCAAAACGTGCCCTCCCCATTACCCACCACCTGTTCCCCCAACCTCCCACCCCTGACCCTTCAAAACCCTCAGGTTGCCCCAACCTCCCACCCCTGACCCTTCAAAACCCTCAGGTTGTTTTTCAGAGTCCATAGTCTCTTATGGTTCGCCTCCCCTCCCCAATGTCCATAGCCCGCTCCCCCTCTCCCAATCCCACCTCCCCCCAGCAACCCCCAGTTTGTTTTGTGAGATTAAGAGTCATTTATGGTTTGTCTCCCTCCCAATCCCATCTTGTTTCATTTACTCTTCTCCTGTCCCCCTACCCCCCCATGTTGCTTCTCATGCTTAGTGAAATAAGTCAATCGGAGAAAGACAACTATCATATGATCTCCCTGATATGAGGACTAAAACATCTTTTTAATTAAAAACAAGAAAAAAACCAAGACATTTGCCATTTGTCTTCCTCCCAGCCTCCTTTCTTTCTTCCTTCCTTCGTACCCCCTTTCTCCTTTTCTCCACTATTTTTCTGAGAGTATCATATTTATCTAAGAGATGTGTTCTCTGGTCTTTTTATGTATTTGTATTTATTTATTTTGTTGGCATAGACAATGTAACATTGTGTATTTTTTCAAAGTGAAATTTTTACTTTTCTTCAATTATAATTTCAGATAGTCTGTAAGAGACAAAAATTTATTTATTTTTATTATTTAAAAAATTATTATTGATGTTCTGTCTTAACCTCCCCAAATTAATCTAAATGATTATCATGGATTGTTTTGATAAAATGGATAAAAGATAACTAGTAGAAAGATTATGATTTGATTATACTCATTCTTACTAAATACACCTAAATTTTAGAGAAATGGTAAATATTCTATATAATAGAAATAATTAATGATGGAATCAAATTATTTTCAAAACCATAACTCAGACATACAACATGATTTATATACTACTGGCAAATCATTTGATGAGTTTATATGGGACCATAATTACATTACATGCTCCCCTTTTATCAGCAGTTACAGGAATTTCTAGATGTGTTCCACTTGTTCCCATAAAGAGAGGTGTCCAAGAACTGTATTTTGAATGAAAACTCATATTTATGTACATGGAACTATTAAGTCATATGTCCTCATAAATATTTTACACCTTTTCAACTTTAAGGGGAAAAAAGCAGAGAATATGTGTAATCAACTAGTGAATGTGTTTTAATTCTAACATCATGTTAAGTTAGAATTTAAGATTTCCCTAATATAGCTAGCCTGACACTTCTATATGTAGCAAAAATATCCCAGATTCCTAAGACTTATAATTTAGGCTCATTTCCTTTTAAATTGAAAGCACTCAACCCTGTATGTAAAACACTCTTCCTTCCTAAGAAATAAAATCAAAATCATGGCTGTCTAAAAGCAGAAAATTTAGTTATATTGTGAGTGTGACCCATTTAAAGCAGCCCTATTTTATGCCTTGCAATTTTAAATGGACCAACTTATTTAAGTAACCGAACATAGAGAGCCTTAGAAGGAAAACCTAACAACTGGAACAATGCGATGATGATATCTTGTAAATTTCCTTCCTCTGTGATCCATTGCCTTGTCTTAGCTTTATTTTTATTTTTTATTTTTTTCCCTCCTCTGTGGAGGTTATTTCCTGTAGAGACAGTAGGAAAAAGTGAGGGTTGTTTTTATGATCTTGCTATTAAAAAAAGTCTGTTTCACTTTCAGTGATTTTACTGCTTTAGCTAAGTATCTTAGGTAACATGTGTATCTACTTTATAGTTATCACCCAAAGCATAAAATAATGTAAAGCAAAATTTATGAAATAGGTGAAAAATAACTTTGTTATTTTTTTTGAAGAAAGTATCAGTGTTTATGAAAACAATAATTGACTGCAGTAGCTAGACCAGTTCAAGTTTTTTTTGTTTTTGTTTTTGTTTTTTTTTCCCCTAACAGAATTACTGTTGGATGAAAATTCTAACCAGAAGCATCCTCACTAGAGGTCTTTCTAAGCCTGTAAGTGATGCCAAATTAAGAAGTGTGGGCTAATGTTCTGAGACCTTCTGTATACTATAGCCAGGAAAATCGGCCTCAGTCAAATGCTCAGTTCTTGCTAATGTTAGATGGGCTGTATAAGCTTTGTCTGGCTGGCTTGGAATATTATCTTTCCAAAAGAGACAAGAAGGGTGGAGATGTTATTTAAATAAGCATCAAAAGTACCCTCTGCTTAGTTACTCAGAGCCAAAAAATTAGCATGAAAATCCTAATGCTGTAAAAAAATGTATGTTTCCTCAAACTGCATCAGGCAACCCAGAAGCTTTAGACAAACAACTGGCACATTTATTGTGACATGAAAAATGATCCTCAATCAGAATAACGGAAAGCACATACCAACTGTGATACTTGTCTTCTCATCATGGATCATAGCTTTGGCCTGGAGTCTTCCATTCCTCTTTGCTGAAGCACCAGCCATGGGAGAAGCCAATATCTTGGGGCTTTCAGTTGTGTTCAGGTTTTAGTCATGGTCCTGTGTAGGCAAAAATGTGTCAGAGTAGTTGGCAATATAATGACCCAGAAGTGTTATGCCTCTTGGCAAAAGGCAAGCAGACATAAGGTTGCTCCATATGTGCTTCCAACTAAATGCTGATTTGCTGGATTTGTCAAGCAGCCACACACAAATTTGAGGGCCTATCTATGAGCCTCACTGGCATCGGAAATTTATGATGATGGTAAATGAAATGGTAAAATAACCACCCCCATTTCAATTTAGGCTAAATTATAGGTCATTCCAATGCCTTACTCAGAAATCCAGTCAAGTCATTTATAATTGATAATGATTGAGTTTTTGGTCAGAAGGGAGTATTTGGCATAAATTCATTTTAAGTTCCTCATATTTTGGATGAGGAAACTAAAATCCAGAGAAATAAAATATAGTATTCATAAAACAAAGAAGTTAAAATGTAATTGGTGCTCCCCAAATCCTGGGTTACAAACTCTTCTAACTGCATGAAGGTCACTTTCACACTGCTGAGTGTTGAGCTATCGTTAATTCATTTATTCAACAAATAGTAATTGGGACTAACCACCTATAGATTACTAAACTAGAAATTGCACACACAAAGGTAAGTAGGACAGGTTTCTTAGAGTGTACACTTTAGAGTGGGGAGACAGATCTGTTATTTTAAGTAAATATATTTATATATATTATATATATTCATGTTATATATATAAAGTATACATTTATATGTATGGTATATATATAAAGTAAATAAATAAACATATTTATAAATATATAAATAAAATATTAATTAAATAAATTACATAATTTCAAATGAGGATAAATATTCTTAAGCCAACCTACCAATCAATCAGATTAGTGCAAAGACAGAATGAGGAAGACTGTTTTTGATTTGATGGTCAAAGAAGGCACTTCTGAAAAGATGATATTTTAGTTGATATGTGAATAATAAAAGCAAATCAGACTATTACCCAATCTTGGAAGCATTCCAGATGAAAGAAACACAAAGCATTAAGGCTGGCCTATGAAAGCAATTCTCATGTGCAATGGAAGAATAAGAAAACAAGGGTGACAAGAGTAGAGTTGAACTTGACTTGAACTAGGATTTTAATACTGGAAATAGAAAATAGAATGAAGGTTAGATTTATTTTGGAGGCAAAGTTGAAGAGCTTGTTGATGGATAAATTTTAGGGTATGAGAGATATCAAAGAGAGATATCAAAAGTAACTTCTGGGATTATTTGGCTTGAGTAACTTGGTAAATAGAAATGGCATTTATTTGGATAGAGAAGACAGAGGAGAAGCAGGAATTTTTGTGGGGGCAGGAGAAGACATCCAGAGTTCTGTTTTGGCCATAAAAAAAAGATGTAGACAGCTGTTCAGAACCCATGGGAAAATGTCAGGAAGGCATTTGTGTATAATAACATGCAAGTCAGGGAAGCAATCAATGTTCCACGTTCAAGTCAATGAGTTGTCAGCGTTTGGCAGTAATATCTTGAAAAGTACTCCCAGGTATATAGTACATTTGGGTAGGGAGGTGTCCTCTTTTGTCACTGCTTCCAGAATTCTCTCTCTCCCTAATAATGCGTAATTTTGAACACAAATTTACCGGCTATACTACCTGCTACTGCTCCTTGTTGTAGCCCTCTACAGATTATCAGATAACTCTTCTGCATTCCCTGAAGGTTTCAAGACACAATTTGCTTTCTCTCTCTCCATTGCTATTCTTGTCACAATTATTGTAATTTAGAATATCCACATGGACAATCATTTCCATACCTGAGCTTCAGAGTTTCTTGACATATCCTGACCTTCTCCTCCAAGATACCTATTTGCTTAGTCACTGTCTAGATCTTATAATTCCCTCCACTGACTCAAATTTGAGCATTCTATTTTCCAAACACCATCTTCTCTCTCTTTTTTTTTTTTAAGATTTTATTTATTTATTTGACAGACAGAGATCACAAGTAGGCAGAGAGGCAGATAGAGAGATAGAGGAAGGGAAGCAGGCTCTCCACTGAGCAGAGAGCCCGATGCGGGGCTTGATCCCAGGACGCTGGGATCATGACCTGAGCCGAAGGCAGAGGCTTTAACCCACTGAGCCACCCAGGTGCCCCACCATCTTCTCTTTTTATATCTTCTATTTTTACTCTTCCATCCTGTCTCTTTTTTCCCCTCCAGACTTTATTAAGATGTAATTGACATATAACATTGTATAAGTTTAAAATGTACAATGTGATGATTTGATGATACATGTATGTATTGCCAAATGATTACCACAATACTTTATGATATTGTATTGACTATAGTCACTGAACTATATATATTAGATCCCTAAAACTTATTCATTTTATGAATGGAAACTTGTACTCTTTGACAAACATCTCCTCACTTCCCACTCCCCCAGCCCTTTGCAACCACTATTCTGCTGTCTGTTTTCATATGCTTGGTTTTTGGTTTTTTTTTTTGATTCCCCATATAATTGGGAGTCATACAGTATTGCCTTTCTCAGTCTGACTTACTTAAGGTTTTCAAGGGCCATCCATGTTGTAACAAATAGAAAGACTTCCTTTATTTTTTTAATGGCTTTAAAAAATTGTTAATAATTTTGTTCCATGTATGTACTTCATTTTCTTTATCCATTCACCTGTTCATGGCACTTAGGTTGTTCTTATATTTTAGCCGTATTATCCTATATCCGCTGCACTAAATGTGGCAGTACAGCTCTCTCTTCAATATATACCCAAAGGAGGATTGCTAGATCATGAGGTGGTTCTGTTTTTAATTTTTTTAGGGATGTCCATACTGTTTCCCACAGTGGCTATACCAATTTATATTTTCCACCAAGAGTGTACAAGGGTTCTCTCTTCTACAAATCTTGCCAACACATGAATCCCTTGCCTTTTGATAATAGCCATTCTAACAGGTATAAGATGATGTTGCATCGTGGTTTTGATTTGCATTTTCCCGATGGTTGGTAATGTTGAGTATCTTTTCATGGACCCTATCGGTCATTTATATGCCTTTTTTGGAGAACTGTCAATTCAAGTCCTCTGTCCATTTTTAAAATTGGATTATTTGTTTCTCTGCTATTAAATTGTAAGTGTTCTTTATATATTTTGGGCATGAATCCTTTATCTGATATATGGTTTACAATTATTTCCTTCATTCTAAGTTGCCTCTTCATTTGTAGTATATTTTCTTTTCTTTTCTTTTTTTTTCTGGGCAGCTTTTTAGTTTGATATAGTCCCCCTTGTTTAGTTTTGCTTTTATATCCAAAAACAAAACAAAATAAAAAATAAAAACAAACAGAAAAAACATATTGTCAAGACCAGTGTTATGGTGCCTTTTCCCTGTGTTCTCTTCTAGGAGTTTTACAATTTCAGGTCTTACATTTAAGTCTGTAATAAATTTTGAATTAATTTTTGTAAGTAGTGTAACATAAGGATTCAATTTCATTTTTCTGTATGTGAATATCCAATTTTTAGACCTCCATTTATTGAAAAGACTATCTTTTCCTCACTGAGTGTTATTGGCTCCCTTGTCAAATAATAGTTGGCTGTATATGCATGGATTTATTTATGAGCTTGATTCTATTCCACTAGTCTCTATGTCTGTTTTTATGCCACTATCAAACTATTTTGGTTACTATTTGATGGCTTGGGAATATAGTTTGAGGTCAGAAACTGTGATTCCCCAGGTTTGCTCTTTCTCAATATTGCTTTGGATATTTGGGTTCTTTTTGTGTTTGCAAACAGATTTTAGGATAATTTCTTCTATTTCTATGAAAAAGGCATTTGGGATTTTAATAAAGGTTACCTCGTATCCATATAGATAGCTTTGGGTTGTATGAGCATTTTAAACTATTAATTCTTCTGATCTATGAACTTTGCTTATCTTTGTATTTGTGTCTTCTGTTTCTTACAGTTTTCAGTATACAGATCTTTCATCTTGGTTAAATTTATTCCCTGGTTCTTAATTGTTTTCAATACTATCATAGATGAGATTGTTTTATTTATTTCTCTTTCAACTATTTTGTTGTTTATAGACGTGCAACTAATTTTTATATATTGACTTTGTATCATTTAGCTTTACTGAATTTGTTTATTAGTTCCAGCAGTTCTTTTTTTTTTTTTTGGTGAATTTATTAGGGTTTTCTATATATTAGACCGTGTCCACAGCAAACAGAGTTTATTTACTTTTTCCTTTCTGATCTAGATGCCTCTGTCTGTCTGTCTATCCATCTATCTTGCCTAATCATTCAGGCTAGAACTTCCAGTACTATGTTGAATAGAAATTCTGAGATGGGGCACTTTTACATTATTTCTGATTTGGGAGGAAAGCTTGTAGCTTTTAGCTTTCCACCATGGGATTGATATTGGCTATAGGTTTCTCATATATGGCCTACATTATGTGGAGGTATATTCCCTCCATGTCCAATATGTTGAGAGGTTTTATTATGAAAGAGTAGTGAATTTTGTCAAATGCTTTTTCTGCCTCTGTTGAAAGGATACTATGATTTTTATTCTTCAATTAATGTGATGTATCATAGTTATTGTTTTGTGTACATAGATGTGATTATAATAATCTTGAATTTGTTAAAGCTTGCTTTGTGTCCTCTGGTGGATTAAAATTTGCCTGATTCTTAGTGACCCATGCAGCCTTGAGTTTTCTATGCATTTGAAGGGGCAAACTCCTCTTTCCGTCCTTACAGACTGATTTTGGCAGGTCAAGACTTTTCCTCTTGGTGTCCCAGGGCCAATGGGACTATCTCCAGAATTACGGTCATTCTGGTTGCAGCCTGTTACAAGAATGTTGATGGGTCTGTAGTGGGGTCCATGGATCTTGTCTGGTTCAGAGATGGATAGGGCTGCTTCTAGTACTTTGTTCAGTGCAATGGTGCTAGGACAGGTATCTGCTTCTGAGTTCACAGTTGGGTTCCAAATAGCAGGCCTATTACATAGATAATATGGTTCCTGCTAAGTCACTGTCAGGGATCCTGCCTGGTTATTGGATGGATCTTTGAGTGGCAGGACTGGGGCTGGAACAAAGTCTCAAGGCTATTTCAGATTCCACAGCTAAAATTGAGGTCTGCAGACCTGGCTCTGGAAGCATAGAATGGTATGTCTCCTGTCATAGCCAGGGCATAGGAGTATAAGAAGTCCCAGTTTCAGCCACTCACTGCTGACAAAATCCAAAGGCAGAGAAATGAGTGACAGTGAAACAAAGAAATTTATTTCAGTGAAGTCAACACTGGGATGACAGCAGACTAGGATCTCAAAGACTGTCTCCAGAATGCCAAAAATACTTCCAGTTTTATAAGGAAAATGTGTGGCAAAGATGGGTGTGTATATATGGGTGGGCAGCCAAGGTTAAATAGATCATTGTCTTAGAATTAATCATGGGGAGGGGCTTGCTGGCTTAGGACAGTCCTTATTGCTTGAAGGAGTAGTTTCAGTTTGCTTGAGTCAAGAGACAAGGTGGAAATCAGAGCCCAACCAATAAGTTTGAGGTCAAAGTGGAGGCAGCTGAAGTCCTTTTCCACTGTCTCCTGCTGGTACTCTGGATGGACTAAACTGCTCCTTGACTGTTGGCTGGAAGGGCTGAATCCAAGAATAGGATTTTTTTTTTTCAGGATCTCTGGAAGCATGGACAGCAGAACTGCTCAGGGACTATAACTGGGAAAAAAGTCAAACTGAATATAGGCCCTTTCAGGATCTCCTGGGGTACAGATGGGATTGTCTCTTGACTGGTCCCTATCCCAGCAGCAGTGTTTGTGGACTGCAGCTTGGATAAGCTAGAGCTCCGGTATAGGGCCTCTCCAAAATCTATAGTTTGACAGTTTGGCAAGCTTACCTCTAGAGGCTCTTGGATCATGGCTGAGTGGGTCTGTTGGTGGTGGACAGGCTGCTTCAGGATCCACAGCTGGGATCAAAGTTTGTATATCTATTACTCAACACATGGGTAGGAATAACTCTTCCTGGGCCCCTTGGCCTATAGTCCTGGTGACAGATCCAAGGCCAGACAGAGTTGTAGCTGAGTTCTTAGGGGTACAGAGCTATTTCTGAATCTGGGACCATGGTTGCTGAGCCAGCCACTGGGTTACAAGCCTATTTTCCCAAAATGATTTTGTTTGGTCTCAGACTGCACTCATGTTTCAAAGTTTTCTACCTGGATCCCCAAACTCCCACAAAGTCACTTTTGTCTGTAGATGGATGCAAAATTGTTGTTGGGGTTATAACTGAACCCAAGGTATTCACCACTTGGGGTGAATTACATTGAACCTAACCCAGGAAACTGTTGAAAGCAAAGAATTTTTTTTTTAACTTGTTACAAATCCAGAGATAGTGAGATAGCTTTCAAAGCACTGTTTCCCTGTGAGGTTAGTATAGGAAGATTTATTTACTGTAAAGGGAGCAAGGGCAGACACCTCGCTTAGGCACTTGGGTTCAATTGCACATGCATAGCTTGTCAATGTACTAGTGTGTACAAAGGTTCAAAAAATGGTGGAAGACTGTGCCCACGGGAGGAGATATTAATATATAATGAGTTAAAGGTGACTTCAGGACAATTCAGGAGGCTTTCTGTGCAGGTCCTTAACTCCCCTTCTGGTCAGACTGGCTCATGTAAGGGGCTATTAGGTGAGGCACACCTAGCAAGGGGCTATCAGGTGAAACACCTAGGCAGGTATCTTCTTGGCTGAAACTGTTAGTTCTGCAAAGCAAAACACATTCCTTACCTATTTTTGTCCCTTCCCCTTCCTCCCTTGCACTGATAGTTTCAGCCTTCTGATTTTAGCAGCTTTCTAGTGCATCCTAGCTACAAGGTGGTAATATGAAGAAGGATGTCTTTTTTAGTCATCACGTTGGTATCACTCTTCATTCTCTCTCGAATCAGCTCCAATCAGAGTTCTTCTACCACCCATCTACAAATACAACTTTTACTTGGAGTCATCAGAGACCCCCAAATTATAAAAGTCAAGCAATGGCTGATCATTTTATTTTTATTTAAACTTGCTATTTGGGGCATTACTATATTGAGAGTATCCTAAATTACCAGCACTCCTTCTCTGACTCTTGTGTCAGTTCCTCCTAATTTCCACTATTAAATTTGGAGTACTTTGGAGCCCAGCCTTTATCTGAGGTACCCTTGTTCATCTACGGTAATCTCTTGTCTTTAAATATCCTCTGTATACTACAAATCACAAATTTATATCTTTTTTTTAATTAATGAATTTGACAGAGATCACAAGCAGGCAGAAAGGCAGGCAGGGGAAGAGAGGGGAAGCAGGCTTCCTGCTGAGCAGAGAGCCTGATGCGGGACTTAATCCCAGGACCCTGAGATCATGACCTGAGCTGAAGGCAGAGGCTTAACCTGCTGAGCCACCCAGGTGCCCCCACAAATTTATATCTTAAGTACATATTTCTTTTCAGGGCTCTGGATGGTATATAATATTGCATACTTAACATCTTTGTCAGCTAAAAAAAAAACCCTTTAACGTTATAATTTGTTGAAAATAAAATATCTAATTTCAGTGTAAATTTATTCTATACACTCTATTCTCCTCAATAAAGGGCATCATTATTTCTTCGATAGTTCTGATCAAGCCTTTGGAGTTAACTGCTCTTTCTCTCATGTCCCAAATCCAAAAAATCTTCAAATCTCATCTCCTGTTTATATTAAGAATTTACCTATTCTCACTCCACTACTACCTTTGTTGAAACTGTTATGTTTATTTGCCTGTAGTATTTTCTGATAGTTTCTTAAATGGTATTTCTGATTTCTACCTCTCCCCTTCTATTGTCATTATTGTCTATTCTTAAAGTAGTAGCCAGGTTAGTCCTCTTTCAAAGCTGAACTTGGTTCACGTCACTTTTCTTCACATAACTCCACTGTAAAGCCACGGTGTTTAGGATGGCTTACCAGTCCTCCCAGAATTTCTCTGCTTCCTTTTCAGGGTCATTCAACTGTGGAGCCTCTTGCTCAACTGCTTCTCCCATCTGGACCTCCTTGTTCTTCCCTGGACAGGCAAAGCATGCTCTCGTCACACAGTTTTGACAGTCTTTCTGGTTCCTCTTCCTCACATTTCTGAATGGTTCACTCCTTCACCTCCATGTTGTCTTTTTATCAGAAAGTTCCTCCTTGAATATCTTACATAAAATGATCAATCCCACTAAAGATTCATCCCAGAATTCCCTCTTCTCTTTAATTGGTGCCTTTAATTGGTACTTTATTGGTGCCTATAGCTGTTGAACATCATATATTGAAAAAAAAACCCTTTTTTTCCTTTCTTTCTTTTTTTTTTTTTTTTTTTACTATCCTTGCCTTCAAACTAGAGTATTAGTTCCATGAGGGAAGGAATTTTATCTGTTTTGTTTACTGCACATTCTTAGTGCCTTTGAGAGTCCCTGCCACTTGGTGGACATTCCACACATCTCTATTTGTGCAATGCATATTCATGGGTTTTAAAACTGTATGATTGTTAAGGCAGTGTTTTCCAACCTTGCTGTAGTTTAAAGATTAAATGGGGCTATTTCTTAGAAATTCTGATTAAGTAATTATTTAATGCTGCCAGCGCTCTGCATTTATGATCCTAGGGTGATTCTGGGGTTTTCTAACATTAAGGATTGAACAGAAAAGGAAGACCTAGCCATGGAAACTGTTCCGTTTTGTGACATCATGCAATAATTAATGCCATTTTTTATATCTCCTGTCACTTTGAATTTTCTGCACAACTTGGTAACAAATTGGATTCCCAAACTCAAAATTCAGTGTCTGATATAATGGATAGAGCATTTGATTTTCATATTTAAGGTAATTGTAATTTTAGTTTTGTCACTGTACTAATTAAGCAATTAAAGCAGGAAATAAATATTTATGAAAATTATTATCTATTATGTGCTTAAGCCCTTGCAGTTTTATTTTTAATTAATGGCAATGTAAATGAAAAACTAGAAATTTTATATTTTAAGATCAGGTTCTAAATTCAATTACCACAGAACTATTTGCTTTTCATATTTTTTTCAGTCTTTATTATATGTTGGGTAGTTGGTTTTCTTTAGAGAGTATTATCTTGGCATTCAAAATAACATCCAGGACTCCAGTGGTTATTCAGTTTAATGAGCTTTTTACCATAATATAAAATGAGAAGCCATACTTAAAGAGAGAAAGAAGAGTAACTTACTTGATGGCATAAAGCAGCCTCATAGGTAGAAATAAAACAATTATTCCTATGAATATTCTTTCATTTGTCATCCATCTGAGACTTACTGTCAGGAATTTTTTTTTTTGAGTGTGAGATAGGTAGATAGATAGATCTGCAGATCTACCTACTTCCCTCCCCCTGCCCCTGTTCAATTTACAGATTATGAGAAATCAGGTATAATTGCCTGACAGCTGAATCACCATAGCTCTATGGTAGGGTACAAGAGTGGTGGCTGCAAGGACAACTTTGTAATTCCAGATAGACCGTAGTGTTTCCCTTTCCTGTAAATTGCAATGTAAGTAGTTCTTTGTCATCACAGCCCAACTGCTGATTAAATGTCAACTCAGAAAATATTCCGGGTAACGTGAAAGTAGCTCACTTGCAGCTGCTAATCATTTGTGATATTCAGATGATTTGAAATTCTAAGCTTTGCAAAAGACTTGCTGATAACTTCCAAAGGAATGATGAAGCATTAATTTTTACTGAGATTTCTTGTTTTATTATTCTTAGAAAATTAATAGTCCTATCAGTCTATTTTATTTACATTTGTAATTCTTTTTTTTCTTTTTTTTTTCCATTTTATTTATATTTTCAGCATAACAGTATTCATTCTTTTTGCACAACACCCAGTGCTCCATGCAAAACGTGCCCTCCCCATTACCCACCACCTGTTCCCCCAACCTCCCACCCCTGACCCTTCAAAACCCTCAGGTTGCCCCAACCTCCCACCCCTGACCCTTCAAAACCCTCAGGTTGTTTTTCAGAGTCCATAGTCTCTTATGGTTCGCCTCCCCTCCCCAATGTCCATAGCCCGCTCCCCCTCTCCCAATCCCACCTCCCCCCAGCAACCCCCAGTTTGTTTTGTGAGATTAAGAGTCATTTATGGTTTGTCTCCCTCCCAATCCCATCTTGTTTCATTTATTCTTCTCCTATCCCCCTACCCCCCCATGTTGCTTCTCCATGTCCTCATATCAGGGAGATCATATGATAGTTGTCTTTCTCCGACTGACTTATTTCACTAAGCATGATACGCTCTAGTTCCATCCACGTCGTCGCAAATGGCAAGATTTCATTTCTTTTGATGGCTGCATAGTATTCCATTGTGTATATATACCACATCTTCTTGATCCATTCATCTGTTGATGGACATCTAGGTTCTTTCCATAGTCTGGCTATTGTAGACATTGCTGCTATAAACATTCGGGTACACGTGCCCCTTCGGATCACTATGTTTGTATCTTTAGGGTAAATACCCAGTAGTGCAATTGCTGGGTCATAGGGTAGTTCTATTTTCAACATTTTGAGGAACCTCCATGTTGTTTTCCAGAGTGGTTGCACCAGCTTGCATTCCCACCAACAGTGGAGGAGGGTTCCCCTTTCTCCACATCCTCTCCAGCATCTGTCATTTCCTGACTTGTTAATTTTAGCCATTCTGACTGGTGTGAGGTGATATCTCATTGTGGTTTTGATTTGTATTTCCCTGATGCCGAGTGATGTGGAGCACTTTTTCATGTGTCTGTTGGCCATCTGGATGTCTTCTTTGCAGAAATGTCTGTTCATGCCCTCTGCCCATTTCTTGATTGGACTGTTTGTTCTTTGGGTGTTGAGTTTGCTAAGTTCCTTATAGATTTTGGATACTAGCCCTTTATCTGATATGTCGTTTGCAAATATCTTCTTCCATTCTGTCAGTTGTCTTTTGGTTTTGTTAACTGTTTCCTTTGCTGTGCAAAAGCTTTTGATCTTGATGAAATCCCAATAGTTCATTTTTGCCCTTGCTTCCCTTGCCTTTGCCGTTGTTCCTAGGAAGATGTTGCTACGGCTGAGGTCGAAGAGGTTGCTGCCTGCGTTCTCCTCAAGGATTTTGATGGATTCCTTTCTCACATTGAGGTCCTTCATCCATTTGGAGTCTATTTTCGTGTGTGGTGTAAGGAAGTGGTCCAATTTCATTTTTCTGCATGTGGCTGTCCAATTTTCCCAGCACCATTTATTGAAGAGGCTGTCTTTTTTCCATTGGACATTCTTTCCTGCTTTGTCGAAGATGAGTTGACCTTAGAGTTGAGGGTCGATTTCTGGGCTCTCTATTCTGTTCCACTGATCTATGTGTCTGTTTTTGTGCCAGTACCATGCTGTCTTGATGATGACAGCTTTGTAATAGAACTTGAAGTCCGGAATTGTGATGCCACCAACTTTGGCTTTGTTCTTCAATATTCCTTTGGCTATTTGAGGTCTTTTCTGGTTCCATATAAATTTGAGGATTATTTGTTCCATTTCTTTGAAAAAAATGGGTGGGATTTTGATAGGGATTGCATTAAATGTGTAGATTGCTTTAGGTAGCATAGACATTTTCACAATATTTATTCTTCCAATCCAGGAGCATGGAACATTTTTCCATTTTTTTGTGTCTTCCTCAATTTCTTTCATGAGTATTTTATAATTTTCTGTGTATAGATTCTTAGTCTCTTTGGTTAGGTTTATTCCTAGGTATCTTATAGTTTTGGGTACAATTGTAAATGGGATTGACTCCTTAATTTCTCTTTCTTCAGTCTTGTTGTTGGTGTACAGAAATGCAACTGATTTCTGTGCATTGATTTTATATCCTGACACTTTACTGAATTCCTGTACAAGTTCTAGCAGTTTTGGAGTGGAGTCTTTTGGGTTTTCCACATATAGGATCATATCATCTGCGAAGAGTGATAGTTTGACTTCTTCTTTACCAATTTGGATGCCTTTAATTTCTTTTTGTTGTCTGATTGCTGAGGCTAGGACTTCTAGTACTATGTTGAATAGCAGTGGTGATAATGGACATCCGTGCCGTGTTCCTGACCTTAACGGAAAAGCTTTCAGTTTTTCTCCATTGAGAATGATATTTGCGGTGGGTTTTTCATAGATGGCTTTGATAATATTGAGGTATGCGCCCTCTATCCCTACACTTTGAAGAGTTTTGATCAGGAAGGGATGCTGTACTTTGTCAAATGCTTTTTCAGCATCTATGGAGAGTATCATATGGTTCTTGTTCTTTCTTTTATTAATGTGTTCTATCACATTGATTGATTTGCGGATGTTGAACCAACCCTGCAGCCCTGGAATAAATCCCACTTGATCGTGGTGAATAATCCTTTTAATGTAGTGTTGAATCCTATTGGCTAGTATTTTGGCGAGAATTTTTGCGTCTGTGTTCATCAAGGATATTGGTCTGTAGTTCTCTTTTTTGGTGGGTTCCTTGCTGGTTTTGGGATCAAGGTAATGCTGGCCTCATAAAATGAGTTTGGAAGTTTTCCTTCCATTTCTATTTTTTGGAACAGTTTCAGGAGAATAGGAATTAGTTCTTCTTTAAATGTTTGGTAGAATTCCCCTGGGAAGCCGTCTGGCCCTGGGCTTTTGTTTGTTTGGAGATTTTTGATGACTGTTTCAATCTCCTTACTGGTTATGGGCCTGTTCAGGTTTTCTATTTCTTCCTGGTTCAGTTGTGGTAGTTTATATGTCTCTAGGAATGCATCCATTTCTTCCAGATTGTCCAATTTGTTGGCGTAGAGTTGCTCATAGTATGTTCTTATAATTGTCTGTATTTCTTTGGTGTTAGTTGTGATCTCTCCTCTTTCATTCATGATTTTATTTATTTGGGTCCTTTCTCTTTTCTTTTTGATGAGTCTGGCCAGGGGTTTATCAATCTTATTGATTCTTTCAAAGAACCAGCTCCTAGTTTCATTGATTTTTTCTATTGTTTTTTTGGTTTCTATTTCGTTGATTTCTGCTCTGATCTTTATGATTTCTCTTCTCCTGCTGGGTTTAGGGTTTCTTTCTTGTTCTTTCTCCAGCTCCTTTATGCGTAGGGTTAGGTTGTGTACTTGAGACCTTTCTTGTTTCTTGAGAAAGGCTTGTACCGCTATATATTTTCCTCTCAGGACTGCCTTTGCTGTGTCCCACAGATTTTGAACTGTTGTGTTTTCATTATCATTTGTTTCCATGAATTTTTTCAATTCTTCTTTAATTTCCTGGTTAACCCATTCATTCTTTAGAAGGATGCTGTTTAGTCTCCATGTATTTGGGTTCTTTCCAGCTTTCCTCTTGTGATTGAGTTCTAGCTTCAGAGCATTGTGGTCTGAGAATATGCAGGGAATAATCCTAATCTTTTGATACCGGTTGAGACCTGATTTGTGACCCAGGATGTGATCTATTCTGGAGAAGGTTCCATGTGCACTAGAGAAGAATGTGTATTCTGTTGCTTTGGGATGAAATGTTCTGAATATATCTGTGATGTCCATCTGGTCCAGTGTGTCATTTAAGGCCTTTATTTCCTTGTTGATCTTTTGCTTGGATGATCTGTCCATTTCAGTGAGGGGAGTGTTAAAGTCCCCTACTATTATTGTATTATTATTGATGTGTTTCTTTGATTTTGTTATTAATTGGTTGATATAGTTGGCTGCTCCCACGTTAGGGGCATAGATATTTAAAATGGTTAGATCTTCTTGTTGGACAGACCCTTTGAGTAGGATATAGTATCCTTCCTCATCTCTTATTATAGTCTTTGGCTTAAAATCTAATTGATCTGATATAAGGATTGCCACCCCAGCTTTCTTCTGATGCCCATTAGCATGGTAAATTGTTTTCCACCCCCTCACTTTAAATCTGGAGGTGTCTTCGCGTCTAAAATGAGTTTCTTGTAGGCAACATACTGATGGGTTTTGTTTTTTTATCCATTCTGATACCCTGTGTCTTTTGATTGGGGCATTTAGGCCATTAACATTCAGGGTAACTATTGAGAGATATGAATTTAGTGCCATTATTAGCCTGTACGGTGACTGTTACTGTATATTGTCTCTGTACCTTTCTGATCTACTACTTTTAGGCTCTCTCTTTGCTTAGAGGACCCCTTTCAATATTTCCTGTAGAGCTGGTTTGGTGTTTGAAAATTCTTTCAGTTTTTGTTTGTCCTGGAAGCTTTTGATCTCTCCTTCTATTTTCAATGATAGCCTAGCTGGTTAGAGTATTCTTGGCTGCATGTTTTTCTCATTGAGTGCTCTGAATATATCATGCCAGCTCTTTCTGGCCTGCCAGGTCTCTGTGGATAAGTCTGCCGCCAATCTAATATTTTTACCATTGTATGTTACAGACTTCTTTTCTCGGGCTGCTTTCAGGATTTTCTCTTTGTCACTAAGACTTGTAAATTTTACTATTAGGTGACGGGGTGTGGACCTATTCTTGTTGACTTTGAGGGGGGTTCTCTGCATCTCCTGGATTTTGATGCTTGTTCCCTTTGCCATATTAGGGAAATTCTCTCCAATGATTCTCTCCAATAGACCTCCTGCTCCCCTCTCTGTTTCTTCTTCTTCTGGAATCCCAATTATTCTAATGTTGTTTCGTCTTATGGTGTCACTTATCTCTCGAATTCTCCCCTCATGGTCCAGTAGCTGTTTGTCCCTCTTTTGCTCGGCTTCCTTATTCTCTGTCATTTGGTCTTCTATATCACTAATTCTTTCTTCTGCCTCATTGATCCTAGCAGTGAGAGCCTCCATTTTTGATTGCACCTCATTAATAGCTTTTTTGATTTCAACTTGGTTAGATTTTAGTTCTTTAATTTCTCCAGAAAGGGCTTTAATATCTCCAGAGAGGGTTTCTCTAATATCTTCCATGCCTTTTTCGAGCCCGGCTAGAATGTTCAGAATCGTCATTCTGAACTCTTGATCTGACATATCACCCATGTCTGTGTTGATTAGGTCCCTAGCCTTCGGTACTGTCTCTTGTTCTTTTGTTTGTGGTGATTTTTTCCACCTTGTCATTTTGTCCAGATAAGAGGATATGAAGGAGCAAATAAACTACTAAAAGGGTGGCAAAGACCCCGGAAAAATGCGCTGTAACCAAATCAGAAGAGACCCCAAATTGTGGGGGGGAGAAAGGGGATAAAAACAGGTTCTGAAAAAAAAAGAAAGAAAAAAAAAAGAAAGAAAAAAAAATTTTAAAAATAAAACAAATAAAAAAATATAAAAAAGAAAGAAAAAATATATATATTTAGATGAACTAGTCAAAGAACGTTAAAAAAAAGGGTAAAAGTTTTAAAAAATTTAGCAGAAGAAGAAAAAAGAAAAAAAAATTGAAAAAAGAAAAAAAAATTTGAAAAAAGAAAAAAAAATTGAAGTAGCCGCAAGACTAAAGAATCATGGGGAGAAAGCCATGAGTTCCGTGCTTTGCTTTCTCCTCCTCTGGAATTGCTCTGCTGTCTTAGGAATTGAATCTGCTTTCTCCTTGATAGATGAACTTCATCCTGGCTGGATATTTTGTTGATCTTCTGGGGGAGGGGCCTGTTGTAGTGACTCTCAAGTGTCTTTGCCCAAGGCGGGATTGCACCGCCCTTACCGGCGGCCGGACTAAGTAATCGGCTTGGGTTCGCTTTTGGGAGCTTCTGTTCCCTGAATGCTTTCCGTAGAGTTCCGGAGGACGGGAATGAAAATGGCGGCCTCCCAGTCTCCGGCCCGGAGGAGCCGAGAGCCTGGGGCCCCACTCCTCAGTGCGCCCCCAGAGGACAGCACCCAATCACTCCCGTATCCCCAACCTCTAGCCGCGCTCCGAGCTCACCCAGCCCGCAACCAGTTCAAGGTAACCCCGAGCTGAGAGTTCAGTCCTCGGCTCTGTCTCTGCAGCCGGCTTCTCCGTTCTAATACCTGCGAGCTCTCCGACACTCTGACACCCCCGATCCTTCTGTGACCCTGCGGGGCCTGGGGCCACGCTGGCCCCGCGTGGGCTTCACCCCGGTTTAGCCCCTGGAGCAATGTCCCTCAGTGGAACAGACTTTTAAAAGTCCTGATTTTGTGCTCCGTTCCTCCACCGCTTGCCGGGAGCCGGCCCCTCCCCCTGCGGTCTATCTTCCCATCGTTTTAGATTCATTTCTCCGCCAGTCCTACCTTTCAGAAAGTGGTTGATTTTCTGTTTCTAGAGTTGCTGTTCTTCTTCTCTTCGCTCTCCCGTTGGATTTGTAGGTGTTTGCAATGTTTAGATAAGCTATCGAGCTGATCTCCTGCTACTTGATGTAGTCTCAGGCTGCTACTTCTCCGCCATCTTGACTCCTCCTACATTTGTAATTCTTTAAATTTATTTAAAAATACTAGGCACTCATACCTGGATCTTCTCAAAATAATTTGTGACAGCTCCATTAGGTCAAATGTTCCTTTTATAGATTATGATTGCATTATTCATTTGGCCCGATTTATATTAAGCTAGAGGGTATATGAAATAATACCTAGTTAGCTCTCTATCACTAATGATAATTGATTTGTGAGGAATCCTTATGCATGAAACTCAAATTTTTATTTTAATTTTATATTACTATAAACATCAATATATTAATAACATATTATTATGTTTATATATTATATTTATATTTATAATATATTATATTAATACTATATTATTTTATTATTTATTTTATTTATTATTACTATTGAATTTTTATTTTAATTTACTATTTTTGGATCATAAGCTTTAAATAACTTCATATAATACATCAATACTGATTAAATTGTTGAAAGGTATTATGGGAAAGGACTTGCATTTCCTCATGTTCATATTATATAATACTCATTATATGGCATTTTTTTCCATTTATGTCATATATTGATGTTGGTCACTCCAGAGTATTTGTAAGTGCACTTTTAGCCATTTAATTTATACCAATATAATATATTTTTCTTATTCTTGTAAACTTTTTAATTATAAGTTACAACTTTTGGGAAAATCATACTTACTGTTAAAACTACCCACAGTTATAGGCAGAACAACCTATATTTGAAGCATATCACTCTATATATAATTCAGAGCCTTAGAAGACAGTCTAAATGAATGAAATATTTTCAACTCATGGGCTTATTCTCTATAGAAAAATTCTTCTTTATCTCTGTTAATATTTTTTACCATACATGTGAGTTCAAACATCTCAAAATCAGTTGGCTAAAATATTTGAATCAGTAGTATCATGAAGCCTCTAGACATTTACAGAGATTGATAGTTTCTTATGCCTGTTGTTTGTGAGATATGATTATCTAGACCATCTTTTTAAAATGTGTTTTTACTACAAAAAGGAAAAAATTGCTTTGGGTTCCCTTTTCTAGTATGGACTTATTTGAAAGCTGAAGTTATTGAAAATGATAACAATGGACTATAACCAATTTACATAAATAGACAACTGAATTTTGAAACTATGCAGGAACAATGCAGCATATATAAGGATATGTATTTATTGCAAGGACAATTGAAAAAATATATTTATGTATAAACTATGGCATAGCAGACAGCATCATGGGCCCACCCATATCCCCTCAGAACCATTTATTATTGTCACATGCCTGCTATGATATGTTTGCTCTCCCAGCAGCAAGCAACGGCATCTCCTTATCTGGGGGCTGCCCCCAGGCTGCCAAAAGCTGTTTGACCAGCCTGCAGAGAGAACTAACTGTCCCTTGACAGCTGAAAATATTTTAGAATTCACAGCTTCCATAGAAGTTGTTAACCAATGACTGACTGGTATAGGAGTATAAATACTAGTTCTCCCTTGTCTCCTGTGTTATAACCCACACTTCCTTCAGAATTGCCCTACAAAACTGAGGCAAATTCACTTAACTTTCAAAGACTTCAACCTGATAATCCACCTAGTTTTTTTTTTTTTAAGATTTTTTTATTTTTTTTTATTTATTTGACAGAGATCACAAGTAGACAGAGAGGCAGGCAGAGAGAGAGAGAGAGAGGGAAGCAGGCTCCTTGCTGAGCAGAGAGCCCGACGCGGGACTCGATCCCAGGACCCTGAGATCATGACCTGAGCCGAAGGCAGCGGCTTAACCCACTGAGCCACCCAGGCGCCCCATAATCCACCTAGTTTTATTATGCTGCTGGGTTGGCTTTGGGAATCCAGAAATTGAAGAAGACTCAATTTTAATGTTGTGCAAGTTCCAGAATTGCCTTGAAAGAATGTTGAGGAAGGAAATGAAAAGGCTGAGAGAAAGAGATATGTGAGAGAAAACCTATTCTGTAGGAGTTGCCAAGCTCTTGCTGGCTGCTCAGTGGAAGTATAAGCAGTGTCTTGCTGGCCCTGTTCTGCCATAAATGCTATGGTTTTTCTGCACCTGCTGGCTACCAACTCCACCCTCGTCCAGGATCAGGTCCACAGTGTCTTGAACAGTAGATCAGGACCTGATCCTGATCTACTTCTGCCTGTAGGAGTTCATGGACTGCACATTCATGCAGTTCAACAACTGACTGAGGACAAAATAGCACCCAACCCCACATAGTATGATTTTTGCTTCCATGGATTTAATAAAAATTCACCATTTAAACAAACAAAATAAAGATGGGCCCAGAGATTTTTTCATTAAGGAGATAAGGAATGCACCTGTGCTGGTTACACCATCATGACTAATTTGCTCAGTTGTTGCTGCCTTCTCAGGTCATGACTGTCAGTGGGAAAGCTTTAATGGAATTGGGCTTCTTAGTCTCAATGAAGATGATATGATTCCAGAATATCTTTGTTTCACATTCATTTAAAAAGTACCCTTTTTCTGATTAAAAATATATGTACTTAGGCAGATTTTTTAAAATCCATTTAGAGATATCATTCTTTGTGTTCTAGTTTCTGTCCTTACTGCTTACTGGTCTCTCAGTGGGTATACATTGGGAATTTTCATGATAGTGCACATAGTCTTTTATTATTTTTCCTATTTTCTGAACTTTTGTACATTTGTGTTTCACCTGGAAACTTTTACTGTTGGTCTTTCATCAAGTTCATAAATCTGTCTTTTATTATACATAATTTACTATTAATCTTGTCTATTAAGAGCTCAAATTTTATTTTTCAGGTTCAAGTTTAAGACTTCTTTCATTGATTCTCTAATGAACTCATTATTATCATCAGTTTTATCTTATTAACTCATAGTTTCATTTTCTTGTTGTTGGAAAAGATACCTTATAGCTTCATTTTCTTGTGGTTGGAAAATATACCTTATAGTTTCGTTTTCTTGTAGTTGGAAAAGATACCTTACATGATTTCAATCTTCAATTTATTGACTTATTTTGTGAGATAACATGGAGTTTATTCTGGAGTTTGTTCCATGTGCAGTTGAAAAGAAATATGTGTTCTCCTGTTTGGGGTAGAGTGCTCTGTAAATGTCTTTTAGGTCTGATCGGTTTATAGGATCATTCAAGTTTCCTATGTCCTGCTGTCTCATTGTTTTATCCATTATTGAAAGGAGTGTGTTTCAGTCTCAGCTCTCATTATAGAATTATTTCTTCCTTCAATTCTGTCAATTTTTGCTTCATGTACTTTGGGGCCCTGTTTTAAGGTGCATAAGGGATTATAATTGTTATATATTTTGTTGAATTGAAACTTTTATTAGTATATATGTCATTTTTCATTTCTTTTAACAGTTTTTGACCTAAAATCTATTTTTTGATAATAATAAATTTGCTCGTGTATCTTTTGGTTACAATGTTTAAGAAATACCTTTTACCATCCATTTAAATTTAACCTTTTGTGTCTTTGTATTTTATGAGTCTCTTGTAAATAGTACAGATTAATTATGCTTTTTATTTATTCTAGTAATCTCTGCCTTTAATTACAGAGAGTTCAGTCTGTTTACTTTTTAAGGAATTACTGATAATGTAGGACTTACTACTGCCAGTTTGCTATTTGTTTTCTCAATTTCTACATTAATGCCTTTTTTGGGTAACTAATTTTTTGTAATGCATCATTTGATTCCCTTCTTCTTTCCTTTTCTGTACATTTTTTATTGATTTCTTAGTGGATTCCTGGGGATTACAGTTAATATCTTATTATAACAATGTATTTTGAATACGAACAACTTAACTTTAATAGCATACATGCATTCTGCTCTTATGCATCTCTAACGTTCCCTTTTATATCGTTATTGTCACATATTACATTTTTATATGCAGTTTTCCAATTAACATAAATTTATGACTATTCTTTAATATGTTTGTCTTATAAGCTATATAAGAAAAAAGTTGATAAAGGAGTTACCAAAAAATGCAAACGTACTGGTTTATTAGAATAAACAATGAATCTTGGAACACTGAAAAAATTTTAAAAAGGAAAAAAGGAATTATCACATGACCCAGAAATATTATTATATACACACACACACACACCAGGAATTAAACAGATCTTTGCAGTGAATGTTCTAGCAGCATTATTCATAATAGCTAAGAGATGGTAACAATATCAAGATGAATGGATAAACACAATATAGTATATACATATGATGGGATATTATTTAACCATAAAAATGAGTGAAAATTTGATGTATTCTACAACATGGATGAACCTTGAAAACATTAAAAAAAGTAAAATAATCTGATGCAAAAGAACAAATATGATTTCGTTTATAGAAAAAAGTCTAAAAGAATCCAATTCATAGAGATTGAAAGTAAATTGGAAGTTACCAGGGACTGGTGGCAGGAAAAAATTTGAGTAAAAAAGAAAAAACAATTTTTAATTTAGCTTTTGGAATTTTTTTATTGCAGGATGACCACGCTGATACTCATAGTCCCTCAAAACCAAAAAAGGAAGAGTTGTTCAGGGAGGATTTAGGAATTTAAGAGAAAGTATTTAATTATCCCATTTTTTTTTTACCCTCCTCTCTTAAAT
The DNA here is from genome assembly GCF_922984935.1 of Meles meles. Classification (NCBI taxonomy): domain Eukaryota; kingdom Metazoa; phylum Chordata; class Mammalia; order Carnivora; family Mustelidae; genus Meles; species Meles meles. Next base: position 79,961,192 of record NC_060074.1, read on the forward strand.
CCAGGTGGTCTTGGGTGGGTAGGAGGTGGGGGAAGGGAGGTAGGAATCCATTAAACCTTTAATCTTAAGACCTATATGAATATAAAATAGGATGGCTTGGAATAAGATGATTAGTTCTTTTGGATGCAAACTTCTTGAAGACAGAGAGCTTATGTATTCACTGTCCTCTCTCCAGAGACTTAGAGCATCTTGGAACTTTTACTGACTCTTAAAAGATTTTAATTAGATGGGTAAATGGATTAATGTCATTCATGAATGTTTATAATCTGGTTTCAACTTTTTAAAAATAAAGTGTTATTGGAACACAGACATGCTTATTCATATACATATCATCTGAGACTGCTCTCACTCTACAATGGCAGTGTAATTGCAGCAGAAACTATAAAGTCTGCAAAGCCTAAATTTTTTTAAATTAATTAATTTATTTTTGGTAATTTCTACACCCAACATGGGGCTCAAACTCACAACCCTGAGATTGAGAATCACATGTTCCTCCAAGTGAGCTGGCCAGGCACCCCATAATAGGTAGCTTTTTTTAAAAAAAAATTTCTTTTCAGCATAACAGAATTCATTGTTTTTGCACCACAGCCTTTTTTTAAAAAAATTATTTTTTATTAACATGTAATGTATTATTAGCCCAGGCATACAGATCTGTGAATCACTAGGTTTACACACTTCACAGCACTCACCATAGCATATACCCTCCTCAATGTCCACAACCCAACCACCCTCTCCCTATGCCCTTCCCCTCGGGAACCCTGTTAATTTTGTGAGATCAAGAGTCTCTTCGTTTTTCTCCCTCCTGATCCCATTTTGTTTCATTTTTTTCCTTCCTTACACCCAAACCCCCCACATTGTCTCTCAAATTCCTCCTATCAGGGAGATAATATGATCATTGTCTTTCTCAGATTGGCTTATTTCATGCAGACTAATACCCTCTAGTTCCATCCACATCATTGCAATGGCAAGATTTCATTTCTTTTGATGGCTGCATAGTATTCCATTATATATATAAACCACATCTTCTTTAGTCATTCATCTGTTGATAGACATCTAGGTTCTTTCCATAGTTTGGCTATTGTGGACATTGTTGCTATAAACCTTCAGGTGCATGTGGCTCTTCAGATTGCCACCCCAGCTTTCTTTTGATGTCCATTAGCATGGTAAATTGTTTTCTACTCCCTCACTTTAAATCTGAAGGTGTCTTTGGGTCTAAAATGAGTTTCTTATAGACAGCATATTGATGGGTTTTGTTTTTTTCTCCATTCTGATACCCTGTGTCTTTTGACTGGGGGCATTTAGCCCATTTACATTCAGGGTAACTATTGAGAGATATGAATTTAGTGCCATTGTATTACATGTAAGGTGACTGTTACTGTATATTGTCTCTGTTCCTTTCTGGTCTACTACTTGTAGTTTTTCTCTTTGCTTAGAGGACCCTTTCAATATTTACTGTAGAGCTGGTTTGATGTTTACAAATTCTTTTAGTTTTTGTTTGTCCTGGAATCTTTTTATCTCTCCTTCTATTTTCAATGATAGCCTAGCTGGATATAGTATTCTTGGCGGCATATTTTTCTCATTTAGTGCTCTGAATATATCATGCCAGTTCTTTCTGGCCTGCCACATCTCTGTGGATAAGTCTGCTGCCAATCTAATATTTTTTTACCATTGTATGTTACAGACTTCTTGTCCTGAGTTGCTTTCAGGATTTTCTCTTTGTCACTAAGACTTGTAAGTTTTACTATTAGATGATGGGGTGTGGGCCTATTCTTGCTGATTTTGAGGGGGGTTCTCTGTACCTCCTGGATTTTGATGCTTGTTCCCTTTGCCATATTAGGGAAATTTTCTGTTATAATTTGCTCCAATATACCTTCTACCCTTCTCTCTTTCTTTTTCTTCTTGGATCCTAATTATTCTTTTTTTATGTTAAAGATTTATTTATTTATTTGACAGAGAGAGATCACAAGTATGCAGAGGAAGGCAGAGAGCAGGAAGCAGGCTCCCTGCTGAGCAGAGAGCCCAATGCGGGGCTCAATCCCAGGACCCTGAGCCAAAGGCAGAGGCTTTAACCCACTGAGCCACCCAGGTACCCCATGGGATCCCAATTATTCTAATATTGTTTCATCTTATAGTATCACTTGTCTCTCGAATTCTTCCCCTGTGGTCCAGTATTTGTTTGTCTCTTTTGCTCCTCTTCTTTATTCTTCATCATTTGGTCTTTTATATCACTAATTCTCTCTTCCACTTCACTTATCCTAGCAGTAAGAGCCTCCATTTTTTATTGCACCTCATTATTAACTTTTTTAAAATTTCAACTTGGTTAGATTTTAGTTCTTTTGTTTCTCCATAAATGGCTTTTATTTCTCCAGACAGGTTTCTCTAATATCTTCCATGCCTTTTTTGAGCCCAGCTAGTACCTTGAGAATCATCATGCTGAACTCTAGTTCTGACATATTATCAATGTCTGTATTGGTTGGGTCCCTATCCATTAGTACTCCCTCTTGTTCGTTTTTTGGTGGTGAGTTTTTCCACCTTGTCATTTTATCCAGATAAGAATATATGAATGAGAGAATAAAATACTGAAAGGGTGGCAAAGAACCCAGAAAAATGTGCATTAACCAAATCAGAAGAGACCCCAAATCATGGGGAGAAGAAAGGGGGTAAAAAGAAGTTCAGAAAAAAATGAAAAGAACATTTAATATATATATATATATTAAATGTACACATATATGTACATTATGTGTGTATATATATATTTATATATTAGACTGTTGAATAGAATAGAGCCACCCACTTGATTTTGGGTGTATTTTGGTCTCTTAGAAGAAACTACCTCCTAAAATTTTAAAGAAGGAAAAACATATATATATATATATATATGCACACAAAAAGGGTAAACATGATGAAGGGATGGAATATGACCATAAAGATGAAAATTAAAAAAAAATTCTTCTAAAAAAGGAGTTAATAAGTTGGTTGGGGAAAGAAAGAAAAAGAAAGTGGAGAGCATTTGGTCAGGCTGGAGACTAGAAAAAATCCTGTGCTAGATTTAGGGTATATTTTGATCTATTAGAAGAAGTTGTATCCCAAAATCTTTTAGAAGAAAAAACTCTGTATGTATACAAAAAATAAAGTTAGCTACTATGAAAGATAAAATATGACAATAATAATGAAGGTTCAAAAAGATTTTTTTTAAAGAAAGGTATTGTTAAGTAAACTAGTTAAAAAATGTTAAAAGAGGAAAGAGGAAAAGTTAAAATAATTAGAATAAGAAAAAAAAAATTTAAAAAATTAACTTCACAAGACTAAAGAATCCTGGGGAGAAAGCCATGAATTCCATGCTTCGCTTTCCCCTCCTCTGTAATTCCGTTGTTCTCCTTTATCAGTGACCTTGGTTTTGGCTGGATGTTCTTGCTGATCTTCTGGGGGAGGGGCCTATTATAGGGATTCTCAAGTGTCTTTGCCCAAGGTGGAATTACACCACCATTGCCAGGGGCCAGGCTAAGTTATCTGCTGGGGTTCACTCTTGGGAGTTTTTGTTCTGTGAATGCTTTGCTTTCTGTAGTGCTCTGGAGGACAAGAATGAAAATGGCGGCCTCCCAGTCTCTGACCTGGAGGAAGCAAAAGATCGAGGCCCCACTCCTCAGTGTACCCTCAGAGAAAAGTGCTCAATCACTCCTCTCTCCTTGGTCTCTGGCCAGGCTCCGAGCTCACTGGTCTGTGATTGAGCATTTCTGTCTGTGCACACAGTCCCATTTGGAGTCTCCAAACCCAACAGAGTCCTGCCTCCATAGAAGGAAGGTGAGTATCCCTGGATCTGCCACTTGTGGGGTCCCTGCTAAAAGAGCAGTGGCCCTACTGTGCCACAGATCATAGTTTAAGGTCACTCTAAGCTGAGAGCTCACTCTTCAGCTCCGTCTCTGTAGCTGGCTTCCCAGCTCTAATATTTGTGAGCTCTGCTACACTCAGACACCCCCAATCCTTCAATGACCCTGGAGGACCTGAGATCACGCTGTCCCTGTGAGGGTTCCACCCCCGCTTAGCCTCTGGAGCGATGTCCCTCAGTGGAGCAGACTTTTAAAAGTTCTGATTTTGTGCTCTGTTGCTCCGCCACTTGCCGGGAGCCGCCCCCTCCCCCCATGGTCTATCTTTCCATCTCTTCAGATTCACTTCTCTGCAGGTCCTACCTTTCAGAAAGTGGTCAATTTTCTGTTTCTAGGATTGTTGCTCTTCTTCTCTTCCATCTCCTGTTGGATTTGTAGCTGTTCGGAATGGTTTGATAAATATCTAACTGAACTCCTGCGACCTGATGTCATCTCATCCTGCTATTCCTCTGCCTGAAAGCTTAAAATTTTACTAACTGGTCCATTATAGAAAAAAAAATGCTGACTCTTGGCCTACAGTGTCTGTTCCATGATATCGGTCTTCAATTTTCTTACCCTCTATGATTTTTTCACAGGTTCATTTCTCTCTTTCAAAAGTTTACCTCAAGCCATATTCGAATTAGTTCCATATTTTCCTAATTGGAATTAAGTTTTCCTTCATTAGCTTTGGTTCTTATCACACTTTGACTCTTTATTTTATTCTTACTCCAGTCTCTTATTATTTATATTTTTCTTCCCTACTGCAAATATCTGTAGACATAAAGCTATATTTAGGGGAGTGTCCATACCACTCAATCAATAATTTGCCTATTGATGCTCAATTCTGATACTTAAATAAATGAATGTGATATGCTAGAAATTATCTGAGCATTTTTTTTTTGGTATTTTATAAATCTTGGGTAATAAATGGATTTTGCTAGAATAATACTTTAATAACTGTATATAATGCATAATTGTAAGACAAATTTATATTAAAAAAGTATTACCAAAGAATTTTTTTTTAGATTTTATTTATTTATTTGACAGAGACCGAGATCACAAGTAGGCAGAGAGTCAGGCAGAGAAAGAGGAGGAAGCAGGCTCCCTGCTGAGCAGAGAAGCCAATGCAGGGCTCGATCCCAGGACCCTGAGATCATGACCTGAGCTGAAGGCAGAGGCTTTAACCCACTGAGCCTCCTAGGGACCCCTACAAAAGAATTTTTTAGAATTCTTTTAGAAAAAGCATACCACTTTTGTATCTTCCTATAATGTATTTGATATATTTCATTTATTTTTTCTTATGGGTGAAAACTACATCTTTCTCTGTAGAAGTTTTACTTTCTCCCTTAAGATGGAATGAGTAAAAGACTCTCTAAATTTATACACTGGCAACTACATTTTCTTGTTTTGTGGTTTTGAGAACTGCTTCCTTTTTAGATATGTTCGTTTAGATACTAAGACTAATTTTTTATCACTAAAATGTGGTTACTCACAGAGATTTCAGAGCTGCATTTTTTTCTCTCAACCAGATGTTCATTCTAAAATCATCCACTAACACTGAATAAATGCATTGCTTTTTCCTTTCTGTGTTTATACATATTAATGTGGTGGAGATTTTGAATTGGACATCCAACCCATTAAATAAAAATATGTATATGTAACTGAAATAATAAGGTTTTTAAATTAAAATGATCTAGGTTACTGTGAAGCATTTAGTTTACTTTCATATGAAAAGGAAAATTGTATGAAAATCTCTAAGGATGAATGTTACTATCATGTAAGTGACAGAAATTATTTCCCCAAATTACACTCTCTGTGTAGATTTTTTTCTGTGTTCTTCTGAATTTATTTTGTTTCTTTACATTTCTTACTATGATAATTAAGAGAGAGTAACACCTTCTATGTTGACAGAAAATGTTATTTATTCTTTTCACTTAGATTTGCAGGGTTTTTTCACTCAAAATTTTTAGATTGCCTAAAAATATAATCCATATGCTGTTTCAGTTTAGTAGCATTAGAAAACTTCATATTTGAAGTGGCTACAAGTATGTGACTAAAATTAGATTCAAATATTCACTGTATCTTTGGTAAGACATTTATAAATACAGTAGTTCTTTTTAATGCTGTATAAAAATAAAAGTTCCAAATATGCTTTAATGGTATATATATTACTTTGGGCTGGTGGTATATTCCTTTGGAATTGATGTCTGTTGTTGAGATTAATAAAGTTCTCTGTGCTTTTAGTGTCACAATTGCAAATCTTAAATGTTGAATTAAAATGGTGTATCTTTCAAAGACTTTGAAAAATGGAATCCCTTAAAATTATATGTGTGTCCTTAAAGCTCCATAAATCATTCTTTTTCAAAAAATAATTTAGTTATAATTTTATTCACTTACAGAAGAGAATAACCCCAAACCATTAATAGGGTAATTACTTTTTTAAAATGAACTGAGTCCAGAAGGTCTATAAAGCAATCTTTTTCCAGTGAAATTTCTAGGTAAGCTTAATTAATATTAACTGAATAGATACTTTAAACATCATGCGTTACTTCAGTAGTGGAATTATACTCTTGAATAGGCAGATTTATGCAGCCAGAGTAGCAAGTATTGGAGATAGCTACTGTCAAGCTCTAAACTAGTGTCTTTTTTTAAGAAAAGAGCAAATAAAAGACATCAAATATTCAAACACCTGAAGTGAGAAATTTGACAAAAAATTGTAAATGAAATAAATATTTATTTTTCCTGGTTCAATATTGGTAACTCAGTAATCTCTTCCTGTTGAAGGTAACCATTCATTCATCAATGCTCTTTAGTACTTGATTGTTTACCTTATCCTTTGTTCTCTCTGATTTCACATCTTTCAACTAATTAAAATTACTGTACTGAATTCTAATCAAGTGTCTAGTCTCATTACTTAAGAGGAAATCAAGCTGAATCATGTTGAGCCTTGAGTTTAATGGCAGTAGTTGGAATGAGGAAAATATTAACACTGCAAAGGAATAATAACTGATTAATAAATAGGTAAATTTATAATCCTTACACTTTATCTATAGGACAATGGCAAACCAGTCAATATTCAGGGAGTTCTTTCAGGTGGGAGGGACCAGGATTTGGTTAACAGGTTAACTGTAATACCATGGTTCTGCCTAGGAAGTAAATTTACTATATTTCAGTAAGAAACTGGAAGGTCCATAGAGTAGAAACCAGCCTCCAGTGAAATGATACAAAAGGAATAAATCAGAGTGGAATGTCTCCAGGTCACTGAATTGGTGTTCAATATAGTGCTCAAGCCAAGCTCCAAGGAAATTAACATGCTAGAGATGGGGAAATTAGGCCAAATGAAGTTAATAGACAGACTTGACATATGAAATAGAGGCGGCTTTCTTAGAACATAGGTGGCAAGTACTTACCTCTGATAAACAATATAATGGATTAAAAAATTATGCAAACATAAATCCTAATATATTTTTTAGAAAAGACTGAGTTGTTGCCTCTTTGTGCCTAAGATGATAGTCATCAGTCACACCTAGCTATTTATATTAAGTATAAATTAACATTAAAATCCAGTTCTTCAGCTGTATTAAACATTCTCATATTCTCAATAGCTTCTTATGACTTTGGATAACGTATTTTTCAGTATGGATATAGATATTTTCATCACTGCATTTTTTTAATTAAAAACTTTTAAAAATGATTTTATTTATTTATTTGAGAAAGGGAGTGAGCAAGAGAGCAAGCACAGGAGCAGGGGCAAAGGAAGAGGGAGAAGCATGAGCAGGGAGGCTGACATGGGGCTTGAATCCAGGACCCTGGGATCATGACTTGAGCCAAAGGCAGATGCTTAACTGCCTGAGCCACCGAGGTGCCCCTCATCACTAAAATTTTTATTAATACTATTTTAGGAGAAATAATTTGGTGACACAATTTTAGATAGACTGGGGCTGTCAGAGGTAATATTCATGACCAAAAAATAACTTATACTAATGAAGAATATAGACTACTGAGGGCCAAAATGACAAATACAAATGAAGCAATGAAAGAAAGTTGTAAAAAAAAAAAAAAAACCCTACAAATATGGTTGTTCATATTTCTAGGAAAAGCTGTTAGAGTTTAAGCATTTTTTTCTCACAACCCACTAAAAAGAAAAAAAAATAAAAAAGAAGCAACTTCTATGTTGAAGCTGTAGATTTAAAAATAATCTTGAAATTCGAACCAAATGAGAGAATGCTTACAATTGATATATCAGAAATCAAACAGACTGCAGTACTGTTTAGAACATAACCCAGCAGAAGTTTAGTCCAAAGGGGAGCTGTTTATTTTTCTGCCAAGACTCTCTATCTGACTTTGCTGAATACAATGGTGGTAGAATAGGAGACTGGAGTGGGGTGGAGGGAGGGAGTATATTCTACAAAGAATGGAGGGAAGGGAAGGGAGAGAGAGAGATTGAGAGAGAGAGAGAATGAATGAACGATGGCTTGAAACCACCTTGAGACCTTCCTGGGTGTAAGGTGAAACAGGCTCCCATAAATGGAAGGTGGGGAAAGAAACAGGCAGGCCTTTCCATATTGGTAGGGGGTCTTAACTAAGTTCAGTCATGGGAATCATCCAGATGGTCTTAGCACCACATCTCTATCTCAAACCTATGTCCTTGAGGCAGCTTCTGGGAGTGGGGAAGAAGATGAATGAAATTCACATTCCAAGGGCAGGTGAGGAACCTCTCATTGCAGGGTCCACCTCACACATCAACTGGTGGTTATATCTTCTCATTGACCTCCTGCAAGTGAGAGAGAGAAAGAAAGATTAAGATCTTCATAACATTATAATACTTAGATACAAAGGCTCTGCTGGGGGAAGGGTCCTATAATATACACAGTATAGAATCTGCTCTCAAGACAAAGCAGAAGTAAACTTAATTTAATTGTAACAAAGCCTTAATGCAGTAGAACTCCCATATAGATGAAAATGGTCAGCATCTCTTACTATTTGATGAACAAAGGAAAGAACACCAGTTGGTTTTCTTTAGTGGCATTATGGGGTACTGCAAGAGAGAAATAAGCCAAAGAATAAAATGTTCAGTTTGCAAGCAGAATTTAATGGGTTAGAATATTAAACTGTTCTTGTTTTCAGTTACTCCAGAAGGCAAAAGATTCTCACAGTAAAACCATATAAAAATAAAATCCAGATTTTAATTGAAACATCCTTTATTAGGAACTCTGAAATATTTAGTAGACTCTATCAGCTAAAAAAGAATTTCTAAAAATTTTAAGAGCATGGTCCCATGCTCTTACATGCTCTTACATGTGACCCAAAGTAAAAGGAAGCCCATGTCAGAAAAAATTGTGAATATGGCTTTCGAGGTCAGGAATGACTCCCCATTAACATTTATGTTCTACAAAGGATGTTCTATGTTCTACAAAGGATGGAGGGAAGGGAGTTACATTAGCATAGTCTAAAAAACAGAGTCCAAAATGAGAAGAGCCTTTTGGGCCACAGGCAGGAGATAGTTTCCAATCAGGCAATGAGAACTATTTGACATCTTACCCCAAAATTCCATCTTTATAGTAGTTTTACCCACTCTAAACCAATATGGAAAATAAGCCTTCCAAAAAAAGGTCAAGATATCTCCAGTCAGAAAATAGAATCAAATTCTGGCCACTTTTATTGTAAAGGAATTTTGTTACAGAAGTCATAGCTAAGAGCCCAGATGGGATAGAAAGAAGCAGAAGAGTTGAATTGATTAGGAAATCACTCCAGGGAGCAGAACCAGACCCTTACCATGGAACATTCCTTGCCACAAAAGTACTGAAACTGAGGAGAGGTGCTTGGTCAAATTTCCAAGTAATTATATATCTGTCACTGCTCTGTAGTTCCGGTTTTCCATTTTCTAAAAAGTGGAAATTATCTTGCCCCTATATAACAGTCATATGTTGGGTACGTGTGTGGGATGAGGTACAGATGACTTGTATTTTTAACTTGCAAGTCTCTGCTTGATTTCTTTCACCCAAGGGGTTCCACCCATGGAACTACATGAAGTGTGCCATTCATACTTGGATATGGTTTAGAGGATTAGATCCTAAACCTCAAAACTAAGCCTGGAATTGTGATAAGATGATATTTTTTGGTAGTCTTAGGAAGAGAAGAGTGTATTTTACATGTAGGAGGAATATAAATAGTGGCAGGCAGAGGATGGGCTGTCAGTAGATTAAAAATGGTCTGGGGGTCTATGCCCTTCCTTCAGTTAAGAGGTGGAATTGAAGTCCACTCCCACATTGTCAATGGGCTTGGCCATGTAACTTACTTTGATCGAAAGGATGCCAGAAAATATAGTACAAGTTGATACTTGACAAAGACTTGCATAAGGACTAGCCATGGGAAGAAGGTTGGCTGGGCACACTGAATGATGAAAGGCCACTAGTAGGTGACACTATGAGCCCAAAATTACAGTGTCAGCAAATTTTGAGAAAGTTAGTTTCAAACCACTAAGTTTTAGGGTGGGTTCTTAGGTAGCAAAAAATAGCAGAAAGAGTTGCTAATTCTTGTTGTATAAATGAATCATCTTTTATAACTAATTGTCACATTTGTTGGTATGGAATTACAAATAGTAAATATTCTTTATTTTTAGGTCCTTTACTGTGATTATATTCCTTTCCAACTTGCTAAAATTATGAACATATATTTTATCTTTTTGAAAATTACTATATTTTTGACTTATCTCATTATTGTGTCATAGCTTCTAATATTCTATTTTATAATACATTATTTTTATTTAGTTTTTTATTTAGTATTTTATTCTGTTCTTGTTTTTGAAAGTCTTTTTCAACTGCATGCTTATTTTTAAAATTCTTTATTATACTATACATTTTAAAATCCACATATATTTCTCTGTCACTATGTTAGCCACTTACTGTAGGCTGATTTTTTTTCTCCTAATGATATAATTATGAATTTTTCTTTGGTCCTAGAATTACATAAGAAACTCTTTTTTAAAATGTTTGAATATCTTTTGTTTGTACATTTCAGTTTCTTCTAGGCCCAACCCAGCTGCTTTCTTACTTATTTATGTTCTCAAATTTAACATATTAAAACTGAACTCTTGATTTTAAAACTTCCAAATCAGGGAGTGGAAATTATCTACCAGCTTTCCCCAGAGTCTTGTGCTTACAAAAGCTTTGCCCATCTAGGTAAAGCCCAGATGTCCATCGACAGATGGATAAAGAGATATGTGCCTATCAAAAAACTGAAATCTCGCCATTTGCAATGATGTGGATGAAACTAAAGTGTTTCATGCTAAGTGAAATAAGTCAGTCAGAGAAAGACAAATACTGGATGATTTCACTCATATGTAGAATTTAAAAAACAAAACAGAAGAACATGGGGAAGGGAAAGAAAAATAAAATAAGATGAAAACTGAGAGGGAGGCAAACCATAAGAGATGCTGAACTTTAAGAAACAAACTGAGGGGTGCTCGCTTCGGCAGCACATATACTAAGAAACAAACTGAGGGTTGCCAGAGGGGAAATAAGTGGGGGAAGGGATAATTGAGTGATGAGCATTAAGGAGGGCATTTGATATAATGAGCACTGGATGGATGCAACTGATGAATCACTAAATTTTACCTCTCAAACAAAACAAAAACCAAATATCTTTACCCATCTGAAACTGAGTAGGGAATTAAAAATTTCCAAAGAAATCTGGTGTTCTTCAGTCATGAAATAAAATGAAAATCATGGCGATTAAAATAAACATTTAAGTAGAAGATGAACATTCTTATTCATTCATTCCACCAATATAGTCTCCCTATTCTGCACTAGGTCTAGTGCTAGTTATAAATGACAAAATTTGGTTCAAATATCCTGCCATCAAGGGATCACACAACAACAGTGACATTGATACCATGTAGCAAAAGCTATAAGAAAGGCTTATAGGGGGGCGCCTGGGTGGCTCAGTGGTTTAAGCCTCTGCCTTCAGCTCAGGTCATGATCTCAGGGTCCTGGGATCCAGTCCCACATTGGGCTCTCTGCTCAGCAGGGAGCCTGCTTCCTCCTCTCTCTCTCTGCCTGCCTCTCTGCCTACTTGTGATCTCTCTCTGTCAAATAAATAAATAAAATCTTAAAAAAAAAAAAAAGAAAGGCTTATAGGCAGTTCTATTAAAGGAAAAAGCAGGAGGCTTCTAATCAGGGTGTGAGATAGCAATATCAGGAAAAAAAATCTTATTTTGACTTAATAAATACACATTTTACTCTCCTTTAGGCATAAAATAAGTTATTCATCACAGTTTTCTAAAACAATAAACCATAGCTTAGTGGTTAAAAACACAACTCTAAAAGCAAGCTGCTTTGGTTTAAATCTCAACTTCACCAATTAACTAGCTTTGTGAGCATGGACAGATTAATTACTTCTTTATGCTTCAGCTTCTATACCTGTAAAATGGTGATAACAATAGAAACCTATAGGGTTGTTAGGATAGAACCTGAAAAATAGTTCTATTTAAGTGATCATTGTTGTTGTTAAATAAGAAACTCAAATATTAGGACCAAGGAAAAGAATAAAAAAGTGGAAGGAATAAATCTCAAATTTAAAATTAATGAATTCAGAATTCGTATAAATGGCCTTCTGTTTTAGAATACTTCTAATCTCCTCATAACTAGCCTTATTGTTTGGAATCATGTCTAGATACATACGTATAGTAAATTCATATAAAAGGACAAGGAAGGACATGGCATCATTATTATCACTTTCTTAAAATTCTAGAGGAATTCAATAGAAGTGTATACTCCATTAATTAACCATGAATTTTCTTTTAGTCAGGTGATGCTATTTTAGAATTTATCTTTACTTTCCTACCAATGACATAAATGAAGTTTAGTTAATCATACAAGATGATTTATAATATATTGATGTTTATAGGGCTTATGTCAATTTCTATAATGATTTCACTTTAAGTTATGTAGTTTTCAGCAATCTAGGGCAGCAAGTCAACACTTCCCTGACACAAATTTTTTGAAATCGTTCTAAGCTGACATGTCCTCTTTTGTCCAGTTGTCTGATTATATAGCATGACTCTGTAGCTGGTGATCTCGGCTAATTAGTGCATTGTACTGAGTCAAGGCTGATTTCCCACATGGGAGCTCTTGGCTCTGCTCTGATTCACATCCAGAGGCAGCAATCTGCCCCACTAAGAGTCTGACAAATAGTATATTACTGGTCAAAAGAGGACCCTGAAAAGGTAGTATGAATGCATTAGTACAAATCTGTCACTGTTACTGAGGGGGAAAATCACCACCCATGACTGCTATTAGTGTATTGGCACTATCATTTTTATTTATGAAGGGCAGCACATTGGGTTCACATACAGCAATTAAGCTTCTTTGCGACCTCTGGTTCTTGCTTTGGTTTCAGAAATATTTGGTTTTATTTGAAATCACTGAATCAAGAACATAATAAACTTTATGCCCTCACTATTCTAAAAAAGGAGAGAGAGAATATTAATCTAAACAGTCCTCTATTCAATTCTCAAACTGGAAGGAATGGCAGTTATTGGATCTAACTGGAGAAAAGTATCCCCCTTAATACTGTGAACACCAGATCTTGTGACGACTATTACGCCAACTCAGACTGACTTCCAACTGACCCAGACCTTTGAAATATTCCTCCTAATTAAGAGATATGCAACTATCCTGTGTCAGGCCATTGGGATATCTCCACATTCTTTCCAGAGCATTGTTTCATGCACACACACAAACACACTATATAGCATAAATGTACTTGTTATGGGAAATAGATATGGTATAATAGATATGTCTTCAGTTAGCTGTATGGAGACTATAGAACTAAGAAAACCTCTTTTTATTTGTAAACCTTTTTTTTTACTCTAAAAATTAGAGTCATATATTAAGCAAACAATTTACAGAAATAATCTATAACTGTTTAAGCTTCTACAGCTTTTTAAAAAAAGTATGTTACATTATAATATTTTATTAAAATTCATATTTTTGTACACAATGTAAACAGCAATGGCATGTTTAATTTAATAACTTTCAATATTAGTGCCCCAGATGAAAGTTAGTAACTTCATTGAACAAGCAGAGAGAGACTTGTGAAGGTATCTCTATCATAAGTTGGTTGAAAAGTGGCTATCGCATCATAATTTAGAACCACCATTTTGTGTTAGCATCCTTTAGAAATGGATACTACTCGTGCTTTAAGATAAGTTATTCAGGGACCCAATTAGAAATATTTTCAGTGCAAAAACAAAACAAAGCAGAAAACAACCCTTATTTTTGATGATATCAGTACGTGGAACATCTATATGTTGATCCTCAAGGATTAAATATGATCCCAGAATATTCACCAAAAGTCTCTGCTTTATAATGTGGCCAGAGATATAAGTATTCAGCTAAGTTAGATTATCACCCAAAGCACAGTGTATCTGGTATTGAATAATTGCCTTCATCCATCATGACCAGTGAATTGCCAAATGTGACCTAGCTAGTTTCTATTAATTCTCTTAGACTTAGTTTCTGCAACTGTAAATTGTTTTGTATGTATTGTTTTGACAAAGCTGTATAAAATGGTTAAGAGTGTGAGCTGGGGAATCAGATACCTGAGTTCAAAACCCAGACTTGCTATCATTCAGCTTGGAACTTGGGTAAGCCATAATGTTTCTATATCTCAGGTTGTTCATTTGTGAAGTGTAAGTAAGTAATAATGTACTTATTATTTAAGATAGTTATATATATATATATATACATATATATATACACACACACACATACACACACACATGTTGACAAACATATAGTGATTAGAACTGTATCTGGCACATAAAAAAACTCCATAAAAGTATTAACTATTATTCTGTAGGTAATAATGCAGATGCTTCTAAATCAGAAATCCATGTGTTTCCACATAAAGATCCTTGAGAACTAAAACCCTTGAGAACTAAAAAACCCTTGAGAACTAAAATCCCATATTTATTTTTGTTTTCATCAAATATGACACAATGCCTGACACATAGTCATCAATCAATAATATTTGTGAATCAGTTAAATATCATAATCCCACTTTTATTGTTGGTATGACTATGTAGAATTGGAATTCCCTCATTTTATTATGGCATATTTTAATATTAAATAATGTTAAATAGCAGTCAACGTTTGTTGAAAGCCAGCTCTGAGCCTGGTATTACTCTGTCTTAATCATTATCCTGTTTTATATTCATCATTTCCAACATAGCCATAACTCTACAAAATAAGAGATATTAACTTGGCTTATAGATAAATAAATTGATATTTAACAATTGGGATTAATATTCTCTCCTTCTTTTAGAAGAGTGAAGACATAAAGTTTATACAACCTACACCACTGCCTGCATCATTATTCTTTATCAGACTTTAAATATGGGCATGAAAGAAAATAGTATGATATTTTACTGTGAATAATTGTGTTTAAGAAATAAATGTGCTGGGAAATAGCATCAATAACATAAAAATAATCAGATATCTTACTTAAAAAACAATCAAGAAAAGTGAAGAAATATTCATAGTGACTGAACATGGTTCCCTTTTCTCCCACCACCATTTACCAGCTATCAGCCTCTTCAGAGAAAAACATGCTGCTGAGGCCTTTTATTTACAACTGGAAACCACTGAGAATTTGGGATCTCTTTTTTAGGCTACATTGTTTTCTCATAAGTACTGCTGGAAACATAAGTAAAAGGAACTGAAGAGCTCTACAGGTGTCTGTTGAAACTAATACAGTTAGCATTGATCCTGTATGTCTGATCTTTCTGGCTACTCAGCCCCCCAGAAGAAGTTCAGGAGGCTGGAAAAGAGATGAATGGGTGGGCTGGTTTATCTTTTCCCCTGAGCTTGAGAATAATGGGAAGGTACAAGTCATGGAGGCTTCATTCCTGTACTTTGTTGCCCTTTGAATTGCGACAGTAGGGCCTGCCTTGCCATCTATTCTTAGTAGGACTCCAAGTTAATAGAACTTATTAACACCCAGGGAGAACACAGTTCTAAAACAGAATTTCTCCATATGCTGCAGGCCTGGAGACCAGAGCTTTAAAACTGGGGCTTTGAGTAAATCATAGAAATTTTCCAGGAGTAGATTTGGCCACAGCCTACCACATGGCATGAAAAGCTCTTGATAGTTATTTCTTTTCTAATTCTGACCTCTGATACTGCAACACAAGTCCCTCTATTCCAGCCATACCAAATTACTTGTATTTCCCCAAATGCCATTATCTCACATGCATCTATAACTTTGCACAAGAGATTTGTCTATATTGTATCCCCTTCCAGTTTAGTTTTCATCTCTTATCTTCTTTTATTATCAAGGTCAGAATTCATCTTCTCCCAGATCTCCTGACCCTAGAGATATTTCAGCATCCAATGTATATCTACATCATGAACCTAATTATTGATTTATTTAACCTTTAGCCTAGAATATTTTGAGCCCTTAAGTTTAGTTTTAGATCTATTACTCCAGGTTTATTTTAGTGTAAAGCCTATAATTGGTCCCCAATAATAAAGTGTGGAGACAGAATATCTGTTATAAAATCCCAGGTTTGACTGATACTAGCTGTGTAGCTTTAGCAAGTCCCTGGGCATTCTTAGCTTCAGTTTCCATGTGTGCAAAATTATGATAATAATGAGTTCAGGGGCTCCTGGGTGGCTCAGTGGGTTAAAGCCTCTGCCTTTGGCTTAGGTCATGATCCCAGGGTCCTGGGATCAATCCCTGCTCAGCAGGGAGCCTTCTTCCCTTCCTCTCTCTCTCTGCCTGCCTCTCTGCCTACTTGTGATCTCTGTCCGTCAAATAAATGAAAAAAAAAATCTAAAAAAAAAATCACGAGTTCAAATATATGAAGAATTTAGAATAGTGTCTGGCATAATATACACACTATATAAAATTTTACTGTTATAACTATTATAAAATAATTATTCTTATTAGGATGAATACTACATATATATATATATATATATATATATATGCAGAAGTGTAGAACCACTGTGGTTGGAAGGAAGACCATGGGACTGTGTAAAATAAAGTATTTCTTTATAAGAAGTAGAGTCAGTATGTGGTACTTTATGACTACAAATGGGATATATAAACCAAATAAAAATTTTAGGTTAATTTATGACAGCCAGATTCATAGTGTACTATTAAATACAATTTTTAATTGTCAAAAAAATTGGGCTCATCTTCACTATCACTGATGAAAAAAATACATAGTATATTAGGCTGAATTGTCCACTAAGTGACTTAGCATAACAGTTCTTCTATTTTATTGTGTCATGGCTTTAATGTAACTGCTATGACACTTTGGATTTAGATCATTTCAAGAACATCCAGAGGGCAGAATGTCACCTAATGAATCATTAATACTGCTGTAGCAGCATGATTTTCCATTATACTTTTTTTCCTAAATGGTAACCTGACTTGACCTTAATGAGTTCTGGGAACTAATAGAATCATAGCTCATCTGGTTGTACATATGATAATAGGGATAGATGTACATAGACCATTCTTTCCATTTTATCAGCAATGGAATGGATCCATTTGGTGATAGCCGTTAAGATGAGTAGATATGTGCTATATCCAATCACTCATAAGGCCCAACTCAACTTCCTTCCTCAATTGCCTCTGTGTGAAATAGGTGGTTTCTTCACAATGGAAAACTCAAGGTAGCTTTTCATGCAACCCAGTAAAAAAAGACTTCCCAAAAAATGCTGTGAGGAGATAAAATGTAATGTAAATACTTTCTAAGAACTATTTTAAAAATCACTGACTTTTTTAGGTGAAGTTCCTTGGGAAACAGACCCTAAGATGTGCTTATAGGAAGTTTATTGTAGTGTGTTATCTGCAAAAAACAAAAACAAAAACAAAACAAAAACCAACGAAACAAAACAAAAAGCCTGTAAGGAAACAGAGGTACCATGATGGTAGAAAAAGAAGCATATGTAATGCAGTTGTGTGAAGGCCTTAGCTGCTCTAAAGATAGTATAATTGTACTGGGTTTTCTTAAGTGAGTCTGACCTCTCAAAGATACCCCAACTGAAGGAAGGGAGCCAGGTTTCATACCTTTTTACAATAGGGTCATTGAGGAACAAAGTGCCCATGGAGGGAACATAAAATGCAATTTATTACATTAGAGTTGAGCTGTTAGCAGCCAACATTTCAGGCATCTGAGGAACTAGAAGATATGGGTGGCATACCACAATATCCATGCATACAAACATCTCCAAAGATCATCCATAGTAAATATAACAGTTCATCTGTGATGTTTGAACATTCCAAATCAAACCAAAAGAAGCATATTGGGGACAGGAGGAGGAAAGGAGGAAAGAAAGGAACCCAAGAATAGACATTTGTAATACAAAGTTTCTATTTAATTATAGAAAGAATGTGAGAGGATAACAAATGTCCAAATTTTATTTATTTATTTAAACAATCTACTATATGGTTTAGCTTTGGAGATGGTCTACCAGGACTCTTTAAAACAACATTATATTCTTGAAAGTAATAAAAATTATAAGTCATTGCAAATTATTTATAGTCCTGTGAAGAACATTAATCTTTTGAATAGAAAAAAATTCTATACACAGAAAATACCTTAGTGATTCTTTCAGCTAAAAGTTAAGTATGAGTGATTGTGATAATTTGCAAATGTAATTTTCATAAAAACATCAATATTATTACTATAATTCACTTTCTTTTTTTAAAATATTTTTTCTAAAATTTATTTATTTGACAGAGAGAGAGAGAGAGAGAGAACACAAGCAGGGGGAGAATCAGGCAGAGGGAGAAGCAGGCTCCCCACTGAGCAAGAAGACTGATGTAGGGCTTGATCCCAGGACTTTGGGATCATGACCTGAGTTGAAGGCAGCTGCTTAACAGACTGCCACGCAGGTGCCCTTATAATTCACTTTCTTAATTTTATAGAATACCCATTTCATTTGTTGTATAGAATTAGAAAGTACTGGTAGAGCTAAAATTGTTATTTTGTCAATTATGTTTTTTCAATTAGGAATCTGGCCCCTTGAGGGTAATTTTAATAAGGATCACTGCTATGAAAAAGTTAAGCAAGCTAATTGAGCATATCAAATAAAGTATACTAAATAAGGAAAAAATAATAAAGTAAAATGTAACTATCGCTTATAGCAGCTAAGCTTTCCAAAACCCAGTTTTATATCATACCACCTAAATTATATCTGACTATTCAATTAGGTTGCAAATGCAAAGAATAAGAGAAGAAAATCACAACCTTTTTTCTGGGGCTGAATGAAAGGAGTCAGAGAGAGACAGTTTTACCCGATGGAATGAAAAACAAAACAAAACAAACACTTGCAATAAGAATTTAGGATGAAAAGAATAACTCTACTTTAGCCTAAAACAGAAAAGGAGCTTGGAAAGCTGTGTCCTTTATATATATAATCTTAGTTATCTTTCTTTCTTGAGAAAGAGAGAGAGAGTGTGCAAGCATCGGAGGGGGTCAGAGGGAGAAGAGAGTGAGAATCTTAAGAAGGCTCCACACCCAGTATGGAGCTCTATCTCACCATGAGATCATAACCTGAGCCCAAATCAAGAGTTAGATGCTTAACTGACTGAGCCACCCAGGCACCCTATAATAGAAATAATTTTCTTATAACTGAAATGATTTTACTACTTTCCCATTTTCCAAAAATTAGTTATCCAGTTGTAGAATTATAAAATCAATATATTTGCTTATTGCAAAAATTCCAAAAATGGAGTAAAATATAAGAACAATAAATGTAATCTGATTCCAAGAGATAACCATTATTAATGTTTTGATTTATAATCATCCACATCATTTTTCTATGTGCATATACACACATACACACACTTTTGTGTGTATAATGTGTGTGTATGTGTGATTTGTACGTTAAGATAATCATACCAACATTGCTGTTCTGTAATATAATTTTCAGCTTAATGCATGGTTTTCCCAGTCAGTAAATGGTCAAAGATCTTTTCATTTGGTCATATCTATGTGCCCGAATATATGAATCCTTTCCCAAATGTTTGTAGTCTTCTATTCATTTTTTTTTTCTGTATTTTCTATCAATACTACAATAAATGTCCTTGTATCTGTATCTTACTTGATTCCTTATATTTTTCCTCAGAAAGGATATTATAAGGTGGTCATATTTATTTATGTATTTTTTTACATTTATTTTGATACACATTTTAAATTGACTTTAAGAAAGTTCCCACTGGGGCACCTGGGCGGTACAGTTGGTTAACCAGTGGACTCTTGGTTCTGGCTCAGATCATGATCTCGGGGTCATGGGATGGAGCCCCACATCAGGCTCCACACTAATTGTAGAGTCCACTTGAGATTCTCGCTCCCTCTCCCTCTGCCCCCCGCCCACTCCTTTCTCTCAAATAAATACATAAATATTTAAAAAAAAAAAAAAAAGGAAGAAAGTTCCCACCATTTTCACCCTTACTGCTAGAGGAGAATGTTAATTTCTCTCTAACATTTTTGGTACAGTTATCATATTTCTTTTTAAAATTTTCTCATGCTTTTAGGCAATTAATTGATAAGGGAGATCCCCTTCATTATCTTAATTTGCATTGCTTTGTCTACTGCTTATGCTAAATAGCTTTCATATGTTTATGGGTCACTGCATTTCATCATAAATAAATATACTTTGCCTATTTTTGTAAGCTTTTCTTTTTCTTAATTATTTTTGAATTTCAATTGTATATGAAGGGTATAAAATTATTGATCTATTGCTCCTCTGTAATTTTAATTTTCTAGTCATTTTTCTTTGTTTAAGGTATTTGTGATATTTTTGTCATTAATTTTTGTTACAAGAAATTTTTAATTGTTTATGTTATCAAATATTAGTATGTTTTTTTAGTATCAATTTTTTTTAATTTTTAAATTTTTTAATAAACATATAATGTGTTTTTATCCCCAGGGGTACAGGTCTGTGACTCGCCAGGTTTACACATTTCGCAGTACTCACCATAGAAATATTAGTATGTTTTTAAAAGAATCTTGAGCTTTGCTGTTAGGTGTAGAAAGATCTCTGCTTCCTGACTTTCTGTTCAACATTGATGTTGGAATATATGTGTGTTATCTAATCTTTAAAAATTTATTTTAAATGCCAAACAATATAAAATAACAAACATATTGCAATACTCTAAAATCAAGAAAAGCCTACTAGGATACTGAAGAATTTCTTGAGAACATCAAGATAATGAGATCAGATTAATATGAAGTTAGACAGAGATGAAGAAACCTGCACAAAATAAAAGCTAAAGAAAGCTCTACTATTTACCACTAGTATCTTCCGGTGAAAGCTTTAAGATGATGCTGAGAATATAGAATAGAAGCAAGTGTAGGTTTGGGAAGTCAGTGGAAGAATTCATCATGTTCATAGAATAGTTGCCCTTGTGCTTAAACAGAAATTTTCATACCTAGGACATTTTGCAATAAAGGACAGCTCTCTCAATAAATTGGAAATCTGCAATGAGCATTAGATTCAACAATAGGGCCACAGAGACAAAAGGGTGATCTCTACATGTAAATTCCAACCTACAGGTAGACAAGGCAGCCCTGAATCAGAATGCAAATCCCTTCTCAATAGGAAAGAATTAGCAAGGAAATCTAGCTAGGATTTACAACAGGCAAAAAGTTTATTAGCTGCATGTTTAAGCCTTCCAGCACAGTAAATTTCACATATGTGGAGGAAGCTCATCTGTTATGAAGCTGAATCTATGTCCTCCTATGTATCAGCAGGAATCACTAGGTTTTGTTTTTGTTTTTGTTTTTATTTTCTTTTTTAAGAAAACCCAAACTAAGATATTGAAGAACCGGGCTGCAGAAGTAGTGAAATTAAGTACAAAACATTTTGAAATATTTATTTTTTGATATTAGGGAGTTGTTAGAGGATACCAAATCCAAGAATAGGCAACACAGAAGGAATCAAGTTTTCAGAATTAGGAAGGCATCTCCACTCCAAGATTATTATTTAAAAATATTTATATTTTCCTTTTTATTGTTTTAACAAGTTAATTTTTAATAATGCTGATTTGAATTTAAGATAGGGAACAGGTGTCGAATTGTACTTTAACTTGTTGGCTACTTTGTATAATGGAGTCTACATCTGTAAATGATGGGATGGCGTTACATCTATTTTTATGTTAGTACCACAGTGTTTTAATTATCACAGCTTATCATATGTTTTACTATCCACTACAAGAAATCCTTTATAACTACTCTGCTTTATATAAAAATATTCCCCAACTAGGCAGAGAGGCAGGCAGAGAGAGAAGAGGAAGCAGGTTCCTTGCAGAGCAGAGACCCCGATGCGGGGCTCGATCCCAGGACCCTGGGATCATGACCTGAGCCAAAGGCAGAGGCTTTAACCCACTGAGCCACCCAGGCACCCCAGTAGAACATATTTTAATATCTGATATTTTACATCAGGAAGATGACTTCTCTATATTTATGCAATGTACTTGTTTTTACCTCAATAAAATATTGCCTTTTTTTAGGAATGTAATAATTATAGTTTTAAGGTTATTGATATTAACTGAATATTTATTTTTGCTATTTTCAATAGCATATTTTTCCAATACATTTAAATGCTGAAATATAAAGAAATATATAAATATAAAGAAACATATATCTTAGAAAAAATGACCGAATTTAATAATAGCACATTAGAAGAGTTCTTTATGTTCTTTTTTAGGGTTTTTTAGATTTAGTCATATTACCTATAAGTGTGTATAATTTTTCTTTTTCAATATGTATATTTTTTTCTCTTAGTAAAATTTGTAGCTGATGTTATTTTCAGCATGATGCCTGTAGTACAATGATTTTCAGATTTTCTTTGGTTTAATGAACTAAATCTGATAACTATGGACTTTCTTCCTTAAAAAAAAGGATATGAATGTTGGAGCTCATGATCTCCAATAAACCAATTTTAAGAGGCTTGCTTTAATATTTCATTGTTAAGGTGTGCTGGGTGGCAGTGGGTTAAGCCTTTGCCTTCAGCTCAGCTAATGATCTCAGGGTCCTGGGATTGAGCCCTGCATAGGCCTCTCTGCTCAGCCCATAGCCTGCTTCCCCTCCACTTCTCTGCCTGCCTCTCTGCCTACTTGTGATCTCTGTCAAATAAATATATATAATCTAAAAAAAAATTCCTTGTTAAAAATAATATTTGCTAAGTTCAGATAGGTCCTTCTTGATATATTAAATAAATGTCTTTGAAATGAATAAACTTTAGAACAGAAATATGGAAATTTGAAAAAAAAATTGTAAATATTGAGGTTGTGATGTTTACTTTAACCTGTAATTGAATTATTAAGATGAATTGTATTAGTAGACAATCCACTATTGATCCATCACTGCATTCCCAAAATAATGCTGTTTATTACATAGACATCATTTTTTGCTGTTTTCTTTTTAAATTTTCCACTAAACCATCTTTATCCAGACCGTCTTAGGTAGTAGTTCTTTAAAATTTTTACGAGAATAATTTCAGGTTGTCTGTGTCTTCTTGACTCAATGATCTTAATTTATCCCTTCAAAGTCATCCTCTCAAATAGCCTTAAGCCTGAAGGCTGTGATAAGCACTATCAGATCCTTCTTTGTGTCTGTACTCCTTGTTCACTTGTCCTCATCTGCATTCCTTGCACAATCAAGATGTTAGTTGATGTGGGAAACAAAGGCAAAGGAAAAAATTAAATTTCCTCACTACTTACAGCTCATTGACAAGTCTTTGAAACAAGTGGAGTGACCACTCACCAGGAGCTCAGTTGCCTAAATGCCCTAATGCTTTGCTAAGGGCAAAAGAAAATCTTATCTTAACATTATACCAATCCCCCAGGATCCTGTAAGTCTATTTATTTATTTATTTATTTATTTATTTATTTATTTATTTGAGAGAGAGTGTGTGTGCACCTGCCTATGGGCAAGGGGAGGACTAGAGGGGGGAATAAAGAATCTCAAGGAGACCTTGCTGAGTGTGGGCCACCATGTTGGGCTTGATCCCATGACCCATGAGATCATGACCGGAACCAAAACCAAGAGTCTGATCTTCAACTGACTAAGCTACCCAGATGCCCCTGTAATTCTATTATAACATAGAAAAATTCCTGTGGAAACTTCCTTTATCTCTAATCCCCAAGATATGTGTTGGCAATCATAATCATCCTCCAAGCATATGGCCCACTGATGTACATCTGAAGGGTCTCATGACTAGGGTTTTATTATACAGTAATGAATAACCTTTTCCTAACAACACCTAGCCCTCTCAAGGTTCTAGAAACCTTGTCTCCAAAATTTCTTAGAGACTTACACTATTTCTAACCCCCTCTCAACTTGAAAATATATAATCAACTACTCCTCATGACCCCAGTGTAGCTCTTTCTGCCCATGGGTCCTCTCCCCATGGTTTAATAAAACCACCTTTTTGCTGCAAAGGCATCTCAAGAATTCTGTATTGGCCATTGACTTCAAAACCCCAACCTTTTTCTACATCATTAGTGACATTGTAGGAGAGAAACTCTACTTAATATTAGCCTAATTTTCTCTTATTTGTCACTTCACTTTCATTTGTGATAATTCCTCAGGAAATGGCTTAATGTTCCATCTTCAGCAAAAATGTGACCCTCTTCTGGTTTCCAGTGAGAGAGAAGAAAGTTTTACTATTATAATTATTGGTTTCTTTCAGATAGAGGTGTTGAGAGAGAGCATGGAAATCAACCTTTGAGAAACATCTTGATTCCTTTGTAATCTTTAAATATGTTGTTTTCAAATAAAAAAGCAATCAGATACAAGTTGCATATAATTCCTCCAAATTGCACCAAGGAAGCTCTTGAATTTCTTCAATGAAAAAAGAAACTGAATATTCAGAAACATACAAAAACCAAACAAACAAAACCCAAAACACTTGAACTGGCTAGTAAATTAACAGAATATTATAAGGAATAAAACTGTACAAAGAATATGAAAAAGATAGAAGGTTGATTAAGTCAACAGATAGCTTTGGCTTTTATATAGGGAATTGTTCACTCTGTTTAGGTGGAACATAAAAGGCAAATGATCTATTCCAGCCCTGGCAATGTACGCTTCTAGAGATTTTCTTCATTCTCAGTAACTTCTTGCAAAGCTTTAATTTTTTGCTTGATGTTAAATCATTAATGCTAAAAAAAATAGTATCATTATGGTCAGATAGTCCTGTTTTTTTCGGGGGGGTGCTCAGTTTTTGATAGAGAGCATAAAATTTCATTTTGCATCTTCAATCTATCTTTCTTCAGTGATTAAATTGGCATTAGCTGTAAAAATTGCTCTCAGAAAAATCACTAAATCCATTTAATACTGCATATCTATCTCCAGATTTATCTTCTTTTCTTGAATAAAAGATCATTTTCCACAATTTTTCAATTTGTTTCTATATCCATTTGGCATCTTTTTTTCACTTCTTACTAATTTTTGATCATTGATATGACCTTGCCATGTTCATGATGAGCTTATCTTTTATTAATTTTTATTATTATATGAGTGTGTATTTGAGAGAGAAAAATTTGGAGATTTTTTCAATTTTCTAAGAAATGTGAACATTTGTAGAGAAGGTAGTTTATACTCTACCCCTTCAACTTAGCAGCAGTATGTTATATGTATCTCTTTAGCTGAAATGTTAATGTTTAAGTGGGTTTTTATTAGGATGAGGTCTGAGTTTCTAATTCAGATGTCAGAGGTTGGCAGCAATATCAATAAGAAGCCATCAGCATGGCCCTTACTCCTAATTCTCATCCTGACATGTTACAAAAATAAGCATGATAATTTTATGGCTTCTTTTTCTGCCTAAAATGTAACTACATTAATCTGAAAGACAGCTGATTTTTCAAGGTCAAAAGTGCTTAGTTATAAATTGATGAGCTATTATGTGTGTCTGTGGTTTTCTTGATGGCACTGTATTAATAATATGCATGCAGAACAGGCCATAAAAATTCCATTTAAAGGTATTAAGGCATACTGGGACATTTAATCAGGTTAAAATTCCTGTCAGTTGGCTCCAGGCACGATGTTGTTTAGTCAATGATTAACAAAGTATGTGGAATATAAATATGCATGTCTATTACATGAGTTTAGATTTCACTGAAATGACCATTTTTTGTTTTGTTTTGTTTTCTGCATCTAGCGAATGATTCAACTAAAATGCATTACACTGGTATTCATTGTTTTAAGTAGCTTCTACTATCTCCCAGCCTGGATTGTTTTGATTAGAAAATCGGAAGATAATATACTTACAAAGGTGCTGACATTTTTTTCAAGTAGGAAAAAAAGCACTCAGTGATGAAATGTTTTTAAAATATGAATCACATTGTAAACTTTCTTTTTTTGACTTATAAAAGCTATCTCACCAGGTGTACACTATGCTCTTATAAAAATCAAGACAGATTAAATCATAGAAAGCTATGGGAAGGATTGTTCTGATAGCGTCTTACAGTATACCTTACAAGTTAAAGGGGAATTTATTGAAGATACAGAATATAATGCAGTAGAAATGGCAATTAATATGCAGGAGTATTTGCATATTATGAAACAAAGTCACATTTTTCAGATAAATCAAAGAATGAATATTCCTGGCCTATGAAAATTTCTCACTCCTTTTTCCAATAGTGGTTGAAGAGGAAAATTACAGTTCATGTTTCTAAGAACATTTTTCTATAGCAAGCATGGATGAATGGCTGACCATTTGAGAAGCAATTATGAAGCCGTATAAAAACTATTTCATTTTTTTAATTGTGTAAAGTTGGCTAACATTAATATTTGTCTTTCGTGCATGTGTTTGAATATCTATCAGTATGAATTTGAAAATATTTTGGTTACTACTAAATTAACTTGATCCTTTTTTTATTGTTTTTTAAATTTATTTATTTTTTCAGCGTAACAGTATTCATTGTTTTTGCACAACACCCAGTGCTCCATGCAAAACGTGCCCTCCCTATTACCCACCACCTGTTCCCCCAAACTCCCACCCCTGACCCTTCAAAACCCTCAGGTTGTTTTTCAGAGTCCGTAACCTCTTATGGTTCGCCTCCCCTTCCAATTTTTTTTTATAAACATATAATATATTTTTATCCCCAGGGGTACAGGTCTGTGAATCACCAGGTTTACATACTTCACAGCACTCATGATAGCACATACCCTCCCCAATGTCCATAACCCCCTCCCCCTCTCCCAATCCCACCTCCCCCCAGGAACCCCCAGTTTGTTTTGTGAGATTAAGAGTCATTTATGGTTTGTCTCCCTCCCAATCCCATCTTGTTTCATTTATTCTTCTCCTATCCCCCTAACCCCCCATGTTGCTTCTCCATGTCCTCATATCAGGGAGATCATATGATAGTTGTCTTTCTCCGATTGACTTATTTCACTAAGCATGATACCCTCTAGTTCCATCCACAGCGTCGCAAATGGCAAGATTCATTTCTTTTGATGGCTGCATAGTATTCCATTGTGTATATGTACCACTTCTTCTTTAGCCATTCATCTGTTTATGGACATCTAGGTTCTTTCCATAGTTTGGCTATTGTAGACATTGCTGCTATAAACATTCGGGTACACGTGCCCCTTCGGATCACTATGTATCTTTAGGGTAAATACCCAGTAGTGCAATTGCTGGGTCATAGGGTAGTTCTATTTTCAACATTTTGAGGAACCTCCATGCTGTTTTCCAGAGTGGTTGCACCAGCTTGCATTCCCACCAACAGTGTAGGAGGGTTCCCCTTTCTCCGCATCCTCGCCAGCATCTGTCATTTCCTGACTTGTTAATTTTAGCCATTCTGACTGGTGTGAGGTGATATCTCATGGTGGTTTTGATTTGTATTTCCCTGATGCCGAGTGACGTGGAGCACTTTTTCATGTGTCTGTTGGCCATCTGGATGTCTTCTTTGCAGAAATGTCTGTTCATGTCCTCTGCCCATTTCTTGATTGGACTGTTTGTTCTTTGGGTGTTGAGTTTGCTAAGTTCCTTATAGATTTTGGATACTAGCCGTTTATCTGATATGTTGTTTGAAAATATCTTCTCCCATTCTGTCAGTTGACTTTTGGTTTTGTTAACTGTTTCCTTTGCTGTGCAAAAGCTTTTGATCTTGATGAAATCCCAATAGTTCATTTTTGCCCTTGCTTCCCTTGCCTTTGCCCTTGTTGCAAGATGTTGCTGCGGCTGAGGTCGAAGAGGTTGCTGCCTGCGTTCTCCTCAAGGATTTTGATGGATTCCTTTCTCACATTGAGGTCCTTCATCCATTTGGAGTCTATTTTCGTGTGTGGTGTAAGGAAGTGGTCCAATTTCATTTTTCTGCATGTGGCTGTCCAATTTTCCCAGCACCATTTATTGAAGAGGCTGTCTTTTTTCCATTGGACATTCTTTCCTGCTTTGTCAAAGATTAGTTGACCATAGAGTTGAGGGTCTATTTCTGGGCTCTCTATTCTGTTCCACTGATCTATGTGTCTGTTTTTGTGTCAGTACCATGCTGTCTTGATGATGACAGCTTTGTAATAGAGCTTGAAGTCCGGAATTGTGATGCCACCAACTTTGGCTTTCTTTTTCAATATTCCTTTGGCTGTTCGAGGTCTTTTCTGGTTCCATATAAATTTTAGGATGATTTGTTCCATTTCTTTGAAAAAAATGGATGGTATTTTGATAGGGATTGCATTAAATGTGTAGATTGCTTTAGGTAGCATAGACATTTTCACAATATTTATTCTTCCAATCCAGGAGCATGGAACATTTTTCCATTTCTTTGTGTCTTCCTCAATTTCTTTCATGAGTACTTTATAATTTTCTGTGTATAGATTCTTAGCCTCTTTGGTTAGGTTTATTCCGAGGTATCTTATAGTTTTGGGTGCAATTGTATATGTGCTGCCGAAGCGAGCACTAGTTTTGGGTGCAATTGTAAATGGAATTGACTCCTTAATTTCTCTTTCTTCAGTCTTGTTGTTGCTGTACAGAAATGCAACTGATTTCTGTGCATTGATTTTATATCCTGACACTTTACTGAATTCCTGTACAAGTTCTAGCAGTTTTGGAGTGGAGTCTTTTGGGTTTTCCACATATAGTATCATATCATCTGCGAAGAGTGATAGTTTGACATCTTATTTGCTGATTTGGATACATTTTTGTTGTCTGATTGCTGAGGCTAGGACTTCTAGTACTATGTTGAATAGCAGTGGTGATAATGGACATCCATGCCATGTTCCTGATCTTAGCGGAAAAGCTTTCAGTTTTTCTCCATTGAGAATGATATTTGCGGTGGGTTTTTCATAGATGGCTTTGATAATATTGAGGTATGTGCCCTCTATCCCTACACTTTGAAGAGTTTTGATCAGGAAGGGATGCTGTACTTTGTCAAATGCTTTTTCAGCATCTATGGAGAGTATCATATGGTTCTTGTTCTTTCTTTTATTAATGTGTTGTATCACATTGATTGATTTGCGGATGTTGAACCAACCCTGCAGCCCTGGAATAAATCCCACTTGATCGTGGTGAATAATCCTTTTAATGTAGTGTTGAATCCTATTGGCTAGTATTTTGGCGAGAATTTTTGCGTCTGTGTTCATCAAGGATATTGGTCTGTAGTTCTCTTTTTTGGTGGGTTCCTTGCTGGTTTTGGGATCAAGGTAATGCTGGCCTCATAAAATGAGTTTGGAAGTTTTCCTTCCGTTTCTATTTTTTGGAACAGTTTCAGGAGAATAGGAATTAGTTCTTCTTTAAATGTTTGGTAGAATTCCCCTGGGAAGCCGTCTGGCCCTGGGCTTTTGTTTGTTTGGAGATTTTTGATGACTGTTTCAATCTCCTTACTGGTTATGGGCCTGTTCAGGTTTTCTATTTCTTCCTGGTACCACTTCCTGTGGTAGTTTATATGTCTCTAGGAATGCATCCATTTCTTCCAGATTGTCAAATTTGTTGGCGTAGAGTTGCTCATAGTATGTTCTTATAACTGTCTGTATTTCTTTGGTGTTAGTTGTGATCTCTCCTCTTTCATTCATGATTTTATTTATTTGGGTCCTTTCTCTTTTCTTTTTGATGAGTCTGGCCAGGGGTTTATCAATCTTATTGATTCTTTCAAAGAACCAGCTCCTAGTATCATTGATTTTTTTCTATTGTTTTTTTGGTTTCTATTTCATTGATTTCTGCTCTGATCTTTATGATTTCTCTTCTCCTGCTGGGTTTAGGGTTTCTTTCTTGTTCTTTCTCCAGCTCCTTTACGCGTAGGGTTAGGTTGTGTACTTGAGACCTTTCTTGTTTCTTGAGAAAGTCTTGTACCGCTATATATTTTCCTCTCAGGACTGCCTTTGCTGTGTCCCACAGATTTTGAATCATTGTGTTTTCATTATCATTTGTTTCCATGAATTTTTTCAATTCTTCTTTAATTTCCTGGTTGACCCATTCATTCTTTAGAAGGATGCTGTTTAGTCTCCATGTATTTGGGTTCTTTCCAGCTTTCCTCTTGTGATTGAGTTCTAGCTTCAGAGCATTGTGGTCTGAAAATATGCAGGGAATGATCCTAATCTTTTGATACCGGTTGAGACCTGATTTGTGACCCAGGATGTGATCTATTCTGGAGAAGGTTCCATGTGCACTAGAGAAGAACGTGTATTCTGTTGCTTTGGGATGAAATGTTCTGAATATATCTGTGATGTCCATCTGGTCCAGTGTGTCATTTAAGGCCTTTATTTCCTTGTTGATCTTTTGCTTGGATGATCTGTCCATTTCAGTGAGGGGAGTATTAAAGTCCCCTACTATTATTGTATTATTGTTGATGTGTTTCTTTGATTTTGTTATTAATTGGTTGGTATAGTTGGCTGCTCCCATGTTAGGGGCATAGATATTTAAAATGGTTAGATCTTCTTGTTGGACAGACCCTTTGAGTAGGATATAGTGTCCTTCCTCATCTCTTATTATAGTCTTTGGCTTAAAATCTAATTGATCTGATATAAGGGTTGCCACCCCAGCTTTCTTCTGATGCCCATTAGCATGGTAAATTGTTTTCCACCCCCTCACTTTAAATCTGGAGGTGTCTTCATGTCTAAAATGAGTTTCTTTTAGGCAACATACTGATGGGCTTTGTTTTTTTATCCATTCTGATACCCTGTATCTTTTGATTGGGGCATTTAGGCCATTAACATTCAGGGTAACTATTGAGAGATATGAATTTAGTGCCATTATTAGCCTGTAAGGTGACTGTTACTGTATAATTGTCTCTGTACCTTTCTGATCTACTACTTTTAGGCTCTCTCTTTGCTTAGAGGACCCCTTTCAATATTTCCTGTAGAGCTGGTTTGGTGTTTGAAAATTCTTTCAGTTTTTGTTTGTCCTGGAAGCTTTTGATCTCTCCTTCTATTTTCAATGATAGCCTAGCTGGTTAGAGTATTCTTGGCTGCATGTTTTTCTCGTTTAGTGCTCTGAATATATCATGCCAGCTCTTCCTGGCCTGCCA
Source organism: Meles meles (assembly GCF_922984935.1). NCBI lineage: Eukaryota > Metazoa > Chordata > Mammalia > Carnivora > Mustelidae > Meles > Meles meles. Next base: position 79,992,544 of record NC_060074.1, read on the forward strand.
GGTCTCTGTGGATAAGTCTGCTGCCAATCTAATATTTTTACCATAGTATGTTACAGACTTCTTTTCTCGGGCTGCTTTCAGGATTTTCTCTTTGTCACTAAGACTTGTAAATTTTACTATTAGGTGACGGGGTGTGGACCTATTCTTGTTGACTTTGAGGGGGGTTCTCTGCATCTCCTGGATTTTGATGCTTGTTCCCTTTGCCATATTAGGGAAATTCTCTCCAATAATTCTCTCCAATAGACCTTCTGCTCCCCTCTCTGTTTCTTCTTCTTCTGGAATCCCAATTATTCTAATGTTGTTTCGTCTTATGGTGTCACTTATCTCTCGAATTCTCCTCTCATGGTCCAGTAGCTGTTTGTCCCTCTTTTGTTTGGCTTCTTTATTCTCTGTCATTTGGTCTTCTATATCACTAATTCTTTCTTCTGCCTCATTGATCCTAGCAGTGAGAGCCTCCATTTTTGATTGCACCTCATTAATAGTTTTTTTTTATTTCAACTTGGTTAGATTTTAGTTCTTTAATTTCTCCAGAAAGGGCTTTAATATCTCCAGAGAGGGTTTCTCTAATATCTTCCATGCCTTTTTCGAGCCCGGCTAGAATGTTCAGAATCGTCATTCTGAACTGTTGATCTGACATATTACCAATGTCTGTGTTGATTAGGTCCCTAGCCTTCGGTACTGGCTCTTGTTCTTTTGTTTGTGGTGATTTTTTCCACCTTGTCATTTTGTCCAGATAAGAGGATATGAAGGATCAAATAAAATACTAAAAGGGTGGCAAAGACCCCAGAAAAATGCGCTGTAACCAAATCAGAAGAGACCCCAAATTGTGGGAGGGAGAAAGGGGATAAAAAGAGGTTCAGAAAAAAAAGAAAAAAAATTTAAAAATAAAACAAATAAAGAAAAAATATAAAAAAGAAAGAAAAAATATATATATTTAGATAAACTAGTCAAAAAACGTTAAAAAAGAAAAGGGTAAAAGTTTTAAAAAATTTAGCAGAAGAAGAAAAAAGAAAAAAAGAAAAAAAATTTAAAAAAGAAAAAAAATTGAATTAGCCGCAAGACTAAAGAATCATGGGGAGAAAGCCATGAGTTCCGTGCTTTGCTTTCTCCTCCTCTGAAATTGTGCTGCTGTCTTAGGAATTGAACCTGCTTTCCTTGATAGATGAACTTCGTCCTGGCTGGATATTTTGTTGATCTTCTGGGGGAGGGGCCTGTTGTAGTGACTCTCAAGTGTCTTTGCCCAAGGCGGAATTGCACCGCCCTTACCGGCGGCCGGACTAAGTAATTGGCTAGCGTTCACTTTTGGGAGCTTCTGTTCCCTGAACACTTTCCGTAGAGTTCCGGAGGACGGGAATGAAAATGGCGGCCTCCTAGTCTCCGGCCCGGAGGAGCCGAGAGCCTGGGGCCCCACTCCTCAGTGCGCCTCCAGAGGACAGCACCCAATCACTCCCGTATCCCCGGCCTCCAGTCGCGCTCCGAGCTCACCCAGTCCGCGACCAGTTCAAGGTAACCCCGAGCTGAGAGTTCAGTCCTCGGCTGTCTCTGTAGCCGGCTTCTCTGTTCTAATACCTGCGAGCTCTGCGACACTCCAACACCCCCGATCCTTCTGTGACCCTGCGGGACCTGGGCCCATGCTGACCCCGCATGGGCTTCACCCCGGTTTAGCCTCTGGAGCAATGTCCCTCAGTGGAACAGACTTTTAAAAGTCCTGATTTTGTGCTCCGTTCCTCCGCCGCTTGCCGGAGGCTGGCCCCTCCCCCCGCGTTCTATCTTCCCGTCGTTTTAGATTCACTTCTCCGCCAGTCCTACCTTTCAGAAAGTGGTTGATTTTCTGTTTCTAGAATTGCTGTTCTTCTTCTCTTCGATCTCCCGTTGGATTTGTAGGTGTTTGCAATGTTTAGATAAGCTATCGAGCTGATCTCCTGTTACCTGATGTAGTCTCAGCCTGCTACTTCTCCGCCATCTTGACTCCTCCCCCCTTAATTAAATTTTTTTTTTAAATTTCTTTTCAGTGTTCCAGAATTCATTGTTGGTACACCACACCCAGTGCTCCATGCAATCTGTGCCCTCCATAATACCCATGAAAACAACCAGGGTCTGTAGTACCATGTCCTTAAACTTGACAAGAATGCAGATTAATTTCAAAGAAACACATTGTATAACACATTGTTATGTGCAAAACACAGTGCACATAACACTCTTAACTTAAGAGTTAAGTTTTGAACTCTTAAAAACTCAAGCTCTCTATCACAAACTCATATACTGACTTTATATTTTTTAATTAATAGACTATTTCAATAACAGTTTTGGGTTTATAAAACAATTGAACAGAAAGTACAAACAGTGCCATATCCTCGCCCTCCCACCATTTCCTTTATTAACATCTGTCTTGTGGTATATTTGTTATAGTTTATGAACCAATGCTGATACATTATTGACTAAAGTATATTTGCATTAAGTTTCACTTTTTGTGTCCTACAAAAACATGAGTTTTATCAACTGCATAATATCATGTATCTATCCCTAACAGTATCATACAAAATAGCTTAGTTTCACTGCCCTAAAAATACCTGTATTCCACCTATTCATACAACCCTCCACCCCCAACAAGCTCCCCAATCCATGGCTAACACTATTTTTTTCACTCTTTCAGTATTTTGCCTTTTCCAGAATGTCATGTAATTGAAATTATACAGTATATGGTCCTTTCAGACTGGCTTCTTTTATTTAGCAATATACTTTTAGGGTTCTTCCGTGTCTTTTCATTTTATTTTATGGCTAAATAGCATTCTCTTGTATGGATATCTACCACAACTTGTTTATCCATTGACCAACTGAAAGACATTTGGGTGCTTCCAAATTTTGACAGTTATGAATAAAACTGCTAAAAACCTCCATGTGCAGGTTTTGTGGGACATAAATTGTCAACTCATTTGGGTAAATATCTACAGCGTGATTGCTTGCTGGATTATCATTGTATATTTTAGATCCTAGAATAACATCACATTTTCATTTGAAGAGTTTTCATTGCTAATGTAAGAATCAAGATTGTAAAGAAAACGTGTTTCAGATTAAATTTTTTTTCTGAGTTGTTTCTATATATCAGGAAAAATGTAGCTTTTCAAAATAAATAACATTTGCATTAAAATATGTTTTTTTAATAATAACTAACATATCTAATCTAATCTAAAGTTATTTCTTCCTATAAAAATATATGCTTTGTTATTAGATGGGGTAAAGTAATAAGACATATTTAGAGCCTCCCAAAGTATTTTAAAAGTGATTATTAAAATCTCAGATGTTTTTCTTTTTTTTTAAGAGTTTAATTATTTATTTGACAGAGATCACAATTAGGCAGAGAGGCAGGCAGAGACAGAGAGGGAGAAGCAGGCTACCCGCTGAGTAAAGACCGATGTGGGGCTCAATCCCAGAACACTGGGATCATGACCTGAGCCAAAGGCAGAGGCTTTAACCCCCTGAGCCACCCAGGCGCCTCTCAGATATTTTTCTTAAGATTTTATTTATTTATTTGAAAGAGAGAGAGAGAGAGATAGCAAGAGAAAGCAAGAGCTGGGAGGAGAGGGTTCAGAAGCAGGCTTCCTGCTCATCAGGGAGCCTGAGGCATGGCTGGTCATGACTGAAGCTGAAGGCAGACACTTAATAGACTGAACCACCCAGGTGCCCTAAAATCTCAGATTTTCATCTGGATATGATGCCATTGCAATATAACTAATTTAGATCTGAACATTGAAGCCTCTGTAAATGGTGCTTTTAAAATTACTTAATTCCATAAAAAGAATTAAATGAAGACTGTGTCCTTTTCTGCATTGTTGTTATATTGAGTATATTAGAAACTTTCAGAATCACAAGGTGTGAGTAGAAAATAGCTTTTCTGTAAGTAGTAATTTACTTGGCTTCCTTGAAACTGAAATCTTTCCTTGGGTTTATTTAACCTATATATTGCCTCAAAAATACATGGTGAATGCAGAAATTCCCTCCATAATATGGGGTGCCTGGGTGGCTCAGTGGATTAAAGCCTCTGCCTTCAGCTCAGGTCATGATCCCAGGATCCTGGGATGGAGCCCCGCATCGAGCCCCGCATCGGGCTCTCTGCTCGGCAGGGAGCCTGCTTCCTCTTCTCTCTCTGTCTGCCTCTCTGCCTGCTTGTGATCTCTGTCTGTCAAATAAATAAATAAAATCTTTAAAAAACAAAAAAAGAAATTCCCTCCATAATATATCCCAGAAGTTGGAAGTGTTAAATCTTCCCTGATAATATTATGGTAGGATCTAAATTCCAATAAAAATTCTTTTCTGTATCAATATTTCATTACCTTTACTTAATAAGGTACTTTAAAATGTGTTTGATGTATTTAATAACAGTTTTTAAGGTTGATAACGTTTATTGGTAAATGCTAAGAAATGTATTAAGACAGGGCGCCTGGGTGGCTCAGTGGATTAGGCCACTGCCTTCGGCTCAGGTCATGATCTCAGGGTCCTGGGATCGAGCCCCGCATCGGGCTCTCTGCTCCGCAGGGAGCCTTCTTCCTCCTCTCTCTCTGCCTGCCTCTCTGCCTACTTGTGATCTCTCTCTCTGTCAAATAAATGAATAAAATCTTAAAAAAAAAGAAATGTATTAAGATATAAAGTATTGGATCAACCCTTGTATCCTGATATATTCTATCTAACGTCTAAAGGACATCTATTATACCTGCTTATCATAAAATTTCAGTAGCACATTTATGATGGGCTTGAAGTTGACCACAATGCTACAAAGATTTAAATATTTTATGAGAATAAAACAATTTTATAAGTTTATAGAAAATTTCAAAAAGAAATACAGTTGTAATGAGTTATTCCCAGAAATTTTAAACATATAATTCAAATTAGTTTTAAATACTGTGGAAATACCTATTAGTGCCATGAGCATCATTTCAGCCATCTTATTTACCTAACTGGTCTAAAAATAAATATTTCAGAGCACTCACATATGACAAATTCAAAGAATGATATGCATTTTTAGGCAGCTAACGAGTTAAATTTACAATGAATAGAGAGTAAGAAGTAGTCATCAAAAATATCAAACACAAATTTTCAAAGTAAACAAATACAAAGGATAATTACAGAATTTAGAATATCTTTACATTCTTCTATTCCAAACAAGAATGTTAAATCTCTTCCTCAATAATCCTGCCAATTAATATGAGTATATAAGTATAATTCATTTCTCCTATATGTCTGGTCACATTTCTCCTATATTATCTGCCTCATGTTAGCACTTTGTCCACTTTCAGAGATGATATTTACAAGATGCCAAAACATCTGAGTAAAGAGTGCAAATATCTCTTAATCAGATGGAGCTTGATTATACTTTGTTTTCATTTACTCCTCAAACTGTGTTCTAAAAATGAAAGAACATACACCCACACACACACAAAATTGAAACACAAAGGTAGGATGATGAATGACCCACACACAAAAAAGAGAAGTACAGGAAGAGAATATATAGCAAGACTACCGAAATCAAAATTAAGATACTTTCTACATAATAAAAATTGCAGTTAATATTTGATGAAAACTTAACTATTTGCCAAGTGTTATTCTAAGTACTTTACACAAATTATTTTTCCTTTCTTTCTTTCTTTCTTTCTTTCTTTCTTTCTTTCTTTCTTTCTTTCTTTCTTTCTTTCTTCTTTCTCTTTCTTTCTCATCGCAGAAATCCCCTGTGGTATTTAATGCTATTATATCACACTTGTAAAGGAAACTGAGACAGAGATAATAAGTAACTTCCCAAAGCCACTAAGCTAGTACAGTGATGCCACAATGTAATCCAAGAAGGCTAATTCCAAGAGCTTTCAGCTACTCTCTAACACCTTATGCTCTGTATTTAATACATCTTGTTCTCTGTAATCTATACCCTCTATATTCCAGATCATCTTAAATTCTTAATTTATTTTATACTATGGAACATCAAATAGTAAAATGACTGAAGAAGGTGGAAGAAATACTGACAGAGTAAATTACAATTAGTGCAACTCCAACCAGTTCTCCTGTCTTCATGCTTATGATCTAAACTGAAATATTCCAAATACCAATTTGGTATTAGGGTATATAACTAACAAGCATGTACTATTTGGGGATAAATACAGTTTTGCCAGAAGTACAGAGGCCTGATATTGATTATAACAATGAGAATGCAAAATTGGAGATTGTAAATAGCTTTATAATATATTTATATTTAATATAAATATATACTAAATATATAATTTATATAAAATATAATAAATATAGTATATTTATATATTTATAAATATGTACATATATTTATAAATATAAAGTAGGCATAAGAGATTAATGCATGTCTCTTTTTCTCTTCCTCCCTTCTTCCCACAAGCATTTATCAAATGTCTTTACTATATGCTAAACACTATGATATATGATAGTACAAAATGAATAGCACATAGCTCTTATTCTTAAAGATCATCTATTGCAACATGGAAGAAATTTTTAAATTTTTAAAATTTAAATGTATTAAAACATATTTGATAATCAATTTAATTATAAGATAATAACAAGGAGATTAAAACAAACACATTTACTTGTGATTTCAAATGTCTTTGGGTTTATATTTTGTGTACATAGGCTTTACCAATAAGGAAAACCATTACCAGACAGCACCCTGCCTGGATACAGACATTGTCTCAATAGAGTTGAATATAGAAAATCAACTCATGTTCAAAGCATGGCTTGACATTTTAAAAATTTAAAGAAATGTGTTACACATCATCAATAATTACAATGCTACATATTTTCAGTTATCTTATAAACTTAGAGAAAATTTAGGTATCTTGTAACAATTAGGGAAAAAATCAGTGAAAGAAGATCTGTAAGGAAGACAAACATGAACAAATAAGCTGTTTTTTGCCTTAAGAAATACAGAGCATTTTGAAGACAGTTTTGTAGTAGTACAGAGAAAGGGCATATGGTTTCTGGTGCATAAATTAGAGAAAGCGAGAAAAAGTCTGTCTTGAACTGAGTCTTTAAAAGGAGATAAAATGAGTGAGAGAATGAATTCCACGCAAAAGATAGAGATATGTAAAGCACCTGAAAGGTTGTAGCCAATGAGGAAACGGTGGGTTTTTAATGGATGGCTGAAATGAGGGGTCCTGGGAAATGCAGATTGGGACTTGACTTTGAGGAACTCACAGTTCAATTTGTAACTAGAATTATAAGAAGATATAAGGATGTAACAAAATAGGAGACTGAGATTGACAGTTGTTTTAGCAACATAATTAGCTATTTAGAAGATGTCCTGTAGTAGAGGGGTGCTGGTTAAAGGGAAGGCAATTAGGACACAATTGTGGTGGTCCAGGAGGAAATTACAAAACTTTAGATTTAGATCAGTGGGTGTGCAGAAAATAGAAGAGGCGAGGTCTTAACGCAAAATGAGTAAGAATTTTTTAAGTGATTGGATAGATTGATCTTTGGTATTATCCTAAAGTATTTAACCCAGAACTACAATAATAACATATTATTATTATGCAAGGGTGTTTTATTCTCTATTAATCTAAATTAAAGTTTTTATCACATTTAAAGTGATAAAAGTTAGATATCTAGCATGATATTCAGATATAATGTTATTTTATATATTTATGACCACCTGCATTAAGTATTAAGAATTATGTAAACATAAGAAAATAAAGTCATGTCTTACTTCCTCATTAATAAAGATAATATTGTCCACCATTTACTAGTTGCTCACCAGAATTTACTAAATTTGAAAAACTATTCTAAGCTCTTTCTGATAATTATTATACTTCTTTCAAGTAAAGACAGAAAGGTTCAGAGATATTACTTAAATTCATAAATGTAATGGTGAGTTATCCTTCAGAACTGAGGTGCAAATTCAGGTCTCTCTGCTCCTAAGCTTAGACTCTTTAAAATTAGGTGATATGGTTTTCTTTGAATGTTCTTTTGGATTAAAAAATGCTTTTTACAATAATCACTTTTGTTTTTAAAGATATGTTTATGCATTTAGTTGATTCTATATTTTTGTTAACCAGCCTTGCTTTCTTGAGATTAAAATATAATATCCTCAAAAGGATATTTAATATTTCCTTAGTAATGACTGAAATATCTCTGTTGCTTTAACACTGGGATTCATTTTCCATTATGCAAAAGTGAAACTCATCTTTTGCCTACCTTCACCCATAGCTGCTAACAAGGAAAACTCTCACTTCTAAATGCTGCTTCTATACTTGTCTAGTTTGACTGATTTGTGTGAGTCTGGTGATAGTTACTAAGGAGGGCGTAGATTGCATGGAGCACTGGGTGTTATACATAAACAATGAATCATGGAACACTACATTAAAAACTAATGATGTACCGTATGGTGTCTAACATAACATAATTAAAAAAAAAAAAAGAAAATGTTACTTCTATTAATTATTTTCTCCAGCTCTGTGAGAAAATGGTATAGGAAACTATACCAATTGCATGTTTTCAATATTAATTTTAAATGTTTTAAAAATGTAGGGAGAAAAAAATCCCTTATTCTTTTCAACAATTCTTTTCAACAATTTTGTGTACTCAGTAAAATGACTTTGTTCTTTTATTTAATGATGTGATTTCACCTAATGCTTTTTCTTTCCCAAACTATTTCATATGCTTTTGTTCCTTTGACAAATATAATATGTGTTGTCAGAGTTCAACCACTTATTTGGTGACATTTTCACTTTAAGCTATCCCTATTTTCAGTATCTAAGAGAGAATTTTAAGAAATATTTTTTGAGTCTAATAGGTCAACAGTTTATGAAAAGAACAAAAAATGTACTTTTTGTAATTTATTTGAAAGCTGTGCAGGAAATGTCATGGTAAAGTTTAGACAATTGTTTTGTTCAACAAAGTGAAGTTTTCACTTACAGGATATGGTTGCTTCACCAACTGAACATTCATGGTAAATATTAATTCTTCTTAAATAATTTAAAGATGGCTTGATATCTTTTATTGATAGTGTCAGTTACAATAAATAATTTCAGCATTTATTTATGATGAGTGCATTGATTTAAAAACTTGGAGCAATGCAGTGATAGGGGACTTGTAACAAATTACCATAGAATGTCATTTTATATTAATGTATCTTACAAACAATTTTAGTGAGAAACTATGAATTTCTGATTGCATTCTTCTTTTGCTTTTCTTCCCATGTTAATATTTAACATTTTCCCATTGTATCATCACTTAGAGTAACATTTCTAAAACAGGCTCTATGATGATCTGAATGGGTAATGAAGATTGAGGTCATATTGTTTCAAACAACCATTTGCTAAAATCAGGATCAAAATGCAGGACAAACAGATTAACTGACTTCATTGAACATTCTCATTTTTAAATAACATGTTAAAGTGCATTAAAAAAACAATAACAACAAACAACAAAACAAGCCATGTACATGTATAGAAGATAGCAAGAACGAAATATTCTATTTAAAGTCTGGCTATCCCTGGCTAAAATAATATTTATTTTCTTTATTACACATCTTACAATTTATCTCATAGTTTATTAAACAATTACTATGGGCAGGAATGAACAATTTTGATCTCTCCTTGTAACCTGAGGAGGTTTTCTAAATTACTCTGAGGCCCCACTAAAATATATATATATATTTTTCTCATATAGCATATGATTATATAAGATTCCTTTAAGATGAACTTTAATTTTTGGCATAACTGAAACCACTCTCACACACAGCCCCTTGTGAGAACTTGTCACATGTTAGGAGCAAGATAGGATACAGTGGGAGACAGAGAATCAATGATCTACCAAAACTGATGAACACAGACTGAGACCTTGTTTTTGAAAGACCCAAAAGCTGCTGAAGAGACACCTTGTGGGCTCCAAAATGGGATGACACCATAGCGGTTGGCAAAAATGCAATATTCACTTCTTGAATGGAGGGCTGTGAGTGAACTTAGCAAGGCTCTTAAATCAGTCATGAGGCAATCTTGCTGCTAAAACATTTCACAGTCTTATTTCAAAAACTGTGTTATTTTGCAATATTAAAAGTTGAAATGTATTGTTACTTTCCATCATGTTAGGTTGTTTAAGATGTTTTTGTCCTTCAGTGACCAGATTTTAATGGCACTTTCCACATTGTATGTTGGAAATTGTCTTCGTGTTTTCAGTCCCCCCAAAAGTGCACATTTTAAAAAGGTTTTCGAAAACTCTTGGCTTCCTAGAGCATCCTTAGGTTAAAGTGAATGGAAGTTGATGACGTGTATTCCAACTAACAGATGGCCAAGAATAGAATAAATACTAAATAAATAAATATTAAACATGTCTGTTAGCACCATGTCTAAGAACATAGACACTTAGAACAAGCCTTGAGAAATTTAAACAGCAGGCAAACAGACACCAGCTAGGTTCTGGTGTCTGGTCTTTGTTTCCCCTGTCTCCCATATGACTGGACAGCGAATACTCATGGGAGATCAATATGCAACTGAGAGTAAGACTGTAAAGAGTGATTTTATTATTTGTCTGGAGCTGAATAGACCTTTTTTTTAATGGTCAATATTGACCTCTGGGCCAAGGAGTAGTAGGCGTTAGAGGTGAAACTATGTATCAGGAAATGGGATGTCTTGCTGAACTGATGGGGCTCCTAGAAATTTACACTCACTTGGAGAACACTTTCTCTGTTAAATTCAAACACTCATCATATTTAAGGTATACTTAAATTATTATTAGCGGTGATAGTAATTTGGATAAGTAAAATTGTAGTTATCATACTATTTATTGTCAGATCCTCATCTCTCTTTCTTGGGTTATTTTCTTTGATTGCCAACATTCCACTACCATGTTTATAATTCCTTGGATTTAGATATCTGGCTTCCCCCGCTCCCCACCACCTCAAAATATTCTACTCCAAAGCTATGCATGGTAGCAAGAAATTTATTTCCTTTGCATTTTTAAAACCAGGAGACTTTCAGTACCTCATTCATGCATCTTACATGTCTTTCCGACATAATGTGCATTTGTGCATTGTATTTTGTTGCATCAGGAGAAAAAAGCATCCCAAGAACCACAAAGAAATAGTGGATTGCTATGAATGAACACAGGCTTCATGAATAGCATTCCTTCTGTTTTTTCATGAGAATATCGAAAGCATTTCTTAATTACTTTTTGAGCACTTAGAATGTACGTAAGTAGACATATATACAATCACAGTAAGATAGTGACCCTTATTATCGTTTTTGATGTAATGGCTCTTAGAGTTGGGGAGAAGATATATATATATATATATATATATACACACACACACACACACACGCCAGTTACATGCATGTATATATACACATACGCATTCTGAATACACTATTTAGAAAAGTTAGTGGTTGGGACAGAACAATAGGATCTATAAACTTTCATACAGTACTTTGTGATGGGGTGTGAGCATGAGTATGAGAAAAGGAATATTTAGGAAATAGTTACTGAGAAATTACTGAAACTTCTTAAATTTTAAACTTAAGTTTCACTAGTTTTTTGTTTAGAGAAGTATTACCATCAATTATGATTTTTAAGAAAATGCTTTTCAAACATTGTATTTCCTCTTAAACTATAAATTACTGTGTCATTAGCATATTTTCTTTGAAGTACAGCTTAATTTACATTATTGAAAAAATTTTTGGTGGTATACTCACATCTACACCACAAAAGAATAATAATAAAAATATTTTAATTATTGCCTTAAAAAAATCCATCATTTTAAAATGTTAGTAAAAAAGCCATGCTTGGGGCACCTGGGTGGCTCAGTGGGTTAAAGCCTTTGCCTTTGGCTCAGGTCATGATCTCAGGGTCCTGGTATCGAGCCACGCATTGGGCTCTCTGCTCAGCAGGAAGCCTGCTTCATCCTCTCTCTCTGCCTGTCTCTCTACCTACTTGTGATCTCTGTCAAATAAATAAACAAAATCTTAAAAAAAAAAAAAAAGCCGTGCTTAAAATTATAGAAAATCAGGAAAGGTAAATTGATGATATAAGTGGCAATAGTAAGGACCAAAAAAGTTAATAAATAAGAAATTTTATATTATTCACTCAGCTTTGTATAGGCTACTTAAAAGAGTCTTTTCCCTAAATAAGTATATCCTATTTCAAAATAAAAAGTCAAATTTGTACTAACATATGATAGTTTTCCAGGACACGTAGCTATATAATCTAATTCAGATAATTCAAATCACATGCTGCATAAATTTAAATATTGCATTATCAAAGCTGACAAAAGGTAGACATATAAATGTTCATATCTCCTACAGAGAGAAGATAATTTAAAACCCATGTCCTTCTATTGATCTCTTAAATACATTTAACTTCAGTTTTGGCTGTTCTTCTGTCTTAATACCTTAAGAGCTCGGTTTTGAGGAAAAATCTGTTAAGGATGGGATACTCTTCATTAATCATTAAAACTGCTGCAAATAGGCAAAGGTAGCATCTCAGACTTGATTTCAAATGTGATTAAGCTTTCAGAACTTCTTAGGTGTCTATTTTTGATTAGGTGTCTGTTCTTGAAGATTAATTTTTTATGATTGTAGGACTACTGCATAGAATCATCCACTCAATGCTTCCTTTATTTTGTTTTAATCATTCTACATGTAAGAATTTTTTTCCTTAAATAATAAAACTTTGATGCAAATATTTATAAAAGCCAGTCCTAAAATTACCAAAATGCCTCTGTTGCTTTGTTAGAGAAATATTGGGAAACATATTTGGTAATCAAAATTAATTATGATAAAAATCTATGAAGAGATTAAATCAAAGACATTCATTTGTAATTTCAAGCCTTTGTCTTTATCTACCATGTCCACAGGGTTTACACATAAGGAAAAATCATTGCCAGAGAGCAGATAATAGGTTTGGGTGTATAAAATTAACTCATGTTTACAGCATTGCTTAATTTTTTTTTTTAACTGTAGAAAGGTGTTGCCCAGCATCAAGAGTTACAACAGCACATTTTTTTCAGTTGTTGTATAATTTAGAGGAAGATTGGAACTCCTAGAACAATTAGGAAAAAAGTCAATAAAAGTAGATCAAGTTGAAGAAGTCATGGTTAACATGAGAGCTAGCCTTCACAAGGTATAAGGCACAGGATAGGTGAACTTCCTTAAAGAATTTAAAAGAACATATATTTTTAAAGTAATCTAGAAGATAAAATATTATATGGTTATACTGGTTGTATTAGTGATATTTTAATTTAATGTATTTAATGCCTTATAATCTATCTTTGATTTTTTGTGGTAATATTAAAAAAATCACTTAAGGCATTCAATGTGATATATGCTTATAAAGAATGAATGAAAGACTGATAGAAAAAATAAAAATAATACACAGAAATGAAATTAAATAAGACATGTTAATTTATAAAAATTAATTTTACATTTTGTTAGCAAAGCACCTGAGACTAAAGAAATGATTATAGTCAAAATTATGTTCTTTTACTGGGCGCCTGGGTGGCTTAGTCAGCTAAACGTCTGCTTACACCTTAAGTCATGATCACAGGGTCCTGGAATCAAGTCCCATGTCAGGTTCCCAGCTGTGCAGGGCGTCTGCTTCTCCCTCTGCCCCTCCCTCTACTCATTCTCCCAATTTCTCTCTCACTTTTTGGAATAAATAAATAAAATCTTTAAAAAAATATGTTACTCCACAAGAAATATTATACTTTAAAGAATTCTTCTGAACTTAAAAATATGAATAAATACTAGTTTCTGTTATGTTTTTGTTTTTAACTAAATTTTTTTTCCAATTTTATAGTATCTACTGTTTTTCTGCTATGAAAAATGAGCAAATTAACAACAGACTTTTGCTTTACTTCCATTTCCTTGTTGTTCTGCCAAATTTTGTTATTCGTATTTTTAATTTTACATTTTAAATATTTATAATTATGGTATACGTTAGTGCTGTTCATAAATATTTCTGGCTCTCTGCTTTCCAAGCATATGGTAGAATTTGTGTTCTATCCCTGTCTTAGTCTACTTGGGTTGCCATAAAAATAAATCATAGACTGGTGGCTTAAACAAGAGAAATTTATTTTCTCACTGTTCTGGAGATGGAAGGCTGAGATCAGAGTGCCAGCACTGTGGGCTTCTTGGTAAGGACTCTTCCAGGTTTGTTGACAGCTGTCTTCACGTTACGTCTCCACTTTTCCTAGGTGTGTGCACAGGATCCCATTGTCTCTCTCTTGCTCTTCCAATAAGGCCACCAGCCCTCAGCCTCATGACCTCATTTAATGTTAAGTACCTCCTAAAAGTCTTAGTTCCAAAGACATCACACTGGGCGTTGGGACTTCAACATATGAATTTGGCGAGACACTATTTGGTCCATAGAAGTTCCCATTTAAATTTAATATAGCCATATGACTCTTCAGCCAAAAATATATAAGTGAAACTTTTTTTTTTTTTTTGTAAGTGAAACTTTTAAAACCCTATCTGAGTTGCCAGGTTCCACTGCTACTGTCTGGTTCTCTGAAGGACCACAGACATGGCCCCACTTCTGACCAGTGTCTGTCTGTATGATATGGTATGGTAAACCCTCCTTGTTGTGCTAAGCCATTGAGAGGTCGCAGCATGTATTACTAGGGGTTTACCCAACTCATCTGAGTGATGTAATGACATACATCATCTGATTTGTGTCAGCAGTTAGTTCTCTTAGGTTTCAGATGTCCAATTGCATTTATATAATTTCATCACCACTCGTTTTCAGTCATTTTGATCTTTATGTTAATTCATTATCAAATCATACTCTTTTAAAAATGTAATATTCAACGTCATGTTATTTCTTTCTGAGACATACCTATTTTCTTTCTAAATGTAGGAAATATAATTAAGTTCATTTTATTTTTTTGGAACTCTGAAAGTATCTGCATTCCTTTTTGCATTGAGCTCTGTCCTAGAGAAGTCTGAGGATAGCCTGATATTTTGCCTCTTCTATTTGATGTTTTTTTTTTTCTGTTGCAAAGAACATGAATGTTTCAATTCTTTTGATTGACAGTTATTACACGTTAAAAAGTGCACAAAAATAAAGGATAATGAGTAATAATACAGCAAACTTTTAGTTTGAAAAATAGAACAATGCCAGGATCATGGCCTGCCCTTTAAATAGCCCGACTTTTAAAATTACAACTTTCTTGCTCTTCTTTATATTTTGTCTTCTCCCTATGTTTGTATATAAAAAATGTATTTTTTAAATTTTCAAAAAGGTGAACTATATAGTGATCTCTCTTTCTCCTCTGGCATGCACCAAGGAAAGGCCACAGTAAGAATGTCATCATCCACTTTTCAAAATATAAACCATTTTCCTTCCTTCCATCTTTCCTTCCTCTTCTTCTTTCATTTCTTCATGCATTCACCTTATTGTCCTTTAATCTCTTCATTCATTAAACATCACATTTTGGGCTCCAACCATTTGTTACTTATTGCTTTGTTTTTGTCATGGTTATATAGCATTTGATTGAATTGACATACCATAGCTTATTTGTACAGTTTACTGCAGATTTATATTTTAGTTGCTTAGAGTTTGGGCTATTTTCTATCATAATGCAATTAGCATTCCCATACATGCATGTACATAGAAATGAGTTATACTCATTATACTTTGAGTTGTACTTAGGAGTGTAAGTGCTGCGTTATCGGCTATATATTTAACTAACATTACTCGATAATGACAAATTGCTTGCCCAAATGTACCAATTTAAATCTTCACAGGTGTAACATTAGAGTCTCCATTGCTCTACATCTCCATTAACATCTGTTGCTCTGAGACTTTTAAAATTTAGTCAACGTGGTGAGTGTGTATTTGGTATCTCATTAGGATTTAACTGGAATTTTCTGAATGACTGATATTGAACACCATTTATTACTCTGTCAGTTAAATGTGTTGCAAATGCATTTTTATCCTATAGTGCATATTTTGGGAACATAATACTTTTATATTCTGAAGGATTAGTGTTGAGTAGATTATTTTGTATAGCATTGCATAAAGGCATATATTGGATTTAGGATTTTGTTTGAAACTTTGGATGTCATTTAAGGAAAGGTGAATAAGTACCCACAGGTGAGTGGATGAATTTTTGTTGGTTTTGGGAAGGAATGAAAGCTACTAGCAATGGTTATTATGAGTATATGAGTAGTCTTTCTAAGTGGAATTAGGGAGGGTCATTAGCCAGAAAGCTGAAGTTTTTTAAGTGTAAAAAGTTTTCAAATGACGTATTTTCAGACAATATCAGCATATTGCATTTGATTATCACAAGTTACTTGACTTTTCGAATGTGTCGGGCTTCACACTAGAATCCCAGGGCTTGAGAAGTGAATAAGAGATCATTCTTGTACTCAAACAGCTTTAAACTTAGGTAGAAAATAGAAGGCTCTGCATTTTTAAAATGTGAAAAGTGGCAGCATGTAAACTGTTCAGAAGGGTGGTAGTGTCATAGTAGTGTCACGTAGGGGCTTGAAAAGGACTGCATCTTGAAGGGAAATCTGAAACCAGATCATTGGAAGTGAGTAGAAAAGCATTCCCAGCTGAAGGAGTAAAGGACAAGAGTGGCAAGGGTGGAGAGACACAGAAGCTGTTTCAAGGTAAATAAAGTGACTAGATAGACGAGATGAGAGATGAATTCAGAGGGGTTGATAATCAGCGCGAATGATCCTCAGTGCCAGCACAAAGAGCTCTTACTGTATCTTTGGCTACCAGAATGCCATAAAGAATTTCACAGTCGCAGGCTGGGGGACAGAGAACTAACAAGAAAAGTCCTATTTTAATAAGAGTAACTGGGAGAAACCACATGGAATAGACAGGTGGGGCAAGGAAAATAAAATAGCGTGGGGATTTTGTCAACTGTCTGCTAATGGAGGGATGGAGGAAAAAAAATTGTTGGAAACTCTATTGGAAAAATCAACTACTCTTCATGAGAATTTCGATAAGTGACAAGATTTAGAGAAAACTTTTAAAAATCATAACCTGATGTCAGTCATACCGAGAGAATAATGCTGCTACTTGAAAACGGTACCACTCTTATTTATTCTACATTATGTTTGTCTATGCATTTGAGAGTCGGAGAATAGAAAGAAAGAGATTAGCCTTAAAACATGAGAGGCACGTTCTTTCACATGCAAACATGGAGCCTTCCAAGGTACATATATTTCTTCTGGAAAAAATGTTTTGTGCAATTTGAATTGTCTAGGCAAATATCACTGCTAAAAATAAAAAGTTATATGGTTTTTCTTTCTCATTAGAAATATAATGTGAAAATCTTCCTTAATATAAGAATAAGGAATATTTTGTCATATAGTTCATCTGAGAGCATGTTTTGGAGGAAAAAAAAAGTGCAACTACTTCATAGAGTTTTTTCCTGAAGATCAGCACCATATGTTCATCAAGTATCTGAAAATATTTTTCTATTTTTTTCTCCGTGGTTCATTTGTTTGGAAGTCTAAAATAGACTGTAATTACTAAGAGAAAATGCTTTTTGGAAAATACTGATAGTTGTCTGGCAATGCTGGCTTTTTCTTCATTGTGAGCAAGTACTAGATTAATAATGGAAACATTATTAATACACATTAATAAACACATTAATACTTCAGATGTATTTGGGAATTGACATTGTGATCCCAGGAATGGTTATACAGACCTTTAAGAGATGCTTAATATTTTCTCTGTAATTAAAATTTTGATTGTAGGTTGATATGTCACATAGATAGCTTATGGGTCAACCCTTCTTGAAAGATATTTTTATTATGATGTAAAAATCACATACACTTTCAATGATTCAACTCTTCTTCTAGGAAATATTAGTTTCTTTTAAAAGAGTCATTCAAGAAATCACAAAGTCTTTCCCTACGTTTACCATACTTAGTGCCTTGATAATTTTCTTTTCCCTATGACCTTTACAAGAGCACAGATTTAAAGCATTAAATAGTGAATGTCAGAGTGCTTTCCTGGAGGCATAAAGAGCTCACTCACAGTATAGTTATTACACAACTCACATACCTTTATATAGTTTCTGCTCTAGGAAATAAAAGGTTAAACACTCTTTTCATATTGCAAAAGCCAAACAGTGACAAATGGAAGGGTGTGTTTTTAACCTCTTTTGATTATCTGTAATGTTTAAGAAATGCTACAGTGAATAAAACCTTTTAAATAGAAAATTATATTCAAAAGATTGTGACAGACTGTCATGACATCTTATATCCTAGTAGCACAGAAACAAACTTGGAAATCACTTTAATAGTTAAGACCAGCACAATGGAATTTTAATTAAAGGGAAATATTTTGGTGTGTAGGATAAATAGGAAATCTCAGCCAGTCATAATTGACAAACAGAATCTCTGTTGCTAAACATTTGCAATATATGCCTATTGTATATATTACATGCATTTTAATGTTCAGATTCTGTATTCCATTTGTAGTCAAGTAGCTGAATTCTTTCTTCCAACACTGACAGTTTTGAATTCTATATAATTATTTTCAGTCAAAAACTCAGAATTTTTCTCCCCATTTTTCTGTAGTACCTAATTTTTGCTTTCATTGTAAGGAAAAATTGGAGTTTTTATTTTATACGTATACATATTTTTATATATTTATACGTATTTATATATATTTTTATATATTTGTATATCTATATATTTATACATATATACATATTTTATTTTTTTATTTTAAATATTCCTTTTTAAAAAAAGATTTTATTTATTTATTTGACAGAGAGAGAGATCACAAGTAGGCAGAGAGGCAGGCAGAGAGAGAAAAGGAAGCAGGCTCTCCTCTGAGCAGAGAGCCGGATGCGGGGCTCGATCCCAGGACCCTGAGATCATGACCTGAGCCGAAGGCAGAGGCTTAACCCACTGAGCCACCCAGGTGCCCCCATATATAAATATTTTAGACAGCATATTTTAGATAGCAGAATGTTTACTGTGGCTTAATATTTCTGATGTTTAGAGAATTTAGCAGTGGTGCTTAGGTTTTAGGGAATTAGCTTGGAAAACCCGTGTCTACACTGCTTGTGAAGGGTGTGCAGAATCCAATGTGGGTCAATAAGGAATTTAAACTTGATCTGAGTTATTGATGGTTCCTCTGGGCTATCTGAGGCTAAGAAGAACAAAAATTTTCTAGTTTGTTGGAAACAGGGACATCCAAATAGAAAGCATGATCCAAAGTGTTAAACGAATAAAAAAGCAACAGGTCAGAAAAAGGACAGAGATCTCCATTCTCTCAGATCAGAGAATTTCAGATGCATACGTCAACTTCCTGGAACTACAATTATTCTGATGCATCATAGTGCTCCAGGATCCAGTACAAATTTAGATAATGTGTATGTACAAAATACTCTATAGTTTCAAAACAGTACAAATGAAAAACTGTGAAATACCACAATAATTTTTAAATTGATTATATATGAACACATTTCAAATACTAAAAGTAGTTTTACTTCTTACCTTTACAAATGTGTCATTAGAAAATTTAAAATTACATATGTGATTCCTATTATTGTTAGTCAAATGTGATCCTATGGTCTTGAAGAGTCATCTTTATTTTCTACAAAAATTTGTGATCCCTAAGTTAAACCGGAAACTGGGTCAGGTCTTTCAGACAATGACTGTAACTTCAGAGAGTTCAGAGACTGATTTATGGAAAAGATCACATTCTCCTGTAAATAATTTATATCTCTCATTCCTCTGAAAGGGCCTCCTTAAGTTCTTTAGGGACCTTCATGTCATCATTTTAACATTTGGATGGAATCATTTGTGGTATTTGAAATTCGTTGGTATCTATTTGCTTTAGAAAATAAACGAATTTAAAACGAATTTAAAATAGACTTGAGAATTGGCTAGTTTTAAATATTTAAAACTTCAATGTAGCTGTAGCCTTCTCTTTAAATAAATAATTATTCACATATAAAAATATATATGTTGATGTTCCCATGCATCATCTTGACAAGTTTGTGAACGAGATTTTAAAACCAAACAACTTGGTTAACTGCTCTAGTTTTTCTGAAAATGAGCTATCATCACAATCTCTGTTTTATCTGAGAATTCTGTAAATACTATCGCATAATATTACCTATATTTCATGTTATTATACATATAGGAGGTATACATACATGTGTTTAAATCTAAAAATTCCTTTGTGTTTGTGACCTATATTAAACTTTTGGACTAGGAAAGTAGAAAAAAAATATGAAAAAAAGTGCCGACAACTTCGGTAAAACAATCATCTTTTCAGCACTATAAACCTTTGATCTTGAATTAGATTTATGAAAATTAAATGTAACTGTGTAACTATAGTAATGTGTTTTCCTATTTTGTTTCTGTGCCGACAGACTACTTTGAAATACAAGAAAATATCCAGCCATTAAAGTGTTTTCCTTCATTTGACTCTTTATAGGATCAGTTTCAGTTTCTCAGTAGTACAGGTTTATATACTGTCTTATGCTTTAGAAATAGTTAACTTAAGAAGTCTTGAGTAAGTAATGCTCTGCATAAATCAATTTTATTAATCTTAGTATAGTAGACATGAATACTGAATCTATCAAATATTATATACAAACAAAAAAGTAGTATCCTCCACTTACATTTTATTATTGCTGTATGATTTGAGAATTATGAAACACAGTTTCTGTATTAGTGTAGATCAGAGTCACTGGAGTATGTATGTATCATTTACATATATTTAAAATCATTTGACCCCATTTATTGTTTTTGGTTTTGTTTTTTGTTATAATGGTCAAATGCAGTGACCGTAATAAGTATTTGAACATCACAGACATCATGAGTAATCGCATAAATATATAATAAAGTACTCACTTCAGGGCACCTGGGTGGCTCAGTTGTTTACTTAAACAACTCAATGCCTTCAGCTCAGGTCATGATTTGGGGGTTCTGGGATTGAGCCTCCTGTTGGTCTGCCTGCTCAGTGGGGAGACTGCTTCTCCCTCTCCCTCTCCTCTCTGCTCCTGCTCTCTCTCTCTCTCTCCCTCTCAAATAAATAAATAAAATCCTTAAAAACAACAAAAACATAAATGTCCATGCCAAATCATCTACACAAAATGTTAAAGTTTATATCCAGACAAACTTTTTGGAAGAAAGAGAGTTCCAGAGAACCTGCTACTTTTTTTCATTTCTACTTGGTGTATTTATTTATTTAAGTAAGGAAGTAGAACTAAATGCTTGGACAAATATAGAATATGAACACTACATTTGGTAATGCAATAGTTAAATAATTAGATATTATCATTATATTGGGGTTTTTTTCAGAATTTTATATATCCTCACTCCTTTTTTCATCCTCAGTGACTAAATAAACTCAGGTGTTATATGGCTATAAGATTAATACCCTTCATATTTCTCTTACAACTACTTAAAAAACTTCAATATTTATAGTGATGAACATTTGCAAATAAAAATAAAGGCATATGTAGAAGAATACATGCAAGTTACTGTTCTTTCATGTTTTGGAATGGTTTTGATGAATTAAAAAAATGGTTTTGATGAATAAAAAATAGTCATTTCTCCAAGTAACCCTTCTGTTAGACAACAGTGTTAAAAAAAAAACAAAAACAGCCCAAGATCTGGAAAAACAAAATGAAACAAACAAACCCCACGATCTGGGTACCAGACATGTTTGTGGCTACTCATGTTTTGCTGCTTCTAGGTCCCCTCAACTGACATGGCAGGGAAAGATACTTGTGTGCATACTAGCTTGTGAATATACACATATCTATAAATGTTTCTCTATGTAATCATCGTAACCATAGTAACCTAAACATGAGTCCATAATAACGTCCTCAATTCTAATCCATTACCACATAGGTCATTCTAAACCTCTCCCCTTGCTTCTCCGTAAACTCCCACTCAAACAGTGAGACCTTTGCTTCTACCATCTGCTATTAATTTATTTAATTATTCAATTCCAGTATATATGTATAGTGTCTTCATAATTGTTAAGTTATACCACTATGTGAAACATCATAAACTAGAGTACAGTGAACTGTCAGGAGAAAGGGAATGAGGGAAGCAAGAAGGGCAAGAGAAGAAGGCTTAGTGAGATCCTAGACCCAGCTGGAGACAAGCTTTAGTATGATTCCAGTAATGACTGGAGGCCAAATAACACCAGAAAGTTAGTTGACATTGAATATCTAGCATTTTATACCAACAGCTAATTGAGTGAGGTCTCGCAGGGAGCATGAAGCTTTTCCTATTTGGTGGAGGACGAATCTGAGGAGCGGGCAAAAGTGAGTCTTTAGCTGCAAAGGTCTACCAGCTCAGGGGTTGGGGGGTGTCCCAACTAGTAAAAAGGGTCTGAGATCCTGGTGGTATCTTCCACACAGGTGTAACTGGATGATTTTGTTATTGTTATTGACCCTGTTTTCCAGGGTCCAATACTTGGACTCAGAATCCTCGATAAATGCAACAGGGCCCAGTGCACTGATTTGTAATTGGTATGGATTCTAAAGATTATTTCCTATCCCAAGTTAAGACAATGAAAAGTGATAAAAGTTAAAAGGCTTCTATGATTCTACTTTAAAATGAAGGGGTGCCTGGGTGATTCTGTCAGTTAAAGCATCCAACTTTTGATCTCAGCTCAGGTCATGACCTCAGGGTTGTGAAATTGAGTTCCATGTCAGGCTTAGAGCCTGCTTAAGATTCTCTCTTTCCCTCTCCCTCTGCCCTTTCTCCTCACCTCCACCCCATGCTTTTTCTCTCTCTCTCTAAAAAAAAAAAAAAAAAAAAAGACACTATTTTTTTAAGTTAAGCTGGTTAAAATAGTTAACTTGCCTAGATGGTTGGTATATGTGATTCTACGGTATCTATTTATTATTCTGTGTAAAATATAACTATAATATTCTTTATAAGGTATATACATAAGGAATAACAACAAAAATAAGGTGAAAACAAAATCATCTTCATTTTATGATAAAAACCAAACATATCTCATTATTTTGGCTTCATGTAGACGTGAAACTTTCCCATAGGGAAGGGCATGATACAAAAGCCTTTATTTTTCTGGCAAGTATAATGACTCATTTATAATCTAATCTTCATTGTTTTGTTGATATTATATGTTAACTAGGGCTCTAAATTTATAGCTCTTTCATGTTCTTTATGAGATCATAAAGATAAACACTTGCAAGTGTTAAATTTGATTATTTGTACCTTGTATTTATTAAGACAGGCACAAATATAATATAAATAACTGAACCACATATAGCCTTTATAGATTAAACAAATGTTCTCTGCTGTAACATGAAACACTTGCTTTGAAAACCATTGGGAGGGTGATTTTTGACATTTAAAAATGTGTTATAAACTTTATAGCTTTTATAATACTGAAGAGTGTTAGTTGAGAGAATTCAACACCCACTAGAATGCTTTTGAACTTCTTCAAAACACCTTACACATTTTCCTTTGTATTTGAACTACTTCTGGTAGGCTACCTATTGAATGGTATATCCACCAACAGCCCAACAAATAAGAAGAAAACATAAGAGATAGATTGATTTCCTGTCATGAACGAGCAATCCTAAATTGATCAAATACATTTATTTGTCTTTTCTGTGCTGTATATTACTATGCCCAGGATAATAATGGGAAAAATTAGAGATATAAAAATATTTTATTTTTATTTTGTTTTTAAGAATTCATGTATCTAATTCATATACCACCAAAGTGGGTCATAACAATTCATGGCTGTGGAAAGGAGCAAAATAATATTTTCCCTTTTTTTATTTTTAAATCAGTAAGAGGATATTTAAAATCCACTCAGTATTAAGTTAAATCCACATTGTCTCTAAAGATTTATTCCAAAAAACACAGCTTCAACTTTTCATTTTGAGTGCAGAAAAAAATCTTAGGTATCGTTTGGTTCACATTGAAATCTATCATCTCCCTTCTAGGGGTCTTTCAGAAGTTATGATTTGTACATTATAAAGGCTTTCTAAACATGTTCAAACTTGACTACACACAGTTTTCAACAAGATAATAATGGATGGTTATTTCCTCATAAGTGACAGAGTGTCATGTATTCTCTTTGGGAAAGCTTTGGTGGATTGGAACTCTTTCCCCACCCTGCCTAGGTGTCATTTGTTTGTTATTGTAAACTTAAAGGCAGAGAAATCTTACAGAAACTCTTTCATCTCTGCACATTTGAAAATCAGCTTGTATTTAAAACCTATGTTATTATAGACTAGCCATTCAAAAATACTACATGGGACACCAGAATAGTTTCTTATATACATATATACATATCTGTGTGTAAGAGTGTCTTATATACATAAGAAACATGCATAATACATTATTTTTCAAGATTTTATTTATTTATTTGAGAGAATGAGAGAAAGAGAGAGCACGAGCAAGGGGAGTGGGAGAAGGAAAAGCAGATTCCCTGCTGAGCAGGCTTGATCCTGGGACTCTTGGATCATGACCTAAGCTGAAGGCAGACATTTAACTGACTGAGCCACCCAGGTGCCCCCATGCATAATACATTTTAAATTATTTTTATCTTTTATTTTTCCTTGTGCTTCCCAAGCCACTCTGTGTAGATCCTGGGATTTTCACCCACATTTGTTCAGCTTACCTAGGTTCTAGGAAGAGCAGCTTGGACGGGTAATTTGGGGCAGTGGCCACACCCCAGACTCATAGACTAGGCTACCTCTTGCCTGTAACACTAACCATGGCATTATGAAAAGTGAGAACATGCAGAATAATTTTGTTGCTATACAGGGATTCATTCCTGCAACAGAAATGTGAGATCTCTTAGGAAGGAACTTGATACATGCCTCTCTGTAGCAGGTTATAAGAAACTATTGATGGGAGGACAAGATTCATAGCCAAGAAAAAAGCAGGATAAAAGCTGCATACCTTGTACATGCTCATTAAAACTTACTGCTTGCTTAATTTATCTGAAAAAAAAAAAAAAAAGTCTCAAGTAATTTTGACCAAAGTATTGAGTTTCTGGTAGGACTTGCTGATACTGGTTTTAGCCAGTACCTATGTTAACAGAGAAACAAAATCATGTAGCTGATCTTATTCAGTAAATTCTGTTTTTGTGTGGGATAAGATAAATTCCTTTGAAATGTCTATGCTTCCGAATTGAACCTTTTGAAAAAGCAATGAAAAGCAGGCCTTCTAACATCATAACAACCATCCCTAAGAAACTCTTGGTCTTGTGAAATGAGAAGTGACATTAAGACCCCTGTTGCATTAGAAGTCAGTGATGGTTCTCTGTTTTCACTAGTGAGTATTTGCTAAATTCTATAATTTATGGTAGTTATGTCTTCTTTTGTCATTGTTGGAAATTTATGTTCTTCTAAAAATATTTATTCCCTTTAGATTTTACAATTAATTGTCTAGGTGATACTTCTGATATCTTCTATGGCAATGGTTATATTTAATTTCTTTTTTCTTTTTTTTTCCTTAGAATGTTCTTTCCTTGCCATATTTATACTTTAAAAAAAATTTTTTTTATAAACATGTAATGTATTATTAGCCCCAGGGTACAGGTCTGTAAATCGTCAGGTTTACACACTTTGCAGCACTCACCATAGCACATACCCTCCCCAGTGTCCATAACCCAACCACACTTTCCCGACCCCCCCCCCCCCAAGCAACCCTCAGTTTGTTTTGTGAGATTAAGAGTCTCTTATGGTTTGTCTCCTTCCCGATCCCATCTGTTTCATTTATTCCTTTCCTACCCTCCAAACCACCCTCCAAACCAAACCATCCAAACCAAACCAGGCGCCCCTACACTTAAACTTGTTTTAAAGGATGCATATTACATTGTTACTTAGAGTGGTATATGTTACATATTTACAGACTGTGTATGAGACTCTAATGTTTTAAATTATTTACTGTTTTCAGTAACCTCTACGCCCAAGATCCCAAGATCAAGAGCCACATGGTCTCTGAGTCAATCAGTTGCCCCAAGACTTTTAAACAGAAGAATCATTTCTTTTTCATTTCTTGTTTTACTCTACAGGTGGCTAGACACATACCAAGGGCACACAGCTATTTCATAAGTGGTGCTTAATGATGGTCCAAATGCCACCACCAGTGCCACTTGTGATGATCTCTTTCAAGTAAGAGGCTTAACCTGATTTTTTTCCTGTTTACTAAAAATTCAGGGTGCTTTTTAAAAAAGTAGTAGAATTTAATACAATATGACTGATGTTATTTGAGATGCCACTCTTTGAAGTGAATCTACCTCCTTATCACTATCCTATTAGGCTCAGTCTTTCTTCTATCTTAATGGGTCAGTCTCCTTTTATTTGGTAAACTTATATCTTCTTTCAAATTTCTGCACTTTTTTGCTTCAATATATCAAGTCTCTACTACCCTGGACAACCCAGACAATTTATGGTAACTTGAGAACTGTTACCTTGTACAATTTTCTTCTTTCACTATTTTGACAAGAGCAGTTAGAATCAATCATCAGATGATTCTAAAAAGTTGTTTGAGTGCTTTCTTTTTTTTAAACAAGTTTCCCTGTATAGAAAAGAACAGGTTTATTACAATGATCAATTGTATCAGTTACAGCATTTCAATCAACACAATAGATAAAATTGTGTTGTTGGAGGCAATTCATTAGCTAAACAAGATCTGACAGTAACAACTGGACAGTCCTTTTACCACACAGGGACTATTTCCATTAAGCAAGACACTTAAGAGGAAAAGCTTTCCTTGAAAAATGTCTATGAATGGAAAGATTCTGCTGTATTAAGACATAATTTAACAAACCAATACATGCATATATACATTCTCTTCTCATCTAATTAAATAGAATTTGTTATGCCAGTAAAGTTTTTTATGTTTTGTTTGCTTCTTCCTGGAAGCCCTGAATTCTACTTCCTCTCTTAATGAATGTAGTGAATAATAAAAATCAAAGTCCAATGATACATGCTATTTTTCAGTTGGATATCCTGTTTTTGATATTATGGTTTCCTATCCAACATAAAATGATGGATTACTTTAATAGAATTAAAGCAATGCCGTATTATTCCTGGAGGTAGATCCTAGCAAACTTGCTAATATCAAAATCCAGGAAACTGGATATTTTGTATGATAAGTTGAAGGGAAATAACCTTTTATACCGTCAAGCACCAACCAGTGTTTTAGTAAAACTATGCTTTGGGACAATGTTTAGCAAAAAAAATTTAGTTTATTAGTGAATATCACATATTGTTGCATATTATCTGAACAGTCCTGAATATTTATTCCAAATGTGTGCATGTTGCATGTTTGATGTGACTATAATCACATAAAGACAATTGGACATATATGGATGTTTTTGCATGTGTGTATGAGTATGTATGGATTTGCTAAAGTTGCTTTTTATGACCCTGATACAGGAGACACTATGAAATAAAAGGATCCATTTTTGATCGTGTTAAGAATCTGCTAATAATACATTTTCTGTACTTAGTGCATGGTAGTAGATATAATTTTAGATTGAGAAGTAGAGATCTGAACTATATGAACTCTTTATCAATTTTTAGAACACATTACATGATAGTTGATGAGTCAATAAACTACTACATGCCTTATATTATATATATAGTAAAAGTATAGAAAAATGATTTCCTTAGCTTTGAATTTTTATGATTTTCTATAGCAAAAGGAAATTCTTATTCAATTTCTCCACTGTAACTGAATTTCTTCTAGGGTTGAATTGGAAAATGATCCTCTGCGTTTCTCAGCATAGAAACTAAAATTAGAAATTTCCATGAGGGAATGTTGAAAGAGATGGATCAAAAAAATAAAACAAAACAAAAAACCAGCATTATCTAGCATTATCATCTCATTCGAGCAAAAATTTCACTAAACATTTCTAACTTTAAGGTAATGCAGTATGTCGGCAGACTGAAAAGCATTAAAAAAAAAAACTTCCAGTGTCTGTCATTGTTTAAATGTAAATTAAGTTTATACTCTGAATTGTACTTGAGTCTACTTTTTTAAACAGTAGGGGCAATGATAACATTTACTTCAGTGTGTATCATGTGACAATTATTGTGCTAGGCATGCAGCAAGGTCATTTCACTTAATCCTTGCAACAACCCTATGAAACTGATTATATTACAGTAATCTGGAGAGAGACTTCAGCTCTAAAAAAGTGGAACTTATAATACAAAAAGAAATTAATCTCATAAATTTATAGATCTAGAAAGTCCCTAACAATTTCTTTGCCTATAGGCTTGACTCTACATAAAACATCCTAGAAAAATTAAAATGTATCACTTTTCTAAAAACCTTAAGGGAAACCAATTAAATTTTCCTCCCTTAAGCAGGTTTTACTATCAGCAAATTGTGTTTACTATCTTGTCTCGGTCCTTTTTTATCTTATTCTAAAACTGTTGCTTTTTTAACTTTCATGGAAATTATAAAGTATATATTAACATATTTCATGTGATAAATTGTCATACATATGCAGACAATTTCTAAATACTGATGCAGAGTGTTAATTGTGATAATTTGGCAACACTGACTTAATTTAAGCTAGTGGTAAAAATAGTTCATTAATGAGTGTTAGGTCAGAGAATATAAATCCTGGTAAAGAGTTATAGATACTTTTAACTGGATGTCATAATGAAAATGGAGAAGATAATAATCATGACATATGGTTCTGCTAAAAAATGACCTGAAGAGAAGGTGGAGGTGGAAGCTAAGGGAGAGGCCTATGTCCACATGACAATATGCAGACTAGCAATATGAAATCAACCATAAAAGGATGTCCCTCGCAGCAACAGTCCAATCTCCTTACTTGTCTCTCCCCATCACTGTCTCAGATTTGTTGTTTTGTTGGATTTTTTTTTGTTGTTTGACTGTTTTTAGGAACTATTACTATACAAGCCTCAATTGTTCCATCCTATCCCTTTCCTTCCCTGTCTTACAATTTCTGAAAAGAAACTAATTTCTAAAGATGGGCATAAACAGTGGGCAAGGAAAACTGTGCTTGTAAGAAACAAGGTGATTGTAAATAGACCATCAACTCTATGGTCAACTAATCTTCGACAAAGCAGGAAAGACTGTCCAATGGAAAAAAGACAGTCTCTTCAACAAATGGTGTTGGGAAAATTGGACAGCCACATGCAGAAAAATGAAATTGGACCATTTCCTTACACCACACATGAAAATAGACTCAAATGGATGAAGGACCTCAATGTGAGAAAGGAATCCATCAAAATCCTTGAGGAGAACACAGGCAGCAACCTCTTTGACCTCAGCCACAGCAAATTCTTCCTAGGAACATTGCCAAAGACAAGGGAAGCAAGGGCAAAAATGAACTATTGGGACTTCATCAAGATCAAAAGCTTTTGCACAGCAAAGGATCAGTCAACAAAACCAAAAGACAACTGACAGAATGAGAGAAGATATTTGCAAATGACATATCAGGTAAAGAACTAGTATCCAAAATCTATAAAGAATTATCAAACTCAACACCCAAAAACCAAATAATCCAATCAAGAAATGGGCAGAGGACATGAACAGACATTTCTGCAAAGAAGACGTCCAGATGGCCAACAGACACATGAAAAAGTACTCCACATCACCCTGCATCAGGGAAATACAAATCAAACCACAATGAGATATCACCTCACACCAGTCAGAATGGCTAAAATTAACAAGTCAAGGAATGACATGCTGGAAGGGATGGGGAGGAGAAAGGGGAACCCTCCTACATTGTTGGTGGGAATGCAAGCTGGTACAACCACTCTGGAAAACAGCATGGAGGTTCCTCAAAAAGTTGAAAATAGAGCCACCCTTTGACACAGCAGTTGCACTACTGGGTATTTACCCTAAAGATACAAATGTAGTGATCTGAAGGGGCACGTGCACCTGAATGTTTATAGAAGCAATGTCCACAATAGCCAAATTATGGAAAGAACCTAGATGTCCATCAACAGATGAATGACTAAAGAAGAAGTGGTATATTTATACTATGCAGCCATCAAAAGAAATGAAATCTTGGGGCGCCTGGGTGGCTCAGTGGGTTAAAGCCTCTGCCTTCGGCTCAGGTCATGATCCCAGGGTCCTGGGATCGAGCCCCACATTGGGCTCTCTGCTCCGCAGGGAGCCTGCTTCCTCCTCTCTCTCTGCCTGTCTCTCTGCCTAGTTGTGATTTCTCTCTGTCAAATAAATAAAATATTTTAAAAAAATAATCTTTTTTTAAAATTTACGTGTGCATCCTCTCATTTTAGTTTAAATATCAAGAAAATATTTAGATTATCCACTAAGATATTATTAACTATACTTTTTTTTTTTACTATGCTGAGTGCTGTAAGTTGACTATACTTTCATTTGACTATACTTTTCTGAGTGCTCTAATTATGTAATAATATAGTCTAGCCAGTCAGAAAAATTTGCCTGAATCCCCACTCTTCTTTGATTATAAAGTCTTGGTAGTTTGTATTCTGTTTCATAAAACATTAGGCTTAAAATTACTTAGGTTTATGGCTTTAATTTCAAAATTTATTGCCTTAAATAATTGCTGCTATCACCATAAGAGTAGAAAGTCTTGCTAAATACTTACCAGTTCTTGTCAAGAATTGGACTCAAAGACATTGTCCATTCAGGTGTTCAATCAATTCCATTCTGGTTTGTTTACAACTTGATTATATTTTACTTAACAACTTAAAGAATCTTAATTCCATGATACTCATGAAATAGATGATGATTTTTCATTAATGACAACTCCTTTGTTATATAAATATTAGTTCTTTAATATAAAATTATAAAATTTGCTTCAGAAAAAAATCTTTTACATTACATATTGAGAATATTTTTATTAAAGTGTAGCATATATAAGGGTTCATTTACTGGTTCCTCAAAATTTACAGAGATGAAGAGATAAGGTCTAGAGGTTTTGAACATAGCTGAGGGCTTGCAGAAGAGTCTAAATCACTGAAGACACTCCTATTTGGAGGGGAAATGGACCTGAAGATCTCTTAAGGCAGCGTAGAAAAGTGGTAAATAAGTGATAATTTGAGAGACATCATATCATATCCTGATGGTCACATAAAATTAAAGGTGTATTATTCAGTCTCTCCTTGTGTTAAGAGAAGTTAAGAGAAGTTAAGAGAAGTACCAGGGTTCAGATGGCATCACTGTATGGGGATGAAGGACAGATACCAGAAATCCTGTCCAAGTGCAATCATAGCTTGAATTGATCATTCATCCAAGTTTTTCCAAGGCAGTCCTGTTTATGCCTCTTTTTCAGTTTATTTAATGTCTGCTCCATTTCACTCATTACATTAAAGTATCCTTGTTTGTGTAATAAATTATATGGGTTCTCTGTCAAATCAAATTGTCAAACTGAGCCACCCAACACCTAACACCTAATACGGGTTAGGTAAGAAAATAGAAATAAAATTACATAGTCAAAGCTATATGATGTGAGGAAAAAGGAATCATGCAGAAGGATAGGTTAAGGGTAGATGCTTCTTGATTCTTTCTATTACTAGAGAGCAGGTATTTCCAACAATATTTTGTACATTTTCATCTCAAGTTATTTTGGCTTTGATTAAAATATCTGTGTGTGAATGAGTAGGCACATCTAAGGGAAAGAATCTAGAAAATATTGTACCTATCCTGTCAAAGACAAAAAAGGAATGTAGTCATCATTCCTTGTAAAAGAAAATAATTCTTCCTTGAGAGACTATATATATATAATATATATATATATAATATGCCATCAGATAGAATATTAATTATAAAACAGAAATTACTATCCTATGTACACACTAAATAATGAATGTTATAGTTTAAAATGGAACACTTCAAGTAATATTTGTGGTCTCTGGGAGCACCTGGGTGGCACCAAGGGGTAAGCACCTAACTCTCGGTTTCAGTTCAGGTCCTGATCTCAGGATCCTGAGATGGAGGTCGGCTTCTTGCTGTGGGGTCAGTGCATAGTAGGCTAAAGTTTCTCTCTCCCTCTCCCCTCTGCACTACCAGCACCCCCCCGCCCCGAACACATGTGTGCACACTCTCTCTTTCTCTCTAAATTAATAAATAAATAAATAAATCTTTTAAAAAAATAGTTGTGGTTGCCGTATTTAATAAAAACAATCAGAACAGATTATGATAAATAGGAGAAAGAACTGAGTTCAAATTTGTCTCCTGATCATAGATAATAAAATCTCCACAGCAAATATTAAATATTGAATATTAATTTTAGAATACTTTTAACAAAATATACTGTTGGATTACATTAAAAGCTGTGGGATTGCAAGACCCTTTTTTATCCTCAGGTTTGTTTACTCAGTAAAGCAAAACAAAAACATATGTGGCTTAGAAAATTTAGGAACAGTTGTAATATGAAGACTGATTATAAAAGTAAAATAAATGAAGCAATAAGGTTTACTTTGTCAGGTGGCATAATAATTCATAAGGCAGGATATGTAATTCATAAGCAATAGATCTATGTTTTCCAGTTGATAAATTATCCTATATGTAAAAAGCATATGGGCATATATTTACTTTGAAATGCATTATGTTATTCAGACACTTTGCAGAAATGATCAAAATTTTATAGTATACATTTTTAAGTTTTTTATTTTTCTTAGACCTATAACTGTAACTGTTTACTTTTATTTATGTTCAGTTTATCTTGACAAATACACAAATTTATTGCATTCCAGGGAATCAATCATACATGAATTGTCCCCTCTTAAAAGTAGTCTGTTTTGGGGCACCTGAGTGGCTCAGTGGGTTAAAGTCTCTGCCTTTGGTTCAGGTCATGATCCCAGGGTCATGGGATTGAGCCCCACATTGGGCTCTCTGCTCAGCGGGGAGCCTGCTTCCTCCTCTCTCTCTGCTTGTCTCTCTGCCTACTTGTGATCTCTGTCTGTCCAATAAATAAACAAAATCTTTAAAAAAAAAGTAGTCTGTTTTTACAGTTAGATATAGATAAAAATAAAGAAATTTTTATTTTTGTTTCATTAAATTATGTTGTATGCCCTATTCAGGGTATTGATGCAGCGTAGTTTGAAAGGTGAACAGATGGTATTTTATTTTTAGCTCACATTAGCACACCCCATCAAACACTCATTTGCCTGGTACGGCAGTATAATATAGCTTACAACTTTAAAGTATAGCTTTGCCAGTCACGTAAAATTCATATAATAAAAGAAAAATGTGGAATAAATATTCAGTTATAACTGTTGATCGCTGAGTTGATAAAGCTATTTACTATAAACAAGTGGTAAAAGAAAAACTTCATTTATATTGCTGGAATATATCCAGCTCTAAGCAATGTGTAAGTGGCAAGATATTTTTTCATTTAGAATTACTTCTTTCAAGCAGGATTTCCAATGGAAAAGAGAAGAAAAAATAAGGGTTCATTGAAACCTGTTGAAGCAAATTAAAGAAATAATTTTCTGTCAAGATTATGATCTTCACTTTGCTTGAGATATCATTTCTAATGTAGCATAAAAACTGTCATTTAAAAAAACTTCAAAATGTTTAAAACAAATGGCTTTGAAGAATAAAATCAATTATCTTTTTTTGTCTACAAAAAGTTTATGCATTTTAAAAATATTGTCCCAAAATTTTAAATAATACTTTATATAAATGTAGTTTTCTTTCCTCAGCTTTTCAAGAAAGTTAATTTTACTTCTCACCAAGTACTTTATTATTGGCCCAGTTTTTCATTTGGGTACCTGGAGTAGGGAATTTATGATTGATTTTTAAACATCACCTTGGTGATTCAGAAAACCTGTGAAACCCTCTAATTCGAGGCCATACATTCTCGATGGGGGTAATATCATCCCAAAGCAAGTAAAAATGACTTATTGGTAAGGAAATTTTAAAATCCTACTCTTCTCAAGTATAAAGCACAGATACAAAGAAATATATAAATAGATACATTTGTGGCATTAATATTTTATAGGAAAAATGTCTAAAAATGCTACTTATAGAGGTTATTATTTTTAAAAAATGTTAAGAAATGATGCTCTGGTTGTCCTTCCTTCCCCCCTCTTTTGAAATTGAAGTACATTTTACATGTAATACAGTTAACTGACCTTAACCATGGACTTAAATGCTTTTGACAAATGCACATACCCAAATCAAGAAAAATCAAGAAAAAATAATTTTTCATTATGACTAACAATTTCTGTCAGCTACTTTCCAGAGATGTATGTTTGTATTTCTGTTTAATTTCTATCACTATAGGTTAATTTTTCCTCTTGAGTTTTTTTTTCAATTTATTTATTTTTTCAGCATAACAGTATTCATTGTTTTTGCACAACACCCAGTGCTCCATGCAAAACGTGCCCTCCCTATTACCCACCACCTGTTCCCCCAACCTCCCACCCCGACCCTTCAAAACCCTCAGGTTGTTTTTCAGAGTCCATAGTCTCTTATGGTTCGCCTCCCCTTCCAATTTTTTTTTTTTTTATAAACATGTAATGTATTTTTATCCCCAGGTGTATAGGTCTGTGAATCGCCAGGTTTACACACTTCACAGCACTCACGATAGCACATACCCTCCCCAATGTCCATAAACCCCTCCCCCTCTCCCAACCCCACCTCCCCCCAGCACAATGCACAGAAATCAGTTGCATTTCTGTACACCAACAACAAGACAGAAGAAAGAGAAATTAAGGAGTCAATCCCATTTACAATTGCACCCAAAACTATAAGATACCTAAGGAATAAACCTAACCAAAGAGGCTAAGAATCTATATGCAGAAAATTATAAAGTACTCATGAAAGAAATTGAGGAAGACACAAAGAAATGGAAAAATGTTCCATGCTCCTGGATTGGAAGAATAAATATTGTGAAAATGTCCATGCTACCTTAAGCAATCTACACATTTAATGCAATCCCTATCAAAATACCATCCATTTTTTTCAAAGAAATGGAACAAATAATCCTAAAATTTATATGGAACCAGAAAAGACCTCGAATAGCCTCTTGAGTTTTATATAAATAGAATCATATAATATCTAATCTTTTGTTACTTTTCCTTGGGGAGTTTCTGTGAAAATTGCATGCTATGAATATGATGTCAGTTATCTTTTCTTTTGCTAATAAACATTTAAGTTTTTTTCCAGTCTGTGGCTTACTAATAAAGCTGCTATGAGCATCTTATATTAGTTTTTTTGTAGAAATATATTTTTATAGAAAGATATTTCTCTTGGGATATACCAGGGTGAGTCTGAGATTGCTGGGTTATAGGATAAGTGTGTATTTAACCTTATAAGAAACTGTTAGAAGGTTTTCTAAAATGAAAGTTTAACATTCCCATCAGCAACTTAAGAAAGTGCTAGTTGCTTCACATTCTTGACAGCACTTGGTATTGCCACTCTTTAAGTTTTATACATTTTACTGCATATCTCATTGTGGCCAGCCAACAGATCTTATCTTTATTTAAACTTTTGATATAAATTATTCATCACAAATTTTTGCATTGATTTTGAGTTTTTTTAAAGTTGCATTAAAATGTCATTTATTTTGATCACTATGTTTTTGTAACTCCCTTAATTTTGTTCTGGAGGAAAGCCTCACCACATCCTAGCCCTGGTTCTTTTTTTTTTTTTTTTAATATTTTATTTATTTGACAGAGAAAAATCACAACTAGGCAGAGAGGCAGGCAGAGAGAGAGGAGGAAGCAGGCTCCCTGCGGAGCAGAGAGCCCGATGTGGGGCTCGATCCCAGGACCCTGGGATCATGACCTGAGCTGAAGGCAGAGGCTTTAACCCACTGAGCCACCCAGGCGCCCCCTAGCCCTGGTTCTTTAATCTGCATTTTCTTGATGACTAATGAAAACCTCTACATGTGCTTACACCTAATCCTTGAAACATTTGTCTGAATGGCAGCAGTCCTCATTAACCTCCATTTATTGATCGTGGTTTAACAATCTTCTGAATAATGCCCAAATGTCAAATATATTCTGCTTGCTTGTATTTCCCATCATTTAGGTGGGAAATCTAAGAGGATTTTCCCCCACATCTGATGTTGACTTCAAAATGAGATTAGCCTATTAGTGTATCCAGTTCTGGCATTTCTCCTTTCCCTCTTTCAATCCTCCCAAAGGAGGAAGAGACACTTATTCTAATGGTAAGTTTTGAAAGAAAAACAAACAAACAAAAATCAACAAAAAAACCCTTTTCATGTTGATCCAACCTCTTCCTTGTAGGGTAAAGATAATTTTGCCAGAAGTTTTAAAGCAATCTTCCCCATGGGAGAGGTAATATGGTGTTATCAGTGGCTATGTGGATAAATGTGCCTAAATCATGGGTTTAATATAAAGAAATTCAACTGTACATAAATAAGTAAAATTGCCAGCCTACAAGAGAGGGAGCTGTTTTTGATTTCATGTGCTGATGTAGTTGTTTTATTTTCCAGTTGGTTGTGAAGCAAAGTGGAAAAGAAGAGGTGCATATGTGTGTGTGCATAATAGTATAATAATAACAAAAAAATCCCAGAAAGGTGAGATATGAGAGTGTAAAATGTTTAATTTCAGAGGAAAAAGAAAAAAATATTGTAAAAATTTAAGACAGTAAGTCATAAACCTTATCCAAGTTATGTAGTAGCTCATGTTTATATAACAAATAGATTAGTTCTATTTAATCAGAGATTTTTAAATAGAAATGTGGCAAACAATATCAAATATATAAAAACCTGGAAAAAAGTGATTTTAGAGGGAAAAAATCATCAAAAATATCAGACAAATGCAACATATTATATTTTTTATCTGCCTCAGTTAGGATATGCTTCCAATATTTAAAAATATCCACTTCTAACAGGGAAATGGCTCACAACTGTTTTTTAATTCCATATTGCACATGGTTTATTAGGAAATAAATCACTTAAGTTACAAAGAATCAGGAAAGTTTTTATTCAAATATTTTATCTCTGACATAGATGTGCAGATCTGAAAAAGAAGACAACCATTGAAACACTTTTCCTCACTAGCTTTCAGTTATTGCATGATTAAGTGTTGATACAAAAGCAATAATTATGGTTATTCTATTGTAATTCAAGGATGTTGATTACATTTGTAATTTAAGTTAATTTAGCAAAGTTAAATTTAAACAAAGATTTATTCATTGTATAAAAAATAAACTAATTCAACTGACAAAACAAATTGCAGGGGTAGTAGTATTGTTTCCTAGGGATTGTCTCTATTCTTTGCAGTAAATTATCTTCAAATTACTACTATTAAATCTATTTGAGAATGTATTATTGTTGGAATATGGGAAAAAAATCTTTAAATGCCACAGTTATGTCTATGGAGTATATTTACCTCTCACAATCATTAATCTTAATTTTTTTCCTAATCACTCACAGTTTTAGATTCAATGCTTATGTCTTACACTAAAAAAAAAAAAAAAAAAAAAAACCCAAAAAACAAAACAAACAAAAAAAAACTGTTAGGGAGTGCTTAGCAGGTTGTCAGTAGAGTATGCGACTCTTGATCTCAGGGATCGTGTGTTCAAGCCCCCCACACTGAGTGTAGAGACTATTTAAAAAAAAAAAAAAAAACTGTTAAATTATTGACCAATCCCTCAGTGATAGACAGTTCCTTAGAATAAAAATAAGAAAGGAGTCTTGTAATTGAGTACTTGTCTCTAAAGAATACCTTGCCATACACCAGTGCAAGCTACAAAGTGTGGCTATACCCACCCTTAGTACAGTTGTCTGTCACTTGAAATCTACAGCTGACCATCACTGCCAGCTAAAATTTTGCAATTCACAATATATGGATTAATGTTATTTACAGCAAAAAGTTTACATTTTTATGAAAATGTTGATGCTTATCATTACATCCCATGAAAACTGTAATAAATGGATCAGATGACAAATGCAATTTCTAAAATCTTGAAACTTCTAGGAGAAAACAGGAAAAAAATCTTTGTGATCTTGGTTAAGCAAAGCCTTTTTAGCTATAGCACCAAAAGTATGATCCATCAAAATTTATAAATTATCCTTCATCAAAATTAAGAACATACTGATCTTTAAAAGACACTATTAAGAGAAAGAAAAGCAAAGTGAAAAGTTGGGAGAAATGTTTTAAAATATCACACACACACACACACACACACACACACACACACGAGGGGCCTAGTACGGAGCCCAGCATGGAGCCCAACATGGAGCCCAGCATGGAGTCCAGCATGGGGCTTGAACTCGCCACCCTGAGATCAGGCCTGAGCTGATATCAAGAGTCATATGCTTAACCGACTGAGTGACCCAGGTGCCCCCAAAGGCATATTTCTGACAAAGGATTTTTATTTAGAATACATAGAGAACTCTCAAATCTCGATAAATAGCAAACAACTGATTAAAAATAGGCAAAAGTGGCACATGCTTAAGTGACCAAATATATACAGATGGATTTTAAACACATGAAAAGATACCCAACATCATTAATCATATTTTTTAAGATTTTATTTATTTATTTGACAGAGAGAGAGAGAGAGATCACAAGCAGACAGAGAGGCAGACAGAGAGGGAAGCAGGCTCCCCGCCGAGCAGAGAGCCCGATGTGGGGCTTGATCCCAGGACTCTGAGATCATGACCCGAGCTGAAGGCAGATGCTCTACCCCACTGAGCCACCCAGGCGCCCCCATTAATCATTTTAAATTTCAAATTAATATCATAATTAAATATGACTAAAATCTACTAGAATGGCTAAATTTTAAAACAAGACAAATTTAAAAAATAGACAATACAAAGTTTTGGCAAGGATGTGAAGCAATTGGAAATCTCATACATTTTGGTGTGAATAAAAAATGGGTCATTTTAATTAACAAAGTGAAGGAGTATTGTAATATGCTTCTTAAAAAATTATATAACTCATAAAACTTAAGATGGCAAATTCATGCTAAATATCCAGTATTTCAAGCATAAGAATGTTTCTATTTTAACATTAGAAGATCAGCTTTTCCGCAATTGCTCTCAATGAACAGTAAACAAATTTTTAAGAGGCACCTAATTATCAGTCAGCTAAGGTTAGTCACCCACCTTGCCAGTTTTCTAGATTTAGATATCCTGATGTTTTAAGCTTTCCAACACCACGACACCTGCTGAGGTAGCAGCACAGTCTCTTTAGGGACTGGAAAATGAAAGTTCTACATTAGAGCACAGAGAACCTTAGTCACAGATCAGGAAAATTTCTCTTAGAGAATTTTAACACATGAAAATGTGTATATGTGTGTGTGTGTGTGGATGTGTGTATCTGTGAACATCACAGACTTTCATTTGATTGTGGCTCAGAGAATGCCTTCAGTCTTGGACAAACTGTCTTTACTTGGAGTAAATTTCATTTATCACTTATTTTCAAGTGCCCCTTTTCTCCTTCCCTCTGTTGTCTCTGTAGAATTGCTGCTAGACTATGGAGCTCATAAATCTGTCTTCAAGTTCTTAAAAAGTTATTTAATGAAACCTGTCTTTGTTTACAGGTACTGATTTCTGGAGAATTCCTCAGCCAGATGCTTGTGCTCACTAATCTTAGAGGCATGTGTTCCATT
This sequence comes from Meles meles, assembly GCF_922984935.1. Lineage (NCBI taxonomy): Eukaryota > Metazoa > Chordata > Mammalia > Carnivora > Mustelidae > Meles > Meles meles. The sequence continues at coordinate 80,032,050 of NC_060074.1, forward strand.
TTTATCTGGCCATCATTTTTACCCAGGCAAATTTTGGCAATTGCATTTTTAATTTCTAGCACTTGTGATTATTTCCTTCTGTGTAATAGCATTTTGGGGTAATGCAATCTATGTAAATATGCCCTCTATATTGTTTTAAATGGTCTTCAGTGTCTTCTATTAGTTCTTCAGCATTTAATCTTTTTATGGTGATGTGCTACCCTTCTTTAGCAGGTGGATTATCTTAAATATAGATGATCTTTGACTTTTTGTTAGTGTTTCTTTTTGAAGATCTAAAATGAAGGTCACCTGTAGCTATAGTGTATTTCCTTAGCCCAAAGGAGCACATATTGTCTTTTGCAGTGAATATTAGTTTTTGTTTAGAGGAACTCTGCCTCTGAAAATTGCATGGGAGGGGGTGTGAGAGTGTAAAAAATAGTAGTGATGATTCTTGGCAGGGATTAGTGCTGGGTCACTGCATGCTGTCAGGATGCACGATGTCCTAACCAGCCACTTTGTTTTCTGGGTGTGGTGACAGAGTCCATATCCCTCAGATGAATTGCAATTTGTCAGGGGTGCTATCCATTACTTTCGTGCAGTGCATGTTTGAAGGGTTCTTTTTGTTCTCTTTTTGTACTACTGCCATACATATACATAAATTTGGTACTTGATTTGAAGTGCAAATATCAGAATCAATTGCTGTAATTTGGAAAAATAAGCCAGCTTATTTATTCCCTTTATTAACTATTTGCCAAGAGAAAATCATCTTCATTTATCTTTCACTACTTCTGATCTTGAGATTATTCCTTGACTCCACTAGGAAAACTCATTGGGGCATTCCTATCAGTCACCTCAAAGAATTCATGTGAGAATTAAACATAATAATGTATATGTGGCTTAGCCTATAAGTATTGAATAATTATTGTTGTTATTGTAGATGTAGACTTTGTGACAATTATACTATTTAGTAAATATAGACACTGGGGAAATAGTAATTTCACATATTACGGTGAATCATCCTTTCTTTTAGTAAACTGGAGAACAAGAACTTAGAACACAAATGGCACAATAATGTTGTGATGCTGAAACACAAATGATCTAACTTTGGCAAGGAATTCTTTTAAGCTGGACTTAAACACATTCATTTTTTTGTAGAGAAAACTGATCAGGAAGTTGTATATTCATATTGCATGAACATACACCTTAAAATTTGTTTTTTGGAATTTGTGTAAAGAAGCAATCTTTGATAATGAGAATTTTTATTTAGTAGTCATTCTTTTTATTAGAAATAACTTCCATTTGGGAGGTTCAGTTTTGGGTTAATTTGGTTCCCACAATGTTTTAAATCTTCATTTAAAAAATATATAGATTCTAGGAAACTGTCTTTATTTTTCTTTCAGGCACTCCAAAATGTTTGTTCTTGGTGTATGAGTCATATTAATTTTTACTGGAGGCAGATGCAATAACCAAAGAAGGCGTTAGAGAATAGAATTCAGCTTAATCTCTATTTTTAGTTTGAATTGCAGCTGTAATAGAAAAAAAGAAACAGAAAGAAATGTAGCTTGGAAACAGTAATGACTAAGCTTCTGGATCTATTTTGTATGTAAAGTACTTTTTGTTAATTGAGCTGATCTTTCCTGTCAACATAAGTGTGCATATGAGGTAAGAGAGAATCTAAATTAACTCATCCAAATATCATTGCTTTTATTAGTTTTGTATCTACTTATGTGAATGACTGGTAAAATCAAATGATTATTCCAAATAGTGTATGTAAAAAGCCTAACAGCAATTGTTCCATATCCCTTTAACATTTTTTTTTCAGGGTAATTGAAGTATAGTTTACATTCAGCTAAAAACATCACCAATCTTAAATTTACAATCCAGTGAGTTTCAGTAAGTTCATAAGGTTGTGAAACTATACCTCCAATCTGGTTTTAAAATAAAGTCACCCCAGAAGAGTGTCCTCTTAATAACCCATTACAGTCAATCTCCATTCCCACCATCAGCTCCAGTAAGCACTAATTTTTTGTTGATATAGTGTTTCTTTTTCTAGAAATCTCATATACCCGACATTCTAAAATAAGGAGACATTTGTCCCTTCCTTCTTTCAGTTAGCATAAATTTTTCTAAGCCATGTTAGTGTATGTATCAATAGTTTGTTTCTTCTTCTTCTTTATGTTCAGTAGTGTTCTATTGCAAGAATGTGTCATATTTTTTTGTTTATCTATTCGGCACTAGATGAAGATTTGAATAATTTCCAGTTTGGAGCTATTATAGATAACTGCTTCTATTAAAATTTTTGTATAAGGGTTTTGTGGAGATATGAATTCATTTCTATTGGGTGACTATCTAGGAGAGAAAATTTGGCACTGTATGCTAAGTGTATGTTTAAGTCACTAAAATATTTTAAGTGTTTTAGAAAATGGCTGTACTATTTTAAAATTTCCACCAGACACATATGACAATTCCACTTATTCCAGATCGTATCCAATACTCCATATTGTCAATTTGTTTTATGCTATCTGTTCTAGACAATGTATAGTGTTATCTCATGGTGGTTCTACTTGTATTACCCTAAAAATGAAGGAGAATAAGCATCTTTTCCTGTGCTTCTTTGCCATGAAGTATCAACTTATTTACCCATTTGTTGAAAAGTGTCCACCTTTAAAAAAAAATATTTATTTATTTACTTATTTGAAAAGAGTGAGAGAGAGAGAGTGAGGGAGGGGCTGAGGGAGAGGAAGAGAATCCTCCAGCAGACTCCTCACTAAGTGTAGAGCCTGATGAGGGGCTCCATCACGGAGATGTACAATGAGAATAATGTTGTTTTCATGCTGGCTAACACATTCGTTCTGTACCCCATGGATTGAGGACTCATTTGATTTTCAAGTCTTATTATTTAAGAAATATATTTGTAAAGATATAGCTGCCTATTTTCATGTGTGGTGTAAGGAAGTGGTCCAATTTCATTTTTCTGCATGTGGCTGTCCAATTTTCCCAGCACCATTTATTGAAGAGGCTGTCTTTTTTCCATTGGATATTCTTTCCTGCTTTGTCGAAGATTAGTTGACCATAGAGTTGAGGGTCTCTTTCTGGGCTCTCTATTCTGTTCCATTGATCTATGTGTCTGTTTTTGTGCCAGTACCATGCTGTCTTGATGATGACAGCTTTGTAATAGAGCTTGAAGTCTGGAATTGTGATGATGAAGGACCTCAATGTTAGAAAGGAATCCATCAATCTCCTCAATCCTTGAGGAGAAGGCAGGCAGCAACCTCTTTGACCTCAGCTGCAGCAACATCTTCTAGGAACATCGGCAAAGGCAAGGGAAGCAAGGGCAAAAATGAATTATTGGGATTTCGTCAAGATCAAAAGCTTTTGCACAGCAAAGGAAACAGTTAACAAAACCAAAAGACAACTGACAGAATGGGAGAAGATATTTGCAAACGACATATCAGATAAAGGGCTAGTGTCCAAAATCTATAAGGAACTTAGCAAACTCAACACCCAAAGAACAAACAATCCAATCAAGAAATGGGCAGAGGACATGAACAGACATTTCTGCAAAGAAGACATCCAGATGGCCAACAGACACATGAAAAAGTGCTCCACATCACTCGGCATCAGGGAAATACAAATCAAAACCACAATGAGATATCACCTCACACCAGTCAGAATGGCTAAAATTAACAAGTCAGGAAATGACAGATGCTGGAGAGGATGTGGAGAAAGGGGAACCCTCCTCCACTGTTGGTGGGAATGCAAGCTGGTGCAACCACTCTGGAAAACAGCATGGAGGTTCCTCAAAATGTTGAAAATAGAACTACCCTATGACCCAGCAATTGCACTACTGGGTATTTACCCTAAAGATACAAACGTTGTGATCCAAAGGGGCACGTGCACCCGAATGTTTATAGCAGCAATGTCTACAATAGCCAAACTATGGAAAGAACCTAGATGTCCATCAACAGATGAATGGATAAAGAAGAAGTGGTATATATACACAATGGAATACTATGCAGCCATCAAAAGAAATGAAATCTTGCCATTTGCGATGACGTGGATGGAGCTAGAGGGTATCATGCTTAGTGAAATAAGTCAATCGGAGAAAGACAACTATCATATGATCTCCCTGATATGAGGACGTGGAGATGCAACATGGGGGGTTGGGGGATAGGAGAAGAATAAATGAAACAAGATGGGATTGGGAGGGAGACAAACCATAAGTGACTCTTAATCTCACAAAAGAAACAGGGGGTTGCTGAGGGGAGGTGGGCTTGGGAGAGGGGGAGGGGGTTATGGACATTGGGGAGGTTATGTGCTATCGTGAGTGCTGTGAAGTGTGTAAACCTGGTGATTCACAGACCTGTACCCCTGGGGATAAAAATACATTATATGTTTATTAAAAAAAAAAGAAAAAGAAAGGATGAAAACCCAACTTTTGTAGCAATGTGTATGGGACTGGAAGTGATTATGCTGCGTGAAATAATTCAAGCAGAGAGAGTCAAGTATCATTTGGTTTCACTTATTTGTGGAGCATAACAAATGACATGGAGGACATTGGGAGATGGAGAGGAGAAGGAAGTTGAGGGAAACTGGAAGGGGAGGCAAACCATAAGAGACTATGGACTCTGAAAAACAACTTGAGGGTTTTGAAGGGACGGGGGTGGGAGGTTGGGGGAACCAGGTGGTGGGTAATAGGGAGAGCACGTATTGCATGGAGCACTGGGTGTTGTGCAAAAACAATGAATACTGTTATGAAAAAATTAATTAATTAAAAAAAAAGATATAGCTGCCATAATCATTCCTCAGATGGATCTGGTCGAAATAAATTAAAGACCATGCTTGAAAGGATTCTTCATTCTAGGTGACATTGAGAACACATGTGGTTCATGGGAAAAGGTCAAAATGTCATCCTTAACAGGAGGTTAGAAGAAGTTGACTCTAGCCCTCATGAATGACCTTTGGGGTTCCAGGACTTCAGTGGAGGAAGTAACTGCAGATGTGGTGTAAACGGCAGGAGAACTAGAATTAGAAGTGGAGCCTGAGGATGTGGAGATTGCATTGCTGCTGATAAAACTTGAGTGGATGAGGAATTGCTCCCTATGGATGGGCAAAGTTGTTTCTTGTGATGGAAACCACTTCTGATGAAGATGCTGCAAAGATTGTTGAAAAGACAACAAAGGATTAAGAATGCTACGTAAACTTAGTAATTAAGTAGCAGCAGGTTTTGAGAGGATTGACTCCAATTTTGAAAGTAGTTGTACAATAATTAAAATGCTATCCAAGAGGATTGCCTGCTACAGAAAAATTGTTTGTGAAAGAAAGAGTGAATTAAGGGGACAAACTTCACTGTTGTCTTACTTTAAGAAATTGCTGCAACCACCCAGCCTTCAGCAAACACACCTGATCTGTCAACAGCCATCAACATTGAAAAGATACCCTCCCCTAGGAAAAAGATTATGGCTTGTAGAGAGCTCAGATAAATGGTTAGCATTTTTTAACAATAAAGCATTTTTAAAAATTAAAGCATATATGTTTTTTAGATATAAAACTAATGCACACTAAGTAGATGCAGGATGGTATAAACATAACTTTTATATTCAGCAAGAAACAAAAAAATTCAACTCACTTTTGCAATATTCACTTTATTGCCATGGTCTGGAGCCAAACCTGCAATATCTCTGTGATATGCCTGTATTAATTTGAGTCTTCTTTATATTCCCTGACAATATCTTGTTGTTATAAATATTTAGGTCTTGCATTTATTTTATAAAATGTATTACTACATCTATCTATTTTTTCATACAATTGCAAATGCAGGTTTTTTAAATTTCATTTTCAGATTATTTATTCTAGTATACAGTAGTACAGTTCTTACAGTATATTGCTTCTGTATCCAGATATGTTGCTAAATTTGCTTTGTAGTTGTAGTAGTATGTGCATGTGCTTAACCCTTATGATTATCCACAAAGAAGGTCTTGTCATCTTCCAATAATGATCAAAATTACTTCTTTTCAATTTGTTTAATTTTTTTGTCTTTATTGCATAGAATGTCGTTCTTAGTGCAATGATGATAAAAGTAATGAGAGTATATATCTATGCTTTATTCCAGTCTCCAAACATTACCTCTTTTATGATTACCTAAGATTTTAGTTATTCATTTTTTTTAAATTGAGCCCTTTATCCAGGAGGGAAATTTGCTTTTATTTCTTACTGCTGATGGCTGGTATCATGAATGGATGTTGTTTTCTAAAATGCTTTTTCTACATCTATCAGGATTATCATATGTTTTTTGTCTTTGTGCCTTAATGCAATGTATTGTATTCATTTATTTATGAATGCTAACCCAAATTGCATTCCTGGGATAAATAATATTTACTTGTTTTGTGTAATCATGTGTGTGTGTGTGTGTGTGTGTGTGTGTACGCTAGACTGTTTTGTCCAGTATTTTGTGTAGTGTTTCTTACATCTATATTTATGAGGTAATTTGTTTTTTCATTTTCTTGTTATGTTTTATCAGGCTTTAATATCAGAGTAATACTGCTAGAAAAGTTAGAAGTTAGGAAGTTTTCTCTACTTTTACATTTTCTGGAAAAAATATGCATATGAATGGTATTATTCCTTCCTTAAGTGTTTGATACATTTCCCCCAGTGAAGTCTTCTGTGCCAGGACTTGACTTTGTAGTAAGATTTTGAATTATTATTCTGCTAGATGCTAAATTTACCTTTGGCTTTTGTCTTGAGTCAGTTTTGGTTTTTTTTTTTTTTTGTATCTTTAAGATTCATTTACTTCATATAATAATTTATTGGGTTTATTGTCATAAAGTTGTTTATAATTTTTCCTTAAAGTTCTTTACATTCCTGTACAATATCCCTTCTTTGATTTCTGATTTTGGTTATTTTCTTGTTCAGTCTTCATGGTTTTTTTACTAAATGTGTACCAATTTGTAGATCAAACAACTTATTTATTTCTTTTGTTTTATTTCATTGATTTTTCTGCTTGATCATTATTACTTACCAGTTTCTGCTTTTTATGTTTGATTTATGACTTTTTAACTTTTTTTAAAGATTTTATTTATTTGACAGACAGAGATCACAAGTAGGCTGAGAGGCAGGCAGAGAGAAATAGGGGGAAGCAGGGTCCCTGCTGAGCAGAAAGCCTGATGCAGGGCTTGATCCAAGAACTCTGAGATCATGACCTGAGCAGAAGGCAGAGGAGGCTTAACCCATTGAGCCACCCAGGCACCCCTATTTTTTAACTTCTTGAGTTTAAAATAGACTACTAATTTTAATATTTTCTTTCTGAGTACAAGCATTAAGGTTTAAATTCCCCTGTAATTGTTGCTTTAACTATATTCCATGTGGCTAGAGTTGCATTTTAACTTTTTTTCCAAGCTTTTAAAAAAAAATTCCCTTTACTTTTTTTTAAACATATGGATATTTAGAAGTACGCTGCTTAATTTTTGCATTTTTAAATTTCTGTATTTGTTTGTTATTGATTTCAAATTTAATTCCAGTTGTGCTCAGAGAACATACTTGTTTAATTTTAACTTCTTAAAAATTTATTGATAGTTTTTTTTTCATTTTATTTATTTTTTCAGTGTAACAGTATTCATTCTTTTTGCACAACACCCAGTGCTCCATGCAAAACGTGCCCTCCCCATTACCCACCACCTATTCCCCCAACCTCCCACCCCTGACCCTTCAAAACCCTCAGGTTGTTTTTCAGAGTCCATAGTCTCTTATGGTTCGCCTCCCCTCCCCAATGTCCATAGCCCGCTCCCCCTCTCCCAATCCCACCTCCCCCCAGCAACCCCCAGTTTGTTTTGTGAGATTAAGAGTCATTTATGGTTTGTCTCCCTCCCAATCCCATCTTGTTTCATTTACTCTTCTCCTATCCCCCTACGCCCCCATGTTGCTTCTCCATGTCCTCTTTTGTAAAGGCTAATTATATAGTCTATCCTGCAGAATGTTCTAGGTGTAGTTGAAAAGAATGTGCATTCTATTTTTATTTGGAGTTTACAGTATAGGTCAATTTAGTCAATTTAGTTAATAATGTTGTTTAATTTTCCCATATTCTCACTGTTTTTGTTTTTTTTTTAATTTTAAAGTTCTGTAATATTTGCTGCATTATTTTGTGGCTCTTTATCTAGTTGTCATTTGTATGTAGATGTATTTTTTGTCTTAAATTCTGTATTTCCTGGTATCAATATATCCACCCCAAGTTCTTATGGTTACTGAGTGTACATACATCTTTTCTTTGCTCTACTTCCAACCTATTTGTGACTGAAATTAATTTGCCTAGAGCTATCCTTAACTTTTTATTCAACCCGACAACCTTAGCCTTTTATTTGGAGTATTTAGTACACACACATTCAAGATAATTATGATAAGTTTTGCAATAAAGTTTGCCATTTTTAATTTGTTTCCTCTATGTCTCATATCTCTTTTACTCCTATTCTTTTGCTTTTTTTGGTGCTTTTATTGTACTTCCTCAGTTGACTTTTTAGCTATATCTTGGAGTATTTTGGGGTGTTGATTTAGGGATTACAATATACATCTTTGATTTAAATACAGTTTATTTTAGATTGATATTCTCTTAAGTCTGGTGAATTATAGCAACTAAGTCCAGCATGTCTCTATTTTGCCCTTATTTGTCTGTGCAAGTATATTAAAAACCCAATAATGTGCTATATTTTGTTTTTTGGGGTCTTTTTAATAATTTTTGATTAACAATTACTTGTTTTAAGTAATATATTACAACAGCTTGGGATTTGGTTTTCTTTTTCTGAGGGTAGTTGTTTTCTTGCCTTGACTTAAACTATATAAAAACTATCTCCCTCAAAATATTCTGTCATTGGTATCTCTGCTTAGTTGTTCTAATGTTTATGCTTTTATTTTCAGTACTGCTCCCCAAAGGGAGATGCCCATGCCTGTGTCTTTAGTGGTGAACCAGTAATTTGGAAAGATTTTGATAAGACATCTCATGTGTCTTCACTCAGGCTGTTATTGCAAATACCATAAACTAGATGGTGTAAATGACAAAAATTTATTTCTCATGGTTTTAAGGACTGAAAACCTTTTTGATGTATCCTCACAAGGTGGAGAAAGAGAGCCCTATGTTCTCTTCTTAAAATGGTGCTAATTCCATTATTAGGCTCAACCCTGATGACCTCATCTAAACCAAATTAACTTTCAGTGCTCCCACTCCAAATACAATCACATGGAGATCTGAGCTTCAACATATGAATATGGGAGGGATAGGACGCCTAGCATCACACCTCTAAGGCTTTTATTGTCTATCAGTTCCACTGCATATACATGGAGGAAATTATTCAAAGCTGTAGCCAGTTCTCAAGTCTCCATTGGCTCTCATTTTTTACCATAATATTTTAGTTCTTCCGGTGTGTGTGTGTGTGTGTGTGTGTGTGTGTAGATAGATACACAAATAATTTAAAGTAATCTGTTTTTTATGCAGGGTTCATTTCAGAATTTCTATGATGCTCTCACTTTTTGAATCACTACATTAATTTCTAGTCATTTTGCTGCTTGTCTTGAGGCACAGAGCTATGAGTTCTGAGCTGATTCTTCTCCATAGAGCCACCAAAGCCATGGGTTATCTTCCTCTTCTCAAATCAATTCCTCCATCTCTAAGGACAAAGTTGCTAGGTTTTGTGACCAGCCATAACCTGGTAAAGTTATGTTATTCACAGAGAGAGTTGGGAGTGGGAAAATGGGAGCAGTCTCCAGCAGGAACTATACAGAATTCATATACATGGATGAAGGTAAAAAGTATAAGGGGTGATGCTAGGGTGGCTCAGTCAGTTAAGCATCCACCTTTGGCTCAGATCATGATCCCAGGGTGCTCTGATGGAACCCCATATTGCATCAGGTTCTCTGCTTAGTGGGGAGCCTGGTTCTCCATCTACCCTTGCCCCCTGCTCTCGATCTCTCATTCTCTCTCTCATTCTCCCTCTCTGCCAAGTAAATAAATAAAATCTTAAAAAAAAAAAAAAGAAAGAAAGAAAACCCCTGCAATTTGAAAAGCAGTGAAGACTAGACATAGAAGATTGAAAAGTCCTGGCCTCTATATCATCTCATCTTTAAGACAAAACATTGAGCCAGCCCCATTATTTAATATATAAATAAATGCAAATTCTTGACCTTTATGCTGCCATTTCTAAATATAAGGAAATATTTTGTATGATGAAATTTGAATTTTTTTGTGAGTTTTAAGTGAAAATACAAACTACAAAGATATAAAAAGCATGGATTTTAAGTAGCTATGGCATAAGAAGATGTATTATAAAATTATTTTGAAACAGAAAATTAATGCATTTTGGTATTGGTCTCAGCTTTGTTCTGAGTTAGTACAATATTGGAGAAAAAAGATAGAAAGCAATGCATGTCTGATGATTGAAGGAAAAGTGGAACTAGATCAGAGGAGTGTCAGTTCTTAGATAAACAATGTAAAAGTGAGATAACTGAAAATATTCAATTTGTCCAATGATCAAAACTTGTCTAGAATGAGCAGGCAAAGTCAGCTTTTTTTTAATTCTATTGAGAGTGGGCTCCCTGGAGTGATTTGTCAGATTTTTTAAAGTACCATACCATGCTTGGTGAAAGTATAAGAGAATTATACAGCATTTTTTTTAAATCTAAGATTGATATAAAATTATTTTGTTGATAATTAAAATTTTAAGTTAAATTAGATTAATATATTTTTGTATATATGATATTATTTAAATATAAACTTTTCAAAGGAGAAAAGACAAGTTTCTTCAGATGCTGGTTTGGGCTAAGTATGTGAATAATAAAATGAATAAAAACACTGGTCCTCATTTGTTCAGTTAAATGGGATCCATTTTTTGCAGTGCAAGTCAAATCAAAATTAGTACAATTATTCAAGAGTACTTTCAAATGATGTAGTATGGACTAGATTAGGACAAGAGAGGCTAGAAATAAACCATAGTTCTTATCCTTAATAACTATTTTCTGGCAATGTATTTAACCTCATTACAATTAGTTCACTAATCTAGAAAATGAATAACAGTACTTAAGTTCTGGAATTTATATAGCAATTGTTTTGATAACTTATTTGATTCACTTTATACTAGATATTTAACAAGTGTTGGTTCACTTTTCCTTCTCTCTTTACCACTGAAAATCCAAATTTTGGAAAGGCTAGTTAAATATTTAATGAGATGACTTATTTTCATCAATTAGAAATGCTCAAATAATATAAAACTAAAGTGATTGATAGATTTTGCAAAAGATGGCTGGGACTGCTGAATATTTACTTGTACAAAACTGTTTAGACCTGAAATGAAGTTAAGGTAATTGAAATTATATGAGTAACTATGTGGTCTTATGCAGGCAAGAACATATCAGTCATGATGCTGGCTGTATCAGCAGGTGCTAGATTTTAATTTGTTTTACTTATTGATGAGTGGTGTTGTTCTTCTTTTACTCCTGAATAATTTAAGGTAACATCAAAAGATACCTTAGTTTTTAAATATTGAATCATGTGAAGTGATTGAAATGGAAAATGATTGAAAGATATTGGAATTCATACCTAAAATTTGTTAAAATGGGATCTCTTTGTAATATCTAAGGGATGAGCATAGCACAAAAGGAGTTCAAATTCAATGAATGTTAGTTTTCAGACTCCTTAAGGAACATTAAGAGATACCTACCACCATTTCTTTCTCATGAAAGTGTGAAATGTGATAAAAAATAGCTCAGTCTCTCAGAAGTAACACAGATATTTCCAATCCCCAATTTACTTTCAGTAAATAATCTCTTTCAGTTCAAAATAAACTTAGTGCCCTACACTAAGTTTCAAAAATTATATATATTCACACACACATTAACATAAATGAAGACACACACACAAACTCACAGATGTAGAAAATTCTACTTTTGGTCATTTTCCAGCAGAAAATGTTTGGACATTTAGACAACATTAAATTTATCTATAAAATAGGGTTGTTAATTAAACTGTGAATCTGATAAATACAGAAAACGAAATCTATTAATGACTTAGGAAAATAAAATGTCTGAGACAGATGAGATTAAAATGTTTATTTTTCTGTATGATAGCATGAAATAGTGCCATACACATTTGTCTAACCAGAGTCAGAAATGGACACTAAATGTAATTTTTTCCCAACAGTGTTTGATTATTCATCAATAAAGATATATATGTAAATGTCTTATATAATTTTCAAATTTGGACATCTTTACAAACATAAATTTTATGGCCATAAAGATTTTTGAAATATAAAGATGAATAAACAGACATACTTATGTTTTAGAACTGATATATAAAATGCATTCCTCTGCAACCACTTCAAGAACTATCAATCAAATGGGCAAAATGTATTTGAGAATAGAAGGCATCACTTAAAATATTAAAACTATGAGTGGTCATGTATATATATTTTAATCACCTTTTTACCCCTTATTTTTCCATACAACAATTTAGCTATTGAACTATAAAAAATACTGATTTAAACCATAAGTGATCTTAGTAGTTTCATGACTCTATAAAAGAATTTATTCTTAATATTAAGAAGAATGGGTAAATATCAATATTTGATTCAATATCTTGGTTTAGTAGGTTTACTATTTTTTTAACTAGTTACTATCTCTTGGCCTTTTGTTAATATTTCCTCATTATGTGTACTCCTATTTATTTTTTCTTGTTTCATAACCAATTTTATTACTTATATAAAACCCATTTCCCAGAACATGTCTTATAAATAACATAGTTAAGGAAAAATTATAGTTGAGAAGTACCCTCATGTTGGAACAGGATAGATAAGAGTTTGATTTCTGCCTTTGTCACTACCATATACTGGCAAATTTAACAAACTTTTAAAGCTGCATTTTCCTCAACTTGAAATGAAAATAGTAACATTACCTACATCATAGGGCTGCTGTAAGGATAATAAAATGTCCAGGAATAACCCATCACTGTGTTTATAAATAGTAACCATTAAATAAATAGGTATTTTTTGTTGTGATTATTGTTTGTATCATTATCATATTTGAATACATATTTCAAAGATAATTTTTTACCAATTATGACTCTAAGATAAGACAAATTATTGCCTTTATTCCTAGTGTTCATTTGTAAATATGGCATATCATTTTTCTTCACTACACATAAACAGCTGACATTAATAACTCTAGAGATAAAAGTTGGGATACCAATAAAAGATGGCTCTGTCACATATGAGATGCAATTTCTAGATTTACTTGCTCAAATTTTGTGGTATATATTTCTAATTGCCTTCCAAAATATTGTGTCCAGACATATGTATAAAGATTTATAATTTTTTTAGAATATTGAATACCTCTCCTAAATGAAGCCAAGATGAATTATATGAGACTGAGGAATAAGCATAAAATTGAGTTGTCTTGTAAAATAAGGGTTTATTAGAAAAGTTGTGTGTACTAAAAAAAAAAAAACCTGAAAAATAGTTTGTGACATTTTGTCATATTTAAGCTGTTAGTTCTCTCCATTCCAGTGGAGAATTCCCATTAAGAACTTTGTATTCTCTATTAGTAATGGAAGATTGATTTGCTGTGTGTAGCAGAAATGAAATGTTTATAAAAGTTTATTCATTTGCATATGCAGAAATGCATTTAAAAAAATATATGCACATCCATACATATGCATGTCTGTGTGTAGATTAGCTGAAACCACATAAGTCCAGTGAAAACCAACTACAATTTACTTGTTTTTTTATAGGAATTTTTGAATTCCAAATGTACATTTTCCTATAATTTAGGTTAGACAGAAACACAAGGATCCAAAACCACATTTTTATTATCTTTTTAAACTGCTCAGGATCCAAAACTATTAAAGAAGTAGGAACTTTTGAAAATTTTGCTTTCTCTTTAAAATGTATTAATCAAATAGTCATTGAATTTTCAATGAAAAAACAAAAACAACGATGCAAATGTGTTGGTGATCAAAGATGACAGTATAGGAAGATACTAAGCTCACGTCCTCCCATGGACCTACTGAATCTATAGCTACACATAGATCATTTTCCTTTGAAAAAGTTCTGAAAACTAGCAGAACAACTCCTTCAAGATAAACTATAAGGACCACATCAAGACAAGCAGGAGAGGCAGAGATACTGTCTTGCCAAAAGCCCCATCCCTAATGCAGTAATACATGATTGGTAGGGATCTCAGAAATCTGGAGCCTTCACCTGAGAAATGAGAGGTTGGTGCCTCACATTAGGCACCTCAACACTTGGGACCTCTATGGAGGCAAACCTCTGAAACATCTGGCTTTGAATGCAATGGGGAATGTGTCTAGAAGATACAAAGGACTGTAGGGAACTAAGACACTGCTCTGAAAGAGGTTGCACACAGACTCGATTGCCCTGGGGTATAGTGCAAGAACAGCAGTTTGAAAAACACCAAGACCTATATGCAAAAGAAATTCATTTGATAATTATAAAAAGTCTGCTGGAAGGGATGGAAGCACTTGTGGGGACCATTTTTGAACCCTCCCTTTTCCTTGCTAGTTCTAGGAGGTGCATAGAGTCCCTGAACTCTCCACTGTCCTGCCAAAGTTGGCAGGTGCACCTTGGCTCTGTGTTCTTCTTTGGTTTCCTAAAGCCAATAGGCACACCCTACTTTCTTCCTCTGCCTTATTAAAGCTAGAAGGGAAATGGAGTATATACAGAAGATGTTCTTTGATTGCTTGGATCTGGTGACTAGGGAACTTTCTGTTCTTGGGTCCCACAGGATTTTAACAATTGGAGAGACAGTTCTTAGAAGGTTACTATGCCCAAGGCACTGCATGGATAACAAACTAAAGCACACTGCCAGTCTTTCTGTTAAAAAAACAAAACAAAACAAAACACAACAAAACAAAAACACAAAACTCTACTTATTTGACCTGGAGCTTCAGCCTAAGGGGCAATCCTCAGGTTTGCCAGACATCTGAAACCTAAAAAGATGCTGTCAGGGAAAGTAGACCAGGCGATGCTATCTTTGTACTCTCCCTTGGCCTTGCTACAGCTTACTGGTAGCTCCCAGAAAGGAGCTAATACACTCATCTGGAGCTCCAGTTTTTGCAATCATTACCCAGGGGGGCACCTCCACATCATCTGCCCTGGTAGCTAACAGAGTTCTCAATGAGATCCCACAAGACTGTATATACTTGTATATTTTAAAACTTGGTGCAAACCAGCCTGAAACTAGGTGCTCATTGAGATTCTTCCCTTTAGCACACTGACGGGTCTTGTCACACCCTCAACAACTGAGACTTTATCAAGAATAAATCTGGCTGCTTAGCTAATCACATAGGTTAGAGAGACAATCAAGAGCTAGGGAAAGCTGAATAATAACTTTTATCTTTTACAGAAGGCCACTCCTTCAAGCTATTGTTTTTGATACAAACACAAAGTCAAGCAAAATGAGGAAATAGAGAAATATTTTCCAAGTGAAAGAACAAAATAAAACTTCAGAAATGATAAGACAGTGATAAGTAATCTACCTGAAGAAGAATCTAAAGAAATGATCATAAAGTTATCCTTACTAGACTAGGGATAAGAAAGGGTAAACACAAAGACAGAAGATATAAGAAAGCTAAAGAATACAATAAGTGAAAAATATAGTAGAAGGGTTTAACAACAGACTGGATGGAGCAGAAGAAAGGACCAATGATCTGGAAGACAGGTCAGTGGAACTCACCCCAAAAAAGCAGCAAAAAGAATAATTAAAAAAAAAAGATAGCTTAAAGTCTCTATGGATCAACATCAAGTAGAATAATATTCACATTATAGGGGACTCAGAGCGAGAGGAGAAAGAGAAGAGAGCAGCAAACTTGTTTGAAGAAATAATGTCTGAAAACTTCCCTAACCTGGAGAAGGAACAGACATCCAGATCCAGGAATTCCAGAAGTTCCATAAAATATGAATACCAAGATATCCACACCAAGGCACGTCATAATTATGATGTCAAAAGTTAAAGAGAGAACCTTCAACAGCAAAAGAAAAACATCTATTATGTACAAGAGAAATCCCATGAGATGATGAACAGATTTTTTTAGCAGAAATTGTGCAGGACAGAAGAGAGTGAAATGATATATTAAAAGCACTGGAAGGAAACAACAACTTCCAACCAAGAATAACCAGCAAGGTTATCATTCAGAATTGAAAGAGATAAAGCAAAAGCTGAAGTTTATCATCACTATGAACTTTACAAGAAATATATGAACTAGATTGAATTTTACAAGAAATGTTAACAGTACTTTAAGCAGAGAAGAAAAGGCACTAACTAGTAAGAAGATAACATATGAAAGTAAAAACCACACTGGTAACGGTAAATATATAGTAAATGTAGTGTATTAATCACTTACAAAGCTAGTATAAAGGTTAAAAGACAAAAGTAGTAAAGTTAACTAAAACTACAATAATTAGTTAAGGGATACACAAAATAGATATAAAATGTGACATTAAAAGTAGATATAGGGGCACCTGGATGGCTCAGTGGTTTAAAGCCTCTGCCTTCAGCTCAGGTCATGATCCTAGGGTCGTGGGATCGAGCCCCGCATCGGGCTCTCCACTCAGCGGGGAGCCTGCTTCCTCCTCTCTCTCTGCCTACTTGTGATCTCTGTCTGTCATATAAATAAGTGGATAAAATCTTAAAAAAAAAGTAGATATAAATGTGACATTAAAAACACTGTGAGAGGAAGTTGTTATGTAGTTTTAATGCATTTATACTTCAGTTGCTATAAACTTAAAAATTGATTATACACACACAGGCACACTGTTACATGTGTAACTACATGATAACTATAAATCAAAAACTATAATCAATACACATAATATAATAAGAAAAGAATCTAAACATAACACTAAGTAATCTAAACATGACACATAACATAAGGCCATAAGGGCAGAGAGCAAAAGAAGAAGAAAGGAACATAGAGAAACTACAAAACAGCCAGAAAACAATTAACAAAATAGCAATAAGTGCATACCTATCAGTAATTACTTTACATGTGAATGATCTAAGACATAGTATGGCTGAATGGATTAAAAACACAAGACCTATCTATTTGCGACATATAAGAGACTCACTGGAAATGTTAAGACACACACAGACAGAAAGTAAAAGGATGGGAAAAGATGTTTCATGGAAGCTAAAACAAAAACAGCAAAACAAACTGGGGTCACTATACTTAGACAAGATAGAATTTTAAAAAAATCTGTAATAAAAGGCAAAGAAAGATATTACATAATGATAAAGGGGTCAATCCAACAAGAGGATATATAACATTTGTAAATATATATGCACCCAACATAGAAACAACTAAATATATAAAGCAAATATTAACAGATCAAAAAGGAGAAATTGGCAGCAATATAATAACAATATGGGATTTTAATACCCTTTTAGTTATTGTGGATCAATAGATTGATTAGACAGAAAATCAGTTAGAAAACAATGGCCTTAAATGACTCATTGGACCAGATTGACTTAATTAACATAAACAGAACATTCCGTACAAAAGCAGCAGAATATATATGCTCTAGTGCACGTGGAACATTCTTCAGGATTAATTGCATGTTGGGCCACAATTTCTCTATAATTTCTCTATAAATTTCTCTATAAAGATTGAATTCATAAACTTCTTTTATAACCAAATGGCATGATTAGAAAATAATTATAAGAAGAAAACTAGAAAAATCACTAATATGTGGAGATAATCAACATGCTACTTAACCAATAGGTTAATGAACAACTCAAAGGAGAAGTCAAAAAAATAACTTGAGCAAATGAAAATGGAAGTACAAGCTAAAATCTATGGGATGCAGCAAAAATTCTAAGAGGGAAATTCTCAGCAATATAGGCCTACCTTGAAACAGGAAACTCTCAATCTAACATTACATCCATGTGTACTAGAGAAGGAAGAAAAAATGAAACCCAAATTTTGAAGAAGTGAGAAACTAATAAAGATCAGAGTGGAAACAAATGATATAAAAACTTTATTTTTTATTTTTTTATTAACATGTAGGTTATTATTAGCCCCAGGGGTACAGGTCTGTGAAGTATACACAATTCACAGCATTCACCATAGCACATACCTTCCTCAATGTCCATAACCCAACCACACTTTCCCTATGTCCCTTCCCCCGGTAACCCTCAGTTTGTTTTGTGAGATTGAATCTCTTATGGTTTGTCTCCCTCCTGATCCCATCTTGTTTCATTTATTCCTTTCCTACCTCTCCCAAACCCCCCACATTGCATCTCAACTTCCTCATATCAGGGAGATCATATGATAATTGTCTTTCTCTGATTGACTTATTTTACTAAGCATAATACCCTCTAGTTCCATCCAAGTCATCACAAATGGCAAAATTTCATTTATTTTGATGGCTGCATAGTATTCCATAGTATATATATACCACTTCTTCTTTAGTCATTCATCTGTTGATGGACATCTAGGTTCTTTCCATAATTTGGCTATTGTGGACATTGCTTCTATAAACATTCAGGTGCACGTGCCCCTTCAGATCACTACATTTGTATCTTTAGGGTAAATACCCAGTAGTGCAACTGCTGTGTCAAAGGGTGGCTCTATTTTCAACTTTTTGAGGAACCTCCATGCTGTTTTCCAGAGTGGTTGCACCAGCTTGCATTCTCAACAACAGCATAGGAGGGTTCCCCTTTCTCATCCCCATCCCTGCCAGCATCTGTCATTCCCTGACTTGTTAATTTTAGCCATTCTGACTGGTGTGAGGTAGTATCTCATTGTGGTTTTGATTTGTATTTCCCTGATGCAGGGTGATATGGAGTACTTTTTCATGTGTCTGTTGGCGATCTGGACATCTTCTTTGCAGAAATGTCTGTTCATGTCCTCTGCCCATTTCTTGATTGGATTATTTGTTTTTTGGGTGTTGAGTATGGTAAGTTCTTTATAGATTTTGGATACTAGTTCTTTACCTGATATGTCATTTATAAATATCTTCTCCCATTCTGTCAGTTGTCTTTGGTTTTGTTGATTGTTTCCTTTGCTGTGCAAAAGCTTTTGATCTTGATGAAGTCCCAAAAGTTCATTTTTGCCCTTGCTTCCCTTGCCTTTGGTAACGTTCCTAGGAAGAAGTTGCTGCAGCTGAGGTCGAAGAGGTTGCTGCCTGTGTTCTCCTCAAGGATTTTGATGGATTCCTTTCTCACATTGAGGTCCTTCATCCATTTTGAGTCTATTTTCATGTGTGGTGTAAGGAAATGGTCCAATTTCATTTTTCTGCATGTGGCTGTCCAATTTTCCCAATACCATTTGTTGAAGAGACTGTCTTTTTTCCATTGGACAGTCTTTCCTGCTTTGTCGAAGATTAGGTGACCATAGAGTTGAGGGTCTATTTCTGGACTCTCTATTCTGTTCCAATGATCTATGTGTCTGTTTTGTGCCAGTACCACACTGAGTTTATGATGACAGCTTTATAATAGAGTTTGAAGTCTGGGATTGTGATGCCACCACTTTGGCTTTCTTTTTCAATATTCCTCTGGCTATTCGAGGTCTTTTCTGGTTCCATATAAATTTTAGGATTGTTTATTCCATTTATTTGAAAAAAGAAATTTTTGATAGGGATTGCATTAGGTATTCTGATAGGGATTGCATTAAGTATTTTGATAGGGATTGCATTAAATGTGTAGATTGCTTTAGGTAGCATAGACATTTTCACAATATTTGTTCTTCCAATCCATGAGCATAGAACATTTTTCCATTTCTTTGTGTCTTCTTCAATTTCTTTCATGAGTACTTTATAGTTTTCTGAGTATAGATTCTTTGCCTCTTTGGTTAGCTTTATTCCTATGTATCTTACGGTTTTGGGTGCAACTGTAAATGGGATTGACTCCTTAATTTCTCATTCTTCTCTCTTATTGTTGGTATAAAGAAATGCAACTGATTTCTGTGCATTGATTGTATATCCTGACACTATACTGAATTCCTGTACAAGTTCTAGCAGATTTGGAGTGGAGTCTTTTGGGTTTTACACATACAGTATCATGTCATCTGCAAAAAGTGATAGTTTGACTTCTTCTTTGCCAATGTGGATGACTTTACCTTTTTTGTTGTTGTCTGATTGCTGAGTCTAGGACTTATAGTACTATGCTGAATAGTAGAGGTGATATTGGACATCCCTGTTGTGTTCCTGACCTTAGCGGAAAGGCTCTCAGTTTTTCTCCATTGAGAATGATATTTGCGGTGGGTTTTTCATAGATGACTTTGATGATATTGAGGTATGTACCCTCTATCCCTACACTTTGAAGAATTTTGATCACGAAAGGATGCTGTACTTTGTCAAATGCTTTTTCAGCGTCTATTGAGTTCTTTTATTAATTAGTCACATTGTATCACAATGTATTTAATTAATCACAATGTATCACATTGACTGATTTGTGGATGTTGAACCAACCTTGCAGCTCTGGAATAAATCACACTGGCCATAGTGAATAACCCTTTTAATGTACTGTCTGATCCTATTGGCTTGTATTTTCATGAGAACTTTTGCATTTGTGTTCATCAAGGATATTGGTCTATAATTCTCTTTTTTGATGGGATCCTTG
The DNA here is from genome assembly GCF_922984935.1 of Meles meles. Classification (NCBI taxonomy): domain Eukaryota; kingdom Metazoa; phylum Chordata; class Mammalia; order Carnivora; family Mustelidae; genus Meles; species Meles meles. Next base: position 80,052,636 of record NC_060074.1, read on the forward strand.
TCTGGTTTAGGGATCAATGTAATGCTGGCCTCATAAAATGAGTTTGGAAGTTTTCCTTCCATTTCTATTTTTTGAAAGAGTTTCAGGAGAATAGGAATTAATTCTTCTTTAAATGTTTGGTAGAATTCCCCTGGGAAGTCGTCTGGCCCTAGGATCTTATTTGTTGTGGGAGATTTTTTTTTTTTTAAGATTTTATTTATTTATTTGACAGAGATCACAAGTAGACAGAGAGGCAGACAGAGAGAAATAGGGGGAAGCAGAGTCCCTGCTGGGCAAAGAGCCTGATGCGGTGCTCAATCCCAGGATCCTGGGATCATGACCTGTCCTGAAGGCAGAGACTTAACCCATTGAGCCACCGAGGTTCCCTATTGGGAGATTTTTGATAACTGCTTCAATCTCCTTACTGGTTATGGGTCTGTTCAGGTTTTCTATTTCTTCCTGGTTCAGTTGTGGTAGTTTATATGTCTCTAGTAATGCATCCATTTCTTCCAGATTGTCAAATTTGTTGGCATAGAGTCGCTCATAGTATGTTCTTATAATAGTTTGTATTTCTTTGGGTTGGTTTTGATCTCTCCTCTTTCAGTCATGATTTTATTTATTTGGGTGTTTTCTCTTTTCTTTTTGAGAAGTCTGGCCAGGGGGTTATCAATCTTATTAATTCTTTCAAAGAACCAGTTCCCAGTTTTGTTGATTTCTTCTTCTTCTTCTTCTTCTTCTTCTTCTTCTTCTTTTTTTTTTTTGGTTTATATTTCATTGATTTCTGCTCTGATATTTATTATTTCTCTTTTCCTTCTGGGTTTAGACTTTCTTCGTTGTTCTTTCTCCAGCTCCTTTAGGTGTAGGTTTAGGTTGTGTACTTGAGACATTTCTTGTTCCTTGAGGAAGGCTATATCGCTATATATTTTCCTCTCAGGACTGCCTTTGCTGTGTCCCACAGATTTTGAACCATTGTGTTTTCATTATCATTTGTTTCCATGAATTTTTTCAATTCTTCTTTAATTTCCTGGTTGACCCATTCATTCTTCAGAAGGATGCTCTTTAGTTTCCATGTATTTGGGTTCTTTCCAAATTTCCTCTTGTGATTGAGTTTTAGTTTCAGAGAATGGTGGTCTGAAATATGCAGGGAATGATCCCAATCTTTTGATACTGGTTGAGACCTGATTTATGACCCAGGATGTGATGTATTTTGGAGAATATTCCATGTGCACTAGAGAAGAATGTGTATTCTGTTGCTTTGGGATGGAATGTTCTGAATATATCTGTGATGTCTCTGTGGTCCAGTGTTTCATTTAAGGCCTTTATTTCCTTGTTAGTCTTTTGCTTGGATGATCTGTCCATTTCAGTGAGAGGAGTGTTAACGTCCCCTACTATTACTGTATTATTGTCGATGTGTTTCTTGGATTTTGTTATTAATTGGTTTATATAGTTGGATGTTCCCATCTTAGGGGTATAGTATTGAATATTGTTAGATCTTGTTGGACAGACTCTTTGAGTAGGATATAGTGTCCTTCCTCATCTCTTATGATAGTCTTTGGCTTAAAATCTAATTGTTCTGATATAAGGATTGCCACCCCAGCTTTCTTCTGATGTCCATTAGCATGGTAAATGCTTTTCCACCCCCTCACTTTAAATCTGGAGGTGTCTTTGGGTCTAAAATGAGTTTCTTCTAGACAGCACATTGATTTTTTTTAATCCATTCTGACACCTGTGTCTTTTAATTGGGACATTTAGCCCATTTACATTCAGGGTAACTATTGAGAAATAAGAATTTTGTGCCATTGTATTGCATGTAAGTGACTATTACTGTATTTTGTCTCTGTTCCTTTCTGATCTGCTACTTTTAATCTGTCTCTTGCTTAGAGGACCCCTTTCAACATTTTCTATACAGTTGGTTTGTTGTTTGCAAATTCTTTTAGTTTTTGTTTGTTGTGGAAGATTTTTGTCTCTCCTATTTTCAACGATAACCTAGCTGGATATAGTATTGTTGGCTGCATGTTTTTCTCATTTAATTCTCTGAATATATCATGCCAGTTCTTTCTGGCCTGCCAGGTCTCTGTGGATAAGTCTGCTGCCAATCTAATATTTTTACCACTGTAGGTTACAGACTTCTTGCCCAGGGCTGCTTTCAGGATTTTCTCTTTGTCACTAAGACTTGTAAATTTTACTATTAGATGATGGGGTGTGGACCTATTCTTATTAATTTTGAGAGGGGTTCTCTGCACTTCCTGGATTTTGATGCATGTTCCCTTTCCATATTAGGGAAATTCTCTACAATAATTCTCCCCAATATAACTTATGCTCCCCTCTTTCTTTCTTCTTCTGGAATCCCAATTATTCTGATGTTGTTTTATCTTATGGTATCACTTATCTCTCAAATTTTCCCCTCGTGGTCCAGTAGTTGTCTCTCTTTTGCTCAGCTTCTTTATTCTCTGTCATTTGGTCTTCTGTATCACTAATTCTCTCTTCTGCTTCATTTATCCTAGCAGTAAGAGCCTCCATTTTTGATTGCACATCATTAATAGCTTTTTTGATTTCAACTTATTTATATTTCAGTTCTTTTATTTCTCCAGAAAGAGCTTTTATTTCTCCAGACAGGGTTTCGCTAATATCATCCATGCCTTTTTTGAGCCCAGCTAGCACCTTGAGAATCATCATTCTGAACTCTAGATCTGACATATTACCAATGTCTGTATTGATTAGGTCCCTAGCCTTCCATACTCTCTCTTGTTCTTTTTTTTTTTTTTTTGTGATGAGTTTTTCTGCCTTGTCATGTTATCCAGATAAGAATATATGAAGGAGCAAATAAAATACTAAATGGGTGGCAAAGATCCCAGGAAAATGTTCTTTAACCATATCAGAAGAGACCCCAGATCATGGGGTCCAACAGTAAACAAGTGGAATTTGAAATTAAAAACACAGTACCATTTACACTAGCTACCCCCAAAATGCAATGAAATACTTAAACAGATTTATAACAAAATGTGTATGGTATCTGTATGAAAAAATGCTAAACTCTGATGAATGAAATCAAATAACTAAATAAATAGAGAATATATTTATATGTGATGGAGAATATATATATATTCAATATATATACATATGGATATATATACATACACACATGCACATATATAAATGGAGAATACATACATATATGTATATATGGATATATGGATCAATATTGTCAAGATGCCATCTCTTCCTAACTTCATCCATTAGTTCAGTCAAATCCCAGGAAGTTATTTTATGGATAAAAACCACTGGTTTTAAACTTTATATAGAGAGGCAATATACCAGAATAGCCAGTATAATATTGAAGGAGAAGAACAAAGTTTGAGAACTGATGTGACACAGCTTCAAAATTTACTATAAAGCTACAATAAAACAGTGATGTATTGGTGAAATAATAGAAAAATATATCAAAGGAAAAGAATAATCAGAAATAGACCCCTGCAAATATACTCAACTGATATTTTACTAAGGAGCAAAGGCAATACAATGGGCCAAAGACAGTCTCTTCAACAAATGGTGCTGGGACTACTGGATAAGCAACATGCACAAAAAGTGAACCTAAACACAGACCATACAGTTTTCAAAAAAATTAACTCAAATTGGTCATAGACTTAAATATAAAACATAACACTTTAAAACTATTAGTAGATATCACAGAAGAAAATCTAGATGACCTTTGGTCATCTAATGATGGTGATCACCATCTAATATGGTGATACATTTTAGATACAACACCAAAGACACAATTCATGAAAAAAATAGCTTGTTAATCTAGACTTCATTAAAATTAAGTATCTCTAATTTTTGAAAGATAATAATGAGAGAATTAAGAGACAAGCCACAGACTGGGAGATTTGTGAAAGATACATCTGATAAAGGACTGTTATCCAACATGCACAAAGAACTTTTAAAACTGAGCAATTAAAAAAAAGAAACCTGATTAAAAAATGACCAAAGACCTAAAAAGAGCCCTCACCACCAAAGATACAGATGGTAAATAAACATTTGAAAAGATGTTCCACATCCTATAACATTAGTGCATTTAAACAAGGACGTATAATACACACCTATTAGAATAGCCAAAATACAGAACACTGTCAATACCAAAAGCTGGTGAGAATATAAAGCAACAGGAATTTTCATGTATGGTTGGTGAAAATGCAGAATGAAATAGCAACTTTGGAAGAACATTTAGCAGTTTCCTACATAATTAAACATACTCTTAGCATCTAGCAACAATGCTTGTTGGTATTTCTTCAAAGGAATTGAAAACATATGTCCACAGAGAAACCTGCACACAGATGTTTGTAGAAACTTCATTCATAATTGCCAAAAGTTGGAAGTAACCAAAATGTCCTGAAGTAACTGAATTAATGAATAAACTGTGCTATAACCAGACAGTTAATATTCTTAAGTGCTAAAAAGAAATGAGTTGTCAAGTCATGAAGAGGTGTGGAGGAAACTTAAATGCATATTACTAAGTGAAAAAGCCAATCTGTAATCATACTGTCTGATTCCAAGTATAAGACATTCTATAAAAAGAAAAACTATGTAGATAATGAAAAGAGCTGTGGTTTTTAGGGGAAGAGATAAATAAGAACATAGAAGAATTTTAGGGCTATGAAAATCTCTGTATTATAATGATATACGTGTCATTATGCTTTTACCCAACCCCACAGAATACACAGCACCAAGAATGAAACATTAAGCAAGCTATGAACTTTGGGTGATTATGATATGTCAATGTAGGTTCATCCTTGGCTAAAAAAAATCCCCCCAAACAAACAAACAAAAAAACCCACAAAAACCTGTTCTTGTAAGTGATGTTGATAATGGGGCAGCTATGCAAGTTTGGGAGCAGGCGGTATATGAAAAATTTCTGCACCTTCTTTTTAATTTAATTTAATTTTTTTTCACTGTTCCAAAATTCATTGTTTATGCACCACACCCAGTGCTCCATGCAATATGTGCTATGACAGGAGTTAATTAATACCCTTCAGTTACTAAGTTTCATTGTAATGCTATGCCTGGCTCTAAGTTCTTGCAGATATCTTCCACGATTAACTTGCCACTTGTAGACTCAGACCCCTTCTAGCCTAGTACAACTTTTGTCCTGAGTTAGAGTGATTTCAAGTAAATACTTTTGTAGCTTGCTATTAAGTCCAAAAAACTAATGGATGTTTTTTATTATTTAATGATTATATAAGTCTGAGACCACACTGGTGATTTTGGTTTCAGTTTTAGAAATTTAGCCACTTTATTTTCTATTCTCATACCCTATTTGATGCATTGTTGCTCTATTCATGCAAACCTTCTTTTAATTTTTACATTAGACATCACCTGAAATTCAGCAACGCTTCACATCCCAACAAGATATATATCACTATAGTCTCCTCTCATGCTTAACATTTACTGTTTTAGATTTATAACTATACTCGGTTCAAGAATTCCATTATACTACATTGATTTGCTGTGATTCCCTACTTTTTTCTAATAAGGAAAACTTTCCTATTAGCTTTTTATGACATTATAATCTTTTCATTGCTAGGTCTTTCTTAATTTTTCAATTCTGTGCTGAGCAAATTCCTGGTTCTATACCCATTGAGGTGGAGTAAGGAAAGGAGGTATATCCACTTTTTGCAGGATGAGAATAGTTTCCCTCCCCCCAACACACTTAAATCAGAAGCAACAGTTTTTACAGCTATTGATGAGTGAACACAAAAGAGAGAGCAAGACTTTCTCTTGCCTCTTCACTCTATAGTCTTATATATAATATAGTCTATATATATAATGTGACTGTATATTCTCATTTGACTGAGATAGATTTGGTTAAATTCAGCTACCCTTCTGGAATTGTTGACAGTGCCTCCCTTCACTCACAAACATGTCCCAACTTGAGAGATAAATTATATGGTGACCTTAGCCAGAAGTGTGACCTTCAGTAAATAAAAAGAGAATGTAATTGCTTACAACATGACTAGAAAGGGAGCAGATTAAAGGTATGCATCATAAGAAGTGTGTTTGGAAATGACTGATCATAAGAAAATGCCTAATATGGGGGCGCCTGGGTGGCTCAGTGGATTGGGCCGCTGCCTTCAGCTTGGGTCATGGTCTCAGGGTCCTAGGATCGAGCCCTGCATCGGGCTCTCTGCTCCACAGGGAGCCTGCTTCCTCCTCTCTCTCTGCCTGCCTCTCTGCCTACTTGTGATCTCTCTCTGTCAAATAAATAAATAAAATATTTGAAAAAAAAAAAAGAAAATGCCTAATATGTATTTATGATCTATGTACTTTCCTTGAAATTTAAAAAGATATGTGAGGTCTCAGAATCAAGCTCCAACAAGGGTAGTAAAATTTAAAAAAGCATAGCCATTAAAGTAAATATAGTTAGCAGGAGGAGGATAAGAGAGGAATACAATCCTCAATATTGAGAAAACAGAGATTAAACTAATGAGAAAAATGAAGTGAAAATACAGACATTGTTCAGAGAAGGGGACTAATTATTTTTTGGAACTTTCAGAAATTATTCAAAATGCGCTGAAAAAGGCATGGTGGTGAAAAAGGCCTGAAGGTAAAAACTGGAAAAGACATTGAAAAATTGGAGAAATCTTATTAGCAAATGGAAGTTTGTGGAAATTCTGGAGTACATTTAAGATAAATATATGTCATTAGGATTATATTCAGGTTGAAATTTTACTTTCATACTAAAGCTATAATGCTTCATTTCAATTTAAATATTTCCCCAATATAGGGGTGCCTGGTGGCTCAGTTGGTTAAGTGTCTGCCTTCAGCTCAGGTCATGATCTCAGGGTCATGGGATCAAGCCCCCCACTGGGCGCTCTGCTCAGTGAGGAGTTTGCTTTTCCCTCTCCCTCTCTGCCCTCTCCCTCTTCTCTCACTCTCTCTCAAGTAAATAAATAAAAAATATTTAAAAAAATAAATATTTCCCTAACATGAAGTATTTAGATTTCATTTTCGGTAGTGATATTGATGTATATACATTTTCCTTTTTCTAGATAATTATTAAAAAGATGACAAAATGCAAGAAATATATAAGTTAAAAAAACTTCATTTAATGGTCAATTGCTCTGGAGGAAATGTAGCTCCTCCACAAAATCCAATCTTCCAGACAAAAGGAAAAAAAGGATAAAAGCAAAAAAAAAAAAAAGGAAACATTTCATGGAGGATAAAAACATGTAATTGTAGAGTCAGGTTACTTTTGGAGAAAAAAAGAAAAATGTTTAATTAATATTCTTTTTTTAATATTTTAATTATTTATTTGTCAGAGAGAGAGCGAGTACACACAAGCAGGTAGAGTGGCAGGCAGAGGCAGTGAGAGAAGCAGGCTCCCCGCTGAGCAAGGAGCCTGATTCAGGACTCGATCCCAACACCCCAGGATCATGACCTGAGCCAAAGGCAGTGGCTTAACCAACTGAGCCACCCAGGCATCCCAAGATTTAATATTCTTAAATATTTTCATATACGGAGGACAGGGCAGATGGAGAAGGACCTTTTGACTATATTAAACTTTAACTTTTAAAGTCTTAATGGAAGATATAATTTGAAGGGAATAATTATAAAACTAAAAGAAAGGAATAATCTAACACAACTTTTATGTGGTTTTATAGGAAATTCTTTTTAAAACTTTACAATTAAAATATTGTCTGTGTATGTTCATGTGTGTGTGTGTGTGTGTGTGTGTGTGTGTGTATCCAATAAGCCAAAATATGAAACAATGTATTCTGTGGAAATCACTAAAAAATATCTGGTGTCACTTGTTCTACAATATCAAATTTATCATTTCATTATCTAGAAGGACATCTTCTAAGAAAGAAACTATAAGTAATGGCTCTGTTGAACTTGGGTACTGAGGTACTGCCTATGATGTTTTTACAGTAATTACTGAATCCATAAAGATACAGTATTTAAAGACTAACTGAGCTTGTGGCATTTATTTTCTGAAGAAACTTATGGAAAATCGGTCTAATTGGTTAGTTTATCATGATTTGCTAATGCTAAATGGATGCATGAAAAAATAATTTAATAAAAAAGGATGAGACATGACTGTGTAATCATAATGGCACATGGAACATTTACAATTAAAATGATTTTAAAGAGTTGGCTAATGCTGGAATCAGCGAGAGTTGGTCTAAGATAGAAATAGAGAAGGAATAAGACTTCATAAAGAGAGTGTTCTGTAGTGGATGTTATTTATCTGGTATGCCAACACACCTTCAAAAAATACCTGCCAGTCCCTCTGCTGGATGCTGAAGCATCACTATTGTTACTAGAGTAACAACCTCTTAAAGAAAATTTATAGAAGTGGCCATGGAATTAGGAATTAAATTTATTTAAAAAGGACTAAAACTCAATGCATAAATAAATATTAACAATATTTTAAGAAGGCATCTGACTAATGTTACTTTTGAATTTATGAATCATTAGTTCAATGCCTTATGAAAAGAACCAATTAATTAATTCAGAGCTTGACAAGAAGGGAGTTGTTAATGCACTTTGGTCATGGACTCCATAATGTATCTGCTTTACAACACATTCCACAATATTTATAGTAATAGTCAAGTGGTTTTTGCCAATGTTATATATTTATAATAATCTCTGGAAAGATTCTTGATACTTTATAGATAGGAAAAAAAGAAATTTGAGGAATGTCAAAACTACATATTGAAAATAATAATAGATATAGATAAAATTTTTATCAACTGTATACCTATTACATTTTATACATGTATACATATATAACATAGATTTATATACAATAACCTTTAAAGTGAATTCATGATTTATTGTGGCAGTCTCACTTCTTCCTCCTTAAGGAATAATGACATACTCTTTTACCACAGGATCTGGAGATCTTTAATGATACTGGATTATTTTCAGTGAGTAACACATTACTTTCACACAAATTGAGTTGTCATTGTCTAGCTTTTCAAGCCTTATTAGTAAATACAAAGGTCCTTAGTTTTCTAACTCTCAGAATTGTTTTATTATTTCTCTTTATCTCTCTGTCTCTCTTCCTGCCCCTCCTCTTAATACAAGTACTTAGTTTATGCGGCCTCTTCTGCATGAACACAGAACATATGTTTATTTTGTTTCTAAAAATATGACCTTTGAGGATCTACAGGCAGGTTTGATAGCAGTGGAGGGATACGAAAAGAAAGGTCAGCTTCATGACAATGTCTCATGTCCTTTTATCTCCTCCTATCCTGTTTTGCCCCATCCTCACCTATGCAGGAGAAAGGAAGTGTTAATTTTAAATTCAAATTTAATTTTAAATTCTGGCATGCCTGAACACATCAATTTACCTTGGTGAAAATAAGTCTAGATAGGTAGGAGGTAAGAGGCATTACATTCTCCAGAAAACACTTATTCTTTTGAGGAGTAAGATGTTGGAGGAGAGACATTAAATAATTGTTTGAAAACCTACTTTCTAACTTATCTTAAATTAAGATACTGTCTGTACTAATAGAGGGTCCTGATGTTTGCTATTGTCTTTTTGTTTCCTCAGGCAAAGATTAATACTCAGACCATACCCTTCCATCAGTTTAAGCCCATATTATGTGTGAGTTACATATAGTTGAGAAGGTGAAAAAGATATTTTAAAGTATAAAACTCACAGGTCAAGTGTATGTGTTCATGACTTATTCCAAAATTTTCAAAAGAAGAAACCTGAAAGACAATGTTTACCACTTGGGAAAAAAAATATTGCTGTATCAGAAAATGTGATGATTACTAAAGAAATATTTTCTGGAACATGTCATGTGTCCCAAATAACAGCTTATTTTTCCCCAAGGAAAAGAATTCTGTTTATAAATAGAAGTAAATTGCATCTATATTTTGTGTGTAATAGAGACTTTTGAATAGAAGATATATAATTTTGTGGTTTGGTTTGGCTTTAGTTTTGCTGAATAAAATTCCTTTTAAACAAATCTATATGTCTTCATCACATCAAGATCAGAAAGCTTTATGAATATGATGGGATTGTAGCTTCTGATTATAGATATAAACCATCTTCTATTTTTTGTTCTTAAAGATTTTATCTATTTATTTTTCAGAGAGAGAGAGAGAGAAAGAAAGAGGAAGAGAGAGAGATAGGCAGAGGGAGAAGCAGGCTCCTGCTGAGCAAGGAGTCTGATGTGGGACTTGATACCAGGACCCTGGGATCATGACCTGAGCTGAAGGCAGATGTTTACCCAACTGAGCCATCTAGGCATCCCATAAACTGTCTTCTATTTTTTTGGACCAATGTAGAAAATAAGCAAAAAGAATTTAAAGTTGAAGTATAAGATGATAATTAAATCCATGAGAGGAGAGGTAAAAGAATAAAATGAAGTCACTGACATTAATCAGAATTCATTTTTCAAATTGTAGCCTATATTTTTTACATGATCATTGTCAAAATATTTTAAGAAATAGAAAAAATGTAGTGTCACTCTCACTAAACAGAATTAATCACCTTATAGATGTCCTTCATGTCAACTGCAACTCTGATTTTGTCCCTTTTCTTATATATTATTTGCTTATATACTTATAGGTCTTCCCACCTATAAACCTCAATAAAAGCAGGAGCCTTATGTATCTAAACTGTTCTACTCCCAACACTGAAAAAAGTATTAGTCATAAAGAAGACACTAAATACTTATTTACTGAATAAATGTTTTATGTCTAATATTGTCTCAAATGTAATGTATCCAGGGGCGCCAGGGTGGCTCAGTCATTAAGTGTCTTTGGCTCATATCATGATCCTAGGATCCTGATCAAGTTCCATATGGGGCTCCCAGCTTGGCAGGAAGCCTGCGTCTCCCTCTCCCACTCCACCTGCTTGTGTTCCCTCTCTCACTGTGTCTCTCTCTGTGTCAAATAAATAAATGAACTCTTAAAAAGAATAATATCTTAATGTATCCAAAAAAGAACTTGTAATCACTCCCTTCAGTCTGCTCTTAAATCATTGCTGAAGACTAAAATCTTGGTGTCACCCTTATATGTTTCTTTCAGACTCACATCTAATCTTTTTATAGGTCTTGTGAATTATATCTTCAAACTGTGCCTAGAGTCTAACCACACTTACCACCTGTATTATTAACCACTCTAGGCTATAGCAGTTTCTAAAATGGCTTCCACCCTCCCACGATTCCTCCTTGTACAGTTTGTTGTCCAGACAACAGCTACCCAAATGTCTACAGACCCTCCAATGGCTGACTGCTTCATTCAGATTATAAATCCCAGCCCTTAACATCGCCTCCACCTTATCTGTTCTGGCCCCTTCACCTGTCTCAGCTTACCCTTTCTCACTCTCCACAAGCACACTGAGCCCAGCTATATTAGCTATGTGCTCTCACCACAATACACCAAACTTAAATTTCTCAAGTCCCTGTTGGTCCCATTCTGCCTGGGATGCTCTGCCCCCAGGCATCCCCACGGTAGAACTCTCCCTTGACTCAGGCCTTCACACACATGCCACCTTATCAAAGAGGGCTTCCCAAATACTTCACCCAAAAGAACAACTCTTCCTCCAGCTCATCCTACTACTTTCTCACCCTGTTTTATTGTTCTTGACAGTTATGGCCAACAGGCATTTACGCATTCGTTTGATTATCCTTTTATTTTTTATTCCTATCTCCTGCCTGAGATTTTATTCATTGCAAAATCTCTAGATCTTTGAAAGCACTTCTTACATAATAAGTATTCAAATAAGCATTTGTTAAAGAAAGAAAGAAATGGCTGAATGAATTATCAGAAAATCTTCTCAAAGAGACTCCCTCATGTTTATGAGAGTTCTCTAGTTGTCTAGGGAGAAAATTCTACATATTCTGCATGGATAACTACTGCTTCAGAACATTAGAATTTCCAATATTCTATTGGACAGAACTTGTTCTACTTCTGAGTACAGTTGGCTGCTACTAGTCTGACACTAATGTCAGAGAGGGGGTGCCCCCTTGCTACTCGGTCCCTCTCAACTCTTCTTTGAAGACCGGACAGAACTATGATATTTAACATTAGTTTACTGAAGATTGGATGATGATCAACAAGACATCTAATACAGAGAACACTATGAAATTAGACTATATCAGGAGGGAAAGTTAATCAAATAATTGGTTTTGTTACTACTTATACATTTTTAAAAAGGTATTCCTGGGGCAACAAGGTGGCTCAGTTGGATAAGCGTCTGTCTTTGGCTCGGGTCATGATCCCATGGTCCTAGGATCAAGTCCCACACCGTGTTCCCTGCTCAGTGGGGAGCCTGTTTCTCCCTCTGCTTGCTTCTCCCCCTGCTTATGTTCTCTCTCTCTGTTAAATAAATAAATAAAATCTTTAAAAAATAGTATTACTGTGGTTACTTATAACATTTACTATTTTGGGGGGTCTATAAATAAATATTTTTACCACTTCTTGAGCAAAGCTAGGATCTTACTGTAGCTTAGATTCATTTACTACCTTACTGGCTTTTGTGGGTTTTTTTTTCCTTCTTTTTTTCTTTTGTTCAAGTAAGTTAATTCTACCCATATTTGATAGCCTACAAGAAATTATTATTAAAGCTTTAAATAAACATATTTATTTACATTTACCCTAATACTTTTCAGTTGTTATTTTCTTTCTTGCAACTGTTATTATTTTCCATTACTCTGATAAAATTCAGTTAATGCTGTTTTTATTACTAGTTTACTAGCAATATATCTTCTCTCCCTCTCTTTCAAAACCTATATGTTTTGGTTCTTTTTGTTAAAGAATATTGTCCCTGGGGCTAAGATTATGGGTGAGTCATTAATTTTCTCTTACCAATTCAAGGTTGTCTTTAGGCTTTCTTTTTTTTTAATTAAAAAGTCAGCTTATGTTCTCATTCTCCCTCTTTTGAAAATATTTGCCCATTTGACTATTTTTTGTGCATTTTTATTTAAATTCCAGTTAGTTAATACAGAGTGTAATATTAATTTCAGATGTGCAATATAGTGATTCAACACTTCAGTACTATACCTAGTGCTCATGACAGCAAGTCATTTCTTCTCTGTAGTTGAGTCAGCTTCTAGGTTTGTCTGGCTATTTTTAGTATTTGGGGTTTTTTTGTCTTTAACTTTTAACAGTTTTACTATGTGATGTTTTAAATGCTTATTTCTTTGAATTTACACTGCTTGAAATTTATGTGTCTTTAACTATTTGGCTTGAAGTCTATTTTGAAAACTAACATTTCTGGAAAATTCCTGAATGCTCCTTTCATTTGAGACTTTAATTTACATGTATGTTGGTATTTCATTTTATTTCATATGTCACTTGTGCCTATATTTTCCATCTTTTTATAGTTTCTGTATTTCAACTTGGTTATTTTTTCAGACCTATGCCAGTTCTGCAATTTTCTCTTTTCCTGTGTCTAGTCTGATGTGTGCGTGTGTGTGTGTGTGTGTATAGTCTGTTAATTATATTTTATTATTATTTGCATCATACTTTTCAGCTTAAAACTATCAATTTGATTCACTTTTATAGATTCCTGTTACCTGGTTAAATTTTCCATCTTTTCTGCTTTCTGAACATATCAATCATGATTATTTCAAACCACTGGAATTTAATAACTTCCGTATCTGGATAGCCCATGATTTTAATTGTTTTTTCAACTTATTCCTTAGGTTTTGATCATTTAGTCCAGTTTTCCATGTGTGATGATATATTTTTTTGAATTTCAAAGATTCTATGTGTGACACTGTTAAGACTTTAAATGACAGTATACTCCCCCAGACATAGTATAACTTTCTCATGAAGCTAGAATCCTAACAGGTCATCTTAATCCAATCAAAGCTGGGTTTCAGACTCTGGTTTGTGCTTACTGCTAAAGCATAGCCCTGAACTGAAGGGGTCTCAGCTGAAAACTGGGCTGCTTCCTAGGACTTTCTGCTTTTTCAGGCTCCAAACTGCAGTTTCTAGCTCTTCAGCATCTGTAGATTGCAGGGATTCCTGCTCAGACCCTACACACCTTCCTAGCCCCTTTCTTATTTGTGTCTCAGGTTACAGAACACTTATGAGTTGGGAGTCACCTCGACAAATAATTGCAGGCAGAATACTTAGGGTATTCAGCTCCTGTGATTTCTTTCTACAGAGTATGTTGACTACTTAAGACACAATTACCTGTGTGCCTTGCACACAGAACTCTAAACTCTCTTTCTCTAGTCTAGCAAACCCCTAAGTCACTGGTTTTGATTGGCCCCTATCCCTAGCATAGTGTTTTGGAATGTGTCCTGAGGGGATATATCAGAGGTAAATGCTCACCTTAATGTGCTGCCCTTCCCTCTAGGATTTTAGCCTGTCCATTTCTGGCTGTATTGTTTTACCCCGACCCTTTCAAACAGCGTTTTGCCTTTGGTTGGTTGGTTTTATATTTTATTGAGACTTTATTGTTGTTCTCGCCAGGAGGGCTGGTCTGATACAAGCTAGTCTTTTATTGCCAGAGACAATTTGGCTTTAAATAGCATTTTATATAGGTCATCAAGTCTCCAGTTCACATTTTTCTAGAGAAATAACTAGTTATGTTGTGATGAAGCTATTGGACATTTAGTCTAAGCATCACATTTTTAAAAATTTTGACTTGTATTTTTTTCCCCAGAGAACATATTTTGATAATCTTGTATATTTGTGTAGTTAATCTAATTAGTTATTTTATCAGATGTAAAAATAGATGAATTTTCTAGAAAAATAGTACTATATACAATTTTAAATTAGTAAGCTTTCTTATCTTACATTTATTAAGACTTTAAAATTCTGAGGGCTTACTCTTACCTAAAACCCCCTGCTACATATTATTTATTCATATTTATAATCTATATTTTAAAATATGTTTCTTTTTTCATTGATACAATTTCTTCATTGAATTCAGTGGAGGAGCTCCCTTGAACTTATAGAGTCACTTCCACTCTATTTTTTCCTAACTGAAGGCCATCTCTTATTTTGGAACTAAGGTCAAGCTTGGGAATGTAATAGTAATCTTTAGTATGACTTTCTCTCTGCATGACTACCAAGCTGCTAGAGAGGAAAAAAGCAAAGCAACAAAGCAGGTCAATGGCATTAGATATGAAAGGAAAATCCTCTTTGCAGACTCCCTAGAAAATCAGACACCATGTCAGGATTAACTTGATACCCGATAAAGGAGAAAGTTATTGGAGTGAGCTTTCCACATAATATGTTTTTCTCACCTTCTGATTTCACTTTTCCCCCTAAAATAATAGAATGAAGTTTTGGATAAACAAGATTTCTTGACTCACTGAGGAAATATGAGTCAAAGTAAATGCATATTAGTTGAAAATGGTAGGGGAAGTACTAATAATGATTAACATCTGGCTTAATCATATTGCTTAAGTTAAATCCTCAATTGTAGCCCATTAACATTAATAAATTTATCCAACCTTTCCTTCTAAACTTTAATAAACTTCTTTCTAAATTAGGCATAAAATATTTTCCATATCTAAGATTTTACATTTAAATAAGTGAAGTCCTGAACAAAGTACCTGGCACAGAGAAGCTCTTAATAAATGGCTGATACTATTTTCACTTTCTACTCTGTGCCCAGTGTTGGCTACTGCAAGGCTTATAAGTGGCATCATATACATTCTTATTCTCAAAAAAATTATAGATATCTCTTGTATCTTTAAACTCCTTTTTAACATCCTATTGCCCAACTGAGAGTGTTGTGTTAGATTTAATTTACATATTCCCTTAATCTTTTTTTTTCTTTTGAAAATCAAGTCAATAGAGGTAACATTTGATTTTGATTAAGGATGCAGTATATTAAAACTGTGTTTTCTCTTGGCTGATGCATTGATCATAATTATCTTGTCAGATGTCACTAAAGGCAGTGACAAGGTGGTAATAAATGCTTTTAAAGTTTAAAATAAACTCAGATTTTTTGGTATCCAGCCTGTGTATGCTGGAACTTTTAGTCAAGGATGGAAAATAAAGACCAGTGGAAATACATAAAATCTAGCATTAAAAAATCTGAAAATCAAAGTAGCTTGTTTTCAGAGTCATAGTGTTTTTTAGGTAGGTATTAATAATGCCTTCCCACACCCAGTACAAGGCACAGCATATGGTACTCACTAAATGCTTTATTGTAAAATCTAAATTAAACCAGATTTCAGGCAGATGAAGTTGGGACAGGGGTGACAATGAAAGAGATGTTAATAAGAGGCTCCACAATGAAGTATACATTTAAATAGGTTGGCTTAGATTAAATATGTGTGTCAACTGCGCTATGTTCAATTAGAATAAACAGAAACTAAAAAGCCTTACAGCAGGTAAGAAAGTTCAGGGGATAGCAAGACAGCACTCATTTTAAAAATCAGATTATTTACTCTCTGCTCCCCTCTTAAAAAAAACAAACAAACCAAAAAAAAAAAAATAATAACTGATAGATATGCGAAGCCCTAAATCCAAAGTTATTGAATTTACATGAGAAAATACATGTCTAAAGATTAATGCTGGGTTTGACTGAGGCAAAAACAGAAAGCTTACATATTCAAGCTTGCCTTAACTGGCAGGAAAAAGTCTCTTCTGTTCAATAAGGGAGTACTAACTGCTCCCAATTAAAGATCTTAAAAAAACCCTCTCAGTTTGTTTCTCTTTTCTTTTGACAGTGATTAATGATGCCTTTGGGTATATGAAGGATCATTTTTTCTGATTATAGTAATAAGAATTATAGATGTAGGCAAGGAAGAGTTCAGTGATACAGAAACAATGTACAAAATACTTGAGAACTTTAAAGTTATGATCAACCAGTGTATATGGAAGACATAGAGTATCAAATGAGATAATCGTTCTAGTTTCTTAAAACTAATTAGTCAATAAAAAGAAAATTTAATAAAATGTAAAAAAAAAAGTGACCCCTCTTCAGAAGGTTAAAAACAGGTTAATACTAAAAAAGCAGAGATAATTAAACTTTTGAATTTATTTGTTATATTAGATATCTCTTTTCACTCTTAAAGGTATTTTAATTATGTTTACACAAATGACTCTATTTTAATTAATAGATAATTGGATAGAAAAGCAGCTGTACAATATAATAAAATGCATTTTCCCTAAACTATTAGAATCATAAAAAGCTTCAGTATAAATCATATTTGTTATTTGTTGCTTGATTTCTCATGCTATAAATCCTATGAAAGAAACAAAGCTATTATATAAGTAAATGAAATAAATGGTATCAAAGGATTCCAAATTTGAATTAAAATTTTAGAAAATGGCTTCTGATATTTGTGTTGTGTCTTTTGAGTGAATTAAAGGATTTTGAAACATTAATTTTAAAAATATTTTTATAATATTATTTTCAATTTATTTGTAGTGATACAAGGAGAAAGAAAGTCCTTTAGCGAATTGGAATCTTATGAGAGAATCTAGTATTTTTAAGCCTACTGCTGGTAATAGAATCCTTCTGCAGAATGCAAAAGAAAAATTAAGGCAACTTTTTGAGATCATTTACTTCCACAGGTACCAAGTGTGTTTTTTAAAGAATGCACACTTAAAAATTATTGAAAGTGAGAAAGACACATGGCTGAATGTAAAACTAGAAATATTGTGCAAATTAGATATATTTATGCATAAGAAATTACATTTATTATTCACTTATTAGGGACACAGGGCTTTCAAAAATGTGATCTTAAAAATTCTATGATGTAATTTTTATTCTCATTTTAATTATAAGAAGAGGTTAAATGGTCTGCCCAAGTTTACATAGCTAATAAGTAGTGAAGCTGATGGATTCAAGTCCGCCTTTTTCTTAGAGGTATTTATTTTTAACAGACTGTATCTTTTAGAGGACTTTTATGTTCCCAGCAAAATTGAGTGGAAAGAACAGAGAGTTTCCATATTACCCTCTACTCCCACATATACATAGATTTCCTAATAATATCCCACTGGAGAGGTACATTTGTAACAATTGATGAATCTACCTTAACACCTCACTATAACCTAAGGTCTATAGTTTACATTAGGGCTCATTCTTAATAGTATACATTCTGTGGGTTCAGACAAAGATATAATGACATGTATCCACAACAATAGTACTGTATCATTATTTTCACTGCCCTGAAAATCCTCTGTGCTCCATCTGTTCATCCATTTCTACATCTAACTTGTGACAACCACCAACCTTTTTACTGTCTCCAGTTTTGCTTTTTCCAGAATGTCATATAGTTGGAATCGTATAGTATATAACGTTTTCAGAGTGTCTTTTTCACTCAGTAATATACATTTAAGTTTCCCCATGTCTTTTGATGGTTTGATAGCTCGTTTCTTCTTAGCACTGAATAAAATTCTATTGTCTGGATATAGAATGTTTCTGTTGTTGTTATTCTTGTTTTAATTCATTAGCTTCCTGAATGGCATCTTGGTTGCTTCCACAACTTTAATCTCTTGCCTTCCTCTAATAGGGAACTTGTGATATATTGAGTCCACCTGGGTAGACAATTCAGGATAATCTTCCCATCTCAAACTCTTTGTTTTAATCATATCCACAAAATCTTTTTGCCAAATTAAGTAACATTCACAGGACTAGGATGTGGACATCTTTAGGGGGTGCATTTTTTAGCCCACCAAAATCTTCTTTGTGGTAACAGACTTAATGAGACTACACCCTCAAATGGGGGAAGATTTTAAAGTTAGGTGTGAGTTGGTAAAAGAAGAAAAACAGCGCTCTCAGCAACACAGGAATCAAGGAATGGAGAACTAGACTATTTGAAAAAACAGAAACCATGGTATAATTTAGCTTCAAGGTGTTAGGAATGGACATACTTTTAGAATACAAAGCAGCCCAGAGGACCTCAGTATTTGAAGTTTGTGGCTCTCCACTTTCTTTCATGTTTTTAAATCAATTTTCTCTTTTTTAAATTTCATGTTCAGTTAGCCAACATATAGTTGGCTTTTTTTTTTTATTAGTTTTTGATGTAGGGTTCAATGATTCACTAGTTGCATATAATACCCAGTGTTCATCACAACACGTGCCCTCCTTAATACCCACCACCCAGTTACCTCCATCCTACACCTTCCTCCCTTCCTTAACCCCCAGTTTGTTTCCTGGAGTCCAGAATCTCTCAAGGTTTGTCTCCCTCTCTGATTTCTTCCCACTCAGTTTTCCCGCCCTTCCCCTGTGGTCCTCCATGTTATTCCTTATGTTCCACATATGATCGAAACCATATGATAATGGTCTTTCTCCGCTTGATTTATTTCACTTAGCACAATCCCCTCCAATTCCATCCATGTTGATGCAAATGGTGAGTATTCATCTTTTCTGATGACTGAGTAATATTCCATCGTATATATGAATCTCCACTTTAAACTATTCAGTAATGATACTGCCCATATTGCTTCTGGTTTTGTGCATATCCTTACTTTTTGCCCAACAACTTTTTCTTTACATTGTTCTTTTATCCATGTCATCGTTCCTGCTTACCTAAAACTTTAGAGTACTTACTATTTTATCTAATGTGCCAATAATGGCTTTTTCTGTCCAGTGACTCTCACTCTCAACTCTTTGCTTACGTTACCAGCTACCCAATTTGGTGTAGGCTTATTTGGAACATTATTTTCCAGAATGTGATTCATAAAATCTCTGTGCTAGAATTTCCAAGGATGACCATGAAAGATACAGTTTCCTGGGTCTATCTACCTGAATAAGAGATCAGGGCTCAGGGATAGGATCTGAATTTTTAATAAGCTCCCCAAATAATTCTTACATCTAGTAAAAATTGAGACAGAACTTGACTCACCCAGCTATTCTCATTATCCTGTTAAAGCAAAATTGTTTTTTTTAATAGCCAGATAGAAATTAAGTGTCTGTCTAGCTCCTGTACTTACTGTCCTTAAACAGTGAGAAACTGGATCAATATGCACAAGAATTCTAGAAAGATTTTTGGAAGTAAATTTATTGAAAACTTCATAGTCATTTGGTCTTTATCAATAACTAGCTAGCTACATACATATCACTATATATATCTGTGTTAGGTATTTGAGAAACGTAAGGGAAAAACCCAATATTTGAGATCCTAAGCAAGGTCCAACTACAGGTATAAGCTATGTTATTTTTGAGCAAAATTGACCATGGCAGTAGAAAGATACTATATCAATGGGCTGGTCCTTTAGCCAAGTGGGAAGATTAATGAAAAGTAGCACTAATGGTTCCATGTAATGGTTTCCAGATCCTGCCCAACTCAAATATGTTAGGGTTAACCCACAGGGACATTACCGTATGATTAAATCCAGAGAACTGATATTTGTGTGTTTGTATTTAATGACTTTAATTCCCTGCCACCAGCACACATCTTCCCCTTTTCAGCTCTGAAAAACTCTGAAAACTGAAACCTTTTGGAAATGGAACAAACTCTCTTGGCACCTATATCTTACTACACAGATGTGAAATATTTATAATTCATATAATACCATTTAGAGTAGATTTTCACATGTTTTGCTATAGAAATATCAATGTGTTAATTAGAGGATGCTATGGCAGACCTGTCCAGGGGTTTTATGTAATGTTTGGTCATACGTATTATTACAGTTTCAAAAATCTGAGCAATTCTGAAGTATGAAACACAACTCAGCCAGAGGGTTTGTGGACTTATATTAAGTATTGAAGAATTAAACAGTCTGTAAAACTTAACTACAACTCAATCAATTTTGTAATTGACCACATTTTAAAATTCCATTTAAAATAGTAGGGTATCTGGCTGGCTCAGTTAAAAGAGCATGTGACTTTTGACCTTGGAGTCATGAATTTGAATCCCATGTTGGGTGTAGCGATTACTCGCATAAATAAAACCTAAAAAATAGTGAAAAATTATTTCTCTAACAATTACCACTGATATAAAAATATGACCCATGCAATTGACTAAAATGGTGAATTGATGGCCAAAGACGCTAAATTTAGGAGAAAATTCAGTGTGTGTGTGTGTGTATTCATCTGAATTATAAAGTATTAAAGATTTATTAATAAATTGGTAAAAGACAATTTGGGACAACTAGATAAAGACAAATAGGATAAAAGTATTTGCTAAAATATCCATATTAGAAAATTTGAAGCAAAGAAGCAGCATTATAAAATGAAGATTGTTTTGGATATTAACAGAAAGAGAAAAGTGAATATTTTAGTATTAGAATCAACTCAATTATTTAAAGGGAAATTTAAAATAATGAAAATGTAATTGTGATAATCACTAATATTTAATATTCCAAAGCAACTAAAAATTAGGGGAGAGTGAGCTTATAAGGCAGAAAAGAGCACACTTAAGAGTCTTACTGAGAAAAAGAATTGTTGTGGCTATTATGTTCTTTTAATTTTGTAGTAACTGATCTTAACATTCTGTTTTAACATCTTGCTCTATTAGAATTTAATGTATTGTTATTAGTAGAGCATAAAATGGGCTTTTAATTCTTTAAAATTTCCACCACTTCATTATCAAAAAATTGTGTTTTGAAGATGTAATCAACAAGTTATAATTTTATTTACCTGGCAAAAAAGATATTTCTTTCTTAGAAATTATTAATTACAATAAGAGGACCTCTGAACACATTCTGTTAGCTGAATATAGACTAATGTTATTACAGCAAGAATCACTTCCAGTTGTCATGAAACATGTGATAATTAATCACAACTTTTGATGTTCCTTATCAAAAATAAATTGTCCATTCTACTACTGCTTTTTGAATTAACACCTATTTATAGGGGATCATCATACAATTATTTTTTCTGGCAATATAATCCAAATTCTAATGCATTTTTTATTCCTCCAGTGATTTTTTTTAACTCTTACTTCAAACTAAATGAGACCACCATGAAAACACATTTTTATTTAATCAATCTTTCACATTGCCAACTGTTTCTGATCAGTAAGTCAGTCACCTTGGTTTCATCTTTTGGTTAAATGGCTCTACCACTCATATTTTTTCATACATATTGATGAGAACATGCCCCAGTTAGGTAAGTAAAATATAAGGAACATATTAGGCTTGGGATATGAGTAGAAAATTCATGTTTAAAATACAGAGATTTAATGTTGGGGAATAACCAACGGGGTACAAATAAGCTCAATTTTCTGGTAAGCGTCCCTGCCTATTTGTCAATGTCAAATCTTCTTTAAGTTTAGGTGAAATACCTTATAATCTATGTATTTTTATATTAGAGGGTATTTGACTTTTTCTATATCTGAAAATATCCTTTAAATATCTGTATTCTTACCAAGTTCACTAAAGTACTGAGCAATATAAACTTGAAAAAATAAGCCCTTAGGCCAATAGCTTTCAGGACTTCAGTGAAGTTTGGGGAAGTTTGTATAAGTTTCTCTAGCCTAGATTGGTGCTTTCCACTTTTAAAGAGCATATTAATCACTGGGGACCTTGTTAAAGTGCTGATTCTAATTTAGTAAGCTGGGAGTGGGACCCGAGAATCTATTTCTAACAGGTTCTCAGATGATCCCAAAGCTGCTGTCCTGTGGCCCACACCGAGGTTTTTCTACAGCCTTGTACCTCAGAGTCTGATGGGTTGGCTTGTGGATCCTGATGTTACAGTTCTAAAAATGATTTTATAATTAGTCTGTGGCAAGCCCCGGGTATTGAGATTTTTTTCTCACTTTTTTTTAGGTGATCTCATGTGCAACCAAGTGTTGAGGAACACTGCTCAAGAGTGAAGTAGTGGGGACGCCTGGGTGGCTCAGTGGGTTAAAGCCTCTGCCTTCAGCTCAGGTCATGATCCCAGGGTCCTGGGATCGAGCCCCGCATGGGGGGGGGTCTCTGCTCAGCAGGGAGCCTGCTTCCTCCTCTCTTTCTCTCTGCCTGCCTCTCTGCCTACTTGTGATCTCTGCCTGTCAAATAAATAAATTTAAAAAAAAAAAAGAGTGAAGTAGTGATTTAGAACCTTTTACAAAACTTCTGAGAAGTTCTGATGACTAAAATTATAAAAGTTCATCTCCTTCAGGGCTCTTATGGTCTGTAACTTATATATTTTTAATGGTTGCCATGCAAACAAGAAAACCCCTGAAGTCCAACTGTAGTCTTGAAATAAGAGCACACTTTCGGAAAATAATACTTTTAAGTGAGACAAATTGACCCTTAGGATCTAGTTATTCATGTTCATTGTCCCTTCTCTGTCATCAGTAGACATCAGTGGATGGATTAGTGTAAGAGCAGCAAATGAATACTTTGTGTGGTTATAACTGTACTAAATGGGAATATTTCTTGAAACCATTTGCACAACTTTAATGTACCTGTGATTTAGTCATCTCCTTGGAGTGCAATTTTAAACTGTTACTCCCTTGGTTTAGAAATCTGTATGCGGTTTATGACCCGGTTAGTTTAAATTGATTCTTTCCCTGTGTACCCAATTAGCCATTATGCTTTTCAGAGCCCAAAGGGGGAAGAAGTGTATTGGTGGTAGGGAATTGAAGTCATTAAATACAAAAACACAAAGACAAACAAAAACAAAATAAAACCCAAACCAACTTATCATTCTTTACTTCAGAAAGCCTACCACAAACATTGTTAGTTAAATTACCCTGTCTTGTTGGTTTTTATATGGAAACTTCATCTGTGTTTACAGCTTCTATACTTGATAATGTCAGTTGGCAGTGGAATCCTTAATTCATCTCATAATCCAACTCCCTTCCCTTTCCCTTTCTTTTAGCTAAGTGTTGATCCTCGTGTTTTTTCCCTCTGGAGAACTGGAACTTTATCACGCTTTTTATGCTTTAAACCCTATTTTCAGGTTAATTATTATAAAAATCACCACTTATAAAATATGCAATCTAGATGTAGTTATACCTTCTCATACTATTAGAATCCAATACCTTTTAAACTTAAAGCAAACAAATGACTTTCAGTGAGTATAAAATGAGGCATCCTGAAAGACCATGGAAATCATGTGGCATAGAGTGAAGCTTTAGCAGTATTGATTTCATATTAATCCGTATACTTAGCTGAACCCTGCTGTGGTTCATAACAAACTGTGTTATTTGGGGGAAAACTTGGATACCACCAATGTCCACATTTCAGTCCCAGGTTTCCCCCTTTTACCAACATAAAAACTCTGTCTCAGAGTAGCTCAAACAGAGTCTAGAAAATGAGCACCAAGGAAAATGGGGAAGCAGGGTGGTTTGCTATTGCTTCCACAACAAAGTACCATGGACTGGCTGGCTTAAACAGACATGTATTGCCTCGTGGTTCTGGAAGCTAGAAGTCTGAGGTCCAGGTGTTGGGAGGGATGGTTCCTTCTGAGGATTGTGAGAAAGTATCTGTTTCACGCCCCTTTCCTAGTTTCTGGTACTTTGCCAGCAGTCACTGCTGTTCATTGGCTTGTGGATACATTACCCAGATCTCTGTTGTGATGTTCATGTGGAGTTCTCCCTGTGTGTGTCTGTCTCTAAACTTCTTTTCCAAGAACACCAGTCACTCTGGATTATGGCCCACTCTAATGACCTCATTCCAACTTGATTACCTCTATAAAAATGCTGCTTTCTGGGGCACCTGGGTGGCTCAGTCCTTAAGCATCTGCCTTCAGCTCGGGTCATGATCCCAGGGTCCTGGGATGGAGCACCGCGGGGGGCTCTCTCTTCAGTGGGAAGCCTGCTTCTCCCTCTCTCACTCCCCCTGCTTGTGTTTTCTTTCTCTCTCTCTCTCTCTGTCAAATAAATAAATAAATAAAATCTTAAAAAATAAATACTGCTTTCAAATAAGGCCATATTGTGAGCTACTAGGGATTAAGACTTCACGATAGGAATTTTGGAGTAGCACTTTCAATGCACGACATAAAACAATTTGAGGTCATCTATTTCTTGGTTGAAAACTCAACTACAACAGCAAAAGGAGACTGAGAATCACTGATTCTTTTAGGAGAACTGTAGATACCTGACTTCCATTAGCACCTTGATCAAAAAGATTGTGAACTAACATTCATCAAACATTGTACGGTGGGCATTCTTCTGTGTGCCATACATCGTCTGTGCCCCACAACCACGCAAGGAGTTCATTGTAAACAGGAGGAAACTCAGACACAGAGAAGTTATTTGCCCAGGATCACAGAGGAAGAGGCAGAATCAAAATTCAAATTCAGAAAATCTAATCTTAGAGGCTCAGATTCATAGTCACAGTGGGAGACTGCCGGGAACCGATCTGCCTCTTCTGGAAGGAGACTCCCAGTTGATTGAGCATTTAGAGGTCTCAAAGTTTTCTGCTAGGGATCATAGCCCACTGCTTTTGTTATGTTTAAACGAAAAATTTTCTGTGTGACAGAGACTAAATAGTAAACACTATTGAAATCTTCTTAGTTTGATATACTTGGTGTGGCTTTTGACTGATTTATTTAGGACCCTTAATCATATGAATTAAAGTGAAAGTAAAATGTGAAGAATTCTACAGAAACCACTAAATTGAAAAGTATTTAAAAAAGGGTCTTGTTTCGAATTCAAAAAAAGGCATTAAAGTCGAGAAGGAAAAAAAAATGAAGATATTAAATCCCTTTACAGAATATAGGTAATTGAGAAATTAGTTAAAGGGGAATTTAAGCCACTGCCCTCTGCAGTGAGTACAGTGGACTCAAGGCAAAAACACCTAGAAGGACTCAAGACAAGAACACATAGAAGGATGTTTCCTGGTTGTGAGAAGAATTATGCTCCTTGCTGCACTGAGGTTATTTTCTTCTCTGCTATCTATCCTTCAGTTGGAATCGGACACGGAGAGATCAGTTACAGGGGCCACTGTGCATATGGTAAAGAGTGATTTGAAGACATTTCTTCAGAGGCAGCAAAGCTCAAGACAGAATAACAGATGAGTTTCTAATGAAAGGGAGTAGGGAATTACCTAATTAGTGACTTTCTAAAGAGGAGGCAAATGTGACATTGGAGCCCTTTGGGAATCCAGGACAGCAAAGAAGGGAGAACATGCAGCTTCGAGTAGCAGGCCTCATCTGACACATGAAAAACTAAAATAATACAAGTTATAAAGTCATATAAGTATATGCATAGAGTAATGATAATTATTTATTTTGTTCCAAGTGCCTCATTCTTTTCTCCTTCTCTTAAATAACATTCATTATGAACATTTATGTTAATTTCTATGTGGTGGTGGTGGTGGTCATGTTCTATTTTCATTTACTTGGGTCAAGGAACCTGCATTAGAACCTGCCTTTGTAGCATTCACAAATATTGGTAGGAAGAGGTCAAAAATAGTATGGAAAAGAAAAAAATATATATTTTTTAAATGGGTGAAGGATAGCAGTCAGGGAAGGAAACAGGTCAGTTTTAGGTAGACAAGCTGGTAACAAACTACACAGAATAAAGTTCAGGTTAGGCAGGGGTTCACAAATCATGCAAGTGCATAAGAACCATGTGTTTGAAAATACTGCAAGTAGAGAAAACAATTTTGTCAATATCCAGGCAAGTAAGAAATTGAAGATCTGTTAGCAGTAAAGGAGCAAGACAAAGCAGCAGGAAAAAACAAGAACTTATTGGCAGAGAAGGACCTTGATGAGTGAGGCAAAGAGCTGCTTTAGCCTAGAAATTGCCTTTGTTTCCTGTGGATCAGGAACTAACCTATAAGAAAGGCTTGCCTAAGGCTTGTAGATGGAGAGAATTAAGGACATTACATTAGTAAAACACTTGGGGGGGGGAACTGTTTGCAAACATTTTTTAAACAAAAAATAGACATATTTCTTTGCATATATTAGGCTCTCTTAAACTTTATCCAAAAATATAAGTAGGGGAAAAAAAAGACTACATAGTTTCAAAAGGCCATTTAATGGAAAGGCCATGTACAATTTAGACATTTATTTTCTTGGAGCTATATCCTCAATAATAAAATTGAAAACACTAATTTGAAAAGGTATGTATACCAATTTTTGTTGTAGCAATATTTACAATAGCCATGATATGGAAACAACTTAAGTGTTCATCATAGACAAATATATAAAGAGGGGATGTGTGTGTGATGGAATATTGTGTGTGTGTGTATTATATGTGTGGAATATTGTGATGTGTGATGGAATATTGTGATGTGTGATGGAATATGTGATGGAATATTATGCAGCCATAAAGAAGGATGGGGTCATGTCGTTTGAGACAACATAGGTGGACCTCAGGTTCTTGTGCTAAGTGAAATAAGTCAGACTGTGAAAGACAAATGCCATATGATTTCACTCATGAGTGTAATCTAAAAAAATGAATAAACAAAAAGCAGAATCAGATCTATAGATATAGAGAACAGACTAATGATTGCTAGAGGAGAAGGGGTTGGGGGTTGGGCAAAATAGGTGAAGTAGTAAAGCTTTCAGTTATAGAATGAATAAGTCTTGGAAATAAAAGCACAAAATAAGGAATTTAGTCAATGATATGTAATAGTGATATATTGCGACAGATGATAGCCACACTTGTTGTGAACATAGCATAATGTCTAAACTTGTCGAACCACTATGTTGTGTACCTAAACCTGATGTAACATTGTGTGTCAACTAGACTTAGTTTAAAAAAAAATTTTTTTTTTAAATATAAGGTAAGTAAGACTCCATCTGAAATTCCATCTTGGCTGTTTCCCCTGGTGGAACTTGGAATCAGCCTGCTTTGTTGGGTTGCTCTTCTCAGCCTGAACCATACCACAGAACACAATTTCAGGTTTCACTGGAGCTACATTAATTTTCGTGTATCCTATATTCAGTCACCAAGATGTTGTCTCACTAAAGTGCAAAACAAATTCATTGTAATTATCTAATATTAGTGTGAATAAACACCTGATGGCAATTTTGTAAAGGCAAAATGCCAATAGATACTGATTCTAATGACAGAAAATTGTAAGGCACTCAGAGGGTAGGAATCTGGAGTTGGGGTTTTTCACAATCTGGTATCAACCTACTTCTCTGGTCTGATCACTGGTTATTCATTTTATTAAGCAGTAACCAGTGTTCTTGCAGAACAAAAACTGACATCTTGACCTGGTGCTATTCAGGGTGAGCCATATAAATTATACCCCACAGTTAGGAAGAAGTGGTGCTTTGTGCCTGGAAATGAACAATAACTACAACAAAAATCAGAGTCACCCTGTCTTATTCACATTTCTCTTTGGTTGCTGACTCCCTAATAAAAACATATTTATCTGTGACTTTTCAAATGTTAATATCTGAAGAGAGATAATGATCTTTGTGAATGTAATGATATGAGAAAATTCCTGTGTGATCAACATGAACTGAGAAGTAATATTGATGATACTGTGTTTCTTGTCCTTTAAACAAGTATGTTTTTGAAAACAAGTATATTTAAAAAAATTATTTGACACATCAATTTCTTACTGCTATGCTCCCTTGCAAATTCTTTTGTGAATGCTTTGCTATTTCTTATACTGAGACATTCTTGAACATTTTTCTGTTTCTCCTGGTTTCCCTGCCCATGATCTATACTTTCTTACCTCTGTGTTTGGTTTATCTTGTTAACTTTTCCTGGATCTTTTCCCTCTTTTCCATCTAGCAAACTATCCTTTCTTCATGACCCAGAGTAAATGTTGCCACTTCTGTGAAAGTTTAAGTTTTCCCTCATGCTAATCCCTCCTTCCAGTTTGTTCAATACTATTTTGTTAAACCTACATTATCTTATTACTACTTGGTTATTATTTTAAAATATCTACTTATCATGATCGTATCTGGAATAGCAGATATAATAACTGTTGATATGTGCTTATTAGTGGCCCCATGAGATAAACTTTGAAAATAAACCAAATTGAACATTTTGATAATGATATTGTCTGCCCGTATATTAAGTCTGATCTTTCTCACATCTATATAATTCATGTAAGGTTATCTTTAAAGAGAAATGTATAATTGTAAAATAAATATGTTAAATATATTAATATTGATTTTTCTTAGCCTAAAAATATCTTTTAAAAATATAATATCCTGGGGTGCCTGGGTGGCTCAGTCAGTTAAGTGGCTGCTTTCAGCATGGGTCATGATCTGAGGATCCTGGGATTGAGCCCCACATTGGGCTCCCTGCTCAGCGGGGAGTCTGCTTCTCCCTTTCCCTCTGCCTGCTCTGCCTACTTGTGATCTCTATCTCTCTATCATATAATTAAATACGATCTTTGGGAAAAAATGTAATATCCTGAATATCTTACCATCTTCTACGCAGAATAGATCCCTGCTATTGGCTATATGCTTCAATAATAAGAATAAGAGAGTTAAATTAGGTATAATCTTTTCTTATTTAATTTCTTCACTGTATTTGTGGTTGTGAGAGAGAGATGGACAAGTTTGCAGAACACTATAGACCTATGAAATAAATTCATTTCTAATAAGAGACTAATTTGAAATAATACTTCATATTTATGTAAAATATAAACATTAATTCCTATATAATGAACATTTGACCAAATTATATTCCATAATTTGCTTGGTGGTAAGCTCTGTGTTTCTACTTTTACAGATGAATAACACTATCTAACTCAGAATAAGAATTCAGCAGTTGAATAATGCTTTGTTTTGACTCAAGGAAGTTTTGAGTGGTTTATTACATGAGTGCTAGCATCAGGTGTCCGGCCCAAATACCAGCTTTGTTTCTTACACATTACATGACCTTAGTCACTGATTGAAATTTGTTGTGCTTTACTTTTGCCACAATATTTTAGGAAGAACATAGAGAAGGATCTGATACAAAGAAAGTCCTCAGTGTTAGCTATAATTATTTTAGTCAATAAATAATCACATATTTACAGCAAAATGTTCACAGAAAATTTTCTGTTTTACTGATTATGTTATTATACACACATTTCCCACATTTTGAATCACAAGCCAATTCAGAAATCTCCAGAACTGGTTCAACTTGGTATAAGATACTCCTATTTCTGAGTATTTGATTTTACTATAAGAATTGCCCAGAGGCTCCTTTTTGGCCACTGATTATTCAGTGCTCATGACTAAAACTTCAAATTTTTTTCTTATAGGTAACTTTTATTTTAATTTTAATTAAGAATTTCTATAACATTAATTGAAAGTTGAATGATTTGGTGTCTGTATTTCATTGAGCAACTCTTAGTACAGACATCAGTGATTGCATCTGTAATTCAGTACAGAGAATCTCAGATTCAGTCTCCAGATCAATGGATGTATTGAGTTTTAATCTTGCTTTAAAATACTATCTAGGGGCGCCTGGGTGGATTAGTTGGTTAAGCAGCTGCCTTAAGCTCAGGTCATGGTCCCAGAGTCCTGGGATTGAGTCCTGCAGCAGCTTCCTTGCTCAGTGGAGAGCCTACTTCTCCTTGTCCCTCTGCCTGCTGCTCTTCCTACTTGTGCTCTCTATCTCACTCTCTCTCTTTCCCTGTCAAAGAAATGAATAAATAAAATCTTAAAATAAAATAAAATACTCACCTAATATCAGTTCACAAGGAGTTAATAAGTATGACCAGTTACAGTTTTTAAAACTTACCATATGGAAAATGAAATATGATGATAACCCATTATCTTCCTTTATATCTATCACAAAATAGCACACATCTAGAAAGATATCAGTGACAATGCTCCAGGTTGTCAAATTCATCTTAGTTTTTTTTTTTTTTCTTTTTAAGAAGTTGGGGAAAAATCAGGGAAAAAAGCACAAACAAAAATTCACATGAATGAAATTGGTAAGAGTTTAGAACAGGAGAGTACAGATCATTCATTATATGGACCAAACTACCATGAAAACCAATAATGGGCATTTTGTGCTTCTACTGATTCTGCATAGTCTATCTAGAAATAGGACTTTGGTCATATGTCTTAGTATCATAATTGTGAGTTGCCTATGGCACTATCTGTTGCCACAATGTTGCAACTATAAAACAAACACTTGAACACCCAAATTCTAATTAATTAACACACACACAGACACACACAGACACACACACACAGACACACACACACACACATATTCCAGAGGCAATTTCCATGGCTTCAAGGCAATGGTCAAGTCTCAAGTCTCTGAACTTTTAATTTCTACTGTTGGATTATTATGTCTCTTTACAAGGAAGGGTGCTGTTTCCAGTTTAATTCAGTTTAGTGAAGTAGTATTTATATTAATGTTACTTAAGAAGAGATATGACACCTTGGGATTCCAACTAATCTGACAAGTTCAATTTACTAAATTTAACATGCTGTCATGGTCATTCTAGTCAGGCCCAAAAGAATTTAGTATAGCAATGTAAGGGCTACTTTCAAACCTGGGTTTATTCTGGGCCCAAGTACCACTTGGAGACTCTCTGAAAATTTGTCTTTACACTGGGACCCAAAACAACAAAAGATCTTTTAAAAACATTGAACAATTTTCCAGAGATACAAAGCATTAAAGAATAATTAATTTTGACAGAAAATGAAGTAGAAACTAAATCCAAATTAGTGCTTTTGGCATATAGAATGGATTGGAACATTTGTTGGAATGTAATGTGTTCTAAATTAGCAATGTATTAAACTCTGGGAAAGTAATGGTGACTATAAAGCATCTACTCATGAACCAAAACTAAGCTAGAAGAGCGGAGTCTAACTTTCCGATGGTCTGAGAAAAGTAAGTTTGATGAAATTTTTCTTATTTTATTCATTCCCCCATGAGTCTGCCCTTATAGTTATTTCTACAAGTAGTGCTGGCTTAATGCAAGATAGTCTAAAACTTATTTTTGAGAGTGCCAAATATGTATGTTTTAAGCTGAAGTATAATCCTACTCTGGACAAGATCCCCAATCTAGACAAGATTTTCCTAGAAAAAATACTTTGAATAAAATACTTTTTCATGATATTGGAGTTTTATAGCATGAAATTGGAATTTTAATAGTTTATTAAGATTATAAGAATCAGGGGCACCTGGGTGGCTCAGTTGGTTAAGTGACGGCCTTCAGCTCAGGTTATGATCCTGGAGTCCCAGGATCGAGTTCAGCATCAGGCCCCCTGCACAGCAGGGAGTCTGCTTGCCCCTCTGACACTCCCCCTTCATGCTCTCTCTCTCCCTCATAAATAAATAAAATCTTTAAAAAAATTATAAAAATCTACACTAGATAATGTAGGAAAAGCAAGGAAAAAAATAAGTATAAGATATGTACATAAAAGTTATGTCCCTCAAATACAGCAAACTATAATTTAGCATGATTATTAGCAACTGGTAGAATATTAAAAAACAAAATAGTACAAGAATTAGGATATTACAACCCCAAAGAAGTGAAGTCCTCTGTAGTGATAATTTTTTAGAAGTCTTATTTTATGAAAAGTATCATACATGTATTTTGTTTCCTTCCAAATAAATTAATATTTGAACAATTCTTACAATATGGTAATATGGTATTAAAGAAGAAAAATTTTAAATTACTAAAATTTACACATCTTGATGTTCAGCAAAATTTCATAATTTCATACATCCAAATATGTTTATATTCATGCAAACATATATACACATATACTCTGTCTCTCATACATACACACACACACACACACACACACACACACACACCCCTATATCCACAAATGGAAACAAAGAACATATTGTTTCTTACTGTGGGTAACTTGTATCAATTGTTTCCTATCCCCTACCCCTTTCTACTATCACCCTTTCCTCCACTAAGTAATCTATGATGTGAATTTGTTGTGGATCACTTTACCTTTTTTCAATAATGATATGACTATACATTAATTTTACATATATAGGATTTGTATTTGTCTTATAAATAAAGGAGGTGTAAATATATATTTTTCTCTGTTATCCTGCTTTATCATGCCTTTTTTAGTTGGAAGAGGGTTTGAAAATGAATTGTAGAAATCACTCCCTTTCAAATGGCATACGTTATTTTTATTCTATTGTATAAATTCATCACTTTATTCAAGTTATCTCTATAAAACATTCTGATTTTTCTTTCTGCCTTCTTCACATGTGAATGTTTCCATAAGTTTTTTATTTACCTAATAAGAAGATTGTCCCATTTAATTTCAATTTTAATAGCTATTACTAGATTTACTTTCAAAAAATTTTGAAAAACCACATTTTTATCAGCAATATACTGAGAATATCCCTTTTCCCTGAATATCACTCAACAGTGGCTGATTTTTTTTTTTTTTTTTGGTAAAAAATGATACCTCGTGTTTACTTTAAATTAACTAGTGTGAAATTGAGCATCTTATGCTTTCGGCTGTTGTGAAAGACCCACAGCAAATATCATCCTTAATGGGAAAAAGCTTGCAGCCTTCCTGTTGAGATCAGGAACACGACAAGGATGCCCACTCTCACCACTCTTGTTCAACATAGTATTAGAAGTCCTAGCAACGGCAATCAGACAACAAAGAGAAATAAAAGGTATCCAAATTGGCAAGGAAGAAGTCAAACTCTCTCTCTTCACAGATGACATGATTCTTTATTTGGAAAACCCCAAAGACTCCACCCCCAAACTACTAGAACTCATACAGCAATTCAGTAACGTGGCAGGATACAAAGTCAATGTACAGAAATCAGTGGCTTTCTTATACACTAACAAGGAAAATACAGAAAGGGAAATTAGAGAATCGATTCCATTTACTATAGCACCAAGAACCATAAGATACCTGGGAATAAACCTAACCAAAGAGGTAAAGGATCTGTACTTAAGGAACTACAGAACACTCATGAAAGTAATTGAAGAAGACACAAAAACATGGAGGACCATTCCATGCTCTTGGATCGGAAGAATAAACATTATTAAAATGTCTATACTGCCTAGAGCAATCTATACTTTTAATGCCATTCCGATCAAAATTCCACTGGTATTTTTCAAAGATCTGGAGCAGATAATCCTAAAATTTGTATGGAATCAGAAGAGACCCCTAATTGCTAAGGAAATGTTGAAAAACAAAAACAAAACTGGCGGCATCACGTTACCTGATTTCGGCTGTTGTATTTCTGTTTCTTTGAATTGACTAATAGGCTTTTTCACTTTTTCTGAAAAGTTCTTTGTCTTTTAATCTTTGAAGAAGAGTTTTGAATATTATAGATATCATTTTGATCAGTTTGCACCAAGAATATTTTTCCTTAACTTGTCATTTTGGTATTTTTTTTCTATCTTTTATTTTTTCAATTAACTTTTTATTTACATTTAATGTTTATCTTTGCCTCTATAGTTTTGGGTTTCCTGATTTGCTTTAAACTCTTCCAACAGCTAAGATATACTCTTTAATTATTCTTCTGAAGTATATTATTTTATACATTTTATTGTATAAATGTGTATACATTTTATACATGTATACAAATTGTATTACTTATATATTCTTCTAAAATGTGTAATACATAAATGTATTATTATATTATTTGTTTATTCAGATATAAGTTAGGGTTCAATTTTATAATATTTAACAAAATGTAGATTAACTATTTGTAAATATTAAGATATATTGCTAAATTCTCTTTTAATCTATTGTCTATTTGCCTTTTCCTGAGCCAGTATCATCTACAGTACATGCACGCACACACACACACATGCACACACACACAGACACTCCTTCCTGGTAGAACATATGATTAAGGAAGCTGGCACAATGTTGACATCCTGGCTGAGTAAATTACATGTGTGACATTTGATAAATCATGTAAACAAAAATCCGTGCTTCAAATTCCTTATAACGTATAATACCAATATATAATAATATATGGTATCAAACATACAATTGATTATAATAGCATAACACTACATATGCCTGTACAAGTATCACATGAGCTAATTTATGTATTCATTTAAAACTGTTTTTGTTCATCTGCATTTTTTCAACTTTCACTTTTTTTACCTTCGCCTACCTCATAGATTTCTTATTTCCTTTTTCTCTCTAGGTAGTGTAGTGGATACTGTGCTCTTTCGCATGGGTGTTCCTGGTAGGACAGAAACACTCATTTCCCCACATGCTGGGCATGTTGGCATCAATGTTTCTCAGCTAAGTCTCTGTGGGACTTGTCCTCAGCTTAAAAGTTACCTCACCTCAGTCTCCTTCCAATCACTCTTTGATGAGGAAATATAAAATTTGGGCTTCCTGTCCATTTCAGAACAAATATTAAGGGTCATTCCAGTTCCACAGTTCCCTATAGAATCGGCTGAAGTCTTAAGTTCCACTTCCTCTCTTGCTCAGTCCTGCTTCCTTCACTCCCTACTGTTGTTGGTCCTAAAATATCCACTAATATACTTTCTGCAGGTAAATCTCCATCTCAAAACCTGCATCTCAGCCATTCCTTCCTAGGATGGGTAGTGACTCCATGATTTTAACTCACATGGCTTATGTTAGTGATAGATTTTGTCTTTCAATATCTCAAAACATCCTTTTTTTGTTCTGACTGAAGAATGTTCTCTCTGCTACATATCATATTCCTAATCCATAATTGTGTTTAGAGACTTTTTTTCCACTTCATTTCCAGGTTATAATTCTCTTTTTAGGTTCATATATTAAATTTTTAATTAGGAATTTCTATGTTTTCTGGAATATTTGTCTTCCATTGAATCTTTCCTGTATGCTGTCATTATTTTAAAAACTTTATTTTCTTTTGTCCACTCTGAATATTTCACTTCACTTAGTGCTCCTGTTTTACTAGATCTGTTTGGTAATTTTTTTTTTTCCTTGTACTCATGTTTTTGGTCACTATGGTAATCTGAAAAACAAAAGCAGAGTGGTAGGAAACAGAAGTCCACTCTCCAAAAGTCAAGTGTGTTCCAAAGGTAACTATTGAGATGCTAAAAGAAATCTCATTGCTCCTAGGACTTTTCTTTGTAGCCTTGGGATACAGGGCTAGGGCTATAGGGATGAGCCAAGGAAATCTGTACATCTTCCCAAAACATCTTGTAGCACCCAGTTGCCCACTGTGACTTCTAGGATCACACACGTGGGGTTGTGGCAGAACACTGAACACCAAAAGCCAAGCATTCCCTGAGGACCATGGAACTTTCATTTTTACACAAGTGACCCCAGAGGTCTATCCCTACTTTTGTCAGGATAAGAGCTTGCCAACATCTTTTCCTCATTATCCTAGCTGAGCAGACACATCCATTGCTTGCCTCTCCAGTGTGCCTCATCATGACCGTGGCTGATTTTCTCAGATCTCTTTTCATCAGGGTTGAGCTTGGCTGGAACTTCAGAAATGCTTTCCTGGGCTGTTGTCTTGAGACCAGAAATAAAAATATGCATATTTTATGGTCATTTAACATGCATTCTGATATCTTATTTCCAAATATATGTCCAATGTATAGACAATGTACTAAAGAATAACTAATGACTACAAAGTTGCCTACCTTAGCAGTATAAAAGTAAGGATTCAGCATTTTGTTATTGTTGTTGTTGAAGTTTAGTTGACACACAATGTTACCTTAGTTTCAGGTATACAACACAGTGATTCCACAGCTTAATACATTACACTATGCTCACCATGATAAGTGTACTTTCTATTTGTCACCATGCAGCATTATTACAATATAATTGACTATAATCCCTATGCTGTAATTTTCATTCCTGTGATTTATTTATTTTATAACTGGAAGTTTATAGTTTACTTTTATAATGTGATGTAAAAGGAAGTATAGAGGTAGAGGAAATTCAAGCATGTTAATTTTTTAATATTATAAAACAGGAAGATTAATGATACAGGAATCGTAGTCAGAATACAAAATAGATATTTATGTACATTGATTCAAGTTTCAAGGACCATATATGGAGAAATTAATGATAGAACTGTTATTAAAAATTGAAAGCTGAGAAGAGGAGCAAGTGAACTATAGTCTCATTTTTCTTAGCAAGAATTCTAGAGAATTCTGTCATAAATATCATGATAAGATTATTATACAGTTGTAGAAGATTTCCATCAAAACATTAAAATTGCAAGTTTTTACAAAGCGGTGGCCCCTGTGTAGTAACACAGGAGTATGGATTTGGGAACAGTTGCTTTTCTCCCTGGCTCCTCTGTACTTATTCATGGGTTAATTTGTAAAAAGAAAAGTCTCATAAATATTAATGATAATGTTTAAAACAAAGAAATCTCTAGAATGGAATTTCAGAAAATGTGGCATCTATGTGGCAATGGCGGTATGCTCGTAGTAATAACTGGTGCCTCATCTCTCATTTCAAGTTAAAAAAAATCATGTATATAAGTATAAAAGTCTTATCACCATAGATGAGCATGATGCTGAAGCCCTTAAAATGTGCATTCCCATCTAATGGAGTTTTGTTCCCCATATGGTTATTAATATGCAGGACAGGGACCCCTGGGTACATCATTCAGTTAAGCATTTTCTTTAGGCTCAGGTCATGATCCCAGGGTCCTGGAATCCAGTATCACATGGGGCTCCTTGTTCAACAGGGAGTCTGCTTCTCCCTCTGCCTGCTGCTCCCCCTGCTTGTGCTCTCTTTCTCTCTCTCTCTGACAAATAAATAAATGAATAAATAAAATCTTTAATATCCAGGGCATTCAGTAAGCTGTGGAAGGAAGCAGAGCCATGCAGGAGAATCTGACCTGTGATGTAGTCTTAAAGAAGGCTCCAATCTGCCTAACAATGGGCTCTGAGCTTGGCTGTCTCTTTAGCATTGTATTAAGTTGATTCACCAGATGTGGACTGCTTTGAGAAAAAGATGTGACTTTAGGCAAGGCTGATATCTTTAGCTATGGCAGTTCCTGAAGAGGACAGACAGCTGAAAGCAATGTTCTGAAAGGCCTTCCAATACCTAAGGCAATGCCATTTTTCTTGAAGGAGGATCTGAGGGATGCATCAACATAGTTTATGTCTTTTGTAGTTCACTTCCCTTGCTTCACATAGTTCATTTAATTAGGAGGTTCAGGCTTCTGGTGAGCATCACTTCCAAGGGGATATTTAAAAGAGGAAGGTTAGTGTATCCAACAACAGCTTGTACCACTAAATCTGGTCTCAGGGATGCAAATAAAACTCTGTCTCTCCTATCCTTTCTAGGTTTGTCTCAGCTAAAACTCTGCTCATCTCAGTGTTCTTGTAGGCATTTCTCTGGGCCATTACCAGACCCTAATGAGGTCTAGGTTGTTGCCACTGTCCATGTACCTTAGAATTTGGGAAAAGGAGTACCAGTGTGTTTCTGTAGATCAAATGGGTGTTACACATACTCCTCCCTATTCCATATGTAATAATAGTCTTACCTACTACTAATGATAGGAACAGTTACTCCTGCCGAGATAACTTGCTTTCTTCTTGCCTGCCAGTCTCTTGGAATGAGGATTCTAAAATACTCAGCTGGACATTGTAGCTTCTGATTCAGTTGGACTCTTGCTGGTGCTCCTAGTGGAAGTGTTCCACTACAGGAGTCAGGATCTCTCATCTGCAGAGCCAGAGTTGCAAGAACAAGAAATAGAAATTCTCCAAGTAGGTCACTGATTGTGATGGTAAGCAGAACCACTCTTGCTTCCACTGTTTGATTCATGTCTTCTACTTACTTGGGTTACTGCACTAAATAAAATTTAATGTGTGTAGTACTGTGTCCTGGAGAATCGTGCCCCTCTTATTGACTCCATTCAACAGTCTGTTCCATCACTTTATCAGGCACTTATGAGTGATGCTCTATGTGATATAAAATTGGATTTTATGTCTCACTCATTGTTTTGTGGATCTCTATGCTAAACATTCTATAAGCCCTCTGAGGTCAACACTTTCTGGTGGGCATTAACTTGTGGTTCAAAGATTTCACACTTTGCATCAATTCCCCTATATCCACCCACATATAATTACCCCAGATTTTCTTACCTCAGATTTCACAATCCTTTTCTTTCCACATTCCTGACCAAGCCACTTGAATTGCCTTGCCTGTTATTATAGTTTCTGTAGTCTTAACTACTCAAGGTGATCAGATTCTCCTAGTAAAATGCCTCAAGTTCTATTCATGAGAAAAATTTCCCTCACTATTCTCTTTCAACGCCATCCTTGAGTAAAGATGCAGGGCAGCTATCATTGATTTTTGGCTTGTACCCACACACAGACTCAACTCTTCTGTGAACCAGGTTGGGAGTTTCATTCTTCTTTCATCCGGTCGTATATGATCTCCTACATGTGGCTATAGCTGTGAGATGAGTGGGAACCTCTGGTGCGAGTGTAGAGAGGACATGGTGGGGCTGGGCTATGTGCTGACAGAACTAGCTTACTCTCTGATCTTCAATCTCTACAAAGATGAAAGGTCATTGTTCTTTCAGCATGGAAACCAATTGATTGAGAAAGAGCTTCAGTTCACAGGAGAAAGGGCTTTGTAGAGCCACTTAACGTTAGCAAGTAAGATCCGATTGTATTGAAAGCATCCCCCCCCCCAAAACACATATGTCCTAGCTGGCGTGGGATAGACAGTGGAGAATAGCTGGATTTCAGAACTGGAACTGAGAAGTGTATAGGAAGGACACAAATGCTCAGACTGTTTCTCTCAGAGGCTATGTGGTCACTTGTGCATCTTATTGGAAATGTTGTCTCCTTTCATGTTTTTCCTATTCACTTAATGTTTTGTTTTGTTTTGTTTGTTTGTTTTCTTTTAAGTTTCCTGCTAAAATAACCCTCCTGCTAAATAAGTCTGGATGATTTCTGAGACTGGGAGACTTTAATTTATATTTCAAAGAAAACCTAAGCCCTTTCAAGTAGTGAAAGAGCATGAACAAACCTGTTACATGACACTTTGCTCTTTTCAGACCACTAAAGACAGGTAAAAAGAAGAGCACAGGTAAATTGTGTCACTATTCTGATCTGCAAGAATCAGAAAAGACAGAAAAGTATTACTATGGAATATT
Source organism: Meles meles (assembly GCF_922984935.1). Lineage (NCBI taxonomy): Eukaryota > Metazoa > Chordata > Mammalia > Carnivora > Mustelidae > Meles > Meles meles. The sequence goes on from NC_060074.1 coordinate 80,092,388, forward strand.
CATCTCTGTTCTTTTAAAAATTTTTAGAGACAAAATACAACTTCTTTTATATCACAGAAAAATAGCAGGGTAATGTAACATTACTTTCCAGATTATAGAAATTGGTAAATTATACAAGATTTTCTTGTAGATGAGGAGAAATTAGAATAATACTGCATTGAAATGACAGTAACTATTATTTTATCATTTTAGAGATTCAGGACTGAGTGGGAAGTTGGGTATGAGTGAAGAAGTGTTGCAATTAGATGAGAAAATTAATACAAATAATTCTTGCCTTTCTAGCTCAGAATGGGGCACGTTATACTCAATTTGGAGAACAAAGGAATGGAATTTGCACTAAAAGTCATTTATTGTATTGAAAGAGTCACATAGAAAACATTTAACATGTAAAGGGGATTAAGAGTTACAAACTTCCAGTTATAAAGTAAATAAGTCATGAGATGTAATGTATGGCATAGAGAAATATAATCAATATTATCATAATAATTTTGTATGGTGACAGATGTTTAATTACACCTATTGTGATCATTTTGTAATGTATAAAAGTATTGAATCATTCTTCTGTACAGCTGAAAGTAATATAATCCTTAAAAAAGTATGTTAATTCTAATTCAATAAAAAATAAGTAAAATGTTTAAAACTGGGTTTTAATTCACATTAAGAACCCTTTTTAGTATTAGAGTATAAACTTTTGAGGACCAGAATTATGGTTTTATTAATGGACTTCAATTTCTTCTCCCTGTAATACAGTCTGGCCCACAGTAATTGTTAAAAATATTGCTTCAATAAATAAATATTAATTGTTAATAAGTTAATAAATCTCTCTTTAAATAGGTTACAAAATGTTGAATTAAACAAGATAAAATTACTGTCATGACTACCATTTTCCCAGAACTTCTGTTTTGTCAGTGTACATTACATAATTCAAGGGTATTTCTCATACTGATCACATAACCTATGTCTTGCAGTGCATTTAAAAAAGAAAAAAATTAACATTCATATTCATCAAATTGTGTTATTGCTTGACCAATAGAAACATTTATAATAATATTTTGTAGATATACATGTTTTGTCTTTTTTGATAATTCCAAGGGGAGGGGGCATTTTCAAGTGTACATGTACTACAGTTTATCTCAAAAGCACTTACTAGTTAGACAGAGTTACAATAATCCTTAGATGCCAGACTATCAGAGAGCTTTGTACTCACCAAGAGCCTTGCAAAATATTTTTAGAATTATCTGTGTGTTGCAGATGCTCTTAAGCCACAGTGAAAATTATTTAATGGGGAATTTATATCCCATAAAGGATTCTGCAGCTGAGAGACTGGATTGCATGACTGACCACTGATGGAGGTAAAATCCAACAAGCCAAACCACATCTGGGTGAGATCATCTGCAGGTCCCTGGAGAACAAGTGCATTTCATTCAATTCCCCATCCCTGTTGGATGGGGTGTTCCATCTGATGGACTTATGTTGGTCCCCTAAGGCTTGATCCTCAGGGGCCTGGCTGGAGGGAAAGATAAAGCAAAATGAATATTTAAGCTTTGAGAGAATTCTTGAATTGGATCTCTGGCATGTTGGATTAAATGGCTTAAGTATTGACATAATACAGTATTCCTCAGAAAGATAATCCTTGTACTTTTCTCAGAGATTGCTCAAGGTATAGAAAAGAAAACAATGTAACTATTCTAGGGAACAGAAAATATTTTCCAAAACTCTGCTAGATCAGTATTTTCCCGACTGTGGTCTATAGTTATAATTAAGGAATACAGAGTTATTACAAATGATTAATAAAATATTTTTTCACTAAAATAGTTACATATACATTTGAAGAATCAAAAACATATAAAATAAACAACAAATCTTTGGTGTACTTAGGTTAAGATAATATGTGAAATTCAAACACTAGGAATTATTTTGATTTATTTTATGGTCCTGGGAAACAAAGCCACATGATGAGAAGGGGAATAAAATGAAACAACACCTAAGTGTGTTTATTGTAAAATGATTTTTAAATACTTGACAAGTTATAGTGTTATGAACCATCATTTACTCATTAATTTTCCCTATAATCATTGTTTTATGATTTTATGTAATTATCCAAAATAATGTCTTACCAGCCTTAAAATTAACTCAAGCATAGATTAAAAAAATAAGCCACGCAGCACATTTGAGTTCTCTTATCTTTAGGTGTCAGAAACGTGTAGAAGGAAGGGGGCAGGGAAGGTGAGGAATAATAGTATATAGCAAATATGCAATGCAAATTGAACGCTAATCTTTGCCTAATAAATCAAGTGAGCAAGACAATTTATTAAAGAGGAAAAGCTGATTTCCTTCATAAAGCATGAACATGTTTCTGATTTTGTGCATCCCTTCTTAAAAACAGGTTCTTTTCCATTTACTACTCAGTTCCTTTGTCAGCACTATCTTATCTCAAATGTAAATATTTTTTGTTTCAACTTAACTTTCCATTCCATTTTCAATTAACATGACTAGCTTCTTTTCACTTATTATTAATAGTACAAATCAACTAACATTTTGTCAGCATTTCTGCTATTATTCAGTACATTATTGTTGCTAACAGAATTATGCAATCTTTCTTCCTCGTTCTACCAGGGAAGATTGGCCTCTGTATCAGTTCAAATCCCAACAGAAAATAGCACATTCAAAATATAATTATTAGATGAGAGTTTGTCAGCAAGGATCATTTACAAAGCTATAACCTCAGATCTGAAGGAGAGGAAGATAGCCCAGAGCTAATAGCTTCTTGCCAGTCCCTCCCCTCTATGCCTGATAGGACAGAGAAGTTGGAAAGAGAAAAAGAGTGCAAAGACAAAGACCTGTGTAGAGACAGTGAATCAGATCATTCTGTTAAAAACAAGTCAGCCCACTGTGACACCACGGAAAAGCAACAAGATCAATACCCTGACTTTAGCCTTTCAGTCTGTCCTCACTCTTTCTGCAGTCTGTCTTCAGTCTTTTTTTTTTTTTTTTTTTTTTCAATTTTCTTCCTGGTCTTCTTCCTCTTAACTTCTTAAGAAAAAGTTATCTAAAACTTAGAAATAAAGCAAGAGAAGATGGCAGGTCTTTTCAATGCCATCTTGGGGTATTATTTAACAAACCATCTGAAAGTTACTTATTTCTCTAAGAGTGTAGAGCAAGTGTTTGACCTTGCTATTTATTATTAATTATAGGCTAGGACTACATGAACTTGCATGTTAAGTTGCAGATTTTCGTCTGTAGAGATCAAGTTATTTCTGTCTGGTAGAAAAGATAACCTATATTGTGTCACCCTGTAGGACATTCTTATTGGTTTTCACTTTAATTAATGAGTTGAAAAATATCATTGACACCTTTTCATTCTATTTTGTATTAGTCTCATTTTTAACTGAGCCTGGTTAGAAACCAGAGGACAAAAGAGCCCTGGTAATGTAATCCATATAGATCAGCCTTAGGGCAGAAAGTAAAGTAGAGAAGGATGGATCATAAATCTCAAGGAGCAAATGGAAGATATTCTACCCAATTACGATCTTTGATCTGATATAATATCTTTCTTCTTTCCCAATACGACTAGTCAAGTCATGAACACATTTTAAATTACTGTGAGTATATGTGCAGTATTTTTTTTTTTTTTTAACCAATGAAGTCACTTTTGTGCAAAAAAGTCATGGATAGAAACCACTGAAGCCATACAGGACTGAAAAAATAAAATTTATTGCGGGAAATCTTTTAAATAAATAGATCTCTCTATATCTGTGATACAAAGATAATAATATGGTATATGCTATTATAAATATATAATATAATTCCTTAAACTCCCATTATCTTCCTGCTCAGGCTGGAAATGGACAAATATAAGCAACTTGGCCAATATTTCAGGAAAGAAGAGCCTTATCCCATATTGTTCTGCATGTATTTATAGGTTTAATGTAAGGAGGTGAACCAGAAACATCTTTGTTACTATGAAAATATAAAGATTCCCTGATTAGAAGTAGAAGCTTCCAAAGTCCAGTAGGTGGAATCAGTCTGTTCTAATGAGTCAACTCTGACCTACTGAGATATATCCTTATTTAGCTACCGAAAAGAAGGATGATGATGGTAGTGAATGAACTTCCAGAGCCATCCACATTTCTCTTTTGTTAAACAGAAGTACTTCCATTATCTCTGATTGGCTACAGGTCTGGAAATGGAATATCGATAAGATCCCACTCAACTCAGTCAGTTAAAAACACACATGTCAGGGTGCCTGGGTGGCTCAGTAGGTTAAGCCTCTGCCTTCAGCTCAGGTCATGATCTCAGGGTCCTGGGATCGAGCCCCACATAGGGCTCTTTGCTCAGCAGGGAGCCTGCTTCCTCCTCTCTCTCTGCTTGCCTCTCTGCTTACTCGTGATCTCTCTCTGTCAAATAAATAAATAAATCTTTAAAAAAAAAAAACACACACATGTCCAACTGTGAGAAATTTGCATTATGACTCCCTTCCTAGACTACTTGCAAAAGTCTTCTTTTAAGATGTCTGTTCATAACCTAATATCCCTGGCCCCACCCACATCCTTGATTTGGATCTCGGATTCAAATGCTTGACTTATTGGGCACAAGTCAGTTTATCTGTCCTTTGTCCAGCATTATGAGTTCCACAGGAATCCTAAGATCACCATTTTGTAATTAGAAGCAATATCCATGGCAGAAAACGGCAGACCTAGTACCATCCGACATAGTCAGTATCTAAGTTCATGTCTCTTTCCATGTGTCCCCTTTCTGAACAATATGTTCATCCATCTGCTGAGGTCATATAAACCATCCATTAGTAAACTGCAGTCAAAGCAGACATTATATGAACTATTTATTCATTCATGAGACCAAAGTAAGCAAGAAAAATAGATAAATGAACTATTACTCTTTGGAAAAAAGGGAAGAAAAAAAAGGTTTCTTCTTAAATTTTTCCAATCTCATGACTCCTAAGTATCTAGAAGCTCATCAAGGCAGAGGTCAGTACAGCTAGGTAATCCTTTTCTTTTCTTTTCTTTTTTAATTTTTAGGTTAATAGTGGCTTCCTTATGCATAAAACTAAGATTTTCATTGGTCAGCCCGATCCTTTATTGTGATGTTATTACTATAGAGGCATTGAACATGGATATAATAGGCTATAAAATAGATAACTGCATGAACTTGATTGGTTTTGTTAGTCTAGATGTTTTCTTTTAGATGCATTTGCTTCAAATGAATGTATATATTAGCAACATAACATTTAAGTTAATGAGCCCATTTTGTAATATTTTCCGTAGGGAGGTGATCCACATAATTGCATATTTATAATCCATCCATGGGTAGGTCAAAGGCCTACAGCTAGGACATACATTTAGAACACAGTGTTGATTCATGAATCTGTGTAAAGTTCTATTTCAAATCCTTTCTAAGCTTCAAGAAACAACCCCATCAAGTATCCAAATGCTGAGTTTTATCAGTGACTTATAACCATCAAGAAGAGTGAATGTAAACATTCCACTGGATTTGTCCATCTTGGAGGCAACCTGATTTATCAGTAAGCCATAGGTGTCAAGTTTTGTGGGTAAGGCCCCCAAGCAGGCCACTAGTAAGGAAGCAGATAAAACTACCTCTTTGCCTAATACGTAGACACTTGAGAGTGGCTAAAGTATTGTATTGGGGACATGGGTTGAGATACTAATTGGACGTACTATCTTAATTTTTCAGGGAGTTGGAGTTGTCCCATCTCAGAAGATTTTTTAAAAATTATAACATACACAAATAAAAATTGCCATCTAATCCATTTTCAAATGTACAGATCAGTTGTACTAAATGCATTGATAATGTGCTACCATCACGACTGTTCTTCTCCAGAACTCACTTTGTTTCTTAAAGCTGCGTCTCTATGCCCATCAATAATTCCCATTTCCCTGAGCTCCTGGCAACTACCCTCTTACTTTTTGTCTCTGTGATTTTGACTGCTGCCTTATAAAATTGAAATGATACACTATTATTCTTTTGGTGACTGGCTTATTGTATTCAGCATAATGTCATCATGGTTCATCTATGTTATAGCATACTTTAGAATTTCCCACTTTTTAGGATGCATAATATTCCACTGTATGTATAGCCTACATTTTACTTATATTTTTATCCGTTGATAAATGCCTGTGTCCCTTAAACATTTTAGCTGTATGAATAACACTGGTCTAAACATGGATGTACAAATATCTCTATGAGAATCTGCTTTCATTTCCTTTGGGTATATACCCAGAATTAGAATTACTGGTCATGTGGTAGTTCTATTTTCAATGTTTTGAGGAACGATTATACTGTTTTCCACAGCTGCTATACCATTTTACATTATAAACAACAGGGCACAATGGTTCCAATTCCTCCACGTCCCTGCCAACACTAGTCATTTTCCACTTTTTTAATAGTCGCCATCCTAATGGGTATGAGCTTGTAACTCACTGTAGTTTTGATTTGTATTTTCATAGTGATTAGTGATGCTGAGCATCTTTTCATGTGTTTATTGGCCATTTATATACCTTCTTTGGAGAAATGTCCATTCAAGTTCTTCGCCTTCTTCTTTAATTGAATTGTTTGTGGTTTTGTTCTTGAATTTTAGTACTCTCCATATTTTGGATGTTAGCCTAGTATTAGACACATGGCTTCTAAATATTTTCTTTCATTCTGTGTGTTGTCTGATTACTCCATTGATAGTGTCTTTAGATGTACATTTTAAAAAACATTTTTCATGAAGTCATTTATCTATTTTTTCTTTTGTTGTATATTACCTTTGGTGTCACATCCAAAAAGCCATCACAACATCTGAAGTTGTGAAGTTTTTGTCTTATGTTTTCTTATAAGAGTCTTATACTTTTAGGTCTTATGTTTAAACCTTTGATCTACTTTAATTTTTTTTAAATTTAATTTATTTTAATTTTTATTATTATGTTCAATTTGCCAGTATATGAGTTGATTTTTATATATGGTGTTAGGTAATGGTACAGTTTAATTCTTTTTCATATGGATATCCACTGTTCCTAGTACCATTTGTTGAAAGGCAGTCGTTTCTACCATTGAATGATCTTAGTACCCTTATAAAGAATCATTTGATTATATATGTGGAGGTTTATTCCTAAGCTCTCTCTTCTATTCCATTGGTCTGTACATCCATAATTATGCCAAAACCACATTGTTTTTAATTACTGAAGCTTAGTAAGTTTTGAAATCAGGAAGTATTAGTCTTCCAGCTGTGATCTTCTTTTTTAAGATTGTTTTGGCAGTTTGGGGCACCTTGAAATTCTGTGAGAATTTTAGGAAGAGGTTTTATATTTTAGGTTTTGCATTTATATTTATATTTATATTTATATATTTTAGGTTATATATTTATATATTAGGAAGAGGTTTTCATTTGGTAGAGGTTTCATTGAACCTATAGATGACTTTTAGTTTACAATCAACTTCCAACGGAAAGTCCAAAATTCCAGAGACCAGTGATATTCTATGAAGTCTTTATGCACTGTTCCTGATAACCTGAGTCTTGCACACACATCTATAATTTCTTGGGGCACAAAGGAGAAAGAGTAGTATAATACAAAGCTTGATTTACTATATCTGGACTACTTTGAATTATTTTTTTTGCTGCAGGGACTTTCCTGTCAACTTTGGCCTTCTCCAGTATCAGTTGATTATAATGGCTATTGCAAAATTCTCAGTAGATGTTTTCTTTAAAATAACCTAAAAGGTCCAATGAAATGTTGAGATTCTTTTTGTGAGTGTTTTTTTTTTTTTTTTCTTGTGCCCCTAGGACCAGCAATCTATTTCTGAAATTCTTTGGCTTATGGCCCAATTGCCATAAAATCATTACTTGAATGTCAGGGAATATATTTTTGTTTCTTCTTCTCTCATTCAATGCTCATCTTCTTAGTCAGCTGTGCTTGGTGGCATGCAAACATGAGCTATTGTAAAAAAGTTACCCTTGTAACAAAATGCTTGCCTATCCACCACTCTCTCACACTATGCTTGTTTGGTGTTGGACCAAACAATTGATAATATGTTGGTGGCATGACTTGCCAGGTGAAGGCAAATCAATTTTGTGTTTCTTCTCAGAATTATTATAAAATCTATAACATTAGAAATATCCAAGTCTGTAATCCAAATGCAACTTTTGACAGGAGTTTTAGTCATTGCTACAAAATCATATTCTCAGAGAAAAGGCAGCTACTACATTTTACCTAAGCCTTCATTATCCACCCTATGATTCTAAACAGTAGTGCCTTCTATGGGGCACACAGGCCATTCTAACTCTGTGGGAGAAAGCTCAACAATTTTTATTTTCCTGGTAGGAAAATTATGTCATTTACTCAATTGTGGTAAGTTTTGTTTGTATATAGACCTTCCCTGATCATGTTTTATGCTGACTTGCTCTGAATCAGACATTGGACACCATGATTGCATTTAATAAAAGCACTATAAAAATATCTGGGACTTAGTCCTTTTGCCTGTTTATCCCAACTTCATGGTTTTCTGAAGTCCAGTCAGAGTCTTTTTATCCACTTTTTCATTATTTTGGCTACTGTTTTGAGGAGGTTCTATAGGTCACAAGTTAGCTAGCTCACTTTATCCCTTTAACTTATCAGTCCACCAATTTTGTGGGTTTTTTTAAAACACCCAAGAGCATGACCTCCTTTGTTTCACTAAGAGGAGTCACACCTTTCTAGGTTCTTACATTTGTACTTAATCTACTCTTTTAATTGTTTGTTTTAGAAAGTAGATGTCAACTTCCTCTTTTCCAGTGACTTAATTGTTTATGTTTCTCCTGGCTGATAGACTCATAATCTGTTACCCTACTTATTCTAAGGTTGAAGGAAAAATTTTTGAGGATCTGTTAAAATCTGCCCTCTTGGTCTTAGTTGCTCCTGACATGCATGAGCTTAGAAGAAACACCTTAAGAATTCCTTTGTATTGGACCCTGAACTAGTAGACACCCCATTGCCCCATTTTTGTTTGTGAACACTTGGCTACTGTCTTACTCATGTTCTCCTACTATGCTTAGCAGTGAAGTTTCTTACTCCCATGGTGGACTAAATAACATTGTCACTGTATTAATTATGTCAAATAAAACAAAACAAGACACGGTAGCATCTTTAGCTTTATTGAAACTAATTTTCATGTAATGGGTTAAGGTAAAATAATAATGGCACATAGTAAAATATAAATGAGGACTTATTAAGAGGAAAACCTTATAAGCAGAAAGTAGTAAATCACACTCATCCCCTTCTGATGTCTCTTAAATCCAGAACTTAGGCTGGGCAAGGATATGTGTCTAACAGGCAGTATTCCAGTAAACAGATATCTTACCTGTAAGCGTTCAGATTGTTCTAACATTGACCATGTATACCTTCTTTACTCACTAAGATAAGACTTAGAATGCTTTTGTTAAATCAAATTTTTTAAAGTCACCAACTGCACTATAATTGGCTTTAATGATTTAACTGTGCTTCTAACTTGTTTCGAATAATTAGCCAATATTAAGACAAAATAGCGTTGCTAATGTCTTTCAAGGATTTTGTTTCCACATAGGTGGTGGAATATATATATATCCTTTTAACCTTTTAAGATATCAGGAGCTCTGGAAGCACAGAAAGAGAACAAAATGGGTAAAAATTCTGGAAAGAAACAGTATTTCACTTTTATTTAGATTTCAGAAAGTCAACAAAATCTAAGTAGGACTGATAAAAAGAAAACTGCACCTAGTCACTGACAATCACACTATTTAAAATCAAAGACAAAGAAAAATATCTTAAAACTGCTTCAAAAGGGTAAATATAAGATCGATGGCTGAATTTTCAATGGCTTCAATGGAAGACAGGAGTGAATTGCATGGCATTTTAAAACTATGAAACTATAATTTTAAAAGCCCATTACATAATATTTCAACCCATTGGAAATCACCATCAACAATGAAATGAATAAAGAAGACTGGGAAAAAGCAGAAGCAAAAAGCAGAAGCTGAGAGAATTAGTTTCTAATAAGCAGGCACTGTAGGAAACACTAGATGGGATTTTTTTTTTTTCAGACTGAATAAAAATGATACATATAGAAGCATGGAGCTACAAGAAGGAAAGGACTTTAGAATGGGTAGGATGTGGGGAAATATAAGGACTTCACTTTTTTTTTTTTTAAGAATTTATTTATTTATTTGACAGACAGAGATCACAAGTAGGCAGAGAGGCAGGCAGAGAGAGAGAAGGGAGGAGCAGGCTCCCTGCGGAGCAGAGAGCCCGACGTGGGGCTCTATCCCAGGACTCTGGGATCATGACCTGAGCCGAAGGCAGAGGCTTTAACCCACTGAGCCACCCAGGTGCCCCAAGACTTGGTTTTGAAGGGTCAGGGGTGGGAGGTTGGGGCAACCTGAGGGTTTTGAAGGGTCAGGGGTGGGAGGTTGGGGAACAGGTGGTGGGTAATGGGGAGGGCACGTTTTGCATGGAGCACTGGGTGTTGTGCAAAAAGAATGAATACTGTTACACTGAAAAAATAAATAAAATGAAAAAAAAAAGTAAAAAAAAAAAAAGAACAACATTAAAAAACATCTTGAGGGATTTAAATCTATGCAGAAATACCATTTTTTTCTTTTTATCCCACTGTTTTCCATTGCTTTTCCCCCCTTTCCTATAACCTATCTATTGTTGGAAATATTTTAGTGTTCTAATTCATGTATTTACTTTATATATATGTATATATATATACCACTTTTCATTATTTTTAAATTCTTACTTTAAAATTTCTATATTCATCTTTATAATTACTCTGTGCCATTTTATGTAAAACATAGGAACCTTGCATTACTGCTCCCATTTTTTATGCTATAGGTGTGATAATGTCACCATTGTTGCTTTAAACAATCCTGGAATTTTAAAGAAATTAAGAAAAAAATATTATTTTTCAACTTTACCTAGATATTTACCATTTCTGAAGCTCTTCATTCCTCTGAACATCTGAGCTTGAATCTGTTATCAGTGTTATCCTATCACACTTCAGTGTGAAGGAATTCCAATAGAATATCTTAAAATGTAGGTTTGTTGACAACAAATCATCTTAGGTCATTTATTGAAAAAAAATTTTTTCACCTTTATTTTTGAAGGATACTTTCATGATAAAGATTCTTGAGGTGCTTGGGTGGCTCAGTCAGTTAGGCATCTGCCTTTGGCTCAGATCATAATCTCAGGGTCCTGCCTCATGTTTCCTGCTCAGTGGGGAGTCTCCTTCTCCCTCTCCCTCTGCCCCTCTTCTTGCTGCTTATGCTCTCTCTTGCTCAAATAAATAAATGAAATCTTAAAAGAGAAAAAAAAAGATAAAACATTCTTTTTTTTTTTTTCTTTCAGCATTTTAAAGATGTTGTTCCACTGTCTTCCAGCCTTCATAGTTTCTGATAAAATTCTCTAGTAATTTTAATGGTAGTTCCCTTGTGGGTAAAAATGTCATTTGTCTCAGGTAGCTTTTAAGAGTTTTTCTTTATCTTGGTTTGTCTAAAAACAAAGTTTTGCAAAGTTTGCTTCACATTTACCCTGTTTGGGTCTCTATAACCAATAGAGATTTTAATTTTATATGTTTCACTCTATTTGGGAAATTATCTGCCACTATCTTTTCAATTATTTTTTCTGCTTCATTCTTTCACTTCCTTCTGGAATTTCAAGTAATCATTTGTCAAGCCTTTTGTTATAGGCCCATATGTCGCTGACTCCTGTATTTTTTTTTTTTTTTAATCTCTTCTCATTCTTCAAATTGAATGGTATAGATCCAGGTGCCAGTTGAATGACACTTTTCTCTGTCATTTATATTCTGCTACTAAACCCATTGAATGATTGCTTTGTTTCAGAAATTCTACTCTTTACTTTCTATTATGCTGCTAAAATGTCTTAAATAATATGTATTAATTATGAGAATGTCTTTCTTTATCTCATTGAGAATAATTATAATAATAATTTAACCTATTCTTACCTATGAATCCAGCATTTAGGTCATCTTGATGTTGATCTGTGTTGATTATCATACTTTATTATTTAAAGGTTGAGTTATTTGAGTGTCAAGTGTCCTGAACATTGTAAATATTATATTTGGGAAGTGAAACTCTGGCTTCTGTTACATTATTTTGAAGGGTTTTAATATATTTGTTTGACAGGCAATTAACTTTGTTAGTATCAAATTTCATACTCTATTTTGTGTATGATAGGTGGTGACTCAAATCCCATTTCCATTCTTTCAACCCAAAGTTTAGGCTGTTTTGAGTCTGCCTCTACATGCAGGGCTGAGGGGTCAGCCAGAGACTTGGAAAGACTTTATTCACAGAACTGGAGGCACTGTTCTCTGGCTGTCTTCTTTTTGGTATTGGTCTCCTTTTTTTTCAGTGCCTATTGATGCCCAGGACTCTGATTTTTCAGTCCAGAAAGATGGTAGAGATTATACAGGAGTTTTAACTGTTCTAGGACTAGTTATAACTATGGCTTGTTTTCAATGTAAAGTCATAGAGTATTACTCTTCTTCCCTTTTGAAAGTTTTATATTCTAATTTCCATTATCTGGGACTAACAACGAACAACTAGGTTCTGTTCATAATTACATTTCACTTGAATTTATTTTTCTTAGTTATTTTCTCATTATTTAATGACATTAAAAATTAATCTGATTGAACAAAACAGTTACATGACAAAAACAAGCCAAATACTTCATCATTATTTTATGCCCTCATCCCTTTCGACCTCTGTTGCCAATTGTTCCAGCTGTCACCATCCACCCCCCCCCGCCCCCACATCCCAGGTCTTACCAGGAATACTTCAGCCTTGTATTTCTGTAATGTTTTGGTTTGTTTTGTTTTTACTTAGAACCTTCCTCCCTCCCTCCCTCCTTCCGTCTCTCTCCTTTCTTCCTTCCTCCTTCCATGCAAAGTGTGTGGGTATTGCTTTTATAAGACTACCACATTTTTAATGAGTTAATTTATACATATATTTATGTGTCACTCAATTATCCTGGTTTTTTTTTCTATTATAACAGTATTTCCTTATTTAAACTATTATTCAAAGAAGGTCTTTGGTAAAGATTTTGAGTTCATGTGTGCCTTGGAATTCACTTATAATGAACTCTTATGTGATACTTTAGATATAAAATTCTAGGTCTAAAGCTGTTTTATTTATTTATTTTTTAATTTTTATTCTTAAATTTTTAAATAAACATATAATGTGTTTTTACCCCCAAGGGTACAGGTCTGTGACTCACCAGGTTTACACATTTCACAGTACTCGTCATAGCACATACCCTCCCCAATGTCCATATCTCCACCACCCTATCCCATCCCCACTCCCCCCAGCAACCCTCAGTCTGTTTTTTGAGATTGAATCTTTTATGGTTTGTCTCCCTCCTGATCCCATCTTCTTTCATTTTTTTCTTTTCCTACCCCCCCAAACCCCCCATGTTGCATCTCCACTTCCTCATATCAGGGAGATCATATGATAGTTGTCTTTCTCCAACTGACTCACTTCACTAAGCATAATACCCTCTAGTTCCATCCATGTCATCGCAAATGGTAAGATTTCATTTCTTTTGATGGCTGCATAGTATTCCATTGTATGTATATATCACATTAAAGCTGTTTTATTTAAGAATTTTGTCGTATTATGTATTTTCTTTTTTTATTCCAGTGTAACTGATTTAAGGTCAGATGCTTGTATTTTTATAGATGGTGCACAGTCTCACAAAAAATGTTTTAAATTTTTTTTTGTTTTTTTATCTTCTAAATAAAATGCACTGTAAACTCTATAGACCTAGAATTTTATTTTGCTACTCAGTTTGTAATTCTGTTACCCTTTTAATCTGAAGTCAGTCATTATTCTATTACTTCTTCCTACCACTTGTCTTTTTCTCTTTTATCTAATTATAATATAATTTTGTATTTTTACTTCTTTTCTTGTATTTCTTAATTTTTCTCTCATCTTATTAATGTGTAGTGGCTGTGTTCCCTAATGAGGGAGCTGGGGTAAGCTGTTGATTGGTCCTACCTTCTGACACTACTCTCTGTCCCAAAATAGAAATGACTATTTTTAGAATGTCTCCTCCAAGTCTTTCTTGCTGAACTCCTAATACCTTGTTTTGCTAATTATAAATAAGCTCTACTTATCTCTAAGATCCAAGTGAACTATGTTTTTCTTCTGATAACATCACTAATGTGAATTAGAACTCTAGCTTAATATTTATTCTTTAATAGTTCTTTCAGGTCATTTTGACGTGTATGAATGATTCCTTGTTATAGGTCATTAATTATTTGTAATACTTTCAAAATATTATATAGCACACTTATGACCTAAAAGTAGATGGCCTCTGGGTTGTTCATAGAGGCTGAAAGACCTACATAGTAATGTGTTTGTGGAAGGACCTCCATTTTCTCATACATTGCAGATTTTTCCTCAGATTTGGGAAAGGCACAAATTTGTTTCGGTTTGTATTCCACACAATTTTGTTGGTTTGTTTCAATTTATTTTTAATTCTACTTCGATAGTTTACACAACTCGCTGATGCGGGTAGTATGTTGAATCTCTTCTGCTTTCCAGACCTGTGGCCCAAGTAAGGCAGTAAAAAGAGAATGTCTTTTACTCTCGATGGATACAAGTGTCTCGAACTTCAGAATAGCATTCATCTTAAAATATTTTATAACCTTTGTGCACAGACACACATTTACCCATCCTGAACAAATGATTAAATGTTATAATATGAATAATATATTTGGATAAAATTAACCTAATAGTTCTAGATGTTTGTAAATTATTTTAAGATTACAGATTTTAGTTTTATTTTGTATTTTTTTCAGACCTAACTAGTTTTATTCAAAATAATTCCAAAGATTTTTAGCAGTTTTTATTTTGTTACGATTAGATGTGACTCGTTATTGACCTAGATATAAAATCAACCATTGTCTGTGGTGCCCTGGTACCTTTTTAAAGTCAAGGACAATTAAAGACTATTATGTGAGGTTTAGGCTGACATAGCACAGTACACTATTAATCTTTTCCAGTGTGCATGCACTGTAGTCCAGTGTATTGTTAAAGGCAGTTTACTTTTAGCTTACTTTGGACATTTGTTTAAAATACTTTGCATACACTATATTCTATAATCAATGCCAAGGGAATAATATTGAAAAAAATAAAAGATACCGAGACTTTAATATATTTCACATGTAGGCACTTTATTTTCAATGTCCTTCTCTTATGTTTGAAACTTTATTGGTTTTTATATGTAAGCATTTTATTACCAGTGTCCTTCTGTTATTTCGTGTGGAGTATTTAATAATGAGTATCACACTCATCTGCATTTTGCATAGAAATACTTCTCTTCACTGAAGACATTTCATAACATTTTATAAGTAGTTACATTTTTCGTGTTTTTTTTTTCCATTTTATTTATTTTTTCAGCGTAACAGTATTCATTCTTTTTGCACAACACCCAGTGCTCCATGAAAAACGTGCCCTCCCCATTACCCACCACCTGTTCCCCCAACCTCCCACCCTTGACCCTTCAAAACCCTCAGGTTGCCCCAACCTCCCACCCCTGACCCTTCAAAACCCTCAGGTTGTTTTTCAGAGTCCATAGTCTCTTATGGTTCGCCTCCCCTCCCCAATGTCCATAGCCCGCTCCCCCTCTCCCAATCCCACCTCCCCCCAGCAACCCCCAGTTTGTTTTGTGAGATTAAGAGTCATTTATGGTTTGTCTCCCTCCCAGTCCCATCTTGTTTCATTTATTCTTCTCCTATCCCCTACCCCCCCATGTTGCTTCTCCATGTCCTCATATCAGGGAGATCATATGATAGTTGTCTTTCTCCGATTGACTTATTTCACTAAGCATGATACGCTCTAGTTCCATCCACGTCGTCGCAAATGGCAAGATTTCATTTCTTTTGATGGCTGCATAGTATTCCATTGTGTATATATACCACTTCTTCTTTATCCATTCATCTGTTGATGGACATCTAGGTTCTTTCCATAGTCTGGCTATTGTAGACATTGCTGCTATAAACATTCGGGTACACGTGCCCCTTCGGATCACTATGTTTGTATCTTTAGGGTAAATACCCAGTAGTGCAATTGCTGGGTCATAGGGTAGTTCTATTTTCAACATTTTGAGGAACCTCCATGCTGTTTTCCAGAGTGGTTGCACCAGCTTGCATTCCCACCAACAGTGGAGGAGGGTTCCCCTTTCTCCACATCCTCTCCAGCATCTGTCATTTCCTGACTTGTTAATTTTAGCCATTCTGACTGGTGTGAGGTGATATCTCATTGTGGTTTTGATTTGTATTTCCCTGATGCCGAGTGACGTGGAGCACGTAGTTACATTTTTCAATTTACCTTATGTCCAAAAACCAGTCCCCAGCATGTACCTCAGTTTACAAAATCCACTTCTCTTCAAATGATCAACTTTCCATATCCAGATTTTATAGGGCAGGAATTTTAGGTTACCAAGCATCTTGTCACAGGATATTGGCAAATAGTTTGTACTGTGAGCTCAAAACTATCTAAATATTTAGAAAGTTGGAAGGTCAAAGGCTGGAAGTGGTCATACCAAGAGTGATTAAGATTGTTAAGTGGCTAATAATGGCATGCATTAATTATTGATGTATGCTGTAGATAAGTTTCATAGGTGACATATTACTGGAAGATTTCCATTGTTTAAAACTGAATACTGACAAGAGTAATATGTAGACTATATAAGAAACTTTAATAATACCAAAAAGAGAACAATTAAAATATTAGGCAAAGTATATAAGCATGTAGTTTATAAAAGAAGGAATGTTAAATGTAAGAAAATGAATAGGTACTCATAATAATACTTAGTTATCAAAAGTGCTAGATAAAACATCAGTTTCAACTGACTGATATGAAATAATAGAATAGACTGACTAATTTCAAGTCCTGGTAGAGAAGAGGTAAGGTTTTAAAGATTAGGAATACTATTAAATGTGGATTAATTTTGAACACAATCTTTTTTTTTTTTTTTAAAGATTTTATTTATTTGACAGACAGAGATCACAAGTAGGCAGAGAGGCAGGCAGAGAGAGAGAGGAAGAGAAGCGGGTCTCCGGCTGAGCAGAGAGCCCGATGCGGGGCTCGATCCCAGGACCCTGGGACCATGACCTGAGCCGAAAGCAGAGGCTTTAACCCACTGAGCCACCCAGGTGCCCCTTTTGAACACAATCTTAGTTAACTAGGATAGTTGGATAGGAAAAATATAGTGGGTATACACACGAAATAGTTTCCTGTACTTAGAAGTAAGAGAATGCCAGTACACATGTGATATGGGTGGATATTTAAGTATCATGTTTTATTATAATAAAATGATATCATTAAAATGCACCAAAAATTAGGAATCTAATAAAATATCTATAAAAGCTCTACATCAGGAACAAAAATCCTTGAGATGACTTAAATATCAGGATCAATTAACTAGATTTAGGTATATACCATATTTATAGGTTGGATGCAATAATGAAAGTGTTAATTAATCTATATGTTGATTGCCATCTCATTTAAAGTCCAAAAGTTTTATCTTAATTTTTTGGTGAAAATTTATAAGCTGATTCCAAAAGGTGTATGGAAATAAAAAAGGCCAGCAGTATAAGATAATGTTTAATTATAAGAATAATTTTGAAGACATACTCTATTAGACATCAAGATTTTTTTTAAAAGATTTTATTTATTTATTTGTCAGAAAGAAAGAGAAAGAAAACACAAGCAGGGGGAGCAGCAGGCAGGGCAGGCAGAGGGAGAAGCAAGCTTCCAGCTGAGCAAGGAGCAGATGCTGAGCTCAATCCCAGGACCCTGGGATCATGACCTGAGACGAAGGCAGCTGCTTAACTGACTGAGCCACCCAGGCATCCCTAGATGTCAAGATTTAATAAAAAGTTATAATAATTAAAATGATGTGTTATTTCAATGATCTATACATTGACAATAAAATATTCTAAAAAAGGACTTGTAAGTATATATCTTCATATATGATAAATTTGGCACTGCAGTGTTGTGGAGAGATTTTTTTCAATACCCTTAGCTAGATCAGTTGAATAGACATACAATATATTAATAAATTTAACTTCATTCCTCATAATCTTGTACTGTATACAAATAATAATTCCTAAATGTGAAAGGCACATATGTGTGTGCATGCACGCATACAAACCGGTGCATACACACATCTTTCTTTTTTACCCTAGAAGAAAATATAGTAATCTACCATCTAAATTTTGGTAAGAAAAAAACTTAAGTAGGACAGAAAATTTGCTAACCATAAGGGAGCAACTTCATATTTCATACTACACTAAAATTAAGAACACCTGCTACTCTAAAGACATAGTTAAGTCTTAGAAAAATTCAAATCATAGAAATTGGAGAAAAATAAAATAACTGTAATTCAAACAAAAGAGATGCCTTTTGTGGATGGTAATAAAGGACCATGAATGAAGAGATTTTTTTTTTTATGGATTAGGATTACAGAAACACTAAATTGTCCTGCCTCTGAAACATTTATACCAAGGAAAACTGAACAGAAGAATACTTGAGTTTTATTTGATGAGCTAATTTAAAATAGTTGAGTGATTAGTGATTCACTTTAAGAGATGTAAGCTTTCTATTCCAGCTCCCATGAATTCAGTTTGGTTATTAACAAAATCGTGTGTGTGTGTATAATGTGTAGTATATAGAAACCCCTAATTTGAATAAAAATAAACTAATAAACCTAAAAATAAAATTCCCAGAATTTTATACATTTATTTATTTAGTTGGGTTTTCAGCTAACATTAATTCAACTTTTACTATAAAAACTGGGTCTTGTCGCTTTTTAAAACATTTTACATTTTCTAATTTAAATCAAATTAAAACTGAAAATGTATGTTAAATATATACTATGTAACCAGAAGTTTGTTTTGCATGCTGAATTATAGGAAGTTGAAAGACAGCCTTACAGTGAAGGAGTTTATCATATTTTTGAGAAGACGATGGATTAGTGAAAAAGGTAGAGAGATGATGTGTATGGGAAATACTTGATAAGTATAAATTTCTTTTTAATTGTCAGTTTGTGGAGGTTTTTTTCTTTTTGAATGAGGAGAGAGTTGTTGATATATAAATGAACTGGGTGGTGTCCCTCTTCATTTCCATCTGAGAACACTACCTCATGTGACATTGTTTTTAATGGTTCTTTTATAAATATTCAGAATTTTGCCTTTAAAAACTAAAGAGTAAAAAATATTACCTTCAGAAAGAGTGCATTATATCGATACCTCACACATTGTCAAGTGAACGTTTGGTACTTCATTGGCAATTTAGGTTAGAAGGAGAAAAGCAAAGCAAAGTATAGGAAAGAAAAGAAGCTCCAAATCCTTTTACTTGAAAAGAGTGATTTGACTCTCTACAGAAATAAATGCATGTGGAGGGAGATGGGTTGAAACTCAATGCGGTGTCATTTCAAAAATAAAATTTCAGGGATTTGCTGTTTCTTTTATTCAAGTAGATGTAAATAGATATTCATGACTATCTTTAACTATTTTATTTGAAAGGATTGTAATTATATATATATATATATGTATACACACATATAAATAATAGGCCTGGGTATTAAATGATTGGTACAGTGGAAAAACAGTTGTTGGATTCTGTCCCCTTTAAATAGTGGTACAAGTCAAAAAAAAATATGTTTCTACTTAATCAACAGCAAAATTAGTTTCCAACCAGAAGGTATTAAGCAAAGATGCAGCAAGCTGTTTGTCTGAGATTAAAACTCTGGAAAGCCAAATCCAGTAAATATGAATGTGAAGAGCACAGCCTTCCTTGCTAGTTTTCAAAATTACATCCGTTTTTTTTGCTGTGGCTCTAAGACTTGCTCAGGTGTTTCTAGTTCATCTATTCCCACTAATGACAATTCCACATTGTGTTTTTTTCTTTGATTCTGTGCTTACTTGGGGGTGTGGTGGGGCTTATAAAATATCCACCAAACACTGTAATTCAGAATTAGATTCAAAAAGTTCACACTTTAAGAGTTTTTGTTTTTTTTTTGACCCAATCTTAATTTATTTATTTTTTCAGCGTAACAGTATTCATTGTTTTTGCACAACACCCAGTGCTCCATGCAAAACGTGCTCTCCTATTACCCACCACCTGTTCCCCCAACCTCCCACCCCTGACCCTTCAAAACCCTCAGGTTGTTTTTCAGAGTCCGTAGTCTCTTATGGTTCACCTCCCCTTCCATTTTTTTTTTTTTTATAAACATATAATGTATTTTTATCCCCAGGGGTACAGGTCTGTGAATCACCAGGTTTACACACTTCACAGCACTCACGATAGCACATACCCTCCCCAATGTCCATAACCCCCTCCCCCTCTCCCAACCCCACCTCCCCCCAGCAACCCCCAGTTTGTTTTGTGAGATTAAGAGTCATTTATGCTTTGTCTCCCTCCCAATCCCATCTTGTTTCATTTATTCTTCTCCTATCCCCCTAACCTCCATGTTGCTTCTCCATGTCCTCATATCAGGGAGCTCATATGATAGTTGTCTTTCTCCGATTGACTTATTTCCCTAAGCATGATACCCTCTAGTTCCATCCATGTCATCGCAAATGGCAAGATTTCAACACATGAAAAAGTGCTCCACGTCACTCGGCATCAGGGAAATACAAATCAAAACCACAATGAGATATCACCTCACACCAGTCAAAATGGCTAAAATTAACAAGTCAGGAAATGACAGATGCTGGCGAGGATGCGGAGAAAGGAGAACCCTCCTACCTGTTGGTGGGAATGCAAGCTGGTGCAACCACTCTGGAAAACAGCATGGAGGTTCCTCAAAATGTTGAAAATAGAACTACCCTATGACCCAGCAATTGCACTACTGGGTATTTACCCTAAAGATACAAACATAGTGATCCGAAGGGGCACGTGTACCCAAATGTTTATAGCAGCAATGTCTACAATAGTCAAACTATGGAAAGAACCTAGATGTCCATCAACAGATGAATGGATAAAGAAGAAGTGGTATATATACACAATGGAATACTATGCAGCCATCAAAAGAAAGAGTTTTAAATAAGCACCAAGTCATCGTTCCCTATTTGATACAGTGAATTGTTCTGTACTTTAAGGTGGTGACTAGAGAACATATGTGGGAATAATTAAGATTTTCTTTTTCAGTTTCTAAGGGTATACATACTGGAAGGTTGACTGGAAATTCAGCTTTTGGGTATGACAATTTTTTTACAATCCCAGTGTACTTTTTCCTTTTCTTCAAGTGCTCTCATGATAAATGATCACATGGCAAATGACAGTTACTTTTAAAATTACTTTCAAGCATGATATAGAAGGAACTTTATTACATTAAGGATGGTTGTCCTTCTTTAAAAATTCTTACTTTTTAAGATCTTTTTAAATATTTTTTGCAGATTCTTCTACTATTCCTATACTCTTTCTGACCATTCTTCTCTGCTTTGTTCTGTGACTGTTTCTCAAGATTTTACTCTTACCAATTTTTTGCTTTATACTTTAGCATAAAGTATAGGAAACATTCAGTTTCAGCCCCAATGGACTTATATCCTCTGTTTTGCCTTGGTACTCCCCTGTCCCTGTTTTCCTACCAGTCTAGAGGAAATTTCTACTTCCGTATCTTGCTCTCTGCCCAAGATGACCATATTTCAAAATGAAATCAATATTTCTTGTCCAAATTGGTTTTATTCTTCAGTTATCTCCACTTAATACATGGGCACACTCTCCTTTATTCTTCATTAAAAAACTACAAATTTGAGTATTCTTTTTTCTTTTCTTTCCTTTCATCCTTCTCACCTAATATTTTGGGGGAAAGTGAAATAATGTTTCACTTTCAGCCTCTCTCGGGACTGCATCTTCCTGCCATTCTTTCTCTTTGCCATCCTAGTTTTCATTTTCATAACTCCATCCTACTGTTAGTCTATAAGCTTCCTGATAGAAAATTCTTAGGCCAGTTTCTCTAAAACCACTTTTTTCTTAACAGCATTACCTTATCACTTCCTTTCTGAAGATGAATGAACCCTGCTGTCTGGCATTTATGCCTCCACATAAAGTTATGTCTTGGTATTTATTCATTTTATTCTATACTGTATTGGTACTTCTTTATTTAGAGAGATAACTGAGCAACAAACCTCTTTTTCTCTATACATTCTCTGCATTCATGAGCTATTTGCATTTTTTAAGGTTTAGTTGTTTTCTTTCTTTGATACTCTTCATTCTCTAAATCCCAGGTTATTCTTTAACTTCTTATGAAATACTTCTTGTACACACTGTTCTTTACCTTTTTGCAATCCTTTTTGCAGTTATAGCCAGTACCAAATTATATTCCTTCGTTGTTCCCCACTTCATAATATTTCATCAGATTGATGGCTACATCAAAATAGAAACCACATAATTTCTTCTTTTGTTTCCCTTATAGCATATATTATGTGCTGTACATAGAGACTCTCAAGTACTTTTAAGCAGACTAGTTATCTGATTATTGATGTAGACCCCACTTATGTATACAAGCAATCTATGATCTGTAATGGCATCTTGGAGATTTCAGTACAGAGGGCAGTCAGCAAATATGTCAATGGGTAAATATATCTTTGGTAGATTTTAAGTGACATTCTTGTTTGTATAGTATATTCTCAGAAGAAATATGTCCTTACAAGAGGAAAAATTATGGTGACTATGAGAGATCAAAATGAAGGTCAATGTTCATTTTTCTCTCCACCTCCTTTCAACGTAATATATCTATACTCGAGGAACTACAGAACACTCATGAAAGAAATTGAAGAAGACACAAAAAGATGGAAGACCGTTCCATGCTCTTGGATTGAAAGAATAAACATTGTTAAAATGTCTATACTGCCTACAGCAATCTATACTTTTAATGCCATTCCGATCAAAATTCCACCGGTATTTTTCAAAGAGCTGGAGCAAATAATCCTAAAATTTGTATGGAATCAGAAGAGACCCCAAATTGCTAAGGAAATGTTGAAAAACAAAAACAAAACTGGTGACATCATGTTGCCCGATTTCAAGCTATCCTACAAAGCTGTGATCACCAAGAAAGCGTGGTACTGGCATTAAAATAGACACATAGACCAGTGGAACAGAGTGGAGAGCCCAGATATGGACCCTCAACTCTATGGTCAAATAATCTTTGACAAAATAGGAAAAAATATACAATGGAAAAAAGACAGTCTCTTCAATAAATGGTGGTGGGGAAAACTGGACAGCTATATGTAGAAGAATGAAACTCGACCATTCTCTTACACCGTGCACAAAGATAAACTCGAAATGGATAAAAGACCTCAATGTGAGACTGGAATCTATCAGAATCCTAGAGGAGAACATAGGCAGTAACCTCTTTGATATCAGCCACAGCAACTTCTTTCAAGATATGTCTCCAAAGGCCAAGGAAACAAAAGCAAAAATGAACTTTTGGGACTTCATCGAGATCAAAAGCTTCTGCACAGCAAAGGAAACAGTCAACAAAACAAAGAGGCAACCCACAGAATGGGAGAAGATATTTGCAAATGACAGTACAGACAAAAGGTTGATATCCAGGATTTAAAAAGAACTCCTCAAACTCAACACACAAAAATCAGATAATCATATCAAAAAATTGGCAGAAGATATGAACAGACACTTCTCCAATGAAGACATACCAATGGCTATCAGACACATGAAAAAATGCTCATCATCACTAGCCATCAGGGAGATTCAAATTAAAACCACATTGATATATCACCTTTCACCAGTTAGAATGGCCAAATTTAGCAAGACAGGAAACAACGTGTGTTGGAGAGAATGTGGAGAAAGGGGAACCCTCTTACACTGTTGGCGGGAATGCAAGTTGGTGCAGCCACTTTGGAGAACAGTGTGGAGATTCCTCAAGAAATTAAGAATAGAGCTTCCCTTGACCCTGCAATTGCACTATGGGTATTTACCCCAAAGATACAGATGTAGTGAAAAGAAGAGCCATCTGTACCCCAAAGTTTATTGCAGCAATAGCTACGGTCGCCAAACTGTGGAAAGAACCAAGACGCCCTTCAACGGACGAATGGATAAGGAAGATGTGGTCCATATACACGATGGAGTATTATGCCTCCATCAGAAAGGATGAATACCCAACTTTTGTAGCAACATGGACGGGATTGGAAGAGATTATGCTGAGCGAAATAAGTCAAGCAGAGAGAGTCAAGTATCATATGGTCTCACTTATTTGTGGAGCATAACAAAGAGCATGGAGGACATGGGGAGATGGAGAGGAGAAGGGAGTTGAGGGAAACTGGAAGGGGAGATGAACCATCTTTAAATTATTGTAAGATTTTGTTAAGGTAAGGGTCTCCAACAAGCAACAGAGTCTTCCTAATTGTCCTCCTCTGGTGGCCACTGGAGTCCAGAAGGTCAAGGATAGTGTATTTATCAGTGGTTTTTAAAAGTTATGAAAAATAACAATGAATGATTGCTCTAAAAGTGATAAATTTAGTGTATTTTTCCCCAGATCTTCCATCTAGTTATTGAAAGTGGAAGGCAACCAGGTAATGGGACATATAAGGAGAGGAAGATTTCTACCTTAACTTTTCAAGCACAAACATAAAAATAGTCGTATTTCCCAATATCGCTCTTTCTTCAGATAACGTCCATTAATTAGTACCTGGTTACAATTAAGACTTGATTCACTGTAGTGGATATTCCCAAGTTAATAGACATATTGAACAAATCTAGATACAAATAAAATTCTCCATTTGACTTTCAGCATCTGACAAAATTGATGTAATTTTTACAACATCATTTGAATTTTTTACCGATTGTGGTAAGTTATTCTCAAATCCTCCTAAGTGCTTATCAATAAGTCTGTCATTTTACAGACACTACCAAGAAGATATTTTGAGAAGGAAATTGTCTGTTACATCTTATTATGTATGGACTAGAGATAGAGTTTTGGGTCTCTGTGTGTGTGCGTGTGTTGAATTCTAAGGAATGCTTCTTATACAGGTAAAAATTAAAATTCTAATAACTCAAGCAAAATTGTACAAGAGGTCTTCTCAGAAAAGTGACCCTAGAATATCATTTCCATCCTCACCAGCACTCCAGGCATCTTAGAAGACCCTGATTATTGTTAGGCTACATGAGTAGTAGCTCTGGGTACTATGGACATAGCCAACAATTGTGCTCAAGATGGAACTTCATGGTTTTCCTTACCTGAATTGCTTCAGTGTTATGCATCTGGCACATCAGTATGTATGAATAAGAGCTATAGGATAACAAAAATATATGTGCATTTTTCCTACATTGTTATTTTTGATGTGTTTGGAAACAGAAATACATGTATACAGCTGGAAACATGATGATTAAATTGTGTCTGTGTGTGTGTATAATCAATAATGTGTGTGTGTTTGTGTGTGTGTGTGTGTGTGTGTGTGTGTGTATAGTTCCCCACCCACAATATTTATGACTGTCACTAAAAAGAGAACTAATGCTATTTATTTTCTGGAAAGGAATCTTTCCATCATCAGAACTCAACAATCTGCTTAGGCATGAACAAGTGGAGCCTCCTAGGTTTGATAGTATTCTTAAATATAAAGCAAGAACTTCAGTGACCATATCAGATACCACTTATGTCCTAATTCACATTCCCTCAGCTCACCTTTTTACTTGAGGAATGGCTATGGAAAGCAGCTGTATGCAAACAGAACTTGCTTAGCTGAATCATGTATCTCTAACTTTCTGCTCTGAGATTATTGTCCACCACCATATGGGATACCCAAAGGAACCTGCAAGTAATTGTGACATATATGCAAATCTAGAATGGGTAAGTGTTAATAATCCCTGGTAAAACTCTTCACTAATAAGTGTTGGCATCTGATAGATTCTCACTTCTTCTGTCCCTGAGGCAGACAATTCTGAGATGATTTGTATAAAGATTCTCAGAATTTCCCCAGTGGGAACAAACTTAATTTTTCTACAGTGGTGGTCAATGTACCTTTGGGTAGTCTTTTTCTTCTTCCTGTTTCAACCTTCCCAGGCACGCATTCAAATCACCCAGTCACCCAGTTCCCCAATCACTTCCTGAAATAGCAGAGCTGCATCTAGCTCTTGCCTCAGGCTCAGCGTTTAGAGGGAAGAAAGGATATACATTACCAATAAAATGACCCCATTGTGAAGCTAGGGATGGGTTTAAAATTTCATTTTAGAGAAGAAAAATCTACGACTGTTCCTAGGTGTTACCTTGTGTGATTGATCATGAGAAACATTTTTGGTCTTTAATGATCAAAACTAACCCCTAAGGAGCTACTACTGGAGAAGGAATAAATGTCTAGAACAAATTATTGATTTTCAAAAGTATATTGACCATTTTAAAATAAGAAAACCTAATGCCACTCTTACTACCCTGTAATGATATATTTTAATGATACAAATAATGACTGATATCATTCTTTTTTTTTTTTAAAGATTTTATTTATTTATTTGACAGACAAAGATCACAAGTAGGCAGAGAAGCAGGCAGAGAGAGAGGGGGGTAGGAGGCTCCCTGCCAAGCAGAGAGCCCGATGCGGGGCTCAATCTCAGGACCCTGAGATCATGACCTGAGCTGAAGGCAGAGGCTTTAACCACTGAGCCACCCAGGCACCCGGATTGATATCATTCTTGTTCCAAGGTTGACTGCTTATTCAGCTCATAATGAATGGAATGTCACTAAGTTTGATCTCCTGGGCTCTATCTCAGGAAACAGCATGTAGCAAACACTTGTTGAATCAGTTACTATAAATAAATTTGAGATCATGTATCAATTATAGTTAGGTTAGCCAAAACAACAACTGCAGTGCCAACACCTTTGGTGATCCATCTACTGAAACTAGTAATTTGGTATTCCTAAGGAAAAACAGTAGTACTGTCATTTTTTGTTCTTTTAATGAGGGAAATTTGCCATTTATTTAAGAAGGGTTTTCCACAATCTTGGTGGAAACTCCAGGAATTAATTTACCTATTTTGAAAATTTAAATTATATTTGGGCTTTCAAATATCAGCTGCCAAATTTAAAAGATTCAAGTTCAAACCCAGAAGGAATACAATTATTTATTTTCAGGAGGATGCATAAGAGACCTTGAAAAACTCCTATTTCACTCTTCCAAGTAGCATGGACATGGTTAGAAGAGGGCTTTTTTGATTTTTAAATTAATTTTGCCATTCTTTAACAACTAATGTTAGAAATCACACATATGTTTGTAAATCACACATATATTTTTGCAAGTAACCTTCTCCTTCATTTATTCAACATTTGTTTAGTGCCTAATTGTATACTGTCATTGTACCAGAAGCTGTGGCATAGAAATGAGTAAAATATGCTATTTGCCTCATAGAGGCCCATTATCTAGAGAGGGATGCTATAAGCATAATTACAATAAAAATGATGAATTATTTTTGAGTATAGTTGCCACGGGATATTTCATTAGTTTCAGGCATACAACACAGTGATTTGACAAGGCTGTGTTACAATACAGTCACTACAAGTACTATCCAACACCATAAAACACTATCACAACTACCACTGACTGTATTCTCCATGCCGTACCTTTTATAAAAATGATGAATTAGTTGTATAAAGTGTGCTTTTGGAGCACAGAAAAGGGATAGACATCTTCCCTATAATTCTTATATTTTCTTATTAACTTATTGTATTTAATTGAAATTTATTTTACTGTTACTACTCGGAACAGACCTAAAATATATCCTATGAAAACAAAATGCCAAAGCTAAACCTATATATAGATAGATATATAGATAGATATAGATAGATAGATAAATAGAATTATTAGTCTATTTCTTGATTTATTTGCCCTGCTCTTTACATAAATATTTATTCTAGTTTGCTTATCATTATCATCATCACAATCATCATCATTATTATCTTTAGAATACACTATTTTTTAAAAGATTTTATTTATTTATTTGACAGAGAGATCACAAGTAGGCAGAGAGGCAGGCAGAAAGAGGGGGGAAGCAGTCTCCCCACTGAGCAGAGAGCCCAATGTGGGGCTTGATCCCAGGACCCTGAGATCATGACCTGAGCCAAAGGCAGAAGTTTTAACCCACTGAGCCACCCAGGTGCCCCTAGAATACACTATTTTTGCTGCATATGGTAAACATACTGGGTTTACATAAACCCTAAATGTAAGCATATTGTAGTAGAAAGGGCAGTATTAGAACTCAGGAAGCTGTACACGTGTGGTCAGCACAGCACAACTTATACAGAAGTTGAATCACTATGTTGTATGCCTGAAAGCAGTGCAACATTGTATGTCAACTATAGGCAAAGAAAACAAAACAACTCAGGAAGCTCAATTTCTAGTAATGATTATGCAGTGAACCCTCAAGTCACAATCCCTCTAGGTCTAAATTTTCTTCCTCTTACTTAAAAAAAAAAAAAAAAAGATTAGATTTCAATGGATTTGTCAAGATTAAAGAGCTTAGCAAGCAGAATTTTGGCCAATTCTATTACAAGATTGATAAAAACATAAGGACTTCCTTGTTCTTTGTGAAAACATTCATCTGGATCTAAGAATAGCTTATGGGTGACAAATTTTTTTTTTAATCTATAACATGAAAGAGACTGTGAACACTCATTGCTTCATTTGGGACTCTAATTCAATCTTTGAATAGCTTCTGTATTTGCCTTTAACTTTCTTTCTGATTCTACTACTTATTTTGTTTTCTTTTTGTCTTTTTCTCTCAGAATATCTAAATATCTAAACAGAATAGTGGTTAAGGAATCAGCTATGATGTCCTTTTCAACTCAAATCTTTAAGTGGATTTATTTAATAAAGTGGCATAATATCTTTAACATAAGAGAATGTATTGATTAGTCATGTTTCAGTTCTGTCCACTTCTCTTCAAAATATAAACCAGAGGGGCACCTGGGTGGCTCAGTGGGTTAAATCCTCTGCCTTTAGCTCAGATCATGATCTCAGGGTCCTGGGATCGAGCCCCACATCGGGCTCTCTGCTCAGCAGGGAGTCTGCTTCCCTCTCTCTCTGCCTGCCTCTCTGCCTACTTGTGCTCTCTGTTAAATAAATTTAAAAAAAAATCTTTAAAAAAAATATATAAACCAGAATGATTCTTTTATTTTTTAATATATGCTTCATAAATAACATAAAATAAGAAATTATGTACTGAGAATTTTAAAGACTTCCTTTAAGATTAATACAAATTTATTTATCAACTGTCATAAGAAAAATTAACTTCAATAAATATTATACAATATTATATCTTGTTAAATATGCAGTAAAAGAAGCTGACAATTTTAGCCTTAATTTGAATTCAGACATATCTGGACAAGTTTGGAAAATGTGTTCTTTAAAATAAATATATGGCATTTAGGTCTATTTAGCAGACAAATTCCATTTAAACAAAAATATACCTTGTGCATTTATGATTATAATAGTAATCATATGTTTGCAATCAGTTCTTATATTTTCACAAGGGAAACTGTGTAAGCTGGTTATCATTACTTAAACACTTTGATGATATGAATATGTTTAATCAAATATGAAATTTAGATGAAACACTAAGTTTACAGAACAGGAAAAGTAACAAATTAAAAGAAACAGATTAACATAGAATGACAATAGATTCAATGGTGTTTTGTGAAACATTTGTATCTCTATGAAATATATACATATGTAAGTAGAAAATTATGTTTATATTAAGGAAAGTTAGATAACACCATAGGCTAAGCCTTAGAGTAAGCAGAATAAACTGGAAAATAGTGAAGAGGAGAACATGTATATGCCCTGTGTGCCTCATGACTAACAAAGTGTTTTTCTGTATCATGGATGAACTCCAACTGCCTGGAATAGTGTCTAGCACACATGAAAAGAGGGATAACTATTTGTTTAAGAATTGAATGAACGCAGGGTGTTGCAGGGCTTTTGAGTCGATTCAGGATGGTTGCATATAAGGCTAATTGACTGCTTTGACCAGTTTACTTATACTGATACACAGCTAGCATTTCATAACTCATCCCTTTAGCTGAATTATGACAGAGCTTACACTGTGCTTTTAGCATCATTTTCAGCTGTGCCTGGACAAAGGCTTGGTATACTGTGCTTTAATAAAGCTCCCTGAAGTCAGCCCATGTGAGACAGTGTTCATCTTGCGTTCCGGAAGTAGATAAGGGGCTTCAATTTTCTTGAAAGGTCACATTAGTGACCTTTAACATGTATTGGTTCTGAATAAAGATCTCACCTTTACATAATCAGACCCTTCCAATGCCTAGACTCTGGAGAAATATTAGAAATCTTGATTGGGCTCACCATCAAGCCCAGATAGTATCAAAGTTGCTGTTTCATTTCTCTCAATCTTGTATCTGCCTTTAATTGGTTTCGAATTCAGGTTTAGATAATTATCACGATCCAAAGACAAGAAGAATGTAAATTAATTCAATGAAATGAAAACATAAGTAAGGTTTTCAATTAAAGAATCAATACTGATTACACAACTTAATAGTTATGCTTTATATATCAACTCACAAAGTATGTTCACTTACACCTTATTTGAATCTTAGAATAAAGTAAGTATGTGGTTAGACATAAATACATTTCTTCTTTCAGAATTATATAGACAGGAATCCCTATAGGATAAAATAAGGAAACTAACTTACAAATAAATACATTCCAGAAGGAAAGTGCAATAACATTTTTAGTGGACAAAGAGTAAAGACATTCATTCACTGACTGGAAAGACTTAAACTAGAATTGGACAGTACTATTTTCAATTTTGGCTTCATATTTCACAGAAGTGTGACAGAAT
The DNA here is from genome assembly GCF_922984935.1 of Meles meles. Lineage (NCBI taxonomy): Eukaryota > Metazoa > Chordata > Mammalia > Carnivora > Mustelidae > Meles > Meles meles. The sequence goes on from NC_060074.1 coordinate 80,123,247, forward strand.
AATCTGCTCATCAACTTCATCTTCAAAGGAGGAAAAAATAATTGTTATCTCATAGGTTTTGATTAGATCAACTGATAAGATATATAAGATATGAAATACATAGCTTGTAGTAAATATCCCACAAATAACAGCTAAAGCAATACAGAAGTAGTTTAAACTCCTAGAGATCTTAGGCAAAACAGGGAAATAAAACTCCTCTAAAGCCTCACAAAACTCATATATGAAACATATTTATTGCATATATATGTATAGTTTTCTTTTTCATCAAAATAATTACTACAATGTAAAAAAGTTGGAAATCTAATTTGCATGTCCTTTATACCCCAATATTTTATTCGCCATAGCACTGATAGTGAAGCTTAACACAAACTCTTTCTGATCCCTTCTTGTGCATAAACTTCTTTGCTAATACTTGGAGATGTATAAGTACATTCTAAGGTCCCTTTTATACATCTTCTTAAAACAAGAATCTAATGAAGGTTTCATTTATTTGTGTAATTCTTCATTTTCAATTCTTTGTATACTTTCACAGGGAGAATAACATTTTCTTTTTTTTTTTAATTTTTTTTCTTTTTTTTTAATTTTTTTTTCTTTTTTTTACAGATTGAGAGAGAGAGCGAGAGAGAGAGATTACAAGTAGGCAGAGCAGCAGCCAGAGAGGGGAGGAAGCAGGCTCCCTGCCAAGCAGAGAGTCCGATACGGGGCTCGATCCCAGGACCCTGAGATCATGACCTGAGCTGAAGGCAGAGGCTTAACCCACTGAGCCACCCAGGCGCCCCGAGAATAACATTTTCAATATAAAAAGTGTCTTCCATAATTTTCATTATTTCAAATGTATTTAATTTTTCAGTTTATGTATAGAAAGCTCATAAGACAATATCTTTGGTGCTAAGTGAACAAATTTGAGCATTTTTCTGAACCCAAAAATGTATGCTTATGATTCTCTCGGTATGGTTTTATGTTCACTGAATAGAAAGATCAGCTCCTTTTTATAGCATAAACTTTGTATAAACAAGTTTATAGTATAAACTTGCCTCAGCCAGTCTTTTAGAAAAAATTAAGATAATAATTGAAACTACTTTAAGATACTTTTATGTTGCTTCTAGTGTAAAGGTTACTTAATGTAACATCAACTCTGACTTTATGAGAATGGATATCTCATTTGCTGAAACCAAAAGATTATGTCTTACTGTGATTATTATTTCCTTAGATTTATCTTCCTCAGCCCAAATAATAGTATATTAAACATACAATTGAATTTTAATGTAAAAACATAGCACTATATGACAGTTAGGAGCTCCATCAGAATTATGCATCCTGCATATGCCACTTATCAGCTCTTTGGAGTTGTGTTTTAAGTCCTTCTAATGGTCATTTTCATCAGCTTTAAAATTAGGGTGGTAATGGCATTTGCACAAAAATTTATATTGAAATAAGAGTGCACATAATATTATGTATACAATTATTTACTTAAAGTAAGCACACGTTAATTATATTCATATATACTATATAATGACTTTTTAATAATTCAAAACCTGGAGTCTAATTTTGGAGTATTAGAATTATTAGAAATGTCAAATCTAAGACATCTTGTAACTGGCCTCCAGAGATGCGGTGTAGTAGTGAGGCTCTAACATATTATACTTTTGTGCGAATAAAGTTTGACATTTTGCCATACATTCTGACCAGTTCCGCATGATTCCTTTGATCTCTCTAGCACACTCCTACACCATGTAGCTGGCAAATCTAAAAATGGACCTTTAACATTTTTTTTATGCTTACTCATGAAACCACTTGCCTGAACTTCTTTTATACTGTTCATCTGTAATTGTTCCCCACATTCTGAGCTTTTGTCTCTTTCATTTTTTTTTTTAATGTCAGTTTTGCCAACCTCACAGTCCTGACATTTAGGTTCATTTTACCACACATGACCTACTTTCCTCATGGTCTACAATTTAGAATTTTATCTCAGTTCCTGATTTCAACTAGCCTGAGGATAATTTTCCCAGTCTTTGGGATGATATACTACATTTTACCCCCATAATAGGAGGTACTTCTGCTGAACATCCCTTAGAATTATGAACAAAGATTAGATAGACTCTAATTAGTTTTATTTTATAAAACCAGCATTCAAAACCTAAAAATTAGTTTGACTTCTAAGCAGAAATCATTAAACTAAAATGATAGACAATATACTAGCAAATACTCAACTTCCAGTCTGCACAACTGTACCTGGAAGGCATGACCCTTTGCCCCTAATTATGTTCCCACCCATACTCTATGCATGGTTCTAGAATCCCTGAAGAGATTATGTAATGATCTCTTGCTTCAAGAAATGCTGACCTAGTTACAAAAATCACTCTTACTTCTGTTTCCTGTGCTGGATATCTGGATGTGTGTGATGAGTTTCTCACTATCCAGCCCCTCCTTTTTTTATGGTTCCTTAATTCACATTGCTCATTTTCTCTATATAGATCTTCTTTAGAGAAAACACAGAAATACAATGAGCATGCATCATATATAATATATGTTAAATAAGATACTTTCTTAAACATAGATAGACATAAAATAAATACACACAAATATCTATCTATCTAGATAGATAGATCTATAATGCATGCCTATCATATTTCTGTGTTATCCTGGAGTAAAACGAGACCACTGAATTCATAAACCTTGTAATCAAATCTCTCTTCTTGAATACTTGCTTCTCTCTGTTACTGGATACAAGCCATGAACTATACCTCCTACCATCATCTCTTCGTTCCTGATCTTCTGCACTTCCACCTAGTGTGCTTACATGGAAAACGACTATCTGCTGGATCTTTCCAGTTTATGCTGCTGCCCTAGACGCTTACTTGATCTGAGTACTTACAATGGGTCTCTTTGTGTGGTTACACCAACACCCCCAACTCCTTGAATTCAGACACAGTCTTTCCATTTAGATTTGGGTCATTACAGCGTAATTCTCATCTGTTAAGGTATCACACACTGTCGGTATCATCAGTAGTCTGTAGGTATGCTTGCTTCATCACATTATTTGGCTAGATTCTTCCCATGTTGCTTGATCCTGTTAACATTAATTACCAGTTTCAAGAATGCAAATAGTAATTTATAATATTAAAAAACTGGGGTGAAATATTTACCACCAGAGCATGCTATTTTCTCTTTTGACTAAAAATAATGCATTTTTATATAAATACAGATATAGGTATGTTAAGAGAATGATTTAAAACTCAACTTTTTCGATTAGTGATGTTGATAGATAATTTTATATTTTACAATTAATATGGTTTCGTTTCTCTGGCTTTGAGGCTAAGTAGAATTGTATTTCTCATGATGTAATTATGATTAAATAAGCTTTAGACCTGGCATGATAGAATTGGTATTGTTTTACACAGTGGGACGATTATTCTGAACTGCCTTTTTGCTACTACTTTTTTTTATTTTCTTTTTTTTTTGCTACTGCCTTTTCCTTCATCCAAAAATAGTGTCATCTTTATATTATTAAGTATACATTAAAATTGAGGATCAACAAATTTCATTTTTATCTAAATGATCTGCATGTCTCTTTAAAGTCTTCTTAGCTGGAAGGTAGCAGAAATACTCCCCACTGCATGTTATTAAATAACTTTCAAATTGTATTTGCACATTTTGCTGTATTAGTCAAAGCCATTTTCTGCAGCAGCCTGTAATCAAAGCTTAGCATACTTAGAAAGAAAGCTATAACCACATTATTTCTGTTAAAGCAGGCCTGACTATTGTAAAGAAAAATCTGGCCTGCAGAATTTAATGGAGAGACTTTGCATTTGATTGCACATTGGTCAAATAATGAAATCATCCTCCTACAACCACTAACTTCAGAACAAGATAAATTGCCAGGTAGATTTTATACAATATGACAACTTTGAAAAAATAAGACCTTGTAATTCAAAATATATAATATTAAGTCATGTCGTTTTTCATTGTTGGCTGTTACAGCTTTTTCTTATTCCCGTAGATGAAATGAAGGAAAGCCAGAATCCTGTATATACATTTTCCTTGAATTTTGTGGATGAGCATCTTTCTTTCTTTCTTTCTTTCTTTCTTTCTTTCTTTCTTTCTTTCTTTCTTCTTTCTTCTTTCTTTCTTTCTTTCTTTTTTTTTTTTTTTTTCCTTAAGAGAAGGTTAGTGGGAGAGGGAGAGAGAGAATAGCCCAATGCAGGGCTTGATCTCACAACCCTAAGATAGTGACCTCAGCTGAAACCAACTCAGACGTTTAACTGACTGAGCCACCCAGGCACCCCTGCAGATGAGTATCTTATATTTATACATTGAAACAGTGAAATTATACATTTATACAGTGAAACAAAGTGTATTCTTAAGCAACAGACAATTTTTTTCTGGAAGTAGTTCAGTCAATCTTTTTTTTTTTTTTTTTAAATGTTTATTCGACAGAGAGAGATCACAAGTAGGCAGAGAGGCAGGCAGAGAGAGAGGAAAGCAGGCAGCCTGCTGAGCAGAGAGCCCGATGCGGGGCTCGATCCCAGGACCCTGGGATCATGACCTGAGGCGAAGACAGAGGCTTTAACCCACTGAGCCACCCAGGCGCCCCCAGTCAATCATTTTTAAACTTAATAATTGTATGACATTAATTTCATGTAAAGAAAAACAATTGTCTTAGTGTATTCATTTATTCATTTATTTTGTGGGAGATGCCAAATAATCCCTTGACACATTGCTGAATAATCCATCCTCTCTTTCACATTGTTTAGATTGCAGTTTGTGTCTATAACAATATAGATTTACATGTAACACACTGGGACTAATTCAGAGAAATTTAATTCCATTTACAGTATTTCAATTAAAATGTGGATGCTAACCATTATGGTGAAATAGATACCAAAAACTCAAAAGATTTTTAAATTTTTTAATTAATTTATTTGAAAGAGAGAGCACAAGTGGGGGGTGGGGCGGGGAGGAGGAGCAGAGGGAGAGGGAGAAGCAGACTCCCCCTGAGCGGGGATCCCGACACAGGGCTCAAACCCAGAACATTGGCATCAGGATCTGAGCCCAAGCCAGATGCTCAACCCACTGAACCACCAGGTGCCCCTCAAAATATTTTTAAAAACCAAGTTTTGAAACATTAGTAGATGTGTAGATATCTGATGGTAGTCACTACGTACTTTTAATCCCAAAATTTTAACATAAGGGGCGCCTGGGTGGCTCAGTGGGTTAAAGCCTCTGCCTTTCGCTCAGGTCATGATCCCAGGGTCCTGGAATCGAGCCCCGCATCGGGCTCTCTGCTTGGTGGGGAGCCTGCTTCCTCCTCTCTCTCTGCCTGCCTCTCTCCCTACTTGTGATCTCTATCTGTCAAATAAATAAATAAAATCTTAAAAAAAAAATTTAACATAACACACACACAAATTCTAATAACCTGAAGAATCAAACAGAACCAAGTTTATTACCTGCTGCATGAAGAAGGAGCACCAACTCGACAGTCTTAGTAGTGTCTTAACAGAATATTAGAGTGAGAAATTTATGGATATTTGGGATCTAGCCTTATGTGGTTTAATAGGGGTGTTTCACTGTGACAAATATGAACTTGATTGGGCAAATTGTATACATTTCAGTTCGGAAGATCTTGAAGCAAATTTCAATATATAAAGAGTTGTTTAATAAACAGATGTTTTGTTCAGTTGAGGGAACTAGTGCCATGAAAAGTAGGCTGATTTGAGTTGTCAGTTTTGGAAAATTCAATTTTAGAAAGTTGCTGACACAAACAGTGAAATTATTAACTGGTTTACAGAAGTATCTGAGTGAAAGATTTTTGGAGTATATAGTAATCATGTTTATGTAGGTGGTCTTGGTTCTCAGTCCTGATAATGAAGCCAGAAGTTTAATACAGGGAGTTTTATTTCTTTTGCACCCATTTGGGGCATTATCTGGGCTGAACGGGAAGCTATACCATGCTATCTAGAGACTGTCAAAGCACTATGAAAGGCCTGGGGTTTTACCACATTGGCAATTTAACAAGTTAGACTACTACTGATTCATAGATAGTGGTAGAAGGCACAGATTTCTAGGTCAGAGACAAAGGACTATATTATTCATGGGGAAAAAAAAATAACTAAAGTGGTTTCCTGGGTTCTCTTGGTTTCCTTCCAGTGTCTACAGAAAGAGGACTGGGGCAGGATGACATAGTATGCTGGGATACATTCCCATGTGGTGAATTGCATTGCAAGAGAGGAACACTGAGCTTGGGAAATATTACTGCTTTTACAGCCAGCGAAATAAAGCTTTGTCCTTTCTTATAAGAATCCATCATTCATCCTGACATGTGCTCAGCAAAACTAAAATTTTTATGAATATGTAACCTTGATGATTGTTCGGAATAATCTCACCGAGAAAGGTTATGACCAAAACCATTTACTTTTTCTCATAAACTATTTCATTAAAGACAGTTCAGCAGCATCATCAGGCCAAATTGCAATACTCACCTCAGCATGCCCCCAGGGCTCCAGACTCAGTCAACTATGAGTAAGTTCCAGGGAAAAACTGCTAGGTCTTATCTCAGAAAACAAGGTAAAGTCTAAGGGGAAGGTATCATCCATTAGGCATTTGCTCAGTCTTCTTTAATCCAGTGGATTAAGAAAAGGTCATGAAGACTTTTCCATCTAATATAAATTCAACTTCATTCTTCAATTCACATTAATATCTTACTATGGGTTTTGTGAACTTCTATAGAAAATGAGTGAGAAAAACATAGATTTTATGAGATATATTACTAATATGAGTCAACTTTAGAAATATATATATCTGATATAATTAACTTCTTTATTTTGTAGTTATAGAAAGAAAATAAAGCTTTTTATAATATATAGTAATAAATGTAATGAGTAGCTAAAGCTATTAGTTTTTAAATTAGGGGTATGATAGAAAACGGAGTATTCTTTGATAAACCTGTGTGTAGGTACCTGACTCTGGTTTTTTATTTTTACTGATAACTGAATAACTAAGAAATATATATAGCATAAATAATTTGATCAAACATCATAAATGAAATATTCTTATTAATTTGATGGACATTTTGAGAGACAAAATGTCTCCCCCTCACTATATATAATAACAAATTAATTGGTCCAGAATTAGCATACGATTAACCATTTTAACATGAACTAATAATTGGCTATTGTTGGAATAAGTATTTTATAATCTAATTGGATTAGCTAGATATTTCTATAGGTTTTATTCATTATGTCTTTAAAAATGTGATATTCCTAAAAATATTCCATTTATATTTTAATATCTCTGTTAACCAATATTGTTTTAGGAAATAGTTTTAAAAATTCAGCTTTGGGATTCATTCTCTATATAAGCCTCTAAAATAGCCATCTCTCGTGGAAGAGCAAAGAGACAGCCCTCCTCATCTTAACCACATAATCTGAAACAAGAATATTCCAAAGCAGGCCATACTATGTTGTACCAAGTTTCATCCTTCCTTTCTCACTAACATAATTACAAGACAGAAAAGAACAAGATGAGACCCATGCTGTTTTGTGGAATTTTGAATAATCCTAAAAATCCCATAAACCTAACAAACAGTTTCACCCAAAATATGTGCAATGCTGATAATGTTCTTCTCATTCAGTTCTTTCTTCTGACAGTCTGAAAATACTCAAAAGACTCAAATATACAATAAATATCATTATACAAAGCGGGCTGAGAAATCAAGTTAATTGTTGAAAACTGGCCCTGCCATGAATATTTTTCAAAAGCACCTTTTATGTGGTGAGTTGTAACAAATAACACAATAACTCAGGAGGCTAGTCCAAAACCAGCACTTGTATATGCCCCAAAGTTCTTGTCAAACAGTTAATTCTAAATTACATTATATGACATTATTATTTTAATTCTTGATCATAGCTCATACTGTAGATAAAATGTTTAACATATATACATTTCAATAATGTTTTTAATTGAATATGCTACCAATAGCAATCCATTTTCAGGTGACAAAAAAGCATAAAGTGGTCAATTTAATACTCTTAAACTTGCATTTAGTTTTAATTTCCTTATTATACTGAATTTTGAAAATGAGATCAAAATAATGACCTAAACAAGACAGGATTAATGCCATTTCTGTATACCCTCCAGCATTTATTACAGCTCCTGTGTTTCTCCTCACTAGCAAAACTTCCAATTTCTTTTAAATATTTTCTCTGAAATTTCTGCTTTTGAGTTTAACATTCTACTGACAAATGTTCTAATCACGAAAAGGCACATAATCACTTATTTTAGGAAGAAATGTTCTCCTGTGAACCCCTAGTATAGACAAATGAAAGTAGAGTGAAAGTTAGTTTTCTAAAAAATCTACTAAGATAGGAGATAAATTTATAACATAGCAGAAAGCTCAAAATAGGCAATATACTCTTGTTCCAATATGAGATCCCTAACTGTATCTCCAAGTTTGAGTCAGATGACTGTCTTTTTATGCTTTACATAGCACTGAATGTATTTTCTATAGGTCTTTCTTTTTGCTTCATGCACCATAAGAATTGGTATTGCTCCCAGCTCTGATTACTTATCTTCTTTTTTACATTCAAGCTATAAAATGTTAAATAATAGGTAGAAAGTACTTTCCTCTCATGTGAAAGGAGGAACAGTATGGTAACCTTCATTTGTTCTATGCCAAGTTATTTTTCCTCTCAATTGCAGATCAGCACTCTTAGTGCAGGAGAGCTCACCCAAACACCCTCACTGAAATTTCCCCAGTGGACATCATTACCTCTTGGATCTACACCTAATGACCTGAGAGGTTATTTCCTCTCAGCCTTTTCTGAATCTGACTGGACTCCCTGTCTGCAGCTTCTTAGTGTATATCATTGTTATGGACAAAGTCATCATTGCTGTTTTTGCAAGTGCTTTACTTTTAAATGTTTTGTTTCATTAACAGCTTCTGATTTCTTTTTTCTTTCTTTTTTTTTTTTTTTTGAGAGAGAGAGACAGAGTGAGTGGGGGGCAGAGAGGGGCAGAGGGAGAGGGAGAGAGAAAATCCCTCCACCCTCAGCCTCCACCTCAATGTGAAGACTGACAGAGGGCTTGATCTCACAATTGAGATCATAACCTAAGCTGAAATCAAGAGATGGTGCTTAACCAACTGAGCCACCCAGGCACCCTATCTTTGTAAAACTTTTAAAGAACATAGTTCAGCGGCTCTGTACCTCTATATTTTTTTCTAAGAAGAATCATAACCATAAATAATTTTATGTCAAATGTTCAAATGTGTCTTTAATTTTCATTACTTTTTTTATTACTTTTTTATAAGGCATATTTTTTCAGGTGACTAATTGGTTTAATTATTAGTTTTTTGGCCAGGAATTAGCATAGATAACAGACAATTAACATAGAAAATCTTCCTATCCTTAGGTCTGTAAAGGAATCTTCTTATTTATTTACTTTTTTATTGATTTATCCAAAAGGCATTCATTTACACTTGTGTCATTCCATGGTAATGAAATTAGTGGATGAAGAAGAAATATAAGAATATATCAAACTTAACAAGATTGGGAAAAATATGACAAAATGACGTTTCCACTTTCAAATTAGTTTAGTTTCATTTTTATGAAGATAATCAGGGATGAGAACAAGAAAATTGTGAGATACATGTGAATTTCTGAGTTGAATGAGCAACAAAAGGAATTAGTCTATTTTAGAAAAGATAAAGAGTGCATAATTCTTTAGAATTTTATCAAATGGAATAGTAAGACATCAGAGAGGAAGATAAACTATACGAGACTCTTAACTGTGGGAAAGAAACTGAGAGTTGCTGGAGGGGAAGGGAGAGGATAGGGTAACTGGGTGATGGACATTAAGGAGGGCACATGATGTGATGAGTCCTGGGTGTTATATGCAACTGATGAACTACTGACCTCTATATCTAAAGCTAATTCGTTATGTTGGCTAATTGAACTTAAAACAAAGGAAGAATAAAGGACTTCATCAAAACCATAATGGATATTTCTCAAAGTAATTTATAATTTAAAAGAACCACCAAGTAATGAACTAACCAAAACTGTCAAATTTGACTATTTTAGAACTCTAGAGTCTAGTTTAACACTTGTAGTGTCCAGGGGAGTGCTTGATTAAAAAAAAGAGGGAGGCGAATTTTGACATTTTACATAACATCTACAATGTCCTGCTCCTGACCCCAAGGCAGGTAGTTGTAGAGATGGTGGCCCATATTACTAGTATAGTTTGTTGATGCCAGGTGGGCAATAAGTACCTTCTCCTGTGTTTTAAGGTGGCAGTTGAGAGATCAGTGTAGAGGCTGGCTATTGCTACATACTCATCAGGTTGAAACAGCTTCCTGGGAAAATTGTGTTGAAAGAATTTAGAGACAAAATGTCTCCCCCTCCCCCCCGCCCCCCTGCCCCCACCCCCGCCCTGCTTTTCTCTCCTTATTGGATGAATGCAGACATAATAAAGCATATGGCAGGGGGTATAGTCATTACCAAATAACTTGGAAAAGTCACTGAACAAATAGGTAATTACTGTCTTCCTCAACAGCAATCTCTGGGGAGAGGAAGAATCTTATTTTTAGAATTACTGCATTACAATATTAAAAATATAAAGTTCTTGGGGCGCCTGGGTGGCTCAGTGGATTAAGCCGCTGCCTTCGGCTCAGGTCATGATCTCAGGGTCCTGGGATCGAGCCCCGCATCGGGCTCTCTGCTCCGCAGGGAGCCTGCTTCCTCCTCTCTCTCTCTGCCTGCCTCTCTGCCTACTTGTGATCTCTCTCTGTCAAATAAATAAATAAAAAATCTTTATAAAAAAATATAAAGTTCTCAACAAAATACTGCAAAACATACAGAGGAACAGAAAGATATGATCCATTCATAAGAAAAAATAAATCAAAAGAAACCATCCCTGAAGAAGTCCATCAATTGGAGGTGCTAGACAGACTTCACTGCCTTAAATGTGCTCAAAGCTCTGAAGAACAAAAAACTAAATCAGGAGAATGATGTTGAACACATAAGGAATATCAATAAAGAGATACAAAATTATAAAATTTTGCTGAAATGGACATATTTGTTGTGATTCACAAGCTATCAGAGCTCTCTTAAAAAGAAATACATTACCTGAATAATCTGTTTATTTAAAAATGAATCTGGGGCACCTGGGTGGCTCAGTGGGTTAAGCCTCTGCCTTCAGCTCAGATCATGGTCCCAAGGTCCTGAGATGGAGCCCCTTATTAGGCTGTCTGCTCTGCAGGGAGCCTGCTTCCCCCTCTCCCTCTGCCTGCCTCTCTGCCTGTTGTGATCTCCCTCTGTCAAATGAATCAATAAAATCTTTAAAAAAAAGAATCTGTATTAAAGTATTTCCCATAAAACACCCTAGACAGAGGTTATTATTTTTTCTAATAAGTTCTACCAAATTTTTAGAGATTAAGTATTAAGAATTATATAATAACCTTCTGAAAAAAAAATGAAGAAGAGAGAACACCTCACAAATAGTTTTATGAGGCCAGTGTTATCAAAACCAAGGACATACAAATATAAAAGTACTTTGTAATACACCCATGACGTAAACCCAAAATTTCTTTACACAAGGTCATAAAAACCAAGTGTTTTTACCCAGTGAGTGTAAGGTTGGTAAATATTTGAAAGTTTATCATTGTAAAGAACCATGTTTCCATTTTAAAAGAGTAACACACGATCGTCTCAAAGATACAGATAAAATGTTTCAAAAATATCTCAACCATTTATGATAAAAACACTCAGCACTCTAAGAATGGTAGAGTTGATCCTTGATCTGATAAGAGAGCATTTACAAAAATCCTCTGGTTAAATTATATTTATATAGTAAAATAATGAATTATTCCCACCTACTGTTGCAAAAAAGGCAAGGATGTTCATTCTCATTACTCCTACTCAATATAGCAACTCAGTGATTAGGTGTTATGGCATGTGTTTGTTTTATCTGGAAGTTTGGAACATGAGGATAAAGTTCTTGTGATGATAAAAGGGTTTTCATACATGTTACTATGAATTGAGGAGCTTAAATAATTTTGTGATTTCCAAGTGTTTTGATTTTATCTTGAGAGCATGTTACTATGAATTGAGGAGCTTAAATAATTTTGTGATTTCCAAGTGTTTTGATTTTATCTTGTTGAGTCATAGTAATAGACTAGTCTTGTCTAATTATTGTCATTATACTATGAAAGTTACTTATGTTTATTTGGGAAATTCATAGCCAACTTCTCAGCTGCCAGTTGTCAAGACAGTCTTCATTTTTTCTTTAAAACAATGTTAAGAATATAAGAATACCTCCATAGCGTTCTTTTTTTATGAAACGATAAGTATATTGTTCAAGTTAAATTTGACAGAAAACCATCAGTTTTTATTTACGATATTTAGAATATACAGTATTCATTGCTAGTAACTCACGAAAAGCATAAGCATATAAGACCACAGATTTATGAACATCTTTCTGGTCAATCCTTTATAAAAAATCTTGAAGACTTAATTTAAAGTAACATTTAGGAGCACGACATATGGCTAACACACCATTCATGATATGGAGTATTTAATGTGCTCTTCTTGGGTTCCTTCCATAATATACAAAAATTGCATTTTTTCTGTGTACAGGTGGCATATTCTGAAATCATTATGCTTCTTCACAAATGGTCAACAATAATCATATTATAATGGAACACTTTGTGAGTCTATATTTGTTTTGAAGACTTATAAAATTAATGTTCTTTTTTTGAAGAGGATGAGGAGTTTTAGTTATGTCGTTTTAATAAGATGCAAATTTTGGAGCACAGTAATTTTTTTAAGAATATAATGATATGAAATCCATGCTTCTTATACTCAAAGATTATTTTATGTATATCAAGGGAATATACACACACAATTACTAATTTTTAAAAACGAGTGTCAAAATTTGAAACCTATTTACCTAATACTTAAAAGAAATTTATACAATCAGGAGACAGTAAAATATTTTAAGCAATGAATAATTTGGTTAGATTTGTGATCTGAAAATATAATAATTATAATAGTAGTAGCAATAGTGATAAAACAACCTAATTCTAATAGCAGTGGATGATGGCTTAGTCATGGCTAAGATATTATGGGATGATTTTCAAGATGCTATTTCACTGAGTCAATAAAAAAGAGGCAGAGAATTTAATCAAAACGTAAGTTGAGATGAAGAAGAGGAATGAAATTTGAGAAATATGTAGGCAATAGAGAGAACTTCACAAAGACTGAACCTTGAGGACATTATGCTAAGTGAAATAATCCAGTCAGAAAAAGACAAATACTATACACTTCCACTGTTAGGTTCTGAAAATAGTCAAATTCATAGAGGCAGAAAGTAGAACAATGATTACTGGGGTTTAGAAGGAGAAGGGAGTAAGGAGATAGTGTTTAAGGGTGTAGAGTTTCAATTTTGCAATATGAAGAGATTTCTGGATATAGAGTGAGTTGATGGTTGTACAACAATATGAATGTATTTAATATCAAAACTATACACTCAAAATTGTTAAGATGGTAATTTTTTGAGTATTTTACCACAATAAAACTTTTTAAACATAGATGGATACATAGAATAGATATACTTTATATGAGGCAGCATGTTTTTAAAAAAATCATTTATCCAATCAAATATTTCCTGACTACCAAGTAGTTTAGTTTCGGGGACAACAGTACATTTTTTCCTGGGACAATACATACAAATGGGAGGACATATATAGAGATAAGGAAATGCAAATTAAAGAGCTACCTCATATACATGCCTTGATCTCTTTAAACCAAAAGGTGAAATTATGTCTTGGGCCTGGGACAGGAGAGACTCAGGTTTTAGAATATAGTTTCCCCTTGGAAAAAAAAATAAAAAATAGAATATAGTTTCCCCTTGAACAACACAGGTTTGAACTGTATTTATACATGAATTTTTGTCAATAAATAGAGTACAGTACTGTAAATGTATTTTCTCTTCCTTATGATTTTCTTAATAACACTTTCTTTTCTCTAGCTTACTTTATGGTAAGAATTCAGTATATATTACATATAACACACAAAATATGTTAATTGACTTTATGTTATCAGGCTTCTGAGCAACAGTAGGCTATTAATAGTTATGTTTTAGGTGAACAGAAGTTATACATGGATTTTTGACTGCATGAGGGGTCAGTGCCTCCTTACCCTTGCATTGTCTAAGGGTCAACCTTGTACAAGGATAAAGGGACTTAAGCATAGAAAATTCTATAAATGCAACTACTTACTTTAGGAAGTAATCATGCATTTTATCAATAAAATAATGAGATGCAGACTAAAAAGTTAAGGTCATCAGTGAACAAACTGCATTCTGTCTCTTTTTCAGGGGAAAACAAACATTTAAAATGGGAGATTCTGGACCTCTGTCTAGAAGAGTCTTCAGAAAGATGTAGATAAGAAAAGTTTTATGATTGTTCCCATTTGTGAGAACCAGAAAGAAAGAATATAAAGAAAAATAGTTACAGAAGAGGATAGTAAGTACGAGATAAACAGATCCCTAAAATGTTAGTGGAACACAGAATGAGTTATGTGACCCTAAATCCATCTCAGAAGCAGTAACTGCAGAAGACTATAAACAGGGAGAGGAGCAGCAATTTCTCTCTTCCAGTGGCACTTGCTGATAGCAGCATAATAAGGAAACCCATACCAGCTGTGCAGAGCTTTTTGACACAGAGTTTAACAAGCTCTGCCAAGATATTTGTGATGTCTGTCACTCAAGTATGAGGAAAGAGAAGGAAGATTAAGCTTGAGGACTGTAATTTTAAAAGGAGTGAAATGTGGTAGAAACAAATTAAAGGATAGATGTTTTAGGGACATTGATAGTTAATTTTATGTGTCAACTTGGCTGGGCTCATGACACCCAGTTTCTGGTCAAACATCAGTGTAAATGTGTCACTGTGTAGATATTTTTTTAGATGGGATTAATATTTTAATCGTTTGGCTTTGACTATAGCAGATTACCTTTCTAATATGGGCTGGCCTTATCCAGTCAGTCAAAGGCCTTAAGAGAAAAAACTAAGGTCTCCTGATGAAGAAGGGATTAGCTTCTAGACAGCCTCTAGACCAGACACTGCAGCACTAATTTGCCCCTGTGTCTCTAGTCTACTGGTCTGCCCTGCAAACTTTAGATTTGTCAGTCCTTACAGTCTTGTGAACCAGTTTCTTAAAATCTCTCTCTTTCTCTCCCTTCCTGTGTGTGTGTGTGTGTGTGTGTGTGTGTGTGTGCATGCAGGCACGTGCACACAAACACACACACACGCACATCCTATTGGTTCTGTTTCTCTAGAGAATCTTGACAATACAAGGACCAAAGATTAAATATTGTTTGAGTCAATGAGGAGGATAAACACTGGTCCTAACATTGAAATGTCATTAATTAACCTAAATTACATAGGACAATATTTGCCGTTAGTAGTCTCATGAGACATTCTTCAAACAAATAAACAAAAGAAATAAAAAAGACAGAAAAGGAAAAGGAAAAAAAAAGTAATATGGTTTAATAAATTGAAAGATGTTGCTTTGAATAGCCTCACTGAAGATTCATAGTTTACATTACAATACTGTAGGTGCAGGAAACCATGCAGTGAAGACAGTTGTTTGATCCTATTTAACCTAGGACTTCACAAACTCACTTGACTACCATATCCTTTGTGTGTGTGTGTGTGTGTGTGTGTGTGTGTGTGTGTGTGTTTAGTAAATCTGGTAGGGTAGGTAGCATTCAGTGGGACAAAGAAGAAAAGAAGAGTGTATTTGTCAATGAGGGCTGCCATAACAAAATGCCACAGACTGGGTGGCTTAAACAACAGAAATTTATTTTCTCACAGTTCTGGAGACTAGAAGTCCAAGATCAAGGTACCAGTAAGGTTGGTTTCCCCTGAGAATTCTCTTCTTGGCTTATAGATGCCTCCTTCTGTAACTGAACTCAAAGGGTTCACCAGTTGGGGGTGCATCAAACTAAATACAACCAAGGAAGTATTGAAATTGAAGGACCTCTTATTTCTTATTATGAGTAAGGAGACAGCTGTCAAAACACTGTCTTTCCATGAGGTTAGCAGAGGAAGCTTTTATACAGTGTATTAGGGGGCAGGGGCAGGAAGCTTGTATATGAATTAAGGAATTTATGCATATTCTATTATTTGGGCACTTTGGTTCCATTGTGCATGCCTACCATATCAACATGCTAGTGCATATATCCTATGTTCAAAAATAGTAGGAAACCCCACCATGGGAGAGCTTTTAGTATTTTGAGCTAAAGGTAACTTCAGATCAACATTGGGGGCGGTGTTCAGTACAGGTCCTCAGCTCCAATTTGACTCAAACTGGCTCAAATAAGGGCCTCTCAGGTGAGACACACTTAGCCCATTTTCTCCTTAGTTGAAACTGCACTCCTTCCCTCCTTTTGTCCCTTTCTCTGCTTCCCTTCTACTGATAGCTTTTAGCCCTTTGATTTGGGAAACTTTCTTTGCATCCTGGCTAACGTTTCTCTTTGTATTCCTGCATTGCCTTTTCCTCTGTGACTACACACTCCTGGTACCTCCCTCTTCTAATAAAGATACCGGACAGATTGAATTAGAATCTTTCCCTTATTTTCTCATTTAACCCTAATTACCTTCTTGCAGGTCCTATCTTCAAATATAGAAACTTTGGGGCTTAGAGTTTTAAACTATAGATTTTGAGGGGACACAATTCAGTCCATAATAAAGAATGACTTTTCTTTGGTCTGATTTGGTTGTTTATTATTGACTAGACTAAATTTTAGCTGATCAGGTTGTAAGCACTATCTTGGAAGGACAAATTCCATTTATATAATGTATCTTCAACAATCAAACTCATAGGAACAAAGAGCAAGATGGTGGTTGCCAGGGACTGGGAGGAGGGTAAAATGTAGAGTTGTTCAGTGAGTACAGATTTATAGTCACACAAGATGAAAAAGTTCTAGACCTGCTATACAACATTGTACTTATAGTTAACAGCACTGTACCATACACTTAAAAATTTGTTGAGAGGGTAGATCTCATGTTTTTACCACAATGAAAAAAATATCTTACTGAGTGTAGTGAAACTGCAAGGTTTATTATTTATTTATTTTTATTATTGTTCCTCTTTGTGATGAAAGAATTTGTCACTAGTAAACCTGCACTATAAGAAATATTTTAAAATGTTCTTTAGTCAGAAAGAAAATAACAACATATGGAAAATTGTATCTACCTATAGAAGTAAAAAGAACAGAAATGGTAAATATGTAGGTAAATCTAAAATGTACTTTTCTCTCATAACCTTTGTAGAAGTAAAATTTATTACGTGATACATTATACAATTATCCCGGTTAGTTCTGTACTCATTGACTTGCAATTATTTCTGCAGAGACCTCTAGTAGTTTACTCCCAGAAATGAGTGAATGGTTTAGGGAAATGAGTATGTTTTTAATCATGTAACTCCAACACCTAACATTTTTCACATATTCTTAATATTTTTTCACATATTCTTAAATATTTGTTGAGTGAAAGTTTAGAGGACTCAATAGGATAGATTTTTTTCTTCCTCAAAATGTTTTTTAGTAAATAAAACATTATCTTATTTATTTATTTATTTATTTTCTATTAAAGCCAAGCTCTACACTAAAATATTGGAGAACTGAATGTGACTTTGTTAAAAGCTATAAAATGAGCAATAAGAAAGTAGGATTTAAGAAATGAATTGTTTATATAGCAAAATTATCCTTAGCAATAGTCTCCTTCATTTAATTGATTCACACTAAATATTTTCAACTAACATATCTTCACATGTACAGTACACAAATCTAGAAATCTGTTT
Source organism: Meles meles (assembly GCF_922984935.1). NCBI lineage: Eukaryota > Metazoa > Chordata > Mammalia > Carnivora > Mustelidae > Meles > Meles meles. The sequence goes on from NC_060074.1 coordinate 80,141,105, forward strand.
AACATGAATTTCTTCTATATTTGTACATTGTCTTTTCCATTTATCTCTCTCTAGTTCTAAAAACAAACATTTAATACTGCAAAGCAATTTTTAATATTTAAAAATATGTGCATTTGGGGGCGCCTGGGTGGCTCAGTGGGTTAAGCTGCTGCCTTCGGCTCAGGTCATGATCTCGGGGTCCTGGGATCGAGCCCCGCATCGGACTCTCTGCTCAGCAGGGGCCTGCTTCCCTCTCTCTCTCTCTGCCTTCCTATCTACTTGTGATCTCTCTCTGTCAAATAAATAAAATCTTAAAAAAAAATGTGCATTTGAGAGAAATAATAGAGCATGTATTAAGTATGTTTTTTGTTAGCATAAGACTCTAAGATGTAGTGGCAACTACAGTGGAAACTAAGATTAATTTTATTTTAAATCATTACTTCCACAAGTAATGTTCTAAGTAAAATTACCTACAAAATAACATGTAAACTTAATAATGTAGACCATATAAATTCATCCTTTTAAATATTTGCAAGAAGACAGGAAACAATTCAGCACCCTGAAATCAGGTTGATAAAGCATCTATATAAATAAATTAAAATAATGACAGAATTTAATTTCTTTTGTGCATCTCCTTTGTAGGTAAAATAAAATACATATGAAGTTTCTAGGTTGTTTGAACATATCCTGGGGCAGTGGTATTGCAATTAAATTTATGCTTGATTGCTGTGCAAACACCTCTAGGAATTTGTAATTTCTAATTAGCAATTTGCTTAACTATTAGGAATTTTGGAATAGTCACCCACCGGCCAGGTTTACTGGCTGATGAACACCATGGCCACTTAAGCAATTTGCAGTTCTCTTTACTGAAAAATGACTCTCTGTATAGTCATTAAGATGATTATGGAATCTTTAGCAGCAAAACTAGACCACGCTATCAGCAATTATATTTTTAATCACCTCTTTTTGTTCTTATTTATATTAGCTCTCATAATAAATTTGTGTAAAAATGGGGCCCAAAGCATGTGTACATTGAAGAGTCCACTCACTTGTAGCACAGATATGGTATTTTAAAATTGTTGGTTCACTAAATTAATATTTGAACAAGATATAATTGTCACAGGCATCTTTGGCAAATTTTATTATTCCAGTAGACCTTCATTCAGTATATATTATTTAAAAAGACACACTCTGACTTTAAAGAGTTTTCAGTCAGTCTAGTAGGTAAGAGACATGTTTTCACAGTAACTAGAACACGATATAGTAAGGATTTCTGAAATAGATTGTGCAGGGAGCTCTGGGAACCCAAGGAAAATTAACACCTGAGGGCATCAGGGAAGGTTTCGAAAACAATAGTAATTAAGCTGCATTTTGAAAACTGCATGGATATTAGTTGGGCACTGAGTGGGGAAAGGACAGCAAGAGGGATATTTCTGGTGATGGAATAGCTCTGCATCTTGATTGTGTTGGTGGTAACACAAATGTATGTAGGTGATGAACTGCATAGCATATACTTAAAAACACACAGACACACAGATGAGTACACAGATAAATGGTGAAAGCTGAAAAAGATCTGTGAATTATGTTAATTTTAATTTTAATTTCCTGGTTTTGATATTATAGTATGGCTATGTAAGGTGTTAGTGAGGGAAACTGGGTGACAAATAAGTGGAGCTTCTCTGTACTAGTTTTGCAACTTCCTATACATCTATAATTATTTCAGAATAAAAATGTTTCCAAGCATCAAAGAGCAAGCAGGTAGCAAAGTTCTTTAGCATTATCAAAGACACAGTGTATGTGAGTCTGGTGAAGCAATGTTTAGATTGATTCAAATTCAATAACCACTGACTCAGCACCTGTTGTCTGCCAGACTCTGCAGTGTGTTTCACATACATCACTTCTCTTCAATTTCCACAACAAACATATCAATTAACATGTATTGGAGTTACAGGGACTTTCTGTTAAAAGAGAATGGATTAAATCCTACAGGCAAGCAAGAAGACTTGAGAAGTCTTTACTTCCCAACCACTTCCTATCCTGTCCCTGCCAAGACACACACACACACACACACACACACACAAGTTTTCCACTTAGATTTTGATGGTTATCTTAAGGGCACACTATTTTGAATGTCTGGGCTTTTGCTGTTGTGGGCTGAATGGTGTCCTCCCAAATTTATACATTGACCTTCTAAGCCCCAGTCCCTCAGAATGTGACTGTATTTTGATAGGGTCTTAAAGGAGGTAATTAAGTTAAAATAAGGCTATCAAAATGGGCTCTAATCCAATCTGACTGGTGTCAGAATTTCTAAGAAGAGGAAATTTGGGCACACAGAGAGATGGCAGAGGAAAGAACACCTGGGGACCCAGGAAAGAAGAGCTCATCTGCAAACCATGGACAGAGGCCAAAAAAGAAAGTAAACCTGCTGATGTCTGATCTTAACTTCCAGTCTGCAAACTGAAAGCAAAACAAAAGCAAACAAAAAAAGCCCTTTCTGTTTTGTAAGCAACCCAATCTGTGATACTTCTTTGTGACATCCCTGGCAAATTCATGCACTTGCATATTGACTTTTCTTTTGTCACTTCTTAGCTTTGCTCTTTGCCCTTCAAATCTTAATGTAAAAATGACTTTTTAAGACTTTAAACTGAAAAGTATGAATGTTTTACTTTATATTTAGAAGAATTTTAACATGAATTTTGAATATATAAAATGTTTTGCAGTCTTCAACAGACCTTGCATTAAACGCCTTCTACCAATCCTCAAGCTATATAATTGTCTTACGGTGTAAGTCATACAGCTATTGAGACAGTCCTATTTTTCTTCAAAATGTGTTATTCATTTTTATTGTGAATAACATATATGGAAAGTATATATTTAAGACTTACTGAGACAAAACTGTTAGCCTTATCTCTAGCAGTTTGCTGGATTACACATTTCCTTTATCTAATGAAAAATTTGATTAAATATTTTGGTTTAAAAGATATTTTATGGCCAGGTGAAAAAGCTATCCTTTGACAATAATGATCTATCCAAACATTCCAGTCTTATACATGAAGAAAAGCTGGATTTGCAGACCTTAGAAATACAGTCGATCACCATTTAAAGGAAATAACTCTATTTCAGTTACAAGCTGGTACCTTGTCCCTTGTTCTCTTCTGTGTTCTCTCATTAACCATCTATACTCCTGACAGTTGGGTAAAATAAGAATCCTCAAAGATGAGTTTGGAAATAAAAACTTCACTTTCCATCACAAACAAAACAAAAATAAAGAATCATTACCATGTTTAAAATAACTCTTTCTCCTTCTTCCAGGGCCTACAATGTAATTGCTTTAGCATACTTGATAATGTTGAAATAAAATACGATGTATATCAGGCTTGGAGGTCCTCCAAGGGGACAAAACCATTTAAGCCATGTAAACAAAATAAATCCAGCTTATTTCATAAACATAAATGAAACTTAAGTTACTTCTTATAAATGCCTCTGATAATCATTAAAGAAACAAACCATCTTTCTTAAAGTGGTATAAATAAATATTTTTAACCAATCCCTAAGTATTTAACCAATCCTTAATTATTTTTAATGAAACCCCCATTGCAAGAACTTTTCATTGTAAAGTTTAGAAAGCTTCCCCATTTTCACTTTATAAGCTATCCTGTAACATCATGCCATTGAGCTTCATATCAGTTTTGGATCTGAAGGCTCCCAGTCTGAGAATCTTTTTTATGTGCCAAATAAACTCTCACTACTTTTTATTGATCAGGTGGTTTTAATCTTGCTATTCTGGACTTCGGGCATTACCTGAAAAAGTTGCCACAACTTTTGACTTAATGTAAGCAATGATACAAAATTGAATGTTTAGCATATAAAAAGATTCATAAATCACTTAATTGACAATGACATAAACCAAATTGCCTTCATATTTTATCATATTCTTTTAAGTCAGCATTAAATTTGGAACTAAATTTTTAAAATTTCTACTTTTTAAATTTTTTAAATTATTTATTTATTTTTTAAATTTTTTTATAAACATATAATATATTTTTATCCCGAGGGGTACAGGTCTGTGAATCACTAGGTTTGCACACTTCACAGCACTCCCCAATGTCCATAACCCCACCCCCAATGTCCATAACCCCACCCCCCCTCCCGATTAAATTTCTACTTTTGAGAAATTATGAATTGCAACACATTTTCATTTCTATTTAGCTTTTTTCTTTTGTTTCAGTTTCCTTCTCTCGTTGTTCATGCGTCTGTGGCTTTATTTCTATTACTATTTTTAGGAAAGCAGCATGACTGAGAGGGAAATATAGAAGATTCAAAATCAAGAATCTTGAATTTTAGACCTGGTGTGCCACTAACTTCTTAGTGTGACCTGTGAGAAGTTAAACATTTGCTCTGGTCCAGTTATTTTGCCTATACCCCATCTCAGTCTAGATGATTCCTGTTATGGACTGAATTGTGTTCCACAATTTATAAGTTGAAGTTCTTTCCCCTTTTTTGACTGTATTTCAAGATAGGGCCATTAGGAGGATAATTATGGTTAAATTAGGACATAATAGTAGGGTTCTAATCCTATAGAACTGGTGTCCTTGTAAGAAAAGGAAGAGACAATAAGAGTTTGTGTGCATAGAGAAAAGGCCATCTACAAGCTAAGGAGAGAGGCCTTAGGAGAAACCAACACATCTGGCAACTTGATCTTGGACTTCTAACCTACAGAACTGTGAGAAAATAAGTTTCTGCTGTTCAAGTCACCCAATATATGGTATTTTGTTATGGTATCCCTAAAAGACTAGTAATGGTCCTTAAGGTTTCTCTACTTAACAAAATATTCCTCTGTCCTCTGGATGTCCTAAATCTGTGACCATGTAGAGATAGAGTTTAACATATAAGCAGTTTAATACAAAGAGCAAAAGAAAGAAATATTTTTTTAAAAAAATACTGCAGAGCATCTATTATTCACATTTAAAATGCCTTCAGCAGAAACTATAGAACACTTAGGAAAGAAATTGAAGAGGACACAAATAAATGAAGAAGAATTCTATACTTATGGTTTAGGAGAGCAAACATTGTTAAAATGTCTATACCACCCAAAACAATCTACAAGTTTAATGCAATCCCTATCAAGATACCACCAGCATTTTTCACAGGGCTAGAACAAACAATACTAAGATTTGTTAAGAACCACAAAAGACCCCGAATAGCCAAAGCAACTCCAAAAAAGAAAAAACAAAACTGGAGGCATCACATTCTGTATTTTGAACTATATTATAACTGCAATCATCAAGACAGTATGGTACTGGCATAAAAATGGACACAAAGAGCAATGGAACAGGAAAGAAGACCCAAAAATGGACCCACAACTATATGGTCAAATAATCTTTGACAAAGCAGGAAAAAATATCCAGTGGAAAAAAAAAGACAGTCTCTTCAACAAGGGTAAATTGGATAGCCACACGCAGAAGAATGAAACTGGACCACTTTCTTTTTTTCTTTCTTTTTAAGTTTTTGTTTATTTATTTAAGAGGGAGTGTTAGAGAGAGAGAGAGCAAAAGTGGAGGCAGAGGCAGAGGGAGAAGCAGACTCCCTGCTGAACAGGGAGCCCTACATGGGGATTGATCCCAGGACCCTGGGATCATGACCTGACCCAAAGGCAGAGGCTTAACCAACTGAGCCACCCAGGCACCACAACTGGACCACTTTCTTACACCATACACTAAAATAAACTCAAAATGGATGAAAGATTTAAATGTGAGACAGGAAACCATCAAAATCATAGAAGAGAACACGGGCAGTAACTTCTTCAACATCAGCCACAGCAACTTCTTTCAAGACACATGTCCAAATGCAAGGAAAACAAAAGCAAAAATGAACGATTATGACTTCATCAAGATAAAAAGCTCTGTACTGTGAAGGAAACAACCAATAAAACTAAAAGCAAGTTTATGGAATAGAAGAAGATATTTGCAAATCACCTATCTGATAAAGGGTTAGTATCCATAATCTATAAAGAACTTATCAAACTCAACACTCTAAAAAACAAGTAATACAGTTAAGAAATGGGAACAGACACGAATAGACACTTTTCCAAAGAAGACATCTAGATGGCTATTGGACAGTTGGAAAAATGCTCAGCATCACTCATCATCAGTGAAGTACAAATCAAAAGCACAATGAGATACCACTTCACTCACACCTGTCAGACGGGCTAAAATTAACAACACAAGTAACAACAGGGGTAACCAGGATGTGGAAAAAGGAGAACCCTCTTGTACTGTTGGTGGGAATGAAAACTGGTGCAGCCACTCTGGAAAACAGTACAGAGGTTCCTCAAAAGTTAAAAATAGAACTACCCTTCAATCCAACAATTGCACTACTAGGTATTTACCCGAAGAATACAAAAATACTGATTCAAAGAGGTCCATGCACCCTGATGTTTATAGCAGCATTATGAGCAATAGCCAAGCTATGGTGGGACCCCAAATGTCCATCAACTGATAAATATATAAAGAAGAGGTGGTATATATACATATATGTGTGTATATTATATGTATACACACATATACATATAATGGAATATTATTCAGCCATAAAAAAGAATGAAAGCTTGCCATTTGCTTTGACATAGATGGAGCTAGAAAGCATTATGCTAAGTGAGATAAGGCAGTCAGAGAAAGGCAAATACCATATGATTTCGCTCATATGTGGAATTTAAGAAAGAAAACAGATGAACATATTAGAAGGGGGAGAAATAAAGGAGAGAAGGAAACAAACCATAAGAGACTCTTAGTGATAGAGAACAAACTGAGGGTTGCTGAAGGGAAAGTGGGTGGGGGATAGGCTAGTGATTGACGGGTATTGAAGAGGGGACTTGTTGTGATGAGCACTGGGTGTTGTATGTAAGTGATGAATCATTGCATTCTACTCCAGAAACCAATTGCACTGTATGTTAATTAACTAAAATTTAAATTAAGAACAAATGAAAAATTAATGTAACATTAATTCAAAATATGTCTTCTTCAGAAAACTCACATGTAATTTACTTTTAACTGTGTTTTTAATATTTCAGATATCTCCTTTTCTTGACAATTGGAGCCTTTTAATTTCATCTGTGTCATCCATCATAAAGTGATAAAATTACAAACTATCTTAATGGAAATTTCCTTTGGAGCATGTTGGTTTCAAATTACTACAAGAGCCAGATAATTATTGATTCTAAGTTAAAAAGCATATACAGCACTTTAAATGCAGACAGAAAAGCAAGAATCAATATTGTTGACTCTGCATGGAGCAAAATAATTAGAGATATGAACTTACCAAAGAAATAAATACTAAAGACATGATCATTTATCTCTGATTAAGATGTAGGGTCTTATGGGAAACTTATCAGCATTATCACTACCTCTTTTTTTCTATGATTTTCATTTAGTGTAATAAAAACCTGCAGGGAGTAAAATCTGAAAGAAGTTACTGTATCAGCTTCTCCATGCTTAGGTATGATGACCTAAGTAGAAAAATTTGATTGATTCAAGCCTGCAGTCAGTAACATGTTCAGACTCTCACTCAGCCTGGGTGCCTCTTGACTGTACTAGGAAGACACAAGTTCAGGCAAGAGGTGGATTTTAAATGGTTTCCAGTGTCTGCAGAAGTCTGAATGGGCAGACTTTAAGTTGGAAGTAACATAGAAAAAAAGTAGTACCAAGTGATAAGAATTTTAACATGATCAAATTTCAAACATATGAAATAAATCAAAACCCAAGCCATGTGTAACCACCTATAAATTTAAGTCTATTGTTACAAAAGTAAAATTATTCTAAATTCTTTAACTCATGTGAGAGGAAATGCCTATGTTTTCTAGGACATCAGAAAAAAATCAGCTGTAGACTAAAGTTAAGTAATAATTATTAACACATCTAGAAGACCAGCCTCCAAATCAGTCTCATATAAAGGGATGCTGACATCATAGGTAAATAATGGAAGGTAAAATATTTTTCAGAGAATCCTAATTTCTTATTTTATTTAAAATTAAACATCAAGTTAGAAAAACGTTTATTAAACTCAGAGTCAGCACCTCTGCACCAGTCATGATTAAGGACCAATCTACTCACTTGATAGTGTTCCCACTGAGATAGTGAAGCATGGAAGCGAAGTGCTGATTATACACCTGCAAGGGCTTTTCATTCAGCCTGTGGGGTCCCGCTAGAACACTTCATGATCATGGCCACTGTAATCACCACCTCCTAGGAGAGGAAAAGTAGAGCAGCTAATGTTCATAACACACTAGTTACTTCATTCCTATCACTAGGAAGATCCTGTTTATAAAATTCTATTTGATTAACTGTGACATGATTTCATTTTTTTTAATAGGTTCCACACTCAGCATGGAGCCCAACTCAGGGATTGAATTCAAGTCCCTGGGAGCAAGACCTAAGCTGAGATAAAGAGTCAGACTCAACCAACAGAGCCACCAAGGCATCCCAGCATAATTTCATTTTTAGCAAGATTTAGATGGATAAAGTTCTTTATAATGTGACAAATATATAAAAGCAAATGTAGGGCATCAAGATTGTTTCGCATTTCTATTAATCTTAAAAAGTCTCAAGAACAATCATGCATGTGAATCGTGGAATATATAGGTTTTAATAAGATGTTAGGTGTTTCAAACTTGCAGTCACATGCTTTATACTTAAGACACATACTATCTGTGTTTAGGAAGAGACCGGGCTGTGATAAGAGGGAGGGGAATGCTTACAGGAAAAAGGGATGGAGGCCCGGGACACAAGGCAAATAGCAGACATGGAAAGAAATTAGAGGTATAGGAGGAGATACATGAAAGGAAAATAAAATACTTATTGTTCACAATAGAGATGCATCCTTTATGCAATGTTTCTCATTTTTTAAAATCATGATTTGAAGAGTAATTTGGAAAATTGGACTCTTGGAAGAGTTTGGTAACATATTTATAGGTAGGGGTTTATGTCTCTGACAGTAGTTACCATATATTAGAGAATGGCACCATTATAAACTTAGAACACCAGGTAGTGTTCTAAGTTTATAACATGTGCCCATTAATTTACTCATCTTTACTCATTTAGGAAATAAGGTTGTAGTTATTGTTCTTAGATGAGGTCTTTGCTTTTTCTTGCATCAGAATAATGAAAAGGGCCATAGGCATTAACCCACCTGCCAGCTTTCATATGTACATGCTCATTTTTCTTACCCATTTCCATGGGTTAACTATCCACACTCCTATAGAAATCAAATTCTTCTGTATATGACTAGGAGCTTGCATTATCCATGCTGTATTCTATCTTCTACAACCTCAACTTCTGCTATATTGAACCATTTTCAGTGGCATAGAGCCATCTTCTTTCTTTCTTTTTTCTTCTCATTTTACTCTTATTACTTAGCAAGCTTCTGTCCCATTTATAGACTTTGTTTTTTTTATGTTTTAATTAATTTATTTTTTTCAGCGTAACAGTATTCATTGTTTTTGCACAACACCCAGTGCTCCATGCAATACATGCCCTCCCTATTACCCACCACCTGGTTCCCCCAACCTCCCACCCCCGCCCCTTCAAAACCCTCAGGTTGTTTTTCAGAGTCCATAGTCTCTTATGGTTTGCGTCCCCTTCCAATTTTTTTTTTTATAAACATATAATGTATTTTTATCTCCAGGGGTACAGGTCTGTGAATCGCCAGGTTTACACACTTCACAGCACTCACCATAGCACATACCCTCCCCAATGTCCATAACCCCCTCCCCCTCTCCCAACCCCACCTCCCCCCAGCAACCCCCAGTTTGTTTTGTGAGATTCATTTATGAATTATGTGAGAGTCATTTATGGTTTGTCTCCCTCCCAATCCCATCTTGTTTCATTTATTCTTCTCCTATCCCCCTAACCCCCCATGTTGCATCTCCATGTCCTCAAACTCACAGTATCAAGTTCTTTTTATCCATTCTCTCTGAAACCACATTACCAGCTTCTAAACCCCACTCCCCCAAAATATTCTTAAGTATCAGCAATAATCTCCATGTTGCTAAATTTAATGGCCATTTTATTTGGCCTTTGGCCATCATTTGCTGTAGTTGATCTTAGTTGATCACTCTCTCCTTAATGAGAGACTTTCTCACTTGACTTCATCACACCCAGAAACTATCCCCAGAAAAGCAATATTTAAAGGTTGTCTTTCCAACTTTTAAAGGAAAATTCAGAACAGAACATATAGTTTTCATATAATACAACTGGAGTTTTGTAAAAATGAAGGTATTCAGGGTCACCTTTAAAATGTATAGTGCCTAGGACAACAGTATCAATGGGTACCATTTACCACATGGCTCAATACTTCAAAAATCATAAATAAGTCTTAAAAAACTGTTAAAATATATTCTGCATTTTTGTTTTGGCTAATATGCTTCCTTGCAGAATTACTGAGGTAAATAATTGAGATAAAATTGATGAACTAAAATTGTGTATTTTATTGAGATAAAATTGAAAAATTAAAATTGTGTATTTTTAAGATGTACATGTGATGCTTTGATGTGCGTATACCTTGTAAAATGATTATTACAATTGAAATAATTAACCTACCCATCATCTCACATAGTTAATCATTTTTGTGTATTGTAGGTTGCTGGGAGAACATTTAAGAACTACTCTCAGCAAATTTTAAGTACACAATACAGCATTATTAACTATAGTCATTGTGCTATACATTAGATCCAGAACTTATTCTTATAACTGAATATTTGTACCCTTTGATATTGACTTATATGTTTTTATAATAACAAAATTTCTTTTATTGATTTATTTTTCTTTCCTAAACTGTTTTTGTTTTTCCTGTTTCTATAATATCTTCACTTTTACCCATTTGCAATTATTAAAAGATTTATAGCAGCAGAATATTTAAGTGCATTTAAAATGTTAAAATGTGAGGGCTGCCTGGGTGGCTCAGTCAGTTAAGTGTCAGACTCTTGATTTCGGTTCAGGTCATGATCTCCGGGTGGTGAGATCAAGCCCCGCATCAGGCTCTATGCTAAATGTGGAGCCTGTTTAAGATTCTCTCTCTTCCTCTTCCTCTGCCCTTCCCAACACCCCCATCCCACTGCTTCTGCTTTCTCTCTTTCACTCTAAAAATAAATAAATAAAATTTAAGTAAGTTAAAATATGAGTATGTTTTAATCCTAAACCAAATTGAAGACAATAGAAAACATTGGAAAAATAAAATTATTGATTCATATCAAAATCAATTTTTATTGTTTTGTAAAACACCCATTACCCATTTATATGACATACTAAAACTAAAAAGTAAAACAAAAATTGTCAGTAATAAGTGTGAAAATTTAAATATTTTGATGAGCCTGGAATTTTAATTTAGGAGGTGGAAATTAATTGTTGGTCATGTATAAAAATATCTAGTATTCGGGGCGCCTGGGTGGCTCAGTGGATTAAGCCGCTGCCTTCGGCTCAGGTCATGATCTCAGGGTCCTGGGATCGAGCCCCGCATCGGGCTCTCTGCTTTGCGGGGAGGAGCCTGCTTCCTCCTCTCTCTCTGCCCGCCTCTCTGCCTACTTGTGATCTCTCTCTCTGTCAAATAAATAAATAAAAATCTTTAAAAAAAAAATCTAGTATTCAATATTGCCCATTGACTTGTCAACATAGTAAACTATGATTACTTTTCACATATATGTCTAGACCTCCATTTATACAAATATGAATGATTTGAATTGATATTACAAAATCTTCCTCAGTCACGATGTGCAACTCCTGCAAATGTCATGCTAATTCATGACTACTTTAGAACTACAAATTGAGTCATGAACAGAAACGAACAAAAAGATTTTGTCTACTGTTGAAAAACAATGCTTTATTATGCAAGAAATTATTGCATTCTTGCTGAGAAGAATTTGATAAATTAATTAATTTGTCTTTTCATTTACTGATTTCTACTGCTCAAATTATCTCTCCCTATATGCCAGACTATTGCCTGTTTCAACATCAGCAAAGACAAAAGTCACAAACTCTCCCTGCAATTGAACCCAGTCACTCTGTTTTCCAAGGATGTAAGACAAGAAATATGGAGAGGAGTACTAAGGAGACTGAAAGGTATTAGTCACAAAGTGAATGTTTAGTAATACAGGTAGCACTGTGGCAGTTTTGAGTACCAGATCAGAAGCAACAGAGGTTTCTGTATATTCTTAATAAATTTATTTTTTTGTGTGTTTGCAATATTCGAGGCCCTCTAAAGACACCAGCCTAAGGGACTTCAGTGTATGGATTTATGGTGTAATTTTTTGAATTATTAATCGTTATTATTGCCTTAGGGTTATTGTTATGTCAACAATGCATCAAGCCTGACTATGGTATGCATCACTGACTTACCAACTAAATGTTCTGCAGAGTTCCATAGATGAGATTGTGACAAGAGAAAAAGAGAACTAATGGGATGTGGACATTCACTCGCAGTTAACAGCATAGCTCTGGCTTTATCTAATTTAGAAAAGAGATTTTCCTACTCAGGTTCTTGTTTGTTTGTTTGTTTTTCATATTGCTGATCAAAACATCTGGAAAACCATTGGAATACATCATAAGAACAATCTGAAAAAAAAAAACTAAATTGAGATTTGTAGGCTGAAGTACATCACAGAAAATGTCAACTATATATTCATACTATTCATATTATGTGTGTTTTAAATATTGCATTTACTGGGGTGCCTGGTGGCTCAGTTAGTTAAGCATCTGCTTTCGTCTCAGCTCATGATCCCGGCATCGGTTCTCAGCTCTGTGGGTCAGCAGGGAGTCTGCTTCTCCCTCGTCCTTGGCACCTCCCTCCCTGTGCTCATTCTCTCTCAAATAAATAAATAAGATAATAAATAAATAAAGCATTTACTACTCTAAGATTTTTGATAATAGACAGTTTTTGATGTTGCAGGTTTGGACTTATAAATTTTAATCACAGTTTTAATAGATAGCATAAAGTATCATTTAATTCCTTATCTCTCAAAGCAGTTGCATCTTTCTGAGCTCTTTGAATTGAATTGACATTTGAATCTCAATGCAAACTTTAATTTCTTGGCTATTTCCATTATTCTTTGCTTTGATAGAAACAAAAGTTTAAAATGTAGAGAAAAGAACAAGGTATGAGTCAACTGAAATTTGTTTAAAGCAGGAAAAAAAGATAACACAATGTATTGTCTGTTCATATGAGAATGTCAGAAACCAAAGGAGATGCTTAGCTTTTTTTGTTTAACTTTAAATTATAGATCCTGTAAAGACTTATTCAAATTTGAAATAAACTTGGCAAATCTAAATAAATGCTTATAAAAATTGAGGAAACACTGTGAATGACGTACCTGGTTACTATAACAGCAGGACTTACTTAGAAAAGGCACAAATGCTTGAAAGAACATTTAACTAGTGATAGTCTAGTTAATTCTGGAATATACAAATCTATTGACTAACCAACAAATAAAATATTTCGCATAAATTACTGTGGTAAATATTTTTTCCAGAGTAAGACTTGAGAATCTAGTTTGAAAAGTGAAAAGGGTAAAAGAAAGGGTCTTCACATGGTAAAAGATTGTCTTTATTAGTAGGACCCTGGACTGTTTTATAATCAATTTTTTTTGAGTTGTATGAGTTCTTTATATAATTTAGATATTAACTCCTTGCCTTATATGTGGTTTACAAATATTTTCTCGCATTCTATATTTACCTTTTCAATGTTTTTATTATTTCTTTTGCTGTACAGACACTTTTGGGTTTAATATAATTCCACTTGTTGATGTTCACTTTTGTTGCTTGTGCTTTTGGTGTCATATATTAAAAAAAAAAAAAATCACTGCCAAAAACTATGTCAGAGCTTCTTTCCCATATTTTCTTCTAGGAGTTTTATGGTAGTAGGTCTGATGTTTGTCTTTAATAGATTTTGAGTTAATTTCCATGAGTCATGTAAGATGGGGGTCCAATTTCAATTTTCTTCCTGTATTTATCCAGTTTTCCAAGCACCATTTGTTGAAGAGACTGCCTTTCCTCATTGAGCATTTTTGGTTCTCTTGTCAAATATTAGTTGACCATAAATATAGGGGTTTACTTCTGAGTTTTCTGTTCTGTTCCACTGATCCACATGTCTATCTTTATACCCGTACCTGTTGTGATTACTTTAGCTTTGTAGTATAGGTTGAAATCAGGAAGTGTGATGCCTATGGTATTGTATTTTCTTAGGGCTGGTTGGCTATTCAGTTCTTTTGTGGTTTTACACAAATTTTAACATTTTTTTTCTGTTTCTGTGAAAAATGCCATTGGAATTTTGGTAGGGTTTGTATTGAAAATATAAATGGCTTTGGGTGAAATAAGTCAGACAGAAAAAGACAAATACTGTATGATAACACTTGTATGTGCAATCTAATAAAAAGCTCAACTCCTAAAAACAGAATAGAATGGTAACCACCAGAGGGTAGGGGAAATAGGGAGATGTTTAGGGCAAAACTTGACACCAGTAGATAAATGAGTGCAGGAGATTAAATGCACGGCACAGTGAATGTGTACAGTGCTGTATTATAAACTTCAAAGTTGCTAAGAAATTAGATCTAAATTGTTCCCACTACAAAAATGAAATAATAATTGTGTAATATAACAGAGATGTTAGCTACTATAGTGGTAGTAATCATATTTCAATGTATAAATATATTAAATCAACAGGTTGTATGCCTTAAACTTATACAGTGTTACATGTCAATTATATCTCAAAAAAAAAAAAGGAATACAACCAAGTTGTCTCCACATATTTGCTTTGATTATTGCACAAAAGCAATCATAGTAGATTTGGACTGTAGCATTAGGGATCTCTATGATAGATAACAATCCTCTTGTTAAGAATTTGAATATTTGATCATTTGTTGTTGTTATTGTGATTCTGGGGTTTTTAGTTTGTTTTTCCTTCTTGAGCCCACTTAATTTGGGAGGGTGGGGTAGGTTCTATATCCCCCATTTCTCTCTCTCTCTCTTTTTTTTTTTTTTTGATAAAAACCTGAAGCTTCAGAGCTGATCAGTAAAATATGGAAGAATACCATAATATTTCACATATTTCACATAATTTCACATAATTTCATATAATACCATAATATTTCACATATTTCACAAAATATTCACATGATTTTTCTGCTTTTTTAATATGAGTAGATAATTAATGCTAGATAAGAACTAACTGAACACCTTGATCCCCAGCAATGTTTTTTTTCTGGAAAGAACTCAGTTTAAATTATAACAAAAAGAAAATAATTGTAGTTGTGTTTCAAGTAAGGCTATGATACTAATTATCATTTTTATATCACTAATTAGAATATTATCTTCCAGAAAATTCACTTAATTGTGTTAAGATTTTCAAACAAGTTTTATTATAGTTAACTTGTCATTATATTCTTACTCTTTAAAAAAAAAACTTTTCAAAGAAGGAAGATAAAATTCTAAAGAAACAACTTTTACTATTGCTTTATGTTTTATAAAACATTTATGATTTTACCAATTTCCTATTCATTGACATTTTCAAATGAATTATTTCATAAGGAAATTACGAGCTTTTGTTTTCATCAAATGAAATTGTCTTTTAAAATTTAGTATTAGTTGGGGCGCCTGGGTGGCTCAGTGGGTTAAAGCCTCTGCCTTCGGTTCAGGTCATGATCTCAGGGTCCTGGGATCTAGCCCTGCATTGAACTCTCTGCTCAGTGGGGAGCCTGCTTCTTCCTCTCTCTCTGCCTGACTCTCTGCCTACTTCAGATCTCTATCTGTAAAATAAATGAAAAAAATCTTTAAAAAATAAAATTTAATATTAGTGGCTTTTAAGCCAAAACAGAACAAAATATGTTTTATAATAAAGTATTGAGAACAATCAGCATATTGAGCAATATTATCTTTGACCATCTACCCAAAATCGCCATCTGTTTTGTGGATTTTACTTGCCTCTATCTGTGGGAAATAAATAAGAATGAAATATAATTATATATTCCTTTTCCTACATGTCAAAATATTTCTTATTGAGAGAGATATTATACAAATAAGACCATTTTAGGATAACTATGGAAGAGCTTTGTCAATATAGTATTCTAATCATTCTGTGTAGTCTTGAGTACCTGTCACCTCAGGGTATTTTTTTCCTTTTCTGGATGAAGAAATGGACTGATATTTAAACCTTCTTAAAGGGTATTACATATTAGGATGCTGTGATTTGCTTTGTTTTGTAACTCTTAGAGTGGTTGTGCTCTGCTTTTCTAGCCATATGTGAACTGTGGATAAGTTGGGATGCTGAGACACTCCCCTGATTTATTCACTCACTTTGGCTAATGCAAGAAATGCTCTGAGATACTCTCACCACCAGTTCCAATGTTCCATACACAGGACAGTAGGAGGAAACCTACATATACTATCTTAACCCATTCAAGCTGCTATAATAGAATATCATAGATTGGGTAGTTTAGGAATAACAAATATTCATTTCTCACAGTTGGGTAAACCAGGATGTCCAAAATCAGGGCTCTGGCAAGATTTGGTGTCTGGTAAGAACCTGCTTCTTAGTAATATCTTCACTTTGTAATATTACCCCTTCCATTGCCCCATATTGTGGAAGGGGTAAGCTAGCTTTCTGGAGTCTCTTTTTTAAGGGCACTAATCCCAATCATGAAGGCTTCTCCAATGACCTAATCATCCCCCCAAAGTCCCACCTCCTAATACCAAAACACTGAGGTAGTATTTCAACATATGAATTTGGAGGAGGCTCAAACATTGAATCTATAGCATGTACTCTTAAAGCACGGTATGTGACCATTTTTAAGTACTTGTAACATCAAAAGTCTGAGCTGAAGAATTTATAAATAGAGCTGCTGAGCCCTCTGACATGAATATGAGGACCCAAGTATTCCATAATCTTTAAGACCAGACCACAGGCTCTCACATCAGACTGGGGACCAACAAGTGCACAGGGGCACCCGTCCCTGGTGCACAGGACCTGAGAATGGAGGGAACAGGTGCTTTCTCACTGCCAACCCCCCTTTTCAAATCTGACAAGTTTCCATTTTTCTCTCTGTATAGTCCGTTCTATCCCATAGGAAACACTTTTATTTGGGTGAGAAATCTTAGAGAATATGAAAGAATAATACATTTGAACATATTGAGATATTTGTCTTCATGTCTCTATCAAGATTTATGAAAGATGGTAAAGCTGACTTCTGACATTCTCTGAACTTGCCTCAATAATAAAAAAAAAAAAAAGCAAGGAGCTCAGTCATTTGCCACTGCTGAGTTTCCAGCTTCTGTCCATGAACCTCCTGATAATCAACCATGCCCACCTTAGTTTTTTAAAAAATTGATTATACAATTTGTGACTCCCTAGATGATTTAATTATACACTTTCTTTTCTTGAGAGCATTTTCCCACTTATTATTTGTTTTATACATAGTAAAACTACAATAAATATTATTGTCTGGCTGGGAAAAAAAAAAGAAGCCACTTTTATGTGTACTAGTCTCCAATTACAAAGTTCCAAACAAAAGTTAATGGAGAGAGATTTAAATTTACCAATGATAAATGGAATGATCTGTTCTCTGCAATCTATCAGATACCCTGGGATGCCTAGAGAATGGCTTAGGGCTTAGCTTCTTACAAAGGTGTCTCCTTAAGGATTTATGATGTAAAGTAAGGACTCCTTATGCTCCAGTAAGTCAGTCTACCTTTATAACCAGAGTCAGCTTTACCTGTCATAAAGCAAATTAGTCATATAAAAGGAATAGAGTAATTTAAAAGAGAACTACAAAGTTTAATCAGTAAATAATCTTTTGCAGGTAACATAGTGTTTTCATTTGCTAATTTAATCTATGTTATTTAAAAATAATACAAAAATTTCACATGGCTTTCCCTCTACTCCTCTGAGTTCAGTTCAGTCAATGTATTAATTGTTTAATACAATTTCAAAAGCATGGAGCTTTGTTTTGATTAATTAATTTACTTTACATATAGGAAATATCTCTTAAGTTTGTTTTTATTTGAAAGCATGCAATGAAAAAAATCCTCAAACTTATATAAAGGTTGTAAGAAATATCCGTTGAGCATCTGTATACCTTTCTGTATATTCAGTAATTCTCATCATTTTGCCACACAGGCTCCCCTGTGGCTCCCTGCTCAGCGGGGAGTCTGCTTCTCCCACTCTCTCTGCCCCTTCCCCCACTTGTGTACACTCTCTTTCTCTCTCTCAAATAAACAAACAAACAAACAAAAAGAATACAAATTGTCACATGGAGTTTTTTAATATATTATTCTCACACCAGCTTTTTATTTGTTATTTCAGTTTCTAACATTTATTATGTACTCATTCAGTGAATTATCAACCATTGTATTTACTTTACTATTTCATGTTTGAACTGTCCAAAATTCGTCAGTCAGAACAACTTCAAAATGGCTTTTTCTTCCTCCTCTTCTCTTTCCCTTCCTCTGCCTCCTCCTCCTCCTTTTTCTTCTATTTTATTTTTTTGAGTGTTTTCTTAATTTCTGGCATTAAAAATGGCCCAGGTTTATTTTATTCTTACCTGCCACAACCTTGGAATTGGCAATTTCTCCAAAATTCCTTGTTTCTTTAAGTGGGCAATGGTTTCTGAAAAGCAAGATATGGTTGGTAGGTGCATTTATTGGTGCTGGGTTGCCTCTGCAAATTTTGCCATTGGATTCTTTTTATAAAGAAAACTATAGGTAGGTAAGTTTGTAGGAACATAGTTTTTTTTCTTTTTTATATATTTAAATACACAATCAGAAGTTTATACTGATATCTTTAATCCCACATCAAGAAACACAAGGTTCATCCTTGTCTTAGTCCTCCCATTCCATACTTGTATCACTCTTCCCACAACACAAACATTTGCTTCTGACAATGTCACTATATATACTTATTTGCTTAGTTAAAAAATTGATTGTACAATTTGTGTATAATTTTGTGACTTCCTAGATCATTTACTTATAGACTTTCTTTTCTTGTGTATGTGTATGTGTAACCATACTGTGCAGGGTAAAGTTGACATGACAGGAAAGGAACTGCTTGCAAGTTTAGTCCTTCGCTGACTCTGGGAATTTGGACTTTGGAGGATTCCGATACCTCCAACTGATAAGAGTTGCTCACCGTGCCTGAAGTATTTGTGCAAGCAATATGGTTTATACTGAGAATCTGCTTTCTTTCTCAGGATCTATAATTTTCGTACATGCCAGACAAATGCTGCCTATGTGGTCAGGCCTAATAAAAACCATGGGAAATGATTCTGTATGATCTTATTGGTTGGCAACATTTCGTATGTACTTTCACAATTCCTTGCTGGAGAAATTAAGTATGTCTTGTGTGTTTCCACTGGGAGAGGACCCTTGGAAGATTGTTCCTGGTTTCCCTAGACTTCACCCCATTTGACTTTTCTCTTTGTTAATTGTGCTGTGTATCCTTTCACTGTAATAAATCATAGTTATGAGTCCAACTATATGCTGAATGCTCTGAGTTCCCCTTAGAGAATCATCACACCTGGGGATAGCCTTGGGGACTTCCAACACACTATGAACAGAAAACCTCTCAAGTAGAGCTAAAAAATATATAATTCTTTTGGTCTTAAGGCTTAGGGTACATAACCAGAAACTTTTTTTTTCTTTCTACTTTTTATTTTGAAACTACTATGGATTTACACAAACTATAAGAGTACATGCACCCTTTGTCAAGAGAGATCCATGTGCACTTTACTGAGTTTCCTTCCATAGATATTTTATATAACTGAAATATAGTATCAAAAGAAGGAAACTGACTTTGATATAATGTATGTATCTGGTTCTGTGTCATTATATCACATGTATGTGTAGATTCTTGTAAACCCTAGGACAATGAAATTACAGAAGTATTCTTCATCCACTTCAGACTCTATATTTATGGTCACATCGGATCCCCTTCTTACCACCATTACTGGCATCATTGGTCTATTTTTATCTCAATAATTTTGTCACAATGAGAATGTCTTGTAAATGAAGTCATAGAGTAAGTGATTCTTTTTTTTTCACAAAGTAATTCTAATAAAAGTGAACTAGTTACTGCTTGTATCAATAATCCTTTTCTTTTTTAAAATTATAGAATTTAATTTTAGAGAAATTTTAGGTCTAAAGCAAAATTAGCAAGAAGTATAGAGAGATCCCATCTATCTCCAGTAATGATATACATTTAATTCCCTCCATGTTTTCTCATATTTTGATAGAGCATTGCTTTTTGGCACTAAGTAATTTTCCATTTTTTGGATACGGCACAGTTTAATTCTTTACTCACCCTACTGAAAGGTGTCTTGTTTGATTACAAGTTTCTGCAATTGTGAATAAAGTTATTATAAACATTCATGTGCAAATTTATATGTAGATTAAGTTTTTAGTTCATTTGGGTAATTTACCCAAGGAGTAAGATTGCTCAATCATATGGTAAGAGTATGTTTAATTTTGTAAGAACCCATCAAACTTACAGGGTGGCTGTACCATTTTGCACTCTTATCAACAATGACTGAGAGTTCCACATCCTCACCAGACTTTAGTGTTATCAGTGCTTTAGATTTTGGCCATTCCAATAGTACACGCTGGTATCTCATTCTTGTTTTAATTTGCAGTTCTTTAATAACATGATTTTGAACATCTTTCATATGCTTGCTTGCCATTTGTACATCTTACTTGACAAGGTGTTTATTCAAGTCTTTAGCCTTTTTAAAAAGTTATTTGTATATTTTGGATAACTTTTTTGTCATATGTATCTTTTGAAATATTTTCTCCTACTTTGGTGATTATCTTCTCATTCTCCTGATACCATCTTTCACAGAATAGATGTTTATAGTTTTAAGGAAGCATAGCTTATCAATTATTTCTTTTATGGATTGTGTCTTTGAAGTTTTATCTAAAATGTCATCATCATACCCAAGGCCATCTAGGTTTCTCCTATGTTATTTTCTAGGAATTTTATAGTCTTGTATTTTACATTTAGGTCTATGATCCATTTTGAGTTAATTTTTATGAAGGGTGTACGATCTGTGTCTATATTCATGTTTTTGCATGTGGATATCCAGTTGTGCCAGTACCATTCGATGAAGGGAATATATTTGCTTCATTTTATTATCTCTGCACCTTCACCAAAAGATCAGTTGACAATATTTACATGCATTTATCGGGTTCTTTATTTTGTTTCATTGATCCATTTGTCTGTTTTTTCATCCAGACCACACCTAAAATTGTAGCTTTATGGCAAGCCTTTTTTTTTTAAGAGAGATTTTATGTTTTTATTAATGTTAGAGAGAGTGAGAGAGAGCATAAGAGAGGAAAAGGTCAGAGGGAGTAGCAGACTCCCTGTGGGGCCTGGAGCCCTATGCAGGACTCCATCCAAGATCTCTAGGTTCATGGCCAGAGCCAAAGACAATTGCCTAACCAGCTGAGTCACCGAGGCACCCTCTGGTAAGTCCTGAACCTGGGTAGTGTTAGTCCTCCACCTTTGTTCTCCCCCTGCAATAATGTGGTGGCTATTTGGGGTCTTTTGTCTCTCCACATAAACTTTAGAATTAGTTTGTCAATATCTATAAAATGAATTGCTGGATTTTGACTGGAATTGCAATAAATCTATACATCAAGTTGGGAAGAACTGTTATCTTGACAATATTGTGTCTTTCAATCCATGAATGTGGAATAGTTTTCCACTTATTCTTTTTGATTTCAGTCATTAGAGTGTTGTGGTTTTTATAATATAGATCTTGTATATTTATTGTTAGATCTATATTAAGTATTTTATTTTTGGAATGCTAATTATATAGTAATGTGTGTTTAATTTCAAGTACCATTTGTTTATTGCTGGTATGATAGGAATGTGGCATTTATATTTTATCCTTGTGTCTTACAGCCTTGCTGTTATCATCTATTAGTTCCAAGAGCTTTTAGATTTCTACTTAGATGATTATGTCATCCATGAAAATGACTGCTTTATTTCTTCTTTTCCAATCACTATATATTTTCTTCTTCTTCTTCTCTCTCTCTCTCTCTTTTTTTTTATATTACTGCATTAGCTAGGACTTCTTGTATGGTGTTGAAAGCAGGGATGAGAGGGGACATCCTTACCTTATTCTTGATCTTAGCAGGAAAACTCAGTTTCTCACCATTAAGTAAAATTAAAACAAAAGAATTAATCATTGGTTAAATGTTTGTAGATGTTGTTTATCAAGTTGAGGAAGTTCCCATCTATTCTTAATTTGCTGAGATTTTTTATTTAAATGAGCATTGGATTTTGTGAAATGTGTTTCTTTTTTTCTTTGCATCTATTGACACAATCATATGATTTTTTTAACCTATTTATGTGATGGATTACATTAGCTGATTTTCAGATGTTGCTAACTTTGTATACATGACCTAAATTCCAGTTGATCTTTGTGTATAATTCTTTTCATACTTTATTGAAATAATTTTTCATATTTTATTGAGGATTTTTTGCATCTATGTTTTCTTTTTTAAGGTTTTATTTATTTATTTGACAGACAGAGATCACAAGTAGGCAGAGAGGCAGGCAGAGAGAGAGAGAGGAGGAAGCAGGCTCCCTGCCAAGCAGAGAGCCCAATGCGGGGCTCAATCCCAGGACCTTGGGATCATGACCTGAGCCGAAGGCAGAGGCTTTAACCCACTGAGCCACCCAGGGGACCCTTTGCATCTATGTTTATGAAAGACATCGATTTTTGGTTTTCTTTTCTTGTAATATTTTTGTCTGGTCTTGGTATTAGGGTAGTTCTGGTCTCATATGTTTCTGCCTTCCTAAAAAATGTAGAAAATTAGATAATTCATTCTTAAATATTTAGTAGAATTCACTAGTGAACTCATCTGGGTCTGGAGCTTTCTAATTTTGAATATTTATTAATTATTGATTCAATTTCTTTACTAGATATAGGCCTATTTAGATTGCTTATATCTTCTTAAGTGTGTTTTGGTAGTTGTGTCTTTCAAGTAATTGGTTCATTATGTATTTAGGATATCAATTATGTGGGCATAGAGTTGTTTATAATATTTTCTTATTCTCCCTTTAACGTCAGTGGGATCTGTTGTGATGTCCATTTTTCGTTTCTGATATTAGTAATTTGTGTCTTCTCATTTTTTCCTTAGCTTAACTAATGATTTATCTATTTTATTGATATTTTCAAAGAAACCGCTTTTGTTTTTGTTGATTTTTCTTTACTCATTTCCTGTTTTCATTTTCATCAACTTCTTTTATAATTTTTTCTTATTTATTTTCTTCTGCATATTAGAAGATTTTATTTATTTATTTATTTATTTATTTATTTATTTATTTATTCACTTAGATCTGGGGGACGGGCAGAGGGAGAGGGAAAGAAAGAACCCCAAGCAGACTTCCTGCTTAGCACAAAACCCAACACAGGACTTGATTTTAGACCATGAGATCATCAACTGAGTCGAGATAAAGGGTCTGACACTTAACCTTCTGAGCCACCCAGGCACCCCATTCTTCAGTCTGCTTTAAATTAACTTGCTCTTGAGAGGGGGGTTGGGAGAGGGTGGTGGGGTTATGGACATTGGGGAGGGTATGTGCTATGGTGAGTGCTGTGAAGTATGTAAACCTGGCGATTCATAGACCTGTACCCCTGGGAATAAAAATACATTATATGTTTATAAAAAAATAAAGAAAAATAAATAAATAGTTAAATCAACTTGCTCTTTTCTAGCTTTAAGGTAAATATTTAAATTATGGATTTTACATATTCTCTTCTAATATATACATTCAATGCTATATATTTCTAAGCATTGTTTTTTGCTGCATCCCACATATTTTGATAAGTTGTATTTCAATTTTAATTTAATTGAAATTATTTTTTGAAATTTCTTCTTTGATTTGTGAATTACTTAGAAGTATATTGTTTAATCTTAAAGATTTTGGATTTTCCAGCTATCTTTCTGTTATTGATTTCTAGTTTAATTCCACTATGCTCTGAGAAGACATTTTATGAATTTTATTCTTTTTAATTTGTTAAGATGTTTTTAATGACCTGCAATATGGCACTTGTTGGTGAATGTTCCATGTGAGTTTAAAAATAATCTCAATTTTTGCATGAAGTAGTCTATACATGTCAATTATAGCCAGTTGATTGATGATTCTATTGAATTCAACTATGTCATTATGGAATCTCTGTCTGCTAAATCTGTCAGTTTTTGATAGAGGATTATTAAAGTCCCCAATAATGAATTTATCTAATTCTCTTTGAAGTTCTATCAGTTTTTGCCACATGTATTTCAGTATCATGTTGTTAGGCACATGCACATTGAAGATTATTATGCTTTTGGAATATTGATTTATTTATCATTAAGTACTGCCCTTCTTTATCCTTGATAACATTCCTTACACTCATCTCTTCTAAAATTAATATAACTTTCTTTTATTAATGTAATCATGCTATATCTTTATATATTTACTTTTAATCTTTATACATATATAAGCATTATGTATGTAAATATATATATTTATATTTATATTTTCTGTGAACAATATCTAGTTGGGTCTTGTGTTTTGATCCCTCAGACAACCTCCATCTTTTAATTGGTGTATTTATACCATTGTTTAAAGTGATTACTGACATAGTTGAATTAACATTTCTCTCTGTATATAATCCTTTTCTATTTGTTGTCCTTTTGTTTCTGATTTTGTTTTCCTTACTTTTCTTGGGTTTTGTGATTTTAATTGAACATTACATAAAATTTTATTTTCTCTCCTTTCTTATTATATTAACTGTGCTTCTTTTTCTATTTTTTAAATTGTTGCCCTTGAGTTTGCAATATACATTTACATCTAATCCAGTTTATTTTCAAATAAAATGTATCATTTCATAGGTATGCAAATATATTTCATTAACAAAATAGTTCTAGCCCCTCCTTCCTTTCCCTTGTTTCATTGCTATCATTCATTTCACTTATACATAAGCATCTATATGCATACATAATCAAATTCATTGTTGCTATTCTATTTTGAAGAAAGTATTATTTGTTAAGTCAATTAAAAATAAGAAAAAAGTAAGTTTTTATTTTGCCTTCATTTATTCATTCTCTAGTACTTTTTGTTTATTTTGATCTGAGTGTGTTACCTGTAATATTTTCCTCCTCTCTGAAGAATATTTTCTGCATGGCAATTTTTCTGGCAACAAATTCCCTCAATTTTTGTTTGAGAAGGTATTTCGCTTTCACTTTTAAAGGATAATTTCACAAAATGAAGAGTTCTAGTTTGGTAGTTTTTTCTCTCAACACTTGAAATAGTTCACTCTCCTCTTCTTGCTAGCATGCTTTCTGCAAAGAAGTCAAATGTGTTCTTACATTTGCTCTTCTATAGATAAGGTCTTGTTTCCTCTGGCTTCTTTCAATTTTTTCTTTACTTTTAATTTTCTGAAATGTGAATATAATATGACCAGGTGTAATTTTGGGGGTTTGAAGGGCATCTGTCTTTCTTGGTGTTTTCTGATCTTACTAGATGTGTGGTTTGGTGTCGGACATTAATTTGGGAAAATTCTCATTTTTGCTTCAAATATTTTTTCTGTTCCTTTTTCACTTTCTTCTTCTTTTGGTACTCCCCTTAAACATATGTTCATCCTTTTGTAATTGTCTTGTGGTTCTTGGATATCCTGAGGGTTTTGTTTTGTTTTTCAGTCCTTTTTCTTTTTCAGTTTAGAAGTTTCTATTGTCATATTCTTTTTTTTTTTTTTTTGCTATAGATATTTATTTATTTATTTTTTTTTCCATTTTATTTATTTTTTCAGCGTAACAGTATTCATTCTTTTTGCACAACACCCAGTGCTCCATGCAAAACGTGCCCTCCCCATTACCCATCACCTGTTCCCCCAACCTCCCACCCCTGACCCTTCAAAACCCTCAGGTTGTTTTTCAGAGTCCATAGTCTCTTATGGTTCGCCTCCCCTCCCCAATGTCCATAGTCCGCTCCCCCTCTCTCAATCCCACCTCCCCCCAGCAACCCCCAGTTTGTTTTGTGAGATTAAGAGGCATTTATGGTTTGTCTCCCTCCCAATCCCATCTTGTTTCATTTATTCTTCTCCTATCCCCCTACCCCCCCATGTCATATTCTAAAAATCAGATTCTTTTCTCAGTAGTTTCTCATCTACAAATAAGATTATCAAATATTCTTCAGTTCCGTTACATTATTTTTGATCACTGGCATTTGAAAAAAAAATTCTTAGAATTTTCATCTGTGCTTACATTATCCATCCTTTCTTGTATTCTGTCTACTTTATCCATTAGAGTCCTTAGCATATTAATCATAATTTATAAAATTCCTGGTCTGATAGTTCCAAAATTATTGCCATATCTGACTCTAGATCTGATGACTGTTCAATCTTTGCAAACTGTGTTTTTTGTTGAAAGGTGGACATAATGTGTTGGGTAAAAAGAACTACAATAAATAGGCCCTTGGAAATATAGTTGTAAGTTTTGGGAATGAGGAAAACTTCTCTTGTCCAATGACTTGGTCTCTGTCATTTGGTGAGCTGGTGTCCCTAGAATGTGAATTCATCAATGCTTCTTAGTCTTCACTGCCCCCTTAAATGGGAAAGGATGGCTAGAGTAGCCTAGAGTTGAGTATCTCCCTTTCCCCAGGAAAATTAGCCTCTGAAAATACCCCAGCACCTTATATTCTGTTAAAGTAGTCTCTTCTGAGGATAGGACTTGTTAAGAAAAACAGAGTGCCTTGGAATATTTCAAAATGACTACTTTGCTTTTTTCCTTGCCAGAAGCGTGAAGGGATTTTTCTCTGATATTCATTGTGTGGATCTGGTAGAGCTCCTACAGGTAAAGCTCACAAAAGCATGTGGATACTTCTATGACTGAGTGTCCCTGGAGTTTTTAACTCAGACTTGTCCACACAGCCTCCAGCAATTCACCAATTATAGTTTATGTTTTTCTTTCAGATACTAGTTGCTGTGGAGATTTCTACTTGTGAGTTTTTCCTAACTCCCACTGACAAGTGCCTTTGCCCTATAGAAGCAGATTTGGAATCAAAATAGAGGAGACCCACTCAATGGAGGGAGAAAATGCATAGAGAGAAATCAAACAATGGCTGAATATATGCCTGAAAATGCATATGTTTTAATCTGGGAGTCATTAGAATGTTCAGAATAAGTTTTATTGGTAAATGAATAACAAAGCATAAATGATAATCATACTATGATAGAAATTAGCAGAATGATGTGAACGTTAATAACAGGAACACAAGAATATGTCAGATAGAACTTCTGAGACTTGAAAATTGAGAAGAAAGAACTGAGAATCTGATATAGGACAGACCTTGCTGTCTCAGGATTTGAGACTTCAGTGTACCTGAAATATAATTTTTAAAAGGAAGAGTTATATCTTATGAAATTTGGGAGATCAGAAAGAGCTAGATGAAATTTTCAGACTAATATACACTAAGAGTGGTAATAGACATTGTTCAGGTTTCCTGAATATATTGGATATTATTCTATTGTGTCTTTAAACATGAGGATAATTTTGGGTGCAGGGTTTTATTATAATATACTTTTTATAAAAATATATAATTATATTATGTATTTATATAATTTATTATAATAGCTCCTATATAATCAAATATTAATGTTTATATTAATGAAAGAATGAATTTTTTGATTTTATGAAGACATCTAAGAGGAATAGTGAGTTTTCCTTAGCTATTCAGAATCTATGTTGGAGATTTTATTTATTTCCACTTTTGTTTAATTAATATCTAATCATATATAATGGCAAATACACATTTATACATATGTCTATATATTCATGTATACTATAAATATAGATAGATGTAGATATTTCTATAACTCACCAAAATTTTACATTCATTACTGGGATATATTTTTCTAGATTTACTCTAGATCTCTCTGTTCTGAACTTTTTATAGAGTATTATTTTTATTTTCTTCCTCAGCTACATTTATACTTTTTAAATGTCACAATATGAATTGTTTATAAGAGCTCACTTTCTTTTATTTTACTATTTCTTGATATTACAAAGGCTTTCTATGTTATAAAAACTTCCTGCACTTAAAAATATGAATGCTGTGGAATTTTTACTTTTTTAAAAACTTGTTTATGTTGGAAACAAATCCCTTAGGTTGAAGCATTTCTTTATTCACCTTGGTGCCATATATGATGATGTCTGTATATAAATCATAAAATAATTCTCAAACATGCTGCTTAACTTCCTTAATGTTTGGACATCCTTCAAGAAGATACATTATATCTTCCTTTGACAGTGGTGGAAATAAAATAACATAAAATTAATCCTAATATTCTTTTAAAATTTTTCTGATGAATATTTAAAGATAATATTTCTTTTTTTAAAACACTTTTTAGGGGCTCCTGGGTGGCTCAGCGGGTTAAAGCCTCTGCCTTCGGCTCAGGTCATGATCCCAGGGTCCTGGGATCGAGCCCCGCATTGGGCTCTCTGTTTGGCTGGGAGCCTGCTTCCTCCTCTCTCTCTCTCTCTGCCTGCTCTCTGCCTACTTGTGATCTCTATCTGTCAAATAAATAAATCTTTAAAAAAAAAACACACTTTTTAAAATTGAGGCTAAATAATAGTTTCAGGTGTATACGTAATAATTCAATATTTGTATACACTATGTACAGATTACCACAATAAGTCTACCTTCCATCACCATACAAGTGACTTCAATCACCCATTTCACCCATCTCCAATCCCCTTCTCTTCTCATAATCACCAGTCTATTCTTTGTGAGCTAAGTTTTTTTTTTATTTTGTTTTGTTTACTCATTTGTTTTTTTAGACTCCATATATAAGTGAAATCATATGGTATTTGTCTTTCTCTGTCTGACTTATTTCACTTAACATAATACCCTCTAGGTCCATCCATGTTGTCGTGATAGCAAGATTTCCTTTCCTTTCCTTTTTTTTTTTTATAGTGGAGTAATCTTCCATATGTCATATATATGTACCCTAAGTGGGTGAACACATAGGTTGTTTCCATGTCTTGGCTATTTGTACATAATGCTGCAGCACACACAAGGGGCATACAACTTTTCAAAGCACTATTTTCATTTTATTTGAATAAATATCCAGAAGTGGAATTACTACATCATATGGCAGTCCTGTTGTCAATATTTTGAAGAACTTTATAATGATATATTTTCCACAGTGGCTGTACCAGTTTACTTTCCTACCATCAATGTGTAGGGGTTCTTCTTTCTCCACATCCTCACCAACAGAAAGATAGTATTTCTTCATCAAAAAAGAGTTTTTAGAAAAAACATGACTAAGGTTTTAACAGTAAGACTTTATAAGTATATTTTAATTATTGTACCATGTATGACTATGGTTCTAAAATCAGATAGAGCATGTCTTTTGTAACTTATTTTTTTAATATTTTTATTTATTTATTTGACACACAGAGAGAGATCACAAGTAGAGCAGCAGACAGAGAGAGAGGGGGAAGCAGGCTCCCTGCGGAGCAGAGAGCCCGATGCGGGGCTCGATCCCAGGACCCTGAGACCATGACCTGAGCCGAAGGCAGCAGCTTAACCCACTGAGCCACCCAGGTGCCCCTTTTGTAACTGATTTTTAAGAGGTAAGACCAAGTTCAGAAAGATAGGTGTTATCATCTTGTCATTTGCTATCTTCTGAGAAGCTTGAACTTACCAGATCTAGAGCTCTGAAGAATCACTGTAATCTAATAGGTGGTATCAATTGTTTTTTTTTTTTTTTTTTGGTAGATATTAGTGATCTTTTTTTTTTAATTTATTTATTTTTTCAGCGTAACAGTATTCATTGTTTTTGCACAACACCCAGTGCTCCATGCAAAACGTGCCCTCCCTATTACCCACCACCTGTTCCCCCAAACTCCCACCCTTGACCCTTCAAAACCCTCAGGTTGTTTTTCAGAGTCCATAGTCTCTTATGGTTCGCCTCCCCTTCCAATTTTTTTTTTTTTATAAACATAGACACATGAAAAAGTGCTCCACGTCACTCAGCATCAGGGAAATACAAATCAAAACCACAATGAGATATCACCTCACACCAGTCAGAATGGCTAAAATTAACAAGTCAGGAAATGACAGATGCTGGAGAGGATGTGGAGAAAGGGGAACCCTCCTCCACTGTTGGTGGGAATGCAAGCTGGTGCAGCCACTCTGGAAAACAGCATGGATGTTCCTCAAAATGTTGAAAATAGAACTACCCTATGACCCAGCAATTGCACTACTGGGTATTTACCCTAAAGATACAAACACAGTGATCCGAAGGGACACGTGTACCCGAATGTTTATAGCAGCAATGTCTACAATAGCTAAACTATGGAAAGAACCTAGATGTCCATCAACAGATGAATGGATAAAGAAGAAGTGGTATATATACACAATGGAATACTATGCAACCATCAAAAGAAATGAAATCTTGCCATTTGCAACGACGTGGATGGAACTAGAGGGTATCATGCTTAGTGAAATAAGTCAATCGGAGAAAGACAACTATCATATGATCTCCCTGATATGAGGACATGGAGAAGCAACATGGGGGGTTACGGGGATAGGAGAAGAATAAATGAAACAAGATGGGATTGGGAGGGAGACAAACCATAAATGACTCTTAATCTCACAAAACAAACTGGGGGTTGCTGGGGGGAGGTGGGATTGGGAGAGGGGGAGGGGGTTATGGACATTGGGTAGGGTATGTGCTATGGTGAGTGCTGTGAAGTGTGTAAACCTGGCGATTCACAGACCTGTACCCCTGGGGACAAAAATACATTAGGTGGTATCAATTGTAAAGCTTAAGAAGGTAGAAGCTATCAATGAACCTGGGTTTAGGAACCCTATATCATTCTGGAAAAGGAAGTCTAACAAGATAATAAAGAATCATACTTACTGGTAATTTGTAAAAAAAGCCAAATATCTCTTTTCTTTTTCTTTATGAGAACCTCATTTAATTCCCCATTTTGTTCCAAAAAAAGAATGTCCAACATCTAAAGATAATAATGATATCCCAAAGATATAAATGTCCACACATACATGGTACCAATGCAGATTTTCTGGTTTTTATACATACTATGTTTAAGATATCATTAATGAGGGGGGCGCCTGGGTGGCTCAGTGGGTTAAGCCGCTGCCTTCGGCTCAGGTCATGATCTCAGGGTCCTGGGATCGAGCCCCGCATCGGGCTCTCTGCTCGGCAGGGAGCCTGCTTCCCTCTCTCTCTCTCTGCCTGCCTCTCTGCCTACTTGTGATCTCTCTCTGTCAAATAAATAAATAAAATATTTAAAAAAAAAAAAGATATCATTAATGAGGGAAAACTAGATGATGGGTGCACAGTACCCTGTAACATTTTTGGAAGTTTTCCGTGAATCTATGATTATTTCAAAATGAGAAACTAAATTAAAAATGATATTCCATGTATTCACTAAGTATATTGAGATTATTTAATAATATTTTTCTTATATCTCTCTCTTCATGACACCTACTGTCTAAATTGTCTATAAAACTACCATAAGTTTTATTTTAAGATTTTAAAAATTAAACCTTGGGAAATATTGGAGTATATTATTTATTCTTTTGTAACAAATATAGAGATAATTATCTCATTCTCAAAGAAAAAAAAATCCTTAATTGTCTTAAAATAATTGAAACATCTGTCTCAAAATATTTACAATTTATGGACCAATATGAAATCCAGTATGGAGGTCAAAAAGTATAAAATTCAGATGGTGCTTCTATCTTTTTTTTTTCCTTTTACTCATGTGGTTTTCAGACAAATATACTTTTTTTCAAACATTTTTAAAGTTTATTTATGTTTAAATAACAGATTTCTCTTTACATCAAAAGAATCTGGGTAAAGTAATTGTAAAGTAATCAATATCAGATTTTTGGATTCTAATCATAGCTTCCCTAAAATAGTACCTGTTTTGGAATTAAATTCTTTGGAAGTTGTTAGAATTTCCCTATAATGAGCCTATTGTCTTAATATTTACATATATATTTAAAATTTTTCTTCATCCATTCATCAGTCCATGGGCATTTGGGCCCTTTCCATAATTTGATTATTGTTGATCAATATCAGGGTTAATGAATCCCTTCCAATCAGTATTTTTGTATCCTTTGGGGTAAATACCTAGTAGTGCAATTGCTGGATTGTAGGATAGTTCTATTTTTAACTCCTCTATACTGTTTTCCAGAGTGGCTGCCCAGTTTGCATTCCCACCAACAGTGCAAGAGGGTTCCCCTTTCTCTGCATCCTTGCTAACATCTGTTCTTCCTCTTGTTAATTTTAACCATTCTGACAGGCGTGAGGTGAAATCATCTCATTGTAGTTTTGATTTGTATTTCCTGATGATGAGTGATGTTAAGGATCTTTTCATGTGTCTATTAGCTGTCTCTATATTGTCTTTGGAAAAATGTCTATTCATGTCTTCTGCCCATTTTTTAACTGGATTGTTAGTTTTTGGATGTTGAATTTGATAAGTTCTTTATAGATTTTGGGTACTAACACTTTTACAGATATGTCATTTGAAAATATCTTTTCCCATTGTGAAGGTGGCCTTTTAGTTTTGTTGATTGTTTTCTTCCCTGTGCAGAAGGTTTTTTCCTTGATGAAGTCACATAGTTCACTTTTGCTTTTGTTTCCCTTGTCCCCAGATATGTGTCTAGTAAGACGTTGCTACAGCTGATGTCAAAGAGGTTGCTACCTTTGTTCTACTCTAGGATTTTGATGGTTTCCTGTCTCACATTTAGGTCTTTCATCCATTTTGAGTTTATTTTTGTGTATGGTGTCCATACACAAAGTGGTCCAGTTTCTTTCTTTTACATATTGCTATCCAGTTTTTCCAACACCATTTGTTGAAAAGACCAAACAAAAATATGTTTAATAATTCATTAAGTGCTAACATTTTACATCTTTACATTTTGCTTATATTATTAATATATTTCAGGAGCTCAGGAATTCTATGTAAGCTTCAAATTATCTCCAATACATAGCCATATTACTAAGCTTATTTCTCCAGCAACTTTGGACTAATTCTGTAAGAGATTTGTATGTGTAAACCTATGTACAAATACATTCTTCTATTTAATTTGTTGTTTCTAAAACTTGATTAATGATGAACATAAGTGATATCATATGAACATCTTGGAAGATAACATGGGACTTTCTGCATTTCAAACAAGCTTTATTAGATTTTAAATAAAGAGTGATAATTATAGTGTACACTCAATTACAAAAATGCTTATCTTTTTTCCTCTAAAATGATAAATTAATGTAATTTAACTTTTACTGCCTTGCTAACCATAAGTCAAAAAATTATTATGAGACACTTATGGAAAATGCTTCAAAGAATATAGAATAAGATATTTCTGTGAACTTTATTTTTTGGAGCTGAAAAGGTATAATAATAAACATAATAATAGCCCCCAAATTTTAACATTTACTGAATGTCAGGAACATTGTTAAATGCTTAGTTTTCATGAACTAATTTTATCCTTAGTATAGTCCCCTAAAGTAGGTATTAACATTGTCTTTTTTTGGGGTGCCTGGGTGGCTCAGTGGATTAAGCCGCTGCCTTCGGCTCAGGTCATGATCTCAGGGTCCTGGGATCGAGCCCCACATCAGGCTCTCTGCTCTGCAGGGAGCCTGCTTCCTCCTCTCTCTCTGCCTGCCTCTCTGCCTACTTGTGATCTCTCTCTCTGTCAAATAAATAAATAAAATCTTTAAAAAAAAAAAAACATAGTCTTTTTTTTTACAAATGAAAGTAATCATTGTCATGAAAAAGGAAACATTTTTTGTTTATGCTTAAATTACATTAAATAATTGTGATCATGGATCTGTAGATGGCTTTGGGTAGTATGCACATTGTAACAACATTAATTCTCCCAATTTATGAGCATAGTATACCTTTCCATTTGTTTGTGTTGTCTTCAGTTTCTTTTCTCAATATGATTTCATTTATATGTGGAATCTGAAAAGACAAAGTGAATGGAAAATGAAGCAGATTCATAAATACACAGAATAAACTGGTGGTTGCCAGAGAGGAGAGAGGATGGATTAAATAAGTGAAAGGGATTAAGAGGTACAAATTTCCAGATATAAAATAAAGTGAAGGAAATGAATAGTAAAACATAGAGAATATAGTTGATAATATTGTAATAATGTATGGCGACTGCATTTATAATAATATATATATAAGTCACTGCATTTATAATATATATATATATCTACATTACTGCATTGAGTAATGTAGAAAATTGTTGAATGTCTTATGAAAGAGACATTAGAAAGCTAGCTAGCCCCTTTTGGGCATTTGAGGACACATTGAGAAGATGACTATCCATGAACCGGATAGCTGACTTTCACCAGACATCAAAATCTGCTGGCATCTTGATGTCAGACCTCCCAGCTCCAAAACTCTGAGAAAAAAGTTTTATTGTTATTAAGCCATCTGATCTATGACATTAATGTTATAGCAGCATGGAATGTGTTAGAACGTAGCTAAGCAAAGTCGAAGGGAGGAATACTTCTTGATGAGTTAATAACAGCAAAAGTCTAAAAGTAGAAGTGCACTTGGTTGATTTGAGATACAATAAGAGGCTAGCACACCTGGAGCAGGGAGAGCACAGTCTAATCTAGGTAAGAAAGCAAATTTGTGGAAAACTAGATCCTGTAAGTTCTAATGTCTAAAGGACATTTGCTTTTTACTGCAAAAGAAATCAGGGTCAGAACAGGGTTTTGAGCAGAGAGGAGGCAAGATCAATTGAGATTTAAAAGAATGACTCTGACTACTTTATTTAGACTAGACTATATGTGAATAGGGGTGGAGGATAGGTAAAAGTAGACAAGAGAAAGAATATTCTTTGAATATGCATATATTAATCCAAGTGAGAGATGTTACAGGCTAAGACTAATGGAGGGAGATAAGATGGATCAGATATTTGATCTATTTTGGAGGCATGCCAGCAAGTGAATAGTGTCATGTACTGGAGGTTAAAATTAGAAGGTAGGATGAGAACAGGGTAACTGATCATAGTCATGTTGCTAATATTAGTACTCATTTTAAACTTTTTGATTTTGTGTAAAAGTCATGTTTTAATCACATGTATTAATTTTAGAGAATATTTTTTCATGCCAAAAACACTTGTATGAAGAAAATATTTTTAATGAGATACTTCTGCATGAATGGAAGTTTTTTAGAAGTCATCCCATTCAAAATTCAAAGCCTTTAATAAAAACCATTTATTTTGGAACATGAATAATTGTATCTAAAACCAGTGATTATCAAATGAGGTAAAAAATATAAAGGATAAAGAGATTACTAGCAAGACCCCTGCTTAGATGTGGTAACTTACAATATTTATTTTTTTTTATTTTTTTTTAAAGATTTTTATTTATTTATTTATCAGAGAGAGAGAGATCACAAGTCGGCAGAGAGGCAGGCAGAGGCAGAGGGAGAAGCAGGCTCCCTGCTGAGCAAGGAGCCCGATATGGGACCCGATCCCAGGAGGCTGGGATCATGACCTGAGCCGAAGGCAGCCACCCAATCAACTGAGCCACCCTAAAGATTTTATTTATTTATTTGACAGAGAGAGGTCACAAGTAGACAGAGAGGCAGGCAGAGAGAGAGAGAGGGAAGCAGGCTCACTGCTGAGCGGAGAGCCCGATGCAGGACTCGATCCCAGGACCCTGAGATCATGACCTGAGCCGAAGGCAGCGGCTCAACCCACTGAGCCACCCAGGCGCCCCTACAATATTTATTTTTATATTAAATAAAAGATGGTGTCTTACATTTTATACTATACACAGACTTTTCAAATTAAATTTCATGGCTATAATACAATATCTCTCTCTTCGTGCTCAGATTATTTCAGTAAAGAAATCTCTCTAGCAAAAGAAAAATGTGAAATTGGAATCAATATCCTTTCTGTTAAAATTTTCTTTTTATTAAACTTTTAATAAAGATCAACTAGGGAATGAGGCAAATACAGTTAGAGTCGAGTCCTTAATATTTCATTGCCAAAAGTAGTAATTAGAGAAATTTTTACTGTAAGACTTATCAGTCGAAGGACTTCTTATTTTGGGAACTGCACCACATACCTTTCAAATAAAATTTTAAAACATCAAATGCCTGATGGGGTAATTATAAAAAATGTAGTTATATTTGAATGCATACATTATACTGCAGGTGTGAAATTCCAGACTATACTGGAATCATTAAAATGACATTCCTTTTTTGAAGTTAATAAAAAAAAGCTATTGAATTCAATAAAAATTTTTGTCAATACACAAAGACTACTGTAAAACTTTAAAGTACAATTATATCTCCTCTTTTCAAATAAATAGAGTTTCAATATGTTTGGCATATGGAACAATGGTATTATATTTTATTCCCATCCACAGTATAAATCACTCCATGGTTTACTTTGAAACTATACTCAGAGATTAAGGTAGATCAATTCATTTCCCATGAAATTATAGTAACCTCTCTCTTTTTAGCCATATAAAGCACTGTGATTTTAGGAAAGAGATGAAAAACAGAAGAGTACTTTAATCAATGGGAGGTCCATTCCCCTTATAGAGTAAAACATTTTGATATAAAGTATTTTATGCTTATTTTATTTATCTTGAATTTTTGGAAAGAAGTATTTGTCTTAAAGCTGTATCTAACAGAAGCTGTTCTGAGTTTTATTCCTAATCAAAAATGTGTTATTTTTTAAAGTATTTTTTGTGTCTTATTTAGGTAACAATATTTCTACCCCTGCAGTATTTAATCAATTCTGGCATCTTTTTTAAATATTATTTTTTATTTAAATTTAACTAGACAACATATAGTACATCTTTAGTTTCAGATGTAGAGTTCAATAATTCATCATTGCTTATAACTCCCGTGCTCATCACATCATATGCCCTTCTTAATACCTACTACCCAATTACCCCATCCCACCACCCACTTACCTTCTGGAAACCCTCAGTTTGTTTCTTATATTTAAGGGTCTCTCATGATCCTTCATGATGACTTCCATTCAGTTTTCCCTCCCTTCCTCAACTGTCCTCTATATTCCACATATAAGTAAAACCATATGATAATTCATTCTCTGATTAACTTATTTCACTCAGCATAATGCCCTCAAGTTCTGTCCATGTTGATTTAAATAGTATGTATTCATCTTTTCTGATGGCTGAGTAGTAGTCCATTGTATGTATATACCACATCTTTATCCATTCATCTGTTGTAGGACATCTCAGCTCTTTCCATAACTATTGTGGACTTTCCTGCTATATAGATTGGGGTGCAGGTGCCCATCCAGATCAACACATTTGTATCTTTAGAGTAAATACTTGTGGTGCAATTGCTGGGTCATAAGGTAACTCTATTTTTTTTTTTTTTAACTTCTTGATGAACATCTGTAATATTTTCACCAGTGGCTGTACTGGCTTGCATTCTCACCAACAATGTAAAAGGGTTCCCCTTCCTTCACATACTTGCCAATATTTGTTGTTTCCTGACTTGTTAATTTTAGCTATTCTGACTGGTGTGAGATGGTATCCCATTGTGGTTTTGATTTGTATTTCTCTGATGCCTAGTGATGTGAAGCATTTTTTCATGTGTGGCCATTGGGATTTCTTCTTTGCAGAAA
Source organism: Meles meles (assembly GCF_922984935.1). NCBI lineage: Eukaryota > Metazoa > Chordata > Mammalia > Carnivora > Mustelidae > Meles > Meles meles. Next base: position 80,178,776 of record NC_060074.1, read on the forward strand.
TGTCTGTTCATGTCTTCTGCGCATTTCTTGATTGGATTATTTGTTTTTTGGGTGTTGAGATTGATAAGTTCTTTATGGATCATGGATGCTAGCTGTTGGTCTGATATGTCATTTGCAAATATCTTCTATTCCATAGGTTGTCTTTTAGTTTTGTTAACTGTTTCCTTCCCTGTGCAGAAGTTTTTATCTTGATGAAGTCCCAATTGTTCATTTTTGCTTTTGTTTCCCTTGCCTTTCTGTGCAAGAAATTTCTGTGGCCAAGGTTGAAGTGATTGCTGCCTGTGTTCTTCTCTAGGATTTTGATGGTTTCCTGTCTCACATTTAGGTCTTTCATCCATTTTGAGTTATTTTTGTGTATGGTTTAAGAAAATGATCCATTTTTATTCTTATGCATGGGGCTGTCTAATTTTCCAACACCATTTGTTGAAGAGACTGTCCTTTTTCCATTGGATATTCTTTTCTGCTTTGTCAAAGATAAGTTACCAATAGAATTGAGGGTCCATTTCTGGGTTCTCCATTCTGTTCCATTGATCTATGTGTCTGTTTTTGTGTCAGTACCATACTGTCTTGATGATTATAACTTTATAATTGAGCTTGAAGTCTGGAATTTTGATGCCATCAGCTTTGGTTTTCTTTTTCAACATGCCTCTGACTGTTCAGGGTCTTTTCTGGTTCCACACAAATTTTAGTATTATTTGTTTCAGTTCTGTGACAAAATGTCCATTGTATTTTAATATTGATAACATTCAATGTGTAGATTGCCCTGGGTAGCATTGACATTTTAACAATATTTATTCTTAGAGTCCATGAACATGGAATGTTTTTTCCATTTCTTTGTGTCTTTCTTAATTTATTTCTCAAGTGATCTGTAGTTTTTAGAGTACAGATTCTTTTACTATTTGGTTAGGCTTATTCCTAGGTATCTTATGGCTTTTGGTGTAATTGTAAATGGAATCAATCCCTTAATTTTCTTTTGTTTTATTGTTAGTGTATAGAAATGCAACTGAGTTCTAATTGATATTGATATCTTAAAATAAGTTTATTTCATGAGTCAACAGAATATTTATAATCAATTCATTTGCATTATATGTCATGTGTATAAGCCCATTTTTTCCACATTTAATTGGTTTAGAAATAGAGGGATTTAAAAATTCACTTAAATTGAAGGGACAAATACTAGAAAATTCTTATTCCACCTCCATATCTTCATTTCCCAATAATAAAGCTATAAAAGATTTTAGTTTTCACTCTTTAAATAGCTTATTAATTGCCTGTGTAAAGTGATGGAAAGAGACAGACTTAAGAGAATCCACCAGCACATATCTCATCTAGGACCTTTTGCACTCAGTCACCTCCTTCTCTCTTTAACCTCAAGTCTCTCATTTTCACCTGTCTCTTTCTTTGCCATTTACAAAAATGTTCAATTTAAATTCTTTCCCACACTCGTTTCTTTCAAAATATCACCCTGTTTTCTCCCATTCCTCCACTATTAAATTTTATCAAATTAGTTTCTATGTTCTCAATTTCCACTCCATCCTTAATCTATTTTTGACTAATTGGAAAATGATTCTTAATAAATTACTAATACTCTTCAATTTATCCAAAAATTTTCAACTAAATATAACTTTAATACGTATACAAATAGAGGCGTGTGAATGTAATCTATGCTTTGCAGGATAGTGGCTTCTTTGTGAAAAGTAATCTCTTAGGGGTGGTGGGGCAAGACCAGCAGCAGGAAGACCAATGAAGAGACTTGTACTATTATAGCAGTAAGATGATAGTGACTTGAATTTGGATATTAGGGCATGATTATTAAAAAAAATAGATTTAGATGGGGTGCTGGAGGGCTCAGTTGGCTAAACATCTGACTCTTGGTTTCATCTCAGCTTGTAACCTCATGGTGTTGAGATAAAGCCCCACATCATGCTCCATGCTCAGTGTGGAGTCTGCTTGAGATCGTCTCTCCCTCTCCCACTCCCTCTCCCACTTGTGCTCTCTCTCTCTCTCTCAAATAAGTAAATAAATCTTTTTAAAAAATAAATTTAGGGACGCCTGGGTGGCTCAGTTGGTTAAGCGGCTGCCTTCAGCTCAGGTCATGATCCCAGCGTCCTGGGATCGAGTCCCATATTGGGCTCCTTGCTCGGCAGGGAGCCTGCTTCTCCCTCTGCCTCTGCCTCCTCTCTGCCTACTTGTGATCTTTCTCTCTCTGTCTCTCTCTCTCTCTGACAAATAAATAAAATCTTTAAAAAAAATAAAAAAATAAATTTAGTCAGTATCTTAGAAAAAGTTGGACACTATTTATTTCAGGAATGTGAAACTGAGGGAAATATAAAGGTCTGTTCTTTTTGTTTTGACATTTATGTGGAATGTCAAATAACTATTGGACAAGAGTATTGAGTGCAGGAGTGAGGAAGCAGAAATGTAGTTTTATTTTTTTTTAAAGATTTTATTTATTTACTTGACAGACAGAGATCACAAGTAGGCAGAGAGGCAGGCAGAGAGAGAGAGGGAAGCAGGCTCCCCCCGAGCAGAGAGCCCAATGCAGGGCTGAATCCCAGAACCCTGAGACCATGACCTGAGCCAAAGGCAGAGGCTTCACCCACTGAGCCACATAGGTGCCACCAAGGCGCCCCCCCCCTTTAGTGCATTTCAAGTTAATTTTTATGTATAGTGTAAGATAAGGTTCTGGAGGTTTCTGTTGTTGTTTTTTTGATATTGTTGTTGTTGTTTTAAATACTTTATGTATTTATTTGGCAGAGAGAGAGAGAGCACAAGTAGGCAGAGCAACAGGCAGAGAGATAGTGAGGAGCAGGCTCTCTGCTGAGCAGAGAGCCCACTATGGGACTCATCCCAGGACCCCAGGATCATGACTTGAGCTGAAAGTATATGCTTAATTGACTGAACAACCCAGTGCTCCAAAGGTTCTGGTTTCTTTTGTCTGTGATTGTCCCATTTTCCCAATACCATTATGTCTTCGCTTTCTTAATAAGACTTATTTTCGGGAGTCAAGATAAACACCAGTTGGAATAAGTTATGCATAATGAGAAAAAAAGGTGGTGACAGCCAGTGTACAGTTGTGAGTATAATAGATATGATTCTTGCTCTAACACAACTTTCATTCTATTGGAGGAATAAGTGAATAAATGACCTTCAATTGTGGTGAATGCTATTAAGAAAAGAAAACATATCAGAAAGTAACTCAGGGAAATTAACAGTTGAGATAGAAGGAAGGATTGATGAAAATGTGGTATTTGAGTTGATCACAGATTAGGCAAGAAGGAGCTAATCTAGACCATAGTTTCCTTTATTCCTCTATCATTTTCTGCACATTCCCTGCTTCTGGGTGTAATTTTTTTTAAAAGATTTTTATTTATTTATTTGACAGAGATCACAAGTAGGCAGAGAGGCAGGCAGAGAGAGAGAGAGGAGGAAGCAGCCCCCCCGCTGAGCAGAGAGCCCAATGCGGGGCTCGATCCCAGGACCCTGGGATCATGACCTGAGCTGAAGGCAGAGGCGTTAACCCACTGAGGCACCCAGGCGCCCCTTCTGGGTATAATTTTAATCATGCCCAGGGAAAGTGTAATTGGAAAGAGCCAACATACTTGCCTAAGTCAGCTATTCCTCAATTAAAAAAAATATATATATATATGTGTGTGTATATATATGTACATATATATATACACACACATATATATACACACACATATATATATACACATATATATATGTATACACATATATATACATATATATATATACACACATATATATATATATATATATATATATATATATTTTTTACTTACATAGCTATTAGCATCCTATGGAACTGATGACCTTAGAACATATGCTGTTTCAGAATTCATGTAATAGTATGCACAATGTTATTAGATATGTAGAGATTATTTGACATAGAATGTTTAATTTTATTATTATAAGTTTTAAGAGCAGAATTACATTTTGCATACCATACTCATTCTATCACTTGGGAGGGAATATTGATCAAAGGGTAACACAGCATAATTTTTCCCATGACAGGATATTTTTCCCACCAAGAAAATGGGATAACCAATGGCACCATTGCTACATTGTTATGAATTTGTCAAATTAAGACTTGTTAAACGGAGCACAGGTTGCCAGATGATGAGCTTTTTTTCCACAACAGACCAAAAGAGAAACTGAAATAGAAAAGTTTATTACAACTCCTGGAGGAAGTACCTGGCATGCCTTAAGGGGCCACATGGGAAGGTCGAGGCACTGTCCAGATAGACAGCAATAGGGCCTAGGACACATGCCTTATTTAAAGCACATGGGTAAAGCAATTTGGGGTACTTGGGCTAAGACCAGACTGGTCAATTCATACTAAAAAAGTCGGGTTTTGGTAAGCACCACAGGGGTCTTATCTAAGGGGTCCCTTAGAGGTTGACCTTGGGAGGCAAGGGAGATTATTGATCACAAGAACTTTTTTGAAGTCAGATTAGGAACATATACTTGACTCTGTGGGCATCTAAGGCAGGCATTTGCCTGAAGGATTAGTGTCAGTTTAAGGTAGCTGCAGTCCACTTGACCAAACAAAATGGGTGCTAAGACACCAATACTATGGAGTAGCTGAGCTAAACTCTTGCCATAAAGCTAATCTAAAACCCCTGCATCAACTTCCAAGAACTATTATTAGAAGTTATCTTCTGGGGGTGCCTGGATGGCTCAGAAGCATCTGCCTTCGGCTGGGGTCATCATCCCAAGGTTCTGGGATCAAGCCTTGCTTTGGGCTCCCCACTCAGTGGGAAGCCTGCTTCTCCCACTCCCACGACCCCTGCTTGTGTTTCCTCTCTTGCTGCATCTCTCTCTGTCAAATACATAAATAAAATCTTAAAAAAAAAAAGTTACCTCCTGAATTTACATAAAGTTGTGACAAAGACTTTCAGATAATACCATTTTAACTCATGTATCTTATGCTAGTGATAAGATGCCTTCTTTGACATAGGCGTTATGATACAAGAAGGATAAAATCAACCATTAAAAAGAGAGTCAAAATATTCGTTACATTTATTTTCAAATTATGTGTGTAATTTGACATATTGTGTCAAATATGTAAAAGTGTGTAAAAGACATATCCAAACCCATCTGTGAGCTACACACAATCATCAATTTCTACCCTTGGGGAAAGGAACTGAAGCAGAATCAAGGTAGATTAAAGTAATACTAATTGCTGTAATGAACAAACCGAAACAAGTATCATGACTCAAATATGATATGGTTATTTCTGATTCATGGAAATTCCAGATTGGCAATTGACTCTTCTAAGGCATGATTTAGAAACTCAGTTTCATTTGATAGCATGATCCCACCATATTCAGGGTGTCTTTAAGCATCATAAAGTTTACTGCATCAAGATGGTAGGAAGGAAAAGAGAGGGTAGGTAAGCACATTCACTCTTAAGAACTCTGTCTAAATTATGTCACACAGCACTTTTGCTCATGATCTAACACTATGTCATGGACTAACTCTGTAGGAAGAGGTCTTCCAACTGTATACAAAAAGCAGAAAACTATAAAGTACTCATGAAAAAATTGAGGAAGACACAAAGAAATGGGAAAATGTTCCATGCTCCTGGATTGGAAGAATAAATACTGTGAAAATGTCTATGCTACCTAAAGCAATCTACACATTTAATGCAATCCCTATCAAAATACCATCCATTTTTTTTTTCAAAGAAATGGAACAAATAATCCTAAAATTTATATGGAACCAGAAAAGACCTCGAATAGCCAAAGGAATATTGAAAAAGAAAGCCAAAGTTGGTGGCATCACAATTCCGGACTTCAAGCTCTATTACAAAGCTGTCATCATCAAGACAGCATGGTACTGACACAAAAAAAGACACATAGATCAATGGAAAAGAATAGAGAGCCCAGAAATCGACCCTCAACTCTATGGTCAACTAATCTTCGACAAAGCAGGAAAGAATGTCCAATGGAAAAAAGACAGCCTCTTCAATAAATGGTGCTGGGAAAATTGGACAGCCACATGCAGAAAAATGAAATTGGACCACTTCCTTACACCACACAGGAGAATAGACTCAAAATGGATGAAGGACCTCAATGTGAGAAAGGAATCCATCAAAATCCTTGAGGAGAACACAGGCAGCAACCTCTTCGACCTCAGCCGCAGCAACATCTTCCTAGGAACATCGGCAAAGGCAAGGGAAGCAAGGGCAAAAATGAACTATTGGGATTTCATCAAGATCAAAAGCTTTTGCGTAGCAAAGGAAACAGTTAACAAAACCAAAAGACAACTGACAGAATGCGAAAAGATATTTGCAAACGACATATCAGATAAAGGGCTGGTATCCAAAATCTATAAAGAACTTATCAAACTCAACACCCAAAGAACAAACAATCCAATCAAGAAATGGGCAGAGGACATGAACAGACATTTCTGCAAAGAAGACATCTAGATGACCAACAGACACATGAAAAAGTGCTCCACATCACTCGGCATCAGGGAAATACAAATCAAAACCACAATGAGATATCACCTCACACCAGTCAGAATAGCTAAAATTAACAAGTCAAGAAATGACAGATGCTGGCGAGGATGCGGAGAAAGGGGAACCCTCCTCCACTGTTGGTGGGAATGCAAGCTGGTGCAACCACTCTGGAAAACAGCATGGAGGTTCCTCAAAATGTTGAAAATAGAACTACCCTATGACGCAGCAATTGCACTACTGGGTATTTACCCTAAAGATACAAACACAGTGATCCGAAGGGACACGTGTACCCGAATGTTTATAGCAGCAATGTCTACAATAGCTAAACTATGGAAAGAACCTAGATGTCCATCAACAGATGAATGGATAAAGAAGAAGTGGTATATATACACAATGGAATACTATGCAACCATCAAAAGAAATGAAATCTTGCCATTTGCGACGACGTGGATGGAACTAGAGGGTATCATGCTTAGTGAAATAAGTCAGTCGGAGAAAGACAACTATCATATGATCTCCCTGATATGAGGACGTGGAGATGCAACATGGGGGGTTAGGGGATAGGAGAAGAATAAATGAAACAAGATGGGATTGGGAGGGAGACAAACCATAAATGACTCTTAATCTCACAAAGCAAACTGGGGGTTGCTGGGTGGAGGTGGGGTTGGGAGAGCGGGAGGGGGTTATGGACATTGGGGAGAGTATGTGCTATCGTGAGTGCTGTGAAGTGTGTAAACCTGATGATTCACAGACCTGTACCCCTGGGGATAAAAATACATTATATCTTTATAAAAAAAAAAAAAAAAGAAAGGATGAATACCCAACTTTTGTAGCAACATGGACGGGACTGGAAGTGATTATGCTGACTGAAATAAATCAAGCAGAGAGAGTCAAGTATCATATGGTTTCACCCATTTGTGGAGCATAACAAATGACATGGAGGACATTGGGAGATGGAGAGGAGAAGGAAGTTGAGGGAAATTGGAAGGGGAGGCAAACCATAAGAGACTATTGACTCTGAAAAACAACCTGAATGTTTTGAAGGGGCGGGGGTGGGAGGTTGGGGGAACCAGGTGGTGGGTAATAGGGAGGGCACTGGGTGTTGTGCAAAAACAATGAATACTGTTACACTGAAAAATAAATTAATTAATTAAAAAAAAAAGCAACTCATCAGTTCATGACAAGCCATAGACTTAAATATAAAGTAAAAGGACAAAATGCTACACAAAAAGGAGACTATTTTTGGGTGGCATATACAAGAAATTTTGAAATGGGTCACAGAAAGAAATAAGCACATAATCCTGATTAGCTAGACTTCATTAAAAGTAATAATTCTGCTCATTAAAATACATTATCAAAAAAGAATATGTGCTATGGACATTGGGGAGGGTATGTGCTATGGTGAGTGCTGTGAAGTGTGTAAACCTGGCGATTCACAGACCTGTACCCCTGGGGATAAAAATACATTATATGTTTATTAAAAAAAAATTTGGAAGGGGAGGCGAACCATAAGAGACTATGGATTCTGAAAAACAACCTGAGGGTTTTGAAGGGTCAGGGGTGGGAGGTTGGGGGAACAGGTGGTGGGTAATAGGGAGGGCACGTATTGCATGGAGCACTGGGTGTTGTGCAAAAACAATCAATACTGTTACGCTGAAAAAATAAATAAAATGGGAAAAAAAAGAATATGCAAATCACAGACTGGTATAAAATAGTTCTAAAATACATCTGAGCAAGTACTGGTATCCAGGACATATAGAGAACTTCCATAACTTAATTTTTAAAAATTGGAAAAAAAATAAAGTAAATATGTGAACAGACACTTCAGAAATGCAGAGCTAAGATGAATTTGGAAAAAGAAAATCTCAACATGAACAGTCTTTAGAGTGTTGTAATTTAAAACCAGTGAGATTCAACCACATGCCCACAAAAATGACTGAAATTTAAAATTTAAAAAGACTTGTAAGGGGCACCTGGGTGGCTCAGTGGGTTAAAACCTCTGCCTTCGGCTCAGGTCATGATCCCAGGGTCCTGGGATCGAGCCCCACATTGGGCTCTCTGCTTGGCGGGTAGCCTGCTTCCTCCTCTCTCTCTCTCTGCCCGCGTCTCTGCTTACTTGTGATCTCTGTCAAATAAATAAATAAAATCTTTAAAAAAAATGCTTTTAAAAAGAATTGTAATACCTAGTGTCCCCAAGGATTCAGAGTGATCTGAACTCTTGGATACATTTTGTGGGGATATATAATGGATCATACTTTTGGGAAAAATAAATGAGTTTCTTATAAAACTAAACATCCATCATCCTATGACCTAATGTGATATTGTGAATAGTAGTTAGAAATATATATTTGGTTTTTGCATCCATTCCCAGTACAAAGGTCCTAAAACCCTGGGAATTTCCTAAGTGATAAGAGTGATTAATGTGTCTTGATACTTATAACAAACTCCTGCCAACCTGAGTTTATGTTACGAGGTGACTTTTGGAGAATCCCTAAGGATAAAGGCTGTTGCCAGGGGAACAAACCCTGTGATTGGAGTGTTGGAATTTTCAGCAACATCCCCAGGTCTCTGGGAAGAGGAGAGGGGCTGGATATTTAGTTAATCACTAATGGCCAACGATTTAATCCATCATATGTATATGATGATGAGTACAAAAGATCCTAACTGAAGGGGTTCAGAGAAATTCCAGAGGTGCTGGCAAAGTGATACACACAAAGATAACATGGAAGCTCCTTGGCTCTTCTCACAGGTCTTGCCCTATGCATCTTTTCCATGCAGCTGTTCCCAAATTGTTATATTTTCTTATAATAAAATAGTTATCTGGTAAGTAAGTTGTTTTTTCTGAGCACTGAGAGCTGTTCTAGCACTTTATTTAACCTGGGGACAGAGTCATGAGAATGCATTGTCAGATAGTTGGGACAACATGTGATAACCAGATTGGCATCTGAGACTGGTTGAGGTTGGGGGGGACAGATATAATCTTGTAAGACTGAATCCTTAACTCATGGGATCTGATACAAACTCCAAGTAGAGAGTGTCAAAACCAAATTGAATTGCAGGACACCCAATTTGTATTCAGACAGTTATAGAATTGCTTAATACAAGGGAAAAAAACAAACAAACAAACAACCCCACACCTGGTGTCAGAATGACTAGGTGACTAAGAATAGGAGATAAGAAACAGTTTTTTCCTTTAGTTAGTGTAGAGAAGGAAACATTTTTTTTCCTTTAATGCAACAGTTACACTTCTAGGTTTTCACCCTAGAGGAATGAAAATATGTATATGGAAAAGCTTTATGCATAAATGTCTGTAGCAATTTTATTTATGTTTTCCAGAAACTAGAGGGAGCCCAGATAACCCTCCATAGAGAAGTGAATATACAAAGAGTGGTCTATTCATAAAATTGAATAATACTCAGGAATACAAAGGAATGAAATAATGATATGTACAAAACCATGGACAACTCTTTGAAACATAATATTGAATGAAAGAATCTTATCACAATGACTATATACTATATGATTCAAAAGATAAGACTATCTAAAATCAGCAAAATCAACCAAAGCTAAAAAATACTGAAATGGTACTTGCCTCTGGGGAATAAGAGGAGGACTGTGTAGAAGAAGCATGAGGTGCATTTCTAATTGTTAGTAATATTTTATATCTTAATAAGGACTTGAGATTGTATAAGAGAATGTGTTGGACAAATTCAGTGAAATTGTGCCTTTCATTTTTTGTAAGTTTACATCAAAAGAAAGAATCTAAACTCTCATGACTATCAGTTAATGATGCTAAGGTAAGTAGTGAGGGTGGAGCTTACTGAGACTTTGATATTTATAAGTCATAAGGTAGGACCACCTGGGTGGCTTAGTTGATTGAGTTTCTACCTTTGGCTCAGGTTGTGATCTTGGTATCCTGGGATTAGATCCTTCATGGAGCTCCTCCTCAGTGGGGAATCTGCTTTTCCCTTTCCCTCAGCCCCTCCGTCCCCCTGCTCCTGTGTGTTTTCTCTTTCTCTTTTTCTGAAATAAATAAACAAATAAATAAAATTTTAAAAAATAAATTATAAGGTAAATTGATGGAAGGATAAAAAGATAGATTAATATGTGATAAAGCAAATAATAGGGTGATAAATATATATATACAATGTATTCACTATAAAATTCTTTATTTTATATTCCAGACTACATGTTGGAAAATTTCTGTAATTAAATATTAAAAACAATTTGGATTGTTTGGATTGACAAATGGCCACATAGTTGTTTGTTTAAGCAAATATTCTTAGTTGAAACCCAGGTTTGCACAAATTTAAAATCTTGAATCTAGTTATACCTTTAGACTCGTTTTAGTTAGATAAAATGAGTTATAAAATAATAAAAATTTAAGTAGGTGTTTTATACTTTAATTTTTTTCTGTTTCTTTTATTCTTTCAAAAATAGTTATTTATTTATTTACATTTATGTACAGAAAATATATCCTTATAATCAATTCCTGTTTCAGATTTTATTTGACTCACTCTAAGGTATACTATTAGTGTTGCGTGGTTGACAAATTTTGGGCTATTTTATTTTAATAAAGATTTTATTCATTTATTTGTCAGATAGAAATCACAAGTAGGCAGAGAGGCAGCCAGAGAGAGAGGAGGAAGCAAGTTCCCTGCTGAGCAGAGAGCCCGATGCGGGGCTCAATCCCAGGATCTCCGGATCATGACCTGAGCTGAAGGCAGAGGCTTTAACCCACTGAGCCACCCAGGCGCCCCTGGGCTATTTTAAGTGGAAACAGACAACATAAGTACAATGATGCTCCTATACATTTGAAGTTTTAGTATACTCATTGGTCCTTGATTATAGAATCCTGAAAATGAATTTCTATGCAGTTAGTATAATATTAGTAAATTTCAATAATGGATGCTTGCTTGAATAAAACTATGTATTTTATCAAATGAGTATCTGTCATCTATCTACTGACAGATGGAATGATGGATCAAGTCAGACATACACTTATAAGCTCAGAAACACGAGTTGGCTTGTGGAAGACTTATGTGGTAAGGAGTAACCTCTTGAGGGAAGTCCCATTGTTTTTGTATTATCAAGAGTGAAGTTTGCAGTATACCATAGCAATTATTCATGAAAAAGTGAGCTAAAATCAGTCTACAAGGAACAAATTCTTTTTTTAATTTTTTAAAAAAGTATTTTATTCATGTCTTCTGTCCATTTTTTGACATGATTATCTATTTTTTGAGTGTTGAGTTTGAGGAGTTCTTTATAGATCTTGGATATCAGCCCTTTGTCTGTAGTGTCATTTGCAAATATCTTCTCCTATTCCATGGATTGCCTCTGTTTTGTTGACTCTTTCCTTTACTGTGAAGAAGCTTTAGATCTTGATGAAGTCCCAAAAGTTCATTTTCATTTTTGTTTCCTTTGCCTTTGGAGACATGTCTTGAAAGAAGTTGCTGTGGCTGATGTCAAAGAGGTTATTGCTTATGTTCTGCTCTAGGATTTTTTTTTTTCCCTTTTTATTTATTTTTTCAGCGTAACAGTATTCATTCTTTTTGCACAACACCCAGTGCTCCATGCAAAATGTGCCCTCCCCATCACCCACCACCTGTTCCCCCAGCTCTAGGATTTTGATAGATTCCAGCCTCATGTTGAGGTCTTTTATCCATTTCAAGTTTATCTTTGTGTATGGTGTAAGAGAATGGTCGAGTTTCATTCCTATATACATAGCTGTCCAATTTCCTAGTACCATTTACTAAAGAGACTGTCTTTTTCCCACTGGATATTTTTTTCCTGCTTTGTTAAAGATTATTTGACCATAGAGTTGCAGGTCTATATTTTGACTCTCTGTTTCACTGGTCTATATGTGTTTTTGTGCCAGTACCATGCTGTCTTGGTGATCATAGCTTTGTACTAAAGCTTGAAATCAGGAAATGTGATGCCCCCAGTTTATTTTTCTTTATCAATATTTCCTTAGCAATTCAGGGTCTTTTCTGGTTCCATACAAATTTTAGGATTGTTCCAGCACTTTGAGAAATGCTGGTGGAATTTTGATTGGGATGGCATTGAAAGTATAAGTTGCTCTGGGCAGTATAGACATTTTAACAATGTTTATTCTTTCCAATCCATGAGCATGGAATGCTTTTCCATCTTTTTGTGTCTTCTTCAATTTCTTTCATGAGTGTTCTGTAGTTCCTTGAGTACAGATCCTTTACCTCTTTTGTTAGGTTTATTCCAAGGTATCTTACACTTCTTGGCGCTATAGTAAATGGAATCGATTTTCTAATTTCCCTTTCTATATTTTCATTGTTAGTATATAAGAAAGGAACTGATTTCTGTACATTGATTTTGTACCCTGCCACATTACTGAATTGCTATATGAGTTCTAGTAGTTTAGGGGTGGAGTCTTTTGGGTTTTCCATATAAAGTATCATGTCATCTGCTAAGAGAGAGACACTTCTCCAAAGAAGACAAACAAATGGCTAACAGACACATGAAAAAAAAAATTCATCATCATTAGCCATCAGAGATTCAAATCAAAGCCAGATTGAGGTGCCACCTTATACCAGTCAGAATGGCCAAAATTAACAAGACAAGAAACAACAAGTGCTGGAGAGGATGTGGAGAAAGGGGAACCCTCTTACACTGTTGGTAGGAATGCAATTTGGTGTAGCCACTTTGGAAAACAGTGTGGAGATTCCTCAAAAAATTAAAAATAGAGTTATCTTATGACCCTGCAATTGCACTACTAGGTATTTGCCCCAAAGATACAGATGTAATGAAAAGAAGGGCCATATGTACCCTAACGTTCATAGCAGCAATGACCACAATTGCCAAACTGTGAAAAGAGCCAAGATGCCCTTCAACAGATGAATGGATAAAGAAGACATGGTCCATATCTACAATGGAATATTACACCTCCATCAGAGAGGAAGAATACCCAACTTTTGTATCAACATGGATGGTACTGGAGAAGATTATGCTGAGTGAAATAAGTCAAGCAGAGAAAGCCAATTATCATGTGGTTTCATTTGCTTATGGAGCATAAGGAATAACATGGAGGACATTAGGAGAAGGAAAGGAAAAGTGAATTGCAGGAAATCAAAGGGGAAGATGAACCATGAGAGACTTTGGACTCTTGGAAACAAACTGAGGGTTTGGAAGGTAGGGAGTGGGGGGATAGGTGAGCCTTTAAGGAGGACACATATTGCATGGAACACTGGGTGTGATGCATAAACAATGAATCTTAGGATACTGAAAAAGTAAAATAAAATAAAAAAAATGTTAACTTACAATGTATTATTAGCTTCAGGGGTACAAGTCTGTGAATCACCAGCCTTACACAATTCATAGCACTCACCATAGCATAGCACATACCCTCCCCAATGTCCATAATCTACCCACCCTATTGCTCCCCCTCACCCAGCAGCTCTCAGTTTGTTTCCTGAGTTGAGTCTCTTATGGTTTGTCTCTCTCCCCAGTCCCATCTTGTTTCATTTTTTCCCTCCCTGCCCCCATGACCCCCCATCCTGCCTCTCACATTTCTCATTTCAGAGAGATTATACAATAATTATCTTTGACTGACTTATTTTGATGAGTATAATACCCTCTAGTTCCATCCATGTTGTTGCGAATGGCAAGATTGTGGTGTTTTTGATGGCTATATAGTATTTACGAAGAAGAAATTTAAAAGACCTCTTCACATCATCATTAATATCTGTGATTAGTTTTAACACTGATATATGTCTTTTTGTTGTTGTTGTTGTTAAGGCCAAAATAGAATACACAAAAAGATGAAATTCTTGGGAATTAAGTGCAATTGATTATTGTGTGGGAAAACTGCGAACAGATTTCTTTGGTGGTAATTTCAAGTAGACTAAATTCTCATCTGGCACGGTAGTTATATGTAATTTAGAGATATAGAATAAAGAACTTCTTAAATGTCTTGAGTTTCTACATTCAAAGATTCCACCCAAAATATACAATCACTCTTACAATATGTAAGTTTTAAAGCAATCAATTCTGAAATGATTCTTAATGAAAGAATTTAATGCTTTATTTAATCTCCTTTGATAGAAGCAAAGGTAAGAATCCTCCAGATTGTTATTTATAGTTCATGCTTTTAAAAATATTGCTTTATGTCAAATGCTTTGTCCCTGGATCATAGCATTAGGATAAAAGTCCTAATTGAAATTTCCATTATGAAGTCTTGTTTTAATTATCACTTACATGTCAGTGTGAAACAACACACATGCACTTACACGTTTACTATTTAATAAAGCTATGCTGGCCATTTAATCATTTTTTTTGGTTGCTTTTATGAATATGAGAGATTTAGAAAAATCTGCATGTCGTTCTAGGAAAATTTATTTTTGAAGAGACTTTTTTAACTAATATTTTAAGGTCAAAAACTGATAATGGATACTTTATGGATAAGTAAAATTAATAGATATAAGAATAAAAATGGCAAATCTGATTCATTTTCTGTGAATCAAAGCTTAGAGAATCTGTGGAGTGTATCTTACAAAAGAAGGTTAGATTTTACATTGACAACTGTTGATTTGCCAGAAGAGTTTTATTTCCACTGGTTTCTTTTCAGTCTAACCTAAAAGTAGGTATTAGATGTTTTTCCTTCTTTAACTCCTTACTTTAGTGTTCTTAACTCATCTGCATATTAGAAATCACCCAAGAGGTTTTAAAAAATATTGATGTCTTGTTCTCACCTCAGACCCATTACAACAAAATCGCTTCGGCAATGGGGTATTGAAGCCTGGACAGCGTTGTTTTTAATTTATGTGACTCTGATATGCATTTAGGATTGAGACATGTATGACCTTCCAGCTCAAACTATGGACTTTGGACTGATGCTCTCTCATCACCTGACAGCTTGTTGGAAAGACGGAATCTCACACTGCACTATAGGCTTATTGAATCAGAATTTGTTTGTTAACAAGATCCCCAGGTGAAGGCATTTGCATAGCAAAATTTGAGGTATTAGAGTTCTAGGCCATTGCAGAGGTGGGTTTATCTATTTGATGTAATTAAGAACAGCAGAGCGAAATGTATCTGTTCTTTAAATAAACATGGAAGAGTTGAGACAAGGTCTTCCATATCTGATAAGGAAAAGGCACACACTATTATAGCTTCATCTCTCAAAACAGTGGACTGTGGACTTTGGGAGACTGTCATGTAGTCTCACTGGGGCATTAAAAACTTGGAGCTTGTTTTGTGAGATTAAGAGTCATTTATGGTTTGTCTCCCTCCCAATCCCATCTTGTTTCATTTATTCTTCTCCTATCCCCCTAACCCCCCATGTTGCTTCTCCATGTCCTCATATCAGGGAGATCATATGATAGTTGTCTTTCTCCGATTGACTTATTTCACTAAGCATGATACGCTCTAGTTCCATCCACGTCGTCGCAAATGGCATGATTTCATTTCTTTTGATGGCTGCATAGTATTCCATTGTGTATATATACCACATGGTTGCTGGGGGGAGGTGGGATTGGGAGAGGGGGAGGGGGCTATGGACATTGGGGAGGGTAAGTGCTATCGTGAGTGCTGTGAAATGTGTAAACCTGGCGATTCACAGACCTGTACCCCTGGGGATAAAAATACATTATATGTTTATTTAAAAAAAAAAAATTTTTAGAAGGGGAGGCGAACCATAAGAGACTATGGACTCTGAAAAACAACCTGAGGGTTTTGAAGGGTCAGGGGTGGGAGGTTGGGGGAACAGGTGGTGGGTAATGGGGAGGGCACGTTTTGCATGGAGCACTGGGTGTTGTGCAAAAAGAATGAATAGTTACGCTGAAAAAATAAATAAAATGGAAAAAAAAAAAACAAAAAAAAACTTGGAGCTTGCTTTGGCGGAATCTAACCAGGGATGCCAACACTGCACACCTTAACCGGCATACCTTTATCCTGTCAGGTGAGCCTCACCCAGCTCTCCTGAGGGAAAACCTCTTCCTCAGGGACAGCTGTAACAACCACAGTGGGCACTGCTAGGTGAGATTGTCCCCCGTTCCTCTTGTCTTTTTTCCATCTAATGCTTCTTGCATATAGTTGTACTTATTTCCTTCTAGACTTTAATCTTTTTAATCTTAAAATCATTTTATTTTCTCAAAATGCCTGACTCTTAGAAGCAAAAGATGAGGCTTTCAAACTACTGTCTTTTCTATGAATTTGAAATATTACGTAGAACCTCCAAAGCAGAATATTTTAGTTTCTTTCTCCATACAAACTTTCTATAAGTTTTAAATTATAAGAAAACATGTCTCAAGCTGAATACAGGAAAGAAAGCACAGAAATAACTTTGAGGGAAAGTTTGGTCAATCTAATATTTAACAATGAATGATGAGGGTAGCTTTGTGTAGTTATGATTAGAATATTAGCTCTTAGATCTGTAATTTTTTTCTCATTTGGTGCTTTGATATAAAGAATCCTCACATTTATTTCTAACTCTAAGGGGCTACATTTTAAATAACATTTATTGGTTCAGTACCTCCTGCAAGGGAAAGTAAAATGCAATACAATTTGGATTTGATTATAAATAATATACATTAGTTACAAATCTTCAAGCACTCACCACTTAAAAACAAAACTTGTGTCCCTCACATGATATCCTTGATCTCCAAGAGGTACTTCTTAATAGGCTGATTTCATGCTCAAAATTTACTACAATGGATCAGAATGATCTCTTTTTCCTCAGTGGGATGACAACTAGGTGGTATAACCATACATATAATAAAGTACAAGATTTGTCCAGATGTATCATATCTTCTTAGTATACATATGACCTAAATTAAATGAGATCCTGATCTTAGTCTTGTTCAGAGTACACAGATATTCAGTACCAGTATTATTTGATAATATTATTTTTCTTTTTTTTAAAGAAAATTTATGTTAAGCTATGTCTACATAAAGCACTATTATTAAAAATTTGATGCTTTATGTCTAAACACAGGCATATGCTCATACACAATTTGGTTTATATTAATAAATGGAATAAGTCAGGGATCATTTGTGATATAATACCATTGAGTATATTAGTCAATAAGTAGGTGGTATAATAAAGCCCCTCCCTGTGGCCCCAAATCTATTGATATGGGTTAATTGGTACTCTTTTCATATACAGGCATGCAGGGATCCAAGTTTCCTTAATCTTTAGATGTCACTACACCACCTGAATGCCTAATATCCAACTTTGCCAAGATAGAAAACTAAATTCTATCAACTTTATAAAATTGAGAAATAAATGAATGTCCATGTTCTTATATGAATGTAATAAGCAGTATTCAGTGTTTCTGCCAAAGATATCAGAATACAAATAACATGATTATATATGTATCTATACATGCTTGAGTTTATTTATATATGCATACAATTATATACACATGCATATATGTGCATGCATATGTATATATGAACACATATGTATTAAGTTCATAAGTACTGTCATATATAATATATCAGTATATAAGTTTATATGCATAAACAAGAGTGTATATGTGCATTATACATGAGAACATGAGTATACATACACACACACACACTCATATATAATGTACTTAAGTAATGCTTAGGTTCCATTGTTATAGCAACTACCTTCTTTTCTTTAATTAACAATATATACTAATACCTATTATGGGCTGAGACATAGTTGCTAACTACACATTCATGGAAAGGATGATTTACTAATTGATGGATTATTTAACCATTTATTATAAGTGCAGCTGCAGGTTTATAAAGTTTAGATATATGTCTTTTCTTATTTGTGTTATAATAATTTATCTGTTAGATCATGTATGAGTGGACCACTAGATCCTTGTTTCTAGAATTCTATTTGTTTTCTCCATAAATGTTTCAGAGGAAATATTAGAAATACATATAAATAGACACTAAAGAACTACTGGAGTAATTCACCACACTCCTGCTTCAGCAACTTTATTTGAATCTTTTTTATATTTGTTGTTTACAACAACTCTGAATAAAATGTAAATTTTCCCACAGGTTCTTAAAATAGATGTGTTTAAAAAAATTCTCAGGAGGAACATATGAGTTGAATAACAAGAAGTTTTCTTTTTATAAGTCTCTTTAGCATATTTTTTCTTGGGGCAATTCAGGCAGACTAAACAATTTTGACACAAATAAGAGCTGCTTAAATTGTAATTTTAAAAGAAGTCTTGAAATAGGTATGTCTCCTCTTGAGAAGAATTGATGTGCATGTAGTATGAAAACTCATTCCCAAAAGATAATTGGAGCCTTTTTCTTTTATCTGTGAGTTGATTCTTAATAATCAGAAAATGTTCTAATTTTAAAGATGAAGGGGAATAAAAAGAAAAAATCCAAGGTAACTCAAAAGTTAATAGTGGAATGAAACAACCACAAATACAACTCTCAAAAAGTTTTTTTCTTTTAATAATATATCTTACTGTTGCTTCTAAAATTAGTTTAACAGAAAAAAAGAAAATGATTTCCATGTTTCTTCTATTAATTTTAAGCATTTTCTATGTGTGTATATATGTATGTACATATGTATAAATTTGGGTGGCTCAGTTGGTTAAGCCTCTGCCTTCAGCTCAGGTCATGATCTCAGGGTCCTGGGATCGAGCCCCACATTGGGCCCCCAGCTCAGCAGAGAGCCTGCTTCTCTCTCTCCCTCTTCCTGCTGCTCTGCCTACCTATACTCTCTATCTCTGTGAAAAACAAATAAAAACCCTTAAAAAAATAAAATATGTCTTACTGTGGCTTCTGAAATTAGTTTAACAGAAAAAAGGAAATAATTTTCATGTTTCTTCTATTCATTTTAAGCATTTTCTATGTGTGTATATATGTATGTACATATGTATAAATTTATATAATTCTTAATGTTTACTCAAAACAAACACATCAGATATGAATTCTGTAGCTGTACTTCAGATGTCATTAAATCTGTTTTATTACAATCTGAATGTAATCCATTACATAATTACTCAGACAAGGTTTTGCAGTTAAGGTTCTCACACATTTTCCTTTGACTAGAATTCAAGTTTATAATCCAATCCATAGAAAGAATTTTTAAAAGACTGATCATTTCTTACTGCTTCAAATAGATTATCTTATACTTCTAGGAGTCAGAAACCCAAAATGGTTATTACTGGGCTAAAATCAAGGTGTCTGCAGGGTCGTCTTTCTCCTAGAGACTCTAGGGAAGAACCTATTCCTGGTTTTCTGAAGCTTTTGGAGGCTTCCTGTATGTCTTGGCTCACTGTTCCTCCCATTTTCAAAGCAGAAGTGTCCAGTTGTGTCTCACATCTCATCACCCTGACCTCTGGTGTCTTCACATCACCTCTCACTCTGACCCTCCATGTTCCTCCTCCACATTGAGGGGAACTTTCTCATTACTGTGGATACAAATGAATAATACAAAATAATTTCTTCATCTCATCATATCTGATGTAATCACATCTACCAAGTTCCTTTTACCATGTAAGGTAAGATACTCACAGTTCCAAGTACTGTCCTATGAACATCTTTGTGGAGCCATTATTTTGCCCACCACAAAAAGGCATGTATTTTTTTCTTTATAATTTCAGAGAACTTCTCACCACACCGCCTTCTCCACTTTCACCTAATAACAGGAAATCATTATTAACTATGCAGTGTGCATCCTCCCAGACCACTTTTTGTATGAATATATAGATACCTATGCATAGGTAGATACCTACATCATGGGATATTATTATTATTATTATATGTTATTGAACTTGCATTTTCCCTTCAAATATATTTTATGAATATTTTTCAGAGTTTTTTAAACAGACCTACGTAGGTTTACATATAAACATGCTTTTAATTTGATGATTACTACCAAATTGTTCACTAAAAATGTTGCAATATTTAGACACACACTTACTGAGTTGGGAGTATTCTTTACAATTGTTTGTGAAGATTGGGCATCATGATTAATTATAATAGTAGTCAAATTGGAAAAAAATATCATTTAGTTATTTTAATTTACATTTCCATGATTACTATTGAATCTAATCATCTCTTCATAGATATTGTGATTTAAAAAGTGCTAAAATATAGAAGGAAAAGAAATGAGCCGTGCTTTGTGTTGAAGAGACTTAACAGAAATTAATACCTGTTGTTTATTTTTTTTTACGATTTAGTTTATTTATTTGACAAAGGAAAAGAGAAAGAGAGAGAAAGAGCACAAGCGGGGTGGGGCAGCAGGCAGGGAGAAGCAGGTTCCCCCCCACAGGGAGCCCAATGTGGGACTTTGTCCCAGGATCCTGGAATCATGGCCTGAGCCAAAGGCAGAGGCTTCATTCAACTGAACCACCCAGGGGCCCCTTAATACCTGTTCTTAAAACGTTTTCTATAATTGTTTTGGATAAATCAATAAATCAGTGAAAGAGGTGAGAGTAAGGAAAGAAATAAGAATGTTAACACTAGATTATTTAACAAATAGTGTTGGGGAAACTGTCTGAAAAGAAACAAACAAGAATCTTAAAGACTTATCTTGTACATAACTTCAGATTATAATATTAGACATTACATAATAAAAAGGAGTCATTTTCAAAGAAAATTGAACAATTCTTATCGTGTACGTGCCTAACAACAGAGTTTCCAACTGTAAGGAAAAATAGAAAAATTCACTCATTGTTGGGAGTCCTCAGCACCCCTTTATCTGTATTTGTTTGATTTAGTAGCTGACAGATCAGTAAGTTAAACTAAACTAAACATCATCAATCATCTGGATCTATTTATATACATAGAATATTTCATATACATTCTTCTCAATGTCACTTGGGACATTCAACATGTGGGTGTGCTGGTTTGCCCTGGAATTTCTGTAAAAAAGAAAATACCATAAACTGTAATGTAAACAACATAAATACATTTTGTCAAAGATCAAGAGGTAAGAAACCCAAGATCAAAGTGTCAGCCAGTGGAACACCTGGATGGCTCAATCAGAAGAGCATGCAACACTGGATCTTGGGGTTGTGAGTTCAAACCCCATGTGAGGTACAGAGGTTACTTAAATAAATAAAAATAGGGGGTAGGGGGAAAAAAGTGTCAGAAAGGTTCCTTCTTTCTGATGTCTGTGAGGAAGACTCTGTTACATCCCACTTTCCTAGCTTCTGGTGATTTGCTGACAGTCTTTGACATTTCTTGATTTGGAAGTGTCACCCTGATCTTTGCCTTTATCTTCACATGAACAACCTCTCTGTGTCCATGTCTATTTCCTCATTTTATGGGGGCACCAGCCATGTTGTATCAGGTCCCACCCTAATGACTTCATCTCAACTTAACTAATTATATCTGCAAATACCCTATTCTAAAATAAGGCAATGTTCTTATGTATCAGGGTAAGGATATTAACATAAGGATTTTAGGTGTACACGAGTCCACCCATTAATACAAGATAACCACATCCTGGGCTATAAAACACACCATAATGTAAATAACAGAATAGAAAATATACAAAGTATTCTCTCAGAACATAACAAAATTAAAAGAAAATAATAGAGAAATAGAGTATTCCCAAATACTTTGAGATGAAACAGCAAATTCCTAAACAGTAAATCGGTCAAAGAATAAGCCTCAAGAAAACTTAAAAATATTTTGAGAATACAACTAATCAAAATGTGTGGGATGCAGCTAAAGGAAGTGCTTAGAGGAAGTACATAGCATTTAATGTGTATGTTAGAAAAGAAAAACATATAATCAATAGTTTAATCTTCCTCCTTAGAAAACTAGAAAAAGAAAACTAAATCTGAAGGAGGCAAAAGAAAAGATCATTAAAATTGGAGTAGAAACCAAAGAAATTTAAGATAGGAAATGTATAGAAAATCAATAAAACCAAAAGCTGATCCTTTTAAAAGATCGATAACATTAATAAACCACTAGCTTGGCTAACAAAGAAAAAAAGAGAGATGGTAAAAATAACTAATATCATAAATGAAAGAGAGACCATCACAACTGATCCTGTAGATGTTAAAAGGGATATTATGAACAAGTCTATGCTCACAAATTTGTTAACATAGATGAAAAAGACCAAGTCCTTAAAAGGGTACAATCTAACAAATTCACAAACTTTCACAAAAGAAAAACATTCTGACATTCTGAGTAAGTCTAATCTATTAAATACATTGAACAAATGATTAATAACCTTCCAAAAAAGAAAACTCCAGGCCCTGGTTCACTGATGAACTCTGCCAAACATTTAAAGAAGAAAATAAGAAAATAAAGAAAAAAATAAAGAAAATATACCATCAATCCTTGATTAAAAACTCTTAGCAAATAGAGTTAACTCATCAACTTAATAAATAATACCAACAAAAAACCCTACAGCTGACACTATACTTAATGATGACAAACTAGACACTCTCTTTTGGAGGAGTAAGACCAAAACTTAGAATGTCTATATGTTAAGCAAATGTAAATGCCCATGATGATACTACTTTCACCCCATGTGTATTAGTTTTCTGTTGTTGCAATAAGTAATTATCATAAACTCAGAAGTTGAAATAAGACAAATTCATTATTGCATGTCTCTGTTCATCTGTAAGTCCCACACCAAGCTAAATAAAGGTGTCAGAAAGCAGGTTTTTTTTGTTTTTGTTTTTTTTTATTAGAAGCACCAGAGGAGGATATTTCCTTGCTCAGTTGGGTTGTTGGTGGATTTCAGTTCCTTGCGTTTGTTGTTATAAGAACCAAGGCCCCTATTTTCTTAGTGGCTCTCAGCTGAAGGTCATTCCCAGCTTCTAGAGCTTGATGCACTCCTTGATGTATAGCTCCTTTTTCCACCTTCCGAGACAGTGCTGTGAGGTTAACTATTGGCCAGGTTGCATGTCTTTGGCCCTTCCTTCTTCATCTGTCCTCACAACTCTCCCTGATCAAAATCAGAGAAGATTCTCCACTTTTAGGGCCTCATGTGCTTAGATTGGGACCACCTGAATAATATGGGGGGATCTCCCATCTCAAATCAAAGTCTTTATCTTTAGTCATATCTGCAAAGTCTCTTTTGCTGTGGATGGTAACATATTAACAACTTCCAGGGATTAGGTTGTGAACTTCTTTGGTGGGCTATTATGCTACTTTGGGATGATTGAAGATAGTGGGAAGAAGTTTTCATTAAAATGCTAGAAAGTAAAAAAAAAAAAAAAAAAAGTAAAAAAAATGCTAGAAAGTACTTTTAATGGTTTAGAGGTATAAGCAAAGTTAACTTAATTGACTGTTAAAACTATAAAGGTGAAACTCAGAATAAAGAAATATAGCTTCACTATATTCTCTGTTATCAAAATATCTGCAATGTTAAGACTAAAAGAGAACTTCCTATTTAAAAAATAAGTCATTTGTTATGAGTGTGTATGAAAGATGTGAAAAGTTTTCATTTTAAACAAGGCTTCTTAACAAGTCACATGTTACAATACAAGCTCCATGAGGGCAATGACTCTCAAATTCTTGTTTATTGAAATACTTCCAGCACCTAGAACAGTACAAAAAACATAATAAGTGCTCAAAAATATGTGTAGAATGAATGAAATAATGGATTGAGTGGAATTTAATTAATAATGGCTTAATAAAAATACTCAAATTTGATATAGAAAAAATGAAATTAATGTTGCTACGATCACTGACAACTATAAATAACTACTGTAATGAAAAGGCCTGGTACACAATATAGCAAAACTCCTCCTCTATCTTTTCACACAGATAGATTAATATGTGATATTTTGCTATCACTGTATCTTCAATTATGTCTTTTGTTGGTTTCATTTTCAAGTCTTGCTAACTTTGCTTTTTACTTATAAATTATTGTAAATATAGTATAATCCTCAGCCACTTAATTTAGGCTTTCTTTTCTTTCCTTTTTTTTGTTTTTAAAGATTTTATTTATTTATTTGACAGAGAGAGAGATCACAAGTAGGCAGAGAGGCAGGCAGAGAGATAGGAGGAAGCAGCCTCCCTGCAGAGCAGAGAGCCCGATGTGGAGCTCGATCCCAGGACCCTGAGATCATGACCCGAGCCGAAGGCAGCGGCTTAATCCACTGAGCTACCCAGGAGCCCCCCCCCTTTTTTTTTTAAGATTTTATTTATTTATTTGACAGAGAGAGAGTTAGCACAAGTAGGCAGAGCAGCACGCAGAGGGAGATGGTGAAGCAGGCTTTCCACTGAGCAGAGAGTCTGATGCAGGGCTCCATCTCAGGACTCTGGGATCATGACCTGAGCAAAGGCAGATGCTTAACTGACTGAACCACCCAAGCATTCCAGTTCAGGCTTTCTTATATGCTTGTTTACTTGTTTGTTTTTGGTTATGTGACAGTGTATAGTAATAAATATTTGATCCATAATCTTTGGCCAATGGTTTTCCATTTCCTGGCTTTTAAGATAAACACGCATTTCAATTCAAATATAAATAATTCATGCTCTTTTTTATAAAGCTGTTATATGCATAATTTGCCAAATTTTATTTGTGCAATGTCTTGATTATCATGGTGAATTTCATTTTCTAAAGGAAAAATAGATTAAGAAGGGGAGGAAAGTTTTTAGTTCTTCTTAATTGGGTTCTTTCAGAGAAATTAGCATAGAACATTTGTTCTGCATTCAGTATTAGATTTCACCCTCAGGTTGTTTTTCAGAGTCCATAGTCTCTTATGGTTCGCCTCCCCTTCCAATTTTTTTTTTTTTCATAAACATATAATGTGTTTTTATCCCCAGGGGTACAGGTCTGTGAATCGCCAGGTTTACACACTTCACAGCACTCACCATAGCACATACCCTCCCCAATGTCCATAACCCTCTCCCCCTCTCCCAACCCCACCTCCACCCAGCAACCCCCAGTTTGTTTTGTGAGATTAAGAGTCATTTATGGTTTGTCTCCCTCCCAATCCCATCTTGTTTCATTTATTCTTCTCCTATCCCCCTAAACCCCCATTTTGCATCTCCATGTCCTCATATCAGGGAGATCATATGACAGTTGTCTTTCTCCGATTGACTTATTTCACTAAGCATGATACCCTCTAGTTCCATCCACGTCGTCACAAATGGCAAGATTTCATTTCTTTTGATGGCTTTATAGTATTCCATTGTATATATATACCACATCTTCTTTATCCATTCATCTGTTGATGGACATCTAGGTTCTTTCCATAGTTTGGCTATTGTAGACATTGCTGCTATAAACATTTGGGTACACATTTGAAGAAAAATATTAGTACATTTTAAATAAAACCTTGGTACAGTTTTTCAGAGGGCAACAGACAATATGGGAAAAATATCTATAAAGACATTTCATTGAGAAACAATTTAACAGAAGGTATTCTAACTGGAAAAAGAGATGCCTTTGAAAGAGCATAGTAACACTTTTATTCAAGTAGCAGAGGGACATTTTGTGTTAGAGGAATTGGATGTTTACTATTATCTCCATAGGTAGATCTGCACAAAAATCAATGGGCAGGCATTACTCCAGGTGTGTTTTGGTCAAGGAAAGCAAAACTTTCTAACTTACTAAGTTCAGAAATTAAATCAAATATAACATATATTGTAGTAAGGGCACTATTACAGGAAAAATTCAAGAAGAGCTAGCTACTAAGCCATAAGACATGAAAAGAAATGATGAATTCCAGGGCATAAAAATATTTTATTCCAGGAAAGTTTGGAAGCAAACCAAAACAAAAATTCCATCATCTATTGCTAATAGTACATACTAATTTTAAAAAGTCATTAAATGTTAAAAATGAAAATATACATTTTATTCAATGAAATTACTTTCACATGTAAAATATGAATTTATATGCAACAGGATAGCATAATTTATGGATATATTATTTTTGTTTTGCTATGTGTACTCTTCTAAAAAGCCATCCATGAAGTTTATGACTCCTAGCCCTGGGAGGGGTGTAAGGCCAAAAGCAACAAATGAATATCATCCTGTCTTTTTATTTTTTAAGGTCCACATTGGTGGTCTCTTGTCAAAAGTGTTTTTTTGATGGGTAGGGTCAGCAGAGTTGTATTTATTTGCTTTTATTTTAAAAAATTGAGCACTGTGGGGGGTATGCACTTTCAAATTCATCAGTCTCCACTTGTGAGGGTTTTATACTCTGGTCTCCCACATACACACAGAAAAAAGTTATCTGTTTCCCTTGTAAGATATTTGAATTGCTGATCCCTAAGGTTGAGGTAAGGATTAGGAAATGAGAGAAAAGCAGAGAGAGAGAGAGAGAGAATATTTAATGGGAGGTGCTGATGTGCTGATTATGTAAATTGCTGTCTGTGGTCTCTGCTTTGTGCTGGCTTGTAATAGGGAAGTAAAAGAAACTTTTGTGTAGAGGGATGAAGATGGAGAAGGAGAGTCAAGAAACAGAAGGGGTTTAAAAGATCAAAGGGGGATAGTGCCGACAGATTGACTCTCAGGCACCAGAACTGTCAGTCTAGGCAAAGCTTCCTATGGACAATTTAGCATAAAATTCTGAAAACACTGGACAATAAAGGATTGTGCTTACTTGGACAATGATAAATATATCAACAGGGTCATACAGAATTTAAGATTAGAGGCCCTTTCATTTTCTATATATCCTGTAAGTTGCCTGAAGTCATGAAAAAACAAGAGAATTACTCCTAATTAGGACTGAAATGAGTTGTTTTTACCCATGTAGAGAGTTAGAAATATTTTGATTTAGAAAACTACAATAATTTGTTCATATCTTATACATCCAATTTTCACAGTAATAGTACATATATATACAATACATATATTATACATTCATACATAGATATATAAAGAGAGAGGTTATTAATATATAGGTCCATTATATACATGCCTGCGTATATATAAATATTCTTTTCTTTCTTTCTTTAAAGAAAATTTGGGGGCGCTTGTGTGGCTTAGTTGGTTAAGTGTCAGCCTTTGGTTAGGATTATGATCCAAGGTCCTGGGATCCCTGCTTGGCAGGAAGCCTGCTTCCTTCTCTCCCACTCCCCCTGCTTGTGTTCCCCCTCTCATTGTGTCTCTCTCTGTCAAATAAATAAAATCTTAAAAAAAAAATTGGTTCACACATTATATCTCTCTATATCTAGATATATATATCTACATATAATATATGTATATGCATATTATCTGTCTATCCATCTATCATAATATATATACATATATACATATAGAGCAATGATCACTTTTGAAAGAATGGGATTTGGGAAGGGAAAAGTAGAAGGGAAGAACTTTTTTTTTTAAAGATTTTATTTATTTATTTGACAGAGAGAGATCACAAGTAGACAGAGAGGTAGAGAGGTAGACAGAGAGGCAGAGAGGCAGGCAGAGAGAGAGAGAGGGAAGCAGGCTCGCCGCTGAGCAGAGAGCCCGATGCGGGACTCGATCCCAGGACCCTGAGATCATGACCTGAGCCGAAGGCAGTGGCTTAACCCACTGAGCCACCCAGGCGCCCCAGAACTTTTAATTTTTTTAAAAGATTTTATTTATTTATTTGAAAGAGTGAGAGAACTAGAGAGAACACAAATGGTGGGGAGCAGCAGACGGAGAAGCAAACTCCCCTGCTGAACAGGGAGTCTGACATGGGGCTGGATCCCAGGACTCTGAGATCATGACCTAAGCCAAAGGCAGATGCTTATTCAACTGAGCCACCCAGGGGCCCAATCTTTTAATTTTTATGATAGTCTTCTGTATTCTTTAAGACTTGCAATAAACACATAATACTTTGTTATAAACATTAATTTTTTTTTAAATTTCAGTAAATAAAAGCTAATGACTTTGTTTATTCTCCTCCCCCTATCTTGACTGCTCCACAAGAACAGGTGTTGCTTTGTGTGTAATTTCTTCCTTGGTGCATCTTGAGAGTCCTTGGCATATGACAAGCACTGAATAAACTTTGAACGCCTGAATTACTAGATAGATAGGATCATACAGGGCAGAATTATTTCATTCATGTTTAATGAACATATGGTAATATGCTATCATTAAAAATACTGATAGAAATGTTTTTTTTGATGTTGTCAATCTTTTAAAAAGAAGAGAAATATATAATATTTTAAAGTTCCTATCATAATGATGAAAATTAAAGAAAATTTTAGTTCCATCATTGACAGATTAATCTCCATTATTTAGACATTATGAGAAACAGGGCTTGACTGCTACCCGAAGGACCCTGGGCCAAATTTGTCATGAAAAACCTAGTGTTGAGACTTTAGCATTAATGTCCAGCTAAAGTTATTCATAAAGTGAGTGTATTTTTAGTGGGCTGAACTATCAATCAGCAACTGTAATAATTTAAAGTCCAACTCAATTTTGGCAAACTTGTTTTCTAGTTCATCATTTCTAATATATTAGAAATCTCAAAAATCAAAATGTCCTGGGCCTCTTTTGACCCCTTAAAAACTCACATGGAAAACATCTTGAAAATACCAGATGCCTGAGAAATGTTTTTTTTTTTTTAAATCCTTGTTCCAAGAAGTTATTTATAAATTGTGACAAAATGGGACACTTAGTCTCTAGGTGTTAATTCCTGATGTGTATTATCATTTCCTCTATTTATCATATTTTATGTAAGAAGCACTAAATTAAGACTTCTAGCTCTAAATTTAATTACCTTTCTCTCTGTCTTTTTTCTTGTTTTCGATATCACTGGGGATACTGACTAGGGAGAAAATAGATGAGGAGTCAAATCAAATTTAACTGGCTAGTTTACTGATGAAACTAGGCACTCTTCTGGGTGTCCTTCCTGTATGTGATTCCTTTAATGTTTTACTAAACATTGTTCTCTACATGAATTTGAAAAGCATTGGTTCAAATCTGCAATAAGGTTAAGAGAAAACTGCTGAATATTTTGCTGATTTCCACATTTGTATTTAGGTCTACCAAAAGTAAGTCTGTAGTTAACTTTGATTTGTTTTTAAACCACAGAAGACAGAAACTTTGGCAAACAAATAGAGACAGATGAAATTGCTCAATGTATCTTCATTTCTCTATTAAGATGATGCTAAATAATATCTGTGTATTACCAGCTCTCTTCTCAGGCTTGTATAGAAATTTGGAATTTTTTCCCAGATGAAAACTTCTGAACTCTAAATGCTGAGATCTTTTTATAAATTATGTTTGCCTTATAAGGAACATGGAGAGGTATCTTCTTCCATAGTCTATCTGGTGGTATGGGAATATCACAAAGTAGGTAGGATTTTTAATAAAGGTAGTTGTAGGCTCACAATTTTCAGACACGTTGGCGTTCCTTACTTAAAAACAATGGTCTTAATTTAGTGCTTCCACTAAATTAATTAAATTTTCTTTGAAAAGAGATTATTTATGTTATTTATTATTCATTATTTATGTTAGAGCACTTGGCCACCTTTGAGAACAGGGTCTTCCAATAATGATGTGAATAAATAACTTTATTTGATTAGGCAATAGTAAAATCAGTTTGGTCAGTATGACTGTGACGGTGATCTTGTTCATCAGAATTAGACAAGATTTGATTATTTTTTTGAACTACCAAATTATTTCAAATTTGAAAAATTTCTCCAAAACATTAAAAAAAGGCTTGTTGCAGATGCTGACTGTGATCTAAACATCTTTGTCTAACAAAGAATAAAATAAAAAATGGTTGAAATGTAATGCCACGTAGACATCATTTAGAAGTGGAATTGCAGGCTTTGGACACAAGCAGAAGTTAGTTAAGGAAAGTATGCTTTCATCTCTGCTACCTCCTTAAGCAGAAGTTATTTATTCAATCAACATCTTTAAAATTGAAATAGTTAATTTTTCATTTATATAGGCAATACATTAGTGTTTGCCATTACTTGAGATACCGTGTTGGTCTATTAGTCCTGCTAGTCCGTTAGTCCATTTGTTACTAGGCGTCTTTTTACTGATATTGATTGATGAAATTTCAAAGTACTATTGGCAAAAAAAGAAGAGATTGAATACATATTTGATTACACCTCTTTCAGTATGCTAGAAAAAGGGAAAATAGTTGCGTAAGCCCACTGAAAACACAAGAATAAGAGTGATATAGCTTCACAGAGAGGATGAGAGTTCTTTAAATTTCCAAACGATCAGGATAAAATTAGCCAGACTACCAAAAAAATGGAAGATTCACTTGGACGTTCTCTTCCCTCATGGGATAATATGTAATATAGTAAGAGTGCATAGGTGAGTTCAGCAGAAGGAAATGAAATCCCCACGTGCAAAAAGTGAACACTTAAAGTCAAGTAATGTAAAACCAAAAGAAATTAAAACTATTTAAGTGCCCTGGGCAGGGTGGTGGAGGGATTGGGCGTATTGTCTCTGTGGATTAGAATTTAGAATTTCAGTCCCTACCTGGACACTTCAATCGTGGTCTTTGGACTACATGAAATATATAGCATAAACAGGCCTCTGTATAAAGCCAGTTCTTTGGAATGTTCATACTCTTCATTAAAAAACAAAAAACCCATCCAAGCACTCTGTTTTAGTAGTTTAAAACTAGAATAGGATATTTAAAATACAAAATCTGAGAGAAAACAATGTATTATAACCAAAATTTTGTAAATTATTTAATGTGTGTATTGATAACTGTCTCTCATATACATTAGCACATTTTCTGGATATAATATAAATTAACAATAGAAAGATAGAAATGGAAACAATTTACAAGTGAAAAATACATTGCCTACTAGTAATGTCTAAAGGAACATCCATCTTGGAACACTGTCACTAGTCTACTGGTTCATGTGGCATCTGCCTCAATTTAGAGATGGAAATGACAAGTTATACCATTGAAATATGTCAAATTGATCATAAAATGAGAATTTGAGAGGTGGAAAAAGCTTAAAGGTCAGTTAATTATACCTTCCTTCAAAGAAGGGAATATGTTCCATGACATCCATGACCAGTGTTCATCTACAGACAGCTAGGAGACTTAGTGACAGGAGCTAACCATGATGAGAGACAGCCCATTCTTTCTTGGACTTCTAATAGGTCCAAAGACACATCACTTTGTTTTGAACTGAAATCTACCCTGACTAATTACCATTCACGGAAATTGCGTTTGTCATCTAAAGCTACATCGTTGACTCTGGTCCCTATTTCCCAAACATCAAATACTGGAACATCTGAATTCCTTAAGTCTTGCCTTGTATGATTGAAACATTTCATCCTTTCTCAATGTTTCCTCATATCACACTGTTTCAAGGCCTTTCACTCTCAAGGCCAATGATATATTTGATAGGCTATAGCTTATAAGTATCATTCTTTAAAATGATGGCAAGGAAATATAAATGAGACATTTCACATTTAATTGGGTCACCACAAAGTACTGTGGAGCTAATGACTATTTAGGTCTGAAATTATTTTTCTGTTAATCCTGCTTTTTTTAAGTGAGATATTTTCCTACAAACATACTACATTTTCAAAATACATAGAGCTTAATCATTTGCTGTTTTCAGTTTTGTTTCCTATTAACGGTTGTTAAATATTCTACATTCTTTAACTTTGTAGTTGTTTCTTTGAGTATAACTAAAGAACTTCCATATTTGGCATTACTAATCTCAAATAACATATTTGTTACATGGATCTAGCTTAACAATAGTATTAAAGGATTCATCCTTTAGAATCCTGATTTTGCTAACTCATACAGTAACTTTCTTCTTTCTTACCATTGTAAATGATTCAACATTTAATTAAGGATGCCTTCTAAAAAATGTGTTTCTAGCTCATATATAGTTGGTATGATTTGACACAATCATCGCTGGTTTTATTTATTTATTTATTTATTTATTTATTTATTTATTTTAATGATTTTATTTATTTGTCAGAAAGAGAGAGCACAAGCAGAGGGAGCAGCAGGAGAGTAGATAGAGGGAGAAGCAGGCCCCCGCTGAGGGACTCCATCCCAGGGTGTGGGACTCCATCCCAGGATGCTGGGATCATTACCTGAGCCAAAGACAGATGCTTAACCAATTGAACGACCCAGGTATCCCCATCCCTGGTTTTAAAATCCATCTGCTCTGATCAGTGTTTATGTCATTTTTATTATCAAATAATGTTTTAGTTTCATTTCTGTTCCATACAAGCAATTAATCCAAAAATTTAAATTTAATTGGATGATACTAAGGAAAGAGTTCAGTAATGTATTTCTAACAAATATGTATAGAAACAACATTCTTTGACACTCCTATTTTTCTAGTTATATAAGCATCTATGTAAAGCTTCTCATGCACACCAGTCAATAGTGAAATTGACCTTGCTGAAGTAGACTGTGCTCAAACCCATTTTTCAGATCTAAATTCATCTAAAATTGATATTTAATAAATTTTAACATGACAGAAATTCTTGCTGTGTCATACTTAGTTTATTTGTGCAAGTTCCATGTAATTATATAATTATTTTTCTTGCTTTCCAGAACCCATCCCTTTAATGTACTCTAGAATTGTTCGAAAATGTATACTTGCATGTATAAACATTTTTACACAAAAGATGAACAAGCAAAAAAATCACAAATAATACATGGAAATTACTCAAGTGTGGGGTTAGAATTAATAGTAAATCTTTAATTACTAAACTGTTAATGTTCTAGTCAGTAGTAGCTTTGCCACGGTATTGAAATCTGTTGTTGCTTTCTTTGTATTATCTTGATTGTAGGTCCTTACACAACAAAGTACATTTCTACTTTTTTTTTACTGATGCCATTAAACAAGGGTCATACCACTTAGCTTAAAAAAGTCATTCACAGAACATTTTATGACAATTTGACGACACTGATATTTACCTGCACAGCACTTAAGCACAGCGAACACATCCTGTTAGATGCATTGCCTTACGAAACAGGCAAAAAAAGTAAACTCCTTCTAGAACACAGCGTTTAAGAAGTGCTTGTTCGCATTAATTAACACAGATATTTACCTAGTTGTTATAGGGTCTATAGGATGACTTGAAACTAGGTTTGTACCATAGCTTTAGCTACATAGTTACCACATTCACAATTCAGTTCTTGGCCTATGGAATCTGTCAAATAATTGGTGAATGTTATAACCTCCGGAGATTCCAAATTGCCTAAGAAAAGGTCCTTCTTATTTTCACTTATGACAAAAACCTCAAAAGTTCTTTCTCCCATACTACAATGGGGGAAGGACTTCTCATTTTTGTCTCTATATGTGGTTTATGATATTCTCACATATGTGTATGCATTTTTTAATAGAGAAGATTTTATTGTTTGAAATATTTAGTCCTGAGGTATAAAAATCAAGAAGCAGGGAAAGGGCATATTCAGTGGAATATACTTTTTCTCTTCAGAGCCTCAGATTTCCTTCAGTATTTTTTATTATATATCACATATATACAAAAAGAAAACATGGATTAAAGACCTGACTAGGAGAGCTAGAACTATAAAATTCTTAGAAAAATATAAATATAAATTTTCATGGCAGTGGGTTTGGCAATAATTTTTTAGTTGTGACATCAAAAGTACAAGCGATGAAAGAGAAAGTAGATAAACTGGATTTCATAAAAATTAAAAAGTTTTGTTATTCAAAAATGACTATTAAAAGATGTGAGAAGACAACCCATAATAGAGAAGAAAGTAGTTATATATTATATATCTGATAAAGGGTTTGGATGGAGAATATATAAAGAATAATAAAAAGACAAGCCAACTGAAAATGGGCAAAAAGTTTGAATAGACATTTCTCAAATAAAATACATAAAAATGGTCAGTAAGCCCATGGAAAGATACTCAACCTCATTAGTTATTAGGAAAATTCACATCAAAACCACAATGAAATACTACTTCAGACTTAACTAGCATATATATGATTAAAAAATAACAAGGGTTATGCAGAGAAACTAGAACCTTCCTACACTGCTGGTAGGAAAGTAATAGTGCCACCACTCTAGATATAATTTGGCAGCTTTTTAATAAGTTACACAAAAATACACAATAGGGCCCAGAGGTTCTAATTCTAGGTATCTACCTAAATAAACTGTCAACATATTTCTGCATAAAGATTTGTACACAACGTCTCTAACAGCATTTATTCAAAATAGCCAAAAATGCACTTGTATATGGACAAAAAGAAACATTACACTGAAGACCACATATTGTATAATTTTATTTACAGAAAAAAATCCAGAAAAATGAAAATATTTAGTGACAAAACATAGATTTGACAACAGTGGATGCCCAGGGCGGGGACTGTAAATGGGGATTGGCTGCAGTGGTCACTGGAGATCTTTTTGAAATGATGAAATGATTTAAAACTGGATTGTGGTGATGGTTGTATAACTTAACTAAAAATCTTGAATTATACCCTTAAAATGGGAACTTTATGCTATATAAATAACACAGTAATAAAGTTGTTCAAAAAAAACCTCACATCTTTAAGCATATTGAGAGCTTTCTCAATGAGAAAAAAATTTTTTCAGTGAGAAAAAAATGAATGTCCCACTGGAAAATATGGCAGTCAGAATGCAAGAAATATGTAGCTGATATGCATATGCAGATATTTTCAATTTCAGTTGTTAAGCAAATTAAAAGACACTACTTATTCCATTTTATTTTATTGTATTTATTCTATTTTATTTTAATTTGCATTTGCTATTTGGTCAATAAATATAAAATTAGATATTTATAAGACCATAAAGATAAAGCTCTAGCACAGGACATATTTTCTGTAGAAGAAAATAGTAAATAATTTAGACTATATAAAACATAATAGATAAATATATAAATAAATATCATACACACACACACACACACACACACACACACACACAGTCTTTGTCATAACTACTGTGAAAGGAGACAGAAACCCAGAAACAATATGTAAACCGGTGAGTGTTGCTCTTTTCCAAAATACCTTTATTTAGGGGCGCCTGGGTGGCTCAGTGGGTTAAGCCGCTGCCTTCGGCTCAGGTCATGATCTCGGGGTCCTGGGATCGAGTCCCGCGTCGGGCTCTCTGCTCAGCGGCAAGCCTGCTTCCCTCTCTCTCTCTCTGCCTGCCTCTCTGTCTACTTGTGATCTCTGTCAAATAAATAAATAAAATCTTAAAAAAAAAAAAAAAACCTTTATTTACACCAAGTGGTGGCTGACCACATATGGCCCAGAAACCATAGTTTACTGACACTCTCACAAAAGAAACATATGCAGATTTAAATTGTTAGGTCCTTTCTGAAGACAAATTAGTCAAGTACCAAAAAATTTATTTGCTTCTTTTACATACTTAAATTCCAATTTTAAGTTTTTCTCTCAAGGGAAAAAAAATCAGAGCAAATAATTATAATATATCTATATAATTATAATTATGTATATATAATTAATTTGTGTTGAGTACATAAATGTATAGAGTGAAATTCTATACAGTTAAATGTATATTTATACAAATCAATACTTATTGGTTTGGAAATAGAGTCAACATATATTAAAAGAAAAAATACTGTTGCATGGATTATAATGATTCTATTTTGTGAAAGTATGTGTGTACATGCTATGCATTATTGTATACCTGAACTTTCATCGGAGCAAATCTAGAAATATATGCTTTTAATTTTTAACAGAATTCTTATTTGTTGGTATGATTTCAAATAATTAAATGTTTTAAAGATTGCATTTCCTGTATTACTTATTTTTCTACAGTGAATCTATAAAGCAATGCTTAAAATGAAGTATTAAAAATCTGTATTGGCACATTTTCTTTAATAATTAAGAACAAAATCTGTTCTTAATATACTAATTTTAAGTTTCTAGTTAATTAAACTTTTATGAATACTCACTACATCTTTACAAGAAAGTACTTATCAACTACATTAAATAAAGTGCATAGCACATTACTTCAAATCAGTTAATTAAATATTCAAATGCATGTCTGAAGTTGAAACATGACTGATTAGAGACAATCAATTTTTAAAGTCTTTTGAAAAATCCTAATGGTTGATTCTTTGTAAAATTGACCTGGATCACTAAGTTATGCACTTTTAATTATAGCAACAAACATATTCTGCTACGTATTATTTTGTGCAATCATTCATTAATTTCCCCTACTATCTTTCAAATGTCATTTGAACTGCTACATAAGCTTCAGAGTCTAAATCATTTTAATTGCTAAATTTCCTTCTCAGGACTACTTAAAAATAAAAAGGCAATTCAGGCAATTAATCTGCCAGTGAAAAAACAACATAGATAAAAGCCTTGATTAGCTAGAAGCCACCTTATCAGACACTTCAGTTAACTATAATTTGGGGACCACATCAACTTAAGGAGAAAAAGAAAGGGCAAATTTTAGATTTAGAAACACAGTAAACAAAATCTCCCAAAACAAAGCTTTGGAAAAACAATCTGCTTCTTTGCCCTTAAAAGCATAGCTTATCATTTAAACCCTTTTAATTCCTTTTCCCAAGATGGAGGAAGATTTGACCTTAAACTGTCCTTCCAGTTCTAATTTAAGTTGTATTTCCACCTCTTGATTTTGATCCTTTGCCATTCCATGATTGAACTTTGAACCATGCCACATATAACATAGCAATGTTCCTTTTATTATTTTCTCCTTTTTCAGTTGTCAACATAAATAAAGAGATAAACTAAGGCAAGTTTGAATTACCAGAAATTGAGTTTATTTGGGAGTAATGGAGAAATTGCAATTGGAGAAACAAATGGCACAGCAAACTATAGATGAGCCTGTTGGGAGATTGGGTGGGATGTGATTATCATGGGTAAGGAGTGCAAAGAGGGAGGAAGTCCAGCCAGAATCCAAGCAGTTCTCATTGGCTTGAGAATGGGAAAGAATTCTTGGCCATGTTCATTGGTCAGGAGATAGGCCTTAAACTTCTATAAATGAGACATCTACAGGAAATCAGTCTTTCAATTAAGTTCCTTTCTTCTGAGGGCACCTGAGTGGGATTTTCTGTCTCTCATTCTCAGGTGACATTTTAGATTAATGTCCTTTCACACACTTAAGTTCTTTAACCATATAACATATACTCATCTCTTACACCTGAAGAAAGTGTTCACTTCAAAATCAAAGTTCTCAAACTATTCAACTGCACATGTCTTCCTTACTATATTGCTCTATGTTATTACTATTCTTTATCCTGAAATCTGTCTTCTCCAACCATTATCCTAAAATCTTTCATAGGTCCTATGTGACCTCTCAAAAGCCAAAGTCAATGCAAAAACATAGGTTCTTTATTAAGAAAAACTAAATTTCTCCAGCAATATTTATACAAGCTCAGGCAAACTGTTTAACCTCTTTCAATCTTAGTTTCACATCTGTAAGAATTACTATAACTCTCATAGCTTTTTTGTAGACAAGTTTGAAAAATTAAATGAGAAAAATGAATGTGACATAGCTACTGAAAAATTTTACATTTTTAGAGCAGGTATGGAATAAATAGTAAATATTGTTTTAAACTGTGTTAGGTTTATAAACACCAATCAATGACTTTATCATCACTAAACACATACACCATTTTAACCCATTCTTCTCATCTATGCATTTTATTATCAAATTATGTCAAACCAGTCTTGCAGTAATTATTGAATCCTTTGGGCTCCCCAATGGAAAATCAATATCACTACACAACCTTTCAAAAACTGCCTGTCAGTTTTGTATCACTTTCCCAAATCTTTAGCACCACACAGACATCTGTTACATGTTTCTAGGCAATTATCCCAGATCTCCACCTCAAAAACTGCCCCATTAAATGGGCTGCTCTTAGTTTCTTGATTATGATGTCATTCTTTTCCATTCTTGTCCATGCC
This sequence comes from Meles meles, assembly GCF_922984935.1. NCBI lineage: Eukaryota > Metazoa > Chordata > Mammalia > Carnivora > Mustelidae > Meles > Meles meles. Next base: position 80,216,994 of record NC_060074.1, read on the forward strand.
CCCTGGACTCCATTCATTCTCTGTTGCATTCTCTCTCATTTCTAAATGCAGATTTAAATAAGTGGACACAATTTTTTGGATCAATGTTTTTCTGCCTTTTCATGAGTTCCTAAATGTAAAAGGTTTAACAAGCTGCTTAGTGACACTTAACATTTATGTGATGAGATTCTATGCCTGAAGTAATATAGGAATGAGAAGAACATCTCCCTCATAACTGATTTCTGTGTTACCCTGAAACAATTCTGATACTGTGTTCCTTCTGAAGAAATTTTATTATCCACCAGGAAGATTACAGAAAATTATTAACTTCTCTTGAGTGATCTTAGCCTATAATTCTGGTGTAATAGATGGATCTTGATGAAATACAAAATAAGCAGGAGAATTGAAATGCACATGGGATGGGCCAGAGGAGAAATAAAATCACACTGCCTAGGACTTTGAAATTAATCTATTACCTGTAGAGAGACCAAGAGTGATTTTATGAATAGCAAAATAATAGAGAAATAGTATGACTAAGGAAATAATTCTAACTATATGATACAAAATTTTTCTGGAATAGAGAGAGACAGGAGACTAGGTGTAAGATTATTGGTTTAAGGCATTTATTCTGAGATCTCTCCAAGAACTTTCTGTAGGCTAATCTACATACCTCACTCACTTTACTGAAAACCCTCAAGTTCTCACCTTTGCTCTTAAGGTGAAGACAGATTTTAACACTACACACATGCCATTTCCTTTTAATTCCCACTCATTCATTCTACTCTGGCATTCTCTTTTCCTATGTTGTCTCTATCCACAAATTCTTTCTGTCTCTTATTGCTTAGAATGCTCTTTTTTGATCCCCTCCCCCACTGCCCTAATCCTTACCTTACTGAACTCCTCCTATTCCTTCAAACACACAAAAGGCTACTCTAACCTCTAATCAGGTCAAAACCCCCAATGAAGTCTCAAAGCATCATCTCTGCTCTCCTTCACATGCTTGCTACAGAAACAATTTACATTCATTTGTGTGGTTATTCGATCAATGTTTTTCTCTCTCAATTTCATTGCTATGTCCACTAGAACGGGGATTGTGTCTGTTTTCACTCCAATGTTTTTCTGCATGTTTAGAAATCAGGGTTGCCAGATTTAACAAACAATATTACAGGATGCCCGGTTAAATGTGGATTTCAGATAAACAATCTTGGCTTTTTGTTTTGTTTCAGTATAAATATGCACATGGCATACTTATATCAAAAATATTATTAAAATCATTTATCTGAAATTAATTTTAACTGCATGTCTTGCATTATATCTGGCAAACGTACTGGAAATGGAAATGGATCATATTTTATAATATATTTTGGGTGTCTGAATGCGTTCTGGATAAATTTGTAGGGCAATTGACATGCCAATGTTTGCCTGGCTATAGCTTTAATTTTCCTTTTCACATGGTTTCTTGAAGTGCGGCCATCAGTGATAACTGATAGCCTCAGTTTCCTCACAGCCTTTGGCTTTATACAGAGTTTCAGAAGCCTGAATCTCTTGAAATTTTTGTGTTTTCCAGTGGCTGTCCTCCTTGGAGAGGGCATATGCTCTCTATCTAATTCTTTCAACCATTGACAATTATCTTCCACCAGGCTGTCTTATGTAATAGACATTATATACAAAATATATGGCCTATACCCATTTCAAAGGATACTGAATCCTTATGACAAAAAAAAAACCCATGAAAGTAGGAGAGGAGATCTGTAAATTAAAAAAATATAAAATTAAATAACTAAAAGTGTTTTGGTTTTATTATTAAATTCAGCATAGATAAGATTGGCATTACATTTGAAAACAATGTGTATGAAAGAGAGTTGCAGACACACCATGGTCCACCATAAATTTTAAAGCACATGTAAGATATAAAGTGATGGGGTACCTGGGTGGCTCAGCGGGTTAAGTCTCTGACTTCAGCTCAGGTCATGATCTCAGGGTCCTGGGATCGAGCCCCACATCAGGGAGCCTGCTTCTTCCTCTCTCTCTGCCTGCCTCTCTGCTTACTTGTGATCTCTCTCTCTGTCAAATAAATAAATAAAATCTTAAAAAAAAAGATATAAAATGATCATTACAATTTTTAAGTAAAATTTAAATTTAACATGGGATATATATGTATTTCATTTGTTTGTGCTGTAGAATGCTGTCTTAAAAAGCCAGAGGGCCTTAAAGAAGTAAAATTTGTGTCTACAGTTCTAAGTTTGAGAACTTTCATAAGATTATTAGAAAATAAAGCTCAAATAAAATACTTAGCAGTAAGAGTTATGAGCTGCAGCTACTAGAGCAGTCTTTGACTGATACCTTAAAGCAAACAATACTTTTATATTATCCTGATATAAAATCTTCCACTGAATTCTAGTTTCTCTACCTGGGTCTCTATTGTCTCTTGCTCCTGAGCGAATATGTCAATGGCTTGGCCTAATATCCTAGTTTTACACAATAGGTCAATTGTTTGTTTTTGCCTATTTTTCCTACTGGGTCAAGAAATATTGTTACTAAAACTTGTCCCATACTGAAATATTTATACCATGCTGAATATCTACGTATGAATTCTACTAATTCACAGACACATGGTAGACAGTCAGGTATTTAGTCAATGAATAAAGAATATATTTTAATATCAAATCCAGTCAACATTGATTTATATGTTCTATTATTTTACATTGGTTCTTGGAAACCGACAACATGACTATAATTACTACCTATCATCCGTTGTGTACCCTCTGGATATTATGTTCTCTCTGCCAATGTGGGTTTCCCCCAAGAAAACAGCTGTAGATGGGTCAGCCACCTTGGTGTTTGCTCCACACCTCTAAGTAGATTAGGTTCCAGATCTCTTCCATCTAAGCTGAAATGGGTCATGCCTGGCTGTGTCTCAAGATATGTCACATTCCATGAAACTACTCTCCTGAAGACATTTTAAAATTATCTTTTCAGAGTCAACATAAGATAGCAGATGGATAATCTGCCTGAAGGCAGCTGAGGTCATATATCATTAGGCATCAGGGAAATTCTATATGTAACCAAACATCTGCATTTGCAAAATAGAGCGGAAAGCTTTCCAAAAAAATTCTCAAAGCCTAATTTCTTGCCAATTTAACATCTGAAAAATGTAGAAAAGGTAATCATGAAAACAGAGTCAGTGAATTTTTGAGCTGAAAGGGCCCTTAGAGATCAGGTTTTCCAACTCAATAATTTCACAGATGGAAAAACAGAGCCAAGAGAAGTTAAACATTCCACCTAAGTTCACATAACCAGATACTGACAAAAGTGGGACTGAAGTGCAAGTCTTTGGCCAGTGCTTTATCATCAGGCTGGCACCCTCACTCTATTCAATCTATTAAATACTGTGCACATTATACGTTGTCGACATTAAGGCTGCACTCTAAATATAATACCAACGTTCCCAATCAATTTTAACAAAGTCTCTGTAATCATATTGGAAAAATGACAGTCAAAATTATCTTTCATAGATGCCCAGACAATGCTTTCTCCTGAAGGAAATAATATCAATTAGAATAACAAGATCTTTATAAAATGAACATTTCCATTTGCAGAATTGAATATTTAGAACTTCCCAGAAATGCATTGGCATGATTTCGCATATTTGTGTATTTTCTTTGCAGATTTTAAGAATATCCTAAATATTGAGGAAATGTGAAAAGGGGATTCATTTGTATCATCCCTGGGCACTAGGGTAGAACCTTTTTAAATGCCAAAAACTATGAAGAACTTTTGATAGATAGAGGTTAGATGAAACTTTAAACAGATTGATATATTATCTTCCTGTAATAGTATGTCTCAATGGGAAAGCAGTGGAGAAAATGGACCACTGGGGATTCGGTAAAATGAGGCAAAGGTTGACCAATGGATTGGTAAATTTGATTCAAGGTTTTTGGAGTTTTCTTTTGTTTTGTTTTGTTTTTGTTCCAGTGGTTTTTAGTATAGGTGTTCCAGTGTGAGGACATTTATTATTATTATTTTAAGATTTTATTTATTCATATGACAGACAGAGATCACAAGTAGGCAGAGAGGCAGGCAGAGAGAGAGAGGAAGGAAAGCAGGCTCCCCGCTGAGCAGAGAGCCAATGTGGGGCTCGATCCCAGGACCCTGAGATCATGACCTGAGATGAAAGCAGAGGCTTTAACCCACTGAGCCACCCAGGTACACCTGAGGACATTTATTATTGATTGAAAGGTGCAATTAACATTTATATTAAAGATATTAGAAATCTGTCAATACGATACTAACAATAATCCTAGATAACAAAAATCTGTCCCACACTCTGCATCTTTCACAGTTGGAGTATCTCACTGATAATTTATATAGGTAAAACTGACTTAGTAATAGCTGAGATTAGAACTTTAACTTCATCTTACACATAAATACAAAGTATTATTGAATAGGTTTAGCCCTTAATGTATTTTTACAGTAAGGTTATTACTGTGTACATCAAGAAAAGATGATACCTCTCAGGGAGGAGAATAAGTCGTTCCTCATTTTGGAAACTATTTCTTGTGATATTTCAATAGCCCATGCCACATAATTATTTCAATCGAAGCATCTGACTGCTTCTACTGGTACAATCATCTTTAAGTTCCTATGTATTAAAATATGTCATTATAAATTACTTTCCTTTAATTTCACCTTATATTACATGTAGGGCATAATACCAGTTTTTTGAAATGTATATAGTTACAATTCTGAATTTAATTCAGTATAGTCAAGGGGAACCATAGAATATTTTATTAAAAGTGGAGCATTGCGTGTTACCAGGTGTGAGCCCCTGCTTCTGTTACTGTTCTAGAGAACGGAAAGACAAAGATTAGGAGCCCAAAAGAGGCAAAGAATAAAATGTGTCTTCTGTGGTGTTGACAGCAACAGCAGGAGATATTGCTGTAGATCAGCCACCAGTGGCTCAAATGCAAACAGAAGCCAAATAGGTAGTGGGTGGGTGGGGAGGGTGGGGGAGGCTTTGGCAAGTAGAAGATAGGAATGCTGCCCTCTCTCATGGAGGTAACCAACCATCTCTAGCTGACTGTTGCTCCAAACTGTAATAATTCATTTTGGCAAAGATGTTGATGTACCACCAAAATACCACTTCAGGGAGGTCTTGGTGGCCTAGTTCTATAAGCAGTTTTCAGCTGTCAGACCCAGCAAGGATTGTCTCAGTTGCAGATGGCTGTCTCCCCAATATAACCTCATATCAGGCAGTACAAATCAAATGCCTGTTTGAGACAGAGCATAAATATGGAACTGCCTTGAGCAGTTGTAGCTCTTGGGTGCCTCCCATGGGGTCATTGTGTATGCCTCTCTGAAAAACTTGCCTTGGTTTCTCCTTTTCATAATCATTGATCCTAAGGGCACTTCCTAATCAACATCCCACCCATTAAACTTCACAGAGAACCAAACTTAAAATGTTCATTGTTAGTATCTCATGATAATTTCAAAGAGAAATTTGCAATGTGAATTGTTATGTGAACTCTCCTGATTTTTAACCGTAGCCAGCTAATTTAATATCCTTCAGTGTATCTGTAGGCTACATTTAGATCTCAATGACAAGATCACAAATCAAAATTTGGCCAAGACAATTGTCCCAAATAAAACCCCTTTGACTGTTGAATGGGTCCCCGCTTAGACCGCAAATGAATTTTATGATCACCTTCTCTCAGACCATCAGTTTGCCATTTCTGCTTGAAAGAAAGGACTTCCTGAGGCAGCAGATTTCTGCCAGGCTCAATTAGGTGAAGTTTGTTAAGTCAAAGAATGTGCTACTGATTGTCACAAGGCACCTACAGTATATTTGTTCTTATATTGTGGTTGGCAGTCTGATGAAGTTAGGTAGAGCAGGAAAAGCCATTTCAGTGTCAGAAATGACAGCTAACAAAAGTCTGGTGTAATGTTTTGCCAAAACCACTTTCTCAACAAAAGGGAAAAAGAAAAAACATTTCTTCTAGGATTAATCATGCTCTTGGCCTCTTCTCAAGTCTGTTCAGTCAACTGTAAATCATTTAACTAACCTAGTGACAAATTTTCTGTTTTGACATTTTAGATGAAGTGTCTAATAGTTTTGTTTTTTTTTAAAGATTTTATTTATTTATTCGACACAGAGAGAGAGATCACAAGTAGGCAGAGAGAGAGGGGGAAGCAGGTTCCCTGTTGAGCAGAGAGTCCCATGCGGGGCTCGATCCCAGGACTGAGACCATGACCTGAGCCAAAGGCAGAGGCTCAACCCACTGAGTCACCCAGGCGCCCCTAATAGTCTTTTTTAAGTGTCCAGGAAACATACAAAAATGGTTACATAGCAGACCTCAGAATAGATATTGATAAACAAAAAATGAAAAGATCCAGGAAAACACATTCCTATAAAATAAATATTACAGACATTTTCATAAAACTGTACACAAATAAAAACAAGTTACTTGGTAATTAATCAATCAGTCAATTAACACAAATAAAAGCCAACCTACTAATGAATTCTTGAATCAGAGAATAAGTAAAACTGCAGAGACACAAAATAATGGTGTTAAGAGATTTCCATATCACAAAGTATGCATTGCAGCCCAAGTAGAAGTCAAAGCCAAATCCATAACATTAAGGTCATTTATTTATTTTTAATAAAAATAAATGAAAGATCTAAAAATTAAGAACAAGAAAAATAATGGCAATGTATTCCTTTTAAAAATATATAATTTATAAGCTCGAGTTGCTTCTTTGTATAAATAAAAATAAAAATACTTATTTAATACTGTGAATAGGAGTTATATATTGTATATGTGTGTGTATTTGTATGTATATGTTGAAGGATGTGACATGTGACTAATCATATGTGCTAATTACACTGTAAGAAGAACTGGGGCACTGGTAAAGATTTATGAAGAATGGAGTGTGAAAGTAAGCCTGATACAGAATTATGAAAAACAGGATATCAAGATAATCTCAGTGTAACTAGGTAACACAAACTAAATATCTGTTATTTTACTAAGACTACTATGATGTGTGACAACTGTAGCTTTCACATAAATAGAGCTAATAAATGGCACACCTGGGTGGCTCAACTAGTTGCCTGCCTTTGGCTCAGTTCATGATCCCAGCGTCCTGGGGTGGAGTCCCATGTGGGGTTCCCAACTGAGCAGGGAGCCTGCTTCTTACTCTCCCGCTGCTGCTTCCCCCCTCATGCTCACTCTCTCTGTCAAATAAATAAATAAAATTTTTAAATAAATAAATGAATAAAGTGAACTTTAAAAAAATCCCCCATAGTTTTGTAGCTCCTTACTGGCTACATGCATTAATTCAGGGTAGTTTTTGTAAATGAGCTAAATTCTATGTTAGCTAATGATATGATACAGTATATACTTTTTTCCTTGTTGTTTATTTTTTAAATCTTTCAAAAATTTCTTTTACTTTTTTTGTTATGTTAGTCATCATACAGTACATCATTAGTTTTTGATGTAGTGTTCCATGATTCATTGTTTGCATATAACATTCAGAGCTCCATGCAATCCATACCCTCTTTAATACCCATCACCAGGCTCACCCGTCTCCCGCCCCCCCTTCTAAAACCCTCAGTTTGTTTCCCGGAGTCCATAGTCTCTCATGGTTTTGGATCATCATAACTATGTAAACCTGTTGGCTCAATATCTTTTTTATTTATAAATTATCCTTTTATTTTGTGTCAGTTTAGTAGTTTTTTCTACTTTTATTGTCAATTTTAGTAATTCGTCCCAAGTAATATTATCCAATTCAAAACAATTCAGTTAGTGAATTATACATATACATAATATATATGTATATATACATAATATATATGTATATATACATAATACTACCAGTGATGTTTATTCTTTCTCTTTCTTGCTCTCATTGGGGAAAAAAGAAATGAAGACTGAAAAGAAATAAGCCAATTCATAAATGTAGAGTTAGCTAATCTGCAAATTATTAGCTATGTAGCTAATAAGAGCTCAATAGGTATTTGCTATTACTAGGAAGAGAATTAACATGATTCATATCAATATGTCAAAGAAGAAAAGCCATATTATTATTTTTACAGATGCCAAAATGTGGGTTTATAACAATTGACAGTCTCAATGAAGACATTTAGTAATAGCTAACATGTCCTGAGTGAGCACCAAGCGTCTGCCAGATACCAGGCAAAGTTTTAAGTGTATTGTTTCATTCAATTCTCAAGACAGGTCTGGTTGGTACTAAAGCACTCTTTACAGACAAGAGGACTAACACTTAAAGAGGCTAATCCATCCACATATTTGCAGTCAGGTATGAAGTAATCTACTGGACTGAGGAACAATGGGATAAGTAGAAATAGAGTAGGAGACACAGATTGCTTTTTTGGTACTTTTAAATTATTGGATATTTTAAATCAAATTTATGAGTTACTTATACATACACGTGTATGTATATACATATGTATATTTATATAAAGTAGGGTCTGCATTACTGATGTAAAAACTATATACAAATATAAAATATTTTTAGATCTAATATAAATTGGATATAAATTATACTATATGTAAAAATTTTTAAAGAAAATTGTTAAAAATGCTTATGATGTATTAGAAGGAATATGTAGTATTATCTCATTTAAATCATTTTCATAAAATTATATATCTAAACCATGTGGTGGTAATCATGTTCAGGAGGTCATAAATATTTATATAGTTTATTTTATTTTACAATTTAATTGTATTCCACAGTTGTCTTCCATAAACCTAAGCACTATTAATGCATAAAAGTGTTTAGATAAAAATATCTAATGTCCAAAATTAATGGTTTTCTATAAACCATAACATTTATTTATGTTCTCTTTAACATGTTCATATTGCAAACATGTACTGGTTCAGAGTTTACTGAAATTATAGCCTATATAATTAGATGTCAGTTCTGGTAATCTTTTAGTGTTCAAAGATAATTAGCTCAAACTATATCCTGTGTGTCTTTGGAAGCTTTGCATCCTTTCAAATATCTGCTAGGAATTTTAGAGTTCCCTTACTACAACCGGTTATTTCTGAGGCAGATTTGTGACTTCTCCCACCTTCTAGTAATTTCTCATGTCCTTCTTCTTATAATTATTTCCTTATTTGCAACCTTTATGTAAAAAGAAAAAATGGTCCTTTTTCCCCCAATTCCCAAAGGTATTACTTACAACAATACTGAAAACTGTACTTCATCACAGCCCTGCATATAATACAAAATTAAATTTAGACATATTTGGACCTTACATTTCTTGAAAGTCAATGGACTGTCTTTTCTTTTCCATCAGGGGATTTGAAGTTGTCCTCTGTCGATCTGGCTCCAGCCTCCCGTTCTATGGCTGAGCTCCCTCTACTTTCTTCAGACTCCTCTTTCTTTTCTAGTTTGCACATACCTAACCTCTAAACTTTTATTCATTTTCCCTCAGAGAAGTTTATTCTTTGATTTATTTGAGTGCTACCCCAAGAACAATCTTTTCAATTAAGATGTCTCGCAAAGTGTTTTGTTAACCAAAGACCTCTCCCTCCCAAGGGGAAATATGAGACCACCTCTTAGGTTTTTATCTTCCTACAACATTTACATTAAAACAGCCTAATAAATAAATAGCGATTTCTAGCAGTCACAATCTTGTCTCACAACACTTATATCATGTGGTCATGTCAAGTTCTCAGTACTGGTGCTTTAAGATGATCTGTTTATCTCTTACTCAGTCACTCATACTTCACACTCAGGCAGGCCTGCTCCCACCAGACGTTGGCAAGACATGGTCTCTAGCCACATTTCTGTTCATACAAGTATTAAATGAGACAGGTGGACTGTAAGGTTTCTAAAGATATTTCTAATTTAAATAACAGAGGTGTACTTTTGCATGTATCTGGTACGCAAGGGAAAAAGGAAAATAATTTACCTAACTAGTACATTTATGTCATTTGCTAATTAAATTTTCTTTATGATTTGAAATATGAATTCTCAAGCCCATAAAATGCAGTGCTAATTATATTTTAAGAAGTATCCAGTTATTTCCTTCCTGGGTTTTAATAAAAACAAGCTTTTAATTTTCAGTAGCATCTTTATAAGACACTTTTATTTGTAGAAGTAACAGTACTTCAAGAATAATGTTTTTTTTTCTTTGCACCAAGCCTTGTGAATGTAAAATCTAATCTACAGCTCTAAGTTGGGATTTCTCTAGGGAGAGCTGGGACGATGGTGTCATTTCACTAAACTGTGCGTCTCAGTGAAATTTTAGAGAAGAGTTACAGTCGTTTAAATCACACTAAGGTAGAAGAGTAAAGAGAAAGTAAAGATAATTATTTAATGTTTTTTCCCCAAGTTTTTATTTATTTATATAGTTAACACACAATATAAAATTAGTTTCAGGTGTCGATTTAGTGATTCATCCCTTAAATACAACACCTGGTGCTCATCACAAGTGTTCTCCTGACTCCTCATCACCCTTTTATTTATTTATTTATTTTTTTGATTTTATTTATTTGACAGAGATCACAAGTAGGCAGAGAGGCAGCAGAGAGAGAGGAGGAAGCAGGCTCTCTGCGAAACAAAGAGCCCGATGCGGGGCTCGATCCCAGAACCCCGGGATCATGACCGCGGCTGAAGGCAGAGGCTTTAACCCACTGAGCCACCCAGGTGCCCCCTCTCTCTTTTTAATGTTTTTAAAAGAAAGACGCTCTATGGAGCCTTTTGTGGAATTGAATTAAGACTTTAAAAAATCACAAACAGCAAACTATATATTTCCAGCATATTATTTTTGTTTAATATCAACATCTGTCCACAATAAAATGAGAAAAGAGAAAGAGTAAAAGGAGGATTAAGACAAACAAGACAATGTATTGAAAAAAATTACTTTGAAATGGTAAAGATAAGGAAAAAATAACTGAACAGCAAAAAGATACAGTATTTTATTTTATTTATTTATTTATTTATTTATTTTTAAAGATTTTATTTATTTATTTATTTGACAGCAAGAGAGAGAGAGATCACAAGCAGGCAGAGAGGCAGGCAGAGAGAAAGAGAGAGGGAAGCAGGCTCCCTGCCGAGCAGAGAGCCCAATGTGGGACTCGATCCCAGGACCCTGGGATCATGACCTGAGCTGAAGGCAGCAGCTTAACCCACTGAGCCACCCAGGCGCCCAAAGGTACAGTATTTTATAAGATTTTCCCTACTACTTACCCTTGTCATATACCTATTCAATTAAATAAGTGTTCATTCTACTTCCCTGAAATATCATATTTTAGGTGTTCAAATCTGATCATACCCCATCTCTTTAGAACAGAACTTCATTTTCATATCCCCATGCTGTATTGCTTAAACAGGCTTTGCATTGCATGTCAAATCTCTTAGACACATAGTTTTCCTGCTCTGACATATCCTCACCTTTTGTCTCTTTTTGAAGGGAATTCCTTTCAAATACAATTTACTTCCACTTTATAATAAAAACTCTGACTTCATTTTTTATGTTTGGCTGCTATCAGCTTTCAAATCCCAACACTCCCGTTTGCTCTTATGCTCTACATTTGGGTAAGCTTATAAGAAAGGCCAGGTGCTCCTCTCCCTGGGAGCCAGAAGTTCATACCACTCAAGCCCCAGCCCATATGTGGGAACCTCCAACCCACCTACCTCTTATTCACACACAACACAAAAATTTCCTGCACTCTGTCAAGCCATTGTGTGTGTGTGTGTGTGTGTGTGTTTAGCACATCAGTCTCAAAATCCAAACTTAATTTTGGATGAGGTGCTGGTCCTGTTTCTGTTTTGGTTCAGCACATCTCCACTGTTTAGATAAGACCTCACTCTGCCCATGGGATGAAACAAGTAAAAGGGTTTCTTAGCTACTAATTTATCCAGGTTGGTGGTTATGTTAGAAGAGTCTTATTTTATAACCAAGAACATAGATAATAAGAGAGAATTATTTATTCCATAAAGTCCCTCTATTTTATTTTTTTAATCAGTGGGCATAACAAAAAAAAAAAAAAAAAAATCAAAGACTGCCAGCATTGTGTCTATACTCTTAGCATAACAATTTTTTTCCCATTTTCTGATTCAGTTCTAGGAATACTGTTCCATTATTTAACTTTTGTCCCCAGATATACTTGAAATAGGTTAGACAGACATACTTGCTATACAAATCCAAAGTCATATTCTTTTCAAGAGCCAAATTTTCCCTATTTCTGTTCTTGCCTTAATTGTTTTTCCCAGGTATAGGGTTTATTATGACCCACTAGGGGTTATATAATTATTCACATGACCCTATAAAATTAATCTTAATTCAATCTCAAAACTGTACACCATAGTTCACCATAATTTTTTCCTGTTATTAAATCCCTAGAAAGAAGTTAAAGAAACTGGTGCCTGGGTGGCTGAGTGGGTTAAGCCTCTGCTTTTGGCTCCAGTCATGCTCTTAGGGTCCTTGGATCAAGCCCCACGTCAGGCTCTCTGCTCGGCGGGGAGCCTGCTTCCCCCCTCTCTCTGCCTGTTTCTCTGCCTACTTGTGACCTCTCTCTGTCAAATAAATAAATAAAATCTTTAAAAAAATAAAAAAAAATAAGTTAAAGAAAATAAGTAACACTCCTTTAGAAATTAGAAAACAATGGAATCATCCTTGTTTTATATTAGAGACATCATCTGAACAAGATCATAACACAATCCAAAGTAAAGCTGTCTTTTCTTATGTCCATTTCAGACCTCAAAACACAAGTACAAATACAAAAAAATATTCAAGAGAAAATTAGAGGTTAAAACTATGACAAGCCAACATGTGGATAAAATAATTCTACAAAACTTAGAACCTGATGCTCATCCCCTAGGGTAACATTATGTCAACATGTCATACAGTTACTCTGACAGAGTAACCCGAGGGAGGTTGAACAATGTCTGTGTCTTAGGTAATGTCTTGGTTCAGAGAGCTCAAAGGACCTATGCCCTATCAGGTTAATCTGAACACTTAATCTTTAGAATAAGTAGATTTGCTTTCATTTTAAACCTAGTTCTTTCTAAATATTAAACTAAAATAATCACCAGTTCCCTAAATTTGCCTTTCACTGATCCCTACAAGTACAAAATATAGGAGGCATATGACATCAAAGGCTCCCAAACTTCCTGTAAAATTGTCTCACCTAAGATGCTTTCAATTTTTCTAAAATCATATTGATGCAACTTAACAGATACTGATGCCATTTTAACCCTAATGTGGTGGTAAGACTAAACACTATGGCCTTGAGAGTTGTTACCATAGCACCCATCAGTTTAATTTTTTTTTTTAAGATTTTATTTATTTATTTGACAGAGAGAAATCACAAGCAGGCAGAGAGGCAAGCAGAGAGAGAGGCAGGGAAGCAGGCTCCCCACCCATCAGTTTAATTTTTTGATATATTATTAGGAAACTTTCCATGAAACTACCTGCTTTCTCCATAATGAGGTTCTGTGTTTTCCATTATGCAAACAAATGGACTGTTTGGTCAATCTGAATTTCTTTTCAGTCTTTTCATAGTCTTATGAATAAATTTGCTCTTTCTGTAATTTCCAGAAGTCAGCAATCTACATGGAGTTAACATATTTTAATTGGCCATTTCAGTTATTCTCACTGCTTAGATCACTAACGCTATAAGTTTAAAGACTTGGTGTCCTCTTATCATATTCCTCTCCTGATTCCAGTGCTTCTGTAGATCCTTCGGGTTTGTTGTGACCCACAGTAGGCTTGTGTTTTGCAAATAACAATGTTAACTCTGGCAAACTTTCTTAATAGCATCCTTATTTTATCCCTAGTCAGAATGTGTACACTATAGCCCTTTTATTCATTGTGTTTTCCTATCATGGGATGAGTCAGTACCTAGATACAGCATTTTAATGTTTCCAGTATTACTAGGAGATTCTCTCCCTTTGTGATTGCATGGCAGCTGTGGCCCTGGGTAGACTCTATCTATGAGAACAGAATGCGATACTGCAAATCAGCATGCATTTTATAGTGCAATTCTAACATAAAGGACCTATATTTTTTGCTGAGAAAAACACCTTTTACTACTATCCCCATAAAACAAAATTAGGATAGTTTCTTATTAAACAAGTGTCAGTGATAAGGAGTGTCAGGCTATTGAATTCTTCCTTCTATTTTGAGAGTTAGAGTTGATTTGATTGCACTAATTTGACTAGTCAAGTTTATATCTTATAACAAGCTTTTCCAAATCAGGCTAGAAGGAAACTGGCATAGGAAAAAAAAATAACTATGCCTTTATCATGGACTAGTTTGACTTGTTGGGCACTTGTGAAAACCAGGTTTAAGATATTGCCAAGATTAAGACCTCAGAATAACCAAATGATTCTAAAAGTATTCTAATCTCCACAGGACTTTTGGATATCTTGGTGTTACTTATACTTTATTCTAAGAATGGCCATAAAACTTCTTTAGAGGTCACATAGGTCATTAGTATCCAGTTACAGGCAGTTTTTTTATGGTTTCTCAGGCACTTGGACTATAGAAATCTCAGTATTTTCAAACCATTAAAAAATTCTTCTTCTAAAGACTCGTCTATACTTAGCCATACTTAGAAGGTAAATATTCAAAACATACAGGTTATTTAAAAATATTTTTTATTTTAACAAGTTATTTTAAATGACACCCAAATGTTTTAATGGTAAAATAAAATAGAATCATTCTACCAATGCATTTTTTAAAAATTGTTTTTCTAAATATAGTGCCATATTACTTTATAAAGAGTGAAATATAAACTTCACCACTTGTTATTTTAGTGATCTATTGCACGTTGACTGTTTCCACCATCTCATTTTATTTCCATGATAATCCTAAATATAGATGCTGCTAATACTTTTTTCTTGCAGCTTTAGTCAATTTATATTTTAATAATATGTTCAAATTTGAATAGTTTTTCCATATTATGAGATTCAAGATTATGAGTCTTATTTACTGTTTGAAAGTAAACTGTTGAATGTGAAGGGAGAATATTTTTTAAGGAAACACTTAGAAGGAAGAATTTTAAGGAAATCTTCAAAAAGTAAGAATACCATCATAGAATGTCAAATACCTAAAATAAATTGCATTTTCACCACTGACTAAAATGAGACGTAACTAAATTTGGACGTATTTTACTTTTTCCAAGAGGAATTATATGTATGGTTCCATGCTGGAGGAGTGGTCCAAAAATCTCTGATTCTACTATACATTACATGGTATACAACATACTACAGGAAGAAAGCTAAAAAAATTTGTCAACCCAGTATGAATCTTTGAACCAACCTAGGAAAAGCCTATATCTATTCTAGTGTGAACATGGCCCAACTTCTCTAAAAATGAGATGACTTATCTATTGCTTCCATAGACTGTATCACTCTCCAATGGTTAATCAGGAACCCCTCTGTTTATCAGCAGCAGCAGCATCACCAAAAATGTTACTATTTTAATCTTGACTTCTGCCCTGAAATAAAGGCTAGAAATTGGACTGACTTCAGGACTAAGATAGCAAGTATAAATTATGTGATAACTTATGGAATATCTTTCTTTTTTAATCTATATGTCTCTAGGATTTCTCTTATAAGATAAAGGAAGATTATGTGGAAGCAGACATTTTTTGAATGAAAAATTAAGAAGAATCTCTATATAAAATTCTGTTACATGAAACATTTGTTGCTTCTTAAGTTTATTCATCATGCCATGAATATTAGTAAAAGCTAACAGTAAATTGTGAAAATATTCTCTATGGAAAGTTTAAAAGTGACAAAAATACTTTTTTTTGTGGAATAAAAAAGAAAAATTCATGTACACAAAAGTAATGTAACACATCTCATTGAAGGTGTTCTTCTCTGTAGAATTTCATGCATGACCTTTAGCAAAAACAGGACTATAACCCTGCTTATACTTTGACTTTATTTCATAGCATCAAAATTTTTTACAATATTAAAATTATGTGCTAGATATGAAAAGTCCAAATATATAGATATAGATATACATATGGATATTATATATAAATATAAAATTATGTGTAGAGTCGTACTGCTTATCTTAAAGTTTAGACTTTCAGGAATGACAGATGCAGTATTTTCAAAGAAGTGAGTCATGATGCATTTATTATGAATATAAAAATTGTGTGGAGGATCACTTTAGTTTTGAAAGGCTCACTTATGCTTTAGATAAAGGCATTTTCATATAGCTCTATGAATTTAAACATTTTAATGCAAAAAACAATGTCATATACCAAAATATGAAGTGCTGTTCTTCTTTAAGTCACTTGAAATAAATTATGACTTTGTATCTCATATTGGTATAGAAAACATCTTCTAATCTTATTGATTGATTTTATGAATAAATAATATATACATCAGTAAGCTCATTTAAAATGAAGCCAGGGGGCTTTGTAAAATCCCAGTAACTATTGCAAAAAAAAACTAGAAACCATTCCAAAAAAAAAAAAGTAGAACTGATCATACCTGTGAAGTTAAAGCATCATAATATTAGGATTATATCTGTACCCCATGAAATACCATGAACAGTTATTTTAAATATAGACACTAAAATTACTGATTAATGCTGATTGTTTGTATGTAATTCACCTAAGGATTTTGTTTTTGTCTTCATCTTGCCATCTGGTTATTCAAAGCTCTCACAAATGAGAATATGCAGAGAGACACAGGATACAAACTAGCTGGGGGTATAAAACTCAGTGGTACAAGATTTATTGACACAGCTGTTTAATTTATTTTAATGTTTTTCTTTCCTGGTTTTTGCAAAGCTGGAGGCAGATGTATTATTCAGGAAACATGATGTGGTAGTTTTTAAGGATGGCATTGAAATCTCAGACATTCTTCCCATTGAGGAGTAAAGTCTATGTCGCCTTTCCTTAATTCTGGCAGGCAGGTGATGGTCTTGTATAATAAATTTTGAGAAAATAACACTGAATAACTTCCTAGGCTTAATCATCGTAGACCATGCAACTTCCTCCTGAGTCTCTTGGAATGGTTGTTCACCAGAAACTCTGCTTGGGATGCTCAGTAGGTAGGAAGTACAACTATCTTAAGCCAGCCATGCTGAAGGCACCAATAAAATAAACATTGCAGCTGACAGCCTATGCTGAGCTCCAGCTGACAACCAACAATTGACAAGTATGTAATTTGAGTCTCTTGGATGACATCAGCAGGAGAGACCCCAAGGAAGAATTGCCCAGCCAAACAATTCCCGAATTCTTGTTCCACAGAATTGTGAGCAAAATAAAATTATTGTTTTAAGTCACAGAGATTTGGCATTGTTACATAGCAATGATAATCAGATCACCTGGGTACCAACCCTGCATCCTTTACCCTGTTGAGGCTATATCCACATTTAAGCTGAATTTGATTTAGGAACCAATGTAAACTTTTCAGTAAAAGAAATATATATGTTGCATGTGTAAATTCACCCTGAATTGAGAAAAATACCCACATTACCAAAAAGATGTATTATAGCAAGAATTCAACTTTTCAGGCCATCTCTCCCTCAGCTTGCACCTGTGGTTATATGAGAGGTCTTGTTTGACCAGCTGAAAGAGCAGGGAAAAGCCTGCATTTGGTTTACAGATGGCTCACTTGGTATTTGGATGCAAACTGAGAAGCAATAATGGCTGCATTACAACCACATTTGTGGTGGCCTTGAAAGACAATGAGTGCATAAGAGGGAGACAATGACTATCAGCCAAAGCCTCTGAGAACAGCTGCAGGAAGAAGACTGCAGGGCACCCATGCCCTACCTCCACTCTGGTCAGTTTCTTTTGCCTCAGTTCAGTTGTCTTCCAAACCTGTGTGAAGGAATAGATCTGCTTGACTCAAAGGATGGATTTTGATGACAATGAGAATGTGCTTTGCGATCTGTGACTGCGGGGAATGTAACTGATCAAGGACTCTGAAGACTCGCTGTGAAATTTGTTGCTTTACTTCCCATACTTCCCACAGGCTGCTCCCAGCCAATGACTAAGTGTGGCAATGTATGAAGGCAAGTGGTGAGGGACTTGTCTGAGAGGCAATTTGTATCAAATTCACTGATAACCGGGGCGCCTGGGTGGCTCAGTGGGTTAAAGCCTCTGCCTTCTGCTCAGGTCGTGATCCCAGAGTCCTGTGATGGAGCCCCACATCAGGCTCTCTGCTCAGCGGGGAGCCTGCTTCCTCCTCTCTCTCTCTCTCTGCCTGCCTCTCCCCCTACTTGAGATCTCTATCAAATAAATAAATAAGTAAATAAATAAATAAAGAATTCACTGATAACCTTACCGAACCGTCCTTGGAACTGTTCTGCAATCTTGTACTCTTCACAAATGATCCTGAAAGTCTCATAAAATCTTCATGGAGTAGATAATAGTATTATCATTTACTTTTAAGGACAAGAGAAGCTTGATGATGTTAGGATCATTTTTTAAGGTCCCATGGTTGGAAGAGTTACAGATGGAATTTCCAACCAGGAAGTCTGATTAGTATAGTCTGTTTAATACAAATTAGCTAAAATAACATTTCCCCAACATGATTTTATTGAATCTTGTGTCATTTTCTTTTAAGTACCAAGAAAGTTAGAGTTTGGGCTCTGGGAAGAAATTCAAACCTTTTTATGCCAGTGTTTAATGCAAACAAGATGCATATTAAAAGTAACTTAAGTATTTTATCAGTAGTTCAACAGATGAATTCTAGTATATGCTGTTACCAGACTTTTATACAGGCTACTCTCTCATGAAGTAAGCAATAATAAATATTTTAGAAAGAAGATGTTCAGAAGACATGTGTAAAGCATCTTGATTTTTGGATTGCACATTTTAATTTGTACATTTAATTTGCAAAATTTAATCAGCATCAAGCAAACCAAAAAAATCAATCAATTTTCAGGGATTCAATGCTTACAAATTTCAGAATTTGTTTTGAGATCATGCTGGCATGGCCACAAGAGGCTAATTAGGCACACATGATGGGCATTCTCGGGAGTATGACCACATTTCTTTCTATGTATGTAGCCATAGTGAGTATGCAGTAACATTGTACAGTGCCTTTCCTGGAACAATGTGTCTTAAAATTAGCTAATAAGTGATAGTTTAAGCAAATCATTTTTGAGAGGCTCTCAAAATGATTTTAGTAAACTAATAAATATTCTTTGTTTCTTTGTATTTTTTTAATTTATATAACTTTCCAAGAGTCCAGACTCAGAGGTTATACTAACAACATCTTTCTAGGGATATAAAAAATTATACTTTGAGATGAAGAATAAGATGTATTTATACAAGTTTGGCATGTCAGCCGGTAGCAAGGAGAATGAAGGCTTCAAGAGGAATTATTTTAAATTAAACTAATTGAAGGTTTTATTTTAATTAGTGCTCTGAGAAGATTGTTGAAGGAAATTAAAATTCAGGTTTTTTGGTTTTTTTGTTTTTTTAATGAGAAATGGCTTAGGGCAAATAGTTTCATTTTTAACAACTAAACCTTAAGTGAATCATAGGGAGTGGAACACTTTTTTGTGAGTGACCACCATTAAATAGGAAAGTTTCTTCAATATGCTTTCAAAATTGATACTTTCTCCCTTGTGCATTTATAGGTGTACTAACTTTCTTCTTAAATACTTAATACATATGTCAGTTATAGGTAATCTGATATTTTTTTCTAATCCTCAAATCATTTCTTTTAAATGGGAAACATTTCTTTCATAAGACAGTAAAGTATACAGATAAAAATATACAGTGGCAATTCAAAAATACTAAAGATATGTTTCTTCAGCTTTTTTAAGCTTTTTAATACCAATAGTTCATCAAACAATAATATGAATTGTGATCTCAAATGAAAACAAAAGTAATCTTCGATTCTATTGTATTTGAAAGTCATGGGATGTCTTTACTAATTTGAATATCTAAAATTTAAAAAATAAGTTCAAAAATTTCATAATACATCTTCAAATAGCATACATATAATTAAATGACTAAAATGATTAAACTTATTGGATTTAAGATATAAATAGTATTATTATCATGATTCCAAAATTATTGCTGCTGTAAATTTGGTACTGAGCTTCTTTCAGACAGATGGAATGACAAATGATAATCAGACACTTGATTCTTATTGCCTACTAGGAGAAAACATCAAGATCACAAAAGAAGAGATGCTTTTACCTTAATGCTTGAGAATACATTGTCAGGGACTTCCTTCTGGAATTCTGAAACGTAGAGAAATATCTTCAAATATCTGTTCAAGGGCAGACTTTGGAAGCAATCCTAAATATAAGTTGGGACATCACACTGGAATCAATTTCAACGTGTGCAATGTTGCAAGGAGAGTCATGAATAAAATCTACAATAGAATTAGACTTTGTGTCTTTCAAACTGCAAAAATTGTTTCTCTCTTAACCAGAATTTACATTATATTTTAGAAGCCTAATAATTTTTGAATCATTAAAAATTATCCCTATATGTTATAATACAAATATGCATATGAAATTCAGGAACCTAACTGAAACATTTGGAAAATACCCCAGAAACAGTTATAAGTAAAAATTGAAGACATTAATTTGTCCTAACATTAATATGAATGGGATTTTTGGAGAATTCGACCAGAATATCCTTTTCTGAAAAGACTAGGTAAACAATTTTAATTGTTTGAAAAATGAATGAAAATCAGCATTGAAAAATCAGCATTATGGGACAGCAAACAACTTTGATTCTGGTTCAGCTCATATAATATATATATATATAATATATTACATTATCTTGGAATAAAACATGATATATATATATATGTGTGTGTGTATATATATGTGTATGTATGTGTGTGTGTGTATATATATATGTGTATATATATATATATATATATATATATATATATATATACACATATTTTACATTTTCCTGAATGAAGAGCATGATCCTCATTTTTAGGAAACGTGGTAGGTTTTGAAGTTTTATGGAGCTTAAAAGAGGGAGATGCAAAGTATGACCACCAAAGTTTGGAGGCTAACTACATGCATACACATGTATAGATATTTGTAGGTATGTACATTCATTTTCCTGCCTTTTGCCTTTATAGTCTCTTGTTGAACACTAAGAATGCATTCCTTTTTTTTTTTATCATAAGGGATCTCACACACAATATTTCTGAATATTATCTCTATCGCTTACCCTGTTACATACAAAAAACTTTTGGCAACATTTTGCTCAAAAATTAACTTTAGCTTTTGAGGAAACTTTTAATCTGTGAGGCCTGAGGCAGTATGTGTCATTTCTCAGCACAGTAGCTTATCCTAGACATTTTTAATTTAGGGTTGTAGATATTTTCTTTTTTAATTTTGGAAAGGTGCTCATATTCTATGGAGTTGGGAAAAGAAATTGAATGAAAAGACATTTATTCTGACACATTTACTTGCATCTCATAATTATTTTGTAATTGGGCAATTTTGTCTATATTGAAAATCAAGGCTTATATATGGCAAAGGATACCTTAAAACTAAATTAAAAGACAAATGATAAACCAAGATAAAATATTTGTCATAAAAAGGGGAAATGTTAAAATTCCTTATATACCAAGAAATTATAAAATACAATTTAAAAAATACACACAGGTAATTCTCAGAAAAGGCAATGCAAATGAATATTCATTAGTCTTTTCCATAGACCACTGTTCTGGAGTGCTTACTCTTTAGTAGATCCTATTCTAGGTGCTGTGAAAGCAGTGGTTTGTAAATAAAAAGAGCAGGAGAGAAAGTTCTTGGCTTCCTGGAGCACTTATAGTCTAGCAGCGAGGAGGTGGGGAACTGAAAAGAAAGAAAGAAAGAATTGAATGTGTAGTGTTCTAGCTGTTGAGAGTGTCTTGAAGTAAAATTAAGAAGGGTGATAGGAACAGAGAGGGCAGAGGCAGGGAACATTGTTATTTTATAGAGCGACCAGATAAGGCCATATTTATGAGGTGAAACTAATCAGGGTCCTGAGATAA
Source organism: Meles meles (assembly GCF_922984935.1). Taxonomy (NCBI): domain Eukaryota; kingdom Metazoa; phylum Chordata; class Mammalia; order Carnivora; family Mustelidae; genus Meles; species Meles meles. Next base: position 80,238,945 of record NC_060074.1, read on the forward strand.
GTGAAGAGGTGAACGATGTGGCTATCTGGCAGAAAGCAGAAGGAACAAGACACACAAAGGTCCCAATTTGTGACTTTGATTGCTTGTCCTATGTGGCAGAAGAATGAGCATAAGGAGTAGAAATTGTAGGGATGTCAGAAGATCTGAGCTAGCCTCAGATCTTTGAGGGTTTTGCTTACCATTGTCAGGCTTTGCTCTTGACTGTCCTTGAAATGAAAAACCACTGGAGGGTTCTGAGCAAAGTCATCATACAGGTGACATTAAGATACATGGAATTATTTGAATAACCCGAAAGTGTGAATATAGTAAAGAGGTCTGAGGTCACGGCACTCCAAAGTTTAGAACTTAGTGAGCGAATGTACTAACAAAGGAGATTAAGAGAGAAAGAGAATAGAAATAATGTGGGAAAGACACAGTTATCCCAAAATGCCAAGCAATAAAGATGTTTTAGGAGAGGAATAGTTAAAGTATTTCCAGTCATTTTGATGGTTTAAAGTAAGATGAAACCTGCAAATGAAGTATGTGATTCAATAGTGTGGCCATAATTGATGGTTTTCCCAAGAGCTGCTTGAATGGAATATGACAGGAAGAGCCCTTGGGGTCAGGAGGTGTTAAAGAACACATAGGAGAGGATCACAGTGAGTGAAGAGAGATTACTGTTTCAGGAGTCTGCTGTAAAAAGAACCAGAGAAATGAAAAGATAGCTAAAGGAGATGGGGGTCAAGAGAAGGATTTTCTTAAGGAAAAATTTTGTTCTTGAATACAGATATTTCCATAGCTCTGATAGACAGCAAATAGAAAGGCAAAAAATGATGATGCAGTAGTTAGAGGAGAAAACTGTTGGATCAGTATTAGGAAGGCAAAAAGATATCGCTAATCTACAAGTGGGTTAACCTTAGGAGCAAAGGCAATCCATTTATAGTATATTCTTTAGGGTGCCTAGGGAAACAGATAACATACTCAAGATGCAGTAATTCAAGGAGGTTGTATTCATATAGGTGTGAATATAGGGAAAAAATAAACTAATCGTTAACAACCCTGAACCCAAAGTGACAAAATAAAGGGGAATACAGAGAATGCTTCTGAGGCAGCTACTTAATGGAGATGTGATCTGTTTATCAATGGATAAACCGTGGTAAATACGTACACCTCTGGCCTCTTTTATTGCTTTGAAAATTCATGCATTTGTTGTATTTCAAGTTTTTCTCAACCCTGTCTACACATTGGAATCATCTGGAAAAGAACTTAACAATATTTATGGCTTGGGTGCCACCCCCAGAGATTCTGATGTAATAGATCTGGGTCTTGTCAGTCAAGTGTCAAACATCTAAAGAAGTTTAGAGCTGGAAGAACATCTGTAACATTTCAGTCAGAAAGCGAGTTGTGTATTAACCAGTGAATATTTGTTTGATTTAATACTTGTAAATTATAGAAAAATCAATGTTATTTATGTATGTAGCTGAATCAAATTTATATAAATAAATAGGTTATGTTGGTGGAATGGTGATGAAATGATGAAAGCAGGAAAGTTGGGGATTTTACTCTACTTTTTGTCACTGGAATTAATATGTAATATTTACGAGTTTGGAAGAAAATCTGGGATATTGTATAAGTAATTATCAAATTAAAAAGTAAGTAAAACACTTGATTTATGAAATCATCATGGAAGAAAATCTGTGATATTGTATAAGTAATTATCAAATTAAAAAGTAAGTAAAACACTTGATTTATGAAACCATCATTGTCTTCTGTCTTTTAGTGCCTGGTTTTTGGAAAGAGAAAAAAAAATAGAATAGCTAATTCAATACCTATTGATCTGTTCAGAAGGGTAACTGATCATTTTATAATCTTTGACTCTTACTTCTTCCTGAATAGAATTGTCTTGCTCTTTCTTCCCGTATTTGTTTATAATTTTAGCGGTGTTCACTTTGCCTTTAATTATCTCAAAGAAAAACTACTTTGGCTTTGCAACCTATATTCCATTCAGGTCCCCATTTTATTTTTACTTGATATTTAAGTCTCATTTTCTCTCTCTCTCAAGGTGCATACTTTTGGGTTTTATTGAATTTTAATAAAACAAAAAGAGATCCATTTCATAGCATTTTCCTTTTTTTTGGTATTTCACATTTTTTCTCTCCATTAAGTATTATTTTCCCTATTTTTAAAATTGCAACTTTGTATAGCTACATGTTGCATGTATGGATGCACTTGTGTGTATGTGTTTGGATGTGTTTACTCCTATGTGATGGAGCCCTAGCTAGTTGTTTTCTTACAATTGTGTAAATTCTCCTTGCTTATCCTCACTATCCAACTCTTGTTTTTGCTTTTCTTCTGAGAACTTAAGCCAAAGCTCAGCTTGTGAAACATTTATACCTCTCAGTATTACTAACCTAGGAATCCTATAACCATGGCAATCCCAGCATACCGACTTCCTAGCTGTGCTACTTCTTACTGATGACTAGTGTAGCCTCTCTGGCAAGAGCCAACTTTTGGATATGACTTTCTATCTGGTCCACCATCCATGCCAAGGTCACAGCAGGCACTGGCGCCTTTCTTGATGCCACTGAGCTCTTTGATCTTTTCTTATTCTAGCCATGGTCGATATCCTGGGGCATCATAAATGCTAATACATTCTTGTGCTCCTAAACCAGCTGCGGTGAAATTAAATTGAAGCCATGTGGGTACAGGGTATCACCCAGGGCTTCTTGCCCCTATTTTCTGACATTTTTAAGGCTTCTATCTGTTTTGTTGCTGTAACCTTAATTGGGCTGTTTGGGTCTTCCACTGACATTGATTGCGATTGCCAGCATCTCAAATTTTTCCTTCAGAAATGTCAAATTCTGCAAGAGTTTTTGTACTTAACTTTCTGTCAAGGACAAACCCTTCACACCAAATAACTGCTTGTTTAGTTATTGTAAAAAGCCCCCTTATATACAGGAGTGTCATTGCTTTAAAATTCTTCTCATCCAAGGCATAAAACAAATTCCAAGTGATATGCTTAATGCTACTTCCACCTCTAGTCTTTACTCTTGAAATCCTCTGGAATTCCCCAAACATCTTCACAGGTCTCAGGGTTTTACATTGGTATGGAAGCTCTAAGTCAACTTTCATGATCTCCTATAGTTCTGTTCAGTGGTGACATATATCCCATAAATTCCTTGAAGGATGTTTTGTTTCTAGTGCAATCCTCTATTTTCCAGTGCTTTTCCAGAATTCTTTTTTTTCTGTATTCTTTGGATATATTAATAAAATTCTGTAGGAAGGGACTGAGGCAAGCAGTACACATAGTTTATCATATAATTTGGAAGTCTGGAATTATCTTCACAAAATTAAGTTGTTATTTTGAAATTCTAAATATAGGTTATATTTTGAGACATTATTGAAGCTTAAATTCTTGCTATATTCTTAGTTGAACATCTGCATTAAGTTGTTTATAACCCATTTGCTCTTTTCATAATTTGATTGCATATGAATTAACAACTCTATTCAGGTCACAACCAGAAGTAAATAGTTTTATTTTGATTTAATCATACTTCCTTAAATTGTGAAAGTGATTTGGACTTCCTTTTCACATTCAATAAAAGTTCCTTCTAATGCTGACATCAGCTGAGAAATCTTGTCTATTTTAATGTAATAAATCTCTATATTACCAGACAACTGGTTAAATAAGTAGTATAATGCTGTCACCACCAAGTTAGTGCGTTCATATAGTAGAAGTACTTTTCCATCTGAGTATTGGACCAATATTGTTTTAATGGTTGGTATGTGGCTTTCACTCATATGAAAGTCAAAGGGCAAGGGTCCCTTTGAACAGACTCGAGATCATTACCTGCGACGAAACCAAGAATCTGATACTCAACTGACTGAGCCTCCTAGGTGCCCCCAGATCTTTTCATCTTGCACTTCTTAGAAACTAACTGTAATTCATGAAGAGAAATTATCCATGTCAGTAAAGAAGTATTCATATAACAGCATTCATGTGCTTCAAAGGATCACCTACATTTATTAAAGTCAATAATGTGGGACTTGAGTCTATTCACTTATGTCCTCTACTTCACATTCTAAAAGATTAAGAAATTCCCCTTGATGTTCAATATGACCCATTGGAAATAAGACTAAAATAAATAATCATTGAGTGAACTAACCTGGAAAAGTGGTCTCCAGTTTGTTTCTAACTAAGCTATCACAGTGTTTCCCTGACATTTCAAACAATTCTGCAGACTATAAAAAACAATAATCTCTAAAAATCAGCACTAGAATGTATTAAATGCTTAATATAGGCATGACAAAATTGATCAAATATGGAGTTCAGTATTGTTATATCTACATTTCCAGATTCAAACCAGTGTGTCAACACAGTGTTTACATATCCCTTCGTTTTCAAATGTTAGTGTTCATTGAATAACTTAAAATGTTTACCATATATAGTTTTATAACTTTAAAATTATTATTGTGTTTCTGGCATATCTGGGAGAGTGAAAGGATTAACATGAGCTGTTAAGAAAGCAATAAGTTAAGCTATAGAAATCATTGTGAAATACACTACATTTTAATTAGATGCAATAAATATTAATCCAAATTTTCATTTGCATCTATATTTCAGATTGAAAGCAATTTAACAATATTTTAAATCTAACAATATTCCTTAGGGTGCCTATGTTTAAGAATTCTAATTTTTAAAAGTGACTTTTAAGCCATTTCATTTAACTAAAGATAGAAATGAATCAAAGATAAATTGAAAAATGTAATTTCTTCCTACCTATTTTCCTTAATAGAGATAACTTTTTAATTATTACTACAGAGATGATTTATACATATATAACATATATATTTTAATTATGCCTTTAAAATGAATGAGCTAATTTTTTTCAAAAGGCTTTAAAATATTCCACTCCATGTAGATACCCTTAAATATTGAATCAGTTCTCTATTGATCCTTGTTGCAATTTTCATTTTGTGATTATAATGGAGATTAATACCTTTTTAAAAAACATCATTTTATATATGAATGAATAACTGTGGGATAAATTTGTCACAATATATTGCTGAGATGAAGTAAGGGGTTATGCATTTGCAAATTTATATATTTTTTATTTTTTAAAAAAATTTATTTATTTATTTGACAGACAGAGATCACAAGTAGGCAGAGAAGCAGGCAGAGAGAGAGAGAGGAGGAAGCAGGTTCCCTGCTGAGCAGAGAACTGGCTGTGGGGCTCAGTCCCAAAACCCCAGGATCATGACCTGAGCAAATGGCAGAGGCTTTAACCCACTGAGCCACCCAGGCGCCGCGTTTGGAAATTTAATAAATATTTTTTTCTACTATATTTTTCTATCAATGTTTTAAGTCTCACAAATATAATGATAAGTGAAATAAACCAGATACAAAAGGATACATATTATTCCATGTCATTTATGTAATATTTAAAAGCAGAAAAACTTGTAATTGTCAAAAGACAGCATAATGATTACCTGTGGGAAAATTTGATGAGGTTAGTTTGGGAGAGGGCACAATGGAAACTTTCAGGAGACTGGAAATATACTCTCTTGATTTGGGAGGTAATTAAAAGGTTGTTCCTTTGATGATGGATCAAAGCCACGCTTAAAATTTCTTTAAATTTCCTTACGTGTTATATTTAAAAAATTTTTACGAACATGAAACTCATATAATCCCACTACTTTAGTGAGACAAAACTCTTTTTATATGCTTCAGAGCCATTTGATTCATTTGCTTTATTGAGAACTATGTGTCAATCTCTTTGGCTGAGAATTCATGGTATTTATATATATATAATTTATATATATTTATATAAATTATATAAATATATATTTACATATATAAATATTATATATTTATTTATATTTATATTTTTAAAGTTTATTGAGGTATTATTAATATGTAATATTGTACATACTTAAAGTATAAAATGTAATAAACCCTAACAAATACATAAACCATGAAAATTAGTTCTATACTTTTTTAATATAGATTCCTTCGAGTTTCTAAGTAGAAATTCATATCATCTACACAGACAAACAGTTGCATTTTTATGCAACCCGATCTTTTATCTAATCTTAAGTCTTATTTTTTTCTTATATTGTTGCACTGGCTAGGACTTCCAGCACCATGTTGAATAGAAGTAGTGGGAGGAGGGTGGACATCATTTCATTTTATTGTTCCCAGTCTCAAAAGGAAAAATCTTCAGGCAGTCAGCATGTAAACTGTAGTTCACTATATATTTTAATTATGCCTTTAAAAATTATGTTCACTGTAGTTGTTTTGTCTGGTTTAGATATTCTTTGTCAGGTTAAGACACTTCTATCCTAGGTTCGTGGAGACATTAATTTCTTTTCCTTTATTTTTTTGATCATGAGTGGATGTGGAATTTTGTCAAAGGATTTTTATGAATCTATTGAAATAATCACAGAGATTTTCTTTTCTAGTCTGTTAGTATGGTGAATTAAATTGATGCATTTTTGAATGGTAAACAATCCTTCCTGCATTGAACCCCACTTATCATGATGTGTTACCCTTTTTATATATTTTGAGTGTTATTTAGTAATAATTTGCTTAGGATTTTTGCATAACATTTGGTAAAATTTCCCACTGAAAACATATGGCATGGATGTTTCTTTGTTGGCATGCTTTTGAAAAAAAAACCAAAATTTTAATAGATATAGGAATAAAATGTTTATCTACATCTTAAGTGAATTTTATATCTTTCAAGGAGTTATTGGTTCATTTATTCTAAGTTGTACACTTTATGGGCAAGAGTTCTTTTTAGTATTCCTTTATTACTTTTTAAAGTCCCTGGATCAGAAATGATATTTCATCTTTCAACACTGGTATGGGTAAATTTGTCTTAATTTTCTTATATCTTTTAAACAAGTCAACTTTTTTAAAAAATTTCATTAGTTTTTCTTTAATTTTTTTTTATTTTCAGTGTAACAGTATTCATTGTTTTTGCACCACACCCAGTCCTCCGTGTAATACGTGCCCTCCCTATTACCCACCATCTGGTTCCCCAGCCTCCCACCCCCCCGCCCCTTCAAAACCCTCAAGTTGTTTTTCAGAGGTTTGATTTACTATTTTTTGTCAAATTCAATGATTTCTATTCTATTATTTCTTTACTTCTGTGTATTTGTGTCTGTTTTGTTTTCTTTCTCATTTTTTTCTTTATAATACAAAATCTTAGATTTTAGTACTGAGACCTTTCTTATTTCTAATATGAACATTTAATGCTATGTGTTCACCTCTAAACTGTGTTTTAGTAGTATCCCATAAAGTTTGCCATATTTTAAATTTCATTAATTGCAAATGTTGTTTTTAATTTTCCTTAAAATATCTTCTTAGACCATGGGTTATTTCAATGTATGTTATTCATATACAAATACTTAGGATTTTCCATATGTCTGTAGTTACTCATTTCTAATTTCATCCTGTTATGGTCCAAAAACATACTTTTTATAGTATCTATTCTTTTACATTTATTCATATTTGCTGTATGGGATGAATTATGATCTATCTCCATGTTAACTGAAAAGGAATATGTATTTTACTGTGTGGAAAGTTCTATAAATGTCAATTAAGTACATACTCTTTGATTTTTTATATGCAGGGTAGTTGATACAAATCAAATATGTTATGAAAGATATCATAAAAGAGTCACCCACTGGAAAGTCCCACGAAGAAACTTCGTGGGGTGATGAAATAAATCTCTGCCCTTTGAATTGAGTGTTGTTTATATGGGTCTATACACTTTCAAACTTATCAAATTTTAGACTTAAGATCTGTGCATTTCACTGTTGCACAAATTTTGCCAAAATTAAAAAAAAAAGTTAAAGGAGACTTTTTATGTTACATATAAAGTCTACATTATCTTAAAATGAATAGAGAGATGGGGCACCTGAGTAGATTAGTCAGGTAAGTGTCCCACTCTTTATTTAGGCTCAGGTCAGGATCCCAGGGTCATGAGATCAAGCCCTGCCAAGGGCTTCATGCTGGGGATGGAACCTACTTAAGTTTCTGCCTTTCCTTCTGCTCCTCCCCCCATGCCTTCTCTCTCTCTATATATATATATCTCTAAAAAAAAAAAAAAAAAAAGAATGAAGAGGATTTTAGCGGTTTCAGGTCTCACATTTGGGATTTATTTTTGTGTATGGTGTTAGAAAGTGGTCTAATTTCATTCTTTTGCATGTAGCTGTCTGGTTTCCCAAATCACTTGTTGAAGAGACTCTATTCCCCATTGAATATTCCTTCCTGCTTTGTTGAAGATTAAATGACCATATAATTGTGGAACATGTATGGAACTAGAGGATATAATGGTGAGTGAAATAAGTCAGTCAGGGAAAGACAAATGATTTCACTTACATGGAATTTAAGAAACAAAACAAATGAGCGAAGGGAAAAAGACAGGCAAACCAAGAAACAGACTCTTAACTATAAAGAACACACTGATGGTGACCAGAGGGGAGGCAGCTGGGGGATGGGTGAAACAGGTTATGGGGATTAAGGAGGGCACTAGTAGTGAGCACCTATGTTATATAGAAGTGCTGAATCACTATATTGTACACCTGAAACTAATATTACACTGTATGTTAACTAGCTGGAATTTAAATAAAAACTTAAAAATAAATAAATGATTAAAAAATGAATATGAGGATTTTTAACTTTTGGGTACTCATTAATAGCTTAAATTTGTGGTAGCATAAGTATGCTACTAATAAACATCAGTGTTATACCTGCTAGTTTTCAAACCAAAGTCATAGCAACTTTTCAGTTTCAAGTTGAAAATTCTCTCCTTAAAAATCTGATGACATGAATTCAAAGAAAGAAATGATTGCAGAATTATCAAAAGTATTACAATTGATCTTAGCCAAAAGACCGAGAAATGATGTATTATCAAAATTATCATGTGGCTGTTATTAGCATCCCCATTGTTGCTCTCAGATTATCAGGTTCTAGTAACCATGTTAGATGAAAAGAGAAGTATTCTGATAATTATTTTTACCCTAAAGAGTTATCTATTTTTTTCTTTCTTACTTTACCTTGTAACTTCTTTTGATATGACATGGCAAGGCAAATAAGATTACACAGGACTGTCTACCCAATTCTCTACATCTTAATTGATTGTAAAATTTCACCCAGTCTACTCCTAATAATGGCCTACATTCAAAAATAAAATGTTATTTTAATGTTGTTACCTAGTTTAGGAACTAATACTTATTAAGCACCTGTTATTTTGCTAATGGTGTGGTAAACACTGTTTAGTCTCCATTCATTTTGTCCTCACAACTTCATCAGAAGACACTATTATTCCACATTATAGATCACAAAATTGTGATTCAGAAAAATTTAACTTCTTCACAGTTGGTAATTTGAGAAACTTACACTCAAAGCTAAGTTACCAAGATTATCTTGTCCATGTTTCCATTATACTAGAGTGTTACACAATATTCCCATTTTCATTTTTTTACCAGTATACATTAATGATTTTTAATATCTTTATTTACCTAATAAATAAAAATGGATTCTTAAAAATCATTAAAACCTCTTCTCTCAGCAATCTTCACTTTCATACATCCCTTAATATGCATTTACATATATTCAATTTTTTTTTTTTAAAGATTTTATTTATTTTTTTGACAGACAGAGATCACAAGTAGGCAGGCAGAGAGAGAGGAGGAAGCAGGCTCCCTGCTGAGCAGAGAGCCCTATGCGGGGCTCGATTCCAGGACCCTGAGATCATGACCTGAGCCGAAGGCAGAGGCTTAAACCACTGAGCCACCCAGGCGCCCCTACATATATTCAATTTTAAATAGTTCATTAGTACATGAAATACTTGTAGGTTTACTTGGCTAGAATTTATACTGCAGAAGGTCATGGTTTTGTTGCGTGCATAATGAATTTAAAGTCACAACTAAGGAATATTATGACTCAATGTTGCATTTTCAAATTGCTTTCCCTCAGAGTAAATAGTCCCAGATGTTCAAATAATTCCAACTTGAGATTATCGCAAGGCTTCTGTTAAAAAGACAAGTGTCTTACTAATACTCGAAATATAATTTTTATTATATATGTATATATATGTACATACATATATATACATATATAATAAGTAATATACATATATAATAAGTAATCATATATTATATATAATGTATATATAATATATGATTACTCAAAGCTAAAGCATAGGAGTTAAGACTAAAACTGCCAAGTTTTGAATAAAGTTATCTGTTCCATCTTGACTCTAAATTAATTCCACCTTATTTTTCTGAGACAAGAGTCAATCTTTCAACATATAGCTATCTAACTCATGTTAATATGTATGGAATGAAAGTTCTTATATAAACTAAATATTTATATTTACAATAATTAAATATATAATATGAACTATATATAACTAAATAATTACTAGAATCAAGAAACTTTCACCTTACCATTTGTTTTTTTGAAACAAGTGAATGCAGATTTAATCTAGCAAGACATTATCTTTAGTCTTAACTAAATGAATTAATTATTCCAAAGTCTGACATTAAATTTGCTATGTTATTATAAATTTTTTTAACCATTATATTTCACAAAGTGATCTTAAATCATACAAAACCATGAATTTTAGGAAGCGTGCCAGTTTTATTCTTTATTTACCTGCAGAGGCAAGCACATAGTAGGTATTTTTCATTTCTTGAATTTATAATTTTGTTGTATTTGCAAGACTGCGTTCAAAGATCTAAAGCCATGTTTATCTATTCAGCAATTCTGTTTATCAGAGGATTGTCTATACAATTATTTAAAAAATATTTTCCCTGCCAAAATTGTATTTCACATTAAAAAAATTCTTTAAAGTTCATTATATTTACCCTTGCCAATATTTCTCCAGTCTTTAGGCTTTAAATAATTTACAATTTGAAGATATCTGTGTTCATGGTGATCCATGACCAGCGAAATACCTCTATACTATGATTAATGGGCTACCTTTATTTCCAGGCATAATTTAAATTGAAATCATCTCATATATTTGATGGAATGATGAAATGTAATGCTTTTGAATCTAAGAGACAAAGGCACCCATGTACAGATAAAACAACTGACAAACAGATAAAGTGAATTCCCAATTGCAAGAAAAAAGAAAATAAAGACCTACAGTTCTTTTCACAAAAATATATACTTTTATAGTCCAACATTATGTAGTGGGGGAAGACTAATTCTCACGTGAGTCATTTTATTTTTAAGTATTTATATATTAGGCAAAGACTACTACTTGATAAAATCAAATTTCTGGAAGTTCAATAGGAATAAATAAAATTTCACTGTCTTTGTCTACTTGGTTTTTGTATTCAGAAAAATCGCCTCTAACACATTTTTCCACTCTTCAGTTATGTAATTAAACATGTTCACAGTAAATAGGAAATGTATTCTATGTTTCTCTAACTAGTGTTCACAGAATAATAGGTAACTATAATTTTGGTTGCTAGTGCTTAAAAAATATATATTATCTCACTAAGTAAGTATAAATCAATTTCTGAAGGGTGATCTTAAGTCTGTGTTTTTAATGTTTAATATAAGATTGTTCGCATTAGCTGCTGGAATGTTTTTTCTTTAAAAATACTTTTAAGCAGTAGTTTCTAATTGTATGTGTAAATTGCTAATCTTGTTCTGATTTGAGTTTTTCAGTCCATAGCTTAAAATTGAAAGGTTTGTAATGCTTCATACCATTACAACATATGAAGGAGACCTAAGACTCAAACTTGAGTAAAATAAATGTGATTAAAAGTTTACAAAAATTCACTTAAACTTTTTCTATGTCAGTAAACAATAATAGGCAAATGCAGTTAATGTAGGTCACCATAAAACTAATAGCCTCTGTAAATATACGAAATATTGAGAAATTATACCTATCTCTCAGAATACATTAGTCTGCAATTGTGAAGTTAAGTAAGATCTGGCAATATTAAAGAAGAGTTAAGACCTAAAAGTGGTGGTGCTGGTATGTGTGTTAGGATGGTAATACAAGGAAAATATGAACGGAGTAGAAAATAATTATCTTTATTGTACATAAGATATGGGATTAAGATAAGGTAATGTTTTGCCTGGTAAGCTTGCAGAGCTTGTTTTTCCTTGAATCTAATCCAATTTTTTTATTACAAATTTCATTTTCATTTAATTGGAAAGTTTCCTTCCAATACAGGGATATAATTTCTTTCTCTACATTCCTGCACCCTTCCCACACATCTTCAAGATATAGATTGTACTTAGACCATTTATAAATAGTTAGATTTAATCAACGAGTAAACATTCATATAGCAATTATTGCAATTAACCTCTTTGATGTTAATCACTTCTATTTGTGTTTTGCAGGCTTCATTTCTTACGTCTTTAATAGAAGTAACTTTACTATCTATCCTCCTAAGGTGCCAACTTTTTGAGTCATGAACATCCTTTAAAAATACAAGGGGATCACCTTGAGCTCTGAAAATGCAAATCAACTGGAAAAACACCAGCTGGCCTTAAATCTTTCAACACTGCAGTTTAGTCTGCCTCATGTCAGCAGGCTAGCAGGTATTCTTTTTATAGAAACAGAACTTAGCAAATGTAGCTACTGTTTCTTTCTTGTCAAGAGTGAATTTCTCCCTTCTGCCGTGGTATCCAGCACACACACACACACACACGCACACACACACACACACACGGACACACATGCACAGAATTGTACACAAGGATACATTTGGAGAACAATAGATGCTAGTGAAAGTTACTACCAGGATAGAGTCATTAGATTGAAACTACTCTTCAGTTTTGTACTAAAATAGTTTAAAAAAGCCAAATCTGTTTTTGCTGTCTTTTCAATAAATTATTAGTAGCAATAAAATAAAGTAAAATAAAATATAAATAAGACAGAGAAAAGTCATTAATTATGTACTTTTGTTTTTCTTTAAGAGAAATGAGTGCCAGGCAATAGTCATGAAAATTAATTGGAGCTTATGCTCCAGTTTAAAAATACTCAACTGAAGTTCATTCTGGTAAAACCTCAGTATGTTCTGATTGTCTCTCCATCCATTCTTTTGTGTCCTTATTTTTAAAGCATATGATAAGTCACTGTCTCCCTTTCTGTGTTACTGTGTCCCCAAAAAAGATAAAGAGGTAATATATGCAACCCAAAATAACCATTTCTTATAATAAGAAAAGGTTAAAACCATTTATATGGTGACTCACATAGACATCAAGTGCTGTAAATGTATCAGGCATGTGATGGCATAATTTGAGAAGAAAACCCGTTCTAATTTTTTTCCCCATGAAATGGGACATCATTTAAAGCTAAACATTGCAGAAACATGAAACATATCCTGTCATCCCTGAGTAACAGCTTCTATTTTCTATTTACCCAGTTATCTCTTTTTCTTTTGTTTATAGACTATATTAAATAACCGCATGTCATACTGGATAATAAATCAGATTGCTACACATTTTCTTCCTCTCCATCACTAATCTACCGTTGCCCCTGTTACTCCGTAATAGCTTCCATGAAATATTTTGACTGTTGATCTCTGAAACTTTTCTTTATAGAAGAATAGTGATAGATGCTTTTTGACAGTGGTGCTCTCTAACTATGCAATTTGTACTAGCTCTAAGATGATGTCAAAATATACATTTATATATTTAAGCCCCATTGAATGCCGGCTGGCTGCTGTTCTCGGTACAATGAAAACTGCTGGGAATCTGGCAACACTAAGTCCACTTAATGTATCCACTCCATATGAAAGAACAAAATGTGTTCACAAGACCTTACATGCAAAGAATGGAAGAACCTGTAATACCCAAGTCATTGTCCATATGTACCATACATTTCTTAATATTTCCAGTGTAGTTTTATGTGAAAAGAAGAAAATATGAAATAAAAGATAACCATAGTAAATTTTTTGATTATAATATACACATAGAAATAGAAAACAGAGAAACATGCAAAGTATGACAATTAGATGTCCATTTTTAAGCTATTTTTTAAAATAGGTGCAGCATTTTACAGTATCTTATTAATAAATTTTAATTATATAATATATCAAACAAGATAATTTTAAAAAGAGACTTAACAATGTTTCTATGGTCAGTATAGATCAGTATTTTTCCACATATGTTTTAGATATCCTTTTTATGAACTAAAAAATGCAGATAGAATGATAATTCCTTGATCCTTTCCCCAACCATTTTTCCCCAGAGTTTAGTTATCACTTAAAGCAGCTATTAATTATCCATTAAAATTTTAAAGCTTTGGTATATGCATATGTATTCATAGATATATGTAAATACATTTAGTAAATATCAATCTATAGTCTCTATAATTTCATAAATAACACAGTAGTAAGCATATCTTTTTTCAGCTTGATTTTCATCCAAATACTTTGATATTTGTTTATATTGTTACACATATCTTTCTTTCAATAATAAGTGCTTTGTATTTGTATTCTAATATGTAAAAAAACATAATTTCATTATTCATTTCCCACTTGTAAATAATTAATTTGTTTATCCCTTTTTCAGTTATAAGCAATACTGCAAGGAATAGTTATATATGTCTCTTGGCTACATGTATGAGAATTCTACAAAATGTGTTTAGTGGTGAATAATGTGTCATACATAGAGCATAAATATCTTCAAATTTAATAGTTATTGTCAAATTTTCTCCGAATGTCTGAACCAAATTACATTTCCAATAGAAATGTTTAAGTAAAATTTTCCTACTCAATCCTTGATGTTATACAATTCTATAAATGTTAATTTTGCTATCTAATGGATGAAAAGCTATGCATTTTAATTACATTTCTCTGATTTTTTAGTGATTTACCGCATCTTTTCATGTTTACTAGTCATTCAAATATTTTCTTCCATAACTTGTCTATTTATATCATTTGCCTAGTTTCATGTTGATTACTTATTTTTCCTTTCTGTCTCATAGCAGTTATTTAATACTCAAAATACTTACATTTTTAAAGGTTGCATATAACTTATCTCCTTTTGTGGGTTTTGTATGTCTTTTAAGAAGATATAAAGAAGGTTTTCTTTAAATTTTCATATCATTAAATATATGTTTGTCCATTTTATGATATGACATTTTGAGACTTGAATAAGTCATCTTTCCTACCTTGATATTGTAAATTGGTATTCTTCTATTTTTTTTTTCTTTCACATCTTCAACTTCTGTGTGTTCTGTTTATATGCATGGCATAAATCAAGGATCTATATTTTATTTTTCAATAAGGATAGCAAATATCCTAGAGGCATAGTTTGTATGGGCTATTTTCCCCTGGTGAAACACAATGCAATTGTCTTAAATACCAAGTTTCTACATGCATATCTGCTCCTAGATTCTCTGTTTTGTACAACTAATGTACATACATTCTAATACTCTCTCTTTGAATTATTAAATATATTAGTACTTCTGCTACTACATCTATTTTTTTTTAAAAGATTTTATTTATTTGACAGAGATCACAAGTAGGCAGAGAGGCAGGCAGAAAGAGAGAGGAAGGGAAGCAGGCTCCCCGCTGAGCAGAGAACCCAATGCGGGGCTCAATCCCAGGACCCTGAGATCATGACCTGAGCCGAAGGCAGAGGCTTTAACTCACTGAGCCACCCAGGTGCCCTTACTACATCTATTGTTATACATTTCAGGATTTTCTTGCCACTTCCATATCTAAATTTGGATGAAATGGTAAATTTGACATCACTTCATATATCTTTTCATATAGTTTATATATTCATTTAATATTCAGTCTATTTATTTTCCAAATTGATTCATTTTCTTTAACATATAATGTATCACTTGCTTCAGGGGTACAGGTCTGTGATTCATCAGTCTTACACAATTCACAGCACATACCCTCCCCAATGTCCATCACCCAGCCACCCTATCCCTCCCACCCTCCTTCCTTCCAGCAACCCTCAGTTTGTTTCCTGAGATTAAGAGTCTCTTATGGTTTGTCTCCCTTCCTGATCCCATCTTGTTTCATTTTCCCTCCCTTCCCCCGACGACCGCCCTGCCCTGCCTCTCAAATTCCTCATATCAGAGAGATCATATGATAATTGTCTTTCTCTGATTGACTTATTTTGCTTAGCATAATATGCCCTAGTTCCATCCACATCATGGCAAATGGCAAGATTTTGTTTTTGTGATGGCTGTGTGGTGTTCCATTATGTGTGTGTGTGTGTGTGTGTGTGTGTGTGTGTGTGCATGTGTACATAATATATATATACATAATATACATAATATATATATGTTATACACACACACACACACCATATCTTCTTTATCCATTCATCTGTTGATGGACATTTAGCTTCTTTCCATAGTTTGGCTATTGTGGACATTGCTGTTATAAACATTGGGTTGCACATTCCCCTTCAGATCACTACATTTGTATTTTTAGGGTAAATACCCAGTAGTGTGATTGCTGGGTCATAAGATAGATCTATTTTCAACTTTTTGAGGAACATCCGTACTGTTTTCCAGAGTGGCTGCACCAGCTTGCATTCCCACTAACAGTGTAGGAGGGTTTCCCTTTCTCTGCATCCTTGCCAACACCTGTCGTTTCCTGACAGGTTAATTTTAGCCATTCTAACTGGTGTGAATTGGTATCTCACTGTGGTTTTGATTTGTATTTCCCTGATGCCAAGTGATATTGAGCACTTTTTCATGTGTCTGTTGACCATTTAGATGTCTTCTTTGCAGAAATGTCTGTTTACATCTTTGGCAAATTGATTGATTTTATTTTTAAAAAGTTAACTTTTTAAAATATATTATTCATTGGATGTGCAAAGTTTACCTATTTTTACTATTGGGAATTTATAGATTATTTCTATTTTATATTATAAATAACCTCTGAATTTTTATATATTGTCATTTTTATTTACATATGCATGTTCACATAATATATAATTTTTCTTTATGTATAATATACATAAAATCAAGAAATTTGATTATAATATAATTGTATATATATATGAAGTTTTATATACATGACTATATATAACTGTAACTATATATATAACTATATATAAAATTATTTACCTGGTTCAGAATCTCCAAGTGGGAATATTAAAGTAAATGGCACACATATTTTGATTTATTTTGATACATTCTGAAATATTTCCTAAGGGTTCTTTGTATTTACAATGCTACACACAACATATGTCATTTTATGTAAGCTGTATCTGCATAAATAATGAAAAACAGCATATTAAAATGTTTCAAATTTGAAGCATAATAAGTAAGATATTGTTTGTATACCCCCACTTCCTCTTCTCAAAGGGGACAGTTAAAAGTCTCATCCACTAACTGTATCCTGCTCAAATCCAAGGCTGTTTGTGTAAAGTTCCTAGGTAAGTTTGGATGTGGCTTCTCAAGGCTGAGACATCTAAAAGGAAAAAAATGAATATTCTGCTCCCTGCTTTCCCCTTCCTTGCTCCCTTGTGCTGAAATAGAAACACAGAGAATCTCTTTCCGGTCCAGAAATTTTATAAATATTCACTCTTATTTTTTCCCTATCTCCTGAGTTTTTTTTTTTTTTTAATATTATTGGGGGAAAAAGTTTTGTTTTGTTTTGTTTTGTTTTACTTATCAAATGTAATTAGCAGGTTTCATCTCATTAAAGCACGGGATCTTTTGAGGCTCTTGACTACTTTTTGAAGCTCTCTCATTTCTTTGTGGAAACCACACCGTCCTGACTCTGCTACTTCTCTGAGACACTACAGTTTAGTCATCATGGTGTACTCACCGATGAGTTTTCCAGGATTTTGTTCTCATTTCTCTACACATTCAAAGATTTTGTTGGCTTAAACTACAATCTATATGCTAATGATTCTCAAATCTGTAGCTTCAAGTCTCCTATGTACAATAGATTATTGGACATAGCTACTTGAAAATCACAGTACTGACTCAAAATCTAACATGATTAAAATTTGAAAATGGCATCAGTGTCTTTTATACTGCTTCTAATGCTGGCATCCATTCTCCACCGGCCCTACCCCTAGTCACCGTCTGCTCCACCTGTTTATTCTTCTTCATTCCCAGATTGGTTAGTGGCTTAAGAATTCCCCTTGTCTTTCAAGTCAGAAACCTCGCTGTCAGTCTGAATGATCATTTCCCCCTTTATAGCTATATCCAGTTAAGCATGTTTTCTGTTATTTTTGTATCCTAAATATCCCTTGTACTGCTCTGATCAGTACCCATCACTAAAACTTAGGTCTTAATTTTTCTCTTACATAATCATCATAATATCCTAAACTATTTTTTTGTCTGCTCTTTCCATCCATCCTAATTCTGTGTGGGTGATTCCAACTTAATCATTCTATATTTTCTCTGCCTAAAACCCTTTAGAAAGTCCAAGTACACATGTCCTTTTTTACTGACTTCTCTCTGACCCTTCTATACTTTTCTTTAAACACTTCTTTATTCCAGATACATCCTACAAAATTCCCAACTCTCTGACAATTTAAAACCTTTGTTCTGGATTTTCGCATATGGTTTACTCTGCTTAAAATGTCCAATTTGATACCATCCATCTCATTAATTGCTATTCTTCAAGACAGTTAAAGCATCACTAGTCTATAAACATTCCTCTGATAACTACCAAGTTAGCTCTATGTTCTGTATTAGTCAGGGTTCTCTAGAGAAACAGAACCAAGAGGGTGTGTGGAGGGGAGAGGAGAAGGAGAGGGATTGATTGACTTTAAAGAATGGCTCATGTGATCATAAAGGTGCAAGTCCAAAATTTGCAGGATGGGCCAGCAAACTTGAGACCCAGAGGAGAGTTGTAGTTTGATTCCAACACAGTCAACTGGCAGAACTTCTTCTTACTCATGGGAGCAATCTTTATTCTGTTAAGGCCTTTAATTTATTGGATTAGGCCCATCCACGTTATGGAGGGTAGTCAGCTTTACTCAAATTCTATTGATTTAAATGTTAATCTCACCCAAAATACACCATCAAGGAAAATATCCAAAATAATATTTGATCAAATATCTGGGCACCCTGGCCCAGTCATGTTGACATGTAAAATTAATTATCCCAAGTACCCACTTCTGCACTTCTTTTGTAATTCTTTAGCACTGACAAAGATATTTTGAGAGATAGTTCTACTCTTTAATAAAAGAAATTCATAAGCATACTATAATAATCAAATCATATATAAGGTCTTGTAATGAAAAGTAAAAATCTTCTCCCCTTTCTTTCCCTTCTTCTTGTTCAACTCCCTAGGGAAACCCCTCTCCCCTTTTTTTTTGCTTGTAGTACCTCTGGTAGTTAACTGCATATTACAAACAATATTTTATATAGCTCTTTCTTGTTTTATCAGCTACAGATATGATCTCTCTGTTTTCACACTTGAACCATTCCCAATAAAACTGGCCTGTCTCCAAAAATAATTTTAGTCCTCATTATTTTTATTTTTAATTAAAGCTATATGCTTATAATTTTATGTATTGACACTTTTGAATAACCATTATATGAGAGGAGAATATCTGTACTTTTCCTCCAGTATACTTTCTTCTCTACATCTCCCTATATCTATCAAATAAAACATTATTGTTATATTATAAATTTTTATAGATTTTTCATTTTTTTCTTTAAACATTAAAAAAAAACCCTTGTGTGTACTTTTCATATGATTATATCATAGGCTCACATTGAGATCTATATAGAAGCTATATTTTATTTACAACTTAGCTTTAGAAGTCATATATATAGCATTACTTCTTCCCGTATTCTAGTGATAAATAGTGGGTCATTAAGCCTAATATACATTGAAGGAAAGAGAAAGTATTGACCAACTTTTAAAGGGAGGTTGCAGGCATATTCTATGATTACTCCACTTTACCGTATTACATGGGTTTTATTATAGCATTTTAATTTATATAATAGTAATGATTCTTGATTTTTATTGCATTTTATCATTTCCTTTTTGTCGGACTTAATACATACAGAAAAAAAATCTATCATTTCCTTTTTGTCGGACTTAATACATACAGAAAAAAAATCTATTGCTACTGACCGTTTTCTTGCTCATCTCCCATACCTTCCTTCCTGAATTTTCCAAGCTTGTTCCTGCATTTCCTGAGCAACCAGCAGAGTTTTTTGGCACTCCCTTTGGATTTACATGTATTCTTACTTTGAGTCATTCTCTCTCCACAGAAAGGAGATAACCAGGTCACTGCCTATAATAGTAATCATTAGAGGAATATTTCCTCTTGCCACTGTCTTTGAGAGTCACTGAGAGTGTTTCTAATACAGAAGTGGTCCCTATTCAGCTTTCACTCATATAACAAATTGACACATTCATGATGTGTTTCATTACCTATCAATTTGTTATAGGAAATTACCTATAAGGCCTTTTGTGTGACTTGATGTAAAGCCATCCGTGTAACAGTGGTGCATGTTTTATGTCAATGGCTAGTATAGCATACTTATCCCCTCTAGAAATGTTTGGGCCCAATGCTGTTGGATTGCTGGATTCATGTTGGATTGCTGTTGGGCCCACTTCATCTTCTGAGGTACCCAGCTCATGATGCTCCTTGGTTAGAATCTCAGTATTACTGGGGCTCTTTACCTGCCAAGAGCTGCTTTGTAAATGGTGCAAAGCTCTTTGCTGCAAGGATCATTCATGGCTTTGCTACTGCATGTTACTTAAGGGTCTGTACTTCACCTTTCTTATTGTAGCTTTGCAGAGATTCCACACAGCCTCTTCCTTTATCACAAACACCTCTAGTAACGTGGGATCTGTTGAGTCATATGCCGTAAGTATCAGAGTTTCTTGCATCTCAACCTGAACCTGCTGAAGTACTCTTCCCAAAAGCTGTCTGCAAATAAAGGGATCAGAGAATAATCCCAAGCAGAATATGCAAGCATGAAAACCAACATGTATTATGCTTCTTACTTTTTTTCTAGAACATGGAAAAACTGTAATAAATAATACAATACTTTGTGGGACTTTTTTAGCATGTCTCAGACCACTGGAAACTAAAATTTTGCCAATGGAGCAGTTTCTGGTTGTCTTTAGGATAATCTCCCATCAGGTAACATATATTCATCTTACCAAGGCATCAAGAGCACATGCTACTTGTCACTCTAAGCTTATCGGGTCCTGTGACACATATCAATATAGTGAAACAGTATGATGGTCTGTATAATGTCCTCACTCATCTGGGATTCTCTCATTTGCATTGTTACTGGGAAGTTCAGTTCCAAACTAAATTTCCTAATCCAGCCTACAGGTAACATCCATTACTGAGCTTCTCAATGATGATTGTGCATCATTCTTCCACAGTTCCCTAACCCCACCAGACTATTTCTTATTACCTTGCTAAACAAAGTATCCTCCAGGCCCCACAAAAGAGGCAGTTGCTCTGTTTCTTTGTGCTTAAATTGAATTTATTATGCTCAACTTTCTTAGCCTAGTTAACATTTTGTCTTCTCTGTTTAATTTATTGTGGGCTGTTGCTTTTCCTAGCTAACTAGAGCCTTCCCAGAAGTGTATCAGGACTGACTTGGGACTCTTACCTATGTCAAAGAAGAGTGACCCCGTATCAACAAACTTTCCTGTATCCAGTTTTGTGATAATCTAAGATGAATGCAGAAAACATTGGGAGTTAAAATACACATTCAGTAAATAAAGGATGAAACTCCAGGCTCTTAAATGTGAGAGAGAAGTATTAGTACAATTAGGAAAAATAATAAATGAGATGGTAGTTTGAAGAGAGATTACCTAAAGTTCAAGAAGTGTACATTTTTTAGTTCTCTTATGTTTTTAGCTTATGACACATAGGTTTTTATATTTTAGATTTTAGACTGCTATTATTTGGAGTATCAATTTAGTATTTATAATTAAGTAAAATTGACATTTTATCTCTCATCTTTCACTGAACTAAAGATTATTCTACATTTATAGAGAGAAAAAATTCTGGTGTTCAAAAAAGGAGGGTACTTGCTGAATTGGTCAGTATCACCTAATTATAGGTATCATATGTAGTCAGGATACATCTTTTCCTGATAATGTAATTTAAGTTATATATTCACAATAAAATCTCTAAGATATAGATTGTTTTAATTCAATTTGATAAGGGCTCTTAATGTTGAGTTTCTTGTTTAATTATCATAGATGCATTTGCTAATGCATGGCTGGGTAATGGCTCAGATAATAGAGTCTAGGATGCATGGGTAACCAAGATTATGCTCGTTCTCCTGATGGATAATTATGGCAGAATACTAATTTCTTTTGTTTTTTTTTAAGATTTTATTTATTTGTTTGACAGAGAGAGAGAGATCACAAGTAGGCAGAGAGGCAGGCAGAGGGAGAGGGGGAAGCAGGCTCCCTGCCGAGCAGAGAGCCCGACGCGGGGCCTGATCCCAGGACCTGAGCTGAAGCTGAAGGCAGAGGCCTAACCCACTGAGCCACCCAGGTGCCCCCACTAATTTCTTTAATTATGTTGTCATATTAACAACCAGGTACTTAGGTAGCCATCATTAACTATTTAGTAGTTTACTGCTATTCATACAGGAACTTAGGAAATAGAGTAAATGGTGGGTGGCTGGAGGTCAACTAAATACAAAGAAATAAACTTGAATGGAGGTGAAATTGCTAGAGTCAAGCATATGGATGTAAGTACTAAATAATAGAGACTAATTACCCCAAATCTTAATATTCTTTTTTTTTTACATTCACACAGTATCTGGAAGTGCCATATAGTTATACACCTCAAATGCAGTACATGAAAAATATTTTAATTTGCTAATAAACTCCATTCAGTAATCTATATAAAAATATTTCAATCCTTATTGAAAACACATGAAATATATACATCATATATATTGCATATGTATGCGTGTATATATATGTTCAAAATTTACTTTTTCAATTTAATAGATTTTATTTTTAGAGCAGTTTTAGGTTTATAGACTAATTTAGCATATGTGTATCTTCTTCCATGAACAGAGTTGTTCAAATCATCAAATTATCAAGAGTCACATTCCTCCAAAAAAGGTCTGCATTTTCAGCTCTGAGACATAAATGGCATGGATGTCATTACTTCTATATGAACAATAAGAAAAAACTCTAAAAATCAATAACTTCTTGGACTCATCAGAGAAAAGAAGTTGTAGAGCAAATTGCCTATAACCTAAAATCCAGAGAGACAAGAAAATCCAGAATTACAGCTAAGATCTGTTTACTAGGGCCATGAACTGGTAGGAACCCTTCAAATGTTAAATTTTGAAAAACTCCCAGGGGCTGCAGTCTTAGTGAGACCCCCAACACTTTCACGGACTTTTCTCTCATCACCCTACCTGGTTTTTGCAGTAAGAATCTGGAAAAAAAAAAAATGTATCTCTGTCATAGGGAGAGGAAGAGAATTCTAGTGATACATGCCAGAGCCTTCTCCATAAAGAGGCCTACATTTCAGGGAAAAGGACTTTGCTAGAGCTAAATTCTGAAACTTTGTTCCAGCTTGGGGAAGGGAAATCCTCCCCAACCCATCCCCATATTTTATTCCTGTCTTACCAAAGATGACTGTGAGGCAGTGAACTCTGGAACCAGGAGTAGGGGTCAGGAGGAAATAAGCTGTGCAACTGGAGAAACACTGATTTCACAGCCTTGAAATGCAGATGCATTAAAAGACTGACATTTTCTCAGAGTAGAGAATATTCATTTCTTCCCTACGCTTAACCACCATAGCAACAGGAACAGTGCGTTATAGATAGCAGAGATACAAGACACTAAATTCCCTAAAGGGTGTCCATAGGGGAGTCCAAAATCAAGAGTGGAGAGGAAAGCACTGACACTAAAAGAAGCAGAAGTCTCTGGGATTCATAGCTACACCAAACACCCCACACAGCCCGATTCTTAGCCAGATTAATATCAGTCTTCACACTGCATCCTATTTAGCTTACTATCTAGTACCCCATACAGTCTGGCTTTCAACAAAAAAATTACGAGCCATGTCAAAAAGCAAGAAAAAACACATTCTGAAAAGACAAAGCAACCCTCAGAACCAGAATTAGATAGGACACAATTGCTGCAATTATCAGGAGGTCATTTGAAATAACTATGGTTAATATGTTAAGTGCTCTAATGGAAAAAGTAGACAACACACAAGAACAGATGGGTAATGTATGCAGTGAGATGGAAACACTAAGAAAATATCAAAAGGAAATATTAGACATGAAAAACACAGCAACAGAAAGAATGACTTTGATGAAATCATCAGTAGATTCAACACAGCCAAGGAACCCAATGAATATACTTAGAGGAAGTCAATAAAAGCTTCCAAAAATGAAATAGAAAGACTAAAAGAGATGAAAAATAACAGAATAGAATATTCAAGAAATGTGGGACAATATAAAAAGGTCTCACACGTGTAATTGGGACACCAGCATTAAAAGAAATAGTGAATGAAGCAGAAATAATTGAAGTAATAGTGGCTGAGGAATTTCTATAATAAATGACAGATATCAAATCACAGATTTGGGAAGTTCAGATAATACCCAAACAGATAAAGATCAAATACACACACACACACACACACCTTCCTAGGCATATAACATATAAACTGCTGAAAACCTAAGTTAATGAGAAAATCTTGAAAAAGGATCCAAACTCTTAAGCTTAATATTGAGGAACATTTTTCTCTTTATGAAAATAAATGTTTTATTAATTAACATGTAGACATCATAGATACAGCCATAGATATATTTCTATGAACGTAAAAGGTAAATATGCTTATACACACATATCCACAAAGTTAAACCTGGAATAAGTAAATTTTGAGAATTATACTTCCTAGTGTATAGATTTTCCTGAATAATGTACAAATAAGTGCTGAGAGATATGATATGTGAGAATAAAGTAATATGCCATTCATGTTAACTAAATTAAGTTTTTTCTTTATGAACAATATATGATAATTATTTTAAAATTATATACATACATATGTATGTTTCAGTGTGATTAGAATATGGGTAGATGTATCTAGTTTTAAAACTTAAAATGTCTATTCATACTATCAGCACTTTACCATCTGCCAATTTGACTTCTGAAAAATTAGAAAAGTTATGTGATCATAAACATTTTCCCTTATGAAGAGGGCATGTACTCTCACTAGCTATACCAAATTCCTAGCAATATAGACATTTCTAAATTTATAAATGTCTGAGGACAGATTATTAAGCATATCAAATTCTGAATTTATTATTTTGTTCCTGTATCATCATCATTTTGTAATGTCTTAATTTGTGATAGTTATATTTCAGAAATACTATCCTCATTCTCCAAGCTATTCAATAATTTTATAAATTCTGAAAATTTTACTTCCAAAGTTCTACTTCAAAAATGACATTCAAAGCCATACTTCTTCCTTTTCTTGGTTTATCCAGACACTTTTCTCCTTATGTAGATGATATTGTTATTTCTGACTCTCACCAAGAATATAGTGCCTTTGTCTATCCTTATTAGCTCATATTTACAGAATCCATTAAGTTTTCACCCAACATATAAGGTGATTGTGAGCCTCAGATACATTTAGCTCTGGAAAGTACTTTAGATTCCAACACATCCTTAAAATAGACTAATGCGAATAAAATATATTAATGTCTCTTGGTTGGTTTTTGTTTTCTCTTTCAGACTATTACATGAAAAGGTATTTTCTCTTTCTTGAATACATGACAAAATAACATACTATTTAGACTCCTAAAATGTGGCAAATGTCTTTCCTTAACAGTAAATAAATTCTTTCCAACACCAAAATATAAGAGTCAAACACACCCACATGTATATAACAGAAATAACCTTCTTTCTTATATAGGGATGAGGCTTTAACCAGTATAATATGATTAGAATAAATCAATTCTAGTAAGAATATCTTTAAAAAGTTAATAAAATGTATTAAAATATGAATAAAGTGTTACATTTTTAATAATTAAAATGCTTCAGAAATTCTGGCAAAATAGGCAATTAAATGAATACAATTATGTGGTTAAATGTAGTCCTAAATATATTATGGAATATGATTATATTTTCATTTCAAATCATGATTATGTATAATACTTCTTCAATAGTACTTCTTTAATACTTTTTCACTGATTCAACCGACAATATTTTTGGTATGTTAACTATATTGGGGTTTTTAAATCTTGTCCTTACCTGAAAGAAAAAGCTAAATATGTCAATGCTAATGAAGCAAATAATAATATTAAATATTATAAAATAGGTATTATTTTGAGAATGAATGAAAATGTGAATTTTTTAGTAATTTTAAACCTTATTTATTTATCTCTTTATTTCAAAGATTTTATTTACTTATTTGAAAAAGAGCAGGAGTGGAGGTAAGGGGCAGAGGGAGGAGAACAGACTCCAGCTGAGCAGGGAGCCAGTGGTGGGCTGGATCTCAGGACATTGAGACCATGACCTAGCCAAAGGCAGATGCTTGACTGACTGAGTTATCCAGACACCCCTTGAACTAATTGTGTATGTATGTGTGTATTTTTACATATGTATGAAAAGATAATAATTAAAAAAAAAAAGAACTGGAAAAAGTCACCACACTCAAGTTTAAATTATTTGAATGTTTTATCTCAAAATTACAACAAAGAATTATCTGGCTCAAAAGGTCAATAGTGCCAAGATGAGGAAACCTGGTCTTAAGAATTAACTATAGCAAATGCTGTTTAGGGTGGAGTGACATGTGCACTCCATGTACTCCTTTCTGATGATTAAACTTGCAAAGCTCTTTTGTAAAGTAGTATAATGACATGCTATCCATATTTAATTGTATACATGCTTTGATTTGTTGAATCTACTTCTAGAAATTATTCTAAGGA
Organism: Meles meles; assembly: GCF_922984935.1. NCBI lineage: Eukaryota > Metazoa > Chordata > Mammalia > Carnivora > Mustelidae > Meles > Meles meles. The sequence goes on from NC_060074.1 coordinate 80,265,803, forward strand.
TATAATTGAACAAGAACTAAAAAACTGTGTATATATTTGTACATCAGAGCATTGCATATAATAGTATCAAAAACTGTAAACCAGTTATCCGAATATGGGAATACCCATTTAAATTTGATATTAATTTAAATTTAAATTATGATAAATACATAAAAGTTTCATTTTGATATCATGATATCAAATATGATAAATTATAATGTTTTAAAATTTAAATTTATGATAAATACATAAAATTATTTAAATTATGATAAATACATAAAATTGACCATTTGTAGGGGACCCTTGGTGGCTCAGTTGACCAAGTGTCCAACTTTTGATTTAAGCTCAGTTCATGATCTCAGGTTTGTGAGATTGAGGCCCACATCAGGCTCTGCATTGGGCATGGAGTCTGCTTGAGATTCTCTCTCTCCCTCTCCCCCTCCACTCCATTTATGTTCTCTCTTTCTCTAAAAAAAAAAAAAAAATTAAATTAAAATTGAGCACTTGTACAAACATCAAAAAATAATCTGTATCCCTTAACAAGTATGGAGGAAAGAAAGCCATGGCATATAAACAGAATGAAAAAAAAATTAAGTATGTATATTAGGAGTTTACTTATCATAGACACAGTGTAAATACTGTAATATACATACATTTTGTATATAGGAATGTACAAACTGTTTGCCGAATTGAAAGCAATGTTTAACTCAGGATCATGAACTGGGGAATTTTTTAAAAACCTTTATTTTAATACACTATAATGGTGAATTTTATGTAAAAGTGAGTGTTACCTTTATATTCACAAAATAGGTAACTGTAATGAACATGTATTATTTGCATAATACAAATGATTAAAATGGTTCTTTTTAATTAACAGCTTCTGCTCAAGTTTTAGACTAATATTTTAAGCTAAATTGTACTAAAATAGGTTTAAAAAGAGGTCATATTTAAGTGTTTAGCTTCTTAAGGAAATCTTTTTAGACTGTGATGCCCTTTACTCTTTCAATTTCCCAAGAATGGAATTGTAACTACCTGAAAAATTTACCTAATTTATTTCATCATGCATTTTTCTGTCTATTCATCTATTCATTTATTCATTCATGCTGAGGAACACCAGATTTTGGGTTTTACTGATAATTCATATATAAAACAATTTAAAAACAGAATATTAGAACTATTGCTGAACTATACAAACAATAAAAATGACATATAAGTGCTCAGCAAATGGGCAAAAGCAATACTAGTTGTCACTTATCTTGAGATTTTTCACAAACTGCAGTATAGCCATTCTTTACAAATGAAAAGAGTTCTAGATATGCATATTAGAGAAGGACTTATCACCATTCTTCATATTTGTTCAAGAGCAGGGCACTAAAAAACAAAACAGAAGAAAACAAAAAACATTTACTTCCTTGGTTCTTTGACGGAAAGAATGGGAAAGATAAGAAGCACATAATGTTGACTTCACTAATTTTACCAAGTAACCATGGACAAACCAATCAAACACATTAATAAGCCACTGATTAAAAGTCAAAAAGTTAAAAAAAAGTCAAAAAAAAGTCAAAAAGTATTTTAACTATTTCCTGAAAATTTACTTCAATAATTATATGATCTCAGGGTCCTGGGATCGAGCCCCGCGTCGGGCTCTCTGCTCCGCAGGGAGCCTGCTTCCTCCTCTTTCTCTGCCTGCCTCTCTGCCTACTTGTGATCTCTCTCTGTCAAATAAATAAATAAATGAAAACAACAACAACAACAAAAATAAAACAAAAAAAAGCTTATAAATAATTTTAAGTTTAATGCTCAAAATATGGTTTAAAAATATGTCCTAGTTTATTGAGAAATTTCCAGAATGGCAATGATGCTTTCTTTACATTTTTAACATGTTAAATATTTTGCAATAATTTGCCTACCCTTAGATTCTGTAGAGATAGAATACATATTTATCTTAATATAATTGTTGAAACTCCATATTATCTGATGTCTTTCCAAAATATCCTAAAATGAGTGTGGCAATTGGCAAATCTTTCTGTGCTCTAAAAAGCTCCCAGAGGTAAATATTTTGGTGGTATCCACTCTACCCATGAAATTAGAAGAGTGCTTGTCTATTAGCCTTTATAACCTTTATAATATTTTCAACCTTTGCCTATTATTATCATTATTACTTTAATTTATTGTCTCTTGATCCAAAGCCTACTTTTTTATACCTGCTTAAAGTTACTAAGGCTGGAGCATTTCAAACTATAAACTCTTTTGCCAGCTTGCTTTCAGATGTATTCAGGCAGCGTAAGGCACTGATCAGAGATTAGAAGTTTGAAGAAGGAGAGAGTGATGTTCTTCCTATTTCTAAATCCTTTCCACATTAACAGCAGCCACCTAAGGATTCAATACTATTTAGCTCCCTATGTAACATCTGTAAGAAAATCCCTACTCACCCATCCCAGCCATGGCAGCTCTATCTCCAAAGTCCCCAGTCTGTCTTTTGGGTCTTTCACCCCTTTATCACCAATGACTAGTGGTGGATTAAATCCCTTATTTTGAAATTGGTAGTATGAGTTCTATTTGACTGATTGGATCATAATTTATATGTAGACTTTGAAGCATTTGCTGTGAAGTTAGGCCTTCCTCCAGTTGCATAGATGGAGGACCACATCTCACCATCTAGAGCAAATCTGACCTACATAAGCAAGGACACTGTGTTTCCCAAACTGCTCAGACACTAAGTACTCTTACTAGCAGAATCTATCCCCACTGAATATGCTTGAGGAAAGTAAAATTCATCTATGATACTCGGCCGTCCCAGAGAGGGAGAGATCAAGAGGACCACACATATAAAGGTGGTTAATAAAAAATAAACTGCTAGAAGAGACAATGATATCTTGATCAGCTTTAATGTGAGAATTTAGGAGACTCCAGTAGTATAGATATCAAAAAAAAAGACTTTCTGGAGCTAAAACTCATTATTTATGATCTATAAAAATTTCATATTTGGCATTTTAGCTGACGTGAGAAAATATTTTTAGTTAATTTTAATTGGATATCTAGAAAATAAAGTGAAATTACTCAAAATACAGTGCAAGGCAAAGCAGAAGTGCAATTAAAACAGATCTAATATTGAGATGATAGGAGTTTCAAAAAAAGAGAAGGTAGGAAGTTGAGAGAAGTAATGCACCTTTGGCCCATCGGTGGCTCAAGGGGATGCAGATCCTATTACTGATTTAAACTAAGCATGTTTAGGGTCTGAGTGTCTGAGATCAAGGAGGTATCATGTGTAACAAGGAATACAGGGAGACTGTTAGCAGGAAAGCAAGGAGATGGCTTTGGAGAGAGGAAAGCCTCTTCCCCATGTACCTTTTGTTATTTCATGTGCGTTGTTGTGTTCCCCAATTAGATTACAGTAAACATCTAAAGAGAAGACCATATCATAATTTCCCATGGGTCAGCTCCCTTAACATAGTGTTATACACAACTTAAGAATATTTAGCTGTTTATAAAGTCCTTTCTCCTGGATTATCTTCTTAGATCCTCAGAGCAACTCTGAGGTAAATGTTGGGGACATTTGTCATATTTTCCATGTCAGGAAGCTAAAGAGAAGGTAAAATATGTGCAAAGAAATGGTAGAATAGAAGCTCATCTGGCTTCAAAGCCAATGCTCATTCCAAGATACCACACTGCCTCCCATTGTAGGGACTGAGGAAGGACTTCGACTAAAGGCTCAGAGTTAAACTGGTGCCTCTGGGCACAAAGCAGCCTGGGAACTTGGAGTTCCCTGATGAGCCAGTGGCTCCAGCAGTGACTAGCAGTGTCTTGCCAGAGTGAGTTGGGCAAAGAGGCACTACAGGAGCTGAGTCATCCATCCAGCTACCCTACACTGCCAGGGCTAGACACCCACCCCATACACAGCAGACGCAGGGGGACTCCGTGGAATATGGAGGAAGGGCAGAGAGCTGGGAAAGCAACGCAGAACTGTCTGGGGGTGAGTTGTAGGGCACCCTATCTTAGTTTATTGTTTGTTTCAAAACAGGAGGGTTTTAGAGATCTAAGTAATGTGATAGGACAAGTTTTCATATTCAACTCTAAGATGTTAACACAAATACATAGGAAAATAACAATAAAATAAAGGTAAGAAAATTGGAAGGAATTTATTGATTTTTAAAAAGCAGTATATGATGCATTGGAAAACTGAAACATTGTGGTCATGAGAATGTGCCCTATGATCTGACGCCCTGCCCAAAGTATAATTGCCAGTAACCTAGTTGCTGCTCTTTGATATCCCTAACTGCATCCCCATTGAAGCCACACCAACAACTGAGTATGACCAGAATACTGAGGCCTGTCCCTGGGATAGGTGGCACCACCCAGGGGAGATGCTGGCTCAAGAACTCTCAGAGAGCCTCACCTGCACCTGCACTGCCATCTAAGATACTTCACCCAACCTGCCTTTCAGTTTCTCTTTCATTTGGGGCTAAAACTGCAGGGAGGTCTGATTGCTCCCCCTGAGTCTCCATTTCCTCCCATTTCCTATTTTGGCTTTAGTTCCTTTTTTTTTTTTTTTTAAAGATTTTATTTATTTATTTGATACAAGTAGAGAGAGAGGCAGGCAGAGATAGAGAGAGAGAGGGAAGCAGGCTCCCTGCTGAGCAGAGAGCCTGATGCGGGACTCGATCCCAGGACCCTGAGATCATGACCTGAGCCGAAGGCAGCGGCTTAACCCACTGAGCCACCCAGGCGCCCTTGGCTTTAGTTCCTAATAGTCTATTGCATGGCTACCCTGGTTTAGGTGGTTTAAGCGTCTGCTCCTCTGAGGACCAAAACTAAAACAAATACCAACATACTTCTGGTCATAGAAGGCAATGCACAATTAAAAAATGAAATGTTTCATGCGTGCCTGGGTGGCTCAGTGGGTTGATCCTCTGCCTTCTGCTCAGGTCATGGTCTTAGGGTTCTGGGATCAAGCCCCACATTGGGCTCTCTGCTCAGCAGGGAGCCTGCTTCCACCTCTCTCTCTTTGCCTATCTCTTTGCCTATTTGTGATCTCTGTCTGTCAAGTAAATGAGTAAAATCTTTAATAAAACAAAGAAATGTTTCAAAGGACGATAAAATAAACACATACTTGGCAATTCTAGTCCAGAAAAAAAAAAATAATAAAAAAGGATATGTAGCACAAAGGACTAATTACAGGTACTAAAATCATTAAAAATAAGACCAGGTACAATTTTATAAAAATAAGTTTGAAAACTTATTTTCTCATTCAATTGTTAATGCATGCATTCATTCATTCATTCATTCATTCATTCATACTTTATGCCTCCTGTGTTCCAAAGATTATCTTAAGCACAGGTATGGCAGTAGTAAACAAAATAAGGAAAAATCCCCCTGGCCTTGTGGATTTCATATGCTAGTTAGGAAAACAGTCAGGAACTATGATTAATATGTACAATATTTTACATGGTAAATAGCACAATAGAGGAAAATAAAGCAGAGAGAGATAGGAAGTATTGATGAGCAGGTAAAAGACTGCTGAAATTTCAGATAAAGTGAACTGAAAGGACTCATTAAAAAGGTGATATTTAAGTACTGACCTCGAGGAAGTGAAGAAATGAGGAAATGGGCCTGGTAAACATATGCATTTATCAGGGAAGGTTTATTCAAGGCAGGGAAAACTACAAAAGGCCCCAAACCGGGGTAGAACACACCAAGTATGTTTGAGAAACAGCAAAGAAGTGTCTCTGTCAGTGAGAACTGGTAGAGAAGAAGTGTTCTAGGAACTGAGGTCAGCTTATCAGATCATTTGGTCTCGTAAGTCCTAGGGAAGTTTTGAAAAATAAGTGATATGCAGTCATCTATACTTAACAAGATCATTCTAGCTTCTGTGTTGAAACCAGACTGCATAGACACAGAAAGTAAAGCTGGGAAAACAGGAAACTACTCCAGTATTCCAAAAGAGATTCGGGTGCATTGTGGCAAATCGTTAGCAGTAGATTTTGATAAATGGTCATATCCTTACCGTATTTTGGATTTAAAACTGACAGAATCTGCAAACACCTTAGAAGTGAGGTATGAGAAAAAGAGAAGAATCAAATTACTTCCTCCTCCCTCGCTTCAAGTAGATGTCTAGAATTCTTATTTATTGATTTGAAGAATTACAGAGAGAAAGAGGATGGTTGGCAAGGGGGTCTTTAGGAATTTAATTTTGGCTAAATGAAGTTTGAACTTCTTTTTAGATGTTCAAGTGAAGTTGTACCAAGTCTGAAGTTTAGAAGAGTGGCTGGGCTGAATATTCAGATTTGAGAGTCATTTTCATTTTGATGTCAGGGTAATAAAAGTGATCATTAAAAAGAAGTGTGGATTAAAGAGAGAGGGATGTTCAAGGACTAAGACCTTTCATGCAGAAAGAATGGTCTGGGGATTTGGAGGAAGAGACCAAAAAAATAGAAAAAAAGAAAAAAAAAAAAGGTAAGAAGGAGTGGGCTGTGAAGAAGGAGAACCAGACAGGAATAGTGTCCAGGGAAACAAAGAAATTGTTTCATGAATGATAGAAATCATGGATGTTAAACACTGCTGGTGAGTCAACCCAGGTGAGCACAGAGTACCAACGTTAGATGACTGGTGATTTAGAGCATCTTCAGTGAAACAGTGGAAGGAAACTGGTCAGAAGTTAGGAGGAAAGAAACTGAAGACAGCAAATAATGTAAAATTGCTTCAGGGAGTATTTCTCAACAGAAGGGACAGCAATGGGCCCATAGCTGCTGGGAGATGGCTTTTTAAAAGAAGTTATCTTTATAACAGGAGGCTACAAATGTCTCTTTTATAGAAATATAGACCAACTTCAGTGTTAACCAAACACACACACACACACACACACACACACACACACACACAACCCCACAGAATTTAGAAAAATCCATCAACACATGGGCTGTCAGTATATGACAACCATAGAATAACTGTTAAGTCCAAACATTTGGAAATCAGTTTTCTTTTTGCGTTCTAAGAAACTATATCAGGTTAACTAGGGCTGTATTTGCACTGTAATGAGACATTTGATAATATCTGGAGATAGTTTTGGTTGTCCAACTGGGAGCAGGATGTTACTGAGATCTAGCAGGGTAGAGACTGGGGAGGCTGCTAAACATCCTACAATGCCCGGAGCAGACTGTCCTAATGAAGAATTATTCAACCCCAAATGTCGGTAATGCCATGTTTGAAAAGCCTTGGCATTTAATATATGACAAGTTAGCCTAAGGAGTAAAAGTAACTTAGATACTATTAAGATTAGACTCTAACCATATTGAACATCTATCAAAAGAGAACTAAGTTCCTTAGAAGGAGGGGTGGTGAGTCTAAGGCTTGTGGAGACTCAAGATCTTAAAAAGCCAATATTGGCAATGACTATCAACAGGGTCCAGAGGAAGAGAGAGGACTTTGTCAATAGACTTACCTCCAACTGGTAAGTTTACCCCCTGGGAGGAGGCTATCAATCGACTGTGTTATCCTAGACACATTTATCTAACAGACTTCCATTGTCCTAATTTCTGAAGCCTCAATTTATGTTTAGATTAAAAATTGATTTCTCATGGAAGATTGCTTACCGTAGGAAGAAAATATATTCATCACATATATACAGGTTTCCTAATCTGGTAACAGTTGAATTTACTAATTTAACCATATAAATTGCTATTTGTATTATAATTTGCTAACCACTCTTCACTAAGTTAGGCAGAGTATATTTTGACCATGGTCCTGTAAGTATTACCGGCCATATTTTGTGTTATTTTTAAAATTTTCTTATAATCCACATCAGTATCTTGCATTGGTTAAATCCATCTCTGAAAACTGCCTCAATACTCAAAGAGCTGTTAAACACTCCTTCTTCTGAAACTTTGATGTTAATGTGCAAATTCTTGGCCACAAAAAATTCACCAGGAAATAGATGGCACCATGTTGAAAGATGGTCAATTTTTCTTTGATTTTTACTGTGTCTTAACTGATCATTTTCTTTAAATTTCCACAAATACTTCTTAAAAATCTATGCTTTATTCATGTACTCAGTATATATGCATGTTCTATCGTGTATATTCTATCACGGCTTCAGGGAAAACATTAATATGTTAGTGATTTTAAAATGCAAAAATATTAATGTGTGCAGAATTTCTTTTCTGGATTTTTTTCTCTGCTTATAAAAGGCACATAAGATCCCTTGACATTAATTGAGTTGTTAAATTTCTCAGAGGCATTTCTGTCAAAGCTGGTAATAATTTCACAGGTACATAATTATATTAAGCTTCCTCTAAATCTAGTGTCTACCAGGGACTTATTCTTTTTGGGAAAATAAAAATAAAAATAAAAAGATGATGACTCAAGTAAGTTTTATTTCCTGTTATTGCCCAATCACTCCTTAATCTTGTCCTCAGCTAGTGGAAAATCCATCTACTTAATTTTATTAGTAAATGATTTTGTGGCATCTGACCACATCTAATATGTCTAATAAGAAGGCAGCATATAAATTTCCAGGCAATTTCAGTGTGGATACCAAGTATGAATTCAAGATAATGTGAGAAGAAATTTATAATAATGCTTTGGAAGCAGCTAGATCAACAAGCACTGTTTGTACCTATTATATCAGTACCATGAAAATCAACATTGTTAAATATTCAGTAGTTAACAGAAATTATTTCCCCTAGCATTCATTTTCAAAACAAAATTCCAAAGCTGTTAAACGCTGAACCAACCATAAAGCAGCAACAATTTCCCTTATGACATTTAGATGAATGATGGAAATACACATATAAAGGTCATTCTAAGTATGTGAAGGCCAGGGCTTCCTCAATTTTTCTCACAAATTAAAGTTGTGTAAGATCTCTACTGTGTAGAATTATATTTTTAAAGAGCATACTGTAACATGGGTTACTTATTTTTGGTTTTGTTTCCAGTATCAGCTGGAAAGGCAAAGAAAAAAAAAAAAAAAGAAAAGGAAAGTATCTACATAGCAAATTCTTGTGGATCAGATGATAGAAATCCAAATACAAGTGGATGGAAATCCACTATTGACACAATGCTAAATTCCAGGCAAGAAGATACATCATGTTAGGTGAACTTCAGTCCAATTAGTAGACACAGGTTAGAGCAAAGGTGATATTCTGCAGCAAAACTGAGGCAGCAACCTCTTCTCCCCCCATACCCTCACCTTGGAGGGCAGTCTCAGGGAGCAGCCTCTCTCATCTTGGTCACACCATCTAGGGGAGCTAAGGAAATTCATTATCACTGAAATACTATTTTGTGCAGCCCAAGAGGTAGAGGCCCAGAAGTCAACATACCACTGGATAAAACATTCCAAGTCATAGTTTTATGGCCCTGTTTTTCTAAAGAGTGTCTAAATATTGATTCTATTGTTTCTACTTGTTTATCTCAGTCATTATAAAAGTCATCATTTATCATGTTGCTCATTTTATATCACCTGAAATTAAATCCCATAATTTTCCATATGCATCTATGGTCTCCCTTTATCCTCCACCCCTTTCTCTCTCTCCAATATCTTTGCCATATGGACTCATCAACTTCTGGTCTCCAAGCACAGTTCCTGTCCTCAACACTGTCACAGTGTATCTTTAGACTGCCTTGCCTTAACTGAATCTTATCCTCGGCAAAAAACTCCTTTGCGGGGCACCTGGGTGGCTCAGTTGATTAAGCATCTGCTTTCAGCTCAAGTCATGATCCTGGAGTCCTGGCATAGAATCCCACATTGGACTCTCTGCTCAGTGGGAAGCCTACTTCTCCATCTCCCTCTGCCTGCCACTCCCCTGCTTGTGTGTGCGAGCTCTCTTTCTCTCTGTCAAGTAAATAAATAGAATCTTAAAAACAAACAAACATACAACAAAAAACCAAAAATTCCTTTGCTGGCCTTCTCAACAATGGTTTTTTTTGTTTGTTTGTTTGTTTTTCCCTCCCAAGTGAATACATAATGGAGGAGAGAAGATTCTTTCTTCATTTTTATGCCATTTCCTGGGAGTCATACCTTCCTTTTCCTACAAAATTTTGCTCCTTAGGAAACTTCTAACTTCTTTGCTCCTGGTCTCACACCTCATTCACCAAAAGGGACAAACTGCTCCAGTGGGCCCAGGACTATGAAGGCTCCGTGAACTTTTAGATGTAAAACCCCAACAGTTTCTTCCTCTCTCTATGCCTGCCTCTCTGCCTATTTGTGATCTCTGTCAAATAAATAAATAAAATCTTAAAAAAAAAACAACAACAACCAACAGTTGGTCATCCTGTTCCTGACTCATCCTGTTACTGTTTCAGTGTTACTTTTCTCCTGATACCCAAGAACATCAGATATCCCTGACCTATACAACATTTTAAACTTGCTGTTTATGGCTACGTCACTTGCTGCTAGAAATTGCCACACCACCACTGGAGGCCCAATTATCCAACCTCATTTTCTGATCTCTTTTCTCATAGCTCACTCTTTAATATCTTTAACAAAAAGATAAAAAAAAATTTTAACAAATTTTTGAAACAGCCAATATACTGATCCCCACTGATTTGTAATTTTTAGTCTGTACTTTTGGGTTTATGTTATATCCCATCTACCTTAAGTTCCATAATCCATTATATGCTGTTATTTACAGAGGAGTTCTCCCAATAAAGCCCTACTCTCCCATGAGTAGGGACCAGCAGCGAGTTCTGAGTCATTAACCAGCATTGGACTGATTGACACTACAAAACAGTTCCTATAGATTGACTAGATTAGCGTAGAATTCCCTAGCAACCAAAACCTATGGAAAGCATGACTGTGAAAACAGAAGGGAAATGAAATTGCATCAAATATTGTGGTGAATACCAAGAATACTGGGAAAACAGGGAGCATTCCTTACTGGGTTGAACTGAAAACAGTTTGGCCCAACCTAGTTGAATCAGAGGAGAACAAGGAAATAACTAAAGAAAAGCACCCGACAAAAATTTCATTTCACTTAATCTGTAAGGTGGAATACAAAATGCATATAAATGTATTTGGATTTGAATATTGAATTCTATAAGGATACAGAGTATTTTTAATATACCAATAACTGACATCTATTCAAAAATGAAACCAAAACAAAACAAACTAAAAAAACACATAAAACTAAACAAATGGAGCCAAGGTGCTGTTAGGGGTTTTAATTTACATAAATCTTAAGGAAAGTCATGCTAGTATAATTTCAGAACAAAAACATACTTATCAGCTATATTCTAAAGAGATTAGTATTAGTTCATTAATATTTAAATTTGTACAGGGGAAAAATAGCCAAGGAAGAATAACCATGTACAGTAAATACAGAATATATTAATACTTTGGTACAGATAGCCACCAGAGGAAATAATAGTATTTTCAGCCTTTTTAGGCAGTATTTACCATTTTTTTAAGTTTAATTTTAATAATAGATATGCTACTATATAATTGTTTTGGTGCCGTATTGACTGATTTTTTTTAATTCTGTAAGTTTCTTAAGGTTTTTTTTTTTTTTTTTTAGATTTTATTTATTTATTGACAGAGAGAGATAGATCACAAGTAGGCAGAGAGGTAGGCAGGGGGGGAGGGGGGAAAGCAGGTTCCCTGCTGAGCAGAGAGCCGGATATGGGGCTTGATCTCAGGACCCTGAAATCATGACCTGAGTGGAAAGCAGAGGCTTAACCCACTGAACCACCTAGGCATCCTAAGAATTTCTTCAAAACAATGACAACAACAACAAAACATACTCTCATATATTTTTCTATACTAAGTGGTAAGTGGATAAGTGTCTCAATTATATACCAAACTCGTATTAGCATTAAGATGTCTGACCCACAAGCTTTCATGATTGGCATGCTTATAGAAATATTCAAAACTATAAAGGAAAAAAACACAAATGAGTTTAGGCATCTTTCTCTGTATGTTAAAAAAGTGCTAAATCATTTTTTAAAGGTCAGCAGTGAATTTTTGGCCATGTTACTCTGGAGAGAATCATCAATGCCCATTAGGTCCCAACAAGTGCAGAGATAGAAGGTAAGAAAAAAAAATACATCATCATTAGAGGAGAAAGAAAGCCTAATGAGAAATATGACCTGATTTAAGTTGATCTTAAGTTCCTTTTTTAAAGTCTTGCAACCTTGGATGGTGAATAATTAATAGAAAAAGTCCTTCTGAGCTCCCTCCTTTTGCTAATATCTGTCAGTAAGATGTGGAATCAGTTAGTAGGCAGTGATTGCTTCTCTGTTTCCTTCATTTTTAAATTCGTCATCTAGTCCAATTATATTGTTTTCTGAATTTGTGAGACTTCTCTCTCTTTTCTTAATCTTACTGAAATTCCAATATTGTTCCAATTAAAACCGCATAAAATTTAAATGTTACTATGATCAGTAGAATTATAAAAAATATTAAGTGAAATAATGATTAGCTACCTTTGGGGGTTGTTACTTATTTAAAGGAAAGGAAAAAACAATGAAGATCACTTCTGAGATGTCCAGTACCACAATGAATGGCATTCTGAGTAGTCATACTTTTTCAAAATATTCACCTTAAATATTTTTCTTTATATTTTTTCTTTGATCATAGTAGCATAATGTTCAATTTCAGACTGAAAAAAATTACAAGAGTAACACAAAGAATATCTGTATGTTCTTTACCTAGATTTCCCAAATATTAATATTTTTACCATATTTACTCTCAAGATAGAATTTTTTTTCTAAATCATTTGAAAGGACTTTTACAAGGTAGCTGCCTATTTATCCCTGAATATTTTATTGTCTATTTCCTATAATCAAGACACTCTGGGGGCGCCTGGGTGGCTCAGTGGGTTAAGCCTCTGCCTTCAGCTCAGGTCATGATTTCAGGGTCCTGGGATCGAGCCCCACATCCGGCTCTCTGCTCAGTGGGGAGCCTGCATCCTCCTCTCTCTGTCTGCCTCTCTGCCTGCCTCCCTGCCTACTTGTGATCTCTCTCTCTCTCTGTCAAATAAATAAATAAACAAAATCTTTAAAAAAAAGACACTCTGTAATATAGCTTTAGTCCAATTATCATATTCAGAAAACTAACATTGTAAGGTAATATATAATCTTCAACATTTGATCAGATTTGACAGTTTTATAACTGTCTCAATAATATTGTTTGTAGTAAAAGAAAATTTTGGATTATGAATTACATTCAGTTGTCATGTCTTTTTAGTCTTTTTAATCCACAGCACTTTCTCTGTCTTTATTTGTCATAAGATTGACCTTTCAAAGGGTAAGTCAGCTATTTTGTAGAATATCCCTTAGGTGTGGTTTACTTAATTTTTTCCTGATGATTATTAGATTATATTTATATATTTTTTTGAGAAGGACCACATTCCTGTTGCTGGATCCTTTTCTGTGTGTAATATCAGGAGGAACATGATTAAGTTTTATCCCTTTCTGGCAGTGGTCCAGCCTGATAACTTGGTTAAGATGGCATCTGCTAGTTTTCTTCATTGTAAAATTACTGTTTTTCCACTAAAAGCATCTTGTGGCAAGATGCTTGAAGGGTGGAGTTGGGGCAGCTTTGGAACTATGTAAATACAACGTTGGGTTACTTTTTAAACTTTCACCATTTAGTTTGGTATCCATTAATGACTATTGTCCAAATTTGTTTTTATTATTACGAAAATCATGTGACGTTAGGCCAAGAGCAGGAAAAGTAAAAGATACGCCTGGAATATCTTTGTAGTGACAAAAAGCAAGGTAACACTCAGAGATTAATAGGTACAAGTCAACAAACACAAAACTACCTTTCATTACTGAAACACACACTAAATTAATTGTGTGTGTGTAACCTGTCTTAATAAACCCTTTAAGGTGTGTATTTTACCTCCCTTTTAGATGAGAAATTTCTGGTTCAGAAATATCAAAGCTTTTACTCAAAGTTACAATTAATATTCGCTTAGCAAAAATTCAAACCCAGGACTTCTAAATATATGCATTAGGTGCTAGAGAGGTATCACAGTGCACTAACAATTTAGCTGCTATAATTTGTTAATGGCATGTTGGCATATAGAATTTTTCATGGTAATTTGATTCTTAAATTGCACTTTATTTCACCTCCTTAACCCTGACGAAGGTAACCATAACTAATCTGTTCACTTTGGCTGCAAAAGGGAGATGCAAAAATGCTAAGATAATTTTTAGACAAGTTACACTTACTCTTATCAGCCAGGCGTCATGTAAAAAATGTTTCCATGACAAACATCAGCAATGATATTTGATTCAGGTATTCTTTAAAACTAGATTATATTTTTAAATAATCAGTAATGCTTTCTGACTTCAAACCAAGTAAAAATATTTAAAAAAAAATCAGATTCTAGAGATTAAGCAGAAAATAAAAATAGTGTTGTTATCTGCTACCTAAATTTGAGTGTTATGCTCACTAACAATATGTTCATACTCTAATGTATTTCTGATTCTTTTATATATGTATTCACTTAATATGGTCTTAAATTATTTCAAGTCTGTTGCAATAAAGTTGTTTATTAAATGTATGCATATCATGTATAATGACCAAGGGTTAAAAATAAATATTTATGGAGGTTTGGTTGTTCCTTGGCAAGACTATATTCTATTGAGGCAACTTGATATTCTGAAGAATCCAAGTGACGTTTAACAAATAAGCTTTATAGTTATATAAGAGATCTATGTTTCTCAGTACCTGTTGGATATTGGTGGAGAATTTTCCAGTTTTTACAATAGTTTATATACTAAGAAATTCTTTTCTAATGTTAATACAAAGCAAGAATTTCACAAAATGACATAAAATATTCATTGTATCTCCAAATTTAATGCTTAGGAAAATTCCATTTTATCACTATGTTGTTAGACTGTATTAATTCTTCCCTATCTTCATGCATTCAATCTACATTTGCCACATTTTCTTTTGTTGAGAAATTTGAGACACCAGGTCATTTGTTTGATATATTCATACTGTATTAAATTTCCATCTTCATAATTTATTAATACTCTAAATTTGTATAATTCTTTTCATTTGTCCGGTGACTTCACCACATTTATCTCTTTTTATCACAATCTTGTTTTAAGTGGGGCAAAAATCTATTCCTTTTACCATTTAGGAAATGAATACTTAGATTAAAAGATCATCCAAGATCAGACCAGGGGTAATGCAGAACTCTTAACCTTGAAGCCACTACTTCTTTTGAGTCCAGGGATTTTGTCTGTTATCACAGGCTGCTCTTTATTACTTTTGGTAAGGTCAGATCTGTTTCAAATTTTAAAGTTGCACAAATCCCCCTTTATCCAAATAAGTATTCCATTTTTAATTCTGTGATTAATTTAAAATCTGATAGAGGTTATTTTATTAGGATTTAAATATTTGTATAATAGATTAAGTTGTCCAAAATATTTTTAAATGTCCATTAAGTGCTAAAAGACATAAATGGTAAATTTAATCTATGTTAGCAATCATCACAAAGGCATAGAAAAATTGATAGACAGAAAAGATATTCAAAGAGCAGTGAAAACATACAAAACATGTAAGATTATCTCAGGGGTAGAGATAGTTTTTTCCAGAAGACTTTGATTAAATGGGAACTGTAGTCACCAGATGGTTGTACAAGAAGATGAGGTCAACATAAACAAAATGAACCACCTCTGCAAAAGCATGGATGAGTAGAAGGCCAAGCAAAACAATTTAATTTAGTTTCACCAAGGTTTAAAGTGAGAACTTCATATAGTTCATTGTACTTATTTTCTATCATATATATATATATATATATATATATGCACACACACATGCACAATAATATATATATATAATCATACATATTTTACAATTGTAAATATTTATAATTACATATATAATATGTATTTTATATATATATTTATTCTCTCTCTCTAATTAGAAAGCACATAAAGTCCAAAGACCATGCATTATTAATCTCTAACTTTTATGACACTTAATGCAGTGAGTGCTTAATGAGTCATTGTTAAAAGAAACAGGTGGTTGGGTACATGTCAGTACAATAATGGGATTCCATTTTCTGACCATCTCTACTCTGATTCTTGACTTATTTGAATTAATAAGTAAATTATTTTTATTTTTATGTTTGTATTGGTGTCCTATTCCAAGTGAAGTGAATTTATATAAACAATACCATGGATAAATGGGTAGATGATTTTACTTTTTCAATTTAAAATAACCCAATAAGTCTTTATTGAGTAGCTACCAAAAGAAAGTGAAAATCTTAGTTCCCAGAGGTATATGGCAATGAATAAATATATGATAACATTCTTAAAAAACTCTTCTGTCTAAAAATTCTCAAAACTGTCCATTATTTTCAATTTAAACATTTTTAACAACTCAGTGGATACAAAGCGATATATGTCATTTATCAATGTAGTAATGTTTTTTGTATCAATATAGTTAAGTTGAGAATTGTAGAGACTAGGAAATCACTGTATATTTAAGTATACTGTCAAAGTGGAAAAAAAGAAATATGTTTTATTGAGTATCTGCGTCTTTTAGCAGTAGCTATTATGACAGACATGGGGGCCCACAAGAAATCTTGCTTTATTAGAATTTTTATAACCATTTGTTTTCTTAAAGTACTTTATGTTCTCTAAATCACAAAGTGAAATTGTACATTAAAAAAAAAAAGTGATTGTGGGTGTAATTGGTTTCAGGAACTAACTTACCTTCAATTTTAAATGCCAAACTGTCCATCCAAAACTGCAATCAGCGACTTGTAAAAGAGAAGTTCTATTAGAAGAGCCCCTTTAAAATGTCACCACAAAATTCTATTTTGCAAGATAATTGCTTACTTGAATTGCCAAAAGCAATGTATTTTTCTAAGAAGGTTTCATAAAACTCTATATTCTTAAGAGGTTTATTTCTGCCATAGATATTCCAAAAGTTATAACTATTTTCAAGTTTGCTATTGCTTTGTTGCTGTTAATCTATAAAATTTTAATCTATAAGGTTTCATCAGAACTTCTTCAGACTGGAAACAGGATAGTCAGTATGGAGAAGTGGTCTAGTTCTAGGAAAAGGTGGCACCACCAACATTTCACAAAAGCAAAATGTAATTTGATACCATATTAAGAATAGATATTTATTTTTGAGAAACATACCAGTAAGGCTAGGACGGTACCACTAGGAAAGGATTCCAAATCATAGTTCCAGTCTCAGAACCCATACTAGAGACACAGTGTTGACTTCATGGTGGACAGAATTTGAAGCACATCCTTCCACAATATCAGATCATTCACTGTTTTGGTTATTAGCTTTTATTCATGAATTTATTAATTCTGTGTAAAATATTTATTATGGAATGTATTGAACATACAAAAAGCATATAAATACATGTATGATTTAAAGAAGCATAAGAAAAATAACATGTATCTATCAAACACCCTACATGAGAAAGTGAAATTATTAATATTACATGTCAATTTACCATATAACAGTCTCCATTTTTACCTCCTTTCTCCCTCCTCTCCAGAAGTAATCATTATAAACTTGCTGTTTTATTATTCCTTTATTCAAAATTTTGTCACACTTTCACATATACAATATTTGCTTTTTAGAATTTTTAACATATGTGTGTGGGTAATTTAGTATTCTTTCACAATTTGCTTTTAGATTAATAATTAAATTTCTGCTCCTCCAAAGTGATGCCTGAACCTAATCTTTCATGTAGGATATTCCATCATACTAGTGTGAAAAAGTCACAACATTTATCTGTTCTGTCAGTGGGCATTTGGGTATTTGAGTACTTAATAGTTGTTGCTATTATGAACAGCATAGGGTATGGTCTTTACATGTCTAGTATTACACAGGGGCAAGAATTTCTCTGGAATAAAAAAAATAGAATCTAGGGGACTTGGAGAATGTTCACTTTCTATTTTGTTGAATAATTCTCAGTTGCTTACCAGAGTGGTGGTAATCAACTGGCTTTCTCAACACAGCACTGATAGTCTGCATCCTCACACGTGGTATTATCAACCTTATTACTTTTCTAGCAAATATTGGGTGGCAGGGCAGGTTATGTGGAACATGGATTTCCCTGTAGTTCTAGCTCATATTTCTCTGATTACTAAAGTCCTTTTATATGTAGACTGATTTTTTTTATGACTTTTTAAAAATTTGAGTATGGTTGACAATGCTACATTAGTTTCAGACATATATCTTCATGATTTGGCAAGTTTATGCATTATGCTATGTTTGCAAGTATAGCTACCATCTGTCCCATTATATCACTATTACAATGTTGTTGACTGTATTCCTTATGCTGTGCCTTTTATTCTCATGGCCTATTAATTTGATAACTGGAAGCCTGTATCTTTCACTCCACTTTATCCCTTTTGCCCAAACCCTCATCCCCATTCTCTCTGGCAACCATCAGTTACCTTTCTGCATTTAGAGGTCTGATTCTGCTATTTGTCTGTTTATTTCTTTTTTTAGATCCCACCTATGAGTAGGATCATATGGTAGTTTTCTTCTCAGTTTGACTTACTTCACATAGCATAATTTCTTCTAGACCCAGCCGTGTTGTCTCACAGGCACTATCTCATTCTTTTTTATGGCTACATAATATTCCACTGTGTGTGGGGGTCACATTTTCCTAAACATTTGTCTACTGATGGAACTTTGGTTGCTTCCATACTTGCTATTGTAATTGTTGATTGATTTTTCATATTTAGTTTTTACTAAATTTACTGAATAAGTCTATCTCATCTGACATTGATGTCACCACTATGTTTTAAAATTAGGTTTGTATGTCTTTTTCCATTACTTTATATTCAATATTTTTATTGAAGTATTATTGATACACAATGTCACATTCAATATTTTTGTCCTTAAGGTTTTAAATGTGTTTCTTATAAGCAGTAAGTATGTGAAAAAATTTTCCCAGAATACAGTTTTTCTCTACTATCTAATCTATCTATGTATTCCTAAGAATCCAAGCCAGAGCCCATATGCTGCTCTCAGAATCAGAGCTCAGCAGTTTCAGCTTCACAGCTTCTTCACAGGTCATGTACTGAAATTCCATAGACCATGTTGTCTTACGTATTTTTTTTTAGTAATCATCTAATTAAAGGGCTCTCTTAAAAGGGTAAAGAGTGGAGGGTTGAATGTAAAACAAAATAATTTCTCAACCATTTTTCAGAGAATGATGAATAAGAGATCTACATCAGCAGTATGGTTGTATGTATTTACCACCATTTTATGATAATTCATATAGTTATCCTCTCACATGTCTGTAGGCATTGCTCTTTCATTTCTGCATTCTTGGTATCTGGCACATGATGAACACCTGTCAATGCTTTCTGAATGAATGAGAAAAACTGTATCAAATGAATCTCATTTTACAAAATATATAGTACTTGATATGAGTCTCTACCCTGGGGAAATGCACCCATGTGAAGAGGGTAATGAATAAAGAGTATAATCCATCACTGTTCATATTTATAAGTGGGGTATGAATTTTATGGGGATAGTTAAAAAAATTGGTATAAAGCTCCAAAGAATTAAATTTTATCCTCAATTTTATAAAATTATGTTCAAAATTGTGTTGAACAAGAGCAGTACAAGTTAAAGAACTGGAAATATTTATATATAGCACTATTTTATTTAATAAATAGTAATCTCAGAAGCACAGCTTTACAGATTAATATGAATATAACAAATATTTCTGCAACTACTGATGCTTTTTTTCACTTTTGCTCTTTCAACAACTCTCATGCTCTCTTCTCAGTCATTTTTATGTCTTAATTTTCCTTAGTTTGACTTATACATTGTTTATAATTAAATTAGAATAATTAAAGCAAGGAAGTTCAATAACCTTTCTCTTCATTAGCTCTTTTATTCATCACAAATGCCACTATGTGTCAAAATATATTATTAAAAGTTATAAAATGTTTACTGTCACCAGAAGAATGAAAATGGAAGTTACTTCAAAATGACAGCACATTATTTAAGCCTGTTAGAATTCAATAAGTTTATCTCCAATTTTATTTGTTTATTTTAAATTGTTTTTCTTCAAGGAATCACCACTGTGTATCAGTTTCTACTTTCCTTCTGAGTCTTAAATAAAACTAAGGATCATCTAGAGGAATTAGTATTCTTAAAACAGCAGTCAGTATTGAACTTACCCCAGATTCTCTAAACCTTTGAATGATTAATCATGAGCCTTGGGTTTTGTAACCACATTTCAAATACCTTTTTTAAAAAAAAATCACTTTTGTTTTACAAAACTTTTAATTGGACTGAATTCATATACAACTGTCTTGCAATCTTGAGATGTAATCTCCATCTAGAGATAGAATGATGGAAATTCATTCTATTTCTATTCCTTCCTGAGTTTCTGTTTCTCCAACCATTTTTTTAAAAAATTTGAGTCCCTATTATTTCACTTTAAATGTCCTAACTACTAAAGTGGTTTCATTTATCTTTTCAGCAAATATTTATTATATATCTTATATGCTGGAAAACTTCTATATGTAACATTTAAAGTTTATAACTGATAACAGAGCAGACATGGGACATGCTTTCAAGGAGTTCACACTTCATTTGGAGACACGTTATTCCAGCAGTCATGCATGTTGTAAATTCCATGATGTAGAAGTCTGTATAACCATACAGATGGCTTATCTAGTATGGGAGACTGGGAAAAACAAGGAATTAAATAGGAAGAGTATACACTGCAAAAAGAGCTCCTGAGAATGGGAACTATACAATGAGTGTGGTATGATTTGAAGGACTAGGGAAACCAATGGACCTGAAGAAGGAGGAATTTAAGCACCGTAGTCTAAATCCAAATGTCTCCAGGCATACTCTAAGTCCAAAGTCTATCTACGATTGCCCCTGCTTCTGCTGTTCCTGATCCTTACCTTGGGACCGGCAGGTGGTGATTCAACCCAGACTTCTCTGAAACAGAAGAGCCCAAGATGCTCCAAGAATAACTAAGTTCAGGGGTGGGAGGTTGGGGGAACAGGTGGTGGGTAATGGAGAGGGCACGTTTTGCATGGAGCACTGGGTGTTGTGCAAAAAGAACGAATACTGTTACGCTGAAAAAATAAATAAAATGAGAAAAAAAAAAAGAATAACTAAGTTCAAAGCTACACACAGAAAGTTAAGTCTCTTTTCATTTAAAAAAAAAATCTGAAAAAAAATTTAAATAGAGTGAATCAAATTGAATTACTTCATGTGAGCTTCAGATAAGAAATCTCAATCTCATTATTACAGATTTCAACAGGAAATAGGTACAGAAACAGAATACATGTTATCTTTCCTAAAACTCATCTTATTAAAATTTCTTTGGTTTTTGATAATTTTATCATTTTTTGATTGCCTTCAATGAATTTTTAATCATTTTAATCATCGCAAAATCTTGTGACTTAAAGAACATGCTTTACATATGATTATAATATACTATGCTCTTTTGAACCTATTGCTTTCCTATAGAGCACCCTTCCTTTCTTCTTTTCTTCCCTTCCTTCCTTCCCTCCTCCTTCTTTTCTTTTCTTTTCTTTTTTTCTTTTCTCTTTTCTTTCTTTTCCTTCTTCAACATGGTCATGTCTTCGGAATATTTTCTGAAATGATTTATCCTACTTATCAAGATAGTAAGAGAATAATGATGCCAATGTGTATTTGCATATTTTGTCTATTCTATAATGGAAGCTTAAATTTGTCTTGGCAAGAGAGACCACATCTATATATCTATGAAATATTTTAGGTTCCTAAATGTAAGATTAAGATCTACTCATTACCTTTAGAAATCCTAAACCTGGGAATAACCAAACTATATGAACTTTGATATTTCCAGTATTAAATAAGATGTCACCGTTGAGGGCAGCATGCAAATCTATAAAGATTATTCTAATTATAATTTGTTTTCTAATAGTGGAAAAGAGACCAGGGCTTGGGACCCTGAACTTGATTGGAAGAGAGAAAAAGTAGACTTGCAGATATAGAGAAAAAAAAATGTTTCCAAGCCATGATTTAAGACTGACTTTTAAGGAGAAAAACATACAGTTAAGAACTTCCTGTGAATGTTACTCGTGATGGTCATTGAGAATGATAAAATCTAGTATTTGTGAATTATGTCAAACTTGAGAGTAAGCTTTAGAGAATAAACAGAGTCGGTGCCCATGCTCTGAGGGGCAAAGCAGTCAACATGGGTAGATTCTGGTATTTTGTGTTTAGATATTACAAAAAAAAAAAAAAAAAAAAGACCAAGAATTTGAAGATGCTGAATTGAAAAATTGTGCCATTTTATTATTTTTTGTGATCATTTTCTCTCCCCTCCCAGCTCTAGAACTTTTATCTAGATTCATTCTCTCCTATCCCGACATTTTCTGCCCCTGCCTGGATCTATAAAAAAAAATAATAATTTTTGACCATTTTCTGTTTCATTAACATAAAATCAAGTTTCTAATTAAAATAAACAACAAACATCATAATTCTATAGGTTTTCTTTTAAGGTATTTTTAGGTTTTAGATATTTTTCTTTTGTCTGTTTTTGTTTTTATTTAAGTTTATTTATTTTGGGGATGCCTGGGTGGTTCAGTTGGTTTAGCGTTTGCCTTTGGCTCAGGGTATGATCCCAGGGTCCTAGGATTGAGTCCCTCATTGGGCTTCCTATTCAGCAGGAAGCCTGCTTCTCCCTCTGCCTGCCGCTAGTCCTGCTGAGCAGGGAGCCAGATGCAGGACTCAATGCTAGGAGCCTGGGATCATGACCTGAGTGAAGGCAGAAGCTAAACTGACTGAGCCACCCAGGCTCCTCTAAAGTCCCTGGTTTTTTGGGTTTTTTTTTAAATATTTTATTTATTTATTTGACAGAGAGAGAGGTCACAAGTAGGCAGAGAGGCAGGCAGAGAGAGAGGGAGAAACAGGCTCCCCACGGAGCAGAGATCCCGATTCGGGGCTCCATCCCAGGACCCTGAGATCATGACCTGAGCCGAAGGCAGAGACTTAAACCACTGAGCCACCCAGGCGCCCCAAGTCCCTGTTTTTTTTTTTTGTTGTTGTTGTTTGTTTGTTTGTGTTTGTTTGTTTGTTTGTTTTGACAGTTAATTTAATTTATTTATTTTTTCAGTGTAACAGTATTCATTGTTTTTGCACACCAGCACAACACCCAGTGCTCCATGCAAAACGTGCCCTCCCTATTACCCACCATCTGTTCCCCCAACCTCCCACCCCCTGTTTTATAGTAATACATTTTCCTGTTCCTTTTGGCTGCTTAGGAGTAGGCCAAATGCAGCAGCACTGGCTACACCTGAGGCTGGTATTAATTCCATCTGTAGGGATCGCTAATGATACATACAAGTTTCACAGGCGCGAAAGGATCTTCCTTTTGGCTTCATATTTCTATACCGTCTTTTCTTATTCTGTTAATGAGAAAAGAAAGGGAGGGAGGGAGAGAAAATTCTCGGTGATAGAAAATGCCTTAGCCATATATATAATGTCCATTGAGAAATGTATTTTTAAAAGTCTTTGAATTTCAAGGTAAGAAGAAACAGCAGTACCATCCTTTATACTTAACAATTGTTGAATATATTCCTTGCTTCCTGGAGTCTGCAGTGATTTCCATTTATGACTTGACCAGCTGATTGAGTAGGAGAGGAAATCAATTAAGTAGTCCAAAAGGGAGATTGCACAATATGAATATTAATTGTATGTAATTCTAAAATTAAACCTATCTATCTATCTGACACATCTTAGAAAAACATTAAAAAATTCTAGGATTTTATTTTTCTCAGTCTACTGGTTGTCTTTAGGTCAAGCACTTGTTAATACTAGCAGCTATTGTAAATCTAAACCCATAAAAGAGCCTAAGGTCACCTTAGTGAGGTAAAAAGAGCTCTCCCTAATTCAAGAGGGCTGAGTTTGGCACCTAATTTATCCAAGAAAGAGCCATGTGCTCTTCTGTGTTAGTTTTGTCACATGTGAAAATGACAAATGTTGGATTAAATGGTACTTAGATTCTATTCAATTCTAAAATTTTATAATTTGTGAAATCTGCATGTTTTATATATTAATATGTATATATAATTTTCTTAATTGTAGTAAAAAGCACATAAAAATTACCACTTTAACCATTTTTTTTAATGTATGCAGTGGTGTTAGGTATATTCACATTGTTGTTTAACAGATCACCAGAACTTTCATATCATGCAAAACAAAACTCAATACCCATTAGGCAACAATTCCTTTTCCCTCCAT
This sequence comes from Meles meles, assembly GCF_922984935.1. Taxonomy (NCBI): domain Eukaryota; kingdom Metazoa; phylum Chordata; class Mammalia; order Carnivora; family Mustelidae; genus Meles; species Meles meles. The sequence goes on from NC_060074.1 coordinate 80,289,984, forward strand.
TCTTCAAGCCCCTGGTAACTACCATTGTACTTTCTATTTCTATGAATTTGACTACTTTAGATACCTCATATAAGTGGAATCATACAGTATCTCTTTTTGTGATTGGTTTATTTAACTTAAGTGTAATATCCTAAAGGTTTATCTGTATTTGTAACATGGAACAGGATTTCCTTCCATTTTAAGGCTGAGTAATATTCCATTGTATGTATATACCACAATTATTTATCTGTTCATCTGATGATGGACATTTGGTTTCCTTATCTTCTTGGATATGGTGAACCATGTTACTATGAACATGATATGCAAATAACTCTTCAAGATCCTGCTTTCAGTTCTGGATATCATATCCAAAAGTTCTATTCCTAGATCCTTTGATGGTTCCATTTGTAACTTTTGGAGGAACGAGCATACTTTTTTCCATAGTGATTGCAACATTATAGGTACATTATATATTTTAAAATTATACTTAATTTATTGCAATCACGTGTATTGTGATTTTATTCCTTAACTCTTAAAAAATTTTGTAGAAATTCTGTAATCATTATGGATTGTGCTACCCAGAAATCACTAATGTTCCTTGTATCTCAAACCCCATTATGAAACATCTGTTCAAGAAAATTAACTGGGAAAGTTATGAGAACTAATAAAGTTGCTTATCTTAGGTTGCAGATAGTGATATAATCAGTAGAAATTACCTCTCCCTTTCATTTTTCAATAATTATTTATGTCTGGCTAGATAACCATGGATGTAACTGAGTCAAGGGAATTAAGTATTCTTTATATGATGGCAGAAGAGGAAAGCAGATGGGGCTGAATGTGATCTTTTGCCTTTCCGACTATCTGCTTAGAATCCTGAAAGATCAGTGTGACTTTAGAGGATGAAGAGAAAGCTGTGTTTATATATCCTAGGCTAAATGATTTGGCGCTGCTCTGTTCCTTGCTTGAAAGTTGTAGTGTTGCAGAAGAAATATCTGAGGATGTGCCTTTTTCTTATTTGGAGTTGCTGTTGCAGTTCCAAAATTCTCTCCAGGGACAGAGTTGCATGGTTTAGTCCTTTGGGAGGCTTCAGCTAAATTAATCTGCTGACTAGAATCTGAATAAGAATATCTGTCTTTAAACCCCAAGTTCCAAGAGAAATATGGTTTAAAAGGATAATGCTTTCTTTTCTTTTTTTTTTCTTCTGTTACAAAGATTAGGTGAAGAATAAACAAGGTATGTATTTATAGTTCAAAATTGTATGAAAGCTTACAGACTATGAAAAATATGTATAATGAGAAGTTTATAAAGCATATGAATTTTTCAGTGTTTATTCAATTAATTTTATAATTTTTAAATAGTCTGTTACCAGATGGACAAATGTAAACATTTCTATAGGTTTTTATATACCTATATATTCAATCCATCAAAAACTATGCATTGTTCTAGGCTTTGTTTTAACCACAAGGGGACAGAACTGAAAGACATCTATGTAAAGATGACAGAAAAGACAAGAATGTGTGCAACAAGTATTATGAGAGAAAGCTGCTCAGATTTCCATGATTCCATAGAGTGAGAGCAGGTAATTAAGGGACTTGTGTATTGCTATTATTAGCTTGAAGTCTGTAGTGAACCAATGAAGTGCTTTAATTAAGAGTGCTGTATATTCAGGTTTATTTTGGAAAGACAATTCTGGCAGTTCTCAGAGATTTGAATTACAAAGAGGTGAAGTTGAAGTAGAGATACTGGTTTGGAGGCCATCACAGTAATGTAGGTAAGAAATGATGACAAACTTAGTGTGAAAATGGGAGGAAAAATGCCAAATGTATTTATGTCACCAAAATGGACATAAATGAGAATCATTTTGGATGAGAAGCATAAAAACCCAACAAGTATGCTTTTAAATCTTTCTAAACAGTGAGAAATAGCTTTCTGATTTTCTGGTCTGAGGTTCCACAGTTCCTCGTCTGTATTATTAAATTTACTCATCAAAAAGTCATTTCTGCTTATAGATCCAACTTTCCAACAAGAACAAGTCTCTCAAGAGCAAGATGGTAGTATATAAAATATATAGCATCAGTGTTGGTGGAGGATAATGTCTCATTGCAAATGGCAACTACCTCCTAACACCAAAGCAGAAATGTCCTTTCATTTCTTAGATTAAACTGCTCTCTGACACTGAACAACCCTAGTAATTCTGTTCTTGAATTTTCTCTTTCTTATCACAATGTCTGGCACATAATATTTATTCAATTATATTAATCTTTCCACCTCGCCTCTTCTTTTCTTTCCAAATACCAATCTTCCCTTCCTCTTTTATAAAACTCCCACAATTTCACTCAGTCTCCATCACTGTATTTATTTCCTATATCTTCTGTTTAAAGTTGGCAGATTTCAAGTTTCTGTTCTTGATCCTCTTATTTTAGTTTAAATTTCCCCTGTGTAGCTATGTAGCTTCATGTCTACTCTCGTCATTTAATCTTTTGCTGTTACCCAGAGACCAGCTGTTCTTGTCTTAGTAGTATCATAACTTTTCAAATTAGTGTGTTTTTATAAGTGGATTTTGGAAGTCAATATTGTAAGCACTACTTATGCTCATCACACGTGACCATCAGCAAATGGCTTTCTCTGCTGGGCCATGTGGAAAATAGCACAAGAATTGATTCTGTTATTTCCTCAGGTAGAATGAACTCTACCACCCAATTTGCTTCTCAGTGCATATACTGAAATTGACTCACATATCTACCAAAAACTCTACCACTCAGTCCCATGATTTATGATGTAGATGGAAACAATTATGCATTTTGGGAGAGATCCCAGCTTTGTTCCATGGCATGTTCAGGACCATAATTTATGCAAAGAGAAACTTGCCATGGAACATATGGACCTGGGATCACAAGTCTGAATAAGTTGAATGTCTGGTATGGATAAAATCCTTGGGAATTTTTAATCCTGTCTATACTTCAGGTTCCAGAAAAAAATCCTGTTTTTGCAGATATGGGAAGGTAGATGGTAGTGTGAGGAAAGTATTGTTGCCCTCATACAAATTTCTTTTAGATACCAAACACAAGCATTGGGCTCCTCTACCGAGACTTTCAGGGTATACTAATGCATCCTATACTTCAACCATGAAGCGCCCCATTATGTTGACTTCAAAAAGCCCCTTCTTCCTCTAGCATGCATAGTACTCATGCTCTTTATCTATACATATCCCCATTCCACATAGTATTTCTTTTTATAGATAGATAAAGAATATAATGGACATCCATATAGTCTGGCAACATAGTCAGTAGTGTTTTACTATTTTTATAGATTCCAAATGTCTTTGATGACACTATGCAAATTTGTCAGACGTTATAAATACCCTATATACTGCTGGAGGAGTATCTCAAGTGACTTAATCCGGTATAGTAAAAAGAATACAATTCAGAAGATAAAATCATAGAATAATAACTCATATATGAAAGATGCCTTAAAAATCAATCACTCATCAAATTGCCTGTCTATTCCCCAGACATCTCTATTAAATAGTTTTCACTTTGGTGAAATTATATTAAATGAAATAAGCCCTTCTATAATGTCTTCCTCTAGTATTAATTCTTTCTTGAGTTGCATAGAAAATTTTAAATTTATTTCACTCAATCATCATTAAAGTTTTAAGAGGCAGCTAATGTACTAGACTTGCCAAATGTTTATTGATCTTATCAAATTCCAGCATATGGCTTTATTGATTTGTTCAACTCTTTGTGTGTATTTTGTTTTCTTTCCCATTTAATTAGCTTCTACTTTTTCCCTTTATTAAGTCCTTTGTTAAAAATGTTGATGAATCAAGCATTTAAATAACCTTAGATAGTCCTTGTATAGCTTTGGTTCTGTGAGGTAATCAATGTTCTAACTGCTTTAACAATATTAATACATTTAATCCCAATATCAGTTCTATGAAAAAATACTACTATCATTCTGCTTAAAAGATGAGGAAGCTGAGAAAAAGTCAGTTGGTTAACTTTCTCAATGTCTTACTATTGGTAGGTGGCAAAGCTTGAGTTCAAATGTGAGTAATCTGACCCTAGAGTTCAATCTTAACCACTACTCTAGGCGCTCTCTCTCTCTCTCTCGCTCTCGCTCTCGCTCTCGCCCTCTCTTTGGTTTGGACTTCCATGATTACACCCAACTCTAACTTTTTAATTAAATGCTTATTTCACTTAAAAATATGATTTCATATTTTATAAAGAGTGAATTTAAGGCAGTACATTTCATTCTGAAGATCTCTTTGACTACATGCAGCGTGATTTGACATAGTGCTCCTAGTGTCCTCATTTATTATTTTACTTTCCTCTTCGACTCAAGAGCAATTTTTTAACTTTTACTTCTAATTTTGCAGTATGTTTAATGTGATATTTTTGGTTTTGCTTCTTGTATTTTTGTTGTTGTTTGTTTTGTTTTAAAAATACTTTTTTTTTTATAGATCAGTTTCAGGTTCATAACAAAGTTGAGAAGATACAGAGATTTCCTGTATATCCCTCAGCCCTCAGACATGCACAACCTCTTCCATTATCAACATTCCCCACCAAAGTGATACATTAACCACAATTGATGGACCTATATTGATACATTAAAATCATTGTTTCCTTTAGGTGCTGTATATTCTATGTGTTTGGACAAAGAATAATGACATATAACCTTCATAATAATATCACACAGAGTATTTTCACTGCCCTAGAAATCTGTGATCAACTTACTCATCCTTTTCCACCACCTCAACTTCTGGCAACCACTGATCTCCACAGTTTTGCCTTTTCCAGAGTGTCATATAGTTAGGATCATACAGTATACAGACTTTTTAGATTTACTTCTTTCACTTAATGATAAGCATTTAAGTTTTTTCCATCTTCTCATGGCTTGATAGTGCATTTCTTTTTAGTGCTGAATATTTTATTATCTGGTTATACCATAACTTATTTATCCATTCATCTACCAAAGGGCATGTTGCTTGCATCTAAGTTTTGGCAAGTATGAATAGGGATTCTATAAACATTCTTGTGCAGATTTTTTGTGAATATATTTTAATTTTTAATTTAAAGTTACTATGAAATTTATAACCTATAGAGACAGAGAATAATTTTAAACACTTATGTAGTCACCACACATAGTTAACGAATGTTAATATTTGCAAAATTTTTTTTCAGAAAAAAAATTTAAGGAAACAGAGGTCATAGAAATTCTTGAAGTACTCTGTTCATCCTTTTCTAATTCCATTGCCCTCCTTTCCTTAGAGATCACTATCACTCCTACTCAAGAGTTTATGCTTTTCCATGTATAGTAGTCCTTCCTTACCCACAGTTTCACTTTCCAGAGTTTTACTTGTCCCTAATCAACTGAGGTCTGGAAGCAGATGACCCTCCTCCTGATATACCAGAGAAGGTCAGTAATAGCCTAATGCTAAGTCACAATGCCTATAGTCATTAACCTCACTTCATCTCATCACACAGGAATTTTCTCATTTCAAATCATCATAAGAAGGGTGAGTATACTATAATAAAATATTTTGAGAGAGCGACCACAGTCACATAACTCCATTATAGTATTTTATAATTGTTCTATTTTACTATTTGTTATTTATCTCTTACTGTTTATAGTTTATAAATAAACTTCATTATAGGTATATATAGTTTATAAAATTATAATTTATAAAAAATAAACTTTATAGTCATACATAGAAAAAAAATACATAGTGTATATAGGGTTCAGTATTTCCTGTGGTATCAGGCATCCCCTGGAACGTATGTATCATGGAACAAACACCCTACAGAGAGGGGGCACTACTGTACTTACGCATTGCTGACATTACTTTTTTTGTATTTTTTAAAAAAATGTTCTATAGAGCCAAGCATAACTTGCTTTTCCAACCCAACACTATGTTTTCAGCATTTGTATGTTAATAGTTAATACATGTAGCTAATAATTAAAGTTTGTTCTCAATAGTTTTGCACAAAAAACAAAGCTACATCCTGATACTTATATTCATGTTAACAGATATAAGAGTTACTTTAGGGCATGTTCCTAACAGTGTTGTTGTTGTATTGTACAGTATATATTCATTAGTTTACTAGAACTTGCATAGCTCGTAAGGATAATTGTAGCAATTTACTTTCTCACCATTTGCGTATGAAATTTTTTTTCTTCAAATTCATTTCTATACTTAGGATGGCCAAAGTTTTAAATTCTCTTCAACTTACAAATGATATACTTAAAAAAAAAAAAAAAAAACTTTACATTTCTCTGAATACTAATAAGGTAAAACATATACTTTTATGGCCAGACTGGTTTTCTCTTTTCTGAAACACATTTTTCCCAAACTTTTGCCTATACTTATTGTTTTCTTCCTTTCAGTTTTCTAAAAGATTAATCAAAGTTACTTAAATATTCTAGATGCTAAATCTTTGCATTGGTTGTTGGTTTTTTGATTGGCTTGTATTTGAATGCAATTCGTATTATACCATGTATGTCCAGAAATTGTGGGAGAGCAAACAGGATGTGTTTTCAGACAAGAATCTCACCGATTTGTCTCTTAAGACAGAGGAGACACAGGAATCTATCACTCCTAGTGTTCTCTAAGCCAGTCAGGATTTTGTATGATTTGACTGCTCAATACAAGCAAAGGGAGATGACCAGTCCATGCCTTGTTGATCATGACTTTAGGCTTCCAACACTCTCATAATTAGCTCCCTATCCTCTATCTCAATGGAAATTCTTTGCTGGCCTATGTTTGGACTTTAGTTTCCTTTAACTCTCTGATTTAATCTTAACATATTTTAGAAATTTCTCAACTAGCTGGCCTTCTGGCATTATCTGTTCTTGATTTCTAACACTGTTACAGATTTAATTTTTAAATTTCATATCCTTTGTTATTTTTAGAAGTTTTAGGCAGGAAGAGAGCCAAGGATATATATTGATCTGCCATTTTTTTATAACTAATTTTTTTAATATTTTATTTATTTATTTGACAGAGAGAGAGATCACAAGTAGAGCAGCAGGCAGAGAGAGAGGGGGAAGCAGGCTCCCTGCAGAGCAGAGAGCCCGATGCGAGGCTTGATCCCAGGACCCTGAGACTATGACCTGAGCCGAAGGCAGCGGCTTAACCCACTGAGCCACCCAGGCACCCTGATCTGCCATTTTTGTTCGTTACACATAAAAAAAGAAAAGGACTTAATTTTTTTAGAGTAGTTTCAAGTTCACAGAAAAATTGAGGGAAAGATACAGAGATTTCCCTTATACCTCTGCCCCCACACATGCATCCCCCCCTCCCTGCTACCAACATCCCCTATCAGAGTGGTACATTTGTTATGATGAACCTATACTGACATACGGTCACCTAAAATCCATAGTTTACCTTAGGGTTCATTTTTGGTGTTGTAGTTTCTATGAGTTTAAACAAATATATAATGTCATATATCCATCATTATAATATGCAAAGTATTTTCACAGCCCTAAAAATTTTCTGTGTTCTTCCTATTCCCTTCCCTCTCACCTCAACCCCTGGAAACTGCTGATTTTTTTTTAACTGTCTCTATAGTTTTGCCTTGTTCACACATATTTAAAATAAACCATAACATTATGAAGACATGTTTTGCCTTTAATCTATCAATCTAAACTGACTTTGTAGCAACTGTGGAATACTACATTGGTAGCCTGTCATTCTAAGTCTTTTCCCAGATTATTTTATCTTATTCTTTTTAAAGATTATTTATTTATTTACTTGACAGGGAGATAAAGAGAGAGTCAGAGAGTATGAGCAGAGGGGGAAGGAGAAGCAGGCTCCCAGCTAAGCAGAGAGCCCCACATGGGGCTCGATCTCAGGACCCTGGGATCCTGGATTATGAGCTGAACTGAAGGCAGTAGCTTAACTGACTAAGCCACCCAGGTGCCCCAGATTATTCTGAGTATAAATAAATAAAACAAAAATAATCTGGACTCCGTTAGCTTCAATTACCGGAAATAACATTGGAATGTTGATATAAAAGTTGAAACTCAAATGTTAGCAGTCAAAGGCACCATGCAGCAGTTTAGATCAAGATTCATTAAATTATATATTAAAGACCATACTTCATAACAAAAATGATTTATAACTCTCGATGTATAATGTGTGTATTACAAAATAATGAATAACTTCTGGTTACATAGAATTTAATGTCCACATTTCTTTCCACTTCTTATAAAATTCTACATTAATTGTTGTAAAGGATCAAGAATGGCATCAATCCATCACACCAAAATAAACAAATAAGATTTATTTTGCAACATGGAAAAATTACTTAGCACTCCAGGGTTGCTTCATAGACTATCCTCAGATAATAGATTAGCACAAGTGGAACAAGAACAATAAAATAAACCAGAAGTCAAAGAAATGATAGATTTTAAACCTGTGCCCTGAAAGGTAATGTATACCTTCTACCTTATCAGACAGCTACTAATCATTTATTGTATAGAGGCTTTTAAAAATACATGTTGAAATGATAACTACAGTTTCTGGAACCCTTTATAAATCATCTAACAAATTGTTATTGATATATGTCAGAAACCAACTCTGGAGTTTAAGTTCCTAATCCTCAGTGAGAGTGATTCAGCCGTAATATAAGTCTCCAAAACACAATTCTATTTTGGTAAAGCACTGAATTTCAATCTTTGGTCTTAGGAGTTAACATATCAATGACCTAAATAATGTCATGGATATAATTTGGATCTTTGTCTTTCTTCATGAAAAACTTCTTTCCCTTAATCACCTTGGTGTTACAGTTGGAAGCAGATTGTTTACATGAACATTCATTTCCTTTTCAAATGACCATGTTGCAAACCCAAATGTATAAAGCATACTTTTTTTAAATAAAGATTTTATGCTTAAGTAAAAAAAAAAATTTATTTTGCAAGCTAGAAAGCACGTGGATGAACAGTAATGTATTTATCTGATCAGAGGGAAGGGAGCAAACAAGAATGAGCAAGTTGGTGGTGATAGAGACTAAAGCGGTCAATAGATTCCTTGAAAGTCTTTTGGGGAAGTTAGACAACCAGAAGTCATTTCCCAGTCCATGAAGTCAGCCAGATACCCTTTCACTCCCATTAGAAGATGGAATGTTTACACTTTGCAGAGATTAAAAGACAGATTTTCGTTTTGAAGGAACTAGATCCTGCTGTAAGGAGAGGTGAGTCAGTGTACTGAAAACCAGTAGAATTAAGTGGAAATCTTCCATTGGTTATCTCATACAAACACACTTTCCTTCCCTGGACTTTTAGAATACCAGCTTATATTCACCAATTAGAGCTTTGGAGAAACTGAGCAATTTAAGAGAAAATTTTTATAAATGTCCACACTTGGGTACTCCCAAGTAAAATTGTCCATTTACACTAAGGTCTTGGTCAACAAGCCTCTACAATGAATACAGAGCTTCTAATCAGTTCTTTGAGATCTCTCTCTCTCTTTTTACTACAGTTCACAGTTCACCATACTAAAAACAAACAAACAAACAAACAAACAAACAACCAGCCTTGTCTTGACAGGAAACAGAAACAAAAACCATGAATGGACAAAGAAACAACCCAAGACACCTTATGTCTTTAGACTGACAAGGATAACAGAAAATCCCAAAATCTTAAAGAAAAGGGGGACTGTGCATATAAAAAAGAGGAAGCAAAACTGGAAGCTGGAAAACAGTAATGTTTTCACATTTTGAGAGACTCTAACTCTTACTGAAATGTGAAATTTCAGGTATGAAAATCCCAACAAATTTACTTGTGAGTATTCTTTCTTATAACACTCTGGTGGAGTGATCGAGAACCCTCAGTCAAAATAAGAGAATAAGATAGAGAAAATATGGCTCTAGAAAATAGGATCTCTAATTCAAGAGAGAAGTAAAAGGAATTCTGAGGATATAAGCAGAGGAAGTACACTATATAGTGTATCATATAATTTAATATTGATGATTCAATTTATATAATATTTTTAAAATAAAAATAAGAATAGAAATGTGGAACAGATTAGTAGCAGCCAGAGACTGGAACAGGGAGCAGTGGAGATGGGGGTAAAGCGAGAGAAATGAAGATGGTTATAAAATGGCAACACAGGGGATTTTCAAGGTGTTGGAACTGCTGCTTATGATAACTATGATAATGGACCAAAACCTACACATGTGACCAAAGTCTATAGAAAGTAATGTACACCTATACACACAAATAAGTACAAGTATAACATGGGAATCTGAGTAAGACAGGTGGATTATACCCAGGCAACATAGTGTTTATGGTATTATAGTAGAGTTTTGTAAAATATTACTATCAGGGAAACTGGGCAAAGTGTACATGGGATCCCTTTCTATTATTTCTTACAGCTGCATGTGATATACAATTTTCTCAATAAAAATTTCCATTTAAAATCTTTAAAAAATAAATCCATACAGAATTCATGATCTAACTCAAATGCATAAAAATACTTACATTGACATCAGAAAGATAATGAAGGAGTGTAAATTCTATGTGTGTGCATGTGTGTGTTTGTATAGGGAGGATACAAGAATTACATAGCTTTATGTACTATAATGAAGTTGAATAATATATAAAACTGAAATATAATTAAGGAATATAAAAGGATGTTACACAAAAATATATATGAAAGTAAATACTTATAGAAGTAGTTGAAGAAGTTAGAAGTGCTTGTCCTTAGGAAGAGGGAATCTGGAATAGTATTAGGAGAGGTGAGAGAGAGCTATGTTAAATTTTAAGCTTTGTTGTGTTATTTTCATTTTTAAAATTATATACACAAATCATGTGTCTTGCTAACTTTGGAGGTTAATAAATTAAGGGAATAAAATATTGCATAAACACTAAATGAAAAGGCAGTTTACCAATCTAATGTTTTAAAGTAAATATCTGGCTACATGTAAAAATAGATTTATTACAAGTATTAACTATTCATCTCTGAACACTGAATTATAAGTAATCAATAAGCTATCTCTTTTATAATGAAAAATTAGTAATGCTTAGAATATTAAAAGTAGTAAGTTATGCCTACTTTGTTTTGAATTCTGGTATATGCTGATTCTTAGACACTCAACTTTTTAGAATTCTTATATAATTTTTTACTTTATTGTTAAGAAACAATATGTCTGAAACAATATGTAGCAACTGTGGAGGTCTACATATACATAAATAATGTATTCCTAATATGTTTGAAAATAAAGTCACCTTACACACAAACAATAGACTCCAATATTACAGGTTAAGGCATGTTAGTCCCAGCAAGTTTAAAATATTTTTCCTTTACTATCTCTGATTCTTGCATGTCCCACATTCCTCAGCTCCAGGAAACCAATTGTAGGTAATGAGTCAAGGATTATGTCCATTCTGGTAGTCATTACATCCTGAGGAATTCTTGCTTTTAACATATTAGATTTCCAATAAATGTTGATGGAAGACAATAAATTTTATAAATACAAATCCTGCTTCTACTTTTATTATCATTTTAGAAAATCTTTCCTATTCCAGCTTTATAAAAATATTCATGTGTATTTCTTTTCAATTAATACTATTTGTTTATTCATTTTACATTAACACCTTAACAAGTTTAGCATCCGATTTTGGCATGGTATTTGAAATGTAGCCAAGTATTTTTTTTTTTTTTTTACACATACAGAACCAGTATCTCTAGCATTACTTTTTGAATAACCACAATATCTCTATGGATTCCAAATGACTCTCTTATGATACATTAAAATGGAATGGAATGCTGTATTATTTTGCAAATTTGTAATACTTGTTTGTCTCTTGTAGTACCAGTATAATAAAGGTTTAATCACTGTAGTTTTATGAAGTGTTTTAATATGACAATTTCTGGGTTTTTTAAATTTTATTTTAAATAGCTCTTTAAATAAGAATACATGTTCAGTGTCACAATTCAACAATATAGGAACACATAGAATGAAAAATTAAAGACTAATGTAGTTGAATTTGACTTTTTTTGTCTTAAATTCTTTTTTTTTAAGATTTTGTTTATTTATTTGACAGAGAGAGATATCACAAGTAGGCAGAGCAGCAGACAGAGAGAGAGGTGGGGGGGAAGCAGGCTCCCCACCAAGCAGAGAGCCAGATTCGATCCTAGGACCCTGAGATCATGACCTGAGCCAAATGCAGAGGCTTTAACCCACTGAGCCACCCAGGTGCCCAAATTTGACTTTTAATACCACCTTTGCCCCCTACAATGCTTCCTGAGTTGTGTTCTAAATAATGGTAATTGTACCAGTTGTGTCAAGGTATAATTTTTACCATATCTTTTCTCTACCCATTGTGTTATTTTGTTTTGAGTGGATCACTTATAAAGAGTATGTAGTTACCTTTATTTTCTTTTACTAATGTGAAACTTTGTGTTTTTAAAAGAAGTATAGTTTTATAAATGGTAAAATCAAATTTAAATAATAAATTTAAATAATAAATCATATAGTATATTACCTTAACCTACATCACATTCTATAATTTAGGAAAAAATCTCCTTATTTCTGTTATGAAAGTTGTGACATAATTCTATCCTATCTCTCAGCCCTTCTCTTTATCTTCTTAATATTTCCAAGAAAACTGACAGCTATTCAGAGATTTCATCTTCAATTTCTTTCCAGCATTCTTGAATGGATGTCATCCAGGCCAAGAGATTTGCATTTTTATAGAGCAACTAAGTGCTCTCTAAAAATATCCTTTCTTAAAACCTCTACTATCTTAGGCTTCATATCACTTTTACCAGTGTAGAGTCTACCTTTATCATCTGAGTGGTCACCCACCTGTCCAGAAAAAGCTGAAAACCTCAGTAAATTTTGCTCATTTGTAAGTAATAAGTGGAGGGAATAAAGTAAATAAACTAGACTTTGTCTTTAGTAAATATAATCTAAAAGATCATTGTATGGTCATTAAATACTTTTCCACAAGGATCCTTTTATACTAATTTTGCTTTAAAACTGTTTTTACAAGTTCATGCCAATTTCTTATAAATTGATTATTATGCTTTCTATTCTGCCTTTTACACATGTTATTTCATTTCAGTGTTTCAACTCTTCAGTTATCCTTATTGTTTTCTCTCTCAGGATTATTTGTGGCTGTATCCATAGAATTCTATTTCTGAAAAAAATTCATTATTATTGATATTTTCCTGTAAACAAACCTATATTGTCCTATAAATGTTGAAACTCTATAACAATTTGTGTTATTACCTAGATCTTATAATATAAAAACCACAAAACTGTTTGTGAAGAGTGTGTATTTTACTAGACTCAAATGACCAACCTTGACAATAACAAATTCTAAGAGTTCAAATTGAATCTCTTCCAGATTTTCTGTCATTTCAACTCCCTGCCAGTCAGTTATTTCTTATTGGTTGGAATTAAGTAGAGAATAGAAATTCCTCTCATCATTCTTTCTAGCTTCTAAGAGATTAAATTGACAGTAAGGCCAGCCAGGTATTTACCAGATCCAGCTTTTAACAGAATGAATTTTGTGAAAGGTCTGGAAGATTAAATCTTACCTTTTTATAACATTGTCAGTTTTTTAAACCCTACGAGTTTCTGTTTCCTTATATATAATATGAGATAGTATTACTTTCTGTTGCTTGTCCATTTCCCATTTCTTTATGTACTGAATAAATGGTATCAAAGAATGTTAAAATATTTAAGAGACTATGGACTCTGAAAAACAACCTGAGGGTTTTGAAGGGTCAGGGGTGGGAGGTTGGGGCAACCTGAGGGTTTTGAAGGGTCAGGGGTGGGAGGTTGGGGGAACAGGTGGTGGGTAATGGGGAGGGCACGTTTTGCATGGAGCACTGGGTGTTGTGCAAAAAGAATGAATACTGTTACGCTGAAAAAATAAATAAAATGGAAAAATTAAAAAAAATATTTAAAAAAATAAAATGCTTTATAACTGTGCTATGGATTTTATTTCATGTATGCATTTTGCAAATAGTTTTGTTCATTGGGTCACAAATCTTACAAATTCAGAAGACTCTTAATTTCTTTCACCATGTGGAATACACTTAAGTAGGTTATCAAAGAAATACCTTGCTTTATCATCTGTCATGTAACTAGTAACACATAATTAGACCAAAAGTAAATTATTGACCTATACACTGAATTAATATGAGTTATTTATTTTGGATTTCACAGTTACTCTGTTGGGTAAGAACAGTAAATGTCCCAAAAGATGTCCACCTCCTAATCCCCAGAGCCTGTGAAAATTCTAGGTTACATGGCAAAGTAATAGTAAGGTTGTTGATGGAAATAAGTTTGCTTGTTAAGTGAGGTTAAAGTGGAGATATTATCCTGAGGTAAACTAGTGGAACCAATATAATCACAAGGGTCTTTAAAAGTGGAAGAGTGTGGTAGATGGCAGTCAGAGTCTGAGCGATATGCTATGACAGCAACTTGACCCACTACTGTTGGCAGGAGGAAAGTGGTAGGATGGAGAAAGACGGTCATGAGCCAGGGAAAGAGGGTGTACAGGAATTGGAGTCTCTTTTAGAATCTCTAGAGGGAATGCAGCCCTGATCACCACTCAGATTTTAGCCCAGCGAGACCCTTTTCAGATTTCTACCTCCAAAACTGTAAGATAATAAATTTGTATTTTTTAAGCTATTACATTTGAGATAGTTTGCTTCAGCAGTCATAGAGAACTGATACAATCTATATTTGTTTGTATTGTTAATACCATTACAAAATAAACATGTTTCTGAATAAAAGCTACTGTTGACAACTGCATGAATTAAGCAAAGATAGTTGTGGAATTGTGGAAACAGATGTCTTTCACTGTTGCATTCTAAATTTATTCACTTTGGTAAAATGACCAAATATGAGAGGCAAAACAATTGCTTTAAGTCTTTTCCAAGACAGTTACCTAAGATGATTTCCCTCTTGGCAATTCTCTTGCTAATTGATATGAAGCACTTCAGTGCTTATAGAAACTGCTAACCACTCAAAAGTTGAACATTCAGTAAGAAAATTCAAGGCTTCTTTTGTTTTCATTACGTGAAACTTTAAAGCACATTTTTTATGAATACCACTACTGGCAAAATAGAACAATATATTGATCAGAGATTTCATCTTCTGAAATTACAAAATTAAAAAAAATTAACATAAAAATAAATATTGCTATCACAAAATTGCATGCATAATTACATGTGTAAAACACATGTGCACATACACACACGTACAAACTCCCAAAATAAGTCGAGGTGGTTTCATGAAACAAATTATTTGGCTCTATATTATATAGGTAAAGAATTGCCAAGAAGTATGAGGTTAACAAAATCATATAAGTTACTCTGAAGATTAGAAAATATAAATATTTTTATCATTTAGTCAATCTGTACTTTATTGTTGCTTATATATTCTATGACAATCTCCCCAGTTATACTGACGTTTTAAAAGGTTATTTAATCATTTCAGAACAAGTTATTTGACACATGTTTTGTTAATTGACTAATCATTGTTTCCCTCAGTATATCATAACTCAAATGCAGCAGGGTTCATAGGTGTTTGTCTTCCTCATTTTATCTCTATATACCATCATTTCTGGTAGAGTAAACATCAATGATATTTGTTCAATAAAAAAATTTTATTATAGAATGAGATCTTAGGATACTTGGATGGCTCAGTTAGTTAAGCATTTGCCTTCAGCTCAGACCATTATCCCAGGGTCCTGGGATCGAGTCTACACTGGCTCCTTGTTCATCAGGGAGCCTGCTTCTCCCTTTGCCTGCTGCTCCCCTTGCTTGTGCTCTCTCTGACAAATAAATAAATATTATCTTAAAAAATGAGATCTTAATATCAATAAGTCTCAATATTATTTTCTAAATGTTCTGGATAGGAAATTTCTATATGACCCCCTCAAACAAAACAAAACAAAACAAAAACCACACAACAACTGGACTAAGTTTGTTCTGTGCCAAATGACAAAGACTAATATTCCATACTTTTCCTGGATAATGTCCAGGAAATGCATGTCAATCATCAGGGAAAACAATCCATATTTAAATTTTAAAGTACACTGGACATCATAGTTGTCATCTAAAGTACAAGTATCTAAGATAAATCTCCAAAGACTCTTATGACATTAGAAACAACTTCAGTTTCTGATATCTTCTGTTTAAAAAGAAGAAGAAGAAGAAGAAGAAGAAGAAGAAGAAGAAGAAGAAGAAGAAGAAGAAGAATTACTATTGAAGAAAAATAGCTATTTTAGATAAGTAGGATTTGTACCTCTAGATCAAAATGATGTTTTAAATTTATTAAAAATGCTTTCATATGTTAGATTTTTAATGTATTTTCAAAGACATTATAAATAACTTAGAAGCAGAAAATTATGAATCAGTATGATCATATTTCCAACTGGATTTTTATAGTTTTTTTTTTATCTTTAGGCACATTAAATAGATTCTTCAAAATGAGATTATATATAGGAAATAAAAGTAGCAAAAGTCATGTCCACATGGTATAATTACACTAATAAAGAAGTTTTTAATTTTAAAGAATCATTGCCGGATCAAAGATTTTTCTAAATTAAAGGAAATCTATTGAGAAGCAGAAGAAATCAGAGAACATAAAAACCTAAATATTTAAAAATGGAAGAAATTATTAATGCAAATTGAATTTCCCAAATATGTTCTCATCTGTTACAATATTTAAATGCTTCACATCTTTTCAGGATTGAGGTAGTATTTAATAATGTCAAACCAGCTAGGGGGAATAGTTTAAGGGAAAGAAAATTCCTAATTCTGCTTGGTAATATAACTGGTTTACTGCATTTTATACGGCTCATCTTTTTTACTAATCTCTAAATAAATGTGCAATTTCTTTTTAACAAATCTATACTTACCAAAATTGATAATACTTATAAAAAGGTATAGATAGATGTTGTAAAATATGAGGGAATGCATATGAAAATTAAAAGTCAATGCTGTATTTATCCTTGTGTTTCTCAGGCCAGAATCAGAGCAAGGAAATTCAAAATAGAAAACAAAAATCAAAATTTGAATGTAGATAGGAGTAGTTTATGAGATTTGTGCATATGTTAAAGTTAAATAAATCATTTAGGTAGGACTTAAGATGGCAATGTAGTAGAAGGACCCTAGACTTGTCTTGTCCCTTCAACACAAATAGGTAAGTATCAAATCATTCTGAATATCCAAGAAATTGACCTGAGGACTAACAGAACAAACTCCACAACTAGAAGGATAGAAAAGGCCACACTGAGGGAAGTAGGAGGTGTGGACACATGGTTTGGGTGAGAAATGGATCATGGGTGTTATGGAAGGGGAGATCACTTCCCCCAAATATATTCTTTGGGGAAAATGTGAGATTTTGCAACCAGTGGGTCTTGAAGACTAGAGTTGTAAAGATTGGCAGGCTTGGCTGGGGAAGATCCCTGAAGGCACTGCCCTACTCCTGGAGAGAAGTCCCCCCTGGGACGATGGCATGATCTGAGGAACATATTGCTATCTAAGCTTACACCAAGTCCTGACCCCCCACCCCAGCTCTCTGCTGGAACTGCACTTCTTGGACAAGTGTGCCTCAATCCCAGCACAGCAGGCCCCTCCCCAGAAGACCAGAGAAACCCCCACCCATACCACATCTCCCAACCAGAGAGTTCTACAAGGCTAGGAGAAGTTTTAGTGGAAGTAGCATCAGGTCTCATTTAATAAGCAGACCAGGTCTAACCATAAATTCATCACACTCTTGTCAAGCACCAATCATGGCCCACTGCAGGCAAGAAGAGCCTCTGCAGATGACCAACCTGAAGGATACAGCAGCCAAAACACAACAGCAGAGTAGACACAGCTCACACTAGAGACACTCTCTGAAGCACCAGACCCTAGACACTATATGGTCTCTTTTTCATAAAATCATTAATCTCAGGAGCAGGAAACATAACTGGCTTTTCTAACTGTGAGAAGAAACAGAGACTTAGACAAAATGTCAGGATAGATGAATTCAGTAAGGATAGTTCATGGCCAGAAAGCTATTTGAAATAGAAATAAGTAATATGTCTGATGGAGAATTTAAAGCAACAATTATGAGGATACTTGTTAGGCTTGAGAAAAGAATGGAAGTTTTCAGGGAGAGTCTTATTGAATAAATAAAAGAGCTAAAAATAGTCAGAAATGAAAAATATAATAACTGAGCTGCAAAATAGACAGTAATGGACACAAGGATTGAAGAAGCAGAGGAATGAATAAGTGATATAAAAGATAAAATTTGGGAAATAATGAAGCTGAACAAAAGAAAGATAGAAGAGTTATGGTATAAGAGATTAGAATTAGTGACTCCATCAAATGCAATAACATTCATACCATAGAAGTTGCAAGAAGAAGAGAGAGAAAAAAGAGCAGGAAATTCATTTAAGGAAATCATAACTGAAAACTTCCCTAATCTGGGGAAGGAAACAGACATCCAAATCCAGGAGGCACAGAGAACTATCAAAATCAACAAAAGCAGGCTAACATGAAGATATATTGTAATTAAATTTGTAAAATACAGCAATAAAGAAAAAATTCTAACAACAGCAAAGCAAAAGAAGTCCCTTACTTCCAAGGGAAGACCTATAAAGCTAGCTGCAGATCTCTCAAAAGAAACTTGATAAGTCAGAAGAGAGTGGCATGATATATTGAATGTGCTGAATGGGAAAAATCTGTAGCCAAGAATACACTATCCAGTAAGTCTATCATTCAGAATAGGAGAGGTAAAGAGTTTCCCAGACAAACAAAAACTCTAAAGGAGTTCATGACCTCTAACTCAGCCTTGCAAGAAATATTAAATGGATTCTACATGAGTAGAAAGAAAAGACCAAAAGTGATAAAGATAAGAAAAAAAAGAGAAAATCTCCAGAAATAATGACAAAACAAATAATAAGATGAAACTAAATACATATATATTAGTCATTACTCTGAATGTAAATGTACTGAACACTCCATTCAAAAGACATAGGTTGTAAGGATAAAACAAAAGACATAGGCTGTAAAGATAAAACAAAAACAAAAACAAAACAACAACAACAACAACAAAACAAGACCCATCTACATGCTGCCTGCAAGAGACTCATTTTAAACCTAAAGACACCGCAAACTGAAAGTGAGGGGATGGAGAACCATTTATTATGCAAATGGATGTCAAGAAAGCCAGAGTAGCCATACTTATATCAGACATATTAGATTTTAAACCAAAGACCTTACCAAGAGATCAAGAAGGACACTATCATAATAAAGAGGACTCTCCAACAAGAAGATCTAATAACTGTAAATATGTCCCCAACATGGGAGCACCCAAATATATAAAACAATTAATAACAAACTTAAAAAAAATCACTGATAATACAATAGTAGTAGGAGACTTTAATACCCCACTTACATTAATGGATAGATGATCTTATCAGATAATCACCAAAGAAACAATGGTTTTGAATGAAAAACAGGACTAGATGGACTTAATAGGTACATTCAGAACATTCCATCCTAAACCAGCAGAATACAAAGTCTTTTCAAGGATATATGGGACATTCTCTAGATTAGATCACATACTAGGTCACAGATCATATCTCAACAAGTACAAAAAGATTGAGATCTTATTAGACATATTTTTGAGCACAATGCTATGAAATTTGAAGTCATCTACAAGAAAAAGGAATTGAATGGAACACAAATACATGGAGATTAAAGAACATCTTACTAAAGAATGAATAGATTAACCAGTAAGTCAAAGAAGAAATAATAATAATTTTTAAAGAAACATGAAAATAAAAACGTGATGATCTTAAACCTTTGGGATGCAGCAACAAATAGTCATAAAAAGGAAATATATAGCTATACTGGCTTACCTCAAAGAGCAAAAAAAAAAAAATATATATATATAATAGTAATAATTCAAATAAGCTAGAAAAAGAACAATAAACAAAGCCTAAAGCCAGCAGAATAATAGAAATAATAAGGATTAGAGAAAAAATGAAAGATATAGAAACTAAAAAAAAGTACAACAGATCAATGAAACCAGGAATTGGTCCTATGAAAAAATTAATAAAATTGATAAAACCCTTAACCAGTATTATCAAAAAGAAAAAAGACAAAAAGACACAAGTAAATAAAATCACAAATGAAAGAGAAGAAGTAGCAACTAACACCATAGAAATACAAACATTTATAACAGAATATTATGAAAAGCTATATACCAACCAATTGGACAACCTGGAAGAAATAGACAAATTCCTAGCAACATAAACTACCAAAACTGAAACAGGAAGAAGTATAAAACTTGAAGAGACTGATAACCAGCAAGAAATTCAATCAGTAGTCAAAAACCTCCCAAAAAACAAAGCCAGGGTCAGATGGCTTCATAGGTGAATTCTATCAAACATTTAAAAAAGGGCGCCTGGGTGGCTCAGTGGTTTAAGCTGCTGCCTTCAGCTCGGGTCGTGATCTCAGGGTCCTGGGATCGAGTCCCACATCGGGCTCTCTGCTCAGCAGGGAGCCTGCTTCCCTCTCACTCTCTCTGTCTGCCTCTCTGCCTACTTATGATCTCTCTCTGTCAAATAAATAAATAAAATCTTTAAAAAAAAAAACATTTAAAAAAGAGTTAATGCTTATTCCTCTCAAACTATTCTAAATAAATAGAAATGGAAAGAAAACTTCCAAATTCATTCTATAAGGCCAGAATTACCTTAATACCAAAAGCAGACAAAGACTCCACTAAAAAGGAGAACTACAGGCCAATATCCCTGGTGAGCATGGATGAAAAAATTCTCAATAAAATACAAGCAAATTGAATCCAACAGTACATTAAAGGAATCATTCACCATGATGAAGTGGGATTTATTCCTGGGCTACAAGGATGGTTCAATATTCACAAATCAATTAACATGATAAACCACGTTAGTAAAAGAAAGGATAAGATCCTTTTGATATATAGAGATAAAGCATTTAACAAAGTACAACATCCATTCATGACAAAAATCCTCCACAAAACAGGGCTTAAGGGAACATACCTCAATAACATAAAGGCCATTTATGAAAACCCCACAGCTAATATCATCCTCAATGGAGAAAAACTGACAGCTTTCCCTGTATAGTCAGGAGCAAGACTGAGATGTCCATTCTCACAACTGTTATTTAATATAGTACTAGAAGTCCTAGCCTCAGTAATCAGAGAACAAAAATAAATAAAATGCATCCAAATCAATAAGGAAGAAGTCAAACTTTCACTATTTGCAGATGACATGCTGCAAGAAAACCTAAAAGACTCCACCAAAAAATTGCTAAAACTAATACATAAATTCAGTAAAGTCACAGTATACAAAATCAATGTATAGAAATCTGTTGCATTTCTATACACCAATAATAAAGCAGCAGAAAGAGAAATCAAGAAGTCAATCCCATTTATAATTACACCAAAAAACATAAGATATCAGGAATATACGTGACCAAAAAGGTAAAAGATCTGTACTCTGAAAACCATAAAAATGGTTATGAAAGAAATAGAAGATGACACAAAGAAATGGAAAAACATGTTCATGGATTGGAAGAAAGAAAATTGTTAAAATGTCTATACTATCCAAAACAGTCTATACATACAATGCAATCCCTATGAAAATACTGCCAGCATTTTTCACAGAACTAGAACAAACAATCTTAAAATTTGGATGGAACAACAACAACAACAACAAAAATCCTGAATAGCCAAAACAACAATTGCAGACTTCAGGTCATATTACAAAGCTGTAGTATGGTACTGGCATAAAAAAAAAAAATAAGGGGCACCTGGGTGGCTGAGTGGGTTAAAGCCTCTGCCTTCAGCTCAGGTCATGAATTTCTTACATTGTACACCTACACACACACAAATTCAAAAATGAATGAAGTACCTAAATGTGAGATAGGAAACTCTTAAAATCCTAGAGGAAAACACAGGCAGCAACCTCTTTGACATCAACTGTAGCAACGTCTTACTAGACATATCTCTGGAGGCGAGGGAAACAAAAGCAAAAGTGAACTATTGTGACATCAAGATAAAAAGCTTCTGCACATTGAAGAAAACAATCAACAAAACTAAAAGGCAACCTTCACAATGGGAGAAGATATTTGCAAATGATATATCTGAAAAAGGGTTAGTATACAAAATCTATAAAAAACTTAACAAACTCAACATCCCAAAACAAACAATCCAGTTAAAAAATGGGCAGAAGACATGAATAAACATTTTCCAGAGATGATATACAGATAGCTAACAGACACACGAAAAGGTCCTTAACATCACTCATCATCAGGGAAATGCAAAGCAAAACTACAGTGAACTATCACCGTACACCTGTCAGAATGGTTAAAATTAATGACACAGGAAACAATAGATGCTGGCGAGGATGCAGAGAAAGGGGAACCTTCTTGCACTGTTGGTGGAAATGTAAACTGGTGCAGCCACTCTGGAAAAGAGTATGGAGGCTTCTCAAAAAATTAAAAATAGAACTACCCCACAATCTAGCAATTGCACTACTAGTTATTTACTCAAAGGATATAAAAATACTACTTTGAAGCGATAGTACACCCCAATGTTTATAGCAGAATTATCAACAATAGCCAAATTAGGGAAAGAGCCCAAATTGATCCATTGATGAATGGATAAAGAGGAGATGGTACACACACACACACACACACACACACACACACACACGGACGATGGAATATTTCTCAGCCATCACAAAGAATGAAATCTTGCCATTTGCAATGATGTGGATGGAGCTAAAGAGTATAATGCTAAATTAAAGAAGTCTGTCAGAGAAGGACAAATACAATATGATTTCACTTATATTTGGAATCAAAACAAATGAACATGGCAGGGAGAAGAGAGAGAGGCAAACCATAAAACAGACTCTGAACTATAGAGAACAAACTGAGGATTGTTGGGTGGTGGGTGGGGGATGGGTGAAATGGGTGATGGGTATTAAGGAGGGCACTTGTGATGAGGACTGGGTATTGTATGTAATCACTAAACTTATACCTGAAAATAATATTGCCCTATATGTTAACTAACTATAATTTAAATAAAAACTTGAAAAAAATTAATGAATAAGAAATTTAAATAAAATAAATACCACAAAATAAAAGAAATTTAAAAAAACGATTTTCAAAAAAGTTAAAGAAATTATTTAATTTCAAAGAAATTAAAAGAGGTCTTAATATGATATCAGTATTTACTATCTTGAGACAATTACTCAGGATATGATATAATACATATTTAGATCTAATCTCATCTCCACTGCTAGATAAGTTTGCAGCCTGAGTGTATCACCCCAGCAGTCTTATGTCTTATGTGTGAAATGAAGTCTTATGTGTGAAATAGGGTAATTCTTACCATATATATATATATATATACATATATATATATATATATATAAATATACATATTTTTTTTTGGCAAAGATTTGAGATATTTGTAAACTGCTCAAATGGTATATGGTATGTAGCAGAATCATGACATAGGTAAAAATGTAAGATACTTTTTTGGTTAGATCTGACTCACTCAAAATTGAAGAATATCAATTTCACAACCAATAAGGATTTTATAGTTAAATATTGAAGAGATAACTTTTTTAAAGAAAAAATGCCATATACACACACCCCCATACACTCTAAACATTGTTTCATTTTAAAGAGCATCAGGCTTAATAGCACTACAGTGAAATTTATCCAAATAAAATATACTCATATTCACTGGCCATAAAAGTTTAAAGTTGATTTTTGGTGATCTGCTTGATAAATATAAAATGGGCCATTGATTTTGTTTATTTTTTTTAGGAAAAAATACAAATAACTAAGATATTCGAGCTCTAGCAGTCATGGCAAATATTTCAAAAGGAAACAGCCTTTCTATAAAAGCAGAATAAAATAATATTCTTCTTGTATCCCTAGAGCAATAAACTTTACGCAGATGCCCTTGGTCTAAACTCATTATGAGAATTATTTCATTTTTCAAGAGCAACATTTTGCTTTTTAACTGTCATGATTACTGAAGGTTTTACTATTCAAATGTGAAATGCATTTTTTTTAAATATAAGAGCTTTGGCAGTGGGTTCATAATTTCACATTGTTTCATGCCTATTCCATTTTATTATGTGAAAATCGTTATTCTTATCCGTAGGTCTCTTGGGAATTTAGAATAAACTTACAATATCATATTGCAGTCCATTTTAGAAAATATTACTCCCTTTTAGTTTATGGACCATTGCAGTTCAGAAAGAAAATAAAACTAGAGGTTACAAGCAACACAAAGTAAAAAGATTAACTTTGTTTTTATTTTCCTTTAGAGCCTGGGTCATTCTCTAATGTATCAGATTCAAACAACTGAAGTTCTTATTAGATAGTAACACTTAGGAATATTATGAGAATAGTTTAATAAATATGCAAAGCATTTTGAGTGTGTTATTGTCATTTATATCAAGTTTATATATTCAGTGTATTTATAAATTCTAGAGAAATGTTAGCATATCTAATATGTATACACATATATATTTATAAAAACATATTTTTAATGGTGCCCTTAACCTCATGCATTTAAAATAATATAATTCCTAAGGGGAAAAAGAGATATATAATTTGTTGATGATAGCTGTGTTAGTCTGTATGGCCATTATAACAAAATACCATAAACTGGGTGCCTTGAACAACAGACATTTTTTTAAATTTTCTCACAGTTCAGAGGTTAATAGTACAGGATCAAGATTTGGGTTGTTTTCTGGTGAGGCCTCTCTTCCTTGCTGTACTTGGCCACCTTCTCATTATGTTGTCATATGGCTTCTCTGCACATTTATGGAGAGAGAAGAAGGGAAAAGGAGGGAGAGAGAGAAAGAGAAGAGAGAGATCTCTGCTGTTGTATCCTTATAAGGATACCATGCTATTGGATTAAGGCCCAGCCTTTGTGATCTCAATTAACCTTCATTACCTACATAAAGGCGCTATCTCCAACTATAGTTATATTAAGAGTTAGGGCTGCAAAATATAAATTTGAGGGGAAACACAATTCACTTCTTAACAGTGGCATATGTATCCATTTGCACATTTACTCAACACATTTGGATCTACTATGAGCAGGCACTCTGTTTAGTGCTGGGATACTAAGTTAAATAGTGCCAATATACTTCCTCCCTTGTGGAACTTACAATACAGCCAAGAAGGCTCATATTGGGGGGGCGCCTGGGTGGCTCAATGGGTTGGGCCGCTGCCTTCGGCTCAGGTCATGATCTCAGGGTCCTGGGATCGAGTCCCGCATCGGGCTCTCTGCTCAGCAGGGAGCCTGCTTTCCTCTCTCTCTCTCTCTCTCTCTCTCTCTGCCTGCCTCTCTATCTACTTGTGATCTCTCTCTGTCAAATAAATAAATAAAATCTTTAAAAAAAAAAAAGAAGGCTCATATTGAATGTGTTAAGTGTTAAAGGGGACAAATGGTATAAAATGAAAATGTAAATAAGGAGATCTGACTTAAAATAAATTAATGCTAGTGCTAATTTTTGCTGTCATAAAATATCAATCAAGGGGAGATAAAATGCTTCTTATACATAATTGTAATATATTTCATGATTTTTCAGTTTGCATTATTATGTTTCTCTCTTGGGTTATAATGAGCACAGCAGTTGAAAAGCTAAACATGCAAATATACATCAGCTCTTTATATGAGAATTCATATTTACTTAAATGTATAAGGCATATTAAATCACATGATACTATTTGATTTAAATAGAATATTATGAGGTGACTGACATAGGTGATATTAAAAAAAGGTAGCTTTACTTGAATAAAACTTTGGCTTAGGGAGTGCCGGGTGGCTCAGTCTGTTAAATGTCTGATTCTTGATTTTGGCTCAGGTCATGGTCTCAGGGTGGTGGACTAAGCCCCATGTTGGGTTGTGCACCAAGCCTGGAACCTGCTTAAGAGTCTCTTTCTTCCTCTGCCCCTCATCCCACTCTCAAGAAACAAAACAAAACAAAACCAAAAAGCAACAAAAGAACTTTGGCTTGGGGTAATTAAATGTCTTACTGAAGACAAGTGTTAAATGATTTAAATCTTGATTGATTGATTTAAAAATTTAATTATATATTTATTATAGTAGGCTGATTCTTTTAGTCTAATCTGGTCTTTTCAAGGAAGTTTGTTAATTTTGGAGGAAATTTGTAAATTTGGATGTTTATAAATATATTGCTCATACTTCCTACAAAACTGCATAATTTCTCAATTTAATAAAAACAAATATATAAATAAAGAAATGGATAAATAAGTAAATCTGAACATAACATTAATACTAACTTCTAATAGGGAAATACTTTAAGCATGAATCCATTTGTTATTTGAGGGAGAATTGGTCATAACAATTCATTCACATTAAATGTCTGAAACAGTCAAAGGTGAGTTATAAGCACAGGAGATTATTGCTTTCAGAGGGAAACTTACCCTCCTTGCAGAATTCAAAGAATTACATAAGATATGTCACACAAAAGTGTGAAAATTTTATAAGCAAAGTATATGACTTTACATAAGACATAACAGAATTGCCTCATACGGTCTTTCAATGGATTTTGGAGTTTTATTACTTAGAATATTTACCAGGGAAAGATTAAAATTTACCTGGGTGAAGAGGAAGTTAAAGATAAAATGATGTTTGCAAAGACCCCAGGAAAAGGGAGGGCATAAATACTAAAGCAACTGCATGAGGTGCTGTTTGGCTTATATATAAAAGTTAAGGTGTGAATGATCAAAGATGACACAGGGAGATGATAATAGCTAAGACTGCTTGAGCTCGGTGTGTCAGACCTTTCTTCTAAGTCTTTTGTGTAGATTATCTCCAGTATTATTCAGAATATAAATATACTTATTGCTTAATAATTAATATATTTATTTATTCTAATAAAATAATATACTCACCAACATATTATAGTTGGTAAAACCATGACACTGTAGCCAGATTGCCTATCAATTATTAAGTATACAACTTCGGGGAAGTTATTTAACCTCTCTACCCTTTATTTTTCTCATATGTAAAATGGGATAATGATAGCCCATCTACCTGATAGTTATAGTGTGAGGGTTACATGAACTAACAGATGGAAAGCTCTTAGATAGTACCTGGCATATAGTAAACACACATTTTAGTTATTAATAATATTATTTTACACACTTTATATTTATAAGAACTATCAGAGTGTTCCCATTAAAATACAAGTCCGAACACATTAGTATTCTGCTCTAAAGCTAGGATTGGGTTCCCAGCTTATATAGAGTGAAAACCAAATTCTTGGCCCTGAAAACATACTGCAGTTTTTACCACCCTCTCCTTCCTCTCTTCACCAGAGTTTTGTTGGCTGCCTTTCTCTTCACCAAACATTCCACTTCAGAACAATTATCCTTACTATTCTCTCTAATCAAAAAACTCTTCCTACAGTTATACTCACAATTTACACCTTCATTTCTTTTAAGTTTCTTATGAGAGAGGCTTAATGACCACCTTATATAAAACAAGGGTGGAATTCATACATATTATTTATTATAGTGATCCTATTTCTGTCCACATCTCAGTTAATCATGGCATTTTTTCTAACTAAAGTTGGGTCAACAATATTGAGATGATACCTTTTTAAGTTTGGGTTCCCCACAGAACAGAGTTTGATACAAGGCTTTGGGTATAAGTAGTTTAGCTAGTTGTCATCCCAGAAAGTAGAAGTGAAGAAGCTGGGAATGAGCTAAAGAACAAAGCAAAATCAAATAAAGCATATGTTCTTAAGATGGTTACCATTGTGGCTAACTGAGGCTAAATCTGGCTGACGACTTTCTGAAGAACAATGTAAAACACACAGCATCAGAAACATCCCTTTAAAAAGCACTGTCCAATAGGACTTTCTGATGATGGAAATGTTTTGTATCCATATTGTCTGGTAAGATAGACATACGTGACTATTAAGCACTTAGAATATGACCAATGTCACTGAAGTGTTGAATTTTTAATTTTATTTAGTTTTAATTAATTTAAATGTAAGTAGGTGTATATACCACATCAACAGGAATAAATTTTTAAAATACCATATCAAATGAGGTGCCTGGGTGGCTCAGTTGGTGAAGCAACTGACTCATGGTTTTGGCTCAAGTGATGATCTCAGTGTTATGAGATCGACCCCCATATTGGGCTCTGTGCTCAGCATGAAGTGTACTTGAGATTCTCTCTCCCTCTTCTTCTGCCCCCCCCCACTTTCTCTCTCTCTCAATCTCTCTTTAAAATAAATAAAACATAAAATAAAACATCATATCAAATTATGCAGAAAATAATTTTTAAAAAATCAACACCTGGGGCGCCTGGGTGGCTCAGTGGGTTAAGCCGCTGCCTTCGGCTCAGGTCATGATCTCAGGGTCCTGGGATCGAGTCCCGCATCGGGCTCTCTGCTCAGCTGGGAGCCTGCTTCCCTCTCTCTCTCTCTCTCTCTCTGCCTGCCTCTCCATCTACTTGTGATCTCTCTCTGTCAAATAAATAAATAAAATCTTTAAAAAAAAAAAAATCAACACCTGTTTATGGCAAAACCTCTCAGCAAACTAGAAAAAGAGGGAAATTTCTTCAACTTGATAAAAAACATTTACAAGAACACCTATAACACCTATAACTTCCATCATACTTTGGTCAGGAATCCAATGCTTTTCCCCCCGAGATCGGGAAAAATGCAAGAACGTCCTTTTTACCTCCTCTTCATTATCACTCTAGAAGTCCTAAGGAGTACAAGGATACAAGACAGGAAAATAAATGGTATATCTACTGGGAAAGAGTAAGTAAAATGTTTTTGTTCACAAAGGACATGCTGTAGAAATTCACCCCAAAAATTGATTTTAAAATACCTTTCTGGAACAAATAAGCATACATGTATTGAAAGGTCTTAGGATATAAACTTAATATACAAAAGTCAGTTGCTCACTTACATACCATCAAAGAACAAATTGAACTTGAAATTTTAAAATGTATACACAATATATTATATATGTAACTTATAATAATACCAAAAAATGAAATACTTAGGTGTAACTCTGACAGAATTGTGCAGGATCCATCTGTATAAAACTATCAAACTATAATAAGTAAAATCAAAGAGCTAAGAAAATAGAGAAATAGTCTATGCCCATCAATGAGAACACTCATTATTGTTAACATGACAATTCTTGTCAACATGATCCACAAAATCAATGCAATCCCAATAAAAATTTTAGGCAAATTATTTTGTAAATAGAGTAAAATGGATTGTAAGGGTTATATGAATAGTCAGAAAACCAGGAATAACCAAAAAATACTGAGGAACATTGGAGAACTGATACTCCTGACTTTTAAGACTTACTATAAAGCTACACTAAGCAAGTGAACATAGTATTGGAAAAGAATAGACCAAAAGACCATAGACCAATAGAGCAGAACAGAGAACATAAAATAGATCCATACAAATAGTTTCCTGATCTTTGACAAAGGGTTAAAGGGAATTCAACACAAAACCTCAGCTCAAGTTCAATAAAATATCCATAATTAAGTGTGATGGACTTATATTTTCAAACTATCAGCAGTTCAATTGTGACTCTCCTTATCTCCATCCAGGCACATGCTGAGGAATCTCATTGCATCTGGGAAGATACTCCTCAACGAAAGCTTAGAAAGCAGTATTCCTCTCCTGGATTTGGAATCTCAAAAGCTTATAATTTTAGAAGACAGAGGAGTACAAATGGATTAGAAATCTAGTAGATTTTTCATCTTACCTACCATCATCACCCACCACACTTACTTGTAATAGAGAAAGATCTATGGGCGGGAAGGGTGGGGAGATTCAAAAAGAAGTAATTATGGAATGCCTGGGTGGCTCAATCAGTTAAGCCTCTGCCTTTGGCTCAGATCATGATCCCAGGTCCTGGGATGGAGCCCCACATTGGGGTCCCTGCTCAGTGGGGAGCCTGCTTCTCCCTCTCCCTCTGCCTGTTGTTCCCCCTGCTTGTGCTCTCTCTGTCTGTCAAATAAAATCTTTTTTTAAAAAATGAACTTTAGAGGGGTGCCTGGGTGGCTCAGTGGGTTAAGCCGCTGCCTTCGGCTCAGGTCATGATCTCAGGGTCCTGGGATCGAATCCCGCATCGGGCTCTCTGCTCGGCAGCGAGCCTGCTTCCCCCTCTCTCTCTCTGCCTGCCTCTCTGTCTGCTTGTGATCTCTCTCTGTCAAATAAATAAATAAAAAATAAAAAATAAAAAAAAATGACCTTTAGAGGGAAATACAAATCAAAATCACAATGAGATATCACCTCACACCAGTCAGAATGGCTAAAATTAACAAGTCAGGAAATGACAGAGGTTGGGAAGGATGCGGAGAAAGGGGAACCCTCCTCCACTGTTGGTGGGAATGCAAGCTGGTGCAACCACTCTGGAAAACAGCATGGAGGTTCCTCAAAATGTTGAAAATAGAACTACCCTATGACCCAGCAATTGCACTACTGGGTATTTACCCTAAAGATACAAACGCAGTGATCTGAAGGGACACGTGTACCCGAATGTTTATAGCAGCAATGTCTACAATAGCCAAACTATGGAAAGAACCTAGATGTCCATTAACAGATGAATGGATAAAGAAGAAGTGGTATATATACACAATGGAATACTATGCAGCCATCAAAAGAAATGAAATCTTGCCATTTGCAACGGACGTGGATGGAACTAGAGCGTATCATGCTTAGTGGAATAAGTCAGTCGGAGAAAGACAACTATCATATGATCTCCCTGATATGAGGACGTGGAGATGCAACATGGGGGTTAGGGGGATAGGAGAAGAATAAATGAAACAAGATGGGATTGGGAGGGAGACAAACCATAAATGACTCTTAAACTCAGAAAACAAACTGGGGGTTGCTGGGGGGAGGTGGGGTTGGGAGAGGGGGAGGGGGTTATGGACATTGGGAAGGGTATGTGCTATCGTGAGTGCTGTGAAGTGTGTAAACTTGGCGATTCACAGACCTGTACCCCTGGGGATAAAAATACATTATATGTTTATTAAAAAAAAAAAAATTGGAAGGGGAGGCGAACCATAAGAGACTATGGACTCTGAAAAACAACCTGAGGGTTTTGAAGGGGCGGGGGTGGGAGTTTGGGGGAACCAGGTGGTGGGTAATAGGGAGGGCACGTATTGCATGGAGCACTGGGTGTTGTGCAAAAACAATGAATACTGTTACGCTGAAAAAAATAGATAAATTTAAAAAATGACCTTTAGAAAAACAAAAACAAAGAAACAGAAAGAAGTCCTTTTTAAATAAATGCTAATTAGGGTCCTTATTACATGTGCTAGGCATGGAGGTGAGTAGAATGCAGCACACATTTGAAGTAGGTATGAGATGAATTAGGTCTGAGAATCAGATATAAAATATGGTGACTATAACTGATAACACTGTATTGTATAATTGAAATTAGCTAAGAGGATAGAACTTAAGTGTTCTCACCAAAATAAAAGATAAATATGTAAAGTGTTGAATGTGTTAATTAACTAGATGGGGAGAATCCTTTCAGAAGTATATGTATATCAAGTCACCAGTATGTACACTTTAAATATCTTACCATTTTATATGTCAATTATACAGCTGAAAATTTTATAAATCTAGGTTTATAAGCTCCCTGAACAGAAACCCTTTCCCCATTTTGTATATCAAATTTAATCAAGATTGCAAGACCCTAATAGAAAATTGGCTACATCAGGTGTATAGATAACTGAGGTACTTGAAAAACTTTTCCTGGGCTTCAACATGGCCACACCATGTTGAAAAATGTTCACAGTTTTCCAAGACTGAAAAATAAATAAATAAATAAATAAATAAATAATAAAATAAAATTTAAAAAAGAATAAGGAAAGAAAGAAAAAGAAAAAGAAAAATTGTAATTAGAACCATGGAATTTGAGGAAATTGGGTTGATAGGAGAGAGAATGACTAAGCAACAATTTTTGAAGCCCATTTTGATTGATGGAAGTTTCTGCAGCTATCTGAATGGCCATATAAGATGGAGGACAAGTGTCACTCCCATCATATACGTCTTGTCACTAGACAAGTCCCACAAATCTCAGTTTAATTAAGTTTATAGCATACAGGCCAAATAGACTTCAAAGTAAATTAGTTGTAAAAAATGAAGAAAATTATACATCTCTTAAGCTGAGCTTTTAGATGGTAAATTATATATATATATGTGTGTGTGTGTGTGTGTGTGTATATATATAGCGAGCGAGAGAGAGAGAGTCTCATGTTTCAGTCTCTGCTCTGTCAATTACTAATTAGAAATGAAAAAAGAAAAAGAAATGAATCTTCGGCAAAAACTTAGTTCACAAAACAGAATATTAACCTCTACCCTACCTTCCTTGAAACTAGGTCTTCAACAAGTAAATTGAGGTAATGTACATGAAATCACTTTGCAAATAGGAAAATGCGACAATGCAACTTTAATGTTTTTTAAAGTTCATTAATTGTACTTTTTCTTACAATCACTTGCAATGTGATTCTTTATAGTATGATGTAGAAATAAATTATATGAGTCCTGCCCATAAGAAGCCTACAGTCCACATGGAGATATGACATATTCTCAATATCATTTGATTGACAGAACATGTTATTACAGGACTAATGTCCAAGGCACTTTTCTCTGGGTGATGGTAAGTGAATTTCAATGGAAAGGGTAGGATAGGAGCTGGCTATGCAATATAACAGGAATTTGAATGTGGAAGAGAAAGGAAGCTCAAGTATTTGGAATTGTATTAACAAAAACATCAAAGTTGGAGGTTAACAAGTTTTATTTCAAGAGCAGCAGGGAACCTAGCAGTTGTAGGTGAAATAAAATAATTTAAAGGAAAAATAATATATTATTACATATATAAATCAAAAGATGAGTTTTAAAAATAAAGAATCATTTAGCCACAAAAAAGGAAGGAAGTACTGATATAGGCTACTCAATGAGGATAAACCTTACGCTCAGTGAAGAAGATACAAAATAGCATATATTATTCCATTCACATGAGATATTCAGAACAGATAAATCCATACAGACAGATGCAGACTAGTGGTTGCCAGGGTCAGGAGAAAACAGGAGGTGGGGAATAACTGCTTAATAAGCATAAAGTTTTATTTGGGGGTAATAAGAGTGTTTAGAAATAGATAAAAATTGTAGTTACACAGCTTTGTGAATGTACTAAATGCCACTGTTCATTTATAATGGTCAAATTTATGTTATGTGAATTTCTCATAAAAATAAAATGAAAAAACATTTTAAATGAGGAGACAATATCCAGAGTGAACTAGTAAGCACTTAATAGCCCTTTCCTCCAAATCCCCTGTCAAAAATGTTTGGGAGATGCTTTTGTAAACTAATGTGCCATGTTCAGTGAGTCCTAGCATTCCAGCTGTACACACTAAACACCTTGACTTGTCATCTGCTGTTAGTTTAATTTTAAGATATTTTCTAAAAACTTCTTATTTACCCAGAAATGCATGTTCCCAGAACTTTCCATCATTGTAATCATTCTCCTAGAAAACAATATAATAAATTTAGCCAAATTTAGTCAGTCACAATTTGTTATGGGTCATTTCTTCATAATGAAGAGATTTTTGCTGTTAGCAAATCCCTTTTCACTGACATCTAGAACATCATTGTTTTACCAGTTGGCAATTCAAATAATACCGGTCTGGTTACTCCTTCATTCTCCCCTCATTAGAAAATATTCATTGCAACTAGAATAATTTCACCAAGAGTGGTGTAGGTTTGTTTTTTTAGGTTAAAAAAAATTATAAAAGTAGACTGATTAGTGGACCCAACTTCCTTGCATCTTCCTGATGCATAATTCTAACCCATGGCTCCCATCTTTAAGGTCACAACACAATCCGAGATATCTCAAAAGATCACCTTTGAGTTTTAAGCATCTCTAAAGAAAAAGTGAGGGGAGTAAGAAAAATCGGGACACTGCCAGTTAAGTCAGCTCTTTTTAGGAAGCTCTCTGAGAAATCTCAGATAACACTTCTGTTTATGTCTCACAACTAACTGTGAGGGAGTCAAGGGAATAACATCTTCTACTCAGTCACTGCCCTCAATAAAATTGGAGTTTTTGCCATTAAGTTGAATTACAAAATGTCTACCAATTGGGTGGTCAGCAATGTCTTCTTTTTGCATATTATATGATATATACATACATATATCAAATATTTATGTATTTTATATACATTAACTCTACATTAAATTATGTAGATTATGTATTTTACATTATGTAGTATGCATGATGTCTGTATATGAACTGCACCAGGCATTATTTTAAATACTATCATATATTAATTATTTACTAACAACCTAATGTTAATGTTTTTGGCATTCAGCTAAACACCGAAGAACAGAATCAAGTGGTTCCTATTCTCAGAGAGTTTATAGTCTAGTGAGGGAAACATTCTTTAATCCAATAAATGTACAAATAAGTATAAATTAAAGAATAACCTGTGAGACCATAAAACAAAGTAGCTGACTTATTCTGGGAAGAGAATCATCTGAATAGTTACTGTGAAATTGGTACTTGAGCTGAGATCTGAAGGGAGACAGATGTCAAGTAAGTGGTAAGAATGTTTATAGATAGAGAGGACACAAAGGTACAAACCCAGTGAAGCAAGGCAGGGAGGAACTGAATATACCTGGTGAGATCAGAGTTTAATGGTTAAAGGAGGCTGAATGGAGACCATAAAAGTCCTCTTCAGTAGAGTTAAGGGATAATACAATTACCTTACAGGTACTGAGTGTTACCCATCCTTGTTTCATACTTTATCATTAATCCAGAGGCACTTTTTATAATTCTGCACACAGATTACTTTTCTTGCCTCTATATCCACTAATCATTTCTTGTTTCTCTTCTCCCTTGCCTGTTCAGGCACTGCCTACTCCCTCTCTGCAGACCTCACCTGTCTAAACCACATACGTTCCTTTTTTTTTTTTTTTTTTAAGAGAGAGAGAACATGGGCACACACATGGGCAGGGAGGAAGGAGGGACAGAGAGAGAGGGATAATCTTAAGTAGCCTCCACATTTAGTGCCAGAGCCTGACACGGGGCTCTATTACAACCTTGAGATCATGACCCGAGCAAAATCAAGAGTTGGGTTCTTAACCAACTGAGCCACCCAGGCACCCTTAAACCACTTACATTCTTTGATGCAAAACATAGAGAACCTTCATGATATCTTTCTTGACATCAACCATATATCCTCAGTTACAGTTATAGAAAAATTTTATCATCAACTGTACATATTTCTACTTTGGTCCCTTCCTCTTTATTTTATATTTTCCGTCTTTTTAAATTTTTTTATTTTTTATAATTAACATAGAATGTATCCTTTTTTTTTAGGGGTACAAGCCTTTGATTCATCAGTCTTACAGAATACACAGTGCTCACTACAACACATACCCTCCCCAATGTCCATCACATAGCCATCCCACCTGCCCCACCCCCTTCCACTCCAGCAACCCTCAGTTTGTTTCTTGAGATTGAGTCTCTTACTGCTTGTCTCCCTCTGTGGTTTATCTTGTTTCATTTTTTTCTTTCTTCCCCTATGATCCTCTGCCTTATTTCTCAAATTCAACATATCAGTGAGATCATATGATAATTGTCTTTCTCTGACTGACTTATTTCACTTAACATAATACCCTCTAGTTCCAACCATGTCATTGCAAGTGGCAAGATATCAAATTTTTGATGGCTGCATAATATTCCACTGTATATGAATACCACAGCTTCTTTATCCATTCATCTGTCAATGGGCATCAGGGCTCTTTCCATAGTTTGGCTATTATAGACATTGCTGCTATAGACATTGGGGTACAGGTGCCCAATCAAATTACTACATTTGTATCTTGGAGGTAAATGCCCAGTAGTGTAATTGCTGGGTCATAGGGTCACTCTATTTTCAACTTTTTAAGGAACCTGCATACTGTTTTCTAGAGTGGCTACACCAGCTTGCATACCCACCAACATTGTAGGAGGGTCCCCCTTTCTCCACATCCTTCCCAACCTCTGTCATTTCCTAACTTGTTAATTGTAGCCATTCTGGCTCGTGTGAGGTGGTATCTCATTGTGGTTTTTTTTTTGTTTGTTTGTTTTATTTTGTTTTGTTTTATTTTCATTTTATTTATTTTTTCAGCGTAACAGTATTCATTCTTTTTGCACAACACCCAGTGCTCCATGCAAAACGTGCCCTCCCCATTACCCACCACCTGTTCCCCCAACCTCCCACCCCTGACCCTTCAAAACCCTCAGGTTGCCCCAACCTCCCACCCCTGACCCTTCAAAACCCTCAGGTTGTTTTTCAGAGTCCATAGTCTCTTATGGTTCGCCTCCCCTCCCCAATGTCCATAGCACCCTCCCCCTCTCCCAATCCCACCTCCCCCCAGCAACCCCCAGTTTGTTTTGTGAGATTAAGAGTCATTTATGGTTTGTCTCCCTCCCAATCCCATCTTGTTTCATTTATTCTTCTCCTATCCCCCTACCCCCCCATGTTGCTTCTCCATGTCCTCATATCAGGGAGATCATATGATAGTTGTCTTTCTCCGATTGACTTATTTCACTAAGCATGATACGCTCTAGTTCCATCCACGTCGTCGCAAATGGCAAGATTTCATTTCTTTTGATGGCTGCATAGTATTCCATTGTGTATATATACCACATCTTCTTTATCCATTCATCTGTTGATGGACATCTAGGTTCTTTCCATAGTCTGGCTATTGTAGACATTGCTGCTATAAACATTCGGGTACACGTGCCCCTTCGGATCACTATGTTTGTATCTTTAGGGTAAATACCCAGTAGTGCAATTGCTGGGTCATAGGGTAGTTCTATTTTCAACATTTTGAGGAACCTCCATGCTGTTTTCCAGAGTGGTTGGACCAGCTTGCATTCCCACCAACAGTGGAGGAGGGTTCCCCTTTCTCCACATCCTCTCCAGCATCTGTCATTTCCTGACTTGTTAATTGAAAAAGTGCTCCACGTCACTCGGCATCAGGGAAATACAAATCAAAACCACAATGAGATATCACCTCTCATTGTGGTTTTGATTTGTATTTCTCTGATGCCAAGTGATGTTGAACACTTTTTCGTGTGTCTGTTGGCCATTTGGATATCTTCTTTGCAGAAATGTCTGTTCACGTCTTCTGCCCATTTCTTGATTGGATTATTTGTTCTTCGGGTGTTGAGTTTGGTAAGTTCTTTATAGATCTTGGTTACTAGCCCTTTATCTGATATGTCATTTGCAAATATCTTCTCCCATTCTGCTGGTTGTCTTTTGCTTTTTTTGACTGTTTCCTTTGCTGTGCATAAGATTTTGACCTTGATGAAGTCCCAATAGTTCATTTTTTTTAAAGATTTTATTTATTTATTTGACAGAAAGAGACACAGCAAGAGAGGGAACATAGGAAGAGGGAGTGGGAGAGGGAGAAGCAGGTTTCCTGCTGAGTAGGGAGCCCCATGAGGGGTTTGATCCCAGGATCCTGAGGTCATGATATAAACCAAAGGCAGATGCTTAATGACTGAGCCACCAAATTGCCCCAATTCTTTTTTTCTTTTAATCTTAGAAGCTGAATTGTTAGGAACTTAGGCTAAAGATACTTTCTGTTACATCTAGATGCTTTATTATCTATAAACACTTCATTGATTCTATTATTTACTAAAAGCTATGAGTCCCACAGACTATCTCAAAGTAGAGGAATTGTTATTTGTAGTGTGTGTGCACTATAAAACATATTCATTGAAAATTGAGATAATGCCAAATAAAACACCATTATTTTGGTCTAACTGGAAGAAATTCTAACATGCCTAATGGGAAGAAATTCAAATATATACATTTTGCTATAATTTATAACTTGGTTACAATAGAAATGAAAAAGGATTCTGTACCCAATTCCATTGTGCATGGAGGTGGTGGCAGTAGTCACCAATACCACAAAGCAAGTGTCTGCAACACCAACTAGCTATCCTATACTTTAACTCCATTCTGATACTATCTACCTAAAGGAAGCATCGGATTATACACATTAAGTGTTCAGTCCTATATGACTATCCCTCCACTACTGCTTCAGACACCAGTTGCAAGTCCAAGTTGTTTCCTGTATTTCTGACAAACTGGCTATAAATCAGTTTCCCATGACTTCCTCCTTGGATTCAATTAATTTGCTAGAGTGCACAACTTGGAAAAACACTTTATTCACTAGATCACCTGTTTATTTTAAAAGGATGTAACTTGGGAACACCTAGATGGAAGAGGTGCACAGGACAAGGTATGGGGAAAGAGTGTAGGACAGCCATGCTCTCTCCAGGAAGCCTATCTCTCCAGATCTCCTCATGTTCACCAACTCAGAAGAAATATGAAGCCCATGCTTTTGGAATTTTATGGAGGCTTCATTATATAGGCATGATTGATTAAATCATCAGCCAAGGTGATTGAACTCAATCTAGTCCTTCTGTCTTCTCAAGAGGTCGTTGGGTGGGACTGAAAGTTTCAACCCATTACCATCCTCAGTATACCTAGGGGCTTTCCAAAATCCACTTCATTAACATAACAAAAGATATATTTATCATTCTCAACCCTGAGGAAATTTCAAGTGTTTTGGGAGCTTTGAGTAAGGAACCCTAAACAAAGACCAAATATATATATGAGAAATAATTTTGGTTTTGTGTATGGCCAAACATACATATTTTTCAAAATCATAATATTATTAATAAAGTCTCACCCCAAGCAGATATTTGATCATCACTATGAAGGATGGGGTGACTCTGAGACGAAGGGCACTGGGATATATCTCTGATCCCTTTGCTCCCCAACCCTGGAGAATTCTCCATATTTTACCTCTTTCAGAGTGTTCAATCTCTTCTTTCCTCCAGTTCTTTCACTTTTTCTCAAATTTCTGGATTTTTTTTTAAACAAAACTTTTCAAAGTTTTCAAAATTCACAATTTTTTTCAAAATTGTGCTGCTGATTGTGAGGTTCATTGATTGATCCATTGATTCTGAGGATAGAAGTTTTTTCACATCTCAAGCAGATAAGTGTACATATCGATACATACATGAACAGGACAAGTGGTCTCGAGCAGAGAAGAGAGGCAAGAGGAAAACAACAGTAATTTTTATCATCTGGTAATTTTTGGTCCTGAAGAGACATATTTATTTGCATTAACTAAATACATCTTTTCCACAACCGTATAGAATAAGAGAGGCAGATATTATTATCTCCAAATTACTTATCTGGAAAATGAGAATTTAGTAATGTAGATCTGATATGGTTATTGTGTGTTTAAAAGACACAAATATAAGTCATTTAGAACATTTCCTAAAAGATAGTAAGCACCTAATATATGTTAGTTATTATTATGTTCCCTATTCCAAGGCAATATCTTCAGGCTAAGAGATGTTTATTAATTTGCCAAATTAACAGAGTTTAAAGGCAGGATTCAAATTAATACCTTCTGGCTCCAAACACAGCATTTGTCTGCATTGTGTTTTTCAAAAGAGATTGCCTTTCTTAAAAAGGCTTTTGAAGCATCTGCCTTTAAAATCAAATTCACTAATGATTTTAATGAACAGAACTGCCCATGAGCTGGGGAGGGTGGCCGGCAACATCTGTATCTTATCGGGGCAATACAGAGAAGATTTAATCTAAGAGGCTAGATTTCACCAATTAAGGTTAATTGGAATGGAAATAATTTAGTTTGGACTGCATTTCAATGCTTAAATATCAAATTTGACTTCAATTAAAGCATCAACTCAACTATAAACTATGATATTATGTTTCCCTGAAAAAGACTGCCTTTTTGACGAAATATAGATACTATGATTTATTCAATTTCAGTGATAGGGAGTTAGGGTAAAATATAGTTATGTATGTTAGAGAGGCAGAAGTGAAGCATGATGTTAACAGGATGTAATAAAGAGTAGATATAGGCTTATAAAGCTCTTTCTGAATTAGAACTTATTCTAGCTCATCAACCATGACTGCATTGTTATATGAAAAAAACGTGCTTGTATTCTTTTTATAGTTTAAAAATAATCCCAGTATAGTCATACACTGTAATGTCCCTGATGGAAAAGCATTCATTTAATAGCAACTTGGTAACCCTATCATTTCTAGAACAAACATAAAAATGAGAGAGAAGTGAATTTTGGCAACAGCTAAATGGGAAATATTCAGGTTTCTCTTACTATTGTGTCTCAAACATTGAATACCAGAAAAGATATAGTTCTTAGACAAAAGATGGCAGTGTGTGGTGGGCCTAATGCATGAAAGCCTCCAAATCGGGTGAGGAATATATTAATCAGTATTACTATAGCATATGAAGTTTCTCTCAGTACAACATTTATAAATAGGTTTTCATACAAATGGCTATCAAACACATGAAAAAATGTTCATCATCACTAGCCATCAGGGAAATTCAAATTAAAACCACATTGAGGTATCACCTTACACCAATTAGAATGGCCAAAATTAGCAAGATAGAAAACAACGTGTGTTGGAGAGGATGTGGAGAAAGGGGAACCCTATTGCACTGTTGGTGGGAATGCAAGTTGATGCAGCCACTTTGGAGAACAGTGTGGAGATTCCTCAAGAAATTAAAAATAGAGCTTCCCTATGACCCTGCAATTGCACTACTGGGTATTTACCCCAAAGATACAGATGTAGTGAAAAGAAGGGCCATCTGTACCCTGATGTTTATAGCAGCAATGGCCACGGTCACCAAACTGTGGAAAGAACCAAGATGCCCTTCAACGGACGAATGGATAAGGAAGATGTGGTCCATATACACGATGGAGTATTATGCCTCCATCAGAAAGGATGAATACCCAACTTTCGTAGCAACATGGACGGGACTGGAAGAGATTATGCTGAGCGAAATAAGTCAAGCAGAGAGAGTCAAGTATCATATGGTTTCACTTATTTGTGCAACATAACAAAGAACATGGAGGACATGGGGAGATGGAGAGGAGAAGGGAGTTGAGGGAAATTGTAAGGGGAGATGAACCATGAAAGACTATGGACTCTGAAAAACAACCAGAGGGTTTTGAAGGGGTGGGGGGTGGGAGGTTGGGGAACCAGGTGGTGGGTATCATGGAGATACCCATGTGCATGGAGAGTGCATGGAGGTACCATGCACATATTGCATGGAGCACTGGGTGTGGTGCAAAAACAATGAATACTGTTACATCGAAAATAAATAAATAAAAAAAAATTGTATCAGGGACATGTTGGTGGCTCAGTCAGATAAGCATCTGACTCTTGATTTCAGCTCAGGTCTTATTTCAGGATTGTGAGATTGAGCTCAGCATCATTGGGCTCCATGTACTCAGGGTGGTCTGCTTGAGATTTTCTCTCTCCCTCTCCTTCTACCCTTCCCTCCCTCCCACTCACACGCTCTAAATAAATATAAAATAAATAAAATATTTTAAAAGTCCTATTATATTATTAGTATTATAATAGTTGATTATATGCAAATTAGTTGTTAATACAAATACAAAGAATTTACAGAGATTTAACAAAATCTGTTTTTGTTCTATAATAAATAAATAAATCTATAAGAATTTATGTACTTGGAGAAAATCTTCTACAACTCTATGTTTCATACATTCTAATGTACACCTTATTAAATGAATGTGCATTATATAGTAAGTAAAATTTAAAAATTATTTTTTTACAAAGTATGATTAAACACATAGCTCATATTAAGTCATTTACAATTTAATTTGACATTATATATGTTTGATTATTTCATATTGGTTTATAAAGATTCTTAGGTTTATAAAGATATTTATTTACTTTTTTTAATCTATAGATGTTGGTGCTTTGATTTGTACTAAA
This sequence comes from Meles meles, assembly GCF_922984935.1. Taxonomy (NCBI): domain Eukaryota; kingdom Metazoa; phylum Chordata; class Mammalia; order Carnivora; family Mustelidae; genus Meles; species Meles meles. The sequence goes on from NC_060074.1 coordinate 80,331,890, forward strand.
TTGTATCATAATTCAAACTCTGTGCTCTTTTTATTATATCACCTATTTCCCATGTAAAGAGATTCATTTTAGATGGATGAGCAGTGGTCATTCCCTGAAGGAGAGCCTTTATGCTGTGGAATTGTATAAAACTTCTGGGCAGAAGAGATTCCATTTGGGGGTCCATTTTCCTTCCTAACTAATGAACTCTGGAAGTGGGCATAAAGACCTCTTGAACTGGGCCAGAAACGGCAATTGTTTACAAGCAGTTGCTTGTAAAATCAACAGGAAAACTAGCATCCAGATCATAAAACTGTCCGTGTATACTTTCTGAAGACAGAGTAGTTAACTAATGCATCATAATATCAATAAACTAGTTGATAAACAAAAGTGCCTCAGCATGTGAGTACCTACCAAAATTTTCCCCTTTTTTATATTTATTTTGATACCTTACTTGGTTTGCTGTAATCCTATAAGAACAAGAAAAAGATAACCACCTCAGAGAAGCCAACTTTATAAAAAATGGGTTATCAGAACAATGATTTCTGGTCCAGTTCTAGGAACCTGTTTTTCTCAAAGGGATTTATAGTTTTTCAAAGCGATGTGTGCAATTAGGCTGCAACTTTGCTTAATTTTTCAAAGTTATACTTGCTAAGTCAGAGAGACTTTTAAATCATCCGTTGTTTTTACATAGGTTTTATTATACAGCAACACTTTGTCTCATCCTTAAATCATGAATTCTTTTATACCAGATAGGTCGGCATTATACAACCCAAAGTGCTAACATAATGATCCTTGCATTTTGTTTTTTTACCACTGTAAAAAAAAAAAAAAAACTGTGTTTGCCTAATTTGTATCTTACAGTTTGAAGAGCCATGTAAAGAATTATCTGGCAGATGACTAGGATTTTATTCTTTGTGGTCAGGTCTCCATTTTAAGGTATTTGGATAAATTATTGTTTAAATACACCCTTGAATGCTCCTTCTATCTGTGGTTTCACAACAATACTTATTAGCTATTTGACTCCCTACTATGTTATAAAGTTTGATCACCAACAGTGACTGGTTCTTTCTATTTTGGTGGGGCTTTCTGCTTTTTTTTTTTAAATTGTTTCTTGAGGCTATTTGGTTAACTCAGGGTTCTCTGTGTTTATTACTTTTCCTGCTTCAAAAAAAAAATGATTCATTTAAGTGAAGAATAATGGGAAGAATAATAGGGAGTTCAAAATACATGTGTTAGAGTATGTAAGATTGGTGATAGGAAACTAGGCAACTGAGTTTCTAAGAAACAGACTCTGAGACTCTAGAGATTTAAGCTCAGGAATGTACTGGGGAGTGATCTGAATATCAATACAGGTGAAGTAGAGTTACAAATAGGATAGTGCAAAGAGACAACTCTGGGTGCAAAATAGTCACAAGAAAGTCCTGAGCCATGGGGACTCCATGAGGAGTTTTGAAGCTTTGTTGATTCTGCAATGGGGTCCCAAGTGTGATGTGGGGCCCACATCACTAGTCATTGGAAATTTACTGCCCCTAGGAAGTGGACATGAGCATAGGAAAAGTGACTTTCTTTAACAAAGGTTAATTTAGAAGAAAAAGACTTAGTTGACAGGTGCAGACAGCCAATACTCTCAGGGAATAAGTGAATGTATGCTTCAATCCTGAAAGCTATATATATATAGAGAGAGAGAGGGAGATAGAGAGAGATGGATAAATATGAGATATGAGATTTATTCATTAAGTTGCAAAATGGAAGGATTTAATGTTTTGTCTTATTTTGTAAAGGAACAATTTAAATTTATTTTTAAGATAATAAAGATGATAGGGGGGTTTCAATAAAGACTACGACTTGGATACATTTTACTGAGGCCCCTCAACTTTCAGCTGAAGTGATTTAGCCACTTGAACAAAACTAGTCATCTTACAAAGGACTGCAGAGATTCAAAATTTGGAAGATACTCTCCTCCTTGTAGATAGATATGGGTGTCGGTTTTTTGGTGGAGGGAGGATAAAGAGATAATAGATACATTAGGATTTAAAGAAGAAATTTCATGTCTCCAGTGGCACATTGAGCTAGGGTCTGTGGTGGCATTGCTATCTAGGAATCATCCTGACGTGGACACGTGGTGTAATTAACGAACTAGTAAGAGTTCTCCATGCAAAGGAGGTAGAATGATCTGTCCTGTTTACTATCTTGACTACAAAAGATTGAGAGAAAATTTTTTAAAAACTGTATCATGTTGATAGACAAGGAGTTAAAATCAGTAATACAGCAAGAATCCAATATAGTAATTAAGATAAAAGAACTTAATGGAAAATTACATTAGCGATATGAAAAGGATATTTATAAGAAAGAACATAAATAAGCTTTTACAAAATTTTCAAACACTAGAAATAAAAAAAATCAATTTCCTTCACTAGATTTAAGGGAAAAAAATGAAAAATAAAGCGCTAATGATATGCTATAGTTTCCCATGTCAAGTTAGAAAAACATTTTTAAAAACAACCTCTCTAACATGGAGAAGCACAGTAAATATGTAGCTATAATTTCTGCCTACAACAACCTAAAAATGAGTATTTAAAATGTTAGTTAATGAAAAAGAAAAAAAGACTCGAATATAGAGAATAAGCTGGTGGTTACTAGAGGGGAGGTGGGTAGGGAGATGGGTGAAATAGGTGATGTGGATTACAAATTCACTTATAATTATAATTATTTATTATTATGTTCAATTAGTCAACATATAGCACATCATTATTTTTTGATTAGTGTTCAATGATTCATTAGTTGCGTACAACACCCAGTGTTCATCACAGCAAGAATATACTATGATGAGCACTAAGTAATGCATAGAGTTGATGGATCGTTATACTGTACACCCAAACTAATAGAACACAGTCTGTATGAAAGATTATACTTTCAAAAAAAGCTAGTTTATAAACCTCATTATTTTATAAATTCATTAATATTTTTAAAATCATGTATATGTCCATTTTAACATGACAAAATATCTGACATAATATAAGCTATATCAATTTCCTTATAATACTAATCACTGAGAGTTATTGAATTTATCTTACAATATGGTATATTAGGTTATTTGTAAGCATATAGTGATGTATTTTGGACAAAAGAGACTTAATTTCCTATAATTTGAAATATCCAAGGACTGAAAAGTAAGGTAAAATTTTCTGTCAAGTGTTATAGTTATTCTCTTGTTTTTTTTTTTTTTCATTTTATTTATTTTTTCAGTGTAACAGTATTCATTCTTTTTGCACAACACCCAGTGCTCCATGCAAAACGTGCCCTCCCCATTACCCACCACCTGTTCCCCCAACCTCCCACCCCTGACCCTTCAAAACCCTCAGGTTGCCCCAACTTCCCACCCCTGACCCTTCAAAACCCTCAGGTTGTTTTTCAGAGTCCATAGTCTCTTATGGTTCGCCTCCCCTCCCCAATGTCCATAGCACCCTCCCCCTCTCCCAATCCCACCTCCCCCCAGCAACCCCCAGTTTGTTTTGTGAGATTAAGAGTCATTTATGGTTTGTCTCCCTCCCAATCCCATCTTGTTTCATTTACTCTTCTCCTATCCCCCTACCCCCCCATGTTGCTTCTCCATGTCCTCATATCAGGGAGATCATATGATAGTTGTCTTTCTCCGATTGACTTATTTCACTAAGCATGATACGCTCTAGTTCCATCCACGTCGTCGCAAATGGCATGATTTCATTTCTTTTGATGGCTGCATAGTATTCCATTGTGTATATATACCACTTCTTCTTTATCCATTCATCTGTTGATGGACATCTAGGTTCTTTCCATAGTCTGGCTATTGTAGACATTGCTGCTATAAACATTCGGGTACACGTGCCCCTTCGGATCACTATGTTTGTATCTTTAGGGTAAATACCCAGTAGTGCAATTGCTGGGTCATAGGGTAGTTCTATTTTCAACATTTTGAGGAACCTCCATGCTGTTTTCCAGAGTGGTTGCACCAGCTTGCATTCCCACCAACAGTGTAGGAGGGTTCCCCTTTCTCCACATCCTCTCCAGCATCTGTCATTTCCTGACTTGTTAATTTTAGCCATTCTGACTGGTGTGAGGTGATATCTCATTGTGGTTTTGATTTGTATTTCCCTGATGCCGAGTGACGTGGAGCACTTTTTCATGTGTCTGTTGGCCATCTGGATGTCTTCTTTGCAGAAATGTCTGTTCATGTCCTCTGCCCATTTCTTGATTGGATTGTTTGTTCTTTGGGTGTTGAGTTTGCTAAGTTCCTTATAGATTTTGGATACTAGCCCTTTATCTGATATGTCGTTTGCAAATATCTTCTCCCATTCTGTCAGTTGTCTTTTGGTTTTGTTAACTGTTTCCTTTGCTGTGCAAAAGCTTTTGATCTTGATGAAATCCCAATAGTTCAATTTTGCCCTTGCTTCCCTTGCCTTTGCCGTTGTTCCTAGGAAGATGTTGCTACGGCTGAGGTCGAAGAGGTTGCTGCCTGCATTCTCCTCAAGGATTTTGATGGATTCCTTTCTCACATTGAGGTCCTTCATCCATTTGGAGTCTATTTTCGTGTGTGGTGTAAGGAAGTGGTCCAATTTCATTTTTCTGCATGTGGCTGTCCAATTTTCCCAGCACCATTTATTGAAGAGGCTGTCTTTTTTCCATTGGACATTCTTTCCTGCTTTGTCGAAGATTAGTTGACCATAGAGTTGAGGGTCGATTTCTGGGCTCTCTATTCTGTTCCACTGATCTATGTGTCTGTTTTTGTGCCAGTACCATGCTGTCTTGATGATGACAGCTTTGTAATAGAGCTTGAAGTCCGGAATTGTGATGCCACCAACTTTGGCTTTGTTCTTCAATATTCCTTTGGCTATTCAAGGTCTTTTCTGGTTCCACATAAATTTTAGGATTATTTGTTCCATTTCTTTGAAAAAAATGGATGGTATTTTGATAGGGATTGCATTAAATGTGTAGATTGCTTTAGGTAGCATAGACATTTTCACAATATTTATTCTTCCAATCCAGGAGCATGGAACATTTTCCCATTTCTTTGTGTCTTCCTCAATTTCTTTCATGAGTACTTTCATGAGTACTTTTCATGAGTACTGTGTATAGATTCTTAGTCTCTTTGGTTAGGTTTATTCCTAGGTATCTTATAGTTTTGGGTACAATTGTAAATGGGATTGACTCCTTAATTTCTCTTTCTTCTGTCTTGTTGTTGGTGTACAGAAATGCAACTGATTTCTGTGCATTGATTTTATATCCTGACACTTTACTGAATTCTTGTACAAGTTCTAGCAGTTTTGGAGTGGAGTCTTTTGGGTTTTCCACATATAGTATCATATCATCTGCGAAGAGTGATAGTTTGACTTCTTCTTTACCAATTTGGATGCCTTTAATTTCTTTTTGTTGTCTGATTGCTGAGGCTAGGACTTCTAGTATTATGTTGAATAGCAGTGGTGATAATGGACATCCCTGCCGTGTTCCTGACCTTAACGGAAAAGCTTTCAGTTTTTCTCCATTGAGAATGATATTTGCGGTGGGTTTTTCATAGATGGCTTTGATAATATTGAGGTATGTGCCCTCTATCCCCACACTTTGAAGAGTTTTGATCAGGAAGGGATGCTGTACTTTGTCAAATGCTTTTTCAGCATCTATTGAAAGTATCATATGGTTCTTGTTCTTTCTTTTATTAATGTGTTCTATCACATTGATTGATTTGCGGATGTTGAACCAACCCTGCAGCCCTGGGATAAATCCCACTTGATCGTGGTGAATAATCCTTTTAATGTACTGTTGAATCCTATTGGCTAGTATTTTGGCGAGAATTTTTGCATCTGTGTTCATCAAGGATATTGGTCTGTAGTTCTCTTTTTTGGTGGGATCCTTGTCTGGTTTTGGGATCAAGGTGATGCTGGCCTCATAAAATGAGTTTGGAAGTTTTCCTTCCGTTTCTATTTTTTGGAACAGTTTCAAGAGAATAGGAATTAGTTCTTCTTTAAATGTTTGGTAGAATTCCCCTGGGAAGCCGTCTGGCCCTGGGCTTTTGTTTGTTTGGAGATTTTTGATTACTGTTTCAATCTCCTTACTGGTTATGGGCCTGTTCAGGTTTTCTGTTTCTTCCTGGTTCAGTTGTGGTAGTTTATATGTCTCTAGGAATGCATCCATTTCTTCCAGATTGTCCAATTTGTTGGCATAGAGTTGCTCATAGTATGTTCTTATAATTGTCTGTATTTCTTTGGTGTTAGTTGTGATCTCTCCTCTTTCATTCATGATTTTATTGATTTGGGTCCTTTCTCTTTTCTTTTTGATGAGTCTGGCCAGGGGTTTATCAATCTTATTGATTCTTTCAAAGAACCAGCTCCTAGTTTCATTGATTTTTTCTATTGTTTTTTTGGTTTCTATTTCATTGATTTCTGCTCTGATCTTTATGATTTCTCTTCTCCTGCTGGGTTTAGGGTTTCTTTCTTGTTCTTTCTCCAGCTCCTTTACGTGTAGGGTTAGGTTGTGTACTTGAGACCTTTCTTGTTTCTTGAGAAAGGCTTGTACTGCTATATATTTTCCTCTCAGGACTGCCTTTGCTGTGTCCCACAGATTTTGAACTGTTGTGTTTTCATTATCATTTGTTTCCATGAATTTTTTCAATTCTTCTTTAATTTCCTGGTTAACCCATTCATTCTTTAGTAGGATGCTGTTTAGTCTCCATGTATTTGGGTTCTTTCCAGCTTTCCTCTTGTGATTGAGTTCTAGCTTCAGAGCATTGTGGTCTGAAAATACGCAGGGAATAATCCTAATCTTTTGATACCGGTTGAGACCTGATTTGTGACCCAGGATATGATCTATTCTGGAGAAGGTTCCATGTGCACTAGAGAAGAATGTGTATTCTGTTGCTTTGGGATGAAATGTTCTGAATAGATCTGTGATGTCCATCTGGTCCAGTGTGTCATTTAAGGCCTTTATTTCCTTGTTGATCTTTTGCTTGGATGATCTGTCCATTTCAGTGAGGGGAGTGTTAAAGTCCCCTACTATTATTGTATTATTATTGATGTGTTTCTTTGATTTTGTTATTAATTGGTTGATATAGTTGGCTGCTCCCACGTTAGGGGCATAGATATTTAAAATTGTTAGATCTTCTTGTTGGACAGACCCTTTGAGTAGGATATAGTGTCCTTCCTCATCTCTTATTATAGTCTTTGGCTTAAAATCTAATTGATCTGATATAAGGATTGCCACCCCAACTTTCTTCTGATGCCCATTAGCATGGTAAATTGTTTTCCACCCCCTCACTTTAAATCTGGAGGTGTCTTCACGTCTAAAATGAGTTTCTTTTGGCAACATACTGATGGGTTTTGTTTTTTTATCCATTCTGATACCCTGTGTCTTTTGATTGGGGCATTTAGCCCATTAACATTCAGGGTAACTATTGAGAGATATGAATTTAGTGCCATTATTAGCCTTGTAAGGTGACAGTTACTGTATATTGTCTCTGTACCTTTCTGATCTACTACTTTTAGGCTCTCTCTTTGCTTAGAGGACCCCTTTCAATATTTCCTGTAGAGCTGGTTTGGTGTTTGAAAATTCTTTCAGTTTTTGTTTGTCCTGGAAGCTTTTTATCTCTCCTTCTATTTTCAGTGATAGCCTAGCTGGATAGAGTATTCTTGGCTGCATGTTTTTCTCGTTGAGTGCTCTGAATATATCATGCCAGCTCTTTCTGGCCTGCCAGGTCTCTGTGGATAAGTCTGCCGCCAATCTAATATTTTTACCATTGTATGTTACAGACTTCTTTTCTCGGGCTGCTTTCAAGATTTTCTCTTTGTCACTAAGACTTGTAAATTTTACTATTAGGTGACGGGGTGTGGACCTATTCTTGTTGACTTTGAGGGGGGTTCTCTGCATCTCCTGGATTTTGATGCTTGTTCCCTTTGCCATATTAGGGAAATTCTCTCCAATGATTCTCTCCAATAGACCTTCTGCTCTCCTCTCTGTTTCTTCTTCTTCTGGAATCCCAATTATTCTAATGTTGTTTCGTCTTATGGTGTCACTTATCTCTCGAATTCTCCCCTCATGGTCCAGTAGCTGTTTGTCCCTCTTTTGCTCGGCTTCCTTATTCTCTGTCATTTGGTCTTCTATATCACTAATTCTTTCTTCTGCCTCATTTATCCTAGCAGTGAGAGCCTCCATTTTTGATTGCACCTCATTAATAGCTTTTTTGATTTCAACTTGGTTAGATTTTAGTTCTTTAATTTCTCCAGAAAGGGCTTTAATATCTCCAGAGAGGGTTTCTCTAATATCTTCCATGCCTTTTTCGAGCCCGGCTAGAATGTTCAGAATCGTCATTCTGAACTCTTGATCTGACATATTACCCATGTCTGTGTTGATTAGGTCCCTAGCCTTCGGTACTGTCTCTTGTTCTTTTGTTTGTGGTGATTTTTTCCGCCTTGTCATTTTGTCCAGATAAGAGAATATGAAGGAGCAAATAAACTACTAAAAGGGTGGCAAAGACCCCGGAAAAATGCGCTGTAACCAAATCAGAAGAGACCCCAAATTGTGGGGGGGAGAAAGGGGATAAAAACAGCTTCTGAAAAAAAAAGAAAAAAAAAAAAAGAAAGAAAAAGATTTTAAAAATAAAACAAATAAAAAATATAAAAAAGAAAGAAAAAATATATATATTTAGATGAACTAGTCAAAAAATGTTAAAAAAGAAAAGGGTAAAAGTTTAAAAAAAAATTTAGCAGAAGAAGAAAAAAGAAAAAAAAATTGAAAAAAGAAAAAAAAATTGAAGTAGCCGCAAGACTAAAGAATCATGGGGAGAAAGCCATGAGTTCCGTGCTTTGCTTTCTCCTCCTCTGGAATTGCTCTGCTGTCTTAGGAATTGAACCTGCTTTCTCCTTGATAGATGAACTTCGTCCTGGCTGGATATTTTGTTGATCTTCTGGGGGAGGGGCCTGTTGTAGTGACTCTCAAGTGTCTTTGCCCGAGGCGGGATTGCACCGCCCTTACTGGCGGCCGGACTAAGTAATCGGCTCGGGTTCGCTTTTGGGAGCTTCTGTTCCCTGAACGCTTTCCGTAGAGTTCCGGAGGACGGGAATGAAAATGGTGGTCTCCCAGTCTCCGGCTCGAAGGAGCCGAGAGCCTGGGGCCCCACTCCTCAGTGCGCCCCCAGAGGATAGCACCCAATCACTCCCGTATCCCCAGCCTCTAGCCGCGCTCCGAGCTCACCCAGCCCGCGACCAGTTCAAGGTAACCCCGAGCTGAGAGTTTAGTCCTCGGCTCTGTCTCTCCAGCCGGCTTCTCCGTTCTAATACCTGCGAGCTCTCCGACACTCTGACACCCCCGATCCTTCTGTGACCCTGTGGGGCCTGGGGCCACGCTGGCCCCGCGTGGGCTTCACCCCGGTTTAGCCCCTGGAGCAATGTCCCTCAGTGGAACAGACTTTTAAAAGTCCTGATTTTGTGCTCCGTTCCTCCGCCGCTTGCCGGGAGCCAGCCCCTCCCCCCGCGGTCTATCTTCCCGTCGTTTTAGATTCACTTCACCGCCAGTCCTACCTTTCAGAAAGTGTTTGATTTTCTGTTTCTAGAGTTGCTGTTCTTCTTCTCTTCACTCTCCCGTTGGATTTGTAGGTGTTTGCAATGTTTAGATAAGCTATCGAGCTGATCTCCTGCTACCTGATGTAGTCTCAGGCTGCTACTTCTCCGCCATCTTGACTCCTCCAGTTATTCTCTTGTTAAATGTACATTATAAAATGTATTATACAATCGACTTAAAAATACCCATATTAAAATCAGAGTATATTTTATAAAATATTTTAGTAAGTATCCATAAGTTATTTGATGTGATTATGGATCATTTATCAGTTTTTTTCCTCAAATTTATATATTGAGTCATTTAACATAAAATTATGTTCAGAATTTTTTGAAGTTTCTTTTTTTTACTGTTATGTTAGTCACCATAACAGTACGTCATTAGTTTTTGATGTAGTGTTCCATGATTCGTTGTGTGCATATAACAACACCCAGTGCTCCATTCAGTTCGTGCCCTCCTTCATACCCATCACCAGGCTCACCTATCCCCCCCCCACCTCCCTCCCTTCTAAAACCCGGTGTTTCCCAGTGTCCATAGTCTCTCATAGTTTGTGTCCCGCTTCAATTTCTTCCCCTTCATTTTTCCCTTCTCCTAATGTCCTCCATGTTATTCCTTATGTTCCACAAATAAATGAAACCATACGATAATTGACTTTCTCTGCTTTACTTATTTCACTCAGCATAATCTCCTCCAGTCCCATTCATGTTGATGCAAAGGTTGGGTATTCATCCTTTTGGATGGCTGAGTAATATTCCATTGTGTATACAGACCACATCTTCTTTATCCATTCATATGCTGAAGGGCATCTTGGCTCTTTCCATAGTTTGGCTATTGTGGATTTTGCTGCTATGAACATTGGGGTACATTTGGCCCTTTTTTTCACTACATCTGTATCTTTGGGGTAAATACCCAGTAGTGCAATTGCAGGGTCATTGGGTAGCTCTATTTTTAATTATGTGAGGACATCTCCACACTGTTTTCCAAAGTGACTGTGCCAGCTTGAATTCCTCACTAACAGTGTAAGAGGGTTCCCTTTTCTCCACAACTTCTCCAACATTTGTTGTTTCTTGCCTTGCCGATTTTTGCTATTCTAATGTCAGAGAATAAAAACCTCCAGAGAACAAAAGCCTGAAAAAACAGTTTCCCCAAGGTCCAGCTCCTTGATACCAGGCAAGGCAACTCCTCCCAAGCAGGATTGACTGAAAAACAATGCCACAGACCCTTCACCCAGATGATTGAAAGAATAAGAGGACAACAACCACAGGATCCCCATAAACTGTAAAACCCCAACACCAGGGAAAATAATATAATAATCTCCTGGTATTGCCTCATAGCCTGTATATTTCTTAGCTACGACTTTTTTCTCTCTCTTTTTTAAAATTCTTTCTCATGATTTTTGTTCTTTTTTTTTTTTTACCTATTTACCATTTCAACCAGATGTTTAATATAACATATTCCATAGTAACTTTTTAGCTTTAACTTATTCATACATATACTTTTTCTTTTTTTATTATAGATGTAAGCGTCAATGTAGTCCTTTTCTTCTATTCAATACTACCTTTATATATATATATACCAGTTTTAATTTCCCTCTATGTACAGATATTTGACAAAGTTCTATTTTTATTTTTGTTAAGACTACTGATGTTGTCAAGGTTGTTCATTTTCCAAAAATGGATAAATTTTAACAGTAGTTAGCAGTTGGTAATATAAGTCAAGAACACTGAGATTTTTTATCACATTCAGAATATTTAATTTCCCCTCCATCTGATAATAATTTTGCATGTAAAAAATAACACAAAACTATGTCAATTTGAAATAGCCACCCACACACCTTATGGAATTAAAATATTGTGTGGGATTGAAATCATGAGTATATTCTGTAAGCATGATCTCCAAAAGCATATTTTTCTAAAAAAAAATTATAATAATGACAGTTGTTCAAACCAAATGATTTGATATTTTAACGTCAGGAACTTGCTCAATAGTTTCTGGATCTTGGTTTATAGTGTTAACCAGAGCATTTGGAATTAAAGGACATGAAGTCTCATGGTTGTAAAATATAGTAACAGAAAATTTTAGAATGAAGAGGGAACAGAAAGTCCATGAAAAGCTATAATTTTTTAGCATTGCATGGAGGTTTTTTTTTTTTAGGTACATATTTTCATTGTAGATAAAAAGGTTATTTTCTCTACCAATTCAAACAGCACTTTTCTAGCATATGGATTCAATCAAGATATAGGGTAAACATTATTTATGATGCCTCTGAGAGCTAGCTTTAACATCTGAACAGACTTGGCAATGTACAAATGGGATAGAAGGCATGCTTTACAATATCACATAACTGATTGACACTTTAAACATGGTAAAAAGAAATTTGAGGATTTCTTTCTCCCTTGCCATCCATTAAATGGGTAAAATTGTTTACTACACATACATGAGCCACTCAAAGCGATTTTCAGAATAATTTTTCTATTTAAAAGCCCTTGAGTACTAACTGTTCCTTTTATATTTAGCCTAAAAGTAAAGGCAAGGGAGTAGTATTCTTATAAACATGCCTCATATTTTTCTCATTAGGGCAATTTTCATGCACAAAACAATACTATATGAAATAGAAAAAAAAGGAAAGATTTCATTAACTGAAAATGAAATGTGTAAAACTAAAAGCAAAATGTTATATAGTCATTTAAGCTTACTCATGAGCACTGTTCTTCTAGGATCCTTATTAAAATTTAATTCATCAGGTTTATACTCTAACAACTAAAGAGGGTTTACAGTTTTCTAAAAATATTGATTACAATCTTCAGACATTCTGGAAATTTGTGTTCTAAATCATTGTTGTAGGTAGTTTAATGTTCCTTTTTGTCTTATAAAAATTAAATAGGTTAAACAGGATTTTTTTTTATTTTAATATTTTTAAACAGCAAGAAACAGAAACACCCTAGTTTATTCCTCTGTCAATAACTATTGTTTTTTTCTCTTTAAAAATGCTGAGTATTGGGGCACCTGGGTGGCTCAGTGGGCTAAGCCTCTGCCTTCAGCTCGGGTCATGATCTCAGGGTCCTGGGATCAAGCCCCGCATCGGGCTCTCTGCTCAGCGAGGAGTCTGCTTCTCACTCTCTCTCTGCCTGCCTCTCTGCCTACTTGTGATCTCTCTGTCAAATAAATGAAAATGCTGAGTATTAAATTGTCTTTTAAAGGCACTCAATGAAGTATCTTATTTAGTTGGTATTTTTAGGTCCCAAGTAGCAGATATGTTATGACACCACCCACATTGAAATTTTCAGATACATCCTTGCTGGATACCTGGCGTATAGATGAAGAATATTCAAATTTCAAGAGAGAGAAAAACAATAAAATAATTATTTTATAGTAACTAAAGTGAATGTTCAAAAAGTACTAAAAGGTAAAGACCTATGTTCTACTTATAGAGAATTGGTTAAATATATTAAAATATTCACCATTTATATTCATGGTTCATAAGTCTTGAGAGGTCATGTTAGAGCCAATGGTATCGATTACCGGTAGCTTTAAAAACATGTTTTATGTTGGATTTTTATGTTTTGGAGTTTATTGGTGGGAGATGAGTTCTTTGTTTTTATTATGAAGTTGGTATTTTACTCTTCACTTTATCTATTTAAATAAGTCATTAAATTGACTCCTGTTTCTTTGCATTATTAAGGCTTAATCCTTGAGTTGAAAAAAATTACTTCATTGTGCCGTTTGTTAAATGTTATCACCAAATTGTCCCGTTAACATAGAAAAAAAAAAAGTCTGTGTATTTACCCAATTACTTGTTCCTGTTGTGAATCATTATGTTAGAAGAAAATACATAGTGGATATTTGATGAATGCTCTACCTTGGAAGAGGTATAGGTATCTCCAGATGCTGGATTGTCTACTGTTGAGCCACAAATTAAGCTCAATTCAGCTGACATTTGTTAAGCACTTACTATGTGACAGATATTATATACATATTATGTGGAAACATGAAGAAGATGTGCATGCTGCTTTTGTATATTTCACTAACATTGTAGGCTACATGGAAATGTAAACAATTAATTAAAACCCGTTGGATTCCAAATGGGAGGCTCTACATACACAGTGTGGTTAAGAGCCCAGTATCCCAGAGCTCAGATCCAAGCTCTACACTTACTGGCTGTGTAACACTAGGGAAATCACTTATATTCTCAAAACTTCAGTCTTCTGTGTAAATTAGGGATAATAAAACTTTCCTCATAGAGATGATATGAGAACTACATCAGACACCCTTCTGTAAAACTGTAAACTCAGTGACTCATATGCTCTGGGATCTTGGGGTGCCCAATCTCCAAACATTTGAGAATTAACTGATCATTTTTATGTTATCGATTTCTAATATTCTGTCGTAATTAGTTTAAACCCATTGAGTGAATTAAGTCTGAATTATGCAAATTCTTCAAAATGAAAACTTTGTGTATTCTGCAATTTTTTAAAGATTTTATTTATTTATTTGAGAGAGGGAGAGAGCACACAAGCAGGGGGAACAGCAGGCAGAGAGAGAGAGGGAGAAGCAGGCTCTCCACTGAGCAGGGAGCCCAATGCAGGACTATCCCAGGACCCTGAGATCATGAGAAAGGCAGAGGTTTAACCAACTGAGCCACTCAGGTACCCCTCTGCAACTCTTTTTATGGCAACTATCTACACACACACACTTAAAAACACTTGTGTGTATATTTAATTAACTCAAGTTGGTTGATTTTTTTCTTCAAATCTCTACTCTTAATTATTTTTCTGCTATTTCGAACAGGGAAGAATTTGTATTAAAAACTTCAGCTAGGGCGCCTGGCTGGCTCAGTGGGTTAAGCCACTGCCTTCGGCTCAGGTCATGATCTCAGGGTCCTGGGATCAAGTCCCGCATCCGGCTCTCTGCTCAGCGGAGAGCCTGCTTCCCTTCCTCTCTCTCTGCCTGCCTCTCTTGTGATTTCTCTCTGTCAAATAAATAAATAAAATCTTTAAAAACTTCAACTATGTTTGTCTATTTCTCTTCTTAGTCTTGTCAATTTTTATTTTATTTTTTATATTTTGAAGATACGTTAGTAGTTATGTCAAATTTTACTGATACAAATAAATACTGTCCAGTTCAACTGCTACACACCAGAGAGCCAGTATTACACTGCATTAATTTAATTGAAATACTATATAAGGGCACCTGGGTGGCTCAGTTGTTAAACATCTGCCTTCAGTTCAGGTCACAATCCCAGGGTTTTGGGATCAAGCCCTGCATCGGGCTCCCTGCTCAGCAGGAACCCTGCTTCTCCCTCACCCACTCCCCCCTGCTTGTGTTCCCTTTCTCGCTGTGTCTCTCTCTGTCAAATAAATAAATATAATATTTTTAAAAAAGATATTATATCATATCATAGTTTAGGTTAATCTACTCTGATGTCCAAGATGCATTCAACTTTGCCACTAACAGAGGAATAAAAGAGGAATTTAATATGTATTGTCACTTCTGTGCCTTTTGAAATTTTCAGTGTAGTGTTATTCTCTGTCATTCCCCGAGGGATACGGCATTGTTTATTGGTATATTATTTGGAAGAAAGGAGAAACTCAATTTTCTTCCACTTTGCTCTTCTTACGATACACATGTCAAACAGTCAATGTAAAGATTCAATTTCTTGTGATAGCTCTCCTAACTATACATTCAGAAATTAGGGAAATATCTTGTTCCCATCATCTCCCCAGTCATCTGAAACCCAATCCTACTTCACGGCTGAAAACGGTGAGGTGTAGGGATGTGGAGTGCAAGAGCAGATTGGCTTTCCTTTTTAAAATCACTATTTTACGTGAGTGGGGTAAACCACCACTGTCATTTAATGGAAGATTTGCTGTTTTCACAGAAGGGAGGAGCGGCTATCTTCTAGCACACATCTTCTGAAACCTATGCTTTCCTAATAAATGCACCAAATTGTATATAAGAGACATAAAACTGTGAATTTAACCATTATAGTGCTAAATATCTTTGAATGGGGAAGTATTAGAGATATTCTCAGAGTTGAGATACTTTGCTCTTGCTCAAGCATGAGGCTCTTTAAGGCTAACCTGATACTATTTACTCTTTTATTCTTAGTGCTTAACATAAAATAAGACAGAATAATAAATATTTATGAAAAGAATGAATGAATGTTATGGCTCAAATGTTTTCATCAGACACCATTCTATTTATTTATTTTTTAAACAAATACAGCATGGTTTCCAAGGGAAAATGAGTTTCAAGTACTAAACAAAAGATTTCAAAATAGACATTAAAATACAAGCAATGAAAAAGTTGGGAAGAAATTAATAATTAAGACTTTGAGGACTTTAATTAAAAGGGAACTAAATAATTGATGAACATAACAGATTTCCCATCTAGAAAATATATTTTAACTTCCCAAGCATATTTCAGCTATTTTTAAAATATAGATCAGACATGCATTATTATAAGGTATTTTTTAAAAATAATTATTATGGGGAGCCTGAGTGGCTCAGTGGGTTAAAGTCTCTGCCTTCAGCTCAGGTCGTGATCCCAGGGTCCTGTGATAGAGCCCCGCATCCGGCTCTCTGCTCAGCATAGAGCCTGCTTCCTCCTCCTGCTCTCTCTGCCTGCCTCTCTGCCTCCTTGTGATCTCTGTCTGTCAAATACATAAATAAAATCTTTAAAAAATAAAAATAAAAATAATTATTATATACAGACATTATGATATACATTATTAATTTAAATTTTGCACAAGAGATATTTAATGGAATTAAGATATATTTGAGTAAGTCTATGAGGTGATTTGTATACAACATCCTAGATACATTAGAATGTAAGTTGTGCCTAAGAGTTTCTTTTGTTCCTATCTAAAATTCTCTCCTTAAGCCCTAGCTTTAAAAGAATATGTCTGAAGCTCTTGGCAAACTATTTTTGTCAGAGAGATATCAGGAAAAAAATTCTTCTAGCAAGATGAAAATCACTAGACAAGAAATAATTTCTCCTGAAAATGCTTTATTTTCTTTGGCTCATACGTAAGTTGAAGACCATACCAGAATTGTTCTGGATGGAATACTTCCACACATTAGCTATGGCAAGAACAATATTTGACAGTATGGTTCTCCATACAGATAAAATAGATATTACTTTCATTCCCTATAGCCAGAACCTTTACACTTAATTTGTTTACTTCATTTTGATTCAGGGTACATTTTAAGGCTTTGCTAATTTTTGGCTTTTTGGGAAAACATCTTTAAATTCTAGAAAATAAAGTATATATAAAATAGTTGTATATGTATCTGTAAATCAGGTGATCAATAAACCAACTCAGGAGGCAGGAATTTAAAAGTTGAACTTTCTTCAAAGATCTGTAACACCACCATAAAACTTCATTTTCTAATGTTTCTAGAACTTTAATAGCATACTTTCTAGATTCTACAAAATTGTACTACTTTTTTTCTTGTTGACAAAAGTGTTGTGAATTCACATTCATTTATTACCTACATAATAGATTTATACAACATTGTAAAAATTCAGTACTACTTAACGGAACTGTAGAATTAATCTTATTCAATGGTCTTCTTATTTTCAAGACTTGACAAAATGTTGTCTGACGGGGCCAAGGAGTAAACTATGGTTTCTTGATTTTAAGAGTCATGGTTGCATTTTTCAGACATCAACTTAAAGTTTACATAATTTAGAAATTATTCCCTGATTCCACAAACTACACTAAGAGCTACAGCTCTGTGATCTTCATGAACCCATGCATCCATTAGTCTCAGTCATTGCCTAATGATCCATCCTTATCACAAGATTATAAACTTACAGCACTGGAACTATGACTACTTTATACTTATATGTCTTATCCTCAATGTTATAAACCCACTCACAAAACAGATGTTAGGTAAATATTTTGAAAATAAATATAATAAAGAGGCAATGTAGAAAGTCCTATTTACAAAGTCTGACGTATAATAACGAAAAAATGTTAAACAACTCATTAAACAACTGAAGAATGTTTAAACAAACTGTGGTACATCCATGCAATGGAAACTACTTTACAATTAAAGCAAAAAACAAATATACACAATATGAATGAACCACAAATGCATTATTGTAAGTAAAAGAATCCAGAGGTAAAAGGTGATGAATGATGTCATTTATAATATTTCTTGGAAAGGCAAAATTATAAGAACAGAAAACAGATCAATGGTTTTTAAAGGCTGGCTGTGGGGGTGATGGGTGACTAAGAAAGGGCAAAGGGAAATTTTTGATATGGTAATTTTATATCTTGACATGGTGATTACACTCCTTTATTCTTTAACAATTTTATTTTGATAGTATATCATTCAGTACTCAGCAAGAAAAAGAGAATCAGAAGGAGATGCCTATTAAGAGATTTATTGTATGAAATTGGCTCCAGCAATTGTGGGTCTGACTACACAAGTTAAAAATCCAGAAAGCAGGCCATCAAGAAGGGTAGGCTAAAGCATTCATGAGCTGAAGTTGCTGTCTGCAGCAGAATGTATTCATCAGGGAAGACTCAGACTTGCTTTTAAAGCTTTTTAAATGAACAGACTCACTAGATAACCTAAAATAATCTCCTTTAGTTAAAAGTAAACTGATTATGGACTCTAATCACTTTGACACAAATACCTTTACATCAACACCTACATTAGTGTTTGAAAAACTGAAAGTTACAGACTAGCCAAGTTGACATCAAAAGACTATCATAGCTTTAGCACTCCTTTGAAATCAATATGATTAAAATGATAGTCGTGTCTTTGGAGTGGGGGTGGGAGGAACCTCATTTCTTCTATGAGATTCTTTTCTGGTCTTAGGGAAGAATTCCAAAATTGTATTTTTCCCCAGTTTTAATCCATCATGTTTAAATTCCCTCCATACATTATTGATAGGTGTCTCCCAAAACCATTTAAGCACAAGTAATAACCCTTTGTCTTGTTATCTGCTAAACATTGACCTAATTTGTTACAAGATTATTTTACCATTATGTCCATTATAGTCTTAGAGAAAGTCCCCAGTATCTATAAAATAAGAAGAAGCAGAATTTAACAATTGTTTATGTGTTCCATTGATACTCACATGTAAAATTCAGTAGTTAAATTTTGTTATTATAAAACAATACCAGTATTTATGATCTCTAAACGAATGCAAAAGAGCTCTAATTTCTTTTACCACGGGTTTGTGCTAGAAATTTACTTCTTCTAGAACTCCATTTCGGAGTTGCTTTATCCAATCTTAGGACTGCCACAGTAGGTTTACGAAAACCTACAACTTCTCCTAAATATATCTAAAATAATAAAGAAAGCTGGTCACTCTTTAAGAGAAATGTAACTTGTGTACAAATACTTGCGTAATTTTTAACATCATGACTATCAGTATTCTAGAATGTTTAAAAGAACTTTCTTTAGAACTAATAATGATTCTATTTTACTTTTTAAAAGTAACATAAAAGTTAAATGAAAAAAGAAAAAGAAAATTAAACTATTAAACATATACAGGTTTATAGAAGCTAACATAATTCCTAATTTATTTGAGGGCTTGAATATGAGGGTACTGACAGAATAGTCCATTCCTAGAATTCATCAATAATGAGGAGCAAGAAATAACTAAAAGAAAGATGAATCACATATCTCTTTTATCAAATGGAAAAAGTCCAATAATTGGGCCTTTTTGAAAAGCACCACAATACCAGGAAAAGAGTGTCCTGTTCTTGTTTCTGTCACCCAAAACTTTGCCTCTGTCCCTCAGTAGATAAAATTCAGAAAAAGTTTTTACCACATTTTAGTAGAAAGCAAAAAGTACAAGGACTTCTGTTCTCAAACAGGGTGGAAATATGTTTCCATAACAGGGCAAATGAGGAGCATCTGAATTGGGATGTCACTGAGTGTAGTGTTTTATCCCTCTGTTGAGTTGCACTGGGACAAAAGAAAATTGAAAAATTGAAAAGAAGAAAATATTGTTTTGCCATTTTAAAACAATAATGAATTGGAACTGTTAAACAAAATATCTGAAAAAAATAAAAGCTTTCAACAGGGATAAATAGCAGAAAGGAAAGGGTGATGTGGATACATGCTTTGTAAAATCATAACTCTTGCTTTGCAAAATCATATTCCCCAATCTCATATATGAATCTTGCTTTGCAAAATTCATGCTTTGCAAAATCATATGCCCCAATCTCATATAGTACAAATGATAGTTCAGCTTTTCAGAGAGGGAAGGAGAGGATAGTTGGAAACATTTAAGAAACTTCTTATGAAAAATAATGTCTCAAGAACTTTACTATTTTAATTTCATAGACTATTATAGACTATTATAGACTAATTTCATAGACTTCATAAAATTGCCATTAAAGTGCCCTTAATAACAAAGGAGAGTAAAGTGTATACTGAGGATTGAGGGGGCACATCTCAAAGCAAATGATTTACGGGGGCTAGTGTCTTATTTTTAATGTTTATATTTATTTTTGTATTCCTCTAGTATGTACTACATCACACTTTACTGGAGAGATTTCACTAAAACTTCAAGCAAAACTGATAACCAAGGAAGATGTGCCAATTTCATCCAGTGGCTTTTCATATCTCTAGAGGTATTCATGGCTTTACTAGGAAAACAAGCAAACAAACAAACAAAAAAACAAAAAAAACTTTGTGCGTTTTTAATTTTTCTTTTTTTTTAAAGATTTTATGTATTTTTTTTTTTTTTTTGACAGAGAGAGAGAGCACAAGCAGGGGGGGGAGGGGGGCAGCATAGGGAGAGGGAGAGACAGAGCAGGGAGACCTGACCTGAGCAGACACATAATCCACTGAGCCATCCAGGCCCCAACTATTTAATTTTTTCATATGTGGTTTCTTTGCAGGTAAAAGAGGTAAAAGTTTTTATGTACAAATTGTATATTTCATTAGAATATATGCTTTTGACTTACAGAATTCAGAAATCCTCATGTTTCAAAAGAGTGTTATCTAAAAATGTGGTAAAGGAATGTGAAACTCAATGAAAACAAGTACCATGACACCAGCTCCTGTTCCTCTAAACACTGCTGCTGTGCCCCAGCTCACCCCCACCCACACAATACACATACCTCAGCCACTCCAGAAAAATGGTATTGAATCTTAAAAAAACATTACAGATCTTTTGCTTCAATTACAATATGTAAAGAGTGTGGAATTTAGCACATCAATCTCTACGACAAGGTTAAGCTAAAACAAACACACCACAACAAAACAAAACTTGACTTTTCTTGCATACCTCAGAGAAATGAAGTTGCAGAGCAAATCGTTGCCCTGAAAATTAGAGGGAGATGCATCCAGGTCACAGCTGAGATCTGCTTACCTGGAGAAAAAGTCATTTGCACCATAAACTGTCAAGAACACTTAAATGGTAACTGTCACAAATGGCCGGAGGGTGACAGAGTGTAGACTAGCTTAATAGTGAGGAACTCCTGGGGTTCTACAGTCTCAGTTGGGCCCAAAAACTTATGGGCCTTATCTCCAGCAACTCCATCAGTTTCTCATGAAGATCTGAGAAAGATATCCTTGTGGAACTTGTATAGAAAGAAAAAGAGTAATACTTATGAAATACACCCAGGGCCTTGTCTATAACAAAAGCCCAGACTCTAAGGGAAAATAATTTGCTTAAGCCTTGTGCCAGCTGGAGAAGGGCATGTCTCCCATTCCAGTCCCCTTTACACTTCTAATATCACAGAAGAGGTCAGGCAATAAGCAATGAGGCAAGAGTTTCCAAAAAAAATGGATCTTTTTTACAGAGAAAGAGAAAAAGCCTCTATCACTTGAAGAATATGTGTAAAGGTCAGATCCCTAAAACACAGGTCCATGAAAAGATAAAGATTTAATTGAAAAACTAAAGAAGTTTTTTCCTCATACACACCTTTCCAGCACACCAGTGAAAGCTCCAGAATAAGAAAAAGATATTACAGCTGAAAAAGTTTCAAGATACAGACTCTCACTGAAGAAGAGTACTTAGGGAACCCTAAAATGGGGAGGGGGGAGAGAAAACCAAGGGCACTAGAAGAAGCATATCCTCATAGGTACCCATAGCTACAGCAAACATTAAACACAGCCCAGCTTGTATTCATATTAACATAAATAAAAACTCAACTAAAGGCCTATTTACCTCAATTACTAGTAGTTAATATTATTGATTACTGGACATTACAACACGCCTGAAGTTCAAGAAAATCACAAGACATGTCAAAAAGACAAGAAGAAAAAACACATTCTAAGGAAACAAAGCAATCATTAGAAACCGATTCAGATACGACACAGATATTGGAATTATCATATGGGGAATTTAAAATAACTATGATATCAACACACACAAAAATGATAAATATGTGAGGTGATGGATGCGTTAATTAGCTTTATTTAACTTGGTTTTAGCTAAGTAACAAGGTAATTATTATTATATGTAGCTATATATACATATATATACACTATAATCAACATATAGGTATACCAAATCATAATGTTGTACATATTAATTATATTACTTTTTGTCAAATATACATCAAAAAAGCTAGGACTAATTAAATAAAATAAATATGACAAATATGTTAAGGGTTCCAGGAGAAAAACTGACCACGTGCAAGATGGCAATGTAAATAGGAAGACAGAAACAAAATATATCAAGAGGAAGAACTGGAAATGAAAAAACCCAACAGAAATGAAGAATGTCTTTGATGGGTTCATCAGTAGACTAAACACAGCTGACAAAATAAACAATGAACTTGGAAAGAGGTCAATAAAATTTTCCCAAACTAAATGCATATAGAAAAAAAGAATGAAAAAAATATGTAGAACATCCAAGAACTGTAGGATAGTTATATCAAAAGATATAATTTTCATGTAATTAGGACACCAGAAAGAGAGCAAGGAAAGAACAGAACATGAAAAATATTTGTGGCTCAGTGGGTTAAAACCTCTGCCTTCGGCTCGGGTGGTGATGCCAGGGTCCTGGGATCGAGCCCCACATCGGGTTCTCTGCTCGGCAGGGAGCCTGCTTCCCTTCCTCTCTCTCTACCTGCCTCTCTGCCTATTTGTGATCTCTGTATGTCAATTAAATAAATAAATAAATCTTTTAAAAAAATATTTGGGGGCGCCTGGGTGGCTCAGTGGTTTAAGGGGCTGCCTTTGGCTCAGGTCATGATCTCAGGGTCCTGGGATTGAGTCCCGCATCGGGCTCTCTGCTCGGCGGGGAGCCTGCTTCCCTCTCACTCTCTCTGTCTGCCTCTCTGTCTACTTGTGATCTCTCTCTGTCAAATAAATAAAATCTTTAAAAAAAAAATATTTGAAGTAATAATAACTGAGAACTTAACAAAACTAATCACAGGCACCAAACCAAATCCCTGGTGCATGAATCTCAGAGAACAAAACCAAGTAAAATAAATACCAGTAAATAAACTTAGGCATATTACATGAAAACTCCAGTAAACCAATGACAAAAAAAAAATTTTTTTTGAAAGAAGTATGTGAGCAGGTTTATTTATAGAGATACAAGGGTAAGCATTATAATGGAATTCTCACAAGATATTAGGCAAGCAAGGAGAAAATGAAGTGAAAGAAGACCGTTGCTCCATAATTCTATACAAAGTAAATTATCCTTCAAAGTGAGAGTAATAAAAACCTTCTGAGACATACAAAACCTGTGGGAATTCATTTCCTGCAGATCTTTCCTTCAAGCAATGGTAAAATAAGCTTTCTGGCAGAAGAAATATGGCATAGATCAGAAACATGGATCTATATAAAGAAAGGAAAAGTTTTGCCACTGGACTCATAATTACTGGAAGAAATTTAGAAAGAAATATCTGCAGTATAATGAGAAAGGATAAAATGCAATCATACAAATGCTATATAAAACCAGAGAAGTAAGGAAGAGGAAAATAAACAAGGAATAAATATGACAAAGGGAAAACATTAATAAGAATGTTAGGTATTAACCCAAGCATAAAATATAATTTTAAGTACAAATGATCTAAATAGGTCAATTTAAAAACAAATTGTCAGTGTATTAAAAAAATCTAGAATATACTTTACGTGTATATGATAGGTATACTTTACATATATCAGATAAGTTGAAAGTAAAGAGGTAGAGAAAGAGGCAATGTGACAATACAACTCAAAATATAGGATACAAATAAAAATGTATTAATTTCAGGCAAAGCAGACTTCAGAATGAGAAACATCATTAGGGATGAAAAAGGGCATTACATAATGACAGAGAAATCTATTATCCAAAAAGACAAACAACCCTAAACATACATGTGACAAGCATCACAATGTCAAAATAAGTGAGGCAAACTGATAACACTGAAAGAAGAGATAAACAAATCCACTCTTATAGTTGAGAGATTTCAAAACCCCTTCTTTAGTAATTGATAGATCAAGCCGGCAGAAAATCAGTAAGGATATAGAAGACTGGAACAACACTATCAATCAACTGGAATTAATTGACATTTATGGAATAGTCTTAGCTATTTGTCCAGTTGATTTGAAGATGTATGTCTACACAAAACCTGCAAAAGAATATTTATAACACCCTTATTCATAATTACCCAAGCCCAGAAGCAACCGAGATGTATTTTTATGGGTATTATGGATAAACAAGTTATGATACATCCACACAACAGAATATTATATGATGATAGCAAAGAATGAAACACCAGACCATGCAAAGACATGAATGCATCTCAAATGCATATTGTTAAGTGAAAAAGCCAGTCTGAAAAGAGTAAGTACTCTGTCATTCAATTTATCTGACATTTTGGAAAAGGTAAAACTACAGAAACAATAAACAGATTAATGGTTTCCAAGGGCTTCCGTGGGGGGAAAGTTGACTAGGTTAAGCACAGGGGATTTTTTTAGAAGGGTGAAATAATTCTGTATGATATTAATGTTGGATACAAGACAGTATTTTCTCTAAGTTTTATGGCACAGAGTAAACCTTAAGGTATGAAATTTAGACATCATTTTAGAGGTTTGAGATCCTAGGATGGAATGTCTAATGTGAAAAGGAATATATTTGTATTATAATTGTATGAAAATTCCTCACTAAATCATGTAGAGAAATAAGTATTTACCTAAGTAATTTTGGAAATAAATGTATTCTCTAAGACTAAAGGCATCATTAACTGTATATAAACACTGTGTTCTAGTTGATATACTTCTTTCCCATTGGAGTAAATGTTAACTGAAACAATTATAGACATATATTGGAATTGAACAACTAAGTAAATGGATGGCAAATGGTGAGGGCTAAGTTTCTTGTTGGAGTGGGAGGATATAAATAAGCAAGGGATTCCATTTAACAATGGATTAGAATTGGAGACATCAATATAAACTCATGTTTAGTTTAATATAGATACTGATGGTTACTATAGAATTATTCATATGTATTTGCATATACATGGCTTAGTATGCACACCTATATTTCCTTGCTCTCTTGGCTGAGAGAACCTAGTAGCAATGTCATCCCAATAGAAATGAAAACATCTAGTACACAGATCTTGCTTTCTAATATCATCCTCCAATAAAAGAAACCAGAAATCTTGGAGTAATGGCTGATTTGAGGGTTCCAACAGCAAATATACAAGATAAACTTGGAACATTTAGGGTGTCAGAAAGCAAGGAAAGGCTCAAAAAACCCCAAACCCCACAAGGATGGAAGTATGTCAAAGGGACACAGGAGCTAACTGAAAACTCCTGGGAGCCCATTTGCACAACAATATATGAAGTAGTATTGAATTAAAACCAAAGTATAAAATAAATAACCATTAAGTCCGTACTTAATTAATTAATTAATAATTGATAAATGGAAGAATAGATAAATCTCCCATGCCAAAGAGTTCCTAATAATTTGTGTGCATACTTCCCACTCAAGGAGATAGAACATAATCTCCAGTCCTTAAATGCGGAGATCTTATAGTGATTTCCTACAGAAGAGCACAGTATGGAAAGTAATCAGACTAACTACAACAGAGAAACCCTAGACACACTACCTTAACCAGGTGATCAAGGTCAATATTAACAGTGACAACTCATGTTGATAGCATATACCCTTGATCAACTGTGATGAGAATGAGGATTTACTACGGTGGTCTTCCTCTCTTAAATCCATAATGCCAGTCTAAGTATAAGAAACACATCAGAGAAATCAAAATTGAGAAATCCTACCAAATACCTGACCAGAATCAGATATCAACACAGCTAAGAGAAGGAGAGGCAGATATGATAACTAAGTGTAACATGGTATTCTGGAAAGGGTCCTAGAATAGTAAAAAGACACAAGTAAAAATCAAGAAAATCTGGATAATGTATGGATTTATTTATGTGCCAATATTTGTTCATTAATTATGACACAAAGACCATATACTGTCAGATATTAATAATAATAATAAAGGAAGCTGGGTATACAGTGGGTGGGGACTGTATAGTATCTTTAAGTTTTTCTGTAAATTAAAATTTATTTTAAAATTAGCAAGCTTATTTTTAAAAGGATAAAAGTTTCCTGTTTTCTTATGGAGTCCACTAGTTGTTGTTTTTTTCTGTCTCAAAATTAGAGATCAGCAGGTTTGAGGAGAAGAGAGGAAGCAACACACCCATTTTGAATTGATAGTGGACTTAAGGGAGCAACATAACAAGAAAAGGTACTTAACATCTAGCACCAAATACATATTTCTCATCTTTCTGCCAACTGTGTACATCTTACAGAGTAGCTACAATTAGGTCTTGAACAAACAGACCTAAGTTGTCATTGTAATAGAGTGTACTAATTGATATTCATAATGACAATTCTAAATGTATTAACATACCAAATTTTATTAGAATACTCTGTTTACTAAGTCAGTGGAGTATGTAATATGTTTAAAATTAATGGCTTTTCAAAATTTTAAGTGTATTGAAATTCACTTAACTAGAACACTTAAATCCCTAATGATAGTAGGTAAATTATTTCCTAACTATATATCCTGAATTCCATAACAGCAATTAGATTGTATATAAATGATGTTTCCATTAGCAAATTTCCTAGGGATGAAGTTGGATTATATGAACGTATATTCTCATTTGGCATTTTGGTGCAATATATTGTTTGATTCTTTTTTAAAAAACCGTTTGATTCTTAGTATTAAGCTGTCCTGTATTTCTGGATTAATAAATGAACTGATGTTCTTGCATAAATTAAAATGGTTTTCTATTGTCATTTTGCATGAATGATACTTTGTCTTTGTATGGAAATATTATGTTAAAATGTTTTCTCCTTTAAGAAAACAATAACCTCAGGGGAGCCTGGGTGGGTCAGTGGGTTAAGCCTCTGCCTTCCGCTCAGGTCATGATCTCAGGGTCCTGGGATCAGGCCCTGCATTGGGCCCTCTGCTCAACAGGGAGTCTGCCTCCCTCTCTGCCTGCCTCTCTGCCTACTTGTGATCTCTCTCTCTGTGTCAAATAAATAAATACAATCTTAAAAACAAGAAAACAATAACTTCTGAGAGTTTATGCAGCATTGCAAAAGAAAATCAAATTTTCCTCCACAAAGGAAATTTCTTTTTCCTCTTTCTTTGTAGAGTGATATTAGTTGGAAGATATTTGTAGATACTTTCTTTTTTCATCATGGAAGTTTCAAAATGTCATTCATCAGTATTTTATTTTAAGTTAATTTATTAATTTAGGCTGTATTACAGGTAATCAAACTAAGTCTTTATAATCCAAATCAAGGGTGTAAAAAGGGGGTAAATCAATACTCTTTCATACCCTCCTGGTCAGTTTTGCGATTCAATATTTGATGCATTTGCTACTTTGAATCAATCTGTTCTTTATTCTTATTTTGTGTGTTTTAATGAGGGCTATATTCAAGTGCTGCTAATATGCTAATATGCTAATAATGAGTATTAATTTTGCATTGCTTTGAATATCCACATTCATCTACTACTTTCTTCGTTACCCTAGAATTTTGTAGGAGACTGTCCAACTATCAAAGCCCTATCTTTAGATCTGTGTCCTTCATTATCAGTTCCTTTCAGCCTAGAAGCCATCAAACCTGGCTAAAGTGTGATTTTTCTCAGCAGCTTTTGCATCTATTACATTTGTATGGAAAATATGGATTGGATTTCAGTTACCTCTCCTGTCCTAGTTTGAACCTTCTTACTGCTCTTTTTCTGCCTACTTTTGATCTTTAGTTAAGTGTGTTTGTGTATATGTGTGTGTGAAGCATTGTTTTAATTAGATTTAACTTTTATTTAAATTATGTCAGTTAAATACTTTATATGCTTCTTCATCTTTTCAATAAATGTCATGACAACTGAGTTATATGTTATTGTAACATTCTTCCTTACTAATAATGCACTTCTGTACTATATAACGGCATCATTTGAAGCCAAAATCACTAATGTGTCATTACAGATGATTATTTTCTAATTAGTTTTATTGAAAAATAAAATTTATTTTGATTAAAGTATCTTAATATTCAGTACTGGTTTTGATCATATGGACAATTTCTCAGTACTTTACCAATTTTTTAAATAATTTTGAAATTTTTCAGAGGCTCAAGATTTCTTTTTTAACCAGGACTTTCTCTTTTTTTTAAGTTTATTTATTTATTTATTTAAGTAATCTCTACACCTAACATAGGGCTTGAACTCACAACTCTGATATGAAGAGTCTCATGTTCTGACTTTCCTGAAGATTTCTTTTTTTTTTTTAACTTTTTAAAAAGATTTATTTATTTTGAAAGAAAGAGAGCCCAGCACGCATGCACAAGCAGTGTGGAAGGGCAGAGGGAAAGGAAGAAAAAGACTCTCAAACCAACACCCCACTGAGTCTGACATGGGGCTTGATCACAATCCTGAGATCATGACCTGAGCCAAAATCAAGAATCTGATGCTTAATTGAGCCACCCAGGCATTCCTCTCAAGATTTCTTTTTTAAAAACCTGGTCACCATTTCAGTATATTGCTGCCTCAATACAGAAAAAGTTTAGCTACAAATTTTAAAATAGAATAAAAATAAAACAAAATAATACAAACAAAATAAGTAGCATTGTGATATTTTTTATTAAATGTTTTACTTTTAACCCATGTTGAATATACAGACTTCTTAAAATACTGGATTACATGAGTTTTTTTCAGTTCAGCACCGCCTCCTTCCCTCCTTCCTTTGTCTCCCTCTTCCTACTTTCCTTCCTTCTTTTCTTTTCTTTCCTTTTCTATTCTATTCTTTTCTTTCTTTCTTTTACTTTCTTTTTTCTTTCTATTATGGTACGTTAGTAACAATTTCTTAATGATCCTTCTCTGTTTCTCAGACAGGTAGGCTCTAAAAAGTGAAATTTTGGAATGCTTATCCTTTTATTCAGGGAGGTCCCAACCCCAGGCTTTAACTTTGATCAGCTTATATAGTACAATGTCTTATTTGAACAGTGTTTATGGCTAAAAAATGATGTCTATCCCATCAGCCTCAAATTGGCAAATAGTGTAAAACAAATACTTGGAAAATATCTCAAGTGTTATTGGAAATATGACAGAGCAGTCATTTAGCCTATGAATCACAACAGAGTTTACTTGTAAATAACATCTCTATGCTTCAGTATAATACAATCTCAAATGGGAAGATAAATAACACCCATCACACTTGGCTCCACGTGCATTCCATTAGAGTAAACACACTAGTTATTTCTACACTAAAAGAGGAAGTTGTGTAGCTTATCACATTTTACTTGAGAGCTTTGAATATTTGTTTATGTTTGCAAGGATCCAGCACTTGTATTGACCCTTACTTAGTTTTAAACCTGTGAGAACTTTATTGCCTTTTTAGTAACACTATTATGACTACAAGAGTCTCAGATCTACTCAACAGAGCCAAATTCCTCGTCTAGAATGCCTGATATTGAGATGCTTTTCAGTGTCTTTCCTTTCCCTCCCCCTTCCCATTCCATTACCATTCTAAACATTTGTCTGTACCCACTTAACTGGGTATTCCAGACCTATCTATCCCTTTATACTGATGGATTTCTAGTCCTTGGATTCAAACCCCAAACTACCATGCCTTCCTAATTTTCCAGCTAGTCAAAATCTCCTGCAGTTCCTGGATCCAGAACCGCAAACCAACCAGCCACTTACATTTTCAATACTTTATTGAAGTGCTTCATTCTAAATAGTCTTCCAGCATTTGTATCTTCTGACTGGTGTAATCCTATTATTACTTATGACTTGCTGTGAACATGCAATTTTACTTTTGTACTCTGATAATACAATTAAGCACCCTATTTCCAATAATAGAATCATGAAAATGTTTACCATTAGGAGCAGCTGGGTACAATTGGAAACTTAGAAAATAAGAAACTGAGACAATGTAGTAACTTTACCTTTTTATTTCTAACCATATAAAAATCTTATCATAGTGGCAATACCCAAATTAATGCTTACAGTATAAAGTACTTGGCCTTTAATTGAATGGATTTATCTGTGTAGCCAACATAAGTTGTTTTTCTTTGATCATTCTGTATTTTAGTGGCATTTCAGCTTTTCAATGTATAAAATATGCTGTCCTATGTGTAATTAATTTATCTAGGGGATGTAAAATAGGGTCATTAAATTCATTTTATATTGATTATTGTACTTTTAGCTGATTAAGACTTAACGTGACCCTTTCATTTTAATACTGCTCAATTTTTAAAATAGAAATTGTCCATATTATTTTGAATTAAAAGAGTAAATGCAAAATCATAAGGGCTTTCTCACTTGTTATGTAATTTAAAAAAAGCAACTTTAAGATGAAATTGAAATTAACCAGTTGATTAAGTTGCAATCAAATACTGTTTATTCATGCGTATTCTTCTTAAGTATGATTTTCTGGACTAAACTAATTCAAACTAGTATATGTGCTAGTTTGGAATAACATATCTGTGTGTGTATGTGTGTGTTCTCTCATGATAATCTATTATGATTAAGTATAATTATAGGTATTGGGGAAAGTATGCTATTGACATGAAGAATGATGAAATTAATTCATAGCTGCCAAAATGAAAATTATCAAACACATTAATAATATTTTGTGATGTCAAACATCCTTTTGAGATCTAATTGTAATACTTGAGAATAAATGCTCTAGGCCATCAATATTAACTATACCAGTTATCCACATATCAGTTTTTCTACCTATAAAGTACAAATAGTAATGTTATTTAACTTCTGATGTTATTGTGAAGACAAAATGAAATAATGTATTTACAGTTTTAGGCACAGTGTATCTTATACAGTAAGGATTCAAATGCAACATAGTACCATCATTTTTACTATTAATACTCTCAGCCCTTTGATAGAATTCCCGAGTCTAGAGACTCCATAATGATATATAAACCATAGAGAAAAGAGTTGCTATTCAATATAATGCTTGGATCACTGCACTATGTACTTAGATCTCTATGCTTCATTGGTTCATTGGCAGAAGGAGAACACATTTACATTTCTGTCCAAATGGTGGTACAGGAAACATCCCCCTTGTTAACAAGCATTCTAATATTTGTAGGTATCCCAATTCTACCTATTTCTATGAATTCCAGGTTTGTTCATATACTTTTTTTGAGAATTTATTTATTTATTTGACAGACCTACAGACACACACACACACAGGGAGCACAGTCAGGGGAGCTGCTGAGGGAGAGGGAGAAGCAAACTCCCTATTGAGCAGGGAGCCCAACATGGAACTTGGGACATGGGGCTCATAACCTGAGCTGAAGGCAGATGCTTAAATGACTGAGCCAACCAGGCACCCCACATATACTTTTAATAAATAATTCCTTACTTGTTTGAAGTACCACTTAGAGTAGCACAAGTAACTCCAATTCACCCTTTCAGACTAAGCTACAGCTGTGGATCAATGGACAGCTCTTCCCTTTTATTTCAGTTGCCACTCCATTGCCTGTTATCTCAATACCCACGTGAAGTCCTGCTGTTCCTGGTAGAAGTGAATGATCTAGATGCTTGAATAAAGTGCCATCCTGAAGCTTGAGGAAAGAAGTAGTCTTAGAGGTCTTCTTGTTCTCCCTGGCCCCATTCCCTTGCTAACCATCACTCTTATCTCTTTCTGCTGCTGCTGTTATGAATATATCTTCTACCAGTTGGCAATCATTTCTCTCAATGTCACAGTTTGTGAAGGTTGAGCCATGGCAGTATTTCCTAGTTATAAAAGTGTTTGCATTCATATTCATGTGCCCATTTACTTAAAGAAAACTCATGGCCCCAGGATACCAAATTGGGTCTGGAACTAGCATCACTATGTTTGGTGTTTGTATCAAATCTGACTTCTGATCTAGACTTGTTGAAAATGAGTTTGAGTCAAGCTTTACTTTATTATTATTATTATTATTTTCAGTATGGCTATTTTAAAGAGTATATATTTTCTTTTAGCTTGATTTCAACACGGGATAGGAGAGTAGCAGCAGTTTTCTAAACCTCTTTTTACAAGACACCTGGGCAGCAACTATGCAAATACTTAGATACAAATACATATGAAGGATATTAGCCAAGTCCATTGTTCAGCACCGAATGGGATATTGTTTTATAACACCTGCCAAATGTGCTTATGCCCAGGTAACATCTTAATAATGCCCAGGTAATTTTCCTAATAAAATAGAGGATCAGTAGTTTTATGACTTTAAGCCGATCATTTTTATTAATGAAGCAAATTTTTTTTTAAGATTTTATTTATTTGGTATATAGAGAGAGATCACAAGTAGATAGAGAGGCAAGTAGAGAGAGAGGGGGAAGCAGGCTCCCTGCTGAGCAGAGAGCCCCATGTGGGGCTCGATCCCAGGACCCTGAGATCATGACCTGAGCCGAAGGCAGAGGCTTAACCCACTGAGCCACTCAGGCGCCCCTTAATGAAGCAAATTTTAAAATAACTTTTCAATATCTTCAAATGTTACATAGGGAAATTATTATTAGCAGAGACTTAGAAGGTGCAATGTGAATAGCTGGTTCCCTGGTTTGTAAAACACAAAAATTATTCTGTATGAACAAAATTCTCAATTGTCCATGAAAAAAATCAAATTTGTCCCCCAGCCTTTTTCTGGAAGGGACCAAGTTTAATTTTATTAGCAAAACATACCAGTAGTAACACATAGGTGAATTAGTCTAACAATATAATTTCATTAAATATATATTCCATTAGGAGATGATCGACCTTCCCACACTGTGGGAGGCCGCGATAAGGCTTGAGTCGAGGACCAAACCAGGCCCTGACTTGTGTCTCCTTTAAAGTCCGAATAGCCTAACAAAAGATTTAGGATGGAAAAGTTGAGTAGCACTGAGAAAGGGTCTGTGCTATGTGTTGTGTGCTCGCCTACGCGATTTCCCACACGTTTACTTGTTAGATAAGAGCAATTTGGTTGGGGTCATAAATTCATAACTGGTCCTTGCTGTTCCAGCACAGCTTATGAATCACTCTCAGGTTTGTTGTTACTTCTTGTATGTTTTGAGTTACTTTGGAGTCAGTGCAGCTGGTTAAGGAATTATCTGAAGACAGAGACCACTGGCCTTGGACAGTCTGCGTTTAGATTGTGAGAAGTAGATAATGGGGAAGTCTGGAGGGTTTTTTGTGCATGTAATAAATTCTTTTGTAATCAGTTAAAAGTAGTTATTGTTGGCTATATAAGGCCTTGCCGCCTTGAATAAACTCGGCATTGGTGGAAATCATCCCCTACGCTCCTCCTGCCCCCATCTCTTTGTCTCTTTAATTTCTTTTCACCATCCTCTTACCTCGCGTTTCCTGGTCAATTTGTCACGTGGGCCATGGCACCACACAATGAGAGATATTAATTATTTAATTTTTCTATGCAATTATGTCCAGGGCAGTTTATACAAATTATTACATTTACCTATACATAGAATATATATATATATAACCTAAAAATTCTTGTTAGAACATGAGGGATGACTGTGCTAGTGGAACTTAATCTCTTAGCAAATTTTATTTCAATTTTGGCAAGAGGATTTCAGAAGTTCACTATAAACGAACTGGTTATTATAGAGTGGCTTTAAAAGAAAAACATTCTCCTTTTTCATTTGGATTTTAAACAGTTAATTTTGCAACTATTTTTATTTGATATTTAGGACAATCTTATGAAATAGATGCAAGAAATCTCTGAATTTGAGAGCTTCTATTGAGAGCATCTGAAAAGAAATAGCAACTTCAAGAACAGAAACTGAGTTTTGTGAATCTATGCTTTTGTTTGTGTATTGAACAGGTGTTCAAATAATAACAAAATCTGGGACACCTCCCCAAAGAAGAGATGCAGTTGGTAGATAAGCATATGAAAAGACACTTAATATCATGTGATTAGGGACTGCTAATTTGAAAAGTGAAATACTACACACCCACCAGAATGGCCAAAATCTAAAACATTGGCAACAATAAATGCTGGCAAGGATGTGGAGCAACAGGAAATTGCATTCATTGCAAATGGGAATGCAGAATGTTAATACCACTTTTAAAGACTGTTTGCTGTTTCTCACAATGTTAAATATAGTCTTGCCATATGATCCAGAAATCATGCTGCTAGACTTTTATTCAAAATCACTGAAATTCACAAAAACCTGCACATAAATGTTTATAGCAGGCTTATTCAAAATCACCAAAACTTGGAAGCAGCCTAGGTATTTTTCAGTTGGTGAATAAATAAACAGACTGGTCTACTGGTATAGTGGAATATTATTTAGTAATGAAAAGAAATGAACCATCAAGCTATAAAAAGACAAGAGGAGAAACTTGTATGCCTACTGTTAACTGAAAGATGGAAGTCTAAGAAAACTACATATTACACGTTTTCAACTATGTGACATTCTGGAAAAATCAAAACTATAGAGGCAGGAAAAAGATAATAGTCTCCAAGTACTTGAAGGTAAGGAGGGATGAATAAGTGGAGCAAAGTGAATATTTAGAGCAGTGAAACTATTCTGGGTGATGCTGTAATTGTGGACTTATGACATTATACATTTAGTAAAACCAGTGGAACTCTGCAAACAGAGTAATTATATTAATATAGACTTCAATTAATAATAATGCATCGATATTGGTTCATCAGTTGTAACAAATATATCACTGTAATACACGATATTAATAATAGGGTAACACTCTGCAGACGAAACAGGTTTATGAGAACTCCATGCTTTTGCTCAATTTTGTGTAAACTTATAACTACTCTAAAAAATGAAGTATGTTAATTAAAATAAAATAAACACTGATTTAAATTCTTACATAATGTGTTTGTCACACTATTGTCCTATCATTATCATGTAGGTTGCTACCCCTAACTTAACTTACACACTGTTTAACATTTGTATATAAAATTTAATATGAAGGGGTTCCTTGTGGCTCTGTCGGTTAAATGACCCCCTAGTGGTCCCCAAACTAGGGATCTGCATCCTCAGTATCACCTGGGAACTTGCTGATTATTGGCCCTTATCCAGGATCTACTGAGTCAGAAACTCTGGGGATAGAGCACAGAATCTGTTTCACAAGACCTGCAGGTGATGCTGATCCAGGTTAACATTTGAGAACCACTGCTCTACAGCCTTAGGTATAGCTTTTAACCTCAGCTATGAGATTAAGTCAAAGAGTAAACCAAATTATTGGACAGAGTAATAACTCTTAATTAATGCCAAAACACTGATTAATATTAAGACAGATTCCACACAACATAGTATACTTCAGATGAATATACTCCTTTTTTATTTTTTAAATGACTTATGATTAAGGTTAGACTATAGTAATGAGAACTCTACCCAATAGTGTTTGTAATCATGGAGTTAATGTGGATAGATGGAGTTAATAAATATCTCTGTTACAAAATAGATCACAGACTAGTACCCCTAAAACTTAGTTTCTTAAAATCAAATCAGTGATATTAGGATATAAGTTTTCAAGACTTAAGGCCATTTGCTATACGACACTTACTCTTATGGAAGGGGGAAAACAAATGGGTAAATTGTTTTCAATTAATTAATCATTACACCTACACATTAACAGGAGTCATGAATATGTTTTCTTTCCTTTTTTAAGGAAATAAAATGATCTTCCTTGAGAAGATGTTAATGCACAAAAGTCACTTCCTTGAAGTAAGCTAATTCATTGAAAAACAAATTAATTTTTGTTCATGAGACCAACAGTTTAAACTGAGATTAGTAATATATGAAATGAAGACTAATGCCAGAAGCACTAAGTTTATGTGCAATACTTAAGTCATGAAGGAAAAACATAGTTGAATGCCAATGTGAAATAGTTTATGTTGGGGTTTTCTGCCTATTTCCCTGACATTCAACGATATTTTAAGGTTAAATGTTATGGATTTATAAAATTTACAAGAACTATAAGGGAAGTAGTATTTTATAGATATGTTATATATTTCCACTTATCTCCAAATTTCCCTTTAAATTTATTTTTGACAAAAGTTCCATTCTAATGTTATTTTCTCTTGTCTAGGATATGCAGCATAATTGAAATAGTCTCAACTGCATGTGTGATAATATTTTCACAGAATTTTTTTATATCAGTTTCTCACAATCATATATTCCCCAAATAATATTGCCCCAACAATTTAGGAACTTGATTAAGTGCTGAAATATCATTTTTTTTCTTTCTTAATAAAACAGCGCTTTAATTTTCAGTTAGGTACACAGGCAAGCACTACATTCCCAAGCCTCCTCTAGCAGCTTTGTGTGATATGACAAAGTTATAGCCAATTAAATACAGCAAAGAAATGTCATATGCAACTTCAGAGCCATTTTCTTAAAGGGAAGAGCAGTGACCTCCATTTGCCCTTCTTGTCTTTGAATTTGCTGAAACATGTGTGCAATGATAGAAACAAGAGCAGTCATCCTAAATTACAAGATAGAAGCCACATGTTTAGCATGGCATAAAAAAGGCAGAAGCCTTTGGGTCACTGACACTGTCAAGGAAACATATACATTGACTATCATGGATGAGAGAAATAAATTGTTTTCCTTAAGCTTTTATTGTTTTGGGGGCCTTGTAGATAATTTGATGTTTATTCTCACTGATATACTGGGGAAACCTACTTTACTTCATGTTCTATGGTTTATAAATAGACAACACATTAAATAAAAACAAATTTACCATGAGCAAAAGCATTGTTATAATGTGTTTGCTTTTACAAATACTTGCTCTAATTCCTTTGATCCTGAAAGTCAGTCAATAATAATTATTGAGCACATTCTAAGCTCAAGATACTCCTCAAGGCCTCAGGGATGCAATGGTAAGCAAACCAGCCAAAGTTGCTGTTCTTAAGGTGTCTTAATACTGTTAGGGAACTGAAAAAGCAAACAAATAAATAAAAAAATAAACTGTATACATAATACTTAGATCAATTTAAATAGGCACAGAGTATCTTAATTTCTTTGAAAATTAAGAAAAATTCTGAACAAGTATTATTACATATCCACTTAAAATCAGTAAAAAATTAAAAAAATCATTTAAGAAATTAGGAACTTCTTCACAAATTCCCTGATCCTAGTCCCAAATCATCCAACTTAATCTTAACAGTATTAATCACTGTGAAATACTTTGAATATCCAGCCTTTCTGCCTTTCCCCTCTGCATATCACTATGCATCTGTTTATATGTATTAATTTAATTATGGCAAAGTAAGAACATACTGTAGTTACTGGTCTTGATGTTTTTAGGTGAAAAATCTTAGCTAATAAATAGAGACATAGCTGTTTTTAAAGAATTGATCTCCAATTTACTATTGAATACATTTTTAGTAATTTTTGGTAGCTATTCCCCTTTAGTGGACATATTGGTTGTTTTCTAATTTTAGGTGTTACAAACACGCTGCAGTGAGCACTCTTATGCTTATATTTTTATCTCTTCATGATATTATTTCTGTATAATAGTTTGCAAGAAGTGGGATGGCTGAGACATGAGATATGTACTTTTCAAAAATTTATGAATAGGGGCGCCTGGGTGGCTCAGTGGGTTAAAGCCTCTGCCTTTGGCTCAGGTCATGATCCCAGGGTCCTGGGATCGAGCCCTACATCGGGCTCTCTACTCAGCGGGGAGCCTGCTTCCTCCTCTCTCTCTGCCTGCCTCTCTGCCTAGTTGTGATTCTCTCTGTCAAATAAATAAAATATTTAAAAAAAATTTATGAATAAAACCAATCTACCCTTCAAATGGTGGTATCAATTTACATTATCACTAACCTTAACTAATACATGCTATCAATCTATTATTATTTTTTTAAAGATTTTATTTATTTATTTATTTGATGAGAGAGATCGCAAGTAGGCAGAGAGGCAGACAGAGAGAGGAGGAAACAGGCTCCCTGCCGAGCAGAGAGCCTGGCGTGGGACTCAATCTCAGGACCCTGGAATCGACCTGAACTGAAGGCAGTGGCTTAACCTGCTGAGTCACCCAGGCACCCCCTATCAATCTATTATTATTTTGAATAATCTGATGGAAAAATTGAGTCAATAATATCTCATGCTTATTTGACATTTCTTTTGTTTATTGTTCCCTTGTATATTTTGTTTATTTTTCTATGAGTTTTTGCTTTATGCATTTTACTTTTATGTTATTTGGTGCATAACTGTTTGTGGATGTTGTATTATCTTCCTCAATTGTATTCTTTGATATTTTTGGCATCAAGTTTTACTTCACAGGATAGAAATGTAAAAACTATGGTTTTCTTTCTTTTTAAGTACTGCAGTTTCTTCCTCTTTATATTCAACTTCTCTATCACTTTATCACTCTTTAGATTTTATAATCTAAAATCCTTTCCTTTTTATAAAATAATTTAAATTATTTTCATTTAATTGATTGGGAAAACGTATGTGCTTATCAGATGTCTGTCTATTTTTTCCCTTTTCTACTATTCATTTATTTTTTAATAGTTTCTCATTTCCTCTTTTTTCTAGATCAAAAAAGTAATTTTTCTTTAAATTTAATAATCAGTAAAAATGTCCTTTTT
This sequence comes from Meles meles, assembly GCF_922984935.1. NCBI lineage: Eukaryota > Metazoa > Chordata > Mammalia > Carnivora > Mustelidae > Meles > Meles meles. Next base: position 80,370,455 of record NC_060074.1, read on the forward strand.
CTTCATGAAAAGGAAAATGATCACTAAAAATATGAATATATGCAAAAAATCTAAAGAAAATAATCATAGTTTTACTATTGAGATATTTACTTATTAATCTTTGTTGTAATATCATAAAGTCATTTTTGTAAGGTCTTGTCAGTAGGAATAGGGGTTTTTTTTTTGTATACATAGATGCAATTTTATTTTATTATTTTCCTGTTTTTTACACAAATGTTATTTCTTTATTTTATTTTGTTTTATTTTAAATTCCAGTGCTATGTTAGTTTCAAACGTAAAATATAGTGATTTAACAATTCCATACATCAATTCCATACATCACCCAGTGCTCATCATAACAAGTGTACTCCATCACCTATTTTGCCTGTCCCCCACCCACGTCCCCTCCGGTAACCATCAGTTTGTTTTCCATAATTAAAAGTCTGTTTCTTGATTTCTTTTTTTTTTTTTAAGATTTTATTTATTTATTTGATAGAGATCACAAGTAGGCCCAGAGGCAGGCAGAGAGAGAGAGGAGGAAGCGGGCTTCCTGCTGAGCAGAAAGCCTGATGCGGGGCTCGATCCCAGCACCCTGGGATCACAACTTGAGCCAAAAGCAGAGGCTCTAACCCACTGAGCCACCCAAGCGCCCTTGTTTCTTGATTTCTTTCTTTCTTTCTCTTTCTCTTTTTACTTCCTTTGCTCAGTTTTATTTATTTATTTATTTATTAAATTCTACATGTGAGTGAAATTATATGGTATTTTTCTGTCTCTGAATTATTTCACTTAGCTTATACTCTGTAGTTCCATCCATATCATTGCAAATGGCAAGATTTCATTCTTTTTTATGGCTGAATAATGTTCCCTTTTGTATATATACCACATCTTCTTTATCCATTCCTCTATCCATGGACACTTGGGCTGTTTCCATAATTTGACTATTGTAAATGATGTTGCTATACACATAGGGTATGTGTATCCCTTTGAATTAGTGTTTTTGTACATTTGGGGTAAATACCCAATAGTGTGACTACTGGATCATAGAATAATTCTATTTTTAACTTTTTGAGGAAGCTCCATACTATTTCCACAGCAACTGCATCAGTTTGCATTTCCACCAATAGTGCAAGAGGGTTCCTTTTTCTCCACATCATCACCAACATTTATTGTTTCTTATGTTTTTTATTTTAGCTATTTTTTAAAAGATTTTGTTTACTTGAGAGAGAGAGGAGAGCAAGAGAGAGAGGGCACAAATGGTTGGGGGTGGAGCAGAGGGAAAGGGAGAAGCAGACTCTCCTATGACCAGGAAGCCCAGTGCAGGCTTGATCCCAGGACCCCAAGATCATGTCCTGAGCTGAAGGCAGATGCTTAACCAACTGAGGCATCCAGGATGCCCCTTATTTTAGCCATTTTGACAGGTGTGAGGTGATATCTTATTGTAGCATATGGTGATGAGTTATGCTGAGCATGTATTAATGTATGTCTGTTGGCCATCTGTGTGTCTTCTTTGGAGAAGTATCTATTCTTTTTTTCTGCCCATTTTTTAATTTTTTTTTTTTTTTTTTTTTTTTTTTGGCTGCTGAGTTGTACAAATTCTTTTATGTAGTTTGGAAAATAACCCTTTATCAGATATATCATTTGCAAATATCTTCTCCCATTCACTAGGTTGTCTTTATTTTTATTGTTTCTCTCACTGTGCAGTAGCTTTTTATTATTATGTAATCATACTAGTTTATTTTTGCTTTCTAGACAATCTAGAAAAACGTTGCTACGGCCAATGTCAGAGAAATTATCGCCTGTGCTCTCTAGTAGGACTTTTACAGTTTCAGGTCTCATAATTTGGACTTTAGTCTATTTTGAATTGATTTTTCTGTATGGTGAAGTGGTCCAGTTTCATTCTTTTGCATGTAGCTCTCCAGTTTACTCAATACTATTTGTTGAAGAGACTGTCTTTTTCCCATTGGATATTCTTTCTTGCTTAAAGATTAAATAAACATACAATTGTGGGTTTATTTATGGTTTTTTTTTATTCTGTTCTATTGATCTTTGTGTCTACTTTTATGCCAGTACCTACTGTTTTGATTACTACAACTTCATAATATATCTTGATGTCCAGAATTTTGAAACCTCCAGCTTTGATTTTCTTTTTCAAAATTGCTTTGGCTATTTGGGGTCTTTTGTCATTCCATATAAATTTTAGGATTTTTGTTCTAGTTCCATAAAAAATGCTTTTTTATATTTTGATAAGGATTGTATTAAATATTTAGATTGCTTTGGGTAATATAGATATTTTAACAACATTTGTTCTTCAAGATGCAATTTTATACCTACCATTTTTATAAGAGTAACTTTATGGTCATTTTTTCATGATATTAAAATATTATTATATTATTTGCAATAATATACTTTTCAGATTACCTGTATTGTTTAATGATTTTTTCATTGTTCAAATTTTATATTGTTCATGGTGCTGGTGTATCATACACAGTGGAAAAACAAATATCTGATTTCTTAAGATTTGTAACCTGAATTCAGAATCATTGTAAACATGTTTAAAATTCCAACTCATACTAACTTAACTTAAATGCATAAGTCTATTATAAGGGTTCTGATTTGTCACATAGAAACATCAGATGAAAGCAAGTAAATCTTAAGAATATGTTTTTAGGAACATTCTCCATTTTTTATCTATATAGAAAAAAGGTACACTGTAGTAATAAGGTCCAATGATAATTCCTGATGTTCTTAAGAGTCCAGGTACACATTATTGGACCTTAATGAAACTTAGTGTGAGACACTTTGACTTGCTTGGTTCAGGGGCCCATCATAGAACAATCAGTTTGGGTAAGGAATAGGATCATTTGGCAGACAAGTTAAACCTTTCTGGATAGTGAATGGGGAGTAATGATTGTGATACATATTTTCATGATTATTTTCCTAAATATCATACAACTAAATAGCTCTATCTGAATATTATAAAGTGTCCATTTCACCTTACTTCATTAGCTTTATAAAATATTTATTTATAGATGAATTTAGTAAGTTAACAAAATTTACATATTTATAAGTTATATGAATTTGATTCTAAATCAAAATGACCATACATAAATTTGACACTTTAGTGAAAAATCTCCACAATTTCCTCCTTTTATTAGCAAAGGGTGTGCCAGAGAATAGGCCAGTTCAAGTATATATAGCTTGTGTTGAGGGATACTATTGAATTTTGACCTTCTATTCTGTTCTTAAATTTTCTAAATTTTTTTAAAAGATTTTTATTTATTTATTTGACAGACCGAGATCACAAGTAGTCAGAGAGGCAGGCAGAAAGAGAAAGGAGGAAGCAGGCTCCCTGCTGAGCAGACAGCCCGATGTGGGGCTCAATCCCAGGACCCTGGGTTCATGACCTAAGCCAAAGGCAGAGGCTTTAACCCACTGAGCCACCCAGGCACCCCATATTCTGTTCTTAAATTTGGTCACATCTATTCTATCTACAATATTTCCACAAAATATACCTCATATAAATAGCATATATGCTTGGTTTCTTAACTCTTTTGGTATACTTCAGAGACTGCTTTGCTAAGGTCACCAATATCTTTCATGATGGACGACTTGAGATCTCTCCTCTGATCCCATCTTACTTATCAACAGCATTTTTCACAGTTGATCAATTTCTCCTTAAATTTGACCTGCCCCTTTTTTTTCTGGAGGAAGAGCTTCCAAGGCATCATATTCTCTTGGTCTTAAACATTCTTTAGCAGCTCATTTTCTGTCTTCTTTTTTTTTTTTTTAAGATTTTATTTATTTACTTGACAGAGATCACAAGTAGGCAGAGAGGCAGGCAGAGAGAGGCGGGGAAGCAGGCTCTCCGCCAAGCAGGGAGCCTGATGTGGGGCTCAGTCCCAGGACCCTGAGATCGTGACCTGAGCTGAAGGCAGAAACTTAACCCACTGAGCTACCCAGGCGCCACTTCTGTCTTCTTTTTAAGCTGCTTTTCCTATAGCCAATCCCGATTTGTCCTACAGCTGTCTATCTATATACAGATACTCTCATATGACCTCTTAAGACCCCATGCTATATATGGCACTGATTTACCCCTGGATCCAAAATGAGTATCTGATCCTGATTTCAGACTTTATACCCGGCCATGTCTACTCTCTCCACTTGTACATCTAAAAGACATCTGATACTTATTACAAAAAATTAATCTAAATTTTAGCATTTTCCACAACCTTTCCAGACTTTCCCATCTCAGTAAACTGCACCGTTAACTGAGGCCAAATTCTGTTATTATGTGTTAGTCTTTTCATCACCCCACATCCAAATCTATCAGTAAATCTTGTCAATTCTAGTTCAAAACCATTTCCCTGATTCATTATTTCATCCCCATCTTTACTCACCATTACAGATAAATTGCTTTCATTATAGTATCTTCCCAATATTTTCTCTGCTTTTCCCTATCTTGTATAATTCTTCACATACTAGTTATGGTGCTAATTGCATTTTCCTCCATTCCCTCTTTCCTTCTTTCTTTTTTTCTATGTTTTTACCCATATATGTGTAAGTATATATATGCATGTCAGTCTTATCTTTTTCTTCCACCTCCCTAGGTTTTTCCTTCGCATCTAGTACTTTCTTCTCCCTCAGAGTTAACATTAAAATATGTTAACATACCACATATACTCTTACCTATATCCATGCCTGTCTTTTCTTGGGCAAATATATACACATGTTCTTTTTTTTTTAAATACCTAATCAAATCCTATTTTATATTCTTTTTCTGTTTGTATGTTATATTTCTTACACCATAAAATAACTACATAATCTTACCAAGTTGATAGGTATAAAAATACTGTATTAGTTTAACGGATGCAAAGTCCTTAACATATATAACATGTAACTCTTCATTTATTGATCATAATTTCCCTTGTTTCCAGTTTTTTATTATTATGAACAATTAAACAATATTGCATTAAGTGTTCTTGTAAATATCCTTTTTTTTAATGTTTAGAAAGTCCCTGGAATGCAATGCCTAAGTCAAAAGTTATATACAATTTTAATGTTAATAAATGTTGCCAGATTGCTTTCCAAAAAGACTGTAAAACATAGGAATGCAATAACTGTTCAACTTTATCTTGGCTACAAATAATATATTTTAATGTTATCTTTTTTGGTAATTTAGTTATATAGCATCCAATTACATTAATTTATTTGGCAACATGTTAGAAATGTAGCTTTGGCTCTTAAGTTAGCAGTGTCCTGGCATCTATCCCAATACTACTTATTAGAATTGAAAAATAACGAGATAAAAAAGATAAAGACCTATTCTCAGTATCCGATAAATACCTTATAATGGTTAATATGTTATCTATCATTCTTTTAAGATACGTGAAAAAATGCATAATATCCATTGTTTACTTTATCTGTTAGGGTTGAACCTAAGCAAAATTGTGAAATTTCTCTCTGATCCATTTCACATTTTCACTAATTCCCACTTTTCCACAATTTCTACATTTCTTTCAGCCATTCAAGACGTACATACTCAAGTAGAAGACTAAACTGATGTTCTGTTCTGCGAGGCCTGACCAATATCGATTCTAAGGAAGTTTCCAGAGAATCAGAGAAAGTAAAGCTTGAGAACAAGATAATATCTAGCGTATTCCCTTTCTTTTAGAAGTGAAATAACTGCAGTTAAGTCATTATTCATTCAATATTCCATGGTTGCTTTAGTTGGATGTATTTAAAGTGAGTTCTAGTAAGATTTTAATGGTAGTAGTGTCTCCACAAATTTGCGTTTAATAGTTCATTGATTCTAAGATGCCTTCCTGCTTTTCACATCTCCATAATTCAGATGTATTGTAATCAGTGGCTACTTGCAGTTTATTGACAGTGTGTTTGCATTGATAGTGGGGATTAAAGGGGTATGTCTTATAACTGATGTGGTATTAGATTTGGTAGATTACAATATTTGTTTTGAAGAGGCCCCACTGCAAAATCCAGCAGAACTGAAATGCAGAAATAGGAGTATGGGAGATGGACTTCCTTTAGGCAATAATAAACTAATAATTAACTTAAGAAGTCACCATATCCTTTCAAATCATATAATAACAGTATCAGCTGCAGATAAGGTCAATAATGTTTATTTGATACACATCTCATGACTAGTAGACATCATTGCTTGAATAACTTGATTAACATATAGCTCATTTTTAAAGATTACCAGCATAGATTAAGTTCACTTGTAGCATAATTTTATTCAAATATGTTAACATTAAACTACTTATGAAACACATATGCTTATAGTTTTTTATGTAAATACAAAATAAGAAAATAGAAATCAAATAAAAATATGAAAAAATATCCAAATTTGCAATATTAATTAATACAACAGATGATGTTGCTTTGCTGAAACCAAAGCCAGTCTCAAAACATGAATGTTTTTATGAATATTTATGTGTCAGCACTGATCTAAGCATGCCTGATGGTTCTGGTGAATATAAGTGCTCTAAGGTGATATAATTCTTCTATCACTTTTCTCCAGTTTAACTATACCACCCCTTCATTCATGCAGATGACATGATATCCTTTGGCCTTATCTTAGAATAAGTAAAACATTTATGTGTTATGTTTTTAGATTTTTTTCCTCATTAGTCCAAAAGATTAAAAGCAGTGATAGTTGGTACCAATGTGGTCACAAACATGAATGCAAACAAAAGCAATATATAGTGACAACCCTTAGGTACAAATTATTATTATATGATTTCACAAATTATCAAGAACATGCTTATTATGTTAAGATTGCTATAGTAATGAAAAGTTTTGAATCCCAATAATATATTCTGTAACTACTAAGAATACATCACAGGCACATCTGAAAAACACTGAAATACGCCTTTATCTTTTCTTTTCTTTTCTTTTTCTTCCAGGATGACATAAGAACAAGAACTTGGTTCACAGAAGCTCAGGTAAGGCTGAGGTGGGAACCTAGAAGTGAATCTAATTTGTGGATCATTCACTTTAGTGATGGGAAGTTATCCAGACAAACAGAGTAAAAGCATACAGAGATTGTAATGACAGGAAGTAGGAAGTCTAAGCATGCGGAGATAGCAACATATGTTCCGAAATAGCAGAAAGCAAACTTAGGCAAGATTTACTTTCCTCTGGAAGAGCTGGACTGAGTGAATTGGGGCAGGGATTCAGGATGTAGGGGTCCAGCCACTGGTCTGGGAAAGGAGGCAAAACCTTGCTTTTACATTTCAAAACAACATTGTCCGAAATCTTATGTGAGCTAAGAGGAGGTCAGGAACAATATCTAGTTGCTCAGCAGGAAACTGGCATACAAATTGGAGTTAGGGAAAGCAAGATGAGGAACAAGAAGTGAGGTAAATCAGTACAAACACAGAGCTCAGGGGATCTTGATTTAAAAATCACAATTAGAGAAAAATTGAAGTGTGGTTGCAAAAATGAACTGCAAATTTTTTAGAATAATATCACTTACATAAAATATTCATATTTAAATTATTGATTGTACTTTTTTCAAGTTGGAAGTTGCCAATTAAAGCCAAGTGATGTATGATTATCCTATGAGATATTTAAAAATATTTTCTGATTTTGAAATATTGACTCTGCATGTTTACAATAGCAGTTAGGTATTTAAAATTGGTCTCCAGGTCTCCAATACTTGGGTCTCCTAAATTTTCCAGGTGATTGGGAGGACATATTTTATTTTTTAAAATTTGGGTCGCATTGTTCCATAGAAATAATCCTTGCCAAAATTATTACTAATAACAGAAATCAGAATTGTTTTAAGTAAGTAATTGGAATAGGCCATGGATGTCAGAGACTATAACATAATAGGAATTTAAAGATGCTTACTTACGTACTACTTTCTTCACACAATGACAAAAGGAAAGAAATGGAAACAGCAAAATGCAAGGGCACAAAAATTTATTACTGTCTACTGATTTTAATTTATTGCCAGAGAAAAGCATGTTTCCTTTCTGAGATGATGGAGAAGACCTATGTCCTATTAGTCTTCTATCTTCATTTTTAGCAAAATTCAAATGAAAATGTTCTTCCATGCTTGATACAAAAACTCCACTATGTGTAGTAGTTGTTTGTTATAGTTAGAAGGCAGATTGCACATGGTGGTGGTTCACTGTTCTAAACATTAAGGTTGATAGGATGAAGAGTCTCTGGGTAAAGGAGCTCATTGGTAATGATATAATGACTATCATATAGTGTGATTAGTAGTTTTATTTGAATGATCATTATAGCTGTTGCTACTCAATTGAGATAAGAGTAAACAAAAGGAAGCTGCACTCTCTTCTGAAATATGGCTATTTAAGTTCAAGGTGTAGATACAGAATCTTACTGATCGCACTCAGTATGAGGTAATTTTGAGATAGATTACCTTATGTGTAGAGAAACAATGAGGACAAATTTTATGCAAAAAAATGTACATTCTTTTATAACTGTCCTCATTCTTCATGTTTTAGCAGCAAATCTATGGTGTGTTTATTACCATTTATACATAGGTTTACATGTTACAATCTAAAGTCACCTCATCATACCCTTATGCATGTAAGTAGCAAAAATAACCTATTCTGACAGTGAAGTGACTCTTCAGAGATTAAAATATTTCGCTGACATTTGTTATTATGATATATATATACACACATATATGATATTTATGATATATATACTATATAAACTTTGCTGCTAGAAATATAATATGACTTTCCATATGAATGATATTCTGTTCCATGGGACAATTCCTATAAATGTTCCTATTTCCTGAACTGGAAATTGAGCTTCATGGTGTAGATAAAGATCTGAACATCTTGTCAGAAGTATTTTGAGAGCATAATATTTCAAAAAACGTAGCTTAGGCTACTGTGATTGCATACACAAGAAAACACACTATCTGATTCTTTCACATACGAGGCTTCTTCCATTTCCTAAGGAGATTCCTTGGTTTGGTTGAGTAATAGCAAAGATTTTTATCTTGTGTCTAATAACTGCAAGTTTCCAAAACTTCAGAAGATGTAATGTAAATCATACAGGTCAATAGTTGTTCCCAAAATAATATGTACAGAGAATGCCTGCATCCTCAAAATATAAATAAATAAAAATAGCTGTAATGATAAGTACCAAAATGGATTTAATTTCCACATGATATTTAGTGGAGAATATTTAATTTTTTTCTAATAAAATCATGTTCATACTGTATTCTAACAAATTATTAGGTGATCTGTTCCATGGAGTATGTAAGTTTTAGAAATTCTTGCTCTCTTTTTCTCCCAAGACTTCCAGACTCCCCCAAGTGGATATCTGAGAAATTTAGCCAATACCTCTAAATAACTGTGACACTTCATAATGAGCTATGATCAATCCACATCAACTTTTTTTTTCTTTGTTTGAATTGAAGCATGGCACATGGAGAATTTCCCTTAGATGAAACTAGGACTTCCTTCTTCTACCCCTATAAGTTCTAATTTACTCACATGATTATGGCCTCTCTTATAAATACTTTTTTCTCTCCCTTCTCTTCCTCTTTCAAACAGTGATATCGAACTGGCAGACTCATTTTAAGGACCATATAGTAGTTTGCAGAATCACTGCTATATTAAATCCTGTGTGTGGGATACCCAGAATGGAATTTCTTGAAATCTCGACCTTCAAATAAACAAGATAAACACAGGTTATATCAAAGTGTAGTTTGCTCTGACATAGGAGCATCAGAATGTCTGGAATCTGCTTTAACCAATTAAGCCATTCAAGGCAGGAGGAAAATAAAGCCTTCAGCAAATCCATTGAAGGCACCATCTCCCAGCGTGCCACTGCCTGCTATCGATCTTTTTAAGTGCGGACTAATGAGTCGTATATATACCTGATGGGATGCTCTCACCCTACCACCTCAGAGGAGTTAAACTTACACAAAGAGAGAATCAACTGGGTGAGAGGGAGGGTGGCAGGGCACATCCAGGCGGATGGTTGCCTTGCCCCCTTAAAAACCAGCCTGATGATCTGTCTTCAGGGAACGCAGCAGACCCTATCCCCTACTTTCCCTTAGGAACCCATTAATTCCTTAACCCATTAGTTCCTTTGCAGGAGATTTTCCAATCAGGTCGCTTCTAGGGCAAACGCTTTTTGTTATACCACTCCGTAGTGTGAAAAGAACTATAGAGAAATGCAAAGCAAGCTCGTGGCAGCAGCATCTTTGCGGCAAAGCATGCCTTTCCCTTCAGCTTTGGCAATTTAGGAAGAACCGAGATTCTCAGGGGAGATGGGTGAGGGGAACGCCAGGTCCAGGAACACATTAACCAGGAGTGCCTTTTTTACCTTCTATCCACTTCCACTCACATAGCCACAACTCCCTCCTCCACCTCACCCTGTTGGCCCCCACCTCCCAAACTACCAACACAGGCACTTGTGATCTCTACAAATGGGTGGTGGTGGTGGTGGGAAGGGAACATTTTCTCTCTCTATGATTGTGAACAGGATCCAACCTCCATACTAAAAATACATTAAAAACAAATAAAATCAAATAAGCCAAATCCAATGGGTAGCAACTATCTGGGGAGAGAAGCAGCTGCTGGCACCTGCCTGGATACGCTGCAGTTGGAAGCGGTCGGCTTTGGTACTGAATTATTAATTTATTTATCCCCCCTCCCCCCTCCCCCACTCCCGACTGGCAGGCAAGAAATCTCCGTCTCTTCTTGTTCCCCTCCGCCCCCACCTTAGAGGAGTCTCCCACTTCTCAGTCGCGGGTCGCTCTGCCGCCCGCCCGCGGTGGCCGTCGCGTTCCTGGCCCTCGGCGGCCGCGGCGCTGCGCGGGGGGCGTCCCGCTCGCTGGGCGCTCCCATTCGCGCCCGGACCGTCGCGGCCGTGGGTCCTGGCGGCGGCGGGGGAGGGCGGGGGAAGGCAGCGGGTGACAGATGTACTCCTCTGACAGCTCTCAGTATCAGCCCAGTGGCTCCCTGCCATTGGCTCAGTGCAATGGACCGGCAACGCCGCTCACTATAATAACACTCATGCCTGCCAGCAGCAGCAACTCCGAGAGCGGGCGCCGAGCGCGGGGGATGCTGCTGCCGCCGCCGCCGCCGCTGCCGCTCGGGCGGCTCCCGCTGCCCGGCTCCGCTCGGCCGCCGCGCCGGCACTGAGTCCCGCCGGGTCCTGCTGCCTGGCCGGCCCCTCCCAGCCCGGGAACCTCCCGCGGGGCGCGTCGCCCCAGGGCGAATTAGAAGAGAAACGGAGACTGTGAGGGAGAGCGCCGAGAGCATGCGGAGGCGGAGGAGCCTCGGCGCGCACGGCAGAGGGGTGTAGTGAGTCTGTCTCCCCGCGGCGTGCGGGAGAGGCGGCGGTTCGCCCTCGCGGCGGGTCCCCAGCCCACCCTGCCCGGGCTCCGGCGCGCTGCGGCTGCGGGCGCGAGGTGCATGGAAGCCGCGGCTGCGGTGGAGGAGGCGGCGGCTGCCCCATGGAGTGTTACTACATTGTCATCAGCTCCACGCATCTCAGCAACGGACACTTTCGCAACATCAAGGGAGTTTTCCGGGGCCCTCTCAGCAAGAACGGGAACAAAACTCTGGTAATAGCTCTGTTTCTCTCTCTCTCTCTCCCCGCCTCTCTCCTTCTCCCTCCCCCCTTCCCTAAAGAGGGCATTTGGAGGATTGAGGTTACTGTGAAATTTTGGAGGTGTTGCGTCTCAATTTGGTTTATAATATATCAATTTACCTATCTTGTGGGTGTGGGGTGAGAAGTAGATGGAGAAAAAGGCTGTAATCCTAAGGAAGCTGTGATCCGTGGTTTTGGTGGACACTTCGACAATGCTCTGGACTCTCAACACCTCACCCCATAATGCTGGAGATTACCTCCATGTCTCCTTATTGGAAGCAGATTGTGTCAACAGGACCTTTTCTTAAGAAAGAAAATAAGAGCACGCTCACCCCAGGTGACCCTCTAACATCTTTTGGCTTCTGAGGCTGAAGGTGAATGAGGATGTGGGTGTTTCTGATGGAAACAGGGAGACATGTGACTGGTGGCGCCGAGTTAGGTGGCGGGATTGAGTGATGGTCTCAGAAGGAGTTCGCATTCTGGTTGTCTCCTGAAGGACTGGCAGCAAACTTCTCTAGTGAGAAGTTGCCAGTACTAAGCTTGACTGAGTGACTCCAGAACCCCTTGTCGCCCACTTTAAGCTATTCACTCAAAAGAGGTTAGAGATAAATGTGAAGGGCGAGCGTTCTGTCACAATCAGAGCGACTAGGAAGTATGCTAGACAAATAGAATCCATGCAATTGCTGGGAGGTTCTCACTGGACCACAGAGCTTCGTCTTTCAGCATCTTAGTCGAAAGAGCACTCCTGATTGGTGGAGAGGATGTGCTGAGCATTGAGATGGTGCAGGGTAATAGCTCTTACTTTTGCTAACAAAACCCCTCTTAGTCACAAAACCTCCTTGTGGGCTGACTCTTGAGAAGTGTACACTTCAAAAAGGAAGGGAAAAAAAAAAAGAAGTAGAGGAAAAGCTCATTAAGTTTAGGTACTGCAAGGAGAGTAGAGCTAGAATAAGGTGGTAATATGCAAATATATATATATATATGTATATATATATATATCAACCACTAAAGTCTGAGCACCCCCTCACCCCTTATTTTACAAAGTGGTTACTGAGCCTGACTAGATAGAGTAGAAGTTTAAGGACAGACTCAGTCCATATTTTAAAATATGATTCTACATATTTTTTTAAAAAGTGCTGTGATGTTTTACAAAAATGAAAAATTCTCTTCTGAAGTTTTAAGTGAATTCTGGCATTGATAAACATTTGATTTTTTTTTCTTTTTCCCTGGAATCTATTGGAATCCTCCTCTCAATTTATCTAAGATGCAAACAGTCAGGGTTAGTTTGTTGCTTTTATTGTTGTGGATAAGACTGGTGTTGAACAAAAGAAAGTGAAAATACTCTTTTGTGGTCTTTCTTACTGGAGTATTATGCAGAGCAGTAAGCAAAGGCTATGGGGATTACTAAAATTGTTTTGGTTCTAATTATTTTCTTAAAGAACTCAACTGTGTGGGAAGGTAAATATTTTGGTGGGGGGCACTCTTCAATTTAAGAAAATATGCACTGGTTTGTTTTTTTAATCATTTTACTTGTGGAAAAGGCAGATTTACTCAGCAAGATCTCTATAGTTACAATGATCCTGTAAGTAAAAGAAAAAGAAAAAAAGATAAACATAGTAGAGTATATAGGATTAAAAAAAAGTTGACAAGCCAGAACTTGTGAAAATTCTGGTAATTTTTATATCTCAAAAATATCTCAATTTTATATCTCATAAGAATATTACGTCTATTTTACAGACTATGGAATTAAAAAAATTAGTGGTGATTTTCAGGTCATACAGTAAGTCAGTAAATCAATATTATAATCCCAATTTCCTAACTTCAGACATATTCTTAAATCAGCCTTAGGTTTCTAACAGTGGTTCAGTTTACTTATGCAGATTTGTTTGCTGTGAGTTTGGAGTCAATTGGTTCTTTATCACTCATATTGACAAAAGGTAGGTTAAAGTCTAGATTTGTCAGTGTAAGTTTGGGATTAAAATATGTGTTGAAAAGCAGCTATTAATTGAGATGAATAAATCTAAATATGGGCAAATATTGGAACAAAAAAACTGGAGGAAGAAGGGTTAGAAATAGCTCTTATCATATTTCTTTTAGTTATAGAAAAAGGGCTGACAGTAACCTAATAGCTTATCCTTCTAGACTGTGTTTATAAACTGCCCAAGTTTGTATTTCCCATGTAAGAGATTTACACTTAGTAAAATTACACAGATTTTCATACATGGCCCAACTGTATTTGAAACTATTACTTTACAATGTAATATATGTCATATATTTGTTTTCTATATGTCTTTTGATGATTTTGTTATTAAGGAGAATGAGAGTAATGCCTGTCTTTAAGTATAGCAGAAGAGATCTGAACATATTCATAAATGTTTTTAGTTAAATAACTATCTAGACTTACCTAATAATGTATCCTTCACAAAACTTAGGATGCTATGAAAATTTAGTGTAAGCTAAAGTGTACTATAAGCTGAAAACAGAAACTGAAGCTGAAACTTCTCAGGATTAGGAACTTTAAGAAGAAACACTAATATTATCTTAAAAATGTACATATACTACATTTTGAACATTTTCAAGTAAGAATATGTGGTTATACTCTTTAATCCTACTTTTAGAAAGTAAAAAATTATCAGACCCTCTTTACTTTGTTGTCTGTTTGATTTTGACATGTTTTTAATTTTGCCTTTAAAAAAATCGTCACACTTTTGCATTTTGATAAGAGTATTAAGTCAAAAGAATTTTAACAATATTTCAAGTGTTTATTCTTATTTCAGGAAAGGACAGCTTAAAACCACTCAAGAAAAGGTGCTTTGATCTTTCCATTGAAATTCCAGTTATTTTCAATACTGGATAACTAGTGGATATTCTGCACAATTTTTTAGTTTATACTTTTAAAAGATTTATAATCTGCCAAAGTTACTGAAGAATTTAACATAGCTTATAACTGTTAATACAGTGTTCTTTCATGAATTAGAAGTTACTTATAGAAAAAAGTTACCTCAGGCTTCAATGAATTGATTAATTGCTTAGCCTTAAAATCCAGAATGTAATCCCGCTACTTATACTGAGGAGATTATCAAACTGTACAGTCTTTCTATAGGTCATATTATATCCCTCACACATACAATTTTAAAAAGATACTTAAAGATTAAGCCTGTTGTTAATCTTGACCTTATTTCTGAGCTTTTAAATAATTCCTCGACAATTTTAACTGAAAATACACGCATCTTCATTTTGTAGTGTTTTACAAGTAAAGAGAAATGTCACTCTACTTGTCATGATTTCTGTTATAATAGCATCATATCTGTGATATAGCTTTAATTCCATGGAATAAGAGATAAGCGAATGTTTTATGAGTGCTCCAGGATATGTTTCAATAAGTTATATGGTTTAGTGACAATGAATAAAGTTTACTGTCCATGTAGCCTCATTCTTTTTCCTTAGATTATCCCTCAGATATAACCATTGTGTATAAAATTGTTTATTGGAGAAGAACATTTTGTTATATGTATGTTTGTCAATTGAGCTGCAAAATTTCTTTATCCTAATTATATATTTAAAAACCTTTCATATAAAATACTTATATATTTAACACAATTTAAATATACATTTGATCACTTCTAATATGGCATTTGGAAACTTAGAAATCATTACTAATTTGTTCATTATGTTTTGTTAGCATTTTTATATCTCATAAGAATATTAAGTCTATTTTACAGACTATGCAATTAAAAAAAATTGAGTGGTGATTTTGAGGTCATACAGTAAGTCAATATTATAATCCCAATTTCCTAATTTCAGATATATTTCTTTTATAATTTAGATACTAAATTAGGGATTCCATAGAAACTGGTAAGTTACTATCTGCATTGATAAAGAGATGGTGTTGGTGTTATCTGTTTTTTGAAGGCACTCTATTTTTCCACTTGCCTTCAGGTGTAGAGAAATAGATTCACAGTATAATTTGAATTCAAATGTTTTAAGTCTCATCCTCCAATATGCAAACATCAATAATTTCTATCTGGCCTAAGCCCTGTTTATGTAGACTTCCCTCATTTTCCAATATATTAAATACCAGAGTTGGGAAGAAAAGAAGTATTGATTTATTAATCAGTTTTCAACATATTTGTTATGTAGTTCATTTAGATTTATTGAGATGCTTCAATTACAAAGCACTACTCTAGGCACCACAAGCTCTGTGCTAGGAATTATGTGTTAAGTATTATTCATTAACATGTATTCATGTACACTCCTGTTCATTTTTGAATGTGCTGAAAAAATATTCACTTCTTTTGACATGTTTTCAGGTTTCTTGTCACTCAGGACGTTTTCATATGTATTCATTTTGAAAAGGATGAAAAAATTCTGGATTTTTTCCCTTTGTGTGTACAGGAACTCACTAAGAGTCTTTGAAATATGTTATATGGCCTTTTGTTCTAATTATCATTATCTGACATCATTATTCATGTCATTTCTTTGCAAATTTCTATATCTCATAGAGAATGTAATTTAAAAGGTTTCTCCACTCATTGAAACCCATTAATGTGGCATATTTAAGATTGTACATAAGACTAAAGAGACCAGTTATTGAATTAATGCTGATGAAAAGTTATCATTGTTAGATTAATATCCTCAAGGAAGGTTAGGGGTGATGATGGATTAGGGTGATATCTTAATAAATACCCAAACTTTCCCACTTTATAAACTCATTCTCATAATCAGTCCATTATATATTCTTCCAAATTTCTTCTAAACTATTATGTATTCAGTATCAAAGACCATCTTGTGTCTCACTTTTCTGAACCTAATGTGTCATATATTCTTTGCTATACTTATCTTTTATTCTGGCAAAACTCTACAAATGTGCATTTTTAGAGTATATTCTTTAAGTAAGAAAAATAACTTATAATTGAATTATTGTTGTTATGACCTGCTCAAGAATGTAAGCAACATTTTTAGGCAAATGTTGTCAAGTAATAACCATAAAGCTGACATACCTTTGTTAGCATGGTAAATATTAATTAAATTACTTTTGATAGCTGAAATTCAAATAGTGACATGATAGCTTGTCATCACGTCTAGTTCCTCATGAGGTTATTGATAATAATTACATTTTTACTGAAAACACAGATCAACAAGAGCCCTGAGACCACCTAATCCAAGTTTCCATATGGTTGTATTCAGGGCCAAATTCAGGGTGTAGAAGTAGTTTGTTTAGGATGCACTATGTTTTAAAATATTTGGCTTTAAACACTATTCAAAGAAGAATGCAGTTTGCTACTGCCTACACTGCTCTTTACAGTGATTTAGGTTTTTACTTACTTACATTACCTTCTTGACCAATGAAGGTTCTTGAATTTCCTACCTGAGAGTCTGAGAACCAAATTTTACATATAGGGAGACAGAAACATTTTCACCATTCTGCATGTGCCCTTTGTTGTACGATAGTCTTCAAAAAAGTTTTGGCATATTCATATTTGTATAGTATCTGTTTGCCATATATTGGTTGAACTGCTTAAAAGTATTCTCTAGATCATACCTCTTGGCATACTATCATAATACAGAAATGTGTAATTTGATGGTGATGCATTTGAAAATTACAAACGTTTGCTCAGGCTACAGGTATTTTCAGTAATTTCTTGGTTTGGGTCCTTTTAAAAATTAATACTGAATATAATTTTATTCTTTAATTTACAATTTTAATAAACATGCTTAGTTAATGTAACATATTTAGGAAAAGTTTTTTAGAAGTATTATGCACAAGGGAAATAATATTTTTAATAATTATAATAATTCAATGTAGAAGTAATTTCCTCCAGTGACACTGTTTAACTGAGATATTACTATTTTAGGCAATGGCTTTATATTAGGAGTTTGAGTAATCTTTCCAGATGGACAAAAACATAGCAATTTTAATCTATGGTGTACTGCAGCCTCATGAAGAAGTTATGTATATCACTTTTTAAATTGCTAACTACAAAATATAAGATATATAATTTTCTTAATTTTTCTTTCTAAGAATTGTAGCTGAAACCATTTGATTGGTTTTATTTCATTCTAAATTATTCTTTGGCTCTGAGGAAATATTTACCACATATACTATAGTATGATGGTGTTTTCAACTGGCAAGTTTTCTTAATTTTATAAATATATTACAGTACACTTTCTATCACAGCATAAGATAAAATGGGGGTAATAAATAATTAAAATTAATCCTGGTTTTCAAAGTAAACAAAATCTGTTACCTGACATAGTAGTCTGGACTCTTTCACAATGGTGTGACACCATTACAGGAAAGTTACATACTTTTCTAGATATAAGAATCTTAAATGAGAAGGTATCTTATAGATGTAGTCAATGTCTACAATCCACTGACCTTAAGTAGAAGAGATTACCCTAAACCAAAGTGTATGGGTCTCATGCAATCAGTTGAAAGGTTTTTAGAGCAAAAACTGAGATTTCCTGGAGAAGAAGTCCTGTCTCAAGACTGAAGCAGCAAATCCTGCCTTCAGTTTCCAGCCTCCTGGACTGTTCTACAGAAGCCCCACAAATCCCATAATCACAGAGTCATTTCCTAATTCCTTAACATATAAAATCTATCTATCTATCTGCCTGTCTATCATCTATCTATCTGTCTGCCTATCTATATCTGTCTGTCTATCTATCATCTATCTATCCATCTATCTACCTTTCTACCTATCTCTCTTACTAGTTCTGTTTATCTAGAGAACTCTGAATGATATACTAAAGATCAGTTAATTATATCTCTTTTAGAATAAGATGACTCAATATTTGAACCATTAATCATATTTGGATTTAATTGGAAATAGGTGAACTTGACATTATTAAACTATTTAGGTTGAAAATTGATTGACATTATTCTGGAATGTTTCTGTTATTTTATAAAAAAAATATATAACCTTCTTTTAAATCTTTGCCTGGATTACAATCTATCTATCTTCCATCAATTCCCTTACCTCCCCACAAAAAAACTTTATAACTATGTAAAATATGCTATTCTTCTCTGTTCAGCTTCAACAGATAGTCACACGTGCATTTTTGTATTTGAAGAGAGATAGGCTATCTTTAAATGAGAAAATATTTTGAGCTATATTGAGAGTGTATAATCTGGTAGTCTAACATAAGAAAATAGTCTTTAAAAGGTGGCTGTGTAAAATGAAAGACTTAAGTTTTACAAAACAAAAATGTTTCATAAAAATATACAGAATGTTGTCAATGTCCACCAGCCAAAAACAACTAGAAACATAGCTGAACCAGGTTGGACACACTGGTGCTTGTTGGAACAAGGTAAACTGCACACCATGGGGAGTCATGGTGCATCTCATGAAGTGGGAATAAGGACTTGGTTTATAGGATTTGAGATTGGGTAAAATGATTCTGTAGAGAGTTGATTAAATCACTCTTTTATTCTGGATACTATGAGAAAGATGGGCCCGTTCTATGGTTGGTTATCTCAGTACTTCTTATCTAGGAGGCCAAGAATAGAGGGGGGCTAAAGCTATAGTTGGTAAAAAACAAAACAAAACAAACAAAACAAAACAACAACAACAACAACAAAACCCCACAGTTTTTGCTTATGTTGGCTGGCAGATGGGATGTTTGGTAACAAAAACATTGTTTTTGTTTTTGTTTGTCCTCAAAGATGATTGCTGAGTGGGCTTTTTTTTTTCTTCTGTTCCATCATGCATATAGACAAACTTGTCTGATGTTAGTGGTCTGTGAAACTCTTGGTGTTTGATAAGAGAAAACCACACTTTACTCTTAGATCCAGATAAGCTCCTTGGTGATAGTTCCCAAGGACTGCTTTTTTCTTTCTCAGATATGACAAGAGAATAGATGGTTGCGAACAGGTGGGAGGCAAGGCTATCAGTGAGGATGATTTCAAGGAAATGAGATCCAAAGCTGGGGACTTTTCAGGGATGAAGGAGGGAAGGAGAATGGTCAAGAATTATCAAGATGGAACAAGGAAAACATGTTTCCTGGACTGGCACATTAATATGAGGATTTAGAGAGATAAAACATCTCTCTTGAGAGAGATACAGGGGAATTTTTCCAAGAGAGACAGTTCAGTTGGAACAAAAAGGTGAAGAGAATATTCAATGGAAAGTCTAAAGCTATAGAGATTTCATTGATACCAGACATTTCAGAGTTCAAGAAGGCACAGTCCAAGTGTTTTAGGACATGTGGAAATACAGAGAATTGTATCATAAAAGAGGGCATAACAGAATCACATGGAGATTAAAGTCCAGAGAATGAAGAATTTGGAAATTCTGGACTTCTTGTGGAACTGATACCATTGAGGATAGAGAGTAGGATAAAATTGGTTTTGGTAATCCCAGTGCAGTTCATGGCAGAAGTGAAGTGGTGGAGGCTGACAGAGAGGTAGGTGTTCTGAGAGAAGCAGCCGGAGTTCTTGGGCTTACCTTTGACTTTTTCTGTGGGACTGAATTATGCATGGCCCTCCTCTGAGCCTCAGAGCTTTCTCCTGAACCCTGCTGAAGTGTTATGGCAGAGGGGCATGGTTAGTCCTACTATGTAGATTTCCTCCCATATTCAGCAACTGGAGATTTAAAGTATTAACAATAATTCAGAAGTGCCTGGGTAGCTCAGTCGTTTAAGCATCTGGTTTGGTTTCGGCCCACGTCATGATTTCAGGGTGGTGAGATAGAGCCCTGCTTCAGGCTCTGCACTGAGTGTGGAGACTGCTTGGGATTCTCTCTCTTCCTCTCCCTCTGCCTCTCCCCAGCCCCCACCCTTGCTCTCACCTTTCTCTCAAAATTTAAGAAAATAATAACAATACATAAAATAGTTAATGTATTAATAATAATTTAAAGATTAACCCATTTAAATTGCCTTGTTTGTGTCCTTCAGATAGGAAACACCTATAGAATTCTACGTAGCAGTGGGTGTTATATGTAAGCAGTGAATCTTGGAACACTACATCAAAAACTAATAGTGTATTGTATGGTAACTAACATAACACAATAAAAATAAAAATAAAAGAATTCTATGTAGTGCGAGCAAATTTGGAGAGACTTTGGAAGAGGTCTAGAGCTTTAGGAGTTGTCAGGCACCTTAGATGGAGTGTGGAAAGTAGGAGAGTTTTGGGCAATAAATTATTGGGAAAGAATAAGATCAGTTGCAGAGAAGGAATGGATTTAATGATGAGAGATTTGTACTGAATTATTTTCCTACAACTGGTCAAGGACAGGAAGAGGGGATAAAATATGGATTGTGTCTTTATTTAATGAAAGCATCTCAAGTAATATAGTCCAGTAGTCTCTGAAGGAGTGTCAGTGGAAATATTGTAAGGTTATCTTTCAAAACTTGATATCACCTCTCCTTGAAATGAGACAAAGTACCTTCATGCTAGGGAGACAAAGTACCTTCATGCTAGGGAAGAGACTAACTGTTTTCACTCCAGGATTATGTCTTGCATCCAGTAACATGTCTTCATGTCTTCATCAAAATACTGTCATATTTAAATAGTGATGGAAAGCACAAACACTTTATAAGCGGATGATCTGAGCTCAAATCCTGGATATACCTCTGTATCTGGATGTAGTGAGTGGAGCTGTTTGTAACCAAACCCCAAATATTAGCTACCTAAATATTTTTGTTTTAATTTTTTATATAATAGAAATATTCAAGTAGATCTTTTTTGACCTTAAGTGGGTTGATAAGATTAAAACCAAAGACTTTGATTTTATTTGTATTTTTCCTACAGGTCTAAAGTGGTTACTGCTCCAGCCATCACATGTATATTCTAATCTAGAGCAGCAATGAGTAAAGGAGGAAGGACAAAAATTTGAATTTTTTTTTTTTTTAAGAAGACCTACCCAACATTGTTTGCTTACCTCTCTTTTGATGGAGCTATGCTATAGAACCACTACTAAGTGTGGGAAGGATGAAAACATGATTTTTTTAAAAAACATGATTAATTAAACTGGGCACACCACTTATCCCAATAAAATCAGTGTTATGTCAGTAAGAAAAAGAGATAATTGATTATACCTGAGAAATCTACCACAGCTAGTCACTGGCTTTATGACTTTGGTCAAATTCATCTCTCTATCAATTATATTATGTTTAGTGGGGAGGATAAAAACACCTACCTAGAAAATATGTTGCAAATTAAATGAAAAGTAATTAACACAGGTTTGACTCATAGTAAACTTTAAATAAATGGTGGTAGCTATCAACAGTATTTCATACTGGAACATTCAGATCTGTATTAGAATCTCACTCATTAAATTCAGTATATAAATATACATAATTTGGACACTTTTGGTATTGAACAATATCAGTATTTCCTTTTTCTTGATTTTCTCATGATTCTTTTGCACACTTACTGCCATTCCAAGATTCATAAAGTCTCTTTCTTTAAGTAGGGTTGGGGCTTGAATATTCTAGGAGATGAACTAAAATCCTATGAAAATCTTCAGATATCAGCTATCCTTTTGACTTGTAAAGTTCATGGAACTGTACCCTGTACTCCTAGGAAGATGACTCTTTAGGAAAGCTTAGAATTTCTTTTAACTCTCTTCAATAATGATTTCCAAAGCTCGGATTCCCTTGCCAAGGTCTTGGATCACTGCTGTTCTAGTGTTACAACATTAATACTTACACCAGGGGGCGGCATAGCATTTCCTCTTGCTCTTACATAGACAAGTATAGTAAATAATCATGGATTAATTGATTGGTTAAATATAGTTACTACAGTTTTATTAACTAAAAGTCGCTTTAAAATTTCACTGACCAGGCAGTATAAACATGTGACATATCTATGGTGTATTTGCTGTAAACTTTATTTTATATTTCACCATGTAAATATTTTCTGCATTAGTCACATGTGGTGTATATAGCAAAATGGAACTGACATGGAGTTGGTGTCCAAGTATACCTTACTAGACTATCATTTTTGGCTGTAACTGTGTCTGTTTTAATTACTGAAGTTGATGGTTCTGGGTTCATCTAAGTATCTTCAACCAAGTAGTTTTATGAATCTTAATGCCCAATTTATTTTAATGACATAGTTAATTTATAATTAAATTTGATGTACATTTTCATGGACTACATTATTAAGCAAAATAAAGGTGGAATGGATGGACCATTATTTGTTAACACAAGAATAGCTAAAACATGAAATAAAGAATAATGAAGTTGTGAAATATAACTCTATTGCTTGATTGCCATAGCTCACATTATAGAAAAAAGTCAAAAAATGTCTGAGACTCAAATTTCACAGTTTTATTAAAATTTAATGGAATTTCCTCCATACAAATTGTGATTATATTTTAGAGAAAATGTGCAGATTGAATAAAGTAAACACAAACTGTTCTATTTGTTGCTAATCACTGTGAAATTATTGATACAACATATAGATAGAGTTTTTAATGGATCAGGATTTAAAGGAGTTGATACTATGATACATGCTGCTACTCAAAAACTCAGGAGACTATTTTTCAGGTAGAATGATACTAATAAAATTTCAGATGTAGCATATTACATATTGCTCTACTGGAGAGCAACATGTAAGACAATCTATTACCATATAATTCCATGGTAAAGGGTTTTGAAGTAAATAATAGTAGTAGTAGTAATAGTAATAACAATACGAATAAAACAATTTGCTCCTCTTTGTACAGTGTCTAACATAGCTCTAAATGTAATTTGATGATGTAAGAAAAAAATTGGAAACCCAGCATATTGTTTACTGATAATGTTAAATCTCTCTGTATCAATTCAATTCACATGTGCTATAAGCAGTAATTATGCACCTCCCAGGCACTAAACATGCCAACTCTCTTGACTCACTAAGAATCTTATCAACTGTTGAAACTATAGGTTATGAGAGATCCTTTTCTCTTTTCTTTCAGCACACTACATAAAATAAGTATGGTATCTATTCATAGACACAGGCAAAATAGACGTGCACACACATAGCAAAATCATTCTTTCTCTCTCTCTTTCCCTCTCTCTCAACTCCCCTCGTGCTACACATCCACCCTAGTCTGGAAAAGCAGAGAGGATACTTTATTCAGCCTGACTGAATGTTTGTTTCTCAGGAAGTACACAGAATTCTACTAACAGTTTTGACCAGATCCAGTGATCAAAATTTATTTGAAAAGTAATTAAGAACTCATCCCCCCAACCTCAGCCACTGGTTATAATATCAGATGTCTGAAAATAACTGTGCTAATATTCTGGAACATCTGAAGTAACTCAATGGCCAAGTTTCCATTGGATTGCCACAATACTAAGAATCAAAAAAAATATATATATACATATATATATATATATATATATAGAGAGAGAGAGAGAGAGAGAGAAGCACAATCCTAAGAATTTAAAAATAAATAAATAACTAGAGAGAGAGAAGGGAGGGAGAAATAGAGGGGGAACAAGGAAGGCAGGGAGGAAAAAGAATGGTAAAGATCATTACTCTTAGGCAGTTAAAAGTGTAAGCTAACGTACAAAGGTATACCAGTTTAAATAATTGGATGATCGTACATCCAGGTTTGCCTGGGATAATCCTAGTTAAGGTCGTGTCATGGAATGCTTAGTAATGGTACCGCCTTTCACTCTCTGATTTGGATGATAATGTATACAATCATCCATTAAGTATAGGAATCTCCACAGTGACAGGAATCAGTCTGAAAAGATTTCCCATTCTGTATCCTGGCTGAAGTCCAGCATTAGTTTAGGATTTGTAGATTCCTGCTGGAATGCTATGCACAGATGATGTCATTAATATAACACTTGGCTATTTTTTCAACTGAACACTAAACCCTGTAATATCCAGTGATGAAAGGAATGTAGTTATTCTTTTCCTCATCATTTGGCAGTTTGAATTTAGCTGCATGATGGAAGAAAGAATATTCAGAGGCAGCATGATGCAAAGGCACAGGACCACGTGGAGGTCATCTGAGGCAGCTGCAGTACAGTTAAGAGGAGAAGGGGCCACAGTGAGCATCCAATGGCCATGTATGAGCCAAGCCTTGTCAGTGGAAAGTTCCTGGGGCTGATGAGCCAGCTGCGTTCTTCCAAGCAGACTATTTTAGTGGCAGAATTTTGCCCAAGTATTGCCAGTTTTGGTTCCTCAACAAGCTTCATTCAACAGGGTCACCTTTGAATCTGTCAGCTACCTAACACTCTTCCAATAAGTGTATTTTATGCTTCATTTAATGAGTTAATTTTGGTTATTTTTAGCTGAGAAATCTGACTTGAGTTAAGACAACTGTGGAATTGGCAAATTTTTTTCAAGGACACGAGTATTTTGGTTTTATATCTAGAGAATTTTTGACAGAGTTCCCCTCTTCCTTTGCTTCTCATCATTCCGCATCCTAATTTTTTATGGTGAAAGGTGCTCAGCCTCTGGAACAAGACCGAAGTTTGAATTCTGGCATTGTAACCTGGGCCAAACATTTATCTTCTCTTAGTTTCTGTTTTTAATCTATAAATAACAAAATTGCAATTCATCTAGTCCCTGCTGTATACCAGATGTTATTTTAAACACATTATATAAATCGTATGTAATTACTGCTGAAATGCTTTAAGATGGGTACCTGTGAACAGGATTATTGTAAGGAGTAAATAACATAAGGAAATTCTCTACTTCAGTGTCTGGCACATAGTCAAACCTATTTTTATTTTTGTCATTATTGATATCTTAAAGAGGCTTGTCCTCCACCTTTCCACAGCTACCACATGGCCTTGTGCTTTTCAGATAGAACGTGAGGGATGCCAAAGGAATAATACTGAGTTTAGGTGCTTTAGGAGGTCCCACAAAAAATAAGCCAGGAAATTGATCATAACATTTAGCATCTATGTATAATCTATGAGTGAATTATCTAGTTTATTCTATGCAGGAAAAATGTTCTCTGGTATACATATTTCAAACTAGACGATCATAACTATCACCTGAAGATTTAGAAAATACAACATCCTGGACTTCATTTAATATCTATGAGTAGGGTTCAGTAATCTAGCTTTTCTAAGAGCTCCCAGATGAATCTCACTGTTCTAGGATAAAATATATCTTGCTTGGTTCCAGCGAACTTGTTCCAGAAGAACACTTGGATGTCACCCACTCATATTTGACATGAGAAGCGAGACCCTGCTCTCCTTCTTTCTTTGGTTCTCTGCCCAACACTCCTTCATCCCATCTCACCCCCAAATAGATCCTTTAGAAAGCAGAAATGCATTCATTCATTGTAAGGAAAAATGAAATTAGAAAAAGTTTAGTTAGAATGTAAAGGACATACTCTTAAGTTTTGATAGAGTCTAACATCTACAGAACTGATGAAAATGTAAGACTTCAAGTTTATCGGCAGCAAAATATCGAGTTCTAGGTTTAGACTTGTGAGACAATTTAGTTGACTTAGCTAATATCCTTCTCAACCATGTTTTCAATATATTAATTGAATTGAATAAATTAATATATCATGAAGAAATCAGGATAATAGTGCATTTCATAGTATTTAATAATTTTCAATGTATGCTATTTTCTTTAGTCATTGTGTTGAACAGCAAAAGAAATGGTTGAGCTAATAGCTAAACATCAGGTAATTTACAACCCAAAAGATATAAAGGTGAATATCTTTATGAAATTTAAGGTGAAAATAGGTACCTTTCTGAAAAGAATATAGATGTTTTAATAGTGATAGCCTGGATTTACAAATAATATATGCTAATTAAATTCTTATTAAATCATGTGATATATCTCAATTACCCTCTGGGATTAAAATTATTTTAATTTATTTTAAAAAATTGTGCAAGTACATGGTGTTTGTATGTAAGTAATGAATCACTATGTTCTACTCCTGAAACCAATATTACACTACTGGTTAATTAACTGGAATTTAAATAAAAACTTGAAACATAG
This sequence comes from Meles meles, assembly GCF_922984935.1. Taxonomy (NCBI): domain Eukaryota; kingdom Metazoa; phylum Chordata; class Mammalia; order Carnivora; family Mustelidae; genus Meles; species Meles meles. The sequence continues at coordinate 80,396,958 of NC_060074.1, forward strand.
AAAAAAAAATTTTGGTGCAGGTAGTCTGAAGTCACTATTTACATATACGGGATTATCTTTTATCATTGTTTAGAATTTTTATTTGTAAGGTGATTTTGATCCCATCAAAATCAATTCTATAATAATTATGTGGTTGAGTCAGACATTATATAATTTGATAAATCATTTGAATGTCTGATTAATCTTATCTAAATCATATATTTTTTTTTAGATTTTATTTATTTATTTAAGAGAGGCAATGCACACAGCACACAGGGGGGCGGGGGAGGGGCTTGATCTCACCACCCCTAGATCATGACCCTAGCAGAAATCAAGAGTCAGATGCTCAACTAACTGAGCTACCAAGGCATCCTTAAATCATATTTTCAAACTATATTTTCTAATCCTAAGCATAAATGAATACATTTAATCAAATTTTCAATTACTGAGTACTTAATCTGTGTTAGGTCCAAGGCTAAAACTTAGGTAAAATATCTCATTTGATCATTTCAGCAACTCTTTCATTTGATAGTTACAATTGCCATTTTATAAATAAGAAAATTTCACTTTTAGAACTTATTCAAGATTATCTATGTTGTTTTAATTCATAGCTGTTGTGTGGATGGTGTAGAAGATAGATAGGACTGCTAAGTGCTAAGACTTAATATGCATATGTCCATGTCCATTCTGTTTTGTTTAACTTAGGATACAAATGATGAACTTCATGCATTCTCATAATCTAGAAAATATGGATGGCTATGCTCAGTGATTTAGAATTAGGAAATCTGTATATAAATCTTTAAATATTTCCTCCAAATATCATGGTTTCCTTCCCAAGAATAATTTTTAAATTTTATTTCTCTAGTAGTTTTCCTTCTTTTGGTACCAAAGTCTGGATACTTGATTAGATTTTGCATTATTGCCCACTTGTGTGTTTATCAAAAAAGTATTCAATAAAGACATCTTCATTTTTTTCCCAAATAGGTAACTGAACACAAGCTAGTTACTTTAGATTAAATGAGTTAAATGACATATTTTATACCTATTATATATTGCACCAAGGTAGAAAAATATGTAGTAAAATATATGATTTTAGTAAAATTCAGGGATTAAGATATTTTCCTAGTACTTTCAATTCACTTTGCTTTTTTTTTTCCTCCAGCTCTTGTCAATCTTAGTGTTTGCAATCTTCTATTTAGTAACCATTAAGAGTAGTGAAAGTTCTCCAACTAAAGCAAATAATGAGTTATTTGCAAGTCGTTTATAGCTAAAAGAGCACCGTCATTTTCTAGGATATATTGTTGGGTTTTTCATTTATAGGAATAAGATAAGAGAAACTGTCCATTTTCTAATCACTGGGCTTTGCAGCACACATTTGTAAAGGGTTGGCTTTCAGCTTTAGACATTTCATAATGTGTAGGTTACCTTCCCATCTTTCTCAGAAGATCATTTTCAGGGAAAATACAAGAAAATGAAAAGATCTGAAGCCTTTTAATGTATTTTTTGGTAAGATGCTGGTGGTTCTAAATTTATTTTCTTCTAATTGTTGGCTGTGCTGCAAGGAGAAGAATGGGGGATGGTGGGGTGATGAGAAAAGCACCTTGTAATGTGTGAACAGAAAGGAGCCTTGAGTGGCCCTTTGGCGTTACTTGTAAGGAGCTTTCTACTAACTCTATGCTCATCAGTTTGGCCCAAGACTGTATTCTGTGTGTGTGTGTGTGTGTGTGTGTGTGTGTGTGTGTATAATCAGGATAAAAGATCTAAATGAAGTTACAAACTTCTGGATATCTGGAGAGAATAGGAATATTTTTAAGGATTAAGGATGTCTTTATACTAAGAAAATATTATAGTAACTTTTTGAAGTAGAGAATAAAGGCAACATAATTCATTGTAGAACAGAAGCTAGAAATGAAAACTGTAGAGCTAAGAATAAATGTGATAATAAATATCCTTAGAGACTCACAAGATAATAGCATACCCCTGCATTGCATTTCTTCTAACTTCATATTTTATATGAATATGTAATCATAATACAAAAAGAGTATGATTTTTAATCAGGCAGTTACCATATTATCTACATTTTACTTATGGAAAACTGAAGAGAATCTAAAGTTCTTGCCAGAGATTTTAAAAGCTGTGAGTAGTTCAGCCTAATATTGCCTTGAGTTGTGTTTCAGTCACAACCATAATAAGTATTAGTTAATTATATTAATTTTTATAATAATAATGCTTTAAACACTTCCATTTTACAAAGAAGAGTAACTGAAATGTCAGTTAATTATGCAATGCAAATTTCATGTTATTTGCAAAATTCATATTTTACATTCTACTTTAAAATAGTTAATGATTAAACCTGTATATAGTAAAACTATATTAAACTAGAATTGAAATATATATTTCTAAAAATAAGTGTATAAGTATTCCAAGGAAAATATATATTTTTGCTTTTGTAAGTTTTAATTTCATATCACATGTTGACATAGGTTTGTCAGAGAGTCAATAGTGAACACTTATGTTACTAAATTAAAAATACAAACTATTAAAGACAGTTTGTATGAAAACATTTCAAAAATAGAGGTAATCACATTTAACATAACTTGTTGAACTGTTTCCTGTCAAACCTTCATGCCTGTTTTGTGTCCAAATGGTGCACACAATAAAACTGTAGTTCATTAACTTTCTTTAATACAAGTTAAAAGGAACAAATTGTGTGGCAGAGTCCCCCAAATGTGAAATAAATTATGTTTCTTTTTTTTCTTCTAAAAATCTGCTAGTTTTGCAGATTGATTCACTAAAAGGAGAAAGGGGTAAACAATGATTTTCACCAGGAGGAGGAATATCAGTAAAAAACAAGGGGATATTAACAGTAGATAGGAAGCTAAGTGATCTGATTTTTTATTTTAGCAATCATCTCTCATTAAAAATTGGCAAAAATGAACTCATGTATTTATTCATTGAATATAAATTAAGCAGGATAGTAATATTATCTGATGATTTTCTCTTTCTCCTCTAGTATTTGCTTAGTCATCAGAATATGGAGTCACATCTATTCTTCTTGCCACAGCCTGTTGAAAGTCATCCTCAAGGAGAGTATAATAACACAGTAAGTGGAGAGGCAGGAAAAGAGACTCTCAAATGGAAGACAAAAAATAGTAAATAACTTCAGAGAGGTAATGGATATTCTGCAGAGAAATGTTATAATTATTGGCAGAGTAAAATTTGTTGTTACTACCTGATCAATAGCATCAGCTATAAACATTAACACCCTACTGATATTTTCATAAGTTCAGAATCTAAAAACAGGTAGACTATTATCTTCAACTGCAGTAGATGTTTAATATTTCACAATTGAATATTTGAATCTTCAATAATTTTATTTTTATATATTTAGTACATATATATTTATATGTATATTTCTTATTAACAAGCTTAATTAATAGATGATTGACACGGAAGTCAGTAGATAAATAGATTTAGAGATAGACAGATAGTTAATGACATAGAACATATAGAAACATACTGCTATTATTTTCTGTCAATTTTGATATTTCCTAAAAATAGAAAGAAAATATACATACACATATAAAACACTCTTGAAATTTTATTTCCCCAAACATACTTTCCATGTCTAATATTTTTATATATAATCATTTACAAAAGCTACTTTCCAGATAAAATATTTGTTCTCCTACTTTTAAGAGGTATCAGATTTTTAAAAATATATTTAGGTACTTAGGATTGAAATTTAAAATCCTGACAATTTTCTAGTAAAATATCTCAAAAATTTGCATTATTAGTCCTGGTAACAAGTTATTTCCCATTAGCAGTATTTATGTTAAAAATTATATATGTACATATATTTGCATAACTTTTATCTATATTTCTAGATGGACAAGTGAAAGAGCATTGGATTTAGAATTTGAAGATTTAGTTCCTTCCTAATTATTCTGTCTAACTAAGATTTAGTTTCCGGCTAATTATGTATGGTGCTTGAGAAAGTATACATCTGCTCCAAGATACATATATTCATTTATCTTTATATTCCTGTAACATATTTATTGATTACCTCTATATGTCAGATTCTATACTAGGCACTGTTAAAATAATGGAAGGAAATAAAGACACTACTTCAATAAAGAACGTATTGTCTAATGCAGTGATCTCCAAATTAGGATGTCTGCAATAGGCTAGAAAGTGTGAAACATGATTTATAGGGAACAAGTAGAAATATTAAAAATTATCTTTATATTTGTGATTATCTCATTTCAAAGGGTTTTGTAATATTCATGCGGTATCGAAAAGCATGTATGTACTGGCATATTAGCCTGAAAGTCTTGTGTTAATAGGATTGTACTATTAAACAAATTCAGAGACTGAATTAGTATAGGGGAAAAGAATGAAAAATGTTAGAGCTAAAGACAATATAATTATTAAAGATGGATTTAATTTTTATGGTTTGAAAATTTTGAAACATCACATATATGATGCCCACTATAGTTTTGCAATCAAACATCAATATGAACATATTATGTTTTAGACACAATGCCAAGCATTTTGTTTGAATTAACACATTCTATCTTTATAATAACCTTATTTGAAAGGTACTCTGGTTATATCTAACTTAATAGGTGTCATTCAAATTCAGGTAATTTTTCTCCAGAGCCAAAATTCATATCCACTATGTTAGCCTGTCTCTCACATGTCAAGTGCATTGATAGAGTGCAATGATATTGGCAGAACTGGAAGTAAGTATGATATCAATAGCTTTAATCTGTTTTTCTCTATTTTCATCTTTACATTATGTCATGAGATATACACTCTTTCTTTTGCTGTGAAGTACAACTTTTCTCACAGGCATTAATTTATAGTTTTCTGATTGTATTCTTTTGAAATTCTGTTTGAATAATCATTAAATATCAAGTCAAATTTGAGTCAGATGTGCTGAGAGCACTACATCCATACCTGGGAAAATGGAGCCCATTGAGATAAATGCTCTGCACCAACAGGAAACTCAATTTTGCACTAAATATTCATGTAATATTTTAAATTTTATAAAATGGTGAATGAAAAACTTTATTAACTCCTTTGATAGAATTACATTCCATTTATTGAAAGTGATTCATATCACATGTGCTTTGGGGTATATCAAACCATTATTTTCATTTTTATGTCAATTTTAATAATGCATAAGTTTTATAAATTATGGAGTTGGTCTCAGAAAATACTGATAATTTTATTTATTTTGTATTAAAATCAAGTACAAAAAAGTGTTTTATGTGAGTTAAGTTGTAGGATATGTTCATTTATTCAAAAATATCTACTAGGCATCTGTTGTGTAGCCAGCTATCGTGGGGTAGGTGCTAGAAATGTAATAGTGAACAAAAGCACATGTTTCCTGCCCTCATGAAACTTATGGTTTAGCAGTGGAGGTAGGTGTTAATCGCTAAGTGTATTGCATTAGGTTAGTAGGGCTGCTATAACACCAAACCACTGTCTGGGTGGTTTGAACTAACAGGAATTTATCCCCTCACAGTTTGATGTTAACAGTCAGAAATCAAGGTATTGACAAGGCTGTGCCCCACCTGCACCTTTGGGTGCCTTTTCTAAGTCCTAGTAGGCTCAGGCCTTCCTTGGCTTGTGACAGCAGAAATCCAATCTCTGTTTTCCTCCTTACATGTTACCTGCCTTTCTGTGCCTGAATGTCTCTCTATCTTCACATAACATTTTCCCTGTGTGTTACTGCTTCTTTTCTTACAGACACAGACTATTACTGGATTAAGAGCCCACCCTATTCCAATTGACTTTATCTTAATTAATTACACTTGCAAAGACCCAAATAAGGCCATTTTGAAATACTGAGGGTTAGAACTTCAGCACATATCTTTGGAAGATACAATTCAATCTGTTGCAAGCTGTGTTACGTGTCATGAAGGAAAGGTGTAACCAGAATGAGGACATGGATCAAGTGTGGAATGTAAGAAAGACTGTGTAAACTGTAAGTAGGCAAAGGTGGCAGGAGGTGGGAATCAGCAGAGAAAATGGAATGTGCCTGTGCCTTTTGGAGAGAGAACACAGCATTTTTGAGAAACTGAAGGAAAGCCAATCTGACCAGAGATTTTAGAGTTGGTCAGAAATTGTGGAGATGGGATTGTGCATAGGTCCAGAAAGTTCAAGATTTGGGTTTCCTCTGAAGGTGTACTGAACAAATGATCTGATTGTATTTTGAAAATATCACTGCAACTCTTGGGAAATACAAGATGAGGAGGGTATAATAATGAATGCAGACATATCAGCTAAAGGTCAGTTGTAGTAGTCCAAGCTGGACATGGCTTGGACTAAAGCAATGTATATGGAGACATGTGTACAGATTTAGAATACATTCACTAAACAAAATCAACAGGAGGAAGGATAAATAGTATGCAAGGAAGAAAGTAAAAAATATGTTCCAAGAATGCTACTCTCTTGTAGCATTGAACAAGTGTGAGTACACTCACTGGTATAATAGGTAGTGATAGTAAATCTTGTTAAAAATGTGTCTTTGGACATGTTGAACATGAAGAGCTTTTTACAAATATTTCAGGCATGTAGTTAGATATATGGATTTAGAGGTCACAGATAAGGTCCGAATTAGGAGATATATTTTAATAGTCATTGGTCATTCTTGCTTCATTCCAGTTTCCTCTGCTTTCTCACCTCTACCTGAGGAGCAGACTTAGATTTAGAAAAAAATTCGTGGTGTTCACTGTATTGAACAATCTTTGGACACAAAGCTAGACTTCTACTTTTTTAATGAAATAAGTTCCATCATCATTATAAGTTTTCAGCAGAAAAGATAATTCTTAAAACTTGGGACTTTTAAGTTGATACTTTTTCCAGTTGACTTTTAAATTCACTATTTTTTCATTCCTTTTTATCTTAAATTCTCAAGGAGAAGACTTGCTATCTATCCATGGACATTCTTTTCTGCTGTATTGATGCAGATGGCCAATGATATTCAAAAACAAATGCTCTTTGGGAGATGCTTTTCAGATCTGTGATACTAAGTGTACATGAACAATACAAAAACACTGGAAATGAAAGAGCTAATGTATTTGTAGAGAGAGAGAGAGTGTGTGTGTGTGTGTTTTAAGATTAACTAAGAATGAGTCACTTTAAATTATTCTTCAGAGACTAAGTAAACAAATACAAAATAAAATAATGAAAGATAAGGATCTAGAACTAAGAAACAGATTTGAAAGAAAATCTTTAGTAAATTGAATGTCCTTCAATTATTGCTGGCAAAGTAAAAAAATAGCATTTGAAGGAGAGGTGCCCACATGACAAAATGAGATACTGCATTGAGAAAACCAGGAATTGGAACAATCTGTCCCCTTTATCAACAGCAGCACTACACAAACTAAAAGCCATATGCTATTAAGCAGGCAAAAAATGATTCTCTTTATTTTCTGGAAAAGCAAGTAGTAGATATATGGGTAATGATTACTTTGTAGAGTACTCTTCTTTATTCTAGTCATGGAAGAGATAACTAAAAATGGCTGAACATTATCAAATGTTTCTTAATTGAAATCCATATAATAGTGAGTATATAACATTTCACCCTCAAAATTCAAAAGTAAATGAAAAGTTAATATGTATAAAATATTAAGAGAATATAATTTTAGTGAGTTATGAAATATTAGAAATAATTTTCTCAAGTAAAAACCTGACATGAAATAGAAAACAAATGTTCATTTTACTTCGACATCAGCCACAGTAACTTCTTTCAAGACACGTCTCCAAAGGCAAAGGAAACAAAAGCAAAAATGAACTTTTGGGACCTCATCAAGATAAAAAGCTTTTGCACAGCAAAGGAAACAGTCAACAAAATAAAGAAGCAACCCACAGAATGGGACAAGATATTTGCAAATGACAGTACAGACAAAGGGCTGATATCCAAGATCCATAAAGAACTCCTTAAACTCAACACCAAAAAATAGAAAATCATGTCAGAAAATGGGCAGAAGACATGAACAGACACTTCTCCAATGAAGACATACAAATGGCTAACAGACACATGAAAAAATGTTCAACATTAGCCTCAGGGAAATTCAAATCAAAACCACATTGAGATACCACCTTACACCAGTTAGAATGGCAAAAATTAATAAGGCAAGAAACAACAAATGTTGGAGAGGATGTGGAGAAAGGGGAACCCTCTTACACTGTTGGTGGGAATGCAAGTTGGTGCAGCCACTTTGGAAAACAGTGTGGAGATTCCTTAAGAAATTAAAAAATAGAGCCACCTAATGCCACTGCAATTACATTACTGGGTACTTACTCCAAAGAAACAGATATAGTGAAAAGAAGGGCCATATTTACCTCAATGTTTTCATAACAGCAATGTCCACAATTGCCAAACTGTGGAAAGAGCCAAGATGCCCTTCAACAGATGAATGGATAAAGATGTTGTCCCTATATACAATGGAATATTACTCATCCATCAGAAAGGATGAATACCCAAATTTTAGATCAACATGGATGGGACTGGAGGAGATTATGCTGAGTGAAATAAGTCAAGCAAAGAGTCAATTATCACATGGTTTCACTTGCTAATGGAGCATAAGGAATAACATGGAGGACATTAGAAAAAGGAAAGGAAAAGTGAATTGGGGGAAATTGGAGGAGGAGCCAAACCATGACAGACTGTGGACTCTGAGAAACAAACAGGGTTTTAGAGGGGAGAGGGGTAGGGGGAATGGGTGAGCCAGTGGTGGTTATTAAGGAGGGCACTTATTGCATGGAGCACTGGGTGTGGTGCATAAACAATGAATCTTGGAACACTGAAAAAATTAAATTAAATTAAATTAAATTAAATCAAATTTAAAAAAAAACCAAATGTGCATTTTTAATGCCTGCATGAAAGAAAAACCAAATTCTCAATTATAAAGCAAACAGAGAAATATCCCCTTGCTTTGGATAAAACTGTTGTATTCAGAAGAACAGTTAACAGGATTTGGAAAAAAATGAAAAATTATTCCAGGCTTCCCGAATATTTTGTGCCATTCTACTAAGTGCACATAAAGTCCAAACAAGAACATGACATATATTTCACATTTTTTATGTTAGTTGTTCCAAGAAACAATTTATTGACTTTTGTGTATTTCTTAGGATGAGATTAATCAAAACCATTACTCATAAACTTATTTCAAAAACTTATTCAAAAAACTTATTCATAAATGATATCTGCCGAATATTACAATAATACACATTTTTTTAAAGATGGCATCTAAACACATCATTGCATTTAAAAGTATGATTGTTATTAAGATGTCCATAGTCGTAAAGAAAAAAAAAAGACACACACACACATACACACACCACACCCCACATGTAATATGTGGCAAGTCAATAGCAATATTATAAATGCTGCTGTTTGGTGGGTGGGTTAAATGAAAAAGCATTACTCAGATTGTAACATTCCACTTGGCCCCAAAGTTTAAGAATCTGAGTTTAAAGGGTAAACATAATCAAGAGGCATTTATAAAAAGAGTATAAAGGAGTTAATGTATTTATTTAGACTGTCAATAAAACAGGCTAAGGATTCTTAGATATGCCCGGCTGTTCCAAGAGTCTTACAGGCATTTTGGGTCCCGATAACTTATTGACAAGAATAGTTAAAATAATGTTGGCTCATTAATCCATTTGCAATTACCAGTAGATTAAAGCAATTTTTGCTCCCGTTTTATTCAGGTGTTCTTTCATATAATGTTGATTAAAAACACTGTAAGAGTAGTTGTGCAACAGGGCTAATGCAGTTAATGCCCATGAGTTGTATGCTTCAAAGTGATGAAATTGGTAAATTGTATATTATGTTTAATTTGCCACAATAAAAAAATGGGCCTAAAGTACTATAAATCTATATTTTAGTTGTAAATACAATGCTTCTAGCTTTCTGTGAAAGTTTCTCACCTCCCTTGGGTAAAAATATAATCTTAGCTGTCTAAATTCCAGTGTTCCCATGAAAATATACATGCATGTCTGCATGTGAGGGATGTAGTTAGTCTATATCATAATTTTTTCAGACCACAGCAATGCATATAAAAGACTGAGTTCATGTGCCAATTTGGATTACTTACAGTCTTGAGAAGACACACACTTTCATACATTTTTTAACTATTCGTAATGTAGATTCCAGGTTGTAACTAAAATATGGAACTCCATCTGCAGTGTTCTAACTTCTAGAATACTATAGTAGATTTCCTTCCTTCTACGAAGGACCGCTATACTTTTTCTTCCTGAACTAACACCTATTTTCTATTTGTTTTAATTATGTAACATTCTTCATAAAAAGCGGGTCATCATTTGGAATTGATTTCTGTAGAGTATTGACATTTATAAGTAGGAAAAGTAGCAGCTTATTTCATTAGTGGTAAGTAATGCTGCATTACGAAGTTTGAAAAATCTATACTGTTTTGGGAATGGGGGTAGGTGGATGGCATGCAATCTGCTTCTCCATATTGGGTTCCAGTATTATATTGCTTATGGCAATAAGTGATTGTTCCATATGTATTGGGAACATTCTCCTATTGCTTCTAATTATTAAAACAAGCAGGATACTTTGATTATATCAAAAAGGCTCTCATGATATTATCAGAACAATTCAGTCTCTCAGATGTCTGAATTTTTAATTCAAGAGCATCCAAATGGCAATGTTAAGGATCAAGCCAATAAGGATGGGAGGACAGACATAATAATAAGTGTGCTTTTTTTTTCCCTTTACTAAATACCAATGAGAAGAATATAATTTTAAATTTTATATTTATTTATTTAAATTATTTTATTTATTTATTTGACACAGAGAGAGAGAATGAGAGCGAGAGAGGGAACACAAGCAGGGGGAGTGCAAGAGAGAAAAGCATGCTTCCTGCTGAGGAGAGAGCCCAATGTGGAGCTCGATCCCAGGACCCTGGGATTGTGATTTGAGCTGAAAACAGAAGCCCAACTGACTGATCCACCCAGGCACCCCTATAATTTTAAATTTTATAAAAATGTTATTTACGAGATTATAAAAAAATATTAAGGATTTACTGCTTTCCTATCTTTTTTTTCCACACACACACAAAACCTATGCATTAAAATGTTTTGGAAAATTATAGTCAACTTGAAACTTTAAAATTAGTTTATAATGTGGTATCTTACATTCAGACTGATAAGGAACAGACATTAATCCGGATCTGTATTATCAAAATAATCTGAAGAAATAACTTATTATTTTTACTACAGAAAGAATAACACAGCATAAGTAAGTTGCTATTTATGATGAAAAATAGAAAGCACTAGTGGATGAAAAGATAGATAAATAGCTAGATGTAAAGGTAGTTTTGGGGCACCTGGCTGGCTCAGTCAGTAGGGCGTGCAGCTCTTGATCTTGGATTGTGAGTTTGAGTCCCAGGTTGGGTGTAGAGATTACTTAAAAATAAAGTCTTTCTTTAACATTTTTTTAAAAATGAAAGGTACAGTTTTAAGGTAAACATATTTTCATAAAGTTGTTTCAAGCCATTTTAGCTTTTATGATACAGTGTTGAGTAGAATAAATTGGTGACGTATTATTTTGTCAATTTGTTTTAAGCAATATTCATAGTACTTACTGTTAATATTATTTCCAGAGATTAATTTAGATAAAAAGTGTAAAGACAGGCACCTGGGTGGCTCAGTGGGTTAAACCTCTGCCTTAGGCTCAGGTCATGATCTCAGAGTCCTTGGATAGAGCCCCACATTGAGTTCTCTGCTCAACAGGGATCCTGCTTACCCCTCTCTCTCTATCTGCCTCTCTGCCTATTTGTGATCTCTCTCTGTCAAATAAATAAAATCTTTTTAAAAAAAATTTAAAGACCATTTATTTTGTTTGGATTTTCATCCAACTAAGTATCAACAGACAGTCTAACAAAGAGGATTTCCTAATATGTAATATTTAGAAGGCAGGGTAACCTATTCTTTTGGCTTGTAACCTAGTCTTGATTGTTGTGGTTGTATTTTGCAGTTTATTCTCAGTGGTGGATTTCCAGCATCGTGGATGGAGTAAAAATGCTCATTTTATAAATTTACACACTGTTCTGTCTTAAGCTCTATTAAAGACTGTATAAAAACAGAGAATTTAGGGGCGCCTGGGTGGCTCAGTCAGTTAAGCATCTGCCTTCGGCTCAGGTCATGATCCCAGGTTTCCTGGGATTGAGCCCCGCATCGGGCTTCCTGCTCAGTGGGGAGCCTGCTTCTCCCTCTCCCCTTCCCCCTGCTTATGTTCCTCTCTCGCTATGTCTATCTCTGTCAAATAAATAAATAAAATTAAAAAAAAAATAAAACCAGAATTTACACTTCTGGAATATTTAAAGGTATTTTGGATACTTACTACCTGATAGAGATTAAACTTAGGGAGCTTGGAAAACAGATTTTCCTCAGCTATAGATATATACCTTTTACACAAATAATTTTTCAGCATCTGAGTTACATATAATTAGAATACTTCCAAAGTTCAGAATAAGTGCTCAAAAGTAGGGTGTGATTGTATATCCACTCATGCTGTTCTCTCTATGTCTTTTTTTTTTTTTTTTTAAAGATTGTACTTGTTTATTTTAGAGAGAGGAGCATGAGGTCGGTGGGGGTCGAGGGGCAAGGAACAGATGGAGAATGACAAGCAGACCCCACACTGAGTGCAGAGCATGATGCGGGACTTAATCTCAGGACTCTGAGATCATGATCTGAGCCAAAATCAAGAGTTGAATTCCTAACTGACTGAGCCGCCCAGGTGGCCCTCAGGCTGTTCTCTCTCTCTCTTTTCTTTTTTTCTTATATTTTATTTATTTATTTGACAGAGAGAGAGATTACAAGTAGGCAGAGAAGCAGGCAGAGAGAAAGAGGGGGGAAGCAGGCTCCCCGCTGAGCAGAGAGCCTGATGTGGGGCTTGATCCCAGGACCCTGAGATCATGACCTGAGCCGAAGGCAGAGGCTTAACCCACTGAGCTACCCAGGTGCCCCCCTCAGGCTGTTCTCTTACCAGTTTTTGTAATAGTCACAAATCCAGAGGTGATGTCTTTATGAATGAAAATGCAAACATAGCTCTTATTCTCTATATCAAATTACCTAAAGGTCATGTTTCAAACATATGTTTTAAAATACACAATATAGAATTAAGCTAGTATACTTCAAACAAGATTTTGAAGGAATGAAATTATAATATTAATAGTAGTCATTTTCCTTTCCTTCAAAATGGTTATTTACACATGAACTGCTCAGTGTTGTAAAAATTAAGATGAAAATCAGCAGAAAAACAAGACATTCATGTGTGTGCATTATTTAACATCAGAAAAATAATTAAAACCCGTTAACAATAAATTCATATGTCTTTATTAATAGATAAAATTATAGTGCCTCATGTGAGTCTCTGCATTATATTTTTCTCAATGTCTAATTCAGCCCTAACTACAATGATAGGTATACAGTTAAACAAAATGCAAGTTTTAAGATGGTGCTTAATACTAGCAATCTAGTGTGGTATAATGCCAAGAGTAGCGAAGGCTAAATAGGAAAATCATTAATTACACTCTGTTTACAATTTTATTGTCAACTCTGATCATTAAGATGATCTATCTAGACTACTCTCATTAGTACATGAAAGTGAATCATCATACAATTGAATTTAATCAGCATATCAAAATTTCATATTTGTGCTTTTACCAGAAAGAATAAATATGTTCACATTTTGCTATCTAGAATGAAGATAATTTATAGTTCATTTTAATTATACATGTATATCTTTCAAATTAATTTGCTTTTGAAAACTGTTTTATCATACAGAAACATTTTGTTATTTAAATATTTTGCATTTTTACTGAAAACTCACAACTGTGTTCCATTTTTTCCTAACCAAATTGTATTATTTTTCAGAGATCTTGCCTTTAAATGAATTGCATCTACAACATGCCCACACTGAACCAGTCTAATAATTAGTGTGAGTTTGACATTTGTTGTATATTATTAGATGTATGCACAAATATGCCATATAATTCATGCATTTATAAGGAAAAAATATGCTATTTATATAATTTATTTTAATTATTATGATTTCGGGGCACCTAGATGGCTCAGTGGGTTAAACAACTGACTTCAGCTCAGGTCATGATCTCAGTGTCCTGGGATCCAGCCCCGCATGGGGCTCTCTGCTCAGTAGGGAGCCTGCTTCCCCCTCTCTCTCTGCCTGCCTACTTGTAATCTCTCTCTGTCAAATAAATAAATAAAATCTTTAAAAATAAAACAATAATAACAATAATAAATAATAAAAATATGATTTCAAAATTTGTCCTGATTATTAAACATTCTTTAAGTTGCACAGGTAACTGGGAGAGATTAGGATTCCTTATAGGGAGAGATTAGGCTTCCTTATAGGAAGCTGTTCAACTTAATGCTCAGTTAGGTCACACCCCAAGTCTTAAGAACTGTCAGTCTTGAGATTCTTAATTCAGTAAGCCAGCATTTTCCTGAAGTGAACTTCACCTTCCTAGAAGTGCTTAGAGGGAATTAAAACAGAAAAAGATGGGGCCCCTGAGTGGCTCAGTTGGTTAACCAGCTGCCTTTGGCTCAGGTCATGATCCCAGGGTCCTGGGATCAAGCTCTGCATTGGGCTCCCCGTTCAGCAGAGAGCCTGCTTCTCCCTCTCCAGGCTTGTCCTTTCACTCTCTCTCTGTTAAATAAATGAAATAAAATCTTACAAAAATAAAATTAAATAAATAAAAAAATAAATAAAACAGAAAGTTGAACTGGTTCATTCAGCATTTATTCAACATATGTTCTGAATTACTGCAATAACCTTATATGCCAACCTGTATATACTTTGAAAATCTGTTTTTCATTCCATAGTGAGAGTGAACTTTTAAAAACACAAGTATAATGATTTTAACACATGCCCATAACCATTTAAGAATGGTTTCACTGGACACATTATTTTTAGGGAAAAGTAAAACTCTATATAGTCATATGCAAATAGTTTTACAGTACTAGAAATAGAATTGTTTCTATCTTATTATTCTTCTCAAATCTGACCACTCTGATCTGTTAATTTAAGACTTCTTCTTGCACTTTATAGTTTGAACTGTGTGGCCAGTTTTTCTTTTCCTGAAAAAGTTTTTTTTTTTTTTAAGATTTATTTATTCATTTGAGAGAGTGAGCAGTGGATGGCGGGGAGGACAGAGGGGGAGGGAAAGAAAGAGAACTCTATCAGACTCCTCACTGAGTGCGAAGCACAGAGCCTTATTTGGGGTTGGATCCCACAACCCTGAGATCATGATGTAAACCAAAACCAAGAGTCAGACCTTAACTGACTGAGCCACCCAAACACCCCCTGAAATGTACTTTATTAAAATTTACTTTGGTGAGTATCTTTGTGTGAATAAGGTCTATTTTTCCCCATTTTGGGGGAAAGCATATTTATATTTCTGTAATTCATAAGAATAATTTTATTATGTAAAAATTATTGGCGGTATTTCTCTCATTGTATTACAGTTGCTTTTCTAGTGTCTTCTGTTTTTCCTAGTTCAAATCAGTGGCTGGTTTAATTACTTTTCCTTTGAAGTTGCTTTGTTTTGTTATTGGCTTTTCTTTCTATCTTCCTTCCTTTCTCTCTCTCTCTCTCTTTTTTTTTTTTTTTTTTTTTTTTAGATTTTATTTATTTGACAGAGAGAGAGAGAGATCACAAGTAGGCAGAGGCAGGCAGAGAGAGGAAGAAGCAGGCTCCCGGCTGAGCAGAGAGCCCGATGCGGGGCTCGATCCCAGGACCCTGAGATCATGACCTGAGCCGAATGCAGTCTCTCTCTCTTTCTAAGATTTTATTTACTTGAGAGAGAAAGAGCACAAGCAGGGGGAACAGCAGTCAGAGAGAGAGAGAAGCAAGCTCCCCTCTGAGCAGGAAGTCTAAAGCAGGGCTCATCCCAGGACCCTGAGATCATGACCTGAGCCAAAGACACTTAAACAACTGAGCCATCCAGGAGCCACTCTTACTGGCTTTTCTTAACACATTTTTTTTCCTCTGCTCTTCTGCTATTTCACTATGATATGTGTAGGTATCTCTAGGTATGGACTTCTTTTTTTTTCCTCTGCTCTTCTGCTATTTCACTATGATATGTGTAGGTATCTCTAGGTATGGACTTCTTTTTTTTTAATGATTTTATTTATTTTTATTTGAGAGATAGTGAGAGATAGTACATGAGCAGGGGGGTGAGGGAGAAGCAGGTTCCCCATTGAGCAGGGAGCACAATGTGGGACTCAATCCCAGGACCCTGGGATCATGACCTGATCTGAAGGCAGTCAATCGTCTGAGCCACCCAGGCTCCCCTAGGTATACATTTCTTATTAATTATCCTGATTGGGAATTAATGGGGTCCCAGATTTAACTAATATCTTGCAATTTTTTTGGAAAATACTCAGCTATCATCTCTTTGAATGTTGCTTTGTGATTCTTCTTATTATTAATATCTTCCAGAGCTCTGTTTAGATTCATGTCAAGCCTTCTCACTGTTTCTCCATGTAATATAATCCCTCTCTGTATGTCTGGGCAGAAATAGAAATATTGGGGCGCCTGGGTGGCTCAGTGGGTTAAGCCGCTGCCTTCGGCTCGGGTCATGATCTCAGGGTCCTGGGATCGAGTCCCGCATCGGTCTCTCTGCTCAGCAGCGAGCCTGCTTCCCTCTCTCTCTCTCTGCCTGCCTCTCTGTCTACTTGTGATCTCTCTCTGTCAAATAAATAAATAAAATTAAAAAAAAAAAGAAATAGAAATATTTTGGGAGGTCATTCTTCCAGTTCACTGATTCTTTCATCAGTTTTATATAATCTACTACTACTTCACCTATCCATTAAAAAAAAATCTAGTTATAATTTAAAGATGTCAAAATTGCATTTGGTTCTTTTTTTCCTTTTTCAGATTTATTTTCTTTAGGAAAAATGTTATATTTGCTTTTATTAAATTTATTTCTGAGAATTATAATTGAAATCTTTACATGTCTATTTCTGCTGTTGTTTATATTAGTTTTTATGCATGGTACCTTTGTGTACGTGTGTGTGTGTGCACATGTGTGTGGGTGAAGGTGTTTTTCTTTCATTGTTGATTTATTCCATGTTATAGTGAGGTATTAATTTTCTTTTGAACTTTGTTTATAGGCATTCTTTATGTCCTAGGTTAAGGGTGAGTTTATATGGTGACTGCTTCTTCCTGCTTAAATTAAGTTCTTTCAAAAAAAATTAGTTTTGGAACATGCTTTATAAAGTGAATGTGGACACTTTGGGAGGATTAACATTTCAGATGGTACATGTAGTTTTTCCTTTCCCCTTGATGCAATGTCAAAACAGATACTGATAATATTTCAGGTTGTCAAAATCTTTAGATGAGACAGTTTAAGAAGACTGGGAAAGGAATGTTATATTTCTTGCCTTCCCTTATTTGTTTATTTTAGAGGATAAGGTCCAGCTCTATTGGGAATTTCTTGTTCATTTCAATACCTTAAATGCATCCCATTATAGTTCTGTCTTCTGCAATCTGTATACAGTGTCAAAGCTGTGGCTCAAGATCTTAGATTTTGTAGAAACACTCAGTGAGAATGCTGGCATCGATACCTGCTTATTTCCTTGGTCTCTGGTTTTTATTTTTAGATCCCCAATGTCTTTATGTTCATGGTAACTCACTGATGAATTTAAAATTGTTTCTTTAAAAAAAAATTGTCCACTGCACTATTCCTTATGTTTCACATCAAAAGAATGAAATATCACCATTTGCAATGATGTGGATGGAGCTTGAGTGTATTATGTTAAGCGAAATTAAGTCAGGCAGAGAAAGACAAATATCATATGATTTCACTCATAAATGGAATTTAAGAAACAAAGCAGATGAACACATGGGAAAAGAGAGAGAGAGAGAAGGAAACAAACCATAAGAGATTTTATGTTAGAGAATAGAGGTTTGATGTAAGGAGGTGGGTAGGGGTTGGACTAGATGGGTGATGGGTATTAAGGAGGACATTTGAGCACTGGGTGTTAATCACTAAATTCTACTCCTGAAAACAATATTACACTATATGTTAACTAACTAGAATTTAAATAAAAATTGGGAAAATATTATCCAGAGTTTTAGTTACCTCAGTTAGTAGTAATATTAATCTCTAAATATATATATTTTTTTATCAAATAAATGATCTTGTAACAAACTCTACCATCTAAAAGAGAGGAACATGTGAATTTGGAGAAACAATTTAAGCACTGACTTTTGAAAAGGGGTCCCTTATTTTATTCTTTTTACTATAGTAACTGATTTCATAATTACTATGGCAACAAGATTTTTACAGAATTTAAAAACCTAAGTTACCAAAGC
Organism: Meles meles; assembly: GCF_922984935.1. Taxonomy (NCBI): domain Eukaryota; kingdom Metazoa; phylum Chordata; class Mammalia; order Carnivora; family Mustelidae; genus Meles; species Meles meles. The sequence continues at coordinate 80,415,322 of NC_060074.1, forward strand.
CACCCACAATAAGTAGTAGTCAAACAGAAGAACCATTAAAAGTGTCCAAAAAGTAGATTTTCAGCTATTATAAAAAATGAAATAAATAGCAAAACCAAAACAATTAGTCACATACTAAATTATATAATTTTCACTAAATATTTTTCTTATTGAACCATATGTCTCATTTATATGGGAAAAAATAAAAAGGAATTGTTTTAAAAATCTCTGCCTTCCAATACGTATTAGTTCATTAAAATTGGTAGTTTATAATTCATTAATCTAAGGCTCTCACAAGAAATTTTCAGAAGAATTAAAAAATATTAAACTTATGTGCATAATCATAGGTGTAGCATTAACTATATGACCATACCTGAAAAAAATTCTGCATGTCATGGGTATCATTAGGTGACTGTTAGTGTATCAAATTTTAAAATATTTATTTAGCCATTAAAATCATGTGTGTAAAGAATGTGTAGCAATCTGAACAATTTTGTAATATAAGTAATACAATGTTAAGGAGAAGAGGCAACATTTAAATTTAAGTTTATATGATTGCATATGAACTGATAGGAAGAAAATTTTAAAAGTGAAAGTATTTATGTTGATATGGTGAGGTTGTATAGGCTTTTAAAACATACTTCATGTATTACAATTCTGTTCTTATAATCAAGATAAGCTTGGTTTAAGTTATATCTAACTCAAGATAAAGCTAATCAAGATTTACTATTTAAAAAAATATATGTTTGCCATCTAGAACTGTAAATATCTGTTCCAAATTGGATAGTTTACAGTGGTGATAATATAGCATAATTTGACATGTGGACCAGTTATCATTTGTAGAATCAGGTCTTCAGGCCAACTCATAAAATCAAATTTCCAAAATGAAGGGTCTAAGGAGAGTTTCCTGCATTTTTCAAAGCTATATATGTAAACTTTATAATAAACTAGATTGATGACCAAAAGGAATGAATTCAGGATACTGAGAGTTGTTAGATGGGTAAATAGAAAACATAAAATATTTAATAAAATAAAATAAATAAATTTTTATATTTATATTTATATATTTTATATATTACATATTATTTATATATTATATATTAAATATATATATTTATATTTATATATTTTTATAAATAAAAATATACAACAAATGCTTCAAAGTACCATTTCAATTTCATGTACCATTAGAAATGGAAAACCTATCTATATTAATCATGATTGCTATAAATTATCATAATATTAGCCAAATCTTCAATATTTAAAAAAAATGGAAAATTCTGAAAGTGCTTCTTGGCCTAAATATAAATGATTTTATTGAATGTGCATATTCTTTTGGGCACAGAAGGAAAGAATAGAAGAGGGGATGTAGTGTAATTATTTGTTCTAGTTACTGCATTTTATGTCCCTGGCCTTATGCTGGGTGCTATGGATACAAGGATGAATTATCTCCTAAGGGGCTTAAAAGGAGAAAGCAGTCACAAAATACAAATGCTTGATCTGAAATCAATATATTAAAAAAAAATAAGTACTCAAGCAATCTCCGGCTAATGACTGAAAAGCAGGGTTGGCCTTCCTTCCATGATGCCATGTGGTCTTTTTTTAAAGTCCTTTCTTTATTGCTTAATGCTGCTTTCATTCTCATTTTAACCATCAGTTCTCTGCACTGCAGCAGATTCCAATGAACTCGAACTCAAATTTAAGTGACTGACCAGGATTTGTATGTCACATTCCTAAGGGATTTTCTACTACGTCCTCATTTACAATCTTTTACACCTAGACAAGATCCTAGAGATTATATATTTCACTTCTATTCAGAAATTTGAAATCTGCAGTCCAGAGACAAGCTGTAACCTGTGCAAGGTTATTAGCTATTAAGTCAGAGTGAAGACTCCTCCATTCTCCATTTTAATAAGCGCAAGAAATCTAAGCTGGACACCTGCCCTGGTTACTTACACGAAGCTCTTGATGCCAAACATTTTTCTCTAACCTTTTACTTCCTCAAAGGAACACTGTAGAGAAATATAAGTAGGTCTAATACAGTGTTTTATTTGTTTTGTGGCTCCAGATTAAAAAGAGATTCAAAATTCTTTCATTTTTGAAAGGCTTGCTTTTAAATGCAATTCTACACAAAAGTAATATTAAAAGAAAATTTTAAGGAATAAAAACCCAAGTTTAGTTTGCTCATCTATCACTTATAATGGAAGCTATGCAACTAATGATCCATTCATCATTTTAAAAATCTACTTCCAATGTATTAGGCTGCTAAATGCCTGGAGATCCAGGGAACTGGAGTGAGGCTATTATATTAAAATGAAGTACTTAAAGTTGCAAAGTATGAAAAATAAACTCTTTCAAGTTACCAAGAGCTATTGTTGAAGTATAAATACATTCTTAAATATATGATACAAAAATGAAATAAACCATTTAAAAATAAATTTTAAAAATTGATTATTAAAATTGATCAAAACATGAAAAAAGAAGTATTGTTTGGTATTTTTACAGATAAGATTTTAAAAATATGTGATAAAAAGTTAAATAATTTTGTTCTGTGAAAATATTCTAACAACTATATCACTGTTGAAATTAAAGCATACTGACATTTGGCATCTGTGTACATTTCTGAGTCTCTTTGAATTTAGTGTGTCTATGGGCAGTAAAAACAAATTTGAACCTTTACCTAAACGAAGCATGGATAGGAATCTACACCTCATTTCACTCTCCTGTCCTGTAACAAAAACAAAACAATACTGGATAACAAACATCGGGAATATATTCCTAACTAAATATAATGAATTTGGAGATACCCTTTATTGCACTAGATTTCAATTCTGTAAATGTGTTAAGGTGTCCAATGTTATTGGATGTTATTAACATGTTACTCAAGGTAATAATACTAAAAGCCCCCGGCATAGGATTTTTAACTATAATTGCTTCTGCATTTTTTAATGAGACATATTTAATGCTAACTTTGGAAGCTTTTTCAGTATGTTTAACAATCAAGACAGCACTGGCACCAATCAAAAAAAGTACATAACTTACACTTGGTACATAATTAACATTAAGGCTGAAGGCAGAGATTTACCCACATTTTCCAGATGAATTAAATAGAATTTGGGAAACAATAATCGAATTGTTAAATTGATAAGTTGAGTTTTAATCTACAGATATCTTTTTTCCTTAGAAAATAGATAATTTTGGTTTCTGAAACATAAAGCACCAAAAAACCAAACCAAAACAAAACAAAAAAACCCAAACCCAATTCTGAGCCAGAATAAAGGCAGATACTATATTAACCTAGTAAGAACTTAACTCTATGAACCACTGAGGCGATACACTTGCATTTTGTAGAATGTGAATATGAAGTTATTTGGATCAGGTTAATAGATTTCTATGAGAAGGAGCAAAGTATATAAAGAGCTGACATACTGAAGCAGACATATAAAGTTAAATGAAATTAAAGTTCAGAAGCCACCTAGTTGCCTTAGCAGCATATGATACCAGACTTGACAAAACACTTAATATCCACACTGGTGTTGGAAACTGGGTACTTTTGCAAGCAGGTAATAGAAGATCATGATACCTTATTTACTTTTTTGCAAGTAAATAAGGAAGTATATCGAAAATTTTAAATGTTTAAGCACTTTACCTCAGTAATTCTATTTGTAACGGATTTTGAGTAGTCATCTCCAACAAGGTATAAATATGACCTAGTTTCATATTTTCAATAAATGATTTCAACTATATTCTGCTTAATTATCCTTTACTTTTCCTTAATGACTACTTTGGCAGATTCTACTACATTTGATTAACTTTTACTTATTACACTAAATACCATTTGGCTTTAATTATCAATCTCATATTCAAATGAAATTTCCAAACTACCTTATATTCTCTTTCTTCACATCAGTGGATCCACTTAATTGGAGTATGAGAAGCGAAAGGAAAGGAAAACAGTTAAGTATCACTTTCCTTTTCTGGCTAGAATTGTAGTCTTTTAGTCATAGATGGCAAATTTTCAGTCTACTGTTAACACCTAGGATGTCTCCAGGTAGTGGATACAATTCTTGCAATCTAACATAAGTATATAATCACAAATGTGCAAAAAATATCAATACAAGTTTACACATTTTAACATTTTTTGTAAAAGCAAAATAAGTAAAATAAAATAAAGTAAGAACAATCTAAATGTTTAATATGAGGGGAAGATTTGGAGTTAGCCTTATTTTAAAGCTAAACTTTGGGGTTATACCTCCATCCTCATCTGAATGAGCACCATCTCAGCTCTAGGATGGATCCTGGCATGTATTCACATAATAGTCAAACGTTTTTATAAAATTTGCAAAATTAAGATATTTTAAATCCAGTTGGTTAAGACTGTTGCTCCTTTCCAACTTCTTGAAAATATAAGTAGTATCTTAGTATATCTGATGTTTCTTGTGCTGTATAAAGTCTGATGGTTACAGAAAAAAATTAACATGGATGATCATCACTGTGATAGTGAAATGGACGTAAGAAAAAAGTATTGAAGTCATAAAATTGTTAATTCTCAAATTTCAAATTCTTTAGTAAGTCAGTTAATAGATCAAAACTACAAATTGTGGGGCAACTGGGTGGCTCAGTGGGTTGGGCCTCTGCCTTCAGCTCAGGTCATGGTCTCGGGGTCCTGGGATCGAGCCCCGTGTCGGGCTCTCTGCTCAGCAGGGAGCCTGTTTCCCTTCTCTCTCTGCCTGCTTCTCTGCCTGCTTGTGATCTTTCTCTCTCTGTAAAATAAATGAATAAAATCTTTAAAAAAAAAACAAACCCTACAAATTGATTACAGAATTATGTAGTTAAATATAGTATAGCAATAATTTTCAGTCATTTTAATTATTCTTTTGTATTTCTTAATTTTTTATTTTGTATATTTTATTTATCTTATTTTATTTTTAAAAAATATTTAATTTATTTATTTGACAGAGAGAGAGAGAGACCGCGAGAGAAGGAACACAAGCAAAGGTAATGGGAGAGGGAGAAGCAGGCTTCCAGCTGAGCAGGGAGCCCAATGCGGGGCTCGATCCCAGGACCCTGGGATCATGAACTGAGCAGAAGGAAGATGCTTAATGACTGAGCCACCCAGACACCCCTAATTTTGTATATTTTAAAGAAATATCAATTACACTCAAATTCAGTTACAATAGAAGAGACTTAGCCTTGTGGGAACAAACAGTCTTGTGGTAGGCAGGCTAATAACTCCCCACAGGTGTTCACATAGTAATCCTTAAAACCTAAGAATATATGCACTTATATGGGAAAATAACTTTGCATATGTGATTCAGTTAAGGATCTTCAGGTGGGGAGATTGTCCCAGAGAATTTAGGTGGGCCCCATGTGATCACAAAGGTCCTTATAGGAACAGAGAGATGCCAATTAGAGGCAGAGAAGATGTGATGACAGGAAGCTGATGTGGGAGAGGAGAGAGAGATTTGAAGATGCTGCACTGTTAGCTTTGAAGATGGAGATAAGGAAGGCAGGAAGCCTGTATCATCTAGAAGCAGGAGAATCTCTTTTCCTGGTAAGGAAATGGATTTTCCTCCAATCTTTGGAAATAGCACAGCCCTGCCAACAATTTGATATAAGCTAAATAAGGACAATTTAAGGCTTCTGACTTCCAGAATTGTAAGGTGATAAATTTATGTAGTTTAAAGCTACTGAGTTTGCGGTATTTTGTTACAGCAGAGTAGGAAACTAGTACAAACAGAAAGAAAATATTTGCGGTGTTTGTCAGCCCTAAATTTTCATTAATTGTTTATGTTCTTCATTGAAAATATCCCTATTACTCAAAAATTTTTATTAGTAATTTTTATTGTTTTTCATCTTTTAAAAAAGGTATAAATATGACATCTACTGAAATTGGATCTTCCAGTGCATAAAAGAGTAGTTAAATTTTACACTACATTTTTCTTCTTTTGAAATAACTAAATATCGTGTTCTGATGATCGAGTAGATATTATCTCAAAGAAAGTACTTTGGGAAAGACCTCAGGCTTTTATAATTCATTTTTTTGTATGTATCTATGTAGATACATACAATAGTATGTATCTATTGGAAAGATAATATATACACATTCAACAAGACAGTTTCTTTTCTTTTGACAGTATAAAAACTTTTTCATCTAAAAGAACTATATATTGTCTAACACTGAAAAAGATTTCCTATGAAAGTTTAACAATTAAGTCAAGCCAGATGCTCCACTTCAAGAATAAGGAATATCGTGGCAGTAACAATATAAGCCTGTCTACTTGTTTTTATTTAGAAGTCATTAAGCACTATAGCAAAGTAACTCGTTAGCTGTTGGAGGAACTATAATCACTTTGCATGGAGAGTCAAGTACAGAAAATAATACAATAATAATGAATTTAATATTTATATGACAAAGGTATTATTAAAGAAAGCAAATAAAACTTGTTCTTTATAATCTTACCCCTTATACTTTAGTAAATCTGGGTTAGTTAATAAGTTGAGCATAATGGGTGTTAATTAGTTTGATGATTCAATATCTCATTCTTCATTGCTAGAATATTCTAACTCAATTTTTTTTACATATCATATTATCTTTATCAAAATACCTGTCCTAAAAAGTGTACAAGAGTTTTCTTATTGAGAATCCTAATGGTTTTTTATCCTCCTTCTCTGAAAAAGGTTTATTTATTTGTTTGCTTGCATGCTAGTTTTTTAACACACTATAGTCTTCAAGGGGTTATTTAAGGTCACAGATTTGCACATACTTATTGAAATACTTGCTAGATGGGGAGCCTGGGTGGTTCAGTCTTTAAGCATCTTCCTTCAGCTCAGGTCATGATCTCAGGGTCCTGGGAACAAGGCCCGTATGGGGCTTCCTGCTTGGTGGGAAGCCTGTTTCTCCCTGTCCCATTCACCCTGCTTGTGTTCCCTCTCTCACTGTGTCTCTCTCTGAAAAATAATAAATAAAATCTTTAAAAAAAAGAAATAGCTCATAGATAATGACATAATTAAGGAAATAAGAAACATTATTAATTCTCAATTATTGTCTCTGATCAGAAATGGAAAGAAAGGGAATACTTTGTTTCTGAATTTCCACTCTGTTTAAAAACATTGGAACTTTCAGATTTGTATTTTAAGTTACTTTGTCTTACTCAATTGGTTTTGTAATTCTAACATGGATTATTAAATAAAGCTTGGAGAAAGTAAAATTATTTTTAGTATTTCCAAGTAGCTTTTAATTTTTGTATATGTCTATACTTTAAGGACTACATAAATTATAAAGAAGATAAACAACTTGCTTTGGTGAACATTAGTTAAGACTGAAAAATTGTAAATGTCTATCCAAATGTTCATTAACTCAATGCCTAAAATGGAATTTTATACTCATGGTTCTTCCATTAAAACAAAACCAATACTGGGCGCCTTGATGGCATAGTCTCTTAAGCTGCTGCTTTGGGCTCAGGTCATGATGTAGGGTCCTTGGATCCAGCTGCATAACATCGGGCCCCCTGCTCAGTGGGGAGTCTGCTTTTCCGTCTTTCCGTGCCCTCCTCCCATGCAGTCTTGCATTCTGTCTCTCTCAAATATTTATAAAATCTTTAAAACAAAACAAAACAACAACAACAAAAAACCCAATACTGTGCCAAGGAAATACTCATTAATTTAAACTTTCTTCTGTGTGTGTTGTTCAACATAATTTTTGGCCATTGTACAATATAGTTGAATACATATTCACTTTTCCTTGTGAGGATGGAGTATTTTCTCTCACTTTATTACTCCTGAAATTAGTTGCTCACTTTGAATCTACCATGCTCGATAGTGATCATTATATTTGTATTCAATCTACATGTACAGCTTTCCAGCATAAAATTTCAAAGTTATTTCTACTAAGATATTTTTCAGTGCTTTCTGTAAATATTTTGCTGGCAGTCTATGAAAAGCATTAATATACATGGCTGTATATTGGAAGTATAATAACATTATTTTAAGACTGTCACACAAATATTTTGCACTAGTGTTTCTCATCTGTGTTGAATGTAGAAGCGTGGACAAAGCATTAGGAGAAAACTTTCTTTATAGAGGAATTTATTTATGCTCTCTGAAAGCATTAATTTGACACATTATTTAGGTTATCTTCTCCCTATCTTCACTATTTCAGTTCAAATCTGCCATTGATGTTGGCAACATGAAAATAAAACAGGGTATTTATGTGCAGTCATCTTTACTTTAAGGACAAAGAGCAAGAATTGAGAAAGATTTCCCTGTGGCATGAAGGTTTTAGTCACATCAGTGGATGTTTAAGGTTATAGGACCACACTGTGCCAGCTCTGATCATTTGATCCCTAGAAAAGCAGCCTAGAAGCAAGGACATTCTAATAACAATACATATTCTGTGCACTCTAGTAACACACACATACTGGCCAGATCTTGGTTTCTAATACAATTTCCCACTAAAAGGACCTGGGATATCTCAGAGAAATGATTAATTCTAGAGCTGGGTCAGGAAAAATACTAGAGGAGTCTGGAATATTTTATTATGCAAGAAAGTAGCAAGGTATTCTATTCAGAAAACTGATGGAGGCATGTGACGAAGACACAGGGGCCAGTTTGAAGGAACTCACACTGATTAAACCTGGGATAAACTGAATCTCAACACAAAGGGCAATATTGACAAAAATGAATTAAAGACCATTAAAGAATGGGAACCCATGAGTCCACAGGTGCCAATATACGCTGCACATTGGAGTCACTTGAATATTGTCAGGGTCTCACTTCTGGACGTTCTGTGTTCATTGGTATGAAGTGTGAATGGAACACCAGATTTCTTTTCTTTTTTCCCTTAAAATTCACCATGCAACTATAAATAATTGGAAAAAGAATATTTTTTAGAATGTATGTTCTTTTAAAAATATTTGTCTTATAATTAGAGGAATTTTAGCTTTTTTTTTGCTAGCCTTTGCTTTGATAAGATCAGGAAACTGATATCCTCAACATTTGTATCATTTGGGTGCAAAGTGGACATTTTCCTATTCTGAAAAATGACTTATTCTAGGGTTTCTACCATAGTGCATTTTTTTTGACATTTTTTTTCATTTTATTTATTTTTTCAGTGTAACAGTATTCATTCTTTTTGCACAACACCCAGTGCTCCATGCAAAACGTGCCCTCCCCATTACCCACCACCTGTTCCCCCAACCTCCCACCCCTGACCCTTCAAAACCGTCAGGTTGCCCCAGCCTCCCACCCCTGACCCTTCAAAACCCTCAGGTTGTTTTTCAGAGTCCATAGTCTCTTATGGTTCGCCTCCCCTCCCCAATGTCCATAGCCCGCTCCCCCTCTCCCAATCCCACCTCCCCCAGCAACCCCCAGTTTGTTTGGTGAGATTAAGAGTCATTTATGGTTTGTCTCCCTCCCAATCCCATCTTGTTTCATTTACTCTTCTCCTATCCCCCTACCCCCCCATGTCGCTTCTCCATGTCCTCATATCAGGGAGATCATATGATAGTTGTCTTTCTCCGATTGACTTATTTCACTAAGCATGATACGCTCTAGTTCCATCCACGTCGTCGCAAATGGCATGATTTCATTTCTTTTGATGGCTACATAGTATTCCATTGTGTATATATACCACTTCTTCTTTATCCATTCATCTGTTGATGGACATCTAGGTTCTTTCCATAGTCTGGCTATTGTAGACATTGCTGCTATAAACATTCGGGTACACGTGCCCCTTCGGATCACTATGTTTGTATCTTTAGGGTAAATACCCAGTAGTGCAATTGCTGGGTCATAGGGTAGTTCTATTTTCAACATTTTGAGGAACCTCCATGCTGTTTTCCAGAGTGGTTGCACCAGCTTGCATTCCCACCAACAGTGGAGGAGGGTTCCCCTTTCTCTGCATCCTCGCCAGCATCTCTCATTTCCTGACTTGTTAATTTTAGCCATTCTGACTGGTGTGAGGTGATATCTCATTGTGGTTTTGATTTGTATTTCCCTGATGCCGAGTGACGTGGAGCACTTTTTCATGTGTCTGTTGGCCATCTGGATGTCTTCTTTGCAGAAATGTCTGTTCATGTCCTCTGCCCATTTCTTGATTGGATTGTTTGTTCTTTGGGTGTTGAGTTTGCTAAGTTCCTTATAGATTTTGGATACTAGCCCTTTATCTGATATGTCGTTTGCAAATATCTTCTCCCATTCTGTCAGTTGTCTTTTGGTTTTGTTAACTGTTTCCTTTGCTGTGCAAAAGCTTTTGATCTTGATGAAATCCCAATAGTTCATTTTTGCCCTTGCTTCCCTTGCCTTTGCCGTTGTTCCTAGGAAGATGTTGCTACGGCTGAGGTCGAAGAGGTTGCTGCCTGCATTCTCCTCAAGGATTTTGATGGATTCCTTTCTCACATTGAGGTCCTTCATCCATTTGGAGTCTATTTTCGTGTGTGGTGTAAGGAAGTGGTCCAATTTCATTTTTCTGCATGTGGCTGTCCAATTTTCCCAGCACCATTTATTGAAGAGGCTGTCTTTTTTCCATTGGACATTCTTTCCTGCTTTGTCGAAGATTAGTTGACCATACAGTTGAGGGTCGATTTCTGGGCTCTCTATTCTGTTCCACTGGTCTATGTGTCTGTTTTTGTGCCAGTACCATGCTGTCTTGATGATGACAGCTTTGTAATAGAGCTTGAAGTCCGGAATTGTGATGCCACCAACTTTGGCTTTGTTCTTCAATATTCCTTTGGCTATTCGAGGTCTTTTCTGGTTCCATATAAATTTTAGGATTATTTGTTCCATTTCCTGGGTCACAAATCAGGTCTCAACCGGTATCAAAAGATTAGGATTATTCCCTGCATATTTTCAGACCACAATGCTCTGAAGCTAGAACTCAATCACAAGAGGAAAGCTGGAAAGAACCCAAATACATGGAGACTAAACAGCATCCTTCTAAAAAATGAATGGGTTAACCAGGAAATTAAAGAAGAATTGAAAAAATTCATGGAAACAAATGATAATGAAAACACAACAGTTCAAAATCTGTGGGACACAGCAAAGGCAGTCCTGAGAGGAAAATATATAGCAGTACAAGCCTTTCTCAAGAAACAAGAAAGGTCTCAAGTACACAACCTAACCCTACACGTAAAGGAGCTGGAGAAAGAACAAGAAAGAAACCCTAAACCCAGCAGGAGAAGAGAAATCATAAAGATCAGAGCAGAAATCAATGAAATAGAAACCAAAAAAACAATAGAAAAAATCAATGAAACTAGGAGCTGGTTCTTTGAAAGAATCAATAAGATTGATAAACCCCTGGCCAGACTCATCAAAAAGAAAAGAGAAAGGACCCAAATCAATACCATAGTGCATTTTGTGTCAGATTATAATGTTCAGAGGCTCTAGGGGACTGTAAGAAAACAGACACACACACTAATATGATACTGGGGGTTAAGTAACTTACCTTTTTCCAGTTCTTTCTATCCCCTCATTTGCCCTGCTATTTCTGGAACATAAAAGTCTTGAACTTTTAGTGTTCAAGGTGTTTTTTTTAAATAGTACATTTCAATGGCACTAGTTTGCTACTTAAAGTTCAATTTTACTAAAGATGATTCAATTCAATTTAATTCCATTTTTCACTTATGTTCTCTGATTTTTTTTTAACCTCATCTGTTTTTACTAGGAATTAGATCACAGTATTTCCTATTTTGTGTATATGAAAGTATCAGAAAACTAGAGAGATCTTGGGGTGCCTAGGTGACTCAGATGGTTAACTCTCTGCCTGTGGCCCAGGTCATGATCTCAGGGCCCTGGGATCAAGCCCCACATTGGGCTCCCTGCTCAGTGGGAAGCCTGCTTCCCCCTCTCCCTCTGCCTGCCTCTGCCTACTTGTGATCTCTCTCTCTGTCAAATAAATAAACAAAAGATTTAAAGAAAAAAAAAAAGAAAGAAAAAAGAAAACTAGAGAGGTCTTGGAATAAAAATATGATACATACTTCAGTTTTCTCTATCTCCCAACTGAGTGCGTGGATTAGGGCAGAGCACAGAAGGTGGCTCAGGGGCTGTGTGTGTGTGTGTGTGTGTGTGTATGTGTGTGTGCGCGTGTGTTTCCCCAACCATAATGAGCATAATGAGAACTTTTCCAAAATAGCCTTCCCACTTCACTTATTCATTTTCTCTATTATTTTTTCTATATTCAGTTCAATCAGTGCTTTTAATTATGAAGGTGTTTTAATTACCAAAGTCCATACTTTTCATGACTATCAAAATTAAGTCCTTAAATACTTTGGGCTGTTAGGATGTTAGGAAACATCTTACATAAAAATAGGGTTTATTTTCTAGCCTATTACTTTTTTTAGAAGTTACATTTCAGATACTTTAGATCACAATCACTTTATTCCTAATATATACTATTGCTGCTTGAATTTAATGACATTTCAAAAATATGCGTAATTTTTTTTAAATTGCTACGTAATGATGTAACCATGTAATTTCAGTCATTTATGAAACAATATCAATTTCTTAACCTGTAAGCTTTCCAAGTAATGTCTTATTTCATTTTTAATTGCAGTGAATGGGGCTTAAAATTAAAATCTTCTTTTAGAACTAGGGGCATTTTTTTCACTTAAGAAACTGATTTTAATCTGCTGTAGGTGGTTCTTTTAGAACTCGTGATAATTATATAGTAAATGAGGAGAAGATAAGATGTAAATTATTTCATGAAATATTTTCCCCAACCTTGGAAGATATTTTAGGCAGAAGGAAACTTTGTATTATGCTAAAAAATGCATAATGTTTACAATGAGGACTTGATGCTCTCTGGGGAAAGAGGCTTAGGAGAACATTTCTAATAATGTCTGAATGATTATTTTAAAACTTTTCCATATTTGCCAAAAAAGACTTTCTGTTTGAGAACTAGCTAACATTTTATTACTGTATTCCAAATATAAAAATTGGAATGATGTAGTATTATCATCTGAAATGAGTTATGGTCAGGTTTCTAATGTGCTAGTAATTTTGTTTAAAGCAGGAATGGGAACACTGCAGTAACTTAAAATAGATTTATGTTGTGTGCATTTCTACCTAGAATTAATATGTTATAAAATAGTCTGCAGGCATAATACATTCTTCTCTGTATTTTTAGAAAATCACATTTTTAATGGATTTTGTAATTATTGTGCTTAACAATAATTAAGCTATTTTGTTTGAACTAACCATTTTAATATAACCTTGAAAAAGGTGTGACCAATGTTTCTCTGGACACAGCAGTAGCCTGAGGGAGAAACAAAATCATAAAAGCAGAACTCAAATAAATTTTCTAATCTAGTACTCACACACACAAAAATAAACATCCCTCCTTCTTCATCCTGCTCTGTACCATTTTGCTCTGGACCCCCTGGGAAACTGAAGAATGGTGTCCTCCTTCACACCCATGGTTGTGTGTGTTCTTAGCCACGTAGGCATGTGAATATTGGAAAGAGCCTGTTAAGGATTTTTCTTGTCTAGAATTGGCTGCCTGGATGTCCTGTATCCTGCAGAACTTGCCACTGCTCCCTGTTGCTATGTGCTAATTATCTTCCCTCTGGCAGTCACATGTTCTCTGGTGCTTTCCGTGCGACAGTGTAGAGCTGCTCAGTTTGCTCAGGTCTCCCAGGGATTTTGACAGTGCAGCTCTTCCATCTGACTTATTATTTATTCCAGCCCTCCAACTCATGGATGTGAACAGTGGAGCTATGATTAGAGAACAGTCTGAATGACAGACATGGTGCTTCAACAATCACTCTTCTCAGATAGCAAGCGGTCTTTGTATGTGTATTAAGTTTGAATTATGGTTCATTGCCTACCTATGATACATATACAAAATTGGGGAGGTCCTATTCTGGGTCCTTGGTTCATGGATATATAATAATGAGTGGTTTATGAAATAAGTTAGATCTTTGATTGTTTTTGATCATTTTGTGGATATTCTTTGAAGTCAGTACAACTTCAAAAATTGGAAGTTCCTAACAATTTCCCTCAGATTTTAGTTACATTTACATAATGGTTGAGTGTATAAATTTGGTTATAATAGAGAATGAAATATATATTATAACCAGATTTATGTAGTATAGGACTTACTAGATTATATATATATATAAAATATTTTATATATATATATATATTTAAAAAGCCAACTAAGGTTATATATATAACCTTAGTTGGCCTTTTTTAGTGTGTTACCAATAAACGTGGCTCATAAAAATCACAATTTCCAAAGTTCTGCCTCCATTTTTCTCATTATTTTGTGAGGACAAACAAGAATAGATACTTCAAAGGTATAAAAAAGATGGATATTTCCATCTTCATCTCATCATTGATGCTCACTGTCCACCATTCATATTCCCAAAGGTCGCATGCTCACATTTACCTTCCCTTAGTCTTCCTCATGAGTCCTTAATGATAGCAAAGTAAACTCAGAAAAAGATTTGATCGTAGTCACCTAATTGTACCTCACAGTTATAGTTTATACTGCTTGAATATGGACCTTCTTAAAACAGGAATCTCAGTGGTAACTTGAGCGATATGACAGTAGAACCATTACTTAATTTTTATATTTCAAAACATGTGTTTCTCTCTAATAAATTTTGTTTCTTGACAGGATATTTCTTCATTGTAATCAAATGTTTAAATGTTACTAAAGAACTAATAGACCAAAGGAAATCTTTTATGATGCTGTTTGAAAAACGTATGTTACCAAAAATGGGCTTTAAAAAAATCTGAGGAATGATGAATACTAATGTCACCTGCATTACTTAACTTGGAAGATTGCATTTTCAATGTGCACATTTTTATGGTTAAGTTAATTAGAAGATGAAGTGCTTTAAGGAAAATAAAATTCACATAATTGCAACCCATCTTCTCTGTTCTCCAAACAGTAAAACATGTGGATATGCTTTAATAGTATTGAGTTGTATTGTAAAAAGTGTGCTGCTTATCATTTCCTCGAGAGGAGGTGGTTTAAATACCACCCTGATTCCCACCTTTCCCAACCTAAAGAGTTTTCCATCTGAAACTCGCGTGTCTTTCATTTTTCACTATTATGATGAGAACTAAGTATCTGTACCTGTCATGTGGCCTACAAGGTCTCCAGGGATTGGTAAGGTGCTTATCTCTTTAGCTCCACTCTTTTCTTCCCTAACTTCAGGCTTTAACGTATCAGGTTTTAATCATATTTTGTATAAATTTACAGGAAGTAATGTATAACCCCAGATTTACTGTAGTAAGTGTCCATCCATGGACCTTCAACCATGAAAGGCCCTCAAGGACCCCCCAAGGCTAAGGAGATGGAGTCATCAGTTTTTGAAGTGTAACCTTGCCCTAAGGTAATATGACATTTCTCTACCCCTGTTGTGAAAGACCTTTGGGGAGCTCTGAACCACAAGTCTTTGCAGGACAACGCTCTTTGTAATTCTTTGTGAACTTCATATGCTTTTTTGTTTTGTTTTGTTTTTTGTTTTCTTTTCCTTCAGGCACTTGTTTTTATTATTCTTTCTGATTGAAACACAGGCTCACCAGCTTTATCTTTACCTATTTGCTAAATATCTTTTAGGACTCTGTCCAAGTATCACTTTCTCTAGAAAGCTGTTTTTATGAAGAGTTGTAAGCTGAATCTCCTCAGTAGCAGCAAAATTCACTTTGTAAAACTCTGCCACTGTTCTTAATACACAGTTTTCTGATTCTTCAATTTTCTTGCTCTGCTGCATATTGATATTCTGGAGTTCTGAGTACTTGTTCAATTTACTTTTAGATTTCTAGGAACTAATGCAGTTATCAAGGAGTGGCTTTTAATGGAATGGATGAAAAAACAAGACTGGAGATATTTTAATAATAATATATTTTAAATAACAAGAAGTTGTCAGACTTAACATATTTTGAAGTTCATCTGTATTTTAAATATTCGATTTGTTAGATTTTCATTTTGTGGGAGGATAGGAAAGTAGAGACCGGGGTAACTGAGTAAGCATATCAGTTTGGGCCTGTTAATTTCATAGATCTGAACTCAAATATATGTGAAGATATAGCCAAATGAACACAATTCTAGAAAATGAACATCATTAACATTTTTATGAAAATGATAAGAGATTGTAATCTTTATTTCTTATTTCATTATTAAAATGTTACACTTTCACAGTGCTTTGGTTCAGGTTTTCCCAATTTTTTTAGTGATTTATCAGGTGACTTCACTGGGAATCCTATAAATATTTAAGGACAAAGTAGTACCAACACCACATGATTTCTTTTATAAAATTAAGGGGGAAGAAATGCTTCTCAACTTATTGTAGGTAGCCAGTGTTTGCCGGGTACTAAACTAAGCAAAAACAGAATGAGGGAACGATAGACCATTATCTCTCATGAACAGATACTAACATTATTACCAAATGTTAGCAGTTGAATACATCAACAGATTTTTAAAATGTTATGTAATTATCATGTAATGACTAAGGGGGGTTTATCACAGGAATATAAGATTGTTTAAGAAATAAAAATCACTTAATTCATTTTACTAGGATCAGGGAGAAAAAGCATATTATCATCTTAATAGATTGAAAAAAAGGTTTGGACAAAGGTCAGGATTAATTTATGATAATGGCTCTAAACAACTAGAAGGGAAATTCCCCATCCTGTAAAAAGAAATCTGTGAACAATCCACAATTAACATCAGACTTACAGATGAAAGACTGATTTATTTTCCCCTAAATTTGGGAATAAAATGAGAATGTCCACTTACTACTTGTATTCAATATTGTACTACTCAGTAATATAAAAAAATAACAGATAGGTGGAACAGGAGGCATAGATCTCAAAACATTGTGCTGACAAAAGCATTTAAATGCAAAGTATAATCTATAGTGACAGAAAGCAAATCAGATGTTGCCTATGGCCAGGGGTGGAATCGACTAGGAAGAGAAACCAAGGAAATTTTTGGAGTTTTTTTCATATTTTGTATTTTGATCGGTCACTATCCAGCAGGTGTATACATTTGTCCAACTCAAAGACGTGTATGCTTAAAGTGAGTGTCTTATCATACGTAAATTATACCTCAAAATGCTTATTTTAAAAAAGAATATGCATTGTTTTATTGTGGTATAGAAAAAATATATATACTCCAAGATATCACTATTTAATAAGAGGTTATTTCTTTTATTATAACAGTTTATTTCTGAAAGAGCATACCCAATTGTTCCATAAATATTAAGAATTTGTAATTTTGCCATGACTACTTCTAGCATGTATCTTATCTTTATAATATTTTTACATTACATTTTCTAGATTTCAATTGCAACATAATGCACTGAGTGAGAATGTTTTCCTGCATCAAAGAGATAAGCTCTTTATGGTGGGTTTTCTGCCTTTGTTGATTGCCTAGGATTAGAAATAAAATATTCCATATTAATGTAAATTAGATCTTTTACCCCAACAAATTTGCAGAACACTGACAGAATAAATCAAAGTCACAGTTCCCTCTGACGGCTCTCATAATCTGAGATGTCCTGCCCTTTAATTCTTAACGTCTGCTTGTCTTCAACACACACACATACTACACACACACACACACACACACACACAGTATGCTTCCCTTTTACATGGGTAGGGATTCTCTTCCTGTACAGAAAGGCCTCCAACAAACTACAAATTGCAATGCTTGCTGGGACTGTTTTTTCTTGATACTATAAATATATATAATTCCATACTTGTATTTTTTTTACTGATTTTTTTATGGTATTAAATTATTTTAATGGGTTCTCTAACTTCATTATATACTAAGAGAAATAATGTGTCCCTTTATTTTTTCTTAGTTTGTTGTGAGTCTGTCCTCAAGTGGCCATCATTTAACATTCTTGGCCCACACTCAAAGCCTTTCTCTTCCATTCCTTTTACTTTCCTTTTAATGGATAGTCTCTTATTTATTAAATCTAAGACATACTAGCTGGGTTTATTACTCTTCTTTATAATAAGAGAATGATGCTTCATATTTGCTTTCAAATACCCTTTTTAAAGTTCAAGGTTTCCTTGGCTCTTTCCAGCAATGTCGTCTTCTCCTTCTCCTTCTTCTTCTTCTTTTTTTTTTTTTATAGTAATGCCTCCTAAAAATAAACTATAGTAGTTTTCAAACTGCATCACTTAAAATATAACAGGAAAAAAACTGGGGAAATCAGATAATATATTTACTTCCTTCCCCCTCTTCTGATTTCTTTTTTCCTTCTTTCTACATTATCTGCATGGGCATATGGCAACCATTTGCTCAGTGAGCCAAGTTTCATTAGT
This sequence comes from Meles meles, assembly GCF_922984935.1. Taxonomy (NCBI): domain Eukaryota; kingdom Metazoa; phylum Chordata; class Mammalia; order Carnivora; family Mustelidae; genus Meles; species Meles meles. Next base: position 80,433,586 of record NC_060074.1, read on the forward strand.
AACTGGCAATATCCCCAACTCATTCTTCCTACCACCCCAGTCCTATGCACACAACTTGGGCATAACAATTATAAAAGCTCTTCTGTGCCAGAGATGGAAGAAATCTGAAGCACTGACACCTGAGAGGGCACTCTCAATTCTTGTTGCTCTATTCTTATAATTCGAAATTCTTTGCATGTTAAAATAAGACATTTTGAATGAAGACCTTCAGATTTTCTTGATATAATCATGAATGGTGGTGTGGCTAGTTAAGAGAATCTGCATTATCTGATATTAATTTAATGTAAACATGAAAACAATTATACTTCTATTGGATTACTTTAGTACTTCTTTAGTAGTAAGCACCATATTTATCTTGAATGGTAAAACTAGAAGAAAAATTGTCGACACAGAACTCCACATTAGAAAATATATCTACACATTTTCTGACATAGCATGATGATATCCTGATTGAAAATGTCACTTAAGGACCAATTGTCTATTTTCCTTTAAGCACTGAATATGTACTTATTAGTTTTCTTTCTTTTTTTTTTTTTCTTTCTATGATGAGCAACATGTTGGTATGCAGGAATGGTAGCAGTAGAAAGACTAAAACCTAGATCTCAATTCTGTTTGGTTACTTATCAGTCATATGATCTCAGGCAAGTCATCTAAACATTTCAAACTTTAGCTTTCTCTTTTAAAAATGAAAATTAAAATACATTCTAATAGCCTTTTTCTCACAGGGAATTTATGAAGAACATAAAATATACTCTTGATAGATTGCTTTGAATAACTAAAAGGATATGTACACATTTTAGATGCTGTTGCTTTTCAGAGTTTATCTTATTTTTACAATACATTCATGATAAAAAATGCAAGTGTGATAAATATATTTTACTAAAAGTTCAAATAAGAGTGGATTTATGATTTTTCTGGCTCTTCCAAAAGTGAAGAACATAGAACCAAGAAGAATCATTTTATTGCTGACTCTTCTAATTTTAGTATTAAATGTTAAGAGAGTTAGTAATCTTGTAAATAGTAAATATATACATATATTTTTGAAATAATACATATATATTGAAATAAAAAAGAAACAACACAAGAGTAAAAAGCATTGGGAAACTGAGTACAACTCAGCTAAACAGTATGGATGCCTCAGAGTTGAGAATAGCCCACACAAGATAATTTCCATTATTAACAGGCTCCTAAAAATATTGTGTCTTAAAATTCTTAGAACACTTGAAAGTACCTTTAAGGTGAATCATATTAATTCAGTTATTTGTTTTTAGTGGTGGGTTTATAGAGTTATCAATCTCTTGTTCCACTTCTGGAAAATGAAATTTAACTGTCAGAGTTAGAGGTATTATGATAATCATTGGCAGAAAGGCAAGAACCCATGAAAATTATGAAGATTGCAATAGAACTAAAAAGTTTGTAACAAGCATATAATTAACTACACTTTGAAAAGGGAATATTTGGATAGATTATTTAAATATCATTACTAAACTATACTAATGCATACATAAAAGAGTTTGTGTGTATATAATTTTGTCTTAATATGTTTGTGTTTTAGCAGTATTTTCTTTCCATTCTTTTCTTTTTTCTTAAATGGATGTACTAATTGCAAAGTAAAATATTAAAAGCCATAAAAATTCTTCCTGATTTATAATAAAATCTACAAGTATATGTTTGACAAATAACATCAAATTTTGTCTTTCAGAAAAGCTTTCTTTAGACATCTTGGGTCTTATGGTAATATACTCATTTAATCTTATAATAAATTCAATACTTACATCTGATATAGAAAAGGTGGTTTATTCCTTTCTAATCTGTTGTTCAAGTAGAAGTAAAACATTGTTACTATATGAAAGCATGCCCATGCTTTAAAAAAATAGACAAGATGCAGATTTTTCAAAAAGCTCTAAAACTTTATTTCTCAGCTTGCTTTTCATTTCTTAACCTATTGAAAGAACATTGTTAGGGAAATATGTTGGGCAGATAGCTTTCTTCTTATACTATTCAAGTCTCTGATGTTTAATATTGCACCACACTGGGGCAGCAGTCAGCAGGATTCATTTTCTTAAATAAAAGTCTATCACAAGTACCTGTCACAAGAGTAACAGGAAGTTTATTTTCCTTTCTTCATACATTTGGCATCAGAACTATTACCTGTGTGTAGTTTAATTGTGAGAAGTTAATACAGAGACACGTCTGATTCATCAAGGAATGTTGGGTACCAGATTAGCCCTAAAATCCTATTCCTGATATAACCACATTAGTTAAAGTACTTCTTGCATATTTATTTTTAAATTAATGACGCAGAACGTCACAGTGGTTTCAATATTTTCATATTCAGTACTGTCAGCATGGTTTCTGCATTTTTGTTTCTGCTAAAACAGTTCATCTTTCTCTGACATGTGAGGTATTCTCTTGCTTTTAAATAAAAATGCTAATTCTATTTTCTGTATGTGCCTTATCACTAATTTAAAAGTAAAGAAAAGGTACTCTAAGGCCACACTCATCATGTTCACGTGATTATATTAATCAGAGTCTTTTCTCTCTGCCTCCTCTGTCAGCATTTCACCCATGTGGAATATGTCAGCTTCAAATACACTTTTCTTCAACACCAGTGAGACTTATTGGCATTCTTACACTGAAACCTTCTTTAGACTTTTTTTCAAAGCCTGAAAAAACTTGAAAACTTACACTGGAGACATTTGGTTGTCCTCTGTTTCATTGCTAAGGATATGATGACCCAAGAAAACCAGTGCAAGATAATTCAAATGACTTTTTTTTTTTTTTTTTTACTTTTCATAGAGGATGGGCAAAATTGTTCTTAAATATTCATTTCTTAGACATAGCTGCTTAGATTTTTTTTAAATAAAGTTCTAGTGAGAAGATAGTTGGGAAAAAAAAAAAAAACATTATGCTACCTTAAGGGGTATACCAGCTAGGGAACATTACAAACAATGATTGTATTTAATACAACATATTTAGCATTTTAATTATTTCATTCATAGGAGTTTGAGGATGTGCGATTTTAATGAAATTCTTGATTGGTTAATTCCTAGGCAGTTAAAATTATTTGAATTCCTTTGTTAAACAGCAGGCTCTCCAATATCTTTCTAAGCACTTTTCCTCTTGCTTTTGTTTAGTGTAGATTTATCTTTTAACCTTCTTTCTAGGTTTTCTACCTTGCTCTTTCATGTTTCCTCAGGGTGTGAATTAATACAATGGTGATTGAAATCATCTTGCTTGATTAGAGATTTAAACAAGTAGGTGTTCTTATTTAGTAGTTTATAAAAAAATGCAAATTAAATATTTATATATACAAATTTCCTCAACATTTAATGGAAACAGTTTACTCCCATAATACAAAACCAGTTTGCTTATAAACAAAGTCTACCTAAAAAAATAACAAATAAGACCTATTTCTTTAACTTTTGCTGTAGCTATTGGTTCAGCTAATAATGACTTTTTTATGACAGTCTAAAAGGCAGGCAAGAGAGTGGGAAAATTCTCCAGTGAAAAAAGGTACTCAATAATAAGAAAGCAAAGATTTCAATTTAAAAAAAGGGAGCCAAGGGGTGCATGGTGGCTCAGTTGGTTAAGCGGCTGCCTTCTGCTCAGGTCATTATTCCAGGGTCCTGGGATTAAGCCCCACATTGGGCTCCCTGGTCAGCAGAGAGCCTGGTTCTCTCTCTCCCTCTGCCTGTTGCTGTGCTTACTTGTGCTCTCTCTCTCTCTGTCAAATAAGTAAATAAAAATCTTTTAAAAAATAGATCAAACAGGGGCGCCTGGGTGGCTCAGTGGGTTAAAGCCTCTGCCTTCTGCTCAGGTCATGATCCCACATTGGGCTCTCTGCTCTGCGGGGAGCCTGCTTCCTCCTCTCTCTCTGCCTGCCTTTCTGCCTAGTTGTGATTTCTCTCTGTCAAATAAATAAAAAATATATTAAAAAAAAACAACTTTAAAAAATAGATCAAACACATTGACCAACACCATATCAAAGAAGATACACAGATGGGAAAAAAGCATATAAAGATATGCTTTCCCTCATAAATCATCAGAGAAATGCAAATTCAAACAACAGTGAGCTACTGCTACATACTTATTAGAGTGGACCAAATCTAGAACAGCACCAAATGCTGATGAAGATGTAGAACAGAAACTCTCATTCATTGCTGATAGGAATGTAAAATGACTCAGGCACTTTGAAAGACAGTAGGTGGCTTCTTACAAAACTATACATACTCCTGTGATTCAGCAGTCTCTCTCCTTGATACTTACGCAGAAAAGTTGAAAACTTATATCCACACAAAAACTTTTATAACAACTTTATTTATAAGGGCCAAAAGTTGGAAGGAACCAAGATTTCCTTCAGTAGGTGGATGGATAAACTATGGTAGGTCCAGACAATAGACAATGACTCAGTGCATTTTTAAACCATAGAAAGACAGGTATGGTGTCAGCCAATTAACTTATGCAATACAGCATATATGATTTGAGTCTACTAGCTGTGTATATAATTTGATATAGGTCAGGTGACTCAGGGTTGTATGCATCCAAATGAAATACATATTCTTTTTTTTTAAAGATTTTATTTATTTATTTGACAGACAGATCACAAGTAGGCAGAGAGGCAGGCAGAGAGAGAGAAGGGAGGAAGCAGGCTCCCTGCTGAGCAGAGAGCCCGATGCGGGGCTCGATCCCGGGACCCTGGGATCATGACCTGAGCCGAAGGCAGAGGCTTTAACCCACTGAGCCACCCAGGCGCCCCTGAAATACATATTCTTCTAATACTTGTTGGTCTTGTCTGGATTTGGGGAAATTCTTAATTGTAGGTCTTAATCCACTTTAGGTCCAAAGTAAATTCTACAGTTGCCTGACTCCCTGGACCATGAAAGGGATATGATCTTTAGAAACAACTATAATCTTGGGGTCTTAGGAACATCATTAGGAAAATATAGGGTATAAACTAGGGAACAGGAGGGAGTGCTGGAGCTGTGGGAGATAACGGGGCAGAAGCAATTGAAAACGAAGAAAAAAGAGGATTTACTTGAGAAATTAGTTCGGTATTGTTTAAGAGTCAATTTGCATTTCAGTGTATGAAATTTTTTAATCAGAATTCCGTTTGGAAATGTCTACATACTATTAAAAATATGTTGCCCATTGGGTCTGAGAAATCATATTCTTCTCCATTTCTAAGATATCTCTCAAATGAACATCCTTGTTTAGGGCAAATGTTTCCCAGAGTGACCCTGAAGTCACTGTAGTATTTTGCAAATGTTGTCACAAACCTAAAACAGCACAGTTATGATGAGCACTGAGTACTGTATAGAATTGTTGAATCACTAAATTGTTTACTTGAAACTAATATTAACAGTGTGTGTTAACTATATTGGAATTAAAATTTAAAAATTAATTAAAAAATCTGAGATGAATGTATCATGTGACTTTGTAATTTAAATTAAGCAGTCCACAAACTACAAATGTCAGAGTTCTTTGAAAAATAAATATACTCTCAATATTTCTTAAAATTTGGCAGGTTGACAAAGGGTGGTTACACACAGGTACTTTGTTTTTCTCTACTTTAAAAGTGCTGGATTGAAGTTTTGGCACCTGTGTTTTTTTGGCTGTTACTTAATTTCTGACCTAGTTTGTGCATAAGAAGAGGCTTATACTAATACTATACTCATACTAGTACTATAATTCTAATTAACTTTTATTTCAAGGCTAACAAATCATGGAACAGTTTAGGAAGCTGAGCCATTAAGCAAGGAGAGAAAGCATGAGTAAAGTACATACAGGGTAGACTGTTGCAATGGTTAGGACCTAAAAATGGAGAGAAAGAAGGGTTAGGAAGACTAGCTATACCAAATAAGAAGAAAGGTCCCAATTTGATTGTTAATGACAGAAAGATCATGGGAGTTCATGCCATGACTGGATAATGTGGATGATCCTGATTACTAACTGCGTGATTTTTAATTCATCTGACCTTACAGTTCACTTGCATACCTTGTTGGTTGGTTGGGTGCCTAGTGTGCGTATACCATTCACAAATCCTATTTCTTCCAAGCACATATTAGTTTTTGTATCTCTTATGGTGTTTTGTTTTAAAATACACTTTTTATTTAAAAGTAATAGTTTAATCTGGAATATTTAAAAACTATTTTTTTAATTTTTTAAAAAAATCTGAATTTTGCTTTTTAAGTGTATTCATAATATCACCAAAAGATCACTACTGTTAATATGGTAAAATATGACCTTTATTCTTTGCTGTCCAATATACAAATTTTTTTAAGTTGAAATCATGTTGTATGCAAAAAATCGATCTTCAAATAATGTAACATTGTCCAATGATAGGCAAAGATTTTTAGAAGTAGGATATCAATGGTTATATAATGTCAGTAGCATAAATATATCATATTACTCATCCTTACACACTTGTCGTTTGTCACTCTCCTTTCTCTTTAAGTAATATGGTGATAATTATTTTAATAATTTTCAGTGACTTAAGGGAAGGTGACAGTTATTGTTGCTACCTTTGGATTATTGAAGTCTAGTTCATTAGTATTATTCCTTTTAAAATATCTGGTTTGGCACATTTTAGGGTATTTGGGGGGTGGAAAAATAGTCAATTTTATTCCACAGATACTTGAAAAGGAGGTGCATTTTTTATGGCAATTAGAAATGCTCACAGACACACAGACATACACATACACACATTTGTTGTTTCACGATTCAAGTTATCTCTACCAGTTTTCTAATAACTTATCAAATGATTAATATTCTGTTTTCTATAAACATTTGATATAGAAATTTTCACTCTATAGGTAATACTGGTAAGCAGTAAATTACACTTTATTACCATTATAGGTGTATAAGACTTTGTACATTTTATTTATAATTTTAAAATTTTCAGTTTAGTTTAACAACAACTTCAGCTTATGAAATATTTTTGTTAAACTCTGATTTGACTAATAAACAAATTAAACCTATTATTTCATTTGTCCTTAATTTAACTTTCTTTTAAAAACCCAATCTAAAAATTCCAAATTTTAAATATCACGAGTCCCATTTCTTTTGTCTTTTTTCCCCTCCCATCTGAGCCTATTGTCTTCTGTTTTAATGAGACCATGTCTTTTTCCTTTTTATCAAGGGATTCAAAAAGTTCTCTAAAATGAGTTTTTCCTATATTGAACATTTTCTCAAGACATTTCTTTCCTTTCCTTTTCTTTTCTCTTTTCTTTACTTTTCCTTTCTCTTCTTTTCTTTCTTTTTTTTTTTTTTTTTTTTTTTTTTTTTTTTTTTTTTTTTTTTAGGGAAAGAAAGTGAAGTGGGGGCAGGAGGGGCAGAGGAAGAGGAAGAGAAAGAATCTTGGGCAGGCCCGGCACCTGAGTGGGGACCCAGGGTGGGGCTTAATCTTACAAAAATCATAGTGGGATGCTTAAATGACTGGGCCATTCGGTGCCCTAAGACATTTATTTTCTAAGTTAAATTTGGTTCATCTTTTGATACATTTAGTTTTAGAGTCTTGTATTTACTCATTCTTCCATGATAAAAGACTTAGCTGGTGTTTCTCAATAAAACAATCTTAGATGTTATACCTTCTCATTTTAATTTGTTCAAATCGTAATGTTTCATTTTATTTGCTAATACAAATAATGGAGGAACACAGAGGAAAATATTTTAAATATCACAGAAAAATCTTTTATCAACAATTATATTCTCAAATTCTAAAAAAGGATATTAGAAGGAAAGTGTTTTTGATTCTTTTCATTTTTAAAGGATCATCAGGAATTTTAGGAGGTGGTAAAATATTTCCCAATTGGAACGTGTAAAAGAATTGGAATGTGGAACATGTTCAAATATCCACCAATCACTCCTATCTTCAGTACTGCTAGTATCAAAAATGGAGTACGAACAAAAGGTATCTCAATATTTGCAGATTAAAAGAATTATTACCTACATGTAGTGCAAACTTAAACTTACTTAGAAGATAAATGATTTTGGTGATAAAACTCTTAGTAGGTGAGAATGCTAAACGAAGTAGAGTCCTTTCCAGGATAAGGAGATATTTCTACTCCAGTTAATAAAATACACTTCAAAATAAATATTAGATTTCACAACTTAAAATTAAACTTATAAATGGATAAATATTTTCTGGTGAGAAAACTGATTTTGGATGATGATGCTACAAGAAGAAATACTTTCCAAGGTAATAGGTTATTCCCATAGTTATTACAGTTATGTAAAAAATAGATATTAAGAGATGCCTGGGTGGCTCAGTCAGTTAAGTGCCTGCCTTTAGCTCAAGTCATGATCCCAGGGTCCTGGGATGGAGTCTCACACTGAGCGCTTTGCTCAGCAGGGAGCCTGCTTCTCCCTTTGCTTGCCATCCCCACTGCTTGTGCTCTCTCTCTGACAGATAAAATCTTTTTAACAATAGATATTAAATTTCATACCATTTAACTTCACAGTATGTGAAATGCAGTCATAGTTACAGTGTTACAGATGATACAGATTCCTTAATGTGATGCCTTTATTTTCACACATACACACAAATGTAGAATCTTGCCTCAATTAAAGCACAGATCTGTCTTTATGCAGAACTGTTCATTTTACTGCTCGGACTGAATTGAAAGCCAATTTAATCAGATGACAATAATTTTTTCTTATTAGATTTTTTAATGGTTGTTTAACATCTGAATATGCAATTGAAGACAAAAGTATTATTTTCTGATTTTTAATTTTTTAAAGATTTATTTATTTATTTATTTTGTGGGGGAGGGGCAGACAGAGAAGGAGAGAGAGGCTCCCAAGCAGACTCCCCACTGAGTGTGGAACCTGACATGGGCTCAATCTCATGTTCCTGGGATCATGACTTGAGTCAAATCAAGAGTCAGCCGATTAACTGACTGAGTCCCCCAGATGCCCCACTGATTTTTAATTTTTTAACTTAATATTCACCTTGTTTATAATATAGGATATATGTCCATATTACTATACACTTACCTAAAGGAGTTCAGAAGATTCCTTGCAGTTTTTTATGCCAATAATATATTGAAATTTCAAATCATTCCCATTGTTGAAGGTGAAGTTTCCTGAAGCTTTCTGTTTGGTTTTGATAATTAAATGCCATTGTTAGATTTTCTTTAGTCACCATTTGAATATGGAGTTTAAATGACATTTTCATGTAGTTTTTAACTGATGCTTTCTCCCAAATTAATTTTCATACTGAAATCTGCAAGTGGATAAGTGAAAACAAGGAGTCCCATGAAAATTTCTTAATAGGGTTCTTATCCTCTCAAGCAGAAATACCCATTATGATAAAAGTGGAATTTTTTTTTCCCATAAGACACATTTTTAGTGATATTATTGTAAAGGATCAAATCTAAGATAAACTGCATCTCAGATTATTATAATGTGTTACATCCCCTAATTATCTTCATGTATTATATTTTAATATATTGTATTATGTCTTTCTACATGACCTTTTTTTTTTTTTTTTTTCCTGTTTAGGACATAAAATTCCAGCCGGTCTCTAGCTATACCGAATCAAAATGTCATAGAATTAATACTCTCAACAGTTTACTGTCTGAACTTCTAACTCATCTGTCATTTCCCTTCTACTGAACACTAGGAATAATCTGTGCTTGAACAAGTCTCCTTTATTGCTCACTGCATGCTCCACCCTGGGGAACTTCAACGCATGTTGCTAACAGTGTCAGAAACACTGATTATTAGGATTTGGGCTTGTGTTAGGTGATTTAGGGAGAAAATATAAAGACTCAGGGCTATTTATTATTTTATTGTATGTCTTAAAGCTTATCAACAAAAAGGAAAAACTAGAGTGGGGTTGAATCTGTAATTACTAAAGAAGCAACAGTGATTCATATTAGCCTAGATGGGGGAATGCTGATCTTCTTCCATTGTGGACACGGTTTATGACTCTGTCTGTGTTCAGATGTGATTATAGAGTACTTTGTGTTCCTAATGACCTATCATGGTGACAGAGTGGCCTTGTTTGATATTGATGACTTGCTAAATTGTTTATGTTCAACAGAAGAACACAAAGTCTCAGCTGTGAGTGCCAGATTAGTTCCTAGATGTCAGGGGCTGCTTTTCTGTTCTCAGCTCTTACATGCCAAGTAAGAAAAGATATTTGTGTGTGTGTGTGTGTGTGTGTGTGTGTGTGTGTGTGTATGCATGTATGTTCCCCCAAAATAAGTTATCTGAGCAAATTTGGGGTAAGAAACTTTGACTAAGAATAAGTAAGAAAGGGGCACCGGGGTGGCTCAGTGGGTTAAAGCCTCTGCCTTCAGCCCAGGTCATGATCCTAGGGTCCTGGAATCAAGCCCTGGATCAGGCTCTCTGCTCAGCAGGGAGCCTGCTTCCTCCTTTCCCTCTCTGCCTGTCTCTCCGCCTACTTGTGATCTCTGTCTGTCAAATAAATAAATTGAATCTTAAAAAAAAAGAATAAGAAAAATTGTAATAAGACTTAAATTTATAAAGATGCAGAAAAATAAAAATCAGTAAATGAAGTCAATTTATAGCCTAAACTCAAGAAAATACGGAAATGACACAAAATTTTATAAATCTATTTATATGTGAAAATTTATATAAAAGAAAATTGAATTTATCAACTGAGATTGATGTATAATTATTATTGAATAATTTAATTTGCCTGATTAGATAAAATTATTGAAATAAAGCTTACTGATTTCATATATTATTTTGGTTATTTGAGAAATGCTAATCAACTAAATAGTATTGTTAAATATTTGCACAATATATGGATGAGAATTCATTACAATTAGGACATTTAATAATGCTTCAATTAGTGTATTTTTAATTAAATAGAAGTTTTTATCATTATTATCTATGCTGAGGCTTAGTTCATCTTATCTGAAACTCATACCAAATAATTTTAGTAGTTGTATGAAAACACAAGGTAAGAAATGATAAATGTGACTGTAGAAAATCACTCACCTTAAATTCAGGATCACAGCACATACAACCTCAAGAAAAATTAAGTAAGAGCTGTATGGTAGAAAGTGGTGTTTGACATTTTATGCTGTCTGACCATGGAGCAACCCTTCATTTAATCCACCAAGTCATTTTGAACAATGGTTTACTTTTTTCCTTCTATTTATTATTATCATTATGTTGTTTGAAAATTTCAGGAGAACTATTTAGAATGCTATTTATAGAAAATTTATTTATTATGCATTTTATTAATTTTCCAAACTTTTTTTTTGAAGTATATAATACAATAGATACCCACATCATTTAACTTAGATTCTCCAATCATCAACATTTACCATTTGCTTTATTTCTCTTTATATTTCTGTATATTCCTGCATTTGTGTTTAGGCAGAATCATTAGATAAATACTTGAGACATCCTAATATTTCACTCCTAAATTCTTATGCATCTATCTCAAAAATCAGAGACATTCACCTAGGTAACCATAAATGAATGGACTCAAGATATTAATGTAGAATTGTTTTCATGTATACTCCACAGTCATGTTTTTCCAATGATTTCAAATTGTGTTTTGAATGGACATTTTTACATTTTTTTGTTGTGCTTTGTTTCACTGTTTTGATCCAGATTCCAACTGCAGATTTCACATTGCATTTAGTTTGTTATGTAGTATATATTTCTAAGGCATTTTCAGATTGTCATTAATTTCGTGTATATTTTTAGATTTAATGTATTTCTTTACTTCTTTTGATGCCAACGCTCAGGGTAATACATATATTATGGAAGTCTTAAAACTAACCTGAAGTAGGCTTCTTTTAAAATGATGATAGGATACTGAATATATTGAAATCTAAAATAGTTTATTAGATAGGCGTTGTTTCAAATAAATATTAAATTAAGTTGTTGCCAGACCGAGTTACGTGGACATTGAGTCTTTTTTTTTTTTAAGATTTTGTTTATTTATTTGACAGACAGAGATCACAAGTAGGCAGAGAGGCAGGCAGAGAGCGAGAGGAGGAAGCAGACTCTCTGCTGAGCAGAGATCCCCATGCGGGGCTTGATCCCAGGACCCTGGGATCATGATCCAAGCCTAAGGCAGAGGCTTCAACCCACTGAGCCACCCAGGCACCCCTGGACATTGAGTCTTTAGGGAGAAAGCCTGTCTTCCTGAGCCTGTCTCTACTTGATGTCTACTTATTTTCCCTTGTTCAACTATATTTTCCCTTCTTATCTCTAAGCATAATCTCTCAGCTATTTTCTTACAAAAATCTTGAAATTCTCATTTTATTCATGACAGACCACTTGCAACGCATTTTTAATTCAATATGAATTTATGCTTACTATACTCTAGTGATTGACTTCATTGACTATATATTTGGGGGCATGTGGGAGGAAAGAAAAAGGAATAGCTACCCAAAATCAATGTGCTTTGCAATACTACAGTCTAGTTGGGGACTGTATATAGTCACTTCTAATATTTAAGCAAAATCTGGGTTTGGTGCCTGTTTTATGTGCTTCTATATCTATTATGACAAGTTTTATCAAGCGGTAGTTAGAAAACACACCAAAGTGTCTATCCTTTTCCATTTTGTACCATAATTTAACTAGTTGAAAGAAAAAAAATTCATATTTCAAACCAAAACGGTTTTTTTGAAAAGAAATTATAAATGGAACTTAGAGTCACTACATAAAGGAAAATTACTAAGTATTTTCCTGCTTCATTCCATTTTTAAAGAATATTTAAAAGCCCAAACTTTTCTACAAATCTTTTGCAGAATTTGGTAGGAAAAAGTGTTAAATGAACTTAATCTTAATATCGTATATGCATTTGCCTATACAAAATTGTGTTTAGAAAATGGGAGATCTGATAAGTTTGAATAAAGATAAGTAATTGAACAGCAACTCTAAGGTTTAGTTGACACGTGTATAGCTTAAGAAAGAGATGGCAAATGTATTCATGTTGCCACTCCCTCATTCTCTACCCTAGCAGACGTCACGGATAGATGTCCGAGATGCAAGAAGTTTTGTTTTTTTCTGGGAGCCTATTATCAATCTCAGCGAAATTCAGAACACACAGCTTAATTCAACAACTTTCAAAAAGGCAGAGAGAATGATAATGGAATGAAAAGGAAGAAGTATGTACAACATAGTGAGAAGGAAACTTTTTAGAAGAATTTTAAAAATATGGAAGGAAAAGGGAAATTGTTATAGAAGTCACAAAGTTGTAGTTTGAATGATGAATTTGGCATGAAGATATATTTTGTCTCTTTTGCCTAGTGTTAACAAATTATTTAAACATCTTTGTACAGAGCATATGTTTCCCATATGTTTTATTGCTGTTACCTGCCTCGTTTGTGAATACATTCGTTTAGGTTTCAAAGAATGATAGTGAAACAAACCAGAGCTAAATGACAGTATTTGCATCAATACCAGTCTCCTATTTTTAGAAGTGTTCATATTTCATAAAGTTTAAATAAATCAATGGAAATAAACAAGGAGGAAAACTATGAATTTCAAAGAAGTCTCTATACAAATAAAAATCATGTAATTAGATATTCACTATATATACAAAATAGTATAAATTACAAATTATACAACATTAAAATAAGTTGTTTAAATTCCATATAAATAAAATTGATAGAATGAAATAAAATTAATATTGATAATAACTTATATTTCTTAATCTTTTCTTGAGTGTGAAGATTATTTCATGCTAATAATTCTCATCCTAAATTATTTGGAGGATTGGTAAGCTAATTCTCAATTCATTGTTCAAATTCTTCATCTAGTAATTAATTAATTATTTGGAAGAAAAAATTTAAATACTATTTTCTTTTTTATTGTTTTGCAACAATAACATTGATTTCTCTGATTCTCTTCATCTTTTTTAGTTGTATCAGGTAGAGAGGAAGCATTGTTTTTGCAACTCCTGCTTTGCAGTACATTGTTGTTCTTACTGCAATTGTTGCAACCATGATCTTTGTATTTTATAGACTATAATTATATGCCCTTTTGTATTGGTTACATAATTGAATCATTGATATAGATGATTCTAAATGTAAATACTTTGGAACTTGAAATCAATAAGGTATATCAAAATCCTGGAATATCTCTAAGCCTTTATTATATAATTTTTTTATTTTTAAAGATTTTTTATTTATTTATTTGACAGAAAGAGACAGACAGCAAGAGAGGTTAATACAAGCAGTGGGAGTGGGAGAGGTAGAAACAGGCTTCCCACTGAGAAGGGAGCCTGATGCAGGGCTTGATCCCAGGACCTGGGGTCATGACCTGAGCCAAAGGCAGATGCCCAATGACTGAGCCACACTGATGCTCCTATTATATAAATTTTTTTAAAGCATAGCCTGGTATTCAGTTTTTTTTTTTTTAACTTCTTTAAAGTAACAGAATTTGAAGATGTATTATATATATTTCAGATAGCTATAAAAATATAAACACACATACAAACTCTTGTTATTGAAATACGATGTAAAATACTCAAGGCAAAACATTTTCAGTGTTCTTTAAGGTAACAACTCAAAAGTGTAAAAAGGTAGTTACCAAGTCACAGATTTGAAGTGGCTACAGCAGTTGAAAATTAAAATTGACAATTAAGAACTAGCCCTCAGTTACAGAGACTTAAAACACTACTTTTAGGGGCGCCTGGGTGGCTCAGTGGATTGGGCCGCTGCCTTCGGCTCAGGTCATGATCTCAGGATCCTGGGATCGAGCCCCGCGTCGGGCTCTCTGCTCCACAGGGAGCCTGCTTCCTCCTCTCTCTCTGCCTGCCTCTCTGCCTACTTGTGATCTCTCTCTCTGTCAAATAAATAAATAAAATCTAAAAAAAAAAAACCAAAAATACTACTTTTATATGATATTTTATGATCATGAAGCTGCCCATGGGATGTTAGAATGCACGGGAAACTTGTCTTTAGTGAATATGTTATTTCTAATGCCCCATCTGAAGTTTCTTCTAAAAAAAAAAAGAAAATCCACTGTGTTTATTTAAGCAACTCACCTATAGAAAGAATTCGTAAGATGGGAATTT
This sequence comes from Meles meles, assembly GCF_922984935.1. Classification (NCBI taxonomy): domain Eukaryota; kingdom Metazoa; phylum Chordata; class Mammalia; order Carnivora; family Mustelidae; genus Meles; species Meles meles. The sequence continues at coordinate 80,448,605 of NC_060074.1, forward strand.
TAATTTGGATAATGTCTTGAGTTATTGTGTTAGTTTTCTCTTGCTGTGTAACAAATTACTGCACATTTAGTTGTTTAGAACAACACACATTTATTATCTCACAGCTCTGTAGGTCAGAAGTCTGGCACAGCAGGGCTGGATTCGCTGCTCAGGTTCTCACATAGTCCAAGCTTTAAGGTATCAGGACTGGGCTCTCATCTGGAGGATCTAGGGAATAATCCACATTCGAGAAAATACACGTTGTTAGCTAAATTCAGTTCCTTAAGGGGTGTCTGTGTGGCTCAGTTGGTTGAATCTGCCTTTGGTTCTGGTCATGATCCCAAAGTTCTAGGATGGAGTCCCACATGTGGCTCCCTGCTTAGCGGAAAGCCTGTTCCTCACTTCTCTGCTCTCCTTTGCTGCTTGTGCTCACTTCCTCTCACTCTCTCTCTCTCTCTCTCTTTCTGTTAAATAAATAAATAAAATCTTAAGAATTCAATCAATCAATCAGTCCAGTTCTTTGAGATTACAGGACTCATTCCCCCATTTGTCCCCTGACTGTCAGTCAGAGGCCACTCTGTTCCTGGAGGCCACCTGTGTTTTTTTCTCATGTGGCTAATCCCCATCTTCAGTTTAGAAAAAGCACATCATGAATCCTTCTCATGCTTTGAGTTTTAATGGTGACATCCTCCGCCACTGCTCCTTATGGCTTCCTTTTTTGCCTCCCTCTGCCACCATTAAAGGCACATCTAATTACCCACCCAGGTGAAAAAACAAACAAACAAACAAATATGATAATTCCCTATTTTAAGAGCAGCTGGTTAGTATACTTAGTTACATCCGCAAAGTCCCTTTGCCATGTAATATAAATTATAACCATGGAGATAACACTAAGAGGTGGAGATGATGGAAGCCAAAATTCCCCATACCACAGATACTTTTTGAGGAGATTTGTACATTTCATACAAGATGTTCTTTTCTTTTCAAATGTTTTCTTGGTAAAGAATAACAAACATCTATAGAGTAACTTCAATGCATAAGCAAATATAATTGAATATGAATGTACATTTTATCTATTGCAGATTTTAAAGATTTTTTTTTTTTTTTTTTTATTTATTTGACAGAGAGAAATCACAAGAGAGGCAGGCAGAGAGAGAGGAAGGGAAGCAGGCTCTCCGCCGAGCAGAGAGCCCGATGCGGGACTCGATCCCAGAACCCTGAGATCATGACCTGAGCCGAAGGCAGCGGCTTAACCCACTGAGCCACTCAGGCACCCCTATTGCAGATTTTAATATTGCATATCATAAATTGATTTTTTCAAAAGAGTCTTTTAAATTGGTATCACAATATGTTCTTTTTTCAGAAGCTAGGAAAACACATTCATTTCAAACATACACAGAAATACTAAGAAACATGTTTCATCTTCAAGTACAATATTATAATCTATTACACTGGATTCAAAATACATGTGCCCTAAATTTTTAACTTATTATGTTCAACAAAAACAACCTGGTACAAATAACAAAATGAGTAATTAGTTAATATCTAAGATGAAAAGTTATATCTACATACTTCCAATTTTAATCTTATATTGTAATACATTTAACACTGTGGTAAAAAGATTTTTGTGATAATTTTTATTGCAGCAGCTATATGAATATGTTTTCTCAGGATCAGCAGAAATTCTAAATTTCCAAATTGTATGCTCTCGTCTCAGGCAAATTAGCATAAAATTTAATTTGTGCTAATTAGCCAGAGGTGAGGGAGGAAAATTAACTTGACACATTAATTTTGCATTTACTGTAGTCTTATCATAATGTGCATGTGCATGGGGAATTTATTAGTTATTCTCTTTGCATCAATATTAGAATTTACTTCTAATGTTGCTAAGGTGCTAAGGTGCTACCTTAACTGGAAGAAAATATTTGTTTACAAAATGCATTGCAATGAAAATTGAATTGCAGAAAACTGGCTATTTAGAAAGTAGTTCCACAACATAATTTCATAGAACAGGTTTCATTAACCATGTACGAATTTTGAATTTGACTGAATTAATGATTTACTTTTCAAATGTTTATAACATTGAGGGTCTAAGAAAGTGAATAATCCAAAATACCTGATAATTTGAATGTTATGAAATGTGCTTACCTTAAAAAAACAAGGTATGAGGTAGGAAATCTAAGTTTGACTATAATTTAAATTTTAGTGCTATATACTATATCTTCAATAAGTGTAGGCTTTTAAAATTATCTTACTGATTTATATTATTCATGAATTAGTATCATCTTTGGTATTAAACAAATATTCTAATTTTCTTGACATTTCAGGATTCAGATACATAATGCTGACTTTTGTTAAGTTTCAATAATATTGTTTCTTTGATTCAGTGGACACTCAGCATTTGTGAAACAGCAGTGACTAATTAATAGGGTTTTTTTAGGTGTCTATTCTTTCTTTGACCCAGATAACCAGTGTTAAACTTGTTAAGTATAGCTTATCACACACATATTGATTTATAAAGATTTATTTCATTTGAAATTATGGTTGAAGATCTACTATGTCCAAAGCATTATTCTGGGGGCAATAATAATGTAATAGTACATAGCATAGGAATATTGCCTTCTAGAAGGAATTACATAATAGTGTCATTAAACATTTATACACAATTATATACAAACTAGAAGAAAAAGAAAAACCATTAAAGAGTTAAAAATCAATAATTTATTTGAGTTAAATTGCTTCTTTCTCAGGCTTTTAACTGTAACATAATCCAGTTAGCAAATCTATGTAAATCTCAGCATTTTATATGTAGTATGGGGATACATATGTTAACTAATATATCCTAGAATTTGTATGAAGATTAATTGAAATATCTTTCAAATGAAAATTCTTTAAAATTTCTAAAAAACATTGTATAATTTATACAACCAGTGTAATAAACATGTTTTTCAAAATATCTTCAAATTATTAAAAAACAACCTTTAAATTGTCAAAAGATCAAGCATTCTTTTTTTTTTTTTTTAAAGATTTATTTATCTGACAGACAGAGATCACAAGTAGGCAGAGAGGCATGCAGAGAGAGAGGGGGAAGCAGGTTTCCCACTGAGCAGGAAGCCTGATGTGGAACCTTGGGAGTATGAGGAGAGCAGAAGGCAGAGGCTTAACCAGCTGACCCACTCAGGAAATTTGAAAGTGAACTAGTTTTTAATGTTATCTAGTTCAACGTGAAAGAATCAGTTTTAAGAAAAACAGTCCAGTTATTGCAGATGATAATTAAATTAGATTAATTAGAACATCCTATAATGATTCAAAGACATTTTATTTTCTATGTGTTTATAATCAATTATAAATAAAAAAAACCTTGACCTTTTTATTTTTTCCTTACAATTGCATTTAGGGGCACCTGGGTGGCTCAGTGGTTTAAGCCTCTGCCTTCAGCTCAGGTCATGATCTCGGGGTCCTGGGATAGAGACCCACATAAGGCTCTCTGCTCAGTGAGGAGCCTGTTTCTCCCTCTCTCTCTGCCTGCCTCTCTGCCTACTTGTGACCTCTCTCTCTGTCAAATAAATAAATTAAATAAATTAAAAAAAAAAAACCAATTGCATTTAAACAGAACATCAACTTTTCATTGATTATATAATTGAAATAACATTATTACTTCCTCAGCGCACCAATTTTCAAAAGAAAATCTATGATTTTCACAGTTAAAGCTTGGCAGGAAATTTAGTTGCTAGAAGCAACAGGAGCCACTCTGAAGATTTGAAGAATCATGAAATACGCTATTTTGGGTTGAGGAAAGGAAAAATATTGGTTTCAACTTTTATTTGGAATGTTATACCACTTGACTGTAATGATCAAGATTGTACAAAATCAAACAATGGTCAAATGACCTTCCTGATTGAAGTTGTCTGTTATTTAGAACAGCGTGAGAGAACAATGCATCTACAAACTCAAAGAAGATATATGATATCAATAGAAATAATGCAAAATATTTAAATTTAATCTATTAACATCATAATTGCTGTTGCCCTAGAATTGGTAGGATTAGACTATGGAATTTGTCATTTAAGCTTCTTTCCTGGTCAGTGGGACATCTAAGGGACACCATTCCCCATTTGGAGCCAGTTTGCTGAAGATATATTGGATGCCATACTTGCTTGTTTCTACTTTCTTGAGCCTTGTGAAGGAGCTCTCCTGGTGGTGGCTGAAAACAAAATAAAAACTATGTGTCCCCACCCTTCCCTGACCAGCACCCCGTGCTTTCATTGCGTGGAAAGGGGTTATGAGACAAAAATAATCTACATAAGACAATTCATGTAGTAATTCACTGTAGTCTCCAAAGGATAAATAACCATTTTTATGTTCATGCAGACACACTCAGTACAGTTGTTGTTGTTTTTATTTGTTTGTTTGTTTTTTCTGGTAATGCAGAAGGTATTTATTGATTAGATGACATATAAATTACTTCATACTAATGAAGTTTTTACACATTGTATAATTGTAGGTTATGGATCTGTTTTTTATTTTTTGATTGTGGGTTCTAAAAGAGAAGACAGGGACGCCTGGGTGGCTCAGTTGGTTAAGCAGCTGCCTTCGGCTCAGGTCATGATCCCAGCGTCCTGGGATCGAGTCCCACATCGGGCTCCTTGCTCCGCAGGGAGCCTGCTTCTCCCTCTGCCACTCTGTCTGCCTGTGCGCTCTCTCTCTCTCTCTCTCTCTCTCTGACAAATAAATAAATAAAATCTTTAAAAAAAATAAAATAAAAAAAAATAAAAGAGAAGACAATTTCAAATCATTCTCTCCCTCTTATTAGCTCTAGTTTCTTAGAAAAGTTATCAAATTTTCTAAGTTTTAATTTTTTCTTCTGTGGCATGAAGTTAATAATACATTTTTCTTATTAGCTGCAAGGGTAGAATTTAGTGATTCGTCAGTTGCATATAACACCCAGTGCTCATGACATCAAGTGCCCTCCTTAATGCCCATCACCCAATGACCCCATCACTCCGCCCCCCTTTCCCCTCTAGCAACCATCAGTTTGTATCCTATAGAGTCTCTTATGGTTTCCCTCCCTCTCTGTTTTCATCTTATTTTACTTTCCTTCCCTTCTCCCATGTTCTTCAATTTTATTTCTTAAATTCCACATGACTGAATCATATGGTATTTGTCTTTCTCTGACTGACTTATTTTCTTAGCATAATACCTTCTAGTTCCATCCAATAATACATATTTCTTAAGTTAAAACATATAAGGTATGACTGCCAAAAATAATTCAAATAATTATTAATTTCTTCCTTTCCACTGTTCTCCTATATGAATATCTACTATCAACAACAAAACATTGAAAATGTCACATGAGTACACAAAGTAACTGAATGGATCAGTACACACATGAATAAGGGGATTCTTTTCAAACTATTTTATAATTAGAGATTCTAAAATAATAGTAACTGTCTTAAAATCATTTCAGTAATCCTTCTAGATGATTTAGTTACCAAGTTCAGTTTCATGTACCAGGGAATTTGTGAATGGAACTGGACATGATTTTTAATGAGCAGAGAACAAATACAACAAAGTAACTTTGAGTTAAGTGGACAATGCATTCTGTCCCACGTTTCCAATAAAATGGAATTTTCTTAAACAAGTAGAAGATGTGGAATAATTTTACAAGTTACCATCCTGTGCTTATTTTGGTGCTGGTAACTGTTCTAAACACAGAAGTTTCCTCGTTTAACATCCACAAAAATTTTGTGAAGAATATTCTATTATTAATTGGAATCCTATTAGTAAATGACAGAGAAAGCAGCCAGCCTTGGTGTGTAAATGTACATACACACACACACACACACACACAGACATACACACACAGAAAATCAGAATTTAAATAAAAATTTTCTAAATTAGTTTCAACTTAAGGAAATAATTTGTTATTTTTATATTTGAGCTCATTACATTTCTATACAAATATGAATGATTCCTAAGCCCAATGATTTTTTTTTTCTGCCTTCTCCTGTCTTCTAAATTGTGTCCTTTTTTCATTATCCCAGTATTGATCTATGGCTTTTAAACTCTCCTCTTGTTTGTTCATATTAAAATGTGATTATTTTCTACTAATTTTTTCATGGTAGTTCAGCTGGGTTAGAACTCAAGTTTAACATTTAATTCTATACATCATGATGAAGATTTTAGTGAATAATTTTCTGGCATTGTTTATATCACATGTGAAGTCTACTGTCAGCCTATTTGTGATTTCTTTTTAGATAAATATGCATTTTTCATCTGATAGTTTTACTTTTTTCTTTTTAGTCCAAACATTACATATTATTGGGACACCTGAGTGGGTCAGTCAGTTAAGTGTCTGCCTTCCTTTCAGGTCATGATCCCGGGTCCTGGGATTGATGGAGCCCCACATCGGCTCCCTGCTCAGTGGGGAGTCTGATTCTCCCTTTCCCTTTGCCACTCCCCACCACTAAAAATCTTGCTCTCTCTCTCTCTCAAATAAATAAATAAATAAATAAAATCTTAAAAAATTTTTTTAAATAAATAAATGTTATATATTATCAACCCAGTGCATTCAGTTGTTGATTTGTTTTAATTTAACTTTTCAGCACATAGTGCATACTTTTCATCAGAGTACTTCTATCATTACATTTCTGAAGAATCTTGATTTTTTTCCTCCTAAAAATCAGCTTCTTTATCATTTCCTTTATTTTCTTTTGGAACTGTATTAAGACATATTTTATAGCCTATCAACTTAACCCTCATATCTTTTGATGACTCTTTCTTGTTTTTATTTAAAAAAATATGTATATATATTGCATTCTGGGTGCTTTCTCTATCTTAGCTCTCCAATTCCCAATTTCTTGTGACCATTAGATATTATAGCCTCTACTGAGTTTTTTAAATTACTACATATATTTTTCTTTACTATAATTTAACATTTCCACTTATTAATTCATATCTATTGAATAGAATTCAATATTTTCTTATCTCTTTGAGGACTCTAAATTTACTATTTTATTGCATTTTATGTTGCATTCAGATTTCTTCTAGAGTAAACACATTTGCTTGTTGTCCTTCTTTAATTTTTGGATTTTAAAAGATTAGATTCCCTTGAATGCTTCTGAGTGTGTGTGTGTGTGTGTGTGCACATGTGTGTGTGCACGTATATATGTATGTGTGTTTCCCTTCACCTCTCCTTCTCAGCTCCCTTCCTCCTTACCTCATAGATTTGTAGCTACCTTCTTTTGACTCTCTGTGGTCAAACCAGGTTATACTGTCCAGCTCGGATTTTTTTTTCTTAAGATAATATTAGATATATTATGAATTTGGTATCTAATCAATAATCACTTTGCTCAGGCATTAATTATGGAATTAGAACTGGTTCATCTGGGGCACCTGGGTGGCTCAGTGGGTTAAAGTCTCTGCCTTCAGCTCAGGTCAAGATCTCAGTGTCCTGGGATCGAGCCCCGCATCAGGCTCACTGCTCAGCAGGGAGCCTGCTTCCCCCTCTCTCCGCCTACCTCTCTGCCTACTTGTGATCTCTCTCTCCATCTCTGTCAAATAAGTAAGTACAATCTTTAAAAAAAAAAATTTCATTTATTCTTCTTTTATCCCCCTAACCCCCCATGTTGCATCTCCATGTCCTCATATCAGGGAGATCATATGATAGTTGTCTTTCTCCAATTGACTTATTTCACTAAGCATGATACCCTCTAGTTCCATCCACGTTGTCGCAAATGGCAAGATTTCATTTCTTTGATGGCTGCATAGTATTCCATTGTGTATATATACCACATCTTCTTTATCCATTCATCTGTTGATGGACATCTAGTTTCTTTCCATAGTTTGGCTATTGTAGACATTGCTGCTATAAACATTCGGGTGCATGTGCCGGAGGGAGACAAACCATAAGTGACTCTTAATCTCACAAAACAAACTGGGGGTTGCTGGGGGGAGGTGGGGTTGGGAGAGGGGAAGGGGGTTATGGGCATTGGGGAGGGTATGTCCTATCGTGAGTGCTGTGAAATGTTTAAACCTGGCGATTCACAGACCTGTACCCCTGGGGACAAAAATACATTATAAGTTTATTAAAAAACAAAAAAAAAACTACAAAGAGATGCCACTTCACACCTGTCAGAACAGCTAAAATCAAAACCGCAAGAAACCACAGGTGTTGGCGACAATGTGGAGAAAAGGGAATCCTCATGCACAGTTGGTGGGAATGTAAACTGGTACAGCCACTGTGGGAAATGATAAGGAGTTTCCTCAAAAAATTCAAAACAGAACTACCTTGTGATCCGGTAATCACACTACTGGGTATTTACCCGAAGAATAAAAAACGCTCATTTGAAAGGATATATGCACCCCTATGTTTATTGCAGCATTATTGACAATAGCCAAATTATGGAAGCAGCTCAAGATTCTAATAATACATGAAAAAATTGAAAAGAGGTAGTGCATATGTATGTATATACAATGGAATATTATGCAGCCATATAAATAATAAACTTTTGTCATTTGCAACAACAACAACAACAAAAAAGTTTAAAAAAAAAGAACTGGTTCATCTGCATCTCTAAATTAATCGATTCATAAAATAAGCCAGAGCCCTAGGAATTTAGGAGTCCAGGCTTTTCAGCCGTCTTCTTGGATGGGGATGTGTCACCTCAGCATTTGTTTTGAGTCAAAATCCCAAGACCATTTATTCCCTATCCATGTAGATATTATGTTTGCCTCTCTCTATCTGTTCTCATGGTGTCTTATGATCTTACTCAAGGAGACTAACCCATATAGACCTTGTCAGTGGCCATCCTTGTCCACTGACTACTGACTGAGTTCAGCCATGGGAAAGCCCATCCAGAGATGAATAAGAAGCAGAAAGTGGTATTGGAAAGTGGGAAGCAGAGATATTTATTGCTCTGAATACTTCCATGAGTTTTCAGAACAGACTAGAGATGTTCTGCAGAGAAACTGGCTCTTTACTTGAACTAAACTGACCTACTTTTCATTGTGTGACCCTTTTATTTCTTGTTCTGGTAACCACTGTTCCCTTCATTACTTGGCGTGTACGGTGAGATAACAGCTTTCCTCTAGTGCAGAGATACCTATTGTTTGCACTATATCTTGACATTATTTGGTAATCAGTCCCTTTATTAGACCCTCTTGAATCATCTTAATATCAATGTGTTGCCACCTTCCTGGTGATTGATTAATAAGTCATTTCTCTGCAGGAGTATTCCAGTATCTCTTGCTTGTTTCTGGAGTAATAGTCTCACTTATCTGCAGGTTCAGATCCACTTACCTCTTTATTTTTCTTTCCATATCTGTCTCATGAAATATTTAATTCAGTTTATGAGATCTGCTATGTTGTGCTATTATTCTTTTTCTAAAATGATTTCTCTATTGTTGCTGTGTGCTTTGAGCAGGGGGTGGAATGACTCAGTTGTTCATAAAATAAAATTAAAATGTTATATTGACTAATGTCTTGACTTCATCTACTTATGCAATATTAAAATTTCCAAGGCAGAGAAAACTTAACATATCGCAACTGTGATAGATGGAGGAAAATACCTTCAAATTATCCAAGAAGCGGTTTATAGGAATTAAAGTTAAATGAGTGTCTCCAAAGGCCAACTGAATGGTAATACTTGAACTCCTGACATGACATAAAAGTAGAGCTATGAAGATAAATGTAAGCTACCTTTGCAATATCCTTGCTTGTTGCATGTTTTTCGTGCCCTGTGGTCCTAACAGACAAGAAAAGAAAACCATCTAAGTGTGTGGGGTACTGGAGATAAATTGAACCTTGGCTCCAGAGTCAGACAGAAAGAGACTACAGAGGTCCTACAGAAAGAATACTCGTCAATGAGCAACTGTTCGGCTGTTTCTGTAATATTCTTGCTTGCTGTCATTACCCCATGCTCTAAAGTTCCAATAATTGATCATTTAAGTTTAGAATAATGTGTATAAACCTGTACCCAGGTAAAAATATTCTCTGAAAACTTCAATAAAGATTTGCTTAAATAATTTATTTTGTGATAATGTCATAAAATGTACTGTTATTCAAAAAATCTCTGAATTTGAATGATGACTAGAAATTTAAGCATTAAAATTCATTAAATTCACTTTGAAATTTCAATTGCATTGAAGGTTATTTTTTTTTAAATATTTTATTTACTTATTTGACAGACAGAGACCACAAGTAGGCAGTAGAGACAGGCAGAGAGAGAGGAGGAAGCAGGCTCCCTGTAGAGCAGAGAGCCTGATGCGGGGCTTGATCCCAGGACCCTGAGATCATGAGCTGAAGGCAGAGGCTTTAACCCACTGAGCCACCCAGGTGCCCCACATTGAAGGTTATTTTAAGAATAAGGATGACTTGGGGGGGCAAGTCCCTGCTTGGCAGGGAGCCTGCTTCCCCCACCCCCCACCACCTTTGCGTGCCTCTCCGCCTACTTGTGATCTCTCTGTCAAAGAAAGAAAGAAAATCTTAAAAAAAAATAATAAAGATGACTTGGGACATCTGGGTAGCTCAGTCGGTTGAGCATCCAACTCCTGATTTTGGCCCAAGTCGTGATCTCACAGCTGTGGGATTCAGCCCCAGATGGGCTCAGCAGCATGGAATCTGCTTGAGATTCTCTCTCTCTTTTTTTTTTATTTCTGTCCCTTCCCCTCCAACCACCTGCTTGCTCTCTCTGTCCCTTCCCCTCGACCCACTTGCATGCTCTCTCTTAAAATAAATGAATAAAATCTTTTTAAAAAAAACAATAAGGTGGGGCGCCTGGGTGGCTCAGTGGGTTAAAGCCTCTGCCTTCGGCTCAGGTCATGATCCCAGGGTCCTGGGATCGAGCCCCACATCGGGCTCTCTGCTCCACAGGGAGCCTGCTTCCTCCTCTCTCTCTGCCTGCCTCTGCCTACTTGTGGTTTCTCTCTGTCAAATAAATAAAATATTAAAAAAAAAAACAATAAGGATTTTTTGTTTTGTTTTGCTTATTTTTTATAATGACATGGAAAGCAGGTATGGCATTTTGCCATAGGCAAAAAGGAAACTTAATTTCTACAGATATTTATAAATCTCATCATAAGAAAAAGAAAAATATAGGAGAAAGGAAGAGAAAAAGAAAGGAAGAGAAAGAAAGAAAGAAAGATAGATGGAGGGAGAAAAGAAAAAAAGAGAAGTTTGGAAAGGAAGGGAAAACAAAGGAACGAAGAAAGGAAGGAATGAGGAAGGAAGAAAAAGGAGAAAAATCAGAGCCAGTTTAATTCTCATCTTTGTACATTCCACCCAAATAATAAGAAAGGCATTGTTTGCGTTTACTATTCAGATGCATTTGAGAACCCAATTTTATGCTTTGTAATTAACCTATATTTGCCCCTTCCCGATTTTTAGAATCTCCATAGCTCCCCATGGCTTTTGTCTTTAATTTGGGTGGATATTTCTGTCAAATCAAGTTACATATTTACCATGTCCTGATTCTTCAATTGCCAGAAAATCTACTTGCTTAAATCACATTCATCTGTGATGAAACTTAGGCAGGAAAAAAGCATTGCTTGTGAGAGTAACTAGTTTCCTAAGGCCTATGAGATGTGACAGTATCCTGTTCACTGATAAATTGCAGTGTAAAAGGAGCAGTGCTACAATAAGTATTGATTTCTTTTGTGCATAGAACTCATTTTGCTACCGCTTGTGAATTGCCTTCATAAGCTGACAATCCATTAAGTATTAGTTTGTGTCTCTTCCTTATTGCTTTTTTGTTGTTGTTTACTGCTTTATGCTTTATTACCTTTAAAATAGACTGCATAAGAAAAATGAGTAAAGGGGAAACTTAGTGTTACAATTTGGAGATAAATAAGTGGCTTTCTGAGGTGAAACTGAATTTCTGCCACTACCTCCAATGATGGACTATAAAGCAAATAACATAAAAAAATTAAAATATCTTATAGAAAAATAGGTAATAGAATGGTTTGAAATCTATTGTAAAATCAGTAGTTCTAATTTGACATTTTATATAACTTACAGCCAACACAAAATATCTTAACTTATTCATTTCTTCATGTCAGATCTGATATTTTATGTGTAAATGCAAAGAAGACACATTTAGAGTGTAAGTCCCACTATCCTAAACTGCCAAGTATTATTTTTGTTACAAATTTGAAGATTTAAAAGACTTTTTTATTGTTACATTGTGTCCATTACCTTAATTTCTTTGTATTGTTGCATCTCAGAGCAACAGTTTAAAGTTAAAAATGTAGTAAAATATTGTTAAAATTTAAGATTTTGATGCCATTATTACTCCTGATTATTTTTATATTGGCTGGCTTCATCTTCATCAGAAAGTGGTAGAAACACAATAATTCCGAAACATATAACAAAAAGCATATCTTTCACATTAGCTTACAAGAACTAGAAGAAAATGAATCACCACAATGCATGAAGACATGAAAATGAAGAAACAGAAGTAGAAAACCATAGTACAAAAAGGAAAGGAAGTAAATTTTTTATATAGAACGACAAAAAAGGAAGAAGAGATTAAAGTTGAAAAAGAAAAATAAAACTGCATTGGAAATCATAATGAAAATTGAAATTGTGGAAAATAACTTTAGGATATGGAATAATGAGAGGATTTCACTATATAAAATATAGGATGAACACTGGGAACAGACAAGGAGGAGGAGTAGATTGATCATAGGATGGAGATAATGGAGAAAATATGGTAAGTATGGAGGAAAGAGAGAGCTGAGTCAACTTAAAACAATGTTTTCCTGATTTAGAGACCAGAAGGATTGGAATATACATATTAATTTAAAGAAAATTAGTTAACTAACTAAAAACATAAATTAACTAAACTAACTAAAACATAAATAAAAATTTGAGAAAAAAAATAAATTTATAGATAATGTTCCAAATCTAAAAAAATGCAAACCCATAAACATCTAAGTAAAAAGTTAGAAAGTATTCACTGTCTGAAAATCATAATGAAATCCCACATTAGTAACTATTTATATTAAATGAGTAAAGAAAAATCTGGTATATTTTAATACAATAAATTTTCATCTAATCTTTCTTTACAGAGTAAATCATGAACTTAATAAAGTAATATCAGTGGTTCATACCCACCACCCACCCACCCAGTTAATTGCTAATACCACACAGTAGTCTGTTAAATCACACACACACACACACACACACACACATACACCTTAACCATATATGTGTGTATGTGGGTCTATATGAATATATGAATATACATGCATATATATAATATATGTAAGACAGATGGATAAATGGATGATAGATAAATGGATAGATAGACACTAGGTAGGTAGGGGTGTGTGTGTGTGTGTGTAGAGAGAGATTATAGGCATATGTTTAAGTGTACACATAAACATGATGAACCTATATGCATATATAATAAAATATGAATATTACATTAATTAAACATCTATAATTAATCTATTGTTATATTATCATACATTATCATTTAATCATATTTTAAAAGTTCCCATGAAATTACCATTCAAAAAATGGCTATTACATGTTTGTAGCTGCATGAGTGGTTGCCACTAAGTGTAATATATTAATTTCTGCAGATGACATTAAATAACAGTTCAGACTAGATGACTGGCTCTAACATCACAATACCTGACTTGAAATCTTGGCTATGCTCTTACTAATCATGTAGTTTTGGGACATTATTTAGTTCTCATTGTCTCAATATCCTCATCTTTAATTAAGAATAATAATCTCACAATATAATTATTTGAGAAAGAAATATAAAAATGTATGTAAGATACTCATTTTATAGAAAATGCGGAATATGATTTGTTGACACTGTTGTCATCACCAATCCAGTCACCATTCTAACTACTCTCAGCTCTCTTACCCTAATGCCACAATCTGGCACTTTGACTCAAACACATTTTTTTGAAGGAATAAGAGGATGTCTGACACTAGTAAACCTCAGTCTTAAAAAGAAAAAAAAAAAACCAACACACATACAAAATACTCTTTGACTTAAAATTAATGATGAGTCATTCGTAGAAAATCAATTAAGTAAAAATGTAGAAAAAATTAACAAGTTACTAAAATGTATTACAGAAATATAAACATCATTTTTACCAATTAAATAGTTATTTTGCTCTTGCTTTGGCAATAATTTGATTTATGTTTGAACATACACACACAGAGAAATATACAGCTTCTTTAAAGAAGAAATCACATATACAAAACACCCAACATTATAAATATTAAAATAATGCATTTTATTCTAGCTTGATGCATGTATTTAAAAATCATTACTTAAACGATGCTAAAACAAACCACTTATTGTAGAGCAAAAATCATGATGTCTACATTGTTTTTTATATTATCTACAAATAAAAAAAGATTTTTAACCTTATTATGTGTCAGATACTAGAGGGATTATTTTTTAGCTTGTACTGTCACTTAATCCTCACAATAATCCTATTTCTTATTTAACTATTTTTAAACTTTATGAAAGAAGAAAATAAGCACAAAGCGATTCAGAAATATTCTGATGGTTTTAGAGCTAGTAAGTAAAAATTCTAGGACTACAACTCTCTACCTTGTTTTCAACATCTGTATTTTGCTTGTTTTTCTTATTATTTCTCTTGTCCTTACATGAGATTCTTTCCTCACTAAATGTGGTTAACAAAAAAATAAAAATATGTGTCTAATTGGATAAACAAATGTATATATAAATTTTAATATATGGTGTCACTAATTGTTCATGTTTTTAGGTTTCAACCATCAAAATTTTAGAATATTTATTAAATAAAAACAATTATACACTAACACTTTCAACAGTACTGGAAGAAGTGACAATATATATACTAATGGCTTTTACTCACTACTCCTACAATTACTTTCATAATAACATGAAAGTAACAGAATCCTGTTGGCTATAGTCATTATAAAGATTCCTCATAAATCATTTAGTTTGTTAAATTAAAGTTGATATAATTCCATCCCCTGAGAATGTTTAGAGGTTTAGTTTTAATGAAAATGTGCTGAGAAGAAGATATCAAGTTTGTTGTTGCATTAAATATTTTATAATACCTATTATATGAATTCTTTATAAGAATGTATCTTATTTCACTTTTTTCAAACCTTAAAGATCAAACATTAGAAATATTTTTTAAAAACATTTTAAAAACATGAATGATAAGTATACATATAACTAATTTTATTAACAAGCATATTATTTACTTAAATTTACTCGGTTTGACAGTATTATTAAGGATGAGATAAATCTATAAATTATAAATCTATAAAGATGAGTTAGTTTTTCATAATTTAAACATACTTACTAGATGCATAAATATAAAGTGACAAAAAATGAATGCCTTTGCCTAAACATTGATTTTATTAATGCAGTAAAACTAAAAAGAAAAAAATTCTGTTATCTCCAGATGTATTTTATCCAATGATTTGGGTTATGACCAATAGAAATACAAATTTCAATCTGATTCAATCATACATGATTTATTATTTCACATAACAGGAATCTCAGAGTTTACAGGGATTCTAGGTATAGTTAAGTAGATATCACCAATAACATAATTTTCTCCTAGCCTGTCATTCTTGGTGTTGATTTTGGTAACTGAAAACACAACATTTAAATACTAATTATCTAGATGATGAAGAAGAATCATTGCAGACTCACCCTCTTATCCTCATATTTCATTGGCCTGATTTTGGGTCAATGAACCATTCCCTTGGAAGGGAAGTGGGACTATTATGAGCAATACAGATGGTTCACTATCATCTATGTGCAAAGCATGTTCGAAACTATCAGGCCAGTAACATTGAGCATACAAATAGGAAAAAAAAATCAAAATGGTACAATTTAGTGAAAATGCATCTTGCAAAATGTACAAATTTCATCCACATTGTTCTTTGTTTCATTTCGTGATTACTATTGAAAATAATTTAGTTGCCTAAGGGATCTGGAAAAAAATTTGTTTGAAAAATTATTTTTTCAGGCTTTCAATATGCTAGACAAACTATGTCCTACGCAACTTTTAGCTAGTTATTAACAAAAATTTCACATCTGGGATTACTCTTTTCCACCATTCCAGTGTATACTTGATGTTGGAGAGCAAATGAACAATAAAAACCCAAAAGCAGGCATTTGGAACTTACTTCCATGGTAATCCCTTCCTACAATTTACTGTACTACCTTCCCTGAATCCTTGCCCCAAAGACTGATTTTTCGAAGTACTGCACTGCAGCATTTTTCCCTCTTCAGTTTCAATGGCATAGTCAATGGCTAAAACAGTTCTTAAGCAGAGTTGCTAAATGGAAAAGCAGAGTTGCTACCTTACAAATAGAGGTAAGGTAAGGATGAAAAAAAACCTTGAAAAACTGCAGAATGCTCAATTTAGGAGTGTGGTAGTATATCCAAGGGTACATGAATATAGATATATATTTTAATAATTATATTAGATAAAATTTCTATATTTTCTTCCTTAATATAACAAAGACTTTATTTTATTTGTGATATTGTCAGTACCCATATCATATGTGCCATTTCATATCTTCAGTAAGATCTAATTGGAGCCTCATCATTGTCCTTCCTCTAGATAACATCCTGTACTCATCGGTTTCTTTTGTGGCATGTGTGATTATTTTTCCCCAGTAACCTTTTATTGACTGCCAGAAATGTCTATTAGTTTGATCTTCTCTTCCTTATTTAGTTAGCTATTCCTTTAAAACATAAGTCTGGCCAGATGTAATGATAAGCAGGCAGATGGCTCTAGAGTGATTCTTTTTTGATAAGGAAGTAGCTTCCTTTGAAGATATGGCTCTATGACTGGCCCCAGGCATAATAAATGATTTTTGAGCTTGCATAGGATGCTTTTTAATCCCATTAAGATAGGGGGAAAAAACACATGAATACTGATATTAAAGGATTAAAAACCTGCAATATGCACTTCCTGTGCGCATATTGTATTTCCTGAGAATAGGATATATATACACATATATATATACACATAATATGTATATATATGTGTATATTTATATATATGGTATAGGTATATAATAGGTATAAATAATGTTATATATATCTCTAATATTACGTATATTATATAATAGGTATGTGTGTATACACACACCATATTTATGGGTAGAAAATTGATTTTCTCTGAAAAAATAGATCATTGTTAATAACTATCCAATTAATACAGCTATAGAATAATTGAAATTACAGATGTAAATTTATTTTGTTACAGAGTTAATGAAACCAGATCTGATTTTATTGATGACTTCTATTCATTGCATATAAAATCTACAGTCCATTGTGTGTATGACATCTATAGTTTCTTTTTTTTTAAAGAATAGTGTGTATTTGCATAATGAAGAATGTTAGTGCGGCTTAATCCACTGAGCCACCCAGGCGCCCCAGGTACAGTAATTTCAAAACTTTTGTCCTGAGGTGCCTCGGTGGCTCAGTGGGTTAAGCCTCTGCCTTTGGCTCAGGTCATGACCCCAGGTTCTGGGACCAAGCCCTGCATCGGGCTCTCTGCTCGGCAGGGAGCCTGCTTTCCCTCTCTCTCTCTGCCTAGCTCTCTGTCTACTTGTGATCTCTGTCAAATAAATAAATAAAATCTTAAAAAAAAAAAACCACTTTTGTCCTAACATTAGGGCTGTGGTTTAGAACAACATGATATCACTAAATTCTAGAGATAGGTGTTTTGATCTTTTCTATTTTTGAATATGTGATATAATACGATATATTTAATGTGATTTTTATAAATATAAAATCTTCAGCTCTCACCCATCATGTTTAGACTTAAAACCCTGTCTCTCCAGTTGACTTCCATAACAAAAACTGGAGAGGTACAAATGGCTCCTTAGAATTTTTCTAGATTCTATTTCTTCTCCCATATTCTGTAACCTTGAAATACACTCTATGGTATAAAACCCATGGCTATATGCAAAACAGCATGTAATGTAACAATAAGAGAATTGGGCAGTTAGCCATTAGGTGGCATGATTTTTCTTTTTCTTAGAAATATATAGAGAAGTAAAATATACCAGATTTTTACAGAACGATTTTATTACAGGAACAATTCAGATCAATCTACTTACAAAATATCTTCTAAAAATCACTAGAAATAAGAAAATATATAGATTTTCTAATTAGTAACATGAATTCTAAAGTATAAAATTTCATAGGCAATAGTCTGTAGGGCTCCTTGAATAAATATTAATTTGTCCAGCCAGTGGTAATGTTGTAATGTAAAATTTGTGAGGGGTAAATGGTGATGAGCCTGTCATACATTTGATATATTTTTGAAGCCAGAATTTTACTATCATAACACTTTGTATTTTGTAAGGACATCAAAGAAAGCCTGATGATGTAATGTAATTGCTATTACCCTTCCCATAATCCATCAAATCATGCATGTCCTGTGTTTTTCTCATTCAGTTGTAACCCTCATACAGTGATATATGAGTAATTTGATAAACTACTCTTTAATGAGTTTGGTGGGTTGGCAATAATCTGTTAAGGTATAAGACTTACAGCTGCTTTTTAATAAAATATTTTAACTGAGGAGAAATTCTAATGATGGACATTTCTTATAATATCATGAGCTCTGTGTGAACTATTACTCAAATAATGACAGAGAAAGAGCTTTTAGCATTTCTGGGTGAGCCGTTCACTAAATCAACAAATCCTTATTGAATGTCACCTTTGTGTAGTAACTGAAGGAGTCCTCTCCTCCCTAACCTTCAGTTAAGATTCATTGATCACCGAAAGTGGCAATCAACTGAAAACCAACATGTCTTTGGAAACCTGTCCAATTTTGTTGTGGGCAGTTTAGAGAAGTATCAGGCTGGTATTTTCTTTTGTTTTTACTACTTTTATAACCATACATGTTAAACTACATTGCATAAAGAGGCATATAAAAACAGATTCTACAAATTCTTTATTGGAACATGATTCATGGAAAAGATATGGTACTTATTTTTGTATACTCAGAAAACTCCACAATAATTTGTTAAAGTAAGATATATTTAGTGAGGATAATTTGTTGAAGTAATATATATTTAGTGAGACACATTCTATCTGTATAGGACTTTTGTGTCAGCACCATGGTCAAGGTTTTTCTTGGTGTGATTTTAACAAGGTGATATTTAGGACATTCAACTTGCTCAGCACAAACCCCTCAAAACTCTGCCTATCTCTTTTCCCCTGAAGTACCACGTGTTATTCTAAACCAGGGGGAAAAAAACAAAACAAAACATCGGGGGCACCTAGGTTAAAGCCTCTGCCTTCGGCTGGGCTCGGGTTATGGTCTCAGAGTCCCGGGATCGAGCCCCACATTGAGCTCTCTCTGCTCGGCATGAGCCTGCTTCCCCCTCTCTCTCTGCCTGCCTCTGTGCCTACGTGTCATCTCTCTCTCTCTCTGTCAAATAAATAAATAAAATCTTTAAAAAAAAAAGAGTCAAAAACAAAACAAAACATCAATACTAGAATAAGCTAATGAACTACAGGATTCATTTTCCTTTTGTTCTGAGCTAATTGCTATGAGATATAAAATCATATACAAAAGGAATATATTCTAAATGCAAATATTTAAGATACAGAATCAGGTTACATTTTTGCATTTTCATTTATGAAATGTCTTCTCTGTTGAGACAAATTTACAAAACTGAACCTACTTATAAACACTTATGTAGACACATAATAGCACAAACTTATACTTCTATATAAATATCAAGTATTTCTAAAAACAAATTCTAATGGTCTGATTTGTATATAATATTGATATGAACTTTCATTTTTAAGTTGATTGTGCTATTTTGAAATACCATCTTTTGTCTCTTAATATAGGTAAAGGGGTACAGCATAATTAAAGAAAAGTCTACATATTTCTATTTCATTGATCATTTTATTTTGGATTTATATTTATTTTTATTTCTCTGTACATTTTTTCCTACATATCTCTCTGAGAACTGTGAAAGTACAGTTACCCTCTCTACTCTTGGAAATTACACTTAGAGGAAATAGAACAGGAAGGGACACAGAGAAATGATTTATAATTTCTTATGAGAGAAATGGTGAGAGATATTTTATAATTCCCTCCTTAGATGACATGCAGGTAAACTGATTTGTAAGTAAAAGATAACCTTCTAAAGGTGTGTATTAGATGTTACTTCCTCTAAAAAAGGCAATTGAACTGAATATTAAAGCTTGATATTCAATTAAGTATGTCTTTTTCTAAAATAAATCTGGGCATAGAAATATATTTTAAGGAACAAAAACAGACAAGTAACTGTTGTCCAACAGTATGTGTCTTCATATACATTAACTGGGGTGTGTGTATGTGTGTGTGTGCACGTCTCTCTGTGTGTGTGTGTGTGTGTGTGTGTGTGTGTGTGTGTGTTTAAATCCAGGGCACAGCAGTTAATAACAGCAACACTTCACACACACTGATTCAGCACTTAATTTTTATTAGAAAACCCTAACTGTCTTCTCTCACGGTGTGAATCTGTCTGCCTCTAGGACTAGCACCATGTGTTGAATTCATTACAGTCTTTCATAGGATCCCAGGAGACTTTATTCACAGATGTAGATTTACTGCCAACCACCCATAACTGTCTGTTTGGCCTTCGTTGTGAACACAAAGACAAGAAATTATCCAGTGGAAATAATTCATTGCAATGTATTAAAATAATAAGCATTACTCCTAGTCAGTGATGCTGGAGGTTTATAGTTTCTGACACTTGACTCTGGTTTTGTGGCAGTCCCCAGGATTTATGTGTAATATCATATGTCCTTTCAATGTCTCACAGTAGAGCCTGAGTTTTTACAGCTTCAAAGAAAGCTCAAGGATGCTGGCACCATAGATCTGTCTATTTTATTGATTTTCCCATAAGTGTATTTAATTATTCAGTGAAGGATCCATTTAAAAATCCCATCTATTTTTAACCAATTAAGTTCACATTAAAGATTTACCAATATCATTCTAATAATAGAATGTTTCATAGCATTTAGTCAGCATCAACCCGGAGCTGTGATTCCATATCCCATCATGAACATAAACATCCAAAGTATGATTTTACAGGTGATGAAAAAATATACATAGCTATGACCTTATAAAGAATGGTGGTTAGTTATTGATGTGTCACAGAACTGTATACTGTTTTGGCATCCATTTAAATACTGATAAATGAAAATTTGATTTCCAAAGGAATAGAAATCTTTAGATGGGCTATTACAAGTCTTAGAAAAAATATGATCCTATAAAATTAAAGAAAGAAGCATAATAATAATTCACTGTGTAGTCAGAGTACCTATATTATTTCTGTATATTTGCCAAACATGTTTAGTAAAATGCAAGTTTCCTACTTCTTTGTATTATTATATTCCTTTTATTGCTAGAGGAAAACCAAAGATTAAAAGAATTTATTAGGATAAGACATTCTTGACTCTCTTTTTTAAAGGGACATAGAATTTATGAATTGGTGGGCCTTTAAAAACCATATATTTCATACACTTCATTTTCTAAATAAATGAATGTCCATAATGCCTTAATGTAGGCTAATGTTAATAATGTGACAATTCGATTTTACACTTTTTACCTCTTAGTTCGAGGTTATTTCTACTTTTATTGTATTTTATAACCCTCAACTCATAATTTGTTGATTAATTTGTATTCACACTCTGTTTCCTCTGAAGCCTAATTTCATGATAAATATTCATATGTTCAAGATATATTACAGTGGGCTCCTATTACCTATATTCCCAGGAGGAAAATTCAACTTTAGTTGCCTGTTATTGACTTCTGATGCATTTATGTTTTAGTTCTGAACATATATTTAATTTCAAATCTACTTAAAAATCAGTATTTCCCATCTATGCCTATATATTGCTTTTTCTATCTTTCTTTTTCCTTTTCTTTCTTTCCTTCTTTCATTATCTCTTTCTCTTTCTCTTTCTTTCTTTCTTTCTTTTCTCAATGTGTGTATAGCTATAGTTTCTCTATCCATAAAATATTTTTCTATGTCCTGTAATCTTCCTGGACTCCTTACTTTGCTACCTATGATATCAGCTTGGATTTCATGGGTATCAACATAAAAAATAAGAAAAAAATAAGAAAAAGAAATTCTCATTAGTGTTTGACTGCTGTAAGGACAAAATCAATGATGCAACTAACTTTATTGTTATATAGTAGAATTACCAAAGTTCAATTCTGTTGTAAACTGCAAATGATGGGAGAATTTCTGTGTAAAATGTAGACTTACCACCAACAACACTTCTTTCACAAATCTGATTCTCTTGTTCATGGGTAACTTCTCTTAACAGCTTGGTGTTTACCATTCCAGAACTATTTTTTGAAAAATATGTGTATACTCTATATTTATTACTATTATTACCTAACATGTACATATATTTACAGAAACTTATCAGAATGTATATATATGCATATGTAGTTTTGAAATATATGTTTAATATCCTAATAGCATATAGTTGCCATTGTCGAAGGTTGACTTTCCTAGAAGTAGAGTCTGAGACAAGAATTTAAGTGCATCTAATTTACTTAAGAAATGCTCTCAGAAATAAGATTAGCAAATTTAGCAAATAGAAGTATGGTATACCTAGTGAAATTTGAATTTCAGATAAAAAGTGAAATTTCTTTGAAATATTTGGGGCATACTTATACTAAAATTTTATATATTTATATTACACATATATATAAATATATATAACAAATTACATATATATACATATATATGTATATATTTGTAATTCAGATTTATCTCAGAGTCCTTTGTCTGATGACTCTACTTAAGTGAGAGAGAGTGAAGGAAGAGGGAAAACGATGGAACTAAGCAAAAAGGTGTCATCAGTTGGACTCTAACTTCAGCCTGATTCTGTGGGGAACTCTGGTTCTATGGAAAGTATGAATTTCACTATGAAGTTGGTCCCACACTGAGCTGGGTTTTGTCCCTGCATGACTTATTCATTGGCTGCAGGCTATGAGAAGTGGAGATGGATACCAGGGGAAATAACCTCCTGGAAGGACAACACCATTCTGACAAGGGAAATTCTCCTGGGAAGGTGGTAGCTTTAAACCATTAATGGGCAACAATCATATTAAATATAGATAACGTTTATATGTTCATGCATACAAACTTACAATGTATCTCATCTTCCTTGCAATGGACATACCATGGTTTACTGACCAAATGGGTTAAAGATTATCAACAAAACACAAAGAATGTCTTCTTTTAGCTAGCATTTAGGACATTTCTTAATCAAAAGTTGGACTGAAGCTTCCTCTTACTTTCCATAGTATTAACTCTTTGTATTTTATAAATTTTTACAGTTTTTATTAATAACTGAGATGGTCACATCCCCTGCTTAATATTCTTACAAAACTTAGATCACATGATTTATTGAATAGATTGAGATGGCTATTTTGTTTTCCCTTCACAACATTTATTTTATTTTTAAGTCAGTTGTAATTTCTATAAACACTAAGAGTTCTAACTTGAGTAACAGATTGTAATATCTGTTGGGATTTTATGTTACTACTGATGGGGAACTTTCATTTCTGGACTTCTATAATCATGTTAATTTCAAAGATGTTGTAGCCTTTTCCAGAATATGATACATATATGAGTCTCTTATGCCAAGTGACACCTGCTGTTCAGAGGAAAAATAAATTAGTTTCTAAGGAGCTAAAAGCAGGTCAAAGCGTACTTTCCAGGATAGTCAAGATTAGATTAAGAAAACCAAAAGGGGACCAAATGAATTGTGTGTTAGGAAAAAAAGATAATTTCAAATGATGGGGAAAAAAACCATATCAAATTCAAACTAGGAATGAAACCTCTGCTATATAGGATCAGGTTTGGAATCTAGTAGAGACAACGTACAGAATTAAGGTCAGGCTAGAAATAAAAGATAAAGGTTCGGGTTGATTACTGGAGAGTTTAGATGTATCTGGGACTTTCCTGCTTTAGGTTTCTGGGGGTTTGCTCTAGAAGACCGGAGGTTGAGGGAATGCTACCTCACCTCCCTATAAATTGTTATAAAATGTTTATTATTTCATGAAACCCTATACCATTCACATACTTCCCATTGAACTGGTATTTTGATATCATACAAATATATCAGTTAACCAATCTTTTAAATAGTTTGACAATATCAGTTTATTAAAAAATTAACATATGTTTCTTCTTGGGAATTTGAAATATAAAAATGCACTGGAAACAATTCCATCTTTAATTACTCTTAAAACAACAATTGTTAACCCTTCTTTATTCTCTGTTTTTTTCTCTTTTTTTATTGGCATATCATTTTAACATAATGATAATCAGATTATATAATATGAAATATGCTTATTAAAATATCTATTCTTGGGGCACCTGGGTAGCTCAGTGGGTTGGGCCCCTGCCTTCTGTTCATGTCATGATTTCAGAGTCCTGGGATCAAGCCCCACATCAGTCTCTCTGCTCAGTGTGGAGCCTGCTTCCCCCGTTCTCTCTCTGCTTGCCTTTCTGCCCACTTGTGATCTCTATCTGTCAAGTAAATAAAATTCTTTAAGAAAAAAACCTATTCTCCTGACCAGATATAAATATATGCTTGTTGTGAGTAATTTAAAAATGTAGAAACAAAAAATGAAATTAAGAAGAATCACCCACAATCCCAAAGCCTAGAAAAACAACTACTGTTATTTTAATATTTTCGGGTTATTTAATATTATTCAACTTTCTTAAAAAATAGTGATTCTTGATTGTAGCTCAGATCATGATCTCTGGGTTGTGCAATCAAGCCTCATGTCAGGCTTTGCATGGGTGTGGAGCCTGCTTAAGATTCTCTCTCTCCCTCTCCCTCTTCCCCTCCTCACCCTTCTCTGCACCTCTCTCTCCCCCTCTCTAAAAATAGAAAAAAATTGTGATTCCAGTAATTCAATATAAACATCATCGATATAGACTATTACTAAACTTTTATAATGAAAAATAAGCATTATGATGATCTTTTCATCTGTGAAGGGGAGAACTATATTTTAAATGAATTCTATTAAAACAAATCCCTATTTAAAAAATCTAGTTATTATCATTATAAGATATAGAATTAAATAGGACATAATGTTGATTTAAGAAGTCATCAACAAGTCAAGAGAAGCTGTGATAATTGTGAAGGGAATAGTAAATCTCAGGAAAGCCAATTTCTATGACATGCAAAGATGAGGAAAAAAGAAGCACTTGAATCACCCACTGTATGCATCATCTTTGTTTCTGGTCATGGAAGCTGTATGAAACAATTTCGAAACCCAATTGAATTCCCAAGTTTGATATTTCAGTTGATTAGAAACTACCACTTATATTAGAAATTATGGAAAATCAGAATATATTGATAATTCCATAATTTTACTTAATCTGCTAATGTATGAATCTAAGTGCAGAGGTAGAATCACAGAATAATAGATTTAATCATCCCCAAGAGATGCTCTCATGGAAAAAGCACCAATCAAGATACAGTAATTCGAAGAACTAATCTTATCAAAACTGAGTGTTTAGTTGTTTTTCTAAAATTAAATAATTCGAGAAATTGCCAGTGGAAAATGACACAAGTACACATAGAAAGTCAGCAATATGCACTGCATTCTTTTTTTTTTTTTTTAAGATTTTATTTATTTGTTTGAGAAAGAGAAAGTGACAGACAGAGAATGAGCAGTGTGAAGGCAGAGGGAGAAGCAGACTCCTCACTAAGCAGGGAGCCTGTCATGGGGCTCAATCCCAGGACTTTGGGATCATGACCTGAGCCAAAGGCAGATGTTTAACTGACTGAGTCACCCAGGTGCCACCTGCATCGCATTCTGCAATATTTTAAAAGGTAGCTTTCCATTTGATTTATAGAGTCTTATAATTTAAGAAATGCAGCAAGTTTAGAGATCATGCATATACTTGAGTGGCTTTTAAACTATCCGCAGCAGAGCACAAAGATTTCAAAAAGGAGACATCAGAATAGGATGTTGATATTCATTGGGTGGCGCAAGTTGTCTGCTCCCCCTTGAGCCAAAGCATTTCTACTTTATATCCCATATATATGTTGAACTTTTGTGTGGGATTTTATTTGGAAAAAGAAAAATTTTAGCTGCTTTAAGAAAGAGTGAAAATTCAGATTTAATTTGGGCCTATTTTATGTCAGGTGTGAGAAACTGACAGTCATTCCAGTCAAGTTCACACATTGGCTAATTCAAACCAAGACTAAGTCTTCCAAAAGTGCTAAGTTCTGGGGTGCCTGCATGACTTAGTCAGTTAAGCATCGAACCCTTGATTTCAGCTCAGGTCTTGATCTCAGGGTCCTGAGTTGAAGCCCTGTGTTGGGCTCCATGCTGGGCATGGAGCCTACTTTAAAAAAAAAAAAAAAAAGTGCTAAATTCTTCCAACTATATACCTCTGCTGTTTCTGTGGATTCGAAGACCTAGGTCTTCTGAAAGTGCTAGGATAACATTCTTCCCACTACACCATAATAATATATACACAATATACAATCTAGTTTGTGGCGTGGAGAATGTGAACAGTTTAACCATTATAAAAGGTTAATATCCTTAAAGTTTGTAAGTTAAGTTAAATTTTAATACCCAAAGTTTATTTCTGTAGGTGGGGAAATTATAACCTTGGTAACTTCTCTTTTAAAGCTAAGAAAAATGTTTCAATCACATTACTGAAAAAGAAATATACCACCACCATCATAATCACTTAGCAGCCTAAAAATAAAAGGTTCTCGTTGGTTGAGACAACCTGTCCTGCCTAAATCTTTGTACCTTCATCTATTTGGGGAGGGAAAGATTAAATGATACTAAATAAATTGTCCTTTCTGGTCTATATCATTTAGGATGGTTTATACTGAAAATGGCAGGAAATGTTCCTTTAAATTGGTATAATGAATGAAGAAATTTATTATTCCACATAATAGAAAATGCAGACATACAGTAGACTTTGAGGTTTGAGAACTCAGCAGCCCAAGTATGTCATATGAAACCCAAGTTTCTCTCTCTCTCTCAGTTTGGTATTCTCAAGGCTAGAGATATTTATGGCAGGAAGTAGATATTTGAAGAAGATCTGCTTGCCATATCTAGACCCGATATTGTCCACTGGTAGATGGAAAAAGACATTTTCTTATGATTTGCTCGTAGACGATAATGTTTTTGTAGAAGCAACCCAGATGACTTGCTGTCATGACTGATAGATTAGGGTTGGCTCCTGTGAATATTCTTGTACCAGTCACTGGCCAAGAAGATGAACTGAGCCAACCATGGCCACCCTTGGGACTAGATATAGGTTCACATTGCCATGAAACGTAATTATGTGCCTGGTGCATGGAGGTGGACACCTGAATAAAATTGAGAATCTGCAACTACAGAGAGGACAGGACTGGATGATCATTAGGCAAATATCTGTGTCCACTACACAATGCTTACAACATATGGCTGTATTTATAATCTGTAATTATCAATGGTAATGAGATCGGACAAAGTAAAACTAATCTGAATTTGAATAGAGTCCTCAAATATCATTCTAGGAATTCTTACCCAAGCCTTCTCTAACCATTTAAACCTTTGTTAGAATCAGTTTAAAAATAACAGAATAGATTTGCATTGATAACACTAATCTGAATGTTTTCAATGAGTTAAATATTTAGGCATCATGATGCTTAATGATGCATTGATTAGAGAGAAAATTAAATGCTGAATCCAAGTAACCAAATGGCCTCAGGAAATTGGCACTGAAAATGACCAGAGCTATTGCCAAGTTGCAAACCTCATGGTCTGTGTGGACTTAAAGCCTTGAGCACCCTCTTAGTACACCACGACTTAAGTGGTTCCATTAAGGAACCCTGTGTAACCCTAAGTGGTGTGTCAGGATAACCAAAAATGTCGTCCTGAAAATCAATCTAATGTTCCCATCACCATCATACAAAATAATTCTACTGAGCAGATTGGATGAGGGCTACTAAGATATAAAACAGAAAGTTACAAACAATGATAAATAACACTTATGGAACTCTTTTTTTTGTGGTGCCAGCTCTAATTGAACTAAAAATCTGCAACAAATATAGAAGTCGGGTGCTTCTATTAATATTGTCATCCTCATTTTATAGACAAGAAAATGAGTCAGAGAAAGGGTAAGAAAGCCACATGGTTAGTAAGTAACAGAGTTTGTAATCCCGTCCCAGAAACATGCACCAGGGCTCACACACTCTTAAATACTTTGTTATCCTGTCTCGAATGAAAGTGCAAGAAAGAAGAAATATGTCATTTTAATATGAAGAGCTGGCTTCACTTCTGAAAAGAGAAAGCGTCTAATACACCTACTTAGGAAAGGATCTGGGAAGTTGGATTTTCTTATTCTAGAAGATATAAAATGGATTTATATAACATATTTTAGTATATTATTTAAATAGTGACTTTTTTCTGCTTTGCACTATAAATATGTGCTTTTTTATACAGCTCAGTGAAATATTTTGAAACCATGTTGCTTAAATTCATTTCCAGACTACATAATTCATATGTATGAATATGAAAATATGAGAATATGGAAATAAATTTGGTGTAATTCTGTAAGAATAATAACACCAGTATTCCAAAATCAAATTTATAAACTTAATTTAAAACTGGGTCATTTTTTTTCTTAAAAACAATATCCGACATTTTTATTAGATGTAATGTTGGCCTAATGAAGTCGTAAGTGTTCTTGTTAAATGCATAAATGACTGAATAGTTAAATAAATTTCACTTAGATTGATAGAATATGCTTGTCATTCCTGCAGTTTTCCATTATGTCTACCGCAAATTATTTTCTTTATAAAAACTAGTATTCAGGGGGCGCCTGGGTGGCTCAGTGGGTTAAAGCCTCTGCCTTCAGCTCAGGTCATGATCCCAGGGTCCTAGGATCCAGACCTACATCTGGCTTTCTGCTCAGCAGGGAGCCTGCTTCCCTTCCTCTCTCTATGCCTGCCTCTCTGCCTACTTGTCATCTCTGTCTATCAAATAAATAAATAAAATCTTAAAAAAAAACCTAGTATTTGGGACACTTGAAGTTCATATAAATCCATAAGCATTCCAAGGTTCTGGAGACTATAATCAAATTGAATATTGAGAATCATATGACATACATTTGAAAGTGATAAAAGTTAAAAATAAATAATTGACAGTAGATAATAAGGAACATATATATCTGATCGATGCTTAAATCAAGAAGGGAAAGCTTAAGAAATGACATCAGGGTAGTCACAAATTTCATCCTGTAAATCCATTGAAAGTCAGCCTTGAATAACAAAGACCAGCTGAAGATAGCAGTTTCTGAAAATAAATTTGACAGAAAGTTTAACCTGGTAGAAACTGCCACTGGAAATATGTGAGAGGAGAGCAGTTTTCACTTGACATGTGGCATTGTCTAAACCGAGTCAGAACTGCATCAACAGCAAACCTGCAAAAATTCTAAACCGTGGGTGAATATGTGTATACAATTTGGAAAGTACCATTGGTCACATGTTAACCTAGAAGAGATAAAAGGGATGATTTGCAAAGTTTGCCTTTTGGCGATGGTGTATAAATTAATGCAAGTCAGTGATCAAACCCTCCCAAAATCAATAGTGTCATAGTAAATAGAATACCAAGAGGCACAAAAACTGTATCACAGTAGAACAGAGCCAAAGACATTCAGTGTTTCTAGGGTAAATTTTTAGATTAATGTAATTTAATTAACTAGAAAGATACAGTATAAGGCAATATAGAAAAGCAAGGATCCTTTCCATCCTGCTAAACTATGTTTTATTTCTCTCAATCGCAAACTTTTCCAAAATAACTTGTAAGTATTCCTTTTTTTTTCCCCCTTCAGATAGTATTTTAGTTATTTTATACTCTTGTCTGAAATCTTTGGAAAGAGGGCAATTTAACGTCAAGTTTGATTTGAATGAGGCTAGCTGTTTTGCCTGCCAGACCTCACAGTCTTTTTATTATGCCTTAGAAACATTTTATCAAAAGGGGGGGGGAGGTTTAGTGCCACTGGATTTCTAGATAATCAAGTGGGTATTAACAAATTTTTTCAGAAATCAGGTTCTTTTTTTTTCTCCAACTTACTATCATAAAAATCTGAAGGCAAATGAAATGTAATAAATTCATAGGACAGTCTCCCTGGGAAAATGCTATTAGTGCAGAACTGCTAACCACGAACAAATTACTGCAATTAGAGTTACCGGAGTGGCATTGTAAGGCCAATCTACCTCACTGAAGATATATAATTCCAGAATTTGTGTTCCTTACATTAATATTAAGATTTACTGAATGAATAAAGGAAGATATTTAATGATTATTCATTTGATAGGGTGACTTGGTGTCAAAAGGTGTTCCTCACAGTTTAGATTCTTGTAAATCTGGTGTAATTACAAGCCCTTTGGGAAATTCAACTACATCTCTATCGTAAAATAAGAGTTAAAAGGAAAATTACTCTTTATAAGCTAGTTGTAGAATGAAAACTGCTTTTATTTAAAGAATCTTGAATTTTTCACTGTTAATATATCTGCCTGTATCCATACATACTAATATATTTTAATTATAGTCAAAAACTGCATGACCCCTTAATCTGTGACAATCTTCGGTAATCTTTCTCAAGTTTTCATTTGATGAGATAATTGAAACTTTAAAATCTGTCACATGCCATAGAGATATGAGTTTACAGGCAGGAAACTGAAAGGATCAAGAACAATTCAGAACTACAGAAATCAGAATACTTCTAGGCTCCAATGACAATAACAGGAGAATGAGAGCTCTCTAAAAATTCATATAATGCCCTCTCTTTGTTTCTCTCACTCTCATCTATTATCTGTCTATCTATTTACCTACCTACCTAACGACCTATCTACAGGCATACATAGTATAGAACTCATTTTAGCTAAACCTTCAATGATGAAACTTATACTAAACTGAATTTAATAATGTAAAATTACAAATACCTTAGAGAAAGTTTTATGATTTTTTAAAAAAATTTAGATTATTATTTTAAAAATTACTTCTAGTACTTGGGGGTTTCTCAAATCATCATCTTTTGAATTATCTTTTCAAATCTGAATTATTAACTTATATAAAGATCTAGAGTCAATTTTCATCAAACTTTTCAGGAAGAATTGTACAATAGATGACAGAATTAGAGTCAAAGAGTATCTCCAAAGACAAAAAATAAGTTCCAAATAATATGGTAAATTTTAACAAGAATAAATATAGTGTCTAGTATTTTGTTTCAATAAATCAGTTTTATGAGTTTGGTTACTGTAGATTCAATTTAAAGAGCAGAATGTGTCTGGTCAAATGGCTTTTAACAATTCAGAAACATAGCCAAAATTTATAAAAATTTGTATTAACGTGGTCCACTTCTGCCCTTATTTAGCTTCTAGTGTATTGGAAGATACAAAGAGAAAAGGATGACACAGTGGAGTGTGGCCACATCTGTGAAATGATCAGGGTTATCCATGGAGAAGGCACACATCACCCTGACTGGCAGGAAGAAGAAATACCTCCCAGGAGGGATAACACTCCACTTCTTTTTACAGTGCATCTTGGATATAATAAGCTATATGGAAGAGACAAATGGGAATTAACATTAGGAAAGCAGAGAGGCTGTTGATCATCAGAGTCCCAGTATGGAATGCAAAAGAGGCTGGCCTTTTTTTTTTTTTTTTTTTAAAGATTTTATTTATTTGACAGAGAGAAACCACAGAGAGGCAGGCAGAGAGAGAGGAAGGGAAGCAGGCTCCCCGCTGAGCAGAGAGCCCGATGTGGGACTCCATCCCAGGACCCTGAGATCATGACCTGAGCCGAAGGCAGCGGCTTAACCCACTGAGCCACCCAGGTGCCCCGAGGCTGGCCTTTATCCTGTGAGTGACGACCAAGTTGTTGTGGTATTTAAGCTGTACTAGTGTACATTTTGAAAAGATCTATTGATTCGAAATAAAACTAAATAAGCATCATGATGAAATGTTGAAGTGCACCTTTATTGCAAAATCACAGAATTTTCAGTATCAACTACTTTGTTTTATTTCAAAGATGTGGGAAGTATGAACTATGATTCCTCACATTAAGACCCTTAAGGAGAGTTGTAGGGGTAACATCTTCTCAAATTTTAATTTTTTCTATTAACATACATTTAACATAAGATGATAGCTGATAAGTGAATCCAGAAGAATTATCAGGATATAAAGAAGATAGAGAACACTACCAGACTGAGTTTCAGGAAAGCTTCATAAAAGAAATAGAAGTGAGTCCTTGAAGGATCCGTAGGACGACCAAAGGACAAATAGAAACATTGGGGAGGTAGTTCAATATACAGTGTATTAAAAAGATGCTCAACATCATAGTTTAAGTTCATGGGAAAGAATAGTGGTAAAGTAAATAAAAAAGGCAGAGAATGCTTGGTTTGTGAAATTCCTTTAATGAAAGAGTTAAAGGGTTTGGACTTTTATTAATAAAGATTTTTGAAGAGAGAATGAAAAGCACAAATCAAATGCCTTAGCCTGGGTTCCTAAGAAAGCATAGCCTGAGGCATAAATTTATCTGTTCTTACTTTCTTAGGGAGTGCATCTCAAGGAACAGAAGTGAGGGGCAAGGGATTGAAGCAAGGGAGGAGAAAGAGCCAGAACTAAGTCGGTCACTTTTTTTCTTTTTTTTAAGTCAGTCACTTCTAAGTCGGACTTACACTCAATCCTTCCCTTTCTGTGTATGGACTTGGCTTAATTTGTTGTTGATTCTCCAGTTCTGTAAGCTGTAAAGAGAGATGGTGTAGTCTGGATTTTTCAATTTTTTTGAGGGAGGTTTGGATAGCTATGTATTTCCCCCTTGGAACCGCCTTTACCGTATCCCATAGGTTTTGGACTGAAGTGTCATTCTCATTGGTTTCCATGAATTGTTTAAGTTCTTCTTTGATTTCCTGGTTAATCCAAACATTGTTAAGCAAGGTGGTCTTTAGCTTCCAAGTGTTTGAATTCCTTCTGAACTTTTTCTTGTGGTTGAGTTCAAGTTTCAAAGCATTGTGGTCTGAGAGTATGCAGGGAATAATCTCAATCTTTTTGTATTGGTTGAGCCCGGATTTGTGACCCAGTATGTGGTCTGTTCTGGAGAAAGTTCCATGTGCGCTCGAGAAGAATGTTTTAGGGTGGAGTGTTCTGTATATATCTATGAGGTCCATCTGGTCCAATGTGTTATTCAATGCTTTTGTTTCTTTATGGATTTTCTGCTTGGATGACCTGTCTATTATTGAGAGTGGTGTGTTAAGATCCCCTGCTATTAATGTATTCATATCAATATGACCCTTTATCTTTTTTTTTAAGATTTTATTTATTTATTTGACAGACAGAGATCACAAGTAGGCAGAGAGGCAGGCAGAGAGAGAGAAAGAGGAGGAAGCAGGCTCCCCACAGAGCAGAGAGACCGATGTGGGGCTTGACCCCAGGACCCTGAGATCATGACCTGAGCCGAAGGCAGAGGCTTTAACCCACTGAGCCACCCAGGCACCACATGACTCTTTACCTTGATTAACAGTTGTCTTATGTAGTTGGCTGCTTCTGTGTTGGGGACATAAATATTTACGATTGTTAGATCTTCTTGTTGCATAGACCTTTTAAGAATGATGTAGTGTCTTTCTTTATCTCTGACTATGGTCTTCAGTTTAAAATCTAATTCATATGATATGAGAACCACTACCCATTTTCTTTTGAGGCCCATTGGCCTGAAAGATGCTTCTCCATCCCTTCACTTTCAGTTTGGATGTATCCTTAGGTTCCAAATAGGTCTCTTATAGACCACATATGGACGGGTCCTGCCATTTTATCCAATCTGTAACCCTGTGCTGTTTTAGGGAGCGTTTAGGCTGCTCACGTTGAGAATGATTATTGAAAGATACATTTTTATTGACATGTTGCTGATACTTAATCCCTGAGAGGTATCCTGAGAAGCCATGTAACATGTGTCAGGACTCTCCTCGGGGAGGGAAAGGAAAAAGTAAGAATAATGTAACCACCTCTTCTCAGATTACATTGATTAAACATTCACTTCATGAACTGTTACTACACCTACTCATCCATGTTGTGAATGGGACAAGAATTGAAGCAAAGTCAGACGTCACCTGTTTGAGGTTCGCAGAGAGCCTGAACTAGAAGCAAGTGATACATGGATAGATGTTAGGAAATATATAGAAGATTTCTGATTTGATGATGTTTTATAAAAATTAACATGACAACATAATCAAGAATGATATATTGAAGATGGAAAGATTAATTAGAAAAAAAATTTAAATAGCTTAGATGAACACAGTAAAGACCTTTATTATCATAGAAGTATTTGGAGTGAGAAGAAAAAAATTACTAGGAGAAAGTCTAGGAAAAAAATAACACCAGGGCCTAGCATGACTGAATATGGGACGATAGAAGACAAAAAATAAAATGCCATATTTTTAAAGCCTGGCTTGAATGGTGGTACTATTCTCAGAGGAAGTGGTTGTTGTTGTTGTTGTTGTTGTTGTTGTTGTTGACTTAGTTTTCTTAGCAGAAGTTAATGTTAAATATACTTTAGATATGCAGAATTCAAAATGTGCTATTTTCATTAAAATGATATTCTAACCATGCATATAGAAAGATCAACTAAACCGATAATATACAATATATTCTCATTTATACATTTAGCAAATACATTTTCTGCTTCCTGTCTCAGAGTGCAACTGCAGCATCCTTAGTCATTTGTGCAGTAACCTGAGGGGTCAGGGGGTGACTTTTCTCCAAGAGAGTAATGGCATCTATTATTTCTGTTTTCCAAAAGTATAGGATTATGCTGCATGATCAAAAGTTCATTTCAGAGAGGTTATATGATTTTTTAATACAAAATAACTTTCCACCCTCCACACAAACAATATCTATGCATTTTGACATATGAATATTTCATATTCAGCCCAGAAAATATGGTTCAGAGGTTAAAAACAGAAAAGAATGCCTGCCATTGTATAATGTTAACTGAGCAACAAACTGATAACTGACATAACCTGTCTCCCTGATGTTGTGACCACTTCGTTCATGAGCCTATTGGGCAAGGACAGGGGTGGGCTGGGGAGAGAGGCAGACTGACATCCAGAGAACAAGTCAGCCTTACTTGATAATTAAAATCCTCCTCTGCTGAAATGATTCTTTGATGAGCATTCATGTGGAACACAAATGTCATCACATTTTTTTGGCCATTCAGAGAGAACTGTTCACGTGCCCCTTCCCCAGATTTCCTTGTCACCAATTTTCCAGTCCCAACCCTTCCAAGTCCCTGACCATCCTGCCAAACCATTGGCCACAATCCACAAATTGGTATGTAATTACATGTCTGGCCATTTCGCTAGCCAAGCAAAATGAACAAGCAGGTGGGCTGCTCAAAGTTCTTCCCATTGGGAACATTTCCCTTCACCATGTTCTTCCGGGATGCTCTAGAAAGGGGCTGTTATTCTATAAGCGGTTTACTTTCAGGTGCTTGCACACCATGACAAACCATCTGCAAACCAGGCCCAAGGCTTTTTTTCCCTCTGTCAGCCAGTTGAAGAAAAGTTCCTGTGAGGCCATAGATTCAAACTGAGAGAGAGAAGACACTATAGCAGGAGTATTTGGGCCACTTTTTTCAGACAACTCAGTTTTGCTTCCAGGGCCTGCTTGTGCCTGCT
Source organism: Meles meles (assembly GCF_922984935.1). NCBI lineage: Eukaryota > Metazoa > Chordata > Mammalia > Carnivora > Mustelidae > Meles > Meles meles. Next base: position 80,484,309 of record NC_060074.1, read on the forward strand.
TTCTTGTATACTGCTTTCACTTCATGATGTAGTGTTATTGTGCATGCCCAACCTTGGGCTTGGTAGGTCAGATAGCTGGGCATCTAGTTTCCATGGCATGTGGTGGGTACACTAAGAATGACATTCAAACTCTTTAAGTTGTTCCATGACCTGCATACTATTCCAATCCCCACTCCTACTTCACACCCTCAAAATTCTAGCCTTACTACCATTGAGCCTTTATAGGGCTGTTCCCTTCTTGTCAGTCATGTGAACACCATCTTCCCAAAAGAACTTTCCTGAACACCAAATCCAGTCCCCTTGTATACCTTATCTCTTACTTCAACAATGTTGGTTTTTTTGAGAAATATATCACCACATGAAATGATCTTGTTAGTATTTGCTGCAATATGGAAAGAGTTGATGAGGCCTTGTGCTGCCATCGCCCAGTTTCTCTTGGTCTGAAGTCTGTCCTCAAACTGTCCACGTCTGTTTTGACTCTCTGAAAATAGACTTTCACCTGAAGAAGCAAGTCCTCTAAGGATCTTCTTTTACCTTCACAAATGAATCCATAGATATGAAGATATATTGGTATGATGGTTAATTTTATGTGTAAACTTAACTGGGCCAAGAGACGCCCAAATATCTGGTAAAACATTATTCCTGGGTGTGCCTGTGTGGGTGTCTCCAGAAAACATTAGCACAATGTGGGTGGGCACCATCCAATCCCTTGAGGGCCTGTACAAAAAGACAGAGGAAGGTTAAACTCTTTTTCTCTCTCTCTGCCTGATTGCTTGAGCTAGATGTCAGTCTTCTGCTTTCAGCAGTCCCGGTTTTCAGTTCTTAAGACTGGGATCTACACCTTTGGCTCTATGGTGCTCAATCCTTCAAACTACACAACTGATATTCCTGGGGTTCAAGCTTGCAGATGGCAGATCATGGGACTTCTCAGCCTTCATAATCATGTGAGCCAATGCCTTATAATTAATCTCTTTATTTATGAGAAAAAATATATATCTCCTCTATGATCCTATTGATTATCTTTTTCTGCAAAACCCAACCAACACAATTGGAAATGCACTGACACTGCATTCATATATTTCATTCATATTGAAAATTAAATCATTTGTAAATATATACATATGTCTGTCTTCTCTGAATATTTTTTTTCCACTGTTATTCTGAGGGCAGTCCTATAAATGAGTGGAGATTTAATAAGGCTAACATCAGTTAAATATAAGAAGTACTTTTGTGTATCTGATGTAATAAAAATGGTACATACTATATATGAGCATAGAGTTCAGTACCCTAAATGGTTTTAAAAAGACAACTGATGCTCTTCTTTTGGAGACCAAAAAAATTACTAAAGAGAATTATTTTAATAAATGAGACATTGTAATAGATGATCCCTAAAGGTGATTTCCAGATAAGTAAAAATTTACTTGTTGAAATGAACTCTTTTTTTTAAATTCTCTACTCTAAATATAAACTTTATAGTATATAGCTTTTCTTTAATTTTCCCTTTTTGTGGTATTACATATTTTAATGTGAGCCAGATATATTTTCACCATAAGAGTCTACACAATAACCTTATATATGTATAATATTATATATATATATGCATAAATTACCAGAATTTTTTTATTTCTTTTACACATATAACTTATATAAATACACAAGATTTATATTTCTTTGTGGGCTTAACACTAGAAGTTCAAATAGCATTTATTAGAGAAAGTGAGACATCTGTGTCTAATTTATATTTGTCATCCCATCTTCTTTTTCTTGACACAGTGGAAGAATCCCCCCATTGTTTTTTTTTTACCTTTTCAGGCTCTGAGGTGGTAGGATTCTGTGCCAACAGTTGGGTACTGCTTTTTGATTTCCCAGCCTTTTGACTATGACAAAGATTGCTATTTTCTTCATAAGCCAGCTCCGTTTGTTATTCTGGAATACATTCCTGGGCAAGCCTATCCTCCATATTCTCCAATCACTTGATATGCATCTAGTTTCCTATATTATAAGCCCTGTTCACTTAACAGAGCTAAATGGATTTTGTTTTCTGCAACTTAAGCTTAACTAATAAAAAGATCCAGCCCCCCACCCCCCCACCCCCGCTTCGAGTCCCATAATTATGTAGGAATCTTTCTTGATGAAATCTCTCATTTCAGTATTGAAAAAATATCGCTTTTCTTCTATGAGTGAGAGGTTGTGTATGATACCCTAATGAAACTTATATTAGAAGTCATAGCTGTATTTTATATTTTTCCCCTTATAGCATAAACTCCTTAAAATAGTAACTATGTGCCATATACTGTTGCATTTCTTACAGTGCCTACTTCTCATATTTTGAGAGGAAAGAAAATTATAAGTCTGATTACATTTCAGGAGTATTACTAATAATCCTAGATGACAAAAATGTTAATGATTCATTCATTTCTTACATACTTCATTATAAAAGGTATAACTATTAATCAACTATTAAATACTGCCTTTTATACTATTATTGTTCCTTTTCCATATATATATATATATATATATATATATATATATGCATATTCAGTGTAAGGCAATGGAAAATTGTTCTTAATACCAAAAAGGAAATGATGTGCCTTTTGAGATGGAAATTAAATTTTTATTTGGGTTATTTCATATTCAAGTTAATACACATGAGGAATTAAATAAGGTCATTTTGAGACATTTTAGTGATGTGCAGATACTAAAGAACAGGCTAAGTGGCAAGATTTTGTTAGAAAATACTTGTATAGAGATTTTATTGGTTATACCTTAAGCAGTTATAATAAATCATTCTACTGTATTTTAATTTTTTTACCTTTAAACATTTCTGATTAACTAGAATTACTTGTACACTATATATAAGGTGGTGTATTGTTAAATCATGTTGGAAATAGGTGACTGTTTCTGAATGCTTACCTTGTCTGACTAAAAACAGAAGAGCCGTCCAGAAAGTTTCAGATGTCTTTTTCCTGCATCACCTACTGTTCATCTCACTCTGACAATCTCAAATCAGCAAAAACAAAATTATATGCACTTGCATACAGTATTCCCTTGCTGCCAGCACTTAATTTTTTCCACTTTATTTTAATATTAGCAAATAATTAGCCTGCATTATTTATACATCTAGAAACTACATTTTTGAGTTTTCTAATTGTTACCATATTTTGTTTCATTTTGTATGTTAAAACATGTTTACATTTTATCAGATAGATAAAAGCTAGCACTGTTTATTTTCGAAGATTACTTCTGCAATTTGTGAACTATTCCAAAGAACTGATAAGAGAGAGCATTTGGTAAGAAGCCCACTGTCCCACTAATCAATATCCCCCCCAATCAATAACAATGCCATTCCTAGAAAAACAAATTTCCTCACATCATCGTGTCACATATTTAATCAAACACAAACAAATCACAAGTTCTTAAGGAAATCTATTAGACTCATCAGAGGAGGCCAACATAACCATTAAAACAGCTTTTTGAGGACAACTGAATGTCTCATATTTTGGTCTATCTGAGTTTGAATCTTTTTTTTTTTTAATTTGGAATTTTCCATGGCATTTTTGCAAAAAGATAGCTCACTCTAAAATACAGTGATAAAGATATTACAGTGCTGTATTGTCTCAATATTTTCATCTTTGAATAGATCTTAATATATATTGCTTTTACATTTTTTATATTATACATGAGGACACTATAGCATAAAATATCTGTAACTCTGAAAAAAAGTGAATGTGAAGAGTCGTTTTGGGTCTGCAGCATTGAGGATGAGCACTGAAAGAAATGATCAGGCCTATTTTGTCTGTATAGTAAGAAAACCCAGGTAAATATTCCTTTCTCAGGAGTATAAACCATATCTTGATATGCTTCATAGAAAATACAGATAAAAGACACTTGACATTACTTGCTTCCCTCTCTGCCATCTTGGTACTAAGATCAAGGAAATATTGAAGGATGAGTATTGGAAGAGGGCAGGTCATTAAATGCTTCCTAATTCTCTAGCTCTGGCATGTTTCCGTATCAGACTGATAGCCAGCCCAAGAAACTGTTAAATAAGCAATACCCCAAAGGAGTAGGCTAAAAAACTTTTGGACATTTTTTAGAAAAAATTGTCAGTCTTCAGACTTTGTTGTTGTTTTGCGGTCCCTGAGAATCAAAATAGTTTGAGGTCTTGAATCCCAATGCTTCTGCAAGAGTGAGAATTCTGTATGATGACTGGAAACTAGAGGACATATTGCTATTGGATAATGAGGACTAGGTGACATAGACACCAGCTGGTGAGTAGCTAAGCTATTGAAAGTGTAGTGAAAGTGTTCATCTCTATGCAAATATGTCCAAACTCGGACCTGAGCTTTGTCGTTCTTTGTACTTATTATAAAGCGGAATAAATGATAAATGATAAATGATCAATGATAAAAGTGTCAAGCTTTTTAAAAGGTAATTGGTATATAATTGTCCAAAGTATTTCACTAAGTTTATCAGTATTTTAGTTGATTTGATAAATATTTAACTTTATAAGAGAAACATTGGATATAGATTGGATTTAGACTGATAAACAATCAGAAAATTTTTACAATGGTAGTTCTTCACTGAATCTGCTTTGCCTGGTGCAGACAAACCATAAATGACTCTTAATCTCACAAAACAAACTGGGGGTTGCTGGGGGGAGGTGGGATTGGGAGAGGGGGAGCGGGCTATGGACATTGGGGAGGGGAGGCGAACCATAAGAGACTATGGACTCTGAAAAAGAACCTGAGGGTTTTGAAGGGTCAGGGGTGGGAGGTTGGGGGAACAGGTGGTGGGTAATGGGGAGGGCATGTTTTGCATGGAGCACTGGGTGTTGTGCAAAAAGAATGAATACTGTTACGCTGAAAAAATAAATAAAATGGAAAAAAAAAGCATATGTGTTTCTTTTTTTTCTTCTTTTTAAAGATTTTTATTTATTTATTTATTTGACAGACAGAGATCACAAGTAGGCAGAGAGAGAGAGAGAGGAAGGAAGCAGGCTCCCCGTTGAGCAGAGAGCCCGATGCGGGGCTCTCAGGACCCTGAGATCATGACCTGAGCCGAAGGCAGAGGCTTAACCCACTGAGCCACCCAGGTGCTCCCTTATCTCTGGTCTTAATTTCCAAAAGCATTTCTGGGATTTCTGTGAGCCTGGTCATGTAGTCAGTCACCTACCTATCTCTCCCTACCTAGCCTCACCTGTCCCTTACTCACTGTTGACTATACGCCACACTATGATGTATAGTAGATTTCTATTTATTCTCAATGTTCTGACCTTTCTCCATATTTTCTTCCTTTTCAAACTACTTGTTGATGTTTTCACTAGTAACCTCATCCTGCCTTTTCAAAATAAGATAGTCAAGATCCTTTCAGGGCATCTCAGTGTTTCACCTCATGCATTTTCCAAATTCTTTTTTTTTTTTTTTCATTTTCCAAATTATTCACAGGAAATGTCTAGGACCCAATCCGGCAAAGATAGAATTCTTCCTAGAGAATCGAAGGGGAGAAAAGGAAAAAGTAGTGAATTCATACAAGTGAATTCTTACATCCCAGAAACTGATGAAAAGCTATCACATTCCATATAAGGTGTTAAAAAAAAAACAAACCTATATCCCTTTTCTTAATGTACTCATAATTACATGCATTTTTTAGTAACTTGAGAAATTGATGGTATAGTGACAACAAAAGCAATGATTTTTCTAGTAGTAAAAAGTGGCTGCTTAGGTCTATGGCATTTAACTTTATGTTTCTGAGAAGAATCAACTGACCAAAAATCAATTTGAGATAAAATGAGATAAAAATGCAGTATGAAAGTAAATCCAGTCTTACCACCGCTGTTCCAGTCATCCTATGCTTATGAAATCTGTTTGTGCGTTCATCTCTGCAGTAAGTGATTTAAACACTGCATTGTAATTAATACTTAGGAGAATGTAAATGAGCCACCAGAGAAGTTTCAGTTTTCTTTTCTGTATGTATGCTTTGTTTTAAATTACTGGAAAATAAATGGTGCTCACAGAAATTTCCCATCTGAAAAGTTGATATTTTAGGAATTTTGCATTAAAATCGCTTATTGAGAAAATGCTAGTGTATGATAAAAGCTGTTGTGAGTGGTTTCTAAAAACTGGTTTGATTCAGAAGTTTCACATCTATACCTAAACACAGCATATTTAGTTTACCTGTTATATCTGTAATTATTGCAGAATTGCTCAGAATTCAGAGGAGTTAATTTCAGAGGAATGAGAGAAGATGCTTTAATACTGACATATGAAATGGTTAAATATATATTCTGAAAGTCAAATAAAGTCACTGAAATACTTCAACAATGGAAATAGTCACTTTTGGTTTATGTTTGTATAACTTTAGCGTTACAAGTAGTTCAATACAAATAAGGTGAAATTCTCTTTTTCTTTAATGTGATCATTGATTTATCATTGAGATGATAATTCTACAAAAGTAATTATCTCCCAAAAAATTTCATCGGAGTGCAAAACTTTGGCATGGAAAGAGATTATAAAATAGTTTTTAAATGGCTTCATGTTAATAGTATTTACCCTACAGGAAAGTTTAGGCTTCATTTACAGTGTGCAACCATTCAAAACAGCATAACTTTGCTAGGCTATTAAAGTAATCATCCAATATAAGAACGTATTACTGTGAAGACACCATCTGGCATAATACAGGATCTAGAGGGCAGGATTGGTTTTACTGTGGATTTTTAGAGAAAGTATAAAATGACATAGATAATCTGTTAAATAGCCCTGTACAATATTAAAAATTATCACCAGCCCAGAAGGTAAAGTAGGTATATAAGCACATTAAAGAATATCTCTTCCTTTTTTATAGGAACTTATCCTAAACCCATGTTTGAAGAAATCATGAATTTATGTGGGAAAATGCCTACATGATAGGAATTTTTTTTTAAAAAAATGACATTAAAAAAAGATTTTATTTATTTATTTGACAGAGATCACAAGTAGACATGGAGATAGGCAGAGAGAAAGAGAGGGAAGCAGGCTCCCTGCTGAACAGAGAGCCTGATGTGGGGCTCTATACCAGGACCTTGGGATTAGGACCCAAGCTAAAGGCAGAGGCTTAACCCACTGAACCACCCAGGTGCCTGTAAAAACTACATTTTTTACATATATCACATGTTTAGCAACATAACCACATATTTCACTGTGGCTGGCCTATGAGGATATTCTGTGCATGAAAGTGAAGGGGAGCAGAATATACCTCTCCAAAATATGCCTCTTTGACATAAAGATTAACTTGAGCTGGTTATTTTTTTAAGAAAAAGGAGACAAAGGAGAAGTTCAGAAAGTGGAATGATCTTTTCGTGAGAGACATTTACTCTATAAAGGAAGTCTCCATTTGTAAAGGTGTCTCCTTTTCTGTACCAGGAAGAGGATGACTAAATTTCTAGAAACTCAATAGAGAGAAACAGTCTTAAATCTGCCTAACAACCATATCCTTGTTTACTGTGGTTTTCCTGAAAACCCCCTGTTAACTTGTTCCACTCTCCACCCCCTAATGTCCTCTGCTGTCTTCAGCTGGATATAGTATTTAAGGTGATGGCTTGCATCATTTCGATGACTTACATGGTTTTCCTGTGTATTTCCCATGTATACAGAAAGTATACATATCATTAAACTTCTGTTTGTTTTTCTCCTGTTTATCTGTCTCTTATCACAGGAGGGTCTCAACCAAGAAACTAGAAGGGTGAAGGAAAAAAAAAATTCCTGCTCTACAGAAGGAATTATAGTTTAATAGTATCATAAAATGATTTACCAAAATATTTAGAGATAAAACCTGTCCATAGAGAAGAAATTAAATCAGGCAGCCTTGGACTAAAAGCTCATTTTATTTTGCATAGATTATAAAAGTTACTTTAGACATAATATAACTACAAATATTGAGACTAATTATCTTGCATGGTTATCAGTCTCATTATTTTATGGACATACCTTTTGACATTATTCTTTAGTGTTTTGATTTGAAATTATAAAAATCCTGATGTACTTTAATGAAGATTATTTCCTTAAGTAAGCTGTTTATTTCAAATACATCTTTTTTTATTGCTTTCAGCACACATATTACTCCGTTAAAATGCACATTTTAATCACTATGAAAACAACAACTGCTTTCCATATGGTTAAGTGGCAGTATTATACAATGCATATCAAACTGCAATGACTGGAATTAATACATGTAATGTTTCCAAGAATATTTTGGTCACTAGGTTGGCTTGTAATAGCCTAGATATTCGAGGACCTCTATATTCAAAAAATTACTTGTTTTGCTTTTGTTCACATACTTGTGATAGAGGGGATAGGTGGATGGATGGATGGATGGATGGATGGATAGATGGACAGATGATAGGTGGATGGATGGATATATTGATTTTCAAAATCTCTTTTATGCTATAAAAACTTTAATTGGCACCCTGTCTTGAAAATGAGCATAAATTACTGTGTAGTATTAGAAATTGACAAAATCCTTAGATCATGTTGAACTTACGAAGTTCAGCATAATTTTGGCAAGGTTTTTTTTTTTTAATATATATTCCTCCTAAATTTCTGTTTGTTCTTCTCATTTTAGCTTTATTTTTCCTCCTTCTCAGAATCTCTCAACACTTACATATAAATTAAACTTTTGCTAAGCTATGTGCCAGGAAAAGGCTGTTATAATCTTGCCTTAGGCTGCTTGCACTAAAAGAAACACACTAATAAAATGAGACACATAAATTCTTAAAAGATGGAGCAAGAAATGACTAGAATTACATTTATTACCTTATGTAAGTACATGAAGTATATAGAATGTATGGATGTAATGCTCTATGTACATTTATTTGAGTTTTAAGTGGAGATGAAATTGCAGTTGCTGCAGTTTAAAAGAATATTTAGGAGTTTGAAATCATGGTATTTCCCCTAGAAAGCAGAAGGAGGGTGTTATGGATGTGATGGGATTACATAATAATGGAAATTAGGCAAATAATCAAAGTATCTCAATCCAGTGCTACATAGAACCCAGGGAAAATTTAAGAGGATGCATGTTAAGTAAAATTGCCTGGGAAACAACTTAAGTCAAAGAAGATTACTAACACTGATCTTGATCAATTGAGCGAGGAATAATCACTGTGTAATTTCCAAACTCTTGCTAAATACACACCTGGTACAGATTCTACAAATATGAATAGGAAGTAATTCCACTCCTATGGGAGCTCACCATCTACCCATAGAGAAGGGTATGCAAATAAATGAATTGCAATATAATCTGGGCAATATTGGAAATATTGCCAATATTGGAAATGTGTATCCAGTACAGGGACAGCAGAAACAGATAAAGAACAGATTAAGAAGGGGTAGACAGATGGACAGGAGTTTGTCAAACAGATAGGAAATTAATTTAGCAAGAATAACACTATTTGAAAAGGTTTAGTGAGAGAAATATATAGTGTGGTGGGTTTAGGGCTATAGGCTAAGATAAGAATAATGTAATGTGAAAGAGTCACTTTTCTTTTTATACATAGAATTTTTTAAAATGTATTGAATACATGCTATAAAGTTATCCCTAGAGATATTTATTTTTTTTTAAAGAATTAAAAACTTTCATCACCAAACATAGAAATAACACACAGTGGTTATCTGCTAGGACTTTGGCATCAGAAACCTTTGCCTTTAAGTCCTAGTTTTGCCTATTAGAAATACAAAAAACTTTGGAAATTTCTTACCTTTTCTAAATTCACTTTCATCTTCTAGAAATAGTACTTACTAGTAAAGTGTCTAATAAGTATATATAAAATGTGCCATTGGAATATGTAAGAATTGATCAATGTTAAGATGTAAATATTATGTTATTATTATTGTGAAGAAAATACTGAAAAATAATTCTATGTCTGTAAGAATCAATATTATCTTCTCTCCTGTTATATAACTTAAATATACTGTGTTTCTCATTATGGATAGTAGGATTTTTACACTGGGGAGAAAAATAAATATAAATTTAATATGGCTCTAACATCAACTTAAGTATACTCTTACCTCCCGTCATAATCTTCCACTGCCCAACATTTTTAAATTAGAATTTGGAAGCTTTCTATATTTAAATATTTATAGATTCATAAGAAGTTGCAAAAGTGATGAGGAAGGTTCCTGTGTACCCTTCCAGCCTTTTCCCTCACTGATTGTATCTTAACCATAGTACAGTATTAAAACCAGAATACAGGGGCACCTGGGAGGCTCAGTGGATTAAGCCTCTTCATTCAGCTCAGGTCACGATCTCAGGGTCTTGGGATCGAGTCCCGCAACGGGCTCTCTGCTGGCCAGGGAGCCTACTTCCTCCTCTCTGTCTCTCTGCCTGCTTGTGATCTCTGTCTGTCAAATAAATAAATAAAATCTTAAAAAAAAACAAAAAACAGAATACAACAAATACTTCTATGTCATTTTACCACACGGGTAAATGTGTGTAACCACCACTGCAATCAGTATATAGTATTATTCTGTCACCTAAAGATATCCCTCATGCTACCCCTTTATCATTTATCACACCAAGCCCACTCCCACCCACCGTCCTTAATCTCTGACAACCAATTATGTGTTTTCCATCCCCATAATTTATTTCAAGAATGCTATATAAGTGAAATGGTTTTTTATTCAGCATAATGTCTCTGAGATTTACTGAAGTGATTGGTGTTTTTCAATAGTTGACAGCTTTCTTTGCTGAGTAGTATTCCACGGTATGGATATAGTACAGTTTACATAACCATTCATTTATCAGAGGACGTTTGATTATTTCCAGGTTGGGTGTTATCACAAATGAAATTGCTCAAAACAAGCATTTGCGTGTTTTGTGTAGAGATCAGTTTTCATTTCTTTTGAATAAATGCCCAGAAGTGCATTTTGCTAAGTTGTATGACATGTATATTTTTAGTTTAAGAATATGCCAACTATTTTCCAGTTTGTACCATTTACATTCCCACCATCAAATATATGATTGTTTTGCCATATCTTCACTAACGTTTACATTGTTTTATTTTAGCTGTTCCAATGGGTGCTTACTGATACCTTATCATGGTCTTAATATATCTTATAACAAAATTAAATATTCTTTTTCATAAGAACATATTTCTAACTAGGCAAGAGACTCTTTGTCTTTTTAAAATATTTAATTGACATTTGAAAAAAGATAATTTTGCTATAAATTATTAGAAAGCTGAAGAAATAGGAATAAAAAGATTTGTTTCAAGTTAGTTGAGACTGGAACCAGAATTTTGGACTAAAATTTAAAAACATTCCACATTTGATGAGGAAATATATAATTTTATCAATAAGTTTGAAGAATAGCAATGACAAAAAAAAAAAGAAAGAAAAGAAAAGAAAAAGAAGAAGAAGAACTTATATTACTTATATGTGGAATCCAAAAAAGTAAAATGGAGGCAGGGTGTAAAATGGTGGTTGCCAGGAGCAGGGAGGTGGGGGAAGTGGGGAGTTGCTGGTTGAAGTATAAAGTTGTAGTTACTTAGGATGAGTCAGTTTACAGATCTAATGCATAACATGATGGTTATAGTTAATAATGTTGTGGTGAATACTGGAAATTTGGTAAGAGAATAATTTCAGGTGCTCTCACCAACACACACAAAGGTGACTATATGAAAAGATGAATATGTTAATTAACTTGACTATAATCATTTTACTCTGTGTATGTATATCAAATCTGCATGTTATATACCTTAAATATCCCATTGTTTTTAGACTATAGTAATAACAATCATTCCTGTTACCCATCTTCCTACTGCACAATTTCCAGGACTCACACTCATTATCTTTTCTTTTTTTTTTTTTTTTTAAGATTTTATTTATTTATTTGACAGAGAGAGAGAGGTCACAAGTAGGCAGAGAGGCAGGCAGAGAGAGAGGAGGAAGCAGGCTCCCTGCGGAGCAGAGAGCCCGATGCGGGGCTCGATCCCAGGACCCTGAGATCATGACCTGAGCCGAAGGCAGCGGCTTAATCCACTGAGCCACCCAGGCGCCCCCACACTCTTTATCTTAATATAACTCTGAAAAAACATACTTTCTGGAAAAAAAATATAGTTTCATCCCTTGGGTATGACTGTCTTAGGTCTTAGAAAAGTATACCCCTAGAAACAGGTGTGAATTCTAAGAATCCCAGTTCCATATTCCTTAAGTTAAAAAAAAAAAAAAGTCTTTGTGCAAAACATGTTAAAATAACAATTGGTTTAAGTAGAAAGTTGTGCTAATATAACATAGAAATAGAGTAAAATTCAACATTTATGTCTCTAGCATTACTAACATTGAGAAATTACTTGAAACTGGAAAGTAGTTTCCTTGGTAATTTAACCAAAGTAAATCTTCTAACTGAAATAGCATGTACACACATACATACACGATAACATTTCCTTTGCATTTTCTTAAAAGGAATTTTTTTTTTTTCAGAACATATGTTAGCATTTCATTTAGGGTCTTATTAAAAATGCCCTGGCATTTCTGCTTGTCTGAATAGAATTTCACTACCTCACACATCTTGAGCATTATAAAATACCGCATTAACCTTTCTACAAAGCTTGATATGACACAGAAGATATATTTTTTCAGGAGAATGTATTATTCATTAAGTAAATAGTAGAAGCAATATGAAAGAATCGCCTGAGTACTAAAATTTAATCAAAGCAATTAAAGTCAAAGGTGTTAATATATTGCTAGACATATTAGAGTCATTAAATATTGTTGGACTTTTCCTTCAGGAGTGAAATAGACTCCTACTTCAAGTACTCATCTGAACTTTTATTATGTTTCATCATTTTTGTACTAACTCACGATGCTGAATTTATTCCAAGTACTTGTGCATGAGAACTGTGAATTTTATATTATTTTTCTGTTGTGTCTATAGTTGATAAATCATTTCTAACTCACTATTTATTTTAATACTGCTTTAGAAATCTATTATAGTGTTATACCAGAGAAATGTTTTAATAAATAGAAATAATTTTATATAACCATGACACCAGTAATTTCCAGGAAAAAAATTATCCCACACAATGCTTTATGATTTGACAGTGAATACTTGAATGTGAAATGCCATTTATATAATCACACTGAAGACTTTAACATTACAGTCAGATAGGATGGGAATTACCAGTAAGAGCATCTACATTGTGTCAGCCACGCACTGGATACTTTATATTCAGAATCTCAGGTATTATTGTTATTATTGACATTTGCAAATGAAACTCAGAATAGCTTGCCCAAGTTGACCTAAGTGGTAAAAGGCAAACACAATCTGTGAACTGAGAATATATCAAAACAATCTTGGGTAGTCAATGATTGTGGACAACAAACAAATGCTACGACAGGAAATAACCAGTATATGGCACTCAGACTACCCACACCTAAAAGTATGCTGGATAAGTGAAACTTTTGAGTGAATTCTCAAATAAATTACTAGCTTTTAAAGAGAGAAAATTAGGAAAATATGTAAATATGCTGGTCTTATGGAAAGGAAATACATGATACATTAAACCACCAGAAATACAAATAACTAAATCAACAAACTTTTCTGAATACCTAATATGAACAGGCATCTATGATTCAAATATTAATAAAATGTTATGTGGAAACACATGACATTAAAAGCTGATTTTAAGCTTTTTAAGCTATGCCATAGTTGGATGCTTTTAATTACAATGAATGGGAAAACTTGAATTACTAAATGATAGAGATCAGTCAATGCATTTTTTGTTTCTATGACCTATAAAATGAGTTCTCAGTAATAGAAAATAGCCATTCTGCTTCCAGCTTTGTGATCTCAGAGGTGGGAATAAAGAAAGTGAAGCGTCTGCTGGTTCTCTGGCGAAGGGTAGCTGTGGCATTTCTCCATGGCTGCTCAGATTTTTGAGTTAGGCTTCCCAGTCAGGAGGTCATGCATTATGTTGTACACCTTACGCTTATGCATGCTGCATGTTACATCTCAATAAAGCTGGGAGGAGAAAGCTGGAAAGATTTTGCACCTGGACATTCCTTCCAGTCTGACAAACTGCTTTCCAGAGATAGTTGGTGTTCTGATCCTTCAGTGAAGAAGTCTGAGTCATGTAGAGAACTATCATAACTCTTTTTTCATTTGTTACACCGAGAAATACTTTATATTCCGCAACAGAAACATGAAAAATAAACAAGTATAGTTTCCCCCAAAAAAACAAAGAGATCAGGTGACTGATGCTTCCTTTATACTACTCGATTCTTAGAAAGAGTCATAGAGATGTTGATTAGCTTGCTTAAGAAGAATAGAAAATAATTGCAGTGTGTTAATTTTTTTTGCTATTCTTTGGTGGAATAGCACTTTATAGAATTAAAAGATCTCAGCTTAAGAAGGAATGTCATATAATCCACCATGAAAGTCATGTGAATATATGTCAACAATGAAGCCAACTTAAAAAAAAAATCCATTTGAAATAAAACCCATGATTTGAAATCTCTCCATTGGTTCAGTTCTCACTCAACTTGTTTTCAAAATTATTTTTAAAGTATTTTACTTAGCTCAGTGTTATTCCTTCTAAACCATTTTACAAAGCCCAAGTAAGATAAAAATCAGTTGCTATGCAAATTATTGAATGCAAAATTGAAAACAAAAGATTTATTCATCAAATCTTTAATCACATGTTAAATGTAGAGTGTATAAATCATCTTGATTTCTGATACATTTTTTTCTCAACTCTCTATTTGTATACCACTTATTACTACAGTGTCTAGACATCTTGACATATGTGTCCTGCCAATATAAAACACTATATTCTCTGGCCAAGCCTATGGAAAATCATATGGCATGCTGAATTAATCAAAAGCAAACACAAAAATAAATCACCCTTTGTGATCAGACATTGGATATTATTATTAGATTGTAATGGTGTGACTTTCTCTTCATATGTTCATCTTAAATACTAATGTAATCAAGAAACTTTGTGGAAATTGATAGCATTCCTTCTGGCTCATCCATAAAAAAGATTAATACCTTATAACTAGTGTAACTATCAATATGGTTACTGTTAATTAGCCAGACTTCTGAAAATCTCATATTGGGATTCAACTAAACTTCAGGAATTATTTCCTCACTCTTCAGTTTTAAGAAGCTTACAATTGCAGAAGGTTAAACTATTTTCTTAGCAATTGACTAGAAAACACAATTTTCCTTGACCTGGTTCCATTTAAATGCATTTCAAAAAACCATTCTTTCCTTTTCTTTTTCTAATAGATGCAAACATCAGGCCATAAATACAATTAAAGTTCTGGTCAATAAGAGGAATATTTATAAAACCCACAAAAGTAAACTTTATGACTTATATACATATTATTAAATAAATTTTGTAGTTCTCAGAACTAAAGGTAAAAATCTAAAGGTATTTGAAAATTATTGCTGGAGAAAGTTCTCTTAAGGCAGTTTTCAGATTAGTACTGATTCCTATTTCCTTACCTAAGAATACAAATCAAAATGAGGAAAGTAATGGGATTGTGCATACGTTTTACTAAGGGCACAATCTGGAATTTGGAAGAAATTTGTAGGAAATGCTGAAGCAAAAAGACTTTTTTTCTTTTTATGCTTTTAGCCTCCACCATTACCAGTCACAGAGTGGTATGGATAAATGGTCCTATTCTTTTCTATGTCGTCGTAGTTCATTGCAATCTTATATGAAGACATAAATATCCTAGAAGTTGAGGAATGTACCAGAACCTTAGCAGAAGTTTGGCTGATGGATTACATAATACTTTTCATGTCTTCTGGTTCTGATGCTCAGTCTCCCCTCAGATTGATTCCAGCACATGCATATGACCCTGGATTGATTGCTTAAAGAATGAAAAACAGCCTATGGCAGCGGAGGTGATTCAGATGTGATCCTGATCTTGTGAATTCCTTAGTATGGTGGCATGGGAGAAGATCATGCCAACTGACTTTCTTGATAATATTTTGTTTGATATTTAATACTTGCTACTTTCAAACTTAAAAGGGCCATTTTTATTTTTTAAGATTTTATTTATTTATTTGTCAGAGAGAGAGAGTGTGTGAGCACAAGCAGGGGAAGTGGCAGGCAGAAGGAAAAGAGAAACAGGCTCCTCCATAAGCAGGGAGCCCAATTCTGGGCTGGGTCACAAGACCAGAAATCATGGCCTGAGCTGAAGGCAGACGCTTAACTGAACGAGCCACCTAGGTGCCCCAGTGACCATTCTTCAATGTAAATATACAGGTAATATATTAAGTATACTGTCTATAGATAATAAGTATACTTAGTATATTCATCTGTGACCTCCATTACCTCTATTACCTAAAATATACTTAGTATTATACATATGTAATAGAGATAATATACTAAGTATACTGAAACTATTCTTACCTGTAGTATAAGTAATAATATATAATGTTGTAGTATTTCTTTGAATTTTTACTCAATATTGATCAGTTTTCTAGTAAGATGCTTTTATCATTTACAAATCATGAGTTCTCTTTCTTCCTGTCTAATATTCAGACCCCTTATTTTTGTGTTTTTCCGTACAGTGATGACCAGGAATCCCAGTATTATGTAAACAGTTGTGTTAAGAACCATCTTTGTCCTTTGTTAAGTTTTAAAGAGGAAGTATTAAACATTTGTTCATTAAGCCTGTTTTGTTATAGGTTTTGGTATTGCTTATATCAAATTAGGAAATCCCATTTACCACTAATAATTACTTTTTAAATAATGAAATAATATTAAATTTTATCGTATGGAGTTTCTGTAATAATTGGTAAATTGTGAATGTTTTCTCTTTTAATCTATTAATGCAGTGAATTACAATTAGTTATTTCTTATGTAGAACATTATCCTGGGATTTTTAAACCATATTTTTATGATAATTATTAATGACTTTCTAAACTAAAATAAATATATACTTTGATTACTGAAGTAGACTTGATTTTAGCTAAAAATATGTCATTGTTTTTTCTAATATCTATTTCAAGTTTGATTGATTCATGACATAGAGAAGAACTAAGGTGTACTAAATATTCACTCCCAAGACTTGGGCTTTCTGACTGATAAAATCCATTTGTTTAGCCTGGGTGAATGAACTCTTTCATCTGAATAAGTAATAACTGGTTAAGGGACTAGAATTGTTTTTGAGGAGAGCAAATATATGTTCTCAAAAGCAGGAAAATTCTATCCAAAGTGAAATAGAAGGTAATGAAGTTATAATGGGAAAATAAGCAGTAGAGTTTAGAGTTTAGGCGCCTGGGTGGCTCAGTGGGTTAAAGCCTCTGCCTTCGGCTCAGGTCATGATCTCAGAGTCCTGGCATCCAGTCCCACATCTGGCTCTCTGCTCGCCAGGGAGCCTGCTTCCCCATCTCTCTCTCTGCCTGCCTCTCTGCCTACTTGTGATCTCTGTCTGTCAAATAAATAAATAAAAATCTTAAAAAAAAAAAGTCAGTGGATGAACATTTCTCAGGACAAAGACTCTAAAGGTATAAGCTTGGATTTATCTTCCTAGTTTGCTTAGGTTCAGGAATAGTTGTAGCAGCTTTTAGGAACTTTGAGAAACTAAAACTTCATGGACTGTGTTGATATCAATTATCTCTGATGTCCTTCAGTGGGTAAACTAGATTATCTAAGAATAATGAAATGGTTGCTGTACAAAGACACTGTATTGTACCACACTATACTACACTTCATTGTAGTACATCAGAACATACTGAATTTTGTACCCCTTGACCAACCTAGCATTAAGGTATTTTTCTGAGCCCTTTAATGCTGTGTTCACTTCCCTTGTACATCTAAAAGGCCTCACCTTGGCAAGTAACCCAAAGAATGATCAAAATAATAAGTGGAATCCAGGAAGAGATTCAATCTAAGATTTTAATGTAACTGTAAAATGATTTGTCCATGCAAAATTTGCGAACACAACATGGGGAACTGTGTAACTAAAAAAAAAAAAAAAAAATGAAGCTACACTTAAAAAAAAAAGCACTATGGTAAAAGCACTAAAAAAAGAGCTGGGTCATAATTTTATGTATGTTTTGCAGATATAAGAGAAATTTATGCAAGAAAAAATGTAAATAATTTTTAATTGAATTTCAATTAACATGCTATCTAAGCATTCCATTTATTATCTTTGGTTTGGAGGATCCTTAATAAAAATTCAGAAATAACTATGTCTGAAATTTCTCACATAATTCTGCAGTTTGATGGTATGTAGTATAAACAATAAGAATTTTGATACAGTAAACTTTTTATTGTGCTTACTGAATTTTGAGCTTGAGCTCATATTTTAGCTAACATGACTAACATGGAAAATAGTTGTATGAACAGAAAACTAAAATTTTATATCAATTTAATTAATTTGGTCCTTGATTGTATGCATTAGTTACATAATTAATTATACACTCAGAGAAAAAAATTACCATTTATTCATTCACCAAATAAGAATAATAGAGTTCACTCTCTACTCTAGTTATATATGGATTTGAAGGGCTTAACCTCTAAGAATATTCACTATCAATTAATTGCTTTATGTTGTGTGATTACCAGGTAAGATATACTGTTTCATATATTCTTTCTACCAGTATTGCTAAATATAGAAATACAATAGTCACTCCCCCCATGCAATATTGCAATACTTTATTTCCCCTAGTTCACAAATTTGGTATATTTCAGCCTTTTTGCCTCCTGTTGTGTGCCTCAATCCTGTCTAAGTAAAACATAATCAAATAATCAAAATCTGAATCCCATTAGAGTCAATAAAGACATTCTCCTGTATATATTGCCATTTTAAAATACAGTTTTCTGGGATGCCTGGGTGGCTCAGTTGGTTAAGCGGCTGCTTTCTGCTCAGGTCATGATCCCAGTATCCTGGGATCAAGTCTCACATCAAGCTCCTTGCTCGGCGGGGAGCCTGTTTCTCCCTTTGCCTCTGCCTGCCACTCTGTCTGCCTATGCTTGCTCGCTCTCTCTCTCTGACAAATAAATAAATAAAATCTTAAAAAAAAATAAAATAGAATACAGTTTTCCTTTACAAAAATTAACTCAGTTGTTGAATTAGTTGAAATAGGAGTTGCAAGACAGTTCTCTTGCACTGTGTATTTTTCTGAATTTTAGCCAACAATCTGTAATAATTGTGTTCCTGTCTTGGGAAATCAATTCTGACACTCATTCAACACTTTTTTTATTGTCAATTTTTCAAGGGACTCATAGTTTCAATGTGCTGTATTAGTGCCATGATTAGTATTCCTCTGTCAAATCATAAGTGAAATTTCATATATAGTATCTATTCTTAAGACTTTCCTGGTTACCTTCTTCCAGAATTGGGCTCTTGTGTATTCTGCTAGAGATCTGAAGTGTGATTAATACCAGCTGAATGTTTTTATAACCACTGGATTCTCAAGATCATCATAAGCAAGGGAGATGAGGGAATTAGGACATTAAGAAGCATGGTCTGCATCTTTGTGGTGCTTACATGTTTATGGAACACTGTCCAAACACTGCACTCTGACTTTCTGGTGACTCTGGAAAACAGGTCTCAGTACACGGAATATTTAAAGCCAAATGTTTTGTTTCCCAAGCCTAACACCAAAGCTGTATTTTTTCCTCAAAATTCTATTTCTTTATAATTAGTGAAACCTCAGGCAACTAAAGATGATACTCTCAGAAACAGAGTTGAATTGCATGTTCATTTATTATGGAAAATGAGTTTCTCTACCAAAGTGTGTGTATTTTTGTTTATGAATTTAAAAACTTTGTAATACTCTATGTGTTATATTCTACTTGTTCCTAACTCAAGAGTTTTTTGTTTCATTTTGTTTCTTTGTTTTTTTTTTTGTTTGTTTGTTTTTGTACAAGACTTAATAGCATCATTAAATTGGTTTGGGGGATTTCAACTACAAAGACAGAATATAAATTATTTGATCATTCCAGTTGCTTTATCTATAAGAGGGGCTTAATAAAAAAACTAGTAGTATATTGTAGGGATTAAATGACCAGTGGATATGTTTAATAAATATTAGTTATAAGATTATAAATTTGAAGATAAAAGTATTTTTAATATATGTAAAATGAGAGAACAATCGACAATTACTACCCTCACTTGTGAACTAATTGTAAATTCAGGAGTCCTCAAGATCACCACTCCCACACAAAATGCAACATTAGGGATTCCTAAGTCTACCCTCAATTTTGATCATTTGCCAGAAGGACACACTGAACTCACTGAAAGCTGTTGTACCCACAGTTAAATAGATTATTTCAGTGAAAGGATACAGTTTAAAATCAGCCCTAAGAAGAGATGTCTGAGGCAGAGATCAGGAAAGTGACAGGCCTGTGGAGCTATCAATTGTCCTTTCCTGATAGCCATGGACAATGCTAACTTCCCTGGCAATGATGTTTGACAACCTCACAGAGTATTGCCAGCCAGGGTAGCTCTCTGGAGTCTTGCTGTTCCAACCCTTACTAGATCTTCGTCTTGTAGACATGGTTGACTGCCCATGTGGCTAACTTCAGTCTCCAGCCTCTCTGGAAGTAGAACTCATCCTGTAAGACCCAAAGGCTTCATCATAGATCACATTGTTAACATTATCTAGTCCAGTTCCCCGCCCTAGCTAAACAAAGATATTTTTATCAGTCAAAACATTTCAAGGATTTAGAGATTACCTCCCAGGAGCTAAAGGCAAAGACTTCTCTTTGGGCAAGGATAGTACTTTACAGTACATTGTTGAAATTCTGAACTTTAATGTCAGTATTTCAAATGGCAGTTCAAACATATAGACAAAACACAGCTGCCCATTCTGTAAAATAGTTAATAGTATATTGTTTATCCTACATTTGGCACTGAGGTAAGCACATTTTTTTTTTCAGAAGCAAAATGTTAATTGTGTATTAAAATAGTTTCTGTTTTGGTGTGCAACAAGTTAAAATTTATTTGCCCTTTGGATAGCAAGTGATGTTTTTCAGTTATAGATGAGCAATATAATTGTCATTTTGTTTTTATTTATAATAAACATTTTAGCATTCTAATTTACATGTTGGCTAATTTTATTTATTTTTTTTTAGTCTATGTTGAGTTGTAGATATTGATTTTTATCAATAAGATGCAAAACGTGCTTTTTAAAAAGTAGCACTGCTGGCATAAATGCAAAGTGCTAATTTACATATCATTTTGAAAGAAGTAACCTTTATTTTTAATCATTTAGTCTCAGATATGGTGTGTGACTATACACAAGTATTTTGGTGCATTCATTTCAATCATTATGATAATAAGCTTAAAGAGATAAAAGCTGTTCTATTTCTTATTCTGCATTGTTAAACCTGTGCAAGTGTTTCAATTACCATAATTCTGAAAAATTCTGTGGTTTAAATTCTAAGGTAATATATTCCTTTTCTTGTATTCAATTTCTTCTTTTCTTTCTTTTTTTTTTGTATTCAGTTTAAAATACCTGACAGCTGCCTTTGAATATGTTTTGTAGGTATTTGAAAAGAATAAAGTGTGGGGTTGGACTGAAGAAAGACTAGAACAAGTTGATTCTGACAACCTATCTTGTTATGAGAAAGAATAAGTATTTTTGCATATTACAGGGTACTTGGTAACAATACCATGAATCTGCAGTAAAACCATTTTGTTTTTTTAAGGTTTGGGGGATCACTTTGTTTGTTTTTAATTTCACATTGAGTTTAACTGCCTCTGAACATGCTTGGTAACTACTTGGTCAGTTAACATTTATAAAAATTCATTGATCAGAATCTACTAAGTCCTAGAAATCTAGTAGTAAAGACTATAGATGATATAGGTCCCAACTTCTAGGATCCAAGAATCTCATAAGGAGGAGATCTCAAACAACCTGGTAAGAGTGAGCCACATATACAAATAAAAAATATTCTATAGATCCCAGTGTCAGATTCTAAGGATTTTACTTATGTTTGCAAGTTTTTCCTTCTGGGATGCCTGGGTGGCTCATTCCATTAAACATCTGTCTGCTCAGGTCATGATCCCAGGACCCTGGGACAGAGTCCCACAGTGGGCTCCTTGCTCAGCCCTGCCACTACCCCTATTTGTGCTCTCTCTCTCTCTGACACATAAATATAAAAGAAATAAAGAGAGAGAGAGAGAAAGAAAGAAGAAAGGGAGAAAGAAAGAAAGATTGATTTTTCTTTCTTAGGCACTAACAATTTTTAGTACATATGTCTGCCATTCAGTTTGCAGTTACGAGCTATGGTTGGCAGATGCTTTTTATCTCATTCATTAATCAGGTAGCCTTAACTTACCTATGTAGAGCTTTGTATCTGTCTCTTTCTCCTCTTCATATCATTAGATTTGAATGTTTTCCAATTTTCCCACGCTCAGTAAGCAGTACCATTATTAACCCAAGTGTTCAATTCTAAAATCTTTTATTTTTAATTCTTCTCTATTAATTATTCAACATATCCAAAGAATCAACAAGTTTTCCTGAATGGATCTCTTTGCCTCTATTTGTCTCCATCAGAGGTGGTGTTCCTGACTCACTTCTCTGTACTTTTCATAGCAAGTCTCTCATTGACTATGGTTTCTTAGGCATTATTTTTTTTTATTTTTTTAGAGATTTTATTTATTTATTTGACACACAGAGAGAGAAATCACAAGTAGGCAGAGAGGCAGGCAGAGAGAGAGGGGGAAATAGACTCCCTGCTGAGCAGAGAGCCCGATGCGGGGCTCAATCCCACGCCCCTGGGATCATGACCTGAGCCGAAGGCAGAAGCTTAACCCACTGAGCCACCCAGGCACCCAGCCATTAATTTTTATCTCTGCAGACAGTGACAACCTAAATTCTTTCTTGGGCTTTCCAAGTGACAGGCCTAGCCAGGTATATCTGTCATTATCTTAATTTTTTTTTTTTCTGGAAAA
Organism: Meles meles; assembly: GCF_922984935.1. NCBI lineage: Eukaryota > Metazoa > Chordata > Mammalia > Carnivora > Mustelidae > Meles > Meles meles. Next base: position 80,507,207 of record NC_060074.1, read on the forward strand.
TACAGTGATAGTTGAAATAAATGGGAGATGGAGAAAGTTAAAATAAAAGTAAAGAAACAAACTTTAAAATTCAATATGAGCTTGTATCACTGGAAACCAGTGTGTGGTACCATATTTAATAAACTCATTAGATATAAAATATTTAAAAATATTTGAATTGTATACATAATTCTAATTATTAAATATTTATATATAAACAAATTATATATGTGTATATATATATATATATATATATATATATATAAGATTTTATTTATTTAACAGAGAGAGAGGGAGAGAGAGCATAAGCACAGGGAATGGCAGAGGGAGAAGGGAGAAGCAAGCAAGCTCAGGGAGCCCAAAGTAGGGCTCGATCCCAGGACCCTGGGCTCATGACCTGAGCCAAAGGCAGACACTTAACCAACTGAGCCACCCAGATGTCCCATAATTATGTATATTGTTATGTAACATATTATATATATATAAAATAAATATTAAAATGGGAGAAATGAGACATTCACCCCATAAAATATTAATATTTAGTGATGACATATTATGCATGTGTCTCTTTTTAGTTTATTCTTAATGAGATTTCTTCTAACTTATGATAGAATAAAATCGGAAATGTTGCAAATTGGATAAAGACATTCAAGGAACAATAGTAGTAATGTCAATTATAGCCCTAATTATAAAAGTCTAAGGTGAAGGGAATTTAGTAGCATAAAAATTAATTAACTGCCTGGGGAATCTTTTAAGTAATATGTGCTCATCATTGTATTGACATCTATATACTAGTTCTAGAATGTCCCAAGAGTAAAAATGGCCATGAGGAAATTGTCCCTATGGTACTCGGTTGCCAAAAATTACATAGTAATATAGGACTATAAATAAATGTTATAGTGACTCCATTTAATGCTATTGGAAATATCCATTTGTTAAAGGGCAAAATAACATAGGAAGTGGATAACTTTTCTTTTTTTTTTTCTTTTTTTAAAATTTTTATTTGTTTATTTACAGTATAACAGTGTTCATTGTTTTGGCATCACACCCAGTGCTCCATGCAGTACATGTCATCCCTATTACCCACCACCTGGTTCCTCAACCTCCCCCCCACCCCCCCCACCCCCCCCCACCCCCGGCCACCCCTTCATAACCCTCTGGTTGTTTTTCAGAGTCCATAGTCTCTCATGGTTCATCTCCCCTTCCAGTTACCCTCAACTCCCTCTCCTCTCCATCTCCCCATGTCCTCCATGTTATTTGTTATGCATGGATAACTTTTCTATTTTGGCTCTTCTACCTCCTAATCATGTGAACCTAAACAAATGTCTTTGTTACCTAAACCTCTCAGGTCTGTGTTTTCTTTATCTACTAATTAAAGCTAGACTCCTGACCTTTGTAGTTCACAGATTATTATAAATCCCAAACCAACATATTAAAATTACTTTTATGTTAGAAAAAACAAAAATCAGACTGGTGAGAGACTAAACGATACTCGGAGAAGTAGAACTTGGGTTTATTTTACGCTGGCGTACCCAGATAAGCTTGCGCTTGAAATTCTGGTCCCCAGAGTAGGGGGTTAGAGGGCTTTCATGAGGGATGTAGGGGGTCAAGTTCCAAGGGCTATGCTGACCGCCGGTAGGTGGGTTTAAACTGGGGAGTTAGTGGGGGGCTGCTTTAGGCGGGAACAGTAGTGCAGGGGGCCTGTGGTGGGAAGTCTGTTTACAGAAGGAGAAGGGGCTGGTTATCTCTTGCTCGCAGTGGGACTTCTGGTTATCTCTTGCTCTTTCCAATAACTTTCCATCTAGTGGGTCCTGCCTGCCTGGGCCTGTTCTAGGTAATTTTTCTCTTCATTATTAAGTACAGTGTGATTGCAAATGTAAATACTATTATAGGATGTTTTTAAATACAGTAATATGATTTCCTCACAACTCAAGTAAGCATTAGTTTACAAGTATGTATAAAATTGAAATAGGTAACTACAAATACAAACTTAACACTGTATTCCCAGCATTACCTATCCACCAAACAAATGCCTATATAAATAGTCACGGTTATTTTTTGATAAGCAACTGCCATTGTTTTTACTTCTAAAGTAGATTTGCCCCACCTAACCCCAAGCCCAAATAATCATCGGGAGGAAGAAAATTAAAATTGTTAATAGTTTAGTCAATACCATCAGAAAGTCCTGTATTATAATCTGTATTTAATTGGTTTTTGACTGTAGACGTTATTTGCAAATGTATCTTTTTCGTGTGTTGCTGTTTTTAAGGGTTAAATGAATTTTTATGTAACATTTTATAATACTTCACTATGTCTGTTGCATAAAGTGTTTAGTACATCAGTACATTATATGTTCTTTTAGGATTGTAGCACAATAGAGATAACATATAAAATGCCTAGTATTTGCTAAAAAATAATAGTTATTGATCTTATTTTGCTATAGAATATAAAACTACGCAATCTGAGATTATGTCCTGGGTTAAAAGAAAAAGTAATTTTGATCCAAATGATTCGATTGGGGCAATCATATGGATAGATACTCCATAAATACAAATTTTGCTATGCCATTTACCTTGTACACTAGCTAGAGTTCTCAATATAAAGAACAATTTAAAGATTCCATAATTTTTTCAAAATCAAGTATTGATTTGTTTTAATACTCTTATTTAAGTCAGTGTTCTACTGACATGTTTTTTCAGGGATGTAATTATCACTACTCCTCAGGGATCATATTTAAACAAACTTATTTTGTGTTAAGATATCAAGAACAAAAGCCTAGAGTCTTATTTATATGGGTGGGGGGACCTGTTCTCCAACCAAATGTACAAACAGAACATAAACTCGTGCATATTTAATTTTTCTTCTCTTCTCTAGGCATTAGCAAATATCCCATCTTTAGAATATTTTACTTACTTAGAACAGATATGTGGAGCCAGTGTCAGAAACAAAAAGACTACTAGAATATAACTTTTCAGGGGCAAGATACTGTTTTACCATGTTTTTCCCTATCTCCTAGCATAATGCCTGGGACAGAGTAGGTAATGGAATATATTTATTGGATAAATAAATTTTGACAAGGAATAAAGTTAACTTACATCATAAAATATCAAATGGTGCATGATTTATTGAAAGCATATATGTTAGTATATTTTTGTAACAAACAGTTTAAGAAACTATAATTATTAAAGTTTGGTTCTTATCGTTTTGTGAATCATTTTTTCCGAGTAAAGATAATGAATCAAAAGGGGTGTATTTTTGATGAGTCAACCTGAAAACAGGTTTTCATTTCATTTCAGGCAAACCCAGGTTTACCAAAAGCTTATCTGAATAAACCCAAATCCCTCTTCTAGAATCACACAAGAATCTATTTTTTTGAAGGATTTAAGATATTTTCCTTCTGTTAGCAGTTTTTCTTATTTTGTTTATTACTTGTTTGTCAGAGAGAGAGAGCACACACACAAGCAGGGGGAGCAGCAGGCAGAGGGAGAAGCAGGCTCCCTGTTGAGCAAAGGAGACCGATGTGGGGCCCAATTCCAGGACCCCGGGTCATGACCTGAGCCTAAGGCGGATGCTTAACTGACTGGGCCACCCATGCATTCTTAGCAATTTTTTAAAGCTGTTTCAGTAATAGCATTAGTAAAATTTAGGTAGACTTTTCAAAGAGTGGAAAAATTGCACTATCCAACCTTTTCTGCTGGAGTCCATGAAAAATTAAATATATAGAAAACTAAATAGAAAGTCATATATGAAGTGTTTGAATAGAGAAACAACATTTAAATGTGTAAATGTTTTCAAAATAGAATAGTTTTCTCTCACTTTTTAAAGCTTATATTAAACAAGAACATTTATAATATGTATTTAAATTTTTGGTTAGAATAACTTTTTTGTTTATTTGTTTTTAGAATAGCTTTTTACATACAAAATAAGTTGATCAGATCTTTACATATTTAGTGAATAACTTAATGTTCTCTTATCTAAAATAGAAATTGAAAGAATTTATTTTAAATAGTTTTAAATTTAGTATAATAAGTTCTCATTTATTTTAAACACAGACTATTTCTACATCACATATTGAATGCCACTGACTTACTCAGGAACTTACAACTGGATTCTTTTCTTGTTATTAATACCTACATTTATTTATTTTAAAAATATAGTTGGTTTTCTTTTTTTTAAAGATTTTATTTATTTATTTGACAGACAGAGATCACAAGTAGGCAGAGAGGCAGGCAGGGGGTGGGGGGAAAGCAGGCTCCCCACTGAGCAGAGAGCCATGTGGGGCTTGATCCCAGGGTCCTGGGATCATGACCTGAGCCGAAGACAGAGGCTTTAACCCACTGAACCATCCAGGTGCCCCTAAGACCTACATTTAAAAACATTATCTCTGTTGTATTTTAACAGGCTAATACATAAGTATAGCTCACAATTTTAATTATTTATTAGTAACTTTTGGAGTAAACCAGCCACTTTTTAGAAGGAAAAATATCAATTTTCTAATTTAAGAGTTTATGACGCTTCCTGTATTTCATTGGTTTCATATGTTCCCATTGAGTTAAGTAACATTGTATTCAAATAAAACTTACTTTCCATGTATTTAGCTTTCACTTGAGGTTCTCATTCACTGATTACCTTAATGCTAAGTAACTCTTGCGAAAGATTTTAAGATCCCATAAAAATATTGAAAAATGTTAATTATCACACGTCAAAAGTTTTATTAGTATTTTTTAAAGATAGTGGAACTTTATATAATTATTTAGTTCTGAAATTATTTAATATATGAATACCTCTTAAAAGTCAGATTTGGGGATTACTGAAAGTTAGAAACTGGTATGGAATGTCTTATCCTTTCTTTTTATTGAATTTGCATGTTTTATACTTGTTTGTATTACTGAGTTTTATGTTTTAAATTTCAGGATGACTGATAACTTAGCCTTATTAGTTTTTTTTTTTTTTTAGGGTTTTATTTATTTATTTTTGTGAGAGAGAACAGGAGAGCACCTGCATGCGTGAGGCAGAGTAGGGGGGCAGAGGAAGAAGCAGACTCCCCACAGAGCCACTGAGCAGGGACCCTGATGCAGGACTCGATCCTAGGACCCTGAGATCCTGACCTGAGCTGAAGGCAGACGCTTAACTGACTGAGCCACCCAGGCACCGGCCTTATTAGTTTCTTTAAATGATTTTGTAAACCAATGTGTCTACATGATAAATGACAGTGAAAAGGACCTTATTTACCATTAGCATGGCATAGCTGTGTGGCCCGAATCACCTAAGCTATCATCAAGTAAGCCATGGGAATAATTCAAGTCTTAGAGCAGAGAAAAAAAAAAATGTGTCCAGTAGTACATTCTGCTCTAAATTAATCACTATATTATGCCTCATTTTGAAAAATTAATTGGGTTTTATTTGTGATGAATTGAATTGGGGAAATAATAAGAGTCAATTTCCAGTGACAGTACTATAAACTGTGGTATAATGTGACCATAGTCTAACCTGGGGTAAAAAAGATAGATGGAGAGGACAACAAAAGGAAGATTGGATATCTTGTTGAGTGTAGAAGTGATGACTCCTTTATTCTGAAGTCTGGGACAGAAGATTAATTGACAACACGGTGGTTTTTTGGGGTTCTGATATTCCCCTTAATCATTTCATACTTGTTTAATATCAGGTTTTCTTATTTCAAGAAAAATACTATAAAAGTTGCTACTAATTGAAGGAATTTAGAAATGAGGCTGGTGAAGTTTGCTTCTGAAGGCAGTCATCTGGAGGGTTCCTCCTTCCGTGGCCTCTTGGAATGACGGAAGAATTTAAACGTAACTGTACATGTAATCTGGAGAAAGTGCTGAATGGCGTGTGATGAGTACACGTATCACATAACTTTCTTTGTTCTTTGCAATACCATTCCTTTTATAAACTTATTAAAAGGAAGCTCTGTCATTTCTCTTTAAAAAATGTGGCTAAAGCTACGAAATAGGATCTAGAGCTAGGAGGGCATGTGATAATCCACCACTGCCACTCTCTATTCTCTGCTTGAGATCCAGCAGATGGCAGAGAGCGGTTCTGTTTTACCCGTGGCCGTGAAAAAGCCCATTGTGTGTTGTTATGGGATCACTCAGCAACATCAGCAACTTCTCTTTGAATGTTCTGCTAGTCTCCAAACTTATTTTACAGAAATTCTGAAAGAGGGAAGATGCTTACAGGTGATATTATATACAGTCTTCATAAAGGAAGTAGATCTTAAATAAAATTAAGTGAAAATGAAATTTAATTTAGTATCCTGTATTATTCCTGGGTAGTGTCCATGGCTTATCTAAGCAAAGTTATGTGCTCCTCCTCTGCTAAACATTGGAAAAAACAGCTTTGATGGATATTGGAAAGCTCAGTTGTAAAGTTCCAACTTAGCATCTTTATGCTTTGCAATAAATTTTATTCATTTATAGGTCAACACCAATGTGGGATTAGAACATACAAATCTATAAAAATGTTTATGATTGGAAAAATTTCTCATATATCTGAACTCCCTTATATATCCTTCTCACCACTTTTTCTCCTTTTAAGAAGCTGTCTGTGATTTCTCCATGACCATTGTCCCTGTTCCTAGATCTGTCGTGGTCACTTATTCATGGGGCTTTGGAAGAAATACATTTCAAGGCATTCCCTACTTCTACTACTTATTTGTAATATAGAAATAATGCTGTATTTGTGGAAACATCAATAGCAACAATTAGGAAAATTATCTTATTGCTAAGGAGGACCCTCAATTTACATTAGGACAAATTCAAAAGATGAGCCAAGCTTAGTCCTTGAGACTGCCTTCCTCACACATGTAATAGGTTAATTCCTTCTCCGGGGAATATGAACTAGGATCTATGATATATGATCCTGTTCCTTGGAGGGCTAATACTGGAAAATACTCTCGACATGCTGGAAAATATGAAGGCTTCTCCTTAGGATTCAGAATTAATCTGGGCCAAGTTTCTAGAATGTGAAATCTTCCTGTGAACTGAGTGCTTATGTTTACGTCTTCCTCTATAACTCACAAAAATCTCACCAAACTCCTGCAAGTCATCTAACTCTGCCTCTAAAGCAATTGTGTTCATATTTCATATTTCTTAGCACATTTGTTATTTTTGTACTGTGTTCTCCACTTATTTTTTTAAAAGATTTTATTTATTTGACAGAGATCACAAGTAGGCAGAGAGGCAGGCAGAGAGACAGGTGCAAGCAGGCTCCCTGCTGAGCAGACCCAGGACCCTGAGATCATGACCTGAGCCAAAGGCAGAGGCTTAAGCCACTGAGCCACCCAGGGTACCTGTGTTCTCCACGTATTTATAAGGCTATGGGACGAACCCTCGTGCTACCTATATTAAGATTTTTTTTTTCTTTTTGAATTTAAATGACGGATTTTAGGAAACAATAAAAATGGGTTCATTACTTTTGTAGTGTTCTTAAAACCATACTGAGAGATACTGACCTGTAATTTAGAGATTTATTGATTGAGAACTGCAAAATTATGGATGATGTGAATATTCACACACCTGACTCTTAGCAATGAATATGTAAAAAGCACATGTTAATGTAAAATAACCAATTCTTGATGCATTTGAGAAAGATTTGTGTACTGCCTCTGACTTTGTTAACTTCAGATCCATTCAGAATAGTTTTTGTTCTAGAGTGGCCTATCATGATTTAACAACCAGATTTTTTTCTGAATTCTAGAATCTCCTTATAAAAGGAGAAATTAGGGGCACCTGGGTGGCACAATCAGTTAATCCTCTGCGTTGGACTCAGGTGATGATTCCAGGGGCCTGGGATGGAGTCCATGTCCGGCTCCCTGCTCTGTGGGGAGTCTGCTTCTCCTTCTGCCATTCTCTCTCTCTCTCAAATTATGTATAAATTTCCCAGATTTATAGAGTAATATTACTTAGAGTCAATTTTTTTGGAAAGACAGTATGATTTTTCATATGTAATGTGTATAAAATAATGTTTATAGTAGAAAACAAGAATAAAAAGGCTATGGATTATTTCATGTGTACATTTTGAAATCATATTCCAGAAAATGATGAAATTGTTTTAATGCATATGTGTGTATATATGTGTGTGTGTGTCTCTCTGTGTTTGTAAAAGGTCTCTCTTTATAGATTTCTAACTTTGTATTTTTGCCAGACACATTCCTCATTTTTTTCTCTGCATTTATAATTGATATGTTGAACACACTAGAGAAAACTAGAAGGTTGGGCAACTCAGTGCCATAAATTTCATGAATTTATTTATTTATTTATATTTATTGTTTTAATTCATGAATTTAAACCTCATCTTTGTCTTCAGTTTTTTTTTTTTAAGTTTTTATTTAAATTCCAGTTAGTTAACCAACAGTGTAATATTAGTTTCAGGTGTACAATATAGTGGTTCAGCACTTCCATACATCACCCAGTGTTCAACACAGTTGCCCTCCTTAATACCCATCACCCATTTAGCCCATCCTCCGCCCACCTCCCCTCTGGTAACCATCAGTTTCTTCTATACAGTTAAGAGTCTGTGTTTCCTGTTTTGCCTCTCTCTCTAGCTGTTTTCCCTTTGCTCATTTGTTTTGTTTCTTAAATCCCACATAAGAGTGAAATCATATTCAGTCTTTCTTAGCATTCCTTTCTTGTAGCTTTAACCAAAAACGTCTCTGGTTTCCTTCAGAGTCTAGTTTACATGTTCAACAACCCACAAGGTCCCTTCTAAATTCCTATACCCTTGTCCTGGGCCCACATGTTGCTTCCTCTTTCATTATAAACTCTTTCAGTTTCAAGAAATATCCAATCTCATTATATGAACACATGGTACAGTCTCAAATATTGTAAATACAGCTTTTTACTCTCATAATTCAGTCAAAAATCAGGAGAGTGATATTCAAAAGATCATTGAAATTCATGGAAGTTACAAACTATAGGTTTTGTTCCCTGGATCAAAGGTGAAACCAGATATGAATCTGTAGTTTTATGCAGTCTATAGTTTTCTTTCTTTACATACTTTACAAAATCTAGTCACCAAGTCACACCTCTTACACATCAAACTTCCTTCATCACTTTCTGACTGAATTATTGCAACAACCTCCACATTGGCCTTTCTGGTTCCGTGAGAGATCAATTTCATATTATCAGTGATTTTTGACTATGGCCTTTTATTTGAAGACAAGATAGTCTTTCATTTTAGGTTTATCATGTTTTTCTCTTTTAATCTTTCTAAATGTCTTCTGTATCGACGAGAAGTGGCAAGCAAATGATTTGAAAGTTTTATCCCTAAAGATTTTTCTCATTGTTTGAAAGTACCACATTAAACTTAAAAAAACTAACCTGTTCTGAAATTATCTTGAATTTGTGTAAGAAAATGTTCTCAAGAGTCGGTCCTACTTATTCTTTCATCTTTGCCATGAGTTTCAGAGTGATTATTTGTAAAAGTGGGAAAAGAAGAAAATAAACTAACAAAAAAACTAACATAAATGAAATATTTGCTGACTTTTCTAGAGCATGAGTACACACATACATAAGTTTCTTTATGTGTGGGGTTTCCATGATTTTCCCGAAAGTGGTTATACAAACTTAGAAACTTTTTGAGGATCCCCCCTACTGTTTAGCGTTTTAAAATTTTAGTGACTGACTCTATTTCAAACACTGCAAAGCCTGAAGCATTATACAAGAAAAGCTATTATATCTGAGAATTTTAAAAGAAGGCATTGTAATGAGTCCTTTTAAACACTGTTATGCAGAAATTTGTAATCTAGTTTTGCATATTGCCACATATTTCTGGGTATTATTAAAGAATTGCATGCAGATAAATAATAAGCTCCAGTTAAATAGATCAATTTAATTTACCTTTAGTATTGTGATACAGGAAGGAAAAACAACATATTATTTGAAATAGTAAATGACATAATGTGAAAGTATGCTGTGGTACAAAAAACTGATCACTAATAGCACATATATATAAAATTGATATATAAAAATAACAGTGCTTATTATGTGCACATCACTATTTTAAGTGTTTGTTTGAGTTTGCTACTTTAATCCTTCTAATAATCCTATAAAGTAGGTATTATAATTAACTCAATTTTACAGGTTCAAGAAGATGAAGGCTTGAAAAGATTAATTAATTTTCCCAAGGTTACTTGGAAATGATAATGCTGGGCTTCCCAGCAGATTCTCTGCCCTCATGTCCATGAATTTAACTACAAAGTTACAAGTAATTATTTTTTAATCTAATCTAATATTTTATGGTGAGCATCTTCAAATAATGCTTTTGTTCACTTAAACTGACTTTGAAAATTAAGAAAATGAATGTACACTCATTCACATGCCTTTATATTAGGATGTAAATAATGATATGATACAGTGCATTAGTAAAATAGAATATTGTCCCCATTGTATTTTATGGACCACAAACTACATAAGTATTTATATTTATAACTCAAAAAATAAAATTTAGGTAGAAGGAATTGTGAATTTCATGAAGCTAAAAATATTTATTTGTAGGTGCCTGGGTGGTTCAGTCCATTAAGCATCTGCCTCTGGCTCAGGTCATGATCTCTGGGTCCTGGGATTCAGCCCTGCATGAGCTCCCTGCTCGGTGAAGAGTCTGCTTCTCCTACTTCCTCTGTCTGCTACTTCCCCAGCTTGTTCTCTCTCTCTTTCAAATAAATAAAATCTTAAAAAAAGTATATATATATATATATACATATATATATAAATATTTAGTTGCTGTTTGACTTCTCAGTTTTTATATTTATGCTTATTAATAGTGCATCTCTCCACAAGAAAGTACTACAGTGTGCAATTTTTCAAATTCATTTGGCAGGGGATACAAACTTAGACACATACACACTCATTTTTATATATGTATGTAAAAATATATACACACAGTATTTTATATATGTTAGTGCTACAGTTTTATAGCATATAAGATATATATATAATATATAACCTATTTATAATTAATCTGTGTATTATATATATAAGATTATATGTGTGTATATATGTATTAAGACACATATATAAGACACCCCACATGGAGGTGGGGACGTGGGTGGCTCAGTCATTAAGCGTCTGCCTTCAGCTCAGGTCATGATCCCAGGGTCCTGGGACGGAGCCCTGCATCAAAACAAAAAAATTTAAAGGAAACATAACATGAATACTAAATACTAAATAGTGTCTCTTTCTATGGTTTCTATAGTTGAGGACAATAAAAGAAATAACTTGGTGCAATAAGGACATTAAGCAATTACTTTTTACTCATTCCTATAAATAATATCCATGTATCATTAAAACTTGAAATTAAAAAAAAATCAGTAAGTTACAATTTTACATACTGACAAAAATAAGTCATATATATATGCCCAAAACATATATACACACACACACACACATATATATGTATATATATATATACACACACACACGTTATATGCTTGCATTAGAAAATACGGAATTTTCTATTGAGATAATATAGCTTTACTAAATTAAATCTCAGTAATTTTACTTTGAAAAAAATTATTTTAAATTTCTATACTGTGTCTTTACTGGGAAGAGTTTTATGGCAGAGCTTAGGTGGGTATGATGTATGAATTTGAAGGTGCTATATTTAAGACTGCCAAACGTTACAACATTTCTTTAAGACCAAGTCATACAAAGGTAACCCCAAGCCCCGGCCTCCCACTCCTGCCCCAGCAAACAGAGAGAAGCTCTGTCATGGGCTGACCACTGGTCCTTGTGAGGTGACTGGGCTAAATGAACACTGTAACGAGGCCCTGACAAGGGTTTGTTTGCTGCTGTTTCGTTTTCTTCTTTAAGTAATTTTTCTTTAAGTTGGTTTTTGGTTTTTGGTTTTTATCCCTAGTATTCCAACATTAAAATTGCCCAACCTCAAACCCATGGCCCCATCAAATGTGAGACCTTTCCCCTCCTCAAACCGATCCATGTTCTCACCTGTACAAGGTTTATTCAACTCACGGCCCAGCAAATGGCAAATCAGACAGCTGTTGGCTCTTACTGTAAAATTAACATGCATTTACTTTACTTTTTGTCATATAAATAAAATACTGTTTTTATTTATGTTAATATCTGAGCAGTTAGTAAGCTTTTGAGAGCCAAGTAATGTTTTGCTTTTTGAGTTCTTACTGGAAATACTTTTCACAGAAGTTAAATTAGGTTTACTACTTCAGCACATTTTACGCGAGGTATGTTTGAAAGTCAAGCGATAAAGCTGGTTCGTGATTTCTATAGAAATTTTGCCAAACATAAAAGTGGCATAAAACCATTATGCATAGAGACAAGCACAGTTGGGATATTTTCAGTCTGTCAAGTTTGCATTTTTAAATATGTAGTAAAGCTTTATGAAAAAAAAATTGCTTTTCCCCAGTTGCGTTATCTCTTTCTTTGAATGTCAGGATACATTTGTAAATCAAATTGTGCTCAGCCAGATAATGCTCAAACCAGAAGCTTAAAGCTTTAAGGACCGTTTTTAGGCATTTGCATGGGTTAGTTTGATGTACAGAAAGTGATTAAAATAGCATTGCGAGTTTTCAAGGCAATACTGGAAATACGATTTACTACAAATAACAGTCTATTCAGGTACATATTTTTAAACATAATGGGAAAATCAATCCAGCATTGTTTATTGAGTCCTTTACGTGCTAGTCACTGTGCAAGAGGCTTGGAAGGCAAGGAGGAAATAACAACATAAAACCAAACAAAATGAAAGCAAGCTCTGAGCTCTTCATCACCTGAGATATGCAAATAAGTTTGAGGTGATATTTCTAAAGGCCACAAAATGTGTTTATGCATAGAATGTATACAATAGAAGTATCTGAGATTGCTCAAGGATGTCCATTAACCGGGACACGATATGGACTTCAGAAATTTTATAAGGACCTCAGAGCGTTTCTAGGTGCTCCTTATCTCAGGCCCTAGTAAGATTCTGAGACTGGGCTTATGAGACTCATATGACACACATTTCTCAGAACCAATATATCCTCAGTCCTTGCAACCCAATAAAAGCATATTCTGTAGCTATTACGTCCCCTAAACTGTTCTGATGCTAAACAGAGGATGAAGGTATTTTTTCACATTCCATGATATCTGCTTTCCTTGTTTTTGTTTTTTTGTTTTCCCACAACTTGTGTCCTTCTGTTCTCTTTCTGGGTTCTTACTGTGCCCCAATCCACAGCCTATTTTATGCTGATCTCTCTGCCTTGGATAAAAATGTTGTAATGGTATTTTTGCCCATGGTCTTCTTCATTCATTCAACACATTTTTATTGAGCATCTACTATTCACTGAGCATTGTTCTCAGTGCTAGGAATGCAACAGTGTATAGAACATGCAGAAAATCTTTACACTTCTGGTTCTAAATGAGTACATCTTATAAGTTAACACATGTTACAAAGAAAAAAGTCAAAGGAACAAGATCTGACATATTCTATTTCTGACATATGCTGTTTCACAGTGTACCATCTACTTCTAAGTCTAAACAGTCTTACTTCCAAGAGCAATTAATTTTTTCAGTCATTTGTCTTGTATTTATTCACTTTTCAATGCGACATGACTACTTAAGACATAGTCATTTAAAGACAGGATTAGGATTTTGTGTTGGATGATACATCTTCTTTTTATGAACTGTTGTGTGAGCCCATAGAAACTGCCTAAAAAAACCCTAATAGTTCATATGGATGACAGTAGTTTGTAGAAAGAGCTGTATCTTTAAAACTATATTAACCAAGACAAAATTAATACCCAAGGGAATGAGGGGAAAGAAAGACTTAGAAAATATCTTAGAAAATTTTCTATCTGAAAAGATAGATCCCTTTGTTGAATATCCCTGGGTGACCCCCTCAAAGCAAGGAATGCCAAAAGATGTGTATAAATCTATTAAAGACAAGGTGCCTACTCAAGTGAAAGACCCTAAAATCATAGTTAAAATGTGTTTGACTGATACATTGCCTAGTAGCATAGGATCTAAAATTATTTAAACCCTACTTTGAATAATAATTTTCAGATTACATTTAAAATAGTGTGTTTATTAAAGATCTTTTAGAGATTATCTCTTCATAAAACACTGGGCCTGGGTGATAGAGGAAAAGTGAGATACAATTTTTATCAAAACATTTGTTATCTGCTAGAAAAGAGAAATTTGTGAAACAAATATTCATATGATGTAACTAAATTAAATGTGAATTGAAATGAGTGTACATGCAAAGAGAAGTCATTTTGGTGTTTTTAGAAAAAAATCATTGAAGAAATAAATTGGTACTTAATTCTAGGCTTAATGAGTAGGATTTCTATTAGAAAAAAAACCATGAAAATCACATTCTAAGAGTGCAAAAAAATGAATTTTCACATTGTGAGATAGTAAAAGGAATGATTGAAGGTGTCTGAATGATTGAGGGTTAAGCAAGAAGAGAAAACCTAAAGGGAGACTGAATAATTATGTCAAATATTTGAAAGATTCTGATTAGAAGAAGAAAGAAGTTGGTCTTTTAGAGAGTAGGAACTGAATGAATATTTAAAGGAAATAATAAGACTCAAATATTGAAATTCTGTCTGCACCAATCAGGGTTCTTATTTATAACCAATAAAAACTGGCTCTCCCATAAGTAGGAAAAGGAAATCAATGGGAACATAGAAGGCAGCTAATAGAATTGGAGTGGAGAACAGTCTTAGAAAACTGGAAGAAGGTATGCCTGAGTTGTTCAGTTGGTTAAGCGTCTGCCTTCGGCTCAGTTCATGATCTCAGGGTCTTGGGACTGAGTCCTACATTGGGCTTCCTGCTTAGTGGGGGGGTCTGCTTTTCCCTCTTCCTCTGCCTCTCTCCCCCCATCATGCTCTCTCTCTCTAAATTAAAAAAAAAAAATTAGAAGAAAACTGGAAGAAATGAAGGAGGAATGAGTTGCATAAAACAGCCAAAGTCAGGTGCCCAAATGTCTAGTTCTAAAGCTGCACATGGCAATGCTGCCCAGAAGCTTTTGGACAGTACAGGGGCAGGACACTTGACATAGCAGCTGCTGAGGTTTCCAAAGCCACATTGCCACTTCTAAGAAAAATGTCTGAAACGTTTGTTTGAGTCCTCACTTACACTTCCTAAAGTGACCTGTAGGAGGTGGTACTTAACTGCCCTAGTTGAGGTTAAATGTGTACTGGTCTTTTTAAAAAAGAATCATATAATGTTTGAGTCTCTTGAAATTACAATCTGTGGGATTTTCTCATTTAAAAAAGTCATTTTGGTTTTTGGAATGGTCCTGGTCCTTATCCTTTGAGAACCAAAGTAGTTTCCATACACTGATGCAAACCAATGAGTTCATAAATGCATGTACGAGATTAGTGAATGATCTAGATGTAATCCCAAATTGTATATAAAACTTGGGGAACATGTGTATGTGTTATTCATTTTACCAAATGCTAAGGAAGAGTAGTGATGCATCAAGTATAACTATTGTATTTTCTATTTTAATTTCTAATGCATTAGCCATGATCTTTCGTTTCTAGCCAGTTTCAAACTCCAGTTTTTTCTAAGAAGGAAATTAAATTTCAAACAAATATTCATAACATAATAATACACATAATAATACAACATATTATTAATATAATACACATAACATGATAATAATATTGTTATTATTATTACATAATAATACATAATAATACAACATAATAATACAACAAATGATTAAAAAGTTCACATTTGAAAGGGAACATTATAAGTGTATCTTTTCAGTTGTTAAATTGCTATTAAAGGAATCCAGACAGTGTTGCTTCTTCTAAGTCAGAAATGTTGTTTCTAGTCATTTAATCATTAGAGTGTGTTAGAATTGTATTATATAATATTAAACATTGCTTTTCCCCCCATGTGTATGAAATCATGTCTTCTACCTAAATATTTCTCAAATCTTTCCATTTATCTCAATTCTTATGGCTGCTATCTAGATCTAAATTGTTAGGGATTGAATTATATTCTCTAAAAAGGGTATGTTGAAATCCTAATGCCCAGTACCTCAGATTGTGACCTTTTTTGGACATATACTTTTTTTTTTAAAGATTTTATTTATTTATTTGCAGACAGAGATCTCAAATAGGCAGAGAGGCAGGCAGAGAAAGAGGAGGAAGCAGGCTCCCTGCCGAGCAGAGACCCCAATGTGGGGCTCGATCCCAGAACCCTGGGATCATGACCCGAGCCGAAGGCAGAGGCTTTAACCCACTGAGCCACCCAGGTGCCCCTGGACATATACTTTTTATAGATACTCAAAATGAAGCCATTAGGATGGGTCTTAATTCAGTATGGCTGGTGTCCCTGTAGAAAGTGGAGACAGACATATATGGCAGGAAGACAATGTGAAGACCAATGTGGGATGACGAAAGTCAAGAATGAACTTGGTGCAGCTACAAGCAAAGACACACCAATGTTGCCCATCACCAGTAAATGGGAAAGGTTCTGTCCAGAGTCTCAGAGGAAGCCTAGCTCTGTGACATCTTGATTTTAGATTTCTAGACTCCAGAACTGTGAGAAAGCACTTTTCTATTGTTTTAACAGGTATCATCCTTTCTTACAGGAGCCCTAGAAAAGTAATAAATAAGCCATCAAGGCCATCACTGTTTCTAGAGTGGATTAATGCAACACATGACTGCCAGGTACTGTTGTAATGGTTAGGACATGCATGACCAGAGGGGAAGCATTCACGAAGATTGCCATAGCAGTGCTACCTTGTAGAACTGTGCTGTGCAGCGTCTCCCTCGGATGCAAACTCCTCACTCTCCCGGCCTGAATCAGACTACTCTCTTCTGAATTCCAGCAAGAATCTATGCTTCCTGCACTGATCAGATTTTACTGCAACTTTTATTGCAACTCACATACCACCTTTATTTTCTTGAGCCACTAGTTTTCAAACACACACTTAGGAAAAAATGTGACTTGTCTTTTGAGATTCAAGTTGGACATAAGAAACTGGTGGGCAGCTGGTCTTTGCTCCTTCCATGACACCTAATTCAATTCCTCATTAGCTATTTGCTATACAATCCACAGCCACAATTTCCCAACTTCCCTTTAGAAAAGGTCCAATTACCAGTCAGAAATGGAAAATCTGTAAATAGACTATCACAATATAAAAATATAAAACAATAAAATTGTTTCCATAGTACCAAATCATTCCTTTGATTGACATGTGTAAATTTCAACTATCATAGTTGAAATTAAAGTCAGTGTAATAACTTACAAAAAATGATGTGTGTGTTATTTATGCTGTTTCAAATTTCCGAATTTTAGAGTTTATATTATTTATGATTTTTTATCATTTATAAGCCATTTAAAAATATAACTTGGGGTTCTGATTTTGAGCCCCACACTGGATGTAGAGAACACTTAAAAATAAAATCTTTGAGAGAGAGGGAAACGAATGATAAGAGACTCCTAATGATAGAGAACAAAATGGAGGTTGATGGAGGGAGGTGGGCAGGGGACGGGCTAGGTGGTGGATGATGGGTATTAAGGAGGGCACTTGTGATGGGCACTGGGTGTTATGTGTAAGTGATGAATCACTGTATTCTACTCCTGAAACCAATACTGCGTTGTATGTTAACTAACTAGAATTTAAATAAAAATTAAAAAAATAATAATAATAAACATATAACTGTTTTAAGGAAATTTTAAAGCTGCTAGAGTTCATCAGTATCATTTTTATTTAGGAAAAACAAGACTATCAAAAAATATTTTCCTGCCTTAAGAAAACATCTATGAATAAATTTGATGTTTAAAATTCCTACAAGTGCACAAATTGTTTTGAGCCAGGCTTAGAATCGTCTTTGTTATCACATATTTGAAACAATATAGTTTTGTTGATGTCATTGCTTTCTGAAAATTTTTGTCGAGTATCATGAAACAATCGTAAATAAGCCAATTTTATCTCTTACCTCAGTAGCATATGAATAGCTGAGTTGGTTGAACAAGCAGACAGGAGTAAATTGGAGCATGCTGCTGAGACACACAGCTATGGTTAGAGACTGAGGCTGAAAGAAAAGTCATTTCTTCCACTTCTATTACTTTTTCATACCATTGACAAGACTCTAAAATATTTCCCATAATAAATAGTACCAGTAGGTCTTCGTGATTTTACCAATTTCAAGCAGAGTTATATATCCATTGTATTTTCTACTGAAACATTACTTAGAAAAATCAATATAACACTTGCCTCTATGTTATTTGTCTGAAGCAGCAAAGCAAAATCTTGTAGAAATGAAACACCAGCATATTTCTAATGGAAAGAAAACTGGACCATTATTTTTCCTCCAAAATACATATCAATGTAGAATATATCACTTAAGAAGGATTTTCACATTGCAATTTGCTTATTAATTTATTGTTAGGTTGACTTTACTGGGATTCCTGTGTAGGTAAACAAACCAAAATAATTCATTGCTAAGTCATTATTTTTCTAGTTAAATATCAAATCATCTTTTGATGATTAGAATGGCTGTTTAGAGGTTTTGAATCTTAGTGGTATTAGCATCTTGAAGTCTATATGGAATCATTACATCACTTAGATGATAATTCCTAGATTCCAGGACTAAACACAGATAATGCATGCATATACTCAAAATGTTCTTAAGAATATTTTTTATGATACAGTTTTTGATTGGGAAACATATAAATATTAATGAATAGGTTAACCGAGGCTTCAATTTTGAAGTGAGTACTTAACCTTGCCTTTGAGTACAAGGGAACTAGTAAGTTTATCCAACTAAATGCATCATATAGTGACCATGAAATACCTGAGCAATCTTAACTTAATTGCTGTGGAATGTAATTTTTTTTCAGTGAAAACATACTGTCTTAATGCCAGCCTTACAGATATTTCTGTGATTTATAGTTAGAGAACTTTTGAATAACTGATAAAAAAGAAAAGAAAAGAAAAAAAAAAGGAAACTAAGACAAGCCGTGATAGCTACTTGGAAAGCAGAGAATTTATAAGAAGAAACTAAGTCTCTATAAGAATAGTACTTATGCTCAAGAACTTATATAACATAGCTTAATTAGGTATAGGGTCCTAAACAAATACTGAAAATGGGTTTGACCCTAACTGCTATATATACCTTATGATTATAAGACTTGCTTGTTTTTGATTAAGTGAAATAATGTCAATTGTAGTCTCAGGCTACACACATGCATGCACACATGTGCACACATGCACACACACACAATTAAAATACACATGACAGGTATTATGGCAGCTTAAAGTGAAAAAAATATGTGAAATTCACATGCTTTTAGATACCACTCCTCTTATTTCCTTTATAATATGAATCGTCTTTGTTGCCTAACTAAATGAAAATAAATTATATCACTGACTTCTTCCTGTAAGTCCACAATTTCTTTTCCCAAATAAATACTATTACAATTACATATCATTTGGGGGGGAAGATAATTGAGACATGAGGTACTTTATAACATGGTTAATTAGCATAAACAGTAATTTGATATACATATTTTAAATTATATAGCAGTTAAAATTTCTATGTAAGCAATTCACTAAAGGAAGATATAATTTTTTTTAATGTTTTATTTATTTGACAGAGAGAAATCACACTAGGCAGAGAGGCAGGAAGAGGGAGAGGAAGGGAAGCAGGCTCCCCGCGGAGCAGAGAGCCCGATGTGGGGCTCGATCCCAGGACCCTGGGATCATGACCTGAGCCGAAGGCAGAGGCTTTAACCCACTGAGCCACCCAGGCGCCCTAAAGGAAGATATTTTGACGGATTATACAATACATAGTCTATGGACTTTTAATTATTAATTCAGAAATTGATCTTTAATCGTTAATTTGCAAATATGGCCTAGAAGTGAGACACGGTCTGTTACATTAATGTACTAATTCTGTTTAGTTGTAACTCAGAATTCTGAAGTTCTGCAGAAATCAATATCTATTTAAGATGAGAAGCAGAATACATATAAGGTCCATTTTGAAGTAACTTAATAGTTTTGCTTTCATCTCATTCCAGAGAAAAAAAGTCCAGGGCTAATGAAACTTTTTGGTAACCTAACTAAAAGACATAAGATATTAATGGCATGGATTCAGAAGCAGTTAGAAGGTTTTTTTTTTTTTTAATTTTATTTATTTATTTGACAGAGAGAGAGACAGATCACAGGTAGGCAGGGAGGCAGACAGAGAGAGGAGGAAGCAGGCTCTCTGAGGAGCAGAGAGCCAGATGTAGGGCTCGATCCCAGGACCCTGGAATCATGACCCGAGCTGAAGGCAGATGCTTAATAACTGAGCCACCCAGGTGCCCCTCTTTGTGTTCTTCAAACAGTGACATCAGTAATTATTTTTCACCTAATATTAAGTAAAATATTTTAAAAACACTGAGATACCACTTCATACCATTTAGGATAGCTTATACCAAAAAACTAAAACAAGTGTTGGGGAGGATGTGGAGTATCGGAACCCTTGTCTGCTATTGGTCGGAATGTCAAATAGTGAACACTTTATGGAAAATAGTATGACAGTCCCTGGGTTGCTTAGTCAATTAAGCGTCCAACTCTGGATTTCAGCTAAGGTCATGATCTCAAGATGGTGAGATGGAGACCTGTGTCAAACTCCACACTCAGCTGAGAGTCTGCTTGAGATTCTCTCTCTCTCCCTCTGCTCCTCCTCCACTCTCTCTCAAATAAATAAATAAATATTTTTAAAAATGGAATTACCATATAATCCAGCAATTTAACTTCTGAGTATATATATTACCAAAAGACCAAAAAAACCCTGAAAAATAATTTTTAAAAATCTAAAAGATATTTGCATACTCCTATTTACAGCAGTATTATTCACAATAACCAGGAAGTGGAACTATCCAGTAATGAACTGAGTTGTCATCTCCCAAAATTCATAGGCTTCAGCCCTAACCCCCAATGTGATTGTATTTAGAGACAGGACATAGAAGGAGATAATTAAGGATAAAAGTGGTTATAGAGATGGGATTCTAATCCAATAGGCCTGTGTCCTAAAAAGAGGAAAAGTGTATGCATGTAGTAAGGAGGTGATGTGAGGACACAGCAGGAAGGAAGTGCTAGAGGTTGATTACACAACCATGTGAATATACTTAACACCTACTGAATTATAAAATGGTTCAAGTGGTAAAGTTTATGCTATTTATATTTGCCACAATTTTAAAAATCAAAGAAAAAAACCCACTCAGTTTATAGCAGTGATTATGCTAGAAGATAAAGATAACTCATTAAAATGCTTTTTACTTTTGCTTTTTGAAATTCAAAAGTGAATGATAATTTAAGTCTTAGGAGTCAAAAACACCTTAGTGAGATGAAAGGATTAATAAGGAGGCAACCTGGTCCAAAAGTTCAAACCTTAGAGAAAAATCAAAGGGGGGAAAATGAGAATAGTAGTTATAAATAATCCAATCATAGCAAATAAATAAGGCACTTGTCAGTGGTTTCAAATCTGTTCACTATTAAAGCACACTTTCAACTTCTTCTGTCATGCTTTATAAGCTATTGTGTGTCAAAACCAAAAATTTTTAAAAAGTAATTTTCTCATAATCATAGCCATATAAATAATAAACCAAATATAGAACTGGCACAAAGTAGTGTTACTACACAGAACATTTTAATCATAGCTAACATAAAACAAGTGAATTCTGTGAAGCACTGAAAATATATCCTTTGAAAAATCCATAGTTGAGAATTTGGGGCACATGTAAGAGAAGGTGAAGTTTAATTTTAAAAAATAGTGGTTCTTAAACATTAGGGTGCTTTGGAATCATCTCAAGAACTTGTAAAAAGCATAGATTACTGGGCCAACCCCCTTGATTTCTGTTTCAGTAGGTCTGGAGTGGGTTCTGAAAACCTATTTGTAGGAAGTTTTAAGAGATGCCAATGCTGGTGGTCTAGGCACCACATTTTGAGAACCACTGTCAGAGAATGTGGAGGGATTTTAAGAGGTAAGTTTCTAGTGATGGAAATTGGAGCATATCTTATAGACTTAAAACACAATAAATTTGGAGTCACTGTTATCTTTATACATACATATGAATTTAGAAATTATGATGACATTTAATACATATTAAATGATTCCCAAGTGATGAAATATGTCTATATGCAGACTTGTTACCATTATGTAATAAATGTACCCTGTAGTCTACATCATCTTAATTAGTGACCCTCTTTTAATTACATGTATATGAACACAAGAATCAAATCATCACTGTGATTTACAGAATAAGGAATATGCTTGATGAGGTCTCATGTGTTTGATTTCAGCTACTACACTCTTGTTCTGATCATGCTTTCATACAAATATAGTACCTCCCTGTCTAGCGTAGAGGGTAGGAGCATTGTGTCTGGTCACATTGCCTCTGCTTCATAGCCACTGACTGTTCCTTCAGATTGGTAAGTGACTACTAGGGGATGGTTTAAACTTTTGCACACTTTCTCTTTGCAAAGTTCTTGTCTTTGTCTTTTGAGGAATGAACACACTGCTACTACCAGTTTGAGGATTACCTAGTTTTATGACTAAGAATCATGAAACCCAAATGCTTCAGGATCTAGGGAAGCTACAATAGCAAAGTATGTGGGAATTTTATACTTTCCTTTTCTTCCATACTGTATGTAGAATGCAACTACTTCTCAAACACAAACTACCCAGAGTGCTCTATAACACATATTTTAGTATAATCTGATAAACTATTGTTCTTTGAAATTTCACGAGATAGAATGGGTTTTAAGATTTCTATAAATTGGTCAGAAATAATGTCAGCAAGCTTTTGTAATAGCATTAGTAGCCATAAACTCTTGTTTATCTCCCTTAAGAAGACTTTTTTTTTTTAAAGTACACGAGGGAGAATAACTAATTAACTGTGAATAGTTTACTTATTTAGCAAACATTTATACTGTGTATGAAACCACTCTATGAGATGCTGGGTATATAGGTGTAAAAGAAAAGCAAACTTACTATCTCAAGAAGCATATACTGTTTTTAGTAGAAAAAGACAAAACACAAGTTAACATTTGAAAAATGTCAAAGAACTGAAGCAGTGTAATGTGATACCAAGTTATTTGGTAGGAACTATTGATAACTATTGCTAAATGTATAAAATTAAGACTGTCTAGAAAAATAATGAGAGAGGAGGTAACTCAGAACTTTAGACCTTCCTAGTTAGAATAGAACTACTGTAGAAAACTGTTTGGCAGTGTGTGAAATTCCAAATATATAAATAGTCTGTATTCTATGATCCCCAAATCCCATTTGTAGGTATAACCAATAGAAATGCATGTGTGTGTGCTTGTGCATATTATGCAGAAATACATGCCATGAATAAAAATGTTTAGAGCATCATAACTCAAACATTGAAAATCGGTCTCATTTGAATCAAGAAGGAAACGTAAATAAACAGTGCTCGATTTGCATAGTGGAAAAGTATACAGTAATGAAGATGAACAAACTAATGCTACCCATGGGACAATGACTCTCACCATGATGTTAGGCATTGGAAACCAGGCACAAATGTATTTGTATTCTATGATTCCAATTATATAAATTTAAGACAGGAAATATCATTGCAATAGGTTAGAAATGAAGATATTGATTACCTTTGGGAATGAAGCTGTAATGCCTGGCAGGGAAAAAGAAAAAATCTTCTCAGATAAATGTATTATTAGTGATGTGCATCGTATAACGAATCACAGGCTTAGTGGCTTAAAGAACATCATGCAAACACACTAAATATCTCACAGTTTCTGTGGGACAGGAGTTTAGGCAGGGTTTAGTTGGGTTCTCTGCTTCAGAATGTCCTCAGGCTGCAATCAAGGTGTCAGCCAGATTGAGTTCTCATATATAGGATCAACTAGGGAATAGTCTACTCCCAGGATCACTCCTATTGGCAGTATTCAGTATCTGATTGTTGTAAGACTGAGCCCCTTAGCTCCTACAGGCCACCTGTAGCTCTGTAGTATATAGACTCCTTCATGGGCAGCTCACAAGATGGCTGCTTGGTTCCTCAGTGCAAACACAGTGATAAAAATGCTGGAAACATGGAGTCTTGTATAACATGATCACAAGAGTGACACCTCATCACCTTAGCCATAAAAAGTAACCAAATTATGAGAGTCACATCCCATCACCTTTGTCACATTCTACAAGTTATAAGCAAGCTAGATGTCTTATGATTCACTTTCCAGAGGAGGAGGATACACAAAAGTGTGATTACCAGGAGTCAAAGATCATTGGGAGACACCCTAGGGCCTGCCTGCCTTAATGGAATATACTAGTTCTTGTTTTTTGTTTTGGTTTTTTATTGTTGTTGCTATTTTATATTATTATATATAAATGTAAGATATTACAATTCAAAACAGATAACAGTTTTATTGAGGTGTAAATCACATATTATTTACAGAGATGTACAACCATAACTATAATTAATTTTAAAACATTTTCATCATTCACTCCAAAAAAATTCCATAACCCACTAGAAGTCACCCTCCTCCCCCAGCTCTAGGCTAATAGACTACATGTCTATTTTGTCTCTATAGATTTGCTTTTTCTGGACTTTTCATACAAATGGAATTGCATACTATGTTATGTTTTGTGATTTGCTTCTTGCACTTAGCTGAATGTTTTCAAGGTTCATCTATGCTGTAGTATGTATCAGTACATCATTCTTTTTTTATAGCGGATAATAGTATCTTAAGTGGATATAAAACATTTGTTTATCTGTTCACCAGTTGATGGACATTTGGGTTGTTCCCCCTTTTTGGCTACTGTGAATAATGCTGCTGTGACATTTATGTACAACTTTCTGTGTGGACATATGTTGTCATGTCTCTTGGGTGTATACCTAGAAGTGGAATTTCTGAGTCATATGGTAAATCTATGTTTAAACTTCTGAGGAACTGTCAGACTGATTCCAAAGTGGCTGTATCATTTTGCATTCCCACCAGCAATGTGCAAGGGTTGTAATTTCTTCATATCCTTGACAACATTTGTTCTTCTCTGTCTTTTTGGTAAAACCATCCTAGTGGGTGTGAGGTAGTATCTCATTGTGGCTTTAATTTGCATTACCCTGATGGCTGATTTTTTTAAAAAATATGGATGTGTTTACTAGATGAAAATTTATCGAGTTGTACTCTGTGATTTAATCCTTTTCCGTATAGTTCATTGTGTTATTTTAAAAATGGTGTCACTGATACTGCCCCACGATGTGCAGAGAAATAGTAAACAAGTTCTCATACTCAGTCCACATGGACATTAAACAATTATTTCAGTTTTTCCAACCATCAACAGCACTGGGAATACACTAATACAAATGGAAGTTTTGATGAATCATCCTGGTCTCTATTCAATTGATGCTCCACAGAAAGAGGGAGACAGAGACAGAGAGGAGGAGGGAGCATAGGAATACCCACAATATTACCCATCCATCATCTAGTAATAATCATGAGGGGAAGCCAAGTAACTGATCAAGACTAATAACTGTAACAATGTAGCATGAAATAGAAAGAGTAAGCAGAAAACACAATATATTGGAGCTTAGTATTAAATGTTAGCAGAAAGTCAGGAGAAAAATGGCCGAATTTAGGAAAATTGATTCATATGCACACATTGAATCTGGATAGAGAGCTGTATCAATAAAGTGAAGAAAATACTTACATAGTCTACTGAACTCTGCAGATATTTATTCAAAGCTGACATATCAACTTCTCTGATTTCCTGCCTTTTTGAGGTAATTGGGGTATTAGCAAATGTTAAGAAAGTAATCCTATTTTTTTTAAAAAGTGCTATGAAGAATACATAAAATGTAATTCTCTGTGTTAACTGTTTTTTGCTGAGTTATCTTAAAAATAATAAAAGTATGCATAAATAACACCTATCACATGGTAACTGGTAAACTATATAATGCCATGAAAACCATGTGTACAACATAAGTCTTGCTCCTGAATACATAAAACAAGAACATATAATATGACATGATAGTTCTTTATTTCAGGAGAATATAAAAATGTGTTTTGAATTTTTTTTTTCTTTATGGATGGTTCTCATGGGTAAGAGAAAAAGAATTCTTGCTAGGAATGAAGTGGGAAAAGAACTTTCTAAGATTTTGCTTGTTTTATTGGTTTGGTCAGAATTTGTGAAAGGAGAATCTGTCCTTCTTAACATTGCTTGTACTTCTGTTCTTTTCTCCACCTGTGGTAGAATATGTTTTCATATTAATACCTCTCTCTAAGTCTGTTTCTATAGTTCATGAAGGTAGTTTGTTTGCATGTGATGATGAAAAACAGCATATTTTATTTCATCATTTATGAAGTTTTTTGAGGAAGGATAAGTTCTATTTTTTATTCCTTTATTCAAAATACTTGGCTCTAGGGGCATGTGATCTTAGTAATGCATTTTCGCCTCATCTGAAATGGTGTTAATGAAAGAGAAAAGGGTCAGTGAGTATAAAAATGTGTGAGAAAGTTAAAGCATTGTGGCATGTACGTTCTGGATATCAATTATATTATTAGTGATCCTTAAATATGACTTATAATCAGAATGAAGTGACTACATTCTGTGAAGGGAGATTGATTACACTCTTTTTCTCCCTAATACCAGATTTTATTTTTTACATTCTACCTGAAATGAAATAAAAACAAAGTAAAAATCTCCATATTTGTTTTGTAACAGAATTGCCTTAATATCTATGAGAGAATGATTTTGAGATAATTATTTTAATCTGCATTTCCTAACATTTCCTTCTGATGTACTGCAAAACTCCATGTAAATATGTCATTATGAGCAAATGTAATATGTATCGTTTTCTCAACATTCTCTGAAATCATTTTTCAGCTCTTATGAACTTTATGTATTTAGACATTTCTAAAATGTCATTCAAATTTATAAATAGCTCACTGAGGACTCTTTCAAAAATCAAGTTGTTTATGATGGCCTTAAAAAAAGACAGGTCATTTACCCAGTTTAGAAAGCCATAAAATGAAACCGCAGTAACCATAAAGAAAGCAGAGACTCCTAATTTTCATAAAATTGGGGCCAAGTGTAATGACAGTCACTTTGAAGTAAAGTCAAAGCTTTCTTGGTTAGTAAGTGTTACTCTCCACAACAATCCTAGCCACCTGCTGCCTGGCCTGCCCTGTGGCTGTGCAGTGAAGGCTTATATGTCTGGACTCTAAACTCCTTCTCTAGAGAAAACAACTGTTTTCATGAATTTCCTAGCTTCAGGAACTCCTGAGCTGATTTTAGTAAATTCTTATACAAGAAAGTTTTCTTCTTTGGGACTTAGGAATATTATGAAAAAAGCAAATTGTTCTTCTTCTCATTTCTCAGACAACTTCCCTCAGGCTATTCTCTATGGTTTAATTGTCCACAGAAGCTTGAATATTTAGTATCTATAATGACATGGTGAAAGATTTATACTGCTAAAGCATTCCCTAGCCATGAAGGAAGATCAAATTGTACTAATTCTCATTACCAAAAATGAAGATGGGTAAATGGGGTGGAGCAGTAGATATCTGGATATGACAGCAAATCTTTGCTCAGCTAGATATCAGTATTTCATGGATGAGTCACCAAATGCAAAAATTAAAAAATCTAATGATCCTCTGGAAGAATTTTTCTTACAAATGTTATTACATTTCATCATAATTATTGATGGTGTTTACAAAACTGATAGGACTAGGATCATTCATTTTCTATAAATATTTATTAAGCAACTTCTCTGTGCCAGGGACAACACTGAAAATATAGTGGACAAATAAGAGAGAAAATATTTACACTTCAAAGTAATTTACTTTTTCTTGGCCCAGAAAAACAGCTAAACAATAAGTAAATAAACAAATATTCATGCAAATGAAGAAATGTTTGGTACTATGTGTAATAAACAAAATAAAACAGGGTTTTGTGATATAAACTGTTTAGTGGATGTGTAAGTTCAGGGAAAAAAAAATTTTTTAAGAGGACTCTGAAACCAGGCTTTATGGGAATGGCAAGAAGAATCACTATAGAAGGACTAAATAGTAGCTTGCGGTAAGTAGGAACAGTGGAGATGGAGACAGCCTAAAAATTTCGTTCTAGATTTTATTCTGTTAACAAGCTCTTGTCATTCTGAATGAATAGATGGCACTTTTGAAGTCCAGGTTTTGTTGGCTGTTTTATATAAGCCTCATTATCTTTCTTGTAAACTTCTATGTAAAAGCTGGTCTTCAGAATGGGTAATTATTCCCTTTATTTGTCAGAAAGATTATCATACCTTTTGAAATACAGTGAATTTGGGAGACACACCTTACAATGTCATAAAAGGAGCAAAAGTCTCCTGAGGATTATCTACGGAAATGTAATTAGTTCACTCATTATTGCTATTGATTAAAGTCCCAGACTTAGTGAATTTGCATACTAATTTGTATATTGCTCCAAATGGAACTGATAACACCGGATATTAGAATTTGTGGTTCTATTGGACATTACTCAGTTATGCTAACATTGCCTAGCTTTGTAAATGCTATTTGGACTGATTTTGACATCTGTTTCCCTCATAAATAAATGAGTACAAAAATCCTTCGACACATACTTATTTTATATTGAAGTTTGGAGTCATGATTTTTAACTTTTTTAAAAATGTATTTTGATATCTGAGATACTTACGTAAAGCTTCGTTGCTATAATCAACAATATCATCCATAGCTCTCTTCTTTCTTTCTTACTTGCATGTAAGAGAGAACAAAGAATTTCTCTGATCGAAGGATTAGTCCAGCATGTTTGTAGAAAATGTTGATACTTGTCTCTGTTTTCATTTTCATTCCATTTGACTGATTTCATGGGACAACCTCGTTGCCCAAAAGACACCTCAGGGTTCCTTTACCCCCTCAACTATCATAATTTCTGTTTCCATATTCTTCTGTCTCCCATTCACACAATAACCAAGTGGACCCACAGATGTACCAACTCAGAAATCTTAGTCCTGTGTCATAATTTCTGATAACCTGTTCTTACCCTGCAGTGTCTCAGTTTCTAGTACCACTATGCCTGTTTCTGAACCTCAAAAAGACTTCCACGCTTTAATTTTTTTCCTTCTAGATTATTGACTCTCTTTCACTGCATTGTCTTTGTCCACGTGGTTTAAAGGACAGGATGAAGTGACTGAACTGCTTTCTCCCATCACCCTTGCACTTTAATCCCTTGCACTTTAATCCCTACCCCATTCCAGTCAAACAGGACCCTAACCCAGAAGAGTGACTATATTCACTTTCTCTTCTGCCATGGAAAGGAGGCTAAGCTCTATTTTAAAAACAAAACATAAAATTAGAAAAAGAAAAAACCTCATATAATTACTAATAACTTGTTTGATTACATTAGAATCCAACTAAAAGCCAAAAAATCCAACACATTTGTTAATGTGTTTCTGAAGTCTTTTAAATCTATAGTTTCAGCCTCCATCTTTCCCTTTTCATTGCACTTTATTTGTTGAATAATCTCATAAAATGCATTTTAATTTGAGTTATTTGTCCTGTAGAATTTCCTGCAGTCTTTTCTCCTGGCCCCCCATCTTCTTTCTGGATGCATCGTTACATTTTTGGGATAGTGTTTAATACAGTCCTCTGTGCACTGTTTTGAGAGCTTGATCCAAAGACTTGTGGTTCAAGATTACCTTAATATATCTCCCATCAGGAGGCACCTGTGTGCTGTCTCTGTGTGTCCGTTTAGCCATTCATGACGACGGCCTAAATGTATTAGTTAATTCGGGGTTTTTAAATAGTAATATTCTATTTCTACCATTACTTTTTTATTATTGTATTCAGTTAGCCATTACTTTTTCATTTACTATTTGGAATACTTTTAAAAAAGAAAGAAACTTTGTTAGCTGTTTCGTTACCTAGAGGCAGTTCATATAGAAAAGGCAGAATATATGCAATATTCTTCCTCTTCATTTACTAGTTTCTAAAGTAATGATTTGGTTCCTTTGTATCCTACAAAAGGGATAATGGGGCTGTGTGTGTGTGTGTGTGTGTGTGTGTGTGTACACGTGCATGCATGTGCATATCATTATGAACTTATGAATTTATACACATTTGATGTGTTTAAGTCTTTTGAGGCTTTTATGCTCATTTTAAGAAATCTTTGAGCAGTGTAAGGTGGCTGCTTAGTCCTTTGACATAACCTGCGTATTTGATAGCTTTCTTGCTTTCTGCCCCTTTAAAATACTGCAGACTCATTTCCAGGTTATTACTTGTGAAAATAATGTTTAGAGACCATAATCTGGAACTCTGTGGTGCTGATTGCTGCTGGATTTTAAAAATTATTAATAAGTCTTTAAATGAACAGATTAGTAAATATGTTTTATTTGATTTCTTCTTAAAATTTAATATGGCATAAATTCATCCTTATAGCTCTTAATTTAACTTCAGATCTACAGAATTTTTTATTTAGTCTTACCAATTTAGTCTAAATTAGATACAAAACTTCTCTAAAGCTACACAAATTAAAAAAATGTAAACTCATAAAAATATTAGTCTGTTCTGGTTTGGGAGAGGAAGGTATTTAGTTCAAGTAAAAACTGATACCCATTTCTATCTAAAATTTGCCATTGAAAACTGAATACTTCCAAAAACTTAGCCAATCATTTTCCTGAAAAATTATGTTGATGAATATTAAAATATTAGCTAAATTCTTTGAGTATATTCAGTGAGTATTAAATATAATAGACTGAACAGCATATTTTAAGTTTTGTGATTAAAAATTCATTTATAAAACTGTAATTGAAGTAGTTTGTTTTAAAGGATTATGTTAGCTTTTCTAGTGTGACTTTTCCCCTGCAGTTCAGAGAAATCTACATTCAAGTAAAAAATATGCACTTTTTTGTTCCAGACCGATTGTAGTATTATGCTGCCAAGCAACAGTGTTAAAACTCCCATGACTCCTGAGAATTTTCTTGCTTTTCTTTCAGATAAAAAGCTTTGACATGCACAAATTAGTGGCGGATTCATTTTGTTATAATAATTTGTTACTTTCACATTATCTAATTTTTTCATTTGATAAATATTATTGAACACATAATTTCCAGGAGGCACTGTTCTAGACACAAGGATAACTGTTAGTAAAGAAGCCTAATATATCCCACCTCTTGTTGGGCTTATATTATAGAGATGAGAGAAAGTCCACAACAAACTAACACCTATGTGTCACATGATTATAAAATAAGATAGAGTAGGATAAGGGAATGAAAGGGACTGGGTTTTGAGTGTTCTTATAGATGGGGCTGTCAGGGAACATCTGTTTGTACCGCCTTTATAAATCAGACAGCATTTAAGAAAAATCTTGTGTAATAATGTACTTCTCTAAATATAGTTATTAAACAAACGTTCTTTGAGTACCTATAATGTGCTGGGCACTGTGATTGACACTGAAAGTATGGAAGAAGACAATATAAACCCTACACCTGAGGAGCTCAAGGACTAAACAGTTGGACAGAGTGTTACAAACTTGGCATTGTATATATCAGCATCCCAGGCCTACTGGGAAAGAGGTGAAGTCTTCTATCATTTCAAAGTCCATGTAGCTATTCAGGTGTGGACTCAAGAGTTAAGGATGAATGACCAGCAGAAGAAAACAATGGTAAATTTCTATTTCAGCATCTACGAACAACATTTCACCAGTGTTTCTTATTTGTTGTCATTCAGGCCACCAGAAACACCATTCTCCTTTGTCTTGCTCTTCAAAATATATCCTGGTGATTTTCAGGTCACTCGAATGTCATATTTTGAAGCTGCAAATGAAGGCTGCCTAGGCAGGCCTCCCAGGTGTGGATGTGCCCACCTAAAGGGCTCTGATGTCAGACTGGCTTTTCAGCTGTGAGTATTGGCTGCAGGCTACTCCTACTGACACAATTAAGGTAGCAATTGAAATTAGGTTGCTAATTAGCTCCCATTAAGATAGGAAGATAAGCCTGCATGATTCAGTTGGGTTTAACGTGATCAGGAGTACTTGAATGGGGAAGAGGGAGAGGAAGAATCGGTGTCCCAGTGAGGTGAAGTGAGAAATACTTGACTGACTATTGATGGCTTTGAAGGAACGCAGCCCTAGCCAAGGAACGCAGGCGCCCTAGGAAACAACAAGACACCATGTTCTGCTTAAACCTCCACAAAGGAGCATAGCCCTGTGGACACCTTGATTTTGGCTCGGTGAGACCCATTTTGGACTTCTGACCTATACTTCTGACCTATAGAGTTGTAAGAAAATAAATGTGTGTTGTCTTAAGCCACTAAATTTGTGATAATTGGTTTCAGCTAAAAATAGGAAACCAATGCAGTCCTTAAGGTTCAAAGATCCCAGTTCTTGGAAGCAGTCTTCAATGTAAATAAATTTTGCAGTCATTGTTCCCACTGGATACAGTGGTTCTGATGAAGTTCTAGAACATAGGTGAGGTTCGGTGGGGTGAGGTCCAGAGCCGATGGCCAAGAAAGAATTCTTGAGACATCTTTGGTGCAAAATGGTGGTTTGTTAAAGCACGGGGACAGGACCCGTGGGCAGGAAGAGCTGCTGCCCTGGGTTGTGAGGGATGGCAGGTTATGTACCCTGCGGTTGGGGGAAGGTGAGGGAAAGGGAGGTTTCAACAGAGCTTTCATATGCTAAAGAGGGCCTACAAGGTGCCAGGATACCAGAGGTCTTGTGGCTTGATCAATGTTGTCTTTTCCCTTTTGGCAAGCCATTAACATCAAGATAGTTGGGAGATTCCTAAAGAATGTCACATTTGTCCCACCCAGGAGTGGTGGGGGTGAGAGGGAGATTGCGAGGTGTCAGCCTTTTGCTTTGTCCTCAGTCAGCCTTCTGCTCCCTCATCAGTTCCCCAAGCAAATAAGGCTGCACAGGCTCATGCTTTACCATTCTAGACATTCCCAAATGTGGATTTATGCACAGTATATGTATAAGTTAGTCTGTGACATCGCCATTCTAAGATCTAGCTTAACAGTGACTAAGAACATGTCCAGTAAAGGGTTCCCTCACAGTGTGTCAAGTTTTAGAAGAACTGGTCATTGTCTGTGGTACCTGAGCAAAAATTTCAGGCTAAACATGTCAATTCCATTACATATATGAACTAAGAAAAGATGCTGTCAAGGCTAAGACTAAATCACCACTAAAAATACTTAATAACTTCACATTTTTTAACTATATTTTGACTTTGTAATGTGCCAAGTAAGTGCCGCTTTATTTTCTCAAGGATGCTATGCCTATATCATATAATGCCTTGTTTGAGCAATAGCGAACAACTAGGTATCATTTTCCTTAGAAAAAAGAAGAGAATAATTGTAATATTTAACATATATCTAATTTGTTTGTATTTTCAGATGAAATCATCTCTCATTTTAAGAGAGAATGCTGATAATACCACACTTTAAATACTCATTCTGCTTCAAGGAAACACTTTAAAATCTTCGATGGGCATTTACAATATCTAAATTCCTGTGGGTACCACATCACACCCTTGCTGCCTGGAGTTAAGAGGTTTTCTGTTACTAACTCTGATTGCCCCATCAAACGAAGTTTGCGAATGCCTAAATTGTGATAATTATAAAAACATCTTTAGCTCACTCTAACTTCAGCTTCCTTGCATCATCTTTGTGCAAGAGAAAGCCTCTTTCTGAAATTTTTCTTTTCATAATCAGAAAAGAGAGATGTGAAACATAAAAGAATTTGTATTTGTTTTTCAGGGCTACCATAACAAACGATTACAGGCCGGGTGGCTTAAATGACAGAAATTTATCTTACCATCGTTCTGGGGGCTAGAAGTCTATGATCAAAGTGTCAGCAGGTTGTTTTTCTCCGAGGCCTCTGTCTTGGTGTGTAGATGTTCATCTTCTTGCTGTGTCTTCATGCCAGTTTCCCTTTTTGCACGTCTGTGTTCTAAATCTCTTTTTCTCGTAAGGACACCAGTCGTGTGGGATTAGGGCCCACCACAGCAAGTTCTTTCAATGTCCTGACCTCTTTAAAGGCCCAGTCTCAAAATAGAGTTACATTCTGAGATCAGGGCTGGAGTTTCACCATAGGAATTTGGTGAGGGAGGGAGCACCATTTTGTTCATAACTGAGCTCTTCTGCAAGAAGCTGTTGACATCTAGTTTTCCAATAGTTTTTGCTTGTTCGGTTCCTGAGTTCTTCTCCTATCTACTCTTGCTCTCTAAAGTTTAGAATGAGCTAAGAATTTCACTTGCAGGGGTGCCTGGGTGGCTCAGTGGTTTAAGCCTCTGCCTTCGGCTCAGGTCATGATCCCAGGGTCCTGGGATCGAGCCCCACATCAGACTCTGCTGAGCAGGGAGCCTGTTTCCCCTCTCTCTCTGCCTGCTGCTCTGCCTACTTCTGATCTCTCTGTCAAATAAATAAATAAAATATTAAAAAAAAAAAGAATTTCACTTGCATTGCTTACCTTGTAGACAACCTAGCATTTTCCCCACCTATCCCAATCAATTTTCTGTTTATATTTGTTTTTAGTAGTAGTGCTGTCTTTTTTTGGTCTCCACGGTGTGATTTCAAATTTGTGTTCAAATTTTTGAATATGTGTGGGTGTGTGTATCTATCTATCTGTATATTCCATGTTTTAAAAATATGTGTTCTATAAGAATAGTGGGTTTGTTGTTGTTGTTATTGCTTTGTTTTTTAATTTTTTTTTTTTTTTTTTTAGGTAATACGTTTTTAAAGGTAGAAGTCCTATAACTTGGCATAGGTAGACTACCACAGTTCTTGATAGTGTAGGGGTGGGACAGAAGAATACAATACCCTAAAGTTTCAGAAATCTATATAAAAATAAATGAAGTAAGTGATTACCACACTCCTCTAAGTTTTTGATCTAGAACAGGCATCTCTTTATTCTATGTGTTAAATTTTAAGTTATCTTTTAAGATAAAATAACCATGAAAGTTAAGGATAACACATTTTTAGGAAATATTTTTGGAAGAGTAATAGAAATCTTACGGTTCACTGAATAACCATTATAAAATAAGTTTTATATTTTGCTAGTTTTATTTCCCTCCCTTGTAGACCAGAAAGTAGGTCTACAGAGCCACAGGTTCATGTTACATAGTAAATACTCTTAACTTTGGTGACCCTGTTATCCTTTTCTTCTCCACTTCCTTTCTCTTCTCCATCTTCTGCTATTTCTCTCCTGTGATTTTTTGATATATCTCTGAATAAGAAACCTTCTCATGAGTCCGCTTCTCCGGGTTTTCTCGTAAATCGATAATATCCTGCCTTACAATTTTAACATCTCTTTAACTCTGAAAGAGCCCACTTCTCCCACAGTGTGTTCACCATAGTATGTCTAAGGCTCTGGAAGTCATAATGCCTCATTGATTTCTCCACGTGGAAATCCTCAGGAGAGGACATTGCTATTCCACTGTCTCTCTGGAGGCAGGAAGCTGTCCTGTTGGAATGACAGTGGCTTGACAGTTTCTACTATAATTTCCTTTTCAGCAGTACGTATTGTCATAAGAAAGAATTTTAGGACCATTGTCTCATTTAGATGGAATGAAGTATTAAATGCTTTTTCACATTATTGCCTGAACTAGGGCATCATTTTTCTAGTTTTCCTTCAAAGAGTGTTTATTTTTGAAATTCTCATCATGAAAAGGACCAGTTCACTTATCAGAAAGTTACTATTACACAGATTCCTGAAGAAACACAAACAAAATGTGCTCATTATAAATCACCATGCTTTCTGTCTTCCATGTGGCTCAATGTAGTTCTGGAAAGGCAAGCTACGTTGTCTTATAAGCATTGAAGACAGTCTTTACCTGAATGCCCTTAGATAGAATTATAGGAGAATACTGGGTTTTAAACTTCTTTTAAGAGCATGCTATTGTTGCTATCTGAAATCTTAGATAGATGTTTAGATAATATTCATTTACTAATATTTGTCTTTATATCCCACATTTATATAAATATATATTGTATATTTTATATATTATTATATTTGCAGCATATATCTGGAATATTTTTGGCAAAGATCTGCTTGGCACACACTTCATTCTCTTACTTCATTCTTCTTTGTCATCTCTGAAAAGCCAGATATATATGACTGTGGTGAATAAGTTTCACTCTCAGAAACTGAAACTGCTAGAATGCCTTGTAAGAGAATCCATGGTCCCAATGGATTCTGAGTAGCACGCACCTGTGATTCTAAGTTTGAAAGTAGGCAAAACTGTAGAGTAGGAGAAAGTTTCTCCGTACCCCAGATTTCCCTTTCCTATAAACCTACTGCATTTTGCTCTATTTTGTTCTCCTGAGACATGTTGTCAGTCTTTTTTTCTCTGAAATGACTGAATTTCAGTTTCTTAATTCACCCTTGTAATAAACTTCTTAAATTTTTTGCATATTTGAAATATTTGCATTTCAAAACAACAACGCATTCAGTTCTAAGAAAATAGAATCAAAGACCTCCATCAGTGGCAGGTAAACTTGGGTGTTAGGAGCTTTCCCAGTCCTTCCAAAGTCAAGTCACTGGAGATGTGAGCTTTACTACCTATTCGTTATTCTGACCCTGCTTGTCTCTCTGCTTATGCTGCCTTTGTTATATAGACATTACATATGAAAAAGTTTGTTTTCACATAAATATTGCTCATAAAAAAATCCATGTATCATTGGGCTGGCATCCCTACAGAGTTGTCTTCTTGGAGTTTCTGTCCCTAAAAACAAAACTACCTGTCTTGGTCAGCTCTGTTTGCTGTAATAAAGTGCCACACATAGATAGATTGAGTGGCTCAAACAACAGAAATTTGGTTTTCAGAGTTATAGAAGCTGTAAATTCAAGATCAAATTGTCCGTATGGTCAGGGTTTAGTGAAGAACCTCTTCCTGGTTTGCAGATGGCTGCTGTCTTCTTGTGTTCACAAAAGGTAAAAGGAGAGATTTTATGTCTCCTCTTTTTATAAAAGCACTAATCCCATCAGAAAGGACCTACTTTCATGACTCAGTTTTACCATTAATTACCTCTCAAAGGCCCTGCCTCCAAATACCGTTACATTGGGAGTTAGGGGTTCAACATATGAAATTGAGATAGGACACAACCATTTGGTCCATATCACTCTCAGATAGCTACATGTAACCCTTCAGACTCCTTAACCCTTATTTACCCATTGACTTACCTAAGCTTATCAGAATATAATTCCTGGAAAAGTAATATGCCATAAAATATTTGATACATCAATCTGCATAAATTAATAGTGATTTATTTTAAAAATCAAAAGAGCTTTCCAAGTGTGAATACTCTGTTATTTTAAGTGCTCTTAAGTGCAGTTAATGTGACTAAGTACTAATGCGATTCAACTACCACCTTTGGATATACCCAAAATATACCCATAATAACTCTAACTTTTCATCTTTTTTTTTTAGCTTTATTTTTTAGCTTTTATTTTATTATACCCATAATAACTCTAACTTTTCATCTTTTTTTTTTTTTAGCTTTTCATCTTCTAAAACCACATTTGTCATTCACATTATTGGGTTCTTGTAATGCTATTATGGAAGAGCAAAAGTTATTAATATCTTACTAAAACTTCAAATAAAGTCAATTTTTTTTCTTTAAGTTCAGTATTAATTTTTGAATGGTCAGACTGCATAGAAGCTGTTCATCATGAATATGAACGTCTAATTTAAGTCTGAGTTAACTTGGTAAATAAAAAGGTTGCAAAATACATATATAAATATATAGATAGACTTATGTAAATATGCTTGTATGTGCATATACACCTACATAAATGTATGCATGCACTCATGTATGAAACATATACACCATGTATAAATATATGTATATATGATGTGTACAAACATCCACATTTTCAAGTATGCGTTTCTTCCAGTGGGATTTTGAAAATAGAAGTCAGGAAAATGATTTAAGACAATTTGACTCTTCTCAGATTAGGATCACTTGGTCATCTGAATGAAATAGCCTATTTCATGTCAGATAGAGCCAGCAGAAGTTATGTCTGATATGTTATGTTAAGATCTAGCTAAAGTCAGAGGTAGATTGTCTTGGATTCAAATAGATGAATATCAGAAAAAATGTGGGACTGTAAGTTAAGAAAAAAGCCTTGTAGTTACAAAAAATACCCTAACTGTAAATATAAATAGGATCCCCTTAAAATGTTCACAGAAGGTTGTACTTTAACCTTATGTTATTTTCTTTCCAACCTTATTGAGGCATGATTGACAAATAAAAATTTTATATATTTAGGTTGTACAACATGATTTTTTAAAGGTATACAAGGTAATGATTTCATATGCATAATGCATTGTTAAGTGATTACCATGATCAAATTAATTAACATCTTCATCACCTAACATAGTTACTTTTTGTGTGTATATATGGTAAAAAAAAAACCAACAACACCTAAGAGTATTTTTAACAAATTTCAAGTGCACAATATAGTATTATTAAAGAGTCACTATGCTGTATTTTAGATCCCCAGAATTTTTTCATCTTATAATTGAAAGGTTGTACCCTGTGAGCAACATCTACTCATTTCCCCTACCACCTAGCCCTTGACAATCTTCATTTTAATATCTGACTATGAATTCAACATTTTTAGATTACACATATAAGTGAGGTCATACAGTATTTTTTTTTCTGTATATGACTTATTTCACTTAACATAATTAGTCCTCCAGGTTCATCCATGTTGTCACAAATGGCAAAATTGCCTTCTTTTATTGCTGAATAATGTCCCATTATAGATATATAATATTTTATTTATCCATTCATCATCCATCAACAGATATTTAGGTTGCTTTTATATCCTGGCCATTGTGGATAATATGCAATGAATATGGGAATGCAGATATCTCTTTTGGATAGTAATTACATTTTCTTTGGATAGGTACCCAGAAATGGGATTGCTACATCATCTGGTAGTTCTATTTTTAATTTTTGGATGAAGCTTCATTCTGTTCTCCAAAACAGTGTGTCACTGGACTTAACACAGACACACAGACTAAGAGAACAGAATCAAAAGCCCCGCTCTGGCAAGGACTTCCAGTACAACGTTAAATGGAAGTGCTGAAAGTGGGCACCCTTGTTCCTAAAATTAGAACGAAATCTTTCAACTTTTCAGTGTTGAGTATGATACTAGCTGTGGACTTCTTATATATGGCCTTTATTATATTGAGGCACATTCTTTCTGTACCTAACTAGTGAAGAGCTTATCATGAAAGAATGTTGAATTTGGTCAAATGTTCTTGTGCATCTGTTGAAATGAAATGATAGTATGATCTTTTATCCTCACTTTGTTGATGTAGAGAAACACATTTATTGATTTATATATGTCAAACCATCTTTGCATCCCATGTACTTCCACATCTGGACATATTTTTAATGTATTTATTTTAATTACTTATTTTTTGAAAGATTTTATTTATTTATTTGACACAGAGAGAGAGAACAAGCAGGGGGAGTGGCAAGCAGAGGGAGAAGGAGAAGCAGGCTCCCGCTGAGCAAGGAGTCCAACGCCAGGCTGGGATCATACAGTATTTTTGGCTCCCCAGGACCCTGGGATCATGACCTGAGCTGAAGGCAACCACTTAACTGACTGAGCCACACAGGTGCCCCTTAATTACTTATTTCTAAGAATAGTTTTAGATTTACAAAATAATTTTGGTGATGGTACAGAGTTCTTATAAACACCACAACCAGTTTCAGCTGATATCTGACCTTAGTAAGGTCCATCTGAGCCCAATTAATGGACCGATATTGATACAAAATTAATGACCAAAGTCTGTAGTTTCCTCAAAAATTTCCTTAGGCTTTATTTAATGTGCTTATCTCATGATCTGTCCCAAGGTAATGCATTACATCTCTCCATTGTGTATCCCAAGGCTCCTCTTGGTTGTGGCCATCTCTCAGACATTTTATTATTATTATTATTATTATTATTATTATTATTACTATTATCTTAACAGTTTGAGGAATAGTGGTAAAATATTTTTGCACAATGCCCCCTCAATTGGGATTTGTCTGAAATCTTCCTCATGATTAGGCTAGAGTTATGGGTTTGGGGAAGTTATGGATTATGGTTATGGGTTTGCCTCTGAGGTGAAGTGTCATTTCTAGCACATCAGCACAAGACTGCATGCTATTTTCATGACTTAACCTCTGTTCATTTTGTCTTTGGCCAGCTGGTTGAGGCAATGATTGTTAGGTTTTCTACTGTATAGTTCTTTACTTCCTGTCATTTGACATGTCCTGTTTGGGGAAAAAAAAGTTGCTATGCAATGTCCGTACACAGTCCATAAGGAATGGGGAATTATGCTCTCCCTCCTGGAGGGCAGAGTATGTACATAAAACATTTGGAATTGTTCTGCTCAGCACCGTTGTCTCTTCTCCCACATTTATTTATTTAATCATTTATTTGTATAGACATTGGCTTAGTAATACTTACTTTATAATTTGGGTTATAATCATGCTTTCTAATTTATTTTATTGCCCAAGTCATTGTACCTTTACCACTGGGAGCTGTTTCAGTTGACTCCTGAATGTCTGGCACACCTCCATCATTGTGGGGTTCCTTTGCTTATTTTTTTGAGTATGTCCCTTACTTTCTGTCACTGCAATATGATCCAAGCTTATCTGTTTCCTCTATCATTCTAGAATTAATGATTTTTTAAAGAAGCCTAGTTCCTTTTATTGGAGAATGGCATTAAAAACCATGATCTGAGCTCTACATTTAAGTGTTCCTATTATGTTGTCATTGCTTCTTAGCCTGCTTAGCTGAGAGAAGAGGAAAATATATGTGTTTATAGTAACTTGCATATATACATATATCTCTAAATATTTATATAAGTAGCCATATGTATCTAGACGAAGCTCAACTTGAGTTAATACTGATG
Source organism: Meles meles (assembly GCF_922984935.1). NCBI lineage: Eukaryota > Metazoa > Chordata > Mammalia > Carnivora > Mustelidae > Meles > Meles meles. The sequence goes on from NC_060074.1 coordinate 80,548,060, forward strand.
CCTCTAACTCGAATCCATTACCATATGTGCATTCAAGCCCCTCCTACCCCATCAGTGAAAAATTTGACTCCCGCTATCTGTGATCCACTTACATAATTGTTCGATTCTAATATACATATATAGCAGAATCAGAATTGTTAAACTATACCCCACGAGGAAACAATTTTATTAAGTAGAGTTCAATGCATATGAACAATTTCCTTTACTTTTAGTATTAAAGACTGCACTCTATTAAAAAATTACATGCCACCTTCTTCCCCTACTCCTTTCAGTAAGGTTGTTTCATCCATTCATATTGCGGTTAGGATTTTTTTAACAGTTGACATTGCACACTATGATTATTCCAAACTCCAAGTTAAAAATTTTAATTGCACACAGTGAAGTTCACTCTTTGTGCTGTGCAGTTATATGGGTTTAGACAAATGTGTGTTGCTGTATATCCACAATTACACCACCATATAGAATAATTATACTGCTCTAAAAATCTCAGTTTCAGCTATTAAACCTTTACCCCTTACCCTAAACTCCTGAAAATCACTGATCTTTCTGTTGCTCCTATAGTCATGTTGTTTCTAGAATGTCCTATAATTGTAATCAAATGGTAAAAGCTTTCCTAAGACTCACTTTTTTTCAGTTAGCAATGTATACTTGAGGTTTATCCGTGACTTTTTTATGGCTTGATAGCTCATTTACTTCTATTGCTGAATCCTAGTCCATTGTGTAGATGCATCATCATCTATTTATCCATTCACCTATTCAAAGATGACTTAGTTGCTCTGGGTTGGAGTTATTACGAATTAAGTTTCTATATACACTCAATATATACACTATAGTTTTAGTGGCCCTAAGTTTTTATATCAGTTGGGTAAGTATCTAAGAGTATGATTTCTATATTACATCTTAAGATTATGCATTGCTTTGCAAGAGATCGTTGTCTGCCAAACTGATTTCCAAAGTTGCAGTACCATTATATATTCCCACCAATAAAAGTCGGAGTTCCTCTTTCTCTGCATCCTTCCCAGAAATAGGTATTGTCTGTGATTAGGATTTTAACCAGTTTAGTGAGGGTGTAGTGGTGCCTCACTGTTGTTTCACTTTATAATTTCCTAATGACACTAATGTTGAGCATCTCTTCATATGCCCATTTCCCATCTATGTACCTTCTTTGGTGATCAATCTGTACAGATCTTTTGCACATTTTTAGCTCTTTTTATTCAGTTTTAAAAGTTCTTTGTATATTTTGGATACAGGCTTTTTATAAGATATGTGTTTTGTGAATATTTCTCACAATCTGTGGCTTGCCCTTTGAGTCTTTAGCTTTGTTTCACAGCAGAGGTTTTAATTTTAAAAGTCCAACTCCCCATTTTTTCCCCATGGACCATGCTTTTGACATGGTGTCTAAAAACACATTGCCATACCCCAAAGCACTCAATTTTCTCTTATATGTTCTTATAGGCTTTTGATACTTTTGCAATTTACTTTTTGGTGTTTGATTCATTTTGAGTAAATTTTTGTGAAAGATAATGTCTTTGTCTAGGTTCATTTATTGCATATATGTTCATCCGATTTTTCTAGCACCATTTGTGGAAAATTTTATTCTCCATTATTTTTCAGCTTGATTGAAGTATAATTGACAAAATTGTGATATAATTTTTTAAAAAAAAATATGTATTGATTTGAGATAGAGAGAGAGATTGAGCAGTGAAAGAGGCAGAGGGAGAGGGAGAGGATACAAGCAGACTCCCCATTGAGCACAGAGCCCAATGTGGGGCTCAATCTCAAGACCCTGAGATAGTGACCTGACCCAAAACCAACAGTCAGATGCTCAACCAACTGAGCTACCCTAGAACCCCCAAGTTGTAATATACTTAAATTGTATATCATGATGGCTTCACAAAGTGAATTCTAACAAACATTTAAAGAAGAGGTAAAACCTATTCTTCTCAAATATTCCACAAAAATGGACAGGAAGAAAATTTCTAAACTCATTCAAGGACACCAGAATTACCCTGCTACCAAAACCAGATAAAGTCTCCATTAAAAAAAGAGAATCACAGGCCAATATCCCTGATGAACGTGGATGCAAAAATTCTCAACAAAATACTAACAAACTGAATCCAACACTATATTAAAAAAAAAAAAAAAACACTCACCATGATCAAGTGGACTTATTCCTGAGTTGTAAGAATGGTCTAATATTTGCAAAACAGTCAGTGTGATATACCACATCAACAAAAAGAAGGATAAGAACCATATGATCATTTCAGTAGATGCAGAAAGAGTATTTCACAAAGTACAACATGCATTCATGATAAAACCCTCAACAAAGTAGTCTAAACCTACTTTGGTTTAGGAACCTCAATTTTTGGTTGAGGAATGTACCTTAACATAATAAAGGCCATCTATGAAAAATCCAAAGCTAATATCTTAAATGAAGAATAACAGAGCTTTCCCTCTGCAGTCAGGAACAAGACAGGGAAGACCACTCTCACCACTGTTATTTAACATAGACCTGGAAGTCCCAGCCATAGCAATCATATAACAACAACAATAACAATAGAAAAATGAAAGGAACCTAAATTGGCAAGCAAAAGTAAAACTTTCACTATTTGCAGATGACATGATATTCTATATAGAAACCTGAACGACCCCACCAAAATATTGCTAGAGGTGATAAACAAATTTAGTAAAGTCCCAGCGTACAAAATCAGTGTACAGAAATTTGTTGCATTTCTATTTACCAATAAGGAAGCAGCAGAAAGAGACATCAAGGAATCAATCTCATTTACAATTGCACCAAAACCAATAAGATACCTAGGAATTAACCTAACCAAAGAAGTGAAATACCTGTACTCTGAAAACTATAAAACACTGATGGACGATTAAAAATGACACAAAGAAATGGAAAAATATTCCATAGTCATGGATCAGAGAAGCAAATATTGTTAAAATGTCTATACTTTAAGGACAATCTACCTATTTAATGTGATCCCTAGCAAAATACCAACAGCATTTTTAACAGAGCTTGAACAAATAATCTTAAAATTTGTATGGGACCACAAAAGACCCCGAATAGCCAAAAAAAATCTTGAAAAAGAAAAGCAAATCTGGGAGTGTCATAATTCCAGACTTCAAGTTATGTTACAAAGCTGCAGTGATGGTAACAGTATGGTACTGGCACAAAAATAGGCATACAGATCAAGGAACAGAAGAGAAAACCCAGAAATGAACCCCCAACTACATGGTAAGTTAATCTTCAACAAAGCAGGAAAGAATAGGGGTGCCTGGGTGACTCTTTTGGTTAAGTGTCTGCCTTCAACTCAGGTCATGATTTCAGGGTCCTTGGATCTGATCCCCATGTCAGGCTCTTTGCTCAGTGGGGAGTCTGCTGCTTTCTCTCCCTCTGCCTGCCACTTCCCCTTGCTTGTGGTCTCTGTCAGATAAATAAAATCTTTTTTTAAAATTCTGCTATTAAAAAAAAAAGCAGGAAAGAATGTCCAATGGATAAATACAGTCTCTTCAACAACTGGTGTTGGGAAAACTGGACAGCTAACATGCAAAAGAATGAAACTTGACCACTTTCTTATACCATACACAAAAATAAATTCAAAATGGATGAAAGACCTAAATGTGAGACTTGAAATCATAAAAATCCTAGAGGAGAAGATAGTGGTAACCTCTGACGTTGGCTTTACCTACTTTTTAATAGATATGTCTCCTGGGGCAGGGGAAACAAAAGCAAAAATAAACTTTGGGACTTCATCAAAATAAAAGTCTTCTGCACAGTAAAGAAACAATCACCAAAACTAAAAAGCAACCTTTGGAATGGGAGAAGGTATTTGCAGATTAGATATGTGATAAAGGGTTATTATCCAAAATACAGGAAGAACTTATCAAACTCAACACCCAAAAAACAAATAATCCAGTTAAGAAATGGGCAGAAGAGAGGCAACTGCACAGCTCATTCGGTAAGCATCAGACTCTTGGTTTTGGCTCAGGTCATGATCTCGGGGTCATGAGATTGTGCTCTGTGTCAGACTCCTCACTCAATAGGGAGTCTGCTTGAGATTCTCTCTCTTCTTTTGCCCCTCCCTCTTTAGAAAATGGGCAGAAGACATGAATAGACCTTTTATCAAAGAAGATATATGGATGGCTAACAAACATATGAAAAGAAGCTCAGCATTATTCATCATCAAGAAAATATAAATGAAAACTACAGTTCGCTATCTATCACCTCACATCTGTCAGAATAGCTGAAATCAGCAACAGAAGAAACAATAGGTGTTGGCAAGGATATGGAGAAAAGGCTAACCCTCTTACACTGTTGGAGGGAAAGCAAACTAATGTAGGCACTCTGGAAAACTGTATGGAGATTCCTCAAAAAACTAAAGATCCAGGAATTACACACTACTAGGTATTTAACCAAAGAATACAAAAATACTAATTCCAAAGGATACAAGTGCCCCAATGTTTTAGCAGAATTACAGCCAAATTGTGGAAATAGCCTGTGTCCATCAGCTGAGGAGTGGATAAAGGAGAAGTTATAGCTATGATGGAATATTACTTAGCCATAAAAAAGAATGGAATCTTGCCATTTGCAATAACATGGCTGGAGCTAAGGTGTGTTATGCCTAGTGAGATAAGTCAGAGAAAGACAAATACTATATGATTTCACCCATATGCAGAATTTTTAAAAAAAATGAGCAAAGGGGGAAAAAGAGGCAAACCAAGAAATAAACTTAACTATAGAGAACAAACTGATGGTTATCAAAGGGGAGGTGTATGTGTGGGGGTGGGGTTAAGTAGATGATGGGGATGAAGCACTTGTGATGAGCACCAGGTGCTGTATGGAAGTGATGAATCTCTATATTGTACATCTGAAACTAATATTAGACTGTTCATTAACAACTGGGATTTAAATAAAGACTGTAAAAAAGTGTACATCATGATGATTTTAAGTGCAAATACACTATGAAAGAATTAACCTTATCTGGTTGTTAACATCTCTGTCACCATCCTACTCCAGTGAATTGCCTTTGCTTCTTTGAGAAAAATGAAATGACTGTGTTTTGTTTGCCCTTATTTCTGCATTCTATTATGTTCAGTCTCTGTATATTCAACATATAAATGTGATATATGTTACATATATGATTTATATATGGTATCTTTCATATATATGTGGTACTATATATATGAAAGCTAGAAGGGGCTGGAGTTGGGGAAATATTAGACTCTGCCCAGGTCTTTTCCCCTGGAAAGTAGGCCTTCATTGTGTAACATGTTCTGTATTACCAAAAAACACTTAAGTATCTCTCCTAGATATTCACAGTGAAAGTACTTGCATTCCTTGGGGAAAAAGTCATGGAACTGTGGGAACTAAGACTGTGGGCTCCAGGAGTTTCTCATTTTAATGTTTGTCCTCATTTAACCTCTACTACTTCATCAAAATTATTAATTAAGTGTTCATACCAGCCTATGACTCCAGTGGTAGGTGCTCCAAGTAACCGGATCTTGGCCTCATCTCTCCAGATTTTGGGGTGGTGGTTTGACATGCAACTTCAGTTCCCTGTTTGGTCCACAGAAAGTAGTTGACTTTGGTTCATTCATCTTTTCATTTTCTTCTTCTTCTTCTCCTTCTTCTCCTTCTTCTTCTTCTTCTTCTTCTTCTTCTTCTTCTTCTTCTTCTTCTTCTTCTTCTTCTTCTTCTTCTTCTTCTTTCTTCTTCATCTTCTTCTTCCTTTTTTTTTTAAAGATTTTGTTTATTTATTTGACAGAGAGAGAGACAACAAGCAGGCAGAGAGGCAGGAAGAGAGAGAGGGGGAAGAAGAGAAGCTCTCTGCTGAGCAGAGAGCCTGATGTGGGGCTCAATCCCAGGACCCTGAGATCATGACCTGAGCTGAAGGCAGAGGTTTAACCCACTGAGCCACCCAGGCGTCCCAGCTTTTTTTCTTCTTATAAGTTTAGGAATAACATCTTCTCAGCTCTTCATATGTCAAGGTTAACATACAAATTTCCCTAGTCATAAAATTGTAATTGATTATTCCTAAATATTTGTCATTCATCTTCCAAATAAACTACATTTCTTAACTTCACCCATTCATTAGTGTGTCCTGATAAAGAGGACAGATGCTGTGGCCAGAACTTAGATTTAAATCCTGACTCCCATACCTTCCAGATATCCAGGTTTAAAAAAAGGATTTTACCTCTTAAGATTTAACTTTCATATACAAGATGCGTATAAGTTTCTGCCTCATAGGGATATGGAAAGATTTTATAAAATAATCAATGTAAATTACCTGGTACATAGTAAACTAATTTTTAAATAAATATTAGCTTTATGCAGCTGGGTGGCTAACTGTTTGTCTGCCTTCAGCTCAGGTCATAATCTCAGGGTCCTGGGATGGAATCCCACATCAGATTCTTTGCTCAGCAGGAAGTCTGTTTCTCCCTCTCCCACTCCCTCCATGCTCTCCCTCTCTCTCTCAAATAAACAAATAAAATCTTTAAATAAATAAATAAATAAATAAATAAATATTAACTTTTAATACTTGCAATTATCATTAGCTTCATTATCACTCTCACTTTAATACAACCACATTGGCTCCTTATTGTTTCTAGAACATATCTGGTACTTCTCCTTGGCCTTGGCATCGGCTGTTCATTCTATCTGAAATACTCCTCACACAGATAACTGCACAAATAACTTCCTTATCTCCTTTATGTCATACTTAATCTTCTTCAAATGTAATATTCTTTTCAAAGCATATCCTTACTGCCATATTCAAGATAGCAGCCAGCATCTACCACTCTCCATTGCATTCTTGATACCTCTTACCTTGCTTTATTTTCCCATAACACTTTTTTCTTCTAACGTTCTATATCATTTATTATTTATTTTTCCATATTTTTTTTTAAAGATTTACTCATTTTATTTTTAAGGAGAGTGAGAGAGAGTACTAGCAGGAGGGGCAGAGAGAGAGAATCTCAAGCAGATTCTGCACTGAGTACAGAGCCCAATGCGGGGCTCGATCTTCAAACCATAACATCATGACTATAGTTGAAACTGAGAGTTGGACACTTAACTGACTGAGCCACCCAGGGCCTGCATCTTTTTTCATTTTTATTTAAATTCCATGAGTAGAGGGTTCTCTGTATTGTTTAAATTTCTCTAACTATTGTCTAGAACAATATTACACACATTTGTACTCAGTAACTTCTTTTTTTTTAAAGATTTTATTTATTTATTTGACAGAGAGAGAGACAGTGAGAGAGGAAGCACAACTGGGGTGGGGGAGTGGGAAAGAGGAAGCAGGCTTCCTACTGAGCAGGTGGCCTGATGTGGGGCTCGATCCCAGGATCCTGGGATCATGACCTGAGCCGAAGGTGGATGCTAAAAGATTGAGTCACCCAGGCACCCCTGTATGCAGTAACTTCTTGTTGAAAGTTTGATTACTGCTGTTTAGTAATTGCATAAGAAAAAGCATTCCATTACAGAATAGGAGCATAGGATGGTGTATTCATTCCCTATGGCTGCCATAACAAGTTACTACAAGCATGGTGACTTAAAACAACAGCAGTTTATTCTCTTACAATTATGGAGGCCAGAAATCCAAAATGAAGGTGTTGGCAGGACCATGTTATTCCAAAAATTTTAGAGGAAAATCCTTTCTTGCTTCTTCAAGCTTCTAGTGGCTTTAGGTTTGGGAAGTGCATAACTCCAAACTCCACCTCTGTCTTCTCATAGCTTTATCTTTGGGTCTACATCTTCTGTCTCATTTAAGGACATTTGTCTTTGGATTTAGGGCCCACTTGGGTAATCCCAGGTGATCTCAACTTGTGATCTTTAATATAACTAATCTACAAAGATCTTTTTTCTGAATGTCACATTCACAGGTTGCTGATGTGCATGTCTTTGGGAGACCATCCGTCAGTCCACCACAGAAAGTATCATTTGGTGTCGTTGTTTAAACACCTGCTAAATTGTGTTGAGCTGTAGTGGAAATAATTACTTTACCTACAAAGTCTGGTCTCTGCATCAGCAGCATGAACATTATTCAGGGACATTAAGAAATACAAAATCTCAGGTCCCACACTCATGTAATTGGATTAAATCTGCAGGTTAACAAGGTCTTTACCTGTTTCATATGCACATTAAAGCCTGAGAAATCATGTAGGAAAGAGTAGAACAGAACCTAAATAAACAGAGAAATTAGGGAGCTATATAAATGAAAACCAAAAGAAGACAACTGTTACACATTTTGTGAAAAAACATGGCAGGCAATTTACATAAATTGAAAAGCAAGGGAAAGTGAGTAGTGTAATGAATTCAGAGAACAGAACTCGGCAATCTAGGGAGAAAGGAAAATCTGAGTTATAAAGCAACAGGAATAAGAAAAACACCCTATAAATAAAGCAGTACACTTTGCTGGAATTAGCTACAAATTCTTTAGCTCCAGTCAAATCTGGAGTACATCCAAATCACCTGGAGGCCTTGGTAAAACACATATTTCGATGTGAAACCTCCAGGTTTCTGGATTATTAGGTGTGGAGCATGCCCCAGACAGTTTAGTTCTAACAGGTTCCCAAGTAAACTTCATCTTGCTGGGCCATGTAGCACACTTATAAAACTTCGTCTTAGAGTTATTCAGAACGTTTAGGTAGATGTTCTAATAAAGGGGAAAAAATGCCTAAGTTTCTTGAGTTTGAAATTATCTCAAAAACCTTCTTCTCAGATTTCTTAAAAAAAAATGACATATCAGTATTTTTTCCTACTTAGAAACTGGTAGTAGTAGAAGTGAAAAAAAAGTTTAGAATTGTGAAGGATCTGGACCTAGAAGTTGTAATTTTCTCCAGCAATCCTAAAATTGTCAATAGTCTGACATTGCTTTCTGTATTTAATTTAAAAAATGGTCATAATTCCTTGATATATGTTTACATGGTATTATTGGATACTTATAGCTCAAGACCTAGCCTTGGAATGTGACTGTTAAGAGAAATGTTATTGAATATAATCGATAGTTTAATTGGCATCAGAGTTATATTTCTAGATCTTCCTTAAATATTTCAGATCCTCCCTCAAAAATGTCACTAATATGAAGTTAAAGAGATCTCAGGTGGAAGAAATGGTGACACTTCATTAATTTGGACAAAATATTTGAATTGTTTTGAAATCAGTAAGAAAGTCTGTTTCCAGAAAGTTTTTAGCCTTTATTTCCAGATAGATAGTTCAAGCCCAAAGGTGAGAAGCCATAAGCAATTGACTTAGGGAGAGGTATGCAAATATTTGATGAGTTTAAAAATTTGACATTTATTCACATTTGGGGCAAAGATTAAAAAATAAAATAAAATACTGAAACTGAATTTTCAAGACAAGGAATTTTTTTTTTTTTTTTAGCTTTCTAATTTATTTATTTATTTTTTTCAGCATAACAGTATTCATTGTTTTTGCACAACACCCACTGCTCCATGCAATACGTGCCCTCCCTATTACCGACCACCTGGTTCCCCCAACCTCCCACCCCCGCCCCTTCAAAACCCTCAGGTTGTTTTTCAGAGTCCATAGTCTCTTATGGTTTGCCTCCCCTTCCAATTTCCCTCAATTTCCTTCTCCTCTCCATCTCACAATGTCCTCCATGTCATTTGTTATGCTCCACAAATAAGTGAAACCATACGATACTTGACTCTCTGCTTGACTTATTTCACTCAGCATAATCACTTCTAGTCCCGTCCATGTTGCAACAAAAGTTGGGTATTCATCCTTTCATTCTTTTTTTTTCTTTTTTTTTTTTTAATAAACATATAATGTATTTTTATCCCCAGGGGTACAGGTCTGTGAATCACCAGGTTTACACACTTCACAGCACTCACCATAGCACATACCCTCCCCAATGTCCATAACCCCCTCCCCCTCTCCCAACCCCACCTCCCCCCTGCAACCCCAGTTTGTTTTGTGAGATTAAGAGTCATTTATGGTTTGTCTCCCTCCCAATCCCATCTTGTTTCATTTATTTTTCTCCTATCCCCCTAACCCCCCATGTTGCATCTCCACGTCCTCATATCAGGGAGATCATATGATAGTTGTCTTTCTCCGATTGACTTATTTCACTAAGCATGATACCCTCTAGTTCCATCCACATCATCGCAAATGGCAAGATTTCATTTCTTTTGATGGCTGCGTAGCATTCCATTGTGTATATATACCACTTCTTTATCCATTCATCTGTTAATGGACATCTAGGTTCTTTCCATAGTTTGGCTATTGTAGACATTGCTGCTATAAACATTCGGGTACATGTGCCCCTTCGGATCATTATGTTTGTATCTTTAGGGTAAATACCCAGTAGTGCAATTGCTGGGTCATAGGGTAGTTCTATTTTCAACATTTTGAGGAACCTCCATGCTGTTTTCCAGAGTGGTTGCACCAGCTTGCATTCCCACCAACAGTGTAGGAGGGTTCCCCTTTCTCCGCATCCTCGCCAGCATCTGTCATTTCCTGACTTGTTAATTTTAGCCATTCTGACTGGTGTGAGGTGATATCTCACAAGACAAGGAATTTGTTCTCTCCAAAGCATCTAGGACATAAAAAAGTCTCTTATAGGGAGGAGTCAAGATGGCAGAGAAGTAGCAGCCTGAGACTGCATCAGGTAGCAGGAGATCAGCTCGATAGCTTATCTAAACATTGCAAACACCTACAAATCCAACGGGAGAGCGAAGAGAAGAAGAACAGCAACTCTAGAAACAGAAAATCAACCACTTTCTGAAAGGTAGGACTGGCGGAGAAGTGAATCTAAAACAACGGGAAGATAGACCGCGGGGGGAGGGGCCGGCTCCCGGCAAGCGGCGGAGAAACGGAGCACAAAATCAGGACTTTTAAAAGTCTGTTCCACTGAGGGACATTGCTCCAGAGGCTAAACCAGGGTGAAGCCCACGCGGGGTCAGCGTGGCCCCAGGCCCCGCAGGGTCACAGAAGGATCGGGGGTGTCAGAGTGTCGGAGAGCTCGCAGGTATTAGAACGGAGAAGCCAGCTGCAGAGACAGAGCCGAGGACTGAACTCTCAGCTCGGGGTTACCTTGAACTGGTCGCGGGCTGGGTGAGCTCGGAGCGCGGCTAGAGGCTGGGGATACGGGAGTGATTGGGTGCTGTCCTCTGGGGGCGCACTGAGGAGTGGGGCCCCAGGCTCTCGGCTCCTCCAGGCTGGAGACTAGGAGGCCGCCATTTTCATTCCCGTCCTCCGGAACTCTACGGAAAGCGATCAGGGAACAGAAGCTCCCAAAAGCGAACCCGAGCCGATTACTTAGTCCGGCCCCAGTAAGGGCGGTGCAATCCTGCCTTGGGCAAAGACACTTGAGAGTAACTACAACAGGCCCCTCCCCCAGAAGATCAACAAAATATCCAGCCAAGACAAAGTTCATCTATCAAGGAAAGCAGGATCAATTCCTAAGACAGCAGTGGAATTCCAGAGGAGGAGAAAGCAAAGCACGGAACTCATGGCTTTCTCCCCATGATTCTTTAGTCTTGCGGCTACTTCAATTTTTTTTTTCTTTTTTCAATTTTTTTCTTTTTTCTTTTTTCTTCTTCTGCTAAATTTTTTAAAATTTTTACCCTTTTCTTTTTTAACGTTTTTTGACTAGTTTATATAAATATATATATTTTTTCTTTCTTTTTAACATTTTTTCTTTGTTTTATTTTTTAAATTTTTTTTCTTTTTTTTTTTTTCTGAACTGCTTTTTATCCCCTTTTTCCCCCCCACAATTAGGGGTCTCTTCTAATTTGGTTACAGCGCATTTTTCTGGGGTCTTTGCCACCCTTTTAGTAGTTTATTTGCTCCTTCATATCCTCTTATCTGGACAAAATGACAAGGCAGAAAAAATCACCACAAACAAAAGAACAAGAGACAGTACTGAAGGCTAGGGACCTAATCAACACAGACATTGGTAATATGTCAGATCAAGAGTTCAGAATGACGATTCTGAACATTCTAGCCGGGCTCGAAAAAGGCATGGAAGATATTAGAGAAACCCTCTCTGGAGATATTAAAGCCCTTTCTGGAGAAATTAAAGAACTAAAATCTAACCAAGTTGAAATCAAAAAAGCTATTAATGAGGTGCAATCAAAAATGGAGGCTCTCACTGCTAGGATAAATGAGGCAGAAGAAAGAATTAGTGATATAGAAGACCAAATGACAGAGAATAAAGAAGCTGAACAAAAGAGGGACAAACAGCTACTGGACCATGGGGGGAGAATTTGAGAGATAAGTGACACCATAAGACGAAACAACATTAGAATAATTGGGATTCCAGAAGAAGAAGAAACAGAGAGGGGGGCAGAAGGTCTATTGGAGAGAATCATTGGAGAGAATTTCCCTAATATGGCAAAGGGAACAAGCATCAAAATCCAGGAGATGCAGAGAACCCCCCTCAAAGTCAACAAGAATAGGTCCACACCCCGTCACCTAATAGTAAAATTTACAAGTCTTAGTGACAAAGAGAAAATCCTGAAAGCAGCCCGAGAAAAGAAGTCTGTAACATACAATGGTAAAAATATTAGATTGGCAGCAGACTTATCCACAGAGACCTGGCAGGTCAGGAAGAGCTGGCATGATATATTCAGAGCACTAAATGAGAAAAACATGCAGCCAAGAATACTCTATCCAGCTAGGCTATCATTGAAAATAGAAGGAGAGATCAAAAGCTTCCAGGACAAACAAAAACTGAAAGAATTTGCAAACACCAAACCAGCTCTACAGGAAATATTGAAAGGGGTCCTCTAAGCAAAGAGAGAGCCTAAAAGTAGTAGATCAGAAAGGTACAGAGACAATATACAGTAACAGTCACCTTACAGACTAATAATGGCACTAAATTCATATCTCTCAATAGTTACCCTGAATGTGATTGGGCTAAATGCCCCAATCAAAAGACACAGGGTATCAGAATGGATAAAAAAACAAAACCCATCAGTATGTTGCCAAAAGAAACACATTTTAGACGCGAAGACACCTCCAGATTTAAAGTGAGGGGGTGGAAAACAATTTACCATGCTAATGGGCATCAGAAGAAAGCTGGGGTGGCAATCCTTATATCAGATCAATTAGATTTTAAGCCAAAGACTATAATAAGAGATGAGGAAGGACACTATATCCTACTCAAAGGGTCTGTCCAACAAGAAGATCTAACAATTTTAAATATCTATGCCCCTAACGTGGGAGCAGCCAACTATATCAACCAATTAATAATAAAATCAAAGAAACACATCAATAATAATACAATAATAGTAGGGGACTTTAACACTCCCCTCACTGAAATGGACAGATCATCCAAGCAAAAGATCAACAAGGAAATAAAGGCCTTAAATGACACACTGGACCAGATGGACATCACAGATATATTCAGAACATTTCGTCCCAAAGCAACAGAATACACATTCTTCTCTAGTGCACATGGAACCTTCTCCAGAATAGATCACATCCTGGGTCACAAATCAGGTCTCAACTGGTATCAAAAGATTAGGATCATTCCCTGCATATTTTCAGACCACAATGCTCTGAAGCTAGAACTCAATCACAAGAGGAAAGCTGGAAAGAACCCAAATACATGGAGACTAAACAGCATCCTTCTAAAGAATGAATGGGTCAACCAGGAAATTAAAGAAGAATTGAAAAAATTCATGGAAACAAATGATAATGAAAACACAACAGTTCAAAATCTGTGGGACACAGCAAAGGCAGTCCTGAGAGGAAAATATATAGCGGTACAAGCCTTTCTCAAGAAACAAGAAAGGTTTCAAGTACACAACCTAACCCTACACGTAAAGGAGCTGGAGAAAGAACAAGAAAGAAACCCTAAACCCAGCAGGAGAAGAGAAATCATAAAGATCAGAGCAGAAATCAATGAAATAGAAACCAAAAAAACAATAGAAAAAATCAATGAAACTAGGAGCTGGTTCTTTGAAAGAATCAATAAGATTGATAAACCCCTGGCCAGACTCATCAAAAAGAAAAGAGAAAGGACCCAAATCAATAAAATCATGAATGAAAGAGGAGAGATCACAACTAACACCAAAGAAATACAGACAATTATAAGAACATACTATGAGCAACTCTATGCCAACAAATTGGACAATCTGGAAGAAATGGATGCATTCCTAGAGACATATAAACTACCACAACTGAACCGAAGAAATAGAAAACCTGAACAGGCCCATAACCAGTAAGGAGATTGAAACAGTCATCAAAAATCTCCAAACAAACAAAAGCCCAGGGCCAGACGGCTTCCCAGGGGAATTCTACCAAACATTTAAAGAAGAACTAATTCCTGTTCTCCTGAAACTCTTCCAAAAAATAGAAATGGAAGGAAAACTTCCAAACTCATTTTATGAGGCCAGCATCACCTTGATCCCAAAACCAGACAAGGATCCCACCAAAAAAGAGAACTATAGACCAATATCCTTGATGAACACAGACGCAAAAATTCTCGCCAAAATACTAGCCAATAGATTCAACAGTACATTAAAAGGATTATTCACCACGATCAAGTGGGATTTATTCCAGGGCTGCAGGGTTGGTTCAACATCCGCAAATCAATCAATGTGATACAACACATTAATAAAAGAAAGAACAAGAACCATATGATACTCTCCATAGATGCTGAAAAAGCATTTGACAAAGTACAGCATCCCTTCCTGATCAAAACTCTTCAAAGTGTAGGGATAGAGGGCACATACCTCAATATTATCAAAGCCATTTATGAAAAACCCACCGCAAATATCATTCTCAATGGAGAAAAACTGAAAGCTTTTCCGCTAAGATCAGGAACACGGCAGGGATGTCCATTATCACCACTGCTATTCAACATAGTGCTAGAAGTCCTAGCCTCAGCAATCAGACAACAAAAAGAAATTAAAGGCATCCAAATTGGTAAAGAAGAAGTCAAACTATCACTCTTCGCAGATGTGAAGTGTGTAAACCTGGCGATTCACAGACCTGTACCCCTGGGGATAAAAATACATTATATGTTTATTAAAAAACAAAAATTGGAAGGGGAGGCGAACCATAAGAGACTATGGACTCTGAAAAACAACCTGAGGGTTTTGAAGGGTCAGGGGTGGGAGGTTGGGGGAACAGGTGGTGGGTAATGGGGAGGGCACGTTTTGCATGGAGCACTGGCTGCTGTGCAAAAACAATGAATACTGTTATGCTGAAAAAATAAATAAAATGGAAAAAAATGGAAAAAAAGTCTCTTATAAGAAATTGTGTTTCTGACCAATATATAAAAATATATTAAGATTTTTAGTATTTGCACATACCATCTATAATTCTATAGAGAATCAAGCTGAACTAAGACTTTGAAAATATTTAATCATCTCTGAGCTAAACAAACAGAAGATAAATTCCTCTCAAAGAGAACTGGAAAATCTCTACTTGGTTCCCTGGGATATTTAGAGTAAGAATAGTAATTATTTTGTGTATCCGTCACTCCTGTCTGTGGAAGACACTTAACAAATGGCACTGAGTAAGAAGTCGCAATTCCTGAGCAACTCAGAATGGAATGACAATAAATTCTCCAGTACAAGATAGGAGAGAAAACTCTTGTGAAGCCAATCATGTTGGCAGAGTTGTCCCACTCTCATCCATTCCTAATACCATTTTTCCTGAGTTCCATTTCTCTCTAATTGGGGATTATTAGTGGGAATGTTGAAGTTTAATGTTATCATCCCTTAGAGTGCACACAGTTTTCATGGGATAAATAAACATGTGGGTATATATTTAATTTGGATGGAAATATTTTATCAACATTTTAAAGGTACACATTTTTAAAACATTATATTCCTTATAAGAATAATTTGTATGATGTTTTGATAAGTCTTAGTAGTTAATCATCACAATGATGAGCCTAAAAATTTCTAAGCAAGATTAAAAAAATAAGATGATTGCCAAAATGTCTATGCAATAGTAGATATAGTCTTTAATGTGTATTAACATGTAATCTAGTTTATGAACATTTAGGTCACAATGTTATCTTATTTTTTCAAAAAGTATTAATAAATGAACTTGAAGCAAGTCTGAGTTCTAAAAGTCTTAAAGGTATTTTTTTCTCACTAAAAAATTAAGTTTGCACATAAGTTTATTAGTGACTAAAAAGGAAAGTAAATGTCAAATATTTTAAAGCTTTACTTAAATAGAATAAAAATTTAATTGTTTTTGTTTGTCTTTTTTTTTTTTTTTTGAGAGAGAGAGAGAGCGTGATTGGGGGGAGATTGGCAGAGAAAGGAGAAAGAAAATCTTTTTTTTTTTTTAAATAGTTTTTTTAAATTGTGTTATGTTAGTCACCATAAAATACATCACTAGTTTTTGATGCAGTAGAGAAAGAAAATCTTAAACCCAACATGGGGCTTGATCTCAGGCCCCTGAGATCATGACCTGAGCTGAAATCAGGAATCAGGCACTTAGGCAACTTAGCCACCCAAGCGCCCCAACATTGTTATGTTTGAATGAAAGTCTAATAAATTATCAAAAGTCATGAAGGAAATCATAGTTTTTCAATGATGAGGAAACAGTAGTGTAAGTAGTCTTATAACAAAATATTACCTGTGTTCTTTCCAGATAGTCCAATTTAATGCATGCTTTATCTTGAAAACCTTACAAAAATGTACACTACATCCATATATCAGATCTAAATCAAAAGCAAACAAAACTTTGTAACATTCGCTCTAATCATATTACTGTTCCTGCAGTGTAACAATATAATGGGAGAAAATAAAATTGCAGGACACAAACCTCAGGTGTCAACTTGTCACTGTGCTACAATTAAAGTAGTTATTAAAATCATTATGCTATCAACTTGTGAAGTTTGGATGCACCAAATATAGCAACCTGATTTAATTGCTCACCATTTTATTTTGAGTGAAAGAAAGAAAAGGAGGGGGGAAAGGGAGGTGAATAAAACTGCATGTTTGAAAGATACTTGTATCGGCCCTTCTATCAAAATGCAGTGAAAAAAATAATTCTCAGCATGGATATTGGATAAATGAAGACTTGTTTGTTGAACTTAGATTTCTTATTGTCTTCACAATCAGGAAAAAAAAAGTACCTAATTACTTGCACAGCTTGATGTAAAGCTCAGAATATGCTAAATAAAAGGTGTAAGACAGCAACTTGATGTTAATATTCCTACTTTTAAAAATCTGTGTTTTTTTTTTTTTCTTTTCAGTCTGTTTCCGTGATTGATTGATGGGAAGGATTGCCACTGTAGAGTGTGACTTGTGTTGTTTGTAATTAAGTGTCCAATATAGCCTAGGAAAAACACTTATTAAATCATTCAATTTCCTAGCTGTTCCTTTTGGCCTTGCATATTTGTGCGGAGATCAATATTACTTAATGAGAAGGAGCAAGAAATGACTTGAATTCAATATTAGATTTAGAATGTGAGTATAAATGTGGTATTATTATTGTGAGTTTTTTAATTTTATGTTTTTATCTAAAATTTAAAATTTATATTTTATAATTATACACATTTATATGTGAAAAATACATTTTCTTTAAATTCCAGAATTATCAATTAAAAAATAACATCTTATCTTCATGGGAAAAGTCTAAAGCAATGTTAATTTACAGAGAATATGAAGCTATCAGGTAGTTCAGTACAGACTTTTTACTTTTAATTTATTTAAATTTTACAGAATTGTTAATGTGAATGAATGTATGTATATATTATATACAACCTCATGTTTTACTTTTTCTACCATATTTTATTTCATAATTAGATTATATTTTTATTTTGTAAAATGCTTAGAATCTTGTAAATATATATTTTCCTCTGCTCATTGAGAGCTAAAACTATTCTTTCTAAAAAATACAAATTGCTTTCTGTCTAATTTTTATTGGTTGGGAGAATAAAATGATTTGTGCACAAATTCTCTTTTTGGCAGAAGTGATGCTAAATAATTACAGTTTGAAGACTAAATTATTTTCAGAAGAAATGTGAAGCCCACAGCAATATATAAATTTAATTTAACATTCAGGTTGAGGGTTCCTTAGTGGCTCAGTTGGTTAAGCATCTATCTGCCTTTGGCTCATATCATGATCCCAGGGTCCTGAGATCGAGCCCCACATTGGGCTCTCTGCTCAGCGAGCAGGAGCCTGGTTTTTCTCTCTCCCTCTGCCTGCCACTCCCCCTGCTTGTGCTCTAACTCTCACCCTTTCTCTCTGTCAAATAAACAAATAAAATCTTAAAAAAAATATTCAGATTCAGAATAATGCAGGTATGAAAGTGTGGATTATATATTAGTGCTAAAGCATATATTCGTTTTCAAATTTAAGGAGATTATGTTTTGAAAGACTTTTAATTGGTGTGTTAATACACTTTTATGGCTGAAGAAGAATACTTCACATTTGAAGAGTTAAATAACAAATCAAAATGTGAAGCCTACAAATTTCGTAAAAACCTTTTTTAGAATCCAGAAATAAACATTAGAATTTAATAAAATGCTTTACAAAATACAATACAAAACATACAATACAATGCCTTTTAGTATTTAAAACATTATTTATAATAGTTGATTTTTATTTTCCACTTTTGGCACATATGATCATAAGAATATTCCTTAGCACAGTTCATTTTAGACATGTATCTCTCTCTGACAAAAAATGAAAAGCAACAAAACTCTAAATTCCAAAGTTTGACTTTAGGAGATTATAAAATATTGTTCTAGCTACTTTCTATGAATCCAAATTCAATGTGATCAGAGCTGTAAATTTGCATACTCAAATTCAGGATTGAAAGACTTCATTGCTGAAAGAGCATCTGTTAGTATTTGAAAACTCCAATTGGTGAAGGGCTATGCCATGCCATGTGTAATAAACATAATTTTATATAGATAAAATATAGGTGTTAATTTTGCTATAAACTATTTTAACAAGTGTTTAAAGAAGTAAATTATTCTTTTTTCTCTTACAATTTACTTGTAAAAGAATAGTACCTTGTAAAATAAAATAGTTACAAAAGTTACTCGTAAGTTTTAGAGACCAAACCAAAGGAAGAAGGAGTGGAAGAAAAGCAAGGCAGGAAAGAAAACATATACTTAATATTGTTACTGAATTTTAAATCAATAGAAGCTCAGAAATAAAGTATTCTGACCTTCCTGATAAGTACAGAGACTGGAAGTATGTAAAATAAAGAATGGTATATGTGTTTAGAAGATTCATTTATCCTGGTTACATAACTTAGAAGACACAAGGTATTCTACAAGCTCTTAAAAGGTAACCACTTAGTTCCCTGTGATATATCAATATTTTACTTGCAAATGTTATGCTAGGGCCTTTTAAAAATATATATGTATTTAATACATATACTTTATGTATTCACAGTAATAGTCAATATAATCCTTTAGTTTTTGAGGTGGGGGTTAAAAGTGCTCCAATAAAATTAACCCTGGATATGTATATATGTGTGTATGAATATGTATTTCTTTGTATACATATTTATATCTACAGTGTATAAACTATTCAAATATTAGTACTTTAATTCTTCAGATAATCTTTCATAACTTTTAATTTATAAGTGACAGGAATACTATTTAAGCCCTTAACATTTCAAATCCCTTTTCAAAACATAAATATTTTTATTTTTTAAAAGATTTATCTTATTTTGAAAGAGGGAGAGTAAGGAGAGAGAGTTCACGGGGGTAGAGAGGGGCAGAGAGAGAGAGAAAGTAGTTCAGGCAGACTCCTCATTGAGTAAGCAGTCCTAAGAGCCTGATGAGGGGCTCAATCCCACTACCCTGAGATCATGACCTGAGCCGAAGTCAAGAGTTGGACCCTTAAACAACTAAGCCACTCAAGAGCCCTGAACATTTTGATCTTTGGTAACTCTCCCATTACATTTACCAGTAAATGGATTTAAGACCATCAATTCTCATAAATACTCAATTTGAGTCATTTGTTAAGTTGAACACATATTAATTTTTTGTCCATAGATAAAAATGGGCAAACTATGGCTCATGAGCCAAATTCACCCTGCCAACTATTTTGGTAACTAAAGCCATATTAAAGCACAGCCATACCCATTTGTCTCTATATTGCCTATGACTGCTTTTCCCCCAACAATAACAGAGTTGAGGAGTTGTGACAAATACCATATGGTCCATAAAGGCTCAATGCTTACTGTTTTTACAGAGTTTGCCAGCCTCTGCTATAAATGATTATCATACCCGGTTTTAAGATTCATCTGAATTTTAGGGTATTAACAAGTTAGTTACATATGTTCACAGCTGTTCCTTTATTCTGTGCACATGTTGACATATGTAGTCAACATCAACGTGAACAAGCACACATCCTCTATTTTTTAATTTTCCTTTACAACCCAATCTGGGCTATCAGATAACTACGTCATTATAGTAGTCATTATCACTATTTCTCCCTAAAATTGAAAATAGTCTTATTCCCATGAAAACGATTAAATATGCTAAAGACCATCCCATTATATAAATTTCTACCAGAATAGGAAATGTACAAATTGTTCACATGCAGGGAGTCTCTGAAAATGCGTTTTCATATATAATGGAAACTTTCACTGAGTGTCAGATGTTACTTGTACTTTCTTTACAATTTTTCCTCCCACAATATTATTATTATTTTTTTTAAAAGACTTTATTGATTTGACAGACAGAGATCACAAGTAGGCGGAGAGGCAGGCAGAGAGAGAGAGAGAGGAGGAAGCAGGCTCCCCGCAGAGCAGAGAGCCCGATGCGGGACTCGATCCCAGGACCCTGAGATCATGACCTGAGCCGAAGGCAGAGGCTTAACCCACTGAGCCACCCAGGCGCCCGACACAATATTATTTTTTACAAGACTCTTGAATTAGAGATGAATAAAAAGCTACTGGATTTTTAGATGAATTTTTCAATGATAGGCACTGAGGTGTTATCAATTTGCAGTAAAAATCTGCTTTCACATTTGTCAGATGTTCCACTTCAGGGATGGCACTCTGTGGAGGTGGCAGATTGTGCTTACAGCTAAATACCAGGATTCAGCCAAGCCCATCAGGTAGACAAGATCAAAATTGTTGACAGGGAAATGACATTAGCATGAATTGCATTGCATACCAATGGCATGACTCTTTACTCCTTTATAATGTCCGTAGCTTCACATAGTAATTTACCTTCTAAGTTGTTTACCAATAAAATCAGTTATTTAATCAATTTATTAGTAAATTGAATAAAAAGTGATAAACTTCTCTTTTCAGTTTTATCCTAAACTAGCCAAATATATACATATTACCCCAATATGTATTATGGGGTTATGAAAGATATATATAGGTATAAAGGGTATACATATAAAGGTATATGTGTAGCATGATTTTCTAGGTTCCTAATCTATAACCAACTTTCTTTCCTTTTTATTTTACTATAAATTTTAGAGCATAATAATAAATGCATGGTACTGTCATAATTATATTAGAAGTTAAGTATCTAAGTTTAACTGAATCTATGTAGAATTTCAACCTTTAATGAATATTTTAATAATAAAATAAATTGCAACATAGTAGACAAAAATTATTTTAGGAATTTTTTCCTAAAAATTTTCCTACCTTTCCTTTCCTGCCTTTGCAGATTAATTCAACACAGAGTTTCAAAAAACATAGGGTGCTATTCTAGAACAGATGAGAACACCATCACCCATTACCTGGAATCATTCAAATTTGGGCCATGTTATCAATTATTTGTTGTAGTTTGAATCATCCATAACATATTCCAATATCTAAATAAAATGCAAATCAAGATCCCCTGAATTCTAACAGTGCTAGTGGCAAGCTATAAAGATAGTTTCCTTAAGTGTGAATATAGAGAGCCTGTTCTATTTTCACTTTCATTTGATTATCAGCTACCTGGCATCACAAGGTGCATAATATTTCTGAGAACAATACCCAGCTAGAAGGGAAAATGGCACTGTGATTGAACCATAACAATGTTCAAGTACCTTTTTTTTTTTTTAAAGATCTTATTTATTTATTTGACAGACAGAGATTACAAGTAGGCAAAGAGGCAGGCAGAGAGAGAGGAGGAAGAAGGCTCCCTGCTGAGCGGAGAGCCTGATGCAGGGGCTGGATCCCAGGATCCTGGACCCTGGGATCATGACCAGAGCTGAAGGCAGAGGCTTTAATCCACTGAGCTACCCAGGCGCCCCAACAGTGTTCAAGTTCTGATGGCCCTAATTCTCCAACTGCACACTGTCTAGAGTTCAGTTTCTGTGGGCTCTGGTTAGAATATGAGTGAGAACATAAAAGGGACCTCTGGGGTCATAAGGAAGAAGTCAAAGCAGAAAATAATTCTTTACATTTCCTTTCTTTTCCTCTTAATAGTTCTAGCTAAGATAAAGATTAAAAAAAGACACAGTGGAATAAAGGTTTTATTGTTATTTTCCTCTTCTTCTCTGAAAGCTCTCTGTGTCAGATTTTACCTTGGAAGATCACTGAGGGTCGGTGCAGAGAAAGGATACTCTTTAGGATAGGCAGTGGCCCGCAAAACCTTCGGTTAGGAGGAACAAAGGGAATAAAATGTACAATAGTATCATTCAAAATAGAGGCAAGCTCTCCCTGCTGGAGGTGGGTGGTCCTTGTCATTCTATGGTATTTTTCTTATGAGCAGTAAGAGCTAAAATATGATTAATAAAATCTAAGAAGTTTATTATTGATTATGAGGCTGTTCCCCTGACTGTATTTAGAGGTATTTTGTTGGTATAGTACAGTTTCTCCCACTCTCTTGATAATGTAGGCAGCAACAATTTATTATGTTTGCTCTCATTGGTGAGATAATAAAGATAAATAAGTAATAAAAATAATAACAGGTCAAGCAAGGCCCGAGTACTTACATCAAGCAACTCCATCTTGCCAATAACACACAAGCGTGTCCCAGTATAAATATTTATTCATATAAACCATAGGATTGTGTTATTGTGAGGTGAATACCATCATGGAACTGGATGAAAGTTCCAGAAGTATGAGAGTCAACTGCCAGAGTATGACATCGGATATGACATTTGTTGCTGGATTTCACTGTATTTCCATGTTTGTTTTAACCAACAAATTATTTATAGAGGATTATGTTATAAATAGGATACCCTGAAAGCCTATAAGAATAAAAAAGGGAGAATAAAAAGAATAAAAACTCGTAGAAGATTTTGACTAAATTGAGTCTTATAATAATGTAGTGAAAAGTAAGGGGCGGTAGCAGAATTAAGTGGAAAATCAAAGAACTTTTTTTTTCTTCTTGACTGATATATAAGCTATGAAGTAAATGAAAAGAGGTAGTGTTACTCTGTCATTTCTTCATCGTTTGTATTTAAACCATCTGTCAGGATTTTTAATTTTTTTTTTTTTTAAGTAAGCTCTCCACCCAGCGTGGGACTTGAACTTATGACCCTGAGATCAAGAGTCACATTCTCTGCCAACTGAGCCAGCCACGTGTCTCTTGTCAGGATTATTTAAAGCAAGGATTAATGTTATATGACACCTGTTTATCTCTGTAGATCCCTGTTACATAATCTCCACTTCTTCTTGTGCTAACCACCCCAAATATGTTATCAGTCCCAAAACATACTTTGATGTTCCTCCCAGCTGTGCTTTGTTTTGGTTATTTTCTTCTTTTAGCCTCCACTCTTGATTCCATCAAGATGAAGTTTGTCTCTGGCCTTTTCTCTTTCCCTTTCTCAGATGCTTTCAGAATGAATTAGGTTCTTTGCCTCTACGTACTTAAAATACTTGTGTACACTTTAAATAGAGCATGTTTTACACCCCTGTAATTACCGTTTTGGTTTTTGTCCACTGCTTTATCCCCAGCACCTAAAACAGCACATGACACAAATTTCTCCCAGAAATCTATGTATTGACCATAGGGCAATGAACATGTCCCATTGAGGACAGGGAGCATGTCCCATTAATCTCTTAAAAGCTAGAAACTGCCATGCGGTGCTGTAAATTTCTTTGGGTTTGTTTCATAAACATCAATAAATTGCTATTAAATCAGTGAATGACTGGAAAGACAAATGGCTTGCTAGAGTCATTTAAAAGAATAAAACTAACATTTTAATACAAAGTACTAGCCCAAGAGTTTAATTGTGAGTTTCAGTGCTATTCTAATCAAAATTACTGTGTTTGACATTCGTCAAGTCAGTGAAGTTATTTGGATGTCAGTTTTCCCATTTGTTAAATTAAGGAGCTGGACATTGTACAACTATATTACTTGTTAGGAGCTATTTTTACATATTCACCCAGTATATTCTTCAGCAAAACCTCTGCTTCAAAGGTTGCTTCTTTGCTCCACAAACACGTAATTTAACACCTAATTGTATCCACATTATAGGAAATGAGAAAGTTGTCATGGAAAGGTCATTGAGGAGAATTTATTCAGCACAGCATGGCAGTTTCTGGCTTTCAAGTGCTGCCTGGGATATAATCACTTGTCTAGCAGCTGAGAGGCCCTTCTAAACTTGAGTAGATTTTCCTGACCTATTTAAAACCCACTTAAATTTCTGGCATCTTTTTTGAAACACAGGAACTTAATGTGACATATGTAAATGAGATCCCCTTCACCTGGGTAGTTGCTCTTGCATATCTGTTGGTTTAATAGGTATGGCTTTAAACATTTCCTTTGTTTAGGTAGAATTTTGAGTATAAGGGATAATCTCCTCTTGCAAGGACCTGATATTTTTAAGGTCCTGTAAGTCCTGGCTACACCAGATGGTTACTACCAAGAACAGACATTTGTTAGTCTCAACTCTGAGCTCTACTTTGGGGTATATAGGAACTTTTTTTTTTAGAAAATTAAATTAGGCTTGATGGAGCATGTGGGTGGCTCAGTCAGTTAAGCATCTGCCTTCAGCTCAGGTCATGATCCCAGGGTCCTGGAATCGAGCCCCAGGTCAGAATCCCTGCTTAGCAGGAAGTCTGCTTCTCCCTTTCCTTCTGCCCCTGCCTCCTCATGCTCCCTTTCTCAAATAAATGGATAAAGTCTTTAAAAAAGAAAAAACAAGAAAAGAATTAAAATTATGTTTGAGAAAGAAATTACTTGATCCAAAAAATGTAAAATTTTTAAGTATTTTAGCACAAATTTTGGTGTTCTCATAAGTAATGACCAATTTGTAGAATTTGAAAGTGACACAATGTAGTTACTATAAAATTTCAGAAATCCATATTATCCAGACTGAATAGTTATTTAAACAGTCATCTTTTTTAGATGTGTATAGATGTTTAAAAAAAGCAAATTAACTTATAATTATTAAATCCATAATAGATTTTGTTATCTAATCTTTTCTCAATATATGTTAAAAATAAAATCCTTTTATAGAGTACAGAAAATGTTTAACATTCCTAAGTAGCCCATATTTTAAAATATTGAGTTCAAGAGAAAAGTAAGTAAAATGTGAGAGTATCTTGCTATGTTTATAATTGTGCACTTGACCTTAGCCAAAAGGCCAGTGGCAGTGCTGTTTATAATTGTATGCATTTTTTTACATGTTAGAGTAAAACATAATTATAAATTATGATATAATGGCGGTAATATGTTTTCAAACAATGTAATATATTGTTACTTGATTTTATTTTCACAATTTATATTTTGAAAAATATTTCTAAAATAGGGATACATTTAAATTCAGTGTGTATGATAGTTAATTAATATCTAATTTAAAAGCAATTATTAATTTACTTATATATTTTAAAGCAGCTATTAATTACTCATGTATTTTAAATTTGTTAGTGTCTAAAATCTCTGCATAGACTGATTTTTTTTTTTTTCACAGACAGAAACCATAACAGGGTCTCTTGTTTAAAATTAATTTAACAATCTTCCAACTTATTATACCATACAATATAGAGAGCCATCATCTTACCATGAATGAAGTGCTGTCACACTGACTTTACCAAGATGAGGAAATGAGATCTGGCTGTTATATAAAAGAAAAGCAAAGACTTTGTCGTTGTGTCACTATAGCATGTTAGTTTATGGCCCCTTGTCAATTTTTCTGGTTTTGATACATATAAACACCAAATGCCTTAAATCTCTAAAATGTCATTTTAAAATATACAAGTACAGCACGTAAGCTGTCATTTGACAAATGCACTGTGAACACAGAGCCAGGAACATAACATCTTTCATCATCCCATTTTCCTCACTGCTGATGCTCAGTCCCCTTAGGCAATAATAGACGCTGGAGATTCCTTAATGGAATACAACTTTAGGCCACAACTTTATTAGCTTAAACAAAGAACAGGGCAAATTGTTCCCAGATGGATTCAGGAAGTCACTAAGCAGCAATGATACCTAATTCTCCCAAGAGACTGTTTGATATCTCTTTTAACACCAAATTGTCTTTTATAGAGGGAATCGGGCTATCAGCCCTGCTGAACTCTTAAATTTGGAATATGGTTCTTCCCTTAGAGGGGCTGCGGCTGTTGGCTGGCAGTTCCTCCATCAGAGAATTTCAAGACTTAAGAGAAGTGAGTTCTGTACTTGCAAGACTGAGAAAGCATATTCTCCTTTCCTGGCTATTTACTTTCTAATTATTCAATTTCCAGCGCAACAAACAGTCACTTAACACAGTTGCATATTGGCAAACACACTCTTGTTTATGTTCTTCATGACTTCTTTAGAATTTGATCTATAAATTGATTTATTTATGCCAGTAATGTGCACAAATCTGTCTCAGTTATCCATCAAGCCCTCCTTAGATCTCCGTCCTGTTATCCTTTACTACTCAACTGTTGAAAATGCTGTCTTCCTATCAGTTGTGTTTTTGTTTTTTGGCTTTTTTGTTTTGTTTTTAAAACCATTCCTTCAGTCTTCTACTCAAATGAGGAGCAGTGTGGGTGCGTGAAACAACTTGCATAACCGCAAACACTTTCTTGTCATTGGATTTTACCTTGTGAGTAAGGAGAGGTTGAAACCAGAAACAGTGAGGTTATAAGGGTGATCTTTATGATAAACTAATGATCTTGAAATTTATCTGAAATATTTTAGATAATTAAAACATTGTAGCAGAACAGTAAATAATTAAGATTTGTAGTTAAAAAAGCGTCAATATAGTAAATACTGTATTTGGAAGGGAAAGGAGAGGTTAGGAAAAGTAATTAACCCCAGAGACAAGTGGAAAAATGGCCATGGCATTAGGGAGGAATACTAAGAAAATTAAAGACAGATATTAAGTAGATTAGATATATGAAATCAGATTTAAGAGAAGAGTAAAATATAAATAGCTAGGACTATCTCTTTACTCATGCTCAAACTCTATGGCAGATTTTATGGATTTCTATTTAAAAATCTATTTTAGAAGGTGGGATAGACTTTGGGTAAAGGAAGGTCTATAAATTCTAGTTAGCTGAATTTATATTTAATAATCCCATAGAATACACAAGTCTAAATACTTAGCTAGCAAGTAGGTATATTTGTGATTTAATCATAAATTTTTTGCTGCTTCAAAAAACATTATATTTCAGATTATCCAAAAGCCAGAGTAATAGCTCAATTCATAAAGATTAAGATAATTCAACATGATCCAAAGAAAGTGTGGTTGTGATTGTGTATGGTGTGTGTGTGTGTGTGTGTTCTATAGTACATGTCAGAAGAGTACTTGTATTTTTATTTTTAAATTTTTTTTAGAGATTTATTTTTTTGAGAGAGAGAGAGCGAGCATGGGGTGCGGAGGGGCAAGAGGGAAAGGGATAGAGAGAATCTCAAGCAGACTCTCCACTGAGTGTGAAGCTGATGTGGGGCTCATGATCCCAAGATCATGACCTGAGCCAAAACCAGGAGTCAGACGCTCAACTGACCAAGCCACCCAGGTGTCCCAAAGAGCAAAATAATAGAAATAATTACAAAAGACCTCTGATTAGAAAGCCATGATTCTCAAAGATTAGGTGTTTCTGATCATGTAAGATGGATGTTAGTGGTAATAGGACCTCACCCAGAATTGTTGATCTATGCCAGAACTATTTGTAAGAAGTAGTCAGAAATAGTATTTGTCTGTAATGAGGTTTATTATTGATGTTTATTAAATCATTTTGTCAAAACAACTATATCACACATTAAATGGGATATTTGTTGTAGACAAAAGTACTTTTGCTTTTGTTATTAGATAAAGAGTGTAGAATGAGGGAGGAAATATGTTGTTTTCCCTCTGGTGCACTAGTTTTTTGATCTTCTGAATGTGTGTATTTCCAATTCACCACTGGTGGCATACTTGAGGCGCTCATAAGCAGGTCTCTTATAAGACATGTTTAAAGTGGACTTGGAGGCATGTCCTGTAACATGTTGTTATTCTTATTGATTTCTAAGATTTATAAGTAGAAGGTTAAATAAGGTATTAATAAAAATAAGAATATTAATATGGACCAAACTTGAAACATGTAATTCAACACTAAAATTCTTGATATTAAAATCATGCTAAGGAGTATGGCATTAACAAATAAGCCTTTGTTTTTCTCATTATGCAAATAAGTATTATTAAAGCATGCCTAGAAAAAAATACATAGCTGTCTTTTTTTAAGAGTTCCATTCTGTTATCAAATCCTGTATATTGGGAAAGATATATGCATATATCTATTCATTATATTATTAATGAAAAAATCGGCAAAATATAAATACTAATATAAACATAATATAAACAGATTAATTATGAACTACATATTAGAATATTATATGCTCAATAAATCTATTTGTGATAGTTATAATTAATGCTTCACTAACAACTGCCAGTGAAATAAAATTTCCCTGTATTTTAAAAACTATTCTCCACAATAAAAAAAGAAAAGAAAAATTTAAAAACAATGCAAAAAGTGTATTAATTAGGTAGATGATTATGTTTCTGAAATTTATGGTCTTCATTGCATCCTGCTGATAAGAAAAATTCATATAAACTACCATTCAAATACATTAAAATATTAAAAAACAACAGATTTTGTCTTTTTACAGGTATATTTTGCAAGTAAAATATAAAATAGCCTTATTTTAAGTGTGATAAGTTTCTTTTTTCCCCTCATTTTGAGATTTCATTTTTAATGAACTCTTGATGAAAATTGACAGACATGCCTGGAATGTTCTCCCAGTGTGAAAACAGTATTTCCTCCACATTGTGGCTGTCTTCTTTTCAAACACATAGCAGCCTATAACTCAGAAGATAGGCAGAGATGAAACACATCTGGTTGTATTCAATGCCACAGTACAAATGAATTCTAAATACAAAATTTTGTCAAATGGGGACAAATTAACAACATGTTTGTGTTTTGAATGCATCTATGACAATAGATATTACACATCATATTCATGTTACAAATTTGACTATTTTTTTAAGAGGCTATTTTTTTTTATTTGTTTATTTACAGCATAGCAGTGTTCATTGTTTTGGCATCACACCCAGTGCTCCATGCAGTACGTGCCCTCCCTATTACCCACCACCTGGTTCCTCAACCTCCCACACCCCCGCAACTTCAAAACCATCTGGTTGTTTTTCAGAGTCCATAGTCTCTCATGGTTCATCTCCCCTTACAATTTCCCTCAACTCCCTCTCCTCTCCATCTCCCCATGTCCTCCATGTTATTTGTTATGCTCCACAAATAAGTGAGACCATATGATACTTGACTCTCTCTGCTTGAATTATTTCGCTCAGCATAATCTCTTCCAGTCCCGTCCATGTTGCTACAAAAGTTGGGTATTCATCCTTTCTGATGGAGGCATAATACTCCATTGTGTATATGTAGCACATCTCCTTATCCATTCAACCGTTGAGGGCATCATGGTTCTTTCCACAGTTTGGCGACCGTAGCCATTGCTGCAATAAACATTGGGGTACAAATGGCCCTTCTTTTCACTACATCTGTATCTTTGGGGTAAATACCCAGCAGAGCAATTGCAGGGTCATAGGGAAGCTCTATTCTTAATTTCTTCAGGAATCTCCACACTGTTCTCCAAAGTGGCTGCACTAACTTGCATTCCCACCAACAGTGTAAGAGGGTTCCCCTTTCTCCACATCCTCTCCAGCACACGTTGTTTCCTGTCTTGCTAATTTTGGCCATTCTAACTGGTGTTAGGTGGTATCTCAATGTTGTTTTAATTTGAATCTCCCTGATGGCTAGTGATGATGAGCATTTTTTCATGTGTCTGATAGCCATTTGTATGTCTTCATTGGAGAAGTGTCTGTTCATATCTTCTGCCCATTTTTTGATATGATTATCTGTTTTGTGTGTGTTGAGTTTGAGGAGTTCTTTATAGATCCTGGATATCAACCTTTTGTCTGTACTGTCATTTGCAAATATCTTCTCCCATTCCGTGGGTTGCCTCTTTGTTTTGTTGACTGTTTCCATTGCTGTGCAGAATCTTTTGATCTTGATGAAGTCCCAAAAGTTCATTTTCGCTATTGTTTCCTTGGCCTTTGGAGACATATCTTGAAAGAAGTTGCTGTGGCTGATATCAAAGAGGTTACTGCCTATGTTCTCCTCTAGGATTCTGATAGATTCCTGTCTCACGTTGAGGTCTTTTATCCATTTCGAGTTTATCTTTGTGTACGGTATAAGAGAGTGGTCAAGTTTCATTCTTCTACATATCGCGGTCCAGTTTTCCCAGCACCATTTATTGAAGAGACTGTCTTTTTTCCATTGTATATTTTTTCCTGTTTTGTCGAAGATTATTTGACCATAGAGTTGAGGGTCCATATCTGGGCTCTCCACTCTGTTCCACTGGTCTATGTGTCTGTTTTTATGCCAGTACCACGCTGTCTTGGTGATCACAGCTTTGTAGTATAGCTTGAAATTGGGTAACGTGATGCCGCCAGTTTTGTTTTTGTTTTTCAACATTTCCTTAGCAATTCGGGGTCTCTTCTGATTCCATACAAATTTTAGGATTATTTGCTCCAGCTCTTTGAAAAATACAGGTGGAATTTTGATCGGAATGGCATTAAAAGTATAGATTGCTCTAGGCAATATAGACATTTTAACAATGTTTATTCTTCCAATCCAAGAGCATGGAACAGTCTTCCATCTTTTTGTGTCTTCTTCAATTTCTTTCATGAGTGTTCTGTAGTTCCTCGAGTATAGGTCCTTTACCTCTTTGGTTAGGTTTATGCCCAGGTATCTTATGGTTCTTGGTGCCATAGTAAATGGAATCGATTCTCTAATTTCCCTTTCTGTATTTTCATTGTTAGTGTATAAGAAAGCCACTGATTTCTGTACATTGACTTTGTATCCTGCCACATTACTGAATTGCCGTATGAGTTCCAGTAGTTTGAGGGTGGAGTCTTTAGGGTTTTCCATATAAAGAATCATGTCATCTGCGAAGAGAGAGAGTTTGACTTCTTCCTTGCCAATTTGGATACCTTTTATATTTCTCTTTGTTGTCTGATTGCCGTTGCTAGAACTTCTAATACTATGTTGAACAAGAGTGGTGAGAGTGGGCATCCTTGTCGTGTTCCTGATCTCAACGGGAAGGCTGCAAGCTTTTTCCCATTGAGGATGATATTTGCTGTGGGTCTTTCATAGATAGATTTTATGAAGTTCAGGAATGTTCCCTCTATCCCTATACTTTGAAGCGTTTTCATCAGGAACGGATGCTGGATTTTGTCAAATGCTTTTTCTGCATCAGTTGAGAGGACCATGTGGTTCTTCTCTCTTCTCTTATTGATTTGTTCTATCACATTGATTGATTTGCGAATGCTGAACCAACCTTGCAACCCAGGGATGAATCCCACCTGGTCATGGTGGATAATCTTTTTAATGTGCTGCTGGATCCTGTTTGCTAGGATCTTGTTGAGAATCTTTGCATCCATATTCATCAGTGATATTGGTCTGAAATTCTCCTTTTTGGTAGGGTCTTTGCCTGGTTTGGGGATCAGGGTAATGCTGGCTTCATAAAAAGTCTGGAAGATTTCCTTCTGCTTCAATTTTTTGGAACAGCTTCAGGAGAATTGGTGTTATTTCTTCTTTGAAAGTTTGGTAGAATTCCCCAGGGAATCCATCAGGTCCTGGGCTCTTGTTTTTTGGGAGGTTTTTGATCACTGCTTCAATCTCATTACTAGATATCGGTCTATTCAGGTTGTCAATTTTTTCCTGGTTCAATTTTGGAGGTTTGTAGCTTTCCAGGAATGCATCCATTTCATCTAGGTTGCTTAGCTTATTGGCATATAACTGTTGGTAATAATTTCTGATGATTGTTTCTATTTCCTTGGTGTTAGTTGTGATCTCTCCCTTTTCATTCATAATTTTATTAATTTGGGCTTTCTCTCTTTTCTTTTGGATTAGTGTGGCCAATGGTGTATCAATCTTATTGATTCTTTCAAAGAACCAGCTTCTAGTTTCATTGATACATTCTACTGTATCTCTGGTTTCTACCTCATTGATCTCTGCTCTAATCTTGATTATTTCCCTTCTTGCATGTGGAGTTGGTTTGATTTGTTGTTGATTCTCCAGTTCTTTAAGGTGTAGAGACAGCTGGTGTATTCTGCATTTTTCAATTTTTTTGAGGGAGGCTTGGATGGCTATGTATTTCCCCCTTAGAACCACCTTTGCTGTATCCCATAGGTTTTGGACCAAAGTATCTTCATTCTCATTGGTTTTCATGAATTGTTTAAGTTCATCTTTGATCTCCTGGTTGATCCAAGCATTCTTAAGCAAGGTGGTCTTTAGCTTCCAGGTGTTTGAGTTCCTTCTGAACTTTTCCTTGTGATTGAGCTCCAGT
The DNA here is from genome assembly GCF_922984935.1 of Meles meles. Taxonomy (NCBI): domain Eukaryota; kingdom Metazoa; phylum Chordata; class Mammalia; order Carnivora; family Mustelidae; genus Meles; species Meles meles. Next base: position 80,580,769 of record NC_060074.1, read on the forward strand.
TTCAAAGCATTGTGATCTGAGAATATGCAGGGAATAATGTCAGTCTTTTGGTATCGGTTGAGTCCTGCTTTGTGACCCGTATGTCGTCTATTCTGGAGAAGGTTCCATGTGCACTTGAGAAGAATGAGTATTCTTTTGTTTTAGGGTGGAATGTTCTGTATATGTCTATGAGGTCCATCTGGTCCAATGTCTCATTCAATGCTCTTATTTCTTTATTAATTTTCTGCTTCAATGATCTGTCTATTTCTGAGAGAGGCATATTAAGATCTCCTACTATTATTGTATTCGTATCAATATGACTCTTTATCTTGATTAATAGTTTTCTTATGTAATTGGGTGCTCCCATATTGGGGGCATAGATATTCACAATTGTTAGATCATCTTGGCGGATAGTCCCTTTAAGAATTATGTAGTGTCCTTTTGTATCTCTGACTACAGTCTTTAGTTTAAAATCTAATTTATCCGATATGAGAATAGCTACCCCGGCCTTCTTTTGAGACCCATTGGCATGAAAGATGCTTCTCCATCCCTTCACTTTCAGTCTGGGTGTATCCTTAGGTTCAAAATGAGTCTCTTATAGACAACATATGGATGGGTCCTATCGTTTTATCCAATCTTCAACCCTGTGTCATTTTATGGGCACATTTAGGCCATTCACATTGAGAGTGATTATTGAGAGATAGGTTTTTATTGACATCGTGTTACCTTTGAAGTCTTTCTGTCTGTAGATTGTTTCTATATTTCTGTTCAATGATATTCTTAGGGTTTTTTCTCTTTTATAGGACCCCCCCCTTAATATTTCCTGCAGTGTCGGCTTGGTGGTTGCATAGTCTTTTAAGCCTTGCCAGTCTTGAAAACTCTTTATCTCTCCATCCATTTTAAATGTCAGTCTTGCTGGATAGAGTATTCTTGGTTTCATGTTCTTCTCATTTAGTATTCTGAATATATTTCGCCAGCCCTTCCTGGCTTGCCAGGTCTCTGTGGAAAGGTCTGACGTTATTCTAATGGGCTTTTCTCTGTATGTAAGGAGCTTCTTTGTCCTAGCTGCTTTTAAGAGGGTCTGTCATGAAACATAATTCCTCATTCTAACTATAAGGTGTCGTGAGGACTTTCGAGAATCTAAAATCTTGGGAGGAAATCTCTCTGGCTCTAGTACATGAACATTGTTTCCATTCATGTGATTGAGAAAATTTTCATAGACAACTTCTTCCACTATATCTTCTAGACTTCTTTCTTTTTCCTCCCCTTCAGGGATTCCAATAATTCTGACGTTGGAACGTTTCATGGCATCATTTATTTCCCTGATTCTGTTTTCATGGCTTCTGAGCTGTTTGTTCCAGGCTTCCAGGAGGAAGCCTGGAACAAATTTGACTCTTTAAACATTTAAGGGGCTTATTTTTGGATGGTTACTAAAATGTGAATGAGGCAGTTAAGCTGAATTTAAAAGTGTACCTTGATAAAGTTTATTCAATCTTTGTATGTGAGGGAAACATAGTGATGTATAAACATTCTTGGTAAAAATACCAGAATAGGCAGTTTGATAAGCCTTTTATGGCAAAAGAGAGCATTTTACAGATCAGAATGCAACTATGATTTTTTTCATTCTTTTCTTGTTAGGCACAGGGGATCCATTGGGGAATAATAACAACAAAAATGTCATGCTTTCTACTTTCTTATACCTTGTAGTCCACTGAAGAAGACAGACCACTCAAATACAAAAATTAATGTATTTGTCAAACAAATTTGATGCCAGGGCTCTAAGAGACAAAATGATGTATTTTTTTTAAGATTTTATTTACTTATTTGACAGACAGAGATCACAAGTAGGCAGAGAGAGAGAGAGAGAGAGAGAGGAGGAGGAAGCAGGCCCCCCGCTGAGCAAAGAGCCCAATAAGGGGCTCGATCCCAGAACCCTGGGATCATGACCTGAGCTGAAGGCAGAGGCTTAACCCACTGAGCCACCAAGCGCCCCACGATGTATTTTTTTAATCTCCAAATGGTCAAAGGTGTCATAAAAATTCTTCTTTGAGCAAGGGACTCTTGATCAGCCGAGTCAGGCAAAGAGGAGGTTCAGTGCCATTTCAGACTCAGGGAATGTTATATTCAAAGGCCATGGTTCTGATGGGAAGAGTAAAGGGTCAAGACAGGGAGCCAATACAGTCAGATTTGTATTTTCAGAGTGAATTAATGGATGAGATATATATTACATATATGGACCTCAAGTGCCTGTGTGGAACCTTGCCTTATTTGTCCTTAATAACTGAGTGTTGCCAATTCATTACTTTTAACCCATACACTTATTTTAACATATTACAGTTTCTTCTGAAAACTTTGTCATTTAGAAGATAGACATAGCTAAATATTACAGAACTATATAAGCATATTTAATGTGTCCTGCTGTCTTATGAGACAGGCCTTTCTAAAGCTAGACATTAAGATATTCCACTATTTTAACTTGTGAGCCTTACTTTGTGAGAGAATACATCTTTTCTCCTTAAATTATATGGAAATTAATGGACCAAAATACTATTTTCCTTATATTTGTGGAATCATTAAAAAATATAGAATTGTTGTATTTCCATAACTTCTCTCCTATCTAATTTTTTTTTATTTTTTAAAAAATTTTAAAAGATTTTATTTATTTTACAGAAAGAGAGAGAGAGAGAGAGACATATCACAGTCAGGAGAGGGAAGGGGGAAGCGGGCTCCCCTGCTGAGCAGAGAGCCCGATCGAGCCCTGCATAGGACCTGAGATCATGACCGGAGCCGAAGGCAGAGGCCCAACCCACCGAGTCACCCAGGAGCCCCTCTCCTATCTAATTTTTAAAACCACAAACAAAAAAAAGGGGATAATTGTAACATTGTTTTTCATTAATTGACTTCGTCTAGGGTGGGAATTTTAGTTTTACTTGTAATAGCTCCTTGAAACTTTATTAATAGGCACTTGGAACTCCAGTTGATTATTTATTTGGAGCTTTTCCTGTGAACTGAAGAAGTTCAGAAAAACCTGTAAAAATTATATTATCAAAGCCTGCTGTGATTATTTATTCTTGTATGTTTTCACACCAATCCATGTTTCTACTTGGCAACAGCATTAAAACAAATCTGTTGCTTACAATTTGAGTCTGAAAGTTGATTATCAATAAATAGCATTTATTATTATTTTTATGAAAATATTTATTATTGAATCAAGTAATGAAACTGTGAAGTAGGAAATACAGTCTTAAATCATTAAAACTGTATTTCTTAAAGGAGAATCATGTAAATATTAAACTCAAATTAAATTGCCTTTCTTACATTTTATCAATGTACATCCTATATAATCAACAATCACCATATACTTTATACACTGTCTTTATTTATTTATTTATTTTTTAATATTTACTTTTATTTGTTTATTTACAGCATAACAGTGTTCATTGTTTTGGCATCACACCCAGTGCTCCATGCAGTACGTGCCCTCCCTATTACCCACCACCTGGTTCCTCAACCTCCCACCCCCCCCCCACCCCACTGCCGCCCCTTCATAACCCTCTGGTTGTTTTTCAGAGTCCATAGTCTCTCATGGTTCATCTCCCCTTCCAGTTTCCCTCAACACCCTCTCCTCTCCATCTCCCCATGTCCTCCATGTTATTTGTTATGCTCCACAAATAAGTGAGACCATATGATACTTGACTCTCTCTGCTTGACTTATTTCGCTCAGCATAATTTCTTCCAGACCCGTCCATGTTGCTACAAAAGTTGGGTATTCGTCCTTTCTGATGGAGGCATAATACTCCATTGTGTATATGGACCACATCTTCCTTATCCATTCATCCGTTGAAGGGCATCTTGATTCTTTCCACAGTTTGGCGACCGTAGCCATTGCTGCAATAAACATTGGGGTACAAATGGCCCTTCTTTTCACTACATCTGTATCTTTGGGGTAAATACCCAGCAGTGCAATTGCAGGGTCATAGGGAAGCTCTATTTTTAATTTCTTCAGGAATCTCCACACTGTTCTCCAAAGTGGCTGCACTAACTTGCATTCCCACCAACAGTGTAAGAGGGTTCCCCTTTCTCCACATCCTCTCCAGCACACGTTGTTTCCCGTCTTGCTAATTTTGGCCATTCTAACTGGTGTTAGGTGGTATCTCAATGTTGTTTTAATTTGAATCTCCCTGATGGCTAGTGATAATGAACATTTTTTCATGTGTCTGATAGCCATTTGTATGTCTTCATTGGAGAAGTGTCTGTTCATATCTTCTGCCCATTTTTTGATATGATTATCTGTTTTGTGTGTGTTGAGTTTGAGAAGTTCTTTATAGATCCTGGATATCAACCTTTTGTCTGTACTGTCATTTGCAAATATCTTCTCCCATTCCGTGGGTTGCCTCTTTGTTTTGTTGACTGTTTCCTTTGCTGTGCAGAAGCTTTTGATCTTGATGAAGTCCCAAAAGTTCATTTTTGCTTTTGTTTCCTTGGCCTTTGGAGACATATCTTGAAAGAAGTTGCTGTGGCTGATATCGAAGAGGTTACTGCCTATGTTCTCCTCTAGGATTCTGATAGATTCCTGTCTCACGTTGAGGTCTTTTATCCATTTCGAGTTTATTTTTGTGTATGGTGTAAGAGAATGGTCGAGTTTCATTCTTCTACATATCGCGGTCCAGTTTTCCCAGCACCATTTATTGAAGAGACTGTCTTTTTTCCATTGTATATTTTTTCCTGTTTTGTCGAAGATTATTTGACCATAGAGTTGAGGGTCCATATCTGGGCTCTCCACTCTGTTCCACTGGTCTATGTGTCATGTCACATATGCCAGTACCACACTGTCTTGGTGATCACAGCTTTGTAGTAAAGCTTGAAATCGGGTAACGTGATGCCGCCAGTTTTGTTTTTGTTTTTCAACATTTCCTTAGCAATTCGGGGTCTCTTCTGATTCCATACAAATTTTAGGATTATTTGCTCCAGCTCTTTGAAAAATATCGGTGGAATTTTGATCGGAATGGCATTAAAAGTATAGATTGCTCTAGGCAGTATAGACATTTTAACAATGTTTATTCTTCCAATCCAAGAGCATGGAACAGTCTTCCATCTTTTTGTGTCTTCTTCAATTTCTTTCATGAGTGTTCTGTAGTTCCTCGAGTATAGGTCCTTTACTTCTTTGGTTAGGTTTATGCCCAGGTATCTTATGGTTCTTGGTGCTATAGTAAATGGAATTGATTCTCTAATTTCCCTTTCTGTATTTTCATTGTTGGTGTATAAGAAAGCCACTGATTTCTGTACATTGACTTTGTATCCTGCCACGTTACTGAATTGCTGTATGAGTTCTAGTAGTTTGGGGGTGGAGTCTTTAGGGTTTTCCATATAAAGAATCATGTCATCTGCGAAGAGAGAGTTTGACTTCTTCCTTGCCAATTTGGATAACTTTGATTTCTCTTTGTTGCCTGATTGCCGTTGCTAGAACTTCTAATACTATGTTGAACAAGAGTGGTGAGAGTGGGCATCCTTGTCGTGTTCCTGATCTCAACGGGAAGGCTGCAAGCTTTTTCCCATTGAAGATGATATTTGCTGTGGGTCTTTCATAGATAGATTTTATGAAGTTCAGGAATGTTCCCTCTATCCCTATACTTTGAAGCGTTTTCATCAGGAAAGGATGCTGGATTTTGTCAAATGCTTTTTCTGCATCAATTGAGAGGACCATGTGGTTCTTCTCTCTTCTCTTATTGATGTGTTCTATCACACTGATTGATTTGCTAATGTTGAACCAACCTTGCAACCCAGGGATGAATCCCACCTGGTCATGGTGGATAATCTTTTTAATGTGCTGCTGGATCCTGTTTGCTAGGATCTTGTTGAGAATCTTTGCATCCATATTCATCAGTGATATTGGTCTGAAATTCTCCTTTTTGGTAGGGTCTTTGCCTGGTTTGGGGATCAGGGTAATGCTGGCTTCATAAAAAGAGTCTGGAAGTTTTCCTTCTGCTTCAATTTTTTGGAACAGCTTCAGGAGAATTGGTGTTATTTCTTCTTTGAAAGTTTGGTAGAATTCCCCAGGGATTCCATCAGGTCCTGGGCTCTTGTTTTTTGGGAGGTTTTTGATCACTGCTTCAATCTCATTACTAGATATCGGTCTATTCAGGTTGTCAATTTCTTCCTGGTTCAATTTTGGGAGTTTGTAGCTTTCCAGGAATGCATCCATTTCATCTAGGTTGCTTAGCTTATTGGCATATAACTGTTGGTAATAATTTCTGATGATTGTTTCTATTTCTTTGGTGTTAGTTGTGATCTCTCCCTTTTCATTCATAATTTTATTAATTTGGGCTTTCTCTCTTTTCTTTTGCATTAGTGTGGCCAATGGTTTATCGATCTTATTGATTCTTTCAAAAAACCAGCTTCTAGTTTAATTGATACATTCTACTGTATCTCTCGTTTCTACCTCATTGATCTCTGCTCTAATCTTGATTATTTCCCTTCTTGCATGTGGAGTTGGTTTGATTTGTTGTTGATTCTCCAGTTCTTTAAGGTGTAGAGACAGCTGGTGTATTCTGCATTTTTCAATGTTTTTGAGGGAGGCTTGGATGGCTATGTATTTCCCCCTTAGAACCGCCTTTGCTGTATCCCATAGGTTTTGGACCGAGGTGTCTTCATTCTCATTGGTTTCCATGAATTGTTTAAGTTCGTCTTTGATCTCCTGGTTGATCCAAGCATTCTTAAGCAAGGTGGTCTTTAGCTTCCAGGTGTTTGAGTTCCTTCTGAACTTTTCCTTGTGATTGAGCTCCAGTTTCAAAGCATTGTGATCTGAGAATATGCAGGGAATAATGTCAGTCTTTTGGTATCGGTTAAGTCCTGCTTTGTGACCCAGTATGTGGTCTATTCTGGAGAAGGTTCCATGTGCACTTGAGAAGAATGAGTATTCTGTTATTTTAGGGTGGAATGTTCTGTATACGTCGATGAGGTCCATCTGGTCCAATGTTTCATTCAATGCTCTTATTTCTTTATTAATTTTCTGCTTCGATGATCTGTCTATTTCTGAGAGAGGCGTATTAAGATCTCCTACTATTATTGTATTCATATCAATATGACTCTTTATCTTGATTAACAGTTTTCTTATGTAATTGGGTGCTCCCATATTGGGATAGATATTCACAATTGTTAGATCGTCTTGGCGGATAGTCCCTTTTAAGAATTACATAGTGTCCTTCTGTATCTCTGACTACAGTCTTTAGTTTAAAATCTAATTTATCTGATATGAGAATCGCTACTCTGGCCTTCTTTTGAGGCCCATTGCCATGAAAGATGCTTCTCCATCCCTTCACTTTCAGTCTGGGTGTATCCTTAGGTTCAAAATGGGTCTCTTGTAGACAACATATGGATGGGTCCTGTCGTTTTATCCAATCTGCAACCCTGTGTCGTTTTATGGGTGCATTTAGGCCATTCACATTGAGAGTGATTATTGAGAGATAGGTTTTTATTGACATCGTGTTGCCTTTGAAGTCTTTCTGTCTATAAATTGTTTCTGTATTTCTGTTCAATGATATTCTTAGGATTTTTCCTCTCTTATAGGACCCCCCTTAATATTTCCTGCAGTGTCGGCTTGGTGGTTGCATAGTCTTTTAAGCCTTGCCGGTCTTGGAAACTCTTTATCTCTCCATCCATTTTAAATGTCAGTCTTGCTGGATAGAGTATTCTTGGTTGCATGTTCTTCTCATTTAGTACTCTGAATATGTTTTGCCAGCCCTTCCTGGCTTTCCAGGTCTCTGTGGAAAGGTCTGACGTTATTCTAATGGGCTTTCCTCTGTATGTAAGAAGCTTCTTTGTCCTAGCTGCTTTTAAGAGGGTCTCTCTTGAAACAAAATTCCCCATTCTAACAATAAGGTGCCGTGAGGACTTTCGGGAATCTAAAATCTTGGGAGGAAATCTTTCTGCCTCTAGTACATGAACGTTGTTTCCATTCGTGAGATTGGGAAAATTTTCATAGACAACTTCTTCCACTATGTCTTCTAGACTTCTTTCTTTTTCTTCCCCTTCAGGGATTCCAATAATTCTGACGTTGGAACGTTTCATGGCATCATTTATTTCCCTGATTCTGTTTTCATGGCTTCTGAGCTGTTTGTTCCAGGCTTCCTCCTGATCCTTTCTCTCTATCTGTTTGTCCTCCAGATCACTAATTCTATCTTCTGTCTCAGTTACCCTAGCTTTTAGAGAATTTAGATTGGATTGGAACTCATTGAGAGCATTTTGAACATCATCCCTGGTGGCTTTCAGTTCTGCCCTAACATTGTGAACATCATCCCTGGTGGCTTTCAGTTCTGCCCTAATCAATTCTGTTTGGTCATCCATGGCTTTCTCCAACCTAGCTATTGCCTGGATAATTGTTAGTCTGAATTCCTTTTCTGACATATTGTCTATGTCGATAGCCATTAGCTCTGTTGCAGAAGGCCCATCCTCTGTATTTTTCTTCTGTTGGGTATTCCTCCTCCTAGTCATTTTGGTAAGAGATGACTAAACAGATGCAGCTGGACTTATCGATTGTGGTGCAGTCAATGTGCACCCTGGAATGCTTCTGTGCAATCAGGATTCCACACCCAAATGAGAGAAAAACGAGAAGAAAAAGAAATAGAGAAGAAGAAAGAAAAAAAAGGGGGAAAGAAAAAAGGAAAAAAAAAAGAGAGAGAGAGATAGGAAAAAAAGGGAAGATAAAAGAGAAGGCTCAGCCCAAATGGGCCACAAGGTAAGATTTGTGGAGTATACAAACAAAAACAGACAGACAAAAAGAGTGATAAAAGTATATAACAAGAGAAAAAAATATGTATATATAAGCAAAAAAAAAAAAAAAAGGGAAGAACCTCATCAGAAAGAACCCCAAGTATAAGGTTTATATATTATTAGGACAAACACAAATTCACAGAAACACTGACAGAAGGAAAAATTGGGAGAATGGTTATAGATTCTCAGTGTGGGTGAGGAAGGTTATTTTGATTCTTCCTGAAGGTATCTTGATGTTTTTGTTAAGGGACTCAACTTTCCTAAGTTACAGGGGGATTAGAAACTGGTTTGCCTATAGGGGTAGCATTGATTGGGGAAAGGGGATTACCTTGGAGTTTAACTCTATATGTATAGTAGAAAATAAAAATTAAAAAAGAATAAACTAGACTAAACTAAGTTAAAATTAAAAAAGAATTAAAAAAATAGAAAAACAAAAGAAAAACACGGGTGTATGTATCAAAAAGTTCAGGTTAGAAGGTTATTAAAGAATTTGATGTACTGGACATCTCGGTGTGATGGTAAATAGGTTAAAAAATTATCTGTATGTATATAAAAAAAAAGAACCAGAATATTGGTAAAGAGTTAAAAATAAAAGTTGTATTTATGAAGTAGTGGTGATTGTTCTCTTGTAGTCTTTTTTTTTTTTTTTCTTCCTTCCTGGTTGGTTTTCTGGGGGAGGGGCCTGCCACGTGGGTTTTCAGACAATGATGTTCCCTGAGTTAGGTCCTCCGGCTCCCCTCAAGGGGGTGAGCTCTTTTTTTTTTTTTTTTTTTCAGGAAACTGTTTTTTTCAGCCTTTTGTTCTCTGGGGGTTTTTATGTTCTTTCATCTGCTTTCTCTCACCTTGACAGCTTTTGATGGTTTTTGGAGGTTTAGAGGAGAGCAAACAGCACCCGGACCTCCCTCTCAGAGAGAAGCCTCAGACTGTTTTGCAAAAGCTGCTGGCAGAGTCGGTTCTGAGTCACTGTCCCTGGGGATGCAGGAGCTCCTCGTTGTACCCAAAACCAGGGCAGCGGTGGCTGTCTGGGCAGCTCCAGACCGCCAGAGAGGTTTGGAGCAGAGATCGCACACTGAGATTTTCCCGCTGTCCCGGGCTGGGAATGTCTGGTTTTTCTGGCTGCCAGAGCTCCAGGCTAGCGCCTATGAGCACCTTTCCCAAGGGAGGGTGTGGGACAAGCGCGTTTCAGGATTGCCGTCTGGCCAGGCTCCCAGCCCCTCACGGGAGCCAGACCCCACTCGTTCTCGGGCGCGCTGGCATTCAGGTGCACTGGCGGCTCAGGGACGGAGACCTGATTTCTCCGCCGCACTCTCTCTGGCTCCGCACCAGGGGAGGCTGTCCTGGGTCCGGGGACTTAGGTCCCTGACCCTAACTGCCCAGGTTCCCACTATTACCCCCTGCGATCCTTTGCTGTTTGTTTTTTGAGTGCTTTCAACCAGACTCCAAGTTAATGCTGGTCCCCAGACGCAGAGCACTCTAGTGTTGGGGTGTTACTTTCGGATCGGTCACCTCTGGTGGCTCCCTCCCCCTTTTATTTATCTTCCGATATCAGTCGGACGTTCCCAGTCTGCTTTACCTGCCACTGGCGTCTTCTGCTCCTGTAGAGATCCAGACATGTATAATTCTGATCTCAGGCTGATTTCATGGGTGGTCGGAGTTCTTTGGTAGGTAATCAGCTCACTTTAGGGTACAGGTTGAAATGATGCCTCCTCCTACTTCCCCGCCATCTTGACTCCCTCTATACACTGTCTTTAAAACAAAGGTTAGTGATAGTAATATTTTCACAGATAATTGAATGCATAAACAATGAGGAGGATGAAATTTGAACATATTAATTCTAAATAAATTATACATAAAATTATACATATTATATATGCTCTAATTCTATTAAAATGTATATTAAATCTATATAACTTCTACATACAACATATTATTTTATTTAGCTTTAGATTATTTGTATGTGTGTCCATGACTTGTGATATAATTTAAGTATCTACCATAAAATTAAAATCCTTTACATAGTATTTTAAATAATGTGAAAAATATTTCAATATGAAGCATTTTTAAGGATTTCAGAATCATAAAAATCTCATATTAGTAGACAGAGATGTATTAAAGCACCTTCTGAATTTCGTACTGACACGGTCCTTGTCATTATAAAGAAGGAAAAAGAATTGTCGTATTGGATTCTTCAAGGAACATATTCAGCCTATCAGAAGGCATCTCATGAGACATTCGGGACAGTGTCTTACAAAATGCATACTCTTTTTTCAAACATAGTTAACTTATTTTTGGTTTGCTTCCAAAAGAATTTCAGTTAGCTACCATTCAACTTCCAAGTTTCAAAAAAAATCTATAATAACAACATCTTATATAGACAAACAACATGTAGAGAACATTCATTATTTTACTGAAATTACTCATTCAATTAGCTAATTCATAGATAGTCTTTTAATCTCTGGAGAACAGATTGATTAAAATTTTCCTCATTTTTAACCTTACAAAGTGAAGAAACTTCTTTTTTAATCCACTTGACAAAATTTATTTATTTTGAAAATATTCATTATGTAAAGTATAATTATACATAGTATAGAAAAAATACATATTTATTTTCAGATTCCACTTACTGAAAAAATGTGACAATTAATGATTTGTGGCTATTTAACAGATAAGTTTTGAAATCTGACTGACTTATTTACTTTGAGAAGTCTATCTTGTTGAAACAAATTTTAAAATATTCTAAACTAATTGTTTACCCAGAGAAATAACTTAGAATTTGCTTAACTCAGGATTCTCAGGCTTACTAACAGAGGGATTTTCTTCATGGGCAAAGCCTGAGGTTTTTTTTTTTGTTTGTTTGTTTTTTTTTACATAGTTTTGGTTCCAAGTTTTAATTGTTACTGTGATTAAAAATAGAAGTAATTACATTGATGTTCATCTGACTAATCTGAGATGGTTTCCTTTCTTAAAGTAAGGAATTCGTGTGTAGCAAGGATATGGAAAGCTAAGATGGGACTTGTGTATCATTATAGCCGAATAACTCATCCATCCAGCAGTTCTTGCATGCTGAATGGAATTTAAAAAGAAAACTGTTGGGGCATCTGGGTTGTTCAGTCTGTTGAGCCCCTCAGATCAGGTCATGATTTCTAGGTCCTGGGATAGAGTCCTGCATGGGCCTCTGTGATCAGCATGGAGTCTGCTCCAGATTCTCTCCCCGTCTTCCTTCTGCTCTGTGTCTCTCTCTCATATAAGTTAATAAACTTTTATAAATCTTTAAAAAGAAAGAAAAAAGATGAAGGAAGGGAGGGAAAGAAAAGAAAAAGAAAACTGTTAATATGAAACTGAGAACACTTTGGAGTATCTAGTCACCAAAACTTTAATATCAAAATTTCATGGTGAGTCACCTTCCATCCTTTCTTAAAGAACTAAATTGGTTCTCTGAACTGCAAAGATTTCCATCAGAATAAAGCATTTTACTAGATGATAGAAACCAGTTTGCGTAGACGAATCTCTATAATTTTTACCAGATACTCCTGAAAAATTTCCATGACACAGTAAAATATAAATTCTCTTTAACTGTAGCCTCAATTTTTAAGAGTAAGTTAGAGGGTAAGGAAGCAAATATATAGTTACTCTGCTAGAATAAAGCTCTGTGATAGAGTATGTTTTATAATCTCCAGAATATACCGACAGAAAAAAAAAACTGCTATATGCCATACATTTTTGAAAGCCATCATGAAAAGGAAGGATAGGGGATATTTGGTTTTAAAAGCTGAGGGGAATCGAGCCCCGCATCAGGCTCTCTGCTCGGTGGGGAGCCTGTTTCTCCCTCTCTCTCTCTCTCTGCCTGCCTCTCTGCCTACTTGTGACCTCTCTCTCTCTGTCAAATAAATAAATAAATTATTAAAAAAAATAGCTTTAAAAAAAAAAGAGCTGAGGGGAGAAAAATCCAGATTTTCTTTTAAAGCTACAGCACCACCTGTCTGTACACCTCCCTACTTGTGTGTGCACAGTATTGACAAGTAAACATGTTCAGTGTAAATGGCTGGTGTTAGTGGTAATAACCCCTTCTTTTGGATTCTTAGAATTAATATTAAATGAACTTTTTCATTTTATTTTTTACTGGACTATACTTTTAAAATTGTAGAATAAATACCACCTGATTACTTAATTGCTCTTTCTCTGAATGGAGCTGATTATTGGTTGTGCTATCAGAGGTTTCAACCAAAGAAAAAATTGATGTTTTTATATTATTTTCAAACCCTTTTGAAAAAAAAATTAAAATATTTGAAGCATTAAATGTTGGAGTGATTCAAATTTTCCCCTCAAATTATACACCAGTAGCATTAGTGTTTGCTTGAGAACTTCTTAAGAATTTAGAATCTCAGTCTCCAGCCCAGACCTTAGTAAATCAAAATGTGTACCTTGACAAGTAATTCAAATGTACATTCACTTTTTGAAACTCTCTGACTTAAACAGTTCCCAGATGGTTTAAAAGTGCTTACATCGGAAGAAAAAGAAATGTCCTATATGTGAAGTTGGCTTCACTAAACACGAAACAACAAAACAGTCACTACAGCAGCAAGACATTGAGAGGACTAGCAAGAATACAATTCTGGTAACAGTTTTACTTCCCACCGAAAATATTCCATCAGTCTTAAATTCCTGGATAAGGCCATGAACATAAGTGAAACCTTAAATTTCTTGCTGTAGACGTCGATAGTTCTTTCTCAACTTTTAACACCAACAGCTACAGTTGGCTGGAAAGAAATCTCAGTTTTTCAAACTTAACCATGGATAGAAAAATAAGCAGTTTCAAGGATGCAAAGTCAATCAAGGATTCATTATGCTCTTAGGGCTTTTATGCAGCCTCTCTAATTTCAGTGACCTAAAAATTCATCAAAGTGTACTGGGCTTTGCCAATTAATTATGCAATTTGTCCCTCTCTGTTATCCACATCCTAATCATACATCCACTCCCTAGTCTGTAAAAAATTATTGAGAGTCTAACACAACTTGAAACTCTGGCCAGTGGGTGGTCCTAGATATCCAAAGATTGCCTATTTGGGCAATTATTGACACAGCAGGACTTTGCTATGTGCTTAAGAAATGCAGGTGTATGGCTCCTTTAGGATTCAACCCTGTTATAAGTCTATAAGGTACAAAAGATCACTAGGAAAACTAGAATTAGAACTTAATTGAGAGAGATGTCAAGTTCTTTCCAGAAGGTGTTTTACCATGTTCCTTAAATGCTTATTTTTAATGGACATTTCTCTCAGGAAAATGAATATTTTCTTCTGTGTTTGTGTTTAATATGATCACAAATTACAATAAAATCAGTTAATGGAGACAAAAATGTAAATTGATTACATTTAAAACCGCTCTGGCCTAAATATTGAACCTGGTTATTTTCCTTTTTTATTTTGAGATTTACATGTCAATAGATAAGTAAATCATACTCCCAGTTCATAGCATGTTGTTATCACTCATTTATATAAGATTTTTCTCTTGTTTTGTTCTATTTTTTAATCCTTGATTCTGACTCCAAAAATAATCTATTCTCTTTTAAGAAATGTTTTTAAATATTTTTGGGTGTTAGACACTATGTAGTTTTGATACCTGCTTTTAAGGTATTAAATGTCTATAAATTATATTGTCCAAAATTTCATTGTTTTATATTTTTTACAGGTTTCTGATATTTCTTCCTGCTGCACATTATCAGTAATGTCCATCCATTTATTACTTATCTATTGCCCCAGGAATGCAGACATTTAGAGTGCCTCTAACTCATGCTACCACAAACAATCCAAAAATTGTACTGTAAGTTGTATGGGACTTTTGCAGGAATTTATCTAAAATAGTATCACAGCAGCAAAATTTGAATTGTAAGCATATACATACATAAATTTACTAAGTACTCTTGGAATGTTGCTTTCTAGTGTGAGTGGCCCAGTGTATAATCACACCAGGAGTGTCCAAGAGTTTTGTTCTCCCATATTTTCCCCAGCACTGGAATAATCCATTTTTTAAAAATAAATTCTCATTCCACATTCTTGTATTACTTTGCACTTATTGGACTGTATATTAGTCATTGAGGCAGCCCCTCTTTTTTGCAGATTATGTTTTTTTTTATTATTATGTTTTATCCATTGATTATTTTTCCATTAGGTTCCCTAGTATTTTCTTTTTTTAAGATTTTATTTATTTATTTGACAGAGAGAGATCACAAGTAGGCAGAGAGGCAGGCAGAGAGAGAGGGGGAGGTAGGCTCCCTGCTGAGCAGAGAGCCCGATGTGATGCGGGGCTCCATCTCAGGACCTTGAGTTGAAGGCAGGGGCTTAACTGGCTGAGCCATCCAGACACTCCTCCCTAATATTTTCTTGTTTGGTGGGTTCTTTCTGTTGTCCTGAACTCTAAGTCAATTCTATTAAACAAAAATTTTTGCAGTGCTTACTCCCTCTGCTTCTCCCTCTGACCCTCCCCACTCTCTTGCGCGCACGCTCTCTCTCTCTCTCTCTCTCTCAAATAGGTAAATAAGATCTTTTTTTTTTAAATTTTATTTATTTATTTGAAAGACAGAAATCATAAGTAGGTGGAGAGGCAGGCAGAGAGAGAGGAGGAAGCAGGCTCCCCGCGGAGCAGAGGGTTATGTTTGCTTTTGTGAGGAGGCTAGGAGTACTGCTAACCTAGCATCTCTGAAAGCAGGTTTGTCTTTAAAACTTCCCTTTGAATTTTTGTTTCATTTTCTTATAATTACCCTTGAATGGATGGCAAGGCTGAAATTACCTCTTGTTTACTCTGATGTTAAAACTTTTTCAATTCAGTCCTTGTGAGTGGAGGCTATTCTGTGAGACTTTCAGCTGAGCAGGCCCAGAGCTGTCCTTTCTACTTCTATACTTTGTTAAGGGTGAGCTAAGCCCATGTTTCTGAGATATTAAAGATGCACTCAGGGCAAAAGTAGCTTTTGTGCATTTATTTCCTCTCTGAGTTCTACTTCTTATTTTTCTGGAGGTTTCATACCATCTTCATACCTCTGCAATGCTTTTGAGAGAAGGTTTTGGTATCTTATCCAGGCTCTTACTCATTTCTAGTGGGAGCATTGTCCCCAAAAATGTGATAATCTTATTCACAGAAATACGGGTTCCTATCTTAATTTTCCAGCACTTTTTTCTTATTCAGAAATTCTATTTACATAAACTTATTCTATTTACATGAATTTATAAGCTACCTCTAAATGAAACTGGATTCATGTATCATCTTGGATTATATATGATGGATTTTATATAATCCAAGATGATATTTGAGTGTACTTTAATATTCATCTTATACAATACAGTTTCTGTCAGCATACACAAAGTGATATTTTAAGTTTTATCATTTTTCAATAGGTTCATTGGATGTACATTATATAAATAAAATTCATGAATTTATAGTTTACATGGCATGGTTTTTAGTATATTCATAGAGTTGAACAACAACATTTACTTTTAAAGCTTCTGATTTACCTCCAAAAAAATGTTTACATTCATTTCCACCCAGCACTTACCCAGCCCTAGACAATGTCAACTCATTTCTTATCACTTCTTTCCCTAGCAGTTTGCCTGTTCTGGACTTTTTGTATAAATAGATTCATAGAGTATAGTATGGGTTTTTTGTTTTAGTTTTGTTTTTTTTGGTTTGGTTTTGTTGACTGGCTTATTTTGCTTACCATGATGTTTTCAGGTTTAACTGTGTTGCAAATCAGAACTTCTTCCATTTTTATTGCTAAATAGGATTCCATTGTTCAGACATACTATGTTTTCTTTTTCGATTCATCAGTTAACTGATATTTGGGTTGTCACCACTTTGGGCTGTTATGAATAATGTTTCTCTGAACATCTTTGTTTTTATATGGCGTATGTTTTCATTTCTCTTAAGTAAATATCAGTGTTGTTATATGGACAGATGTTTTCATTTCTCTTGGGAGAAACTGGTTTGTCATGTGATAACTATATTTAATAATTTACAGAACAGCCAAATTGTTTTCCCAAGCTATTGCACCAGTTCATATTTACATCGGCAATATATGGTCTCCAATTTCCTTACATCCTTTACAGCAAGTGTTATTTGCTTGCTTGCTTGCTTGGTTAGTTGTTTTTTTGAATTATAGCCATCAGATTGGATATGAGGTGATATCTCATTTGGGTTTTGATTTGAATAACCTAAGTGACTGATGACTTGGAGTATCTTTTCATATGTTTATTGTCCATTTCTGTATCTTCTTTAGAGAAATGACTGGATTTTGTACCCATTTTTAATTGGATTATTTTTTCAATTACTGAGTTTTTAGGGGTTCTTCAAATATTCCAGATGTAAATTCCTCATAGAATATATCATTTGCAAGTATCTTCTTCCATTCTGTTGGTTCTCTTCCCAGATTTTTATTTATGGTGTCATTTGTGTAATGAAAGTTTCGTTTTTGTTTTAAGTTTTGATGATATCCAGTCTATTTTTTTTTATTATTACTTGAGGTTTTGGTGTTCTATCTAAGAAGACTGCCTAATCCAGGTCGCAGAGATTTATTCCTACGTTTTCTTCTGAAACGTTATAATTTTAGCTCTTACGTTATTGTCTATGATCCGTTTTGAGTCATTATTGCATATGATGTAAGAAAAGAGTACTACTTCACTCATTTGTATGTGAATATCTGGTTGTTCCTTATCTGGAAAGGTTTTTCTCCACTGAATTGTCTTTACACCCTTGTAGAAAATAATCATAAACATAAGGTTTTATTTTTCAACTATCCACTTTATTACATAAATATGTATGTCTGTTCTCCTGGTAGTACCACATCTCCATTACTGTAGTTTGTAGGACATTTTGAAATAGGAACATGTCATTCCCCAATTTGACTTTTCTTTTCCAGGATTATTTTGGCTCTTTATGGTTGCTTGCCTTTCCATATGAGTTTTCGTACTAGCTCATTAATTTCTGTGAAATAAATAAGTAAAATTATGAAGGAGATTATGCTGAATCTGTAGACCAATTTGGGGACTTTCCCCCTTTTAACGAATCATGTATTTCAATCCATAAACATATGATGTATTTTCAACTATTAAGGTCTTCTTTATTTCAGTAATTTTTATAATTATTCATGTAAGTGTCTTCCACTTTTGCTCTATTTACTTCTAACTATCCTATTATTTTTAAAACTATCATGGATATAATAGCTTTTTAACTCATTTTTGAAGCACTTCCAAATAATGTTTAGAAAAACATCTGATTTTTATATTTAGATCTTATATATTGCAAACTTGCTGACTTATGCATTAGTTCTGGGACTTTTTTTTTTTGTGGATTCCTTTAGATGTTTTTTATACAAGATCACCTTATCTGAAAATAGAGATGGTTTTACTTATTCTTTTCCAATCTGCATGCACTTTATCTTTTGTTATTATCTAATTTCCTCGCCTAAAACTTCTGGTATAATATTGAATGGAAGAGTCAAATTAGTAATCCTTCTTTGATATCTTGAGAGAGCATTCAGCATTTCACCAATCAGCAAAATGTTGGCAATGAAATTTGTGTAAATATATTTTGTCAAGTTGAGGAAGTTTCCTTCCATCTCAATGTATGGGGTGTACTTATGCTGAAAAGTTTTAAATTTTTTCTAATGTTCTTTATGTATTTATTGAAATGATCTTGTGTTTTTTGTTATTTATTCTATTGATATGTTGTATAACATTCCTTTAAGATATTAAACCAATCTTGCATTTCTGAGATATATCCCACTTGGTCATAGTGTCTATTACATCTTAAAAGTTACTTGATTCTGTTTGCTTATAGTTTGTCGGGGAATTTTGTGTCTTTATTACTAAGTGATTTTGACCTATCGTGGATATCTTTGCCTGGTATGAGATCAGAGCAATTTTGGCCTTATGGAATAAGCTGGGAAGTTTTCATTTATGTTCTGGAAGAATGTATGAATGGTTCGTGGTAAATTCTTTCAATGTTTGGTAGAATTCACCAGTGGAACTATTTGAGTCTGGGCTTTCCTTTGTTGGTAGTTTTTAAAGTATTAATTTATCTCTTTATGTGTGTTACACAAAACCTAAATTTTCTATTTGTTGTCTTGAGTGAGTTGTAGCAGTTTATGTTTTGACAGGATATATCCATTTCAGCTAAGTTACCTAATATGTTGGTATATTGTTGTTTATAGTATTATTTTGTAAACCTATTTCTGTAAGACCAGTACTGATGTCTCTCTTTTATTCCCGATTTTAATAATTTGATTCTCTTCTCCACTTTTTTGGTAAGTCAAGCTCAAAGTTTACCAAATTTGTTGATTCTTTTCAAAGAACCAACATTTTTGTTTTCATTTTGTCTGTTTTTTGTGTTCACTAAATTTTGCTCTAATCTTTCCTGTTTCTTCTTTTCTGTCTTGCTCATCAATTTTCTCCTTTGCAACCTATTTTTTCCCTTCAGAAAACATAACTTGATTTGTAATTATTTCGTGTCCTTGTAATCATGTGCTTATTTTCTTCTTTATTGTTCACCCAAGCCCACAAGATTGTAAGCTTCATTAAGACAAGGACCGTGTGTAACTTTTTTCCCTTGTTCATCCTTCCAACAAGAGGCAAATTCAAAATACTAAGGGACAGAAAAAAAAGACATCAGTGTTCTCTTAACAACAAATGTAATACTAAGCAATATTTATTAACACCAGCACTGCTTTCAGACCTCTAATGGTCTGGGCCCTGAAGCTCTCATTGCTGCTTGGTAAGCAAGACTTGATAAATAGAAAAGGTTACCTATGCTTAGCAATTCAATCCCTGCACTCAGTGAAAATGGGGAAAAGTTCTGACACTTCCATTACATAGGTCAGAAATAGTGAGTTTTTGGCTACACAATCACGGCTCTCTTAACTCACTTAGGACATTCTGGGGTAAGTGTCTTATTTTTCTAAAATGGAAACCTAGCAAATAAGCTAGCAGAATTTTTAAACAAGAAGATATTTTTATCAGGAAATTTTTAGACTTTTCAAATCTTCTTTCTTCTTTATAAATATTTTTGTTTTTTATAACTTCTGTATAAGTCATATGTTGTATAGTATATTGCTTTGAAAAAAGCAGTGTTCTTGTTTACATTTCTTGCAGATTGACAAGAAGCAAACTTTATTGGTTTTCTCTGCCTCACATTAAAAGGAGAAATTATTACATGTAAATGTTGGGCAATTTTCAGGGATGCTGTTGAGATGGAGAACATCTCATAAGGTAGGCATTTAGTAAATATTTGCTTAATGAATACATAACTGGGATCTCTCTGTAGACATATGCTCTTAGAAAAATCCTTTAAAATTTTGAGATTTAATGTTTTCCTCTTAAAAAAAAAGAGATTGAGTCAGATAATATTAGTATCACTTATTCAATTCTTTGTCAAAAAATCCCTGTTAATATTTTCCCTTCAAATTTAAAAGCATAAAACTGTAAAATCACTTTCTGTTGAGAAAGACATATAATGCAATTTAAAAAATGGATGTATTTGTATAAAAATAAAATAAAACATTAACATATGAGCTATTCATTTATTCTTCTTGCAAGAATAGTTGGATATACTTGAACTTAAAGTTGAGGAAGTAGTTTACTCCTCTCTATTACTTCCTTTCCCTCTAAGCCACAATTATTATGATACATTTTCTGTCCATCAATAATAGAAATGAATTAAATCTGAAACCACCTCCCATAAATGATTTTCACATATATATTGAATTATCTTAAGGGTACATTTTCATTGAAAATCTGACTTGTAGAAAAAAGTGTTGAGGGAATTATAATACCTACCTACATGAATCTAATCAATTTTTCTCCAGTTAAAAGTTCTGATGGCTCCCCATTGTCTATACATCAAAGATCTCATGTGTTATCATGATGCACAAGTTTTCCTAACTTCAGGCCACAATTTCATTCCAATTATATTTTCTGCATACTTCTTCACAAAATCTCAGGCAATACCAGACAACTTGTTCCCAAAATAATCCATGAACCTTCAACTCATGTTTTCATCCTTGCTCTTCCTTCTAAAAATGTTCTTCCCCTGGGCTGGAGTCTTTTAGTTCTTTAGAGTTCATTTGAGGCCATCTCCTTTTTGGTCTTTCCCTGATTTTCTTTGCCTACTTGAGGTAAATGAATTATTTGCCTCTCATTTGTGTTCTGATGAGACTTACAACATGGCATTATAGCCACCTCCCTGGGTCTGAATAATTTGGACTTCAAGTTTGCATCCCAGTATCTAGTTCTGTGCCTAGCACATTGTAAGCTTTTGATTGCTTTTTGGTATTCAGTTGGATTGCTTACTTCAGAAACCTAAATTTTTGGTCATGTCTTCAAAGCTGAGACAGGTTTGAATTTAAATACTGTCACTTACTAACTTACTGAATTTAAATAGTCACTTATTAGATATTGTCACTTATTAAATTTTAAAATTAAAAAAAGCGACATGAGCTCTTTGAGCCAAATTTAATCTATAAATTAGGGTTTGTAATACCTATCTTGAGGGTTGTTGTAAGGATTTATCAGAGACACCTAGCTCAGTGCTTAGTACACTGTTGCTGCTCTTTAAAATTATATTGTCTAATAATAGTAAAATGCCTCCTGAGGGAAGAAACTGAGGATGGGCAATGAGTGACAGTATGTCAGAGTCCATTCTTCACTGATTCCTATTACTGAAAACAAGGAGCTTCCTCAGGAGGGCCAGCCACCCAGGCCTGAAATCTGTGTTCACAAATCTGGGGACTTTGGCTTGTGCGGTGTAACAGATACTGGGAATAACCCATGACAGCTAGGATGTAGATTTGGGACCTTAGAGAGAAAAGCATAAGTGAGTTCAATTATAGTGAGATTTACATAATTTAATTCAGTGATTATAGATATTAATTCTATGGAACCTTTAAAACACAGTCCTCAAAGTACGATTTGATAAACACATTCTTTATAAATTATTTAAATATAAATATATCATAGATCTGTGTTATTAAAATCAGTGTGACTTTTGATTAGAATTGGAAATTTTTTTTTACATATAGGTTTTATGATACAGACTCTCATCATCTCTTGTTTGAGCAATTTATTAAGTGTTTTAAGAAGCCTCCTTATCCCCAGTCTCTTAATTATAATAAATAACCTAAAAAACTGCAAATTCCTTAGTGTAACATACACTTTGTGATCATGCGCTTTTTTTTTTTTTTTTTTTTTTAAAGATTTATTTATTTGACAGATAGAGATTACAAGTAGGCAGAGAGGCAGGCAGAGAGAGAGAGGAGGAAGCAGGCTCCCAGCCAAGCAGAGAGCCCGATGCGGGGCTCGATCCCAGGACCCTGGGATCATGACCTGAGCTGAAGGCAGAGGCTTTAACCCGCTGAGCCACCCAGGCGCCCCCATGCGCTTTTTTTTACCTATCTCTCCATCCTTATCTCTTACACATTGCACCTTGTACTTTAAACCTTAACAATACCACACTTCTGTTCTCTGACCCCAAAGTTTTTTCAAGCCTCTCTAACAAGGCACATGGTGTCTTTTCTTGCTAGAAAGTTGTTTTCTTTCTTTTCTTTTTTTTTTTTAAAGATTTTATTTATTTTTTTGACAGACAGAGAGATCACAAGTAGGCAGAGAGAGAGGGAAAGCAGTCTCCCCGCTGACCAAAGAGCCTGATGAGGGGCTCCATCCCAGGACCCTGAGATCACGACCCAAGCTAACCCACTGAGCCACCCAGGTGCCCTTGCTTTCTTTTTTCTTTCCTTTTCTTTCCTTGGATAATTACTACTGATTTCCTATAGCTTAGTTCAGTTGTCACCTTCAGAAGTCTCCTTTGATCCCTAAGTGCTCCAGAGAATCCTGCAGAATCTTTACCAGAGAACTTATGTTATTAGGTTGACAACATCTATTCATGTTACTGTCTATCTCACTTGCTGTTATGTTCCTCCATTCTAGGAGCTCTCCTTATGCCTGTAAGCCCAGAATCTAGCATAATGCTTGGTGAGCAGTGGGTCAATCACAGAACTGGGTGGTCATCTCTGTGTCCTGAATAATATAACTCCCTAGATAAAACATTACCCGATTTAGTTCCCAAATCATAACATGTTCTCTAGTTTTAGTTTGACTTGTACTGTTTGTTTTGGTTACATCAGGATTGCCAGTTTATTTTCTTTTAAAAACAGTATTCACCTCACATTTTTCATGTATTTCTCAGACTTTCTGAATTTTCAGTCTATTATGTCTTGGTATTTAAAAAGAGGAAGTTAAAATCATTTGTGGCACTCAGTGGTGTAATAAAAGTTATAATCCTAGTAGTGATTTGTTCTTAAAGATGGGGGCATAAGGGTGAATGATAGCAAGTTGCTACAGAAGGATTTAATTCTAAAGGGTTGTAAAGTAGAAAAATGAAGATGGTTTCAAGAAAAATTTTGTTCTGTACTTTTCATTTAGTACTTAATTTTCTTTGAATGTCATCTCTGCCTTTTTTTTTTTTAAAGGCTACATATGAAAGCTCACTGAGCAGATCATATAACACATAAAAGAGTTTATACATTGATGGGGTGCCTCATTCATGTGGTTCTGCCCTCATCCATATCAGCAGAGGCCTCCATAGTGGCTTCGGTCATGATTAGAGTTATTAACCTTAGTATGATCACTAGGCCCATGGAAGCTTGCTGCAGGAGGAAGAGCAGGAAAAAGCTGGTCACACAGCTTAGTGGGCAGAGGAGCCCTGGCAGCAGACATTTCTGGAGGCAGAGCCTGGTAGGTGAGGAAAAGAGCATGTAGGAGCACATATGAGATTCTCCATGATGTGTATTTACATGGAGTCAGGACTATTAAAATAACAGGTAGGAGTTTAAGACAAAGATATACTTATTTATTATTGCCCTTGTGATTCCATTTTTACCTCTAGAGCACAGTAGTTTGGGCAGGCATGAACGGTGGTGATCTGTGTTATTCCAACTCATGGTCATCTGCTTTCATCATTATAACACAGCATTAGAGCCAGACGGCCTATATTCTAATCTAGATGTATGACCTTGGGCTAGTCACCATATGACCTTGGGCACGTTTCTGTATGGCATTGGACTGCTTATTTAAGCTCTGTACCCCAGTGCCCTCATGTATAAATTGGCAACAATAATAGGACCAACCACATAAAGCTGTTTTGAGAATTACCTGACATTTCATACGTGACGTGCTCTGAAATGAGCCTAGTCTGTAGTGTTAGATATTCACTGTTACCAGTATTATTATCATTTGTTCTACCAAAATCTCCAGGAAGTTTTTCTACTTTGCAAATAGATTTTTTTTTTCTTTGCGAAAGTCATGTCACAGGATAGAATATCCTAGAATATGTAAGACATTAGAAATCCATACTCTCATTAAATGTAATTTGTAACACTTGCTGTTCTTTCTGTGTATGCCTTATTTGAATGGTTTGCCCTGGCATTAATATATACCCTGTAGATACATTAATCAAAATGTAGTCATAAATACTAGCAGCCTATATAGTTTATAAAAACATTAAACAGAGGTATTATCTTCCTTACAGAAGAATTTCAATATTGACTGGCAGTTTATTGCTTGTTCTTAAAATGCATACATATCATATTTCCTAGAAATTGACTATATGGGTAAACATTCTTTTCATAGTTTTTTCCCTATATTAGAACACTAGGGTGTGAAATTTTATGCAGTGATATGATGAATCCACTTAGACTAAAGATTACTTGTATGTTTCATGGTCATTTCCTTCCCCAGTCCTTATAATATTCAGAGCATCAATCATGAAAGTATCACATTATTCTCATTTTGTTATCCAAACTAGTGTTCTCATATTTTTAAAGTATATATGCTTGCTGA
This sequence comes from Meles meles, assembly GCF_922984935.1. Classification (NCBI taxonomy): domain Eukaryota; kingdom Metazoa; phylum Chordata; class Mammalia; order Carnivora; family Mustelidae; genus Meles; species Meles meles. The sequence goes on from NC_060074.1 coordinate 80,605,388, forward strand.
ATAATTTAAGTAGTATTTTAAAAGACAAAGATAATTGTAAATCTAACCTAATTTGCCACAACACAAAAGTACAAACACTATAAACAAATCACTATGGACACCTATGCATATATATTTATAATTTCAATGAATGAATTCATGCCACATCTGTACATGCCACTAGATAAATACATCATCATTTTAATAGCTGAATAGTAATTTACTAAATGGATATAATCATTCCTTTAAAATGAATTTTTAGTGACTCATATGTAATTTAAAATCTGGATCCCTCTGCTAAGTTACATATTTCCACATTTAAAATATTATTATTGACTTAAAGTATATTTTCTGAAGTAAAATATTAATCTGTATCTAAAATTATCATATTTCTTTATCAAAAGGATACTCATAGCTGACTTAGAACTGTTTTACAGAACAGAGAAGCTAAAAATAAGTTGACCTATGTTTCAAAAGGGACCATATCTAGGATAATTTTGGCAGTACCGAAAGAAAAAACATAGTATCTAGAATTGGATATATACTTTAAAAAGTATAGTAGCATCTAATATCCTGTATAATTAACTCGTGATGTCACTGAGTCGTATGTATTCTAACCTAGGATCTTTGATACACATAAATAATTCTAGAACAAAACATATAAAAAAATGAAAACTTTGTGAAAGTTGGAGAATTTTGAGGTTTTTCCATCTTGGAATAATTAACCTTTACCAGTTGTCAACAAAATGTTTTTAAAAATTATCTGATTTGGGTTATTTGTTCAAAGAAAAAAATTAGCATGTGAGGAAGCCTGACCAACCCCTTCGACAGATTTCAGAATCCCAGGGACTCATATCTGGGTCTGTCTGCACAGCTACTAAGATGCTCCAGTAAGAATCATTGTATTTGGCTTTTTTGCACTAATTTTGTTTCAATGCTGGTAATTGAAACCATTTTAATATATTTGGTTGTATTCACTTTGTCCTTCCAAAAATGTGTACAAACCATGCTTTCAATGTTGGCCTCCAAGTTTTTTAATAAAGAAATTTTTATATTGAGAATCATTGTGATGTAAGGATGGACTCTGCATAAATCTATTTAAACCTCTTTGTCTAATCTATGAGTTAAACTAGGTCATACGAAATTAGAAAAAGTGAGAGTCAAGTTTCAACTATTTTCCTGTTACTCTCTGCATAAATTAGCTTAAAATCAAACTTCGTGTTTCCAAGGCTCAGGAAATAACATATTTAATATTGAATTGAAATTGATATTCTAAATTAGAAACATCATTTCTAATTAAGGTATCAGATTCTGTATGTTTTTTTAAGTCCTCCTATGTCACCAAATATTTATTTCTTTTAGTAAAACAACAGCAACAATAGCAAAACACAAAAACCTTTACTGATCCCTCGTATATACCAGGAAATCTAGGAATCGGTTCTCCCCTCTAAATACTCACACAGCACACACCATCTCATAAACCATTGTCTTCCACAGAAATTTATTTCTCTCAGTTACGTCTTATTTTGCTTCCTGTTTTTTCAAGTAGCATTCGTAACATTTTTCCTAACAGCTAACAGCTCTCTCTTTTCTAACCTTCTGTCTATTCCAACATACATCATTATCTATTCTTTCACTTTACCCTTGAAACACAATCATTTCTTCACCATGTCTCTATCTGAATTTCATTAAAGATTAGGGGAAATTGAGAAGAGTTTTACCATAATGCTGCAAGTGAAGAATTGAAAATGCACTATGACTTTTTCCCTTTCACACAGATTTTTCTCCCCATATGTTTTCCCTTTGAAAACTGTCACCTAATCATCTTAGTGAAATTCCTGCCCTATCTTATATTTGCTTGTTTTTCCATTTGTCTCTAGAAGTTTCTTTCCAAGAACAATAAAGATAAACAATATCTCAACTTCCTCAGGTAAAGATTTTCTGACTTCCTCCCTCTGGCCCATTCTAGGATTGCAAAGGAAGGGAGTGGTTTGAGAAGATACTGTGGCTTTCACCACAGAGAAACTATCAAAGTATCTTCTCAGTAAATACCATTCTTTTACTGAACAGAATTTCAATGCCATATTTTAAATATTTTCTTACTACACTTGGATTCATATTCAGTTATGGCTAAATTTTATGCATGTTTTCAAATCATCATACTGTTTCCATTATCTAATTAATGCCACTACAATTTGTGTTCTTTAATGGATTTTAACAACTTAATAGTTATTAGATAAAAGTACATCCTTGATACCATATGTCAACTATACTTCAATTAAATTTTTTTTAAAAATCACTGGTTAACTCCTTAACCTTAGTTTAGCTTTATTGTAACATTTGTTTAGACTTGTATAAACATTAGTATTTAAACTGACACCTTCCTAAAATATACTGGCTGACCATCAATCATACATTTACATTAAAAGACAAGATTCAATATTTTGTACTTTCTATGTTTAAATTTTTAAAAAATATTTATATTTTAACAAAAGGTACTTTATGCTTAAATTTTTTTTTCTGACTCTATTTTGATTTTATTTTTTTTTTCCATTTTATTTATTTTTTTCAGCGTGACAGTATTCATTCTTTTTGCACAACACCCATTGCTCCATGCAAAACGTGCCCTCCCCATTACCCACCACCTGTTCCCCCAACCTCCCACCCCTGACCCTTCAAAACCCTCAGGTTGTTTTTCAGAGTCCATAGTCTCTTATGGTTCGCCTCCCCTCCCCAATGTCCATAGCCCGCTCCCCCTCTCCCAATCCCACCTCCCCCCTGCAACCCCCAGTTTGTTTTGTGAGATTAAGAGTCATTTATGGTTTGTCTCCCTCCCAATCCCATCTTATTTCATTTATTCTTCTCCTATCCCCCTACCCCCCCATGTTGCTTCTCCATGTCCTCATATCAGGGAGATCATATGATAGTTGTCTTTCTCCGATTGACTTATTTCACTAAGCATGATACGCTCTAGTTCCATCCACGTCGTCGCAAATGGCAAGATTTCATTTCTTTTGATGGCTGCATAGTATTCCATTGTGTATATATACCACATCTTCTTTATCCATTCATCTGTTGATGGACATCTAGGTTCTTTCCATAGTCTGGCTATTGTAGACATTGCTGCTATAAACATTCGGGTACACGTGCCCCTTCGGATCACTATGTTTGTATCTTTAGGGTAAATACCCAGTAGTGCAATTGCTGGGTCATAGGGTAGTTCTATTTTCAACATTTTGAGGAACCTCCATGCTGTTTTCCAGAGTGGTTGGACCAGCTTGCATTCCCACCAACAGTGGAGGAGGGTTCCCCTTTCTCCACATCCTCTCCAGCATCTGTCATTTCCTGACTTGTTAATTTTAGCCTGTTTCACATTTACCTTTTTGCTGTATAAATTTTTAGGCCACTAGTGATTCCTCCTGATAGAGAACAAAGTCAGGTATACAAAGAGGGCTAGTGGGTATCTCAGCAAAAGCAATTAAAATTCAGACTCACCATTGCACGGTACAAGATCTCGGGGCAATTGTCTTTATCCTTTTAGTCTTGTCTTTGTTATATGTAAAATGGGAATAATAATGTTCGTGTGAGGATTAATATCATCAGGGCTGAGATAATTCAAGCATAGGGATCATTTGTGACAATAAATAAATATTAGTCTTTCCCTTTCTTATTATGTCTTCTCCACCCAAATTTTAGTTTGAAGTTTTTCAAGTTAAAATGCTTCTCTTTGCAAAATATCCCTTTTCTTTTGGATACCTGAAACATATGATTATTTCCAAATGGGTTTTCCCTGCTGTGCTAACAATGTATCAAATGCACAGACTATCACTCCCATTTGGAGTTCAAGACAAAGCAGAATTAACCACAGGGGCAGATCCTGCTGCCTCTAATGGGAGGGACAGCAGGTCTCCATATATTGTTCTTCTTATTATGGAAGCCATGGTTGCATTATGAGTTTTGCAAGGCACCTGAGGAGCTCATATGTGACACCTACAATGTCACGCCTTGCTTTTTTGAGAAAATATTTTCGAAAAATGCATGAAGCTAAGAGTTTTGAGGACTATTATTTTACCTTATTTTGTTCTCAGCAAGACAATTTTATTTTGTAGCCAAGAAATAAAAAAAAGGGGGAAAAAAAGAAAGAAAGCAAAAGAAATGTATGATTTTAGGATGTAGTAGAACTAGTCTAACATTAATTAAAAATCCATCTTTTCCTTTATTTGAAATCTGTATTACTCTCCTCTCTCTTTCAGAGTCTCTTATCTCCTCTTCCATGTGATCATCTTTTGGAGTGATATATCTTCTAACAAATATGCAAAATTTCTTAGATAGTCTCAAAATGCAGCATTAGAAAATATAATCCAAAAGAATCCATAATATTATCTTGTCCTCCAAGTAGTCCTTACTGAATTTAGTCATGGACCATCCCAGCTCAAGTGGTTAGAGTGAACATGACTCTCCTTTTGAGAGAAAATATATTTTTTTCTGAATGGGTACTTTGACTTTTAAAATGTTTATTATGTCTTTTAAATTTTATTATTATGTAGTAACAAAATAGTAAAAGAGTAGTTATCATCTTTTTAATTCATTCTATTATGCTATGTATAAATATCTAACAATAAAAATAAAAAGAACTGCTCTATAGGACATTATAATTAAATTAAATCTGAGTAATAATCAGAAAATATTAAGTAACTTCTATCTAAGCCCTAGAAAATTTGTCGAAAAGGCTCAAGAATACTTCTATAGATTCAACAGAACAGGAATCCTAGAAATGAGTAGCTAATATCTTTGCCTTTAAAAGGAAGACACTCAGAATATGTACCTCCTTACCTCCCAACCACTCACTGTTGTGGAAGAAACTGGCCTCTGTCTCCATCACTCAACAGGATTGCTCTCTTCTGTAGCTTTCATTTCATTACTCACAATCTCCTGTTGTGCTGTCTCTAATCTTCCATACCTCCCTGTTACTCATACACTGTGTTGTTGCTCTTTTTATGAAGGATTTTACTTATTTCTACCTGAAAACCGTCATCCTAACTACTCTCTTTGCTTCCAATCTTAGCTCTGTCCCTATTTCATTTTCTACCCTGTGATCATATCTGTTTTTTTAAAAGATTTTATTTATTTATTTGAGAAAGAGAGAGAGCTGCGTGGGTGGGTGTGCCTGCCAGCAGGGGAAAGGAGGGGCAGAGGAAGAGGGGGAGAGAGCATCTCAAGCAGACACCTTGCTGAGCGCAGACCCAACAGAGGGCTCCATCCCACCAACCTGAGATCATTCTGTGAGCCAAAATCAAGAGCCTGATGTTCAGCCAACGGAGCCACCCAGGTGCTGCTGCTTCCCCCAACAATGTCTTTTTTTAAATGCAGATATGATCAATTTTCGTGCCTGCTTAAAAGTCTTTATGGACTTCCCCATCAGCTTTTATAAACATTCAGACTGCTTAGCAAACAGAAAGATCTTCATAATCCCACCTCAGCCTTGCCTTTCCATAGTTGCCACAGTCCCTTGCCCTACTCCACAGCACGTACCACATTCTCTAGCTACACTATATGGCTCATGATTTTCCAAAAGTATACTATTTCATGGTTCTATATATAATTTATTTTCCTGCAGTATAAAATCCACCGCTTCCTTCTTTCCCCTACTGACACCTATTGAGATTTCAGTGAATTAAGCATGATTTTGAAAGACTCTACTGATTCCTTCACATGGAAGAATTTTGCTTACCATTGTGTGTTCATGATAGTCTTCTTTATGGACTTTTTTTTATAAATTATCATAACACACACATATATATTTATATATAACACACATATATACTAGAACACACGTATAACATAATGAACAAAAGTTGTCTTTCTTTTCCATTGCCAGTGTAATGGTGTTAATAGAAAAGATATAGTTTTATACATATTAGTGTCTAAGAGGGTCCATAATACCTACAGAAACCCAACAAATGATTATTGAATGAATAGATTTATGGTTTTTTACCTTTTTATTAGTGTTAATTTTAATTCTATGAATGGATTTATGTTTCATACTTTATGAACATGGTTTTTGCTGATCATAATGGGCAGATATTGGTACCTCTGAGTGCATCATTTCTTCTCACCATTGAAAACTAAATCAGTAAGTCATAACTTCATATAGAATTGATAGCTTTGATTTGTATTGTAGTATTTAAAATCACTCTTCAGAATATTATTGTATGAATGCATTATATTTTGCACAGATACTTACCAAGGATTATAAGTATTAAGACTCTAAATCTCAGTAGGGGGAAAAAAGTGTACATTTTGGGTATTTTAAACATTTCTTCCACCCAAGTAAATAGTGTATACCACCAAAAATATGGTTCAAGATTGGAAACAATAAATGATATATACAACCTCCAAAAATATAGTTACAATTTATTCATTCATTTATAGAGCAAATATTTTTTAAACACTTGTTTGTTCTAGTCACTCTTTTTTTTTTATATTTTATTTATTTGACAGAGAGAAATCACAACTAGGCAGAGAGGCAGGCAGAGAGAGAGGAGGAAGCAGGCTCCCTGCAGAGCAGAGAGCCCAATGTGGGGCTCGATCCCAGGACCCCGGGATCATGACCTGAGCCGTAGGCAGAGGCTTTAACCCACTGAGTCATCCAGGAGCCCCTGTTCTAGTCACTCTTTTAGGCATTATGGATATGGCAGTGAACAATGCAATTAAAGATCCTGACTTCGTAGAACTTAACAGGTGTGAGACTACAACAGTTATATAATGTAATATGAAATAGTGAATATATATATATAATATAAAAAATATATATGTGATACGTATATCACAAATATTTTTTTTTCCTTGATGCCCCATTCATAACCCATCAACAGGTACCATTTTCATGCACACAGTCCTGGTTTCTGACGGCTAGAGCCTGAATTCTTTTCCTGAGAACTTTTACCAGGCGCCAGAGACCGCTCCATTCTTGAGAATGAGAAACCCTAAAATTCCAAGTGTAAATGCCCTCTGGAAATTGCCATTAACTAATGCATAAGAGGATTTATTGGATAAATAGTACAGTTTCCTTGATTCATGGCTACAAAAACTCTGAGGTTTGTATTCTGCACTAGTTTCCAGAGTTTCTAGCATGGGCAAGCTTCATTTGCTCCTTTAGTAACCCTTCAAAATATAATCTTTACTGGCTTCCATTCCTTTAGTTTTAACCTAAGGCTTTATATTTCAAGTGGGTTTCTTAGAGACAATATGTAGTTTGGGTTTTTTAATCTACTCTGACAATCTTTGTCTTTTAATTGCTGTAATTAGACCATTCTCATTAAAAGTGATATAGTTGTTGTAATAGCTACCATGTTTGTGATTATTTTCAATTTGTTGAATTTATTCTTTGTTTCTCTTCCTGTCTTTCCCTACGTTCCGTGGTTCTAAACGAACAATTTATGATTCAACTTTATCACCTCTCCTAGAGTATAGATTACACTACTTTTTAATGCTTTTTTTTTAGTGGCTGATCCAGGGTTTACAACATAGGTATTTAGTAATCTGAGTCCATCTACATATAATACTATATCATTTCACATACAATGTAGGCATCTTATATGGGAGTATTCCTAATTCTTCCCCCAGTTCTTTCTGACATTGTTGTGATTCATTGTACTTATCTGTATGCAATAATCACCCAATTCATTTGTAGTATTATTGTTTTAAATAAAAGTAACTTTTGGATCCATTAAGAATATGTAAGTATGTATAGATAGATAAAGATACAGATATACCTTGGTTGATACACCTTAATTTATTTTTTTCTCCAATACTTTTCCTACACAATTTTCTTTCTGAAAAACTTCTTTTAGTATTTCTTACAGGTCGTATTTGTTGGCAATGAATTCATTTAGTTCTGTTTATCCAAGAAAGTCTAGTTCTGCTTCACTTTTGAGGGATAATTTTTCTAGATATTGAGTTCTAGGTTGATATGGTTTTTGTTTTGTTCTTTTTTTCTTCAAACACTTTAAAATTTTCAAACTACCATTTCACTCTCCTCTCACTTGCATGGTTTCTGATGAAGTCTTTGTTGTAATCATTACCCATGTTTCTCCGTAAGTAAGGCTTTTCCCCTGTTTTGAAATCTGAATATAAGTTTTTTCTGTCTTTAGCTTTTTTGCTGTATAAATATGATATGTCCAGATGATTATTGCTGTTGTACTGTTATTTATATACTTTTGGTGTTCTCTGGACTTCTTAAATCTTTTGTTTGGTGTATGTTATTAATTAGAAAAATTTTCAGTCATTATTACTTCAAAGGTACTTTCTGCTCCATTGTCTCTCTTCCCCTGTTATTATCCCCTGTAGGATAGGATACGATCCCCTGATCTTATCCTATAGTTCCTAGATGTTCTTCTGTTCTGTGTCCCTCCTTTCTTCATTTCAGTTTGGTAAGATTGTATGGATACATCTTCAAGTTTACTGGTTCTTTTTCTCAGCTGTGTCACATCTACTGATGAGTCCATTGAAGACATTTTTTTCCTTTTAGTTAAACTATTTTTGATTTCTATCATTTTCATATATTCTTAAAATTTTTAATTTTTTATTTACATAAGCCATCTATCCTTGCATTTTTGCCTACTTTTTCTATTAGAGACTTTAACACATCAATCATAGTTGTATTAAATTCCCTCTCCGATAATACCAGCATCTATGTAATATCTAAATTCTGAGCCTTGTTCTGGTGCTTATCATTTCTCTTCATACTGTTTCTTTTTCTTACCTTTTAGAATTCTTTGTAATTTTTGGTTGAAAGCTATCAGAAACTAAGGTCTTCTAGTGTCCTTGATTGTGTGTAACTTCTTAATTCCCTATGCACTTCTCCTCAGAAAAAGTGTGTAATGTGCAACTCCTTCAGCTCTAATTCACTGTGATACTGGAGCCCTACAGCTGGGTTAGGAAAGTGTGGGGAGAGGGAGCATTTTATAACCTTTCAATATTAGTCCTCTAATATATCTCCATCTCAGGTCTATGACTGTCCTATGTGTTTCTCCTGTGATACAGCTCCTTTATCTGTCTCCCAAGCCCTGACTCCATTTTGGGGGTGGGGGGGGAAGAGGGGGTTGTAGAATTCCCATTCTATATTTTAAGCCATGTCATGACCCTGTCATGACCTGTCAAACCCACAACTTTAATGATACAGGAAGACTATAGGGAAAGTAAATTCCTTTTCCTGGCTAGAAGAACATTTCTTTTTTTTTTTAAGATTTTATTTATTTATTTGACAGAGAGAGATCACAAGTGGATAGAGAGGCAGGCAGAGAGAGAGAGAGAGGGAAGCAGGCTCCCTGATGAGCAGAGAGCCCGATGCGGGACTCGATCCCAGGACCCTGAGATCATGACCTGAGCCGAAGGCAGCCGCTTAACCCACTGAGCCACCCAGGTGCCCATAGAAGAACATCTTTGAATTGAGACATGGAAATACTCTATCTCTTGGAAGTGGATTTTAGTTATAGATAAGGTTCTTGACTTATTTCATAGTAATTTTTTGTTTGTTTGTTTGTTTGTTTTCCCAACCACCTTCCAGGGACACCTTTCTCAGACTATCCTCATGAGAACCTGGTGGAATTAATTAAAAAAAAAAAAAAGCCTACAGAAATGTTTGGTGTCCCTCTAACATTTGAGCCACCAGAAGTTTCTGTCTCACACACTAGACCATAGTCAGCCAATAGAATTCATCAGTTAACATTTGAGACTTCCTACCAATTCATGGCTCCAGCAATTTCTGACCCAAGTAAGCAGATATTTATTATTACATCTCTAAACATGCTTGTTTCTACAGATTTTGAAGTGGAGTTTTACCCTATGAACTTTGTTCTTTCACAGTTTTGAGAAAAACAATTGATTTTCATTTTTCATAGATAGTTCTTGTTATGAGGACAAGAACAATGATTTCCAAGCTCTGTACGTGCCAGAGCTGAAACCAGAAATCTTTGTCTGCTTCCTACTCTCTTCTCACTTTGCTACTCTCCTGCCACTCTTTCCTGAGAAATAAACCACGTAAACTCCACTCCTTGTCTCACTGTCTGTTTCTTGGTGAACTCAAGCTAAGAAAACCAGTGAGACATTTTAATAGAGAATCTGTTCTGTCTTATCCTAGGTTACTATTACAACTGAGAGAGTAACAAATAGGCATTAGATCATTAAATCCCTTTCCAATACCTTTCAGAGAAAATGGCTGCTGCCTATAAAGTTAAGAGATTTCTTAAGATGAGAAAAAGTACCTTAAATTACTATCACTCATCTACCCTGAAACGCTTTGCAGCATCTATTTATAAATATTTATTTATTATTTATAAATTCTATATAAATAGAATTTCCATGTTGGAATTATTACTATCCATAGGATATTTTATAATTACAAACTAGAATTCTACACACTTCAGCTAGCATTCAGCTTCAGAAAACCTGATATACTTTTTTCTGGTTTGCTTTCAAAATGGGATCCCTATAGCCTTACTTTATGTATGGGGAGAATGCAGAGGAATGTTAAATTTCAGTGAGCTATTGAAATATGTTGTCTATCAGATCTTTCCAAACATGAAGGGAAAAGTGTAACCTAATTTTCTGTTGCCTTCTCAAGTTGTACTAAATACTGTGTTAAATTAACCAGATGGTCTAACAAATCTTAGTCACAAGCAAGGTTTACCTACAGGACCCATGGATGAAATCAGAAAAAGATGCCTCCAAAGAGGCAAGCCAAGAGAGGTAGACAAGAATGTACTTTGATGGTTAAAGCCTGGGAATCCATTCTTCTTTTACATGAACAGGTTCTATGCAAATTATCCAGTCGTTGTTATCAGTTAAAAAAGAGGAGAGGAATAGATAAAACCTTTTAAATTAACACTCTTGCTTGAAACTAATTCTGAAAGAAGTTACCAATTTTGAGAAACAACTTTGTCTATCTCATAAACATGGCCATTAAAGTATGCTGCGTCCTTACTGTTGGGTTATATTCAGTTTTGCTCATTAGGTTGTCCAAATGATATTCAATACACAGTTTTTTTTGTTTGTTTGTTCGTTTTTCTTTTGTATTCTGTCTCTGCTATCATCTTTCACAGTGATATAGATGCATTTCTGTGGAATCCTTTTAAAAGAAAACCTCACATTTAAATGCATATATTTTACTATAATTCTATTTAATACATCTTGACTTTTGATGAAATTGTAACGTTCTGACTCAACCTTTAGTTGTCCCTTCTATAGTCTTCAAAATTATCTTGTTATCCATTTTTCAGGCTTTGAAATAATAGAACCTAGCCTTAAGACGAGAATGACATATATTTTGAGACAATAGCACAGCCTTTGTCACTCAGAATTGGTTGCCCTCCTGACTAATAGAAAAGATATTTAAATTAGATAAAGGCAAACATCAGTTTTCCTGCATGCCTTCTTTTGTACTCAGTCTCTCTTTCTTGTTAATATAGCTTTCAGATTCCAATACCCAGAGGTGTTCTATAACTGTTTTCCTCCTGAATAAACTTTCTCTTCTTCACATTAAGGGGGAAGATAAAAAAGGAAAAGCTGTAAAATGAGTGACAACTTGGATGGACTTTGAAACTATTACGCTAAGTGAAATAAGATGGAGAAAGACAAATGCTCTGTGATTTCACTCATATGTGGAATCTAAAACAAATGAACAAATAAAATAAAACAAAAACAAATTCACAGGTACAGGGAACAGACTAATGATAACCAGAGGAGAAGTGGTTTGGAGTATACAAAATGAGTGAAGGGGTCAACTATATGGTGATGATGGTAACTAGAGTTGTGGTGGTGATCGCTTTGTATTCAGATGTTAAATTACAAAGCTGTACACCTGCAACTTATATAATAAGAACAAGGGAAAGAAGACAGAGAATAGAAAGTGTTTTTCTTCTACAATGATGATAACAGAATTTATCTTTAAGGAAATAGCATTTTAGCAGAGATCTGCTGGAAGTTAACAACAAATTTGTACACATGTTTGGTGTAAAAACATTCCATGCAGAATAAATAACAAGTCTAGGTATGAAAGTGGGTGTATGGTTGAAGAAGTTTCAGAAACATTAAGTAAATAAGGGTGGGTAAGGCAAAATGAGAGAGAGAATGCTAGAAGATGATGGCCCAGATATAGCCAGGAAAAGGTAAAGTAGGAATTGTATGTAGGGCATTGTAAGAATGTTTATTCTAATGATGATGAAGGATTATTAGAGAGTTTTGAACTGAAGAATGATACTGTCTTAAACTATTCTAGGAAATGTAGCTTGTGAGCAAGACATTCATAGGAAACACCAAAAAAGGAAAGAAAAGAGAAAAAAAAACAACACATATAATTTTTGCCCAGTTCTTAAAAATCAAGCCTAGGACAAAGACAGTTGGTCATTTGGGAAATTATTCCAGGAAGCAGAAATGAATGTTCCAGAGAAATAAAACAGATAAATAAGGAAACTAATATAAGGATATACTGATTGCCACTATTGCAAGTATTGGCACTCTGTCTGGGACCCTCTGTGGAATCTCGGAAATGGGTCTCAGAAACAACTGCCTGATAAATAAAGGAGGAAAGAATTTATCCTGGAGTTGTTACCCTCCACAGGTCAAGAGTAGACCTATATTGCAGTAACCCTCAGCACTTCTGGGCTGTGCCTTTCTTGGTGCTGAGTGAGATCCTGCAAACACCCATTTCATGAATCAAAGAAGTCCCTGGACAGGAAAGGAAGATGTCTCAACATAGGCTGGGGCAAAATGCAGTCATGTGGCACTTGTGAAGTTGTTGGACCATCTCAGAGTCAATCACTCAAGTAATGACTAGAACAAAAGACACGGCCTAGAAGATGTGCACTATTTTATTGGAAATGTGAACTGTGGACTGTGGACTTCCAAACGAAGTGTCTTCTGCCTATATAGTCTTCTAGAAAAGAACAGTTTTGCTATCTCTTTGGTTAATTTTTTTTTTTTAAGATTTCATTTATTTGTCAGAGACTGAGAGAGAGAGAGAAAGAGAGAACAAGCAGGGAGAGCAGCAGGCAGTGGGAGATGCAGACTCCCCGCTGAACAGAGAGCACAACATGGGACTTAATCCCAGGGTCCTGGGATCATCACCTTAGCTGAAGGCAGACACTTAACCCATGAGCCACAGGTGATTTGTTTCTTCATTATAATCAAAATGTATCAAAGACTTGTTTTAGATTCCTTTTTTAAAAGAACTTATGATGAAATTTATCCTGAATTTATATCACAAGGTTGCTTTTCTTCTTTTTTTAAAATTATGTTCAGTTAGCCAATATATAGTACATCATTATTTTTTGATGTAGTGTTCAAAGATGCTTTTATTCTTGATGAAGTAATAGCAGAGAGACAGACAGAGACAGACAGAAGGAGAAAGGGAGATTTTTCTGAGCATTTTAAGTATTAATTACATACAAATAATTATGTATTAAGAGGGCCCAATCTATTTATATTTTTGTATGTATTTTGTATATTTATATATGTATATGTATATTGTATATTGTATATTTTTGTAATTTTAATTTTCTTTTTTTTTTTTTTTTAAAGATTTTATTTATTTGACAGAGAGAGATCACAAGTAGGCAAAGAGGCAGGCAGAGAGAGTGAGAGGGAAGCAGGCTCCCTGCAGAGCAGAGAGCCGGACGCGGGACTCGATCCAGGACCCTGAGATCATGACCTGAGCCGAAGGCAGCGGCCCAAACCACTGAGCCACCCAGGCGCCCCAATGTAATTTTAATTTTCTAAAAGGAGTATTCCTAGCAGAAATATTAGGATGTAATATAGGATCACAGCTACTATTTAGCCTTGATAATTTATATACAGCATAACTTGGTATTAGCTCTAAAAGTATTCCCCAAATAACTGGATACTATAAACCCAAGCATGAACGCAATTGTTTTAAAACTATTATGTAACTAGTGCTGCTAGTTCCTGTTTTGTTTGCTTGTTATATATGTCCAAAAGTGTCTACATATATGTTGGATGTCTGCCAATGCTTGGCTCTGAAAAAAAGCATTGGAGATAGAGAAGTAAATGTAACAGCTACAAATCCCTGACCTCATAGAGCTCACATTCCTTGGAGAAGACTACTTGACTGTACCAAGTTATGGATGCCTCTCAGAATTTGACACCAAATGTTATGCTAAAGCCACCATGAAATGTGTCCTTTTGGGAAACAACTTTTCTCCCCTCAAAGTACTATTGGGGGATGCCTGGGTCGCTCAGTTGGTTAAGAGGCTGCCTTCAGCTCAGGTCATGATCCCAGCGTCTTGGGATCAAGTCCCACATCAGACTCCTTGCTTGGCAGGAGCTTCTCCCTCTGCCTCTGCCTGCCACTCTGCCTGTGCTCACTTGCTCACTCTCTTTCCCTCTCTCTCTCTGACAAATAAATAAATAAAATCTTTAAAAAAAAGTACTATTGGTACTATTCATTTTTTAATAAATTGTTGATGGAATGGCCCTGGGTCTGTGGATAAACCATTAACTTCATTATTTCAGTTTGCTGATCTGCAAAAAATATTACACTGTGCAATTGTTAAGGTTGCCTATTAAAACATCCTTGATGTTCTAGCTTTGGAATTATATGCTACTTTCCTGAAAGTAAGGATTCAACCTTCATTCTTTGTAGAAATATCTAAAATGCCATTTGGATGACCTGACTAGCTACAAGTAGCTAGTTCCTCCATCACATTCAGTGGGACATTACAGAAATTGGGTACATTCTTGAATAGAGTGGGTTTGCCAGAAAGAAGGGGGAAATTTAAGGTTGAGTTTACACAAACCACTGTGCTCTTTTTTCATCCCACTCAAATATATTTATTACCTTCTGCAGTGGAATGGTTGTGTTGAATATGTCATTGTGCTTTATAATCTCAGCCAGTGCCTCCTTCTCTATCATTCACAATGAAGGAGAAGGGCCATGGGGCATTGAAGCCTGTCACCTAATAGAGGCTGATTTTGTCTACATACATTTGAAAAGAATGTATGATCAGTGACAGTACCTATGATTCCTTTCCCTTATGATGCACCTACAAACAACCAGTTCTTCTAGTCTCTAACATTTTCTAGAATACAGCCCTAAATCTTTACTGTAGTTTGTTTCAAATTGAAAGTTCTAATGTAACAAATGTTCCTTACTGTGCAATTTTACTTACTGTGCAAAATTAGCTTCAACTATGTTATATTTTTTTAACATCTTAGAAGAAGATGATTGATAGATGATAGAATAAACATGTCAAAATATTAGCAACAATTTTAATTAAGTGAAGGTAATGTAAGAGTTGATTATTGGGGTGCCTGTGTGGCTCATTCAGTTAAGTTCTGAACCTTGATTTCAGATCAGGTCATGATCTCAGGGTTGTGGGATTGAGCCCAGCTTGGAGTCCAGCTCAAAGTCTGCCTGTCTCTCTCCCTCCCCTAGCTCTTTCTCTCTAAAAAATGAATAAATAAAATCATTTTCTAAAAAAATATTTTATTTATTTTTTTGACAGAAAGAGAGAATACAGGAAGGTGGAGCACAGGCAGAGAGAGAAGGAGAAACAGGTTCCCCATGGAGCAGGGACTCCGATGCAGAGCTTGATCCCAGGACCCTGAGATCATAACCTGAACTGAGGGCAGATGCTTAATGACTAAGACACCCAGACACCCCCAAAATCTTTTTTAAAAAGAGTTCATTATACTATTCTTGTAATATTTCTGTCATTCCCAATATTTCTTCAAGTTGTGAAGTATAATTTAGAAGTTTTTCTGAGAAATAAATTGTAATGCATAACAAAACGAAGAGAGGGAAGACAAAATAAAAGAGACTGAGAAACATATCAGATCATGGGAATGTATGAGCTTTATTTGAAATCTACTTTAAAAAAAGAATACAACCTTACACTGTCAAAAGAAAATAAATCTGCTTTACTTCAAACTATTAGATGATTGTAGTTACCTTGAACACACTGGATATTCAATGGTAGTAAGGAATGATTATGCTTTCTTCATTGTTTTTTTTTTTTTTCTTTAGCTATGATACTGGTTTCATGATGACATGTCTAAAAATTCCTATTTTAGAGATACATTCTGAAAGATTTACAGTTAACATTAGATGAATTTGGGGATTTCCTTTAAAATTATGTGGAGCAGAGGAAAGGGTAAATGGAAGGAGATAGGATAGGTAAGTTGAAACAAGGTCGACCCTGAGTTGATTAACTGTTGAATCTGGTTGATGGTTATGTGTGGGTTATTACACTATTTCTACCTTTTTTTTTTTTTTATTTGTCAGAGAGAGAGAGCACAAGTAGGCAGAGCTGCAGGCAGAGAGAAAGGGAGAAGCAGGCTCCACACTGAGCAAGGAGCCCAATGTGGGACTCGATCCCAGGATCCTGGGATCATGACCTGAGCAAAAGGCAGATGCTTAACCCACTGAACCACCCAGGAGACCCACTATTTCTACTTTTTTTAATGTGCTTAAAAATTTGAACATAATAAAATGCTGTGAACCAGATTATTTTGGTTCAAATATGGGCTGCACATTTACTCATTATACATCCTTGAGCTAATTAATTAACTTTCCTATATTTTGGTACCTTCACCTATAAAATGAGAAAATGTTTATAATACACATCTCTATAATTTTAATCAGGATTAAGTGAGTTAATATATGCACACTCTTAATCAGTGATTGATCCTAAACAAGCACTGAGTAAATGCTCACTATTGTTTTTAGATTTGTTTTTCTCTTCAGATCTAGGCTAAGGCTAATATTTTGGAAGAATGCAATTTACCTACAAACTTCCGTTTGCTTTACTCAAAAATTCTCCCATTTTTGTGGAAAGAATATGTAAGAAACAATTATTGCTTCTCTGGGGGAATATCAGTCTTAGGAAGAAAAAATAAACCTACACAATAATAAGAAATAATGAAATATTTTGAGAGAGGAAGTAGCTTAACTACAATTATAATTAATGGAGAAAATCACTAGTTTACAAAGAAATTGCTGTTCAAGAATATTATTTTGAGAGCTAATTCAGCTTTGAGCCAAAAACTATTGCCATTATAATATAACTCATATTGATTGGAATTTTATCTCACCTTCACACACTTTAGCCATGAAATCATAGTACTTAATTTTTGTTTCATTTTAATTGGCTAATCCACAAAGTATTATTTTAAAGATTCTATAAAAATTCAGTAACGAGTTTAGTTATATATGACTCATTTTCATCTTTTTAAACAAGCTTTTTAAAAAAAAAAATTTTAAAGATTTTATTTATTTATTTGACAAGAGAGATCATAAGTAGGCAGAGAGACAGGCAGAAACAGACTCTCCGCTGAGCAGAGAGCTGGATGCGGGGCTCGATCCCAGGACCCTGAGATCATGACCTGAGCTGAAGGCAGAGGCTTAACTCACTGAACCACCCAGGTGCCACTAAACAAGCTTTTTTAAAACAACATACTGGAAGGAATCAAAAAGAATAATAGAAATATTTCACATATCTGCCGAGAAATGGTAAATTAAATATTGAATTGATAAATCATGTGTAAATGATTTGAATGATTTTGTAGCTTACCACTTCGTGCAGTTGATAAAACTAATAGAAAAATGGATCATTGTCTTTACAGTGAGAAACTGGATTACATAATTTTAGATTATGGCAAACATATTTATCAGTTACTATAGTGTATATTATAAGGTATACAAATATGATGAATTTTATGATATGTAATATGTGCATAAATATACAGTACAATAAAGTAAGGAAAGTCTTATTCATTAAATTACAATTAATGAGCCACATTTATATTTTGTGGAAGCAATTTAAACATTCAAACTATGAGTCCTTTTTAGCTGGTGTATTTAGAGAGAGGATAATTGCCATTGACATAGAGAGGACTATGTCATCTCATCTCCATATCCCAGTGCCTCAGAGAGTTAGTTTCTTACAGTAACACATTAGAGGCCTGAATATGTAGTTAATTTGAATTTTAAAGGAATCTAGAATCTGTAAGTTAGAAACATAATATATTCTGTGGTAGCAACTGAAATTTAGTCTTCATATCAGCACTTCAACAAAAGACCTGAACAATGTTTCAATATATTGAATTTATTTAATGTTCAACAACATTAACATTAAAGGAACCATGACACAGAAAGTAAATTTAGATTTAAGAAAACCTAAAAGCCACGAACATTTTGCTATTTTATGTTTTGTAAATGAAAGCTAATGATAACTGACTACATTTTTCATTTTTTCAGGGGTTTGATTATATAACTGTCTTTATTTACTATGAGCATGATGAAAGCAATCTGCTTATATACAGTTTAGTCCTTTTCAGTTTAGGTAAATAACTTGCAGAAAAGAATCTCATTTTCTAAAGATGTAGAGAGTTTTTAAAAATTCAACATAAAATGATATGGGTCAAGATGAAAACATTAGTCAAATGAAATCTAGTTGAGATGAATAAATTACTCTCCAGATATTTAAAGAAACTAGCAAACAAAAATACGAAACTTGAATGTTTGTGCACCAATACGGGTTTCTTCATGCAGGACACAGTTTAGATGTTCAGAATTTACAAGTTTATGTTAACTAAGCCATTGCCAGAAATCAGCAGCTGAATCAACATAACTATATGATTTTTGTTTTTTTCTTTGCCAACAGGGCTCAGGAACTTGTTCAAGCAAGGGCTTCTCTTTCTTTGTTTGGTTAGCTTCTCCATGTTTTTGCTGTTCTTCCTGCCATTTATCTTGGCTTCTTCAGTTAACCTTATTCTCCTCAGCTCATAATTTCTTCTGATTTAGTTTTCTGGAATTTGCTTTATTTTTCTTCGTTATATTCTAATTCTAATTATTATGCTGAAATTGACAACTGTCAGAACAAAGTCAACTAAGGGAAGAACTCATTGCTGCCTTCCTTGAAATTTTATTTTTTAGGATTATGCTGAGAAAGAGAACACCATAGCAAAAGCTTTGGAAGATCTGAAGGCCAATTTTTACTGTGAACTCTGTGACAAGCAGTACTACAAGCATCAAGAGTTTGACAATCACATTAATTCATATGACCACGCTCACAAACAGGTAAGAAGGAGGTGTCAAAAAAACCCTGATATTTCTGAACTTTTGTAATAATTTAAGTTGTATAAACTATACAAATATAATATTTTTATGTTTTGTTATGCAATTTTTACAGATGCCTTTTGGGGATGATAATTTAATGATTTAGAGCAAAAGGCAGTTTTTTTTTTTTTTAAAGCTCTAGAAGTAAACTCTGATATAAATAACCAACACAAAGAAATACCAATCAGTTATTACCTTTTCAGTGATTGGAGGTAATTCAAAAATTATATTCTACAGGTGGTGATCCTCTGTCTTCTAATTTATTAATTTTAAATGTTTTAAGCAACTATTGATATTTATCAAATGTGAATGAACTTATAATTCTTTACAGAAATGATTTTCCATTTAAACCCCCATAAAAATATGGAAAAAAAGCCAATTTAATATGGTAAAAATCATCCATAGTTATTGGTTAAGTAAGTACTTAATATGTGTATGATATAGTCTACTTTAATATTTTCATTTTGCTATCAATTGTAAATCCAAGATTGATTTTTTTCAAAGCTCTGTGTAAAGACAAGTTTAAAACTAGTTATGTCTGAAGTGAAGTTAATAATACAGATTCCATTTTCTCATATGCTTTACATTCATCAGAGCAAAGTCTTAATGTTGTTTAGTGAGCTTGATATGATACAGTATAATAGTTATCACTAACTAATGTTTTCTTAGCCATTACTTACAAATATCATCTACATAGCATTTTGGTATGTAGATGAAAGGTATTAATAAAAGGTATTAATAAAAGGTATATTTTAACCCATGAATCTGCCCTAACTTTCCATTAACATTAGAGTTATTTGGCATAAGAAAGAATAGAGGAAAATGATTGTGCTGAGAGCTTATGAATCGACCCTATGTATTTGCTTTGGCTGTCAATCCTTCCATTCTTTTATACCAACACAACTGTGCTTGAGGAGAACATGAGAACATGAGCCTTCATTTATATATATCACTAATTAAGGCGTACTGCTCTTGGTGAGCTGCCCTTGCCATTCTTCTTGCAGATCTACTTGCACACTAGGTAAGGGAAAATTTCTGATGGAAATCTTGTTCCTTTTCTTACATAAAAATACAAAATATAAATATAAATACACATATTCATATATCATATTAAAATCCATCAGATAATAATATTGATTTAATTTCACACTTAGTGACATATGTTCTATAAAAGGATTCTGGACTGCTTCTCCTGATGTGGTAAATCTGAGAAAGTTGTTTCTCTGATTTTTCCTAAGTACCTAAAAGCACAAGATATGTTATAACGTATATGTTTCAGTGTGTAAACTAGGTATTTGGAAATATGTGTATATGTGTTTTAAGACTGTCTTACAGCTATTACTATCATTTGCCTAAGAATGCTTTATTCCACCATAGATTGCCTGGAAGATCAGACTCATAAATTATTATGAGGGCCTTTCCAGTTCCATATTCTTAACAGAGTTAAGATACTACATTGAGAGTTAAGACCCTGACAATGTAATTCAGTCTGGGACTGGGCTATTATTTTGAAAATCCAGAGGATCACTTGTGATAACGGTTGGGGATATCAAGCCCTAGAGATGGATACATTATCTGAATGGTCATGGAGTCTGATAGATAGCAGTCTTAGCTGATTAATTTAGCATGAATCGATGTTCAGTGGTTGAAAATATTTAAGATCTATATCCCTTTCCCATAAGATACTGACAAATCTTTCAGGGTGTCTTCCAAAAATACAATCCCCCTTTTCTGAGCAGCAGCCTCACCCCCATGACTGTTATCAATATTCCTACTACATGATGTCACACCTTGGCACCATGAAGTAGAGAGGGATGAAATTTGAAGAAGGATAATTCAGATTTTTTTTCCTCCTGAGATATTATAGTTGAGATACAAAAAGAAAAAAAATCTGTCTTCAGTCTGACTGTGGTTGGACCAAATACTTGAAAATATAATCGTAAGTCGTGGCTAAATACATGGAAAAGTTGAGAAAGTTGGTTTGCAAAAACGAACGAACAAACAAACAATGTACAAAGAATGAGATACAAGTGGCCATATGATAAGTGAAAAAAAGTGAACATGGATATAGCAATTCTGATTTCAAACGGCTTTCAGATAAAAGTAGTCCTTCCAACACCTAATGTGTAGATTCCGAAAGATATTTCATCTTACTACTAATAAATGAACTCAAAGGAAAAACAAAACAAAACCCTAGCTTAGTACTTATTACTTGCAACTACATCAAACCCCTCTTCCTAAAATATTAACTTATCTACAGGGAATTGTTTTGGTTTCCAACAGAAAAAACTCCACAAGAAACAAGTAAAATCAATGTCCATATTACCAGCACTGAACTTTCAGGTAGGAAAACCCACATGTGATTTGGATACTTCTTGAGTGGAATTAGAAAAAGGCAAAGAGGCCACACATCTGATACATTCATTTGCTACACATATTAATTCACTACATATATACACACATATATCCAAGGACCACCAGATTCAGGAAGAAAGGGAGGAGGAGTTATTGGTGGAATGAGTCCTAACCCTACCACTTACCTGACTTGGGTAAAATACACAAGGCTCAATTAACTCAAATATTCATTGTTAGGGAGAATAAATGAGAGAATGCACATGACCACACTTAGCAGAGTACTTGAAAAATAGTAAAAGCTCAATATTTAATAAATTTTATTATCACTACTTGCTAAAATTTCTTTTCTCCTAGAATGTTTGGGACACTGACAGTTTGCCTTTGAGAGTGCCTGTATTTAGGCTTCCAATAAAGATCTATTTTTGCTTCAAAAAGGCTAATAAAGTCTAAAATGTATCCAAGTAGTCGTGACCTAAGCGCAGTGTGCCTGCCTCATGTATCTTTGCAAATCTGTTATGACAGACTCTGTGTTGCATGTGAACTCTAAGCTTCAAAGAAAAATCTGTTTCTCTCATCCACATGTTCTTTGGGTAACTTCAAAATCTCTCTCAAGCTCTCATCGCCAAGACTTGCTAACAGAGAATTAGAAAAAGGAAGAGGCACGGGTGTACAGAGGTGATCACAATAGTTCACAATTCAGGGTTCATTTTTAGAATATTTTCTCTTTAACTTTGAAACTTGAAAGCCGTTGGATTGTGACCTTTTAATGGCAAGGACCATTCCCTTTTTGTCTTCATTCCTCACAGCATCTAATGCAGCATCTTGCGCGGGTAGACACCCAATCAGGGCTTCCCATATGAATATAAAAGGGCTAGAGTCAAAATGCATTTAAGATCTCGTAATGAGCCACAGTTTCAAGACAGATAACCACTGAGTAGTAGTATATAGAATTGTTGAATCTTTATACTGTATATTTGAAACAAATGCAGAAAAAGTATGGCAATCATGCTGTTAAAAAAAAAAAAGACGTTTCGGGGCTCCTGGAAGTCGGACTCGGTGCTTAGCGGGGAGTCTGCTTGAGATTCCCTCTCCCCCTCTCCCTCTGCCCCCCATTCCTTCTCCCCTGCTCTTGCACTCTCTCTCTCTCTCTCTCTCACTCTCTTTTTCTAAAATAAATAAATAAATCTTAAATAAAAAAAGATGATTAGAATAGTTCCAAGTGAACTTCTATTATTCTGAATTCTAGCTGTTGAGATTTTTTAAAAATTGCTTTAAGTGGGAAACTCAGCATCTGGTAAAAAGAAAAGGTTTTCCTCTAAACCCTTTGACCTATTTATCTGCCCTTAAACTAAAGCCACACTGTGTCTGTCTTCTCACCTGGCAGCCTTTGGGTAATTCAGAGTTATTTTCACTGTAAGAGATTTGTCACAGTGATGTTATGAAGAGATAGAAAAGGAAATGATTGCCTTATTGCCGCTGCCCCTCAAACACTTTGATTTTTACTTTCGTGGCTTCAGTATGGCTGAAGTATTTCCCAAAAGGCACTGAAGTGACCTTCCCCAGCAAGTCAAGATTCAGTGTTTTATGGCATGCTGTTTTGTTCTGCTCTAGAGGAAGTCATGGTCAGGCCAGGTTGTTGGAATTTGCCGGTCGTGCAGGGACTTGTATCGCTATAAAAATGGAGCAGACTTCTTCTCAAATTTGAACATTTCCTAATAACAAACTTCTGTCACTAACCTGATACTTGAGAAAAGAATCACTTCTTGATGTTTGGGTCTACATTTTAATGAGCAAAATAATATTTAAAGGTTAATCGGAAAATACAAGGTACAGGTAAAGTAATGTGTGATTCAATCCATTTTGAATCCCTTCCTTGGGATTTTTCTTCTGATGTGTGCTTCAATCTCTTCGTACATTATTATTTCGTGTAGCCATTTCAAAGATGAGAAGAATGAAAAGACATACAATTTCCTCCTGTAGTACCTCCCTACCGCCCAAAAGTACCTGCCCCGGGAGAAGTACAAGTATATGTCTAGCTAACCATGGAACTGTATTGTTTTGACATTTCATCGCCAAAGCCATAACTTGAATAGAATTTAACTGTAGTTTTTGTCCATTATTGAGTTTGAGGCAGAGTCTGGATAAAATCATCATTTCTAGTATCAGCCGATGCCATTTTCATAAACTTTGCCCAGTGAAGTTCAAATCTCTTTCCCTTCCATCTCCCACTGTCTGTAAGGTTGAAGGCTGTTTATTGAGTCAGTTGAGTCAGTCAATGTTGAGGGTGTGTGAAAAATACTACAACTTTAATGTTTGTGCTCTATGTTCTCTAAATATAATTATGAGAAAAAAAAGAGTTAAAAAGCTAGATTACAGTAGAGAAATGCATCTAATATCAAAGATTTCATTTTACAATTGTCAATTATGTTTTGTAAATGAATAAAAAGAGCGTTCCTTTATCCCTCCTGTGTTCGTTACCACTAAAAATTTCATTTTGTAGAACAACTGCAACAATAGCTATAAGGCAACTTTTTAAGCCAAGGTGGAATATCTTTATTGATTTGTTTATTTTTATTTTTTTTTAAAGATTTTATTTATTTATTTGACAGAGAGAGATCACAAGTAGGCAGAGAGGCAGGCAGAGAGAGAGAGGGAAGCAGGCTCCCTGCTGAGCAGAGTATAGTTGTCATAAAATATTATGTTAGTTTCAGGTGTATAATATGGGGACTCGACAATTATAGATATAGTACAAAATGCTCAATACAGTAATTATAGTTACCCTCTGTCACCATACAGAGTGATTACAGTATTATTGACTATATTCCCCGTGCTGTGTTTATCCTCCCTGTGGCCTCTTTATTTTATAGCTGGAAGTCTGTACCTCTTAATTCCTTTCACCTTTTTTCTTATCTTCCTACCCACCTCCCCTCTGGCAACTACCAGTTTGTTCTCTGCATTTATGAATCCATGTCTGTTTTGTTTTCTTTTCCTTTTAGATTCCACATATAAGTGAAGCCATAGGGCATTTTTCTGTCTATGTCTGACTTACTTCACTTAGCATAACACCCTCCATATCCATCCATGTTGTCACAAATGGCAAGACTTCATTTGATTTTTATGCCTGACTATTATTTCATTGTGTAGATGGGTACATCATATTTTCTTTATCCATTCATTCATCAGTGGACACTTGGGTTGCTTTCATATCTCAGTTATTGTAAATAATGCTGCTATGAACATGCGGGTACATTTTTTTTTTTTTTCCAAATAAGTGTTTTCTTTTTCTTTGGGTAAATACCCAGAAGTGGGGTTACTGAACCCTGTGTTATTTCCATTTTTAATTTTTTGAGAGAACTCCATACCTTTTTCCATAGTGGCTGCACCAATTTACATTCTTTCTGTATATCTGTTGAACATCTTCTGTTTCATGTAGTTCCATTTGTTTACTTTTGCTTTCATTTCCCTTGCCTGGGGAAAAAGAACCAGAAATATATTTCGAAGGCCAATGTCCAAGAGTTTGCTGCCTATGTTTTCTTTTAGGAATGTTATGGTTTCAGGTCTTACATTTAAGTCCTTAATACATTTTTAATTTATTTTTCAAGCGGTCCAGTTTCATTCTTTTGCACATAGCTGTTCAATTTTCCTAATACCATTTATAGAAGAGACTGTTCTTTCTCCATTATATATTCTTGCCTCCTTTGCTATAGATTAATTGACCATAAAAATGTGGGTTTATTTCTGAGGTCTCTGTTCTATTTCATTGATTTACGTGTTTATTTTGGTGAGAGTACCATACTGTTTTGTATTAGATAGCTGTATAGTATAGTTTGAAATCTAGGATCGTGATACCACCAGCTTTGTTCTTTTTCAAGATTGCTTTGGCTATTTGGGGGTCTTTTGTGGTCCCATAGAAATTTTAGGAGTATTTGTTCTAGTTATATGAAAAATACTATTAGTATTTTTTTAGGGATTGCATTGAATCTGAAGACTGCTTTGAGTGGCATGTACATTTTAACAATATTAATTCTTCTAGTTCTTGAGAATGGTATATCTTTCCTTTTACTGTGTATCTTTATTTTTATTATAATAATCATTTATTAATGCTTGGAAGTGTATTTTTCTTGTAGGATACATGATGACTTGGTCAGTGGCATCAATTAAATTATCTCCCTTTATTGTACTATTTTATTTTATTTTATTGTACTATGTTTATAGTGATAATTTAACAAATATATATTTTTTTTAAGATTTTATTTATTTATTTGACAGAGAGAGAGATCACAAGTAGGCAGAGAGGCAGGCAGAGAGAGAGGAGGAAGCAGGCTCCCTGCAGAGCAGAGAGCCCGATGCGGGGCTTGATCCCAGGACCCTGAGATCATGACCTGAGCCGAAGGCAGCGGCTTAATCCACTGAGCCACCCAGGCGCCCCTTAACAAATACATTTTATGAGAATATATGTTTTCACAAATAATTTATTTAGAGATTTGTTATATATTTTATATTATATAGATTTATATATCTTTTATTCTTTTAAAAAAGTAAATCTTTTAAAAAAAGATTTTATTTATTTGTCAGAGAGAGTGAGAGCGCAAGCAGAGGAAGTTGTAAGCAGAGGGAGAAGCAGGCTCCCTGCTGAGCAAGGAGCCTGATGCCAGGACTTGATCCCAGGACCCTGGGATCTCAGAGCCCTAGGGTCACAACCTGAGCCGAAGGCAGATGCTTAACCAACTGAGTCACCCAAGCATCCCAATTTATACTCTTTAAAACCACCTTCCTGTTCTGTGCTGCATGCGTCACCATGGCTTTGCCCCATCTTCTGGGGTGTAATCAATGGTATTCAAAATATATTTCCTATTGTGTAAAAGAATGTCCAAGGACAATTTAAAAATAGTTGATGCTTTGTAAAGATAATCTGCATTGAATGTAGCATGGAATATATGCAGATACCATATTTAGCATTACATTATGAGAGGTAATATATTAAATTAATAATGAAATTGCCCTGAGAAGTAGAGCAGAATTTCCAACAAAACTGCCTATGAATTCTCTGCAACCTCCACCCCTCATACCTTTCATCTCCATATTCGGCCCAGTTGTTGAAAATCAAACACATAGGACATGTAGTATACATGCATTCCTTGGAGAACCTGTGCAGAACCCATTTTCAGTATATGGTTGGCTCTCCCCCTAGATTCACTAAAGCAACTTGCCCTATCACATCTTTTGCTCAGGTGATTCTGTTTCTTCTGTTTGTTGGGTGTGTGTTCTGAGAATAAGTACCTAATTCCACAGTGAGGTGTACAAACTTCCAAGAATTTAACCTGAACCTGTACTGTTAAGTTTGAACAGCACACTGTGTTGGAATGATGGAGTCCAGAGTTTCTTGCAAGTACTAACAGCTGCCTACAAAAAGAGACCACTGTTTCAGGCACTGAGAACTCAGGGATTTTTGTGATTGTTGTTTGTTTTTATCAGAGAACTATGGCAAGAAGGAAAAAGTGGCAGAGAACATAGAATATAAAGAGAAAACAGAGTATTTACCCTCAGCTCCTCCTTGTAAATCCATTTGCTCTCATAGAATTCTTTTTGTTCAGACTAAATGTTAAAGTTATTTACATTTGCATGACTTTTTATTTCTTTTCACTTTTATTCATTAAAAATGCATATATATATATATATGACCATTTTGTGATATGAAAAAGAAACCCCACCTAATAACAAATTGATTTTTCTCTAATTTTCTTCACATGAATGAATACATTTAGATAGATACTATTTTTTAAAAGATTTTATTTATTTATTTATTTGACAGACACAGATCACAAGTAGGCAGAGAAGCAAGCAGAGAGAGAGGAGGAAGCAGGCTCCCTGCTGAGCAGAGAGCCCAATGCAGGGCTTGATCCCAAGACCTGGGGTCCCTGGGATCATGATCTGAGCTGGAGGCAGAGGCTTTAGCCCACTGAGCCACCCAGGCACCCCTAGATAGATACCATTTTGTATTCTACAGCATTCAGTTTAATTTTGTCAATAGTATTTTTCCATTTATACAGAATTTTCATACTAGTTGTTTTAAGTGATTAACAATATCCCATCAAGTATTTGTTTTTAACTTAACCATTCTCTATTGTTGAATTTGTATTCCTTTGATATTATAAATTCTGATAATTTAATTGGTCCCACATTTGCTTCAGATTCTTAATTTCCAATCTTTCAAAATCTAGAAAATGAGTATGAAGCATAGATAAGATGTCAACATAGATTGATTTATAAAGTATCTAGCAATCTAATTGAGAACTGACTTACCAATTTCATAGAAATCATTTTTAAAATAGTCACACATGTCAAAATTTCGTTAAACAATTTTATTTTTATCAAGGTAAAAAAAAATATATTTCTTTTCAATATGGCCTGACTCTTTTGACATAAGATTTAATTACTAAAATAGAAGTAATAGTTGATATAAATTTAATTTTGTATGTTACTATCCTAGGTACTGTGTATTAAAGATATGTGTTAATGTGCATATATATTTTACATTTAAATACAGACATAGATATTATGTATCAATATATACTAAAGGTTCACACATACAAGTACATATGTCTGTGTCTGTTTTTGTTTTTGTGGGAGAAATATAGTCATTGTTATTTAATGTTACTTTTTATTCAGTTACTTGCTTAACTAAATACATTGGACCCAATAGGCACTATAACACACATAAAACACATTCAATTAAAAAAAAATCTGTCAAAATAAATATATTTACCCTAAAATTATTTTCTTCATACAGATTTTAATCTTTAGAAAATTCTGGTTTAATATGGTACATTCCCACATCCTTTCTCCTGCTCAGATTTGACCTCAGTGTATTCATAGTGATTTGGAAAATGCTGCCTGTATACTCAATTGGGGACAACCATTTTTATTTGTAAGATAAACAGGGATATTAATGGGAAAACAGTTGACATCTCTTTATTGATATTCCTCAGTACAATCAAAGGTAAAGTTCAAATCATCAGCATGATGTTTCCAACCAAGGAAGCACGATTCATGTCACAAAATTTGCTGACAAAATCCTCTCCACAATACTAACAACTGCTTTTCTCAGCAGATCAGTGGAGTTTTTTAAAGTAAAAAGTATGTCACTGTGTTGTCTTGTATCAACAAAGATGTGTGCTAAAAACTTAAGTGACATATTTGATTAGAAAAAAAAAGATATGCTAGATGTTCACCCCAATTTCATTTGCACCCCAAATATTGCTGTGAGCTACAAACTCTTTTTGCCCCTGAGTCCGTAAAAAATGTTCTTATCAATGTTACAATCCAAATGGATTCACATAGGGGGAAGATAAAGAAAAAAAAAATACGGCATTTTGTTAAAAAGTTTCAAGACAAAATATTTCAAAGAAAATACCACACACTATTTATTTACCTTATCTTTGGCCACAATGTTTTTATAGAGTAAAATAAAGGAATTTAGAAAACAAAATTATAAAAGTTTTATTTTGGAAGTGCCACACACAAATTAACACATGCACATATATGTGTATATATATATGGTATATGTTACCTCTTTTCTTCTCAAAAAGTAAAATCATTTCCTTCGTAAAATATAAAATGACATGCTCAAACATTTTATTCAGCTCCTTAATTAGGAAAGCAATAAGACCCTGAGAGTTGTTAAAAGGATTATTCACAGGATAACTATATGTTTTCACTTGTATCTATATCTATATATGCCTGCTATGTATATAGATATCTATAGATACAGATATAGATATGTACTATATAATCAGTCAGGAATGCTGATAATATTTTAATACATCAAAATTGATTTATATCCTATAGGAAAATAAAATGTAATATTTGGGGTCATCTTTTGTGAAGCACAAAATCAGTCATATCTCTATTGGGCAAAATATATTTGTGTTGCAATGGACAATAATCATTTGCATTACTCTCCATTTTCTACAACTTAATTTACTAAATTCTAGAGTTGTCTAGTCAATAGACACACAGAGATGACCACTCTTGTAGTTTCAGACTATTCCTGGAGGGTTTCTAACACAAAGATTGCTATTTCACTGAAAATATCCCCTTTTGACTATTTCCAAGTCCTAGAAATTCCTCATTATAACTTCAAATGCAGAAATGACTGACATTAACATCTGCATTATAGGCTTTCCGAGTACCTGAAGAAAAATTCACTGTGAGTTCATACAAAGTTCTTCCCTCATGGCATGCCCAATGTCTGTCAGATCAGTAGCGTATTATATCACAAAAGCACCGGTGGAGTGAAAACTGTGCTACATAATTCAGGAAACTTCCTTCTTGATCTTTTATAGTTTCATGCTGTGGCAAACATTAAGGGAATTGTCTCCTTCATGTAAAAATAATAATAGTAAGACTGTCATTGGGGACTAAGAGAGGAACAGATACTTCATGTCTTTATAGAAGATGTTATTTTATTGTAAATCCAATGCGTATATGTAATACATTTATTGTAATTATATTCATTTCTTGAAATTATAAAGAGAACTCGCAGGAAAAAAAAGGAACTCGGCAATGATTTCATCAGAAATGGTTCAGATTATGAATGTATTCAAGAAAGATGGACATGAACAGTATGTTTAATATGTTCTTCCTTTTTTAAAGTGTATAACATAATTAATGTGGATATTATGAAATGATTAGCACAATAAGTTTAGTTAACATCCATCACCTCATGTAGTTACCATATTTTTCCTTCTGATGAAAACTTTTAAGATCTGCTCTCTTAACAACTTTCAAATATACAATATAGTATTGTTAATAACAGTTACCATGCTGCACATTACCCAGAGCTTATTTATATCCTAACTGGAAATTTGTACCTTTTGACCACTTTCAGCAATTTTCTCCACCTTTACCCTCTGCCCATAGCAACTACCAATGTTTTGTTTCTATGAGTTCATTTTTTTTTAAAGATCCCATATAAGTATTTGTCCTTCTCTGTCTGACTTCATTCACTTAACATAATGCCCTGAATGCCCATCCATGTTGTTGCAAATGCCAGAATTTCTTTCATTTTTATTGCTGAGTAATTTTCCATGGTATATTCTTTACGCATTCATCTACCAATAGACACAGGTTATTTCCATGTCTTACCTATTATTAATAGTATATACTTTGTAATGCATAGTTTTAATACAAGAAATATATTTACTAAAGTGACTAAATTTTATTATGATGAACAAAATAGGAAATATAAACTTTCCATTTATGTACTGTCATCTTCTGACTCATTTCATCTCTCCAAAGCCCGTTGAGCAAACTAGAAAAGAAAAGAGAGATGTCAAAATCACACACACACACACACACACACACACACACACACACACAATGAAGAAAAAGAGAAAGAAGCCAGGTAGAATTCTCTCTCCATATATAATTTATGTGTATGTGTGTACACTTGCACGCATGCAGATATAGGCACACATGCACAGACCACACACACATTTAGTCAACAAATGTGTATACACCCACATACACACATAAGGACCCAATCTAGGTGAGTAATAGTGGAAAAAAAATTTTGTTTTCATAAAACTTAATTTTGGTGAGTCAAGAAGCAAACTCACAACTCTACATTTAAATTTAGATACTTACAACTTGGAGGAAAAATAAAAAGACAGTAGCTCCATGATACCTGTTATTTTAGATAAGGAAATGAGCTACGACCTCTCTGATGAGGTGGTGGTTAAACAAGAATTTAAAGTGAGCAAACAAGTGCTCAAGTTATCTGTAGGAATACTTCCTAAAATACGCAGGGGCAGGATTGTAATTAGACTCTTTCAACAACAAGAGGAAGCCAATGAGACTAGCAAGAAGCATAGGCTAATGGAAATGTTTAAGAGATGAATTAGGAAAAGAAATTTGGGTCCGAATCAGGTAGATTTTTGTAGGCTGTAAAAAAGATTATAGGATTTATTTTAAAGGCTGTAAGATAATTAAAAGATTTCCATCTGGAAAGTAAGATCATGTGATTTGCTGTTTTGAAAAAAAAAAATCACTCTGGTTGTTATGTGGAGAATAGATTAGGAGGAAGGAAGTAAAAATGGCAGAAAGGAGACCAGTGGGAGGTTAATGCTACATTCAGGATATGAATGACATTTGCTTGAATTAGGGAATATTGGTATCCACAGTGAAAAGTGGTGAAAATCTGAATATTTGAATGGCATGGAAATGTCAACAGATCTGTTAATGAATCAGATTTTGGGTGCTGAAGAGAACTGACAAAAACAAATGTTTGTGGGATGAGAATGAGGCATTCGAGGCCATGTCAGGTCTGCGATACCTATGAAGGATCTAAATAGAAATGGTGATTATGAGGGCACTTGCGTGGCTCAGTGGGTTAAAGCCGCTGCCTTCAGCTCAGGTCATGGTCTCAGGGTCCTGGGATCGAGCCTCACATCGGGCTCTCTACTCAGCAGGGAGCCTGCTTCCCCTTCTCTCTCTGCCTGCCTCTCTGCCTACTTGTGATCTCTCTCTGTGTGTCAAATAAATAAATAAAATCTTAAAAAAAAAAAAAAAGAAATGGAGATTATGCAACTAGATACAGCTTACCCATGGAGTTAACCATAAAGCTGATGGTCATCCAGGGAGTAAGTGGAGATAGAGAAGAACTGTGATAGAAGAAATGAACCCTTAATATACATTTAGAAGTTGGGAAAATGTAAAGGATCTAGCTATGGGGCTTGAACAAATGTGGCTGGGAAGATAAAGGAAAACAAGATAGTCAAGGAGTAGGGGTGAACAATTGAGTCACAGAGAGAGAAATACTTGATTTTGAATTTGGACAAGTTAACAAGAGATGTTTTGCAAAGTGGTTGGAGGCAAATGCCTGACAGCAGGAGGTTTAAGTAGGAATGTACAAAGGAAAGTGAGTTCAGTTTCTGCTACATAGAAGCAATTGCTTCTTAAAACTGAATGGTGCTAGAGAATATACTAGCAGTAAGAGAGAGACTAAAAGTACAGAGATTTTAGAAGTTTTAGTGCAGTTTTAGATTTTTTTTAGTCCAGCCTTCTCTAGAGTGCAAGAAGCCATTTTTGTTCAACTATAAGTATTCTAAATATTTATTTTTAAGTTTATATTTGCAGTTTTAACTACTCTCACTCTGGCTTAGTTAAAGCCCAGTTTAAATATCTCCACCTTTTTCTTCTGAGGTTCTAAGGAACAGCTTTTATTCTAAACCATGTCAGGTTAATTCGTAAACTGAAACAAAAAATGATGTAAAGATATCCAGCAAATTGATTGAGTTCTATTATGTCTATTTAACATATTATTCCTGATGTCTATAAGTCCTTGTCCTCTGTAGGGAACAGCCAATTGTTATTCTTTTTTCTTGGGTTTATTTTAATTTTCAGAAAAAGAGTTCACTTTCTTTAATGTCAGAGGCATTTTCCTCTGTTCGCCCCCCACTGCCATGTTCTTTTAACCAGAATTTAGGTACTGAAACTAAATGTATGGGATCTTTTTTTTCTTATTTATTAGTTCTATCTAGATTCTACATATACTGATAATCTGCAAAGATGTAACTCTACCCAGGATTAGCAATATACATTGTTATAGAGAGTAGCATCCTTTTTGGTTATCTAAAAGCTCACAAAATCAAAAATAAAAATTTGTATGACCTTGACAAGATCTTAGTCATATTGCGTTTTTTTTTTTTTTAATGAAAAATGGCTTGAAATCAACACTTCTAGGATAACCCAAACTGCTAACAGTTGAAAATCTTGCTCTGATTGTGGAAATAACAGAAGAAACGACAATGAGGAATAAAAACTATTTGACTGGTTATGATTGAACTTTTTGAAGGTCATCCTCTGCAGAAATCCCCTTACTTCTATTCATCAAAACTTATTTTTTTAGTATTAATTCTGGAAATCAAAGCAACATTTCCACAAAAATGTGGGCTTTTTTTCCAAATAAGATTGTACAACAAAGAATATTAATGTTTGACATGTAAAGGCATTTTCTCTTGACTTTCCATCATATTCTAATTGCTTAGTGGGACAGGTGTTCTTAAAGCACAAATCTTTGTTCAGTAATTTTAGTGACTCCAGACCACATGTTGTGTCAGTGGTTAGAGAGTCAGAGAGAGACTAGGTTGATGTACAGTTCTTTGTTGACCAAAAGGCTATGTGGACTGAATAAGAGAAGATGAAAAACGATGGGAGAGGAAAGATGTCCTATGACTTCTTTTTTTCCACCTTGTGTTCCTTACATTGTGTTTCTCAGGAGACAAACAATATGCAAACCTGAAATTCTTATCTCATATATCTACTTGCAAAAGAGGATTTTAATTCCACCTGGTTATATTTTTTGGATTATATTTAGTTCACTATTATCTGTCTTATAATTAATATTGGTGGTTTCATTGTTTCTTTATAAAGTAAAAATGGTAAGCAGGAAGATTAGAGACAAACTTATTGAACATATCTTTTTCACTTTTCCTGAATAATTATAATTTTTAAGACTTTATTTCTTAGAGAGGTTTTAGGTTGACCACAAAATTGAAAGTAATATAGAGTTTTCCCGTATAACCCTGTCCCCACCTATGCATAGCTTTTCCTGTTATCAGCATCACTCACCAGAATGGTACATTTTTTACCCAGGATGAACCTACGTGGATACATCACAATCACCAAAGTCTATAGTCTACATTAATGTTTACTCTTGGTGCTGTCTATTCTATGGACTTGAAAAAAAAGTATGAAGGCATATCCATCATTATAATATCATATGGAGTAATTCCACTGTCCTAAAATTCCTGTTCTGTGCATGTTCATGTATCCCCATTTCATTTTTAGAAACACTGATCCTTTCGCTGTCTCCATAGTTTTGACTTTTCATGTAGTTGGAATCATACATTATGTAGTCTTCTCAGATTGGCTTCTTCTACTTAGTAATATTCACTTAAGTTTCTTTCATGTCTTTTCATGGCTTGATAGCTAATTTCTTTCTAGCTCTGAACAATGTTCCATTGTCTGGGTGTACATTTATCTATTCATTCACTAAAGGACATCATGGTTACTTTCAGGTTTTCACAATTATGGTAAAGTGGCTATAAACATCTGTATGCAGCTTTTGTGTGAATATAAGATTTCCTCTCCTTTGAGTAAATACCAAAGAGTATGATTGCTGGATCATATGGTAAGAGCTAAATTTTATAAGAAACCACCAAACTTTTTTCCAGAGTGGCCGTTCCATTTTGCATTCTCCCCAGCAATGTATGAGAGTTCCTATTGCTCCACATCCCCACCAGCATTTGCTGTTGTCAGTCTTCTGGGTCTTGGAAATTCTAACAGGTATGAGTTGTATCTCATTGTTGTTTTAATTCATATTTCCCTAATGACATATGATGTGGAGTATCTTTTCAATGTTTATTTGTCATCTGCATTCTCTTCTTTGGTGAGGTGTCTATGAAAGTCTTTGACCCGTTTTTTATTTGGGCTATTTATTTTCTTATTGTTGAACTTTAAGAATACTTTGTATGTTTTGGATAATACTCCTTTCTCCGATGTGTTATTTGCAAATATTTCCTCCCCCTCGTTGGCTCGTTTCCTAATTCTCTTACCATTGTCATTGGTAGAGCAGAGGTTTCAAATTTCAATGAATTTTACTTATCAGTTATTTCTTTCATGGATCATGTCTTTGGTGTTGTAATCAAAAAGGTGGCACCATACCCAAAGTCGTTTAGGTTTTCTATAATGTATTTTGAGTTAATTTTTGTGAAAGGTCTAAGTTCTGTGTCTAGATTAACCTTTTTGCATGTGGATGTCCTGTTGTTCCAGCAATATTTCTTGAAGAAACTATCTTTGCTCCATTGTGTTGCTTTTGTTCCTTTGTCAAAAATCTGTTGGTAGGTTTATGGGTTCCATTTCTAGTTTCTATCTTATGTTCTGTTCATCTGTTTGTTTATTCTTTCACCAATACCACCCTTACTTGATTACTATGGTGAAATTAAATATAATTTTTCATACCTATTTGAAAGTCCAGAAACACTCTTTAAAAAGTGCCCCAATAGTCAGTTGCAGGTAAATTTCATTATTTATTTGTTTATTTATTTTCAATTTAATATGTAAACTTCATTATCAACAATTATCTCTTAAGAGCATCTACTGTAATACTACCCATTTTACAAACTTAAGAACATACTACCAAATAAAAAAACTAAACATTTTTTCTGATGATAGTATGTCTTTGGTCCAGAATACATAAAAAAATTGATAATAGTGTAATATGCTTTAACACTGAAAATAAGGTACTCAAGTTTACTTACTATATGTTTCCATACTTAGTATTTATTGTTTAAATGTTTACATCATTTGAAAACATTTCTTAATTTACATGCTAAATTTTCAAACACTGAGTTTATGTGCTTGTAAGATTCATTTTTTTTGGTGTGAAAGCATATCATGTATTTATTTTTATTGTCTTTAAGTTGCTGGGGATAATTTAAATCCTAAGACTTTTCCAAGAGCAAAAAATCTATCAGATGTTAAGTTTTCAAATACCTAGTAATTATTTACACACTTCTTACACACTTTTCCAAATCTTTACCCAACATATCCTATAACAGCTCTGAGGGAACAAATTTTACCAATGAAAGATACAAAATGAAGATATTTTTGAACATCTACCAATTATGTTTTTATTTAAGACAACTAAATAATGATGGATAAAATGTTTTGAGATTCCCTTTAAATTATAACCCATTTAAAAATGTTTAATTGTTGATAATGTGTTATATGGG
This sequence comes from Meles meles, assembly GCF_922984935.1. Taxonomy (NCBI): domain Eukaryota; kingdom Metazoa; phylum Chordata; class Mammalia; order Carnivora; family Mustelidae; genus Meles; species Meles meles. Next base: position 80,641,655 of record NC_060074.1, read on the forward strand.
ACATATGAAGATAACATTTTAAAATGTCATTTAATGAGAATGTACCAATTATTTAATATATTATGATAATTTTTTGTCATTTGTAGGATGCCTTATTGTAGTTTATTTTTTGTACTTGGATTAATGTTATTCTATAACTCTTCATCTTTCCAAGACATAAGATAATCTTTGAAGATGAAGCAACAATAGTTTCAGAATGATTACCTAGAATCCCTACTGTATTTATAGAACTCCTTCATTGAACCAAAGAACTAGTCTTTAATATTTCATTTCTTCCTTTCCTTCTTTCTTTCCTCCCTTCCTTCCTTCCTCTTTCTCTTTTTCTCTCCTCCTTTTTTCCCCCACCTTTCTTTCTTCCTTTTATGTTTTGCTTTATGCTTATTTAGTGTTATCAGCCAGTAGCTATGATTACTTTGCTATTAAAATGTTTCTAATGAAATTTTGAGGATGAATTTAATTATAATTAAAAATGAAGTTAAGTTTTAATTTATTTTGGAAAATAATTTAATTCAAGATATTTTAGATACCAGATTCATTATTTTATTCATTTAAGGAGAAAAATATTCAGTATCTACAATGAATACCATAAAATGTGCTTTAGAAAAAACAAATAAATGAAATCTAGATTTAGAGTAGACATTTGCAAAGCCTTTCATTGTACCATGTTTGTTTAAGTCATGGGTTAATTAATAAAATTTTAGAGATTGCTTTATAAAGCTAATTTATAAAAGATGATATTGGTCATTTGAAAATCTTAAAATCATTAGATTGTTTCCTTCACAGCCTGAATGATTAGCTGAAATGTAGACTGAGGAATAAGGATTAAAGAGAACTTGTTTTAATCAAAGTTGGGGGGAAAATACCTTAAATGTATCAAATATACAAATTTTAATTATATAAATAAAGCTGTTATCTAAGATTTATCATTTGTAACTACTTCTTAAAGTATTTCATTCTTTACTTACTGAGATTAGCATGTTAAGTTAATCATTCTATTTATATTTGTCCATTTCGTAGAAATCTTAATATTCAAAGAATACTCTGTGCTGAAACTAATATAAATATTCCAAAGCTTGAAGTTTGGACGCACTGTTTTATACACATTGATTCACAGTTGAGGTAACAGCAAAACCTCTGTTGATAGGACTTAGTTATACTCTCCCTCATTAATATGAGGTCATTTCATCAAGTGATAGTATGAGTAGCAAAAAAAAAGTGTTTAAATATGCATCATTTACTGAAAGTACTATGACCTGAGATGCAATCTTTCTTTCATTTTACCCATTTAACTTTGTGTATGAATAAATGAGAAAAAGGTTTTACCTTAATCAGAATTCTATTATTTACAATATACTTCAAGAATATTATGAAATATAAAAATATTAATAAAAATACACATAATATTAGAAGCATGATTAATATGAAAATTCACAACTCTTAGTGTATTTGCTTTAACTACATAGTCATTAGTCTTTGAGCAGGAATTCTAGAGATCATATAAAAGATATCATTCATGTTCTCACTTTCATTACTTGCATAATGAGATGAACCCAAAACTATATTAAAGATTAAAAAAAAGTTTTATGTGCTCCATCTTCATGTTGCTTACTATGATTATTAATCTTGTTAGGAACACTTATTCTGACTAACATAACATAATTTAAAAAATCAGTCAAAAACAAGAAAGTAATCTAAAAACAAAAAAAATAATCTTTTGTAAAGACACTAAAAAGTGTTGGAATTTTTATTTTAAATTTTTTATTTTTTTAAAGATTTTATTTATTTATTTGACAGACAGAGAAATCACAAGTCAGCAGAGATGCAGGGGGAAGCAGGCTCCCTGCTGAGCAGAGAGCCCAATGTGGGGCTCAATCCCAGGACCCTGAGATCCTGACCTGAGCCAGAGGCAGAGGCTTAATCCATTGAGCCACCCAGATGCTCCAGGTTGGAATTTGTAAAGTAGTAACTCAAGTATGTTCAAATATTTATCATAGAAAGATATACCTTGTTTTTATTTTTGTTTTTTATTTTGGTTTCATTCATGTAGTCATTCATTTATTCAAACACTTTCATTGATTATGAAGGAACTTTTAAAGACATACCTTCTAGTTTTCAGATTTAATTGAGAATAATTGTAAAAATGAGAAGTAACAATCTAAGGCTTAGAAGGACAGGTTTTGACCTGAGCAATCTATCGTGCACCTTAGAAGGTAAAAAACAAACAAACCACTAAAAAATATTAAGATTAAAGTTCTCATTGAAAAAGTATCACACGGCCTAAACTCAGAATTTTGGGTAAAATTTATTAAGTAATGAGAAGAGAGAAGTTATGGTTACTCCAGAATATATAGTTATGGGAGGAAAACAGCATGAAAAACATTTTAGATTGATTGGTTTGGATATCATGTTTTCATGTTTTTAGAGATAAGGTGGAGGTTTTCTAGGAGTTGGGAGGCAGACACATTTTTTAAAAAGTATACACCCCTCAGTGAGGGAAAACATACTCTTTGGTAAGGGTCCTGGCAAAAGGACAATAGTACAAGTTCCAGGAATATCTGGAGGAAAACTTGAAAAGAATTGGTAATTGGTTAGATAAAGGAAATTAGGTATTTTAAAAATCTGGAATGTGCATGACTGATGAAAGAAATTTGGAAGGAGTACTGGTTTGTATCCAGAGCTATTGGATACAAAATATTTGCTCTAATTGGTAAAATACTTAGAAGGATTGATCTCAAGAGGAAATATAATTCTTTGTTTTTAAAGATTTTATTTATTTGACAGAGAGAGAGATCACAAGTGGTCAGAGAGGCAGGCAGAGAGAGAGGGGGAAGCAGTCTCTGCTGAGCAGAGAGCCCGATGCGGGGCTTGATCCCAGGACCCTGAGACCATGACCTGACCTGAAGGCAGAGGCTCAACCCACTGAGCCACCCAGGTGCCCCCAAAAGGAAGTATAATTCTTAAAAATATTTTATGTATACATGATTTATTTAAAGTGTCAATGATTGCCAAATAATTACTTTTGAGTTAGGCTACCTATTGGAAATTAAAAATTTGGGAGTAAGGCACAATAAAATGCCAAGCATCTAACAGTAATTTATAATTTTTAAAAATGGAGACTCTGTCATATCTTATAATCCTTTCAAGTCTTATGGTTCAAAGTCACAAAGTGGTGAATATGTTAAGATTGATTTGATACCTCTTTTATTTATGTTTATTAACAGAGTTCTCCAGTACTGAATAGATACCTGATTTACTAATATTAGACTGCAACTCTCTGGTCACAATACTTGCTTCAATGGTAGATCTGTGATTTGTCTGGGAACAAAACAGAACAAGGAGAAGGCTTGGATAAAAGATAGGCTTCTAAGAGACTGCTCATTGTTGGAAGCATTTGGTTCAAGAGTTGATACCTTATCTTGTGTTACTGGAATATGTTTGAGTCTAGTTTCTATCATGGCACTGAGAAGTGTTCTGACTGGTCAGCTAAGCTAGAAGAGAGCCTTACATTCAATACATAACAGCTGATTCAATTGTATGTATTAACTGTTTATCTTTCTTTGACCTGTTAATGGATCAAAATGTTTCTGCAAATCTCTGAAGTCAACACTTTCAAGTTATTTTCACAATTTTCAAAAGCAGTTTTTAATTACTTCTTATTCCTCATTAATTACTTGACCATTAAATATCTCAAAAGTTTCTTCCAGGTGTAAAGTAAATAAGCCCTATAGATATAATATGCAACATGGTGACCATTAAAAAAAAAAAAAATAAAGCCAGTTTCTTCTGATCTTAATAATCTGGCATTAAGAATTCAGATCATTATTTTTCCGTCTGTCTTATCAGAGCACCTCTGACCTGACTTTTAAAATAAAAGGATGCCATGCAAATTTATATTATGAGATATCACCTCACACCAGTCAGAATGGCTAAAATTAACAAGTCAGGAAATGACAGATGCTGGCGAGGATGCGGAGAAAGGGGAACCCTCCTACACTGTTGGTGGGAATGCAAGCTGGTGCAACCACTCTGGAAGACAGCATGGAGGTTCCTCAAAATGTTGAAAATAGAACTACCCTATGACCCAGCAATTGCACTACTGGGTATTTACCCTAAAGATACAAACATAGTGATCCGAAGGGGCACGTGTACCCGAATGTTTATAGCAGCAATGTCTACAATAGCCAAGCTATGGAAAGAACCTAGATGTCCATCAACAGATGAATGGATAAAGAAGATGTGGTATATATACACAATGGAATACAATGCAACCATCAAAAGAAATGAAATCTTGCCATTTGCGACAACGTGGATGGAACTAGAGCGTATCATGCTTAGTGAAATAAGTCAATCGGAGAAAGACAACTATCATATGATCTCCCTGATATGAGGACATGGAGAAGCAACATGGGGGGTTAGGGGGATAGGAGAAGAATAAATGAAACAAGATGGGATTGGGAGGGAGACAAACCATAAATGACTCTTAATCTCACAAAACAAACTGGGGGTTGCTGGGGGAGGTGGGATTGGGAGAGGGGGAGGGGGCTATGGACATTGGGGAGGGTATGTGCTATCGTGAGTGCTGTGAAGTGTGTAAACCTGGCGATTCACAGACCTGTACCCCTGGAGATAAAAATACATTATATGTTTATTAAAAAAAAAAAAAATTTGGAAGGGGAGGCGAACCATAAGAGACTATGGACTCTGAAAAACAACCTGAGGGTTTTGAAGGGTCAGGGGTGGGAGGTTGGGGGAACAGGTGGTGGGTAATAGGGAGGGCACGTTTTGCATGGAGCACTGGGTGTTGTGCAAAAACAATGAATACTGTTACGCTGAAAAAATAAATAAAATGGAAAAAAAAATAATAAATAAATAAATAAATTTATATTAGACTTAGCTACTTTCCTATTCATACAGAGTCCCTGGAAATAATTCCTGCATTTTCTTTTGTAGTTTCTTAATGTGAATAAAGTATTATTTCTTTTGAATTTTAAAAATAACATCAAACTAAACAGAACCATGATTAAAATTGGAATTAAGCAATCTTTCTAGATATTCCGTTTTGACACATAGCATTAAAATGAGCTGAAAGTACTATTAAATCATTTGTAGAAGTCTGTAAAGTTTGAACATGCCAGTGACCTGTTTATACCACTCATTAACAAAAAACAGAGAGATCACCTCTCCCCTGCCAAAAAAAAAATCATGCAGCTAAGTGCTCATTAAAACAGAAACAGAGGGCGCCTGGGTGGCTCAGTGGGTTAAGCTGCTGCCTTCGGCTCAGGTCATGATCTCAGGGTCCTGGGATCGAGTCCCACATCGGGCTCTCTGCTCAGTGGGGAGCCTGCTTCCCATCCTCTCTCTCTGCCTGCCTCTCTTGTGATTTCTCTCTGTCAAATAAATAAAACTAAAAAAAAAAAAAAAAAAGATTTAAAACAGAAACAGAAATAAACAGCAAGATATATTCTTCAAAGGGAATTGTATCATTTTCTCACCCAATACTAGTCTAAAACAGTTTTAATTCTCTGCCTAATCTTTCCCGGAAGACTCCCCGGTCATTTAATTAAAATGATTCTGAACTAGAAGACAGAAATGTGCTTGAAGTTCTCAACTCTAGCAAGGAAACACCATGGGACTTACACTTTAATTTTCCTCTATGTCCAATTTTAAAGTGTTCAGTGATCTGATTATGAAAAAGTAAATAAATCTAAAATGCTGTTTTCAGTTCACTCCTGAATAAACATCCTCTTCTCAAATGTGTTTGTTTTCGCTGTGCACTTTAGTCTATGTAGGCATTCAGTCCTCCTCCTTTTTCTTGAATCTGTAAATCTCTACTCTTTAGGAAGTTAATAAAGCTGGGTTGGAAATATGCATTATGACAAAATAAAGATGCATTGAGTTATTACTTCTATAAACACATGATTAAATACTACAAAACTATGGTTTATTAGAAACATGGTGACATTGTACAATGCTATTTGTAATATCTCATTAATTTCTATAATTTTCTGGTGATTTTGAATGTTAAGTAAATATGAGATAATAGAATGATTGAATTATCAAATCAGATTCACACAAAACAGAGGTCTCACGTAGTATACAACACTACTAATAATTTCAGGATACAAGTCTTCATGAATAATCTTAGGAAGTCTACACATGATTAAGCATCGCTTAAGAAAAATTTAGCATCCCATTTGAAGGGTAACATACACCAAATTTCAAAGACGGTGCTCCTACCCACTAATTTAAGAGAGAAAGAGACAGAGATAGGGACAAGCGTGCACAGGAGGAGAGGGAGAAGCAGGTTCCCTGCAAAGCAGGGTGCCTGACATAGAGCTGATTTCCAGGACTCTGGGATCATGAGCTGAGCTGAAGGCAGACACTGAACTGACTGAGCCACCCAGGCACCCCATATCATTCTCAGTCTCTGACAGGCTTGTCATGTTTGCCAATTTGTTAGTATTTAAAAAAAAAAAAAGTTTATGGCTTCATTGACAAAGCTCTCTTGCCCCCCACCACTATGTGATTATTTTTTTTATGTTTTTAATTTCTTCTTACATACTTATTATTAATGTTCTTGCATTTTCTTGAATTTACTCTTCTAACCTTTAATCAGTTTCTTAGAAATTTCTTAGTAATATCGAGTTTGAGCCTTTCTCAGCTTCTAATTTAGACATTTAAGTTAAAAGTCATCTTCCAGTTACTGTTTTATACTGTAGGTTTTGCTACTCGGCATATAATATTTTATTTCACGTCTAAATGTTTTCTAAGGAAACTATTTTAACACACAATTCACATATATCATACAATATTTTCTTCTGGTTACCTTTTCTCTCATCTATTACTGATGACCTCATTTATAGTCCAGCTTCAGATTTGCGCCCACACAGCTGAGCAGATAGTATAGAGTCCCTGTATACATGCGCGCCTCTCAAAGTCTCCGGTTAGTAACATCTTACATCATTACGGTTTACGGGCTACACTTAATGAACCAATGTTAATAGATGATTATTAACTAAAGTTCCTGACACTAGATGTCCTGGTTGATTCATATTTCCTTAGTTTTCACCTGATGTTATTTTTCTGTTCCGTGATCCCATCCAAGAGACGAGGAAACTTTGCCTTACCTTCTGAGGCATCTCTTGGCTGTGACAGTTGCTTAGATCTTCCTCGTTTCTGATGACCTTTACAGTTTTGAAGAATACTGATCAGGCATTTTGTACAGTGCCCCTCAATTGGATTATTTAGTTTTTTGTGATTACGCTGGGTTATGTTTTGGGGGGAAGGAAGACACCAGAGAAAAATCGCCGTTTTTCTCACATCATTTCAAATGTCAGTCTGTCACCATGAGTTACTATGAATTGACTTTAACTTGGTCACCTGGGTGAGATAATAGAGATCAGGTTTCTCCAATGGAAATTTACCCTTCTTTTTCACCTTCCATACTGTAATTTTTTGGATGGAATCACAGTGCAGCCCTCACAACAATGAGGTGTTCTGATCTAACTCCTTGAGAGAAAGCACCCAGAAAGATATAAATCATTCTGGAGTTCTTCTGCATGGGGCACTTGGCATTTCTTCCACATTTTTTTATTTATTTAAATGAGTACAGATATTTGTTTTATACTGTGGATAGCAATATGATACTACCTATGTTCTTGTTCGAATTATCCTAGCTTTGGCTGTTAGGAACCCCTTCAGTTGGCTGTTTTGTTCCTTTGACTCACTCCCATACTGTCGATCTTTTTTATTTGTTTCTTTCTGCTTTCAGCATTTACTTGATGATCAATGATCTCCTTTTGTATTTTTTTCTTCAGACCTAGAATCGTCCATTGTTCCCAGGGGACCCTGATTGCTTTCATGGAAAATGGTATGACAAGCTAAGATCTGGTCTCCAGTTCTGCTCCTTCCACTTGGGTGCCAATGTTCTTAGACTTTTTAGCTGATAGAGCAAGAAGATATATACATGTATATATGGCAACCCATGCTTACTCACATGAGTATGAATTTTTATACTTTTCTATGCCCTATTTCTTTTTATAACAATCTGTTTATATTAAGCTAATTATATATTCATCTTGACATTTCCAGTTAATGATCTATTAAGATGTGGTTCACTGTAGGCTATTCCTCTTATCATATTCCCACTACTTCAGTCAGAAACCTGGCTCCCATTATCTGTGGTTTATTTACTTAATTGTTCTAGTATGCAAGTATGGCAATAGAAAAAATTATTAATCTATACTCTTTGATAGGAATTCTATTAAGTAGAATACAGTACTCATGCAGTTCCTTTTACCTTGAGACTTACCAACTTCATTAATTACCAAAGTTACATAATGTCAGCACCTTTCCCCACAGCCCTTTGATGAGGTTGCTTCGTACATGTCTAACAGTTGGATTTTCTTGTCACAGTCTGCATTCTTTTCCACGATCCCAACTTCCTAAGTGATTTTTAATTTGAATATGTTAGGGTTTACTCTTCGTGTTGTGAAGTTCAGTGGCTTTTAAAAAATATATATAACTTCATATATTTACCATTACAGTATCACACAGAATAGTGTCACCGCTAAAAATCTCCTGTGCTTCATCTATTCAACTCTCTCCTCCTCTCCTGAAAGCCTGGTGGCCACTGATCTTTTTAATTCCCCATAGTTTTGTCTTTTACATAGTGTCATATGATTGGAATCATAGAGTATGTAGCCTCTTCATATTGAACTTCTTTTATTTACCAATATGCATTTAAATGTCCTCTTTCAGTGGTATGATGGCCCATTTCTTTTTATTGTGAAATAATATTCTATTGTGTGGATGTAACACAAATTTTCATCCATTCATACAGAGAAGGGCATTTGGTTGCTTCTAGTTTGGGGCAATTATGAATAATGCTCTTTGTAAACATCCATGGAAAATTTTTGAGTGAACATAAATTTCAACTGAATTGGCAAATATTTAGGAGTGTGATTACTGGGTTGTGTACTAAGACTATGTTTAGCTGTCTAAGAAACTGCAAACTGTTTCAAAGTGTCTGCACTGTCAGGCATTCTCACCAGCAATAATGGAGAGTTCCAGGTCCTTTGGGTAAACACCAAGAAGAATGATCGCCATCATTTAAAAAAAATAGTTTAGCCTTTCTAACTGGTGTTTAGTGGCATCTCACTGTTGTTTTATTTTGTAGTTCCCTAATGACAAATGTTGAGCATATTTTCATATGCTTATTTGCCATCTGTAGTCTTCCTTGGTGAGATATGTTTTCAGGTCCTTTTCCCATTTTTAAGATCAGTTGTTTGTTTTCTTAATGTAAAGATTCAAGAATTCATTTTATATTTTAGATACAAATCATAAGCCATTTAAACATCTTCTTATTTTGATTTAATACAAAAATTGATGTTTATATTTGAAAATACTTAACCACATGTTTGGTTCATGGTTAATGAACATTAGTAATGAACAGATAATAGAGAAGAGTAGAACATTAGAAAGTCACTTAATTTTGGTTTGGGTATGTATTGCAATGATACTTGGATATAAGTGAGTTATATTCTCATGTTTTTCATAATCTGCAAAAAAATATGAAGCTTCAATAATAGTGAACATAACACCAATGAATAATGAAGAACTTCTGTATTTTTACTTTCTTTTCCCATTCAAAAGCTAGTTAGTTTAAAGTCTATGTTGGAAATTTGCTCATCACCTCTTTAAGGAGTATAAAATGCTAGCCTCCAAGTAACAGTTTTTCTTATCTAAACTCATTATCTTTCCAGTTCATACCTAAACTGGGCCTGGAGAGACAATAAAGGATTCATATCCAATAGCAAATTTCTCATGTAATGCCAGAAATCTTCATCGATACTAAAGGATAGCATAAAGCGACTGAAGAAGCATTGGAAAAATTGCATAGTTTGTTTTTATTTCACCTTTTATCAGATTGCATATAAAGATAGAATTTGAAAATGATTGATAGTTTACTCTTATACAGGATATAAATAAACTTCTTAAGTAAAGTAGAAGGATTTAATTGCTATTATTTTCTCATAACCTAACTCTTGTTTCTCTCAAAGGAAGAATGACTTATGCAAAATACTCTAATGTTCAGTCATTTCCAGTTTTATAAATGTAAAACTTTTGTTGTCTCCATTATATACTTTTTTACATATGTAAAAGACATTGAAGTTCTGATTGCATACCTATTTTACAATAACAGCTATGATTAGTGGTAATTATAATGCAAATAACTAGAGTTGTATTTATAAATATGATTAAACATTACACTTTTTGAAGTAAATATAGACGGGTGTTAAATTTTATATATTTTTAAAAAATCATTGATTATGACTGAAAGTAAGATCACTTAATATTTTCATGTAAGAAAAATTATGTCAAATGTCTTTACTTAATGCATTGTTAATATTTATCATTTTTAGTGGAGTTCCACTTTGTATTTTAATTAATCTACTTGCAATATTGCAATATTAAGTGTCTCTGTGTGTGTATGTGTGACTATTTGTAGAAATCAGATGTTGTCTTTTCAACTGATACAGTATAGAGATTGCTCACTTAGGTCAATATGAGTCCCATAGATTTTAGAAGCATATAAACATATCTATTATATCTAAAATTTTATTTTTATAGGATGGAGAAAAATAAAGATAGAATTCTTATTTGTGTTCTTGCTAAATTCAAGCAAGAAATTTGTGAATGTTTAGTCCCACTTAATTTCCAAAAGCATGGTGTTTTTCATAAGTGCCCTAATACAGATGGAAAGGTTCTGAAGGGTTTTTTTAAAAAGATAAATGTTTTTTAAAGTAGGGCATATTCGTTAGAGTACTGTAGATGAAACCATGTTCTACAACTAAAAAGTAGAAAAATATATCTGCATATTGAATCCTTTCTTTTACCTCAGTCTAGTTCATTCAAAAATGCATTAAGAAAAATAACAACTTCGAAGGTCGGAGTAATATTTAAAACATAAGTATTCTCTGATACTTATTACAATTTTAAAAATTTCAGTATTTGTTTCCATTTAAAATGAATATAAATAGATTATAGTATACTGTGATGAGAGTCACAAATTTATCTCAAGATGTTACAAATATATATAGCTATACACTAAGATTGTGATAATTTGCAATGTGCTTAGACTGGATTTTTCTTTAAATAAAAGAAACCTAGGGACACATAGGTGGTGCAGTCAGTCAGGTGTCCAACTCTTGGTTTTGGCTCAGGTTGTGATCTCAGAGTCATGAGATGGATCCCCGTCTGTGGGGATCCGTGCTCAACACGAAGTCTGCTTAAGAGTCTCCCTCTCTCTTCCTCTGCCCCACCTGTTCATGTCCTCTATCTCTCTGTCTCTCTCTCTCAAATAAATAAATAAATAAAACCTAGATACATTTTGTAAGATAAATAGAACTATTTTTTACTTATATTTGCTCTTTGAAACTGTGTCTTAAATAAAAGCGGCAAATACAAAAATGTGTTTGGGTCATTTAGGAATCTTTATGTAGAACTAAGAGAAAAATACACTTAAATTACTTTTTAAAAAATAGAATGTGAGGAGGGGTGCCTGGGTGGCTCAGTGGGTTAAAGCCTCTGCCTTCCGCTCAGGTCATGATCCCAGGGTCCTGGGATCCAGCCCCGCATTGGGGCTCTCTGCTCAGCAGGGAGCCTGCTTCCCCTCCTCTCTCTCTCTGCCTGCCTCTCTACCTAATTGTAATCTTTGTCTGTCAAATAAATAAATAAAATCTTAAAAAAAAAATAGAACGTGAGGAAAAACTTTTACATGAGAGAAAATGTCAAAGTAGGTAGGTGATCTTCAAGTTCACTTTGCTCAGCATACCAGCTCTGATTCTTTCTGAATCTGTCTTTTCACTGCTGGTAGTTGTCCTGCTAGCTCTTCCCGGATCTGCAGGATGTTTTCTTACTGATATCTGTGGAAATACTATTTTCCTACTCTTTGAAGAAAAAAAAAATGTTTCACATTATTGGATATATTTAGGTCCAGTGCCCACTTTGGACATTATATTGTAGAAATGCTGTAAATCCATGACTGAGTTTAACCTGTTAGTGGAAAACTGCATGAAGAGGGATGGGGGGTTTAATTGGCTTAGGCCATGAAAGGCATACTGTAAGTGTAGATACTAAAGTAGATCTTACCAAAATCTCCTACCCACCAGTTTGGCAGGGAGAAAAACAGATGCTAGATAGGTATTCAGAAATGTATACCAAATAACAAATATCTTTTTCCTCCTTTTAAATAATTACTTACTGTCTTCTCAAATCGTAGCTGTATTAATTTGGTCCTCAAACACCAAGGCCAAAGGAAAATAAATGTTTAACATAGGAAAACAAATAAAAGTTTACTGGGGGGGACAGGGATGTCCTGAAGGATAAATAGCATGGAGCCAGAAAAGACTGAGAAAGTCTTCTGGACTGTAATACAGGTCTGTCACTTGTGAAAGAAAACAGGAATGAAAGGAAAAAGGATTGGGTAGGAGAGTCCATCAGATTCTCTGCTGTTCAGCCTTGTCAACTCTTCCACTCTAGAAGATAAAGGCCTCTTTCTTATGAAGTTTTAGAATATAAGTGAAGTTCAGTGGGGCAAGGCCTAGAGCCAATGACCAAGAAAGAATTCTTGAGACATCTTTGATGCAACATGGTGGTTTATTAAAGCACGGGACAGGGCCCATGGGCAGAAAGAACTGCTGCCCAGGGCTTGTGAGGGGTGGCTGGTTATATACTATGGGGTTGGGGGAGATAAGGAAAAAGGGAGGTTTCAAAAGAACTTTCGTATGCTAAAGAAGACCTGCAAGATACCTGCTACCAGAGGGCTTAACCACTGTCAAGGTTTTTCCCTCTAGCAAGGTATTAACATTAAGATAGCTCAGAGATTCCTGGAAGAATGTCACACATGTTCCACCCAGGAGTGGGGGGTAGGAGAAGGTTGCAGGGTGTCAGCTTCTGCTTTGTCCTCACCTTGCCCTCCTTCCATCATCATTTGTTTAGAACCAAAGAGGATGTCTGGCTCTTGTGCTCTGCATTTAAGAACTTGTTAATGGCTCTCAGTTTTTCTTTATCCCTCTGTGGAATTTACATATACTTAGTTGTAACTGGCCAATGATGCTGTTCTTGTAGGGATTATTCACTCCATATTTTCAAATGCTGCAACCATTGTAAGGGCAAGGACATTCCACCTAACAGGAAGGAGACCTTTAGTAATGAAGCTCCCAGTTATGTCAAGAAGCATCCATACCCACACTGGTTACCCATCAAGCAGTGATTGAACCAGTTATGAAACTTCATCTCGCCCCCTGTTTTCTTGGATTGCTCCTGGCATAATTTGTGCCTTGTTTAGGTTTTCCATGAAGCTCACTGTAAAAGTGGATTTGATATTTAAGATATTTATTGGAGCAAATGACTATAAATGATAACGAAGAGGGAATCAGAAAAGTAGGAGGAAACTTCAGACTATAGTGTGTATACACACACACACACATACACACATTGACTTTTAAAAAATCTCCAAATTATATGCATGTTTGGTTTACTTCTTCCCCCCAAATGTGCTTAAAATCATATCAAAATGCAGCTCATATAAATCTGGTCACCTGGTGTCTCAGTGTATTGCTTTGCTGTTTTCCTCCTGTCTAGGATGTAGCTGATTTTTTACTTAGAGTCTTCATGACAGTTCATATGGGAAATGCCTTTTGGATCAGAGTTCAGCTGACTTGTACTTCTGAGTGTTTTGGTTCCAGTTTTTCCTTATAGAAACCATGGCATTTGTAATTGGTCTTGTTTCCTTTATCATTACTTAGGCGATAAGTTTAAACCCAATTTTGTGAGGTAAATGAAGTTTATTTGACATAATTTTTTTGTTGTTTTTGTGCTAACACTTTGCCTTTTACTCTGACCAGAAATCTCAGCTAAGGAGTGCACAATTGCAGAGTTTAAACATCGTATCAAATCAGATCAGATTAAAAAAAAAAAAGACTATGTCTTAATTGCGCTCCCCCCACTCCCCTGCAATGAGCAGCATATCCTAGAATTAACAAGTCAGAGGCACTTCATTAAGAAATTCTCCAGGTTTACTGAGGAATGACTGATAAAAATTATGTATACTTAGATTGGGCAACAGGATGTTTTTAAGGTGCACAACATGATGATTGTACATGTATACATATATATTATAAAATGATTCCTAAATCAAATTAATTATCACATCCATCAAATTACATAGTTACCTTTTTTGTGTACATTGAAAACACTTAAGATCTACTTTCTTAGCAAACTTCATGTATACAATATGGTATTAACTGGAATCACGTTGCTGTACATGAGGTCTCCATAACTTTTTCATCCTGCCTAAGTGAATATTTGTACCCTTTGACCAACGTCTCCCCATTGCCCCCACCCACCAGCCCAGGAAACCACCAGTCTATTCTCTGATTTTATGAATTATACTTTTTTAGATCCCACTTATTAGTCAGATCATACAGTATTTATCTTTCTGTAGGGGATTTTTCTCACTAAGCATAATATCCCCCAGATTCATCCATGCTCTTACAAATGGTGCTATCATCAGGGAATGCAAAGGAAAGCCACAACTGTTAGAAAGACTGTTACCAAAAAGATAAGAGATGTCAAGTGTTGTTGAGGTTGTGGGGTAAAGGGAACTCTTTCGCACTGTTGGTAGCGATGTAAACTGGTACAGCCATTATGGAAAACAGTGTGGGGATTCTTCAAAAACATAAAACTACAACTACCGTATGACCCAGCAATCCCTCTTCTGGGTATATAACCAAAGCAAATTAAATCAGTAGTTTGAAGAGATATCTGTAACCCCCATGATTATTGCAACATTATTTACCACAGCTAAGATATGGAAACAACCTAAGTGTCCATTGATGAATGAAAGGATAAAGATGTGTGTTTACAGATTTACAATAGAATATTATTAAGGCATAACACGAAGGAATTCCTCCCATTAGGAACTACTTTCTTGTAGCAGTTGTAAATTGTCTCCAGCAGCAGCTTGGTCAAACCTCCATGCCATAGTGTGTCAGTTTTCCCACCATGCAGATCCATATTACTCTGGCTTTATCAGCCACATCTATGTCTCTTATCCTCAACTATTCCAGGAATGTGTGTATCTAACTTAATGCTCATCAAATACAAATTACTAGAAATGCACCCTTTATAACATTAGGGTCACTAGGTTATATTACAAAAGTTTATAACTTTTAAGCCCTCTTACCTCTAAGCCAGAAATATTCTGAACACCTTTGTTCATTTAATTTTTACCTCAACTGTCTCAAGTAGATGTAACTATTATCTCCATCTTACAAATAAAGAAAGCTAATTAGCTTAAAAATGATAAAATGGGGAATTAGAACAAAAGTTTGTGAGAATCCAGTGCTATATTATCAATCGTTGTCCAATTACATAATTTAGAGGAGTAAATACTAGCTAATCAGTTGATTTTTTTTTTTTTTGCCCATGGCTTGGTATTTGAAAGTAAGTATGTATTGAAATTTATGAGCATAATTACAGCATTACATTTTATAAGAGTTTAAAAATCTACTTCTTTCAGTCAATGAGGAATTACTTTATTGGCTTAGAAAGAGTTAAAATCTTTTAATCATGTATAACTGTCTCCAAAATGGATTTAAAAATTTAAGTTCTGAGTTTCTTGTTAATCCATCCTTAATAATTTTAATTGAGTCATTACTTAGTCTTAGCACTATTTCTAAGCAAGGATTGATGGAGAGCATGTTTTAGTATTAATTCACTAATTTTTTGAAACTTAGAAATGGAACTCCATCTATCTTTACCAGGTTTTAAAATAGAGCCATTTTATGTTTAAAGGTAATAAAGACAGTATCATACAGAGATAAGTAAATGCTGCCCATGTAATATCTTCCAGTTTATTGGTATTATATTTTAAATGTTTGCTTCTGACCATTAGACTATCTGAGTTATTTTTAAATATAAAACAGTTTTAAAATTATAATAAAATATATACAAATACTCATATTATAACCTATAGAATGGCCCAGAATTATATGTAAAAATTGTTTTTATCTCTCCATCTAATTCTTAGATATAAAAGGTAATCAAATTTAAGAATTGTGGGGTGCCTGGGTGGCTCAGTGGGTTAAAGCCTCTGCCTTCAGCTCAGGTCATGATCCCAGGGTCCTGGTCCTGGCCCGCATCTGGCTTTCTGCTCAGCAGGGAGCCTGCTTCCCTTCCTCCCTCTATGCCTGCCTCTCTGCCTACTTGTAATCTGTCTGTCAAATAAATAAATAAAATCTTAAAAAAAAATTTAAGCATTTTAAAAGTTTTTCTTATTAAAATATTTATTATTATCTATTTGTTTGCTTTATTAATTTTAGTCTGATTTCAGATGTCCCATTATAAAAGATTAAAAAATTTAGTGTTTTTCTTTCTTTTCTCCATCCACCAATAGTTTTTAAGTATACTATTATCCATCTGGTACCTAGTAATCTCCTTTTTAACTTTAAGTTCTTTCTTTTAAAATTTTTAATCCATTGGTATTAAAGATTATATACTAACCCCCGATATGAAAGATGAAGAACTTAGTATGCCTACATTTGAACTTTTCCCTTACTTCACAATTTTTTAAGTAAGGTACTTTAAAAATGTTAAAAGAATACTATTGATTCTGTTCTGCAACTATAGGTAAGTCTTCAATGTGCTGTTCTTTACTGAATCCTTTTATGTCCAACAGCAATATACATGTTATTATGATAAAGTCATCATTTTCACAGAACCAGGTTGGTAACTGAACACATAAAGAAGGGAATGTAACATTTTGTTACTAAATCCTCTTGCTTGAAAACTATCCTGCCTTCAAGATTCCAAGGCCTTGCTTTTAACTTCTTGCAAGCTTTCTTTGATTTTTTAAAATAATATTCACCTGCCATTGATTCTTGTATTTCATGTTGTCCTTTCTTATGTCCGTCTTCTTTTTTCTTTTACTATGGTTTACTCTGACAAAAAATCATATTTATGATTATCAGATAACACAATATTTTGCTCTAGCAGGTTGAAAAATATCTTTTTGCTCTCAAAATTTGCTTGATTATAGAATTCTGGATTCAGATAATTTTCCCTCAATAATTTGAATTTTTAGCATTTCCCCCTATCTTTTAGCATTATTGATTATGTTTCACTCTCATTTATTTATAGGTGATTTGTTATATTTTTTCTCCAGCAGGGCTAGGATGATTAAAAACAGAGAGCTGGAATCTATAAATTTGTTTCTAATGTGTCTCTTCCTTCAAATGTAGTGCAGATTCTGGACTTTGTGTTTATAGGTACAGTGTGTTTAGAGGCATGTTTCCATCTAGGGTGATTTTATTAGGGGAATACCGACCTGGAACAGATGAGCTACTCTTTCACTGTAATAATAGAAGTCTTTATTTTGCTGGGAGAGACCCACTGGTTTAGCTGTTCAGAATCCAGTTGTAAAACTAGTCTGGTAGTCACATCAGGACCCACTCATCATTTTTATATTTATCAGTCTAACTTGCAGATTCCCTGGTTTTCCCTTCTGCACTTAACCTCAGTGTTCTGGGATGCCAAGTTCCTTATCTATATTTCCTATCCATGCCATCTCATTGGTTTTTTGTAATCCCTCCACTTCTGTCTCATTTTCTTGGTTTCAAAAACTGTTATTTTTATTTTTCTTAATTTCTTAATTATAAGAAATTAATTAATTCTTAATTAATTAATTTCTTAATTATATTTTTATCTTATCTTATCAGTCACTGGAAAGGAAGGGAAGGAAAATATTTGTTGAATCACACATTTTCAACTCACTTGAAATCCCTGGGTTAGTACTAAAAGCTTCATAAATATATATATATATTTATGAATATATATATGAATATGAATATATATATATAGGTGGATTATATTGCTCCAATGTTGTGTAATTATAGAAAAGAATCCAGGCATTTTAACACAATATTCAAGGCTTTCTATCATTGTGAGTAATGTATTTCTTTTTTAATATCCTCTTTGCTGTATTCTTGTGGTAGGTAGTATTCGATATGACCCTCAAGATGCCTGGCCCCTTATGTACATTCCTCTTCTCCCAGTTGTTCAATTATTCATTCATCTATGTTCTACTGTGCAATGAATTTGCGGATGCAATTAAGATCCCAAATTAGTTTACTTTAAGATTATCTCATTGGGCTTGACCTTATCCCATAAACCCTTTAAAAACGGTTTCCTCCAGCTTGTCTAGGAATTCAGACATTTGGAAAATGGGGGGTATTTGACGCATGAGAAATTTTCAGTTGATGGCTTTGAAGATGGTGGATGCTACATGACAAGGAATCAGCAGCTTCTAGTAGCCAGGAGAAGTCTCCGGCTGACAGCTAACAAGGAAACAGGTATCTCAGTCCTGCAGCCACAAAGAACTGAATTCTGCCAGCAGTAAGAATTAGTTTGGAAGCACATTTTTCCCTAGAGCTTCCAGTTGGAAACTCAGTCTGACTGCCACCCTGATTTCAGTTTTGTCTATCCTGAGCTCACAACACAGAACCTGTGTGTCCGACTTTTGACAGAGAACTTGTGCCTAATACATGTGTGTCATTCTAAGCCATTTAGTTTGTGGTGGTTTTTTAGGTAGAAGTAGAAAACTCATACATTCTCTCACCATTCTACATTTGTTATTTGAACTCTAAATATTCTTTTCTACATCTTGACATCACTGTTCCTGACTTAAAAAATACCTGTGATGCCCTTATGTTCTCTTCTGTTTGTCTTTTTAATGCTTTTGTTGTTGTTGTTCTTGTTGTTATTTTGTTTTTGACAATTACCCAAAGCTCACTTATAATTCTTTAAAAATCACTTCTGAGAAATATAATATCTCTCTTCTGAAAAACTACCACTTTGTATCCCATATATGAAGTACTTTATTCTGCCAAAATTTATGTTGTTGATATTAGGAGGCATTCCTTTATCCATCTCTTTGCTTCTGTAGTACCTTCAATAGTGTCTTAGGTCTAGGAAATAAATTACACTGTTGAATTACATTATGATATTATAGGGACAAACACTGTAATAAGCTAAACAAAGAGAGGATGGACTTAAATACAAACTATCACATTGTTGACTCTAAATTAAAGGAATGCTTATAGAAATTTAGGCTTGCAGATTCAATTATGAAAGGTTTTATCATCTATAAAATAAAAATGGCAAGTTATGTCATTTGATTACATCACATTTTATAGTTTGAGAAGCATTATCAAATTTGTTGTTGTATTTTAATTTCCCCCCAAATTTCTAAAAAGTAGGAAGTCTTACATTTAATAAATAAGGATATAGACTTCCTTATACTATTATTTATAAAGTCATACGGATTACTGTTAATGAATCCCAGACTCCTGATCAATCTTGTGGCTTGAATTTAATCTTTCCCCCAAACATGCTATACTGTTCTGTTATGGTAAATTTGTGCTAGAACGTAATTATATCTTAGGTATTGTATTAGTTTCCTTTTGTTGCTGCAGCAATTTATTATGAATGTAGTGGCCTAAAACAACACAAATTTGTCTTACGGTCTGGATATCAGAAGTCATAAAAGCAAGGTGTCAGCAGGACTGTGATCCTTCTGGAGAATCTAGGGGAGAGACCATTTCCTGCCTTTTCCAGCATTAAGCAGCCACACTCATTCCTGGGGTCCTGACTTCTTCTAAGCATAGCATATTCAAATCTTTCTCTCTCTTTCTCACTTCTCCTTCTGTTGTGACATATCTTTCTCTGACTACCCTGCTTTTTCTTTCATTTATATGAATGCTTGTGACTATATCTGGCCCACCTGGATAATTAAGAAAAATATCCCTCTTTAAAGGTCCTTAAGTTAAACACATCTGCAAAGTCTCTTCGTTATTCAAAGTAACCTATTTGCAAGTTCCAGGCATTAGTGTTGTAAATTTATTCTGGCAAAATCTTTGGGTGACCGTTATTATGTCTAGACATAATAGACATAACATAGACAGGTATCCATGGTTAGAGCTATAGGTTAGCTCTATTAGTAGGTATTAAGTATTAAGATTAGCAGACTTTAGAAAGACAACTCAATTAAAACCGCATTTGAACACTTCCACATATTAAACTTAAAGATGAAACTTAGTAGAAATAGTATAAAAGATTTTACTTTATTGAATGTATTTTGTTTACCTAGTTCAGTACATATTTTCAGTAAACAACAAGCAGCTCTTTCTGATTTTTCTATGATGACACAAAATTCGGTTTACACAGAATGCAAGCTGCCACACTGTTGTTTGAGTTTTAGTGAATTAATTTTAAATAGATATCCAGTAAAAGAGATCATATTAGCACTGGAGTCATAAAATTAAAAGCAAAAATCATATCTTGCCTTTGTTCTCTTACTTTGACCTAGTTTATAACTAATTTCAATGTTTGGAGGTGAAATATCACCAACATTTTTTTTTTCATAGTTAAAACTCAATAAATTAAAATTTTAATACAGTAGTTTCTTTGGATGCTGTTCAAACTCTCAAAGTGATTAAGTTATAAACCTTTTTTTTTATTATGTCTTTTAGAACTCTTAGGAGGACGGTTGTACTGTTCTATTAATAACTAGTCAATTGTCAACAGAAAGCAATAATGAAGTAGTATTGACTCAATCCCATTGGTTTCATTAAGAAAACTACCTGATAAGTTGAGAAGACAAATTAAGTCCTTTATAATTATCTACTGAGAATTTATTTTTAATAATTTATATAAAAATGAACAAAATAAAATATTTATGGCATGTACTTTTTATAAATTTATTTTTAATTTCTTAAAACATACATGTAGGAACCATTGCTGCAATGCAACAAAAATATGAGTAAAATTTAAAAATTCAGATAAATGAAACATGATACTGATTTTCTAAAATATAAAAATGCATTTTAAAATGTTTTCTCTCTATAGAAATGCACGTAATATCTGTGTGTTACATAAAGGAAATGTCTGATTAACAAAAACATACTTATTCACACATTTAAATTGACTTAATTAAAAATATTTCTGATATTTGTTTATTTAAATAATATTTTTGAAAAAGAGTTTTGTCCAAGTTTATAAGATAAAGTAGCCTTTGGGCCAGTGAACTCAGTCTCAAATGAGATCCACATACAATACACAGAATTCTACCTTTCAATATTAGAGTTAGAATAATGAAGAGAAAGAAACTGATATTTATTGAGTGGGTGATGAGTATTAAGGGGACCACTTGTTGGGATGAGCACTGGAGCTGCTGTACGTAAGTGATGAATCACTAAATTCTAGACCTGAAACCAATTTTACCATATATGTTTCCTAATGAGATAAATAAATAAAAACTGGAAATAAAAATAATAATAAAAAAGTGCATTAATACATAATTTGAGAAAGAAAAGGAAGACCTAATGCTGTTTCAAAATTTACTGCTGTTTCACTGCAATAGAAGGGAGAGATCTCTATTGACGAGGCAAATTAGTATGCTCAAATGGAATAAAGAGAAATGGAATAAGGAAAAAAAGCAAAAATGATATCACCATAGAAATTGCAGAGTTTGGGCAACTTCTTGATATATCTCCAATTCCAATTTTATTTGGGATAATAATGTACTCAAGTTAAGTATTAAAAATCCAGCTTCCTGGAGATACTGCACATTTTCACTTAAAAAAGTTCAGGCCAGGGGCGCCTGAGTGGCTCAGTGGGTTAAGCCTCTGCCTTCAGTTCAGGTCATGATCTCAGGGTCCTGGGATTGAGCCCCACATCGGGCTCTCTGCTCAGTAGGGAGCCTGCTTCCTCCTCTCTCTCTCTGCCTGCCTCTCTGCCTACTTGTGATCTCTGTCTGTCAAATAAATAAATAAAATCTTTAAAAAAAAAAAAAGTTCGGGCGCCTGGGTGGCTCAGTGGGTTGAGCCGCTGCCTTCAGCTCAGGTCATGATCTCAGGGTCCTGGGATCGAGTCCCGCATCGGGCTCTCTGCTCGGCAGCGAGCCTGCTTCCCTCTCTCTCTCTCTCTCTCTCTCTCTCTCTCTCTGCCTGCCTCTCTGTCTGCTTGTGATCTCTCTGTCAAATAAATAAATAAAATCTTTAAAAAAAAAAAAAAAAAAAAAAAAAAAAAGTTCAGGCCATCATATCATACCAGGTGTTTTCTCTCCAGCTGGGGTCTTCACATTCCCACAGCAGTTCTGGAGCTCTGTCCTTTGGCATTCTGTTACAATTTAGTTGCTGAGAGAGGGCATCAACTGGTAGAAATGTGAGCCATATATCGTATATAGGAACTATTCTCTCTTGGAAAGGCTTCCATGGGTATAATTTCTATTGTCCCGGCAAGAGACAAATGTAGTTTTCACACAGGGAGGTCACCAGTGACACCTTTTTCCCAAGTGTTAATAAATCCTTCACACTCTTTTCAGACCAAACACAATTTTCCAAACAGAAGTTATTTTCGATCATAAGCAAAATTTCCTATTAACACAATTGATATTCTACCTTTGTGACATGTCTAAAAAACATAGCCAATAAAGTTACTTCAAAATAAATTCCTCCAGAATAGAGTATGTTTGCTGACCCTTCACTCATAATTTCTTCATTTTATGTTGTGATAAGTCACTTAACACTTACATAAATATTTTTGAAAGAGAAAAGAGTAAAAAAAAATCTATATCTCTATAGTATAATATTGTGTTTCCCGCAGATTTTGACTTTTGTCCCTGTATCTTATTTTCCACTATATTTATGCCAAAGAGATGATAAAGATATTAATCCATAAATATTTCATATTGTTAAAAATCATGTACATAAAATTCACGAGTTTGATCTTGTCTTTTTTATTGGGTTATATGTTTTTTTAAGATTTTATTTATTTATTTGACAGACAGAGATCACAAGTAGGCAGAGAGGCAGGCAGAGAGAGGAGGAAGCAGGCTCCCTGCTGAGCAGAGAGCCTGATGCAAGACTCCATCTCAGGATCCTGGGATCATGACCTGAGCCAAAGGCAGAGGCTTTAACCCACTGAGCCACCCAGGTGCCCCATTTATTGGGTTATATTGATTTACTTGTGCATGCTGAGAAACCTTAGAAATATTCAGAACAATTTAGTTATTAGACCACAGATATAAGCATATGATGAGAGGCTCATAATTTTTTTGTTTTTGTTTCAGTTTTAAAATATATCTAATTTTCATATTTCAAAATTAAATTTAAAAATCTCTTCTCAAAGTAAAACATACTAGTGAAGAAAAAAATGGAAAAATACCATATAGTGGGAAATAAAAATACAATTCTGATTTTATGCTACAAAGAGAAATATCAACATTTTTACTCTATTGATGCAGATACATTTGATTATAATTTATTAGCATGCTGCTTTTAAAAATAGCATAATACAACAATATTCCTAATATTTCACAATTCTTATTGGTAATAGCTGCATGGTGTTTCCTTTTAAAATCAAACCATAATTTTTAACTATTGTTCAGTTTCAGGTCCCTCAAGTTGTTTGTGTATTTTTAAATATAAGTGTCAATATTTTTTATACCAGAGTTTCCATTGCTTCCCTAGTACTACCAAAGATCTTATTGAGATTTTTTGTTAGTAAATTTTCAAAGCTTCCTATTGTACGAAGAAATTAATCACTGCCATCCTGTGCCAATTCAATTTGACAAGCATTCATGAACACTTACAATGCACGAGACACTTCTAATCCAGCACTTAAGAAAATGAACTGAATGGTTGGAAAATCAGTTTTAGACAGAACACATACAGATTACAAAGACTTTTATATTAGAACTAGAATGAGTTTTTGTCCACAAAGAGAAACTTGAGTTAATGGAATCTAAAGAATGAGAGGCCTTGGGGAAAGATATTGTTCAGATCTGATATGCCATTAAGAGATTAGATGCTTTTAAAGCTGCCATGAGAAATGCCCAAATGATACACATTCATGATAGTAATGGGGAAAGAAATTTTAAAAAGAGTCTTCCACAGGTTCGCTCAGCATAATGCCATTGATTAAATAATGACTAGAAGAAATTACACAATGAAGTGTGATACCATTCACTTGAATATCTTAACCTCCTCTGAAGAAATATATTTGCTAATATTCTAATAGTACCCACTGCATAGTGTCTTCCAAGAAAGCTAAATTGATTCAGGTAATAGAGATGGTGATTGAGTTGTAATTCTTTGGGGGTATCACTTCTATGTAAGATAGAAATCATACTTAGTTTTTCAAAAGCAATTGAAAATAGTTCTTGGTAGAAACAACTCTTGGGAATTCAAAAGAAATTTTAAAACAGCTTCAGGAGAATAGGTACTATTTCTTCTTTGAATGTTTGGTAGAATTCTCCAAGGAATCTGTCAGGTTCTGGACTCCTGTTTTTTGGGAGTTTTTTGATCACTGCTTCAGTCTCATTACTAGATATTGGTCTATTCAGGTTGTCAATTTCTTCCCAATTCAGTTTTGGGAGTTTATAGGTTTCCAAGAATGCATCCATTTCATCTAGGTTGCCCAAATTATTGGCATGTAACTGTTGATAGTAATTTCTGATGATCATTTCTATTTCTTATACACTAACAATGAAAATATACAAAGAGAAATTAAAGAATTGATTCCATTTACCATAGCCCAAGAACCATAAGATACCTGTGAATAAGCCTAATCAAAGAGGTGAAGGATCTGTACTTGAAGGACTGCAGAACACTCATGAAAGAAATTGAAGAAGACACAAAAAGATGGAAGACCATTCCATGCTCATGGATCAGAAGAATAAACCTTGTTAAAATGTCTATACTGCCTAGAGCAATCTATACTTTTAATGCCATCCCAATCAAAATTCCACCAGCATTTTTCAAGAGCTGGAACAAACAATCCTTTTTGTATGGCACCAGAAGAGACCCTGAATTACTAAGGAAATGTAGAAAAAAAACAAAACAAAACAAAATTAAAAAAAAAAAAAACTGGTGGCATCACGTTGCCTGATTTCAAGCTTTACTACAAAGCAGTGATCACCAAGACAGTATTGTACTGGCACAAAAACAGACACATAGACCACTGGAACAGAATAGAGAGCCCAGATATGGACCCTCAACTCTATGGTCAAATAATCTTCGACAAAGCAGGAAAAAATGTACAGTGGAAAAAAGACAATCTCTTCAATAAATGGTACTGGGAAAATTGGACAGCTATATGTAGAAGAATGAAACTCAACCATTCTCTTACACCATACACAAAGATAAACTCGAAATGGATAAAAGACCTCAACACGAGGCAGGAATCTATCAAAATACTAGAGGAGAACATAGGCAGTAACCTCTTTGGCATCACCCACAGCAACTTCTCTCAAGATATGTCTCCAAAGGCAAAGAAAACAAAAACAAAAATGAACTTTTGGGACTTCGTCAAGATCAAAAGCTTCTGCACAGCAAAGGAAACAGTCAACAAAACAAAGAGGCAACCCACAGAATGGGAGATGATATTCGCAAATGACACTATAGACAAAGGGCTGATATCCAAGATCTACAAAGAACTCCTCAAACTCAATGCACACAAAACAGATAATCACATCAAGAAGTGGGCAGAAGACATGAACAGTCACTTCCCTAAAGAAGAAATACAAATGGCTAACAGACACATGAAAAAAATTGTTCATCATCATTAGCCATCAGGGAGATTAAAATCAAAACCACATTGAGATACCACATTACACTAGTTAGAATGGCCAAAATTAACAAGACACTAAACAAGTGTTGGAGAGGATGTGAAGCAAGGGGAACCCTCTTACACTGTTGGTGGGAATGGAAGTTGGTACAGCCACTTGGGAAAACAGTGTGGAGATTCCTTAAGAAATTAAAAATAGAGCTACCCTATGAACCTGCAATTACACTACTGGGTATTTACCCCAAAGATACAGATGTAGTGAAAAGAAGGGCCATTTGTACCCCAATGTTCATAGCAGCAGTGGTCACAGTTGCCAAACTGTGGAAAGAACCAAGATGCCCTTCAACGGACGAATGGATAAAGAAGATATGGTCTATATATACAATGGAGTATTACACCTCCATCAGAGGATGAATACCCTACTTTTGTATCAGCATGGACGGAACTGGAAGAGATTATGCTGAGTGAAATAAGTCAAACAGAGAGAGTCAAGTATCATATGGTTTCACTTACTTGTGGAGCATAAGGAATGACAGAGGACATTGGGAGAAGGAGAGGTGAAGTGAGATGGGGGAAATTGGAGGGGGAGAACACCATGAGAGACTGTTGACTCTGAGAAACAAACTGAGGGTTTTGTAGGGGAGGGGAGTGCGGGTTTGGGTGAGCCTGGTGTGGATATTATGGAGGGCTTGTATTGCATGGAGCACTGGGTGTGGTGCATAAACAATGAATTTTGGAACACTGAAAAAAATTTAATTTAAAAAAAGAAATTTTAAGCTTGTGGAAACAGTAATAGTGGGTAATATATTAACTTACTAAGAAATACAAAACTAGTAACACCAGTATTGGAGCAGTTCAAAGCCGTAATGGATTTACTTGTAGAAGGGAAACTACCTAACAAGGTAATTCTAATTATTTTTCTAACTATACCAATTACTTACTATCATCTAAATCCAGCATAAACAGTGACATTGAAAACATTGATCTTTGAATGTAAAAACTGGAAAGAATTTACATGTCATCAGCAT
Organism: Meles meles; assembly: GCF_922984935.1. Taxonomy (NCBI): domain Eukaryota; kingdom Metazoa; phylum Chordata; class Mammalia; order Carnivora; family Mustelidae; genus Meles; species Meles meles. The sequence continues at coordinate 80,668,375 of NC_060074.1, forward strand.
CTTCGTCTGTAGACGCAAATGTCTAAGAATATGAATTATCCAGTCACACATTTACTAAATGAGTATGTAAGTTAAAATTATATGGCTGCAGGTAAGAGAAACCTCAAATAAGTTGGATTTTTTCCCCAGAACTACCTAAACAATCAGTCCTAGTAATTCAACAATGCTATTAGGGTATAGGAATCTTAATTTTGTTTTATTTTTTTGTTCTGCTATATTTGGCATCTAGCCCTTCTCTGCTAAGCTGAGAGCCTCACAATTGAAAGATGGCTGCTGCCCTCTTAGACTCACAATTACACGTGAGTAGGAAGCAAATGACATGATTAAAAACAAAATAAAACAAAACAAACAGGGACCTTTTCTTCTAATGAGGCTTTCCTTTTTTAAAATTTTTTTAGGGACATCCTCCTCAGAAACATTTACTTCAGTTAGTGAGGATTGTATCACTTTGCCACTCTTATTTACAAAGGAGGTTGAGATTTTTACTATTTTAGTTGAGTACTTTACTTAGCCACCAAATTGGATTCTACTAATAAAGAGGTAGAAGGATATAATTGATAAAGGGAAGACAATTTGCAAGGTTTACCACAGACATCACAGCTAGACTACCCACTCTCTGGTAAAAAAAAAACAAAACAAAAAAACAAACAAAAAACAACAACAAAAAACCTGTATTAATCGGGGTTCTCCAGAGAAACAGAACTATGTGTGTATTTATATATGTGGGGAGAGAGAGAGAGAGATATGACAGATAGATAGATAGATAGATAGATAAATGACAAGGAGAGATTTTAAAGAATTCACTCACACAATTGTGGGTGAAATCAAGTCCAAAGTTGGCAGGGCAGACCACCAGCCTGGAACACCAGGAAAGAGCTGCTATTAGTCTCAAGTCCAAAGGCTGTCTGGAGATATTCTTTCATCTCCAAGGACTTCAGTCTTAGCTATTAAAGCCTTCAGCTGATTGAATCAATTATGGAAAGTAATCTGCTTTGCTAGGATTTAATGAATAAATCTGATTACTCATCTGATTTAAATGTTAATCTTATTCAAAAAGTTCTTTCACAGTGACACCAGGACATGTGACCAAATATTTGACTTTGACCAAATAGTTGATCAAATATATGGCCTAGCCAGGTTGACAAATACTGTTAACCATCACAAGTCCACTCCTCACCAACTTCTCACCCATAGGCACACTTTACAGGTAATATGCTTCCTAACATGATTCAGCTAGGCTGTCTACAACAAAAACACATTCAGGCCTCAGAAGAGGATGCAGAGTGGTTGGGTGGGTGGTGTTCACTCTTCTCCTTGATACCCTAGAATTTTAATACTATGATGTAAATTTAGTATTTAAATACTATGGTGTAAATTTGATACATCTTATGTTATATAATAAGAAGATAAAGAGGGAAGAAAATAAAGGGTATATATATTCATAAATGCCCATGACAATTACAGTCTTCACTTCTGTAACTAGTCACATGTTGTTGTTGGTATTTATATCTGCCTTCTTCCACCACCTATTCCCTTTGCCTTCAGCAAGCACATCAGCTGGTTGTGGTTCCTTCTCCTGTGAAGTGACCCAAACTTTCATTCCTAAAGGGATGAGCGGTACCATCCGTATTTGTACACCCTGATTTTTAACCTTGCAGTCTAGTTATGAAAGGAACATCACCATATGTTGGATACTCATTCAGAGCATCCTAGATAATGGTGCTCCAGCCATACAAGGTATTGCCACCTAGAAAGAGCTATGATGGAATCTTCAAAAGGCCATTCCACCATTCTATCAAATAAGCTACTTCAGGATGGTAGGGAACACAGTAAGATCAATGAGTCCTATGAACATAGGCCCATTGTCACTCTATATTTGTGGTGAAGTGAGTTCCTTGATCAAAAACAAGGCTGGGTAGTATACCATAATTGTAAATGAGGCATTTTGTAAGTCCTTGGACTATAGTTTTGGCAGAAACATTGCATGGAGAAATGACAGGTCTATATCTAGAGGAAGAAAAAAACACTGCCATTTTCATGAAGGAAGTTGTCCAAATTTAATCAACCTGCCACCAGGGAACTGGCTGATCACCCCTGGCAGAATGGTACCATATTGAGGGCTCACTGTTTTTAATTTGTTTTGTTTCCACTTTTTATTTCCCTTTTAAAAATGTTTAATTGAAGTTGGCATACAATATCATATTAGTTTCAGGTATACAGTGTAATGATTCAATGTTATAAAATGATCACCATGATTAAGTCTAGTTATCATCTGTCACCATACAAAGTTATTACAGTGTTGTTGACAATATTCCCTATGCTGGACTTAGACTCTCGTGACTAATTATATTTTACAACTGGTAATGTGTACCTCTTAATTTCCTTTACCTATTATCTCACCCACCTCCTCTCTGATAACAACCAGTTTGTTCTCTGTATTTATGAGTGTGTTTCTATTTTGGGTTTTTTCTTTTTGTTGCTGTTCATTCATTTTGGCTCATTACTGAGTTCTGTTCCTGGCAGATAAGGCACTCAGAGGTAGCGATAGACAGTCATCCTTGTTGAGTGGAAGTCCATATTGCTGACCCCATGTATAACCACCATCCATGCCCCCATAGCCACTTTGTTCATGAGCTCATTGGGCAGTGACAGGGGTGGCTGAGGAGACAGGCTGTGTGGTATTCACAGAACAGGTTATCCTTTCTACATTAATGTAAAAATCGTCTTCTACTGAGGTGATCCTTTGTGGAGCATTAACACGGACACAAGTATCTCCAGATTCTTAGACCATTCAGAGGAATCTAGCCACATACCTTTCCCCAGACCTCCTTGTCACTAATTTTTCAATTATGTTCCTCCCAAGTTTCTAACTATCTAGCCAACCCATGGGCCACAGCCCATCGATCAGTATATCTCTTCTGGCCATTTCTCCTCCCAAGAAAAATGAACAACACTGACCCAAAGTTTGTACACTGGGAGAATTTCCTTTCATCACTCTCCTTGAGGGATGTCCCTCAAGCAGTGATGCTGCATTTTCCACTTCGGGTGGTGCCTGCATATAGTGCAGAACTATCTGGAAACTACACCTGACTTTTTTCCTCCTCTATCATTGGTCACTTGCCTAGTGTTGTGGTTCAGGTCATTCTTTTCCCACCCTTTATAAACTTGCAGCTAAGGAATGTCAGTGCTAACACACAGATAAGAACAGTAATCAAAACAAAATAATCTGCAGTTCACTACTCCTTCTACTCTGATTGTGTGAGGAGAGGATAGTCTTTACTCAAATATCACCTTTTCAATGAGGAGACACACCTTCTATGAGGGACACACCCTGAGTTGACCCCCATTTAATCTTTCCTTGAATGTGAATAGAAACCATGATTTGTTTCTAACTGATAAAATGGGGGGAAAAAACCTCCATTAATTAGGTTGCTTTATATAGATTGTGTTATATAAGATTCAATCTCAGGGGTGCCTATGTGGCTCAGTTGTTAAGTATCTGCCTTCAACTCAGGTCATGATCCCAGAGTTCTGGGATTGAGCCCCACGTTGTGCTCCTTGCTCAGTGGGAAGCCTGCTTCTCCCTCTCCCATTTGCCCTGCTTGTGTTCTGTCTCTCACTGTCTCTCTCCCTGTCAAATAAATAAACAAAATCTTAAAAAAACAACAACAACAACAACAAAAAACAACTCAGTCTCAGCAGAATGGAGACTCTTCCTTGATGATGGTGAAGAACTGCCATGTTGTAAGATAGCTTGTGAGTGGGTCATGGGGCAAGAAGCTCCTGGCAGCTCCAGTTGCTGAGAATGGCTCTGGCTGCCAGGTGATAGGAAGCCAGGGCTCTCTGTCCTACCACCACAGGAAATGGATTCTACCAACAACTTCCAGGAGCTTGGGAGATTATTTTTTCTAAGACAAGCCTGCAGATGAGAATGCAGCCTGGCCAACACCTTGATTGAGCAAAGCCTACTGCCCTACAGAAGCCATGAGATAATAAATTTGTGCTATTTTAAGTTATTAAGTTTATGGTCATTGTTAAACAGAAACAGAAAAGTCATCTAATAGAAATTCTTCCCTCATCACTGTGTTGTAAGTTGGTATCTCGCCCCTTGCTGCATGAACTCTGTTTAACTTTGTTTCTTCCACCAAATTTTCACTGTGTCCTGAAGTATATAATTAATTTATATATGTCTTAATATGTCTTTCACAACTCTCATGAACATTTCAAGAAACAAATAGGGTTTTTTTCTTCTGTCACAGATGTATCGACTGTGCTTAACAGCTGAAATGTAATGTACACTCAATTAATACTTGCTGAGAGATAAATGGATATATGCCTCGCAACCAAGTCAGCCCAACCTAAAAGCACAGCTTGAAAACCATAGAGCAGCATAAATATAGGAGATAAATCATAAATGTTTCAGGAAATCCTGATTCCAGTCCTGGTTCTACCATGTGATTCTGGACTAGTCTCTAAAATCTGCTTAGCTTCAGTTTTGCTTTCTCCAAATACAGATCATAATATTTAACATGTTTGTTTATATGTTTATTTTCAGACCCAAGCAAAGTAACATATGCAATACTGCTTAATAAATTTTAAGGAAAATATCAATTCTAGATGAAATATGGGTGGCTAATATGTATGTAAAAATATTCCAGCTTTCCTAGAAAACAAAAGAATTATAGGCAAAACACTAATGATATATTATTTGTTACCTATTAATTAAATTAATTAAGAGTGATGCTATCCAATATTGAATGTGATGTGTACTCTTATATACAATTGGGAGGAGTACAAAATAGTTTAAAGTTAGGAACAGCAGTTTAGAAAAACTCAAAAAGTGCAAATGCGTATATTTTATTCCAACAGCTTTGTTTGTGGGAACCAATCTCTTGGATGTAATTAGACAAGTGTACAAAATATGAGAATATTCATGGAAGTTTGGTTTGCAATTATAAAAGTGTAATTTACTTAAATGTCAAGCACAAAATGGTGAGTTATCTAAATGGTTCTCTCTTCCTCTCTCTCTTTTTCTATCACTTTTTCTCACATTGTTTAAAGTTTTTTTTTTTTTTAATTAACATATAATGTATTATTAGCCCCAGGGGTACACACTTCACAGCACTCACATTGTTTAAAGTTTTGCCAGTCTCTGAAAACACCACCACTAACTTGAGGCCAGAACCATAACTTTCCCACCCATCCAATTCCATGAGTTTCCTGAGACCATATCTGAGGATCAATGACCCGTGTTGTCCTTACAACATTTTGGTTCTTTATAGACGAATAGAAGTAAATCAGCAAAAAGTAGACGAGGCCCTCTGAGATAGTATTACCAAAGGATGTTGATTCTGTTTTCCATTCTCTATTTGTGTATTTCCAAAACATAGATAGAATCATATGCCAGTGTACATTGCAATTTGTTTTATAATGCTGGGGCTAGACCATATCTTCCCACAAATTCTTTTTAACATTCTTCTAATTTTCTAATTCTTACTGTCTGTCATTTCTGTCCTGACATTTATCACTAAGAATTTCTTTTGAGTGACTTTCAATAAATTGTTCGGGGAACTTTTGAAATAGCATTGGTATTTCTGTAAGTCTCACAAGTATTATCTTGTATAGTTCTTTGTGTGAACTTGAACTTAAGTTTTCTTTCCATTTGGCATTCTCAAAAGCATTTACTCAGTTTCTATTATTTACCTTTCAAAATTACTCTACTAGATAGAAAATATGATGTAAGAGTTTATTTTTGCTGTAGAAAAATCCAAGAAAGGTATCAAGGCTGAAAAATTCTAGCCTAAAACTAACCAAACTATTTGGCCTATAAGCCCTGCGGCTAAATAGACCATCAATGTTAGGCAAGCTGGTTTACCTTGATACCACGTAGTCTGTCACCGAGATAAGAGAATTATTTGTCCACAGAAGGAGACTGACATCAGTAGGGACCCTTGAATGTAGCTTGGTGTATCTTGACAACCTCTACAAGACTGAAGCAACATTTACATTCTAAATATACCCAGTTCTCTAAATGCACATCCAGAGTCTGATTCCAGCCACATCAATCACTCACTCATTCACAGTAAACACAATGGTACTGGCATTTGGTAATTGATGGACTCCTCGATCTTTAACTACTATGTCAATAGAAACTGGTTAATTCAAATCATAATGGTTAATCTGAAACAATAAATGGGAAACTCTTGGCATTTCATATACTTGCTTTAGAAAAGCTTGCCTTGGGGTGCCTGGGTGGCTCAGTGGATTAAAGCCTCTGCCTTCGGCTCAGGTCATGATCTCAGGGTCCTGGGATCGAGCCCTGCATCGAGCTCTCTGCTCCGTGGAGAGCCTGCTTCCCCCGCCCCCTTCTCTCTCTACCTGCCTCTCTGCCTACTTGTGATCTCTGTCTGTCAAATAAATAAATAAAATCTTAAAAAAAAAAGCTTGCCTTATGTCAGAAACATTATATTTTTAACTTACTATTATATATACCTATATGTAATAGAAATTAATTTGTATCCTAGAGATTTTAATAAAGATAGCCCAGTCTGACTTTCTTGTTTGTCATCTGCTGTCTCCCAAAGGATCATGTAGGAAATAAACTATCTCAATTTGTTAAAATATTATTATTTAAAAATAAGAGTTAAAAATTCTTTGAACATTCTTACACTGATATTTCAACTTTTTTTTTGCTTTATTTCATTTGACACTTTGATTCTTTAAATATTTATTTTAGAGAATTTAGTTTCTATTTTCTTTCAAATTCTCTGTTAGCGTCCTCCTCCTAGCACCCAAACCCTCTCTTGATTGAATACCTCTTTCTTGAAATGGCAGGTAGTATTTCTCAGTAAAGGTAATACCCTTTAGGCCACTCAATTATGCACATCAAATAAGTCACCAATTCTACTTTTTCTTCCTACTGCAACTGCCTTAGAAAAGGTTCTTAGTGTTTCTTACCTAGACTACTATAGTATCCTACTTATGCATCCCCTTATCTCTAATATTGCTCCATGGCAAAATTTCATGCACATTGATGACAAATGGTTCTTGACAAAATGAAAATCCCATTGTAGCTCTGCATTGTTTAAAATCCTTCAGTGTTTCCTCCAGTCACATTTCATAATGTGATAGACAGGTTTGGTTTGGTTAGATACTGTAATTCATCAATTCTCATCACTTCTACACACACAAACTTCTTTAACCATACTTCTCTCTATCTGTATTATGATTTTTTTTTGGAATATGCATGCTCCTATTTCTACATTTACACAAAATTTCCCTGAACTATTGTCTCACCTCCAACATCCAACCTTTCTTCTTCGTGTTTTTTTATATCCTTGAAGATCCAAATCAAATGTCACTTTTCCCAGGTAACCTTCTTGGGATTTTTTGGGCGCCCCTCTTCTGTCCTTACATTGCACAGTAAAAATACCTCAATTAATGACTGCTGTTATCTCTGCCTATATGTGTTCTTTTATTTCAAAAAAATACATATACACAAACACTCACATACACTTACACACTCACAGACACACGGACACAAACCATATAAAGGTAAGGACATTTTGTTTAATCTTTTTCTTAAACCCCAGCCATTTAACAGCCATTTAACAGAGCTATTGCTCAATAATTATCTTTGAATGAGTCTTGCTATGACTTCAAAGTTTTAGGAAATAGAGGTGACCAAGATTATGAATACCTAAAATTTAGAGTTAAAACTTTTTTGCCCGATTATACTCAAATTCTAGATATTTTTTTTCATGATCAATATTCTATAGTATTTTAAAATAATTATTCTTTATTCTGGAATAATCTTATGTATATGCATATATACATACCTTATATAAATCCCATTAGTTCAAATATTAGAAATTACTTGAAGCTTAAGGTATGGTTCTACATAGGTGAAATTAAGTAGATATAATTCAAGATCACTAGGAGTCTGACCTTATTTCATCATATGACTAACTTGTTTTGAGGCCAGAAATTTCCCAGTTTGGAGGATCTAAATGATTCACATATAAACCAACACGTATTTATTGATCAGGCATTTTATATACCAGGCATTGTTTTAAGCTCCTGGCATACACCAGTGTACATATATAAGGCATTTATTAAGACTTTATTCAATCACTTCATAAACATGTAATTAGTGTATGCTTTATTATCTTAGAGTCCTACTCAAAGACTCTGACATATCACAAATGCATAACACCGTTAAGTCTTCATGAGAAAAATAATAGCACTTTAATTATTTTTAATAACTATACACTCTCTCTGTGGAAAACTATAGTGAAAATATTTGGGACATGGGACCACTTTGGTGTCTCTTAAATCATACCACAAACATGTTTATTTATCAATTCTTTCTCTTTTTCTGGCCAAAATGCTTTCAACCCCCCCCAAAATGAACTCCTTTATTACAAATGAAAAATATGCCCAGTGTAGAAAGAATTTCTAAAAATCACTATCACTTTTCTTTCCAGATCTTGAATTATTTGGGGAATGTGCTGATGTTTGAGGGGAGGGATTGTTTTAAATCACATCAATAGAGTTTATTTGCCTTATTGATTAACACAAAACATTTATTCTTCTTAGAAAATATGAAAAGGGCCAGATACCTTTCTTATATGCAGCACATCAAAATGATGAATTTTATTACATAAAATTGAAACATACGAGCTAATTAAACTTGTTTGAAAATTAGGGGTTTACAAGACTCTAATGCTTCCATGTGAATTGGGCACAGAATCTTGGCAGAAAAATCAGTAAGCAGAGATGAAAGTTTTCAATTTCAATTTAGCTAAGGCTTAGCTATATCCTTAATATAATGTAATAACATTCTTTGGCATTTTCACAAGCCAAAGATACAAAAAATATTTTTACTAGAAGTGAATTGGCACAAACGTATTTTCCTTAGATGAGGTCAAAGATAATGTACTGGAAAATTCCAAGAATAATAATAGTTTTACCATTGCCATAGAGCCAAATACCATTAATCATTTCCATATTTCTTAATAGAGGCTCAAAGAACTGAAACAAAGGGAATTTGCTCGAAATGTAGCATCTAAATCCAGGAAAGATGAAAGAAAACAGGAAAAAGCACTCCAACGCCTGCACAAGCTGGCTGAGCTAAGAAAGGAAACCGTGTGGTGAGTGTGCAACGAAATCTTAAGTTTTCTTAAAGCATAATGACAAAAAAAAAAAAGGACATAAAAATAAAGGGCGCAATTCTATTTATTTCTGTACCCAGAATAAGAGAGTCACATTTTTATGGCTTTCTGTGAGCTGTAGACAGTCATTTGAATTTTATGTAAACAACTGTTTATTGCACATTTCAATAAAAAAATTCCCTATAATTTTACTTTTCAAAAAAATTAATTTCATATTACTCTGATATTTGCATTTAACTGAAAACCATTGCTTTTTTTTTTAAGATTTTTATTTATTTATTTGAGAGAGAGAGATCACAAGTAGGCAGAGAGAGAGTGAACATCCTTTCCATGTTGCTGATCTCAAAGGGAAAGCTGTCAGCTTTTCCCCATTGAGGATGATTTTCGCTGTGGGTTTTTCATAGATTTTACGAAGTTGAGGAATGTTCCCTCTATCCCTATACTTTGAAGGGTTTTAATCAGGAATGGATGCTATATCTTGTCAAATGCTTTTTCTGAGGATTTTTTAAAGAATGTGTTTGGTTTTTTGTTTTTTTGTTTTGTTTTGTTTTGTTTGACAGAGAAATCACAACTAGGCAGAGAGGCAGGCAGAGAGAGAGGAGGAAGCAGGCTCCCTGCAGAGCAGAGAGCCCAATATGGGGCTCGATCCCAGGACTGAGGTCATGACCCGAGCTGAAGGCAGAGGCCTCAACCCACTGAGCCACCCAGGCGCCCCAACCATTCTGTTTCTTACTGGAAATTCAAAATACTTGATTGAAGAAGAGAACAGAGCACCATTTCATGACCTTGTTAAAAAAGGAGTTTTAAGAGGAAAAACTTTTTTAAAATGAAAATTTGGAGACCTTTTATTTGAAAGTATCTTTTACAAAAAAAAATAATAAAGGTTAGGAAGACCTTACAAAATTCAGAGTCAAGTCAAAATTAATTTCACTGTGAATAAACAGTTACAACTGTTAGAAGTTCAAAACCCTGTTACTTTGACCTGCTTCTAACAGTGAACAGTTATAGTGTTACAATTCAGAATTTATAATTCAGGCCAAGAAACTGTTATAAAAAGGAGACAGCTTTTTAGAGTGTTCTCTCCACCTACCCCAAGACAAGTGGTAGGGAATATATTGCCATATCATAACATTCTTTGGGATGTCAAGTTTGGAAAAATCAAAATTTAAATGTATTTTGAATCCTCCTTAAACTTAAAACCAAGGAAACTTAAAACCAAACACAACTGCTATTCAATCATACCAATCATATATTTTTACTCTCTGTGGTAATAAGTGAAAAATTATACAAGTGCAAGTTAATGTTATAGAGAATCATAGGGCCTATGCACTTTGAAGTCCTAAAGTAGCATTCCAATGTAGATGTAAAATTCTAATACACTGAGAAAACTAGAGTTGATAATAAGATATGCACAAGAAGAAGCAAAACTGGGGCCCCCAGGTGGCTCAGTTGGTTAAGCATCTGCCTTCAGCTCAGGTCATGATCCCAGGGTCCTGAGATAGAGCCTTGTGTTGGGGTTCCTGTTCAGTGGGGAGCCTGCTTTTCTTTCTCCCTCTCCCTCTGTTGCTCCCTGCTTGTGCTGTCTTGCTGATGCACGCTCTCTCTCAAATAAATGAATAAAATCGGGGCGCCTGGGTGGCTCAGTGGGTTAAAGCCTCTGCCTTGGGCTCAGGTCATGACCTCAGGGTCCTGGGATCGAGCCCCACGTCCAGCTCTCTACTCCGCAGGGAGCCTGCTTCCTCCTCTCTCTCTGCCTGCCTCTCTGCCTAGTTGTGATTTCTCTCTGTCAAATAAATAAAATATTTAAAAAAATAAATGAATAAATAAAATCTTTAAAAAAAAGGAAAAAAAATAAGCAAAACTTCTTATGTAAATTGCTTTCTTCAATAATAGTACATACTTCATGGTATACACACCCCCCCACACACACACACTTTTCCCATTAATTTGGGGCCTCTAAAGTTGTGCAAAGTAAAAAACAGTATTTTTTCTTAATATCAAATATGGTAGTAAAATAGCCCATTGTGTTAAAGACTAGGTAAAGAAACTATTCAGCTAAAAAAAATTATGGGGCATTTATAACTTTTAAGAAACTGACTATAATAGAATGGAAAATTCTTGCACACCATGATTCTATTCCAGTAAAGATGATATTCAGGTAGCCTCCTGTTTATGTGCCAGACAGTATAGTTCTTTTTATTAAGAACCCACTATTTATGGTGTACTGCAATGACAAATAGAAATTATATCTTAAGTAGTCTTCTGTCCTATACTTACTATATATTATGATATTATTTTTAACTTCAGGGTAATTTTTAAATATTAAGAATAACAAGTCTAAAAAAATTTCTGAAGTTAGTATTATCTCTTAGTTAGTTTTGCGCTGCAACATTTTCCTTGGCCTGGGGTAGACTTCAGTAAATACTGGCTGAATTGAACTATTGAACTGAATTCCCAGCCCTTCTGACATCATAACTTTTTTAAACTTTGTTCATATTCTCCATATAGTATTAATGATATTAAGTATTTGCAAATTTAAATAATTTTATTTTAGCAATTCTACAATACTCCAAAATACCACTGAAGGGGCCATGAGTCTAAAGAATCTTGATCCGGAAGAATGAGTTGAGAGCACAGGAGTGTCCTTGACATTGCTGTTAACAGCTGTGAAAGTAACTTCAACACAGCACGACCAAGTTATCCCAAACAGTAACAATAACTAAATGCGGTTGTAGCACTATGGAAGGGACCTATGCTATATGAAAGTAATTCTCTTACAAAGAACTTAAAATTTGAAAAAGAAATCTTACAATGACACTTCTAGAATATAAATGTTTGAATATTTTTTTGTCAAAAGTGTCCTATCTAAAATACACTTTTCTTTTTGTAGTGCTCCTGGAAGTGGTCCCATGTTCAAGTCAACAACTGTTACTGTGAAAGAAAATTGTAATGAAATTTCCCAAAGAGTTGTTGTGGATGCAGTTAATAACCAGGAGGATTTCAAATATACTTTGATTCATAGTGAAGAGAATACTAAAGATGTTACCACTATTGCTGCAGATCCAGAAAGTGCAAATATTACAGCAAAAAATAACCAACTTGGGGATCAAGCCCAAGGAATCCACAGACACAAAATTGGCTTTTCTTTTGCATTTCCAAAGAAAGCGTCCGTGAAGCTGGAGTCCTCAGCTGCAGCCTTCTCTGAATACAATGATGATGCCTCTGTGGAAAAAGGATTTAGCAGAAAAAGTCGATTTGTCCCTGGTGCTTGTCATCTTCCACTATCTTCACCAACAGATGTGCTTTTGAGTTCTGAGGAGAAAGCTAACTCTTTTCATCCACCAGAAGGAATGTGCATTGACAAAGAAACTGCTCAAACTCAAGAGATGAAAGAAGTTTCTAGTGAAAAAGATACATTTTTATTACCTTCATTTTGCCAATTTCAAATCCCTTTATCTTCTGATGCAGATAATTGCCAAAATTCAGTCCCATTAGCAGATCAAATACCACTGGAAGATGTTATTGTTAATGAAGACATAACTATGAGTGATAACTGTTCTGAATTGTTAGGAAATAAATCCGCAGTTCTTGATTTAGCTAATGATTGCTTATCTTTGCAAGCTACCACAGAAGAAGCTGTTAAGAACAATGATGAGTCTACAGCTGAAGTTGCAAATAAAAATTACGGCCCTGAGATGTTGGCCCCTTCAAATTTTGAAGAGGAAAATATAAGCTTACATAAAAAACCAGATTTATCCAAAAGACCATGTGAGCCCTTTGTACCGGTTCTTAACAAAGATGGATCCACAATCCTTCAGTGGCCATCAGAAATGTTGATTTATACAACTACTCAACCATCAATTTCCTATAGCTGTAATCCTCTCTGTTTTGACTTCAAGGCCACTAAATTAAACAACAATCTAGATAAAAATAAGCTACCCTTAAATGATCTTTCTTTTCAGCAGAAAGGAGAAGACATTTGCAAGAGATCAGTTTCAGAATGCAAGAACACACCTGTTGCAGGACTCATTGATTATGACGTTGGAGGTAGCAGAAATGAAGGCCCCCAAGTCACTCCTCCTTCGGTTGATGATACTCTCTTCAATAATTGTAATTCTGGAAAAAATGAGACTATGGGTCCAAGGAACAGAATTATTTCCTGTAGGATCAGAAAAACAAAAAAACACAACTTTACCAAAAATCAAATGAAACAGGACACACTAGATGAGAAATATAACAAAATAAGGTTGAAAGATACTCATGAACACTGGTTCCATAAAAGTAGAAGGAAGAAAAAAAGAAAAAAATTATGTCAGCATCATCATGGGGAGAAAACCAAAGAATCAGAAATTAGCTTCAAAATGGAACCAGAAAATAGTTATACTGATATAACTAGGAAAAATCTACTGGAAACAATTTCAGAAAAGCACTGTCTAGCTGCAGAGCAATTATTGGACTCACATCAGTTATCTGATAAAAGGCCCAAATCATCATCCATATACTTAAGTGACAATGAAGAAATGTGTAAAGACCAGAACACTGAATATAATAGCAATGATGCTATCAGTTCTAAAAATCACGGTACAAAGAACTCATTTGTTTTAAATGAACAACCCAATCCAACAATGATACATTCTGGGAAACATAATTTAACATACTCCAGAACTTACTGTAGTTGGAAAGCCAAAATGTCCAGCTGCAGTCAGGATCACAGATGCCTAGTTCTTCAAAACGACATGAGCTGCCTGAGTCAGAACCAGGCTGTTAAAAGAGGTTATAATTCTCTCATTAACGAATCAGAAAGATTCCATCGAAAACGCAGACAACATTCCTATTCTTATTCTTCAGATGAAAGCTTAAATCGACAGAATTATTTAACAGAGGAATTTTGGAGACCACCACGGGCTTCTGCTCCCTGTAAGCCTAAAAGGAAGCGGAGGAGAAAAAGAAGCAGATTCCACATCGGAATTGAAGCCTTTGAACTCAGAGAGAACACCGATTATCCCAGGAAAGGCAGTTCTTCCTTATGTCACCAGGATGAGTTAGTAAGCCAAGACCAAAAAGGGGAACGAAAACCACAAGACACTGCGAACCCTGGGAGGAACTCAGACCAAACAGATCAAGGGGAAGACAAGCAAATTTTGCTCCCGGGCAGTCCCCTTCCTCCTGAAGCCAGTGGAGGGGCTGAGCGTTTAGCGATGGAGACCACTTCTGGGTCCTCAGCAGGCACTTCCCACGAACACGCCACATCTGTCCACGAAGCCAGCGCCCCAACGAAAGAAGAAATGGACAATGCCTTGCTGGAACACAAAGAAAGAAGTGAGGATATAAATATTCAGGAGAAGCAAATTCCTTTCAAGGTGCCTCACCCTGAAAGGAACTTGAGACAGCCACAACCGAAACCCCACCTGTGCCATTACGAACTGGCGGAGGCCCTCCCGCAAGGAAAGATGCACGAGGCGCCCGCGGAGTGGCTGCGTTTTAATTCGGGAATCCTTAACACACAACCGCCCTTACCGTTCAAGGAAGCACACGTCAGCGGTCACACGTTTGTAACGACGGAGCAAATCCTGGCTCCCTTAGCTTTACCGGAACAGGCACTACTGATCCCCATAGAAAACCACGAGAAATTCCGAAATCTGCCCTGCGAGGTCTACCAGCACATCCTCCCGCCCAATATGCTGGCCAACAAGGTCAAATTTACGTTTCCTGCAGCGGCCCTCCCACCCCCTAGCACACCTCTGCAGCCTCTGCCTCTGCAGCAGCCCTTCTGTTCTACCTCTGTAACCACGCTCCACCACGCGGTTCTGCAGCAGCACGCGGCCGCCGCCGCAGCCGCCGCCGCCGCCGCGGCCGCGGGGACCTTCAAAGTGCTTCAGCCCCACCCACAGTTTCTGTCCCAAGCTCCGGCTCTCACCAGAACATCCTTACCTCAGATCTCAGTAGGACCGGTCGGACCCCGGCTCTGCCCTGGGAACCAGCCACCCTTTGTTGCTCCTCCTCAGATGCCAATCATTCCAGCTTCGGTTCTTCATCCTAGTCATCTGGCTTTCCCGCCTTTACCCCACGCCCTCTTTCCTTCTCTGCTTTCCCCACACCCTACTGTCATCCCACTACAGCCCCTCTTCTAGTCATCGCCATAGGAGGGAGAGAAAATGTTCGTGTGAAAACGATTGCTGTGTGAGTAAATGCTCATCTACGTGGATAATTAATTTCCTACTTAAATGGTGGAAATAAACTAGCCAAGATACGGCCTCATTGATATGAAATCATTTACTGTAAGTGTAATGATGCAAATAAATTCTTAAGTTTCTGATATATAATATTATTAAGGCACTGAACATAGTTTGCAAACCAATACAATATATGCTGTATATTAAGATGGTGTCTTAAGAGTATGTATAATGTACATAAAATTATTTATAGTACTGCAATTTATGTTGTAAAGTATGCTCCTTGGGTTTTTTTTTAACCTTTGTGTATTCGCACCTATTTCATGTTTAGACAAAGCTGATGGCACTACGTTTTGTACCATGTTCCTTGAAAATGTAAATTCAGTGAAATATATCTCTTGCAATAAATTTTTGTTAAGTATTTAAGTAAATCAAACTTTGTTTTAGTTCGTTTTCCCTGTCCTGGGAATGTATAGTAACAGTAGGTTTTGGATTTACATTGTTTCTTCTGTACATTGGCATCTCTGAGTCTCAGAGGCTCAACAGAATACCTTTGGAGCTCTATCAATACTTAAACTGTAATACTTTCCTTCGGAATAAGTATAACAGGACCATTTGTTTCTCTGTTTGTTCTAATGTTGCTTATACTCAGAGTTTACTATATTTCTTGAACAACTGGCCCTCTAGATAATAAACCATGGAAATTATGTTAAAGTAATGTTAGTGTTGAGGAGGGGATAACTCAAAAATATGCAAGTACCTAGTATTCTTTCAGGAACTGTGCAACAGCACTAGTAGACAAGAAATAGCAAATAAACAATATAAATTCTTACAACATTTTTGTATGTCAAAATTCTCGAATGTATTATGTTTATTTTTAATTGATACAGGAAATATATGTATATAATAATATTGGTATGGATTAAGGAATGGGTTTAATTAATAAATCACTCCCCATACATAACATCTTGGGCAGAATGGTGTAAACACAATCTGTATCTGGATATACTCTTCAACTGAGAATCTGGAAATGGGAAGGAGAGTAAATAAATAGCCCTTCCTTCTGCAAATCTAGAAAGATGTTTGTATTGTATTTCCAAATCACCCAGGAACTGTTAGAAAATTTCCATCACCCATTCAGAGTCTGCTTTATTCTCAATGACCTCTGCCTGATCATTCACTCAAGGGCTTCTACATGTACTAAAGAATAGAGTTATTCAACAGAAAACTAGGAATGTCACACTCTTCCAATCTGGATGCTTTCCAATCTGTATCTACCCCAGTCCATGCCACTTGGTAAGACAAAGTCTTTGTGCCCAGTTGAGGGAGTCCACCTGACCATGTGAAATGATGAAGGATTATGGCAGCCTGGCAATGAATCTCAGCATCAAAGAGGACATGTGAGTTCTTCCAAAGGGAGAGCAACAATTAAGTGATGTTCCACTGAAGAAATGCTATTTCCTATATCTACTGTAGGAATGGGTTATCCTAAATAATACTGAGTATAAATGCATATTCCCATCACAGAATAATCTATATTAACTCTATCTTAAATAGAGAAATAAGGGGGAAAATCTAGGTTGCTTACTTTCTTGATTATTTGCCATAATAATAATTGATTTCAATGTTTTCCTGAAAAATGGTTGTGAGAGACTGCGTATGCCCTTTTTATATTGACAAACGAGGAAACAAATAGTAAGGGAAGCAATTCCATTTCAAATGTTCTGAGAAAACATGTTCCAAAATTGGGAACTAAAATTGGAAAAGAGGAATTTTCCCCAAGCAAAATGTTTAAAACTATCTTTGAAGATAAAATAGATGGGAATATCTACTGGGGAATGCTGACCCAGTTTGTTTTTCATCTGTCATGCCAGGATCATTGCTTCTGCTGTTTAAAATCAAACCAAGTGTTTGATTTTAAAATATGCAGGTTGTCTCTCTTTTGTCATCTTCTATCATCCCAACATGTTCGTCTCTTACCTCCTATTCTTATTCTTTAATTCCTTTTCCCTCTGATCTTTTCCTTCTCAATTTTATTGTAGACATCATTTGTGTGTGTGTGTCTCCCATTTTTCTTTCTCCATGTTGCCATTCCTTATATTTCTTTCTTCAAATTTCTGTTGCTCTCCTACATTTCTTTTTGTTAAATGATATGGTCAGACATGCTTTAACTCTTTAGTTTAACAGAATATGCTTGCTTGCTTATGGTCAAATTATTTGTTAGATGACAGAGATTTCTGAAAAGTTTGAGGAGGTAAGTTGTCAGTTAAAACTATTGAAACTCAACTTGACAGATAAATGAATTGGTTCTCATGGATATCAATGGCTGGAGAAGAAATGAAGGATAGTTAAGCACGTCAACATCATTCAGGTTCTAAATAATTCGTCTGAATACTTGATATATTTGATCAGAGATGCTTACACAGTTGGGACATCTGTTATACATTGAGGACTCAAAATGGATATATGATGAGACCCTTGTTACTTATTCTGAAAACATCAACCCCAGAATCAAGTGAGTTAAGCTGATGGACTGAAAATCAACAATGAGCAAAGCAATCAGGTTAAGTCAGGGTAGACTAAACATGCAATGAGGTGGTCAGGGGGCCACTAGGCATGTGCATATTGATGGTAGCAGGAGTCGGGCTTGAGAACAGGCATACACTGGCAGGTTTGGGCCCTGGATGATGGCTTGTTCATAAATCCTGGAGCTGAAATTCCAGTCCTATCCAGGAATAAATTATTGTACACTCTATATATTGGGAAATTTAAATGATTCCAACACTATTTCTGACACACCATCTCTAATCTGCTAGTTACAAGCATTGCTATAGTATTTGTTATTGTAGAGATGAATGATTTGGAATATAGAATAAATCTGAACATGAAAAGTAACTGTAGCCAAGTAACAAAAGGATTCACATTGGATGACAGCAAGGGAACTCATTTGTAACTTCAACTACCATCTCTGTCTTTCACATACATCTAGCTATTTGGGTATATAGATATAGATGTATCTTCAAATTCTTTTATGAGTTGAATAGCAATATCAGACTGTCCACAGGGCATTTCAGTCTGAATATCTACCAAGTATTTGAACTCAAAACCCAAACTCAAGATCCTTTATTAGAGATACCACTGAAACCTGGTCTTTGTCTTGTGTTTCTAAACTCTAAGAATGCCATTATAAAAACAAAAAACAAACAAACCAAAAAAAAGGTGTTTTTCAAAATCTTTTTTTTGTCAAATCAGAAGCCAGAGTGTCATGCCTACGTCAAATCAATCAATGAACCATTTTGGCTCTATTTCCTTCCCTTTTTTTCTCTCTCAATTTTTTCCTGCCTGTACACTCTGTATTCTAGTCCTAGTAGACCATAAGCTGAGTTGCTTACTTGCTGTTATAAATTAATGTGTCTTTCCTCAATTTCCCATTCCTACTATCCATCCTCCCCACTGCTGCCAGGGGTACATTTTTAAAATGCAAAATTTGTATGACACTTCCCTATTTTAAAACCTATTATAAATTTGTAACCACTCTCAATATAAACATCAGAGTCTTAAGAATGTCATGGAAAATCTATGGTGAATTAGGTGCCTCCACTCTATTCAGGACCACCCAGTCCAGCACTCCTCAGAAGCCATTTTAATTTACTTAGTTACAATTATTTTTAACTTTGTGTGATCATGTTCTGTAATCCTGAATGCCTTCCTCCCCATATTTATCTTTAGTTAGATAACTGGTAATGTGTCACTCTCAACCTGAGTAGAAGTCTCTTTTTGGAATTCTTTCCCGGGTTCCCTCTCTCCCCAGATAAAATAGTTTCCTGTCCTCTAGTCTCACATAGCATGCTGTGTCCAAATTTTCTTATCAACATTGGGTTGAATATATTACCTTGTTTGTCAAACTCCCTAGATTAAGAGCTCCTTGAGGCAATATAACATGTGGCTCATAAGAAACCCTCAGTTAAAGTTTATTCAGAGAGAGGGGAGAAATGAGTTAGAAAGAATGTAATTAACCTATGCAGATTGTATTACAAAGTTCCAGAACTGTTATCCATTTTAACTCCAAAATGATCCAAAATCTATTTAAATGAAAATGTAATTTTCTCCAAAAACTAACATGAAGAACCATTTAGCATGAAGAACTTCCTTTTTTATTTTTTAAAAGATTTTATTTATTAAAAAAATAAATAAAGATTTTATTTATTTATTTGAGAGAGAGCGAGAGCATGAAAGGGGAGTAGGTCAGAGGGAGAAGCAGATTCCCCATGGAGCTGGAAGCCTAATGCAGGACTCAATCTGTGGGTTCCAGGATCATGACCTGAGCCAAAGACAATGGTTTAACCAACTGAGCCACCCATGGGCCGGAAGAACTTCCTTTAAAAGGAGCTATGAATCATTTAAAATAGAACTCCAGATTTAATAAGCGAAGTATGACTTGAACCCTTTTCCCACCCCAGGAGGAAGGCATAAGCTTCACTATGTCTATCATCTATCTCTCTGTCTTTCTATCCATTTTCACCTTTCTTTTAGTACTTGTCATCAAACGTTAGACCTTAGATTTGGGAGATAAATAAATGAATAAAAGCGTCCTGTTACTCAGATATTCAAGTCCAGGGGGGGAAAAAAAGAGCAAACCTGCAAAATCCTATATTTAGCCATCCAGTTTGCTATGTCATTATTACTCAAGCAAAATGGATTGAATATATACTCACTGATGCCCTTTTCTCCCCACTGTGTGGCAGTCTCCATTTCTCATTCTTTTTACTTGTTTTCTCCTCTGCTTATTTGCCTAGCTGAACCACTGTCCTGGGAGTGAAAGTTGCCACCAGGGATGCTTTCCAATAAACTGTTTATTTTCTCTCACAAATAAAATTAGATAAAGGTTTAAGGCTTACTTATATCATCAGCTGAGACCCAGGATCCTGCATGAGAGGCAGCAGTAAAAAGCTGCGCAACGTGTTCTGAGGTTTCGAAAATGCCTGAAATCTAGGCCACCACCCACCAGCTCCATGGATTGTGTCCCCCTCCCCATGCAGCACTGTCTGCATTGGTACAGAGGAAGAGACTTTTGCTTTGTTTTGTTTCCACACAAAGGCACCATTGCTCACTGAGCTGAACGCCTCGAGCGAGGTCCTTTTATTTATTCATAGATGCATCTTGTAGACTAGCACCTGCCCTCAGCCATCAGTACTGGAGAACATGAGCTGAGAATCTGCTTGAACCTGGAAGCTCCAGGCAAAAAAAAAAAAGAGTGTAACACACTTTGCTTCTGTTTCTCATCTCCTAAAAATCTTACTTTTAGTTAATCTAATATTTTTTACCTGTTGTATCATTTTGTGCTAATATTTTGAATATATTGTTCACATATCTTACTATTATTTTCCTTTTTTTGGATTCTGGTTTTAATTGCTGCATTTTATTTTTTATAAATTTCTATCATTTTTATAGAGCATTTTCTCTATATCTTCAGTATCTTCATACTATTTATTTATTTATTTTTTAATATTTTATTTATTTGACAGAAATCACAACTAGGCAGAGAGGCAGGCAGAGAGAGAGGAGGAATCAGGTTCTCTGCAGAGCAGAGAGCCCGATGTGGGACTCGATCCCAGGACCCTGGGACCATGACCTGAGCCGAAGGCAGAAGCTTTAACCCACTGAGCCACCCAGGTGTCCCTCTTCATACTATTTAAAATAAATTTGGGGTGGCTCGGTCAGTTAAGCATCTGCCTTCGGCTCAGGTCTCGATCCATCCCAGATTGCCCATATTGAGCCCGCGTCAGGCTCTCTGCTCGCAGAGAGTCTACTTCTCCTTTTCCCCTCTGACCTCCCCCTTCTCGTGCTCTCTCTCTCTCACTCTCACTCTCAAATAAATAAATAAAATCTTTAAAAATATTTAAAATAAATTTTAGATTTTAAAATATAGATCTCATCACATTTCCATTAATTAATCATAATTTTTGTTTAATATTGTTTCCATGTTTTTTATATTGATTATCTCTAAGACTGTTTTAATTCCCTCATCAAATATAAATTCTATTTTATTCTTTAATACATTTATAATTAATATAGGCAGGAAGTATCAGTTTTTTGGGAGGTACCCATACACTAAGTGAAGGAGTTTTGAAGACAGGACTTAGATTTACCCTTCAGTTTTCTCCAAACAAGTTCTCCTATTCTCTTATATATTTAATTTCTATAACCAGCAACTATTCTCAGAACTGAATTTTCATCATACTCTATAAAAACTAAAATTCAGTGAGCTAGAGGCAAGATTCTAATGTCCGTGTATGAAACAGCCCATTTCCTCTTGGGTCATTGCCTTAGTTCAAAAACTGGACTGCTAACTGGCAAACCCTCCCAATGAATAAACAAGCTCATTGGTTACCCTACTTGGTCCAAGGTCCACTTTATACAACACTAGATCTTCTGCTCCTTCCAAGCTACTGTTGTATTGTGTCCTGAAGAAATTACATGCCACCTGGTATTCATATCGCTCTCATTTACATTGTTTTTGTATTGTTCCCTTTTACATTGCTCCCAAATGACCCAGCCTCTTTTTATTGCCTAAACTTGCTACCTGAACACTGTGTCTTTATTCTTCTAATTGTACTTATTGAAACTAACCTCTGTACCTAAGTTGGTTATGTCAGTCTTAAATGTTCATCGACTTATATTACACATTAGCTCCTTTTTAACAAATTGCCATCGTTATCTTAAACTTAAAAAGAGGGATTTTCTAAAAATCCAATATTTTAGCTACCTTAATGTTGCAACCTATATTAAATTTACAACACACTTTTGAAAACTAAGTTTCAGATTAATGTTTTGAGTTTCCACTAGTCTACTTACATTTTCAATGTATTTTTTAATCAAAATTATTTTACAAGTGGCTATTTCTTTAACTTATGGAAGTTTGTAAGCCATTAATCTTCACATTAAAATGAAAAAATTGGTGATAGATTTTATTAAGAGGCTTCCATCCCCAGAACAGTTTTCCTGAAACAAAAATGATAGAAATTATAGAAGTATGTTCTGCTGAGATGAGATTTCTATTTTCCGTCCTGAAATACAACTATTCTGACTATGACCTTTGTGAAGTCACACTGTTTCTTAGGTAAAGTGAAACATAATGTAATATTTTAAATACATTTTAGGTACTTGCAACTTTAACTGCATTTTGTATGCCCAAGAATTGCCAATATGATTCCCTTTCTGCTGTGTTAACATATAACACTATTTTGACAGTATCTTTTTGAATTGCTAAACAAAGATTTATTTGTGAAATTGAGAATCAGAATGTTTTTCCAGTATTCACAAGACATACATTATTTTTCTCATATACATAATTTCTAAACATGACAACATAGAGGGGACTCTCCAAAAATGCATTTGTATCCTGGTAAACGTAGCTACAGCTGGAGGTAGCGATTAAAGCTGATTGTGGTTACATTGTCAAGTCGCTGGAGCCCACATCTATGTCAAGAATAGCTTATGCATTTTGACTGGAAAATGAATTTACTAATAGTAAAGATGTTTTTAAAAATGGCTTTGAATATGGAGTTTTAAGTAGAATAAAAAAATAAAATTTTCTCTACATGAAAAAAATAACACATTATAGTACTTCTATACACAAACTTAAATTAAATCCACCCATAAACTGTGAGCTCAGAGCTTAGTGATAGGAAGTGTTTTGTTGTTGTTGTTGTTGTTCTAAATCTCATGAGTTGTTACTTGGAAGCTTGGAAGTTGCTTTATTTTTTATCTGTGTGTGTGTTATAATTTTTTTAATTTAATTTTTTTCAGTGTTCCAAAATTCATTGTTTATGCACCACACCCAGTGCTCCATGCAATATGTCCCTCCATAATACCCACCACCAAGCTCACCGAACCCCCCATTCTCCTCCCCTCTAAAACCCTCAGTTTGTTTCCAAGAGTCAACAGTCTCTCATGGTTTGTCTCCCCCTCCAGTTTCCCCCAGAAGCTGCTTTATAGTATTGTATGCTTGCTCCCTTTTCCCTGGGAACCAGTGCATATTGTACTGCATGCTAATAACTGCCTGACTTCTGGACATGGTCCCTCTGACAATGCTTCTCTTTCTCTCCAGGAGTATCTAAGCGGGTTCACTTGCTCTCAGATGTGCTAGATTTTTCTCACCTTCAGATTTTTATCTTGTTTTAAGTGATACTAAGTGCCATTCCTGCTTCAGCAAATAATACATTTTTGAAGTGTAAATCATTCAGTTAGCATTAGCATCTAGGGGGAGTACTGGCACACTGTTCCCATCTGGGAGCCACTCCTAATTCCACAGGAGTACAGAGCTCATGGCATTGGTATTCTAAGTCTGCAGAAAAAGTTTTGGTCTCTCTAGGCATCCTTTGTGGAACACAAACACACATACACACACACCCTCCCAAGAACTTCATGATGGTCTGTGTCTGGAATTCCTGGATGTTGTCTTCTTAATAGGATGCTACTCTCTCTCTCCACAGTCACTATCAAGAGGCAGAATGGAATATATTCTCAGGTACATGTAGTTTAAGGTGGAAAAACATAGTTCTTAACTGCTTGGAGAATTGTAAGATGCCTTCCTTTTTCAGGTCATCAATAAATCTCATGTTTCCTTAGGTCTTCCATGAAAAATGCCATGACACTATTCTAGTTAATAATTGAATACATGTTCAGCCGAGGTTGTTTGTCCTCAGTTTTGATCAGTGACGAGAAGATGGAATTAAGTATTTATGCCTAATAATATAATTTCAGCCTATGACTGTACTACACTCTTCAATTTAATACCTCACTTAGGCAAACTTGTCTCTTATAATATTTATGTCTAAAAAGTTCCAAGGACCTGAAAGCTCTGGACAGATGGAGAAAGAAATAAAGCCACTCAACATTGAGTTTAAAGTCAAAAGAAGGAAGTAGATAACTAAATAGTCAATTTTAATAAGAAGGATTATGGAATATAACACATGTCATGAACAATACATTATGAGAGATATTATAATAAATTAAAGGAACAAAAGAACAAAGGGGAAATTTTGGTAGGTGAGGCTAAAAAATAAAAAATGCCAAAGATAGATCATTAGGACTTTATAGATGGGGTGATAGTCATTAACAGTTTTTAAACTCGTTGTATGAGAGTGGCAGATGAGAAATCTCACTAGGATTACACAGGGAAGAATGGACTGATGGGGATGCATTAGTTAGGGAGCATTGAGGATGTCAGAAGAATAAAGTAATTTAAGCCTGAAGCTAGCAAATAGAAGTAATGTGGATTAGATGGCCTTCTGGTTAGATAACCTGGTGCTATTTAGTTGACTTTATAGGGGCAGTTTTGGGAAAGAGAGAGAAATTTTTAAAATGAAATTTAGGTTTCTGTTTTGGGCCATTAGATTGATGCAGTCATTCACCAAGTACGGAAAGACAGAAGACAGGGATGGAAGAAAGTTTACAAAGTTGGAAACTCTCTTAGAGGAATGGAAAAGACTGTGTTCAAGTTTCAGAGACACTGAATTTGAGGCACTTAGGATATATATCCCGGGAGAGCAGTCTTGTAAATATTTCAATACGTAGTAGAAATTCTCTTATTTGAAACGTCAGAACCGGTTTGTTGTCAGTTATTTGCTTAAAGTGGGAAAGTACACATTAAGGCATACATGAACACTGAGACAGTCTGAAAATCATATATTAAGTCACACTGTCTTATTCACCAACGTTGTACTATAGGCCCAGGACTTTTCTTTGAATATTTGTTTACCCACTGAAGTAATTGATCATCTTTTTTATGTAGTATATGCTCAAAATAAATCATCCATGACTGCGAGACTTGTTTATTTAATGTGCACTATAAACAAATCAAAATGTTTTTTCACTATTTTCTTCAGCCTTTTCCTGTTGCCATGCCCATACCACAGTTCACATAATTTATTCAGCATCTCACCTTAATTTAGAATTTCTAAAGCATTAAACTTCATTGTTGCGAGTATAAACCCTATCTCTCTGCATTCATATTTCTTCATCTTACTTAACCTTGAATTAAATTATGTAATGATAATAATAAATGCAACACGCACAAAGTGATTTGAGAATCAACAAATCTGAATCTTGGCAAGAAAATTATCAACAGCAATGAAAATAAGTGTAAAAGCATCCTACAGTACAGCCTATTATGTTCACATTCTCTGTTGGGATTCAGTTTTATGGAAAATTTGAAATGAAGAATTTGATCACTCTGAGATGGAAAAACAGATCGTTGGGGAAAACAAAAACTACTACACAGGTCTAAAGTTCAAGGGAAGTATACACTAAAGAAAATTACTTTGAAATCATCACCCCGATCATTTTAATTAAAGTGTTAGAAGGTTTAAGAGGGTATAAAGAGAGAAGTGGATTCTGGAGATAACAGTCAACATTTAAGCTTGAAAAAGGAGAAAGAAACTAAGGAGTACGCAGAGAAGTTTCCACAGGGCTAGAATATAAACTAGAGAATTATAGTACCATGGAAATAATGGCAAGAGAGGGTTTCAAGTAAAAGAGTTGAGAGTTGCCAATAGAGGTAAGAGGTTAAGTAAATAAGAGTAAATAAGAGCTGCATTTTTCATTTAGTGACCTAAGCCATTTTTGTTTGTCGGTTTTGATACCCTAATTTCAATAATCATCATATATAGCACAGTTGAATTTGAGCAATGTGAGAAAACATCATTATATAAGAAACGCTGGATAAGACTGTCATACTATACTATATGAGAAACAATTGTGGGTACACATAAGCCCCCAAAGCATTCATTGAACAATATGGGAAGTAGGTATAAGGAAGTCAGAGTTTTTTTTTTAAGTTCTAATATTTTAACTTTATATGAGATATCTGTTCTTTTACAATTCACAATGAATATAAATTTCAGTGTATTGAATATCTTTAACTTGGTATCATACGATAAGGATCAAATATTTCATATATTTTATCACTTAACATGCTTCCACTGAGATAACAGATTAAAACAATTCATAATTTATCAGTTTCATAAAGTCATTTCTGTTCATATTCATCTTTAATCATAAAACCCAATACATTTAATAATCTTATTTTCCCCTTCACTCTTTTATTGACCAATCAAAATGTTAAGAAAAACTTCTCTGGAATAATTTCATATATTATTTCTTAGAACACAGTGAGACTTTCATTTTCCCTTGTGTCTTCATGGTTGCTTTGCTTTTTTCCTTTAATTAGTGAACTATAACTTAAGATATGTTTACAATTTATAAGGCCATCTGTAATGGTTTTTATTAAAAAAGGATATTAATTTTAAATAAGTTGGGTTATACGTGACATTCAACCCAGCATTTTGAACTTTCTGTAGAATGGGAGCATCAGGACTGGACTGTAGTCTCTCTATTCCTCTTCTGATCCACACAGGTACTATAGTCAAATAAAGGCAAGCTCCACGTTGAGATTTGAGGGAGGATATAAGACTCATTCACTCAGGATCAATCAAGTCATTTCAGTTAGTTGCTGATGATCTCCTTTTGTGTCAATCAGCCTGGTGAGTTAGGAAAATATCCATCTAGACCCTTCTAGAAATGTTTTCCCTTGCAAAATCTGTTCTTGGACACTTGAGAGTGACTCATCCCAAGTGCCTCTACTCACTGGAGGTACATCTGTTGCAGCATATGCAGGAAAACTGGGAACCTCACTAGAGGCTTTCCAACATCATAGGTTAGATAACCCAATGTTTTCTTTTCTTTCTTTTTTAAGATTTTATTTATTTGAGATAGAGAAAGACAGCATGAGTGGGGTGGGAGAGGCAGAGGAGAAACAGACCTCCCGTTAAGCAGGGAGCCCAAAACAAACCAACAAACAAAAACAAGCAAAAAACAAAAGCAAACAAACAAAAAAGCAGGGAGCCCAGTGGGGATCCATCTCAGGACCCAGGGACCATGACATGCGCTGAAGTCAGATGCTTAACCCAATGAGCCACCCAGGCGCTTTGGTAATATAAGATTTTCTAAGCATCAGCTCTTGTGCCCCCCCATTGAAGTTTCTCTATATTGAAAATAAGGTAAAAAAAAAAAAAAAGGAAAAAGGCAATGAGAAAATAGAACAAAAATTTAAAAGAACAATATTGGAATATTAATAATGAATTTACAAATATTTTCTAGTATATCACTATTAGGATGAATTGATTTTTTTTTAAGTATTAATTGATTTTCTCATTCACCTCTTTTGACTTTCTGTAATTCAATTCCATAATGTAATTGTAGCTGCCTGAGCTGTATTGCAGACTCGTTGAGTCAAAACCTCTAGGGTTGACACCACGTGGATCTGGATTTTCTCTAAGCTTGATTCAACAGTTCCTACCTCTGTGAATGAGAAAATTCTTCCATTTTTATTCACCGTAATATCTGAGGAACACTGATTACGAAGTTACTCTTCAATGGCATTATGTGACTGTGGAATAGAGCTCTATCAGTAGCATCAGGAAAGCATGATCCGTGTATACACATCACTGTGAAAATATCTTCTTGGGTTATATTCTTCAACTGGTAACACTTCAACCAAGAGGCTCATAAAAATATCTTCAGAGCTGCTCTTTTAGTTCAAGAGTAAAGTTCAGAAGACTAACAGTAGAACCAGATTTCCTATATTCTGGAGAGAGAGAGAGAGAGAGAGAGCGAGCTGCTGGGGAGAAAAAGGGAGAGAGAGAAGTTCAATGTCCTCACAACACACCATATAGTATTTAGAAATGCAGTCTTTGAATGGAGAGGGCTCCAGCACCAGGGGCTGCCACTTACTTTCTGTGGAATTTGGACAGCTTTGGTTAACCTCTCTGGACCTCTCTTTTTCCTAAGTAAAATAGAATGATAATACCTACCTCACAGTTTTGTCAAAAGGATAATAAAATCAAGTGCTTATACAGTGCTGGCATATAGTAAGCACTCGATAATGGCAGCTATTATTTTTTTTTATTTTTCCTGCCTCTTTTTCATGGCTAATGAGAAGCAGAATCTGAGATAAGAATGTCTGAGAAAATGACTTATTTAAAAAGTGCTTTCAGGAGAAAGGTAATAGGAAAAACAGAAAAGAAATGTAAATCAAGAAGTATGTTATTTCCAGAAAGTTCCACAGAGAGTAAAAAAAAAAAAGCCTGATGCCTAGGGGAAAACTTGGAAGTGTAAGCTCCTCTTGAGTGTTTGTCTTGATTAGAAGCATAGTGAGTTTTCAATTCAAGCACCAATCAATCATTGGCTAAGAGTAGCCTTCAGGAAACACAAACTCTCAGACTCTTTCAACTCTCTGCAAGGGTAGGCAGAGTGGCATAAGTATTCCAAGGGAAGTTCTCAGAAAAGAGCTGCTGGTACAGACCCTTCGACATACAATTATAGAGAAGCCAGGGAAGTGGCACACACAGAGTGAAAGAAATTCCAGTGTCTGCTACACAGGCTTTATTTCCTATTTTCCCTTTATACTTTCACTCATTCGGACTATATCACACTTTTTTCTTTGTTCTTTTTTTTTTAATACAGAGGATTTTCTTTCCTTTTTTTAAGATTTTATTTATTTATTTGACAGAGAGAAACACAGCGAGATAGGGAACACAAGCCGAGAGAGGGGGAGAGGGAGAAGCAGGCCTCCCACTGAGCGGGGAGCCCGATGCGGGGCTGGATCCCAGGATGCTGGGATCATGACCCGAGCCAAAAGCAGACACGTAAGGACTGAGGCACCCAGGCACCCTCTTTTGTTTTCAAATAGGGTTTATTTGACTTTCCTACTATCTGCCTCCAAAAGTTTCCAAAAATTACTTTATCTTAAGAGGAGATACTATGAAAATACTTTTATATTTTTATAAGGTAAAAGATAATTCTCCTCATGTCCCTCACATTTTTGCATACTTTGTAGGTGAGGCACTGACTGCTTTTAGTTTTTGAATCATTTTTAACAATGTTTGAATAATAAACACTTTGGTAAAGAATGATAGTTTCTCTAGAAAAAAGGATAAGCATGCTTACTGTCTATTTTTAAAAATATATTTATCAGGTCTTCTAGACTCAGAATTTCTCTTATTCAATGCAACCAATTAGGTACAGATGTCATCTGATTCTTTTTCATATTAACCTGTTGGAATTGGGGTTCAGAGAAGCTGCATGAAAATACCGATACTCAGGCCATTCCTGTGAGTATGTATTGTCCTTCATCACTAACCTTAGAGTCTCCTGCTTCTATCATAATCCATGAAATGGTAGCAGGTCAACGTGTAACCTTTGTAGTAGGTTAAATCTCAAAACCCTCACAGCTTTTGATTGAAAGGATTCCGTATAATATTGTTTATATCATTTATTATTGGTTTACATTTATTCTTGTTATTTTTTTATTTCAGTCACTTTCTCTAAGAGATTCTCTTTTCCATGAATAAAGTACACTTACGGGTGCCTGGAGGGCTCGGTTGGTTAACTGCTTGACTCTTGATTTCGGTTCAGGTCATGATCTCCGGGGTCTTGGGATGAAGCCTACTGTGGGGTTCCTCGCTCAGCAGACAGTCTGCTAAAGATTCTCTTTCTCCCACTCCCTCTGCCAGTCCCTCCTGAACTCTGTGTCTCTCCCTTTCTCTCTAAAATAAATAAATAAATCTAAAAAAAAACCAGGTAAACTTAAAGGAAATGCTAGTCTCAAAATATTTGAAGAAAAATTATTTCTATGTCTTAGAATACACTGTTTATTCACAACAGAAAAAAATATTATAATGATAATTTTATCTATTGACTGTAACTTTTTTCTTTAATTGTATCTATATGTTTATAGATGACAAGCATAATAATTCCAAATGTCAAGGTGTTGAGGCCACAGCAAAGGCATTGACTCACAAAGATAAATAAGTCCCCAGTGATATTACACAGAGGATACCAGAGATGTGCCAGAACACCTTGTGTACAGTTTCCGTCGTGTAGTGGTTATCACATTCGCCTACAGAACACCTTGTGTACAGATGCCCTCGTGTAAACCATCACTTTTGAAACTTATTTGGGATCCCTCATTTGCAAAGTCCCAACAATTAGAACAGAGATAGACAGAAAGGGGAAGTAACACTTTAAAAAATGGTGAAAGAAGGAACTAAAGCCTTGTAAATTAGAATTCTTTCAACCAATAAACAAAGAGAGTTTAGATGTTTGAGAAGTTCCTTTATAAGCCACAAAACAATATGTTGTCTTTGTTCATTTTGTAAATATGCTAGACTATCTTTTTGTGGGGAGTAAGAGGGTACTAAATTGGAAGTGGGTCAGAGACCTATTTTTTTTCTTTTCTAGCTGTTACAATAACTAGGAGTATAATCCTTAACAGCAGTATCTTCCTGTGATAGGGATTTTTCCCCATTGTAAGCAGAAAGCCAGATTAAATGATGCTTAATGAAATGGATGACCATATTTTATAAGAATTACATTATTTGTTCTAAATTATACCTTTACCTATCCCTGAATATCCTGATCCAGGAAACCTTAATAAGAAATTATAATAATTCTCAAAATAGCGCTCAATTTAAAATAATTGGCTCAAATCTTTTAAAAGAGAACATATGTCTGGAATGGTAACTAGTATATAATACATACAACATTCTGGCACCCTCTGGATTCAGAAGATAGGGTATCTCAGATGTTTTATATACTAATTATTTATACATAGATTTTAAGTGATTCTCTGTTCATCTTTATAATTTATAAATTCTAAAAATAGAAACTAACAGTGGTTTTGTTCATCTAAAATATAAATATATTTTCCAAAATTCTAATTTATTAACTTTGACTTGAAGCAATTTTTATCCTGACAGTTAGTCTGGACATAAAAATATATTGTGAATGAATGAGATTAATAGCATTGGTCATAGTCTTTTAAAAAAAGAAATGTTTATAAGAAAAGCAATATAGCCTTTACTCCTTTTAGCTTCGGTCTCATGATGCTCTTGGAAAAGTAGAATGGATTTAATAATAGTGTTATGCCTTTGCTATAAATCTCTGGCACCCCCAACTGAGATATACTGCAGAAATAATACGACTGAAAGTCAGGTACAAATGTGTGCCAACAAAACACTATTCTTTCTCTAGAGGCAAAAGTAAATGAGGAGATTAAAATAAACAACATTGTAGACATTGTAACTACACAAAGTTGTCAAGGAAGAGGCAAAAATGTATGCATTATTGAGCTAGTTTTAAAACAAATTATAGTCACAAGGCCAATTTCACATAATGCCACAATGGTGGGTAATACATAAATTATTTTAGGATACTTCCTGATGTCTACCCAATAGTTTAGTTTTGTTTTGTTTTTTTTTCCACGTGGCCAATCCTTATCCATAGAACACTTGATGTACAAAATAATAAATCTTCCTTATTGTTTGTACCTTACCAAATTGAGCTTTTTATTTTTGATACATTTCAGTTGACTGAATCCTCCTTGTCAGAGTTAATAATAAGATTAGCTTATGCATAGGATGTATATATCTACTGATGCCCACCTCCCTCCTCTTAACAATTGACAATCATTGATCCCTTTACTTTCTCTATGATTTTGCCTTTGCAGAATGTTATAACAATTGAAATCATACAGTATGTAGCTTTTCCATACTGACTTCTTCACAAAACAAGATGCATTTAAGTTGCATTCATATATGTCTATGGCTTGATAGCTTATACTTTTAAACCCTCAGCCATGTGCCACAACATGGATGTACCACAGCCGGGTCACATGTTGGAAGACGGGTTGGTTGCTTCTAGGTTTTGGTAATTGTGAATAAAGCTGTAAACATTCATGGGAAGGCTTTTTGTTATTTATGGGAGTCTATTTCTGGGCTCTTTATGTTGTTCTATTGATCTATTTATCTGTTCTTCACCGGTATGTATCACCCTATCTTGGTTACTGTAGCTTTATAGTAACTCTTCAGGTTGAATATTGTCAGTATCCCAACTCTTTTCTTCAACATTGTGCTGGCTCTTCTAGGTCTTTTGTTTTCCATGTAAAATTTAGAATCAGTTTGTCAATATTCACAAAAGAGTTTGCTAAGATTTTGATTGGAATGTATTGAATCCATAGCTCAAATTAGGCAAATTAACATCTTAATAATAGTGTGTCTTTCTACTCAAGAAAATAAAAACATTTCTCCATTTACTGAGACCATCTTTTATTTCTCTCAGCTGGGTTTTATAATTTCCATTTATTAATCCTAAATTTATTTATACATCATTTTTATTGTCCTTATGTAAGTGGTTGTTATACATTGAATTTTATTCCCCCAAAACTCATAGGTTGAAGTCCTAATTCCCCTTGTGACTATATTTTGCAACAGGGCCTTTAAGAAGATAATTAAACTTAAATGAAGTTATAAGGGTGGGGTCCTAATCCAATAGAACTAATGTCCTTATAAGAAGATGAGAGGTACTAGGAGTGTGCACACTCAGAGACAAGGTCCTGTGAAGACAGTGAGAAAACCACAGAGAGCTATAGAGATAGTTCTTACCAGAAATCTACCTTGCCAGCACTTTGATTTTGGACTTGCAGTCCCCCAAACTGTGAAAAAATAAATTTCTGTTAAGCTACTCAGTATGTGGTGTTTTATTATGGCAACCTAAGCAGTCTGATGCACTGGTGTTGTTTTAATTTCAAATTTGAATTATCCATTGCTGACATTTAGAAAAGCAATTGACTTTGGTGTACTAACCTTGCATGCCATGACCTTGGTATACTCACTTTGAATCAAGAATGTTTTGCTGATTGCTTAGGACTTTCTACATAAGCAATAGTGTCACCTGCAAACAAGAAGCTTTGTTTCTTTTTTTCCAATTTGTTACCTTAGTATTTTTTTTTTCCTTCTTGTATTAAATAGAACTCCCAGTACAGTGTTGAATAGGAGTGGTAAAGCGGGGTTTTTCCTGATTTTAGGGGAATAACATCTAGTTTCTCAAGTTAAGTATGATATTAGCTGTAGTGTTTTTTGTTTTGTTTTGTTTTAATGATTGGCCCACAGTTCTTGGATATTTTCATCTTTTCTATTTTTTTATTTTTTATTTGCTGGTATTCAGGTTGGGAATTTTCCATTGACAAGTCTCAAGCTCACTGATACTCTCTTTGGCCAAATCTAGTCGGCTAATGTACTCTTAAAAGTCATCCTTTATTTCTTTTAGTCTCTGATTTTTAGCACGTCCTTCTGAAACTTGCTTTGAGTTTACATCTCTCTACTTACATTATGCATCTGTTCCTACATGCTGCCTATTTTTTTGCATTGGCACCTTCAATATAGTGACTATAGTGCTTTTGAGTTTCCCACTTTATTCTAAAATCTGATTAATATTAAAATTCAATAGTTAAAATCTCAATTTTTGTTTAGCTTGAGTCAATGGTCTGTGACACGGATGCATTTCATAATCCTCCTCCCTCCCTTTTTGTCTTCTGTCTTTACATAAGACAGAATGACTAGAGGGATCAGGAGTTATCGAATTGCCCTTCCCCAGGTCAGATAATGCTCTGATAAAGTCATCTCCCCTGGATGGCAAAGTTTTGTTACGGAGATAGCTCTGGACATATTTCAGAATGGTTGCTTATTTTCTAAGTATATTTCAAAATGGGTACTTTTCTCCTCCTCCTGACCTATATATTAGGGAGATTTTCTCCAACTTTCAGTGAATACCTAATAGGGTTGCTGAAGGTAAAACCTATCAAATTTTAGGAACTCCACTAGGACTGGGCCCCAGGAGTCTTTATCTGTCAAGCCAGTATACACTCAGCCTGAACAAATTCAACAAAATCACCAGTTAAGTGTTTTTACCGATCACTGGCTCTAGTACTTCAGTTCCAGGTAGGTTGATCATGGCCATAATTGTCTTTATTTGCTCATCTATCCAGATTTCTGAGGCACTGTTGTCCTATGATCTCAACAATCTGAAGAATCTAAAAAAAAAATTTTTTTTAAACCCCACACAAACAAAAAAACAATGATTTTTGGTTTTCTCAGTTTTATCTTCTTTGAAGATGAGAGTAATGAATTCTCAACTCATTATATGATGACTTACAAAAGTCTGTAAAAGGATGTTTTAATCTCTGTTATGTATAACAGAGATATTGTGAATAAAGAAACCGTAGTTCATGAAGAAATTGCCTATAAGGAATGAAAGTCTCTAAGTGAAATATAATGAAAAACATCTTAGACTTAAGATTTACTCATTATCTTCAATACCATCTTTCTTTCTGTTTGGAGATTTGTTATTGCCCCAATTAGGGGTCTTTCAGGTACAAATGACAAATAGACAATTCAATTTAGCCAGAGCCAAAGATTAATATAACTGCTATGAGTGAAATTCCCAAGACCAGGTCTTCCCAGGCTTGACTGGAATCAAAAATCATACTTGGGGATTTCTTTCTGCTATTGCATGAGGTAGGAGGTGAAGCACGAAGTTTGGTATCCCCATAGGACCATGTGCATACAAACTCTCAGTTTGTTCCCTCTCAACTCCAAATCCACTCTTATCTTTCCTGTTCTGCAATAATGGATCTGGAGTTTTTAAGATTTCTCCTTTGAAAACAGCAAGATATTAATTTTTGTCAGTATAGGGTGATATAAGTATGGATTTGGAGAACAGGTCATTTCTTTCTGGTTCTAATGCATTTCTATTTTTATTTTTCTGGCTCTTCTCACTATTGCCAGTATGTGTGTTGTTGGGGACAGCCCAGCTATACATGCAAAGAAAGAGCCCTGGCTCAGTGACAACCTCAATGAAACCAGTGCTATACCAAGACCACATGTCTTAACTGTGTGCCCTCCAGCCAGCTCAACATGTATCGATGCTTCTTTCTCTTTCTTGCACCTGTACTCCAAACTTGGCTTACCTCAGCCTGGAAGGGTTTTTTTTTTAACCTTGCCACTCTCGGCCATAATTTCCTGCTGTCTTGTATCCCAGAAGTGTATGCTAGCTTCAGCCCACCTGTACCCTGAAAATGTGTTTCCTATTTTCCAATTAGTTTCCTGCCCATCGGCCTTAGCTCCAACTGCACCCCGGAGGAATATTTCCTGCTCGCTTGATGACTGCACACCAGCTCTTACCTGGGGCGACTCAGAGGGCTTTTCTGTCTTCCCGTAGGTTAAAGTCACACTTTTCCAGTGAGGTCTGGATAATAGCCTTGGGAATTGTGCCTTTCCAAGCCTGTTCCTTCCTTAACTACTCCAGGGCATCCCCAGGCTATTCATTAGACCCCTATAGAAACTCTATAATTATACTCCCTGTTTGAATTACTTTGTGGTTTTTGTCTTCTAATTGTACCCTCATTGATACAATATATCATGGTGATGGAGCATACCCCAAAGGATTATTTCAGGGAAAAGGTAATGTGATTTTTGTGTAACTCACGGATTTAAAAGGCATCATCACATAGATTTAACAGATTATATATAAAGGAATAGTATATCATTTGTTTCCTACATTATTTTCTTTAAAAATTACTATATTTAACCATAATTATGATTTCTTAGTGCTCTTAAATGTTTTTAACACAATTTCCCTGTGTGGATAGTATATTTAACATTGTTCCTTCCAACCCATCCACAAAAAAAGAGAAAGAAGAAGAGTGACAGAGACACATGTCCACAGCATCTGATCAATATTCATTCATAGTTTTATGAAGACTGAGAATGAGAAGTAACATTTGAGAAACTCTGAATTTTTTAAAGTTGGCATGTTGTTATACACCTACATATGTCAATTCTATTGAGAATTATGTATTTCTTATCAATTTCCACGTTTTTCTTATGATTAGTAATTTTGCTGAATAGTTTCACAAATTACCTTTTCTTTTTTATTAATAGAGTATGCAGAGAATTTTTACGCCATTGCTAAGTTTGCCATTGTTCCTTTTACATTTATACCAATTTTCTATTATATGTTCAAGAATCAACTCTTAGAATTTTTCACCACCCCATCATTTTTTAAAGTAATTAAGCAATTAATTAATTAATTAATTATTATCCTTTTAATTAACATGTAATATATTATTTGTTTCAGGGGTACAGGTCTGTGATTCATCAGTCTTACACAACACTCAGTGCATTACTTTTATTATCACTTCAATAATCAGGTATCTTCTGGTGAGCATTTTAAAATAAAAAAGTTGTTTCTTTCATATTAACAGATTTTCATGTGTTAAGAGATTATGAAATATGTAATAATGAATTACAAACTTCACAAATATATATATTAATGAATTATGGACAAACATTGCCCCGGTCCCTTTAAAAATCTGAGAAAATTCTCTGCTTTGTCTATTCAAAGAAGTATTACTCTGCTTAAAATAGGACACCTTTCTTCTCCATTCCACTGATATATATTGTGGGCCAATTAGTTTTTTGATTATCAGTCACATAGTCTTGACAGAAATAATCAAGAATCCAAGTTGTTGTTTCATGAAGTATTAGTAGAAATTGGCTGTCATGATGTGCATGTGTGCATGAGGGTGTGTGAGAGAGATTCTTTTTGTCTTTAACTTACAGCAACTCCTTTAATCCTACAGAATGTCTAGTCCAAGATGTTTCTCACTGTAAGCTAAAGTCCAATAATTATCTTCCCAAATGGCACAGGGATGATTTAGAATTTTAGTGGCCATCCTGGGAAGCTTTTGACATCTTAAGTACAATACATCTAACAGAAGCCTTAGAAAAAAAAAAAAGTAGGCAAAGTATCAAACCATAATAGATGGCCTTTTTTACTATTATGCTGGAGGCCTTAAAATGAAATTCAAATCCATCATCTCCTCCCTCAAAGAACTTCTGGTAAAGGCCAAAGAAAAGAAACAACTACCCTTGAAATAATCTAAAATGCATTCTCATGCTCCAAATCTTATGCCCTACTTTAGATTCACCTCCTGTTTACACAGCTTCCATCCCTTCTCATGCTCCTCTAAATCCATGTGAGAACCACCATTTTATTCAAGATTTTCTGCATAATGCTACCTGAATTTTAGTGATTGGCTTCAAAAGACTTTCAAAATATATTTTAAGTGTCCTTGACAGCTGATGTAAAAGAATCACTGTTCCTTATTTTTATTAAGGGACTAAGACCAGAAATAGTATATTTAATTAAAAAAAAAAGTGTGAATTTTCAGACTTGAACAATCTAACTTAAAAGCAAATATTTTTAGAAGTCTTAGAAAATTGATAAGCTAAGAACCAAAGCAAACATGGCTTTTGCAGAAAATGACGAACTGCACTTGGAAATAGAAACAGTATCAAAGGATCATCTATAAGGTGACTATTGGTTAGGAAGGAGCATAAAATTTCTGAAACTGCAGAGCTACAGTTCATCACTTGGTAGTGATTTGCCAGCCGAAGAGAGTACATTAGGTAAGGAAAGATCACTGGCTATTCAAAATGACCCCAAACTAACAACCAAAAAGCAACTGAGGGAATTTCTAGGATTGACTGGTTATTGCGGACAATGAATATTCAACTTCTCTGAAAAAGTAAAATTCTTACATCATTTGACCCAGTACTTGTTAAACTCTCCCCACTAAATCCTAATAAACTGTGAGGACTGAAACCCTCTACATTATAATGCAACCCTAGGAGGACAAGTAAGTAGAATATGGATGGTGGGGTTCCCAAAGACAGAATTTTCCCACTTTTTTTTTTTAATAAGACAGTTAAAGACAATTATCTGGCAGTTAATATCTGAATGTTTTTCTTTTTTCTTTTTTTTTTTTCTTTGCAAGATATGAATCTTTGTGTCTAATCCATGCCTTCTCTGGGCCTTAAATCCAGCAGGTTAATCTTCTTTGGCATTTGAAAGAGTTTTGAATAGGGATATTTTGTGGAATTTACCTTGATGAACCTCAGATATCTATAGCAAATATCATTATGATAGTAGTCAGATTTAACACAGAGAAAAATAACAGTTGATTATTCGGCTATTTAAGAAGTAGTGGGATGCCTATAATCTTCCTGCACACCTCTTCCTAATTATATTGTGTCATTGTAAAGATTTCCTAATTTGTTTTAAAGGTTTTTTTTTTTTTATTTATTTTTATTTGTTTATTTACAGCATAACAGTGTTCATTGTTTTGGCATCACACCCAGTGCTCCATGCAGTACGTGCCCTCCCTATTACCCACCACCTGGTTCCTCAACCTCCCACCCCCCCCACCCCCCTGCCGCCCCTTCATAACCCTCTGGTTGTTTTTCAGAGTCCATAGTCTCTCATGGTTCATCTCGCCTTCCAGTTTCCCTCAACTCCCTCTCCTCTCCATCTCCCCATGTCCTCCATGTTCTTTGTTATGCTCCACAAATAAGTGAGACCATATGATACTTGACTCTCTCTGCTTGACTTATTTCGCTCAGCATAATCTCTTCCAGTCCCATCCATGTTGCTACAAAAGTTGGGTATTCGTCCTTTCTGATGGAGGCATAATACTCCATTGTGTATATGGACCACATCTTCCTTATCCATTCATCCGTTGAAGGGCATCTTGGTTCTTTCCACAGTTTGGCGACCGTAGCCATTGCTGCAATAAACATTGGGGTACAAATGGCCCTTCTTTTCACTACATCTGTATCTTTGGGGTAAATACCCAGCAGTGCAATTGCAGGGTCATAGGGAAGCTCTATTTTTAATTTCTTCAGGAATCTCCACACTGTTCTCCAAAGTGGCTGCACCAACTTGCATTCCCACCAACAGTGTAAGAGGGTTCCCCTTTCTCCACATCCTCTCCAACACACGTTGTTTCCTGTCTTGCTAATTTTGCCATTCTAACTGGTGTCAGGTGGTATCTCAATGTGGTTTTAATTTGAATCTCCCTGATGGCTAGTGATGATGAACATTTTTTCATGTGTCTGATAGCCATTTGTATGTCGTCATTGGAGAAGTGTCTGTTCATATCTTCTGCCCATTTTTTGATATGATTATCTGTTTTGTGTGTGTTGAGTTTGAGAAGTTCTTTATAGATCCTGGATATCAACCTTTTGTCTGTACTGTCATTTGCTAAATATCTTCTCCCATTCCGTGGGTTGCCTCTTTGTTTTGTTGACTGTTTCCTTTGCTGTGCAGAAGCTTTTGATCTTGATGAAGTCCCAAAAGTTCATTTTTGCTTTTGTTTCCTTGGCCTTTGGAAACATATCTTGAAAGAAGTTGCTGTGGCTGATATCGAAGAGGTTACTGCCTATGTTCTCCTCTAGGATTCTGATAGATTCCTGTCTCACATTGAGGTCTTTTATCCATTTCGAGTTTATCTTTGTGTACGGTGTAAGAGAATGGTCGAGTTTCATTCTTCTACATATCGCTGTCCAGTTTTCCCAGCACCATTTATTGAAGAGACTGTCTTTTTTCCATTGAATATTTTTTCCTGTTTTGTCGAAGATTATTTGACCATAGAGTTGAGGGTCCATATCTGGACTCTCCACTCTGTTCCACTGGTCTATGTGTCTGTTTTTATGCCAGTACCACACTGTCTTGGTGATCACAGCTTTGTAGTAAAGCTTGAAATCGGGTAACGTGATGCCGCCAGTTTTGTTTTTGTTTTTCAACATTTCCTTAGCAATTCGGGGTCTCTTCTGATTCCATACAAATTTTAGGATTATTTGCTCCAGCTCTTTGAAAAATATCGGTGGAATTTTGATCGGAATGGCATTAAAAGTATAGATTGCTCTAGGCAGTATAGACATTTTAGCAATGTTTATTCTTCCAATCCAAGAGCATGGAACAGTCTTCCATCTTTTTGTGTCTTCTTCAATTTCTTTCATGAGTGTTCTGTAGTTCCTCGAGTATAGGTCCTTTACTTCTTTGGTTAGGTTTATGCCCAGGTATCTTATGGTTCTTGGTGCTATAGTAAATGGAATCGATTCTCTAATTTCCCTTTCTGTATTTTCATTGTTGGTGTATAAGAAAGCCACTGATTTCTGTACATTGACTTTGTATCCTGCCACATTACTGAATTGCCGTATGAGTTCCAGTAGTTTGAGGGTGGAGTCTTTGGGGTTTTCCATATAAAGAATCATGTCATCTGCGAAGAGAGAGAGTTGACTTCTTCCTTGCCAATTTGGATACCTTTTATTTCTCTTTGTTGTCTGATTGCCGTTGCTAGAACTTCTAATACTATGTTGAACAAGAGTGGTGAGAGTGGACATCCTTGTCGTGTTCCTGATCTCAATGGGAAGGCTGCAAGCTTTTTCCCATTGAGGATGATATTTGCTGTGGGTCTTTCATAGATAGATTTTATGAAGTTCAGGAATGTTCCCTCTATCCCTATACTTTGAAGCGTTTTCATCAGGAACGGATGCTGGATTTTGTCAAATGCTTTTTCTGCATCAGTTGAGAGGACCATGTGGTTCTTCTCTCTTCTCTTATTGATTTGTTCTATCACATTGATTGATTTGCGAATGCTGAACCAACCTTGCAACCCAGGGATGAATCCCACCTGGTCATGGTGGATAATCTTTTTAATGTGCTGCTGGATCCTGTTTGCTAGGATCTTGTTGAGAATCTTTGCATCCATATTCATCAGTGATATTGGTCTGAAATTCTCCTTTTTGGTAGGGTCTTTGCCTGGTTTGGGGATCAGGGTAATGCTGGCTTCATAAAAAGAGTCTGGAAGTTTTCCTTCTGCTTCAATTTTTTGGAACAGCTTCAGGAGAATTGGTGATATTTCTTCTTTGAAAGTTTGGTAGAATTCCCCAGGGAATCCGTCAGGTCCTGGGCTCTTGTTTTTTGGGAGGTTTTTGATCACTGCTTCAATCTCGTTACTAGATATCGGTCTATTCAGGTTGTCAATTTCTTCCTGGTTCAATTTTGGGAGTTTGTAGCTTTCCAGGAATGCATCCATTTCATCTAGGTTGCTTAGCTTATTGGCATATAACTGTTGGTAATAATTTCTGATGATTGTTTCTATTTCCTTGGTGTTAGTTGTGATCTCTCCCTTTTCATTCATAATTTTATTAATTTGGGCTTTCTCTCTTTTCTTTTGGATTAGTGTGGCCAATGGTTTATTGATCTTATTGATTCTTTCAAAAAACCAGCTTCTAGTTTCATTGATACGTTCTACTGTATCTCTCGTTTCTACCTCATTGATCTCTGCTCTAATCTTGATTATTTCCCTTCTTGCATGTGAAGTTGGTTTGATTTGTTGTTGATTCTCCAGTTCTTTAAGGTGTAGAGACAGCTGGTGTATTCTGCATTTTTCAATGTTTTTGAGGGAGGCTTGGATGGCTATGTATTTCCCCCTTAGAACCGCCTTTGCTGTATCCCATAGGTTTTGGACCGAGGTGTCTTCATTCTCATTGGTTTCCATGAATTGTTTAAGTTCGTCTTTGATCTCCTGGTTGATCCAAGCATTCTTAAGCAAGGTGGTCTTTAGCTTCCAGGTGTTTGAGTTCCTTCTGAACTTTTCCTTGTGATTGAGCTCCAGTTTCAAAGCATTGTGATCTGAGAATATGCAGGGAATAATGTCAGTCTTTTGGTATCGGTTAAGTCCTGCTTTGTGACCCAGTATGTGGTCTATTCTGGAGAAGGTTCCATGTGCACTTGAGAAGAATGAGTATTCTGTTGTTTTAGGGTGGAATGTTCTGTATACGTCGATGAGGTCCATCTGGTCCAATGTTTCATTCAATGCTCTTATTTCTTTATTAATTTTCTGCTTCGATGATCTGTCTATTTCTGAGAGAGGCGTATTAAGATCTCCTACTATTATTGTATTCGTATCAATATGACTCTTTATCTTGATTAACAGTTTTCTTATGTAATTGGGTGCTCCCATATTGGGGGCATAGATATTCACAATTGTTAGATCGTCTTGGCGGATAGTCCCTTTAAGAATTATGTAGTGTCCTTCTGTATCTCTGACTACAGTCTTTAGTTTAAAATCTAATTTATCTGATATGAGAATCGCTACTCTGGCCTTCTTTTGAGGCCCATTGGCATGAAAGATGCTTCTCCATCCCTTCACTTTCAGTCTGGGTGTATCCTTAGGTTCAAAATGGGTCTCTTGTAGACAACATATGGATGGGTCCTGTCGTTTTATCCAATCTGCAACCCTGTGTCGTTTTATGGGTGCATTTAGGCCATTCACATTGAGAGTGATTATTGAGAGATAGGTTTTTATTGACATCGTGTTGCCTTTGAAGTCTTTCTGTCTATAGATTGTTTCTATATTTCTGTTCAATGATATTCTTAGGACTTTTTCTCTTTTATAGGACCCCCCTTAATATTTCCTGCAGTGTCGGCTTGGTGGTTGCATAGTCTTTTAAGCCTTGCCGGTCTTGGAATCTCTTTATCTCTCCATCCATTTTAAATGTCAGTGTTGCTGGATAGAGTATTCTTGGTTGCATGTTCTTCTCATTTAGTACTCTGAATATATTTTGCCAGCCCTTCCTGGCTTTCCAGGTCTCTGTGGAAAGGTCTGACGTTATTCTAATGGGCTTTCCTCTGTATGTAAGAAGCTTCTTTGTCCTAGCTGCTTTTAAGAGGGTCTCTCTTGAAACAAAATTCCCCATTCTAATGATAAGGTGCCGTGAGGACTTTCGAGAATCTAAAATCTTGGGAGGAAATCTTTCTGCCTCTAGTACATGAACGTTGTTTCCATTCGTGAGATTGGGAAAATTTTCATAGACAACTTCTTCCACTATGTCTTCTAGACTTCTTTCTTTTTCTTCCCCTTCAGGGATTCCAATAATTCTGACGTTGGAACGTTTCATGGCATCGTTTATTTCCCTGATTCTGTTTTCGTGGCTTTTGAGCTGTTTGTTCCAGGCTTCCTCCTGATCCTTTCTCTCTATCTGTTTGTCCTCCAGATCACTAATTCTATCTTCTGTTTCAGTTACCCTAGCTTTTAGAGAATTTAGATTGGATTGGAACTCATTGAGAGCATTTTGGACATCATCCCTGGTGGCTTTCAGTTCTGCCCTAACATTGTGAACATCATCCCTGGTGGCTTTCAGTTCTGCCCTAATCAATTCTGTTTGGTCATCCATGGCTTTCTCCAACCTAGCTATTGCCT
Source organism: Meles meles (assembly GCF_922984935.1). NCBI lineage: Eukaryota > Metazoa > Chordata > Mammalia > Carnivora > Mustelidae > Meles > Meles meles. The sequence continues at coordinate 80,711,730 of NC_060074.1, forward strand.
GGATAATTGTTAGTCTGAATTCCTTTTCTGACATATTGTCTATGTCGATAGCCATTAGCTCTGTTGCAGAAGGCCCATCCTCTGTATTTTTCTTCTGTTGGGTATTCCTCCTCCTAGTCATTTTGGTAAGAGATGACTAAACAGATGCAGCTGGACTTATCGATTGTGGTGCAGTCAATGTGCACCCTGGAACGCTTCTGTGCAATCAGGATTCCCCACCCAAATGAGAGAAAAACAAAAAGAAAAAGAAATAGAGAAGAAGAAAGAAAAAAAAGGGGAAAGAAAAAAGGAAAAAAAAAAGAGAGAGAGAGATAGGAAAAAAAGGGAAGATAAAAGAGAAGGCTCAGCCCAAATGGGCCACAAGGTAAGATTTGGGGAGTACACAAAGAGAAATAGACAGACAAAAAGAGTGATAAAAGTATATGACAAGAGAAAAAAATATGTATATATAAGCAAAAAAAAAAAAAAAAGGGAAGAACCTCATCAGAAAGAACCCCAAGTATAAGGTTTATATATTATCAGGACAAACACAAATTCACAGAAACACCGACAGAAGGAAAAATTGGGAGAATGGTTATAGATTCTCAGTGTGGGTGAGGAAGGTTATTTTGATTCTTCCTGAAGGTATCTTGATGTTTTTGTTAAGGGACTCAACTTTCCTAAGTTACAGGGGGATTAGAAACTGGTTTGCCTATAGGGGTAGCATTGATTGGGGAAAGGGGATTACCTTGAAGTTTAACTCTATATGTATAGTAGAAAATAAAAATTAAAAAAGAATAAACTAGACTAAACTAAGTTAAAATTAAAAAAGAATTAAAAAATAGAAAAACAAAAGAAAAACACGGGTGTATGTATCAAAAAGTTCAGGTTAGAAGGTTATTAAAGAATTTGATGTACTGGACATCTCAGTGTGATGGTAAATAGGTTAAAAAATTATCTGTATGTATAAAAAAAAAAGAACCAGAATATTGGTAAAGAGTTAAAAATAAAAGTTGTATTTATGAAGTAGTGGTGATTGTTCTCTTGTAGTCTTTTTTTTTTTTTTTCTTCCTTCCTGGTTGGTTTTCTGGGGGAGGGGCCTGCCACGTGGGTTTTCAGACAATGATGTTCCCTGAGTTAGGTCCTCCCGCTCCCCTCAAGGGGGTGAGCTCTTTTTTTTTTTTTTTTTTTCAGGAAACTGTTTTTTTCAGCCTTTTGTTCTCTGGGGGTTTTTATGTTCTTTCATCTGCTTTCTCTTGCCTTGACAGCTTTTGATGGTTTTTGGAGGTTTAGAGGAGAGCAAACAGCACCCCAACCTCCCTCTCAGAGAGAAGCCTCAGACTGTTTTGCAAAAGCTGCTGGCAGAGTCGGTTCTGAGTCACTGTCCCTGGGGATGCAGGAGCTCCTCGTTGTACCCAAAACCAGGGCAGCGGTGGCTGTCTAGGCAGCTCCAGACCGCCAGAGAGGTTCGGAGCAGAGATCGCACACTGAGATTTTCCCGCTGTCCCGGGCTGGGAATGTCTGGTTTTTCCGGCTGCCAGAGCTCCAGGCTAGCGCCTATGAGCACCTATCCCAAGGGAGGGTGTGGGACGCGCGCATTTCAGGATTGCCGTCTGGCCAGGCTCCCAGCCCCTCACGGGAGCCAGACCCCACTCGTTCTCGGGCGCGCTGGCGTTCAGGTGCACTGGCGGCTCAGGGACGGAGACCTGATTTCTCCGCCGCACTCTCTCTGGCTCCGCGCCAGGGGAGGCTGTCCTGGGTCCGGGGACTTAGGTCCCTGACCCTAACTGCCCAGGTTCCCACTATTACCCCCCGCGATCCTTTGCTGTTTGTTTTTTGAGTGCTTTCAACCAGACTCCAAGTTAATGCTGGTCCCCAGACGCAGAGCACTCTCGTGCTGGGGTGTTACTTTCCGATTGGTCACCTCTGGTGGCTCCCTCCCCCTTTTGTTTATCTTCCGATATCAGTTGGACGTTCCCAGTCTGCTTTACCTGCCACTGGCGTCTTCTGCTCCTGTAGAGATCCAGACGTGTATAATTCTGATCTCAGGCTGATTTCATGGGTGGTCGGAGTTCTTTGGTAGGTAATCAGCTCACTTTAGGGTACAGGTTGAAATGGTGCCTCCTCCTACTTCCCCGCCATCTTGACTCCCCCTTCTGCTCTGTTTTAAAGGGTTTTGCTAGTGATTTTATGAGCAGAATATTAGCCATACAATGATAAAAAATAATGATAATAATAATAATTATAAGTAACACTTCCAAGCGTATAAAATGCAGCTGGGTAATATTTTCAGATTTAATTTTTGCTGATGTGGCCTTTTAATGAATAAAAAATAAAGAAGGTAAAACTTAAATTTAAAATACATTTTTTGGGGTGCCTGGATAGCTCAGTCAGTTAAGTGTCTGCTTTAAGCTCAGGTCATGAACAAGCCCCCTGTCGAGCTCCACATCAGGCTCTCTGGTTGGTAGGGAACCTCCTTCTTCCTCTCCCCTGTAGGTTGCTCACCCTGCTGTGCTCTCTCTCTTTCTAATGAATAAGTAAAATCTTTAAAAGTAAATAAATAAATAAAATACATTTTTCACTTAAAATACAAAGTTAAATATGAGGTCCAATTCTTCTACCAAAACCTACCAACTTATCAGGAATTTAAGATTGTTTCCTATTGCGTTTCTCCCGATAAAATTGCACCTATACATCTCTATCTGCACCCACACACATAAATATATACAATCTCGACACTAAAATATATTTTAATTAATAGTAGACTGAGCTATAAATCGTCATTCATTTTAATTTTATAACATATCTTTTCACACTCTTAGATAAAACTTTTTATAACTTATTATATTTTTAAATTTATTGACAAAATTTTCTCCTTTTATTCATTTGTAAACCTTTTATTTTTATCTATATATGTTAGTTTTATGCCAGTCTCTATCCTTATGTAAATTTGCTTTCTCTCTCTCTCTGTCTCTGTCTCTCTCTCTCCCCTTCATTGGTCATACTTTCCAAGAAGTAATTTACTTTTCAATGTAATCTCTATTATTTCACAACCAGCTTTGAGGATTGCTGTATCATTTTTTTTTCTTTTCTACATTTTTTCTATATACCGCAATTTGTTAGCTTTCTTTTGTATTGTAGATTTTTAATCTTTAATTTTTGTTCTTGTTTCCTTCACTTAAAGTGTAATGAATTCATTTACATTATCTTGTTTAGTAATAAAGATACAGCTTCACAGTATCTGTAAGTTGGATTTAAGGCATTTTAATTTCAAACTTTCTTTTTGTATTTAAATTTTGCTTTATTCATTCATCTGGTAACCATTTTAGAACATTGATATTAGTTTTTCTCATATATCTTTAAATCGAGTTGCACCTCTAGATTTATTGAATTTTGATCAGAATGTGCTCTGCAATATGCCTATTTAGAAGTTACTAATGTGTCTTTGTGACAGTGCATTATCTTTAAATTTTACATTAAACTGTAAGGACCTATTTTAGCCAGAACACTTCCATCCTGGTTAAACAATAACCTTGTTGTTTAACCCTTAAACTGTCCCTGACCCCTTCCCCCAGGGGACTTACTCAAAAACAAGTCCTGGAAACCAGCCCCAGGTAACAAAGCCCAAATACAAGGGTGGGTCAGGTCAGGTGGAGACATCAGATCAGTAGGGGGATGCATACTGTCTCCCTAGTTACCAAGGAGTATGGGCCCTGCCCTTTGGGCATCTTTTGGGTGCCAATTCTGACCACAATTTCATTGGCCACCTGTGTGTGGCCAGGCCCAACCACATGACCTTTGCCCTTAAAAGCTAATCTGTGAAACAGAGAGAGGTCACCCTCTCTGTAAGAGGCGCAGCCCTGGCCTGTCGGTTTGATTCTTGATGCTTGGTGTGAAATAAAGCTTTGCTTGACCTTCACTTTGTATCAGTCTCACTCCTTTAATCACGGACCCATTATTGGAGGACCTAACAAAACGTTGAATTCAAGATCTTTTACATGGATGATCAGTTGATGCATGCAGTGCTAGGCCAGCCACCTCAGGCCACATAGTGTTGGGAAATTATAATATACAGACTGCGATGTCCTAGCCAGCTAGGACTTTTCATGTAAATATTGTAAATGCGAGAGGTAAGAGGTGATGTTTTATAAATATTTGATCATTTTTGTGGGTTTAATATTTCCAGAAATCAAGTGGTAGGTATATCTAAAGAAATAACTTCTCTCTGTTTATGGCTGAGTGTTAAACTTTTTTTCTTCTCTTTCAAAATATGCTTTATCAGAGAGGGACTTACTACTAACACTAATTCTATGTATAATTTGCCTTTTTTGGGGAGGTGGATAAAAGCAAAGGTAATTAAGTTTAAGTTGTTCATCACCTCCTTTTATGTGCGAGGCTTCTCAAGCACCCCATTATTGGTTAACTGCTAAATGCTGGAGGATGGGAATTCCTGACACCAAGTAACATCTCATTAACATGAACAGCTGGAGGCTGAAATGGAAGGCACCATAGGGACTAATTACCTGAAAAGATTTAAATAGCAAACACCTAACAGAATCTTTTCCACAGAAAGCAAAACTGTTAACCCATATGTAAAGCTTCTGTATGCCTAAGACTAGTATTTATTTGAAATGTAAATGTTTTAAAGTCCCTCCATTGTAATGCTGCTCTGTGACAAAAATCTTTCTTGGCCATTTGCCTCATTCAATCTTATTTCAAGGTATTAGGAGTTTCACCGAGCTGGTGCATTTGGTATAGCTGATCTCAGGGATATTTGTTAGTGGAGACCTCAGAGAAGGACATGCATTTTCTCATCCCTGCTGTTGTGAGGCCCAAGGAAGCCATTTGATTATATTTGACTAGAACATAATTAAACATTTGTCAGCGGTGTTTGAACAAGAGTTCTGATCCTAGGAACCCCAGACTCCAGAGGCTTTGTGTAGTCCCTGAAATTGCAGGCCATATTTTCTATGTATGTACATATATGCATTTTTTTTTCAAGATTTTATTTATTTATTTGACAGACAGAGATTTCAAGTAGGCAGAGAGGCAGGCAGAGAGAGGAGGAAGCAGGCTCCCTGCTGAGCAGAGAGCCTGATGCGGGCTAGATCCCAGGACCCTGGGATCATGGCCTGAGCAGAAGGCAGAGTCTTTAACCCACTGAGCCACCCAGGTGTCCCATATATGCATATTTTTTTCAGAAGGAGTAGATTTTTTTGAATTATACACACCCCAACATATTGAGAAACCCTAAAGTAAGTATTTTTGCCACAAGTATAAACAAAAAGAAAAAAAAAAAGATGTGGCATGTATCCTTAATGGGAGGAGCAGGCTTACCTGATGGGAAAGGAAGAGATAGAGCTTATTAGTCATATAAGGCTGAATTCACCAATGCAGGTGGGGGAACTTTTTAGCCTCATGTGGTAAAATGAGAACATACAGTGTTCTCAATTGTAAGGATTGTCTTTTATTCTGAGAGCATCTTTTACTATATTTAAAACTTAAATTCTGATTTCTTTTATTGAATAATGGGTTGTTTTTTTCTTCGTTTTTGTTTTTGTAATCTTACATGTTAAAATTCTAAAGAAAGACCAGGCCTGATCTTTTTTTCTTTTCCTTTTCAAAAACTATGGGTTTTTGGATACTGCAGCTCTAGATTTCCCTCACCCCTATAAATACCCTCTACATTGAAAGGCACTGTCCGAATCAGTCACTGGTCCCAGGGTGACAAGCCGTCTGGTCTGCCCAGGACTGAGTAGTTTCAGGGGATATAGAACTTAAGAGTGCTGAGACAAATAAGATTGAAAAGCACTGAAATCCACTGACATCAACAATAAAACTTGTTGATTAAAAAAATCATCTGGGACATTGGTATATATGTCAATACATATCTAAATGGCAGTATTATGAAATGGTGTTTTGGGTGTTGTTTTTTTTGTTTGTTTTTTGTTTTTTTTTAAACTTCTAGGTTGTGGTTTTACCTGAAACCACTCCTATCCATTATTTTGGAAATTGCTCAGATCACATCATTACTTATACCCTCACCTAAACTAGCAATAGTTTACGAAATGCCATCATAATGCAGCTTCTAATGGTATATATCTCCCAGGCTTCCAGGGTAGGAAATTTCAAATAGTAGTTGTTTATGTTTGGGGCATTTTCATGAGAAGAGGTAGAGAAGGCAATATTGTAATTCTCTACAGCCTCTTACCTGTGACATTGCTTGTTATCTGCACATCAGTGTGGCCTGATGTCTAACACATGTAAATGGTATTTGCAAAACAACGTCATGCTTTCTGCAAGGTTTGACTGTGCTCAAAGGGCCTTTGTCATTTGAAGATTATAAAGATGAACTAATCGATCATGTCTTCTATTTTCCACTGTTTGAACAACAAATGTGTATAGACAGCTATGACTGTAGTATTTACCAGTTAATCTGCACAGTCCATATTTAAGTTGCAAAGGGTTTCAGGACAATGTAAGTATTACGTGTCAATTTGGCTGAGCCATGTTACCCAGATATTTGGCCAAACATTATTTTAGATGTTGCTGTGAAAGTGTTTTTTGAATGACATTAACATATACATAGATGGACTTTGAATAAAGCAGAGTATTCTCCATAATGTGGGAAGACCTCATTCAATCAGTTGAAGGCCTTAGCAGAACCAAGTCTGGCCTCCCCCAAACAAGAGGGAATTCTGTTTGCAAACTGCCTTTGGACTCAGACTGCAATTCTTCCCTGGTCTCAAGACTGCCTGTGTACCCTGAAGATTTTGGACTTACACCTCTATAATTGTGTGAGCCAATTCTTTAAAATAAATCTCTCTCTGTGTATACACACATCCTGTTGGTTCTGTTTCTCTGGAGAGCTCTGACTGATACAGTGAGTATATCTTAACGTCATTCTTGTTCAGAAATCATGTAGCTTACCAGCATTTGTATTTCCCAATTTATCAGTGTTAAAGAGTGTGAGAATTCTCACATTGTATCAAATGTGAGAAGTTATACAGTTATAAATTTTTAACTCAAGTATTTTTGAGTTATTATAATTATTTCCCTCTGAGAGGGAAGTTAAGGATTTTTCTAATTTAAACAGTTATAATTTTTAAGTTTTTAAAATTTGCTGTCTGTTCACCTAATTACTGAGGTAGCCTATTAGTCTCCAAAGAAGAGTACCCAAACAGAACTCACTACTTTTGAGAAGATGATGATTAAAAATCAAATATAAAAAGATGGGAATCTTAGGATAAACAAGCAGCTGTTTGTTGGTATGTTAATAGCAGACAGGATTTATGCGGACTTAACAGAGGTGTGATTATTGAACTGCAGCAAAGATTAAAGTTGGTATCAATCCATATGAGGCCTTACTTATGTGAAAGAAACTGAGAATAAGAAAAGAAAATCTAAAAAAAAAAAAGAAAATGGTTGGAGTCTAACAAAGTTTAAAAAACAAATTCATTAATTATAAAATAAAGAATGGGTATTTTAATTTTTTAATTTTTAAGAATGGGCATATTTGAGGAATGGTAATTATTGATGACTATTCTTGTGTATAGACATGAAAAGTAGTAAGACAGAAATTAATGCAAAAATTAAGTAAATTAAGTAGAAAGAAAGAATTCTAGGTTATTTGAGTACTTTGCTCATTTACATTTTTAATAAAATAGTATTATATTTTAGAATATTAGAACCTTGAGTTTTTCACTCATCTTCATTGTAAATCTCATTCCCCTTTCCCCTCCTATCTTTTGGAATAAGATATGAGGCTTGGTGCCACCAGAGAAAATGCATATAACTCAGTAGCTTATCTAGCTAAAAAGTAATCAGAAGGGAAGAAGCAGATCCTTTGGAGTGGAGGAGAGGAAAGAATTAAAAATTAATTTCCTCTTTTCTCTTATAGCCCTTTTATCTTGGCGTTGAACCTGGAGGACGTGAGTCTTAGGAGGAAAAAAAAGAAAAGCAAAACCAGGAAGGAATTTTTGCCAGCTTTAATTTAGGACACAGAGATTGGATGTGTGTCATATTCAGACTTTAAAAAGACCTCTGGGGGCATCTGGGTGGCTCAGAGGGTTAAGTCTCTGCCTTCAGCTCAGGTCATTGTCTCAGGGTCCCAGGATTGAGCCCCGCATCAGGCTCTCTGCTCAGTGGGGAGCCTGCTTCTCCTCTCTCTCTGCCTGCCTCTCTGTTTACTTGTGATCTCTCTCTCTGTCAAATAAATAAATTAAATACTTTAAAAAAATTAAAAAATAAATAAAAAGACCTCTGGGCTATCAAGAATTACAGCAGGGTCTAATCAACCTGGGGAGATGACCAAAATCTGTGGAAGCATCAGGTAGAGAATATGCCTTGAACTGTAGGAGACACAAAAATGGCAAAGTAGGTTGTTGAGGAATTAGGAAACTATAAATACACACACACACACGCATACACACACGTATATGTGTAAGACCCCCAGATCCCCATACCCAAGAATTCAACACTGCCACAGGATGCAAATAGCAAGAGGATCTTTATTGTAACGCAGGCGCCTGCGGGTGGTCAGCAGCTCCTGCCAGCTGAGCACACCAGGCTGGGGTGGTGCAGGGTTTTTATAGATAAGTACAAACAAGTTTTGGGTGAGGCGGGGCTGATTGGCTGACAGTTTGAACTTTTGAAAAAGGCATACTTGGCGTTTACGGATTGGCTTTGGGAGACCCACGCGCGCAAAGAGAAAGGCGGGAAAGGGAAACAAAGAGGGGAGTTTAGGCCTTAGGATTCAGCAGAAAAGTATCCTGTCTACGTGACTATGCAGCCCCCTGCCTACGTGACTAACGTGACTATGCGGCCCCCTGCCTACGTGATCAGGTATTAGGCCATATCTTACGAGAAAGCTGTTTGCAGGGAGTGCCCTATCTTGCTAAGAAACAGCTGTTATGAGGTTACCAACTAACATTGTATTGAGGGAGCCAAGCGGTTACAGAAAAGCAAAAGAGCAGTTATATTGAATTTAACCCTGGGGGAAGGGTCTTTGCAGGCAGGGGTACTCTTCGCATAACAAAGGAACTAATTAACTGCTCCTTTGCCATGCAAAGAGCACTCTTTCATTTCCCCCCTCTTTCTTGATCATGGATAGAATCTTATAACCATTCGTCCTGTTCTTGCATGTCCTGCCCTTGCATTGAGCTAGTCCGGGACCCTGTTTGTTTAAGGAGTTGGTATTGCTGTGTCAATACCATGGTCTGAATTACCGACAAGCGGTCTTTCATGAACTGGATGAGTTTACTTAGGATGCAAGGGCCAAATGATAAAATCAATGATAGAATAATAAGGGGTCCCATGAGGGTGGACAATAAAGTTGTGAACCAAGGTGATCGATTGAACCAGCCTTCAAATCAGCCTTGCTTGGATTCAAAATCCCTTCTCCTTTGGGCTAATCTCTCTCGAAGTTTATCTATTGTCTCCCTAACCACCCCAGTTTGGTCAGCATAAAAACAGCATTCCTCCTTTAAGGCTGCGCATAGTCCTCCTCCTTTTAGGAACAGTAGATCTAACCCCCTTCTATTTTGTAGCACGACCTCTGAGAGGGAAGTTAAGGATTTTTCTAAGGCCGTGATTGATTTCTCTATAACCTCAAGATCAGCAGTCATAGCGACTTATAACTGCATAAGCTGGTTGCCTTGAAGTAAGGCAGAAGTTCCTGTTCCAATTCCTGCTGTTATTCCTCCAATTCCTAACAATAGAGCTATTGTTAGGGATATGGGTTCCCTCCGGTATCGGGACTTTTCTTTCCCCTCATAGAAGTCGAGGATGGTTTCTGAACTGTGGTAAGTTATTCTGGGCCAAAGTTGGACTAAAATGCAGTAGTCTGCAGTGGCATTTAAAAGCCGGGCAGCGATACAAGGGGTTAAGCCGGTGTTACAAGCCCAATATGTTCCGTTGGGTGCTTTTAAATAGTAATCACCGGGAGAAATGGCAGCAGTCGTGTTGCATAGTGCCTGATGGAAGGTGGGCACTGTGCCTAAACATAGTCCCTGGCCGGATACTTCAGGGAGGGGGTCAACCTGTGTCCAAGGGAAGTACAAGTAGTCGGGGGGTTAGTGTGGTTGGTGAAATTAGCGACAGTAGCTATACCTTCATAATAAGGGGGTTTGGAGACTAGGCAGAGCCAACAATCTTTAGCACGAGTGGGATCGGAGTAGTTGAGGGCCTTGTATGCCCCTATTATTAAATTGATGAGTCGGTCCCCAGTTCCGGGAGATGTGGGCTGGAACCTCCAAATGAGAGGAGAGAGTAAACAAAGAATAAAACTAGTGGCGAATGAGTCTTATCTTTAGTGGATTCGAGGATCGTCGGACGGTCCATTCTGAGTCCCGAAGGTGTCCGGTTTGTTCTTCCGGGTATGCTGCTTTCACGTGGGAGGCGTGGATCCAGGCTGCGATTCCGTCGACCCTCAGTGCCGTGGGTGTTGTCAGGAGTACCGTGTAGGGTCCCTTCCAATGGGGTTCAAGGTTTGTGGCTCGATGTCTGCGGACCCAGACGGTGTCCCCAATTTTATAGGGATGGGGCCGCAGTGAGGTGTTAAGTTTCTCCTCGTAGGCGGCTGCCAGGGGTTTCCAGACCTCTTGTTGTACCAGCTGCAAGGCTTGCAGATGGGCCTGAGAGACAAAGGCAGGCCCGTTGTCAGACCCCAGTACCTCCGGCATTCCATACCTTGGGAAGATTTCTTCCAACAATTTCTTGGCAACTATGTTGGCAGTTTCCTTTTTGGTAGGAAAGGCTTCTACCCATCCTGAAAAGGTATCTTCTGCCAGTTGGAGGGCTTGGGTTAGGGCAATTAATTCTGCCCGCTGCGCCGAGGTGCCTTCTGGCAGCGCGCTTGCCCATATAATTTGAGAGTCGGTCGTGATGGCCGCTCCTGCCCGTCGTTTTCCATCCTGCAGGTAGCTACTACCATCAGTATACCAGGTCAGATCTGCATCCTTCATGGGCTGATCAGTTAGGTCGGGCCGTGTCCCATGCATTTCAGCAAGGATTTGGTGACAGTCATGCAATGGTGCCTTTCCAAGAGTAGGCAATAAGGTTGCGGGATTAAGAGTCACTACAGGTCCGAACTGGATCCTGTCTGTGTCCAGGAGGAGGGACTGATAATGAGTCAGGCGGGCGTTAGACAGCCAGAGGTCCGGTGGTTGGCGGATTAAAGATTCCACTGTATGTGGAGCCAGGATGGTTAGGGGCTGTCCTAAAGTCAGTTTAGTTGCGTCTTTGATGAGGACCGCGATTGCTGCTATCACCTTTAGACATGGTGGCCAGCCCGCTGCCACGGGGTCCAACTTTTTGGAGAGGTAGGCAATAGGGCGCCTCCAAGGCCCGAGTCTTTGGGTTAGGACCCCCTTAGCAAATCCTTGTTTTTCATCAACAAAGAGGTCGAAGGGTTTTGTTGTCTGGCAGGCCTAATGCTGGAGATTTAAGGAGCGCTTGTTTGATATGGTCAAATGCCTGCTGTTGTTGCTCAGTCCAAACAAAAGGAGTATCTTGTTTGGTTAAGGGGTACAGAGGAGCCGCTATTTCTGCAAACCCCGGGATCCATAGTCTACAAAAACCCGCCGTTCCTAGAAATTCCCGCAGTTGCCTGTGGTTTTGAGGTGCGGGAATGCCAGATATAGTCTCTTTCCTTGCAGCCGTCAGCCATCGTTGGCCATTATATAACTCGTAGCCCAAGTAGGTGACTTTAGTCTGGCAAATTTGGGCTTTCTTTGCGGATGCCCTATATCCCAATTGGCCTAGGGCCTGTAGGAGATCCCCAGTACCTGTTTGGCAGTCCTCTTTATTGGTAGCTGCTAATAGGATGTCATCGACATATTGGAGCAGGATCAGAGAGGGATGTCTTACCCGGAAGTCGGCTAGGTCCTGGTGAAGAGCTTCGTCGAACAGCGTTGGGCTATTCTTAAACCCCTGTGGTAGCCGTGTCCAGGTTAACTGACCTGATATTCCCAAATCCGGATCCCTCCATTCAAAGGCGAAGAGGGGCTGACTCTGAGGACTCAGTCTCAAACAGAAGAAAGCATCTTTGAGATCTAGGACTGTATACCAGGAATGGGTTGGAGGCAGGGTGCTAAGTAAGTTGTAAGGGTTGGGCACCGTAAGGTGGATGTCCTCTACCCTCTTATTGACCTCTCTTAGGTCTTGAACCGGCCGGTAATCATTGGTGCCAGGTTTCTTGACAGGTAACATTGACAGGAACGGCCGTTGCCTTTAATTGTATGTGAATGGGGGGCTGCTGGATAGCTAGTCCCATTCTTCCTGTTTCCGCCCAGGCATCTGGGTAAGACGCAAGCCAGGACTCTATGTTTCTCTGAGGTTGGGAGGGCTCCTCATGTAATCTATATTCTTCTTCTAACTGTAGGGTAAGGATGTGTAAAGGAGTCCCGTTGGGGCCGGTCACAGTGGCCCCCTGTGGCTCAAAATGGATTTGAGCCTTGAGCTTGGTTAATAAATTTTTCCCCAGGAGTGGGTAGGGGCAGTCAGGCACATGAAGGAACGAGTGAGAAACTTTACCTGAAGCCAAATGTACTCTTCTCTCCGTAGTCTATTTATATTGCTTTCCTCCTGTTGCTCCTTGAATCTATGCCATCCGGTCACTTAATGGTCCAAGGCTCTTGGTTAGAACGGAGTGTTGAGCCCCTGTATCTACTAAGAAGGTGACTGGTTGCCCCCCAATGGTTAGGGTTACCCGGGGTTTAGGGGGGGGCTTCTGACCCTGACGGCCCTAGTCTTTGTCTAAAGCCATAAGTCTTGTGACTTGCTTAGCATTTTCCTTAGGGTGTTGGAATTTCTTTGGGCATTCTTTGGCCCAATGTCCCCTTTCTTTACAGTAGGCACATTGGTTTCGGTCTACTTGGGGCCTCCTTATGTCTCCCTCCCTGTCTGACTTTCCTGCCTCTGGTCCTTGGCTGCCTTGCACTACGGCGGCCAAGATTTGCTAAGTTCCTTACTTCGTTTACATTCTCATTTTTCTTCCCTTTCCTCAGCCTCCTTCTTTAGTTTCTCCTCTTTCTCTTCCTGCAACTTCCTAAGTCGTTCTTCCTTTTCTTCCTGCAACTTTCCTCCTTTTCTTCCTGCAACTTCCTAAGTCTCTCTTGGTTTGGGCCGCTGCCTTCGGCTCGGGTCATGATCTCGGGGTCCTGGGATCGAGTCCCGCGTCGGGCTCTCTGCTCAGCGGTGAGCCTGCTTCCCTCTCTCTCTCTCTGCCTGCCTCTCTGCCTACTTGTGATCTCTCTCTCTGTCAAATAAATACATAAAAAATCTTAAAAAAAAAAATCTTTTCTGCCTCCTTTAATAAATCTTGCAAAGAGAAATCTTGTAGATTCTCTAAGCGCTGTAGTTTATTCCTTATATCTGGTGCTGACTGCCATATAAACGTCATAGAAACGTTTCCTCTCTGCTCATTGCTATGTGGGTCAAAGGGCGTATACCTGCGATAAGCCTCCTTAAGCCTTTCCAGGAAAGCAGTTGGAGATTCCTCTGACCCCTGAGTAACCTGTCTTACCTGAGCCAAATTGGTGGGGTGGTGCCCCGCATTATGGAGACCTGCTATGAGTAACTGGCGGTAAAGATTTAGGTGGTTCCTACCTTTGGCCGTATTAAAATCCCAGGCAGGACGAGTCAAAGGGAAGGCAGCATCTATCACATTAGGGAGTTGTGTGGGCCTCCTCTTTCTCTTATCTCTCTGGCCAAGGGTCCAATGGCAGTCCTTGGGCCATCCCGGGGGAGCCCCTAGGACCCATGCGGCACTGAGCTCTGAATCCAGGTGAGATATGGACCAGCTTGGCAGCACCAGAGGAAAGGATGCTACAGAGGCAGCCAGTGAGAGCTCGGGCTTCAGGGTGACTTGCAGCACCAGCCATGGTACCCCTAGCCACTTAGCATCCCTGGGTTCTCCCCGGAGCTGCAAGCTCAGCTCGCCTGAGATCTCCCAGGGCTGAGGAACCAGACCTGGCTCCTGGACTCCCATTCCTTTAATCTTTCTTATATATCTCCTACTTTCCTACATACAGAGTTGCTTTATTTTCATCAGTCTTAGTTACACTAAGCAGAATTTTGTACTCTTAGAAACACCTTAATCTCTAGTGAAGACTAAGTATTAACCAATTGTGAACATTATAACAGAATTCTTTAGATGGCAAATTATGAATCAGTTAAGCACAAAACATGTTTACCAACAGATTTAAATATTCTTAATTTCTTTGCTATAATAAGTTAAAAGCACAAACCTATGTCCAGTAATCAATGCTTTAGTATTCTATTCTATCTGAAAAAGACCTAGATGTCCAACAAATTTAATTTTATTTGTTATCCAAGCAAAACTTTGAACTTTTAGGTTACTAAAGACTTTGAAAGCTACTTTAACAATTACCCATTAAAACTTTGAGACAGACAATTAACCATCAGTTTAGTAATTTCTTTTTGCTAACAAATTTTAACTAATAACATGAGCTTATTTGACCTTCAGTAAACTTTGAAGTTTTACATTTACTGCTGATAACTTAAAAGACATGTCGATCTTAATTAAAATACCAAACTTAACTTAGGGTTAAGCAGTCCAAGTCAGGCCAGAGAAAGCAGGGAACTTCCCCAAAACAAAGAAGTTTTGGCAGCTGCTTGGGAATATTCCTTAAGGTCTCTGTCCTGAGTTAGACCAACCCCAGTTGGCTCTGGTTACAGCCATTGGCTTCCTTATATCCTCCTGTCCACTATCTTTCTTGTTTCTATTTCTGGCACACCTGTCTCCTACTTACTGGTTCTGTCTCTAAAATCGCACATTTTCCTTGCTAGGCATAGTGTCTCCCTCTCTCCCAAGGGCACAGAGATGGCAAGCAGCTGCAGGAGTCAGGAGGCCCCCGACTGCCTGGACAGGCGAGTAGCTCAGAACTCGCAGCCCCGCCGCAGGCGGCAGGGGCGTTCCTTCTAGCCTCCGCTCCAGCCTGCCCAGCCCAATTCTGAGCCCCCTCTTTCTCTTTGCCTCAGCTGCTCATTCGTGGGGGGGGGGGGGGGCACCAGTTTATCTGCCTTACATAGTCATACACATGGAATCAAGGGAAACCCAAAGTGCAACGAGAAAGATACACAAAACACATAAGACATTTAACGAGCCGGCAAAAAGAAACGCTGCGCGATTTCGGTGCAAAACCGAAAGTACAAATTCAACCGACCCAAGGGAGCCTCGAGGTCTCCCTGTGGTGGACAAAACCTGCCCAGGGGAACCAAGAGGCTCCCCTGTGGCGGACAAACAAATAATCCCTGGGACGTCCCCCAGGGTGGCAGGGGAGAAGTCCGAGTTCGTCAACTCCTTCTCAAGCTGCCCAAAATACAAAGCAACAACGCGCTGTTGTACAATCCTATACGGGCGTATAGGCAGGACGGAGGACAAACGAGAACACGAGACGGGAGACAAGAACACAGTTATTAAATTTTAAATGCTGGCCAGCTTACCTCCCGGTGGGAGTCAGTTGGATCCTTGGGCAGGAGTCCGATGATCTCGGTGGGACCTCCAAATGTAAGACCCCCGGATCCCCATACCCAAGAATTCAACACTGCCACAGGATGCAAATAGCAAGAGGATCTTTATTGTAACGCAGGCGCCTGCGGGTGGTCAGCAGCTCCTGCCAGCTGAGCACACCAGGCTGGGGTGGTGCAGGGTTTTTATAGATAAGTACAAACAAGTTTTGGGTGAGGCGGGGCTGATTGGCTGACAGTTTGAACTTTTGAAAAAGGCATACTTGGCGTTTACGGATTGGCTTTGGGAGACCCACGCGCGCAAAGAGAAAGGCGGGAAAGGGAAACAAAGAGGGGAGTTTAGGCCTTAGGATTCAGCAGAAAAGTATCCTGTCTACGTGACTATGCAGCCCCCTGCCTACGTGACTAACGTGACTATGCGGCCCTCTGCCTACGTGATCAGGTATTAGGCCATATCTTACGAGAAAGCTGTTTGCAGGGAGTGCCCTATCTTGCTAAGAAACAGCTGTTATGAGGTTACCAACTAACATTGTATTGAGGGAGCCAAGCGGTTACAGAAAAGCAAAAGAGCAGTTATATTGAATTTAACCCTGGGGGAAGGGTCTTTGCAGGCAGGGGTACTCTTCGCATAACAAAGGAACTAATTAACTGCTCCTTTGCCATGCAAAGAGCACTCTTTCATTTGTATATATATACACACACATTGATCTGAGCCATATCCTTTGCCTGTTACTCAAAAACATTTAAAATTTTTGCTCTACCAAGACACTTGTAGCATGAAGACAGTGGTGAAGGAAAAGTAAACAGACCTGGAAAGTTGTTTTATAAGAGATGGCGATAAATTATTTATAACTTTCAAGTTCTTCTCAAGCTACCCTTCCTTTCTTGCCCATCCTCTCCAGTCCCTGAGCTTTCAGTGGGACTTCATAAAAACGAAGAAGTTTAGATCAATTACAGATAACAAAAACAATATTAGATACTACTTTGTATAATTTAATCTCTAGTGAATAAAAGACATAACTGTTATGTTTCAGACTCATCGATATGAAAGAACAAGGAGTCACCTAAGTGAATTTGATGAGTTCAAGCTCAACTGTTAAAGGTGTCTCAAAGTCCTAATAACTGAAACTTACTGGAAATACTCCACACTCTATTTTCAAGTTATGAAATTACTACTATTTGATAACCAAGACAGAAGAGGCATTGTTGATTTGAGAGAAGAGTGCTAGTTTAAATAGATCAATTGGAGAAGACATCTTTTGGTCAGAGACCTGCTGAAAGAGATGCCAGAGAAAACATGATCTAACTTACTTTTTTTTCTTTTTATTCTGAACATTTTCAAATAAACGTTATTTATATTTCCTGAGCAACTTTTGAAAGTTTGCTACTTTCAAAGACTTGTTCAACTCATCTAATCCCTCAAATGTATCAGAATAAACTTGTTTATAATATTCCATTACTATACTTTTAATGTCAGTGTATCTGTAGTGATGACTTTGTTTTATTACTCGCATTGGTAATTTTATTTTGTATGTTTCATTCTGTTGGGGAGAAAGAATTCCTTTCCCCTCAAAGGTGCTTCTCGCTACACTAACAGTACGTTAACATGAGACAGATTAACAGGAGAAAATCACACTGGCACATATGGGCAATTCACATAGACATGCAAATTCAAAAGACAGGCAAAATGAGGTATATGTGTCACTCTGAACCAAGGAGATGGGGTGGGAGTCTGGGATGTCAAAGGAAAGGAATGCTTTTTACAGGGCAATAATAAGAGCAGATGCTTGGTAATTAGATGTTTGCCCAGTCATACAGATAGATGGGTCACTCAGATAAAATTTATCTCTACTAATAAACCTTATTCTGGGAAAGACCCCCAATTTAGATTCTTCTATGTGGTTAAGGCGGTGGCGGGGGGGCGGTGTCTAACATGCCTTCAGCTTAAAATAATCCACATGCCAAAGTGGCACATTCTGGGGAGGAGTGCCGTCCTGAGCCCCTTCAATTCTCATCAGTCTGGCTAGAGATTTGTCAAATATATCAAACTTTTCGAAGAATGAGCATCATTTGGTTTTATTGATTTTTTTTTGGTTCAGGATTTCATTTATCAAGGGTCTTATTTTTATTATTTTCTTTCTTTAAATTATTGAGTTTCTCTCTTCTTTAGCTAAATTATTCTCTTGAGTCCTTTCCTTATTTGTGAGGTAAACATTTCACCTTAAAAATTTCCTTCTAAGCACTGCTTTATTTGCATTCCACAAATATTGATGTTATGTTTTTTATTAATTAAAATATTTTCTAATTTTCTTTGTGATTCTATTTACTCATGTATTAGGTAGTAGAATATTGCTGAGTTCCCAAATATTTAGAAGTTTTCCAGGTATTTTTCTATCATTGATTTGCATTTTAATTGTGGCCAGAGAAAATACTTTGTATGATTTCAGTTCTCTTAAATGTGTTGGGTTTGTTTTATATCCTTGTGTAGGGTCTTTTTGGTGAATGTTTCATTTGTACCTCAAAGTGTAATCTGCTGATTTGGGGTAGTGTTTTGTCATTCACATCGTCTATATCCTTCGTGATTTTTTGTTTCCTTCTCACAGTTTATGAGGGATAAGTGTATTTTCAAATGTAGTCTTTACTATTATCGGGGTATGGTGAAGCCAATAGTTCAGGTGATGACTGACATTGAAAAGATAGTTTGTTTCTCACTGTTTCGAAGAAGAGGGGGTACGTCAGGCCACACAGAGCTACACAGGGAAGTATCAGGGTTGGTGAGGAGGCAGAAGGAGCAAGAGGAAAATATGGAATAAGAGCTTTTACTGTGGTTTCTGTGGGAAGCAGCAGGGGACACAATATAAGCAGGTTTAAGGATTAGCTAATTTGAATAATTTCAGTGATCTCTAGCACTTAGGAACTGTCCCTGCTTGCTGCTACCTGGCAGGGTGGGTTATTAATGGCCATAAGTATAAAAGCCTGATAAAGGAAGCAGATGGGGGATGTGGTCTATGGATTGGTTAGTTTGAATATGAAAAGTGTCCTCAACAAGGAATCTTTTACCATCTGTAGGGATTGACTAGCCCTGAGAGCACATCCTCTCCAGAGTTAACAAGGCTTCAAATGTCAAAGCCATCAAAAATATAGAAAATGAAAAAGGTAATTTAATACAATGGTCACATTTGCCTATTTCTCCTTTTACTCATTGTACTATTAGTTTAATCGCAAAGCTCTATCATTAGGTGCTTATACAATCAGATTTGTTATACCTTCTTGGTGATTTATCATTCTGGTCATCATGTAAAGTCTCTTTATCTCTGATAATATTCCATATACTGATCTACTTTCTCTGATGTTAATATAGCTGTTCTACATTTCTTTCAATTGATTTTAGGGAATTAATCAGAATTAATTTTGAATTTTGTATTACATTTTCATCTTGTAACTTTTAACTTATTTATGTCTTTATACAGAAAGTGTATTTCTTGTAGGGAAAATATAATAGGGCCTTTTATAAATTCAGTCTAACAATTCCTACTTTTAATTAAGATACTGAGGCAATTTACATTTAAATAAGGCTATGATTGAATTCAATTTCCCATCTTGTATTTATTTTTTTTGTTGTTCTAATCTGCTCTTTGCTCCATATTCCTCAACCTATTTTTGGACTGAATATATTTTATTATTACATTGTATCTCCATCAGCGGCTTCATGTCATATCTATTTTTTGAATCTCAGACATTTCTCTAGATTTGGAGTATCTTATTACAGTCTGCTTTTAGATAATAATATCATTTCTCATTATTCTATGAATCTTAGTCAAGACTATACTTCCAGTTTCCCCCTCCTAGCCTTTGTCCTGTTGTGGTCCTGTATCTTACGTGTGTTATAGTTTCCCATACCTTGACACTCTTTTTGTCTCTCACAATAAATCACCTCTTACAGCAATTAAAAATAAGCAAAATAACTTTTACATTTATCTTTATTTTCACCAATTTCAGAGTACTTCATTTGTTTTGTAGATGTGAGTTTCTCTCTGGCATTGTTCCTTGTGGCTGAAAAGTTAACATTTTCTGAAGCACAGGTCTGCCAGAAATAAATTCTAGCAGCTATTATTTATTGGGAAATAATAAATTTAGCTTTTAGTTATAATCATATTCTCACTCAGTATAAATGAAAGGTTTTCTTTTCTTCCCCTGCTTAAAGATATTGCTGTATTGTCCATGACTTGGGTTGTTTCTGACAAGAAGTCTTGTATATTTGTTTCTTTGGTCAACTGTGAGTCATGTGTCTTTTTCTTTGGCTGGTTTTAAGATTTTCTTTCTCATGTTTTGCCTTCGTCAGTTTATACATAATATATCTACTTATGTATGTATTGTATGAGTTCTTACTGTTTTTTAAAAGATTTATTGATTTATTTATTTGACAGAGAGAGAGAGAGAGAGAGAGAGAGAGGCAGAAGCAGGCTCCCTACTGAGCAGAGAGCCTGATGTGGGGCTCGATCCCAGGACCCTGAGATCATGACCTACGCTGAAGGCAGAGGCTTAACCCACTGAGCCACCCAGGTGCCCTGAATTTTTATTATTAATTATAGAAGTATTTTTCTTTTGTATGTGTGCTACATGGCTATGTCATATTTTTTCAATATTTATTCTAAGTGTATTCATTTGAAGGATTTGCACTTACATATCTTCAAGGTCAGCAATCATTTACTTAACTGTGCAATTTTACTGATGGGCCCATCAACATAACTCTTCATATCTGATATTAACATTTTTTTTTAAAGATTTTATTTATTTATTTATTTGACAGAGAGAGATCACAAGTAGGCAGAGAGACAAGCAGAGAGAGAGAGAGGGAAGCAGGCTCCCTGCCGAGCAGAGAGCCCGATGCGGGACTCGATCCCAGGACCCCGAGATCATGACCCGAGACGAAGGCAGTGGCCCAAACCACTGAGCCACCCAGGCACCCCTGATATTAAGATTTAATTTCTAACATACTTGACTTCCTTTTTAAAAGGAGTTATTTATTTATTTGAGATGGAGAGAAAGAGTCAGGAGGGGAGAGAGAAACTTTAGCAGACTCCACGCTCATTGCAGAGCCCCACACAGGACTCAATCTCACCACAACCAGAGCTGAAACCAAGAGTCAGTCACTTACCTGACTATGCCACCTAGACATCCCTAACATATTTAACTTCTTAAAGTTTTACCTCTATATCAAGATTCCCCCATGTCCACACATGTCCATGTTTTCCACTAGATTCTAAGGGTAGTGATCCTAGTTATTTTTAAATTCACACTGTTAGTTGCACTGAGTCCTCTCTGAGTTTGATTATGCCAATTGCTTTTCTTCTTGACAATGAGTTTCATTTTCTTTTATTTTGCTTGCATGTCTGTGTGTGTTGGCATTAATCAATTTTGACTGACTTCTACTAGGATTCTTATGTAAAACAGAATAAACTGAGGTAAAAAGTATTTATAACTAGAAATATGTGCTCTTCTTTTCATGTAGTAGCAAGGGGCTGAATCAATCTTGTCAAGATTCAAACTTCGAATTAGTCTACTGATGCTTGTACTTAGGTGGGGAGTTGGGATGGAGAGAACATTTCTCAGTGTTTGTGCTCCAGCTTCAATTTTCAACTATTCGTGGATGCTCCTACAACAGAAGGGCTCACTCTCTCTCCTAAAACATGTAACATTTTCCCAGGGATAGATTTCTGATCATTGCAATTCTGTACCTGCTAAGGTTCTGCTAGGGCCCAGGGCAAGGGGAAGGGCTGTTCCAGCCTCAATCTTGGGTCTTGTGTGAGATTTTCTCAGCATTCCTGTCATTTTCCCTATGGCAGACAGCCACAATTCTGCTGGTTCTTTCTGGGAAGACCATTTTTTATATAGTATCCCTGCGTCAGGACTGTTTTCTCACCTTCCCTATGGGTAAAGATCTTTCTTCTATATCCTTCTCTTTGCTCTGGGATTATCAGGGTTTTCCATCCTTCCCTTTGATGTACAATGGTTTTTAGAGATAGTCCCTTTTCTCTACAGGGGCCTGATCCTTTTCCCTATGCTCGTAACATGGAGGGTAGTTCTCACTGGTTTCTAACCTTATCCTCAGTTCTCTCAGGAACATACAATAGAGTTCTAAGAGAAAGAAACTGTGGATAAGGGTGAACTCCCCTTGCATCTCATTCCCATGGGCTCCACACTGTCAAAATTGCCCACACTTGGCCTTTCAGATATTTGTTAATATTTTAGCTCATTTGATCTTACTTGCTTACATGTTGGCCCTGTCCTTTCTTACTTTGCCATAATTGAGAAAGTGTAGGTATGCAATTTCTTCTTGGGGGAAGGAGTTTTTCTTCCTTCTATTTAACTACGTGGTTCCTTGCAAGCTCAGCTTTCTTATGGGTTCAAGAAAATTTACATTTTTTTTTCCTGGCTTATTTCTCATTCCTAGGGCAGGGATGTTGCTTTTTTCAAGCTACAAACTAGACAGACATGGAATTATCCTCATATTTTCTTCAGACACAGTCATTTACTCATCAATTCACTCAAATATTCAATAAATACATTCCAATAAACCAAACTGTAGACTCAGAATTAACCTTGACTGATCAACTACAACATTGTCCTCAACAATAATACATTTTGAAAAGAAATTTCGAATCTGTCCTTCCTACAACTCATCCACTCATCCTATGTTCCATGACCATATTAAGAATCTTAAAATTGGAACTTCATCATGCAACTAATGGCTTAAAAAGTCACAGTTAATTCCTACCAACATCTAACCTACATTTGTTTGTCTTATTTTTAACTACCACCAAATTAGATTTCTTCTTTATGCTTCCACAATCAGAACGTTTTTCTCCATTTTCTTCCCCCTCCAAATACTTACCAAGTAACTTTCCAAGAAAACTTTCCAAGTTTTCTCTACCAGCTACTCAAGTTCTTATCAGTATTGGTGCCTCTTAGTACTTTTATAACACTAACACTGTGGACCATACAACTTAGCACATAATTATAAAAATATGTTTTTCTGTTTCTTTTTATTTGTTTTTTCTCTAGGTCTTGGCTTCACGGGAAGACAGGAGACAGAAGTAACTCCTCATAGTATTTTAATGTCTCCCATGTGGCCCAAGAAGTTCTGGTCTCCTGTATTTTTATGATAAACTAGAATACTGAGTAAATAAATTTGTGATAAGCTCAGAAACAAGCCAAATATCCTTAAATATTCTACTTGAATAAACACATAGAATGCACTTAAAATCCTGGGGGACAAATATGTACTTTCTGACAGCTGGATAGCAGATTAATATAGTGTACAAGTATAAAGTTTCTAAAATGAGGAAAGATGACATGCCAAGATTAATGGTTTTCCTTGCAGCTACATTAATTACTTTGGGGCTTGCTAGAGCAATCACGGTCACAAACATTGTCATTTCAATATGTATGTAGAATATACTATAGACAAACATGCTCATTTTGATCATTTTAATCAAAGATTTATATGGCACTTACCTTCATGTTATTTAAATGTTTGGATAATCTAATTAAGCTCATTTTAATTACCAATGTGAAAAGGAGAAAAAAATTAGATTGTTCTATTTTCTCTCTTTTCTAGAATGATAACTCTTTCCAAAGAGAAAAATTTGAAAATTTTTATGATGGTAGTAATTTTTTACAAATCCAGTCAAGGACAGACTTTCTAGAGAAATGTGTAAGTGATTCTTTTCTGAAAATGGTGATATTCAGGTATAAATAAAAAGTTAAAAAACGAACACTTCTTAACTAGCAGCTTTAAATCTGAAGGTGAGGACAAGTAATAGACATATACATTTAAGAATTTTCTGCCATGATAGAGAAGAGGTAATGTGAAACCCTTTCTATAGCATGTATGTTGGGGAATTTGCAATAGAACCAACTCCTAATACATGTTGCCAAATGAGTCACTAATTGCAAGATTAATTGGTCTCTATATTTTAAAGTTACTCTTTTACTTACAAAGAAGCTGAAATCAATCGGTAATGAGACAATTTGTGATTTAGAATATTTATTTTCATCTCCATTACACTCAAAGTGAGGGTGGGCTGAAAGAAGTCAGAAGGTATAAGTTTTTTATAATTAGGTACGTGGGTACCTTCTCTGCTCATACACCCAATACCTTGCACTGGCTAAGGCAGACTTGATTTACTGATGCATTAGGACAGATTTTACTAGTTTTCCCCTTTCTAAAACATCTTAAATATTTATTGTCTAAGTTATAGTTTTTTTTTTTTAAAGTTGAAGATGCCTGCTTTTAAGTATATCATTATATTAATCACTGAGAATTCTTTCCCGTTTTTGTTCAAACATAATAAATCCTTAAGCTTGAGAATCTAATACCCTTGTTAATAATTGTAAGTTCCAATATTGGTTGGTTTTAGAAGATATATTTAGGAGATAATATTTAATCTCATCTATATATTATAAACTGATTCCCAGTGCAAAAAAGGGGGGGGGTGAGCAATGTGGGAGTGAAATTATGAGGGAAAAATTGTCTTGATACCCTGTGGCAATAGCAATTATTCATTTATCAAAATAAACCATTTCTTTAAATGTCTCAGATATGCACATTGAGGAATCAAAAGTCAGATGTCTCTAAGTCTTTTAATACACATAAATATTACATCAAACATATTAACATGTACATTTTATTTAATTGAAAATGTTATGTATTATTTTATTTTAATTTTATCTAAAGTCATTCCTATCTTGGTAGTGATTAGAAGTAATACATAGCCCTTAATAATGATTCCTAGTGATCTAAAATTTTGGCAACAATAATTTTGAGATGAATTCTCATTGATCAGCCAATATTTTCCTTATTTTATTTTTTTGAAGATTTTATATTTATTTGAGAGAGAGAGTAAGTGAGAGAGAGCATAAGTAGAGGGAAAGAGAGGAACAAGCTGATTCCCCACTGAGCAGGAAGCCCTACTATACTAGGCCCAATCTCAGGACCCCAGGATCATGTCCTGAGCCTAAGGCAGAAACTTAACTGACTAAGCCACCCAGGTGTCCTATTTTCCTATTTTGAAAGATCCCACATTTCTCCTTTCTTTGTTTTTTCAGTACTTCAGTATCACTAAACAAATCAATGAGGAAAATCAATTGTTCAAGTTATTTTTCTTATTTCTACATAGAGGAATATCTTCCATAATGTCTGGTTCTTATAGACAGTAATCACATAATTTGTAAGATTCCCTTCATGTTTTTCTAAATAATTTCATAAAATTGCAGATTTCATGCCATCTTTTTTATTTTGCAGTTTTAATTATATCAGTTATTCTCCTTAATGTCTTTGCTATGAAGGGAGACATACAATATACAAAATCCTAGAATAAAAAAATTCTCATTTAAGATTTATTTACTTACTTTAGACAGAGAGAGAGAGAAAAAGAGTATGCACACTTGTGAGTGGAGGGAGGGTGGGAGGGAGAGAATCTCAAGTAGACTCCCTGCTGAGTGTGGAGCCCCTCCCCATGGAGGGCTTGGTCTCACAACCCTGAGATCATGACCTGAGCCAACAACCAAGAGTAGAATGCTTAACCAACTGAGACACCTGAATGCCTCAAAAAAAATAAAAATTCTAATTTGGAATAAACTCTGAGTCCAGCCATGGAAATAGAAAAGTTATTTATGTTACTAGATCAAATAATTTATCCTTTTTTTTTTTTTTTTTGGTTTTGTTTTTAAAGTTTTATTTATTTGACAGAGATCACAAGTAGGCAGAGAGGCAGGCAGAGAGAGAGGAAGGGAAGCAGGCTCCCCACTGAGCGGAGAGTCCGACTAGGGGCTTGATCCCAGGACCCTGAGATTAGGACCTGAGCTGAAGGCAGAGGCTTCAACCCACTGAGCCACCCAGGTGTCCCCAAATAATTTATCTTGTTTTGAAAACACATTGATATATATACACATATAGAGTACATAGAGATAGCTATAGATGTAGACCAGAATAAGGTTATAGTTTTACCTCCTAGAGTTTAAAAATAGTAATGTTCTAATTTCCAATGTAAAATAATAGTAATTACAGTCTTTAAAAACATCTTGCTACAAGCAGCTTTTTGGAGGGAAATTTATATATATTTATCTATAAAATCCTTCCTTAATATACAAAAAAATATCTTATGCTGGTTAATTATTAAGTTGTACAGAAGGCTTTAATGATAATATTTCATTTGTTTTTGTGAATTTCTTTATGAAGTCTTTTAAAATTGACTTTATTTTACCTGAAGTGGAGAAAATGAAATTGCTTTCTTATCTTCATCATTATTATTTGTTTTGAATATCTCTAAGTTGTGTAGCACATCTGATCCAGTAAACACAAAAGCTAAAAAACGGATATTGCTGTTCATTTGTTTCAGGCTGTTCAGGAGCCGGTCTATCTTTGTGGTCAGATCTAGATTTTTGGGTTTTACGTAAAACCAATGGTTACTTCTGGATTTCAACTATAAATCTGCCCATAATAATTATAAATCTGCAACTTACCAGTTGGAAATGTGCTCCCAAATTACACTGCTACAACTTTGTAAAAATTTTTGCTGTAATACTCAGTTGAAGGAAAATTAGGCAAGCAAGTTTTGTGGTAAGGTTGAATAGGCTTGAGAAAGAGTGGATTTATGATGTGTATCTATAACATTTTAAGGAAAACAGAAACACACACCTATATCGTTAACACGATGAACATGTCATGTCCAGATCAGCAAGATGTTAGGATTCTTCTCCAGCTTCAGAGAACACTAGAGACTTGACAATGTACTTAAGGCATATTGATCTGGATAAATTAACATCTGTGTGTAGATATTCTTTTGTTTTAACTGCTTATTAATGTAGTTAATCATTTTCCATATCTCCCTGCTTATTCCATGTATTATTCAGTACAATAGCTTTTAATATTCTGACATGCAATAATGGGAAACTGATCAGAATAATGTTTGTTTGCTATTGATAACAGTAATATATGGAAATTAGGGATATCATAGCCCCCTTCTTTGTATTACTTTACCATCCATAGTGGAGTGCCAAGGGCGGTGTATCCTAGTACATCTGTCTCCTTCATGCAGTTAGTGGTGCTGGAGGCAATTCTTAGTAAGCATCATCCCTTGTGCACATTTCCAGATGTGAGTTCATCTGTAACCCATGAGCAGCTGGCAACTTTTGCGAATGCTCCCACTTGTATCTAACGACAGCTTTCCACTGAATTCGTGAACACATGACATTTCCTGTGATTTTTCCATCAGCTCTGATGGCAAACAACCTGTCTTCCTTCCATTCACTTCCAGTCACACTTCTTTGACCTCAAAACAGTTAATTCTTGAACCATCAGTCTTGGCCCTTCGTGAAGGCTGGCTGGCCAAGGACATCCAGTGAACTCCTGTGATATCCAGGGGCTGGACCTATTCTTTCCAATGTGAATCCCATCCTAGGAAGGATTCTTCTCTTCTATCTCTCTCCCTACTTGGGGACTCTTTCCCCACCACTCCTAAGATATTCTTCAGTTTATTTCCTCTTTGCCAATTTTCCATTACTCCAAACTCATATTAATAATTATTTTCAGTCATGTATTGCTACTCAAATGACTGTGTTTTTCTGTCCTATGCTTGGACTCAGACTGCATGAAGAAATAGGAATCAAAAAACTGTGTTAAGAAAATGGGCAAATTTGTAGTTTGAATTATATGATTCAGTTATCAATAGTTGGGATTCACTAATCGTTATCAAACAGATGTAATAGCAAAATGGGTAAAACATAAATCATAGCCTTCCTACCTTACAGTGAGAAGAAATTCACCAGTACATTCTTTAGGAAATATGCTGCTTAAGTTCTTCATCTTAGATACAGGAAAAAGGAGACAGAAGAAGTCTTTTTTTGGCTCCACTCACTAACCAACATCCTTTGGCCTAATCTGATCAATTGTTTTAAATCCAGTGTTGTAATGACTTAGGTTCACAGATTATGGAGGATCTTTGGATTCTGCATGACAGAAACGTGGTTACAAACACTGTATGTTATGCCTTGAAAGAATTTTTAAAAAATATAAGAGGTAGGATCTTTTGTTCCCACTATGGCTGCTGAGAAAGTGAAAGAAAAAAAAAACATAAATCAAAAAACGAGTCTTTGTTCCAAGTTAAACATCTTTTTTTTTTTTTTAAGATCTTATTTATTTATTTGACAGAGAGAGAGATCACAAGTAGGCAGAGAGGCAGGCAGAGAGAAAGCAGAGAGCCCGATGCAGGGGTTGATCCCAGGACCCTGAGATCATGACCTGAGCTGAAGGCAGAGGCTTAACCCACTGAGCCACCCAGGCACCCCTCTTAAAACATCTTAAAAAACATCTTAAAAACATCTTAAAATGTTTAAACATCTTAAAAAACTAACAGTACTTGTTTTATTTTAAATAATATTAAGAGTTGCAACAAAACAATCTTAATTTCAAATTAAGAAGGGACCTGGGTGGCTCAATCGGTTAGGCTTCTGCCTTAGGCTCAGGTCATAATCCCAGGGTCCTGGAATTGAGTCCCGCATCAGGCTCCTTGGTCAGCAGGAGTGTGCATCTCCCTCTTCCCCTCCTCCCACTTGTTTTCTCAATCGCTTGCTCTCTCTCTTTCAAATGAAAGAATGAAATTTTTAAAAAAATTAAGAAGATTATACATCAGTAAGCAAAAAAAGAAAGCAAATCATTTAAAATAAAAACAAAAACACTTAGTTACAATAAAAACATTTAGTTACTGAAATGTTTTTTGAAACATTGAAACATGAAATGAAATACTGAAAAGGAACTCTTTTCCCCTTATGCTCATCCTTGGCCAGTGCCTCACTGGTACTTCTTCAATATTTTTCCCGTCACTTTTTTTCTTTAGTTGACTCCACTGTTAACCTCCAAACCCAGTTAATGGTTATATTCTGGAGAAAAGGGGGTTATTATAACTTCTTTGTATGGAATAAAGATATTTACAATAATCACAATTTTACATAAAATAGTCAGAATATTAAAATTATGTTAAAGATTTTATGATCTTTCTATGATTAAGAATAATCTTTGTGATTTTTCAGTCTTCACTGTGAACATGTACTGATAAGAGGTAAGTGTAAACATTTATCATACTCTATTTTACTTCTTAACTAACATTCATAATTGTGATCTACAAGAACAGGACTTGCCTTATGTTACTCATCTTACTGTAATATCTAAAATGTAGTAAATGCTCAATCAGTATCTGAAAATCAATGCTAACCTAAGAGAAGCAAAGTAGTAATACCTCTTTCACCAAATCACTATACTATCCCTTTTCCACATGAATATTATATTTTGTGTTCTAGCAAAATATTTATACAGTTATTCCCAAATATTTGCAAGAATTTGAAATATATCTCAAATATGATTTCAGTCATCCACCCCTTCTTTTATCAATGTCGTCAATGAAAATATAAGTATGGGAGACAATGCAAAACAAACCACAGAATATTTTATTACTGGTTTGTTCTTAGTCTCATAATTCAATTCCAGAACTCTATAAATTTCTTTGGGCCATTTGAGGAAAATCTTACTTAACTTAGCTAACTGAATCAGTTCAAATGTCCTAAAAATAAGAGTATGACAAATCCCAATTTATAGGTTTTTGGGTCTAAACATGAAACTTGAAACTTCTCATTGACTTTCATTGATGAAAACCCAAGAAAAGTCACCCTATTCATATATGCTGACTTTGTAACAAATTCAAGATTTCTACTTTTTAGGAAATTGGTTCAACCCATGGGCTTGAGTCAAATTAATCAAGGCTATAACTTCTTCACTTACTATTTTAAAATGGAGAGGCTTTGCCTTTGACCTTCACCAGGAATGAATTAGAGCGGAAGCAATTTATGAGGAGTAGAGGATGATGAAAGAGAAGACTTGAGTGTGGCTTAAAAGTCAATCATGTATTTACTTGATCACTTGCTGACTAGATGTGATTAGAGTCTGTACTTTGTACTTCAAGATTAACTAAATCTGGCTTAAAAAAATAGTCATTGAATTGTTCAAGAAGAATAATTCTAAACTTTTGTTAGTGTATTGTTTATCATATGTGAAAATATTACCCAATTTTCATTCACAAGCTTTATATTTGGATAGCTAATATTTTAATAATATCTATTTCTTCATAACATTTTTGCTGCAGGTATTAAGGCAACTGTTACTTTTATCGGGAATCTTAATGTTTATATTTCTTTCCATATAGAATGAGTCACAATATTTGAGAATTATTTCATACTTAAATACAAATAACTAATTGCATTGCATAATGACAATGGTAAGACAAATTCCAAATATGGGTTCAGTCACTTGAGTTTCAATTTTGTTTTAATTCTTATTAACATTATTTTATTTGTTAGTCATAATTGAGTCATATCACTACAACCAGCTATGTAAGAGTTGCAACTTAAAAAAAAGGAACTTGGAGTTTACTCTGCTCAAAGTATATATTTTAATATCAGTTCTACCAATTCCCTGTTTTATAATAACCTATGTTTATTTTTTTAGAACATTTAAAAAATTTTTTTTCTATGGGTCTGTCTCTTAAAACTTGATTTTTTTTTTAAAATTCTAGGTGCTTCTTAAAAATGTTTTTATAATTCTCCCTTAGTGTTAGAATTTTTTTTTAAATATTTTATTTATTTGACAGAGAGAAATCACAACTAGGCAGAGAGGCAGGCAGAGAGAGAGGAGGAAGCAGGCTCCCCACGGAGCAGAGAGCCGGATGTGGGGCTCGATCCCAGGACCCTGGGATCATGACCTGAGCCGAAGGCAGAGGCCTTAACCCACTGAGCCACCCAGGCGCCCCTAGTGTTAGAATTTTTAAAAAATAGGCATGTATAAATAATCAAAAAATACTTTTATATTCAATATGGAGTATGAAATTCATTTTTAATATATTTAAGCTAATATATATCTATTTCATTTGAGTTATTATCTGATAATGCTTACTTTGAAATAATTAAGTGTAGAAACACTGCCTTATCTGTGTTGTGGGCACTAATTTTTAATCTACATTATTTACATTGGCTTTTTGATTAGAATTTATTTCAGTAAAATTTTCTACTCTATTTTTCTACATCTTAGAGCTGTAGTCCAATGGATTTATACAGTGGTTGCTGCTTCAGAATATTCAGCTTTTTGACAATGATTTTCATATACTTATATTAAGTAATAGCATAGAATTGGATAATCTAAGTCATTCTATCTTACACTTTTCAAGAAATTCATCATTCACTAAGCATCTCAGTTATTTGACATCTTGAGAGAATTAAGAAGTGTGCCAACTTATTGAAACTGTTTCATGAATTAACTCAAATAAAAGATTATATGTGAAGGAAAACTTAAAAAGAAAATAAAATTCCACAAGTGCCACAACAACAAAAAGTTATTTCATAGAAATAAAATATTTATAGAGTGCAGTTGAAAAGAATTATAACTAGTTTCTTAGTAAACTTCTAAGAGCTAGATTTGTGGCAAGTTTAATATATATCTTCATTTATCTCTTTGCTTTTATTTCTGAACTTAGACCATATCCTACTCTGAACCAGGTAGTCCACACTGAGTAAAAAAAACTGTATCTGCTACTTTGGTCTTCTTTCTTTCTCTCTCTCTCTTTTTAATATTCATTTATTTATTTTAGAGAGAGAGCACATGGGCACTCAAGCAGAGGTGTGGGAGGGGGAATGGGCAGAAGGAGAGGGAGAGAAGCAGACTCCTTCCTAAGTGCGAGACTGTCCTAGGGTTCAATCTCAGGAACCTGAGGTTATGACCTGAGATGAAAATCAACAGCTGGACACTCATCTGACTGAGCCACCCAGGTGCACCTGTCTTACCTCTCACTTAGAAGATCTTCAGCTACCATTAAACCTTTTTGACAAAGTACAATGCAAGCAATCCTCCCTGGCAGGTCAGGAATAGTCTGTCAAGAGTCTTCTTATTTTAATGAAGTTATTACAAACATGAACCACTGATCAGTAATTTTCTAAAAACTAGATTACAATAAAATACATTAAAATATGAAGGTTTCATATGATAGTATTTTTATTACAGATTGCCTTATGTTGCTTCAAAATTAGTATGATGACATAAATTATTGTTGATGTTCATACCATATACAAGCAGTATATACATACTTCGATTTCATATGTTGGATGTAGTTAAAGCATAATTAACTTGTATAGAAGAAGTGTAATCTCACCTTTAGCTATCAGAATGCCAGACAACCATACACACAGGTTCATATTATCATAAAGACTTTAGACCAGGACCTCATACTTCATAGAATTTTTTTATTTTTTGGTTTTCAATCCATTGATTACATATAATAAGTTTCATATATCTAAGTACCTGTTAGAACTTTATTGGGACGCCAAATAATTTCACCAACTTAAAAATATGAAAACCAGGAAAGACCATCATTTAATTATAATTCGGTCTTTCATACTAGAAATAGCATTTCTGGAGTTAGAAAACAAACAATACAGTGCTAATCACCACTTCTGCGTTTGTTTTTTGTTTTCTTTTTTTAAGGATACATTCAATTTGATAGTATCATTTTGAGATGTAATATTCAGCATATAAATAACCTGACTGATCAGCAATTATTCAAGGTAACTTTTCAGGCACACCTGTCAACCGAGGAAAAAAAAAAGCTATTTCTACAAATAAGGTTAAATTTATAGTGGCCAAAACTTAAGAGGTGAATTAGTAATAGAATAAAAGATAAAGATAAATGGAAATTAATGTAGTCACATTAGAGTGGGAATCATTAAATTGAGCGTTCCTTATTGTATCTGTACTGGTTTTTGACAGCCATTATCCCTTCTGATTGCTTGCTGCTCATGTCACCATGAAAAAAGACATTAGTAAACAGGCAGAGGAGATTTCAAAGTTAAAAAAAAAATGAACTGTATGTCATTATATGTTTTAGCTTAAGTATAATATTTCTTAGAAAATGATAGAAAAATTGAACTTTTGCAGAATTACTAAAAAAAAGTAAACCAGTACAAACACTGCCACAAAGAAACCAAATAAAACAGCATTTACTCTTTTCTTAGTTTCAACAAATGTTCAGAGACAGATAACCATGCTATTTCATAATGTATTTTCCGAGAATGTTAAATAAGAAATATTCTAAGTAATTTTAAAAAACTAGCATAACCATAATATTGGATAAATTATAGATAATCATAATTATGAACTTAGAACCAGCAAAATGAAGGGTTTAATGCATAAATATAAATATAGTATGAAGATGTTGGATATTTTTCAAAAAAATATGTTGGTTCAACATAAAATAAGTAACTCATAGTTGCTGGATCAAAATTTCCACATTTATTTGATTTAATAAAAAAGCTTAGTGGAGGGGCGCCTGGGTGGCTCAGTGGGTTAAGCCGCTGCCTTCGGCTCAGGTCATGATCTCAGGGTTCTGGGATCGAGCCCTGCATCGGGCTCTCTGCTCAGCGGGGAGCCTGCTTCCCTCTCTCTCTCTCTCTCTCTGCCTGCCTCTCTATTTACTTGTGATCTCTCTCTGTCAAATAAATAAATAAAATATTAAAAAAAAAAAGAAAAAGCTTAGTGGATATGCTGCATAAATGATCAAAATTAAAAATCAAATTTCATGACCATTTATCTATAACCAATATTTAGAAATTCATTTAGAAAAAATGCTAGTGAGGAATGTTGTGATGCACTGTTCATATTCCCCCTTCATGAATGAAACACTCCTCAAGTAACCTAGCACATGAGAGTCTGGATTGCACATAGCCCCTGTTGTCCCCTCCTTTCAGAAATGGCCTTAACCAAAAAAAAAGATACTTTCACTAGGTTCACACCCACTCCCAGCCTGTCCACATACAGTGACTGATCAATAGGGATATAAAGGCCTCATCAAATAAGCCCCGTCCTTCCAATTTTTTTTAGAGACTATGGACTCTGAAAAACAACCTGAGGGTTTTGAAAGGGCGGGGGTGGGAGGTTGGGGGAACCAGGTGGTGGGTAATAGGGAGGGCACGTATTGCATGGAGCACTGGGTGTTGTGCAAAAACAATGAATACTGTTACGCTGAAAAAAATAAATAAATTAAAAAAAAAAAAAAAAAAAAAAGCCCCGGTCTCCCTTTGAGCCAGACCACGAAGCTGAAAGACAGACATTCCTTCCTGGATGGGAGTGCTTTCACTACTCTACCTACAACTACTTACCTACGTACCCTGATGGTGTGTGGAAGCCTGGATGTGGTTATCACTGAAAGAGATCACATTCTAGAAATGAAGTAATTATGGCCTAAAGAATTTAAGTGAAAATATGGTTGGAAGAAGTGTTGTTCCACAGTAACACTATAAAATTCTGAATGGTAACTTTAACATGGCCAGAAAAGAAATTGTCACTCACATTTTCATGCATACTCTTGGTAAGATATCCGTTTGTGGTCCCCACTAAGAAAGCACAGTACCGACCTGGAAAAGAGTCTTTGGAAACCAGTATTTATGATGGATAATGCAGCATCTTGAGTAATGATATAATCAGCATCAGAATGAAATAAATGCTAAAAGAAATTGAAGAGGCAAGAAGATCTATATTCTAGTTTCAAAAATTTCCAAGTACCATGATGTTATAAGTAATAACTGCTTTGGTACCCCTTTGTTTATGATGGGACAGAACAAATTTAAGAAAAAAATAACATGAAGAGTTCTTTCCTGGAACTGGGAAGTAAAAGAGAGTAAAGATAGTTCCTTTAAGTTACAAAGAATCTTCACAAGCATTGACAGGACGTAAGTATATACTTAAATATCTTTATCCATTATTCTACATTTTCATCAAAAAAACCATTCTATGTCACATGGGTGCATAAATCTTGTAATATATTCTTGTAAGAATTATTTAGAAAAACAGGAGCCATGCACAAATACTTGCCTAGGGACAACACCTTAGAATAGATTCTATATGGTGCTGGGAAAGACAGTTACATTAAAAATAAGGAAAAATAATTTCTACTTTACATTCTGCATAAAAGCCTACTTTACATCAATTATATATTTTCTATTTTTGGACACAAAAATGACTTTATGAATCTGAGACAAGAAAGACTTTAAAAAATAATATTAAATGTGGTGATGGTCCACTTGGATGAAAGTCACCCAAACGCTAATTCAATTGTTTATATTAATTTTTTCAAAAGTCTTTCTTGTCCCATATTCATAATGATACTTGTATTAAAACTTTAATGTATATCTTCTTGCCCCATTAGTTCCTTTTAGCATTTATTTAATGTCTATTCTGTATACATCATTATTTATGGTGCTGTATCATCCACCATGAGTAATGGTTCCCAATGACTCTCCCAAAAGTTGTTACTGTGCTTTCTTAATGATCATTGAAGATACATGGTTCATCTTTCCAGGTAACCAAAGATTGCCAGATATTACATTGAATATACAATATTATATTTTAAGGTAAATATAACAGATACCGGTACCCTATCCATATCTCCTAGTTACTTGCAGCATTTATATTATCTTGAATGTTGTGGGCCTGCTTGCCTATCAATTCTCAGCACCTGTGCATCTTTGCATTCAGGCTTTCTCTTGTCAAAGGAGAATGTGCTCTCTGTGTGAATTATAAGCCAGAAATCAGGGAAATAGAGATACTTCCCCATCAGCCCGACCAGTGAGTGACAGAAGCGGGTACATAATCCGGCAGCTCCATTATTCATTTGGTAGAGTGTTGAGGTGTGTTTTCCATACTACTTCCTAAATACTATAACTTGATTGATAATGTGCTCTTTGCTGAATTTTTTGCCTCTATATACCAATTCTAATGATTGAAATCTATATATTATTCCCTATCAATATGTCTATGATATATTATTGTATAACTACCAACATTTACCTTTTTGCCTCAGGCTCAATTTCTAGGGAAATCATATATAAGACAGGTGATACTGTTTGTGACCCTAGGAAGCAAAGCCTCAAGACTGAGTTCTAGAAGTTGCACACTTTTCAGGCAGATTAAAACCAAAGACACTATTATTCTAAGGAGATAATAATGTTCTCTGGCATGATGATTTGAAACAGGATGGTAAAAGAGGATGCATGGTCTTCTTTAGAATCTCCAACATTTGAAAGTTACAAGAAGAGATTAAGTTATAAGAAAGATAGAAGTTTTTTACTAACTGCTATTGCATCCCTGAAAGAAACCACAAGCAAACAAACAATCAAACAGGATTTGGTCAGCCATCTATGAATTCAGAGCACAATGTGAAAGTCACAAGGCTTCCCTGTAGCAGTGAGATCTTTATCTCCTTCAGCCACAAGGCAGACTGTGCAGAAAACCCGACCTATAATCTGATTGTGAGAATTTGTTGGTTTGCACACTAGGGAATTTCCTGAGAGACGTCGGAAACTACACCTCACCCACCCCGCCCTGCCCTCACCACCACCACCACTCTGACTCCTCCCCTCATGCGGAGTGCAGGGAGATCTAGTTTGGTTAGGGGCAGGTTTCATAAGCAAGGGAACTTATATACGAGGCTTGTCTTAGGTGGCCACAAGACCAATAGAGCTCTTCCCTTACCTGCCAGATTCTCAAAAATTTATGTAGAAGCTTTAACTGAGTTAAGTCATGTATTCAGTCCAGATGGTTTCAACAACACATTGCTCTTTCAAGACCCTGTCCTTTAAAACAGCTCCCACTGTGAGAATGGTGAGCAGAATGTATAATCCAAGGATAGCAGAGGGTGTGAGAAACCTCCTATTACCCAGGCCTAGTTTGCAGATCAACCAGCAGTCACATTTTCTTGATGACCTCTTCCAACAAAATCAACAGAAAACTGCATTCGTATACCCAATATATTTTTTTATGCAAAAGTAACGACACAGATAGGGAAGGAGTGATCCCTGAAATAGGGACATCTCAGGGAATGCACTTGAGAATCTTGAACCCCAAAATTTCCATGAACCCTCTAGGCTGGCGTTAAGTAACTTTCTTGTTCTTTTTTTTTTTTTTTAAGATTTTATTTATTTATTTGACACACAGAGAGAGATCACAAGTAGGCAGAGAGGCAGAGAGAGGGGGGTGGGAAGCAGGCTCCCTGCTGAGCAGAGAGCCCGATGCAGGGCTCGATCCCAGAACTCTGGGATCATGACCTGGGCTGAAAGGCAGAGGCTTAACCCACTAAGCCACCCAGGCGCCCCACTTTCTTGCTCTTGCTAGAGGATATCAAAATACCTCCGATCGGAGACCATGGAAAAGTACCATCCGAAGCATATGACTTGTTCTCCTCGATTTCTGACCCGAACTTCCATTGTATTACTTCTAGAGAAGTCATTAGGGCCAAGTCAACTACAGCACGACAATGGTGCCCACAACCAGGTCTCACACCCCTCAGGGATAGAGGATCTGGGACACCCTATAAGGCAAGTAACAAGTTGGCAACTAACTGAAAGATGAGGGATATCCAAAGTAGATGGTGGAGGGAAGATGATAAATATCAGTTGCATCTTCGGGACCAAAACAGCACAGTTTCTATAGCACGTATGACTAAAGCTTTTAATGTAGATCTGTCTTTTGGAGAATGTTATTAGCAGTCACCTTGGGAAATCAGTGATAAGATGGAATGAATTTAACATGGGCTATGAATGTATCAGTGCCCTGCCTACATCAACTTGACACATCATTTCCATGCACATCAGCTCAGTTTTTAATAGCTAGCAACTGTGTCTTTGCATCTTTGGCAGAGAACGTATCAGGTATCAGTCAAGTTTGAACCAGAGATGCAGAAGCAGAATTAGTATCTCTCTTTCCAAGCATTGGGGTGGCTTACACAATTGCAAGAGTGGGCGAAGCAAGTCTGAAATCCGTAGGGCAGGCAGAGTCAGGAAAAGCAGCACATGGCAGGGTGGAATATATGTACAAGGGTCGAAGCCCTTGTTATCAGCAGAATTTCTTCTCTCTCAAGGAAGCCTCAGGCCCAGATGTGAAGTCAGGACCAGACAGATGATCCAGGATAATCTTTATTTAAAGTCAATGAAGAGGCACCATAATTACAGCTGCAAAAATCCCTTAACAGCAATGCTTAGATTAATGTTTGACGGAGTAAGTGGGGACTAGAGTCTAATCAAGATGACATATCAAAAAAGTCCTAACAGGACTTTCTCTACTGGAAAGAGGATACTCTCTGTCGCCACTTGAGGCCAGGCTGGCAGAGCCAGGGAATTAACTGGCCCCTGCCAAACAGCCCTCAGCCAAAGATGAATGAATGTTGGTGGGAAGTAGCCTAGCTCTTTAACCCTTTAAGCAGATTTATTCGAGGGTCTCTATCCTACACTGGCTCTCCCAGTTTCTGAGTGGGATTTAGTTCCTGTTGCCTACAGATACAGTAGTTTGATAATCTACTCTTTAGGGACAATTCCTAGTCCTCTACTGGTTTCTCCTATGATCGTCTTCCAAATAAACTAATTTCTCTGGAAACCTTGCTTCCAGGTTTACTCTGAGGGAAGGCAAAGAAAGACAATAAGTGATATATTACATTATTTAAGTCATTGAGACTTATGCTTATTTTAAATTTTCTTACATCATATTTAATATTGCTGCCTTTCCTTATTAAAAAAAAGAGTTCATAGATTCAGAGTATCAGATGGAAATTCTTTAAAGTATCTTTAATCAGGACAATATACATTTTAATGCAAAATTATTATGCTTTGTTCTTTGCCCTTCCATGACTAGATTAATGATGTGACTGTACATATATTGAATAACATTGATTTTCTGAGCTGCTATGCTCGTGTTTGAGAAGAATATATTTATCAGGGAAAGAGAGACTTTAATGACTAAGCAGGACTTTCTACTGTAAATGCTGTGTTTACATATTTACATGGCCAATCCAACTTAAAAGATTCTGTCATAACTATTTACATGTGTTTGCCATCTGAAATATTGAACTGGCCATGAGAGTAGCATGAGAAGTGCATAAGAATAGGTGTTTTGATATGGCTGACTAGTAAAAACTGGTTAATTTTCTGCTAACAAGTAAGATATTTCTCCAAAAACTTACAAATAACTGATAATATTCTTGATCTTCCAGTACGTAATTTTAATCAGGAATGTGGATTTAAGGTCAAGTGTACCTTTACTAAAATATTTCTAAATCACTGAAGATTTCATTGCATTATAAAAACATTTTTATTTCCTTAAACATGAAATCCTGTCCACTTTCTCTGAAAATTATTTTACCTCCCCAAGCTACTGCCCGTGGTAAAAATATAAGTTATTGCTATGTATTAAATGAGGATTAAGAAGAATTCAAGACATCTTTTTAGTTTGTTTTCATTATTGTGCCTGCTAAAGTAAAACTAAACCAGTATGGCTACAGGTTAGATTATTAAAAAATGCATGTTCGAGATTATTAAAGTACTTCCAGCAAAATGGAGCGATTTCCCTGCATTTGCCTTAGTAAATTCGGGTTGTTTAATGAATTGTTTCAGAGTAAGAAATGAAACTTATTTCTTGGAGCAATTTAATTTGTTTAATCGATTAGTATTTTTCATGATATTATACTTAGAAAAAACTATCTATTAAACTTAGAGAAAAGATACCAAAAAACAGTATTACAGATATTTTAAGACTTTTTAAAAACAACTATATAGGGGCACCTGGGTGGCTCAGTGGTTTAAGCTGCTGCCTTCGGCTCAGGTCATGATCTCAGGGTCCTGGGATCGAGTCCCACATCGGGCTCTCTGCTCAGCAGGGAGCCTGCTACCCTCTCACTCTCTCTGTCTGCCTCTCTGCCTACTTATGATCTCTCTCTGTCAAATAAATAAATAAAATCTAAAAAAAAAAAACCAAAAACCAAAACAGCTATATAGACTTTGGAACCCATGCCGTTATTCATATGTTTATATACTTGTCTTTTCATTAGAACAACATCTGCTTTGTGAAAATAATACTTACGTTTGAAAATAATTCAGTAGACACTGCGTGAAACTCTTTTTTTTTTTTTAAAGATTTTGAACATTTTAAACAATGCTCTTTCAAGCATTAATATTTAACAATAGACATAATTGGAGACTCTTAAGGACAAGTGTGAAATTGTTTTATCTTCATTTTCTGGAGCTCTGGATAGCTGATTGAGACAGTACAGAGAGCATCTGCTGGAGGGTAACTCCTGGGATACTTGTCAACTTGATCGTGTTCAGAAACAACTGAGACACAAAAGAAGGAGAGCTTCTAATCACATTGCATTTAGATGTTGTTCAAATCAGGAAACTATGTAATTTATAACTAAGTAGCTATACTTGACATTTTAGAATTTTTAATTAACAGATTATTCTATTGGCTTATATATTTCTCTCCAGGTGACTGAAATGGATTTCCACCCGGGCTTTGTTTCCATATGTCAAGATTTTTCGAATAAGTAACACATTGATGTATTAATTCTGATTCCATAGACAGACCAAGGGCAGAAGACTAAAAGTCATTCCACTATGCTATTTCTTTTAAGTACCTTGCCAGTGATTTTGTTGTGTCTGCATGATTACAGTAGTTTTCAGTGACTAAAAATCATGCATACCTTATAAGGTAATTGATTTTTTAAAGAAAAATATGAATGATTTAGGCAGTATAAAACTCTGAAAAATTAAAACATCACCAATTTTTTCAAGTATATGTGTATTTTGTCATCTTCTGTCATTACTGCTGTCATTACTTCCATCCATTGACAGAACTCTTCTTCACATAAATGTTTGGAAATAGAGGTTCATACACTATCAGAAGAAACCTGAAGAGTGCTAAAGTGAAACAGATTCTTGTTTTTGCTATTATGAGATTTGTTTCTGACTAAATGCCTGGAAAGAAAAAGAATACAGTGTAATAAGATTGTATAAATTAAAGATGATTAATTAACAGGTATAATAGAAATCCCCTTGAGAATACAATAAATGTGAATGCCAAGTATCCCAGATTGATGACAACAAGATGTACAATTAGCACTCTTTTCCCCTCTATTCTTTCTTCACCCCGAGCTTGTTGGGACCATTAATGAGAAGATAAAATGATGAAGGGATGCAGAATATACCACTCTAGCATAAGAATTATTTTGAGCGAAGACACTTAGAATCCACAGATTCTCAGCAGAAAGGTTTTGTCCGAACACTACCCCCTTTACCTGCCTAAAAGTAGAGCCTTCCAAAAATAATATTCAACTGCCATAAATCTCCCTGCTAGGGAAAATTGACTCCTCTTACTGGAAAGGAGAAGTCACCACCTGGATGAGAAATTGCATAAACAAACATGGTCACAGCACTATCACACTTCCCCTAGAAACTCCTAAAGTTCCATTTGTCTTTCCTAAAAGTCATTTGTTTTTTCGTTAAGCGACCTTTCTTCCCCTGTCCCTTTCCTATGAAGAGGGTATATAAACTCTAAATTCTAGCCACTTCTTTGATCCACTTCCCTGTGAGCTTCCACAAACCTATATGGATAAACTTTGTCCTTTCTCCCATTAACTTGTGTTTTATCAGTTTAATTTATGGGTCACAATTACTAATCCTAAAGTTTTTCCTCCCTAACAAATGACAATGACAATAAAATAATTAATACTACACTAAACTCCAGCTTCTGTTTATTTATTTTTCTCTTTGTGGTCTTTCTATTCTCTAATTTAAAATGCTTGTAAACTGATCTTTTTTCTTTTCTTTTTTTTTAAGATTTATTTATATATTTGAAAGAGAGAGCACACAGGAGGGAGGGGTGGGCAGAGGGAGAGGGAGAGAATCTTCAAGCAGACTCCCCACAGGACCCTGAAATTATGACCCTCCAACATCAAGAGTTGGACACTTAACTAACTGAGCCACCCAGGTTCCCCAAACTGAGGTGTTTTTTTTTTTTAATTTCTTTCTTTCTTACACTTTATTTGCCTCCTCCTCATCATCATCATCCTAAAATCATTTTGTGACTTCTGCTAAGAGCTTGCTGTTCATTCATGTCTCCTGCCACGGAATGAATTGCTTTATCAGAGTGTGTTCCCATGGATTTCTGTGGCAGCAAAATTCAGTGGCTGAGCGCTCCAGGGATGAGAATGGAAGACAAAGGCAGGGAAATTCACTCCTTGAGGGCACATTCTCATCTTGACACAGATGTGAATGACTTTCAAGTGCTTTATGGCTGCTTGAATTTGCATTCTTATTTCACATGCATATACCCAGAGTGATATAATCACTCTAGGGACCAGAGCTGAAACAAATTATTTCTAAAACATTATTAGATGTTTCTGAATAGACTCAATATTTAAAATATTATTCTCCATTAGTTTAGTAATGAACATACATTTTCAATTAATATACTTAAAGCATTAACACAAGTGATATAAGAAACAGACTACATTTGGTTTACTTACTCAGATTTATTGTAAAAATAATGTTTTTACCTTTGGCTAGGTAATAGATATTTGCAATTCATCTGCAGTGATCATTACGTTATCATTGGTGCTATAGCCCAGGACATGGTAGCATATTGGATAAATGACAATTAACTCAAATTTCCCTTGCAAATTCATGCTTCATTTCTCTGGCTAAAGAAAATATGACATCAATTGCCAGTACGGTTATAGTTGTTGTACTTATTGCTTAAAGAGATCCTCTCTACTTAGCATTTTGTGTGCAGCCAGGTATGAAATTAACCCATGAGGCTACTTTGGGGAATTTTTTCTTTTCTAGTTGATGTAATGTGAGTGCAGGGAAAGAGGACTGAGTAATGATCTTTATGTTCCATTTGCAGCATGATTCTACAAAACATTTCCTTAGACAAATCTGTTCAAACTCCTAATTAAAATTGCCTTGGACTGGCAGTTTTCAGAATTCACCTGAATGACCATAAATTGCCATATTTCACTTTCTTATGTTGGGTCCCCCAAAATTGGATACCCCCATAATGGGTCCATGATTAAAGGAGCAAGACTGGTAAAAAGTGAAGGTCAAGCAAAACTTTATTTTGCACCAAGCATCAGGAATCAAACTGACCGTCAAAGAGACCAATCGGAGTTGCCCCTACAGAGAGGACGATCCCTCCCTGCTTTCCAGACTATCTTTTATAGAGCAAAGCCCATGTGGTTGGGCCTGGCCACACACAGGTAGCTAATTGAATTATAATTCATCCCACAGTAACCATGGAAACTAGCCCATCACCTTGGTAGCGAGGGAGGAGACAGTATGCGTCCCCACTGATTGAATACCTCCACCTGGCCTGACCCACACTTGCACTTGGACTTTGTTATCTGGGACTGGTTTCCCGGACTTGTTTTTAAGTTAGTTCCCTGAGCGGGGGAGGGGGTTTGGCCGGGTCAGTTTAAGTTTTACTGCATAAACAACAACATCATTGTTTAACTGGATGGAATCGCTCTGGCTAAATAGGCCCTTACACTTAAGTGCTAGTTTTCATCAGGATAGTTTCATCTAACAGGACTTTTATGGAGAAAGAACTCTGATTTAAAAGTGAGCAGACACAAAGTTCAAATTTTTATGCTTATATCCTTAAGCCTTTTAATAAATATAAAACAGGGAAAATTATTCTCTTTTTATAAAAATGAGTAGACCAATTAAGATATTTGAGTAACATTTCATTTCATAGAACAGGGCATCAAAATCACTCGGGAGGTCCTCTTTTGAAATGTTGCTACCTCTGGGTTTGGGAATAGCATAGGTCAGTGGTGCTCAAGTTTAAAACAAGCATAAGAGAAAAAATAGTGCTTATTAACATATAGATTGCTGAATCCACTCCTAGACATTCTCATTCAGCAGGACTAGGGTGAAGGCCTAAGAATTTGCATTTCCGACCAGTTCCCAGTATGCCAAATTTACTAGTATAACAACAACAATCTGAGAACTACTGGCATAGGCTGGAAAAAAGTTTTACAGATAATTCATTTCCTATCAACACTCCTGCAGATGAAGTTAATTTAGATTTATAAAAAGCAATAAGAAATGAGGCAAAGTTATATATATCTATGTCTATATATATTTTCTAAATCCAATTTAAAATAATATATCCCAGAAACTTGTGGCCATTCTTAATATGTCCTGAAACATTTGGAAAAATATAAGTAAAATTAGCTTTTTGACATAATTTCTCTCTCTCACAGACACATAATACTAAAGGTTTCACACTAGCTATAAAATTTTACTGAATGGCTTCATACTGGTGAGGTTGACATCAAAATTAAATTTGTGAGGTGATGCCATTTGAGGAGACTGTAAAACGAAGGCCATCTGCAAAGGAAAGATGGTGGTGTCTACGTAATGATGGCTTTATCATAACCAAGATTATATGGCTATCTCTTTAGTTAAAAAATGTAACCAATTATATATTCCAAAATGATTATCTAAGAAGAAAAGATATTAGCATGCTTTATTAATATTGACTATATAAAACAAAAAGAAAAATAATTTATATCTCTTAAAATTTCCAAACATTTGAGTAACAAGAAACCCTGAATTTTCTACTAATTACTAATAATTACAAATAACTAATTACTGTTAGTAATTAGTTAACCACACCTACTATGCCTTTACTTAGCTGAATATTTGCAAATAAAACTGAAACCAATATATAATAGTTATGGTATCATAAACATATGGTAATAAGCAGATTGTCATAGTTTTCTGTTGTAATTCTGAATCATTAAATGTGAATTCTGACTAATCACCAAATATCACTAAAAATATGTTCTTAACATGCTGATGGATGTATTAGTTTTTTTTTTCCTACAGCAATAGGACATCCCACTTACTTCAAAAAATAACGATGTAGTTATTAGTGTAGCCTAATATAGTGGTGATTTACCCATCGTTAACTAGACTAATCAGAATCAAATAAACCAGAAGTAAATAAATTTAAATACATAATCAAAGTGACAATAT
This sequence comes from Meles meles, assembly GCF_922984935.1. NCBI lineage: Eukaryota > Metazoa > Chordata > Mammalia > Carnivora > Mustelidae > Meles > Meles meles. The sequence continues at coordinate 80,756,163 of NC_060074.1, forward strand.
TTTTACACTTTTTCCAGTTTTATTGAGGTAAAATTGAAAAAATTATAATATATTTAAAGTGTAGAATATGATGATTTCATATATGCATACATTGTAAGAGGATTTCCCCAATCAAGTTAATACCCTCATCACCTCACATAGTTAACATTTTTGTGTGTGAGAACACTCAATATATAAACTCTTAGCAAATTTCAATTATACAATACAGTATTATCAATTATAGTCACCACATTATACATTACATCTTCAGATGATTTATTTTATAACTGAATTAGAAGATGATTCATTTTATAACTGAAACTTTGTATCTTTTTTATACTATCTCCTTTTCTCCCTCACTGCCTGTGGCAACCATGATTTTATTGTTTCTATGAGTTTGTCCAGTATTCCTGGATGATATGACACTGACATCAGCCAGATTTTAATGGTAATCATGACACGAGCTGCCAGGAGAGGTTTCTCATAGGTTCTCTTCAGATTTAGGATATAGATACTATCACTCTGTGGACGTATTGCTCCATTTGAACTCAAGGTTGATGCCAGCCAAGTGGGTTCCTGCTACAAGGAATTTGAGGCCATCCTCTTCCTTCATTTGCAAGACATCAAGGGTTCCAGACATTGTGAAAATTTCCCTTTATGACAGGAATGCAGAACAACACTGTATGGGCCCTCCTGGGGTAGTGGAGAAAGACTCACGTCTTAATAACATTTTTCCTGCTCTGGCTTACTTTATGAAGAATACAGTATATAATACACGCAATATACAGAATATGTGTTAATCAACTATGTTATCAGTAAGACTTCTGATCAACAGTACACTATGAGTAGTCAAATTTGGGGGTAGTCAAAAGTTATATGCAGATTTTCAACTATGTGATGGGGAGTTAGCACCCTTAATTCTCATGTTGTTCAAGTGTCAACTCTATAGATCTTTTATCTCCTTGGTTAAATTTATTTTCATTTATACTTATTATAAGCATATTATTCTTTCTTATGCTACTGTAAGTGGTATTGTTTTCTTAATTTTTCTTTTTACTATATAGAAAAACAACTAATTTTTACTTGTTGATTTTTATCATAAAATTTATTGAATTCACTTGTTATTTCTAATAGTTTTTTGGTGGAGTCTTTAGGGTTTTCTATGTAAAAGATCATGCCATCTGCTAACAGAGACATATTTCTTTTTCCTTTGTGATTTGGATGCCTTTTTGCTTGTTCGTTTGTTTGTTTTTGTCCTTGACTAATTTTTCTGGCTAAACCTTCTAGGATCATAAAATTGAGTTTTAATCATAAAAAGATGTTGAATTTTTTCAAGTGCTTTTTCTCTATTGAGATGATCATATGATTTTTTTTTTTTAAAGATTTATTTATTTGACAGATAGAGATCACAAGTAGGCAGAGAGGCAGGCAGAGAGAGAGAGAGGAGGAAGCAGGCTCCCAGCCAAGCAGAGAGCCCGATGCGGGGCTCGATCCCAGGACCCTGGGATCATGACCCGAGCTGAAGGCAGAGGCTTTAACCCGCTGAGCCACCCAGGCGCCCCGATCATATGATTTTTATCATTCATTCTGCTAACATGATACCAAATTTATAGATTTGTAGGTTGAACTATCCTTGCATCCCAGATTAAGTCCCACTTGATTATGGTGTATAATTTTTTTTAAGATTTAAACTCATGACCCTGAGATCAAGACCTGAGCTGAGATCAAGAGTTGGATGCTTAACCGACTGAACCACCCAGGTGCCCCTATAGTGTATGACATTTTTAGTGTTGTTGATTTTTTGTTGTTGTGGATAATATTTTGTTGAGGATTTTTGCATCATTGTTAGTCAAGCATCTTGCCCTGTAGTTCTCTTTTCTATAGTGTCCTTGTCTGGTTTTGGTGTCAGGGTGATGCTGGCTTCATGAAATGAGCTTGGAAGTGTGCCTCCCTTCTTGAGTTTTATAGCAGAATTTGAGAATTATTGTTATTAATTTTTTAAGTGTTTGGTAGAATTCACCAGTACAGTCATCTCTTTGTGGGATTTTATTTTTTGAAAAGATTTGATTCCTGCTTCAAACTCCTTACTGGTTTTAGTCTGTTTTCTACTTGGAAATCATGAAATATCTTGTATGACCCTTCACATTCAGGCTATACGTCTTCTTAAAGCTAGCTGGTATGAGTCTCTTGTAAGCAGCATAGAATTTGGTCTTTTCTTTTTGAAAAATTTTAGTTTGTGCAGCCACTTTATGTCTTTTGAATAGAAAATTTAGTCCATTTATTTAAAAAGTGATTATTGGTAAGTATGAACCTGGAGGGGAGAGCTATGAGAAATGCTCACACATCTGCTTAGAAAATGCTTCTTTGTTTACTGTGGTCCTGTGGCTGAGCCCTGATGACTTTCAAAGCTAGATGATTTGGGGAACTGCCTCTTCATGTGGTAGCCTTAAATTTAGGGTGCTAGATGTGTGCTATAGCCCTTGCCTTCAGGGTTCTCTGGTTCCCCACCCCCAATCTTAAGACACTGTGTTGGATGGTGTGATTTATGGCAACAGTGTGTCTTTCTTACCTGTTTGATACATTACTCAAAGTGTAGGAGTAAGGCTATTAGTTTCTTGATTACTCTCAGGATTGATTCATGTGTAGCTATACATGTAGCTATACAGGACTGAGCCCCACATTGGGCTCCCTGATCAGCAGGAAGCCTGCTTCCCCCTCTCCCATTCCCCCTGCTTGTGTTTTCTCTCTTACTGTGTTTCTCCCTGTCAAATAAATAAATGAAATCTTAAAAAAAAAAAAAAGATTTCATTATTTTACTTCATTTTATTTTGCATTTACATATATTTTGGTTTTTTATTATTTAGTTAGGACTTCCAATTTTTGGGACCCACACAGGTCCAGTTCTTTTTTTTTGAAAATTTGAATTATCATGCTCTTGTTCATTTGACACTCTATGCAACTTTAATAATTCTATACATATGCATAATCTGTTTTCTGGCAACTGAATCATCTCTGAAATTACATCTTCCTTTTTCCTCAACTGTAAGGCATCATTTTCTTTAGAATCTGCAGATGTCATGGAATTAAAGAAAATATGGCTTGGTACCACAGAACACTTAAAGCCAGTTTCAAAATGTTACTCCTGGTGCTGTGCAAATTGCCAAAATATAAATTCATTTTGTTTAATATGTTATCACTTAACAGATGGTATTCATGTTTGGGCATCCAAAAGACCATAGATGAGCATCAAGTATGTATGTCTGAGAGTAGAACTTCAAGCCAAGAATGCTGAGGTTGTTACCCTTTTTGAGTATCTGTAGCTCAGTGTCAATGACTTTGTGAAATCAGGAGCAGTAAAGAGGTGAATGAAATCCCTCATAATAAGCAGCATAATATGGAAAATCTGCAACTGATCTCACATTCTTCACCTAAACACTTTTTTTAAAAAGCATTTTTAAAAACCATCTTAGTATAAGCAGAACTTGTCCACATAAGACAAATGATTGTATTGAGAAACGAATTGAATAATATTTCATATGTGCCATATAAGTCTTGTAAGACAATTTTCAAAAAATATATAAAAATGTTGGATTGTGCTGCCTGTATATTTGTAAATTAGGGATTTTTAGAATCCTGGGTGGCTCAGTTGGCCAAGCTTCTGACTCATAATTTCAGCTCAGGTCATGATCTCAGGATTGTGAGATGGAGCCCCACGTCACACTCTGCACTGAGCACAGTGTCTTCTTAAGATTCTCCCTCTCCCTCTTCTCCTTCCTTCACTCACATGTGTGCACTCTCACTCTCTTAAATAAATCAATAAAATCTTTAAAAACACAACACAAGAAGCATATATTGAGTATATGTTTTTACAAAAATCATTTTCAAGCTAGTTTGAAAATAGAAATCTAAGCTTCTGCTTTTTTCCCTCATTACTATTTATTAAGTGTTAGTTACTCTTTTTTTTTTTAATTTTATTAACATATAATGCATTATTTGCCCCAGGGGTGCAGGTCTGTGAATCATCAGTCTTACACATTTCACAGCACTCACCATAGCACATAACCTTCCCACGTCCATAACCCTGCAACCTTATCCCTACTCCACCTGACCCCTCAGCAACCCTCAGTTTGTTTCTTGAGATTAAGAATCTCTTATGGTGTGTCTCTCCCATGATCCCATCACCTTCTGCTTTTTATAAATGAGGAAATCTGAAGCACACGAATGCTAAGAAAATTCTCAAGGTCTTCTGTGAATTAAAATAGTCCTGAGGTTAGCACTTGGTTTAGGACTCCCAAGGTAATATTTTTCCCATTATTACTTGCATGGCTAAAAATATTTTGTGGACCTCTACTTCTATGGTTTCTGCAGATAGCAGCTGGAAACAATCCATTTCAATATAGGAAATTAAAGATAAGTACAAGTTAAGAGACACAATTTCTCAGTGGATTAATAGCAATGGCCATGGATCCACAATGATTTGGGTCAAATCACACCACAAAGCAGCTTTATAACTTTCTGCAATTTATTTTGTTTGTATGTACTTGCATTTCTTTATCTGTTTAATGGGGACTTTAGAAACAATTGTTTTATGGAAGCATTAAATAAATATATACATCAAAACATACACTGCACTTCCTGGAACAAAGCAACATTCAATTATCCATCATTATCATTTGCCAATGGGCTAAACTTGAAATTATTATCTCCATTTCACAGATAAGGAAACTAGAGGTTTGAAGTTAAATAATTTACTCAAGGTCATACAACTAGTAATTGCTGGGGCCATAATATGAACAGGGAAATAACTAACTTTCAAAGACTATGTGGCACCATCTGCTCCACCAACTACAAGATTGGTCTTCCCTCTAGTTCACTTCAAGCTATTTATATCAATCCAGGGAACCTATTGAGCCCTGGCCTACAAGCCATTCCAAGTAGATTTGCCTGGTTCGTGTCCCAGATTGTGCCAGATGCAGAGGTTCAAGGCCAGAGACCACACAGAAAAGGGGATGAACATTTCTCAAATCACGCTGCTTTTGTTTTCTGTTACATTAAATCCATTCAGTTCTCTGCTCAAGGTCTAGAATTAACAGGCAGTATAGAATGAAGCTGATAATCTAGTATGCACAGAAATGTAGAAAACTCCATGGAAAAAAAATGTGGGAGTATAATAATATGTCACAATTCCATAACCACAAAACCAGGACAATTAAGGCTTTTAAAGGTTGATCTTTCTTAAAAGAAATTTCCATAACTGTTTACAGTATTTCAGAAAAGTATTAGGTGATAACCATTTCCATTCAAGTAAATGTGTAACTATAGTTTTTATAATAATACTACCTAAATCATGTTAAAAACTATAAAAAATATTTTGTGAAGAGATTACATACAGAGAAATTTATGGATTAATGTATTATAACTAGAAATATATTATAACTATAATGTATAATGTATTATAGCTGCAACCTTATCTACAGTGGCAATATTTTGGAAACAACTGTTCATGAAATGAACAGTTACCCATGAAAATGGGTAAATAAAGAAATCTCTTTATTATAGTTATCTATAATAATGTACATAAATGAACTAGAACAAAATGTATTGATATTTCAAATCATATAAAGAGAATACTGAAGAAAGGTAGTGACTATGACCACTCAAATACCAAAAATACTATGTACTTTTATGTATATATAAATACACAAATAACAGATATAGTAATATTATTCAGAATAATACATAACAAATTTTAAAGTAGTTTTCATCATGTTTGGGGGAAGAAAGTGAAGTAGGATGATGACAAAATACCATGGGAAATAAACTGTATTCATAATATTATATTATAAACTAATATAAACTAATGTAAACTGTATTCATAATATTATACTCTTTAACATAAACTAATACAAAGCAAATATGACAGCATGTTAACTTTGACTATATCTAGATATTTTATACTAGTATATTATTATCTTATTTTTTGGTTTCATACACTTTTTCTATAAGTTTGTGATACTTCAAAAATATATTAAAAACATTATTTTCAATCAGGTAATTTATATCTACACTCAAAGTTTTCAACATTTTCAATACTATTTTGTTTCAGTGATTTTTTAAAAAATGTACTCTGATAAATTTTACTCCTCAACTTTCCCCGATTTTCTGTATCTGAAAAATGTAAGAGAAATTTTGTATGAATCCCCTGAAGAAATCCTACATTTTCTTCACCAGCCAGAATTCCTTTTAGTTTGAATTCCCCAGATAATTTCCCCTGCAGTTTATTTTGTGTTTCCTGTGTACCAGTCATTTTTATAGCAGCCGTATTCATTACGCTGATCCCTGACCATGTTACAGCACAGTTTTTTGTTTTTTGTTTTTTGGTTTTTTTTAAAGCAGTTTGTGTTGGCATGTAGGCAAACAACAGAACAGTACAAGAAAATAAAAATTCCCCACCTTTTTATAAATACCTTTATTAGAACCCAGTGGAAGAAGTATTAGATTGTTTTTTAACTCCAAAGGGCAGAATTAGGGCCAATGGTTATAAGTTTTATAAAACACTTCTTTGTTTATTATGAGAAAAAACTTTTTTGGCAATTTTATGACAGATTTCAATTGGTTTTCATTTGAAGCATTCAAGATTCTATTGTTAAGAAGGAAAGGAATGACAGCTCCTCTCCTCAACACTAACCTCGCCACATTCTCACAAAGACATACTTCTGGGGTGGTGTAGAAGTTACTCCTGCATTGTGTCAGAGACTGGGCACAATGATTTCCCAGGCACTTTTAAAAATATAGTCCATTTTGAAAACACAAATATTAGACACCAATATAATTGTTCACTTCCAGCAATGTAAGAAAATAATGCTAATAGAGGATTTTTTGTACACTAATTTGACTTAATTTTAGAAAAGCACATCATCATTTTATTTCTAGAAACTACTTATTTTTCAATTTTGTAGCACTAAAAGATAAGGTATATCATTGCCACCTTGTTTTCAAGAAAATAACTTTGGTATCTTTTGAGTAATTGACAACTTATTACTTAAATTAACTAGCATTCTGATTATTAATCTCTATTAAGCAATTCTAAATCAGTTTGTTTGTAACAACATGGAAGAAAGAGTGCCATGTGTTGTTTGTTTTTCTTTTTGTCTTCTCATTTCATTTGATGGTTTGAATTGATCCTCAATGTCTCTAGAATATGTTTATTTCTAGTTCAGTTTTGTGTCTTGAATAATGCTTTCTGTCATATTTTTGTCAGGCTTTCAGATTATCTTTATAAGTGAGAGATGTATTGATATATGGGAAATAAACCAGATATCAGGAGCACAGAGGCACAAGGCTGACTTCAAGTCCCAGATCTCCCATTAGCTAGCTGAAACATGGACAAGTTCCTAAAGATCTCTAATGCTCAGTGTCCTTATAGAAAGAAAACTAGTTCTTGTTCCTACCTTATAGAACTTATAGAACTTATAGAACTGTTCTGTAGACTAAATAATGCATGGGTGGCCATTGACTAGGCTAGATATAAAGTTTGGGAAATGAAGTTTATCTCACTTTTTTGGTCATCCATATGGGCTCATCAAATAAAGTACACTGAAAATACAGGCTGTTAAGACAGAGTTTAATATATTGAGAGTATATAGCATACAGGATAAAGTAAAGACAGCGTCTGTGTACCCCACCAAATGTACATCCCATGGTCTTAACCTTGAATATCTTCCTGCTTATGTATCCTGTCTCTAGATAGAGATAGACAGTGATGTGTACACTATAGTAGAGCTTTCCTGTGAGTCTGAAATACAGAAGGAAACATAGAGTAAAGCCGGGTCTAAAAGCACCATCTGAGCAAGCAAGATGGTTGTCAGATCGTGCAATCATGAATCAGTCTGTGTGTAATGTTTGCTCTCTGTTATATCATCAGAAATTGAGACCTGTTCCATAAAGGTTCTTCATTATTTTACTCATAGGCAAGATTTCTTCTCCTTAGAAGCAGAAAAATGAGTAAGAGGAGTATTTTTTTGTTTATTTCTATGGTTTTCTTCTTGCATCGAATACAATCTAATATATTTAAATTTAAAAAGGAAATTGCTTCTTTTCATATACAATCTTTTCACAACTTTCTTCTTTGAAGACACTGTTAATATAATAATATATTAATATAATTATATAATATAATTAATATAATTATAATCAATATAATTAATAATAATTCTATTATAATATATAATTAATATTATTATATTAATTAATAATAATTACATCATATAATGTATTATATATTATATTATATATTATATAATATAATTATATATATAAAATACATATTATAATATATAATATATATTATATATTATATTAATATACTATAATTATAATATAATTATATAATATAATATAATAATATAATATAATTAATATAATAATATAATAATATCCTAAATATTTTCAAAATCCTCATGACTTACACTTCTCTTCTTATGAAATATTAATTAGTAATATTATATGCATAAGGATCTAACACATAAACAGTCAAAAAGAGTGGGCTAGCATTATAAGCAAAACAAAAATTTCTCCTATAGAAATTATTATACCATATGTTAAATTAATGAATTTTACTTTGTATAGCAATATACAAAGATTTACCTTTGGGTTTGATCCTTGATGACCAAAAGATCACATACAATAAGAACCCATAGCAAATCTTTTATCAGAAACGAATATGGTATTGCTCCTTACTAATGCTCTTGGATTTAATCTAGGCATCCTATCCCATCCCATCCAAAACCCATCATTTCTCCAGTTTATCCAAATCTTTTCTATATGCTCCCCATTTAACACAGAGTTTAACGATGGCCTTATAGGTTACTGATTCTTGATCATTCAGGATCCTTCAGATTCAAAAGTTGTTATTAATTGTAATTAATTATAATTAATTATTAATTAGTTGTTATTAATACAACTATGGAAATACTCTTGGTAGAGCTGCCTTAAAAAATGCATACATAAGAACTTTTACTAATATATCTTTCTCCAAACCTTCCAAAAGTCTTAATTCAGCCACTATACCTTTAAGGGCTACAAATTTCTCTATATATCTCAACATCTTGCTTCCCTGGCTAAACCTTAAAACCTTAGATCGTAGTCTTTGCTGTATCCTGTAGCACTTTTTATGCATTTAAGTTCAAGTACAAGCATGCTGATGTTTGAGCCTGCAATCTCATCAGAATGGGTCTTGGGTTAACACCCCATTGATCTCTGCACCTCTCTTTCTTAACCTCAGGTTCCCTCTCCTCCCATGACTTCATCACATATTCTCAACTTCACTTCACATGGTATGAAATACAAGCCTATGTCATGAAATAGCTATGCAGAGAGTTGTTGTATAGCTTGTTCAATTCTTGCATGTTCAATATTCTTTTGCTTGGATCATTGCATAGAAAATATTTAGTTTAATTAATGCATGCTGTCAGTTAAAGTAATTTTTATATAGCTTATTGATATTTGAATATATTATATACAAACATTATTACCTGCTAATTTACCTCCACCTTGTTGAAAGATGATAAAAATCTTACTGTTTATTTTGTAAGACTTCATTATGCTGTTAACCTTCTATTCCTTCAGACCACCAGAAAAAAATTTCCTTAGTTAAATCACTCTTATAATAATGCCTAAAAACAAAAAGTGATTTGTAATATGCCTCACCAAAAGTTCACTAACAGTAAATTATTTTCTAATGCTTGTGCTTGCAGATGTTTTCATAAATATGTCCATAGAATATACAAACACTGATTTTTAACTAGAGGGTCTTTGGAAAATATTTAAGGAACTCATATAAAATCTGATCTTTGAAATATTTTAGTACTCTGTTTTATCTGTGTTATGTATAAATACAAAAAGACAAGAAAAAAAAACAAAAAAGCTGAGGTAGTCAATATTTATCAATTAAAAAAAGAAATCTCTTTCATTTATTGTGACAGTTTTAAAAATAACATCTTTTGTACTGCATTAAGTGGTTACCATGGTGAATAATTCTTTTACTAATATCCTTTTGATATAAACTATGCATGTACTATTTGGGGAAAATCGTTCTATTTCATTAAATGTCTTGATTTAAAAAAATAAAATACAAATGTTTATGATGATGGTCATGATTATAATTTGGAGAATAACAATAAGGTCATGAATGATTTCCCTCAGACACTGAAATATTCACATATCATTTCACAGCTGTGAAAATTATGGTACTATGCAGAGTGAAAATATCTGTAAAGCCTTAGGTTAAATCTTCTAAGCCATATCAATGGAGAAAGATTTAATTTTAAAGAAAATTTAATGATGTTTGGTTTCAAAAGGTTTAAGTGAAAAATTTTTACCATTCATTTTAAAAGCTTCAACTCATTATATCTTTAGAAATAATAGTTATTGTATATTCTGATTACTCTTTACCAATCATTTGTTTCATGACTTATATCCAATAAGATAAAAGGACACCTATATTGGGAGCTCTAAGTTATTATAGAAGTATGACTTTGGAAAGAAAAGCCATAAATATATAGCTTAAATTAAATGTAAGACAATTTGCCAGAGTTTCACACTAATGCAATTTAATCATGCTAGTTTCTGAATTTAGAAAAAAAAAAATCAGGCTTAATGCTAAACAAATTAGTGGACTACAAAAGAGTAAAAGACAAAAAAATCTTCAGTGGTAACACTTTTAAATGTCTTTCTAGTTTTGTTTTGTTTTTTTAAAGGCAAATGATATTATACTAAACATTGTTTTTAAAGTGCTCTTTCAGAACAAACACAATGTATAATAAAACATCACACATTTTTGATACTAACAGATGTATAGTATGTCTGCATTTTGTTGTACTGGAATTGCTTCACAACCATCTCTTGGTTTTTAGATAATTTCCCATTTATCTCTATTTTAAACAAGGCTACAATAAAAATTGTTTACTCCTCTGTATACCTCTACAATGATGTTCTAAAGATAAATCCTTTGATTTGGAAATGCTGGATGGAATAGTTTTCATACTTCTGGATTCAGTTCTGACATATAAAGATCTTGGAGTCATCACTTCCAATCTCAGAATGAGAAAATAAGCTGAACAGACTGAAAATGAACAACTTTTCTTGGATACCTCAGAGAACTGAGGTTGCAGAACAGAGCACCTCTCTGAAATCAGTAGATACATGTCACTCTTGAATCCTAGTTGCTATATACTTAGCATGTAGCAGAATCTGCTAAAGCCATAATCTGATAAAAACATTGCATGCTTATGGGCACCTGTCTGGCTCATTTGGTAGAGCATGTGACTCTTGATCTCTGTGTTTTAAGATTGAGCTCCATTTTGGGTATGGAGATTACTTGAAAAGATAAACTCTTCAAAAGAAAGAAAGAAAACAAAACATTGTGAGGCACCTGGGTGACTTACTTGGTTACCTATCTATTGGTTTTGGTTCAGGTCATAATTTCAGAGTTGTGGGATCAAGCGCCCCACTCCCAAAATCAGGCTTTACACTCAGAAGGGAGTCTGCTTGAGATTCTCCCCCTTTCCCTCTGTGTCTCCCCTCCTCTCTAAAATAAATAAATAAATCTTTAAAAAAATTAAAAACCACATTGCATGTTAATTACAACAAATTGTGGGAGGCTGAGAATGGACAGGCACAGGAGTGAGAAACTGCTGAGGTTGCAATCTTATGGTGTACAAAGGTAGAGAGGAAATAGGTCATGTGGACACTTTCGTGGGTTTTATATTCAGGAAACACATCAAGTTCTCACAGTAAATGGCCAAAAGGTCCCCTTGTAACTATAATGCATGATGAAGAAATGTAATTGAAATAAAGCCAGAATATTCTCCATAAAATAGCTAATTCTCCAGGTGTGGGGAGGAAGAAAAAACAAACAAACAAACAAAAAAACCTTTACCAGGACCTTATCTCACTTGAAGGAAGAGCATTTTCCTGACACCAGAGCCTGCAGGATATTGTCCTATCTAAGGAGAGGGAGGGGAAAGATTAAAAAACACCTGTGAAGGTCTCTGCCAAGGAACACCGCTCCATTTTAAAAATATTGTTTAAGCACAAGGTTAAAGAGGGCTGTCCTCCCCACCCCTTAAAACCCCCCAAAAGAATGCACACTGTAGAGAAATTGTCATTGCTAATGTGTTTAATTGACCTTCTCTTTCTGTTCCACTATATGGCACTTTTCCCTTTTCTAAATCTGTCACAAACTTATTCCAGTAGTTATAAAAAGAATCAATAAGGGAGTGTAGAGTGCTTTGGACAATTCCATTCCATTTATTCAAAAAGGAATTACGATCTTCATCAAAACAGGTCAATAAGGGGCACCTGGGTGGTTCAGTGGGTTAAAGCCTCTGCCTTCAGCTCAGGTCATGATCTCAGGGTCTTGGGATCCAGCCCCACATCAGACTCTCTGCTTGGCAGGGAGCCTGCTTTCCCTCTTTCTCTCTCTGCCTGCCTCTCTGCCTACTTGTGATCTCTGTCTGTCAAGTAAATAAATAAAATCTTAAAAAAAAAATAGGTCAATAACATCAAATTAAATAATTAATGGAAAACTATTATGTTAAATTGTTTTCGGTAAATACTTTTTCTACTTCTCACTACATGAAAGAGAATATTTTTGTTAAAAATGTATGAAGTTAGGAAGATTTCAATAGAGGTTACTCCATTCTTTAGAAGTTCTCAGTTTCATCTAGAGCTGTTTTTCCTACTCAATCCTTCTGTTGTTGCCATGCACTTATGTTTTTCTGATATTTCAGTTATTTTATGAGTGCAAATGTTCCAATGCCTGTCATTCTGATGTTAAAATTAGTGTAATCATCAACCTTTACAAAAAATTCCTTTTCCTTGGCATTCTATTCAAAAATTTCTAATGACTTCAATGTTTGACTGACAGTAGCTATGTAGAGTCATTTATTTGTGAGTCATAAGAAACTGAATGTCAGAAATTAGTAAAATTCTAATGGTAGGAAATTTATTTTATAGATATATTTTAAAAATATTTTTATTATTTCATACCCAGAAAACTTTCATGCAGTTATTTTTCTAGTACTTCATGTCATTTATTAAAATGTGTACCAGTGAAGCTTAAATTTCATATTCAAATTAGCCAATTAACAGTTATAATAACCAATAATTCTTGGTTATTTGTAACAAGAATATACAGGACATGGGTACCTTCATGAGTGGGAAAGTAAAAAAGAACATAAGATTTTTAAAGAATTTCTTAATTTGTATAATAGCCTCTCATTCAAACTTTCAAGAGTTATGAAATACCAAAACTTCCAAGACCTTGGAATTTATTCAGTGAATCCTGTCACTTAGTGTAAAACTATCATAATCACTCATACCCTTTCTCTTTAAATACTGTCATCAAGGATAAACTACTCCTTTACAGAACAGTCTAGTCTGTGTATTGACACATTTTGATTCTAGGAAGATTTTTTTTGTAATGCATTTTCTGTAGTTTCCTTCTCATTTTTTTTCTTTTTTTCCCCAGCACAAACATTTTCCTTCCTTCCTTTCTTCGTTCCTTCCTTCCTTCCTTCTTACCTCCCTATATCCCTTCCCTTCTGTCTCCTTCCTTTCCTTCTTTCTTCTTTAATTTTCGTTTCTTGTCTTTCTTCCACAAATACTTACCAAAATCTTCCTTGATACTAGGCATCATGATAGGTGCTATGGTTATGGTGATTAAAATAGAAACTCTATTTATCAGTAAAATATAGTGCCTTTGACAGATGCCATGAGAGCACACCAGAAAGGCTGATAACTGAGTTACAGAAAGAACAGGAGAAACAGACATTGTGTCTCTTCTAAAGCTTGCTGCTTACCCTAGAAATATGCGGACAGGAAGGAAAGCTGTTTTAGAAACAGTCATGTGTGAAACCACTGAAGAAGGGGCCAAATACAATTCCTAGATTTAATTTTAGCAATCGATACTGCATATTTCAGTTTTCAATAGTCATATATGGCTAATGTTTAATGTATTAGCAAGCATAGATGTAGAGCATTTCCATCCCCAGAGAAAGTTCTTTTCAACAAATTTGGCTTAAAATTTAACATTGTAATTGCTCTATATTTTCAATACCAATCAACTTTCCCAATGAGCTCTTGCTGTAGTAATCAACAATCTTTTCATTTTATTGGGATCTACAGTTCATGAATCCTCTTGCTTTTATGAATCTTCTACTTTCTCCATGCCATCATTTTCTTTCTTTCCCAGTTTAAGCATTATAGTCAATTATTCTCACATATTGAGTGTGGTCTCAACTTCCTTATGCCCATATATTGCTTCTTTGCTTTCCATATTCTCTTGATAAAACCACAATTACAATTATCCATCTCTGCCTGTACCTACGCTTGAACTACATCAGCTGACCAACCTGAAGAAAACCATATAGTCATGCAAACTGCTCACACACTATTATGTGATCACTAATTACAGATGACTTTTTTTTATGATTTTTATGACAATCATACTCTATTCCTCTAGTCCATTTATTTTCCCACTCTTGTGGATAACTATTACATATGTTCTCCAGACTTCTCAAACCTCTGCTTACCTCTTGACTTATTCCACTCTGAAAATAAAACCAATCAGAAAAGAACTTTGAATAGATTTCTCTACCACGTCTAACAATCCACCTGCATTAAGTTCTGTTTTCTCTTCTATTATTTTGGATGAAGTCTCTATGTTTAAAATGAATGCCAGCACTTTCACTGGGTTACTAGAAATCATTCTTTATCATTCACTCAAAGACTAGGACAAAATTTTTATGATCACTCTCTTGAATTGTTAACTTTTCCTCCTCTCCTCCAGAGCTTTTGTGCAAAAACCTCCCATATTTAAAGTGGAAATCCACTTGACCCCACCAGCTTCTATGATTACTACTCTATTTCTCAATTTTGTTCGTAGAAAAGATCCTTCAAACAAATTTTCTGTGTTCACACTTTTCATTTCCTTTTCTTTTTTTTTTTCAATGCTTTATTTTTTTTCCCTTTTTATTTATTTTTTTTCAGCGTAACAGTATTCATTCTTTTTGCACAACACCCAGTGCTCCACGCAAAACGTGCCCTCCCCATCACCCACCACCTTTTCTATTGTCACCTGAACCAACTCTAAATAACCAATCACAGTCATGAAGCTGCAGAAATTGTTCTTAATGTCATAAAAATATCTCCCTACTGCTAAACCCAATAATCAATTCTCATTATTCTATTCGGTAAAACTCACAACAGCATTTGACATGATTGATTGTTTTCTCTCTCTCTCTCTTTCTCTCTCTGCTTCCAGAACAAAGCAATTTTTAACTTTGCTTCTTATTTAATTTTCCTTAGTTTTCTTTGCTGGTTTTCCTTCATTTCTCAGACCTTTAAGTTCTGCACTACTCTGGGAATAAGTCATTAGGCTCTTCTCTTTTCTCCCACCCGCCCCCTTTTGTGAAGCTGTGCAGCTTTTTTTTTTTTTTTTTAAAGATTTTATTTATTTATTTGACAGACAGAGATCACAAGTAGGCAGAGAGGCAGGCAGAGAAAGGAAGGAAAGCAGGCTCCCCGCTGAGCAGAGAGCATGATGCGGGGCTCCATCCCAGGACTCTGGGATCATGACCTGAGCCGAAGGCAGCAGCTTAACCCACTGAGCCACCCAGGTGCCCTGAACCTGTGCAGCTTTTTAGGTCTAAACAACATCTATATGCTGACAACTTCCACATTTACATTTCACAATCTGGCTGCCTATATGATTTCCTCACTTGGATGTTTAATAGGCATCTTGAACTTAATATCAAAGTCAGCACCTGTTTTTCCTCCCTAAAATCTGCTCTAGTCATTATCTTTTGGTTCTCTTATCCTATCCTTATCATTTATTGTTTTTCTATCAGGTTGTCCGGGTTTCTATTCTTTAAACATTTCCAGCATATTCTTACCTTCCGGCTGAAACACACTTTTTGTGGATTTACACTGTCTTGCTGTTTCACCTGTGTCTAGGTCTCTGCTCAAATGTCAGCTTCTCAGTGAGAACTCCTCCCTAACATTCCTCTATTTTTCCTGATTTTTTCTTTATAACATTTATCAACATGCTACACATTTTTACTTTTTAAAAAGATTTTTCATGAAGAAAGAAATATAAACGTTATGAAGTATGTACTTCTCTATTTTGTCATCCACATGTGAGAAGAAGGATATGTATAGATATTCCTTGACAGTAAATATTACTGGTTAGTCTGTGAAAATTTTTGTTCTGGACTCATGGTTGCTAAGTAGTCTATGTGTGTATATATATATATATATATATATATATACACACACACACACACACACATATGTATGTATGTATGTGTGTGTGTGTGTCGCCTCCTCTACATCTATATTTAACTTTTTGTTATCTGGATCCTGGGTAGTATTGTAACCCCTTTAACTATGAAGAGTAATGCCCTCTAAGCTTATGTGGAAATATACTAAGATTGCAAGAAGGAGGAGTGGCCAGATAATAGGAGGAAACCCAAAAGAGTAATGCATCAGAAATCTGAGGAAAAATACTGCTTGAAGGTGGAGGAAGGTGGCCGGTTTCTTCAAATAAATAAGCTGCAGGGAAATAAAAAAGATATGAAGAGAGAACCTATAGATTAATAAAAATTTAAGATATGAATCAACAAATTGAAAATTATGTCCTTTTTTTTGATTCTGAATCAAAAGAAATCTTAAGAATGTATGAGATAATGAGAGAAATTTGTAGTTATGTATATAAAAGGACATTTTTTGCTTTAGAGATGCATTATACATATTTACTGATAAAATATGATGTCTGCAATTTGTTTTAAAGTAAGTCTGTAGGGGGAGATAACACGTGAAGATATATATGAAACCATGAGTTGGTAATTGTTGAAGCTGGGTAATAAAGGCATGAAAATTTATTATACTCTATATCTTTGTATATGTTGGAAATTTTCCATAATAAAAATTGAAAAATATGGAGGAGACAGTGATGAACGTTCCACTGAAATATATTTGGGACACTGAAATATATGCACTGTATTTCATGTCATTTTATCGGAGTTATATAATAGAGCAATGGCTGTATTAAAGTTAATAAGATGTGAGTGGTAAAGCAAACAAACAGAAATATGGAGTAGATAAATGAGGCAACACAGCACTTTAGAAATGTGCCTTAAATTGTTTTTATTCCTGCAACCAATATCCATGCAGAGTACAAGACGTACGTTCACCCAGTGCATGAGGTAGCATGTATAGTTGCCTAAAACCAGAAAATAAAGACGACTTTGAGAGTTCAGGGTCAGCTGTTAATAAATTAAGAGATAGATGGTAAGACTGGATATCTTATGTTTAGCCAGAAGAATGGATTTCATTTTTATCCTCATTACCTACTTTCTGGCTGGGGGGAGTAGAACACAATTGTAGAAAAAGATAAACAGAAGGTCCGTTTGATTTTTTTCACACACCTGCTTACCAGTGTTTAAGATATCTAAAAAAAAAAAAAAAAGAAAGAAAGAAAAAAGAAAAAGTAACCTTGTGACCACCACTATTTTTCAGGTTGTAGTTATAAAATGGTAACTATCATGTACATAATGTATCAATGGATGTAAGGACTACAAGAGAGATATTGGGATGATGTATTTGTTTATTCTTTATTATGTTAGTCACCATACAGTACATCATTAGTTTTTGATGTAGTGTTCCATGACTCATTGTTTACGTATAACACCCAGTGTTCCATGCAATACGTGCCCTCCTTAATACCCATCACCAGGCTAACCCATCCCCCACCCACCTCCCTTCTAAAACCCTCAGTTTTTTTCCCATAGTCCATGATCTCTCATGGTTCCTCTCCCCCTCTGATTCCCTTCTACATCAAAGGTTTTATAACAAGTTTAGAAAGTGGGAACAGGGAATGGTACACACGTGGGTGAGATGGCCTCGGCCAGAAGACTGCATGGGACTCTTATCTGACACTCTCCAGACTGCCTCAGAGCCTTTTCTATTTTTGGAAGAGGGTGACACGAATAGTAGGTCACAGCATTTAACAAGGGAAGGGCTGACACTTCCCAGACACTTTGCCTGTCTTCTGCTGTGTTTCGTGGGTCCATGACTTCCCTTACTACTCTCCTCCCTCACTTGTGAGTATAAAACCTGGAACGTGAGGCAGAGAATAAAAACAGAAAATTTTAACTAGACTGTGACTAATTTATACATCACAAATTGATTCATTAATCACTGGATTGGACGAAATTTAACTGAAAGCAGTTATCTGTCATTAGACAGACTGGGGACTCAGAGTCAAAGATTAAAAGTCAGCTCTAAAAATAAAGAATAACCCAATTCCTAAATCTGAATTAGTGAATGAACTAGTTAGTTCCTCTTTGAGACAACTGTAGGAAAAGTTTTTTAATAGAAAACAAGAAATAAGGTATGATATCTGTTAGGGCCAATTTAATGTTAAAACCTGTTTAACTATTAGGGCCTGCTTAGCCAGAGCGACTTCACATTGCCTAGGTAGCCATATTGTTGTTTACATCCCCCGACTTCATTCCGGGAATAAACGCCTCTGTAGTTCCTGGTATGGTTCCGGGTATCAATTCCGGGAGTAAACGCCTTAACAATAGAAGCCACATATCTTGGGTCTGTGGTTATGTCCTTTAAAACCAGCCTGTGAGATCGGGAGGAGGTCTCTCTCTTTGGAGGCAGCCCTGGCCGGTCAGTCTGACTTCTAATGCTTGGCATAGAATAAAGCTTCACATAACTTTCACTTTGTCTCAGTCTCATTCCTTTGATAATGGACGCCAACAATATCCATAAGGTAATTTGGGATTAGGGGTGGATAAAGATAAATATTTTATTTAATTCAGGAGATAATCATGTTTAAGAGCCAATGAGAAAGATCCATTGAAAGAGATTTTGAATACTCAAGAGGAGTAAGAGATAATGTTAATTTAAGTTTCTGACAAGCCATAAAAAATAATTAAAGGAGATAGACATGAAGTTATTGCCATTATGGGAGATGGCAAGATGGGCTTAATATAAGCAGGTTAATAGGTATGGAACTGAGCCATATCATTTGTTTATGTATTGTTTTGGGCTGCTTTTGCCATACAGCAACAGAGTTGAATAATTGTAAAAGACATTTTAAGACCCACAAAGCATAAAATATTTACTATCCCACCCTTTACATAAAATGTTTGCCAATTCTTACTATACACTCAGTTCTTTCTTTTTTTTAAATTAAACGGAATACATCATGTATGTATATAAATAAACATATTTAATTTAGCTGCATCATACTTTACCAAATATAATTTTTTATTTTATTTTTCTGTGTTCCAAGATTCATTGTTTATGCACCACACCCAGTGCTCCATGCAATACGTGCCTCCTTAATACTCACCAAATATACTTTATTTAGTTATTTGCCAAATTATGGAATTTTTTTTTAATGTTTTATCTCTTTGCTCCTGAGATTTTGTCTAAATTTCATAATATCTTCCTAGGAATATATTCTGAGAAGAATAGACATTAAAACAAAAGGCACAACTTCATAAACCTTCTGAGTATATATTAGTAAATTGATTTCCATATATATTGCACTTGTGTGCTTCCCATCAGCAATCATACAAACATTCAGGAACCATTTACATTGTTTTCTGCAATGAGTATTACTATAATAAAAATAGCCTTATTAAACATGATATGGTTTGTTAGTTAACTTAAAAATAATTTAAACTAGAAAATCATAGAAATGCATTATATACATAACTTGTAATGTCTATTTTTATAGAAATTGAGTAACCATGTATCATTCACCAGTATTTTAATTTTGGTCTAGGCACTTACCTGGCCTTGATCATAATTTGCTTTTCTTTAACCTTCCATAAAAATATCACAACTATAGGGGTGCCTGGGTGGCTCAGTGGGTTAAAGCCTCTGCCTTCAGCTCAGGTCATGATCCCAGGGTCCTGGGATCGAGCCCTGCGTCGGGCTCTCTGCTCGCAGGGAGCCTGCTTCCTCCTCTCTCTCTGCCTGCCTCTCTGCCTAGTTGTGATTTCTCTCTGTCAAATAAATAAAAAGAATATTTAAAAAAAAAACTTAAAAAAATATCACAACTATATTATCTGTAAGTTTTAGTTATGTTCTTCTCCAGTTCAGTTAAAACTTGAATATATGTTTGAAGCCATCCTGGTTTTAGAATAATTTGAATATTTACAATTTTACTGTTAATTTTCCACAATACTTTTGACCAAACGTTATTCAACACCTTTTAAAAAATGAATGAGAAACTGAGTCTTTCCAAAACGTTCAACTCATTTTCCACAGAAACAAAGCTCTCTTATCTCAGCCATAGATCATGGCTTATAAAATAGTTATATTAAATATCATATATCATATATCAAATACATATGCGAATATATAATTCACATATGTATTTGAAATAAGAGGCGCCTGGGTCACTCAGTGGATTAAACCACTCTTGGTTTCACTTGGTAGACTCTTGGTTTCAGCTCAGGTCATGATCTCAATCATGCTATGATTGAGCCACATGGAGGGCACCATGCTCAGTGAAGTCTGTTTGAGATTGTCTCTCCAGCTCCCTCTGCCCCTTCCACTTGTGCTCTCTACCACTCTCTCTAAAACCAATAAATAAATCTTAAAAAAAAAAAAAAAGAAAAGAAAAAAGTTAAAATCTACCAACTATTGATAAGTATACCACTTAGTGCAACATTCTAGTACTTAACCTATTAACCATGATAATTCTTTCAGTGGGTTTCAATGACTATATTTTATAATAGAAGTAGTACATTGAATTGTTTTTTATGTTAACTGAGTCATTTTATGAGTTTTTAATAGGTTTTGAGTAATATATATGTGTGTTTGTGTGTGTGTAATGTTAATCAACCTTTTTAGAAATATATTTCTCCCTTTCCTCTATTTATTTTCATTTTGAGATCACCTAGAATTTTTATTTCCAAATTATTGCTTTTTTAAAAAATTTCATCAGTTAGACTGAACAAATTTTAGTTTATTTTCCAATATCATTTCTTGTATCTCGTGTTGTTTTTAGATTTTTTAAAATTGGTATTTTTAGTTGTAATATGATGAAAATATTAAACAATGCCATTTTAATACATGAAAATAAATGAATGACTTTTTGTTCAACAGAACTAATGATACTTTGGGCTTATGCGTATGAGTTTAATGAGCTGCTCATATATGTGTCTGTCCGAAAACATTTAGCTATATTTTAAAATAATACAATGGCATATGCTTAAGGATATTAGTAAAATAACATTAGCCCTCATAATATTTGTCAAATATATTACAGTGAAATCCTTGACTAAAACACCTACTGAAATGTAATAAATTGGTGTTTCCATATATTATAAGACTCCCATAACTTCTCTAGATAAGTTTGAAGGGTCTTCCTTTCACCTAATGTATTTTAATATCATCATATATAGAGTTATTTTCAAAATCTGAGTTATAGTTCAGTGCACAGAATATTATGTAAACTTTTTAGAATCCTGAAAACATAATTAAAGTTGATGGAGAGTTAATCTGAATATAGATCCACATTTAACATTACCTTTCACATGATGTTACATTAGGTCAAACATGGTACTACTGACATTATTAAAGAATCATAATAAAATGCCTACCTCTGATAAATATTTGAAATGTGTTATTTTGACTTCCATTTTTCAAAGAAAATGTGAAACCATATTAAAAAGAAACAATTTAAATACAGTTTACTTTAAATCCTTTATAGCTTTATTGAAAGGCAAGATATGACAGTTTTAAACCTGATGGTTACTAGAGGAGAGGTGCGGGGGGGACTGGGTTAACAGGTGTTGGGGATTAAAGAGTACACTTGTCATGAGCACCAGGTGCTGTATAAGTGTTGAACATTATATTAGTTTCAGGTGTACTGAAATAATATAATATTATAACATATAATAATATATTCAGTACACCTGAAACTAATATTCTTTTTTTTTTAAATATTTTATTTATTTATTTGACAGAGAGAGATCACAAGTAGATAGAGAGGCAGGCAGAGAGAGAGAGAGAGAGGGAAGCAGGCTCCCTGCTGAGCAGAGAGCCCGATGTGGGACTCGATCCCAGGACCCTGAGATCATGACCTGAGCCGAAGGCAGAGGCTTTAACCCACTGAGCCACCCAGGCGCCCCTGAAACTAATATTCTATTGTATGTTAACTAACTGGAATTTAAATAAAAACTTTAAAAAAAGACATGAGAGTTTTAGTTTCAAAATCAGAAGCCCTTTTTACATCATTGCAAAGTTAATAGCTCAGACAAAATAACATTTTTCTTTTTTATTTTATTTTATTTATTTATTTGACAGACAGGGATCACAAGTAGGCAGAGAGGCAGGCAGAGAGAGACGGGGAAGCAAGCTCCCCCCGAGCAGAAAGCCCAACATGGGGCTTGATCCCAGGACCCCGGGATCATTACCCAAACCGAAGACAGAGGCTCTAACCCACTGAGCCACCCAGGCGCCCCCAAGATAACATTTTTCTAAACATTTTGTCTCTGTGAGAAATTGAAAAAGAGTAAGAGAATATCAATTACCAGAATGGCCTAAATAAAAAATAAATGACAGAAGCAATAGGATCTCAATACTGCTGCATCACAGTAGGATACGTACCATTAGAAATGACTTACTTTAGGGGTTCCTGGGTGGCTCAGTGTGTTAAGCCTCTGCCTTCAGCTGAGATCATGATCTCAGGGTCCTAGAATCAAGGCACGCATCGGGCTCTCTGCTCAGCAGGGAGCTGGCTTCTCCCTCTCCCTCTGCCTGCCTCTCTGCCTGCTTGTGGTCTCTTTCTATCAAATAAATAAATACATAAAAAAAAAAAGAAATGACTTACTTTAGAATGTTAGAAATGTTCTACATACATAAAGTGTTAGGAGCAGGAAACATGTATAAGGTATGTATAACTTTTACTAAGGATGTCTCAGCGTGAAAGAGAAATTTCAATCAGTTTCCGTTCTGCACTGCTGAAAATATGAGTGAGGTCATATCCACAAAAGCACCAGAAACTTATACAAATTTCAACCAAGGTATAACATGGTATAATAAACTAATTGATGAAAACCTAAGGGTACATATAAAAAGCCCAGGGATTCTTTTTGCTATTTGAGTTGGGAAATGTATCTTAACCATATTCAGAACTACAGGAACTTTGGTCAATTGACTTCTTTACCATCCAAAGACATTTTTGTTTTCAAAGGCATTAGAACAATGATGCAAGTGGACAGATTTACTTTTTATGATAGTGGCACATTGCTAGTAGAGCTTTCCAATAAATTCCAAATCATCTTCTCAAAATTCACATTGGAACAGGAAGACACTGATTATCCACTGGTAGTAATCAGTCTTCTTGTGTTTTTGACACAATTCTGAATATAAGAAATTGAGTGGCATAATTGAAGAAATTAGAACATTCAAAAGCAACACAAAAGAAGTCATCATTAATTATAGTAAAATTAAGTGCTAAAATATAAAAATATCTTCTACTGTCTATCAACACATCTAAGTTAATGTACTATTATGTGTTTGGTTGTCCTTCAACATTTTTATGTCACTGTTTGAATTAAACTATTAAATTGCCTAAATTCCTTAATGCAAAACTGAACCTCACAATGATAAAATTTGCCTTTCCTGATTAGGGAGAATTTTTAAAAGATTTTAAACAAAGAGAAAAATAGCTAAAAGCTAGTTGCATTATTTCCTCCTCACAATTGCTTGAGCATTCTTTTTGGGAATTAATACAATGTCAGTGCAGGTGACTTGAATTAAGTGATGGATCTATCCAGAATTAGGGTGATTTGAATTAAGTGATGGATCTACCCAGAAACATGTCTCAACCTTGATTTTCTGGATGTCATCGATTCTTACTATTTTAGAACTATGAAAAACTTACAAACCAAGTTGAAAGGTTAGAGCAGAAGACAAACAAACAAACAAAACCTGGGAGAAAGACACAAGGTTTGATGTTTTTAATTGAAGTGAGGTTTTTAAAAAAATGTCTGGCTTGAAATAATGCAAGGAAGAATAGAGGACTTGTGGGCATCAGGGGAGTGAAGAGGGTAAAAATTCATACCTAGAGAGATGTTGCCTACAGTTGCCAGTTTAGAATTATGCAACATGAGCATGCATTCTATATACAAATTCTTGGTCTAACCCTAAGATTTCAAATTTGAATGTCCTTTAGGAGTTCAACTCAAAAAAGTGTTGATTTTATTTCTTTTAACTGGCATATACTCAAATATTTCACATTATGAAAGCATAGGACCACAAGAAAAAAAAAAGTCTCTAAACTTAAATTTCAAATGATTAATCTTAATATTTGAGCTAATGTTATTTTTAAGATACTTATTTGGGTCTGGGCATAATAATGTACTTTTATGGTTTAAGATCATTATGAAACCAACATGCAATAAAAATACTCTCACTCTGTCAGTGTCCATAATACCCATTAACTTCCTTCTGTCTTTTTTTACAAGGGGCTTATCTATGTATAGAATTTTTCATATTTTGACATATAAATAGTGGTATGCTATACACACTGTTCTTATTACCTTTCTAGTAATCAATATATAGCTTAAAGATGTTCATTGTTGTAAGTGCATGCCTTTTTTCCCCTAGTAAAAGCCCATTTACTGAAATATGATTAACTTCTCTTTCTTAGCATAATGTCTCCTAGGTTTGGTCATGTTGTCACAAAAGGCAAGATTTCCATCTCTTTAGAGACTGAATGATATTCTGTAATATGTAAATACTACATTTTCTTATTCATCTTTTGATAGCTGTTAACGTTGCTTCTGTATCTTGGCTATAATGAATAATACCACAATGAGCATAAGAGTGCAGATATGTCTTAGGTATCCTGCTTTTAATTCTTTTGGATACCCAGAAGTAGGATTGTTGGATCATATGGTGGTTCTATTTTGATCTTTATGAGGAATCTTCATACTTTTCAAGTAGCTCCTGTACCCAGTGCCCACAGTAACCAAACTGTGGAAAGAGCCAAGATGTCCTTTGAGACTTGAATGGATAAAGAAGATGCAGTATGTATGATATGTGTGTGCGTGTGTGTGTGTGTGTATATATATATATATGTGTGTGTGTGTATATATATATACATATATATATATATATACACACACACACACGCACACACATACATAGCCATCAGAGTGAGATAAATCAATCAGAGAAAGACAATTACAATGTGGTTTCAATCATATGGAATATAGTAAACGGTGCAGAGGATCATAAGGAGGGAAAACTGAGTGGGAAGTCATCAGAGAGGGAGAAAAACCATGAGAGGCTCTTTTTTTTTTTTTTTTAAAGATTTTATTTATTTATTTGACAGAGAACACAAGTAGGCAGAGAGGCAGGCAGAGAGAGAGGGGAAGCAGGCTCCCTGCTGAGCAGAGAGCCCAATATGGGGCTCGATCCCAGGACCCTGAGATCATGACCTGAGTCAAAGGCAGAGGCTTTAACCCACTGAGCCACCCAGGTGCCCCCCATGAGAGGCTCTTAACTCTAGGAAACAAACAGAGGGTTGCTGGAGGGGAGATAGGTGGAGGGACAGGATAATTGGGTGATGGGCATTAAGGAGGGCACATGATGCGATGAGCACTGGGTTTATATGCAACTGATGAATTACTGAACTCTACTTCTGAAACTAATCTTGTACTATATGTTGGCTAATTGAATTTAAATAAATAAACAGACAGATAGCTGTGATCTTTCCATCTTATGTTCCAACCAACAATGTACAATGGTTGCCTTTTTTCCATATCTTTGCCAATGCTTGTTATGTATTTTTTTGTAATAGGCATAATTTTGTTTATTGAGATATAATTGCCATGTAACATTGGGTAAATTCAAGGTGTATAATGTATTATTTGATACATTTGTATATTTCAATATGGTTACCACTGTAGTGTTAGCTAACCTTTATCACATCACATTATCAACATTTCTTTGCAGTGGAGAGCAATTAAGATCCAGTCTCTTAGTAATTTTGAAGTTTATAGTATTGTTGAGTATATTCTGTGGAATCAGAGTATAATGATGTGCATTAGATATACAGGGCTTACTTATCCACTAGTTACTAGTCTGTACCCTTGAAAAATATTTCCTCTATTTATTTACCCCATAGCCCCACCATGCTATTTTTTGTTTTTATAGGTTCAACTTTTTAAAATTCTACATATAAATAGTATCATGGAATATTTTTTTCTTGTGTCTGTCCATGTTGTTGCAAATGTCAGGATTCCCTTCTTTTTCTAGTCTGAATAATATATTATATATATTTTATATATATAATTGTGAAATATGTATATACATATATACATATATACATACACCTATATATAAATATATGTATACATGCATACACACACACACACACACACACACACACACATATATATATATATATAATCTCACATCTTCATTAACTGTTCAAGTTTGATTAACCCTTGGTTGCTTCTGTAGCCTAATACTCACAAAGAGTTTTGATTTGTATTTCCCTGATGATTAGTGATGTTGAGCATCTTTTCATTTACCTGTTGACCATTTGTATGTCTTCTTCAGAGAAATGTCTATTCAGGTCCTTTGCTCATTTTTTAGTTGGGTTATTTGATTTTTTGGCTATTGAGCTGTAAAATTTTCCTATATAGTTTGGAATTAACCCCTTATTAGATACATGGTTTACAAGCATTTTCTCCAATTCCATAGGCTACCTTTTCATTCTATTGATTGTTTCTGTAGCTGTGCTGAAGTTTTTTAGTTTGGTGTATTTTCACTTACTTTTAATTTTTTTTCTTGTGCTCTTAGTGTCATATCCAAGAAATCATTGTCAAGACCAATGTCAACAGATGTTCTCCTATGTTTTCTTTTAGGAGTGTTTTAATTTCAAGTCTTACACTTAAGTCTTTAATGCACTTTGAGTTGGTTTCATATATAATATAAGGTACGGGTCAAGTTTCAATGTTTTGCATGTGAATATCCAGTTTTCTCAACATCTTTTGCTGCAGAGACTATCCTTTCTCAATTGCATATTCTTGGTGCCCTTGTCAAAAATCAATTAACTGTACATGTGTAGGTTTATTTCTGGACTCTGTATTCATCTTTTTCTATTTATTGACCAATTATTCTGAGTTTTTATATTTCTGTTTGTGATCTTTTTCTATATAAGATGGTAATTTACTAAACATTTTCTATAAAATTTTATTGATGTATAACATATATTCTGTAAAGTGTACTAATCTGAAATTTATACCTTGAGGAACATTTACAAGTTGTAGAGAGGAACATTCGTGATTTAGATAGATATTACTAGCATCAAAGATGTCTTCATTCCCTATGAAACCAAAAGTAACACTATTCTAACGTCAAGTGACATGGATCAATTTTGGAGATATTATGTTATTTCTATTTAGTAATGTATTACATGATTATACTACTTTTTTTTAAGGCATTCTAATGTTGAAAGTCATTTGATTTCCAGTGATGGCTATGAGTATTTTGTACGTATCTTTTGTTACTTGCATTTTTCTTCTCATTTTAGCCATTCTGTCCGATTTTATACATATACCTCAAACTTGTATTTTCACTCTGATTAATGATACTGAGCACCTGGTCAGATGTATATTTAGATATCCTTTTTCTTTTCTTTTTTTTTTTTTCTGAGCATTTTTTTAATCTATTTCCTAATTTTCCTATTGTGTTGTATTTTTTAAATTGACTTGAGGAATTATACTTTATTTTTGCATTTATTACTCTTTGAAGATAAAGTGTTGCCTTTTTGTTTGGAATGGGAAACCCAACTCTGAATTTTCCACTAAAATACTTCTTTTTATAATCACTCCTTATAGAAATGAAAAAATTTTGTATTAGAGCATAATCCAATAAATAGTGGATTAGTGATGACACATCTTTAGAAGAGACTGACAGACATTTGGTTTTTTATGTCTGAAAATCCTGTCAACATTGGCATTTTTGGACTATACACGATCCCTGAGCTGCAGTCAAGGCCATCTGTCTGAGTGGCAAACTGCCTATTCATAAATTAGTTGGACCATTTCATCAGGGCAAAAATGCCAAGGAATAATAACTACAAAAGAGCAGATTATATATTTCACCACCTGCTGCTGCATCTATAGAAAACTCACATGCACTACTGTGTTGTTGTCACCAATATTGACGCTGTCTAATCTTCCCAATGTAGGCCCTAAAAAGAGGCATGATGGAGACATTTGAGGTTATCTAAGATGTTAATATAATTTACATATCAATCTTGAACTGAAAGGAACAGTCAAGAATAATTTGTGAAACACACATCCAGACAAACAAGTCCAGGAGACATTATAAGTAAGTTTATATATATGTAATAACATTGAAGTGATGGTTGTCATTGTAATACAATGTTGATACTTTTTCACATGAGACAATTTCAGTAATTATAATATCTATTTTAATAATGAGAAAGGAAAAGAAAATGTATGGACATGTGTGTGCATTTCATCAGGAAAATAGAATGGGTTTTCATATCAAGAACTTATAGGAAATAAATCACTCCACTTGTTTTCAGTAGATAAAAAGTTACGTAAATTAATATAATCTGTGTATAATTTACCATGTATTTTGTAATTCTTCTAATGATATCTAATGAATTCACTCAAAAGATTGTTGGTCTTTTCATGTGTCTTCTTAGGAATCAGGAATTATTTCAACTTTTATCACAAATAGTTTGCATACCAATCTTCTTTTAGAGCCATTCATTTTCTTTCACATGAATACATTTATTTTCACAAAAAATAAGTGGGAAAATATTCTATAAATTAATTGATTATTTTAAATATTTTGGTTCTTATATAGCTTTATAGCCATCTTATATAGCTTTATAACCATCTCATGTTTTGATTGTGAAGATTATCTAAGTTTTGAAACTTATCTATCAATTTCCACACACAGAAAGTATATTTAGCATTTTTCAAACCATCATAGTATCTCAAGGCATAGGGAATGCACCTAGTGTAATAATGCAGACTGGTAAAGTTGATTGTGAAAGAAGTCTAAGCAGCTTTTGCATATTCTAAAGATTCCTTCACTGTCAATTAAAAATGAAGGTTTTTTATGATGAATAATGGAATAGCATATGAATGCTAATGGAAAGGAGCTGAGAGTAGTCACAATTTCTAATATATTATGTGGAATCCTGGCAATATGCCATAATGAAAGTGCTCAACTAATACTATTATGGGAGTTCCCATGCCCCTTCAATATCAATCCACTATTCCACTATATCGTCTTTCTTTCCCATGAATAAGATGTTGTAAAGAAATAAAATATGTTAGCTTTGCAGAATCAGCAAAACTTTGTGAGGCGATACCTTTTAAAAAATTAGATCCTTTTCCTACTTTGAATGACCCAGAAGTTTTAATTTAATGAAGTCATTAGCCTACAACATAAAGCCAACAACTTAGGAAGGAAGTCTATTATTCAATCTTCATACCACTTCCACCTAACATTCTTATTGTTATACATGAAAATGTTCATTTTTGAATGATTATTTTAAGCTACAAGGTGTTGATATTGACCTCTACATGTCTAACCTCCAAATACTTACTACACATTGGGTTATATTAAAGGGTGGTTTTATTCTTTGAGTTTTTATTATAAACTGTGTTCTACCCACTTTCGGAGTTTAAATTTTTTAAGAAGACTTTGTTTATTTATTTGTCAGAGAGAGAGCAAGTGAGCACAAGCAGGGGGCGTGGCAGGCAGAGGGAGTAGCAGGCAGAGGGAGAAGCAGGCTCCCTGATCCCTGCTGAGCAGGGATCTCCATGCTGGACTTCATCCCAGGACCCTGGGATCATAACCAGAGTTGAAGGCAGACATTTAAACAACTGAGCCATCCAGGGGTCCCCAAATTTAAAAATTATAAAAATGACATTGTAAAGACTTAAAATCTCAAGACCTCATAAATGACATTTATGTATCACAAAATAAAATGTAGAAATAAAAAAAAATAAATCATGTTCTTTGGGATTCAGAAAACAGAAAGTAGATATTCCACTGAAGACAGAAAAAAAAAAAAGATCTGCATGGTGGAAATACGGTATTTGAATTTGATCTTGGATAATCATTTGGGCAGGGAAATAAATCATCCCTAAAATGGAGGATGAAAATTGGCCAACAGAAAATCCAGCTACATCTCATCAATAAGTTATCAAGAAAGGTCACAAGCAATAGCACTCTAATCCAGAGAGAGTGTCACAAACATAAATAGAGACCCACTCTGGGATAAAGGTATAAATGGAAGACTAAAGATTGAAGGTGAAGCAAGAACATTAAGTTGAAAAAAATTTTTAATAATCCTAACTGCACTAGATAGCTCTAGAGGAATTTTATGCCAGTGATGTGTTGACAGTAACCATAGCAAAGAAGTAAAATGGTAAAATGGAACAAAACAAAACAAAACAAAAATCTCAACTCTGGGCTTGATTGACTAAATCCCCACAATATCCATCAAGCAGAAAATATGTATGCCCTTTTCCAGGAATGAATGTCTCTGCTGTTCTATGCCCAGAATTCAGTGACAAATACTCAATAAGAAACAGACAAAAAAAGAAAAAAAAAAAAAAAAAAAGTCAACCCACTTTCAAGAGACAAAGCAAGCAACAAAACCAGACTCAGAGATGAAGCCATATGTCGGAACTAAAATACAGAAAATTTTAAATAACTATTACATTGTATAATATAAAATTTGTGATATACACATTAAATTTTTTAGTGAGAAATGCAAAATATGCATAATGATGGAGAATTTTATAATGTAATGGGAATAATAAAAGTCAAATAGAAATGCTGAAATTGAAGCTGTGGTAACAAAGATGAATTTTTTTGAAAGGCTCATAAGTGGACTCATCGTAGTTGACTAAAGAATCAGGAAAATTGAAAATAGGTCATTAGAAATTAACCATACTACATACAGAAGAAGAATTATAAGAAAGAAATAGAAGTGAGCATTCAAAAAATGTATATTTCTGGACTCTCAGAAGAAAAGAGAGAAAATAGGGAAGAAATATTTAAATTGATAATGGCTGAAAATTTTCCAAAAATAATAAAAAAGTCACCAAAATTCAGGTCCAACAATCACAGTGGACCCTAAACAAGATGGACAATACACACAAACACATACCATCTAGACATTTCATAATTAAACTGCTGAAAATCAAAGATATAGAGAAAGTATTGGAAATATCCAGACAAAAATACCCATTACATACAAAGAAGCATAAAGAATAAACAGCAGGCTTACATTTTGAAACTGTGCAAACCAGAAGACAATGGGTGAATTTTTTCAAATACTAAAAAAAAAAAAAAAAAGTTATCAACCCAGAATTCTACACTGTACAAAAATATGTTGGAAAAATGAAAGAAAAACCAACTTTAAACCAAATGAAGACTGAGAGAGTTTATTGTCAGCTTATCAGTGGGGAGAAATAGATTTGGTAATGAATTACTTGACTAAATAAAAATGTGAAAAATGCAGTGGGATGTTATGTTGTGGTTTAAGGAAGCAGTCTGAATAAGATTATAAATTTTGGAGGAGTAGCCATTTAGTGAAATGTAAAAACCAAGCCATCTCACAGAAACTGTTCAGAGATTGAGAAAGGCAGCAGGATTATGGTTTTGAAGTTGAATCCAGATATGGAAAAATTGAATAGACATAATCAAAATGGTTATGTAAGTAGTAACAAAAAATTGTTGTGGAAAGAAAGCTATGGAATTAAGAAAAATAATAGAGAAATACTTTATTAATTAAATATGTTTAATCAATTAATGTTTTTAAAATTTATAATGTAGTGAAATAGATTTATAGTGTTTTTCTGATTATATATTTTGAATATTAAGTTAATTAACCCAATATCAATATTTAGCAAATGTTAATTATACATTAAAGATAATAATATTATATATTGCAATTTAAAATTTTTAATGATTTTATTGTAAAAATTTATGCTACCAAGTTTTTGCCACTTTGTGTCTTACACATTTATATCTCTCCTTATAAGATAAAGGCTATAGCAATCAGTCCTTATAACAACTACAAATCAAAGAGCTTTAAATAGAAGAGCACTTTTCTGTTAAGTAAGTTTAAATAGTTCCTCTCAAACTGTAATGTACAAATCTTGTAAAAATACAGATTCAGACATTATAACTGTGTGGTATCTGAAGTAATACAATTCTAACATAT
Organism: Meles meles; assembly: GCF_922984935.1. Lineage (NCBI taxonomy): Eukaryota > Metazoa > Chordata > Mammalia > Carnivora > Mustelidae > Meles > Meles meles. Next base: position 80,788,483 of record NC_060074.1, read on the forward strand.
AGAGCAGTATCTTTGCTATTGTCTGTAAACCATAGTTTGAGTGGCAAAACAGCATCAAGATAAATGGCAAGCAAACTCAAATTTTTAAAGAAGGGTGATTAATGAGACATTACCAAATGTGATGCAAGAAGAAGCTTGACAAATGCTTGCATCTTAAAATTTTGGTGTTCCTTGCTGCTCTCAGAAACCAGAAATCACCAAGTAAAACACTGAGAGCTAGTCTGACAGCTGAAGAAATGCCAATTAGAAGAGAATCGAGGTTCTTCATAAAATAGTCATCAAGCCAAACACCAAATGTACATGTTAGGTCATCCAGGCACTAGCCAACGTACAAGCTGCATACTAAGTAATGAGAGAGCCTAGCAGAGGTCATTTAAGTTGGCTGAGACAGAGAACTATACAACTAACCCACAGATGTGTCAACTATATAAATTGTGGTTCAAATGTATAAGCATTTGTATGGTTTGTTATACAATAATAGCTAATTAGTAAGCTTAAACATCCAAGTTCCCATGATCTTTTCTAGAGTGTGCAGTGTCATATTAATAGTATCAACCTAGATTTTTTGCCTCTTGATTCATCAGCTTTCATATGACCTTAGATTCTATTAAAATCTTCCTTGCTTAGTGCTTTTGAGTTCATAGGAGAATATTCCTTCTTCCTCCTCCACTTCAATCACGTTGATGGCCTTAGTCTCCTTTGTTTTGCGGTTGCCTCTGAGGTCATTTAGGGCCGGGGCCCCAGTATTGCTGGTATATATGGTGCTCATTTTGTCATTGTTAATGTCTTTGTGTTATCTCCTGAGTCCTCCTCTAACATGTCAAAGTTGTATTGCTTTCCCATGAATCCTAAATGAGTTTCTCTTCAATATCGCACCATTGCTTTATCTCTTTTTTACTTTTTATTTTTATGCTCTGTTATACTTACAAGAATTTTTGAGGGGGACACAATTCAGCCCACTACAAACATTCTTCATGTTTCCAAGGGGGAATTGAATTATTTTCTGGCATCACTTACTTTTAGGCTCAAGAACATTCTTTCCTTCTTTTAAGTTGGATCTGCTCATTGTGAATTCTTAGATTTTGTTGATCTGGGAATATGTTTATTTCACTTTATTTGTGAAGGATGATTTCACATGTCGGTTTACCTAATTGTGTCAAACATTTCTCATAAGCTGTGTTTTTGTTTTTGTTTTGTTCTGTTTTTCATTTATTTTCCCTTTGCTTTTCAGGCTAAATGATCACTACTGTTTTTCATTTATTTAATCTTTGCTTTTCAGGCTAGATGATCACTACTGACTATCTTTGCACTCACTGATTCTTTCTACTAACAGTTCAAGTCAAATTTTCTAACAGCTCAAGTAACAAATTTTAATTTTTGTTGTTGTGCTCTTCAATTCTGTCCTTTTTATAATTTCCATCTCTGTATTAATATTCTGCATTCGATAAGTCAGTGTTAACATACCTTCCTTGAATTCTTTAAGCATGGTGTTCTTTTATTCTTTGACCATTGTTATAATAGCTATCCTAAAAGTCTTTGTTTATAAAGTCCAGAATCTGTGGTTCTGTTAAGTGTCTTTTTCCTGAATGTGGGTCACACCCACATGTCTTTTCAAGTCTTAGAAGTTTTTTTATGAAAACTGAACATTTTATGTATGTAACAATTGTGGATACAAATTCAACTCTCCTTTCAGGGGCAACTGTGATGTTTTCTTTCAATCTACATTTGAAGTAATCTATTATTTTCTGAATGTTAAAAAGTATTTCATTAAACATAAGGGTTTTACTTATTTCAAACTTACTAAACCTATACATTGACTTATCCTTTTCAGTTTCTTCAGTAATGTTTTGGAAGAATTTAATCATTCAGTGATTTATTATTAAGTCAATATTAAATGTGAAACAATTGTGAAGTATAAGCACATTTATGAAGAATTAGATTATCATCAAATAAGTAGTACTATCTCTGTTATAGATTTCTTTACAACATTTTAAAATTCATTATTTGGAAAATAATCTCAATTTGTTACTTTTATTGAGTATCTTCAGCTGCTGCTAAGAAGAGAACAGATGAGTCATTTCTATGCCAGAATGAAATTCTTTAAATAAATTATAGATGAATACACAAAAAGTCATTGAGTGGGAGAAAACTGATATCTGTATCACTGTGTGATATTTTTAACTCTCCTACAAATCAACTCTCCTACAAAAGCTAGAGTGAAAATATGATTGGAATATTTGCTTAGGATTATTTTAATATGGTAAAAATTGTATAGTTTTTATGGAGTATTTTTAGAACCCAAGGAATTAGTCAAAGGAAAGTAGAGAACTTCCTTACACCGTAAGTATACTGTAATAAAATTCAGTGAAAACGGGATAATAAAATATTGAAAATGGAAAGTCACTTTGGAAAGATCAATTTGTGGGAGTTATACACAGATGAATAAAACATACCATTTATAACTTTTATAAAGTCTTAGTTCATGCTGTTTCATTCTCTGTTAGTGATTTGTGTTAGTAATTTTATCTTAGTAGGATAATTTGACATAAAGTCCTAAAAATCACTTATTTCTTTGTGATTCTGGCCTTATGTGGAAGAATATTATTTGGTTGTCCACATACACAATGGTTTGCAACTTTCTATGTCATTCTTTTTAGTCTTGATGACTGACTTTTGTTATTCTTGATTTTTACTAAAATCTCCAAATTTTTTGAAATGCTTCTCCTATCTTGATCTAATCTCTCTTTAGATTTTTTCAGCTTTTCTATGCATCTGATGCTAACAACATTTCTTTTTATCTCTAATCTATTATACATCTCTGAAATCAGATTCTCTTTGCCAATTTTCCATTTAATATTTCTGCCTAGGTTTTTCATTGTCATAAGTAGTCTATATCTTAGTTTGTGGTATGTAGGTAGCTTCCTTAGGCAGAAAGGAGTAAGTTTCCTACAGGCTATAACTAGAGGGCATACAAGTAGTCTCATAACACTATGATAATATCTCTTTTTACCATTGATCCAAGTTTAGTCTTAATAACATATATATATATGCTTTTTCATAATGTAAAACTCAAAAAATAAACTTGTCCTCCACTGATGCTTTTCATTATGTCTTACACAAAATAGGATCCAATAAATTTAAAATTTACTCATTCTGCATCTATTCTGTTTTCACTCTGCTTTGCTTTATTTGTAAGTTTTAGAAGATTTTTTTGCCTTCAATCAGATAATACCTTAATAAGGAAATCGATAAGCTCACTGATAAACTCAATAGAGGGTAGCTCAATGTTATGATAATATGGTATCATGTACTCTTCATATTCTGTACCATCTGGGGAACCTCTAGGGTTCTTCTCATCATTCCTCCTAAAAGTGAAGATCTTGTATACTTCAAGGAGTTAAAAAAGCATTTTTAATACTAAATTTTAAGAATTTTTTACATATTTTATGTATAAGTTCTTTATCAGGCATATTATTAGAAAATCTCCCAGATTTTTAATTGTGATGAAGAATAATTTATGTATTTTTTCCTTTGATTTGGTCTTTCTTTTGGTATTGAGTCTTCATCAGGTCCAAATTCCCAAAGTTTTCTATTTTTTTTGAAGTCTCATATAAGTACAGATATCTAGAAAATGGACAAAAATTGAAAACAGATTTACCAAATGTCCCATCAATTGCACTCTTGGGCATACATGTTAGGAAAATAAAAATCTATTTTTCACACAAAAAAACTATTCATGAATATTTATAATTGCTTTATTTGTAATAAACCAAAACTGTAAATGCCTCCAAAATCCTTCAGTGGCATGGTTAAACAAGCCATGGTGATCCATAACATAAAATACTACTTAGCTGTGAAAAGAAATAGACTATATATACATACATATAACACATAACAACTTCCGTGAATCTTAAGGAAATTATGCTGAAGGCAATCTGGAAAGATTATGTATTGCATGATTTCACATATCTAACATTTCGAAAATAACAGAAAAATGGAGAACAAATTAGCCTTAGATCTATATATTACATACATAACAATTTACAGAAACTCTCACTAGATCCAAGAAGCTTGATTTATACAACACCTCTCTGGCTCTAACTTAGACTTAAATTGATGAGCAATTTAAACCCTACTCAATAACAAGTGAAAAGTGCTCAATGTGATGGGAATTTTCCAGAGATCACTGAAAAAGTCACAGAGTTCCAAGATCAATGTTTTTGTTTTCTTCATGTTATTTGTTAGAAGACTAAGTTTCACATTAGATTCTCAATAACTAAGAAGATAGAGACAAATTAATTCAATAACAAAAATACTCTTTGTGCTCTGTCCTGTCAGAATGGGTCCTCAAATACTTGATCTGTGAGGGGATTTCTAATGAAGTGAGAATAGATAAAATATTTTTCTTAGAAATTTCTAATGTACATTTGGGAAAAGGTCTTGAGGCTGATAAATGAACTAAAAACAATGACCTTATACACCTTGATCTGGTCATAGGTGGAAAGCTTCTGATTTTGAGCATTTCATCCCAAAATGGTGGGAAACTCAGGGTGATACAATGTTCCCAGTATTATTTTAACTGATTAACATTTTAATTAATAGTCTTCTGTTCTACCTTGATATTATAAAATAGTTTGATAACAAAATGGAAATACAAGACCAGACATTCTTATCTTACTGAAAAAAGAATATAAATTACCGGCAATTTCTTTCTTTACTTAAATAGGTTATTGACTATTAAATTGAAAAACATCACACTTTAATGATAACCTAAATAATTAATGTCCATTAAAAGAAATAAATGCAAACTAAGGTCTCTTAAGGAGATATTTTAATTATTAAAAAACAACATAAACAAGTATCATCACCTGTAGAAAATCTAAATATTAACCCTTCTATATTTTGCATTTCAAAGGGCAAAAAAGGAAGAGATGGATATGGGACAATCAAAGTAATTCTTCAAGCTTATCAGAGTTTTACATATGGGCATGAAAGAGCATTGAGGACTTGGAGAAACCATTTTAATATCCTCTACCACTGAAACAACACAATCTAAACCTTCAGTTCAGGAAGAACACAAGTTAGGTGAGTAGAGGGAAGTTGAATTGCCTGGGATTCTTCCTTTGGAGCTATACTCAGTGGTAGTTTTTAATGCCATCTGTTCAGATTTAGTGATCCTAAAATCCCAAGTATGTATATGATTTAAATGCTGATGTACTCTGACATTTCAAACTCCTGGATATTCTTGCAATAGCTATTTATTTTTGAGGGTATTGGAACTCAATAATAATATAGTTTATAGAACAGGCTAGAGGACAGGCACCCAGGACAAAAAATAAAGTGTTTAAAAATAGGAGTATAATTGAGATTAAGGTTATTACTTTGTGGTCTTTGGCTCAAAGTTTGAATTATTAATTACTCAGGTGAGTAAGGTGAAATATTTTTACTATGACTACTACTATTGTGTTATTGATAATAACAGAATCCTTTCTTCACATTAAAATATAGAGGAAAGACCAATATATAAAACTGATAAAAGCAGATCTATTCTGTCTAAATTGGAAGATGCAGGTATTGTAACTCAGCTTTCCCGGGCCTTAATCCTCCCCACATCCCAAGAAAACCATTAGACATAGATGAAATTCAATTTGAAACTTCTGTACAGTGACACTTTATGCCAAAATTGTGCTGTAAAAGAAAATAAGGATGTCTGCATGGCTCAGGTGGTTGAGTGTCTGCCTTTGGCTCATGTCATGGTCTGCAGGTCCTGGGATGGAGCCCCAAGTCAGGTTCCCCACTCAGTGGGGAGTCTGCTTCTCCCTCTCTCTTTGTCTCTCCCCCTGCTTGTACCATCTCTGTCTCTGTCTCTCTCTCTCTCAAATGAATAAATAAACTTAAAAAAAAAAAAGAAAAGGAAAATATTTTAGGAAATTAAAACCAGTGCTTGTGTTTGGCTGTATTGCCAGAGAGAAAAATAGTGCAGAAAAAAATCAATTACCCGATTTTTTAGATAAAGTAACTGTTGGATAAATGGACATAGAAAAGGAGAAATTAAGATGAAAAATAATTGCAAAAACAAAAAACAAGATAATTGAGAAGATAGTTATGACAAAGGTAAGCCACTGGTTACGAAAGAAGGTCGATTTCTGCATGTGTTACTATGATGGTAAAGACTAAGGGCTTTTTATTGAGATTCATGTAGAATAGAGATATACATGGATCTTAGTAGATGCTGAGCTCTGCTTCTCATTAGCTCTGTGATGGCAATCAAGTTACTAAATTTAGCCTTATATTCTGCATTTTTAACAATTACAATATCTTCCTCTTCTAATCATTAGTTTGTCCAACAAATACTTATTGATCAAATGGTATGTGACAATCTTATTATTATGGATTTTCCCATAAAAAAAGCAGATACATGTCAAGAGGGTTTTAACATGGAGCTTACAAATTAAATGGGAAAAAAATCCCTAAATATATACTTCCCAAACATAATGAAGACAAGAAAAGGGAAATAGAGGATGCCATCACACCATACAACAGGATCCTTGTAAGTATTAAATAAAAGGTAACACGACTAAGGTTTGGAGTAAAATTCCAAGCCCATTCAGATCTATCAGTGGTTATTGTTATTGTTTGTGCTTTAGAGATAAATATGACAGGATTGTGCCTGAAAATGTTTGAACAATTTCTAGTTGGATGAAACTGTAGAATACCAATTCAAATGATACACAAGAGGAAAGCTCTCAAAGATAAAAGAGGCTCTGATTATTTATATTTAATTTGAGAATATAATTTTTAAAATCTCACTTTATAAAATGAGGGATACAAAGATGAGAGATAGAAAATTATTATTTTAACACGGATACAAATAATAGTCCATTATGTATCAATAATAGAGAAATTAAAAATAGCCATAAAAGAATGCTATCTGTATCTTTTTGCTATTGTTGCAAAGCAATGATTAAAAAGGAGGCAAAGATGTGACAAAATTCATTTGGTTATATAATGGAAATTGAAGGTCTGTAGAATTCATTTAAATTATCAAAATAAGACACTTTTAGCGGAAGTTTTGATTAAATACAAAAGAGTGTCAGAATCTAAGTATCAGATAACCTTTGTTAAGTTTTTCACATCAATAACTAAACATTTCTTTTATTGTATTTGCTATTCATACTGTGAAAACATGACAATCTTTTTTTTTTTTTTTTTTTGCTTTACTGGGGAATTTGAGCTCATCATAAAATTATTCCAATTATATCTTTTCTTAAAAATGCATCTATTAAGGAAATAATGTGTAAGAATAGAAAATATTCAAATAACATTTATATATTTTGTCATCTCTATCTTTTCTTTGGTGTACATATAGTTATTTTTACCAAAGTACATTAAGAAAACAGAAACAATTTTCACGTATCTGTAATTAGATAGTAGAAAAGGCATTAGTTCCTTAAACAAATCTGAATTCAAAGTGAAATAGAATTCTCAAAGCCATGTATACTAATTCATTCTTTGATTACACTTGCAGTTCATCATACGTCATACACCAAGGTATCAAGAACGAAAGATCAGGCACAAAATAAACGTATAATTAAAGCTAACCATATTTTACTAGAAAGACCATAAAATAGAAAGTTAACATGTCTTGTATTCTATAAATCTAAAATGTCCATAAATCATTTGAACCAAATATTTATTCCTTGACTGTTTCCTTTCACACGTGGAAAAATGACTTACTTAGTAGGATCTAGGTTCCCTACAGGCAAAAAGGCACCACGGAGTGAAGAGTCAATATGCAAAGTGTCTCAGAATTGTTTGGCACATCATTCAAGCCTTCTACATTTTGTCCTCACACAGTTTATTTTTAAACATCTGATCTCTTCCTTTTTGTAGTAGGGGAATCTTCTGATTAATATGCACTAGGGCACCACATGGTTGCCCATCTGTGTGGGTCAGTTTTGAATCACTGATCAGAGCCCAAATTGAGTTGAAATTTAGCCAAATAGCCAGCAACAATGACCTTCAAACCTGTCGTGGCTGGCTGATGGGCAGCTCTAGGAAATTTAATTTGCTTTAGAGCTTGTATCTCACATTCATGTCTGATTTTTAAAATGAATTATTTCGTCTATTGATCTCTGCTTTTCTGATATTTAAGTTCTGGAAAAATTTTTTTTATGTTTTCAGTAGCAGACTCATTTAATAACATTCTCTGAAAATAATAACTGGAGGAAATCAATAAATCAATAAAATAATTTATATATTTATGCAGCTTTGGTAAGAGAAATACCTTCTTCTATTTGCTTCCTAAGGTAAAGAAAATTAACCTATGTCTTTCTCCCTTAATAGTAGCTGACATACCCTAATTAACAGCTAGGTATTTTTATTATCTAAAATAGACAAAAGCAAATAAAGAATCAATTTATTAAGAACTGGGATAGATGACCTTTTAAAAATGAATTGAATTGGCAAAATATGTACATTTTGAAAGTAATCTAAGAGCTAACATTTTCATATCCCTTATTTGCTTTTTAATCTTCCATATTTGAGAAATGGATCTATGAAATATCCTAAGGCATAACAAAGCTAATTGCCTTTTCATGTTCTTGTAAAGACCATTTTTATTTTTTTATAAAATTGAGAGGAACATTTCCACATTCCTGGATTTTCTATACATGCAGCCAGGATAAATTTTATGTTGTCAAATTAAGTATCAGATTATCCTCCATAAAAGGGGAAATGATTATAACACCTCCTAATATAAATAGGTCATCAGAATCACCAGTAATCACTGCTTGCCTTACTTCATTTTTCTTTTATCAATTTAAGAAGTCTACGATATGCTATTTGCTCTTTTTCAAGAGGTTCAGGAACAAGAACAATAAACTCAGTAGACTCTCTTCTAGGATAAGACTTTGTTTCAGATTTTAGGTGGTGCTATGGGTTTCCTCACCATAAGGTTCTTATGCACAATTGAGGGTGAAGGAGTGACTTCCATTTCTAGGACAGATAGGAACATAAGGAACAAGAGTTGGAGCCGCCAGATCATGCCCTTTCAAAACCTGTGCTTGGTGATGGCACACATAATGCCCATTCACATTACATTAAACAATTGAATATACTTTCCCAGTCCAAAATAGGATAGGAAAGTGTATTCAACCTATAAAAGATATAGCAGTGGGTGGGGAGTAAATAGTTGGGATCAAATATAAACACCACAGACTTCTATCTTTATTACATGTCTTGGTTTCTCCTTCATAAATCTCAGTATAGAATCCATTCATGATAAAAACTGTTAGTAAATAGGAATAGATAGAAACTTAATAGAGAAACTCAATGCTTTCCCCAAGATCAAATAAAAGGCAAGAATGTCCTCTCTCAACACACGATTTCCCTTTCTTTTCCCCAAAGATTTTATTTATTTATTTGAAATAGAGAGCACAAGCAGGGAGAGTGACAGAGGGAGAAGCAGACTCCCCACCGAGTGGGGAGTCCTACAAAGGGCTTGATCCCAGGACCCTGGGTTCATGACCTGAGCTGAGACAGATGCTTAACTGACTGAGCCACCCAGTGCCCCCCAACACTCCTTTTCAACATTCTTTTGGAAGTCCCTGTTAATGCAAAAATAAAAGAAAAGGAATGAAATATCTACAAATTGGAAAGAAAGAAAAAAGACTATGTTTCTTCATAGATGGCATCATTATCTACATAGAAAATTCATAAGAATTAATAAAACATCTTCTGGAACTAAAAAGCATCACAACGATGTTAAAAAATATAGAGGGTAATATACAAAGTTGATTGCTTTCTTATATACCAATTATAAAAATATAATACAATTTACATTAGCACCCAAGAAAAGGAAATTCTTATGTAGAAATCTAATGAAATTTGTACAAGATCCATATCAGGAAAACTATAAAACTTTTCTAAACTAAATCAAAGAAAAACTGAATAAATGAACAGAAATTTTGTTCATGGAAAGGAAAACTCAATACTATCAAATGCCAGTTCTTCTCAGTGAAATCCCAACCAAAATCTAGTCCATGCATTCCAAATTTTATCTAGTATATCATTTTGTGCATAATGACAAACTGATTATAAAATTTATATGTAGAGGCAAAAGACCTAGAATAACCAGCATGATGTTGGAGAAGAAAAAAGTTGGAGGACTGACACTACCCTAGCAAGACTCACTATAAAGCCGTTGTAAGCAAGAAAGCATAGTATTAAAAACAGAATTAATATATTTATTAATGGAACAGAATATAGAGTCTAGAAATAGACTCCTATAAATATAATCAATCTTTCACAAAGAAGTAAAAGCAATACAATGAAACACAAAAAATTCTCAACAAATGGTATTGAAACAACATTAAAAAAAGAGTCTAGCAACAGAGTTTACACTCTTCAAAAAAATTTACTCAAAATGGATTGTAGAACTAGGTATAAAACACAGAACTATAAAACTTCCAGGAGATTACAATAAAAAAACCAAAAAACAAAAAAAACCTAGATGACCTTCAGTACGGAGACTTTTTTTTTTTAGATTTAACAACAAAGACATGATCCATGTAAAAATAATTGATAAGCTGAAATTCATTAAAATTAAAAACTACTGCTTTGCAAAATATAATATCAGGAGGATGAGAAGACAAGCTACAGACTGGGTGGGAATATTTGTGAAACATATGATAAAGAACTATTATCCAAAATATACAAAGAACGTTTAAAACTCAACAATAGGAAAACAAACGATTCATTTTAAAAATGGTCCAAAGACCTTAAGAGACACTGCACCAAAGAAGTTATACAGATGACAAACAAGCATATTAAATGGTAATTCCACATTGTTTGTTATCAGTGAGGTGCAGACTAAAACAACGAAGTACCACTATCCACCTACTAGAATGGCCAAAATCCAGAACACCGAAAGTACCAAATGCTTACAAGGATGTGGGGCAATAGGAACTCTTAATAGGAAAGTTCAATAGGAACTTGCTTGTGGGAATGCAAAATGGTATAGCCACTTTGTAAGACAATTGGGAATTTCTTATGAAATTAAATATATTCTTGCCATATTATCCAGCTATCATTTTCTTTGGAATTTATCCAAAGAAGTTGAAAACATGTCCACAGAGAAATCTGCATATGCATGTTTATTTATAATTGCTAAAACTTGGACCCAGAAAAGACTTTCTGTAGTAGGGATTTGGATAAACTGAGGTACACCCAGACAACGAAATATTACTTTACACTGAAAAATGAGCGATCAGGCCATGTAAAGATATAAAGGAAACTTAAATGCATATTACTAAGTGAAAGAAGCAATCTGAAAAATATACATACTGTATGAGTCTAACTATATAACATTCTTAAAAGGTAAAGTACAAGACAGTAAAAAATCAGTGGTTGTCAGAAGTTGGGGTTGAGGCATGAATAGTTGGAGCACAGAGGATTTTTAAGGAAGTGAAAATACTCTAAATGATATTATAATGATGGATACATGTCATTTTACATTTATCCTTTACCTTCCTCTCAATTTTGCTGTGAACCTAAAACTACTCTAAAAAAAAAATGAAATCTTTAAAAATAACCTCAAAAATCCAAATGAAAACTCTTAAATTCTAAGTATTGAATAGATGTTTTTTTCTTTTCTCCGAAGTCTGTTAATACCTTTGCATGTCAACTTTTGCAACTTTTCAACCAGATTTATTTTAATTTATTTTCATTTCTAAAAACTTTTACAGAAGTATAATCATTCTAAATCTTGGTACAAGCCCCCATCTTCTCTATCCTGGAAAATTGCCATGGCCTCCTATCTGATCACCTACTTTCTGCTTTTGGTTCTAGTGTCTATTCTCAATCCACCAGCCAAATGGAGTATCAAAGTTAATTATATCATGAAATTCCTCTTATCAAAACTCTACAATTATTGCTGCCCTTTTAATGTATATTTATATTTTAATCTAAAATATCTATAATTTAAAAGTGTCTTGTTCAATTCAAAGACATAATGTAGTCCCTTAATTTTTAATAAACCATTTTATAATCTGATTTATCCATATATAAATATTTCACAGATTTAAAAATTTCATTCTTTTGGGGTCATCTTTCATTTCACAAATATCTAGTTTTGGACAAGAAATTATGCTGTCACTCTACTCTGGTAAACCTGTAGACTCTTATTTCTATTTCCATTCTGATCTTATCTCTCACTAAACTTTTTTTTTTACTCACTCTGCTTTAGCCACATCATTTTCCCATCCTCTGCATAGATAGGCATATGCATACTTCATTGCTTATTCCCTTATTCTTTCCAGCAGCAAGAAAGTCTTTTACCAGCTCTCTAAATGGCCAATTCCATTTTTCTTCAAGTATTTGTTTATACTTGTTTATACAAATTACAACTTCTCAATGAAGTCTGCCCTATACTCCCTATTTAATTTGCAACCAAATTTAAATTGCAACCAAATGCTCCAGTACACTCACCTCTGTAAACCTCACAGGTTTTATTTATTTTGATAACTCAGTAATTTTATTCTAGGTGAAACTTGTTTTTTGTTTTTACATAGCAAAATGCATGGAGACTTTTCACTATCCATAAACAACGTTTTATGGACATTTATTTACATGATATATTTATTTACATTTATTTATAATTTTATTGCATACTATTGTATGAAATGAATTTAACATAATTGATTATCCAACATTACTTTGATGAAAACTTGGCTATTTTGCTATTTTAATTTTAGAAGCCAGGCTGCAACTAAAATCTTTGTTCATGAATCTTTGTATGTATCTGCATCTGTATAATAGTTATTTAGAAGTGGAATTGCTGAGTTAATACTTATATGTTTTATATATTGATAGCTATCTTCCAAAAAATTCTATACTTACTCATACTTTAACATTGCAAGGAGGGTATTCACTTCTTTTACCCATACCAACATAAGATATTTTAAATCATTTAATTATTCTATTCTTTTGTATTTTTTATGTGTGAATTGCCTGTTTATATTGTTTGTCTTCATCAGGGCTACCACAAGCCACTGGGCACCTGCAGTGAAGATAGAAGATAAAGTCTTCCTCCAAGTAGATACAACCCCATGATGCTTGGTGAGTACAGATTCAGTCCCCTTTCCCACCCAGTAAACACCCTTGTACAAAGTAAAACCTAAGCAATCTCATGTGGTGGCCCTTATTTTCTTAAATCTTGGTGTACTTTAACTCATGTATATGCATATTTATATACATATGTAGTTATATATATGGCAATTGTTTTCTAGTATGTTGTTTTCCTTTTCATGTTGTAATCTTTTTTTTTTCCAAAAGATTTTATTTTTACATAATCTCTGCACTGAGTGTGGGGCTTGAACTCACAACCCCAAGATCAAGAGTTGCATGTTCTTTGACTGAGCCAGGCAGGCAGCACTCACGCTAAAATCTTATGTATGAAAATTTGAAAGTGTAAGGCACAAATATTTTGATATTTTCCTCTCTTATTTCTTCATTAAGTATAAACATATATACTTATATATGTATATATTCTTCATAATACCATTAAAATGTACCTTGTAGCCACTAATTTAAAATAACTTTCATTATGTGTTAAGTGAGGTACCATATGTATGAATCTTTTTTGTGATACTATATTATTATTTTCTGTACTCTACCAATATTATTATTGTGATTACTTATACTTGTATTATCAGATTTAGAGAACTGAAATCTTTAAGATAATTGTGTCTTTCCATTCATTAGCATGGCATTTATGTGCATATTTTTAGAGCTTACTTTTTTCCTTAAACAAACTGTCACCACTTCCTTCATACAGATTTTTGCACATATCTTGGTAACTTTTTTCCTAGGTGCGGTATTGTTTTTTGCTATCTATGGACAAAATATTTAGTCAAGAGACATGCTATGTCATTCTTTCTTTTTTTTTAAAGATTTTATTTGTTTGACAGAGATCACAACTGGCAAAGAAGCAGGCAGAGAGAGAGAGAGAAGGGGGAAGGAGGCTCCCTGCTGAGCAGAGAGACTGATGAGGGGCTTGATCCAAGGACCCTGAGATCCAAAGTCAGAGACTTTAACCTACTGAGTCATCAGGCACTCTGTTGTGTCATTATTTCTGATGAATGGAGAACTCTCGGTTTTGTATATTGATTGTATAGCATGCTGTCTTGCTGGGCTCCCATATTAATTCCTTTACTGTCTTGGTTGATTTTCTTCATCTCTCACATGTTCTGTCAGTCTGAACATCCTGCTTGTTGAAATGACATGTCATATTCAGTCTCGACACTGTTTTCTCCTTGGAATAGCAAATGAAGAGAATTTCCAAGAGTGATCACTCTATGGACCAAGAGGAATCCCATATTACTAGCCATCTGAGGTGTCTCCATCATCATGGTGAACACCCAAACCAAGAAAATGACCTGTCCTGAGATGAAATGTGGAAGTTTGGGGAAAATGTCAATTTTGTATTATTACTTATGCCTTTGCCTACTGCAGCAATGTAGTAGGTCTTTAAAGAAAAACCCAAGTGTCTAGAATCTGGTGTTTAGAATGTTCAACTGATCAACTAATATGAGCTAGATAAGGAAGAGGATTCTGAAAAACCTTTTTCTTTTACACTGGTTCCTTCTAACTCTGGTGCCAGCTAGAATTCATGTGCTGGGAAAATATTCACACCATTTCTTACACTCTAATATAAAGTACTATAAATCTATTTAATTGAATAAACATACTCTAAAACTATTGAAAATGTATCAATTGTAAATGAAACTGAAAACACCTAACATATCTCTAATTTTCCCATTCTTCTCATTTTTTTTACTCCTATTTACTGACAATTCTGTTTCAAATTTTCACTTTATTAACTCAGATGCCTTAGCTTTCCATTGAGTAAGCTTGTCGTCTCTGATATACATAAAGGTAATGTGTTCTATTTGGCATGATTTTCCTGTTCATTTTCCCAGATCTGCCCTTTACTAAGATAATGTTCTAAGTTATTAAAGCAAATAAAAAATTATCTTATAGTCACTCAAACAGAAACATCTTTCTCTGAAGTTACCTATGCTATATGTTTCATCCTCATGATTTATTTATTTTATAAATAAAAGTTTGTACCTATTAATCCTGTTTATCTCTTTTGCCTATTTCTCACCCCCTCACCTCTGTAATAACTAGTTTATTCTCTATATTTAGGAGTCTGTTTCTCTCTTGTTTTTGTTATTATTGTTTTATGCTACGTAAAATAAATCAAATAGAGAAAGACAAATACCTTATAATTTCATTTATATGTGAGATGTTTTCCTTAACTCTTCATCTTTTTAACCCAATATCACCATGTGATAAAATCTTTTTTCTTTAGAGTTTCAGTTTAAATTCTTTGTGTCAATATCATATCCCCACAAGGCA
This sequence comes from Meles meles, assembly GCF_922984935.1. Taxonomy (NCBI): domain Eukaryota; kingdom Metazoa; phylum Chordata; class Mammalia; order Carnivora; family Mustelidae; genus Meles; species Meles meles. The sequence goes on from NC_060074.1 coordinate 80,803,906, forward strand.
TGTCTTCCATGGGCTATTTGTGTTTAAACTGTGAAAGCATATAATTATTTATGAAAAAAAAAAAAAAAACCCTTTAGTAGCAGACTGGTCATATTACATGTTTAGGAAAGTATTTGGGGATATTTAAGGTTTGTTTTCAATAACAAGAGAAAAAGAGCCTAGTCATTCTGATAATAAACTATTGTTCAACTCAGTTAATTGTACTATCATGTACCCTGGAATAAAGTGGCAAATTATGATCAGTGAGGAATAACAAATTTCATACCTACCTGTAAAACATGGAATTGTAAAATTCTGTTATTTAGGAACATCAAAAACCCTCTTAAGAGTTCCTTTTTTATTAATATTGTGGCACTGCCTTTTCACATGTGCTCTCCTTTCATAAAACAAGCTCCTCCTTCAATGGCTCTCTCTTAGAACACACTTCTCAGAGTCCTCTATGATCTAAGAGCCATCTCTTATAGTCTGTTACACTTTCCTATCATGCACTACTATCACATTTTTAAAAAAATATTGTATTTATTTGGCAGAGAGAAATCACAACTAGGCAGAGAGGCAGGCAGAGAGAGAGGAGGAAGCAGGCTCCCTGCCGAGCAGAGAGCCCGATGCGGGGCTCGATCCCAGGACCGTGGGATCATGACCCGAGCCGAAGGCAGAGGCTTTAACCCACTGAGCCACCCAGGTGCCCCCACAATTATTTTAATTGCACATTTTATTTGTTTACTTCGTTACACTCCTTCCCTCCCTCAAAGAAAAAAAAAAGAAAAGAAAGGAAAAGAAAAAGAAACAAATACCCATGGGCAGAGACTTTCATGTTTCCACAGCTCCTAACAAAATGACAGGCACATATTAACAACAATTAAAATTTAGTGTATTGAAGAAAGAAAGAATTTATTTTGCTTCTTAAATATGTATATACTGGTAAGTTATTGAACATGATGTCGCAGATCAGACTTTATTTGTTTTTGTTATTCATTGTATGTGATTAGTCCTAAAACAAGAAAGCAATACTCAAAATTATTTTTATCTTTTTCAGACTTGACCAAATACAAATAGTTTTCAAGTTTGAAATAAATGAATATGTCAAGCTCTTACACTCTTTCCTAGACAGGAACATTTTTTCCCAATGACAGTTCAACTTCTAAAATCACTACTTCTTTAAATGGACAATTTTGTGAGCATCTAAAAGACAAAAAGAAAAAAGGAATCATATAAGAAATATACCCAACAAGATTTCTTCTTATTAATATCTTTTGTCATACAAACTTAGATTTTCATTCTAATCCATATCCCTGGAGTGTAATAAAACACAAATAATCAACACTGTAAGAAATCTGTTCAAGCATTGTATTGTCTCTATATGTGGGTAGGGTAGGTAACAGTAATCCTGAACTCTGCTCTAACAGATGGACATTAGAGGAAAGAGCATCATGAGATTGAAATCCTAAGAGCTAGTGAAAAGTGCCAGGACTATTCTTAGGAATGTGAACATTTATAAGATTTGTAAAAAAAAAAAAAAAGGTTATTTAAAAGTTAAATGGATTCGTGTAACAAATAAAACTCCCTGGTTATTTATCATAATGTGAAAACAGGCTCAGTTGTCATGCTACAAATTGAAAAGCTACTGATAATGGATTATGATCTTTCAAATAAGATCTAAGAATAAGAAAATGTTGATATCCAAGGGCACCTGAGTGGCTCAGTTGGATTAGTGTCTGCTTTCAGCTCAGGTCATGATCCCAGGGTCCTGGGATTGAGTCCCACATTCCTGAGCCCCACATTGGGCTTCCTGCTCAGCAGAGAGCCTGCTTCTTCCTCTCCCTCTGCCTGCGGCTCTGCCTACTTGTGCTCTCTTTCTCTGTCAAATAAATAAATAAAATCTTAGAAAAAAGAAAATGTTGATATCCAGGTTTCAAGTGTGCTTGTTTTTGATAGATATATTCCCTTTTTTTCAGAGTAGGTGACCAAACATACAATCGATTATTTATTCTCCTACTGCATAATAAAAGAATTGTTTTGTCCTGTTCAAAATATGTCATCTCTTATATGTGTACACATTTCACTTTAATAATAGTATAGATAGGGTACCCATTAATACACACATGTACACACATGTACCCTACATGTATTCTTTTACACTTCTTGTTTTAAAATGGCCTGGAATATTTTGCAAACAAAAATCTATTTTTCTAGTAGATAGAAAGCTTAAGCTATTGCTTTGAATATATGGAGCTTGTAGTAGGTCAAATTTGCTAAACTCTTTTATTAGAAATGTTTTTTGATTGAGGATTAATTCTAATGACTTTCTGTGTAAACAACCATACTATTACAAATAATGAGTTTTAGCTCTTATTTTCTGATTTATACCTTATTTCTTTTCTTATCTTATTGCATTATCTTGGATATCTAATACAATCTTTACAGATAGTGTATATCCTTAATTTTTACTTTAATGATATGTGTACACACTGTTAATTTGAAGTCTCTATCTCTCACTTAGAATACAGATTTATGAATATTTTTATTTTGAAAAATCCATATCTTTTTACAGCCTATATTAGTTCCATATTTGAGTATTCAAACATGTGTATTGAATGACTAAATAAGTCCGGTGAAGTGTGAACTAAATATTCTTAACGACAAATTTATTTAAGAGAATGTCTGTGATGTTCTTTGTATGGAATTAATTTATCTGGTTTCCTAATCTTAAGGGTTTTTATTAATTGATAATTTTATCCATTCTGCTATGCTTCATTCAGGTTCTTGGTTTTTAAGAAGTCAGAAACACAGATACCAAATCTAAGTGATATAGAGCTGACTTGAAGTATATTTTGCAGTGGTGCTCTTTTCTTCTTTTATCATTAATACAAAGTGATAAAGAAACTGAAAAATTATATCACAATGATGTCACTAATAAAGTTAATGTTGATTTCCCAAAACATTTTTAGTTTTAATTTGTTAGTATAATATAATATAGTAATATAATAAAATGAAGTGCTATTTTCTGCATTCTAAGTATCTCTTTAAAAACAAAACAAAACAAAACAAAAAAACCAACTCTGTCTTCATAAGAATGTCATCAATCCTCTTCAAAATGACCATAATGATAATCCTCAAAAGGAACATAGGCCAGGCTACAGTGTGTAGAGTAGGCACCATCTGTGCGTTGTCTTAGTGCCTCCAGGCCATGAATTTTGGGGGAAATGATAAAAGCCAAGAGAAGCACATGAGTACAGTGACATGGTGACACAATGACATAATGCAGTTTTGTTCTTGCATATGAAGAAATTAGTAATTTTCTCCAACCCGGTGCAAACAACAGTGGGGCATCCATTGCCCCTTTTGACAGCTTGCTTTCCCCTCAGAGGCAAAAGATAATTGGGCTCATGGAGCTGTACATCTGTCCATCCTTGCCATTTTACAAATGAAGTTCATAGTCATTGGGCTTATGTTCATAGAATTTGATGTGAAAATATTGGATTGATGTTAAAGAATATATGCAAATTTTTATAGAGAAAAATAAGCTATAATTTGCATTTTTGTCAGCTAGAATCAGTTGGATTTTGTTCACAAATATTTATAAAACTCATTCCCTTTGCCAGGTACTATGTTAAGTACTGCAAATATAAAAGATTATATATCTTTGAGTATCAAACATATAAGTGAATGAGAATGTCTCAGAAGTAGATAATGATTTCAAGACTAAGGCAAAATATTACAGATATGCACAAAGAGGTCTGAGAGAGAGGTAAAGAGCTAACCTTACCCTCAAGGGTGAGGGTTCTGAGAATGTGTACCTGTATACTCTTGAAGGATAGGTAAATGGTAATTAAACAAATATCAGGGAAAGGTAATCCATACATTGTAATTCAAACATTCCAAATTGCTGGGATGTGAACAATATCGTATGTGCCAGGGAACTACACTCATATCCATTTACTAAAAAAATAAAGTACAAGTGTAGAGTAGTAAAGATGAAGCACAGAGGTAAGAGTTTAGATAAGGCAGAAAACTATAACTTTAGAGAAGCATTAGCATTCCTGTCAAATATTTAAGCAAGTATGTGTATCTCATAACCAGATTCGTAGTCAGATTCTATGATGGTGCATAGTGGAACATTGATTTTAAGCTGGTCAAGCAGGACACCATTTAGGAGAGGATTTTTTTTTTCCCCTAAAATAAGGCAGTGTGGAATGGAATGGAATGCCCTTATTTTGATTCTGCACCCTGTCCTAATGTGTGGAGGTGGGCTTCTTCCATACCACCCCCAACCAAGCAATTCTCTGGATGTCAGCTGGATATCCCATAATTCAATTCAATTCTGACACCATCTACCTGGAAATAGCATAAATTCCACGGACTGAGGGCTCCCTTGCACAAAACAGATCTCATCAGATGCCAGCCTCAAACCAAGTTGTTGCCTGTGCTTCTGATCCATTGGCTATAAATCAGAGGTTCCCATGACCCAACACCCTTCCTTGGGTTGGATTAATTTTTTAGAACGGCTCACAGAACTCACTAGATTACTAATTTATTACAAAAGATATCAAAGGATACAAATCAATAGTCAGATGAAGAGAGAAAATAGCTGTCTGAATCCCATCTTTTGGGGATTTTATGGAGGCTTTATAACATAGGCTCAATTGATTAAGTAATTGGCCATTGATGATTGATTCAATCTGTAGCCCCTCTTTCCTCCCCTGGGGTCAGAGGATGCTACTGAAAATTCCAACCCTCTATTCTGGATGAGTTCCCCATCAACCAGCCCCCCAACCTTAGGAGACTCATTAACACAAAAGTTACCTCCTTAACATAACAGAAGACACCTTTATAGCTCTCTTCACTTAGGAAATTGCAGGTGTTTTAGTAGCTTTGTGCCAGAAACTTGGGAGAAGACCAAATATATGCTTATTATATATCACAATAATATTGTGCTATGAGTATTGGGGTGCATGTGGCCCTTCTTTTCACTTTTGCCTACATTGTTAAAATGAATAAATTATAGTTTCCATCCTCCATTAGCTCTCTACTCTTTCTAAGAGAAAGGAAGCACTTATTGTCCTTCTTGCCTTTTACTTAAATTCAGTGGGTTAAAGATCTTTTAATGAGGATTTCCATTCAGAAAAGCTAGATCAAGCTTGACTCATTTGTAAATCTTTCAAGCATATAATTTGTTTTACATGGCTTCATTAGTGTTTTTGCTAGTCATGATTAATTTGGTTATAATCAAGTAATGATATTGAAAAATTGCTTTATTATTTTTTTAGTTTGACTCTTTGAATGCTCTTATTTATGTTGTTCTGTTAACCACTCAATTTCAAAACCACCGGCAATCCTTGAATTTTTAATGTCTTCTATTGTACATATAGATAATAATTATTTCCTTTATCTTATTTTTTTCATTTTTGAGGAGAAAATGTATGAATGAATATAAAGACTTCATTAATATGCATTATGCTCTGGTGCCTGTGTGGCTCAGTCAGTTAAACATCTGCCTTAGGCTCAGGTCATGATCCCAGGGTCATAGTATCAAATTCCATGATGGGTTCCCTGCTTACTGAGGCATCTGTTTCTCCCTCTCTCTCTACCCCTCTCCCCTTGTCCATGCTCTCTATCTCTCAAATAAATACAATCTTTTAAAAATAATATGTATTATCCTTCTATTTTTCACTTACATCTTCATGTAGAATGATATAACTTCTTATAAATCTACTGTATTAAGGCATTTTAAAGATCCTACAGATAACTGTAGCAAATAGTTTGATGCACTGGGCCACATTTCTTCAGTCCATATGATTTAAGCATAGTTTGTATAATAGACAGACTTTAAAATGGACCACAATAATCCTGTCTTCCAATACTTACACGCTGTGTAATTCCTTCTGCCTGAGTGTGAGTTGGATCAAGGGACTCATTTTTATTTTTTATTTTATTTTGTTTTTTATTTTTAAGTAGGCTCCACGACCAGCATGGAACCCAACACAAGGTGTGACCCCATGACTCTGAGATCAAGACCTTAGCTTAACTGACTGAGCCACCAAGGCATCCCTAGTGACTCACTTTTAAATAGAAAACAACAAAAGTGATAGAATGTCCCTCCTGTGATTAGGCTACAAAAGCCGTTGACTTCTGTTATGTTTATAGACTGTTTTCACTACTTTCTTGGCTTGAATGCTTTAATGAAACAGACTGCCATATTGAAGAAGCTATTATGGCAAAAAACTGGGAGGCCTATAGCCATCAGTCAAATAGGAACCAATGACTTTAATTTAATAACTCACAAGGAATTGAATTCTATCAACAACTATGTGAGTTAGTTGGGAAGTGAATCCTTCTTTGTAAAGGCTTTGAGATGATTGATACTTTGGCTGACATCTTGATCACAGGATTCTGAGAGTCCCCTGAAGAAGACCCAGATAAGTTGCATCACATTAGAAATTAGTAGAGTATAAGGTACACTTTATAGTCAAGAGCTAGCTAACTTCAAAAAATCTATTGGAAAGAGATACTAATAGTAAAAGTGGTCACAATATTTTGTCAACTAAGACACTGAGAAAAATAAAAGGTATGTGACTATGTACCCAGGGAAAACAAAATAAGTTCTATGAGGAGGCCAGAATCTTGATCTAGGGGAAAAGTTTTTAAATGCCTTTGTTAGCTGCATTTTTTAACCATTAGAAATTGTAATATAAACTTGTGTTAATTATGGAAAGGCTAACATTATCAGCTCTAAGAAATACTTAAAATTATCAACTCCAGTGGTTTTCTCTGGATTTTTGTTTATAATATAGTTCTAATTCATATGTAAATTCTCTTTTATGATTTTAAGATGCTATAAAATCATCTTTATGAAGAAGGAACTATAAAGGAAGACTCAAAGTAAATTATTTCAGTATGTGAAGAGGCAGACAATTGTCCAATCAACATCTATTTTACCTGTCTTTTCCCAAGTTTCCTCTGGAAAGATGGCAGCCTACCTATAAATAGAGTGCCTAAGCATTGCTCATAGCTAGTTTTGGCCAAGTGACAAAGTTCTGGCCAAAGACTGATGACTGGAAATTACACCAAATCTCTTCATGATCTCTAAAAAAATGCTATAAGACACCTCATTTTTTTTTTCTCATTTTCTACATACTGTGAAGTATCCTAGAGCTTATGCTTAAGACACAGAGATAAACGCTACATGCTAAAAACAGTAGGGTCATCTCTGAATTTCTCTCCTCTGGATTTTATGCAAGAGAAAAATCTCTATTTTATTTAAGTCATATTTAAGGTCTCTTTGTTACAATTGTGTTGCCTTCATATAACAATAATCTAATATTGGAGGTATTAACATTGGAGATATAATCTCTGTCTTACAGACTGGACTCCTTGCACTGTGATATAATATTGAATTTGAAATCTGATGACGCTTGTTATGCTATGGCAAAGAAGATAAATTTCTTATCTTCAATAGATTGGAAAGCAGTTCATATGCTTAAAGCAATCTGAAGATCTAACAAAAAAGACTAGGAAAAGTCAGAACGTATGTTTATTCATCCCAAAAGAGAACAAAGAAGAACCTTAAGAAGGAATTAATCACTTTGAGACTAGAGATTAGATGGAATACAGCTGTGCTAACAGGGACATCCTCTGAATATGGCCTTCAATCAAATCGATGAGGGATCCAGTGACTTACAGGGTTAGAAAAGCCAACTAGTTCCAAATTCCAAACATCAAAAATATAAGTGCCATTAAAAGTCATTTACATGACCTTCTCATTAACCACATTTTGTCTGGAAATTTTCAGTCTATGTTGAAATGTTTAATTTGTGATTCAATGACTTCCTTAAAGTAAAGAGGAGGCAAATGTTCACGCCTCAAACAGAAAAAAAACTACATATCTCCCATTTTCCCAATCTAATTTCTGCAAAAGAGGAAGGAATCTAATTGACAGAAATAAGATACCAACTTAATTATTTACGAAAAGTAACTTTTAGGGAAAATTTCAATTAAGTGGATATAATTTGTTTAATAATATTTCCACCTGAATTAAATAGATTTGACCTCCATTTGGAGAAAACATTAAGAAAATAAAAACTCAGTGGAGTCTGGGTGGCTCAGTGGGTTAAAGCCTCTGCCTTTGGCTCAGGTCATGGTTCCAGGGTCCTGGGATCGAGCTCCACATCAGGTGCTCTGCTCAGTGGGGAGCCTGCTACCTCCAACCCTGCTGGCCTCTCTGCCTACTTGTGATCTCTGTCTGTCAAATAAATAAATAAAATCTTAAAAAAAAAGAAAAAGAAAAAGAAAAACTCTTCTCTACTCTTCTGTGGCTACTTCTGGAACTGCTATTAGAAATACGAATTTTGCTTTCAAATGATATCACCACCAAACAACAAAGACATTAATAGACTAACTACAAAGTTATTTTATAATCAAGTCTGTTTCATTTCTTGTCCCAAGTTTGGTTCAATCATATATGTAGAATAAAACTCATCATAGGGATTGGGATGAGATTGAATGAATGGCATCGGAATACATCAAGTTTTAACACCACTGTCTCCCATTATGAAGTTTCTAAGGAAATAATAAAGATGAAATAAAAATTTCTTTGAAGGTTTAATTCCAAAATAAAGACCTAGGGAATTCCTATGAAAAGTAAATTATCTTATGTATTAATCACCCGTGGCATAACCAGTTCAAAATTCTTTCTCTCCAATTTCTTACTCTGCTTCACCTTAGCCAGACAGAAGTCAAACACAGGTGACTTCTATGATTCCTGTCAACACATCCTTTATTGTGGTTATTTTAAGACCTAAAAACTTAAGGTAGTCTCCCATGTATGATGGGCTAAAGGGTTATGTAATTAGAGTAATAAAACTGGCTGAAAACATAGTAAATTTTAAATAATACATAATTCAGATTCTATTTCACATACTTGAATGAGAAATACAGTCCAACAGAAAATCTTTGCTATTGAATTTTATCTGTTACCTGTCTACACTGAAAATTGAAAACTAATTTTTGCTTAGAGCCCCATTTTTTCCCATATCCATGTGTGTTTAGGTAAGAATGTGCTTATAAAACTTAGTATCAACCACAGCATCCAACATACTGACAACCCACAAAGCTGGTATTCTTGTATGAAAATAGTCACTCAATTTTGCAAACTTCTGTAATTTACAGTGCCCTGAAAAATGTCACAATTCCACATAACATGTTTTCTAAATCTGAGTTTCAACCCAACCGCCACATTTTATTTCTGTAATTCTATTCTGTATTTTTATAGTATTCATGGCTAATGCATTAGACACTATGATTGGCAAGGACTAATAAATAATAATCCTTTTTTCCTCCCTGAGTCCAGACAGGTGGGGTAAAAATCTCAGCTTTATAATTACTAAAGACTGACTAGAGAATGTGGCTTTTATATACGGGCACATGGTCTTACAAATAATTTATCCTTAATATAGGGAGATCTATGCATATAAGAATAGCTTGATAATGACAGGTCTCTTCAAAGCAGTCCGTCCTTAACTTTCTGATACCAATGAGCTGACAATGTGTGTTATCTGCAAGTAGAAGAATTGTAAAAGTAGAAAAAAGAAGAAATTCAGTTGAGCATTTTAAATGTTTTCCCTAAAAATTCATCAAACAAGTAAATCATTCTCTTTCCTTGGAGAGTAGTAAGAAGGTATAATCTGAAGTCAGGCATGGTTTTCTTAAAGACAGTCCTCCATATGGAACCCTAAACCAAGGGGTAAGAAGTCCTCACCTCCGTATTTGTCATGTGCAAAGTGCTAATTTGGACTTCATCTATAAAAATTATAGTATTGTCCTGAAGACATTTATAGTTTAGAACGAAGTATAGAAATATGTAAATAATTAGAACATAGTCAACTAAGTGCTATAAATAGATGTGAAAAGACTCCCATAGTAAACTTGAAGGATGGAAAATTCATTCTCCTTTTAAAAGGTGAGATCACAGGATAAGATTTACAGACAATTGGTATTTAAACACACAAAGATGATAATGTGACAAAAGGAAGTATATAATTTTAGAAATTAAGAAAAAAAATCTCTCAGAGATACTTTGTATTATTCCTCTGATCCTACATAAGCCACTCAAGTGGTAAAATGTTGACTATCTTCAATGATATGTGTTAAATTTGGTGAATCCTCTAGGGCAAAAAATGAGTGCTGTTTCTCAGGATCTTTCATAATTCATGAGACAGTAAATACTGTCTTCTCTGTGAAATTATTAGGTTGCAAAATGAAAAAAAAAAATCAACAACTATGGCCTACCACACCTTAATTAGCATTGTGCCTGACACTAGAACCCTCTAAGTCTCAACATAATTATCTATAAAGTTAACACCGCCTGTAACTCAGAGTTCTTATAGAAAATAAATGAAGAAGAGATCAAATGCCTGTAATACCCTATAACACAAGTTGATGAATACTAGGGTTTTAGTAAGTGGTAGCTGTGCTTATATATTTTCTCTTCTTATTATTAAAAACATGGAGGAGTTATACATTTTTTTTTAAGATTTTATTTATTTGTCAGAGAGAGAGAGTACACACAAGCAGGCAGAGAGGCAGGCAGAGAGAAGAGGAGGAAGCAGGCAGAGAGAGAGAGGAGGAAGCCCGATGCGGGACTCGATCCCAGGACCCCAGGGTCATGACCTGAGCCAAAGGCAGTGGCTTAACCAACTGAGCCACCCAGACATCCGAGTTATACATTTTATATGATAATTTTTGAGTACATGCTATGAAAAAGTTAATATCCCAATTTGTATGAGGGAAACTCATAAGATTATAATTCATCTCTGACCTCGAGTTACTTCAAGTTTATGATACAGTTAATATTTGTTACTGTGGAAATTTTCAATAAATTTTCAGGAAAAAATGTCTAACTTACAAAGAAATATCCTGCCAAGACCTAAAAACAAATATATAGTCCTAATTCCATACATTAATTTGGAATTTTGGATTTCTTGTGAATTATCAGACTGATAGGATCATTTATCTATGTAAGATTAAGGCAATGAAACTTCCATCTAGTCCAGTGGAAATAATGGTAAATAACTGAGGTCTTGTTTCCTTCTGTAACATGAATGACTTATAGAAGTTAAAGGAGGCTTTGCTGAAAACCACTCAAAAAAATATTAAATTAAAAATTAGAAAACAATTTTGGATTTTTCTGATAATACGAGAATCTGACATAGACTCTATAGCATATAAGGTGGCGTTTTGCTCATAAGTATTCATTTATAATCACAATATACTGTAACCAAAATACACACTCTTCACGATTCAATGCAAGGAGAAATATATTTATGTTGAGCAGAATATGCATTATTAAGAGGTGTTCAAATATACCAACATCAAATCTGGGGCCCAGGAGCTCACAATTTATTGTATGATAAATAAATAACTATAATTAAAGGCAGATTTTTTTCTCATAGTTTCATTTGGTTTTCTTCCTCCAAATTTTTATTTAAATGGCAGATTTTGGGGCACCTGGGTGGCTCAGTGGGTTAAAACCTCTGCCTTCAGCTCAGGTCATGATCCCAGGGTCCTGGGATCGAGCCCCACATTGGGCTCTCTGCTCAGCGGGGATCCTGCTTCCCCTCTCTCTCTGCCTGCTTCTCTGCCTACTTGTAATCTCTGTCTGTCAAATAAATAAATAAAATCCTTAAAAATAAATAAATAAATAAATGGCAGATTTTCAAAAGGCTGTGAATAAGGAGAAAAAAGAAAGAGATATTCATTGAGAAGGGGAGAGATTATTTATTTTACATATAATAGGATAATAATCAGCTTGCAGAAAAACGTAAATGATAAAACATGCCTAGGATATATAAAATGTGTGTCTGGGTGGCTCAGTCAGTTAAGCATCTGCCTTCCATTCAGGTCATGATCCTGGTGTCCCAAGATGGAGTCCTGCATTAGGCTCCCTGCTCAGCAGGGAGTCTGCTTTCCACGCCCCCGTCTGCCCCCACCCCCTTGCTTGTGTTCTTGCTCTCTGAAATAGACAAAATCTTAAAAAAAAAAAAAACAAGATAAAATGAATAAGTAAATTATAATGGGTATGTTCAAGACACATCCATATATATGCTGTATGTATATGTTACCCTCATTTTCATATTGCTTTCTCATTCAGAGTTTATACCACAACAACTCTTCAAAAGCTCTTTTCCCTCATCTGTAGAGATAATCACTTCCTGAATTATTCTTCCTTGAGTCATTCTTGAGGCTTACGTGTTACTTTGTCTGGAATTCTTTAAGGCAAACAAACGCATTAATGCTATTCCATGTTAATCAATGCTCATACTGTAATTACCACATCAAAGCACTTATAATACTCAATTATAAATGTCTTTTTACTGGTCTACTTTTCATTGTAGATGCTGTGTAGAATACTGAATCTATCCATACTGTCTAAATTAATTCTCCATCTGGGTAATCTTGGGCCTATTATAAAACACCTCCGAGTTTGCTATAGCCTTCGTTTATAATCTGCAAATAATGATATAAAAACCCACCTCTGGAACTTACAGTAAACATTAAATAAGTTAGTAGATGTGAAAGACTTTAAATAGTATCCAGAATATGATATATAAATGATTTAATTATTCAAAATTATGTCACCAACATCCACCCACTGGCATTCAATACATTTAAAACATATGTGTGCATTGAATTAATATATCCTTATCCATATCCATATCCTTATCCAGAGTTTGAAAAAACACATATCAAATATTGAAAATTACTGTGTTTATATCGTAGAAATTCAAGTAATATTCTATTTTATGCTGAGTTTAGTTTGGTGTTTCATTATCTAAGTTTGATACATTTTACATGTCTTATTTCACAAAGAAATTTTTGCCAATTAAAATATATTTATTAATATAAAGTAAACTTGAGTTATTATTGTGAGTTCTCTGTTATTTCTTTGATAGTCCAAGGTTGAAAAATTCCATCTTATAAATCATTTTTTAAAAATATATTCTGCTTGCTGGAAGACCTTATGCCTTTCAAGACTTTTAAAATATATTCTCCAATTTTACGATTTTGTTTTTTACAATCAAATACCTTTTTCATTCTAGGGAGTGAATCATGAATATTTAAATTGTTTGCTTACTTTATAGTCTAGTCAGTGTTTGCAACTTTTATCATTTATTGGCATGAGCACAACAAAAGGTACAAATTTCCCTTTACCTATGTATTTTCTGTGCTATTTTAAAAACTATGTTTTTGGATTTTATGTTCCAATCAACTTCTCTCTTAGACAATTTGGTGCCCATATCAATATATGTACACATTTGTAGATATGAAATGGGGGATGTTATCAGCTATGGTAAATTCTCTCAATTTCTTATTTATATTTGTTTTCTTTCCTCTTCTCGTCTTGCTTTTTACTTTCATTTCACCAAGGAGGTGTGAAAATTCAAATTTTTTGTGTCTAGTAGCAAAAGTCCAAGATTATAAAGTCAAAATGGACAAAACTACAAGAATAAATAAGTGTCTCATTAACTGACAAATGACCACAAATAATGAGCAGAGTGAATATTTGACCAATACATATAACAGATTTGAATTTATGTGCATATTTAAAATAAAATACTAAACAGAACACTTCATTCATGCAAAATACACATTCTTTCCAGCACATGGGATATATATATAAGAGCAGTTGGTCATATGCTGCATCACAACAAATTTCAAAGATTTGAAATGATATAGTTCTCTAACATCTCAGTATAATGTAAAAAATAAAATCTGCTTAAAAGGTAACTGGAAAATCTCATATGTTGAAAATTAAGGGATATACCTCTAAGAGAAATGAAAATAAAAGAAGATAACAGAAAATTGGATAACTTTTGAATTAATGGAGGTGTTAACTAACACTGTTATGGTGATTGTTTTGCAATGCCTAAGTATTAAATTAACGTGTTATACACCTTACACTACACAATGTTATATGTCAATTCTATCTCAATAAAACTGGAAAAATAGTTTTTAAATATAAAAAGATAATGAAAATACAACATATCAAAACTTACAACCTATAATGAAATCAGTACTTAAAGGAAAATTTAGTTATATATTTATATATTAGGAAAGAAAAAAGTTTAATTAAAAAAAGAAAAAGTATGAAAATTAGTGATCTATGCAACTATCTCAAAAACATAAAGACAACAGGAAATTTGATCTAAAGAAAAGAGGAGGGGTGCCTGGGTGGCTCAGTGGGTTAAAGCCTCTGCCTTTGGCTCAGGTCGTGATCTCAGGGTCCTGGGATCGAGGCCCCGCATTGGGCCCTATGCTCAGCAGGGAGCCTGCTTCCTTCTCTCTCTCTGCCTGCTTCTCTGCCTACCTGTGATCTCTGTCAAATAAATACATAAAATTTAAAAAAAGAGGAAAAAATATAAACTTTAAGAGTCAAATTTTAAAAATATTTTAAAACTCTATCCAATAATTAAAAATTTTTATAGTAGGTTATTTAAAAGCTCAATGAAGTGCTATACCTCTGGAGAAATTGTTCAAAAAGAAATAAGACAAATAAATAGGATCAGGAATTTAAAATAATTACCATTGTAAAACTCACAGACATTATAAAGATCATAAAATCATATTGATATAAAAATTGGAGTTATCAAACAGCATGAAAAGAAAAGCAGTATCTTACACATACACAAAATTCGATCCTTAAGTGGATTCAGTATCTTTTTAAAAATGAAAATAAGGGTGCCTGGATGGCTTAGTCAGTTAAGTGTCTGCCTTCAGCCCAGGTCATGATCTCAAGGTTCTGGGATCCAGCTGCATCGGGCTCCCTGCTCTGCTGGGAGCCTGCTTCTCCCTCTGCCTCTGCCTCTCTATCTGTCTCATGAATAAATAAATAAAACCTTGAGAAAGAAAAACAAAAATGTGAATAAATAAACACAGGTTATAAACTGTCAGCTTTACAAGTAACTAAAAAATGCAAAACTTAATTATCTTTTTTTAAGGATATTATTATTATTTTTAAGGATATTATTTATTTATTTGTCAAGAGACAAAGAGAGAGAGCGTACAAGCAAGCTCCCCACTGAGCAAGGAGAGCAATGCAGGACTCGATCCCAGGACTCTGAGATCATAACCTAACTTGAGAGCTGATGCTTAACTAACTGAGCCACCCCAGCATTCTGCAAAACTTAATTATTGATATTATCTTCTATTTAAATAAAAATGTTAACGTCTTAATATAGATCAAATTTCAAAGCAAGCAAAGTACACATGAGATAGTTATTTCCCATCATTTAGCAACAGTATTAATCATGTCTTTGACCCCAAACCTCTACTTCCGAAGATTTCTCCAAACAAAGCAATGCAAAATGCTGCCCTCAGTGTATGGTCAAAGATATGCAACGCCTTTCTTATAATTACTCAAATCAGTAGAAATCCAAAAGTACAGGAGAAAGGATATAATATTAACATGTAAGGACTTCCTCTACTGCAGGACAACAGTTTCTGCTGGAAAGTCTGCAAGGGAAATGATGAGTAGTGAATCCACAGAAAATTCAAGGACCAGGCACTGCAGCAGTTTTTGTGTCATTTGGTCAGGTAGAACACACAGGCACTGTCCCAGAAATTGTCATTGGTAAGGTAAAAGCCTACAACCCTTACAAATGTGAAAGAGATGCAAGCCTTTTTAGGGATGTTAAGGTCTTGGAGGACTTTTATTCCCCATCTGGCACAATGCCTCTGTCTCTTATGCCTCCTGGTAAAGGAAGAGCATATAGGGGACTGGGGATCAGAGCAGCAGGCTGATTTCACTACAGCAAAAATACTAATAAGACAGATTTTATTTATTTATTTATCAGAGAGAGAGTGCACACAAGCAGGGGAAGCATCAGGCAGAAGGAGAGTGAGAAGCAAGCTTCCCACTGAACAGAGAGACCAACAAGGGGCTCAATCGCAGGACCCCTGAATCATGACCTGACCCGAAGGCAGACACTTAACCAACTAAGCCACCCAGGCACCCCAAGACAGATTAAACCTCTAGGCATCTCCCAAGCAGGGTTACCATTTGAGTTATACGTGTTTGATTCCAGAAAACATGGTTTGAACATTGTAGCAGAAACAACAGAAGGAGAGAATGCCCCTAGGATTTGGGTCCCAGCTCTGGAGATGGCAGAAACCTGAAATACTCCCCCAGAACGTCTCCTAGCAGTGTAAATAGTGCTCTTCCAGGTACAGCCTCTCCCAAAGGCACGTTATATGATGATAAAAACATAGACCCATCTCTGCCTTGGCTCAAACCCCAACCCTAACCAAAGGACATGCTTATTTGCAACAGAGGAGCATCTGGTCCTCCATCCCCCTGTCACGGGAACGTGAGTGCTATTAGGCCCTGCAGAGTATGCAGATTCCCCACGGGAATCTATTTCTGTGGTGGCCTCTATGACCCATAGCCAGAAAATAAGGGAAATTCCTGCTGATGCCTGGTATTCAGAAGGATCTAGTCTAGGCAATTCCATTTGCATTGACTGCAATTGTCAATCAGCCCAACACTAGCACTGTCTGGATAGAAACAGGAACAAGCCACAGCAGCTGGTGGGTGGAACTCAAAGTGGTTTTTCTAGTAATCGCTTATGAGTCTTGATCCTTAACCCTTTACACTGACAGTTGAGCTTTTCTAAAGGGATTAACCTTATGCTTGGAAAATGAGAAGCCAAGGGGTGAGTTATGAAGAGGACCTTGTGGGGTCAGATATGTGGAAGGATATTTGGGTTCACCTGCAAGAGATTGAGGCAGTCTTCACTCTCCCACAACTTAGCTCATAAGACACAGACACTTGCTGGCATCAGGAAGCTGATGCCCTAGATCAGGTATGAGCCCCAGCAACTGACCCTTCAGGAGATAAAGCAGATTGGATACTAGAAAGGACTGACACAGCAGTTCCCAGGGAAGATGGCTATTACCAAGGATGCTGGATTACCCTTGAAATACAGTGATTTCATTAATGCAGTAACAACTTACATTCTAAAAATATCAAAGGCAGCTGCCAAAGGAGCTGGGTCCACCCATCTAAGTTCCCAACTAGTAAGGCATTGACAAATTGATCATACTGACACCCTCCTTCAAGTGCAGGTTCTAAATATGCCCTGATTTGTGTGGACACAGCATCCGGTTAAACCAAGCTTTCCCATGTCACCATGCAAACCAATCTGCTACTGTTATGGAATTCAAGAAGCTGAGTACCAGGTATGGATGCCCTCATTGAATAGATAGTGATTGGGGTTCACATTTCAAAAGTCATGATGTATAAGCCTGCCATTAAATCCAGGTTCCACTCCCTGCAAGCAGCAGAGTTAAAAACAAAAAGAATATTAACGCTGTTTTAACAATATTAATTAGCAATTAATTAGCAATATTAACGTTGTTTTACTAACAAGTAAAATGGCCTTCATTGTGTGCACTAAAGTACTGTCTCAGGGTTTAATACCTTTAAATGATCAACTGGTAGGTCCTTTGCCCTGACTCTCACCATGGATCAATACTCCATGTTGTTCAGAACATCAAGCCTCATCATGCCTGGGAAATTATCTACTGGAACTTACAATATGATGTCTTGCCAGGGTGGGCAAGTTACTTTGTACTCCTGGGTAAGGAGAAACTACTCAATCTCCACTGGGATTCTTGCTGTCCTGCTGCAAGATTTACCTGTTGAATGCATTATACTTGGCATAGAATATGCACCATTGAAAGAGGGGAGACTGTAGGGACCCTGGTCTGGAATATCCCATCCCCAGCCCCTCTTACACTTGCCAGTGCTGCCTCCAGTAGCCATCGTGTATGGTATGTACAACCTGGTCAAATTCCGAAAGCTGCAACCACATCCCCATCTAAGGATCAGGACACAAGTGTAATTCTTATCGAGGGGAATACTTCCCCATACAGGATCTTGGCTAAATATCTGTCTTTCATCTTTAGATTTCTGCTGCTTCTGTGGTGTCCAGTCATGGGATCAGCACCTAATGGAAATACTTCTCTACAGTGGCCCCATTTGCTTGCCTGATGAAGAAATCAATCCAAATGTTGGGTGTGAGGGCAGCTATTCTCTCTAGATTTTCAGGATTGCCGTGGTGGGCATCACCATTCCAGGGAGGCAATTAGAAGTTTCAAAAGCAGTACACTAAGGAAGAACAAGCTAGAACTATTGTTCTCAATTTACCTGACATTACTAATATTGATCCAGAAACTGGCCTATATACACACTTTCGATTACACGAGGTATGGGAGTCCTCATTTTGTCAAACTCCATGAGCATCCTTTCAAACTCTGACCAGAGGGTCCTAAAAATACCACTATTGGATAAATGAGTAGTTATACTCATTTTGGGATGGGTTTATGTGGCTTAACCCAGATTTTGAACACCTAGCACCTGGGCATCTCTATGTTGGGAACAGAAAAATCACTCTAAAAAGAATCAATCTAGTTATACCTGGAATATGGGATGAATATCACCAGAATGGTATAGTCATTCTGCCATATTAATGGATAGCAACTGGTTTGGCATTGACTGGTTGTATCACCAAGTACTCATTAGGTGGCTCCAAATGGGACCCAGTGTGGTTTCTACCTGGGTTATTGGGCTGCTGTGCCTTGGGTTTTTCTGGGGACAGGAGAAAATCCCTGCCCCATGGTTACAATTGCCAACCTCCTCCTCAAGGCAGGTAAGCATTGTCTGTTGTCTACTGGTGTTATCATTTGGTTGCAGTCTTCGTCCCCTTCATTAGGCTGGAGTACATTATAATACACATAGAAGCCTTCATTAAGTTTACCTAGCAAACCTTAAATGATAACCAATAGAGCCTGTTCTCACTGAACACTGATGAGAACAGCTGTCCTCCAGAATGGTATAGCTTTGGACTGCCTCACAAAGATACACTTGTGACATTATACAAACAGAATGTTGTGTGCTTATACCTGATGAGTCTGCTAGTGTATCGCCTCTAGTAAATTACACGAGGACACAAACAAATGCCCTGAACAATCTGTCCCCCAGACTAGAGGGCTCAGTAAATCAACGACTGGGATCATGGGGCTGTTGGTGGAAAAAGTTGTTCCTGATCTTGAGAATTACTATCGTAACCTATGTTTTATCTTGCACATGCCGATATTGTCACTGTGGCTTCTGTCTGCAATGCAGACAGATTGCTATCAAATGAGCTACCTCCATGCTAGTGAAATGCTTTGCTTACTGCTGAGGGCACAGTGGAAGGAAGAGGAGTGGAAGAGGAGCATATGAGACTGCAAGAGCCCATCATAATATGTGCAATCCTGGAAGAAGTCATAAAAAAGACATGACTGCCAGTTGATCCTCAAGCTAGACTTGGGTAATCCCCACCCCCTTCCCAGTCCTCAGAAATTTGGTTTCACCTGCCCTTTCTGCTCTCAGAAGCTGCTCCAAAGACAGTCTTGAGACAGAGATGTGGTGTGGAAGCTATCTGGTCTGAGTACATAACTGAAGCCAGTTAAGGCCTCTATATAGAAACTTCTAAGGTTCCAACAGGCAGGTGCAGAAATCTACTCATCTTTCTGCTGCCCGGGACAAGCTTCTCAAGCGATCCTTGCATATGAAACATGCCACCCACCAATCTGGACTGGTCTGCCTCTTTTTTCTGTCTCTCCTTACCCTCCGGGTGTACAGGGGCTGGTTTTAAATTATACCTGAAAAGTTCCCAACGAGGTTGTGAACCAACAGATGCTTACACTGAAACACCATGCAGCCACTGTGAATATGAAAAATCTAATGGCAGAAAGATTCTTATATGTAGAGAAAATAAAGCAAGATGTAAGTTATTTATATGATGTTGCCTCATATGTGGAAGTATATATCTTTCCATTTCTGAATTCATCTACTAATTTTCATGTTATATTTCGTCCATTAACTGCTGTAAAAGAAAACATATATACTAGCAGTCTCCATGCAGTGAGATTATAAGTGGTTATAATTTTATGTTTTCCTCCCTGTACTTTTTCTAATTAGCACATTTATCTTTTTTTTAATCAGCAATCGATAAATAAACATAATGACCATATGTAGCCAATCTAGGTGTATAGACTCCATTAAGTAAAATTGTTTTAAATAGACCTCTTTCATTTTGACTTTGCTAAACATCACACACCATAGATTTCATTTCTTGTCTCAAGCTTTAGTAAAAAAGAAAAAAAAGTATTTTGTTGTACACAAAGCTTTGAAAAACATGTAGAAATGAACACATGCAATATTGCACCTACTCTTGTCCTGGAATACTCACAAGCACCAAGGTTGTTTGGGGTCAGACATTTTTAGTAGATTGAATGTAGTGGACTCTGGGTGCTAAGGTTGTGGGTGATCATGAATGTGCAGAGAAGCCAGCGTGAGCCATTATGCAAGGATTAGGAACACCAACGTAGTATGACATTTCACTGGTCAGTGGAAGAAATGACTGCAATCAGCCAGTCGCCTTAAATACACACTGCATTGTACTTAAAACCAGTGGGTTTGGTCCACAGTCGTTATTCAGCACAGCATCACTGACTATAAAATTATGTACAAAGCAGAAATAAGGCAACATATAAATTCCCAGCGATCCAGATCACCTTAAAAATAGGATGGAGCTACAGTTTTATGCTAAGTGAAATAAATCAGAGAAAGATAAATGCCATATGATTTCCCTCATATGTGAAATTTAAGAAAAAAACAGATGAACATAGGGGAAAGGAAAAAAAAAAGAGAGAGAGAGAGGAAGACAAACCAAAAGACTCTTAACTATATGTTAACCAACTAGAATTTAAAGAAAAAATTGAAACATAGGGGCATCTGGGTGGCTCAGCCTGTTAAGCTTGTGCCTTTGGCTCAGGTCATGATCTTAGGATCCTGGGATTGAGCCCTGAGTTGGGCTTCCTGCTCAATGGGGAGACTGCTTCTCTCTCTCCCTCTGTTTGCAGTTCCCCCACTTGTGGATGGGCTCGTTTTTTTTCTTTCTCTCTCTCTCTCCTCTCTGTGAAATAAATAAATAAAATCTTTAAAACATTTTTTGAAACATATAACAACCCTTAAAAACAAAATAATACTTTTTTCTGAAGGCCAACTGGCTCTATTGGAGGTTACAAGACTTTAATAATACTCCTGACAAGGATAACTACAAGTTTAGGTTCAGAAGCCAACAGTAAATCAGCTTCTTCTGACTGCAAACAGTCACTCATGCACAAGACTGAGCACATCAGGAAAAAATTTTAAGATAATAAAATCTTAGAAAATAGAATATTATTAGAATGATTTTAATGTAAGATCTTCAAGGTATTTTCTTCTTTTTAAAACTGAGGTGAGGTTTATTTTATTATAGCCATAAGTTTAAGAATAAAGTAATGTCATCTGGCAAGGTGATTTTCATTACTTAAATATCAAAATAAATGAAATTGACAGATTTAAAAAGTAATTATATCAGATGATCTAAAAAGGCAGATTCTACAAAGCCACTCCTGATCTTTAATATGGTATGTTTCACACACATAAATTAAGTTTACTAACACCTATCATTTTGAAGAGTTTTCCTTTATCATAATGGAGTACCAAGAGAAAATTTTATTGAAAACTACAATGAATCAAATTTTTTAGTTTCAGAAAGTTTTAACTTGATTTATCCCAATCTCCTTCTTCCTGGCTCCTTGTAAGCCATCAATGGGCAACTTTACAACTATGGCGGCTGTGGAAACCAGGGGCCTAGCATAACGTGGAAGAGACTGATTTTGGAGTTCCTCAAGAGCCCTGTCCCAAGAGAATTACAGGTTGAATACTGAGAACAACTACAAGCCAACCAATCAGATAACTCAGATGAAAAGGACACATTCTGAGAAAGACATAAGCTACTGAAAACGACGCAAGAAGAAACAGAATATATGAACAGACCTAAACCAGATAAAGAAATGGAATCACCACATTTAAAACTTCCCATAAATAAAAGCCCATACCCAGACTGCTACACTACTAAATTATACCAAACACATAAAGAAAAATTTATCTAATTCTTTAGAAATTCTTAAAAAAAAAAAAAAAAGAAAAAGAGAAAATACCTCCTATTTCATTCTATGTGGCCAGTATTATCTGATGCCAAAATTGAGGGCATCTCAATTAGATAATATCATAGACTACTATTCCTTATGAATGTAGACATAAAAATCTTTATCAAAATAATAGCAGAGGTTCCTGGGTGACTCGGTTAAGTGGTTAAGCGTCTGACTCTTGGTTTTGGCTCAGTTCATGATATCAGGAGTCATGGGATTGAGCCCTGAGTTGGGTTCCACACTGATCATAGAGCCTGCTTGAAATTCTCTCCCTCTCCTTCTGCCCCACCTCCTACTCTCTCTCTCTCTCAATAAATAAAATGATTAAAAAATAGCAAATTGAATAAAGTACATTTAAAAAGGACTATGTACGTTGGTTGAGTGGCCTTTATCCCAGGTTTTTAAGGGTTGTTCAATAGCTAAAATTCATCCAATTTAATGCAAGATACTAATAGATTAAGGAAAAAATAATATAACCAATTTTTAAAAATATTTTGTTATTCCCTTGAGAGAGAGACTGCAAGCAAGCATGAGCAGGGGTGTGGTGGAGGCGAAGGCAGAGGGAGAAGCAGACTCTCCACTGAGCAGGGAGCCCAAAGTGGGGCTCAATCCCAGTACCTGGAGATCATGATCTGAGCTGAAGGCAGATGCTTAACCATCTGCACCACCCAGGTTCTCAAGAATATAATCATTTTAATAGATGCAGAAAAAGCAATACCTATTCATGACAAGAATACTCAGCATACTAGAAATAGAAGGTAACTTTTTCTACCTGATAAAAAGCATCTAAGAAACTGATAAGCAGATCAACAGAATATAATTGGTCCATAAAATGCAATATTATTTGCAATAAAAAGGAACTGTGTGCTAATACATGGCTATAGCATGGGTGAATGTTCAAAACATTACGTTAAGTAAAATAAGTGAGTATCAAATTAACACATATTGTATGATTTCATTATATGAAATTTCCAGAACAGGAAAATCTTTAGAGACAGATAGTAGATTACTGGTTGCCAGGGACTGAGGGAGAGGGCCTATGGGGTTTCTTTCGGGGATGAATAAAATATTCTAAAATTAGATGGTGGCAAGAATTACTTAACTATGTAAGTGTCTAAAAGTGACTGATGTATATTTTAATAGAGTGAATTGTATAACATGCAAATTAAATTTAATAAAGCTGTTATTTTTTGAATAGAGAAAAAGGAGCAATTAGAATTTACACATTGAAAATTTATTTTAAAAATTGTGATACTAGATTAGAATATTTTGAAGTGCAAATATAGGAAAAGTATAATATGTCAAAAATTTAATATGATGTTATCCTTAAGGTATCACAATGAAAAGTGTTATATATAATTACTGAAACATCAACTTTACTTATAATTAATAGAAATTGTTTTCTCTGTAAGAACCCTCAATTAATTCAGCAGAGAATGACATATAGAACGACGTGACAGTTCCCCAAATTTTCCACTGTGCATTTCACAGATACTAACTAAGGAGATGTGCTAAGGAATTTTACAGCCTGTAGCATGTGATATACTTAATATAGATTATATTTGACTGACTCAAATTTGTATTTTCAAAATTGTTATGAATTTCTAGAAAATTAATATGCCTTTACCTTAACATACAACCTACCTTTCATGTTTTTTCAAGGTAGCTTTAGATTGCGAATTCAAGTCAAAATAAAGTATATAAGGAATCTAATTAAAAAAACACAATTCCAAGACAGTGAGAAGAATCTGTAGAATTAATTTAATGGCACACAGCTACAAATGCCAATACTAGCGTTACTGACTAGTGTAAGAGATTTGTCCTGGGAGTTATGTCCCGCATTGATCTGGGTTCAAATCCTAGCTCTACAGTCAGTTTGTGCTCATGAACCAGTCAACATCAAGTGCTCTTGCTATTCTCCAGTCCATCAGGCTATAAAATGAAGGGGATGAACTACATAATCATTACAACTGCTCCCAGCACTAAATTCCTATTTTTCACATCTCCAATTTTGAATTTTTATTGGTATTGTGTTTAATACCACTGAACTTGAAACACATCCATTAAAAAAAAGTATGATGTTACATATCAAACCTCCAGAGCACCCTTGAATAAGAAATATGATTGCTTTTGAAATTAAATAAAAATATTACTTCACTAGATCCATTTAAGAAAGGAAACTAGATATTTGCAACCAGGCCAATTTAAGATGAAGGTGGAGAATGTATATTGATGCACATATTTCAAAATGCTTTCTAATATTTCTACTTTAAACATGTTCATGTGCTATATTAATCATTTTAGAGTTTAGAGTCTCTGTTTAATACATGCATATTTTATTTCTTATCTAGATTTTTGTGTAATTTCTTCATTTTAGCTTTCTTCCATGGTGAATGACTCAAGAATGTTTCAGTATATTATTTATGCTGATTACACAAATTTATAAACCACTGCAACATAGTCAGAGCTAACTTTAGGAGAAGATAATCTAAATAGTATATGGGAGGACTACTTAAATAAGACTATATGCATATTTAATAAAAATTTTCAAGACTTCATATAAAATGCAAATTTAAATTGTTTTACCATGGCTGTGAACAGAAGAGAATTAGATAGTTTACTCCTGCCAAATTAGATGTATAACTACTTTTTAAACTGGAAATAAAATAGCTTTGGAAGAAAGGGAAGAACATAAAGTGTCCTTGATACTAAAAATGGATCATGCAAAATATGAAAAATCTCCAGTGTAAACAATATAATTAGAACAATAAATTTTAATTCTGTATGCCAGTTATTTAGTTGAGGATGAAACAATTCTCTGATTCACACTTTGCATTTCTGTGTCTTTGATATTCTACTGTTATATACCCCCTGGACAATGTTGCTGTGGCTGTGAAGGATATTTCCAGCTCTTTACTTTGTTGCCTTATTGGCAAAGAAAAATCACACTTGTCAAACTTTTGTTAAAATAAGTTATAACCAATTTCTGACAACGCAAGTAAGCTCAAAGTATCCATAAAAATAGCTTTCGGAAAAACAGCCAGCAGCAACGTAACCCATGGGATAGCACAGTTATAACACAATACAAGTCAGATAATGGTGCTTCAGAATTTAATTAAGTCTGAAGGATTAAGTAATGTAAAGAATTGATTTAAAACTATTTTTTATGGTGAAAAGAAAAGGAGAAAAGGATTAGAACAAGACACTAGTCAGCAACCGATTTCCAATGCATCATAATTAAGAGAGATTTAAAGTAATAATGATGGTAGGGACAAGGTTTAACAATGGTTAGTAAAAATTTAGTTTGTAGTTAAAATTACATTGCTAATCTTAATTGGGACTTTGTTTTTTCTTATTTCTAAAAACCCTTCAGGTTTTTTTCCTATAGCTGTGCTTATATAGCACTAAAAATTATTTGGATGTTAGAATTCAATCTAGACATACAAATCAACATTTTCAGTAGAAAATAAATAAATAAAAGGCAATAATCAACTTTTAGCATCTGCATTACAAGATAATTGTTAATATGAGTACTACCAAAATACAAAAAAAAAAAAAAAATCGGCCAAAAAAAGAAAATTTGAAAATTTTATACCTTGAAAAGAATTTGATTTAAATTGAGGTCTCATTCTTTTTTGTTTATTCAATCAAATTTTCAATGATGTTTTTCATTTTTACCTTTGTTATCTTTGTTTTTAATTGATTTGAAAGTATTCATTAAATAATTGTATCCTGTTCAAATATTTATATTTATATTACATTCACTGTGCTAGGATCTAAATGAACAAATTTTCTACCATAATGTATGTCAACATTTACTAATTTAGAGATATATCTGGTAAAAAGAGAATGAAATATATGTGATATAGAATATTTTCATTTTCTAGTATAATACAAAGTATATGAAAATATTATTACTTGTTTTAAACTGACCATTATTGCATAGTTATATACATTATCATAGAGAAAATCTTCAAAGTGACTGAGAAGATAATTAGAATTGGGAGCAGGTTAATTAAATATATATTTTACATATTTTTTCTACAAATATATGTTTTCTGATAATTTTGCCATGGTCACCAGATCTTTTACTATCACAAATAACAAACAAGAACATTGACGATAAGGGGAATTTTTTATAGTTTATTCTGTGAGTAAAATTTGATTAATTTTCTCTTTTTTGTGTAGAAGTACAAAAGAAGTTTGGTATTTTTAGAAACATGCACAATAGGTTTTATCTAACTAGTAAATAAGATCACTTTATTAGAGAAAGAAAGAAAATGAGAGAGAGAATATAAGAAAAGGGGAGGGAGCCGAAGACAGGTTTGGACACATAAAGAGAATTATCTGACACAGTTTCTGTGAATTTTGGTAGTGGGACACAGCTGGCCCACTGAGTCTGCAGTGAGGAATGCTTGGTTAATATATAACCAAAATCTCACCTTGCCCCATGATGTCATACTAGTGCCTTCCACTGGGCAAACCACCAGGAGCCAAAAAGAAAGGAAATTTTAATGTAGCCCGAATACATCAATGTATCAAGATTCACAGGGTGGAGCTTGGATCTCGATGTGAACATAAAGATAGACAGAACACCAACCATTAGAAAAACTGAATCTCAGTAACTAAAAAACCACATAATGAGCCAATTTTACTATTTCGTCAGGTGTGCCTTAATACTTAAGAAGGGATAAATGCCAATCATTAGAGTAGCATGTTATCTGAAATGTTTTATAAACTTTATAGACAAAACTAGATTGAATATAGTTGTAATCCTAGTTTATATCAATAATGAAAAGGAGAAATTATCCAGATAGTGTAGGAAGTAGTTTTATATTTTCTGAACATAAGCCTAGGTTTAGTATTAATAGGTAAAGATATCAAACAATTGAAATACCTTAACATTTTTTTCTCAATTCTGAATAAATAATGATGGTTGGCATAACAAACTCTGTTAAGAATAATGTTTATATAGTAGATGATCTTGTTTAGATGTTAAATAAATAATAAATCAAAAATATAAACGTCAGCCTGGTCTATACATTCAAGTAGATCGAATCGAGAATTTATAAAGCAACTTTTGCTTATTTTGTGACATTACTGGTCTTTTGTAATAAATTACTAGTCAATTCAAGGCAAATAGTGTTTCTTACCTTGTCCAATAAGAATAAAATATTCAATTCTATCTTATAAATAACAGAAATTAGTATTTGTGTATTTTATGTTAGGATTTCTTTATTAGGAATTTGTTTTTAATAGTAGTTTCAAATTTAATTTACCCAAAGGAAATTCAAATAAGTTAATCCAAAGAACAAGCAGATTCCAGATTTGTTTTCTTTAAGACAGATTGATATCTAGCCAATTTTTATATTTAAGAAAAGATTAGAAGTTGAACTGTTTTCTTTATCTTATGTGTGTGTGTGTGTGTATAATACAAAGAAAATTTAAATTCAAAAAAAAAAAAAGGAACAAACTACCAATTAAAAAATGGGCAAAGATCTGAAGAGATTCCAAAGGTCTGAAGAGAAGTTATATATATGGCAAATAAGAATATAAAATTTTGTTCAACATCATGTGTCATTAAAGAATTATAAATTAAAACAACTATGAGATACCACTACTCACCAATTAGAATGGTTAAAATTAAAAAAAAAAAACTGATAATATCGACAGACAACAAGGATTAGGCAAGAGGAAATCCTAAATCATTGCTGGCGGAAATGGAAAATGCTTTAGACACAGAAGCTAGTTTGACAGTTGCTTAAGAAACTAAATATACTCTTACCATTTAATCTAGCAATTACACATGCTTGGTATTTACTCACTTCAGTCCAAAATTTATGTCCACATAGAAATCTGTCATGAATATATAGAGAAGCTTTATTTGCAATCACCAAAAAAGTGCAAGCATCCATGGAGTCCTTTAATAGGTTAACAGGTAAGCAAACTGTGAAACATTCATTTATACTTTGGAATACTCTTCAGCAATAAGAAGAAACAAGGTATCAAGCCATGAAAAGACATGGAAAAACCTTAAATTTATATTGCTAGTGAAAGAAGCCAGTCTGAAAAAGCTACATAGCCTGTGATTGCAATTATATGACATTCTGAAAAAGGTAAAGCTTTGTAGACAATAAATCGGTGGGTACCATAAACTTAGAATGGTTCTAACATTTAAAAAAGTTCAAGTTCCCATATTATAACTGCTTTTCAAACCCTACTGTGTGGCTAACAGTTGTACAATTTATTATTGTACAATTATTTTTTCATGTTCTAATTTGCCTCAAAAGTCTGGCAATCATTATTGGTATGCTATTTTGTGATCAAATAAGGTTCACAATATGTTGATGGAGGAAAGAATTTCTTAAAATCTCTATAAGTCTCATTCCATGATCCTGATCCCTCCAAAATGGAAACTTAAGTGTAGGATTCTGCACTGGAATGAGCAGAGTAGTTTAATGAGCACACTTTTCTTTAGAAAGCCTATGCAGATAGTGAAGCAAAATGATCCAAAAAACTTTACTTTCATAGGGAGACAAACATTATGATTTTACTTATGGACAGAATGTATTCTTTATCCCATATCAATTTTGAAAATCAGAACTTACCTCAGGCTTGGTTATAGTTCTTTTTCACAGCCTTATAAATTCTACCTCTCACCAACTCCTCCCTTTTTTTTCTTCCTGTATTTTTCTTGCTTTAATTGGAGATCTAGGTTTGAAGGGTACATATAGGCAAGCAGTTTGTTTCTCTCTTACCTCTTGATGATGCCTTTAAAGCCAGCTGGTTATGAGATTCTCTACAGTGAATTTCTTTGGGTCTCTCCTGGCAAGAAGAATTCTCCCTTATGTCCTGGCTGATTTTGATGACGGTTTTTTTGTCTTATTTATTATTATTTTTTTGCAATCAAGTGTTATCTGTTTGCTATTTTCCAGGGGTTCCTCAAATGTTTTTATCTATCAGTGGCATACTTACTTATTTTATTTTTTGGTGCTGTTTTGTTATTTTATAATTTTTTTTCTCTATTCAAATAGAATTCTTAGAGGGAAGTGAGGTGTACATGATAATTCTGGTCAAGTTTTAAATAAGAAATCTCTATGAGAATCACTTCTGAAATATCTTAAATTTCCTTCTATCATAATATCATCTCTATACAAAGTTTCAATAAATTTGATTTAGAATGAGTTCTGCCAACCTGATTTGCTGAGGAAGAAAATCTGTTTCTAGAACAAATTGGTAGAGTTTGCAACAAAAGAAAAGAAAAGCAAATATTTTTATCTTATTTTATCTTAACCTGAGCATTACAGTTTGAAATTATATGAGTAGAAGAATAAGGCCATAATCAATGTATATCAATAAAATGAAAGTATGGAAGTCATTGTGCTGTTTTATTCAGTGAGAAGGTTCAGTTAGAGCAAAGCTTGAACGTGCAAAGAACCTTTTCACAAAGGTGAGAACTTTTGGATGGATAGTGTAGGAATGCCCATTAGGGATAATTTCAATAAATATGCATATATATAAA
The DNA here is from genome assembly GCF_922984935.1 of Meles meles. Classification (NCBI taxonomy): domain Eukaryota; kingdom Metazoa; phylum Chordata; class Mammalia; order Carnivora; family Mustelidae; genus Meles; species Meles meles. The sequence goes on from NC_060074.1 coordinate 80,833,508, forward strand.
ACAAAGGATGAGAATCAGGTTAAAAAAAATAAATTCCCTTTTCTAAAATTTGTTAGCCTATTTTATTTATTTATTTTTTTATTATAAAATGCTCAGTGGGAAAGGTCAAGTTTAGGGGTTTTTCACTAAACTGTCCTATGCTGAACTTTAGGTAAGCTACTTTCTCTGAGCAATATACAAAACATACTTTGAAGGGAGAAGTATTTTATTACTTATCCAGTATTGTTTTAAATTATTTTCATTTTAATATTTCTCAACTATGTAGAAATATATAACTATGATGAATTTACTTAGTATTAACACATGAAATAGTAAACCAAAAAAAATCAAAATAATGCAAATATAATATGATTGAGGGTGTTTTTCAGCTTTAATCATATTTCTTTGTACAGTATATAAGATACTGTTGTCTAACAATGCAATTTCTTTTGGGTTTTCTATATCTTTACCACGGCAATGATTTCATTTTTCTACTACTTTTCTCTACTCAAAGCATTGCAGAACCAAAATGTTTGATTAGGAAATCATGACTTCTTTTAACTTTACTCAATTAGAATATATTATTTACATTAAAAGTTTGCTCTATTCTTGTTCTATTTGTATCACCATATATATTTTACCATGTACACTAAAGTGGACCAATACAACTATAGGACGAATATGACTGTAAATGAAAAAGAACACACCAACACACATTGCTTTGTAACACTTGATTTAAATTGCTTATACAAATGATTCAGAAAATGTTCATGTGAATTTTTGTATAATGATCTAAAATAAAACTACATATTTTACACTTCCACATATATTCAGATATTATATGTACATATATGTTATGTATTTTTTTTCAAATATGTATTTTCCAAATATACCTTGGCAAACCTTTCTCATTTCTTCTCTAAGTCTTTGGAGAATTTAAGAATGGGTAAAAAAAATACACCTTCCCTTCACTTTACCCTGTATAATTAGCAAAGTATAACATTTTAGAATTTTTCTAAAAAAAAACCAACAACGAGAATCTTATTAGCAGTTAAATCTATGGGCATGCTGCAAAAAGAATGATGAAATAACAAGCTATAAAACTTACTTTAAAAGGATAGAGAGGTCACTATGCATAATTACATATGTTGATAAAGGAAATATGGTTCACATTAAAAAGAAACTATCAGAATTACTTATTTTGCTTTAAAGATGTCAGGTATCACATTAGAATTGACAAAGATCATTCATTCTATCTTTAGCTAAATGCTATCAATTAAATGTGCCTCACCAGCATAAGACCTTGATTGGTTTGCGTTTCAAATGTGTACTGGGACAGCATTAATTTTATGTCATCCAGAGCTATTTATAGTGATACAATCAGGGGCAATTTCATTTTCTTAATGAGATTCCTCCTAAGAGACTTGGACAGAATGAGACACAAGGTAGGAGATTTAACATGGATATATATATATATATATATATATATATATATATATATCTCCCTGGGGGGAATGTTATTCTATGAAAGGTAAAAAATTAAAGATAAATAACAACATTTAACTTACAAAGTATTTCTTCTCTTAATATTTTAATTTAAATATTCAACATTTAACTTACAAAGTATTTCTTCTCTCTTAATACTTCTTACAAAGTATTAAGGCCTGAAATAGTGAAGGATGGCACTCCATTATAGGGCATTTTGGTATAAGGATTATTTTGAGCTAAAGGCATTTGTAAAATGGTAGGTACAAGAATAGCATGCTGACCTCCCCTTTTCTTCCTGAAAGCAGGAGATAAAAATCCCCTGTGAAAGATTCCTTCCCTTTTTCAGGAGGGAAGAAACATTCTTATCATCAGCAGAGACCAAGAGAACTATACAAACAGGCCTTGTTAAAATAACTCTTCCTTTATTCTCTTCACTCATGTTAGTTACTTTTCCAGAGTTGCATGTCTTTGTTCAGCCTGGTATAATGGTTAGGCAGAGCCACTACTTTGGATCTTCATTTTTTTTTTATGAGGGGGCTCCCATATATATGTAAGAATCTGTAGGGTTTTTTCCTTTTAATCAGTCTTATGTCAATTTACCCCTCAGGCCCAGTCGGAGACCCTAAGAGAGCAGAGGTAAAGTTTTGCCTCCCCTACACCATTAAGACAGTTTTAATGCAATAGATCAATTAAAATGATGGGGCTGATTTTCCTTTCATTAATTGGGTACTGCACCTGTGCTGAGATGATACTTGCACAATAATTTCATATTAACCAAAATAGTGACTGGTTTAAAACTATATGTGTTAGTATATTGTATGTATTGCTGAAATCCATATTATCTAGTAATATTTTATTCTTATTAGTCCAGCTTTGAATTCTGTGTCATTTGAAAATTGCAGTAAAACACAGTGATAGCAATAAATCACAGAATACTCAAAACATAACTGAAATATTAGGCCAAAGGTTTCAAAACACTTCTTATTTATTTGTGACCAAATGGACTTCCGGAATTTTTCATGTTAATTTTTAAAAATAATTTAGTACCATAAATTTAATATGTTTAATTATATTAGAGATGATAGATGATTGATAAGTAGATAGATAGGTAGGTAGATAATAAATTAAACCATAAGTAGGTCTACGGTTACAAGTCATACTGAAGTTTCCAAACAAGAGTGATTTTTTTTCTAGTTCTCCTGAATTTTTTCCACAATTTCTTTGCAGTGTTATTTTCCCTCTTTTTAGTGATTATAGAATTATTATTAGCAGGTTTATTATAAACTGTTTTCCCTTCTGCTTTTGCTTACCTTTTTGTAGCTGATGTCATCCATTCTGTTGGCCTCAATGATGTCCTCAGCAGATTTCTCTTCTGAACTTCCATTCTGACCAATTTCACTGGAGTATTTTACCAGAACCTCAAATTTAAATGGAAAGCAACTGAAGATTTTAACTTCCCTTCCAAACTTGGCCATTCTCCTAGTGTGTAACAGTGAGATAATCTAATGCTCAAGCCAGAAACCAGGGTCCTATGCACATAGTCCTCTTCTCCTTCGTGGGTCATTCAATAAATTCAATTCATCACCAAGGTCTTCAGTGTTTACTTTTTTTTTTTTAATATTTTATTTATTTACCTGACAGACAGAGATCTCAAGTAGGCAGAGAGGCAGGCAGAGAGAGAGGAGGAAGCAGGCTCCCCAAGGAGCAGAGAGCCCAATATGGGGTTTGATCCCAGGACCCTGGGATCATGACCTGAGCTGAAGGCAGAGGATTTAACCCACTGAGCCACCCAGGCGCCCCCTTCAGTGTTTACTTTTTAAATCACTTTTAAATTCACCTTTTTCTCCCCTACAGTGACACCAGTGCTACCATTAAGCCACTGTGGAAATTTTTACATTGCAACAGTTTCTAATTAGTTTATCAGCCCCTAGTCTTTCTTCCCCAGAATCATTTTTTTTCCATTGTGAAAAGAGAGAACATTTTGCAAAATTTTGACCTTGTCAGAAGCTTAAAGTCCTTCACTGACATTTACTTAGATTAGTATCTGAACTCTTGAATTTAGCTTTTAAGTCTCTCTTCCTGCTCCTTCTTTTATTGACTACTCTTCACTGCCTCTGCTACAGCCACATGACAGAATTTTATTGTCTCATATCCCAAGCCTTTTGCCATTTCCTGTTCAATGAATTATGCCTCTCCTTTCTCCACTTTAAAATCATTTAGCCATCTTCTACCTACTCTCCTGCCTTAATCTAATCATCACTTAATCCAGGAGAAACTCTTAGATCCCTAACCTCTAGGGCAGTGTCTCTCCTATGACCTTGAAGCCTCACAACTCTATGCTGTGCAAACATTATCCTCATTTCAGAAATTAGAAGATTGCTTCAGAGCAGGTTAATAACATGCTAAAGCAAAAACATCAGAGACAGGTTTTAAGCCCAATATATTAATCTGAAGTCTCCTATTTTAAATATGCTATCTCACTAATACAGTTATGCACAAAATAGGATCCAACCACAGGGCTAAATTTATTTTTTTTTCCTTTTTTAAAACAATTATTTTATTTAAATTCTATTAATTAACATACAGTGTATTATTAGTTTCAGAGGCAAAGTTCAGGGATTCATCAGTTTGCAAAGAACACCCAGTGCTCATTACATCATGTGCTGTCCTTCCTGCTCATCACCGAGTTATCCACCCACCTTCTCTCCTGCAAATCTCAGTGTGTTTCCTATAATTAAGGGTCTTTTATGGTTTGTCTCCCTCTCTGGTTTCATCTTATTTTATTTTCCTTCCCTTTCCCTATGATCCTGTTTTGTTTCTTAAATTCCACATATGAGTGAAATCATGATAATTTTCCTTCTCTCATTGACTTATTTCTCTTAGCATAATACCCTCTAGTTCCATCCATGTCATTACAAATGCTTAGATTTCTTTTTTTTTTTTTGATGGTGAAGTGATGTTCACATCACATCTTCTTTATCTATTCATCTGTTGATGGACATCTGTTCTTCTAATCCATGAGCATGGAATATTTGTCTATTTCTTTATGTCTTTCTCAATTGCTTTCATAGGTGTTTTATAGTTTTCAGAGTACAGATCCTTTACCTCTTTGGCTTGGTTTATTCCTAGGTGTCTTATGGTTTTTGATGCAATTGTAAATGGGATCGATTCCTTAATTTCTCTTTCTTCTGTCTCATTGTTAATATAGAGAAATGCAACTGATTTTTGTGCATTGATTTTATATCCTGCCACTTTGCTGAATCCTTGTATGACATCTAGCAATTTTTGGGTGGAGTCTTTTGGATTTTCCACATAGAACATCATGTCATCTGGGAAAAGGAAGACTTATCAAAAAGAAAAGAGAAAGGACCCAAATAAATAAAATCACAAATCAAAGAGGAGAGATCACAACCAACACCACAGAAACACAAACACTTAAAAGATAATAGTATGAAAAATTATATGCCAGCAAATTGGGCAATTTGGAAGAAATGGACACATTCCTAGAAACGTAGACAGCACCAAAACTGAAACAAGAAGAAACAGAAAACCTGAACAGACCCATAACCAGCAAGGAAATTGAAGCAGTAATCAAAAATCTTTCAAAAAATAAGAGTCCAAGACCAGATGGTTTCCCAGGGAAATTCTACCAAACATTTAAAGAAGAATTAACACCTATTCTTCCGAAGCTATTTCAAAAAACAAAAATGGAAGGAAACTTCCAAACTCTTTCTATGAAGCCAGCATTACCTTGATCCCAAAACCAGACAAAGACCCCACCAAAAAGGAAAACTGAGGACGAATATCCCTGATAAAAATGGATGCCTACATTCTCATGAAGATACCAGATAAGAGGATCCAGGAGTACATTATTCACCACTACCAAGTGGGATTTATTCCTGGGCTAAAATCAATCAATGTAATACATCACATTAGTAGAAGAGGGAACATATCTCAATATCATAAAAGCCATATGTGAAAAGGCCACAGCAAATATCATTCTCAATGGGGAAAAACTAAGAGCTTTTCCTCTAAGTCAGGAACACGGTTTGCATTTAATTTAATTTAATTTTCAAAACTACCAAGGTAAGAAACTCATTGAGGGTATTTAAAAATATATAGATGATGGTTATCCAGGATAAGTCAAGCATTTCTAATGAAAAAAAAAAAAAAGCCTAAATTGACATATGTAAAAATTTACTCCACTCACAAATATATCTAACTTTATCCCTCGACACCTATCTCTCTCTCTCTCTTATCTACCGACTATCTTTCTATCTCTCTCTCTCTATTTATCTATCATCATCATCTACTTCAGCTACCATTCTGCAAAGTGATGTCAAAGTCCAAATACATATATCAAATTCTCAGAAACAGTGCAGATTTAGTAATCTCTGCCACAGTAACACATATAATTAAAATATCAGCAACACAGGGGCGCCTGGGTGGCTCAGTGGGTTAAAGCCTCTGCCTTTGGCTCAGGTCATGATTCCAGAGTCCTGGGATCGAGCCCCACATCGAGCCCTTACATCAGGCTCCGTGCTCTGCAGGGAGCCTGCTTCCTCCCCTCTCTCTCTGCCTGCATCTCAGCCTACTTGTGATCTCTGTCAAATAAATAAATAAAGTCTTTAAAAAAATATCAGCAACACAGACGACAAATGTTGCATATCAATTAAAGTTTATGCTCGATCAACTGGGTTTTCTCCTTGTGTTTTTATTTAGAATCTGGAAGACCCTAATTTCTGTATTATATTTTTAGTCCTGAAGAAAAAGAGTAAGAGAACTGATGGAAACATGCAATGACTCAAACATCTGTTCATATGTGGTCTGTGTTATATCTGCTCTCAGGCATGGATAGATCCAATGTCACTGGGATGGAACTTCAAGTAACACAACAATGGGTTGGAATATGTGATATTCTTACTTGAGAAGAGAGTGATACTTTGGAAAAAATTATTATTTCTGATAGCTATTCCTGTGATGAGATTACTTATTCTTTCATTTCTGCCTTCCTTCTCATAAGTCTTTACCTAATCCCACTTACTTTTGTACTATTAACTGAGTAGAGGAAATATTGATGAAAATGTTTTAGAATATGTGGCAGATACATGTTAATTGAACTCCATTACAACATGGAACTTCAAAGATGCTTATGTTACTGTTACTTCCTTTTGTCAAATTGGCAGTGAAAATTATTTTTGAAACAAGTTTCTATCCATCATTTCCTTGATGATTTATCTTCAGACTCTGCAGAGGCTCCTCTCTGCTTGAGTTTTTTTCCCCTTATGTCCTGGAAACTAAGGAAGTGAAACTTTCATATATTCCCAATTTTTAGCCCCCTTTCCCAAGGAAGGATCTTTTTTTCTTCATAGATGATCCATTTGCTTCTGATCAGATTTTAATTTATCCTTAATCACTTCAGTTTGACAGTAGGAAATACTGATGAAATAAGCCAACTGAATCTACTCTTAGAGTCATCTCTGCTTAAAAGTACATGGCATGAAAAAAAAAAATACATGGCATGAGTGTGCATGAGGCTGGTAATTTCCCAGTAGAAAATACCTATTTATTTCTAAAGAAAGGAGAGCAAAAAAAAGTTGAGAATTACAATCAATCATAGATCATAATTTTTCTCTCTTTGACAATATCATTTGTTAACATAACATTACATTTCATAAAAAGCAGGAATGGGGAAATAAAATAGATAGATGATAGATAGAAGATAGATAGATTGACAAATAGATGATAATAAATGTTGATAGACACATGTAGATAAATATAGATGTTTATTTATCACAGAAATTTGCATAAACACTAATGCTGTAATCAGTGTTTCCTTATATGTGTAAGAAATTAAAGTAGAAAGAAGTAATGGAAAAATCTAAATTTGGGGGCGCCTGGGTGGCTCAGTGGTTTAAGCCGCTGCCTTCGGCTCGGGTCATGATCTCAGGGTCCTGGGATTGAGTCCCACATCGGGCTCTCTGCTTGGCAGGGAGCCTGCTTCCCTCTCACTCTCTCTGCCTGCCTCTCTGCCTACTTATGATCTCTCTCTGCAAATAATAAAATCTTAAAAAAAAAAAAAAAGAAAAAAATCTAAATTTAATTTTTAATCTTAAAATATTAGTAATGTTCAGTTTTGTTGAAATATGTTTTCAGAGAGTCACATATTGGCTTGTATACATAATTTCAATTAGAAATCAGATTGCATGTCATAACTATAAATATATTAGATATTATTTAATTGTCTTTAAGAATCATCAGCACTATGAACACCTACAAGTTGTGAGCTTAACATTACTCATTGTCCATTGTGTTTATAATGAATAACTCATAAAATCTTTTCAGAAGGCTCAAAACATGTATCTAATAAGTAAGTAGCTTATCATTCAATGTTTTTAAGCATTTCTTTCAAGCACATAATAACTTTATTGATCTTGTTAGATTTTCAATTCCTATTTCATATATTATTTTATACAATCTCTCATCTTAGTTAAAATACTTTTTTTAAAACTAATTTTACAAACATGTATTTTACGTCTTCTGACTGTACCTGTCTACAGTGATAACACCTTCATTACAAAAACATTGCCAATAGATGAATAATTCTTTTCCTGTGACAGTAGCAAAAGCGAAACTTTTTTGCCTGTGCTCTTCTAATTACTATACATGCATATTCATCCATTTATCTAATCAAATATTATTTATTGCCTACCATATGCCAAGCTCTATTTTATCACCAGTGATGTGGTAATGTAGAAAGCAGATAATGTCCTTGCCATTTTAGATCTTATCTTCTAATGGGAAGACACAACAAAATATGTAAACAAAACCAAATGTCAACACACTAACCTTAGAGAGTAAATATGGAGGAATTTAGTGGTATAATAGAGTGACTCCATGGGTGGGATACTATGGAATGTGGTCAGAAAAGTCCCTCTAGATATAACATATGTGAGCCAAAAAATATAAAGTCATAAGAAATCTCAAACTTACTCAGTGGCTAAATAATTGAAACAATTTAGCTCAAAAAAAGTTGTTCATATTTTTCTCTAATTAGTAGGTTTTTCTTTTCCAGAAAAGCAACAAAATACTTTTTTTTAAATTTATTTATTTGACAGAGAGAGATCACAAGTAGATAGAGAGGCAGGCAGAGAGAGAGAGAGAAGGAAGCAGGCTCCCCGCTGAGCAGAGAGCCTGATGCGGGACTCGATCCCAGGACCCTGAGATCATGACCTGAGCCGAAGGCAGCGGCTTAACCCACTGAGCCACCCAGGCGCCCCAGCAAAATACATTTTTAAATGGTCATTCTTAAAACCATGTGAAGACCTGACTAATAGCAGAAATACAAAGAGGAAAGCAGAGAATCCAGTTAGGTGGCTATTGCCATAATCCCTGTGACTTAGATCAAAAAAGTGGCAATGAAAATGGAAAAAAGATCAGTTTGAGTTATTTTTTGACAGAACTGAAAGGACTTGTGTCCGCACTGGATGTGACAGTGTAGTGAAAAAGAGGATTCAAGATCTCACAAGTTTTTGCTTCAGCATCTGTGTCAATGGTGGAGCCATTCATTAAGATAGAATTTGGGAGAAGCAGGTCTGAGAGAAGGGCAATCAAGTTTTACATATGATGCATGCAAATATATAAAAAAAGTGGGATATGTTAAGATAGCATTTAGAAAAGCTATTTTGCAACATATAGTGGAAAGCCTACATAAGATACATATTTTGAGGATGCATGAATCTAGATGACTTTAAAAACATTAGGGGAAGGCAGGCTTAGAAGTATGTTCTGGGACATCCCAACATTTAGATTTAGTTAGAAGATAGAGGGTCTGGCAAAAAGGATGAAGTGAGTAAAAAATAAAAAAAAAGAAATAAGAGAAAATAATATCATGTCAGCCTACCATTTCATATTTTTAGAGAGATGAAGTGCTAAAGAAAGAAAAATGATGCTAAGATTAAGAACAATGCCAAGAGAAAAATACTCATAGGATTTTACATTATTGAAGCTATTGAAACTAGTAAGATCAGTGTCATTGGAGTGGTTGACAGAGAAGTAAATAAAGGATAGATTAATACTGAAGAAGAGTTGAAGAAATGGAAACAGGAGTTTCATTGGCCCTTCAAAACATTTAATATGTGGGAAATTATTTTTATAAATGGAAAAGTGATAGCTGTAACTGAGGGGGAAGGAAATTACTATAGATTTAGTCATAAAAATAAAATAATTTCAAGAGTAAAATTCTTGAGAAAGTAAGAGCAGATTGGATCCAAAGCATGAGCATGGGTTTGGAGTTGTGTGTTTGGCCCATTGTAGAAGCAGAAAAGTTTATCCACTGTAATATTAAAGAAAGATTATACAAGTGAGAAAGAAAGAAGTTTTGTAGATTTGGCATTATGCAACAGAGGGAGTTTCTGCCTGATTGCTTCCATTTCATTAAAATATTTAATATATGTAAAGCTCTTAGAACAGTGTCTGGCCCCAAGGACGTATAAGTGTTAGCTATTAATATTTCTCAATGAAGTATGAAGCAAAGTCATCAGCTGAACATAATGGGGTGGGCAGAAAACGTAAGAAGAAAAAATGTGAAATAATCATTGTTAGGAAGGGCTACTTCTTCACTTCTGGAGTCCCACCCTCTGAACTCTCCTCAGTGTGTAAAGGATTTACAAATTGTGTGACTTTGGTGTTTTTGGTATTTTACTCATTCTGACCCTGAAGAGGTAGAAAACCATACTTGTTGATAAGTTTTGAAATAACATAGAGGGAATGTATAGTTTGGTTTCTTTTAAGTTTCCTCTTAACTTCTTTGAGGTAAGCAAACTCCTTTGTTCCTCCTTGCCATGACATTAAGTTGTTTCAGTGAAATATTCTAAGTTGAGATCTGTCCTGGCCCACCACTGCCCTACACTAGAGTTTATTATGAGTAGATCTACTTACCTATAAACATGAGCCATGTCCTCCAACTTAGACTTCACCATTAACAAAACTGATCATGTAGCTTCTGTCTAGGAGCCCCTTATCTTTTTGGTCACTTGGTTTAGAAAGAAGCAAGGAACAAAGAGGGTATTTAAGTGGTCTCCTTAGAGACTACTGCTATCTTCTAGAGATTACTAGTTGTGTAGAATTGGGCAAATTAATTAATATATCTTTAAATCAATTTCCACAGCAATTAAATATGGGTAATAAGAGAACTGATCTCATGGGGAGTTCTGAACATTTATAATAATGATTAAAAGTATGCTTGCAAGTCAGTACATGCTTTACAGTGTGAACTCTTTGTTTCAATGTAAGTCTTTATTAAGAATAAAGTGGAGTGAAACCAAAGATCAAGGGTAGAAAAACAATAACACAGAAAATGGTTGGAAAAAGAGGAAGAGAGTATATTTAGAAAGAGCTTGAGAGTACATATTTAGAAAATCTCAGTTAGTCCATGGAATTTTTGGACTCCGCTGGGAGATAATTCTCGAAATGGTATATCAAAAATCGAAAGCTGTCTCTACTTCATTTCCCAACCTGCTTATAGGGAAGGTGATAAGTTAAATAGGTAAGAGCTATGAATAGATGTTCAATCCAAGTTGAAAACATAACACCATGAAAATGAAAAGATTGCTGGGATCCAAATTGTATTCTATCACGGCATTTGTTAAGTCTAGTGCTAAATATTCATGAATGTAAACATTAATTCAATAGTATTATTGATAGAGATTGTTGACTTGCTTGCTAAAGGAGAAAGATTTAATTACAATAATGCCTAGCACAACTGTTGAGTGGTGAGAGAGTGGTCACCAAAACTATCTGAAGTGAAATTGTTTTGTTTTGAGCTTTGTTTTCTCCCCCTGTATCCCCTGAAGAGAAACAGAAGGAGCTGAGACAATGGTGTTTTAGGCAAGGAGAAAGTCATATATGTATACACATATATGTGTATGTGTGTATATGTATGTGTGTACCTATTTTTTTGACAGGATAGAATGGAGTCCTGTGAAAAGGTTATCACCATGAATCAGATGAGACCTGAATGGAGCCCAGTTGTGGTAGATTGTCTTATTCTGTGTTCTAGGAAAATAACACATCCCTAGTCTTCACGTGGCTTTCAGTGATTCCCTATAGGTAAATTGTACTTTTACTCCTGGCCCACTGACTGGCTTGGCCTGGTGATTCACACCCGGGAACTGTAAATGAAGTAACAGGGTATCAGTTCCAGGGAAATGCTTTAGAATCAGTGGGCATATCTTCCCTTCACTCACTCATTTCCTTTTGCAACAAGAACAGTATGTCCCAAGAGGGGATGCTTCTTTAGCCCAGGAGTCAGAGCATGAGGCTTCATGCAGCAGAAGCTGTAGTGCTCTACCAGCAATTGCTGACTTCTAATGTGAGAGAAAAGGAAACATGTATGGCTGAAGGCCACCGAGATTTTAAGTTTCTTGTTAGACCCACGGTATATTGACAAGATATACTTAACAAAGCAGGATGATAAAAAGTAATGAATGGCCAAGAAAAGTAAAAGGCAATTCTTAGTCACCTGGGTGGATAACGAACTACTATTAGAGTGCAGGCATTGGACTCATTTTATCCTCAACAAATGCTGGGATGTAAATATTGTATTTTCACATGAATAGACAAAGGACCTTATACTCTCAGTCTATCCTAGGTCAAACCAGATTTAGTAGTAAGGCAAGGATAGCAACCTCACACCCCATTATTAAGGAAGAAGGAGGAATATGTCTGTGGATAACAATGAATGGTAAAGATAGGATTTTATCTAGAGCACTGGGTGTGATGCACAAACAATGAATCTTGGAATACTGAAAAAATAAATTAAAGCTTAAATTTAAAAAAAAAAAAGATTTTCTCAGTTGTAAGAGAAAGACCTCACTTTAACCATAATCAATTGATCCATGTCTCTGGTATTTTCAAAGACTTAAACAGACTACAGTCCCATTAGAACCAGTATCTTCAAGTTGCTTTTTTTGTTTGTTTTTTTTGGTTTTTTTTCTGGATTTATATTAATTTTTTAAATTTAATTTAATATTTTTCAGTGTTCCAAAATTCATTGTTTATGCACCACATGCAGTGCTTCATGCAATACTCCATGCCCTTTATAATACCCACCACAAGACTCACCCAACCCCCCACCCCACTCCCCTCCAAAACCCTCAGTTTGTTTCTCAGAGTCCACAATCTCTCATGATTGGTCTCCCCCTCCAATTTCCCCCATCTCACTTCTCCCCATCTCCCAATGTCCTCTGTGTTATTCCTTATGCTCCACAAGTAAGTGAAACCATATGATACTTAACTTTCTCTGCTTAACTTATTTCACTCAGCATAATCTCTTCCAGTCCCAACCATGTTGATACAAAAGGTGGGTATTCATCCTTTCTGATGGAGGCATAATACTCCATTGTATATATGGACCATATCTTCTCTAACCATTCCTCTGTTGAAGGACATCTTGGTTCTTTCCACAGTTTGGCAACTGTGGCCATTGCTGCTATGAAAATTGGTGTTCAGATGGCCCTTCTTTTCACTACATCTCTATCTTTGGGGTAAATACCCAGTAGTGCAATTACAGGGTCATAAGGTAGCTCTATTTTTAATTTCTTAAGGAATCGCCACAAGATTTTCCAAAGTGACTGCACCACCTTGCATTTCTACCAACAACGTAAGAGGGCTCCCCTTTCTCCACATCCTCTCTAACACTTGTTGTTTACTGTCTTGTTGCTTTTGGCCATTTTAACTGATATAAGGTGGTATCTCAATGTGGTTTTGATTTGAATCACCCTGATGGCTAATGATGGTGAATATTTTTTCATGTGTCTGTTAGCCATTTGTATATCTTCTTTGGAGACGAGTCTGTTCATGTCTTTTAGCCATTTGTATATCTTCTTTGGAGACGAGTCTGTTCATGTCTTCTGCCCATTTTTGGACATGGTTATCTGTTTTGTGTGTGTTGAGTTTGAGGAGTTCTTTGTAGATCTTGCATATAAACCCTTTGTCTGTAGTGTCATTTGTGAATATCTTCTCCCATTCCATGGGCTGCCTCTTTGTTTTGTTGACTGTTTCCTTTGCTATGCAGAAGATTTTGATCTTGATGAAGTCCCCAAAGTTCATTTTTGTTTTTGTTTCTTTTACCTTTGGAGACATATCTTGAAAGAAGTTGCTGTGGCTGATGTCAAAGAGGTTACTGCCTATGTTCTCTTCTAGGATTTTGATAGATTCCTGCCTCACATTGAGGTCTTTTATCCATTTCGAGTTTATCTTTGTGTATGGTATAAGAGAATGGTCGAGTTTCATTCTTCTACACATAGATGTCCAATTTTCCCAGCATCATTTATTGAAGTGACTATCTTTTTTCCACTGTGTATTTTTTCCGCTTTGTTGAAGATTATTTGACCATAGAGTTGAGGGTCCATATCCAGGCTGTCTACTCTATTCCACTAGTCTATGTGTCTGTTTTTGTGCCAGTACCATGCTGTCTTGGTGATCACAGCTTTGTAGTAAAAGTTGAAATCAGACAACATGATGCCCTCAGTTTTTTTTTTTTTTTTCAACATTTCCTTAGAAATTCAAGGTCTCTTCTTGTTCCATACAAATTTTAGGATTGTTTGTTCCAGCTCTTTGAAAAATGTTGTTTTTCCTTCTACATATCTTGGATCTGACTTATTTGGATAGTTTAATTCTGAAACAATTCCCAATAATAGGTGATGATACAGCTGGCTGTAATTTGGAGGCAATGATCACAGAGGAAGAAAAGCAAAAAAAAAAGAAAAAATTATCGAAAAAGATCTTATTGTGTCTCTTCGGGCCAGTGTCTGTCTCCTGGACGAACTACCGTGGACTGAGCAATGACTGACTTGATTGAGGTGTGCAGTATAATAAGACAATCCCTTGGGGCGCCTGGGTGGCTCAGTGGATTAAGCCGCTGCTTTCGGCTCAGGTCATGATCTCAGGGTCCTGGGATCGAGCCCCGCATCGGGCTCTCTGCTCCGCAGGGAGCCTGCTTCCTCCTCTCTCTCTGCCTGCCTCTCTGCCTACTTGTGATCTCTCTCTCTGTCAAATAAATAAATAAAATCTTAAAAAAAAAAAAAAAGACAATCCCTTGAGAACTAATTAAAGTACTTAAAGGTTATTATAAAGAGTAAGCGGGGGCTAGGTGTAATAAAATATGAAAGATACCACTACATACAGTAGTTTCCTATGAATTTATTTTGAGCCTTACATGGTATATCCAGTGACAGTGGATAAATTTTTGGAACTCAGAAGAAAGCCCTGCAGTGAAACTGCAGATTCTTAAATCATTGACAGATAGATGTCAATTCAAGTCATAAATCTTTGTGTTCTGTTTTTTATAATGTGTTCAGTGAATTTTATATTCATTTATTTTTCCAGCTTAGATTTAAGTATCCTTAATTTAAAAATTAATTTGAATTGTGCTTGTTTCAGCAGCACATATACTAAAATTGAAACAGTACAGAGAAGATAGCAAGGTCCCTGTGCAAGGATGACACATAAGAATTAATTTGAATAATAATTTATTAATACATTTTAATTTGAATAATCATTTATTAATACATTTTAAACTCATATGTAAATAAATCACGTGCATACATCATGTTTGCCTCAATGGAAGCATATTATTTGTCTTTTTTTTTTTTTTTAATTTTCACCACATTGCATTGCATTTCTTCAAGTATCAAGCCTTATTGTTACAAAGAAACAGCAGGATCCGCATCATCATGTAAAACCAGAGATGTGAAAAAAAAAAGAAATATTTCAAGCAGTCACTTTTAAACTGGGTGTATCTGGGTTTTTGCTCAAATGCTCTTTTAAACTATTGTGAGGGGAAACTCAAGAATAACCACCTACTTATTATGAAATTGAGAGATTTAACATACATTATTTTAAAAAAAATTAAAAAACTGATGTTTTACACCCAAACAATTTAAGCAGCATTTTAATCATAAGTCTGGTACAGTAAATGTTTTCTTTTGAACCTAAATGACAAGGAGTTCCTTGTTATAAGCATATGCTGGGTTAAAGGAAAGTGATGTAGTCTTGGAACATTCAAACACAATTAGAATTAGGAAAAACTAAGTTTATTAAACCAGGTTGGTGAATGGCAAATAGAAAGGATGTGATAGTGTAAATGTAATAAACAAAATAATTGTTCTAGGAGACACTTTTTAAAAGACAAAATAT
Organism: Meles meles; assembly: GCF_922984935.1. Lineage (NCBI taxonomy): Eukaryota > Metazoa > Chordata > Mammalia > Carnivora > Mustelidae > Meles > Meles meles. The sequence goes on from NC_060074.1 coordinate 80,849,174, forward strand.
AGCACTTGTCAGGTTAGCAATTATTCTAAACAGTCTGGATTCATGTTAATGAAAAATTCATTTTCCAAGTACCCTCTGAAAAATAAGAATATAAATATTAATTCAAAGTTGATACAAGAATTTTTTTTTTCCCAAAAGCCCTCTCAACACAAAATTTCCCATGCAATTTAGCAAAGCATAAACATGTAATTCTGTGGCTTCTCTACTGATGATAAATGTCCCCTTTATCCCTGCACTTATATATCCAACTCATTAATGCACTTATATATCTAGGTGTTTTTATACCTAAGTTTTCATTTTGGTTTCCATTTGTTTATAGTTGTCGCCCTTGACTATTCTGTATATAACCATCAAGTTAAAACAACTAAAAAGAGAGAAATGATAAAAACATCAACATGAACAACCATATTCTTTTATATTAAGGCACATGACTATTTTTTATGGCCTCTTGGGTAACAAGTACCATAAACATTTACAAAACCAGTGATTTTTACAGAGTAGAATTTTTAGTACTGTTTTCCCTGAGAGTTTCTGTGAATTACAGTTCTAACTGAAATTTTTCTTTGTTGTTGCATTTGCTTTTTTCGGTTTTGTTACTATTAAAGATTAAGGGGAGACTGAAGAAAACATTTGAGATGGCTACAATATTCACTAGTAAAAAAAAACTTCAAAAAAAAAAGGATTGCATTATAGAACTCAGTAGTAAGGTATTCAATTAAAAAAATCAAATACTTTAAAAAAACCCCACTTTGTAATATGGTATCCCATTATGGAGAAAAATAGGCAGTCTAGATGATTTCTTTCCATACTGAGATTTAAGCAGGTTAACAAATATTAAATGTGGAAAATAAATATTGAAATGCCATCGTTCAAACTAATGTATTTCATATACACCATTCCACAATTATTATGATTTATATTTAAGGACTTGAAGATTTTTTCTTTACCTTCTGAATCTCCTTTTCATTTTCTGTTGAATTATAAGCTGTGATATTTCTATCAGAATTACTATCTCTGAGACAATAGCAAAACCTTTTCTGTGACTATCACTAACATTATTTTTGTTTTAAATCACTTTTTTTTTAAAGAGAAAGAGAGAGGGAAGCAGGCTCCCTGCCGAGCAAGAAGCCTGATGCGGGACTCCATCCCAGGACCCTGGGATCATGACCTGAGCCAAAGGCAGTGGCTTAACCAACAGAATCACCCAGGTGTCCCACTAACATTACTTTTTAAGTTATAATTCAAATCCAAACAACATATTATTATTGAGGTGATAATAATAATGTTAAAACAAATTTGATGTTGGTTATATTATGAACCAATGATATTTTATTATGCCACCAAGAAAAGCTGCAGTAAATAACGCAAGCATTGAAACCTTTAGGAACAATAATGATCAGTTACAACTTATTGATAAAGAAATGTATCTATGCATAGGCTTTATTTGACATTGATACACCCCAATATTTTCGCCTTTAAAAAGTATACGTAGATAGAGATTAAAATTGATAGAGATAGAGATTAAAAATTGACTCAGTTGGACACCTGGGTGGCTCAGTGGGTTAAGTGGTTGCATTCGTCTCAGGTCATGATCTCAGGGTCCTGGGATAGAATCCCGCATCGGGCTCTCTGCTCAGCAGGGAGTCTGCTTCCTCCTCTCTCTCTGCCTGCCTCTCTGCCTGCCTCTCTGCCTACTTGTGATTTCTCTCTGTCAAATAAATAAATAACCTTTTTTTTTTAAAGATTTTTATTTTATTTTATTTTATTTACTTGTCAGAGAGAGAGAGACAGAGAGAGAAAGATCACAAGTAGGCAGAGAGGTAGGCAGAGGCAGAGGGAGAAGCAGGCTCCCTGCCGAGCAAGGAGCCCGATATGGGACTCGATCCCAGGACGCTAGGATCATGACCCGAGCCGAAGGCAGCCGCTTAACCAACTGAGCCACCCAGGCGTCCCTAAATAAATAATCTTTAAAAAAAAATTGACTCAGTTAAGTCCAGTAGTGTTAGCTTGATTTTCAAACTGATATATTGGCCTATAAGAAAGCTGTTGTGACAGCAAAAGTAGTATCTCCCAAGAGAGGACCCATGCCTGGAATAAGGACTTAGACCCTATGAGTAAATCAGTAATTTAGCAAACAAAATATTAATATATTTTTAGAAAACCCCAAATTGTAAACCCTTAGCCACAACAAACATCATATTGGAACTGCCAAAGAAAAAGAACAGAAAGGAAAATGTACTCTCTTATTTCACTTGCAGATAGCATATAAGTTGGTTGCTATGATGCCACCATTGTCAATGGGCAGTAATACAGTTGTAGAGACCAATGGGACACTTAATTATTTATCAAGGGATAGCAGTGGAGTTTCTATTCCTGATGGAAGAATGTAATAACAGGTAGGTAATAACAAGAGAAAAAGAAAAGGAGGAAGAATGGGAGAGGGGAGGAGAAGGAGAAAAAGGGAAGGAAGAACAAGCATAATCTCTAGAAAAGAAGACCAGTGATATTTAGAAATAGACAGTTGTATCTGTCAGGAGGAACGGCGCCTATGGTGAGAGCCACATGTTCAGTGGGAGATAACAGAAGAGCAGAAGACCTCAACAGTGCTTTGGAGTTAAAAAGCAGAGTAGCAGAAATGCTCAATAGAAGATACATTTGTGTATGTGTGAGCCCAAGTTCATCTGAGCATTCCTAGATTGATTTTATTTTCTGTTGGCTGTGGTCAGATGTGGTGGACATTGTGGAGGACATTGCTTTATATTTTACATCTACATGTTTGGGATAAAGACAGAGAACCCCATAGTAATTGAATACTCAAATTGTACATATACTCAAATTGTATGCATAGGAAATGAAGTTCTGAGAAGCATGCATCATATTTAATTCTCAAAGAAGAATAATATTGATTCTCTATCATTGAATATGGAATTGGGGCCTGATAGAGTAGGAGAATCACTAAATAGTAGATTGGCATAACCTTAACATTTGTAAAAGTTCCAAAATAGTTGTCTTAAAAAGCTATTACGGTTAATGTTTTGACTTTACTGATTGCACTAATAGTTTACTTACAGGCAGCTGTCAGGAATGACTCAAAATAGTCTTTTGTATAACAGTGCAATAAACAAAGGACATTTATTAAATTATGGTCACAATAGTTTCTTGAAATATTCTTTTTCCATATTTATTTATATGACCCAGAAGGCCTCACTTACAAAGATTGTCATATTTTCAGCATAGAAAGTATGTATAAAATTTTCACAAGATATCTTGAAATGCCTCCAAATTGTTTCTGGCAAAAAAAAAAAATGTGCCCCAAAGTATAAATTATTCTCTCATGTATTTTAAGTTACAATTACACAAAAATATGTAAAAATAACATATGTTGGGTAAAATGACTTGCTCTAACAACTAAGAGAAACCACTTTGCTTCATTCTTAAGGCATCAGTAAGACTCTAAGACACATACAAACAATATGAATGTATTTTTTCCACTTTTGTGTTGCTCATCGTGGCTAGTGCAGTAACTGACACAAATTAAAGGCTACCTAAATGTGAGCTGAATTATTGCTGTCATTGATTTTTATATAGATATGATATAGGTAGATTTCAATAGATACCTTTTAGAAAATTTGTTGTACTTTTCTTGAAACTATATAATTTCATAAATTTGAGGTTTCCTGGGGAATTTGGGAGTGAATTTAGCTGACTGCATTTCCAAGCATTCTATAAAGAATTTATGCCATAAGTAAGAATCAGGGAATGCTATCAAATATAATTCAGGAATGATATTAAAAGAAGGAAAAGAAAAAAAAAAGATAAAAACAGATAAAGACAAAGGCCAGAAAGTTATGGCTTATGAATTATATCTAACCAAACTGATTTAAAAAATGGCCAAATGAAGTAGAATATTCTGCAATGCTAAAGATGTAGAGACTTGAACTACTAAAGACTCTAACACCACAGGTCTTTGTTATACATTTTAAATTCTCTTCACAAGCCATTCATCAATGACATTCAACTATGATAAAGCAAAGGCTACTCTGTTAGAGAAAGAAATGATTGAAAATAACTCTCTGATGGTGGTTTATGTTGCAATCAATACTTCCCAAGGAGCCTCCCATTGAATACTGAAGAATCTAAATCTAACCCAAAAGAATAGGGATGGTTTATTTCCGGTGTCATAGTAAATCAAACTATGTGGGCCAAACCACTCTTTTAATTGTAATTATGCCTTTTAATTGGAATCATGTTAAAAAGTGTACTTTGGGGATATTTAACATCTTAAAGACATGTAATCTTTCCTTTCACAAGCAAAAATGTTCTGGTTTTAATGGATACTGTTTATCTCAGCTCATATATTTTTATATAGTTTAATATATATATATATTTCTTGACTTAATTAGTATATCTAATGTAATTTAAGTGTGCTATATGCCTCAGTAGCATACCTAGTATATTTGACACTTACTTAAAATAATTTTTTAGCACTCCCTTTCATGTCAGAGAAAGAAAGTAATAGATATAGAAGTTTGCTATCTTACAATAATTACATAACTTTTTCACATTTAAAGAAAAATATTTCAAATAAGGATACAATTTATCACGTTAAATCTATTCTAGGACAGTTTTACAATATGGGAAGGATAAAGCTGAGAAATCAATTAAGAATGCTTTTCCAAAAACCTAGCGAAGACACTATGAGTACTTCAGTTACCTATTTAATTGAAAATACACATCTGTTTTCATAGACATTTCTTGCCTTAAACCTCTTTAGACAACTATAAATTAAATTTTGATATAAACTTTGCTTCTACGTGATGTGATGGGCACTGGTGTTATATGCAACTAATGAATCATTGAACACTGTCTCAAAAACTAATGATGTACTCTGCGGTGGCTATTTGAATTTAAATAAATTAAATAAATAAACAAACAACATTTGCTTTCAAGTATGTGACTCTGGCTGGGAATTAACAACCAATTTCAGCACTCAGTTACATCGTCTAATAGTTACTAGCTGATACTTAACTTGAGGAACTGGAACTGTCATTGGTTTCTTTACCTGAGGAATACTTGATTTGATAGTCACATGTTGAAACCAGAGGGGGTTTTTCTAAGTAGATTCATTCTGAAAAAGCCTAAGGAAGGAAATATGTCAGGCCAAATTTTGTGAAAAAGATAAACATAGTGCCCAGTGTAACTCACACGTTTATCACTGAATGAGGCAATTGATGAGTTCAGGGAAATAGAATAGTGTAATTGTACCCCAACCAGAGAGGACACAGCAGGGTCAGAATGTCATCTGAAAGATGACTAAAATGACAGGTAGAGGTGAACCGTGAGGGTTAGGTTCTTGTCTCATGGAGTCGAAGAATGAATTTCCCAGAAAAAGGAGAGTAAAGAACTTTATTAAGTTTATTAAGCAAGGGTACAGAAAAAGCTCTCATGAGTGAGACGGGTCCTGACAGGGTTGCCAAAGAGAGCATCCACTGACAGAACTGACCAGGGAGTTTGTGGCCTTACCTTTCTTGTGTTGTCTTAGCTTGAGTAAGGACTGGTGATAACATCTTTATGACTTACTTCTTTTTAGGGTCTGGTTATTCTTTGTTGGTCACAGATGACTATCATTAAAAAAAGACACCCCCCATACACACACGTTTAGGGCAGGGTAGTCTGGTTTGTTCCTTTATCTCCAGTTTCCTGGCACTTCAGCATTCTGGGGATTTCTGTGAGCCTGATCACATGGCCCCCTATCCATTTCTCCCTACTTAGTCCTACCCACCCTTTACTCAGAGGCAGAGAAGCCTATTTATGCCTAACAAAATTAAGTCTCTGGTAAAAAAACAAAACAAAACACATCTATGAATCCTCAAGTCATTAGCATTTATTCAAAGGAATGCTTCTGGGAAAATCTGTAGTCATTTCCTTACAGGTTATCTTTCAAAAGTCTTCAGTCATTTAAAAACATTTTTAAAAGCTCTCATTTCCCAAAGAATATATTCATATGACTTGGGATAATGATGGAACTGAAGGAGAAAAACCACTCATTTTCCTGTAATGCCAAATCCACTCAAAGATTATTATGTAAGCAATATTTAGAACAATTTAACTAATACCTTATTTAAAATATTTTATAAACTCTTAATTGCTTTATGACATAAACAGGAAACAATTGAAAGGTCTTCAATATAAATTTTATTTATGACCACAAAGTAAACACCAACAAGCTTCATAAATAGAATAATATCAGAAAACCACTTTAATTCTCTATTCCAATCACTAACCCAACCTTCCTCCCCAAAGGTAACTGATATTCCTACTTCTAAAACCATTGGTTGGGGTGCCTGGATGGCTTGGTTGGTTGGGCATCTGTCTTTGGTTCAGGTCATGACCTCAGGTCCGTGGGATCATCAAGCTTTCTGCTCAGCAGGTAACCTGTGTTCCCTTTCCCACTTCCCCTTCTTGAGTTCTCTCTTTTGCTCTCTCTCTCTCTATCAAATAAATAAATAAAATCTTTAAAAATAATGTGACTAAGAATTTGACCTACTTCAAAAAGTGTTTGCTAACACTTTGCATTATTGATTTTTAAAAATTTACTCATTTATGTGGACATGAAAGGATCATATTGTAGTTTTAATTTAAATCTCAATGGTAATAATAAATTTGAACATATTTTATTATTTTTAGACATTATGATACTCTCTTTTGTGATGTGTCTATTAAAGTCTATTTACACATTTTCTTTCACATGCTATTTTTTATTATTAATATTCAGAAGTTCTTAATAAATTCTAGATGTAAAGTTCCTTATCAGTTCTTTGTTAAATATCCTCTCCCAATTATGACTTTATTTTTCACTCTCTAAATGGTATGTAATATATCCTGATCTTGGTGATTAGTTTCATTCAAGAATCTTTTCCTTTCCTGTTTGTGAATTCTGTGTCTTGCTTACAAAAAGAAAAATATGTTCTTACCTTAAGGTTATGAAGACATAGTCCTATTTTTTTTTTCCTTCTGGAAACTTTATTATTTTATCTTTCCAATTCCCCATCATAATTTGTCTTTTTAAGTAATTTTGTGTATGCCACAAAGTTAAGGATAGTTGTTTCAATGTAGATAACCATAGTTTGATAAGAACTTTTTTCCTTATTAAGTTTTACTCTCATTTTTGTGGCAAATTAAGTGACCATATATATGTGTAAGACTACTTCCGGTTTTTTCATTATGTTTTATGTATCTCTTTGTCTATCTTTGCACTAATCTACACAGATTTACACCAAATCACTTTCAGTTCATCTTTATATCTGGTAGCCTAAGTCCTCCAAGTTTATTTTAAAATGTCCCATTGGATATTTCCTCCTTTGCTGTTCTGCATTTAGTACTGGTTTTTTAGGGAGCTCCTCATAGTCTGGAGCCCCTTTGGCTAGGGATATGACTTGGGATGATGATGAAACTGAAGGAGAAAAACCACTCATTTTCCTGTAATGCCAAATCCACTCAAAGATTATTATGTAAGCAGTATTTAGAACAATTTAATTAATACCTTATTTAAAATATTTTATAAACTCTTAATTGCTTTATAACATAAACATGAAACAATTGAAAAGTCTTCAATGTAAATTTTATTTATGACCACAAAGTAAACACCTAGAGAGTCTTCTAGGTCTATAGAGAAGGTAGCAGCTCTTGCAACAACCTAGCTGTGGAACCACTAGACTGGTATGGACTCTGAAGGAAGGAAATGGCTGTGAAATGTGGAGTGATACCTAAATAAATCTAGTACAGTCTCAGAGATGTTGTACCTGGTAATGATATCCACATGTCATATAAGAATAGGTAATCTTATTTCTTCCCCAAGAAGTGAGATGCAAGTCTATTTAATCTGTAAAGTTGGAGTTAGTGCTTGCGCATCTGGTGTAGTCCTTTGCTATAGGAAATATGTTCAGATGAGATGATAAAATGGAATACATGAGTTCAAATCAAATAAATTCTCTATAAGAAGAACTTTGGGCGACACTGGGCAAATTTTAGCATGGACCGTGTCTTACATGATAGAAATACTTCATTAATAGTGTAAGGCATGATAATGGTATAATGATTATTTTTTAAAATAACTCCTTCTGTGTTAGATATATATTCTGAAGTACTTATGGCCAAAGAATATGATTTTGGGTATTGCTTTGTAATACTCCAGTGAATGACAAACACACAAACAAATACATGGGGAAGAGATACATGAAACAATATTGACACAAATATTAATATATTAAAACTGGGTAATAGGTATCTGGGAATTCATAATGTTATTCTCTGGACTTTTGTATATTTTTGGAAATTTCTGCAACAATAAAGATAAATGCATATGCTTTTCCATTTGAAAGAAGAATATTTATGTTAATGAACAACAACAAAAAATCCTTAGATTTACCCCTTCAATGTAAACATGTAAAAAACCTTTTTAGATGTGTGAGTCATCTATTTGAGAGATAGAAAACTACTGAGTTTTCCAGCAATAGGAAAAATATATTAACATATGTAGCTGCTGGGGCACCTGGGTGCTCATTCAGATAGGCATCCATTCTTCATTTTGGTTCAGGTCATGATCTCAGGGTCCTGGGTCAAATCCCTCAATGAGCTCCTCGAAGAGCCCTGTATCAGTCTCCACTCAGAATCTGCTTGTCCCTCTCCCTTCCCCTCTGCCCCTTACATGTTCTGCCTCTCTCTTTCTCTCTCTAAAATAAACACCAAGTAAATAATAAATAAATAATAAATAAGTAAAATCTTAAAAAACATGAATAGCTGCTAACCCAATTACCACCCATTGTGAAAGGAAACACAATTTCCAAAACATCTAAAATATGAAGTTACTCTATTAACATCACTGGGCAAATAGTCTTATAGATTATAAAATAACATAATAAAAAAGAGTTTTATGAAAACAAATATCTTTGAAATATTTTTGTTTAAGTGTTTTCTTTCTGTTGTGTTTTTACAAAAATATTTAATTGATACAATGGTGTATTACAATTTAAAATATTCAATGTGTATTCTGATGTTACTATTATAAAAAAGTTTTTCTTTCAAATCATTTCTTTTCTCTTAGAATTACTTCCCATCAGTTATTTATTACATTATAAGGTATTCTTCATTATTGTTACTATGGTAATGTATCCCTGGATTAATTTGTCTATGATGAAAACATTTCATACTACCAATTTTCTTTTTTTAGTATAGATGTGATTTTATTTTATTCCCTTTGTTATTATAATATTAGTGATGATTTCTTGAGTCTAAAAAAGAAAAATGTTCCCTTATAAGTAATTTGTAATCATGAAAGTTGGGTTTGAAGACAGGATTGGGTACTCCTATCTTACCACTCTGGTCTCTTCACTTCTGAGGTTTAGAAATAATGTGTAAACACAGGGACAAAAAATGAAAGGAAAGAAGTGCTACTTTATTAATGGTTGGGATCACTCTAATAGATTTTGATAGAATTCATATCTCAGTCCAAAATACATAACAGGAACCTCCAGTAGCCTTTCACTCGCAATTAAGTTTGCCAACCCTGTAGAACAGGCTGTGACTTGAAGTAACCCATAATTCTCACACAGAGATGCTAGGAAAGAGTGATAGGCTGTCTGAACCTTCCTCGGAGGGTGGCAAGACTTGGGAAATATCTAACACAGGAGGAAGTTCAGTGAAACATATTACGTATACATAGGAAGTAGCACTAAAGGCTAGAGAATGCATTTATACCTTTAAGACAGTTAACCCAGGCACTTATTAAAATGTGATGTTGATGAAATGACTTAGTTCCAAAAATGCTGTATTTGTTCCACTAGTTGATAACTGTACTTGAATCCACCTCTGTTTCTTCCCTCAGGATAGCTAGATAGGTAAATATTAAAGTGAGCACTGCAAATGATGAGTATCTATCCTTCAAATTAATAAAATTCATAAATTAACATTAGGTCAGTCTTTCACTTATTAAAAAAAAAAAAAAGCTGGTAACTCCATGCTTAGCTTACCTTAGCACAGTAACTCCACACTAAAATACATGTGTCTTGAAGACGCGTCTATTTTGCTTACCCTTCTGATCCCAGAACCTAACATGGCATTTATCATACAGTAAGTGTTCAATAATGATTTGTTTCAAGGAGTATTAAATAACATTTTGCTAAGAACATTAATTTCCTGAATACCTAATATGGAATACGCAACCTGTCCAATATACAGATAGATATAGATAAAGATCACAATTCTATGATTTATATATTTTCGTGACATCTGTAAATTGTATAATTCAGATTAAGATCTTAAAAATGACATCCAAATCATAAAATTAATAAGGTTTAGGTACAGTTTGAAACCAAACTGTTTCTCCAAATTCTGTCTTTTCTCTCATTTTTCTGTCATCCTCTAAAGCCAAATTCTTTCCTTTTCAAGGAAATGTATGGGACTATATTTATGCCAAAATTAGTAGAAAATTGAGCAAACATATCCAAAATAGTATTTCACAATATTGTCGGTGCTTGATTCCATATTTCTTAACTGTGTTTAAAATTTAAAATGTGTGAGTTCTCTAGATCTGCCAAAAGATGCCTGTTAACCAAACCACCTAGAATTTTTTGTAAATAACAAAGTTACCATTAAAGTTATATTGATTTCCTTAGGAACATAACTATTGCTAACCCTGACAACCTAGGGACAGGTTGCTGCTTCTAAAAATTATGATATATTTCATTGCTTTGAAAACCTTTTTGGCCCCCTTCGTGGCAATTCTTTCTAAGACCTATAAGATACTGACATTCATACTATTGTGTCTCCTTAAAATATACACTTCACCTTATCTATCTTGCTCCCTCTATGAGATTAGCATGCTTCTCTTTATAAATGGGGTATTTTCATATATTAAAATTGGAAGTTTCTTTTTTATGTGTTTTATTTACCTTTTTAAAAAAGCTAATAATGGAACAGTTGCTTGTTGTAGATCAGAATGTTCTTTCATTGATGGTAAGGCATCTTTTTTTTTCTACTAAAAATAAAGACATTTAAAACTCCTACCTTACAGGCTTCTTTATTTGGTTTTCAGCTCTACCATTACCTTACCTTTTCTTGCTTTTTTTTCCATTAAGCTGTTGAATCATTTTACATTTATGTCATTACTAACTATAAATGTACCTGTATTATAGGTGAAACAAAGTTTGGTATTATTATTTTTATGTTGGCCTCATTAAAATACCACAGTCCTGAGTGTTTTAATGTATTTGAAGTCTCATAAGTCATACATAATTCTGTAAAGGCATTCTTGGTATCCCAATTAAAATCTAGAGCATTCTAAAGCCTTTGTTCTCAAGACATGTTTCAGAGCATGCTCTTTGATAAAAAAAAATATTATTTGGGGGGAAAGGGGTACTCCGAAGAATTTGCCCGGTGCATAATGATTCAGGGGTCATAAAATGTGATGACATTCCATATCAAATGCTTGAAATGATTTGTAAGTCTTCTGAGTTTGATGAAAACTGATTTAGCTTCTAATATGTTTTAGGTATGCAAACCTACCTTATTCATGTATAGATGCTTTGCCCTAGGGTCAGAGTACATGAACTGTATACTTTCACATATTTTTAGCACTGACCTAAGGCAGAATAAGACAAAAGATGGTTATGAATCAGAAAACAGTACTGTAGTATGAGACTGAAAGGGGATGTAGGTTTCTGTCTTTGAAGGTCACAGTCATCTGTACTTAACCTGTCTCTGCTGTAGGTGACTGTGAGGAAATGTGAGATGTGAGCCTTGTCGAAAAACAAATTTTGGTGATAACACCTTCTTACTTGGTTGCCCATCTTGGGCATTAGAATCTTTAATGAAACAGTTAGGTAGAGTCCAACTAGTCTAAGTAGCTATTTGTAACAAGGCCAAGAATTTAAAGCCAAATTCAGCAATTCTCAAGAGATGCTTAATTACTCACAGGTGATGTTGCTAGGCAACCACTTCACCTTCTAATTCTGCTGCTTCACCTAAGTGTTGTAACTCAGTTCGTTTTATCGTTACTGAATGTTAAGAGAGATGGCGAAGAGCCGTCTTAAGAATGTATTTAAAACCAGGTGAAAATACAAAGTTGGGGAAATTCTCATTATAGACTGTGTCTATAATTCATATTCTTAATGCAGGACTTGGCACAGGTAGATTTTTCATTGAAGGAAGAGGAGGTTCAGGGCTTACATTCTAGACAACAGTTTTTTGATGAATAGTATAAAATGAACTACCCTTTGCCTAATGGTGTATCATTTAAAAGTCTAGAAATGGATAGGTACCATCAGCAGCAGCAGCAGCAGGAGCAGCAGCAACAAGTACAACTACTAATTGAAATATATGTTTATCAAAAATCACAATCTATTTTTATTCACAACCTGTTTATACCTATTGCATTTGTTGTTGAAATTACATAATAGGGTAGATGTCCTTGAGAATATAAAACCAAAAAAAGTGGTTATCTTTTCTGATGGAAAAAAAGATTATGATTTATGATATCATGACTTAAGAAAAATCCAAGAAAGAATGTGTAATTTTTTATGCTTAATTTTGGTTATAACTCAGCATTCCCCATAACCTTTGACTCTGGTCTTAATTTTACCTAGAAATAAAGACCCCAGGAACTAGTGACTATGAACCACAGTTCTAGAAATCCTGAACTACAAACACCTTTTTTAAGCATTCATGGGTTTTAACAGTCCAGTGAGATTCATCCACATTGCTGTGGATTACACACACCAGCTGTAAATGAAGAGGTGTTACTGAAGGAATGATTTGAAAGGGGCCATACACTCTTCAAAACACTCTTTACAAATGAAAATCTCAAAACATCCAAGATTTCTTTGAGTAAGCTCATGCACGGAGCAAGTATAGCATGGAGGCCATATTATCTTAAAGCCTAATTGAAAGTAGTTGCTCTTATTCTATTCCTCAGTTTTTTAGTTTAATACCATATGATTTCACTCATACATGGAATTTAAGTAGCAAAACAAATGAGCAAAGGGTAAAAAAGAGAGAGAGAGACAAACCGAGAATCAGACTCTGAACTGTAGAGAACAAACTGATGGTTACCAGAGAGGAGGTGAGGAAAGGGAGATGAAATAGGCGATGGGGATCAAGGAGAGCACTTGTGAGGAGCACCAGATGTTGTATGGAAGAGTTAAATCACTGTATTGTACGCCTGAAACTAATATTACACTGTTAACTACCTGGAATTTACAAAAACTTAATTTAAAAAAAAGAAAACAAAAAGTATGGTAAAAATAGTGGTAAGAATAGATGGGGCCGCCTCGGTGACACAGTTGGTAAAGCATTGGACTCTTGCTTTGGGCTTGGTTTGGGTCCGCATTGGGCACCACACTCAGCTTGGAGTCTGCTTGATATTCTCTCTCCTTCTCCTCCTCACACTTGTGCTCTCTCTTTCTCTCTCTCAAATAAATAAACAAATCTTTTAAAGAGCACTGGGTGTGGTGCATTAACAATGAATTTTGGAACACTGAAAAAATTAAATTAAAAAAAAGAATAGAGGGGCGCCTGGGTGGCTCAGTGGGTTAAGGCTCTGCCTTTGGCTTGGTCATGATCCCAGGGTCCTGGGATCGAGCCCCGCGTGGGGCTCTTCACTCAGCGGCGAGCCTGCTTCCTCCTCTCTCTCTGCCTACTTGAGATCTCTGTCTGTCAAAAAAAAAAAAAAAAAAAAGTATAGAAAAATACATACAACTTATATTGGTATTATAGGGTTTAAATCTGGGAAGAATTTATTGTACAAAGGTTAAAAGTGAGGGTTTTTTTTCCCCAACAATTCAAAATGCTTTAGATAGGATTTAAGATGCTAGTAGTAAATGCAGATGAACTTTACTGTATAAAGCAATAAGAAAAGTGTGAGGAGCAGTGTGTTCAGACAGGGATCAACCACATTCATCAATCTTTTCACCCTTCTATGCATGCAAATGTAATTAATAAATGTAATGTGCCCCAGAATAAAGGCATGCTTTTCACACTATAAATATTACATTATCAGTATTCAACAAAGAGAATATAAATATGCCTACTCTCATGTCAGGCAGATCCAGGTTGATGTAAAGTGCTTGCCAAAATATGCATCCACTCGAACATAACTACAGCTGCTGTCACATAATTCATATTCTTAATGCAGGACTTGGCACAGGTAGATTTTTCGTTGAAGGAAGAGGGGGGTCAGGGCTTACATTCTAGATAACAGCTTTTTGATGAATAGTATAAAATGAACTACCCTTTGCATCTTGGTGCATCATTTAAAAGTCCAGAAATGGATAGGTACCATCATCAGCGTATACCACTGAAGATATCTTTTTATTTATTTGCCAACAAGCCCAAATGATAGGATTAATTATTTAATACACGCATTTCAGATTAAAGGTATTTTTACATAGCCGTGTATGCATGTATATGTATTTGGGTGTCTAAGTGCACACATACGTACATAAAGGTCCACACATGTTTACATGACTGATACCTTTGCCTCACAATTAAGATTATTGTTTGTGTAGAAATGTTACAAACACGATTCTCAGTGGTTTTACCATAGGCTCTCAGCACTGCCGAATTTAATGAACGTTAACGCAAGAAAAGCAATCTATATTAAAAAACCACCTAGGTACAAGGAGCCAGGAAAGGTCCAAGAGCCTCAGAGCTTTAAGAACAGAAGAGGTGACCCGAATGTAAAACATCTTAAAGGCTTCAGCAGAATGAGTCCACGGATTTAAGGTTTAGTTTTCCATCACTAGCATGAATGATTCACTCTTCCGGTGTCCTTTTTTTTTTTTTTTTTTTTTTTTTTTTTTATCTTCCTAGCAGGTAATTTATTCTCTCTACTTTTATTTCTTCTCATATCTCCTAGGTGCTGATTATTTTACTCTTAGTTTCTACTTTTTTGTAACTTCTGCTTGAAATGCCCACATGATGGTCTCTTCTGAGCCCGTGCGTGTTTTCAGTTTCCCGCTAATGCCCAATGAAGTCTGTATTTCTCGATTCACCTACCTGAGAATGAAAAGCTATGACATTCCTGCTATTTTTCCCCAGGACACAATATCAAAATGACGAAACAGCCCAAGGCAGCTTGGGTCACGCGCCGTGTGATGCCCAGTCATCTTTAAGTGTGGTATGGGGGTCCTGTGGCTTGAACGGAGGGCACCACGAGGATCAGCACGTGGGTGGGATCACGGGAACTCTTCATGGTGTGTCAGGATCCAAGATTATCTCATGAACTGTGAAGTCTAATTCTGCCTGCTATAGTCATATCCTGAAATTCATGTTTCAGTTTGTCTCTATTTACCAACTGAAATGTGGTAACTTGCTATGTAATGTAAATGCACATTGGATGCTCCCCCTGTGAAATATAGATGCACAGAAAAAAGAACTACAAGTCCCTCTACATATTTTAATATGAGATTTTCTTTTGTTTCAGTACTATGACACTTATAGTTCTTTATATTAAATGTTTACTAGAGGCAATAGAATGTTTAAGATGTGTATATGTATAGGTTAAAAGAATTAAAAACAAGCAGTATCTGTTATATATTTGAGTTTGATATATATTTGAGTATATATATGAGGGTTTTTTAAGTATCCCCTTCAAATCTATTGGTTCTTGAGACTTTCCTTGATCTCACCCCTCTCTTGCCTAAGAAATGAGCAATGTCTGAATTCTTAATGTTTAATATTTTATTTTGTTTTTCTTTTCATTTTATTATGTATTTCATATGCAGACATATTATATTCTAGAATTTTGTTCTCTGTAAAATTTTTGAACCGTACTACATGTATATATTTTTTAAAGTTTTCTGTTTATTTACTTGAGAGAAAGAAAGAGCACGGTGGGGAGGGGTAAAGTCTTAAGCAGACTCCACACTGAGCATGGAGCCAGACATGGGGTTTGATTTCACAACCCTAAGATCACAACCTGAGACAATACGGGGTGGGATGTTTAACTGACTGTACAAGCCACACCCCACTACATGTATAGTTTTAGATCTTGCTTCTTGCTCTTAAATTGTGTGTCTGAGATTTATTTACATTATTGTGTGTAGTTGTGTTTACACATTTCTGCTGCTGGTATTCCATGAATAAACGTCTCAGTATCTATTCTGATGCTGATGGACATTTGAAAAAATTTCTGCATTTTGCTGTAATGAAAGTTTCTACTATAAATAGTCTTGCACATATCCAGGAAAAGATATCTTTTCCTGGATATGTGCAAGTTTTTTTCTAAGGTGCAAACCTAAGAGTGGATTGCTAGTTTTAAGTATGAACACTGCAAAACTTAGTGTATAAAATGAATTTCTTTCCTAAAATGGTTGTATTAATTTACATTCATGCAGTGTATAAGACTTCCAGTTTTCTACATTACTGTTAAGACTTGATTTTTTTAATAAAGATTTTATTTATTTATTTGACACACAGAGAAAGAGATATCACAAATAGGCAGTGAGGCAGCCCCCTAAGCAGGCTCCCTGCTGAGCAGAGAGCCCAATGCAGAGCTTGATCCAGGACCCTGAAGATCATGACCTGATCCGAAGGCAGAGATTTAACCCACTGAGCCACCCAGGTGCCCTGGAAAGACAGTTTTGTTCTTTTCTTTTTTAAATTTTTATTAGCATATAACGGAATACTATGCAGCCATCAAAAGAAGTGAAATCTTGCCATTTGCAATGACATAGATGGAACTAGAGGGTACTACGCTGAGCAAAATAAGTCAATCAGAGAAAGACAATTATCATATGATCTCCCTGATATGAGGCATTTCTGAGGTACAGTGGGGGGTTTGGGGGGCAGGGAAGGAAAAACTGAAACATGATGGGATCAGGAGGGAGAAAAACCATAAGAGACTCTTAATCTCACAGAACAGACTAAGGGTTGCCAGGGGGAGGGTGGTAGGGAGAAGGTGGTTGGGTTATGGACATTGGGGAGGGTATGTGCTATGGTGAGTGCTGTGAAATGTGTAAGTCTAATGATTCATAGACCTGTACCCCTAGGGCTAAGACTTGATCTTATCAGAGTTTTATTTTTGTGTCCTCACTAAACATTTAATGGTTAAAAATACATCTCATTTATTTTGTTTTTATTATTTTGCATTTCTCTGATTATCAGTGTGGCTAATAACCTTTAGGTTTTATTTGCTATTGGGTTTTCCATTTTATTAAGTGCTTACTCAGTTCTTTAAAATTTATTTATTTATTAGAGAGAGAGGGAAGGAGTAGAGGCAGATGGACAGAAAGAATTCCAATTAGCTCAGAGCCAACACAGGGCTCTGTCTCATGACCCTGAGATAATTATCCGAACAGAAATCAAGAGTCAGATGCTTAACCAACTGAACTACCCAAGAACCCCAAGTGCTTACTCATTTCTTTTGCTTTATTTTGTCTGTGGTTTTTGTTTTTTTTTTTTTTTGTTTTTTTTTGTTTTTTTTTTTTTTTTTGGTATATCTGGATCCTTTTTTTTTTTATTTCTTTATTTTTTCAGCGTAACAGTATTCATTCTTTTTGCACAACACCCAGTGCTCCATGCAAAACGTGCCCTCCCCATCACCCACCACCTGTTCCCCCAACCTCCCACCCCTGACCCTTCAAAACCCTCAGGTTGTTTTTCAGAGTCCATAGTCTCTTATGGTTCGCCTCCCCTCCCCAACTTTGTTTGCATTTGTTTAAAAATTTTGATATATACATATAGCAATCCATTTTCATTTATAGTTTATTTATTACCAATAACTCCTTCTTATCTGTGGTTTCCCTTTTCAGTATTTTACACAGATTTGATGAACATAACTTCGAAACTTTATTTGATTAAAATTTTCCAATCTTTCCTCTTGTGATATGTTTCTTTTTAAATTTAATTTAATTTTAATTAATTTATTTATTTTTGTGTGTGTGTTTGTGTTCCAAAATTCATTGTTTATGCACCTCACCCACTGCTCCATGCAATTCGTTCCCTCCTTAATACACACCACCAGGCTCACCCAACCCCTACCTTCCTCCCATCCAAACCCTCAGTTTGTTTCTCAGAGTCCACAGTCTCTCATGGTTGGTTTCCCCCTCCAATTTCACCAACTCACTTCTCCCCATGTCCCAATGTCCTCTGTGTTATTCTTTATGCTCCACAAGTAAGTGAAACCATATGATGATTGACTCTCTCTGCTTGACTTATTTCATTCAACATAATCTCTTCCAGCCCCATTCATGTTGATACAAAAGTTGGATATTCATCTTTTCTGATGGAGACATAATACTTCATCATATATATGACCACATCTTCTTTATCCATTCATCCATTGAAGGGCATCTTGGTTCTTTCCACAGTTTGGTGACTATGGCCATTGCTGCTATGAACACTGGGGTACAGATGGTCCTTCTTTTCACTACATCTGTATCTTTGGGATAATACCCAGTAGTGCATTGCAGGGTCATAGGGTAGCTCTACTTTTAGTTTCTTAAGGAATCTCCACACTGTTTTCCAAAGTGGCTGCACCAACTTACATTCCCACCAACAGTGTAAGAGGGTTCCCCTTTCACCACATCCTTTCCAACACTTTTGTTTACTGTTGTGTTGATTTTGGCCATTGTAACTGGCGTAAGGTGGTATCTCAATATGGTTTTGACTTGATCTTCCTGATGGCTAATGATGATGAACGTCAAAAAATGGGCAGAAGACATGAACAGACACTTCTTCAAAGAAGACACACGAATGGCTAACAGACACATGAAAAAATGTTCATCATCATTAGCCATCAGGGAGACTGCAATATGTTTCTTGATTACAATATGCATTTCTATATTTAGATCAAAAAGATATTCTCTTATAATATATATTTAAAGTATTTTACTTTTACCTGTCAATGTTAGGTATTTAATTTACATGGAATTAATTTTGTATATATTTTGATAAGGGAATCTAATTCCCTTTCTTTTGCTTATTAATTACTTAAAGTCTAAACCGACAAGTTTAATTCAATTTTTTAAGTCCTTAGTGAATTTTTATTTTATCAATTACTGTATAATATTAAAATATTAAAATCCCCCTTTATGTTGGAGGGATGTATCTGATTTTTTTCTGTATTAGTTTTAAAAGAAAACAAAAGAAATTAATGGGCTCAATTACCAAGAAATCTGAGTCAATCAAACTTTTATGCACAGCTGAACTCAAAAATGCTGTTAAAAAAAATTGACACTTGAGGATGCCTGGGTGGCTCAGTCAGTTAAACATCTGGCTTCAGCCCAGGGTCCTGGGATCAAGTCCCATGGTCCTGGAATGGAGTCCCACATTGGTTTCCTTGCTCAGCGGGTAGCCCATTTCTCCCTTTCCCTCTGCCTGCCACCGCCCCCCCGTCCCCGTGCTTGTAGGCATTCTCTCTCTCTCTGACAAATGAATAAATAAAATCTTTTTAAAAAAATGACACTTGGTCTTCCTCTATCTCTCATTTCTACATTACCCTATTTCACCTTCTTTCTCAGATGACTTTACTTGGTAATTTCCAAAAGATGCTCCCTCTTCCCCAAGGTCCCAGCACATATACTAAGCTCAGTTTTATTGGCCCAAATAGCATCATGTGCCCTCTTTTGCTTAAAGCTAGAGAGCAAGAACAGCTGATTGGCTTAAGATGAAACATGTTCCCATCTCTGGAACTGACTGAGTTGAACCTTCCTCAAAGTAAAAGGGAAAAAAATGTGTACCCTTCCAGTAATCTCCCAGCCAGATTCACTTCTAACATAATAAACCATATGTGTGTGTGTGCATGTGTGTATACATTCATACATACACACACACATACATATATATGTGTGTATATATATATATATATTTTTTTTTTTTTTTTGAAAGTGTGTGCAGGGGTTGGAGGGGCAGAGGAAGAGGGAGAGAGAGAGAATCTTAAGTAGGCTCCATGCATGGAGGCTGTCTCTGGGCTCAATCTCACCACCTTGAGATCATGACCTGAGTTGAAATCAAGAGTTCAACACTTAACCAATTGGGCCACCCAGGTGCTCCCATAAACTATATTTTAAATTAACCTTACATAGATAGAATCATATAGTACAAATGCTTTGTGTCTACTTTGTGAACTGTATTGATAATGTTGCAAGTAGTCATAGTTCATTAATTATTATTGTTATATAGTATTACTTTGTGTGGATATATGATAAACCATCCATTCTAATGTTGAAAAATGTTCATTTAGTTTTAAATTGGGGGCGATTCAGAATAATGTATCCATGAAAATCCTTATACATGTCTTTTGGGAAGTTTGTATGTATATGAGTCCATGTGGGTGTGTGTGTGTGTGTGTGTGTGTGTGTGTGTGTGTGTGTGTGTGTGTGTTGAGTGTCTTTCTAGAGTTAGTAATGTTGGGTTACAAGGTATTCATGTATTCAGCTTTATTAGATATTCCTAAACAATTTGCCAAAATAATTGTATCAATTTGTACTCCCCAAGGCCAGGCCAATTTATTAAACTTCCTTTTGCATTATGGCTTTAATCTGAATTTTCCTGATATTTGATAAACATAATTCATACTTAATGGCATTTGAATATCTTCTTTTATGTAGCACCTGCTAAAGTCTTTTCCTATTTTTACATTTGGTTGTCTTTTTTCTCATTGATTTGTAAAAGTTCTGTTTGAAATTGTCTTTCATCTCACTAATGCCATTTTTGTTTCATTTTTACTCTTTATTCTGTTTTATATTGGATAGTTTCTAAGGCATGTTTCCAAATTCACTAATCTTTCTTTTGCAATAACAAATCTGCTATTAATCCCATACAGTAAATTTTTCATCTCATACAGTTCAATCTTCATTTCTAGATATTTGATTTAGATCTTTTCTATATCATCCATGTGTCCACTTAATTTTTGAACATATGGAATACAGTTATAATAACTGTTTTCATTCTTTCTTTGTGAATTCTAACATCTGGGTCAGTTTGGAGTTGATTTAAGATTTATTGATATTTATCTTCATTATGCCTCACATTTTTCTTCTTCTCATGCTGGATAATTTTTTTATTAAATGCCAGACATTGTGAAATTTACCTTGTTTGGTTCTGGACATTTTTTTTTCCTATAAATATTCTTATCTCTGTTCTTGTCCACAGTTATAAATAGTTTATGTCAAGTAGTAATTTTTTCCTTTCTTATCTTTTTAGTGGGGGCCTAAGTAGTGCTTAGTCTAAGGCTAATTCTTCCTCATTCCCCAGAAAAGAACCTTATGTCTACCACACTCTACCCAATGATCCAGGAATTTTGAATCTCTCTGTGGGGACAGGAACTATCTCTGGCCTTGTGAGAGTGTTTGGTACCATTATAACTAATTCTTCTGTGTGGCTTTTTTTCCCCAGCTTCAATCAGTTTCCTGTCATGCTCGTGTTTATAAGCATTCAGCTGAAAATCCAAAGGACTTTCAAATGGCCAGTGCTTTTGCTCTGGTGCTGTTCTCTCTACTGGTCCTCTGTCCTGTGAATCTACTCATCTTGGTTCTTCTGTTCCATCACCTTAACTCAGGAGTTCACTGGATTCCATCAGGGTTACCCCCTCTTCTTGCAAATGGCCTCAAAGTGGTATGGTAAAACAACTATGGCATTCACACAGCTTTCATGTTTGTTTCTTGTCTCTCAGGATTACTCTCTTTAGTTGCTTGTTAAGGGTTGAATTATGTCCACCTCCCAAAGAAGATGCAGAAGTCCTAACCATCCCTCCCACCTGTGAATGTGACCTTATTTGACAATAACGTCACAGCAAATGATCAAGTTAAGATGAGGTCATTGCAATGGGCCCTAATCTAATAGGACCGGTATCCATATAAAAAGAAGAAATTTGGGTGTAGACACACATATAAGAGGGAAGACATGAAGACACAGAGAGAATGCCATCTTTAAGGCAAGGAATATCTGATGCATCAAGAAGTTAGGAGAGAGGCAGGACACAGATTTTTCCCTCACAACCCCTTGAAGGAAACCCCTTGATGACAACTTGATCTTGAACTTCTTGTCTCAAGAACTATGAGACAATAAAATTCTCTGTTTAAGCCATCTAGATTGTCAGTTTGTGGTAATTTCTTACAGCAACCCCAGGAAACAAATACATTATTTTGTATGTAATGTCTTGAAGATCGTAATATACACACAGAAACACACACTTTCTTTTTTATTCAAGTAGGGTCATAAACCCAGTCCTTATTAGTATATACTGACCAGAAGTGTAGTTATTTGCTCACAGAATTTTGATTTTATTCTTCATCTGTTTCTCAGGCTTTTTTTTTTAACATATTAATCATAATTATTTTAAGGTTCATATCTGAAAACTAACTTCTGGGTCTGTTATTGTCTGTTTTAGGCTTTGTGTAGGTTTTCTTTTTCTATTTTTATTTTTCTTTAATTATTTTTTATTATGTTATGTTAGTCACCTTATAGTACACATTAGTTTTTGATGTAGTGTTCCAAAATTCATTGTTTACATATAACACCCAGTGTTTCATGCAATATGTACACTCCTTTATACCCATCACTGGGCCAACCCATCCTCCCACACCCTTTCCCTATAAAACCTTCAGTTTGTTTCTCAAAATGACCAGTCTCTCATGGTTCATCTTCCCATCCAGTCCCCCCTCCCTTACATTTTTCCCTTCCTTCTTGTATGGGTTTTCTGCACACCTTTTTCTTTCAAATTTTTATTTTGTTTTTTATTTTTATTTTGTTATTTTTAAATTTAAAATCCAGTTACCTACTAAAATTACCCATCTTCTGTTTACTTACTAGGTACTCCTTTTACTTTAAATTCATATAGAAATATAATATATATTTTTTTAATTTGAAAGATTTTAGACTTCTAGAAAAGTTGCAAAGATAATACAGAAAGTTTCCACATGCCCCTTTCCCCAGTTTCTCCTAGGATTAACATCTCACATAGCCAGGGTATGTTTATCAAATGAATAAAATAACACTGATATATTATAATGAACTAACACAGCAGATGATATTCAGAGAATACTAGTTCTTCTCCATGAATGTCCTTTTTGTGTTCCAGGATCCAATTGAAGGTACTGTATTATTTTTAGCATACATAGGTTTTTATTAGCTATTTTAAAGTTCATCTCTGCTTGAGCTCATATCTGTGCTCATTTCTCAATTTCTTTTGAATCATTTTTCTCCTTGCTATTCTAAGGTCTGTTCTAAGGTCTGTTTCTTCTTAGGTTCAATACATTTTTAATTCCTAGTTTTATGCTGTGGATGCTATTTTGTAGAGTCTGAAATGTATTTCTGCTATTTATTTATTTATTTATTTATTTATTTATTTATTTGCATTATGATAAATGCTTATAATCTTTTTTAAAGAGTGTTGTTGAGTTTTCTTCTATAAAACCATGGACTTACTGGCTTCCCAACCTTGATCTATTCCATGCTTGGCTTTAGGCTTCTTTATTGCAGATTTAGGGTAGCCTTTACTTTATTATTATCTTTTTAATTTTTATTTATTTATTTTTTTCAGCATAACAGTATTTATTGTTTTTGCATGACACCCAGTGCTCCATGCAATATGTGCCCTCCCTATTACCCACCACCTGGTTCCCCCAACCTCCCACCCCCGCCCCTTCAAAACCCTCAGGTTCTTTTTCAGAGTCCATAGTCTCTCATGATTCACCTCCCCTTCCAATTTCCCTCAACTTCCTTCTCCTCTCCATTTCCCAATGTCCTCCATGTTATTTGTTATGCTCCACAAATAAGTGAAACCATATGATACTTGACTCTCTCTGCTTGACTTATTTCACTCAGCATAATCTCTTCCAGTCCTGTCCATGTTGCTACAAAAGTTGGGTATTCATCCTTTCTGATGGAGGCATAATACTCCATCGTGTATATGGACCACATCTTCCTTATCCATTCATCCATTGAAGGGCATCTTAGTTCTTTCCACAGTTTGGCGACGGTGGACAATGCTGCAATAAACATTGGGGTAAAGATGGCCCTTCTTTTCACTACATCTGTATCTTTGGGGTAAATACCCAGTAGTGCAATTGCAGGGTCATAGGGAAGCTCTATTCTTAATTTCTTCAGGAATCTCCACACTGTTCTCCAAAGTGGCTGCACCAACTTGCATTCCCACCAACAGTGTAAGAGGGTTCGCCTTTCTCCACATCCTCTCCAACACATGTTGTATCCTGTCTTGCTAATTTTGGTCATTCTAACTGGTGTAAGGTGGTATCTCAATGTGGTTTTAATTTGAATCTCCCTGATGGCTAGTGATGATGAACATTTTTTCATGTGTCTGATAGCCATTTGTATGTCTTCATTGGAAAAGTGTCTGTTCATATCTTCTGCCCATTTTTTGATATGATTATCTGTTTTGTGTGTGTTGAGTTTGAGGAGTTCTTTATAGATCCTGGATATCAACCTTTTGTCTGTACTGTCATTTGCAAATATCTTCTCCCATTCCGTTGATGGGTAGCCTTTACTTTAGAGTATGTTCCTTACTTTTTAAGGGATGGCATTTCTGGTTCTGGTCCCTCAGCAGAAGTCCTATGATATCCAATGACACCTTTCCATTCTGGTGATTTGTAACTCCAGTTTCTCCTATTGTCTTATAAAATCAGCAGAATCTTTGTTTACAAAGATTTTGTTTTCTGCCTGGCCCTGCAGATTCTGTCATGCATCACACAGTTTGGTGTTTGATCAAAGATTCTACTTGAGTTCTTCAATATTTCTTGCTCTCTACCTGGCAGCCTGCTCTCTGTTCACTTGCCTCACAAGTTAAACTCATTTTAGCACCTGTTATCTCTTTCCCTCCACCCAGCAAGACCACTTTATATTTGGGTTCAATTCCTCTATGCTGTAGTTTGGAGAATGATTTTACAAAGAAAAGTGTGGGTGAATATGGAACCTACTTCGTGTGCATGCCTTTCTTCAGGGATCACAACTCTTTATAAATTTAAGATAAAAGATTTCCTTGAAGAACTACAATTTTAAAATATCTCAAAGCTAAAGCAAAATTTCTCATTTACAAATTTTTTGTAAATATGTCTGTAAGAATACATTTAGTCTTATAAAATGAGTATATTTTTAGATCCTTTGTTTTTAACTGCAAAGAAGATTTGTAATTATGAGTTATTAAAAGTGTGGTGGCTAAATCTCTTGCTAGTCTTAATATATCTTATATTTTATTCATTAATTAAAACCTACATTAACCATTTCAATTATTCAACAAGCATTTATTAAATATACTGTGTGCATAAATTGTATAGTGTACCAGGAATTCAATAAAAAACCAGATCAATACATTTTTTCCTTGTGTAGCTTACATTTCATTTAAAAAAAAGACAGGAATTAAACAGATACTTATGATGAAAATTATGAAACTACATGATACTAGTTTGTAATTTTAAATGCTATTTTTAGGTTAAAGTATTGTCAATCTTTTATTTTCCCTCATGCTTAGCACAGTATTAGGTGATATAGTAGTCTTTTTACAATTATTTGACTGGACTGGATTGAATTCACACCTGCCCATTTGCTTTTCTTTTTCTTTTTTTTTTTTTTTTTAGATTTTATTTATTTATTAGAGAGAGAGAGAGAGCACAGGCAGAGGCAGAGGGCGAAGCAGGTTCCCTGATGAACAAGGAGCCTGATGTGGGACTCGATCCCAGGACGCTGGGATCATGACCTGAGCCGAAGGCAGCCGCTTAACCAACTGAGCCACCCAGGCATCCCCCATTTGCTTTTCTGACGCAAAGGGCTTGGGTGTATTTATAGACACCTGCCTTCAAGGTATATATGAGAATTTTGATTTTTTGAAGGTTTCATTTTTGAGTCAAAGTAATTCTCTTAACATATATTAAAAATTATTTTTACCTGTATTACCAATTGAAATTTCTGTAAAGCCAGATGAAATTATGAGGGAATATATGGTACTAAGCTTCAATTTTTTTCCATCCCAATAATCATAGAAAAAAAGATAAAATGGCATTTCATTGATCCCGCTAACATTTCACCTACCTTCCTTTCGCTACCCTGCTCCATATGAGATTAATATTCCCCAATCTCAGTCCCCTTTCATAGAGAGTAGGCTATGAATGATAAATAAATAGAATATGAAATTAAGAACTTTCCATTTATCATCATAGTCACATCATCATCATTTTATGTCATCTAGTGTACATTCAGATTTTACCTGTTTTTCCTTTTCCTTTTAAACTTTAACATGACAAGGACCATAAAGTCTATTAATTGTACATTATACATTAGCTTACATTTATTGATGGATTACTATGTTCTAAGAGAACTAGTCTAAGAACTTTCTTTATATGTATTCTATAATTTCATCTTCTGAGCATTCATATGTGCATGAAGGAACTGATATAGAAAGATATTAATTAACCTGCCAAGGACACAGAGGTAATGAGAAGTGAAACTAGGATGTGAATCCAGGCGGTATGATGAAGGAAAAGCTTGTATCTACTTTCTTTTCCTGCACTTATCTTTGAACACATGCTACTCCTTGAACACATAAAAGTGCTTTGATGTTGGGTTACTCTTGTCATGCCATATTATATAGACCTACTCTTGAGGACGTAAGTAGTTAGCTATAGAATTATAGCTGTGATATTGTGTTTAACACCAGGTTATGAAATATTTTTCATTAAGTAGAAGATCAGAAAATGAATCTGAGGGACACTTTTTTTTTTAACCACTGTATGCCTCAAAAATAATTAATTTTTGTAAAAAAAAAGTTCACTATCCCAGTGTCTCATTCTTTACTGGGGAAAAATGATTCATAAGGGTAGAAAATACAATGAAATTACACATATCTATGAAATAAAAGACCTTATGATAAAAGTTGTCACCAAATAAAGCTGAATAAACAAGCACAGCTGGGTATGTTTCTCTTCCACCTCCAATTTTATGAAAAACAACCACAAAAAGAATCCATTAGTGACTTTAGTTTCAGTTGTATCAGTTACACACTCTCTTCTAGTTTCTCAAAATACTTAAATTTTACCTTAATAGAAAGTACTTCCTTTTCCCCTATTCATTCTACACTATACTCTATTTCAGTAGGAACCTGAAATATGCTCTTTCCCAATAGCTATCTAAATAATTACTACATGTATGATTTTTTTCCCAAAATTGTTCTCAAATCATTAGCTAGAACCCTCCTTACAATTTTTAAACTTCCAAAAAACAATTAGTAACATTGCATATGTTTATGTGCCAACATCATGCTTATATGCTAAAATATATTGATATAATTTTCAAAATTCCATCCATATTAAAGGCATGAATATCTAAGTTAAACATTTGATAGTAAAATAAAGACATTTACCTTATTTATACTATAACATTATATTATAGCATTCAAGAGAAAAGACCGAACAATCAATCTTCACTTGTACTATTACCTGGATTTCCCTTACCTATAAGCCAAAATGTTGAAGTTATAAGAATGCTACAAAATTCAGCAATTTCTTTTCAAAACTTTCAGTTAAAAGGTATGTTTTCCTTCTGTGATGCCAAGCCATTATTTTGACTATTTTTAATGAAAAATGATTATATAATTCTATATAGTTATTTACGCCATAGTTGTTTCTTCTAGTAGAACATCGTTCTCATGAATGCATTTTATGTACATTGGTATCTAAAATCATACATCTTAGAAATTCTTAATGAATGACATTGAATATCATTAAGCATTGAGTAAGATAGATATTACAGCTCTGAATTACAAAGAGGTACGATTTCCTTGGAAACTAGGTCAGAAAGAGTGCAAGTACCTTATAACGACAAAATAGTCCTAATTTTTCCTTCCCATCACTTAGATCATTGCTATCAATCATTTTACTTCTTTTTAAGCATATATAAGTGTACCTATATATTCAAATACATGGTTATTATTATATCTTGACCAAATTATTATGTTAGATCAATTAAGAAAAAGAAAGAACAACTTTCACCTTCACTTAATCCTTTTCTGATACTCTTCCTTTCTTTA
The DNA here is from genome assembly GCF_922984935.1 of Meles meles. NCBI lineage: Eukaryota > Metazoa > Chordata > Mammalia > Carnivora > Mustelidae > Meles > Meles meles. Next base: position 80,877,207 of record NC_060074.1, read on the forward strand.
CATAGATTCAAGTTTCTGACCTGTAGCATCTGTCATCTCTCTAAAGAATTTCTTTTAACATTTCTTGCAAGGCAGATTTACTGGTAACAAATTCCTTCAATTTCTATTTTCTGAGAAAGTATTCATTTTTTCTTCATTTATGAAGGATAAATTTACAGGGATTCAGAATTCTAGGTGGTAGGGTTTTTTTGTTCTTGTTTTTGTTTCCCTCTCTCAGTATTTTAAAATGTTCATTCTATTCTCTTGTTTGCATGGTTTCTAAAGAGAGTCAAATATAATTCCTACCTTTGCTCATCAGTGCAAAAGATTTTTTCCTTTTCTTTAATTGTATGAAGTGCAAAGATGACATGTCTAGGTACAATTGTGTGTGTGTGTGTGTGTGTGTGTGTGTGATTGTGCATGTGTATGTGTTTGTGTGTAGGTCCACATGTGAGTATTTAATCTGGCTTAGTATTCTCTGAGTTTTCTGGATCTATGGTTTGGTGTCTAACATTAATTTGGAGGAATTCTTTGTCATGACTGTTTTAAATATTGCTCCTGTTCCTTTCTCTTTCCTCCTTTTGATATCCCCACTACATATATGCTACACTTTTCTTTCTGTAGCCGTTGTCTATTTTTATGTTTTTATTTACATTAAGACATTATACAATTTTCAAAGCTAACAACAGACACTTTTGTTGTTGTCTCATAGTTCTTGAATATTCTATTCTGTATTTGCAGGGGGGTTTTTTTTTCTGTCCAATTTTGAAAATTTCTATTGTTTTCTCAAGTTCAAGTTTTCTTTCCTCAATCACATTCAGGTTACTGATGAGGCATCAAAGACATTCTTCAGGGGCACCTGGGTGGCTCAGCCGGTTAAGTGTCTGCCTTTGACTCAGGTCATAATTTCAGGGTCCTGAGATTGAGCCCTGCATCGTGGTCATACTCATGATGGCAGTGGTCCTGCTCCCTTTTTAGTGGGGAGCCTGCATCTTCCTCTTTCCTCTGCTGGTGCTCTGTCTCCTGCTCTCTCCCTCTCAAATAAATAAATAAAATCTTAGAAAAAAAAAAGAAGGACATTCTTTAATTCTATTTCAGTGTTTTTGATATCTAGCATTTTAAAAATATTTTCTTAGGATTTCTCTCTCTCTGCTTGCATTATCTATCTATTCTTGCATGTTGTATACTTTTTTCAATTGAAACCCTTAACACATTATTCATAGTTTTGTTTTGTTTTTTATTTCTTGACCTGATAATTCCAACATATGATATTCAATTCCGGTGGTTTTGCTACTTCTTCAGTCTCTTCAAACTGTGTTTCTTGCTTTTTAGTATGCCCTGATATATTCTTGATGAAAAGTAGACATGATGTACTGAGTAAGAGGAACTGTGGTAAATGGGCCTTTAGTAATATAGAGACGAAGTGTGGAGAGAGGGACACACAGTTGTAAGATTAGGTTTCGGTCCTTTGGTGAGCCTGTGCCCCAAGATCTAATTTCTGGTGAAGAGTCTCACCAGCCTGTGGATGACCACCTTTTTTATGTTTCCTCACATGGTCCTTGCATGCTTGCAGAGACAGCCTTCTTTGAAATATTTTTTTTTTTTTTAATAAGGACACTAATCCTGTTGGATCAGGATCCCACTGATATGACCTCTTTTAACCTTAATTACCACCTTGAAGGTCTCTTTTCCAATTACAGTCACACTGGGGATTAGGGCTTCAACTATGAACTTCAGGAGTACACAAACATTTAGTCCATAATATAAGGACTCCACAAATCTAATGGGATACCCATAATGCTGAACACTTAACAAATATCATAGCCTCCTCCTCTTCCAGACATGTTAGTCCCTGTTGCTCTCACAAAATTAGTGAACTGTGTACTTCTATTTCTACATCTCACCAAGAAATAGCAAGTTTCATAAAAAGTCTTCTGTCCAAAGTTAACAGCATATTTTTACCTTAACTTAAAGTCACTTAGGAAAATCCTGGAAATTTCAGGCAAAATATTGTCCTGGAAAAAAAAATAACTTTTGGCAAGATTTGTCTTTAAGCCACACCAGGTAAAGGATAGATTATTTCTCCTCTGTATGGTCTAGAAGAAAAAGATACATATGATTTACTCCAACTCTTATTTTGGCTCTGTCTTGTTTTTTTGTATAGCACAACATTTAAGTCCTACCAAAAGATAGGTAAAATCCTAATATTATAGTAATGCAATAGCAAAAGAGAAAAAAATGACCAGAATAAAATTGAAAAGGTTATAATCCCAATGAAATTTTAAATAAACTTTTGAGACCAGTTTTACTTTGTTTTTATTTGACTTAAATTTTAAATATGTAGGATTAGTTAATGCACAACACCAAATTTTATAGATTTGCAAAACTTCACTATAATTACCAGTACAAGAGTAAGGATGATAAAAGTGTAAAAAAAAAGAAGGAATTCATAAGGTAAATTACTTCTAAGACTGCAAATTAATCATGATTTTTCATGTACCGTTTATTTTTCACTATTTTGTGTGTGCAATGCTGATGAAGTATTTTAGGTCTGTAAATAAATGTGTTTTTTGTGTCCCTCTAGGTTTATATTGACCCATGCCAGTGACAAATTACAAATGCTACTAAGACCCAGCTGAAATTCATTGTATTTGTATGTGCTTTGCATAGCTCATATAAGTTCAGCACTGAGTAGACTCAAGATTACTTGGATATAATATTGCATAGTATATATTTTCTTACCCAAAATTCACCTAAAAAAGAATTCTTTCTAGGCAAGCAAAGTGAGTAGTAACCTATTTAAAGCTTATGAATCATGTCTACTATATTCTTGGCAAATTTATAACCCTATATATTCAGGATTTAGCAAAATCCTTATTTGATTCCAATGCACCCAATTTTTGGAACTATTGGCAATGTGCTCTCAATTATCTTTATTCCAAAAATTTGTAGCTTTTTTAAGAAAATAAATCCTGGTAACAGAGCATAACAAATTTAGATTTTTTAAAAAATTAAAGTTTAATGCTTAGAATCTTGATGTAAAACTACTTATTTGATGGTTTTTCTGTTTCTTTCCTTTTTAAAAAAAATTTGTTTATGCCAGAGCAAAACTAATACATTATTGTGAACTGTATTATCAAAGAACAATTTAGCCATCTGATTTTCTAGCAGATGGTAAATATTTAATAAGGGAATGCCCCATACAGTCTCTAGTTATTAAATATAGGTCATTAAATTTTTTCAATATTCTTCCTGCTTATTCTCAGTGTTAGTGTCTAGGCAGTGTGCTGTGACACAGAAAAAAATTTTAATACTATTATTTGCATGTAAAAATCAAGAAGATATATTCCAGAGTCAGATAATTTCATTAGCTAAACAAGATGTAAAATGCACAGTGACTTGACTTGGAAATTAGATTATTTTTCTTTGTATGTCAAAAACTTGTTCAAATATGACCCATTAGTTAAAATGAACATGGCTAAATTCCAAATTATTTTTTCTTTCTCTACTGTCAGCTAATCTGGAACATGCTGACAATGGAATGACCCATTTAGAATGTTCCATCCTGCGTAATAATAAATCATGGTGAGATCTTTCTTAAGGAAGAAAAGATGTATTTCAACATTTAAATCCCCAGCTAAGACATCATGGTTTATCGTAGTTTTAAGTCCCATTCTAATAAAGAATTGATAAGTGCTGATGAAGCAAGACTAGATTATACTCCTGACTGCAAGATCACCAGAAATAAGATTTTTCCCAAGCATAAACATCCATAGAAGAGAGATAGATTTCTGACTGTCTACTCTCAAAAGATTTAGTATATATGCAAATTGGATATTTTTACAATGTATTCAATGTTATTAAAATATTTTTAGCTACCAGGGCCACTATAGGTGTGATAAACAATGGCCAATAAAAATTATGATAGGGTAACACATCTGTTATTTCAAGTACAATGGGCAAAAATATGAGAGGAACATGAAGGGTGAAGGGATTAAATTAGGACTTGGCCTCACCAATGACCAGCCTTGGCTGCTTTGTGAAACATGGCACAAGAATGCTTCCTTAGGTAGAAAATGATAAATAAAACAAGACGACATTTTTGTGGTTTATTTCATTTATTCCACAGGTACTTTTTATTACCTTTATATTTTTGTTGAAATATATTTGACATATAACATTGCATAAATTTAAGTTGTACAACCTGCTGATTTGCTGCATTTATATATTGTGTGATTGCCATTATAGCAATAGTTAGTAGCCTATCATGTCACATAATTATCATTTCTTTGTTTAACAGTATTTTTTTTTTCCATTGGTTGTGACTGTCAGGAAGAACTTTAGTGTCTCTAGTTCAAATTTCTCTAGGAAAATGCTATAAAATTGCTTCATCATGTCCAAAAATAAGATTATTTTTTGCTTGAGAAATAATAATTTGTTTTATTCTACTGTACCTTGGTGCTTCTTATCTAGGAAAAACGTGTATCTTTAAAATTCTTTTAATGCCTCTACTTCAGAGTTATATTCCATGGGAGCTGGAGTTTTTTTCAGCATAACATGGGCAAAATCTAATTTTCTTGACTAGGATAGACCTGGAAACTGTCTTATCCTATCTTTTCCATTCTCATCTTGTAACCTGGCACTTCTGGGCATGTGTACACTATTCTCATTTCACTGTTAATCTAATAACCAATACTCAAGAAAACATGTATTCACTGAGAGTGATTACTTTTTAGATAATTATAATTTATTCTAAATAATTATATCTAATAATATAGAAATAATATTTTATGATTTTCATTAGTATTTCAGAAGTGCCATTTCAAGTGAATTAAATTGTCCTTTGAAAGTACAGACCTCCTTGACTTATGATGGGGTTGTGTCCCATTATAAGTTGAAAACATCCTAAATTGAAAATACTTTTAATATACCTAAACTACCAAACATCATAGCTTAGTCTCACCTATCTTAAAAATACTCAGAGCACTTACATGAAACTACACTTGGACAAAATCCTCTAACAGAAAGCGCTTTTTGTATTAAAGTGTTGAATATATTATGTAATGTGTTAAATATTCTACTGAGAGTGGACAGCAGGAGGGTTGTAGGGAGCAAAATGGGTTGTCAGTGTATTGTTTACTCTGGTGATCATATGGTTAACTGCCCAGGAACGCTAGAGGGTAGCATATCAAATCAGTGGCCTGGAAAAAGATAAAAATTCAAACTCAAAAGACAGTTTCTCCTGAATGCATATTGTTTCTGCACCTTGTAAAGTCAAAAAATTGTATGTTGAACCCTCGTAAGTCAGGGACCATCTGTAATGGTGTACTCATTTTAAACTCTTATAATGTTGCGTTATTTGAATATCACAGACTGATAATGAAACTATTTTTTTAGAACTTAGGAGTTGACATTGAAACTTACATTTTTCATGTTCTCATAAGTTTTATTTATGCTGAGTAGCAAATGAAGTTCAGAGTTAAAATGCTTTTGAATTGGTGGGAATTTTATAAGAATAACTCTCTAGAGAAGATCAATCTGAGTTTTGCATCTTTCGCCATTAAAAATGAAGTCCCCAATATCTTAACTTTTCCACATCACAACAGGTTAATTTGCAATTTTCTTTTTTCGTCTTCCCTTTTTTATGTTATGTAATATATAATGCAAATGTAGTATGTGAATAATAAATAAAATTTAACCTGCAGGTAACCCGTTTGAACAATTCAGCATCAACTCTCAAATCCTAGATCCTCATTGCATCAAGAAATTGAACTTTAGAACTTTCTTGTTCTGTTGAATTTTATTTAAAAAATGAATAATTGATTGGTAATTTCAATATTTATAATAAATTGAAAAGAGATGATATTACAAATAAAAGTGGGGTTAAACTGTCTAACAATTATGGTAGCATCCCAATGTCATTGGGATTGAATATGATTTGGGGACTGCTTGTGGAAAAAATGAAAGGAATATCTTTGAATGCCTGGTATTTGAATTTGTTTCCTAGGATCACCTACATTCTACCTTTTGTACATAAAAGCAATTGAAGGGGTGCCTCGGTGGCTCAGTTGGTTAAGTGTCCGCCTTCAGCTCAGGTCATGATCTCAGGGTCCTGGGATTAAGCCCCTCTTCAGCCGGGAGCCTGCTTCTCCCTCTCCCTCTACCCTTCCTCTCCCTTGTTCATGTTCGTGCTCTCTCTCCCTCTCAAATAAATAAATAAAATCTTTAAAAATAAAAAAAAATGAACACACCAGTCTATCATATGATTGGTTACTTAGATATGCAATATCCATAGTTCATCTTCCATATCCATTTTCTTTGTATCCTGAAGAAAAACCTCATCAATTTTAACTTATTTAAGGGACTCCATGTTTGCATTGCTCTCTGACATTTATATATTTAAATTAGATAAAAATAATCTTTTGTCAATTTTCTTAAAAATATTATATTTATCCAAATGATACTTGTAATAAGAAAAGGCGTTTAAAAAATTGAAAAAAAAGAAAAGGCATTTAAGTTTAAAATATGTCCAAATATGAAACATTTTGAATTTATGCCAAAGTTGGTGACATTGACCTCAAAGAGTTTTTATTTGGACCTGATAGATTTAGCAACTTCAAAAGGATAACATTTATATGTTCAAACTCAAGGCACAGTTTTTATTTTTCTAAGATCTATAAATAAAAATGAACAAGGCAACTTGCCAGAATATCATGTAAAGTAACAGTAAGTTTCAAATTGTTGAAACCCTGTTTTCTTGAAGCCGCAGTGGGCTTTATTTCAGTACATTCGAAGATGAGCGCTGGAAATGACAAAAAAGCAGAAATGCTGTAAGAAATATAAAGCAAAGTGTGGGGGAATTTATCATTTTTCTGTTTGAAAACTATATAAAAAGGTAATATTCACAGATTCAATGTATTTTGTTAATTATATTGAGGTAACAGAAAATGGAATGTAAATATTGTCTCGATCTCTATTTGGCTTATTAAGCTTTTGCATAGAAAAGTCCCGTTGTCATCTAAACAAATGTCAGAAAAATAAAGCACATATTTCTCACAAATATGTATTGGAAGACCAGAGAATTCATCTGTTTTCACATAATTTTAGTGTTCATCTATATGTATAATTTTTACACTGGAGTGTGTAAGATATTATATAGAATGATCGGAAGTGGTGAAGTGAACACAGGAAATAAGGAAAACCTATTAAAAAGGAATGTCTTAAGTTGTAAGTAAAGGGGAAAGAAGGGAAAAAATAAGAAAAGGAAAAACTTTTAATAAAGCTGTGTAAAAAAATTCATTTTGCAAAAAATTTACAAACAGAGAGAAAATATTGGAAATTAGGACTAGAAAGAAGCTTTAGAGAAAAAAAAAAGATCTCTAGCAAAATAATGCTGTTTAATGGTAAGGATTTCAAGCTTAAGGAGGTATATGACATAGAACTAATGAATTAGACCACTCATGTTAGTACAGACTTCAGTAAATGCGTTCTGTATAGAATTGTGTTTGATAAATGAGGAAATTAGAATTGACACAAAGAGCTAATGCTACATACATAAAGGAGAGAAGGTGGGCCTGGGTAGCTCAGTTGGTTAAGTATCCAACTCTTGATTTCAGCCTAGGTCATGATCTCAGGGTTGTAAGATTGAACCCTGCACGGGGCTCCAGTTCACACATGGAGCCTGACTAAGATGATCTCTTCCTTCCCACTCACCCCTTCCACTACCTCTCTAAAACAAACAAACAAACGAACAAACAAACAACAACAAAAAACCCAAACAAAACAAAACAAAAAAAAAACATAGAAAAATGCATTTGTAATTTTCTTACAGATTATTTAAAAATGAATTATAGTTTCTTGGGAAAATGTGCTTTTGTGGTTTAGCCCCTAAAAGATCCCAACAAGATTCCATAAGTAATTCAGGTATTAATATAATGATTTGAAACACTGTTGTAGTGGCTGCAGACTGATTTTCAAAGAAACTATCTGCTTTCCACTGTATAGGTGTGTTGGTGATTTCTTTAACTTATTCATCATGGTAGATATATGGGAAGTTTTTGTAAATAGTCTTGGATCTGACCAACTATCAGATCATGAGCTTAATTTGAAACAACTCAAAATCAATGGTTTTGTTAAATCAGTAAATGTGCTCAAACAAGAAAGAGCAATTCCTAAGGCAACTGATCAAAAACCAGGAAGATGGGATATCCATATACTTCATTTAAAGTGGTTATTGGATGCTATCTAGAATGTCAGCTAGCACTCAGTTATGACCTGGAATATATGGTTATAGTGAAGCTGGTAATCATGTGACCAATATATGCAAAAATTAATGAGTAAGTATTTTCATTGAAGGGTGAAGAAGAAATGCTTTTAAATTGGGGGAGAAATTAATATATTTACTATTCATTATAATCTGAGCATGAGAAAGATTCTTTGGCCCTTTGCGATGGTCAGATTCACTCACTGACAAGTAAATGTTAAACCTAAAAATACCAGATATATTATTATTTTTCACACATAAAATAGATTTGTTTAATTTCCAAGCACAAGCACTATAGTCCCTAATTATAAATAAAGATGTCAAGCTTAATACATATTCTGGCACAATTTAATTCTATAATGGATACCAAATTAAGGACAGTATCAAAAAGACACAGCTCTGACTAATCATCTGTTGAAACTTCGAGTTCAGTTCCCGCTTTCAAGTACAGGCACACCTCATTTAAAAAAAAAAAAAAAAATATTTATTTTTTTAGTTTCTTTTCAGTGTTCCAGAATTCATTGTTTATGCACCATACCCAGTGCTCCATGCAATACGTGCCCTCCGTAATACCCACCATCAGGTTCACCCAACCTCTCACGCCCCTCCCCTCCAAAACCCTCAGTAAGTTCCTCAAAGTCCAAAAACTCTCATGGTTCATCTCCCCCTCCAGGCACACCTCATTTTATTGCCCCCTTTGCTTAACTGCATTCTGCAGATGTTTTTAGAAATTGCAGGTTTGTGTCTACCCTGCATTAAAGAAAGTCTATTGGTACTGTTTTTCCAACAGCATTTGCTCACTCATGTCTTTGTGTCACATTTTGGTAATTCTCACAGTATTTCAAACCTTGTCATTATTATTATATTTGTTATGGTGATCTGCGCTCAGTGATCATGACTTGCTGAAACCTCAAGCGATGGTTAACATTTTCTAGCAATATAGAATTTTTAAAAGAATTTTTAAAGTATGTACATTTTTTAGACATAATGCTATAGCACACTTAATAGACTGTATTATGGTGTAAACATATTTTTATATGTGTGAGAAAACCAAAAAATTCATTGGGCTCTCTTTATTGCAACATTTACTTTTAATGTGGTGATCTGGAACTGAACAAGCAATATCTCTGAAGTGTGCCTGTTCTGCATCATTTATCATTTAGAAATTTTACTTGTTGCTTTTACAAGTATGTTTTTAAAAAAAAATTTTTTAAAGATTTTTATTTATTTATTTATTTGACAGAGAGAGATCACAAGAAGACAGAGAGGCAGGCAGAGAGAGAGAGAGGGAAGCAGGCTCCCTGCCGAGCAGAGAGCCCGATGCGGGACTCGATCCCAGGACCCCGAGATCATGACCTGAGCCGAAGGTAGCGGCTTAACCCACTGAGCCACCCAGGCGCCCCTGTTTTTAAAATTTTTTTAAGAGATTTTATTTATTTATTTATTTGACAGAGAGAGCGAGTGAGCAGACAAGCACAATGAGGGGGAGCTTCAGGCAGAGGGAGAGGGAGAAGCAGGCTCCCTACTGAGCAAGGAGCCAGATGTGGGGCTCTAACCCAGGACCCCGAGATAGTGACCTGAGCTGAAGGCAGATGTTTAACCAAATGAACCACCACCAAGCGCCCTCAAGTGTGTTTTGTTTTCAAGTGTGTTTTTTTTTACATTTCATTGTTTTTGGTACTTGAAAACATCATAAAATTTATCTTTATTTTTTAATAATTAAAATTGTTTCATAATATATGTCTTGTAGTTTCAAATCTGGAATCTTTGTGGGCTTATATTTCACTTTATTTTATTATTTCTCTCATTGTGGACTTTTGATCCTGCTTGTTCTCACATATGGTACACTTTTTTTTTTTTCTTTTTTGCACCTTCTTTTTTATGGGGCTTATCATCCACATACCATTCATCATTGTTGAAAATCTTGGCCTAGGATGAAAGTTTTCTTTCTTTCTTTCCTTCTTTTTTCTTTCTTCCTTCCTTTCTTCCTTCCTTTCTCCCTTCCTCCCTTCCTTCATTTTTTCTTTTTTAAATTTCCCAATTAGAGGATATTTCCCTTAGCCTTTACGATTGCCTGGGACTCTATGGTGTTACATATCATTAAATTCATACCGTTAGGTTTTTGCAGCCCCAGATGATCTGAGGCTCAAATATGCTTTATCCCTGTTCTTTGCACTCATGATATGCTCAGGATCAAGAGACTCTTCTTTAAAATCCCGTGGAAGATGTTGTTTTACAATAATGGCAGGGTTGTGGCACTTTGGTGCCCCAGATGAATGTGGGAGCATTGCCTCTTAACTTCCCCACCTTATTCAGACACTGTTGGACCTGATTTCTCTTCTAGCACTGTGTAAATCCAACAAAGCCTAAACCAATTTATTTGGATCATCACACTTTCAGAACATGTGTGGGTTCAGTCATATGGTACCCAAGGTAGCAATCAGAGTTCACTCTTTTGTCTTTAGTAGCTCATCAGCTTTATACTGTAATGTCAGGCCTTTGATATTTTTAAGGAAAATTTACAAATGCACTTTGCCCAGAATTTTTAGTAATTTCTGAAAATGGAAGTATAATGTATAGATAGACCTTTCTTAAATGTTATATATCTAATAAGGTAATTTCCTTTCTCAGTGTAGGAGCCTTCAACATTTTATACAGCATAGTGAAAACTGAACACTCTGCCTGACATAGGTAAAATTAAATAAGCTTAAATATCCACTACTTGAGTCACATTAGACAATAAAATATTTTTAATCTTTACTTCACATCTTAAACATGAAGTCTTAACTAGAATAAATTCCCCCACCCAATTTTTTTCTGCCTTACATTAGAATGTCCACTTAGCTCTATATTTGATTCTCTCATTTGTGCAGGTGTGGGTCTTTCTTCAATGGTCCTAATCACTCTTTAGTGAAGTCATCCTCTTTATCCATAGCTGCTAATTGGTTACTGGAAGATGTACAGATTTTTTTTTTACTCAAAGCCACAATTTAGAACATTAACTTTCTGATTCTATTTTCTATAACTCTACTATTCAAACAGTAGAGCTAAGACTTGTTAAATTCCTACTTCTATTTATTTTTTGATATTGATTATATATTTCTGTTGATATAGTCATCTACTGTTAGAGCCCAAATTAAATGTCACTTTCTACATGCACCTTGCACTAATGATTCAACTCTGAGTGATCTGATATTCCTCTGATGTGATACTTTCACTTATATATTTTAGTATCTAATATCTTTGTTTCCAAATATTTTTTTTCATTCCCAGTGTTGTGTAAACTCATGAAGTAGGAACGTGACCTATCTACCTTTATTCCTCACAGTAACTCACAGTAACTAAAACAATTTTCACATATATTAGCATGAACGTATATACAAATACACATATACAAATGTATTGATGGAAACAAGATATTTTTGTTTTGGGAATTTTTATTTTTTTAATTATTAATATCTACTTTTTTTTAGGAGAGAACAACCTTGTATGTTTGTGTAATAATTTTGTTTGATCCACATGGTACATAAGGGATTGCACATTCAGAAATCTTTCCCTAGGCTATGTAAGACCTGAGTATATCATTTTGGTAATTAATTTAATTATTTGTATTAGTATTAATATAATTATTTATATTGGGGAGTTATCTAAATTATAGAAAAAACCATAATCTGCAATTTTAAAAAATAGTTATCTAAAACAAATGGATAAAAATTTAAGAAATAAGTCTATAACACATCACCATAATTATAAAGGATTCTTTCTTTTTTTTTTTTTTTTTAATTTATTTGACAGACAGAGATCACAAGCAGGCAGAGAGGCAGGCAGAGAGAGTGAGGTGGATGCAGGCACCCTGCTGAGCAGAGAACACCATGCAGGGCTCCATCCCAGAACTCTGGGATCGTGACCTGAGCCAAAGGCAGAGGCTTTAACCCACTGAGCCACCCAGGCGCCCCGGAAATTCTATTTTCAATTGCAAATAATTTTTATTATAGACTAACCGCTATATTGGAGAAACAAGACTGATGAAATACAATCAGATATCAACCTAATGTCTATAGACTTGGTCAAAACCATCCTAGCTCAGGTCCCATTCTATTTACCTATTTATTTATTTACTCTTAAATGTTTTTTAAGAATTCCACTTAGTTGATACAATGTAATATTAGTTTCAGGTGTATAATATAGAGATTCAACACTTCCGTACAACACCTGGCGCTCATCACAAGTGCCCTCCGTAATCCGTATCATGTGTTTTACCCATCCCCCACTCCCTCGCCTCTGGTAACCATGAGTTTATTCTCTATAGTTAGGAGTCTATTTCTTGGTTTGTCTCTCTTTGTTTTTTCCCTTTCCTCATTTGTTTTATTTCTCATATTCCACATATGAGTGAAATAATATGGTATTTGTCTTTCTCTGACCAATTTAGTTCATGTAGCATAATATTCTCCAGCTCCATTCATTTCTTTGCAAATGGCAAGATTTTATTTAATATTCCATTATATTTATATTTTTCCTTGTGTGTATATACATATATGTGTATATACACACACCTATATATGGTGCATATACAATGTATATACACACATATAAATATATATACCTATATATGGTGTATACCATATATTTGTGTGTATGTATATATATACATATATACATATATATTAACCTTCTATCAGATATGTCATTTGCAAATATCTTCTTTCAGTAGGTTGCCTGTTTTGTTGATTATTTCCTTCATTGTGCAGTAACTTTATTTTGATGAATAGCAAATGCAAAAGAATGAAACTAGACCACTTTCTTACATCAAACACAAAAATAAATTCAAAATAGATGAATTAAAGACATAAGTGTGACATTTGAAACCATAAAAATCCTAAAGGAGAACATAGGCAGTAACCTCTTTGACACTGGCTGTAGGAACTTCTTTCTAGATATATCTCCTGAGGCAAGGGGGAAAAAAGAAAGGAAATTTTGAAAGGAATGACCAACTGATACTATATGGTTTGATCATAATCATATTTTGGGGAGCATCTGGGTGGCTCAGTCAGTTAAGCATCTGCCTTCCCCTAAGGTCATGATCCCAGGGTTCTGGGATGGAACCCAACATTGGGCTCCCTGCTCAGTGGAGAACCTGCTTCTCCCTCTCCCTCTGCTGTTTCCCCTGCTTGTGTATGCTCACTGTCCCTCTCTCTCTGTCAAATAAATAAGTAAAATCTTTAAAAGAAAATAAAGCTATTGTTGGTTTTGGCTAGAGTGCTTCTTTGTAAGCCTGACATCTGTCTCATCATTTCACCTTGCAGTTTGTTCAACATTTGGTTTAGGAAGAGCCATTTATTTTGAATTGCCAGCTTGGCTCATTAGACTGCTCTGTCAAATGTTTCCTAATCTATAGCTTTTCCAGGTTCCTCAAACATGTGTATGTATATGTGTTTTATTTCCTTATACTTTATGAACCTGGACATTTTATGGTATCTATTTCATGAAAACACTCAAAGATGAAATTAATTTGTGTTTTTTCTTTTTTGGAAGTATGAAGATGAATTCAGATAAGTCTTGAATCCCCTTCACTTCTACTCATATATGGACCCATTTATTAATATTATTCATATTCAATCTTCAAAAACCCAATAATCCATAAAATTGTAAAATGTATTACATAACTGTTTTTATTCTATAGAATTCTCACATCAAATAAAGATTTAGTAGAGTCCATTCTGCTCTATCAAGTAAAACTTTAAAGGGGGCAGAAATGTGGCATTTTTTATAAAGTTATCACTGATAATTTTCCTTGTTATTAAACCCACTTATTAAATTATTTATTTCTAATGTTATATTTTTTATTTCTAGACTTTCCATTCTTCTTTTTTTGTAGTTTTCCTTTGTCTACTAAAATATCTCATTTGCCAAAACATGCTGTCCGCCTTTTGCTCTAGTCATTTTATCACAGTTAAGATCTTTCTCCAAAAATCTTAACCACTTCAGAGAATTCTTATACTGACATTTTTCATCTTTTGACCGCATTTCTCATTTTCTTGCTCTTTCACATGTCCGTTAATCTATAATTCCATGCTAGGTATTTTATATAAAAGAATGATGAAAGATGAAGTGATGCTATATTTTTATACAAGAGTGGCATGTCCCTTTTGCTGTTAGGTCATTAGAGTGGAAACCATGGCCATCTGATCTTTGGTTCATTTGGGTCAGGTCTTCATTACAATTCTATTTTGATTCTGTTTATCACTGCCCATAAATGTTTTCAGGGCAAACTTGGGATTTTTTCATGAGTTCTATGGGTAGGAGAGGGTTTTTTTGTTTTTGTTTTTGTTTTTGTTTTTGTTTTTTCCCCCTGTAACATAGCTCATCTATTCTTTTGATTGTTTGAATCTTTGGGAAAGTCTCTTATTTTGCAGTCCTAGTTAGTTCTCTGTGTAGTAATATACTTTATAATTTCCAGATCATCTTGAAAGGTTTTCTCTTAGCTTTCTTGCCTACCAAGGCATTTTGTTGGTGAGGTATCAAGTTTCCTGCCTCAATCTTCAGTAAGTGGAAGTTTAGAGTAACTTTTATTGCTCCCCTGCTCCCAGTATTTGAATGGGCTTTGCCTTCCCACACTTTCTCAGTCTCTCTTCCTCTCTCTCATTAGTTTATTTAAAGAACATTGTGTCCTAAACTCTGTGATGAGTTTATAAAAATGACTATTATTTGAAGTTTACTTAGCCTTTAGATGGATTTTTGCCTTTATGGAATGTGTCTTTTATTGTCTGGCAGCTTTGGCATTTACTATTTATTTTCCTTTTCAGCAATTTGACTATGTTATGTGTAAGAAGTTTTTTTCTTTTATTTACCCATGCTCTGAGCTTAGTGACTTTTCTGCATCATTGAATTTATGTCTTTTGAAAAAAATCTTGGACTGTGCCTTTCAAATATTTTCTCTGTCTCATTCTTTCTCTCCTTTTCTTCTTAGAATAAAATTATATCCATGTTAGAATTGTTGGCATTGTTTCTCAAGCTATAAGTATTTTTCTAAGATTATTTTTCTCTTTGTGTTATGACTTAGATTGTTTATATTGACCTCTCTTCCAATACACTGTTTTATTGTGTTCAATTTTGGTTAAGCCCATAGATGAATTCATTTTGGTTATTGTGGTTTTTTTTTTTTTTCAGTTCTCCTGTTTAAACTGAGTAATTTCAGAAGCTTTTATTTCTTTGCTGAAATTCCCTTATGTTTTTAAATCTTGTCTCTATTTCCCTCCAGAATTCTTAGCACTTATCAAAGCTATTTTAGAGAACTCATATGCTATTTCCAAGCCCACTGTAAGGGCTGATCCCTTTGTAGATTTATGTCTATTGACTGGCGTGTTATTTTGATTCTAGGCCACATGTTTTTGTTATTTATTTGTTTTTCTATTTTGTGTGCCTACTAATTTTTTAAAATTATATTTCTACAATTGTGTGGGGGTGAGGAAAAGAAGGTACTAAAGATAGCAATATTTGCTGCCAGAAGAATGCATACCCACTCCTTCATCTACCTGTATGCTGGAAGAGAATACTGAGCTGAGAATTATAGTTGAGCTTAAGAGAATTATAGTTGAGCTGGATGGAGCCTTGTAGAATTGGGTATAGAAAAGTTCCTTAGAATTATTTCACCACTAACTCCAAATATATTGAGGAATATTAAGACTTTCTGTTCAACTGGTAAGTCTCTCAAGAACTCTTTAAGCATTTATAGCCCATCTTTTAGAATTTTTAATCATTCTACACTTAAGAGCTCAGTAGCCAGTCTTTTGTCCCACTTGGAAGTTTTCTTTGCTCTATAGCTCACCATCACTCCCAAGTTTTCCCTACTACACTGCTGACCTGACCTAGACTTTGGTCACTCCTTTGGATTCAGTGTTAGCCCCATGCAGTTTGGGGACATAAAAATTAGAACTATAAAATTTCTAGAATGAAACATACAAGACAAATATAGCAGAACATTTTGAGACATTGAATAGGCAAAATTTCTTAGAACATAAACATTGAAAAATGTGTAGTAGAATTTAACTTTATCAAAATAAAATGCATCTGTTCTTTGAACAACGTATTTAAGAAAATGAAAATTAAATCTCAAAATGTTAGAAAATATTGTGTGTTTGATTTGATGCATACTTGTCAATGTGAAATATTATATTGGTTATATCAATATATAATCATTTTGACATATATGTATATTAAAGATCTTGTATCAAAAACATAAAGTGAGCTAGGGGCACCTGGATGGCTCAGTGGGTTAAGGCCTCTGCCTTCAGCTCAGGTCATGGTCCCAGGGTCCTGGGATCGAGCCCCGCATCGGACTCTCTGCTCAGCAGGGAGCCTGCTTCCCTTCCTCTCTCTCTCTGTCTGCCTCTCTGCCTACTTGTGATCTCTGTCAAATAAATAAAATCTTTAAAAAAAAAAAAAAAACGTAAAGTGAGCTAAAGCAGTCAATGATAAGAAAAAATTTCAATCAAAAATTGGGAAATTTTTGAAATGACATTTCACAAGAGAAAATATGTGAATGACCAATTACTATGTAAAAAGATACTCAACATAATAAGGCTTCAGAAAGTGCAAATTAAAATCCATGAAATATCACTTGACACTCACTTGAAAGACCAAAAAAAAAAAAAAAAAAAAAGACAATGCTAAATTTTGGCTAGGGTGTGGCATAACTACAACAATCAGACATTGCTGATTGAAATGTAACATCGTACTACTATACTGGAAAACAATTTGAATTTCTTACGCAGGTAAATACCAACATGTGGATAGGACTGAACTATTCAAGTCATAGGGATTTGCTCAAGGTAATTATGTCTATACACAGAAAAAAATCCATGTGTTCTAAATATATCTTGAACTTTTTTACTCTTGTATGCATTGCATTCTACTTTGAAAATATTGCCCCAGTAAACTCTTTCTGAAATGTTAATTCTTTGCGGGTATAGCAAATATCTCTTCTTCTTAAGCAATCCCAGGTTTAATGTTAAATGTCATCTACTTCCTGTACTCCCATAGTCCCTGAGATATATCCAACAATATTGCTGTTATTTTACTAATAAGAAGCTCTGAAATCATGGATGGGACATATCAAATGGAAGAATGCATGGTTTTGTGGCCAGATAGAGATTTATCCATTTGAGGAGAGCTCTTCAAATGCCAGTATCTCAGGGCCTTCTTAGGTATGCAAAGAATATTCCTTCAAAATATTACCTTTTTGCTATTAGTTTGAGTTCATTTCTCAGAACAAGAAGTATAAAATCTACTATGTATACTTTCATCCCTACTTTCTATTGTTACTGGCAACTATAAATGTAAAAAGCCCCAGTTACAAATTCTGCATAAAATTAAACTCCATTTATATAATAGAGTGGAAAAGGGGGTTCATTTGAAAAATTGAACCCATTCATGTTTTATTTTCAGATTCATACATGCTCTTACTTCTCACTATTAAGTATGAAACTATAGAATAGCTAGCTAGATAGATAGCATTAGCTATAACCCCAATCATAAAATACATAGAAACATACAAACAAATACAAATAAACCAACAAAGTAAAAAGTGGGATAAGAAGACTTTTTTAAAAATCAGAAACAGTTTAAACAGTAAAAGAAAACTTCAACAATCAAATATGTATAGCTTTTTGTATGTCAGTCATACTTTAATAGTTTTGAAAATAAAAATGAAGAAATTGAAAAATAAAGTAATGCCCATATTTCCAAAATAAAAAAAAATTAACAAAATACTTAGAATGAAAATAGGCTGTATCGCATTCATGAAACAATAGAGGTGGATGTTGTTTTAAAAGAATTAATTTAAAAACTGTAAAAAAGTAATAAGAAACCCTCAAGAAACACTCATTAATATGACCAGTAGAAATTATGGCAATAAAAAATAATTTTAGATAAATTTTAAGAAAATTACAGGACCAGCTCTGGAGATACTGGAAAAGAAAACTAAAAAAAGGAAAATATCTGGGGCACTGAGGTGGTTCAGTCAGCTAAGCATCTGCCTTCAACTCAGGTCATGATCCCTGGGTCCTGGGATCAAGTCCCATGTCGGGTTCCTGTTCAGTGGAGAACCTACTTCTCCCTCTCTTCCCCTCTCTTGCTCTCTCTCACTATTTCTGTCACTATCTCTGTCTCTCTCTCTCAAGTAAATAAAAAAAAATTTTTTAGAAAAGGAAAATATTAAAGAAATAATAAAATAAAGCTTTGTAGAACTGAGAGACATTAAACTTTAAAAGGCCCACTGAGTTCTCAGAATTATGGCTGGATGAAATATCTCACCAAGATACAACATGGAATTTCAAATCATAAGCAGAAAAAGTCCAATGATTTTTTTGTGTGTGGTGATGGGTGGGATGTTCTCATACAAGAGATAAAAATCAGAGTGGCATCAGATTTCTAAAAATAAATATGAATGCTGGAAGACAATGTTCTTTTTAAATTTCTAAGAAAAATTAGTTCTATAACATAACTCAATACTCAATTGGATTATCAATTATTTTTGAGAAGAGAATAAAAATATTTTCAGACATAAAAAGGCAATAGAAAATATATTTCCCATGTTTTCTTTGGGAAGACCATATAAATATATTGTTGCGTGGAGAACATCAATATTCCCATAACCGCCACCACCAATAACAACAACCAAAATACAGGGGAAGAAAAAAGAAACCAGGAAATTCTGGAACCATCCTAAGTAAAAACTAAATTATCATCTGAGTAGCATTCTCAAAAAGCTACTAGACTTGGAGGAACAAAAATGACTTAAAAGAAAAATAGTTATAAAGAAGGAAGAGGGTTGGGGCGCCTGGGTGGCTCAGTGGGTTAAGGCCTCTGCCTTCGGCTCCGGTCATGGTCCCGGGGTCCTGGGATCGAGCCCCACATCGGGCTCTCTGCTTGGCAGGGAGCCTGCTTCCTCCTCTCTCTCTATGCCTGCCTCTCTCCCTACTTGTGATCCATCTGTCAAATAAATAAATAAAATCTTTAAAAAAAAAAAAAAAGAAGGAAGAGGGTTAAAAAAAAAAAAAGCTAAAGTTATGTGGTTACCAGCACATGGAAACAAGAAAAATTAATAATGAGAAATCTGCTGTACAATATTGTACTTACAGATAATACTGCATTGTACACTTAAAAATCTTTTAAGAGATGACTTCATGCTAAGTGTTCTTACCAAAAACAAAATAAAATTTAAAGAAAGGAAAAGAATGAATGGGAAACAATAGCAATGTGGAATTTTTACCACTGGACAATGTTTAGCATGATACTGACTAATAAATTTGAAGTCAAAGTGGTGTAAGTTCTCATTATTAATTGCAAATTTGTGGTAAAACTATTGATACAGGATATTGTGATGGATTTTACTTCTTGTCCTAGTCTTGGTGATTGAGACTCAAACTGAGACTAAAACTAGGAACAGAGTGGTCACAAGTAACAAATGTTTTAGGTGCAGGTACCATCTCCAGGATTTGGTTGGAATAAATTAATCCAATACCAAGAAACATCAGTACGGCTGTTCATCTATGAAAACATAAGGCTCAAGGAAAAGTGGATTCTATAGTCTGGAATTATTCATCAAGGAAGGGGTGCAGCTTTGTTTTGTATCCAAGAAGAGGGAGTGGGTTTTTTCTCCCCCAAACTAAGTAATATAGTGCTGGTGTAAAGATGCTCAATCCTAATTGTCACAAAGGAAAATGAATAGATAATATCTAAAGTTGAGAAAATATTGTGAAGCATGAAATTTAAAACTGGTGAGAGAACTAATTGCAGAAAGCATAAAAAGATGTGTTTGCCTGGTATTGGGAGTACAGGATTGAAGGTTAGGACTGGTGGGAAGCAGCAGGTCAGTATTCTTGTTTTTCATTTACATCATTCAATAATACTTACCTACATGTATGCATTAATTCAACAAAATATGTGTGTGCATGTGTGTGTTTAAAGGAGATATATTTATGAAAGGTATATATATTTATGAATATATAATGTATTTATGAAAGAAAATGATCCACTGACTAATGAAGCAGGGTCTTAAAGGAAAGCTCATCGAGAAAAATTTTCTAAAGTAAGGTGACATAGATGGGCTTTAAAAGCTACAACTTCTAATCCCAAGCTTTGTAATTACAGAAAATAGGCTTTCTTAATACACCCACATTTGATCTGACTGTAGAGGAATATTTCTGGATATTAGAGCCATAAAACAAAATAATATGTAAAATATCACATTTTCTTATTAAAAAATAAGAATATAATCATTTACTGTACTTGCTCAAGTAAAAATACATATCTAAATGCAATATTTAGTTTTGAAATAATTTTATACCCACAAAATTTAAAAATGCAGTCAAATGGCATATTTGAGGAAAAGTCCACAGGGAGCAACCTGTGGATATATGAGACCTAAACATTCAATTGTCAACATTAGTCAAACAAGAAAGAAAAAGATGAACATAACACTCTTAAACTGTTGTCCCCACTTCCATTAATCCAGTAACACATGGATGCAGCTTTTCCACTACATTAAAATTTAGTTTCTGATTCGTAATTTTCCCACTTTTTCATCATTCTAAACAATGCCAATTTAAATTATATGATAGTGGCAATGTAAGTACCTGATTGCCTAAATGATGAAACACCATTCCTTGCCAAAAATGATAAAGCAGCACAGACTCAATATCAGTTATGAAAGGTCCTTTAGTTCCTAGGTTATGATTTTTTTCTTAGCTAAAAAATAACACCAATTAAGTTCAGGATAGATTGAAATCTTTTTGGAATAATTTTGAAAATTATGTACAGCCTGAAAATATAAAAGATGCAATTCTCGTTGTCATTTTAAAATATTAATTTTTTTATCTTAAGATTTTTATATTCTTACATAATGGCATTTATGAATACTTAGAATCTCTAAAAAAAACTGACAATTGCACTATCTGCAAAAATGTTATAGATTATATTCATAGAAAAACAAACGTGTTTTATCACTGAATATTTGATGTATATCAAATAGCAAACCATCATCTGATGAAGTTCAGATATATCAAGATGGAATATTTTGGTTCACATTGAGCACCAATAGAGACTAGTTATATGCTTTGTGACAACAGTGAATAGAATCTAGTTTCGATTGTTACATTTTGAAGTCATACTTTTAGCTCAATTTCAATATTTTAAGGTAAGTAATATTGAATTACTTATGTTATGGTAAGATTACAAATTAATATTTTGAAAAAGGAAGAGAAGAAATTAGTTACTATTTACCTCATGTGATAATGGGCAAATTGACATGTCCTGAAAATACAACAAAGTTTATTTATATAAATATGTGGTTCCGTTCTTTTAGATATTTATTATTTAGAGAAATTTGTAGTTTAGGAAGCTATTTTCTGTAGGTATAAACCTTTAAAATCCTTATCTTAAAGATTGGAATAAAAGTGTATCTCGCTATCTATTTATATTTCACAAATGTCAGTGAAAATACAATAAAAATGTTTTAATGTAGTAACATATGGAAAAAATCAATGCTGCATTTTCTGCCAAGATTTAATGTAAAAAAACAAATCCTTTAAAGTTACCTAAAACACTTGCCAATTTTGCATATATCAGAGCCTCCAGCAATACACTATAATATATAGATTTATCTGGTTTTTAAAAAACTTAAGCTTTTTGTACCCAGGTTTCCAGTTATAAAAATGATACATTTGTTATTTGAAAAGCAATATATGAAAAATATATTACTGAGGAGTTTCCAGTTTCGGGTAAGATGATGTAAGTGTACCCCTTTCTTCCCCACAGGACAACACAACAATGAAATCTTGACAGAATGCATGGCCCAGCTGTTTGAGAACTCTGAAACGTACACAGCAATAGGCTTACTGAAATACACCACCATAAATCAAAGTGCCTCTACACCAGTGATGAGTTTACCATTTTTGTATCATTTGATGTCTCCTGGCCTGAGTTTAACCTAGCTGAGAACCTCAGAGTGGGCACTGTGGGACAGAAATGGCAACAACAAGTGAAACAGTCCAGGAAAAACTGTTTCAGTTCTAGCTGGAGAAGTGAAAAGTGAATTATAAAGAGGAAATATAGAGAGAGGAAATAACATTTTTTTTCTCTTTTCTATCTTTCTCTCACACTCTAGACTCTAAGTAACCCTGCAGAAGTGGTGGTAGTTGTTGTCACCACAGGTGCAAGGCTGGTAGCCTGCAGGAGCCAACAGTCTAAGAATGGGAAATTTTCTCTCTCATCTGTCTGAGCTATGGAAGCAGAGGGTGGGGCCAAAGCCCAACTATCTACTCTCTCTACTTCTATATCCTCTCACCTGTTGGTCCTGGATGGTTCAACAGCAAAAGTGGTCGCTTTCTCTCTTTAATAAGGCAATGGGGAAGGGGGACACAAAGGAACAGACAAATGTTGAGAGATTTTAGAAAGATTGGAAAATCAACCCTATAAAGTAGTGGATTATTTATGGGCTCACCTGTGGCTTCTGCATGTAAGAATATAATCCTAATTAGCATGTAAAAGGCTTTAAGAACCGAAATACAGACATTTGCCCAAGTCCTTCAATAATGCCTATGTGACGTAGTTGACACAGGACTGTATAGCACTACAAAAAAATTTGAAAAATGGACGGATTTTGGAACCACAGTATAGAGAATGCAAGTTAGTCCTTACAGCTTGAATGTAATCAGGTTAATTTCATACTAAAACATAAATTTCACATTTTTCCTAGAATTTAAACAAGACCCAATGTCTCCAGCTATTAAATTCAAAATCTCCAAGGTTGTCCAAATTTACTCAACATTATTCCAAAAATTGCTCAGAAATCAAAATTCTTCAAAATTAATCCAAAATTGTACCGTGTACAAGGAACCATAATAATGTCAACTAGCTTAGAAAACTAATTCAAAAGATGACAGAGATGTTGGAAGTAATGGTAATAAAAACTATAATCAAACACTTTTGAAACAAATGTTAAAATGTAAAATATAGAGAATCTATATGGTATAAAGAACAAACAAATGGTAACTTTGGAAATGAAAAACTCACTGACCAAACTCAGTATCAGCATGGAGATGAGGGAAGTTAGTGAACTTCAATATAGATCAATAGCATTTATTCCATCTGAACATTCTGGGTGAGAGAGGGGAAAAAATTAAAGAAAATGATGAATAAAGCTTCAGGAACCTGTGGGACAACATAAAAAAGGTTATAAATTTAGAGTTCCATAAGAAAAGGATAAAAACTATGATGCTAGGGGTACCTGGGTGATTCGGTCAGTTAAGCGTCTGCCTTTGGCTCACGTCATGGTCCCAGGGTCCTGGGATTGAGCCCTGCATCATCACATCATTGTGCTCCTTGCTCAACAAGGAACCTGATTCTCCTTCCCTCTGCCTGCCACTCCCCCTGCTTGTGCCCTCTCTCTTGCTATCTCTCTCTATTTCTCTTTCTGTGTCACATACATAAATAAAATCTTTTTTAAAAAAAAAGATATGATGCTAAAATGTATTTGAAGAAATGACGGATTGAAAATCTTATATTTGATGAAAGATGTAAACCTACAGATTGAAGTAAATCTACACAAAGCTGAATGAACCCCAAACAGAACAAATACAAAGAAATGTGTGTCCAGAAATATAATGATCAATACTATTGAAAATTAAAAACAAAATTCTAGAAAGCAGCCAGAGAAAAATGGCTCATTATCTATAGGGGATCAATAACTTGAATGACTGCAGATTTCTCATATCAAACCATGGGGGCCAGAAGAAAGAGACACAGAAATTTATTTTATTTGTATTTATTTATTTTTTTAGTTGGGAAAGAAAAGAGCTGTCAAGCCAGAATTCTGTATTGAGTAAAAATATTCTTCAGGATAATGGCAAAATATTCTCAGATAAAGGAAGGCTAAAAATAGTATGTAAAGTGCTCTAAAATAATTGTTAAATGAATTTCTATGTGCTTTGGTGAATTGTGTAAGACTGATGATTCACAGACCTGCACCTCTGAAACAAATAATACATCATATGTCAATAAGAATAAATAAATAAATAAAAATAAAGTGAGAAGCACTGGGTTAGGGGAAAAAAGAATAAGGTTGCTGATTGCGTGAAATTATGTATTAAAATTCATAGAATTAGATAACAAAAGAAAAACAGAGTCCATTTTACTACATCATAATTTCAAAAATTAACCAAATCTTTTTATTTTTAAGATTTTATTTTTTTATTTGACAAAGAAAGAACATGAACAGGGCATAGGGGCAGAGGGAGAAGCAGACTCCCACAGAGCAGGGAGCCCAACACAGGGCTAGATCCTTGACCCTGAGATTATGACCTAAACTGAAGGCAGATGATCCCAGGACCTTGAGATCATGACCCAAGCTGAAGGCAGATCCTTAACTAAGTGAGCCACCTAGCTGTCCCAAAACAAAATCTTTTTAAAAGCATATTTAGGATGTGGATGATTAAAACGCTAATGTATTTTTGATAACCAAAATTAAAGATAGAGCAATTTGAAAAGTCAATAATCTACCATTTGTTGCATAATTTCAAAATAAAAATCAATCACATTAATCACAATAAAAAATCAATTACTTTTTTTTGATAGAAAAGATTTTTCTTTTCCTTATAACTACCAAGATAATTAAATATGTCATTTCAACTCTTCATTGTTGATCACATGCATTTTCCCATTTCACATTATCCCTCAAATAACTAGAACTCTGAATAAAGCAAGAATGCCATTTTTAATCTCTTGTTCTACACTAAAAGAGTCTATGCCCATTGACCAAATTTTCATATGTGGCTGTACAAAATATTGCAATTCAATGCAGTTTGTCTCTAAACAAATGGATCATATTAATGTATAATCTGATGTTATTACAGGAAACTTGAATTTTAATGAACCCTATTTGATTTGGATGAGTCAAGACAGGCATAACACAATTGAGTCAATTAGCAAGAATTTTGCAATCAATGTTGATTAAGAAAATGGGATGATGGTATGTGCATATTTGGAGGCATTCCCTGGCTTGAACATTAATATAACGAAGTAAACATTGGCATTTTAAAGAGAGCACATTGCTCTGAAATGAAAGGATACATATTTTGATACATGTAAATATTAATTTGTATACTTTGTATTATACATGACTGATATCCGTTCAGAGTATATCTAAGAATGACAAATTGTTCTGCTTTTATGTTCTAGTAAAAATAACCATTAAATCTGCTATAGCTAAACATGTAATGAAATAAATCTAGGATATGGCACATAATTATTGTGATTGGATTTTTGTCCTATACATCACTGGTGGAAATATATTTTTGCTTTAGAGTTTTGGTGTTTTTATAATGTAATTTGCACATTATATATGGGTACTGTTGTTACTACAGGCGTTATTTTTCTTGTGCAGAAACCAATGCACTTAACTGCCTTAGGTTTACAGATAAAATATGTACACAAGTTTTCTATCCACTCTGCATGGCATCAACAGTTTTTCTCTTTAATATGTTTACCTTTACTTTATAGGTTTATCAGGGGTAATTATATTTTTGCCTTCATTAGTGTGTTTTTAAATTATGATTTAGTTAGCCCATTATCCTGTCATGTGTATTTTTTGTTAATGATTTTGAGACATTATATGATTTCATATGGCATACACTTAAAAGTTGCATGTGAATTTTCTTTGATAATAAAGACTTCAATGTAAAATCATGGTGTTTAAAATTAGATCTCATGCCATATAAAACAGCTATTATTTATATTAATTTATATTAAACAAAGGTTTAATAAATTGAAATATGTCAGGATTATGATACTGAGAAAATGATTTAAAAATTAAGTGTGTAAAATAAAAAAATAGAATAATAAGCTGTTTTGGGGGATAATGAAATTCTATTACATAAATTTTGTATCTGCCAAATATCAAATCTGTTCTTGAGTAATTGTTCTTGATCTAATTCTATTTTTATATGTAATTTAGAGTTCATCAACCAAAGTAACTGAAAATCCATTAACATATTCTTTCTACTTATCATTTGAAATCGTATTTGCTTCAAATTTGCTAACAAATTATTATTTGAAATCATATTTGCTAACAAATATTATGAAGAATCATGAACATAATTTTGAATATTATTATGTGCATTCTCCCCCATTAACTTCCAGAGATATGCCAGTATTATCTTTCTTGCATAAAATTGAAATAATGATCATATTATATATATAGTGATAATTTTCTTTCATTTATTTGTCCATTCAATGAAAAATTGTAGTTCATCCTATGTTACATTTAAATCATTTTTTTTAAGATTTTCTTTATTTATTTGACAGAGAGAGAGAGAGAGAGCACAAGTACACAGGGTGGCAGGCAGAAGGAGAGAGAGAAGCAGGCTTTCTGGTGAGCAGGGAGCCCAATGCAGGGTTCCATCCCAGGACCCTGGAATCATGACCTGAACTGAAGGCAATCACTTAACCAACTGAGCCACCCAGGTGCCCCTAAATAATTATTTTTGTAAAATAATTCAATCAAGGGATAAATACATCTTTAGTATTTTGGGGGTGGGGTGGGGCTGGGACTTATTCTTAGAAAATTCTCCCTAAATTATTAATTTTTCATATGAGTTTTCTGCAAAACTATCATTTGTTTAAAGATACTGAGAGCTCATAAGAAGACATTTGCTCATCTCTGTGATAGGCAGTGGATTTTAAGAAAGAAGCAAACACTATTTCTGATACAGAGTAGAACATAGTCTCTATGTAATCTGCAACATGCTGAATATAACAAAAAGTGAAGTACAGTGCTACTATGGAAACACACAAGGAAATTTGATATAAGAATTCACTGAAGGCTATCCGGAAGAATATCTTTTCTCTTAAAGATTAGATATAGCTAGGTCTTATTTTCTTATCCTGCCAATAAATCTGACAATCCTTATATAATAACTGATTTACAGCATTTTTATTTAAGGTGATTGCTGATATATTTGGAATAAAATAGGTCATTATGATAGTCATGTGTTTCATTTGTTCTTTCCTTCTTTTTACCTTTTTTTTCTATCTTCCTTGCATTTACCAGAGCAGGTTTTGTTGTTCTCTTTTACCTACACAATTATTCTTACCTTTCAAAAAAATTTTTAGAGGTTTCTCTAATTTATTACATAGTGCTTAAATAATCTATTTGCCTTCAAAGAATATTACACCACTTCACATGTAGTGTGGAGGTCTTGTAACAATAAAATTTTAATTCCTCCCATACCTTGTCATATATTTTACTTATAAAGACACAATAATTGTTAATGTTTTGCTTTTTTTTTTAAAGACTTGATTTTATTTGAGAGAGAGGGAGTATGAGAAGAAGGGAAGGCAAAGGGAAAAGCAGACTCCCCACTGAGCAGGGAACCCCATATGGGGCTCAATCCAGGACCCTGAGATCATGACCTGATGCAAAGGAGGATGCTTAACAATGAGTCAGCCAGGTGCCCTAATGTTTTGCTTTAATCATTTGATTATCTTTTGGAGAAATTAAGCACCATGATGATTTCATCTTCATTTATTCCATTCAAATATTCTTTGGTTCTTTGTTTTGAACTAGTTTTCTGTGGCCTACATCCCTCCTTCTACCTGAAGATTTTCTTGTATCATTTCTTATAGGGTATGTCTGCCGACAATTTCCTCAGTTCATAGTCATCTGAGTAAGTGTATATTTCTGTTTTTCTTTTAAAGGATATTTTTATAGAATATCCTTCAAAATTCTGATGGTCTTTTTTCTTTTTCTACATTTGAACAATTTTCTTCCTTCCTGTCTTCTTCCTTATGTGGTTTCTGCACAAAGCTTGCTGAATTCTTGTCTTTGTTCTTTTGTATTTAAGAAGTCTATTTCTGTGGTTACTTCTTTTTATCCCTCTGGTTACTTTCAGTATTTTCTCTGTTTCTCTGTTTTTTTTTTTTTTTTAGCAATTTAAATGTGATACATATATGGGTTTTTTTCTTTGCTATTTATCCTGTCTTTTATTTTCCAAGTTTTTTGAATATGTGATTTTATATCTGTCATTAATATTGGAAAAAAATTGCGATTATTTCCCCAAATATTTCTTGTGCTCCATTCTCTCTTTCTTCTTATGTGATACTGATTATACACATGTGTCACATAATTTGACATTGTCCTATGTCTGTTGAATGCTGTGTTCTGTTTTCCTCTTACACTTTTTTTTTTTTTTGCATTTCAGTTTGCACAATGTCCATTAACCTACTTTCACATTTGTTGATTTATTTTCCTCAGTTCTTTCAAGTCTACTGATGGTCCTGTTGAAGGATTTTTCATTTCTATCATTGTACTTTGATTTTTAGCATTCTGTTTTCTTATTTCTTGTCATTGCCATTTTACTGCTGAATTTTCTATTTGGTTGTCTAACTTTAATTTATCATAGTTATTTAAAATTTCTTCTCTAATTGTTTCAATACCTCTGTCAAATCTGCTTCTGGCCATGATGATTATTTTGTCTTCAGAAATGTTTATTCTTACCTTTCCATGTACCTCATAAACTTTTTACTCAAACCAGAAGTGTTGTAGAAGATAGATGACATAGAGGTGAGTAAGTTTATATTTGAAAATGAGCACAATTTTCCTTCTGCTAGGTCTTTAGTGTGAGATTTTACATTTATATCTACTCAGGAATTTGACTTGGTATGATTGTCTTATTGTAATGTTCTCAATGTACTTGAAGATTGAAGTTCTTCTAGTAATTCTTGTGATTAGAGTATGGGCTATTTGCAATTTTCACTATATCATTTATTTAGTTATTTTCACTCTTGACTTTATATTTCCCCTTTATTTTGGTCCCCAGGGAGAATTTGTCACTTGCAACTCTGCTGGTTGTATTTCACTGTTACTTTTACTCACTGCTTGTTTGAGAAATGGTGTGGCAGAGGGAGGTGGCAGCAGAGTGTTCTCTGATGAGAACTCCAATTTTAATTAGGCACTGTAAAACCTGGTATCAGTGGTATTGCCCACAAATTTCTGTCCTTCACCTGAAGGTAATGGTTGGCATATCATGTATTACCATTCTGGATCCAAAAACCATGGTTTTCATTTTGTTTTGTTTGTGTATGTCTGTCTGGTTTGTTTTATTTACTTCTTCCCATCTCTCTACTATATTGCTTCTCTATCTTTGTCATAAGCTCACTAATTTTGTTGCCCTTTCCTCTGTAGATTAAGAATTGCATTCATGGGGTGCCTGGGTGGCTCATTGGTTAAGTATCTGACTTCTGATTTCAGCTCATGATCTCAGGGTCCTGGGATTAAGCCCCCTGTGGAGTTTTGGCTCAAGCAAATGGCTAGTGAAATATTTGTAGGAAAAGCCTGTGAGATACTGCAAAGTCTCCATCCTATGTCCGTGGCTTCCACCAATCTTCACACTTTCATCCTGACATCTATCTGATCTTTGGAAATTTGGTAAAGATGACTGGCTTTTCCTACCAATTAATATGTCACGAATGGCATCTATTTGAGGTAAGCACATGTGTGAACAGCGTTTCTACTTGCAAGAAGCTGTCTCTCTCCAAATTTTGAATTAGCTTTTTGAATTAAGTCAGTTCACTAGTAGTGTCAAGAAATGTCATTAAATTGCAGTTTGCTCACTTTTTTCTGGATGTGAGAGTGAGAGCAATGTTCTTTTTAGTTCTCTACACCTCTAAGCTAAAACAAAGTATGCATATTGTAAGAGATATATTTTCCAGTGTAATCACATCTAACTGGATATCACCTTTTTAAGAAAACTATTTGAAGTGATAAAAAGGCCATAACAATTGTTCAGTAATCTATATAAATAATTACACTAGATAGAGAGGTTGCCTGCTTTCCACTCATATTACACATACAACTTTTCAGCCCAATCCCCAATTTATTGTGCTCAGTGGGTTTGTATACAACAAAATGCAATTCTCCATTTATCAGAAAATATATAATATGGTTTAGTAATTACAATGAATAATGGAACATTTCAGCCACCTACATGTGCTTATATCACATATTCTGTCTTAGGGAAGTGTGTTTTATATAGAGATTACATTTTATTGATGTATCTCAAAACTATTTTTTAAAAGATTTTATTTATTTATATTTATGACAGAGAGAGAAACAGCAAGAGCAGAAACACAAGCAGGGGGAATAGGAGAGAGAATGCAGGCTTCCTACTGGGCAGGGAGCCCAATGTGACGAATAATCCCAGGACCCCGGGATCATGACCTGAGCCAAAGGTCATCAAGTCATCAAGACCCTTAATGACTGAGCCACCCAGTATCTTGAAACTTTTAATCAAACTACATTTCATACTGAAAAAGTCAACAAATGAACCATAATTTACAGCTAGATTGTTTTTTATTGAAATCCATGTCATTTATTAATGTAGCAAATATCAGATTGACATTTTTAGAAGTATAATGAAGAGATGACAAATTACTTAAGGCTCTTATTAGATTGAATGTGATACCATATAAAAATATGGTATAAATTAGGATTATTTATTTTTTGATTTTAGTTAATATGTTTCTATACTTAGAATAAATCACTAGGGCTTCAAAATAAGTTGCAATCAGTTAATTGTTCCTGATTATATATATATAGTCCTAGGAAAATTTTATTTTTTACTAAGATATTTATTTATTTATAATTATTATCCTTAATTTATTTTTTGAAGATTTTATTTATTTATTTGTCAGAGATAGAGAGAGAGCATGTTCAAGCAGGAAAACCACGTCTTGCTCAAGGAGCCTGATGTGGGACTCAATCCCAGGACTCTGGAATCATAACCTGAGACAAACAGAGACACTTAACCAAAATGAGCCAGCCAGTCATCCCTATTATCCTTAATGTAACACTAAGATATAAAGGAATTTAGAATCAATGAGGTGATAAAAAATGTTTTTAATTTAATGTTTAATAATTATTTCTAGCAGCCAACAAACTGGACAAGCTAGAAGAAATAGATAAATTCCTAGAATCATATAACCTACCCAAACTGAAGCAGAAAGAGATAGAAAATTTGAATAGATAGGTTAAGGCAAGGAGATGAATTAGTAATCAAAAAACTCCCAAAGAACAAAGTCCAAGACTAGATGGCTTCATAGATGAATTTTACCAAACATTTAAAGAAGAGTTAATTCTCATTCTATTCTTCTCAAACAATTCCAAAAAATAGAAGAGGGGAAAAAAGCCTTTCAAATTCATTCTATGAGGCCAGCATTATTTTGATACCAAAACCAGATAAAGACACAATAGAAATGGAGAACTATAGGCCAATATGTTTGATAGATGTAGATGCAAAAATCCTCATCAAAATACTAGCAAAGAGAATCCAACAACACATTTTAAAAAAATCTTTTACCACGATCAAGTGGAATTTATGCTCAGTATGCAAAGGTGGTTCCATATTGACAAATCAATCCATGTGATACATCACATCAATAAGAGAAAAGATTAAATAAATAAATAAGAGAAAGGATAAAAAAACATATGATAATTTCAGTAGATGCAGGAAAAGTGACAAAGTACAATATCCATTTATGATAAAAACCTTCAACAAAGTAGATTTAGAGGGAACATACCTCAACATAATAAATGTCACATATAAAAAGGCCACAGCAAACATCATACTCAATTAGGAAAAACAGAGATCTTTCCTGCTAAAGTCAGGTACAAGATAAGAAGGTGCATTCTCACTCCTTTCATAATACTGGAAGTCTTAGCTATAGCAATCAAATGACAACAACAACAAAAAAACTAAAGGTATCCAAATTAGTAAGAAAGAAGTAAAACTTTCACATTTGCAGATGACATGATACTACACTTCAAAAATCCTAAAAACTCCACCAAAACATTCCTAGAACTGATAAAGAGTCAGTAAAGTCACAGGATACAAAATTAATTTAAAGAAATCCATTGCACTTCTATACACTAATTATGAAGCAGTAGAAAGGGAAATTACGAAAATAATCCCGGGAGTGCCTGGGTGGCTCAGTAGGTTAAAGCCTCTGCCTTCGGCTCAGGTCATGATCCCAGGATCCTGGGATCGAGCCCCACGTTGGGCTCTCTGCTCAGCCGGGAGCCTGCTTCCCTTCCTCCCTCTGCCTGCCTCTCTGTCTACTTGCAATCTGTCTGTCAAATAAATAAATAAAATTAAAAAAAAAAAGAAATTAATCTCGTTTATAATTACACCAAAAATAATAAGACACCTAGGAATAAACCTAACCAAAGAAGTGAAAGACCTATAGTCTGAAAATTATAAAACACTGATAAAAGAAATTGAAGACCACACAAAGAAGTGGAAAAACATGTCAAATTCATGGATTGAAAGAACAAATATTGTTAAAATGTCTATACTACCTAAAGCAATCTATACATTTAGTGTAATCCTTATCAAAATACCAACAATATGTTTCAAATAACTAGACCAAACGATCCTAGAATTTATATGCAACCACAAAAGACTCCAAATTGCCAAAGCAATTTTGACCAAGAAAAGCAAAGCTGGAGGCACCACAATTCTGGTCTTCAAGTTATATTACAAAGTTGTAATGATCAAAATAGTATGATACTGGCACAAAAATAGACACAGAGATCAATGGAGCAGAATACAAAACCCAGAAATGAACCCACAGTATGGTCAATTAATCTTTGTCAAAGCAGGAAAGAATATCCAAGGATCGGGGCGGGGGGGAGTCTCTTCAACAAACAGTGTTGGGAAAACTGGAGAGCAACATGCAAAAGAATGAAACTAGGCCACTTTCTTACACCATACACAAAAATAAATTCACAATGGATGAAAAACCTACATGTGAGATACAAAATAATTAAAATCCTAGAGGGGAATACAAGCAGTCACCTCTTTGACATCAGCTATAGCAACTTCTTTCTAAATATGTCTTCTGAGGCAAGGGAAGCAGAAGCAAACACAAGCTATTGGGACTACATCAAAATAAAAGCTTCTACACAGCAAAGGAATCAACAAAATTAAAAAGCAACCTACTGAATAGGAGAAGATAATTACAAATGACATATCTTATAAAGGGTTAGTATCCAAAGTATATAAAGAACTTATAAAGCAGAACATCGAAAAAACAAATAATCCAATTATAATGTGGGCAGGAGAAATGAATGGATATTTCTCCAAAGAAGACATCCAGATGGCCAACAGACAAATGAAAAGATGTTCAGCATCACTCACCAACAGGGAGTGATGCAAATCAAAACCACAATGAGATATCACCTCACACGTATCGGAATGGCTAGAATCAAAAACATAAGTAAGTGTTAGTGAGGATGTGGAGAAAAAGGAACTTTCTTACACTGTTAATGGGAATGCAAACTAGTATAGCCATGCTGGAGTATGGAGTTTCTTTGAAAGGTTCAAAGTAGAACTACTCTATGATTCAGTAATCACAGTACTGGGTATTTACCCCAAAACACAAAACGCTAATAAAGGGATACATGCACCCCTATGTTTAAAGCAGCGTTATTTACAATAGACAAACTATAATAGCCAGAGTGTCCATCAATAGATGAATGGATACAGAAGATGTGGTGTACACACACACACACACACACACACACACAGAGGGCACGCGCACACGAGAGGAATATTATGCAGCCATAAAAAAGATGAAATCTTGTCATTTGTAACAATATTGGTGGAGCTAAGGGAGTATACTAAGTGAAATAAGCCACTCAAAGAAAGCCAAATACCAAATTATTTCACTCATATGTAGAATTTAAGAAAGAAAACAAATGAGCAAGGGAAAAAATAGAGACAAAGAAACAAACTGATTTTACTCATTTATTTGAGAGAGAAAGAGTGTGAGAGGGCAAGCATGAGCAGAGGGAAGGGAAGAAGACAGGAGAAGCAGATTCCCTACTACGTAGTGATCCTGATGTGGGGCTTGGTCCCAGGACCCTGAGATCATGACCCGAGCAAGAGCAGATACTTAACCAACTGAGCCACCCAGGCACCCCTCAGACTCTTTACTATAGAGAACAAACATGGGAGAGGTAGTTGGGGGGATGGATAAAATAGTTAATGTGGATGAAGGAACGCGCTTGTCCTGATGGGCACTAGGTGATGTATGAAATTACTGAATCATTATATTGTACACCTGAAACTAATACAACACTGTATATTAACTATACTGGGATTAAAAAAAAAAAACTTCATGCCATATTAGGAAAAAATAATAATTATTAGCAAAACTAATAGTCATCATGCTAGCATTCTTTCCTTGAAAAACAATACCTTTACATGTAAAGATTTGACAGAACTGCATAATGGCTAATTGTGCAGGTTCTAAACTCTAAAGTATTATAACTAGCATTCAGTAACTGCCCAAACTTGAGCAAGTTTCTTATTAAATATCCTGTGTCTCAGTTTATCTTTCAAATGAGGATAATGATAGCATCTACTCATAGGTTGTGGTATTGATTAATAATTTAATCTATATGAAGCACTTACAGAAGTCTTCAATGGAAAACCATTATAGGATTTTATTGTCAAATTTTTCAACTCCTTGTATATGTACATATTTTTTAAGATTTTATTCATTTAGTTGTGTGAGAGAGAGAGAGAACAAACAGGGGGAGTGGCAAGCAGAGGGAGAAGCAGGATCCCAGCCAACCAAGGAGACCATTACGTGACTTGATCCCAGGACCCTGGTATTACGACCTGAGCTGAACATTCAACCGACTGAGCCACCCAGGTGTCCCAACTCCTTAGTATATTTGATACACTATGTAAAAGTGTTCAGCAACAAGGACTGGTAAATATTTTGTTCAGAATTAAGTGTTAGTGATTGAATTCAAGCTCAAGTTCTTAGGAATTCAAAGTTAATCTTTCAATATACCATGTAGCAATGAGTGAAACGACTGATCTTGCACATCACTACCTTTTATAATTTTCTTGCTTCCTTAACTACTACCAGTGTCCTATCTATGGCAGGCAGTGTGGCTTTGCCCCATAACTTTCCAATAACTTTCCAGTGACTATGAACTTCCTCTCTAACCATACAATGTAAATTATATAGGCAGTTTTTAGTCTATGAAAAAAATCACTCTCATGCCTATACCTATATTACTTTATGAATTTTCTAAGTATGAATCCTCATAAAAATTATGCAAGTAATTATTTTGGTCCTTGTTAGTCTCTATGGTATCAGATCACTCTAAACACTCATTTAATATATATTTGTTGTTTTAACAAAAGTTCATTGAATAATCACAGTGTATCAAGAGCTGAGGTACATATTGCTTATGGGAAGAAACTATTCGATGAAAGAAAGATTGATGCATTGAGATATGGTTTTTAATTTTGTAGAATTGAATCAATGGAAGTGTTATTTTATTTATTTATTTTTTTTCTCATTTTATTTATTTTTTCAGCATAACAGTATTCATTCTTTTTGCACAACACCCAGTGCTCCATGCAAAACGTGCCCTCTCCATTACCCACCACCTGTTCCCCCAACCTCCCACCCCTGACCCTTCAAAACCCTCAGGTTGCCCCAACCTCCCACCCCTGACCCTTCAAAACCCTCAGGTTGTTTTATTTTTTTAAAGGTTTATTTATTTATTTTGAGAGAAAGAGAGAACACGGTGGGAAGGATCAGAGGGAGAGCGAGAGAAAGAGAGAATCTCAAGCAGACTCCCCACTGAGCTTGGAACACAACTAGGGCTTGATCTTACAACCCTGAGGTCATGACCTGAGCCAAAATCAAGAGTTGGATGCTTAACTAACTGAGTCACAGAGGTGCCCTGGACACTTTAAAGTAGAGAAAAGTATAGGAAAAAAAATATTAAGCTCAAATACACAAACAAATGCCAATGGCAAATATTTAATCCTCTTTTCTTCTTCATATTTTTAATTGATTACCAATGTACTGGAAGTTTCCTAGACCCAAGAAATAGTTATAAATTTCTGCATTATTTTCAATACTTAAAATTTTATATGTAATTTAAATTATTTATCTACTAAACTTTTTTTACCTTTATGCTTTTGACACCTATCTTGATTGATGTCCATGATGTCCACCCTTTGTTGATATGTGAGCCTTGATATCTGCACCAATTTCTAAATTTCTATCTTGACTCCTTGAGATCTTATACTCAGCATCCATCTCCCCTTTATTCAACTTGGGCCCAGTCTGTGTGTTAAGGATTTTATCTATTTGTTCATTAATTCATCTCTGTTATGGATTTTAAATTTAAAAGCAACATACTTATTAGTTCAATATATTTGGATTGATTTGCATATGGAAGAGGGATTCTCTAATCATTCTATCTTACTGTTTAGATTTGGGCATCATTTGAAAATATTTATTGTGGCACTGTCAGGGATATTGAATATAAAATGTATTTTTTTTAACATGAGAGGTGAAAATGTATCTATGATAATGTAAATTGTCTACATATATTATCATTTGCAAATAAATCAATTTCATATCCCTGAAAAATAAATATTGTATTAACAAAAATCTCTATCAGGGAAATGAGAGGTGTTCTTAGGAAAAAACTCAAACTCTGGAAATGAAAGAAATAAGGCTTTCTTATATGTGTGCATATTATACATCAGAATGGAATGTTACCTTTCTGTGTAATTTACACATAGTAGAAAATTTTAACCTCTTAAATGAGAATACTCAAAAATAAAAAGCATGAGGGCTTCCACTAATGTTTTATATTAGATTTAGTGATAAAATTTTTAGCATTTTTATCAAAATATATTAAAAAAAACTAAAACTTTGATAACAGGATATTCACATCTTTTAGAAATTGCAACTACGTAAGATAAAACAATGCTAATTTTGTAATTCCAGAAATTTCTATGTTATATGAATGACTCATAATGTAGAAAGGTGATGGGGCTTGTATTTGAACTTGAAATGGGGTAAGCAGATATCTGGGAATCCATATTTTTAAGTTGGGCTGTATATAAACATATTAAGTCATTATATTATACATGCATATGTTAATTATAAAATTGAAGTATGTATTGCCCATGAAATATCTATTAATAAAAACAAGAAAGGGAAAGCATTTTATTAACAACTTGTATTTTTACCAGCACTTAAAAGAGGACAAATTTTGTTGTAGCTCACCTAATTGTAATTTTATTACTTTTTAAAAAAAAATTTTTAGGGATTTTTTTTTGAAGGAATTTTATTTATTTTTTTGACAGAGAGAGAACACAAGTAGGCAGAGCAGCTGGCAGAGAGAGAGGGAGAAGCAGGCTCTCTGCTGAGTAGGGAGCCCAGTGCGGGTCTCCATCCCAGGACACTGGGATCATGACCCGAACCAAAGGCAGCTGTTTAACTGACTGAGCCCCTATAATTCTATTTCACATTTTTTTTTGTTAACAAGAAGTTTGAATAACCTCCCTCTTTCCTTCCTTACTTTCTTTCTTAGAAATACAATGTACTTGCAGTTCAACTCATGTGATTATATAGGGAAGTTATTTACTCTTTGGGCTATATTCTACAGATAAAGTCATTACCTGTGAGCTTGATAACCTAGTTGTAGAATAAATTGTACCATTACAAAATTTAAGTATCAGTCAAATGTACTAAATAAATATCAAATTCTTAATTCTGTTTCTTGTTTTGAAACTGTTCTCAAGAGTATCAAGCAGGAATTTATTCTAGTAGATATTAACCACAAATCCTACACTATAACATTAGGAAGATACCAAAATATTATGCAATTTGTATAAATATAAATAAGTACACAACTGAAATGAGAGCTAATCTCATGGCTAGTTGCCTTTTCTTTATGATAGCTTTTAATATCTCTATCATTACATCATTGTGTTCTTTTTATATATATTTTTTTAAAATAAAAATTGTGTATACTTCAGGTGTGCAAAATGATGATTTGATATATGTAGTGAAATGATTACAGTCAAGCTAATTAACATATCTACTGAGTTCCCATTTTTGTGTGTGATGAATGTACCTGAAATATATTTCTAAACCTATGTTGATGTTCAATACAGTATTCTTATCATTAGTTTATTTTATTGACTCATATTATTAATTATGCTTTAAAATAATAACGGACAACTATAATTTTGATAAAGAAAGACAGGTAAAAATAAAAACACGGGTCTATATCACAGTACAAATTGTATTATTTCACCATTCTGTAAACTCTATGGCAATATATTTTCTAAGAATTGCTACTAGATGTTTACTAATTATTAGCATAGAAAATGGCTATAATTTTTCAAGTTGTAATTAGTTATGGTGACTGATTCAGATCAAGCACTGGGCCGTCAGCTGTCTTAGATTATGAATGCAAGACATTACTTGCTCTCTTCCAGTCAAGGCAATTCATTAGTTATGCTGTTTGAGAGCAGCTGTACCCTTTGAGATGTGATTTATTCAGATTCCCTCACTATTACTGCAGAAGCATGGGGAGATAAGTGATTTGATGAGGCTATGTATTTACTGTCAAATGCCATTATGTTTTGAATGTGCAGCAGCAATGATAGGAAGTTTGTGGTTTTAAAAGCAAAGGATTAAGTCAAATGAAGAAAAGCACACAAAATCTAAATGTAAAAAATTATATCTCCTATACGTAGACATGCATTTTTTTAAGGATTTATAGAAATCATTAAACTTTCACTTTGCCATTTTTGTTTATTAATTGTGAAGGATACACTATTTAAAATGTAAGGATAGAAAACACAAAGGTTGAAAATATGAACTGTCAAATCCTTGTCCACTGAAAATAATTATAATTATCCTATGTTCACTGCCATAATCAATTTATGCATATATATTTCTCAAAAATAACAGAGGAATTTGACTTAAAATAAACTATGAATCCAGACAACTTGATTTTACAGTTGTGTGGTATAAGATAAATAAATCAAATTTTTACTTAACAGTGTTTCTCCAATATCCATCTATTAGGTCATCAAACAAAAATATTATCAGAAAATTTATATTGGGGCACCTGGCTGGCTCAGTAGATTAAGCCGCTGCCCTCGGCTCAGGTCATGATCTTGGGGTCCTGGATTGAGCCCTTCATCGGGCTCTCTGCTCAGCGGGGAGCCTGCTTTCCCCCCTCTCTCTGCCTGCCTCTCTACCTACTTGTGATCTCTCTCTGTCAAATAAATAAATAAAATCTTAAAAAAAAAAAGAAAATTTATACAATTCCAGTGGATAGAAACCTTGAGAGAGAATATTTTAAATATTTCATCATTGTAATCCCTTCCTATCAATCTAGATTTCTAAAAATGTGCATATACATACACAAGTAAATACATGTAGAACTTCTCTAATGTGAAGGAGCTTCTGACGCCACATTCTGCTTCCCCTTTCTCAGCCTCTCCCACCTAGGAGGCCTGGCCACGTTTACTGACAAAGTCTCTGTTAAACTTGTGTTTTAAATCCCTGATGTCGCCCTGTATATATGTAATAGAGGTGGAAAACTACATTCAGATTACAAAGTTACATGGTACATGAAACAGCCAGGGCCTGAATCCAAGTCTTCTGAGCATTTGCCCGGTGCTAATGGAATTCTACCAGGGTCCTTCATGGAGGAAAATAAGAAAATGTTCCAAAGATGGTATTTCCCGAGTCTCTTATTAAGGTATGCAACCTGAGGGTTCAAGTTATGGCTATAAGCATACAATATAGCAGATCTATATAGAATATTTACAATAGTATATTTACCCTATAGT
The DNA here is from genome assembly GCF_922984935.1 of Meles meles. Classification (NCBI taxonomy): domain Eukaryota; kingdom Metazoa; phylum Chordata; class Mammalia; order Carnivora; family Mustelidae; genus Meles; species Meles meles. The sequence continues at coordinate 80,917,203 of NC_060074.1, forward strand.
TACTAAACTTATGCACAAATGGTTTCCCCCAAATAGCTAAGATTTTTTTTTTCTTTTTTCCAGTAAGATAGCCATCTGTCAGTTTCAAGTGACCTGGAGATTAATAAGCAAATGATAGTGCCTGAAGGGCAGAAGAAACAGGAAGGGAGACACAGACATACACACACACACACACACACACACAGGCTTAGGATGGGGCTTAGAATTTGGTAAACCACAACTACAATCACTGAAATAAAAAAATCTAAAGCAAACTTTTACAAACATTAATTATATATTCTTCTATGTTCAAAGTGCTGAGCTAAGACCTCTGAATGCAGCATAGTCCTCAAGGCATAGTTTCTGGAGGAGAAAACATAACATAAGTATTTACAATACAGTAAATTAAAAACAACAACTTGATAAGAGATACAAACAAAAGATAATAAATTCAGCCTGAGGTTAGAGTATTTGAACTAGGCCGTGAAGAGGGAATAAACAGTCAATAAAGAGAATCAGGGTGAGGAGACAATGAAATGGTCCAGGCAAAAGAACACTTTTACAACTAAAAACCTATCATTTTAGAAGTAGTAATCATGATAATAGCTAAAATTTAAACCCTTGCTCTGTGCCAGGCACATACTTAACTTACATTTTTAGTTATTTTTGAATGTCTGTTAACATATTATGTATTGACTAATCCATAACACTTTTATTAACTCATTTAACCTCTCAACAACCTACAGGTTTGGTGTTAAGTGTTACACCATGTTATATGTAAGGAAACTGACCCAAAGGGTAATTAAATGATTTTTCCAGGATCCACACAGCTAAGCAAATGGCAGAGCTTGTATTCACATCTTGTCAATCTTATTTCAGAGCTAACAGTTTTAAGAGCATATTACTCTGCCTCCTTTAGGGGAATACATAAAACCATGACTGTTACTAAACATATATTATCTATACTTTTCATCATTAAACAGAGAAAACTTTAAAACACAGAATGAAGATTCTTGAGTCATAGTCAACTCATGTAGCTATGTACAATTAAAAGCTCACGTATTTCAAACAAATCTTATGAAAAGAATTGAGTAAAATATGTTACAGTTGCATTGCTTTCCATTGTTATTAACTTAAAATTGACTTACAGGTATAAGGCATATTATGAAAACCTCATGGTAATCACAAAGTAAAAACCTCTAATACTTACACAAATGATAAAGAGAAAAGAATCAAAGCACACCACTATAAAAATCAACAATTCACACAATAAAACACCCAGAAGGAAAGAAAAGAACAAGAAAATCATAAAGCAATAAAAAAAATGATGTTACTCTGTTCTTACCTATCAAAGAATTCAGTGGTGGCTGTCAAGGGCCGGGGGGAAGGGGGAATAGAGAGATGTAGGTCAAAGAATATAAACTTTTGGTTAAAAGATGAATAAATTCTGCAGATTTAATGTACAGCATGATGACTATAGCTGAAAACATGGTATTGTACACTTGGAAGTTGTGAGAATAAATCTTAAAATTTCTCACAACACACAAAAAAATACTTAAAGAGCTGACTTATGTGAGGTGAAAGATGTGTTAATTATCTTGATCTTGGTAATCATTCCTCAATGTATATGTATATCAAATCAATCATGTTATACACTTTAAATTTATACAATTATATTTCTCAATTATTTCTCAATAAAGTTGGGGGGAAGGCAAAAACCTAATCTGCTCTTATATTTAAAATGAACTGTTTTGCAATTCTTCTCACATACAATTAGAGGGTCTTTAATCATTGCTCCCATAAAATTTGTAAACTTGTTTAAAATTTTTAAGAAAACTAGTGGAGAATGAGTCTTTGTTAAACAAATTTTTTTTTTTTTTTTGAGCAGATAGCTTCGGGGAAACTAACTTCTCTGTTGAAAGACCTTACAAACACATATAAAGAAAATAAACTTGAAAATTAGCAGTAACAACTCATAGAAAGCAACTCAATGCCTTTAGTGACAGGCAATCAAATTTCCCCCATCTGTAGACTAGATATTAACACTATGTAAGAATATTAATTATATGTTACTCAATTTAGGAATGCTGGTAAATGAGAGCTTAAGTTGATGATTCTATTTCTTTCATGATGGCTCTAAATTCTAGAAGAGAAAAAAATGATAAAATGAGAGACAAAATTTTTTTTTTTCACCATTTGTCCACTTAACTCTGAAAAGAGCTTTGGGACAATTCTCAGATAACACAAAGCATAAAAGAGGGGGTCCTGGATGGCTCAGTCAGTTAAGTGTTAGTCTCACGATTTCAGCTCAGGTCATGATCTCAAGGTCATGGGATGGAGCCCCTCAACCAGCTGCAACCTCAGCAGGGAGTCTACTTGAGATTCTCCCCTTCTCGCTCTGCTTCTCCCCCTGCTCACATGTTCTCTCTCTCTCAAATAAATAAACCTTTTAACAATTATGAGAGCCTTTGTTGGATATAGGGATAGAAGATATTTTCTCTAAACTGTATCCAGCATCCTTACCTTTCTTCTTGACATATTTTAACAAGCAGAAGTTCTTTTTTTTTTTAAGATTTTATTTATAACAAGTAGAAGTCCTTAATTTCAGTTAAATTCAGGTTGTGTGTCTGTGTCTGTCTGTGTTTGTGTGTGTCTGTGTGGCTGTGTGTGTGTTCTTTGTGTCCTATCTAAAAAATCTTTGCCTATCAAGATGAGGACATTTGCCTAGCCTGGATTCCAGGCACTATATGGTTTTGTACTTGTATTTAGATTTATGACTTATCTGGAATAAGTTCTTGGATGTATTTACTCTTTTTCAAAAGAATACTTATACTTTTTCAAAAAAAGGATACCCAGTCAGGGCAGTACATTTTTTTGGAAAAGAAACTCTTTCCCACAGTACTGAAGTACACAAGGGATTTTGTGATTAATCAAGTGACTGAGTATATGTGGTCTCTTATTGGCCAATCTATTTTGTTCCTTAAATTTATTTTTCTATTCTTGTGATAATACCATCTTTTAAAAATTTCCAACAACATAAAATAAATTGTGATTATTCCTAATATGTTCTTCTCCAAAGTTTATAATTTTCTGCATTGAAATGTTATATAACATTTGCAAATTTATTTCTAAGTTTTTGGCATTTTTTATGTTATTTTAAGCTAAGTAAAAATTTATTTATTGTTGCTGTATATAAGTATAATTAAATTTATTTAATGATATATTTGATCTGACAAATTTGGTGAATTATCTTGTTGATTCTATTTTTAAATTTTAGACCGTTTTTATGTATATAATCTTGTCATCTGCAAATAATGACAATTTTACTTCCTGCTTTACATTGATTATTTTTTCTTCCTTATGGTACTGGAGAGTGTCTATAGGAAAATATTGAAAGTAATTGGTGATACTGGGAATCCTTGTCTTGTTTTAGGACTCAGGGAATGATTCTTTTATTTTTTCACAATTAATTGTGATGTTTGTGTATTTTTTTTAAGATGTCCTTATCAGAGTAAGAAAGTCTGCATCCTTCCATTCCTAAATCGCTCATAATATTACTTTGTTTCATTCTATCACATGTGTTGGTTATATCAAATACTATTTATACATTAATTACAATGATTACAATTTTAAAATACAGAATTAGATTGACTGTGTTTTGAATTGTTAAATTTTGCACTATTGGAAAACCTCTCTTGATAGTTATACGGGATAATTTTAATATATTCCCCTATTAATTGTTCTTGTATTTTTTGGGGGGGGGATTTACATTTGTCTCTTGTGAGAGAGGTTGAACTGGAATTTTACTTTCCTATAATGTCCTCCTTGGGTTTGTTGTCAAGTTTATTCTAGCTGTATATGATAAATTTAGAAGCACCCCCTCTTTTTCTATCCTTTTGATAATTTGGGTAAGGTTTGTAACTTGTTTTCAGAAAAACTAATCAATGAAAATATCTGGGTCCAGGGTTTACTCCCTGGGTGAGTTTTAAACAGTTTCTATGTTTTTAAGTAGATGCAGCATTACTCATTACCAGTACCTTCTTATATGATCATACTCAGCTTGTTGTTTTTCCTTTTTCTCTCTCTTTTCATTTCTGTCTTGATATTCTCTACCAATGTATCTTCCAGTTCAGTATGAGATAACCAACAATTTTATAGTTCTAAGTGTTTTTGTTTGGTTCTTCTGAAAATACTTTCTAGTTCTCTTAAGAAACATTTCTGTTTTATGTTTTTTCTTAAAAAAAATATATATATACATATATATTTGGGTTACTTTAAAGTCTTTGTAAGTCACTCCCAGCAATAAGAGGATTGTTTATTTGTTCTAATTTTTCCTTGATTTTAGATCATGTATTATAGTTGATTGGCGGACATTGTGAATGAAAATACAAAGTATCTGAACCATGTTCTCATCCTCCTAAAGGATTTATTTTCCTTCTGCCAAGCAGTTGAAGAGCAAGGATTGATCCCTTTGTCTATCAGAGATTGAGCGGATTCCATGGTTTTTCCAGGTCTTGTGAAACCTATTCTTTACCTGGTTTGCAATGTTTCTAGACTATTAGGGCACACCTTAGGAAACAGCTGAAACAAGAGTGAAAAGCTAGTAAGGAAGTCCAATTAACCTCAGTTTAGTTTCCTTCCCTCTGTGTTCTTGGAGTCATAAGGTCTAACTATCTTTTTTTACTCCTTGATGGTGTTAAACACCTTTTTAAATTTTTTTTATTGTTTGTTTTGTGAACCCAGCTTTTAGTGATTTTCCTGGTGAAAACTGACTCTATTAGTGGCAGGTGGTACATTTTTAAAAATCATTCTTAAGTATTTAAGACAAGTGTTTATGAAAAGTTCCCATATATTTCTCAAACTGAAAATACATATTTCACTTGAAAATATAATAAAAATGGGAAACATATTTAAAAGTTAAAAATGGAAAACTTGGGACACCTGGGTGGCTCAGTTGATTAAGCATCAGACTCTTGGTTTTGGCTCAGGTCATGATCTCAGGCTCCTGAGATCAGGTCTCACAGCAGGCTCCAAGCTCAGCAGGGAGTCTGCTTAGGATTCTCTCCCTCTCCCTCTGTCCCTTCCCCTGCTCTCAATCTCTCTCTCTCTCTCTCTCTCACACACACACACATATAAATATATAAAAACTTTAAAAAATGGAAATCTTAGCCTTTGATGCAGCAAGAGTTTTTGACCAAAAGCACTGAGTTTAGAGTCAAAGGATGAAGATAACTAGCTCTGTGTAACTTTAGACAAGTTACCATTTATAAAATAGGTATAAATCTTAATCTTCTCATCTATAAAATAGGAATAAAAATAGTAGCAACTTCAGATAATCAAACATAACGCATCTTATAGATCACTTAACATACATCATTTATTTTTGCATAGTTTTTGGCAGCTATTACTCATTTGATAAACCCGTATTATTATGATGAATATATAATGAAAAAAGTTTAAAAGTGAAATCAACTAAAAAATGTCTATTATATTACTATTTAAAATATGTTTATGGTTCAATTTGACTAAACATAAAACTACATAAATGGATTTTTTAATATAGTAAAATATGAATCACATTTTTAAGAAATTACATCTCTACGTTATGTCCCATCTAAATCAGAACTTCTAGCTTCTCTCTTTTGGGTCTAAAAGATAACAATTACATATATTTTATACAATATATATTAGACTACTTACCAAAAGTTTACACAAATCAAATTTTCTTTTTTTTTACCAGAATGCCCCTCTCAACTTTATTCATGATAATGTAGAAGCAAACAAATGAGCAAAAAGAATAAAAATAGAAATTAAATTTTTATCTCTCTATAAATTGAATTATCTTATCAAACTCATTGACCTATTCACTTTCATGTTATTTATTTATATTTGTAAATGTTTTTAGAAACAAAATTAAATTCTTTTCTTTAAGTTACTTTATTTTAAATTTTTTATTTACTAATTAAATTTTAAAACATTTATAGATATAGTTTTAAGATATGAGGTTATTTGTCAGCATTTCTACAAGAAAGCTTTTAGAAATCATTCATGTAAAACAAAGAATTTAAATATAAAACAATCAAGTTTTTATGCTAAAATAATTATATTTAAGAATTAAGTCTCCAAGTAGAGTACATAGTGTATATTATTTATAATGAGTAATGTGTATCATTATTGCTAAATACCACTTTTACATTACTGGAGACCATTACATGGCAATCATTTCATTTTTTTAAAACATACATTATTTTCATTGTAATTAAATTTGAAAAACAGCATAGGATACTCAGGGAAACCAAGAAAAAATATCTTCTTGATAGCATATTTTGAGTGTTTTCTATGTCTGTTCTGGATATTGTTTTTGGAGCTCTATGTAGATTGATTCATTTTATCCTCACAACAACCTATGGGTTAAGTGATGCAATTATTATAATCATATGGATTAGATGCTACCATGTAGGTACAAAGAGTTTAAATTTAAGTACCCTAACCAAGACCTATGGGTAACAAGTTGAAAAGTCAGAATCTAATTCTGTCTTTGTCATGAAATAGTCATATAACTATCCTTTAATATTGCCTTTATCAAGAAGATAAAGGAGACATAAAAGAGAGAAATAAGGAGCAAGTGATCAGGTAAGATATCAGTATTGACAAAGTAAGGAGCAGGGAATTGCCAATGATAACATCATAAATTAATTCACAAATCATATTTAACAGAAAATAAGTGGGGAATTCCACATAGAAAATAGTCAATGAATGTGAATGTTCTATCATTTATGAGCAAAATTTTTAAAATATTTATTTACTTGAGAGATTGGGGGGGCAGCAGGAGAGAGAGAAAAACCCAAGCTGATAGCCTGCTGAGCATGGATCCTGACACCTGGCTCCATTCCATGACCCATGAGACCATGACCCAAGCCAAAATCAGGCTTTTAAAAGTTGAGCTTTTAACCTACTGAGCAACCTAGGCACCCCAAGCAAGATTTTTAACTTGTACTTGAACCTCTTAATAAATTGATTTTTTATATCATGTTCTAGTGGTTTTTTAATTATTTTTTATTTTTTAAAAGATTTTATTTATTTATTTGATAGGCAGAGATCACAAGTAGGCAGAGAGTCAGGCAGAGACAGTGGGGAAGCAGGCTCCCACTGAGCAGAGAGCCTGATGCAGGGCTGGATCCCAGGACCCTGAGATCCCAGCCTGAGCCAAAGGTAGAGGCTTTACCCGCTGAGCCACCCAGACGCCCCTCTAGTGTGTGTGTGTGTGTGTGTGTGTGTGTGTGTGTGTGTGTAAGATTTTATATTATTTATTTGAGAGAGAGAGTGAGAGAAAGCATGAGAGGCAAGAAGGTCAGAGGGAGAAACAGACTCCCCATGGAGCTGGGAGCCCGAAGCGGGACTTGATCCCAGGACTCCAGGATCATGACCTGAGCTGAAGACAGTTGCTTAAACAACTGAGCCACCCAGGCCCCCCTATCATGTTCTAGTTTGTGTAATTAAGATAGTCATTTTTGCAATTAGTACAATATGGAAGTAAAATGTGCAAAATACTTTCAAGAGTATTGAAAATACCAGTACATAGTAACCACTCAATAAATGTTAGCTAGAATCACTATTATAATTTCCTAGGTTATCTTAACTACCTACAACAATGTAGTACAACACAAACAAAAATGGCATTTCTCTGGCACCTGATTTTGAGAACCCTTGTTTTCCCAAGTACCTTCTGATGCTGGATGCTCCATCTAAAACTCACCCATGGTCTGTGTTGAGCTTATAATCACTGTAGAGAGATTTTCTATAGACCAAGGGCCAGTGACTTACATTTCTTGCCACCACTGCCATGGTTGTTTTCTCTCTATGAGAGAAACTACTTTCCATTCTGTTAATGGATCAAAGATGTTACAGATGTTGCACTGAATCCTTTTGTTCTGGGCTGTGTGTCTAACCATTCCCATAGGAGTTCTCCCTTCTATTCTTTTTTTTTCTTAAGATTTTATTTATTTGACAGACAGAGAGAGACATCACAAGTAAGTAGAGAGGCAGGCAGAGAGAGAAGGGAAAGCAGCCTCCCTGCTGAGCAAGAGCCTGATGTGGGGCTCGATCCCAGGACCAAAATATCATGACTTAAGCCAAAGGCAGAGGCTCAACCCACTGAGCCATCCAGTCGCCCCAGAGTTCTCCCTTTTATAGGTTGTCATCAACGCCACAATATTTGTTAAGTGCAAGTTAGTTGAGGTATCCACATAAACAACAAAAAAAATTGGCTGTATTAATTATAATAAAACAGGAACAGTAAGATTGAATTTAGTGGAAGTATATTAGAAAGATTACAGAATCAAAAGAAACCTGGAGGGGTGCCTGGGTCACTCAGTGGGTTAAGCCTCCGCTTTCGGCTCAGGTCATGATCTCAGGGTCCTGGGATCAAGCCCCACATCGGGCTCTCTGCTCAGTGGGGAGCCTGCTTCCCCCTCTCTCTCTCTGCCTGCCTCTCTGCCTATTTGTGATCTCTGTCAAATAAATAAATAAAATCTTAAAAATAAATAAATAAATAAAGCTAGCTGGAGAAGCATCCTTTATAAAGCAGTTAATAGAAAACACAACCATTATAAACCACAGGAATAATTTGTTAGGATGGCCTGCTGCCACCTCTGCACATTCATTGTGCTATTGCTGGACAATGAACTTCACTCCTCTGAGTTATAGCTGGCATTACTGATTTCTTTAAGTCACTTGCCCTAAATTGACCAAAGTTCCAACTGGCCAAACTATTAAAAATGCCCATGTCTTAACTTTTAGAAAGAAAGGGGAAGGAATGTTATAGTTCACTTCACTTTCATCCCCTATCTTTCACAAAAACGTCACATGGAGAAGCCATCAAAATACCTAAGGGGGGAAAAATAGTATTTATCTAAAGAACTGAACATACCATGTTGTATTATAGGTGTGCAATACAGTGATTCAACACTTCCATACACTGGTCAGTGCTCATCGTGCTAAGTGCACTCTCAATCCCCCTCACCTATTTCAATCATCTTCTCACCCATCAGTAGTAACCACCATTGGTTCTCTATATTTAAGAATCTGTTCTTGCTTGTCTCTTTCTTTTTCCTTTGTTTTATTTCTTAAATTCCACATAAAAATGAAATTATATGGAGTTTATCTTTCTCCGACTGACTTATTTCACCTAATATTTTACCCTCTAGATTCATCTATGTTGTTGCAGATGACAAGTTTACATCTTTTTATGGTAATATTCCATTGTATATACTTACCACATCTCTTTTATCCATTCATCTATGGATGGGATTTAAAAAAAAATAAAATGGGGGCGTCTGTATAGCTCAGTCTTTAAGAGTCTGCCTTCAGCTCAGGTCACGATCCCAGGGTCCTGGGACTGAGTCCCACATCAGGCTCCTGGCTCAGCGGAAAGCCCTTTCTTCCACTGCAAGTCCCCCTGCCTGTGTTCATTTCCTTGCTGTCTCTCTCTCTCTCTCTCTCTCTCTCTGTGTGTCAAATAAATAAATATTTTTAAATAAAATAAATAAAAAATAAATAGTAGAACATATCTTTAGAGGGATATTAAGTGACAGCAAATATAATGAAGAAAATCAAGGATACTAGCTCATATCTAACTGTGTACTCTAGTGTACTCAAGATACTCATTCTAAAAGCCTTTCTTTTATCTTTCTTTAACTCCTTTCATTGTTATTTTTCTAATTGACTCTTCCATTTAAAATGTTTATGCTGATATTTATTGAATACTCAATAAAAGCTGGATAATATTCTAAGTAATTTGAATGTATTAATCTCAGAAAATTTTCAATTGCTATTATCTTTATTTAAAGATTGGGAAACTGAGCCATAGAGAACTCCCATAGTTTAGCCAAAATTACTTATTTGGTAAGAAGTAGAGCTGGACTTGATTCCAGAAACCATGAATCATTAACTATACTCACAAACACATGTGTGTAGATGTATAGATAGAGGAAGAGAGACAGAGATAGATTGAAAGAGAACCAAACATAACTCTGTTTGTGATATTGTCAGGTTATAAAGTGCTTTTGAACTGAACAGACAGTTCAATATCGTTGAAGCCAAATTTGCTTTTCAAAATACCAAAACCAATTCTTTGAAGTGACCACTATGGAAAAGTAGACAGGGCATTTCTGCTTGTCCCAGCACTTTGATGTTCAGTTGTCTCACCTGAAAAATTTGTAATCTAAAACAAACAAACAAACAAACCAAAAAAATGGCAGCTTGACATCTTTTGAGTTTTACAGCCCTGAAATAGTTCACAAAATCAATTAGATTAGGGGAAATTGTTGTTACGGGATATCATTGATGAATGGATTTTATACTGAACTGATTGGTTTATCTGACTTTTTGCTCCAGATGATTCATAGGTTGGCTGCTCACATTAGGTATTTTAGAGTAGAGAGACGTGTCATTGGAGATCATTTTTGTGAAAGCAGAAATGATGGACACTTGGCAAACAGTTTAGATTTGCTTTTGTTCTTGTCACTGAAATTTTCTTTGATATCAAGTTTTTTTAAAAAATGGATGCAGTTGTTTCATTATGGTATTATTCAATGTGTCTAGAGATCTATGAATAGAGTGACTGACCAATATTCAGGTTCCATGACAATAACAAACTCATATCTAATGTGTAAAGCCTATCATTCAAAAAACTAAAAAAATAAGTTTGCTTAAATCAGGTTGTCTTACTGTTTCAAAAAACAAGGAATCAGCTTGGTAGATAGAATTTTGAAATATGAAAACCATAGAGAAAAGTGGTGAGATGATATAAGTCTAAACTATCATTATATATATTTTTATAAAATGTTATTAGGTAGAAATACATTAAAATGTTGATTATTTAATTAAAAAAACTTTTTTTAAGATTTTATTTATTTATTTGACAGAGAGAGAGATCACAAGTAGGCAGAGAGGCAGGCCGAGAGGGGGAAGCAGGCTCCCCACTGAGCATAGAGCCCGATGCAGGGCTCAATCCCCAGACCCTGAGATCATGACCTGGGCTGAAGGCAGAGGCTTAACCCACTGAGTCACCCAGGCACCCCAGATGATTTTAAAAAAATTTTTTTTATTATTTCATTTTTTTTTATAAACATATAATGTATTTTTATCCCCAGGGTTACAGGTCTGTGAATCACCAGGTTTACACACTTCACAGCACTCACCATAGCACAGACCCTCCCCAGTGTCCATAACCCCTCTCCCCCTATCCCAACCCCACCTCCCCCCAGCAACCCCCAGTTTGTTTTGTGAGATTAAGAGTCGCTTATGGTTTGTCTCCCTCCCAATCCCATCTTGTTTCATTTATTCTTCTCCTATCCCCCTAACCCCCCATGTTGCATCTCCACGTCCTCATATCAGGGAGATCATATGATAGTTGTCTTTCTCCGATTGACTTATTTCACTAAGCATGATACCCTCTAGTTCATCCATGTCCTCGCAAATGGCAAGATTTCATTTCTTTTGATGGCTGCATAGTATTCCATTGTGTATATATATATACCACGTCTTCTTTATCCATTCATCTGTTGATGGACATCTAGGTTCTTTCCATAGTTTGGCTATTGTAGACATTGCTGCTATAAACATTCGGGTGCACGTGCCCTTTCAGATCACTACGTTTGTATCTTTAGGGTAAATATCCAGTAGTGCAATTGCTGGGTCATAGGATAGTTCTATTTTCAACATTTTGAGGAACCTCCATGCTGTTTTCTAGAGTGGTTGCACTAGCTTGCATTCCCACCAACAGTGTAGGAGGGTTCCCCTTTCTCCGCATCCTCGCCAGCATCTCTCATTTCCTGACTTGTTAATTTTAGTCATTCTGACTGGTGTGAGGTGATATCTCACTGTGGTTTTGATTTGCATTTCCCTGATGCCGAGTGATGTGGAGCACTTTTTCATGTGTCTGTTGGCCATCTGGATGTCTTGATCCCAAAACCAGACAAGGATCCCACCAAAAAAGAGAACTACAGACCAATATCCTTGATGAACACAGATGCAAAAATTCTCACCAAAATACTAGCCAGTAGGATCAACAGTACATTAAAAGGATTATTCACCATGACCAAGTGGGATTTATTCCAGGGATACAGCATTGGTTCAACATCCGCAAATCAATCTATGTGATACAACACATTAATAAAAGAAAGAACAAGAACCATATGATACTCTCAATAGACGCTGAAAAAGCATTTGACAAAGTACAGCATCCCTTCCTGATCAAAACTCTTCAAAGTGTAGGGATAGAGGGCACATACCTCAATATTATCAAAGCCATCTATGAAAAACCCACTGCAAATATCATTCTCAATGGAGAAAAACTGAAAGCTTTTCCATTAAGGTCAGGAACATGGCAGGGATGTCCATTATCACCACTGCTATTCAACATAGTACTAGAAGTCCTAGCCTCAGCAATCAGACAACAAAAAGAAATTAAAGGCATCCAAACTGGCAAAGGAGAAGTCAAACTATCACTCTTCGCAGATGATATGATACTATATGTGTATCCACTCCACTCCAAAACTGCTAGAACTTGTACAGGAATTCAGTAAAGTGTCAGGATATAAAATCAATGCACAGAAATCAGTTACATTTCTGTACACCAACAACAAGACAGAAGAAAGAGAAATTAAGGAGTCAATCCCATTTATAATATTTAAAAAATTTTTAATGATACCTGATTTCTGCTAGAAATAGTGAGACTAACATTCTAGAAATTAACATTTTCTTCATAAGGAAAATCTTTGTAAATTATTGTATGCTAAATTAATAATTAATTAATAGATCTACTTAAAGATTTAATTGTAAGTTCCCAGATGATATTGTTAGTACATAATTAAGAAGATACTACTACGTAATGTTAACTTTTAATCTAACAAGATGTCCATGCCACTTATATGACTTGTCTGATCCATTAAATCTAAGCTTCACTATTTTCAAGAGCTACAAACAAAAATTTACTTATATAATACTTGGATAAATAATTTATCTCCTGTTAGATATTTAAATTTTTTTAAACATTGCATATATTCTGAATATATCACTGAGGTATTTGTTGTTACTATTAACGGGTTTGATTATAGCAGTATTAGATATTATTATGTGTGTGGGAAGTTGTTATATGTATTAATGCCATATTTCCTTTATTAAGTACTAATTGAATGGTGTGCCTATTAATGTATTAAAGTCTAACAAGCTTGTTTATGTCAGGTCTGAATAACAAATAAATGTCTATAACCAGATGTTTATGCTTTATTCTTTTTCTAAAGGCTATCATACCTTATTTTTTTAAGATTTTATTTATTTATTTGACAGATAGACACCATGAGAGAGGGAACACAAGCAGAGGGAGCGGAAGAGGGAGAAGCAGACTCTCCACTGAGCAGGGAGCCCAATGCGGGGCTCAACCCCAGGACCCTGAGACCATGACCTGAGCCAAAGCAGACACTTAACTGACTGAGCCCCCAGGCACCCCTGTGGTGATCATACTTTAAATAGAAAAGGAAATGTTTAAATAAAAGTTTGTCTGCAATTACATAACATTATGATGAAAGGAATCAAATCTATAAATAATTATACTTAGTTGCTGATTTATACCTTTAAACCAGGCCATTATAATTTCTTTATTAATATTTTATAAATTTAATATAAAAATACCCATTTATCTGGGTATATATGTAAATATTTTCTAATATTAATGTATATATGTAAATATTTATGTCTGTGTATATGTATATATGTAAATATATATGTAAATATTTTTATAATATTATCATATTGACTCTACTGAAATAAAAATAAGTCACTGGGATTAAGCAGACATATTCTAGTATGAACTGTCTAATGATAGAATACCTGTTAATATAACTCATCACAACCATAGTTTAAATAATACAAAAAAATACAATACAACCTGAAAACTGAGTCCCAAAATCATTCCACATCAATTCTTCAATTCTTCATTAATTTTTTTTCAGAAACTTAAGTGTATTTATTCAAGATATAAAACCTATTTTTAAAAATAATCCCCAAATATCCGTTGTTTAAGATAAAAAGAATTCTTTCTTACTCAGTGTGGTCGATGCAGTTAGTGTTGAGGGTGCAGAAGGACCAAGCAAGACCTCTCTCCACAAAGTCACTGGAGGAATCAGTCTTTTATTCAGTGGGTTCTCTCCAGGCCTCTTTGGATTTTTTGCATTTAGATGACATTCAGGGATGGGAATGACATTCAGGGAAGGGGAGAGCTCTAGGCTCTAGGCCAAATACAAAATGTGCTTATGTGATGGGTAGTTACATAGCCCCATCTAACACAAAAGATCTGGGAAATGTAGTCCAGCAGTTCATCAAACCAAAAAGGATGTGGACATTAAAAAACAGTTTAGCTACTTTCTAGTGCATGGAATTACAGGATGATTATTTTGATATAGTTAGAGTTATATAAATCATTAGCATATATCTCACACTAGAGACATTCTCAGTAAAGCAAAAAGGAAAAAAAAGTTTTTTATCACAGTTATTTGACTTTTTAAAAAAAAACTTTAGGAAATTTTTAAGCAACTGAGAGGAAAAAAATAGCAATAAAATTATCATCATTTATTCATGATAGGATTATTTGGAAATCTCCTGGAAAACACCAAGAAACTAATAAAAGTAATTTTAAAATGAAGTAAATTCATCAATTAAAAATATGTATTTACATAGCAATATTTTTCCTACAAACTTAGTCCTTTAATAATCCAACTCAGAAGAGATACAAAATAGAAAATCTACTCTTTCAGTTTAATAAAAATACAGTAAATAAGTGGAAAACATGTCTTATTTCTGGATTAGAAGCCTCATTTGTGAAGTCTCACTTGATAAGACAACAATCTTTTTGTAAATGTTTTACATGTATTAAACAAAACCCAAAAGCAATGAAAACATGGAGGTGGGGTGGTGGGAATCTGACAATACAAGTGTAAAAATCATCTGGAAACAAATTAAGCAAATGTGAGAAAGGACAGTCATGATGAAACTTTTACTCTGTAAATATAAAACTAATGGAAAAAATCGCCAAACTGTGGAAAGAGCTGAGATGTTCATCGACTGATGAATAGATAAAGATGTGGTAAATATATACAATAAAATATTATTCAGCCATCAGAAAGAATGAATACTTGCCATTTACTTTGATGTGGATGGAGCTGGAGGGTATTATGCTGAACAAAAGAAGTCAATCAGAGAAAGACAATTATCATAAAGTTTCATTCATATGTGGAATATAAGAAGCAGCGTGGAGGATCATAGGAGAAGGGAGAAAGCTGAATGGGAGTCATCAAAAAAGGGAGGAAAACCATGAAAGACTCTTAACTATAGGAAACAAACTGAGGCTTGCAGGAGTGGAGGTGGGTGGGAAGATGGGGTAATTGGCTAATGGACATTAAGGAAAGCATGTGATGCGGTGCCTAGGTGGCTCAGTGGGTTAAGCCTCTGCCTTCAGCTTAAGTCATAATCCCTAGGTCCTGGGATCAAGTCCCACATCAGGCTCTCTGCTCAGCGAGGAACCTGCTTCTCCCTCTTTCTCTGCCTGCCTCTCTGCCTACTTGTGATATCTGTCTGTCAAATAAATGAATAAAATCTTAAAAAAAAAGGGAAGGCATGTGATGTGATAAGCACTGGGTGCTCTTTTGCATCTGAATTATTGAACACTACATCTGAAACTAATGAGGTACTATATGTTGGCTAACTAAATCTAAATAAAAATAAATAATAAAACTAATGGAAAAATATACAAAAATATTTATGTCACCTTATGGAATAGAATTTCTCAAAATGTTAAAAGAAGAAATTATAAACAAAAGAATAGTTGTGACTATTTTTTGTTATTTTGCTGTTATATATAAAATGTATGTATATGTAAAATTGTCATTTAAAATTAGAATAACAAAACGTGTGGAATTGTATTTAAATTTTATTCATATCTATAAAGATATTTATACATATATGTTTTACAAATCAAAATGAAATATGAAGACAATTAAAATTAGACAACAGATAATAATGTCTTTTAGCTGTTCATACATTTGCCATGGAAGGAAATAATTTTCCTTTTTGAGAGATCTAAATGTAATCTATTTCTATTGATCACTGAAGTCCTTGTATTCTTTCTATTCTTACATCTGTGATAATTTACAGTATCTGAGAGTGACATTTTAATAGAAAGCATCAAATTTTATCCATAGTGTAATACAGTTCTAACTTACACAGTTTTAGAGATTTAGAACACAAGAATTTTTGCTGTTCAATATTTCTAAAAGTATTCAAAAGATATCCTCTATATATCACATAATTTTTCAAAACCTTTAATGTTGGCCATGATTGCAACAGGGTTATTTTGAGTTGTTCAAGTTCAGCATTTTCATACCCTCTTTCTCTCTTTTTTAGACAACACACGTAATTTGGATTTTAAATACCACAAGGAAAAAATTATGAAAACTAGAACGGACTAATATATACAGAAATGTATTGTTAATTTTATCTACAAACAGGCCACTCCATCTGTTCAAACATAATGCTCAAAACCAAGGACTATGTTCCAAACCAAAGAGCATGATATTTGACAGATGGAGAGGTCTATAAGCCTGTCTGGAGCATGGAATACTACAGAGTTTGTAGCAGAGTCCAATTTTCCACACTGAATGAAATCTAATAGAAATTTCTCCCCAATAAACATCAAAATCAGCACCAATTTTACAAATTGCTATGCACCATAGACCAACTCATCTCATCTATTTTGTTTCTCATACACAAGAAACCCATATCTACTTTCTGAGTTAATTTTTAATTTTCATGGTTGTTCTCTTACATAAATAAGTACAAATGCCAAACATATTTCATATAAAGTAAAAGTCACTAATGAGTCAAACACAAGATGACTTACTCTTTAGCATAAAAATATGCGAGTGCTATTTTTAGAAAAATTAATAATTTAAGGATCCTATTATACTATATAAGATTTGGAAAATGCTTTGATCAGTTTCTTCAACTTACAGAAGTAAACAAGAAAACAAGAAGCACAGGATATTTGTCTTCCCTAAAAGCATGCAACTGGTGAAAAGCTATATAAGATTTCTCTGTTTTTATTCTAAAATCCAGCATACTGACATATACTGAAGAACATGAGAGATTGCCTCACAACCACTAAAATTTTGGGGCAATTAAAGCAGAAAACAACTTGGCAGGAAATGTCTATGTCATAGGTATTGCTAGGAACCGGGAATACCATTTCTACTTACATAAATCAATCATAGGCTTATCAAGAGTGTGAGAACATACAGTGAGAAATGTGTAAATAAAATATATTGATACACAGTTGAATCTTGAACAACATGGAGGTTAAGGGTACCAATCTCTCACACAGTTGAAAATCCACATAAAGTTTTTGACTCTCGCAAAACTTAAACACTAATGGTTCACTGTTGACTGAAGCCTTATCAATAATATAAAGTGTGAACTGACACACACTTTATATGTTAAATATATTTTATACTGTATTTTTAAGGTAAGCTGGAGGAAAGGAAATGTTATTAAGAAAATCATAAGGGGGCACCTGGGTGGCTCAGTGGGTTAAATCCTCGCCTTTGGCTCAGATCACGATCTCAGGGTTCTGGGATCGAGCCCTGCATCGGGCTTCCTGCTCAGCAGTGAGCCTGCTTCCACCTCTCTCTTTCTCCCAGCCTCTCTGTGATCTCTATCTGTCAAATAAATAAATAAATTCTTTTAAAAAAATAAAGAAAATCATAAGGAAAATGCAATTACAGTACTATATTATGAAAAATAATCCATGTACAAAAGGACCTACCCAGTTCAAACCCATGCTGTTTAAGGGTCAACCGTACATTGATTTGTGTCACAATAGGTATTAGTACCTGAAACTAGAACATATTTTAATAGCTGATCTCAACATTTTAAAATTCAGAGCTATTTACGACTTTGCATCTCAGAAAACTTGGCATCATTTAAACTATACTTCTAGCTTTACTTAGTTCCAAACCTGGGTAGGTATGATTATACTCTCACACCTGTGGTGGTTCTTGGAGCAGGCAAGACTCTATTATAACAATCTCAGAAGGCATTTCAGGTTTCACAGGGATTTCTACTGGGAAACTCTAAAAGGAACTCACTTCTTTCTTCTGCTCCCTTTTTTGAAAAGGAGCAGAATTTGCCACCCCAAAATATGCCTCTCTGTCATCAGGATTAGCTTTAGCTGGTTCTTTTTTTTTGTTTTTGTATTTTTTTAACTGCAGACACAGGAAAAATTCTGAAGACCAGGAGGAGTTACCCTTCTGCTGAGAAAATTATATTTGTAACAGAACTCTCCAATTGTCATGGTCTCTCTCTTTGTATCAGGAAGATGAGGATGAGCAAAATATCTAGGAATTTATTAATAGAGAAGGCATGAACTTCAATCTACACAACCATACTTTGTTTACTCTTCTTTGCCTGATAACCTCCCATAACTGGCTCTCCCATAACTAACATTTTTCATCTGTAGTCTGGAGATGGTATTTAAGATGTTGGCTTGGGCCATTTTGAGAAGTTACTTAGTCTTCCTGGGTATCTTCCAAGAAGAAACCTAGAATGGTATATATGGAGGTACATGTGTTATTAAATTTGTGTTTGTTTTTCTCCTGTAATCTATTTTTATTACAAAGGAGTTTCAGCCAATAACATGGAAAGGTAGAGAGAAAATTATTTTTGCTTTCCTACAAAACTGCTTGTTCTGAAAATATTTCCTTTCCCTCCATCTGAAAGAAATTGAATATTCAAGCAACTTGACCATAAATTTAAAGATTGAAGTACTTATCCTTCACTCGTTGGGTATAAAAATTTTTATAATAATATGCAAAATTCAGATAAAATCAATATTTCATAGCCATGCTTGAGCTATCCCATCTACTTTTTCTCCAGTCATGAAATAAATTATTCTAGATTTTCACATAAGATAGTCCATCACGGAATGGCTGTATTATTATTTTGATAGGCATTTATTTGGCCATGACATTCCCACATAAAATATTTCTCTCTCAAATTTATGTGGTTCTATTAAGTACTATTTTGTGTTATCACAAACTTCGTAATGACACACTCTCAAATTTTCATTCTGAGCTTAATTCCCAATTATATGAATTTTTACTGGAGCTATATCTCTCTACACCAATAAAAATTAATTGAGAGAGTATTTTCAGTGCCCAAGTAGCTCTTCAGATACTTCTTTGAATATCAGTATAAATTCTTTTTCTTGTTTTAGCTCCTGAATGATAACATGTCCTCACATCCTTTATTCTCACATTCTTCTATTTCCTTCTATTTTTAACCTAATATATATCTGGCAATTGCTATGTACATGTTTATGTTGAACTTCAGTTTGAGAAAATAAAGCAGAGTCAGGAAGAGAAGGTAAACTTCTCTGGCCAGGAAAAAAAGTTTGTTTGGTTTTTTTTCATCCATACAACCAGATTGTCCCTATGCTGATCTCTCCCAGAATTTTAGGCTCATATATATAGGTTCCTACCTAACTCATCTGCTCGCAAATCTATCAGTCACCCCAAATTTAAGATTAGGTTTAGGTGGTGCAATATAGTAGGTATTTGAGAAATATGAGAAAATAGTAACTTCAAAAACAATGAAATTGAGTAGGTATTGGTAAGATCAACAGATGTTCTTAACAAAAGAAAAGGAGAGGTTGAGAACAATTAACAGGCCATTGAAAATTAAGTGTGAAAGCCAGTGTGGTGTCACTGGTAAGGGGCGGGGGAGTCTTCATCTCTTAATTTGGGAGGTGCTGAGAACACTAAATTGAGAACACTCAGCTAAATAATAACATTAATTACAACCACCATGCCAGATGTTTTAGTCTTACTACAGTAAGTCTTTTCCAAATGAAAGAGTTAAAGATGTGCTTTTATAAGGAATAGGCATGTATTACGGGTCTGGGTTTTTTGTTGTTGTTGTTGTTGTTGTTTTGCTTGGTTTGGTTTGGTTTGGTTTTTTGTTTTTTTTCCTGTCTACAAGGAAGCGCTAGCATACAACATGGCTTATGAAATATCACAGGATCCAACACAACATTAAGCGAGATCATGGGATCCCTTTTAGAAGAGGAAAAGTACAAAAGTGTGCTCATGAGTTATAGATTCACAGATTGCAGCCCATGTTCCACTAACTAGGACCTGCTAGCTGGAAGGAGAAATCTTAGTCTGTTGAAAACACAGCTAGAGCACAAGCTTGAAGATACTTCAAAAGGATGGTACAGATAGGCCACTTTCTACTATATATAAAGTATATATCTCAAATCAAAGACTTTTACAAGGAATGACATCCTCACAAATCTTGACTATACTTATTATCACTCCCAGTGACTTTCTTCGGGAATCTGTGCTTCCCGTCACTGTATCTCTGTGTTCCGTGTCATTAGAGGCCTTAGTCATCAAAACCAGAGCACTCCTTCCAGCAGACACAGTAAGAACCCTAGTGAGCTACGGCCTATGTGTACTGTTGGGGCACCTTGCCCTCCTTATAGCTGAGGACCAAAAGGTTAAAAAATAATAATAATAAGCACTATCTTGGAAGGAGTAATGGAACCTATAAGAACGTGTAAGGGCTGCTTCCACAACGGAGGCAAAGAAAAAATAAGTTTTGAAGCCGGGTGATCTGCTTCATTGTCTCTTGGAACTTATACCCTTGAGCAGTTGGGAGCATAAATGAACAGGCAGAGCATCCCTGGCCTTTGCAAAGCATGTTGCCTGGGGACTCAGATCACTCAGGGATAAGAGTCTAAATAAGGCTAGTAGAGGTGGTAGCTGAGGGAAAAGGAACCTAGAACAAACAGAAGAGAGAGATAATGAGTGTCAGTTATGCCCCCAAGACCAACGGTAGCAGGTACAGTTCTTCCCAGTAATCCTCTTCTAAGGTTCTCCCACAAAGACAGGTCCACCAGAATCCTGAGACAGTACAAAAGAGCCTCTCTACAAATGTATAGAAAGAAGCTGAAATCCAAGAGTCACAGAGGTTAGCACTGATGGACATGAAGCTCTGACACCCAGATCTCCTCTTTAGGAAGGGATTGGCTCCCCAGCTGAGCATACTGTCAACAGAAAGGTCCCTAGGATTGCCTCTGCTGCCGAGTGGCCTCACTCAAGGACACATTTATCTTAGAGGAGCTCAAAATCCAGTGACTAAGGAAGGTGAGGGGGCTATAAAACTCTTGCCGTTTTGGCCAAACAGGAAAACAGGAAAACTCTAGGTTGTATTTAGCTCCAGAACCATTTCTAGTCAGCAGCTTTTCCCACTGTGCCATCTTGCTTTTTCACCCTTCCTTTTATATTTGTCAAGCCCAAGAACACTCTCCCGTGAACATCTCACACACTAAACTCTGTTTCACAGTATCTTTGTGAGATAACTCACAATAATAATAATAATAATAATAAATATTATAATATATATATAATATATATAATAACATATATTATTATATATATAATATATAATAATATATAATATATATAATATATTATGTTATATATATATTATATAATATATATATAATATATATAATATATAATATATATATAACATAATATATAATATATATTATATATTAATATATAATATAAATATATTATATATATAATAATATATATACACATATATATACATATACATACATAACACATAATATATATAATATATTTATATTATATATTATATATTATGTATTATATATTATATTATTATATGAAATATATTATATTATAATATATATAATATATAATACAATATAATATATATATTATATATATAATATATATATTATATATATTATATATTATATATATTATAATATAATATATTTCATATAATAATATTTCGTATGATATTATAAATATTTCGTATAATAATATAATTATAATAATATATATTATATTATATATATTATATATATAATATATATTATAATAATATAATAATATAATTATAATATATATAATATAATAATATAATAATAATAATAATACGAAACTCTGTATTAATCCTAGCAGTGAGGTAGATTTGTTGTTATTTATGTTTCAGGGAGTCAATAATTATATTCTATTCTAACAGAAAATAGAGCTCTTGGGTTTCCATGTTTCTTGATACACTATTTTTGCATGCCTAACATTAGAATTGATTCATCACACTTTTGCAAGCTACGTCTGTTTTGAGGTCTTAGCCTGCTCTGTTTTCAATATTTAACTTGGCTTAGAATTCTGACTGCTTAATTTAGCTTTTTCTAGCTTAACATGGTGCTTGTTTCTTTTTGTCAATACCAAGCCTAAGAGAAACAGATAGAAATAGGATAATAATATCTAGAGGGAATGCTCAACTTCAACAACAGTTTGGGAACATCTGTAATATGATTGGATGCCCCCCAAATAATTTTGACAGTAATTCAAGTAAAAAAAAAGAAAATTCTCCAGTAAACATTGAATTTCTACTACAAACATTTCTATACATCTGAAACTAGGTGTGGATAATTCTTAGTGAGAAAGGAAATAAATATTGAGATTTTTTGGAGATATTTTTAACATTGTAATTTCTGATTCATTTGGGAATGGGTAAAAACTCAGGCCTCTGTCCACCCTCAGCTTATAATTAAGAACTCTGTTTAGTTTTACTGAAAACATAGAGATATAGTTCAACTGTTTTATTAAGAATTCAGTTTAATGTGTCCTGAATGTACCAATGTTGCTATGGTTACTCTATTTTTTTTTCTGAATTTTTGAACAGTGCATCCCTCATTAGTAATTCAGTATCAACCTCTTCTACTCTGTTTTAAGAGCCTGATTTAAGATTTGCTTAACTGGATTATTCTACATAGTAGATTGATTCTAGCCTGAAAGTTTTTACCTTACAATTTTATATTTATTTCCAATACATGCTTGAAATCCTTATCAATAATGCCATCTATGTCTATTTTACAAGCATATAATGGTAAAAAAAGAAAAATATTTTTTAGAATGCCTTGAAAATGTACATTATTTTAAATAGGTTATTAATAATATTTGTATTATGGAAAAAAATAAGTAATAAATATTTAAAAATATTTGAATGCAACCAAATAATTATTATTCAACATAGAAAGTTACATCTTAATAGCTTACCTATTCTGCACTAATTTATACTGACGTTTTTTGAAATAGAATTGATCCCGTGCAACACATATGTATTCATTAGTCGGGGTTCTCCAGAGAAACAGAACTGATAGAATGTATGTATTAGTAAATATATACGTATGATGTATGTATTAACAAGTATATAAATACACACAACTTGTTGGGTCTATCTACTTATTTACTAGATAAATGGGTTTAAAATTAAGGAATTGGCTCATGTGACTGTGGAGGCTGACATATCCAAAATCTGGCCAATATGAAAGCTGGAGATGTAGAAGAGTTGATACTGAAGCATGAGTCTAAAGGCAATCAGCTGGTAGAAATTCCTCTTCCTCTAGAAAGCCAGTCTTTTTCTCAAGGCCTTCAACTGATTGAATGAGGCCCACCCATAGATGGAAATTATTTTCTTTACTAATATTGCTCAAAGAATGTAAAATTAACCTTAATGGCTACATCCAGACAAGTTTGATTAAGTATCTGGATCATATGACCTAAATAAATTGACACATAAAATTAACGATACATACACATATATATACCGTGTACCTATTTTGTCTAGGCTTACATTTTAAATCAGATAGGAAGAAGAATTTTACTTATAAAATGTCAGTTTCAGTAGCACAATGCATTTTATTCATATTAATTTTATAAATGTAAAGGAAAACTGATTTGACATTTTTCATATGTTACACATATTTCAGCCTAGATGTAAATATGTGTCTAGTTGTAATCTGATCTCCCTTTTTATAATCTCAGTGATGCAGTAAGCTAGAAGTAAAAGAATCTAAATTCCAGTCTTATTAATATACAATAACTATTGGTATCAGTTTTATTGTTTGGAACAAGACTGGTCACTCACAATACCACAAATAGCAATAAATATTAAAATTACTTATGCCTATGAAAAGCTACACTTTCCTGAGATCTTACTCATAGATTCTGATTTTTGTGAGTTTAGAGTAGAGCCCTGAATCTTGATTAATAAGATTACATTACTGTGCTTTGCTGAATAAGAATCACTGAAACACAGCATGCTGTAGAAAGAAAATAAGCACTTGCCTTTAGAATTAATAATAATTTGGGGGCACCTGGGTGGCTCAGTTGGTTAAGCAGCTGCCACCAGCTCAGGTCAAGATTCCACGGTCCTAGGATCAAGCCCCATTTCGGGCTCCCTGCTCAGCAGAGAGCCTGCTTCTCTCTCTCCCTCTGGTTGCTGCTCTGCTTACTTGTGGGCTCTCTCTCTCTCTGTCAAATAAATAAATCTTAAAAAAAATTAATAATAATCTGGAAATAAAACACTCAGGACTCATTTGGCAAGCTAATAAATCAGAATTTAAAATGATATAGATACAGCTAATGTAGGATAGATAGATGGGGCCTCAGGGAATGTAAAGTTATTCCAGCCAGCCAAATAGGAAGTATATATGAAAGTGTGGTCAACTAGACAAGAAGTTGGTAAATAAAACAGAAAATCTGTGTTCAAACAAATTAGCAGTGGTATTTATGAATGTATTGGAGAAGCATAAATTCTAGGCATATCATTGGTTAACAAAATGATTTCAAAAGAAAGCATGAGTCTTGAGGGAAGGGCTTCTGACCTTGAGAGGCTTCTGAACTCAAGAAATCAGATAGAGATGGAGTAAAATTTGGGACAGATGAGGGGCAGTGAGCAGTTTGCTTAGCTGAGTACTTATCGGGAAGAAAAAAAGGCCCATATATTTTTTTGATATTTTTTCCCTCTAATGTCCCATTATCTATTTCTTTAATGATATTGTTATTTGGTTGTTGGTTTGCACAATTTATGTAAAGTAAAATTCACCTTGTTAGGAATACTGCTTTATGAATTTTGACAAACTGAAAGTGAGTTTCACCATCATCATGATTAAGACAGAATAATTCCATCACTCCTAAAAATTCCCTCATAACTTTGTAGCCATTCCCTTACACCACCCATACTTTTGGGAAACTGTTGGCCTGATATCTGTCCCTTTATTGTCTATAATTATTGTTTCAGTGTCACTTAAATGGAATCCTTCAGTACATGGTCTTTCCAGGTGAGTTGCTTCATTCATAATGTTTCTGAGATTCATTCTTTTTAAAAAAATATTCTATTTTTTTATTTAACATAGAGATAGAGAGCACAAGCAGGGGGTGCAGCAGGCAGAGGGAGAGGGAGAAGCAGGCTCCCTGCTGAGTGAGGAGCCTGATGTGGGCTTGATTCCAGGATCTGGCATCAAGATCTGAGCTGCAGGCTCAGGCTTAACCAACTGAGCCACCCAGGTGCCCCTCTGAGATTCATTCTTACTGTTGCATGCATTTCTAATTCATCCCCTCACTGAGTTACATTCCATTATACGTATGAATGAAAATTTTTAAACCATTCACCACTTGATGAACATTTTGATTGTTTCTAGCTTTTGGTGATTATGAATAAATCTTGCTATAAATAGTCACATACAGGTGTTATTTGAACATATCTTCGTTTTCTTTGGTAAATATTGAAGAGTAGGAGTGTTAGGCCACGTGGTAAGCCTGTTACCCTAATATGAAATTGCCTTACTCTCTTCTAAAATGGATGTATCATTGAATATACGATATACGGCATTTCCAATTGTTTCACATTCCTGCTAACATTCAGTGTTGTTGGCTCTTTTATTTTAAATAGGCCAATAAGTGTGTAGTAGTATCTTTCTTTGATTTTAATTTACATTTCCCAGTTTGTGGCATCTCTTTTCCTTGTCTTCACAGTATATGTTTGAAAGAATAGAAAATTTTGATTTTAATGAAGTACAGTTTGTCAATATTTTACTTTTGTTGTTGTTGTGTCTTATATTACAAACCTTTGCCTAAACCAAAGTCACAGTTATTTTCCTATGTTTTTTCTTGAAATATTATAATTTTGGCTATGATCTATTTTGAGCTCCTTTTTGTATGTGATACAATCAAAGGTAGATATGCCCTTTTTTTTGCATATCTAGTTTGCCCTATCTATTTTCAGTTACTAAAAGGACTATCTATTCCTTTTGTTTTGGTTTAGTTTGAGTATAGTTGACACACAATGTTACATTAGTTTCA
Source organism: Meles meles (assembly GCF_922984935.1). Classification (NCBI taxonomy): domain Eukaryota; kingdom Metazoa; phylum Chordata; class Mammalia; order Carnivora; family Mustelidae; genus Meles; species Meles meles. Next base: position 80,943,482 of record NC_060074.1, read on the forward strand.
AGTGTACAACATAGTGATTCAACATCTCTATACATAATGCTATGCTCACCACAAATGTAGCTACCATCTGTCATACAGTACTATTACAATAGTCATTGAATATATTCCCTATGGTGTACCTTTTATTCCCATCACATTCATTTCATAACTGAAAGCCCATATCTCCCATCCCTTCATCCGCTCTGTTCATCTCCCCTGCCTTTCATCCACTCAGTTCATCCTCCCTCCACTTTTACAACCATAGATATGTTCTCTGTATTTATAGGTCTGATTCTGCCTTTTGTTTGTTTGTTTATTCAATTGTTCCATTTTATAAATTCCACATATGGGTGAAATCATATGTGGAATTTATCTTTCTCAAGACTATCTCTTTTTAATATAATTTCCTTGACAATTTTATTAAGAATCAAATGACCATATATCTCTGTGTGTCTATTTCTGAATTTCTATTCTGTTTAATAGATCTATATGTTTATACTTTTGGCAGCACTGCACTATCTTGATCCTTGGAGTTTTATAATCATTCTTAAAATTAGACAATGTAAATTTGATCTTCCTTTCCAAAATTATTTTTGTTTTTCTATATCTTCTGTTTTCTATATAAATTTTAGAATCAGCTTTTTAATTTCTACATGAAAATGTTTGCTGGAGTATGGTTGAGATTACCTTGCATCTATAGATCATTTCAAGGGTGATCTGTATCATTTGATATTTTGCCTACTTTAATTATTCAACCATAAACATGTATCTCTCCATAAGTTTTGGTCTTACTTGACTTCTGTCACCAAATATTTTATGGTTTCCAGTGTAAAAATCTTCAAAATATTTTGGCAGAACAGACAATAAATACTTAAAGTTACTTGGTATTATTTTAAGTAGCTCTGTTTAAAATTCCAATTTCCAATTGTTGATTGCCATTACATAGAAATACAATTGATTTTTATTTATTCACCTTGCATCCTGTAACAGCACTAAACATAATTATTAGGTCTGGTGGCTCATTTAAGATCTGAGATTTTCTGCTTACACAATGAAGTCACCTGCAAATAGAGACATTTTATTTCTTCCTTTCAAAATGAATAAGTTTTATTTAATTTTTTCCCCTGATTTTACTGGCAAGAATCTCCAGTCAGTACAACTTTAAAAAGGTATAGTAAAAGCAGACATCCTAGATTTGTTTCTGGTCCTAGAGGGACACATTCAATCTTTGAGCATTTAATATCATATTAACCATAGTTTTTTATGAGACACTTTTTTAGAAATTATTTTTATGAACATATAATGTATTATTTGCCCCAGGAGTACAGGTCTGTGAATCATCAGGCTTCCACATTTCACAGCACTCACCATAACCCATACCCTCCCCAATGTCCATAACCCAACCACCCTCAAGTTGAGGAAATTATCCTTTCATTAGCTTATGCAGATAATTTTATGACCTGTGGATACTGAACTTTGCCAAATGCATCACTGCATCTACCAACAGGAATCTATATTGTTTTATTATTATAGTCATTTAGGCTACATTAATTACATTAAGTACATTATACTACATTAATTATGGGGAGCTGAACAAATCTCCTAACATAATTCTACTCTGATATGATTTATTTGAGAGACAGAGAGAAAAAAGAGACAGAAGAATGATAATGATGATGGCAATTATTTTTTCTATATCCATGAGGTCTGTAGTTTTATTTTCTTGTAACGTTTGTTTGTGGTTTTGGTATCTGTATAATGCAGGACTCTTAAAATGAGTTGGAAATGTTTGTGGAATTAACATTATTTATTCTGCTTGGTAGATTTCTCTAGTGAGGCCATCTGGGCAAGGGGCTTAGATTTGTTGGAAAGTTTTAAACTATGAATTCAATATCTTTAGTAAATACAGTACTATTTAGAGTATCTATTTCTTCTTAGTTTTTCTCTTTCAGGGAATGTATCCATTTCACATAACATATCAAGTTGACTGGTATAAAATTGTTCATAATATCCCCCTATAATTCTGCTAATGTCTGTATCATCTGTTGTGATTCCCCCTTCTTTCATTCCTGTATTGGCAAATTTGTCTTCTTTTTTCCCTTATCCGTGGCACTAGAAGTTCATACATTTACATTCTATTTTTTCCAAGATCAGGCCTTTGATTTTATAGATTTTCTCTGATGTTTTTCTGCTTACAACTTGATTTATTCCTGCTTATAACTGTTCCTGTCTGTTATTCTCTTTCTTTATCTTAAACGCAGTTAAGTTTGGACTCATATTTCTAGTTTCATAGGTGTGATTTTTTTGCATGTGGCAAATGTTTCATATAATTTCATTTTTGTTTTTTGTTTTTTTTCTCCAAGCTTTTACTTAAATTTTAGTTAATACACAGTGTAATACTAGACTCAGGAGAACTTAGTGATTCATCATTTAATGTACAACACTGGTGTTCATCACGAGTTCCCTCTCTAATCCTCATCACCCATTTAACCTATACCCCTGTTTATCTCACTCTGGGTAACTCTCAGTTTTCTCTATAGTTAAGCTCTGTTTCTTGGTTTTCCTATTTTTACCCCCATTGTTCACTTGTTTTGTTTCCTAAACTCCACAATTGAGTGAAAAGATACAGTATTTGTCTTTCTCTGGCTGACTTATTTCACTTAGCATAATACACCCTAACTCCATCCACATCATTGCAAGTGGCAAGATTACATTTTTTGACGGCTGAGTAATATTCATACACACACACACAAAATACACACATACCCACCTCTTCTTCTTTCATCAGTAGATGAACTTTTGGGCTCTTTTCATAATTTGGCTATTGTTGATAATGCTACTATAAATATTGGGGTGCATACCTCTATAGGGAGTGATTTTTTTATTTAATTTTAGAAATTAAGCAGAATTTCAGGTGTCAAAGCTTGGATATAGCTTCCAACAGAAATATATGAATCCTCTTCATGCTAATTACATGGGCTAGTGTGTTTTTTTTTTCTAAATTTTCCTAGACCAGCTATACCAAACTCTACAGAAGGTAGGTCTGTCGAGAGCTTGCCAAGAGAGATGAAGTAAAATATACCTGTGTATAGGGAATAGGGCATAATACAGGGCATTTTGCACAAATAAATAAACAATGATTTTATTAACTTAATAATTTCTCAAAGTAACTTGGGTAAAGGCATTTTACATTGTCAAAATGTGTTATACTCACTATATAAAACCAAAATATTTCCTTTCCAGGAGTAGAGATAACTATGTCTTACTCTAAAAAGGAAAAACAGGACTTAAAGAACCTTAGTCAATAAAAATCCCCCAAAAATCAAATGGGTTGAAAACCCAAGCCTTCATAAATGCAGTTCTATACCCCCTCTTAATTCCTAGGTGTGTTCCTTCACTGCTTGAGAAAGCACTGGACTGAACTTCATAAATAAACAGTATACTGTCAGGTACTCAAAGATAGCATTTGAGTCATTTATATTTTGAACCTAATGGTATATGATTTTTTTTTCAATAAGTTGTAAGAAACATAGTTTTACTCTGAGGCAAAAAAATTGGTGTTTATGTGAAATTAATTGGTTCACATGGGACAGACCTGATGATTTTGCCATGACTTATATCAAGGAAGCCAGGAGCCAATCTGTCTCCATCATATTTCCAATAATAAGTGAAATGTAGACTAAAAGATAACGTCTCACTTTGCAATTGTTAATTGAGAAGGACATGCAAAAGAATGCCTATTTCCTTTTTTTTTTTTTTTTTTTTAAGAATGCCTATTTCTTAAGAAGGAAATTTTACATGTGGTGGATTTTAAACTTGCCATTGTTACCCATTCTGAAACAAGATTCAAGTATATAAAATATTTTTAAAAAGATCATATTTAGGAATTCATGTAGGAAATATTGATATAATTGAAATAGACACTTCCAGATAGTTAAAAAAAGAAAATAATTGTATTCATTTTTATTGAGATTAAAAGCAAGTTATAATAACATATAGTTTGCCTTCTAAAATTTATATATCAGTACTCTTTCTGAAAACCACTTCAATTTATTAAGATTTTGTCTTTATTTTTTTAAAGAATTATTTATTTATTTATTTATTTGACAATGAAATCGCAAGTAGGCAGAGAGAGACAGGGAAGTAGGCTCCCTGCTGAGCAGAGAGCCTGATGCAGGTCTCGATCCCAGGACCCTGAGACCATGACCTGAGCCAATGGCAGAGGCTTAACCCACTGAGCCTCCCAGGCACCCAAGATTTTGTCTTTAAATGTAAAATAAAAATAATGTCTTCACTCTGGAGATGTTAAATGATGAAGCTTGGAAATTGAAATAGACAATTATTCTATCTTGAAAACACATATTATATTAATTCCAAGCCTTACATTTTTCTATGATAGTATATATGTATGCCTACTAATTGAGAAAACTGAACATTGTAATCAGATAATATACTGCAATGACAAGACTTAGGCTAGTCATTATATTAGAGTAGAAACTGTGAAATACTATTTGAAGAATTATGTTTAATATATTTTTAAAATTTTATTTATTCATTTGACAGAGAGACTGCTAGAGCAGGAATACAAGCAGGGGTAGTGAGAAAGGGAAAGCAGGCTTACCACAGATCAGGGAGCCCAATGTGGGGCTGGATCTCAGGACCTTAAGATAATGACCTGAGCCAAAGGCAGACGCTTAATGACTGAGCCACCCAGGTGCCCCATTATGTTTAATTTTTAATAGTTAAAAGTTAAGAATATAAAAAGAATGGCAGGTTCTGATAAATCTACAACTTTAAGTCTTAACTTTTACTGGATTATCATTCTATTTGTATTTAGATATGTCTAGACATAAAACTATCCTTTGTATTTTCTGATTGTCCGCTAATATTAGAATATTATCTTTTTGCATTGCTTGTTATGAATTGTCTTACTTTTCCTTTAAGAAAAAAAATTATATAAAATTATACGTTTTTCAATTAAAGTTGTGTATACCTATATACACACATCTATAGGCACACACAAAAATAACTCTAAAAGGTCTCTTAAAAATAGGTATACACAAAAAAGATTAGTACAAATGATTAGCTGAATATTTCTGCAAAGCTTGTGTCATAAAGACTTCTGATTTTAGCTCAGTAGTTCTCCATTGCTGTCAAACAGGTTTTGTAAATCCTCAATTTTAACATATAATTGAATTGTATTTGCCAGCTATAGTAGTTAAATTTCTCTTTGTTTAATCTATGTTTAATTTACCACATTAGAGCAGTGGAATATTTGACAAATGCATAACAAGTAAACAAAAAATGGATTAACAAATCCCATCTCAAAATAACAACCAATATTATCTTTTCGTTTGTTCTTTATTAACATATACAACTATTATATAAAACAACTCTATCTAAATTTAGCTGATATAAAACATATGATCACAGAGTTGGTAGACACAAAGCAAGGGCTAGAATGCATCTTGGTGTCGGGTAGGTGCAGGAAGGTGATTGGAAATAGATCCAGACTCATTTTCTCATTCCTTCTTCTCTCTCCTTTCCTCTTACTGCTATTCCTCTTCTCTCTTGCTCTTCTTATTATCCTTATTTCTATATAGCAGCATATGGTGACTCAGCTATCTTATAACCCATTAACATATAGAAGCTAAGTGGTTCAATTACTAAGTTCAGAATTCCAAAGATAGAAAATCAGATTGGCATAGACTAGACAAAGTTTCCACAAGGATTGGAATCAATTCTGTCACAGAGTTAGGGGCAGAGGTATGAAATTAGGCAGATCATTTATGCTTGCCATTCTTCTTTCTGACTGATAAAATGGGAATCATAATCATTCCTCATACAATTGTTCAGAAGACAATAAATCTCATAAATAAGACGAAGTTTATAAAGAATCTAACAAATGACCAAAAGTAGTCGTTTGTTTCAATGAAGCCATAGAGCTGGCCAACAGATACATGAAAAGATGCTCAACTTCACTAATCATGAGGGAAATGCAAATCAAAGGCTACAATGAGATATCACCTCACACCTGTTAAAGTGGCTATCGTCAAAAAACCTACAAGAAATAAAAAGTGTTGGTGAGAATGTAGAAAAGCAAACACTTGTGCACTATTGGTGGGACTATAAAGTAGTTCAGCCACTATGGAAAGCAGTGAGGCAGTTCCTCAAATAATTAAAAACAGAAGTACCATATCATCCAGCAATCACACTTCTGGGCATATATCCAGAAGAAATAAAACAATACTGAAGAGATATCTGAAATCCTATGTGTATTGCAGCATTATTCACAGTCGCCAAGATATGGATACAACCTATGTGTCCTTCAACAGTTGAACAAATAAAGAAGATGTGTTATATATATAGTATATGTAATAGCATTCAATAATGAAACAGAAGGAAACCCTGTCACTTACAACATGGACGAACCCCAAGGGCAGTGTGCTAAGTGAAATAAACCAGGGACAGAGAGAAAAAAAAAATCATGTCACTTATTAGTGCAATGTTAAAAAAAAAGTCAAATACATAGAAGCAGAGAATAAAACAGTGGTTTTTCGAAGCAGGGAGTTAGATGTTGGTCAAAGATAAAAAGTTGCAGTTATGTGGGGTGAATAAATCTGGAAATCTAATGCATAGCATCTTGACTAGGGTTAACAATACTATATTAAATACTTGGAATTGGCTGAAAAAGTAGATTTTAGGTATTGTCAACACATATGCAAGAAATGGTAACTATGTGAGGAGATGGCATGATAATTAGTTTGACTATAGTAGCAATTTCACTCTGTATATGAAATCATCATATTGTACAAATTAAATACATATGATTTTTATTAAAAAATTAAAAGGAAAGTAGATTAGTGATAGCCTAAACCTGGAGGAAATAATAGGGTTTGGGAGTGATCACTAAAGGGTACAGTGTTTCTTTTTGAAGTAATGTATTTTTTTCTAAAATTATGCTGATAGTTGCACAACTCCACGACTATACAAAAAATAATTAAATTGTACATTTTAAATAGGTGAATTGTATGGCATATAAATTAGATGTCAATGATACTGTTACAAAAACAAAGAATCTAGCAGAATAATAGTATTTTAATTAGTAATAGTGTTATTTCATGAATACATTTTATTGTTCCTTGATTACAATTTCTTTCTTCAAAGGAGTAAACCATTTTTGCACCCGTCTCCTTAAATGCAGAGGACGGTGTGCCTTTATAATTTGTCAGAATTTTCTGGCATTTTCAATCTCTAACCCACAGGATTTATAAGCAAATGGTGACACAACTCTCACCGCTACTGTGGAACAAAGCAGCAAGTGAAAGGTAGGGTGGGGCAGTTTCTCAGCGTCTTTTTTTTTTTTTTTTAAGATTTTATTTATTTATTTGACAGAGAGAGATCACAAGTAGACAGAGAGGCAGGCAGAGAGAGGGAGAGGGAAGCAGGCTCCCTGCCGAGCAGAGAGCCCGATGCGGGACTGGATCCCAGGACCCTGAGACCACGACCCGAGCCGAAGCCAGCGGCCTAACCCACTGAGCCGCCCAGGCACCCCTCAGCGTCTTTTTATGGCAAGTCCTGATCCATTGAGTCAAAGGGCATTCTAGGAAAGCACAAAGAAATTAACTCTCTTTTTTCAGGCGTTCCTTTTCATGATGTGAAACCATAATTTGTTAACCCTGGTTAAGCTTTTCCAAATCCAATTTTGATTGCTTTAAAATTACTGTCAATTCCAGCATAATGCTTTCTGTCAGTCTTGATTTTGAGTGTTCAGAGTCTTTTGTTTGTGTTTCATTTTGTTTTCCCATGTTTTCATTCAGTAAGAAGTTGCAAGAAGAAACACTAAGGATTTCTATCCAGATTCTACTTCCATACAAACCATTTGAATGCTTTTTAAAGTAACTATTTCTTCATTAGTGAGTTTAAAATAAGCCAATATTGGTGATTACTAAAATTTAAAACTCTACCTAAAGACAGAACACTACCTAAAGATGAATCCGTCAGCATATTTTGAATATATTCTAAATTTAACTGGGTTTGTGTATCTGTCATTAAATATATAGCCCCAATGCCTCCTAGATACAGATTTTTATTCAATGATAACATGTAAAGGAAAAATGGTCATCAGTACTTAATGAAATGTATAACTAATGCTTATGTGAAAAAATTGGATTTCATTCATATTTAATAAGGGGGAAAAACAACAATGCATGGCCTAGGCTTATTTTCATTCACAGAAAATCCCGCAAATGCCTGATAATCAGGTTGTGAGGATGTATTGGATGAACTGGGTCAAAGGTGCTGAGGGAGACTAAGTGGGCTTCCCAGGAAAGAAGGTCTTATCTGATCTGTACACATGTCACATTCAGCAACATTCTGTGTGGCTGCTGCTGAGCTCCCATCTGTCAGATCTCAACAGAAAGAACAAAGACCAGAGATTCTGATAATTCAAGAAACATCCTTTCACTAGCTGGCAAGAGAAATCAAATTAGGTGGAGCCACTTTCTCCTGTTATATGTTATTGATACTTGTTCTAACTGGCCATATCCCATTTTATACAAAATGCTTTCAACCATTTCACTGTTATTTTCTTAAGTTATCTTGTTCCTCTAAACTTCTTCTTAGTAACTAATATGTATTTCAAATATATATGGCAATATGCATTATTACTGATTTAATATCTATGGGTCTTCAGTAAAATTGCTTTTGGTCGTTGAAATAAAATTATTTGGTAGAGATATGGGGAAGTGCAGCATTGGTCTTCCATGGTGTTTCAAGTAAAAGAAGAATAGGCTTTTAAGATATGAATTAAAATTAATATTTGCATAACCATCATACATGAAAAATAAAGCTGTTCACTCTGAAAGTGCTATTAGAAGGAATTCAGCAAAATAGATATCTGGGAAATTAAGCTGAAAGAATTTTCTTCAATTCCAATAAAATTAATAATGTGCCATAGGTATTCAAATTCTACATTTTATCTTCTGGTGTCACCTCATCTAACAAGCCAGTAAGTAGTATAGAAATCTTCTGCCTCTAATACTTCTTTTTTTTTTTTTTTTTTTTTTTTTTACTGACAGCTAAAGTAGCATTGATTTATTCCTATATCTTAGATGAGCACTTGGAATGTTTATACAATGCATACTTTAAGATTGAGTATAGAAGAGATGTTTTGACATAAATGAAACTAAAACCATAAAAAATTTTCACATAGAAAATTAATATACTTTTGAGTTATGGCCCATTGTGCTCTAAAAGTGACTTGCTCAGATTGAATTACTCCTCCAAATATGAGACACCAAGAAGTTAATGTTTTATTCAGTAAGTATGAACAATTTGCTATGTCAGATACTAAGCCATATACTAGTACTGCAAAAAAAAAAAAAAAGTTAATAAATAAGATAGATATAGACTTTTTTCCCTTCAAAGAACTCGAATTTAAGTAAAGTTAAAAGAAATAAGCACAAATAAATTAAACATAATGGACATGTTGGGGGAAAACATGTCACATGACTGTGGGAATGGTATTGGAGGAAAAAATGAAGTACTAAGGATGAGAGTTTCTAGTTTGGCAACCTGGAAGAGATAATTCTTTACCAGTATCATGAACAATGATTATTAGCCAGGTAAAAGTTGAGAATGAGTTCGGGGCAATACAAAAGTATGTGTTTAACATGTACAAGTAGCACAGGTATGTATTTAATATCTACAAGCAACTTGATTGTGCTGTACTAAAATGCATGAGGTGAGGAGTAATAAGAACTGATTTGTTGCATTCTTAGAGGAATCTGTGGAAGTCCTTCTGTAACCAAGCATGAGTTTCAGAATTCATCTTATATGTGATAGTAAGATGCAAGAGAGTATGAAATAAAAAAGTAACATGGGAATTGCAGTAGATTCTGTCAATGCCTCATTTCCATCCCCTTAGCCCAAAGGTCACCTGTAGCTTCAGTTACAGTTTCCATAACCGCTAATGGCTTCCTAATACCAAGCATCTGCTTCTCTCTGTTGGACACTTTCCCTGATTATGGAACTCTATTCAGCCTTCCCAAGGGGCAAATGGAAGGAAGACTGCCAGGAAAGTAACTCACCAGGAATGAACCTCAACCAGTGAGATACGGGAATTTGTGAATGAAATGTCCGGCTTTCTTAACCCTCAGCCGAGTGAGTCTGAGGTATGATATGCATTTTTTTCACAGGGTCCTCAACAAGGTTGAGCCCATTTCCCAAGGTGAGAAGATAACTTGCTTTTTAATACATCATTTATTGACTTTCTTCCTTGTCCTGTCTTACTTCACTTCATAATGATACTTCCTGGGATCGCTTCCCATTCTCCCATTTAAACTACTTGCACTCAAAGCCTTGTTGCTGGTCTGCATCTGGTGAAAGTCAAACAAAGAAAGTTAGGTTTATGTTTTAGATAAATCTTTCAACCAGAGTCACAGAAAAAGCACATTAGCATGATGGAACTAGAAACTTAAAGAATTATTGACTATTGTAGTAATTTAAGTAAGAAATGGTGAAGGTTTGAATGAGAGTAGTTGAAGTAGGAATGGAGAAGTTAGGATGGGCTTGAGAATTGCATGAGAAAGAAACCAAGCAGGACTTGACAATTCATTGAATGTAGCTATAGAAACTGAATGTGTGTAGTGGAATTAGAAACAGGAGTCAAGGATGACCTCTTGGTCACTAGGGTAGATAACTAAACAGAGAAATTGTGATTTCAGTTTTGAATAATTTTGTGTCAGCATGCGTACAAAGTAGATGTTTACAAGAAAAAGTTGCATATGTGAGCCTGAAACCCACCAGTCTAAAATGCGGGTATTAGTGGTTTTCAAGACCTTTAGAGTAAATGGGATTGTCAGGGGAGAATTTGTGGTGTCTCTTAGGCAGTGGAAGAGAAGTCATGAAAAATACATTGTCTAGACAGTCATAGAAGAGACAAAGAAAACATGGTGTCATATTTGAAGAGGGAGTACCTATGTTAAAGATGAGATGTATAACTGTGGTAATGATTGGGTGATATCCTCGTAGAGAATCACTGAACCACAGTCTTTGTTTTGGTTAATCAGAAATCACTGGGACCTTAGCCATAGTAGCTTCTGGACCTGAAAGAGAAATAGACTCTAACAGATTAGAGACTGAAGTGCATCAAAGTGCTTTCAATGACTATTTAAGACTCCCTTTGATTTTTTTTTTAATGAGTTATGCTGTAAACATAAATAAGAGTACTAGACAATCACTAGAATGCTTATAGGGCCAAGGATTTTTTTCTTAATAAAAATATATTTTCATAAATTTAGGCTACAAAAAAGGTAAGAAAAGAGAGGTAGACTCTGTATACTAATGATGTTGATATAAGTAGAGAGATTAATTCTGAGAAGAATACCTCACCACCTATGACCAGAAGGGTAGTGAGGAAATATTTGAATCTGGGCACAGCAAGCTGAGAAGAACACCCATGATCACCTCAGTTTTTAAAAGCTGTCTATTGAGAATAATGGAGGCAGGATTTAAGGTAATGATTGTGGATTTGGAATGTTTATCATGTGACTGTTGACCAAGAACAGTCACAGTGAAGACCCAGGTGAGTTTTGAGATGAATAAAGTTGTAATAACTTCTCTCTAGATAATTCAGTGATTTTTTTTCCAGCTTGCTTAGCTCCAAGAATTAGAGAACTTATTAAAATTTGTGTGGGCATGGGGCACCTGGGTGGCTCAGTGGGTTAAAAGTCTCTGCCTTTGTCTCAGGTTATGGTCTCTGGGTCCTGGGATCAGGCCCCACATCGTGCTCTCTGCTCGGCGGGGAGCCTGCTTCCCCCTCTCTATCTGCCTGCCTCTCTGCCTGCTTGTGATCTCTCTCTGTCAAAATAAATAAATAAAATTAAAAAAAAAATTTGTGTGGGTGGTTGCTGAACAGATTTTAAAGAAGAACAGGGTTACAAAATGTGTAGACACTGTCAGTGCTCTACTCTGATCCTTTTAAGATCCACTTTATCCTTCCATGCATCCCTCCTCTGACTTCTGTGTGCTATTGCTTTCAACAGCCAGTACTGTGATTAATTTGGAGGACTGTCATCAGACTACTGGAGCCATATGCTCCATGCATATGCAGAATCAGGTCTCCCTGGAAGTTTAATTCTGCACCTCACCCTCCCCTCCTGCCCTCTTGTCTCTTTTATTCTAACGCTTCTCCCTCAGCTTATGTTTATGACCTCTTAAGTGGTATCTTACAGATAATCAACAAAGAGTCCGGGGGGGGTATCTTTATTGGATTAATTGATTAATTCGGTGTATTTCTTTGAGCCAAATATCTCTGGCTGTTTCATGACATTCTCTCTCAAGCTATTTTGGAAAAGCAGTGGTAAAAGAACTACTTTTGGGACAAAGGTCTGGCTTATACATCTGGCCATCCACCTGTGTAAGAATAAGTCCTGAATGAAGGACATGCTGTAGACCCTTTGGCCAGGGACTTATAATGAGAGAGATTAGAAGTGCATAGACAAGGAAGTGTGAACAATAGATATATGAATGTATCTATAGGAGTAGGTACAAAATGTGAGGGTCTTTCTAGCACCCATTAATGCACCCCGAAGAGGATCTGCCAAATGAGTAGTACTCAATAAGCAGGTGGTAAATATGATGTGCTGTAGATATCAACAAGTCTCTTCCCTTCAGCACTCCAGGGGAATAGTCATGGTGGCAGATACAGAAACTGTGCATAGAACAAAATACAGTCTTTCTCACTAAAACTGATCTAGTCACTAGAGGTGCTAAATATCCAATGTCAGCAGCAGACACTCTAGGCTCTGAAGCCCCGGGATACCATGATCTGTCACAGAGACCAACCAACAATTTGATGTTGATTCCTTAAAACCCATTTCATCCTAGTAAGGACAATAATTCATCTTTATCAGAATTAACATGTATTCTGGATATGGATTTGTGTATATGATTCCACATCATATTGCCTCAGACTAAGGAACTCATTTTAACATAAAGGAAATAAGGCAACAGGTGCATATCTATGGAATCCACACCATTTAGGAATGGAAAATAAAAGTGGAATCCACCTTGCTCTCAAAACACACACACACACATCCACATAATTATTTTTTCTTATTAAATGTATCTATACATTTCAGTTCATATTATGCCTTAAATCCCATCTATGCGAGGGTTACCATGTAGAATACAAAAATACTCAGTTAAATTTGAGTTTCAGATAAACAGCAAATAATTATTTTAATGTGAATATATCTCCAGTATTTCACAGGGACACTTATACTTTAAAATTTTCTTTTTATCTGAAACCCAACATTAATGGTGTATTCTATATTTGATTTTATAATTCTGGCAACCCATGTATTCTACCTACTAGGGAAATGGTTTCATTATAATATTATTCCAATGATTTATCTCTAGCAATTAGAGTAGTAAATTTTAATCAAGTATTAAAATCAGTAAGGAGGGCACCTGGGTGGCTCAGTGAGTTAAGCCTCTGCCTTCGGCTTAGGTCGTGATCTCAGAGTCCTAGGATCGACCCCCACATCGGAGTCCCTGTTCAGCCGGGATCCTTCTTCCCTTCTCTCTCTGTCTGCCTCTCTGCCTACTTGTGACCTCTCTCTGTGTGTGTCAAATAAATAAATAAAATCTTAAAAAAAATAAAGTCAGTAAGGAATGTCTCCATGTTCAGGAAGGCAATAGATGGCATATGACTAATGCAATAAAGCAAAAATAGAATGTTTTTTTAAAAAATGGTGTCAGGTGAAACAATCTTGGAGTGTGTTTTTTGAGAACAAAAAGGAAGCCAACTTTATCTCTTGTCTCAGAATATAACAGCTAGAAAATTTAGCAGCATCTATACTTCCTGTGGAGGAAATTTGGGGTTCATTTATTGCTAAGTTTTCTTTGAATGGTTTGATATCCTATGTGACTATTAAACCAAGGATTGCAGAAACCCCAGTGGAAAAATTCTGGAGGAAGCTAGTGGGTAACTTGAATTAGGTGAATAGGCAATCTCCAAGTAACATGCACACAAGAATAGAAGTTAAGGGGGCTTTTACTATGGATTGTGACCAGTCATGAATATTAGGCAAGATGTGATAAACATACTTCAAAACTCCAAACAGAATTGTCTTTGCATGGCATCATTGATAATAATATGAACTGAAATCAGAGGAATCACTGTCAGAGATCTGGCAAAACTAGATTTTTTGTTGTTGTTCTGGTCTCTTTCTGCTATCAATTAGCTTAGGCAGAGCATCACACAATTGTAGGGTTTGTCTGAAAATGCTGATATTGGTGCATGGATAATTCCCAAGTTTGCAGAAGCCCTACTTGTAAATGCTGCAATACAGCACTGTTCCAGACTCCAGCTTCATTAATTTGATGGTAAAACCGGTGTAACATATACTAATGTGTTTATAGAATTATTTCCAGGACTCACATTGATTAATGAGCCATTAAAAAATATTGTTTTTCTGGTGTAACCTCTTTAACATTCTCCTTTTCTTGTCCTATCAATATGCAAATGTATTTTGGATACTCTCGGTATAAACCATTCCCTGATTCTATGGTGTTCTGATAAACTCATATAATAAAAATGGAGAAAAATGAGAGAAATTTAGAGAACATATCATAACTTTACATCTCCAAATGAAGTAGCAGAAGCTCAACAACTAAATAACTTATCCAGAGTCCAACAAAACCACTAGACATATGGATATACTAAATGTTACAGAATCCTCAAAATATGCTTCCTTCTCCACCTTTCCAGTTCTGTTTCTCAGTCCCTGCTTTGCACTAGGTAGCAAAGATACAGTATATGAATTGACATTTGCTATTGTGACTAATAATACACTCTGCTGCAAGACTCTTGGGTTCAAATTCTAATCACACTTAATAGATGTAGAAACTCAAACACGTTACTTTAGTCTTCCAGAGGAAAAAAATAACTAGGTCACACAAATGAAACTCAAGAAACCTTTGCAGGTACGCAAATTCAAGAGAAACTGTAGAAGAAATACTAAGTCTGACTGAGTGAATTATGGAAGGTTTTATATTGTGAGTGATAACCTGATCTTTGAAAGATGGCTGAGAGCGGGAGTGAGACTACTTACCTTTCTAGAGTGCATAAGGTAGGCATGATTTTCACATGTTAAAATGATTGAGAAAAAAATCTTTTCAGAGTATTTTGTAACATGTAAAAATTTATGATATTTGAATGTCATCATCCATAAAAAAGCTTTATTAGAATACAGCCAGGCATATCACTTACATATTGTCTATGGATGCTTTTATGCTACGTGACAGAGTGGAATCTTTGCCCCAGAACTTGTATGGCCTCTGGTTCAAAATGTTTACTAGTGGGCCTTTACAGAAAAATTTGCTGAACTCTGGTTTAAAGAAATACTACTTCAAAGTGCGGGTCTGCAACAAGTTCAGGAGCTTGCATCAATATGTGAGTTGTTGCACTACTTTCTATTTAGAGAAAGTCTTCCTGTGAAATAAAAAATGGGGAGGGCCACCTGAACCATGTGTTTAGTCATGTGGCGGAGGGGCTTTCTGGCTGAAACTCCTTATCTTGTCCTGGATGGAGAGCTAATGGTTCGAGGACCTCTTAGTGGCCCATAGACATTTGAAATACCGCTGTTTTAAAACTTGTTGGCTATAAGAGCAGTAGATCTGCATTCCAGGAAGAAGACATTGTCCATCTTTACATTATTTGCAGAATAATTATAGTTCTACTATTTGAAATTACATGTAAATGATCTGATTGTGTTTAAAAGGTAAGAATAAAGTGCAGAATATCAAAAACTTCACCATATGTAAATGTTGAAAGTTCATAAGAGGCAAGCCCCAAAAGGAGCAAAATGTAGCAGTAAAATAAGCAATATCACTAATCTGTCTGAATGCAGTGTCCTACAGGGTGTCAGTCAAAATATTAGTTAATTTCAAAGATAAATTATTTGAAGGGTGAAAAAGCAAACACTATGGACTTCAAAAGTCATAGTTAGGGCTTTGTACACCAATTCCTTCAGAGACTGAAGGAATTGAAGAGTTGCAGTTATCCCCAGCAACTTCAGCTTGTCCTAACATGTCTTTTAAATCATCTTTATGAATTTTTGAAACTCAAAGATTGGCTCAGCTTGAATTATGACATCCAACCTTCAATATTTTGATTCTTATAGCCTCAAAATTTAGAGCAGCACTAATATTATGAAAACAATCTTTCTTTCATTTCTTAATAGTACTTTTATTATCTTCTTATTTACTGACAGAGAAAATAGATACAGAGTCAAAAAAAATTTGATCTTAACTGGATTCATTGGTGAAAATGATTTAATGAGACTGAAAAGTTATTGCTCCATTACCGCCTTTAGGGACCTCTGATTATGAACCCCAAAGATAGCTACTTAAAAATGTCAACTTTTATATACTTTGTTCAGGTTCTCAAATATTACTTTTAAAAAAAATTCTCCATTGGGGTGCCTGGATGGCTCAGTGTGTTAAAGCCTCTGCCTTCAGCTCAGGTCATGATCTCAGGGTCCTGGGATCCAGCCCTGCATCGGGCTCTCTGCTCAGCCGGGAGCCTGCTTCACCCTCTTTCTCTGCCTGCCACTCTGCCTGCTTGTGATCTCTCTCTTTCTGTCAAATAAATAAAATCTTTTAAAAAATTATCTATTAATTGTTATAAGCTCTCAAATGAAATATTTTTTCCCAATCAAATTTTTAAAAGCACTTCCATTTTTATTTTCCTACCCTCTTCCTCCTGTAGATGAAAACTAATGAATCATTGAATAGTACATCAGAAACTAATGATGTACTATACAGTGGTTAACTGAACATAATAAAAAAAATAAATTAAGAAAAAGAAAGATAAAATTCAGTCTCCTCATTTTTGTCTTTTTTTAGAGTATGACTCCTATTATTATATCCTTAAAAGCAAAACATTGCCTGAGATGTGTATTGGAAACAGTAGGTAAATTTCATTGTTTCACCACAGGTTACTTCAATGGATCTATGTTATTAGTCTTTAAAAAAATGTATTTTAATCCTCTGCAGCTATAAAATGTCCTAGAGTATAAAGGACTTGTCATTAACAAGACAAATAATCTGGGACCAGGTTAACAAATGTATGTGCTAAAAACAGAAGATATAGCAATGAAGTTAAGCTGCCTATCTGTGTGGAAAACTTAGTTCAAAGGGGACAAACGGCAGGTGAGCCAGTAGAAACACTGCCTCAGGGGATACACTCAGAGTGTAATTCCTGGAAGACGGATACAAACCATGGCTTTCCACTGATTTCTTTTTTTTTTTAATTTTTTATTTATTTCTTATTTTTTTATAAACATATAATGTATTTTTATCCCCAGGGGTACAGGTCTGTGAATCACCAGGTTTACACACTTCACAGCACTCACCATAGTACATACCCTCCCCAATGAATGTCCATAACCCCCTCCCCCTCTCCCAACCCCCCCTTCCCCCAGCAACCCTTAGTTTGTTTTGTGAGATTAAGAATCACTTATGGTTTGTCTCCCTCCCAATCCACTGATTTCTTTTTGCACACATTTTGTGAATAGTGTTAGTGGTTTGGAGACGTATATTTTAATGGAATAAAAATAATATATTGATATCTATATAATACTTACAACATGCCAACCACTATTCTCAGCACATTTTATGTCAACCAATATTTGATTTTTAAAACAGCTCTACCAGAGGCTACTATTATCTTCCATTTATTTTTTTTTATTATCCTCAATTTATAAATGAGAATCTGGAGCAGAGATAATGAGCTTGTTCATAGGCAGTAAATGGTTGGTCTAGGATTATTCTAGAGTCTGTATTCCTGACCAATATACTGTACTGTTTCTCTGCCATATGAATTTACTTCACAGTTATTTTCATTGCTGTTGATCGGCAATGACAAAAAGAGGTTGATAGACCATGGTCTTCATTTCTACTCTTATCTGCTTTTTCTCTATAGATTGTGTACTTTCCAATTATCTGGAACACCCAACCAGCACTGGCACAAGCTAGAGCTCCTGTTATGATGTTTGCCATGAAGAACAATTTTTTTAAAGTGTGAGATTTCATGGCACAGTTTCTTTTCTTGGCACATAGCTCTATTTCTATACTACTATAAACATTTAATCACTTTTTTGAAAATCAATAAATAAGAAACTCCCAAATATAAACATATGGGAAATGTTTTCTTGCAAACATGAAACCACTTTCTAGATTAACTTTCTTGCCCTCAATACCTATCAAAATGATAAACCAGATGCCATACATTTTCTTAGTTTATCTTCCTATCATTGATTTTAGAATTTCTTTTTTAAAATGTGATCTTAAAAATATATGCTTATTCCAAAAATATTTTATTATTTTTCCTGTAAAGTTTTAATATATTTTGAATACATATATGGTTTATTTTGAGGAGAATGTTCTTTAGATCTTTCCATGAATATAATGTTGGAGCAACATGTCAATGTTAAGAAACTAATTTTTCAGTCTACTTCCCATATGCAGTTTTTTGGGGTGGTTAACTGATCGCTTCTCAGCTGTAATTTTGAGCTCCACTGAACTGTTATGGATGTTCCATTTTAAAACAGAACATATGTGAACAGAACTGTTTCTGTTATGCTTGACTGATGCCCCTGATTGTGTTCTAAATTCACAACTATGCCTCTAGTAATGAACTAATAACTTTGATTATTTAGGTAAAGTCAGATCTTCAAATTTAATCCTGCCTGTTTAATTGAAAAGCAACTAAAAATACATCTGCCACTAAGAAATGTAGGAGTTTTTTCCTTCAATTTAGAGAGATCCCATAATTTAGACTGTATGAAATCATTGACATTCACCTAAATTGCATTATACCTAGCACACATTCAAGTCAACAACCAATTATTTATTGACACAAGAAAACAGGGTGTTCTTATGAAGTGCTGATATAGTTTGAGTAAACTTGATGATGTTTAGGAGTGGTTTTGGTGTAATTAGAGGATATCTTAAAAACAAAATCCAAAGCCAAATTTATCATCCATTCAGTTCCTAAGGTGCTTTCAAAAAAACATAAACACTTTATATGGAAAAACATGATATTGTGAAAAACAATCTAAAAGGAACTGAAGTCTGGCTTTAGTTCAATAACCTATTTGCCAGATCTATTTGGCAATTAATTCAACCTTTTTATCTTTGGTTCCCACATTTATAAAAAAGGAATAATAACATAAAGTAAGCTTAATACTTAAACCACAGACTGTCCAAGGTTTAAATAAAACCATTTAAGTGAAAAATATCCCATAATGTGATGACAAATATAAATGTTGCTTTTCACTACCTTATTCTGACCTAGAACTCCTTGCTAAGATAAATTTAAGGCCTTAGCAAGTATCAACCCTTAACAGTTCTCTAAGATTGTCTGATCACGAACTATCCCAAAAGTACCTGCATTTTGGTCACAATCCTAATCTTATTATTTAAACTCCTTCACAAGCAAATTCGGCATTTTGTAGTCACATGAGGAGTTTTGGTTTTTTGTTACTGTCCGTTGACTCTTACTGAAAGAATAACCATTTACTTACAGCTATATTTGCATCATTTTTGTTTAAATTTTATTATTACCCTAATTATTTATATATTTCTACCCAGAGATGAGGAGTTGAGATAGTGAACCATGAGCTTTTTCAATCTGTTCTTAATCTTTCTTATGGATATACATTGAAGCATAAATTTATGTAATTCTAACAACTCGTATGTAGCCTCTTTATTTGTTTTTAACATTACATAAGAAATCAATTTCACCTAATCATATGCATTACATGTGAGTCAATAGTTTATATTATTTCTCCCTCTTATTATTGTGATATGCCATGAGTACACATTCTGCCTTGTCTATTCCACATAGAATAAGATATTCCCTTCATGAAGTCTTTGTAAATTTTCTGTCCCTACATTTACTACTGTTCTTCTTTTTCTTAGCAAATCCCCCTTGTTAGACTTTCCTCCGTTATGTCTATAGCATACCCCCAAAGTAATATGTTCTATTTTTGTTAGGCATTGTGGCCTTTGAGGAACTTTTTACAATAGTAGGTCTCTACAGTTTATTTAAGTCACTGTCTCCAATTTCATAAATGTAATTTTAAGACTAGTTATCAATGCAATAAATTAGTTTTGCATTTCAAAATAGGCTACCCTTTCAACCCCTAGGTCCCATCTAGAATTATATGGAACATTCAAATTAGAAACTGAGAAGAGGGTTTCTGGGTGTGGAAGGTGACCAGATGGTTTAAGAGAGCAACCCAGGGCTAAGAGAATCAGAGATTTTTTTCATCCAAGGCCTAAAGGTATAAGTAGAGAGAATGATTATCAGAATCTGAGTGACTTGTATAGAATAGACTTCTTTGAGAGAATCAGTGAAATTACGTAAATGGGAATGGTGAGTCTCTGCTAACCTCAAAAGGAAAGAACCAGGGGGATAGATGCCTGATATTATTCTCCTCCCTTTTCTTATCCACATTTCTCATTGGAAATGGGAAGTTAACTGGAAGCCAGGAGATATGGGAGATATTTTTGGAAGCCATACATGCCAGCCTCTTAAACTAGAGAGCTAGTAAGAAGGGGTAAGAAGAAGAAATAAAAGATATCCATCACAGTCCTTTGATATTACCTTCACCCAGAGACACCTGAGTGGCTCAGTGGTCAAGTGTCTCACTTTGGCTCAGCGAATGATCTCCAGGTCCTGGGATTGATTCCCACATGGGGCTCCTGCTCAGCAGGGAGCCTTTCCCTCTGCCCCCCACCTTGCTCCTTCCTCCTGCTCATGCTCTCCTCTCAAATAAATGAATAAAATCTTTAAAAAAAGAAAAATCTTGCCTTCATCCAGTTGTCCCAAAGCCCACACATTTCATAATCTATCATATAAATGGTCATGTAAGACACACAAAGACGTAAAGACAGTCACTTATATACAAACCTAAAATATTTGCCATCACTTCTGTTCTTCATATAATTTAATGGGCGAAAGAAGAGTGAAAAACTGATTTGAAAGACAAAGAAAGTTAAAGTACTGGTCTTGAGGTTTAAGAGACTTACTCTGGTTGTCTTCTTTTCACTGCCCATTCTATGTTCCCTTCACCTTCTGCCAACCTTTCAGCTGCACAGGGCTTTTTGTCCAAGTCTTAAATACTTCAGAATCTGAGTCCTTCAACTCAGTCTGGCTATTAATTCGCTATTCCCCAGTACAATTGAGAAAGATACTAAAAATAAAATAAATGCATACCAATTAATCCTCTTAGTTCCAAATATAGTACTCTTTATTGTTATTGTAGGGCAGCAACCTGATTTACCACTTGTAGTGGGGATTTATCTTTCAAAACAATCTAGTGACCACCTTCCCCTCAACCCTATTGGTTCAATGACATGAGGGACACAAAATGGCCCAGTGAAAGATTATATTGCCTAGTAGAATCAACTTTGTCCCTTGGACAGAGACAATGTATGTGTAATGCCACATATGTGCTGAATGAGGCATTCTATAAATTTATTAATGATGGAGCTGCCAGAATATTATGGTCAGGGAATGCAAATCCATATCTGAAATATATGGCCAATTCTATGGGAATAGAAGGTTGCCTTGCTCATTATAGGAGCAGTATAATAAAATTTATCTCCTGCCAGGTAGTTATCTAGGAAGTAGAGAAGAAGAAGAATATCTAGTAATAGATCTACCAGGAAATAGTACAATATCAGTATTTATTGGTGAGTACAGCCAGATTAGCCATGATCTGGGGGGAAAACAGGTGGTTGAAACCATGCTATTACTCTCACATGGGTACTTCATACATGTTTTCTGAGTAAACACTAAGATAACTAAGGAAAAATTGATCAGTATTTCTATCTATATATTAAGAATGCTTTTCTTCATGGATGCTGTCTGGTGGACATTTAAGGAGGATAGAAAAATCTTACATGCTGTACATCCTGAAAGACCCAGCCACATAATCTTATCACCATTTGTTCCAATTTTGTTCTTTCCAAGTCCTGAGTAGCAAGATAATCCCTTAGCTACTAATCCCTTAGATACTACCCATAAGTTATTTTAGAACCATATCTCAGGCCATATGAAGTAGACAATGAGATGCATTGCCTAAAGACAACCCACAGAAAGGACTTCATTTTATCAGTGTCTTAAAGGTCACTCTTCATTGAGATTAGAAAATAAATGCCATTCATCTTGACTGGCTGTGGCATATCCCACAGACGCAAACATGATTCAACCTGTACTTTTTCCTTTATTAAATAATAACAGCAATTTCACCAAAAAACATTAGTTAGGGACTGAGGGAGAAGCAATAAAACTGTAAGACCACATTTTATGAAGATTTTTTTTAGCAACTTGACCTAGTCTGGAATATACTAATTCCCTTTTATGATGGAATGATTCTGTGCAAGTACAATATTATATTTTAGTGGTCAGTGGTCAAGGTTTCAGTCTCTACCAGGGTCTAGCAGCAATCCCAGAACTACTTTTCAATGATTTTTCAGCAGATAATGGCATAGATTTCTCCAAAATCTTAATAGTCTTAGTTGAGATTTTCCAACTCTGTGGGCCTTTCCTAAGATTCCGTGCATCATGTCTGTCTGCAAGATCCCCTTCTTATTCTGTTGGTCTGCTAGGCGTAAAGTCAAAGTTACAGGAAGGATAGCATCTGAGCCAGTGATGCAAAGCCATATTTTGCTCTAGATACCACTTGAAACTGGCCGCTCTAAGAGTTACCAATGAAGAGATTAAAGCACATATGATACATGTTACCTCTGAAACCCAAAGAGGCCACAATTTATTTCTTATTCTATTTTTATGGTGAGAAGTATAGTGCTCAGTATTTCATCTCTCTCTTCAAAGAGGATACCTCTGCATGCCCCAAATCAGGTCCACCAACATTCACAATATTTATTTTGCATTCTTTGGCATATATGCGTCTTATCAAGGAATATAAGGTGCTTCCATTTTCTGCTCAGTAGCATGAGTATAATGCCAATAATACAATAGATCAACACTATATATTTGTAGTATTTCAAGATGACAAATGTCTCTGGAGACAATATTAAGACAAAGTATAGAAGAGTTCACATAGCTCTGGGCAAGAAAGAAAAAAGTATCTTCTTCTTTTAGCCAAATTAGAGCAAACTGTTTCTGAATTTTCATACTGATTCCTACTGATTCTTGGTCTCTTGAGGTAGAAAGCTTCCCTCTGTTGAATTGAATCATTCTTACAAACGCAGAGAAGGAAACAGGTTTGTGTCAGTATCTGATTTAATTCCTAATGAGCTTGGTTCCAACGAAAACAATGTAATGATTCCAGTGAAATACTTTGTTGCTCAGGGTTATGGTTTATTTTTCCACCTAAAGGTTCTTTTCTTCTTCTTTTTTTTTCTTCAAGTGAGTGCATTTCAAATATACAATTTTGGCTATATTTAAAGTTTTCTAAAGTGACTATAACCATTTTAAAGTGTCCTTGTCATAGTTCTGCCTTTTGGAAAAATAAATAGGAGGATAATCAGAAGCAAGTGCCAGGAGGGAACAAATTTACCAGCAGACCATCTATTGCAGGATGGTTGACAATCAGTCAATAGTAAAACTAACTCTTGTGCATATATTTGATCCTCAAATTTAAGGTCAGGCTGCTTCTTCCTGCTGAACTGAGAAATCAAGAGTCTCTTGGAAAGTGGAATTTGTGGGAGAAAATATCTTTATTTAATTAAAAAAATTATTTGAGAGAGAGAGAGCACGAGAGGGGAGAGGTCAGAGGGAAAAGCAGACTTCCCGACAAGCAGGGAACTTGATATGGGACTTGATCCTGGGACTCCAGGATCATGACCTGAGCCAAAGGCAGTTGTTTAACCAACTGAGTTACCCAGGCGCCCTCTTTATTTAATTTTTAAAGATTTTTATTTATTTGAGAAAGAGAAACAGAAGGTGTGCTGGGGAGAAGCAAAGGAGAGGAATAAGCAGAATCTGGGTTGCATGTGAGCTCTGTGCAGGGCTCTATTCCATGACCCCGGGATCATGACTCAAATAGAAATCCACAGTTGGCCTCTTAACTGACTGTGCCATCCAAGCACCTCAAGAGAGAAAATATCTCCAACTTTGTATACATAAACTAGACCCAGGAAATTGTTGATTCCTTGTGTTTATAACATGAGGAAAATTTGTCCTAAAGAAGATAATGTCTAAGGAGAGCTTCTACTCAAAATCAGTTGGAAAGACATTTTTCAGACCTATGGTTGCCTTGAACTTCCTTTAATAAATATGGTAGTATCAAAACAAACAAACAAACAAAAAGAGTGATTAATGATGGACCAAAGATTTGTCAGCCTTTTATCAAGGAAAATGGGTAGAAAAAGCTCAGATAAGCAAAGATTTCTCAGTCCTTAAACCTTGAGGAAGAAAGAAAAAGAACCTTGAATGACTCAATTAAATATTTGGAGCAAGATACCGCATTAACTTCCCTTACTATTACGGGCAAGTTTGACATTAGTATTTTAGACATAAGGTGATCATACTACTTCTAAATTATAGGTATTTATCTGTGTCAAAAAAGGATTTTAACAAAATCTCAGTGAAAGCTCTAGGATTATCAAAGCTCACCAATAAGGACCATCAAGAACACCCTTTACCCAGATGAAGTAAAAAAATAGTTTTATTTAGCTTACTGAAGCACAGGAGAAAGAAAGAGAACTTTAGAAGTAATGCATTTAGAGGAACAAGATGGATCCTCTTAATTTGCAAATGACATATATGATAAAGGACTAGTATCCAAAAATCTATAAAGTACTTATCAAACTCAACGCTCCCCCCAAAACAAATAATTCAATTAAAAAATGCACAGAAGACATGAACAAACATTTCTCCAAAGAAGACATCCAGATGGTCAACAGACATGCTAAAAGATGCTCAACATCACTCATCATCAGGGAAATTCAAATCAACTCTACAATGTGATATCACCTCAATGGGAAAAAAAAGAACCCTTGTGCACAGTTGGTAGGAATGCAAACAATTTCAGCCACTGTGGAAAACAGTATGGAGGTTTCTCAAAAAGTTTAAAATAGAAATTATCCTATTATGATCCAGCAATTACACTTTTGGGTATTTATCCAAAGAATACAAAATTACTAATTCAAAGAGATACATGTACTCTTATGTTTATTGCATGTTATTTACAGTAGCCAAGATATGGGAACAACTCAAGTGTTTTTCAATTGATGAACAGATAAAGAAGAAGTGGTATGTATAGACAATGGATATTATTCAGACATAAAAAAGAATGAAATCTTGCCATTTGAAAGGACATGAGTAGAGCTAGAGAGTATTCTGCTAAGCAAAATAAGCTAGTCAGAGAAAGACAAATACCATAATTTTACTTATCTGTAGGATTTAAGAAAGAAACAAGTGAGCAAAAGAAAAAGAGAGACAAAGAGAGAGAGATAAACCAAGTAACAGGCTCTTAATTATAGAGAACAAACTGATGTTCACCAGTGTGGGGGAGGAGTGGGTGGAAATGGGTGATGGGGGTTAAGGAGTGCACCTGTCGTGATGAGCACCAGGTGATGTATGGAAAGTGTTGAATCACTATATTATACACCTGAAATTAATATAATGCTCTATGTTAACTAACTGGAATTAAAATAAAAACTTTCAAAAAAGAGGAATCTCCTTAAAATATTGGGTCTCTAGAGATGGTTTTTAGGGGCAATTTTAAAAAATCAGAGACAGTTATAGATTGATTGCTATCAAGAACTCAGAAGAATTTGATGATTGTCTCTCTCAGTAATATAATACGATTCCCTATGCCTCAAGTATTATCCCCATGATCATCCCATGTTTCAATACATCATAATATCTCCATGCTTTATTACAGAAAACTCAATATAAGGAATCATTTTATTTGTTTTATGCACAAAGTAAATGAGCCTAACACTTAAATGATGTCAATATAATTTTCTATTAGATCTAAAAATAAATGGTTTAAGGTAGAAATAAAAGGTCATATTATTGTCACTTTCTTTACAAGTAATATTTATGCTACCTCATCCTTGGAGCAAATCTTGATGTAGCAAACCAGCTGTAGTGAAGAGCTTGTGATGTTTTCTCCTACCCATCATTGAGTTGGCTGCTTAAGATTGCTGCACTCTTTCCCTGCTGAAGCCAGAGACGCACCTGAAGCAGGCATAGAAGCGTAAATGGCCAAGAATGTGATACAGTGGAGAAAACATTTATAGGAAAGTCATTCCAAATTATAAGGAAAGGAAGAAGTGTGGTTTTTTTTCTGCCAATATAAATGTGAGTTTCTCAGAAAATATGCATATAAATAATTAAATATATATGACTTCTATAACACTGGAAGAAAGTGCATCTACATAGTAACATAATATATTCTACTTAAAAATCATATTATATATGATATAGCTATGTATTTTATTTTTAACACACAAGATTTATGTTGTTAGACTGTTTGAGTTTTTTTAAACTCACTTATATCCCTGTGTCATATTTAAATATTTTATTTGAAGTTAGTGTATTTAGGAATAGTCAAAATATGAAACTGAGAAAATAATCTAGTTAATTATACCATTACAAGATTGTAATATGCTGCCAATGCTGATTTGAGAGAAAAAAAATAAAATTATCCACTGCATATGCTCAGCAATAAATTTTGATACTTAAAAGTATGAACAGATTTTAGAGGCACTTTTACTTCTATATACCAACATTAAAATCTAAATACTCACAAAATTGTGTTTCTTCCCAAACTAGGACCTATCTAGAGAATACTAAAAATCAGTCAAAGCCATGAGATTTCATTTTACTGATCTCTAAATCAAAGTTAGACATACGATTTTAAATAATTTGTAAATAAAATGTGCATAAAAACTTAGAGCCATGAGCCAAGTTTTAATCTGAAGCAACCTGAAATAGGCAAGATTACATCCTGGAAGTTTCCTGTAAATAAAATGTGGATGAATATATTACAACTCAAAATAACCATATTTCACTGCAGGTTCTCAATACAACTTTTCAAGTTGTTGAGCATTAGTAGTTATGGAATACATGCACATTAAGAAATATTTACTAACAGAAATAGGATAGCATTGAAATGATTAGTTTTCTTTTACACCTAGATCCAAGCATTTTAATGAATCTTATCTAGATGAAAATAGTTACTTTTTATCACTTTACTATGTGATATTAAATATATTATAAAATATTAGAGACATATATACATATATAATTTTTCAGAAAGGGAATTGCAGTTTTAGATTATAGCTTAGAAAACTGGAAAGAATGTTAATACAGTTAAAACTAGAAAAAATCTGAACAAAACTGTAAATTAATGATTGTCTTAAATATGTTAGAAGAGTAAGGTGTCAGGTCAAACAACTAACTTGAAAATAACAAAAGAAAGATGCTCAAAGGGAAAAACTTGTGACCCAACATTTGATTAACATGGTGGGAGTTGAATGGGAAGATGGAAGGAGACAGGGGAGGCTAACTCATCTCTATAACCCAATAAGACTATTCACCAGGCATTTTCAACAATGTGCGAGTCAAGCATGAGAATGTCAAGCCTCTAGACTGAAGACATAAAGGGATTCACAGCCTGATGTAGGATTTTTCTCCAGGAACCTCACTGGACATGCACACGGAGGAAAGTTAACCTCCTGGGGTTTGGTGGGGAAGAAGGGCAGCCACTTCCAAACTCCATCAAGAACTATTTCTCTCACCTCCTCTGTGGAACGAAAGTTTTGGTTTCTGAGAAATGGTAACTATAAATTGAATGAACTGTTAGAAAATTATTGCAGCTGAGAGAAGGGAATGGCAGTCACTGTAGAAAATCTATTCAAGCCCATCTACCTTATCCTCCCCACAAAACAACCTTCTCAGTCTGCAGGTGGAGGAGCGATAAAAGCTGTATCCTGAGAGAATTCATGGAGAGCCACAGTTAGAGACAAGAAAGAGAAAAACGAAAGCAAAGCAAACAAAGAAGGAAGAAAAGAAGCTTATTGGTTGAAGGAATGTCAAGAGTACCATTGGGCCTGGAGCTACAATGAGGAAGAGAGCAGAAAAAATGTGTGGAGTCCATACCCCAGAGATCCAATCCTGGCCTGAACCGGAGCTTTAATCAGAATATCAGGGAAAGCTACTTGCCCCCACCCACATCACGAAGCTGACAGGCTTCAGGTAAAACTAAGTGGGAAAGATACATCGGAGAATGCTGGAAGACAGATTCTTTCTGGGAAACGGTGCAAAGAATAGATGCAAAGACAAGTGGGAAGAAGGCAAGTGGGGGGGGGGGGGACACTGAGAAAAGCTCTCTGGTTAATTAGCCCACACCGTAAACACAAGCTGTCCCTGGGGGAGTTAGAAACCTTGGGTGTGAAGATCAAAACCATAATAACAACAAGCTTCAAACTCAGCCCAAACTTAACAAGACTCACATAAAAGCCCACACTGAAGGCCTAGGAGAAGGAAAAGTGTGCTTGTCCCAAAACATAAAAGGACGAATATTAATAGTCACTCGGTCAAACAATATAGCTGGCTTTCAGACAACAACAAAACTAATGTATACAGTAATGTATGTAAAAATAATACATAAGGTAATGTATAATGTCAAAATAATGTATGAGGTAAAAAAAAATCACACTTCGAACAGACGAAGCACCTATCAGAACCAGACCTCACTGCTCCCATATATGAAAAAGATGATGTAACTACCAGACTTGGAATTTAAAATAACTCTAATTAATATGCTAAAGGCTCCAGTAGTAAAGGCAGCAATACGAATGATCACAAGGTAATTCTAGCTGAGAGATGAAAATCAGAATGAGTGAAATAAAAATTGTGAAATAAAAAATATAGTAACAGGGATCAAGAATGTTTTTGAAGGGCTCATTTGTAGAGTCTAAGGAAAGAATCAGTGGATTTGAATATAAGTCAAAAGAAATTACCGAAACTGCAACTCAGAAAGAAAAATAATAAGAAAACAGAATAGAGCCATACAAGAGCTGAGGCACTATATGTATGGGCTTAACATAGACATAGGTGGAATTGGAATCTCAGAAGAAGAAAGATAAAATAAAACAGAAGACGTAATTTAGGAAATACTTGTTGAGAATTTTCAAAAATCAGTGATAGATACAAAATCTCAGATACATGCCAAGCAAGATAAATGCTTCCACTACTCTCTTCCCCTTCCACAAAAATATCTAAGTATAAAATACTCAAATTTCTGAAAACAAAGGAAAAGGAAATATCTTGAAGGCAACCACAGAACAAAGTTCACTTACAGAGAAACAGAGATACTAATTATAGCACATTTCTCATCAGAAAACTTACAGGCAAAAATAATCTTTAAATGCTGAAAGGAGGAAAAAAAAAACTTTTCCAACCATAATTCTATACCAACTAAAAATGTTTCCAAAGAGAAAAAGAAATTAAGAGTTTCTCAAGAAAACAGTGAGAAGATACAATCCCAGCAAAGTTAGGCTATAAGAATACTTAAAGAATATTCTGCAAGCAGGGGAATATGATACTGGTTGGAAATCAGGATCCACACAAAAGAATAAAAGTGTTAAGATGAAAAAAATATGATAAAAAATAAGCTATTTTTCTTGTTTTAATTGCTCTATAGAGAACTGAATGTTAAAACAAATTTATAATGTATTTATAGCATATGTAAAAACAAAACTCATGGCTCAAGGACTGGGACTGAGGAATTGGTAATTTGCTGTTTCATAGTCCTTATGCCATATTTGAAACTTTATAATAGTATATGAATGTGCAATCAAATATTTAAAAAATATTTATATTATAATCACTAGGGCAACCACTATATTTTTCAATTTTAAGTCAATTGGAAAGATAAAAATATTTTTAATGTGCAATTAAAATTAATTTTAATAAATTTTAAATTTTAATAAAAATTAAAATTAAAAGGATGGCAAAGAAAATAAACGAAAAACAAAAGGAATTAATTCCTGGAAAAAATTTAAAACAATCAGCATAATTAATTAATTAATTAATTTTTAAAACCAACCAGCAAGGTGACAGGTTTCTACTCAAATATATTAATAATCACCTTAAATATGAATGGTCTAAAAGTGCAAGTTAAGAGAAAATGTTTGTCAGATTCAGTAAGAAAGCAAACCCCTGAATTTGCCATCTAAAAGAACCTTTCTAAACAGAGTGACATGAACAAGTTAAAAGTAAAAGGAAAGGCCAGATGTAGTGTGCAAACGCTAACCAGAAGAGAGCTGGAGATGCTATAATAATTTTTGACAAAATAGGTCTCAAGACCAAATAAAATATTAATATGGTAAAGAGAGGCATTGCATAGTGGTTAAAGGGTTAATTCTCGGGGCACCTATGTGGCTCAGTGGGTTAAGTCTCTGCCTTCGGCTTGGGAGCGAGCCCCACATCGGGCTCTCTGCTCAGTAGGGAGCCTGCTTCCCCACCCTCTCTCTCCACCTGCCTCTCTGCCTACTTGTAATCTCTGTCTTCAAATAAATGAATAAAAAATCTTTATTTAAAAAAGGTTATTTCTCCAAGGAAAATAAGCATAATAACCAAAAATATTTATGTGTCTAAAAACAGAGTTACAATATATATGAGACAAAAACAGACAACTCTAAAAGTAGAAATGGACAAATCCACAATTATACTTGGAAGAGTAACATTTTTCTCAGTAACTGATAGAATAAAATAAAGCAGAAAATCTGTAAAGAAAATCCGCACTGTCAACTGGGTAGATCTAATTGATATTAGAAAACATTCTACTCAACACCAAAATACAGATTATTCTTGTGTGCGCGTAGAACAACCGTTCAATGCACTAGATGGAGCAGATAATGAGTTATGAAACAAACATCAACACATTTAAAACAACTGAAAATAAAACCATACAAAATAAAACAAACTAGAACTCATAACAGGAAGATA
This sequence comes from Meles meles, assembly GCF_922984935.1. NCBI lineage: Eukaryota > Metazoa > Chordata > Mammalia > Carnivora > Mustelidae > Meles > Meles meles. The sequence continues at coordinate 80,974,476 of NC_060074.1, forward strand.
GATTGAAATGAACCCCTAATAACTGATTCAACAGTATTTTTCTAAGTAAACCATGGATCATAGAGGAAGTTTCGATAGAAATAACATATTTTTAACTAACTGAATAATAGATATGTAATATAATTAAGTACAGCTAAAGCAATGCTTAGAGGGAAATTTATAGCAAGACTCGTACCAGAAAAAGAAAAAACTAACAGTAAGCAACCTGTGCTTTCCCTTAAGAAACCAGAGAAGAAAGAGCAAATTAACCCAAAATGAACAGAAGCGAGAAACTAATACAGGTTAGAGCAAAAATCAACAATATTGGGAGCATAAAAAACAATTCAGAAAATCAAAAGCAAGTTTCATCAGAGCAAAGGTATTGCCAGCGATAAAGAATGACATTTTGTGGGGCACCTGGGTGGCTCAGTGGTTTAAGTCTCTGCCTTCGGCTCAGGTCATGATCTCAGGGTCCTGGGATCGAGCCCTGAATCGGGCTCTCTGCTCAGTGGGGAGCCTGTTTCTCCCTCTCTCACTGCCTGCCTCTCTGCCTGCTTGTGACCTCTCTCTCTGTCAAATAAATAAATAAAATATTAAAAAAAAAAGAATGACATTTTGTAATAGCAAAGAAATCAATTCCTCAAGAGAATGTAATAATCTTAAATGTGTTTCCATCTAATAACATAACTTCAAAATAAATGGAGCAAAAATTGATCAAAACAAAACATGAAAATAAACAAATCCACAATTGCATTCAGAGATGTTAAGGTGCCTCTCTAAATAATTGATAGGATAAGTAGAAAAATAACAGTAATGTCATTGTGGTTTTGATTTGTATTTCCCTGATGCCGAGTGATGTGGAGCACTTTTTCATGTGTCTGTTGGCTATCTGGATGTCTTCTTTGCAGAAATGTCTGTTCATGTCTTCTGCCCATTTCTTGATTGGATTGTTTGTTCTTTGGGTGTTGAGTTTGCTAAGTTCCTTATAGATTTTGGATACTAGCCCTTTATCTGATATGTCGTTTGCAAATATCTTCTCCCATTCTGTCAGTTGTCTTTGGTTTTGTTAACTGTTTCCTTTGCTGTGCAAAAGCTTTTGATCTTGATGAAATCCCAATAGTTCATTTTTGCCCTTGCTTCCCTTGCCTTTGCCGTTGTTCCTAGGAAGATGTTGCTATGGCTGAGGTCAAAGAGGTTGCTGCCTGCATTCTCCTCAAGGATTTTGATGGATTCCTTTCTCACATTGAGGTCCTTCATCCATTTGGAGTCTATTTTCGTGTGTGGTGTAAGGAAGTGGTCCAATTTCATTTTTCTGCATGTGGCTGTCCAATTTTCCCAGCACCATTTATTGAAGAGGCTGTCTTTTTTCCATTGGACATTCTTTCCTGCTTTGTCAAAGATGAGTTGACCATAGAGTTGAGGGTCGATTTCTGGGCTCTCTATTCTCTTCCACTGATCTATGTGTCTGTTTTTGTGCCAGTACCATGCTGTCTTGATGATGACAGCTTTGTAATAGAGCTTGAAGTCTGGAATTGTGATGCCACAAACTTTGGCTTTCTTTTTCAATATTCCTTTGGCTATTCGAGGTCTTTTCTGGTTCCATATAAATTTGAGGATTATTTGTTCCATTTCTTTGAAAAAAATGGACGGTATTTTGATAGGGATTGCATTAAATGTGTAGATTGCTTTAGGTAGCATGGACATTTTCACAATATTTATTCTTCCAATCCAGGAGCATGGAACATTTTTCCATTTCTTTGTGTCTTCCTCAATTTCTTTCATGAGTACTTTATAATTTTCTGTGTATAGATTCTTAGTCTCTTTGGTTAGGTTTATTCCTAGGTATCTTATAGTTTTGGGTGCAGTTGTAAATGGGATTACTCCTTAATTTCTCTTTCTTCTCTCTTGTTGTTGGTGTACAGAAATGCAACTGATTTCTGTGCATTGATTTTATATCCTGACACGTTACTGAATTCCTGTACAAGTTCTAGCAGTTTTGGAGTGGAGTCTTTTGGGTTTTCCACATATTGTATCATATCATCTGCGAAGAGTGATAGTTTGACTTCTTCTTTACCAATTTGGATGCCTTTAATTTCTTTTTGTTGTCTGATTGCTGAGGCTAGGACTTCTAGTACTATGTTGAATAACAGTGGTGATAATGGACATCCCTGCCGTGTTCCTGACCTTAGCGGAAAAGTTTTCAGTTTTTCTCCATTGAGAATGATATTTGCGGTGGGTTTTTCATAGATGGCTTTGATAATATTGAAGTATGTGCCCTCTATCCCTATACTTTGAAGAGTTTTGATCAGGAAGGGATGCTGTACTTTGTCAAATGCTTTTTCAGCATCTATGGAGAGTATCATATGGTTCTTGTTCTTTCTTTTATTAATGTGTTGTATCACATTTATTGATTTGCAGATGTTGAACCAACCCTGCAGCCCTGGAATAAATCCCACTTGATCATGGTGAATAATCCTTTTAATGTACTGTTGAATCCTATTGGCTAGATATCACCTCACACCACTCAGAATGGCTAAAATTAACAAGTCAGGAAATGACAGTTGCTGGCGAGGATGCGGAGAAAGGGGAACCCTCCTCCACTGTTGGTGGGAATGCAAGCTGGTGCAAACACTCTGGAAAACAGCATGGAGGTTCCTCAAAATGTTGAAAATAGAACTACCCTATGACCCAGCAATTGCACTACTGGGTATTTACCCTAAAGATACAAACATAGTGATCCGAAGGGGCATGTGTACCCGAATGTTTATAGCAGCAATGTCTACAATAGCCAAACTATGGAAAGAACCTAGTTGTCCATCAACAGATGAATGGATAAAGAAGATGTGGTATATATACACAATGGAATACTATGCAGCCATCAAAAGAAATGAAATCTTGCCATTTGCGACGACGTGGATGGAACTAGAGCATATCATGCTTAGTGAAATAAGTCAATCAGAGAAAGACAACTATCATATGATCTCCCTGATATGAGGACATGGAGAAGCAACATGGGGGAGTAGGGGGATAGGAGAAGAATAAATGAAACAAGATGGGATTGGGAGGGAGACAAACCATAAATGACTCTTAATCTCACAAAACAAACTGGGGGTTGCTGGGGGGAGGTGGGATTGGGAGAGGGGGAGGGGGCTATGGACATTGGGGAGGGGAGGCGAACCATAAGAGACTATGGACTCTGAAAAACAACGTGAGGGTTTTGAAGGGTCAGGGGTGGGAGGTTGGGGGAACAGGTGGTGGGTAATAGGGAGGGCACGTTTTGCATGGAGCACTGGGTGTTGTGCAAAAACAATGAATACTGTTACGCTGAAAAAAATAAATAAAATGGAAAAAATGCAAAAAAAAACTGACATGGATAGAGAAAGGCAGAGAAAAGCATCACAGATGGGTGATGAAAAAAAAATAACAGTAATGATATAGAATATCTGAAAGACACAACTAACTTGACTTAAATGAGATGTTAGGATAAGTGAAAAAATAGTAGCAGAATACACACTCATTTGAAAAGCACACAAAGTATTTCCTAAGATAGAGCATATTCTTGTGCATAAAAACTGTCTCCAATTTTTTTTTAGGAATCAAGTTATACAAATTAATTTCTATTTCTTTAATATAAGTTTCATGTACTTGTCATTTTTGTATCTTCTTTGGTTAAGTGTATGTTTAAAACCTTTACTAGTTTGGGGCGCCTGGGTGGCTCAGTGGGTTAAAGCCACTGCCTTCCGCTCAGGTCATGATCCTGGGGTCCTGGGATCGAGTCCCGCATCGAGCTCTCTGCTCAGCAGGGAGCCTGCTTTCTCCTCTCTCTCTCTGCCTGCTGCTCTGCCTGCTTGTGATCTCTGTCTGTCAAATAAATAAATAAAATATTAAAAAAAATAAAAAAATAAAACCTTTACTAGTTTAAAAAAATTATTACTGAGTTTGATAATTTTTATATATTCTGGATAAAAGACCTTTATCAGATATATAAACTTCATATGTTTTCTCTTATCTGTGGCTTATCTCTGCTATTTTAGGTTCCCTTATTCTGTATCAGAACTAACCACAATGAATATAATTAAAGGATTGTAGCTGCAAATAGTCTTTCGATTTGCTCATATGCATGCATTTCCTGAGATCAAGGTATGCACTTTATTGTTACTATTGTACAAAGGTAAGTAGTGTGTATAGGCAAGAAACATAATTTCATGTAAAAACATCACAGTCTTTATCATCCTCAGAACATTGGTCCCATTGATCTCACTGAAAATGAAATGGACAACTAGACATTTGTTACTTAAAATAAGTGGTATAAAAGGCTTGAATGACTACCTAAACTGCCTAAATGAATGGTTTCACAAATGAGAGGCAGTATAGAAAAAGTTTCACTGGAAATGTTTTAGCATTTAGGAATGAGAAAAATTGGAAGCATTGGAAGCATTCCTCACGAATGCTACAACCACACAACTTTATAACATTTTCATCTTCCAATTTTTCTTTCAACTCACTTGATAAACTACCATTAGAGAAAGAGAGGTATCAATCCACAGGATATTGTGTCCATACTTCTGAATTCGATTGTATGCATGCATTTCTAGGGGATTATCAGAGTACATTATAACTTCTCCTGAATATGGCCAGGTTACCAAGTGGCAGGATTAGATCTCTAACTATTTTCCTGTCACATCCTCCAGCATCTTCTTAAACCTTAATGAAACAGTAGCTATTTTCCAAGCCAGCAAATGCTACCAGGGAATGAAGGGTATGAGTTAAAACGGGTAATAAACGAACAAGGAAAGAGACTGTAGTGAGCACAAAGAGTGTAGGTTATAACAGGCTGGGTAATGAAAGGAAGGAATTTGGCACCTTTTTTTTTTTTTTTTCTTCCAATGAGAGTATCCTAGAGCAAGAAAATAATACTCTATTTCTTTCAGTCTGTTGCTGAAAGACAGCTGGTGCTGATAGAAGGGAAAGATTTATGGGCTCTGTCTAAAGACTGAATCTGGATAATTTGGAGAAAAGATTTGACAATCCCCTGATCACTCAACTGATAGGTAGCGAGTTAGACCTACTATCTGGTTCACAATTTCTGGGCTATATTTGCTAATTTACTTCTTTTTCTGATAACCCAAGAGGGATACTACTTTGATTGGCACCAGGTGGAAATTGCTGAACATCCAGTCACCTATAGCTTGTGTGGCTATGAATCAAGATGACACATTGCTAAGACAGCTGTCTGTGTGTGATGGGTAGAAGATTGCTACCACATACCTGAAATATCATTTGATTTGCTCTTTCATCTACACTGAATATAAATGGGATGGAATGCCTTTATGGAACGTGGCAAGAGAATCTGGTTAGCTTGAGGGCAGTGGACACAGCGATGATATGGTTGCCTCATTCCACCAAAGACTGTCCTTTGACACTTCAGAGATAAGGCTTGTCTGAAGTCCTATGGCACACCCAGACTGAACTTTGCTGTGGAATATGACCAACTGATGGTTACAGAACACATGATATTTTGGCTCCTACTGCATACCTTTGCGTACCATGAATGCAAAACGGTATCAAAATATGAGGTAGCTGGAATACCAGTAGCTCTACCAGGCCAAGTGTAACTTGGATATTCTCTGAACCAGTCTAGAATTACTGTCAAATCAGTCATTATCATTTTTAAAAATACTTGTTAACACTTATTCGTGTTACCATCTGGGAGACAATACCCAGAGAATCTGGTGTGCTATTTTAGAAAACGTTCCCTAAACTTTGAAGTTGTGACTATAATATATGAGCCTCAACTTCCTGTAGTCAAAATACACAAGTCTGGGAATCAAGGTGTGGGAGGGGTTATCACAAATAAACGCAAAGTGCCATAGAAATAATTTTTATTCCTCTGTAAGACACTTTGGGCCTGGCTGAAAAGAATGTTTCCACTGAAGGATGTAATATTCACATTGAATTGGAAGGGAAATTTTACTACTTAGATATTAGTAGCATCTCATGCCAAAGACACAGAATAGAAAAAAGGGTTGGTGCGATGCCTCTGGTGATTTATTCCAAGCATCAACTGGGAAACTGGCTTTCAGCCTGCCACATAATGAAAATAAGAAGTATTGGGTCTGGAATCAGAAAATGTCCTAGATGTCTTTAGATAGCTAGTCACCATTGTCCTCAGTTTTATTAGGGGCCAGGTACTTGGGCTGGGAATCTTTGCAACACTGGATATAGAAAATGAAAAACAAAAAGAAAGAAACTGTTGGCTTATATTTCCACCCCCAGGATAATGAAGGCGGATTTCTGATATTTAACTTTAAATTTTGAGACACAATTTGTCCATGGAACAGGAAAAATAATTTCAGTATAGGATAGTGTTAAAGAGCGTGGTCTTGGTATCAAACACAGACCTTCCATATCTTGCATTCTATGTGTCACTGGTCCTGTTTCTTAGTCTTTTTTTCTCCTTGAACTATCTGATTTTTGCCATAGTTTGTATCGTTGTTAACAAGCTTAAATAGGATAATAGAAAGAGCTTATTTCAGTTTCTGTGACAGGTAAGTATTTAGAAAATAAGAGCTTTTGTGCATGTTACTATAACATATTTTCAGATGACCAATAATTTGGATATGGAATCTAGAATACTAGAGAGGGAAGGGAGGGTCAATAACAATTTGTTTCTATTTCTTAATTTTACAGAAGGGGAAGTTGAGCCACAGGGAGAGATAAAGAACTTGGACTAAGGTCAGAAACTAGACAGAGGTACAAAACTATTTGAAAATCAATTATTAAAGAACAAATATCACTTTCCTGAAATCTGTAGTCAGAAATTTATGGGCAGAAAATGAACATCCCAAGACCATAATAACAGTTTTATGTACAGCCACAAATTTCAAAAATTTTATAAATTTATATACCTCTCATCACAAAACAGTTTGGTGTGCAAAAATTAAAAAATAGATTATCTCTTCAACTTGAATCCATGAACCTGAGAAATAGTCACTGGCTTGCTAGTTGACATTTTTACTTCAAATTATAGGGATTCTTAGGCAAGTGTTATATGTACAATAGTCATAAGTACAGTATCTATCAATGATTACTTTAAAATTATCTTTTTATAAACTTAAAACATGTATGTTTTGTGTGTGTATGTGTGTATATGAGCGTGTGTTTTCATTCTTCCTGAGAATGAGATGGAAAACTGCTTTAAAAAGTATTTTTAAAGAATACAATCATATAATCCCAAAGTATAAATTAAAAAAGGGGATCTTATCTCTTTCTTGAGAAAGCTTGGAAAGTGACATTTATATTGAACCCCCATATCCTCCATAATCCTATGATAATCCCTAGCTCATTAAAATGTTTTATCATATTTAGAAACTAATGGAAAAACTTGTGGGAGAAATATAATTAAAACCGAACAAGGGAAACTATCCATGGTGTGAAAAGGAATTCCAGACTCAGAAAAATAATGACAAAACCTAATATCCTACCAGATTAATATGAGAATTTATAATAAAAATTAATGTAAAAGTAAGGTGACAGTTATAAACATAAGATATATTGCTTTTAGATAAAAATACAGTGTATACTTCACAAAACCTTGTTCAAGCTTAAAAAATAAAATTTGAAAAGATCAAGACTCGTCAAAGCTCAAGACAGATTTTTGTTTGATTTTTCTTGCCTCAAGGACTGTTTTATCCAGGAAGATATTCAAGCTTTTTGGCATGAGTATTTGCTGGTGTTGTTCCTTTAAAAAGAAAATTGACTGCCTCGGCCTCCTCCCCTGGAAACATCTTCAAAATAAGCTGTGAAACCTAGATCTTAATTTAGTCTTTGTAATAGGAACTTCACTGGTGGTGGAGAAAGTCACAGGGTGATTTACTAAAGACCATCGACTCTCTCTCGTTCTCTTATGAATTCTTTAGCTCATCTGTTTGAGTTTGAAAGTTTAAGTACAATAAAACCCCTAATCTCTGAGTTTTGGTATCGGACTTCTTGAAATAGACTCTACTTCTCATTACCAGTTGGGTTATTGATCCTTTAAAGGGCATGTCTACATGCTCACTCTACTTGATTTCAAAAGCCCTATGCTGTTGCTCCTCTCTTGAATTCAGATGAATCTTTGTTTGGGAGGAGTCAACGAGAAACTGCATACTCACTATATCCTGAATAAAATTTCTTCTGCATTTATGCTAATCCTTCCTTCATTGCAGAACAATAGCATACAACATGTACTTTTGAAAAGTTATTTTCCCTAACTTCCAAATATAGATTTTTGTTGCTCTACTACATATCAATAATGTCCAACCTCAGCTCTAAGCAGAAGCAATTTTGTGTGATAAAATGAAGAGAATACTTCTGTGAAGCTTCATTTCTAAAATATTAATCTCAATCTGATTTTTTCTACTGGCTTTTATCAAGTGGAACCCCCCCCCAAATATACTGTTTCTTGAAGAAGGAGGCAGAAAGCAAACAGTTCTGATACTAAATTCATTCAGTCAAGTCAAATAATTTAAACAGTGAAAAAAATCTTTAAGATTTTTATTTTTAAAATTTCACATTAGATTGTATATTTCTGCAGTCCCCTACAATAAAGCAAGAAATAAATAAATCTTTTTTTTTTTTTAAGATTTACCCACCCACCTGACAGAGAGAGAGAGATCACAAGTAGGCAGAGAGGCAGGCAAAGAGAGGGGGAAACATGCTCCCTGCTGAGCAGAGAGCCCGATGCGGGGCTCGATCCCAGGACCCTGAGACCATGACCTGAGCTGAAGGCAGAGGCTTTAACACACTGAGCCACCCAGGCACCCCAATAAATCTTAATCAAACATCAGAGTGATGGAAAAGAAGATAGAGTTGAGAAATATGTAGCTGGCAGCAAAAATGGAAGGACTTGGTAAGTTTGGATAAGTATTATATATAAAAAAGGGAGGAATAAATGGTGATGGTGAGGTTTCTAAGTCATAACCATTGAAGTGATATGCATAGAGATCACAGGCATAGCACCAAGATAAATTGAGATTATGTATAATTAAAAATTATAATTAAGAATTATTTAACTAGAAATAGAAGTTATTGAGGGAAATTTACAGCAAGGTAATAATAGGATACATGCAACCCAGCAAATGTTAATTAACCTCCAGCTTAACCAGGTGTGCACCATGACCAAATTTTGTCTTTATTTCTGGAATTTCAGGTATTTGGTATTAGAGACCCAAAGTGTTTCTCAAATTTATTATCCTATTTCCATTACTCTGCGTATGTTTTTCTCCCTTCTTAAAGGAATGTTTTCAATTTTATTTTCCCAAAAATTTATTAATAAAAAAAAACTTTCTGCTATAGTATGTTTAATTCAAACAACTCCTGTTTTATACTCTGAGTACTTCTCTTCACACGAATATATCTTTCTCATCTCTCTGAGGACATTGTTGTTGGTCATCCAAGCTTATTTTTCCTGAAGGTGTGTCTCAGTATCTGATTTTTATGAATCTTCCTCAAATATTTGGGGATTCATGGCTATATACTCATGGTTAAGAGGTAGGCATTAAAAGGTTGAGCAGAAGCTTGGTGTATTTAGGCAAGGCTTATCAAGTAAAGGCTTCAAATCAATAATCTGGGGGCATCTTCAAAGGTATAATTCACACTGGCTAAAATATTCAGGTAAAAATCTTCTTTCCCTCCCAGAAGGTTATAACCCTGGCTGCCAATTCCAAAGATGAAGCACTACTGTCATGGTGCTGATTGTTCGTCTACTGTAACCTAGAGTCTCCCTTATCATTTCATCAAGCTCCACTGTGTGGGTGAAATGGACCCCTTCCTTGTAAAAACCAAGTTCCCTCCCTAAGTAATAAATCTCTGTTTCTTTCAATAGTGATGAATCCAACTCTCTTTTTTTTTTCTTTAGAAATGAGTCCTGTCCCATGACAAATACCTGTTTTACATCTGTTTTTATTAAATCAGAATGTACTTCTGATTTGACAAATTATCCTATTGTTTTCACAAATGTGCTCCTCAAGTTAGATGTTCCTGGGATGCTCCGTACGGATACTCTAGTGTAAAGAAAGACTCTGAAGATCAAACCATTTTCTAAAAAGAACTCAACAAGTTAACAAATTCCTTGGCTGTCAAGCCAACTTTGTCCCCATGTTTTGAGCTACCAATTTCTGAGATTTTTATGGCATTTGCAGTGAAAATCATGTTACTCTCGGGTTTCTTCTGTTACAACTCAAGTACTATTTCTCAAATTTGCTAAACCAGTTTCCATTAATTCGTGATCTTTTCAACTTCCAAAATTATGTGCCTATAAATCACTCTTATTATATTTTCTTAAATATATACTATTTATTTATATGAACATTTTACTGTCAATTTAGTAAATTTTTAGGAGGAAACTTGGGCAAATACATGTGTTTAGTTTGCCATATTTAATAGGAAGTCAATCTAATTGTTAGATTTTAAATCTCAAATTTGAAAAGTGGTGTTTAGGTCAGCAACATGGCAGTGTGACTTGTGCTATATTTTTCTCCCCTTTGATGTGCAATTATTTGCAAATGATTTGCAATTATTTGGGCATCCATAACCATAGACAGACAGACAGATAGATGATATATGCCTCTGCACAGCATACCAGAACACCTGAGAGTTCCATGCCACTGTGTACACAAAAGTGGGTAAATTAGAGCATGCAGGAGACAGAGTTGGGGGCAAGTGGTGGTGGAGCCCTAGTGGTAGAGGTGGCAAAGGCAGAGAAGGCAGCAGCCAGCCAGGCAGTGAGCCAGCATGATCATAAAGGTAGAAGAGTAGAGGGTTAAGCAGTGAGGATCTGCCCATCACATGTGCTTCGGGTAGAGAGACCAGTTGCTTTCTCTGAAGAGAGACTGTAGAGATTAGAGGGAGGGAAAAGAAGGGGAAGTAAGCAGACAAAGAGAACCGAAGGAAAGCATCTCCTACTGTGTACCTCAGGAGACGAGAAGACTGACTAAAGACATATGGAATCTTCCCACTTGAGGATCCCCAACCTGGAGGTGAGCACACTCAAAACTCCAAGTGCTAACTGTACCGCTCCCCCTACTCTGTTGCTAATCTTTCCTTTTAAGTGTTTTTTAATGCCAACCTTAGCAGTGAATCAGCTCTGTTAAGAGAAACCAAAAATTTGAACTATAACTACCATCTGGAGATGTCAATTTCTAGATTTCAAACTGTATTACAAAGCCATAGTAATTAAAACAATATGGTACTAACACAAAAATAGACATTGATCAATGAAACAAAATAGAGCATCTAGAATTAAACCCAAGCATATACGGTCAAACAATACTTGACAAGGAAGCCAAGAATATTCAAAGTGGAAAGGATAGTGTCTTAGATAAATAGTGCTGAGAAAACTGGAGAAACACATGCAGAACAATAAAATTGGACCCCCATTTCACACCATTCCCAGGAATCAACTGAGAATGGAGTGAAGACATAAAAATTAGACTTGATACTATAAAATTCCTAGAAGAAAACATAGGCAAGAAGCTCCTTGGTATTGGTCTTGGCAATAATTTGGGGGGACAGGATGCCAAAGCACAAACATCAACAACAAAAAAAATCAACAAATGAAACTACATCAAACTCAAAAGTTTCTGCATAGTAAAAGAAACAACTAACAAAATCAAAAGACAACCTACAGAATTGGAAAGAAATTGCAAAATGTATGTCAAATAAGAAGTTAATATCCAAAATACATAAAGAATTCAGATAACTCAATAACAACAAAAAAAACAGTTTGATTTTAAAAATGGTAGGAAAACTGAATGAAAAAATGCACAACATTTCAGGGAAACACAGATCAAAACCACAATGAGATATCACCTCATACCTGTTGGAATGGCTATTACCAAGAAGACAAGAGACAAGAACTGCTAGCAAAGATGATGGGATTGGGAGGGAGACAAACCATAAATGACTCTTAATCCCACAAAACAAACTGGGGGTTGCTGGGGGGAGGTGGGATTGGGAGAGGGGGAGGGGGCTATGGACATTGGGGAGGGGAGGTGAACCATAAGAGACTATGGACTCTGAAAAACTACCTGAGGGTTTTGAAGGGTCAGGGGTGGGAGGTTGGGGGAACAGGTGGTGGGTAATAGGGAGGGCACGTTTTGCATGGAGCACTGGGTGTTGTGCAAAAACAATGAATACTGTTACGCTGAAAAAAATAAATAAAATCGGGGGGAAAAAAAAGGAACCCTTATACAATATTACTGGGAATGTAAATTGATTCAACTACTATGAAAAGCAATATGGAGTTCCTAAAAAATTAAAAATGGATCTACCATATAATCCAGCAATTTTACTTCTTTTTTTAAAAGATTTTATTTATTTATTTGAAAGAGAGCAAGTGAGTGATAGAGAGCAAATGATTGTTGACGGGGGGAGTAGGAGAAGGAAACTCTCCTGCCAAGTAGGGAGCCCGACATGTTGCTTGATCCCAGGACTCTGGGATCATGAGCTGAGCTGAAAATAGTTGCTTAACTGACTGAACCACTCAGGTGCCCCCAGGAATTTACTTCTGAGAACGAGATACTCGAAGGAAATGAAAACATTTCATTTTCTAATACGCATTCATGACAGAACGTTGCACTGCTAATACTTGATATAAGGTTTAAAAACTTATAAGGTTTAAAAACTAATATTTATAAACCTATATCCTATGTTTTCTTTTATGAACTTTTTTTTTAATATAGAATCATCCTTTTCTTTTTTCTTTTGAAAATAATCCATGAATCCATGTAGTTTTTTAATGTAATTGAGATTATACTTAAGTTATATATCCAAATAACCTTCATATACACAGTTGTCCTACCGAATCATTTTTTACCAAAGGCATACTAACTAGAATACATTTGTGTAATGTTTAGAAAACACAGCATTCCTCACATCTATCAAGAGACAGATAAGTCATTCACTCAGGAATGCCAGCTCATCTTCACATTCCAGCATATAAAAATGGGCTAAGAAGAAATCGTTACACTTAGATGATTATTATTTATTTGCAAAGATCTTTTTAAAAACTTTTTATAATAGCAATCTAATTTTAAATATGTACTCAGTGTACATTCCAAAGTGCTTACTAGAAAATGCAGGTACATGAGCAAAACAAAACTAAAAAGTGCTACACAAATTTTAAGAACAGGTATTTGTATTAAACATTATTGAAGTTCCCTGCCAACTGGCTGCTATATAATTAAACTCTCCTAATTCTTCTCATACTTCCCCAAAGTTTTTCTCTTTCTTTTTCTGAGATATTTTACTCCATCTCTTAAATATGGATAATTGATCAAAGCAAAACTTGGTTTCGGCTCAGGACATGGTCTCTGGGTCCTGAGATCAGGCCCCAAGTCAGGCTTCACACTCAGTCTGACGTCTGCTTGAGATTCTGTCTCTCCCTCTGCGCCTCCTGCTCGTGTTCTGTCTCTCTCTCTCTCTAAAATAAAATAAATAAATCTTAAATCAAAAAAAAAAAAAAACAGAAAAAAACGCCACAAAACTGTTCCCCACATAGGATAAAATTTGTGCCATTTAGCAGAGCATAAAATGCCCCCTGTGATCTTGCATTTCCTTAGCATTCTAGGCGTATTTCTTTTTTTTTATTTAAAGATTTTATTTATTTATTTGACAGAGAGAGAGATCACAAGTAGGCAGAGAGGCAGGCAGAGAGAGAGAGAGAGGAGGAAGCAGGCTCCCCGCTGAGCAGAGAGCCCGATGTGGGGCTCGATCCTAGGACCCTGGGATCATGACCTGAGCCGAAGGCAGAGGCCCTAACCCACTGAGCCACCCAGGCGCCCCTAGGCGTATTTCTTTATTCACCTAATGTGTAGCATTTAAACCATCTGTTGGGTCCCCCACCCAATAGTTGAGGTTATGACAATTAGGTTTTTTACCTTTCTGGCATTGCTCAAATGGTTTCCTTTCCCCAAAATGTTGTTGTTTTCTAGTTTATCTAAATAACTCAGCTCTGAAGTAACTTTAACACAAAATTTTCTTCTTCTCAAAACTAGGCTTTATACCATCTTCAGAGAATTCATATTACTATACCTTTACATGTTAAATCATTGCAAGTATTTTATCTCTGTCTCTTTTATGAACCTCTATCTTATTAGATCAAGTTTGTTGTATCCATTTGCATTGTCATCAATTAAAAATAGCAAAATACCCAACTACAATGCCTGAATGAAGGAAGATATTTAGTTGTCTCTTGTGGCATTTCTTAAAATTAGAGATTTAAAGTTGGTTTCAGAGAGTAATTCAAATCACCATCAATGGTATCATCCCAATCTATGTCCTTGAGGTTTTGGTAATCTATTGTCTCAGGTTTCCATTATCTACTGAATAAATACAGAACATGCTATCTGAACAATAGTTTCATTGTTAGTTTCATAGAACAATGCTTCATTGGACTACAAAATTATAGTGATTTAATTGGCTATAATTATAGCCAAGTTAGTATATTGAAATCCAAAACAAAATAATAATTCTGAATTTAGGGTAGGAAAGTCTGAAATTGAGAAGGAAAGATATCTTTTTCTTATCCTTTTTATCACATTGTCTATGATGGGCTATCCAGTCACATCTAATTTAGGTCAATTTTGTTAATATTTCTGGTCCATATATTAACTCTTGAAACTAGCAGAGCTTTCACAGAACTGCATGATTATATTAAGAGTGAACTAAAAACCAGAACAGACAGGGGTGCCTGGGTGGCTCAGTGGGTTAAAGCCGCTGCCTGCGGCTCAGGTCATGATCCCAGATTCCTGGGATCGAGCCCTGCATCGGGCTCTCTGCTTGATGGGGAGCCTGTTTCTCTTCCTCTCTCTCTCTGCCTGCCTCTGCCTACTTGTGATCTCTGTCTGTCAAATAAATAAATAAAATCTTAAAAAAAAAACAAAAAACAGAACAGACAAAAACACTGTTCACTTGACGGTTAACAAAATAACAATTTATGATCTGATTTCTAGTGCTTAAATATAATAAATACTCAATTTATGTAAGGCTTAGAATGCATGCACAAATGGTATAAAAATTTATTTACAAACAGGTTGTTGATAAACAGAAGTTATTCACCAGAAACATTTTTTTCATATTTACTAAGTTTTATGGTAAACAATGTAATATATGTAGTATTTAATTTATAATATTTTGCTAACAATGTTTTAGAACATGACTAACATATTCAATAGTGAGATGAAATTGCAAACTACCCATAATACCTCAATGACTCACTCTCTCAATAACTCTAGTCTTGCAGGACATTCTTTTCTACCTGCACGGTGTCTGGCTTGCCTTGTGCTCTGGCATTTTAGGCTCCCTTGCTCCACGTTGAGGCTGGCTATTATATGGCACTCTCAAGAGATTAAAAAATGGAGAAGCCAGAGTATTTAATCCCATGGTTCCTTTGTTGTTATTCCCTAGTTTTGCAGTGTTGCATTCCTTAATTTACCACTATAGTTTCTGTGGGTCAACCATATTCCCATGGGTACAGGGCCCACTGCATGGTGCTTTATGGCTCCCTTCCCTTGTCACTTCAGGTCTGGATGTGGTAAAGGTTTTCCAGTATTGCTAATCCCTACATGATTCCATAACTATGTCCTCACTTTTGAAATAGTCTAATTATTAACTTCTTTTTAATCACATTTCTGAATGTGTTTTTTTTTCCTGTTGGCACCTTGAGTTATATGTTCTGCCCTGCTTTTTAACTTTTATCGCACTTATTACCTTCTTGCATACTATACAGTTTACACATTTACCATGTATAGCATTTATTGTCTGTGTTCCCTACTACAATATAAGTGGTACTTGAGCAGGGCAGTATGCCATGTCCTAGAATAGGATCTAATATATAAATAGATATTTCCAAATATTTGTTGAATAAGTAATTGGAAAAGTTCATTCAAAATTCCAGTTTGGTATATCAAGAACACATCTTTTTTTATTGCTACCTTGATGAAGAGACCAGCAACTCCTGTACCCCTTTACTGTTAAACTGTTGGAGCAGATACTCTCTTATATCTAAAGTAACATTATCTATTTTTCAGCCAATAGAAGCAGCTCCAGCAGGCCAGGTTGAATTCACTAAGATTATGAAAGGATCTGTTGCAGTTATACCGAAAGGACAATAGAGTTTCAGGGCTTTCAGCTGGGGCAAATCCCCAGGTTGATCCCAATGATACTTCAAAAAGAAAAAGGGCTTCCTTCTCTTTGAACTGCAGTCCTCAGGTCCTTCATGTTTCACATTACAAATACATTTCACCAGCTACTCCAGTCACTTTAATAGGAGAAAACTGAATTAATATATCAATATAATCAGAATTTCACATAGAAAAAGTTACCATTACTTGGGGAAAATGCTTTGGTTAATTGCTTGACTTAGTAATGGTGTCACTATATAATGTATCGAAGGTGAAAGAGGACACAATTTTAAACCAGAACTCCACTCAGCAATGTGGGACATATGTTAGAGGTAGTTAGAAGAAACTGAATTGTCAAATGTTAATTGTGTCAAGAGTTCAAAAGAATATAGAGGTGGCTAAGTAGAATTCAATATTTATCGTCATAATATGGGACAGAGCAGAGAAGAAACACACACTTGAAGGGAAAAGAGAAAGGGAAAGAAAAAAGGTGGCCTAATACTGTGCGTTTCTGTTTTTAATCTTGATCTGTCACATCTCTTACAAGTTTATTGCCAAAATCCATTAGTAATGAAATTTTATCTTAACTGACATGATGTTATTTACTTATCCCATTTAATCTGAATATTCATGTGTTTCCATGCCTGGGATACTTTGCAATGTAGTAAAATATGCAATATATATAACTTATTATCTCTTTAATTCATGACCCCCCTCAGTTTGAATTCCTAAACATATATGGCCCCAGGATTCAGATTTGGGATTGTAGACCTATATTATTATATTATTTTTCCTGCTCTCCATTATTAACTGTGATGTTAAATTTTAATGTGTCAACTTGACAAAGCTGTGGTGTCTGAATGTTTGGTCAAACACCAGTCTAGGTGTAGCTGGAGAGATGTTTTGTAAATGTGATTAATATTTAAATCAGTAGACTGAGTAGAGAGATTACCCTCTGTGGGGTTCCTGGCTGGCTCAGTTGGTGGAACAGGTGACTCTTGATTTTGGGACCATGAATTCAAGCCCCATGTTGGAAGTGGAAACTCCGTTAAAAAAAAAAAAAAAAATTGAGAGAGAGAGAGAATGAGATTACCCTCTATAATGAGGGTGAGTCTCATCTAATTGATTGAAGGCCTTAGAGAAACAGAGTGAGATTCTACCTTCAGACTGCCTGAGACTCAAGACTGAAACATTAATTCTTTCCTGGATCCAGCCTACCAGCTTGACCTGCAGAATTCAGATTTGTCAGCCCCCACAATTGTCTTGGACCAATTCCTTAAAATCTTTATTTATATCTTTATTTAATCAATATATCTAGGTCTATAATTGGTTTTGTTTTGTCTACAGTAACTAATACACTAACCTCAAACCTGGTTTCTTTGTGTTTCTTAATTCCGTCTGTCATGCTTCTTGTTTTACATGCTATGGCCAGGTTATTTTATTTCCATTTGCTTAAGGTACTGTACTTAATTAGTCCTACCAATAGGTTTTCTCACAAGCTCCTGTCTCTCTGAAGAACATGCTGCATCTTTCTGAATCCTGTTCCTGCTTTATTCAGCATACACTGAAGTTTTAGACTAATAAAAATATTCTTAGTGAGGTCTCTCAATCCTCCATGATTAAGAAAGTTAACTCTGTTGGGAGTTCACAGGGATTTTCTTTTTAATAGAATTTATTAATTAGAGCTGTTTTAGGTTCACAGCAAAATTGAGCAGAAGGTACTGAGATTTCCCATTTACCTTCTGGTCCCACAAGGATAGTTTGCCCTATTCTCAGCATCTCCTTCCAGAGTGGTACATGTGTTACAATTGAAGACACTATAATGACACATGATTATCACCCAAAGTCTATAGTTTACACATAGGTTCACTTTTGATGTTATACTTTTTGTGGGTTTGGACAAATTTAGGACATATACCTGTCATTATAGTACCATATAGAGTAGTTTCACTGCCCTAAAAATCCTGTCCATGAATTCTTAATATTTCCTTCATCTTTATTTGTCACAGTTTGTCATTTGAGGGGGTTCTTACCACTCATGGGAAATTATTACAATGAAAAAGTCTACTTAATGTAAATCCTTTGGCATGGGGTCAAAATTATATTGTAACTATAAAGCAAACAAATAGAATTAAAATAAATGAGATTAAAATCATTTCAGTGAATATATATACTTCATGTATTTCTTCAAATTATGATTACATGTTGAATAAATGAATGAATAAAAAAATGAATGAATAAAAATGAATTAAGTTTACTTTTGCAGATAATTTTTCCAGACAAAATCATTTAATTACAAAATAAATCATCTTTACAGGAGCCTCCCAGAACATGATATTAAAAGGGTCACCTATGTCAAACTATCTGAAGCCTTATCACTTTTTCCAAAGACCACTCTAAATCTATTCATATAATAATCATTTTCTTTTGAACCATATTTACTATCATCTTTGTCCATTTGTTCTTTGTCAGTTGATCACTAGTCTATCTCTGCCAGATCTGTAGATGCCAACATCTTTTAAATAGTTTTATGCAAAATATTTACAACTGGTATGACATGAGTGTGTAGCATCTTAACAGGTACGGAACCAGGGCATATCAGCTGATTACCAGCCTTGGCTTTGCTTATGAGAACATATTCAAAAACACTGTAATTAATTTTATGAAATGCTTCATCTGCTGAAAAATAAACTATTTCAGTTAGTAATTGATTTGCATTTTTGTCAGTTGACACGATACTGATTTTTAAAACCTTCCCTAGAAAGACTAAAAAAGGCCCTAGTATTAAACAAGACCTGTGTTTAAGTAGAAACTAGCTCTTATTGTCAGTTTAATCCATGAATATTTTTCATGTTATAGTGAATTTTGCTTCCCCTACATGAAGTTGTCATTGGAAATAAGTCTTGATAATGAAAATTGGATTATGGATACCCACCACATTAACATCTTCTTTGATGTGCTAAAAAGTACTTCCACTCCAAAGTAAGAAAGAAAGAGAGAAACAATGTACATTAATCATCCATAACAAGCATCAGGGATGTGAGTTTATAAAAGTTGGATTAAAAAAACATTGGCAATGAATATTGTGTTAGAAAACTAGTAATTTGGATAAAAATATGAAACTTCTGATTTTCAAAAATGAATTTTATAAATTTGATTACTGGGAGGGCTTTTAATTCAGTTAATTTGTTTATAAACATGGTATTACCAATAACACATTTATTAACATTTAGATTATTTGTTTCAGTTCCTGAATATGCTAATGTTTAAAGAATAAAATAATTTTAATAGAAGAACTAAAGAGAGGATATAAATTATGTTGTTCTAAAGCTAGATCTGATTAGTAATTATAATTTTATAACTATGGAAATAAATGAATTAGAAGCTATCACTATTCATCTGTTGATTTCTGTATGTAGCCCTCATTATATTTGTCCAAGTGAGAGGCATTAACACTTGTGAATGTATTGTTCTGCATCATTCAAAGATCGATGAGAAGAGAAGGAAAGAATAATAGTATTAAAAGGAGAAGAGATAGTAAAAAATATAACCATGAATATCAAATGTAAGAATTCTGTGTACACATATGTTGACAAATATTCTCAGAAAAAATGTAACTAATTTTTAACAAAATTGAATACACAATATATTGTTAATATTAATTACTAATTGTGTCTCTTCAGGCAATGTCTTTTCTTACATTCAAACATTTTGACGTTCTCCAGTAATTCCCTAGAAGAAGGTTGTGAAACAAGTAAAAAAGGAAAAATAAGAGGTCCTTTCAACTTTCGAGTGTTAAATAGCTACTTTTGAAATTATGATTGGAGCTCATTCTGAGCATCAATATTGAGTTGATATAAGCATATACCTAATGAGTAAAAACAATGCTTCCTTTGCTGCCTATATTTTTGTAAAGATTTTATTTGCTTATTTGAGAGAGTGCACCAGGGTGCAAGTGAGGGGGGCAGAAGGAAAGAATCTCAACCTGAGAGACCCCCCACAGAGCTCTACCTCCTGACCCTGAGATCATGACCTGAGTAAAACCACAAGTCAGGCTCTCAACCGACTGAGTCACCCAGGGGCCCCACTGCCTATCCTAGCCCCCAAATTAAACAATACTGTTATTGGTGTGTTGGAATAGGGAGAAGTTTTACAAGAGTTAAAGTGAAATTTCAAGGATAGTTTTAGAAAAGAGCTATTGCTGTGTCCACTGCAGACTAAGCTCTAACGTGGAAATAATTGTGAAGAGTTGGGAATTCTGACTGCACAACAAATGTGTATCTCTTGCCCAGAGGCAGTTCAACAAGTTGGTATGACTATAGTGTAGAAGGAACAACACCGTATCTAGGAAGAGAGTGCCCTTATAGGAAGCGTGATTCTCTAAGAATAACAATTATAATTGTAGCGTATAAGTTTGCTACTGCTGCTTCACAATTACCATAAAAAATAGCCACAAATATAGTGGCTTAAAATAACACAAATTTGGGGGACCTTGGTAGCTCAGTAGGTTAAACACTTGACTCTTGATGTTGGCTCAGGTCATGATCTTAGGGTCATGAGATGGAGTCCCACATTAGACTCTACACTCGGCACGGAGTCTGCTTGTTCCTCTCCCTTTGCTGGTCCTCCTGCTTGTTCTTCCTTTCATAAATAAATAAATAAATAAAACCTTTAAAGGAATTATCACAAATTTATTATCTTATACCCTGGAATCAGAAGTCTTAAATGGACCTCATAGGGTTAAAATCATGGTGTCGACAAGGTTGCTCTCTGGGATACGGTGTTGTTCCTTCTACATAGAAATTTAATTTTTAATTTAATTTTCATAGAAAATTAAAAATATCATGAATAAATGAAAAATTAATAGAAAAACAATTTTTTAAATCTTGCATAAGAAGATATGGAAAACCTGGATTGTTCTGTAACCATCACAGAAATTGAATAATCAAAATCTTTCCACTAAATAGTCTTACATGGATAGACATTTTGCATTAGTACCTTATATCAAACTGCAAGAAAGAAATAATTCCAGTATCAAAGTCTTCTAGAAAATAAGATTATTTTTCATTTTTTGAAGCTAGCAGAATGCAATGGTCTGAATTCCTCCTCTTCAAATTCATATATTAAAATCCTAAAGGTATTAGGAGGTGGGACCCCTGGAAAATGTTTAGGTCATGAAGATGGAGTCCTCAAGAATGGTAATAGTTTTCTTATAAAAGAGATACTCCAAGGATTCCTTGTGTCTTCCACCACCCAGAAGAGGACCCTCGCCTGACCATACTAGCACCCGGCTCTTGGACTTCCAGCCTCCTAGACTATGAAAAATAAATTTCATTTGTTTATATACCCAGTCTGTGGTATTTTGCTATAACAAACTGAGTAAGACACATCAATGATACAAACCTGAGCAAGGGGAGTTCAGGAGCAAGGGAAATTACTGTCAGATCTATTTCGTGATCCAAGAGCACAAAATTAGTAAACTGAGAACTGAAATACATAGTTTATTTTTATTTCTTTTTGGAAAAGCTCCCAAAGTATTTTGTTTGTTTGTTTGTTTTTGTTTTTTAAGAAACCTCACTTAGGCTAAAATATATTAAGCACTGCATATTTAAAATGTAATGCTGTTGACCAATGCCTTGCATCATATTTATTTACAGGCAAGTACAAGAGATAGGTAGAATTCTGCTCCATTGTTAGTACTCTGTGGTTGTGAATGGACTTACCATAATTGTTTTATCTAAGAGGCCATTTGCCTCCATGCCTTTCCATCATCCTGCAGTTCTAGTGTTCTGGTTGAGTTAAATTTCAGAAAGAGTCTTTGCATATGTCAAAATTTCATTCATTTTTATTGCTGAGTAATTGTCCAGTGTGTGTGTGTGTGTGTGTGTGTGTGTGTATACACATATTTTTTTTTCTTCATCTATTCATCAGTTAATGGATATCTGGACTGTTTCAATAATTTGGCTATTGTAGATAATGCTGCTGTAAACATCAGGGTGCACATGTCTCTTTGAATTTGTATTTCTCGATTATTTGGATAGATATTTAGTAATGTGATTGTTGGATTACAGTGTAGTTCTATTGTTAACTTTTTGAGGAACCTCCATACTGTGTTCCAGAGTGGGCTGCATCATTTTGCATTCCTACTAACACTGCAAGAGGGTTCCCCTTTCGCCACATCTTCACCAATATCTGTTGTTTCTTATGTTGTTGACTTCAGCCATTTCTGACAGATATGGAATGAAATCTCATTGTAGTTATAATTTGCATTTCCTTGATGATCAATGATGTTGAGTATCTTTTCATGTATCTGTTGGCCATCTGATGTCTTCTTTGGAAAAATATCCTCATGTCTTCTGCCCATTTTTTAATTGAATTATTCATTTTGGAGGTATTAAGTTCAATAATTCTTTATATATTTTGCATACTAATCCTTTAATTGTCATTTGCAATTATCTACTCCCATCTTGTAAGTTGCCTTTTAGCTTCGTTGATTGTTTCCTTCGCTGAGCAAAAACTTTTTATTTTGATGTAGTCTCAATAGTTTATATTTTTTTTTGTTTCTCTTGCCTCAGGAGACATATCTAGGAAGGAGTTGCTATGGCCACTGTCCAAGAAGTTACTGTCTGTGTTCTCCTCTAGGATTTTGATGGTTTCCCATCTCATATTTAGATCTTTCATCAGTTTGAATTTATTTTTGTGTATGGTGTAAGAAAGTGGTCTGGTTTCATTCTTCTGCATGTGGCTGTCCAGTTTTCCCAATACCATTTGTTAAAGAAACTATCTTTTTTCTATCAGATATTCTTTCCCATTTTGTTGAAGATTAGTTGAACATAGAGGTGAGGGTCCATTTCTGGGTTTTCCACTTTGTTCATTGATCTATGTGTCTGTTTTTGTGCTAGTACTATACTTTCTTGATGACTACACCTTTGTAACATAACTTGAAGCCCAGAATTGTGATACTTCCAGCTTTCCTTTTCTTTTTCAGGATTGCTTTGGCAGTTCAGAATCGTTTGTGGTTCCATACACATTTCAGGATTGTTTGCTCTAGCTCTGTGAAAAATGTTGGTGATGTTTTGATAGGGATATAAACTACTTTCTTAAAGAAATAAACATTACTTTAAATAACACTGAAGAATACATATTTCTTGAAGTGTTAATAAATTATATAAAGGGGAAAAGAGAAAATTGTATTTTGATATTGACTATATTAACTAATAAAAGTTAAACTATAAGATAAAATAAACCCTTAACTGTATACACTGTTAGTCAATAAACTCAGTATGGCATATCATATGTTTAACGTCAGTGACTTATTTTAGAAGAAGTTATTATAAAAATGTATATGCCAGTGGGTTTCCTGCATTCAGACCATTTTATTAATGAGACATTTATTTATCCATTTTTTAAAACATTTTTTGTTTTAGTTTTAGTTAGGTCTATAATGCAGCTTGCATTAATTTTTCAGTATATTCTATTAAGACTCAAGGTTACTTTTTTCATACATTTAATTAGTTGGTCCAGAAAAAAAAAAAAAAGAGTTTTCCCTTACTGTATAAAAAGTTGTGAGGGACCCTTGTCAAAAATCATTTCACTATCTGTGCTTAAAATTATTACTGGATTCTCTACTCAGTGTCATTGATCACTCTGTCTCTTGTGCCAATTTTATAATGAATTTTGAAGCCATTTGGAGTGAATCTCCATTTTCTCCCTTTTTAAACAAAAATATTTTGTCTCCTCTAGGTTACTTGCATTGCTACATAAAATTTAGAATCAATTTTTTGTCCCTTTACAAAAAATCTATTAGTATTTTGATCGGGATGTTTTTGAATCAAATTTGGAGAAAATATTGAATCTTACTTTTGTGTAATATGTTCTTCTAAAATGAGCCTTGTAAATTGGTGTATTATTCCAAAATTGTAGTCCATTGTTCATGAAAACACCTCCTTGTATGCAATGGCTCTTTTTCTTTGACTGATATAAGATTTTCTATTTATGTTGGAGTTTTTTTTGTAGTGTTAGATTATGAAAGTACTTTGTATTTCTCTTGCTAGGGATTTGCTAGATTTCTGTAGGTTGATGTTTTTTATAACTTTAGAAAATTATCGGCCATTATTTCTTTACCATACTTTCCTCCCTATTATCTCTCTCTTCCTGTAGAGATGCAATTTCATGATTTCTAGACTACTTGGTATTGTCCCATAATCACCAAGATTCTTTTTACATCTTCTTCTTTCCCTCCTCTGTGTTCACCAGCTAGGATACATTTTGTTTACCTATCTTTAGTCATTGAGCATTTTTTCTGACATATCCTATTTACTCTTAAGAAAATCAATACAAGGTTTTTTGTTTGTTTCCACTCTACAATTTGGTTAAGTTATACCTGATGCATAATAAATTGTGCCTATGTTAAAATAATAATGAGCATTCATGTAAGTATAAAATTGCATAAACATCACCGCAATCAAGAGAAACATTTTCATCTTTCCACAAAGTATCTTCATGTCGTTCTTAAAATATTTTTTATTTTTTATTTTTGTGAGACAGAATGAGTAAGCAAGCAAGCACAAGTGGGGGCATGGGACACAGGGAGAGGCAGACTCGCCGCTGAGCAGGGAGCTCAATGCCAGGCTCCAACCCAGGACCCTGGGATCATGACCTGAATGGAAGACAGACGCTTAACCAACTGAGACCCCTAGGAGCTCTATTTATGCCAATTTGTAATCCATCTTTCTCTCCACTCTCACCCCTTAAGTCCATTGATCTGCTTTATGACATTATAAATTAGTTTGCATTTTCTGGGCTTCTGTACAAATGGAATCATGCATTCTTTACTGTCTGGTTTCTTTTGTGCAAAATAATGGTTCTCAGAATGATATAAGCTATTGTATCTATCAATTAATTCCTATTTTATTTTATTTATTTATTTTATTGCTGAGTATTATTGCATGTTATTGAAATAGCAAGATTTGCTTATTCATTCATTCACCTGTTGATGGAAATTAAAATTACTTCTAGCCTGGGGCTATTTCAGATAAACGATCTATGAACATTCATGTGCAAGTGTCTATGTACAAATGTATTCTCATTATTCCTGGGTACATATCTAGAAATAGAATTGCTCAGTAATATGTAGCTTTGTGATTATTTTTTTTTTAATATTTTATTTATTTGACAGAGAGAAATCACAAGCAGGCAGAGAGGCAGGCAGAGAGAGAGGAGGAAGCAGGCTCCCTGCGGAGCAGAGAGCCCGATGCGGGGCTCAATCCCAGGACCCTGAGATCATGACCTGAGCCGAAGGCAGAGGCTTTAACCCACTGAGCCACCCAGGCACCCTTAATTTTTTTTTTTAATTGCTAAACCATTTTCCAAAGCGGTGCACCAATTAACTTATCTGTATGGTATGAACATTTTCATTGTTTCAAAACTTTATTAACATTGAAGTATCATACTTTTTAATTCCATTTTAGCTGTTACACTTTTAAAAATTTATTTATTCATTCATTCATTCATTTGAGAGAGAGAGAGAGAAGAGAAGCAAGTGGGGAGGAGGGGCAGAGAGGGACACACAGACTCTGTACTGAGCACAGAGCCCAACATGGGACTCTATCTCATGATGCTGAGATCAAGACGTGAGCAGAAATCAAGAGTCAGAGGCCTTACCAACTGAGACACCCAGTCCCTCTGCCATTTTCAAACTTTTGATTCTATCTTCATCTGTATGGAATCTACCACTTAACCCACTTATTAAAGGTAGGTTTCTGTTTACTTATTTCAATAACTGTATCTTCCATTTCTATAATTTTCATTTAACAATTAATCAGAGTTCATAATTCTTTTTTCTCATCTTAATATCCTGATCTTCATCTCTTGTTTTGGAACATTTAAAACTATTTCTTGCCCACACATTTCAAATATCTAAGCTTTATCTAGTTCTTGGTTTTATATTGAAACATTTTTAAAATATTTTGTTTATTTATTTGTCAGACAGAGAGCATGTGTGCATAAGCAGGGGAAGCTGAAGGCAGAGGAAGAAGCAGGCTCCCCCCTGAACAAGGAGCCTGACGTGGAACTCAATTCCAGGACCCTGGGATCATGACCTGAGCTGAAGGCAGCCGCTTAACTATCTGAATCACCCAGGCATCCTTCTAGTTCCTGTTGTTGGTTTGTTTTGTTTTGTTTAAGATTTTATTTATTTATTTGAGAGAGAGAGAGCGAGCAGGAGAGGGGGAGGATCAGAGGGAGAAGCAGATTCCCTGCTGGGCAGGATGCCGGATGTGGGACTCAATCCTGGGACTCCAGGATCACAACCTGAGCCAAAGGCAGTTGCTTAACCAACTGAGCCACCCGGGCATCCTAGTTCCTGGTTTTATTTTATTTTATTTTTTTTTTTTTTATTTATTTGACAGAGAGAGATCACAAGTAGGCAGAGAGGCAGGCAGAGAGAGAGGAGGAAGCAGGCTCCCTGTGGAGCAGAGAGCCCGATGCGGGGCTCGATCCCAGGACCCTGAGATCATGACCTGAGCCGAAGGCAGCAGCTTAATCCACTGAGCCACCCAGGCGCCCCTAGTTCCTGGTTTTAAAAAGTGAATTCAGTGTTCACATATTCTGTCTGATGATACCATACGGCATCTATTTAGATTATGATCCTTGCCTTCAAGAATGTTTGGACTGTAGTTGTGTACATGGTAATCATCTCACCACAAAAAATAATAATAATAATAACATAAAAATAGAAAAGATTGTCAGGGGATATATTTTATTTTTAATTTTAGGGTTTTTTTTTTTAATATGAACAAGGTGGGACTAAAATCAGAGTGAAAGTATCATTGTTGAAAGGACAGGCATCAATAAGTAGCTCACAAAGAAATTGAACAAAATAATTTAGAAGGAAAGAATAGATTTCAGTGGGTGTAAGTGTAAAGAATAATAAATTTAGACCAATCATTCAAGAACTTTGGCTATGAAATAAGAAAGTTATAGAGTAATAGTATAACAAAAAGCCCTAAAAAATCTTTTAAAGTTCAGCTCTTTCATACACTTATTTAGTTAGTGCTATAAGTAGGTGTTTTTAT
The DNA here is from genome assembly GCF_922984935.1 of Meles meles. Taxonomy (NCBI): domain Eukaryota; kingdom Metazoa; phylum Chordata; class Mammalia; order Carnivora; family Mustelidae; genus Meles; species Meles meles. Next base: position 81,001,693 of record NC_060074.1, read on the forward strand.
ATTCCCTTTACAGCCAAGAAGCCGAGTGATTAAAATATTAGGTGACTTGCCCTTGCTGACAGTGTTGATTTTTCTGGAAAAGTCATTTGTAGACCTGTGCTCGTTTATTTTACAAATGTGTATTAATTTTTTAAAGAGTTCCAGGATGTATGTATAAGCACTTTTACATTTGCACTACTTTATTGCATTAGAATACTTATAAAATTAGAACCATTCATTGAAAAGTGAAACAGCTTTGAACTGTGTTAAATTTATTTAAATAGAGATGCCTCAGTGGCTCAGTTGGTTAAGTGTCTGCCTTTAGCTCAGGTCATGATTCCAGGTTCCTGAGATCAAGCCCCATATCTGGCTATATCTACTCAGTAGGGAGCCTGCTTCTTTCTCTCCCTCTGCCTACCACTCTGCCTACTTGTACTCTCTGTCAAATAAATAAAGTTTTGTAAAATTTTTATTTAAATAAATATTACATAAATGGCAGTGATATAAAAGTGACATTTATATAACAAAATCAGTGGAGAGTAAAATATTATACTGATTTTTTTTATTTGGAAATATTCTAAATTCCTTTAAAATGAGATAGGTAGCTTTTCATTATTTTGTCTTTAATTTTTTTAAAAGATTTTATTTATTTATTTGACAGATGGAGATCACAAGTGGGCAGACAAGCAGGCAGAGAGAGAGGAGGAAGCAAGCTCCCTGTTGAGCAAAGAGCCTGATGTGGGGCTCGATCCCAGGACCCTGAGATCATGACCTGAGCCAAAGGCAGAGGCTTTAACCCACTCAGCCACCCAGGAACCCCTCATTATTTTGTCTTAAGTAGAGGCTCTGTGACTATCTTTTAAGTATCTGTTGGTTATATTTTTTAATTCCAGGAAGAAGAAAGACTACATTATTTGAAGGACTCCTTCTAACTCACCTACTTGAATATAATTTCTTTCTTCCCCTCCCCTTCCTTCTGAAAAATATTTAGCAACTGTTATATATTAGAAATTATATTATGTACTATGTATATAAAAGTAGTCATTAATGTATAACATGAGAGGTCATTAAGTCTTGGAACTTAATCACCTAATTTATAAAGATAAATTATTAAAATTATAGACCAACAACCCTTATAATTTATCCCACAATATTCTAGAATATGTATTATTTCCATAGGTCCTTAGAAAATAAAATAATGAAAGATTAGCATAAATTCACTAAAAAAGAACATAAGTAAATCTGTATATTTAAAATACATGTCCACTGAACTGATACACCAACTCAAACCCATGGATTTTCAAAACTATCTTTAACAGTATCTTTTCTAATTTATTAATGGGAAAATACTTCAGAGAATAGTACAATCCAAATTGATGAATTTTTGTTGCATACACATGGTGTGATAACCTAGGAGAAATTTCTTCTACCACTTTTGAAAGTGTTAAAGTTAATAATTAAATGTCAATGAATTTAATATAGATTAAGTGAAAAGTTTTATGGTAAATTTAAATACACAACATAGATTATTGAATATAAATCTTAGCATTTGTTAATATGAAAAGAGATCTTCCCTTTTCAGTGATGATAAACTTAAGATAAAATTTTGTGTCATTATGACAGAAAAGTCATGCATGAATGTGGCATCTTGCCTCCTGTAATGTTAACTGTCATATCTTCTCAGGAGGGTTATGTTCAGGGAGGGAGCCTCATTTAAAATTGAATATTGATTCATGGAAATGTATCAGAATATTAACTGGGAATAGGAAGACAGAAAATAACATCATATGCTGGCATATCTGAGGTGGAAAAGAAGAGGATTGTGGAGTAGGTATGAATGATATCTTTATGTGCAGGAACAGATAATATGCAGTACCTGAATTATTCGTATACTTGATACTAATTTGGGATTTTTATTTCTGTTTTTGTCTTATTCCTCCATAACTCTTTTCTCATATTTCCACAAATTCAATGTTTCTCACTGGCTTAAAGAAAGTTTGTGGCAGAGCAGAAAGCACAGGTAGATCTCATTATTTTTCTGGCTTTTTATTGAAAAATCCTAAATCCTTGGGTAATACTAGAGGGTTTATTAAAAAAAAATCTTGGAAAATCATAAGGTCTAAAAACCCTTCCTTATTCAGTAGTTTGAGGGAAATATAGGCCAGAGAGAGAGAGAAATTCATGAGTACTGAGGCAATAAGAGGGCTTCTAGAGAAGATCTCTAGTGTGTAATATACTTGACAGAGGAGGACCCACCTCCGCAGTTCCCATTTCACAAGCATTCTAGAGGAAGGATTTCTGAGTAATTAATGACGGTCTCATCCTTTCACCCTTCTTTGTCCAAATGTATACCTTAGCTTGGCATAAGATTCCAGAATGTGACATGATGTCAGAGGAAAAGGGTCAACTTAAGAACAATTTAGTTTAAGTGTTTCATATATTTGGCCAAATGGTACTCAATGCTAGCTATGAAGCCGCTCCTTACAAAATTAACGGTTACTTCTCACCTAATTTCGGGGATTGGATCAATAAATGGAAATTAAGAGAGGCATATTCTGTTCACTAAAAGTAATTTGTGGCATATAGTTTCATTGACCACATTCTCTGTTTTATAGGAATATTAAGCTGGCTTGCTTGGTTGTTTTTTTCTTTCTTCTTTTATTTTCTCCTTCCTTCCTTCCTTCTTTCCTTCTTCCCTTCCTCCCTTCCTTCCCTTTCTCTCTCTTTCTATTTTTATTCTTCTTTCTCTCCTATGAAAGGTTGAAAGAGAAATGAATTGTCACTTCTTAAGAATGTTGTGAAAAATACCCTACTGAATATGAGAATGACATAGTGACATTTGGGGTCCCTTTATTCCTACTTTCTATGATGTTATTTTAATTATAACCTAATTCTCATGGTATCATACCTTTCCAATTACAAAAGCCAATCAAACAAATAACCAAAAAAAGTGTTTTTCCCTTTCTCTAATATGTGTGAAACCAACTGAAAAAGTGTGTGACTTTGTCAAAACATGACTGGACAAACATCCTGTAAGTAAATATTATTGTGTTCTAGGATAGAATAAGATTTTAACAACTAGAGGCATTAATTCTCAGGATAGCATACCAGACTTGACTTAAGAGGCCAGTAAATAGTTCATTTCTCTTACCTGTTTGGGTAAATATATTGAAGTTGAAAAATCAGTGGTCTATTGAACTTTCTACATGATCCTTTTAACATGGTTATAACATTTTAACACATCTCAAATAGAACAAATACTGCAAATAAAGCATAAGAAATATTTTTTATTTTATTTTTGTTTTTTCCCAGCCCTTATTATTTTATTTTATTTTAATTTCAGTATAGTTAACATAAGAAATATTTTTATAAAGTGTTTATATAGGAGTACATTCTCTAGAGAATAAAGAAGCCCATGTTTTTTTTTTGTTGTTGTTGTTGTTATTTTGTTTTGTTTTTAAGATTTTACTTATTTATTTGACAGAGAGAGAGATCACAATTAAGCAGAGAGGCAGGCAGAGAGAGGTAGAAGCAGGCTCTCTGCTTAGCAGAGAACCTGATGCGGGGCTGGATCCCAGGACACTGAGACCATGACCTGAGCCGAAGACAGAGGCTTAATCCACTGAGCCACCTAGGCACCACAAGAATAAAGAAGCCAAGTTAAATCATTTTTTGGGGGTACATATATTTTGCCACAGAATTAAATTATTTTGTGTAAAGTAAGAGGAAAATGTAATAAACCAAATGTGCATAATTTGCATTGTGTCTCACTTTTCAAACATAATTTTTCCAGACTTCCTTTTCAACCATTCTTAGTCTGAATTAAGATTCTTGCTTTTATGAATTTGATAAATTACATTAAATGGACTATCTTTTCAAAGTTGTACAGCACCTTACTTGACAAAAAGTACTGAATGGGCTTTTAAAAATCACATTTGCTGGTTTTTAAGCCACATTATAAAAGCACAAATGAAAATATATTGATAAAGATACATCTTTATATCATTTAAAAGTAAGAAAATAAAACTTTATCAAAATCATAGTCCATGTCTTTATTATAAAAAACACAAAACAGAATTAAATCTTAATCCTTAATCATATTTTCCTCTTCTCTTACACAGAGACGATCATTTAAAGAAGGATTTATGTTGTTTATTATTTTGACTAATATTTCTTTGAATTCAATTTTTCTGTGTTTTTTAAAACATAAATAATACTGTGTAATACTTTTTGTTTGTTTCTTTTTCCTGGTCTGGGTGTATACCAAAACAAAACTACAAGAAACCCTCCCAGAACTATGTTTTCTATATGAATAAGAACCAATTTTATTAGCTTCAGAAACTGTAATAACATAAAAGTGAGATTTTTGAAGCAATCTTACTATTTCATATCTATTTCCCAGAGTTTAAAAAGAGTATATTATATAACAGGTATGTCTGAAAGTATACCTAGATCAAATTAACACACTTGATTAAAAAAATCTAATAAAGGGTGCTTCTGTGAAGTCTGAACCTGCTGTTTCTGAAAGATATTGATTTCTTATCTCTTGATTTTATTTATAGACCACTTGGGGCTGCTTACTGAGGTGGTTTATAAAGAAAAAAAAAACTGAGAAATTTTTTAAAGTCTTTTATCAGAAGGGTAATTGACAGCTAGCTTGGTCCCAGGAAGAAGGTGGTGCATTATGGAATAGGGATAAAATGTTAAGAAAAAAGTAGGAAATTAGGACAGCCATGAAAATACCCTGGAATGATTGAAGCAACCAGAAACTGAAGAGATGAATCAAGAAAGGAAAGGAAAGGAAAGGAACAGAAAAGGGAAATTGAAAAGAGTAAATAGTAAGCTGTGCCTAGGCCATAATGTTAGTCACATCTGAATATTGAATATAATCTCTCTTTTTAGCCATTGTAACATGTTTTTCTAAACCATTTCTATTTTAGATTTGCCACGTATTGTGAGGGGGTAAAACAGAATTTAATTCTGTCAAGTAAGCTGATCTGCAATTCAGTACCTATGGAAATCACAATAGTGTTCACCAAATATTCCGTTATCTACTCTTGATTTCCCACACTGTCAAGTCACGTAATTAGTTCTGATTAGTGATCTGGAGTCTAAAACCTTCCAAAATGATTCAGGAAAAGTCCAATGGTGGCTCCTCAGCTCCTTTCTCTAGCTACAAATATTAAGGAGGCTGTGTGTTAGTGTTCCAATGTGAAAATGTAAGGTATTTTAACAGCTACAAAATGGGTAATCCCATGTCAGCTGGATCCCTAAGTGACTATGTGTAGCAGAACCCTTGCCAACCATAAAAAGGAATTCAATCTTGATATTAAGAATTCCCAAAGAGTTATTATTTTTTGTATTATCTGGCCTACTCTGAATATCACATCTATCCTAATCATAGCATAATTTCGTGTAGCATAATTTCATAACTATTAATCTTTTCATTTATTCTACTCTAATTCCATATCCCACCATCCCACCATTCAATTTAACCTTCCCTATCAAAGGCCATTGATTACTTCCTAATCACATTCTCTGTTCTTTGAATCATGGATTACCCTTCAAGAAATTGTGTCTTTTTAAAATCTCTAACGTTGTATTTCTTAGTTCTTCCTGACACATCAGAAATTTATTGAGTGTCTCAAAATCTTTAAAGCCTCTTTGGGATTTTACCATAAAGTAGGAGGAATAGACATGTATGAAGATACAATTGGTTTTTAACTTGAAATATTATCTCTTTTTGGTTATATTGCTGTGAAAGAAAAAAATCAACATTGACTTGAATATGATGATAACAAACCTGATAAATTTACATGTGTGTTTCTCCCCTCAACCTCACATAAGCAAATGAAAAACTACACTCTAAATTTAGATTTGTTCTCTTCTACACTTTACAAATTATTGTTTTTATGTCAAGATGTTAACGACTTGGGATGCCTGGGTGGCTTAGCTGGTTAAGCATCTGCCTTTGACTCAGGTTATGATCCCAGGATCCTGAGATAGAGCCCCATGTCAGGCTCTCTGCTCAGATGGAGCCTGCTTCCCTCTCTGCTCTCCCCCTCAACTCGTGTACTTTCTCTCTCAATCTGAAAAATAAATGAATTAAATATTTTTTTAAAAAAAGATGTTAATGACTTGGTTTTGGAAAATGGCATTGCCTTTTTCAGGTGAGCCTTATTTACAAATCAATAGGGAGTTTATTTTATTTTGTAAGCTTGGAAATTCTAAGCATTTCACAATGCAGAAGGGCCTGTAATTCCACATAGGACATGTATCTACATAAAGAGATCAGTATTCCACAGAAAGAAAAGACTGAGGTTGGGGGCTGAGTGCTCAGATCAGAGTGCTCAGATCAGTTTTAAGCATGTATGGTTTATACCAAATGGTTTGCCTGTGGGGTTCAATACGGGTATACTTCCATTTTTGCTCAGTGCAATTCCTAGGGCTTTTGCATATTAGAAAACATGAGTTTGCTCAAATGCAAAATTCCTGGAAAAACAGAGATGCAACCTATGATTAAATAACATGTAGGTAATAATGCCTTTTTTCCTCCTGTATAGCACTTACTCTGTATTAGTTCTTATGGATGTTAACTCAATTAAACAAAAGATTGTGAGTAAAATTATCTAGGTGTGGTTCTTAGATAAGAAATGAGATATATCTCTTGCAGAATTCGGGGAACATTAACACTTAACGAAAAGGAAAAAGGGTCAATAAAGTGATGACTGAAAAAGATAAGCAAAAGAGGCTGGCATAGTGCTTAGGAAAAAGAATATTATGGGAGAAAGTGCTTAACATAATCACTTCATTCCAGGAAGTCAAGCAGAATAAGCCCTGAAGTTTGTTCTTTGTAGTTACTATGAGGAACCATTGATTGGTGACCTTATAAAACTGAGTAGAGAAGTGGGAGCTTAAGCTAGAGTATAGGAGTTGGTGGGGGGGCGGGGGGATGGATATAGAAAGGAGGGAATGAAGACGTGAATTCATAATCTTTTAAGAAAGGTGGCTATGAAACACTGGGTAGGAGACAGGCTTATGCAGAGAAATGGGGCATTGTCTCTTTTTGTATTAAAGATGGTAGATTCTTAGTACTCTTTCTAATAGTGTTGGAAAAGAACCAGAATAGAAGGGGCAATTGAATACATAGGCAGTGGTGAGACAAATGAGAGAAAATCTCCTGAAGTCACTTTATATCTTTCCACTCTTTTACCCTTAATATACGCTTATTGAAATTTTTAGTCCCAGTCCAACCTTCCCCAGAGAATTCTCTGAGTCCAGTGCTTAACAGTCACTACTCTGAGACTGATCCTAAAACCCACATCTTCATCTCTAATCTTTCTACTTTAAATTTCAAGCCTGTATCTCTTAATTGTCAGCTGGGCATTTCTATTTCAAATTTGACACACCTAAAAGCTCGCTCTTCACTCTTCTGAAAAATTATCTCTACTTCCTCATTTCTCTTTCTGTAATTTCTAGCCTGACAACTCTTCTTTGACTATTCCCTCTTACTCGTTCACTTGTATTCAAATATTGTGTCTATCTTTAAATAACCATGCAGTCTTCGATTAATCATCAAACCTCACAGAACTGTTTTCTTATCTGTTTGGAGTACATGACCTTTAAGTTCTCTCCCAAAACTAATTTTGCCTCATTCTAGAAGCTGACATAAATAGAAAGCTCACTTGAAACATTGCAATAAATAGTGTCTAATTTCATGGATCTACTTTTATGAATGTAAAAAAAAGGTAATTAAACCGACAACTGTTCTCTTCTCAAGGGAACTCAAACGGGAATTTTCATTTCTTTTTTCGTTTAGTTCTTATGAATTAGTCATGTATGGTACATATGGATTATTTTTGACATTTGATATAACTAACATACACATGTAAGGATTTTTTTTGACCAAAAAAAAAAAAAAATTTGTGTAAGGTCAGAGAATATTCAGCAAATCATGCACAGAGAGTTCCCTTAAGGATGGATTTCCTGCTGAATTAATTCGTTTGATAATGTATCCTAAAGCAATTAAATAGTAATATATTGAAAATATGAAGTTAGTTGAGGTTATGACTAAAAATGCCTCAAATCTATTTCCATGTAATTAAAAAAAGACAATAAATCTCATTATGTTGGTAATGGGGTAAATGTGTGACCTAGAGTCTCCAATTCATTAAAGAGCCTGTTGGTCATCTGTTGGTAGCCTAGGACATAGGGCTGAATACTCAGTTGTCAGGTTGTCTAAGAAGATTATTATAAAAACAAAGTAGTCAACATTTTATGTTACAGGTAGGCACCTTTAACATACGCATATGAACATATGAACATACACTAATCTAAAATGACCAAACTGGAGGAAAGGCACTAAGAAACCTAAATAATAAAAATATGACCAACCAAGTCTTCCACAGTGGCATTTAACAAGTATTTACTGTAAGCCAGCTTCAACAGTAATAAATGATTCTAAATAGGGCTTGAGTCAACTGTATGATTTACTTTACCACTTAGGTCATTTTACATAAAATCTCATTTGTTCACCAAATCCTTTAATGGAATATTGACAGTGGGGCAGAATCCTGTTAATTTTTATACTCTCTAAAATGTCTTTTATTAAATTAGATTGAACTGTGAATTACCAGTATCCAACCATTTATTAAATTTTTAAAAATAAATTTATGTAGTTCGATCTAAACTATATGGATAAAACTATATGGATAAAAACTATATGGATCTAAACTATATGGATCTAAACTATATGGATAAAAACATCCATCGGTTGTGTAACTGGTAGTAATACAATATGAGAAGCATGCCAGCCACTGTCGGATGACAGTCTATCTTTCTAAGGTCATATTTACCCAATTTAGATGAAGGTTAAAATAAACTAAGATTCCCTGATTTGGGTCCAGGGTGCTTTCCATTATATGTCACATTCTTCTCCCCTGCTGCTTGTTATCCCATTGATTCCTGCACGTTAAAAAAAAAAAAGGAAAAAGAAAACTTGCACTTTGAAATATAATATATACACTTTTCATGAACTCAGAATTAATCCTTTATAGAAACTGTGGTCAAAATTATTGTTTTTTAAAAATTCTTTCTTGCATTCATGCATTCACCTGTTTACTTACCTAAACATGCACATCTTCTGTTATTCATAAACATATTTTGGCAGCATCTTAGACATAATAATCTATCAATATGTTTTCTAAGTTTCCTTTGAGGGGTAAAACAATATATGAAATGTTACCTCAAAACTTTAAAAGTACCATACAAATTGCATTGTTTTATGTGTATATTTATGTGTATATTTTATTTTTTCAATTAATTCAGTTAATTAAGCGAGTTTTTTTGGATTTTTAATATGCATTAGACGTTTTCTAAGCATTAGGGACAATGATAAAAATCTATTTCCTGCCCTCATCCAGTTTTTATTCTGATGAGAAAAGAAGGAAATCCTGCATATATAAAATTAATAAATAATATTTTATAATACTGAAGTGCTTTTTACTTATCAACATGCAATATATACTAATTACACAGAATATTCTCTCTAGACATGCATAATAATATTTTTTATGCTACAGAGAACAATAAAAAGACATAAAGAGGTAGAAAATACAGTACCTTTCCTCCAAAAACAAAATATATTCAGAAATATTCAAATTTCTATCCAATTTCTAACACAAATGCAAGTTTATGTGTCTCTCATTACAAGAACCATAGTTAGGTTGCTGCTTCCTTTATTTCAGAGTCTCAGTAAAATCAAGTCCAGGATTCTGAAAGTCTTTAGGTTAGTTGCACTATAAAGAAGGCAGGGAAATTGAATTTTTAGCTTTTACGCACAGTTAGTAGAATCAAGAAAAGGAGAAGGAAGTTGGAACTGGGTATTGTCCTAAATTGTATTCCACAGAATCAGACTTAAAAGTTGTGTTTGGAAGTGATGTTTTTACAGGACAAGCTAATAAAGACAGCGGGGTGAGACAAAGAAGGGAAAAAAGCCACGCAAAAGTACAACATCAAGTCTGGTACCCCCAGCGCATAATTTTGACTCAGTCCCACAAGGGAGCTTTAGAGTCCATGGCAGGATCACATCATTGTTCCTTTTGGGTCAGGATAGCAGGAATATTTATATTCCCACACCCAGAGGTCATTGGTTCAGGGCAGCATCCTAGAGAGAGTAATTGCTCAAACAATTTCCATGCTCCGTATCTGAGCTCTGACAGTGTAGAAGCCTTCTGAGAAACAGAAACAAGTACGGGACATGGGAAATGAGAACACACCAGGAGCCTGTGCACATGAAAATGGAACAGACATTCATGGGGATCCTGGCAGAGCACTGACATCATCGGCTACAGGTGCTGAGTGAGCTCAACTACATTGTGCTACAGGGAGTCAAAATTTGCAAAGAGAAAAGGTTAAGTAGTAGTAAAAGTAACTGTACTGGCAATAACAATATAATTGAGAGTGAATATATTAGTAAGTCATATGTGGTAAAAAATTTCTAAGGATCGCGTTCATTAGGTAGATTTTGATTTTATTCATTTATATTTATATCCTGTCAGTTGTGTTAAATACATGAAGTGGACTGTGAAAAAAATAAATATAATCATTCTGAGAAGTGGTATTCTACCCAGGGCTCCTAAATAGGATTGTATGAGCAGAATTTGGAAAAAAAAAAAAAAAAAAAAAAAAAAAAAGCCTTGTTCTGGTTAACAAGTAGGACCAATGTTTGGACTTAAGAATGTGAATTGATTACTTTTAAGTATGCCCAAGTCTTTACAGTGCCTTTGATTTTATTTATGTTTTAGTGACTTCAAAAATCCACCTAAGAAAACATGACTTGAGGAATTAGAAAATATATTCTGACTAAAAACCATTCCCCTAAATAACATATCCTTCTATTCATTAGTTAAACTATAAGGAAAGTAAGCCTGAAAATAAATCAGTAAGCAGATTGTTAATAATATATTTCCCCCCTAGAAAGCTTAAATTCTATAAATTATTTTGTTCTAATCTACTTTGGAAGATAATCCTCAAAATATGTGCCTGATAAATGAGTAGCTTCCACTTAGAGGAATGATTCTTATGATGACAGAAATCAGCTACTCTATATAATCAGTTAATTTGTTCTCACTATTGACTTTTAAAGCCCTTTGAACACTTTCTAGTGTTGTCTTTCATCTTGTTAATCACGTTCACTTGAGATGAAAGAAGCAAGCTAAAGTAATCTATCCAGAGAATTGCTGCAATAATTCTCTGAACTGTGTAAGAACTCAGTAGATTCTGGCTACCATTCTATTCCAAAAGAATATTTGCCAATGAAGGTCTCTATTCAGGGGAAAACCCTCCTTGTGATTGAGCTTTCCCCTTTGCATAGGTGCTTTCAGTGTGGACCTAATATCAAATCACAAAATAATTAAATGATAACTCTATTTTTAAGTGAAAAAATATGTATTATGCTTTTGCATCAGTAGAAAATTAATACTGATTTATAAATGAAGTAAATACCACTCCATCCAAACCCTCACATAAAAACACTAGTGCTTAGTAGAATCTTTGCTTCACTTTTCAAAAACATTACTCCCATTACTTTCAAAGAAGCAATAAGCAACTTTATAAATAAAAGTGATATTTATATCTGTGTTTAAGGAAAATTTTCGTTAGGAGTTTTCACTACAGAGTAGAGCTGCTTTCTCTTTTTTTTCTTGTCTTTTTTTTTTCTCACCATTCAACAAATACAATAGTTTCTCCTTAACTTCACATAAATTACTAAATTAAATTCAGTTTTTTCAATTGTTTATAATTACGGCAGCAGAATTACTTAAAAAGAATACTTCACACAACAGGTTTTGAAATATTTTACAAATAAATGTGAAAATGCAATAACATTTCCATGATGATTATTTTCCCAATCTTATTTATGTGTATGCATTAGCATATTTCACCTTGTGCCTTTAATCAATTGTTGGATATATTCAGAAATCATAACAAAATGATTGTTGATTATGAGTTTTAATTTGAGCCCTGTTTGAAATAATTTATACTTGACAATCCAGCAATAACTGAAAGACTGAATGCTTCATTTTGGTCATTGCAAAATATAATCAAATGTCATTTAAATAATTTTAAGTATTTTTTTTCACTTGCAAATTATCATTGAGATAAATGGTAAAGAGTCTGGTTAATTGCAGTTTGGAAAAAAACCTGTGTTTGAAAGTGGAGACACCTAGTGTTTCTGAAACATTGCAATAACATTTACTGGGAACTTATTATGTTCCTACTGTTTCAGGTGCTTTATATTCATTAAGCCATATAATCTTAGCAACAACACTACAAGAGGTCATGGGAGTTAACTTTCATTTCACATGAGAAAACAAGCTTGCTGAGATATAGAAAGATAACAAGGTCATGGCTAGATACTGAATACCTACACAGAGTCCAGTGTTTAAGTTATTTTACACAGGCACTTTTCCCCAGACTTCTCAAACCTATGTCTTTAAAGAGAAACAGATATATATTTTTTTAAGTATGAACATGTCATAATTGCTTTGGTGGCAAAAAGTAAGGACTGGTGAACACTGTCTCAGAAACTGGAACATGCCATAGAGGGAGTGATGCTTGAGTGAAACCTTGAATGGTCCACTGGTATTCAACAGTAGCAAGTAGGCTGAGTCATTCCAAGCAGATGTAATAATATGAGAAATTTCACAGAATTGCAAGAATTAGACATTTTCAGTGAATTATGAATAGTTCAGTGTAAAAGGAACATGTTGTATGCTTGGAAATACAAATAAATACAGATGGAAACTGATACAACCAGGACCATCAATTATTTAGCTCAAATAAATTGCCAATAAGATTTCTCCTGAGGGGTGCCTGGGTGGCTCAGTGGGTTAAAGCCTCTGCCTTTCACTCAGGTCATGATCCCAGGGTCCTGGGATCGAGCCCCGCATCGGGCTCTCTGCTTGGCAGGGAGCCTGCTTCCTCCTCCTCTCTGCCTGCCTCTCTCCCTACTTGTGATCTCTATCTGTCAAATAAATAAATAAAATCTTTAAAAAAAAAAAAGATTTCTCCTGAAAGTAAACAATATCTAAAATATTAATACTATAACCAATGCTGTTTTAATCTCTGTGGAGAGTTCTTTTCAGAATGTACAAGTACTGATAATTTCCAACTCCAACATATAATTTCCATTTATCTTACTCAATATAATAATCAGAAAATGTTCTATGAGCCAACAAAAAGCAGCATAGTTTTCAAGATCCAAAGGAGCAGTATTAACTTAGTTGAGCTCAAGATCATAATTTTTAGAACATTAATAAATATAACATGCTTATTAATTTTTACTGTTTTCGAAATCATCAGGAACCAGTTACCACAGGTTTAACTCAAGCAGTTTTTAGGACACTTGGAAGTGATATGTATCGTACTGATACTGTAATAATATACTATTGCAAGATAATGATGCCCAAAAGTGCTCATTCTAGAAAAAGTTAAATCACCTAGACACGCTCCTTCTATTACTCATAGAGTTTTCCAGAAAGGACACATTCTTTTATCATTCTATTGGTGATAACAATTGAACAATACTTTAAAATGTTACTGTTCTTTATAGCTAATAATTATCAAAGGTTATAATTGTCCAATATTGAGCACTATAGAATAAAATACAATCATATTGTTGACACAGGCAACAGAAACACTTTTGACAACATTGCTCTGATATTATTACTAAGCCAAGCATAGTAATGTATGTACTAAAATTTTTCCATCATAGAAAATAAATATAAATACACTAAGATGAGATATAATATTTACTGTCAGTAAGGCCATATTTACGCATTTGACTACAAAAATATATCTCTTATCAGCCTAACCTTTTTTTGTAAAACTATAAACTGGACAAATTGTAGAAAGAAATCTTTTTAACATGTCAGAAAGTAAGCAGTAAATGGTTTTTATGCCTGAGAGAAGAACACAATGGAACAGCATCCTTAAAGTGCTGATAGAAAAATCTGTCAAATTATAATTCATTATCAGGTGAAAATAGTTGTTAAAAATAAAGACAAAGCAAGATAAATAAGAACTCAGAGAATTTGACCAATAGTCCTGACTACAAGAAATACTAAAAGGTACCCTTCAAACAGGGGTCAGATAACACCAAATGGAAACTCAAAACCATTAAGAAAGGACAAAAAATATTTTGAAAATAGTATATATGTGGGATAGATATAAAAGACAATGTTTTATTCTTTTTTATTTCTTTAAAAGATGACTGGAAGTTGGGGCGCTTGGGTGACTCAGTGGATTAAAGCCTCTGCCTTCTGCTCAGGTCATGATCCCAGAGTCCTGGGATAGAGCCCCACATTGGGATCTCTGCTCTGTGGGGAGCCTGCTTTCTCCTCTCTCTCTGCCTGCCTCTTAGCCTACTTGTGATCGCTGTCTGTCAAATAAATAAATAAGATCTTTTAAAAAAAAAAAGATAACTGGAAGTTAAAAGAAAAAACAATCACAACGTATTCAGAGTTTTGTAATGTAAACAGAAGCACCTGGCAGCAAAAGCACAAAAAATTTGCATTCCCAGTCCCGATGTCTTCATTCCTAGGTCTCTTTATCTGAAGTCGTGGACAGAGATCTTCTTCAGGTGCATTTGCTGAGGCCTATTTATTGGGTAGGAGAGAAGAGAAATCAGAAGATACTTTTCCACACCCAGTATTTTCCACTCTTAACCCTTTCTCCACACCTCCAACCCCCAAAATCCATAAAGGTACCAAACTCCAAAGTACAAGACTTTGTTCAGTCTCCCTCAACAGTGAGGAAATCGACACATCAGTGCTGAGCAATGTGACTCTCAACTAGGGGGCAGATGCTCGTGGGGAGAATCAGAGCACTTTCAGTCTCTTGCACCTTCCCCATCACAGTACGTGATTAAGGCTTAACTCTTTCATTTTTGACTTGTTGCTTTAATTGGCTCCTCCAGCACTTGGGAGCTCATCAAGCTCTCTCTCAGGCCATGTGAGCTCCTGACACTACATGCATAGTAGAAAGATAAGAAGGAAATTTATGAACAACATCAAACCCTGGTGAGGATTTGTAGCAACAAGAACTCTTCTATGTTTGCTGGTAGATTGCAAGAAATGATATCTCCAGATTAGAAAATGGTTTAGAAGTTTTAATAATGTCAAACATTTACCTACGCTACCAGAGAACTGATTCTGAACTCGAATTTGGTTGCTTGACTGCTCAAAAATCAATACCTGAGACACAAGTGATTGTGGAGAAGGGAAGGTTGTTTTATTCAGGAAGCAGACAGCCTGGAGAGATAATGGGCTAATGTCTCAAAGACCACCTTCCCCATCCAAGGGAGGCCAGACGGTTTTAAAGGGAAAGGTGTGGGGAAAAGGAGGGATCTACACAGAGAAGCTGGTGCCCAGGAAGTAAATCATGTCAGCACGACCCTGAACAGACTTGCTGGCATCAGTAGCTGCTATAGTCGGGCCCTATCTTCTGGGAAGGTTTGGTCATTCACTCCTCAAGGCCAGTGGTCTGCAAATCCTGAAGAAAGTAAGTTCAGTTTATTACAAATCAAGGGACTTGGGTCAGCAAGCAAGGAGTGCATAAGCTTGAAGCAAGTTAACCCTTAAGATGGTTTGGAGTGTTCTTACAGCTAGCTCTACTCTGACCTAATGATAACACATCTAGGTATTTGCACAAGAAAAATGAAAGCACAAGGTAATAAAACCACTTGTACAAAAAGATTCATAGAAGCCTGAAATCAGGAAAAAAACTCAGATTTTTATAACTTGTATAAATAAATTATGGCAAACATTTAATGGAATACTGTTCAGCAATAAAAAGCAATGGACTGCTAATATATACAACTCAAAAAAATCTTAAAAATTATGCTGAGACACTAAAGAATACATGATATAATATTTCATTACTTTGCAGTTCTGGATCTGGCAAACAGTCTTTGGTGAATGAAATTAGAACATTTTTTGCCTATGGTGAGTGAGGTTCAGAGTGACAGGAAAGGCACAGAAAGGATTCTTTGGGGTGATAAAAATATTATGCCTCTTAGATAGGTTCCTATGAATATATGAGGTCTCTACAATTTATGTAAATTTAACCTCAATAAAAAATAAATAATTGTGTCTGTCAGTCACATCCCTTCACTATGAAACTTTGTAGACCCTGTATCTAAAAGATTCAAAGTAATATCTAAATATTTTATTTTCATTATAAAGAAGAATAATCTCCTAAAATTATATTCATTCACTATGAACTGCACAACTATTTGACAGTCTATTTTAATATTTACATATCAAATACAGTCTTAAGATAAATTTATCTAAAGATAAATTTTCCTGTGGAAATAATTTAGGAAATTAAATATTCATGTAACTGTCAGTTACAGTATAAGTATAAAGTATAGTATAAGGACTTTTCAGATGGCCTTGACTAAGTTTTTAGGTTTTCTATTTGCAATTACTATTTTATAATATTTGGTGTATATGTATCAAATTTTGTATTTCTTTAATGGTAAAATCTTTAGAATTATCTTTTATTAATCAGATCCCATTAGAAATGAACTGCATCCTAAGCTTGAAGCATCAATGTTAGAAATATAGTCAGTTAAAAACTGGGATTAAAACTGAAAAACTGCAGTGTTGCAAATTTCCTAATGACTGAATTATATTTCATTTAACAAAAACAAGAGAAAAATTTAAAGACAGGAAAAGGTATTTTCAGCTACTAGATAACATCAGCATTTTGATTATTCAAGGAGAACTTGCACTGGACTGCAAATTGGTCCTCTTTACTTCTGAAGTATAAACAATCATTCTCACATATAAATATCTACATGTTTAATCTTTGACATCTGCATTTGAGGTGAATGTGTGTGTGTGTGTGTGTGTGTATGTGTGTGTGTAAGAATGGGATTTGGCACATTAGTTTCGCTAATTGAAAATTGTATTTAATTCTATTTCTATTGTACTAACAGACAAATTGGCTACAGCTGGCAACAATTGCTTTTGGAAAAGGATACAAGAACATATTATTTCAAATATAAGTGTATACAATTGAGCAATAATTAAACAACTACGGGACTCCACCCAGATAAAAGTATTTATTATGAATATGATGCAAAGAAAAATATGCATTTACTAAAATTGTGTCATAACTCTACTGTTACTTAGAAAGCCAATTTTAATAACATCTGCAAATTAATGAATGTTAATACTTGTTTAAAGCTTCATGCTGATAAATAATGTATATATAACTTCAGTATAGAAAAAATATAATTTTTTCATTAAAATTTAAACTTCCACACATACACTCCCCTTGGGCTTATTTTGTAGAAATTGACAAACCAAATCCACAATTTTTCTCTGATGGTGAAGAAGCTAGAATAATCAGAACAAGTTTGAAAAAGATGGAAGTTTTAGAATTCACACGAATTTATTTCAAGATAATTATAAAGCTACTAATCAAGATAGGGTAATATGAGTAAAAAGGTAAATATGCAAATTAGCGGAATAAAATGAAAACTTCAGGAATACTCCCAACAATGATCAATTGTGGTTTTTTTCCAATTAATAAGCTTTTTCAAGATTGGCTCAACCTAAGAAAATCAATGTAATATACCACATTAATAGAATGAGAGAAAAACAACAAAGTGAGTGTCTAAATTCACACACAAAAAAAGGCATTTGACAAAATCCAACATCTTTTTCAAGATAAAAACACTAAAACCAAACAAATTAGGAATAATAGAGAACTTTTCAACCTAACAAAATCATCTTAAAAAAACTCATAGATACACTGTCAGTAGTCATATAAATCATAA
Organism: Meles meles; assembly: GCF_922984935.1. Lineage (NCBI taxonomy): Eukaryota > Metazoa > Chordata > Mammalia > Carnivora > Mustelidae > Meles > Meles meles. Next base: position 81,019,520 of record NC_060074.1, read on the forward strand.
CTGTTGACATTCTAATTTTGTTTCTAGTCATTGCTTTTAGGGAAATGATTCTAAATTAATAATTTTGATATAAAAATATTTTCTATAGAAATAATTATAAAAGCCAACCATTGGAAATTTTGATTTTTCAGAAAAAATATCAAAAATGGAATAAAACAATCAATATGAATAATTTTTTCCAAAAATATACATAATATTAATGATTTTGAGGTAAAAATAATCAGTTTATAAAACAGTAAGTGAAGAATGATACTATTCTGTCAAAAGTATGTATATTGATGTCTATTTACCTTTTCATATCTACTTATAGTATCGTTATCTACATAAGCAGATATAGTAACACCTTCTTTTTTTTTTGGTTTAAAAATAAAATCATTGTTTGAAACACGAGTACATATTTTATAAATGGAATACAGCATGTTGCTTGCAGCCAGTGTTGATAGAGAAGTGACAGTCTAAGGTGATGGAAAAAGAGGCCAGAATTAAATTATAAATCTCAATAACTTAGTCCTGCTACAAAACAGGGGTTATTATAAGGCAACAAATTTTTGGCAATAATTGACAAGCTATTAGTGTGTTGTGAAGTCATTTAGTAGATCATGCTCAATTTTACAAATATATAATTTTATAGAATAAGATAGAGTAGACCAGAATAGTCAGAATGGGAATATCAGAGTTATATATACTTAATAAGTTTGTAAATTGTTTCGTGAAAATTTTATAGAGATTTTTATACATATGGATAAAGACATATATTAATGTATACCTGGTCATAAGGTTAAAATATCATATTCATTGTGAGGTCAAAATAAGAAACAGTGGAAAGTCGTTATTTTATACTGGTTGGTGCAAAAAAAAAAAAAAAGAAAGTGCACACACACACACACACAAAAGAATGATAGTCCATGGCATGTGAAAATTATAAACATTCAAATTTTAGGTTCCATAAATAAAGTTTTGTTAGAACATAGTTTATTTACATATTGTCTATGACTGCTTTTGCATTACAATGGCCATTGTGTTGTGGCAATAAAGAATGCACAGCTTGTAGAGCCTGAATATTTATTATGTTCTTTTGCAGAAAACATTTTTTCAACCACGGATTAGACAGTGAGTATTTAGCAGGATAATGAAGGAAAAAGTAGAATAATGGCTTGGGAAGTCTCTGTAAATATACATCGATCTACAAAATAATTAGATAAATGTTATTTGTGAGCCCTGAAACAACAGAAGGCAGCAAATTTTAAAAAGAAGAATTCAGTTATTACATAATTATACAAGTCCTTGGAGGTTAATGACTAATTTAAAAATAATAAACACAAGAGGATACACTTTATAGTTTATGTAAATGTATAGACAGCATTTCGTTTTTGAACCTTTATATTCCAAAAATTGTGCTTAGACAAATAGGATCTAAGTCTCAATACATATTTAATATGATTGAAGCAATCATTATTTTCCATTAACATTTACTCCTAATTTGTAAATTTTGAGAACTTTTCAGTTTCAAAACCAATAATTTTATTGAGTTTCAGATTCACTTTATTATCTTGTTTTATACAAATGACTCATTTTTTTTTTTACATGAAATTAAGATTATGGGGAGAAGTCCATGAGTGGAAGTTATATACCTATGTCTACAGTAAGATTCCCTGATACAGTGGCCGAAGAAAGTTAAGTATTTTGTATAGCATGGGTTATGGTTTTCAGTTTCTCAGACACCCCTTCCTTCTAATGCTGTTAACTGTTTCCTTGTAAGTCAAGATAGGTGTGGTCCCAAGCAGGAAACATTTATTTTAAATCTGCTCTGGCTCTGCCTTTCTAGGTTAGAATGGAGACAGAGAAAGGGAGAGCCCAGGAATCCAAACTTTCTGCAGAGAACACTGCATTCCGTGCACAAGCACAGAAAGTATGTGGTACCATGAACTCTGTATTGAGAGGCAGGAAAATCTCTGTTCTACTCCCTGATCACCATCCAACTAGTTGTAGAAATTTACCCATGTTGTTTAATTTCTTGAGATTTCATTTTCCTGATATAAAATAAGAGCAAATGGTCAATCTCTTTTAGCTTTAAATTTCTTCTTCAGTGCCCACAAGAACATAAGCTTTATGTTTAACACACTTCATAAACAGACTCAAAGAATGTTATTTATTGACACCATAGTATATGGCCTATGTGATAATGTCACAGAGAAGTTTCTGCACATTGTTATCTTATAATTTCCAAAATAATATTAAATGAGTTGTGAAGCATTGGTAGAAAGTTTTTGAGGTATAAATGAAAAATTGTATAAGCAAATGAATGCACTGTGACAGGCTTGAAAGATAGGTTAACATATATCAAAACAATGAACCTGAAAGATTTAAAGTTATTATATCTAGACAAGAATCATATAGGTAGACTTAATTAGGATTTTCACTATATTCATCCATAAGACTATAAACTTCACTGTAATTTCTGTGGTCTAATTAAAGTGGAATATAATCACCCAGAATCCAAAATAATACTTAGTAATCTGAGCCAATTTTTAAGACATTTTTCACACTATTTGTGATGTTTAGAAGTCATATCTTAGAATTTAAATTAAAAAAAAAATAAAAAAAATAAATAAATTTAGAATATTAGCCATGCAGAAGAAATAATAGATTAGTGATATACTTCCAAATCATAAAAAGCTGTTTAAAAAATACTGGGGTTTTTTAATTCAGAATTTTTCCTTTCAATATTGAGATCCTTGATAATAAGCTTCTTAGGATCAACAGGACAAAAATTAACTTTTATATTTTAGAACATTTGCTGCATATTAGGCAATAGGGAAAAAACTGGCATATGTATATTTCCTGTGCAATTAACCAGGTTTAATAGCCTTAGGTCATAACTGCATGTTTTACTAATTCACTTAAAAAGTGTACCATGATATCTAAGGTTTATCCACATAGTCCACGTAATTTTATATTTTCTTTTTCTTGTTTACCTTGTTTTTAATTCCTTCTAGTACTTGCTACATAGTTGACCTGGAATAGGGACTTAAATGCTAACATTTCTAACTATGGAGACAATTACTATACTGTTTTTTATTTATTTATTTTAGAGAGAGATAGAGGGGATGAGAGGGAGAGGAAGAGGGAGAGAGAGAGAGGAATCTCAAGCAGACCTCACACTGAGCTCAGAGCCCCACCATGGGGCTTGATCTAACCACCATGAAATTGTGACTTAAGACAAGACCAAGAGTTGGACACTTAACTAACTGTGCCACCTAGGCACCCCAACATTTATTGTTTTTATTTGAAAATAGGTAAGAAAATTCTCTTTTCAAAATAATATTTTCACTCATATTTACAGCCCTGGGAAATGTTAAATTTACCCAAGTCCACTAGAAATGTAATGTAGTAAGTCCTGTGAAAAATATGAATCTGTTATTGAGATGTCACTAAGGAAATAATAGCACAAAAATAGCATCAGATGTGCTCACAAGGTCATTATTCTAAAAAGATGATATGCCAGAGAACATTTTTTTAACAATTTCACTGTCTAAAGAAAAACAGAACGCTTAGTCATACTGTGCCAATAATAGAATTGTTCGATTACTCAACTAGAAGTACCTTTAAATGTGTGTATATGTATATATATATACATACACACACATTATATTGTATTATAATTTATGCTAATTATACCTCAGTAAAGCTGATAAAAAAATCAGTACATGAAATTACTAGAGAACTGACAGAAATTGAAAATAATGACATACTAAATTTTTAAAAAACTGGTATGTGATGTAAACTTTGGAAGACTATTATCAGGTAAAGATCATTTAAAAAGGAGTTTCAAAGACAAGAATCTTGAGAAAGACCCAAAGTAAATAAAAGACAGGATTATAGCCATGTGTCAGTGGAGAGTACACGATTTACAAAGAATAAAAGAATTTTACCTAAAAATGAGAAACAAATCCTTCTCCTTACTCATTACTCTAGGTACTCATTATTAGCAGTTTATGACAGAATGGAATAAAAGTAGTGTCATAATCACTGAAGAGCCTTGTTGGACTCAGTGTAATGCAATGATTAAGAGCAAGATGTCTGAGGTCTAATGACTTGGTTTTAAATATTTGTCCCAAATTACATAGTTCTGTGATTTTGGACAAGTGATTTAATCTCTCTCTAAGCATCGGGATTTTTTATTTGTCATATGGGAAAACCAGTAATAATGTAACTTTGAGATTTGTGGTGAAGATTCAGTGATATAAAATATACACATTACTTAGTACCGGGTTTGTTGAGAATAAGGGCTCACATATTTTTAATGGAAATTAGACCACAGTGTTAGATCAGGCAAATGTTTACTAGTGGTCTGTGTAGTAACATGAGGAAGCTGTATTTTTAAACAGTGCTTCACAACTCTTTGCTCCGTTAGGAAGTAATAAATGTTGCAGTGGGGAAAAGAAGGTAAATAATTTCCTCATTAAGTAAAGTTCACACTAGTAAAGAAGTAAATTTCACTAGAAACTGTGGTGATGTCTCTTCTGACATCTCCAAACTGCATGTGTGTTTGGTGGTATGATAACCTCTTTCTTATGAATGATATCTAGGTCATATTCTTTAAAGTCCCTCTGTGTATTAGCTCAGTCTGATTGAATGCAAAAAGAATCTCAAACTGCCATAAAAAGTAAGAGTAATGGAGAATTGTGAGCATCAGATGCACTAGATTTTGTTTGAAGCGTGCTTAAAAATAATTTGACATCAACATTGATAGGCAAGAAACATTGGTATATGGGAAACACATTAGCAGAAAACATCAACACAGGGCTGCTAGATTTAAACAATATTTTGCTTAAAAAAAGAAATGAGATTTAGAAATCCTTAAGAGGGAAAAATCCAAAGCAGGAAATGATCATTTCTGGAAAAGGTCTACAAACGTGCAAACAAAACCCATTGCAGACCTATTTTTCCCATACGGGAAAGCTATTCAGATGAGCAGAAATATCAACATCTTCAAAGTTAAGAAGGATAATCATTGCCTTAACTAAATACATCTTCAAGTGAAATCTGGGGCAAAATAGAGTTATCCCTGTCATAAATCAAAGGGGCATAGTTGTTATCATAGAACTTGTGTTTCTTATGATTGTTTTCATATTGCTTCTCAAAAACAGATTGTTGAATATATTTGCTTATTAACAGAAGTCTCAATAAGTCAACTCCACAAAATAAATATACAGAGAAAAAATAGAAGAGTAAATTGAGTTTGAATTTTTAATGACATGCATATCAAATTTAGGAGATAGTTAACCATATGCCAAGCAATCTGTGGTTTCTTGATATCATTAATGAAGTCACACTCAAATAACATTATCTCATTGAAATTATGACTTAAGCTGTCTTTTCTTTGCATCATATGCTTCAGTGACCACCAGGAACCACCTGGATCCATGTTCTATGTTCACAGTGAACAGATTATACAGTGTTGGAAGCCCACCTACTGTACATGGGCCTTACTTAATAGACTGGAGACCAGGCTAGATCCGACACATGAGCAGCCTCTTCGAACACATCTAGCCAGGGGAATATTAGGTCTAGAGACTGTTCTGACAATTCAAAGCTTCACTCTTTTTTTTTTTTAATTTTATTTATTTATTTGACAGACAGAGATCACAAGTAGGCAGAGAGGCAGGCAGGGGTGGGGGGAGCAGGCTCCCTGCCACGCAGAGAGCCCGATGCGGGGCTCAATCCCAGGACACTGGGATCATGACCTGAGCTGAAGGCAGAGGCTTTAACCCACTGAGCCACCCACGCGCCCCCAAAGCTTCTCTTTAAAGGCTTGCTCACCCAAGTTCTCTCTCATAATCTATTAATGAGACTTAAAAGAGACTTCGATCAAAACACAGTAGTTGGATCAGATCTTTAACAATATGAAAGCAAGTTTTCTTTTTCAACATCTGCTAAATTTCTTTGGCCCATACCCTCCCCCCGATTTTACAAGCGTCACTACTATGTGTGTACCAGAGGTTGCGCACTGCAAACATGGCTTCTCCTGCGTGAGGCAGAGATTCTGCCACTAGCAGCCTTACCCCATCACTTGATAAGTGTGTCAGCTGTGAGGAGGCCTCAGGTCCTTGCCACTAAATTCCAGGTTATTTGTAAGGCACTATATGCTCGAAATTATTTTTTGAGGATGTACATCTTTTAAATAATATGGGTATATGTATCTCAACCTAGTCAAATGAGCACCACTTATACTCACTGACATTAGACATCTAGAGACAGGTATATTAAAGAAGAATTCTTAAATGTCAGAGTCACTACTACCCAGTAGTAGTAAGGCCATTGTGTTTTCGTTATCATTTGTTTCCATGAATTTTTTCAATTCTTCTTTAATTTCCTGGTTGACCCATTCATTCTTTAGAAAGATGCTGTTTAGTCTCCATGTATTTGGGTTCTTTCCAGCTTTCCTCTTGTGATTGAGTTCTAGCTTCAAAGCGTTGGGGTCTGAAAATATGCAGGGAATGATCCTAATCCTTTGATACTGGTTGAGACCTGATTTGTGACCCAGAATGTGATCTATTCTGGAGAATGTTCCATGTGCACTAGAGAAGAATGTGTATTCTGTTGCTTTGGGATGAAATGTTCTGAATATATCTGTGATGTCCATCTGGTCCACTGTGTCATTTAAGGCCTTTATTTCCTTGTTGATCTTTTGCTTGGATGATCTGTCCATTTCAGTGAGGGGAGTGTTAAAGTCCCCTACTATTATTGTATTATTATTGATGTGTTTCTTTGATTTTGTTATTTATTGGTTGATATAATTGGCTGCTCCCACGTTAGGGGCATAGATATTTAAAATTGTTAGATCTTCTTGTTGGACAGACCCTTTGAGTAGGATATAGTGTCCTTCCTCATCTCTTATTATAGTCTTTGGCTTAAAATCTAATTGATCTGATATTAGGATTGCCACCCCAGCTTTCTTCTGATGCCCATTAGCATGGTAAATTGTTTTCCACCCCCTCACTTTAAATCTGGAAGTGTCTTCGTGTCTAATATGAGCAACATATTGATGGGTTTTGCTTTTTTATCCATTCTGATACCCTGTGTCTTTTGATTGGGGTATTTAGCCCATTAACATTCAGGGTAACTATTGAGAGATATGAATTTAGTGCCATTATTAGCCTGTAAGGTGACTGTTACTGTATATTGTCTCTGTACCTTTCTGATCTTCTACTTTTAGGCTCTCTCTTTGCTTAGAGGATCCCTTTCAATATTTCCTGTAGAGCTGGTTTGGTGTTTGCAAATTCTTTCAGTTTTTGTTTGTCCTGGAAGCTTTTTATCTCTCCTTCTATTTTCAATGATAGCCTAACTGGATAGAGTATTCTGGCTGCATGTTTTTCTCATTTAGTGCTCTGAATATATCATGCCAGCTCTTTCCAGCCTGCCAGGTCTCTGTGGATAAGTCTGCTGCCAATCTAATATTTTTACCATTGTATATTACAGACTTCTTTTCCCAGGCTTCTTTCAGGATTTTCTCTTTGTCATTAAGACTTGTAAATTTTACTATTAGGTGACGGGGTGTGGACCTATTCTTGTTGACTTTGAGGGGTGTTCTCTGCACCTCCTGGATTTTGATGCTTGTTCCCTTTGCCATATTAGGAAAATTCTCTCCAATAATTCTCTCCAATAGACCTTCTGCTCCCCTCTCTCTTTCTTCTTCTGGAATACCAATTATTCTAATGATGTTTTGTCTTATGGTGTCACTTAACTCTCGAATTCTCCCCTCGTGGTCCAGTAGCTGTTTGTCCCACTTTTGTTCGGCTTCTTTATTCTCTGTCCTTTGGTCTTCTATATCACTAATTCTTTCTTCTGCCTCATTTATCCTAGCAGTGAGAGCCTCCATTTTTGATTGCACCTCATTAATATCTTTTTTGAATTCAACTTGGTTAGATTTTAGTTCTTTTATTTCTCCAGAAAGGGCTTTTATATCTCCAGAGAGGGTTTCTCTAATATCTTCCATGCCTTTTTTGAGCCTGTTCAGAATCGTCGTTCTGAACTCTTGATCTGACATATTACCAATGTCTGTATTGATTAGGTCCCTAGCCTTTGGCACTGCTTCTTGTTCTTTTGTTTGTGGTGATTTTTTCCACCTTGTCATTTTGTCCAGATAAGGGGATATGAAGGATCAAATAAAATACTAAAAGGGTGGCAAAGACACCAGAAAAATGCGCTGTAACCAAATCAGAAGAGACCCCAAATTGGGGGGGGGGGGAGAAAGGGGATAAAAAGAGGTTCAGAAAAAAAAAGAAAAAAAAATTAAAAAATAAAAGAAATCAAGAAAAAATATAAAAAAGAAAGAAAAAATATATATATTTAGATAAACTAGTCAAAAAAACGTTAAAAAAAGAAAGGGTAAAAGTTTTAAAAAATTTAGCAGAAGAAGAAAAAAGAAAGAAAAAAAATTGAAAAAAAAATTGAATTAACTGCAAGACTAAAGAATCATGGGGAGAAAGCCATGGGTTCTGTGCTTTGCTTTCTCCTCCTCTGGAATTCCGCTGCTGTCTTAGGTATTGAACCTGCTTTCCTTGGTAGATGAACTTCGTCTTGCCTGCATATTTTGTTGATCTTCTGGTGGAGGGGCCTGTTGTAGTGACTCTCAAGTGTCTTTGCCCAAGGCGGAATTGCACTGCCCTTACCGGGGGCCGGACTAAGTAATCTGCTCAGGTTCGCTTTTGGGAGCTTCTCTTCCCTGAACGCTTTCCGTAGAGTTCCGGAGGACAGGAATGAAAATGGCAGCCTCCTAGTCTCTGGCCCAGAGGAGCCGAGAGCCCGGGGCCCCACTCCTCAGTGCACCCCCAGAGGACAGCACCCAATCACTCCCGTATCCCCAGCCTCCAGCCGCACTCCGAGCTCACCCAGCCCATGCCCAGTTCAAGGTAACCCCGAGCTGAGAGTTCAGTCCTCGGCTCTGTCTCTGTAGCTGGCTTCTCCGTTCTAACACCTGCGAGCTCTGCGACACTCCGACACCCCCGATCCTTCTGTGACCCTGCGGGACCTGGGGTCACGCTGACCCCGCGTGGGCCTCACCCCGGTTTAGCCTCTGTAGCAATGTCTCTCAGTGGAACAGACTTTTAAAAGTCCTGATTTTGTGCTCTGTTGCTCCGCCGCTTGCCGGGAGCTGGCCCCTCCCCCAGCGGTCTATCTTCCCATCGTTTTAGATTCACTTCTCTGCCAGTCCTACCTTTCAGAAAGTGGTTGATTTTCTGTTTCTAGAATTGCTGCTCTTCTTCTCTTCAATCTCCCATTGGATTTGTAGGTGTTTGCAATGTTTAGATAAGCTATCGAGCTGATCTCCTGCTACCTGATGTAGTCTCAGCCTGTTACTTCTCTGCCATCTTGACTCATTCTAGCTACTTTTTTATAAGTAACCTATTGAGGCATAATTACCATAATGTAACTTCATATATTTCAAGTATAACTTTGATATAAATATACATTTACAAAAACACCAAAACGGGGCACCTGAGTGGCTCAGTGGGTTATGATCTTGAGGTCTTGGGATCCAGCCCCACACTGGGCTCTCTGCTGAGTGGGGAGCCTGCTTCTCCCCCTCTCTCTGCCTGCCTCTCTGCCTACTTGTGATCTCTGTTTGTCAAATAAATAAATAAAATAAAATAAAAAAAGAAAGCAAGAAAGAAAAGAAAACACGAAAGCCTTCATGAAAACATCATCTTCAAGGGGTGATAGGAAGAAGAGAAAGCATGGGACCCTTCCAAGATATGAGTAATATTTATTTTTTTCATCTGGGTGTTGATTGCACAGTTGCCTTCCTAGATTTTCACTGAGCTGTAAACTGATGATTTGTGCATTTTTTCCATATGCATGTTATATTTCATTAAAAAAATTAGTTCTGATTTGTATCAAATCCCCTTTGCCTTTCTAACTTTAATCTCAAAGCCCCATTCATATAGTTTTTTTCCATGCAAAAATATTTTTCACACACTTATGAGTAAAGATTCAAATCCCCCAGGCATTGTAACATTACAATGGAACTGTATGTTCAACTTAATCGAGGATGAGATTTTAATATAAATAGTGATTTGCTGTTAACCTAATTTAAAGGTACATAACCATTTGGGAGAATATCAAGAGTTAAAATGTTTTTGCCTGATTTATAAGATTTTGTGTAAGTAAAATTCACACAAACAGTTTTTTAGACAGTTTTTCTCTAAGACATACTAATTAGATCTCTAAAAAAGAACTAAAATACTGGTTATATTTTCCTTGCAAAATTCCTTATGTCTTGTGAAAAAATAGCTTATGTTTCAGCTTCCACCAAGTTCATAAACACCCCTAAATATTTTCACACGATGTAATTGTGTTATTTGTGAAAAAGCAGTCCCTTTTCACCCTTAATTGTCTTCTAATGTATGTTTACCATGTGGCAAGCTGCTCAGTCTAACAAAACCATAACGCTAATGCTCTTTTTTCTTACAGAAATCTCATAGCAAATAAATCAGTAATAATCTTAAGCAGTTTTTAAAGTGTTGGGCATGTCTCCTGTCTCCCTCTTCAGAAAGACTACCAAAATAACCTGTTGATTAAGTAAAGATAGGTTTGTTGTTACTGCAGTAAAGGGAATCAACTATTGACAGTCCTAGTAGTTTCTTGGAGCAAGAAGGTCAGGGACAGGATATTTTTAAGATTGAAGGGGTCCAATTATATGTGGGTATTTCAGTGAAAAAAGTTGTATTTGTGAGATGAGAATAGTATTTCAGGAGAGCTAGTTAAATATTTTACTGTATGGGTGTCTGAATTTTCATGAAGTTTCTGGAATAAACTTATTTGTAACTTTTTCTTCCTGGGTAAGAATTTCTTGGAAGAGTAAAATAATGTTTATGCAGAGTGTCGAATAGTAGAGTTATGTTAATGTAGGGAGTAAGGATTTTAAGGAAATTTACCCTGGGAAATGGCTTGATCAATTATTATAAATGCTTAAAATTATCACTGTAATACAGCATTGTTCTTCCTAGAAATACTGTATGTTTGCGATGCTGAGAACTATATAAAATAGTAACTTGGTCAATAATGTGGAAAACTTGAATAATTTATAGTTAAAAGCATAAAAGCAGTACTAAGTAAATGCGATGGAAAAGCACAAAATTACCAAAATGTTTCTTGTAATGATTTTTATCATTTTTCTCTTTCCAGATTTAGAAAGTGTTATAGTATTTATTTTTTTATATATAGATCTTTTCTTCAGAAAGTCTTTTCCCAAATTTACTTTTGCCTATGTATTACTCTAGTTTATCACTTTTAGAGATACACTTTTTTTTTCACATTTATTTTACTTAAAATAGCAATGATGGTACAAGTGATGGTATTTTAAAGTTATTATCAATTTGGTAGCACATATAAAAACCTTCTATTTTCAGCATCGGAATGAGTGATGTTAAGTTTGTTGAAATATTGGTATGTAGGTATATTTTGGTATTAAATATTTGGTAATTCAATGTATAATATTGTGGAAAAAATTAGGTTATCAATTAGTGTTTATGAAACGAGTAATTTCAAATGCAAGTTACTTATTCTGGTTCAAGTAGCACAAAATACATTCACTAAATTAAAAATTATTTTAAGAAGATATTTTTTGTGTTTTGTTTTTAAATTTATTTTTTCACTTAAGTAATCTCTACACCCAGCATGGCGTTCAGAACTTATGATCCTGAGATCAAGAGTTGCATGATCTTCCAAAAGAGTCAGCCAAGTGTCCCATATTTTAAGAAGCTATTAATACCAATAGTTTTATTCTAAATATCATACGGGTTCTGAGTTGTAAGTTTGAGTTTATTAAGTTGATCCATGAATCTAGGGAAAAAAATCCATTATTGGATCCATATTAGACTGATCTTGGCCTTAACCTACATGCTTGAAGAGCTGGGGGGTTTTGGGGTTTTTTTGTTTGTTTGTTTATTTGGTTGGTTGGTTGGTTGGTTGGTTCTTTGTTTGTTTGTCTGCTTGTTTGTTTTTTGAGAAAGAGAGAGTGCAGGGCAAGGGTTGGGGGGGCAGAGAGAGAGAGAATCCCAAGCAGGTTCTATGCACAGCACAGAGTCTAATGTGGGGCTCTATCTCAAAACCCTGAGATCATGATCTGAGCTGAAATCAAGAATCAGACGCTCATCTGACTTAACCACCCAGATGCCTCTGTGCTTAAAAAGATTTTAGCATTTAAATGCTCACTGTAGATTAGACTACTGAAGCACAACATAGTGTACTATTTCTGTGCAATTATTATTTCTAAGTTTTCTACAGGGAAATTATCATTAAGATATTCTATTTTTGAAATTATTTATACTTCAAATTTACTAGGTTTAAGTACTTTCTTTATTAGTTTACATACTTTAATTGTTTCATTTATCCTGCAATCTAAGAGGAGGCTACTTTAAACCAAAGCATTTAATTGTATCTATTCAAGGAGATATGATGGTTAGCTCAGTTCTCTTGGGTGTATGCTCTACATCAAGCTGAGAGACGATTCTCTCTAATATCTACTTGAAATGGCTTTGACAGATAAGCAAATATTGATAAAGAACTTTAAGCAGTCATTAGTTTGGTTTTCATGAAATGAATAAATTATTTTTTAGCCTTGTGCTCAGGTTTACAAATGAGTTTTTATTACCTCCCATTAAACAAAGCCATATTCATCCTCAACGGAGCTTTGACTATATAATTTTTCTATTTTAAAAATGTATATATAGTACATATTTTCAATATGTCTGTTCATATATTGTATTTCTCTTCAAAGGTATCTAAATATTGTCATGGTATACTAAACTCAAAAAAATAGACATTTAAAAAATGAATAGTAATTCTGTAAATATTACATTAAATAATTTGCAGAGCCTTAACTGGTACAAATTTTTAAAAATAACACGCCATTGAAGTTTAAGCTTTACCTTGAATATATTATGATTATGGAACATAAATTTAATGGAGGGTTTAACAAGTATATAACATATATAAGTTCGGTAAAAGTTATAAAAAACCTCATCAAATAACAGAAATACAAGACTATTGGACAAAGAGAATCATACTAGTGATATAGAAAGTGGCAATGATCACAAAATTGTTAGGACTAGTCATATTTGAATTTTATGGCATTTTATTCAAACTTATCCCCTTAAGATTAAGGGACAATTGCAGCGACTTCCAAATGGCTTTTGCGACTATAGCCCATTTTCTGTACTACCTTCTGAAACAGAGCTCACTAGGCCAGTGGCTATCATAAATACTAGCTCCCTGGTGTCAAACCCTAAATACAAAACCACTTAGGGAAAAATATATAGCAACAAGTTACTTTTCTAGTACTTATTTCTTCTATTTCCTTGCACTCAATTCTTCTTTTCTGCATTACTCTATATTAACAAGCATACCTTTCCATACCCAGATTTGCTGCTTGTCTTATGCACACGCCAATTTATATAAAATTCTGCAGTGGCCAACTGAAACCTATTTTGCCCTTACTTGCCATCATACATGGTTTTTTTCATGCACACATGCTTTCATTCATCACATAGATGCATATTGAGTGCCAGCTATGTGTCAGAAACAGTCTAAATGGTTGGGATTTAGGTACATCAGTGAGCAAAACTGGCAACAATATCTACATTAGAACTGCTTATATACAGGCTTGAGTAGACAGAGAAGAAATAATAGATATGAGAAGTAAATTATAATGGTCAAGAAAGTGAAAAATTCTATGGACTTTTTTTTTAACAGATGAAAAACGTAAGTAGGGGAAGGAGTGCTGGGGGAGGAAGGATACAGATTGAAGTATTAAATTTGGATGTTCAGGGTAAGCCTCATTGAAAGTCTCATTGAAAATGAGACATTTGAATAAAACACAGAAGAAAAAATGAGGATGTTAGCCACAGGGAGAGTTGGGACTCGTTAAGGCAAATCCTGTGAGGAGGGGACATGCCTAGAATGTGCAAGAAATGGTATGTAATAAAAAGAACAAACTCTTGCCATTTGCACTGATGTGGACGGAATTACAGAGTTTTATGCTAACCAAAATAAGTCAGAGAAAGACGAATACCATATGATTTCACTCATATGTGGAATTTAAGAAATAAAATAGATGAACGTAGCAAGGGGAAGAGGCAAATCAAGAAACAGACTTAACTATAGAGAACACACTGATGGTTACTGAAAGGGAGGTGATGGAGGATGGGTTAAACAGTTGATGGGGTTACGAGGGGCACAGTGATAAGTGATGACAGTGATGAGCATGGGTATTGTATGTTAAGTGATAAGTCACTAAATTCTATACCTGAAACTAATATTGCACTGTATATTAACTAGCTGGACTTTAAATAAAAAACTTGGAAGGAAAAAAAAAAAGAAAAGAAAGGGCATGTAAACCAGTGAGTCTGGAATTGAGTTGGTTCACTAGGGCATTAAAAGAAAAGCCTTGGAGGTGGGAGTGCAAATCCACAGGTTAATGAGTGCCAAGGGGCAAATGCAGGGATTTGTACAAAGAAGTGAAGTTGTCTGAGTCATATATATAAAGAATCACGTAGGCTTCTGTGTGATTCTTTGGGAAAAGGGAGACAGATATAACAGGAAGTGTATGAGAAGCTAAGAAGTTGACATAATCAAGAAGTCTCCTCCCCTTAAAAGAAAAGAGATACTTGAACAGGATGGGGAACATGAATAGTTGTGGTATTCTATTTATTTTGACAATAAAGCCAATATTTCTTCTATGAAAATGTCCAAAATGCTATAGACACAGTTATGTTACTTGTTTCATATTGTGTTATAAAATAGAACTTGCATTTTATTTTTCTATATATTTTTGTCCCAATGTGTGTGTCTTATGAGGAAGGACAAGAACTATCGAATGACTTGGTGAATACCTCTGAATTAGCTGTTGGTCTTTTGAAGAAAATATTAACTGCAGAATAGATTCTTCTAAGGAAAATTACATTTTTCCCTATAATATATAAAGGAAATCAAACCTCGTTAGATATTTGCACTTGTGAAATATTTGTTTTCACATATGGGGGACAATTACACTTTTCTGTAGCTTGACCTCTGAAATTGTATATCCGTAGCTGATAATCTCTGTTGGTTGGCAAATATTGTATCGATACAACCATGTGTGTTTTTTACTCCCTGGTTGCTTAAATTTAGTCTGAATACTGTTGACAGTGCCATTAACCTCAACCAATCAACCAATCATCAACAGCAACCAATAATGGGTCAAAAGCTAATAATTTTGAGATAGGCACAAGAGATCTAGATGTGATCTTAATGTTAAAACAACTATGGACATATCTATATAATATAAAAATGATGAAAATATGCAGTCCTTCTAGAATATTATTTGTGGGATAGTGTAGAAAACTTCTTTCTATATATTGCCAGTGGATGAAATGAAACCATCAATGGCTGAAACTTCCCTTCTCCAAAAACAGCAGCGTCACTGATCAGTTGTTGAGAATTAAAAAAATACCATAATTTGGAGTGACAAGGCCTAACAGTGTACAACATTGTTACCAATTTCTGAGTGGTAAATTAACAACATATTAAGTAGTGAGCTACTAATAGTTCCTTGTGAGCAGCAAGTATAATGTATGTATAGATGAGAATTATTCCTGAGAAATGGTATGATAGCCTAAGAAGGAATCTGGGAACCATCGCAGCTTATGGATACTCTGAATCTGGGCGTGTGGGGGTGGAGAGACCAGTTTACAGAAAAGTAGCTCAAGGAAAACATATCCCTCTTCTCTAGTTCTGCCCACGCAGTTGTCTCTTGAGTGGCTGAACTGCTAATGTCAACAATATGATCACCCTTTAACCCCCCCCATTTCTAATCTGAGAAGAGAATTACAACAGGAATATGACTGAGAGTATGGGTCACATCAAACCACAATTATCCAGACTTATCTTCTAATGTAAGAATTGTTTACCTTTGATTATCACACGTGGGACATCAAAAGTTCTTCCCAAACCAGTTCCTTTTGATAGATTATTCTGAATGGAAAATCAAGCATTTACCTCTTTTGGGCAATTTTTGTGATCTCAGTTCTGAATTTCCTGTGAATAGATGATTGAAAATTAACACACATGCATACCCACACATCTTCTTCTTACACTTAACATATACTAATATACAGTAAGTTGGGCTTCCAGCCTGAAATATGTTCATTTGTGTTACTTTACAATTTAGATTATCGGTGGTACTTCAGTGATAACTTACTTTTGAACTGGCACTCACAATATGAGGTAAAATTAGTATATCCCACCACAAACATCACTTTTGATGGCTACCTCAAGAGCATTTTCAGGGGAACCTGGACCCTTGTCACTCTATTTAGAGCATTCTTCATGCTGCAGGATGTACACAGTTGGTTCAAAAAATACTGACCCAAAATCCAATTATAGGGCTCTGTTCTTATGCAGCTAGTCTTGATTCAAAATGCTACTTTTAAAAATACCTGCTTCCTCTTTAAGTTATCACAGTATTGTATTATAAAAGTAAATAAGCTAAAATCTGATTCACTATTCTTCATGGTTGACGAAATATGTTTTACAACTGTGGAACCTCTTTAAATGCAGGAAAATCTGTTCCTTTAAATCTCAATGAACTCAATGACTCAGCATGCAGGAAGAAGCCGATCTAAGCCAGAGACAACTGAAATAACTAGAACAGAACACATATTTAAAAATGCAGTTTGAGCAAAAAGTCCTTCATGTTTCCTTCAGTTTAACTAAACCTTAAGCAAGGCTTCTTCCTGGTTCTAGGCCCCTGACTTAGACCACTTATTTTAGAAAATATGTAATTATAAGTTCTTTCTCTGTCCTTTTGAGATGTAAATCTTTAAAACATCTTTTTGATGGTTTTGTAACCTAGGAATGCCTTTCTCAATGACATGGGAGTCATCCCTTGGAAATGTAATCATCAAGGAAGATAGCACCTTATCTCCCAGTATTATTGCCGGAGAAGATTAAGTTCCTTAAGCATCTAGCTCCAAAAGATAAAACTGTGGGCTGTCTGGAAAATTGGAGAAAGTTTACTTTTCCTTTGAGTAAAGTCAACTAACAAGTACAGATGTTCTTCACTGGTATTGCCAGTTCTTTAACTCTCCAGTGCTTACTGTCAGCTGAGTGGAATTCAGACTGAGTTCTGGTCTTCTTTCCCTCTTGCAGTAGCCTTGAAGAAAGTCCTTTGTCTCTGTTTAATTTTGTCCAATGTAATTTTTACTTTGACAAATTCAAGAATATTTAACTGAAATCAAATAAGATAAATTTCATATGAAAAGATAGTACTCCAGGAAAGGCTGACATACTTTAGTATAACTTTGGATTAAAAAAAAAATACTTTGGACAGCCAAATATATGATCAAACTATTTCATTAGAAACATTAAATCATGCTCTGGTAGGACTTATTTACTGCATTGAGGTAGATTTCAGTATTGGTCCAATTCTTCAACTACCCCTGTATCCAGATTCTTTTGTCATGTTATTTTGTCATTTCTAAAGATAAAACAGTAGAATATATTTCCTCAACAGCTGAATTTGGGTAAGCCACATGTCTTAATTTCACCAAAGGCATATTACTGGTGTGATGTGATTAAAAGTTTTGAAAGTGTTCCTATGATTATGCACTTGCACCATCACCATGAGAAGGACATGCTTGGCTAGAGCCTAGTCTTCCCTGGGATGGATGGACCCTCCTGGAAAAATAGAGACATGGGGAATAGAGCTACCCCATCCAAGTCCAGCCTAGATTGGGTGACCTAAACCAGCCCTTCGGTATGGAAATTACCTCAACCAAAATCATCAGAGCTTCCTGGCTGAGCTTAGAGTGGACTGGTGAACAACAGTTGATCAACAGAAGCTTAAAAAATGACAGTTTAATGTTGCATGCCACTGAGATTTTGAAGTGATTTGTTATGAAGCAAAAGTGGGATCCAATAACATTTAATGACCAAAATTAGTGAAGTGGCATCTACAACGTTCTCATGGGAATAAAGAAATTGATATCCAAGCAGTTTGTCTTTTACGTGCAGTAACTACAGACAAATCACTTGAACATGCAATAACATAGGGGATATTGTTAACATGAGCCCTTCTAAGGAAAGACATGAGGAATATCTCCAACCATTCAAGTGAAATTGTGGAAATTTAGCAAAAGGAATGACACTGAGCTATAACATATTTAATTAAATATTCTTGGTTCTAAAACCGTGATGGGATAAGGATGAAAGAATGGAATACATACATCACACACAATGACAATGTAGAAATAATACATCTAAGAGAAGTGGTTATGGACACTGGGGAGGGTATGTGCTATGGTGAGTGCTGTGAAGTGTGCAAACCTGGCGATTCACAGACCTGTACCCCTGGGGATAAAAATACATTACATGTTTATTTAAAAAATTAAAAATAAAAAAATTATTAAAAAAAGAAAAGAGATGCAAATAAAATAAAATAAAATAAAATAAAATAAAATAAAAATAAAAGAAGTGGTGGGGGGACAAGGAAAATATGAGGAAAAAATAAGAATGCTTAATGCATGTCTTATGTATAATAACTGTGACTCAAGTCTGACAAAACAAGTAGAAGAGATCTAAGCGTATTCAAGAATATGAAAGTAAATTCTGAGAACGATAATACCAGCAAGAAATATCAGGAATGTTATTTTTAAAAATAACAAAATCTTGTCCTTAAAATAAGAACCTGATCCTGTAAATAAGAAAGAAGTAGATATGTTATATAAAATCCTAAGTCTAAAGTTATATAAGCCATCTCACAATTTCCAAGCTTGTATGTTACTATAGCCATTGCGGGGACAATAGTGGTAGTAGTTTCCTGCAGCTGTAACCAGATGGGGCCTTTCCTCAGCATTACAACTCTTTTTTCCTTTCTGTTTCCTCTGACATCTATGGCTGTATTGTGACTTTTGTTAAACTAGCATTTGTTAAGTATAGCCTTGGGGTGTTGGATAGTGAGTCAAGGTTCAACAACAGACTGCAAGGGAGTGAAGTAGAGAAGTTTATTACTCACAGTCCTGAAGGAAGTACATGGCATGCCTCAAAGAGCCACAAAGAGAGGTCAAGGAAGGGTGCAGACAGACAGCTAGCAGCAGGACCTGGGGCACAAGCCTTTAGTAGGGTTGAGTGCTCTGGGCTTCCCAGGCTAAGGGAAGATTGGTAATTCAAACCAAAAAGAGCAGTTTCACAAATTCAATGAGGGTCTTATGCAAAGTGCACACAGGGGGAGGGAGTTGGGAGACAAAAGAGACTATTTATTACCAGCTATGTTGGGGAAGTCACATCAGGAACTTATAATTATTTGTGACTCTGCTACCTGTTATCTAGGACATTTTATCAAGGGCATATGGGAGAGGCTAGTGTCAGTTCAAAGTCCCTGAGGCCTCTTGGCCACACAAAATGGATGCCAATGCAGCAGTGTTATGGAGTAGTTTAGCTAAACTCTCAGTAGATTTCGACTCCTGATAAGTCACAGGACCCCCTCTCAGAAAACCTGGAAGTGATCAGGGGTTAATAGTTAACACACCAGGAATCAGCTCCTTGACCAAAAGGCTGAGTGCTACTAGCTCTATGTCACAACATGCCAATGGAATTGGGCATCACTGCCCACAGCTGTGTGCACTCTTCCCTTCATTTCTCATTTCTCTCTCTAGCCCCTCACCTAGTTCTCTGAGATCACTTCCCAAAACAAAACTGCACAACAAGCCCTTGTCTTAGGTGCCATTTTCTGATGGAAACCAAGGTTTTAAAAAAAAAAAAAAATCAGAAGATGGGGCACCTGGGTGGCTCAGTCTGTTAAGCATCTGACTATTTTGGCTCGGGTCAGCCATGATTTCACGGTGATGAGATCAAGCCCCACGATGGGCTCTGCATGCTGGGAATGGAAATTGTTTAAGATTTTCCCTCTCCCTCTGCCCCTCCCAACTTGCTTACTCTCTCTCTCTCTCTCTCAAAATTAAATAAAAAATAAAAGGTAAGTACTAAAACAAACCGTTAAACTTTCAAAAAATTTAAAGAGCTATAGTAAAAAATATGAAAATGTTACTGACTATATGGGGGAAAAAATCACAGTTACTGTTGATATTATTGTGGTTTGTTGTCTACTTTCATAATTGAAGGAAATGTTAAATTTAAGTTCCAAGTTAAGCAACACTAAAGAAATCATTTTGTCCCCATCCCATTTTAAGGACCCTGATGAATTGCATCAGTGGACCCATAAGTTAGGAACTTCTGGTATAATAACTGATTTTCATGGCAAACTCACTCATGAGTTGGTGTAAACTTTATTCTATTAAAGAACCAACATTATTCACTCTAAGGCAATTTCTTAAATGCGGGTACATTTTTAAAGTTTTCTGGCTGGTCTTTTAAATATCACTGATCACACATACAATGTGCATATATGTATTTTCTTAATTATATGGAACCTTAAAACTGCTACAGGGCGGATTTTGTCCATTATTTACAGAAGAGGAAAAATTAGCAAGTAAATCCAACTCTTGCCTAGAGTGACTTGGCTAAAAAGTAAGGAAACTAGCATAGACCCAGGTTAGCAGAAGGATTCCTTGTCATGATAGGATACAGTAGGCTCTAGAGGCTTCATATCCTATAGTATCTCAGGTAATTCCCTTAACCATATACAATCTTAGAAGCTTATTTGCAAATTGAAGAGGATATAACCCTTGTACAAGATGTTTATTAGAGCGTTTTTATTTATGAAAGATTTTCTGTGCAAGTATACTGAGGACATACAGGGGGAAGAAAAAGCATGGCCTCTGTTTTAAAGAAATTATTTTATTGGGGACATGAGAAACCTTTACAGGAAGCAAATGGAGGACTGGGATTTATACAGCAACTGAATGGGAAAGATGTGACTATCTCATCAAAGAGCTAGTCATAGTCAAGTCTAGACAATGGAAACTGCCTCACCTTCCCCTAAAGAAAGTCCTTGCTGGAGAAAGTTAGAAACCCCTCCTTCCAAATAAGGAGTGGAGCAAGAAGAAGGGTCTAACTGATCCATGCTGAATTCTCCCAAATTCACTAATCAGAAAAGCTGTTCCTTCTCTGGAAAAGATATCACAAATGAAGAACTATCCACATGGAAGGAAAATATAGGAGTGGGGGAATACGTGCATCATGTATTAAGACATGAGACTTTTTATGTCACTACATTTTTAAGAGTCAGTTCAACCTTACAAAATGACATAAAAAACTGATAACATATTAGCAGAGTGAAACAGATGAGACTGAAGGAAAAGAGTGAGTACAACATGAGTATCATAAACCAATATCAAAGCAAAACCCAAATTCAATCTAGTCATGGGCAGAAGTGGAAGACAGGAAAGAGTTAAAATGAAGAAAGAAGCAAATCTGTAAGAAAGAAAGAAATCTTGCAATTTACAACATCGTGGAGCTAGAGGTATTATGCTGAGCAAAATAAGTCAGTCAGAGAAAGACAAACACCATATGATTTCACTCATATGTGGAATTTAAGAAACAAAACAGATAAACATAGAAAGAAAGAGAGAGGCAAACCATAAAACAGACTCTTAATTGGAGAGAACAAACTGAGGGTTGCTGGAGGGGTGGTGATGGGGGGATATGCTAAAATGGGTGATGGGTATTAAGGAGGACACTTGGGATGAACACCAGATGTTGTACGTAAGTTATGAGTCACTAAATTCCACTCCTGAAACCGATATTACACTGTATGTTAACTAAATGGAATTTAAATACTAACTTGAAAAAGAAAAAAAGGCAAATTTAACATGTGAACTTAGTGTGACTGAGTTCCTAAATGAAAGCAAAATAAATGTCCTAATGAAATAGTGACTTTGCTGTAGTCCGAGTTGGTGGGTGATTTTAACATGCATTAGGAATTAGAAAACATAGAATGTAGGCAGTGCAATTGGTGGTGTAGAAATTCAGACAGGAGACTACAAATGTCACAAACCCTGACTCAGACTTTAAAACACAAGAGGCAGATGAGATGAACAGCAAAGCTGAGGTGATTCAAAATCAGCAAAGTATTAAGGCTCCTTTCCAAGAGCTAGAATTTGAGCCAGATTTTTGTGGAGCTGGGTTTTGTGTAAGGATTAAATTGGTATCCTTTGTAAGATAGGGTGAGTAGAAGAAAACAAACAGCTCTGACACTAAGTAACACTACGTTTATATTTTAAAGTCAAAGAACCTCAGGTTTGGAGTGTCTTTAAAGGGCATATTCAATTTCTGCATTATGCAGGACTGAATCCAAGTTAAAAGAAGATCATTGTGAATTGAAGTCCAGAGGAAGGCAAGAAATGACTTTTTAAAAATAAAAACCTTCAACTACATTAAAATAGCTTTTGAGTTATTTTTAAATCCAGCCTTAGCTAAAGAATTTCCAACATCAATAAATATAAAGGACTCAGATTACCAGCTAACATTTTTATCAATAGAATATACTAGATAAATTTCCTTTTCATAAAAAGTTAAGATATTTTCTTAGATATGCTCCATTTTTCATAGAGTATAACTTAGTAATCACTTAAATACCACAACATTCCCATCAACCAAGGCTATTTTAAAAATGAATTACAGGGTGCCTGGGTGGCTCAGTGGGTTAAGCCACTGCCTTCGGCTCAGGTCATGATCTCGGGGTCCTGGGATTGAGTCCCGCATCGGGCTCTCTGCTCAGCAGGGAGCCTGCTTCCCTCTCTCTCTCTCTCTGCCTGCCTCTCTATCTACTTGTGATCTCTCTCTGTCCAATAAATAAATTTTAAAAAATCTTAAAAAAAAAACAACAACGAATTACATCAGCTGCTCTCTGTAAAAGGGGCAGTTTATTAAAATTTGTGTGTGTATATATATATATATGTGTATATATATGTATATATATATGTATATATATATATATATAAAGAGAGAGAAAGAAAGTAAAATGAACAAGCTTCATATATATTTATACAATCCATTTTCTTTAAAGTGGAGGATTATGAAGGAAACGAATGCCTAGTCATAGAGGCATTCATATAGGCATATAGGCATATAGAACAAAGACATCATAACATTACAGTGGTTGATTAATTGTAATTATTTGACATCTTCATGCACTTACTATTCAAATGTAGAATATAAAGAAAAACTGGAATGTCTTGAGTTATTATCTTATTTCTTATGATATTATAAAGAAGGCTGGACATTGCCAGAAAGACCAACCACTTGATTAGAGAATTGGCATTTTCAGCTCCATCCTTCAAACTGAGGAGTGTAGTGGGACTGAAGATTAAGTTCAATCATGTGATTTCATCAATCATTCCTACTCAATGGAACCCAAATAAAATCTCTGTACACTGAAGCTCAGTGGAGGTTCTGGGTTGCTGAACACATTGACGTCCTGGAAGGATATCATGCCTGAATTCTACAAGCAGAGAAGATGGAAGCTCTTCATCCTCCTCTTCCCTTGAGACCTTGTCTTATTGATCACTTCCACGTGGCTGTTCCTGAGTTGTAATCATTACAGTACAATTGTAATAATAATTAAGTATAGCACTTTCAGAGAGTCCTATGAGTTTTGCTAGCAAATTACACAACCTGAAGTGGGGGAGGGGGCATGTGGTCAAGAGAATCCTAGAATTTGTAGCCCAGTTGGAGAAAGGTGGAAGTAACCTGGGGCACCCCATTGTGCCTGGAGTCTGAAGTAAGAGCAGTCTTGTTAGAGACCTCATCCTTTAACTTGTGGGATCTGACACTAACTTCAGGTATTTAGTCACAATTGAATTGGATTGTAGGACATGCAGTTGCTGCCAAAGAACTGGTATCAGAATACATTCACAAATGTTAAATAATGAACTAATTTTTATTTTTTGCAAACAAATATATCTTTGTAGGCATGCCAGCATTTAATTAGTTTGTTAGGAAAATAAAATTGCACATAAAGAAATTAACCTTACACTTGGCGTATTATAAGAATGCAGCAAATGTTACTATGGGGAAGCATGAAGCTCTTGGTTATTTGTTCAAGTGACTTTAATTTTACTCTTTAAATTAATAAAGAAAGCAGAATCATATCCATGCTTCCATTTGCTGTAGTATTCATTACCATCATGTGAGAAAGATTGCTATGTTTTATAAATGTGATAACAAGCTTGCAAAACAGTCCCAAATGAACCTTACCTTTTGATATTTACTTTCTCACATAGTTCCCTTCCATATCATGTCAAGGTTTTTTTTTTGTTTGTTTTTTGTTTTTTGCTGAAAATATTTTTATGTAATGGCTTTTCATTTAGCAGAAGGTTCTTGTCTATGTATACATGTGAACATGATATGCCCAGGATCTCCAGACATGTGCACATAGACAAGATAAGCAACTTTAGTCACTACATCCAGACAGATGTGACGCCAGCGATGTTGGAGAGTGTTTCCAAGACACCAGTAGTAGGCCTGTCTCCATGTTGGTGCACATGTGCGTGTGTGTGTGTGTGTGTGTGTGTGTGTGTGTGTATAACTGGGGGAGTAATCTATGAAGCTGGGAAGCCAACTCTCCAGAGACAGGAGTGGGGAAACGGTGGAGCCTCAGAGAGATCAGGTGCTGGAGAAGAGTCATCAGAGTCTATGTTGAGATCAGCTCCCAGAAACAGCAGGTGCTTTAAAATGTGCTGCGCTTGCTGTGGTGGGCTTTCACAGGGGGCTGCTGCAGCCATGGGCACACCCTCAGTTGGGTCCAGGTACCTGTCTGGACTCTGGGGACAGGATGAGGATGCTCCTGTCCTGTCCCACAGAGACCTCATTGACCCATTCACTGGCCACATGTTGCCAAGGGTGGCCTGGAAGCCCAGGAGAGTGGCCAAGGAAGTAAAGCCCAGCTCCAGGGCAGAGAAGAACAGCAGCACCAAGAGAGTCTCCCAGGGCATCTGCTGGTGGCAGCCAGCTCTGCCAGAAAAGGGCACATCCTGAGACCAGCCGTGGTTCAGCCCTGTGCAGGGTGCTGTGATGACTGAGGTGGCTGTCCCTGCAATGAAGAACAGCATTCTGTTGGCCAGTGGGTGCTGGTAAGCAGTGGAGATGTGGCAAAAGGGATGAGGGGTAGCTTATGAAGTATCATAGCTTCTGTCTTTGTCTCTCGGATTACTCATTCTGGCGAGAGGAGACTTCTAGATCATGAACACACTGAATACATTTAAAGATTCCATGGAGAGGACCGTGAGGGAGGAACTGAGTCCTCATGCCAGGAACCTGTAGTGACCCAATAGTCATGTGAGCGAATCCGTCACCTTGAAGGCAGATTCTCCAGTCTCAGTCAATCTTCAGATGATGGCAGCCAGAACATTCACAAAAGTTATGGACCAGACCATCCATCTAAACCAGTTACTGTTTGAGGTTATGTATTATAGAACAACTGATAACTAACACAGACTGTGGTATCAAGAGCCACATGCTTCCACTTAAAAACAAGTAAAACTGAAATTAGAAATGTGGACATGGCTTTAGGACCAGCCCGTAGCTATAAGAGAAGCTGGAAAGGCATGGAGGGGAGTGTTCGTCAGAGTTTAGAGATCTTTGAGCATAATGCTGGCAGAAGCCTGATGAAATTCAAGTGCTGATAGAGCTAAAAGAAAGGGGACAATTTTGGTGGAAAGTTTGAGTCAAGGGGATTCTTGTGATGTAGGGCAGCAATATTGTTGTTGAAATCAACATGAAAAGTAGAAGATATAATTAATGAACTGTGTGATCAAGTTAGATTTCCAGGCAGTGTTGTAGGTGCACATTGGCTTCTTCTTGCTGCTTAGATTAAAATGAGAAAGGAGTGATAACCTAAAAGAGGGGGAAAAATTGAACGTAAAGGAACTAGAACATGTTTAGTTTGAGAATTTCAGGTTCTCCAGATAACAAGTAAATCTACTATTAAGAAACATTTCTCAAAGATCAAGAGCAAACTGAATGTGACTGTTTCTAACCATTGTGAGTTTTAGGCTAAAAGAAGAAAAAGAGTAAATGGAAGCAAAGTGATATTTACAGAAGTTCTTCATAGGTCCAATGAAGTCCAAAGACCTCACATGAAAGAGTGTAATATGGTCTCAACAGAAGAAAAAAGAAACACTAGTTTGAGAGTCAGAAAAAAATGTTATTTGCTTCCATGCATTGTTTTACACATAGAGCTTCATATCAGAATCACCCAGGGAATTTTAGATATACTGCTTCAGAGGATGCACAGAAAATCATACATTAGATTCTTTGATGGTGAGGCCTAAACATATTTCAAATAAATGTCTCTTCGTGATGGTTCCAAAAATTCAGACTTGAAAATAACTGTTTTAGAGACAAACTGTATATTCTATAAAAATGAAGAATTGTACTTCATCAATCATCTATCCAAAATACTGGATAAAAGAAGATAATTATTAAATAAGCCAAATATTGGGGAAAAACAACTCAACATGTTTCCATATTAAATCTTATTTTTAAACTGAATATATGTGTATTTTATCATGTGTACAAGGTTCAAATACATCATCACTAGAAACATGCTCTGAAAAAAATTGAAAACCACTTCAGCTGAAATAAAAGTAATCTAGGATAAAACCATTATATGGAAAACAAGACCAAAAAAGACCTTATTTAGGTTTACTTTTTTCTAGATTGATGAAATGCATATTCAAATTAAAGACATATTTCAGATTGGGTATTTTTTAAAAGATTTCATGTATTTATGAGAGAGAGAGAGCATGAACAGGGGGAAGGACTGGACACAGGGCTTATATAAAGCTTAGTTCGAGCAGGGCTTGATATCAGGACCCTGGGATCATGACTTGAGCCAAAGGCAGACATTTAACTGAGTCACCCAGGGGCCTCTCAGACTGGGTTTTAAAAACTAGTCAGCCATGTGTTGTCTTAAAGTAACACAACAAAGCAAAAGAAAACAGAAAATGTAAGCTTAAAGGGAAATAAATGAACAGAAGGTAAAAATGGAGCAGATACCCCAACTGGACAATTTCATGTCAGATTAAATATAATTCAAGACCAAGAATATATATAAATATATATATATATATATAATATATAAATCAAGACCAAGAATAACCATAAAGGATTAAATGCAAATAGCTAAAAGAAAAAATATTGCATTTTTGATATAGTCTTAATGTCTATAGGTCAAAATTTGCCAGAAATACAGAAAGAAATAAATTATTGCAGAATTACGGTTTTGTGTGTATCTTGAGAACTGGTAGATGTACCTGATTAGAATAATCAAGGTATCAAAAGTTTAATCAGAAAATAAAGTAATGAAGAAGAGTTCTCCTAACAGATACATACTATATATGACTGCCTTGGACACATAGCATGTAAACATCGACATTAAAAATAAAAACGTTATGTGGCTTAGTCACTTGAGCTACAGACTTCTGGTTTTGGCTCAGGTCATGATCTCATGGGTTGTGAGACTGAGCCTCCATCTGGCTTTGAGTTCAGTCAGTAGTCTCTTTGAGGTTCTCTTCCTCTGCCCCTCACCCTAATTGTTCTCTCTCTCTCAAATAAATAATTAAAAACTCTAAAAAATAAATAAAAACGTTGTATAAGGAACAAAGTCTCCATAAGTCTCAGAATCATTGTAACCTATGATAAAAAAGAAATTAAGCTGATAAACAGAAAATAATAGATTATAAAATATGTTAATGTATAAATATGTTAATCATATTTTAAAATAACTCATGGCTTATACAGGAAAATATAATAAAATATAGAGCATTTAAAGCAAAATATATTAAAAGTTATAAATTCCAAATTTACAGACTAAATCAAAGTGACCACTGAAGGGTGCTGAAAGGGAGACAGAGAGAGAGACAGATAAGAATTGATTTTAATATTTTCATCAGAAAAGAATGAAAATAAAGGCAGAAATAGTTCATATAAGAAAAACTAGAAAAGATTAAAATTGTAAATCCAAATAAATAAGGAGAAATAAAATAATAAATATAAAACAGAATAATTTTAAAAATGAAAAATAAATTCCTTACTAAAAACAGTTTTTCCCCTTTAAAATCTAATAAACCTTTGACAAGGCTGATAATTAAAAACAAAAGGAAATAATTGTGTTTGTGCAGTGTTGTTTTTTTAAAGATTTTATTTATTTATTTGACAGAGAGAGATCACAAGTAGGTAGAGAGGCAGGCAGAAAGAGGAGAAAGCAGACTCCCTGCTGAGCAGAGATTCCCGCTGAGGGGCTCTATCCCAGCACTCTGGGATCATGACCTGAGCTGAAGGCAGAGGCTTTTACCCACTGAGCCACCCAGGCGCCCCCCAAAGTAAATAATTATGTATCAGAGTTGTTATTTGTTGGTGGGTTCTTTTGTTGTTGTTTTGCAAGGATCAAAAATTAACAATGAAAGAGTTAAATATAAAAGAATATATTAAACAACGATGGGACACTTCACAGAATTTACTTCAGACTCAAAAGAACAGGCTTGGAAATGGATGGGATAAAGGAATCTGAGCAGGCATGCCCACACACATTAAGGATTCTGTTGCTCTCAACATTAAAACTGGAAAGTTTGACCTTGCAGCCCTGTGGGCAGCCCAGCACCAACCCAAATCACCCAAACCCTAACACTCTTGACTCTGCGATCTGGGGAATTAGTCTGTGGTGGTGTTTACTTCTTTGCCTTTGTGGCTTCTTATTCAAAACCCACAGTTAGTACTTTTGATTAGTGAGGCTTCATTGGGTCATGTTCTCATGCACGACGGGCAAGCGCCTGGAATTTTCATTTTTGACAGAAAATGCAAATGCCTCTTATCTTATCAACACTTTTCCCGCTAAATCTTATGTTTTTAACCTTCATTAACTAGCAGACAGTATCTTCCCAATGAAATCAATTCAAAATCTCCTCAGTTACTGCATCTAGCAACAAGTTTTGGATTTTTAGCTAAAAGTAAAATCCTTTTCCCATTCTGGGATGATTTCATCTGGATTATCTGTATACTTTAGTCATGTGATATTGTGCCTTATAATAAGAAATATATATTTGGTCTTTGTCTTCTTTCCCACACAGAGCTCCCAAAATCCTTGGTATTTCTGAAATTTCTGGGAAAAGATAAAGGTGTCTTTTGTTATGTTAATGGATGATGTTTCAGATGGGAAGCTATCTGCCAGAACCAAATAGGTGATTAAAAGCTTGGAACTTTTGGTTCCACACCTCTGTAGGGAAAGGGAGGTTGAGTCAATCAGTCAGCAATGGCCAATGATTTAATCAATCATACCTACATAATGAAGTAAAACAAAGCAAAACAAAAACTAGAAGGATAGGGTTCAGAGAGCTTCCAAGTTGGTAAAAATGTGGAAATTTGGAAAGTGCTGTACTTGGGGAGGGAATGGAAGCTCTCCCCCTTTCCTCCATACCTCCTCCCATGCAACTCTTTTATCTGACTGTTCCTGTTTTACACACTTTTATAATAAACCAGTAATCTAGTAGGTAAAATCTTTCTCTGAGTTCTGAGAGCTCATCTAGCAAATTAATTAAACCCCAGGAAGAGGTCATTAAGCCTTCAATCTATAGCTTGTTGTTTAGGAACCCAGTATCTGAGGGGACTTGGGGGTGGAGGGAGAACAGTCATGTGGTATTGAGCACTTAATCTGTAGAATCTGGTGCTATTTCACTGTAGATAGGGTTAAAATTGTAAGACACCTGCTAGGGTTGGAGAGTTACTTAATGGATGTGTGGGGGATCCATATTGGGATCCCTGCTTCCATACTGGAATTGGGTGCAGAACTGAAAGCCAAAACTGGCAATGTGTATACCCCCAAAATATTTTATATAATGCTGCATATAAAAGCAAAAGGAAAGAAAAGTAAAATTTATTTCAAATATATAAATATATTTTTATTTAACACTTTGGAAGGAAATACAGTCAGATATTGATCTCCTTGTTTTTTATATATTTGTATATATTTTTATGTATTTGTCAAGAGGCTCTAATAATCCATGGCATTAATTATTATTCTCTTTTATTGTCTCTCAGAGCTACTTATGAGTGTTGCCTTAATGCTGCAACATAGCTATACCTCTCCACATCTGAAGTATGCCAGCATATTTATAGAATTCTCTGTAAATCAGGCTTGAATCTTTTATTTCTCCTTGAGTAGCTATTCATAGAACATCCCATGTGACTATAGACAAAATGCTGGAAAAACAGTAGTGTCTTAGCAGATGTAAACATATCAATAGTTAAGCCCAATATTTGCATACGTTCCTTTGGCCTGATCTTCTGTGAAGATGGAAACTGTGTGTCCTATTTTGTGGCTTGATGATAAGAAAGACCTAGCTTCATGGAGCACTGGGTGTGGTACATAAACAAGGAATCCTGGAACACTGAAAAAAATAAAATAAAATTAAGATGTTAAAAAATAAATTAAAAATTAAAAAAAAAAAAAACCTTGGATTATGTGGTCACCTGAGTCCTCATAATCAGATCTTTGCTTTTTAACTAGAACCAGAAGCAAGAGCATTCCCTAAAATCTAAGCCACAGATTGTTAAAGAGGGCAAGATTTTACTCAAAATCAAAATCCAGACAGGATTTTTAACTAGGAATGCTCTAAGGATCCTCATTTTTAAAGATTTAAAATCTTTTTTTTTATTTGTTTATTTGTTTATTTACAGCATAACAGTGTTCATTGTTTTGGCATCACACCCAGTGCTCCATGCAGTACGTGCCCTCCCTATGACCCACCACCTGGTTCCTCAACCTCCCACCCCCCCCACCCCTTCAAATCCCTCTGGTTGTTTTTCAGAGTCCATAGTCTCTCATGGTTCATCTCCCCTTCCAGTTTCCCTCAACTCCCTCTCCTCTCCATCTTCCCATGTCCTCCATGTTATTTGTTATTCTCCACAAATAAGTGAGACCATATGATACTTGACTCTCTCTGCTTGACTTATTTCGCTCAGCATAATCTCTTCCAGTCCCATCCATGTTGCTACAAAAGTTGGGTATTCATCCTTTCTGAAGGAGGCATAATACTCCATTGTGTATATGGACCACATCTTCCTTATCCATTCATCCGTTGAAGGGCATCTTGGTTCTTTCCACAGTTTGGCGACCATAGCCATTGCTGCAATAAACATTGGGGTACAGATGGCCCTTCTTTTCACTACATCTGTATCTTTGGGGTAAATACCCAGCAGTGCAATTGCAGGGTCATAGGGAAGCTCTATTCTTAATTTCTTCAGGAATCTCCACACTGTTCTCCAAAGTGGCTGCACTAACTTGCATTCCCACCAACAGTGTAAGAGGGTTCCCCTTTCTCCACATCCTCTCCAACACACGTTGTTTCCTGTCTTGCTAATTTTGGCCATTCTAACTGGTATCAGGTGGTATCTCAATGTGGTTTTAATTTGAATCTCCCTGATGGCTAGTGATGATAAACATTTTTTCATATGTCTGATAGCCATTGGTATGTCTTCGTTGGAGAAGTGTCTGTTCATATCTTCTGCCCATTTTTTGATATGATTATCTGTTTTGTGTGTGTTGAGTTTGAGAAGTTCTTTATAGATCCTGGATATCAACCTTTTGTCTGTACTGTCATTTGCAAATATCTTCTCCCATTCCGTGGGTTGCCTTTTTGTTTTGTTGACTGTTTCCTTTGCTGTGCAGAAGCTTTTGATCTTGATGAAGTCCCAAAAGTTCATTTTTGCTTTTGTTTCCTTGGCCTTTGGAGACATATCTTGAAAGAAGTTGCTGTGGTTGATATCGAAGAGGTTACTGCCTATGTTCTCCTCTAGGATTCTGATAGATTCCTGTCTCATGTTGAGGTCTTTTATCCATTTCGAGTTTATCTTTGTGTATGGTGTAAGAGAATGGTCGAGTTTCATTCTTCTACATATCGCTGTCCAGTTTTCCCAGCACCATTTATTGAAGAGACTGTCCTTTTTCCATTGAATATTTTTTCCTGTTTTGTCGAAGATTATTTGACCATAGAGTTGAGGGTCGATATCTGGGCTCTCCACTCTGTTCCACTGGTCTATGTGTCTGTTTTTATGCCAGTACCACGCTGTCTTGGTGATCACAGCTTTGTAGTAAAGCTTGAAATCGGGTAACGTGATGCCGCCAGTTTTGTTTTAGTTTTTCAACATTTCCTTAGCAATTCGGGGTCTCTTCTGACTCCACACAAATTTTAGGATTATTTGCTCCAGCTCTTTGAAAAATATCGGTGGAATTTTGATCGGAATGGCATTAAAAGTATAGATTGCTCTAGGCAGTATAGGCATTTTAACAATGTTTATTCTTCCAATCCAAGAGCATGGAACGGTCTTCCATCTTTTTGTGTCTTCTTCAATTTCTTTCATGAGTGTTCTGTAGTTCCTCGAGTACAGGTCCTTTACCTCTTTGGTTAGGTTTATTCCTAGGTATCTTATGGTTCTTGGTGCTATAGTAAATGGAATCGATTCTCTAATTTCCCTTTCTGTATTTTCATTGTTAGTGTATAAGAAAGCCACTGATTTCTGTACATTGACTTTGTATCCTGCCACGTTGCTGAATTGCTGTATGAGTTCTAGTAGTTTGGGGGTTTGGGGTGAAGTCTTTGGGGTTTTCCACATAAAGAATCATGTCATCTGCGAAGAGAGAGAGTTTGACTTCTTCCTTGCCAATTTGGATACCTTTTATTTCTTTTTGTTGTCTGATTGCCGTTGCTAGAACTTCTAATACTATGTTGAACAAGAGTGGTGAGAGTGGGCATCCTTGTCGTGTTCCTGATCTCAACGGGAAGGCTGCAAGCTTTTTCCCATTGAGGATGATATTTGCTGTGGGTCTTTCATAGATAGATTTTATGAAGTTCAGGAATGTTCCCTCTATCCCTATACTTTGAAGCGTTTTCATCAGGAACCGATGCTGGATTTTGTCAAATGCTTTTTCTGCATCCATTGAGAGGACCATGTGGTTCTTCTCTCTTCTCTTATTGATTTGTTCTATCATATTGATTGATTTGCGAATGTTGAACCAACCTTGCAACCCAGGGATGAATCCCACCTGGTCATGGTGGATAATCTTTTTAATGTGCTGCTGGATCCTGTTTGCTAGGATCTTGTTGAGAATCTTTGCATCCATATTCATCAGTGATATTGGTCTGAAATTCTCCTTTTTGGTAGGGTCTTTACCTGGTTTGAGGATCAGGGTAATGCTGGCTTCATAAAAAGAGTCTGGAAGTTTTCCTTCTGCTTCAATTTTTTGGAACAGCTTCAGGAGAATTGGTGTTATTTCTTCTTTGAAAGTTTGGTAGAATTCCCGAGGGAATCCGTCAGTCCTGGGCTCTTGTTTTTTGGGAGGTTTTTGATCACTGCTTCAATCTCGTTACTAGATATTGGTCTATTCAGGTTGTCAATTTCTTCCTGGTTCAATTTTGGGAGTTTGTAGTTTTCCAGGAATGCATCTATTTCATCTAGGTTGCTTAGCTTATTGGCATATAACTGTTGGTAATAATTTCTGATGATTGTTTCTATTTCCTTGGTGTTAGTTGTGATCTCTCCCTTTTCATTCATAATTTTATTAATTTGGGCTTTCTCTCTTTTCTTTTGGATTAGTGTGGCCAATGGTTTATCGATCTTATTGATTCTTTCAAAAAACCAGCTTCTAGTTTCATTGATACGTTCTACTGTATCTCTCGTTTCTACCTCATTGATCTCTGCTCTAATCTTGATTATTTCCCTTCTTGCATGTGGAGTTGGTTTGATTTGTTGTTGATTCTCCAGTTCTTTAAGGTGTAGAGACAGCTGGTGTATTCTGGATTTTTCAATGTTTTTGAGGGAGGCTTGGATGGCTATGTATTTCCCCCTTAGAACTGCCTTTGCTGTATCCCATAGGTTTTGGATGGAAGTGTCTTCATTCTCATTGGTTTCCATGAATTGTTTAAGTTCATCTTTGATCTCCTGGTTGATCCAAGCATTCTTAAGCAAGGTGGTCCTTAGCTTCCAGGTGTTTGAGTTCCTTCTGAACTTTTCCTTGTGATTGAGCTCCAGTTTCAAAGCATTGTGATCTGAGAATATGCAGGGAATAATGTCAGTCTTTTGGTATCGGTTGAGTCCTGCTTTGTGACCCAGTATGTGGTCTATTCTGGAGAAGGTTCCATGTGCACTTGAGAAGAATGAGTATTCTGTTGTTTTAGGGTGGAATGTTCTGTATATGTCGATGAGGTCCATCTGGTCCAATGTTTCATTCAATGCTCCTATTTCTTTATTAATTTTCTGCTTCAATGATCTGTCTATTTCTGAGAGAGGTGTATTAAGATCTCCTACTATTATTGTATTCATATCAATATG
This sequence comes from Meles meles, assembly GCF_922984935.1. Lineage (NCBI taxonomy): Eukaryota > Metazoa > Chordata > Mammalia > Carnivora > Mustelidae > Meles > Meles meles. The sequence goes on from NC_060074.1 coordinate 81,053,846, forward strand.
ACTCTTTATCTTGATTAATAGTTTTCTTATGTAATTGGGTGCTCCCATATTGGGGGCATAGATATTCACAATTGTTAGATCATCTTGGTGGATAGTCCCTTTAAGAATTATGTAGTGTCCTTCTGTATCTCTGACTACAGTCTTTAGTTTAAAATCTAATTTATCTGATATGAGAATCGCTACCCCGGCCTTCATTTGAGGCCCATTGGCATGAAAGATGCTTCTCCATCCCTTCACTTTCAGTCTGGGTTTATCCTTAGGTTCAAAATGGGTCTCTTGTAGACAACATATGGATGGGTCCTGTCGTTTTATCCAATCTGCAACCCTGATTTGTTTTATGGGCGCATTTAGGCCATTCACATTGAGAGTGATTATTGAGAGATAGGTTTTTATTGACATCGTTTTGCCTTTGAAGTCTTTCTGTCTGTAGATTATTTCTATATTTCTGTTCAATGATATTCTTAGGACTTTTTCTCTTTTCTAGGACCCCCCTTAATATTTCCTGCAGTGTCGGCTTGGTGGTTGCATAGTCTTTTAAGCCTTGCCGATCTTGGAAACTCTTTATCTCTCCATCCATTTTAAATGTCAGTCTTGCTGGATAGAGTATTCTTGGTTGCATGTTCTTCTCATTTAGTACTCTGAATATATTTTGCCAGCCCTTCCTGGCTTGCCAGGTCCCTGTGGAAAGGTCTGATGTTATTCTAATGGGCTTTCCTCTGTATGTAAGGAGCTTCTTTGTCCTAGCTGCTTTTAAGAGGGTCTGCCGTGAAACATAATTCCCCATTCTAACTATAAGATGTCATGAGGACTTTTGAGAATCTAAAATCTTGGGAGGAAATCTCTCTGCCTCTAGTACATGAATGTTGTTTCCATTCGTGAGATTGGGAAAATTTTCATAGACAACTTCTTCCACTATATCTTCTAGACTTCTTTCTTTTTCCTCCCCTTCAGGAATTCCAATAATTCTGACGTTGGAACTTTTCATGGCATCGTTTATTTCCCTGATTCTGTTTTCATGACTTCTGAGCTGTTTGTTCCAGGCTTCCTCCTGATCCTTTCTCTATATCTGTTTGTCCTCCAGATCACTAATTCTATCTTCTGTCTCAGTTACCCTAGCTTTTAGAGAATTTAGATTCGATTGGAACTCACTGAGAGCATTTTGAACATCATCCCTGGTGGCTTTCAGTTCTGCACTAACATTGTGAACATCATCCCTGGTGGCTTTCAGTTCTGCCCTAATCAATTCTGTTTGGTCATCCATGGCTTTCTCCAACCTAGCTATTGCCTGGATAATTGTTAGTCTGAATTCCTTTTCTGACATATTGTCTATGTCGATAGCCATTAGCTCTGTTGCAGAAGGCCCATCCTCTGTATTTTTCTTCTGTTGGGTATTCCTTCTCCTAGTCATTTTGGAAAGAGATGACTGAACAGATGCAGCTGGACTTATCGATTGTGGTGCAGTCAATGTGCACCCTGGAACGCTTCTGTGCAATCAGGATTCCCCACCCAAATGAGAGAAAAAAGAAAAGAAAAAGAAATAGAGAAGAAGAAAGAAAAAAAAAAGGGGAAAGAAAAGAGGGAAAAAAAGGGGGAAAAAAGGAAAAAAAGGAAAAAAAAGAGAGAGAGAGATAGGAAAAAAAGGGAAGATAAAAGAGAAGGCTCAGCCCAAATGGGCCACAAGGTAAGATTTATGAAGTATACAAACAAAAACAGACAAACAAAAAGACTGATAAAAGTATATGACAAGAGAAAAAAAATATATATATATAAGCAAAAAAAAAGGGAAGAACCTCATCAGAAAGAACCCCAAATATAAGATTTATATATTATCAGGACAAACACAAATTCACAGAAACACTGACAGAAGGAAAAATTGGGAGAGTGGTTATAGATTCTCAGTGTGGGTGAGGAAGGTTATTTTGATTCTTCCTGAAGGTATCTTGATGTTTTTGTTAAGGGACTCAACTTTCCTAAGTTACAGGGGGATTAGAAACTGGTTTGCCTATAGGGGTAGCATTGATTGGGGAAAGGGGATTACCTTGAAGTTTAACTCTATATGTATAGTAGAAAATAAAAATTAAAAAAGAATAAACTAGACTAAACTAAGTTAAAATTAAAAAAGAATTTAAAAAATAGAAAAGCAAAAGAAAAACACGGGTGTATGTATCAAAAAGTTCAGGTTAGAAGGTTATTAAAGAATTTGATGTACTGGACATCTCAGTGTGGTGGTAAATAAGTTAAAAAATTATCTGTATGTATAAAAAAAAAGAACCAGAATATTGGTAAAGAGTTAAAAATAAAAGTTGTATTTATGAAGTAGTGGTGGTTGTTCTCTTGTAGTCTTTTTTTTTTTTTTTTTCTTCCTTCCTGGTTGGTTTTCTGGGGAAGGGGCCTGCCACGTGGGTTTTCAGACAATGATGTTCCCTGAGTTAGGTCCTCCCGCTCCCCTCAAGTGGGTGAGCTCTTTTTTTTTCAGGAAACTGTTTTTTTCAGCCTTTTGTTCTCTGGGGGTTTTTATGTTCTTTCATCTGCTTTCTCTCGCCTTGACAGCTTTCGATGGTTTTGGGAGGTTTAGAGGAGAGCAAACTGCACCCCGACCTCCCTCTCAGAGAGAAGCCTCAGACTGTTTTGCAAAAGCTGCTGGCAGAGTCGGTTCTGAGTCACTGTCCCTGGGGATGCAGGAGCTCCTCGTTGTACCCAAAACCAGGGCAGCGGTGGCTGTCTAGGCAGCTCCAGACCTCCAGAGAGGTTCGGAGCAGAGATCGCACACTGAGATTTTCCCGCTGTCCCGGGCTGGGAATGTCTGGTTTTTCCGGATGCCAGAGCTCCAGGCTAGCGCCTATGAGCACCTCTCCCAAGGGAGGGTGTGGGACGCACGCGTTTCAGGATTGCCGTCTGGCCAGGCTCCCAGCCCCTCTCGGGAGCCAGACCCCACTTGTTCTTGGGCGCACTGGCGGCTCAGGGACGGAGACCTGATTTCTCCGCCGCACTCTCTCTGACTCAGCGCCAGGGGAGGCTGTCCTGGGTCCGGGGACTTAGGTCCCTGACCCTAACCACCCAGGTTCCCACTATTTCCTTCCCCCGCAATCCTTTGCTCTTTGTTTTTGAGTGCTTTCAACCAGACTCCAAGTTAATGCTGGTCCCCAGACACAGAGCACTCTCGTGTTGGGGTGTTACTTTCCAATCGGTGACCTCTGGTGGCTCCCTTCCCCTTTTGTTTATCTTCAGATATCAGTCCAACGCTCCCAGTCTGCTTTACCTGCCACTGGCGTCTTCTGCTCCTGTAGAGATCCAGACGTGTATAATTCTGATCTCAGGCTGATTTCATGGGTGGTCGGAGTTCTTTGGTAGGTAATCAGCTCACTTTAGGGTACAGGTTGAAATGGTGCCTCCTCCTACTTCCCCGCCATCTTGACTCCCCCCCCACCCAGTATAAAATTTTTAAAAAAGAATTTCCTGAAATTGCAAAAGGCTAGTGACCACTCCACAAATTCTTAGGGAACTCAAAGATTTAAAATCTTTAACGCTGGCACTAGTATTTGTAATTCCCATTCTGTCCCTCTCTGTGCCTACTCCCAGAATATAGTTAAGTTTTTGGTTTAAACTTTGGTAGAGATGGAGCTTTGGATTCTTTTTGGCTCTTCACTTAATAATAGCCCTTACTCTAATGACTGGAGTTGCTCAATATACTCTTACTTTCTTAATCTCTCCACCTTTCAAATAGCTCCCTTTTTCTGCTCCTCTTTACAACAAAACTTCTTGTAAGAGTTGTCTGCATTCACCATTCCTGATATATTTTCTTCCATTTTCTCTTGAATGCACTCTAAGGGGAAAAAAAAATTAAAAGATAAATTTCAGGATTGGGAAATAATTACAGACAAGCATTTCAAAAATAGTATCACATTTCTCAGATATTAAAATACTGCAATGATTAAGAATTTTAGAATTGAAACTTAACTTTTAAAAATGACATATCAATGTCCTTGATGTTTGTTGCCCAAATATATATCAAAATGAACTTCTTACCATTCTTTCAATTGTTCTATGAACTTGCTATAAACAACCAACTGCCTAACCTTTTGAACTTTAACATTGTTACATTCTCTGTTATCATGCTTTATTTCTCTAACTCTTACTTGTCCTAAAGTTAAAATTTATATATTATAATATTGTGATTTATAATAAATATGTTTGGTCTTTTTCATCATTTCTTGCATTGCTCCTAAGACCCTTGGAATTTCCTAAGTGATAAAAAGGATAAAGATGCCTTGATATTCATAACAAACCCCTTTCAATCACATCTTGAGTTTACTTTTGAAAAGCACCCAGAGATGAAAGCTGGGTGACCGGGGAACCAACAATGATAAGAGGATTGGAATTTTCAGTCCCACCCTCTGCTTTCTGGGAAGGGGGAGGTAGAGGTTGAATCAATTGAATCAATCACCCATGACCAATGATTTAGTCAGTCATGTTTATGTATTGAAGACTCCAAAGAAAACCAAAAGAAAGGGATTCTAAGAACTTCTGGGTTGGTGAATGCATAGGATTTGGGGAGATTGATGCACTCTGAAAGCTTAGAAGCTCTGCATCCCTTCCCACATACCTTGTCCTATGCATCTCTTCCATCTAGCTCTTGATTTGTATCCTTTAATGTTTTTTATAATAAACATGTAACCTAGTGAGTGAATGGTTTTCCTGAGTTCTGTGAGCTGCTGTAGCAAATTAATATAACCCAAAGAGGGGATCGTGGGAACCTTTGATTTATAGCCAGTCACTCAGAAACACAGGAAATCTGGACTCATGATTGGCATCCAAAGTTGAACTCAGTCTTGTGGGACTGAGCCCTTACTCTGGGGAATATGATCATATCTCTGGGTAGATAGTGTCTGAATTGAATTGAATTGTGGAATATCCCAGCTAGTGTTAGAGAATTGCTTGGTGGTGTGGGGGTTAAAAAAAACAAAACAAAACAAAACAAAAACCTCACACATAGGATTTGGAGTCAGAATTGCTATATATCTAGCTTAAGGCATATGTTTCCACAGAAACCTATAATAACCCTAATGTGAAGCTTGTAACCATGCATTAATTATAATTTCTCATTTCCATTTTTATCTTTCTCCATAACAATAATTAATGTGGCAACTATCACAATAAATGAAGCCTTAAGTTAAGGTACAATGTCAATCAATTTTCACTGCATGAATTGGAGAACACATTTGAGGGTGCTTTGATTCCTTGCTTCATCTCTTCATTTATACATTTGTTCATACTGGTTTAAGGTTCCAGGATATACACTATATATAAGAAAGTCAATGCTGTGAAATTTAAATATGTATATATTTTGAAATGCCATCTTCTGGCTTGATATGGTTCTATAATTATATAGAATATAGTGATCCTCCAGGCAGGGGAAGACATTCTAAATCTGGAGAAAGGGTAGGTGGCTTCTTCTTGATTCCATTGTATATTTTCTCTTGTCTTAAAGAATCTCTGTTAACAAAACTAATTCAAAATCCAGTTAAGATGGAAATCTGATAGCCAATGAATTTTATCAATTGCAAAGTCTGATTCATACATGCAGGTGGATAAACATATATATCTCCTGCATATCTTCCATAGGTAGTTTATTGTAATCATTTTGTTGTGGTTAGCTTTGATTTTAGTAGGGCAAATTAAGGTTTAAAATCAAAGCTTACAAAGTAAACAAGAAAAATGATAACCCTTAATGTGCATTTACTAGTAGCCAGGCTCTGTGCTAAACACAGCATTAATATTATTATAAAAATAATTGAGATAGTAAATGTGTTATTTATATTTAGGTTTTAAGATGAGAAAATTGAAGTTTTAAAAAAGGTTAAGAAACTTTCCACAGATCATCCATTTGGGAGATGATGGAACCAGCAAATCCAAAAAAATTACCTTCAGAACCTCCAAAACTAGTCACAGTATTATGTTGCCATCCATAAAACAAGTCAATGCAGTTGCAGGTACTGTGAACCCACCTAGAAAACCTTTGTGAGCAGAGAGAAGTATTTAACAAACTGAAAAGGGAGCATTTCCAATTGAAAGAGTGACATACAATGATTTTCACGGTTCACTTGATAATACATCCTAACTGATTTAATTATCTCCTCCCTGATCATTTATTTTTTCCATTAAATTTTCACTAGAAGAGAATATATTTGATCCTGGATGAATAAACCCTTTTGTCAATAGGATGTACCAAAGACAAAAGTTTTAGCTGATGTAGAAGTAGTGAATTTATTAGGATGTTCACTTTATCTAAGCTTGTCTTCAGTTAAATACATGCAAAATTGGATCCACAGATACTCATCCTAATCATTTCATTTGTGAGTTAGTGAATCTATCAAAAACATTTATGCATGCGATGTTCAGTGTTCAATATTATGCATTCACTTAATCATTTTATTTCACCCAATTTGTCATGATCTTATAAGAAGTAGAAGACATTATCTTCTATTCTATTTAGAAGAATTAGAAATGTTAATGCATAATTATAATGTAGTATGATGCATCATAAAAGAACAAACAAAATTAAATGAGTAACTCAATATACCTGCTAGAGAACAGAATGTAGGTCAGTAATCTTTTCTGAAATAAACTGGCATCTTACCTATCCGTTCTCCCATTACATCCCACTTGACCAGGAATTCAAATGATAAAAATAAAATTCAGTAATTCGACTGACAAAAATAAATATAGGAAATGTTCCAGAACCATTGGAAAAATAAGAGTTTAAAAAGAATGCATTTGTTATGAATCCTGACTTATTTTCTCTAACGCATTTATGAAGCTTCAACAAGATGAGTTACACTTAATTCTGTTCATGAAATTCAGGTGGAAAAGTGGACAGAAAAAGAAAATGATTTCTTTTGTTTGGATTATTTTATTAAGATAAGCATCTTATCCTTTTCGGTGGACAATTTGGAAAAATATATGCATTTTTAAGTCTGAAGGGAAAAGAAAATTTTAAGTGGTAGCTAATTTTGGTTTCTTTATAGGATGAGACGATCAAGATATTGGGTTTTTTGTTTGTTTTGGGTTTTTCTTGCTGAAGCTAAATAGTGATTTGGTAGAAGCCAAGTGAAGTAATTAGTGTAGATTCTCTTTAAACCAATGGAATTATAGGGGCACCTGGGTGGCTCAGTGGATTAAAGCCTCTGCCTTCAGCTCAGGTCATGATTTCAGTGTCCTGGGATCGAGCCCCGCATTGGGCTCTCTGCTCAACAGGGAGCCTGCTTCGTCCGTTCTCTCTGCCTGCCTCTCTGCCTACTTGTGATCTCTGTCTGTCAAATAAATAAATAAAATCTTAAACTAATGGAATTATAGGATAATGGTATTTTTGTGAAAGAAGTCCCTTAAGTGATAGTCGAGAGCATTTGACTGAAAATATGTACTATGTAATTTATCTATTTATGCTAATTTATTCTAACATATATCAAATATAGAGGTTGTTTCTCATCAGTTTGCATTATAATAATCTTTAATTTGTATAGACTTCAGAAGATAATATAGATAAGTTTCTAACTAAATACTCTGATATAAATGGTAAATAGTTTATTTTCATGAAATTTAAAAAAAATACAATAATACTTATATGGGTATTAGTAAATAATAATTGGGTAAAACTTATTTGAGGATATATATATTACACCATTACTGTGAAATATTTTCTTTTTTAAATCTGATGGACTAATAGTTTAAAGAATAAATTGGTATTGGTTTTACTTTATAATTTTGATCATTAACAATAAAATATCTTTTTCCTTTTATTGGCCATTTGTTGTTCTTTCAAGAATTTATATATTTTATAAATTATTTTGTTGGGGCAACAGAGGAGTATATAATTAATCACATCTCCTGAAGTCATTAATGATACTTTTTTAGTATTTGTTATAAACATTTTGATACACTTTAGCATTTTACCACTTTTACCATTTTAACTATCTATATGATGTTTAACCTAGAAATGTTTTTACTTTACATAGTTCACCCATCAGTTTTTAGTTTGGAGTATTTTTTAACCCTTAAAAATGTAATTTCTTATTCTATAGTCATTGATAGTATCAATTCTACTTTCAAAACAATTTAACTTTTTATTTTATGTTTTATACTAAATATTTATTTTTTCTTAATTTTTAAAGATTCTATTTATTTATTTGAGAGAGAGAGTGTGTGTGAAAGGGGGAGGGTCAGAGGGAGAAGCAGACTCCCCACTGAGTGGGAAGTTTCAGCTGGGGCTTGATCCTCAAGCTCCAGGATCATGACCTGAGCAGAAGGCAAAGGCTTAACTGACTGAGCCACCCAGGAGCCCCGTATTTTATATTAAATATTTAATTGATTATAATTTGTGACCAGCATAGTGAGGACACAAACATAAGGGTTTTCAAGATCTATCTTTACCTTTAATATCTTACAAATATTTCCTTTCTTTCTTCCAATCTATTGTCCCTATATTAGCTTTTTCTGCTATCACTTCTCATTGATAACTTCTCTCTTGCTGCTCTGTTTGCACACATGCTCATTTTTCACACTGCCAAAGATATCAGCTTGTAAGAAGAGCATACCAGATCATTTAATTCCAGCAAAAGTATACCACCACCATTGGCTCTCCGTCAGTTAGAGAATCAATATCTGGAGTGCAAAGCCCTTAACGGAGAATGTAAGGTCCTTCACAATCTGACTGCTAGATTACTTTTCTGGAGATTGTTATTTAATTTTTGTATCCTATATAACAATCATGACATATATAATATCACCCCAAAATATGCAATGCCCTCTCATGTTTCATGTTTTTGGACATGGTCTTCCATCTGCTTAAAATGTCTACTTTTTCCCATGTATAGCTTACCTTTCTGCTTGAAAAAGGCTACTCACCTTTTAAACCCCAATACCATATCACCCCTTTTGTTAAAATAAATAGCACCAGATTTCTGGGTGGCTCAGTTGGTTAAGCAACTGTATTCAGCTCAGATCATGATCCTGGAGTCCTGGAATCAAGTCCCACATCAGACTCCCTGCTCAGCGGAGAGTCTGCTTTTCCCTCTGGTCTTCCCTCTCTCATGCTCTCTAATTCTCTCCCTCAAATAAATAAATAAATAAATAAAATCTTAAAAAAAAATAGCACCAATGTTATTTTTCTAAATTCCTAAATAATATCTAATCTAAATTCCTAAATAATGTCTAATATCATTTTAAGGTATCAACTAAATATTTATTTAGCATGTATGTGTCTAGCAATTTGATAAATGGAAAACTGAAGATAATTATAGCACACTGGCAATGGTATACATGGGGAATGCAATTTTCTAAAATCAGTCAGCCTTTACTTTTTTATGAGATATTCTTTTCAAAATAAAAGTGAAACTAAAATATGTCTGGCCTCTATTAACCTGACACTTTTTTTTTTCTTGAAAAAGCCAGTATCTACTGGCTTAGTTAACTGATTTTGTAGGGGGAAAAAAGGGATTGATATTAGCCTATAATTAAAACCTAAGTTTCTCAGAAATAAGGATTACAATTTCTTTCTTTTTTTTTTTAAGATTTTATTTATTTGACAGAGAGAGAAATCACAGGCGAGAGAGAGAGAGAGAGAGGCAGGCAGAGAGAGAGGTGGGGGGAAGCAGGCTCCCTGCTGAGTAGAGAGCCTGACGCGGGGCTTGATCCCAGGACCCTGAGATCATGACCTGAGCCAAAGACAGAGGCTTAACCCACTGAGCCACCCAGGTGCCCCAAGGATTGCAATTTCTCATGAAAATTCTATACCTCAAGAATGTACTTAGGCCCATGTACCCACATAATGTCTCTTTATATGTAGTTAGGCAGACAACATCCTCATATGCTTATTTTGTTCATAATGTTTTATTTGCCTGGATATTCTAAAAAAAAAAAAAAAACTGCAAATTCAACAGGGGCAAAACTGAATTGTCATTTTAAAACTTCTCTTCTCTTTTGTGCTTGACCTCATGAGTGACAAAAGCATTTACTATTAGACACCCAATCTTGAAGCCTTGAAAGTTAGTTATATTTGACCCATTTTCCCTCCCTTTCACCTTAAACATCACAGTTAATCACCAAATCTTGGCATTTTCTCTGGCAGTATCCTCCTAGTTGGTTGTCCCGCTTTCTATCTTATACTGTTACATACTTTTCCTCTGAGTAAACCAGAATTGCTTTTCTAAATGACTTACATGACGAGTTCTTGTTAATCTTCTGGTGGTTCTCAACACCAGGTCCTTCCCATCTGGGTGCTTTCTGTGCTCAGCACAACACCTGTCATATCAGAGTAGTTCACAGGGGACACTGGGGTTATATTTAGCTATCAGAAAAGTGCAGTGCAGTGTAATTGGATAAGACAAACATTTTATGAAGATCAAGTACTAGCATGGACTGTGGGAACTCTGAAAAATTTTGGCTATTAAAAAGACAAAGCTCATGGGGCACCTGAGTGGCTCAGTTGGTTAAGCCACTGCCTTGGGCTCAGGTCATGGTCCCAGAGTCACAGGATCAAGTCCTGCATCAGGCTCCCAGCTCTGGGGGAAGTCCGCTTCTCCCTCTGACCTTCTCCCTTCTCATGCTCTCTCTCACTCACTCTCTCTCTCTCTCTCAAATAAATAAAATCTTAAAAAAAACAAAAGACAAAGCTGATGATAAGCAGTCTCTATAAGTTTTCTGTCATTGATATATTTGGTGAAGATTTAGAATCATATTCCCAACCAGTTGCCAAAGCTACAATAATTGCATACTTTTGATCAAAGAAATGCTCTCTCTCTTAAAGTCTGGATCCAAATTCATTTTTATTTAGTGATGTTACCATCTCTTGCCAAATAGGGCATGATTTAAAAAATACCCTCTCCCCACTAAATTTTAATGGGTTGCTAAAATGAGACAATAGTTTGTGTGGTGGATTTTTTAAATCTGTAATTCAATATATTCTATATAACACAACTGTTGTTAGAATACATTTTTAAAGGTTAATATTTTTCCTTTTATTTTCTTATGTTGCATTTTTTTAATTAATTAATTAATTTATTTTTATTTGTTTATTTACAGCATAACAGTGTTCATTGTTTTGGCATCCCACCCAGTGCTCCATGCAGTACGTGCCCTCCCTATTACCCACCACCAGGTTCCTCAACCTCCCACCCCCCCCACCCCACCCCCGCCGCCCCTTCATAACCCTCTGGTTGTTTTTCAGAGTCCATAGTCTCTCATGGTTCATCTCCCCTTCCAGTTTCCCTCAACTCCCTCTCCTCTCCATCTCCCCATGTCCTCCATGTTATTTGTTATTCTCCACAAATAAGTGAGACCATATGATACTTGACTCTCTCTGCTTGACTTATTTCGCTCAGCATAATCTCTTCCAGTCCCATCCATGTTGCTACAAAAGTTGGGTATTCGTCCTTTCTGATGGAGGCATAATACTCCATTGTGTATATGGACCACATCTTCCTTATCCATTCATCCGTTGAAGGGCATCTTGGTTCTTTCCACAGTTTGGCGACCATAGCCATTGCTGCAATAAACATTGGGGTACAGATGGCCCTTCTTTTCACTACATCTGTATCTTTGGGGTAAATACCCAGCAGTGCAATTGCAGGGTCATAGGGAAGCTCTATTCTTAATTTCTTCAGGAATCTCCACACTGTTCTCCAAAGTGGCTGCACTAACTTGCATTCCCACCAACAGTGTAAGAGGGTTCCCCTTTCTCCACATCCTCTCCAACACACGTTGTTTCCTGTCTTGCTAATTTTGGCCATTCTAACTGGTGTTAGGTGGTATCTCAATGTTGTTTTAATTTGAATCTCCCTGATGGCTAGTGATGATGAACATTTTTTCATGTGTCTGATAGCCATTGGTATGTCTTCGTTGGAGAAGTGTCTGTTCATATCTTCTGCCCATTTTTTGATATGATTATCTGTTTTGTGTGTGTTGAGTTTGAGGAGTTCTTTATAGATCCTGGATATCAACCTTTTGTCTGTACTGTCATTTGCAAATATCTTCTCCCATTCCGTGGGTTGCCTCTTTGTTTTGTTGACTGTTTCCTTTGCTGTGCAGAAGCTTTTGATCTTGATGAAGTCCCAAAAGTTCATTTTTGCTTTTGTTTCCTTGGCCTTTGGAGACATATCTTGAAAGAAGTTGCTGTGGCTGATATCGAAGAGGTTACTGCCTATGTTCTCCTCTAGGATTCTGATAGATTCCTGTCTCACGTTGAGGCCTTTTATCCATTTCGAGTTTATCTTTGTGTACGGTGTAAGAGAATGGTCGAGTTTCATTCTTCTACATATTGCTGTCCAGTTTTCCCAGCACCATTCATTGAAGAGACTGTCCTTTTTCCATTGAATATTTTTTCCTGTTTTGTCGAAGATTATTTCACCATAGAGTTGAGGGTCGATATCTGGGCTCTCCACTCTGTTCCACTGGTCTATGTGTCTGTTTTTATGCCAGTACCACGCTGTCTTGGTGATCACAGCTTTGTAGTAAAGCTTGAAATCGGGTAACGTGATGCTGCCAGTTTTGTTTTTGTTTTTCAACATTTCCTTAGCAATTCGGAGTCTCTTCTGACTCCATACAAATTTTAGGATTATTTGCTCCAGCTCTTTGAAAAATATCGGTGGAATTTTGATCGGAATGGCATTAAAAGTATAGATTGCTCTAGGCAGTATAGACATTTTAACAATGTTTATTCTTCCAATCCAAGAGCATGGGACAGTCTTCCATCTTTTTGTGTCTTCTTCAATTTCTTTCATGAGTGTTCTGTAGTTCCTCGAGTACAGGTCCTTTACTTCTTTGGTTAGGTTTATGCCCAGGTTTCTTATGGTTCTTGGTGCTATAGTAAATGGAATTGATTCTCTAATTTCCCTTTCTGTATTTTCATTGTTAGTGTATAAGAAAGCCACTGATTTCTGTACATTGACTTTGTATCCTGCCACGTTACTGAATTGCTGTATGAGTTCTAGTAGTTTGGGGGTTGGGGGTGGAGTCTTTGGGGTTTTCCATATAAAGAATCATGTCATCTGTGAAGAGAGAGAGTTTGACTTGTTCCTTGCCAATTTGGATACCTTTTATTTCTCTTTGTTGTCTGATTGCCGTTGCTAGAACTTCTAATACTATGTTGAACAAGAGTGGTGAGAGTGGGCATCCTTGTCGTGTTCCTGATCTCAACGGGAAGGCTGCAAGCTTTTTCCCATTGAGGATGATATTTGCTGTGGGTCTTTCATAGATAGATTTTATGAAGTTCAGGAATGTTCCCTCTATCCCTATACTTTGAAGCGTTTTCATCAGGAACCGATGCTGGATTTTGTCAAATGCTTTTTCTGCATCCATTGAGAGGACCATGTGTTCTTCTCTCTTCTCTTATTGATGTGTTCTATCACACTGATTGATTTGCGAATGTTGAACCAACCTTGCAACCCAGGGATGAATCCCACCTGGTCATGGTGGATAATCTTTTTAATGTGCTGCTGGATCCTGTTTGCTAGGATCTTGTTGAGAATCTTTGCATCCATATTCATCAGTGATATTGGTCTGAAATTCTCCTTTTTGGTACGGTCTTTGCCTGGTTTGGGGATCAGGGTAATGCTGGCTTCATAAAAAGAGTCTGGAAGTTTTCCTTCTGCTTCAATTTTTTGGAACAGCTTCAGGAGAATTGGTGTTATTTCTTCTTTGAAAGTTTGGTAGAATTCCCGAGGGAATCCGTCAGTCCTGGGCTCTTGTTTTTTGGGAGGTTTTTGATCACTGCTTCAATCTCGTTACTAGATATTGGTCTATTCAGGTTGTCAATTTCTTCCTGGTTCAATTTTGGGAGTTTGTAGCTTTCCAGGAATGCATCCATTTCATCTAGGTTGCTTAGCTTATTGGCATATAACTGTTGGTAATAATTTCTGATGATTGTTTCTATTTCCTTGGTGTTAGTTGTGATCTCTCCCTTTTCATTCATAATTTTATTAATTTGGGCTTTCTCTCTTTTCTTTTGGATTAGTGTGGCCAATGGTTTATCGATCTTATTGATTCTTTCAAAAAACCAGCTTCTAGTTTCATTGATACGTTCTACTGTATCTCTCGTTTCTACCTCATTGATCTCTGCTCTAATCTTGATTATTTCCCTTCTTGCATGTGGAGTTGGTTTGATTTGTTGTTGATTCTCCAGTTCTTTAAGGTGTAGAGACAGTTGGTGTATTCTGGATTTTTCAATGTTTTTGAGGGAGGCTTGGATGGCTATGTATTTCCCCCTTAGAACTGCCTTTGCTGTATCCCATAGGTTTTGGATGGAAGTGTCTTCATTCTCATTGGTTTCCATGAATTGTTTAAGTTCATCTTTGATCTCCGGGTTGATCCAAGCATTCTTAAGCAAGGTGGTCTTTAGCTTCTAGGTGTTTGAGTTCCTTCTGAACTTTTCCTTGTGATTGAGTTCCAGTTTCAAAGCATTGTGATCTGAGAATATGCAGGGAATAATGTCAGTCTTTTGGTATCGGTTGAGTCCTGCTTTGTGACCCAGTATGTGGTCTATTCTGGAGAAGGTTCCATGTGCACTTGAGAAGAATGAGTATTCTGTTGTTTTAGGGTGGAATGTTCTGTATATGTCGATGAGGTCCATCTGGTCCAATGTTTCATTCAATGTTCTTATTTCTTTATTAATTTTCTGCTTCGATGATCTGTCTATTTCTGAGAGAGGCGTATTAAGATCTCCTACTATTATTGTATTCATATCAATATGACTCTTTATCTTGATTAATAGTTTTCTTATGTAATTGGGTGCTCCCATATTGGGGGCATAGATATTCACAATTGTTAGATCGTCTTGGCGGATAGTCCCTTTAAGAATTATGTAGTGTCCTTCTGTATCTCTGACTACAGTCTTTAGTTTAAAATCTAATTTATCTGATATGAGAATCGCTACCCCGGCCTTCATTTGAGGCCCATTGGCATGAAAGATGCTTCTCCATCCCTTCACTTTCAGTCTGGGTTTATCCTTAGGTTCAAAATGGGTCTCTTGTAGACAACATATGGATGGGTCCTGTCGTTTTATCCAATCTGCAACCCTGATTTGTTTTATGGGCGCACTTAGGCCATTCACATTGAGAGTGATTATTGAGAAATAGGTTTTTATTGACATCGTGTTGCCTTTGAAGTCTTTCTGTCTGTAGATTGTTTCTATATTTCTGTTCAATGATATTCTTAGGACTTTTTCTCTCTTATAGGACCCCCCTTAATATTTCCTGCAGTGTCGGCTTGGTGGTTGCATAGTCTTTTAAGCCTTGCCGGTCTTGGAAACTCTTTATCTCTCCATTCATTTTAAATGTCAGTCTCGCTGGATAGAGTATTCTTGGTTGCATGTTCTTCTCATTTAGTACTCTGAATATATTTTGCCAGCCCTTCCTGGCTTTCCAGGTCTCTGTGGAAAGGTCTGACGTTATTCTAATGGGCTTTCCTCTGTATTTAAGAAGATTCTTTGTCCTAGCTGCTTTTAAGAGGGTCTCTCTTGAAACATAATTCCCCATTCTAACTATAAGGTGTCGTGAGGACTTTCGAGAATCTAAAATCTTGGGAGGAAATCTCTCTGCCTCTAGTACATGAACGTTGTTTCCATTCGTGAGATTGGGAAAATTTTCATAGACAACTTCTTCCACTATATCTTCTAGACTTCTTTCTTTTTTTCCCCTTCAGGGATTCCAATAGTTCTGACATTGGAACGTTTCATGGCATCGTTTATTTCCCTGATTCTGTTTTTGTGACTTCTGAGCTATTTGTTCCAGGCTTCCTCCCGATCCTTTCTCTATATCTGTTTGTCCTCCAGATCACTAATTCTATCTTCTCTCTCAGTTACCCTAGCTTTTAGAGAATTTAGATTCGATTGGAACTCATTGAGAGCATTTTGAACATCATCCCTGGTGGCTTTCAGTTCTGCACTAACATTGTGAACATCATCCCTGGTGGCTTTCAGTTCTGCCCTAATCAATTCTGTTTGGTCATCCATGGCTTTCTCCAACCTAGCTATTGCCTGGATAATTGTTAGTCTGAATTCCTTTTCTGACATATTGTCTATGTCGATAGCCATTAGCTCTGTTGCAGAAGGCCCATCCTCTGTATTTTTCTTCTGTTGGGTATTCCTCCTCCTAGTCATTTTGGTAAGAGATGACTGAACAGATGCAGCTGGACCTACCGATTGTGGTGCAGTCAATGTGCACCCTGGAACGCTTCTGTGCAATCAGGATTCCCCACCCAAATGAGAGAAAAAAGAAAAGAAAAAGAAATAGAGAAGAAGAAAGGAAAAAAAAGGGGAAAGAAAAAAGGAAAAAAAAAAGAGAGAGATAGGAAAAAAAGGGAAGATAAAAGAGAAGGCTCAGCCCAAATGGGCCACAAGGTAAGATTTGTGGAGTATACAAACAAAAACAGACAGACAAAAAGAGTGATAAAAGTATATGACAAGAGAAAAAAATATGTATATATAAGCAAAAAAAAAAGGGAAGAACCTCATCAGAAAGAACCCCAAGTATAAGATTTATATATTATCAGGACAAACACAAATTCACAGAAACCCTGACAGAAGGAAAAATTGGGAGAATGGTTATAGATTCTCAGTGTGGGTGAGGAAGGTTATTTTGATTCTTCCTGAAGGTATCTTGATGTTTTTGTTAAGGGACTCAACTTTCCTAAGTTACAGGGGGATTAGAAACTGGTTTGCCTATAGGGGTAGCATTGATTGGGGAAAGGGGATTACCTTGAAGTTTAACTCTATATGTATAGTAGAAAATAAAAATTAAAAAAGAATAAACTAGACTAAACTAAGTTAAAATTAAAAAAGAATTTAAAAAATAGAAAAGCAAAAGAAAAACACGGGTGTATGTATCAAAAAGTTCAGGTTAGAAGGTTATTAAAGAATTTGATGTACTGGACATCTCAGTGTGGTGGTAAATAAGTTAAAAAATTATCTGTATGTATAAAAAAAAAGAACCAGAATATTGGTAAAGAGTTAAAAATAAAAGTTGTATTTATGAAGTAGTGGTGGTTGTTCTCTTGTAGTCTTTTTTTTTTTTTTTCTTCCTTCCTGGTTGGTTTTCTGGGGGAGGGGCCTGCCACGTGGGTTTTCAGACAATGATGTTCCCTGAGTTAGGTCCTCCCGCTCCCCTCAAGTGGGTGAGCTCTTTTTTTTTCAGGAAACTGTTTTTTTCAGCCTTTTGTTCTCTGGGGGTTTTTATGTTCTTTCATCTGCTTTCTCTCGCCTTGACAGCTTTCGATGGTTTTGGGAGGTTTAGAGGAGAGCAAACTGCACCCCGACCTCCCTCTCAGAGAGAAGCCTCAGACTGTTTTGCAAAAGCTGCTGGCAGAGTCGGTTCTGAGTCACTGTCCCTGGGGATGCAGGAGCTCCTCGTTGTACCCAAAACCAGGGCAGCGGTGGCTGTCTAGGCAGCTCCAGACCTCCAGAGAGGTTCGGAGCAGAGATCGCACACTGAGATTTTCCCGCTGTCCCGGGCTGGGAATGTCTGGTTTTTCCGGATGCCAGAGCTCCAGGCTAGCACCTATGAGCACCTCTCCCAAGGGAGGGTGTGGGACGCGCTTGTTTCAGGATTGCCATCTGGCCAGGCTCCCAGCCCCTCACGGGAGCCAGACCCCACTCGTTCTGGGGCGCGCTGGCATTCAGGTGCACTGGCAGCTCAGGGAGGGAGACCTGATTTCTCTGCGGCACTCTCTCTGGCTCCGCGCCAGGGGAGGCTGTCCTGGGTCCGGGGACTTAGGTCCCTGACCCTAACCACCCAGGTTCCCACTATTACCCCCCGCGATCCTTTGCTGTTTGTTTTTTGAGTGCTTTCAACCAGACTCCAAGTTAATGCTGGTCCCCAGACGCAGAGCACTCTTGTGTTGGGGTGTTACTTTCCAATTGGTCACCTCTGGTGGCTCCCTCCCCCTTTTGTTTATCTTCTGATATCAGTCCGACGCTCCCAGTCTGCTTTACCTGCCACTGGCGTCTTCTGGTCCAGTAGAGATCCAGACGTGTATAATTCTGATCTCAGGCTGATTTCATGGGTGGTCGGAGTTCTTTGGTAGGTAATCAGCTCACTTTAGGGTACAGGTTGAAATGGTGCCTCCTCCTACTTCCCCGCCATCTTGACTCCCTTCCTTCTTATGTTGCATTTTATTTGTGCCATTTAGCCATATTCATAGGCCAATCACAGATAATATTAAGTTAAATTTAAAGTCTCCACAGGAAAAGCATTTTAAAGTGCTATTTGGGGGAATTACTTCAAATACCCTTTGTTTCTTTCTCTAGTTCTTATGTTTAAAAATATGATAATAGCTAATGGATGAAAATTGTAGCTTAGTTTTATGATTCCCCCCAACTCACTGTGACCTCCATCATCTCTCTTTGATCTTTAAGAATGGCAATCTAGTTAAATTAAACTCATTTTATTTGTTAGACTTAACCTTTCTTCTTTGATATATAGACCGTGTTTATATACTTAAATATCTTCTTCAATTTGGATTCAAGATAAAGCTTGCGGTATGACATTTTGATAGTAATTATGAATGCATGCAATTTAAAAATTATATACATTATTACTTGAAAACTTTTCTCTAGGCTCATGTGAAGATTTGTATTTGCTTTTCCCTTCAGATTTAATGGATTATTGTCCAAGAAACCACAAGTATAGAGGGAAAAAATACCAAGCCAAAGTTCAGGGTTTATGATGAACTGTTTTTGTTTTTGTTTTTGTTTTTCTTTTTCCAAACTACCCTATTTTGCTATGAAGATATATCCATAGGAAGCAAAGCTGTCTTGTCAATGAGAAAATCCTTAATGGGCTGACCTTTGGCTTGTGGAAGGCTCAAACTGAAATCCAACAGGTTACTTTTAATTAGTTAAGATGTCATTTCAAAAAAAAAAAAAAAGAAGAAGAAAGAAAGAAACAAAGTCATAATTCTGGTAGATGTTTTCTTCAATCAGGATTTGGGAAAAGCTGGCAGGAGCCAAGGCTGTCAAGCTTTAATGACTTCTTGAGCCTGAGTGACAACACATTTCATTATAAGCAGGTCAAGGTTAGTTTGTCACTCCTTGCAGCACAAATATATGCTACAATCCCTAGAACATATATCAGGATGAAATCAGAAAAGCTAAGGAGAAAGGATTAATGTTATAAAATCATTTCTGTTTCCCCATCAACAATTTATAAAATTGGCAGAAGTGGTGCTATAAACTGAAAAATATAAAGCAAAATAATAAAATATTCACAATTTGTATGTTTCTATAAATGCTATTTAAGTAAATCATTAAATTGAAAAACTCAAATAATGTACACATTATTTTAGTTTCTCAACTGTGGAAGACATCTTAATAAGGTTATAGGTTATCAATAAATTTTATTGTTTTGTCAATGAATATATTTATTAAGGGAGAGAGTTTAAAACTGTGGGATTTCAAATTGTTGATTAAAAAACAACTGGCTTGTTTTTATTGATACAGGAGTTTTATTGCTCTAGTGGTTTTCATGGCTATATGAGATATGTTTTTCTCCTGGAATTTGCTACCCACTTTTTTGTCCTTACTAAATTTCTTCTTAACTGAAGACAAGGGATAATAATTAAATAATTAATTAAAATTAAATTAATTAAGTTAATTAAATTAATGAAATAAAAAGTAATTAAATTTATCTTGCTGTTTTTCAAAACTACCTCTCAGGCTCATTCTGGTTCAGCTTTGTTTTCTCTTAATCATTTTTAAGCAAGTACAAGAAAATAATATCAGCTAATAAAAATGAACAGTTGTAATAAATGTATACACACATAAAAATGCACACACACATTATATATGTAATAGTCCAAGAAAACCAAAATAGAAATAAAGGTAAATCAACATGGACTGCATTCAGTTTTTTACTTTATACCACAGTGACATAAGCTTTATTTTCAGCTTCTTCTTGTGGCTTTTTTAATTAAAAAAAAAAAAGCAAATATAATTTTTAGTCTCTCAGGAAAACACAGAGATGTTGAAAGAAAAGTAATGATCTACAATCAAACCACTGTAAATATTTTGTTGTATTTCTGTCTAGTATTTCTCACACTTCCACGGGAACCTGAAAATCCCTCTGGTGTCAATTTGCCCACACCTGTGTGGCAAACTTATAGGTAAATTCAGCTCTCTGTAACACTTCAGAGAATTGAGTTTGTTTTATTTGGGTTTGAGGTGTGCTATAGTCCAAACAGTATTAAGAAATGAAATAATTCAAATTGCATTTGTTTTAGATGTGTACTAATAAATCATGTATCCCCACTGATTTTATTTCTAACTTCAGACCAACACTATCTGTGCTTAATTCATAGGGACCCAGTGCAATATTTGGGTATATTATTGAAGAAATGCTTACCCCAAATATAATACTTAGATGTCTCCTAAGAGAATTGAAACTTCTGGACATTCATTTGCCAGTAGGAGGTTTACTTTCAATCCTAACTATTGGAGTTCAGTTACTCCTAAACTTCACCATCATAAATCTAGCTACGTCTAATTTATCTTATTAAAAAATTTTTTCTTTATGTCAACACAGATTAGTGACATACAGTTGAATGTAACATGTTCTTTTTTATTCTATCGCAAAATAATCTGGTATAATAATAATCTGTTTGACACAACACGTTAGGCTAGTTTCAAACATAGTCATTTTGGTTGCTCTCTTTAAAGACAAACTGCCACTGGGGCGCCTGGGTGGCTCAGTGGGTTAAGCCTCTGCCTTCAGCTCAGGTCATGATCTCAGGGTCTCTGGGATCGAGCCCCGTATCGGGCTCTCTGCTTGGCAGGGAGCCTGCTTCCTCCCCTCTCTGGCTGCTGCTCTGCCTACTTGTAATCTCTCTCTCTCTCTCTCTCTATCTGTAAAAAAGAAAAAAAAAAATTAAAAAAAAAAAAAAAGACAAACTGCCACTGATTGGTTTAAAGCACCAACTTGCCCTGAGCAGTTGTAAGTGCTTTATAAATGTTGATTAATCTTTCTAAAAATACTGTGGTAGTTATTATTATGTTCATGAAATATGAACATATGCATATATGATAAAAATGGAAATAATGTGCTATGTTATCGATCACATTTCCATCCTTTCTGACTTTGGAATTGATGGACTCTCTATATAATCCTAGGACCACCCAAACATTAATATTGACTATTAGAGAGAAAGAGAGGGAACTATAGGAGTTTTTCCTTAAACTTAATAGCAAAAAGAAATGAAAGGAAAAATACATGGAGTCACTGGCT
Organism: Meles meles; assembly: GCF_922984935.1. Classification (NCBI taxonomy): domain Eukaryota; kingdom Metazoa; phylum Chordata; class Mammalia; order Carnivora; family Mustelidae; genus Meles; species Meles meles. The sequence goes on from NC_060074.1 coordinate 81,075,109, forward strand.
TTTAAGATTTTACCTAAGACTCTTCACCAACTTTAAGTTAAATCCAGTCTTAATTTATCTGATGTTCAGTATTTTTTTTTTTAAAGATTTTATTTATTTATTTGACAGACAGAGATCACAAGTAGGCAGAGAAGCAGGCAGAGAGAGAGAGGAGGAAGCAGGCTCCCCGCTGAGCAGAGAGCCCGATGCGGGGCTCGATCCCAGGACCCTGGGATCATGACCTGAGCTGAAGGCAGAGGCTTTAACCCACTGAGCCACCCAGGCGCCCTGATGTTCAGTATTGAAACAAATTTTTATATCTTGTTTCACAAAACTGTTCATTTTTGTTGTACGCTATTTTAACATTTCAAACCATATTTTATCCAAGTTATTAACTATAGAAGTGCCAAGTGTTATATTTATATTAATAATAATTGAGAAATTAATATAACTGTAACATGTCCCCATAATTCTTAAAAATTGTTTGTTTTGAAAAAATTATTAGTAAAAAGCACAATAGGCTTGATTTGCAGTCCATTCAAATCACTATTCTGTGATTTTCATTTTCTTTAGATAAGATATGGAGACGACTCCATCTTGTATTTTATGAAAACTACCTGATTATCAAAAATAGAAAAATCAATTTTAAAAGTGGAATTTATGCACAATTGTTCCAACATTTTCTTTATTTTAAAGTTCAAAATAAGACAATGAAATCTCCAAGTAAAAACTGATTAATATCATAATATTCTTACACTATGTAGGTTTATGACATTTTACTTTTAAAATAACTTAATGGCTTTTAAAATTACTTAATGCAAGATTTCTATTAAAGTTTTGGAATTGGGCCACCAAGCTGAAAACAGTGCCACACCTCAGAATTTTACAAGCATAGAAAAGGCACTTAATAGATTTTTAAAAATATTTTATACAAACTTCTTTTAGGCAAGTGAACCTAATATCTTTTCTTGCTGATGCTAAAAATCTGTGTTCACAGACCAGATTTTTAAAAGACTTGAAAGTTCTACTTTTTTTTTTTAATTTATTCTATACTTCAAAAGTCTATTGGCTACTAATTTAGGTAGGCTTCATATAGCTATACATTTCCCTTGTCTTTTGGTTAATCTTTAGCACATTACATCAGTAAATTTCATTTTAATAGAAGTAATCTCCTTTTCTACAATAAATTTATAACAAATGAAGAAATAAAATTATTTGCCAAGAACATTACTTATTTTATAAAACCATTTTTATTTAAATATTAATTGATAAACATTTGTTATTCTTGAAAAAATAGTTTTTTTCTTTTTTTTTTAGATTTATTTATTTATTTATTTTTATTTGATGAGAGAAAGAAAGAGAGAGCACAACCAGGGGAAGTGGGAGAGGAAGAAGCAGTCTCTCTGCTGAGCAGGGAGCCTGACACAGAGCTGCATCCCAGGACCCCAGGATCATGACCTGAGTTGAAGGCAGACACTTAAACTGAGCCACCTAGATGCCCCATTAGCTTTTTCTAGAACTTTTTATATTCTTAATTTTCCACTTAGAAATAATTCACACATGCAAGCTGACCAGGACACATTTGTACACGAACTTACATGCATACACAAGCATACATTTTTCAAACAAAAATTTTACTGCAAATTTATCACTTTTTGTCAGGTAAATCATTTTTTTTTCTCTAATTAATAGTTTGTTATTTTCTTAGTAGAGTCTTTCTAACCAAATAGTTGCTTTTTAAAACTTTGTAAGTTTTGAATGTGAAGTTTTATTTTTCAGTTTATTACATATTTTTTTGGCAAACTAAGGTCTTGAAAATTTACGGAGTTACCATTTACCAAACCATTGAAAAGGAAAAAAAAAACTTCTTTTTGCCTACAAGAGAACAAACACAGACACACTTTTAAAATACACTTATTCATGTCCAAAACAATAATTTGAGATTAGCACACTTATTTACAATTTAAAGATGTTTATACTCTTATTTGATATTTCTTTCTGAAATTTGATTTAAGAATCTATACATATTCAAACTGACATGTGGAAGACTATTGGTTCATTTTTCTCCTTCTTTGCCCTTTTTTTTGTGTGTGTGTAAACATAATTCGACAAGGTTATTTACAAAAATGTGAGCCTGAAGCAAAGGAGCCAGAGGGGATGGTGCAGGATTAGCAGCAGAGGAAGTGTCCAAACAGAAGAGTGAGGAAGCAAGGCAAAGCTGACTTTTGCTCTCTCACCATGTAAGAACTGTGTGCTGGCCTGTAGTGAAGGAACTAAACCTCACACTTACTCCACCATTTCGTCTCCCACAGGAGCTCTTTGTTGATCAAACACAAGCCACAGGGCACAAGAATACACATCAGTTTCCCCAGCAGAGAGCATAGTGGAGAAGAAGATGGACTAGATCTGGACAATCAAACGGAAGCTGTTTGGCACAGGTGGCTTCTTCAGATCATCAATTAAAATGTTCAATAATGCAGGGCCAGGAATGATATTCTTTGGCACAACCACCAAAAACCATTCCAGCTACATATTGATCTATCAAATGGAGAGAGGCCATCAATATAAGACATATTAACCAAGGAAATTTCTCTACATCCTTAACACATCAGTGCCTCCTCCTGGTACTGTTCTCAAAGCTATTTTTACATGATTTACTGTACAATGTATTGAGAAAAAAGACCCTTCTGATTTCTCTTTCCTGAACCAAATCATGTAGGGTAATAGTAGCTATTATTAACTGAGCTTGGACAATTTAAACATCTCAGGGTTAGTAAGGAGCTGTCCCAATTTGTCTGTTTCCAGAGCCCATACTTATAACTACTAAACTCACTATAGAAAATATAACTATGTTTGATATATAGAACATATAAGCTGATATATATAATATACGTGATATATGATAGAAATGCTGAATTTGTTCTCTTCAACTTGGTGTTTATTTTATTTTTGCAAGAGGAAAATGAGACTTTTACTTCATTTTCCTAAGGTGAAAACTCCTGCCTTACCTTTTCTAAAACCACTAGAATCTACACCCTCTTCCAAATGCACACAATACACTCATCCAAAATGTAAAATAATAATCTCATTTGTGGCTGAATTTTTGCAAACCTGATGTCACAATTAAATTCTGTCTCCAACAAAGCTGCAACTCTTCATTAGCTATGATAATCTGGAATTTGACATCCATGAGCTGTTTGATATTCTTTGGAGGTAAGACCCACTCTGTAGTTTGCCCTCAAATCAAATTAACAATCTTAACAATCATTTCAACCAAGCATAATAAGCGGAGGAGAATACAATAAAAAAAATGTGAAGATTAGACTTTAATTATATTTTTGCTGTCATGTAATTGATGAGACAGTCATTTCAGGCCAAGCCAGAGAGAGTCTAACATCATCCTAACATTACAGCTACATGATCTGGCTGTGTGTATGTGACTGTGTATTAGCCTTTGGTGCCGTGGCCTCTGGGTACAGTGATATACACAAAGTTTTTGTTACTTTCATATATTGAAAAAAGGAATCCCTGAATTTTGTAGCATATGGATATCTGCAACACATACACATAACACATACACACACACACACACACACACACATATGCTGTGCTAGTTCCCAGAAAAGGAATTTAAGCATATACTCTCATATATGCTTACAAGAATACTAGAATAGAAACATACTAGATAGTTACTGAAGTCAGCAAATAAAATCATTATGAATTGATATACAAAATCTTACCAACTATCCACCAGACTTTTATTAGAGTTTTGGGCATATTTATTCAGTGCATAAATGCCATAGAGCAACTGCAATAGTTTAGGAGATTCATCAAAATAAATGTAACAGAAATTATTTCATTTAGCTTTAAAAATATAGGGCTATGAAGTCTAGTAATGATTTTTTATTGTTAAAAAACCTACATATTTTTTGAAATGTAACAACAATAGATATTAATTGCTTAAACACTTCAAAAACATCTTTCCCACGTGCTATTATTTTTTTATCATCTTTATAGCTCAGTTTATTAAGTTACACTTCTTAAATTATACAGAATCAAAATTCCTTCACCTCAAACGGCTGTCATCATAAAAACCCGAGTGTAATGCTCAAAGTGGGTTAGCCTCTGACTGCAAGGAATGCCCTACTTATATTTAAACTTAATGAACAGTCTTCTTTCCTAGGTAACCAATCCAAAGACATGATATGCTGTAACAGTAATCAGGATCTCTTCTTCCATAGGAAAATGGATTTTGCCCCCCTGATGGTTAATTTTATGTGTCAGCGTGGCTAGGCTGCAGTGACTTTTTTTTTTTCTTTTTTCTTTTTTGGTCAACGCCACTCTAGATAATGCCGTGAAGGTATTTTTAAAATGTGATTAACGTTTAAATCAGTAGACTTTGGGTAAGGCAGATTACCTTCCAATATGTGCGTGGGTTGAGAGTCTTAAGAGGAAAGATGAAGGTCCCTGGAGAAAGAAGAAATTCTGCCTCCAGAGCAGCATCAGTTTTTCCCTAGTCTCCAGCCTATCAGCTTCCCTGGGGACTTTGAACCTGCCAGCCTACACATCACATGAGCCAATTCCTTAAGATACATCTTTCTCCATATGTATATATAGTTCTGTTTCTTTGGAGAACTGTGACTAATATGATTTTTATATTACTAAAATGCTAAAAACCTACTTGGATATTCAGATTTAGAAAACAGGGGTTGACACTCCTAGTGGGACCTTCAGGAAATGTTTTCATGTGATGGCCTAAATGACAGCTGAGCACATTTTTTGGTGTTGCCAGGCTGCATCTGGCAAAAAAAAAAAAAAAAAAAAAAAAAAAGCGAAGACTTTTCATTTCTCTGAGCCCTAATTAAACCAAGTGTAAAATAAGTGAGTCGAGATGCTAAAAAGACAACCATGGGCAATGATCAAAACTCCTGTTTTCCCACTAAATGATCAATAAAATAAAATCATTTTATATTATTTTGTTTGAAAAATGCAAATTTTAAATCAGTTAAATAAATAATTTATAAATTTTGCCATATATTAATATAAAAACCATCTTTATAATTCTCTTTTTGTTTGGTCAATATGGTATCATAAAACCTTTTGTATTGGGGATGCAGCAGAATAGAAGTAATAGCTTAGATATTGAAATATGAAAAGAAAGAATATAATTAAGGTACACATATGTTTTTCATTAAAACTAGCAGTGATGGAAACATCTAAAAGGTACACTACTGCTTTTAATGAAACATGCATGTTTATTTGGTTTTTACATACTGTTTTGTATGCCATTTTAGCTAGTAAGTTATCCCTTGCTATAACTATAATACAGAAGTTTTACAGTGTTATATTCTTTAATAAAATGAATGGATAAATCAGATCTTTAAGACCCTTTAGTTCTGAAGTCAAATGTATTTCAGTTTTTGACAAAAATACTAAGGCTAGGTTTTCCATTCTAAAACACATATATTCCTCTTTCCACTTTGATCTTGCTGTTTGAAAGGCATAGTTGGGTACAATCATTTCAAAGATTCAATGAATCAATGACTGAATTTTTCTTTTAGAGAACTGTAACAAACAAATTTTAATAAAACATTAAAATTAAGTTCCAAATGTTTCTCTGGAGCATTTAATTTTCTCATTTTAATATTGTGCAGTCATTTATTTTGAGCTGTGAATGACAATGAGAGATTGCTTGTCACAATCAGTTGTCTATTGCATCTGAAATACGAAATAAAATTAACTAAGAAGATTATATTTAATGAAATTTTCAGGGAAAGCAAGCAAGTTTTCATTAGTTGTTTCCCAGTTGAATTTTTTGTATGAAGTACTCTAGTTCATAGATTCTTGTGATTTTGGAATAAATAAAATTAAAATAAAACAACAAATGAACTTTCTAATTCTCTCCAACACCATGGTAAATTAAGCCTCTCAATTTTACTTGTATACTCTTCTATTACTTTTTAAATCTTTGTTCAATTTTTATTTTATTAATTACATTAGATTTTGAGCCTGGCCCACTGTAGTTCAAATTCTCCATGTAATAACATTCTAAGCTTTATGTTCAGATATTTTATAGATAATACTGATAGATTCAGCTGCTCATTTTTGTTTCTGAATATTGTATGAATTCTTGTGTTTGCATCCCATCTAGAATCTTGTCATCTGAAAATGTGATAACCTTTACCTATAAGGCTTCTCTGAATTACTGATAACACAAATAATTGGATTCATGGTATATTTTTAAAGATATGCTTTCATATAGGCTGTCATCAACTTAATACTTTAGAATTTTCATGACTCAATTTTCACGTAGTCTTTAAACCCCAAATTTTTCAGGGATAGTTGTGATAGAAATTAAATACCACATTTTTAGCATTACTTACCCAGCAGACATTTGCCACAGTAATTTTTTTCTCAAAGATCTATCATTTTACATTATTTTTTCCTTTCAATTTGCTTCCAAAGGTTCCACATTATTATTTTTTTCAATACCATATGTCTAGAGTTGCAATATTTTATTTTTCATGTCTGTAAGTTTTGGAAGTATTTGGCCACTGTCATCTTCAAGCCCTCTTCATTTTTTTCCCTAAATTATACCATGTTTTAAGTTTCACCCATATTTATTACAAATAACAATCTTTTCTCATAAAGTCAGAATTATTTCAAGAACTCAACTGTTTCTTTTTTTTTTTAATTAATTAATTTATTTATTTATTTGACAGAGAGAGATCACAAGTAGGCAGAGAAGCAGGCAGAGATAGAGAGACGGGGAAGCAGGCTCCCTGCTGAGCCGAGAGCCCAAAGCGGGGCTAGATCCTAGGACCCTGGGGTTATGACCTGAGCCAAAGGCAGAGGCTTAACCCACTGAGCCACCCAGGCGCCCCTGCTCCTGTTTCTATCCCCTTTCAAATCCACCACCCAGTAAGAAACAGTAAGATTAATCATAACATTGGAACAGGAACTCAGAATGAGCATTCCCTTTAGTTTGTGTAGTTCCTACAGTCCTTGCTCCTCATCTGCCTCAACGTTAAAAAATTGATAATATAGAAAAATTGCATAGGCACAATACCAATATTTAACTTTAGAAATTTGATTTTCATTATTTTTACGTATAAACAAAGACTTCCAGGGTGCCTCGGTGGCTCAATGGGTTAAGCCTCTGCCTTCAGCTTAGGTCATGATCTCAGGGTCATGGGATCGAGTCCCCGCATGGGGAAATCTCTGCTCAGCAGGGAGCCAGCTTCCCCTCTCTGTCTCTGCCTGTCTCTCCACCTACTTGTGGCCTCTCTCTCTGTTAAATAAATAAATAAAATCTTTAAAAAAAAAAAGAATTCCTAATTTCTCTCACACTCTTTAGTGTAATCAACCTCTCTGTATGAATTTTTTACATGTTTGCTTCATATGGCAAGTCAAAGGAGTCAAAATCCTTTGAGGGCAGAACAACGATTCATTCACCTTCATCATGAGCACAGTAGTAGAAAAAAAAAAGTTGCTCTCACTTTATTGTCTACTTATATTATTGACTCTTTCAACCAAATAAGCTGAATTATTTCCAAGATAATTGATTTTCTCTTTAAAAAACTCTAAAATAAGAAGTCATAAATTATAAAATTCAAACTCTTCAACATTAATGTTAAATTACCTGCCAGAATTAGCAGCCTAATAGCTTTCTTTTTCTTCAGATAATTTTATGGTTGGTACCTTTTTGAAAGTCAATGACAATCTTTTTATATATAGCTTTTATGGTTACCTATTTCTCTTGTAATAACATACATGCATTTTCAGAATTCCAGAGCATTTGAGAACATCCACATGGCAACATAAATTGACCAAATACCTTCATTCTTTTCTATATTATTGTAATTATTTATACTTGCATCATGAGATGTATTATTTTAGTGATCTTAACCAACTCATTTCAAAGAAAGCATAAGTTTTAAGTGGGTTAATAATATTAGTGTCCATGGACAAGATATATTTAACTTTTGTATATTTTCTTTGATATGTTTATTCAGTTTATAAAAAAAAATATTGGCTTAGTTGAATATATGTAATGTTAAAAATACTGTGAAGTATTGAGGTGCCTGCATGGCTCAGATGGTTGGGGGTCTGCCTTTGGCTTAGGTCATGATCCCAGCAGCTTGGGATCCAGCACACTCACCCACACCCCTCCCCCTTCCCCCCAGTTTTGGCTAGGGGGGATTCTGCTTCTCCCTCTCCCTCTGCCTCTCCCCCTGTTCATGCTCTCTCTTTCTGTATCTCTCTGTCTCAGATAAATAAATAAGAAAATCCTTTAAAAAAATACTGTGAAGCATCAATGAGTGATATCTGCCACCTTTTCATTGATCTTGATATTAAGCGCTTACCATTGGAGGCATCTATTCTTGTAAGGGTCATGTAAGCATGCTTTTCTTTCATTATTTGCCTTGGGATATACTTTATTAAGATGGCAAATTTGACATAAAATATTATGGAAAATTTATAATAACATATATAAATATAAATATAAAATTTGTATTAAAACTCATTTAGTGGCTATTATTACTACACAGCTTTCAGCTCACTTACATGGTAATATTTACTTTTTTACATAAAAGTATGGTCAAAAAATTAATAAAATTTTTGTCACATTTCAAAAAAAACAACATGTATTCAAAAACAAGCTTAGTGCCAATATATTTAATCAACTTGAGAAGTGCTCACCATTACTTCACTAATTTTATTCTACTTCAGACAATCAGAGGCATCCATTGACACAAAAGATATTGAGGTTGTTATGGGGATATAATAGGTTTTTTTTCCATTTTCTATGATTCATGGTTTAAATTTTTTTAATGTTAGATCTTGAAGCACATAGTTATACTTCATTCATTGGGAGAAGATTTTGTAATAATTTATTTTACCATACTTTTTTTTTTGCAAGCATTATTTTTGCAAGCATTTTGATTAAGAATATGCCAATAGAATAATTAAAATATATTAAAGTATTTTTCTCTAAACATAACCAAAATTGGAAGCATTCTATATCTCACCTTGTAACAGAAACATACAAAAAAACTAACATTGAAGGGAAATCAATGAGTCTGACATATTAAATTTTAAAGATATATTTGAAAGCTTACATAGGACATAATGCATAGGACATTTAAATTAATTGAAATACAATCTGTGAGCACTTTTTTAAAAGATTTTAGTTATTTATCAAAGAGAGAGAAAGCACAAGCATTGGGAGTGGCAGATAGAGGGGAAAGCATGCTCTCTGCTGAGCAAGCTGCTCAATGCAGGACTCATCGTAGAACCCTGGGATCATTACCTAAGCTGAAGGTGGATGCTTAACTGAATGAGGTCACCCAGGCATTCCAATATGTGAGCACTTGAAGTACATTTTCTCAAGTAAAAAAATGTGATATCACAATTTATTAAATCACTTTTTCAATAATGTCAACTATATCATTGGTTTGTTTCATTCCATTCTATTTCAAGGTGTAAATTTAATACCATCACTAATGTTTACTCTGATTTTCCAGAGTTCTAGACACACTATGCCTTACTCATTCACATATTTGCTTGCTCATCAAGATTTACATTATGGTTGAAGAGGAATAAGAAAACATTTTTCTATATATCATATGTTGGTAGAAGGCAAGTAAATGTAAGTGGGAACTAAGTAAAAAAAAAAATTGAAGAACAGTATTATCAGTTGCGTAAGTTGAAAATTGCTGTTTCCTTAGAGCAGGAAAGTAGGAGGAAAATTTGGAAAACCAGGCAGTGGTGGTAGGGACCACATATGGAAAAAAAAAAAAAAAAAAGGAAAACTATTGGAAGTGATTTCTCTTTGGGGAGTCTTAGAATAAAAACAATGGTTTGTATAAACCATTTGTCTAAAGCAAATGTTCTATTAGAAACATTTTAGTATGAAGCTAATTAATTTGGATAAAATGATGCTATAGCTCCAAAGATAATTTATGTTTAAATGATAATAAGCCATATATAACCTGGGCAAGTAAAATTTTTTCAACTGAAATAACTAGATCATAGAAGTATCAGCCAGTTTTATTTGTGTCAACCATGCGTGTTGTCTATTTATGTGGCCCTGTATGCAGGACGTTTGTATGTGTACATACTAACAGATTAAATAAACAATGAGTTTCAAGCTATCACAACAAATATCAAATTTAACTTGAGAATGTTAATAAGGAAACAAAATTCTGGTTTTAAAAAATGCTTACATTTTCCCTCTAGGCTCTGCAAATCAGTAATAGAACTCGGGGTTCTGAACTGTAAACTAATGATCAGTGTTTAGATAGGAATTAAATAACACATTCTGAGAAACACTGCTTTAAACGGTGAAAATATCCCTGCCTTAATGTACATTGTAATTAAATGGTGGACTGAAAGCATGGGCATTTTTATGTTTCCAAATGATTGTTCTTCATTCTCTGTATATTTTTTGGTCACCTTGAATACATTCATGTGTTCTTTCTTCCATCCATTTGTTCATCATATAGCTGTTGATTGTGGACCACATTGAAGTAATTGTGCAAAGTACTGGAGGTAAGATGGAGTTTATTAAAAAAAAAAAAATCCCTTCAAAACTCAGAATCTTTAAAAACCAGTTTTATTATTGGGGCGCCTGGGTGGCTCAGTGGTTTAAGCCTCTGCCTTCGGCTCAGGTCATGATCTCAGGGTCCTGGGATCAAGCCCCGCATCGGGCTCTCTGCTCAGTGGGGAACCTGTTTCTCCTCTCTCTCTGCCTGCCTCTCTGCCTGCTGTGACCTCTCTCTCTGTCAAATAAATAAATAAAATATTTTTTAAAAAAAACAGTTTTATTATCTTTCACAGTGTGTGAGCTCTCTGGATATAGCTGGATAACTTTTGTTTTATGCAATGGCTGCTGAAGAGGCAGCCACCTAATTTAGGGCTTCAATGGGCTGGTGTAATAATCAGCTCAGGCTGCCATAACAAAATATCATAGACTGGGCGGCTTAAACAATGGAAATTTATTTTCCATTAGTCTTTGAGAAGGGAATTCTGAACCAGCATGGTTAAGGTCCAGGAAGAACTCTCTTCCTGGATTGCAGATAACCACCTCCATACTGTGTCCTTGTATCAACACTCTAACCAGTCTTTTTTCTTTTCTTTTCTTTTCTTTTAAGATTTTGTTTATTTGACAGACAGAGATCACAAGGAGGCAGAAAGGCAGGCAGAGAGAGAGAGGGAAGCAGGTTGCCTGCTGACCAGAGAGTCCGATGTGGGCCTTGATCCCAGGACCCTAGGATCATGACCTGAGCCTAAGGCAGAGGCTTAACCCACTGAGCCACCCAGGCGCCCCCAGAACTCTAACGAGTCTTAAAGGTTAACTTGCTTCAAGCTTCTGCACTTCCTTGCTTGCTAACCTGAGTCGCTAGGTCTGTAGCAGAACAAATTACTTTTCTTGAGATTTGCAGACTGCACACCTTGAGGAAAAAAGGACATAAGATAAGGCCTGACCACATTTGAAAACAGGTACTGCTGATGCCACCAAGTCTGTTCAGGGTCATGACAACATAGGACTAACTGCCTGCACACCAAATTCTGCACATAGCATCTCCAACTCCATTTTCCATGCTTTTCCCTTGAAAACTCTCCAGGGACACCTGGGTGGCTCCGTTGGCTAAGCGACTGCCTTCTGCTCAAGTCATCATCCCAGAGTCCTGGAATCAAGTCCTGCATTGGGCTCTCTGACCCATGAGGAGTCTGCTTCTCCCACAGACTTTCTCCTCTCTCATACTCTCTCTCTCAAATAAATAAATAAAATCTTTAAAAATAAATAAATAAATAAAACTCTCTAGCTTTTTCTGGACAGGGAGGATAGTCTTTAGGAAGTTAGTATACCATCTTCCCAGGTTGCTGGCTTCCTGAATAGAGCAAACATTCCTTTCCCACCATCACTTGTCTCTCAGCTATTGATTTCTGAGTGGCTAGCAGCCAAACTGGAGTTCAGATTGGATTCTCTGGTAACATCCTCATATGACAGAGAGAGAGAGAGAAAGAGAGAGAGAGAGAGAGAGAGTGCTCTCTTCCTTTTCTGATAAGGCCACAGTCCTATCAATTTAGGGCCCCATTCTTATGACCCAATTTAACCTTGATTACCTCCTAAAGACCCTACCTATCATCTGATATAGCCAGATTGGAGGTCAAGGTTTCATTTTTTTTTTTAAGATTTTATTTATTTATTTGACAGAGAGAGATCACAAGTAGGGAGAGAGGCAAGCAGAGAGAGAAGGGAAAGCAGGCTTCCCACTGAGCAGAGAGCCAGATGTGGGGCTTGATCCCAGGACCCTGAGATCATGACCTGAGCTGAAGGCAGAGGCTTTAACCCACTGAGCCACCCAGGTGCCCCGGAGGTCGGGTTTCAAATACGAATTTGGTGGGGGGACACAATTCAGTTTATAGCAGCAGGTATGTCTAAGATGGCTTATTTATACATGTGACGCATTATTGAGGATAACTGGAAATCTGATCACCTGGAATACTGGGAAGACTGAGCTTTTCTATTTCTCTGTGTAGTGTCAGGACTTGTCCCTCTTCATACAACATTTCCGCATGGTTTATCCAGGGTAGAAAGGGTAGAAAGTCTTTTACATGTTAAGTCAGAGCTCCCAAAGTAAAAACCAAACCACTCTTAGGTCTTCTTAAGGTTTATGACTGCAACTGGGGGCGCCTGGGTGGCTCAGCGGGTTAAAGCCTCTGCCTTCAGCTCAGGTCATGATCTCAGGGTCCTGGGATGAGCCCCGCATCGGGCTCTGCTCAGCGGGGAGCCTGCTTCCCTTCCTCTCTCTCTGCCTGCCTCTCTGCCTACTTGTGATCTCTCTCTGTCAGATAAATGAATAAAATCTTAAAAAAAAAAAAAAGGTTTATGACTGCAACTGGAACATCATCCTTCCACTTCATTTTACATTTTAATTTTATTCATAGGGGCAGTCAAGATCAACGTTGTAGAGAAATATACAAAGAGGCAATGTTAATTGGAGCCATAAAAATCATGTTTTTTAAATATAGATTTTATATATTTTTAAACATACTGCATACAGTTAAATTAATTATGAGGTATCTTTAGTGATTTGAAAGAAAAATGACACTGATGAATAAAATAAGCAGAGTCCTACTGTGGATAGTTGGGTAAGGACAACTCTTGAAGGAAATAATGTTTATTTTTAATTTTTTTTTAGGTATCTTATTTATTTACTTGAGAGAGAGAGAAAACATGAGAGAGAGAGAGAGCATGCATGAGCAGGAGAAGGGACAAAGGGAGAAGTAGGCTCTCCGCTGAGCGGGGAGCCTGATATGGGGCTCAATCCCAGGACTCCAGGATCATGACCTGAGCTGAAGGAAGATGCTTATCTGATTAAGACACCTAGGAGCCCCAGGAAATAGTGTTTAAACTAAGATACAAGGATAAGAAAGAACTAATCATATCAAGACCAGGTACAAGATTATTCCAGACAGAGGAAAGAGTAAGCATGAGTTTCCTAAGGTGAGCAATAATTATTTGCTGGATACTCTGTAAGGCCCTGAACATCCAGTAGTACATAAGAAAGACTTGCTTCTGAACTCATGGAGTTTAAATCTAGTGGTTGTAACAAATATTAAACAATTAATTATACAATTAGTGTTCTAATAACATTTACAAGATAATTAGGTGCTGTTAGAGCTCATATTTAAGTAGTACCTGACTTAGTCTGAGGAGTGTAATCAACAAGTGATGAGGTAGATCAGCTGCAATTTCAAAAGCCTAAGAGTGCTGGATGAAAGAACGCTCATGAATTCCAAAGATTTTAGGCAATTCATTTGGCAACAAAATTTTATCTGAAATGATGTGAAGCTATTTATATATAGCTTTTATTCATCTCAGTTAGTGTGAATATTTACACATATTACTGGAAAATTACTGTTTTGAATATGTATATTGACTCAGAATCTGCTGGGAGTGTTACATAAATGAAAATTGAAAAGCTCCTAAATTCAAAAGAAACACATATAACCTTAAGGTTTTCAGATAATGAGATGTAAACTTATATTTGCAGGTTTTCCTGAGAGAGCCATTTAATGATATACTGGGGCTGAAGCAGGAGGGAAAGTATTGCATATAAGAAACAATGATGGGCACCTGGGTGGCTCTGTGGGTTAAGTGTCCACTCTTAGGGCTCAGGTCATGATCTGAGCATCATGCAATCAAACCCCACATCCCACTCTGCACTCAGCAAGGAGTCTGCTTGTCCCTCTCCCTCCCCCTCAGTCCCTCCCCCTGCTCATGTGAGCTGAGTGCACACACTCTCTCTCTCTCAAAATATATAAATAAAAATCTTAAAAGAAATGAAAGAATGAGCAAAACAATCATGAAGAAGAATAATAAAGTTGAAGGATTCACACTTCTCCATTTCAAAATTACAACAAAGAAATTTAACACATATATATATAAGCAAAAGTGCTGAAAACAGATACTCAAACTAGTACATGTTTATGTATATTCACATTATTTACAATAGTCAAAAAGAGGAAACAATCTAAATGGCAAACATTTATGATGGATAAATAAATTATGATGGATAAATAAATTATGGTATGTACATACAATGAAATATTATTTAGCCATAAAAAGGAATAAAGTGTTGGTACAAGGTACAACATAAGTGATCCTTCAAAACATTACACCAAGTGTAAGAAGCCGTGTTACAGAAGATTGCATGTTGAGTGATTCCATTTGCATGAAATGTCCAGAATAGAAAACACACTGAGACAAAAGGTCGATTAGTTGTTGCCAAAGGACTGGGAGATGGGAATGGGAAGTGACTGCCAATGAGTATGGATATCTTTTCTGGGAGAAAAAATTTAGAGACTTAGTTCTAAAATTAGATACAGGTATGGTTGCCTAATCCAGTTAAAATAGTAAAAATACTAAGTTGCATACTCAGGTGAATTTTATAGTATAATAATTATATCTCAATAAAGCTTTTAAAAAGAAAAAAAGCAACACAGGGAATGAAATTTAAAACTGTATATATTAGTAATTCTAATTTTAGTATATGTGCTGCCAAAGCGAGCACTATATTGGTAATTCTAAATAAATATCTGTAAATCATTTTATCAATGACAAAATGGAGACATTTAAAAAATGGGGTGGAGATTTGTCCTTTTAGCCCATATATATAGAGTTTGGAAACTGTAATCTCCATTTTGAAACAAGAAAAGACCCCAAAAACTGAAAATCAAAGACTTTTCTCAGGTCAAACAGATAACTGCCTTTCAGGAAAAATAAAATAAAATTAAATTAAATTAAAAAAGCACTACTCTGAAATCTGAAGAAATAGGCACATCCATAAAGAAAGAAACTTAGGTCTGCTTACTTGTATTGAAAACCACTGAACGCATAAACTGGTAAGAACATTTAAATGGCAATTTTGACAAATTGCTGGAAAATGGAGGGTGGACCAGTGATAGCAAGTAAGTCTGAAGGACACTTTTGAATATTTTTCTCCTAGGAACTTCACAAAATGAGGACTTGAGAGAGATCCTCTCCCAGTCCTGATAGAGAATGGAAAAGCAACTATTGTGAAGCAAATCCAGATTCTTCTCCCTAACAGAAATGAACTCCCCTGGGGAATGGACTTCATGAGAACACCATTCTGAAACTCTCTTCCAGCTGGTGGAGAAGAGCTCCTCCCCTGTCCAGGCACTCAGTGTTTTCTATCTCACTGAAGTGGGCTGGAAACAGTATTGTCCACAAGGAGCCAGCTTTCAAGGAAATGGACTGAGAGCGGTACATCCAGTGAAAGGATCAAGAGAGGGGCGCCTGGGTGGCTCAGTGGATTAAGCCGCTGCCTTCGGCTCAGGTCATGATCTCAGGGTCCTGGGATCGAGCCCCACATCGGGCTCTCTGCTCCGCAGGGAGCCTGCTTCCTCCTCTCTCTCTGCCTGCCTGTCTGTCTACTTGTGATCTCTCTCTCTGTCAAATAAATAAATAAAATCTTTAAAAAAAAAAAAAAAAAAAAAAGAAAGGATCAAGAGACAGGAAGATCAAAGCTATGTCAAAAGTGAGCAGCATTGCCCTGGAACACAGGCCCATAAAAAAGAGACTTAATCATAAGATTATAGAAGGATCCTCCCTTGACCTCATTCTATTATCACATCAAGGCTCCAATCTAGTAGCAGGGAGTTACAGCTGAAAGAGTTACAATATAGACTCTCTGAGAGGCAATACATTTGAAAGCCCCAAAGACAAAAGAGATAGAAACAAGGATACTAGGGGAATTTGGAGCCTCTGGTTCCTATAGCTGTAGCAAACATTCAACGCAGTCCATCACCTACCCGTATTAACATAAATCCTCACACTAAAGACCTGTTTGCTTCAGTTTGTCTTACCCAATACAACAAAATATTACCAGGTGTGCCAAAATTCAAGAAAAACTGCAGTCTGAAGGGACAAAACAACCCTCAGAACCAGACTCAGATACTACACAGGTGCCGCAATTATTACATGAGGGAATTTAAAATAACTGATTAGATATTCAGGCCTTTAATGGAAAAAGTAGACAACATAGAGGTGGTCAGTGTAAGCAGACGATGGGAACTTAAAGAATTAATTGATCTAAAAGTTAACTGTTTTTTTGAAAAGAAATAATAGTAACAATGCCATTGGGTTACTTGTAGATAAATGAAATAAATTTTAAAATGTCTTCAAGGGTGGGAGGGAGAAATTCAGAACACTTTTGAAATATCTGCATTATATGTGAAGTGGTGTAGTGATATTTGAGAGTGAATTTAGATTATTAAAAAATGTTTATTGAAAACTCTAGAACAACCACTAAAAAACATTTAAGAAGTATAAATGAAGTATATGCCAAGAAAGAAAGTAAAATAGAAACATAAAATATTCAGTTAAAACTAGAGAAAGCAAAAAAAAATGGGAGAAAGAAATAAAGAACAAATTCAGTAAATAGAAGACAGTAATAGATTTTATTTCAACTATATCAATAATCATTTTTAATCTGGATTGAGTGAAACATTGATTAAAAGACAAAGATTGTCAGAGTGGATTAAAAAATCAACACTCAACTAAATGTATCCAACAATAAATTCAGTTTAAACATAAATATTTGCATTCAGCCTTTTTCTTTAAAAAAAGGTGGGGGAGGGGGTAGCTCAGTTGATTAAACAGCTGACTCTTGATTTTGGCTCAGGTCATGATCTCAGGGTGGTGAAATTGAACTCTGCCTCCAGCTCTGCACTGGGCATGGCCCCTATTTAAGATTTTCTCTTTCTCTCCCTCTCCTTCTGCTCCTTCCCACTCTGCATTCTCTCTTTCTTAAAAAAAAAAAACAAAAAACAAAAAAACATGATTAAAAATAAAAGGATAGCAACAGATAAAATATACTAAAACTAATCAAAATAAGGCTGGAGAGGCTATACTGATTTTAGACAAAGCAGAAAAATTATCAAGATAATTAGCAGAGAGAAAGAGGATTACTAAACAATCACAATGAAGTTAATTCTCCAATAAGACATAACAATCCTGTGTATATACCTAATAACAGTGTCAAAATATAGGAGGCAAAAACTACCAGACTGGAAAGGAGAAGCATAGAAGCCTAATGGCTGGAGACTTCAACACTCTGGCTAATACTTCTCAAAATGGTCAAAGTCATCAAAAACAAGGAAACTGTGAGAAAGTGTCATAATCAGAGGCTGACTAAGTAAACATGATGACTAAATGTAATGTGGTATACTGGATGGGATCCTGGAATAGAAAAAAAGACATTAGATTAAAAACTAAAGAAGCTGAAATAGAGTGTGGGCTTTAATTAGTAACAATTCGGCAATAATTGGTATATTATTTGACATAAACGTATCGTACTAAGGTAAGATGTTAACAGTAGGGGAACTCAATGGTGCAACTCTGTACAACTGTCAGTGAATATAAAATTATCTTTTAAAAAATTTTATTAAGAAATAAACTGTGGAAATAAAAATGTAGCGTATCTAACTTTGAAAATGGAAAAGATGAGAGTTAAAGAGTTCAGATATTCTTGCATTATTAAGAAGGAAGCTAGAAGTAGAGATGGTAATAAAAATATACTTTACCTAATTAAGTATGCTACTTTAATCCTCATATTGGCCTGCTTTTCCACAAGTGGAGGAGAAGATATATTGCTAAAGAAAGCAATCTCGGCAGTTGTGTTCTGAACCCACGTGTTTCCAGTTTCTCCCAAGTATCTCTAGTGATCTGAGAGCACTGCCCTTTGCTGTTAACCTAAAGTTACTCTCTGTTTTCATGGGAAGACATCATTTCACAGCTGCTTCCAGTGATAATAAAAGAGATGGGTGGGGTGAAAATTTGGAAATGAATTGTCTAGAAGCTCCTCTGGTAAACATTATTTTGTGACACAGAATACACTGTGCAGTGCTGTTACCTTCTGTGCAGTCCTCTCACATTCCATGCTGGTACAACTCTGCTTCTTCAATCATATCTCATCTTCTTTCCATTACATGACTTCCATGTAATATCTGTTCCCTAAGGAACAATATTTCTTATTTTCAAGGGATATTCTCTCTCTTTCTCTCTCTCTGCCACCTACAAATATCTATCTACCTAAGTACTTATCTTCCATCCATCTATTATGTTGTCGACAATTTTCCCATGATTTTTGGCATGTGTTGTGGGAGGGAAAGGCTGGGGGAAGGCAGTGTTTGCGTGCATCATTTGGAAACAGTAATACTTTCCACATAGTTATTCATGTTTGAACCATTCTCTCTGAGTAGTGCTTCTGGAGCTTCTGCCCAATGGGGCATTTAGTTTAAACCAATATTTTTTATCAAATGCTTTTGAAGCTTAAGTTGCATAAGCTTTAAAAGACAGGGAAACAGGAATTGGCAATTGGGCAATGTTATGTGTAATGAGCATTATTATGCTCGCTAAGTGATCCTGATCACATCATGATTTTGTTTCAGGACTTTTGATCTTTTAAAAAAAAAAATATTTTATTTATTTGACAGAGAGAAATCACAACCAGGCAGAGAGGCAGGCAGAGAGAGAGGAGGAAGCAGGCTCCCCACGGAGGAGAGAGCCCGATGCGGAGCTCGATCCCAGGACCCTGGGATCATGACCTGAGCCGAAGGCAGAGGCTTTAACCCACTGAGCCACCCAGGCACCCCAGACTTTTGATCTTTTAACCGTAAATGACTGTATAACAGATGGGAGTTGGTAATAAGCACAAAAAGGAACTTTATTAAACTATTTACAAAATATTTAAATAATAGAAGTGATATACAAATGATATGTAAAAGCAAGATTTAATATTAGAAAGATTTTTAAATGACATTTATTTTTCTATATCAGCAATGATTTAAAAGTGTATATTTGCTTAATAAACTAGCAATAAAAATTGGGGTTAAAATACTGTCTCCTCTATATTAAGGAATTAGATGCGTAAATTACCCTTCTCTGCTAAATATCTTATTTCCCAGACTTTCAAAAATGCTCTGAAATAATCACTAGGATGATTTATTTCAAACTAGACACATTTTTTCTTTTTTTTATTAAACAAGTGAATTCATGTGGTTTATCCTTTATGAGATTAATAGCTGGGAATTCAAATGTTTATTTGTCAAATTGTCTGCTTGTTATGCAATCTCTTCTTTCTTCCATATATACCTGGAAAATCTCACTATTTATAAAAGAGTTTCTATGATACCATAATAAAATGCCTATACTACTATTTCTTACTTGCCATGATACTTCTTTACTTAAAATAATCCACACCCTTTATATGTACCTATTTTTATTTTTTTTAAAGATTTTATTTATTTATTTGACAGACAGAGATCACAAGTAGGCAGAGAGGCAGGCAAAGAGAGAGGGGGAAGCAGGCTCCCCACTGAGCAGAGAGCCTGATGCGGGGCTCGATCTCAAGACGCTGAGAACCTGACCCGAGCCGAAGGCAGAGGCTTTAACCCACTGAGCCACCCAGGCACCCCATATGTACCTATTTTTATAAGATTCTGATCCAAATCAGTCCTATAATAACTGTTTAATATTAATCTCTAGGAGATATGAATTTCTCAATAATTACAAATGAATAAAAACTATTAATTTTTAATACTCTTCCTTAGTTTGAATATTACTGTCATTTCAGTCTTCATACTTAAAGATTGCCAAAGTAAATCATTAATTAAAAATACAAATATTTAATATTACATTACAATGCATAAAGTATGTATGACTAGGTATGAAAATTCACATCAAATCATATATGATTTTTATCTAAAATGACCCAGTATTAATAAGTGTACTATTTGAATCAATGAGATAATAAGGTCAAGGACAAAATTTGATTACAAGATTAAATTCAGGAGCTATGTTTCTACTAAACCCACAGGCAATCCTAACAACAAAGTGTAATAGAAAGTAAAGTCATTGATTACATATTCACATTGATTTTAATAGCAGTCCACTCTCAGAAAAAGGTTAGTCAACATGTCAGTAATGATAGAAAGTGTTGGATATAAAAGCAAATGCACCACCTCCACAACAAAACAAACCCTAGCACAGTGTCTTCCAAATATTGAAATGGCAAACATATCTCCACATTTAAACTTTCACTCCAATTTCTCTGTTCCTACAATCCTAATTCAGAAGATAACTATGTTATAACTACATAATTTATTTCCTAAAATGTGATCTCTTACTTCTATAATGTTTCTTTATACTTTATTCTGAAAAGTCAGTATCTGAAAAGCAGATAATACAACCAAAAATACTTTTGAATCATGCTAGACTTTTCATCAGAAGCTTTTAATAATGCTTACTGATGGGGTGCCTGGGTGGCTCAGTGGGTTAAAGCCTCTGCCTTGGGCTCATGTCATGATTACAGGGTCCTGGAATCAAGCCCCACATTGGGCTCTCTGCTCTGCGGGGAGCCTGCTTCCTCCCCTCTCTCTTTGCCTGCCTCTCTGCCTACTTGTGATCTCTGTCTGTCAAATAAATAAAAATAAATAAAATCTTAAACAGAAATAATGCTTACTGATGAAAGCCCGGGTTCACCAATCTGGTTACACTTTAAAACCACCTGGGAAACTTAAAAACAATAATAACAGTAACAACGAACAAATGAAAACCAATAATGCCTTAGCCCAATCTCAGAAATTTTGGTTTATTTGGCCTGTGGTAGCAGTCATGGAAATGACTTTCTGAAATCTCCCTTACATTACTTTAATGAGGGTACAGGATTAAAAATGCTGGATTTGAGGTTCAAGTCCAAAATCCTTAAAAATATAATGTTCTCCTTAACTAGTTTTACTGTTTAATTGCATATTATAGACCACGCATACTCTCAACTAAAACAGGCTGCTCACGATCCCTGAGTCTGTTCTAATGTTTTCTTTGGACCACTTGTTCTTTCCAATCCTCCCCTACACCCCAAATCCATCTAAAGGACCAGTTTAAGACTCATCATGATGAAACATGATTGAAACACTTTTATTTGCTTCTTTTAAAAAATCATTTATTATTAATTTTATCTAGTTCTTTGTGTTTATGTATTTCCTAATTGATTGCAAAATCTATGGTGCTTAGCATAACAGCTTGAGCTGTTCAGTGAAGTGCTGTCAGTACTTCATTTTATTTTATGATATTAATTGGGCTTAGCACAAACCTATTGGTATTACAGAAATCATATTAGCTTGGGTTTTCTTAATTTCTGCCATACACATATATTACCTTCTCAATATGTGTGTTACATAAGAACAAGTGTAGTATCAAAAGAGTTGTTACATGTTTATAAATGCTGAAAAAATGTTCAGTTGAGAGTAACTCAATTACACATGGGTCTAAATTTTTAGCAATGAAATAATTTCTGATTTGACTATATTTTGAATATCAACCATTATATAGAACAACTGCCTTTTGAAAAGGAACACTCAAGATTCCCTCGAGTAGTGCTGGATTATATGGTCAGTTTGCCACTATTTATATTTCACCAAATCAGTGACTTATGCTTCCAGAGAAGAAAAAAAAAAGAATAAAATTTTAGAAATGCATTAGAATGAAATATATTTTGTATTTGTTAGTGTTCTCTGGGCACCTACCAATTTAAAGAAAAGCTTATTCAAGGAAGACATTTGTCTACAATTCTTTGGTCATAGCATTTTATAGATCTCAGTTTAAAATCAAACTCGTTTTTAAGTAGTGATATACTAACTGATATACTAACTTTAGCTTGAGGAGGTAATCAAGAGCAATGCAGTGATCCTAAAAATTACAAATTTTATTATAATAGAAGTTAAGCATCTGCCTTTGGCTCAGGTCATGATCCCAGGGTCCTGGGATTGAGCCACACGTTGGCTCTTTGTTCAGCAGGGAGTCTGCTTCTCCCTCTCCCTCTGCCCTGCTCATGCTCTCTCTCTAGATCTTTCTATCTCAAATAAATAAATAAAATCTTTTTTTAAAAAGGTAATTTAAAGTACATTAAAACATGTTAAAAAAAGGATTGCCAATGTAATAGCTATAATATCTCAAATATATTCTTGTTCTTTTTTTGACATTTACTTTTATCATTGGACTAATTGTGAAAAAAGCTTCTTTCTTGGTCTCCTCCATTGGTAGAACTAGCATTATCCATCAGTTTCTCAAGAAAATATGTCACTATAACCTGGGCAGCCAGATACATTTTGAAAGCCCAAAGCACCTGAGTCCTTCCACAAATAGAGAAATACCCTTCTATCATTATTATCTGCTTCAAGAAAGTGGAAATTAAAAAAGAAAGAATTCCTTTCTGAGTACAAAACTATAAAGTCAGTATTTAGTGGATCAAAAAATGCTATGCAAGATTAAAAGAAATGTAAGGAATATTTGTGTGACTCAAATGAAAATTGTTTGATGTCATTATCATGTGTAAAGAAAGAATTTGACATGAAAACAAAGTATTTGCAATAGAAAAAAAGATTATATAAGACAACTAATAACTGTATATTGGTAATATTATCTAGCCTTTAGTGGATAGTGGAAAGGTCTCCCAGCTCAAGAACAAAAATATTAGTTGAATATGGCAAGCATATTCCTAAGATAAAAATAACTATTTCAGTTTCTTGACTGTAGCTATTAAGATCACTCATTCAATTAAATTCCCTGATTTTTCCCCGTGTTTTCCAACTAAACTGTAATTAAAACATAGTTCTTAGTGTGTAGGTTATTATATGTTACCTACAGAAAAGTAATGCATTACTTCTTATTTTATATTCTGCCATATATGTGCAATTGCAAGACAATGAGTATTGAAGTGGTTTCAAATAGACCATAATGTTGTTTTTTGTTTGGTTGGTTGTTTTTTTTTTTTTTAATAATTTCTATTTTTTATCAGGTTAAAAATATTAGTCTAAGTCTTATCCAAGACCATGCTATACTTTCTCTCTCTGAGTCCAGGACCCTTGAATATGGCAATATTCTAAAGGCTTTCTGAGTCAATACTAATGATAATAGTGGGAAATTAGACTAAAAAATACTATTGAGAATAAAAATAAAACAAAAACTGAATGATGAAAATTCAAGTGAAAACAAATTCTCTATAGTAATACTTACTGAAGTGATATCACAGGGTCAGATAATTAGAAGAGCAAGATTGCACAAGGTATATTCATGCAAGGCTTTAGTAAAGGTAAAGGATATGGAACAACAGGAAAACGAAAACACAAGTAATAGTATCACACAGGTCATACTTTGGTTTTGTATTATGAGTCACCAAAGTATCTGCAATATTTCTCAGATCCAGAGGGGGCCATAGCGGAGTTTACTGAGGGGTCTTTTATGCTCCACTTGTCACTCGGCTAAAGCTAAGCTCTAGACCATTAAACCAGCAGTAAAATATCAATTTTTACTTCGCTGAACAATGGAGACAAATTAGTAACATGTGCCCCCAGGAAAGATTTGAATTTTAAACTCCACATTATAAATCATTGGATCATACAGCTCATTCTTTTCTTGGCCAACGGTCAGTACCAGACTTCCAGGATTCTCCTGAAAGAGGCATGATGCTGTCCCTGTCCAGCTATAAGATACTTCTATTCTTTTGAACCCATAAAAGACTGGGTGACGTGTACCTGGAATTTAACCTAAGCCGTAGCCTTAGTGTGCAAATTATTTCGTAGGCCCTGTGACCCCTAAGGTGATCACAGTAAGAGCACCCAAAAAAATCAAAGCTACCCCTTGTATTGAAGTATAATAGAACATAGCCAGACACTATTTATCTTAAAAGTCAAGGGAGGCTGAGTATAACTAAATCTATAAATTGTTGGCAGTAACTTTTCAATAAAGAATACCTACAAACTAGTACAAACCACTCCAAAATTCCTCAGACCTATAGTTACAAAGCAACACCAGTAAAGTTTCCTACCTTGATGAAGCATCAATGTAATGACAGTATTTTAGCAAAACAGTTCAGGCCAATTCCAGGATTACTGAAATTCACCCACACAGCACATGACCCATGAGGTAAAGTGCTTGACAAATCTTTATCTTTTCTAGAATTTTATGCAAATGGTTTCATAGAGAATGTAGCCTTTTATGTCCAGCTTTTTTCCTTTAGTCTAACATTTCTGAGATTCAGCCATGTAGTTGCATGTATCAGAAGTTCATTCTGTTTTATTGCTGAGTAGCATTCATTTTATAGAGGTAACAAAATTTACCTATTCACTGGTTGATGGACATGTGGCTCATTTTCAGCTTCAGACAACTAGGTATAAACTATCATGTATAAAAATGTTTGTATGAGCTTGTTTTCCTTTCTTAGGGTAAATACTTAAGAGCAAAATTGCTGAGTTGTATGGTAGTTACAAGTTTAACTTTATATGAAACTGCTAAATTGGTTTCAACGTGAATGTATCTTTTTACATTCCTACCAGAAAGGTATGAAATTTCCAGTTCCATATCTGCACCAATACTTGGTATTGCCATTCTTTTTATTCTTAGCCACTCTGGTGAGTATGTAATACTACCCTAGTTATAAACAAGAACAAATTTTCAAGAGAGATTTTCAAGAGAGAATATTTTTGGCCATATTTCATATTGATTTTATAACACTGAACCTATTATTTACTTACACCTACAAATGTTCTGGAGTAAAATACATAAAACTACCTGTATTAATTAAGTTTCTCAAATTAAGTAATGAAAGTAAAATTTTAATTTAAGTCTTGGACTTTGAAACAAAAAATACTAAATTTGGTATGTATGAGTTAAGATTCCCCAGGACCTCCTTTGTTTGTTTCTCTGTATGTGCTTGAGTGTGTCTATGTATGAGAGAGAATGAACACCCATTTAACTGTTATTTTAGAAATACTGTCAAGAGATCCTATAAAAGTCTAAGTCACAGCCAAAAAAGATGAAAATAAATTAACCCTGAATTACTATTGGTTTTCTAAAAGAAAAAAAAAAAAGAAAAATAGTTAAACATGAACACAAAATGGTATTGGGCATCGGGTGCCTGGGAGTCTCAGTTTGTTAAGTGTCTGACTTTGGCTTCATTCATGATCTCAGGATCCTGGAGTGGAGCTCCTCATGGAGCCCCACAGGGACTCCCTGCTCAGTAGAAAATCTGCTTCTCCCTCTCCCTCTGTCTCCTCCCCCTACCCATCATGCTCTGTGTTTTCTATCTCTCTCTCAAATAAATAAATAAAAAAAACTCTAAAAATAAAATGGTATTGGGTAATTCCCTATGGCTATTTTTGTTATTTGAAAAATATATTCCAATATAACCAACTGATAGGATCTAAGAGCCACGTATTAAAAATTGAAAATGTGCCAAGCAAACTCTTAATTCAAGAGGATTGACTAGTTTGGAGGTTGCATTGATGTTTTTAAAATTAAATATAGTGACTTGTAAATAGAAAAAAAAAGAACACTTTGTAAAATACTGTACCAGCGTTTTTTTGCACATACAGAGACTTTAGCATACAGTGCGTGGAGTCTTTTTTTTAGGCTGTGGTCTCATTTTTAAATGCATTAACTTTATGCGACTCTATCATGAAAGATCCTTTCAATCTCTCTTTTTTTCTTTGGTAGGAAGAATTAGGTACAAAGGATACCATTATGTCCTCTAACTCATCTAGCTATGTTAATGAGTAGCAGGCAGACTGGATTGGTACCAGGAATAAACTTCAATCAGTTACTATGAAAATTCTTAATGTAAAATATATTGAACTTACAATTATTTCTACATAATTTCAATCTTATATTATCACTGATCATCTTTAGTATGCTACGATTCACAAAATTAATTTAAATTTAATTTAAAATAATTTTATATTTGATACTTCGTGAACCCTTTCTTTAAATGTTTGAAGTTTTAGGAATCAACGTTATAAGAACTCACTTTAATTAAACATATTTATTCAGACATATTTCAGAAAATGTCTTAATTACTTTGTGAAACAAAGCATGCACATTTCAAAATTAGAAAGTAAAAACAATTTTATTTAGCAATATATTAAAGACCCATAAAAAAAGTAATGTTGGCAAGTTTTCCTCCATTAGCTATGTAACAGCACCCCCGCCAGTTGTAAGGGTTAACTTGCTTCAACTTAACACACTCCTTGCTTACTGACTTAAGGTCCCTGATCTGTAACAGAACTAAGTTACTTTCTGTGAGATTTGCAGACCACTGGCCTTGGGGAGTGAAGAACCAGAACATCTCTAGCTCACAGAGGCCAGAAACCTGTTTCAAGTCACATCATCTCTATGATTAGCCCAACAGTATCTTAGCAAATGTTGGTTTTGTTTTTTTTTTTCCTTTATTGTCACACTAATGACTTTACTGATCTCCCTTTGTGCATCTGGAGACCTTGCCCTCCTTTGCAGAAAGACCAGAGTTTTTGCAGTCCCTGGATACCAAGGAACCAGACCTTCTTGCACAACCCCCACACTAGGCACCAAGGAATTAGAACATTCTGCACAATCTCCGAGCTCCGAGATAACTCTGAAGCTGGGATCATCAAGTCTGCAGGTAATCAAGAAATGTCACAGACCACTGCACTCCCTTCACTGATTAAACTTCTTAAAGAATCTCTGGGCCAGGCAGAACCTGAGAGGAACCTGGGAGTTGGCCTTTGGATAAGGGACAAACTTCTCTCCAGGTGGCTGGCTTCCTGAATAAAGCTCATATTCCTTTCCAGTTAAACTCGTCCCTGGACTATTGGGCTTTCTAGTGATGGGCAGCCAAACTTGGGTTTCTGTAAGTTAAAATGTTTTATTTACTTAAGTTGAGACTGTAATCAAAATCACATGAGGTGACAAATTTTTATTCCATATTTATTAATCTGGAGATATGGACTATTTGGCATCAGGCAACCATGTGGAAAGAAACCCCAAGTTCTTTTAAAAAGTTAACTGTATGTTTAAAAGCCTATAGGCAGAGTTATACACTTGAAAATAGTTTTCCTGATTCCATATGTTACTAAAAACAGTGATTTAAAAGTGCATGAAAGCACTACTTAGAGGCAGGCCTATTGACCATAGCAAAAGTGACACTTGAGAAACTGAAGATTAATTTTCATTATGGTTCTTCTACAGAAAATAGACTAGAACCTCATGCCTAGGATATTTTATGTAGGGCATAACCTGTGTAAACATGGTTACTCTTAAGATAAATGTTGAAATATTACATTCAGTATGAATGTTAGGTAACTTTTCTTACAGTTAATCATACTGTATTTACTGCAGTTGGATGAAGTATAATTATAATATAAACATAAAGAAATAGTTTCCTTTTTTAAAAAAAATAAGAATTCAGTCATTTTCTTACTTACCTGGGACTTAGCTAGTTATCCATCTGAGTAGTTGGGGCTAATTTGTATACATTTGCACTGTGAGTTTGGAAAAAAGTTCATAGAGACTTTAAAACATAAAGAATACATATTACTGGGAAGCACTCATATGAAGAATGCTTTGTGCCCATGGAAGTCATGGATTGTGATCTATTAAGATACTTGAGTCAACATACCTAAAAAGTGAGTTTTAATAAAAACAAAATTTTGGGGGCATCAGGGTGGCTCAGTCTTTGGGCACCTGCCTTCAGTTCAGGTCATGATCCCAGCATCCTGGGATAGAGCCCCACATCGGGCGCCCTGCTTAGCAGGGAGCTTGCTTCTCCCTCTCCAGCTCCCCTGTGCTTGTGTTCCCTCTCTTGGTATCTCTCTCTGTTATAAATAAATAAAATCTTTAAAAAAAAATTTTCCCAATATGCAAACACGATACCAACTAATGAATTGTTCTTTGCTTCATGTCACCTTATATTTATTATTTTCTTTCCTTTACCAGCCTTCGTGTGCGTGTGCACCATTTAGAGTATATTTTATATCACTGGTACATTATTAATTCATTTAATCTTCACAGGTGTACAAGGTAAATATTTTTATTATGTCCATTTCAAACATATGGAAACTAAGGTACAAGCATAATTAACTAGACCAAAGCAGTACTGTTAGAAAAGGGTTGGCTTAGCAGCAACGTCTTCCTAGGAACATCGCCAAAGGCAAGGGAAGCAAGGGCAAAAATGAACTATAGGGATTTCATCAAGATCAAAAGCTTCTGCACAGCAAAGGAAACAGTTAACAAAACAAAATACAACTAACAGAATGGGAGAAGATATTTGCAAACAACATATCAGATAAAGGGCGAGTATCCAAAATCTATAAGGAACTTAGCAAACTCAACACCCAAACAATCCAATCAAGAAATGGGCAGAAGACATGAACAGATATTTCTGCAAAGAAGACATCCAGATGGCCAACAGACACATGAAAAAGTGCTCCACATCACTCGCATCAGAGAAATACAAATCAAAACCACAATGAAATATCACCTCACACCAGTCAGAATGGCTAAAATTAACAAGTCAGGAAATGACAGATGCTGGCGAGGATGCGGAGAAAGGGGAACCCTCCTACACTCTTGGTGGGAATGCAAGCTGGTGCAAACACTCTGAAAAACAGTATGGAGGTTCCTCAAAATGTTAAAAATGGAACTACCCTATGACCCAGCAATTGCACTACTGGGTATTTACCCTAAAGATACAAACATAGTGATCCTAAGGGGCATGTGTACCTGAATGTTTATAGCAGCAATGTCTACAATAGCCAAACTATGGAAAGAACCTAGATGTCCATCAACAGATGAATGGCTAAAGAAGAAGTGGTATATATACATAATAGAATACTATGCAGCCATCAAAAGAAATGAAATCTTGCCATTTGCGTTGACGTGGATTGAACTAGAGGTTATCATGGTTAGTGAAATAAGTCAATTGTAGAAAGGGAACTATCATATGATCTCCCTGATATGAGGACGTGGAGATGCAACATGCAGGGTTAGGGGGGTAGGAGAAGAATAAGTGAAACAAGATGGGATTGGGAGGGAGACAAACCATAAGTGATTCTTAATCTCACAAGACAAACTGCTGGGGGGAGGGGGGTCGGGAGAGGGGGGTGGGGTTATGGGTATTGGGGAGGGTATGTGCTATGGTGAGTGCTGTGAAGTGTGTAAACCTGGCGATTCACAGACCTGTACCCCTGGGGATAAAAATACATTATATGTTTATAAAAAAGAAAAAAGAAAAGGGTTGGCTTAAACATAAGTACTTGCGTTTGGTACACTGAAAATAACTCTATCCTTAAAATCTAAACGTACTATCCTGGCAATTGCACCCTTATTAGGAAAGAAAACTACCTACAAATAAACAAGGAAACAAACAAAGTAACTTGAAAAAGAAAAAAGAAATACATATACCTACGATTTTGGTATTTTGCATTTTATAAATGAGACTTCTTTTAATCTGTCATGATCTCAGTTTTACATTAGAGATTAGAAGAAAAACAATTGTTTTCAATGCTCTTACAACTTTTAGAAGTTTTTGGTTTATTTTCTTTATTCTTTGGCCTGAATATGCCAGATGATGGAAAAAGTGAAACTCTGTTAGATATTAATATGGTCTAGGAATTCATATGTGTGAGAATACAGTCCAAGACCCTCATCTACTTTTTCCAGTGGTCCTTGATAGACTGCAGACCCATTTGAAAGAATGAAAAGGAGAGTTAGGATACTACATTGCTTGTTGAGCTTTGAGCCTAATGTGCCAACCAAGAAATCTGGTAAAACAGATTGAAGCATAACAATAATGGGAAGCATATCTTGCTTTGCATGCTCAAATTTGAATCACAGAATTTTACAATCCCTTAGTGATCTACAGATAGAGGAAGCATGATGTGAAAGGAGGAAGCAAAAGAATGTCATATCTAGCTTTTTTTCTGGGAATGCCTGCAAACATTTCATAGTTTGTGTCCTAGAATATGATTGGTTGGGTTAATTATCATAAGTGCAGGGAGAAAAATAAAACTAAACTAAAAACAATTCTTTCCCTTTCTTTCCAACATGGATCTGAGTTGGGAAGCCAGGCTACCTACAACTGTCGGTTTTTACTACCTGTGAGCTCAGAACCTTAGAGATATCCACAGGTGTAAGCCAAGTCTTTTCTGAGCATACATCTGGTTCGGGGCATGCAGGTTGCAGTCCGTTTTCTCCTGTGTGTGTGGTAGTCCTTCTGAGTCCATGTTACCCCAAGAATATTCTTCTTTATCTTCCATCTTCTTGGGCTTTTGGAACTGTCTTCTGCTTGTCCTGTATGCTGTCCCTACCCTTAGGCATGGGTAGCATATGTCTTTAATCTTTCCACAGCTGCCCAATAAGTCACTCCAGATTTTTGATAGGTAAACAAAGTTCATCTTCTACGTGGGATGATCAGATAAGACAAAGCAAAACTGGTCTTCCTCACCAATAACTGCCCAGCATTCAGGAAATCTAGAATAGAGTACTATGTCATGTTGGCCAAAACTGGTGTCTATCATTATAAATTGGGAACAGATTGCGGGAGATACACACAGTGTGCACTCTTGGCTCATTTATCTGGGAGATTCTGATATCATTAGAAGCATGTTAGAACAGACTGATAAAAAGTAAATCATGCAAGTTTTTTTTTTTAAATATAAAACTAGTCAGAGATTGTTAAAAAGAAAAACAAAAAACCTTCATGGAACCACTAGGCAAGTAAAATGCAGGACCATAATATTCTAAGAACAAGTCCATATTAACTCCATGGCACCAATGTGGCACAATAGGAATGTGGACCCTGTCCCCCTGAATGTTATCACTGGGTTGAGGAATAGAGACTGATAGACTAGTGGGTGAAAATGTTACAATGCTCTCTGACCAAAGCTCCCAAAACCTCTTCCTCCTTAAGTAGTTCCATGTTTGGTTGCTCTAAGTTTTTAGATTCCAGAGTTTTGAAAAAGTAATACTGCCAGTCTGTCAATTTATTCTTGTTTCAGTGGAAGGACAGATTATTGGAGTCCCTACTTGGCCATTTTCTAGTATGTCAGAGTCTGTGCCCTATATTTATTTCTTATAGCTGCATTTATTGCCTTGGATATATACGTTTTTCTTTCTTTTCTTTTCTTTTTTTTCTTTCTCCAAAAGAGGATTCATTTACCCACTTATATATAAGCATTCCTTGTTTAATTGTGCTTCCCAGATATTGATTTTTTTACACATTGAAGATTTGCTGCAACTCTGTCTCAAGCAATTCTGTCAGTGACGTGTTTCCAACAGCATTTGTTCACTTCATGTCTGTGTGTCACATTTTGTTAATTCTCATAATATTTCAAACTTTTAAATTATTATTATATTTGTTATGGTTATTGTGATCAATGATCTTTGATGTTACTATTGTAATTGTCTTAGGGATCCACTAATCATGCCCATATTAGTAATCTTAACTATTAATGTTGCTTTGTTCTGTTGTACTGACTGGCCATTCCTCCATCTCTCTCCCTTTCCTTGAGACTCACTATACTCTAAGACAAAACAATACTGAAATTAGGGCAATTAATAACCTAGAATTACCTGTTAGTGTTCAAGTAAAGGAAGAGTCACACGTCTCTCACTATTAAATCAAAAGGTAGAAATGATTACACTTTGTCAGGAAGGCATAGGCCAAATGATAGGCCTCTTGAGCCAGTTAGCCAAGTTATGAATGCAAAGAAGAGCTCTTGAAATAAATTAAAGGTGCTACTCCAATGAGCACATTAATGATAAGAAAGCGAAACAGCCTTATTGCTATTAGAAAGTTTTAGTGGTCTGAATAGAAGATCAGACAAGCCACAACATTCTTTTGTGCCAAAGCCTAATACAGAGCAAAGCCCTTCTTTTTATCAATTCTAGAAAGGCTGAGAGAGGTGAAGAGGCTGCACACTAAAAGTCTGAAGCTAGCAGAGGCTGGTTCATGAGGTTTACGGAAAGAAGTCATCCCTGTAACATAAAAGTGCAGGGGGAAGCAGCACGTGCTGGCGAAGAAGCTGTAGCAAGCTCTCCAAAAGATCTAGCTGGCTGATGAAAGTGGCTATATTAAACAACAAATGTTCAATGTAGATAAAATAGTTTTCTTTTGGAAGAAGATGTTATCTAGGACTTTCATAGCTAAAGAGGAGGAGTCAACTTCTGGCTTTAATGCTTCAAAGAACAGGGCTGACTCTCTTATTAGAGACTAATGCAGCTGGTGACTTTAAATTGAAGCCAATGCTCATTGACCATTCCAAAACTTCTAGGGTCTTCAAAATTATGCTAAATCTACTCTGCCTGTGCTCTCTAAATAGAACAGCAAAGCCTGGATTATGACATGCCTATTACAACATGGTTTGCTGAATATTTAAACCCATAATTGAGAATTACTGCTCAGAAAAAAGATTCCTCTCAAAATGTTACTGCTCATTGACAATGTACTTGGTGATCCAATACTTCTAATGAAGACGTACAATTAATGTTATCATGATTTGTAATAACACATCTAATTTGCATCCCAGGGATTAAGAAGTAATTTTGACTTTCCAGTCTTATTATTTGAGAAATACATTTATACAGTTATAGCTGCCATACACAATGACTCCTCTAATGGACCCAGGCAAAGCAAGTTCAAACCTTCTGAAAAGAATTCACCATCCAAGATGCCATTAAGAACATGTGTGATTTATGGGAAGAGGTCAAAATATCAACATTAATGGGAGTTTGGAAGAAGTTCATTCCAACTCTCATGGATGACTTTCAGGGGTTCAAGTCTTCAGTGGAGGAAGTAACAATATATGTGGTGGACAGAGCAAGAGAATTAGAAGTGGAACCTGAAGATGGGACTGAATTGCTATAATCTCATGATCGAACTTGAACAGAAGAGAAATTGTTTCTTATGGATGAGCAAAAAAACATTTTTTCTTTAAATGAAATCTACTCCTGATGAAGATGCTGTGAAGATTGTTGAAATGACAACAAAGTCTTTAGAATATTGCAGAAACTTCATTGATAAAGTAGTGGCAGGGTTTTAGAGGATTAAATCTAATTTGTAAAAAAATTCTACAGTGATTAAGATGCTATCCAACAGCAACTCATGCTACAGAAAAATTGTTTGTGAAAGGAAGAGTCAATCAATGAGGCAAATTTTATTGTTGTCTTATTTTAAGAAATTGGAACAGCCACCCCAGCCTTTAGCAGCCACCACCCTGATCAGTCGGCATCCATCACCATGAAGGCAAGACCCTCTACCAGCAAAAACACTATGACTTACTAAAAGCTCAGCTGATGAATAGAATTTTTTTTGCAATGAAGCATCTTTAAATTATGGTATGTACATTATTATTTTATACCATAAAGGTATTGTGTACTTAAGATATTACAGTATAGTGAAAACATTATTCTTGAATGCACTGGAAAACTAAAAAATTCACTTGATGCTTTATTGCAATATTTGCTTTATTCCTGTGGTCAAGAACTAAACCTGCAACATCACTGAGGTGTGCCTATAGTTGTTGAATGAGCAATCAAAAGAGAAGAATATTATACATGGATATACACCTCCAAAATTGAATTTTTTATATACATATATATGTCATTATTTTCATTAAGATTCAAAAAGATACTTTCAAAACTTCATTGAGAGCACTGTGTTTGAACTAATCTGTTTGAACTATGTTCAATATACCACCTTGATGTAGAATTCATTGAATTACTTTGAGTTTGTTTATAATGTATTCTTTTAAATTTTTTATTTAATTTCATTTTGATAAGTCATTTTGTTTGTTCCAATCAATTAAATTAATCAATCACTTTCACTGTCTTTTCCAACTTCCAGTGGTCCACTGGCTCATGGAGGCGTTTTCATATTTCTTCAATTCTTGCTTTTTTTGTTCAATCTCCTACTGTCTCCTTTGACAATCTTTTTTTTTTCAAGATTTTATTTTTATTTATTTGACAGACAGAGATCACAAGTAGGCAGAGAGGCAGGCAGAGACAGAGGGAAGTAAGCTCCCCACTGAGCTGAGAGCCCGATGTGGGGCTCTATCCCAGAACCCCGGGATCATGACCCAAGCTAAAGGCAGAGGCTTTAACACCCTGAGCCACCCAGGTGCCCCTCCTTTGACAATCTTGACTCCCTCTTGACCCTTTTGACAGCATCCTACAGGGCACATCAAGCTAATCCAGATAATCTGCTCAACTCAAAATCCTTAACATGATCACATCTGCAAAGTCCCTTTACTTAGAAACTAGTATTCACAGGTTCTGGGAATTAGGATATGGATATCTTTGGGAGCCATTATTCAGCCTGCAACAAAAATAATATTAAGAAAAACAAACCCAAGAAACCAAGAAGCATCAATAACAATATAAGATATATCTTTTTTTTTTTTAATTTATTTGACAGAGAGAGAGAGATCACAAGTAGACAGAGAGGCAGGCAGAGAGAGGGGGAAGCAGGCTCCCCACTGAGCAGCGAGCCCAACATGGGGCTCAATCCCAGGACCCTGAGATCATGACCCGAGCCGAAGGCAGAGGTTCAACCCATTGAGCCACCCAGGCGCCCCTAAGATATATCTTATACAATTATAAAGTATACTAGACGTTTATGGTTTAAAAAATGTTGTATTTAAGTTTAGATTCTTTTAACTTCCTATACTAAAATATTTCACCGTTACAATGTACCTTCATAAATCTTGCAGATCAAAGCAGATGCCTGTATTTCCCTCCTGTGTTCTAAATAAAGACAGAATTATTAGCACCAGAAAACTTGAATGGCCCTAATTTAGCAGAGTCAGCCAGTTAGTTATGGTAAAAATAATTTATAAGCATTTCAGGCTAATTCATGTCAGGAAACATGTAAAAAGACCTCAGGCAGATCCATTTAGTAAAGGTATCCTCTGACTAGAAGCCAATTTCAATGTTGGTTAATCTGAGCCATTGAGTTGTCTGTTGAGATGAAATTGCAAAATTATTATCAAATGTGGAATATTAAACAGGAGTATGACTGTCCATGGATGTGATATCAAGAGAAACTAATACAGAGATGAGAAAGTTCCCCCAAACTTCACCATCTTAAATCACCTCTTAGATGTGTGCTGTTGGGTTTTGTTTTTTGTTTTTTCTTTCTTTTCCCTTTTATCTCCCAGATAGATTGTAGGCTGTATTAGAGCAGGACACTCATCAGGGTTCTTTACTACTTTATCAGTGCCTGACGATACTAGGTATTCAATAAATAACAAATTAATGCTTTCATTTTATTTTTGTTAAAGTTAGTTTGTTTTGAGTTGGGACAAATCTGTTCAAGAAAAAAACTGATTATATAAACACCTAACGATAGAGCATTAACCTCAAGACAAAAACTGGTAAAACTGCAAAGAGAAATAGATAAATCCATTATTACAGTTGGAAATCTCAGCACCTCTTTTCCAAAATGGACAGATTCAGTGTGCAGAAAATCAGGAAGGATGTAGTTGAACTCAACAACACCAACAATTAACAGATATAATAAATACCTATAAACTATTTACTCTAACAACAGAATACACATTTTTCTCAACCTCACATGGAACAATCACCAATACAGGCCACATTCTGAGCCAGAAAACACATTTTAAGAAACTTGAAAGAGTAGAAATCATGGAATTCATAGAAATCCTATCAGAAATCATCTCAGACATAATGGAATTAAGCTGAAAATCAATTACAAAAAGAGGACTGGAGAATCCCAAAATGTGTAGAGTTTCAAAAACACACTTTTATCTATTTTTTAAAGACTTTATTTATTTATTTTAGAGAAAGAAAGAGAGGAAAAATGGGGGAAGGAGCACAGAGAGAGGGAGAAGCTCTCTCACCACAGGGCTTGATTCCAGGACTCAAAGATCTGACCTGAGCTGAAAGCAAATGCTAACTGACTGAGCCACCCAGGAGCCCCCAAAATACACTTTTAAATAATACATGGGACAAAGAAGAAATCTCAGAAGAAACTTAAAAATATTTTGAACTAAGCGAAAATAAAAACACAATATACTAAAATGTATGGGATACAATAAAAACAGTGCTTAGAGGGATATTCATAGTATTGAATTCATATATTACAAAAGATTAAAAACTCTTAATACATTAAGCATGGAGGGAACATTTCTCAACATAACAAAAGCCATATATGAGAAGCCCACAGTTAACATCATACCTAGTGATGAAAAATTAAAATCTTTTTCTCTAAGGTCAGGAACAAAACAAAGGTGCCCACTCTTACCACCAACATAGTACTAAAAGTCCAAACTAAAGCAATCAGGCAAGGAAAAAAGCATCAGAATTGGAAAGGAAGAAATAAAATTGTCTCTATTTGTGGGTGACATGATTTTATATAAAGAAAATCCTAAAGATTCAATAAAAAAACTATTTTATATCTAATCAGTGTATTAAGTTGGAGGATACAAATTATCATAGAAAATTCAGTAACATTTCTATACACTAATGACAAATTTTCTGAAAAAGAAATAAAGATATTGGTCCCATATATAATAGCATCAAAACAGGAGCACCTGGGTGGTTCAATTGGTTAAACATCCAAATCTTGATTTAGTTCAGGTAATGATCTCAGGGTTGTGTGATTGATCCCTGCATCAGGCTCCACACTGGGCATGGAGCCTGCTTAAGATTCTCTGTCTCCCTCTCCCTCCGCTTCTCCTCCACCTGTTGGTGTGCTCTCTCTCTCTCTCTCTCTCTAAAAAAAAAAGAAAGAAAGAAAGAGGGGCACCTGGGTGGCTCAGTGGATTAAGCCGCTGCCTTCAGCTCAGGTCATGATCTCAGGGTCCTGGTCCTGCTCTGCAGGGAGCCTCCTTCCTCCTCTCTCTCTGCCTTGCTTCTCTGCCTAATTGTGATCTCTCTCTGTCAAATAAATAAATAAAATCTTTTAAAAAAAAAAGAAAGAAAGAAAAAAGCAGCAATCAATGAATCACTAAATTCTACTCTTAAAACTAATATTACACTACATGTTAACTATTTTAACTAAATAGAATTTAAATAAAAACTTGAAATTTTAAAGACACACACACACACACACACACAACCCACTTAAAAATGAGCAAAGAATCTGAATAGACATTTCTCCAAAGATGGTATACAAAAGGGCAATAGGGTCCATGAAAAGATGTTCTGTATCACTAGTCAATAGGGAACTTCATATTAAAACTACAATGAGTTAGGGGCGCCTGGGTGGCTCAGTGGGTTAAAGCCTCTGCCTTCGGCTCAGGTCATGATCCCAGGGGTCCTGGGATCGAGCCCCACATCGGGCTTTCTGCTCAGCAGGGAGCCTGCTTCCTCCTCTCTCTCTGCCTGCCTCTCTGACTACTTGTGATCTCTGTCTGTCAAATAAATAAATTAAAAAAAAAAAAAAACTACAATGAGTTATCACCTCGTGCCTGTTAGAATGGTCATCAACAAAAAGACATGGATGTTTAGAAAAGAGAACCCTACTTGTATACTTTCGATGGGATTGTACATTGGTAAATCCACTATGGAAAACAATATTGAGCATTATCAAAAAATTAAAAATAAAACTACCATATGATCCAACAATTACATCTCTGGAAATACAGCCAAAGTTAATATAAACATTAACTTGTTCATAGCAGCATTGTTTATAATAGCCAAGACAGGGAAACAACTTAAGTATCCATCAGTGAATGAATAAAGAAGTTTATATACTTATATATAAGTTGATATATGTTTATATATAAGTTTATTATATATGGAATTCCATATATATATAATATACTATATATATAATGCAATATTATTCAGCCATAAAAAAATGAGGAAATCCTCCTGTCTGCAACAACACAGATGGACTTTAAAGGCATTAGACTAAGTGAAGCAATTCAGACAGAGAAAAACAAATCCTATATGATCTCCTTTACATATGGAATTTTTAAAAAATCCATAGAGAAAGAGATCAGACTTTCAGTTACCAAAGGCAGAGGGTGGGAAAAGGGAGAATTAAGAGTTAGGTGATTAATAAAAGTTATAAACTTCCAGTTATAAGATAAATAAAATACTAGAGATATGATGTATGGCATGATAATTATAGCTAATACTGTTGTATTATACATCAATAAGCTGGTAAGATGGTAAATTTTAAGAGTCCTTATCACAAGAATTTTTTTTCCTTTTCTTCTTTTCTTTTTATTGTGTCTACATGAAAAGATACATGTTAGCTAAACCTGTTGCGGGAATCATTCCAGCGTATTTGTAAATCAAACCACCATACTATAAGTCCCAAACTTATACAGTGATAAAATGTCAATTATTTCTCACTAAAACTGGAAAAAGATGATAGACTATGACACAGTCATCGCTTATTGTTTCTTTGTGTGTATGTCACCAGCACTGCAATATGTCTTCAAAATATAGATATTCTTTTCAAATTATTGCTAGTAGATCTCTAATTTTTTTCAGGACAAAATGTTCCCCATTAAAATCTCTCACCCCCCCCCCACGTTTCTTGCACCTACATGTTGTAATTTGACATAATTCTCCGCAATTGGTATAACCAGAAATATACTGGTTGAGAATTCCAGAAAGTTATTTCTTTCTAGAAAGGTCAGATACTAGTGCTTTGCAGAAGAAGAAGAGTTACCAATACCTTCACTCCAAAGTTTTGATCCATTTATTCATATCTATATGACATTTTATCTATTGATGCTGAATCCAGAATTTCTACAATGTTCTTTTGGAATAAGCAGCCTCCAAATTATATGTCCTTGGCTTTAGTTTCTTAGATGTTTCATCATATTCATTTTATTTTTCCAAGTAATGAGTTCAAATCTACTTTGCTATTTACAACAACCCTCTCCACACCTCGCTCTTTTCTCAACAATAAATCTTAATTCTTCTTAGAACTTCCATACTTATACTTTAGTGCGACCTCCAGAATAATGGAAGAAAAGAATGTGTGTCAATTCCAGCAATTTGAGATTAGAGTTTACTCTAATAGTTTCCTATTAATTTTAAGTTGTTAGCATTTAGTTTAAACTCAATGAATCAATTGGAAAATTACTTTTAAATAATCTTTCATTTAAGAATACTACCTAAAATTATAAAAGACAAAATGCCAGTTTTATAACCATGAAGTCAGAAGTACTGAAGGAAACCAGAACAGAAAATGCTAGGCCACTTAGCATGCAGCTCATACTCTAATTCATTTTCACTGCCATCCCTTATTTGAGTCAGAAAGGTCTCAACAGGCATCCAGAGTTAACAATTAGATAAGCTTTTAAGTACTTCCTCAAGTACATGCAGACACATGCATACACATACACATTTTCGTTTTAAAAGAAAAAGGTGAACTTTTAAACAGGGAACATTTAATTTTAACCACTCTACTTCTCATTGCTCTCATGACATATCATCATTTGACAATTTTAGGCATTCTGTCATAAAAACAAACACTGTATTTTATATATTCTAAAACCAAATATTTAGGGGAACTTAACATTAAAATAAAACATATAATTATAGTATCAATGATATACACATAAATATTCTGAGCTACTATATATATTTACAGATACAAATAAATGTATTTATAAAAATATATTATGTACAATATATATACATTTTAAATTTGAGAATAAATTCAAGAAATTATCTGATCATTCAGGAAAAACAGTGCAGTAGGGGAGGCAGATTGAATAAAATCTAATCTCACCTACATAATAATTCCATGATAGTCAGCAACTTATGGAATCTCCCTTATCTTCTTTCTCACCAATATTTGAGGAAATGCCTGTTTTATAGACTGAGAATTCGATGACAAAAATCTGTGTAGAAAGAAAAGTGTTCAGAGAAATTATACAATAACTTTAAGGATATTGTCCATCCTTTCCCCTTGCCTTTCCATCCTTCCTCTCCCTGCTCTATATCCTGGGAGACCGACCTATATAGAGGACATAAATTATTTTCTTGTTGCTTGGCTTTTAGTTATGATTAAGCAGTGAGAATTACCAGCCAAAGACTGGAATATCAGAGATAAATACTGATACATTTTTCCTACATCCCTGTCAAGTTAAAAAGAGTTAGCTGTGCTACTCTGCTGAAAGAGGCAGCTTCTCTCCTACAGCCATCTCTCTATAGGTTTGAGTAATACTCCCATTAGTACCACTGTTCAAGAAAGGGTAATGGCTCCCAAGTTTTGCTACCTCTGTGGTATTCCTATGCCATCTCCTGGTGATATTCTTAGGTCTGCCAACATATTTATTAGTGGTTTCTTTATTAAAATTTTTCCATCACTAAGGTGTGCTCTATGGTTTAGTTCCAGTTTATGCTCCTGTTTTGGTGTACTTATTAATAGTAGATTTGCAGATTGGACAATAAGTGACAGGTTCACCTTGTGAATAACCTCACTTGAGCATGATGAGTATGCCACCTCTTTCCTGCCATGACCCTGACAAATAAGGATAATTATAAAAATGTGAGTTGTAGCTAATAATTCTTCATTAAATGGTATGTAAACATGATTATTTTAGCTCTTAATGGAAAGATTATTAATAAGACATACAAGAAGTCATTGAGAAATGAAAGCTGAGTAAAGTTTTGTATCTAATTTGATATTAAAATGATGAGAGCTCAAATTTGATTTGTTATTTAATTTAGACCTACTGCAGAATAGGAAATGCACAAATTATTTTATCAGCTCATGAAGCAACCTTGTCATAGCAGAGGATGCCTGATTAAGGAGTATTTTAAAAATATTCTTGTATAGGAAGATTTTCTAGTAGTATTTCTGATATTATTAAAAATTTCTATGTGACTTATGTTTTCATCATAAATATAGAATGGTCTATAACTCATGACAGTGTACGTGGTTTTATGTTAAGAGATGCAAAGATATTTATTTAAATCTTCACAACTTAGAGAAGCAGAATCAATAGGCTCATTGATGTTCACACATTATTAATCCAATTGTGAAAAGGATTTGCCTAGGAAGAACTAATAAAATACTATTTGTTTGTCCTAGTGCTTAGGAGAATCTGAAGAACTGACATCAGCTTACTTTTATCAATAGTTTCTGCTGATTTAGGCTGCTTACTATGAATTGGTTCCCTGAAGTTTAATCTTTCCACATATCAGAAGTTCATAAGTTATTAATTTTGTAAATATAACTTTTTCCACTGCACTAATGCATACATATGAGT
Source organism: Meles meles (assembly GCF_922984935.1). Classification (NCBI taxonomy): domain Eukaryota; kingdom Metazoa; phylum Chordata; class Mammalia; order Carnivora; family Mustelidae; genus Meles; species Meles meles. The sequence continues at coordinate 81,116,701 of NC_060074.1, forward strand.
ATTTTCTTTTATACTTTATTTACTTTTCGTAATTGGTTGAATTTTGGCCTCCTCTAAAATGTTGGTGTCCTAACCCCCAGTACCTCAGAATGTTACCTTATTTGAACATACCAGTCTTTACAGGAATAATCAAGTTAAAATGAAGTCTTTAGGATGGGCCCTAATCCAATATGACTGGTAACCTTATTAAAAAAAAAATAGGGTTAACAGGATTTAGATAGAGGTAGACATACATAGAAAGGTGATGAGGTGAAGAGATATAGCCAACCACAAGCCAAGGAGACAGGCCAGGATCGGACCCTTTCCCCACAGTCCTCAGAAGAAACCAACTCTGCTGAAACCTTGATAATTGATTTCTCCATAGCCTCCAAAACCTCCATAATTGTGAGAATAACTTTCTATTGTTTAAACAACCTAATTTGTGGTACTTTGTTACAATAGTCTTAGAAAACTTACACACTTCCGAAAAGGGGTCAATTATTTCCAAAGTCAGTCTCTGGAACTTCCAAGTAGCGAAGTCAGAGAAAGGAAAAGGATCTCATCTTTTGTTAAAAGAAAGATAAAATTACTGTACATTTTTTTCTAGTCACTGTATTCCAGACAGATTGTTCTTCACAGATCATGTAAAAAATAAATGTTAATAGTGTATTGACAAAATCTTCATAACGTACATTTTTTTTTTAAAGATTTTATTTATTTATTTGACAGAGAGAGAGAGATCACAAGTAGGCAGAGAGGCAGGCAGAGAGAGAGGAGGAAGCAGTCTCCCTGCAGAGCAGAGAGCCCGATGCGGGGCTCGATCCCAGGACCCTGAGATCATGACCTGAGCCGAAGGCAGCGGCTTAATCCACTGAGCCACCCAGGCGCCCCCATAACGTACATTTTAAGAACATTCTTATATAAACACTTAATTACTATCAAAGATTCTTTTCTTGTATCTGCTAACAGAAAAATAGTTTGTTGCTATTCCTGCTTGTTCTCATCAAGATCACCTAAAAATCTAGAAAACATTCTAAATAAACGTTTGAAGACATTAAAGAGTTATAGAACCAAAGACTTCAGAATCAAAACTCCTGAGGTAAGAGAAAACACAAGCCTGATTCCTACAGTACTTTAATCCTTAAGACATTTGCTGATGGGTAAGTGGCACAGAAGTCTAAGAACTCAAGCAGAAAGAGGTAGTGTCTGAAAGACTAAAAAGTGGATTGCAGGGTCTACAAAAGAGACGGGGCCTTGCTAAACATTCCAAACTTGAGGTTTGGATTCCAGAAAGGCTACACCCTTGAGTGAGGTAAAGAAACAATCCATAGGAAATATTAAATCCAGTCTTAAGTGAACACATTCCCAGACTAAATGCTAGTGACCTATCCCAATCAATGCTGCACACTAGAAAGTTAGATTCATCCTTACTAAGTGACTTTTTAAAGCAAAGCACCATACCCCAACATTTTTCCAAGTGAAATAAATGGAACTTTGAAACACAAGATAATCTCACGTCATGTATTTTTTCAGAGCATCATAAATTTAGAAAATATTTCAAAATTTTAATGTAGCAAATATATTAATAACTAAAATTATTTAAATGCACAAAATTACAAAAAGAAAAAGATTCATTTAATATGTACAAAATCTATATGAGGAAAATAGTACTATGTATACTAAAAGTCAACCATAAAAAAATAGAAAGATAATTCTTATTTTTTAGTAAAATGGTTGAAAATTATTCAGGTCAATTCTTTCTAAATTTCTAAGTTGATATTCATCAGTTTTACATTATTCTAGTAAAAAAAATACAAGGTTTTGGGGCGCCTGGGTGGCTCAGTGGATTAAGCCGCTGCCTTCCGCTCAGGTTATGATCTCAGGGTCCTGGGATCGAGCCCCGCATCGGGCTCTCTGCTCCGCAGGGAGCCTGCTTCCTCCTCTCTCTCTGCCTGCCTCTCTGACTACTTGTGATCTCTCTCTCTGTCAAATAAATAAATAAAATCTTAAAAAAAAAAATACAAGGTTTTGTTTGACTTATTTAATGAAGCTAGTCATGTCAATAGTAAAGTTCATAGTGAAAAATGAATATGAGAAAATGAGCTTTGAAATCACCAAAGAAGAAAGGCTATGAAAATGGGTACTTTTCTAACAGGTATTAAAACATATATAAGCATAATTAAACAAGACTTACCTCAAAAATAAGCAAAAGGCCAATGCAAAGCATAAGAAGTCAATAGGTAGATCCAAAGGGTTTCTACTATATGACCAAAACTGGCATCTCAAATCACTAGGAAAAAAAATAACTTTTTTTTTTTTCTAAAGATTGTATTTATTTCTCTGACGGAGAGAGACACAATGAGAGAGAGAACACAAGCAGGGCAGCAGCAGAGAGAGAGGCAGAAGCAGGCTTCCCACTGAGCAGTAAGCCTGATGTGGGGCTTGATCCCAGGCCTCTGGGCTCATGACCTGAGCCAAAGGCAGACGCTTAATGACTAAGCCACTTAGGGGCCCCAAAATAGCTTTCTTTTAAAATAAAAGGTGAAAGGATACTGTATAGTCATAGACAAAATTGGATCCATACCTATCATCACACACAAGAATGAATCCAACCAGATTAGAGATCTAAATATAAAAAATGAGGCATACAAATATTTGAAGATAACATAAGCATGTTTCTCTACATTATCATAAACAAAATCAAAGACAGGTAAAAACTGAAAAAAAATTGCAATATAAATCATGGGTAAAGAGCAAACATCCTTATATACAGACATCTTTTAAAAATCAGAAACAGAGGCACCTGGGTGGCTCAGTGGGTTAAAGCCTCTGCCTTCGGCTCAGGTCATGATCCCAGGGTCCTGGGATGGAGCCCCACACTGGGCTCTCTGCTCAGCAGGGAGCCTGCTTCCATCTCTCTCTCTATCTGCCTGCCTCTCTGCCTACTTGTGATCTCTGCCTGTCAAATAAATAAATAAAATCTTTAAAAAAATAAAAATAAAAAATAATAAAAATCAGAAATATGAGACCAAAATCTGACAGAAAAACATTTCATAAAGAGAAATAGCAATGGCTTATAAACATATAAAAAGGTGTTCATTTTCATTTAATGTGAGAGAATAAGAGCAAGACTAAAATGAAACTAGACAGAGATACAATATCTTAACCATCAGTTTGGCAATATATTCTTTTCACAAGGCTATCATAAAATATACACTTTCATAGATTGATATTGGGAATATGAGATTGTACAACACCTAAGGGGGATAATTAGCCAATACCTTCAAAAATTACATATGAATTTACCTGTTGATCCAAAAAATCTGCTTTCTAAGAATGTAACCTGAAGGTAATTTTTCAGCAATGTGAAACTACATCTGCTCTGGATTATTCACTGCAGCATTATTTGTGATAAAAACAGTTTGGAAATTATTTAAATACTCTTGCACAGGTTGAATAAACTATGGTCCATCCACCTAATTGTGTACTGAGTAGCTGTATTGAAAAGTGAGGAGATATTAATAAATTGATAGGTATTAATTTCTTGGACATCTTGTTAAGTGAAAAAATAACTAACAAGAATAACAATATTATGTTATATTTTGTGTTAAAAAAAAGAGAATAAGAAAATAAGGAGGTATCTGCTAATTTTTGTAAAATAAAACCACAGGAAGGGCAAATGAGAAATTAGGAAATTTGTTATCTAAAGGGTCCAGTAGGAATGGGAAAAGGACAGAGTGGGGAGTGACAAGTATCTGAGTTGTCTCCTTGAATTGCAGGTCTTCCTAAGTCCAGGAAACAGCAACTTCCTTCAAGTCCTCCTTGCTCCATTTGGTCCAGGTGTGTACTAGTAATAACTAGTAATAACTAGTACTCACCTGGTGGGACCAGCAACTTCACTTTTCTAGCTTGCACTTTTGCAAATAGTCCCTTCAACAAATTTTCCTCAATCACCCCTCTTGAATAGGCCATCTGTTAAGTGAAAAAACAAAATTAACATAAATATTTAATCACTAAAAACATTCAGTAACGGATCACTCCTATATTTTTCTATCTTTGAATGTCTATATGTGGTCTTTCTACCACATTGAGACTGATACCTAACTTCTTCCTCAGTTCTAAGATATTCAATGGCTGTATTGTTACTTTGATTGGGTTTTTGTCTAAGTTATTTAAGACTGAGTTAATGAGGTTCAATGACATAATGTCAATGACTTTCTACTCTGTGGATGAAGTACTTTTTTTTTTTTTTTAATTTAAAGGTTAGTAACCTAGAAATGCTGGAAGACACGGAAAGCATGAACACGAGTAGGAAATACTGTTAGGATCATTAAGAGTTCTGTAGGCGCTAAAGATACTAGAAGACAACAAACAAGCAGCAGCAACCCCATCAAAAAAAAAAGGGGGGGGGGAGGAAAAAATGCTTTCAATTTTTTCTATACCTTCTTGTTCATGAACTTAGGGTTTTATACTTTTTATGCTTTATAATATTTGCTACAGTAAGTTCACCAAATGTTTCTCTTTTAGTTCACATATAGTTTCCTCCAACTTTTTCCTAAGCCATCAGTTTTGTTTTTTGATAGAACTTCTTCAATTTATTTGTATCTATGCATTTGCAGGAAATGCCTAATTTCTATACACAACGATTATAGTGTAAGTGAGTACATTAATCAGAAAATAGTACTGCATCTATTTGGATACAAACCAATGTGGTAAAAAAATACAAAATGTCTTAACTCACTCTCATCCACATCCTAATTTTTAATACACAAGTGGTATGAAATAATGTCAGAATTGACAACAGATATCAGTTTAAATCTGATGACAAAATATGATTAAAAAAAAAAAACGGGTGCATAACTTCAGTTTTAGTCTCCCAATAAGAAAAAACTTTCAAAGCTTGTTCTGGAGAAGTCTGGCACCTTGGCAGGATAATTTTATTATAGCAGTCTTTGCAAACTGCCAGTACCCTCTAGTGTGCATTATCAATAAAACTCTCAAATAAAATGAACAGTATTGCCTTTCTCTTTAATGATTGCCATTTCTCTACACTTTCTTTGTTTGTTTTAATATTTCTAAGCATACAATTAAGCAACAATTACCTGGATGAAATGATGAAGTATACTGATTATAAATATTTCTTAGTCATGGTGCAATCCATAGGAATCTATTCCTTTCTATAAAGTTGTAATTTCTATTCATGTTCATATCAGGCAAAAAATTGTATCAGTGGGGGCGCCTGGGTGGCTCAGTGGATTAAGCCGCTGCCTTCGGCTCAGGTCATGATCTCAGGGTCTTGGGATCGAGCCCCGCATCGGGCTCTCTGCTCTGCGGGGAGCCTGCGTCCTCCTCTCTCTCTGCCTGCCTCTCTGCCTACTTGTGATCTCTCTCTCTGTCAAATAAATAAATAAAATCTTTAAAAAAAAAAAAAATTGTATCAGTGGAAAAATTAGATGCCAAAGTTGTTCTTAGTCTAAATTTCTGTTATAGTTATTGATTTAACTGACATTTAAACTATTATAGCATATCTCAAACATACACAAATCCTTACATACTTTTGTCAAAGTGAATAGAAATGCAGGTATAGAAAGAAAAAAAAATTTAAAAATAGAGTGAAAATATTACATTCAGTTGGTTGCTTTCAGGAATCATTTGAATTAACCAGAATTTCTATTATTTCTGGCAGAAAGCCTGGAAACCTAATTGTGCACATTGGGACATTTGCAATACCACCCAGACCCTACAGCCAGTAAATAATGAAATATTTTTCTACTTCAACATTAAGTCATTGCTTTTGAGTTCACACTGGTTCCCCAATATACATTAGCACAAAGAAAATCAAATAATACACAGGATATGCACGTTTGGGACCAGAAAATAGACAGACACAATCTAACAAGAAACCTCACTTTCTTAATTTATTGTGAGAGTCAAAGAGCATTGGTCTTGAGATCCTGTTTTGGAAAACAAAATCCCAACAGTGTCAAAGTAGTTTATCAGTTAATATGCTAAGCTATTTGTATTTTACTGTAACAATTACATTTTGTGGTTACTATGTGGGGTAATATTTCAAAAGCAAATTGGTTGTCAGAGGAAATTAAACATTCCTAAGAATGTATATTTATCACCTGAAGGAAAAGGCTATTTCTTGCATATATAAACATATAAGCATAGAATGGAGTCCTTTCATACAAGAAAGCCTATACCCACTTTTCATTTTTAGATAAAAAATAAATTTTTAAAGAAAACCCATGTAAGTTAGAAGCCATTGTTTAAAAGCTCTGGGAATATAGATTCAGTAGAAGAAAATAAGGAAATACCTGGATCATAAAACTGCACTGGTGCAGATTCTGGGGATTTTTTAACGAGGATGAAAGCTAACAAAATATTAAGATTATATTGTGATTCTTAGTTAAGTCACTTTCCTATACAGCATGAAGATTTGGGGAGAAGAAGAGAGAGAGAGAATATTAAATTTTAACAGCTGTTGTTAGAATGTGTGTGTAAAGCTGAAGTAAACACACTCGTACACACACATATCACACACTAGCTAGGTAGAAGTAATGACTGAAAAGGAATCAGAAAAAGAGACAACTGAAAAATAGAAAATCTCTAAACAGGTTTCTCTGTTTTCATGTCCTAGTGGTTCCTGGGATGATGAAGGGAGAGAAAACAAAGTTAAGTTGATCTTTATGATTAGATAAGATACATTTTTAGAACTTACTAAACAAACCAGAAAAATATTATGCTCAGAACAGTCATATCCTTTATGTAATGAATGGATATTTTCATTGCAGTTTGCTTCTTATTTTTTTTTTAAAGATTTTATTTATTTATTTATTTATTTGACAGAGAGAGAGATCACAAGTAGGCAGAGAGAGAGGAGGAAGCAGGCTCCCCGCGGAGCAGAGAGCCCGATGCGGGGCTCGATCCCAGGACCCCGAGATCATGACCTGAGCCGAAGGCAGTGGCCCAATCCACTGAGCCACCCAGGCGCCCCTGCTTCTTATTTTGATCTCTTTGTAGTTCTTATTGAAAGTTACATATCTCTCCAAAAGCATTTTAAAGTAATAATAATATTGTGTAGAATATTAAACATACAAAAGTGGTTGTGCAATGATAAATGTTCATTTTTATCCTAAGTTATTAGTGATTTCCATATTTTTTAACGATCAAAGAACCCTGTAAAATGATTTAGTTGATGGCTTGAGGAAATCTTACTTCCTACCTCATGCTGAAGAAATGGATCCAAACAAGTTTTTTTGGGGGTGGGGGGGAAGGTAATACCTTCAAGTAGTTAAGTCTCAATATTGAAGAAGAGGTTTGAATTAATAACTTTTTGTTTTGAGTTTTTTGGCTTATTATTACTTTTAGAAAATGGGTTAGGGCAGGAATTTTCTTTAAAAACATTCTTTTAAAAATCCTCAGAAAAAGCATTTGACAAGATATAGCATCCATTCCTGTTTAAAACCCTTCAAAGTATAGGGATAGAGGGAACATTCCTCAACTTCATAAAATCTATGAAAAACCCACAGCGAAAATCATCCTCAATGGGGAAAAGCTGACAGCCTTCCCTTTGAGATCAGGAACACGGAAAGGATGTTCACTCTCACCGCTGTTGTTCAACATAGTACTAGAAGTCCTAGCAACAGCAATCAGAAAACAAAAAGAAATAAAATGTATTCAAATTGACAAAGAAGAAGTCAAACTCTCTTCACAGATGACATGATACTTTATATGGAAAACCCAAAAGACTCCACCCCCAAACTACTAGAACTCATATAGCAATTCAGTAATGTGGCAGGATACAAAATCAATGTACAGAAATCAGTTTTTTTCTTATACACTAACACTGAAAATATAGAAAGGGAAATTAGAGAGTCGATTCCACTTACTATAGGATTCTGATTTCAATTTATAAAAGAGTATATGAAGGTTAACTTTATTTATGTTGATTCGAACCCTGTAAATTTGTTAACAGTCAATATCTTGACCCTAAAAAGTAGCAATATTATATGGCTTAATATGACAGTTAATATATCATGTAAACATATAAAATGTCTACAAAGCTGTTTGTTCTAATGTTCTGATAATATATTCAGCAGTTAAACTAAAATTTATCGTTATTTACTCTAAGAATTCTATGAATTTATTGCTAAAACTTTCATGTGGGGGCAAATCAGTCCTAGACCTTGTCTGCTGGAAGTTTAAGATTCGTGGACTCCTGTGGCTGCTTCAGCAGAGATCACAGGCTTTACACCTTCCCTTGACATACGTCTTCACAACCACAGATTAGTCGGAACTGAATGGGCTTTTGGGAGTCAAGGAGTGAAGCCATATTTGGCTAGGAGAGTTTTTCCTTCCCAGTGTCAGGTAAGATGACAATACAAGAGCAAAAAGAGATAATTTTCAAAAAAAGATAAGGTATGTATTATTTATAGCTATGCCTTTTAATTTCTTTGTTTTTTTTTTAATAACTTTTCTAAAATGGCTTTTAAAATCCTGGATTAAGTCTAAATGTAAATATTAAATAAGTAAATATTTCTTCTTATTATTTTAAATTATATTTAACTGCTAAACATTCAAGGTGATTATAAACATCTTTTGTCCTGAGGAAAGTTTATGCGAACGGTCAGAACCCTATATGTTGCTTTTGACATACTTTAAATATTTTGTAATTTATGTCTTCAAAAACATAGAATCATCACTCTAGAACATCACAGAACAGAGAATGAAAATGCAAGGTGAAAATCATTAATAATATTAAAATAAAGCAAATGTATTAGAAAATAAAATTTGGATGAATATATCTTAAATTCTGCACATTAAAGGATAGAAATAAACAGTAATATGCATAATTCCAAAAGATATTAAAAGTATTATTAATTAAGCAGATCAAAATTTTACACTGATTATTATATTACTACTCCTAAAAGTATTGACTTCATGAATTACAAAACCAAAAATCAGACTATTTGCATAAAATATGTTTATTTGTATAGGAAAATATTTCATCACATAATTTCCCTTAAATGCTTACTCTTAACAAAGTTTTGCATAACAACTTACTGCAAATGAATTACATTTGGCAGGGGCACCTGGGTGGCTCAGTTGGTAAACCTCTGCCTTTGGCTCAGGCCAGGATCTCAGGGTCCTGGGATCTAGCCCTGTATCTGGCTCCCCACTTAGCAGGGAGCCTGCTTCCCTCTCTCTCTGCCTGCCTCTCTGCCTATTTGTGATCTCTCTCTCTCTGTCAAATAAATAAATAAAATATTTTTAAAAAATACATTTGGCAAACCAGTTCATGTAGGACTCACAATCAACATCTACAGTACTTTCATAAATTTTCATCGATTTACGGATAAGATTTTCACATTTGATATATGTAACTACATTAGTTAAAATTTTACTTAGGACAATATACACTTTAAACCAGATTAAATGAGGGGCGCCTGGGTGGCTTAGTGGGTTAAGCCTCAGCGTTTGGTTCACGTCATGATCGTCATGATCTCAGGGTCCTGGGATCAAGCCCCGCATTGGGTTCTCTGCTCAGCAGGGAGCCTGCTTTCCCCCCTCTCTCTGTCTGCCTCTCTGCCTACTTGTGATCTCTCTGTCAAATAAATAAAATCTTAAAAAAAATTTTTAAAAAAACAGATTAAATGATAAAAGACAAACTTTTCAAAACTTTAGTACCATATAAAATAAGAAATTGAGAGAGTGTTAGGGAAAGAAAAAAACCCCGCAGCAATTAACTATTTTAGAGAAATATTCCATACATCTCAAAAGATATAAACAACAGTATTTGTTGATTTTTTTTACACTATCAAAAAAGAAGTAAATCATTGTCCATTAACAAGGAAATAATATATAAAATCTAATTTTATTGGTATTATGAAATATTATGTGGCCATTGTAATGATCTTTAAGAATGAATGTCCTGTGAAAAGAGCTTATAGCAAATAATAGACATTTGTCCAGCAGCTATTACATCTATATTATTTCCCAGGTACTGATCTAGACTCCAGTGCTGGGTTTATTTTGGAACAGAAACAAACAAAAAACCAAAATTCAAGGCTGTAAGTCTATTTATGTTCATATGTTTTACATTGACTGAAAGACCCTGGAAGTAAGCAAAGAGAAATTACTTTTGAGAAACAGAGTGTGATTGTAGTGAGAGAAACCAAATGAAATTGTGTACCTGTATTGTTTAATTTTTTTTAACTTTCAATTTTCAAAATTTCAAAGTTCAGTTACCATGTTTTAGTAAATAATAACAGTATCCCAACACCACAGTTCAATTTTAGTTTTCTTGCTATGTTAAATATGAATAGCAGCATAAAGCATAAAGTTCACTGCTAGCTCTCCATCCACAAGTCATTGTGTAAATAATGAATACATCTCATGATCAATGGGACCAGTCCCATCACTTCTTACAAAGCCTCTCAGCAATGGGCCACTGTGCATTTATTACATTCAGATCACAAGGCCTGTAGTTGTTCTGACTCTTTGTCTCACAGTGAGAAGCCCCTGTGACATTTACAGAAGTGGATAACAGAATGAGGCAATTGCCTAGCAAAATTGAAAATGCAACAAAGAAATGAAAAGTGATAATATGAAAAAAAGGAAATTGGAATTGAATGGAAATGGAAATATAGAAGAAATGTGGAGATATTGATGCTGCCACCATTTTAAAGACTACAAATGCAGCTAGAAGATCTAAGTAAAGGAAAATTTAGAGACATGATGAGGAAAGTGGTTGCAATGAAAAGATGTCCCAGCACAAGTGACACCAGCAGAAATCATCACATTAAAAGAACCCTTGGAAATATTTTATAATATTGAAAGAGCCAAATTTGGTCCTTGGCTTATTTTTCTATGAACTGTGATTCAAGATTTTTTTTTTAATGTTTTTACAGAATTGCAAGAAGACGGAGGAGGAGGATGGGGAAGAGGAGAATGATTGTAGCCTGAAAATCCTAAAATATTTACTATCTGGACCTTTACAGAAAAAGTTTTCAGGCCCCTGCTCCAGAATCCTGGACATAAATAGGACTGAAATAGGAGAAAGACAAATTAATATGGTCTTAGAATCATGTTGCAAAAGGACTTAGGTGGCAATGTAAATAATTTGCACACTTCTTAAGCAGCAAGGGACTGTTGAATAGTCCTATGAAGGGAATGGTATGGAGGGGATACATGATGGGTCTGTTAAATTTGCAAACTCAATATGTTCACTTAGAACTCCTATATATCGGGGCGCCTGGGTGGCTCAGTGGATTGGGCCGCTGTCTTTGGCTCGGGTCGTGATCTCAGGATCCTGGGATCGAGCCCTGCATGGGGCTCTCTGCTCCGCGGGGAGCCTGCTTCCTCCTCTCTCTCTGCCTGCCTCTCTGCCTACTTGTGATCTCTTTCTCTGTCAAATAAATAAATAAAATCTTAAAAAAAAAAAAAAAAACTCCTATATGTCCTATACTGTCCTTAGAGCTCTTAATATTCCATGTGGTGGTCAGAAACATTAATCAAAAGCGGGGTTTCTCAGGGCGCCTGTGTGGCTCAGTTGATTAAGCACCTGCCTTCTGCTTAGGTCATGATCCTGGAGTCCTGGAATCGAGTTCTTCATTGGGCTTCCGGCTCGGCAGGGAGTTTGCTCCTCCCTTTGACCCTCTCCCCTCTCATGCCCTCTCTCTTCTCTCTCTCTCTCTCTCTCTCTCTCAAGTAAATAAATAAAATCTTTGGGAAAAAATTGGGTTTCTCATATCTCTCTGCCTAAAGTTAGGTGTCTGTCTCAATTTTAAAATCCTTGATTTTATAAGGTAAGCATATCGCCAAGGTGATATATTATTTTCAAGGATATGAACACTATATTTGGCAAGCGCGTTGCCAAAGGTTCAGACACATAAAATTCGGAATGGTAAATTGACCCATCTCAAGGAGTATTTGTAACCTTCAAAGACAACGAAGACAAAAATCTTAAGTGAACTACTGAACAAATCACACAAAAAATGCATTATCTTCATAATATTTTATAAGATTACTTTATCTTAAGAGCAACTAGATTATATAAATTTCAAGGGAAGCCCCGAAGCTTAGCTGTCAGAACAAATATTGTAGATTTGGGGATATAGATTTTCAAATTTCAGCCATTCATTGTAAGAGAAAATACAAAGAATTATTGGTACATTCTAACTTATTAGTATTGGCATTTTAGCCTTAAGATAATTCTTGTGTTTTATATGGATAGCCTTCTCATGCAGATATATTTAACCTCTTTCTATCAAATTTAAATAATTTAAAATTATGAAGAGTGCTGGTGTGAACAATAGAACAATTTAAATCCTGTCCTAAGGGGTACACTTTAAACACTGGCCAACCACTGGTCTGCTTAACCTCTTAAGGATTACTCCCTGCTCATAAAACTAAATGTGCAGAGTTACATATTTTAAAGTGCCAACATCCTACTTTTCTGATATAGACAATTAAAACTTTGACTTATTAATATTCCCTGCATAAGCTTTTGGACATTTTGACTGGGATTGCAACTTAAATTTTTAACCAGCACCAGATTAGAAGATGGAAAAGAAGGCCTTTTCAGAAGGCCAAACATCCAGGAATGCAGTGGCCGAAGCTGCAATTACCTCAGAAGTATAAGGTCATAAACTATTTTGATAACTTTGAAGATGGAAGAGAGGATGTGAACCATGATAAAAACAACAGTAATCATTCAGCCAGACATAGTTTGGGTATTAAATAGAGCTTTAACCAACTTTGCGGGGGGGGTGCATGCACACACACACACACACACACTCATTCACACACAAAATCCATACATGCACCCACAGAAAAAATATTTCTAAATATCCAAATAATTGATATGATATTTTGGTAAGAATATAGCATTATGTAGATGATGCACATTATAAAATTATGTTTTATTTCTAAGTATTATTTAACTCAATCTTTTAAAAAAATTTGCAATTCTTTGAATTGATTTGTTTACCTTGGAAATCTTATTAAAACAGAGAGAAATTCCCTCCTTTTACTAACTTAATTGTATATCATTAGACTGTAGTAATATATTTTGGGGATAAATACGACAGTATTTTTTATACTTGTGATATCACACCTGCACCTGCTATTTTCAAAAACTAGAAGTATTTCAATTGAGAAAAGACCATAATGAAATGGTCATTTTTCAAACTTATAAGAGAACAAAAAGGAGGGGGAGCAAAATACTATGAGTTCAAAAAGCAAATGCCAGAGGAAAATCAGTAAAATCATTGTTAAGATATGCAGAAAATAACTCATTTGGGATTTTTCATCCAACAAAAACTGACACAGACAGATACCCTCTCAATAATGCATCCTGTCATTCAAGGTTCAGAGTGATCAAAGTTGAGAACTAGAAGTATCTAGCTTGGTGGAAATTTTAAGATTCAATAGAGGCTCAGGTCTGATCTCTGACCTAAACTGGAATTTCAGAGGTGTGCCGCCAAAGTCATGCAAAAGGATGAGAGCGTTTTGAAATAAGTGGAAGGCAGTTTCTGAAAGGTTAGGCAAAACAAAAGAAAACATGCAAGAGGCAGAAATAAAAGTCTGGGTCAAACTGTAAAGGGATGGGAAAAGACAGAAAAAAGATCTAAAACATGTAAGAATCAGGAGAGAAACAGTTTTAGCTGGGGAGAAAATGGTATCCCGTGATTAGAGCTAGCAATATCTCCAAAATAAAATGGAATACAAATCATGACAGAGAAGCTAGTTGACCCCTCTCCTGGACTCATTTATACTGCTCTGTATAAAAAGATCATGCCACGTACAGTACAGCTTGTTATATACTAGGAACCAGATGGCTATTTCAGTGGTGGAATCAGTGTTAACCACCAATGAATAGTTCATTTGAAATCGAATGGCCTCACTTTAGGCATCTCTTATGCCCCATTTTAGCTTAGCAGCAAGTGACAAAGATCCCAACCAAACTATTTAATCCAATAAAGGGTTCTTGAATCATGGAATGAAAATTTCATGTTATGAAAATGAAGAGTGCAGCTGATGCAGATGCCCAGTGTGGTTACTTGCATCTTGGCTCACAGACTCTCTCTCAGCAAAATGCTTACAAGAGCTGCAGCTCTTACTTGCCCTCAAGTTCATAAATAATGGAGAAAAACATCTGACTCCATTCCCGAAGTCCAAGACAAATCTCTTTAATTCTTTACTGGTTCCAGTGGGAAATAGGTCCTGTGTGAATGGGATACATGGATGGGCTTAGGCTTGGGTCAGAGGCTTTAGTCCTGGGCCAAGCTTCTCTCAACTGAAATGCACACTTAGAGTTGAGTAACTAAAGAGAGAAGGTCTCCAAATTAAACATATAGGTCTTTTCCATATGAAATAGATTTCATGTCTGTTCATATTTCATATGAAATAGATTTCATGTTCATCAAAGGGCCAAAGCCATCACTTAACTGTAATTTGACATCTCAACTTTGCCATAAGATATCTCCAGTCATTAGACTTTACCTTGAGAGAGGCACTATATGACAGCTTATTGCTAGATCTAACTTCAAATACTATATCCCCCACTTTCTAATGATTTGAGTTTCACCAAGTTATGAAATCAAGATTCCCTTCTGTAAAACACGCCTATTTAATGAGGTTGTGTGATAAATAAATGAAAAAAAAATGTATGAAAGTGCTTCACACAAAGTAGCTTTTAGGTAGTGTTTTATCAATAGAACACTCTATTTAGAAAGGATAATTTAAAGAGAATAGCAAACTTTGGTAAGAGGTAAAACAAAAAAAAAGTATTAGTAGTGTGAAAAATCATATAAAATGAAAGCATCTGGCATGAAATTCTATTTCTAAATGTCCTCCTTACAGGATCAAAATTTTAAAAGCCACATTAAGTGGCATGTTCATGTAAAAACAACTAGCAGGCAGACAAATTTCACAATAAAATCTTGGGTGAACAAAAAAGTAAATTATTTTTTCTGTGTTTATACTTAGTCCTCTTATTCCATTTAATAGATGCAAACAAATCAGATTCTAGCCATTTCATGATTAACTCATCATTTCTGTGTTTCCTTGGCTATTTTGGGACTTACTGAATCCACTCAGGATTTAAACTTTACCTACTGAATATTCAGTTCCTTTGCCTTCTATTTCCTAGGATGGCATCTAGGTCCACTGGGAAGAATTGTCTGTATATACCACAGGGGCATCCAATGCTTAGCTGTAATTTCTTCCACTGTGGTGTGAAATCCCCACTGGTGCAGGTAGCATCCACCCCTAATAGCTGAGGTACTAGTTCAGCTATTGTACCATCATAATACATTCTCAAACCTTGAGCTCTTCCTGCCAGATATCCAAGAACTTTTTGGTCTGACTACTTTCAGTTAAATCTTTAAGAGCTTCCTCAGAACACTAGAAACCTTGGATGACCTCTCCACACAACTTAGTGGTACACAGAACTGTTCTGCTTCTCTGATTCCCCTCTTCCCATGCACCCTTGTAGCCACTGAAGCTCGATTGCTTTAGAGGCATGTGGGATGTCAGTTTCTCCACCAGGATTACAGTCTCCAGCAAGTAATTCTAGTGAGTGGTTGGATTCTGACCCATTTCAAGAATCGTCCTGCTACATACTAGAGTGTTCTGAAAAAAGCCTAATCAAAGCAAAAAACAGAGACAGAATTTATTCTGGTGCTTTTACACTTTTATGATTTCTAGACTCATCCACATCTTTCCCTTGTCAATCTTTTTGTAATTGTACTATTGTGTGATATGATGTAGTTCATTCAACTCATGTGAACCATGATTAAGTTGAGATAAATTGTCACAACTTCTGCAGTCAAGAATATTTGGATGACAAAACATTAATTAATTAATTTGGATTCTTTCTTTCATAACATCAGTAAATAATTTTAAAGTTATCCTCTGTCCTAAACCTGCAGAAACAATAGAAAAATATAAGAAAGCAATGTAATAATTTTGGAACCACAATTTAAAGCACAGATATAGGTATCTCAAGTGAGAGGGAGGTGCCACATTTTACAGATTAGTTATTTATCACATATAACAGATGTCCCAAATCTAACTATCCTAATAGCAGTCAGAACATTATGAGAAAACTTGCATTCTCCTGCTTACTGGAACTTGAAACCACTTTAATTTTCTTCTACATGTGGTTGTTCAACAGGGATTTTCATACCCTAACACCTACCAATTTTCTCTTTTCCTGCTCCAGTTCACTCACTTTGGTTACCTCTAAATACATTAGAGCCCCCAAATTCAATGTTTGGTCCATGCACTAGAAGCATCTATAATTTGTAGAAACATTATTCAAATGCAGAATCTCAGTCCTACCTCAGACCTACTGAAACCTCAGTAAGATCTTCAGGTGATTCATATGCATGTTTAAGTTTGCAGAGAAAGGGATTAGATGACAAAAGAGGAATCTATGTAGGCAAAAGGTTAATACAATGCTCCCAGGGCAGTGCTTGCCACCAGCACCACATGGGATGGCTCTTGTCCACGTGCATACTGAAGCTGCCATATCAGTATCAATAGTGCTGATGTTTGCTCCCAGGACATTGTCCCACCACCTCTGGAGCAATCATAGCACCAACTCCTATTATACTTTAGACAGTCCTTACATTGATGG
Source organism: Meles meles (assembly GCF_922984935.1). Taxonomy (NCBI): domain Eukaryota; kingdom Metazoa; phylum Chordata; class Mammalia; order Carnivora; family Mustelidae; genus Meles; species Meles meles. Next base: position 81,133,331 of record NC_060074.1, read on the forward strand.
TGTTGATGCTGTATTGAAGTAATATTTGTGTGTTTGCTTGATCTTGATCTCTTAGGGCCCTAACCTAGAACAAAGCCATGAATTCAAAATGGTGAGTCAGAGCACAATCTGAATGATAGAAATTATATTTTATTTAGAATTATTTCTTGTCTCAAATATTGGCCAATTGTCTCTAATCAAACTTAAATGTACTCATTCTATAGGCGATCTATTTCTGTAGAAATCTCCCTAGTATAAAAAATTTTAATCCTACTTATGTGCCTAGTCATACCTAAATCTTAAATTGAGACAATATACTCAAATTCTAAGATATCTCAAATATCTTAAATATCTAAACCTTTTTGAAATAGGACTAAAGATATCAGGAGTCACCAAACTGCTTGTTTACTCTTTATTTTGTTTTAAGAAAAGAGGTTATTTTGACAGATTGATGGAGGATTTTAAGTTTCTGAATGATAGTGTACAATTTTCCACCATTTGGGTTAATGGTATTTAAGAAAGTAATCTGCCACTGTTATAAAAGGTAAATTTAAATAGAAATCTTAAAAGTGTTAAATTGGCAATTATATCAAAATAAAGCAATAGCTATTATATATCTCAGGGCAAAAAAGAAGCTTATTAAATACTTTGTCTTTCAGAAAAAGAAGTTGAATCAGAATTACACATTTAAGTTTTGAAAAGAATGCTGTGCCTTATACTGACAGATAATATGCTCTATAGTGACAGAAATTTTGAATAAGAGAAGAGGAAGTGATATAAATTATAATATTGATCAGTTTGTATAAGGTAGTTTTAGTGTCATTATAGGAAAATGCAAATGCATTTGGAGTGCAAAGGTGCTTTACTTTGTTACTTTAGTGCTAGGCTTCTAAAGCCTTGGTTTATGCAGGATTATTTCTTCTCCATTTTCTCAACTCATTTAGATCCTGTCTCTGTTGACACTCTGCTATAGCAGCTATTAATGGTAGTTATTAAAATATGTCCAAATTCTATACCAGCATATCTCATATAGTAATATGATTTTAAGGGATTTTTAATAATTGAAGAGACATCAAACTTTCTCAGGCTCTTGGGATACAGTCTGGCTAAATTTCAAATGAAAAAATGCCTTCTGTCTACCTATATTCCCTAGTACTTTCATTTGTTTGACAAGTTCTTTAAAACAAAATAAAAACAAATGAAATAAAAATAAAACACAAACTGCAAATTCGTCATATAATAGAAATGCACAGAATACTTTCTTATGATATTATCTTTGGCTCCACAATGGATATGTAAGCCTGTGCTGAATGTGTGTATCTTAATGAAAGTTGGTTAGGGAGGTTACTTTGATGGTCTTGAAAACTTGTTTCCTGGGGCATCTGAGTGGTTCAGATGGTTGAGCTACTGACTGGATTTCAGCTCAGGTTATGATCTCAGGGTGTTCCTGCCACTGGGTCCTGGCTCAGCATGAGTTTGCTTGTCCCTCTCCCTCTGCCTCCCCCCACACATACTCTTTTTCTCTTTCTAAAGTAAATAAATAAAATATTTTTTAAAAATTTCTTACTTCCTACAAACAGGAAAATTAAAGTTCTCTGAGTAAATTTATGAACTATACTATTCTTCCACTAAGACTTGGGAAAAAAAGAATCAGAGTGAATTAGGCATCATAAAAAATTATCATTCCTCTATATACAAAAACCTTGTCACTTAGACAAGGAAAGCATACTCCCTGTCACCAGCATCATTCTCCCACCTCCCACCCTGCACACCTCATATTGTATATTTTAGAATCAACTCTATGAACAGAAAGAAGCAAAGGTTACTTTCACTGAGAAAACACTGAGGTATAGTTTCTTTCTGATACTTAGTCTCAGGTTTCTTTTTATTTTTTCAAAGCAGGCACTTCAGTTAAAAAGTAGGATCACAGGCAAATGTAAGGTTTTAATAGGAGGTAGGAACACAAAAAGACATTCCATTCTATGTCTGTGTCAAGATTTTAAAGAATTCAAACACACTTTTCCCCTGTGTTGATTCCTGATAAGAAATGATCTTCAAATATTCAGGAGAGCAAAATGGTTTCTATATATAACCACAAAAATGAAAAGGAATTAAACAAATGTGCCTCATTTATGAAGGCTTCCATGATTTGGTAATTGATGAAAACTTCAAGGCATGGTGAGGAAGTATTTCCCTAATAGGAAATATTGGCTCTAATGGTTTGCAGATCATTTGGCAAAAGCAGAAAGTGGATCTGTTTTTACTTTTTGACAGTACAGCATCTTTTCCATTGTATTTGAGGAATTATTTAAGAGCTATTTCACCAAGCTGTGAGAAGTAAGCTGTATTATCTCCCTGTTGAAAAGATGAGGGATAGTGAAATCAGAAGGTTAAATGGTTTGCTCACCATCTCATGCTAAGTTATTGGCAAAGGAAATATAGGAGAATAGCCTCTGGACTTTAAATCTGTTGCTTAGCTACTGATCCGCAATAGCTCCCAACTGACGAACTACAGGAGAATTTGAAGATTCAAAAAAGATTATGCTTCTACTGAAATGAAAAGTGGAAAATCCTATCATCAGATTGTTCTGTAGACAAACCATTTGGTCATTCTCATCAAATAGGTTCTTATATTTGAATATTCAGTTTATTTTTTTAATTTTAATATTCTTATAAATAAATTCCTAGTTGATACTGTGTTGTAAATATTAATTAAAAAGTGACTACCTTGCCTCACCTCAAATAATCTCTTTAAAATATATGTAGGTAGAGGAAATTTCTTAAAGTAATCTCTATTATTTAACCTCAGTTGTAATGAGAAAAGCCATTGCAACTGTCAGACAAAATATGTAGCTAAGCACCCCACTCTACAATAAAGGAAATCTGAAGTCTAATTAGTACTTTTTTCGCAATTCAAATAGTAAGGATATATTGATTTAAAATATACAAGGCATGTAAAATTTGGTTTTACTCAGAACAGTTCACTAGAATCAGTTCCTTATTTCTAGTACCCTATCAAAAAACAAAGATGGATTTAATAGATTCATTGATATTTTCTTTTTTTATTTCATTGTCTACATATTAAAAGAAAATAAATATCTCTGTCCCTTGTACTGACAAGTAAGAATTGCTGGCAGAAAAAAGAGCATTGATCTCTTCCTTTTCCATGTGTACATCTTGCCTATTCAGATGATATTTTGATCTTCATTATGACCCCTTTGATTCCCTCTGTTGACCCCTGTTCAGTTTTCCCATGGGGAAGGGCACAGACCTCTTGGATGATGGTATGGACAAGAAAAGCAGGTTTGCTTGGCTCTGAGGCTGAGTTACACAGGGCACTATATTCTTCTGAGCCCTGGTTTCTTTTAGTCAGACAGTGGCCAGCAGAACACAGAAGATAACATGAGTATGCAACACTAAGATTTATTACTGAGACTGAATGGAGTATAACCAGGAAATATATAGTATAACCAGTATAACTGAGGAAAGGTCAGTGCTCAGCAGACTTCTGGAACTTGCAGGCTCCAAGTAATATTTTTATACCTAAATCAAATGCTCTCCCCCATGATCTAAATTTTATTCTACAATAAAGAAACACCTCCCAGTTTCCTTCTCATATTATTGCTAGGACCAAAATTGGCCATATGTTTACTTCATTTCCAAGTATGTTTCTCAGTATAATGTCAGTTGCGTGATATGAAAAGCCACAATTGTCTCCTTAAAAAGAGCCTCCAGGGGCGCCTGGGTGGCTCAGTGGGTTAAGCCTCTGCCTTCAGCTCAGGTCATGTTCTCAGGGTCCTAGGATGGAGCCCCACATAGGGCTCTCTGCTCAGCGGGGAGCCTACCCCCCCCACCCTGCCTGCCTCTGCCTACGTGTGATCGTTCTCTCTGTCAAATAAATAAATAAAATCTTTAAAAAAAAATAAAATAAAAGAACCTCCACTTTTGGCCAAACTCCTCTCAAGTTTCTCTCATTTCTAATTTCTCCTTTTTTATTTATCTTAATTTCTTATTTATATTTTTATCTCCTATATGTAGGAGGTAAAAATATATTTTAGATATATATCAAACATATATATACTTATACATATATGTGTGTATATATATATATGAAACTCTTTCTTTCTGCCATAAATATTGCACTGTCAACATACTCCACAAGAATAAACAAACTAACTATAAATAATGGCTTAGTATTACACTCATAACACAAAGCCATCAGAAGGAGAAAAATCTATGGTAAGCATTTTTTTTTCTTATAGTTGACAAACAATGTTACATTACTTTCAGGTGTACAAATCTAGTGATTTGACAAGTGTATGCATTATACTCTGTTCACCACAAGTAGAGCTACCATCTGTCCTATTACTTTGCTATTGCAACATCGTTGACTTTATTCCTTATGATATGTTTTTTATTCCTGTAACTTACTCATTCCATAACTGGTGGCCTATATCTCCCTCTTCTCTTCAACCATTTAGCCCAATCCCCCACCAATCTCCCTTCTGGCAACCATCAGTTTGTTTTCTGTTTTTAGTTCCAATTCTGCTTTTTGTTTGTTTATTCATTTTTTAGATTCCATTTATGAGTGTAATCATGTGGTATTTATCTTTCTGAGTTTGACTTATTTCACTTAGTATAATAACAGTTAGATCCATCCATGGTGTCTCAAACAGTATGATTTCATCCTTTATCATGGCTGTGCAATATTTCCTTATCCATCCGTTGATTGACACTTAGGTTGCTTCCATAATTTGACTGTTGCAAATAACACTGCAATCAACAGGGATCCATCTTTTTGAGTTAGCATTTTCATTTCCCCTGGGTAATAAATACCCAGTAGTGGATACTGGATCATATGGTATTTCTATTTTTAATTTTTTGAGAGGCTTCTAGACTGTTCACAGTGGTCGCACCAGTTTGCATTCCCACCCACACTGTATGAGGATTCCTTTCCCTCCATATTCTTGCCAACATAAATTTCTTGATTTTAGTCATTCTGACAGGTGTGAGATAATATTGTGTTCTTGATTTCCACCCCCCGATGGTTAGTGATGTTGAACATCTTTTCATGTGCCTTACAGGCATCTGTACGTCTTCTTTGGAAAAATGTATAATCAGGTTCTCTGCCCATATTTTAATCAAATTGTTTGTTTTCTTGGTGTTGATTTATATAAGTTCTTTATATATTTTGGATATTAACTCCTATCCAATATGTCATTTGCAAGTATCTTCTTCCATTCAGTAGGTTGTCTTTTTGTTTTCTTGACAGTTTCCTTTGCTGTGCAAAAGCTTATAATTTGGGGACAGAAGTTTAAGATTAAAGGTAGTATTGATTGCTGCTATTTCTATAATTTCTTACATGAGTACAACAAATTGTACTCTTTCTCTTTTTTAATTAAATGTGAATTATTTCATCCAATGAAAAGTAGAGATGGGTTACTTAGAATTATAAGTTAAGGTAGTTGGAGAAGCCATTCTATAATAATGTAGATAAACATATTCATTTTTAGCTAACAGAATCTTAATGTTTTAGTAAAATAATACACTGTTGAACTTTTTAATTTGCATATAGTTGAAGGACAATGTTATATTAGTTTCAGGTGTACAATATAGTGATTAAACAACTTTATATGTGATGATATTTTAAGAATTCACTAAACAGGGTGTCTGGGTGGCTCAGTGGGTTAAAGCCTCTGCCTTCAGCTCAGGTCATGATCTGAGGGTCCTGGGATCTAATCCCACATCGGGCTCTCTGCTCAGCAGGGAGCCTGTTTCTCCGTCTCTCTCTGCCTACTTGTGATCTCTGTCTGTCAAATAAATAAATAAAATCTTAAAAAAAAAGAATTCACTAAACAAAAATAAGATTTGGTGAAATACTGACACTACATTTTTGATGTTTAGCAACATAGCACATGGCAAATTAACCCACTATTATACTGTAAGAATCTGCTCAAAGTTCTAACAATACAGGATGACATAATTATAGAATTAAATATGTTTACACAATATCTGTGCACATTTACAATTTTTACTTTTTAACTTTAATTTGATGAAAGCAGATTTTCTTCATTTCACGTTTTTAAAAATTTTTGTTATTAAAGTATAGTTGACATATGATGTTATATTAGTTCCAATTATGCAACTTAGTGATTTGACAATTAGATATATTCCTCAATGCTCACCATGATAAGTGAAGTAACCATCAATGTGGTTTTACACACTTATTTAAAAAACACAAATACTTGAAATACATGAGATAGTCAAGGCAGTTTGCCAAAATTATGACAGCAAATGTTGACAGCTACAAACTCATTAAAACATGTAATTAGCTTGATGTTTTTTTCACTGAAAAGGTAAAACAGATAAAAATAAAATAAAATATGTATGTATGACTTTTTAATGAAATAACTATATTCACTTGCATTAACAATAACAGAAAAATTATCTTTTGTTCCTCTATAACCTGCATTGCTTATAAAAACTAGAGTTGGTAGTTACTTGTATAACATGGAGACATGTTTTGTTTGGTTAATTTTAGTTCTGAGGAATTAGCAGTTGTCAGTCTCTTCCCATTAATAATTTTTCTTCCATGTAACCTAATTGTCTATGTTCCAGAGCTTAGTCACTCTGTAATACACTATAAATCCTGAGAATGAAATGGCATAAAGACAAAAAGAAAAAGAAGCAGTTTATTTCTGATAGAAGTAAGATTCTTGGTATGAGGAATTAGATTCAAGAGAAATGAAAATAGTATAATTTAAAGCCATACTATGTGTGCAACTTATTAAAACTTGCATCTTAAAAAGCCCATAAAATATTAATAACAATTACATTATATTAAAATTAATAAATTTTATAATAAAATTACAATATATTAAAATCATTTTTTCATAGAGTATTTCTAAAAGTAGCACTAAAAAGAAAAGCTGAAACAATACAGTTTGGGTTTAAATATCTTTTTCTTGTTTGTTTCTTAGAGAGAAAGCATGCATATTAACATGATAGGGGTAGGGAAGGGGCAGAGGGAGAGAGAGAATCTTAAGTAGGCTCCATGCCCAGTGTGGAGCCAATTGCAAGGCTTGAGCTCACGACCCTGAGAACAAGACCTGGCCAAAATCAAGAGTCGTATGCTTAAGTGACTGAACCATCCAGGTGCTCTGCATTTATATATTTTAATATATAAAATCAGCAGTCACTTTATTTTTCTCTTCAAAAACTACCAATTTATGAATGGACAAGGAAGATGTTAGAGGAGTAGAAGGACCTTAATTTCTCCTCTTCCTATGAACACAACTAGATAACTATCAAAAAATCTTAATACCCCAGAAATCAACCTGAAGACGATAGAACAAACTTTACAACTAAAAGGAGATAAGAGGCCACACTGAAGAAGATGAAAGTGTGGAGATGTGATTTAGGGGAAAATTGGATCAAGGTTGCTGCAGAGGGGAAGGAGCAATTGTCGTGGAGAAAGGTGAGAGAGAGGAGCACACAGGGGAACACACAAAGAGAATATTTCCCCAAAACCACTAGCTTGGAAAAGGAGAGAGGCCAAATTTCATGATTCTTGCAACGAGTAGGGCATAAGCCTGGAGTGTTAAAGGTCAGTGGGCTTGGGCTGAGAGATATCATAGAGGGAACTGTGCTGCTCCTGGAGAGAAGGCAGACAAACAACTTGGGCCCAGACAGCATGCAAACAGAGATCTGAAGAGTGCCTGGGGCACACAGAGAAGAGATATTTCACTCTTCTCAAAGTCCCTGAGAGGCAGAGTTCATGAAAACAACTCTGGGAACAAAGGAGCTGGCTGTCACCATTAGTCTCCCCTGCCCCTCAGCATAAATACAGAGCCACCTGTGGGAAGCAGTGCAGCCCTGACACTGGCTGCTGAACTCACTTATACCAAACCCCACACCCCTGTGCTCTTGTGGGACTGCCTTTCTCAGTCAAGCTTGCCTCAGTCCCAGCAGCGTGGGCCCCTTCCCCACAAAACCAGCACAAACCCCTGTCCACACCACATCTCCTGACTAGAGAGTGCTGCAGGGCTTCAGTTCCAGTGAACTGGTATCAGGTCTCAGTGTACAGCCAGACCAGAGCACACCAGACCAGAGCACACACATTCAGACCAGGGAGCACACACTGCTCACAGGAGGCAAAGCAAGCCTCTGCAGATGATTGGCCTGAAGGATAAAGCAGCCAGAACACAACAGCAGAGCAGTGCACACAAGAGATGATCCCTGAAGTTCCAGGCCCTAGGCACTACATGACTTTTTCTTTAGAAGGCCATTTAGGAGTAGGAGACATAACTAGCTTTTCTAACACAGAGAAGGCAGAGACTTAGGCAAAATGGCAAGATAGAGTAATTTATCCCAAATGAAAAAACAAGATAAGGCAACAGGCAGAAATCTAAGTGAAAAGATGTAAGTAACATGCCTGATGAAGAATTTAAACAAATAATTATAGGGCTTGAGAGAAGACATCAGTGAGAAACTTACCACGGATTAAAGAGTTAAAAAAGAATCAAACAGAGATGAAGAATGCAGAAATGATATTGGAAACACTCAATGCAATGAACAGCAGGCTGGAAGAAGCAAAGGAAGGAATTAGTGATAGAAGACAAAATAATGGAAAATAATAAAGCTGAAGAATTATTCAACACAAGAATGGCTTAGAAAACTCAGTGACCCCATTAAATGCACTAACATTCATAGCATAAGAATTCCAGAAGGGAGAGAGAAGAGGGAGGAGAAAACTTATTTGAAGAAATAATAGCTAAAAACTTCCCTAATCTTGGGGAGGAAACAAATATCCAGATCCAGGAGGAACTGGCATCCAGATCTAGGAGCCAACAAAATCAACACAGGTCAACAAGACATATTGTAGTTAAATTTGCAAAATCTAGTGATAAAGGTATGATCTTAAAAGCAGCAAGACATTGGGGTTCCTGAGTGGCTTAGTCATTAAATGTCTGCCTTTGGCTAGGGTCATGATCCCAGTGTCCTGGGATCAAGCCCCGCATCAGGATCTCTGTTCTGGAGAGAAGCCTGCTTCTCCCTCTCCCACTCCCTCTGCTTGTGTTCCCTCTCTGCTATTTCTCTGTCAAACAAATAAGCAAATTTAAAAAAAAAAGGCAGCAAGACAAAAGAAGTCCTTAATTAAGTTACAAGAGAAGATCCATAAAGGTTAGCTGGAGATTTGTCAACAGAAACTTGGCAAGTCAGAAGATAGTAGCATGATATATTCAAAGTACTAAGTAGGAAAAATCTGTAGCCAAGAATCCTCTATCCAGCAGGGGTGTCATTCAGAAAAGGAGGAGAGATAAGGACTCTCCTAGGCAAACAAAACCTAAAGGAGTTTGTGACCATTAAGCCAGCCCTGCAAGAAATATTAAAGTGTTATATTTGAATGGAAAAGAAGGAACAAAAGTGACAAAGCCAAGAAAGGAATAGAAAAAACCTCCAGAAACAATGACTTAACAGGTAACACAATGTCACTAAATTCATATCCATCAATAATCACTTTGAATGTAAATGGACTAAAAGCTCCAATCAAAGGTATAGGGTGTCAAAATGAATAAAGATTCAAAATCCATTTATGTTGCCTACAAGAGACCCATTTTAGACCTGAAGACACCTGCAGACTGAAAGTGAGGGGGTGGAGAAATATTTAACATGCATATGAATTCCAGTACCATATTGAATAAAAGTGGTAAGAATGAACATCTTTGCTTTGTTTCCCATCTCTGGGGGGGGGATAATTCAGCCTTTCATTAGGAAGTACAATAAGGGGAATAAGTTAGTCATAATACGAGTAAGCATAGTGAAGTATCGATTTTGTATGAATGCTATTTATCAAAATGAAGGAGTGTTTGTCTAATCTGAGTTTGCAAGGAGCTTAATCATTAATGCTGAGTTTTGTAAAATATTTCTTCTACATCAATTGATAGGATATCATTTTTTTTCTTTTTTTATTCTATTGATATCATGCATTGCAATTCTGGTTTTAGTGTATACTTTTATTAATATATTGCTGAATTTAATTTCTTAGTCTTTGTTGAGAGTTTTTACGCAGAATTTCATGAAAGATACCAGTCTGTGCTTTTTTTTCTGTGATGTCTTTATGTGTTTCTGTTATCAGGATAATTGTGACCCTCATAAAATGCGTTAGGGAGTGTTCCTTGTCTTTTATTTTCTAGAACAGATTAGTAGAATTGCTGCTTATTTTTCTCTCCTTGATTTTTACAATTTTCTAATGAAATCATATGGGTCTGTTTTTCCAGTAAAACCATCTGGCCTTTCAGAAGCTTTTTAATTGAGGGTTAAATTTTCTATTTTATATTGAGTTGGTAGTTTGTGATTTCTTAAAGCACTGGCCCATTTTATGTAAGTTACTGAATTTATTTGAGTAGAGTTGTTTATAACTTTTTAGTGGCTATAGAATCTGTAGATATCCTTAGTTTTATTCCTGATTCTGGTTAAGTTGTGTCTGTCATTTTACCTTAGTCTGTCTTTCTTGATATTATCAATTTTGTTAGCTTTTTAATGAAACTTTTTTTTGTTGTTTCAATAAATAGCCATGGTTTTTATGAGTCATATTTTTTTAAAAGTGTCTTTTGGATAGTCTTGTGATGGTGAGTAAATGTTATCAATTGTTAAAGTCTTCAATTTTCTTCCCTAATATTGCTTCTATATCAAATGACTAATTTCCAATGGCCTAAGTTAATCTAGCCATATGTTATCAGGTTGTGCAGAAGTTTAAAATACACTTAATATGAAATTTTCAATTAAAGGGTTGCTGTTGTCAGTCCTGCCTTTTAATTTATGGTTCATTCAAGGTTTTTTGAAATAAAAAGTTAACTATTACAGAAGGGGGAAATCCCCAAAATAACACTTTCAATGGAAAATCTATTTTAGTTTTAAGTTGTCAACCAGCTCAGTTATTGATATTATTTATTATAACCTATAAATATTTGTCATCTATATAAATCTGATTAATATGATAAGACTGTTAGAGATATAGAAACATGAGAAAAATAGATTCACATTAGTCTGCAGGCTGACTAGAGAAATGTAACTGGCGCTAATTCATTAGAAATACTATATGAGTGTCTACTCTATGCCAAGCTCTTTGCTAATCCTGTGATACCGTTAGAGAATGATTTATTTGAGTTTAAATGCTAGTTGTTCCAAAATGTACTATTAGCTTATAACAATTGTATGAGAGCAGGAGCAATGGACCATGGTGACTATAGTTACTTGGAGGAAGATTATTGGATTATTAGAAAAAGGCCTACCTTGGGGCACCTGGGTGGCTCAGTCATTAAGAAAAGGGCCTACCAGTAGGAAGGGTGTGTGTGTGTATGCATGCATCTGAAAGGGAGGGAGAGAGACAGAGACAGACACACACACAGAGTGTATACAAAGAATGGGCTTATGCAACTGTGGGGGTTGGCTAAGCAAATATGAAATCCATAGGACAGGTAGTCAGGAAGAGAAAATCACGAGCAGACTGTACCTCATGGGCAAAAGCTAAATAAAGTCTCTGAATACAGGAAAGGTCTGTCATCTTCAATAGGACTCACCTGATTATGTCAGGTCCATGTAGGATAACGTCCTAATTAGAGAGCTTAATCACATTTGCAGAATCCCTCCACAACAGCACCTAAGTTTTTTTTTAATAAGTGGGGCCCTAGGGGTGCCTAGCCACATTAACATGTCATAAAACTGTCATAGTATTATAGGCTTCTTCTGTCAGTTTAGTTATTTGAGGACTATTCCACAAAAATGTAATTATTCTAAAGTAGAATGGGCATCTCAGAAAATTTATTAGCTATTTTAAAGTTTCACTGGTAGGGGCACCTGGGTGGCTCAGTCAGTTAAGCAGCTGCCTTTGGCTCAGGTCATGATCCCAGAGTCCTGAGATCGCCCTCCCCCCCATGGGGCTCCATTCTCAGTGGGGAACCTGTTTCTCCTTCTCCCTGTGCCTGCCATTCCCCCTGCTTGTGCAGTGTCTCTCTCTGTGTCAAATAAAGAAATAAAATCTTTAAATAAATAAAGTTTCACTTATAATATTAAAAGTTAGTATTTATTGAATACTTAATATATGTTAGGTATTTTCCAAAGTATTTTACATATATCAATTACTTAATACAAAAACAACTTTATGAGGTAATATTAAATTTCCATTTGAAGAAATCAGGACTCAGAAAGATTAATTGCTTATTTTTAAGTAGCATAGCCATGTTTCATAATGAATACCCTGTATCCATAGAATGGGTAGATATGAAGAAAGAAAAAGATATGATCAAATAGCTTTGATGCAGTGACATAAACAGAATTAGAGACATGAATATGAAAAAAATTATATTTGGATAAATATAATGGGTAAATAATAGAAATGGATCAAAATCAATTCAAAATAGAGAAATTGGGAAACTATAGTGTTAGTATCAATATAAGCAGAGATTTTCTGAAGAAGACTTAAAGAATGATGAGTGTTTATAGTTAGTTGAGATGAATCTTTCTAAAAAATACATTATAAAAAGATAACAAGGAGTATTGGTAATTGTTTATAATTTAAGAATAGAGTGGGGTGCTTGGGTGGCTCAGTGGGTTAAGCCTCTGCCTTTGGCTCGGGTCATGATCCCAGGGTCTCTGCTTTGCAGGGAGCCTGCTCCCTCTCCCCTCTCTGCCTGCCTCTCTGCCTACTTGTGAGCTCTGTCTGTCAAATAAATAAATAAAATCTTTAAAAAAAAAAAAAGAATAGAGGAGTAACACAGACAAGTAAACAAGAGAAATAAGGTAAGGACTTAGTAAAATAAAATACATAGTATGATGAAGGAGGGATGATTAATATTGTTAAATAAATTTGAGAGTTTGAGTAGAATTCTCTTTGAATTTAGCTGGGAGAAAATCAGTAGTGATATTTAAGAGGAGGAACTAAATAATGTAGGTTAGAATGCTGGCCACAGAAAATAAACAAGGGGCAGGAGATGAGAAAATTAGATGAGTTACTTATTCATGTGAAGATTACTGCTCTAAGAACAGAGAAATGACTGAGTTATAATCAGGGGAATATTGGGTCAATTGAATGCTATGTCTGAAGTATAATTTAAAGACAGAAGAAGAAGGAGTCTATAAAGAGGATATGTGATAGAAAGAGGTATGATTTATTCTTTTATTCTTATGGGATTGGGAGGGAGACAAACCATAAATGACTCTTAATCTCACAAAACAAACTGGGGGTTGCTGGGGGGAGGTGGGATTGGGAGAGGGGGAGGGGGTTATGGACATTGGGTAGGGTATGTGCTATCATGAGTGCTGTGAAGTGTGTAAACCTGGCGATTCACAGACCTGTACCCCTGGGGATAAAAATACATTATATGTTTATAAGAAAGAGGTATGAGAACAAACAACATGTAATACTAAATATATTCATGGGATATGTCTCTAACATAGCTTTTTTTTTTTTTTTAAGTAAGCTCCAATCCTGTCATGGGGCTTTAACTCATGACCCTAAGATTAAAAATTACATCCTCTACCAACTGAGTCTCTAATGCACCCCTTGGATTATATCTCTAAACACTATTCTGATATCAGACCCATAATAAAGTCTTAAGTATTAACTAATTCAGAGACCATCAGATTTAATCTGGCACATTGAAATTTCACAATAAACTGAGAACCTAGAACACTTATGAAAATGATTTTGTGATACAACAGAGAAATTTAAAGGAAGGATTTAAGGAAAATCATTTGAAGAAAGGCCCAGAGAAATTTTTTAAATTGCCAGTGTTAAAATACTCAAAGTTGGAGAAAGGATACAATCTCTTTTGTAAATACAGAATACAAAGGAAAAGAATTTTCTAAATCTGACTTCTTTCTCTTCCAAGTGCTGAGTCATTAGAGTTTGCATACCAATACTGAAATGGGAGGTTTATGCTGTTAAAAATCACATTGAATGTCTTTCTTTTCTTAATAATTGCTAACTTTCAGCTTGGACTGCATTGCCATGCCTTTTTATTTTCTTCACCCCTTGCAGTTCAGGTCCAATTCCAACGTTAATAACATAAGGACTACAAAATAAATAATGCATATTTTATACATACTAACGTCTTCAGATATTTAAATGCATATAGCTCCAATTTGCATTAAGAAGATTTGCTCACATGGAAATAGGTTAGTTCATGATGGAAAAGCCTCAAAAAAAAAAAATACATTTTCCAGAGACAGACTAATTATTTTAAGGACAGTACCTTACTATCTTCTCTAGCCTTGTATTCAGTGACATTTCTTTTGATTTGGTAATAGGTTATTTGTTAGACAGCTATGCCTTTTATTTCAAATCACCTTAACATAGAATCTATCTACATCAATAGACATCACTGAACTTGAAACTTCATCAAAGAAAAAGATGGAGAAAATAATAAATAAAAGAAAATAAGAAACATGGAGTTGGAATATGATGAGACCATGTGAAGATATGGGACTTCATCTGATAATGAAAAATGGAAAAAAATTAATGATACAAGTAGTTTATTGGTGACTAACCTCTTCTGTAATTTTAGTATTAACTTGTCATTTCTTTTTGCAAAATGTTGAAGCCACTGAAGATACTGTATTTAAAAAACAAAGCCACATTATTAATTCCCACCAAAAATGCCAATTCTTACAAACAAGAATACTAACATTACTTAAATAGTACAATGCTAATTAATGTTCTTTCTTTAATGTGCTTTACTCACTGAATTGCTAATATAATGATCTAGTTTTCAGATGTTTCCTCCTGAAACTTCACTATAAATCATTTCACAGGCTGTGCATGTCAATAATTTTTTAAGAAAGAAAAACAGTAAATGTATGAATGCATTTAGATTATTCAAGGCCATTCGTGCGCATTGTAGCAATGCTCAACCCTATGAGCTAGATGAATGTTTGAATTCTAGACCAAAATGTTTAGGAAGCAGAGATCTGGTGATACCTTACTAATCAAATCTCACAGAATTCCATCCAGACCTGCACACCTGCATCTGCCAACTGCTTTTATCTTACTGGAACTGAGGTCTACTGACATGACAGAAATTGTCCTTTAGGCTTTCCTTTTTATGTTATTAAGAATCATTTGTAGTTAGCATCCTGTTCTTCCACATTTCTTCTGTCCCTCAACAAAATTATGTTAATTCTTCCTATGCTATAAAAGGTAAAGATGTGTGTCAGAAATGCACCTGAATATGTTTGAAAATAAATCTTGCTTTCCTATATTTATTATCACCAGAGTCTAACTGAAGGATAGAAGAGAATACAGCAAGTGCCTGTCTCAGTATAACTGGCTACAAGTAACTAAATCACATGATGGAGTAAAG
This sequence comes from Meles meles, assembly GCF_922984935.1. Taxonomy (NCBI): domain Eukaryota; kingdom Metazoa; phylum Chordata; class Mammalia; order Carnivora; family Mustelidae; genus Meles; species Meles meles. The sequence continues at coordinate 81,148,672 of NC_060074.1, forward strand.
CTTTAGAGGCATCAATCATGTACCAATGTTATAAAAAGGACTGATAGCCATCCAATCCAATCCTAACTGGATATTACTGTGGAGTTAATCTCACTTATTCCCTGATAATGTTCTCTCCTCTGTTTGCAGTTTATTTTTAATTCCTCATTAACCTCTATATATACTCCAGTGTACTGTAGAAAAATTATGTTTCCCAGGCTACATTATATAATTTGATCTGAGACAAACCCATACCTGTCACACTAGGAAATAAATGACATTCCCAAACTGCAAACTGACACAAATTTTAAAAGTCTACTCTATTATAAATATTTTTCTCTCTTACCTTCACAGGAGCTACACTACAGCAAACCCCATCTTTCCTGCCTCATTTTTATATAGTTATCACATACATGCTTGTATACAGTCTTATATTAATATATTCCTTATAAAATTTGATTTGTGTATCTGATACTATGAAAAACTGAGGGCATATAGGAAATATATTTTTTGAGAGAATTAATGCATTATTTGATAATTACGGAAATTCTTATTATGTCACTTTACTCACTTAGAAAATACAAATAAAGACATGAAATCCACATCTTCATAATAAAATCCTCTTAATAAAATCCCTTGCCGTTTATTTATATTAAGTCTTCACTTACTGGTTAGTTTATAAATTGCATAATACTTTTATATTTAATTTTTATTAGTTATTACTTGTTAATTACAGGGGAAACTAAAGAAGCATAGAAATGAGGGTGATAATAAAATTTAAAGAAGTTAGTTTTGCTATTATAAGAAGAGTTGAAATTAATTTTTTAACATGAAGATTGGAATTTTCTACATGGATGCAATTTAAGTGTCCAATAATAGGAAATTTTCATGTAAAATACTTATATTCAGAAAATATAACACTCTGTAGGAATTAGCTATAGTGATATAATTCACATTTATTGACACTAAATCTTACTGAAATAAAAATTACAGCTATGTTACAGAAAAAAAATGCATGTGATGTATGTGTATTTTTTAAGCAGTAATTTACTGAAGTATTCATTTAAGGGATAATTTCCTTTCTATCTTTTAAGTATTTCCTAAATTATTTATTTATTTATTTTTAAATTTTTGTATAAACAAATAATGTAAGTATTTCCTAAATTTCTAACATGAGTATCATTTTTTAAATTATCTTTATTAACATATAATGCATTATTTGCCCCAGCAGTACAGGTCTGTGAAATATTAGGCCTACACATTTCATAGCACTCACCATAGCACATACTCAATGTCCATAACACAACCACCTTCTCCCCACTCCCCCATCCCCCAGCAACCCTCAGTTTGTTTTGTGAGATTAAGAGTCTCTTATGGTTTGTCTCACTCCTGATCTCATCTTGTTTCATTTTTTCCTTCCCTATCCCCCAAACTCTCACCATGCCTCTCAAATTCCTCATATCAGAGATCATATGGTAACTATCTTTCTCTGAGTGACAGTTCCCTCAGCATAATAACTTCTAGTTCCATCCACATCATTGCAAATGGCAAGATTTCATTTCTTTTGATGGCTGCATAGTATTCCATTGTCTATATATACCACATCTTCTTTATCCATTCATCTGTTAATGGGCATCTAGGTTCTTTCCATAGTTTGGCTATTTGGCTATTGTGGACATTGCTGCTATAAACATTCAGGTACACATGCCCCTTTGGATCACTACGTTTGTATCTTTAGGGTAAATACCCAGTAATGTGATTGCTGGGTCATAGGGGAGCTCTATTTTCAACTTTTTGAGGAAATTCCATGTTGTTTTTCAGAGCAGCAGCACCAGCTTGCATTCCCAGTGCAGGAGGGTTCACCTTTCTCCACATCCTCGTCAACAATAATAAAATACTAGAACAAAATTAAATTGAATTAACTGAAATGTTTCTGTTAGTCTATTATAGTATGTATTTAATTTTTTGTTTTTTTATTAACAATTTAGTACTTTGTCATAATTGATGTGATATTTATGACAATGTGCATCTATCATGCAGATTTATAATATAAACTTATTTTAATAGGCATATCCATTTCTCAGGATCCCCAAAGTCATGTCCTTTTCACTACAGCAGCACAGAGAATAAGCAAGCTTTGGGCTGGGATGGAGATACTTGTAGAAGGAAATGAGGCCAAAAACAGTTGGGGGTCTTAGAAGGAAGCACGATCTGACTGTGACAATGTATTATCCAAAGAAATGTGCTAATAAGCAATATTTATATTGGAGTACAAAGACACAATGCTGCAAAATTGAAAAAAGGTATTAAAAAGTATACTAATAGAAAGCAATAGAACAGGCTGATAGATATAAGAAGAAAAAGTCATCTAGGAGATTTTAATGTATGGAAATATTATCAGCAAGTTTTGACATTTTGGAAGTCTGTTTGGAAATGAAGGAGTCTTGCAAATAAAATTTGAAATAAAGAACCAGACTACACTTTTTGGGGCACCTGGGTGGGTCAGTGGGTTAAAGCCTCTGCCTTCAGCTCAGGTCATGATCTCAGGGTACTGGGATCGAGCCCCGCATCGGGCTCTATGCTTGGCAGGGAGCCTGCTTCTCCCTTTCTCTCTGCCTGCCTCTCTGCCTACTTGTAATCTCTGTCTGTCAAATAAATAAATAAAATCTTAAAAAAAAAAAGAACAAGGCTACACTTTTTGAGTGGAACATTTTATGAGTGAAACAGATATCAGAATGCTAACTAGCATGATGCTCAGATGCAGAGACAGAATGGATGTTAGAAAAATGACCCAGAACATGTTACAGAAGCAGGTGAAGTAAAGCCAGACCAGAAGTAACTGTAACAAAGTAAACAAAATATAATTAGTATATGCAAAAACAAAAAAGTAAAAGTAGCATTTGTTAAATCCATAAATTTACTTTGGGAAATATAGATTAAAATTTATGCCTATATGATATTCTGTTACAGCTATAAAAAATTAAAATTTGAGACTTCATTTTTTAAATTTGATAAATTTTTAACACAAATAGAAACTAAACTTGATCACAAAAAAAAGTGAAGTCAAAATAACATAGTGCTATTATTATTAAATTCATTATTTAATTTACTGTTTAATTGCAGGATTACATAGTGCCAGGTGGGAGAAATAAATTTAGCCCAAATTATTGCTTGAATTATTCCAAACTATTATGAAGTTTCTTTTTAAATGAGCATGTATAGCTAAGTAAACATGTGTTTACTATATAATTGGAAATTTAACAAATAAACTTTCAAGTAAAGTACAATGTTTACTAAAGAATAAGAATATTGTGCTAATTTATGGTGCCTGGCTGAGTCAGTTGGTTAAGTGGCTGACTCTTGATTTTGGCTCAGATCATGATCTCAGGGTTGTGAAATCAAGCCTGGTGTTGAGCTTCATGCTCAGTGAGGAGTCTACTTGAAAGTCTCTCTTCTAACTCCTTCTGTCCCTACCCCCAATTCTCTCTCTCTCTCAAATAAGTAAATAAATCTTTAAAAATATGATACTTGCTACTTCAATAATTGTGTGTAGAGTAAAGCTGGTCCTCCCTTTGCATAGTAGTCTAGGCAGAAAAATAACTGTACAAGTTAAAATTGTGAAGTGATTTTAATTATCAGCTGAAAAATTTATAATTATTCCATGACCTTTAAAATTTTGTTTTAAAATGTTAATAACTCATTCACTATTGCTTATAAACCTATATGATGGTGAAAAATGGTAAAATTATTTTTAACTATAATTTAGAACACTGAAATTAAAATATTATTTCTTAGTAAATATGTACCTTCTTGTTATATAATTTGTGATCTAAAGCAAGCATCTTTTCTATAATTGAGGAATTATCATTCTCCATTCTAATTTTAAATCAGTTTTCAATATTTTAATTTGTTCTTTCAATATTTTCAGTATCTCAAAGTATCCTCTAATGTAAAGGATTTTACTAGAGTTTCTTCCTTTGGGAAATCTTTTTCATTGCAACCAGTTTCTTGATTGTGTCTTAAAATTTGGCTTCATTGAGATATTCTGGCTGCATATCAAGAGTCTCTAGCATGATTACAGTATCAACCTTCCCATGGTCAGTTATTTCTTCAAATATACATTTGAATTTAATTCAGATTTCACCTTTTTTCAGCATTACCTCTTTTCCTTTCTTGTTGCATTTTCATCTTTATTAGCCAACTGCTTCATTTTATTATTTGATTTTTAAATGCCACTACGCCAATCCCTGTGAGACAAGGAGACAGCATAGCTAACAGGCATTGCTGTCTGTGCCTAATCTGAATAACAGATGCAGTGACAAATCACTGTCAGACTTTGAAAGAAATGATAAGATTAGCCACTAATGATGATGTGCGTTTGTTATTTAAATAATTCATGGACTGAAAAATTAAGACTGAAGTTTGTACTTTTCTACTCACACTTACCATAGTGTGATAACTAAAATTCAAGCTGTGTTGTTGGACAGTGTTATGTTTTTTCAGATATGTCATCTGAATTTGTATATAACAGAAACATACATATGGAATACTGCCTTATTAAAAATCAGTAACTGCAGCAGTTGTTTAGAACTTAGGCCAAATATTTTTTTTTTCAGGGAGGAGTATTTGATTATATATATTTTAGACTTGCCAAGGCATAAACTATATTTGGATTTTTTTATTATTTTTAAATTCTTTACAGAAAATATATTCTTTTATTGGCAGCATCAGAAACAGATAGCTTTCACTGCCCCACCATTGGTGAGCCACTTAAGGGAAGATCATTAAGATAATGAGTCCATTGGAAACTAGAGCACTCACTTCTAACATTGTTATAGGAAAAAAAATGGCTGGATGGTATGATTAAACAATAAGGTTGTAAGTAAGGTCCATTAAAGAGAATATTGGACCAACTATGGAAAAAAGCACTAAAGAATTTCTGGAATTGTGGGAAAAGTTATACAGAAGCAATGGATGTCTCATTGTAAACCTTGTCTTTTTCAAATAGCTAAATATCTCACAGATGACTCTTGGTGAAATTATCAGTCCCGTTAGTTTTTTTGTTGTGTTTTGTTTTGTTTTTGTTTTTACATGTATTAAAAAGCAGTCTCAGCTAAATTAATTTTCTTCATATAGTACATTGTTGGTATTGCTAAAATCTATTCAAAATTTTATACTTTTTCCACCTAGAGTGAATTATGTTGTTAAAACCTTACTTAAACATACAAATGACTATCAGACACATGAAAAAATGTTCATCATCACTAGCTGTCAGGGAGATTCAAATTAAAACCACATTGAGATACCACCTTACACCAGTTAGAATGGCCAAAATTAGCAAGACAGGAAACAACATGTGTTGGAGAAGATGTGGAGAAAGGGGAACCCTCTTACACGGTTGGTGGGAATGCAAGTTGGTGCAGCCACTTTGGAGAACAGTGTGGAGATTCCTCAAGAAATTAAAAATAGAGCTTCCCTATGACCCTGCAATTGCACTACTGGGTATTTACCCCAAAGATATAGATGTAGTGAAAAGAAGGGCAATCTGTACCCCAATGTTTATAGCAGCAATGGCCACAGTCGCCAAACTGTGGAAAAAACCATAATGCCCTTCAACAGATGAATGGATAAGGAAGATGTGGTCCATATACACTATGGAGTATTATGCCTCTATCAGAAAGGATGAATACCCAACTTTTGTAGCAACATGGACGGGACTGGAAGAGATTCTGCTGAGTGAAATAAGTCAAGCAGAGACAGTCAATTATCATATGCTTTCACTTATTTGTGGAGCATAACAAATAACATGGCAGACATGGGGAGATGGAGAGGAGAAGGGAGTTGAGGGAAATTGGAAAGGGAGGTGAACCATGAGAGACTATGGACTCTGAAAAACAACCTGAGGGTTTTGAAGGGGCGGGGGGTGGGAGGCTGGGGGAACCAGGTGGTGGGTATTAGGGAGGGCATGTATTGCATGGAGCACTGGGTGTCGTGCAAAAACAATGAATACAGTTACACCAAAAAGAAATTTAAAAGAAAAAGAAAAAGATAACATTTCCTCTGAGGCAAAGTTTGGGCAGGTTTGACAGTAGCCTGACTATAAGATTGGGTGTTTCATAAGCTTGGCTTCCTCAAAAATGATATGGGTCCACAGTGTGCACAGCATCCACGTGGCCCCATCCATGTCATGCTGTGGGGACTTGGGGATAGCAGGGGTAACTAACACCCATATGAAGCTCATGCCACCTGCAGTGCTGGGAGTATCAACATCCTTTCCTTCTGATCTGGGAGTCTTGAAGCTTCTGATAGCATCTGTATGTGGCAGGTTGAGTTGTTAGCTGAACAGCTGGGAAAAATCTCAGACTCTGTCTAATTCTTGACAATAATGTTAATTTCTAATTTCTAATGCTATGAGGATTAAAAGGAAAAATGCTAAAAAAAAACCTTACTTAATAGTTTATTCAATTTTTTTTAAAGAACTTAAGTACATAATTGGTATACTTATTATTGGATTGATATTGTTTTAGTGCCATGTCTATGTATGTGTGTGTGTGTGTGTATATGTGTGTGTAAAACACATATATATATGTGTTTTTTACATATATATGTAAAACTTTACATATATATATGTAATATATATATGTAATATATATACATGTATACATATATATATGTATACATATATATATACATGTATACATATATATATGTATACATATATATATATATGTAAAGTTTTTCCTATTCACTGGGAGGGAAAAAAGCCCAATTTAAAATCTGCAGTGTTCAAATGATCTTCTCTTTCTTTTCCTAGAAAACTCTTTATATATTGGCTCTCCTTCTGCTCTGATGCATTTACTTTTTCCTTATACAAAGACTGTCTGATGTCTCCTCATACTACACAGCTCCAAAACATGGCTCATTCTTTCACCCTATTCATGCCCTTATGTTAAGTTTTCCATCCTTGAATCTTAAACACTGAACAAATCTAAATATTCACTTTCTCTGTCCCATAATTAAACTGTTGAATGTTTTGGATAGAATCATCCAGATGGTTATAGTGACACTGCATGAAATTCACTGTTAGAAATCTCATCTGGTGACTAAACAATGCCCAGAAACCTTTCACTATTGTCCCACTTAAGCATTTTGCAATTTTTATAATAACAATTTAAAAATATTTTCCCTTTCTGAAAACTTCTGCAAAGTCCCAACACCCACAATGGTTTTCAGCAAATGACCTTGACTTCTAATTCACAGAGAAAATATATCAACAGATTTTCACTAACATAACTTCCAGGCATCAAATCTGAAAAAAAGGATATTTGCACTGTGTATATGTTTTATACATTTTCTTTTCTCTTGCTATAAGGAAAATTTTATCACAATCTAAGTGCTGATCCTATAGTTGCATACTCAATCTCAGCTTCTATTTCTTTTCCAAGGATATTTCATTATCACTTATCCTCCTTCTCTTTTATATTTTCAACCCCTCCCTCTTATGTTAGCTTTTAAACAGGATCAAGTTTATTTCATATTTCAAGACATTTTGTTCTTCTCATCTTCTCCACTTACTGTCCTTTATCTCCTCTTTATAGCTTAATGTCATGTTTATACACTTTCCTTATGATACCCCCCCTCCATGAATCCTTAAACTGCTGTAATCTGGGGTTTGCCTGGATCAGCTAATCAATATGATGACAAAGGACAGACATATTACCCAATTTCCTAAGGTCTTGTGGACATCAATACGACATTTGGAACTGTTGGCAACAGTCTCTTCAAAGCATGCAATTGTCTTAAAATCTTTTATCATCATAGGTATCAAAGCCATCTCCTCAGAAATAAAATACATAAAGCAAAAATAGTTAACAAATATACATACACATACACAGATTCAAAAGCTGAGCAAACTAAGAAAATAAATTCAAAGAAAACATTTAACTACATCTTAGTCAAATTCCTGATTATGAAAACAAACAAAAAAAATTCTTAAAAGTGTTCAAAGTTTTAAAAAATATATATTTATTTAAAATTCTAGGAAATATTAAAACTGAGAGCTGATTTTTAATCTTTTCAAAAAAGATGATGAAAGCCAGAGTCAACAGAATGACAAATTTAACATGATGAAAGAAACAAACAGGCAAACAAAACCAACTTTCAATCTAGAATTTATACAGAGAAAAAGCATCTATCAAAAACTAACAGAAAATATATTAGTTTTCAGTCAATGAAAATGTAAGGGAATTTGTCACTAAGGAGTATTGCACTAAAAGAAACCCTAAAGGAAACTGTTGAAGCAGAGGAAAAATATTCTTATTTCAAAACATAAGAATTTATGAGGGGATAAAAAAATACCTGGAAGGGCAAATATATGTTAAATTAAATGAATATTGGCTGTAAGAATAATGAATTTTATTACCTTGTGAAGTTTAAGATATGTAAAATGAAACTGAATTCTAACAATACTGAAAAAGAAGGAAGTTATTAATACTAACAATCTGTTACAATGCACTGATAAAGGTTCAGATTATAAACATTGAAATAATAGTAAAATCATGTATGATTAATAGTTATTACCAAAAAAGGAGAAAAAAAATACTCCCCAAAAAAGGAAAAGAGAAACATAATACTGGTGAGTCATATAAAACTCAAATAATTAGATGGTTGATTTAAAGTCATATATATTAGTAATCATACTACATGTTAATGAATAAAATACTCCAAAAAATTATATTTTGATCCTGTTTAAAAAACAAACATAACTATTATTAGAAATGAAGAGGAATATTTCGCAGTGTTAATATATAATCTATCATCAATGTATTATTCTTCTAAATCTTAAATCCAAATAATCTAGCTGTAAAATCTATAAAGATTATAAAAGACAAAATTATAAATATACAAATCCACAATAATACATTCAGATAGTGTGTTTAGCAAGGCAGAAATAAAATACCTCAGAGATAAAAATATTAGTAATAATATGGAACATTAAAAAAAATCACAAATTTAACCTAATTGATGCATATTGAATCCTGGACCTCAGAATAATCCAATCCACCCAATATTATCAAATGCACTTACATATTTTCCAAAATATGTTGAGCCATGGAGAAATCCCATGTGTAGGCATAACTGGGAGATATTTTCGATTCACTTTTGGACCACCATAATTAAGCAAATATCACAAAATAAAGTGAGTCAAATGAAAGATTTGGTTTCCCAGCACATATAAAATTTATGTTTGTACTACACTGTATAGACTATTAAGTATGTAATAATATTATGTCTACAAAAACAATGTACATAGCTTAATGAAAAATTTTTACTACTAAAAAATACTAACCATAATATGAGCTTTCAGAAAGTTGTAATCACTGATCACAAATCAACATAACAAATAAAGATAAAGTTTGAAATATTTTGAGAATTACCAAAATGTGACAGAGACATGTGAACAAACGCTCTTGAAAAAAGGTGCTGATTGACTTGCTCAAAACAAGGTTGCCACAAACTTTCAGTCTGTAAAAAAAGCAATTACCTGCAAAACACAATGAAGTGAAGCACAAGAAAATGAGCTATATCTCTATTTCAAAAAGTTCAACTCACTCAGTTTATATGTTTGAAAACAATGCAATTAGCCTAAAGATAAATAACAAGAGAATCACTAACCTATTACTATTTAAGCATTACATTTTTTAAAATTTTTGTTTATTCTAGTACTATTTTTTATTAACATATAATGTATTATTTTTTCAGGGGTATAGGTCTGTGATTTATCAGTCCTACACAATTCACAGAGCTTACCATAGCACATACCCTCCCCAAAGTCCACCACCCAACCACCCCATCCCTCCTGCCCCCTCCACTGCAGCAACCCTCAGTTTATTTCCTGAGATTAAGAGTCTCTTATGGTTAGTCTCCCTCTGCCTTGTTTCTCAAATTCCACATATCAGTGAGATCCTATGATAATTGTCTTTATCTGACACTTAGCATACGACCCTCTAGTTCCATCCATGTCATCATTGCAAATGGCAAGATTTCATTTTTTGATGGTTTCATATTTTATTATACACACACACACACACACACACACACACACACACACACATATCATATCTTCTTTATCCATTTACCAGTCAATGGACATCTAGGCTCTTTCCATAGTTTGACTATTGTTGACATTGCTGCTATAAACATTGGGGTGCATGTGCCCCTTCAGATCACAACATTTTTATCTTTGGGGTAAGTACTCACTAGCAATTCCTGGGTCATAGGGTAAGTCTATTTTCAACTTTTTGAGGACTCTCCATATGGTTTTCCAGAGTAGCTGCACCAGCTTTCATTCCCACCAACAGTGTAAGAAGCTTCCCCTTTCTCTGCGTCCTCACCATCTGTCAGTTCCTGACTTATTAATTTTAGCTATTCTGATTAGTGTGAGGTGGTATTTCATTGTGGTTTTGAATTGTATTTACCTGAGTGTTGTTGGGCACTTTTTCATGTGTCTATTGGCCATTTGGATGTCTTATTTGCAGAGGTCATGCCTTCTGCTCATTTCTTGATTTGATTATTTTTTCTTTGGGTGTTGAGTTTGATAAATTAGTTATAAATTTTGGATACTAGACCTTTATTTGATATTTAATTTTCAAATATCTTCTCCCATTCCAACAACTGTCTTTTGGTTTTGTTGACTGTTTCCTTTGAAGCATTATGTTTTTAACCCAGAATTGAAAGAAAAAATTATCAAAGTGTGAAGAAAAATATATTTTGAACAAAAGAATAATGAAATATCCTGTTATACAATGCAAAAACATCTGTGTTTAGGAGGAACTGTTTAGATGTAAATACATATATTAAGAAAAATAAAAAGTGTATATAAAATAATTTACCCTCCGATCTAAAGAACTAAAAAAAAAATAATCAAACTTAAAAGAAAATAGAACAGAAATAATATACACAACAGTAGAATTTAATGAGAAAGAAAACAAATGGAATAGCAAAGAACAATAAAGATTTGGTTTTGAAATTATGCATAAAATTAATAAATCCCTCTCAAAACTAATCAATGAAAAGAAAAAAAATTATATTTTTAGTTAAGAAAATGAAAAAGGATATAAAAAAGAAGGTATAAAATTGTCATTATTTACATATGACAGGATTACATTAAAATTTCAAAAAAGATTTATAATCTAGTCAATTAATAAATTGTCATGGCAAGACACTTGAGGGAATATCTACACACAGAAATCAATTGTATTTCTGTACACTAGTAAAAAATAGGAAATAAACTTTAAAATCATATCAATTTCTTTTTTTAAAGATTTTATTTATTTATTTGACAGAGATCACAGGTAGGCAGAGAGACAGGCAGAGAGAGAGGAGGAAGCCGGCTCCCCGCCGGGCAGGAAGACCAATGAAGGGCTTGATCCCAGGACCCTGAGATCATGAACTGAGCAGAAGGAAGAGGCTTTAAACCACTGAGCCACGCAGGTGCCCCAAAATCATATCAATTTCAATAGCATCAACAAATTGGGGAGGCCTGCTTCCCCCTCTCTCTCTACTTGCCTCTCTGCTTACTTGTGATCTCTGCCTGTCAAATAAATAAATAAAATCTTTAAAAAAATTATAAAATTCCCATGAAAAAACCTAAAAAGTTCTACAAACGTCTACACTGAAAACTCCCTAAAAATATTAAGAGAAATTTTTAAAATCTTAAATAAATGTACTGTAAATATAGCAACTCATCTCAAATTAATCTGTATATTTACAGTAATACTAATCAACATCCTGGCATTATTTTCCAAAAATTAAAAGCCAATTTTGAAATTTGAATTCATAGGATTAAGTAACTAAATTAATATTGGAGACAAAGTTGGCAGAATTATATTCCCTGGTATCAGGAGCTATTCTAAACTTTAAACTATTAAGACAATGTAATATGATTTGAAGGAAAAATCAAAGAAACCAACAGAGCAGAATGAAAGTCCAGAAGGAGACCCTCATACATACTGTTTCCTATGTTATGATAGAGGTGACATGCAGTACAGTGAGAAAAGAATTTTCAATAATAATTTATTTGCAGCTCTTCCTGTTGAGAGTTTTATCTTTTTCCCCAGTCCTGAAACTGGCAGGCCTTGTGACTTGCCTCGATCTCAATAGGCCATGCAACTTCCCCTAGATAGAAGCATTCCAGTGGTGGAAGCATTTGGAGACAACTATGTAAGAAAGCCAGTCACATTTACTCTTGGATTCAAAGCCAAGTTGAGAACTAGCATAATTGCTACATTATGTAGCAATAATTGCTACATTATGTCAGGGAAGCCATCTGAGACCTTCCAACCAGCTGAGTGATGCTGCATGAATAGGATGAGCTGAAACCAACCAAAAAGCTGAACGGAATATGAGAAATAAATGATTATTATATTATACATAACTTTTGCAGTGACTTGTAATGCAGTAATAGATATTTGATACAGTTAGCAATAAGGGAAATGAAACTTAAAACACACCAAAAACAGAATGATTAAAATTTAAAGAAAGATAGGACATATATAACAAATGTTGGCTGGAAGAGTGTAAATAATTTCAATCACTTTGGAAATGCCTTTGTTAGTATCTACTGAAGTTATTCATATGTGTATATTGTAACCATTCATTCCATTCTCAGATATACACCCTCAGAAATGACATACATGTTCACAAATATATATATACTATAATAATGTTCATACCAGCACTCCTCATGATTGTCAATAATTGGAAGCTATCCATCAATGACAGAATAAACAATTTTGATGTATTACACAATAGAGTACAGTAATAAAAAGAAAGCACTATAGGTACATAAAAAGAATGGATGAATCATTATAATGTTAAAGACCAGTCACCAAAGAGTACATACTGCATGCTACTATTTATCAGAAGTAGAAAAATAAAATTAATGTATGCTATTAGAAGTCGGAATAGTGGTTAACTCCTTGAGGTGGTGTGAGTAGGAAATGCGCACAAAAGGGGATTCTAAATTATAAGACATTTTGTTGTTTCTGGATATGGTCATCTTCTTAAATCATAGACAACTTAATAAGTGTATGGTTTTTAATTGACATTTTCATAATGATTATTTCAGTATTCTTTCAGTATTCTTTATGTATGAACTTGCTGTAAGTCTCTTTAGATCTACAAAGCTTATTCCCATTTTTTAGTGGGCTATTTGATTTTAAGTATCATTGATACTTAAAATTTCATTAAATATTCTGGGTAGATGTTCTTTATCAGATAAAAGTTCCTTGTTAGGTATTATCTCCCAATCATTCTCCTGCTAGTGTCTTTCAAAGAGAAGTTCTTAAACAAGACTGTCACCTGTTTTCAGAAATAAGGCTTTGTTTTACTAGAACAAAGCCACACCCATGTTACATATTATCCATAGCTGTTTTAGCGCTACAGTGAAACAGTTAAGGAATAGCAATGGAGAGATCATATGACTAAAATTTACTCTCTGTCCTGTTAGAAATAAAGTTTGCAATTCCTTGCCAAAATATACAGTATATTGTTAATATTGCTTTAAGTCTGTTATCTCTTAGAGGAATTGAAATTAAAAAGTTGAATTATTGTCATTTATCAAATTTTGAAATATTTTTATTATGTTGGAAACATTCAATATTTTTATTAATATTATATCCCTTTTGCCTGAAGAACTTCTTTAACACCATTTATAAATTAGGTCTGCTCAGAGAGCATTAATTTGTTTTTATCTGAGAGTCTTTAATTTTCATTCACTTTTTTTTTAAAGATTTTATTTATTTATTTATTTGACAGACACAGATCACAAGTAGGCAGAGAGACAGGCAGAGAGAGGAAGAGAGGGGGAAGCAGCCTCCTCGTGGAGCAGAGATCCCCACGTGGGACTTGATCCCAGGACCCTGAGATCATGACCTGAGAGGAAGGCAGAGGCTTTACCCCACTAAGCCACCCAGGTGCCCCTTCATTCACTTTTGAGGATGATTTCTACAGTCACTGATACTGGGGGTTGACTTTATTTTTTCAGCCATTGAAAAATATAATCATTTTGTTCTTACTTGTTCTTACTTGCATTGTTTCTGAGATAAAAGCTAGTTTAATTGTTGTCCTTCATGTTCTGTAGGTAATGTATCATTTTCCCCTGGTTGAAGATTTCGAGTTTGTCTTTGGCTTCAGCAATTTGAATGGAATATGTATGGGTGCATATATGTGTGTATGGGCATGTGTACAGACTGTTTTGGTATGCCTCCTGATTGATGTTTTCAGAGGTACTTAGACCTATGGAAAATCATTTGACTTCCTATTATTCTTTATCCTTTACTAGCATAAATATTTAATGCAATTTTTTCTTATATTTTCATTTGTACCACATCCCACATATTTGGATATGTGATATTTCTAATGTTTGGTTTTTACCAAAATTCCATTATTATTAATTGACATAAGTTTTAAAAAGTGATAGTTCTAAAATTTCAAAATAAATGAATATCTTAATTATTTTTATTATCAAATTCCAAATTAATATTGTATGGGATATATAATTTCCATTATTTAAAATTTGTTATAAAATTTCAAAATGTGGAGTGGGAAATAAATGTTATTATATTTCTGATGTGAAGGGCATAATTTCTTAAACTAGATCCAGAAATACCATCTCTACAAAATGTTGTTAATTTTTGGTAAACAAAAATTAATATTTCTGTTTACCACAGTAAAATAAAAAGGTAAAAAATGATCTTGGTGAATATATTTACAACCAATAAGAGGGAATAATGTCAAGAAGAGCACACTAACACACCCACCACATAAACACACACACACACTTTTCTAAAAATCAATTAACAAAGACATACAATCCAATAGAAATATGGACAAACTCAAATCATTAATTTTACAAACATTTGATTACAACCTGTTAGAGCACTGATGATACCAAATGTTACAGTATACTTCTATCAGTACTTTTCCTCATAAATCCCTGGTTGGAATGTTAATCAGCACAACCAACTTTTTGTTTTGTTTGTTTCAAGTTTTTATTTAACATCTAATTAATGTATAGTGTAATATTAATTTCAGGGATAGAATTTAGTGATTCAATACTTAATATAATACCCAGTGCTCATGACAAGTGTCCTCCTTAATACCCATTACCCATTTAACCCATCCCCCTGCCCACCTCCCCTTTCAGAAACCCTCAGTGTGTTCTCTGTAGATAAGAGATGTTTTATGTTTTGCCTCTTTCTCTTTTCTCCCCACTATGTTCATCTGTTTCATTTCCTAAATTCCATATATGAGTAAAATCATATGGTATTTGTCTTATTTCTTTTACCATAATAAAGTCTAGTTCCATCCTTGTTGTTGCAAATGGCAAGATTTCATTCTCTCCTATGGCTGTATAATATTCCATTGTATATATATATCTCACTTCTTTATCCATTCACCAGACAATGAACAATTTGGGATCTTTCCATAATTTGGCTATTGTTGATAATATTGTTATCATCAGGGTCCCTCCAAATCAGTAATTTTGTATCCTTTGGGTGAATACGAATTTATCACAATCCTGGATTGTAGTAGTTCCATTTTTAACTTTTTGAGGAACCTCCATTCTCTTTTACGCATGGCTACACCAGTTTGCATTCCCACCAGCACTGTAAGAGAGTTTTCCTTTCTCTTCATTCTCACCAACATCTGTTATTTCTTGTATTGTTCATTTCAGCCATTCTCACAGGTGTGAGGTGATATATCATTGTAGTTTTGATTTGTATTTCCCTGATGATGAGTGATGTTGAGTATCTTTTCATATGTCTATTTGCCATCTGGATGTCTTCTTGGGGAAAATGTCTGTTCATGTCTTCTGCCCATTTCTCATCTGAATTATTCGTTCTTTCGGTGTTGAGTTTGACAAGTTCTTTATAGATTTTGTACACTAACATTTTTCAATATGATCTTTGCAAAAATCTTCTCCCATTCCAAAGTTTGACTTTTAATTTCGTGGATTATTTCCTTCACTGTGCAGAAACATTTTATCTTGATGAGTTCCCAAAAGTTGATTTTTGCTTTTGTTTTCTCTGTTTCAGGAGACATGTCTAGTAAGAAGTTGCTATACGTGAGTTCAGAGAGGTTGCTGGCTGTGTTCTCTTCTAAGATTTTTATAGTTTCAGAAGGTTTTAGGATATTTCATCCATTTTGAACACCATTTGTTGAAGAACCTGTTGTGGTTTTTTTCTATCATTGGATATTCTTTCCTGCTTTGTTGAAGACTAGTTGACCATAGTTGACCAGAAATGTTGGTCCATTTCTGGGTTTTCTATTCTGTTCCATTGATCTATGTGTCTGTTTTCATGCTAGTACCATATTGTCTTGATGACTACAGCTTTGTGATAGAGCATGATGCCTTTGTGATGGAGCATGATGCATTGTGATGCTTCCAGCGTTGTTTTTCTTTTTCAAGTTTTCTTTGGCTATTCAGGTACTTTTCTGGTTTCATAAAAATTTCAGGATTGTTTGTTCTAGCTCTGTGAAAAATGCTGGTGGTATTTTGCTAGGGATTGCATTAAATGTGTCGATTGCTTTGAGTAGTATAAATATTTTAACAATATTCCTTCTTCCAATGGATGAGCATGGAATGTTTTTCCACTTCCTTGTGTCATCCTCAATCACTTTCATATGTGTTCTATAGTTTTCAGAGTACAGATCTTTTACCTCTTTGGTTAAATTTATTTGTAGGTCTGTTATGGTTTGGTGCAATGGTAAATGTAACCAATTCCTTGATTTCTTTTTCTGCTGCTTCATTATTGGTATGTAGAAAAGTAACAGAATTCTGTACATCAATTTTGTATCTTGCAACTTTGCTAAATTCATATATTAGTTCCATTAACTTTTTGGTGGAGTCTTTCGAGTTTTCTACATGGCATATTATCATGTCATCTGCAAAAAGTGAACATTTGGCTTATTCTATGCTGATGTGGATGCCTTTTATTTCTTTTGTTGTCTGATAGCTGAACCTAGGACTTCAATACTATGTTAAATAACAATGGTCAGAGTGAACATCCCTCTCTTGTTCCTGGGCCATAGGGAAAAATCTCCAAGTGTTTCCACATTGAGGATGATATTAGCTGTGGGTCTTTTGTATACAGCCTTTATGATGTTGAGGTATGTTCCTTCTATCCCTACTTTGTTGAGGGTTTTTAGAAAGGATGCTGTATTTTGTCAAAAAAAATTTTTTGCACCTATTAAGAGGATCATGTGGTTATCTTTTTTTTTCCTATATTTTTTTGCAGATTTTTTAAAATTAACATATAATGTTATTTGTTTCAGGGGTACAGGTCTGTGATTCATCAGTCTTACACAATTCACAGTGCTCACTATAACACATACCCTCCCCAATGTCTATCACCAAGCCACCCCATTATCTTTTCTTTTATTAATGTGATGTGTCATGTTGATTGTTTTGTAAATATTGAACCACCTCTGCAGCCCAGAAATAATCCCACTTGATTTTGGTGAATGATTCTTTTAATGTATTGTAGGATTCAATTTGCTAAAAAAAAGTTTTGAGAATTTTTGCATCCATGTTCATCAGGGATATTGGCCTGTAATTCTTTCTAGTGGGGTCCTTGTCTGGTTTCGGAATTTAGGTAATGCTGGCCTTGTAGAATGAGTTGGAAAAATTTCCTTCCATTTTTATTTTTTGGACAGTTTGAGAAGAATAGGTATTAGCTCTTTAAGTATTTGGTAGAATTCCCCTGGGGGGAACCCATCTGGTCCTGGACTTTTGTTTGTTGGGAGATTTTTTTTACTACTGATTTGATTTCTTTCTTAGTTATGGGTCTGTTCAATTTTCCATTTCTTCCCATTTCATTTTTGGTATTTTGGTTTTTAGGAATTTATCCATTTCTTCCAGATTACCAAATTTGTTGGCACATAATTTTTCATAATATTCTCTTGTATTTGTTTGTATTTCTGTGGTGTTGGTTTTGTTCTCTCCTCTCTCATTCACAATTTTATTTATTTGGGTCCTTTCTCTTTTCTTTTTGATAAGTCTGGCTTGGGGTTTATCAATTTTATTATTGCTGTCAAAGAACCAGCTCTTCATTTCATTTATTTGTTCTACTGTTTTTTGTTTGTTTGTTTCTATATCATTTATTTCTGCTCTAATCTTGATTATTTCCCTTCTTCTGCTGACTTTAGGCTTTATTTGCTGTTCCTTTTCTAGCTTCTTTTGGTGTAAGGTTATTGTGTATTTGAGAGTTTTCTGGCTTCTTGAGGTAATCGTGTATTACTATATACTTCCCTCCTTTGACTGCCTTTGCTGCTTCCAAAAACTTCCGAACTGTTTTATTTTTATTTTCATTTGCTTCCATGTTTTTTTTTTTAATTTCTTCTTCAATTTCCTGGTTAACCCATTCATTCTTTAGTAGGATGTCCTTTAACCTCCATGTATTTGTGGTCTTCCCAAAGTTTTTCTTGCGGTTAACTTCAAGTCTCATAGCACTATGATCTGAAAATATGCACGGTATAATCTTAATCTTTTTGTACTTGTTGAGACCTGATTTGTGACCCAGCAGGTGATCTGTTCTGGACAATGTTCTATGTGCACTCAAAAAGAATGTTTACTGCTTCAGGATGAAATGTTCTGAATGTATCTGTTAAATCCATCTGGTCCAGTATGTCATTCAAAATCATGTTTCCTTGTGGATTTTCTGTTTAGATGATCTGTAAATTAATGTTAGTGGGTTGTTAAAGTTCCCTAGTATTACTGTATTATTATCAATAACTTTCTCTATGTTTGTTATTAATTGATGTGTATATTTAAGTGTTCCCAAATTGGGGGCATAATTTTTTTTAAAGATCTATTTATTTGAGAAAGAGAGCATGTGCACATGTGAATGGGGGAGGGGCAGAGGGAGAGAAAATCTTCAAGCAAACTTCCCACTGAGCAGGAACTCTCCAACATGGGACTCCATCTCAGGACCCATGAGATATGACCTGAGCCAAAACCAAGAGTCAGAGGCTTAAATGACTGAGCTAACCATGCTCCCTGGGAGGCATACATATTTACAATTTTTAGTTCTTCTTGTTGAGTAAATCCCTTTATTATGACATAATACCCTTCTTCATTTCTTTTTACAGTTTTTTGGTTTAAAATCTAGCTTGCCTGGTATAAGTATGGCTACTCTGGCTTTCTTTTGATGTCCATTAGCATGATAAAGTTTTCTCCATCCCCTCATTTCCAATTTACAAGTGTGTTTAAGTCTAAAATGAGTCTCTTGTGGGCAACATATAGACAGGTTTTGTGTTTTTATCCATTCTGACAATCTATATCTCTTGAGCACAGCATTTAGTCCATTTACTTTCAGAATTATTATTGATATATATGAGTTGAGTGACATTGCATTTCCTGTCAAGTCATTGTTTCTGGAGATTTTCTCTGTTCCTTTGTAGTCTTTGTTGCTGTTGGTCCTTCTTTCCCATTCAAAGAGTTTTCTTTAGTGTTTCTTGCAAGGGTGGTTTAGTAGTCTCAAACTCCTTTAGTTTTTGTTTGTCTGGGAAACTCTATCTTTCCTTCTATTCTGACAGCCTTGATGGAAAGAATATTTTTGGCTGCAGATTTTTCCCATTCATCATGCTAAATACATCAGGCCACTGTCTTCTGGCCTGTCAAGTTTCTGTGGGTAGATCTGCTGCTAAATTTATTTGTCTCCCCTTGTAAGTTAGGGACTATGTTTCTCTTGCCGATTTTAGGATTTTTTTCCCACTTACCTCTAAATTTTGCAAATTTTACTATAATATTTCCTGGCATTGGCTGGCTTTTGTTGATTTTGATGAACGTTCTCTGTGCCTCCTGGATTTGGATGTTTGTTTCCTTCTCCAGTTTAGGGAAGCTCTCAGTTATAATTTTCTCAAATAAACCTTCTCCTCCTTTTTCCCTTTCTTCCTCTTCTGGGACTCCTGTGATACAAATGTGTCATACATTCTTTGTTTTTATTTTTAGGTTTTTTATCTCTACAGTAAGGGACTCTCTAACATCCTCTATTCTTTTCTCAAGCTGGTTAGTATCCTTGTGATTGTTGTTTTACATTCTGAATCGGGCATATTACTTATATATGTTTCAATTAGATCTCTGGTCATGACCTTTTCTTGTTCTTTATTTTGGGATGAATTCCTCCATTGTGCATTTTTTTTCTAGGTTTCTATCTTCTTTTGTGGTTAGGAAAGCTTGTTATGTTTCCTGTTCTTGAGAGTAATGGCTTTATTAAGAAGAGAATATATACCGTATAGGGCCTGGTGCTTTAGGAAGTGTTTCTGGTATATGCTGTGTATACTGTGCTGCTATGTTTTGGTTGCTCTTTCCCTTAGGTCAGTCCTCTGTAGAGTTTCTTCTTGCCTGCCATGGGAAATGTTTGGGACCTTGAAGAGAATATTGTGAATTTTAACCTGGTATGCTCTGATCTGCTTATTAAAATAAACCTGAAGCTACTTCCATAGAGTTGAAGCTTTATGGAACTCTATGGTCAGTAGGCATAGTACATGTGAGTGGGTATAGGGGAGTGGAGGGTGGTGTTTGTACTGGTCTTCTGGGAGAGGGGCCTGCTGCTCTGGATCTCAGAAGAAGCACCTGCAGAGTGCAAGGGGGCAGGGCTTGGTGTAAGCAGTTTAGGCCACCACTGTTGGTGTTTTGCTGCTTACTGAAGTTAGTTTATGCTGAAGTGTAAGCAAAAAAAATAGCATTAGCCCCTTCCCTCATCTCCCAGGGAGGGGAGCTTGTGCCTGCTGTTGTCTGGGAAGCCCTGAGAGAAGAGTGAACCATCTGCCCTTATGTGTCCCAGGTGTCCCTCAGATCCTTGCATTTATCCTGTGTCTGGACTGTCTGTCCACCCAGTAGAATAGTGTGCTCCTGTGTTCTATCCAAGGCAGGCTAACGGAGTTTTTTAACTCCAAACTTTTGGGACCTGGTGTGGTATAGACACATGCTGATCTCCTGCCAGGGGGCTGTGGGGAGGAGGAGGTCTTGCCAAGCTGGGGCTATTTCAGGTTTGTCCCTGAAGGACAGTCATATCAACACTCAGGAAACCGGAGTTTGGAGTAATGTACAGCAAATAGCTGGTGTCCAGTTTAGCCGCCCTCAGTGGGTATCCTATACCTATACTAAAGGGTGGGGGAGCAACATGGTGCCTACTAAACCTTTTGTCCCCAGAAAGGCAATGCCACCTCTCTCCGAAGTAGTCCAAGAAGGAGGCACTATCTCTCCCAGTGAGTTCCAGCAGATTCTCCTGTGCCCTCTGTTCTCTGTCTTCTGCCTTCCCTCTCCACAGGAGCACTGCAGCACCCACAGGGCTCAACATCAGCTGCAGCACTGACGCTAAAACTCCAGTCTTTGAGTTTCTCTGGTTGTAAAATCTTGTTTTCCCAGGCAATGGCTTTGAGGAAGTATTTTCCTTTTGTGATCCCCTGTGCACACCTCTCAATTTCTCTGTTTTCTCTCTCTAAGCTCCCTCTATATGATCAGGGCTCCCTGCCCTGAGCAGCACCTGTGATCCTTTTCTCCCCCAAATCGTTTCTCCACACCCTCTATCTTCCACGATGTGGCCTATTATCTCCCTCTAGTTGTGCAGTTTGTTCTGTCAGTCTTCAAATCGATTTCAAAATGATTTGATGTTTATCTGGTGTGGTATAAGGCAAACCTAGGTTCCTCCTACTTCCCTATCTTAGTTCTTCCCACACAACCAACACTCAACTTTGAAAAATAGTTTGGAATTATTTTTTAATGATGATGATTTCTCTCCCACTAATTTGTTTTACTATGTGGAAAGGAACACTAGGATTAAGAATACGTGTAGTTAAATTATTTTCAATATTTTCATTGTATTGGCAGTTTTGTTCATAGATATTTATAATAATATTAAATGTAATGTGTAATGAATCAGAATTCTCTTTAACCCATATCTACTATTTTTCTGTTCCATACATTGCACCAAGGTCAAAAGTTTTTTAAACTCTGTTTTAACATAGAGAGAACCCTCTATTTTTAAGTTTTAAAATTTTTTAAAATTTTAAAGGTTTTAAGCTCAAACCCTAGGCAGGCAGCAATATCTAAGGAGAACTTGATAACAGTATTTTCTGCTAAATATTTTTCGATTTAGCTTTTATATATGGTAAGTGATACTGGTTTTCTTTTTACCATAATAAAATTGTTGCCTTTCAACTAAAAATATTATATAGAATTGTAAGTGGATGCAAAGAAAATAAATTCAAACCAAGATAATATGAATTTTGAGGAACTGTGGAAGTACTCAGCATATAACATATTTTGGAACAAAGAAACTGAACATATATTTAAAGCAGATTCCATATCAAAACATATATAGTACTACAGGTATCAGATTCAATGAAAATAATAAGAGTGCTTTACTAACCACATTGGTAGAAAAACAAAACATTTTAATGAGGAAATTTAGGTAAAATATTCATCAATTTTGCCTAAATATTTAGATCAGCATTATATATTTAGTGTTTCTACCTGTAAGTCATATTTATTCTCTTATAAAGATACATCTATTTCACATTATCATCCTCTTAACTTTATGCATTAATACTAATTTTTATTAACTAAATTGGTAATTTGTTTAATTAATTAATATTAAACAGTAATTTTGTTGTGGGCTTTATAACTAGAGATATACCAATTGTCCAGTATTAATAAGACAAACTGAATTTCAGATTTTTAACAGTTGCAATTTTCTTGATGCAACTTTTTATTTTGAAAAGGGGATCAGTAGTCCAATACCACAAACCACATGGATCACTATCTTTCCCATTAGTGAAATTCAGACTTTTACTCTTCAGAGTAGACTCTGTCTGTATATGGAGGGCAGCCTGAATTAAAGGCCCCCCTGCTAGAACTGGGACTTATATAACATGAATTATATCTTAATATTAAAATTCAATCACTGGAAAACCCCAAACAAGTAAAGTTGGATGACCAATGACAAAAGGTTTTGGCATCTACTAATATACCAGAATTGGAATCACTTAGGAGTTTTATCTGCAATCATCAGTTTGACCTGAAAGCCATCACTGATGGTGGAAGTTTAGGAAGAGGAGTAAACTAATGCATTATACAGACTCATCCTGTTTTTCTCCCTTTCTCATGATTTTGATCTTTAGAGGACCCTGCATGAATACAGACATAAGAAATGGTGAGGAAGAGAATTTACTACACTGTGATAATTACATATAAGTCCTATTCATCTTCCTTATAGAATCCATTAATATCACAGATATTTATATTCCATGAATTAATATATTTGAGAGCATAAACAATATTTATTAAATTTTTGTTTAGAGATTGAAATACAAGATATATCAAATACAGCATGTATCAAGCACATTATTAGATTAAGCAACAATAGTGGAAAAATCATTCCAAACTGGTACATATATACCTTTAAATCTGATCAAAATGAATATGTTGTAATTTAAGCAGAAAGTCAGTAGTCAGTACAGTTCTTGTGATACCCTGAAATCTCCTCTCCTTTGAACCTTTCTCACTGAACTCCAGTTACTTGAGTGTCCTGTCATTCCCTTGAACACAGTATACCATTTCTCATCTCACAACATTCATGTTTTTTTTTATCTTATAACTGAAACAAAAAGCTCAAATTTTTGTCTGGATCATTCTAGTTTAAATTAGTCCTCACTTTTATTGTCTCATTTAGCATTAGGACATCATATTTATTTTTGTTTTCTCTAATAACAACCTCTAATTATTGTTTTTAGTTATTTGTTATATTTTATGTTGGTTCTTTATCCTCTACCATAATATGTGGTTCAGGAGTGCAGGAACTTGCCTGTCATGTTTACTCTTTTGTAACCATGTCAGAGAAACAAACAGCACAGAATACCTTCTTGTTTGTATTTGTTGAATGAATAAATATGTTACCATAACCTTTGATATGTTTATATTTCTGATCACGTTACATTTCACAAGCTCTCATCTGATTTCCAGTAAAGGTAATCTAACTTGCTCTAATATTGAATTTTGGATCAGTCTGTGGACCTTCAAAATTTTCTCACATTTACCATTCTACTCTTATTCTCTCTTCTCTATTACATTTTGAACATTGTTTCTTGGGTCAAAAATTACTATTTTTCAAGTCCTGGGTATTTTTTAGAAATTGGCTTTATTTATTTTTTTAATGACAATAGGTTATTCCTTGTTCTTAAAATTGTCTGACATATTACTCTAACATTTTAAGCCAAATAATAGTCTATACATAAATTAAACTTAAAACTTTTGAATATCTTATCTGTATCTAAAATGTAGCAATGATACAAAGAGTGACATAATTTTGCACTATCTCTAATTATTATTTACTATGCTTTTAAAGTGTTTTTTTTTTGTTTGTTTGTTTGTTCGTTTGCTTGCTGCTAATTAGGTTTTCACTATTAGAAACTATGTTTCATAAGCTGCTGTTCTCTTCTTGAGGAATTGAGTGATTGAGGTTGAAATTAGAAACATGTGGGTTTTTATCATGACGTGCAATATGAAGGGTTTTATAAATCCATTTTAGGGCAGATTTCTCACATAACTAACTAAATACATGCTTTATATATAAAACCTAATATACTGAAAAATACCCAAGATATGTGCTATTTATATAAATGATTACACATCAAAGTCTTGAAATCTTAAATATATGATTCATTAAGGCATTAAGCAATTTGTTTGAAGTATTTTTGAAAAACAATTATATTGTCCTTTCAGGATTATAATATTAATAAAATGCTGCATTTAAAGAATTAGTTTAGCGAAAAGTATTAACTTTAGGAGTAGAATGACTCCCTGTATAATCACTAAAAACGCCCAGTAAAAATAGTTACTACTCTGAGTTAGTATTCTGAGAAATACTTCAATAAAGCTCTAAATAATTTTCATTCAAGTAATAGCTTATTTTAACTCAAGACAGTACTGAATATTCTTTTTTTAAATTTATTTATTTTTTTATTTTCCAAAACTCTTTGTTTATGCACCTCACCCAGTGCTCCATGCAATATGTGCCCTCCTTAATACCCACGACCAGGCTCACCCAACTCCCCACCTCCTTCCCCTCCAAAATCTTCAGTTCATTTCTCAGAGTCCACAGTCTCTCATGGTTGGTCTCCCCACCCCGATTTCCCCCCACTTGCTTCTCCTCTCCTCCCAATGTCCTCTGTGTTATTCCTAATGCTCCACAAGTAAGTGAAATCATATGATAATTGACTTTCTCTGCTTGATTTATTTCACTCAGCATAATCTCCTCCAGTCCTGTCCATATTGATATAAAACTTGGGTATTCATCCTTTCTGATAGAGGCATAATACTCCATTGTATATATGGATCATATCACTTTATCCATTTGTCCGTTGAAGGGCATCTTGGTTTTTTCCACCGTTTGGCGACAGTGGCCATTACTGCTATGAACATTGGGGTACAGATGACCCTTCTTTTCACTACATCTATATCTTTGGGGAAAATACCCAGTAGTGCAATTGCAGAGTAATAGGGTAGCTCTGTTTTTAATTTCTTAAGGAATCTCCACACTGTTTTTCCAAAGTGGCTGCACCAACTTGCATTCCCACCAATAGTTTAAGAGGGTTCCCCTTTCTCCACATCCTCTCCAACACTTGTTGTTTACGGTCTTGTTGGTTTTGGCCATTCTAACCAGTATAAGGTGATATCTCAATGTGGTTTTGATTTGAATCTCCCTGATGGCTAATGATGATGAGCATTTTTTCATGTGCCTGTAAGCCATTTGTATGTCTTCTTTGGAGAAGTGTCTGTTCATGTCTTCTGCCCATTTTTTGATGTGATTATCTGAGTTTAAGGAGTTCTTTATAGATCTTGGATATCAGCCCTTTGTCAGTAGTGTCATTTGCAAATATCTTCTCCCATTCTGTGGGTTGCTTCTTTGTTTTGTTGACTGCTTCCTTTGCTGTACAGAAACTTTTGATCTTGATGAAGCAATGATCAAAAAGCTCCCAAAAAACAAGAGCCCAGGACCTGAAATATTCCCTATTCTATCAAACATTTAAAGAAGAAATAATGCTTATTCTCCTGAAGCTGTTTCAAAAAATAGAAACAGAAGGAAAACTTTCAGACTCTTTTTATGAACCTAGCATTACATTGATTCCCAAATCAGGCAAAGACCCCACCAAAAAGGATAATTTCAGACCAATATCCCTGATGAATATGAATGCCAAGATTCTCAGCAAGATCCTAGCTAATAGGATCCAATAGTACATTAAAAAGGTTATCCACCATGACCAGGTGATATTTATCCATGGGGTGCAAAGGTGGTTCAACATTAGCAAATCAATCAATGTGATAGAACAAATCAGTAAGAGAAGAGAGAAGAAACACATGGTCATTTCAATCGATTCAGAAAAAGAATTTGACAAGATACAGCATCCATTCCTGATTAAAACCCTTCAAAGTATAGGGATAGAGAGAACATTCCTCAACTTTATAAAATCCATCCATGAAAAACCCACAGCAAATATCATCCTCAATGGAGAAAAGCTGACAGCCTTCCCGTTGAGATCAGGAACACAACAAGGATGTCCACTCTCTCCACTGTTGTTCAACATAGTACTAGAAGTCCTAGCAACAGCAATCAGACAACAAAAAGAAATAAAAGGTATTCAAATTGACAAAGAAGCAGTCAAACTCTCTTCGAAGATGACATGATACCTTATATGGAAAACCCAAAAGACTCCACCCTCAAACTACTAGAACTCACACAGCAATTCAGTAAAGGACACAAAATCCATGTACAGAAATCAGTTGCTTTCTTATACACTAACACTGAAAATATAGAAAGGGAAATTAGAGAATCAATTCCATTTACCATAGCACCAAGAACCATAAGATACCTGGGAATAAACCTAACCAAAGAGGTAAAGGATCTGTACTTGAGGAACTACAGAACACTCATGAAAGAAATTGAAGAAGACACAAAAAGATGGAAGAGCATTCCATGCTCATGGATCGGAAGAATAAATACCGTTAAAATATCTATACTGCTTAGAGCAATCTATACTTTCAATGCCATCCTGATCAAAATTCCAACGGCATTTTTCAAAGAGCTAAAACAAATAATCCTAAAATTTATATGGAACCAAAAGAGACCCCAAATTGCTAAGGAAATGTTGAAAAAGAAAAACAAAACTGGAGTCATCACGTTGCCTGATTTCAAGCTTTTCTACAAAGCTGTGATCAACAAGACAGCACGGTACTGGCACAAAAACAGACACATAGACCATGGAATAGAGTAGAGAGCCCAGATACAGCCTCTCAACTCTATGGTCAAATAATCTTCAGCAAAGCAGGAAAAAATACGCAGTGGAAAAAAGACAGTCTCTTCAATAAATGGTGCTGGGAAAATTGGACAGCTATGTATAGAAGGATGGAACTTGACCATTCTCTTAGACCATACACAAAGATAAACTTGAAATGGATAAAAGACCTCAACATGAGGTAGGAATCTATCAAAATCCTAGAGAACATAGGCAGTAACATCTTTGACATTGGCCACAGCAACTTCTTTCAAGACATGTTCCCAGGGCGCCTGGGTGGCTCAGTGGATTAAGCTGCTGTCTTCAGCTCAGGTCATGATCTCAGGGTCCTGGGACTGAGTCCCACGTTGGGCTCTCTGCTTAGCAGGGAGCTTGCTTCCCTCTCTCCATCTCTCTCTCTCTCTGCCTGCCTCTCTGCCTACTTGTGATCTCTCTCTCAAATAAATAAATAAAATCTAAAAAAAAAAAAAAAAAAAGACATGTCCCGAAGGCAAAGGAAACAAAAGTGAAAATGAACTTTCGGGACTTCATCAAGTACTAAATATTCTTTTCTTATTTCACGTATATGCCAAGGAGTCAATAACAAAGAAGTAGCTGAGAAATCATAAGGTACTTGGAGATTAAACCACACACTACTAAATAACACATGAGTCAAACAAAAAGTCTCATGAGAAATTAATAAATGCTTTGAAAAAATAAAACAAAAATACTACTTATAAAATTTGTGAGTATAATGTAAGAAGTACTTACAGCGAATTTTTCACCACTGGATTCATATATTAGAAACAAAGGTATCAAACTTTAAAAAATCCAAGCTTCTAGGTTTGTCAAATAGAGAAAAAAAATGAAAAGAAAAATCCAGTCGAGCAGAAGAAAATTAATGATATAAAATAGGGCAGAAAAAAATGAAACTGAAAATGGGACAACCACAGGGAAA
Organism: Meles meles; assembly: GCF_922984935.1. NCBI lineage: Eukaryota > Metazoa > Chordata > Mammalia > Carnivora > Mustelidae > Meles > Meles meles. Next base: position 81,176,948 of record NC_060074.1, read on the forward strand.
AGTCAACAAAATCAAAAGCCAGGAGAAGGCACAAATTACTAATATCAGAAATAAAAGAGGGATCATCACTAGTGATCTTTAGGACATCAAAAGGGTTATAAAGGAATATTATAAAAGTTCTATACTCACAAAATTGATAATTTAGATGAAATAGGCCAATTCCTTGAAAGACATAATCTAGCAAAGCTCACACAAATGAAAACAGATAATCAGAATAAAACTATATCTATTATAAAAATTAAATAATCAACAATTTTCCAAAACAGAAAGTATCAGACCCAGATGGGATCCACTGATAAATTTACTAAATATTTAAGGAAGAAATGATACCAATTCCCTACAATCACTTACAGATAATAAAAGCAGAGAAAACAGTACTTATCTCATTCCATGGTATCTAATACCAAAATAAGTAAACATATTACAAGAAGGAAAAAGTACAGACCAATATCTTTCATGAACATAACTGCAAAAATCCTCAATAAAATATTAACAACGCAAATCCAGCACTGCATAAAAATAATTATATACCACATTCAAGTGAAATTTATTCTAGGTACATAAGGCTGAATCAATACTCAAAAATCAATAAATATAATTCATTAAAGAAACAGGGTAATGGAGAGAAGTCATATAATCATATCATTGGCTCAAAGAAATCATTGTATAAAACCCAATACCCATTCATAATAATAATAAAAATAACTAAAGAAGTTAGAAATGAACATCCACAACTTGACACAAAACATCTATGAAAAACCTACACCTACCATCATACTTAATGGAGAGAAACTTAAAGGTTTCCCCTAAAAATGGGAACAAGGCCAGTACGTCCCTTTCACAACTCTTATTAAACATCATATCTGAAGCTTTATTTATTAAAAAAATAAAAGATATACTGATTAAGAAAGAAGAAATAAAGCTATCTTTGCAAACAGCATGCTTATGCAGAAAATTTCAAAGAATCAAAATAATTTTTGGAGCTAATCAGTGAGTTGAGCAAGACTGCAGGACACAAGGTTAGCATACAAAAGTTCATTGCTTTCTTATGCACCAGCAATGAATAATTGGAATTTTAAATTAATACCATATATATGAAAATCCCCCAATGAAATACTTGTGTATAAATCTAACAAGGTATATGCTAAAACTGTATGAGAAAAACTAGAAACCTCTGATCAAAGAAATCAAGGAAGAGCTAAATCAGTGGAAGTGGATTCCTTATTGGTGGATAGTGAATAGTTACTCAACAAGCAAAGATGCCAGTTCTTCCCAAATTGTTATATAGATTCAGTACAATCCCAATCAAAATCCCAGCAAATTACTTTCTGGTTATTGAATAACTGATTTTGAAGATTACGTGGAAAGTCAAAAGACTCAGAATAGCCAAAACAAAATTGAAAACAAACAAACAAACAAAGCTTTAAAACTGACCCTACTGAACTTTGAGATTTGCTATAATAATCAAGACAGTCAGGTATTGGCAAAAGAATAGAGAAATAAATCACTGCAAAAGACACAGAGTGTCCAGAAGTAGACCCACACAATATATTCGACTGACTTTGACAAAAGAGTAAAGGCATTTCTATCAAGAAAATGTATTCTTCTGAACAAATGGTAATAGGATACCTGGATAGCCACATGTATTAAAAAAAATCTAGACACAGAATTTACATCTTTTATAAAATTAAATCCATTTTAATATACCTATTATAGCATATCTAAATGGAAAATACAAAATTATAAAGTTCATAGAAGATAACATAGGAGAAAATCTAGGTGACCTTGTTTTGGTGATGACATTTTTTGCCAAAATAGACTTTACTTTTGGAACAATTTTAATTTCACAGTAAAGTAGGTATAAAGTTCAGACATGTCCCATACATGTCTTCACCACTATCAACACCTTGTTTCAGACTGGTACACTTATCACAATCAGTGAACCTGCTTTGACAAATCATTATCGAAGTCTTTAGTTTCCATTAATGTTCAGTATTGGTGTGTTGTATGTTCTATGTACTTAGACAAATGTGCAAATAGCATGTTTCATTGCCCTAAAAATCCTCTGTACTCTGTCTATACACCTCTCCTTCACCTTAACCCCTTACAACATTTTGTTGTGCCTGTAGTTTTGCTTTTTCCAGAATACTATAGAGTTGAACTATATATAATACTATAGAGTCGACTTCTTTCACTTAGTAATACACATTTAAGGTCCCTCCCAGTCTTTTCCTGACTTGTCAGTTCATTTCATTTTAGCACTGAGTAACATTCTATTTTATGGATGTACTACTAGTTTATGTATATGCTTACTTAAAAGATGGCAATCTTGGTTTTTTTCCCACATTTTTGCAATTATAAATGAGGCTGATAAAAACATTTGTGTGCAGGTTTTTGGAAGGTAGCTATGCTCACAAATATGCTACCAACACTGTCTGAAGGTTTTTGGCTAAACAAAAATTTTCTGCTTATCTGGGTAAATATCAAAGAGTGTAATTGCTGGGTCAACAGTAAGAAAATGGTAATTTTGTAAGAAACTGCCAAACTGTCTTCCAAAGTGACTGCATCATTTTGGATTCCCATAATCAATTAATGTGTAATGGTATCTCATTGCTGTTTTAATTTGCAGTTTCCTAATGATGGTGATGATTTCTTTAGATACAACAAAAGCATGACCCATGAAAGAAAAATACTGGTAAGTAGGACTTCATTAAAATACAAAACTTTGGGTGCCTGGGTGGCTCAGTGGGTTAAGCCGCTGCCTTCGGCATGGGTCATGATCCCAGAATCCTGGGATCGAGTCCCACATCAGGCTCTCTGCTCGGAGCCTCCTTCTCCCCCCCACCACCCCTCTCCGCCTGCCTCTCTGCCTACTTGTGATCTCTGTCTGTCAAATACATAAATAAAATCTTTCAAAAAAATCAAATCAAATCAAATACAAAACTTCTGCTCTGCAAAAGTCACTGTTAAGAGAATAAAAAGTGTCACAAATTAGAAGAACTATTTGCAAAATACATATCTAATAAAGGATTCGTATCCAAAATATACAAAGAACTCTGAAAACTCAATAATAATGTAAAAAGTTAACAGAGATTTGAACAATCACCTCACCAAAGAAAATATATATGTGGTAAATATGCATAGGAAAGATGCTCAACATTACACATATAGGGCTAATACTGAAAATACCAAATACTAGCAAAGATGTGGAGCAATAAGAACTCTCACTGTGCTGGTGGAATGCAAAATGTAATAGCCACTTTGGAAGATGTTAGCCAGTTTCTTATACAGCCAAACATAGTCTTTTTATATCACCCAGCATTCATGCTCCTAGGTGTTTACCCAAATGATTTGAAAACTATGTCCACACAAAATGGGTAGGTATTGTTCATACTACATTAATGATAAAAAATTTTATGTTATAGACTTGAAGCAGAATTCCTTTATATCTAGGAAAACTTTTTTTTTTTTTTTTTACTATTAAGGCTTGCAATTGATTGAATGAGGCCCACACATATTATGGAGGATAATTTGTTTTACTCTAAGTCAAAAGATTGTACATATTAATCACATCCACAGGCTATGTTCATAGTAACATCTAGACTAAAGTTTGACCAAAGAACTAGGTGTTGTATACTAAAAATTGTCACATAAAGTTAACTACCACAACCAGTGAGGAGTGTACAGGAACTCCCTGTAATATCTGGAATTTTTCTAAGTCTAAATTGTTCCAAAATGTAAATTTCTTTTTAAAGAATAAACATAACATGTATTTCCATATAATAAAAGCAACATTAAAATAGCTTAATATTGATTATCTGAATAATAGAAATTAACACATGAAAATAATTGCTTTGGGTATTTTTGAAGTAATTTAATTCATTTCTTAAACATCTCTCTCTGATACCAAGTTACAGCTTTCTGTTGTTGTTAAAGAATGTACTTTAAAAAATACACTCTTGCATTTTTAATCTTTTCACAAAAGTGCTTACAATTCTTTAAAGGTATAATAATTAATTTGAAATTGTGGGCATTGTCAGTTGATGCTTAACCATATTACATTAACCATATTATCCTTTTCTTAAGATTTTATTTATTCATTTGCGAGAGAAAAAAACAGAGAGAGCACAAGCAGGTGCAAAGGGAGAGGGAAAAGCAAACTTCTCGCTGAGCCAGGAGCCTGACATGGGGCTCGATCCCTGGACCCTGGGATCATGACTTGAGCCACAAAGGCTGATGCTTACCCATCCAAGCCACCCAGGTGCCCCCACAGTATTATGTTCTAACTCTAAAGTATACTATTATATAGAAACTTTTAAAGTACCTTTTTCTTCCATTTCTTGAGGTAGAAATATTCATGGGGAAAATGATACAAAGTTTCTGTTTCCGTGGCTTTAATTTCATGACCAAATATTGTTGTCATATTTTCTCCTTCACTTCTGATTGTCTTTCACTTTTGTTCCCTACCCTTTAACATCCACCCAAAAAAGCAAGGAATAAAAGGAGATTAAATTCAGCGGAAAATATTTTTACTTTATTTTTCTAACCCTCAAACTATACTTAAAAAATCTATTACTCATGTCATATCCTTGTTTCCTCTTCTTACCTCCAATGGACTCCAACCAGATCAAGTACAGAAAGGGAAGCTAACTGAATGGCCATGTTTGAACACTACTAAATTGCTGTCTCATATTCTAAGAATGGTGGGCAGAGATTTGTTTTTCCACTTTACAATTAATATTTTCTAAGGACTTTGGGAAAAAATCATAAAAATATGAATGAAATGTCATCTCTAAATTAGAATAGAATTCCAGCAGTAGTCCTTTCCTTTTTTTTTTTTTTTTTAGATTTTTATTTTATTTATTTGACAGAGTGAGACACAGAAAGAGAGGGAACACAAGCAAGGGAAGTGGGAAAGAGGGAAGCAGGCTTCCTGCTGAGCAGGGAGCCCAAAATGCAGGACTCCATCCCAGGACCCTGGGATCATGACCTAAGCCAAAGGCAGATGCTTAACTATAGAACCATTCAGGAGCCCCAACAGTAGTCCTTTCAGACAATTTTTTTTTTAATTTCAAATGAAACAATAAAATCTCCACATAGACTAAGTTGATTATATTTTAGTCTTTGTCTGTTGTTCTGCATTGAGCAGCCCAATCTTTACACACATTGTATGACTTTAAATAAAATAAAGATTTAAAATCATTATAATGTTAATTTCATAATTAATTGTGACATTGAAATATTCATAATAGTCATATAAATCAATTTGTTAGAGAGGTAATTTTTTTCAGAGATTTAAACAGATTTTTCCAGCATTTTTAATCTCTAAAGTTGAAATTAATAGAATGAGTCTTAGAATAATTACCAGATACTTCAGAATATACAAGGTGCAATCACATTTTATGTTTTAAGAGCAAGTGCAATGTGAAGAGACAACTGAAACCAGAAGATGGGAGAAACTTTAGTAAATGAATATAAAGGTTGCAGTTTGCACTTACTACTTTGTTATGTGCTACTAATTACTGGAAATTTCATTAAATACATATAACGTGAAAGATATCACTAGCTACTGAAATTAATTTATTCTAGAATAAAAATGTATTTTTTAAATCCTATGGCTAATTTTAATAAGGATTTATATCCACCCCTTTAGGGAAAATGACAGGAAAGCAACTACAGAGGGGTATACTATGGAAATTTATGCAAATCTATTGAATATGTGAAGAGCATGCTATTAATCTTAGGCAATGAAAAGACAGGTAAAAGTTAAAATTCTCAATGATTTGTGCATTGGGAATTGTACACATTTCTGATTACATTAATTGAGGACTAGATGATGTAGCAATTGTGCAGATGTCACTATGAATGCTGCACAGATATGCATAGCTGTCAGCAGCAGGTATACCACTATTGTGTTTAATTTCTATATTATAGGGATGTGACAGTTTCAGTGAGGAGGTACTAGTGTGAGGTGGACAAACAATAAAATCTATTCTTGTCCTAAAAAAATTAAATAGGCTCTAAAACACCTGGATGAAGCCCATAAAAAACAATTCTACATCTGCAACAGGGATTATAGTAAAGTAAGAATTTTCTAGATTAGAAAAGCAAGGGATTAAATCTCGTATTTAAAAAATAATTTTACGCTAAAGTAGGTGGCTGGATAATTCATTATACTGATAAGAAAAATTGGTAATATGTTAGCTTGGAACATTTATAACAATAGAGAATTTTGTAAGAAACTTTAATTTAAAAACTAGTAGTATGGATCATCACCTTTCAAGGGCTGGAAATCATTCAATGACAAAAGTTTCTTTTGAGCTCCTGTTATTCCCTGCTTTCTCTTAAAAGGTCAGTAGGAGAAAAGTTATTTTTTAAGTTACAATTTGGATGCTTTTTTAAACTTAGATTGGATATAATTCATGAGGAGCTACTTAAATACTGATTTTCAATGGTCATAACAAAATGGACATTGAAATGTCAGCATTTTATTACCATGAAATATAATTGAATGACAAAGAAAATTTGGCAACACTGTTATGAAACTGATTTTGATATAAAATTTGTATTATTTGAACATATGCCTTTTATCAAGTCTTAAGGATAATATGAAAATTCTAAGTAATAAAAATGAATATTAAGTAATTTACTTTCTTACCAGAAAAATATAGCATTTGAGGCGCCTGGGTGGCTCAGTAGGTTAAAGCCTCTGCCTTCAGCTCAGGTTATGATCCCAGGTTGAGCCCGGCATCAGCTCTCTGCTCAGCAGGGAGCCTGCTTCCTCCCCTCTCTCTGTCTGCCTTTCTGCCTATTTGTGATCGCTGTCAAATAAATAAATAAAATATATTTTTTTTATTTTTTTCCATTTTATTTATTTTTTTCAGCGTAACAGTATTCATTGTTTTTGCACAACACCCAGTGCTCCATGCAAAACGTGCCTCCCTATTACCCACCACCTGTTCCCCCAACCTGCCACCCCTGACCCTTCAAAACCCTCAAGTTGTTTTTCAGAGTCCATAGTCTCTTATGGTTTGCCTCCCATTCCAAATTTTTTTTTTTTAATAAACATATAATGTATTTTTATCTCCAGGGGTACAGGTCTGTGAATCGCCAGGTTTACACACTTCACAGCACTCACGATAGCACATACCCTCCCCAATGTCCATAGCCCCCTCCCCCTCTCCCAATCCCACCTCCCCCCAGCAACCCCCAGTTTGTTTGGTGAGATTAAGAGTCATTTATGGTTTGTCTCCCTCCCAATCCCATCTTGTTTCATTTATTCTTCTCCTATCCCCCTAACCCCCCATGTTGCTTCTCCATGTCCTCATATCAGGGAGATCATATGATAGTTGTCTTTCTCCGATTGACTTATTTCACTAAGCATGATACACTCTAGTTCCATCCACGTCGTCGCAAATGGCAAGATTTCATTTCTTCTGATGGCTGCATAGTATTCCATTGTGTATATATACCACATCTTCTTGATCCATTCATCTGTTGATGGACATCTAGGTTCTTTCCATAGCTTGGCTATTGTAGACACTGCGGCTATAAACATTCGGGTACACGTGCCCCTTCGGATCACTATGTTTGTATCTTTAGGGTAAATACCCAGTAGTGCAATTGCTGGGTCATAGGGTAGTTCTATTTTCAACATTTTGAGGAACCTCCATGCTGTTTTCCAGAGTGGTTGCACCAGCTTGCATTCCCACCAACAGTGGAGGAGGGTTCCCCTTTCTCCACATCCTCGCCAGCATCTGTCATTTCCTGACTTGTTAATTTTAGCCATTCTGACTGGTGTGAGGTGATATCTCATTGTGGTTTTGATTTGTATTTCCCTGATGCCAAGTGACGTGGAGCACTTTTTCATGTGTCTGTTGGCCATCTGGATGTCTTCTTTGCAGAAATGTCTGTTCATGTCCTCTGCCCATTTCTTGATTGGATTGTTTGTTCTTTGGGTGTTGAGTTTGCTAAGTTCCTTATAGATTTTGGATACTAGCCCTTTATCTGATATGTCGTTTGCAAATATCTTCTCCCATTCTGTCAGTTGTCTTTTGGTTTTGTTAACTGTTTCCTTTGCTGTGCAAAAGCTTTTGATCTTGATGAAATCCCAATAGTTCATTTTTGCCCTTGCTTCCCTTGCCTTTGCCGTTGTTCCTAGGAAGATGTTGCTACGGCTGAGGTCGAAGAGGTTGCTGCCTGCATTCTCCTCAAGGATTTTGATGGATTCCTTTCTCACATTGAGGTCCTTCATCCATTTGGAGTCTATTTTCATGTGTGGTGTAAAGAAGTGGTCCAATTTCATTTTTCTGCATGTGGCTGTTCAATTTTCCCAGCACCATTTATTGAAGAGGCTGTCTTTTTTCCATTGGACATTCTTTCCTGCTTTGTCGAAGATTAGTTGACCATAGAGTTGAGGGTCGATTTCTGGGCTCTCTATTCTGTTCCACTGATCTATGTGTCTGTTTTTGTGCCAGTACCATGCTGTCTTGATGATGACAGCTTTGTAATAGAGCTTGAAGTCCGGAATTGTGATGCCACCAACTTTGGCTTTGTTCTTCAATATTCCTTTGGCTATTCGAGGTCTTTTCTGGTTCCATATAAATTTTAGGATTATTTGTCTGCAAATCAATCAATGTGATACAACACATTAATAAAAGAAAGAACAAGAACCATATGATACTCTCAATAGATGATGAAAAAGCATTTGACAAAGTACAGCATCCCTTCCTGATCAAAACTCTCCAAAGTATAGGGATAGAGGGCACATACCTCAATATTATCAAAGCCATCTATGAAAAACCCACTGCAAATATCATTCTCAATGGAGAAAAACTGAAAGCTTTTCTGCTAAGGTCAGGAACACGGCAGGGATGTCCATTATCACCACTGCTATTCAACATAGTACTAGAAGTCCTAGCCTCAGCAATCAGACAACAAAAAGAAATTAAAGGCATCCAAATTGGTAAAGAAGAAGTCAAACTATCACTCTTCGCAGATGATATGATACTATATGTGGAAAACCCAAAAGACTCCACTCCAAAACTGCTAGAACTTGTACAGGAATTCAGTAAAGTGTCAGGATATAAAATCAATGCACAGAAATCAGTTGCATTTCTGTACACCAACAACAAGACAGAAGAAAGAGAAATTAAGGAGTCAATCCCATTTAAAATTGTACCCAAAACTATAAGATACCTAGGAATAAACCTAACCAAAGAGGCTAAGAATCTATACACAGAAAATTATAAAGTACTCATGAAAGAAATTGAGGAAGAAACAAAGAAATGGAAAAATGTTCCATGCTCTTGGATTGGAAGAATAAATATTGTGAAAATGTCCATGCTACCTAAAGCAATCTACACATTTAATGCAATCCCTATCAAAATACCATCCATTTTTTTCAAAGAAATGGAACAAATAAAATATTTTAAAAAATAGCATTTTTATTTACTTAATAAATATATACTTCAAAATATTTTTTCAAAGATAACGGGATATTTCTATCAATCAATTTGTATCATCTTTTCCAACTTATTATTGTCCATGCTGTTGCACATCTGTAAGATATTTGTTGGGGGGAGAGGGATGGCTAGTGATATCATCAGTAGCTATGGATGAGAAGGAAATTCCCTGAATAATATTACCCACAAACTTCAAGTTTACTATTTGTTGTTCAAATCAGTTAATTATTTCATAAACTACTGGTGTTAAGAAAGGACATATATCCAACAGAATTCACAGTTCTGTACAAGTCCACTGTGGGATTTGTGACCAGAATAATGGCAGAATGGATAGAGTACTTTGAAGGTCTTATAAAATTTTTCCATATCATGAGAATAAATGCTTCTCTACTCTTTAAACTTTAAAAGAGTGAAACAAAAGTATTACACATCAATTATTGTCTGATTCAGTCAGTCATGTTATTTGAATGTGATAGACGATTATATTAGAAGGATAGATAGATGATAGGTTAGATAGGTAAATAGGCTTTCAATCAGTAAGTATATTTTATAAGAATAAGTCCATTTATGTAAGAGTTTATTGCAGGATAATAATGAAAGATCAAATACACTTATTCATAATGTTTTTAGGCAATAATGATATTTTAAGATTTTTTTACATTATTATGCATGTATATGGTTAATTTATATATTGTAAATGTAAGATATCTTACAGATCTTAAAAAGATATCTAAAAAGATTTAGATTTTTAATACTTATGGAAATTGGGTATTGGAGCACAATGTGTTATTTGTCTTAATTTAGTGTGTTTTGAAGGAGAAAAAGTTGCAATACAATTTTTTCCTAATTCAGACACTTGACAAACTTCTTTAGGAAAAATTTAAGTGTTCTTAAAAGACAGTATTTAAAGCCATGAGCTCAAAATAAATAAAAATTGTGAATTCATAAAGGCACAAAACAAAATGATGAGTCATGGAGTGGTCCTAAATCAAGGTTCTCCTGTTTCTCTTTTTGTCTTTTTTTTTTATTGTTTTGCTTTGTTTTATCGAAACTCCAATATTGTCTAAAAAAGGATGATAAATCAGATTAAATATCCAAAAATACAGGGTTGAGAGGAAGTCCTTTCAATGAAAAAGGAATATCCGGTGGCTTATAAAATCTGAACTAAGTATTCCAGCATTTTTCTATAAAGTTGAAAGCAAAAAATTAAAAAGAAATAAAGCTCTCTTAATGTCAGGATCACATAGGCTGTCAGGAGATCTTACAAACTGAAATTTATTATTTTGTTAAATTAACACAGCTCGAATTCTTGTCATTCTAGATTGCACATTCAGAAAAGTCTGGCATTGTAAGACCAGTCAGATAGACTCACATAACTAAAATTCATGAGATTTCTTAATTAATAGACATTTTAACTTATTCATTTTCTATTATAAATATAACAAATCTATCAGAATAGTCTTCTCATTATAGTCATTGCAATCTCTTCCTATACCTAGATTGGATGAGAAGCCAATCCCTGTTCCTAAAGATTTATGTGGGCATGGCATAAAAATAAAGAAAGCTAAGTAGATCAATGTATGTTTGACAGTATACACACAAATATACTTTGGTTTAGAATAATGGACCTGCATAATTTGAAGACAGTTGGTCAAGACCTCATTTTCCCTGGTCAGGGCTTCGGTGGATACTGTTAAAGTTTCTGTGGGTGAGAATACTTTTGAAGTTATCTTTTATATCTGACTGGAACACTGTTTCTACAGTAACATAAATGTATTCAATCAGGCTATCATCAAATCCAAGAAGCTGTGCCTTTATGGTGGCTTTCCTGGTCTCCTTATTCACAACCTTTGGAAAGGTCACATTGCAACATTCAAGTATGGACAATACTCATACTTCCTATTTGAGAAAGTATCCATAAATTTTCCTTAAGCTAGAAGTCCTATTTTCCTTAATCTAATTATATGAAAGCAAAGGTAATAGGCATATTGGAACATTTAATACAGATATTCTCCATCAAATATAAATTTCCTGGCTGAAAAATTCTTGATACTATTTATAAAATTAAATGTTAATTAAGTCTGTACTTGATTCCATTATCTTGGAGGTAGAAAAACTGGAACTTAGTAAGACAGTTTTATCTATCTGCAGTCCATTACTACTACTTACCTTTTGTCTAGTATCCTCCACTATATGTTCATAAGAAATGTGTTTCATCCCAGGATCCTTTGTTAAAATAATATTGGATTTAAACTAACATAATCCACAAACTATACATACGGTATACATATATTCAAAGGATTCTGATATTTACCTCAGCAAATAATTCAAGGCAATTTAATTTACACTCCTGAAGAATAGTTCCACTATTCTCTAGTGGTTATTTTCTGCTTCAGGATATTTTTTAAATCCCCAATGCCCCACAAAAAGTGAGTGACGAAGAAGAGACAAAGGGGTCTCCCTTTGTCTCTTCTTCGTCACTCACTTTTTACACTGTCATTTATCATCATAAAATTAGAACCACCAACAAGCAAAGATTCTATTCCCTGAAATCCTTTTCTCCAATCTGCTTATTTCTGTGATGTAAAGTTAAACAAGGGACAGCTGGTTCTCAAGAGTTACTGAAAATTATAAATATTTAAAACTACGCTGTCAAATTGGTTGGCATAATTAGAGTAATCCGCCCCCTATCATTTTTTAGTTGTTCTCCCAGAACTGAAAATCCTAATTCTACCAGATAAATATTTACTTCTGGGGAAAAAGAATGTGTGTTTCTACATCCAAATAGTTCTATAAAAATATCATAAAATAAATTTTATTTGCAAGGAAAACTTTTGACTTAGAAGACACATCTCGAAGTAGATATGACCATACAGTAAAGCACTCAATTTTGGATATTGCTTCCCAAAATTATACAAAGATTATTAAAAAATTAGAATACTTTCTGGTATACTAAACTTTACATCTATGATACTAAATGATTTTATACTCTTTTGTCATGAGAGTTATCAAAACAACAGTTCTAATTTGATGTTAAAAGTAAAATTGCTAATTTAACACTTTAGACAATAAAGCTGGACTAATGCTGCTAAGTTTTAAAACATACAGGGTAGGTACTGAAATCCATTCAGTCATCATTGGTTATGAAAAGCAGAGTAGTGTTTTAGTGTCAAAATACAGAGAAAATTGACACTTCAGTTTATAGAAAAAAATTAATAAGACCAAAAAAAGCTATACAAAATGGACAGTGAGTAGGTTTTTATTCAGCATTAATTTTTTATTTCATTATGAATTAAATTCTATGATTTAAAAAACTAAAACATGGACTTAAAAAAGTTTTTTAAATCTAATATTGAGTCAAGCTTGTCAATTTTTTAATTTGAGGAATAACTAATATTTTATTATTATAATATATTAAAAATATTGTATTAGTTGTAGGTATACAATATAGTGATTTGAATTTATACATTATGAAATGGTAATGACAATAAATCTAATTACCACGTCACCATACAAAGTTTTTATAATATTATTGACAATATTCCCAATGTTACATTCCTTATCTTACATTCCTTTGTCTTATTTATTTTATAACTGGAAGGTTACACGTCTTAATACCTTTCATCTATTTTGTTTATCCTCCCACCCCTCTCTCTTCTTGTAACCATTAGCTCTTTCTCTGTATCTATGAATCTATTTCTGTTTTTTTGTTTGTTTGTTCATTTGTTTTGTTTGTTTAGATTCCACATATAAGTGAAATCTTATGGTATTTGTCTCTGTCTGATTTATTTCACTTAGCATAATACCACCTAGGTCCATCCATGTGCTGGCAAATGGCCAGATTTCATTCTTTTTTATGGCTGAGTAATATTCCATTCCATCATTGTCCCTTCACTTGGTGAAGAGGTGTTTTTATGTTTTTTTTTTTAAGATTTTTATTTATTTATTTATTTTTTAAAGTTTTTTTTTTTATTATTTACTTGACAGAAAGAGATCACTAAGTAGGCAGAGAGAGAGAGGGAAGCAGGCCCCCCCACTGACCAGAGAGCCCGATGCGGGACTCGATCCCAGGACCCCGAGATCACGACCGGAGCCGAAGGCAGCGGCCCAACCCACTGAGCCACAGAAAGAGACACAGCGAGAGGGAACACAAGCAGGGGGAGGGGAAGAGGAAGAAGTGTGCTTCCTGCTGAGGAGAGAGCCCAATGTGGGGCTTGATCCCAGAACCCTGGCTATCATGACCTGAGCCTAATGTAAACACTAATGACTGAGCCACCCAGGCGCCTATTAGTATTCCATTTCAAAGAAGATACACAGATGGTCATAAGACACACAGAAAGATGTTCAGCATCATGGAAATGATAGTCAAGACATACAATGAGGTATCACCTCACAACTGTCAGAATGGCTATTATCAAAAAGATAAGAAATGACAAGTATTGTTGAGGATGTGGAGAAAAAGGAAACTTCACATACTGCTGTGGGAATGTAAATCCATGCAGCCAATATGGAAAACAGTATGGAGGTTCCTCAAAAAATTAAAAATAGAACAACTATACAATCCACTGATTCATTCCACTTACAGATATTTATCTGAGAAAAATAAGAACACTAATTCAAAAAGAATATATACCACTATATTCACTGCAACATCATTTACAATGGCAAAGATGTGGAACCAATCTAAATGTCCATAGATAGATTTGAAATAGTGTCTATTCATGTCCTCTGCTCATTTTTAAATTGGATTTTGGTATTGAGTTGTATAAATTCTTCATTTACAAATATCTTCTCCCATTTCATTTTGATAATAGTTTCCTTCACAGTGCAATTTTTTTTTAATTTGATACAGTCCTATTGTTTATTTTTGCTTTTCTTGTCCTTGCCTAAAGAGACAGATCTAAACAAATATAGCTGGGACTGATGTCGAAGAGCTTACTGCCTATCTTTTCTTCCAGAAATTTTATGGTTTCAGGTTTTATTTCAGTCTTAAATCTATTGAGTTTATTTTTTATATGGTATAAGAAAATGATCCAGTTTTACCCCTTTGCATGTAGCTGTCCAATTTTCCCAGCACCATTTATTGACAAGACTATCTTTTATCCATTGCATATTATAGCCTCCATTATTATGGATTAATTGAGTATGTAAGTGCGGGTTTATTTCTTTGATCTCATTCTGTCCCACTGACCTATTTCTGTTATTGTTTGAATACCAAATTATTTTGATTACTATAGCATTGTAGTATAGTTTGATATCTGGGAGCATGATGCCTCCAGCTTTGTCTTTCTTTATCTAGATCTCTCCAACTGTTCAGGGTCTTTTGTGGATCTGTACAAATTTTAGGATATTTTTGTTTCAGTTCTGTGAAAAATACCATTTGTATTTTTTTTCTAATAGAAGTATAGTTGGCATACAATGTTATATTAGTTTCAAGTGTATGACATAGTGATTCAACAGTTCTATACATCAAGCTATATTCACCATAAGTTTAGTTACCACCATACAATCTTACTACAATATTATTGAATATATTCCCCGTGCTGTAATTTCTATGCCGGTGATGCCATTGGTATTTTGATAAGGATTGCATTGAATCTGTAGACTGCTTTGCGTAGTATGGATATTTTAAAAATATTTTATTTATTTATTTATTTATTTATTTATTTATTTATTTGAGAGAGAGCAAGCAGAAGCAGGGGGAATGACAGAGGGAGAGGCAGATGCCACACTGAGCAGGGAGCCTGATGCAGGGCTGGATCCTAGGACTCTGGGATCATGACCTGAGGCAAAGGCAGATGCTTCACTGACTAAGCCACCCAGGTGTCCCTGGGTAGTATGGACATATTTAGGATATAATGGAAGTTCACAATAGCAAAAATATAAAAACTGTGTGCCATCTAGTTCTATCTGTTAGAATTTTTTAATCAACACATTGATATAAAATCCTTTCTAGTAAGCAATTTTAAAAATGTTAATCACTTCATCAAGTATCCTTTTGTAAGTTCTTAAATTATTGTTTCATTCTTTATCCCCTTATCATAGCATAATTTTATATCTCTTATATTTTGGACATATGGATGAGCACAGGAACAGCTCTCCATCTTATCGTCTATAAGAGATCATGTATTCTTTATACAATGGAAAATAATTGTTTTCCCCCAGATTAGACCTCCAAATGTACTTCATCTTGTCTTCCAGTGACTCCCATGGACTCCACCATAGGATCAACATCAAATCTCTGCATATTGTTTTGAAATGATGGATACAGATGATCCTTATCAATAGGACCAATGCAAAGCATCATATTTTAATAGCTGTTATTTAGATAAGAAATTTAGAGTATCAAATAACAGGTTTCTATTATCTTGGGAGCTATAAGAAGCACAAACCGTAAGTTTATTTAAAGTTAAAGGTTTATACACATCAATTAAAAAATACATGAAAGAGATTTGGAAAAGAGCATGGAAGATGATTGGTTCATCCTTTAATGTTGATTTGAGAAACTTTTGGGACTCTAAAAGTGGAGGTCTCACAGATCTGTTGATATCAATTTGGAGGTCAGAAATTCACAAGTGTCACTTCAAACAAGAGTTGGATTAAGTTAAATAAAATATCAATTTAGAATGAAAATAGCACAAGACCAACAGAATAGAGTAAAAATCAACATATTTAGACGATTGGAAGAGGAAAATTATAAGAAGCGAGAGGCAATGAGAGAAAAGTAAAAGAGAAGAAAGTTCAAGAAAAAAAATGACTAATAATAACAAATGCCAAAGAGAAGTAATATGAGAATTAAAATGAAAATTTACTTTCTATTTATTCTTTGTTGTGGTTGATTGTTCAGAGTAGTTTTGGTGAAACTGTGAGGGAAGAAACTGAATAGCAATGAGATGAGGGGAAAATGGGAAACAGATGACCAATTGGATTAGTAGTCATAGACCTTCCTTACTTTTAAGGAGCCCAGCTGTTAAGAATGGCAGAGATGGTAGGACTATGACTAGTAAATAACTTGAGGTTAAGAACTTAAAAAAGTAATCAAGAAAATGTTAAAATGCAGAAAATTTATAAAGGAAAATTTGAAGATTAAAAAAAAAAGCATAGTTGAGTGATGCAGTCAAAGTCACTGTGAAGATAGTAAGAGTAGAGACAATTTATCAGTACCTAGGAAAAAAAGGAAACAATGGTATTTTAGGGAACGGATGATTGGATTAAAACATTTCTTCCTTTATATTTTCTAATACTCAGTGCCTCAGAATGCAACTTTATTTGGACATAAGGTCTTTGCAGAGGAAATCAAATAAAGTGAGATCATTAAAATAGTTATAATACAGAGTGCCTGGTATCTTTATTAAAAGGGTAAACCTGGAGACAGAAACATACATATAGGGGAGAGATGCTGTAAAGAGACACAAGAAGAAAACAGCCATCTACAAGCCAAAGAAAGAGTCCTACAACAAATCCTAGTCCTCAGTCCTCAAAAGGAACCAAACCTGCTGATACCTTGATTTTGGACTTCTGGCCTCCAAAACTGTGAGGCAATAATATTCTGCCATTTAGCCACCTATACTTTGTTGCAACAGTCCCAGCAAACCATTACAGAGGGTTAATAATATATAGATAAAGAAAAATAAATTAAAAGATTCTGTTTAAATAATTTATGAAGACAACCAATGCATTTTTTATCCTCCTACTCCCAAAAAGCTAAAATTTTCCTATGTATATGAAAAATTGCTCCAAATTTTTCATTTTATTTATTTTATGAATGTATAATATAATGAATGTGCTTTCACTTGAATTTATATAATCTCAGGAAAGCTTAATATGATGTACTCTGAACTATATTGGAAAGATTCTGGGAAATAGGTCCAGCTCTACCACTCAATTTCTAAACAATAATAACAAACTAAAAATAAATAGAATTATTTTTTTCTCATGAATTTGCTGTATATAATTGTACCTGGTTCTCCATTTCATGTGACTGCCACCACAATAATGCAAAAATGATATATTTGTTAAAACTCTATAGATTGCAAAGTTGTAATAAATATTGATTACATTGTAAAGAATTTGACAAATACAAAACAGAAAATATAACTTGGTATATTAAAAATATAGACTACTAGTGACATCTGTAATCATTTAAAGTGCTATCTAAAAGGGATGTTTTAAATGGCAAATTTTAGCTTTATTTTCATATTCATTCCACTTAAATGGCTATAAATAGAAAATAAAAGTCATTTAAATTCTGTACACTCTTAAAGCAGAGAGCATCTGTCAGTGTAATAGACCCTTTAGCCTCCTGCTGGGCTAGCCCAGCTAGCAGACATTTTAAATTTGACTGAATTTGAGAAGAAGTAATTTTTCATACAAAAGCTGGCAGTTAAGGAGGAAAATGTTTTTATCCTAATTGGATTGGATTTGGCCACTGGGATCTTTTCTATTCACCACAATAAATTTAGATACCTTTTGTAAATTTATACCACTCAGGACTTTCCTAGTTACCTGATAAGTTGCCCAACTCAGCTGCTGATGCTGAGTCGGCTCTTCACTTTCTAATAGTTGCCTGCACTTCTTTCTTTGTGGATTCCTGAAGAATATAAGGAGGGATCTAGGTTTATTTACTAGCTGGTTGTCTCCTGCTAATGGCTGATGAATGAGCACCCCCTGAAGATACTATTTGTTTTGCTTCTCTCTTAACTCATCCTGCTTATTTGAAGGTGTGCTTTGTTCCTTGAAGCTGTCAGGAAAATAACACACAATCTCAAAGAGTTACAATTAACATCCATTACAATGTTATGCCAATTGCTTATTCTTAATTTTATATTTTTTAAAGCAACTGGAATAATGTGTTTCAAACATTGTGTTTCAGCAAGCAAACATTATAATCTGATTAAATTAGTACTAGTACATAAACGTATTCATTTTTAAGCTGGCAATGAAAATGATCATACTGGTATATACACTTGATTTTATAGTTATCATTACTTGATTTCCCTTAAAGTGCAAACATACTTATGCACAAGCAAAATTACATAGACAAATGCATGATTATTTCCATTAGTTTCATTTTCTAATTAAGATAATTGGTGTAGAATACATTTGAATGCATTTAATGTTGATTTCTCATTTGTTACTAATTATATTT
This sequence comes from Meles meles, assembly GCF_922984935.1. NCBI lineage: Eukaryota > Metazoa > Chordata > Mammalia > Carnivora > Mustelidae > Meles > Meles meles. The sequence continues at coordinate 81,195,560 of NC_060074.1, forward strand.
TAAATTTTCAATTTCTTATATACCTCAAAAATAATGCTAAGTTATCTAAAAAAATCTATACTCTAATAACTAATGTGTTTCCATATAATTTTAAAGGGTATTTTTCTATTAATTTGGATTGGAAACCAGCACTTGAATCAGACAAAAAATGCTGTATCTACCAAAAAGACACACAATCCCTTGAAGCTGTATATACAGAATTCTAGACAAAGAGGGAGAGAAAACTTTCAGAATTCTTCAAAGGGTAGGTTACCACCAAAACAAAACAATAAGGACAAAAACAACAAAAAACTACCAAAAACGTTGCAGAGATGGACACGAAGGAATAGCAGTAAATCGTTCTTGAGTTAGATATCAGCCTACTTAGGAAACAAAATCTCTGACCAGACTGTACCCATCTGATGAAGGAAATGGAGAGAAGGGAGAGAAGGCAGGATGAGAGTAAGAGCCTCCAGGGATCTGAGTCCATCCCCAGCATCCGCTTTGGCAAGACTATGTATTTTCTGTGAATCAAGTAGGCAGAGTGGCTAGTAGCAAGGGATCAGCAATGTTGCTGATACTGTGGATGACTATATAATTTATTGTCCTATATGGGACAGTTTTGAGAGCAAAATGTGTCACCACTAATAATTACTCAGACAAAAGACATAAGCTGGGAGAGAACTAAGCAAACTACCATGTACAACTAGCCCACCTGACCAGTGTTCATAATTGCCCTTTTTTTTAAAAAAAAATTTTATTAATTTGACAGAGAGAAATCACAACTAGGCAGAGAGGCAGGCAGAGAGAGAGGAGGAAGCAGGCTCCCTACAGACCAGAGAGCCGGATGTGGGGCTCGATCCTCTGGGATCATGACCTGAGCCAAAGGCAAAGGTTTTAACCCACTGAGCCACCCAGGCGCCCCCATAATTGCCCTTTTTAAATCTTCTGCTTTCTCTAGACAAAACTTTTAGTCAGGTCTCTGTCCTCCCTGTAGTCCCCTGAACTCTGCTTACCTGAAGCCTGAGCTAGCACAAAAAAGCTGAACTTGCCAGCTTATCAGCTATCCTGAGAACTGGCTGATAGAGCCAGATGCTATTTCTGTCATACCTGCTTGTCATTTCCCCTTATTTGCTCATCTTCCCCTTACTGACTGCTTACTGTTTCCCATTAAAGGAAATACCTTTTTCTGTTTGATTTTGAGATACTTCCTATATCCAAATGATTCTCCCTATTGCAATAGTTTTTCCAATTAAACTCTTTTTATCTAAATCTGGATTTGTTTTCATTTGACATGCCCAACAATAGCCTCCAAAAAAGCTACTTCCTCTTATAATGGAGTGCAGTAGCTTTAGGGCACTCAGTAGAACACACTTCCTTGCTCTCCTAGGGAACAATAGGGGAGAGATGGTAGCTTAAATGGTTGCAGGCTCACATTTAAAACCAAACTAAGTGAAAAATACCTCTGCCCCTTTAACAAAGTTGGTCCAGGCCTTACCTCCAGGCTTGTTGGAAGGAGAGATGGAGGAATAAGACAAGTCCGGGGTGCCTGGGCAGCTCAGTGGGTTAAAGCCTCTGCCTTCGGCTCAGATCATGATCCCAGGGTTCTAGGATCAAGCCCCGCATCTGGCTCTCTGCTCAGCAGAGAGCCTGCTTCCTCCTCTCTCTCTGTCTGCCTCTCTGCCTATTTGTGATCTCTGTCTGTCAAATAAATAAATAAATAAATAAATAAAATATTTAAGGAAAAAAAAAGACAAGTCCACACCTTCCAACTCCATAGAACTAGTATTCATTTTTGAAATTTGGCCTCTATTTGGGGAGATAGGTGAGGGAAATAAGAGCTGCAATAAGTAAGAACATGAGCTTTTAAACTGAACTAAAATGAATTGAACTTCATAAATATTCAAAGTGACAATAGAGCTGTGGGTCTGCCCAAGATACTCCTAAGAGATTTGGAATGTAAATTCAACATTGTTCGGTTGAATGCAGTATTTAGAAATCATTAAAATTATTTTTTGGTTTTACTCCACTAAGTTAAGACTCTCTGGTAGTTATATTTACTTGCTATATTAACTAGAATGCTTCCAGCACAAAGTAGAAGAATGCCTGACTCATACACAGTGGCTTAGATAAGAATGACATTTAGTTAACTGATGGAAGAAGTCTGCAGGAAGATAGTTGTAAGGTTGGATCAGAGGCTCAATGTTATTACCAAGGATAGAGTTCTTTCTTCTTTTTGTTTTGTCATTCATAGCTGGTGTCCATAACTTCACTCATGATCTTACTAGGGCTACAAAACCTACAAATAATGCCCTTACATAACAGTATACAAAAAAATATAAAAGAGAAAGGACTAATTGGTGGGAGTGTACTTTTTAGGTATCTATGTATTTTTATCTGAGAAAAACCTTTTTATTAGAAGTCTCCCTACTTGATTCAGTTTTTGCTTCTCATTGTCCCAAATTTCATGACTAATGAAGAAGAAATTTCTAGCTTCCGACTTTGGAGGCAGTGTTTGCCAGCTTAGAAGAGGCAAGAGGTAGTAATGTTCATTACTAATAAACTAATAACTAATAAGCTAATAGTGTTTGTCTTACAAACTTTTCAATTTTGCCAAAAACCATCTAATCTATTCAAGAATAAAGTGAGACACAGTAGCATCAATTTTTAGGAGATTTAATGTGAAATGAATTGGGTATATTTACATTAATTGATTTAAATAAAGATAATATTTTACCTGAACAAAGTATCTTTAATGATGACTGGTTATACTTTTCTTTACAATCTTGGTCTACTTGCAGTAGACATTACTTCTGACCCACTACCTAAAATTTCTTCAATGATAGTAATTACATCATTCAGTCACTTAAGCTAAAAATTATCATGGACTTCTTCTTATATTGCCTTTATAGGCAATCAGTTGTTTCTGCAAAATTTATTCCAGCTAGTTCTATAATATCTATGCCTTCTCCACAAAGCACTTTTTTTTTTTTTTTTTTTTTTAAAGATTTATTTATTTGACAGATAGAGATTACAAGTAGGCAGAGAGGCAGGCAGAGAGAGAGAGAGGAGGAAGCAGGCTCCCAGCCAAGCAGAGAGCCCGATGCGGGGCTCGATCCCAGGACCCTGGGATCATGACCTGAGCTGAAGGCAGAGGCTTTAACCCGCTGAGCCACCCAGGCGCCCCAGCACTTTTTTTTTTTTTAATCTTGATTTGGTATCTTACATTCTTTTACCAGAATTATTGCAAAAAGTGCTCACAATGAGCTTCAGTCTCAGGTCAGACATTTTTCATTCTACCTTTCTTGCAATTCCAATTTTAGTTTATCTCAAATCAAATACAAGCCATTCAGTCTTAACCCCTAAATTTTGAAGTCTCTTAATTGACCATCATATACAACCCAAGATCAGATAAAAAAATAAAAATCCCGAGCTCCTTGTCATGGCAGTCCCTTAATGCTAACCCCAGCAATTACAGTTTTTGACTCACCTTATGCTACTTACTATCTTGTAAGTTTGCTCTGCCTTTAATCATTTGCCTAATTTTTTTTTCACTTGAAATAAATGCATTTCACTACTCTCTTCACTCATTTGATTGCTTCTACAAGTTGCCTAAGCTTTAGACTGGGTTAACTGACACATATTTCTATATTTCTATCATTACAGGTACTGCATCTTATTGTAAATATGTGTTAATGAACTTTTAGTTCCTGTAACAGATGATAGCCTCTTAGAGTGGGCATTCTTCTTTTATTCAGTAAAGGGTCAACACAGAGCTTAATACTTTCCCATGAAAGAATGAATGATGAAAATTTTCTAGAATCCTCACATGCACAGCTAGTTTGACTGTAAAGATAACTGATTTAATCAAAATGATTTGCAGTCAATAGCTACAAAATGGTTTAATAATTAATTATCTATTTTTCTTTGCTTCCTTCTCTTTTTAATAAGAAAGCTTCTGTGAGGTCACAGTATAATATTATGGTCTATTTTTTTTTTTCAAAGTTACCTCCTTTGAATCAGTTTCCTCTACTCTGACCTTTAATATTGAAGTGTTCTGGAGCTTGCACTCCCATGCACTTATCAATCAAACACCGTCCTTACATAATCACAACCCATCCAATGCCATTACATCATTATGTGCCATATGTCTGTTATGTGTAAGTCATTCACTGATATTTAAGCCTTGTCCAGAATCCTACTTAAAGTTCCAAATTTTTTTCCTATTGATACCTTAGTTTGATTTCTAGTAAATATCAAACTTAACGCATGCAAAATATTATCAGTTCTCACACACTAGAAAATATTCTTCACTCAATGGACCCCACCTACGAAAAAAACCACCAATCACATTGACCTAAATAAATTATTGTTTTTAGCCTTAATTCTTCTATTTTCCTTATATTCCATATTCAGTAAATCACTATCTTATGTTAACTCGACCTTCACAATCTATCTTAATCTATTCACTTTAATTTGTTTTTATCTCCACTCTATCATGCTAAACTTGTCAATCTCTTTTCAGAGCTAGTACAATAGCTCATCTCCTTGATTCCAATTTTACTTCTACTTTTCAAATCCATCCTATATACAACAGTAGAATGATCTCTTTTAAACTATAAATCAAATCACATAATTCCCTCACCTAGAACTGTTTAATAGCTTTCTAATGCACATTTAGTAACACTGAATCTTGTTATCATAGCTTTTATACCCTACATATTTGATCTCTTCTCCCAATACCTTGTTCTCTCATACACCAAGCATCTTGGTTTGCTTTGGGTTCTTCAAACTAGCCAGGTTAGCTCCTTTCTCAGGACCTCTGAAATTTTTTATCCAGCTAAAATATCACCTCTATAAATAGGGTCTCCCTTCGTTATCATGACTTATCTCTCTCAAGCCATTTTCTCATTACAGATTTTTTGCTTTCATCTATTTTCTGTCTAGAAAAGTCTTTTTAAATATTATTATTTCTAATTCTTCCTATTTTTATGTAAGTTCCCTGTCAATTAGACTACTGTATGGCATATTCACCAGTGGATGCCCAGTGTCTAAGAATGCTTTTTCCACATTAAATAGGTAACATTTTATAGTAGACTAACCACTGAAAATGGAATTAAGTATATAAAAACCCTGAGTATATCTACCCTCTAATATTTAGCCTGTGAGTGATATTAAAAAATACTTGTTTTTCCAGAGTAATTAATATATTTGTAAATTAGTAACAAAATTCTTGTTTACCTGAAGTGATTGTTGTGAAAATCTGATAAATTATATATGAAAGTAATCTACAGATTTTAAAGTACTATATAAATGCAAGTTTTTTTGCAGTTATTTTCTACTAGGATACATCTACTGAAGCTACAAAGATCCAAAATAGATCTCCACCATTCACATAACTACTAGGTATTTACCCCAAAGATACAAATGCAGTGATCTGAATGCACCCCTATGTTCATAGCAGCAATGTCCACAATAGCCAAAGTGTGGAAGGAGCCACGATGCCCTTCCACAGATTAATGGATAAAGATGATGTGGTACATACATATAATGGACTATTACTCAGACATCAGAGAGGATGAATACCCACCATTGCATCAACATCCTGGAACTGGAGGGATTAAGTAAGTGAAAAAAATCAAACAGAGAAAGACAATTATATCATTTCACTTATATGTGGAACATAAGGAATAGTGCGGAAGACCACAAGGGAAGGGAGGGAAAACTGAATGGGAAGAAATCAAAGAAGGAGACAAACCATGAGAGACTCTGGACTCTGGGAAACAAACAGAGGGTTACAGAAGGGAGGGGGGTGGGGGGATGGGTAACTTTTTTTTTTTTTTTCAAGATTTTATTTATTTGACACACAGAGAGAGAGAGACAGCTAGAGCAAGAACACAAGTAGGGGGAATAGGAGAGGGAAAAGCAGGCTTCCTACTGAGCAGGGAGCCCAATGTAGGGCTGGATCCCAGGACTCTGGGATCATAAACTGAGGCCTAATGCAGATGCTTAACCATGACCTGAGGCCGAAGACAGACACTTAACAACTGAGCCACCCAGGCACCCCAAGAATTTGATCTTTCCTAAACTCAGAAGCTTAGTCATCCAGACTTCCAGTGACAATTTTCCAGAAGTTGTAGAATAGTAAATGGTGCACATTCTACATTTTAAGTCTGATTTTTAATAATCAATTTTACCGTAATGAAGGAGAATATTATCTGACCAGGAGGATTTTTTAAATGAATAAACTTTAAAAAACAGTGTCTTTAAAGGTTGGCAACCATTTATACAGTTGCACACAGGTAGGTGTATATATAATTATTTTATGGGCTGAGAAAATGTAGCAAGATATTAGAAATCAATGGCCATTGAAAATAACTAGAAAATAAAAATAAAGTGATTTTAAAATTGGTATACAAATCAATGTGAATATGAGTCAACTGACAGAAATTGAATTTTTAGAATGCATCTGTTCCAGAAAGTGTGCTACAGTTGTGGATATTTGGCTAATGATCTAGAGTACTGAAAGAAATGTCGTAGCCAAATTCAGGGTAGAAAATTTTAGCTCTGCCCACAAAACTTATGCTGTGTGTGTATGCGTGTGCTTGCTTACTTAATCAGTTGTGAGCAAAGGGAATAATTATTTTACAAGAGTATAAAAGGAAAGAGGAGTTATAGATACAACAGCTCCTTCACTCATCAAATAAAGATTTATTTTTAAATCATATATTTTGTTGGTATTAAGCTATTCCGAGAGTTAATCATTCAAAAATTATTAACCAAGGACCTTATGTACTGAGAGTTATAAGAGTACACTAGGTAGAAATAATCCCTGCTTTCTCTGATTTTATAATCCACTGGAAGGGAGGGTAAGGATATAAAATATAATGAAACAAATATGATAAATCATGATAGGTATTAGAATAGGAAAGTTTAAGGTATAGAAGAATACTGTAAATGAAGCACTTAACTGGCACCTGATATCATGGGGAAACAGACTACATTTTCATCACAGAAAAGAGCATCAGCAGAGTTTTTAGAACCTATTACATTAGGAGGTTATGGAGTGAAGACAGTGAAGGTTAGGTGGTGAGAGATGAGGCCATGCAGTAGGCAGTGGCCATAGTCAGGGATTTGGACTTTATCCGAAGGTCACAGGAATGATACGAAGAGTTTTAACAGGAGAATGTCATTAACTTGATTTTTGTTCATGAAACAATTATTGATAATAGGGTAGAGAATGACCTGAAGGCTGGGAACACTAAATGAATGGTTTGCTGTTGTTGGGGGGGGTGTGTATGGGGGGGAGTGTTGTTAGCAGTAATCTAATCTGAGCAAGGAATAATCACTATTTGGTGTAGAGTTTAGAAGTTGTTGGAGATAAGTGAAGGATCAAATAGGTATTTATGAGGTAAGCTTTGGAAAATGGTTGGCTATTAAGTGTGAAGGAGAGATCAAAGGTAAACCCCAAGATCCTAACCCTAGTCACTGTAAACACAAGAAAAAAATTCAGATTTCAGGGAAAGGGGGATACATTCAGTTTCAACATCGTTAATCTGTGTGATATTCTGAAAATGATTTTGTGGGAAAAATTTTTTTAAAAGAATTTAAAACCATTTGTTTCTGGTAGGATATAATCAGTCTCAGAAGTTCACAGAAACCACCACTGTGTGCTAGGTTCTGAGCTCTATTTAATTGTCTAAAGGGGTCCACAGCCTATGAGCCAATTTACTAGCAGAGGAAATAAAAAATTCCTATGGATAGTTTGCTCAGGGACAATAGAGTATTAATGTGTTGAAATTATTCCAAGAAACAAAGCCGAATAAATATTTCTCTAATACAGAGTATGAAGAGGAAACAAGGGCAGTTTCGTACAATCTGTTGTTATGTTTGGAGAGTAGCTTAGTGAAATAGGAATCAAAACAAGGGCATAGGAAGCTTCTGCTCTAGTTACAGATCTATCCTTCATCAGCAGAGTGATCTTGGACAAGTTATTTATCTTCTCTGGCTTTTATTTTCTTTATTCCTTTAGCTAGTTTCTAGGCTGGTCCTTAGACATACAAAAGAAAAATATACAGATATTTAGAAAACAATTAAAATATTTACCAGAATCCCTGGAAGAAATTATAGGAAATAAGAATAATTTCATAAAAATCTCCCCTACCCTGGTCATCTTAGAACCATTTCCAAGTCTGGAAAAGATTTTCTCAAATCCATTTCCCTTTTTCTCTTCTCAAATCCATTTCCCTTTTTTGTAAACTGCCTCTCAATTCTATAAAGTCCATAGTTTTAGACAATTCAGTCTCTAATCACCTAACCTTCTCTTCTGTGAAATCTTTTCATCTTTTTGTAATCACTGGTCACCTTTTATAATCTAAACCCTTCTAGTTTATTTAATTATTTTATTTAACCTTTTTGATTTCCCTGATCTATATAAAAAGTCCAATAAATGTTGAGATAGAAACCATAACAACAACACTCCTGAATTCTCATATGATAATCTATGTCTGCACTGCAAGGTAGGGGTACTGTAGGAGTAAGGTTAGGGAGGTTAGGGAGGAAACAGGGGCTGGTGGTCATGATTGGGTGGGCATGGACAGCGGCAAAAATGAACACTAAGGATACCTACAGGTCTTCCACTTTAAACAATATTTCCTATGACTATGATAAAGAGTATATATTTATAGAGAGCATTAACTGAATTCCATGGTCTTTCTGTCCAAGCATAAATAATTGATTTTACACACTGACATTTTCTTTTTCTCAACTGTAGGTTCATTTTGTTCATTGTATCAGATTTATTTAGACTCTGTCTTGATTTCTTCCAAAAACCAAGGTATTTAATGGATTTTTTGTGGCTGCTCAACATATTAAATTTAAGGGATTTTTTAAAAAATCTGACAGTAGCAAAAGATATATCAGTGTATATACTGATGTTTAAAATAGTAAAAATCTTGTGTAAGTAAAAAAAGCTAATCACCTATAATATTTGTGTGTGAGAGAGATTTGTATGTGACTCATTAGTCTTCCTTCCTTCCTTCCTTCCTTTCCCAGAGAAAGAGAGCTACAGAGTAAACACAAGCTGGGGGAGAGGGAGAAGCAGGCTTCCTACTGAGCAGAAAGCCTGATGCAGAAATTGATCCCAGAACACTATGATCATGACCTGAGCTGAAGGCAGACGCTTAATGACTGAGCCACCCAGGCACCCCTATTAATGTTTCTTTAGAACACACTGCCATATCAAAAGCTAAAATACCCTAAGATACCCTAAGGAGAATGTATCTAAATTTAAAACAATGGGCTATAAATTTCAAACCATGGTTATATGAATAAATAAACATTAAACATAAGCTTGAGTATAGTAATAAAATGTTTTGTGATCAGATCTTAATATAAACTATGTAAGACATATGGCAAGAGCTGCATAAAATATGATTCTATGTAAACTTTTTCATCTAAGTCCTATTTCAGAGACTCTCCCAGCACAAATGACCTAAAGGACAGATAAACTAACTATAGTCAAAGTCACTCTTGGAAATACTTACCAGTTAGTCTTTCCCTTAAAGTCCTCTGAGGCTTATTGTCTTCACAGGCAGGGAAAATTTTGCCTGCTCATCTGTTTCATCTGCCTGCAGTATTAACCTCATGCCAAAGCTGTTATTGCTGCATAAATTAATGAGTACAAGTTATTGCACAAAGTTCTCAAAACTATAATTGCACACACTGGGGAAAATTATCACAAAATATGTTTTATATTAGTTGCTTTTCAAACACAACCTGAATGTTGTTGAACATATTTCTGAAAATAGCTAGATCTAATCCTAAGCTTTATTTATTGTGTTACTGTTTATTTTATCATTGGAACAAAATAGCAGGGCCTCATTATCATTAAAGGAATGTGAATCAACTTTGCTTATATCTCTATCATAAATTTTTAGATAATATGTAGATAATATATAGATTAGATAATACATAAATTAATAGATAAAATAACACCTTCTACTTTTGCATTTTAACAATATAGCAATGAAAAGAGTACATATATGATATGAATTATCATAATACATACCAACATCTTAGATAAATGTGATAGAATTCTAATTTCTAAAGCCCAGCAAGATATTATTAAGATACAAATTGAAATTAATCTGAAAAATTCCAAAATGATGATAAACTCATTAGTATTTCAGAAGAAATTTAGAGCTACCCAAAACTGCAGCACCAACTTTCTTTTCTTTTTTCCCAGCTTTATTGGAATATAATTGACACATAACATTTGTAAATTTAAGGTATACAATCTGATAAATTAAGATGTTACAAAATTATTAAAACATTTAAGATCTACTCTCTTAGCAATATTCAAGTATAATGATACAGTATTTTTAAGCTATAATCACCTTGCTAATCACCATGTACCAAATTTATTAATCATAGCTGGAAGTTTGTACCCTTTGATCAATATCTCCCTGTGTCCCCCATCCACTCTCAAACCCCACCCCATACTCTGTTTCTTTGAGTTTGGCTTTTTTTAGATTCCACATATAAGTGATAATATATAATATTTGCTTTTATCTGTCTGGCTTATTTCACTTAGGATAATGCCCTCAAAGCAGAACCCACTGACTTTTATTCCACAATTCAAGATCATACAATAACTTTTTATTCAGTTCAAGTTAAAAGCATTTTAGCTCTCTCATTTGCTGTATCAAGGAAATTTCTTTAAAAACCATGTTTTCTCTTCTTCCTTGGCCATGCAAGATATTGTTAAGTTTACAACTGGACAATTATGTTACTTGTTATATTACTTGTTATATTACAAATAGTCTTTTGAGTATAGTGTGCTTTACCTCTAGTCTACCAACTCGTGACTATTCAGTGAAACTTGTCTCGTCTCTTTCTCATTCTGACTTCTCTTTCTGGAATTTTCATTAGTTAGAGCTAGAGCTTTTCACTCTATATTTGGTTTCCCTTAACGTCTTTCTATATTTCATTTCTTTATCTTTTTGTGCTGCACTTTAACATCTGCTTTCAGTTCACCAATTCCCAACTGAGTGTATTATTGAATCCAGAATTAGTAATATCTATTGTTTTGTTTTCCAATTGTAGATGTTCTATTCTATTCTCTATTTTATATAGTATATATGTTATATAGAGATTATATTTAAATGGATTATATAGTTATATATCTATTTAGCTATTTTTCAGCATTCTTGGTTAATTTATTATATCCTCATAATGCTTATTAACTAGATCATTTCTTTTATGTTTATTCTTTACTTTTAAAAATAGTGAATTCAACTGTTATTTTTTGTATCTGAAAATTCTAACATATAAAATAATTGTAGAGCTACAGTTAAGACTTTTTCTGGTGTTTCTTGTTCATATGCCTTATTTTCTTGTATTACCTTTAATTGTACACCCTGAGATGCTCATTTTCCTTGAAAAATTATTCAAAGTTCTTTTAAGTCTATCATGAATGTTTCTTTAAAATTTATTTTCTTTACTTTTGCTAGAGACTTGAGGAATCTACCAGCCCTGCCAACTTTAAAACAAAATTCATAATTTGAGAATTTGGGGGCAGGAGATCATGTAAGGGATTTGAACTTAACAAGTCTGTGTTAAGGCTGGCTTAATTCTCAGGAATGAGTTAGTTTCTTCCTTCCTCTATTTAGTGATACAATAACTTCTGTTCACTTCTTCTGGTTGGAAAAGGGGCTTCTTCTATCTCACTTTTTTCTTGAGAGTGCTCTTTTTTGTGTTCTCCATTTAATGAACTGTGGTACTTATATTACTTTTCCAAGATGGCCATAATCTTGCTTGCATTTTTCTTCCTTCTTCTTTAAGGAAGTCCATTAAACAAAAGATCAATTGCAAGATAGTAAACAAATACTCCTACAGCAGAATAAATTTATATTTCTCCTTTATTTCTAGTTAATTTCTCATTGTTTCTGATTTCATGTAGATTTTGGCCTTATAATCCCTTAAAATTGTGGGACTTGGTGCTTTTAGAGTAGTTGTTTCTCTTGTATTTGAGGTTTAATCAATCAATCAATTAATTTTAAAGAGGTAGTCAAGGTGTGTGGCTGGTCTTATAGCTAACAATTAAAGTCTACTTCAATTTATTTAAAAAAAAAAAAGGCTTGGTTAATTCTATGTAAAGGAAGAGGTAAGGATTATACTTTTGGGTTTCAGAAAGCCCAGTCATGCCCAACAGCAATACATGATGCAGAAAAGAAGACAATAATGCCTTAATAATATTTATGTGTTTTTAATTTTCTTAAGTTTGTGTTTTTAAATATCAAAATTCTTATTTTATATATTAATAAATTTAACCTTATGGTTATTTTGTTGTAATCTCTAAAGATAGCAAATCTCACTCTCTTTTTTTCCCTTTTCACTTTTATACAATTTTAAATTACTTTCTTAATATATCAGATGAAGGGATAGGAAAGTCACATAAGCAGGATTTTTTGTTCCTTTTCCTTTTTTTAGGTAAGCAGCAATACCTGGGAAGAAATATATATTCCTTTATTTCTTCAGGGTCTCAAGGTTATTTTATTTTTTTTAAATTTCTTCTTTTTAAATGTTTGAAATGGGAAACCAATTAAACGGCATTTATTTTATTAATAGTCAATAAATAAAAATAATGTAATTAACATGTAGTGATGAGTGTTGCCATTATAGCAATAGTAATACTGATGAACATGTATAAGAGAAAATAAATGTTTCAGTTTAATAGATAAATGAATAACTTAAAAATATATATATAAGCTCTCATATTTTAATTTCTGTAATAATATAACCATAAATATAAAATATAAATTGGATAATGTTGGAGGTGATTCAAGGGACTATTTTTTTTAATTAGTAGTGTAGAATAATAGGTTGTAAAGATGTCATTACTTAAACTGTTTAATAATATTTGTGTGTTTTTAGTATTTTTTTCTTGAAAACATAAACATACCGACTTTTAGGTTTTGTGCTTTTATTTTATTATTATTTTTAAGGGATTTTTATTTTTAAGTAATCTCAACATTCAAAGTGGGGCTTGAACTCACAACCCGAGATCAACAGCCACATGTCCCACTGACAGAACCAGCTAGGCATCCCAAGTTTTGTGCTTTTAAATATCAAAACATTTATTTTAGATTTTAATACGTAACTCTATGTTCATTTTGACATAATCTCTAAAGACAGCAGATCACTTCAGTGGTTTCAATAATGTCTGAAATTGACCCAGAAAGCTTACTCAGGGTTGCCTGGACAATTTCATTTGAACCCAGGTTTTCACATACACATCCTCTCGGTGCTGGGTACCTAATGCTTTTCAAACAACTACTATAAACAGTTGGCATCTAAACCTATATTGCCTGATACCCAAGTAAGCTACTTCTCTCCCCACTGACTATATTGTTCTTATGAATACCCTATTTAAGTATCTGAGTATCCTATAAGAGAGTGAGAAACAGAGCAGAATCTGCCACTAGAACATATGTCCTTTCATTGTGTGCCCCATCACACTCTGTGGGATGCTGAAAGGATTGAAAATTGCCTGTGCAGAAGATATCCGTGCTCAGACCACTACTTTTGCCTTGTGACTACTTTTTACCCATTAAGTATATTCATCAATTCAATTCATCAATTCAAATATTAAGTATATTCATTTTTGTGTCACATTCTAGGTATGTGACCATATTACATCATAATTTATTAAAATAGTAAAAGAAAGATCAATTAAAGTACTATTAAGTATTTATTTCAGAGAGGGGCTGATTTTTTTCTCCTTACACCTTGCCTCTCACATCTTTGATAACATCTACATAATTATAGGCAACTACTTTATAAAAAGATAGATTCCATCTAGGTACCACTTATTTTTTCCACAGAGATGCCAAGAATTCTATTTTGCTTTATTTTGATTTCCTGCTTTCTACTTATTGGCAAATTGTTTGATATTGTATAGATATAGTTCAAGTTATCATTAGTGTGTCAAGTAATAAGTTCTGTGTTTTAGATGCTAAACATAATTGAAAATATTAAAAAGAAGTTTAAAAAAATGAAGCAATTCTGTATAATCTAATCCTATTTTCCCTCAGAAATAGGTACACTGCTATTTCCCAAACTGCTAAATATAAGCTACAGTTTCATTCACTGCAACAGCAACACATGAATTCCTCTGTTTTAAAGACCTATTATTTGTGAAGAATCGAAGCACTACAGATAGGAGTGGAGAGCTTGAGAGAGGAAGTTTACTTAAAGATGTAGTATCTGTAGGGGCGCCTGGGTGGCTCAGTGGTTTAATCCTCTGCTTCTGGCTCAGGTCATGATCTCAGGGTCCTGGGATCGAGCCCCACATCAGGCTCTCTGCTCAGTGAGGAGCCTGTTTCTCCCTCTATCTCTGCCTGCCTCTCTGCCTACTTGTGACCTCTCTCTCTCTGTCAAATAAATAAATAAAATATTTTAAAAAAAGATGTAGTATCTGTATAAAAGTTATAGAGCAATTTTTTTCATATGGCATTCTATTATAGCCTAGCCAACTTTTTTTTAACAGTTGACATAACTTTAAGGTGAATTACTAATGGGTAAGAATCTGAGAGTACATATTAATTAGTCAGGCTTATACCATTTGTAGCTATTTGAGGTGTACATTATCTCTCTGCCTCCACAGGAACCGTTATTGCTTTAAGGGCTAGAGCCTACACAAGGCAGCCAAGACTGTGACAGAGACAGCAGGGGCCCACTCTGAAGCTGCTGAGTCCATCTGTCATAGCAAGGATTTTAGCATTTACTTTAAAATCAAATTTCCATTCCAAAATTTGATTTCTCCAACCACTAAGTCTTGCAACATTATATATTTTTACTCTGTTGCTATTTCTGGAGCAACTAGTCATGACTAGCTCTGCATTAAAATTTGAAGATATGTGTATGTACTAAATCTTCATTTTGAACTTCATTTTATTTAGAAAGACTGGGGAATAGGATGTTTTAAGGAATTAAATAAATATGTAATTGTCACACATATTCCCAAGTGATATTAATAATATATCTCTCCCTTAAAATTTATAAAATTTATACAGTTGATTTTCAATGTTCTGAGAAAATGCCAGCTATGGATTTTAAAATGCTTAAAATAATCTTAAAAATAATAATACTATTTATATGTAAATGCCAGTTAACAGCAATTTTCAATTGATCAGAAAATAAAATTTAACTAATACTAGTTCTGAATACATGTAAGTGTGTGTATAAAGCCTGTGAATAGTGTATGTATGTACATATACACATATTAATATGCACTATATATATACACACACACACATATATATATGCACATATATTGTGCATTATATGTGTGTGTCTGTACATACATACACCATAGTGGACTACAAATGTGAACTTTAGCTCTATCTGTATGTACATGTTTGTCCCTAATACATACTAGTTCATATATGCATAAATCTTTACATACATGCATACTTTTGCAATATGTTATTATAAAATCTGTAGTGCTCACTATGTCAGTCACTGTGCTCTTAGCTAAATGCAAATGATTTTAACTGATGACTTTTCTCTCTCATACATTCACTACCTTTTAACTCATTCCAATATGGGATAAAGAAGTTAAAGTGTTTGAGTGAATGAAATGATAGTTGATACATGATTGAGAGCATTAAATGGGTAATGGAATTATATATTCAATCAATGCCTCTTAGTTGAAGGTAGTTTTTATTATACAATTTTTTTCCCCACCTTATCACTTAACAATATATTATTTCTACTAAGAATGAAATGAAAAGTGATGCAATCATTTGATAGAATGTTTGTTCACTCTGACAGGTAAATAGTCTATGAAGAGAAAATTACTGTTGATTTCATCAAAGAAAAACTGTTTGTTGAAAATCAATCAGCTCTCATACACAGCTAAGAAAATAGTCCCTGCTTTTCAAGCCACAAAATCCTTCTGTAAACGTCTAAAACTACAAGATAATTAAAATGTCAACTAGCACTTTTATTAATCATTTTTGTGTATTTAAAAAGAGAAAGAAATCACAGCGTATTTTCGCTTCTAGATTTACATGCCTGTGTTCAAAATGAAGAGTAAGCAAGTTACCTCAGCTGCATCTCTAAATCCCCATGTACCTGCTCTTCCTTGACACCCCCCAACAAATGCTCAATATTAACAAAAGACTTTGTTGAATCAGCAAGAATTGTTCTGAATCAGAATTTGCTTTATCTTATTAAACAATGGAGAAAATTATCATTTTCAAACTATAATGTTCCTGATTCCACACTTTAGCTTTTTTACATGATGGAACTATAAAATGCTGACAGACCTGTGAAAAATTACCTATCTATTCATTAGCACATTTTTCTCCATGTAATCCAGAGTTCCTTCCATCTGACACATATTGCATACTGTATCTCAGTGTACACAAATTCTGGCCTAGGCATAGAGATCTGTATTTAATTATTTTTTATTGAGATATAATTAACATAAAGTGAAATGAAACAGGGGTCTTTTCAATGAAGTCTGACAGTTGATTAAACCTCTGTACCTATTACCCTTGTAGTTGCATAAAATCCTATACAAGATTGTCATTGTGGCTGAAATTGTTTATAAATTCCTGAAATTCCTGAAAATGTTTATAAAATATAATCTGCAATTCATATTCTTTATAATTATTTTGTCTGATAGGATTAATTCATGCTACCTATATTTTTGGAACTCCTACTATGTGCCAGATAAACATCAAAAAAGCAAACAAACAAAGATGAATGTGAAACAAACATCTTCTTGAAGACTTCAGTTAAGGTGTCAAATATGCCCACACTTTTGTCTTTTTTTTTTCCTTTGAGAGAGAGAGGGGTAGGGGTAGAGAGGGAGAGACAGAATCCAAGCAGATAGCTCATCCACATAGGGGGCTCAGTAGCACCACCCTGAGGTCAGGACCTGAGTCAGATGCTTAACTGACTGAGCCACCCAGGTGCTCCTATAATTCTCTTTTTTTTTTTTTTTTGAGGCAGAAAACACTTAGAAGGAACACATTAGGCATAATGGCTAGACAGAGAAATTGATGTTTCTATTCATTCTTGGACTGATCAGAGTTTTGCTCAATGAAGTTTCTTGAAATGGCATGTTTTCACAGGTTTCAATGAATTTGCATGTAGTTTGTTGCATCAACTCTTGTTTAATATTTTATATTTATTTTATGTTTCAAATCCACAGTTAAGAAGCTATGGTTTTTAAGTCTATTTTGTCATCACTTTTTATATGCGAGCTGAACTGGCATACATCATTTCTGGTTTTGCCACTAAAAATGTCCCATAAATGATTCTCCATGCTCTTTTCATTTCTATGAGTGTGACATAGATAAGAATAGTCACCCTGAAAGCCAGCTGTAAATGACAGAAAGGAAAAATATAAGGAACTTAGAAACTCAAATGAGAGTTTTGAGAAATATGTGTTAATCCAGAACAACTATTTTAATTTTTTTATCTAGGAAAGAATTTTTATTATAGTTCACCCATTATTTATTTTTTATGTATTTATTTACTTTGTGCAAAAAGGTATTCTTATTAAAGCACAGGAATAAGTACTCATGGGCAAAAAGACCTGCACTGATTGTAGAAGTAGAGATAAAAGAAATTTCCAAAAGGATTTTTTTTCTTCAGTTAGTCACCGTATAGTACATTATTAGTTTTGATGTAGTGCTCAACAATTCATTAGTTGCGTATAACACCCAAAGTTCATCACAACATGTGCCCTTCTTAATACCCATCACCTGACTACCCAATCCTCCTCCTTTGAAACCCTGAGTTTGCTTCTTGGACTCCAGAGTCTCTCATGGTTTGTCTCCCTCTCAGATTTCTTCCTAAACTGTGGAAGGAGCCCAGATGCCCTTCAAAAGGTTTTTGTTTGTTTGTTTGTTTGTTTTTTTAATATGTTAAAGAAGACACAAGATCCTGGAGGTCTGGCTATTGTCAGGCTAAGGTTGCTTTTTTGCCACTAGCAAAACATTAACATTGAGGCAGTTACAAGTTCCTTTAGGAATCTCAGACTCTGCTGGTATCAGTTATTTATCAATGGGCTGCAAACTGTAAGGGAATTTCATTTTATCTACATTTCTTTTGCCTTTATTCTCCTCATCATTTCCCCCTAGAACAATTTTCACCCTAAAATCTTTAAGGTTGTTGAGAGTAAAATGTCTTATCTTCTGTAACTTCTTACTAAATACGGGCATAGAGATGT
Organism: Meles meles; assembly: GCF_922984935.1. Lineage (NCBI taxonomy): Eukaryota > Metazoa > Chordata > Mammalia > Carnivora > Mustelidae > Meles > Meles meles. The sequence continues at coordinate 81,213,789 of NC_060074.1, forward strand.
TATTTACCTATGGGTCAACCTTATACACTTTGGACTTTGTAATTAATTAAAAACTTTTAGAGAAAGGGTAAATAATAGTGGTAGTTACTATAGAAAAAGTGATAAAATTGAGAGCAACAGTTGAGCCAAAATAAAAAAAGATAAAGTTTATTGAATAAAGTGATATAAGTGAGTCGAATGTAGAATTATTCTCAGATCTGATGTGGGTAATAAGTATTGTACCAAGGGACAAAGCATACTAATAAGGGTTTATATGACTATCATTACTTCTGTAGGATTAAATGGTGAGTTAATTTTTTAACAAATAAGTTTAGATTATATAGGTATGTAATTAGAAAAATTAATACAAAACTCAGGGCTAGAAAATACATTTGGATCCCTCAATATAATACAAATGCTTCTACAACCATAAGTCTGAGACAACCAAATAGTCTGTAGAGAAAGTTCTTAACTATTAAGCTTTACAAAAATAAAAAGTTCAATAGAATAGAAGAGTAAGAGAACTAGAATGGATAAATAAAGATGAAATTAGAATCAGCTAAGGTATTATTTTCAACAAACGGTAATACAATAATAATTAAAAAAAGAATAGAAAGGAAGACAATCGTGTATAAGAACCCTTTGTTCCAAACACAGATTATGGCAAAAATTATATAGGTTAGATGTATAAGTAAATTTCCCATTTTGTTCTTAATTTTAATTTCAGGATCTTTAGTATTTCTGGTACTTTTGAGTAAACAAAAAAATTTTTTTTAAAGATTTTATTTATTATTTGACAGAGAGAGATTTACAGTGAAAGAGAGAACACTAGCAGGGTGAGTGGGAAAGGGAAAAGCAGGCTTCCCGCTGAGCAGAGAGCCTGATGCGGGACCCAATCCCAGGACTCCAGGATCATGACCTAAGCCGAAGGCAGATGGTTAACAACTGAGCCACCCAGGCGCCCTGAGTAAACAAATTTTTAAAATATGGTGGGATGGAATATGAACAATGCCCAGGATTAATTACTCATATGTAAAGAATGTCCAAAAATGAAGAGAGACTTAGCTATAGCTTAGTTTATGAATACTGATTATGGCATAATTAAGAATTCCAATAGAGAGGTAGGTGCACTAGTTGTTAACTCTGCAATATTGTGAAATATTAATTAAATGTTGTACATTCATGATTTTAAGGTTTTTAAGAAATAGTTTTGAAAAATCCTGTTCTGGTCAAACAGGAAGAAAATTAAAGAATCACCAGCTTCTTGGGCCCAGATTGTGCCAGGTTTCTCACTCCAATGCCTGGGAACTCTACCACACTCAGGCACCCCTATTCTTTCCATGACCCCAGGGATCCTGACCTACACTGTCCTATCTAGGATTTCACCCCATTTCACCACCTGAGCACCTTTCAGGCAGGGATGCCCCTCACTGGAGCAGACTTCTAAAAGTTCTGATTTTGCATCCCACTGCTATATTATTTCCTGGTAGCCAGCTTATGGAGTTCTCCTCAAAATCAATAAAAATAGATCAACACCCTGACATATAATAGTGAAACGTGCAAATCTTAGAAACAAAAATAAAATCCTGAAAACAGGTCAGGATAAGAGGTCAGTAACCTACAAAGGTAGAAACATTACACTGGCAGCAGACTTATCTGTAGAGATCTGGCAGGCCAGAAAAGACTGGCATGACATATTCAGGGTGTTAAATGAGAAAAAGATGCAGCCAAGAATACTCTATCTAGCTAAGATGTCATTCAAAATACAAGGAGAGATTAAAAGCTTCCAAGACAAATAGAAACCAAAAAAAAAAAAAAAAAAAAAAAAATTGTGATCAGTAAAACAGACCTGCAAGAAATATTAAAGCAGATCCTGTAAGTGAACAGAAGCCCAAAAGTAACATAGACCAGAAAGGAACAGAGACAACATACAGAAACAGTGACTTCACAGGTAATACAATGGCACTAAATTCATACCTTTCAAGAGTTACTCAGAATGTAAATGGGATAAATGTCCCACTCAAAAGGCACAGGGTATCAGATTGGATAAAAAAGAAAGACCCATTGATACATTATTTGCTAGAGATTCATTTTAGACCCAAAGACACCTCCAGACTGAAAGAAGAAAAAGACCCCATCAAAAGGGAAAATTACTGACCAAAATCTTTGATGAAAATGGATGCAAAAATTCTCACCAAGAAAGTAGCCAATAGGACCCAACAATACATCAAAAGGATTTTTCACCATGACCGAGTGGGATTTATTCTTAGGCTGCAAGGGTGGTTCAACATTTGCAAATCAAATGATGTGGTATATTACATTAATACAAGCAAGGACAAAAACAATATGATCCTTTCAATAGATGCAGAAAAAGCATTTGACAAAGTACAGCTTCTTTTCTTGATTAAAACTCTTCACAGTGTAGGGATAGAGGGAACATACCTCAATATCATAAAAAACATATGTGGAAAGCCCACAGAAAATATCATTCTCAATAGGGAAAATCTGGCAGCTTTTCCCTTAAGGTCTGGAACATGGCAGGGATGTCCACTCTCACCATTGTTGATCAACATAGTACTAGGTGTCCTAGTCTCAGGAATCAGACAACAAAAAGAAATACAGGTATTCAAATTGGCAAAGAAGAAGTCAGTTTCACTTTTGAAGACATCATGATACTCTATGTGGAAAACCCAAAAGACTCCACCTAAAAATTACTAGAACTCATACAGAAATTCAGCAACGTGGCAGGATATAAAATCAATGCATGGAAATCAGTTGCATTTCTATATACTAACAATGACACAGAAGAAAGAGAAATTAAGGAGTAGGTCCCATTTACAATCGTACTGAAAACCATAGGATACCTAGGAATAAACCTAACCAAAGAGACAAAGGATCTATACTCAGAAAACTATAGAATATTCATGAAAAAAATTGAGGAAGACACAAAGAAATGGAAAAACAGTCCATTCTTATGGATTGGAAGAACAAATATTTTGAAAACATCCATGCTACCTAGAGCAATCTATACATTCAATGCAATCCCTATCAAAATACCATCAACTTGGGGCGCCTGGGTGGCTAAGTGGGTTAAAGCCTCTGTCTTCAGCTCAGGTCATGATCCCAGGGTCCTGGGATCGAGCCCCACATCGGGCTCTCTGCTCAGCGGGGAGCCTGCTTCCCTTCCTCTCTCTGCCTGCCTCTCTGCCTACTTGTGATCTCTGTCTGTCAAATAAATAAATAAAATCTTAAAAAAAAAAATACCATCAACTTTTTTCACAGAGCTGGAACAAATAATCCTAAAATTTGTATGGAACCAGAAAAGACCACAAATAGCCAGAGGAATGTTGAAAAAGAAAACCAAAGTTGATGGCATCACAATCCCGGACTTCAAACTCTATTACAAAGCTGCAATCATCAAGACAGTATGGCACCAGCACAAAAACAGACACATAGATCAATGGAACAAACAGAGAACCCAGAAATAGACCCTCAACTCTATGGTCAACTAATTTGCAACAAGGCAGGAAGGACTCTCCAATGGAAAAAGACAGCCCCTTCAACAAATGGTGTTGGGAAAATTGGACAGCCACATGCAGAAGAATGAAACTGGACCATTTCTTTACCTCATACACAAAAACAGACTCAAAATGGATGAAAGACCTAAATGTGAGAAAGGAATCCATCAAAATCTTAGAGAAGAACACAGGCAGCAACTTCTTCAACCTCAGCTGCAACAACTTCTTGCTAGACATGTCTCCAAAGGCAAGGGAACCAAAAACAAAAAATTAACTATTGGGACCTCACCAAGATAAAAAGCTTTTGCACAGTAAAGGAAATAGTCCACAAAACCAAAAATAACAGAATGGGAGAAGATATTTGCAAATGTCTTATCAGATAAAAGGCTAATATCTAAAATCTATAAAGACCTTAACAACCTCAACACCCAAAGAACAAATAACCCAATCAAGAAATGGGCAGAAGACATGAACAGACATTTCTGCAAAGAAGACATACAAATGGTCAACAGATATATGAAAAAATTCTCCATATCACTTGGCATCAGGGAAGTACAAATTAAAACCACAATGAGATATCATCTCATACTAGTCAGAATGGCTATAATAAACAAATCAGGTGGGGGCACCTGGGTGGCTCAGTGGTTTAAGCCACTGCCTTCAGCTCGGGTCATGATCTCAGGGTCCTGGGATCGAGTCCCCACATCGGGCTCTCTGCTCGGCAGGGAGCCTGCTTCCCTCTCACTCTCTCTGCCTGCCTCTCTGTCTACTTGTGATCTCTCTCTGTCAAATAAATAAATAAAATCTTTAAAAAAAAATAAACAAAAAAATAAACAAATCAGGAAATGACAGATATTGGTGCAGATGTGGAGAAAGAGTAACCTTTTTATACTTTTTATACTTTTGGTGGGATGTAAGGTGTTAAATCCTCTCTGGAAAACAGTGTGGGGGTTCATCAAGGAGTTGAAGATGGAGCTACCCTACAACCCAGAAACTACACTACTATATATTTACCCCACAGATACAAATGTAGTGATCTAAAGGGGCACCTGCACCCCAATGTTTATAGCAGCAATGTCCACAATAGCCAAACTACGGAGAGAGCCCAGATGTCCATCAACAGATGAATGGATAAAGAAGTTGTGAGATATACTACTCAGCCATCAAAAAATTGAAATCTTGTCATTTTCAATGATGTGGTTGGAACTAGAGGGCATTATGCTAAGCAAAATAAGTCAATCAAAGAAAAACAATTATCATATGATCTCATTCATATGTGCAATTTAAGAAACAAAACAGAGGATCATAGGGGAAGGGAGGGAAAAATAAAACATGATGAAATCAGAGATGGAGACAAACCATAAGAGACTCTTAATCATAGGAAACTAACTGGGGATTGTTGGAGGGGAGAGGTGGATAGGGTAACTGGGTGATGGACATTAAGGATGGCATGTGATGTTAAGAGAACTGGGAATTATATAAGACTGATGAATCACTGAACTCTACATTTGAAACTAATAATACACTATATGTTAAATAATTGAATTCAAATAAAAATGATTAAAATATATAAATAAAATAAAATAAAATATCTGTCCAATGTGGCTATCTCTCACCTCTGCCTATCCCAGCTTCTCTCTACCCACAACCGCATATAGCTCCCTGACTTGTCCAGAGCTCAGCTAAGCTATGCTTAGTAGTGCTTCCTCAGCATCTGTTTTGTTTGGCTAAGCAGCCTGCAGTGACATAAACTGACAGTAGCCCCTCAGTAAATGCATGCCCTGGATAGCAGCTGACAGTCTCAAGTATGTAAGTTCCTGACTTGACTTCCCCAATCACCCTTGTGTTCAATAGCCTTCCCTGCCTCCCAGGGCCATCCCCTTATACACCCTAAGATAAGACCTCCATGGGGCTAACCAAAATCTCACTCTGTTCATTAGCCCAGGAACCCAAAAGCACTCTACCCACAGAACCTAATAAAGGTATGTGCTCTGTGTCTTCTCTCTTTTTCTGTCTGTCTGAATTCTGCTTTGTTTTCCTCTTATGGCCCCTCCAGGCATGCCAGGTATTTCCTCAGAATCTCTAAGTAAGAAACATCTCTATTTGAATTTATCTTATGGTCTGTTGTTGAACTGTGGTTCACAGCCCAGCACCTTGTGTTCCACTGAATGACTGCTGATTTGACAAAGTCATAACAGCCCTTCAACACCTGTTCCTTAGTTCAGACTACCACCATGTCAACCTGAAACAAGGCATAGCATCCTTGCAAATCTCCCTTTACTTCTAATCTCTCCTGCCATTCTGCCCTCTATACCTCCAGGAGGGAAGGTTATTTTAATTTTGAATTTTATTAATAATAAAATTATTAATTTCAGTAGTTCCCATCATGTGCAGACTTAAATGCAACTCACTTACCTCTTTTCCTTATTTATTCAGTCTATTCGGCCATTCCAATCACTTAATCTCTAGAGTGCATTGACAAACTGCAAGATCAGCTTTTAGTCTACTAGAGAGTGAAGGCTGAGATTTAGTTCTGAGGTTTAGACTCCTGGGCACTATGATGTCCCCACATTTTCTTATCCTCTCGAACATGAAGGTGTTGCTTTGATAAACCAGCAGAAGTTCATGTTGGTAGAGAAAATCCAAAGAGGAATTTTGTTAAGTATTTCAGTGGTAAATTACACAGTGTTTAAAGAGCAAGACAAAGCAAGAAATTAGCTTCCTTTTCCATTTTAGCAGGAAAGTGTTATCTACAGGACAGTGATATGGAAAACAGGCTTAGAAAGTTTCATAGACATGTGCTATATCAGTCTCTGTTCTGTATAGCGACTAAGGATCTGTGCATTCTGTACCCTTGCCATAATTAACCTGAAACTTTATAACTGGGTGTGTTGCAAGGAGGATGGGAGAGGTTAGAGACCCCTTTAAATCTAAGATGTCCTAATATATTCTTATCCCTTTATGATTTTATGTGTTATTTTCATATCATAATTCCTCACTGAAATTATTTTATGACTTCATGTCTAAATGAAATGTTCCTCTCTATAAATTTCTCTACATAAATATATCCATATATACATATACATCATATGCATGAACATGTACATATCTATATACTTACTGCACCTTTCCCAACCTCTGCAGATTCATATGCTCCTTATCCTTACTTCCCACTCTAACTCACACATGCCTGTTTTATAGTATTGGTGATAATAGTAATAAGCAATAGTATTTATTGGCACTAAATACTAGTTAGTACTTAATTAGTATAAGAAGAAAGTAAATAGTTAATGACTGCTAATAATTACATCAAAATAACTTGGATTAAAATGAAACTACCTACAGGAATGTATATAGAAAGAAAAGAAAGAATTGAAAAATTTGAAGGCTCAGATATGCTGTCACAAAAGCAAATGATATAAATGACAAATCTTTACATTTGGTTTCTGACATAAGACATTTGCTATATGAGGTAGACAACCAGTTTTCTCTTTTTTCTCTTTAAAAATAAACTTTTGCTGGGTATACACACTTACAATTAATTTCCCAAATTATTTTAGACTCTTCAAAAACTCCCACTCCCCTCGATTTTGTTGTCCCTAAGCTAATTTTTGTAGATGATCACATATTATTACTTTTGATCATAATAATATTTTACTAATGTTTCAGTTGTATTAAATAGCACAAAATTTAAAATTAATAGTATTGTGCATTTTCAATCTTAAGATCATAATAACCAGCTTTTTAAAAAAACAACTCTTCATTTGTTTAAAATATTTTCCTTTATGATAACCATATTTTAAAAATAACTATATAGGACAATTATTTTCATTGTCCTACTGCCTGTTAGTAATTTACTGATGCTTTATGAATTGTAAAATAAGTTTTGATAATTATCAAAATGTGGGTTATTCCATGAAATACTATATAAAATATAGCATGATTATTTATGTATATCTAAATGTATATATGTTTGTATATCTTTATTTTAAAACAAGATTCTGCAGGTAAAATATGCTCATTTATACTCAAAGGCTAACTCTAATTTAGAGTGATATACAATGTACCTTGAAGTATATTACCTAAGATAACACCTAAAGTATGACTCCCTTGACAGAATGACTTTAATTATTATCATTAATAATTTTACTACATATACAAGGTCTCCAATCACCTTGTCATATTCTATTTAGTAATCTCTAAAGCTAAGCCTTACTTATGTCCATATTTAGAAGGTAAATTTTGAAGAGTGTTGAACTAAAATATCTCACTTCAAAATATGTCTTTTCTAGAAACATTTATGCTTTTAACTAGCCTCAGTGCTCTTGTCTGGCACCCCTGCTGATTTTGCTGACAGCAAAGAAACTACTGGTGCTCTGGAGTCATCCTAGTCATCTTTTATACTTGGAAAATATGGCACTTTGCTCAAATTTTATTTTCTATATGGAAAATGGTGTCTGTTAATGCCTAGAATAGAACAGTGGTATTTTGTTAGTGAAGGATATTTCTTTTTTAGCATTTCCTTATTGAGAAGGAAATATTGCAAGCCACTATATTTTACAACTTTACTACAATATACAATCTAGTTCAGCTCTCTCTCTCTCTTTCTCTCGATATATGTATGTGTATGTATGTATATATACACACACATACACAGAGTATATAATAAACATATATATAAATATATGCCATATAAAAGAATATAATAATTATATTTCTACTTATTATTATATTTCTATTCATCATCAACCTGAATACTTCTTTTAAGAAATAAAACAAATATTTGACAAGCTTAAACATTTAGAAAAGCTGTAATTATGATCATACATGAATTTTTTTCCTGTAAAATGAGATACAGTTCATTAAATAAAGGAGTCTTGGAGGAATACCTCTTCCAATCATTCAAAATAGTACATATATTGAAGGACTGCCATATTTTATCTTCTTTGTAAAACATTGTAACTCTCTTTATTATATTCCATATTTATCTTTCTTGTGTTTCTTATGATGTGTTTTAAATTCCGTCTTCTATTTCACAGTATCTTTCTACTTCTCCCTTTTGTTTCTTTTCTATAATGCACCATTATTATTCCTATCTTATTTCTCTGGTATGTGACCCAGAGGTTTTTTCAATACTATTCTCTTGTTAGATAGATGATAACAGACACCTCAGAGATACTCGATCTACCCATTCTTTCCTTGAAATTCTGTATAAATTAGGATGCATTTAATAGCAAAAACCTAGCCAAATATATTTAAACCCTAAAAAATATATATTAACAGCTGTGAGGGGCGCCTGGGTGGCTCAATCAGTTAAGCAGCTGCCTTCAGCTCAGGTCATGATCCCAGGGTCCTGGATTTGGGCTCCCTGCTCAATGGCATGCAAAGCCTCCTTCTCCCTCTCCCTCTGCCCACATCACCCTCTTCCCCCACTTGTGCTCCTGCACAGGCACTTGCATGCACTCTCTCTCTCAAATAAATAAAATCTTTTAAAAAAAGATATTAAAATCTGTGAAAATTATACAGGAGGGTGATCCGGAAAGTTTTGATACAGTTCCTAAAAAGTACTAATGAGGAAGAATTTCTCTCCTCTTCACTGTTGTCTATGATTTCTGATTTTATCTTAAGTTCACCTCAGTTAATAAGCATATTTTTTCTTTCATATCCAATTGATGAAAGATAATATTTCTTGTATCTTCTGTGCAAATAGTGGGTTTGTTACTTTCATTGGCTTGAATTGTGTCACCTGCCTTGAAATGAAGTGACTATTATGGCCAAAGAGTTGAAGAATTTATTCTCTTTTCCCAGTTGAGATTAACCAAGGGAACTCTGAGTGGGCTCAACAACAATCCCTACCCCAATCCAAACTTATACTTTGAATTCTACACAGCAGAAAATAATTGACTTTCCTAAAGGGTAACCGGTGGTATTTTGGTGGAAATATATGTTGAGGAAAATTAACAAATGCCCATATTTTATGGCCTTTCTCATAAATCAGGGTTTTTTTCTTCTATTCATATTACTTCTTTCCAACCAATTTGGTTCTTCAATTTTAATGGAAATCTGGTTTGCATTGCTCTCAAACATTTGTTTCCACATTTGTTCTACTTCATATTCTTAGCTATTTTCCAACATACAATGTTATTGACTTTTTTTTATGAAATCATGGGGAAAATGCCGACATGTTATGCTTAATAACAGTTTGGTCTTCCCCACTTATGTAAATTATATATACTAATAATAGAGAAATAAGCCACCCACTTATAAGTTAATTTATCTTCAAAGGGATGTCTCTGAAAACTGCTTCTTTAAAAAAATACAGGAAAAATATCAGAGTAGTTATTATATATAAAAAACAAAAGAGAAACTTAATCCATCAAAGTAGTTTCATGGTTCTGGGTGGCTCAGTCAGTTAAGCATCTCACTCATGGTTTTGGCCCAGGTCATGATCTCATGAGTCATGAGATGAAGCCCCACACTGAGGCTCCCGTATAGTGGGGAGTCTGCTAGTGGATTTGGTCTCTCTGCCCCTTTCCTGCCCCCCCAAAAAATGACTAAATCGTCTTTTTTAAAAAGTGGTTTCATAGTCTAAACTTCATACATGCAAAACTTTAAAGTTAACAAAGAAGATAGCTGATGTAATTTTTGGAGGGATAACAAAACAAAGAACATACTACTATAAACTTTTTCTACTTACTACTTCCAGGGAATGTGTTCTTTGAGAACTCTTCCATGGAACTATAATTTTAAACTCCAAAATAGTATTTCCAACATCTCTAAAATACATATGAAGTTACAAGATCCCATAAATATTCATCATTTTTATATGGGTATGCTTTTTCCATGGTCTTCATTTACTGAATATGTAAGATCTTATTAATTTTGGTAATCTTCAACATACTAATATGATAATAGAGAGTTTAATTTTTATATGTGTATTTTTATGTATCAAAATATTTAAAATACAGGGTGTCCAGGTGGCTCAATGGATTAAAACCCTGCCTTCGACTCAGGTCATGATCTCAGGGTCCTGGGATCAAATCCCGTATCAGGCTCTCTGTTCAGCAGGGAGCTTGCTTTCTCCTCTCTCTCTCTGCCTGCTCTCCACCTATTTGTGATCTCTGACTGTCAAATAAATAAAATCTTTTTAAAAAATACTTAAAACACACATGTAAAAATAAATCCTGTGAATTAAGATAACTTTCATTATTTATCATTTATTTGCAGTTTAATAAACATATATTTGTTAACTTATTTCTTCAAGTAATAAATCTTAATTTGTTCAGTTATTCTGGTATTAGTTGAAAATTTTCTATTCTTGTTATCCATAATTTATGGAATAAACTACTTTCAGGTATGAGTCTTCTAGTTCAAAGGTTCTGTTTAGTTCCAGACAGGATTGCTGTGGAAAGCTTTAAAACTAGCCACATCCTGATAAAATTCATGAACTTAGAAAAAAAGGGAAAAATCTTAGGAGCTTTCATTGAAGAGAACAAATTGTCTCTGTACAAAAATAAATAGCCTTTCAGTTCCAGTATCTCCCATTCTGGAAATCAGAAGACAATGGAATAGCAGATACACTCTAAAAGATGAAAGGGTTGCAGAAGAGCCCTGTATTCTTCTTAGTAAATGGCATCATCACTCACATAGTTTTTCAGGTCCCAAACCTAGGAATTATTGTTGAATTATCTTTTTCTTCATTATCTATATCTAAATACTTGTTCATTTAACAAATCTTTATAAACTGATATATTTTCACTTTTATGGAGCCTGTGTATTTTTATGTATGTGCAAATTTTAGTTACTTTATGACCAAAATTTCAATTCACTCCTGATACAGAGCTACCATTTCTCCTAAGTGAAAACTCTCTGGGCAACAACAGTAGACTACTAAATCCTTTCCTTTCCATTCTTACTCTGTGGTAAAAATTTCTCCAAACTGTTTCTAGATTTTGACACTTAGCTGTTCAAAGTACATTAATAACTTTCCATTTTACTTAAAATAAAATTTAAACTCCTTACTTTGCTCTTCCATGTCCTTTGTAGTCTCACCTCTTACCTTCTCAAACACATTTCCTACCCAAGACTCTCAAATTCAGTCACTGATCTGAAACCTCACAGGCCTTTCTGTTTCTAGAACACTGCAATTATTTTCTACCTTGGGGCCTTTGCATAGACAGTTCACTGTGGACAGGAAGTCTTGTTATGGCTGGTCCCTTTCTGTATTTCCATCTAAGCTCAGATGTCACTGATTCAGTGAAACCTTCCCTGACCAATTACTAGGGCTTCCAGTTTCTCATATGTACTTTAAAAAAAATGTAATATTAAGTTTAATTTAAAATTATATGTGCATAGGGGTGCCTGGGTGGCTCAGTGGTTTAAGCCGCTGCCTTCGGCTCAGGTCATGATCTCAGGGTCCTGGGATCGAGCCCCGCATCGGGCTCTCTGCTCGGCAGGGAGCCTGCTTCCCTCTCACTCTCTCTGCCTGCCTCTCTGCTTACTTGTGATCTCTCTCTGTCAAATAAATAAATAAATAAATCTTTAAAAAAAAAAAAAAAAAAAAAAAAAAAAAAAAAAAAAATTATATGTGCATTAAATGTCTCCTTATCCCCACCTCCTACTATAATTCCTATAAGATCAAAATGTGTTTTTTTCCCCCTAATGTATAGCTAGGACCTAGGAAAATGTGTGACAGAAGTGTTGGAAGAAGAAACATGATTTCATTCTTTAGAATGGATATTAAATTGACTCAGAAGCTGAGAATCACAAGAATAGTTTCAAGAGTACCTTGAACTATACTATTTTCTTTTCAATCTGAACTGAAACAATAAAGGATTCTAAAAAGAACCTGACTTTATAAATTTCATAGTAGTAAGTACTTTTTTTTTATAATTTTTTTAAATTTTTTTTAATTTATTTATTTTTTCAGCATGACAGTATTCATTGTTTTTGCACAACACCCAGTGCTCCATGCAAAACGTGCCCTCCCTATTACCCACCACCTGTTCCCCCATCCTCCCACCCCTGACCCTTCAAAACCCTCAGGTTGTTTTTCAGAGTCCATAGTCAGTAGTAGGTACTTTTTAACCACATGAGTCTCATTAGCTGATATCTTTTTTCACCTAATGGCTCTTTGTCTCTGAACTTTCTTGTAATTTTATCTCTCTTGAGGTCACCAGAAGGCTTCAAGTAAGGATATTAAGCTAATCCCAATGAAGACCCCATGATTTCATGTGGAAGTAGCCAACCAAGTAATAAAATATTGTGGTAGAGACAAACAAGCTTGAATTCACTGCTAGATGGTATTTATTCTGGCTCAGGGATGCATTTTTTTAATAAGTTTAAGAATGAAAAGAATGTCAAAGTTATCACTTACATATCAAAGGTGATCACTTTTTAAAATTCATTTATGTATTTTTAAATATTTTATTTATTTATTTACATAGAGAGAGAGAGAACAAGCAGGGGAAGGATCAGGTAGAAGGAGAGGGAGAATCAGGGTCCCTGCAGGGGAGCCCAATGTGGGGCTGGATCTCAGAGCCCTGAGGTCATGACCCCAGGCAAAGACAGATGGTTAACCAATTGAGCCACCCAGGGGCTCTAAAAGTTGATAACTTTTATTATCAACCAAAGTTATTTATCATTCACTAGAGAGGATTTAATTGAAGAAACCTACCTAGTAAACTATGCATGATTCTAAGTTAGTAAACTCTATGATACTGTCATGTTTCTAATATATAAAACATCATAATTGTTTATTTCACAAATGCTACAAAGAAAGTGAATAAACTTCAAATAAATGAATAGATGAAATGAGAAAAGACCTAATACCAGAAAGTTTCAGAAAAATGAGCATACAATAAGATAAAATATTTTGTGAGGCCTCACTGCTAATTGAATATTAGAAGCCAAAGTTGGTGGCATCACAATTCCGGACTTCAAGCTCTATTACAAAGCTGTCATCATCAAGACAGCATGGTACTGGCACAAAAACAGACACATAGATCAGTGGAACAGAATAGAGAGCCCAGAAATCGACCCTCAACTCTATGGCCAACTCATCTTCGACAAAGCAGGAAAGAATGTCCAATGGAAAAAAGACAGCCTCTTCAATAAATGGTGCTGGGAAAATTGGACAGCCACATGCAGAAAAATGAAATTGGACCACTTCTTTACACCACACACGAAAATAGACTCCAAATGGATGAAGGACCTCAATGTGAGAAAGGAATCCATCAAAATCCTTGAGGAGAATGCAGGCAGCAACCTCTTCGACCTCAGCCGCAGCAACATCTTCCTAGGAACAACGGCAAAGGCAAGGGAAGCAAGGGCAAAAATGAACTATTGGGATTTCATCAAGATCAAAAGCTTTTGCACAGCAAAGGAAACAGTTAACAAAACCAAAAGACAGCTGACAGAATGGGAGAAGATATTTGCAAACGACATATCAGATAAAGGGCTAGTATCCAAAATCTATAAGGAACTTAGCAAACTCAACACCCAAAGAACAAACAATCCAATCAAGAAATGGGCAGAGGACATGAACAGACATTTCTGCAAAGAAGACATCCAGATGGCCAACAGACACATGAAAAAGTGCTCCACGTCACTCGGCATCAGGGAAATACAAATCAAAACCACAATGAGATATCACCTCACACCAGTCAGAATGGCTAAAATTAACAAGTCAGGAAATGACAGATGCTGGCGAGGATGCGGAGAAAGGGGAACCCTCCTCCACTGTTGGTGGGAATGCAAGCTGGTCCAACCACTCTGGAAAACAGCATGGAGGTTCCTCAAAATGTTGAAAATAGAACTACCCTATGACCCAGCAATTGCACTACTGGGTATTTACCCTAAAGATACAAACATAGTGATCCGAAGGGGCACGTGTACCCGAATGTTTATAGCAGCAATGTCTACAATAGCCAGACTATGGAAAGAACCTAGATGTCCATCAACAGATGAATGGATCAAGAAGATGTGGTATATATACACAATGGAATACTATGCAGCCATCAAAAGAAATGAAATCTTGCCATTTGCGACGACGTGGATGGAACTAGAGCGTATCATGCTTAGTGAAATAAGTCAATCGGAGAAAGACAACTATCATATGATCTCCCTGATATGAGGACATGGAGAAGCAACATGGGGGGGTAGGGGGATAGGAGAAGAATAAATGAAACAAGATGGGATTGGGAGGGAGACAAACCATAAATGACTCTTAATCTCACAAAACAAACTGGGGGTTGCTGGGGGGAGGTGGGATTGGGAGAGGGGGAGCGGGCTATGGACATTGGGGAAGGGAGGCGAACCATAAGAGACTATGGACTCTGAAAAACAACCTGAGGGTTTTGAAGGGTCAGGGGTGGGAGGTTGGGGGAACAGGTGGTGGGTAATGGGGAGGGCACGTTTTGCATGGAGCACTGGGTGTTGTGCAAAAAGAATGAATACTGTTACACTGAAAAAATAAATAAAATTGAAAAAAAAAAAGAAACGAAAAAAAAAAAAAAAAGAAGATCACTTTTTGTTTCTCATTGATGGACCAATTTAATGGGTAAAGAATTCAAACTATAATCAGTTCTGTGTAAGTATAAAAAAGTAATCTATTAAATATATACATATAGAATGATTGAACATAGAAATCCATCATTTTTCTTTTTAATTCCACCAATCCCACTCATTTTAGAGTAGCCTAGATAGAATCTGATTTACTTTAAAATAATTAAAACATTGAAAAATGAAATTCAGAAATGATATAACACAATCTGTGTGCATATGTCAGTGGGTAAGTATATGATTCTTCGACTATACTATAAAGAAAAATAAAATGAATAATTTAAAATAAAATAATGCTACATTAGAACAACTAGACTTTTGCTTCTAATAAAAAATTAGAGTGAATGTGATAGTTACAAATGTAGCCTGATTCAAGTGTGTTGTATTATAATTCAGTTTCTATGTGCAGGGCTTCTGATGAACAATTTTTAGTAATGACTCCCAACAGCAACAACAAAATGAGTTATTCTTCTCTTTTAATATACTAGTTTTATTCTTAGACATTCCAGTAAATATTAAAATCTCTAAAAGTAATTTCTGCTTATTTGTAGGATGAAGCTTCATTTTAGACCCAGGTCATTAGGATGAAGTATTTCATGTGTATGATGAGCAGCAAAGCATTCAAATGACTTACTGGACACATAGGATTAATCTTTAGTTTTTCAGACTGTCTAACTACATGTAGGATGTCTTCTATGTTTGACCCTTTCCTGGTAAGTGTCACAGTCTTTACAATTACAATCAAAACAACCACTGAGATAGCACTGAACTGAAACAGGAGTTGGCAAACTGTAGCCTGATGTGCCAGATTGGACCTACAGTCTCTTTTGTATGGCCCATGAGCTTAGAATAGCTTTTACATTTGCAATGAGTTTAAAGAAAACAAAACAAACAAAAAAACCCAAAGACTATGAGGCAGATATAGTTACTATCTGGCACTTACAGAAAATGATATTATTAACCCCTGCACATTTATCTATCTTATTCATAGCTATAACAGGACTAAAATGTTCCCCAAACATAGAAGACCTATAATAACTATTTGCGTAAAGGAAGGGAGAAACTGTGATTAGAGTCATATGACTATTAAATAAACACTGAGGGGCACCTGGGTGGCTCAGTGGGTTAAGCCGCTGCCTTTGGCTCAGGTCATGATCTCAGGGTCCTGGGATCGAGTCCCGCACCGGGCTCTCTGCTCAGCAGGGAGCCTGCTTCCCTTCCTCTCTCTGCCTGCCTCTCTGCCCACTTGTGATCTCTCTCTGTCAAATAAATAAATAAAATCTTTAAAATAAATAAATAAATAAATAAATAAATAAACACTGAAAGGAAAGTAGAAATCATACCGAAGATGGCAAAGAGAATAAGAATAGTTAAATTAATTCATCAAAGCAATTCAGAACTGAAATGTCATTATCTGTTTTACCTATGACTTCAGGTAAATTTTCTAGCTCAATATATACATAGGTATGTTTATAAAATAACAAAATTTTATGTGTTACTGTGTGCAAAATGTTATGGCCTGTTTTGTTTTGTTTTTTTCCCTCCAAGAATTTTCCTCTATCATTAAATTATTTTCAGGAATGAATATATATATTTTCAGGGATATATATAGAGAGATTATAAATATATATAGAATATATAGAATATATATATTCTAATAATATATATAAATATATATTCTATATATATACATTATATATTATATATAAAGAATTATTTCTATGTAGTGCATTAGTTTGATTTGATTTTTTCTTCCATTTCTATTTGTTACTATAAAAGATTTTGTTAAGATTTTATTTATTTATTTGACAGAGAGAGAGAGGTCACAAGTAGGCAGGGAGGCAGGCAGAGAGAGAGGGGAGAAGCAGGCTCCCCACTGAGCAGAGAGCCCAATGAGGCCCTTGATTCCAGGACCCTGAGATCACGACCTGAGCTGAAAGCAGAGGCTTAACCCACTGAGCTACTTAGGTGCCCCTAAAAAGTTTTACTATAAAAATTTTTACTATAAAAATATTATAATAAGTATCTTTTCAATTGACACATTGTTAAATTTCCATTTACTAAGAAATTATCTTTAACAGGTTTACTACTGGTTTAAAGGATCAAAGGTTTTAATTATCTGGTTACATTATGCCAAATTGCTTTCATCATATATCGCATTTGTTTATACTATTACCAGCAGTACACTAATATGTCTCTTATGAAAACTTCATTCACTCATTTAAGTGACTTCATTAATGACTTCATTTATAATAAATTACTATGCCTTTTAGACATGGCATCACTCTCAAAGCAAGATGTTTATAAACTTACTAATTTTACGACAGGGACAAATAAGTAAATTTTGTCCATAAATACAATGTTGTAAAAAATCATTTGTTGTAAGGTTCCAAGATCTTTCTTCTTGTCTTGCCTGCTTTAATCTGTTTATTGCTGTATCTTGCAAACTGATTTTCTGATTTTCTTTTTAACATTGGTTTTCTCTATTATTACTCCAACTCCAACCCCCCAAAAAGAAATTACTTTGCCTTCTATCCTAAAATCCTCCCTCAGATTGTCATACATACTTTAACTTAATATTATTATATTTACCTGATACCCCTTATACATAATCACACAAGACTGTGAGGAATAGCTTTGCAATTTTGCAGTGAATTTCAGTACAGAGGGGATAAGAATAAATATATTTTATAAACATATTAATTAGGCTCAGAATAGGAGTGTATTAGTATTTCCATATCTATATATACATATGTACATATAGTGAACAAACCAAGATATAAGATGCATTGAAGTAGACTAAGAAATATGTAAAACATTATATAAAATCTGAACTTAAATGATAATACTTACAATATTGAGTAACATGAAATTAGAAAACCATAGAAGGAATCATTGCCAGATAAAATTTATTAATTCATTTTCCCTTAGTCAAGCTCTGAAAACATTGCATTATGTTGATTAATGGGTGGTTGTACCTAGTTGAGTATGGTTCACTGAATTACATGCAAATGTAACATATTTCACGAATTGTATTTAATAGTCCTAACACCATATTTAATAGGTATCGGTGTTGGCATAACACTTTAAGGGTAGAAATCTCCATGACACTGTGAATATAATTCCTGTTGGAATTGATTAAAATTTGAAATAAAAAATGAGATAGAGTGTTTATTCCATTTCTAATCCAATTTGCTATCTGTTGTAAGAACCAGATAGTTGATGGGGCACCTGGGTGGTTCAGTGGGTTAAAGCCTCTGCCTTCAGCTCAGGTCATGATCCCAGGGTCCTGCGATCCAACCCCTTGTTGGGGATGTGGGTGGCCTCTGCTCAGCAGGGAGCCTGCTTCCTCCTCTCTCTCTGCCTGCCTCTCTGCCTACTTGTGATCTCTGGCAAATAAATAAATAAAAGGCTCAGTGGTTTGAGCCTCTGCCTTCGGCTCGGGTCGTGATCCCGGGGTCCTGGGATCGAGTCCTGCGTCGGGCTCTCTGCTCGGCGGGGAGCCTGCTTCCTCCTCTCTCTCTCTGCCTGTGCCTCTCTGCCTACTTGTGATCTCTCTCTGTCAAATAAATAAATAAAATCTTTAAAAAAAATAATAAAAAAATAAAATTAAATTAAAAAAAAAAGAACCAGACAGTTGATGAAGTTTACCATTTTTTACATCTTAGGATATTAGGTACATAGAAACTGCACAAAAGGTGCCATTATATCTAAATTGCTTTGGTGATCTCTGCTCATCCAATTTCCAGACCATGTTTTATATTATTATTATTTAATCAATACATTTTCTCTCTTGCTTTATTTTTTATTGCATACGTAAGACTGCATATGTAATTAGTATTTCATTTTGCCTTTCGCAGTGGACGATGTGATGCTTTGAGATGCAGTCTAATTAAAAATCATGTGGACAAATGGAAAGCAGATTCACATTCAAATATTCATTTCTTTAATATTGGTAAACTCTTTACCAATGTCAATATAACTAAAATATCTCTACAAATCTTGCCTTTATTCAACTGTGTTATCTAATAATTGGTATTTTTCACCTAAAAGATGTACATTAGTCAATAAATATTCAAAATTTTATTTAAAGGTAATGTGCAAGAAGGATACATTAATCGTGTATGTGTGTGCATGTGTATTTGTCTACCAAAGGCAAACCCTTATGTTTCTGTGGATGTGGTGTGTCTTTTGATTAAGAGGGGTGTATTTTTTTCTCCTTTCTTTATTTTTTTGAGTATAGTTGACACAGAATGTTACATATGCAATGTTACTTAATCCATAAATGGATTAAGGAGTGCACTTGTGATGAGCACCAGGAATAGTAAGAAAGTGTTGAATCATCATATTGGACACCAGAATCTAATATACCCTGTATATTAACCAACTGGGATTAAAATAAAAACTTAAAACAAAACAAAAAACATTGAAACTAAAAATACCCACAACTATATTTTAAATAAAGCTTCAACAAATAACTTACTTGTTTTGATGTTATTGAGCTCCACATGATCCAAATCAGTGTAGTAGTTTTGCATATAGGCTTTAGTAACTCTCACATATTCAGTGTAATGAAATGTGTACAGTGAGTTTATCTGGTGGATTTATAATACCTCCATTCTCTGGAAGATGGAAATATGAATACTTGACTTTCTAGAATTATGAATTTATTTGGACATTACAATTGAGTGTATAAAGCAACAGTATACTTAGTAAAAAAGTGTTTTTGAAATTGGTTTTTCTGGCACCTGGGTGGCTCAGTCAGTTAAGTGACTACCTTCAGCTCAAGTCATGATCCCAGGGTCCTGGGATCTAGTCCGCATCAGGCTCCCTGCTCAGTGGGGAGCCTACTTCTCCCTTTCCCTCTGCTGTTCCCCTTGCTTTGCTTGTACTCTCCTTCTCTGTCAAATAAATAAAACCTTAAAAAAAAAAAATTGGTTTTTCCCAGTGAATGCCAAAGCATCCATTTAATTCTTTCAAAAATGTAGTAAGTCTTTGATAACGAGCAAACAAATACAGTATCGATTTTGTCATTTACTAAAATGGCTAATCTTTAATGGTGTTGTTTCATCCAGGAGTAACCTTTATCAAAGACTGTTTGCCTGAAGCAGACATTCCTAAACTGTTGTTCTTTCAAAATACATTCATACATCATTCTTTATTTTTACTTTCCTGAGAAATGTTGCATATTCAATACCACTTTTCAAAGACTACACTGTTATGATTTAAGATCCCATAAAATAAAGTTGAACCCTTTTCCTTAGCGAAGGTTATTGATTTGATCTGTATTTAAAAAAATATAAACTATTGAGACTGAAACATATTCTTTAATTTATTATTTAATGCCAAAGTCCCTTCAATCAAGCCTAAAGTTTAGCATTATTTCATAAAAAATAATCAGTCTCTCTTATATTTGTTTTTAATATTAACATGATATTACTATTAATAACATTTAATCATATTAACATTATCACTATTAGTAACATTAACCCTGAGGTAATTTTAACAAGATAATTTCAGTAATATTACTACAAAATTTAAATTATTAATTGAAAAAAGGAACAAATTTTCATATATATTATTGACATTTAATGGCAACTCAGAAAAAACTTAATTTTCTATGCAACTATAAGAATGTTGGAAGAACCTTGCATAATCTTGAAAATAAAAAATGTTCAACTATGACAAAACACATTTTTCATAACTCAGACTAATAATAGCATGCAGGTTGAAAAAAAACCATTATTAGATATTCCACAAAAGAAAAATTGGCCAAGATTTCAATAGTGAAAAAAAATCTATTTGAAAATATTGTAAATAGATTTTTTTCACTATTTCATTATTTGATTCCATAGTTATCTTTGCCATTTTTTGAATTATGGTAAGTGAAATCAAGAACTTAGTATTCATATCTAGAAATTCTGGACAATTTAATAAAAATATCTTTCTCTGATGAAACAAAATTACATTGCAAATAATTTTAGTCATATTTTAATGAAATGTAAATTGAAATTCTTCTTGTAGCTAATATTATTTTAAGAAAATAAAGTACAGCTGACCCTTGAACAACATGGGAGTTAGAAGCACCAACCCCCCGCACACAGTCAGAAACTCTTACATAACCTTTGGCTCTCCCCCAAATTAATTACTAATAGCAGACTGTTGATCAGAAGCCTTATCAATAACATAGACAATTGACATATTTTGAATGTACTGTATTCTTTCGATAAAGTACACTAAAGAAAAAAAGTGTTAAGAAAATCATAAGGAAGAGAAAATACATTCACTGTACTGTATTTATTGAAAAAAAAAATCCATGTATAAATGAGCCTACATAGTTCAAACCTATATTGTTCAAGGGTCAATTGAGTTTAAAATAAACATTAAACAGTCACGTCTGGGTGGCTCAGTCAGTTAAGCATCTGTCTTTAGCCCAGGTCATGATCCCAGGGTCCTGGCATTGAGCCCTGTGTCAGGCTCTCTGCTCAGTGGGGAGTCTGCTTCTCCCTCTAATTCTGCTGCTCCCCCTGCTTGTGCTCTCTCACTATCTCTGTCAAACCAATGAATAAAATCTTTAAAAAAATAAAATAAACATTAAATATCTATATGAGTAAAAGAGTAAACAACTTTTTATACCACATGAATTTTTTCATACTTAGACTTTTATCCTGGAAAAATAAATACATAGAGTGATTTAGAATGACTCACATAGCTGACATTTTTTTTTCTGGATTTCATTTTGAATATGATCTGTCAATTGATTATCATCCTATATCTCACTGGATTGAGTTCATTCTCATTTCTAAGAATAATATTAGAAAATGCTGACTAGTGTCTAGATTAGGGGCAGGAAGCAGGCTAAAGGAGAGCAAGGAAAAAAATTTATTTTTTACTTACCCACTCATATTTTATTTTTTTATTTTTTAAATTATTTATTTATTTGAGAGACAGAGTGTGAGCAGGGGTAGGAGTAGAAAGAGAGGGACAAGCACACTCTCACTGAGTGCAGAGCCTTACAGGGGACTCCATGTCATGACTCCATGTCATGTCATGAGATCATGATCTGAAGGGAAACTAAGAGTCAACACTTAACCAACTGAGCCACCCAGGTGCCCCTACCGACTTATATTTTAGATGCATACTTTTATTAATTTAATTTCTACGTTCTTACTCATTTCATTTATTCTCAGGGAATTATCTAGTTATCAGTTCAGGCATCCCTTGTCTTCTTTCTCTCTCTGTGGAGCAAATTTATTCCACACAAACGCCCTGCTCCCCCTCCATTTTGACAGCAAAGAGAAAAAACTCTGCTTATTTCTAGTTTCCTTTGACATACAGGAACCTTTAAGTTCTCACAAAAATATAACATCTTTCATTATAAAAATCTAAGTATTATAGGTTTCATTTATGATATTAAATATTTGTTCATACTTAGGAAAATGGCACTATTTTATTATGGTTATCAGTGGTTAGTTCTAAATTGCATTTAATAGTTATAAATAGAACACTGACAACTAAAATAAAAGCCAAAATTTTCCAATATAAGTCTTTACTTACATAATTTAACTTATAAATTATAATTTATATAATCATATAAATTATAAACTTTATAAATTATAAATTATAATTCTAAATTAGTTATAAATTTATAAATTATAAATTAATTTATTTAAGTTACACAATATAACTACTTAAATTAGTTTCATGTTTAAATATATTTAATATACATATAATTTAGTATATGATATAATTTTTTATTCGTCTTTGTCAAAATGGAATACTATTTCCTACAGAGCTATTTTACATTAAAATTAATTTATAAGTAAATAGTAGACTCATGGAGAAAAGAAATTATATGGACAGCTGCTCTTGTCTTATGAGACTTTTTCTAAAGGAAATGAGTTGGTGTTTTCTTGACCTTCTGCAGAGCAATTGTTCTCCATCATTGTAAATATTGAAATCATTACTTAACATGTGATTTGATGCTTAACAACTGAAATAAATATTTAAATTATAGGAATAAACTATTTTGATGATAAAATAATTCATTTGACAACCACTTGACTTCCAAAGGGTATTATTTCAAGAAGCATATCATTCATTTGATATCTGTCAATCACACTTACTATGAGTAGGGTTCTACTATGAAGAACTGGGAAGTTGTTTAAAATAACATGCACCTAGGGTGCCTGGGTGGCTCACTGGGTTAAGCCACTGCCTTCAGCTCAGGTCATGATCTCAGGGTCCTGGGATAGAGTCCCCACATCGGGCTCTCTGCTCGGCAGGGGGCCTGCTTCCCTCCCTCTCTCTGCCTGCCTCTCTGCCTACTTGTGATCTCTTTCTGTCAAGTAAATAAATAAAATCTTTAAAAAAAATAAAAAAAAAAATAACATGCACCTTAAAAAAATGGAGCAATCTAACTGAATAGCACATAAAACAAATAAGTAAATCATTGAGTATTTCTAATGAAAATTTAACAACAACAACAAAAACAATATGACAAATCACCTGCTCCACATTCTCACTTGACACAGATACAAATCAGTGTACAGGCCTACATTTTCTTTCATAGATTGGCAAGGACAAATAGTTCCTTTCTTTTTCTTTCTGCCTGTGTTAACTAAACAAACCAGCAACCACATCAAAGAAGACATATTGTAAATAACCCAAGACTGGCAGTCCAATTCCACCACATTCATTTTTCAAAACTATTATCATAATGCTTAAATCTGAAAAAGCCAGTCCAGATTTACTCTGTTCCCCTTGTGCTAAAAGTAAGCCATGTTCTGAAGGAGGAGTAAAAGGAGAGTATATATCATTCCTTTTTAATGCTTATTTGTCACTGATAGAGGTGAGACTACTGGGATTGATTAATAGACTTAATAAAAGGGTTGAAACCTACTTCCTTCATAACTTGAATTTTGGGCCATATTTTGAAGTATTTGAGAAGAAATACTTTGATGTAGGAGGTGGTTAACATGAGCCCAGGCAAACTATACAGACTATTACCCAAATATGCCAGTATTTTCACATCATCATATTTTATGCATGGTGCCACTTCTGCTGAAATTGAACTTTCTCTTATTTACCCTAGGAAAAAAGTCCAATTTTCAAGGCCCATGTTAGATGCCTAATGAGATAATATTCTGACATATCAGCCATCAAGCTTCTTTCTCTACACACTTAAAATTACTGCCATTTAGCCAGATAGATTGGAGTTTTTCATTGATTTGAGGAGTTGCCAGAGTGAAACCAAGGTTGGACTCTGTAGTACTGGTCTTATACTAAGAAATATATTTAAAAACAAGTTTCTGAGACTGTTTTTGTCCTTTCCCAAAAGACATACTAACAACACGTAACTGGAAGAGAGTAACAAAGATGGAGCAGTAGAGTTTGAATGTTGTACCTACTCATCCACCATCACTAGCTCTAGAATGAGGAAGGGGCCTGGAGGTGAAATTCTCAGATAACATGGAGGATCTACAAATAGGTGTCACTGGTGTTAGGTGTCTTATCTGGAACACTGGCTGGCAAGAGCCTAACATACTGCTTTGAACTCTCAGCACAAGCAGAGCCAATATCAAAGAGAAGTTTCATGGAAGGGTAAGCCAGTTGTACTGATTTCTGCAAACCCAAAAAATGCATAATAATAGATGAGAGAACTTATAAGAAAGAATAGGAAAACTAAAAGACTTTTACCAATATAAATAATTGGATGCAATAGCAGATGCAACATGGGTACAGGGGGAACATAGCTATCTCAGCAGATGCCTTCTTGGAGGGAGAAAAGTTACTGTAGACTACATGGGATAACGTAAACCTTACTAGATATCCTATAATGACTTTTGGTGGGAATTTTTTTCCAATTCATCACATCTTGCCCACTTATTACTTGAAAATAGTTGGGCATCGGGGTGGCTCAGTCGTTAAGCATCTGTCTTCAGCTCAGATCATGATCCTGGGGTCCAGGGATTGAGCCCCACATCAGGCTCTCCACTCAATGGGAGGCCTGCTTCTCCCTCTTCCACGCCCCCTGATTGTGTTCCCTCTCTCTCTGTTTCTCTATCAAATAAATAAAATCTTTTAAAAAATGAAATTAGTATATCTCCAACAAAAACAACAAAAATCCAAAAAACTAAAGGGAAAAGCTTTAAAATAATCCAAGAAGTACTGAAGTAACTTAGTTTATTTTAAAATTGTCAGTTTAAAATATCCATTATTGGGAATCCTGGATGTACACTGGGGCTTTGGAAAGGACTTAGGTATAATTATTTCAAAAGTTTTTTTCATATGGAGTGTGTATGGCATATTATATCATACTCATTACACATGACATCTCAAAATGAAGTCTTCCATGTTCCTCTTCTTAGTCAAAATCAATTAATCCTTCTGCTCAACTAAGAACTTTGTTTACAGCTGTTTTACAGCACTCACAAAGATTTTCATATATTAGAGTTGTTTATGTATAGTCTTCCAGTATAATGGTAAATTTTCAGGTGTACTGAAAACACCTTTTCAAATATGGATCTCTCAGTTCCTAACAGAGGACTTAGTATCTAGCAAATGTACCATAAATGTGAAATTAACTGTATTTAATTTAACTGGACTGAATTTAAAACATGGAGAAAGATGTTATAAGTACAGTGAATATTAAAGATATTTGTGAAGACAAAATGTTGGAACTGGTTTTGGAGTTCAAAGAATAAAAGAAATTTATACCAGGTAGAAATAGAGTTTTTCACAAAAGAGATGTTGAAGCACAAAGAAAAGATTGGACCATGAGTGAGAATAATTGTTTCCTGGGATTGTTTGTGAAAATGGTAGTTCTTGGGGCACCTGGGTGGATCAGTGGGTTAAGCCTCTGCCTTCGACTCAGGTCATGATCTCAGGGTCCTGGGATCAAGCCCTGCATAGGGCTCTCTGCTCAGCAGGGAGTCTGCTTCCTCCTCTCTCTCTGCCTACCTCTCTGCCTACTTGTGATCTCTGTCTGTCAAATAAATAAATAAAATCTTAAAAAAAAAAAAAAGAAAATGATAGTTCTATGTTCATGAACAAGTGAAAAAATATGTTCTACTCTATTGAATTACTAATATTTATCTTGTAAATCTAATAGCATTCATAGTGTAAAAATTAATATATGTGAACACATTTCTTACAATATAAAGGACATTATAGCATATAGTGCTATTGTTGCATTTATCAATATAATGGATAATAATGAATAGTTATAATGATTTATGTTGAATTTATATTGAATATTTGTTCAAAAATATTTGTTCAAAAATATTATATAAATATAAATATTATATGCAATATAAATATTATATGAAAGGCACCATTCAGGTGATGAAGATTTAGAGGGGAAGAAACAGACAAATATATTTCACTCATAATTTTTTTCTTTAATAAATTATGTAAATAGTATTCTTGTCAGGTTTTTAAAAAAGATTTTATTTATTTATTTGACAGAGAGAGAGATCACAAGTGGGCAGAGAAGCAGGCAGAGAGAGAGAGGGGAAGCAGGCTCCTCGCTGAATGGAGAGCCCAATACGGGGCTTGATCCCAGGAACCTGAGATCATGATCCAAGCCAAAGGCAGAGGCTTAACCCACCGAGCCACCCAGGCACCCCGATTCTTGTTAGTTTTTGAGAAGACATACAAAAATTTCAAATTTAGCTTTACAACAGTTTAGTTTTATGCCTCTATTGAGGGACATTCCTTAGAGATATTGCTGTAATAATGATGGTAAAAAAAGAAGTTCAACATTAATTATTTTTAAGTATCTTCTTTCTTTTTTTTAATTTAATTTAATTTTTTTCAGTGTTCCAAAATTCATTGTTTATGCACCACACCCAGTGCTCCATACAATACGTGCCCTCCATAATACCCACCACCAGATTCACCCAACCTCCTCTCCCCCTCCCCTCTAAAACCCTCAGAGTCCACAGTCTCTCATGGTTTGTCTCCCCCTCTGATTTCCCCCATCTCACTTCTCCTTTCAATCTCCCAATGTCCACCGTGTTATTCCTTATGCTCCACAAGTAAGTGAAACCATATGATACTTGAGTCTCTCTGCTTGACTTATTTCACTCAACATAATCTCTTCCAGTCCCATCCATGTTGATATAAAAGTTGGGTATTCATCCTTTCTGATGGAGGCATAATACTCCATTGTATATATGGACCATATCTTCCTTATCCATTTGTCCGTTGAAGGGCTTCTTGGTTCTTTCCAGTTTGGCAACTGCAGCCATTCGTGCTATGAACATTGGGGTACAGGTGGCCCTTCTTTTCACTACATCTGTATCTTTGGGCTAAATACCCAGTAGTGCAATTGCAGAGGTATAGGGTAGCTCTATTTTTAATTTCTTAAGGAATCTCCACACTCTTTTTCCAAAGAAGCTCACCAACTTGGTTTCCCACCAACAGTTTGAGAGGGTTCCCCTTTCTCCGCATCCTCTCTAACACTTGTTGTTTACTGTCTTATTAGTTTTGGCCATTCTAACTGGTATAAGGTGATATCTCAATGTGGTTTTGATTTGAATCTCCCTGATGGCTAATGATGATGAACATTTTTTCATGTGCCTGTTAGCCATTTGTATGCCTTCTTTGGAGAAGTCTGTTTAAGTATATTCTTGAAAAGAAGACTTCTCTGTAGGCTAACTCACATTGAATTTTCTCAATTCTGAGTTATTAAACATTCTATTTGATCTTTCTCCAAATAATCATTCATATTCTTTGTTTAAGAAGGAATCAATTCTAACCTAGGTAAACATTGTCTCCACAGTGCTACCTGACCATGCAATGTGGCATGCAGATGAATATATATATATATATATATATATATATATATATATAGAATATACACAGTAATTAATATCTGTGGAAAAGGAACTAGCCATGTAAGCAAGTCATGGTAAAGAAAAAAAAAAAAAATACAAGAATACAGTAGCTAAGGAATGCTGAACTCCAAATACAACTAAAAAAATTTAAGGTTGCCAAATATTGTAAGACAATTCATCAAAGTGAATTACTTGTTGAATGATCATTATAAAATAAATTTCAATATTTATATTAAATATTCTAAAGATTTTGATAAGTAGATGGAACTCTATTTGATGAATAAATGAATGAATGGAAAATTCAAGAATTAAGTTAGCTTCTATGCCATTAACCAGCAGTTGTATTTTAATAAGATTATATATAAATAAGAAAAAGCAAAATAGCAAGTTGACCTATTAATTCATCCCCAAAACATATGGCCCAAATCAGCTAGGCACTTATGGTAAAAGGAGAAAATATTTGCTTTTTGGATTCAAAGACCCACAAGTTGATTTTAGTACTGTAGTAGAACTATTTTGAGCTCTTGTTTGCAGATATCTGCAAAGTGGGTGTATATATGTATAGATTGATTGATTGATTACAAAGTGGTTTTATCTCCCCATCTGTATCATTAAGAAGGTTTAAGAGAAAAATTAACCTCTGTTGCCATGTAGATGAAGCCTTTTCATCAGCAGTCATTTCATTCTCGTACATTTTGAGAAACCCCATATAAATCTATGGAGATCCTCCAATAATATTTAAAATTACTCTGAGAAATGACAAGTCTGTTTCAACCACTACTATGTACCAAGATGATTAAGTTGACTATGGTGCTCTATCTTCCTCCTCTTAGAAATAAGAAGCCCAATGGACAGTCTGAAATTCATACAGCTTGTACATAAAATTTAATGTAACAAAGATTGACCATATTACCCAAAAGAAAAGAAGATGGTTGTTAGTAGTGGTGGGTTGTGAGAGACTGATAACTTTGGAAGGCTATTTATTTTTTCTAGCATTTTCCTCACTAATATTTCAAAACTTTGGAGATCCACTTTTATCTTCCATTAAAATTGTACCTTAGAAAGTTATGGCACAGAAAATTGCCCTTTGAGTAACACAAAATCTAAGATAAATGTAGTTCAAGCCACACAGAAAAAGCAGATGTGGGTTGCTGGGGGGAGGTGGGATTGGGAGAGGGGGAGAGGGCTATGGACATTGGGGAGGGGAGGCGAACCATAAGAGACTATGGACTCTGAAAAACAACCTGAGGGTTTTGAAGGGTCAGGGGTGGGAGGTTGGGGGAACAGGTGGTGGGTAATGGGGAGGGCACGTTTTGCATGGAGCACTGGGTGTTGTGCAAAAAGAATGAATACTGTTACGCTGAAAAAATAAATAAAATGGAAGAAATTAAAAAATAAAAAAAAAGTACTCAAAAAAAAAAAATGGACTTTCTGGTCATAAAATATGGATTTGTAAATGTTGGATTATGTCTAAAAGGAACAAGTTGCACAATTCAAATTTGTTCCCTCACCCCCTCCCCCTCCCAAAAAACACAAAACAACTCAAATTCATTCCCTATGATATATTTTGACTGGAAAATATTGTTGAGTGAAGTGGTGAGGGTTTCTTTACCTAAAACTATAATGTCAAGATACTGCATATTTATTTAGTGTTTTTACATAAATTACACAAAGAAGAGTACTCATTACCCAGAAGGAGGCATTGTTTTTTGGGGACTATCATAGTGCAGTTACAACAGAGCAGTCTCTGTGTGATGAAAGTCTGTAGGACACTTAACTGACTGAGCCATCCAGGCACCCTTCTTTAATTATTTTGTTCATTTTTTTTTAATTTGTTTTTTTCTTCTTCTTGACTTGTAGAATGATATTTTATTTTTTAAAAATTATTATTTGTATATTTAAAGGAGGTTTTGTGTCCTTTGTCAGGGATGATAAATGAGCAATGTGCACTTGAAGATAACATATTTAGTGGATTAGATGTAGGTCAAGGTAATAAATACTGTTGTTCAATTTTCTACATTTTCTAATTTATGTTTGCTGCTTTTATCACTTAATGAGACTATTATATTAAAATTTCCAAATATGACAATAATTTGTCCATGTTTCCTTTTCTATTTTTGTTTTATGTGTTTTGAATGTTATCTATTTCTGTTTATCTCATCATTGTGAAATGTCCTCCTTAATGTCCAATAATATTTCTTGCATTTGTTTGGTATTATTATAGCCAACTTTACTATTCATATTATATTAATTACATATTTTCTTTATTTATTCACTTTCAGCCTGTGACTTTTTTTAAGGTTTTATTTATTTGAGAGAGAGACAGTGAGAGAGAGCATAAGAGGAGAGAAGGTTGGAGGAAGAAGCAGACTCCCCATGGAGCTGGGAGCCCAATGCAGGACTTGATCCTGGGAATCCAGGATCATGATCTGAGCCAAAGGCAGTTGCTTAACCAACTGAGCCACCCAAACGTCCATCCTGTGACTTTATTTTTAAAGTATATCTTTTTAAATGGCATATAAGTGGGTTTTGTTATTTTGTGTATTCTCCCCACATGGTAATCTTTATCTTCTGATTAATGAGATCATCCCACCTTTACTTATGGTAATGACTGATAAAGTTGGGTTTAAGTCTACAATTTCACTATTTGTTTTGTATTGTTCCAACTGTTGGTTACTGTTGTTTTCCTTCTTTCTGTCTTTCTTTTTCATGAATCAGATTTTTTAAAATCCAATTTGGAGAGAGCTCATATCCAGTTCCACATGTAGAGAGCTTGGAAGTCACCACTCTATCCAAACAAGAACTAAAAATCTGAATAGACTGAAAAATCAACAATTCTTCTTGGCTCCATAAGAGGAGAAAAGACAGGAAGACAGGGAGGGAGGGAGAAGACACTCTGCTGCCCACCAGACTGCAGAGACAGGTGAATAAAGAAAGTCATGGTGGGGCAGAGATTCACCAGCTGAAAGTGCCATAAGAACCAGTTCCAGGTTAGGAAAACCTAAAGTTTACTTGATGAATTGTTAGATGCTCAATGTGGAGAGTTTAAAAACCCCAGAAGTACCCAGTCATGGGGGGCCCTCACAGTATTGTGAGATTTACTTCTAAAGCTTAACCAGATTTATGCAGTAAATATTGGAGGAAAATGCCCTCAGGCTTCTGGTGGGGAGGAGAAAATGAATCATTTTGAAATACACCAAAACACTCTGTTCATCTTAATAAAGCTTGCCATCAGGGAAACTAATTAAGTAGAGCCTATCTTGCTGGAATATTATCAGATCTTAACTGATTTGTGGAAGGGAAATACCCAGAGCCAGATCCATACTTCCACATAGGAGAAGGAAAATCCTTAACCCCAGCCCTCTGCAGCTATCCAATCTTACCTAAGACAGAAATGGGCAGTAGTGGTAGGGGGACTGAGAATCACTTGTGAAGTTTGAATTCAGGGCACAGGCTTACTAAAAGACTTGAGACCTGACTTAATCACAGGGCTATAGAACAATTTCCCTCCCTCCATACCTTACTACCACATTATTAAATCCTTATTTATAGGAACTTCGTTTACTCAGTACATGACGTCCAACTATCAAGAAAAATTACAAGGCATACCAATAAATAAAAATATAATTTTAGAGAGAAAGAACGGGCATCAAAACCTGTGACACATGGCAGAGATGGTGGAATTATCAAACAGGGAACTCAAGACAAGTATGATTAATATGCTCGGTGTTCCATGAATAAAGCAGACAGCATTCAAGAACTGATGGGCAATGAAAGCAGAGAGACTGAATTCCCAAGAAAGAATACAAAGAAATGCTAAAGATTTAAAAAATGAAGCCAAAACGAAGAATGCCTTATAGACAAATTTGTGGTCTGGACATGGCTGAAGAGTGAATTTCTGAGGTAGAGTATATATCAGTAGAATTATCAAAAGCCAAAAAGCAAAGAAAAAAAAAAAACCAGGGAGAAAAGACTGAACAAAATGTCCAAGCACTGTGGGGCAACTACAAAAGGTGAAACATATCAAATGGGAATAATAGATGAAAAAAAAAAAAAGAAAAGAAAAGAAAAGCAGGAACAGAAGAAATATTTGAAATAATAATGACTTAGAATTTCCCCCAAATTAATGTTAAACCCCAAACCACAGATGCAGGAACCTCAGAGAATACCACCCAAGATAAATACCAAAGACCAGAAAAGAAAAATTGAGGACAAAAGATAACAATTATATCTGACTTCGGAAATCACATAAGCAAGAAGAAAGTGAAGTAAGATGTCGAAAGAAACCACCAACCTAGAATTCTGTATCCTGCAAAATTATCTTACAAAAGTGAAAGCAGAATGAAGACTTTCTCAACAAACAAAAATTGAAAGACTTTGTTACAAGTAGAACTTTTTTGCAAAAAATTCTTTAGAGAGGAAAAACTGTGGGAGGCCATGATAAGGCTTGAGACGAGGACCAAACCAGGCCCTGACTTGTGTCTCCTTTAAAGTCCGAATAGCCTAACAAAAGGTTTGGGATGGAAAAGTTGAGTAGCACTGAGAAAGGGTCTGTGCTATGTGTTGTGCACTCGCCTACGCGATTTCCCACACGTTTACTTGTTAGATGAGAGCAATTTGGTTGGGGTCATAAATTCATAACTGGTCCTTGCTGTTCCAGCACAGCTTATGAATCACTCTCAGGTTTGTTGTTACTTCTTGTATGTTTTGAGTTACTTTGGAGTCAGTGCAGCTGGTTAAGGAATTATCTGAAGACAGAGACCACTGGCCTTGGACAGTCTGCGTTTAGATTGTGAGAAGTAGATAATGGGAAGTCTGGAGGGTTTTTTGTGCATGTAATAAATTCTTTTGTAATCAGTTAAAAGTAGTTATTGTTGGCTATATAAGGCCTTGCCGCCTTGAATAAACTCGGCATTGGTGGAAATCATCCCCTATGCTCCTCCTGCCCCCATCTCTTTGTCTCTTTAACTTCTTTTCACCATCCTGGTTGATTTGTCACGCGGGTCGTGGCAAAAAACAACATAGATCAAAACCTCAGAACTACATAAAGGAAAAGCAACAAAGAAGGAATAAATAAAAATAAAATAAAAACTTTTATTTTTCTAATTTATAATTAAACAGATAAAAGTTTGTCCAAAATAATAATAGCAAAGGGGTATTAGATTATTATGTGTATGTATATATCATATACATACATATATATAGGCTTATGTGTGCTTATATGTAAATGAAACAATTGACAAAATGATAGAGGGATGGGAGGCAGAAATTAGAATTATTTTCTTATAACGTACTCACACTACCTGTGAAGTAGTATAGTGTTATTTGAAAGTGGACTTTGATTATTTGAAAATGTATATTGCAAAATCAAGGTCAACAATTCCAAGAAGTATAACAGATAAGAGAAAAAATGGAATTACATAAAATGCTCAATTAAAACCACAGAGGAAGATAAGGAGTGAAAGAAAAAAAAAGGAACAATGAACAAGTGTAACAAATAGAAAACAGTAATTAATTCATCAATATCAATAACCACTTTGAATGTCAATGGCCTAAATGCACCAGTGAGATTATCAGAGTGAATCAAAAAATATTGTCTAGGTATATGTCACCTACAAGAAACACACTTTCAATATAAAGATACATATAGATTAAAGGCAAGTAAATGGAAAAAAATATAATTTACTAACACATAAAAAAAAGGCAGGAGTAACTATACTAACTTCAAACAGAGCAGACTTTAAAGTTAGGAAAATTATTATTATTATGTAATTATCATTAAATAATGATAAAAGTATCGGGGCGCCTGGGTGGCTCAGTGGATTAAGCCGCTGCCTTCGGCTCAGGTCATGATCTCAGGGTCCTGGGATCGAGCCCCTCATCAGGCTCTCTGCTCCACAGGGAGCCTGCTTCCTCCTCTCTCTCTGCCTGCCTCTCTGCCTACTTGTGATCTCTCTCTCCGTCAAATAAATAAATAAAAAAAAAAAAGTATCAATTTTCCAAGAATACATAACAACCCTTACTGTACATAACAACACAGTGTCAAACTTCATAAGGTGAAAAGTGATAGAACTATAAGGAGAAATGGATGAATCCAGAATCAAAACATGAGAGTTCAGCACCATTCTCTCAGAAATAGATGTAGCAGGCCAAACATCAGTAAGGAAATAGTGAAACCCAACAATACCATCAATCAACAGGACATAATTGACATTTATAAAATATTTCATCTAACAACAGCAGAATACACATTTTTCTCAAGCTCACATGTAATATTCATAAAGACTGACCACAATTTGGGTCATAAAATACAACTTGTCATTTTTAAGTACAGAAATGATATAATATCTACTACTTTCAGACCACAGTAGTATTAAACTAGAAATAAATAACAGGAAGACAACTGGGTAATCCTAAAATACATGGTAATTAAATGACACCCTTCTAAATAACACACAAGTCAAAGAAATCTCAAGATAAATTTAAAATATTTGATCTAAATGATAATGAAATTTCAATTTATCAAAATTAGTGAGATGATGTGAAATTAGCACTTAGATATTTATAGCATTGAATGCATATATTAGAAAAGAAAAATATTTAAAATCACCAGTATATCTCGGGAAACTAGAAAAAAGGCAAATTAATGTCAAAGTAACCAGATAAAAAAATAATAAGAATTAGAGCAGAAATCAGTAAAATTAAAAATAGGAAATCAATAAGAAAAATCAATGAAAATAAAAGCAGTTCTTTGAAAACAATAATCAAACTAATAAATCAATAACTAGGTTAACTAATTAAAAAAGAGGAAATATATTACTAATACAAGAAATGAAAGAGGGGACATCACTGTGTGTCCTAAGAACATGAAAATGATAATAAAAGAATACTCTGAACAACTCTATGCCTACAAATATGATAATTAAGATGAAGTGGATAAATTCCTTGAAAGAATGATTTTCCCAAACTCAAACTAGGATAAATAAACAATCTGAGGATATCTATATCTATTAAAGAAGTTAAATCAATAATTAATAAACTTCCAAAACATAAATTGCCAAGTCCAGATGGGTTCACTGGTGAATTCTAGGGAGGAACATTCAAGGAAGAAATTCTACCAGTACTCTACAGACTCTTTTAGAGGTTAGAAGTAGAGGAAATACTTCCTAATTCCCTCTATGAGGCCAGCAGTATCCTAATACCAAAACCAGAAAGACATTATAAGAAAACTACAGACCAATATTTTTCATAAACATGAATGCAAAAACTCTCAACAAAGTAATGGTAAATTGAACAATAAATTGAATAATAAATTAAATAAATTGAATCAAACAAATTGAATAAAGTAAATAAAGAATTACACATCATGACCAAGTAGGATTTATCCCAGGTATGGAAGGCTGATTTAACATGTGAAAATCAATTAATGTTATTAATCATAACATATTATAAAAGAAAAATTGCATAATCATATTGATAGATGCAGGGAAAAAAAGGACAAAATCTAACATCCATTCATGATAAAAAAAAAAAAAACTCTCAGTGAACTAAGAATAAGGAGGAACTTTCTTTAGAATAGAGGTTAAAAACAACAAAAACTCTACAACAAACATCATACTTAGAAGTAGGAAACTCAAAAAAAAAAAAAAAAAAAAGAAATGAGAAACTGAAAGCTTTCCCACTATGATCAGGTGGCCTTTCTCACCATCCTTGTCAACATTGAGCTAGAAGTCCTTTCCACTATATCAAGTCAGAAAAAAAGAATAAATATGAAGACATAAAACTCTTTGTTGGCAAATGACATAATCATCTATGTAGAAAATCTGAAAGAATCAACTAAAAAAACTCCTGAAACCAGTAAGTAATTATAGCAAGATTGTATGATACAGGTTAATATACAAAAGTTAATTGTTTTCCTATATACCCACAATAAACAAGCAGACTTAAACTTAAAAATGCAATGCCATTTACATTAGCACCTCCAAAAATAAAATATTAAGGTATAAACCTAATAAATATGTATGATATCTGTATCAAGAAAATTATAAAATTAAATAAAATCAAAGACTAAATAAATGGAGAAATATTCTATGTACATAGATAGGAAGACATATTGTCAAGATGTCTTCCCAAATTGATCTGTAGAATCGATCCCAATCTCAGCAATTTATTTTTTTTAAAAGGTTGAATGTCTTTTTTTTTTTTTAAGATTTTATTTATTTATTTATTTGACAGACAGAGATCACAAGCAGACAGAGAGGCAGGCAGAGAGAGAAAGGGGGGGAAGCAGGCTCCCTGCTGAGCAGAGAGCCCAGGACCCTGGGATCATGACCTGAGCTGAAGGCAGCGGCTTAACCGACTGAGCCACCCAAGTGCCCTCAGCAATTTATTTTTTTAAGATTTTATTTATTTATTTGACAGAGAGAAGGAGACTTTGAGAGAGGCAATATAAGCAGAAGGCAGAGAGGGAATATAAGCAGGGGGAGTGAGAGAGGGAGAAGCAGGTTTCCTGCTGAGCAGGAGCCCAATGTGGGACTCCATCCCAGGAACCTGGGATTATGACCTGAGCCAAAGGCAGATGCTTAACAACTGTGTCACCCAGGCGCCCCTCAGCAGTTAACTTTATATGGAGAGATAAAAGATGCAAAATAGACAAATATTTTAAAAAGAAGAACAAAGTTGGAGGATTAACTCTATCAACTTCAAGACTTACTATAAAGCTACAGTAATCGAGACAGTGTGGTGAAAGAACAGACAAGTAGATCAATGGAACAGAATAGAGAACCCAGAAATAGACCCCTGCAAGTATAGTCAACTGATCTTTGAAAGAAGCAAAGGCAATAGGATGGAGCAAAGGCAAAAAATGGTGCTGAAATGACATAAACATACAAAAATTGAATATAAACACAGATTTATATCCTTCATAAAAATAACTTCATAAAATATAACTCAAAATGGATCATAGCTTTAAATGTAAAATACAAGAGTATACAACTCTTACAAGATAACTTTGGAGAAAGCTTAGATGACCTTGTGTGTGGTGATTCCTGTATGGATACAATACTAAAGACATGATTCGTGAAAGAAATAATTGATAAGTTTGACTTCATAAAATTAAAATTTTTTGCTCTGTGAAAGACAATGTCAAGAGAACTGAAAGATAAGTCACAGAGTGAGAGAAATATTTGCAAAAGACACAGCTGTTAAAGAACTCTTATCTATATACCAAAAAAAAGTCTTAAAACTCAACAAGTACACTGGGTGTTATATGTAAGTGATGAATCACTAAATTCTACTCTGACACTAATATTACACTGTATCATAACTAACAGGAATTTAAATAAAAATTGAAACAAATAAAAAAACCCTCAACAATAAAGAAATGTTTGAATTTAAAAATGGACCCAAGACTTAAAAAAAAACTCGCCAAAGAATATACATAGATAGAAAATAAGCATATAAAAAGATGTTTCACATCGTATGTCATGAGGAAAATGTAAATTAAAACAATGAAATACCACTACACACTTGCTAGAATGGTCAAAATCAGGGCGTATATACTTATATGCATTTGTCAAAGCCCATTAAAATTGGTACATTTTATTATGTACAAAATTTATCTCATCAAAAATATATAAACAATATTGAATTCTAATTTTAATGAAATATGGGATAACATATTTAGAAGTAAAGTATATTGATAGCTACAACTTACTTAAAATGAAAATGAATAAAATAGAATGAAGGGATTGATTGTTACATTTATAGATAAGTGAAGATAGTGTAATAGATCATAACTGGTACAGTTAATAACTAATAACATTTGTCAGCAATGACTCTAAAACTATTTCTTCATATCACCATATATTCAAATTCTATATTCAAATTCATATTCTAAAAGAATTATATTGTCACTGATATCAGTACATTCATCAACTTGCAATAAGAAATACTTTGCTAGCTTTGTTTCTTCTGTGAGATAACCTTCCATATAACTATCAAGCATGCACTGAGTATTTCCAATCATGGTATTATTGCTAAAAGTGATGCTTGAATTACCTTGTTTGCATTGATTCACCAATTATTTTCAAATAAATTTCTTCAAAGAAATCTTCCAGTATAGTTTCAAAATTGTACATGGTTCTTTAGTCTTAGCAAACCAAAATGCCACTTATAGGAAGTCAAAACAAAGTTCACTAAGGTTTAAATGTGAAATATCAAGCATATACTTTTATAATCATCTTAATGATTGAACATTAAATATAATGATAACATTTTTAATAATCTCAAAACTGCCCATGCAAGGAAAGACTGCAAACTGTCTTTAAATACTAGAAAGCTCTGAAGGAAAAATG
Source organism: Meles meles (assembly GCF_922984935.1). Taxonomy (NCBI): domain Eukaryota; kingdom Metazoa; phylum Chordata; class Mammalia; order Carnivora; family Mustelidae; genus Meles; species Meles meles. Next base: position 81,252,045 of record NC_060074.1, read on the forward strand.
ACAACAATAAGCTTGGAAAAACAGAGTGTTTATAGATTATTTTCACATTTTCTATAATTTAAAATTATGAATGATGTAGGTTATAATATATATTACATATCTATGATTTTATTAGAAAATATATTGTTAATTTGACCGACAGTATTTTTTGACACTTGTCTTCCATCAAAAGAATATCAATATATGAGCTGGAATCCATTTCTTAATCAAAAGTTAATTCAAATATTCACAGGATAACCTGTTTGGCTACTGATACATTTTGCAAATATAGCATCACTTGCTTCATTTAAAGAAAAGAAAAATGATTACTATATGCTTGATGAAAATTGCTATGAATATCTTTTGCCATTCCTACCAATATAATTCCATGAGACCATTTTCTCAAGAATGACTTATTATGTATTGAGAAAAAATATATAAAGCTTTAATAGTGATTCTTCATGTTAATCATTGGTATGCATGCTTTCAATGAACACAATGTATGTCAATATTTAAATTTTTAATATGCAAAGTACAGTGCTTTTTCCTTCTTGACTAACTGTATCTTTATATCATTAAAAAAAAAAAAAAAGGAAGCCTAGTATGACACAAAGTTTTTAACTTGAACAAATGGAAGGATAAAGTGCTAGATGAGATGAGACCATAGCAGAAAAAGCAGGTTTTCTCAGGGTAGAGATCAGAAGCTAATTTTGCTTATGCCCAGATTGGGATCAATAACACACAGAGATATGACCACAGGCAGTTACCAGGAGTTCAGAGAAGTACAGGTTGGAGAAACAAATTTGGGCGTTGTCATCCTACGGAAGTAATTTAAAGGCATGAAGATGGAAAATTTTCCTAAGAGAACATATATAGTTAGAAAAAAAGAAGAAGAAAGAAAGAAAAAGAAGGAAAGAGAGTGAGAAAGAAAGAAAGAGAGAGAGAGGGAGGGAGAGAAGGAGGGAGGAAGGAAGAAAGAGAAAGAGACTCATGCCTTACAAGATCTGGGAAATAAAGATGAACCAGCAAATGAGATTGAGGGATAAATAATTTTGTGAGATATTAGGGAAATCAGGGGGAGTATAGTATCTTGCAAACCAAGGGACACATTAAGTGCTTTAAAGAAGAGGGAGTGACTTACTGTGACAAATGCTGATGAGGATTTAAATGAAAAAATATCTGAGAGTTAAGCAAAAGTAAGCTCATTGATGACTTTGGCAAAACAGTTTAAATGAAATACTGAAAGCAAAAGACAGAAGTTTTGATTGAGTTTTAAGGAGAATAGGATGAGAAAAAGACTAATTGATTGCTTTTTCAAAAATCTTAGCTAAAAGTAAAGTGATAAAAGTATTATTTGCAGAGAGTGAACAAGGTCCAGGGGAAAGAATACTTATACAAGCTTGATTGCTATTTTCCTTATAAAACATTTCAAATTCTATAAAAAACACATTAAAATATGTTTTAATAAATACTTAAAGTCTTAACAGATATATTTGCTAGCGTAATACCTATTTTTCTTAGTTGGTGCTGTTAAAATAGTCCCAGGATAAAATTAGAATAATTTGAAATGACTATAATAAAAGAACACTAGATTTGCCCATATTTAATGAGATGACAATTTCTTAAAAGAGACTATAAGCATAGCATATGTTTAGAGAAAAAAATGCTGACTCCATTATGACCAAGAATTTCTGTCTCTTAATGAAAATTTATTTCCTGTATATAATAATCACCATTCTTATCATGTAGCTGTAGTCAAATATGCTTTCTCAAAAGATTTTTTATTTCAAAACATATATGTGTGTGTATGTTTGTGTGCATATATATATTATATATATATGCTATATACCTATACCATATATACATATATGGTATAGGAGTATATAGGTACACTGTATACCTATGGTATAGGAGTATATAAATTTTAAAAATCTCTATAGCATACATCATCTCACACAAATCAATAAAATATTATAACTTTTCCCATCTTATCTATGTATAGAAACAACTATACTATTTTTCTGAACCAAATATATTTTCTTCAGGGCAGGACTATATTGATTAAGTGTTTACAATTCCCTAAAACATAAATCACAACTTTGGAAATTGAAAGGTCATATCTGTACTAAGTAAAGTGGTGGCATCTACAAACTCCTTATTCTACTTTTCTTTGATCTATTTCTGTTTAGAGGCTTTTAAGTGTCTTAGATTTAATGAGTTCTTACTTGATTAGTTGCCAGATGATAAATGAAAACCATTTAAGGATCTATTCTTTCAAAAAAAAATTTTCAGCTGAAATATAAATAATTGTAAATATCCAGTATTTTTAAAATTTCAAAAATGTCAGAGGGAATAAAAATTTAATCGAGGGTCTCAAAAAACACTTATTCATATTTATGAGCGTCTTAACAGGACTGTAATACCAACTCTTACTACAGTGATGAGAGATGATAGTCTATGGAGCTCTGTAACTGTAGTGTAAAATGGATATGGTATTTAGCCATATTAGTCTCTACATTGCATTGATATACAACACTAAAGAGAAAAAATACCTTTTGAAAATGCATCTGAAACTTTGAATTCAGAGTTACAGTTCCCAATATAATTTAAATTAGTAATAAATTTCTGTGAAATTTTGTTTATTGAGGTTATAAAGGATCGAAAATAATACATGTGGTCACTTTCCTCCTATAGTCTCCTTTTCTCCTATAGTCTTCCCAAATTGATAAATTGCACCATTGTTTATTAAATTACTGAGGTCAAAAACCTAGAAGACATTCTTGATTCATCTCACTACCAACCTCCTTTGGCAAGCCCCATCATTTCTCACTTGGATTATGGCAGGGGGTGGGGGATTCTTCTGGCTGGGATATGTTCAATTCTTGAGACCATTCTGTACACACCAACCAAAGCGATAACATAAAATTATAGATTTCACTATTCAAAACTGCTTTTCACCTACAAAATTCCAGTCTGCATATTATGACCTACAGGGCCCTACAATATTTGACTTTCCTTCCACATCTCTAACCACTAATTCAACTGCTTCTCATGCTATAATCAGCCTTCCCCAACCTCCTTTAGTCTGTGAACTAAGTAGTTCTACCTTCGGGGCCTTTCATTTTCTGTTTCCACTGCCTGAAACACTATCCCTATATTTCCCATTTGTAAAAGAGGTTGTAGTATGATGTCAGCACTCTAGAGAGTTTTTAACCAAGAGACATTCTTTTTTTTTTTTTTAAAGATTTTATTTATTTATTTATTTGACAGCGAGAGAGAGAGATCACAAGTAGGCAGAGAGAAAGAGAGAGGGAAGCAGGCTCCCTGCCGAGCAGAGAGTCCGATGTGGGACTCGATCCCAGGACCCCGAGATCGTGACCTGAGCCGAAGGCAGTGGCTTAACCCACTGAGCCACCCAAGCACCCTAACCAAGAGTCATTCTTAATCATATTCAAATGTGACTCTACATATCAGAATTCCCTTGTATATTTTTCTCTCATCTTCTAAAACAGGATTTGGTACATCGTAGACACAGAACATGTATTTTATAAATCAGCAAATATGATAGACTAGTGAGTGTAATTCTTCATTTATGAATTTGCAAATTAGTATAAGATGGGGAAAGGAAAGGAAAATGCTGTAGAGGAAAAGGCATAGATTCTCCTATCAAAGACTGAAGTTCAAATCTCATCTCTTCCATTTATTCACTGTATGGACAAAATGTAAAACACTCCCAGAGTTTTTCTTTAGAAAATAAAAACAATAGATTCCTAAAAGTAGTATTTAATAAATGACATAAAACTTAACTTCATATGTGTGTCACCACTTAAAGTTGAATAAACATTAACTTATTTTCTTCCATGTGTATATCTTTTTGAGATATTTATTTTGTCTTCTTAAGATATCTATATCTTCCCAAGCAATGGAAATTATTATGTAGCAAGTACATTCAGGAAAAATAAACATATACCTAATTGACTGAAGGATAAGGAATTGAAAAGTTCTAAAATGTTGTCACTAGACATTTTTAGATATTAATATAACAATATAAATAGGTACAATTTAGAAGTCTTCAAAACTCTTCAATCAATGTATTTTTTTCAATTATAAGTCATAAACTGTCCCTTTATCGTTATATGTATGTTCACACATTAAGAATAATGTATGAAATGTTTTATAAAAGGTATGGAATGAATAACTTTTCTCATTATCTAAGTGCAGACCAAACAACTTGCTAAGTTCCTTTTGAATATCTTCGATTGTTTCCAAAGATACAAATAATCACAATAGTTCTAGTTTTTTTTAATTATATAGAGAAATCTGATCTCTAACAGCAGCTTCTGAATCTTCTTTCTCAGATGCATATCCTTTTGTTCTGTTTTGAACAATTAATGTCATTAGAGGCTAGAGAATTAATAGCTCTCTTTTAAAAACATCTGAAGAATTTTCAGCACCACCATAACTGCCCGCAACATGTTCTACCCAAGTGGAAACCAAGGTTACATTCTTTATTCTTGCTTCTAAATTCTTTCAACAAGTTTATGATTATCCAAGTGAAAACTATTGTGCCACATGAAGATTCTCATTTGGTTGCCATTCAGAGGAGTAACACACTAGATTATTAATAAAGTTTAATGGATAATAAAAATCATCTTGACATATGTCAATTAGTATAGGAAAACCAATACTATTTTTTAAAGATTTTATCTATTTATTTGACAGACAGAGATCACAAGTAGGCAGAGAGGCAGGCAGAGAGGGAGAGGGGAAAGCAGGTTCCCTGCTCAGCTGAGAGCCTGATGCGGGGCTCGATCCCAGGACTCTGGGATCATGACCGGAGGCAGAGTTTTTAATCCACTGAGCCACCCAGGCGCCCCAAACCAATACTATTTTTATCTGCTGCAGTTAGAATGACAGAATGTTATATCCTTCTTGCTGTCATTATTCTTAAGTATGTCAAGAGAAGGTAACTGATTTTTCACTAACTATAGTGGATGCAAAACCATATAGGTTTAGAACTGCTACTTTGTATACAAAATCATATAGTGGTGATCTAATTCAGTAAGACAAAAGAGATAATACTTAAATTATAAGACATATAAATTGATTTTCTGTTCTTGAATTGTTAAAGACCCTATCATAGAAAACAAAGTATGTGAAAGGATGCTTAGACAATATATTTTTAATTCAATGCCAAGAAATTTATTTCATATTTTCCTTAATTCTGAAAGTGGAAATAATGGAGTTAATCTAGATAAAAATATTTGATATATTTTAATAAGGCATAGGACAAACTGGAAATCTAAAGGAGCCAAATAAAAAATATATGATGTGAAAGTCATGGAGGTGTACTTCTACCAATCTAGAAAATTGAGAGTTATAAACTATTAGTAAGTGTAGTAATATCTGTCTTATATTGTGGCAAAATTTTGTTTTTTTCTTTAATTTTCTATTTGCTGTTTTCTACAAAAATCTCTAGGTTTTGACCAATAGTTTTCTTCAGAATTTTAATTCTTTTTCATTTGTTTCACACAGTTTATTTATCCCCAGCTTAAAATTTAGAGTATTTTTTTTTAAAAATCTCCTAACTTTGTACCTAAAACAACCTTTCATTATCCCAAGGATAAACATATATATTTGGTATTTCATTGAACATATTGTTTAACTAATGACAAAATAAGCATAAGGAAAAATAACTGTGACCTAAAATCACTTAGTATATATTTAAAAAGATGTAATTTACATATGTAAAAGAATTAGACAAGTGTGAATAGGTGGCATCATCAGTTTTGCTTATCAGTTTACCATGGAAGATTTCAAAGTGAGCTGACAGTTTGAAGAAAACCTTTATAAACAATAATGTGCATTCTATTGATGTGGGTGTTTTCCCAAAGACCATACACTTCTTTTAAAAAGAACATCTGTTTTCATAAGTAGTATTCAAGCAACAAACACAAGTTGTTACTTTTAATGAGTTGATACCATTGTTTTTTTTATATTTAATTTATTTATTTTTATTTTTTATTTTATTTTATTTTTTTATTTTTTTTGTGACATATTTTTTTTCCATTTTATTTTTTTTCAGCATAACAGTATTGTTTTTGCACAACACCCAGTGCTCCATGCAAAACGTGCCCTCCCCATTACCCACCACCTGTTCCCCCAACCTCCCACCCCTGACCCTTCAGGTTGTTTTTCAGAGTCCATAGTCTCTTATGGTTCGCCTCCCCTTCCAAATTTTTTTTTTTAATAAACATATAATGTATTTTTATCCCCAGGGGTACAGGTCTGTGAATTGTTTTTCTGTTAAATTTATAATTAAACTATCCTTCTGATTAGTTTCTTTCCTTAAGTAATTCAAACATGAAGATGAGATCGTGTACAAATATTATTTTAACATCAGTGTTTGTATGAATTTTCCTCCTGAACTATAAAATATAATAATATGCTAAATGTCAAATGACAGTATAAAATAATGGTAAACAAAATGGATTTTCAGTGTGTTTGTGGGTGAGGTCAAACAGCTTGAACTGATTTCAAAAGTGCCATGTAATAACTATATGATTTCAGTCATGATATTTTAATTGTCCTTCAGGGCTTTCTTTTTTAATTTGGGGGCAATAGCATTACCTCCTTTCTCATGATACTGATACAAGTAAAAATACAGGTAAACAAATTCAAGGAAAATATTAGGAAGTGTCTAGAGGTATATAGAGTGTTGGTCATTAATATTGTAAACTTAGTGGCACTGGCCCCAAGTAATAGAAAGTTTTTTTCCTAGATTACACACATCAAGACACATTATATTATTACAAAAGAAACAAATATTACTCTCTCCAATAAAGCAGGATTTTACATGATTAATACAGAAAAGTCATCTATCATCTCAGACATGTTAACCCCACCGACTTAAAAGACTATTTCCCCAAATATGCTCTGCTAAATGCTAGTTTTTAAAAATGTTCTGGAAAAGGATTTTTTGTTTTGTTTTGTTTGAAAAAGGGGTTTTGTATTCATATTTTGCAAATATTACACATGCATCATTCCGTGGAAGAATAACTAATCATATATTATATATGTATATGTATATTATGTATGTGTATATATATACACATATATGTATATATAGTATATGTATGTATATATATATAGAGAGAGAGTACATTTTGAGTAAAAACTATAGTCAGAAAAATTTAATTCCAGCCAATCACAAAATTATAGCACTATAGCATTCATTCATATATGTGTGAAAGAGTAATCTATAAATATACTGTAGAACTAGTGTTCTTTGGAAAACAGTTGGGGAAATTTTTTTCTAAATCCACAGATGTCCTTTTACATTGGCTCAAAAGATAACTATTTTCGTGTGTGGTGTAAGGCAGTGGTCCAATTTCATTTTTCTGCATGTGGCTGTCCAATTTTCCCAGCACCATTTATTGAAGAGGCTGTCTTGGATGAAGGACCTCAATGTGAGAAAGGAATCCATCAAAATCCTTGAGGAGAACACAGGCAGCAACCTCTTCCACCTCAGCCACAGCGACATCTTCCTAGGAACATCGCCAAAGGCAAGGAGAGCAAGGGCAAAAATGAACTATTGGGATTTCATCAAGATCAAAAGCTTTTGCACAGCAAAGGAAACAGTTAACAAAATCAAAGACAACTGACAGAATGGGAGAAGATATTTGCAAATGACATATCAGATAAAGGGCTAGTGTCCAAAATCTATAAAGAGCTTAGCAAACTCAACACCCAAAGAACTAACAATCCAATCAAGAAATGGGCAGAGGACATGAACAGACATTTCTGCAAAGAAGACATCCAGATGGCCAACAGACACATGAAAAAGTGCTCCACATCACTCGGCATCAGGGAAATAGAAATCAAAACCACAATGAGATATCACCTCACACCAGTCAGAATGGCTAAAATTAACAAGTCAGGAAATGACAGTTGCTGGCGAGGATGCGGAGAAAGGGGAACCCTCCTACACTCTTGGTGGGAATGCAAGCTGGTGAAAACACTCTGGAAAACAGCATGGAGGTTCCTCAAAATGTTGAAAATAGAATACCCTATGACCCAGCAATTGCACTACTGGGTATTTACCCTAAAGATACAAACATAGTGATCTGAAGGGGCATGTGCACCTGAATGTTTATAGCAGCAATGTCTACAATAGCTAAACTATGGAAAGAACCTAGATGTCCATCAACAGATGAATGGATAAAGAAGACATGGTATATATACACAATGGAATACTATGCAGCCATCAAAAGAAATGAAATCTTGCCATTTGCGACGAGGCAGATGGAACTAGAGGGTATCATGCTTAGGGAAATAAGTCAATCGGAGAAAGACAACTATCATATGATCTCCCTGATATGAGGACGTGGAGATGCAACATGGGGGGTTAGGGGGATAGGAGAAGAATAAATGAAACAAGATGGGATTGGGAGGGAGACAAACCATAAGTGACTCTTAATCTCACAAAACTAACTAGGGGTTGCTGGGGGGAGGTGGGGTTGGGAGAGGGGGAGGGGGTTATGGACATTGGGGAGGGTATGTGCTATGGTGAGTGCTGTGAAGTGTGTAAACCTGGCGATTCACAGACCTGTACCCCTGGGGATAAAAATACATTATATGTTTATAAAAAAAAATTTAAAAAAAGATAACTATAAGATTTTGATAGCTATGAAAAAAATTTAATGTGGTGAGTTTTATAAGTATCCAAAACTCTACTTATTAAAACTCCCCAAACATCTTCAGTTTGCAAAAATTTCCTAGAAACATAACCTCTTAAATACTAGCTCTATTATTAGATTGCTGGTGATTGCTGCTTTCCTTCAGGCTAGAAACATAGAACAATCTTCTAATGATTTCACTTCTTTTTTGGAACCTATGAAATACAGACATATACAAAACATAAGAAACTTTAAAGTTGTAAAAGTTAACAAATTTTTTTTGAAACTTCAAATTGCAGGAGAAGTTCAAGGAGTACAACTCTGGATATCAAATAGTTTTCTCACTTCTAAACTGTCATTTCTAAAATTATTAAAAGCAGAATCAACCAAAGTCAGTTTTCAAATCAGTATATTATAATCAGTGCGTGTTTTTAATTGTAGTTCTTTTTATTCTGTTAATGTAGCCAAGAGGAAACACAATTCATATTTAATCTTTAATTTATAATTTACCTGAACATGTAAAACTGAGTTTATTAAGTATGTAAACAGCAGGTCTGAGTGTGATAGGAATAGCAATTTGAGGAACAGATGATTTGTACATTGAGTTGCTCTTATAAAATCAGCACTCTAGTTTGCTTTGAGTTAGCAAACATTTTGCACTGCATGCAGTCCAAAATAGCTTGAATAAGCAGGGTAGAAAATCCAGAATCAGAATAGAGGTCAAAATTTTCGAGGTTGCCTCATAAAGATAACATGATAACAAAAGCCAAAGACTAATACTATGTTCACTGATTGATTTCAAATTCAATATACATATTGACATACAATAGATTCAATATTATCTTTTCTATATGCATTTATGTCTGTTTTATTCTCTATAAATTTTAAAATCACTCTCTGGGTATCTAACTTAGAACGAGCTAGAGGAATTCTATCATTCTAATATAATAGAAATGCATTATCTCAAAATTACCTTTCATTTTATTAAAAAGAGTTTTAAAAATTGACCAAAGATGCCATACTATAATTTAATCAGTACTCTGAATTTTTTATGAAGTTTACTCATAGGAATAAAATGGGTAGATATATAAGAACAATTTAAAAGAAATTTTTTGCTCTCTATGGAGTTTTACTCTTTCCAAGCTTATCAGCTATTTCACGATGGCACCCTTTACTATGAAATATCCAATGTATGGTAGGGTAAAGGAAAGAAAAGAATGGCTACAATTTTATTTTCTGATTGATACTGCAATAACATAGTCACAATATTAGGGTGTTTTTCTGTAATTTTATCTTATTTTTTTCAATGTTCCAAGATTCATTGTTTATGCACCACACCCAGTGCTCCATGCAATATCTAGGTTTGACTGATGTTTAGAATTCACTATTTCTCTCCTGAGAAACACACTCAGAGTAAATAAGGCATATTTCCAGGTAGCATCTCCATGTTCACCAAAGAACCCACACACACTGGGTGTCCTTCTGCTACATTTACTTTGATCTCAGTAACTCTCTATTAGATTAGCTGTTTACTTTTTCATAATTTCCCATCTAACTTTCACAATTCATCTTCAATTTCATTTGGTCTCATTCTCTATCCATGTGGACAGAACACAAAATAAAATGAAACAAAACCTATACTAGTTTTCTCTCTTATTCATGGCTTATAACTTCACATTCAGGACTACAATGGACTGCAGAACTGAGGCTAATATGCTAAAAAATAATAATAACAATAAATACATTTTAGTTGTTAGCTACAATTTTATTTTATTTTTTACTTTGCATTACATCTAGAATAGAAATACTTATGTAAAAACAAAAAGCTTAAAATGAGTAAATGATAGATCTTTGTCTTAGTCTACTTTTGATTCTCACAGTAAATCCTTCCCAAAACAAGGCCCAGGTAGGTTTAGTGCAAGTTCCTTTCATGTAGGGAAGTAATTCTAGGAAACATCCACAGGGGAGTAGCATTGTGAGACTGATAAGGGAAGTATATGGTATATGATTTTGCCAAACCTAAATAACACTTAGTTTCTGAATTTCTTGCTTGAACCAGTTATTGATTTCTCTGTTTCTATTTTTCTTTTTTTTTTTTGAAGATTTTATTTATTTATTTGACAGAGAGACACAGCAAGAGAGGGAACACAAGCAGGAGGAGTGGGAGAGGGAAAAGCAGTCTTCCCATGGAGCAGGGAGCCCAATGTGGGGCTCACTGTGGGGCTCGATGCAGGGCTTGATCCCAGGACCCTGGTATCATGACCTGAGCCAAAGGCAGCTGCTTAACGACTGAGCCACCCAGGTACCCCTCTGTTTTCCTTCTGAATGCACTCTCATCTGCATGTTCTGGATCCACATGTCATACACCTTATGCACAGAAACTGGGCCAGATTAGATTAGTTGCTGCCTCCAGAATATTTTCTTGGCATGGTTATATAAGGTACCTACAAATGAGGTGTTTCCATCCCTGCCACCCACAGACCACATCTGTCACCATTCATGTCAATTACTTTAATTTAGGCCCTTTCTTTGGTCATCAATAAATGAGTCTAAGGTCTTCTTTTAATAGTACAGTCACTTTAAAAGCAGTCTCCAACTTGTCCATAGGCTCAAGGCTTGATCCCATGACCATGAGATCACAACCTGAACAAAAACCAAGTCAGACCCTCAACGGACTGAGCCACACAGCCACCCCAATATAACTAAATCTTATGTATCTTTTAATAACCCTATAACCAATTCACAAACTAAGAGTAAAGGATACATGCTCTCCGGGCATCTGGGTGGCTCAGTGGGTTAAAGCCTCTGCCTTCGGCTCAGGTCATGATCCCAGGATCCTGGGATCGAGCCCCACATCAGGCTCTCTGCTCAGCAGGGAGCCTGCTTCCCTTCCTCTCTCTCTGCCTACTTGTGATCTCTGTCTGTCAAATAAATAAATAAAATCTTTAAAGAAAAGATACATGCTCTCATTGTTTCCTTGTGAGGTATAGCATAGTTACTGTTCATCACATAATTATGTTACTTTCCTGTAAATAATAAAAATAAATACAACTGGTGCTAAAATTTTATGTCTAAACCCAAAATCAATGCTCTGGGTACTTTTGCAGTCATTTATGGACAATTGCAGAGAGGCAAATTTTTGAGTTGCCCAATACACATATTCTAAGCTGAGGTTGAAAAAGATCCCATTCTGCTTTCTTGTTTTCAGCTCTCATCCTACAAATAAATGTCTTTTTCAAAGTTTATTATCTTTTTTTTTGTATTTTTGTGGTTTTTGTTGATGATTTTGCAATTTAATATGCCCTCAGGCATAGTGCTGATGTGCCATCTATAGTTTCTAAACACAAAGACTGTGATATAAGGAAAAAATATGTGATTTAGATAAGTGTTGTTCAGGCATGTGTTACAGTGTTGTTGGCTGTAGATTCAATGTTAATGAATCAACAATATGGTACATATAGTAAAAGGAAGAAGAAATTTCCCAAACTCTACATCAGGCCACTCTAGAAAATGCTAAGGTAATATCTATAGTTTGTGATGTTATGGAAAATTTGGAAAAATGGCTAAATTTGTGGGTTCATGAGATGATAACTGATTCCAAAAAGCATAGTAGTGAGGCCAAAGCCAAAGAAAATTGTAGTCTCAGATATTCTGATTTAGAACTGAGAAGGAAATAAGAATCTTTATATTTGGCTAACAGAATGGTTAATTTAGATGTTGGTAGCACTCTTTGAGAAACAGTAGAAAACAACAGAAACGCGGTTATTTTCAATTTAAAGACTTTTTTGTTGTTAAACATCAAACTTTCAAAATCTATTAGAGCAACTTCATGAAGCATCAGTATTTCAACTATATCACTTGGGATCCAAAGCTAGTTGGTCATAGGAAGATATTGATTTCTTCTTCCTAAATCCCATAGCATTTTATAGAAAAAGAAAAAAAAGTGTGGTTGGAAATAGACTGATTGAGCGTATCATTTTTGAAGTAGTACTGAGAAAGCTTGATCATTCAGTTATATCTTCCTCTAAATCGGTATCCTCTTTTAAAATTTTTAAAAATTATTTACTCATTCACTTGCTTGCTTTACTTTTTCTTTTAGTATAGTTGATTATGTTACATTAGTTTCAGGTGTACAACTTAGTGATTTGACAAGTTTATACATTATGCTATGTTCACCACAAGTATAGCTACTATCTGTCTCATTACATCGCTATTATGCTATCATTGACTGTATTCTCTATGTTCTGCTTTTTTCCCCATAACTTACTCATTCCATACCTGGAGGCCTGAATCTCTCTCTCCCTTTCACCCATTTTGCTCAACATACCCCCTCTCCACCACACACTACCAGGAACCGTCAGTTTGTTCTCTGTATTAATAGTTCTATAAATACTATCTTTTAATGTTGGCAGGAACCTAACCAAGGGTTGGTTTTCAAGGTTAGGTATTATCTTCTTTTTACAAAATATGAAGAAACCTGTGAACTTTACAAATTTTAAAAATATTTTAAATACTTTTAAAAATTGGTATTCTTATTTGAGTGGTGTTTGCCTGTAACTAAAGTTCTGACCATGGTTGTAACAATTTTATGAGAGTAAAATGGTTTTATAGATTAACCGTCTTATAAGATTCTAATGTCAAAATAATGTTTAAAATGCTGTCACTTTTCATAAAATAAATTTTCTAAATGTTTTTATTGTTAGTGGTTTCTATGGATGAGATAAGCATAGTTCATTAACATTGTAATTTATTTGAATATACAGATTACTACCTTTCTGTTTAACATAAACACTTAACAGTCACTAATATTTAATGTTCAATACATACATATCCTGATTCCAATGATAAAACAAAATTGTGACTGCTTTTCTATATACGTGTATATTATAGCACTTTATTACCTAGGGGAGGGAGTATTTCAGTATTTTTTTTAACATGTGTTTGAATACAACGTGTTCACACTTGCTGATTACATTTCTGCAAGGCCCTTCTACCATCTGTACTCTATAGTTGCTGAAAATGTTAAACCCAGAGGGAAATAAACGACAATAATCATTAGCATGAAGCAACAATAAAGAATCTAAACTTGCAAGCTCAGAATTTGCCTAGTTTATGATTAATGAAGGCAAATACATACTGAAAGCTGATTTTATGTTTCATTTTATGTGATGCCTAAGGGGCTACAGCTTAAGAGAAACAGTATTGGAATCCCTCAAATCTTAGTACAAGTTCAATTTGTTTTCCCACTTGCATTGATTTTTGGATAGTATTTAGCAAACTGAATCAGCAATAATAACTCTTGCGCTGCAATAAATTTTAAGCAATTTAAATATATTTATCTCCCAGTCCCCAAAGTTAGCATCATTTCATCTAGTAAAACTATGACACTTTTATTCTTAGATTAATAAATACTTTTAAAGAGAAATAAACATGTATTCCCATGCAATTCCTGAGTCTTTTTAAAGCCTTAATGCAATTCCTAAGGTGTTTTTCCCCCCAAGCTCAAACGTCTTTTCCTCTATTTCCTCTGGGTTTTATTTATTAAATTACAAAACTCATCTTATATAAACAATTCAAGATTTCTCTCACAGTGGTTCTGTCTTCTAAACTGCTGATCCATGACTTACTCATCAAGAAATGGAAGTACCTTTATTTTTTAAATTCTATAAATCTAAAAATGGAATCATGACTGGATCAGAACTGTTACTTGTTCACTTTATTTCATCCTATCCTAAAGAAACCTAAACTTTTGTTTATATTTAATATTCATGTTAATTTTTGTTGTTAATTCACATTCTTTACCTATAGATATTATAAAATTTAATATTTATATTTGATCCCATTTTTATGCTTATAAACTCATAAAAACCCATATTCTAATTCACAATTAAATGTTTCCTTTAATGGATGCCTGGGTGGCTCAGCTGGATAAGCATTTACCTTTGACTCAGGTTGTGATCCCAGAGTCCTGGGATCAAGTACCATGTATGGCTCCTTGCTCAGCAGGGAGCCTGCTTCTCCCTTTGCCTGTTGCTTCCCTCTGCTTGTGCACTCTCTCTGACAAAGAAATAAAAGCTTTTAAAAAATAATAAATGTTTCTTTTAATAGTTTTCTCAAATGAATTAGAGGACCCAAATTTTTAAATTTCTTTTTAACTTGGTAAAATTTAAAAAATGGAGAATTAAGGGGCACCTGGGGGCTCAGTGGGTTAAAGCCTCTGCCTTCTGCTCAGGTCATGATCTCAGGGTCCTGGGATCGAGTCCCGCATTGGGCTCTCTGCTCAGCAGGGAGCCTGCTTCCCTCTCTCTCTCTCTGCCTGCCTCTGCCAACTTGTGATCTCTCTCTGCCAAATAAATAAATAAAAAATCTTAAAAAAAAAAAAAAAAAACTTAATATAAGGGGCGCCTGGGTGGCTCAGTGGGTTAAAGCCTCTGCCTTCGGCTCAGATCATGATCTCAGGGTCCTGGGATCGAGCCCCGCATCAGGCTCCCTGCTCTCTGCTTTCCTTCCTCTCTCTCTGCCTGCCTCTATGCCTACTTGTGATCTCTGTCTGTCAAATAAATAAATAAAAAATCTTAAAAAAAAAACAACTTAATACAAAGTCACAGTAATCAAGACAGAGGTACTGACATGAAGATAGCAATATTGATCAATCAATAAAAGTGAGAATTCAAATATAAACCTGTACCTTTATGTTCAGCAAAGATGTTAGCACAATGCAATGAGGATAGACTATTCTTTCAACAAATGGTGCTCGGACAACCGGCTATCCACATTTAAAAAAAAAAAAGAAAGGTTGTACCCCTCATACCATATATTAAATTAATTAAAAATGAGTCCTAAATCTAAATTTAAGAGCTGAAATTATGAAACTCTTAGAAGAAATATAAGGATAAATATTTGGGTTCTTGTATTAGCTAAAATTTTCTTAACATAAAACCAAAAGTATAGCAAAAAGAAAAAAATACATAGATTATAAAATAAACTAATAATTCAAAGGACAATTATTTAATTGGGTTTCAGTAGCTGTGTGCTATTAATTTTTGTAAATCATAATGTATTTTAATATAATAAATAAAATAATATTTTACATATTTATTAGTAGTAGCATAATGTATTGGACTAATAATGGATGTAAAAATTTGCAGATTTTGAACTTTAGGTTAACCCATAGTATCAATTTTCAATGTGTACTTAAGTAATTAAATTGCACCATATTCCATTTTATTTTCCTTTTCAAAATATAGGAACAGGATTTCATGGTTGATTTGATTCCACTCAATAATAACATTCTAAGATTTTAAGACTTAAATGTTTTTCCTTCAACCAACAACAAGACAGAAGAAAGAGAAATTAAGGAGCCAATCCCATTTAAAATTGCACCCAAAACTATAAGATACCTAGGAATAAACCTAACCAAAGAGGCTAAGAATCTATATGCAGAAAACTATAAAGTACTTATGAAAGAAATTGAGGAAGTCACAAAGAAATGGAAAAATGTTCCATGCTTCTGGATTGGAAGAATAAATATTGTGAAAATGTCCATGCTACCTAAAGCAATCTACACATTTAATGCAATCCCTATCAAAATACCATCCATTTTTTTCAAAGAAATGGAACAAATAATCCTAAAATTTATATGGAACCAGAAAAGACCTCGAATAGCCAAAGGAATATTGAAAAAGAAAGCCAAAGTTTGTGGCATCACAATTCCGGACTTCAAGCTCTATTACAAAGCTGTCATCATCAAGACAGCATGGTACTGGCACAAAAACAGACACATAGATCAATGGAACAGAATAGAGAGCCCAGAAATAGACCCTCAACTCTATGGTCAACTAATCTTCGACAAAGCAGGAAAGAATGTCCAATGGAAAAAAGACAGCCTCTTCAATAAATGGTGCGGGGAAAATTGGACAGCTACACACAAAAAAATGAAATTGGACCACTTCCTTACACCACACACGAAAATAGACTCAAAATGGATGAAGGACCTCAATGTCAGAAAGGAATCCATCAAAATCCTTGAGGAGAACACAGGCAGCAACCTCTTCCACCTCAGCCACAGCGACATCTTCCTAGGAACATCGCCAAAGGCAAGGAGAGCAAGGGCAAAAATGAACTATTAGGACTTCATCAAGATCAAAAGCTTCTGCACAGCAAAGGAAACAGTTAACAAAACCAAAAGACAACTGACAGAATGGGAGAAGATATTTGCAAACGACATATCAGATAAAGGGCTAGTGTCCAAAATCTATAAAGAGCTCAGCAAACTCAACACCCAAAGAACTAACAATCCAATCAAGAAATGGGCAGAGGACATGAACAGACATTTCTGCAAAGAAGACATCCAGATGGCCAACAGACACATGAAAAAGTGCTCCACATCACTCGGCATCAGGGAAATAGAAATCAAAACCACAATGAGATATCACCTCACACCAGTCAGAATGGCTAAAATTAACAAGTCAGGAAATGACAGTTGCTGGCGAGGATGCGGAGAAAGGGGAACCCTCCTACACTCTTGATGGGAATGCAAGCTGGTGAAAACACTCTGGAAAACAGCATGGAAGTTCCTCAAAATGTTGAAAATAGAACTACCCTATGACCCAGCAATTGCACTACTGGGTATTTACCCTAAAGATACAAACATAGTGATCCGAAGGGGATTATAGCAGCAATGTCTACAATAGTCAAACTATGGAAAGAACCTAGATGTCCATCAACAGATGAATGGATAAAGAAGAAGTGGTATATATACACAATGGAATACTATGCAGCCATCAAAAGAAATGAAATCTTGCCATTTGCGACGAGGCAGATGGAACTAGAGGGTATCATGCTTAGGGAAATAAGTCAATCGGAGAAAGACAACTATCATATAATCTCCCTGATATGAGGACGTGGATATGCAACATGGGGGGTTAGGGGGATAGGAGAAGAATAAATGAAACAAGATGGGATTGGGAGGGAGACAAACCATAAATGACTCTTAATCTCACAAAACAAACTGGGGTTTGCTGGGGGGAGGTGGGGTTGGGAGAAGGGGAGGGGATTATGGACATTGGGGAGGGTATGTGCTATGGTGAATGCTGTGAAGTGTGTAAACCTGGTGATTCACAGACCTGTACCCCTGGGGATAAAAATACATTATATGTTTATTAAAAAAAAAAAAAGAAAGGATGAATACCCAACTTTTGTAGCAACATGGACGGGACTGGAAGTGATTATGCTGAGTGAAATAAGTCAAGCAGAGAGAGTCAAGTATCATATGGTTTCACTTATTTGTGGAGCATAACAAATGACATGGAGGACATTGGGAGATGGAGAGGAGAAGGAAGTTGAGGGAAATTGGAAGGGGAGGCGAACCATAAGAGACTATGGACTTTGAAACACAACCTGAGGGTTTTGAAGGGGCGGGGGTGGGAGGTTGGGGGAACCAGGTGGTGGGTAATAGGCAGGGCACGTATTGCATGGAGCACTGGGTGTTGTGCAAAAACAATGAATACTGTTACATTGAAAAAATAAATTAATTAAAAAAAAAGAAGAAATAGAAAATCAGAACAGACCAATTACTAGTAAGTAGACTGAATCATTAATCAAAAATACCTCAACAAAGAAAAGGCCAGGACTAGACGGTATCACCAATGAATTTTACCAAATAATTAAGAAGAATTAACACCAATCCTTCTCACATTCTTCTAAAAAGATTGAAGAGGGAACACTTCCCAAACTCATTTTACAAGGCCAACATTATCCTGATAGCAAAACTAGCGAAGAACATTACTGGATATGGGTGCCTGGGTGGCTCAGTAGGTTAAACATTTGCCTTTGGTGCAAATCATGATCCCAGGGTCTTGGGATCAAGCCCTACATTGGGCTCCCTGCTCAGTGGGGATTCTGCTTGTCCCTCTCCCTCTGCCCCTGCTCTCTTTCTTGTTCACGCTCTCAAATAAATAAAATCTTTAAATAAAATGAACACTACTGGAAAATAAAAATAGAAGCCTATATCCTTGACAAGGATAGATACAAAATTTTTCAATAAAATGCTGCAAACGAGTTTAGCAGCACAGTCAAAGGATCATTCACTATGCTCAAATATCATTAGTCTCTGGGATGGATGGTTCAATGTATGTGAATCAATGTTACAGATTACATTAATAGAATGAAAGAAAAAGAATCATATGATCTGAATACTCAAAGGAAAAGCATTTGAGAAAATTCAAAATTTATCCATGATAAAAACTCTTAACAGAAGGAACTTATCTCAACATAATTAAGTCCATATATGACAAGCCCATAGCTAATATTATACTCAACAGTGAAAGAATGAAAGATTTTTCTCTAAAAAGGAGAACAAGACAAGGGTGTCTACTCTCACCTACTCCTATTCAACAAAATACTGGAAGTCCTAGGTAGAAAAATGAGGCAAGAAAAATAAATAAGCTACCAGAATTGGAAAGAAAGAAAATTGTCTCTATTTGCAGATGACAGGATTTTATGTAAAGAAAATCCTGAAGACTCAACTAAAAAACTGTTTTGTCTAATCAATGAATGCAATAAAGTTGATACAGTTGAAAAATCCATAGCATTTCTATACACTAACAATGAAATTTCTGAAAAAGGAATAATTTGGTCCTATTTACAACAGCACCCAAAAAAGTAAAGTACTTAAGAATAAATCTAAGGGGGGCGCCTGGGTGGCTCAGTGGATTAAGCCGCTGCCTTCAGCTCGGGTCATGATCTCAGGGTCCAGGGATCGAGCCCTGCGTTGGGCTCTCTGCTCCGCAGGGAGCCTGCTTCCTCCTCTCTCTCTGCCTGTCTCTCTGCCTACTTGTGCTCTCTCTGTCTGTCAAATAAATAAATAAAATCTTAAAAAAAAAAAAAAGAATAAATCTAAGGACAGAAAAGATGCCCATCTTGAAAACTGCAAGATGTTGATGAACTTTCATCAAGAAAGTGAAGAAGACACAAATAAATGGAAAGATATCCTGTATCCATGGATTAGAAGAATTAATGTTTATAAATGTTGATATATTTTTAAAATATTTTATTTATTTATTTATTTATTTTAGAGAGAGAATGAGATGGAGTCACAAGCAGGAGGAGCAGCAGGCAGGGGGAGCAGCAGGCAGGGGGAAAAACAAGCTCCCTGCTGAACAAGGAGCCCAATATTGGACTGGATCTTGGGATCATGACCTATGCTGAAAGCAGATGCTTACCTGAAAAGAGCCACCCAGGTGCCCCTAAAATGTATTACTGAAAGCCATGTATAGAGTCAATGCAATCTCTATCAAGATTTAATGGCATTTTTTGGAGAAGTACAACAAAATATTCCTAAAATTTGTATGAACAACAAAATACCCTAATTAGCCAAAAAAAAAAAAAAAAAAAAAAAAAAAGCAGTAGGTATCATATTTTTTTGGTTTCAAGCTATAGTATAAAGTTATAGTCATCAAAATTATGATAATGGTATAAGAATAGACAAATGGACAAATGGAAAAGAACCAAGAATTCAGAAATAAACCCAAGCAATATAGGCAACTAATATTTGGCAAAGGAGCTAATACTCAATGGAGAAAAGACAGTATACGCAATAAATGGTGCTGGGATAATTGGGTACATGTAAAAGAGTGAAACTGGACCCATATCTTATACCACTCAAAAAAGATAACTAAAAATAAATTGTTGTCTCATATATACGTGGAAACTGAAAAATAATAAATAAATAAATAAATAAAAGCATAATAAAATAAATAAAGCAAATACACAGAAGAGAGATAAGACTTGCGCTATGGGAGGTAGGTGGTGGGGGAAGAGGACTTGGAGGAAAGTGGTCAAAAAGTAAAAATTTCCAGTTACAAGATAAATAACTATTAGGGATCTAATATATAAATGATGATTATAGCTAACACTACTGTATAAAATACAGGAAAGTTGTTAAGCAAGTAAATCCCAAGAGTTCTCATTAGAAAAAATATTATTTTTCTTTCTTCTTATTATTCTTTCTAAATATTCTTATTCTTTCTTCTTTCATTTTTTATTGTATGTATATGAGAAGACAGAAGTTAACTGAACCTATTATGGTAATCATGTCACAACATATGTAAATAAACTCCTCATGCTCTATGCCTTAAACTTATACAGTGATGTATGGCAATTATTTCTCAATACAACTAGGAAAAAAGGAAATAAAGGGAAAACAAGAAATTATCAGATTAATGAAAATTAAAAGAATTTTTCAACAGCAAATATACCCTAAAAAAATAGCTAAATAAGATCCTCTAAGTAACTGGGAAATGACAAAAGAGATGGTAAGCAAAAATAAGGGGAATAAAATAGGCTTGCTTTTCCTATTAAGTTTTCTAAATTATGCCAGGTGGTTAAAACAAAAATTGTAACACTGTCCATTGTGGTCCTAAATGTATGTAAAAGAAATATTTAATACAACTGTATTATAAACAGGGCAGGATAAAGAGACACAGAAAGTTAAAATTTCTATACTTAAATTGCAGTAGACTGTAATAAAAAAGCAGAATGTACATTCTTTCCAAGTGTCCACAAAATATATACCAAAATAGATGATATCCTAAGCCATAAAACAAACCTCAACAAACTTCAAAAAAGTTAAAAAATAGAAATAATACGGAGTATGTTACTCAACCACAGTCAAATCAAACTAGAAATCAATAACAAAGTTAACTAAAAATACCTACAAAAACATAGAAATAACACCACACTTACAAGCTAGAAATCAATAACAAAATTAACCAAAAATATTTACAAAAACATAAAAATAACACCACATTTTAACCCATGGGTTAAAGAAGCCTCAGGAAATCAAAACATACTTTGAACTGAATGAAAACAAAAATACAATGTATCGAGGTCTGTGGGACACAGGTAAAGCAATGGCAAGGGGAAAAAGTTACAGCATATAAATGCAAACATTAGAGAAGAGGATAAGTTCCAAATCTATAACAGAGTACTAGAAATTTTAACCAATGCAATAATATAAGAAAAAGAAGTAAAAGGCTAGATCAAAAAATAAAATTACCCTATTTGCAGGAAACATGACTATCTATGTAGAAAATCTCAAGGAATCACAAAAACACTTAGAACTAATATAATAGTAATAAATTATCAGTGAACATATGGATACCAAAATTAACACACAATATCACTTATTACTTAAAAAATGAAATATTTAAGTACTAACTGGCAAAACATACAGAATTTTTAGGCTAAAAGAACACAATGTTAATGAAAAAACTCGAGTAACACATTAATAAATAGACTGTGTTTATGGATTGGAAGACAACATATAGTAATGTGTCCATTGTCCCCAAACTGAAAAATAGATTTAATTCAATTACTATCAAAATTTCAACATGACTTATTTGTAGATATTGACAATATTATTCTCAAATTTATAAAAAAAAAAGACAGAGGCTCTAGATTAGTAAAAATTTTTGAGAAAAAAAAAGAATGACTACTTGATTTTTAACTCATTATTTTGGCACAATAATTAAGACAATGATATTGATGGAAGTTCTCACATACATAAAATAACAAAATAGGAAACAAATAAGCCAACTGGATTTTTTTTTACAAAGATGCAAATCAATACAAGAGAAGAGGGGTGCGTGGGTGGCTCAGTGTGTTAAAGCCTCTGCCTTTGGCTCAGGTCATGATCCCAGAGTTCTGGGATCGAGCCCCACATTGGGCTCTCTGCTCAGCAGGAGCCTGCCTCCCCCCCTTTCTCTGCTTGTTTTTTTGCCTACTTGTGATCTCTCTCTCTGTCATAAGTAAATAAAATCTTTTTTAAAAATACAAGACAGGAAATACAGGCTTTTCAATAAATGGTGCTGGAGCATCAGTATATCCATAGCAAAATAACATATACCCCAAATCTCACACTTTATGCAAAAAACGAACTCAAAATGCAACACAGAGGGTGCCTGGGTGTCTCAGTTGATTAAGTATCCAGCTCTTGATGTCAGCTCGGGTCATGATTCCTGGGATTAAGCCCTACATCTGGCTCCACACTCAACAGGTATTCTGCTTGAGGATTCTTTTGCCTTCTTTCCTTGCCCCTCCCTCCACTTGCCCATGCTCTCTCACTCACTCTCTCAAATAAATAAATCTTAAAAAAAAATAAAATAGCACAGACTTAGCTGTAAAATGTAAAACTATAAAACTAAAATAAAAAGAAAAAATCTTTTGAAATTATGGATAAGCAAAGATTTTGTAACTTAACATGAAAAGCACAATTCATAATAGGAAACACTGGACTTCAAAATTTAAAAAGTGTTCTGTGAAGTCTGTTAGGAGAATGAATAGATAAGTATAGAGTGGGAGAAAATATCTGCATTTCACATATTCCACAAAGGACTAGTTTTGCATATTTAAAGAACTCAAAAATTGGGAGTAAAAAATGAAACAAAACATCTCATCTTAAAGTTACAATACTTTACATATAGCTTTAGCTATGGGGTATTAAAGTTTTAATATCTAAAAAAACTTTACTTATTTTTCATAATGTTATACAAATGGAAAAGTATAAAGCCCATATAAATATATATTTTCTATTTCATTTTATTCTAGAATATACATCAAATAATTTCAATGTGCTAGTTTCTGTTTTTGGTGCTGAGTATGGGACAGAAGTTAAATTTGAAAATCTCCTTTCACACAGAATTTCTTGTGGGTATAAGCCAATTTAAAAAACAAATATATTATATATCAGATGGTAAGAACTGTAAAGAAAATTCTTTAAAGGTATTATTAAATTATTATTATATTATTGAATTATTAAAGGAAGACAGAAAGTGAAAGAGCTGTCATTTCATAAAGAGTAGTCTAGAAAAATATTTAAGTGTTCTAAAGAAAGGGAAAGGATAAACCACACAGACAGAAACATGTAAGACCTCTCCACTTAGAAAACAGAAATCCTCCAAGGGTGAGCCAGCCAGGTGTGTCTGAAGCATTACAAAAAGGCCATTGAGTTTGGGTAAATAAATGAAAGGAGAGAATGACAGGCAATGAAGTTCAAGAGTTCAGCAAGACCTAGGAATTTTATATTAATAAACTGGGAAGCCATTAAATATAATGAGCAGAGAAGTGGCATACTCTAAATTATATTTACAAGGATAAGCTATAGAGAGGTAAGGAAACTAATAAAGATGCTATTGCAATAATCCACATAAGAAGCAATAGATAACAGAATTAGCTAGAGAATTACCTATGGGTGTAAGAAATTGAGAAAAGTAGAAAATTTCTTCAAGATTTTCCCCATCAATTGAAGAGTCAAGTTGCTACTTTCTGAGGTGGAGAAGGCCATAAGAAGAAAAAACTCCAAAATATGATTTTTGGAATGTTATACTTAAAATGATTTTCAATCATTTAAAAGGAAGTGTTAAGTACATCTTTGGAAATAGGAGTCTAAGTCTAGAACAAAGTTTGACTAAAGATACATCAGTTTACAGTAAGCATGTGCTTAATGCATGGGATGTAAATAACTTGAAAATTTGAGTCTTGAGCTCACATTTTAAAAAAGAATAGTAAATGTGACATAGATAAAATTTCATTTTTAGTCAGAAAAAATAAAACTTTTTCTAACTGAGATATAATTGACATGTAACATTATATCAGTTTTAAGTATCAGTTCTTACTAGAATACAAAGACTTTGCTATTTTTATTCTTTGAAGTAGCTGTCAAAAGATTTTGTACTACTTCTGGAAGTAAGGAGACATAATATTAAATAAACTACCAAAAACTTACAAAAGTTATATAAGCAATGTTAAAATTTTTAAGGTCTCACTATGTTAATTCCTTCATTTTATATAAATCTAATCATAGTTGCAATCTGATTACTTAATTTTGCTTATGACAAAATCATCCGAATTAGGAAAACCTATAGACCTCTCAAAGCACACTATCACAACATGTAATAAAATAATCACTTTCATTGTCGCCTATTTTACCAAAGATCAGCCACACTGTTACACATTCAAAAATGTCTTTAATGTTGCTCTTATGTTGTCTACAGACACAGAAATCTATATTTGTTCCTTCAATACAAATTATAACTGAGCAGTTCCTTTTGAAAGAAAAATTCCCTTTTCTAACTGCTCTGTGTAGTGGCATTATTGTCAGGTAATGATATAAACCACTAAACTGGAAAAGATGAAAATGGAATTCTTTTCACAGGAGAATTTAGCAATCTTAAATGAATTCTTTGTGTAGGTCCTGATTTAAAATTTTATAAGATCAAGACTTCCTTTACAAGTCTATAGAAATGCTGCATGGAACTATTTTTAAGTAGTTTTTTTTTTTTTAATCAATGTAGTCACTATACAAATATTTTGTGTACTCACTATATACTCAGTATCACCCTAGGCACTTGTCTTATAAAGATATATACAGCATACTTACTAAATAGCATTAAAAAACTAGGAGAAAGTCCAGATTTTCATGCAGGTAGTTTATTTGAGACAGCTCTCAGGAACCAGACCCATAAAGGAGTGAGTAAATCCAGAGTTATATAGAGGGAGGAAATGCACTTTAACGCTGAAGCACTGTAAGGGAGCTTCAGCTCCCACCAAGGGCTCTACAGCAGGTATGGCCTTTCAGAGATATCACAAATTGGGGTAAGCCTTGTGTTTCTGCATCTACCACTCCGTAAAAGAAGGCTACTCCCAAAAAGAAGGCATAATTCTGAGTGAGGAAGCATCACTGGCAGAAGGCTCTTCTCAAAGTGGAATAGAACTGTGAGCAATCAGCTACCTAGAAATTTCTGTAGAGAATGTGTGCATTGTTTGTCAGTGAGGGACCTGTGTTCTTGGAGCTGCAGGTGATACTCATTGTCTTCATCCTCTACTAGCACTTGAGATTCCTCTTATCATTGGTGGGATGACCAGATCTTCCAAAAAATTCTGAGTCTGTGCTCACAACTCCTTCCCAGGCTTTGGGGCTGTTGTACTTGTCCATTTTTATGAGGGAATAACACAGCATGTCACAGTGAATCACCTGGATGCCAAATATCTTCCTTTTCTCCACTGTGTTATTACAGTTCTATTTATCCTGGATGATAAGATGTATGATTAAATAAAGCCACTCCTGCTTTCAACCCTGGGTTTTAGGAATTTTGGATTCCACCAATTGGGAAAATAGCACCAGATATTGATTTAGGAAAAATATTGCATCTTAAAGGATGGAACATATCATGTCAGGATATTTTCTCCAAGCTGATGCCTAAACTCCACCTGTAAAAGGCCATCTTATCATTTTATAATACTGGAAGATCTGGGGTGATACAGTGTTTAATAGGACTAGAGAATTTCATGGTTATGCATTACTGCTACACCACCTTAGTTAAAGCAACATTATGTAGGATTCTGTGTTGGTGAATTAAGTGCTTTGTAAACTTTTGGAAAGTGTTGTCTCAGATCCTGTGAGTAAGAAATGTAGCCCTATACCCTAAATATGTGTCATTTTTGGTCAAAAAGAATTATTCTTCCTTTTGGAGAGAATGGGGATCCATTATAATCAACTTCCCACCAAATGGCTGTTTGGTCTCACTAGGGAGCCATACTGCGGACTCATATTGATCTAAGAGCTAGGGCATATAGAACTGGCAGTAACTCTACTGGTCTTGGTGAATGTTGCTTATGCTACTAAGTCCATACATAGCTTCCAAATCTGTTACTATGGCCATTATGTTCGTCCCTCCCAGTGCCAGCAATAGGGCTCACAAAACCAGGGCTTTGCTGGTATTTATCAGCCAAGAATTTTTCCTCAGTGTCTCTTTCATTATGAATGCTCTCTGGCATGTAATATTACACAAATATTTTCACACATCGGCCATTCCAATACACCTAACTACATGCCTCTTCCTCAAATCACCTGTCCCTAATTTTCCAATCTTTTTCCTTCCAGGTGCCAGACCAACCAAGACAAGTCATTTGCTACTGTTAACAAACTTCTATCTGACAAACTGTCCAAATTTCTGCTTACTGAGAGAATGTTCCTTCACTGCTATCTATTAGGACCACCCTTAGTGAGGCTGTAGTATAATGGCATTCCATATTGAGTCATGACTGAAATAATGAACTGATTAACCCATGAACCAAATTAGATCCATTTTCTATCTCCAGCTCATTCTAATAGACTTACCATGTTACCATAAGTATGAGCTGAGTGAGAGATGTGTTTTTTTCCCATTTTTTATGGTAAAAATATGTATTATGTGAAATTTACTTTCTTAACTATTTAATTTTAACAGTGGTAGATGGCACAGGACTAGTCAACCAACTCAAGTACCTTACTTGTGCCCTTTGACCTGCCTTATACCTGATTACAAATGTACCATTTACAAACAATGATGAATTTTTGTTGTCTCCTTCCCCCTCGATTACAAAAACTAAGTATGTCTGGCAGATGCCATCTTATAATAGAAAACTTTTCCTATTTGTTCATCTGATGTTCTATGATACAATAGCATGCTGGGAGCTATTTTTTGAGTGGTCTATATTCTTTGTTGTTGACAGCATGACTTTATTCCAGTGATTAATTAGCCAAATTATGGAAAGAGCCCAAATGTTCATCAACTGACACAGGGATAAAGATGATGTGGTAATATATACAACGGAATATTACTCAGCAATCAAAAAGAATGAAATATTGAAATTTGCATCAATGTGGACGGAACTACAGTGTATTATATTAAATGAAATGAGTCAGTCAGAGAAAGACAAATATCATAGGATTTCACTTAAATGTGAAATTTGAGAAATAAAGAAAAACATAGGGGAAGGGAAGGAAAAAATAAGGTTAAAACAGAGAGAGGCAAACCATAAGAGACTTGAATATAGAGAACAAACTGAGGGTTTCAGGAAGGGAGGTGGGTGAGGGGATGCACTAAATGGGTGATGCACTTGTTGGTATGAGCACTGAGTGTTGTATGTGGGTAATGAATTACTGGATTCTGCTCCTGAAACCAGTGCTGCACTGTATGTTAACTAACTTGAAATTAAATTAAAATTTTTTTAATATATTTTGATTCTTCTATTGGAATTTGCCAGAAACTTCATGTAGCATATTTTCTCACCACAGATACTTTTAATCTTAAGGAATTTTCACAATTCATTAAAAGGATTATACACCATGATCAAGTGGAACTTATTCCACAGATGCAAGGAAGTTCAACACCCATAAACTAATCATTGTGATACTCCCATTAACAAAATGAAGGACAAAAATTGTATGACTGCCCCAGGATTCCTGGGTGGCTTAGTCAGTTAAATATCTGACTCTTGATTTCTGCTTAAGTCGTGATCTCAGGGTCATGAGATCAAGGCTTGCATTGGTCTCTGTGCTCAGTAGGCAGTCTGCTTGAGATTTTTTCTCTGCCTTTCCATCTGCCCCCACCCCCAGATTCTCTCTTTCTTTCTCTCTTTCTCTCTAAAATAAATAAATAACTCTTTAAAAAATATGACTGTCTCAATGGATACAGTAAAAGTTTTGACAAAATTTTACATCCATTTATGATAAAAAAATTCTCAACAAAGAGGTTACAGAAGGAGTGTATCTCATTATAATAAAAGCCATATATGACAAGCCCATAGTCAACATCATCTTCAACAGAAAGATTTTCCTCTATGATCATGAACAAGATGAGGATGCCCACTCTCACCACTTCTATTCAACACAATATTAAAATTCTCAGTCAAGGGGCGCCTGGGTGGCTCAGTGGGTTAAAGCCTCTGCCTTCGGCTCAGGTCATGATCCCAGGGTCCTGGGATCGAGCCTCACATCGGGCTCTCTGCTCCGTGGGGAGCCTGCTTCCTCCTCTCTCTCTGTCTGCCTCTCTGCCTAGTTGTGATTTCTCTCTGTCAAATAAATAAAATAAAATAAAAAAATCTCAGTCAAAGTAATTAGACAAAAAGAAGAAAAAGAAGAAAGAAAATAAAAGGCATCCAAGCTAGAATGGAAGAGGTAAAACCATCACTGTTTGCAAATGTCATAATATATATAGACAAATATATGTGTGTGTATGTGTGAGTGTGTGTATAGACAACCCTAAAGACTCCACCAAAAAACTGCTAGAATAAATGAATTCAGTAAAGTTGCATGATAAACACTATACAGAAATCCACTGCAGTTATATATACCAATAATAAAGTAGCAGAAAGATAAATAGAAAAACAATCCCAATTTGCAATTGCATCAAAAAGAATAAAATATTTAGAAATAAATTTAACCAAGAAGGTAAAAGACCTGTAGACTGACAACTATAAGATATTATTGAAAGAAACTGAAGAAGATATTAATAAATGGGCAGATATTCTTTTAATATACCAAAAGAATTAATATTATTAAAATGTTCATAATACTTAATGTAATTTTTATCAAAAATCCAATGGCATTTTTTACAGAATAGAAAAAAATTCCTAAAAATTTATGGAACCACAAAATGCTCTGAAAAGTCAAAGCAGTCTTGAAAAAGAACAAAACTACAGGCATCATGCCTCCGATTTCAAACAATGTTACAAACATATAGTAGTCAAAACAATATGGTATTGGCATACAGACACATAGATCAATGGAAGCCAATAAAGAACCTAACAATAAGCTATTAAACCTTACACCATATAAAAAAATGAACTCAAAATGGATTAAAATTTTAAATGTAAGACCTGACACCATTTAAAACTCCTAGAAGAAAATATGGGTAATAAACTTCTTGACATCAGTCTTAGCAGTATCTTTTTAGATACATCTTTTCAGATCTTCCTATAAGAATACAGAACTGAAAACTATTCTTATAAACATAAATTTTCTTTGTAGCAACCCAAATATACTGAATTGCTTGTGCTATTTTCCAATTTAAATAGTAATACTAGTGTAAGAATATTATATATTATCCTTTATTGTAATCACTGAGTAGTGCTACAATTGGTGGCATTTCTGTTGAAATGTTGCAAAGCATAAACAAATATATATAAATAAAATAAAATAAATAACACTTTCCCCAGTCACTAAAGAGTAAGCTGAAAGAGTAAAGTGTGTTTTCAGTGTATTATGACATACCACAGCAGGATTCTTCAGAGGAAATGCTACAAAGCATATTTCATTTGAAGCAATGAACTTTAATAGGAATTCCATTTTACACATGAATGTATACTGTGTGATAATCTCAAATCTATTTATTCAACTGCTGGATCTCAGGATTAGAATGAAGGTGACAGGAGCATAAAGAATTATGTTCCTACAGAGTAAGAAAAATCCTATTAACCTTTAATGACCTATTTTTCTTGAGCCTTTAGTTTAAAACTTTGATAGAACCTACTGGTTATTTTGTTTTACTTTATGGGTTAAACTTATAGTATACAAAAGAAAATTGATATATTTTATTAATAATAGTCATTTAATTTAGAGAGTTGGTCTAAGGCCAGAGTGGATGTTTAAAGACTAATTTTGAAGCAGCTCAGGGGAATCTAAGGAATAATATATGCAAAACGTGTAAGTATGGGATACCATCATAATGCACAGCAGTGTACATGCAGAAGTTAAATCTCAGTGCTACAGTACTTCCTGTACCATTCAATACTGCACTGGTTCATCTATCTGCATTGCTCTCATGTTACAGAAACAACAATGACTTTCATGACTGACTAATGAGCTCTGTAATTAGTTTAATTATTGTCTGGCCATTTAGAGAATAAACTTACTGGAAAGGAAATGGTGATTATTACCGCTGGCAACTCCCTTGGCTCACACTTTACTCAAGACACTACCCTCATGGATTTACTACTTTTCTATTTTACATACAAGAAGGACCTAAACATTTCATTAGTGAATTTTCTGTTATACACAATAACACTTAGATGTTATTTTGTTAATTTTAAATGATAAGTCTATAAATCTCCTGCTTGATTATTTACCTTCATTTGACCATGTTAAAATTTAAAAAACAATAATATTCATTATGTTTCAGACACTGTGCTAAATGTTTGATACATGTAAATTCATGTAACACATAGTTCATGTCTTAAAAGAAATACTTAATAAGAAAAGTAGATCATAAAGCAGAATAGTTAGAATTTAAATAAGTATTGTGTAATTGCCATAACACCAAAACAAGCTTGAAGTACAAAATATAAGAAGTTAGAAAAATATTTATCCTGAATACAGTGGCCAGGGTAGGCTTAGGAATGTGAATTTGACCAAGAAGAATGAAAAGTTTTGAAGATATAGTGAGGATAGATGAAGGCTAGGTTTAGTTTTTTCGTTTTTTAAGATTTTATTTATTTATTTGACACAGAGAGATCACAAGTACGCAGAGAGGCAGGCAGAGAGAGAGGGGGAAGCAGGTTCCCTGCTGAGCAGAGCGCCCCATGTGGGACTCGATCCCCGGACCCTCAGATCATGACCCGAGCCGCAGGCATAGGTTTAACCCACTGAGCCACCCAGGCACCCTAGGTTTAGTTTAAGTTTTAGGTACTTACAGAATTTTCAGGGAAATATCTGAATTAGAAAACTGACAATGCAAGCCTGGATCTTAGAGATTAGGAATTATTAGTAAGGGATACTAGCAGAAAATGTATGAAAAAGGAATATTGGAGAATAAGAATATGTAGAGATAACACTGAGTCTTTGGAAGACCTTTCAATGAACATGGAGAGAAAGTTGACTGATAGAAAAAAAAAATCAACAAATCAGAAAGAGAAGGGGAAAATCTGGAGACTGAAGTACCATTGGATGGATACAAGCAATTAAAAGATGCATAGCCCAGTCAAATGCTGAAGCAAAGCTAAGTAAGATGCAGCAGGGCTTTGACAATTAGGAGGGCTGGTGTGATTTTGGAAGAGTGAAGTCAAAGAGTGAGGATTAAGAGGTGGTTATGTAATTACCAATTCCTACTTAACTTGCTTAACATCTTACTCTTTTATACTTCCTAAACCCTATCCAAGAAGAACCAACACATTCTAGACAAAATTGATCAGCTGAAACATAATAATTTACAAATATTGACATTAGTTTTCCAAGAGTTACTCTAACAGTTTTAGACATATTATTCATTCTTCTCTTTAGCACTATTATTACCATTTTCAGATAAATAAACTAAGGAAGAGGTGTTAGGTCACTTGCTTAATACCATAATGCTAATAGACAAGCCAGGAAAGTCAGACCATCTGACTTTAGACTATGTTAGTTTAAGTACTAGAATGTTTTTGTTGTTACCATTGCTGCTTTTTGTTTGTTTTTCTCTGATTTTATTATTGGCTAATTTATAAAACTTATTGCCAGCAAAGTAAATGATGAGTAATTGTGTGCAAAAAAATCTAAGTTCAAGAGATTCTTAAATGCAATATATTACAGATGTCAACATACTTTAGCTTTTTCACCTTTTTTTTCAAAAAGATTATTTATTAGAGAGAGAGAGCGAGCGAGCATGGAGACTGATGCTGTACACAATCCTACGACCCTGAGATCACACCCTGAACCAAAACCAACAGTTGATGCTTAACCAGCAGCACCACCCAGGAGTCCAGCTTTTTCACCTCTCTCATGATACATTTACTATCACTTGTAATTTTTATTTTAAATTTCTAAATATATTATTGATGGTCAAAATTACCTGTTCTATTCACTCACCCTTTCAGTGTACAGTTAATTATTACTCTGTGAAATATTTTATATTATGAAGAATATGTGTGTATATGTGTATACAATATGTATGCATATGACACAAAGCATACTTATTTAACCTATATTCTGAATTCCTACATAACTAATACAATTTGATAATAGTTATTTATACAGTTAACCAGACTTTGAAAAAAGAAAGACAAATAGATGATCAAATTTGTATGAGAGCTATTAACAAAAGTTTTCTAAAGCAGAGAAAAAGAGGGGCACTTGAGTGGTTCAGTTGGTTAAGCATCTGATTCTTGATTCCAGCTCAGGTTGTGATCTCAGAGGCATGAGATTGAACCCCATACTGGGCTTCCCACTCAGCAGGGAGTCTTCTTGGGATTCTCTCCTTCTGCCCTTCTCCCTGCTTGTGTTCACGCTCACGTGGACTCCCTCTCTCAAATGAATAATTCTTTAAAAAAATAATTTTTAAGTAGGAGCAGGAAGTATACAAGCTTATAATATATGTGAAGGGAGAAGTATTCCTATATTCTAAAATGAATTCCCAAAAAAAAAAATACTAAGGGGTACGTGGGTGGCTCAGTGGGTTAAAGCTCTCTGCCTTCCTCTTTGCCTGCTTGTGATTTGTGATCTCTGTCAAATAAATAAATAAAATCTTTAAAAAAAATACTAAATTACATTTACTTTTAAGTTGGTTAGATTAAATTAAACCTTCATTTTACTACTAAAATTCCCTTTAGATAATTAGAAATTGAAAATACATACAAAATAAAATTATAGCTTCAAAATTATTAATTTTTCATTGTCATATTGATGTTAAAAGCATATGAAAATAACTTAATTGAATATTACTGACCTTGCTTACAAAACGTTATTCTGGGAGGATCTATCATATCTTACAATAAAACATCTGGCAGGCTACATGGCATTATTAAATTTGGCTTTTTTCTAATACAAGGTGTGCCAAAACTTCAACTTAATGAACACTGATGGCTGATGCCAATCATTGTTCTCTGACAGCCCAGATATACACACACATTTATTTGAATGATTTGGGGCTATATGGCAGCCAAAATAAAAAAGCAATGTCATCGGAGTCAAAGCTGAATCAAATTACAAAAAAAAAAAAATTATATGCACAATCTAATTTATAAGTAAAGGAGATATATAGTGATTCGGAACGGTTTTATTGATGTAAACTTATTCTAAATGTAATGGAAAATAGGAAGCAAATAATTTATAAAGTCCCTATATAATTATAAACTGTGGAAACCTAGACCTGGCACTGCTTGGCATCCTTCTGATGTTCCAGCATAGAACAAGTGTGTATACATTGACAATTCATTCTATCTGTGCCTTTCATCTCTGCCCAAAATACAGGCAATAATCACAGAATGTTATCTCGATTGTCCAAACTATCATACACATCTTTTTCATCATACTCTTTCCATACTTTTATTACCATTGGAATGAATACTCTTTTCTTGTATAAAAAAATTAGTCCTCCACTTTTTCTCATAATTTCTCTATAACACTTCCCTCACTGAGTACAGATTATTCTTCTTGAGACCAATTTGTTTACAGCCCTGTAGAGTGAAGCCTGCCCTGTCTCTCATACATCTTTAGATCAGGGGTCAGGGTCATTTGAGAACTCTTGAATTTCAAGGCATTCACCTTTTAGAGATTCCACCTTGCTTCATATCGAGCATGAAGATTCACATGGACCCCATATTAAATTAAGTATTTTCTGTAAATTTAAAATGTTCATTTGCTTTTCAAATTATTTTCTATAAATTATTCATTTAATTTAAGATCAGTTAGGGCTTTCTATGGCAATTACCTATTATGTTCAGGAATTCTTAAAAATTTGAAAATATAACCCTCACATATTTTTCAAATATAGTATTTAGCCTCTTAGCTACTATTTTCTACCATGTTTCTTGGGGTTTCCCCTGTGCATGGGCAGTTTAGGAGTTAGCCAACAAATTGAGTATTCTTCTATAGAAATCGTGTGACTCAATTTTCTGAATTCCTACTACTGTTCAGCCCAAATTCTAAGCTGGGCACCCTCTGTTTAAAACTATTGCCATCTAATCCTGAGCACTTTCAGTATATTTGGAGCTATATGAAATTGCCCTCAGCAAAAAATGCAAAGTGAATATGGTCTCTCCTCATGTTTCTCTTTTTTTTTTAAAGATTTTATTTATTAAATATTTATTTATTTATTAAATAAATATTATTTATTTAATAGTAGATAGAGAGGCAGGCACAGAGAGAGAGAGAGGGAAGCAGGCTCCCTGCTGAGCAGAGAGCCCGATGCGGGACTCGATCCCAGGACACTGGGATCATGACCTGAGCCGAAGGCAGCAGCTTAACCCACTGAGCCACCCAGGCGCCCCATTTCTCTTCTTTCATGTACTGAAATCCTGTAAGTCTTGTCTATATTTATGCTCTTTCAATATTTTTAAACAGTATTTTCTTAAAATTCTGTCCAATATTTATAATTGCTTCAGAAGGAGAGGTAGCTTAATTAAGCTACTTCATCAGAGGCAAAACTGGAAGTCATATTTAAGTGGTGCTGGTGTGTGTGTGTGTGTGTGTCTTTCTACTTAGGAAACGTTCATCTTTCCTTTACATGACCATACTTTCAAGATCTGCTCTATATATTATGTTATGTGTAAAGCCCTCAGTAATCTCTATGGGAAGCTTTGCAAACTGTTTTATTTTCTTAGATTTTGTCATGTTTTACCACCATCATGGAACCTTCCACATCATACTTTTTCTCTCTCACATATCTGTTTATTTGATTTTAGAGAACATGTCTTATTAATTCTTATATCTTCAGCAACTCACTCAGTTTCCAGTATATGGTAGATAGTCAAAAAATGGTCCTGAATAAATACAAGAGTAAGTTTGCAAATTGTTATAATCATTAAATCTTCCAATATTTGAGATAAATTTCTTTATCCATCTACAAAATAATTTAGTAGTCTTGATCTCATGGAAACACCAATCAAAAAAGACATAAAGAAGAGCTATGCTGTTTAAAAATATATTTGAAATAAATTTAGTATTCACACCATTTCAAGGGATTTTAACTTATAAATTAGGTATATGTCATGAACTTCAAAATATTTCTTAAACATAGTTTTAAAAAATTACCTTAGGAAAATATTACTTTGGATACATTTACTAAATATTTTAAAGACATAATAATGTATCAGGTAATCATGATATAAGAAATATGATTGAGTGTTTTAATAATCTTGAGAATGTATAATTCCTATGCTACATTTAGCACCAATAGAAATATCTGAAAAATGTTTTTGGCAATAATTAATTTGACAGATAGGTATGAGACAAAGTCATTTAGCGTTTTGGTATTTAAACAAGTAGCAGGTTTTGGTGTTTGTTGAGTAGTTGAGAATTTAAGAGCATTTCATTAGAGAAACTAAACTGATCATAATAGAGAAAGTGCATTTGAACATATATGACTGACTGAACCTAAAGAGAAAGTGGATTATGAAAAAAACTGCTTAGTGAAAGCACTATAGGAAAAAAAAAAAGTTAAGAAAACAGAAGAATGAATAAAATTTTCCCAGCAGAGAAGCAAATGATATTTAGAGAAAGAGGAAAAGAATATGAAAAGGCACAGTCATACTACATATAACTATACAGACTTGAGAATGGAGGAAAAAAGGCTAAAAGTGGGATGAGTTATATTTGTCATTCTATAGAATTTTGAATTTTATACTGTTAAGTAGGGGAAGTTACTGAAGTATTAAATGGTATGATGACATGATCAGATACACATTTAAGAAATATTACTCTGACAAAAGGAAGATGATGGCATTAAGAGCAAAAGAAGAAAAAGTAAATCATATCTTATTCCAATATACCAGTGAGTATTAGCAATGAGGATGGAAAGGAGTAGGTGGAAATTATATGACTTTGTTCACTGCCAATATAGGGGTGCAGGAAGAGAAAGGATTCAGTAATAACAATTGTTTTGATTTGGGTGACTGAATGGATGATGGTACATGCACTAAAATGAGTTTGTTTGATTTATTTAAAATTAATTATTAATCATATATTATATAATTAGGGGGTACAAATTCAGGATCATTACAAATTCTAATTGGGTAGCTGCATTTTTATTAATATTCAGTGAATAACATTACATTTATAAAAGTTTTATTCTATATTCAAATTTAGTTGATAGAAATATTAGCACATAAACTACATTTTAGTTATATTTTCCTGAACTTTTTTTCAAATTTTGTGTATCATTTTGTGGTAAAAGTGCTTCATGTAAACAGAATATACTTAGACTTCATTTAATTAGTTGCTCCTCTTTTTAAAATTTTCATTTATACATAGTTATAGTTGCTGTTCAGTTTGTGTCCATTATTATTAAATACATATCTAGACTTTTTAAAATCATATTTTTGTTTTGTTTTCCATATATCATAATTTTTATTTACTTTTAAAATCGTTTTTCCTTCCTTCTCCAGGATTGATCTCTTTTCTTTATTTCTTTTGTTCTGGGAGTTTTACCCCTTATTTTTATTGATTTAGTAATCCTCCATTAATTTTTACTTGTGGACTTAGATTACCAAAGCCCATAATTTATAAATTAATTGTTCTATCATCCTCCTCAGCTGATTTAGTACAGCTGAACACCTGAATTACATTTTCTTCCTGCACCCCCAAAATACTGTTAGTGATCTGCAATTTGATTCCAATCTTCAGCTTCCAAACAACCGTTATTAGTTTTACTTATTACTGACAGTGTACAGTCAATGATGTGTATATAGATTTAATGACAGTTTTGCTAATACTTTAATCAACTCCTTCCTGCCAGTATTCATACTTTTGTTCTCAAGTTTATTATTTCAAACTTATTTCAAGTTAAAATTCTAGTACTTACATGTTTTAAAATATCTTTACTTCACTTTCAATCTTCAATTTGAGTTTATCTGGGTACAGTGATTAAGTTGACTGATTTCTTCTATCACATACTGTAACCATCAGGAAGCTTACTGTAATCATATCTTACCCTTGAAAACAATAAACGATACATATTTTTCCCTCTGTTTATATTTTCCATTTGCTTTTATGTTCTACAATGTACTACAATGTGAAAAAGTATATAAATATTTCTACCTACACCGCTTCAGACTGTAGAAGTTCTTTCTATTTAAAGAGTCATATCATCTTGAATTTTGTCATTGTTAAAAATATTCTCTGAATACTGGGCTCTTCCTCACACTTTTTCTTAAGTCTCCCATTTTCCTATTTATAGTTTTAATTAGATAAATGCTGGGCGTTTTTTTTTTTTTTAATTCTTCATGGCTTTTAAGCCATCTTCCTTTCCTTTTTTTTCTTCCTACCTTCCTGCCTCCATTCCTATTATTTCATGTCCTAAATTAAGGGCTAAATCCTTCCACTTAAATTCCAATGTATTAATTCTCTCTTTAGCAGTGTTGTTCAACCATCAGCTAAGTAATACATTTTATACAACTTTCATTCCCAGAATCTTGACTAAATATATGTAGCCTTCTTTCCTATTGTTTTGGTCTTTCTTTAATATTTTTTTTATATTTGAACTTTTAAACTTAGTTTGTTCTTTCAGAGAATACTCACATTGCATGTTTCTTGTTCTTAGCTTATTTTCTCATGTGATTCTTTACAGTGAACTCATCTTTACTTGAGGGGAGGTTAATTTAACATAGAGGATCTTTATACCATACGTTTTTGGTCACAGGCACATAGTCTACTTAGCTCTTTCTATATCCAGTGAATTTCACTGGTTCTAAACCAGTGTTTATGATGTCTTTTCAGGATAATGTCAAATGTGAACCACTAGCCCATCTCTATGCACAATGAAAGACTGGGATTCCAGTTCTTATGGAGAATATTTTTTACTGGGCCACCAAATCAAACAGTGCATGATTTAAGAAATTATATGGCTACTGGCTTTGTGTAGCAGACTTATTTTTAATTTCCTAAATTCACAGAATCTCCATGCTTGAGTTTCCTTCTCATATGGAACTTTCAAATCATTTTACTCTTTTTTCACTTTTTCATTCTTTTTGAACTTTTAAACTTACTATTTAACTTTTAAACTAATTATTCTTTCAGAGAATATTCATATTATATATTCTTCATATGGTCCTTATATGGACCTTAAATATAGGGCCCAGATGCTTACACTTACATCTGTATACAATAATCCCAGAAGCTCTTTTATCTTTAGTTCCTATTTACTGCTCTGAACTTGTGTCTCCCCTGCCCCCTGCTTTGGTAATAAAAATTTCGCTTCTTCAACAATTCATTTGAAAGTAATTTTTTGGAAAATATATAACTGTTCTATAGCAGCATAGCAAGTATGGGGGAAAGAGGATGAGTGAGTGGTTTTCACATTGGCTAAGTCTGCCACATTATTTTATGTCAACAGTTGTTTTATGCAGAACAGTATGTTGGTTTATTCAGAAAATATAATTTTTTTAAATTTTGTTCCAGACACTATTTTAGATCCTGAAAATAATAGCAGTAAATATAATAGACATAAATCCTTGATTTCATGAAGTTCATATCTAAAATGGAATCTGAAAATAAACCAAATATAAAACAAAAATGAGCAGAACTGTGAAAAGAGAGATCAGTTATACTAGGAAGGAAGGTTTTAAATTTGTTTTGGTTTCCAGAATTAAATGACTGGCTTCAAGCAAATGAATTTCCAATGTTTAGTTCACCCGAAGTTCCATATTATAGAGGTCTTTGTTGCTGATACCATTTATTTTATCATTAAATACTTCCTGACTCAGCAGCCACAGACATACTGCCTTTCAGATGGGAACGTAGGATTTGATGACCACTGTCATGATACTAGCTCTTCCTCCTTATACCCAGAGCTGAGAAGCAACCAAAGAACTACTCTGGAAGCTTGATTTAATTCTACCTCTTACTGCCCAGTCTCATTAAGAGATAGGGAAAAAATGAGTCCTTATCCTGCCCATCTTTCTCAGTGTGAATAAGAACATTCACAACTGGATCTCAGAGAAACTTCTCATATCCCTTCATCTGCTCTGTGGGATTATTTGTATTTTATCTTTCTGAAAGCCATTTTTCTGTCACATCCTATCCTTATCATCACAACTGTCAGGGTCAGAGATTTTAGCCTACTTAAAAAACTAATATTATCCTGTCACTAATTTAATGCAGAGACATGACTTGGGTCTTGTTTTTTTGTTTGTTTGTTTGTTTGTTTGTTTTACTTTGAAGTTTTTATTTAAATTCCAGTGGTTAACATATAGTGTAATATATGTTTCAGGTGTAGGATTTAGTGATTCATCACTTATGTACACACCAAGTGCTCATCACAAGTGCCCTCCTTAATACCATCACCTATTTAACCCCTACACCCACCTCTCCTCCAGCAGCCCTCAGTTTGTTCTCTATAGTTGAGTTTGTTTCATGGTTTACCTTCTCTTTTTGCCCAATATGTTCATCTGTTTCAGTTCTTAAATGAAATCATATGGTATTTGTCTTTTTCTGAATTATTTTGCTCAGCATAATATACTCTCGCTCCAACCACATTGCTACAAATGGCAAGATTTCATTCTTTTTGATGGCTGAGTAATCCGTTGTATATTCCATTGTATATATATACCACTTCTTTATCCATGCATCAGTCAATGGATATTTGGGCTCTTTCCATAATTTGGCTAGTGTTAATAATGTTGCTATAAACATTGGGGTGCATGAGTCCTTTCGAATCAGTATTTTTGTAACCTTTGGAAAACTATCTAGTAGTGCAGTTGTTGGATTATGGGATATTTCTATTTTTAACTTGGTGAGGAACCTCCATACTGTTTTCCAGAGTGGCTGCACCAGTTCACATTCCCACTAATAGGTTTCCGTATTCTCTACTTCCTCAGTAACATCTGTTGTTTCTTCTGGTGTTGATTTTAGATATTCTGATAGGTGTGAAGTAATTTCTCACTGTAGTTTTGATTTGTATTTCCCTGATGATGAGTGATGTTGAGCATCTTTTCATGTGTCTGTTGGCCACCTGGATGTTTTCTTTGGAAAAACTTCTGTTCATGTCTTCTGCCAGTTTCTTAACTGGATTATTTGTTTTGGGTGTTGAACTTGATAATTTCTTTACAGATTCTGGATAGTAACCCCTTACGGATATGTCATTTGCAAATATCCTCTTGCATTCCAAAGGTTGCCTTTTAGTTTTGCGGATTAATTCCTTGAGTGTGCAGAAGTTTTTTATCTTGATGAAATTCCAATAGTTCATTTTGTTTTGTTACACTTGCCTTAGAAAGCATATCTAGTAAGAAGTTGCTCTAACCAATGTCAAAGAAGGTACTGTTTGTGTTTTCTTCTATGATTTTGATGGTTTCCTGTCTCACATTTAGGTTTTTCATCCATCTTGAATTTATTTTTGTGAATGTTATAAGAAGAGGTCTTGTTTCATTCTTTTGCATGTTGCTCTCCAGTTTTCCCAACACTACTTGTTGAAGAAACTGTCTTTTTTCTATTGAATATTCTTTCCTGTTTTGTTGAAGACTACTTGACCATATATTTATGGGCCCATTTTTGCATTTTCTATTCAGTTCCTTTGATCTATGTGTCTGCTGTTGTGCCAATATTATA
This sequence comes from Meles meles, assembly GCF_922984935.1. NCBI lineage: Eukaryota > Metazoa > Chordata > Mammalia > Carnivora > Mustelidae > Meles > Meles meles. The sequence continues at coordinate 81,293,034 of NC_060074.1, forward strand.
TTGTCTTGATGACTATAGCATTGTAATATAACTTGAAGTCTAGAGTTGTGATGCCTCCAACTTTGTTTTTCTGTCAAGATCACTTTGGCTATTCAGGGTCTTTTGTAGTTCCATATACATTTTAGGATTGTTTGTACTAGCTCTGTGAAATATGCTGGTGGCATTTTTAAAAATATTTTATTTATTTATTTGACAGAGAGAGAGAGAGATCACAAGTAGTCAGAGAGGCAGGCAGAGAGAGAGGAGGAAGCAGGCTCCCTGCTGAGCAGAGAGCCTGATGCGGGGCTCGATCCCAGGACCCTGAGATCATGACCTGAGAGCCGAAGGCAGAGGCTTTAAACCACTGAGCCACCCAGGTGCCCCTGCTGGTGGCATTTTAATAGGGATTGCATTAAATGTGTAGATTCCTTTAGGTAGTATAGATATTTTAACAATATTTCTTTTTCCAATTCATGAACATGGTTTGTTTTTTTCATTTTTCTGTATTCTTTTCTATTTCTTCCATAAGTTCTCCATAGTTTTCAGAGTATAGATATTTTCCTCTTTGGTTAGGTTTAATACTACGTATCTTATGGTTTTTGGTACAATTATAAATGGGATCAATCCCTTGCTCTCTTTCTTCTTCTTCATTATTGGAATATAGAAATGCAAGGGTTTTCTGAGTGTTGATTTTGTGTCCTGCTCCTTTATTGAATTGATGTATCAGCTCTAGCAATTTTTTGGTGCGGTCTTTTGAGGTTTCTACATGGAGTATCATTATGTTGTCTGCAAATAGTGAATATTTGACTTCTCCCTTGCTGATTTGGATGCCTTTTACTTCTTTTTGTCATCTAATTGCTGAGGCTAGGACTGCAATACTGTGATAAATAACAATAGTGAGAGTGGAAATCCCTCCTTCATTCCTGGGCAGTAAGGGAAAAGCTGAGTTTGATGATATTAAGCTCCAAGGATGATATTAGATCTGGGTCTTTCATATATGGCTCTTATGATGCTGAGGTATGTTCCTTTTATCCCTACTTTGCTGAGAGTCTTCATGAAGAATGAATGATGTATTTTATCAAATGCTTTTTCTGCATCTATTGAGAGGATCATATTATCTTTTCTTTTATTAATGTGGTGTGTCACATTGATTGTTTTGCAAATATTGAACAACCCCGCAGCCCAGGAATATATCCCACTTGGTTGGTGAATAATTCTTTTAATGTACTATTGGATTTGGTTTGCTAGTATTCTGTTGAGAATTTTGGCATCCATGTTCATCTGGGATATTGTCCTATAATTCTCCTTTTTAGTAGGGTCTTTGTCTGATTTTGGAATTAGGTAATGCTGGCCTTGTAGAATGAGTTTGGATGTTTCCTTCCACTTCTACTTTTTGAAACAGTTTGAAAAGAATAGGTATTAACTCTTCTTTTAATGTCTGGCAGAATTCCCCTAGGAAGCCATCTGGCCCTGAACTTTTGTTTGTTGGGAGATTTTTGATTACTGATTCAATCTCTTTGTTGGTTATGGGTTTGTTCAAATTTTCTATTTCTTTCTGTTTCAGTTTGGTAGTTTATATGTTTCTAGGAGTTTTTCCATTCCTTCCAGATTGCCAGATTTGTTGGCATATAATTTTTCATAATATTCTCTTGTAATTGTTTGTATTTATGTGGCATTGGCTGTGATCTATCCTCTCTCATTAATGATTTTATTTATTTGGGTCATTTCTCTTTTCTTTTTGATAAATCTGGCTAGAGGTTTATCAATTTTATCAATTCTTTGAAAGAGCCAACTTTTTGTTTCATTAATCTGTTCTACTGATTTTTGTTTCATTGTTTCTTTGTTTCTATATAATTTATTTCTGCTCTAATCTTTATTATTTCCAGTTTTCTGCTGGTTTTAGACTTCACTTATTGTTCTTTTTCTAGCACCTCTAGGTGGAAGGTTAGCTTGCATATTTCAAATTTTTCTTGCTTCTTGTGGTAGGCCTGTATGGCTATATACTTCCCTCTTGTGACTGCTTTTGTCATATCCCAAAGGTTTTGGGCCATTGTGTTTTCATTTACATTTATTCCATCTGTTTTTTTAAATTTCCTCTTTAATTTCCTGGTTAACCCATTCATTAATTAATAGGATATTCTTTAACATCTATGTATGTGTGGTTTTTCCAAATTGTTTTTCTGGTTGACTTCAAGTTTCATAGTGTGATGGTGAGAAAAAATGCATGGTATGATCTCAGTCTTTTTGTACTCATTGAAGCCTGATTTGTGACCCACTATGTGATCTATTCTGGAGAATGTCCCATGTGCACTGAAAAAAAAAATGTGTATTCTGCTGCTTTAGGATGAAATGTTCTGAATATATCTGTTAAGTCCCTCTGGTCCAGTGTGCCATTCAAAGCCATTGTTTCCTTGTGGCTTTTCGGCTTAGATGATCTATCCATTGATGTAAGTGGGTGTTAAAGTCCCCTATCATTATTGTGTTATTATCAATGAGTTCCTTTATGTTTGTTTTTGTTTTATATATTTGGGTGCTCCCAAGTTGGGGTCATAAATATTTACAATTTATAGATCTTCTTGTTGGATAGACCCCTTTGTTATGATATAGTGCCCTTCTCCATCTCTTGTTACACAGTCTTTGGTTTAAAATCTGGTTTGGTATAAATATGGCTACTCTGGTTTTCTTTTGATGTCCATTAGCATGATAAATGGTTCTCCATCTCATCACTTGTCATCTGCAGGTAACTTTAGGTCTAAAATGAGTCTTTTGTAGGCAGCATATAAACAGGCCTTGTTTTCTTTATCCTTTCAGACACCCTATGTCTTTTGACTGGAACATTTAATCCATTCACATTCAAAGTAGTTACTGATAGATATGAATGTAGTGACATTATATTGCTTGTTTTATCATTGTTTCTGGAGATTTTCTCTGTTCCTTTCTAGTCTTTGTTGCTTTGGTACTTATTTCCCACTCAAAGAGTCCCCTATAATATTTCTAGTAGGGCTGGTTTAGTGGTCACAAGGTCCTTTAGTTTTTGTTTGTTTGGGAACCTCATTATGTCTCCTTTTATTCTGAATGACAGCTTTGCTGGATAGAGTATTCTTAGCTGCCCATTTTTCCTATTCAGCACATTGACTTTATCATGCCATTTTCTTCTGGCCTGTCAAGTTCCTGTGGAGAGATCTGTCTTACTTTGTAAGTTAGGGACATCTTTTTTCTTACTGCTTTTAAGATTTTTTTTCTTTATCGCTATATTTTGCAAATTTAACTATGGTATGTCCTAGTATTGGTTTGCTTTTGTTGATTTTGATGAGAACTCTCTTTGCCACCTGGATTTCACACCTGGATTTCAATGTCTGTTTTCTTCCCCAGATTAAAAAGCCAAATTCTATGAAAATGAGCTACAAACAGAATAAATTTAGATATTTTTAGTCATTGCTGCATTAAAAATATCAAATAAAATTCAAAAGTATGAAATCCAAATGTAATTTCCTAAAGTAGACAAAAAAGATACTATTAAAGAAAATTTAAAAATAGAGAGTCTGTACTGAAAAAGAGAGTAGAGAACTGAGAGTAAACCAAATTTTAAATGAAAAATATAGACAAATTTCTTACAACTAGAGAAAACATATGTTCATATAGAATGAACCCTCTGAATAACATGTAAATTTTTAAAAATATATTTTCATCTCTGAATTCTGTTCTCAGATAAATTACTAGTCAAGTGTGATGATGATAATGGAATAAAGTCTCTGAGATTAAAAAACAGCACCTATATAGCTAGCCTTCTCTAGGAATTTATTTTAATTTAATTTAATTTATTTTAAAATATGCTATAGAATACAAGAAAGTAAACCAGAAACTAGAAACATAGAATTGAATCAGAAAGATTATAACCCAGTTTCAGATATTCAATAGAGCAGCACACTGAGTGGAAATGACCATATGTGAATAATCTTTTAAAAGTATGATGATTTAATAGAATAGTTAAAATCATGTAGACTTTGAAAAAATCTTTAAAACAGAGTTACCACAAAATTGAATTTGAAAATAAAAATCTTTTTTTCCTTCTACTTAGGATTTCTTTGAGAGACTGGGAACACTGGACCCATAGATAATTAACTGCTATCATTTACAAATTCATTGTGTAAAGTAATAGATTTGGTAATAATTACATAAAAGCTATCTATTGGTTTACAATACTGTGTCACAGTATATACAAATTATGGCATACTTAAAATATTACAATATAAAACTGATACCATAGAGGACCTTGTCTTATTTAATTTTAGCATGAGAAGAATACCATGAAAATTCCACAATAACTTTAGAATATGGCTACTGCTTGTTTTATATATGTGCACTAGATATCTGTTAATGCTCCCTTTACAGATTAATTTATTGTCTCCTTGGCATATTCTGCTATGTGGCAAAATGCTTTTGGCATTCATAATCAAAGACCCCAAGACATATATATTTGCTTTAATTAAGAAACAAAAAAAATCTACCTGACAAAGAATATAGTAATTCAAGTTTAAAATACTTGTAAGCCTTTTCAAATATTTCTAACACTTATCTTTAAATAAAACATAGTTTTTCACCTCCAGAAAAGCATAACTTTATATTCAAAATATAGTCTAGAATAATTCCTAAATACATTTATGTCATTACCTCAGTTTTTCAGTCTATATTTGGTTATCCACACACAAATAATTGATTTGCCATAAACAGGAGAATAATTGCAAAAATGGTTTTTCTTGGTATTTCTTCATCCAAGCATATCAAGATCAGCACACATGTTTTTTCATTAGCTCACAGCACAAATGGTTGACTGGGGATCTGTACAGCACTTCTTGCTAAATTTCATTATTTGATCTGGTTCGACATAGGAAAGGTTGTTGCCCGAGTCTGCTGACAAAGGGACAAACCCTGCTTCAGCTTTTACAACTTTTTAATCAACATCTTAGTTAAAATTCATCTGGTGTTTCTCAACTATGTGCCACAGGAGGGCATACATTCATTACAGTTAATTGAGAAATCAGTATGATAATTCGGACAAATATTGGAAGGGATGTTACTAATGGTGACAGTTTATGGATTGATCCAGATTAAGAAAATCTGTGTCATCTTTTTTTCTTATGCAATATGTATATGTACAAAAAGTATCTGGTTATTTGCCATACTATTTCTATAATTTTTATTGTATTTAAATTTTTTCTCCTATTTTATCAGTTTAAATATATTACTGCTATAATTTCATATTGAAAAACTGAAATAATGAAATTTTATTTTTTAATTTATTTTAGAGAGTGCGTGGGGGGTTGGGTAGAAGGAGAAAACCTTCAAGCTGAGTCCCTGCTGAGTGTGGACCATCCTCCCTTCCCCCAGAATTAAACTCAATCTCAGGAACCATAAGATCATGACTGGAGTGGAACTCAAGAGTCAGATGCTTAACCAGCTGAGTCACCCAGAAGCTCCCCAAATAATGAGACTTCTTAAAGAAAATCCAGGTGAAATGTTTAGGTATTAGAGCTGAAAATTAAACAATTCTACATTATCCCATCAATTCTGTATAAGGATAAAAACATGATGAGGTGAAGATTTCTACATTGAGATCTCAGACAGCCAGCATCTAAGAAGGCATTGGTCAAACCACTAAAAGGTAATACAAATGTAAATGTAAAAAAATGCATATTCTCTGAGCACCTCAGTGGCTTAGCCAGTTAGAGTTTGCCTTTGACTCAGGTCATGATCCTGGGTCCTGGAATGGAGCCTAGTATCAGGCTCCCTGCTCTCAGGGAGAGCCTGCATCTCTCTCTCCCACTCCTTCTGACCCTCCCGCTGCTTGTGTTATCACTCTCTCTCTCTCAAAGAAATAAACTCTTTTAAAAAAATTTGTTTTTCTCATCTTCAAGTTACTTACAAATTGACCAGTGCCTCCATAATTGCCTGTTTACTTTAATACTGATTCTAGGCACTTGTTGGCTTTTCCCAGTCCCCAGTTATTCTTTAAAACCAGTAATTTCTAGCCACAGTTTTAATTATAGATGAACTTTGGAATAGATATTCAATAATGTAATGAATGAATGGTACAACTACTTACATCAGACATTTCCTATCTTAGCAGAGTTAATAAAATCATTATGAGCAGCAGTTTCTGGACTGTCTACCAAGAGAAATTTCACTGTACCATAACTGCTTAAAATTTAACACTAAAAGTTAAGGCAGAATAATTGAAGCTGATGTTTTTGTATGGATTTGGCTTATTTTAAAACACTGTCAACATATTTTATTATACATAATTATCACAACCCTCACTTTCATTTCAAGTCTAGCAGAAAAGATATTAGTAATCAAATTTTTCATACATAATCATTCCAAATGTAACCCTTTAGGAAGGCAAAATATTCTCAACTCAAAATCAGAATAGCTATACACATTATAAAGACATTTCATTATATATAATTCTAGAAAAGACTAACATGCCATGTTTGAGCTTTATCTCCTGTGGGGTTTTCTCACATCTTTGTGTATGCGCAACGTCCCTGTTGGCCAAGAATGTGTTGGTGGCTTGAGCCTACTCTAGTTTTTCTTATGTATATGCACAGTTTCTGGTCAACCAAGGTATGAGAATAACTTAACAATTTTTCTATAGCTGTCTCACTCTTAGAACTCCCACCTAAATTCCCACTAGTCTACTGGTCCCTTGACTGAGCCAAACAGAACCACAACCTCAGACTAGTAAAGTCTTAGCCCTTCTCTTTGCTTTCAATAAGATGACCAATTTGACAATACTCCACATCTAGTGAGCCCCTGCTAGCAGCGACAGCAAAGCAGCTAAAATGGTTCCACAGCCTGTCCCATTCTTGTCCACCAATTATGTTGATAGAGCTAGATGGGGGTGAAATCTGCTGTGCTTACTGGAATGTCAGAAGATAACCTAGATTTCATCAGAGATTTGATGGCCAGCAAAATGGTTCAGAATCATGCAACATATAGCTTCCATTGTAAGCCCATAAATATTTTTCCATTATATGCAAAGGTATAATGGATATAAAACTTAAATGAGTTTTTTCTCCACAAAACTGACAAAAATTAATTGGCCACTCATTTACTACATGATTTTAGTACAAGACTCCTGCAAGGCATAGCTTCTTCTTCTGTAAAATAGGTGTAGTATAAGCACATGGGTAACATAAACAGCTGTGACACTGAATGCAACACAGTATTTATTTAAAGCATTACATCAAGTCAAACTACAAACTAGAATGTCTCCTCAGACAGCTTCTTTTTTTTCTTTAAAGATTTTATTTATTTATTTGACAGACAGAGATAACAAGTAGGCAGAGCCAGGCAGAGAGAGAGGAGGAAGCAGGCTCCCTGCTGAGTAGAGAGCCTGAATGCAGGGCTCGATCCCAGGACCCTGAGATCATGACGTGAGCTGAAGGCAGAGGTTTTAACCCACTGAGCCACCCAGACTCCCCCAGACAGCTTCTTCTCCTAACTTTCAATCGTTTTCACTTTCTCTTAGTTTTAAAATTGTCCATCATGACAAAATTTCAACAAAGGCCCAATCAGTAGTAATTATAGTAGGAGATTACTCTGTAAATCCTGTACACTATAGACTATTTTCTACATTGGTATTTAAATAAACTATGATAACACAGAAAAAATAGTTCAACAATAAATAGATCTTCCATTATGTTTGATTTTATTGTGGCCATTTCCCCACATATATTTTATTTAAAACAGTATTTTCTAATTACATATAATGAAAAATATAGAAACCCCAAGAAAGAAAAAAGTAACAGTAATGAACACCAAAAATCAAACAACAAAATAGTAATTATGAACATTATGTATTTTCTTTCAAAAGAGAAATCTTGGCTTTTAAAATTTTGGTTTTTTAAAGTTATAATTTATTCTGATATTTTAATTGTTATCTAGTAAATTAAACTTTTTTCCATTTCTTTAAAAATTATTTGCTGTTTCTTTCTTTAAAAATATACTTTTAGGATTCCCCATCTATTGTTTTTTGAATATCATATTTGTTGTTTGTTTAGAATAACCTATCAAAAAGTATACTTAACTATTTTATAAAGGAACAGCAGGAGAGTGAAGTTACTTCAAAGGGAACTAGATAGAGGAAAATATAAAGATTGAGGGAAAGAATAGTTGAGTAAGATTCCAAATTTATATTCAGAAGAGCTGGGTAAAGTTCTTAATTTATATTCAATAAAACCATAGATTAGAAGTTGTAATTTTCTATAGGGGACATAAATCATAAACTACTCTACTAGATAAAATTAGGTTATTTTTTTGTTGTTGTTTTCACAAAAAGCCATTTGCAAAAAATATAGTTTTGTGCAAGATGGTATCTACCCTTCCAGCAATGTAAAAATGTACTATCAGTAGTAAAGTGTAAGTCAAGAAACTCACATATGTAGAAAATCAGATAATCCCAGGTAAGCCTGCCAGACACATGCAGTTGACATTGATAGAATACCCATGAACAATTCTTCATGTCTGGGCAACTTTTTCCTAACAGTAATACTTGTAATCATAAATAACCCCAAAGATTATTATTTTTTTCTTTTTTAGATTTTATTTATTTATTTGACAGACAGAAATCACAAGTAGGCAGAGAGAGGGGGGGAGGCAGGCTCTCCGCTGAGCAGAGAGCCCAATGTGGGGCTTGATCCCAGGACCCTGGGATCATGACCTGAACTGAAGACAGAGGCTTTAACCCACTGAGCCACCCAGATGTCCCCCAAAGATTATTCTTGATCACAAAAAAGACTACTCACATTGTAGTTAACCTGTTTTTGTTTTTGTTTCATTTTAATAACCATAACAAGAGATTGAAATAGCATAAATATGCTCTTTGGTCAGCATGTAATTCAATTAGAAATAAACATTAATAAAGACAGTGATAATTTGGAAATTATACAACTTTACTCTAGATAGCCAATTGTTAAAGAAGATCTAAAGGATATTAGAAAATTATAGAAAGTTAATGATAATAAAAGCACAACATGCTAAAAAAATTGGGGTACATTTTAAATTGCACTTAGGAGAAAATTTACAGATTTAGTGTACATTAATAAGGAAATTTAAAAATGAAAGATATAGTCTTCCATCATGGGAAGCTAGAACAAAGGTAAAAATTTAACCCAAAGTTCTAAATATATGCTATATACAAAACAAAACAAAACAAAAACCACCACACCACCACCAACAACAAAACACAATAAGCTAAAAGTAAAGGTGTAGAGAAAGATATCATAGGCTATGGCAACCAATAGAAGAGTGTATGGTGGCTATACTTATCTGAGACAAAATATACTTTAAACCAAAACTGTCAAAAAAGAAAAATATAACAGTAAATGGATCAGTTCACCAGAAAAATAAAATAATCATAAATATGTATGTGCCCAACATTAAAGCATTTTTATATATAAATATTGACAGAACTGAAGAAAGAAACATAAGTGCACTAATAGATGGGGACATCGATACCTCATTTTCAATAATGGATAGATCAATCAGACAAAAAATCCAACTGAGAAACAAGGAACTTGAGCAACACTATAAACCAAATGGATTTAATAGACATATGTGGAACATTCCACTTAATGGAAGCAGAATATACATTCTTCTCAAGTGCACACGGAATACTCTCCAGGATAGAAAATTGATTATCACTTCTGTTCTGATCCACGTGACCCTCAATTGATACACCATTCCGTGGGGAAAATGGAACAGTGAAGAGCTGACACTTTCTCTGGTTTTAGCCTTGCTTATACCAGTAGAGTAAATGATTGAAGGTTTAACTCTTACATTTTTGGTTTCCTGATATATTCAGCTACTCAGACACCTGGCAGTTTAGCTCTCTCCCAGCTCAACTAATTTCCTGACATTAGTTATTTACCCAGGATAAATTAAACTAAATGTCTACACAGATGCTTGTAAACAATGATTAAATAGCCCAAACTGTAAACAATCCAAATTTACATCAACTGGTGAATGGATAAACAAATTTTGGTATATCTGTATATTAAAATACTATTCAACAATTGAGAGAACAAATTACTGAAACATATGACTAAAAGTAAAGATCTCAACAATACCATGCTGACTGAAAGAAGTCAGACACAAAAAGCTACATACCGTACAGTTTCATTTTGTAATTTTGGAAAAATGCAAAGTAAATTATAGCAGCAGAAAACAGATTAGTGGTTTCCTGGGTATCCAATTTGATGCAGAGCTTTGATGAAAGGAGTATGAGATTTGGGTTTCCTAAACTTGCAATTTCTCAGCTATAATGCATATCTGTATATGTGCTGCATTCACCCAGATTTTTGCACACTACCTTTGTGGAACTTGGGTAGTAAAGGGAAACAACAGAAACACGAAGTTCATGCTGCTTGCTGTACTATGAGTAATGAAGTTCTTTTCTTTGGCCCTAGGGTCTCTTGTTTTCTTCCATGAAAACATGACAAGTAAAGTTGATAGCTTACAAGTTGTATAAAATCCCAAACACTTTAGAGTTCTTTACTCATTATAGTTGCATATAATAATTATAAAAAATACTATCAATTGTACAGGTACTTTTAACTGTAAAGAAATCAGTGAAATAAAACAAGGAGTTTGCTAATAAGAAAATAAAAGAGATAAATGGAACTTTAAAAGAAATAGTCATTTCCTGGAGAATTCAGAGAAATAGGATGAAGGGAACAAAGCACACATGAAGACAAATAGGAAACAGCCAAATGATAGACTTCAACTAAACCATAAATAATCACATTAAGTTTAAATAGTTTTTATATCTCAATTAAAAGGACAGGTATTTCCAAATTGGACAAAATGGCAAGCTCCAATGGTATACTTACTACCTAAAAGAATCACATTCTATATACAAAGACACAAATAGGTTAAAAAAATGGAAAAATGTATACAATGTTAACTCTAACCAAAAGCAAGCTAAGGTGGCTATGTTAATACCAGAAAAAAAAGAAAGAGACAAATCCATAATTGTAGACACTAATGCCTTTCTCTCAATGACTGGCAGAACAAGTGTAAAGAAAAAAATCAATAAATAACCTAATCAGATGTTGAATCTCTGTGGTGTGTACCTGAAACTAATGTAACATTATGTGTCAAGTATACTCAAGTAAAAAAAAAAAAATTAAAAAGAAGATGTGGTATATATGTGTATATATGTGTATACACACACACAAGACTATTACTCAACCATAAAGAAGTAAGATCATGCTGTTTGTGACAACATGGATGGCCCTAGAGGATATACACTAAGTGAAATATGCCAGAAAGAGGAAGATAAATACAATATAACTGCAATTATATGTAGAATCTAAAAAACAAAATAAGCAAACAAAAGCAGACACAGACCCATAAACAGAAAACAAACTGATGGTTGCCAGAGAGGAAGGGATAGGGAATGGGCAAAATGTGTGGAGTGGGAGGTACGAGTTCCAGTTATAGGATGAGTAAGTCACAAGAATAAAAGGTACAGCATAGGGAGTACAGTCACTGGAAATGTAATATCATTGCATGGTGACAGATGGTAGCTATACTTGTGGTGAGCATAACATAACATATAAACTTGTTGATTCACAATGCTGTATACCTGAAACTATGGTAACATTGTGTATCAACTATACTTCAATTTAAAGAAGAAAACCAGTAAATATATAGAAGATTTGAGTAATACTAACAGCAATTTGCCCTGTCATTGTGATTATTAAATTTTAACCATGAATATTTTGATAGAACTCACTAATTATATATTCTCTGGGGATAGAGTTTCCTCCACTATGAAGTTAATATTTTCTCATTTTTAATTGCTAAGTATTTTTAGGGGGATATTTTGGGACAATATAAGAATCTAGTTCTTCATAATACTTCCATCAACAAATTTTTCTAATCCATTAATGATTTTTTTCCTAAAGCTAATATATTATTCTGGTAATGCCATGGTGATTTTCTATTTCCTTAATTCATTATAAATTTGTTTCATTTTATGCTATGAATTAGAATTCTAATTTTAATATCTGCCTACCTTCCCCATTCAGTTATTTATTCAATTATTAATATTGTTTATTTAGATCACTATATGGTTATCTATATTATTATATGGGTCGTAACCCAATATTCTCATTATTCTATCTATCATCTATCTATCTTCTCTCTCACTCTCTCTATCAATCATCTATCTATTCATTTATTCAAACTGTTCTGGATTTGGCCATTGGTAGCCTTCAACTTCAGGTTGGTAACTGTGTACATTTCAAATATCTACATCATAATTCTGATACCTTGATATTGAAAGTCTAAGAGTTATTTTTATCTAAGCCCATTTGTTACAAAAATATCTAAATATTACATGGGGAAATTTCAACTTAAACTAAAATAAAACTTATCCTTTAACTTTTAAAATAAAGCTCCATGAAAGGTTTTGTTTTTATTTTGTTTTGTTTTTTACAAAATAACTGCATCTTGTATAAACAGATCCTCTTCATTGTAAACTGATAGTCTTTTTCATTGACTTTATGTGACAGCCTGAGAGCAGTTACCTTGCTAATGTCTGGACACAATCATTTCTAGATAATAAAAATTCAATGTAAAACTGCAGTTTAAATTCATAAGAAGAATAAATTTATCAATAGCAAATAAATGTTAAAATATATAAGCTTTTCAAAGATTCTCTAGATCCTCATTGAAACTGCATATGTGTAATTTGTTTCAACAAGATTATTTCATTTCCTTTCTCATGTATGTTTGTGCCTGAGTGAGTTTTCATATTACTTATGCACAATTTTAGTGTCTTTTAACTTTTATTAAAGAAGTTTAATCAAGTGCAATAAAAATCCCTGATTGAAGATCTTTCTTTTTCTTTCTTTATTAAAAGTAAAAGGCTGCCAAGAGTCTAGATGAGAACTATGGGATTCCATATCCAAAAGGAAATCTATTTTTTAATAAAAAGAGACTCTTGATAAACTCTATGCTTGAAGCAAATTTAAAAAGCATTTACTATAGCCAAAGAGACTTTTAATTCCTTAACACCCACACATAAATCTTAATAACTTCCTTTTGACTACAGGTTTTAGCCACTTCCCTGAAAAGGAAATGGGTTTAATATCTACATTGTAAACTTAGTAAAAAACATATTTGAACATGTCATATAAAAGTCAAAATTTTCTAGTTAATAAAATATTAATCTCATCAAATATTTGAATACCCCTAATTCTTTAAATGTCATTTCTTCCTATTTCCCATGTAGCCAAAGGCAATCTCATAAAGAAAACTCTGTGGAGATCAAAAAGAAATGTTTGACAAAATTAATAATTCTGAAAAACATCTTCTGTGTTTAATTGTTAATAATGCTAAAATAATTGTGTATGCCCTAAATATAAACATAGAGATGTTGGCAATCTAAGCAACCAAACATCACTTTTAAATCACCATAAATCATTAAAAAAAACTTTATGATTAAAGCATTCTTACAAGGTACATATTTGGGTTCTCACTAAAGAAGAAAGATCACAACAGTGTTTAACCTGTCATCATGCAAAAAGCTATTTTATAGGATTTATTATTCCAAATTGATATACCTTAAAGGAAATATTTCTTGTTTCTACAATTTTCTCTTTTGATAAATGGTCTACTCAAATCACATGCTGTAAAACATTCAGGTTTTTTTAGTAGTTTATTTACCAGGTGTCCTAAACATCAATAGAATGGCTATTGATATTTTAAGTCACTAGAAATGAAGTTGGATTTTAGAAGCTTTTAGTATAGATTCCATTATACTATGATATTTAACATTTAACTGCAATTAGTCAAAGAATGTTTCCATTTGTTGGTATACAAAAAAATAATTTTCTACTTATTTCAAAAAAAATTTTTAATATTTTATTTATTTATTTGACAGAGAGAGATCACAAGTAGGCAGAGAGGCAGGCAGAGTGAGAGGAGGGAAGCAGGCTTGCGGCAGAGCAGAGAGCCCAATGCGGGGCTCGATCCCAGGATACTGGGATCATGACCTGAGCTGAAGGCAGAGGCTTTAATCCACTGAGCCACCCAGGCGCCCCGAACTTATTTCAAAAATAAATTTTTTGTGACTTCTTTAGTGTTTTCTTTATATGAGATCACATCATCTGCAAACCATAATAATTTTACTTATTAAATTTTCCAATTTGAATACATTGCATTTCTTCTTCTTTCCTAATTGCTCTGGCTGGAATTTATAGTACTTTGTTGAATAGAAGTGGCAAGAATGCATACCTTTGCCTTGTTCCTAATCTTAGAAGAAAAACTTTAGATTTTTAGTATTGTGACCTTAGCTGTGGAGTTTTCATATATGGTTTTTAGTATGTTGAGGTGATTTACTTCTATGCCTAGTTTGTTGAGTATTTTAATCATAAATGGATATTAAATTTTGAATGTTTTTTTTCCACTATCCATCTATGTCAGTGGACCTGAGATGTTTTCAAATTATATCCTGAACTCACCTCTTTTAATACAGCAAAATCAAAGGGTGCTAAACATAGTTTGGAAAAGTTTCCACAGAAGTTCTGTTGCATTTTCCTGTCCAAGTCTCCCAAGTATCTGAAAAAGTGACCAAATTAGACATTATAACTATACATGCATTTGTGGGATTGATGAAAATACTATCCATAACAGTAGTATTTAGTTTATAAAATTATATAATTTAAAGCAAGAATTATAATTTTTCTAGGTTTTATTTTTTTTTTAATAGAAAGAGAAGAGAGAAGGGACATTTTTGGTGGAGTAAAATTCTTGATTCTGCCTCTTAAACTTTTCAAAAATAAATAATTTTAATACATTCCAAAAGTAAACAAACAATATTTAGTAATTATATGTAAGAACTTCAGATGTATTTTATCATACAATTAATTAATAAGAGTAATATTTCCTTTTAGATAACTTTAAAGATAACATATCATATATTTATTCTAGCAATGACAATGATAAATCTTCCTTATCTGAGATCCCATAATCAGCAGGAAATGGCCATTTATGAATATGATATAATGATAAATTAAAACTTAATATGCATATATAATTCAATGTGTATGTTTTCTTGTGTATGTTGTTTTTGCAACCTTCGAGCAAAGTTTCATTAGTTTATGCTAACAAAACATAAAGGAAATAAGTATGTAAGTGGTAATATGATACTGCCATCTTATGGCTAAATCTTCATAAGAAAAGAAGGTTGATTGTTTTTTTAAATTCAGTTGTCAAATTTAAAAATTTGCTTCATTCTTTTAGGGAACTGCCCCATTTTACTTTATTTGTAGAGTACTCTTGAGCCACATACTAGATACTAAATAAAATGTAAATATTATTTTCTAACAAAAAGCAAAAAATGTTGTATTTGCGTATTAAGCATGTGTAGAGTTATCTATGCGTTCATTACTTACATTTCTTAACATCTTGTATATTAATTTTTAAAAAGCTGTATTAAGATATATGTTTATACTAAATAACTTTATCAGGTTCTTATTTTTCAAGGACTGTGATCAAAAGTAGATTCAGAGGTGATGAGTTGTTTTAGCAAATAATTTAATCAATTCTCTTATCTTCAAATTTCAAGATTCAGCTAGACACATTTCAGACACTTGTATACAGAATAGAAGAGGATTTCCAAGAACCCAGAATTAGGCAAAGCAATTTAGTCAAGTATATATATTTACTAACCAACAAGTGATAGTCCAAAAAAGCAGATAGCACCATTGAGGTAAGTACAATCCAGTCCCAATAGGTGAATCATGTCACTTGAAATACACGAAAAGTATTCAGAGTTTGAAAGTTTTAAGCAATCACCAGAAATTTTGGAGCCCAGCCATATCTCTGACAACTCTTTTGGCAGATCCTTTCATCTAATCAGCAGTTATAAGATAGACTTCCTTTCTTATTTCCCAACAATAAAAAACTTTAACTGATAATTAGTCAAAATCATACTCATGATTTATTTCTTAATGTTGTTGTTTCATTTTTTAACAGTTGCATTGAGATATAATTCACATGCCATAAAATCCACCTACTTAAAAAGTACAATTTAGGGTTTTAGTATTTTCACGGAGTTGTGCACACATTATCTCAATCTAATTTTAGAACATCATCATCTCCAAAGAAAGACTGAGTAGTAATCACTCTCCATTTTCTCCCTCCCCATACCACAGGCCTTAGGAAACCAGTAATTTACTTCCTATTTCTATAGATTTGCTTATTCTAGACATTTTCTATGACTGGCTTCTTTCACTTAGCATGTTTTCAAGGTTCACTCTTTTGGCATGAATTATTTTATTTTGTGTCAAATACTATTTCATTGTATGGATATATCATATGTTACTTATCCACCCAAAGGTTGATGAACATTTGGATGTTTCTACTTTTTCCCTTATTATTATATATAATGCTATTAACTTCACCTAAAAACTTATGTATAGACATAGGTTTTCATTTCTATTGGGCATATATGTAAAAATAATATAGGTGCATCATATGGTAATCCTGTTTAACACTTTAGGGAAATGCCAAATTATTTTTGAAAGCAGCTGCACCATTTTATATCCCCACTAGATATAGAAGAAAGATTTCAATACAGGAGGATTTCAAGTTCTCCACATTCTCATCAACACTGATTATTTTCTGACATTTTGATTTTAACATCATTATAAGTATGAATGATCTCTAGTTGTAGTTTTGATTTTCATTCCCTAATGACTAATGATCCTGACCATCTTTTCATGTACTTATTGGTCATTTGTATTGTTTTTCTGAAGAAATGTTTATT
This sequence comes from Meles meles, assembly GCF_922984935.1. NCBI lineage: Eukaryota > Metazoa > Chordata > Mammalia > Carnivora > Mustelidae > Meles > Meles meles. The sequence continues at coordinate 81,309,856 of NC_060074.1, forward strand.
CAAATCATTTCACTGTGATCAAAGATACTTTGACTTTTTTCTAAATTTATTGAGACTTGTTTCATGGCCTAAAGAATGGTCTGTCCTGGAGAGTGTTCCACGTGCATTTGAAAAGAATATGTATTCTACTTTTGTTGGATGAAATATTGTATATATGTCTAGAGAACTTGCATAGATGTCCAATTCCTGTATTTCTTTGATGATCTTCTATCTAGATATTCTATCCTTTATTGAAACTGTGATATTGAAAATTCCAACTATTATTGTAGAACTGAGTGTTTCTCCTTTCAATTCTGCGCACGTTTGCTTCATATATTTTGGGGCTCTGTTGTTTGGTACACATATGTTCATAATTATTATATCTTCTTGATGAATTGACCTTTCTTTCAATATGTAATATTTGGCTTGGACTTTTGTAACAGTTTTTGACTTGAAGTTCATTATTTTTTGATATTAGCAGAGCTACTGACCTTTTTGCTACTATTTGCATGGAATATGTTTTCCATCTTTTCCTTTTAATCTTTTTGTGTCTTGAATATTAAGTTAGCCTCTTGTAGATAGGATACAGTTAGATAATTTTGTTTTAATACATTCTGTCAATCTTTAGCTTTTGATCAGACAGTTTAATCTATTTCATTTAATTTTTTAAATACATTTACATTTAAAATAGCTACCATAAAGAAAGAACTGTCATTTTGTTATTTGTTTCTATGTCTTTCAGCTTTTTTGTTCCTCTTTTACTTGATTACTATCATCTTCATAAAAAGTTCCTGTGATGTTATTTAGCTTCCCTTCTAGTTTCATTTGGTGTCATTTTCAGTATTTTTTTAGTTAAGTAGTATGGAGATTTGAATTATCCTCAATTTTTACAATCTAGTTTTAATTCATATCCACTAAGTTTCAACTGCATACAAAACTCTCCTATGCAGCTCAATGCCCCCTTTATTTTGTTATTGTCACAGATTATATCCTTATGTCTCAGGAGCCATTACCATAGATTTATAATTATTATTTTATTCATCTTCTTTTTCAAATAATATAGGAAATAAAAAGAGGTTTACATATAAAAAATTCAGCAAAACTAGCTTTCATATTTACCTATGTAGTTACTTTTACTTGGGTTCTTTGTTTCTTTGTATGGTTTTGAGTTACTGGCTAGTGTCCTTCCATTTCAGCTTGAATGAATATTTTTAGCATTTCTGGTAGAGCAGGTCTACTAATACTGAATTCTCTCAGCTTCATTTACCTAGGGATGTCTTAATTTCTTTTTCATTTATAAAGGATACTAGTCCTCATGGTTAACAACGATAATCATGACAATGACACTTGTCTACCAACAAGTGGTAAACAAGTTTACCACTTAAAAAATGACATCTACTACCTCTGGTTGCCATGGTTTATAATGAGCAATATTTGCTACTAATCCTACTGAAGATACCATATACATGAGGAGTCACTTCTCTTATGGCTTTCCAAGATTTAGTCTTTCAAAAATTTGATTATAATGTGTCTTTGTGTAGATTTTGTTTTTATTTTTCTGATTTCTTGTGATTCTTGATTGTGTAGATTGTCTTTTAGGAAATATGAAAAGTTTCAGTCATTATACTTCAAATATCCTTTCTGTCCCACTCTATTTTTCTTTTACATCTAGGATTCCCTTTATATATGTTGGTATGTTTCAAGATGATTTACAGGTCTCTTAGACTCTGTTTAGCTTTCTTCATTCTTTATTTTTTCTGCTCCTCAGAAAAATAACTCAGTTCACCTACCTTCAGGTTCTTTGATCCTATCTTCTGCCTTCTGAAGTCATACTGAGATGCTCTAGTGAGTTTTCCATTTCAGTTATTGTAAATTTAATTCTTGAATTAGTTTTTTCCCTTTTATAATTTCCATATTTTTACTGACATCCTCATTTTGTTGATACATAATTCTGGTTTCCTTTACTTCTTGTCCATGGTTCCCTTTAGCACTTTTATCATATTTAAGAAAGTCAATTTAAATTATTTTGTAAATGCAATGTCTGTATTTCCTCAAGGACAATTTTTTCTAATTTTTCTTGGTAAATGGACTACACATCCTTGTTTTTTTTTTTAACATGCTCTGTAATATTTTGTTGAAAAGAACTAGAGATTTTTTATTATTATTATGTATTAACTCTGAAAAGTCAGATTCTTCCTCTTCCTTAGAGTTTTCATTCATTTCTCTAGCTGTTTGCTTAGTGACTCTTCAAAACTATTTTTTTAAAGTCTCTATTCCTTGTCAGGTACGGTCTCTGAATTCTCTTCCTTCAACTTGTACTCAGCTAGTGTTTGGCAGACATTTCCTTGAATAATAAGATGAAGAAAGAGAGACACAGAGAGAGAAAGACAGGAAAAAAGAAAAAGAACTGTCTTTGCAGATTGTTTCTGAACTGTGGTGCTCCTTTGACACTTAGATGGGTTCTTTACAACCTCAACTTAGCCTTTTGTTTCCTGATAGCACTAAGATAAGCAGCCAATGGAGGTAAAAATTTAGGTCTTCTCAGGTTTTTTTTTTTTTTTTCTCAGTTTGTGTTCTGCATGGACATGCCCAAGACTTTCCCCAGTCCCTTCTGAGTTTCCCTAGTTTTTCAAAGAAATTCTTTCCAGAATTTGTTTAGCTAGAATTTAGTTGCTGTGTTGTTTGCTTCAACTGTAATCTTTGCACCAGGCAACAGCAGGCTTTAAAGTTGTTTGTTTAACCGCAACCGTTCTTGAGGAATAGCCACCACTTTCCCAAGCTGAGTTCTGATTTAGGCAAAACAAAGACAAGCACCTTGAATCATTCTCATAGGCAACATGCAGATGGGTTGAAACAGACAAGATAATTCTTTGAGAATAAGTTCTTCTCTGTCTCCTCTGGAACCAAGGACCAGGGTCTTACATTTTTGAAGGGTGCCATCTTTAAGATATCATATGGCAGGGGAGGAAGGTAGAAAAAGGGCAAGTAAAATTAACACAACATTCCTATCTTTTAAAAGTTCTCTTTTTCTTGATTCAGCTGCAAATTTTTCACTGTTTTCTATACTTCTAACAAAGTTGATTCTATGTTTCTTGATTTTTTGATGTTTATGCGGAAAGGTGGGTTCTGAAAGTTCCTATTCCACCATTTATGCTGACATCTTCCTTTCAGCCTTTCTTTAACGGGAGGTCTGCTAAAAACAAATCCTTAGGGTTCTTTTATGCCAATGTCTTCATTTCACCTTTATTACTAAAGGGTATGTTCAATGAATACAGAATTTGCATTTAATAATTTTTTGAATACTTAAAAAATATTATGTCATTTCTTTCTAGCTTCTGTGGTTTTGAATGAGAAACTAAGTGCATTTCAAATTGATATTCTCTTATAAGTAATATATCTTTTTTTCTGTCTGATTTCAAGATATTTTTCTTTGTTCTTAGTTTTCAGAAACTTAATTATAATGTAATTTGGTGTGGATTTCCTTAAGTATTCAAGTTGGTGTTTTTTGCAGTTTCTTGAATCTCTGGGCTTATGTCATTTCCCAAATTTGAGAAGTTTTCAGTCATCTCTTCAAATAGTTTTTGGTCCAACTCTCTGCCCTCTCTTTTGAGAATCTGATGACAAAAAGGGTAACTTAAAAAATATATAATGTCTTTTTTAAAAAAACCCATTGTTAGATATTGGAGTGTGAGGTGAGGTGATATCTACAGTAGGAGGACACTAGGTTCATCTCACCCCACAAATACAACTAGATAACTATCAAATTATCCTAAATACCCCCCAAATCAACCTGAGTGGCAAAACAGACTCCACAAATAAAACTAGAGAAGAAGCCACATCTAAATGGTAAAAAGTATGGAGATGCAGCTTAGGAAAGAAATATATCATGGCTGCTGCAGTGGGGAGGGAAGCACAGTTGTAGAGAGGGTAAGAGACAGACTAACACACAAGCATCATACGGGGACAACAAATCCCTATAGGAACTGGCTTAGAAAGCAAGAGAGCCTGAATATCATGAGTTCTTGCAACTAGCAGAGGTTAAAAACTAGAGTTTTTAACTTAGCTTAGTTTTTAACCTTAGATTTGCTCAGGGAAAGCCCAGAAGACACTGGGGCTGCTGTTGGAGAGGAGGTAAGGCAAATAGCCTGTGGACATACAGCACGGAAACACTGATGGGAAGAGCAGTTGGGGCACAGAGTCAGGAGATTATTTGCTCTTCTCAGAGCATTCCCACAGAGGCAGCATTCACAGAAAGACACCATGTCATTGCCCTCCCATGCCACTCAGCATAACTACAGGACCATTTGTGGGAAAACCAGACAGCTCAAATATTCACCACCTAACTTGCTTACACCAAGTCTTGTCCCACCCCACTCTAGGGTAACTACCCTTCCCAGTCACACCTGCCTCAGTTCCAGCACAGCAGGCCACCTTCCCCAGAAGCCTGGGCCAAACCTCTGCCAACATGCTGTCTCCTACTCTGGAGTTTTACAAAGCCTCAGTTCTGATGGTGGTGGTCACAGGTCTCATGTCTCAAGCAGATCAGAGTATACCTAGTTAAAAAGCACCACATTCAGGCCAGAGACCAAACACTGTCCACAATAGGCAAAGGGAACCTCTACAGAGGACTGGCATGAAGGATAAAACAGCCAGGACACAACAGCAGAGTGCTGCAGCACACATTGGAGACTCCTGGTAGTGTCTTGGCCTGGGAACGGACACAGCACTACAGGAACTCTTCATAATGTCATGACTGTCAAGAACAGGAAACACAGCAGACTTCCCTAACACAAAGAAAAAGGCACAGAGACTTAGACAAAATGAGATGACAGAGAAATTAGCCCCAAATGAAAGACAGAACAAGACCACAGCCAGAAATCGAAGTGAAACAGATATAATAAGTAACATAACTGATGGGGAATTAAAACAATGACCATAAGGACACTCACCGGATGTGAGAATGAGTGGAGGACATCAGTGAGACCATTAATACAGAGACAAAGAATCACAGCAGAGATAAAGGGCTCAGTAATCAAAATGAGAAACATGATCAATGGAATGAACAGCAAGCTGGAAGAAACAAAGGAATGAATTAATGACCTAGAAGACAGAGTAATGAGAAGTAATTAAGCTGAACAAAAGGGAGAAAAAAATTATGCAAAATGAAAATAGACGTCAGGAACCCAGTGACTCCATCAAACAAAATAACATTTGCATTATAAGAGTCCCAGAAGGAGAAGAGAGAGAAAGGGGGAAAAATTTATTTGAAAAAATAATAGCTGAAAATTTCCATAATCTAGGGAATAAAACAGATATCCAGATCCAAGAGGCACAGAGAACTCTGAAAAAAATCAACAAAAGCACAGCCACACAAAGATATATTGCAATTAAAATGGCAAAATATAGTAACAAAGAAAAAAATCTTAAAAGCAGTAAGACAAAAGAAGATAGTAATTTACATGAGAAAACCCATAAGTCTAGCAGAGGCTATTTCAGCGGAAACTTTCCAATCCAGAAGAAAGTGGCATGATATATCCAAAGTGCAGTTTGGGGGGAAACCTGCAGCTAAGAATACCAGGGAGGCCATCATTTAGTAAAGGAAAGATAAAGAGTTTCTTAGACAAAAATTTAAAAGAGTTCATAACCACTAAACAAGCCCTATGGAAAGGAAGTTCATAAGTAAGAGTAAGAAAAGTAAAAAACACAAAAACAGTTAAAAATTACTTTAAAAATCAGTCAAGGGATACATAAAGGATGTAAAATATGACAACATGTACCTAAAATGTGGGAAGAAGAGAAGTAAAGAATGGTTCAAACTAAAATGACTAAAATATACACTGCTGTATGCAGAAGAGATTATATACAAACCTAATGGTAACTAAAAATCAAAAACCACCAATAAATATTCAAAGAATAAAGAAAACAAAACCTAAATATATCACTAAATAAAACCAGCTATCTGTAAAGGAGAGAAAGACAAGAAAGGATAAGAGAAAATCTTCAGGGGGCGCCTGGGTGGCTCAGTGGGTTAAAGCCTCTGCCTTCAGCTCAGGTCATGATCCCAGGGTCCTGGGATCGAGCCCCGCATCGGGCTCTCTGCTCAGCAGGGAGCCTGCTTCCTTCTCTCTCTCTGCCTGCCTCTCTGCCTACTTGTGATCTCTGTCTGTCAAATAAATAAATAAAATCTTAAAAAAAAAAAGAGAGAGAAAATCTTCAGAAAAAAAAACACAAAATGAATAATAAAATGGCAATAAGTATGTATCTATTAACAATTACACTGGATGCAAATGGACTAAATGCCCCAATCAAAAGACATAGGATGTCAGGATTTAAAAAAGAAAAACAAGAAAAAAAAAAAAGACTGATCTATATGCTACTTATAAGAGACTCATTTTAGACACTCATTTTAGACCTAAAGACACCTGTAGATTATAAGTGAAGGATGGAGAAATATTTATTGTGCAAATGTATGTCAAAAGAAAGCCAAAGTAGCAATAGTTATATCAGAAAAATAGACTTTAAAACAGAGACTGTAACAAGAGACAATGAAGGGCACTACATAGTAAAGGGGACACACCAACAAAAAGATACAACAATTGTAAATATTTATGCACCCAACATGGAGGCACCCAAATATTTAAACAATCAACAATAAACATAAAGGAACTAATTGATAATAATAGGATAATAGTAGGGGACTTTAACACCCTTGTTACATCAATGGATAGAGCGTCTAAACAGAAAACCAGTAAGGAAACAATGACTTTGAGTGATACACTGGACCAGATAAACTTAACAGATATATTCAGAACATTTCATTCTAAAACAGCAGAATGCACATAATTTTCAAGTGCACATGGAATAGTCTCTAGAACAGATCATGTATTGGGCCATAAAACACACCTCAGCAAATTCAAGAATATCAAAGGTGATTATACCATGCATCTTTTCTAACCACATGATATGAAACTAGAGGTCAACCACAAGAAGAAATTTGGAAAGACTACAAATACATGGAAGTTAAATAACATGCTCCTAAACAATGAATGGGTCAACCAGGATATAAAAGAAGAGATAAAAAGGTACATGGAAACAAATGAAAATGAAAAAACAATGGTTCCAGACCTTTGGAATGCAGCAAAAGTGGTTCTAAGAGGGTAGTTTATAGCAATACAGACTTACCTCAGAAGCAAGAAAAATCTCAAAAAACCTAACCTCACACCTAAAGTAGCTAGAAAAAGAACAACAAACAAAACCTAAACACAGCAAAAGGAAGGAAATAAGGTTAGAGCATAAAAAAATGACATAGAATTTTTGAAAAGCAATAGAACAAATCAGTGAACTCAGGGGCTAGTTCTTTGAAAAAAAATCAATAAAATTGATAAACCACTAGCCAGACTTATCAAGAAAAAAACTGAAAGACCTACATAAAATCACAAGTGAGAGAGGAGAAATAACAAACACCACAGAAATACAAACAACTATAAGAGAATATTATGAAACACCATGTGGAAACAAATAGACAACCCAGAAGAAATGGATAAACTAGAAACATACAACCTACCAGACTGAAACATGAAGAAGTAGAAATTTGAGTTGACTGATAATGACCAAAGAAATTGAATCAATAATCAAAACACAATGAACAAACAAAAGTCCGGACTACATAGCTTCACAGGGAAATTTTTTTTTAAGGATTCTTTTTTTTTTAATACTTTATTTATTCATGAGACAGAGAGAAACAGATGCAGTAGAAGCAGGATCCCTGCTAAGCAAGGAGTCTGATGAGGGACTTGATCCCAGGACCTGGGGATCATGACCTGAGCCAAAGGCAATCGCTTAACTGACTGAGCCACCCAGGTGCCCAGTTCACAGGGAAATTCTATCAGACATTTAAAAAAGAGTTAATATCTATTCATCCCAAACTACTCCAAATACATGGAATATATCTAGCCAAAGAGATGGAAGACTTTTACTCTGAAGATTATAAAAGAAATTGAAGATGGCATAAAGAAATGGAGAAACATTCCATACTCATCAATTGGAAGAACAAATACTGTTAAAATGTCCATATTACTCAAAGCAATCTACACATTTAATGCAATCCCTGTCAAAATACCGCTAGCATATTTTCACCAGAACTAGAACAAACAATCCTAAAATTTGTATGGAACCACAAAAGACCCTGAATAGCCTAAACAATCTAGAAAATGAAAAGAAAAAAGCTTGGAACATCACAGTTCCATATTTCAAGTATATATTACAAAGCTGTAGTCATCCAAACATTAATAAGATACAGCACAAAAATAGACACACAGATCAACAGAAGAGAATAGAAAAGCCAGAAATAAACCCACAATTATATGGATAGTTACTCTTTGACAAAGCAGGAAAGAATATCCAGTGGGAAAAAGGTAGTCTCTTCGACAAATGGTATTGGGAAAACTGGAGAGCAACATGCTAAAGAATGAAACTACCAGGTTTTTACACCATACACTAAAATAAATTAAAATGGATTAGAGACCTAATTGTGAAACCTGAAACCATAAAAATATCACAGACAGTAATTTCTCTGACATTGGCCATGGAAACTTTTTGTAGATATATTTTCTGAGGCAAGGGACACAAAAGCAAAAAATAACTATTGGGACTACATCAATATAAAAAACTTCTGCACAGCAAAGGAAACAGTCAACAAGACTAAAAAGCAACTTATAGAATAGGTAAAGATATCTGCAAATGCAATATCCAAAAAAAGGAACAGTATTTAAAATATATAAGGAACTTATAAAACTCAATACCCAAAAAACAAATAATCCAAAAAGGGTGGGGTGCAAAAGACACGAATAGACATTTTTGCAAAGAAGACATCCAGATGGCCAATAGATACATGAAAAGATACTCAACACTGCTCATTATCAGGGAATTACAAATCTAAACTACAGTGAGAAATCACCTCACATTTGTCAGAATGGCTAAAATCAACAACCCAAGAAACAAACAGTGTTTGCAAAGATGTGAAGAAACAGGAACCTTCTTATACTGTTATGGGTATGCAAACTGGTGCAGCCATTCTGAAAAACAGTATGGAGATTCCTCAAAAAGTGAAAAATGGAGCTACCCTATGACCCAGCAATCACACTATTGGGTATTTACACAAAGAATACAAAACACTAATTCAAAGAGATACATGCACCCTGATGTTTATATCAGCATATGGAAGTAGCCCAAATGTCCATCGATTGATGAATGGATAAAGAAAATGTGTGATATATATGTATATACATATATATACACAAAATGGGAAATTTATATATATATATATGTATATACATATATAATGGAAAATTATTGAGTTATAAAAACAATAATTTGCAATGACATGGATGGAGCTAGAGAATACAATGCTAAGCCAATTAAGAAAGTCAGAGAAAGACAAATATGTTATTTCATGAAAAGGAAAAAAGAGAGAGAGAGAGAAACGAAGAAGCAGACTTAACTTTAGAGAATAAACCAGAGGAGAAGTGGGGAGCTGGGTGGGAGGATGGGTTAAATAGGTGGTGGGGATTAAGGAGTGCACTGGTCATATGAGCAAGTGGGTGATGAATATATATTATATATGTATATTCAAAATTCTGTGAGATGATGTTCTTTTTTTTTTAACTCTACTTCCTCTGTTTTTCATCTTTGGTTCATTCTACTGATTTGTCCTTAAATTCAGTGATTCCATCCTCTGTAATCTACATTCTGTATTAAGCCTGCCCAGTGAGTTTATATTTCAGCTATTGAATTTTTCAATTTTATTATTTACATTTCTTGTAATAAATAATTTCTATTTCTTTCGTGAGATTTTTGTTTTAATTTACTTCAAGAAAATCCATAATTGCTTATTGAAGCATTTTTACAATGCTTGCTTTAAAACACTTGTAAGGCAATTTCAACACCTGATTCACATCAGCGTTGGTGTCTATCAATTGTCTTTTGTCATCCATGCTGTAATTTTCCTGGTTCTCAGTATGATGAGTTGATTTTCAATTATATACTAGATATTTTAGATACTATAACATTCTGATTCTTATTTAATCTTTTTAGCAGGACATCCTTTGGTGAGTTGTAACACAAGTGTCTGGCAGGATTGTATATTCAGGTTTAGTGTCCCATGCTCCCTAGTGATTTTATGTAGCCTAGGGTATGGACTGGCTATTTTCAATGTGTGTATGTGTGTGTGTGTGTGTGTGTGTGTGTGTGTGTGTGTGTGTACATATATATATATTCAATGTATTTATATAGTTATACAATATTTGTTACCAATACTAATATGTACATTACGGTAGAAAATATCTCCATTGAATTGATCCTAGTTTTGTCATCTTAATAACCAAAAAAACAGTAGCTTAAATTTCAAAGTAGTCAATTCTATCACATCTTGAGAGATCTCCAAAATTTGAACATGAAACTATTATAAACTATTAAATGAATTGCATCTTTAATTACCTGAATTTCATAGAAAATTCTTTCAAAGAAATAATTATGTTCTATGCATACTCATGGGGACAGTGAGAATACCTCACTGTGAGTGTGACAGTACCTCACCTCACTAGTACTGTTATAGACATTGTACCCTAAACACAAACACAGATAAAAACCAAACACACAACACACCACATAAGTCTATCTGGTTGTCTGCTTATATTATCATCATGGCAGGTGAAGTTCCCTTCACTGTCAAATTAGTTTCAGGTATTAGAAGCTGTTAATGTCTCCAGTAGTCCTGACTGATCTAAAATTGGATGACTTTTATATTTAAATCTGCACCAGTATTTTGCTTGTGGGGAAACACAGTAGTATTAGTATAAACTTTCTCCAAACAGAAGCTCATGTGTCACCTGATTACTGAAGACTCTACCATCTAACAAGGTCACATTATAGTAAAAATGAATGTAATTATGTAGATGTATACTGTGATAATTTAACTTTTGGTCAGAGAGGACAAATGTCGAACAGCTGGATTTTCTATTTTAGAATTCCCGTCAGTCAATTACAATATATTGATCTGAAAACAGATGGCATTGAAATCAGGCAGAATTCTCCATCACTGAGTATTAACATCCAGGAATTTTATCAATATAGTGTCAAGCATAAAGCCTGTATGATATTTATCACTGTGTTACTGCATAATGAAGTGATTTTTATCTTTTAATAAAATTAACTTTTAAATAAAATTGTTGACTGACACGGTATGATATTTGTAACCCATTTCCTATCCTAAGTGTCACATTCCCTAAAGATAAGGAATAGTCAAGTTTTCAGTGGCTTTTGTTTGTTTTTATTTTTGTTTTTCTGCCATATGGCAATTAAATGGTCAGATTATTTGGATAAGTACTGAAACATCTGTTCTCAGTATTGCTCTGCTTTCAACTATTTAGGTAGTTAGTAAATACAGGAAATCTCTTTTATCTATGAGGTATCTACTATAGTTAAGACTTCTATGGTTCCATTTTGTAGGAGTAAATAGAAAAAGTTGGTAGCAACCATATTCAAAATGTATATATTCATTTTACAAAATTTTCATAATGCATACAGATGCTCATTGAATGACATGTCTTTATACAAAATGACAATTGATCTTTTTTTGCCTATAAAATGTTAATGCTAAAGTATGACACATTGTATTCATTGCAAGCAAATTAATTGTAAAAATGATATACATACATACCATGACAGGGTCAAAGAAAACACAAGTATGCTGATTCCACCATTTAATAACCCAGTTCAATGAGAGAAAACATGCACAATTTGAGATAAATGATTAAGCAAGGAATGTTGGCAAAACACTTTTAAGACAGTTTGAGATATAACTGTCAACATTACACAGGTATTAAGTACAAATAAAACACACACACACACACACACACACACACACACACACAACCTGAAAAATTACTGGACAATTTCTGATTCTATCAAGATAGATTACTTCTTCCAGACCCTCCACTATACAACTAAAACTTCTTGGCCATAAACAAGCATAGGAAGACTACAATAGGTAGAAAGAAGAAGGAAGTCAACCCATGGACTTCTGAACGATGAATAACACAATGGTGAATTCCTTGGGTTTCTTAATGTCTCCCATATATCCTGATAAAATATTACAGAATATAGCACCCGCAACACAATTTTAACACTTCTAGATGACAGTACAGGAGAATATCTCCCTAAACCTATTGTAGGCAAAGATTATTTTTCAAATAGAACAGAAAGAGGATTAGACATAAAGGAAAAATGAAATTTTTAATCACTAAAAAATAGTACTGAGACTGGCAGGGGAAATGACAAACTTTGAAAAGGTATTTACAGATCATATAAGGCATAAATGACTTGTACCTGGAATATAGATCACATTACTATTTTAAAAAGGAATTATATAGAAAACTGGGTAACACTTTGAATGGGTGTTACAATAGAACATATGCAAATGATTGATATGTATTTAATCTCATAGTATTTAGTTTCATAGTAATTTAATTTAAGGTAAGTAATTTAAGGTATTTAATCTCATAGTAATTACAGAAATGTAAATTAAAACTCAATAAGGTGGAAAGGGGGAGGGGTTAAATGGGTGATGGGGATTAAGGAGGGCACTGGTGATGAGCACTGGGTGCTGTATGTAAGTGGTGAATCACTAAATCCTACACCTGAAACTAATATAACACTGTAACTGAACTAACTGGAACTTAAAGAAAAATGTAGAAGGAAAACAAACCTCAATATAATACACTACACATCTATCAGAATAATTGACTCACAGTCATCAGTTTGAAAGTAATTTTATTGAACTACAGACCTGAATAATAAATTGTTTTTTACATGTGTAAATCACTTTATATCATTGTTTTATTTATATCTAGAATATAGAGTTCATACTGGGATTAAACCCTATGCTGGAATGCTGGAATAGCTATCTGATGCTGAAATAACCTATTTAAGTTATGATTTGGATGGAATCTGATAAGACAGACTTTGCTATAGCTAAAATGAGAACTTTGTTTTGGGTTCAACACCTTACAGAAGTAGACTCTAAAATCATTAATATTTTCTTTCCTAAAGCAATTGCAACTGAATATCTGTAGCTTTCAATTAGTAATATAATTTCAATAATAGAAAATTGATGTTATAGACTATACTGAACTAAAAGTAGCAATTGCCTAAAAGCTCTCCCTGAAAGTTTTTTTTTAATAAAGGATGTCATATATAATTAAATTTCACAGTCAAAAGAGAAAGCCTTTTAAATGCTTTTATTATTGTAGTAACTATACACTTTTAAAAGGAATAGAGTATGAAGCTTTGTAGTAACATTTCTGTTTTTTTCCTACTTAGAACAGCATTGTCAAATTATAGTTAATGACCCATTTTGAATCTCTCAAATTGTAGAGTGAATGATGTGAGTTAATGTGCTCCATTACCTTTTTTAACATTTCTTAAGTAGTTTTTCTAAGTTTTTTAAAGAAAAACATGTTTTAGTCACATCAAAAGTTATGCTCAACTTTTCTAGAATTTGCAATAGATTTGAACATATAGATGAAGCAGTATCTATAAACATATCATCTGATGTAACTTAGGTACAGTTTATGTTTAAGGAAAAAATGACATTATCACATTTTGGAAATAGGAAATATTTTAAGACAGGGAGAGATGTTATATTTATAGTCTCCTCTCAATTATCCCCTCCATTTAAATTAATAGTAAGTTAATAGCAAGTCAACAGTTTTCTAATCCTGTAGTGCTTCCTATTTCATATGAGTATGTCTTTCTGTATTTTACTAACATTGTCTGCAACTTGACATGAATTATGCATTCATACACATCAATTCATATTTGAAGGAAGTGCCTGAGAGTATAGAAGTTTGCTTTATGGTCTTTAGCTAATAGACAACTTTTCATGGAAGTTTGTTCATTGAAGTGTATTAGTAGCTTCTTAGGCATATAAATTCCAAACATTGTAAGACATTACCATCATGTGTCTACAAAATATGAAGGGGAAAGAATTGATTAATAAAAGGTAACACTGAATACTGTCATCATGGCATATTCAACTGTATTAGTTACATAATAAGCAGAGTTATCTTTAATTATTTAGGGCCATGGGGTATGATGTCCTTTCTTTATTCCATAAATGCCTACAGTCTTAGCAAATTTAGTGAGGACATGTTAATTAACTTGACTGTGATAATCATTTCACAGTGTATATGTATATTAAATCAACACACCACACACCTTTAAAAAGCACATCACAATGTACAACCTAAATATACACAATTTTTATTTGTCAGTCATACATCAATAAAGCCAGAAAAATATAATAAACATAAGGCTATAAATAAATAAAATGCAGATGTTCTCATAAAATATATATATATAAATAAATGCTTACTATCTGTAATTACCAAGGTATTTATGAGGAGTGAGCAAGGTATTTATCTGAAGTGATTTAAAAAATTGAAGTACCGGGGCACCTGGGTGGCTCAGTGGGTTAAGCCGCTGCCTTCGGCTCAGGTCATGATCTCAGGGTCCTGGGATCGAGTCCCGCATCGAGCTCTCTGCTCAGCAGTGAGCCTGCTTCCCTCTCTCTCTCTCTGCCTGCCTCTCTGTCTACTTGTGATTTCTCTCTGTCAAATAAATAAATAAAATCTTTAAAAAATAAAAAAATAAAAAAAAATTGAAGTACCTTTCAAAGTTTGTAGGTAAAGTTTTTAAATAATGATATAATTATTATTTTGTTTCCTTTTCTTCTGTGAAGTTAAACTGTGAAACGTCTTTTATTTTAATCAAGTGAAAAAACCTTTCTGATCTGTTTAGAGGCTGATATGTAGGATATAACTGTGATTATAATTGTGATATATGTGTAGGAATATAATTGTGATTGTAATGGAGTGGACTGAAAAAATATAAATATCCCCCCTGTCATATAACAAAGGATATCCTAGGCAAAAACCTAACAAATATATTTTAAATTCAAATCTGATCTTGCATTAAAGAAAAGGAAATTTCCAGTTTCCAGAAATAATATTAAAACTGACCCCTAGTGCAGAAAGCAGAAGAGCTGAGGCTGCTTCCATGTGAGGTCTCAGGTGGTGGGAGAACATATTAGAGAGGGTTACATCAACATGAACCCAGGGGACTAGACCTTGTGCCATGTTAGAAAATAAGATCACTAAAAATAAACCAGGAATTTCAACTACCAATAAACCTGGAAAAGTAGGTGAAAAGAGAAATCCAGAGACTGTTACAAGCTTCACTCTATCTACATAACCTATGGGTGAAAACAATCAGAAAAGAAGCTTTTCAGTTCACCCAGACATTGCTCTGGGCATTCCCAACCCAGGAAATTAACATAAAGTTTGGTCACTGAAAAAAAGGAAAAAGAAAAAAATACTGATCATTGGCTTTTGAACTCCTAGTATGTCTGAGGAAAATAAACCAAAAACCCACTATAAAGATACACTCCAACTCTCAACTCAGACCAGAAAGTCTTCTCCCAGATAAAGTTCCCTCACAAACAAAAATTACAAACATTTATGATAACAAGACCATATAAGCAAGAGGCATCTGAAAGAATTAAAAGCATAATTTTACTCTCAAGTATTATTATTCTTATATTAATTGGTGATTCTTATATTAACTGCCAGGAAGAATAAAATAAATGTTTCAAGTAAAGATGCATAAAATAAATGCTTGAAATCAACAATAAATTAGAAAAAAAAATCTGTGAGGGGCGCCTCGGTGGCTCAGTGGGTTAAAGCCTCTGCCTTCAGCTCGGGTCATGATCTCAGGGTCCTGGGATCGAGCCCCACATCGGGCTCTCTGCTCGGCGGGGAGCCTGCTTCCTCCTCTCTCTCTCTGCCTGCTTCTCTGCCTACTTGTGATCTCTGTCTGTCAAATAAATAAATAAAATCTTAAAAAAAAAAATCTGTGAAAGTGAATGCAGAAAATGTAAAAAATTAAATAAAAGCACAAAAATATATTAAGCAGAAGATATAAAAATAATTTGAAGACATCTCAGATTACTTTCAAGAATAAAAGAGATAAAAAGATTGAAGATGTGAAAGGGAGGTTAAAAAAAACAGATAGTGGTGCCTGGGTGGCTCAGTTGGTTAAATGTCCAACTCTTGGCTTTGGCTGGGGTCATGATCACAGGGTCGTGAAATTGAGCCCCACATGTGAACTCTGCGCTCAGCAGAGTCTGCTTATTCCTCTCCCTCTGATCCTTCCCCCTCTTATACTTGTTCTCTCTCTCTCTCTCAAAATAAATAAATAAATAAAATCTTTGGGATAAAAAAAGAAACAGGTTAGAATGGGTATATACATGTATACACACATATGCACAATAGGACTTATGGATATAAATGGTGATGGATATAATAGGAATGGATATATATGTGTGTATTTACATATACATATAATAAATACACACAATATGATTTATGGATGTAAATAGTTATGAATATAATAGGAATGGAGATACACACATACGTATTAGAATTTCCTAAAAAATACTGTTATAATGAAGGAAAGAAATTTTCAGAGATAAAATATATCAGAAGTGAAAACAAGACAAGACTTAAAATGCAAAGAAGCATAAAAGGTTTTGAGTAGAATGAAAGAAATCCATAGTTGAACATACCTTAGCAAAATTTTGTAATACTAAAATTAAGATTTCTTATAAAAATCATAGGCAAGAGATAAAATTAGGTCTATAGCAAATGTTTTTATGAGCAACATGAAGCCAACTGAATATCTTTAAAATACTAAGAAAAAGATGTAAGACAAAAATAAAACTATTTTCTAACAAAATGTGTCTCTCACTGACAAGTTCCAATAAAAAAGTCGTAATTAAAAAAGCAGAGATTGGTATAGGTGGAAGATAAGAATCATGTAAAAGAATAAAAGAAGTGGCCTAAAGAAATGTCTAAACAATGAAGTATATAACACAAAAATAATTTAAAAATAAAAAATATAAAAATAAAACAATGCAAATATTGAGCAGCAACAATGTATAAGAAGTGAGGATGATTATCAGCATGCTCAAATTCTGACATCATTTGGGAGGATAATCTCCCGATTTTTTTAGAAGTTAAAATGAAATATATAGAAGGAATTTTAAGAACAAGTTCTTAAAAGTTCTAAAAGAAGAAGAACAAAAACTTATAATTTCAGATCAGGAGAAAAAAGATCTATCCAAAAGAAAACTAAAAATAAGAATTATAGACACAGGGGCGCCTGGGTGGCTCAGTGGGTTAAAGCCTCTGCCTTCAGCTCGGGTCATGATCCCAGAATCCTGGGATCGAGCCCCGTGTCGGGCTCTCTACTTGGCGGGGAGCCTGCTTCCTCCTCTCTCTCTCTCTCTGCCTGCCTCTCTCCCTACTTGTGATCTCTATCTGTCAAATAAATAAATAAATAAATAAATAAATAAATAAATAAGAATTATAGACACAAATAGAAAACATCCTGGGGCATTTCTAATAGCAAAAACTTGGTATATGTATTCCTCAAATTCTCCAAAGAGGATGGGGAAGGGTGTCAGAGTCTGTTGGGGGGAGGGGAGAACTTACCACCAGCATTGTTATTAAAACTTGTTGACAAACTTCTGACTCCAGAATACACTGGGAGTAGCTGATAATATTGCTACAGAATCAAGCCTAGTATGGAACCATAAAGTATTTAGTAATAATAATAGCACAGGGTCTTATGAGGCACAGAACCCAGAAAGCATCAACAAATACCCGTAAGAGGAATGCCACTATGCTTCGTGATAATCTCAGCAAACAAATCTGAAATCAGCAAAATGCCAAGAAGCCTAAATATTAATTTCAATGTTTCATTATTCAACATTACACCCTTTACTTTTGAATATATCTTTAATAAATATGTAATTGTATGCACAATTGATGTACACTTATGTATCCTATTTTTGCACTTAGCTTTTTTCTAAAATTTTCTCACATTGTTCTGTAATCTGAATTGTTATATTAATGATTAGTTGTTCACAGGTTCTTTTTACCAAAATACACGTATATATTACTTTGGTGATTCAGTACAGATACTGCATATTCTGGTAATTCTGTATAGATGCTGTCCTCCTGTTTAGATATGAGAGGAGGTCCATTTATTTTAATAATAAAAGATGGCATATATAAATCTTAATAAAATGGTTACTGAAGCATTCTCAAATTCTGCTCATATGTGAAAAGACACATGCCATTTGATTTCAGTCACATGTGAATTTAAGAAACAAAACAAGGGAGCAAAGGAAAAAAAAAAGATTGAGAGAGAGAGACACACACAAACCAAGAAAACTCAACTCTAAAGAACAAACTGATGGTTACCAGAGGGGAGGTAGGTGGCAGGATGTGTAAAATAGGTGATAGGGATTAAGGAGGGAACTTGTCCTGATAAGCACTAGGTGATGTATGGAATTGCTAAATCACTTATATTGTACACCTGAAACTAATAACAACACAGTATGTTAAACTATGCTGGAATTAATTTTTAAAAAATAATAAAAATAAATAATTTATACTAAAAAATACCATAAAAATAATTTATACTCCTGTGTGGACTGTTAATATACATGTGCTGGAAAATTCTCTTGCCAAAGAAAATGTATATTGGGTATTCACTATATCTGATGAACTACGGTATGAGAGAGAAAGAGAGAGATGACCAGGCTCTGTTACAAAAAAAGCTTATAGTCTAGTCAGAGAAGAGACTATAGCAACTAATTTAATATAGATAAAAGGTGTATCAACCAATCTTTGCACTCATAGTGCCTGCAGGAACCCCATCAAACTGTGTATTTCTTAAACATAAATAGGAAAGGGCAATGGATTAGTATGAGATGAGGCTGAAGAATTAGACCAGAGAAGGACATGCTCAGGATCTGCTAAAATAGTAAGATTCTATAGGAAATAAAAGTATGCAAATTATGTTAATTAAAAGAGAATAAGATTACTTCTTTTCATCTCAATTTCTTCATAATTTGTATTACTGTAGTGATATATAATAGTATGGTAAAATACGTATATAATTTATAAAAATACAAATATAAACATCAGAGAACTTAATATGTTTTACTAAAATAAGGTAAATTTCACATAAAGGTGTGCAACTGATTAAGTTTTGAAAAACTTTGTTTTAAAGGAAGAATTTTTGAGAAATATAAATGTGAGGTAGAAGGCTATTAAAAGGACGGAATAATTCTCTGGAGATAATTTCAGCCTTAACTAAGGAAAAGGCCTCCAACTGAGTAACAAGTCATCTTGTAAGGCCTTGGGTTCCATGATTTGTGCTGAATGGTCCCAACTATGGTATAACTCATGATACTTGTTGATTTGGCACCATATGTAATACTTCTGCGTTCATGAATTAAACATAGCTTCCTATGAATTTATGTAGACAATGCTTTCTGTATTCCACTGTCTCCAAGTCTGTCAGCCTGAACATAGTAACATACCTCACTCCTTTCTTGTGCCCAATGGCCGAAAGAAATTTGGAGAACTAAGTTTTTTCTTCCTAAAAGGTCAGTGATGTGCCCAGGATTGCAGACAGAAGCAGGAAAAAGCTCTCTCCCTCGTTAGATTTAAAGAAGTTCTGGAGCTTTTTATGGACTTACCAGATTTTGGCATGAGAGGGAGGAGAGTGGAGTTAGTTGAGGGGAATTTTCGTGATGTCAGGAATGGATAGAAAAGCAATTGTCAATGGGCCGACTAAAAAACATTGTACAGTGCTCACTTACAGGGACTTACAATGTCTTAATTAAGTTGTATTTCAATTTCAGCCTCATAAAAGCCTGAGGCCTGTGGCAATTGTGTCATTGCAGCAACCATAAGCAAACAACAAATGACTTTTCAGCCCTTCCGCAAATTTATATTGAGAAATGAAAGCACTCACTCTAATTTGATACACAAAGATAATGTTTAGCTGTCTAATAACCCAGTAAAAGCAGTATCACAAATTTTTCCATCACTTGGGGATTAAACTTGTCACAGATAGTTCAGTAGGTCACAGGGTCCATAGTACATTTGTAATAGAACCTATTGTTTTATTTCTCAGTTTTGCTCTCCTAAGTGTTTTTGTTTGTTTGTTTGTTTGAGGGTGTCAAGAAGTAATTTAGATTTTAACCATGAGGTCAAATGAATCAAGAAATGTTTTTGGTCTTTCTTATTGTTTTCTGAGTTGTGGATAGTTCATTGACATTTGTATATTTTAAAATAGAACTCATCTTGCAACATTACTCTTCATGAAATAATAGGAGTAAATCAAAGTGCTATTAGGAAAACTAGGTTTATTTTGTTAGTGGCAATAAACCTATAGCCTTAAGAAAAAAATTTTCAAAGGCCACCAAATACTAATCACTTTCAAAATTGCCTCATGTTATAATAATATGGCCAAACTTAATTTTATAATTAAACTCTTAAAAAAATAAATGGAAGTAGAATGAGAATACTAATTTTTAAACTACATTTTAAAAATATTCCTTATGTTACTTACATCCTAAGACAGAAGTAGCACTAGGGGAAACAAGAAACACAGTAGTTTATAATTCCTAATCTCTTTTGGAATTCATACAAAATCAACAATATACGAACTAAGAATTCGCTAGTAAGCAAGTCATTTTTTGACTTAACAAATATTTATTGAATGATACTGTGCAATGAGCTCTAGTCCTGGGTGCTAAAAGATAATGGCAAACACAATAGACTATGACATCATTTAAAGCAGACAATAAACAAATCTATGGATAAATAAATTGATCAGAGGGTGATATTTTAAACTGCCAATTTATAGTTAATATGAATCAAGTGCCTACAACTTGCAGGTTGATGTCATAGGGACTTTTAACTATATGTACAATAATGATATAAAGTATGATTATTCCAGTTGGACAGATGAAGAAACCAAGTAATAGTAATAAAATTATCGTGAAGCTAGTAAGTGGTTGAGTCAGGTTTAAAACTTTCTCTCATTTCTCCAAAGCCTACGTGTTCTCTCTCTCCCAGTGTTCTTCTTGCCTGTACTCTGTAAATTAGCATTTTCTTAAAAAAAAAAAAAAAGATTAGCTGCCAAATAGATGAGGTAGTTTATCTCTATAGCTGTTTTTGGGTTGAGGACTTTGAAACGAATTTATAAAAAAAATAATAAAACTCGTTAGCATTTTTCAGTAACTGTGGAGATGATCTGTGTAAGAGGTTTTGCTTGAAAATTCCCTAAATCGCAAGAAATGAAATGTCTTTCTTACTACAGTAGTAAGGTTTTTGCTACAACTAAAGGTTGCTCGTATCTGGATGGTAGAAAAAGAATGGAATTAAAAAAGAATAACCTGGCCCGACAGATTGTTATTTGTTCCAACACAGAAATCATGCAGGTAGTCCTCTGTGACCAAACAGCATCACATTTTAAGCCAGTAGTTAATCAACCATCACAGTGATCCCTGGTATAAACTACTTTATCTCAGCCCAGAGCTGTAAATGACCTTGATAACTCACCTTATGGAATATTAGATTTCTGAATGTCTTGTATGCATTATACAAAAAGGAGAAAATATAATAATTTTCCTCTTCTTAATTATATCTTTTTGTGGATCAGTTTCATATAAATTAGAAAACCACTGCTAAGAAATAGAACAAAACCTGTTGTTTTGATGGTAGATGAGCAGTGATGACTGAACCATAAGTCCAACCTTTTATTCATTGTATAGAGTATTACAATATAGCAGCCAGTAAGGCATATAGAAGAATTCTTCTAAACCGGAGATCTATAAATGTAGGTCAATTCAAATTCTATATAACGGCCAATTAACCAATGAATAATCCAGCTAATTAATATAAACAACAGTAAAAAAAAAAATAAACAACCAAACTACCCTGATTGTAAGTGCCATCACTTTCTACCTGCTTCACTTTATAGAAAGCAGACATAGAAAATATTGTCAGAAAAAAACCTGTTAACAAATAATGCTTAAATGGTTAAAAAAGATATAATAGATTTCACTTCACTCACACTCCATTTTATTTGTGGACTTTTAAAAATAAGCTTGACTCCCAAATGACATAGAGAATATCTAGATCTTTTGAAATTGAAGGCAACATGCACGTGAGAAGAGCTTAATTTGATTAAATTTGCTTTTTTCAAATAGAAAGAAAACATACTTTTCCATGCTGTTTTACTTGTCCAGGAATAATTGTATAACTACCAAACAGAACCTAGAGGAAAGCAATGCTTTAATTTCACATATCTGTTTATTGTAGACTTTAACTGTGTTACAAGACCTTTCAAATCTCAAATAGAGTGAAACAAATAAAACATTGGTGCTGTGTTCATTAGCATTTAATGAATAACAAATTAGCTTGCCTGGGCTAGTAATCTGAATTAGTCTTCCTCCTGAGTTTTTCATTTATGTTATCTTCTTTCATGCAAATTAAGGAACTACACAAACACAATTAGACATGGCAGCTATCTCAGTAGCAAGTAACAGGAAATGGGCTTTACAAAATGAATTGCAGATATATTTCCTCTTATACCAGCAACAATCAAACACTACAATTCAGGCAAATTTCAGAATTGTTTTGACCATCTCATATCAGTTCAAGGGTTAAGGTAATACAAAGTAAAGGTTTTTTAGAAAATAAATTGTTTTCCCCATTCTATTTTTCTTCATAAACAGTTGATTTCATCAAGTCTTAGGGGAGAGGCACGTTAGAGCATTTCTGCTGAATCCAAGGTTGAACTCTTCCCAGAATCCACAACTGTCACCAAGCACAGGCAGTAAGCATAACTGCACCCGTTCCCACTTGTCCACTTGATTCGGCTTTCTGCCTTCAGCAGCAAAAGTTGGGTTCTTTAAACAAAAATAAAATTTGATTCCAGTTCTTTAGCAATACTCTTTTCAGACATAAATAAAAAGTGACTGCCTCATGGCACAACTAGCTCCAGGTGAAACTGTAGAGTAAGCAAAATTTGTCTACAGATGCTGTAATATTGTTCCACTTCTGCAAAAACATTCCAGGCATTAAATTTACCTTAGCTGAACATTAACTCATTTTACATGTGCTAAGTAATTCAATATTTCCCATAACTCTGTGAATTAAAATGAGCTAAATTTTAATTCAGAGAAGCTAAGAACGTGACAACAAATTACATACCAGTAAATGACCGAGCCAGGGCTTAAACACAAATCTGAATAATTCCAAAAGAAGCACTCTTGCATCTTTATTCACATTCTTTGCTAGAAATCTAGGTTTTTAACAATTTCCTGAACACAATAATTTGGACTGAAGGCTTACCTCACGGAGTCCAATTCTTTAACTAGGTCAATACTACTGAGTCTACTTCTTGTTTTCTCCTTCAAAGCCCAGTATGTTTATGACAGCCAACAGTAAACCACCTTCATTGCTGTAGTTCATCATTTCTAAGCACATGGTAGAAGCAGGTTATTATTTTAGTATCAAAGGGCATGACCTCTGTGCTAAAATAGTTTGGAGTCCAGTGGGACAACAGACAGATGATGAATCTCTGGAGAGTACGATTAGAGCTAAGGTGAAGGTATGCAGCGAAGGCTACAAAAAAGACAATATGCTTTCTGCAAGTTTCTGCAAATATCTAGGGGAAAAGCATTTACATGGTGATCTCTCATTCTAATGCTGTGACACCATTTCTTTGCTCAGCACCTTACAAGTGTTATTTTTTCAGGGACAAAAATGTGGAACTCAGCTCTTTCCTTTATATTACTATACACCAAACTAAACTAAACTAAATTAAAATAAAACAAAACTGCCAGTCTAATTCTGAATGTGGAGCAGTGTAACTAAGAGGAGAAAGAGAAGAGTGTTAACTGAAAATAAAATGAACATTATTCAAATACGCATAGCTTTGTCCTTGAGGGTTCTTCAACCTTTCTTCTATGTTATCCTTAGTACATCCCACTCTCTCAATCTCTTCTTTTTTCTATTCTCCCACAACCCCTAGTTTCCTGTGTATTTGGTCAGTTAGAAATCTAACAAGATTGTGTGTGTGTGTGTGTATGTGTGTGTGTGTGTGTGTGTGTGTGTGTGTGTCTACATAATGTACTCAGCTTTTATCCCAAGTGAGTATCAAGTGTATTTTTCTAAACACAGGCTCTTTCTCTGTAATAGAAACTTTGGTGATAGTTCCTGAAGCTATGTAATAGGTAAAGTTTCCCAAAGGAGAGTATGAAGAATAGAGGGAAGAATAAATTTATAGAAGTTATCCATGTAAGCAGAATAGGAGAGAAATGAGCTTATAAATACTGAGAAGGAATTTCCAGTAGAGTGGATTTCACAGAACCACAGAAGAAAAAAAACAAAAACAAAAAAAAAAAAACCTTTCAGGAGGAAGAATGAGTAAGAAGTGTTAAATGCCAGAGATGAAGGACAAGAGAGAAAACAGACCATTACCCCGGGCAATGTGGCAGTTATTGCTAACTTTGGCAAGGAAAGGAGAGTTTCAACAACATATTATGATGGCCAACTCTTATGCATAGATTCAGGCTAAAGATAAGCACTGTTCACAGTGAAAAGGTTTACCTTAACAAAAAAAAAAAAAGAAAAAAGATTTGGTAAATGTTTTAACATAACAGTATCTTAGTTTGATTAGCATATTACTATTTTTAAAGAGCTCCAGGTAGATTTATAATTTTCACAAGTTACACACCAGATAAGTACACACAAAATATCCCCCTTTATCTCAAATAAGAGAAATAATTTCACTCGAGTATATAATTATAATTGCTATATCTTTAGGATAAAAAAATCATACCTATAATTAAAGCAGGAAAAAAATGTAGTAAAAATTCTAATCATAAATACAAATGAAAACAGGGAATATTTATTTAACTTAAGACAATATTCTTCACAATAAAACATTAACATTCTTGTTTATTATATTTCCTATTCTTAAGCATAATTATAGATGATCAAGATGTGCAAGTAGCAGAAGTCTGATAAAACAACTAGTTATATATGCAAGTGTGTGTGTGTGTGTGTGTGTGTGTGTGTGTGTGTGTGTGTGTGTATACCTTTGAGGGTCAGGGAAAATGAACACATCCAGAGGAGCCACATTAGCCCTTCCCTAATTGCCTGATACTGCTCTGCTTCTTCCAGGATTTACTGCTTTTTGATCTTACTCCTATAGAACTCCTT
Organism: Meles meles; assembly: GCF_922984935.1. Taxonomy (NCBI): domain Eukaryota; kingdom Metazoa; phylum Chordata; class Mammalia; order Carnivora; family Mustelidae; genus Meles; species Meles meles. Next base: position 81,335,049 of record NC_060074.1, read on the forward strand.
CCCTGCTCTTTAGTCTCTAACAGGACCAGAGGGAAAAGTAGCCTGCAGGGGTTCTTTGAGAGAACACATCCTCCAGATTTGATCTACATACTGACACAAGCACCTGCTTTGACCAAAAGAAGAAAATGACTGAAACAGGGTTTGGCAGCAACCAGAGGGAAGTCACATTTATGTTCTCAGTTTCTTGAATACTCATACTTTTTAAAAAAAAAAAACCTGACTTTTAAGACATCTAATGTGACTGCATTTATTATCAGAATATTTTGAAATTAGGTTATTCAAAACTCTTCATTTGTTCATAGCTTCTTGTATTTTTATAATATTAGACATTTCAAAAGAAAACTGTAACATGTTGACATTCTCTCAACATCATATATTGAAGTTTCAACCCCCAATGTGATGATATTAGGAGGGAGCAACATTGAGAGGTAATTATTAGGTCATGAGTGTAGAGCCCTTATAAGAAAAGACAAGAGATAATCTTTTCCTCCACTATGTGAAAACAGAAGATGGCCATCTGTAAACCAGAAAGGGGGCCTTCACCAAGAATCCAACCACACCGTTGGTCTGATCTTCAACTTACAGCCTCCAGAACTGTGAGAAATAAATGTTTGTTGCTTAAGCCACGCACCATAGGGTATTCTATCCCAGTTGTCCTAACTAAGACATTCAGTATTATGAAAAATAAAAAAACAAACAAACAAAAACAACACTATTGTCCAATGTTTTGCTTGTTATTCTTGTGCTTGACCAAATGCTTACAAATGGCTGCTAACTTGACTAACTTTGGTTAGGCTTCTCTCCTTTCCCAGGCCCCTGAACTTTGTCCCATCCCTGAGCTTAAGCACTGATGAGGAACTGTGCCCTATTAAAGGTATCTTCTGAAAAACCAGCTACCCACAAAGAAAAATATTTTCTGTTCAGTTCTTTGATCATGCCTTCTGTTCACCCCACAACTCCACACCTAATTCTTTCTAGCTTTGTTTTACTTCTGGTTATGAGAATATGGATCCCCCTTGTTTTTTACTCTGAGATACAGATACTCTGGTCAGAGCACTCTCCCTTTGCCACAGTCTTTTTGAATAAAATCTTTCCTTATTTAAATGTGGGCTTGTTTTTATTTTGATATTTTAAAATAGTTTATATGTTAGATTGACCTTTAATAAAGTTAGGAGAAATATCATTGAGGACATAAAAAATGGCTGTATTGGGGCGCCTGGGTGGCTCAGTGGATTAAGCCGCTGCCTTCGGCTCAGGTCATGATCTCAGGGTCCTGGGATCGAGCCCCGCATCAGGCTCTCTGCTCCACAGGGAGCCTGCTTCCTCCTCTCTCTCTGCCTGCCTCTCTGCCTGCTTGTGATCTCTCTCTCCGTCAAATAAATAAATAAAATCTTTAAAAAAAAAAAAAAAGGCTGTATTGAAGAGAGCTTTCATTATTACCTGAAATCTTTAATTAAAAAAGATGAGGAATTTCAGAGTGTAAACTAACCTTTCAATGTTGACAAAAAGCCACTAAATAATACATTTTCGCTAACTATTATTGAGTGCCTGCAGTGAGAAATGTATTGTATGCTTGCAAATATTTTATTGCTTTCATATTTCCTATTAACTTGATGCAAGTTTAACTTGTTTTTTGAAAGAGGAAATTGAAGCTCATGTATATATGACCAAAGTCACACAACTAGCAGTAATATAGACAACTGCCATTTGAATGCAAGTCTCATGATGCCAAACCAAATGTTTTTTACACAAAACAGCTGCAACAAAATGTGTACACTGTTTACTTATATAAGAAAAAAAGGTTCTCTATATAATACTGAAAGTTGAAAAATTTCAAAGTCAACTTGGTGTCTATAAGCTTAGAGAACTTAGTTATTAAACAAGCAAACAAAAAACAGTAAGGACACTGAAGGAAGTCTTTTGTACATATAAAAGATGGAAGTTACTTATGCATATTTTGCAGTTTTTCCATTTTCTGGTGGTATTCAAGAGAACTGAAAATCCTATTTTAAGTGCGTATAGTATTTTGGATGTTTGCCATGTAATTATTCTTCCCTTATTTGTGAAGAATTGGGTTTTATATACTGTCACTATTTGAAAAAGCTTAGGAAAATCTTTCAAAATGATCTAAAAATCAGTGAAGGTTGTATTTTATTATTACTCAAAATTATTTTGGGTAGAAATAAAGGATTTAAGGAAGCTCTTTTTTTGTTATTATTGTTTCTTGGTATTAAGGTTTTTTTCTCTACTTGATAAAAGAAGCAATAAATTATTTGGGTCTAGCAGATGAAGAGAGTCATCATTTATTTTAACAAGACTCTAAATAACTGTACTTATATTTCAAGGTCATGGATGCTATAACCTATTGAAGCAATTTTTCCAGTCTGAGTGGGACTGAAAGTTAATGAACCCATCTATAATGGAGGGTCTGGACTCTGAACCTGGTACAATTGCAAGTTCAGTTCAGAGAAAAAAAAAAATTCTAGACCACTTGATAAGTGGTAAATTCTGATTTATACAATTCTTTCTTCCTCCTTTCCTTTCTTTCATTATCTTAGTTATATGCACATTATATTTAGAATTTGTTTTTACATATATAAGTCTTATTTTGGGGAAATATGATCTGGAAACTTTTACATGCCAAGGCCCAAGTATTTCCACTACCTGAATATTATGATAAAGTGATTCTGTGATATTATTAAGTAGGATAACTATTCACTCTTACAGACAATACGTTTTCTAGGAAGACCCCACTGTTTTTATATTTCCACCTACTATTTCATTGTTCTTAATCTTTTTTTTTTTTAATTCTATTTCAAACATAGTGTTCACTCTGAGTCATGTCGGGAAAGTATCCTTCTAAATCCTTGGATTTAGTTATGTCAAGGAACAACCAAAGCCCATTCATTCATTCATTCATCCAAGAACTATGTATTGAGCATTTCTATGTAATATGAACTGTTCTACTCAATAGTGGAGAAAAAAAGACACAGCGACTATTGTCTTGAAGTTTACATTCTATTAGCGAAGAAGATAAGAAATTAATAAACAAACATGCAATCTACTCTAAGGTCATAATACATACAATGTTGAGAAATGAACAGAAGACAGAAATAGAGAGTTCAGGTAACAGTGAAGGGATAGAAAATATTTTAGTGTAGTTAGGGAAAGCTTCAATGCAAAGATATTTGTATACAGACCTGAAGTGAGAAGAATGGAGGAAAAGCATCCCAGACAGGAAACAGAAAGTTTAAGTGTTCTGAGGTACAGATATCCTTGTGCTAATTGATGAGTAATAGGGCAACCTGGCAAATATTAGAACACGCAAAGAATAATGAGTGCTGAAGTTGGTAGAAAAGGCTCTGGTTTGAATTATACTGGTGTTAAGAATATCATCAAAGAAAAAAAAATGAATAGGGGCCAAATTCATGGGACTTCCTAAATCTAAGTCAGAAGTTTCCTGGGAATAGATCTAAAATCAAGGATGTTCCATGAAATGAATTAAGAATGGATTTTGTCTTTGTTATGTTTAGGGTCTCAAAGACCTGAATATGAAAAATATACAACTACAAATACAAAAGCAAGCCATATTGACCAAGTAGAAAAGGAGCATTTGAAAGTTTTATAATCAAATCTGTTTGCCATCAGAAAGGCAGAAATATAAATGGCAAAAACTGAGGAAATGAAGCCCGATTCTTGACAACTCTGAGTAAGAAAAGAGAGAAAATATTCTACAAAATAGCATTGAGTCAGAATATTTCTATTCTTTATAATAACAATAGCAATGAATATGTACAGCTGACCCAAATATATATTTTTAAATTTTTTGTTTATATTATGTATGTCATTATATTTAAAGTAACAAATTATTATTTTGATATAATCTAGAAAAATACTAGATGCCAAATGATATTTCCAAGAATCTTTCCATCTAGTCTTTAGGAATAAAACTTCCTAAGCTTTAGTTAAGCCCATGACACCCACTTAGGATTATGTTTCTCAGCTCCTCCCCTCACAAATCCATTTGGTTATGTGATTTATTTTTTACCAAAAACTTCTGAGGAGATAAGTCAAGAGGCCTATGCATAAGTAGTTGTAAATTACTTCCAGTGGTAAATATCCTGTATCAGAATAACCCAAGCCACTTTACTTTTCCCTATAGGTGAAAAAACAAGTATAGAAAACATTTTGATCCCTGACTTTTGTCTTCCCAACTTTGTACAAGCACGTCGGAGGAAATAGTCTAAGGAATGCCAGATGTGATGAGTTGTGCCTTTTTTGATATGAATTGATTTTTTTTCTCCTGAAGTTCCTGTTATATTTTCTTTTTTTTTTTTTTAAAGATTTTATTTATTTGACAGAGAGAGATCACAAGTAGGCAGAGAGGCAGGCAGAGAGAGAGGAGGAAGCAGGCTCCCTGTGGAGCAGAGAGCCCGATGCGGGGCTCGATCCCAGGACCCTGAAATCATGACCTGAGCCGAAGGCAGCGGCTTAATCCACTGAGCCACCCAGGCGCCCCTGTTATATTTTCTTCTACCCTTGCTTAAGCCCTCTCCACCATAAATCACAGACATATCCCTCTTCCAAACCCTTTCTTCTCAGAAACATTTTTTTTCTTCAACCAAACCATTTAACTTAATTTCTATCTATGATGAAATATCATGTAAGCAGATCAATGCTCAAATCAAGAACATCATTAATATATGGGTTTTTTTTTTATTTATTACTAAAAGTTTTAAGTTGAAAGGAACCAGAGAACAAAAAAAGGCATTCAGGGCTTGAAGGGCTAAGATTTTGAGAAGAAGGAAATTTTTTCAGGATAAATTCCAGTTTCCTATGTACTACTTTTCTCTGTAGGAATTTTTGAGCAACAATTTCACTAACTATACATAAATATAAAGTTCCCTGGGTAGAAGAATAGGCTGAGAAGACAGAAGAGCATCAGTGTTAAGGTACCCAGGACATAGGAGATCAAGATCTCAAAAAGAAAGGAAGTAGAAACCTAACTGTAGGTTAGGATTCACTAAAAAAGAAGAGCACTGATAAGCAGTCCAAGCTTGCAGTTGCTATTCTTGGAGGCCTGCACCAAAGGAATTATTGCTAACAAGAGACAGACTGAGATTTCTAAAAGTACAATCCTACCTGGTGTCTACTTAGCCTGGGGTTTGTGATCATCATCTCTATTTTAGCTCTTTGATGAAGATTAGGGTAAATGCTCTGTGAAAAAAAAAAAATCAAATAAACTGTAACCTCTAAGATTTGACATAGACAGCACTAAAAAATTAAATATTGTCACTTATTATAACAACAGAAAGAGATACAAAAGCAAGGAAAACAAGCTTACAGAAAAAAAAACCTGAGGGAAGTCTCATATGTTAAACTGATCAGTCATTTTTTTTTTAAATGGGATTAAAACAATGAAGAAAATAGTAAGTAATATATAGAATTTGACTAGTGCTGTGGAAACTGCAAATAAGAATTGAATGAAAATTCTGGAACAAAAAAGAATATGTGAAATTTAGAACTTGAGAGCTATATTCAATAACAGACTGGTTACAGCAGAAGACAGACTACATGAACTAAAGTGGTCAGGAGAAAATGATTCAGCTGGGATACAGAGATAAGAAAAAAAGAAAAATACCCCTCAAAGTATAATACTATACATCACTAGATTAAAAATATCAAAATATATGTAAGTAGAGTCACAGGAAGGGAAGAAAATGGGACAGAAGCAATCTTGAAGAGACAGAGGATAAGAATCTTCTAATACTAATGAAAAACAGAAAGTTACAAATTTATAAAAAGAAAGAAAGGTAAACATGTAGAAAACCACAACCAATCCCATCTTACATAAAGCTTCTGATAATTAAAAGATAACTAGAAAAACATAAAATAGCCAGAGAAAAGAGATATATTATTTTTAAACATGGAACAATAAATTGACAGCTTACCTCTCAAAGAATCTATAGAAGAGAGAAAGGAAAAAAAAAAAAGAACAATGCCTTTACCAAAAAGGGGGGTTTGGGTAGGGAGGTAATATTACTATAAATCCTACAGTATTAAAAATATTAAAAGGATATGATGGACAATTTGGGGGGAATATGAAAATTACATGAATAAACAAACTCCTAGAAAACATAAATTAAAAAATGAATACAAGAAAAAATATAAAAATCTAAAGTTTATTTTGAAATTGAATCTATAAACAAAAACTTTCCCACAAAGAAACTGTCATGGTTAAAGGTGAAGCTCCTGTAACATTTAAATATAAAAGAGAATCAATATTACAAAAAACATTTCAGGAAAGCAAAAAATGGTTGAGCATTTACCATTTAGTGCTTTTTTTTTTAATATTTTATTCATTTATTTGACAGAGATCACAAGTAGGCAGAGAGGCAGGCACAGAGAGAAAGGGGGAAGCTGAGCAGAGAGCTGGATGCAGGCTCAATCCCAGGACCTTGAATTGAGATCATGACCTGAGCTGAAGGCAGAGGCTTAACCCACTGAGCCACCCAGGTGCCCCTACCATTTAGATGTATGTAGATAACAAATTTTATTCCACATCTTGACTAGAGTATTCAAGAAAAGGAAAAGTACCAGCTAAACTTGTTCATGATCATAAAGGTAAAAATCTCTAATATGATTTAATGTAACAAAATTCAGACATCTTTAGAAAGGATAATAGGGAGGAGTTAAAATGGTGAAGTAGTGAGTATTTACCCCAAAGATACAGATGTAGTGAAAAGAAGGGCCATCTGTACCCCAATGTTTATAGCAGCAATGGCCACGGTTGCCAAACTGTGGAAAGAACCAAGATGCCCTTCAGTGGACGAATGGATAAGGAAGATGTGGTCCATATACACTATGGTGTATTATGCCTCCATCAGAAAGGATGAATACCCAACTTTTGTAGCAACATGGATGGGACTGGAAGAGATTATGCTGAATGAAATAAGTCAAGCAGAGAGATCAATTATCATATGGTTTCACTTATTTGTGGAGAATAACAAATAACATGGAGGACATAGGGAGATGGCGCGGAGAAGGGAGTTGAGGGAAACTGGAAGGGGAGATGAACCATGAGAGACTATGGACTCTGAAAAACAACCTGAGAGTTTTGAAGGGGTGGGGGGGAGAGGTTGGGGGAGCCAGGTGGTGGGTATTATGGAGGGCACATATTGCATGGAGCACTGGGTGTGGTACATAAACAATGAATTCTGTTATGCTGAAAAGAAATAAAATAAAATAAAATAAAATAAATGGTGAAGTAGTAGGAGGACCTTATATTTGCCTCATCCCTCCATACAGCTAAATAATCTGAATATTTAAATAATCTAAAATAAATCATTCTGAACACCCAGAAAGTTGATAAGGGGACTAAGAACAAACTGCACAACTAGAGGGAGAAAAGAGGTTATATTGTGGAAGATAGGAGGTGGGTTACATGATTTGGTGGAGAAAAGAATCATGGGTGCTGTGGAGGGGAGAGAGCCCTAATCATGGAGAGAGGACAGAGAGAAAGCAGCATACAGGGGATTGCACAAGAAAAACACTTCCCTGAAACCACTGACAGGGAAAATGTGAGGGGCTGATTATCACGAGTTTTTACAAGCAGTGGAACTAAAAGTCTGGTTTTAGAAGTCTGTGCCATTGCCAGCATTGAGTCCGGGGCTCCTGTGTAGAAGGAGAGCAGAAGGGGCGCCTGGGTGGCTCAGTGGGTTAAAGCCTCTGCCTTCGGCTCAGGTCATGATCCCAGGGTCCTGGGATCGAGCCCCATATTGGGCTCTCTGCTCAGCAGGCGGCCTGCTTCCTCCTCTCTCTCCTTCTGCCTGCCTCTCTGCCTACTTGTGATCTCTGTCTGTTAAATAAATAAATAAAATCTTAAAAAAAAAAAAAAGCACAGCAGAAGCCCAGAACCAGGCAGTGTACTCTGAGAATTCCTTCCCTGGGTCATTTTGGGAGATACAGTTGCCCTTCTTGGGAATGCATTTTGTTAGAGGCATTTCTGCTGCTCAGGGGACAAAAGATCCAGTTGGCCCATTCAGCTACCCCCATTAATTAGCATATGAGCAGAGACTGCCTTCTGAGGGCACCTGACCTGGATGCTGGCTTTTCTGCTGTGCTTTACCATAAAATCCAAGCCCTGAGCCATCATGTGACTACTTTTCTAGGATAAACCAGCACAAGCCACAGTGTGGCAAGAATCTCCCTCAAAGGATCAGTGCAGGTCTGCATGGTGCTGGGTCCCTAAAATTTAGAAGTTTTGAAACCCAGTTATGCACATTAAATAAAACACAGGAGCACTATGCCGTCAGACAGACAGATGGTTCTGACACAGACAGGGTGAATGCAGGGATCTGAGGGAAGCCTGGAACACAAGAAGTGAGATCGTTCACTCTTCTGTGAGGGCTTTCTGAACAGAAACGGACAGGAACCGCTCTCTCCAGTGAAGAGAGTGGACTGATGCCATTTTTCACTCCTCCCATCAGCTCCGACAGATTTAGCAAATGGCACAATGCATACAGTGGAGGCAGGAGATGCTTGCACCAAGCCCTAATCCTCTGCACTCTACAGGTGCCTTTTGTTATTTATTATTTTATTTTATTATTTATTATTTATTATTTTATATATAATATAATATATAATAATATATTATTTATTATTTGTTATTTATTTATTTTACTTCTTTATTTAAGAGAGAGAGAGATACAAAGAACATAAACAGGAGAGAAGAGGGAGAGGGAGAAAGAATTTCAAGCAGACTCCAGGCTGAGTGTGAAGCACAATGTGGGGTTTGATCTCAAAACCCTGATCTCAGGACTTGAACTGAAACCAAATGTCAGATGCTTAACTGACTGCACCAATCAGGCACTCTAGGTACCTTTCTAAATAGGACAACTGTGGCAGAGAGCCACAGCAGCAGCAGTAGGTCCCTATCCCCAGAAGACCAACAAACTCCCCCACACAAACACACACACAGCTACCAGGTCTACTGATCATAGAGTGCTGAAAAGCTTCATTTCTAGTGAAAATTGGACCAGGCACAAGCCTCCCTAACACAGAAAAGACAGAGATCTAGAAAAAATGCCAAGTCAGAGGAATCATCCCAAAAGAAAGAACAAGAAGAGGTTACAGCCAAGGAGCTAATCAAAATAGATATAAGTAATATGACTGAACCAGAATTTAAAACAACACTCATAAGGGTACTAGCCGGGTTTGAGAAAGCATGAAGAAACCAGAGAGACTCTTAGCACAGAGATAAAAGACCTAAAAAGTGGTCAGGTCGAAATAAAAAAATGTTTTAACCAAAATGCAAAAACAACTGGATGTAATGAACACAAGGATGGAAGAAGCAGAGGAAAAATAAGTGATACAGGGAAAAAAAGTATGGAAAATAATGAAGCTGAAAAGAAGAGGGAAAGAAAAATATTGGATCACAAATGTAGACTTAGGGAACGCAGTGACTCATAAAGCATAATAACATTCATATCATAGGAGTCCCAGAAGAAGAAAAGTAAAAAGGAGAAGGCTTGAATTATAGCTGAAAATTTCCCTAATTTGCAGAAAGATAGACACTGAATCCAGGAGACACAGAAAACTCACATTAAAACTAACAAAAGCCAGCCAACACCAAGACATATCATAGTAAAATCTGCAAAATACAGAAATAAGGAGGGAATCCTGAAAGCTTCAGGGGAAAAGAAATCCTTAAATTACAGGGAAGACAAATCAGGTTAGCAACAGATCTAACCACAGAAATCTGGCAGGCTAGAAGAAAATGGCATGATATATTCAATGTGCTGAATAGGAAAAATATGCAGCCAAGAATGCTTTATCCAGAAAGGCTATTGCTCAGAAGAGGAGAGATAAAAGAGTTTCCCAGACAAACAAAAACTAATGGAGTCCCTGAACACTAAACCAACCTTGTAAGAAATATGAAAGGGGACTCATTGAGTGGGGAAAAAAGAACGAAAGCAAGAAAGACTAGAAAGGAACAGAGAAAATATCCAGAAATAACTTACAGTTACTACAATGGCACTAAATTCATTACTATCAATAATCACTCTGAATGTAAATGTACTAAATGCTCCAATCCAAAGAAATAGGATCTCAGAATGGATAAAAATTCAAGATCCAGCTGTATGCTGCCAAAAGACATTCATTTTAGAGCTAAAGATATCTGGAGATGAAAGTGAAAATCATCTATCATGCTAATGGACATCAAAAAGAAAGCCAGAGTAACCATATTTATATAAAACAAACTAGATTTTAAACCAAAGACTGTAAGAAGAGATGAAGAAGGACACTATATCATAATAAAGGGGTCTATCTAACAAGCGGATCTAATAATTGTAAATATTTATGCCCCTAACTCAAGAGCAGTTAAATATATGAATGAATTAATAACAAACATAAAGAAAGTTATTGATAATAATACAGGAATAGTAGGGGACTTTAACACCGACATCAATAGACAGATCATCTAAGCAGAAAATCCACAAGGACTGGCTTTGGATGACACCCTGGACCAAATGGACTTAACAGATATATTCTTAACATTTTGTCCTAAAGCAAAAGATTATGCATTCTTTTTGAATGCACATGGAAGATTCTCCTGGACAGATCACATACTGGGTCACAAATCAGGCCTCAACAAGTACAAAAAGATTGAGATCATACCATGCATATTTTTCAGATCACAACACTGTGAAACTTGAATTCAACCACAAGAAAAAATTTGGAAAAACCACAAATACATGGAGGTTAAAGAACTTCCTCCTACTAAAGAATGAATGATTTAACCAAGAAGTTGAAGAAGAAATTAAAAAAAAAAAAATATGTGGAAGCAAATGAAAATGAAAACACAACAATCCAGAACTTTTGGGATGTAGCAAATGCAGTCATAAGAGGGAAGTATATATCAATACAGGCATACCTCAAGAAGCACGAAATCTCAAATAATCTAACCTATACCTACAGGAGCTAGAAAAGGAACAGCAAATAAAGCCTCAACCCAGAAGAACAAGTGAAATAATAAAGATTAGAGCAGAAATAAATAATAGAGAAACAAACAAACAAACAAACAAAAAATCAGTAGAACAGATTAATGAAACAAAAAGCTGGCTCTTTCAAAGAATTAATAAAATTGATAAACCCCTAGCCAAACTTCAGAAAGAAAAAAGACCCAAATAAAAAAGAAACAATTGAGAGAGGAGAGATCACAATCAACTCCACAGAAATACAAACAATTATAAGAGAATATTATGAAAAATTATATGCCAACAAATCAGACAATCTGGAAGAAATGGATAAGTTCCTAGAAACATAAAAACTATAAAAACTGAAACAGGAAGAAATAGAAAATTTGAACAAACCAATAAACAACAAATAGATTGAGTCAGTAATGAAAAATTTCCCAACAAACAAAAGTCCAGGGCCAGTGGCTTTCCAGGGAAACTCTACCAGACATTTAAAGAAAATACCTAATCTTCCCAAACGTTCCAAAAAGTAGAAATGGAAGGAAAACTTCCCAACTCATTCTACAAGGCCAGCATTACCTTAATTCCAAAACTAGACAAAGACCCCATGAGAAGAATTATAAGCCAGTATCCCTGTTGAACCTGAATGTAAAAATTCTCAACAAAATACTAGCAAATCAAATCCAACAGTACCTTATTCATCATGATGAAGCGGGATTTATTCCAGATCTAAAGGAAAGGTTGAATATTTGCAAATCAATGTGATATACCACATTAATTTAAAAAAGGATAAGAACCGTATGATTCTCTCAACAGATGCAGAAAAAGCATTGGACAAAGTATAGCATCATTTTGATAAAAAAAAAAAAAAAACAACCTCAGTAAGTAGGGATAGAGGGACCATACCTCAATTTCATAAAGGCCATATATAAAAGACCCACAGCTGATATAATCCTCAATGGGGAAAAACTGAAAGCTTTTCCTCTATGGTCAGAAACAAGACAGGATGTCCCCTCTCACCATTGTTATTTAACATAGTATTGGAAGTCCTAGCCTCAGCAATCAGACAACAACAAAAATAAAAGGCATTTAAATCAGCAAGGAAGAAGTCAAATTTTCACTATTCCCACACAACATGATACTCTATACACAGAACCTGAAAGACTCCATAAAAAAATTGCTAGAACTGATACCCAAATTCAACAGTTGCAGAATATAAAATCAACATAGAGAAATTTGTTGCATTTCTATACACCAATAATGAGAAAGCAAAAGAGAAAGCAAGGAATCAATCCCATTTACAACTGTACCAAAAACCATAAGATACCCAGGAATAAACCTAACCAGAGAGGTAAAAGGTCTGTACTCTTAAAACTATACAACACTGATGAAAGAAACTGAAAATGACACAAAGAAATGAAAAAATATTCTATGCTCATGGAACAGAAGAACAAATATTGTTAAAATGTCTAAGCTAACCAAAGCAATCCCTATCCAAATACTACCAGCATGTTTCACAGAGCTAGGACAAGCAATCCTAAATTTTGCATGGAACCACAAAAGACCCCAAATAGCTAAGGCAACCTTGAAAAAGAAAAACAAAGCTGGAGGCATCACAATTTCAGACCTCAAGTTATATTGCAAAGCTGTAGTTATCAAGACAGTATAGTACCAGCACAAAAACAGATACATACTTTAATGGAACAAAATAGAAAACCCAGAAATGGACCCATAACTACATGGTCAACTAAACTTCAATAAAGCAGGAAAGAATAGGCAATGGAAAATAGACAGTCTCTTCAACCAATGGTGTTAGGAAAACTGGACAGCAAGCAACATACCAAAGAATGAAACTGGACTACTTTCTTACACCATACACAGGAATAAATTCAACACTGGTGAAAGAAATAAATTATATAAATTATAAAATTGTAAATATGTTTATAATTTCTTAAAAATTCCAAGAAATCAATATGAAACAGAAAAACAGAAAAATTGATAAAAAGACATGAACAAACAATTCACATAAAAAATTTAGAGGGGCACCTGGGTGGCTCAGTCAGTTAAGCATCCGCCTTCGGCTCAGGTCATGATCCCAGAGTCCTGGAATCGAGTCCCACATCAGACTCCTTGTTCAGCAGAGAGCCTGATTCTCTCTCTGCCTCTGCCTGCCCCCTGCCTGCTTGTTCTCTCTCTCTCTCTCTCTTTGACAAATAAATAAATAAAATCTTTGATAAAAATTTTAAATGAATAATAAACATATGAAATGTACATAATACCATTGGTTACAAAAAAATCAATTCAAAGTACAGTGAAGAACTGACAGTATCAAGAAGGCTAAAATTTAAAGAGAAATATAGGCTGATATTAAACATGTTAACACAAATACAGAGTTATACTGTGTATTACATTATACATAATAAGTAGAATCTTAATTTGGTAGAACCATTTTGGATAACAATAATAAAATTGATCTTATATTTACCCCCTTATTCAAATAATTCCACTCTTCATCAATGAATTTAGAGAAATGCTTCCAACTATGTACATGTATACAAGACATGTATATAAGAATGTCACAATGTTCCTAATGGTAACTAAGAAGAATCCAAATGTCTACCAGGAGTAGAATGGAAACATTGTGTAATCACACAATAGTATAAAATAAAATATTAAGCAAATAATACAGATAATCAAAAAGGGCATGATTCCATTCATATAACATTCAAAAATAGACATATAGTCTTGGTTTTAGACATCAGATGAGATTACTTGGGGTGGGGGTAAACACTGAACTTTTAAGTTTTTTTTTTTTATTTTTTTTTATTTATTTATTTGACAGAGAGAGAGATCACAAGTAGGCAGAGAGGCAGGCAGAGAGAGAGGAGGAAACAGGCTCCCTGTGGAGCAGAGAGCCCGATGCGGGGCTCCATCCCAGGACCCTGAGATCATGACCTGAGCCGAAGGCAGCAGCTTAATCCACTGAGCCACCCAGGCGCCCCAACACTGAACTTTTAGAGGAAGACCTCTGGGAAACTGGGATAGTGGTTTTTTGTTTATTTCAGCTAGTGTTCTCTACTTTGAGGAAATTGACTAGGCTTCAAACTTTTGTATGCACACCCTCTTGAATATATATGTCAGAAAAAATCTACATTTCTCTTAGCCAAAAAGGCAGAGAAAAGATGAGAAAAATTTATAAACAAAATAAAACACCCTGTTAAAAAAAAGAAGTGAGATGCTTTTATCATAATGTAGTATTTCAAAAGAAGGTCCTCATATATCCAGAACATATTTTTATTATCATTCCTTTGAAAATCCAGTTAAAATTCTGCCTTAATAGTAATAATCCTTCTCTCCCCCAACTCTTTTCCCTCTTTGTTTCTCTTTCTTAAGACTTGGCCTAATTTTCCTGCACTAATTTAATCTGTATCTATAATTACAGATAAAATCAGTCTTTCACAGATATAATTAGTCACTGCATACAATGTCTCCTCTGAGTTATATATTCAGAGGAAATATGCCAACTCAAATAACAAAGAATCACTTTAGCATTATACACATGAATTTTAAGATTAAGTGCATAAGGGGATGTTTACCTATATCAAATGTATTTGGTTTTTATTCTATACTTTTTATAACACTAATTTTCTATGCAAATAAATGGAGGAACAATTGGAGAAAAAGCCTTTAGTTGTCATATTCATCATTATCCTGTCCTTATTAAGGTTAACTTATTCCTCAAGTAAATTCAAATAACATTAGCAACTGCACAGATTATTCTATACTGATGGCAGAAACAAGCACTAGATTAAACACTTTAACAAGATGATTCCATCTTTAGATAATCTCATCTTCTAAAATGTCAGCTTTTCTCTAAAACTGCACAATTTTTTTCCCTACAAACTTACAAATTATTGTGAGACAATTAAAATAATGCTTTAAAATATTTATCAATGGGGCGGCTGGGTGGCTCAGTGGGTTAAGACTCTGCTTTTGGCTTGGGTCATGATCTCAGGGTCCTGGGATAAAGCCCCATATTGGGCTCTCTGCTCAGAGGGAAGCCTGCTTCCCTTCCTCTCTGCCTGCCTCTCTGCCTACTTGTGATCTCTGTCTGAAAATAAATAAATAAAATCTTTAAGTTAAAAAAAAAATAAATTAAAAATAAAATATTTATCAAATGAACAGTGTTATTACAGGACAGTAATATTTTATAAATTGTGATTCTGACTTTAAATTTTCCTAGAATGTAAGTTTGAAGGAATAAATAAGAAGTACAATTTTCGATTTTCTGACCTATATTTTTGTGTATAAACATGTAAATTTGATGTAGGCCTTTTTTCCTATGGATGTTTACATGGCATCTCAAACAGGAAAGCCCCATTTTCTAAGTGTCTGCCACTCATTAGCTGTGTCTGACATGGTTCTGATAAAATCTGGAGCATGGTGGTTTACCACTATACTCAAAGTCCCAGAGTTTATTTTTTATATTGTAATAAATGTATCTTAGATGTTAATAAGAAATGAATCCTACAGAAAGAGTGCTGTGTGGGTGGAATGCCTGTATATGGAATAATTATGTCCCTGATTATATTTCCTGAAACTTTTGGCAGACAAATACCTACTGTTCCCTGACACTGCCACGAGGTAAATGTTTTCTTTAGAACTTATGGACCTGAGACATTCTGGACTTTCAGACTTTGAAAACAGTTGTGGTCAGGGGTGAAGTGCTAATACTAATCTTCAAATACTAATCTATCTAGATTCAAGATTAAACTGTAATATTTTTTCTTGATACTACAATATGCCTCAAGGAAGCCACATAAAAATGTGCTGACAAAATTATTTTAATATCAACTTTAGACTTGCACCTTTTAAAGACCAGGCATTGCTATAAACCGTATCTCCTATTTTAGGGTTTGGCTACTTTAAGTAGTGTGTTATACAGGGAAAATTCTATATACCACTGACCATTAAAAATACGGCCCTATTAAAAGTAACTTTTGGTCTTGAAACACTGAAAAAATAAAATTAAATTAAAAAAACAACTTTTGGATGATTTTTAAATTTAATTTCAAAATTTTTATTAGGCTATTAATATATGCACCCAGTATAAAAGAATAAAATAGTGTTTCAAGGCTTATAATGGAAATAGCATTCTCCTAATTCACAACTGCCATCTCCCTGGAAGAAAAGTCTCTCAACATCTTTATATATTCCAGTTATTATTTCTAAATGATAATTACTTACTGTTATTTCTTGCTTTTTATCTTTCAAATATATCTATTGGTTCCCTATTATAGAAAATTATTTACCTTACATGAAATACTGACTTTCTCCACACGTCTAAATGTAAGTTTCACTGCCCTCCTTCCTCTCAGTACAGCTGTACCAAATGTTAGATGTTAGACCTGGATAGTAGTGATGCGTATGTCTTAGTAGGAGGAAGAAAGTAGACAGGGTTGTTGATCAACTATAAGATGAGTCATGCCTAAGAAAATCACTTACATTATCTTCACTTCCTGCTTCAGTAGAAGTCAGATAACAAGTACAAAATGTGAGGGCAGGAGTATAGTTTAGGCTTCAAGGAATTGGAAATATTTATAAGTTCAGAATCTCAATTCTATTGGTACAATGCCTAAATAATATGATTTCCACAAGGAATGCAAAGGTGGGAATAGTTATCAAAGAATTAAAAATCTCTGGAAAGGACAGAAATTATTCTGCAGATTGATATTTTATGTCAACTTTAATGTCTAACATGAGACACATCTCTGCAAAATTACAGAATTTAAGGCACCAAAAAGCATAATGACAATCAGATTTATTAATTTTTGGAAGCAATTATTTATTCAATGGAAGCAATAAAATATAGAAGAATGTATTAAAAATTCTGGTTAAATTAAATTCATAGAATTCAATACTGACACAAACTACCAATAAAAAATGATGGTATAGGGGCGCCTGGGTGGCTCAGTGGGTTAAAGCCTTTGCCTTCGGCTCAGGTCATGATCCCAGGGTCCTGGGATTGAACCCCACATCTGGCTCTCTGCTCTGCAGGGAGCCTGCTTCCTCCTTTCTCTCTGCCTGCCTCTCTGCCTAGTTGTGATTTCTCTCTGTCAAATAAAATATTTAAAAAATAATAATAATTTTTTAAAAAATGATGGTATAAAGATGTTTTCAGGGGTGCTTGGGTGGCTCATTTGTTAAGCATCTGCTGGAGGCTCAGGTCATGATCCCAGAGTCCTGGGATTGAGCCCCACCTACATCAGGCTCCCTGCTCAGTGGGAAGCCTGCTTCTCCCTCTCCCCCTCCCCCTGTTTGTATTCCCTCTCTCACTGTCTCTCTCTCTCTGTCAAATAAATATCTTAAAAAAAAAAAAAAGTCTTTTCAGAATGCAAAGGCTCAAAATACTTTTTGTGCTAAAACTTTGTTTTTAGCCATTTCCATATTCTGACTCTTCCAGAAGCTCATTCCTCTGTCAAATGGCTTTCACTTTCCACCCCACCTCCCTAAGCACTAGGATATGTTTTGTTTTTATGGAGGTAAAATTTACATGGTGTAAACTTAGTCATTTTAAACAACAATTTGGTGGCATTTTGTACATATACAAATGTTTAGTATATTTGCAAAGTGCAATTTCATCATGCATACCTAGTTCTAAAATCTTTTCATAATCTCAAAAGAAAACACTCTACACGGTAAACATTTACTCCCCATTCCTTGTTCTCTACATTCACTCCCCAGGTTCTGGAACCAATCTGCATTATGGCCTCATATTTATTTATTTATCCTGGCTACTTCATTAAAATGGAATCATACAATAAATAACCTTTTGTGTGTGGCTTCTTTCACTTAGCATAATGTTTTTGAGGTTTATCTGTATTTAGCACGTATCAGTCTTTTATTATTTTTATAGCTGAATAATATTTTATTATATCGATAGACCACATCTTGTTCATGACGGTTAAGCTAAGTTTTCCAAAGTTCTAATTATAGCTAAATCTTATATTTATCATTAGCAAGACATCTTTGTTGTTTTCCTCAAAGTGACAAGCTCACTTTACTCACTTTTGAGATCTAAATAATCATAGTTTCCCTAGCCAAAATGCTGTTCTATGAACAAACAACTGGTTCCACTCAACAGTTCAAACAAATTCTTTTCCTGGAGAACAAATACCACATTCCTACATAAAGCATTCAGCTTCATTCATATTTCCCATTTTATCACACAGCCTATTCAAAAGAATTTTACTCGAGGGTCAAGATTTGATTAAATCTTTTACTGCTTTATCAAGAACATTCTTAAATGAAACTGACATTTTAAAAATTGTTATGTGGTGATGGTGATGAATACAATAATTACTGACAATTGGAATGTACAGAACTTTCACTTAACTAAATTTATTATCATCCTAATTGCTGAATTTACAAGCGAATTGCAGCTAGCTTGCAGAACTGTACCTGAGATAAAAATCAACAGAATGAAACAGACTTTTAACTATAGAGAACAAACTAATGGTTACCAGAGAGAAGCTGGGAAGGGTAAAACAGGTGATAGAAATTAAGGAGTGCACTTGCTGTGGTGTACAGGGTTAGTGAGCAAGATACAGATGAAAGTATTACGGAGAAGATACCATTCTCTTCAGAGAGCCAGGTTTGTTATGGGAACGGGATGAAGGTTGTTTTGTGAGGAAATCTGGAAGGTGAGGTGTGGGTTTTAAATTAGAAGACATAAGAGATGGAACGTCAACAACAGAATGAAGAGAAAGCATATGTAGAATATAAACTGTATGTGAAATTATATGGTAATATTGGCTGGAGTTGACTTGACTTTTGGAGGGTGGCTGATGTTAAAGAATAAGCATGATGGTGGGTAGACCTAGGGCCCAAGATTTTGAACAGATATATGCAGAGACCAGGAAGAGTCAGAGGTAAGTGAGATTTTTAACTATTCCATCTCTAATACTGGTGAAGAATTTGAGACACTTGAAGTGAACAGAATTGTAGTAAGAGGTGACAAGAAAATACCTGGTCTTAAAAAGGTAATTTTACTAGGTGTTTGTCAAATGGAATATACTATTTCCACAGAAACTCACTGAACAGAGAATTAGTCACTTACGATAAACTCATGAGAAAGAGTTACTCAGATGCATTCTTGGTTCTGGTATTCCATCTCTTCATGTCATTTATATGGCTGTTGGATATAACTCTAAATTGTGACTAGCACTACAAAGACATCCCCAAAATGAGGTAAAGACATCAGCGATATGTGGTACACTTTATCGGCTCATGGTTATTTAGCACATACTACTAACTCATTTACAAATGGTACAAAAGTAGAATATTAGAAGAGATTTATCTAAGGTGATAGAAAAATCTTGTTTAGGGATTAAAAAAATAAGATGCTATTTTTAATCTCATTAATATAATGGAAAATTCCAGGGACGTAAAAAAAAAATGAGTTAAATCCTCAACCAAATTGAGAAAATGACTCAAAATGTTAGTTTCATACTATCACTCTGTTAACCAAAGAATTATTAATTATGTGTAAATTTCAGAAACTCATTATGAGTATCTATTTTAACAGTCGTGCCTTCAATGCTAAGTGTATCTTTTTACCTTGCTTATATAACTTTTATTGTATCATATAAACATTTGTAAATAAATTGATTTATTTGCAAAATAACCAAATGTATTTTAGCATATCACATGCAAGGTTTGGGGTATTTCCATTTGTACTTCTAAGAAGTGTTTATCTATGCACTTCAAATTATTGCCTATTGATAAATTAACATTATAATTATAATAATAATCAATTATAAATTGATAAATTGACATTATAATGAATATTGGACAATAGTTCAGTAAAAAATCACCTATGGAGTTTATATTTTCATTAACCACAATATTATATCATTTCTAGGAAGAGCTTAATAACACATTTAAATTTGATAATAGCTTTTATAAATTGGAGGGAGATGGAAATAATTTTTGTCCAATGCCTCTTTTTATTTGAAACCATTATAGTAATTGTTCAAACAGTAATATAGAAAAAATGACAGTTTATTTTAAGATAAACCAAATAATAAGTATCTATATGAGTATCTAAATTATCTACAAATAAGATAAATATTACATGCTAAAAATTAGTTTATCTACTTATGGTTTTGTAATTTTTACAGAGAGACAAAAGATACTTGGATCTATTAATAAGCATGTTTTCTGCCACATTGAAAAATTTACTATGAGGAAGCCCATAGTTCTCAAAATTAGGAAATGTATTTAATAAATCTGCAAATCAACTACTGGATGTGAATACTTGGTAGGTCAAAATGGCTTGTTTCCTAGTTTTCACTGGAAAGCAGTAAATACTAATAGGAAAAATTTATAATCAGTATTTAAAAATAAAACTACTAGAAATAATAGGGATAAAAATGTATATGAAAAGTAGGTTAGGAAAATAGAATGTGTTTTTTGGGTAAGAAAATGTATAAAGGACATGGATTTCATTTTCTTTCCGGTAAAAGAAAAAAAGTAATGTTGTCCTAAAATTAAATCATTGTAACAAAATAAGAAAGGAAAAATATAGGACAAAACCCAAATGGATATAGAAAGCTGCAGAAGGATTATGAATAAGGAATCTTAAGGAAGGAATTTTATGTATGGTCAAGCTGACTAATATTAGAATGGATTTAAAATTTTTAAAATTAATCTTAATGACAAAGAAATGGAAAAAAAAAACATTCTATGCTCATGGACTGAAAGAACAAATATTGTTAAAATGTCTATAATACCCAAAGCAATTGACACATTTAATGAAATCCCTATCAAATTCCCTACAGGTGGGAGGAGTCAAGATGGCGGAGAAGTTGCAGGCTGAGACTATATCAGGTAACAGGAGATCAGTTAAATAGCTTATCTAAACATTGCAAACACCTACAAATCCAACGGGAGATCGAAGAGAAGAAGAACAGCAATTATAGAAACAGAAAATCTACCACTTTCTGAAAGGTAGGACTGGCAGAGAAGTGAATCCAAAATGACGGAAAGATAGACAGCGGGGGGGAAGGGCCGGCTCCCGGCAAACGGCGGAGCAACGGAGCAGAAAATCAGGACTTTAAAAGTCTGTTTCACTGAGGGACATTGCTCCAGAGGCTAAACCGGGTGAAGCCCACGCAGGGTCAGGGTAGCCCCAGGTCCCGCAGGGTCACAGAAGGATCAAGGGTGTCAGAGTGTCACAGAGCTCGCAGATATTAGAACAGGGAAGCCAGCTACAGAGACAGAGCCAAGGACTGAGCTCTCAACCCGGGGTTACCTTGAACGGGTCGAAGGCTGGGTGAGCTTGGAACACAGCTGGAGGCCAGGGATACAGAAGTAATTGGGTGCTGTTCTCTGGGGACGCACTGAGGAGTGGGGCCCCGGGCTCTCGGCTCCTCCGGGCCAGAGACTGGGAGGCCGCCATTTTCATTCCCGTCCTCCGGAACTCTACGGAAAGTGTTCAGAGAACAAAAGCTCCCGAAAGGGAACCCGAAGGATTACTTAGTCTGGCCCCCAGTAAGGGCAGTGCAATTCCGCCTTGGGCAAAGACACTTGAGAGTCACTAAAACAGGCCCCTCCCCCAGAAGATCAACAAAAAATCCAGCCAGGAAGAAGTTCATCTACCAAGGAAAGCAGGTTCAATACCTAGGACAGCAGTGGAACTCCAGAGGAGGTGAAAGCAAAGCATGGAACTCATGGCTTTCTCCCCATGATTCTTTAGTCTTGCAGTTAATTTAATTTTTTTTTCAATTTTTTTCTTTGTTTTTTCTTCTTCTGCTAAATTTTTTAAAACTTTTACCCTTTTCTTTTTTAACCTTTTTAAACTAGTTTATCTAATATATATATATATATTTCCATTCTTTTTTATATTTTTTCATTCTTTTTTTTTTAATATTTTTCTTTTTTTTTTTCTGAACCTCTTTTTATCCCCTTTCTCCCCCCCATGATTTGGGGTCTCTTCTGATTTGGTTAAAGTGCATTTTTCTGGGGTCTTTGCCACCCTTTTAGTATTTTACTTGCTCCTTTATATACTCTTATCTGGACAAAATGAAAAGGCAGAAAAATTCACCACAAAAAAAAAAACAAACAAAAACAAAAAAAGAGGCAGTACCGAAGGCTAGGGACCTAATCAATACAGACATTGGTAATATGTCAGATCAAGAGTTCAGAATGACGATTCTGAAGGTTCTAGCTGGGCTCGAAAAAGGCATGGAAGATATTAGAGAAAACCTCTCTGGAGATATAAAAGCCCTTTCTGGAGAAATAAAAGAACTAAAATCTAACCAAGTTGAAATCAAAAAAGCTATTAATGAGGTGTAATAAAAAATGGAGACTCTCACTGCTAGGATAAATGAGGCAGAAGAAAGAATTAGTGATATAGAAGACCAAATGACAGAGAATAAAGAGCAAAAGAGGGACAAATAGCTAGTGGATCACGAGGGGAGAATTCGAGAGATAAGTGACACCATAAGACGAAACAACATTAGAATAATTGGGATTCCAGAAGAAGAAGAAAGAGAGAGGGGAGCAGAAGGTCTATTGGAGAGAATAATTGGAGAGAATTTCCCTAATATGACAAAGGGAACAAGCATCAAAATCCAGGAGGTGCAGAGAACACCCCTCAAAGTCAACAAGAATAGGTCCACACCCTGTCACCTAATAGTAAAATTTACAAGTCTTAGTGACAAAGAGAAAATCCTGAAAGAAGCCCAGGAAAAGAAGTCTGTAACATACAATGGTAAAAATATTAGATTGGCAGCAGACTTATCCACAGAGACCTGGCAGGCCAGAAAGAGCTGGCATGATAGATTCAGAGCACTAAATGAGCATGCAGCCAAGAATACTCTATCCAGCTAGGATATCATTGAAAATAGAAGGAGAGATAAAAAGCTTCCAGGACAAACAAAAACTGAAAGAATTTGAAAACACAAAACCAGCTCTACAGGAAATATTGAAAGGGGTCCTCTAAGCAAAGAGAGAGCCTAAAAGTAGTAGATCAGAAAGGTACAGAGACAATATACAGTAACAGTCACAGGCAATATAATGGCACTAAATTCATATCTCTCAATAGTTACCCTGAATGTTAATGGGCTAAATGCCCCAATCAAAAGACACAGGGTATCAGAATGGATAAAAAAACAAAACCCATCTATATGTTGCCTATAAGAAACTCATTTTAGATGTGAAGACACTTCCAGATTTAAAGTGAGGGGGTGGAAAACAATTTACCATGCTAATGGGCATCAGAAGAGAGCTGGGGTGGCAATCCTTATATCAGATCAATTAGATTTTAAGCCAAAGACTATAATAAGAGATGAGGAAGGACACTATATCATACTCAAAGGGCTGTCCAACAAGAAGATCTAACAATTTTAAATATCTATGTCCCTAACGTGGGAGCAGCCAACTATATAAACCAATTAATAACAAAATCAAAGAAGCACATCAATAATAATACAATAATAGTAGGAGACTTTAACACTCCCCTCACTGAAATGGACAGATCATCCAAGCAAAAGATCAACAAGGAAATAAAGGCCTTAAATGACACACTGGATCAGATGGACATCACAGATATATTCAGAACATTTCATCCCAAAGCAACAGAATACACATTCTTCTCTAGTGCACATGGAACCTTCTCCAGAATAGATCACATCCTGGGTCACAAATCAGGTCTCAACCGGTATCAAAAGATAAGGATCATTCCCTGCATATTTTCAGACCACAATGCTCTGAAGCTAGAACTCAATCACAAGAGGAAAGCTGGAAAGAACCCAAATACATGGAGACTAAACAGCATCCTTCTAAAGAATGAATGGGTCAACCAGGAAATTAAAGAAGAATTGAAAAAATTCATGGAAACAAATGATAATGAAAACACAACAGTTCAAAATCTGTGGGACACAGCAAAGGCAGTCCTGAGAGGAAAATATATAGCAGTACAAGCCTTTCTCAAGAAACAAGCAAAGTCTCAAATACACAACTTAACACTACACCTAAAGGAGCTGGAGAAAGAACAAGAAAGAAACCCTAAACCCAGCAGGAGAAGAGAAATCATAAAGATCAGAGCAGAAATCAATGAAATAGAAACCAAAAAAACAATAGAACAAATCAACGAAACTAGGAGCTGGTTCTTTGAAAGAATCAATAAGATTGATAAACCCCTGGCCAGACTCCTCAAAAAGAAAAGAGAAAGGACCCAAATCAATAAAATCATGAATGAAAGAGGAGAGATCACAACTAACACCAAAGAAATACAGACAATTATAAGAACATACTATGAGCAACTCTACGCCAACAAATTTGACAATCTGGAAGAAATGGATGCATTCCTAGAGACATATAAACTACCACAACTGAACCAGGAAGAAATAGAAAACCAGTAAGGAGATTGAAACAGTCATCCAAAATCTCCAAACAAACAAAAGCCCAGGGCCAGACGGCTTCCCAGGGGAATTCTACCAAACATTTAAAGAAGAACTAATTCCTATTCTTCTGAAACTGTTCCAAAAAATAGAAATGGAAGGAAAACTTCCAAACTCATTTTATGAGGCCAGCATCACCTTGATCGCAAAACCAGACAAGGATCCCACCAAAAAAGAGAACTACAGACCAATATCCTTGACGAATACAGATGCAAAAATTCTCACCAAAATACTTGCCAATAGGATTCAACAGTCCATTAAAAGGATTATTCACCCCGACCAAGTGGGATTTATTCCAGGGCTGCAGGGTTGGTTCAACATCCGCAAATCAATCAATGTGATAGAACACATTAATAAAAGAAAGAACAAGAACCATATAATACTCTCAATAGATGCTGAAAAAGCATTTGACAAAGTACAGCATCCCTTCCTGATCAAAACTCTTCAAAGTGTAGGGATAGAGGGCACATACCTCAATATTATCAAAGCCATCTATGAAAAACCCACCGCAAATATCATTCTCAATGGAGAAAAACTGAAAGCTTTTCCATTAAGGTCAGGAACACGGCAGGGATGTCCACTATCACCACTGCTATTCAACATAGTACTAGAAGTCCTAGCCTCAGCAATCAGACAACAAAAGGAAATTAAAGGCATCCAAATTGGCAAAGAAGAAATCAAGCTATCACTCTTCGCAGATGATATGATACTCTATGTGAAAAACCCAAAAGACTTCACTCCAAAACTCCTAGAACTAATACAGGAATTCAGTAAAGTGTCAAGATATAAAATCAATGCACAGATATCAGTTTCATTTCTGTATACCAACAACAAGACAGAAGAAAGAGAAATTAAGGAGTCAATCCCATTTACAACTGCATCCAAAACTATAAGATACCTAGGAATAAACCTAACCAAAGAGGCTAAGAATGTATATGCAGACAACTATAAAGTACTCATCAAAGAAATTGAGGAAGACACAAAGAAATGGAAAAATGTTCCATGCCCCTGGATTGGAAAAATAAATATTGTGAAAATGCCTACACTACCTAAAGCAATCTACACATTTAATGCAATCCCTATCAAAATACCATCCATTTTTTTCAAAGAAATGGAACAAATAATCCTAAAATTTATATGGAACCAGAAAAGACCTCGAATAGCCAAAGGAAAATTGAAAAAGAAAGCCAAAGTTGGTGGCATCACAATTCCGGACTTCAAGCTTTATTACAAAGCTGTCATCATCAAGACAGCATGGAACTGGCACAAAAACAGACACATAGATCAATGGAACAGAATAGAGAGCCCAGAAATTGACCCTCAACTCTATGGTCAACTAATCTTCGACAAAGCAGGAAACAATGTCCAATGGAAAAAAGAGAGCCCCTTCAATAAATGGTGCTGGGAAAACTGGACAGCCACATACAGAAAAATGAAATTGGACCACTTCCTTACACCACACACGAAAATAGACTCAAAATGGATGAAGGACCTCAATGTGAGAAAGGAATCCATCAAAATCCTTGAGGAGAATACAGGCAGGAACCTCTTTGTCCTCAGCCACAGCAACATCTTCCTAGGAACATCGGCAAAGGCAAGGGAAGCAAGGGCAAAAATGAACTATTGGGATTTCATCAAGATCAAAAGCTTTTGCACAGTAAAGGAAACAGTTAACAAAACCAAAAGACAACTGACAGAATGGGAGAAGATATTTGCAAACAACATATCAGATAAAGGGTTAGTGTCCAAAATCTATAAGTAACTTAGCAAACTCAACACCCAAAGAACAAACAATCCAATCAAGAAATGGGCAGAGGACATAAACAGACATTTCTGCAAAGAAGACATCCAGATGGCCAACAGACACATGAAAAAGTCCTCCACATCACTTGGCATCAGGGAAATGCAAATCAAAACCACAATGAGATATCACCTCACACCAATCAGAATGGCTAAAATTAACAAGTCAGGAAATAGATGCTGGGGAGGATGCAGAGAAAGGGGAACCCTCCTCCACTGTTGGTGGGAATGCAAGCTGGTGCAACCACTCTGGAAAACAGCATGGAGGTTCCTCAAAATGTTGAAAATAGAACCACCCTATGACCCAGCAATTGCACTACTGGGTATTTACCCTAAAGATATAAACGTAGTGATCCAAAGGGGCACGTGCACCTGAATGTTTATAGCAGCAAAGTCTACAATAGCCAAACTATGGAAAGAACCTAGATGTCCATCAACAGATGAATGGATAAAGAAGAAGTGGTATATATACACAATGGAATACTATGCAGCCATCAAAAGAAATGAAATCTTGCCATTTGCGACGACGTGGATGGAACTAGAGCGTATCATGCTTAGTGAAATAAGTCAATCGGAGAAAAACAACTATCATATGATCTCCCTGATATGAAGACATGGAGATGCAACATGGGGGGTTAGGGGGATAGGAGAAGAATAAATGAAACAAGATGAGTTTGGGAGGGAGACAAACCATAAGTGACTCTTTTTTTTTTTTTAAAGATTTTATTTAATTATTTGACAGACAGAGATCACAGAGAGGCAGGCAGAGATAGAGGAGGAAGCAGGCTTCCTGCTGAGCAGAGAGCCCTATGTGGGACTCGATCCCAGGACCCTGGGGTCATAATCTAAGCTGAAGGCAGAGGCTTTAACCCACTGAGCCACCCAGGCGCCCCCTACAAGTGACTCTTAATCTCACAAAACAAACTGAGGGTTGCTGGGGGGAGGGGGCGTTAAGAGAGGGGGAGGGGGTTATGGACATTGGGGAGGGTATGTGCTATGGAGAGTGCTGTGAAGTGTATAAACCTGGCAATTCACAGACCTGTATCCCTGGGGATAAAAACACATTATATATTTATAAAAAAATAAGAAATAAATAAAAAATGAAAAAAAAATCCCTACAAAATTACAAAGTCATGCATTTGTTACAGAGCTAGAACAAACAATCCTAAATTTTGTATGGAACCACAAAAGACCCTGAATCGCCAAAGCAATTTTGAAAAAGTTTAAAAAAAAAAGTCTGGAGGCATCACAATTCAGGACTTCGAGCTATATTACAAAGTTGTAGTCATCAAGACAATATGATACTGGCAAAAAACCAAGCACATAGACAATAGAAAGTGCAGAAATGGACCCAGATGATATAGTCAACTGATCTTCAACAAAACATGAAAGAATACTTAATGGTAAGAGGATATTATCTTCAACAAATGGTGTTGAGAAAACTGGACAGCAGCATGCAGAAGAATAAAACTGGACCACTTTCTGACACCATACACAAAAAGACATCACAACCAACACCAAAAAATACAAACGATTATAAGAGAATATTATGAACAATTATATACCCCCCAAATTAGACAATCCAGAAGAAATGGATACATTCCCAGATATATAAAAACTAACAAACTGAAACAGAAAGAAATAGAAAACCTGAACAGACCCATAATTAGCAAAGAAATTGAAGTACTAATCAACAAATCTTCCAAAAACAGGAGTCCAGGGCCGGATGGCTTCCCAGGGGAGTTCTACCAAACATTTAAAGAAGAATTAATACCTATTCTCCTGAAACTGTTTAAAAAAATAGAAATGGAAGGAAAACTTCTAAACTCTATGAGGCCAGTATTACCTTAATGTGAAAACAGAAGACCCCAACAAAAAGAAGAATTGCAGAGTAATATCCCTCATGAACATGGATACCAAAATTCTCACCATGATCCCAGTCAATAGGATTCAACAGTACATTAAAGGGATTATTCAGCATGACCAAGTGGGATTTATGCCTTGGATGCCAGGGTGGGTCAACATTCTCAAACCAATGTGATACACTACATTAATAAAAGGAAGAACCATATGATCCTCTCAATAGATGCCGAAAAAGCAATTGACAAAATACAGCATGATCAAATACCTCAACAAAGCAGGGATAGAGGTAACATACCTCAAAATAATAAAAGCCATATGCAGAAGACTCACGCGAATATTATCCTCAGTCGGGAAAACCTGAGAGCTTTTCCCTTAAGGTCAGGAACATGACAGCGATGTCCATTCTCACCACTGTTCAACATAATACTGGAAGTCCTAGCCTCAGCAGTCAGACAACAAAAAGAAAAAAAAAAAAAAAAGGCATCCAAATCAGCAAGGAAGAAGTCAGACTTTCACTTTTCACAGACGACATGATAATCTATGTAGAAAACCCAAAAGACTCCACCCCAAAATTTCTAGAACCCAAACAGAAATTCACAAAGTCACAGAATATAAAATCAATGCACAGAAGTCAGTTGCATTTCTATACACTACCAATGAAACAGAAGAGGGAGAAATCAAGGAATTGATGCCATTTATAATTGCACCAAAAACCACGAGATATCTAGGAATAAACCTAACCAAAGAGATAAAGGATCTCTACTCTGAAAACTATGGAACACCTATGAAAGGCCAGAATTTTGATTTGATTTGATCATTAATGTATATCCCAAGAGACAAAGGAGTATGTGGTACATTGTGTACTCAATAAAAATTAGTTTTAAAAAGTTCAGAAACACAGTTTATAAAGATAACAATACGTGTTTAGATGGCAGGGATTAAACTCAGCATTATCTTGATTCCAAAACTACGGAAAAAAAAAAAAAAGATAGAAAGCCACAAGCCAATATCTCTAATGAACATAGATGCAAAATCCTCAAATAATATTAGCAAAACAAATCCCAAAAGCATATTTTAAAAAATCATTCACCAAATCCAAGTGGGATTCATTTCAGAGATCCAAGGGTGGTTCAATATTCACAAATCAACCAATTTGCATCACATTAACATGAGAAAAGATAAAAGCTATATGATTATCTCAATAGATACAGAAAAAATCATTCGTCAAAATACAACATATATTCATGACAAAAAACTTCAAAAAATGTAAGTTTAGAGGGAACATACCTTAACACAACAAAGGCCATATATGAAAAACCCACAGTTAACATCATATTGAGTGGTGAAAACCTGAGAGCTTTTCCCCTAATGGGTGTCCATTCTCAGCAATTTTATTTAACATAGTACTGGAAGTCCTAGCCACAGCAATCAGCCAACAAAATGAATAAAAGGCATCCAAATTGTTAAGGAACAAATAAAACTTTTCATTATTTGTGGATGACACAATACTATATAGAGAAATCCCTAAACACTCCACCAAAAAAAAATTGCTAGAACTAACAAACAAATTCAGTAACATCACACAATACAAAATATACAGAAATCTGTTGCAATTCTATATAGTAATAACAAAGTAGCAGAAACAGAAATTAAGAAAGCAATCTTATTTACAATTGTCCCCAAATGGTAAAATACATAGAAATAAACTTAACCAAGGAGGTGAAAGACTTGTACTCTGAAAACTATAAAACACTGATGAAATAAATGATACAAAGAAATCAATATTCTATGCTCATGGATTGGAAGAACAAATATTGTTAAAATGCCCATACTACCCAAAGCATCAAAGATTTGATGCAATACATATCAAAATATCAACATCATATTTCACATAACTAGAACAAATAATACTAAAGTTTGTATGGAATCAGAAAATACCCTGAATAGCCAAAGCAATCTTAAAAAAGAAAAACAAAGCTGGAGGTATCACAACTGCATATTTTAAGATATACTACAAAGTTGTAGTAATCAAAATAGTATGGTACTGGCACAAAAATAGACACGCAGATCAAAGAATAGAATAACAAGCCCAGAAATAAACCCATGATTATATGGTCATTTAAACTATGACAAAGGAGTCAAGCATATGCAATGGGGGAAAAGATAGTCTCTTCAACAAATGGTGTTGAGAAAACTGGGCAACTACATGCAGAAGAATGAAACTGGACCATTTTCTTACACCACACACAAAAATAAACTCAAAATGGATTAAAGACCTAAATGTGAGACTGAAACCATAAGAATTCTCAAAGAGATCACAGCCTATAATTTCTTTGACCGAGGCCACAGAAACACTTTTCTAGATATATTTCCTCAGGCAAGGGAAATAACAAAATTAAACTACTGGTACTACACAAAAAAAAAAAAAAAAAAAAAAAAAAAGGCTTTTGCAAAGCAAAGGAAGACATCAATAAACAAGACATCTACTTGATTGGAGAGGATATTTGCAAGTGATATATCCTATAAGGGGCTAATATACACAATTTAGAAAGAATTTATACAACTCAACACATAAAAAAACAAATAATCTGATTAAAAATGAGTACAAGACCTGAATAGACATTTTTCCAATGATATACAGATGGCCAGCAGACACATGAAAATATGCTCAACATCACTAATCATCAGGAAAATGCAAATTAAAATGACAGTGAGATATCATTTTAAACCTATCAGAATGGCAGTCTTTTAAAAATAACTTGTATATTTAAAAAATTTTATAATACAAATTTTTAGCCAGTTCATAGGAATATTAAATTTAAGAATATCCTCACACAAAATTAGAAATCAGAAAACATTTTTTGGAGTGTATATGTTTCCACATAAGTGAAAAAATAAAATGCCAACTCACTTCTAAGACCCTCATTCACATTTTGCAACAAAATTCACAAAATGATGGATTGCAAAGCATATATTTATGTGAAACTAGGATTTCCTGTGTTCATGCTCACTTCAGGCTGAGTACATGCCTTGATGCACTATTCCCATGTATAGGAATGTCTCAATCCTATCCAAGAAATAACTAGGTGAAAGCTCTGGTGATTCTTTTATCCATTTTAGGCTTTTATATAACCCTTGGAACATGTAATGTATTCAACTGACCCAACAAAATTTTTATTATAGATAACAATATGCCTTTTGAGTTGAATAATATTATAGTAATTGGAGATCTGGTTAAATTAATACAAAGCTATCCACATACAGGTAAAGACATTTTTCCATGTGCAGATAAAAAACATTTGGTTTGGGTAACTGCTCTCCTATCCTTTCCTCCCTAATTAAAAGAAAAAAAAAAAAACCTATGGTAGTAAATAAAGTCTTTAGTATCAGTTTTATAATGAATACACTAGACAATTCATGAACAGAATACATCTATAATTTAATAATGGTAACAAAATATTATCAAATAAGAAAAATTATTAAGTAAAAAATACAACAGAATTACCACATAACATTCTGAATTCCATAAATACGTCACACAATTTTTCACAGTTGTGGTTCAAAATTGTGTTCAGTGACCCAACTATATCATTTGTCACCTCAATTGCTTATTACAATGTGAGTTTCTGTGCCCCTATCTGAAATTTATAGCATCAAAATTTAGGGGAGAAGGTGGATATCACCTGGAAATATGAATTTTTCACTTTTTTTTCAAGAAAATTGTTTGGAAGTTAATATTTAATACATTATTTTATTTAATTGAGAATAATGACACAAAAGCTAAATATATCTATACCCCTCTCCCAATTTAATTAACTTTTCTCACTATGACACCATCTCTTTGAACTTCATTCATTAGATATACAGAAGTTGTTTCTAACTTCCCTTCATCACAGAAGAAAAACTGTTGTCAGTACAGCTGCTTCATTCTTTCCTTTTTAGTTTTATACTCTAAATTTGTTTATTTATTATAATACCTTGATCACTTCTCTCCCCTTTTATGATGACTGAATTATTTTTAAGTAATTAATTTTAATCATTTTATTAAAAAATGAGGATTTACTGGGACACCTGAGTGGCTCAGTTGATTAAGCACCTGACTTGATTTTGACTCAGGTCATCATCTCAGAGTCATGAGATCAAGCCCCATGCTGGGCTGCTTAAGATTCTCTCTCTCTAGAAGAAAACAAAAGGATTTTTTTCTTGGAATTTATACCAAGAAATGACAAAATCCAAGGAGACAAATTTGTTTTTTATCTTAGGGACACAACTGAACCTCTACAACAGTAAGTGTTTCCATTCTAACTATGCTTTACATTATCTAATAAAGCATTCTGTGTGGAGGGTGCCTGAGTTACTCAGATGGTTGGGCATCTGCCTTTGACTCAGGTATCTCCAAGTCCTGGAATTGAGCCCTGCATAGAGCTCCCAGCCTACTGGGGAGACTCTTTCTCCCTCTGCCTCTCCCCTGCTTGTGTTCTCTCTGTTTTTCTCTCTCTCAAAAGAATAAATAAAATCTAAAAACAAAAACAAAAACAAAAACAAAAAAAATCACAAGTCCTAGAAATGGCTTGCATTTAAAGTATTCTGTGTAGTAACCTCAAGTTGGCTTTATATTACAACTTTCTCTAGATGTTCTTATAACTTAACATAATTTATTTTTTTTACTTGTTTACTTTCTCACCCTTTCTAGGTCTCTAAGAACTCAGAAAAGTCTTCAACCAATGGCTAGTAAGAAAACAGGGACCTAAACCATACAGCCAAAAGCAAATGAATTCTACCAACCAGTGATCATGAAAGAGAACTTTGAACTTCAGATGATATTTCAGCCTGGTAAGGACCTAAGCAGAGGAACCAGCTAAATTGCACCTGTACTCCAACTCTAAATCTGTGCTTTAAATCAAGTTTGGGGTACTTTGTCACATTATTTAAAAAACAAAACAAAACAACAACAACAACAACAAAAACTAACACACATTTTGGTACCTGGAAATGGGGTGGTGCTTCAACAAATACCTAAAAAAATGTGCCAGTGGCTTTGGATCTGACAAGGATGAAGGCTGGAATAATTTTGGTAAAGAAAGCCCATACTGCTTCTAACAGACTGCTAAAAATGCTCCTGGTAAGAACTCAGAAGGAAGTGAAGAACATGCTATTAGAAACTGGGGGAAAAGGAGATCCTTGGTATACATTGGCAGTGGGTTTACTGAAATTATGTCCTACAATTATGTGTAAAGGGGAACTTGTAAATGATAATTTTGATATACAATTTAGAAAGATTTCTGAGCATAACGATGAAAGCACCATCGTTTCTTCTTGTTAGACATAATAAAATATAAGAGGAGACAGATAATAATTGAGGAATGAACAGTTTAACAAAAAAGAATCAGGACTGGATGATTTTAAAAATTTGCAGGACCTCCAAAATATTCCAAAAGTCAGAAATGGCTGCTTAAAGTGTGGCATACAGAAATGGTTAAGTATGTAACTCTATGAGATTTTGCTAAAACCTTAAAAAGATCAAAAAGTTATATATTCACTATACGAAGGTTTCTCTCCAGGAATGAAGGATGAGTCTTACAGAGCTCAACCAAACAAAAGGGTATCTAAAGTTTAAGGATCCTGACCCTCAGCTGTCTCAGCAGGAAGGAATAAGAGAGAAGGGATTACCTCCAACAAATCTATGGATCATTTACCAAATGAGGTAAATACAAGAGAAATGCATAGAACACTCCTAAAATTCTTGAGAAAATTGTTTCAGCAAAGACACTTCTAACTTGGACTAAAGGAGACAGAGAAAGTACAAATGAAAGGAGACTGTCAGACAAAATTCTACTGGCAGGAAGAAAAGCTGATAACTGAGTCATAAACATGCACTAATTTTTTTGATAAAGATGGAAACCTAGAACCAAGAAAGCAGAGTTGAGAGTGAGGGAAAATTATTGTAGGCCTTAAAAGCTAATGAAGAGAATTCCATTTGCCTGGCTGGATTTCAGAACAATTTTAGACCACTGACCCTTTTATGCTTCCATTTCCCCCTTATTTTGACCAATGCCTATCATTATTCTATACTTGTCCTACCATTGTTAATTGGGAGTGTTGGGGGCAGAAAACTCCTCTCTTCAGTTTCACAGTTCTACATGTGGCTACTATTATGTCGCTGGCCACAAATTATGCCATCATAATAGGTTATACTAAGAAGCCTCATCTATACCTGACTTAGATGATTAAGTGATAATAGGGACTTTGAGTAGATACTATAATAGGATCAAACTCTTGGGTCTTTGAGGGGAGGTCAATGTATGCTGCTTGTAGGAGGAATGTGAATTTTTTATGACAGAGGGAAGGCTATGGTAGGTAGAATTCTAAGATGGCCCCTAAGATTCCAAGAGCTTATTAACCATTTATTTAAGAAAAAAAATTATTTGTTTCCTTGATTTAACAAGTACTGAAAATGGAGTATTAAAATCTCCAATGATAATTTAATTCTTCTATTTCTCCCTGCAGTTTTATCAATAATTATTCAATGCTATGTGGGTTAAGCTGCTGCCTTCAGCTCAGGTCATGATCTCAGTGTCCTGGGATCGAGTCCCACATCGGGCTCTGTGCTCAGCGGAGAGCCTGCTTCCCTTCCTCTCTCTCTGCCTACCTCTCTTGTGATTTCTGTCAAATAAATAAATAAAATCTTTAAAAAAAAATTTATGAATTTTACCAATATTATTTATGTTTCTTAGGATACTTAATCTCAAACATTTTTAGACATTTATTAAAATGGCTATGTTGGCTATCTTGTGATTCAATTTTTGTGGTTTTTATTTACCAGACTGGGTTACATTATATGGCAAAAATTAAGATCTGATTAAGTCCCTTACCAATTGACTTTAAGCTAATAAAAAGGGAAATTATCTTGGGTAGTCTTGAAATAAGCAAGTGATCACTTTTAAAGAGGATGTAGAAGAAATCTGAGTAATTTCCCATTGGCCATGAAGAAGTAAGCTTCCATGTTATGAAGGGAGCCACATAGCAAAACCCTGAGGGTGGCATCAAGAGCTACAAAAAATCGCTGACCTATAGGCAATAAAAAAATTGAGACTTCAGTTTCTGCAACTGCTGAAAACAATGCTGAATGAGTTTGGAATGAAAATCTAAGTTCAAAGAGAATGCAACCTGGATAACAGTGTGAGCTTTGTTATATCATAAATAGAACACCCAACTAACCAGTGCCCAGACTTCTGACACATGGAAACTATGTAATCACATAGTTTGTTTGATTTTTTTAAGGCATTAGCTGTTATAGATTGAATTGTATCCATAAAAAAGATATGTCAAAATTTCCTAAGTAACAGAAGTAAAATCAATAAATCAATGAACTAGTAATTAGTAAAAATTTACCTTATACCACCAAAAAGAAACTCAAACCAAAACATGACATCAGATCATTGTATATTGTTATAAAGCAGTATACATAATGGGAAAAAAAGGTGACTGTTTATTCATCACAGTGAGTAGTTTTAATATTAGAATTTTCTTAAATGATGATGCAGGAGAAGATGGCAGTGGAGCAGGAGGACCCTAGGCCTATCTTGGCCCACAAACACAACAAGATAACTATCAAATCGTACTAAGTATCTCAGAAATCAATCTGAAGACTGACAGAACAAACTTGACAACTAAAGGGAGAGAAGAGGCCACATCAATGAAAGAGCAGGGGACATAATTGGCTTTTTCAACACAAGGCAGAGCCTTAGACAAAGTACCAAGACAAAGGAATTTATCCCAGATGAAAGAATAAAGTAAGTCCACAGCCAGAGATCTAAATGAAACAGATAATATGCCTCATGGAGAATTTAAAGCAACATTCATAAAGATACTCACTGGGCTTGAGAAAAGAATAGAAGACATCAGAGACCCTTACCACACAGATAAAAGACTTGAAAAAAACTCAATCAGAGATGATGAATGCAATAACGAACATTGGAAACATCTGATGCAATGAACAGCAGGCTAGAAGCAGCAGAAGAAAAAAATTAGTGACATAGAAGAAAAAATAATGAAGCTGAAGAAAAGAGAGAAAGAAGAATTATGTAACTTGAGGATAGACTTAGGAAACTCAGTTGACTCCATCAAACATAATAGCATTTATATCATAGGAGTCTCAGAAGAAGAAGAGAGAAAAGGGAACAGGAAATTAATTTCAAGAATAACAGCTGAAAACTTCCTCAATTAGTGAAAGGAAACAGACATCCAGATCCAGGAGGCACAGAGAATCTCCATCAAAATCAACAAAAGCAGGCCATAACCCAGATATATTGTAATTAAATTTGCAAAATGTAATGATA
Source organism: Meles meles (assembly GCF_922984935.1). Lineage (NCBI taxonomy): Eukaryota > Metazoa > Chordata > Mammalia > Carnivora > Mustelidae > Meles > Meles meles. The sequence goes on from NC_060074.1 coordinate 81,371,496, forward strand.
AAGAAAAATATCTTAAAAGCAGCAAGACAGAAGAGGTCCTTAGGTTATAAGAGAAGATCCATAAGGCTAGCTGCAGATCTCTCAACAGAAACTTGACGAGCCAGGAGAAAGTGGCATGATATATTCAAAGTGATGAATGGGAAAAATTTGTAGCCATGAATACTCTATTCAGCAAGGTTATAATTCAGAATATAAGGACAGATAAAGACTTTTCCAGACAAACAAAACCTAAAAGAGTTCATGACCATTAAATCAACCTTGAGAAAAATATTGAAGGAGACTCTGTGTGCAAATATGACTCCAAAGGTGACAAAGATAAGAAAGAATCAGAGAAAATCTCCAGAAACTATGATAAAACAAATAATAAAATGGCACTAACTTTGTACCTATTAATAATTACTTTGAATGTAAATGGACTAAACACTCCAATCAAAAGATACAGGATGTCAGAAAGGATTAAAAAAAAAAAAAGACCCATCTATATTCTGTCTACAATTGACTCATTTTAGATCTAAAAACACCTACAGTTTGGAAGTTAGGAGGTGAAGAAACATTTATCATGAAGATAAATGTCAAAAGAAAGCTGGACTTAGACAAACTAGACTAAAACATAGACTGTAAAAAGAGACAAAGAAGGGCACTATATCATAATAAAGGGGCCTATCCAACAAGAAGATATAAGAATTGTGAATATTTATGTAGCCAGTATGGGAACATCCAAGTATATACAATAATAACAATATAAAGGAACTAATGGACAATAACTCAATAATAGTAGGGGACTGTAATACCTCACTTACATCAATAGACAGATCATCTAAACAGAAAATAAACTAGGAAACAATAGCTTTGAATGACACACTGGACCAAATGGACTTAACAGATATATCCAAAACTATCCACCCTAAAACAGCAGAATACACATTTATTTTCAACTGCACATGGAACATTCTCCAGAATAAATCACATATTAGGCCATTAAACAAGTCTCAACCAATATAAAAGGTTAAAATTGTACCATGCATCTTTTCTGACCATAACACTATAAAACTAGAAGTCAACCACAAGAAAAAAAATTGGAAAGACCACAAATACATGGAGGATAAACAACATGATACTAAACAGTGAATGGGTCAACCAGGAAATCAAATAAGAAATTAAAAAATATATGGAAACAAATGGAAATGAAAACACAATAGTCCAAGACCTTTGGGATACAGCAAAAGCAGTCATTAGAAGAAAGTACATAGCAATGCAGGCCTATTTAAAGAATCAAGAAAAATCTCAAATAAACAACCTAACCTTACACCTAAAGGAGCTAGAAAAATATAAAAACAAAACAAAAACCTGAAACCAGCAGAAGGAAGGAAATAATAAAGATTAGAGTGAAATAAATGATATAGAATCTAAAAAAACAATAGAACAGACTGATAAAACCAGGAATTGTTCTTTAAAAAAATCAATAAAATTGATAAGCCTCTAGCCAGACTTATCAAGAAAAAAGAGAAAGGACCCAAATAAATAAAATCACAAATGAGAGAAAAGAAATAACAATAAACACCACAGAAATACAATTATAAGAGAATATTATGAAACACTAAATGTCAACAATTGGACAACCTAGAAGAAATGAACAAATTCTTCAAAACATAAAAACTACTAAGATCAAAACAGAAAGAAACAGAAAAATTGAACAGACTGATACCTGCAAATAAATTGAATCAGTAATCAAAAAACTCTGAATAAGCAAAAGTCCAGGGTCAGTTGGCTTCACAAGCGTATTCTACCAAACATTTAAAGTAGTGTTAGTACCTATTCTTCTCAAATGATTCCAAAAAATAGAAAAGGAAGAAAAACTTCCAAGTTCATGTATGAGACTAGAATCACTGATACCAAAACCGATAAAGACTTCACTAAAAAAGAGAACTACAGGCAAATATCCCTGATGAACATGGATGCAGAAATTCTCAACAGCAAACCAAGTCCAACAATACATTAAAAGAATCATTCACCACAATCAGGTGGAATTATTCTGGGATTACAAGGGTGTTTCAATATTTGCAAATAAATCAACATGACATACCACATTAATAAGAGAAAGGATAAGACCCATATTACTTCAATAGATGTAGAAAAAGCATTTGACAAAGTACAACAATCCATTCATGATAAAAACTCTTAATGAAGTATGTTTAAAGGACATATCTCAACACAATAAAGACCATCTATGAAAAACCCACAGCTAAAATCATCTTCAGTGGGGGAAAACTGAGAGCTTTTCCTCCATGATCAGGTAGACACGGATGCTCACTCTCATCACTATATTTTAACATAGTACTGGAAGTTCTAGCCACAGCAACTGGACAACAAAAAGAAAGAAAAGATACCAAATAGTCAAGAAAGAAGCAAAACTTTTGCTATTTGCAGATGACATGATAATCTATACAGAAAACCTGAAACACACTAACCAAATATATACAAATATAAACTAAGTAAAGTCACAGGATACAAATTCAATGCATGGAAACCTGTTATATTTCTATACACTAATAGTGAAACAGGAAAAATAGAAATTAAGGAATCAATCCCATTTATAATTGCATCAAAAACCATTAGGCACCTAGGAATAAACCTAACCAAAGAGGTGAAAGTCCTGTTCTCTGAAAAGTATAAAACACTGATGAAAGAAATGGAAAATGACAGAAAGAAATGGAAAAACATCCCATGCTCATGGATTGGAAGAAAAATATTGTTAAAACGTCCATACTACCCAAAGCAATCTACACATTTAACACAATCCTTATCAAATACCACCATCAGTTTTCACAGAGCTAGAACAAAGAACCCTAAATTTTGCATGGAACCAAAAAGATGCTGAATAGCCAAAGCACACTTGAAATGAAAACAAAACTGGAGGCATCACAATTCTGGACTTCAAGTTATATTATAAAGCTGTAGTCATCAAGACAGTATTGTACCAGCACAAAAACAGACACATAGATCAATGGAAGAAAATAGAAAACTCAGAAATAATCCCATAATTATTTGGTCAATTAATCTTTGACAAAGCAGGAAAGAATATCCAATGGGAAAAAGACAGTCTCTTCAACAAATGGTATTGGGAAAACTGGAAAGTAACATGAAAAAAAAAATGAAACTGGATCACTTTCTTACGCCATACACAAAAATAAATTCAAAATGATGAAGGACCCAAATATGAGAGAGGAAACCATCAAAATTCTAGAGAAAAACACAGGAAGCAACATTGGTAGAAGCAAATTCTTTACAGATATGTCTCCAATGCAAGGGGAACAAAAGCAAAAATGAACATTGGGATTTCGTCAAGATAAAATTCTTCTGCACAGCAAAGGAAATAATCAACAAAACTTAAAGGCAACCTATGGAATAGGAGAAAATATCTGCAAATGACATATCTGATAAAAGGTTGGTATCCAAAATATATAAAGAACTTATAAAACTCAGCATCCCAAAACCATATAATCCAATTAAAAATGAGCAGAAGACATGAATAGACATTTTCCAAAGAAGACATCCAATCTGGATAGCCAACAGACACATGAAAAGATGCTTAACATCACTCATCATCAGGGAAATACAAATCAAAACTACAATGAGATATCACCTCATACCTGTCCAAATGGCTAAAATGAACAACAGAAGAAACAACAGATGTTGGTGAGAATGTGGAAAAAGGGGAACCCTTTCACACTGTTGGTGGGAATGCAAACTAGTGCAGCCACTCTGGAAAACAGTATGGAGTCTTCATCAAAAAATTAAAAATAGAACTACCCTACAATCTAGCAATTGCACTACTATGTATTTTCCCAAAGAATACAAAAATACTAATTCAAGGCATGTACCTCGATGTTTATAGTAGCATTATCTACAATAGCCAAATTATGTACACAGCCCTTGTCCATTGACTGATAAATGGATAAAAAGGTGGTATAATTACTCAGCCATAAAAAAGAATGAGATCTTGGCATTTGCTGTGACAACAATGAAACTAGAGCGTATTATGCTAAATGAAATGATTCAGTCAGAGAAAGACAAATACCATTTGATTTCATTCATACATAGAATTTAAGAAACAAAACAAATGAACCCAAAGCAAGGAATAAAAGAGAGAGAAAGACAAACCAAGAAACAGACTCTTAACTATAGAGAACAAACTAATGGCTACCAGAGGGGAGGTAGGTAGGAGAATGGGTTAAATGTGTGGTGGGGATTAAGGAGCACACTTGTGATAAGCACTGGGTATTGTGTGGAAGTGTTGAATTTAGTGACATTGTGATTGACTGTATGTTAACTAAATGATATTTAAATACAAACTTTCAAAAAGAATTTTCTTGAATGGCAGGGAATTGGTCAATGGTTATCTCATATCAATCTTGAGAAACAGTTTAAGATTTCCTTATGAAATCTTATGGAAACATAAGCAAGAAATGACACAGCTCAATTTAGCCTTACAAAATAAGCTAAATGAAGTTTTGTATGACTAAACTGGCTTTGTCTGCTCAGGAAGTTTTCAAGGCTAGTTTCTATTTGTTTTTTATTTTAACAGATGTATTGACATCTCAGCTCCTGGTATCTGATACTTGTGACTATGACCTTATTTGGAAATAGGGTTATTATAGATGTGATCAAATTAAGATAAAGACTCTAGAGTGAGTCATTAATCCAATGTGACTGGGATACTTATAAGAGGGAAATTTGGACACAGACACACACACACAGTAGAGGAATACCATGTGAAGAAACAGATAGAACATTAAGTTCCCTGGAGGCAGAGATTGAATTGGGGCACCTGGTGCATGCCAAGGAACACCAAGGGTAGCCTGGACATCATCACCTGGGAAGAAGCAAGGAAATTCTCTCCTACAGGTTTCAGAGAGCATGCCAACACTTTGAGTTCAAACTTCTAGTCTTCAGAACTATGAGACAATACATTCATGTTGTTTTAAACTACTCAGTTTGTGGCACTTTTGTTATGGGTGCTGAGAAAATAATACAGTAAGTTTGAGGCAATTTGTTACACAGCAATAAAAACAAATACAACAGACTTTGTGAAACAATCAAATGTCAATTGTATTCTTCTTTCATTATTCTTCAGATATTTTTAAGAATATCTCCTTTTTTGATATTTTTAATTTCAAAATATTTCTCCAATTTTTACCTTAATCATGTTTAACAATGACAATTATATCCAACCAAGGTACTACATCTTGCTTTAGTTCTTGACAATCCTTGATCATTATATGCAAAATATTCTACGTTGCATTCATCTTTTTCACTTTCTAAAATATATATACTTCTATTCTTTAAATAGCATATGCTTGATACTATGTATTTTTAAACATAAACAGATATATATGTTTTGGTGTTAAATGTATGTATATACATATACAATTATATCATGCTGATAATATTAATAGTAAAACACCCATGTTTCTCATACCCAGTTTAGTACTTAGAATATTAATTTTAGTTTTAGAATCTCCTGTGTGCCCATCCATAACCATTTCTTGGATGGAATATCCAATGTTGATTATTTGAAAGGAGGACAACTCTTTGATAAGTGTGTTATCTTGTTAGGAACTAAAAGTCCCATATTTAATTTCAGGGATTAATTTAAGCAGTGTATTTCCTCATTCAAAATTAAAAACCCTAATTAACTCTTGGCTACTTCAGATTCTAATTACCAAGGCTTCCCCCTAGGGTTGGAATGTTTGGCTGGTTGGAATAAAAAATTTAAAAGTGCAGGTAAATTCTCTCTTTTTTTTCTAATCTGCTGAAAATCGTTTTTGTGACTGTCTAAGATTATGTTGAGTGCTTCAATTTCCCTTGTTGGCTCAAACAATCACCCCACTATCTTATTTTAATAAAACATTTTCCTTGCTTTGATTGCCAATGGTTGCAAGCTGCTGGCAAGGACTAAATTCAAGCAATTTAAGCAATAGATGGGATTTATTTATCCCATATGGGAGGTTTAAAAATTACATTTAGAATACTTTAAGTGGACATGAAACATAATCCATGACAAATTTTGTCAATGCCCACTATAATCATTTGCATTATCTGTCTTATCCATAAATACCACAGAATTTATACTTTCTGGATTAAATAGCAAATCTTAGAATGTCCATTTAGGATTCACAAAGGAAAAGGAAACAACAAAATTGCCCCTAGTCTTTATAGTGCTTTTTAAAACAATCATTTATATCGTCCTCATCCTTATAAAGAATTAGATGGGATATGAATTAATGAGCAAACAAAACACATATGATTCCTTTAAAATCCAGTTTCAGTGTTAAATTACACTCTCCTCTTCCACTCCTCTATTTTTTGAGTCTAGTGCAGATTTAGTACCCCTAATATTGTTTCTAATTTTCCCTATTTTAACTTATAGAAACAGTATTATGAGTAGATAGACAGATAAACTTTTTATATATAAACTTTAAAAAAAGATTCATCCATATTACTCTAATCTATCATGCCCATCTAATCTACAGGTTCTTTTTGGGGCACAGAACTCCCTGTGTTGTACTAATACCTCTCTTACCTATCTTACTACCTAGTAATAGACACTGACAATATCTCCATGTCTTTGGCACCACAGATAACACCTTAATAAACATTGTAATGATGCCCCTTTATTGAACTGTGTGAGAAGTTTGGTGGGATAGAAGGAAGAGAGTATACAATATACCTAGGGGCATAATTACAAGGAAACAGGGTCTCAGTATAACTAATTAGATTGAGTGGTGCCAGACTATTCTTTAGAATGACTCTATCATTTTATAGTCCCATAAGTGAAGCATTATTTTACATATTTCCACACCCCAAAACATTTGGTTAAGTTCTGAATAAATGCCCTTGTCCTCCTGCACCCGACTCTTCTGAATGAAAGGTCTGTGTGTCTATAGGGGATAACTGGACAAAAGGTAAAGTTACAATTACTATAATGGGGCATATAGATTCTGTGGATGTTTAGGTGGAGGAACAACTTGGCATTGGGGATATCTTAGGGATACCTTATTTCCTGGGAGGAATCACAGTACAGGAAGTATTAATGATCTTTTGTATATAACACTGCCAAAACCAAGAATTAGACACAATTATTTAATCTAAACTGGGACCTTAAATCTTATGGTCTTCTGTAAGACCGTATTAGACCTCACAACTGTTTCCCTTGTTTGATATAGGCCCCATTGGTTGGAGGAAGGTAATAAATGTCAACCCCATTTTCTTTCAAGATGTAAATATGCACTCCCAGAACTCAACACCTTAAGTGGAAACCAGGCATAAACTAGCTCACCTTCTGAAAATACAGTAACTTACACTTCAGGGTTGTTCATAAGCAACTTACAAGTAGATTATGGAGCTCTCAGTTGACAGATTCTCCAAAATGAGGCTGTCATTTATGTGCGTGCTGCAGGTCATTTTCCCTGCAGTTAAGAGTCATTAGATTAGGAAAGGGGGCACAAAATTTGCCCTGAGTTTAGCTGAAGTGATCAATGACACCATCTTAGTCATGGAAGGTATTCAGGTTAGCTTCAACTCCCTATCCAATGTAGTGAGAGACTATAATACTGCCCAGACTTCCTTTTTGTGAGCCAAGATGGAGCTTGTACAATGACTAATACATATTGCTCTAACTGGATTATGCTTTAGGCCAAGTGGGAAGGCCAATACAGAAACTTAGAAAGATAATAATCCAACTCTCTAAGTTAGATCCTTAGAGTTTATACAATTTGTTCAAGAAGTTGAGCCTGAGACTCAGGGGGGCAATGCTGAAAACAACATTGCAGGTTGACTCATTCTACTGGTTCTAGTTGTACTGATAGTGGCCTTGATTATATGTGAAAGAAATGGAATAGCTTTGGTCCCAGTCCTCATCACTTAGATTAATCAGAGTGGTTGACAGAGTGACAAACACATGGAAGATTCACCAGAATCTATGTACCTAAGATAGGTACATAGAAATGAGAAGTGGATATTGTTGACAGACATTTTTCCTGGGGTCTCTTGTATTTCTACCTATCTTGTGAGCAAGAAACAGATGGGTTTTGTTCAAACAGCTTTTTCAAGGATGTTTGTGTAGCAAACAACTTTGAAAGATGGAAATAATATCTCCCATTGGAACAAAAGACTGATTTGCTTACTGTCCAGTGTAATGAAGATAATGTCTTCCTGCAGGGCAAGGTTGGGTAGATTTGCTTGTAGAACCTTCTAATGAATTAGGGTTTCCCAAACTCAAGGTTACTCGGTTGTAATGCAAACCCACTGTGTATTCAGCATAGATTGTGTCCTCTACTTCACTTGGGAGATTGGGGGCCAAACTAAACCAACTAATCCTTACCTCTAAGGAGCCTCACGCTATCTTCCAGCATCCATTAAGCCAATTTGTTAATTTACAAGTAGGGTAGAACCTCAGTCCCTTCACAGTTCCTGACATTACATTGTTTAACATATAACCATGAAGAAACACTGCTCTTATACCTACTCTTTTCTCACTACAGAATTTAATTCATTTTTTTTGAGAATAAATGTTTATGTTTATTTTAATGTTATAGGTTATCTAATAATTGGTATAATCAATTTCTTTTTTTTTCCGCTATTTACTTCTTTTATTTTCTTTTTTTTTTCCATTTTATTTATTTTTTCAGCGTAACAGTATTCATTCTTTTTGCACAACACCCAGTGCTCCATGCAAAACGTGCCCTCCCCATTCCAAATGGATGAAGGACCTCAATGTGAGAAAGGAATCCATCAAAATCCTTGAGGAGAATGCAGGCAGCAACCTCTTCGACCTCAGCCGCAGCAACATCTTCCTAGGAACAACGGCAAAGGCAAGGGAAGCAAGGGCAAAAATGAACTATTGGGATTTCATCAAGATCAAAAGCTTTTGCACAGCAAAGGAAACAGTTAACAAAACCAAAAGACAACTGACAGAATGGGAGAAGATATTTGCAAACGACATATCAGATAAAGGGCTAGTATCCAAAATCTATAAGGAACTTAGCAAAAACCATTAATTCATTTTTTAAAAATTTTTATTTATTTTTTAAATTTCTTTTCAGTGTTCCAGAATTCATTGTTTATGCACCATACCCAGTGCTCCATGCAATACGTGCCCTCCATCATACCCACCACCAGGCTCATCCACCCTCCCATCCCCATCCCCTCCAAAACCCTCAGATTGTTTCTCAGAGTCCACAGTCTCATGAACCATGAGAGACTATAGACTCTGAGAATTTAATTCATTTTTTAAAGTATAACCTGTGTTGCCAAATTCATAGACATGCATTACATCATATAATAGCTAACCTAATACCAAAGGATGCAACTCCTTCCATCAATATGGCTTTATTCCACTGAAAAGATACATTCATGTGGCCCATTACAAAATGAATGAATGAATGAATGAATGAATGAATGAATGAGAAAATAAAGCCTGGTCTTTATATGTTTTACAAAGAGTCAACTCTTCTTCAATTATTCAAGTTGATTTATTTCAATCTACATTATGAATTTTAACTTACCAGATATTTTAGAAGTAAGTTATAAAAGCTACTAAAGGAATCTTATAGGAATGCTAGAAAAAACACAATGTGGACTCAGAAATAAGTTTTACATTCTACAGCATTGTCTCTAGATAGCTAACATATTCAGCATCATTTCAGACTATATTTTTTTCTAATCAGTACACAGTCATACCTAAGAAAGAAGCATCCCTTGTCTGCACTCATTTACAAATGTTTTACTCAATGAATATTAAATTAACACAATATAACTAATTTATAGCTCTGCAAACAAATGGCCTGTTCAAAGAATGTTAATGGGCCACTTTTGGGGAAAAAAAATCTTGTTATTCCTTATGCTCTTCCTAATGTTATTTTAGGAACTATTATTTCAGACAGTTGTTGAATGATATTGTTGTCATATCACTTTGTTTGGCTGATACTTTAACAGACTAAAAGGAAGCAAACTAGTTTTCTTAAACACAAATAATTTTGTACTTTAAATTAGAAGTTATTTTATAAATACAGTCAATGCATGAACTAAATGTGACACATCAGTATATGCATTTGAAATAACTTCAAACTGTCCCACAATAATGATGATCCCAAGAATATTGTCAGACACAAAGTACAGACCAAACCAAACAGAAAAAAGATTATTTTATGCTATAAATGTAGGAATTATTTAAGACCACCAATATACCTTTCTATCTACTAAAGAAATGCAATAATTGCTGATTTCTTTAAGGTAATAAGATATTCAGATCAATTAAAATATACTGGCGAATATATGCTCATGTTTACCAGATATTATGATTTGGTAAATGATAAACTGCTATAATGCTTTCCAAAATGAAGAACATACATATATAAAATTATGTATTCTAAGTGATTCATCACTCTTTTAAGACAAAAATATTTAATGAGGAAAAAGCAAGAGAGAGCAACTCTGAAAGACCATATAGTATACATAGCTTCAAGCCTCAAACAAAAGAATTCCTTTCATTTCAAATTGTATTTAATATGCTAGTCTTTAAATTCATAGTTTACATTCATAGGTAGTTTTTATTATTATGAAATATGACTGTAAATAAACAATGCAGTGATATTACACTTAGAATTTCCAAGTAGTTCATTATAAACCTATAGCATGCAAAAATTAGGAAATTGTTTTTATGAATTATTTTGTTCAGCTATGTTCATATCACATTTGAGAAAGAAAAGGGAAAATAAGCATGAGAAAAAGGTAGTTTAAAAATTATCCCACATTAAATCCTATGAAGTTATTCATTCTGATTTAAAAAGAAAAAACAACTGAGCCTCATGACAAACATCAAATGTCTTAAGACTGATGGATGGATACAAAGGTAACTCTATTCCTAGTGTATTAAAAACAAATGAACCACAAAGATAAAGGGAACATTTTCTGACTCTACAAATATCTGCATCGTAACCATGGATTCAATTATAACTTGATTTTTCCTGTTTGTGCTCATGTCCACAGTAATGATAATCTTGTGAGAAGCAATTTCAAATACTAAATATGACTGTGAATTAATTCAAATGTTTCATTTAGACATCCATGACTTCCTTTTATATTCTGTACAATACTTGTCAGGCCAATAGTAAACGTATAGGCCTAATTACTGCTTTCATCCCGTCATGGGACTGGTTGCTTTAAGTAAAATAACTTTCGATATCTTAACCCTTGAACTACACTTTTGTGTATTCCTTTGTTCTAGCTCCTACAGCCCACCATCATTCAACAATTTAACAATTTTGTTTTGTTTTGTCCTGTTTTTAATTGTATCTCCATCTGACACATACAACAAACCAAATGCTGAAAATGTGGACAGATGGGTTTTCTCAGGTTTATTATTAAATATAAACTATATTTTATTAAGAATAGTTTATATTAAATATATATTAAATATATTATGATGAACATGCAGGTTAAATATATTAGTTAATAGTTTATATTAAAATATAAACTATAATTTATTAAGAAACATATCTAAAGGGAAAAAAGTAAAAATAAATCAATAGTTTCTGAATATAAAACTACACAGAGATTGCTTTAAATGAGGATGAATATATAATAAAGACAAGTTGGAAAAAATAAGTAGAGAAGTACCAGGATACCTGTACAAGTCCTATGTGACAAGCTCTATAAAGAATACATGCTTGAATTACCATGAGCAGACTCAGCAGTGGAAAGCTTTAGATGACCATGAGTTATATATTACCTACCTATATCTTAAGAAATAAAGATTACAAGTACCCAATATGGATCTACTGAATTGAGAGGTAATACCTAGGAAAGGGAAAATATCTTAGCATAATTACTTCGTTTTTCTTGAAAAAGATGCACATCTAGTAATAATAACAATAGAAAAAGCACAATATTATATGAAGTTCATAAGGGCAAATCACATTTTGCCTAAAAGCAAAAAGACATGTTAAAGCATAAAATATTCAATGTGTTTTCAATTTTGATAGAAGAATAAATAGAATAAGTGCCAGAAAGAAAAAGAATAAATAAACTCAGAAAAACAGATGCAAGAAGATGGTCTAGTTTTGAATCAAATTTAGATCATGGAGAAGGTATGAATGTGTGGATTTTTAATACCTATGTAGCTACCCTTTCTGGTTCCATCAGGCAGGAACTGAGTTGTCATGACAGATTTCAAAATATATTTTAAAGCCATTGTGGGATAGATTTTCTTTCATATAAAAGACAAGTTGAATGAAGTTTTATCTTTGTGAGTAAGCAATGCTGATGAGAAAATGGTAAAAATATTTCTAGAGAGATACAATTAATTCATTTTGATGGAATAATAGATCAAGGCCTCAATAATGACATGAGAGACCTAAGTCTATGGGAATTTACATACTTAGCAAGATTCCAAGCTGATTCTTAGGCACACTAGAATTTAAGTACCACTGACTTTCAAATACAGTACAATAAAGAAAAAAGGAGTCATTCTAGATAGGTTAGCTCAAACTGACTTTAAAGGAAAGAGAATTTATTCCATTTGATTCACAATCAGCTCTCGAGTTATTTTATATGTAATGCTAAAATAAGATAGCATAGAATCTCCATTGTCTAAACAGAGATAGAAAACTTTTCTTTCATGCAAATACCTAATAAATTATTCTGATAAGCCAATTTTATTTCATAAGTTTTAAATTAATATTTTAATGGCAATAAGTAGCTAAATCAGTGTCATTTTTTAAAACATAATAGTTTATAGAAATTAAGTATTGAAATAAAATGTTCTCCATAATCAAAGGCAGATTTTTTTATTATGTTATTTCTGTAGACAATGGAAAAAATGATCTCATTGTTTTCATGGATTCATTCCTTTCTCGCAGAAACTATTTAATGAGCCATAGATATCACTATTTAAGGATGTGATTATCAATTGCTTAAATAAAAAATTAATTCAAAATGATTATGTGAATTCTGAGTCTGTCAGCTTGTTAATTCATAACAAATACTTATTAAATGCCAAAAAGAGAAACACTCTGTACTCATTGAATTCACCTTCCCATAAGAAATAATTATAATAGGCTGAAATCAATTTGGGGATGAAAATTCACTCTTTTATCCTCCCCTGTATTAAGGCAGAAAATGAATATTGAAAATTGGATTGTTAGAGAGTGCATGAGTTTGTTTATCTTCTGAAGGGAATTTGAGTTTTGGTCATAAATGCTTAGAGCACATCTGGCATATCGGATAAGGAAAATGATAAGTCATTAGACAAACTGCAAAGGGTCACAATGGAGCATGTGCCCATGCTTGAATATGAGGACTGCACCCTAGAGGAGTGCAAAGCATGTTTGGCCTGCTGCTTTAATTTGTCCTACATGATTTGTTAAGCAAACAAAAGAATATGGAAAGCTTACTTGTTTTAGTGTGCCAAGGCTGCAGTCAGGCTCTTCACCCATTCTTTCTAGTCCACCAGCCCTGTGAGAGCTGTGGATGCAGAAGAGCTGGCTGCTGCACCATAGTAAATATGGCACAGTAACCAGAAAGAATTACGAACTACAAAAATGTAAACTACAGCTGCCACACTGGAAGAATACACAAAGATGGAGAAAACTAAAACAAAAACAAACCAAAACAAAACAGTCATAAAATATTCACAGATGCAAAAAATAAAACTCTCTTAGATATCTAGATAAACAAAATTTCTGTATTCAAATACATTATAGGTAACTGAAATATCATTGTGAATTGTATAATAAAAATATAGAAACTTAGACATGAGGAAACTGAATTTATAGAAGAGAAAAACTGTCACCTATAATGGAAAATTGTTGTCTCAGTAATACCATAAATTTGAAGCAAGGCTAGAATTACAACCTGGGACTCACTGAAGCATGCTATGTCCTATCATCATAACATGTTCTCTTATCATCTATATCACTCACATTATGATGCTGTTATTTGATTATTTTCTCAAATATTATTTGAGAAAATTATTTATACTGAATATAAATTCAAACTATTACTTGGTGTTCTGAAAATACATGGAATGAACATGTATTTTCGTTAAATTTCTTGTTTTGTTAAATAAATTATAATAGTAGTTATAAAATATTTTAAGTACCATATGTTATAATTTTTCATGTGACAATATTCTTTCTATTATTTAACGCTTTTGTTGTTTTGGTTATATTTCAGTTTCTTAAAAAATTGATATGCAGTACCCTTGATCCTGTTAGAAAATATTAATTACATTTAAAAAATTCTCTTCCATTCTTTACATTACCTCTATATGTTTTGGAATCTGTGGCTCAATTTTTATATTCTTATCTTTCTCTTTCTGCTGCTGGCTATCTTCAAATATCTGTTAATCCTCAATTCTAGTTTTCAATATTTACAAATGAAGGACTATGTTGTTTAGTATTAGTATTGGCATTTTATTCTTCTGCAATAGTAGAGGGTTGCAGACAAATTACAATGATGGGAGGTTGCAACTTTCTTTGCATTATGCAAGGAATAAATCCAAGCTGAAAATGGACAAGTTCTAAGTATAGGCAGCCTTCTACTGAGGGTATGTTATTAGGGAGATGTGTAAGAGCCTTAAAATAATAATAATAATAATAATAATAATAATAATAATGCTATTCTAGGACTAGCATACTTAATATTTATGTCAAAGATGAGTGACATGAAACCCTTTTCTTTTTTTTTTTTCCTCTTTGACTAATTTGGGGATTGATAATTGTCTTAACCGCTGTCTGCTCTCCAATTCTCACACTAGTACCCTTCTGTGAAATGGCTATTTAGAAAGTATTTCTTGGTTTTAGCTAAGGGCAAATGTTGCAGCCTGTTGTTCCTCGTACACAGAACATATACACTTTCAAAGAGAGGCCTTTAATTCATTACGATGAGTTCTTCTCCAATCATCCATCACTGCATTCAGATTCTCTACTGCATTCTCTTCTATGTAAAATCAGAATTACACATTCTTTTCAGGGGTCTCATTCAATAATCATCCACTCTCTTTCCTCTAGAAATCTGTCAATGTTTCTCTTCTGTTGATGGCACTATTTCTTATTTTGAAATGGATTTATACATTTATTATTAGTATTTTGTATATATCAACTCTCACTTCACTTAGATTTTATTGAGGAGAAAGGATAAATTTGTACTCTGCCAGCTTGAATATTAATTTTGATGGTTTGTCTTGAACACACATTTTTTAGTTTATATAAATGTGTCTATTTTTTTAGTTTCTGTCTTTGTGTCTATTAGAAAGATTTTGCCCTCCATAATAATATATGCTATATTATTATTAATTATAATTATTTCAAGGTTTTATCAATTTTTTTCTCCTTCTATATGATGGTGAGAAACACAATGGGCAAAAATAAATAAATAAATAAATAAACAAACAAATAATTTTGGGCACTAACATATGATTTACCTGACTCCACTTGACGAAAGAATTAGGGAGAGTTCTGAAGGGTAGTGCATGATGAAGAAAGAATAAAACCAGGATGGCGTGGACCTGGGTTTTAAGTAGATTATACTATAATGAAAATGCAATTAAAGCATTTATAGTATATCACAGCCCTATAGGTCTCTGAAGTGGCATTATAATCAATGTGAATAATTTAAATATTAAGAATCTACATATTTACATCCTCTATCTTGGCATCACTTCCAGAAGGAAACTGCAGAGTTAGGAAATCATGGTGCAGACTCCTTGGCTTTACCTGTCATCTGGCTTTGGGCTATTACTATCTTGCTGATTCATTTGATCTTATTCCAAGTTTTTACCAAAATAGATCAAATAAATCCAGAAGAAAAGTCACTATATTGACCATACAGGATTTTTTCCTGAAATTTTGGATTCTGTTAAACTCTCTATGGAATTTTAAGATTTTATTTATTTATTTGAGATAGAGATAGTGAGAGAGAGTTTGAGAGAGAAGGTCAGAGGGAGAAGCAGATTCCCCGTGAAGCTGAGAGTTCGGTGTGGGACTCAATCATGACCTGAGCGGCAGGCAGTTGCTCAACCAACTGAGCCACCCAGGTGCCCTCTCTATGGGAATTCAATGAATGTTCAATTTGACATATTTATGAGATGATTCTTTCTTTGTCCAACACTATGAGATCTTTCTAAATTTTCCTTGGGACAAGTCTTCTTTTAAAAGTAAATGGTTAGTTTAATTTAATTTATGCATGCCACATTAAAAATTGCATGTTATATTTTTTTAAATTACAACTATTATTCAAAGCCTTTAAGGTTCACAACAAAATTCAGGGGGAAGGTACAGAGATTTCCCAAATACCTTCTGTCCCCACACAGTTTTTTTAAACCTAAGAATCTTGGATTCTCCATCTTCACCCCGACTCCACCCCATCCCATCCCCATATAGGAGACCTCATTCAATTACATACATATTAAGTAGTATACTCAGACTTGCTTTTGATATCTTGCTTTAGTCTTTCTGGTGTTAGGTTCTTTTGCTTTTTGTCTTTTGTCTTTGTTTCATTCTTCCCAAATATAGATTGTTTTGAAGCTTTACTAAATTTTGTAAAAGATTTATTTATTATTTTAGAAAGGGTGGGACAGGCAGTGGGAGAGGGAGAGAGAGAATTTCAAGCAGATTCCTCACCAAGCATGCAACCTATGTCGAGCTCAATATCATGTCCTGTGAGATCACGACCTGAGCCAAAACCCAGAGTTGGATGCTCAACAAACTGAGCCAACCAGGTGCCCTTAAGCTTTACTAAATTTGAGAAGAAAACCTTTTATATTATTTAAGCCAACTTGAAACTAAATTCTGCTGATCAGCAATATCATAAATGAAAGAAAATCTATTGGCCAATCCCACAAATACTCTCTAGCTACTTCCTAGACTTTTATGATATATACTGGAAAGTTCAGTATGAATAATAGAAATTATTATTACTATGAATAATAGTAAAATATCTTAGCTCACATTATGGATTTTCTTTATCAAAAATAATAGCTTCTTTAGTTTGCCATTTATAGTCAACAATTCAACAATTATATAGACATTTAGAACTTTGTATTCTCTTTAAATGTTGTCAATGTACATCACCATTCATTCTTTTATTTTCTCTTTCATCATCTACTCCTAGCATACACTTTGTCCAAAGTGCTCTTTCTTCTCAGTTATCTCTTTTATGAATGGATTAGTTGTACAAGCCAGAAATATGGAAGTTATTTTTGATGGCTTCCTTCTCCTAACTTCAACATTTAACTAATCAGTGAGTGAGACCTCTGTATCATTCAAATCCACCTATTTTTCTCCTTCACATTGCTATAGTTTAAGTTCATACCACCATGTTTTCTTGTTTTCTGAGCCTCAGAGTTTCTTCCATTACTCCTGCTTACATAATTTCACACACTGTAGCTACAGACATTTCTTTCTGTATTATTTTAATCTATAATTAAAATATATTAACTATAAAATAAATTATTTTCCTAATAACCATACAGACTTAATCAATAAAGGTTTATCATGTTTGTATTTATGGATTTTATTATATATTTTTTTCACTCCTACACAATTGTAACTTTTAGATATGAGTACATTTTGCTAGTAATTATTTTTATTAAAGTTGAGGCATCTTGTACAGTAGAATCAAGCATTAATATATAAGAAATGTGCTCAGGTATGCACTTACTAAATGTATTTTCAAAACTGTCAAGTAAAATTCATTTCATTCTTTAAAAATTTGTGAATATTTACTTTTTAATATATCATGATAAACTGAAACTGTCATTAAAATTTCATGATATTTCAGAACCAGTTCCATGGTAACATTACATTCAGGGATAATTTAGACATAAAGAGAAATATATATTTCCTAAACAATTTATGCATAATAACCTTGCTCAAAATTTATAACAAAATAATATTCTGGGAACTAAACTATCACGAATGAGAAGATGAGAAGTGAGACTATAAGAAAAATTATTAATTCTGCATATTTCTCTACCTTTAAAAGATTATTATAGATACTATCTATTATTAAGAGATTGTTACTTTGGATCTACTGGCATCAGGGTATAATTCTTAATTATTTAAATTTGCAGAAATAAAAGAATGACTTACTATTGCCCACTTCCTATTTAATAATGAGCTGTATTAATTTCCAATTATTTCTTCATTTAACTTGTCAAATTGTAATATTGGATATTAACATTGCTATTGCAATTTTGACAGTAGTTGTACATTCTAGCATGGCTATTAATCTCATAATATTTTAATAAACTGAACTTGAAATTCTATTCTGAAGGTACGCCTATAATATTAGGATTAATAAGGGAAAAGCACCTTTTTAAAAAATGTTTGTGAATGCTCTTTTGGTGTCCTTTCCTTCAAGTGCAAATTCTGGGACATTTCCTTCAAGTAATTTACCTAGGGAAACAAATAAATTTGAGAACCTGGCTTACTAATAAAATAATATATTCAAAAATCAGTTTTCTTTTTTTTTCCTGATTTACCGAATCTTTACAAGAAATCTAGTTCAACCACAAAAAGAAAAAAAAATTACCCAAAATGAAGTATCATAGAGAAGGAAATTATAAACACAACTCCAGAGGTCAACAGCTTTTTGCCAAAGAAGCAATAGCAATTTAACTAAGAATAGTCTTTTCAACAAATGGAGCTGGAACATCTGGACATCCATATGAAAAAAAAAAAAAATCCCAAAACAAAACAAGCAAAACCCAAAAAGAAAAGCAAGGATCTAAACTTTAAACTTTTCCAAAAATTAACTCAAATGGATCATAGACATAAATGTAAAATGCAAAGCTACAAAACTCCTAGAAGATAGGAGAAAATCTAGCTAACATGGGGTCTGGTGACAACTTCTTAGGTACAGTCCAAATTATGATGCATGAAAAACAAAAAATTGATACACTGAAATTTAATAAAATTAAACACTTCTCTACTGTGAAAGACTGTTAAGAGAATGAAAAAACAGGCCACAGACTGGAAGAAATATTCATTAAACACATAGCTGCTAAAAGACTGCTATCTAAAATATGCAAAGAACTTAATATAAAAAAAATTTTTTAAGCTCATCAATAAGAAAACAACTCAATTAAAAATGAACAAAAGATTTGAACCAAAAAGATATACAGATTAAGATATACATATGAATAGATGTTCAACATCACATATCATTAGGGAATTGCAAATTTAAAAAATTAAATTCCACTACACACATATTAGAATGATTAAAATCTAAAACTGACCTCAAATCTTAGTGAGGATGTGGAGCAACAGGAACTTCTATTCATTGCTATTGAAAATGTAAGATTGTATAGCCACTTGAAAGACACTTTGGCAGTGTCTTACAAAATCAAACACACTATTAACCACATGATCCAGCAGTTGTGTTGCTTGGTATTTACCCAAATGAACTGAAAATTTATATTTTCACAAAAGCCTGCACACAAATGTTTATAGCAGTTTTTTTCATGATTGTGAAAACTTGGAAGCAACCAAGATGAATGCCAATAGGTGAATGAATAAACAAACTGTAGTATATTCAGAAAATGGAATAATATTCAGTACTAAAAAGAAATGAGTTATTTAGCCACAAAAAGACATGGGAAAATCTTAAATGGATAAGTGAAAAAAGCCAATCTGAAAAGCCTACATACATTTCCAACAATATAACATCTGGAAAAGGTAAAAACCAAGAACACAATAAAATCAGTGGTTTTCAGGGGTTTAGAGAGAGGGAAGAAAGGATCACAAAAAGGAGGTAGGAAGGAAAGGAGGGATAAAAATGTGAATTTACAGGGGTTTTTAGGTCACCAAATCTATTCCCTCTGAGACTATAATGGTGGATACATGTTATACATAGGTTAAAAATGATAGAAAATTTAACAGAGTGAACCCTAATGTAAATTATGTACTTCAGTTAATAATAATGTATCAATATTGGCTCAACTATGTTAACAAATGTACCACAGTGATGCAAGATGTTAATAATAGGGGCAATGGAATGAGAATGTATTTGGGAATTCTCTATTTTCTGCTCAACTTTTCTGCTCTATACACCTAAATTTGTTCTAAAAAATAAATAAATAAAATCTTTAACCTAAAAAGCGGGGGAACTGAACAAAGAAGATAAACCAAAGGTCAATAAGCATATGAAAAATATTGATCATCATTAGTCATTAGGAATATTTCAAAACCACAATGAAATACAACTTCATACCCACTAAGATACCTACTATGAAAAAACAAAAACAAAAGACAAGTTTTGGCAAGGAAGTGGAAAAACTGAAAGCTTCATACAGCACTGGTGGAAATATGAAATGGTATAGCCTCTATGTAAAACACTTTGACAATTCTTCACAAAGTTAAACACAGAATATACCATAGGACCCAGCAATACTGCATCTAGTATATATCAAAGATCAATTTGCATCTTTATTCATTCACAGTCTTATATGCTTATAGGATTCTTACACTACGCTATATAAAGTTGTTTAGTAGTATTTGTGGGTAGACTGTGGAAGAATAAAGATGCAACCTGTATTCTTCAGAGCAGTGACTAAAAATATATCAAAGAGATACAGATATGAATCCATAGAGGAGATAGCATGGAACACTAAAACATTTTTTTTCAGTATTTAAATTTATTTATTTTTTCAGCGTAACAGTATTCATTGTTTTTGCACAACACTCAGTGCTCCATGCAATACGTGCCCTCTCTATTACCCACCACCTGTTCCCCCAAAACATTTTTTTTTTAATAGATGGGGCAAATAGAAAATCAGAGCAAACAGTGAGTCCCAGAAAGATATGTCCTAAGACCGTTTCTTCCTTGAGCTTTAGTGTCACTTCTTCTTTCAAGTTATGTTCAGTTGTCTCAGTTTCCAAAACCTTTTATAATTTTTGGTCTATATCAGCTAAAATCTCTAACCCCCACCTCACTTCTCAAAAAGTCAGGATTCAGCTCCTATACCTGTAAAGGGAATTTCCTTCTCGACTGAAATAGCCCTTTATGTTAATTCTGAACCATCTGTTACATAAAGCTCATTTAAATCCTATGTATGCTCATCCTATGCTCAAATATTCTATTTTATTTTTTTAGGTTTGCATTTCTATACAATAAGTATTTTGCTATAATTCTCTAGATGTAAGAAGTAAATTTGAAGGTTATTTCTGAGGTACTACATTAAAACTAATTTCCATTTAAACATAACTCATATTTTTGTTTCTGTTTTGTGTTGATTCTTTGAATATTATCACTGTTTTCCTGAGTGTCTGGAATCCAGGCTTTATATTCCTATTCATTGTTTGAGAATTTAGTTCTGGATATTTGGTCATCCTTTCTCTACCAATTTAACATTAGATTTAGTTTTAAAAAGAAGAGAGAGAGAAAGACCTGCTTACAGAAACTTAAACAAGACAATTTTTTTCATGCAATTAGAAGTCTGGATAGGAGGTCCAGAGGTCATTTAGCTATCAAAAAAAAAAAAAAAATCCTTCTATCTTTCAGCATTTGAACTCTGACTTTTTTTCCTCATGGTCCAGGAAGAGTATTCTGACCAGTCTATCGATGTTTCAGGTATAAAGAAAACAACAGGATGAAGTCAAATTCTTCCCAGAAACTCAGATCTACTGATTTTTACATCTTTTCATCCAGAACTGTAATACATGGCCACACTAGCTGCAAGACGGTCTGAGGAGGTGAATATATTTAAATGGACATATGCCTCCCTGGACAAAAGTATGGGTAGTCAAGAGGAGAGACATTGGAAATCCAGGATGCAATTAGTATACTCAAATGTTTATTTTAGTAACTTCTTTCTGGGTTCCTCCATACAATCAAAGTAATAGAATCTCCTTTTATCTATATCAATAGCTCTTGCTTTCCAAGGCAAACAAAGGAATCCCTTCCACATAAACATTATTCTCCTGTCAAAATTTCTGAAGGTCCGCTAAATGTTCCTGTCTTCCACCTGAGGACATGCATATACTCAATAGTGGTATTGCATTCTGTTTCTTCATGAAACCTCAAGTTGATATGAAATTAGAATCCAGATAATTCAATTTCTGATTCTTTTTCCTCCAGACAATCACATATTGTCCATTTCAGAATGCTACCTCACATTTGAACTGTAAAATCCTTGATCTATATCAAGAATTTATTTAATCTGCCCATATGCTATATCATGAGAATTTTTAAAACACTATCTTGACTTCTACATAGATATTCTTAATATTCTAAAGTTCTGCTGAGAAAAAGTTGATGTATCTTACAAATTATCCAAAATGTGTAATATTTGGTTATTATTTGATTTGTCATTTATCATTCTCAATCAGTATGAACAACAACTTTCTCTTTTTTCTATTGGGAGCTGACATAACAAACTGCATCAAACTAAAATAAACTTTTTTTTTAAATGAAAAATTCTTTAAATTTATTTATTTATACAGCATAACAGTACTCATTGTTTTTGCACCACACCCAGTGCTCCATGCAATACGTGCCCTCCCTATTACCCACCACCTGGTTCCCCCAACCTCCCACCCCTGCCCCTTCAAAACCCTCAGGTTGTTTTTCAGAGTCCATAGTCTCTTATGGTTTGCCTCCCCTTCCAATTTCCCACACCTCCCTTCTCCTCTCCATCTCCCCATGTCCTCCATGTTCTTTGTTATGCTCCACAAATAAGTGAAACCATATGATACTTGACTCTCTCTGCTTGACTTATTTCGCTCAGCATAATCTCTTCCAGCCCCATCCATGTTGCTACAAAAGTTGGGTATTCATCCTTTCTGATGGAGGCATAATACTCCATCGTGTATATGTACCACATCTTGCTTATCCATTCGTCCATTGAAAGGCATCTTGGTTCTTTCCACAGTTTGGCGACCGTGGCCTAAAATAAACTTTTAAATCAAACATTCACGAGTTTTCTTCTTATAATTTTCTTACCATTTGGTTATTTGTGGCTCTTTATTTTAACTAGGTTTCCAATAACTCATTTTATCTTTTCCTTCATGCATTTCAAAGTGAGTGCAAGTATCATACTTACCTCTGAATACTGGAGTATAAACAGAGTTCAATATTTGCTCTAGCTTTTTTTTTTTTTAAAGATCTTTTATTTATTTATTTGAGAGAGAGAGATCACAAGTAGGCAGAGAGGCAGGCAGAGAGAGAGAGAGGGAAGCAGGCTCCCCGCTGAGCAGAGCCCGATGCGGGACTCGATCCCAGGACCCTGAGATCATGACCTGAGCCGAAGGCAGCGGCTTAACCCACTGAGCCACCCAGGCGCCCCTGCTCAAGCTTTTTTGATATAATATTCACATGCAATAAAATGCATGAATCTTAAGTATACATTGGCTGAGTTTTAATGAGTGAATATTCCTGTGTAACCCAAATCTTTATCAAAATAGAGAACGCTACCATCAGACAGAAAGCTCCTTTATTTTCCTTCCCACTCAGTTCTCACCCACATTCCTTCAAATGTTTGCATTGCCACGATTTTTCCTCCATAAGCATTAGTTTTACTTGTTCTATAAATTCATGTAATTGGAATCATTCAGTATACATTCTTTACAGAAAGCTTATTTCTCTCAACAAAACATTCTTGAGACTGACCCTGCTGTTGTGTATTATCATTAGTTTGTTCCCTCTCATTGCTGAGTAGCATTCCATTGTGTGAATATACCACATTTGTTTAGCAATTGTCCTATTGTAGGACACCTGGGCTGTTTCCATGGTTTTGGCTATTATGAAACAGAGTTGCTATTAACATTTATCTACACCTATATTTTAAAAATAAGTTTCATTTCTTTTGAATAAATACCCAGGTGGGGACTGCTAGGTCAAAAAGTAGTTTGTTTTTACTTAAAAAAGAAAAGAAAAACTTCTACATTTTCTTCCAAAGATGTTTCACCATTTTATATACAACCAACTCTATACTGGCTGGCTATGCCAATCAAAAATCAAATAGGTCTGGTTATTTTACATTCTTGCTGACATTTAATGTTGGCAGTCATTTTAACTGTAGACATTTTGATAGATGTGTAGCAGATCTCATTGGAGTTTTAAATTGCATTTCCTTAATAAAGAGTCAAGTTGATTTGTGCTGCTTTGAGTCTGCTTCAGGTATGCATGGTTTCAAAGTCAGTCAGATTTTTTTCCGAATTTATACATAGGATTTGGAGCTCCTCATTTCTGTATTTTCAGATCTAATATTTCCACTGGATTTTTTTTTTTTTTTTGCTATTTCTGCTGATACTTGCTATACTTTCTTTCATTGTTAATATATTTTCCTTTACTTCAATAAACATAATCAAGATAGTTGCAACATCTGAGTTAATTAGCATTTACCATGTGTTGATAGATTTTTGATAGTAGATCACATTTTCCTGATTGAATCATTTGATTTTGTTCTAAGCATTACGAATAGCACATTGGGTACATCCTAGATTCTGTCATCTTGCCTAGGATACGAAGGTTTTTGTTGTAAGCTTGTTTGACTTAAACTGCTGACTCATCATATCTGCACTGAATGGCAGCTTGGATTTCTGTTCAGTTTCTTAATTGTTGGTTGCAAGTTGTTTTCAATTTGATCTTCATATGCCTTGTTCAGGGATCATTCAGAGAAATGGACTGTGTTTAGGAAACAATCAGGAGTTTTCTCCTGGCTTTCTTTTTTTCTGGTGACCCCTTCCTCCACTTCCCAGTAGCTCTGGTTTACTGGGGTTCCTTCATTGAGTTCCTCCAGCTTGAAAGATTTCACATTTTCCTTTAACTTTTGGAATCTGGTGCTGCCACTTTTGGAACTATGGTGGGAATTATTCAATTTTGATTGATTCTCCTAAGTTTTGCCTCCCCCCACCAAAAAAAAAAAAAAAAAAAACCTACTTTTTTTAAGTTATTGAGCACTAAAGTAGTGTTTTGTTTTCCTCCAAAGTTACTAATAACTTACCTGTGTAAGGACTAGTGTCTTAGATGCTCATTCCTCCAAGCCAAACAACAAATTCTGGCAGAATATGTAAAAGCTACTTTTAGCATCGACTAAAACCCTAGCATTAAAAGTGTCACAAATATCAGCTAATTAGTAAGGAGACTAGCCTATCTACAAGTATTTTTTATGGACCTTTTCCTTTCATTTAACTATATTACTGAACCACTATCAAATGAATTCAGGACCTTTATCCTGTATCTATTATAAGCAACCATTCTATCAGTCCAACTATTTCAGTAGTAGCATTTATCTCTACAACTCTTTTTTTTTTTTTAAGATACTTACTTCAGAGATACAGAGGAAGAGAGTGCACGTTTGAGCACATGGTGGGGAAGCAGAGGGGGAGGGACACAGAAGGTCTAGCAGACTCCAGGCTGAGCCCCACACAGGGCTCAATCTCACAACACTGAGATCATGACCTGAGCAGAGAACAAGAGTGAGACACCAAACTGACTGAGCCATTTATATAACTCTTACATTTAGACAAGTATGACATTTAAAAAAGGAGATAGGATGCAGATAAAGGAACTGGGGAACATGAACATTAACATATGTCTACAATGTACTAAATATTTTGTTAGAGACATGAACCCCAAATATCTGTTACTGCCTAAGCTTAACCT
Source organism: Meles meles (assembly GCF_922984935.1). Classification (NCBI taxonomy): domain Eukaryota; kingdom Metazoa; phylum Chordata; class Mammalia; order Carnivora; family Mustelidae; genus Meles; species Meles meles. The sequence continues at coordinate 81,397,164 of NC_060074.1, forward strand.
ACCTACTGAATTTTTCCACATGGTTCTGATAGCGAAATATGCAAATATGTGATATGCAAATAGGACTTAAGCAGAATAAGTAAATATATTCTCTTTATTATATAATTGTCAACTTGAAAAGTTTTCACAGTAATTTAGTATTTTTTTTATCAATGTAAGTTGGAACTTTAAGATACACTTCTGACACAAAATGGGTTCATAAAATAAGTAAACATATAGAATAATGTCCACATACAAAATAAAAAGTAAAAAAAGAAAGGATTCTATTCATTTGTACACAATATGGCACCAAGAATAAATATGCCTTAAATTTTACCCAGGTTAATGTTTGATGAACCTTTGTCTAACATGCAGATTAAAATCAACTTCAAGTGTCAATTTCTTTCATTTTCATATCAAATGGGTTTTATATCTTGTGAATTAATAAAGACATGTCTAATCCAGATTTTAAAATAATGGACTTAAATATTATTTAACTTAAATAATATGAATCTCAGACTTCCTGTGATTATTTCACAAGTATACAACTTTGTTGCGTATTTTGCAATAAATTTTTTTTTTTTTTTTTTTTAGATTTTTTTTTATTTATTTGACAGTGAGAGAGAGAGATCACAAGTAGGCAGAGAGGCAGGCAGAGAGAAAGAGAGAGGGAAGCAGGCTCCTGCCAAGCAGAGAGCCCGATGTGGGACTCGATCCCAGGACCCCGAGATCATGACCTGAGCCGAAGGCAGCGGCTTAACCCACTGAGCCACCCAGGCGCAATAAATTTAATTAAAAAGGCAATTATTCTTTTGAACTATTCTACTACTATTTTAATACATTAAAAATCACATTAAATTTAGTATCAGTCTGGAAAAAAGTCCTTCTGCTTAGTGAAATCCAATCATTCTTTTTGCTTCAGTCTACTTTCATAAAGCCTTTACATATGCTTGCTTATGACATCATGAGACGTCATTCACTTAGAATTAATCATGTGCCATTTGTGACCTTTCATTTGTGGCATTATTTCTTTTCTTCACACAGTTATGTCCTGTTTCCCTAAATGAACTTAATCTCAGGGAGTTTACATTGTACTTCAAGCTGTTTCTATACAGAGACACACAACAAACATACATATATAATCTAGTGTCTACATACAAAAATGAAATATATCTTGGTTTGAAAATATGAAATGGGGTCCCTGGATGGCTCAGTCTTTAAGCACCTGCCTTTGGCTCAAGTCATGATCCCAGAGTCCTGGGATCAGGCCCTACATCAGACTCCCTGCTCAGCTGGAAGTCTACTTCTCCCTGCTTTTGTTTCCTCTCTCACTGTGTGTCTCTCTGTCAAATAAATAAATAAAATCTTTAAAAAAAAAAGAAAATATGAAATATCAATGCATTTCTTGGTTTGGATAGAAGATTTAATAGAAATATTACATTTCTAAAGATATAAATAAGAGCATTCAATAATCTCTAAAGGTAAATTTAACTGGTTATATATATTCTGTCATCCTAACTTTTTTAATTCTTTATTTAAATTCAATTTAGTTAATATACTATGTTGTTAGTTTCAGAGGTAGAATTCAGTGTTTCATTGCTCATTTTATCAAGTATGCTCCTAATGCCCATCACCCAATTACATCAACCCCCACACACTTCCCCTCCCGCAACTATCATTTTGTTCCTAGAGTTAAGCATCTCTTATGCCTTGCCTTTCTATTTTTCATATTTTATTTTTCATTCTATTCCCATATGTTCATCTGTTTTGTTGTTTGTTTTGTTGCTTAAATTCCACTTGAGTGAAATCATATGGTATTTGTCTTTCTCTGACTTATTTTGTTTAGCATAATACTCTCTTGCTCCATCCCTGTTGCTGCAAATGTCAAGATTTCATTCTTTTGGATTGCTGAGTAATATTATATATACATATATATACACACACATATATATATAATATTTCTTTATCCATTCATCTGTCAATGGACATCTGGGCTCTTTCCATATTTTAGTTATTTTGGACACTTCTGCTATAAACATTTGGGATGTATGTGTCCCTTAAAATCACTATATTTGTATCCTTTGTATAAACACCTGGTAATACAATTGCTGGGTCATAAGGGATTCCATTTTTAACCTTTTGCAGAACCTCCATACTTTATCCCAGAGTGGCTGCACCAGTTTGCATTCCCACCAACAGTGTAAGAAGGCTCCCCTTTCTCTGCACCTTCACCAATATCTGTTGTTTCCTGAGTTACTCATTTTAGCCATTCTGACAGGTGTGAGGTGGTATCTCAATGTGATGGCGAGTGACACTGAGCATATTTTCATGTATCTGTTGGCTATTTGTATGTATTCTTGGAGAAATATCTGTTTATCTCATCTGCCCATTTCTTGAATGGATTTTTTTTTTGTTTTTTGGGTGTTGAGTTTGGTAAGTTCTCTATAGATTTTGGATACAAGCTCTTTATCTGATAAGACATTTGCTAATATCTTCTCCCATTCTGTAGGTTGCCTTTTAGTTTTTTTGACTTTTTTCTTTGCTGTGCAAAAACCTTTTTATCTTGATGAAGTCCCAATAGTTAATTTTGCTCCTATTTCCCTTGTTTTGGAGATATGTCTACCAAGAGGTGGTTGCAACCTAGGTAAAAGTGCTTGCTGCTTGTGTTCTCCTCTAGGATTTTGATTGTTTCTAGTCTTACACATAGGCTTTCATCCATTCTGCATCCATTTTTTTGTGTGTGCACATGTAAGAAAATGGTCCAGTTTCATTTTTCTGCATGTGGCTGTCCAAAATTCCCAATATCATTTGTTGAAGAAATATAAAAGATTTCTTTCTTTTAACTAGCAGACCAAATATATATATAATAAAACACAATACAATGAAACAAAAAATAAATATATAAATATAAAAGATTTCTTTCTTTTAGCTAGCAGACCATATATATAATAAAACATAATGAAAGGAAACAAAAAATAAATATATATAGCATATACATGAAAATACAAATTGAATCAAATTAATATATATGAATAAAAGTTTAAAAATTTTTAAAAAATTAAATAATTGAAAACATAATACTTAAAGACTAAAGAATAAAAAGAATGCTATGTACTGTTTTCCCCCAGAAGCTGAAGTTTCGCAGTCCTCTATGATTAGTAAACTCAGGGCTAGCCAGTTGTTCCTACTGGTCTTCTGGGAAAAGGGCTTGTTGCACTGATTCTCACGTGCACTTGCCCTATTGCAAATGTGCATTGCTTGCCAGGAGGTTACATGCAGTGAAGCAGCTCTGAATTCCACTAAGTGGTGCTGTTTTGTTCCCTGAAGGCTTTCAGCACTGACAGTGGGATGAATATGGTGGTGACAATGCTCTAGTCCCAAAGCTGAACGTTCATGCCCCACACTCTTCAGTGAGCCCTCACAGAAATGCAGTTATCACTCTTATCTCTCTGGTTCCCATCAGAACTCTGTGTTTCCCTGCCTGTGACCGAGAATTTTTATCTCAGGTATGGTACTGAGTTTGAAAACTCCAAATTCAAAACTCTAAAATTCCTGTGGTGTGGATCCATGCTACTCAAGCAGGGGTCTTCACTGCTTCTGCCTTTTGCTAGACTCCTGCCACGAAACGGTTGCACAACTATGCAGTGGTTCGAAGTTTATAGCAACACAAAGCAGAAAGACAGCACCTAGACTCACTGTTTTCAGCTGGCCTTCTACTCTTATGCCTGGAAACTCTGCCACATGCAGGCACCCCTATTTCTCTTATGACCCTGGAGATCCTGAGACCACCTGTCGCACTGGGAATTCTACCCTGCTCTGTCACCTGAGTACTTTTTTTTAAATTTTTTATTTCTCATTTTTTTTATAAACATATAATGTATTTTTATGCCCAGGGGTACAGGTCTGTGAATCGCCAGGTTTATACACTACCTGAGTACTTTTAAGCCTATAGCAGACTTCTAAAAGTTGTGATTTTTGCACTCCACTGCTTACAGTACTTTGCAGTATCCTCTGTATCCATATGTATATCAGCCTGGATTCAAATCTCCACACCTCCTACCTTCAAAAAAGTGGTGCTTTTCAACTTCTAGATTTGCAGCATTTGTGTTCTCAGACCACTGATTGATTTCTTAGGTGCTCAGAATGATTTGACAACTATCTAGCTGTATTCAAGGAATGAGACGAACTTAGGATCCCTTACTCATCTGCCATCTTAACGTCCCCCCATCATCCTAAATGTGTATAGAGTTTAGATTATTAGTTGGTGTGGTTTTTCGGTGGGTTTTATGTTACATGTTGTAAATACAAAGAATACAGTATGTTACTTTAATACATTTATATATTGTAATACGATTGCCATTGAAGTAATGTTTATCACATATTATAGCACAATGTTATTGTCTATATTAATCACACTGTGCGTCAGATCTCTATGGCTTATACCTGTAAACACCATTAATTTAATCCCATCACACTCCATCCCCTAGTAACCATCATTTTACTATTTTTTACAAGTTAGACTTTTTTAGATTCCACAAATAAATGATATACCGTATTTGTTTTTCTCTGTCTCACTTATCTTGCTTAGCATGATATGCTCAAGGTTCTTCCATGTTGTCATAAATGATAAGATATCCCTGTTTTCTCATGGTTGAATAATATCCTATTGTGTATAACATACCTTCTTTATCCATTCATCCATCAGTTAATAGGTTAAGCTTAATTTGTTCCTCTTTTTCTATTTCTTTGAGATATAAAGTTAGATTTATTTGATATTTTTCTAATCTCTTTATACCAAAATTTCTATAAAAGTCCTTCTCAGAACTGTTTTTGCTGCATGTCACAAAGTTTGACATGTTGGATTTTCATTTTCTTTTATTTCAAGATAATTTTATTTCCCTTTTGATTTCTTCTCTTATCCATTAATTGTTTAGAAGTATGTTGTTTAGTTTCCCATAGATTTGAAGATCTATTCACTTTCATTCTGTTGATTTCTAATTTCATGCCACTGTGGTCAGAGAAGATAGCCAGTATGATTTCAATCTTCTTAAATTTGCTAAGATTAGTTTTATGGACTAATATTTATTAGGACCTATCCTGGATAATGTTCCATGTGTACTTGAGAAGAATATGTATTCTGCTGTTGTTGGATGGAATGTTCTATATATGTCTATTAAGTCCATTTGCTCTAAAGAGTTGCTCAATTCCAACATTTCCTTCCTAATTTTATGCCCAATCTACTCATGCTGGCAGTGGGTACTAAAATGCCCTACTATTATTATGTTGTAGTCTATTTATTAATTAAGGTCTATTAGCATTTGCTTAATGTATTTCAGTGCTTGGATGGTAGGGAGCATATATATAGTTGACCCTTAAATAACAGAAGTTTGAACTGTGTGGGTCCACAGTTTTTTAATATAAATATGGTACTGTAAATGAATTTTCTGTTCCTTATGATTTTATTTTAATAATTTTCTTTTTTCTGGTTTACTTTATTGTTAAGAATACAGTTTGTAAAACTATACAAAATACATGTTAATCAATAGTTTATGTTATTGGTAAGACTTCCCATCAACAGCAGGCTATCTATAACTAAGTTTTAGGGGAGTCACATAAACAGATTTTCTACTGCATGGGGGATTCAAACCCCAATCCCCTATTAAGAGTAAACTGTATTTATGTTGGTTATATATTCTTGATGTTTTGACCCTTTTATCATTATATGATGACTTTTTTGTCTCTTGTTACCATTTCTGGCTTGAAGCCTATTTTCTCTGATATAAGTATGGCTACATCTGTTTTATACCATGTGATTTCTACCTCTTCACTTTGAGTCTATGTTTCTGGACCTATAGTACACTTGTTTTATAATCCATCCAGCCATGCTGTGGCTTTTGACTGGTGAGCTCAATCCATTCACATTTAGGGTGATTTTTAGTATATGAAAACTTACTAATGCCATTTTATCTTTTGCTTTCTGCCATTTTATATTTTGTTTTCTTGGTACTGTAAGAAACCCCATTGTTTTTTGTGTTTTTGTTTACTTTTTTAGGTTGGTGATTTTCTATGATGATTTACTCATTTCCCCTTTTCACATATTTTCTTTCTTTTTTTTTTTTTTAGATTTTTGTTTTGTGGTCACCATAAGGTCTGTATAAAATGCATCATAGATAAGATAGTATTTTTTTCTGCTGATCACAATTTGTCTTCATTTGCCTATACAGGTTCTGTCATTTTCCTTCTACCTTTTTATATTTTTGTTGTTACAAATTATCCTTTTAATGCTGAGTCTGTTACCAATTATAATAGCTATACTTATTTTTTTTTAAGATTTTGTTTATTTGACAGAGAGATCACAAGTAGGCAGAGAGGCAGGTAGAGAGAGAGGGAAGCAGATTCCCTGCTGAGCAGAGAGCTCGATGTGGGGCTTGATCCCAGGACCCTGGGACCATGACCTGAGTCGAAAGCAGAGGCTTTAACCCACTGAGACACCCAGGTGCCCCAATAGCTATACTTATTTTTAATGCCTTTTTTCCTTTAACTTTTATACTATAATTGTTTAAAACCCTCTTCCAAAATAGAGTTACACTTTTCTGTTTATGTCTACTTATCACCTTACTCAAAGTTTTGTGTACTTTTGTCTTTTTGTTTCAGGTAGAAGAGCTTCTCCCAACATTTCCTGTAAGGCAGGTCTACTGGTGTTGAACTCCCTCAGCTTTTGTTTGCCTGAGAAAGCCTTTATTTCTCCATCATCTTATCTGACAGATAACTTTGCTGGATAGAGTATTCTTGGCTGGCAATTTTTATCTTTCAATACTTTAAATATGTTATTCCACTCACTCCTAGTCTATAGAGTTTCTACTGAGAAATCTGCTGATGAGAACTTCTTTATAGTTTACTTTCTTTTTTCCTGGTTGCCTTTAAGATTTTTTTTTTTTTTTTAATCATTGACTTTTGACAGCTTCATGATAATGTGTGTTGGAGAGGGTCTTTTTGTATTGAGATAGTAAAGTGACCTATTAGCTTCATGGACTCGCATGGTTAATTATCTGCCCCCATTTGGAAAGTTCTCAGCTATTATTTCTTTAAATAACCTCTCTGCCTCTTTCTCCTTCTTCTTCTGGTATAACCACTATTCCTATGGTGCTTTTCCTAATGTAATCTGAAAGCTCTTATAAGGTCTTTTCTTTATTTTAAATCTTAGTTTTCTCTCCTCTTCCACCTAAATCATTTCAAGATTCCTATCTTCTAGATCACTTATTCTCTCTTCCATCTGATCTGCTCTATTTCCAATGCTTTCTAATGCATTCTTCATTTCATTTATTGAGTTCTTAGTTCCAGAATTTGTTCGGTTCTTTTTAAAAATTTTCGGTATCTTCGGTAAGGTACTCCTTCCATTCATTAATTTTATTCCTGAGCTCATCAACTTGCCTTTGTGTTTTCTTGTAGCTCGCTGAAATTCTTCATAACATCTATTTAGAATTCTCTGTCAGTTAGATCCCACTCTTCTATAACTTTGATTTGGGTTGCTGAAGAATTGTCATTTTCTTTCTTTTTTTAAAAATTATTATGTTCAGTTAGCTACTGTATAGTACATAATTAATTTTTGATGTAGTGTCCAATAATTCATTAGTTACATGTAACATCCAGTGCTCATCACAACATGTGCCCCCCTTAATACCCATCACCCTGTTACCCCTCCCTTTACTCCCTCCCCTCTGAAACTCTGTTTGTTGCTGGGGTCCATAGTCTCTCATGGTTCTCTCTCTGATTTCTCCCTGTTCAGATTTCCCTTCCTTCCCCTATGGTCCTCCAAGCTACTGCTTATGTTCCACATACGAGTGAAACCATGAAGTAAGCTTGACTTACTTCACTTAGCGTAATCCCCTCCAGTTTCAACCATGTCAATGCAAATGGTAGGTATTCATCCTTTTGATGACTGAATAATATTCCATTCTATATATGTATCACATCTTCTTTACCCATTGATCTGTTTAAGGGCATCCTGGCTCCTCCCACAGACACATGAAAAAAATGCTCAACATTACTAGCCATCAGGGAAATACAAATCAAAACCACAATGAAATATTACCTTACACCAATTAGAATGGCAAAAATTAACAAAACAGGAAACAACAAATGTCAGCAAGGATGTGGAGAAAGGGGAACCCTCTTACATGGTGGGAATGCAAGCTGGTACAGCCCCTCTGGAAAGTAGTATAGAGGTTCCTCAAGATGTTAAAAATAGAGCTACCCTACAATCCAGCAATTGCTCTATTAGGTATTTACCCCAAAGATACAGATGTAGTGAAAAGAAGGGACACATGCACCTCAGTGTTCATAGCAGCAATGTCCACAATAGTCATTTCCTTTTCATAATACTGCATTACTATAATTTTTTATGGTACCCGATGAGATATGCCACTGCCAGTGCATTTCTTATTTATGTAAAGTTTTGTTTGATTTTAATAGTTCTACAAGTTGGGAATCAGAGGCCTTTCTTTTATTTTCTAGCAGATGACACCATAGCACAAGTTTTTAGTTTCTCTTACCTAAGCTTGTATTGTGACTGTATTTGGAAGTGTGCACTTTCCCCTTTCCACTCCTCTTCAAGAAGGGCCACTGGCACCAAGGTCATTGCTTATGCTGCTAGGGTCCTCAGTGCCACTACCACTGCTGGGATAGTCAAGAGTTGTGGGTACTGTTTCTGTTGCCAGGGTCAGAGGTACCACTGGTGCTCCTGGAACAGACACCAGGTGCTCCTGGTTTTACAGACACCAGTATAGTCACTGCTTCCCCAGCTATGCTGCCTCCATGATGTCTAATCCACCCACGTTCAGATGTATAGATCTATGGGTCTCTTCAGCATCGGGGTGTGCACAGAAACTTTTGCTGGGTTATGTGTGTCTTACCGGTTGTAAATTTGAAAGAGAGAGACAAAGGGAATGACTTATGCAGGCATGATGCTGATGTCACTGCTGAATCATCTGCTCTATTAAAATATATAGTATGTTTAAAGAACAACTGAATCTATATACCTATTATTCATAATATGTTCCATCAATCAACTCAGTCCAAAAATTTGAAGACTAGCATAATAAATCATTGAAATAGTTGGGTATTAAAAATATCTCATGCTCAAAATATGTGGAAATCAATTTTTAACTGACTTGGATTATTTCTTTTGTATTTAGTTACCTATATAAATTTAACTTTGAAAAGGAAACCAAGATCTCAGGGCTGGGTATCTCAGAAAATTTCTCTATAAAAAAACAAAATAAATCAAAACATAATGATTCAGACATAAGGTTCCATCTGCCACCAGCCTGGGTACTGCAAAAATACTTGTTCTCCAAAAGAATCAGGGACCAGTTTAAGAAAAAAATGGTATTCATTTGATATTAAACAGTCTCCGAAAACCCATTCCTATCATAGAACAAGGACCCAACTTAAGATCAGGTCCCTATATTGGTTCTATAAGATGGTGTCAATAATATAAATGGAGTGTTCCAAATATGATTTTACATGTCCATAGTTAATCACCAGTATTTACAATGGGATTATATATTGCACAGATTAAAGCAGCATTTATTTTATTTTTATTTTTTTATAAACATATAATGTATTTTTATCCCCAGGGGTACAGGTCTGTGAATCGCCAGGTTTACACACTTCATAGCACTCACCATAGCACATACCCTCCCCAATGTCCATAACCCCACCCCCCTCTCCCGACCCCCCTCCTCCCAGCAACCCTCAGTTTGTTTTGTGAGATTAAGAGTCTCTTATGGTTTGTCTCCCTCCCAATCCCATCTTGTTTCATTTATTCTTTCCTTACCCCCCAAGCCCCCCACGTTGCATCTCCACTTCCTCATATCAGGGAGATCATATGACAGTTGTCTTTCTCCAATTGACTTATTTCACTAAGCATAATACCCTCTAGTTCCATCCAAGTTGTTGCAAATGGCAGGATTTCATTTCTTTTGATGGCGGCATAGTATTCCATTGTGTATATATACCACTTCTTCTTTATCCATTCATCTGTTGAGGGACATCTAGGTTCTTTCCATAGTTTGGCTATTGTGGACATTGCTGCTATAAGCATACGGGTGTACGTGGCCCTTCTGATCACTATGTTTGTATCTTTAGGGTAAATACCCAGTAGTGCAATTGCAGGGTCATAGGGTAGTCCTATTTTCAAGTTTTTGAGGAACCTTCATGCTGTTTTCCAGAGTGGTTGCACCAGCTTGTATTCCCACCAACCGTGTAGGAGGGTTCCCCTTTCTCTGCATTCTCGCCAGCATCTGTCATTTCCTGACTTGTTAATTTTAGCCATTCTGACTGCTGTGAGGTGGTATCTCTTGTATTTCCCTGATGTTGAGTGATGTGGAGCACTTTTTCATGTGTTTGTTGGCCATCTGGATGTCTTCTTTGCAGAAATGTCTGTTCATGTCCTCTTCCCAATTCTTGATTGGATTATTTGTTCTTTGGGTGTTGAGTTTGCTAAGCTCTTTATAGATTTTGGATATTAGCCCTTTATCTGATATGTCGTTTGCAAATATCTTCTCCCATCCTGTCAGTTGTCTTTGGGTTTTGTTAACTATTTCCTTTGCTGTGCAAAAGATTTTAATCTTGATGAAATCCCAATAGTTCATTTTTGCCCTTGCTTCCCTTGCCTTTGGCAATGTTCCTAGGAAGATGTTGCTGCAGCTGAGGTCAAAGAGGTTGCTGCCTGTGTTCTCCTCAAGGATTTTGATGGATTCCTGTCTCACATTGAGGTCCTTCATCCACTTTTAGTCTATTTTCGTGTGCAGTGTAAGGAAATGGTCTAATTTCATTTTTCTGCATGTGGCTGTCCAATTTTCCCAACACCATTTGTTAAAGAGGCTGTCTTTTTTCCATTGGACATTCCTTCCTGTAAAGCATCATTTTTGTTTAGAGAACATAATAGTTAGAATTTTCTTTGATCTAACTTTTTAGAAGTGTAAAACTTCTAAAAATCAACTTCTTGTGAAAAATCTACTAGTTTTATTGTTTTACTAGCTGGTTAAATTACAGCATTCATAAGAGAGACTGTTTGTATTTATTACATAAGACAAGGTCTGCCCTCACATTTACCCACTTAGAACTATGTCATATATAGGGTCAAACATAATTACATATTTGGAGAGCTGTACTCTTAAATCCATGGAAGAACCTTGCTGCTAATATGTAAACCAGCACGCTGTAATCTGAATTATAAAAATAGTACAACTATATACTCCTTGCTTATTTTAAAATGTTAGACATTAATTTAAACTTGAGTATTATAAAATAGAAATGTTTTTATCCTATAAAAACTACCACAGACATTAAGTTTTAATGAAAGTATCATTGGAATTTCTCTTCCCTGATGCTCATATCTTCTCTTCCCCCATATTTCCATTCTCTGTAACTTGTTTAGCCACAAATTTGGATGTGGTCTTAACTGCTCTCTTTGTTTTGTCTACCCTATGCTAATCAAATAAATCACAAAGTATTCTTTATTCTACTTCTTCATTATTTCTAGAATCTATACCTTTTCTCCATCATCAAGACAATATTCAACTAACCCCATGATCTCTAGCTTGGTATAGCTAGCTTATTGCAACGGTGTGTGAACTATAGGCTACCTGTTTCTTATAACTGAACTCTTGTAATTCATCTCTGTACTGCATTCTTTCACTCATTCATTGAATCTACTATTTATTTAGCTACATACTATGAGACAAGGCACTGTGTGATTAATCTTTCTAAAACTTAAGAGTTGATCATATTATCTTCCTTAAAACTCTTCAATGAGCTCACCTTTTTCTATGAAATACAATTATTTTGAATTCTGTATATCTCCTCATTACTTTTATTTCTCTCAGTACTGATCCATTGCAAATGTTTAGATGTCTTCCCTGGCTAAGATCTCCCTTTTCCCCAGTGCTTTGTCAAGACTCTTCTATATCCCCACATAGTATTCATGAAGAACACTCATTGTATTTTAAGTGCCTAGCTAAAATGTCTCACCTCTTGAAAAGGAGAATGTGTCTTAGTATTCATTATATGTAGACTATTTAGTAAGGTCTGAAAACATTAGAATCTCAATAAATAATTACTGATTAACCAAAGTCCTGCCTACCTGAGTTTTATAGAATATGCTAAGTTTACTTTTCCAACATTTATGTTAAACTTTCAAATCTTAAATACAACTTTTAAGTATATACTGATGATACTCTCAATAGATGCAGAAAAACCATTTGACAAAATATAGCATTCCTTCTTGATTAAAACTCTTCACAGTGCAGGGATAGAGAGTCCATACCTCAATATCATAAAAGCCACCTACAAAAAATGCACAGGAAATATCATTCTCAATGGGGAAAAACTAAGAACATTTCCCCTAAGGTCAGGAACATGGCAGGGATGTCCACCATCACAACTGCTATTCAACATAGTACTAGAAGGCCTAGCCTTGACAATTAGACAACGCAAAGAAAAAAAAAGCATCCGAATCAGCAAAGAAGCCAAACTCTCACTCTTTGCAGATGATATGATACTTTATGTGGAAAATCCAAAAGACTCCACCCCCAAATTACCAAAACTCAAACAGGAATTTAGTAAAGTATCAGGTTATAAAATCAACGCACAGAAATCAGTTGCATTTCTATACACCAACAAGACAGAAGAAAGAGAAATTAAGGAGTTGATCCCATTTACAACTGCACCCAAAACCATAAGATTCCTAGGAATAAATCTAACCAAAGAGGCAAAGAATCTGTACTCAGCAAAACTATAAAACACTCATGAAAGAAATTAAGACACAAAGAAATGGTAAAACAGTCCATGCTCATGGATTAAAAGAACAAATATTGTGAAAATGTCTATGCCACCTAGAGCAATCTACACATTTAATGCAATAACTATCAAAATACCATCAACTTTTTTCACAGAGTTGGCACAAATAATCTTAAAATTTGTATGGAAACAGAAAAGACTCCAAATAGTCACAGGAATGTTGAAAAAGAAAAGCAAAGCTGATGGCATCACAATTCCGGACTTCAAGCTCTATTACAAAGCTGTAATCATCAAGGCAGTATGGTACTGGTACAAAAACTGACACACAGATCAATGGAACAGAATAGAGAGCCCAGAAATGGACTCTCAACTCTATGGTCAACTAATCTTCAAGGAAGCAGGAAAGAATACCCAAAGGAAAAAAGACGGTCTCTTCAAAAATGGTGTTGGGAAAATTGGACCACCACACGCAGAAGAATGAAACTGGATCATTTCCTTACACCACACACAAAAAGAGACTCAAAATGGGTCAAAGACCTCAATGTGAGACAGGAATCCATCAAAATCCTTGAAAAGAACAGAGAACGCAACCATTTCAACCTCAGCCACAATAACTTCTTCCTAGAATCATCGCCAAAGGCAAGGGAAGCAAGAGCAAAATAGAATGACTGGGACTTCAAGATAAAAAGCTTTTGCACAGCCAAGGAAAGAGTAAACAAAACCAAAAGACAACCAACATAATGGGAGAAGATATTTGCAAATGACATATCAGATGAAGGCCTAGTATCCGAAATCTATAAAGCACTTATCAAACTCAACACCCAAAGAACAAATAATCCAGTCAAGAAATGGGCAGAAGACATGAACACACATTTTGACAAAGACAACATCCAAGTGGCCAACAGACACATGAAAAAGTGTTTCACATCACTCAGCATCAGGGATATACAAATCAAAACCTCAATAAGACACCACCTCACACTAGGCAGAACAGCTAGAAGTAGCAAGTCCGGGAATGACACATGTTGGCAAGGATGCAGAGAAAGGGGGACCCTCCCACATTGTTGGTGGGAATACAAGCTGGTGCAGCCCCTCTGGAAAACGGTTTGGAGGTTCCTCAAAAAGTTGACATAGAGCTACTATACAATCTGGCAACTGCATTACTGGGTATTTACCCCAAAGATACAAATGCAGTGATCTGAAGGGGCATGTGCACCCCAATGTTTATAGCAGCAATGTCCACAATACCAAACTATGGAAAGAGCCTAGATGTCCATCAACACATGAATGGATAAAGAAGATGTGTATATACACAAGGGAATATTATGAAGCCATCAAAAAATGAAATCTTGCTATTTGCAATAATATGGCTGGAACTAGAGGGTATTATGCTAAGTGATGTAAGTCAATCAGTGAAGGACAATTATCGTATGATCTCATTGATATGCGGAATTTGAGAAGACAGAGGATCATAGGGGAAGGGAGGGGAAAAAATGAAACTATACAAAACCAGAGAGGGAGATAAATCACAGGAGACTCAATCTCAGGAAACAAACTGACAGTTTGTTTAGAATGGAGAGGGTGAGAGGGATGGGTGGCTGGGTTGGACATCGGAGAGGGTATGTGCTATGGGGATTGCTGTGAATTGTGTAAGACTGATGAATCACGCACCTGTACTCCTGAAACAATAATACATTATATGCTAATTTTAAAAAGTACATACTGACAATGCTTATTAAGAAAATTCCTAGTCTCTTTTTTTCGTAGGGTTTCTGGACCACTCAGGAAGGACAGTAAATAAAGAGGTACCCAATCCTCATAAGAAAGGCAAAGAAAAATTCTTGGGAGTGGCAGAATCCTTACTATTTAAGTGCAACCTAGGAAGTCATATATTGTGGTAGTATGAGAACTCACACTTCACTGTTCCTATCAACAGAGGTTTTTTATTAGAGAAAACCAGAAATACTACCTTCACTAGGTAACTAAGTTAAAAGCACAAGTAGTGGGACAAATTAACTTCATCATCTGATAAGATATACTGAGAATGATACATACAGCATTTGTGGTATTCTAGTCAAATATGCTTAACCTGAATCTAACCACAGGGAAATATACAAAAACAAAATGAGGAAAATTCTACAAAATAACTGACTTTAGCCTAAAATTATATCAAGAACTCAAAAGACAAGTAATGACTAAGGAATTGTTACTTAGTCAAAGTAGTGAGGGACTCAAAGTAGACATGACTTCTTTAACACATGATCCAGATCCTGGAATCCTGGATTAGATCCCAGATCCTGAGGCCTGGATTAGAATTTATTTATTTGCTTGTTTTGTTTTGCCATAATGGCATCTTTGGACAATTGGCAAAATTTGAATGAGATATTTGGATTAGAAGGTAATATCAGTGTTAATATAAGTGTTAAATTTCTGATTTTGATTACGGTAATATTTATACAGAGAATGCCCTTGCATTTTAAGTAATTATACACTTAAGTATTTAGCAATAATGATATATCATGCTTTCAAATTACTATCAATTGATTGAGAAAAATCTAATAGGGGCGAATGTCTGAGAACTTACAGGTGTGTGTGGAAAGAGAGAGAGAGAATAAATGGAAAATGGAAAATACTGAAAACAATTGGGAAACCTCAAATTTCTTGTAAGGTGGAGAGTATTTCAAAATTTAAAAAGTATAATTAACATCAGAAAAATGAAAAAGCAACTTAGTAAGTTGAGAGAAATACTTGTAAATATCCTTAAATGGAAAACTGTTTATAGGGAGTAAAAGACAATACCATAAGATAGCCATTTTCTTCAACTTGATCTATAGTTTCAATGCAATTCCAATCAAAATTATAGTACAATGTTTATTCTTCCAATTCATGAGCAAGCATGGAATGCTCTTCCATCTTCTTCAATTTATTTCACAAGTGTTCTGTAGTTCCTCGAGTATAGGTCCTTTACCTCTTTGATTAGGTTTATTCCCAGGTATCTTATGGTTCTTGGTGCTATAGTAAATTAAATTGATTCTCTAATTTTCTTTTTTATATTTTCAGTGTTAGTGTATAAGAAAGCAACTGATTTCTGTACATTGATTTTGTATCCTGCCACTTTACTGAATTGCTGTATGAGTTCCAGTAGTTGCGGGTGGAGTCTTTGGGGCTTTCCATATAAAGTAGCATGTCATCTGTGAAGAGAAAGAGTTTGACTTCTTCTTTGCCAATTTGAATCCATTTTACTTCTTTTTGTTGTCTGACTGCTGTTGCTAGGACTTCTAGTACTACGTTGAACAACAGTGGTATTGTTAAAATGTCTATATTACATAGAGCAATCTATACTTTCAATGCCATCCTGATCAAAATTCCACCAGCATTTTTCAAAGAGCTGGAACAAACAATCCTAAAATTTGTATGGAACCAGAAGAGACCCCGAATTGCAAAGGAAATGTTGAAAAAGAAAAACAAAACTGGGGGCATCACGTTGCCTGATTTCAAGCTTTACTACAAAGCTGTGATCACCAAGACAGCATGGTACTGGCACAAAAACAGACACATAGACCAGTGGAACAGAGTAGAGAGCCCAGTTATCGACCCTCAATGCTATGGTCAAATGATTTTCGACAAAGCAGGAAAAAATATACAGTGGGAAAAAAACAATCTCTTCAATAAATGGTGCTGGGAAACTTGGACAGAAATGTCTAGAAGAATAAAACTCAGCCATTCTCTTACACCATACACAAAGATAAACTCAAAATGGATAAAAGACCTCAACATGAGGCAGGAATCTATCAAAATCCTAGAAGAGAACATAGGCAGTAACCTCTTTAACATCGGCCACAGCAACTTCTTTCAAGACATGTCTCCAAAGGCAAAGGAAACAAAAGAGAAAATGAACTTTTGGGACTTCATCAAAATCAAAAGCTTCTGTACAGCAAAGGAAACAGTCAACAAAACAAAGAGGCAACCCACGGAATGAGAGAAGATATTCACATATGACACTACAGACAATGAGCTGATATCCAAGATCTATCAAGAACTCCTCAAACTCAACACACACAAAACAGATAATCACATCAAAAAATGAGCAGAAGACACGAACAGACACTTCTCCAAAGAAGACACGCACATGGCTAATAGACACATGAAAAATGTTCATCATCATTAGCCATCAGGGAGATTTAAATCAAAACCACATTGAGATACCACCTTACACCAGTCAGAATGGCCAAAATCAACAAGAAAGTAAACAATAAGTGTTGGAGAGGATGTGGAGAAAGGGAAACCCTCTCACACTGTTGGTGGGAATGCAAGCTGGCGCAGCCACTTTGGAAAACATTGTGGAGATTCCTTAAGAAATTAAAAATAGAGCTACCCTATTGCCCTGCAATTGCACTACTAGGTATTTACCCCACAGATACAGATGGAGTGAAAAGAAGGGCCATCTGTACCCCAATGTTCATAGCAGCAATGGCCACTGTCACCAAACCGTGGAAAGAGCCAAGATGCCCTTCAACAGATGAATGAATAAAGAAGATATGGTCTATATATACATTGGAGTATTATGCCTCCCTCAGAAAGGATGAATACCCAACTTTTGTATCAATAGGGATGGGACTAGAGGAGATTATGTTGAGTGAAATAAGTCAAGCAGAGAAAGTCAATTATCATACAGTCTCACTTACTTGTGGAGCATAAGGAATAACACGGAGGACATCAAGAGATGGAGAAAAAAAGTGAGTTGGGGGAAATTGGAGGAGGAGACAAACCATGAGAGACTGTGGACTCTGAGAAACAAACTGAAGGTTTTGGAGGGGAGGGCAGTGGGGGTTGGATGAGGCTGGTGGTGGGTATTAAGGAGGGCATGTATTACATGGAGCACTGGGTGTGGTGCATAAATGATGAATTCTGGAACACTGAAAACAAAATAAAATTTAATTTAAAAAAATTAAAAAATTACAATACATTTTTTTATTTTTATAGGAATGTAAAAGCTAACTCTAAAATTTATATATAAATGCAAAGATTGTTTTGAAGAAAAAAACAAATCTGGAAATTGTACAATACCAGATAAGTCTACAGTTATTAAGAGTGCGTGGTAAAGGTGCAAGGATAGACAAATAGCTAAAAGAAACAGACAAGCAACACACTGATTTATGTCTTGTCACCTGATTTATACCAAAGGGCCTCTGCACTAAAATGAGAAAAGGTGATCTTTTCAATAAGCAGTGTTGGATCAGTTGGAATCTATGTGAAAAAAGTAGAGTTTTCACCCCCACCACACACAAACATCAATTCCATGTAGATTATAGACATAAATTTGAAAGTGAAAATAAAAAGCTTTTAGAAGCTAACATAGGCAAATATCTTTAAGACCCTAGGATAGGCAACAAACCTCTGAATAAGTATATAAGAAGTAAGGTATTAAAGGAAAGATGGATAAATTTAATGTCAAAAACTAAAAGATTCTGGGGGGAGGTGGGGTTGGGAGAGGGGGAGGGGGTTATGGACATTGGGGAGGGTATGTTCTATCGTGAGTGCTGTGAAGTGTGTAAACCTGGCGATTCACAGACCTGTACCCCTGGGGATAAAAATACATTATATGTTTATAAAAAAAAAAAAATTGGAAGGGGAGGTGAACCATAAGAGACTATGGACTCTGAAAAACAACCTGAGGGTTTTGAAGGGTCAGGGGTGGGAGGTTGGGGGAACAGGTGGTGGGTAATAGGGAGGGCACGTTTTGCATGGAGCACTGGGTGTTGTGCAAAAACAATGAATACTGTTACGCTGAAAAAATAAATAAATTTAAAAACAAACAAACAAACTAAAAGATTCTATTTATCAAAAGACACCTGAGTTAAAATCAAGCTAAAACTGACAGAAGATAATTGCAATACATGAAAACAAGAAAATACATATCCAGTTACACGAAGAACTGCTAAAAATCAATAATTAACAGGAAGATATCCCAGTAAAAATTCAAAAAACCTGAACAAACTCTTCACAAAGGAATATACACAAATGACCAAAAGCATGTGAAAAAATGTGCATCATTAATCATCAAGAAATGAAAATTAGATACCAATGCATGTCTACCAGAAGCCTAAAATAGAACAACTGATTATACCAATTTTGGGTGAGGATGTAGGGAACTAGAACTTTTTATGTTACTGGTGGGAGTGCAGTTTAGAAATCCACCTAGGAAAATAGTTTGCAGTATTTCCTAAAGCTAAAAATACTTGTCTGCTGCTCACCAATTCCATACCAGGAATATATATGTGCATCAAAGAGCGTGTGCCATAATTTTTATAGCATCATTATCTGTAATATCTCTAAACTAGAAAGAACCCAAATGCTCATCAATAATAAAATGGAAAAGTACAGTTTGCTATATTCATACAGTGAAATACCATTCAATGAATTACTCATATATGTATCAACAGGGATTAATTTTACAAACACAATATTGAATAAAATAAGCCAAGCACAAATGATACATACTGTTACACTCCATTTATGTAATATATAAAACATTCAAATTTCATCAATAGTGACAGATGTAGAATATTTTTCTTGGAGAAATCATTGATAGTGGGCTGATAACATTCTATATCTTAATGTAGGTGACAGTTACACAGGTGAGTTAATTTTGTAAAACTCAGAGACATATGCCTAATATTTGTGAATTTTACTAGATACAGAGTACGCTTCAATAGAAAACATTAAGTGAACAATAAGAAATCAAGACCCAGCTTCTGCAGTTTGGTCAGCTTCACTGTAATTTGTAGTTCAGCAAAGATTGACAGCACTAAGTCAGCAGAAATCTTCTATTTATTTTAATAAGTTAAAGAAGCTGTTATAATTCTTTTGAAAATGAGAATCAAAAATGTGAAATGTGAATTGATGTTAATATATAATGCTCAACATTTAACTAAGAAAACATTTTTTTAAAAATTTTGCATCTTACAATTTTAAGATTATCCTATTCATACTCAAAGAAAGACTGCAACTTTGACTGACTTTTATACCCAAGATACAACTACAAATACAGGAGGAAAACCTGGAAAGGAATTACTAGCACAGTATCACATTAAAGTTCTGATCACTTATTATTTGACTATTTTTATTTCATTTTATTATAAGTACATACTGCATCACTTTTCCTAGAAATAAGGCAAAATGCTTATTTGATCAAATATAAAGAAAACATAACTGTGCTAGATTATCTCTTAGCACTTGTCTCTATCAGAAATTTTGGTAAGGATAAGAATTACTATTTCTGGAAGCTTCCCTAAGTGGCTCTAGGTTAGAATTTGCGATGCAAGTAATCTGTGTGAACTATGGAAGGCAGAAGTGAAGAAAAAGCCATTATTTTCAGAGATCAGTTAAGATACTTTAATCAGAGTGACTCAGCAGATGACTTTATAGGCTCACAATGTCCCATTGTGGCAGACTTTTTAAAACTCTCCATGAAATGCCTCTTCATGTCCCTATCTTTTGGCTAAACATATCTCATTTTTGGATTTCCTTTTGCATACTAGCTTTTCCTCACGCTCCAGTACTTTACGCTAAAGTTGTTAGTTATTGTTTCACTGATCTGGAGCATTCCAGATGTTCATACTAGCTCATCCTGCTTTTGTGTAAGCTCTAATTCCTTTTATTAAATCCCTCACTCCCATAAAATTTTAGTGGCTCAGTATTGCCTACTGAGAAACCACTTTGGTATTTCACATATTAAAGTACTCTAACTTTACTGCCACATTTGTGTATTTTTTATTAAGAAAAAGAGAACAGGATAACTTATTGACAGATTATTTAAGTACTTCAAAATAATTTAAAGATATACAACTCAACAATGTATGAATGGTAGCAGGGAAAGAATATTTTCTGTATCCTATATGCCAACTTCAGCTTTCATTATTGTCTACATTTAATAATGCAACAATCTTCCTACTTACAAAAGTGACTTGGGGTGGCACCTGGGTGGCTCAGTTGGGAGTCTGCCTTTGGCTCAGGTCATGATCCCAGGGTCCTGGGATCTATTCCTGCATGGGCTCCTTGCCCAGCAGGGAGCCTGCTTCTTCCTATCCCTACTTTTCCTTCTCCCTCAACCTGCTGCTCCCTCAGCTGGTACTCTCTCTCTCTCTGTCAAATAAATAAATAAAATCCTTAAAACAAAAAGTGAGTTGGTTTCCTTTATCAATCTATCTTTTGCAAACTGCAAACTATAACTGTAACTAAGATGTATTTAGTTTTGTGAAATGCAAAACTATTGATATCCTCTTGCATTCATTGTGGTCTGACAACTTAGTGGAAAATATCTTCTTAGCAAGCATACTTCAACAAAAAACCTACAAACCACAAACTACTACTATCTGGGTATTCTACAACAATGAAGCAATGAAAGGAAGAAATAAGGAAAGAGAATGAGTGGGAGAGGGAGGAGACAGGAAAGGAGAGAGAATGAAAGAGGATAAAAATCAATAATGTGAAAGATTTAGATAATTCAATTTATGGTAACATTGCTATGCTGAAGTAATACACAAAATTTTGCTGTTAATTTGACACTAACCTTCTTCTAAATGTTTAATTCAATGGTACATCACTAAGAGTTCACATTTATTTAATAAGATAAATAATATAAAATAAGATAAATAATATAATATAATATCACATTTCAATTACATTGTTTAATATTACCAACTCAGAGAAATTATAAAATAATTATCACTATTTTTATAATACCAATAATCACCATATTAAGGTATATTTATAATCTACAGTGTTGCAAAGCAAATACATTTTATTACAAAACTAAACCATTTGTGAGATGAAATTATATGTAAAGAAAGTTTTTAAATTGCACATTTTTGATAAAACATAGTGCAAGCATCTGAACATTAAAAGCTAATTTAAGCAAATCAATTGCTTTATGCTTCCTACAACTAAACAAGGAAAAGAAACATATCTGGGGAAATAAGTTTAATAAGCTATTATCCAACACCCTAAAATCTTCCATTGTAAGGATTGTTTTTTAAGACATAATTGTTTCTACATAATTAAGTACCTACAGAAGTAACAGTTTCAATGATTACCAAGGTTACCCAAGGCAAACACAATAAATTTAAAATGAGAACAAATCTGAAACATGTTTCCAATATTTTGATCCATCAGAGACTAATAAAATCATACTTGAAATGAAGTACCTATGTAAACGAGGGCGCATGGAATATTCAATCCATAAATGGCAAACTTCCTCTGAATTTTCTTCTCTTTCTCATTTTAAAAATTTTATTTTCTGTACCTTCAAGATCTTAGCAAGAAACAATGCCTCTAATGGTCTTTTAAATTTGGCCAGAATTTTGAAAGGGCATTATTCCCTTTTCAATATGTACTCCCTGGGCCAGAATGAAAACACTAACAGGACATCTTTATGAGTCCATAATTGAAACTAATTTTACTATTACTATTTATGTAAAAATATCAAAGAAATTAAGAAGCAATATTTACAAAGCAGTAAAGGCCTTTAATAAGGTTTAGCAACAGAGACCAAGTCATCTAAAGAATCTTAGTAAATAGAGCGTAAACTAATTTTACTGATTAAAATGTACATATTATTCATGTTAATGGGTAAAAATGGATTAATCTATTAAATTTTTAAAAAGAAAGTTTTAAACTGTCCACCTCCCCGACACACACAAACCCAACTATTTTCTGAATGTAGGAGACATATCTAAAACAAAATAATTCAAAAATAGGCAATGACAAGCATATACAAACACTAATGATGATATATAAGGAGTGAGCTGCTAACATCAGACAAGGTAGAATTCAGACAGAAAGACTTAAATAAGGGGGAAGAGAAATGTGAGATTTTTTTTTTCTACAGAATGTCTTCTAACGTCATTTTTATCCCCCCTTCATTACTTTTGAAATAATACTAAAAATAAAACATTTCTCAGACTGTTCACTAATTATGTGAAAGAGCTAACCATCCAAACAAACAAAAAAGTCCCATAACTGATAAGTTGCTTCCTGAAATAACCCTGCCATGTTAATATAAATGACCAGCTAGCAGAAGATGAGAAATAAGTAGTAATATTCTTAATTGGCACTTATTCTGAATACTTACAATACCAACTACATCAAAAGGTGAAAATTATTCCACGTTGACAAAAAACAAATTCCTTTTAATTCAATATCAGAAGGATTCAAAAGTAAAGATATATAACCACAATTAGAGGCACTTTATTTAAATGAATATATATTCTTCAAAAAAAAACCTGAAAAAAAAAAAACCCACATTTCCATGGTGATTGCACTCACTGTAAAAATGTGTTTATTGGGAAAAAAACTAACATTAACTTAATGCCAGTTTCAGCCTAATGATTAGAACAGATCCAAAGTTACATGATTAGACAGCAAAAAGTATTATACTCTCTTAAGCTGTATGATTTGATAGTAAATTGACAGAAGACTTGACGTA
The DNA here is from genome assembly GCF_922984935.1 of Meles meles. Lineage (NCBI taxonomy): Eukaryota > Metazoa > Chordata > Mammalia > Carnivora > Mustelidae > Meles > Meles meles. The sequence continues at coordinate 81,420,433 of NC_060074.1, forward strand.
TAACTTAAAGCTCCCATTAATCCAATTTGTAATTTTGGAAGATTTCACTTTACCAATCCCATTTATCCTTACTTATAAAATAAAAGTATTCATTTAAATAATGTCTAATAACATTTTCTGTTCTAGTATTTTGAAGGGTTTTCTTTTTAGAGTCTTTTATTGAAATATAAATGTTCGAAATCAATTATCTTGTGTTACTTTCAAACACTCCTTCCTTAAATTCATAATACACACATTATATAGCTTATATATTTATGTAAGAAAACTATGTTAAGTTTATATCTATAATTAAAACAAATTTTCATAAAGTGATACTCCGATTAAATCTGAAACACTATTTTCTATTATTTTCTCCTTTATATTTAAAAACATTGCCTTGATCCAGAGTTAATTTCACAAGTTACCAATAGTTTTTGTTTCCTCATTTAACAAAATAGCCACATTTATGCCCACCAATAAGCCCAGTACCTTAATCTGCAGATACTGGCAGCTTTTATAACCATCCACGCATGAATGCTGAACAAACACGATTAAAATATTTTGATTCAGTCAAAGAAAGTATGCAACAAAGTTATTACTACAGATTTAATGATGTAGCTACTTTTGAAATAATGAATGAGAGAAAAGAATGACAGGCCATGACACAGATTTTTACTGTTCTATAGCTTATATTCTTAATATTATAGCTTATGTTCTTAACATTATATAGGAAAACAGTAATTCAGGAGTTAAAAATGTGGGATGCTATCTAAAAGGAGGCCATATCAATTAGAAGGATCACCGCTCAGAGACCAATGACTTAAAAAAAGAAAAAGGAACAAAAACAGAGATATTGTGAAGTAAACACTGGCAATGTCTATTTAAGAAGTGATGAAGGAAAAAAAAAGATAAATGATTCATTCGTTTACTGAAGTATTATTTGTTGAATACATACTATTGAGTTTTTTTCTCCTTAATAATAATTACTGGGCACTGTTCTAATTATTGAAGAGTACACTGAAGAAGACAAACAAAAATCTTCCCTAAAGAAATTTCATTTTCTGAGATATACCCATGTCTTCACACAGTTTTCCTTCTGTGTCTGTGTCCTAATATCTTCTTCCCATAAAAATAACAGTTATATTAGATTAACATCCATCTTAATCACCTCATTTTAACTTAAGTAGCTCCTTAAAAACCCTCTCTTCAAATACAGTCAATTCTGAGCCACTGATGGTTACGATTTCCACATATGAATTTCAACTTCAACCTGTAACAATGCCCAAAGTTTTATGGTGGTTGATCATATAAGCACCTGCTGCCTAGTATATACCAAATTTCCAGACTCCCACCCAGAAAGCATACATAAACCATATTGGTCTTATAGGCAGTCTAGGCACAGTGAACCAGTGTTATCAGTTCTTCAACAGTCAACTGCCAAGTTCCCCAATCCCAGTCAAGAGGGAACCTTTCAAGCAGACTTTTTTTAAAAGTACCAATATCAGATCTACTGCATTAACTCTTTTATACATAGTCAGGCTGACAAGTTCAGGGTTATTTTTAATTTGGAATACATTTTAGTCCAAATATATAAATATGTTTTATTACAATTACTAAATTTTGCATTGATTTTTAAAAAAACAATGTTTACATTATTTTGCAAGTTAGTCCATAATAAGCAACCTGGCCACTACTTTCATTTTACTTATCCCATAAGCTTATGTAAGTTTTAAAATAACAGAAAATTATCCAGTGAATTTGCTTAAAGTCAGCAGAGTAATGGTTTCAAAAAAAAAAAAAAAAAAAAAAAAAAAAAACCCAGAGAGGAAAGAATATCTATTGTTTCTGAAACAAAGAACATTAGAAAAACTAATTTTAGCCATTTCTTGAAACCACAATCTATGAGAAAGGTTTATACAGGATAAAAAGAAGCCACTAACAGCAGGCATACACCTTATCAAGTCTCTATTTGTGGGAGGATAAATCAATGTAACTGCTTTGAAGGAAACAACACTATCTATAAGACATTTGGATGAAATCAACACACTTTTAATCCAGAAATCTTTGTGACAGAAAAAATCTAAAAACTCATAAATAGGAGACTAATTTAAAAAACTACAGTAATTACAGCATTAAATAGGACTTTTTGCAGTTCAACTTTTTAATAAAATCAGAATAGGCACAGCACCTGCAGTGCTAGCATCTAAACTAACACAATAAGCAATTACTAAAGCTACAGTGACTGGAAGTTCAATCTTTACATTCAGCAAGTTTAAATCCATTCATATGTGATTTTTGAAACTTTATTTATTCACTGAAAATATTGCTTGCTGACAAAACTTGCTCAAATGCTACTGTTGAATGTCCAAGTTAAGTCACTGAATATGCCAATACAACAAAGATAACCACATGTTTGAAGGCTGCAATGTGCCAGACATTCACTAAAAAAAAAAAAAAATACAACTAAACAAAACTCATGCAACAAACATCTGAGAATCTGGACACTTCTTATCAGTGTTTTTGAAATGTGTCATTAACATCTTTTTTTTTTAAGATTTTATTTATTTATTTGACAGAGATCACAAGTAGGCAGAGAAGTAGGCAGAGAGAGAGAGGAGGAAGCAGGCTGTCCGCAGAGCAGAGAGCCCCATGTAGGGCTTGATCCCAGGACCCTGGGATCATGACCTGAGCTGAAGGCAGAGGCTTTAACCCACTGAGCCACCCAGGTGCCCCTGTGTCATTAACATCTTAAGACAAGTGTATCAAAACCTTGGCATGATTTAATTTCAAGTCGTCAATTTTATTTTTGCCAACATCAGAAAGTTATGGTTACAATGCTAATGCTTGGTCTGCTTAATTAAACTTAAGAGTTTAGTGTAACTTAACATTAAAAGCTCACACTACCCTGAAACTAAGAATTTCACAAATACGGTGACATTCAACATTCAAGTGCCAGTGTTTTTATACTGTCTTTTGGTCAAGTTTCTTTAAACTTTCAAAGAATCACTTTTAGGCTTACAAAAATAAACATTTGTCAAAATATTTAAATTAAATTAAAAAATTAAATCAGTGTACTCATATGGAATGATCTTCAAAATATATCAGTTAAACATGGAACATGTAGAACTCTAAACACTAAATGCTTGATAATATAAATTTGTATATGCTGGGGAGGAAGAATTTCCTCCACTCTTCAAAATCCTTCTAGCTGGACTAAGAATCAAATTGACATGAGACATATTAATAGGGGAAAATCAAATTTAGTAGCGTATATATGGGGAATCCACACAAATATGGAAATTCCAAAGTGGGGCAACATGATGCTTATATGAACTAAAAAGAGGGTAGGGGCCTGAAAATTTAAAGGTGAGAAAGATCATTAGGAAGGTAAAAGGAGATGCTTAGGGGCGCCTGGGTGGCTCAGTGGATTAAGCTGCTGCTTTCGGCTTAGGTCATGATCTCAGGGTCCTGGGATCGAGTCCCGCATCCAGCTCTCTGCTCAGCAGGGAGCCTGCTTCCCTCTCTCTCTCTCTCTCTCTCTGCCTACTTGTGATCTCTCTCTGTCAAATAAATAAATAAAATCTTTAAAAAAAAAATAAAAAAACATTTAAAAAAAAAAAAAAGGAGATGCTGAGAAACCAAAGGTTGACTATTATTCAGATAAAGTTTCTTAGCTAAAGAGGAATCTCTGTTAATAGCTTTCTTCCTGGTGCAGACAGCTGAGGGGGAGGTAAAGAGCTTTTCTTGAATCTGCTGTGTCTTGATTGCTTTTAACTCAAAATAATGTTCATGCCAAAGTGGCCCACTGAGCAGAGGGGCTTCCCTTGGCCCCTACACGTATATATAAAATGATACACAGACTACTGTTGTTTGATTCTAGGTTGAAAGACTTAGCATCTGGCAATAAGGGTAAATTATTTTACTTTATATTGTTTTGATTTTTACCCATACATGTTATTACTTTACCATTATAAAATTCTGCCTCCTGTGCTTCTGAGGAACACCAAAATGATTAATCAATTATTAGAAGGGTAAAATTTGAGGACTTTCATAGAAATCAATATGTCCTACACCTTAAGATAATGTTAAGGGTCAGACTGATAACTCAGATGTACAGGACTCAAACATCTTACTGAAAATCAAGTTTTACTAATAATTCCAAAGATACAGGTAATTATAGGCACAAGTGGAATCAAGAAGTCCAGGACTCCTAGTATAGTTCCCCAAGTTCTATCATATAGCATCAGAAGCATATGTTAACAGATGAGGTTTTTAGAAGATTTGCAGTTACTTAACTTTAGTTTCATATAACCCACTCAGCTTATAAGACACTTATATTTCATATTGAGAGGGTTATATTGATTATGTCACATTTTTCAACCAGGCATTATCCATAATTCCATATATTACAGTTTATCATTAACAATTCTAGACAATTAGGCACATCCTGCTAAAAGAATTCCATATAAAGTCTCTTTTGTTAGCAAAAACCTTTGTTGTTTCTGGGCCAGTAGGACTGTCATCAGTATGTTTATAAGGAGATTACCTCAGCTTACTTGCCGTCTTTCATTCCCTGGAGCACCCCCAGTAAAAGAGGAGATTGTATTACAGACCTGTAACATAACTTCTTTCTTTTCTTATGAGAAGCTACCTTGGACATATATCATCAAATATATTCACATTGGAATGAGAAGAGTGGTGGTTAAATCTTAAGAGCCAAGAAAGAAATTAGAATTTAATCTAATCCAGAAAGTGGTGAATTTACATTCACCTGTATTAAGAACAGAAAATGACTAAAATAGATAAAAGTAAACACAGATTTTGATTAACAGATGTATGGGGTCATAGTAATTTACTGTAGTATAGAGTTTAGAGATTATATCTTTAACAACTGAGATAGAATTAAGAAGAGAAATTGGTACATTAATCCTGCCCCTCAGGTCTTATTCAAGTTCTGTCATGGTCATAACAGTACACAGTATAGATAATGAAGTTAGTACTATGTGGTGGTTTTATTGTTGGTTTTCTATTATTCTCCCTAATTTTATACTAGTGCAGTCCAATGTGAGAAGTACATAAGTGCACAGTTTGTCAAGGTTCAAGGGTAGAGAGAACTGGAGAAAGGTGGTCAAAAGGTACAAAGTTCCAGTTACAAGATAATATAAGATAACCAGGGATATAATATACAACATGATGACTATAGTTAACATTGTGTGTAATATATAGGAAAGTTGCTAAGTAAGTAAATCCTAGAGTTCTCATGACAGGAATTTTTTTTCTTTGTTTCTTTTTCCTTTTTATTGTATCTATATGAGATGATAAATGCTAACTAAACTTACTGCAGTAATCATTTCACAATATATGTAAATCAAACCATCATACTGTATGCCTTAAACTGTTACCATGATATATGTCAATTGTATCTCAATAAAACTGAGGAAAAGATTTAAGACATAAGAAATTATTTAAAAAATGATGAGGAGAAAAATAACTGCTTACTGATTAAGAATTCCTTAGAACAAAGCCAATTTCAAAGTTTTATGATGACAGGCAAATTAATTTTTCCAAGCCCAAATTTCCTCTTTGTAAAATAGAGATTGTAGTAACTGTCTTAGAATGTTGATGAAAGGTTTTCATGATACACACCTTGCTAACTACCTAACACAATGAATGGTACACTGTGAGCATTAGTTATCTATTGTTATGTAACAAATTATTCCCAAATTTAACAGCTTAAAACATCAGACATTTTGTATCTCATAGTTCCTATGCCACAGAAATCTGGGCATAGTTTAACTGTTTACATCTAGTACAAGGTCTCTCAGAGGACTGTAGTCAAACTGTTGGCCAGGGCTGATATTTCAAAAACAAATTTCAGTTACTTGACTAATAGAGTAAAAATATTTATTTTACTGAATAAAACTTTCCAACAATTTCAAAACAATTTCCCCCAAACACCAAATGTATACATCATAATCCCATTAGTAACAGTGATTAAGATTGTGAGGGCAATTGTATTCCAATAATTAAAATGAAAAGAAAAAAATCTTAATAATTGGAGAGTCCAGTCTCTCAATGTCCTCAGTGTCTCTATGATTTTAAGCTAGAAGACAGGGTACTGTGCCTTGTACTACACTGAGCCGGGCAGATTGCCCATTATTAAAATTAATCATGCCCCCATTCACCAAGATCAAGTGGGATTTATCCCTGGGATGCATGGATGATTCAACATATGCAAATCAATCAGTGTGACACATCACGTTGACAGAATGAAATAAAAGAACCAAATGATCAGCTCAATAAACACCTAAAAATCATTCAACAAAATTCAATATCCATTCATGATAAAAACTCAATAAATTAGCCATTGAAGGGATATACCTGACATAATGTTATAAATGTTATCTATGACAAGACCACAGCTAACATTATACTCAATGGCAGAAGGATGAAAGCTTCTCCTCTAAGACCAGGAACAAGACAAGGATGCCCACTCTCACCATTCCTATTCCCCATGGTACCGGAAGTCATAGCTAAAGCAATCAGAAAAGAAAAGGTATCAGAATTGGAAAGAAAGAAACATAAATGTCTCTATTTGCAGGTAACATGATTTTATATATAGAAAATTCTAAAGACTCCACCAAAAAAGTGCTATGTCTAATCAATGAGGTCAATAAATTTGCATTATACAAAATTAATACATAAAAATTAGAGCATTTCTATATACTAACAATGAAATTTCTGAAAAAGTAATTTAACAACTAATATCATTTACGGTAGCAACAAAAACAATAAAATAATTAGGAGAAAATTTAAGTATTATTTACAGTATTATTGTTTACAATATTATTTACAGTATTATTTACAATAGCCAAGACATGGAAACATCCTAAATGTCCATCAATGGATCAATGGATGAATGGATCTCTCTCTCTCACACACACACACAGGAATATTATATAGTCAAAAAAAATGGAAATGCTACCATTTGCAATAGCATGAATACACCTTGAAGGCATTATGCTTAGTGAAATAAGTCAGACAGATAAAGACAAATACTGTATGATCTCTCTTATATGTGCGATCTAAAACAAACAAACAAAAGAAAAAACACAAAACTCATAGAAAAAGAGATCAGCCTTGTAGTTATCAGAGATGGGGATAAGGGGAAAGGGAATTAGAGAAAGGTAGTCAAAAGGTACAAACGTCCAGTTTTAAGATAATAAATACTAAGGATGTAATGTACCACATGATGACTATGGCTAACAATGACAGAGAACACACAGCTAACACTATATAGAAAAGTTGTTAAGACAATTTTCCTAAGAGTTCTTATCACAAGGGGAAATTTTTTCCCCTTTATTCTTTTCTTCCATTTTATTTATTGTATCTATATGAGAAGATAGACATTAGCTGAACCTACTGTGGTAATCATTTCAATCCAATCAAACCATCATACTGTATGCCTTCAATTTATACAGTATTATGTCAATTATTTCTCAATAAAACTGGGGGATATCTTTAAATTAATTAATAATTTCCCTATTAATGATACTCAGTCAACATGATGCTAATAATAAAATTGTCATTGATTGAACATTTCCATAGACCATGCATTTTGCTAAGTGCTTTTATCAATTTAACTCATTGAACAGTCCTATAAAATTTCATTTTTATTTAATATTTCACAATGATTTATTTGTGCTGCCACCAAAAACATATATATTGAGAATATGTGAATAAATATCCCAACCAATATTTAATTTGGTCCCCTTCTTTCTGCATAGTCCACACCATTTAACAAATCAGGAATCTGTATTCAGTGTCAGCTTTTCATCAAGATAAATACGATACTTTCTAAAATAATGCAAATATAAAATATTTAAATGGGTGAAATACTAGCAAAGAGATATACCTTATAATATTAAAAGATATTGTGTGGTCCTTGCCAGATGTTTTGTGTGTGTGTGTGTGTTTGTATGTGGGTGTGGGTGCGTGTGCACGCACTATTTAGCAATGACTAAAAGGTAATCAGGAAGTCAGCCTGAGTGCCTAATAAGCACTGCGCACTGTTGACCCAGGGGATCCAAAAAATGTAACTCCCATCAAAAGCACCTAGAGTCTTATTGGGAGCATAAGACCCAAAGAGAGTCATCAAGTAATGAGGGATAAGAGCCAGGCAATAAAAAATCAGGGGCTAATTTGTTCTGCTGTAAAGGCAGTGCTGTAATAATAATGATAGGGACAAAACTTCTCTTAATAGATTTTTTAATATAAATTTTCATTTTTTCTTTTGGAAAGATGAAAATTACTTTAAAAAATCTAAAACATTAGGGGTGCCTGGGTGGCTCAGTGGGTTAAGCCTCTGCCTTCGGCTCAGGTCATGATCTCAGGGTCCTGGGATGGAGTCCCACATCGGCTTCTCTGCTCAGCGGGGAGCCTGCTTCCTCCTCTCTTTCTGCCTGCCTCTCTGCCTACTTGTGATCTGTCTGTCAAATAAATAAATTAAATCTTAAAAAAAAAATCTAAAACATTAGTAAATAAGATACTTTACAGAAATACAGGAAAAACAGTTAACATTTGATAAGTTATGTATCTTGAGAGGATGGGTTACTTTAGTATTTGAGTCAGGTTTGTCAGCAATATAATAAGTAATGTTTAATCAGAAGCAGTAACTAGTCAGAAGCTAAGTAAGCTTTTACCTGGTAGAAACAGACCACTTCAGAAAGCATATGAGGGTGATACTTATTTATTCTTTTTGCCTACCTTTACTGAATCAATTATGGGAGGTTAGATAATTTTATTCTATCTAAGTTTTGGAATCATTTAGAAATCCATATACATCATGATGACTCTGATATCTATAATTTTTGTTATTTCTAGACAGATTCTTATTTTGAGCCCTCTGTCTAATCAATATCCTAATAAAGCCTTTTTGACATATCAATACATCAAACTTCCTCTATTTGCAGGATGTTCTGTAACTTTTTGTACTTGGTTGAATGATGTCCTCCCCGAAAAGTTAGTCCACTCAGAACCTATGACTATTACCTAGAAATAGAGAATTTGCAGATGTAATCTGGTTAAGATGGGGTCATACTGCATAAGGATACCAATCATTGGCATCCTTAGAAAATGTTACAACTAGTGAAGACTTGAAAAGCACCAAAGAACATCCAAAGTTCATCCCCTCTTGATGCTGGAAACCCCAAGATGTCCATGTAAAAAAAGCATGATCTAAACACCTAGAATATGAAAAGAACATCTGTAGAGAGTGTTCCAGCAATTCCAACCATTACAGCCATCCCAGCTGAGGCCCTGGACATGTGGCTAAAACCATCCTAGATGATCCAGCTCAAGCTGAGTCAACTCTGACTAAAAGAAATGTCAGGGAACCGAAGGTTGTGAGAAATAATCATTATTATTATTATTAGGACAAAAGAGATCAACTGAATGTGGGGGAATAAGGGAAAAAGGAAGTATCCAGTATTATATCACAGTTTCCAGCTTGGGTAGATCCTAAGAGTGCCATTGAGATCGGAAATGCAAGAATAGGACCTTAGTTCTGTACTGTTTTAGTGACAGGTAGGGTGAGATTTGAGTACACTGAATTTGAGATGACTGTGAGAATGCCAGCAGTGGACTACATCCCAAGGACTATATCCCAATTTTAAATTTAGGAGTCCCATGCATATGAGTGCCATTAAAACAAACAGAACAGACGTAAAACTAGTGCACTAAGAAACTGTCTCTGGGGCCATGACTTAATAATAACTGCCATTCTTCTTTAACCTTTGGAAAACAGAGGTCATTACTGGCAAAGCTGTTACAAAGATTCAATGTGGTGAGTGTTGAGGACGGTATCTGCAGTTAGTAAATTCTCAGTGAACAGTAGGCACTACTACTAAATGGCCCAGAAATAAGAAACAACAACAATGGGTTGAATGATATAGAGTCTCAGTCCACATTGCTGACAAATCAGATACATTCAATGCCCTCACTGCCCTATTCCCAGTGCCCCCTTTCAATGACTGGTTCCAAGGAGTCAGGCATTTGATAAATTCTGGCTGGATGGCTGACAGGAGGAGAAAGAGGGATCTAGGAAAAAGCAAGGGAGGCAGAGAGGAGGGAGTAGGAGAAAGAGAAGAGAGCTAGAAAGGAAAGAGGAAAACTACAGGAGGGAGGAGGCCAGGAGAAAGGCAGAGCCCCCAAAGGAAACCAAATACAGTTATGTGGACCTGGAGTGGAAAGAGGGCGTGGGAGCCTGGGGATGGCTGTGATCACAATTTCTATAAGGGGCACATATAAGAAAACCAGGCCTTTGTCCCTCGAATGGGCTCTACAATCACTCCTGAATTTTTAATATTTTTTTTTGCCTCTCCCCCGCCCCCCACCCGGGCCAAACCATAGCTCCTTGGAGGCCAGGAGAAATTAGCCAGCTACCCTCCCGCAAAGGTTTCAAAGTTCGGATTTGGAGTTTGTACGACTGAGAGGAGCTGGTTTCTGAGAGAAATAATATTTCGACTGTGGCCCTCGCAGACCAGGCCCCTAGAGCTGATTTCCCAGTGCAGACCCAGTGCAGGCCCAAGCCCTGGGGACCAGCCCTCGGGAGGGCCCCACCTTTCTGGGGCCCCCAAGTTCGGAGGCTGGAACGCCGCGAGGGTGAGGCCTCGCGGACGCGGGGTACTGGCCATTCCGGGTCCAGTCGCAACGGAGGGACGACGACGGGGAAAGGGGTGCGAGGGAAGGAGACAGGGGCGGGCGGAGGGGGAAAGAAGGGCCCAGGCCGACGATGGAGCTGTACCTCAGCGCCTGTTCCAAGGCTGCCAACGTCGCTGCCACCAAGACGGCCACCAGTAGCCTGGCCTCAGACAGCCAGCAATGCGGAGACGTGAGTGGCAGCTAGCCTGGCGTCGTGGTGCTACGCCTGGCTTCCCGCCCTCTAGGGCCCGGGCAGGGAGAGCAGCAGACGCGTCGCGCGGTTCCTAACCGCCCGCTTTTGGCGCCCTCGTGCGGGCGGCGGGCGGCAGTGCTCTCGGGCTGCTCTGGCCGCAACTGGCCCTGGCGCAGTGGCGAAGCGGGTGACCCGGGAAGCGGGAGGAGGGCTTCAGGGCTGTCTGGAGGGCGGGACCCTTCAGCCCTGACTATATAACTCTTGACTGGAGTAGGAGTACATTGGCCTAATACCTAATACTAAAAGGAAAGGCCAAACTCTCCAATTGCATCTGACAGGGCGTGCACAGAACCCACTTACCAGGGGTCGGAGCGGGTCAACTACTGGATCTGCCTCTTGGGGTCAAGCTGCCTCTGATCCCAGGAAGCAAAACTTTATACTATACTACGAAGTTAAGTGAAAAGGTAAAGTAATTTTTAATGGTCTTATGTTGGTTTTCTTTGCTCTTTCCTACTTGCCGTTATATTGAGGCACTACATCATAGAAAGCCCATTAGGGGAATTTGTGCTACCATACACAGGAAAAAAATAACCGGCCCCTCTCCTCACCTAGGATGGATACCAAGCAACTTCATCTAGTATAGTGTGCACAGTATCTTGGGCTAGAAAGTTTAGATTATTCTGTCTTAATTCATAACTTAACGGAACCACATTAACTTTTCTTTACAATAACTATACCTATTTAGTGAGATTTTGTTAAAAAATATTTGGTTGAAAGGTAAAAGCTGATTGGTGCTAGTTGGGCGTTTAATTGTTATGATTTCAACCAATAATAACTTGGACAAAACCTGCATTACAGAGCACTTTTCTATGATTTTGTTATGACTATTTCATATTTCTATTTCATACATTCAGTGAGAAAACAGTGACATTGAAATAAGTTAACATGTTTAGTATTTAACTAATGACTCCATGATTTGCCCCAACCTCCTCATCCAGCCTTTTCTCTAATCGAGAGCCTTAGTTTCTTCCACCGGGGGTCTCTTATGCCACGTAAGAGACATACCACATTAATATTTCTGTGCCTTTCTTTATCTTGCTTTCCAAACCTGACATATTGTCTCCTCTTCTGCCCAATCTGTGAATCTGAACCATCTTTCAAGGTTCTTTCTGAACTATTACAGCTCCCAGTTAGCTTATATTTCCTTAAAATTTGCATTGCCCTTGGTTTGTGTAATTTTACTCAACACTATAATTTTATAATTTTATAATGTAAATCACACTAGTGTATAGTGTGCCTACCTCAAACTTTCGTGTTTTTAGTCCTCAGCATTACCTCGACCCTTAAACATCCCCAGCCTTTGACTCAGTGCTCATGCTGAAGGAGGTTCAACACATTCTTTTTTTGAGTGGTTGTTTTGATCAATAGTGCAAAAAATTTTACAAGAAAGAATTCCGAATGACCCTTCTGCGCTCCTTCTATCTATGATGTCATCAGAAATTAGCAGGGTCCCTTGGTATTTGATACTTGCCTAATAAATATGATTACTTAAAGTTTTGTTTCTGAGAAATATATAATTCCCCCTTGTTTTACTACAATAGAACAAGCTAACGAAAAATAGGCCACCTCACACTGTTTAGCTTCCAACAAACTAACTTTCCTAAACCATGCTTGAAATCTCTTCAGGGTATAAACTTAGCCCTGTCTTTTGTCTGCTTAGTCAAATATATTTTTTGCTGAATTACCATTTCTGTAAAATATTAATTTACTTGTCAACTACTTTTTAAAAAGATGTTCTCTCTATTTTTTATTACATTTATTCCCCCCTAAACTATCTTCATGTAATCATAATCAAGCACCTGACTATCTCTGTGAAGACTGACTTTGTGAGATCCTTCTTTTTCTTTCAGTACAATCTCAAAAAAGAGATGGTTTATGTTTACACATTAAAGATTTTTAAAAGAGAAACCAACCACTTTAATTGACAATGGGATACACACCCTGGCTCTAACGAATGGATATGTCTAGAAGGTGTTCCTAGTTTACACATCAGTAGCCCAAGTTTGGTCCTGAGAAACATAATGCCCTCACAGCTAAAGTTCAACAGCTAAGAGATGTTGACAGCTAAATGTCAACATCTTTAAAAAAGAAAAACAGTTCATTCTTGAGTCATGATTGTTGATCATTCCCCTTGCAAGAAAGGTATGGGTTTTATATCTGGTCTTACTGAATTCAAGACACTGTCCTAAGAGATTCTTCCCTTTGCCTTCTCAGGGAAGCATTTGGTAATGAGGGAATTCTGTTTTACAATGTATATATTCTTGGAAGATTGGGTTAAGCAAGAAGTCAGAAACTTATCAAGGAATCTTTAAATGGAAAAGGAAAGCTGGCATCCTGTCATATTCCTGCAGTCTGCCCCTTTACCCACATATGAACCATCCTCCCACCTATAGCTTGAGGGAGTTCTTTGGAGGGTCCCACCCATCCAGGCTCCTTAGTGTTCAGAATCCAATGGAAGTGGCTCCTGCCAGACTGAACACAGAGGTCACAAACTGGTACCTGCAGCCGGACCTGGATTAGTGAACAATGCGGAGGGGCTTATCAGGGGAACTGAATGTCTGCCAGCAGGGCAAGTGCTCTCGGGTTTGCCACGTCTTCTGCACATTCCAGTTGTCTTTCCCTTGAGCCGAGTACTGTTTTGACTGTACTTTAGACTAACTTACACTTTTCTGGCCAGGAAAAATTAAAGGAAAGTGAAAAGAAAGAAAAAAAGAAAAGAAAGAACACAAAATATTAGGACAGTTTCCTCACCTACTTCATCCTCCACTTTTTCCCTTTCAGAAGTTCCCAAAAACCCATTATCACTATCCTGCAATTGGAAAATGGGCTGAAACACACACACACATACACACACCACACAAACCCACCTCACTTTGGTAATGTTTTAATTTACAAATGGATGAGATAATTCAGCTGTTTCCTCTAATGTAACAGATAGAGAAACAAGACTATTACCTGCTATTTTCCTTCGTTTACAGGCTAATGACTACTGTATAAGGTTGTATGTGGTCTTTACACATATGAAGAAACCTCAATCCTTATCAATATCTTTTATAATTAGTTCTTCAATATGTTGAACTTTATAATACCGACCTTGATTTTTTTTTTCCCTGACTGTACCACTCTCAGAGACCACTGGGTTTCTTGCCTTAAATAAGACCCTAACACAAAATAACCTTTATTCATTATATTTAATATCTAAGTTTTACTTCTACTTTTTTGGCTAAAGTTTCCATGAATCTCGGTGAAAGACTTTCTTATTTTCTTCATTTTCAAATTATTGATATATAATAATCATAATTATTATTATCCCTTTATCCTTTTAAATCTAGTGAGAACCTTGACCTGGAAGTGGGAAAAGGAAAAGGAAGAATCATAATTTTCACTCTCTTTATACATTAAAACAAATTTCATCCTATTTCCTTTCTTTTCCTTCTTTCTTCTCTGACCCAAGAGCCAGAGACTGATAGTGATCTGGGAGGAATTAATTGAGTGAAGGTAGGTTTTTAGAATAATTCAGGTCAGTGGGGAAAGGAAGTTAGGATAATATAAATTTATGTTGCCTAATGCAAATTTTTCTGTTGCTGTCTCTTCCCCACTTCAAATTCTTCTTGCATGCTTTATTTTCAGTGAACAATCTATCATTTCAATAGATTAACATTTAAAAGTGAAATTCATTAATTTTACCATTATAATATTTTAAAATCTGTGTTTGCAGCTTTTTCAACCTTCTTACGGTTTTAACCTGACTGATCCTTATTGTCGACTTTTGGAAAACCAATATAAAAGTCTTCATGATCCACATTTAAGAGCATACTATAAGCGCAAAGATATCCTGAGAAGATTAAAGAAAGGTGGCTATATCACCAGCAATAATAAAGTGGGTTGAAGATTAATTATTTTTAATCATTATAAACCTCCAAGACTTGACAAAGCTTGCTTCTGTAGCTCACTGGGGGGTCTGTATCACCTCTAACTTGGTCATGAGAAATACTTAATGGGAAATTTTATAAATTACTCAGTATTTGGGTTAAAGGAAAACAGACAATAGTTTTTTCTAAAAGAAACTACTTCTTCCCTCATCTTTTTTCTTTATAATATCAAAAGATGATAACCAAATAATTTGAGGATATAAAGGTAATTTTCCCAGATGTATAGTAGTCCTCTTTCTCTGTCTCTAAGGTCACTGTATGCTTGTCAGGGATTATGTCCCCTAAGCTTTTCAAAAACTTGAGATAAAATAGGAACCTAATAATAGATAGAATCTTGATGAACTATATTCTTATTGGGATAGAACATTATTATTACACTGGGTTTTATTATGTTATGTTAGTCACCATATAGTACATCATTAGTTTTCGATGTAGTGTTCCATGATTCATTGTTTACATTTCTTCTAATAACTCAGTTGTGTGTTCTAAATCCCCTAGCATGGAATAATGCATATTAATAAGGTAATGATAACTGGTTAGAAATTTCCTGTTGAGTAAAAGTTGTAAAGAGTTACTGCTTACAAAATTGTTAGCAATTTATTACTCTTAATACAAAAATATTGTCAAATGGTATGCTATTACAGTTTTTCCTCAGAAAGTAATTGCAGGGTGCCTGGGTGACTCAGTGGGTTAAGCCTCTGCCTTCGGCTCAGGTCATGATCTCAGGGTCCTGGGATCAAGCCCTGCATCAGGCTCTCTGCTCAGCAGGGAGCCTGCTTCCTCCTCTCTCTCTGCCTGCCTCTCTTCCTACTTGTGATCTCTGTCTGTCAAATAAATAAATAAAATATTTTTAAAAATAAATAAATAGATAAAAAGAAAGTAGTTGCTATGATTTTTAAATATTTGTATTTATATATTTTTGTCATTACTATTGTCTTGTTTTATTTTTTAGATTGTATGTACCTTGAGAGAATTGAATAAGTACAGGCAGTATCTTACCAGTTTAAAGTTAGACTTTGAAAGAAACTATATAAGAGATCAAGTAAGTTAAACACTTAAATTTGGTTTCTTTACATAGGGCTTAGAATAAAGTGTTATTTGTATGCAAAATATTTTCACGTAATATTTTTACCTTTAATTTTGACAAACTACTTTTTCAAAATGAAAATTTAGAAGAGGAATAAATAATATTTTGAGATTGCTATATTAAGCCAAGAAAAGAAAAGGGACCAAGTCATCTATTAATAAGCCGATAGTAGTTTGCGTAATTTAGCAATTAAATTACTACTCAGATATGTCATTTCTACCTGAGCTAAGAGCAATAGGACGAGTCTATTGTGGCAGCAAGATTCTTCAGCTGGAGACCCCAAAGCAGCTTTTGTAACAGGAAAGAAGGAGTATGAACAATGACAATGTCCTCTTGGTGACTGGAAGAATATGTACACTGTGCATGCGTACCCACACACATGCAGCTGTGTTCATTCAATAAAAAATGTTCTTTTTTTTTTTTCCATTTTATTTATTTTTTCAGCGTAACAGTATTCATTCTTTTTGCACAACACCCAGTGCTCCATGCAAAACGTGCCCTCCCCATTACCCACCACCTGTTCCCCCAACCTCCCACCCCTGACCCTTCAAAACCCTCAGGTTGTTTTTCAGAGTCCATAGTCTCTTATGGTTCGCCTCCCCTCCCCAATGTCCATAGCCCGCTCCCCCTCTCCCAATCCCACCTCCCCCCAGCAACCCCCAGTTTGTTTTGTGAGATTAAGAGTCATTTATGGTTTGTCTCCCTCCCAATCCCATCTTGTTTCATTTAAATGTTCTTAAATGTGAAGTGGAATGATCTGCTGTAGAGTGGGTATAGACAGTGACTTCCTTTCAATTTTTGACAGTGTGTGCACACATGCACACGTGCATGAGTGAACTCAGGTTTTAAGGTCAAGAGAGTTCGATAAAAATGAGAAATATGTTGTGTGTGTGTATGTTTATAAATGTATGTTCAAAGGTTAAGAGAGTTATAGAGGGGCACCTGGCTGGCTCAGTCAGTTGAGCATCTGACTCTTGGTTTTGGCTCAGGTTATGATCCCATGGGTGGTAGGATTGAGCCCCACTGTGGTCTCCACATTCAGCATTGTGTCTGATTGAGGATTCTCTCCCTTTTTCCCTCCTCCCACTTGTGCACTCATGCTCTTTCCCTCTCTGAAATAAATAAATCTAAAAAAAAGAGAGAGTTGTAGGAAATAATGACTTTCTTACACTATTAAGCTGTCTATATTTTACCCAGTTTCCCCCTTATGTCTAGAGCTTCTCCTCCCCTCCTTCCTTATTATCATTTAATTTGTTCAGAATAGATAGAAAAATAAGATGAAATATTATCCTTTATTTTCAGAGAAAGATCTTTATTTTGGGGTGGCTATCTTGTCTATAATAGCTAAACAGAATTAGCTATTCATGAAGTACAGGAATTTTACTAGCATGTGATAAGACAGTTTTATTTCTGGGAATGTAAAAATAAGATTTTATATATACATAGTCAAATTTACATACATTTATGTTTATGTGTATATATGATAACACAATTTTTTTTATAGGAAATGCTTGCAAAGCAAGTAAATAGACTACAGGAAAACAGTCAAATACCTAGACGTTCTGATGTTGCACGGTTCCAAAATTTTTTGTTACAGGAAGATACCCAATCTATTAAGGATCAGGAAAGATTAATAAGGCACAGGTGAGACTGAAGTTAATGTGTATTGCATTTATATATTGTGGACCCAAATATGTAGGAAGATACTAGGAAGAATTGAAGGTAAGATTTTTAGAGAACTAGACACTACTTAACTCCACTACCGTCCCCACTATGGAGAGGAAAGGAGACCAAGAGGTTGGGAATTGGGAAATAATGGTGGCAAAGCTGAAAAGAGAAATTTTTGCCAGGGAAGACAGGGTTGCTGCGAGTCCAAAAGGTAATCTAAGCTGATAACTGGAAAAGCAAAATTAGATCCAAAGTCCTTCCTATTGTAGGAGATGGAGGAAAATTATCTTTAGCACATGCTTCTACAGTAGCTTCTTATGATCATCTTCAAGGACTGACAGCATTAAGTTTGAATAAATCAGTGAAAAGTCAAAAAATGAAACTTTATCTAATGCCAGTATAAATATGCATCGTCTCTAAACTGTCTTAAGTTCTTTGGATATTACCTATTAACATTCAATCATTACCATTCTGTGATCAAGACCATTTCTTAGGAAGCGAAGGGATATTATTGGTCTTTTTCCTCCTCCTTCATTAAAGTGAGAGATTGGGCTACAGTGCCTGACTTTTTATATTCCATATTTTTATTTCATGGTAGTTCCATAAAATAGATTGACATACCAGAGACCCAGACTATTCATTCAAAGCCTGGTAAATGACAGCAGACCTAGTACATGTCTTTTTCTTAGGAAACTCAGATCTGTTTTTTGTGTTTTTCCAGATTTGAAGTCAGTGTTTCAGTTATTTTAGCTTTCTTTGCAAACCCATATTCCTAAATGTACAAAGTTATGAATACTTACTGTGCAAAATGTTTTTAATAAATTTGCTCCACATTTTATCATTGGTCATGCCATAATAAGAGATCTTTATATACTAGAGAGATTTGTATAAGGAGTAAAGTATGGTGAGTTGGTGGGTCAGGCTGGCTTAAAGGTCCATGAGCAGAGCTGATAGAAAAACTGTAAAAATTCCTGTAATTTAAGAAATAAAAAGCAGGGGCACCTGGGTGGCTCAGTGGGTTAAAGCCTCTGCCTTTGGCTCAGGTCATGATCTCAGGGTCCTGGGATCCACCCCGCTTGGCTCTCTCCTCAGCAGGGAGCCTGCTTCCCTTCCCCTCTCTCTGCCTGCCTCTCTGCCTACCTGTGATCTCTCTTTGTCAAATAAATAAATAAAATATTTAAAAAAAAACAAACAAGCAAGAAGGTGGTTTGGGAGTATCAAAGTGGAGATGATGCCATTATAAGGGACAGAAGCAATTCACCTTTACTTGTGTTTGCACTTTTACTTAGATATTTGGATATGATAAATAGGGAATTAGAACAACTTGAGCACACAGCAGAAGAGCAACGCCTACTTCGGATGGATAGAGAAGAAAGACGACAGAGAGAATACACAAGGAGAAAACTTAGTCTTCGTAGAAAAATTGAAGAGGTAAGATAATAAATTTAAAATATTTAGAGAAAAATTGTATACAGTTGCTTCATTTGTAATTAATTTACTTCTCCATCATACTTCTTGAAGTAATTTCAGGTCTGAATCATTTATCCACATTAATCTTTTTTCCCAGCTGTAATGTACAAGTTGTTAACATAAAATAATGAGGCTGACACCACAAACTATTTATCTGAGCCAACATCTACTATTAAAGAGATGATTGTGAGGGGCGCCTGGGTGGCTCAGTGGACTAAGCCGCTGCTTTCGGCTCAGGTCATGATCTCAGGGTCCTGGGATCGAGCCCCGCATCGGGCTCTCTGCTCAACAGGGAGCCTGCTTCCCTTCCTCTCTCTCTCTGCCTGCCTCTCTGTCTACTTGTAATCTCTCTCTGTCAAATAAATAAATAAAATCTTAAAAAAAATAAAAAATAAAAAAAGATGATTGTGAAAGTCACTAGACACTTTAACTCCCCAAAGTCCTTATTAGAGGGTGGAAAATTCTTTAAATTTAGCTTTAGTAAAAAATAACCACGCCTGCATTTGTAATAGGAGTCTTTAAGAAAAGCCCATCCTAAAGCCAATGTATGACTTTAATTATGCTTGACCAGATTTCTGTTAGGCCCTTTACTTGTTCTAATTTGCTTGTTGGTGGTGGAAAGAATACAAAGGTTTATTGTGAACAGGTACTGAGTACAGTAACATTCACGCTCTCTAGGAATGGAAGAATAAAGAGATGTTACTTCTGACAAGGATTGGAGAAGATGTTAAAAGAGAAGCTAGGATAGAGGACCAACGGCGTAGAAGCAGAGAAGAGAGTGACAGGAAGGTAGGGTGAGCTTTAACCTCTAACTGGGGCTGTTTAAGAAGCTTCTGCCAGCTTTGTTTTTTGGTAGTACAGTTTGTGAGGTAACAAACAGCCAGTTACCCCAAATGATATGCATTACACAAAACTGAAAGTTACGAAGTTCACTATATTTTGTGCTATTATATTCTGACGATAATCTGAAAAGTACTGCCCTATTTGATACAACTGCTTTTAACTTTATCTCACACCATAAACTTTGTTTGTAATTCCTCTAGAAAAAAATGATAAACTGATTTTTCTGACACTCAGAATTTCTCGGAAAAAGTTCTCATATTTCCCTACCAGATAATTTTTTTTAGAATAACTGTTTTTAATTTTAAATACTACATAATATTTTATGATTGTAGAGTGTAAACCATTTAAAGGGAAAGAAAAAAATAATCTGTAATCCCAGCATCACCCTATTATGTGGCATACACACACATTGTGTAATATTTCTATGAAAATTTATTACAATAAATAAATTGTTATTATGCCTTATAGGGTGTTTTGTAGATTGTTTTTTATTTAATAAAATAACACTGATAACTATCCATATCACTTAATGTTGGCCTAAAATTCTAAGTAATTTTAGTAGCTCATTGTTGACAAACCCAGATGTGGCATAAGATACACATACTTCGGTTATATTGATACATACCACTACATAAAATTTTTTTTAATATTTTGAATTTAAAGATGTATGATAAGCTTTTATTCTAATTTTGTTACATATACCTTTTAGTATTGTCAGTGCTGGTATGGTGAGCTCAGCTTATTCCACTCTACCGTAATTTTTATTTTCCAGTATTTACCCCTTTTTTCAGTGAGCGTTCTCTCCATGTTGATTTTTTTTTTTCTTCTAGACATCTCTGGAAGTATCTGATTTGGAGAGAAACAGAATGTCCCATGTGTCCTCTTTTTTATCAAGTCTCTGATACCAATTACTATTCAAGGAGTTCTGGCCAATTTTAGTGGCAACTAATGCAATGGGACAAGTTCTGGCACTGGGAGAGCCCATTAGACATGACCACTGATGTTAGGCCTGGTAACACCACAGGCTGCCTGAGCCAGGTTATTGGCAGAGCTATTTGAATTCTAGATATTTCCAGTGGAGTTATTCTAAATTGTTTCTTTTGAATTGTGTTTTAATACAAGAGGTTAATCTTTTTCACATTGACATGTTGTTTATATATTTATATATATATTTACTCCAAAGTATGCGCTTAAATTACAGTTATCAAAATCTTGAAAAGATTTTGCTTTTGCATCTTTATCAAAAATCAGTTGTATAGACTGATTTCTGGACTCTTTTCTGTTCTTTGACCTATTTGTCTATTATACTGTCTTGATTATTATGCATTTAATAGTTCTTTAAATTAGTAGTGCTGAACTTCTAAGTCTATTCTATTTTAAAGTTGTATTGGCTAAACTAAGCCCTTTACATTTTAATATAAATTTTAGAATCAGCATTTCAATTTCTACAAAGAAATCTTGCCAAGATTTTGATTAGAATTATGTTGATTCTATTGTCAATTTGGGCACTGTTGATGTCTTGATAATATTGAGTGTTCCAACTCATGAAACAAATATCTCTCTCCATTTATTTAGACTTCCTTAATTTTTGCAGTTTACAGGTATTACACATCTTCTGATAGATGCATCCCTAGGTATTTCATAATTTTTATGTTATTATAATTGGTATTTTTACCAATTATTTTAAATTCTGATTATTTGATGTTAGTATATAGAAAAGCATATTTTTATATTCATTTTGTATTTTTCATCGACAAAATCATTTATTCTAGGAATTTATTTCTAGATGCCAATTGATATTCTACATAAATGATTATCTTGTCTTCAAATAAAGGTGGTTTTATTTCTTCCCTTTGGATGTGTATGCATTTTTCATTTATTTTGCCTGACTGCACTGACTATAACCTCTGTTATAACATAGTGTAGAAAAAACAATAATAGACATTATTATCAAATACTTCTTTTGCCCTTTCTCTCTTCTCTATAGGCATATTAGGCTGCTTGATGTTGTTCCACACCCCACTGATACCCTTCATTTTGTAACTTTTTTCTCTCATTGTTTCCTTTTGGATGACTTCTTTTCCTGACTGTGCATTAATTAATCTCTTCTTCTGCAATGTCTATTCTACTATTAATGCATGTCTCATATTATTCACCTCATACATTTAAAAAATTGATTCTGCTCCTTTTTATACCTTCTATGTCTTTTCTTACATTTTAATAGTCTTAACTTTAATTCTAACATTTGTGTCATTATGGGTCAGTTTTGATTGACTGATCAATCATTTTATGGGTTATATTTCTTTGCTTCTTTTTAGGCTTGGTATTTTTTGACTGGATGCCAGATATTGTGAATTTTACATTTTGGTTGCTGAATATTTTCATATTCTTTTAAATATCCTTTAGCTTTTTTCCTTGAATGTAGATAATTTCTTTGGAAACAGTTTGATTATTATAGGTCTTACTTTTTAAGATTTGTTAAGAAGGTCCAGGGCCATGTTTAATCTGACACTAGTTATTCCCCACCACTGAGACAAGACCCATTCTAGAAACCAACACAATGTCCTATGACTTACAAAGTTCTTCCAGAGTGGCTGGTGAAAATAGGCATGACAGATGGGTGCCAAGCACTCTTATCCCTAATGCTTTAGTACTGTTCTTTCTGTGGCCCTACTTAGTTTCCTCACACATCTGTACCAATCCATCTGTTGCTGAATACTCTAGGGAACCCTTTGAGGATCTCTAAGGTTCTTTCTCTGCACAGTTATTTCCTTTCTGAGACATCTAGGGTCAATATTAGCCTGGAGATTCACAAAGGGAAGACACATGTCATGTATTACGTGTATCTCTGGTAGGCCTGGGTGTTTTTGGTTAAGTTACTCAGGAATCCCTCCCACTGAAGATGATTTAGAAATTCCCTGAGCTCTGCAGGATAGCTATGATTAAGAGACCCCACCTCATCTGTGACTGGACCAGTTCCCTGAAGGTGTACATTAGGTAACTGTATCTAAGTGTTCATGTTTGATCACAGATGGAAATTTACCCCTCACGGCCCTCCTAAATTTGTACCATGTAGCTTTACAAGTCACAAGACAGGAGTGACTTTTGATTTCTAATATATACTCTCAAACTTTAAGTATTTCTCTTTCATTTTTAAACAGGAAGCTGATGTTAACTTATATGTATACATATTAATATTTTAGAAACAAGCCCTTCTAGAGAAAAAAATGGCTTATCATTTACAAAAAATGCAAGAAAATGGCTTTAAAGGAGAAGAGATGAGAAATGACACATTTCATTACAGAGGACAAGGTGGAACATATTGTGAATGTAAGAATATTAAAAGCTGATAGAGCTATGTAGAAAATGCTTATTTATATATTTACATAAAAATCTTTTTGTAAAATTCTGTTTGCTTACAATTGCTATCTGCTTTGTGCTAGGCACAGTTCTAGGCATTTCTCTATTATGGTTCAAGCTGAAAAGCAGACATATATGTAAAATCTAAAACAAAGTAAAATAATCTCATCAAGTGGTTCAGTAGACAAGCTTGCTTATACTGCAGTTCTAACCAACTTACATATGCTTAAAAAAGTGTATTTTTAGCATAAAATAATGGACTTTTTAGCATAAAAAATATAAATGAAACTTTAAAAACTTGTGTGTAAGATAATTGCTATTATATAATAACATGGTAATCTACTATGTTGCCAGCCAGAAAGGGCAATACCAGAGGCAAACGGTTGGGGGTTGGGGGCAGGAGGTTGGGGAATAAGGAGAGGAGGAGGTAGAGAAGAAGGGAAAGTAAGGAAGAAAAGAAAAAAGAAGGAAATGAAGAGTTTAAAGGAGGGACATCCAGTCATGACTTCGCCATGCCCAATCTCTACCAGCTTTCCTTTATTTATAACATTATAAAGTATAATGAGTTTATTAAATTAAATAAATTAATGATATTAATTACAATTTCATGGCCAGAATGCAAAAATGTAGACTTGCTTTAGTTATCATGACTATGCTGTCATTTTCCATCCTATCAATCCTATCTCCATCCCATCAATCCTGTTTCTAGGTGAGAGCCTCCTCATGTTTCTCCAGTAGATTACTAACTAGTTTCCATCGGCTCTTTTTTCTACCTACTTCAAATCCATTTTTCATGTTGCTACTAATTAGACTTTAAATCTGTCCTGAGTCTTTCTTCCAGCCCCAAAATGTAAAGATCCCCATTACCTCTTAAATGAAGTTCAGACTTCATTAGTCATTAGTTCATTAGTCAACCATTTATCACCATTGAGAGCCCAACCCAAACCTAACTTTTACACTTCATTTCACACTACCTCCTTGAAGAAGGTAGCTACCACCTAGGGCTGATGTGCTTAGGCTCTGGAGCCAGACTGCCGAATCCCAAGCCCTGCTTTCCCATTATCTAGCCATGTAAATAGCTTGGACAAATTACTTAACCTCTGTGATCTAAGTTTCATCACCTGAAAACAAAAATAATATTCCTAGGGGCACCTGGGTGGCTCAGTGGGTTAAAGCCTCTGCCTTCAGCTCAGGTCATGATCCCAGGGTCCTAGTATCGAGCCCCACATAGGGCTCTCTGCTCAGCCGGGGGCTTGCTTCCTCCTCTCTCTCTCTGCCTGCCTCTCAGCCTTCTTGTGATCTTTGTCAAATAAATAAATAAAATCTTTAAAAAAAGAAAAGAATATTCCTAAATTCTCATAAAAGTCTCAAAAGCACTAGCCCATAATAAGCAGTCAATTTATTTTATTGTCCAATCAAATGAGACTACTGACTATTCCTAAAACACAAGTAACTTTTCTTACTTCTGTGCCTCTCTTCGTCCAATTTTCTTAGCCTGGAGTGCTGTGCTCACTGTCCATCTTACCCTATCCCACAGTTCCTTTAGCTCCACAATAAATGACACTCCACAAAGTCTTTCTTAATAACCCTAATTGGAAGATCCTTCTCTGGGACTCCTAGCTGGCTTAGTTGGTTAAGTGTCTGCCTTCATCTTAGGTCATGATCTCAGGGGTCTGGGATCCAGCCCCACATTGAGTCTCTGCTCAGCAGGAAGGCTGCTTCTCCCTCCGCCTGCCAACCCCCTGCCTGTGCTCTGTCAAATAAATGATCAAAATCTAAAAAAAAAAAAAAAAAGGAAGTTCCTTCTCCTTTAAATCCTTTATAGTACTTTGTATCAGTCTCCATACACTCATTACATACTTTTCGCTATTTTAATCATCCATAATATTCTAACTCCCACTTTTGTGTTCACAGAACAAAGAGTACTATGTGTGTGTGTGTAAAATATATATACGCTAAATGGACTAATTCAACCTATTCAGCTCATTGAGATAATGACAACAATCTCTTGCTTCAGAAAAGAAACCACTTTAGGGGACCCTGGGTGGCTCAGTCAGTTAAGTGTCTGACTTTTGATTTCAGCTCAGGTCATGATCTCCTGGTTGTGGGATCAAGCTGTGCTCGGTGTAGAGTCTGTTTCAGATTCTCTCTCATCCCCCCTCCTCTCTCAAATAAAGAAAATGTTAAAAAAAAAAAAAAACAACTCACTTTAGTAACAATATACATCCTTACATCTTCAACTGTTAACTTTCTCACTTAGTAGGAACAGAATTTCAAGTAGACATTTTAGACATTTGTTACCTCAGAACCCCTCTTCTAAAGAAGATGTAAATGAAATTTAATTTCTATTACCAAGGTGACAGAAGAATATCTATTTTACAAATGAAATTGAATTATACTTCCAAGTAACATTGTCATCTTCCACTAAGTTGACAGTTTCCAGAGATACACAGAGAATGAGAAGAAGGGAATATTAGGTGAATTTTCCCCAATGGGGAGACAGATCACACTCACATTTTACATCTCTAATGAAAACTTCTTTGATGAAAGTGTAATTGAGTACACTTGATGTGAGGAGCTTTTGCCCTCCGTAAATGGTTAGTAAAAGGAAATACGATTACCTTTATCACAAAGGAAGAATATGTATGCAGTTGCTTATGCCAGGCTGGAAGGCACACCCAAGAACCTACAATAGTCACTATGGACTAGTGGGTCTTAAGCCAGTAGCTATGTTGGTATGCATCCCCCGCCACAGACAGGAAATGGTATGTTACACTTGGTCTGTGTGTCACTTTTCTCTGTACAAGAAGAAAATTATGTCTCTCCAAGTATATCTTTTATCTGTGGATAATGTTTAAGAGTAATTGTGTATGTATATAAATATATATAATATATATTAATAATATAATTAATAATATATGTATAATGATAATAATAAAACTGAAGGATAATGTTTCAAGAGTAATTGTCTTCCCATTTCACATCTTTCCATTTTCTCCAATACTTCCCCACAGTGCCATATACAAATTAGCATAAGGCTCACTTCCCCTTGGGCATGAAGAAATAGTCTATCTTGGGTAATTCTGTCATCACTGTTATTAAAAATAAATGTTTTATTACATTTCTTTAGCTTATTCTCCAAAGAAGAAAAAGAAGACTTACAATAATATAGACTTAATTTACACTGTTGGTGACCAGAGAGCAAGAAAAGAAGCATATGGTAATTGCATATTTTGATAAGAAATACTAAGTAGTAATTTGGAGAAAGACTGAGCTTGGATAGCATCTTTTGCTTAAATGCTTTCAATGCTTAAATCTTCTGTTTTTTGTTGCCAAATAACTGATTTAGAGTGATGTGTACCAGTAATGACACAATCTCTATTGCTTTCAGAATCTGATCTCTAGTTACTGATTTAGTGTTCTTTTTTTTTTTTTCCATTTTATTTATTTTTTCAGCGTAACAGTATTCATTCTTTTTGCACAACACCCAGTGCTCCATGCAAAACGTGCCCTCCCCATTACCCACCACCTGTTCCCCCAACCTCCCACCCCTGACCCTTCAAAACCCTCAGGTTGTTTTTCAGAGTCCATAGTCTCTTATGGTTCACCTCCCCTCCCCAATGTCCATAGCCCGCTCCCCCTCTCCCAATCCCACCTCCCCCCAGCAACCCCCAGTTTGTTTTGTGAGATTAAGAGTCATTTATGGTTTGTCTCCCTCCCAATCCCACATTATGTCATCATTTTAGAAAAATCAAATGAGTCTATTGCTGTTAAAGAAGCAGTATATGAAACCTAACAAATTGCAAAATAGTTTTAATAACATTCAAAATGATTTTAGAAAACTCTTAAGTGGGTCAGAAATTAACTCCAAAACCACTGTGAACCCTATTTATTATTTATCTCATACTGTGTTACTTGATATTGTCTAGTAGGCTCATGGATAAAACCAGGAACCCAAATTACAACATAAAACTCCTCTAAATAATACACTATCAAAAATATGAGACTATTAAAAGTTGAACAATATGAACCTCCTCCCACTATCAAGTTTCCAGGGAAAATTTAAGTATAAAAGCTAAAAATCCAGATGGGATCAGGAGGGAGACAAACCATAACAGACTCTTAATCTCAGCAAACAAATAGGGTTGCTAAGGGGTGGGGAGGTAGGGATAGGGTGGTTGTGTTATGAACATTGGGGAGGGTATGTGCTATGGTGAGTGCTGTGTAATGTGCAAGCCTGATGATTCACAGACCTGTACCCCTGGAGCAAATATACATTATATGCTAATAAAAATAATTTATATACATAATTAAATATTTGAACTTTAAAAGAAAAAAAAAAGCTAAAATTCCCTTGGCCTTACAAGTTCAAATCTAAAGAAAAAAAGTCCAAAATCTTTCCTCCCTGATAATGCAATGTGATCAGTCCCATCAAGACTTAGAAACCGGGGAGTGACAAGGTTGCTTTAGTGGAAGCTGTCTTCCACTCAGGACCACTGAGTTAGAGTTAATTCAATATTAAGCTTCATGGGTCCTATTTTTAAAGTTCAATGATTTTTTAAGACACTGTAGTTATTACAATATACAAAATTATGACAACACCAGCCCCACCTCTACTAAATATAGACAATAAAACTAAATTCTCAGTTTCTACAGCAGTTATCTCACATAGAATAATCTTCTAAAACTCTAGTGTTTAATGCAACACAGACTGGTCCTATTGATGGCAAAAATTCTAGTGTTATTAGGAGAGGATGGTAGATGGAAAATATTGTTTTCAGCCTTACCAGGATACCAGTCTGTGACAATTGTTCAGGGATCAAACCTATAAATTTCCTTTTGCTGTCATACCTTCCTCCCTCCCACTAACAACGCTAGGTAACCACTGAGTATTCTTCATCACTATAGTTCTTTTCTCTTTGGAGCAGGTCTTATAAGTAGAATCTTAAAGCAGACATTTCATAATGTCTTCATTCAGTCAGTGTTTGAAATTTACTCAAGTTATTGCATGTATTGATAGTTTCCCCTTTTTGTATCTCTGAATAGTACTCCATTGTATGTATGCACTAGAATTTGTGTATACATTCATTGTGTATACATTCATTAGCTGAAAGAAATTTTGGTTATTTCCAGGTTTTGGTGTTTATGAATAGAAAAATCAGAAGTATTTATAGTCAGCTTTTTGTCTAAACAAGGGATTGTCAAGTCATATGGTAAACATATGTTTATATTTATAAAGAGCTATCCAGCTGCTTTCCAGAATGCCTATAATATTTTGCATTCCCAGGGCACCTGGGTGGCTCAGTGGGTTAAAGCCTCTGCCTTCCACTCAGGTCATGATCTCAGGGTCCTGGGATTGAGCCCTGCATCCAGCTCTCTGCTCAGCGGAGAGCCTGCTTCCTCCTCTCTCTCTGCCTGCCTCTCTGCCTCCTTGGGATCTCTGTCTGTCAAATAAATAAATAAAATCTTAAAAAAAAACTTATAAAAATATTTTGCATCCCCACTAGTAATGCATGAGAGATTCATTTGCTATGCAGTCCTGCAACCATCAGTATTGTCAGCAATTTTTTAAAAAGATTTTATTTATTTGGCAGAGAGAGAAAAAGAGCACACAAGCAGGGGGAGCAGTAGGTAGAGAGTGAAGTCACCCAAAAGACACCACCCAGGTGTCCTAGCAATTTTTTATTTTAGTCATTCGAGTACATGTAGTGGTGTCTCATTGTGATATTCATTTGCATTTCCTTAATGTCTAACGATGATGACCATCGTCTCACATTTGTTTGCCTTTCATAAATTCTGCTTGGTAAACTATCTGTTGAAGCTTTTTGCTCATTTTTAATTTTTGCTCATTTTTAATTTTTGCTCATTTTTAATTTTTGCTCATTTTTAATTGGGTGGTTCTTTTGAGTTTAAGGAGTTATTTATGTATTATGAATACACATCTTTTTCAGATATGTGATTTGCAAATATTTTCTCTCAGTTATTTCTTTTTCATTTTGTTCCTCTGATCAATTTATGCATCTATCTCTTTGCCAGTACTGTGCTATCTTAATTATTGTAGCTTTTTACTGTCTTAAAATCAGGTACATAATTCTACTATCTTTTCCCTCAAAATTTAAGAACTATTTTAATTCATTTGCCTTTTGCATATAAATTTTATGATCAGCTTGTCTGCAAAAAATATCCTGGGATTTTTGAATGAAGTACATTAGATCAATCTACAGATCATTTTGAAGAGAAAAGAAATCCTTAAAGGTTTTGGTCTTCCAGTCTTTAGACAATATCATATCTCTTTCTGTTTCTTTAGGTTGTACTTGAATTCTGTTGTCTTTTTATAGTTTTCAGCATAGAGATCTTATTGTGTTATATTTATATATATATTTATATATATTTATGTTGTGTTATATTTATACGTAAGTACTTCATTTCTTTGGTACTATTATACATGACATTTTTAAAATTTGTTTTTCAATTGTCCGTGACTATTTTTTTTTAAAGATTTATTTATTTTAGAGAGAGAGTGAGTGTGAGCCAGGGGAGGGGCAGAGGGAGAGGGAAGGAGGGAATCTGCCAGGATTCTCCCTGCTGAGTGCCAAGCCAGATGTGGAGCTTGATCTCACCACCCTGAGATCATGACCTGAGCTGCAATCCAGAGTAGGATGCTCAACTGACTGAGCCACCCAGGCACCCCTGTCCATGACTATTGTTTTACTATGTCTCCTTATACAGATTTTTTTTTTTAGTGGTTGGTCCAGTTAACAATATACTTAGCTTTTCACAATCAACTATTAATAGATATTTTACCCTTTAAGGGGAATGTGGAAATTTTGCCATTATATATGGCTCTTTATCCCTCTTCTCTTTGTTACAGTTTGTATTATATCTACATACATAAAACATCCACTCAGACAATAAATTTTTAATCACTAAGTAGAAGACTAGCCTATTATATTCACTCAGAGAGTTACCGTTTTCAATTCCCTTTAATTTCTGATATGCCAAGTTTCTTTCCAGTATCATATTTTTTCAGTCTATAAAATTTCCCTAAGGATCTCTTTTAGAACAGATTTTCTGGCACTGAATCAACCTTAATTTCCCTTCATCTAAAAATTTCTTTATTTTACCTTCATTCCTGAATGATAGTGTTTGTATTTGATATAGAATTGTACATTGACATTTTTTTCCAGAACTTGAAAACTCTTGTTCCATTTCATTGTGTTTCCATGGTTCTGATGA
Organism: Meles meles; assembly: GCF_922984935.1. Classification (NCBI taxonomy): domain Eukaryota; kingdom Metazoa; phylum Chordata; class Mammalia; order Carnivora; family Mustelidae; genus Meles; species Meles meles. Next base: position 81,450,962 of record NC_060074.1, read on the forward strand.
AATATGAGCCATATTTGAATTGTTGATCCTCTGTAAGATGACATTTTTCTTTGGTTACTAAAATTTGGGGGGGTGGGAAATAGTTTTTAGCAACTTCATTATGTCTTGGTATGGATTTATTCTTTTTTTTTTTTTTTCTGTTTTAAGGTTCACTGAATTTCCTTAAGCTGTTAAGTTTGTATCTTTTGCCAAATTTCTTTAAAGCAGATTTCCTTCTCCCACAGAAAGAACTACAAATCTGGTGCAAATCTGGCAATTGTCTAATCATTATTTTTAAAATATGTTTACTACAAACTACATATATACATGCAGACATAGATACTGTTAAAATATTTTAATGTAACTTATATGCTGTTGTATCCAGTCTTATGTGACTTGCTTTTTACACTCAGCATTTCAGAAGTTTTATCTCTGTGCTGCCTCACATTTTTATTTCATTTAACTATTGATCTTATCCCATTATGTGAATATACCACAATTTATACATTTGTTTTTCTGTTGATGAAAGTATCTATTATTCGGACAATATTGCACTAAACATCCATATGTGTGTGTGTGTGTGTGTGTGTGTAAAATCTCATGGTACTCACAGAGAGGAGATTCTTTAGGGGGTATAAGCCTAAATATAGGATTTCTGGGTCATGTTTTCCCTTCTGAGAAGTTAACTTTTCAAATCTTTTGTCCATTTTTCTACTGGGTTTTCTTTTTCCTATGGATTTTTAAAGACAGTTAAAGCCATACTAGACATTTGTCTATTATATACATATATATAGTATAATAAATAACTTCTAATTTCTATTCTTTCCTTTAATCTTTTGATGATAGAAGTTCTGAATTCAATAAGACTGATGTTAATTTTTTTGTCTTATTTATAGCAAATATTTCCAGTCTTAATGACTTTTTTAGCTTTTCTTATTAAACATTTCAAGAATAAATAAAAACCAGCAGTACCCTTAATGTGTCTATCATCAACTTCAACAACGACTCATGAATAATTTTTTGTCTACACACTCAACCTCTCTTCACTGCCTTGTTTTTCCAAAGCACAGCCCATCAATATGTAAATATGTATCTAAAAGATAAGGATTTTTTAATGCATAACAACAAAACCATTATCACATGGCACAAATAATCCTTTAATATAATAAAATATTTAATCCCGATTCAACTTTCCAATGATCTCATAAATGTCACAAAAATAATTTGTTGTTAGTTTGAATGTACATTGACATGCACTGCAATAATTTGTTATGTAACCTAATAGATTCTCCTTTCATATACCCCTCTCTCTCCCTCCCTGCTTCCTTTTATTTTTTTTTTAAGATTTATTTATTTATTTGACAGACAGAGATCCCAAGTAGGCAGAGAGGCAGGCAGAGGGAGAGAGAGGGAACCAGGTTCCCCGCTGAGCAGAGAGCCTGATGTGAGGCTCCATCCCAGGACCCTGAGATCATGACCTGAGCCGAAGGCAGAGGCTAAACCTGGGTAGCACTGAGCCACCCAGGTGCCCCATCCCTGCCTCCTTTTTTAAAATTCATTTGTTGAAGAAACTGAGTTGCTTGTCCTGTGAGTTCCTCACAGACTGGACTTTTGCTGATTGTATCTATATGTAAACAATGTATTTTTTTTCTGTATTTCCTGTAAAGTATTAATTAAATCTATACACTTTGGGGCACCTGGGTGGCTCAGTCGTTAAGTGTCTGCTTTCAGCTCAGGTCATAATCTCAGGGTCCTGGGATTGAACCCTGCATCTGGCTCTCTGCTCAGCGGGGAGCCTGCTTCCCTCTCTCTGCCTGCCTGCCTCTCTGCCTACTTGTGATCTCTCTCTCTCTGTCAAATAAATAAATAAAATCTTTAAAAACATTTTAAAAATTCTATACACTCTCAGATTTTTTTTTATGAGGTGTAAGTGACATATAACATTATCTTAGTTTCAGGTGTACAACATAATGATGTTTGTATATACTACAAAATGATCCCACAATAAGTCTAGTTTCCCCCATCATGATGTAAAGTTACATAATATGCAATACAATATTGTTGACTATAGTCACTGTGCTGTATATTACATTCCCATGACTTACTTATGACTGGACGTTTGTATCTCTTGACCCACTTCTCCCATTCCTCAACCCCAGCCATGCCCTCTCTGGCAACCACCAATGTGTTCTCTGCATCTGTGAGTTTGGTTTCACTTATTTGTTTTATTTTTTAGATTCCGCATATAAGTCATATTCCACATATAAATTCCACATGTAAATCATATGGTATTTGCCTTTATAGATTCCACATATAAATCATATAGTATTTGCCTTTATCTGATTTGTCTCACTTAGTATAATACCTTTTTAAAATATAAAATGGTGTCATTCACAAATAGTGACAGTTTTACTTCTTCCTTTCCAATTTGGATTCCTATTGTTTCTCTTTTTTTGCCTAATTGGCATCCCAGTAAAACTACCATAGATCCTTTAATCTATCTTTTTAAATGTTTGTTTTTTCTTTTTACTGCTGTGTTTGGGTGTGAGTTCCATTGCCCTATATTCCAGATCACTAGCCCTTCCTTCTGTTTCATCCAGTCCGCTGTTGAGTCCCTATAGTGTCCTTTTCATTTCAGATATCGTATTCTTCAACTCTATGACTTACGCTTGACACTTTCATATATTTTCTCTCTCTTTGTTGATCTCTCTGTGTTCATCCATTCTTTTCCCAAGATCCGTGAGCATCTTAAACCGTGACTATTATCTTGAACTCTTTATCAGGAAAATTACTTATCTATTTCATTGAAGTTTTCTTTGGGGGCTTTTCTTGTCTTTAATTTGGAACACATTCCCATTTCCTCAGTTTGATTGATTCTTTGCTTCTATGTATGAGACAAAACATCTCTCTTTTCCAGTCTTAAAAGAGTGGTCAAAAGAAGACTGGGGGTGTGTTTCACCTTTTGTCTGTGCAGCATCCTGCCAAGAACTCTGATTGCTTCAGCCCCAAAGGACTCCAAAACAGAGGGCCCCAGTGATAGGCATTGAAAGGGTGTCCCCTGTAAATTATGTGTACTTGCTGGCTTTGGCAGGGCCACAGGGGAGCGTTGAGGCAGGCAAGTCCGCCCACTGGCTTTCATGGGGCAGGGCCATAGAAGCAGTGCTAACAGGGTTAAGAGAGTTAAAAAATAGTATTTGGCATCGCTAGCACTTAGAAATGTAGGAGAGTATAAAAATGGCACCAACCAGCACCTCCTTCCCTGGAGAGAGTTGGAATAGACCTCTGCCTGTCCAGCAAATGCTTTAAGAATAGCTAGTGGAGGGGCGCCTGGGTGGCTCGGTGGGTTAAAGCCTCTGCTTTCGGCTCAGGTCATGATCCCAGGGTCCTGGGATGGAGCCCCGCATCAGGCTCTTGCTGAACAGGGAGCCTGCTTCCCTTCCTCTCTCTCTGTCTGCCTCTCTGCCTACTTGTGATCTCTGTCAAATAACTAAATAAAATATTAAAAAAAAAAAAAGAATAGCTAGTGGATCTCCTTCACATATGGTCTAAATGCATTTTCAGCCTGCTGCTTTCGTGCTGGATCTCAGGGTAAGTAGTCTGTGCACAAGCCCTTTAGGAACAGAGTTTCAGTTTCTCAATGTCCTTTGAATCTCCTAGACATAAGCCATGTTGACTTTTAAAGACAAATGCTTGAGGGCTCATATTTCCAGTGCAGGTCCCAAGGTTACAGAGCTCAGACTCAGCGATGTGCTCGATATTTGTGAAATCCTTCTAACCTGTGGGTTGCTGCAATAGGGGTGGGGTTCTCAACTAGACCATGTCTCTGCCTCTCCTCTCAACCAAATGTGGCCTTTTTTTATCTCTTTTTCAGAAAGAATTGTTCTAGATGTAGCTGGAGATTTAGTGTGTCTAAGGGAGGAGGTGAGGTCAGGGTCTTCTTATGCAGCCATTCACAGGTTCTGTTTCTCTAACAAGACTGATTCATAGATAGTGGTTAGTCTTTCCATCAGGCAGCATATATAATATCTCCTTTTCTTTCTCCTTGTAATGTTAGCAGCCATTTATGTTCAAGGCCTAGATCCATGAATAAATTACGGGTTGCAAAGTTGGGACATTTTAATTCTATCATTCCTTCCTCATAGATTAACTGTAATACTTGTATAAAATAAACTTTCTCTTAATTACTATTTCGCTTCAATGTGGTGTACAGGATACTTCAGAAAAGCAGATTGATGCTTAATATTTTACCACCATTTATCAGTTTCAAAATAGTTAATTGTTTCAGTAGCATCCTCCAACAGTGAGCAACCAGTTTTGTTTTATGTCATTATGAATTTATAGATTTAAATAAATTTAAAGTGCTTCAATACAGTTCTCCTGCTGTGCTTATTCATGTTGAAAGTTTGATAGCTTTGGTGAGTGGGATCTCCGTTTAAGATAATTCTTGAGTCCTTTGTGACATAACCCTAATGATTTTTTTTTTTACTTTTTCTTTTTTTTTTCCCATTTTATTTACTTTTTCAGCGTAACAGTATTCATTCTTTTTGCACAACACCCAGTGCTCCATGCAAAACGTGACCCTAATGATTTTTGATAGCTTCCTTGCTATCTGGGAAGACAGGATTATTCAACCTTATCTTGTACACATTCAATTGCTTCAGTATCATTGAGTTTTACTGGCATTTTTGCAAAGATAAAGTGAACATATATAGATGATAGATATACAGACAGATCTGTTTGTGGAAATTCTCCTGTTTTATTTATTTGTTCTTATGAGGATACAGTGTTCTTTTAATTACTGTAACTTTATAATAAGTCTTGAAATTGGGCAATTTGAGTTCTCTAACATTCATGGTTCTTTTAGGCTGACTTGCTTATTGTAGGGCCTTTCTATCTCTACATAAATTTTAGACTGAGCTTTCTAGTTTCTACAACATATTCTGCTGGGATGTCTTTGGACTCACTTTTCGTTTTCCTTTTCTCACTGGCTAGCACCTCCATGATAGTGTTGAGTAAAATGATGATTGTGTACAAATTAATCTTGTTCCAAAAACTTAAGGGAAAGGGATCAATATAAATTAGAGTATCATCTTTAGAGATCTGAAGATAACTTTTATCAGAGGAAGGACATATCCTCATATTCTTAGTTCACAAAGACATTTGATCATGAATGGGTATTGAACTTTGTCATATTTTTCCCTGCATCTTTTGAGATAACCATCTAAATTTTCTTTTTTACATTTTAATGTTGTGAATCATTTTGGCTTATTTTTAATGAGTAATGGATTAACTTCATTCATTATGCATTATCTTTATCATATATTGATATATATGATATATATATATGTCAATATCATATATTGTTAGATTTAATTTATTTTATTTATAGTTTTTGTATCTTTGTTAATGGGGGGATGTTGACTGAGGTTTTCTTTCCCTGTAATACCTTTTAGTGATTTTGGTATCAAAGTGATCTTGATCTCAAAGTATGAGCTGGGAAAGAAGTTCATTCCTCTTCAATTTTCTGGAAAAGCCTGTGTGATTTCTTCCTTAGATCTTAGGTATACTTCAGAAATGAAATCATTAGAGCCTGGAGCTTTCTTTCTAGACATGTTTCTAACATATTCAATTGCCTTTGTAGATATGTAGTTCTTCATATCAACTATTCATGAATGAGATTAGTTCGTGTTTTTTAAGGAATTAGTCACTTGTATATGTTGTTAAACTTAACTGCCATACATTTTTCATAATATTCTTTTATTATTATTTTTAGTATTCTCTATAGATTTTTGTTGTGCTGTTATCTCTAATCTTCCTGATGCTGAAAATTTGTCTCCTCTTTTTCCTGGTCAATCTGGCTTATCACTTTTATTGAGGTTTTCAAAGAATCAGCTATTAGGTTCATTACTTTCTCTCTTTTTTTCTATTTCTTTGATTTTCACTTTGATCTTTACTACTTTTCTTTCTTCTGCTTATAAATGTGGGCAAGAATGTGAAAGAATTGAAATTCTGATGCACTGCTGAATGATAAGTAAAATGTATAGCTATTTTGGAAAACAGCGTGGTGTTTCTTAAAAGTTAAACCTATACCTACCATATGATCCAGTCATTCCACTACTAGGTATTTACCCAAGAGAAATAAAAACTTATGTCCACACAGTTGACTCGTACATGAAAGCTCATAAAGGTTTATTTGTGAAAGGCCAAAATGGAAACAACCCAAATAGTAGGTAAGTGGATAAAAAAAACTGTTTTTTATCCATATAATAAAACACTTCTCAAGGGATGAAAAAAATTTTAATGGTATTGTAAAAGTTATTTTGATTGCAATGATAGCCTCAGAGTTGTAGACATATTTTAAAATTTAAAAAAAATTCAATTTAAATAAGTGTGGTTTGTTCTATTTCAATTACACTTCAATAGGTTGTTTTTAAAAAACTATGGTGTGTCTCTCTCATTTACTTTCAGGACCTGAAGCAAATGTTACTTATCAATCTTTAAGTAGTTCAAAGACTGTTGTCAAAAAACCAGCAACTTCAGCTGGCCAGTTAGAAGTGCGAGTTAATGGTACAGAACAAAAGGTATAATATTGTCCCAATCTTTTGAATGATGATTATTTATCTAGTTAATTTTTCACTTCTATGACCTATCTCCTTCACTAGCATGATACTGATTGGCTAAGGATATTATGATCTATTCATGAGGCCAAATCTCTCCTTCCGAGTATTGAGTCACTGTGTAATTTAGCAGAACTAATTCAAACATTTAGCAATTGCAATAATAATAGCCAAAATTTATTGAACATTTATTGTTGACCAAGCCCTCTGCTGAACCAGAAGGAAGGGAAAATGAGGAAATTGGGACACATACGATAAAAAGATGAATAAAACATAATCACTCCCCTTAAGGACCCATTGCTTGATGGGACAGACAGACACAGAAAAAATATCACAATGAAATGATGTTCTCAAAATCAAAATAAAATTTTGGCCAAAATTTTGAGAAATATGTTTGCTAAGCTATAGGCTGGATTGGAATGGATTATATTTAGACAGATTGATGACTCTAAACTTTTTAGAACCAACCACTGAATGGATTACTATGCCTTTAAGCAAAGTATGGAATACTAGAAAAGGAACAATTGTACTTTGCTACATAATGAACTCAATTTTAAACTAATTAAATTTGAGAAACCCTATAGAAGATAATCTAGAAGGTTGTTAATATATATTTTCCCTGAGGCAATTTTCATGTGAAAGTTAGGGGAGAAATAGGGGAAAATTTTTATAAATTTCATTGATTGACAGAGGCAAAATTTTTTTTAGAAGTACAGTTGCTAATGAATGTTTTTCTCTATACCATATAGAAAGATGGAGTAACCAGAAAATCAAGTACTTTTGATGATAGAGGTAAAATGAAAAATAGTCATACTTGTTATTTTGTTAAGTTCATAATCATGGTTTTATCATATGGTTTTTCAAATTGTTCTACCTGATTATAAAAAACCATGGTTATTTTGGAAAGTAAGGCATGGTATAAAATTATTTACGAATATAGATATCATAATTGGCTCATATATTTCAGTGATTTTTTGATGAGATAGCTTTTGTATTTTGCGAACTGTGGAAAAGTTAGGGTCCCTGCTGTGGCTGTTTATCGTGCTACAGCACATCACTGATATACTTGATTCAGTAAGGTACAGCACAGAGAACTTTCTCCAGGAAGGTCCCTGTACTCCACTGCCATCAATTCTCCGTAGATAATACGTCTTATTTCTCATCGCCCCTTCAGTGGACTACACATTAGCTAAATTTTTCTGTGCCTTGTTAGATTTCTGGAAGTCACTAAAAATATTTGCATACACATCCTACATATATATACAGAAAATATTAGACACCTCCATCCAGTGGCCAATGATTGCCTCAAATTCAATAGAATATCAAAGTCATCATCTTCCTGATCTTTCTTCTGTTTTCACCCAGGAACAAGATGTGAGTGATCTTTGACTCTCTTTTTTTGTATCTGCATCCCAAAGTTGCCACTTTCTGTCTAATCTATCTCTTTTTCTTTTGCCCTTTTCTATCTTTTTCATTCCCACAGTTTCTACCCTTGTTTCCTTCATTCTTGACTATTCCAGTAATCTTCCTCCATTCTCCTCCTCCTCTCTTTAATCCACTATAAATTTTACTGTGAAAGCATTCTTCTCTAAAACATAGCTTTGGTTATTCCCCTATCCAAGTAGTGACTGGTCTTCCATTGCAGACTGAATGAAACAGAAACAATTAATTCTGGCAGTGGTCTGTGTTTAATTATAGGCATTAAGCTGGCATAATGTTAAATAAATTAGGATTAGAGGTTAAGGATTTCAGACTTGTCTCTAAAGGCAATGGTGAACCATTGGAAATTTGCAGCCAGTGAACACTTAAAAAGGTCATGTTATTCTTGGAGATACTTCCTTAACTCAAATATATCCCTAATTGTGGTAATTTAGTGATTGTGGTGGCTCAGCAGAGAGCACTGGATAAGATATATTCATTAGCATTCACCCTTGCTCCAGAAATATGATCTTCTCATATGTAAAATTATCTCTTCTTTCTCTAGAGGCTGTATTCACCTCAGCTCAAAATTCAGTTATTTCACCTCAAACTTCACCCACAAGAAATTACACAAGAACTACACAGTCTTACTTGGATCCTCCAAAAGATGAGGTATATAATATTTCTCTTGCTCTAGGGGCGCCTGGGTGGCTCAGTGGTTTAAGTCTCTGCCTTTGGCTCGGGTCATGATCTCAGGGTCCTGGGATCGAGCCCTGCATTGGGCTCTCTGCTCAGTGGGGAGCCTGTTTCTCCCTCTCTCTCTGCCTGCCTCTCTGCCTACTTGTGACCTCTCTCTCTGTCAAATAAATAAATAAAATATTAAAAAAAAATTTCTGTTGCTCTAAATGCAAGTAGAATAAATGAATAAAAATTGTATAAAAATGAATAAAGTTGGTATAAAAATTTTCAATTTTTCAATTTTGGTATGAAGGGACCATACCAAACTGCTTCACTCCCTGAAATTAGTCATATTATAACAAAATTTTAATAGGACTCATAATTTTTCTAAATATAATTCACAGTACATACCTGAGCCTTCAGAGGAAGTATTAATTTGGCCTTTGATTGGGCTTTGACTAATACTGATTGTCAGGGACAATCATGCTATCAGTCCTCTTGGCTCTTGACCAGCCATCAGATTCCTGCTATTGGAAAGTTAACCCCAAAGATTCAGGGTATGTCTTCTGATATAAATTAGATTTTTTTTCCTCTGTGAGTTCCTTACTTATTATAAGAGTCAAAACCACATCATCCATTCCATTAGTAGCAAAGTGTTAACTGTTTAACTGTGCTAAAGAGTTAACATGATTTGAAAATGGCAGTTTATTAAGTTCTTTCCAATGAATTCTACTTGACTTGGGTAGGAAGTGGCATCATTTTCTGTTTCTCCTAACAAATAATAATTGACAGACTACATTACATGTAACTTCTAAGATATGTGTTTATCATAATATGCTTCTCTATAGTGCAGTTTTATTATAAATATTTTATAGTTCAGTGTTCTACTATGTCATTATCCATTTTAAGTATGCTAAGAGTCAAAAAAAATTTCTTATCAACTTCAATATTTAAAATCCTCAATCTGCCCAACAGATTGCAAAAGCTATGTCCTTTACTAAAATACGAATAAACAAACAAAAACTCCTGTAAAAACAGTATTTAAATTTTATTGCTGACCTTTTTTGTTCAATGTGTTTATTATTAAATTTCCCACCTATCTTGATCTCAAAAGTACCAAATGTCCAGAAGTTCCTAATTTATTATGAGAAACAGCGTGGCCATTTTATTATATGAAGTATTACACTCTGCTTCCAACATGTACACAGCCTACCACTGTCAGCAAATGTATTTCTAGCAGCCTATGTTCAGCTCTTAGACCTGGGGTGCAAAAAAGAAGCCTATTTGTTTCACTGGATTTACCTCCCTGAACATGTTGAGTTCTTGAACAAGTCTAGAGAATGACATTCCTCTATATTCAGAGAGCCTGTTCTGTGCTCCAGCTCTACTTAAACGTTTCTCCTATTGTAGCTTTGTTTAAAAACACACCTATTTTTTTGTTCCACAGAGTTGATTGGCTTACTTTCTAATCAGCGCATTCCACAGATGGTTTATTTTAGGATGCCAGCGAATACTACTGTGTAGGAAAGAGTTAACACAGCAGGCTTGAGACTGCTGTCTTTAGAAGGGCCTGCTTTCAAGGTTGCTCTTTGTCTAGTGTTGGGGAGGTTAGTTTTTCTAACAGTCCCTAAGTGATACAGAACTTTCCCTACCTGAATGGATGGTGCATTCTATTGCAAATAATGAGATTTTTGCCGACCATCTGATTTCTTTTTAGGAGGTTAGAATTTTGATATACATTAAGGCAGAGGGTGTCCTTATGACCAGTCTTCAATAAAGACTCAATAAAGACTGAGTGCTAACTTTCTAACTGATTTCTTTGGGCAGAAACACTGTACATGTTACTGCATTTTTTTTTTAATTGTTGGAGAAAAGTATGTCCTCTTAAGTGTGTTCTCTCACAGGAGGAGAGCACATAAGAAAAACTATGCACGGATTTTTCCAGACTCAGCCTATGTCTTTTACCCTTCCTTATCCTATAGGATATCCTTTTACTGTAATAAATCTTAGATGCAAGTATACAACTATATTCTGAGTTCCATGAGCCTTAGCAAATCATCAAATGTGTAGGTGGTCTTGTGGACCTCCCATGATACAACTGTGAACTTTTAACCTCTGTAAATAGATTTAATATAAATATCACAAAATGTGTGCATTTCTTAAAAACTGACATTTAAGAGAGGTTCTCAAAATCTTAAATTTCTGTATTTTAAATATATAAGTAATAGTTGATGCTCAAATGCTGGGGGAAAAACTCCCTTGAGGATGTTTGTTTTGTTGTTTGGATTATGTAGAAGGAGATAAATGCTGATTGGAATGAAAGAACAAACAAGAGATCAAGCTACTTCTGTGAATCAGGTAAACATCAGTAACAGCTATTAATAAGTTATGCAATCTCTTAATTCACTTTTTCAACTAATATTTATTGAACTCCTGCTTTATGCCTAGTATGGTGCTGAATATTCCTTGAATGTTTGGTACAAATCACTGGCAAAATATTTAACTAGTCCTGGCTCTCTTAGTGAGAAAAAATTTAAAGCTACAGATTCGATTAGATTTGAAATTATATATTTTGTTTCTTTTTAAGTTTGTTTTAACCACTATACTTTTCTTATAAATTTATTCATCTAAATTTTCAAATATCTTGGCATAAACGTATCATATATCCTATCCATATGGATCAGATTATCAGAAGGCAGTATAGCATAATAGGAGGAACATATATTCGGGCAAGACTACTTAAATTGAATCCACACTCCAACACTAAAAATTTATCTCTGGCCAAGTTACTTAATTTCTCTGTTCTTCGGTTTTTCAGGAGGCCAGAAATCTGCAGAGAAGCAGACTCTTGTCAGAGGTTTCTGCTTGGCCATAAGATTTTTAAAGGGGCTTAATCAGTTAAGGGAGTGCAGTAGTCTGTGACATGTTTTGATTACCTGGAGACTCAGTGATGCCAGCTACAGTTATTTCAGAGCTCAGAAGCTGTGCAAGAAGTTCTATTTCTTGGGTGTCCAGGGTGGATGTTCTGCAAGAAGGTCTGGTTTCCTGGTATCCAGGGGTTGTGCCAGACTACTCTGTTCCTTCTACAAAGAAGGGCAAGGTCTACAGATGCACAAAGGGAGGTCAGTAAAGTCACTGTGTGACTTTAAAAAACAAAAATAGTTTGCTGAAAGATTTTTGGGCTAATCAGAGCCCAGGTGGCTTCAAACGGGTTTCTGGCCTCTGTGGCCTGGGAGTGCTCTGATCCTTCATTCCCAAGGCCAGTGGTCTGCATATCTCAAAGAAAGTAAATTAGTAATTAGTTCTGTTAGGGATCAAGGACCTTAGATCAGTAAGCAAGGAGTGGGTTGATTTGAAGCAAGTTAACCTTTAAGACTGGCTGGAGTGCTGTTACATGAACAGTAATAATAATACATCATTCATATGATTCCTATAGCAATTCAATACATTAGTATTTGTAAAAGTGCTTAGAATAGTGTGTGGTGATATGTAAGAGATTTTTGAAATGTACTGTAAAATGTAATGTGCAATATTTTCATTTTTTTCTAGATTATATCTAAATTCCAATTTTTGTTACTTTGTATTTATAAATGAGTTTTAAAATTTCAAGTATATTGGATTTCTAGTTTCCTTTTTGTTATTGATTTCCAATTTAATTGCTTTGTGGACTGACATCATGGCCTTTATGGCACCAGATTCTTGAAATATCTGCAGAATTGCTTTATTGGCTTAGCACACATGATTAATTTTGTACATGTTCTGTGTGTTTGAAAATTATAAATATTATTAATTTGGTGGTACCATGTTCTAAATATTTCCATTCAATCAAGCTATTGAATTCTGTAGTTCATATATCTTATATATCATATATATATGTATCATATATACATACTATGTACTTATTTTTATTTACTCTTTATATATATACTATATACTTATTTTTATTTCCTCTGTTCTAAAAATTATAGGGAATGATTAGTTTATCAATTCCTCCATGTAGTTCTGTTCATTTTTTAATTTTTATTTCTTGATCTAGGTTAGCAGGCACATCCAGGACTATCCTGGTGAATTGAGGGGTTATTCACTTTTTAATTTAAATTTCAGTTAGTTAGCATACTGTGTAATATTAGTTTCAGGTGTAAAATTGAGCTTTTTGTTATTATGTATGACTTTTATCATAAGTCATGCTTTTTGTCTCAAATTTAGTAGATCTGATACTAACATAGCTATATCAGCTTTCAGTCTTAGTTTTTATGTGTAGATGTGGCTTTTGTAAACACTCTACATCTGCATCATCTTGTTTTATTTTTATTGAGTCTTGGAATTCGACTTTTATTTGAATTTAAACCATTTACATTTATGTAAATTACAACCTTTGGAAGATTTTTACTGCCTTATTGGTGCTTTTGCTTTGTTCTACTTTTTTATAATTTCCTTTAATTACTCCTTTCTTGCTTTCTTTTAGTGTTAAGCTTATTTTTTTCTTATGTTATGTAAGTCATCATATAGTACATCATTAGTTCTTGATGTAGTATTCCATGATTCATTATTTGCATATAACAACCAGTGTTCATTGCAACACCTGCCCTTATTAATACCCATCACTGGGTATGAAGGGGTATACCATCCCCCCTCCCTCTGAAATCCTCAAATTGTTTCCCAGAGTCCATAGTCTCTCATGATTCATCTCCCCCTATGAATCTTCCCACCTTCAGTTTTCTCTTCCTTCCCCTAAGGTCCTCCATGCTATTCCTTCTGTTCCACATATGAGTGAAACCATATAATTATCTTTCTCTGCATGATTTATTTCACTTAGCATAATCCCCTCCAGTTCCATCCATGTTGATGCAAATGGTGGGTATTCATCCTCTCTGATGGCTGAGTAATATTCCATTGTATATATGAACCACATCTTCTTTATCCATTCATCTGTCAAAGGGCATCTCAGCTCCTTCCACAGTTTGGCTATTGTAGATACTGCTGTTATGAACATTGGGGTGCATGTGCCCCTTCTTTTCACCTTATCTGTATCTTTGGGGTAAATACCCAATAGTCCAATTGCTGGGTCATAGGGTAGCTCTATTTTTAACTTCTTGAGGAACCTCTATTCTGTTTTCCAAAGTGGCAGTAGCAACGTGCATTCTCACTAACAGTGTAAGAGGGTTCCCTTTTCTCCACATCCTCACCAACGTTTGTTGTTTCCTTCCTTGTTAATTTTTGCCATTCTAACTCATGTAAGGTGGAATCTCAATGTGGTTTTGATTTGAATTTCCCTGATGGCTCATGATGTTGAGTATTTTTTCATGTGTCTGTTAGCCATTTGTATGTCTTTGATGGAGAAGTGTCTGTTCATGTCTTCTGCCCATTTTTTTTTTACTTGAGTATTTGTTTTTGGGGTGTTGAGTTTGAGAAGTTCTTTATAGATCTTAGATACCAGCCCTTTATCTATAATGTCATTTGCAAATATCTTCTCCCATTCCATGGGTTGCCTCTTGATTTTGTAGAATGTTTCCTTTGCTGTACAGAAGATTTTTATTTTGATGAAGTCCCAAAAGTTCATTTTTGCTCTTGTTTCCCTTGCCTTTGGACATGTGTCATGAAAGAAGTTGCTGCAGCTGGTGTCAAAAAGGTTACTGTCTATGTGTTCCTCTATGATTTTGATGGATTCTTGTCTCACATTGAGGTCTCTCATCCATTTTGAGTTTATCTTTGTGTATCATGTAAGAGAATGGTCAAGTTTCATTCTTCTGTATATAGTTGTACAATTCTGCCAGCACTATTTATTGAAGAGACTGTTTTTTTCCATTGGATATTTTTTCCCGATTTGTTGAAGATTAATTGACCATATAGTTGAGGTCCATTTTTGGACTTTATTTATCATTTTTAATTATCTTCTTTCTTCTAAAACTTCAGTTATGTATATTTAGATCTTTTTTCTTTTATATCATTTAACAACCATCGTATTTTCCATTTCTCTGTGCTGCATTCTGGTTAATTTATTCAAATTTGTCCTCCATATCTCCAATTCTTTCTTTAGCTTATCTAATTTACTATTTTATCAATTCAATATATTTTGAAATTTCTCTGATTAAGCATTATATATATGCATACACACACACACACACACACAAAATTCCTGAACAATTATTTTTCAAATTTAACTGGACTTTTTTGATAAGTTCTTATTCTATTCCTGTGTTTTCCAATCCCTTCTTTAACTATTTAAACATATAAGACATACTTTTTGAATATTCTATATCTGGTAATTCAAATATCTGAAATCACTGATGTCTAATTCTAATGCTTTTTCCTCCCGTTAACAGTCATGGGGATTTGTTTCTTCATATTTCTCTCTCTCTCTCTCTCTCTCTCTCTCTCTCTCTGTGTGTGTGTGTGTGTGTGTGTGTGTGTAGGGGCATTATTGTTATATGTGAGCTCATTTTTGACAGATCATTGAGAATTCTATATTTCGATAGTATGTGTTGTTCTATAGAAACTCAAATTCAATCCATTAAATATGTAGAGCTCTTTGAATACCAATTAAACTTCTATAAAGCTGTTTAAAAATTTTCCATATGCTGGGGCACCTGAGTGGCTCAGTGGGTTAAAGCCTCTGCATTCGCCTCAGGTCATGATCTCAGGGTCCTGGGATCGAGCGCTGCGTCAGGCTCTCTGTTCAGCAGAGAACCTGCTTCCCCCTCTCTCTCTGCCTGCCCCTCTGCCTACTTGTGATCTCTCTCTCTGTCAAATAAATAAATAAAATCTTTAAAAAAAAATTTCCATATGCTTCTGCTAGGCTCCAAGAAGTATAAATACAGGTTCATTTAAAAATAATTTCTCACTTGGAGTTTTATGACCATGCAGTAGATTTGAACCTCAAAGTCATACAGGAATTCATAATTACAGATTATCTCTTAAGAGATATTTTAATTTTTCTCCTCTTCTTCCTTTATCCACAGCTGAAGCCAAGGCATAGTTTATTTCTGCTTCTACCTCTGTGACATGAGTTTTGTTTGTTTTTTTCTTTTTTGTTAAGACAACTCTTCAACCAATCTATAGCTCTTTGGCATCCAGTATATTTTTAGAGGCTCTTACTCAGTTTTGATTCCCCATTTCGTTTGTAGTTATTGCCAATGCTCATAGAGCAAGCATCAGCTGCAAAAGTTGCTTACCACTCTAGATTTGTGCTATTTTTACTCTGAAAGATTTTTCTTAATATGTTTAAAAGCTTAGCTGCTTTTAAGAGGGTGGTTTTAATGATTATATAGAATTCTAGACAAATATTTTAGATATTTACTCTAACATATTAATGGAAACAGAAACCTTTTTATTTATTACTTTACTTTTAAAAGAGTATTGGCTTCACACTTAATTTCTGAGATCTGTGCACTCTTAATTCTAGTTACTTCTACCAAACTGTACAGAAAAACATATCTACAAAAAAACACAAACAAACAAAAACAAACAAACAAAAAACTCAAAAAGGTTCACAGTGTTTAAGTAAGACTTTTTATATACATCATTAGTACCTATTCGTTACTCATTTGCTGGAAGATACAAGAATTACCATCTAAACTTAACTTTGAACTAGTTCTAATTACTAAAACCACTTTCTGAAATTAGGGCAATCTTTTTGTCTAAAACTTTTATTCATTTTTGTTTTTGCATAATTGACATACACCGATTCAGTATGCCTGTAGAGATGTACTGCAGAAAGACTTCCTATGTCACTTCAATCCCAAGTATTTCCCAAAACTCAGCAATAGAATCTTGCTGGATTATATATAAAGTTAGATAATATCCAAGTAGGAGGAGATTAATGGCAGCAAATCAATCAATAAATGTTTAGGAACATATTAATTAAATAATGGATTCTACAAACAAACATTACTGGATACTTACTATGTGTTAAGTGCTGAGGATATAGTGGTAAATTTATGTCATAGTCAGGAACACAGAAGAGTAATCATTTAATTATGATATAATGAGTTTTATAATAGAAACATGTAGAATGCTTCAGGAGCACTAAAGAAGGATATTTATTTACTTAGGCAAAGCTTTCTAGAGGAATTAATACAAACTGAGTGAAGCCTAAAAGAAGAGAAATTACAAAGAAGGAATAGGATACTCCAGACTAAGGAAATGGCAAAAACAAAGGCCCAGTGGCATGAAAAACATAATACATTTAGCAAATTATGTCATTCTGTGTCTATGGACCATAGAATATATATGAATGGATAGAGATTAGCCAGAATAGACACTGCAGAGGTGAGAACATCAGATTATATGGTATATTTTATGCCTTCTTAAGGAATTTAGGCTTCATTGTGGAGAATCTCTGGAGGCCTTTAAACAAGATAGCACCAAAGAATAAACATCTACTAGATGATATTAATTTCCACTTTACAAGTTGCTGGGGAAGTATATAAACTAATTATAATTTTATTTTTCTAATAAATAGGACCTCGGGTTCATGCCACAGCCCAGGGTTCTCTCCCTTCTCATGCTTTCTCAAATACGTAAGTATCTATGAAAATTAATGTATAAATATAAATTAATATTTTAATAATTATATGAGTGCTATTCAAAAGCAAATGATTACATGGAATCCTCTAGTAGTTCTACTTGGATTTAGTGAGACTTCTGTCTTTTGCAAACTCTCAGCACTAAGCTTAAATTGTAAAGCAGACAAAGAGAATGTTTTTCCTCTTCTGTTTCCTTATCCCCACTGTGGTTCTATCTTCCCCTCACTTCAGAGTTTTCATACCACGTTTGAATATATCCAACAATAATCCCTCCTCTTCAGGAGCTTTCCAGCATCTGGACCTTATTCCTTTGCTTTTATCTCCTTTGAAACATGTATCATTTATTAGGCCTTTTGAGATTTTTGTCTTCCCAAGAATGGTAAATTAGTTTACTGCAAATATTGATGACATAATCAATTATTCTCCTCCTAAAGGGTATTTGCAATATAATCCCAAATCCTCTGCTGATGGAAATTGCAAGTCTCTGGAGAAGAAACTTGGGGGGCCTCAGGGATTTTCATTCCTCAAACCTCAATGGCCACCTATTATGGTGATTAGGTGTGGTTTTCTAAACTCTAGGGGGAAAAAAAGAAACCCATTATTTTAGACCCAATATCATCACCTTCTTAAAAAGATAATATGCCAAATAATGTTCAGGAGATATTTTAGAAACCCCAAACCCCTATGAAAATGGTAGGTCAAAGTTAAGTGATGTATGGTGATAAAGGGTATCAAAATATTCAGATCAAACTTCCTTGGAGGAAGTATCACGATGCGGTCAATTTATTTATTTATTTATTTATTTATTTATTTATTTATTTTTAAAGATTTTATTTATTTATTTGACAGAGAGAGATCACAAGTAGATAGAGAGGCAGGCAGAGAGAGAGAGAGAGGGAAGCAGGCTCCCTGCTAAGCAGAGAGCCCGATGCAGGACTCGATCCCAGGATCCTGAGATCATGACCCGAACCGAAGGCAGCGGCTTAATCCACTGAGCCACCCAGGCACCCATGATGCTGTCAATTTAACTGACTACTGAGAATTCATAGGATATGTAGCATTGTAATAGATGCAGAAGGAAGAAAACTGACAAGTTCAGTTTAAAGCACAAAATGGAGGAATGATGATCACGTGTAAATAATGACGATATTTATTTTACTTGTTGAATAACTATAATATAAATATTAGTATAAATATTTGCCTCCTCCTTAAACAGGTTAGAAGAGACTCCTAATGAAGTCTTAATTCCTGCCTCTTCATTTTCTCCCACCCAAGATTACAGAGCTACAGAGTCAATTCATAGTAAATATTTTGGCTCCTCTTTCATTAATAATCTTGGCTCAGCTAAGATTATTAACTCTAGGCATGGTCTGGGGCTCTTTCACCAGTCCCTCCCAAACTAACAGGAATAAGATACATTTAGCTTCATGAACCCATCCCAACCTCAGGTCAGAGTACAAATAAAGCAAAACTAACAATACTTTCCAGTCTGGCTCTGACCATCATACACATATCACATTCCTCTTGTTCTGATTTAACTCCAGATTTCATAAGACTCTGTGAAGAATCATCACATCCTATCTACTGTCCACCTCATCTTCCCTCTCTTTCCTCTATTATTTAGTTCTATCTTTTTCTAATGTTAATATAAAAGGAACACAGAAAGGTTTATAAAATAGACATGGAAATTCAGGACCAAAAGAATGAAGACAAAGCAAATACCATAGCAGTAGGGGTAAACGGAATTGCAGTAATTATGTACTGCAATTAGATAATGAGTAAGTTGATATTACTGGGATGGAAGACATAAAGAATAACAGAGTAAAGAAGAAGTAAGTCTGCAGCTGTGCAGATTGTGGTCAGGAATTTGTAGTTTACTTAATGGGTAGCACTCCGATGGTTTGGAGGGGGAATGTAGTGGTCATATTGGCATTCATGATAGACAATCTGTCAGAATATATAAGAAAAACTGAAGGTAAGAAACCAGGAACCAGTTCTAGAAGTCCATTAGTGACCTGCATGAAGGCTTCATTTTGTAATTGGAGAGTAGGCTTAGATCCAAAAGACTTTAAATGAGAATTTATCAAACACTTATTAAGAAATTTCTATGTTCAAAACATAATGCTAAGTGTTAAGCAGATACCACAACGAACAAAGCCATGCCCCTGTGACTGGAAGGTGTTGTTTTTCAAGGATACTGTGGAGCTGGAGAAAGGGGATAGAAATAGAGCAAGTTAAAACACCACAAAGCTGTTTTTATCTAGATCAACTATTTTTCTTGAATAAACATTCTCTGGAATGCTAAAAGTCTTTGGTTAATTTTCAGAGTTCTGAAAACTGAAAAAAATGACTATAAAATCATTTAAGATGAAATTATTTTAAAAAAAACTTTTTTGGGGTGTCTGGATGGCTCAGTCATTAAGCGTCTGCCTTCAGCTCAGGTCATGATCCCAGGGTCCTGGGATCGAGCCCCGCATCAGGCTCCCTGCTCCTTGCAGGAAGCCTTTTTCTCCCTCTCCCAATCCCCCTGCTTGTGTTCCCCCTCTCACTGTGTCTCTCTCTGTCAAATAAATAAAAATCTTTAAAAAAAAAATTTTTTTTTTTTTTGCCAGTTTTCCCATTGCTTTTATGGAGGAGTAAGTTTTCAGAGATCCTTATTCTGTCTTTTTCACTGATGTCATACTTTATCTGATTATTATAATTGTTCAAAGTGGTTTTCATTAAAGCTTTCTGTTATTTGGTCAATTTTATTCTTAGGTCTTTGCTTTTTGGATCTATATGCATGCCTTTGGGGGAGAGAGCCTGTTGAGAACAGTTATCAGTTAATAGGTTGGATTCCATGAGTTCTGTTTGGTACCTACAGTATAATGTGAGGAGAATAGAAAAATGAATCTGGGAGAGTTAGATTGCAGAATGACTAAAAAACAAAAATTATGCTTAGGTTGACCTGAGAAACCAGATCCTGAAAAAATAAAGAAGGCCAAAAGATAGAAAACATGTCACTGATAGATATCAGCTTTCATGCTCCAGGTTCCATCCTGCAAAAAGGTTTTAGTCTAAATATGTCTAATTTCTGAGCTGAAACCAGTGAAGATGGGTTTTTTGGTTGTTGTTTTTTTTTTTAATTATTATTTTGTTTAGTTTTGTTTTGTTTTCCTCCCAAGATTTAGGATGTAATTCCCAGTCTTGCTGTTTCTTGTGATTGAATTTTAGACTTTAGGAAAAACTGAATGTTATAATGTATAGCACAGGCCTACAAAAATGAAAAAAGAATGTCAATTTTCTTTTAAGGAAACAGAAAAAGAATTGAAATATATGAGAGTATCATATATCTGATTATAAGAAAAGAGCCCACGTTGAAATTTATGAAAGTATCATATGGTCTTTGATCTATCTGGTTTTATTAACTATTTATTTTTTCTATCATTTTCATTATTTGTTACAATTCAGAGTTTTTTTTTATTTCATTAGTGTGTGTTGATAAATAATTCTAATTAGAACACATGACAGAATATTTTCATATGAAGAAAAGGTCTCCCTCTAAATTAGTACTGCATATGGCTAGGAAGTATTGTTTTAACCCACAGTTACTGAATAATCATTCACATATTCCTTTCCTGCTGTTTGGTGAAAGGGTAGGTGGGACCATGGGATTTAGAAGAGTAAGTAAAGGATTACCAGAAAGCTCTGATCAAATACTTTAATTCTTTTTGCCTTTTACCAGACAGAAAGGACTAGCCCACCCTCTACCTCCAATTCAGTGTCGTCCCCCAGAGAAGCACAAAGCAGTCATGGCCAAGGTGGCTCAGAAGTAGACTTTCAGATAGATATATTGTTTATGCAGCAGCCACAATTCTATTCTTCTAAGCAATAAAGTATGTGGTTATCAAAGGAGCAGGATAAATTGAGGGGGGGTGGGAACAAAACAAAGTTTATTCCACCTTTTGAATTTCTGTAGAAAACCCTGAGATAAAAGGAGAAGAAACAGATGATTCAATGATTAGAAACTTTGGAAAAAGCTATGTGAATTCTTAACCCTAGGTAATAACTAAATGCTCAACCTTTCTTAAC
Organism: Meles meles; assembly: GCF_922984935.1. NCBI lineage: Eukaryota > Metazoa > Chordata > Mammalia > Carnivora > Mustelidae > Meles > Meles meles. Next base: position 81,472,251 of record NC_060074.1, read on the forward strand.
TTTACAGAGAACAGAACCTCCTACAAAACTGCTTGCAAGAGAAAGTATGTATCATAAAATCAATTGATAAGGCAACGTATTTAAAAACTGTGAATCAAATAATGAGTAATCACCTATCGATACTGGTCTATCTCTTTGACCTTTTTTTTCTTTAAAGTTTTCTTTCAATTAATTCTTAAATTTTGCAGTGATTTAAAGTTCTTATCAAAAGATAACACTGGCCCTTCAGGAAGAAGTCTCATGGGCATAGAAGTGTATGGAATGACATTAAAGGACCTAGCCATCATAACAGCATCAAATACCACAAACTAATTTTATCATGGAAAGCCATTAGGTGACACAGCTTTGCAGACTTGGCTGGTGAGCTGGAATGCATGGGTCTGGCTCTAGCCATTTTAGTGAGAAGTGACCTGGTCACCTGAGTCACTAAAAAAGGTAACCTGGTCACCTGGTCACATAAAAAAGCACCTGGTCACCTATGAGCTGAGCCTTGGAAGAGGCAGATAAGATTGTTCAACTTAAAAAGCCCAACTCTGAAACTAGTCAGACCAGTCAGGAAAGACAAAGTTATTAGAGAACAACACATACTCTGATATACTTTTTCACACTGACTCTTACTCAAGTCATAGAATGTGTAGCAAATACAAAAGCTCTGATTCAAGGGAATATTTCTCAGTTTAATATTAAAACGGAAAGCAACTTAAAACTACGTTCTAATTAATAAATTTCAATACATAGAAAACTTCAGGAATATCTCTCTCTCATATCAAAGTTGGAAACTTTGACAACTAGCCTAGGAGTAACAATGTAGATTTTTTTTTTTTAGTATTTCTGGTAATAAGAAAAATAATATATATTGAATGTCTTAGTTTATATGTGCTAGAGTTGATTAGAACAATTGCTTTTTCTGTTAAAACCTGATTTAGGATGCCATTATATAAAACAAGTATTTTACAACATAAGCTGCCATCCAAAATGTGTTTTCAAACCACTAGCCATTGTACAGTAAAGTAAAAATTACATTAGGAGATTCATGTATTACAGCAAGATAGAATTGCTTTTCCTAAGGTGCCTCCAAACACTTTCAAATGTGTCAGACAAGAGTATGTTACACAGGTGTTAAATTTTCTTTGAATGTTTGCCTGAACTGTGTATATTTCCATGTTAATCTAAGGTAATACTTTGGTTATGAACAGCCCCATTGTAGGAATCATACTGTTTAACCTGGTGTCTATGTACCAGCCTTCTAGTCTTCGCTGCCAACTACTCAAATTTACGGCCTTTATGTCTTAAGAGTAATAAGAATTTAAAAACAGACTACTCATTTATGATAGGCAAAAGGATTTTTGCAAGCCTAAAATTCATTTTCAGTAATTAAGAAGTGGTTTATAGAATTCTACAGATGCATTGTTTCTACTTTTGGTCCATTTTAAGCTGTGACATTACCACTGACTACTAAGAAAATGGTTTTCCAAGTCTGGTCCCCAGGTTTCTATTTCTGGCTCAAAAAGGAATTCAATTTCCCTACCCTTGTTCCTCTCCTGGCTCTTTCAGACCCCAGTCTAAGGGGAACCCTCTGCTTCTACCTTAACTAGTTTGTTCCCTCATTGCACCATCTTTTCTCAGCCTTCCTACCTAAAACGGTTTGCTCTGATACTCTTTCGTTGAATACAAAGCCAGTCATCTCCATAGGCATTAACTTTTCTGTTGCCTATCAAATAACTTTTAATAGTTAGCTGCACTCATTTCCATATATACAAATCATAGGGTCACCTCTGCAGCAGAGAATGGGAAGAAATGGCTTATTTTTAATCCTTATATCTTAGCTAAACAGATGTCTCTGAAAGCACCCAAATGTTTTGACCACATCTGTTTTGAAAAATACTTTGTAATAAATAATCTGGAATATTATTAAATAATACCATTGGATTGTAGACAATGTTTTTTCTTGCCAAAACTCGTATGTTATTTGGGAGAGAGCAATTTGGTGATTTTTTTTTCTATTTTTACCATAAAGTCATTTATCTCAACAACAAATGTTGGGGGAAAACAACAAAAAACTTGGAGGGAATGTGAATCAAATAGAAACTTATAAAAAAAAATTTACTATAGTACAGAGTAAGCCAACTTGAAAGTTATCTGAAAGTCTAAATAAATTCTTTATGATGTTCTTTTTATAACCATGATGGTATCCTGCTAGGAACTCTTTGATATAAAAAAAAAATTAAATGTTACCCTCTGTCCCAGAATGGAATAAGTTGTTACATGATTTTCTCTTCATTCCTGCTTGCCTCTTTTCCAGATAACTTCTGAAGAACTGAATAGTATAATTCAGAATATAATGACCTGGGTTGTAGCTACAGTGACCAGTATATTATACCCAGCCATCACGAAGTATGAAGAAAGGTTGCGAACTAAGGCATATCCAGTGTCTGATGAATCTATCCTCTCATCAGACAGTTCAAGTTTCTGTAGCACATGCAGTGAAGAGTTTACATATAGAAGCTACACATCTGCTACAACTAAAACATTTCAGGGAGAACCCTGTACGTTTACCGTTGACCTATCAATAAAGCGACCAACCACACCTTTAAAACCACCTTCTGCCCATGTGGAAAGAACAACTTCGGGTAAAACATATCACGTGGAAGGACAATCTAAAGCATCTGAACTCAAATATAATAAAACCAGTATGACATATGCATATCCTAAGCTCAGAACTTGTAAATCTGATAGTCACCTTTTAGCATCATTTGAAACAAGCACAAAAAAATCTAAGGATGCCACCACTGAAACAGATGGCTTAGAGGGTCCACTGTTTCCTGATCAAAAAGCAAAAGCCATGAATGAAATGAAGAATTTAAAGAATGTTTTTGTTAACTTTAAATGTCACTTAAAAGGGGAAACTGAATTGATTTTAGAAAGTATTTTTCAAGAAATAATGTCTGATTTAACACAGGCTATTCCTTCTATTTCTTCTGTTACTGCTGAGGTTTTTGTTGAGCAAAATGAACCTGAAAAAAGAGACTTGCTTTCCAATGTTGATATCTGCTCAGCAGCTTCAGAGATTGTGGAGAATATGCTTGAGAAGCTACAGTCTGCAGTTGAGAAAAAATGTGTTGAGATATTTTCACAAGAAGATTTGTCAGTTGACATTAAACCAAGCTTGCCACCCAGTAGAAAATATCTCAGTCCATCAAATAGAAAATCTGTAAAGGCTTCACAGCCTTACAATTTGGAACCCATGTGTGATATTGCTGAGGATATGGTACATGCTATTTTAGAAAAGCTGATGACTTTTGCATCTTGTAAAAAAAATGAACTTCCATATCTTGAAGATGCAATTAAACTTTCTGATCAGCAACCTATGACAGACCCAACATACATGTCCCTCGAAAGAGACAACAAAATGAAACATAGTCCTGAACCTGATTCAGCTAATTTAATTGATAAAGATCAAATACAAAATTTAATGTCAACTATTTTTTCCCAGTCCTCTTTGGTTGGATATATAGAGGAAGCAATCAGCACTATACTAGAATATGTACAAACTGAACTTAATAATGAGAGACTTACTGCATCTGAAGAAACAGTAGTGTTCCTTCAGCTTCTTGATGATATCTTCACTCAGCTACATCAAGAGCAAGTAAAAGCAGATACTCAAAAATGCAGACACTCTAGACCAAGAAATCTTCCTGACACTGAAGAAAAGTACAGACTTACTGGCACTAGATTATCTAATGGTCCTAAATCTAGAAGATTATTTCCACCTATTAATGTTCCTGGCATGGTCCTTTATTCTGAAGATGATAATGAAGAAATAGACAAAATTGTGAAAAATGTGCTTGATTCATCTTTCAAAGATGAAAAGCCAAAATCACAGAAACAAGTTCCTGAGAATTGGTTTACAAAAGGAAACACCAGTTTTGAATATAAAAGAAATAGCAAACCACCTACAAATGCTGCTTCTCAAAGAAGCAAAGTTGCATTTTGTGATGGGGGATTAAAAACTGAGCTACCATCTTTTAATAATAAAGAAATTTTAAAGGGAAAACCCTGTTTGAATACAGACATCTTGATTTTCAGCCAAGATCAAAAGCATCACATACAAAAAGCTTCAGAAAACATAGTTAAAAGTATTTTAACAGATATGCTCAAGGACCTATCTTCTGTTCCTCCTGGTCCCTTAGACAATAAAACTGGCAAAGAAGCTTCAGTTCTTGTTTCAGAAAAATCTCAGCAACTATCACATCAAGAATGGATGGACCAGATGTTCTCTGTGTCAGAAATTAGTGCAGTGTCTCAAGAAATAACAGATGCTGTGTTAAATATACTTCATAAGGCTTCAAGATGCATTCCCAATACAACCAAAAGTTCCATTTCATCATCAGTTCAAACTTCTCTAGGTATTTCTGATACTCCACACATGGTCAAAGAAGCACCAAGTAAAAAGTCACTAAAAGTATGGTTTGACAGTGAAAAGAAAGTGAAATATTTATCTTCATTCAATGTAGATCCTGCAAAACCTTCTGTGTCAGAATCTGAAAAAAGTGAAGCTCAATCTATAGATGACATTATTGATAAGATCATTAATACAGTTTTTAAAAGGCTGAAGTTATTCATTTGTCCAAAATTGCAAATGGGCTTCAAACCTTCAGTTGTGGAGAAATCTTCCTTACAATCTCAACTTTGTACTTATACAACTAAAGTGGTAAACATTGTTTTGCGTGCTATCCAGAATGAACTAGACCTCAGTAAGAAAAGCCCAAATCATAGGGAAAGAGACCATCCCAAATCCCTTACAGGTAAAGGATTTTTTGCTGACACTGATAAATCAGTATCTCCTGTCTCAATTATGGAATCTCCATTATTAACTTGTATTTGTGAACTGTTATCAAGTGGACATTCTGATCAAAGCAATATATCACTCCCTTCCGATGAGCCCAAGCCTGCAACTTCATATGGATCTGACAATACTGATAAACAAAATATTTTGCCAAGTAGGCAGGATAAAAAATCTTTTTACAAATATTTGGCTACTCCATGTGCTCTCCATAGTGTTGTAAATGAAAAAGATACCAAAGACAATGCTAGATTGCAAGTGTTAGACAGTATTGGGGAAATATTATATGAAATGTTACTTAAGCTCATAGGAGCCCATCCACACCATCAGCCACCTAATAGTAAACTAAACAGAAAAAAGAATGAAAATCCTGAAATGGCTACTCCATTGCAGTCTAATATTCAGCTCATTTCCAAAACAATTTTGGAATACATCCTTACAAAATTATGTAGTGTTGATATGGATACCAGTTTTGCAAGTTCTGGATTTAAAGCTATCTCAGAGTCTTTTGATATCGACAACCTATCATTTGCTTCAATTATTGAGGAAATAGCTAAATGCACTGACATAATCTCCAGCATCATTTCCAGGATGATTCAGGAGGGTAATAAAGATGTGACAAAAAATAAAGAAAAAACTATTGCTCTTGTGTCTTCCAAAACAGGGAGCACAAAAGAAATACATTCAAATGAACTGAAAGCTTTAGCTTCAGATATTCTAAATGTGGTTTTTGCTAAACTGGAAGGGTTCGCTAATGGAAATTTAGATACTCTCAGTTCTACTAACAATGGAAATGAAGAAAACAATAAGACAAACTTGGAATATGAAAGTCCCAGTATTTTCACAGACACACATGAGGAACTATTGCAGTCTGCTTTATACATGAATGCAAAGAAGATATCAAGTACTATTTTGAAAGCTATTCAAACAGAATTAAATATGAACTCATTAGATTTGAGGACAAGTATAAATACCCCACCACCTGAGAAACAAATGTTTAAGAATTTAGTCAATTTAATTTTAGATGCAGTATCCTCAGATACGTTTAATGAAACTGAATCTGAAGAGGGGAGCATTGAAACTTATCGATACAGGCCATCCTATGGAAATTTTCTTCCTGGAGGAGCTGAATCAGATTCATTTCTAGAAGATGTCTCATATACAGAGAAAGAATTCACTGGGGAGAGAATATTACTAAGAGAAGAAGCTAAATCAGATTCTCTTAAACAATGGGTTCTAGAAAGAACGTTAAACAAAATCGAAGTTAAACTCAAAGAACCACAGAAATCTCCAATTGTTCCCATTATAAGAAATATTTTGAATGAAATTTTTCAAAATGCTTTGGTCAACCAACTAAATGTGCTTTCTCTCTCCCACTCTCATTTAAACAGCATCATTCACAATGTTGATGGGCCAGTTCCTCAAACATCTGTTCAATTTGTAGATAAAATCATAGGCCCTTTAGTATCTGAAGCAGATGTAATCGTAGTGGCAGATGATGTTGTTAGAACGGTATTTCATAAACTTTACTCAGCTGCTATGCCGGAAAGAAATACAAGTGAAAATAGGTATAAAACCATCACCTTTAGAGCAAATGTTTCTTTACAAGAACACACCAGATTCAGTGTTGACAAACAGGCCAAAGTAAATGTAGTTGAAGATATTGTACAGGCAATATTAACAAATTTAGAGACTTTTGCTACTTCCAAAGTAAAATCTCTCTTCTGTCCCCAGATCAGCTTCACCGTTCCAATGGCTTTACCTTTTCAGCAGGATAAAAGTGCATTAAGCAAAGCATTATCAGCCAAAGATTTGTATTCTGATGATCACTTGTCCTCTTGCTCAGTGGGTCATATTACATCAGAAAAGACCAACTCAGTGTGCCAACTCTCTCTGAATAAATTAAATACGTATGCAACAGAAGTGGCTAGAAAAATTTTACAAGGAATCAAACATGAGTTAGATAAAGAAAGGGAAAGTCCTTTCTCAACTCATAACATTATGGTTTCTGAAAGTATTGCAAGCCAAGTTGTTAACACAGTATTAAATATCGTATCATCAAAAGGCATATGTGACGAAAACAATTCTGAGAAAGAGATTAATTCAGATCAACAAGAAGGTATTATTGAAAAGCTGTTTAATAAGACAGAATATAGAAAAGGACTTCAGTTTCAAATACAAGATATCATTGAAGGTATCTTATGTGATATTTATGAAAAAACACTGTATCAAAATAATCTATCATGTGCCACACCCACTCTGAAATGTAGCATAACTGGAAAACATTCCAGAGAAAATTCTGAAATATTCATCAAGGATGCAAATAAAATTATTCCAAAACTTTCAGTTCCTAAATCAGATGTCATTTTCATATCTAATGATATAGTGGATATTGTTCTTCATAATCTCAGTTCTGCTGTCCAGCTTAGCATAAATGCAAAAAATCCTACATCTGCAAGATTGCCCCTGACCTTTTGTGACACATTTTCAAAAGCAGAGTGTCAACAGCCTCCTCTTATGGGGTCAAAAAGTGAAATAAAGACAGAGTGTTTGCCATCCTCAAGAAATCTGAAATCAGCTTATGCTGATGATTGTCAGATAACTACAGTAGAGAAAGAAGGTGCCAAGAAACCTGCTCCTGACCCATGTGAGGAAAATGCTAACTTCATTACTAAAACTATTTTCAATCGGTTAGAAGCTTTTGCCACAGAAAGAATAGACTCATTAATTACTCTTGCTTTCCAGTCTAAAGAAAAGTCAATTGCTAGCCTGGAACAGGAAAATTATAAACAAGAAGATAGCCTCTTTCATGAATCAAGCCAAGAGGAATCAAATGTGAATACCCTGAAAATATCCACTAAAACAATCCTCAGCCAAGAGCTCACAGATTCCACTTTTGTAAGTTACAAAGAAAATGTTCGGTCCACAATTCATCTCTCAGGAGCTAGTCTTAAGGAATATGCGGACATCATTGCCAGTGCCATCTTGAAGCTTATTAAAAATGACTTAGACTTAGAAATTCAAAAGATGTATCCATATCCAAACAACATTTCATTCCAAGAAAATATCATTGTGAGTGGAATTGTCAGTAGTATCTTAAATAGTTTATATGAGAAAAGATCTGCAAAGGAAATAAGTGTTTACTCAAAAGACAATCCTAAATTATTTTCACAACTAACAGCATCAAATGAAATATTGCTGGGACAAAGAGAGCAGGTAAAAAACAAATTATCTCCACTTTCAAAATATCCATTGGAACAAAACCAAATAACATTGGAAAAAGAAAGCCAGAGAACTGTTTTGGAAGAAATATTTATGAGAAATGGAGAATCGAAACAAAAAGAAAAGACTGCATTGCTCAGTGGAGTGCAAGAAGTTTTAACTAAATTGCATCAAAGAATAATGGATATCATAGGTCATTTGCCTCCATTTAATGATATCTCCCATTTAACATCTAACTCTAAAATTAAAACATCAGACATAACACAAAAAAATTTCTTTCAATCACAGATTAACAGGGTAGCAAATGACATAGTTGAAAGTGTTTTGGGGAAAATGTACCCTATAGTTGTTACATCATTAAATGAAAGTAACAAAAAAGTAGAAGCATCTGACAACAAAGATACCTTGTCTAAGAAAGCAACCTGCATCAAAGAAACTAAACAAGCAGGAAAAGGAAGTAATCTCCCTAAATATGTGACACCACAAGGTTATTCTTATGCAGGCAGTCAAAATGTCTCTCTGTTAGAAGACAAATTTTTGCAGTATTCACCACTGCAATTGGGGAAGGACTTAGTCGAAATGGTTCTTAATAAGATCATAAATTTTGCCTCAATTCATCTAGAAGAGACTTTGTCCCCTGAAAGTTGTTCTGATGAGTTGCAACCTGTAAAGTCACACAGTTCTAAAGTGAGCTCTAAGAGCAGCTCTAAACCAGATTTTAAAACAGGTTTAAAATCAAGATCAAAAGTTACTCCTTTGCCTAAATTTAGAACAAAATCACACCTAGGACCTAGTGGTGCTAAGGTCAAAAGCAAGACCAAGTTAGGTCCTGGAGAGAAGACTCCAAGAGACAGCCAGTCCAAGACTACCACTGGGCTGCCACACGCACTATCAACAGGAGATGCCAAAAACTTACTGGAAATGAGATTGCCCAATTCAGAACTAAGAATGTATGCCAAGGATATAGTAAGTAGTATTCTGGAATTAACTGTGAAAGAATTTGAAAAGGTGAAGCAAACTAGAGCAATGATAAATGTTAAAGCTTTACCATCTGATCAAATCATGGCAGCAAATAAAATAGTTAATGCAGTTTTGCAAGGATTATATGCTACAAGTAACCACAATTTGGCTTATCCAATCAAATTCTCAAATGTGGATGATCTCAAACTTTCACAGGGGAATTCAGATGCAGAGTATCTTGCCAAACCACAAGCATGTTTTTACCTGGAAAATGTTTCTTCACAGCTCGAACAGATTTTTCCTAAAGAAGGTATATTTAAAAAAATGTTTGACAAATGGCAAGCAGAATCAAATGATATGGAAAATGAAAAGTGTAAGCTAATGATGGTAGCTGAAAATGTTTTGACTGAAATTCCAATAAAAGCAAAAGAATTAGAATATTCTCTTTCAATTTTAAATTTGCATCAACTTGAGGATTGTGAAAGCAGGTGTTATAATCATTTCAAAGGAGCTTCTACTAGAGTTGAAGATACAAAAGCACAAATTAACATGTTTGGAAGAGAAATCGTTGAAATGCTATTTGAAAAATTGCAGCTGTGTTTTTTGTCCCAGGTACCCTCCCCAGATAGGAAAGGAACTCTAGGAAATAGGAAAGAATATATTGGTACTAAAAGTAAATATGATTTGCCAGTCAAGGACATCCTCAGCAGTGTACCAATATATAACACAAAGACAGTAGACCAAATTTCTTTGGGTTCCAGCAACCAAATTGTTCGAGATATTGTAGAAAGAGTTTTAAATATTTTAGAGTCATTTGTAGACTTGCAGTTTAAATATATCTCTAAATATGATTTTTCTGAAATAGTGAAAATGCCTATAGAAAACTTTTTTCCTCTCCAACAAGGACTATTAAGCAAAAAGATGTTGCCAAAATTACAACTACTAAAAAAGTTTCCTGACGAATCTAATTCAAATACTATTATTTCCAAAGAAAACATACAGAACGCCATCCTACAGATTCACTCATTCCATTCAGAATTAGTTACATATGCTATTAATATTGTCAGTGACATGCTCAGTATAATTAAGGACAAGCTTGACAAAGAAATAAGCCAAGTGGAACCATCTTCAATTAGCACATTGAAAGAGACCATTATAGCAAGTGAGATCATTGGCACACTGATGGACCACTGTACTCATATCAATAACCTTCCAAAGAAAAGTTTGTTCCAAGGAGCAGAAAACACCTATATTGTTAATCAAGTTGAATTAGCAACTTATATGAAAATGCCCACATCAAAGTTAAAGGAAGTTAGTTCTGGGAATAATCCTTCACAAATCAGTGTACCTGGTTTTGTGTGTTACTCAGAGGAAAGCATGAAAAAAAAGTATAAGCCTTCATCAAAATTACCCTCACATGCCAGAGCCTCTGTAGAAGATACAATTAAAAGCTCAGAGCCAATGGAAAGGCTTGAATCAGAAAATGTACCATCATGCTTTAAAAATGAAGTACAAGACTATAGTCAGAGGGAATCAAACTTTGGCCATTTTGACCAATTAATGCAAGGAAATAACTCTCTCCCCGAAGGCAGTGTCTTACAAAAACTGTTTAAGAAAGCAAATGAGTCCACAGAAGAAGCATTAAAGCAAGTCATGTCATTCATAGAAATAGGAAAAGGTGAAAATCCAAGAGTATTTCATTTTGAAACTCTAAAACCAGTTGAGCCAAACCAAATTCAGACAACTGTTTCTCCACTCAAAATATGTTTAGCTGCAGAAAATATTGTCAATACTGTGCTGTCAAGCTATGGCTTTCCAAGTCAACCACACATTAATGAAAACAAGGAAACAAGGAAACCATTTTTCCTATCAAAGCAAAACCCTTTGTCTGTAATATCTGGAGGACAAAAGAATGTGGAGAAAAGTTTGCTTCGAATGTGGGATAAAAAAATAAGCTATATACCTGAAGAAGAAAATAAAAAACCTGAAGCCAGTAGGGAAGATTTTTCTTTATTGCAAAAATGGGAAAGTAAGAGATCCCCAAATGGAAAGGCTCTGAAGGAAGTTAAAGTAATTGCTTTTGCTGATCATGAACTGGGTCCAAAGGAAATTCATTTGGTAGCAAGACATATCTCCACATCTGTGGTCACATATTTCAAGAATTTTGAAACTAGAGGTAAGCAAGAAATAACCTACTTTAAAAGTTGGCATAACAGAAAAAAACAGGTATTTTTAAAGCAATTTACTGGCTTCTTTTTTCTTTTTTTTCTGAAAATAACATTGGAAATGGAGTATTTAATTACTTCTCAGTATATTAGGATACCAGAAAAAAAAAAAAAGTTTGACATTCACGTGGTTTGAATCTGAACAAGTCTGCTGTTCAGTTTTCCATAACTACAGATAAGAGAAAATGGCATTACTTTAAAGCAGAGGATTGTGGCTGAGTATGAGATAGAAGCTCCAAAAAGTTTTTAAAGTTTTTATGCATGACTTCTTTATGATCATGCCAACTATACATGTAATTGATTGAAGGTTAGTGATTCATTTTTTCAAGGTAAACAGTTGAACTCTTTGCCATTATTAGTCACAATGTATAAGAACAGTGTATTAACCATTTATTTTGTTTGTATTCCAGTATTCTTAAATTCTTTAAAATCTGAACATCTCCTAACAAAGTCATTTTCACTCTTTTTCTAAGAGGTTGAATCAGATGTAAGAGCCATTTTTTGAATATCAAAACTTGCTGATTATTGGCAATTTCTTTACTGGCAATATTCCAATAATTCATAGTACCCCTGAACTGGATCAATAATTCCAGTTACCAGTAACTAGTTGCTACAATACCAGTTCAGATACATCACTTGCCAATCATTCAAACAGGAAAACACATCATACCAGTCCTACCCACCTGCATGGGGGTTCATTTCCCATCCTTAAAACTGTCATTCTTTCAAGATGGATGCTGTGTGTCTGCAATTTCAAGCTCATAAATATACTTTCTCCAAACACAGCCTAACTAAACTAGAGAATTATAAAGAAAAACAAAACAAGAGAAGATCCATGATTTCATCCCACTGGTATTTTTCTCTACCAAATCTATTCTCTATTTTAGGACACGTTCAGGGCCTTCCAGTGATTTTACTCCTGCTCCTTATTCCTTTTGGAATACTCTTTCCTCACTTTCTTCATCTCAGCATAGCCAAAGCCTGCCTAGCAGTCAAAGCTCAGCTCTAAGCTTCCCATCTCCACAGTTTTGCCTTATATTACATGCAGAGATGTAACAGATGATTAAGCTTTGAGGAAGTTTTGAGAAAAAAAATAGTGTGTTTCTCTGGCTGCCACTAGAAGAAGTTGGCCATCCCAGGTAGGTATATGATTTTCAATAAATACTCTTTGGAATAGGAAAAAAGAGGTGTGACACACTAAAATCTAAGGGTTAAAATACTACTGACACTGCAACCTATCCCTAACCCTTCTGGAGTTTAGCACATTTTCATTTCAATCAAGTCATTGTTGCAACACATCTCTGTAGCTCCCTAAAAGTAATAGAGGGATGCCTGCATGGCTCAGTCTCAGGTTATGTGTCCGGCTCTTGGTTCCGGCTCAGGTTATGATCTCACAGTTGTGGGATCAAGTCCCCAGTTTGCTCTGTGTGCAGCGTGGAGCCTTCTTGTCCCTCCCTCTCTGCTCCTTCCCCCACCCAAACAAATAAATAAATAAATTCTTTTTAAAAAACTAACAGGTAACCTAACACTAAATATTTTCACTAAAAAATAAATTTTAAATAATTACATGAACTCTCTAGAGATCACTGCAGACAAGCTAAACTGTAACATCAAACTTGGAAATCAGTTTTCTGCTCTATGATTTTCAGCATTTTAGAGCTCTTAACCCATCTAAGCAAGATAGATATCAGCACTTAACTGAGAGATTTGAATTCTTTAGGGTTATTTTCTCAATTTTCTGGTGAAAATTAAGATTCCACAGGTGGGTAATAAATGTCTGAAGAAAACCCAATTTCTTTCTTGACTATATTTTTCTTTTTCTTTAGGGAGATATTCCATAGGTGAAATTCAAATGTAAATAATTATCAATATATTGAATTTACATATTTCTCTTTATGAATGCTAAAAGTGGTAATTTTTTTTCCAGTTTCCAGTGAGGAGACGGTTTCTATTATTTCTACGTTGTCAAGGAAAAAATGTGAATCAAAACAGCCTCTAAGAAGTATCTACAATGATTCTTCACTTAATCAACTTTGTGAACATCTGACTGAGTCTATCATTTGCCATTTAACTTCAAGCATTTCTGGTAACACCAAAGATAGTAGAGAAAGGGAGAAAATACTGGAAAGCCAAAATGTAGGATTTAACAAGATTATTTCTATTGATTCTCAAACGTTTGAAAGCAGGTCAATTTCTGTTGGAGAACTTGCTTTAAGTATTTCTGATGTCATTACTGAAATCCTTTTTAACAGGAACATTATAGAGGTTGACATTGCACAGCAAATGTTTCCATTAAAAACAAAGTACATTTACTGCCCAAGAGAAGCTTCTGCTGACTTTGATAATCTCTTTCAGGATCTCTTAACAGGAGTGATTCATGTAATGTCCAAAGAAATAGGAATAAACCATCATCTTGAAAGCAATGGAAGAGAAAAATCATTTTCCATGTTTAGAAGAAATAGTGTGACCATTTGCAATGAAACAAACACCATGGAAAGACAGAAAGTCTCCAGAGATTGGAAATCATCTAGTTACCAAACTGATCATCTCCTTCAAAAAAGTAAATTAAATTATCTGGCATATAAGTTAGACAATCTGATTGGTACCCTAAAAACTCGTGAATCCAAAGAAGTAGTCAATAAAGTTTTTAATATTGTTTTAGATTTATTTTTACCAGATGAACATCCAAGTGAAGCCATGAATTCTGATAAAAAAGCAGGAACATTTTTTCCATCCTCAGATGATCAGCAAAGTAATATCCTACTTGGAAATAACTTTGGCCTCACCCCCAAATCAGTTTTTCTTCTCAACATTGTGTGTGAGAAACTTATCAGAACACTTTTGGAAAAATGCACAAACACTGTTTTACTTGATAATAACCCTCTTTCCAATGAAATATCAGCAGAAGAATGTAAACTTTTAAAAACACTGCAAAGTGTAGAAGATGAAGAATTTGATTACTGTAAGGGAGAAATGGACTGTGAACAATTTCAAGGAGATTATATATCAGACTTTTTAGAAAATCTGGCAGAAATGGATCAAGATTTATTATCATCAGACTCTATGCTTACTGTTATTTCCCACAGCTTGGTTAAATCATTGATGGACAAACTATGTCACAGTGTACAACTCCCCCAAAGCCCACCTTTTGCAAACAAGCCTTTGAAGTATACAAGAAAAGAAATACAGTCTAGTTTCATAAATGCAAAAGGGCCAGAATTAACAGAATTAGGACAAGGTAAAGCCTTTTTAGGATTCATGAGTTACAATGGTAATGCTTTGACAGGATCCCTGAATAATCCCAGTGGGGTTAGCTCTGAAGCAAAAGCACCATTTGGCAAGAAATGTTCAGTAGATTCCACCTCTGTGTCACCTCTCAAAAGACAGGGAAAAAAAGATGTGGATTCAATACCCATCCATAATAAGCTCTATCCAGGAGATATAAATACAGGTGTGTACTCAGCCACGTTTTTGGAGGAAATAATTTCAGAACTGTTTTTTAATCTCTCTACTTCACTGTGGGACAAAAACAAAAATATCACTGAGGACTGGCTCTATGAGATGAATACAATATTTGTCAACAATGTAGTCAGTGAGTTTAATAAGGCACAAGTTACCGTTTTACGGAATGTTGAAGAAAGGCTGTGTTTTCCACCAATCCATAAAGAAACTATTAGTAGAATTGTTGACTCAGTTTATTATGATGTTTTACAGCAATATAAAGTGAAAGTGACCTGTGATGATAATCAAGCATGTGACAATACCTCAATAGCAGAACAAATAACTAATGGCATATTGTCAGAGATTTTAGACTACCAGCTCCCATCTTGCTTCAGAGGAAAGCTCATTCCAAATTCCTATTACCCTCTCCAAGCTGAAATTATATTGCAGAAACTTCAAAATAACATGAGAAAATTTACTTCCCAGTTCAGTTCTTCGACAAGCTACAGCACCATGTTGTCCCACTCATTTTTGGAAGATATCATCCGAAGACTTTTATCTCAACTCATTCCTTCACCCAACAAGGCATCCCCTTTGGGGAACAAATATTTCATGAGTTCTGATTTCAATGAAATGTCTACCTGTATAATAAATAAGGTTATATCAGCCATTTCAAAACATAAAATTTGGTTCACTATATATGATAATCAGTATCTTTGTACTGGAAAAAACCTCCAGAAGATGGTGGACTCTGTTTATAGTAACATTTTGCAAATGTCTGAGTCTCTTGTTTCAATACAGAAAAGTATAGTCAGCCGAAGCCCAATTATGACTGATCGAATAGCCAGTTTTATTATCCAAGAGATTATTGAAAATCATCTTCAGCCATTTTTGTGTGGAGAAGGTTTACCTCGTCCAAAGACTCCATTAGATGCAGTATCAAATATGGTTAAGCAGGTTCTTAATGAAGTTATAGAGTCACACAGATTCCAGACACTATCACCCTTAAGTATTTATCCTGAGACATTTGTAGGGGAAATTGTTGCCAGACTTTTATCAAAGATTTTTAGTCCAAAGCATGACACTGAAATTGAACTGGAAAACATGACCCAAAAAATAGTAAACTCAATAAATAGCCATTTTAACAAAGCTAAAATTCACTTTCTATATGATGACAAAGAACAATCTTACACCTCTGTAAATATGGATATCGTGGATGAACTTGTCACCTCAATTTATAGAAATGTTTTAAAACAGCATGGGCTAGACCCTGAAGTTGATAAAGAGTCTAAAGACAGTGATATTTTTGTGGAAAATATTACCAATTTAATTATAGCAGCTATTTCAGATTACCTTATTCATCCACTCTTTTCTGGCGATTTGTCATCATCTTCTCATTCAATTTCAATGGCTGAGAATATTGTTCAGGACATTCTTGGTAACATCAGTAAATCTGCCAAGCCAAGTCAGAGTTTATCTCCGTATAACACTTTGCTTCCATACACGTTTTTAGAAGACATGATAAGAGTACTATTATCTAGAATCTTTCCTTCTGCATCTAGCGTTGTTCCAGACAGAGAAACTCCAAAAGACAGATCCAGAGCGAATTTCAATGAAATTGCTTCAAAGATAATCAGTGATATTAGGATGAAAATTTCCCAACATGAAATTCGGTTTTCCAAAAATGAAGAAGAAACCAAGTTTGCTTATTCAGAAGATGATGTTCAGCATCTCGTTGACTCAGTATTCAAAAATATTTCACAAAACTCTGAGTCTCAAGAACAATTTGAGCAAAATATCACAAGCAGTAGTGATATTTTTATTGATAGAATAGCAGGGTTTATCATTAAACATATCTGTCAACAACATCTTCAGCCATTTGTGGAAGGAAATTTATTACCTTCTTCATCATACACATATTTGGACAATAAGAAAAAGCAGTGGTTTTATGCCACTGTTTATTCCTCAACTTTTTTGGAAGATGTAGTCTCTGGAGTTTTAAGCAAAATACTCCACAGGGTATTAGGCATTGTACAAACAAAACCAGTAAGAGATTCAGAAGATGAACTGTTTGATAAAGCTGAGAAACTCATACATTTGATTGCAGAGGAATTCTCAAACTTTGAAGTTAGCATTCTAGAAAATGCTGAGGAACAATTGTGTTTGCCTCCAGTGGAGAGAGAGAGAGTCAAGAACATTATTGATAAGGTGTACAGCAAACTTCTGCAAGAATATGAGATGGAAATAACACCTGACAAAGATTTTCTAAATGACACAAAGACATTAGCTGCAAGGATAACCAAAATCATCCTTGCTGAAACTTTTGATTCCCAAATTCATCCAAACCTTGTAAGAAAGCTTCCTTTAAAGTCACACTCCAAACTCAATACTAATGTTTTGATGAAGAGGGTTCAATATAACATTACCAAATCAAGATTTCAAAGGCAGACATCAACAACATATACTACCATGTTATCACATACTCATTTGGAAAAAATTGTCACTCAGCTTATATCTCAGATGAGTCCATTGGCCTCCAGAACAGAACACCCAACTACTTCTCAATCAGATCTAAGTAATACAGTCATAAAACTGATAAATGAAATTATGTCAATAATTTCAAAACATGCAATATGTATTATTAAACATGGAAATGAAAAACAAAGTATGATTTCAGAAAAAGATGTCCAGTCTATGGTTGATTCCATTTATGCTGATCTTTCATATTCGAATTTATACCAATCTCTTACAAAAGATAAAAAAAGTATAAGTAACATACCTGTTTCAAAAATAGCAAGTTGTATAATAAAAGAAATCTTTAACCACCATCTTCAGTCATTTTTATCTGGAGATAAAACTCTTGTTTCATCTGCAGTTGATCAAACATATAAACAGAATGTAGCAGATCCTAAACAAAGAGAATTGTCCTTCATTGTGAACTCAGCTTTCTTTTTGGAGGAAGTAATTTCTGAGCTTTTATGTAAACTCCTTTATGCATTCTCACATAATTTCTTGGCTGCTGAAAACCCAGATACAGTAAAAACCAAAATTGCCAGCATTGTTACAACCTTAGTAAACTCAATTATTCAGGAGTTTACCACATCAGAGATTTTAGTTGCAGATAACTTTGATGATGATATGCGTTTTTCAGAAGGATATAAAGAAATTGTTCAAAAAACAGTCAACCTTATTTATGAAAAAATTTTAGATGAATATAAATCTCTGATTCAAGTATACAGGGCTATACAAAGTGACACTGTTTGTTTTGGAAGAAAAATATATTATTTGCTATTAGAGGAAATTTATGATTATCAAGTTCAATCATTAGTTTCAGGAGAATTAGTGTCTTCTTCCTATTCTTCCCCCCAAGCTGATAATATCATCAGAAATGTGCTCAATGTAATCACAAGTGATAGCCATACCTTGCCATCATGTATTACTGTGCTGCCTCGTTCTCTTCTGGAAGATATGATTTATAAGCTGCTAGTGCATATCTTCCCTTCACCTGACACTGAAAGTGAACTAAAAGAGGAAGAAGTTACCTCAGATTATGAGTTTGTAGATGCAACTTCAAAGCTGACAGATGAAATTATCAAAGAAATTTCTGAACATGAGATCCGTCTTGCCACAGCAGAAGAGAATGCAGAAACTATGCAATTAGAAATGATTGAGAATTTGGTTGACTCTATATGTAATAATATTTTGAAAAAATCTGAATTTCAAGCTGAAGTACAGAAAGGTGCAGAGAAAAAAGGAGGCTCATTCCTCAGTAAAATAGCTGGATTCATCATGAAGGAAATCATGGATCATCATCTGCAGCCATTTTTACATAGTGAAGAATCTTCCAGTGATGTATCTGATTATGGGCAAAAGTCTGTACTTAGTAAACCTGGTAAGGAAAAGACACAGCCTGCTCTATATTCAGCTACATTTTTGGAAGATGTAATTGTTGACCTTGTTCATAAATTTTATTCTCTTCCAAGTATTACTGAAGATTCTAAGAAAAAAGAAATCCTAGAGCCAGACATTGTGGGCTTAGCTATAAAATTTGCAAATTCTCTGATAGGAGAATTTAGGAAAAGTAAAATTAAAGTTCTACCAAATGCTGAGGAAATGTTTTCTTTTCCACCAATTGATAAAGAAACAGTTGACAAGATATCCAATTTTGTGTATGATCAGTTCATAGAAAAATATGGCTCTAGTGATATTCAGAAGGATGACGAAGGTAACGTGGTAGCAGAAATGATTGCTGCTTTAGCTCAGAAGGCAATCTCTGCTTTCAAGATTCAACCACTTTTTTCAGGAGACTGGTCTTCCACCTTCTTTTCATTTCTAAATCCGGATAACATCACCCAAAGGGTTCAGCACCTACCACAGCAAACCTCTACACAGATAAACAGATGCTTGAAAGGGAATGAACTTGCTTTACCAAAACAATCATATAAATACACTTCTGTAACCACAGGCCAGAAAAATGTGTCAGACACTTTGGAAATAGATAGCGGTACAATAAGTAGAAAGAAAAGTTTCAAAACTGAAGAGACATCAATGAAAAAAGGTGACATCCAAGATCCAGTAGTTACCTCTATAACTACAATTATGAAAAGCAACATGAATAACATGTTATCAGTGCCAGCTGCAAATGTGACAAATGAAAATAAAGAGACAGAAAATAAAACGGAAATTTCAATAAAATACGAGAATGTATCAGGAGTCACTTGCCCAACTACCAGTGTGAAACATAAAGACAGGCAGGAACCAGATTTGAGGGTAACTCTTAAAAATAATGAAATTGAGAAGATAAGCATATCAGCTTCAAAGGATGAGAGGAGACAAGGTAATAAGTTAGACACACAATCTCCAGTAGTTACTGATGTTACAGTATATGAGGAGGAAATACCTGGGCCAAATTTTGAAATAAACAATGAAAAGAAGATTGACAAAACAAGAGAAAATACATCAAAAGAGGAAGACAAGCCCTTTCAGTTATCCTTGACATCCAAAGTGAGGAATACAGAGACCACAACAGAAAATACTTTGAAAACAGTTATCCAAAAGCCAAATAAAGAGGATGAAAAAGACCTTCTATCTCAAACAGATATAAATGAGAAACCGTACTCAGATTATGAATATGTTCAAAATGTCATTGAAAACATTTATGACAATATTTTAGAATTATATCCTTCTCCAGAATCAGCAGATTATTCAAAACCCCAAACTCCTCTAAATGATACAACATCACATGTAATTCAGGAAGTTCGCCAAGATTTTACACAGTCTGTTTCAACAAAAGATTCATCCCTCTCAATTAACAAAAAACTTCCAATCAAAGAGAAAGAAGAAAAAGAGAAAGTGAGAAGTATAGAAAGAAGGAAAGAGACAGAGAGAGAGAAAGAAAAAGAGAAAGAGAGTAAGAGAGGGAAAAAATCAGAAAATGTGAAAAATAAGGAGATTAAAAATGAACCTAGTAAATCAGACAGTCCTCACTACCCATCAAAAAGTAAACCTGGAATTGTTCCTGCTAAATTTTTAGAAGATGTTATCATCGAGATGGTTAACAAATTGCTCTTTTCTTCATCATCAGAAACACAAATAGGTGACAGATGTCAAAATATAGGTGATGATGGTAAAAATCAAGCTGAACTTTATGATACTGCTATGAAATTTATGGAGTCACTGTTGAAGGAATTTTCAGATGCTCAAATTAAGGTATTTAGGCCACATAAGGGAAATCAGTTTTTTCCACCTGTTGATAAAGTGTCATCAGTTCCTAAAGCACTTCCCAGGCATAAAGAAACAACTGCAGATGAAACATCATCCAACATTAACAAAAAAATAACTGTGGATAAAATGCCACTTATGCAAAAAATGAATGAAACACTGTCATCAAATAAGATACCCTTCCTAGATAAAATACAAGTAACTGATAAAACATTGGTCAACAAAGTTGTCCATTCTTCTGTGTGCAATATTTTGAAGGAATATAAATCTCAAGACTCGATTTGTAAGAATATTAAAAATAATGGGGAAAATTTAGCACGAAGACTAACCAGTGCAGTGATAAATGAAATTTTTCAACATCAGCTTAATTTCATATTTTGCGATGAGGTTCCATCTTCAGCATGCTTGCCTCTGGAATCTAAGGATGTTGTTAGAAAGGTCCAAAAGGTGGTACAAACAGCCAGCAAAGAATGTCAACCATTATCACCATATACTATCATGCTGCCTCATGAATTTTTGGAAAATGTGATTTCTGCTCTTTTAGCCAAAATTTTTTCAACAGTATCCAACACTGAAGTAGAAACATCTGAGTACAATTGGTTCACAGAACTGGATTTCCTTCAAATGAAATTATTAAATACAGTTACAATTGCAATCTCCAAAGATAAAGATATGACCATACAATATGTGGAACCTTTACATCCCAATGATGATGAAATTATTCAATTAGTGACTCATTCTGTTTATAATAATCTCTTGTCACAGTATGGATCACAAGAGATAATACAAAATTGTGTAGCCAGCGGATGCAGAATCATTTCAGAAACCATAGTTGACTTAGTCCTGAAAGAAGTGACTGGCAGTCAATTGCAAAACTATTTTTCTGGAGAGCTAACTCCACATCAGTGTGCAGAAGTTGACAGTGTTGTTGAAAATATTCTTAGAGATGTTATCCAAACTCCTGATGCTCTCCAGCCTCAACCATCACACGTTCATATACTGCCTTATAATATAATAGAAGAAACTGCTGTAAAATTTTTATCAAAGCTTTTATCTGTGTTTCCAAAAGTGGATAAGGAAAAAACCGAATCTCTAGAAACTGACATGCAAAAAATAAGCTCAAAAATATTAAATTCAATACAAGAATTTATCTCCAAAAGTAAGATTAAACTTGTATCACCAGCCAAGGAATTGCCTACTGTACCTTTACCTAACAACGAAACTATTGAAAAAGTAGTTAATTCTGTTTATGCGAGTGTTTTAAAGCACTCTGGCTCACACACTTCTGTATTTAAAGATTTAATGGGTAAAAGTAATGTTCTCTCTGATATAATAGGTCTTTTAATGGTGAAGGAAATTTCCAATTCTGAATTTCAACCTCAAGTAGAGGACAAAGTATCAAGTTCAGGATTAGTTCTGGAAGCTGTCAAAATTATGGAAAAAGTGCTCAAAACTGCTGATGAATTTAAGTCCCAGGAAAAGTCTTCATCCAAAAAAGGTTCTATGTTAGATGCCAGGTTTTTAGAGGAAGCACTGGCCTTGTTTTTGGCTAAGATAGTAAAGTTGCCAAGTACCTCAAGCAAAGATGCAAAAAATTTATCAAAGCCCGAGTTAAATAAAATTGCATCTCAACTGACGAAATCTGTGACAGCTGAAATTTCCCAAAGTAATATTAATCTTGTTGCTGCTAATCCTGAAGAACACCTTTTAAATCCAGAAAGTATAGAAATGATTTCTCAGGTTATTGATTCTGTTTATAGTAATGTGCTCCAACAGTCTGGAACCCAGGAAGAATTTTACGATGATATAAAATGTACAAACACTGTTTTCCCTAGAAAAGTGGCTAGTTTAATTATTAGTGGAGTTTCACAATTTCCATTAGATACAGTTAGCAGAAAGAATTCAAATGCTAATCTCTTTGGAAATCTAGATGTTGATAGAATTATTCAAAAGGCCCAAAAGCATGCTGTTATTGATATAACACATGAGTTAGAGGAAGAAGAGTCATATCAAGATTCAACTGGAAATTTTCCAATTAAAATAGTTCCTCATTTTGGGAATAAAGCCATCAAAATAGATCCAGAAATTATCTCAGAACACTTAGCAGTAATTTCTGTAAAAACTCAACCTCTTGAGAAACTCAAGATGGAGTGTTTAACAAAAACCGGACATAGTATAACAGAACTGAGAAAAGCATCAATAAATGGGAGAAGCTACTCCTTACCAGATACATCTAATGTAGAAAAGATAAAGCGAGAAAGACGTTCCTCATTGAATAAGTTGGGACGACTGGATGTAAAACCCTTTGAGGTAAGTGCAAAGCAATAGTAAAAACATAAGTGAGTAGTGAGAAATGGTGGTTCTGTGATTCCCTTCCTCCAAAAGGCATATGGCAATTCATTTTTGTTGTTACTGTCAAGCCCTATAGGAGAACTGGTTGCATGGGTTCATCCATATAGTCGTATAATTTACTGGGACTTCCCATATCAGCTTAGGGGCTCACTCTAAAGGTCTCGGGCAAGTTTTCTTATGAAAATCAGTTCAGAGTGTTGTTTTTTTTTTTAAGAACAAAAAGGCAGGGACCCACCCTTAACAGTAAAATAAGGCTGACTGTATTTATAATCTTCAATTGCCAATTCAGAAGAGACACAATCCTGCATAGCTCCTGTAAGTTCTTTATTGTGGATATCAAAAGCAGTTTTAAAACGGGTTAATAGAGTATCGGGATATATGAGGTTTCAAAAACTATCCAAAAAAGTTTTAAATAGTTTAATTTCTCAAACTTATAGCTTATACAGTGGTAATCTTTTTACTTTTAGCAACATTTATTAATAAACATTCCACTAAAAATCCTAGATTATACTGGTTTCTTATTATTTCATTTCAATTATATTAGCTTCTTCAAATTTTTCTATACTCTCAGTAAGTGCCCAGTTTTCTCTTTTGCCCGTATTCTAGACCTAGGGCAGCTACCCTAATGCTGCCATTTTGATGAACCAATTTCCTCTTGCTATGGACCTAGTTCTGCCTTAAAGCTCCATAGTAGGGCCCCAAATATATTAAACTAAGTAGGACTTTAAAATACCAAAACTATGTCCTTGTAACATGGAAACTATACCACTGAGGACAGAGGGATTGTCTGGCCTATACATTTACACTGACCTACACATTTTGATTTTTGTCAAATCCCCTTATATTGATGGTGTTCACTCAGAAGACTGAGTGTACTTAGGGAAATAATCTATGGCCTGGAGCAAAGTTTTATAGACCTTTTCTCCCTGGAGCATAAACTTGAATTTTTTTTCCAATGCTGTTCTGCAACACACTGAACTAAGTCTTAGGGCTGGTAAATTAGTTAGTAATTAGCTGGTAAATTAATTAGTGCTTTATGTTTTCATACTCAAATACTGAGATCATCATGAGCTGAGGTATAATTTAATCTTCCTTGCCCTAAACTTTTTGGATCAGAGGACAGTCCTTTTCACCCTTAAGTTTTGTTCTTATATATGTGTTCTCATCACTCTATTAGCATATTACTTAGCAATCTTCATTTATATACAAGTAATCCCTGGGGGTTTAATTTGTGTGAACAGACTGTAGAATAACATTACTCAAAATTGGTTTTTAATTATCTGTAGAATTTTCTGTCACAAATCTTACTTTTAGTCATTGCCTCTCTTTAAGTCATTTATAGACCACACCAAGCAGGAAAGAGAATATTTAATAAACCAAAACAATCACCTGTGTCTTTTTAAGGGGAAGAAAATCCATCCTAAAAATAAAAAAAAAAAGTATATTAAAGAAATAGATACAGAGAAGTCTATTAAGACACATGATTTTTACCAATCTGGGTATCAACACTGTCTATCTCTAGCATAGGGACAGAGAAGAGATAAAAGAAAGGTAGATTGGATCAAAGAACCTAGACATTTGATGGCTCTATGACAGGGCTTTGTTTTCTGTTTTGAGTAGTATAAATTCCCAACACACTGGGCATATACATATCAAAATTATGTACAGTAATAAATTAAAAAAACATATGGGATGATTTTTGATTTTCTAAACCACTAATTCCCCTTACTGACACAGAACTTCAAAATTGATTGTGTTTTAATTTCTTTAAAAAGCTGTTTCTATACTTTTCCACAGAAGATATTCTTTTAGAACACCATTGTCTGAAAAACTGGCTTGCAGTATTACAAAGGATGTTGAGTTTTATGATTATTAAGTCAGTTTGGAGGTTCTGTGGCATCATCAACAACAACAGAAATTAGAGAAATTCTGCTATCTATAATTGTCTTTTATTTGATTAGTCTTTAGACATTGGAAATGGAAAGTAAGACTTAACTTTCTAGAAGGGTAAAAACTAGAAGGGTAAAAAAAATTAAGACTTGTTTTGACAATTCTTTTGGAAAATATAACCAAACGTTCAGGAGTGGAAGAATAAGGATTAAAGAGTTAAAGACCTTCACAAGTCTGGTTATTCATCATTTTTAAAAGCCAAGATCAGACAATATTTTGATTTTTTGTTGTTGTTGACTATATGTACATTTAGGATTCTCTATTTGCCTATCTAGAATTTTAGAATAATAGATTATAGTGTCTATTCTGTCTCAAAACTTTGAAGGTCAATGAAAAAAAAAACTAAATTATGAAACAACAAAATATAAAGTTTAAGCAAAAAAAAAAAAAAAGAAGAAAGAAAGAAAGAAAAGAAAAGAAACCAGTGTTAGATGTTCCTCTACACTTTGGAGTAAGTTCTGATAGATTAATATGATCTCTGGAATATAAAATAAATGCTAGACACCAACAAATATTTTTCATAACTTTCATTTGTTTCTTCTTTTTAAAATATTGTTAATATACAAATAGTGGCATTTGAAGATAATACTCCTTAAACTGAAGCTATAAATCATATTAAAGTAGTTAAATTACAATAGAACCACAGGAGATTGACTGAGGCATTTGTTTTTAATATTCAATGTACCTTCAATTCCAGGCTGTTTGCAGAAATTCATTTCAGAATATAAGAAAGCCTGATATCACCAAGGTAGAGCTTTTAAAAGATGTTCAGAACAAAAAAGATCTTATCATTCGCTTAGTAGCTCATGATATTGATCAAGAAGATTCAGCAAGTACCATAGAAGAGGAACTAATGTCTGAAGATGAAGTTGTTTTAAAAGAGATTGTACAAGAAGAATGCTTAAGAGAACAATTTGAAGACCAAGTGAAAGAAACCATGAAGCCAGTAGAAAGCAAAGTTGTCTCTCCCAAGCCAACAATAAGCACAAGCAGCCTGAAAAAGTTTTTGTCTCTAAGCAAATGTTGTCAGCCCACATCCAGTGTAAATATTGAAAATACTGAAGCAACCTCAAATCATATAATAGAACCAAAAGAGAGAAAAGTTAAAAGAGCTATTGCTGAGATTGACATGGCCACATGCTCAGCAACCATGACTGAAACAGGCTCTCAGGGGAGAAAGCCACAGAATAAGGTGAATGAGAAACATAGCTGTCAGTGACCGATATCAATGGAAAGAATAGAGAACTTCAGAAATTCTGTCTGAGAATGTATCTTAATTAGCCATAAAAGAATACTAAAATGATTCCAGTCTCCTCCTAAGCCTAGTAATATTTATGGTATGAAAGAAATCATTAACAGATGAACCCATTAAACTCAATGGAGGGAAAGCAGATATTGGAAAGAGACCTAGATTAGTTAGATTCCCAAGGAAAACATAAAATAGAAACCATTGAAAAGAAATGCAAGCTAATTATTTAAATCTATAATTTAATAAATTTCAGTCCCTTTGTATTTTGGCTCGTAAATATCCATTGAATATTTTGTGTAAAGAAAACTTATACAGGTAGGATAGGACTAGACATTGGGACAATGTAGGAAGAAGTAAAAAAAAAAAAAAAGATTCATATAAATTTAGATTGTCTGAGTCTAAATCCTGACTCTCACTTAATATCTATGTGTGCTTTGGGCAAGCTACATAGCCAGCTTATTTAGTTACTTAGCCAACATGCCCAAAATTAACAAGCTAATCAAAATATTTTAAATTAAACCCTTATAACCAGCCCATAAGCTCCACTATCATCATGGGGTATAGCTCTTGTCCCTAATATCATACCCCTGAAATGATGGTATGGATTTCAGTGATCACTGGGGTATGGCCCTTTCCAAAACTGGTACTAAAACATGTTTTTGGAAAGGGTATATGATTTAGGATTTCCTGGTGAGAAAATTCTATTGAGTATCCACTTGACATGATTCCTGGGTATGTACAAAAGCTGAGATGAACTAGAGAACAAGAAAGAGATACAACTTTGTTCAATTCAGAAGCTTAACAGGTAAATTATCTTAGTGCATATTCTGATCTATCTGTTGGGAAGCTATGTGTGATTTCATGACCAGATAAAGTCTTCAGAATAATTTTCTTGAGCCTCATAGTCAGAAATGTTGGCTTCATAGATAACTAAAGAAATATTATAGCATAACATTTGCAAAACTTAAAATGGAGAGATGCCTGGGTGGCTCAGTGGGTTAAGTGTCTGCTTTCAATTTAGGTCATGATCTCAGAGTCCTGGAATCGAGCCCTGTGTTGGGCTCTCTGCTCAGCAGGGATCCTGATTCTCTCCATCTCTCTGCCCCTCCATCTGCTCGTGCTCTCTCTTTCTCTTTCAAATAAAATCTTAAAAAAAAAAAAACCTCAAAATGGATTATATTATAATGGATTATATTATTAGGATTATAATCCCAATAATAGTAGTTTGGGGGATTTTAAGAAATATCACAATAAAGATATTCTCGTAAAAAATATGGCCATGAAATCACATGACTTCCCAACAAACAGAGTACATATTAAGATGGTTGACTTGAAAAACTTCTGAATTGACCAGAGTTATGTCTTTGTTCTTTTTCTTTTTGTACTCAGTAAAATAGGATTAAAATATTTGTAAAGTGCAGAAATGGAAAACTATATTCTTCAAACACTGTTTAAATGTATATTAAAAACTATTCAAACTCCAATATAAAATATAGATCATCAGCACTGAGTCAATTCAAAAAAAAAAATTTGGAAAGAGACCTTTTCATTAGAATTAAGAGATTCATCTTTTAAGTAATCTCTAGAATTTTTTTTCATTATAGTGTAGATTCGAGTGCAAAGTATGCCAGTAAGTGAGAAAGTGCATGTCAAACTCGACTTTATGTGACACATGTTTTTCACTTCTCCAGAAAGAAAAAAGGAATCCTAGTACTGAACCAACATATTACTTCATACATAGAATTATGAGTTCATCTTCATACAACCAAGAAGATCTGATTTCATCTACCAGGTATATGAAATTAAAGCAAAACAAAAATAGAAATCTGAGATGAAAATAATACTTATGGGAAGAATAGGGTCCCTGGTAAAACTATGGTTGGGCAAGTATTCAGCCTTGGACTTTACCTCACTCCTTATTCTTCCCTCCTATTCCTTCTCACTGTGGAGGATTCCTGAGGCAGTCCCCTTTCTACCTGATCCCTCATTTTCACTTACCTGGTTTCTACATCTTTTATAGTATAGCAGTGTCTTGGATCAAGAATTTGCTAGTGTATTTGATTTTGGTTTTGGTTTTTAACCTGGTAGATAGGCACAATGATATCTGCACTATCACCCCAAGGAGTTCCTGCTCAACCCTCTTCAGTAGCTAAATGTTCCAGTGTATATAAATGCCTGTTAGAAGAATTCAAAGATGAACGGGGGCATTGTAAGGTAGAGCATTCAGAGATGAAGTCTGGAAAACAATGGAGTTTGATATGGGCCTCTAAGTATAGAGAGCATTTATATAAGAAGATAATTCTGGTTTGGGCAACTATAGGAACAAAGTCGGGAGTGTGTGGCAATTACAGAGGACAGAAACAATAAAGTATACTGTAGACTTGAAATCTAATAACTATATCTAGGAGAGTTAAAACTTGTTTAAAATTGTTAAGTTTATGAATATTCTTATATTCATATATTCATAACCCAGAAGAGGTAGCATTTTCAATTATAGGAGAAGGAATGGGTATAAAGAGAAAAATCTGCCTGGTTACATTTCTTTCCACACAGCATGAAGGAGTTGTTTCTTTTTGACACTGACTTTGACATTATTCTGGGGATACGCATCATTGCCTCTCTTTCCTGCATAATGGTTATTTTAAAATACATTATTAATGTGAGCACCTCTCTATTGTTTATATCAATGATGAAGACAGAGGGCATAGATGATATCAAATAAAAGTCAATTTAGAGCAAGATGGCAGACCAGGAAACTACAGGCCCTTGTCTCCTCAGGAAAACAAACAAACAAACAAACAAAAACTACAGGCTGATAAAATAACCTTATATGAGCTCTGATAAACAGTCAAATATTTGCAGTAATCAAGTGAATGTGTAATCAAGGTAAAGCCACATTCAAAATGGTAGGAAATTCCAGATTTTTGCTTGCCTTTGCACAATCCCCTCTGCAACATGACAAGACACAGTTGGGAAGAAATGGCCCAATTCCCAGTTCCCTCCCTTGGGATGGAAAAAGCAGACTGGAACTTGTTTGCACTGTTCTGCTAGCTGTGGGCTGGCTAAGGGAATGTTTCTGTTTCACCTAAATAGACTGAGACAGTGGCATAGTTTGGAACTATGCCTGGAAATCACAGAAGGCAGCTGATGGGTCCCACAGTGCATGAAAATCACAGAGGACTACAAGATGCACCTGAGAGCAAGAGACTACTGGCGAAAGAATACAATGAATATTGAAGGCCCTGAAAAGAAGCATGATGGGAAGCATTTTAAAAGAAGATCTGACAAAAGGGAGTCCTTGAAGTTCAGCTGAGAAGTTGGCAGAAGGAGGACCCAAAGCTCACCTTGTCCCCTGGATACAACTAGCTAACATCCATGCCAGTGTAAATAACCCAGGAAATGACCTGAAGACTGGGACAAGAAACTCCACAACTAAAGGCAAAGAAGAGGCCACATCAAAAAAGGTAGGAAGGGTAAAAAGGGGTCTGGGAACAAAATGGACAATGGCCTTCCGCAGGAAGGAGGGAGCCAATGGCATAGAGAAAGGCCAAAGACAGACTTTTCACA
Source organism: Meles meles (assembly GCF_922984935.1). Taxonomy (NCBI): domain Eukaryota; kingdom Metazoa; phylum Chordata; class Mammalia; order Carnivora; family Mustelidae; genus Meles; species Meles meles. Next base: position 81,501,781 of record NC_060074.1, read on the forward strand.
CTGGGAAACTCACAAATAGGGAGCTTGAATCTACATAATATTTGCCTTTAAAAGTGAGAGGGGCTGAATTTCATGAGTTCTTAAAACCAGCAGGACTTAAAGTCTATTATTTTAAAAAATCAGCAGGCTTGGCTGTGGTAGAGCCCAGAGGTGTTAAGAAGTGGAGTCCCTGCCCTTAAAAAGATAGCATGACAAACAGCCCATGCAGATACAGCATAGAACCAGCAGTTTGAAAAATGCAAGGGATAGACAGGAGGGAGACTAATCTGTTCATATCAGTGTACAGCCCAGAGAGACAGGGATCATGGGGAGGCCCCTCCTGGAGCAAAGGAGCCAGCAGGTACCATTTCCCTCCCTCCCTCCCCAGCATAAACAATGGCCACCTGTGGGAACCAGTGCAGCACCAACATTCCTTACCTCCCCCCTACACACACACATACTTCAACAGATCTACCCTTCTCAGTCATGCTGACCTCAGTACTGGTACTGCAGGCCCCTCCCCCAGAAGACCAGCTCAAACCCTGTCAACATCACATCACTTGACCCCTGAGTATTTTGCAGGACCTCAGTTCCAGCAGGAGAGGAAGCACTGCACACCTTGCTGCCCACAATAGGCAAAGATAGCCTCTGCAAACAAGTGGACTAAAGAAAAAAGAAACCAAGACTCAACAGCAGAGCACACACAACACACATAAGAAATACTCCCTGAATGCCAAGCCCTGGGGAACAGGAAATATGGTGCTGCAGGGCACTACAGGACATCTTCTTCATAAGGCTATTATCATTAAGAGCAAGTGAGTAGCTAACTTTTCCTAACACATAGAAATAGACACAAAAAGTCACACAAAATGAGGAAAGAGACAAACATCTCCCAAATGAAAGAATAGGACCAAACCATGGCAAGAGACCAAAGTTAAATGGAAACAAATAATATGCCTGATAGAGAATTTAAAGTAATGATGACAAAGATACTCACTGGACTACAAAAAACAAACAAACAAAAGAAAAATACTGTGGACACTGGGGGCACCTGTGTGGTTCATTCAGTTGGGCATCTAACTCTTGATTTTAGCTCAGGACATGATCTCAGGGTCATGAGACCAAGCTCTGTGTCAGACTCCATGCTCAGTGTGGAGCCTGCTTAAGATTCACTCTCTCCCTCTACCCACCTCCTTCTCTCACTTGTTCTCTCTCTCAAAAAAAAAAAAAAAAATGGCATACATCAGTGAGATATTTAATACAGAGATAAAAAAGAACCAATCAGAGATCAAGAACACAATAAATGGGGGTGCCTGAGTGGCTCAGTGGGTTAAGACTCTGCCTTCGGCTCAGGTCATGATTCCAGGGTCCTATGATCAAACCCTGCATCATGCTCTCTGCTCAGCAGGGAGCCTGCTTCCTTCTCTCTCTCTGCATGCCTCTGCCTATTTGTGATCTCTCTCTCTTTCTGTCAAATAAATAAATAAAATCTTTAAAAAAAAAAGAACACAATAAATGAAGTTTAAAATACACTCAATGAAATAAATAGCAGGCTAGGTGAAACAGAGGAACAAATTAATGATCTAGAAGACAGAGAATGGAAAGTAATCTAGTTGACAAAAGGAAAGGAAAAAATATGCAAATTGAGAATAGTCTTAGGGAACTCAATGACTCCATCAAGCTTAGTAACATCCACATTCTTGGGCTCTCAGAAGAAGGAGAGACAGAAGGCAGCAGAAAAATTTATTTGAAGGAATAATAGCTAAAAACTTCCCTAATTTGGGGAAAGAAACAAATATCCAGATCCAAGAGTCACAGAGATCCCCTCAAAAGTACAACATAGAGGTCCACACCAAAACACTTACTAATTAAAATGGCAAAAGTTTTGATAAAATATTTTAAAAGTAGCAAGAGAAAAGAAGACTACATACAAGCGGAAAACCCCATTAGGCTATCAGTGGACTTTTTAGCAGGAACTTGCAAGCCAAAAGAAAGTGGCATCATATGTTCAGAATGCTGAAAAGAAAACATCTGCAGCCAAGAATACTTTTCCAGCAAGATTATCATTCAGAACAAAAGAAGAGTAAAGAGTTTCTCAAACAGAAACTGAAGGAAGTCATGCTAAGCCAGCCCTACAAGAAATATTAAAAAGTACTCTGTGAGTGGAAAGAAAGACTATAAGTAAGAGTAGGAAAAGTAAAAAAAACACCAAAGCAGTAACAATAAATATTTCTATACAATCAAGGGATTCATTAAAAATAAAAATGTAAAATATAACACCATATACCAAAAATCTGGGAGGAAGAGGAATAAAAAAATGGATTTAAACTTAAGCAAACATCAACTTAGTATACACTGCTCTTTACATAAAATGTCATATGTAAAACTGATGATAACCATAAATCAAAAACCAGTAATAGACATGTAAAGAATAAAGAGAAGGGGATCCAAGTACATCACTAAGGAAAGCCAACAAACAATGAAAGAAAGCAAAAGAAGAAAGGATCAGAGAAAATCTTTTTTTTTTAAAAAAGATTTTATTTATTTATTTGACAGCTCAAGCAGGGGGACCAGCAGGCAGAGGGAGAGGAAGAAGCAGCCTCCCCGTTGAGCAGAGAGCCCAAGGCAGGACTCAGACCCAGGACCCTGGGATCATGACCTCAGTTGAAGACAGATGCTTAACCAACTGAGCCACCCAGTCACTCCAGGATCAGAGAAAATCTATAGAAACAACCATAAAACAAGTGAAAAAATGGTAATACATACTTATCAATAATTACTTTAAATGCAACTGGACTAAATGTTCCAATCAAAAGACATAGGGTGTCAGAATGGATTAAAAACTCATATGCTGCCTACAGAGACTCAAGACAAAAAGACACCTGCAGACTGAAAGTGAGTGGATGGAGAAACATTAATAATTTAAAAAAAAAAAAAAGCTGGGGTAGCAATACTATATCTGACAAAGAAGCCTTTAAAACAAAGACTGTAACAAGAGGCTAAGAAGGATACTATATAAAGGGGACAATCCAACAAGAGGATATCACAATTGTAAATATTTATGTATTCAATATGGAAGCACCCAAATACATAAAGCAAAAATAAAATAAAAATTTTGTTAATAATAAACATAAAAGAAAATAAAAGAAATACTTGAGAGTAATACAGTAATAGTAAGGGATTTTAATACCCCATTTACATTGACAGATCATCCAAACAAAAAATCAACAAGGAAACAGTGGCTTTGAATAACATACTGGACCAGATGGATTTAATAGACATATTCAGAACATTCCATCCCGATACAGCAAAATATACATTCTTTTCAAGTGCACATGGAACACATTCCAGAATAGATCACACATTAGGCCACAAAACAAGCCTCAACAAATTAAAAAAAAAAAAAAATTGAAGTAATAGCATGCATCTTCTCTGACACCACTGCAAAACTACAAATCAACCCCAAGAAAAAATCTAGAAAGACCACAAATACATGAAGGTTAAATAATATGCTATTAAACAATGAATGGGTGAATCAAGAAATTAAAGAAATTAAAAATTACATGGAAATGAGAAACAAATGAAAATGAAAACACAATGGTCCAAAAGCTTTGACACGCAGCAAAACTTGTTCTAAGATAGAAGTTTGTAGGAACACAGGCCTACCTTAAGAAATAAGGAAAATCTCAAATAGCAACCTAAACTTACACCTATAGGAGTTTGAAAAAACAAACAAACAAACAAAACCTAAACCCTGGAGCACAACAGAAGGAAGGAAATAATAAAATGTAGAGCAGAAATAAGTGATATAGAAACTGAAAAAAGAAAAAAAAAGAACCAATCAAATGAAATCAGGAACTTGTTCTTTGAAAAAATCAACAAAATTCATAAACCTCTAGCAAGGAAAAAACAAAAAACAAAAATGAGAGAGAGAGAGAACCCAAAGAAATAAAATTAATAATGAAAGAGGATAAATAACAACCAACACCAGAGAAATACAAACAATGGTAACAGAATATTATGGAAACTTATATGCCAACAAATTGGACAACTTAGAAGAAACATAATATTAGAAACATATAACCTACCAAAACTAAAGCTGGAAGAAATAGAAAAATTTGAACAGAACAATTGTCAGCAATGAAACTGAATCAGTAATTAAAAAACAAAACAAAACAAAACAATCCAAAAATAAAGGTCTAAGACCAGACAGCTTCACAGGCAAATTCTACTGAACATTTAAAGAAGAATTAGTACCTGTTCTTCTCAAACTACTTCAAGAAAATACAAAAGGAAGGAAAAATTCCCAGTTCATTCTATGAGACCAGTATAACCCTGATACTAAAAGCAGATAAAGACCATACACACACACACACACACACACACACACACACACAGAGAGAGAGAGAGAGAACTGCAGAAAGATATCTCTCATGAATATGGATGTAAAAATACTCAACAAAATCATTTCAATGGGTGCAAAAAAAAAAAGCATTTGACAGAGTACAAAATACATTCATGATAAAAACCCTCTGCAAAGTAGGTCTAGAGGGAACACAGCTCAGCATAATAAAGACCTTATATGAAAATCCCACAGTAAACATCATACTCAATGATGAAAAACTGAGGGCTTTCCCTTAAGGTCAGGAACAACACAAGGATTTCCACCACCATCACTTTTATTCAATAATGTACTAGAACTCCTAGCCATAGTGATTGGACAAGAAAAAGAAATAGGAGCTGGGGCGCCTGGGTGGCTCAGTGGGTTAAAGCCTCTGCCTTCTGCTCGGGTCATGATCCCCAGGTCCTAGGATCGAGCCCCACATCGGGCTCTCTGCTCAGCGGGGAGCCTGCTTCCACCTCTCTATCTGCCTTCCTCTCTGCCTACTTGTGATCACTGCCTGTCAAAAAATTAAATCTAAAAAAAAAAAAAAAAAAAGAAAGAAGAGCTATCCAAAACTGGTAAGAAAGAAGTAAAACTCTCATTGCAGATGACATGATAATACATATAGTAAACCCTCAAGGCTCCACCAAAAAACAACTAGAATTGATAAATGAATTCAGTAAAGTTGCAGGATACAAAATTAATGTACGGAAATATGTTGCGTTCCTAAACACTAATAATGAAACAGCAGAAAATAAAATTAAGAAAACAATCCCAGGGGTGCCTGGGTGGCTCAGATGGCTAAGCATCTGCCTTCCACTCAGGTCATGATCTCCAGTTCCTGGGATTGAGCCTCACATTGGGCTCCCAGCTCAGCAGGGAGTCCGCTTCTCCCTCTCTCTCTGCCTCTCCCTCTGCTTGTGCTCTCTTTGTCTCTCTCTCAAATGAATAAATAAAATATTTTTTTAAAAAAAGAAAGAAAACCCATTTATAACTGCCTCAAAAACAATATTATATCTAGGAATAAATTTACCCAAAGAGGTGAAAGACCTGTACTCTGAATACTATGAAACACTGATGAAAGAAATTCAAAATAATGCAAAGAAATGGCAAAACATTCCATGATTGTGGGTTGAAAGAACAAAGGTTAAATTATCTATACTACCCAAAGCAATCTACAAATTTAATATAATCCCTATCAAAATACAAACAGCATTTTTTCAACGGAACTAGAACAAACAATCCTAAAAGTTGTATGGCACCACAAAAGATCTAAAATAGCCAAAGTAATCTTAAAAAAGAAAAACAGAACTGGAGATATGACAATTCCAAATTTCAAGTTCTATTACAAAGTGGTGGTAATTAAAAGAGCACGTACTGGCATAAAAATATACACATCAGTGGGATAGAGCAGAAAACCCAAAAATAAATCTACAATTATACAATCAATTTATCTTTAACAAAGGAGGAATGAATATCCAATGGGAAAAAAGACAGTGTCTTCAACAAATGGTGCTGGGGAAACTGTACAGCTGAGGAAAGAAAAAAGAGAAAAAGAGAGGAAAGAAAGAGAGAGAAACAAACTGGATGGACCACTTTCTTTCATCATACACAAAAATAAACTCAAAGTGGATTAAAGACCTGAAACCACAAAAATCCTTCAAGAGAGCACAGGCAGTAATCTCTTTGACATCAGCCATAGCAATATTTTTTCTAGATATGTCTCCTGAGGCAAGGGTAATAAAAGCAAAAATAAACTACTGGGACTACATCAAAATAAAAGGTTTCTGCACAGCCAAGGAAAGAACCAACAAAACTAAAAGGCAACCTACTAAATGAGAGAACATATTTACAAACAACATATCTGATAAAGGGTTAGTATGCAAAATATATAAAGAACTGATACAACTCAACACCCAAAACACAAAAATTCAATTAAGTATGGGCAGAAGACATGAACAGATATTCTCCAAAGAACACATACAGATGGCCAACAGGCAGATGAAAAGATGCTCAACATTACTTATCATCAGGGAGATGAAAATCAAAACCTCAATGAGAATATCACCTCATAACTGTTAGAATGGTTAAAATAAAAAAAAAAAACAACAACAAGAAACAAGTGTTGGCAAGGATGTGGGAAAAAAGGAACTCTCTTGCACTGTTTGTGGGAATGCAAACTGGTGTAGCCATCGTGGAAAACTTTTTGTAGGTTAATCAAAAATTAAAATAAAACCACTCTACAACCCAGGAATTGAAATACTGGGTATTTACCCCAAAAGTACAGAAACACTAATTCAGAGGGATACATGCACCCATATTTTTACTGCAGCATTATTTACAGTAGCCAAACTGTGGAAGCACACCAAGTGTCCACCAATAAATGGGTGGATAAAAAAGAGGTGAGATATATATCTCACACACACACACGCACACACACACACACACACACACAGTGGAATATTATTCAGACATAAAAATTGTAAGTAATCCTGCCATTTGCAGTAACATGAACAGGGGCACCTGGCTAGCTCAATCATTAGAGCATGAAACTCTTGGGGCACCTGGGTGGCTCAGTGGGTTAAAGCCTCTGCCTTCGGCTCAGGTCATGGATCCAGGGTCCTGGGATCAAGCCCCGAATTGAGCCCCGCATCGGGCGCTCTGCTCAGCAGGGAGCCTGCTTCCCTCTCTCTCAGCTTGCCTCTCTGCCTACTTGTGATCTGTCTGTCAAATAAATAAAATCTTTAAAAAAAAAAAAAAGAGCATGAAACTCTTGATCTTAGGTTCATGAGTTTGAGCCCCATGTTGGTCCTAGAGCTTACTTTAAAAAAAGAGAGAGAAAGAGAAAAGAAAGAAAAAAATAAATAAAAAGAAAGACTCATGCAATAACATGAGTAGAGCTAGAGAGTATAATGCTGAGTGAAATAAGTCAGCCAGAAAAAGACAAATCATATTATCTTCTTCATATCTGGAATTTAAGAAATAAATGACCAAAGGTGGGAAAAAAGAAAGAGAGAAAAACCAAGAAACAGACTCTTAACTATAGAGCATGAAAACTGATGATTATCAGATGAGAGGTGGTTGTGGGAATGTGAGAAATATGAGATGGTGATTAAAGAGTACACTTATGATGAAACAAAATAAGATGATTTTTAAAATAAGCAATAAAATGAAAACAAAAAACAAACCAACAAAAAGCAACCAACAAACAAAAAACAGACCCAGAACAGACAATTTATAATGGTTTTATCAGGATTTATCAGGATGACCCCATCATAAGTCTGTATATACTGTTTTTAAGAGACTCACTTTAGATAGAAGGACACACATAGGTTGAAAGTTAAAGGACAGGAAAAGATACCCTATGCAAACAGAAACTAAAAGAGAACAGAGTTAGCTATACTAATATCAAGGAAAAGAGACTCTGAGTGAAAAACAAGAGACAAAGAACATTATTATAATGACAAAAGGGATCATTCGCCAAAAAGATGTAACAATTATAAACACATATGGAACAAACTTGAAAGCTCCAAAATATATGAAGCAAACACCGACAAAATTGAAGAGAGAAATAGACAGCTCTAGCTCTCCAACAGTAAGAGATGTCTTTAATAAACTACTTTCAGTAGTAGACAGAAGAACCAGATGGAATGTCTGGAGGACTTCAATAAGATGATAGATCAATTGGAACTAACAAACCTATACAGAACACACACCATCCAACAACAGCAGAATATTTTTCTCAAGTGTATATGGAACATTCTCCAGGAGATACCATATGTAGATCACAAAACAAGGGTTCATAAATTCTAAAATATTAAATTCATACATTGCATCCTTTCCAATCACAATGGAATGAGATTTGAATATGTAATACAATATATTTTCCAGAAGAAAAACTAGAAAAATTCACAGATATGTAAAAATTAATGTATTCTTAAACAACCAATGGATCAAAGAACAAATCACAGAGGAAATCAGAAAATATCTGAGACAAATGAAAATGAAAATATACTTAAACTTATGAGGTGCAGTGAAAGTAGTACTAAGAGAGAAATTTATAGCTGTAAATTCTTAATAAAGATCTTAGTGGCCCCTGGGTGGCTCAGTGGGTTAAAGCCTCTGCCTTTGGCTCAGGTCATGATCTCAGGGTCCTGGAATTGAGCCCAACATCGGACTCTCTGCTCAGTGGGGAACCTGCTTCCCTCTCTCTCTCTCTGCCTGCCTCTCTGCCTACTTGTGATCTCTGTCAAGTGAATAAACAAAATCTTTAAAAAAAAAAAAAGATCTTATAACAACAACTTACCTTTATACCTTAAATAACTAAAAGAAGAAAAACAAACTCAAAACTAGTATAAGGAAGGAAATAACAAGCAGAGATAAACAATATACAAAATAGAAAAATAATAGATAAAACCAATGAAACATAGAGTTGGTTCTTCAAAAAGACCAGCAAAATTGACAAAATTATTGTAAGATTGTCTATGGAAAAAAGAGAAGATTCAAAAAACTAAAACTATAAATGAGAAACAGAAACATCACAACAGATTTTACAGAAATGAAAGGATTAGAAGAAAGTATTATGAACAGTTATATGTCAACAATTTGGATAACTCAGATGAAATGGATAAATTCCCAGAAACGCATGGCTACCAAAATTGAATTATGAAAAAAATAGAAAATCTGAGCAGACTTATAACTAGTAAGGAGACTGAATCAGTAATCAAACACCTAACAAAGAAAATTTCAGGACCAGATGGTTTCACTAGTGAATTCTAGCAAAAATTTAAGGGTGAATTTACATGAATCCTGCTCAAACTCTTTCAAAAAACTGGATAGGATGGAATATCTCCAAACTCATGAGCCAGCATTTCTTTGATACCAAAAGCTAGAAAAAGGCACTGCAAGTAAACTGCAGATTAATATCCCTGATGAATGTTGATGGAAAAATCTTCGGCAAATTACTGGCAAACAGAATTCAACAGCCCATTAAAATATTTTACTATGACTCAGGTGGGATTATCCCAGGAGTACAAGGGAGGTTCAATATATAAAAAATATAATACAACATATTATCAAGATGAAGAAAACACACACACATTCTCATCTAAATTAATGCAGAAAAACCATTTAACAATACTCAACACCTTTTCAAAATAATAAAACCCAACAAGCTAAAAATAGAAATTACTTCAAAATAATAAAAGCCATATATGGGAAAAACTACAACTAATACTGTACTCAGAGTGAAAGCCTATAGGATTTTTCTCTAAGATCAGAAATAACTGCCCACTCTTACCACTTCTACTCAACATGCTGGAAGTCCTGGTCAGAGCAGTTAAACAAAAATAAAAGGCATCTAAATTGTAAGACAAGAAGTATAATGTCCTCTATTCACAAATAATATTATCTTATATGTAGAAAATTCCTAAAGATGCCACACAAAAAAACACAAAAATTTTAGAATAAATGAATTCATCAAAGTTGTTAGATACAAAATCAACACAGAAAAATCAATTGCATTTCTATACAATGACCATAAAGAATCCAAAATGGAAAACTAAAAACTATACAACATACCTGAAGGAAATTGAAGGAGACAAAAATTAATGGGAAAATTATGTTACATGAAGTAAGACTGAGAAAGAAAAAATACCATATGATTTTACTCATAAGCGGAATCTAAAAAAAAATGAACAAGAAGCAGACCTATAAATATAATACAGAGAACCAACTGATCCTTGCTAAAGGAGAAGGAAGTAAAGATAAGTGGGAAATATACACTTTCAGTTATGGAATAACTAAGTCACAGAAATAAAAGGCACAGCATAAGGAATATAATCAATGATATTATAATAGCATTGCATGGGGTCAGATGGTAGCTACACTTGTGGTAAACACAGCATAATGCATAAACTTGTCAAATAACTAGGTTGTACAACTGAAACTAATGTAACATTGCTGCCAACTATACTCAAATTTAAAAAATTTAAAAAGCCATTAAAAAATTCATGGGTTAGAAGATTTGCTATTGTTAAGATATCAATAATTACACAAAGTATTCTACAGATTAGTATTTTTATAAGAACTACATTTGATAGCATTTTTTACAGAAATAGAAAAAATTTATTCCAAAATTTATAGTCTTTCAAGGGACTCCTAATAACCAAAACAACATTGACAAGGAAGAACAAAGTTAGACTTACTGATTTTAAAACTTACTGTGAAGATACAGTAATGAAAACACTGTGGTACTGACATAAAGACAGATATATAAAAAAATGAAATAAAATAAAAGGCCTATAAATAACTCTCCCATATATGGCCAAATGATTTTTGATAAGCATGCAAAGGCCACTTGGCTTCAAAGGGCAGAGTGAAAAGAATTGGAGAAAATACTTGCAAATCATATATCTATAAGGGATTACTACCCAGAATATATAATAACTCTTACAACTCAGTAACAATAAAATAATCAAAAACCGATTAAAAATTGAGTAAAGGACTTGAATAGGTATTTTTTCAAAGAAGATATATAAATGGGCAATAAATACATGAAAAGATACTCAATATCATTAATCATTAGGGAAGTGCACATCAAAACCACAATAAAATGTTATTTCACACCCATCAGAATAGCTGTTATCAAAATAGAAAACAAACCAACCAGAAACAGAAAATAACAAATGTTGGCAAGAAAGTGAAGAAATTACAATCCTTGTACATTGCTGTTGGGTATTGAAAATGGTGCAGTTGCTATGGGAAACAGTATGACAGTTTATCAAAAAATAGAGTTACCATATGATCCAGCAATTACACTTCTGGATATATACCCAAAAGATGTGAAAACAGTCACTCAGATATTCATACACTCATATTGATAAGCAGCATTATTAACAACAGCTAAATCCTGGAAGCAATTCAAGAGCCATTCGAGAGAATGGTTAAGCAAAATGTAATATATACATTCAGTAGAATATTATTAAGCCTTTAAAAGGAAATTGTGACACATGCGAACCTTGAAGACATTATACTAAATGAAATAATCCAGTTCCAAAAGGACAAATATTACATGATTCCACTTATATGAGATACCTCAGGTAGTCCAATCGTGGAAGCATAATGTAAAATAGTGGTCCCTGGGAACAGAGAGAGAGAGGGTAATGTGGTGTTACCCTCATTTGGGGAAGATGAATAATTCTGGAGAATAGATAGTGGTGATGGTTGCACAACAATGAGAATGTCCTCAAGTACAGAACTTAAAAATGGTTAAGGTGGCAAATTTCATGTTATGTATATTTAACCAAAATTAAAAGTGAAAAGTCAGTTTAGAAATCATTTTCATTTGATTTTGGAACTGAGTGATAAATTATTCCAGGTTTACTTCCATACGAAGAATAACTGACGATTGTTCTTTTGCTTAACCAGTAATTTCTTCATTCAATAAATACACAGAAAATGAAATGTTCTCTTTCTTTTGTTTTAGTGAGACTGAAGATTTTACCTCAGATTCACGTGACAAATTATTAGAAGGTTGGATTTATTATTTTTCTTAAATTAGAAAGCATTCAAAAGACTGCTTTACTGCTTTAATGAACTTTTCAGCTATTGCTTTTTGTTTGTTTACTGCTTTGATGATATTTTTAGTTATCAGACCTGAGGTTGATAGGTTTTTTCCCCTGGGAATTTACCTATTTTTTGGAAAATAATCCAGTACTATATCACTCAAGTGTTAAAATGAATCAACTAGTTTGCCTTTGCTGAATTGCTATCAAGATTTTATTAATAATTTTGATCAAGAAAATGGTGTGATGTTATGAATTCACATTTACTATGCTCCTGTGAAAAATATTCATAAAATAAGGATGCACCATACAATAGCTTTTATCTGGGCCAGAACCCTTTATACTAGGATTTAATGATTTCTTATCCTTCCTTTGTGCTTAGTCCTACCAAAATGTACAAAAAGTGTGTGGGGGGAAGGGAGTTTTTAGACCTAAATTTGTTTGCTCACATTAATATCTGACTAGTATAGACTTCAGTATTTTTAAAATAGTACCTACTCCTTAGAACATTTAAGACCTTTTTGGTTCTCTATTTTTTCAAACCTCAGAGGATCAATGTGGTTCCAACAATGACCATATGTACAAGAGGTAGAGTGTCATGTTGACTGTAAAGTGGCTTTAAAACTCAAACCACAGGTTTACCCTTGGCTATTTCAGACACACAACCCACTCAAGGAATTACTTTAAAAACAAATTGTCTCAACTTGGAAGTGAAATTATTTTAATTAAGATGATTCCTAGAATAGCAATAAATGTGCCAGAATTCCATAAACATACCATAATCAGAAGATGTCACAATAATCACTGATCATACTGGTAGTATGGAATCATGGGCTACTAGAGGGAGACAAAAACCATTCTATACAAACCCCTTCATGTTTTCATGAGGAAACACAAGCTAAGGATGATGAAGAAGTTCTGCCAATGTTACTCTGAGTCTGAGGCAGAGCCAACTCTGGATCCTAAGTCTCCTGACCATAAAAGCAGTATTGTTGTTATTGTTATTTTCCTTTCCAATTTTGTGCAATGACCATGCTTAATTTTTACATCCTTCAGTAATATTTCACTTGCCCAGTTCAATCCTTATTCATTCATTTATTTACTGAGCATTTCCTTTGTGTTCCAGAATCCCACAACACTGACAAAATCCTTAATCTCATAGAATTTACACTGTAACCTGGGGTGGGCATCAAAGGGTAAGGACATAAACAAGATAATTCCAGATATTGATAGGTATTCCCCATCTCATCTGGGACAAAAGCCAAAGAAACCACGAGAGCTTGCAGAACCCTACATCATCTGGACATCACCTCCCCCGCCTTACTTAACTTCCTCAATCTCTTTCTGGCTCTCTGCTCCAGCCTCATGGGCCATGCTGTTCCTTAAACATTCCAGGCATTGAGGGCCTTTGCTCTTGTGGATCCTTGTGTAAGAACTCCTCCCCCTACATCTGCATTGCTCGTCCCTCACCTTCAGGTCTTTGCTCAAATTTCACCTTCTCCGTGATGTCTTCTTTGACCATACTCTGACACTGTAGCCTCATTCCCACCATGGCACTAACTATTCTGCATCTGTGCTTATTTTTCTCACTGGCACTTAAAATTATCTGACAGACCATTAATTGTTTTTTCACTCTCTCCTTCTAGAATGTGAGGTCCATGAAGATTACAGCTGTATTCCCAAGAACCTAAAATAGGCACTATAATAAGATGAGCATTTAGTAAAATAAGAGGGACAATGGGACTAACGAATGAGAGGCACAAGAATTCTGTTTTGGTTATGCTGAGCTTGAGGTACCCATGAGATATTCAAGTTGAGGTATCACATAAGAAATAGGATAGTTAAGACTGGAGTTTAATGGAGAGATTAGGACTAGAAAATTAGATTCTTTGTTTCATGTAGATATACAATAAAATAACTTAAATCTGAATACCTGAGTCCCTCAAATATCAGGGGTTTTTTTCTTTGACTTTTCATCAAAACAAATTCCCAGTATATCCTGGGAAGTTGATAGTCATTTAGCCTAGAAACTTAAAAACCTAGCATTTGGAATGACAGCCGTGGAAGTAAACCCAACACCCTCAGTCATTTAAAAGCAAAAGTCAGTTCAATTATGTGCAATATAGAGTCAGGCAGTTTAAAAAGATTATCAACCCACAATAAAATTTTACCAATATTGTCAGATAAGTGCAATAATCAGTCCCTCTCGTATCTGAGTTAATTGAAATTCTACTACAACTCTTCTCCCCAAAACCTACATTGATCCAAAGGATAATGCAGAGAATGACCACATATTGGCCCTTGATGATTACATTTCTATAAAATGTGCAATATTTTTATATAAGATATCTCATTGCATCCTTTTGTGAGACAGCCAGAGAAGACAATCTCATTCACATTCTACATAATGAAGAAACAGAGTCAAATAAGTTAAATTCAATTTGCCAATGTTCATACAGCTCTAAGAAATGAAGCTAAGACTCAGACTCAGATTTTCTGCCTCCCTAGTAGATGGTCTTTGTAAAAATTTTCTCATCATTTCTAACTCCTTAGGCTAAGTTTGTTTTACAGGCTTACTAACCTCTCCTGGAACTTGGGCAATTTTTGGTTCTGTAGCAATTCCTCCAGATTTCCTCTTCGTATTGCTTCAAAATTCTCCTGGTTCTCACTCAAATTATTTCATAAGACCAGCACTTTCCTGTTAGTGCCAATTATCTGCTTTTAATTAGCTATGTAGAATCAAAGACTGTTAGAGCTGCAAGGCCCCTTGGAATCATCTATGAGGTAATCTCTCATTTTACATGTAAACAAATGAGCCTATAGAGACTGAGTAGCTGTGCATGAATATGTGGCTGTGAAGATATGGAGGCTGCCTCTCCTACCAAATCATATTTCATCTTTCATAATTCCAAAAGGAAGATCTAAGACATGCCCCAGAATTCTAGGGATCTTACCTATTTCCATGTTCTTCTCACTGTCTATACACTGAAAGTAATAATAATTTTTTCTACCTGCCTAAATTCTAGAACTTTCTGGTGAAAAATAATAAGACCAGGTTTGTCTCAGTATTATTCATGCCTCCAAAAAAATACTATTTTCCTTTTTTTTCCCCCCTTCCCAACAGGAACTTCCCAAGAGCAAACACCAGAGAGTTCAAACAGTGTCAAGGTAAATATTTTTCAATAAACTATAAATGGTATACATGGGGTCCAGTTGAATATAGCTCAGTTTTCAAGGTCAAATCAGGGCTTGGGTGGTACGATCTAAGGAACATCAGGAAGAGTACCCCTACACACAGTTTCTTATTGCTCAGGTATCTCCCTCTGGCTGCGACCCGTGCATGGTACTGGAAAAATCCCCTAATCAAAATTCTCACTTTACAATTAAATTATTCCTTGCATATGTGCACAGAATAGGCCACTGTTCTTCCCTAGCACCTATGTACAATTCCATTCCTAAACTCTGTTACTGCAGTCTCTGAAGAAAACCCTACAGAGAGTCACTCCATCCAGTCTAGGGCAGGTAGACTTCAAGTGCAGAACTTGGAGGAAGCAGGGAGGGAATAGAAGCTTCAAAAACAGAGGAAATGGGATTGCAGAAAATTCATGCAGATTCCACCTATTTTTCTGTGTTTCTAAAGACTGTTTAAAAGCAGCTTTCCAAAAGGCCTGCTACTCTCCACCATAAACTCAGGAAATTTCCTCTTCCTTAACCCTTTTTGGAAATTTCCAATAGAGTAGTTTTCAGAACCAAATCTTACAATTCTTACTCATGCCAAATCCTGAAGATGCTGAGCTAGTTCCTCATTCAACCTAATGCTCATTTATGAATATAAACGTCTATTTGACAACCTCGGGCTTCATTTAGACCATATTTTCCAAGTAAAATCATTTGGGAATAACAGAGAATCTCTAGACTGACAAGCTGATTACAGACTATTTCTTGTGCCAGGCTGAATCCCTGGCTAATCTGGACCCTTTTGGCTCTTTGCCCTTCCTCTCACTTGCAGCCTTTACCGTGGTGAAACATGGTTGAAATTGGTATATCCAACTCCGTTCAAAGTAAGATGGAGTAAGCATATTCTACCTCCTCTCTCTCATTTTACAACTGAAAACGCTGGACAACTACTGAGGATGCTGAAAAATAATAGCTGGAGTTTGAGAAAGGGAGTTAAAAACTCAAAGAATCACCAATACCCTTATGAGTTTTCTGCAGTCCTCTGCCCCCATATCTCCTAGTTTAGTTAGATCCAGAGCAGTTCAAATCCTGGAATTACTTAGAAAGAATAGGCAGGGGCGCCTGGGTGGCTCAGTGGGTTAAAGCCTCTGCCTTCGGCTCAGGTCATGATCCCAGGGTCCTGGGATGGAGCCCCGCGTCGGGCTCTCTGCTCAGCAGGGAGCCTGCTTCCTCCTCTCTCTCTGCCTGCCTCTCTGCCTACTTGTAATTTCTGTCTTTCAAATAAATAAATAAAATCTTTAAAAAAAAAAAAAAGAAAGAAAGAATAGGCAGAATAAATCTTCAGGAGAAACCATTGCTCTCCTATGAAAATTAGGAACAAGTTCCTGTGGACTGGGAAGTAGAAGAAGTTCACTTTTTCCCCACTTTTCCCGCCTCCCTTGGTTCTGCCTCAAGGCAAGTTTCAGACATGAAGCTACACAGCAATGGCAGCAGATGCTGCTGAGGCACTTAAAACTCACAGAAAATCCTTCCCTCTGACCAGAATAGGAAAAGTCTCCAGTAACCTGAAGAATATTAGAAGGAAATCTACTTTTTTCTCTGCTGTCTTCTGTCATTTCACCCTAGACAGGGATGCAGTTATGGGATGTGTGAGATAGCACACAGGGAGGGTAGTCACAGCATTTAGCCATAGAACCAGAAAAGGGGACTTATGAGTGTTAGAGATATCAAAAAAAAAAAAAAAAAAATCAGAGAGGATCATCAAAAAATGATCCCCTAAAAATCTACTGAAAAGTCTCTCCTGAGCTGTGCATGTATGGAACTGACATGAACTTGTATAAACAAAAGGCTTTGAGAACTTGAACTATAGCTTTAATAGTGGTGCATACACAGAGATTATAAAAAAAGTACTGCTGAGGCTTTGGAAATTGAATTTACATTGGAAACACTGCCATAGAAGGCAGGGTAGGATACGTGGTCTAAATCTAAGTGGGTTAGCTACCTAGTTAAGCAAAACAAACAAACAAACAAAAAAACCCGAAACAAACAAACAAACAAAAAAACAGACAAAAAACTCAACCATCTCCAGAGGATACTAACAGTTCTTGGAATCTCACAAATTATTTTAAATGCCCAAGATAGAATCCAAAATTACTTAACATGTAAAGAAATAAGACAATGTCTACAACTTCTAAGAGAAAGGACATGAGATGCCAAGTGCAATGCAGCCAAGATTTTGGAATTTTCAGAAAGAAATTTAAAGTAGTGATAATAACAGTGTTCCATCACGAAATGGCATATACTCTTAAACCTAATGCAAAGATTCATGTTTCCATCAGAATTTACATGTAATTACTCATCTGAGACACTTGGTAGTATCTGCCCTCTGCTTTTAGATTAGGGATTCTCAAGTCAGTCTCACACATGTGGACATTTTTTTTAAAGATATCGATATATGCCTCATCCTCAGAAATTTAAATTCAATTGGAGATGTGGGACCCAGGGATTCATATTAAAAAAAAAAAAATTCCACATGTAACGATTGTAAGCCAATACTGAGAATCAGTGCTTTACATAGTCTCAGCTCCAGTTTATTCCTCAGCTATCCAGCAATACATTAATAAATAAGTTGCCTCAAGTTCCCATGGAGGAACTATGATAAAACTCATAATATCTGATGGTCCAGGGGCGCCTTGATGGCTCAGTTGTTAAGCGTCTACTTTCAGCTCAGGTCATAATCCCAGAGTCCTGGGATTGAGCCTCACATCAGGCTCCCTGCTCAGCGGGAAGCCTGCTTCTCCCTTTCCCACTCCCCCTGCTTCTAGTCCCTCTCTCGCTGTGTCTCTCTGTCAAATAAATAAATAAAATCTTTATAATATCTGATGGTCTTTACATAATCTATACATAACACATTTTATGTTTCATATATTTAGGCCTTGATTCATTTCTCTTCATCGATTTCCTTATTTAATAACTAGTATTATAAAATATTTGCAGTGAAGCCCAGCAACCTATCTCAGGTTATTTTATACATTTCTGAGAAGATTGCTGCTGCTATATTCAAAGAGGTGATGTAGGTCTACAGAGTAAAACTAGTATCAGCCATGTTCCCTGACTAGATCCCCATCACCACTTCATTGCTCCAGACCCCAAAATGCCTAAGATTTCCATAACAGGAAACTGGAGTTACATAGTGAACATCCATTTTCCTTCCCAACTTACCATTACCTCTAGCATCCGAAAAGAATTTATAATCTGTTGTTTATTTCAATCCACCCAAAAGAGTGAGGGGGCAGACAGAGCCGGTATTTTTTTGTGACGTAAGATGCCTGGTCATCATTTAATGGTGGCTAAGGCCCACATCTATGACAAGGGTCAATCCTATGTGCCCTAATTGGCAAAAATTATGAGCCTAAGACTCAGAGAATAATTCTAGGGCTTCAGAGCATAGATGCTATTTATGTAGTGGTTGTACTACATCTTTGGGGGATTTCTAGGTATCTCTAGAGTATAGTGTCCAAAACACACTAACTATATAATTTGCTTTGTCTTGGCAGTTTATCACCGTCTTTGAAGGAAACAAGAATATTACTGACAGTGCATATTCCTCAAAAGAATTTGTTTCAGGTACAAATGTGCTATACTTTAGCATTCCTCATGGAATGACTGGCTTCTCCCTTCTAGTACTCAACCTGAGATTGAGTAATGAGATTGAAATAATATACTTAACTATGTATATGTATGTGTGTATAGCCATTTTCAGTTTATTATGTTTATTATGTAGTTCTTTTACTTTAACCTCAAACCACAGTAACAAATAATGGAGCTAATATTTATTAGGTACCAGTTATCTCCATTTTATTAAAGAGGAAAGTGAGAGTCATTGAAGAGGAAAGCAAGAGTAGGTTACTCAAGATCACCTCATAGCTAATAAGCTGGGATTCAAACACAGATCCGCCCAACTTCAAAGCTTAAGCACATTCAATATGACGATAATTTATACACTCAAATACCACAGGAGCCAGACAGTTACTATAAACAAGAGAAGTAGGTTGAGCAGGGGTGTGGATCCACTGGAGATGGGGTGTCCCATCTAAAGGAGGAGATGATAATCCAATCATTGACATACTGGGTTGTTGCTTGCTTTTCCAGTTCAAGTCTTAGCCTTTTTCAAAAGAAGCTGGAGATGAAAGTTTTATGTGAAAATTCCCGATTTTTAAATTTTATTAGATCATTCAAAGCTTTGTGAAATGTTTTGCAGACAAAACTAAACTTGTCTATATATCCCCTATACCATACTACTCTCCCTCTGTCAATCATAAAGCCTAATTTACAAAACAGAAAATGAAGGTAATAATCACCTGAGTTTACACAGTCAACAAATGGAGAACTTTTAAGGCCCAAAACAGATCTTCTGACTTTGATCCTCCATTTTTGCTTGCCTCCATAATGTGGTTCTATATTGTTGCCACTGCATCCCAGAATGAGCCCCATGTTGGGTATGATCAAAGATAGTCTATAGTTTTGCTACAAAAAGAACTATTAAAGGACAAACACAGGGTCCACTACTCTCTGTAGGGATGAACTTCATGTATGTTATTAACCTATGATACTAGCCAGTGTTGGTCTTGAGCAAGGTACAAGGAATCTAGAATGGATGCATATTTGAAGCAGTATCCTCAGTGTGTTTTCAGGAACTGCTTTGCATTAGAATCACTCAGTGTATTTTTTTAACAATGCAGATTCCTGGGCCATCTCTTAGACTGCCCAAGTTAACATCTCTGAGTAATGGTGCCCAGGAATCTGAATTTTGAATAAGAACACCAATTTTTTAACTTCTCCAATGAGAGAATTTCAAAAGACTTGCAACAATGTCTCAATCACGTTAGTAAAAATTTATCTTACTTTTTCAGAATGTACATCTTTCTCTTTCAATCCATGCTTTTGTGTCTTATCCACTGCAGATTTTGACTGTTTCCTTTTAAATTCTTAGGTTATTTTTTAAAATAATATTTATATTATTACTATTATTATTGTATATTATGGATATAATTTGTGTATTATATTATGTATGTTATATTATGTATAATATTAATATTATTATTATAATTAATAACTATGTAGTTAAAAACCTAAATATGCTTTTTTGTTCTTCATAGTTAAATTTACTATAGGCTATCTTAGCTTTAATCATAGAATATTATCTTTCAAAAAAGATATCTCTAAGTAACTGCAAGAGCTACAGTCATGAACTTTGGCATGCATTAGAATTAAGAAAATGTTGGTTTTTACTGTCATGTGTATTTTTATGCCCTATCATTAAGTTTCAAAAAAGTACATAAATGTTCACTTTTGTCTTTACATGTCTACATGTAAAAATGTCATTTTGTGATAATTAAAATATGATATTCTTTTTTTTTTTTTTTTAGATTTTATTTATTTATTTGACAGACAGAGATCACAAGTAGGCAGAGAGGCAGGCAGAGAGAGAGGAGGAAGCAGGCTCCCCGCGGAACAGAGAGCCCGATGCGGGGCTCGATCCCAGGACCCTGAGATCATGACCTGAGTCGAAGGCAGCGGCTTAATCCACTGAGCCACCCAGGCACCCCAAAATATGATATTCTTTAAGACCCCATGTGTTGAATAAGTTATGTAGAAAAATGAATCTAAATGAAAAATATTTTATTATCTATACAGTCTTACTTCACATAACAAAAAAAAAAAAATCACTTAAAGTTAGCTAACCGAAAATTCACCCAAAGGAGGTGAGAAATTATACCAATTTTAATGCACTTGTACTCGCACATAAGCACTCTGAAATTGATACTCTTACTGCATAGAGTTGAAAGTTACTTACCCATGTAAGTTTAGCTCATCAGGCATTTTCTAAGAGTGTTCTGCTAGGTAAAGTAAGACATTCTTTGCATACCTGACTACAGAACCATCAGAATACAGTAGGTGTAACTATGCTATATAGAGTCAGAAAGCTGGATCCTATTCCCAGTGTGGCCATTTTCCACTCATATGACCTTATGCTAGGTATTTGACCTTGCCAAGATTCAGTATTCAAAAAAGGAGAATTTCCTATTTCCTTCCGATTTACCCGGAAGACTGTTAGCAGGGCCAAATCAAAAGAGTCTTTGTGAATTTTTGTTTGTTTGTTTTTTAAGATTTTATTTATTTATTTGACAGAGATCACAAGTAGGCATAGAGGCAGAGAGTGAGGAGGAAGCAGGCTCCCTGCCAAGCAGAGAGCCCAAGGCAGAACTCGATCCCAGGACCCTGAGATCATGACCTGAGCCGAAGGCAGAGGCTTAACCCACTGAGCCACCCAGGTGTCCCTGTTTTTGGGTTTTTTTTTTAATCCCATAAAGTATTGTATAAATGTCTCTTTCTGAATTCTAAATCAATTCTGTAATATAGCTTCTCTCAATTAAAATATCTAATAAATATCCATATTACTTTTTTGCTTTATCCACAGAAACTCTCAAGCCTAGTATTTCCAAACAAGGATCTAAAATGCTGGCAAAGGTATCTTCAGCTCTGTCAAAGGTGTTTTCTCGAACTAACACCAATATTTCCAAATCTTCCTCACCACCTCACCAGGATGAGCACTGAAGTTTTTTATACCTGATATAACTAGGCTTACTTTCCTTGAGAAATAAAATGGTTTTAAAAGCATAACATACTGTTCTATATGATGATTTTTATAAAACTGAGCGAAATTTTAAGAGCCAAAGAAAGTCCAATAGAGAACTGGGTAAGAGAAAGTTTTAATGAATGCTTTTCATAAGCATTTTGGTATGAGAAGGGTATTAGTATTACCTGTGTGTCATTAGGATAAAGAGACAAAAAGTGTACAAAGTAACCAGTTAGCACTTAAGCAACCACCAACAAATGCTCTTGGATGTTTCCTGTTAAGTTTTTGGAGGTATTTTCAACAAAATAGTTAGAAAATTGAGATAACACTCAAATGAATTCTGTAACACAGCTATGAAACTGATTAGTTCACTCTAAAGGTATATTTGGAGGTTCAAATTAAAGTATACCAGATGTAAGAAATCAGACTTTCCCATCTGCAGATAATGTTTCATCAGTTTATAAAATATCTCCCAAGCAAAAAGATCCAACTATAGATAAAGCACCATCTAGAAGAAATTAATTACTGTGGATAAAATGCATAAAATGACTCCTGTCACTTGAAAAAAATTTGCAGGAAAGACAAAGGTATTTTGTGGATAAATTACCATCAATAAGTAAATTATTGTCAGTGGTCATTAAATCCTCAAATAAATATCTTTTCATGAATATAAATAAAGGTTCTATTTGTAAGAACATAAAAAGTAATGAAAATTTAACAAAAGGAATAGCTAGTACACTGACAAAAGAAACTTCAAAATCAGTTAATGTGCTACTTCATGATATGGATCCAACTTCAGCATGTTTGCCCCTGGAATCCAAAGATCTTGTTTAAAAAATCCCAAACACCTGTACCCCTGGGACTAATAATACATTATATGTTAATAAAAAATTAATTTTAAAAAAAATTAGAAAATAAAATAATAAAATAAAAAATCCAAAACAGCAAAGAGTGTCAATCATCACCACTATCTATCCTAATGCTGATTCATGAATTTTTGGAGAGTGTGACATTTTCTCTTTTATCTAAAATTTTCTTGACAGCAGCCAGTACTAAAGTAGAAAAATCTGAGAAAATGTTGTTTTACAAAATTGGATTTTAATAAAGTTAGTGAGGTCATCAGGGAGCTCCAGAGGAAAAAAATGTGATTATAAGGTGGAATTTCTACATTCTAATGATAATGAAGTGATTCAATTAGTTATTTAGTCTATTTATAATAACCTCAAATTATTTGATCTCAAAGATCACACAAAATCATGAAACTTACAGATGCAGAGCTTTTCAAAAATGTTGGTTGATGAGGGGCTGCCTGGGTGGCTCAGTGGATTAAGGCCTTTGC
Source organism: Meles meles (assembly GCF_922984935.1). Classification (NCBI taxonomy): domain Eukaryota; kingdom Metazoa; phylum Chordata; class Mammalia; order Carnivora; family Mustelidae; genus Meles; species Meles meles. Next base: position 81,524,865 of record NC_060074.1, read on the forward strand.
CTTCAGCTCAGGTCATGATCCTAGAGTTCTGGGATCCAGCCCCGCATAGGGCTCTCTGCTCAGCAGGGAGCCTGCTTCCCTTCCTCTCTCTGCCTGCTTCTCTGTCTACTGTCTACTTGTAATCTCTTTCTGTCGAATAAATAAAATCTTTAAAAAAAAATGTTAGTTGATGAGAAATGACTGGCAGTCCAGTTCAAAACTATTTTCAGAAGTATTCTACCACTGGGCTTAAATCAGTAAGTATTAAGTTGAAAGTATCCTTACAGATGTCATCAAAACCACATATGTTCTATATGTTTTTAAGCTATCTTTTATAACATAACAGAAGAGTTTGCTGTAAAATTTTTTATCAAAGCTTTTATCCATCTTTTTAAAAGTTGATATAGGAATAAGCAAATTTCTCACAGCTGAAATTCACTCTGATTTCAAGGCACTCCGATTCACATAGTTCTATAGCTAAATATTTAATGTATAAGAATAATGTACTCATAGGAAGTTTTGTGGGTTTTTTTTTTTTTTAAGATTTATTCATTTGAGAGAGAGAATGAGCAGTGGGGAGGGGCAGAGGGAGAGAGAGAGGCAGACTCCCCACGTGAGCAGGATCATGAGATCATGGCCTGAGCTGAAGGCAGATACTAAACCAACTGAGCCACTCAGGTGCTCTTTATGAAGCCTTTTTTTTTTTAATGGTAAAGGATACTTCCAATTTTCTCCAACTCAAGTAGAAGAAGAAGTATCAAGTTAAGAATACTTGTTAAAGTTGTCAAAATTATGAAAAATGTGGCTAAAACTATGGATAAATTTAAGTTCGAGGAAAAGCCTTAATCCAAAAAAAAAAAAAAAAAGGCTCTGTGTTAAATGTCATGTGTTAAATGAAACTTTGGGCATGTTTGGCTAACCTAGTGAAAAAGATGCTAAAAGTATCAAAGATTAAATTGAGGAAAAAAGCGTAACACCTGATAAATTTTTTGGTAGCTGAAATTTCTAGAAGTAACATTCTTTGAGCTGTAGATCCTAAAGAATGTCTTTTCAGTCCATAAGACATCTTAGGTTGTTGATTCTGTTTATGTTGTGCTAAAACAGAAGTTGGCAAACTTTTTATATAAAGGCCTAGACAATAGATACCATAGGTTTACAGAGTATATGAATTCTTTCAAAGCTATTCCATTGGGCCTTTGTAGCACAAAAGCAGCCACAGAAAATATATAAGCAAATAATGGAACCAATGAAAATTTATTTATAAAGAGTGAAATCTGAACTTTAATTTTCACATCACAAAATACCATTCTTCTGATTTTTTTTCAGAAAATTTGTAAAACCACTCTTTGTTTTCAAGCTGGTCAAAAATAGATGGCAGGTAGATTGATGCCATTGGTGGTAGTTTTCCAGAAAAATTTGGGACCCATAAATTAGTTGAGTAGGATGTGAAGGACACAGAATAATTCTAAAAATAGTAAACTTTACTAGGGAAGTACATTAGAAAAAATGAGTGATTACAAAAAAATCACTACATAAATTTAAAACATTCATCTCTTTAGTACTTTAGTTATTGAATATATTGCCAAGAAGGCACATGAGTATTCTGTTAAAATACACTTTGAATTAGAAAAAGAAAAGTTCAATCAACTTTAGTTTGGCACTGAATTTCTAGTAAAAATTACTACTTTTCTTGAGAATAGCCAACCAAAATGGATCCAGACATAATTTCAGACACTTGTTAGTCATATTTATAAAATAAACAAACAAACAAACACAAAACAAAACAAAAAACTCCTCATTAGCATCCAATGCAGCAAAAGAAAGAAAGGAGCTCCAAGTTCTCATCTCCCACAGAAACAGTGACAAAAAAGCAAAAACTATCAAAATTAACTCTTTCAGAATTCTGGAAAATAGTCAAAGGTTTACAGCAAAGAACTGAACATGAAAAGAGGTAACTTTAAAGTGGTAGCAAAGATTTGTGGTGTATTTACTTGTCCTTGCTCTAACTTCCTCAGCACAGTAGCAGTCTTGGAAAAGAAACCTGCAACCGAAGTATAAGTCCTTGGTCCCTAGTTTCATAGAGAGCATAGCAAACCTTATAGGAAAATTACTATATATGAATGTCCATCTCAAACCGTCTGGGAGACACTTGAATAAGGGATGCAAGACACTTTATGTTTCACATGACTAGAAACTCTGACCAGAAAAGCAGGGGACCTTGCTCAAAAAAGGGGCAAGCCAAGGGACATGGGTGGCTCAGTGGGTCAAATGTCTGGCTCTTGATTTTGGCATATGTGTGTTTTAGTTCCTGGTGCTCAAGGAAATCTCTATGAAAACTAGCTTAACATGAAGATAAGAGACTTCAGTGACCATAAAAGACAAGCAACATAGCCTTTAAGAAATAGTTTGGGAAAGTCAGTAAACAAATGGACTAGTACAGCTTTCAACAGTCAAAAAACAAGCCTGGAAAAGAGGGAGATCTGATTTCCAAAGTTACCATGTTGTAATATTTAAATGTATGATTTTCAACAAAATAACTCATGCAATACAAAAAACAGGAAATTATGGCACATTTAGAGGAACAAAAGATTAAGAAATCATGAGGAAATCCAGACTTTGGGTTAATTATATAAAGAGTACAAAACAATTTTATTAAATATGTTCAAAAAGCTAAAGGAAAATTAGACAAAAAGTGAAGGAAATCAGAAAAACAATGTATAAACTAAATGAGAATATCCATAAAGAAGTAGAGATCATTAAAGGAATCAAAAAGCCACTGTGGAAAATTTGGCATTTCCTCAGAAAAATATTTCTTAGCCTTTAAAAGAAATAAAATTCTGATACATACTACAACATGTATGAAATTTGAAAACATTATGCCAAGTGAAATAAACCAGACACAGAGGAGTATTATATAATTCTACTTACATAGAAAAGGAAAATTCATAGAGAAAGAAGAATAAAATTTTTTTTTTAAGATTTTATTTATTTATTTGAAAGACAGAAATTACAAGTAGGCAGAGAGGCAGGCAGAGAGAGAGAGGAGGAAGCAGGCTCCCTGCCGAGCAAAGAGCCCAATGCGGGGCTCGATCCCAGGACCCTGGGATCATGACCTGAGCCGAAGGCAGAGGCTTTAACCCACTGAGCCACCCAGGTGCCCCGAAAGAAGAATAAATTTTAACAAGAACTGGAAACAGTGTGGAATGGGAAATTATTATTTAATGGATGCAATCTTACTGTTTGGGAGGATGGACAAATTCTGGAAATGAATAGAAGTGATGGTTGTACAACATTTGTAAATGTACTTAATTACTGAGTATACATTTTTAAAAGGTTAAATGGTTATCTTTTGTTAAAATTGTTACTTTTACCATAATAACTTTAAAAATGGCTTTAAAAAGGAAACACAAATTCTGGAGGTGAAGAGTAAAATAACTAAAAATTTACTAGAGGGGCTCAACAGCAGAATTAAACAAGGAGCAGAAATAATCAGTGAACTTGAAGCTAAGACAACTGAAGTTAGTTCGAGGATTAGAAAAAAAAAAGAATGAAGAAAAAATAAATTCTAAAGGACCTATATGAGACGCCATGAAGCAGACCAAAATATGCATTATGCAAATCCCAGAAAAAAAGACAGAAAGAATATCTAAAGTACATCCTCATATATACCACAATTCTTTCTTCTTTTACCCTGTCCTAAAGCCAGATGTCCTAAAATTGCTAATTTTATACACCAGTTTTAATTTAGGAGCTTAGTTGGTCAACAGTTTTAAAATCATACTCTATTTTGGGGAAAGCACAGATTTCATGACCAAATGCAATGTGCAATTTTCCTCTGCAGCATGGTCAGAAATGCATATAGAAACAGAAGGAAATTTTAAAGCATTGCTTTCTTAATTTATATCAAATTATTCTTTGCCTGATACCTGACTTGCATTTTTTCCTAAAGAAAGAAGACCAATTATTGAACCAACATATTACTGCATAAATAGGATTATGAGTTCACACTCAAGTATCTAAGAAAATATGATTTCATTTGCTGGTTACATTCAATTAAAGCAATTAAAAAATATAATTCTGAGATATAATTTATGTGTTTGGTAAAATAAGGCCCTTGATAAAACTGACTACTTGACCATTCCCCAACTCCCTATTAAGGTCAGTTCCTAGACCTCCCTTTTCCATTTTGCTTCCCCATTCCTGTTTCCCTAATTTCTACTTAGTTTTCTTGAGACTTACTTTGTTGTACAATGATGCAATGGATAAAATTTTTGCTAATGTGTTATATTCTTAAACTGGGAGACAGGTACTTAGTCAACAATAGGGCCTTCATACTCTAGGCCCTGATTTTATATTTCTGTTTTTAGTGTTCAATTTATCCAGCTTATAAATCTAAGTCTTCTTAAACTTGTAAAGACAACTTATAATCTGTCACTTACAATGGTTATTTATAAATACAGTAATTTGTGTTAAAATTAAAAGCACCACTTTTACTCATGTCCTTTGTTCAATACTCAATTATTCTATCATTTTGGCAGTGCAGAATTACATTAAGCACAACAGTTTACAAATTTCACTATGTAAATTCCCTAAGATATTTCAAGGTACCTGAAAAAAATTAGTCTACTTTTCTTAAACATTCAAAATACCTACATCTCAATCTAGAAAACAAATGTTTCCTATTATTTACAAAACTTTTAAGTTTAATAAATTATATTTTTAAATTTGAAAAAATTCAAACATAATGCATTTCAAATAAAGCTTAAAGAAAAGCAAAATGATTATAAAAATTGTCAAGTACACCCATACACATATATACAGAGATAAATATTACCAAAAACAAGGTTTTAGGTAATGGATTTCATTGGTGGATATCTAATATCAGAGTGCTTGGAATGACTGAAGTCTGCCAGAAATAATTCAGGGGTCACCATTCTAAGGACCATAATCTAAGAGCAGTGATCATAAAGGAAACCCAAATAATATTTACTCAAATGAAGCAAAGTCATCTTCAATAGACTATTTGTTCTCTGACACATTGTTTAAATTGACTGAATATACCCAAAAGAGACTTTTTTTTCATCCAACAAGAAGCCATAACTTTATTAATGATAGAAACAGTACAAATTTCAAACCAAGCTGCAGTTATTCTTTTGAAACACCAAAAAAAGTCCTCGTTTTCAGATGGTTACATTGTTAATTCCATTGTAGCATTTACAATATCATTACTGTTGTTCTTCAGGGCTCGGACTGCCTTTGCTCTTGACATACTTGCTTGTGACATGACCAATTCTATGTCCTTAACCTCTACACCGGTTTCATCAACCTCTTCCTCTTCACTCTCCTCTTGTACAGTTGGAGTCTGTGTGTTTTCAGAATGTTTGACACAGCTTCACCTTGAACTTTGAATTTCTCAGCAGCTGCCAGTTGTGCTTGCTGAGATAAATCCTCCATCTTGGCTTCCCCAAAAACTATGTAGGTATCTGAAGCTGGGCTCTTGTAGACATCTGGTTTTGTGATGACAAAGAGGATATTCTTAGATTTCCAGATAGTGACTCTTGTAACCCCTGTAACCTGTCGAAGACCCAGTTTGGACACAGCCTTCCGTGACTTCTTTTCACTCCGGCTCTGTTTTGCTTTACTGATCGGTTCTTCGTCAATTTCAGTAGCTGCTGCCAGCTGGACTTGTTGTGTGGTTGCCTGTGTGGAATCCTGTTCCTCAAGCTCTGGTACTGATTCATCACTGTCAGATTCTGTTCCAGACCCTGTCTCAGCCTGGGACTGTGGCAACTCCTGCTCTGTAGCAGGGGCGGTTTCTGTGGCTTCACCAGGCATTTTGTGCGGGGGACGTGGAACCAAGATGGCGGCAGAAAGAGGAGACTTTTTTTTTTTTTTTTGCAGCCCCAGAAGTGACCATTAAGATACCAGGCTAAAAAATAAATAACTAGGATGAAAATACAAGGACAAATATATCTAGATACATTCTTTGAGGCGATAGATTTGGCAGCTTAATCCAGAAAAGCTACCAAAAAAATTTTAAAAATAAAGAAGGACCCAGATTTGCCTATCTTACCTAAAATGTACAGTTGTCAATAACATTAGAGACCATGCAAATAATCAGGAAACTGTGACCAATACTATGAAAGGAAAGCAGGCAACATTAAGTGGACTTTAAGAGGACCCAGTTGTTGGATTTAGAAGACAAAGATTTCAACCATTATAAAAATGTTTAAAAAATTAAGATAGGATAAAATGACTCAGGAAATTGGCTATCTTTCTGTTATTTTTAGTTTAATTCCATTGTGGACTGAGAGGAGACATTATATGATTTATATTATTTTGACTTTATACTTTATGGCCTAGAATGAGGTCTATTTTGGTGAATATTTCCTGTATGCTTAAAAAGATCCTACTGTTGTTGGATAAAGTAGTCTGTAGATGTCAATTAATTATCCAGTTGATTGCCCTTATTGATTTTATGCCTGCTAAACCTATCCATTTATAATAGAGGGGTAATGAAGTCTCCAATTACCATAATGGATTTATCTATTTCTTCTTGGCAATTTTATTAGTTTTTGCCTCATGTAGTTTGTCACTCTGTTATTAGATGCATACATGTTTAAGATCATTACATCTTGGAGAGCTGACCCCTTTATCATTCTATAATATCTGTCTTTGTCTCTGGTATATTTCCTTGCTTTTAATTATCCTCTAAAATTAATATAGCTAATTCTGCTTTCTTTTCAATAGTGTCACCATGGTAAATTTTTCTTCATCCACTTATCCTTAATATATATGTTATCTTTATATTAAATTAAGTTTCTTGTAGACAACAAACACATAATTTTTTTACCCACTCTGACAATCTTTCAGTTGGTGTATTGATTTTCAAAGTAATTATTACCCATAAAGGAAATTAAAGATCGAAACCCAATAATCTTAGCAATTTTATAGATAATTTTTTATCACATTAATGTCAGAGCCTCTACTGGCAAATGAACTGGTACAAATATTGCCATATTATAAATTAAATCAATCATCTGAAGTTCTCAGAAACACTAAATTATAAATTTTCCAATATCACATTGAAAAAAATGTGCTCTCAAATATTTCTATGCTGTACCACTTAAAAAATTAAGGATACTATTTAAGCTTTCAAAAGTTGAAAAGTATAATGATATATTTTTGAGAGGAAGGTTCTTTTATGATACAGTATATTTGATAACTAGTCTTTACTTTGAATAAAATCACAGTTGAAATTTCTAAGAAATCTTAACTCAAAAGTTCTTACTTTTAGAAAGTTATAGCAAAGAGGTAACTTGGGGAAAATGGAAGAGTTATGATAATTAAATGATTTATAATGCATAAAGCACTTAAGATAGCCTGAAACAGTAAATTTAACATACCCACAAATGTGTTATCACTCAGAATTCATGGAATTTTATAATTTTAATGGATTCTTTTACATAAATTAGAACTAAAAAATTTGACAAAACAAATACATAAAACATTAAGACAAAGATGTGCATGGTGCTATAATTTTAAATAGAAAAAATGAACTATTGTTAATTTTCAATATATGAGTTTAAATAAATTATAATCCAATCACCTAAATCAATTCCATTAAAAACATGGAAGAACAAGTTCGTAATAGGCAAAGTAACATCATTATAACTAAAGTCTACTAGACTATCAAAATATCTTGACCCAATACATTAGATGAAGTCTTTCTGTTTTTTAGAATTTGGTTTTGTAAATTCTTAAAATAATTATATTGATCTTTCTTTTTTCTACCTTTTTTAAATTAAACCTTTATTTATTATTGTATATTCCTTCTATTATGAAATGCATGTCCAAAAACATGACTTTTGGTCAATCCACATCTAAGCATTATAATATGGTGAATAATAATGCAGAGTTGGGAAACAAATATACAGAGGTGCATACTTCCTCTCTGTCATCTATGACTTTTTTTTATCTCAGAAAGGTTACATACTCTCACTGAAATACTAAGAATTCTTATTTTATAGAGATGTTATCACAAAATATGGAGACATGCAGATAATGTTGAGTTATTATTGTTACTTTGAATTATTACCAACTACCAATCTTGTTCAGCAATTTCATTTTACAGATGAGAAAATTTGATCCAGAAAAGTTAATAGGCTTACACAAGGTCATAGATTGTAAAGTTTAAAGCTAGCTTTACAACTATTTATTCTAAGTAACAATTGCTTTGCTACACAACATGTTAATAGACTTTAGTTAAATTTACCATTCCCTCAATTTTTTTTTCTAAAATTCATGAATTAAGACTTGTAAAATTCATGGATAGTTTTCACTCAGATCAGATATCCTCATTGTCATAACTTAGAACAATGCCCTAATGTTTCTTCATAGGCTACAAATATTCACTCTGTCATTGAGTTTTCTGCAGAAGTTTCATACTCATAGAAATATGAGGAGAAGGCAAAAATTCCACCCAACCCCACTGCATATCCATATACCTTTCTTGTACTACGTTGACAAAATGGTTTCCAGACTCTTCTTGTTTGCTTTTCTTTTCTCAAAGGATCAAAGGCTTACACTGTATTTTGTCCAATGTCTGAAAACAATATTTCATATATTTTTGTCTGATTTTAGATTTTACTTTTGCATAAGGAGAGGGTAAATCCAGACCACTACTCTGTTAGTGATGTAAAGAGAAGTTATTGTTTTATTTTTACTTTCCTTTAAAAAAATTTTTTTTTTTACAAATCATTAGGTAATTTTAGTTGGAAACTTTCTACCTTGTTCAAGTCAGTCGGTATGCTAAAATATTTCATACTGTAGGTTTTTTTTTTTTTCAATTTAAGTATTTTATATGCTAGTGTTTTATCAGTTCAGTTTATGTTCAAGAGGGTTATATACATTTCTTGTTGAATTCCCTCTGAGTCTAAATATACCTGCCTTGGAAAACCAAGATTATATGAGTTTACTTTTTAATTGACTGAGAAGCCTGCTTTATATAAATCGTTTGTTGATGTTCTAAACTGCTTCATCCTCCATCATATCATTCAGGAAAACATATTCTGTGTTTTCACTTTTCACATTGCTAATATGTGCCAGGTTCTGATATACTTAAATATATTTATAAAATTTTATATCTGATTGTGTAGATGATTACACAGAAGACTTAATTTTCTTTAAAAACTTGAATTTTCTTTAAAAACTTGAAATATGGGTCTTTTTTGCCTTAACTAGGAAATAAAAGTTTCAAAATAATACTACAACACACTAAGAATAATTGATCATTATCAATATCTTTTGATTTAAATTTTATATTCATTTTCTGAAAATTACATATTTCTAACTTGCTGACAGCCCATTTTAAGCACCGAATAAACTATTTTACTCTCTAATGTATTTCTCTTATGATTTATTTTTTATTGTAATATAAGGAAAAAGAAAGCAGCTGCATTCTCCAGCTGTGACAAAGTGTTTCAATAAATGAGGCAAGCAACATCAGTAATAAATAAAGCAATTTACTTCTTTACAAAAATGACTATCTCTATTTAATATCAAAGCTGTAGCTAGTAGTACAGCCTAGCAGCTGGTATGGCTGAAGTGAATACTCACTGGAAAATTAGGTTGCCATTATGTCAGCTATATTATACTGACAAGGCCATACTAACATTCCTGTGGGAAACATTTAAAAGCTTTCCTTTTGAATTCAGTACCAAGAAAATATCTCATTTCACTTAGGTCACTGATACTGGTTGAGTGACAGAATGCAGTCTGTTGCTGCTATTGCAAAGCAATTAACTTCTACTTCTCACTATAAGCACAGAGTCCAGAGTGCTCTTTAATGATAAGTAGGAAGAAATATACTAAATCCATAAAATTGATGAAAAAACTATCTTGCTTTTCCAGAGATTGTTATGTTTCTAGAACAGCTAGAGGTTGTAGAAATAGAGCATGTTCCAATGTGAAGCTCTTAGGTAATTCATCATTTTCTGAACACACATACACACATACAATACACTTACCCTAGTTGTCAACTATCACAAATTACACTATATAACAAAATTAAAATTTCCCAAAGTAGCTTCAGAACTAATTACGTTTTCTAGTAACCACTAAATTTATGAGGATTTATAGATGACTTCTGTAAGGCTCACTGGAGAAACCACACAACTACTCAACAGTTATTAAACACCTCTTAACCTGAATCCCTATTATCAAACTAGTATTGGGATATTAGAGATCAAGGCATCACCTATTCATGGAACCAGGTATGTGTCTTGAATGTACATATATAAATGACCAAGGACTAGCATTATTCATTGAAATATATTTTTTTAAGATTTTATTTATTTATTTGACAGAGAGAGATCACAAGTAGACAGAGAGGCAGGCAGAGAGAGAGAGAGAGAGGGAAGCAGGCTCCCTGCTGAGCAGAGAGCCTCATGCGGGACTCGATCCCAGACCCTGAGAACATGACCTGAGCTTAAGGCAGCAGCTTAACCCAATGAGCCACCCAGGCGCCCGAATGGCCATTTTTTTAAAAAGTGTGATGAGCACTGGGTGTTATGAATCATTGAACACTACATCAAAAAGTAATGTACTATATGTTGGCTAACTGAACTTAATAAGAAAGATTTTTAATTAATTAATTTTAAAAGAGTGTTAAGGCGCCTGGGTGACTCAGTCAGTTGGGTGTCTACCTTCAGTTCAGGTCACAATCCCAGGTACCTGGGGTCAAGTCCCATGCTGTGCTCCCTGCCCAGCAGGGAGCCTGCTTGTCCCTCTCTCTGCCTGCTTCTCTGCCTACTTGTGATCTCTGTCTGTCAAATAAATAAAATCCTTAAATAAAAAAAAAAATCCTGATTTCAATTTTCTTTGGATATATACTGAAGTGAATTGCTGGATTATATGGTAGTTTTATTTTTAAGCCCTTTTTAATGCATTTCCCATAACTTTTGTACCATTTAACATCAACAGGGTATGAATTCCAATTTTCCACTTTCCACCAACACTTATTTTTTTTATTTTATTTTATTTTTTTTTAAAGATTTTATTTATTTATTTGACAGACAGAGAGATCACAAGTAGGCAGAGAGGCAGGCAGAGAGAGAGGAAGAAGCAGGCTCCCCGCGGAGCAAAGAGCCCGATTCGGGGCTTGATCCCAGAACCCTGGGATCATGACTTGAGCCAAAGGCAGAGGCCTTAACCCACTGAGCCACCCCGGCGCCCCTGAAATCAGGATCTCGAAGAAATATCTGCTCTCCTATGTTCACTGCAGCATCATACACAATAGTCAAGATATAAAACAACCTGTGTCCATGTACAGAAGAATGATTAAAGAAAATGTGGTATACACATATAATGGAATATTATTCAGCCTTAAAAAGAAATCTTGCCATGTACAACAACATAGATGAACCTAAAGAAAATTATACTAAGTGAAATAAACCAGTCACAGAAGGATAAATATTGCATGATTCCATTCATATGAGATATCTAAAATAGTCAAATTCATAAAAGCAGAGAATACAATAGTGTTTTCCAGGGGCTGGGGATGAAGAAAATGGGGAATTGTTATTCAATAGGTATAAAGTTTCAATTATGATAGATGAATCATTATATGGTACATATAGTACATACATACATACAACATAGTACCTATTGTTAACAATATATTATTATGCACTTCAAAGTCTGCTAGAGGGTAGATCTCATGTTAAGTGTTCTTTTTTTTCATGTTAAGTGTTCTTACCATAAAAACAGATACACAGATGAAGATAGATAGATAGATAGACAGACAGATGATAGACAGATACAAACAATTAAGAAAACTCTGGGAGGGGCGCCTGGGTGGCTCAGTGGGTTAAAGCCTCTGCCTTCAGCTCAGGTCATGATCCCAGGGTCCTGGGATCGAGCCCCACATTGGGCTCTCTGCTCAGCAGGGAGCCTGCTTTCCCCTCTCACCCTCTGCCTGCCTCTCTGCCTACTTGTGATCTCTGTCTGTCAAATAAATAAATAAAAAAAATTAAAAAAAAAAGAAAACTCTGGGAGTTGTTGAATACGTATATTACCTTGATTGTGGTGATGGTATCATGGGTGTTGGCATATGTCTAAACTCATAAAATAAACTCACTAAGTATGTGTGGTTCTTTGCATATAAATTATACTTCAATAAATCTATTAAAAATAATAGGTATCTTCCTCAACCTGGTAAAATAAATGTAAAAAACATTTACCAGCCTAAATCTTCTTTAATAAAGGAAATTTGAATCTTTTCTGTGTGTAATCCGGAAAAGAATGATTCTCATTTCCAACATTCCTATTTAACACTGTTCTAAAGATCTTAGTCTTTGCAATAAAGAAAATAATAAATAAAAGACATAAAGACTGGTAGGTGACTCAGTGGCTCAGTCAGTTAAGCATCTGCCTTCAGCTCCAGTCATGATCCCAGAGTCCTGGGATCCAGACCAGAGTCTGGAGCAGGGAGCCTGCTTCTCCTTTTCCTTCTGCCATTCCCCCTGCTTAAACTCTCTGGCTCTCTCTCTGTCAAATAAATAAATAAAATCTTAAAAAAAAAAAAAAGATAAAAGCTGAATAGGAAGAAGTAAACTTTTCATAGATAGTGCAATCATTTAAACAGAGAATTTCATGGAATCTACAAGAAAATTACTGAAATTTATGAACAAACATGGAAAAGATTAAGAAAAAAATTTACAGTACCAAAATCAGTTGTTTTTTCATTAAATAGTGGCAATAACTATAAACATTTCCAGGGACACTTGGGTGACTCAATCAGTTAAGCATCTGCCTTTGTTCAGGTCATGATCCCAGGGTCCTGGGACTGAGCCCCACATCACACTCCCTGATCAGCAGGGAGCCTGCTTCTCCCTCACCTACTGCCCCTCCCCCCCCACTCCTGTACATGCTCCCTCTCTCTCTCTCTCTCACTCAAATAAATAAAATCTTCAAAAAAAGAAAACATTTCCATTTCCTATACACAAGACATAAAATACCTAAGGAAAAAAATCTAACAAAAGGTGCATATATGTATACTATAAACTATAAATAATGATAAAAAATTTTTTCAAAAACCTAGCTAAATGGAAAGATAATAATATTCAATGACTAAATCACTCAGTATTTTAGGTTAGCAACCCTCTTCCATTTAAACTGTGCATTAAATGTAACTCCAATTACACAAAGTGACAAGTTGATTCTAAAAGCATTTCAAATAAAAAAAAAGATTTATTCCACCTAATTTCAATAGTAAAGCTATGAAAATCAAAAGTGGTATTAGTGAAAAGATAGATGTATAGATCAGTGTAACAAAATAAAGCACCCAGAAACAGGCCCATATATATTGGGTCATTTTATTTTTGACAAAGCAATTAAATTTAATCTGTATCGGAAAAGGCTGAGCATTCTTCCTTTCCTTATGTCCTACATAAAAGTAATTCAAAATGAAAAGCATACCTAGGGACACCTGGGTGGCTCAGTCAGTTAAGCCACTGCCTTCAGCTCATGTCATGATCTCAGGATCCCTGGGATAGAGTCTCACGTTGGGCTCCTTGCTCAGAGGGGAGCCTGCTTTTCTCTCAGCCTCTGACTGCAACTCTGACTGCTTGTGCTCACTCTCACTCTCTGACAAATAAATAAAATCTTTTTTTTTTAAAAAAGGAAAGAAAAGCATATCTAAATTTGTTCAACCAAAAGCTATAAAATTTCGTAAAGAAAATACAGTTTATTTATGATCTTGCAAAGATTTCTTAGATAACCGAAGCAAAACATGAAACATAAAATAATGATGAATTGGGACTTCATTTTTAAAAAATGCTCTTCATTTATACAAATTAAAAGAAAAGCTATTGAGCTGCCAGGTATCAAAGTGATAAATTAGGACAATGAGCCAAACCAGAAGTAATAATCAAGCTTTTATTCACTTACATGCATATTAGTTTGCTAGGGCTGCCATAACAAAGTACCACACACTGGGTGCTTTACCCTCAGTTTTGGAGGTTGAAAGTCTGAGATTCAAATGTTGGCAGGATTGTTTCTTCTTGAGGCTTCTCTCCTGGGCTTGTAGGTAGCCCTCTTCCCCCTATGTCTTCACATGGTCTCCCTTCTGCATATTTCTGTCCTAAAATACTCCCGTACAAAGACACCAGTCATTGGATTAGGGTCCATTCCAATGACCTCATTTAACTTTAATTACATCTTTAAAGTCTGTACTTAACATCCTGAGGTACCAGGGGTTAGGACTTCAAAGTATAAATTGTGTAGGGACAAAATTCAGCTCATAGTACTGGGATAGAACAGGCAAGAGGCAAAGGAAAAGAGAAGTGCAGGCTGATCATGTTCCATAAAATGGTACAGAGAATCAGTCAGATGCCAGGGACCATGGTGAAAAAAAACCCTCCAGACTCATATACCCAAGTGGCCAAGAAGAACAGGTCAGGGATGTGCTAAGTCTGAAAAAGCATTGAGTCCAGAATGGTAAAAAGTTCTGTAGTGAGGAGGTTTCAGCTGAGGTACCTAAATTGCACCTAGGCTAGGAATGCTGAGATGCATATAACCATGCCTGCCCAGGAGTGGGGGGGCTGTGTCCTTGACTCCCACTCCTTCCCTGCTAAAACTCCCAAAACTGGATGCTCATGAACACAATGTATAAATAAATGAAAGTCTACATTTTTAATATAATACAGAAATGTACAATCTAGAAGCAATTAAAATAAATTTAAATTGTCAGTGTACTAATAAAAAAACTGTGGAAACAAGTGACGACTACCCAAATGAGAATGAGCAAAGGCTATTTATTCAGAGCTTGCCATAACAAGGGAGTCAGCCATCAACACTTTTGTTTGGCAGATATTCAAAGGCAGGCAGATGAATGGGAAAGTTCTATATGGAAAAAAGGGGAAGACTTCAAGTATCCTCTGATTGGAGGCTGTTGCCATGGAGAAGCTGTAAGTGGACTAACTAATAGCAGAGCATCCAGTTTGATTGGTTATGGGAGTGTATCTGGCTTTCTGTGGTTGGTCCTAAGTTGGAAGCAGGGGCAAAAATTAAGGAAGCTGTCAGTTATTGTTCAAGTCCTGGCTGTTTTGGGCCAATGGCTACTGAGGCTATTGTTCAACTTCCTGGACTGATTGTGGCAGGGTGAGGGTCAGAATTCCACTTTTATATATGGTCTGGCTTTCATCCATTTTTTATTCACTCTCTCAGTAAGAAAGCAGTAAAACATTAGCACAGAATTTTATGACCAAATTATATTGTCAGTTTCTGAATAAAGCCCAAGTAATATATATTCTTTTACATTTTTTCCCTGAAAACTAGAGTTTATATGTGGAATTGAAAATAACACTAACATGTCATATATAATTAGAATTAAAATTATATTGTAAAGTAGGAAAAGTGTTCACAAAGCACAAAATTAAGTGCAATAAGCATGAATGTACTATAAAACACTTAGGAGGAAAAATAAAAGCCAGAAGTTCTCCCAGAGGACAGGAATGCAATGCAAATCACAAATAAGGCATAACACAAAATCAGCAGATTATAGATCTTAAAGGCAAATATTAATTTTTTAATTCACCACATTGTTTTCCAGAAAAAAAAAATACCATGTTAGAGAAGGCATATATTCCAAGGCATTGATAAAATTATTGATAACCAAATCTTAAGCTGTCCCTCAGCCAGGGTGAAAATAAACCTCAAATGCATTCGCTCTCTATATTTAAAAGAATGAAGAACACCAAAACCTCAAAAAAGAGAAAGTAATGTTTTATTTTGAATATTATGAGAAATTTCTCATAGTCTGGTAGTTTGATATGATGATTAACAGTGTAGTCTCTGAAATCAGACTACCTAAGGTCAAATCTTACCTCTGCCACTTACAAACTGGTCATTTCTCTGGATAACATGGGATTCTTGTCAGGATAATATAACATATATTTAAACCGCTTAATATAACACCTGGCATGTAGGTTAATATCTCTTCTTTAGCTATAAATACATTGTTCACATAAGAAATAAATACCGAGCCTAATACTTTCCAGTCACTGTTTTAAAAATGGGTTACAGGGGCACCTGGGTGGCTTAGTGGGTTAAGCCTCTGCCTTCCTCTCAAGTCATGATCTCAGGGTCCTGGGATCAAGCCCCGCATCCGGGGAGCCTGCTTCCCCCTCTCTCTCTGCCTGCCTCTCTGCCTACTTGTGATCTCTCTCTCTGTCAAATAAATAAATAAAATCTTTAAAAAATAAAAATAAAATAAATAAAATAAAATAAAAACGGGTTACAGTAGTAAACCAAACAGACACAGTTCTTGGTTTTGTGGCGGCACTGTGGAGCAATATAAATGCTGGAAACAAGATAAGAGCAAAGCAACAGCTAGAGAGGAGTGCTCTACATAGAACAGGCCAGGATGAACTCTTCAACAAAGGAAACTTTGAGAAGAGACCTGAAAGAAGAGAGGGAAAGCCACACAGAAGTAGAAGATGTATTTGATAGAAGCAGCTCTGGAGGATCAAGTATACCTCAGTGCATTCTTAGTATGTCCTGAGAAAAACAAGGCCATATTGGTAGAATGGAAACTATGGAGTATTTTGAGCTAAGCAATGACTTGACTCTATTTTCCAAAGATTATACTGGAGGGCAAAGAAAAGATTATTATCTTTGTCGGTGTCTCCACATCCCTCCCCCCTTCCCTCCTCCTCCGGGCATCCCTTTATCTCTTCTCTTTCATGTTTACTGCTTAATTAATCTTCAATTTAATGAGCAAATTTTCCGTAAACATCTAACACTGTTTACAAACTTGATTGTATAAGTGCTTCAAGATATTTCAAACTATATCTGAGAACTGAATCTATTTCTCTCAACCATTTGAAATACCTATTTCCAAATGTAGCCACCTTCTTAATGTTTCAAAAATTCATTTATATCTAATAAGTGAACTCAATTTTTTAAAATCCAATTAGGTGCTTCAAACAAGCATATAAATAAACAGTGATTTTAACCCTTGTCACTATACCTGATAAATGAAATTTAAACCAAAGTATTAATGTTACAGATTTTGATAAAAAATAAGCACACAAACTCTTGTATGCACACATATGCATAAATATAGATAATTAGGAGCACAGAGGACAGCAATAAAAATAAATACATCGACTAAACACTAGTCCACTCATAGACATCTACTTTCTCTCATTCTCACATCCATCCACTCTAATATCACATTCAAATCATTCATACATGCCCATAGGAAGACCCATACATGCAAAAGCACACACAGACTTACACTGACATACACACATATAAATATAACTAGAATTATAATATTATAAATATTGTAATAATACCAACCCTACAATAATCTTATATATTAATATATACTGATACTTTAAATACACATGTGAAATAATGAACAATATCAAAATGCTTGTAAGAGCTGAATTGCTTCAGGTCAGTGTTGCAATACATTCACATAATAATTCTTGTGGCGGGACGCCTGGGTGGCTCAGTTGGTTAAGCGGCTACCTTCCGCTCAGGTCATGATCCCAGCGTCCTGGGATCAAGTCCCACATCGGGCTCCGTGCTCCCCAGGGAGCCTGCTTCTCTCTCTGTCTCTGCCTGCCACTCTGTCTGCCTGTGCTCGCTCTTTCTCTCTCTCTCTCTGACAAATAAATAAATAAAAATCTTTAAAAAAAAAAAAAATTCTTGTGGCGTTGACAATATAGTATATCTGTTTCTTTTTGTTTAAGATACATTTCTTAAAGATTTGCTCTATATTGCTAAGGAGTCAATTTTCATCCTCCATGTGAAGGTCATAAAGAATAGAATATTTTTGTATAGTCTGTTTCTTTAGATGTCATCACTTATTTCAGCCATTTTGTGATGACTTTAGGCTTTGTAAAAGCATTTGACCCGGCCATCAGCATTCATGCTGCAACTTTGGAACAAACATTACCAAGACATGTAGTTGGTATTCAATGACTAGCTGAGAATGGTCCTTATGAAATACTACCTGAGTATGTACTCAGCAGTAATGGAATTTGCAAAATGAAGCAAAAAACAAATCAAAACAAAACAATTTAAAAACTAACTTATTCCATTAAGACTGGATTTTAAAATAGAAGAGATAAATTTTTGTAGTAAATGGTTGATTTATTTCTCAAAATACAAAACTCCTATTAATTATCTTCTGAATAAAAATATTTTTGTATTCTGTATATATGAACATAAAGCTTTAATCCTTTAAAATATATGTAGATTTCAGAAACTGATCTAAAGATACAACATATTTAAGTATATTTTAATATTAATGTTGAATAGGTTATAATTTTCATCAATAAGTTTATTTTTGGTTTCAGTGTGATTCATAATGAGATCAACCATGGTTTGAACATAGTTTATGTCCGCAACCAAGAAAGTAAATTTTCTGCATAATTGAATCATAAATTTTACCCATTATACCTGGACTTTACATCTATATCCTTCAGAAGAGCTCTAACATCCTTAATTGCATCCTGTATTATTTTTGTAAAATAGCTTTGTTTTGTAGATTTATTGCACAATTATTTCAGAACAATATGAGGACACAGAGAAATCACATTCATTTTTATAAGCATATTTTCCCATTATGTTTTATGGCTATGTAAGGAACTGTAGTTATGTATTTTGTATTTTATTTGAACACTGGATTTGACATTAATTGAAATTTTAAAAACTTATAGTATTCCATAATAAAGAGACATTATAGTATATGGGTATTCTACCTGAAGCCCATACTAGCAGGAGCAGCAATTGTGACCATTTAAAAATTCAAATTTTTGGCCAATTTCAGAGCTACTGATCACATACTCTGGGAGTGACTATCAGCAATTTCTGCATGATTCTAATGGATGCTGAAGTTTGAGAACCACTGCTCTCCATAATCCTTCCCTCTATCTCTTCCCATTACAAACATGAATCTCTAATAAATGTCTTACAGCCCAATTGTTTCACGGCATCAGCTTACTGGGAACCTGACCTGTGACAAATTTGTTGTACCAGTACCTACATGAATCAAGGCTCTCACTATCAACCTGAAAATAGATATACATAACATTTAGGCACTCCGGTCTCTAGTATATGGTCTTGTCTTCCTGATAATACCATCTATTCCCTTTAGGTCCCCACTGAAAGGAAGATGGGAGCTTTTATAGCTTTGATTCTCTGGTCCCCTTAGCATCCCTTTTATCCTCTTTTAGACTTGATCCATGAAAACAGCAGCCTGCATTTAATCTGTGTTTTGTTTTACTGGACCATGACTTATAAAGAATTTTTTCTTTGAACTGGGGGAGGAGTGGTCAATTCTCAGACAGGAACCTTCAGTGTATGAAGGTGGAGACACGATGTGAAAATATGTGGTAGCATGAGGGCACAAGCCAAGTCTTATGAGAAGTCCTATACTGGAAAATCAACTTAAAAAGACCCGCATATTTAACAAAACCACATTTTAAGTACTGCAATGTTCTTTTTCATAGTGCATGCACATATAAAACAACAGCTATAAAGTTAAAAAAAAAAAAAGGTAACCACTAGATCTGATTAGAATCTGCTAAATTTTAACTTAAAACATATACATATATCAATCAAAGGTCTGTAGTTTCCCCTTTAAGATATGAAGTATGATAGATGTTTTATAAAAACCTTGAGATTGAAGACAATATTTAATTCTAAATCACTAATGGGATGCAGTTATATAAAACTATTGCAGTATGCCATCTTGAAGATACTCCCACCCCAGAGTCCTACAGCCCCCAATCCCAGAGACCCATGCCTGTTAGAAATCAAGCCCTTGTGTAATACCCTACCACTGAATGTAGGCTGAACTTACTGACTCAATTCTAGTGAGAATATAGCAGAAATGAAGAGAGGTCACTTCTAATCAAGTCCTCAAAAGACTACAGCTTTAGTCTTTAGCATTCTCTCTTGCTCTGCCTTAGATTACCTGCTCAGACAAAAACCAGCGGGCATGATCTGAGGCAGCCCTATGGAGAGGTCCACGTCACTATGCCTAGAAGCAGATCTTCTGAAACATGCCAAGGATCATGAGAGTAAGCTAGCACATGAATTCTACTTGAGCTGAAATTCTACTTCAGCTGACACCTTGAGTGCAGTCTCTTCAGTCTCAAGATTAGGCAGAAAAAAACAGCAAATCTGACTTCTGGACCCACAGAGACTGTGAAAAAATAAATGTCTGCTGTTTACAATCACTAAGTTTTGGAGTAATTTATTAGGCACAATAAATTACTAATACAGATTTTGGTGTCTGGATGGAAGACTGCCATCACAAAGACTTCACAGGTGGAAATGACTCTGAAATGAAGCAGTGAACCTTGAGAAGGGTGTTAGTGAAGACTTCAAGTGCCTCAAACTCACTATTGGCGGGATTTTGAACTTTGAGCATGCTGAGGGTGAGGACCTATCGAAAAGGAAAGAAATCTCTTTGAAAACTGGAAGAAGGGGAATCCTTGTTAGTTAATGGCAAAAGGATCAGCAACACTCAACTGGATTGTGTACAAAGTAGAAAATATACCTGAGTTATCTCCCAAAAGAGATGTCTAAGAAAAGTTTTGAAGATGAGGTCTGGCTTTATACGTGTTGGTAATAGTGAAATGTGAGAGAAAAGAGATAAATGCAAAGAAAGACTTAAAAAAAAAAAAGCCAGGGCTTGATCATTTAAGTCTTCAGCCTTTCCAGACTGCACATATCTAAAATTAAGCTAGTACCAAACAAGAGGAGGCTTTTGTACTTGCAGGAAGCAGACTACTACATCTGCTTAGCTGAGAAGAAGAAGAAAAAAAAAGTCCTAACTTTTATGTAAATGGAAATGACTCCCAGAGTGAAACCAGGAGCCCAAGGAGAAGACATGAGTGCTATGGAGAATTTTTCCTGGGCCTTGGGATAGAATCAAGGAGCTTCCAACATGTGGATAGATTTTACAATTCCTAAGAGAAAGTGACTATTCTGTACCTCTCATTTCCCCCCTTAACAACCACAGTGTCTATAGCAATTATCTTATGCCCAGCTCACTACTAATGTTAGTTAGATATATTGAGAGCAAATAACATTCCTTTCTGGCTTCTTGGTTCTACAGATTGAGAGGAACTATAATTGAAGAGCTGTACTAAGTAAACATATCTGAAGGGCTTCATCCAAGCATGAACCTGATTTAGATCATGAGATTCCTGGCTTTAAGCTGATTCACTAATGAAATAAAGAGCTTTAAGGAGAAATAGATGATTCATGTCAGAGAATGAAATTATTTTGAAATGGGAAAGAATTTCAAAAACTACCCAAACTCATTACTGAGAAGATAAAGTAAATTTTTATAAGACTTTGAAATTAAGTAAAAAGTTAATTTTTAATCCAAAGTCAGAAAAAATAAAATGAAAAACAAGTTGAAAGTCCACTACTATTCTTTTTTTTTTTTTTTAAGATTTTATTTATTTATTTGACAGAGATCACAAGTAGGCAGAGGCAAGCAGAGAGAGTGAGAGGGAAGCAGGCTCCCCGCCGAGCAGAGAGCCCAATGCGGGACTCGATCCCAGGACCCTGAGATCATGACCCAAGCCAAAGGCAGTGGCCCAAACCACTGAGCCACCCAGGCGCCCCTCCACTACTATTCTTAAACATAATTTCTTGGAAAGTTTGAAAAATAAATCATTTTTATTTTATTCCTAAAATTATCAGTTCTAAATGTCTCAAATGTGGTGATTTAATTCAGAATAGAGTTAATGGAAAATATAAATAAAGATAGTGTGGAAAATTTCAAAGAAAAATTACTTAGAGATTATTGGTGCATATTATAAAAACCTTAGTGTTTCATTTAGAAGTAAAATGAGGGGGCTCCTGGGTCGCTCATTTGGTTAAGTGTCCAACTCTTGGTCTCAGCTCAGGTCTTGATCTTGGGGTCATGAATTCAAGCCCTACACACTTAAAAAATAAAATTTTAAAAGTAAAATGGAAATTAAAGATATTTAGCAAAATAAAAAAGGTATTTCTCCTTAAAAGTATACAGTTGTATATAACATACTGTTAATATAAACATATTTTTTAAAGTCAGGGAACAATAAAGCTTCCCAACGCTAATCATTTTCCTTAAATGAGTTATGAAGTTTTCCTTAAACTAAACTTACAAACTGAGGTCTAGAAGATATAAAGACAGCATCACAAAACTCTGTTTAAATAATAATCTGTCTACCAGACAACAAATAAACAAACAAAAAGAACAACTTTGGGGGATATTGGGTATTTTGCATGCAAGAACAACATGAATCACTGGAGATCAGAGGGTATACTTGGATCGGTGCCTCTATGATGGCCCCCAACATTCATCATCTCTTGGTATTCAAACTCTTGTGTAATATCCTAACTTTGTGTATGTGCTGAACTTACTGACTCACTTCTAATGAACAGAATATGACAAAACTAATGGGATATCATTCTGAAATTATGTTATTAAAAGGGTTTTGTGGGGCAAAAGGGTTTTGTGGGGCACCTGGGTGGCTCAGTCAGTTGAGTATCCAACTCTTGATTTCAGCTCAGGTCATGATCTCATGGGTCCTGAGATCCTGCCCCACCTCTCAGCAGGGAGTCTGCTTGAAATTTTCTCCCTCTGCCCTTTCCCCTAGTCACTCTATCTCAAATAAATAAATCTTAAAATAAGTAAATAATAAATAAATAAATAGGTAGGTAGGTAAGCAAATGAATAAATAAATAATGTGGTTTTTGTCTGGGGCACTCACCTGCCATCTACTGAGGCAGCCAGTTTGAGAGAAGTCCCTGTCACTGAGACTGCAGGTAGATCTGGGGCTTTCAGCAGCCTTCCAAATAAATTTGAAATCTAATCCATGTCCACCTGAGCTTTAACATGGGGGAAACCTTTGTCTATACCTTGACTGCAGTCTTATGAGAGACTCTGCCATAGGAAAATATAACTAACTCCTCCCAGATTCTTAGCCACAGACAGTGTGAGGTCATAAACATTTCTTTCAGGGGCTGTTAAGTCTTGGAATAATGCAGTGTACAACATTTGATAAGTCTTAAGGCAACCCATAGAATGGTAGAAAATATTTTCAAAACTCAATAACAAGAACATAATCTTTTCCTCATTTTTATTAAATTATGTTCTTGTTATTACTGGGCTACAATGTTCTTTATATATCTATGTACAAGTCCTTTATCTGATATATGTTTTGAAATTATTTCTTCCATTCTATGACTTGCTTTTGTATTTGCTTACAGTGACTTTTGAAGAGCATCGTAATTTTAAGTTTGATAAAGTCCCATTTATCAGTTGTTTTTAATTTTTAGTTCATAATTTTCATGTCCAGTCTACGAATCTAACCCAAGGTCACAGGATTTTTTTGCCTTTGTTTTATTCTAGAAACTTCCCAATTTTAGTTTTTACATTTATGTCAATAATCAATGTTAAGTATTGTAAGTGGTATAAACTAAGATTTTTTTTTAGAACTATGTAAACTAAGTTTTTAAGTTCATTTTTTCCCATGTGGATCTTCAAGTTTCCCATCTCTATTTCTTAAAACTATTCTTTCTACACTGAATTTCTTTGCCACATATGTCAATATGAAGTTGATCATATCCACATAGGTTTATTTCTGAGCTCTCTATTCTGTGCCAACAGTATATATGTATATGTATATTGACATAATACCGTACTAACTTAATTATTGTAGCTTTATGGCAAATCTTAAAATCAGGCAATTTAGATTCTTAAACTTTACTCTTCTTTTTCTAAATTGCTTTAGCTTTTCTAGGTTCTTCACATTTTCTTACCAATTTTAGAATTAGCTTGGCAATTTCTGAGAAAAACTCCCAGTACAGTTTTTATAAAATCTAGTGTTTACAGTGTTTTACATATGGCTGTTTGCTTAAGATTAGTAGAATTCACAAGAAAATAACTTAGCTTTGAAAACTGCTTACCCTAGGAAAATATAAATTATTAATTAGACACTAATATGGAAAAATATCTTGGTGAATTGGTTTGTAATCAATAAATAATTTTCTTCATTAAAATACATGAATTCAGCAGTAGTTTTTAATGTAAGAAATACAATATTGTCTAACTACCTTTCTGTATCTAACTTTACATCATTAAAATGTCCTCCTCACTCAATTACAGGTGAAAATTAAAATGCTGGTGCAAATTAACAAGACTTGCTATAATAAGCATAGTGTAGACCTTTCTTAATGTTCTTAATATTCATTAATGTGACATCAACACATTTTATTTATATATTACTATTTTTCATTAGAAACATAATTAGCACTCTTATTCTCAGATACACCACTTAATTAGTTTGATGATACAATTCTCAAGAGAGCAATATATAGTTCTGCATGGCTAAAAGCAAAGTTTTCCTTAAGTTTGTCTTAAAAGTAACTGACTTAAAAGTGCATATAGTTCTCATACATGTTTAAATAACAGGATATCAGTTTAATATTACACATCCAAAAATGTTTAGACGTAAGTAGTATATCTATAAATAGTCACAACATCTATCATCTCTTTTGGTCCACATTTATAATACATAGACTTGATAGAGAGGCATCACTAGACATGTGCGCCTTTATTGGTTGGAATGGCAACAGGAAAGCATGGAATCTTGGAGAAATATGTTTAGGTAGTCTGCCCTCTGGGCAGCAAAGGTTCTGAAATATCTCAACCTGATTTTCCCCACAGCTGAAAAGGGTGAGCTGAAAAGGGCAGGCAAGGGTCCCCAGTATTCACAGGTATGTTAGGTTATCTGTTACTCGGTTTCTCTGGATAGTCAGTATGGGATAGTCAAGTAGCTAATCATATTTCACAGTTAGTATGTTTAGACTGATCCATATGTCTGAAACACTGACCATTTTTTACTACATCCACTGCTACTAACCTGTATCACCACCATTTCTCAGCCAGATCATTATAACAGATTCCTAACTGGTGTTTCCTTGCATTTCTACTGTCCATTTTTTTTAATTCAAAAGCCAGCGGTAGTTTCCTAAATCATCACTCAGATCATCTCATTCTATTGTCCAAAACTACTCAGTTGGCTGTCCATTTCACTCGAAACAAAAGCCAAAGTTTTCACAATGATCTTTTCTAAGATCTGTGATTGTCAGTAAATTTAGGTCTCTACTTTCAAGACAGTACTAAAGGCCACAAGAATAAGCCAACACAATTCTACAATCAGACATTTTTCTTCTCAGTTCTCTAAACTTCCAAACTCTGGAGGCATATGATATATGCCCTCACCAACAAACACAAATAGACTGACAAATTCCCACTTGTTAATGGAAGAATATTCACATCCATTTAATGTCACCAAACATTTCATACTTTAAATCCTGTCAGATGTAACATTCTACTTCCAAATATTAGATACTATTCTTTCTTTCTTTTTTTTTCTTTTTTCTTTCTTTCTTTCTTTCTTTTTTTTTTTTTTTTAAGTAAACTCTATACCCAGCATGGGCGGGAACTTACCAGTCTGAGATCAAGAGTTGCATGCTCCACTGATTCAGCCAGCCAGACACCCTTTAGGATGCTTTTGACTACATGTACTTGTACACCACGAAGTAGCCTAATATAAGAAAATATAGCGCCGGGAAGCCTGGGTGGCTCAGTCGTTAAGCATCTGCCTTCAGCTCAGGTCATGTTCCCGGAGTGCTGGGATCCAGCCCCACATCTGGCTGGCTCCCTGCTCAGTGGGAAGCCTGCTTCTCCCTCTCCAACTCCCCCTGCTTGTATTCTCTCTCTTGCTGTGTCTCTCTCTGTCAAATGAATGAATAAAATCTTAAAAAAAGAAAGAAAGAAAGCAAAGGAAAGAAGAAATACAACGCCCATCTTTTTTTTTAAGATTTTATTTATTTATTTCAGAGACAGAGAATACATGCAAGTGGGGGGAAGAACAGATGGAGAGGGACAAGCAGACTCTGTGCTGAGCATGAAGCCCAACATAAGGCTCAATCCCACAATGCTGAGATCATGACCTGAGCCAAAATGAGTCAAAGGCTTAACCCACTAAGCCACCCAGGCACCCCAATGTAGTGCCTACCTTAAAGGAGAATTTGAAGAGGGGAATTGAATTCAGGCCTCTCTTTTCCTATTGATTTCATGTTGCTTTCTACTGTGTGGGTTTCTTTTCAGGAGCTCCACAGATGGGCTTGCAGATGAGACGATGACCAGAGGCCCTCATGTTACCTTTAGCAGATTTAGAGGGATATTTTTTTGTTACTTAAAATCAATGTTTGAGAATGTACTTCAGTAGTGCTCTTTAGATTATATGCCCTCCGCCTCTTTTTTTGACAAACATTGCTAAAGAAGGAAAGAGAAACGTTATTTGGCCTAATCTTGATCACTGTTCCTCTAAAACCTGGATGTTTGGACTGTTGCAGCGCCTCACTAGAGTGACTCGATGTGTAAGAAAGAGTGAATCCTCAAAGAAAAGGATGCTACATATTCCCTAAGTGTGGCTGAGAAGAGGAAAATTCTGATTTGTTTGCTGTAACACAGAGTGTCTGGACTTAAGTGAAAAGATATGGAAGTTAGTAACATTTGCCACTTGCAAATTATGTATCTTTGACTATTAACAAGGATTTTTATCCTGAATAAAAACGTAACATTTTCTTAAAAGAAAATCAATTATCAGTATTGAATTTTTGCTCTCAAGAAACTTTACGAATCTATCAGTGAATAGTAAGGGAGCTACTATGCTGCCTTTGAAAATATATGATTTTAAAGCCATACAAGGATAAGCCCTCAAATAGTTTCAATTCCATTACTGAAACAAACTGCTATAATTATTAACAAAAAGAAGAAACCTTTTTGGATCTAAGAACTTTTAATCTGATGGTATTTTTCAATATAAAACTCAACCAATTATAACATGATAGCAAAAAAACCAAAAAAATGGATCTTATGTAATAAAGATATATATAAAAACTTTATGCATAATTTAAAAACTATTGAAGAACATAAAGACACCTACATGATATATATATACCATGATATATACCATGATATATACCATGTTCATAGAATGATAAAAATATCAATATTGTAAGGAAGCCAGTCTCTCCAAAACGATCTATAAAATTAAATCAATACAAACCAAAGTATGAAATTATATAAAGGGCTCTTAAAATTCACATGGGAAAATAAATCCCCACAGTGAACGAAAGCAATTAAAAAGAACACACATTGGGGCGCCTGGGTGGCTCAGTGGGTTAAAGCCTCTGCCTTCCCAGGATTGTGGGATCGAGCCCCGCATTGGGCTCTCTGCTCGGCGGGCAGCGTCCTTCCTCCTCTCTCTCTGCCTGCTTCTATGCCTACCTGTGATCTCTATCAAATGAATAAATAAAATCTTAAAAAAAAAAGAACACACATATGAGAAGCCAAGGAAAATGTACCCTAACAGATATTAAGTGATCTAATGCCATTGCAATTAAAACAATGAATAACTGATATAGACAGACCAGAGTTCAGAAATCATTATGATTTATATAGAAGCATCTCACAAATAAATTGGAAAGTAATAGAATTTTCAATAAATTATTTTGGGATATTTGATTCACTTTATTTAAAAAAATAGAATTTTGTCATTATTACTAATTCACATCATGTATGAAAATCTATGTTCCCAGATGGATTAAAAAACCCAATATGATGGGCAAAATTATAAAGCACAGGAAGAAAAAGCTAAAGATGACTTTATGGAGTGGGAAGGATTTCTAACACAGGACGAAAAAACATATTCTAAGGTACATTTTTGATTAATTTAACTACAAAATATAATAAGAAATGCATGTTCATTTAGCTACTGTAACTTTGATCTAAACAATCTCTATATTCAATATAAATTCATCAATAATTATTATGTAATTAACAAGTTAAAATTTAAAAGTGCCAAACTTAAAAGTGTTATTGGAAATACAAAAAGTAAATAAAACAAAAATTCCTGTTTTTAAGAAAGTGAAATGTGCATTAGTAATAACGATAATTCTAGGTAGAATTTGATAGATTCTTTTAAAGATTTTATTTATTTGACAGAGAGAGAGTGAGAACTAGCAGCAGGAGAGGGAGAGGGGAAGCAAACCCCTTGCTGAGCAGGGACCCCAATGCCAGGGTCCATCCCAGGACCCTGGGACCATGCCCTCAGCAGAAGACAGACACTTAACTGACAAGTGACTGAGTCACCCTGGCACCACAGAATTTGATAGATTTTTTAAAATAACTCAAATTACTAATTATTTTTTTCTATCTTATATCTTTTAAACACAATTTGTAGAAAATATGTTATCTTCTATTTCAGATAATACAGCATGAAAGATACATTTAATAATTTTATATGAGGGGCGCCTGGGTGGCTCAGTCATTAAGCATCTGCCTTTGGCTCAGGTCATGATCCCAGAGTCCTGGGATCCAACCCTGCATCTGTCTCCCTACTCAGTGGGAAGCCTGTTTCTCCCTCTCCCACTCGCGCTGCTTGTGTTCCCTCTCTTGCTGTGTCTCTCTCTGTCAAATAAATAAATAAAATCTTAAAATGATAATGTTAATAATTTTATATAAATTCTTATTTATGATACTACCAGTCAAACTTACTAATATGTTTGCAAAGCTGCTTCAGATTTTTATTTCTACTTAATTTTAAGCTAACCTAAAACTTTAAGTATTATGTAAAAAGTATCTAGGCTTCCTGCACCCCACCATGACTGTATTATGAAAATTTCTCTATAACCATTATACCATATGGACCAGACAAAAGAAAATTCATTCAATATACTGCAAAAGGATGTACACCTCTCTTTAATTAGGACTTTAATGCCAACAAATTAAATCACATTAACCACTGCATCCCAAGCTAGCCATAAAATTATTAACTCTAATGCTTAGATTTAATTAAACATTTTGTCATCCTTTTCAACCTGGCAAAGATGTGTACCTTTTCCCATGTCTACTTATAAGAAAATAATGATAAATAGCTAACAAATTATAATTTGTTTTATTATTTTTATATCCAGAAAAATTAGGTAATTAGTATGCACTTTAGCTTATCTGGAATAACCTAAAAGTGATATCAAGATATAACCAAGTAACATTGTGCTATTCATTCTGTTATACTCAGTTATAAAGTGTTGAATGACCAACATTTACCAAAACGCACAACATAATGTATTATATATTGTAAATGTTCAGTAAATATCCATTTATTTTCTATTGTCCTTTCTCTTAAGAGAAAGATAACAGATACTCATTTATGGAATACTGTAGTAATCTCCTAACTATGCTCTTCACCACCAGCTTCTCTCCTTTGAATCACTCCTAAATAGTGGCTGCTTCCTTATTTTTTCAAAAGCACCCTCAAATGATGTCTCTGTCCAAGAGTCATCAATTCTCCACTGCCTGTAAGAAAAAGTCTATATTCATTACTTAATATCTTTTATAATCTTGCACAGTTTTTCAACTATATCAACTAATACCCCATAGAGCATATGCATTTAAAGATTAAGTGTCTACTTACAGTCAATAACTAACTTGTAATTTACTCAAATCTGAAGTACCTAAGATGCATTAGATATCATTTAAGTCACCTTTGTTCATCTAGTGTAAATCACATGACATCCTCTGCTTATTCAAATTATAAAAAGTCTATGTGTCTTTCGTGTCCCGGAACAGACCCCATCCATACCATGAAAACTTTCTGAACTCAGTCATCTCTACGTGAGCCCAGAATTTACTATATTCTATACAGTCAGAAATACTGACATAACATGTTTCTCTGTGGTGTAGTGCATATTTTGTCATATTGTTTGATGTTTTGAAATTTTTTGGTTTGTTTTACTATAATTCATATGTATATGTCTTGAAGAAAAAGATTATCAGTTCCCTTAGTACAGAAACAAATACAGAATATGAATTAAAAATTCTTCCTGTGTTCAAGGGCTTTTAGGTCCAAAATAGGCAACAGATAACCACTCAAATATTTTCCTCTTCTATATGGCTCATTGGGGATATAGTCTATCAATACACACACACACACACACACACACACACACACACACACACACAGCTGTTATACTAATTCAAGATATACTTCTCCATAATTTACTTATATTTTCCTCTTTCACTCACTCTTCAACTACCTTTAATTACTCTCTTTTGTTCTCTTTTCAAAACTCTAATATCTTTCTTCTTCCTCACTCTCTGTTGATGACCTTGGCTTCTATTTCATTGATTAAAACAAAGAAACAAGACTCCCAGCTTTTTGTCTACTTATCTATCTGAATCTATTCCTATATACTCAGCTCTCCCGTTACTATGGTTAACTTGTTCTAGGTCTTGTATCAGGCCAAACACTCCACTTGTGCCCTGAATCTAAGGTTATCATACATCTTTAAGTTTCCCAAGATAGTCTTGGTTTATAGATGTATTTCTTCTGTAATTACCAGTAGTATGATTATATACATAAAGTACAATAAAAGAAAATTTCATTGTCAGGACTTCTTTTTAGGCTATTATTATTTGCTTTTCTTTTACATGGGTATAACTGAAAATGATTTCTTTGTATAGAGGAATAAAGTGTTGAGAAATGATCTATTCTTGGTGTTGAATACATTAAGTATGCTACTGTCTCCATGTAGATAAATCCAATGATCAATTTCCTCTTGTCCACCTATCAGTAAAGCTAACAAAGCTGATCACATTCTCCTCCTTGAAACTTCTTTCCCTTAGGACATCATTCTCTTAAGTGTTTCTCCCCCTCATCAACCACCACTTTTTAGTTTTTCCTCTTTTCCTGGTATGCCTTCATCTATCTGAACTCTAACTGTTGGAGGCTCACCTCAGATTTTATCTTATCTATGCCAATGCTTATTCCCAAACTTATCTCATTCAGAATCAAAGTTCTTAATAAAGTATAATCTCAAAAATGTTCAAATTATGACTCTGAATTAGTTATTAAAATAGACAAATTTCTAGACAGACTCATCAGGCTAAGAAGGGGAATATAAACAAATTGCAGAATAGCAATATAAGGACTAGTAGAGGGGCTCTCACTACAAATGCTGTAGATATTAAAGGGTAATAAAATATTATCTAAAAAACTATGTCCTGGGGCACCTGGGTGGTCCAGTTGGTTGAACATCTGCCTTGGGCTTGGGTCATGATCCCAGGGTCCTGGGATTGAGTCCCATGTGGGGCTCCCTGCTCAGCGGGGAGCCTACTTCTCCCTCTCTCTCTGCCTGCCACTCTCCATGCTTGTGCACGCTTTCTCTCTCTCTGTGTGTCAAATAAGTCAATAAAATCTTTAAAAAATAAAAAACATCAGCTCCTTGATGGATTTAAGGCACAGCATATTATATATATATATATATATATATATATATATATATATATATACATACATATATGTATATATATATTTTTTAATTTTGTCTGGTCCTTTCTCATTGTTAGAAAGGCAATGATGTTCTCTTACAGCTTTTGACTAGAGCACAAACAGAACTTCCAGGCACTTGTTAAATTATATATATTTTTAGAATGCCTGAATTGCTTAACATTTACAATTGCTCTTATTTTAAAATTTAGCTTTTGCTGTTGCATTCTTCTTATTTGCAGTTTTATTGAGATTTCAATAATTTACCAAGAAAAACCCCACCATATCTAGTGTATATAATTTGATAATTTTGGACACATTTGAATATCCATGGTGATGCCACCATCACCAAAATCAAGATAATAAACATATTCATCATCTCCCTGAATATTCTTGTGTCCCTTTGCTTTGTGCATGTGTGTAGGTGTGTATGTGTGTATAAGAACAGTTAACATGAGATCAACCCTCTCAACAAATTTTTAAATGCACATACTATATTTCCAACTATAAGCACTGCATTATATAGCAGGTCTCCAAAACTTATTCATCTTGTATAACTTTGACTTTATATGCATTGAACAACTTCCCATTTTCCCCTATCCTAAGCCCCTAACAACAACCATCATTCTACTTTCTGCTTCATCTATGTGTCTTTCTGTGACTTATTTATTTCACCCAGCATGTCTTCCAGGTCTATTCGTGTTGTTACAAATGGCAAGATTTCCTTCTTTTTAGAAGCTGAGTAACATTCCATTATATGTATATACTGTATTTTATCCTTTTGACTGTTAATGGATATGTGAATTGCTTTCATGTCTTGACTACTGTGAATAATGCTGTAATGGTCAGGGAGTGCAGATATCTTTATGAGATCCTGATTTTAATTCCTTTGGATATATATCCAGGAATAAGATTACTGGATCATATTATAGTTCTATTTTTAATTTTTGGAGGAATCTCCATACTATTTTCCATAGTGAATACACCAGTCTGCACTCCCACCAACAGTGTACAAGGGTTTTTCTCCATATCCTCACCAACAACTTGTGTTTTTTCTGGGTAATATGGCCATCCTATCAGGTGTGAGACGATATCTCATTTTAGTTTCAATTTGCATTTCTTGCTTCATGATGTTGAGCACCTTTTCATATATCTTTTGGGAACTCGTATGTCTTCTTAGAGAAATGTCTATTCAAGTCATTTGCTCATTTTTTAAAATCAAGTTGTCTTTTTTGCCACTGAGTTGCAGGAGTTCCTTATTTATTTTGAATGTTAATTTTCTGTCATATGTGGTTTGCAAACATTTTCTCCCATTTTATAGATTCCTGTTTCACTCTGTTGGTGGTTTCCTTTGCTTGATAGAAGCTTTTTAGTTTGATATAGTACCACTTGTCTATTTTTGTTTTTATTGCTTGTGCTTTTGGTGTCATATGCCATAAAATCATTGCCAACACTGATGTCATAAAGCTTTACCCTATGCTTTCTTCTAGGAATCTTACAGTGTCACGTCTTATGTTTAAGTCTTTAATCTATTATGAGTTAACTCTTGTGGGTGGTGTAAGATAGGGGTCCAATTTCATATTTTTGTATGTTGATAACCTGTTTTCCCAATACAATTTTTTGAAAAAAATACCCTTTCCCCATTGGGTATTGTTGGCACTCTTGTTGAAGTTCAGTTGCCCATATAATGTGTGGATTTATTTCTGGATTCTCTAGTCTGTTCCACTGATCTATATGGGTGTCTTTATGTCAGTACCATATATATTTTTTTAATTACTGTAGCTTTGTATATAAATTTGAAATCAGAAAGTGTGATGCTTCTAGCCCTATTCTTTCTCAGGATTGCTTGGCTATTCAGTCTTTTGTGGTTCCAAATGCATTTGAGGATTTTTTTTTTTTCTATTTCTGTAAGAAATGCCATTGGGATTTTGATCAAAATACTACTGAATCTGTAGACTAGTTTCAGTAGAATGGGCTATTTAACAATATTCTAATAGCTTTCCAGTCATGAATATGAACCATCGTCATATATTTGGTCTCCTTTAATTTCTTTCAACGTTTGTACTTTTCAGAGTACAAGTCTACGTTTTAGTTTGGCTTTCTGATAATTCTATTCATAAGTATTTCATTCTTTTGGATGATATTGGAAGTGAGATTTATTTTCTTAGTTTGTTATTGTTGTTAATGTAAACAATTTACAAGTAACAATAATAGCAATATAAATCTGATAGTGTCTATACATTTTACCTTTTTGCATAAACCTTTTCAAAATATAAACTCTTCAACATATGTGCTGTTGCAATCACTCTGTTATTTCTCTTAGGAACTCAGTACATGTTGTTTTCAGTACCTAAAATCCCTTCCCTACACTCACAAAAGCCAAATCTTTTTTTATCCTTTATATCTCTGCTTACATCTTATTACTTAAGGATGTTTTCCTTGGATATCCCATCAAAATGATGACCACATACACATATCCGCTATTTACTCTCATAGTACTTTCCACTGTTTCATAAGAGCAGCTATATAATTTCCCTTCTCCCTGAAGAACATTTAACGCATCTGCCGGTGATGGAGTCCCTTAGTTTTTGTTTGTTTAAGAAAGCCTTTTTTTATCTCCCTTTTTGAAGAGTATCACTGGATATATAGCATCCTAGGTAGGTTTTTTTTCCTTCCAACACTTTAAATATTTCACTACACTCTATTTGTATGGTTTCTGATGAGAAGTCTGCTGAGTTATTATCCTTATTTCACTATAGTTTGTTTTAGTTATAGAAGTCTCTGCTTCTTTCAAGATTTTATCTTTGTCTTTGTCTTTCTGAATTTTGAATACACCGTGCCTAGGTATAGAATTTGGGATATTTATCTTGCTTGCTTTACCTGAGCTTCCTGGATCTGTGATTTGGTGTCTGTCATAAATTTGGAAAATTCTTAAGCATTATTACTTCAAATATATCCTCTATTCTACTATCACTTTCTTCCTTCTGCTATTCCAACTGCATGCAGGTTATACCTTTTGTAATTGTGCTATAGTTATTGGAGGTTTTGTTTTTTGTTTGTTTTATTCTTTTTTTCTCTGCATTTGCCTGGACTATTAACTTATTGTTAAGTTCACTCAGTCTTTCCTCAGCCATGTTAAATCTACTGATGAGCCCACTGGAGGCATTCTTCATTACTATTACAGTGTTCTTGAGTTCCAGAGTTTCCTTTTGATTCTTTCTTATAGATTTTACCTTTCTGCTAACAATAGCCATTGTTCTTTAATGTTTTCGACTTTTCTCATTAAAGCCCCTGGTGTATTAGTCATACTCACTTCAAATTCTCTGATAATTCTAACCCAGCCAGTTCTTATGTTTGTTTTGTCTCTTCCAACTTTCTTTTTTTTTTTTTTATTGTCTCTTACATGCCTAGTAATTTTTTTGTTCATGTCAAACATACTATGGTAGCCAATAGCAACTGAAGTATATAGGTCTTCAGAATGAGGTTTTGTTGCTTTGGCTTTGTTTAATGTTTGCTGTGCCTGTAGCTTCAACTTCTCTAATGGCCTTCTTTTCGTCTCTTTTGTTTTAGTTGGCTTGGGATTTCTTAGGTACTCTTCAGAGAGTCTATCTCACAGTTCTTTCAACTGTGACCCAGAATTACTCGAGTGTGAATTACTTTGAGTGTGGTGGTAAGGTGCAGAGGAAGGGAAGCATTCTATAATCTTATATATAAATACATCATTTAATGAGCCTTTGACCTTCATCTGTGACTCTCACAAGAGTTTCTTCTCCTCTATCCCCTTTTGGTGAAAAAGGGCTTCAGGGGGCTGAATGAGAGACATGCCCTGTGGAATAAGGCTCTGGTAAAATCTTTTCCCCTAGAGAGTAGGCCTTTGTTATGGAAATTGCTCAGGCACTATTTCTCTATTGTTAATCTTTCCCTTTTTCTGTGTGAACAGGAGGGAATCCCTCCTGGCTTTTTACTGTGAGAACCCCGCAGAGTTCCTGAACATAAAAAGCCACAGGACAGGATGCTTGGGTGCCTCATTCAGTTAAACATCTATCTTCAGCTAAGGTCATGATCCCAGTGTCCTGGGGTGGAGTTCCACTTTGGACTCCCTGCTTGGTGGGAGGGAGGGGGAAGTCTGTTTCTTCCTCTCCCTCTGCCCCACTCCCTGCTCCTGCTGGCTCTCTCTCTCAAAATAAATTTAAAAAAAAACAACAAAAAAACCCCCACAAAACACAGGGTATGACTCCTAAGACCACAACACCCATTTCCTTCTCACTCTCAGAACAGTACACATTCAGCCTAGAGCAATGTGTCAAAATTGTTATTTAAATGTTCCTATCAGTTTATGCCTCCAGCAATGCCTTGTGGGATTTGCCCCTCTCCAGATTTTGGACTGGCTGTTTGCCGGTGGATCTCAGTTCTCTAATGGGTCTCAGAAAAGTCCTTGGTTTTCAGTTTGTTCAGCTTGTTTTTGTTATCAGAGGAGTACCATTTCCAATTACATGTCAGAACTAAAACTTTAAGTCCTTATGTATTTATTTTTACATTTATTACTTCATCATTCTTACCTCCAAAAATTATAAATTACTCGAGGACAATAATTACATTTCTTCATTATCATGGACCCAGTCTCTAGCACAGATTCTGGCCTATGATAGTTATTCAGTTAATTTCTTTGCATTAATGAAAATGTAATATCTTATATAAGAGAAGCATTTCATGATAATATCCCAGAGTATATTTCCCACTGCTATTTTCAACTTTGTAGGAAAAAAAAAAATCTAATGGATATTTGGTGAAAATTACACTTTTGATTATTAAAAAAAGCTTAACTTCTTCCAGTTGGGAAAATTTTCACATAAATGCTGCCACAGCAATCATTCCTTTTATATGTGCATATAATCAGCAGTCTTATAGTTAGAAATTATGAACTGCAGTAAAAAACTTTAGAAAAAAGACATCTTTTGAAAATATCAAAAAATTTAAACTCGATGATTAATAGTCAAAGAATTTTAAAATTGTTAATCTTCTCTTTGAAAAACTAGATAAGCAATCATTATAGAAACAACCACTTCATGTTTCCTGATGCTCTTTCACAGAACATTAAATCAAGTAATTATAAAGGCTTTATTATAATGTAAAATATAAATGGCTTCAAAATAAACCAGTAAAGGAAGCTATGGGATTTTCCATAAGAATCAAGTTTTTTTTTTTCTAAAATAAAATGCTGTATCCTTTCTAAATTTGAAAATATGTATAATTCTACTTCATAGAACTATTATCTACTCTTAAGAGATAAAAAAAAAACGCTAGTTATGCAATCAATTTTAAAATCTTACAATCCTAAATGCACAACTGATGTTCACTGCAGTTTAAGGATTTATGCAGACTTTCCATGATCTGTAAACCAGTTCTCCAAGTATAGTGAAATAAAACTCTACCCATCATTGGTGCCTTATAATAAGCACTACTGTTCATTTTGCTTTCAGTGTCAAAAAAATCAATTAAAAATATTAGTAGTGTTTATTTTCATGACTCAAATAAAAAAAAAAAGTATTGTAAAACTTGAAACAAGGAATCAATTGTGTAAAAACAAAACTCCCTTATAATGAAGTTCAATGTATGTACATACCTTTGATGAGGAAACAGAAGGCTGGCTGAGGACTAAGCAGAAGCTGACACCCTCTAACTTTCCCCCACCCCCACTCCAGGGTGGGACATATGTGACTGTTCTTTAGGAATCTCCCACCCATCTTAATGTTAAAACCTTGCTAGAGGCCAAAAGGACCTTGACAAAGGCAAGGCCTCTGGTATCCCTTATCTTGTAGGTCCTCTTTAGCATATGAAAGTTCTTTGAAGCCTCCCTTTTCCTCACTTCCCCCACCCCCATGGTTTATAACCTGCCATCCCTCACAACCCTGGGGCAGCCTCTCTTCCTGCCCTCAGGTCCTGTCCCGTTCTTTAGTAAACCACCATTTTGCACCAAAGATGTCTCAAGAAATCTTTCTTGGTCATCGGCTCCAGACCTCACCCCACCAAACCTCACCTATATTCTAGGACTTCATCACCTTGATCATTTTGGAAACATAGCATTGTGTTATTTTATGTCATCCCAGTAGAGCCACTGATTGATTATCTTTTCATTTTTCTGAGGGGTAGTACAGGCAAAAATGCTACATAGGGCCAACATTACTTAATGGACATTGTGAATGTTATCTGAATAGTCTCAGTTATATTGCTGAACCCAGTATGAGTACTGATTTCTCAGTTATATTGCTGAACCCAGTATGAGTACTGATTTCTCAGTTATATTGCTGAACCCAGTATGAGTACTGATTTAAGTTTTAGAATATAAGTGAGGTTCAGCAGGGTGGAGTCTAGAATCAACAACCGGTAAAGAATTCTCAAGGAAGTCTCTGGTGTTGTTAAGTTTATTAAAGCACAAGGACAGGACCTGTGGGCAGAAAGAGTTGCTGCACTGCAGTCCTGGGGAGTGGCTCAAGACTCAGGAGTTGGGGAGGTGAGCCCAAAGGGGTTCTCAAGAAGGACTATCATATGCTAATGAAGACCCTCAGGATACAGGAGGCCTGGTTGTTTTCAAGCCAAGCTGTTTTTCCCTCTAAAATGTACCAACATGAAGACGGTTGGGAGTTTTCTGGTAGAATGTCATACTTCTCCTATCACATGTCTTTGTCAACAGCTTTAGGTTTAGAAGAAATACAATTTTATTTACATTTCCTTCAGCCTCAGCCTGCCTTAATTTTATGGACGGAGGGTGATGTTAAGGCTTCAGGTACTGAGTTACAGGTCTCTGGATGTTAGGCTGTTGATAAGAAAGCTTTTTCCTTGTAAGTCAGTAGGATATTTATAAACTAAGGGAGACTCCTGTCCTGTAGGACTGTGATCTCTATTAGTTAACTATTTGTTTTTCCTTTAGGGCAGAGAGGAGTGCCTGAGAAATGTCACATATATCCCATGGTGGGGGTGGATCAAGATGCCAGCTTCTGTTTTGTCCTTAGCTTGCCTTCTGTTCCCTCCTCCACCATTGTTTATAGCAGCATTTCTCAGAATAATCCTAAACTAGGAGCATCAGCATTACCTAGGAACTTGTTAGAAATGCAAATTCTGTGGCTCCACCAAAGGCTACTGAATCAGAAACTCTGATATGTATTTTCACAAGCCCCCCAGGTATCTCTGAAAAAATGCTAATGTTAGAGACTCATACCTCCAAGGGTGAAGACCTCCATCTTCAAAGCCAGCAATGGCAGGCCAAGACCTTATACTTTGAATCTTTCCTCTTTCTTCTATCTTTGACCATAGCCTGAGATTTTTCTACTCTTGAGGATTCATGTGATTAGATTGGCCCTACTTAGTAACCCAAGGCAATCTTCTATCTTAAGTTCTTTGATCTTCATCACATCTACAAAGTCTCTTATGCCATGTAAAATAATATATTTACAAGATCCAAAAATTAGAACATGAACACTTTTGGAGATTAACAACATTATTCTGCCTACCACATCTCACTCTATATATATATCTTACTCTATACAACAAGTAGGAGGCCAGATTTCCCAAGAGGGCTTTATAAGCATTGACTCCTTAATGCCAAACTTAGACATACCTAAAATTTCCAATTATGCTCTGATACAAGGAGTATAGATTTAATGAATTTATGCAAATATTATAATGACATAAAAATAAGAGTTTTCAATTCTAGAGAAATCAGGCAGGGAAAATAATATATATACAAATGTTTCATTTCCAATTACAGAAGCTTAGTCTATCAAATCATAAATTATAAACAGCTTAAGAGAAAAAAAGAAAGGGTTTTCTTATGAATTTAATAAACAGAAAATTAAAATATCAATAATTCCAAATAAAAATCAGTCATCCCTCACTAGCTCATACCTTCTTACATAATTAGTTTCTGTTCTGCTTTGTCTTGAGTTTAGCCGTCTCATGAACCCATCTGCTTTTCAACTAGAATTATGGAATTGTTGACTCAGTTCATTGGTATAAGTTTCAAATTTGTTTAAATGATATCATCAGAAGCTGGTTCTCAGAAGTAGTTAGCATATGAAGTCCTTTTTTATGAGACAGCCCTTCTTTGTTTAAAATGAAATGCTATAGCCTATAGCCATGGCAAGTGATAAAAGACTTGAAACTGCTGTGTTTACAATTAACTTATTACTTATTACTGTTAATTTTAAAAAATGAAAGCTCTGATGAGAGTTCAAATGAAGAACAGTACAACTGAAAATGACATCTAGTTGTTTCTATGACATGTAAAATGAGATAAGATCAATTCAAAAGCATCTGAGAGAAAATAACTATAACCATGATTACCCCTATTTGAGGAGTGTGGATATTGCATTAATCCATAAAATGGACATACATAATCATTACACAGAAAAAATCATTAGTCATAATATATAGTAATCCTGAGACATAATATACTATGAATAAAACAGGAATATGGTTAGAATATACCAAGTATACATGATGCATATCAGTAAACAAAATTCAGTAGGTCTGGAGGAGGGAATAAACATATGTATATTAATAAACCTCAATACATAACTGACATGAATCTCCAACTGTGAACCACTGGCCTAGAAAATCCAAAATTTACATTAAAGAAATAAAGTAGCAATCAAATTGACATTTAACAAACTAACTGAAATTATGGCTGATAATACTACACTGTTGTGGAACCCCTGGGTGGTTCAGTCAGTTAAGCATCTGCCTTTGGCTCAGGTCATGATCCCAGGATTATGGGATCAAGTCCCACATGGGGCTCCTAGCTCTGCAGAGAATCTGCTTTTCCCTCTGTCTGCTGCTTCCCCTACTTAAGCACTCTCTCTCAATCTCTCTCAAATAAATAAAAATAAATAAATAAATAAATGTTGGGTCAGCAGTTCTGGGAATGCAGGAGGAACAATAGAAATGACTGTCGGGCAGCCATCTTCCAGTCCCCCCACCCTTCCCTAACCCTAGAATCTCCCGCCAAAAGGGTGTACACCCAGGTCACATCTCCACAGGTAACCTGATACCTATGCAGGAAACAGGAGTATCAGGAGCCCTCACCCCATACCTTCCAATCACCAAATATGGATGTGAGCCCATGCCCTGCCTTGGCCCAATAAAAGACCCCCGCCAACTCCCTCGCAGTGTCACTTCCTCAACTCCCCCTTTCCGAGTCGCGGAACCTCGCCTGAGAGTGCCCACCTCCTCCCAGTGCAACTTTCCTGGTTCCCCTTCTCCCGAGCCCTGAAACTTTGCCAGAGAGTGCCTTTAATAAATTTTGCTTTGCACCTACCTTGCCTGGTGTTGTGTTTACCTCGCCTGCAAAACCTTAAACTAACTAACTAACTAAATAAATAAATGCTACACTGTTGATGTCTGATATCAGACAATGCAGACACCAGAAGTCAGATAGAAAATTATCATAGATAGCTGGACATTGATGAGCTTTTTTCCAGGAAAATTAACACAGAGTGTTATATCAGTTTCAAGCATACAATATAGGGACTCAAAAATTCTATATACTGCCCAGTGTTCAGCATGGTAAGTACACTCTTAATCCCCTTCACCAATCTCACCCATCTCCCCTAACCTACCCCCAGCCCAGCCCTCCTCTGATAACCATCAGTTTGTTCTCTATAGTTAAGAGTGTTTCTTGGATTCTCTCTCTCTTTGTTCATTTGTTTTGTTTCAAGTCCACACAGGAGTAAAATCATATGGTATTTGTCTTTCTCTCACTGACTTATTTTGCTTAGGATTATAATCTCTAGATCCACCCATGCTGTTGCAAATGGCAAGATTTCATTCTCTTTTATGGCTAATATTCCATTATGTATGTACCACCTTTTCTTCATCCATTCATCTATCAATGGACACTTGCTACTTCCATAATTTGGCTATTGTAAATAGTGCTGCTTTAAACACAGGGGTGCATGTATCTTTTTTTGAAACTGTGTTTTTGTATTCCTTTAGTAAAGTACCCAGTAGTGGAATTACTGGATTATATAGTAATTCTAGTTTTAATTTTTTGAGGAATCTCCACACTGTTTTCCACATTGGTTATACCAGTTTGCATTCCCGCCAACAATGCAAGAGGATTCCTTTTTCTCCATATCCTTGCCAACACTTGTTTCTTATATTTTGATTTTAGCCATTCCGACAGGAGTGAGGTCATATTTCACTGAGGTTTTGATCTTCTGTTCTCTGATGATAAGTGATACTGAGCATCTTTTCATGTGTCTGTTAACCATCTGTATGATTTCTTTGGAGAAATGTCTGTCATGTCTTTTGTCCATTTTTTAATTGGATTATTTGGGTGTCGAGTTTATAAACTTTTTACATGTTTTGGATACTAACCCTTTATAAGATATACCATTTACAAATATCTTCTCCCATTCAGCAGTTGTCTGTTTGTTTTGTTGATCATTTCTTTGCTGTGAAGAAGCTTTTTATTTTCATGTAGTCCCAATAGTTTATTTTTGCTTTTGCTTCCTTTGCCTTAGGAGACATATCTACAGTGATATCAGAGAAATTACTGCCCATGCTCTCTTCTAGTATTTTTATGGTTTCAGGTCTCACACTTAGGTCTTTAATAAATTTTGAGTTGATTTTTGTGTATGGTCTAAGAAAGTGGTCCAGTTTCATCCTTTTGCATATAGTTGTCCAGTTTTCTCATTTGTTAAAGAGACTGTCTTTTTCCCATTGCATATTCTTCATTGAAGATTAATTGACCATATAATCACATGTTCATTTCAGGCTCTCTATTCTGTTCCATTCATCTACATGTTTATTTTTGTGCCAGTACCATACTGTTTTGATTACTACAGCTTTGTGGCATATCTTGATATACCACAGTGTTGTTCTTCTTTGTCAAGACTGTTTTGGCTATTAGGGGCTTTTGTGGTTCCATACAAATTTTAAGATTATTTTTTCTGTTTTTTTTTTTTGTAAAATGCTGCTGGTATTTTTGATAGGGATTTTTTTAAATCTGTAGATTGCTTTGGGTAGTATGGACATTTTAACAATATTTGTTGTTC
Organism: Meles meles; assembly: GCF_922984935.1. Classification (NCBI taxonomy): domain Eukaryota; kingdom Metazoa; phylum Chordata; class Mammalia; order Carnivora; family Mustelidae; genus Meles; species Meles meles. The sequence goes on from NC_060074.1 coordinate 81,567,328, forward strand.
CAATCCATAAGCATGGAATATCTTTCTATTAGTTTCTGTTGTCTTCAATTTCTTTCACCAATGTTTTATAGTTTTCAAAATATAAGGTCTTTCACCTGTTTGGTTAAGTTTATTCCCAGACATTTTATCATTTTTGGTACAAATGTAAATGGGATTGTTTTCCTAAGTTCTCTTTGTACTATTTAATTATTAGCATATGTAAATACAATGGATTTCTGTATATTGCTTTTGTATCCTGTGACTTTACTGAATTCATTTATTGGTTCTAATATTTTTCTTGGTGGAGTCCTTAGGGTTTTTCACATACATATTATCATGTCATCTGCAAGTGGTGAAACTTATTTCTTTCCTACCAATTTGGATGCCTTTTATTCCTTTTTCTTGTGTTAGCTATGGATAGAACTTCCAGTACTTGAATAAAAGTGGTGAGAGTGGACACCCCTGTCATGTTCCTAATCTTAGCGGGAAGCTCTCAGTTTTTCACCACTGAGTCTGATGTTAGCTGTGAATGTTTCAAATATGGCTTTTATTATGTTGAAGTATGTTCCCTCTACACTTAACTTTGTTGAGGGTTTTTATCATGAATGGATGTTGTATTTTACCAAATGCTTTTTCTGAATCTATTGAAATGACATATGGTTTTTATCCTTTCTCTTATTGATGGGATATATCATGCTGACTGTTTCATGAATCAGCATCCTGGGAACAAATCCCACTTGACCATGATATATTTTTTTAATACATTGTTGGTTTGCTTGTAGTTTGTTGAGGATTTTTGCATCTATGTTCATCAGATCTATTGGCCAAAAGTTCTCTCTCTCTCTTTCTCTCTCTCTCTCTCCCTCTTTTTGGAGTGTTTTTGTCTGGTTTTGGTATCAGGATAGTGCTGATAGACTAGAATGAGTCCGGAAGCTTTCCTTCCTCTTCTATTTTTTGGTATAGTTTGAAAAGCTTAAGTATTAACTCTTCCTTAAATGATTGGTAGAATTCACCTATGAAGCTATCCATTCCTAGACTTTGCTTTTTTGGGAGTTTTTTTATTACTGATTCATTCTTACTGCTGGTAATTAGTGTGTTCAAATTTTGTATTTCTTGCTGATTCAGTTTTGGGAGGTTATATGTTTCTACAAATTTATCCATTTATTCTGGGTTGCTTAATTTTTGGCATAGAATTTTTCATAATATGCTCTTAAAGTCATTTGTATTTCTGTTGTTTCATCTCTCTTATTTCTGATATTGTTTATTTGAGTCATCTCTCTGTCTCTCTCTCTCTTTCTTTTGATAGGTCTACCTGACGGTTTATCAGTTTTGTTCATCTTTTCAGAGAACCAGCTCTTAGTTTTATTAATCTGTTTTATTGTTTGTTTTTGTTGTTGTTTAGTTTCTAGTTCACTTATTTGTGCTCTAATCTTTATTATTTCCTTCCTTCTGCTGGTTTTGGGGTTTTTTGGTTGTTGTTCGTTTTCTTTTGCCTCCTCTAGGTGTAAGATTAGGTTATTTGAGATTTTTCTTGCTGCTTGAGGTAGGTATGTATTGTTATAAACTTTCCTCTTAGGACAGGTTTTGCTATATCACAAAGATTTAGGACAATTGTGCTTTCATATTCATTTGTCTCCACATGTTTTTTTATTTCCTCTTTGATTTTTTGCTTGACTCATTCATTGTTTTGTAGTATGTTATTTAACTTCCATGTATTTGTGGTCTTTCCAGATTTTTCCTTGTGATTGGTTTCGGTTTCGTAATGTTGTGGCCCTAAAAAAAATGTGTGGTATAACTTCAATCTTTTTTAATTTGTTGAGGCTTATTTTGTAACCTAATATGCCATCTATTCTGGAGAATATTCCATGTGCACTTGAAAAGCATGTGTATTCTGCTATTTTAGGATGAAATGTTCTGAATATATCTGTAAGATCCATCTGGTCCACTGTGTCAATCAAAGCCACTGATTACTTGTTGATATTCTGTTTAGATGATATGCCCAAATAGAATGGTATTAAAGTCCTCTACTATTATTGTATTACTATTGATGACTTCCTTTATGTTTGTTTTTAGCTGCTTTATGTATTTTGGTGTTCCCATGTTGGGAGCATAAGTATTTCCAACTGTTATATCTTCTAGTTGGTTTTTATATAGTGTCCTTCTTACTCTCTTATTGCACTCTATGTTTTATACTTTGTGTAATATAAATATTGCTACCCTGGCTTTCTTTTCACTTCCATTTGTATGATAAATGTTTTTCCATTCCTTCACTTACAATATGCATAAGTCTTTACATCTGAAATTAATCTCTTGTAGACAGCATATAGATGAGTCTTGTTTCTCTAATCCTTCTGTCACACCCAATGTCTTTTGATTGGAATAGTTAGTCCATTTACATTCACAGTAATTATTGTCATTTGTTACTTGTTTCATGTTTATGTTTGTAGTGCTTTGTACCTTTCTCCTCCAGCTCTCTTCTCTCACAGTTTTCTGGCTTTCTTTATGATTGGATATGATTGGATTCCTTTCTCTTATATTTTGTATATCCATTACTGATTTTTGATTTATGGTTACCATTATGTTTATATATAACATCTCATGCATGTAGCAGACTATATTGAGTTGATGGTCACTTAAGCTTGAATGCATTCTTTACTCCTCTACCCACATATTTTAGATGTATGGTGTCATATTTTCATCCTTTTATTTTGTGAAACCCTTGACTGATTTTTTATAGATATACTTATTTTGACTGCTTTTGTGTTTCCTATTTTTCTTACTCCTACTTACAATCTTTCCTTTCCACTCAAAGAATCCCCTTTATATTTCTTGATTTCTTGTAGGGCTGGTTTAGTGGTAATGAATTCCTCTAGCTTTTGTTTTCTGGGAAACACTTTATCTCTTTTCTAGTCTGAATGATAGCCTTGCTGGATACAATGTCCTTGGCTGCAAGTTTTTTCCTTCAGCATTTTGAATATATCATAAAACCCTCTTCTGATCAGCAAAGTAAGTGCCTACTGAAAATTCAGCTGATAGCTGTATGGGGTTTCCCTTGTATATAACTGTATTCTTTCCTCTGTTGCTCTTAAAATTTTCTTTTTGTCACTATTTTTTGCCATTTTGATTACTATGTATCTTGGTGTAGACCTCCTTGGGTTGACTTTGTTGGGGGCTCTCTACTTGCGGATCTGGATTTTTTGTTTCCTTTCCCAGATTCAGGAAGTTTTCAACTATGAGTTCTTCAAATAATTTTCTGCTCAATATTTTTTTTTCTCTTCCCCTTCTGGGATCCCTATAACACAAATGTTACTACGCTTCATGTTGTTGCTGAGTTCCTTTAATCTATTTTCATTTTAAAATTTTTTTTTCTCTTTGCTATTCAGCTTGATTGTTTCTCATTACTCTGTCCTCTGGGTCACTGATCTGTTCTTCTGCTTCTTCTAGTCTAGTATTTATTCCTGCTAGTGTGTTTGAAATTTCAGTTAACGAGATCTTCATCTCTGATTCACTCTTTTTTTATGTTTTCTCTTTGTTGAAGATCTCACTGAACTCCTCCTCTCTTTTCTTAAGACTGAGGATCTTTATGACCATTACTTTAAATTCTCTAGCAGACATATTACTTATTCATTTCACTTAGCTCTCTTACTGTGATTTTATCCTGTTCCTTCCTTTGGGACATATTCCTTTCTCTCCTCATTTTGTCTAACTCTGTGTCTATTTCTATGTGTTAGGAATATCAGCTATGTCTTCTGCTCTTTAAACTAGTGACCTTATGAACAAGAGATGCTATAGTTTCCTGAAGTGCAATATACCCTATTCAACCAGAACCTGGTGCTTTGCTTTGGGGACATTTCCTGTGTGTGCTGCTTATGCCCTACTACTGTGGCTGATATACATTTGCCTTCAGTCCAGTCATCTACAGTAGTTCTCTTTGCCTGTTTCAGGCAGAATTTGGTTCTTTGTTGTTAATGGGACAGTCTTTTGTTGCCTTGGGATTCAGCTGAGTCCAACTAGGCATTTTCCAGAGATGCAGGAGCACTGAACTGCAGGCACCTTCCATGTGTCATCCCCTGGGAAGCTTTGTTGATGGATGGGACTTGCAGTCCGACCCATGTCTTCTCCAAGCCCACTGATGGAGTCTCAGTTGGGCTGGCGTATGTGGTTATCTTCTCCACTTCCTGAGGCAGAAATCACTATGGAATGGCGCTGGTGCATGACTGTATCTCCACCTTTCTTACCCTTTTCAGTGTGGTCTCTTCTCTACAATTAGCTGTGGAGAGTCTGTTCTTCCAGTCTTCAGGTCATTTTCTGGGTTATTTATATTGATGTGGGTATTATCTAATTGTGTCTGTGGGATGAGATAAGCTTAGTATCCCCAACTCTGCCATTTTCACCAGAAGTCAGGCATTAATAAATCTTTAGGAACTTCCCATATAACATATACATTCTGAAATATTTACATTAATAGCATTTTACCCATATAAATTTAGCATAGTGAAATGATAACTATCTCTTCTGATTTGATACATCATGTAATTTGTCAATAGTAATATAACAAATAAACTTAACTATCCTAACACCTTTTTTTTTTTTTTTTTTTTTTTTAGTGTAAGGATAAATCCTTGTGATTTTCCAAGGCCTTTCTGGCACATTGCAAAGATAGTTTTTGGTGCAAAACACATTTGAAATTTTTATATTATTTTACATTTAGGATTTCATTTCAGAAAGGCAAATATGAAAAGTTGTTAGGAGACTTGAAAACTTAAGATAGGAATTGGATTATTGTTATAGACATCTGTAATCTTTAATAAGACACATGTGGATCAGACTCATTTCAATATTAATCTAATTTCCATTCCATTTTATATTATAAATTAACTTGCCAGTTTATATATTTCCATCTAGTGTACAACTTATTAGCATGAATTCTCAGTTTCTAATCAGACCAGAATATAAAAAACACTGAATTTCTTGATCTCCATGTATTACTGTCAGACCTACAAATCTGAGTCCCAAACCCCAGGAGTATGGGGTCACATTTCTGCACTATGCTGCAGATAAGCTATGAAAAACAAGAGAAATTTTACTCTTGTAAAATGAGTTTAAAAAATGTGTTCTGCAAGTTGTCATTCATAAAATTTCTATGTGATACCACAGAAAAGTTCTGTCATATTTCCTTCTCACTGAATTAGGAAACAGAAAGTAAATATTTAGCATTTCCTATATCAAAGTAAGAAATGTTGTTACTCTACTAGACTAACAAGTCCTTATACTGGTCCAAGAAAGGAGAGGGGATAAAAATTTACTCCAAATTTTGTGGAAAGAAAAGATATTGGAATGACAAAAGGTGGGCTTAATAACACCACAATTTATTTGTACTTTAAAAGAAATGGGTTGTCTACAAATTATCAAACACTATTTTTTTCTTTTTAAAGAAAATAAAACATAATGCTGAAATAATAGCCAAACTAAGAGTAAATGGAGGCACTTATCAGATTTTAGGGACACCTGTTTACTGCTTGACATTTAAAAATACCAGGTTTTGAATTTCTGTTTCAAAACACAGTGAGACTATGTGGCAGAGAAAGAGTTCATACTGCTTCTAACTGAAGCATCTATATGGTTTTATATTTATCTCACAGCACCACAGCAATCAATAGATTTCCTTAGAGTTATGTGAAGATAATTCACCATAGAGAAGCAATCAGTTTCCCTCCTTCATGCTTAACTTGTATTTTCAGTGAAGCTTTCCATGAATCTGCTGTTTAAAATTACAGCACACATTCCTCACCTTCAGCACTCCCTCTTTGTTTTTCTCCATAAGCCATGTGAGAATTGAAACCATTTACAGTACAACTCACAGAGTTTACCATCTGTCTGTAATAATATGACTTTAGTTTTCTACCCTCTTCACCAACACAACCAACTGGACATAAAGTGGACACAAAGTCAAGCTTCTTTGTTGTGTTTTCCAGGAAATTCTTGCCTGGAAACAGAAAAGTTACACATTCCTTTCAGATTCTTTCTGAAAGTCATATTTCATTGAACATGAGATTATTAACCTTTCAATTAATAACTTCAAATGATTGTTTTCCCTCCTAAGCTCTTCTAAACCCTTTCCTCAAAAATCCTCACTTTGTTGTATCCACAAGGCCTAAACTATTATCTCATAATTTTTATCCAATCCTTTTCTTTTTTTTTAAGATTCACTTATTTATTTGAGAGAGAGAGAGAGAAGGAGAAGGGGAGCACTGGGGGTGGGAGGTGCAGAGGGAGAGAGAGAGAACTCTAAGCAGGCTCTGCACTCAGAGTGGAGCCAGAATGGAGCTCCATCTCACAATGCTCAGATCACTACCTGAGCAGAAACCAAGTCTGATACTTAACCATCTGTACCACCCAGACACCTCAATTTTTATTCAGTCCTAATCAGAATATAATACTGAAAACACCATAAATTTCCCAACTCTGTCTTCTCATCTTCAAGATGCTAAGACTGTATCTAGGTAGTGCTCTTTTCACAGAAAGTAAATTCATCATTGCATTGTTAACAAATTATTTCAGTGGTATTTTGAGAAGGCAAGTATTTAACATTTGTAATCATTAATAGATTATATATTTGTTTAAGGTCTGTGTTCCCACGTAGAAAATTAGAAATTAAAATTAAAATCCCTAAGAGTAATTTGAGAGTCTAAGAAATAAAGATACTTGAGGCATAATGTATGATTCAGAAAGAAATAAGATCATAAGCCTAGAGAAGAAATCATGTTAGATGCTTGAAACGTATTTTCTTTTAAATTTTATAAACTGCTTAAATTGCTTGAAAAGAAGTATTGTATCTTGAGATTTGATCTCTGCATTCTGACATATATTGATCATAAAAATTATTTAAAAGAAAATGAAACAAAACACAATACTCAAAAGCCATAAGCCCTTTGTGTCCACTTAAAGATAAATAAAGAAATGAGTTAGGAACCATAAATTCTATCTCCATGTATAACTGATCCACCTAGAAAAAAGAATGTTAGTCAAGAAATACATTATTTGGGCAATCATCACAACTAATCCGAGATAAAAAAAACTGTGAGGATCATTCAAGTAAAAGACCAGGCTCACAAACTGTCCTTTTACTCACACATTGTCTATAGCACTCTTTTCCTAATATTCAACATAAACTGTGCCACTCTTTATGGGTAATGGATGTAGTTAATGGGAGACCATGTGCATGCCAATTCCCTACTTTCCATAGTTAAGGGTTCAGAAACACAGAAGAAGAGTTCAGAGCAACACAGAATGGGATTGATAAGACTTTTTCCTGGCCCTAGCCCCATTATGGATTCAAGGCTGCTGGTCATGCTGCTTAAGCATAATAGGGTCCAGCCAGATTTCAGAAAAGTCAGTGATTAGTGGCATTAGGTCTTTAATAATTAAAGTTTCCATCCCCAAAAATGGTGGAGGTTAGGAAGAACGTACAAGTTTATTGCTTTCATTTAGAAATGTGAAACTCAGTGTTAGGGAAGTCACACTTTAATCTAGGACCAAGATAGAGTTCAGTTATTCTGACAGCTGTGGCTGTTTCCCCTTATCCAATGTCTCAAAAAACACAGCCCTCATGAATATATACAGAGCACATACCATCTTGAGAATAAAATGAATTCAGGTTAAACCACATGAATATCATGCAATAAGGGCAGGAGACCAAGCTGTGCAGAGAGTGGGAGGTTGAAGATAGGAAAATTTCAGTATTAGACAAATGGTAGAAAAAAATTCAGCACTCCCAGGAAACTGTGCTGGGCTTGTGAAATCTACTAAAGAAGCATTAAAGATTCTTAATTTTTTACCAAAAAAAAAAAAAGGTAGAATTAGATTTATGATGATTTGGGAGTAAAATAGAAAATTTTTAAGGTATTTGAATCATTTTACTACCATTTCTAATGGTTGTAGACATTTCTAAGAAACTGCATTACCACAATTTTAGAATTTGTTGACTAAACCCTTTATTTTTTAGATAAAGAACAGAAATTCAGAGTTTAAGTGACATACCTAAGGTTATATAGACAGAAAAAAAGCCAACCAGGAATGTAACCTTAATTCTCTTACTGCTGAGAAAATTTTCTTTTCCTCCTACAATATCACACTATTTCAATCAATTAAATTGTGTTCCAATTATTCATCATGTAATCAATAAACACTTTAAAGGATCTACCAGCCACTGGGCTAGGTACAAGCAATGGTGATCAAAATAGGTATGTATCCTCCCTTCATGTCCCTTATAGTTTGGTATTCTAAGAAAGCAATAAAGGTAGTGGAACCTGAATATACATATCAGGTTCCGTATTGCTTCAAGTAAAGCTGGGATGGTAGAACTTCATGACGAATTGTGAATTAAAGGAATACTCGGGGGAGTCATAGTCTTTTAAGTCAGTGTCACAGACAGTGTTTATATTTTATACTTAAAGGCAGCGGAGATGTTTTATTTTGTTTTGGTTTTTGTTTGGGGTGTGGCATCATTCTTTAATAGTGTTGTGCCACACATTGACAAGTTGCACACTTTGGTCTCATGTTGGTAGTGGCAATTTACCATGAGTCTAAAGGTCTGAGCACCAGACTGGGGTGCAGGGAACAGACACTTTTCCAACCTGGCCCAACCTCCCAACTCCCAAGTTTCCTTCTGAATTCTATCACAGCCCCAAACAGAGATCAGCAACTACCATGGACTGGTTTCCTTTAAGTGCACATCAATATTTCGTAGAATTATAAAAGGTAGGTAGAAGGGTAACATAAGCAAAGAAAAGAACAACTGCCTGGGAAAAAGCCACCTCGCATTGTCTTATGCTTTAAAAATGTTTTATGTGCCATGTAATTTAATTTTTAGAAATCTCTGTACTTTAGTTTTAATTTTTGATATTTTATATGTAAGTTAGTATAGATTTAGAAGGGCAATTAATGAGTTCAAGGTCATGTAACCTAAAAAGTGCCCAAACTTGGACTAGACCATACATTTTCTGATTTCTAATCTAGCGTTTTTCCTACTATAATGCACATAAATTATAGCTCAGATGCCATTTCCTAAAGCAAATTATCACAGCTGATGTTGTGTTGTGCCTGATTCTGTGTAACAAAATTGGATCTGGTAACATACATACCAATTCATAATCTTAATACCTAGTAGTTTAGATCTGAATTTTTTTTCCAAAAGGTATGCCAAATTATTGTAGAGAAATGATTTATTCCCTTTTCCCCAAATTTCCCAAAATATGTTGTAATTTTACCCCTTTAAATTGGATAGTTGCGGTTAATAATGATTTTGAAAATCTATTCAGCCTATTCAAATATTTTGGTTGAAAGCTAAACTTTCTGCATGCCCCCTATTAAATAAATATTTATTTCTAGGATAATATAAGAAACGTATCTGAAGATCAGAAATGAATTATAGAATATAGAAAAAATTACTTAACCTTTGTTACATACATTATCCTACACGACTTAGTTTTTAATTCCTGCATTTAAGTTATTATGAAAGAAACATAAAAGCTAATAAAAATAAATTTATAATTAGTCGATGATGACTCGCAAATGTTACTTCTATGACATAAATAGTAAAATTAACCTTTTTTACTATAACTACCCATAAATACCGGTACTCGAAAGTGATAAAAGTTCAGCGCTTTCTTCTACTGAAAAACCTGTACTATTTTATACAAATGGCCAGTTAGTAGAGGAAGAAGAAAGACAGAAAGAAAAAAGTAAAGAAGGAAAAGGAGGGGAAGGGAGAGAAGGAGAAGGGAGGAAGGAAGTTTAGATGTCCTAAAACCTTTGATTGTGAATGTGGTTGATAGACTTTACAGCTTAATTATTTGGTACCAGGTTATTAAGGGCACAGAATGTGGAATGATTGAAGCAGCAAAATCCTAAAAGGGGTGTTAGTATATATTTAATATTTTAGAAGTGTATCAAATTAAAACTCTTACCTAGAGATATATGTATATAATATATAAAGCAAGAACAAAATTGTTGATAATTTCTAGAGAATGGAGTACTAATTCAAGCATAAACTCATGTTTCACTGCTACATATTTATAATGTACTTTTAGAACTCACAGTTTATAATGTTTATAGAGTCCTTTTCTCAAGTGAAAAACCCTATTAGTAGATAAACATTTACAGTCCTATTTTACAGATGATGAACTGAAGGTTTGAGTGGTTAAGTGATCTTCGTAAGGTCACTTACTAATAAATAGTAGCCTAGATCCAACCATATGCTCTGAATTCAAAAGCTGTGCACTTTCAGGGCGCCTGGGTGGCTCAGTGGATTAAGCCGCTGCCTTCGGCTCGGGTCATGATCTCAGGGTCCTGGGATCGAGCCCCGCATCGGGCTCTCTGCTCCGCAGGGAACCTGCTTCCTCCTCTCTCTGCCTGCCTCTCTGCCTACTTGTGATCTCTCTCTCTGTCAAATAAATAAATAAAATCTTTAAAAAAAAAAAAAAGCTGTGCACTTTCTATTCTTAAATAAAACCCCTTGAAGTGAGTTTTCATTGCACAGTGGTCAATCAAGGCACACATGCTTATTAAGTATTAACTATAAGAATATAAGTCAAACTAGCCTAATGACCACTGAATTATCTCTTTCTTTATCCTTGCTATGAGAAGAAATTTGAGGATGTTTGAAAATTTTCAAAGACACCCTGTTCTGCTCTAGAAATCAAGCATATTAGAGAAAGCGTTCTGTCCCTTAGCTGTAAAATTTTGCTTCTCATCCCTTAGAATTCACCTAAGTCTTGTGAGAACAAGCACTCATTATTTTTCTTTCTAATTTCCAAACCTCTATTTTCTGCAAAGAAAAAAATACCTGAAGTGGGACATCCCACTTAAATGAACCGCAGATTACAATAAGACATGGTATGCCTCAGATACCTGGCAAAAGTCCTTTAGACCCACATGTTTTCACAAAGTTTGCCTTCTGACTATGTGATTTCTACTCCTTTTTCACAAGTAATGTCCCACTCCTGCAAAATAATTGCCTACCATCTGACCCAAACCCCTAGACCACTCTTGAACAGATGTTTATTTTTTCTTCCATGGCTAAAAAAGGACTTAAGAGGGACATCTAATACTTCCAGGTCAAAAATCAAAGATAAGCCTGTTACTGATACCCTCACGTTCTCCTCCCCACACATCCACTGTGCCATAAATTTCCCTGCAATCTAAATCACTTTGTAAGCCAAATTGTAAAATCTCCATCTTTCCATAAGCATCATCAGAGAATCTAAGTCACAGAGAATTGCAATATTAATTAGAGAAAGCTTATACAGTAATTGGAGTTACCTCTTCAAAGCCATTTCTTGACACTTACCACAGTTATAAGGGAAGTATTATCATGTTTAGACACTCATTTATCTTTATAGACAGCACCTCAGTGAAGCCTTGAAAATTCTTCAAGATTATGCAATAGCACTGGAATCAGTTTATAGATGCCTATTTCTCCTTACTTGTTAATTCAACCCCTTTTATTGAATGTATACAATGTGCTAAAGTAAGGCATTGAGACTAAACTGAGCAAAATAAGATATAGCTCATATATTCATGAATTTTAGAGTCTACTGTAGTTGACAACCAATCACACAAGTAAAAAATAACAAATATGATAACTGCCATAAAATGATGGTATTAGGAAAGGTTAGCTCATAAAACTGGAGAGCTTCCAAGAGATGTTTCCTCAAGGATGTAATTCTGAGGTGAGGTTTGAAGAATAAGAGTAAAAAAAATGGCGAAAATGCTTTAGGCAGAGAAAACAATGTGGACAAAAGTCTTCTGGCAAGAAACTATGACACATTCAAAGGAATTAAAAAACTCTGCCTCACTGGCACAGACAGGAAGAACATGATGGATGTTGTGATAAACTTTCAATATTCCTTTTTAGTTCTGTTTCTCTGTTGTCTGTTGCATCTGCCTTTTGTGGCTTTTATTTTCCTTCTTCCTTTATAAATATTATTTATTTACTTGCTATTCTCATCCATTTTGTTCATTTTATTTTCTCCAAAACATGGAAAATGAAATCCATCTTCGGATAATAAGAAAATTTGTTAGACTTTTAAGAACTGTAACAGTAAGGAAAAAATATAAATGAAATAAAGCACCATTTCACCTATTTTCTTTTGTTTTGTTTTAAATAGTTGAATATTTTAACTGGCATACCTATTTAAGTTATTACAATCCTTACTCAAAAATCACAATGATTCTGAAAATGTGACAAGAATCTATTTTGTAGCAATTTTCATAGACCATAATTCATGTCTATTCATTTAGTAAAGGTTAAATGGATTCATATCCAAAAATAGTTAGATAATCATGCTTTGAGAAAAAGAGTTAACAAATGAATAACTGCCAAACAGAAAACATGTTAAAACCAACTAGTAGAAAATGTCAGAACGAGATACATAAATACATTTAGTGTCCCACAGAGTATAGAATTGTCTAGAAGTTGGATGGCTCTAAACCACCCAAACAACAAGATCTTGTAGGAACTGTAAGTCCTAGGAGTATATGTCTGTTGTAGCTGAAATGTGAAGCATCTCTGTAAATTTCTCATCAGAGACTGCATAGAAGCCAGGAACAAAGAAATTAAGTAGGATATCTGTTTCTTGATTTTCTGAGACCTAATTGTGTAAGTGACAACTCTGGACAGGGGATGCTGCAGAGTGAAGAAGTAAGATTGGGCAAGAAGCAGTCATGTAGCCACTGACTAACATCACTTTAAACTGGATAAACAAATTTCCACTCAGAAGAGATGTGAGAATGATAAAAACTTTTGCATATACAAAAAGAGGACACCAACACTTGAGGGAAGACATTCACCCTGGGAAGAGGACTGGGTAGACGTGCGAGAAAGTATCCTCACAGAGTACAACCTAAATTAAAACCTTCAGATGATTCGCATCATTGTCCCCAACTTTCCCTGACAAAGTCTTGAGCTAAAAATACTTCTAAAAACTGTCAGTGATATGAACACAGTAACTGCTTTGTTTTGAAATCTCCTATTCAAAATGCTGATGTTCCTTCTTTAGTGCACAAAACAACACAGTGAACAAAAATAAACACAGGTGTACACACAACTAAACACTCCTTTCTCAGAAAAATGAACAAAGAAAGAATGAAAACATTTCAACCTGAACATAGTATGTATGAAGAGGAAACCTCAAATTCTAATGCTAACAGAATCAAGAGAACGTTGGAGACTTCAAGAAGCAGCAGAAAAAGTGACAGCGTACAGTGGAGAAAGACACTGAGGCACTGAATAGCAGATACCCAAAATCAGAAGCAGAATTGAGTTTTCACCTATATGCTAAGGTGCTGAAAGTGTAGAAATAACCCAGTACTGCGGAGGTGGTAGACTTCATAAAGTATGAGGAATAAACACCTAAAAAAAGAGAGAGAGCTCATGAGGCAGGGGCTAGAAATTTTGGTGACAGCAGCCAGTGAAGAGAGCACTGGAATCTCCTTAGGACATAACTGAGTTCATAAAGTCAAAAGCAGCTTGACTACCTATAGGCACCATTTTTAGAGGATCATTGCCCTCACAAAGTTCTAGAAAGAGAATATGGGACAACTTTCTTGCATTCTCCCCTTATGGAAAAAGCTGGTATAGGGAACTTGACCTTAGAAGCAGATAGGACTAAGTAAACTATTAAGTAAGAAATTCCAAACTCAGTTTATTAAAAAATAAACATTTACAGAGATAAAGACAAAGCATTAAAGATGATAGGAGATTATAGACCCGGTAAATAGCAAAGTAGGGGACATGAAGGACAGAAATAAGAAAATAGTGAGGAAACAAACATCAATCAACATTTAAAACTACTGGTAAGAAATTGATAGATGAGCCAGGAAAAGATAGCCAAAATATGCACACTTAGAGTTCTCAAAGAAAAATATCAAAACAGTTGTAGAGAACTAGTATCTAGTAATGAAATTCAATAAACACTTCCTGAAATAATAGGCTAAAATCTGATTTTGAAAGGGCACACTATGTGTCAGAGAAAATTAACCAAGAATGTTGAACACCAAGACAAGTCTTACAGAAATATGTGGATTTTAAAGATTTTTGGTTATTAGACCAAAAGACCACCTCATATATTTAAAAAAAAAAAAAAGGAATCTGGCTAATATCAAATTTCTGTACATCAACATTCAAAATACACTAAGACAGAGGTGTACACATTTGAGATGCAGATGAGAATACTTGCATGTGGGGCAGTAGCCAGAGGACTGACTGCATAGAAGAATGCTAGAATTAAAAAATATTAAAATTAAGAAAGTGGTCATGATTTAGTAGGAAAATGGATATAGCTTAAGAGAAAATTAATGAACAAGCAAAGAAGTCACAAATAAGTATACTGACAGAAGCACAGAGTGAAAAATGTGAACTACGGAAAAGAGTGTAAGAAATACACAGGATACGGTAGAAAAGTACAACATAAAGTGTAAATGAAGTGCTAAAAGAACAGGAGAGAGAATGGGGCAGAAGAAACAGTTGAAGGACTTACAGTAAAGAATTTTTAATATTAAGGATGCCTCAGTGGCTCAGTCATTAGGTGTCTGCCTTTGGCTCAGGGCATGATCCTGGGGTCCTGGGATCAAGCCCCCCATCGGGCTCCATGCTCAGTGGAGAGCCTGCTTCCTCTCCCACTCCCCATTTGTGTTCCCTCTCTCACTTTCTCCATCTATCAAATAAATAAAATATTTTAAAAGTATTTTTAATGTTTAATACTTATGTTATTAATATTTAATAAGCCTTAATCTATATATTGTATAAGAACTAGAAACACCAAACAGTAAAGATAAGATGAAAATCATACTTAGGTCGTCATAAGAAAATTGCTGGGGAAAAAGAAAAATAAAACATCTAAGGAATAAAAAGGTTTTAAAAGCAGCAAGAGGTGGGGCGCCTGGGTGGCTCAGTGGATTAAGCCACTGCCTTCGGCTCAGGTCATGATCTCAGGGTCCTGGGATCGAGCCCCGCATGGGGCTCTCTGCTCTGCAGGGAGCCTGCTTCCTCCTCTCTCTCTGCCTGCCTCTCTGCCTACTTGTGATCTCTCTCTCTGTCAAATAAATAAATAAAATCTTTAAAAAAAAAAAAAAAGCAGCAAGAGGGACTCGTAGGTGGCTCAGTTAGTTAAGTGTCTGACTTTGGCTCAGGTCTTGATCTGGGGGTCCTGGGATTGAGCCCCGCGTAGGCATGCATCCAGCTCCCTGGTCAGTGGGGAGCCTGCTTCTCCCTCTCCATCTGCTGCTCCCCCTGTTTGTGCACTCTTTCTCTCTGTCAAATAAATAAAATCTTTAAATAAATAAATAAATAAGTAAATAAGTGCAGCAAGAAAAGATAATTCTGCTCTAAAGAGGTATGTGTTCCTATAAATTGCTCTTACACAAAATGACATAAGAAATTCCACAGAGATTATGGATAATTGGAGATATAGGCATAACATTAAAATACTCTGTCAGTGACATTAAAATAAACCAAGATGGGAATCTAATAAAACCAGTAGTTGAGTTTTACATACCTGTAACAGTTAAAAAATACATAAACTCTACAATAAATATGACACTTTGAAAAATGCCCAAAGTTTACTTGTGAAGAGGAGTGTGGGAAGCATTGCAGATGACCTTATGGGGATTTTTTAAAAATGAAGTCGCTCTCTGATTATCAGTCCTGTCAGAACCTACATTAGAGTGTTATTTTGATAAAACACAAGGGAATTGCCCAGAAGAATGCCCGGCATTTTGTGTTTACTATTGTCATTAGTCATCAGGAAACACCACAGTGAGATAGGACTCCATACCTACTAACATGGCTGAAATAGGTGCTGGCAAAGATGTAGAACAACTGTTATTCTCATACATTCTGGTGGGAGACTGTAAAATAGTACAACTATTTTGGAAAACTGATATACAATTAAACATATATTTATACTATGAACCAGCAGTAGCAACTAACAGGCATATACCCAACAGTGGAGAATGTATACTATCACAAAAAGATTTGTAAACTAATATTCACAGCAATTCTATTCATAATATTTAAAAACTGGAAACAACACAAAGGACCGCTGACAGTAGAATGAATATGTATACGTTGTTACACTTTTACCTTGTCATAATTCTCAGTAATATATGGTATAATGTACTGATGCATGCAACAACACAGACAAATTAAAAAAAAAAACATTATCTTGGGTGAATTCTTCAAAAAAAGCAAAACATTGTTTAATAATGAGGCCAGATGAAAATATTTTATAATTCAATTTATATGGAGTTATAGAATAGAAAAAATGAAGCTATGGTGATAAAAATCAGATTAGTGGTTATTCAGAAACCAGGGCATTGAAAACAAAGGATAAGAAGAAGCTTTGAATAATT
This sequence comes from Meles meles, assembly GCF_922984935.1. NCBI lineage: Eukaryota > Metazoa > Chordata > Mammalia > Carnivora > Mustelidae > Meles > Meles meles. Next base: position 81,583,720 of record NC_060074.1, read on the forward strand.
ATAGAGGTAATTTTTATATTGATTGACATTGTGGTTCCACAGGCATATAAATTTGTCAAAATTCATCAAATTCTATTCTTAATATCTGCTTATTTTAACTTATGTAAATTATACTTCAGCAAATTAATTTTAAAATATATGAATACAACCCAGATGGAATGGATAAAACATTTGAGGTATATTCATATAATGAAATATTTCTTGGGTGAAAAAATGAATAAACTATTGGTTCATGCAGCAACATAGATAAATGTGACAAACACTGTGTTAAGTATAAAAATCCAGATAAAACAGAGCACATGGAAGGGCACCTCAGTAGCTCAGTGGGTTATGCATCCGACTTCAGCTCAGGTATGGAACCCCATGACTGGCTCCCTGCTTGATAGGGAGCCGCTTCTACCATTTCCCCTGCTTGTGCTCTCTGTCAAATAAGTAAATAAAATCTTTAAAAATATATTAAAATAAAATAGAGCACATGGTGTATCCTTGCATCTGTATGAATTTCTAAAACTAGCCAACTAAGGGAAGGTGCTGAAAGTCTGAATAGTTACTGCAATGGGGTGGTATTAGGAGACTGGGTAGAAAGGAGAAAAACAATCTGAGGTGATGACAAAGCTTGTCAAGTGTACAATTAAATTTGTAATTTGTTGATTTTCTTGCATGTTAATTATATTTCAGTAATAAACAGGAACGTATATGACTATGCTGTATAGCATAGAAAAAAAATGGGCCGTTTGGCTGTTATTTCACTTTTTAAATATATTCTGGTATTTTTGGTAATATTAAATGCCTTGTATACAGGAAGAAAAAAATACGATAAAAATATTAAATAATCAAACTATGTTTTGGGTAGTCCTAAAGTAGTATGTAAATTAACCAATATTTCAACATGAAATTCAAGTTCTCTGACAATAAATTTAAAATTGTGAAGACTAGGGAGGAAAAACTCCTTTAGTCAAAGAAAACATGTATGATTCAAATTTTTCATGGAAATATATAAATAATAAAAAAGAAAATTTTCTTTCCTGATAACCAAATATATTGGTTTACTATCTCACGGAAAGCAAAAGAAACCAAAATATAGTGCACCACATTTGCTTGATGTTTTCAGACTCCGCTTCACGGAGGCAACCTATTGTTTCATATATCAAGATCTAATCATGCAGCTCAGTGGCCTGCATCTGCGCCCTTACTGCCTGAGAGTGAATTTTGTCCATAACTATAACTAAAGGCTAAATTGGAACTCAACTCAATCTATCATCTGTTTAACTTTTTTTTTTTCCCCTCATGATGACATAAAAATCACTAGGCAGATAATGTCAAATTCTTCTGCAGTAGACTCCTGTGCCACTCTCTTCCATTTTATATGGTGGTATTACAAACACGTTTACAAACCAACAATTCCCTTTCAACCTAACGTAACATTTTCTTTTTCTCTAATTTTTTATTATATTCATATTTTAGGGAGGAAGAAAGAAATCCAATAAAATTTAAGTTGGGAAATCCTAGCTTGCCTCGCAGAGGAGTGTGAACGAGGCCAAACGTCTGTGAGTCCCATCTCTCCTTCCTGCTGCTTATCAGTTGTGTTCCACAATTTGAGACTCTCCTGTTACACTCTAATTTGTTGCCACCATCCATTTATAATTATATGTTATATTATAATACCATACATACAACTATATGTGTACTATTATACATATAATTAACAAGACACTCAGTGGATCCAATAGGTTTTTCTGGACACTGGATTGAGAAATCTTTCAGAAGTAGGTCTCCTACTTGGTTTTACATACCACAGGCACTAATGTTTTGTCAGGTTCCAGATTTCTCTGTATACCATTATCCGAAGTAGAATTTTACTCAAGTTTTATGAAATTGGAAGGATTTATTAAGCACAACAAAATTTAAGAATAAATATCCAGAATAATAAATGATGCAGATTGTGGTTCTACTCTCAGTTTCTAGATTACTAAACAAAAATAAAAAGCTATCAGATGAACACTGTTAAGGAACTATGGGAAGTTTTGATAATAAAACCAGAGAACCAGGAATATTTTCCTCCCCTGCTGCACTAAATATAATGAAGTATTTTGTTCTTATAAAGTTGAAAAAGCTTTCAACCATTTCATATAAGCAGAAAGAGAAGATCACCTTGCAAAAGATCTCTTTAGACACCTTTGGGAAGCTCTTAGTTTACATATATTTAAATAAAATCTACATTTTGTGTGAAAAAAATTATCAATAAAGAGCATAACTGCATTCTGTCTTGATATTAATATCCAAGGATCTGAAAGGGAAAGACCTATTTATTTAAGAAACCCAGAGATCTTCTTGGCCATAAAAGTGAGCAAGGAAGCAAACCAAACTCAATTTCCCTTTCCCTACGGTTCAGAGTTCTGGAAGTCTGTCAGATGGATCTGGGAATTCCTGACCAAGGGATCCTTTACTATAACCATTAATTGGCTGAGCATGAGAAAAGAAAGTCAGAATTGATGATGTAAGCCTAACAAAAAGTAATAAAGGCCCTTACACAGCTGATGTGATCTGGGAAAGATGTGTGGACCCTGAAGCTCCAAGTTGGGGATTATAGTGGTCCAAGGAGGGACCTCTGCTACCTACTACTGTTGCTTCTCTTATTGAACCCTGATAGATAGATTGGACACTGAAAATAAGTTCAGAGGAATAGACACCTAAGGATGACCTCTCTGAATTGGTGCTGGGATTTATGGAATGAGTTCTCTGATCTGATTGGATATAAAAGCACTAATGACTCTATTTCCAATGGTAAAGGAGACACTGATATGTTCCATGGCAAACGGTTACTCAAATTATCATGTTAGGATGCTTGTAATCAACATCTACAGAGGCAAGGCTCTGGTTGATTATGCACTTTCTCCCATAGAATATTTTCATAAAAACCAGCATAATAATGCAGATGGTTAGAGAGTTTGAGGAAAGAAAATGATGAGCTTGGAGCATTAAATTCCTAGTTCACGGCCTTGAATAGGGGATGTGAAAACTTTCATGACTTCCCTGAAAGAAAGTTTTATTCCTATAGCCACAGGGCCAATATTTCTGAAAACCAAAATCTAATCCAATAATTCTAAAAACCAAAACAAGTAAGCAAACTTACGCTCTTGTTAAAGTAGGACATTGATTTGGAAGCAATGAGATTCTAACAATGAGAATAGGATTAGAGGACAAAGTCCAGTGAGTGGAGAACCTGATGTTGGTGGAGAAAACTGCTCCACTGTGAACACATACGTTTCTGGAAACAGAAAACAGGACTCAAAAGATCCCTGAAGGCAGAGCTCAGAATCACGGAGAATTACTCTCAAGCCCTGAGACCTTTCAAGCAATTTCCAACATTACTCAGCATGGATTTCAGAAATTCTATGCACCAGTGATTCACCCAAATCTCCCTTTCCCTCATTTTGAACAGTAATGTCTATAGTCATTATCCTACATCTGAACCACGTTAGGGGTGTACACAGAGCACATAACTCATGTATTCACTTTCACAGATCAAAAGAATTATTCAAAGAGCTGTACTGATGGAGACTACACCTGAGGACTCTCATCCACATCTAGACCTAATTTGAAGTACAAGATTGTGAACATTGAGCCGATGCTTTAATAGGATAAGATTTTGAGGGGCCTTGGGAGGGAGAGAGTGTATTTTGTACATGGGAGGGATATGAACCATTGGGGGCAGCATCTGAGCTAGCCCCCAGACATCTCTACATCCAGGTATTCAATCTTCTGTATAATCTGCTCTCCTGGTGTATGGGCTGGTTGTAGTGACCTATTTCTACTAAATAATATATAAGTGACAATATATCACGTCTGAGATTGGATTATGAACATCTGAGATTCATTCTCCTTACTCCCTCTTAGATCATTTGTTCTTTACTGTGTCATGAGGTAACCTACAGAAAAGTCCACATGGAAAGGCCAATGGTCAGGGATGAATTGATGCCCTCAACCCAACAGCCCACAATGAAGTGAATTCTGCCAGAAATACTGCAAGTGGATCTGAAAGCAGTCAGGTCTTCAGATTACAATACAGGCCCAGCTCACAGTTTAACTACAAAGTCATGAGACACCTTGAGTCAGAATCAGCTTTCTCAGCTCATCCTGAACTTATGACCCACAGGAATTATGAGACAATCGATGTTTATAGTTTCAAGCAGTTTAACTCTGGGGTAATTTGTATAACAATATATAACTAAAGCAGTATTTCTAAAATGAATAAACAGAATTATAAAAGCTATAGGCTGTGGTTCTGATAGCAGAAGGCAACTGAAAAAGTAAACCTAGCAGCCTTCTTAAGAAAGGGTGTCTTTTCTGTTCCGCTTTCCATCATATATGTTGCTCATTTTCACAGAGGCTCTTTTGTGGATCTAAACATTCTTTTATTTCTCCATATCATCAGTATGAGAATAATACTTATTTGTTTTAATGTCCTTACTATGAAGTTCTTAGCTTTTGCATGTTCAATGCCACAAGTACATCTTAAGCACTGAATCTTTATCAGTTGATTTTCAATGCTGCATCTATTTCTAAAGTGTTTTACAAAATGCCAGCTCTCTGTCTACTTGTTAACCTTGGAAATAACCATACTCTGTTTGCTTGGCCCTGCAAGTCCTTCTGTTACTTCTGTAATCAGTCTCCCTTGAATTCATATTTTTCTTAGTCAGCCATATCAGCTCTGCATGCTGGGGCAAATGTGAGTTTTATTCTTACTCTCATTATAAGTAGTAGTAAAAGGAAGGAGAAAATATGCCTACAATCCTATATAACTATGCAATAGCTCTTTTACTAAAAATGTATTTGGGACTGAACACATCTACAGGTTGTAGTCCAATCTATGCCTTTTGTTCCAGCATAATTGTTAGCACTTCCTTTTACTCTAGAAAACATCCAGATATAAATGACAATTTTTGAAAACTGCATTTATAATTCAAATTGTCCAATCTACAGAGATCGTGTTCAGTTGTGATAAGGAATGCTATTCTGTCATCAGAATACTGTAGTTAAAATCCTTTGCCACCTTTTTTCATCTTTTGCTCTTAGGAATATTATCTATCTGCTCTTCATCTCCAAAATAGAGGGAAAAAAAGGAACTTATGGGTTTTTCACAAGTGTTTAATCAGTTAATAATGTAAAATCCCAAGAGAACTAGCTGTACTATAGTAATTACTCATTAAACATGAGTATTCTCATGGTTAGTTTTCCTTGTTAACTTGATTAACCATGAAGTGCTCAGATATTGGTCAACTATTATTCAAAGTGTTTCTGTAAGGGTATATTTAGAGGAGATTAGCATTGAAATTGGTAAGCTGAGTAAAGAGTACTATCCTCTTTAATGTGGGTGGGCCTCACCCAATCAGTAAAAAGCCTGTATAGAATAAATAAGCTGACCTCACACTGAGTAGGAGAGAATTGCTCCTGCCTGACTACATTCAAACTGGGACACTGGGTTTTTTTCTTGCCTTTAGACTTGAACTGAAAGATCAGTAATTCCTGAGCCCTGAGGCTGCAGGCCTTTAGACTGGAACTATACCATCAGCTTTCCTATAAACCTATAAACCTTGGGATTTGTTGGCCTCCATAACTGTATGAGCCAATTCCTTATAATAAATAAGGAAATAAACAAACATCCTATTGGTTCTGTTTCTCTGGAGAACCCTAACTAATACAACTACTAAATAAAGTATGACAAAATTAGTTAATAATCACTTATGTATGCTAAAGATGATACCTTCTTCAGCTTTTCCACTTGTAATTGTTTATTTGTTTGCTTAAGGAGGATTTAACAGTGATCCTGAGCAAATAAATTTACAAAATGTTCTGGAGGGAAGGCAATTAAATTAGAAAGACCTGAAAACTATCCTTCAGAGACTTGAGTTAAAAAGACTTGAATACTATCCTTCAGAGAGTGGGTTCTCACAGTTTTGATATCATGATGAAGATGATGATGATGAGTATGATTATGGAAATCAAAACAACTGCTACACTCATCATGTACTTTAATACACAGCTACAGGGAAACCTGGGTGGCTCAGTGGGTTAAAGCCTCTGCCTTCAGCTCAGGTCATGATCCCAGGGTCCTGGGATGGAGCCCCACATCAGGCTCCCTGCCTCTCTGCCTACTTGTAATCTGTCTGTCAAATAAACAAATAAAATCTTTTAAAAAAATACACAGCTACGAAGATTTGTATCCAGCTTGAGGGGGGCAATATTGAAAAAATTCACAGAAAAAATGCATTCCTTATCAATAAAATACAAATTATTCAAATTAAGGTAATAATGAAGCACAATTTAGCCTACAGAACAGCAGAGTTTACATTTTCTCTTCAAATAACAATAATTGATTTTGAATAGTATCCCATGAAATAGGTAGTTTCTTATGTTCAAACCAATTAAAACCTTAGAATTAATTTAATTTTAAAGAGCTGAACTGGGAAAATAAGGACACAGGCACACCCAAAAAACAAACAAAAAAATTACTCTAGTCTTTTTAAAAAGGGTGAATAATTGAAAAATCAATGATTATTAGAATTCTATCACATTATTTTAATAGAATGTTATGCAAATATTAAGATTATGTTCATGAAAATTTTCTAGCGGCATACCAAAATGTTAAATGACAAAAAATCAGGATGTAATATGATAGCAACCAGATTTTTTTTTTAATTATAGAAGTAGGAAATAATGTTAATTTTATTTCTGGAAAAGAAAACAATATCCTTTAAATTTCCAAGATGATATCTTTTAAATTTTTATTTTTTTTAAAGATTTTATTTATTTATTTGACAGACAGAGATCACAAGTAGGCAGAGAGGCAGGCAGAGAGAGAGGAAGGAAGCAGGCTCCCCGCTGAGCAGAGAGCCCGATGCGGGGCTCGATCCCAGGACCCTGAGATCATGACCTGAGCCGAAGGCAGAGGCTTTAACCAACCCACTGAGCCACCCAGGTGCCTCTCTTTTAAATTTTTAAATATATTTTCCCAAATTTTCACCAATAAGCAGTAATACTTTAATTATATGAGGAAGTGGAAAAACAGCAAGTATTATAAGCAACATAAAAAAACACAAAAATTTGGTCTGTTCATTTGTTCTATATTTTTGTGTTCAGCAGTATGCCCATAAGAACCTTACAGTCTAGGGGAAGCTGGGTGGCTCAGTCAGTTAAGCATCCAACTCTTCATTTTGGTTAATGTCATGATCTCAGGATCATGAGGTCAAGCCCTGCTTTGGCTCCCTGCTCATCATGGAGACTGCTTGAGATTCTCTCTCTCCCTGTCCCTCTGCCTCGTTCCTCACTTGCCTGCACATGTGCACACTATTTCTCTCTCCCAAATAAATAAATAAATAAATTCTTCAAAAAAGGAAAGAAAGAAACTGAGTCTAATTGACAAATTAAATAAAATATCTCCTGTCACTCTGAGTGCGAATTTTGCAAACATAAACTTTTCACCCTCAGGAGTGAAGTAGGAAGTTTATCCCTTGCACAGCAGCATCCATAGTATGAACACTAGGGGAACTATAACTTGAATAAATGTATTAAAGTCCTAAATTATTATAAATGCATTATTTCTTCATGTCCACTGTATTGTGCCACTTCATTAAACTTTAATATTATCAATGTTAATAATAATAATATTATTTTAAATATAAATTAATAAAAGTACAAGTTCCAACAATTCCAGTCCACTATAATTTCCTAAGTGAAAGTGTCCAGTAAAATCACCCATAAAAGACAACCATTATTAATAGTTCATGTTTTTTCTTCTAAATGTCTTTCTAGGTATTGTTGTTGGTCTGTCTGCCTGTATCTCCCTCTTTCTATCAGTTTCTATTATTGGATTATGCTATGAAACTATATGACTTACTCATTAAAAATATATATGCTGGGGCACCTGGGTGGTTCAGTCAGTTAAGCATCTGACTTCTGTTCAGGTCATGGTCCTGGAGTCCCAGGATTGAGCCCTACATCAAGATTCCTGCTCAGTGGGAGGCCTGCTTTTCCCTCTCCCACTCCCCCTGCTTGTGTTCTCTCTCTTGCTATTCTCTCTCTCTCTGTCAAATAAAATATTTAACAAATATAAATTATATATATATAAAATATATATAATATATATCTTTTAAAGAGTTATATATATATATATTTTATATATATATATAAGAAAGATACATATATTTTTATACATATCTTCTGGACCTTCTGGATCTTTTATATATATAAAAATATATATATATACACACACAGATACACACACACGCACATATATACCCACACATAATGAAATATTATTGTCTCTATATACATATATATATATAAATATATATATATACACACACACACACACACATATATATATATATATATCACCTCTTCTTTATCCACTCATCTATCGATAGACACTTGGGCTGCTTCCATAATTTGGCTACTGTAAATAATGCTGCAATAAACACATAGGGTGCATGTGTCCCCTTGAATTAATGTTTTTGCATATTTTGGGTAAATAACCAGCAGTTCTATTACTGGGTTGCAGGGTAGCTCCATTTTTAACATTTTGAGGAAACTCTATACTGCTTTTTACAGTTGCTACACTAATTTGTACTCTCACCAACAGTGCATGAAGTTTCCTATTTCCCCACAATCGCTCCAACACTTGTCTTGTGTATTGTTTGTTTTTAATTTTGCTAAGAAAAGAGGTGAAGATGATTTTGTCTTCTTGTTTTCCAGGAATTTTAGCATTTCAGTTGAGCTTCACTACATCTATGTATTAATGTATATACATTAGAGATTTTAATTGGACAGCATATAAGAGAACTCCCAGTATAGTTAAATAAACAAATGAGGAACTTAGTGATTAATTTCTTTTCCATAACAAATCAGGAAATAAACTGGTTTATGCGGCAGGTTCCTCTTTCAGCTAGAAAGATAAAAGCATGGGGTGGCATCTGAGGAATGTGAACTTGTCTCCAAATGGCCAACACTTCTGCTTATATCTGATTGGCAAGAACAGTCATACGATTAACTGCATGCTAGAAAAAAATCTATATTGCTGGGATTGAACCATTAAAAGTGATTCATATGATCACCCAGAAGAAGAGGAGACCTGTAGAGAAAGTCCCAATTTTCTTAGAGTATCTAAGTGGTTGTGAACAGAATGTTGGGAGAAATATGGACAGGAAAGACCATTCTGATGAGGTCTCAGGTAGAAATGAGGAACATGTTATTGGAAGCTGTAGTAAAAGTGATCCTTATAAAGTGGCAAAGAACTTGACTGAATTGTCTTCATATCCTAGTGTTTCATGGAAGGCAGAACTTGGGCCAATAAGTTGGATTTTCAGCTGGTTATTTCTAAACAGTGTTGAAAGTAAGGCTGAATTCTCTTGAATACCTATAATAAAATGTGAGAACTGAAATGACTTAACAAGGTTTTTGTTAAATCAAAAGGAAAGCTACAATTTAAAATTTGGAAAATTCTTATCCTATCCAGATTGCAAAAATGAGAAAGAATGTTCTAAAGAGAATAGTAAGGGTATGGCCAAGCAATCTTTTGCTGAGGAGAGTAATATCTGTGTGAACCATGGAACTGATTGGCCACCTCAACAGAAAAACAACAAATGTGAACTGAAGGAGTAGGAGATAGGCAGGACCAGGAAGGCTACGGGACTTTTAGATTTTTTAGGATAAGGACCACGGAGTTATTTAGATGCCATATTGTTCAAGATGAGGAAAGAGGGACTTCCAAAGGTGATTCAGGAATTATCAATAGCTGCCTCTTCAGTTTCAAACAACCAGATGACCCATAGCCAAAGTCTTGGAGTCAGTGCCATCCAGGGCCAAGGGATCAGGACCCTAGCCCATTAGAATCATGTAGTTGGATCCACCCCCACAATCTCAGACCAGTAGACACTGGCCTATGATTCCAACCAGGAACAATGCCAAGGAAGCTGGAATGCCCTAATGTGTTCAAAGGCAGAAGCCCCACCTCAGTAGGTCCAGAAGGTAAGACCTCCACCCCAGAGAGCAGAGCTTTGACTTAAAAATTATTCTTGAGCCTTAAGATTTAATGTTGTCTTGTTTGGTTTTGGACTTTCTTGGGACCTATCTCCTCTTCCCTCTCTTCTATAATGTTCTGTCCTCTGCCTGCCCTACAGTTGTATTTTGAAAGCACATAACTTGCTTGGTTTCACAGGTTTACACCTGGAAGGGAATTTGCCTCAGAATGAATCATACCTTAAGTCTCACTCATATCTGATTTATGTAATATTTAGATGAGACTTTGGACTTTAGATTTTTAAGTTGATGCTAGAACAAGTTAAGACTTTTGAGACAGCTGGGATGGAATGAATGTATTTTCATTTCAAAAGGACATGAATTTTGAGAAGCCAGAAGGGGGAATGCTATGGTCTGAATGTTTGTGCCCTCACTCCCCAAATTTTTTTATTGTGAAATCTTAATCCCCAAAGGTGATGACACTGGTAGGTCAGAACTTTGGGAGGGGATTAGGTCACAAGGGTGCAGCTCTCTCTATAAGAGTACTCTTATTAAAGAGATCCCACAGAGATCCCTTGTCCCCTTCATCATGTGAGGATACAATGAAAATTCTGTATGGTAAAGGGGACGCTCTCCCAACCATACTTGCACCCTGATCTCAGACTTTCAGCCTCCAGAACTATGAGCAAAAAATTTTTGCAGTTTGTAAGCTACTCAGCCTGTGGTATTTCATAGCAGCCCTAACAGACTAAGACACTGCCCTGAACAAAACTGAGCTTTTGTTACGGAAAAAGGAGAGAATTGAAATTAGATAGGTTATTAAGCTGTATCACATTAGGCTTTTATACCTTTTTTTTCTAAATCATCTCTTTATTTTTTTTGCCCATTTTTCTGTTCAGCTGCTCTATTTTTTGTTGTTGTTGAGATTATTACATAGTTTGATCCAATGGTGTGTGGTAAATATTAACAATTAGATCTCCTGGGGCGCCTGGGTGGCTCAGTGGTTTAAGCCGCTGCCTTCGGCTCAGGTCATGATCTCAGGGTCCTGGGATCGAGTCCCGCATCGGGCTCTCGGCTCGGCAGGGAGCCTGCTTCCCTCTCACTCTCTCTGCCTGCCTCTCTGCCTACTTGTATCTCTCTCTGTCAAATAAATAAATAAAATCTTAAAAAAAAAAAACAATTAGATCTCCTTATAAAACAAAAGGATCTAACTCTAATTCATAGTATTTGTCAATATTTATGGTATAAATACTCTCATTATGGCCAATTTTAAGCTATAAAAATCAGACCATTGAATGGGAAGTTGGAAAGAGATGAGTAGTAACACTATTATATAGTATTTCTACCCTAATGATGCAATAAACATGAACTCAAAACCATGGATATTAGTAAATTGTGGTAAACTAATTAGAAAGTGATAAGTATTTAGTTTAATTGCACAATTATATAATTTTTAATAATGACTGTATTTAACAATTTACTCACAAAATTAAATTTGACAATTGGCTCTTACAAGCTATAAGCCTGTCTGTGATGTATCTATGCCTGTGTGTGAGAGTGCATATAGACTAGAACAATCCTATTAATTATAGTTTGTGTTCATATACTGACCATTTGTATTTACAGGTTTTTAAAGTTTTGACAAGTATTGATAGATGAGTGTTACGATCTCTTCACTACTACTGAATTATATAATTCTGGCATCTTTACATGATATATTAAATGGGATTTTATTTTGCCTGGTGAATAATAATTACAATTTTAAGTTTTCTTTAAGCAGTTGAAGTTCATAGCAAAATCTGGGATAATATGTAAATATCTGGGTACTATCTGAATTCAATAGTGCATATCTGATTGTCTGATAGTATGTTGGATATAGGCAAAAAATCCTTCCTGACATGGTAATTATAACATGTAATGGTTAATCTGCCCAAATAGCCCCATTCTGAAAATAAGTTTGTATATAAGAAGGAGTCAGCATGTAATTTTGAAAGTAAGTCCATAAAATAAGCACCAATTTTTCTGATAACACAAAATCTTTACATAAAAGTCACTGTGCCTAAGCAGAAAATGATGTGGAATTTTTTATATATACTTGTATATTTGTTTCACTCAGGGTTTTTATTCATAGATAAAGTTCTGGATGTTTTGGCTAACCCTTAGATGGATGTGGATAAGTTACATTAGATTATAATTTCAGCGAGAAAATTAGACAGTCAGTAGCTTCATTAAAAGAAAAGAATGAGCACTGAGAATTTTAATTAAATAAAATTCATTTACGATTTTCATTAAATGTAACCTTTCCTTTTATATCAAGTGGCAATCAATCTTTGTTAAGTATATATGGAAGTATGGTATTGAGCATTTGTTTACAATAATGAAGCAACAACATGCAAGACTTATCAAGGTCTGTATTTTTCTTCTTAAATGCATTTATCTCTGGGGTATAGCTTTTCTTCACTTAGAGACCATGATTTAACTACAATTAAACAGCTACTCTTAGAATAATGCATAAAATTTTTAAGAAGAAAAAAAGAATTTTATGCAGAATTCATTGATGAAAAAGCAATAGTGGTTTTAACAGTTTGAATATCATGAAGGGATCTTTGTCCTTGTTTTTGTTCTTTTGTAACAAAAATAAATGGACAAAAAGACATTCTGTATGCATGTCAACTTGGTGCAAATTTGTAACCTTTGATTTTTTATAAATGCTTCATGGATACCAAAGAAAAATAATTTTGTTTTCACTTCTGAGATGAACTGGTAAGAAATAGAAATGATGGCAAGTTCCTGTTGTTTACAATTCTGTGTTATCTAATAGAGAAACTGCATCAATAAACTTGACCACCATAGCATACATAGAAATTCTACCCTAGACCACAACAGGAAATAAACTAAAATTTACTTTTGCTTCTTCAGCTGAAGTCTAACCTTTCACTGTTTATTATGTAGAATTCAAAGAGAATATTGGGACAATAAAGTGTTACACTTCCCACCAACAACAACAAAAAAATTACTTTCAGAATTCAAAAAATATTCATTTTATTTATATTTGATTCCACTTAAGTGTGGTAATAAGTGAGATCTCAATTAAATAATACTTCTTGTGTCAAAACAAATAAAAAATGCTGGAAATCCATAATCTATAAATCCAAATTCATAATCTATAAATCCATTAAATTAATAATGTTGGCTTAAATAATTAACATATGAAGGTACTTATTTCTAAAATTTGAAAATGGTATTCAGTGAGCAATCTAAAGTGCATATTATCAAAATATTCTTCCAAATATCTGAGTGATATACCAAAGAAAACTCAAAGAAATATCAAAAAATAGTCTAGAAGTAAATATTTACCAGAGTCTGGGAGAAGTTCTATTAATCACTAACTGATACATCAGACTGCAGAAAACACTGATGGTCATGCAAAAAAGTAAAATGAAATAAAATAAAATATAAAAACAAAACTAAAGAACTAGTTATGAAGGTTTTCAGTACTTCCTCAGTTATCTATCCTTAGAATGGAGGAAGTAATTTTACCCTACTATACTTAATTTTCAATATTCTGATGATGATAAACCAATTTTTATTTCTTCTTGAAATTTTTGAAGTATAGCACATATAGAAAAGTTCTACATCATACGTGTATGTCCTGATGACTTTTTACAAATTAAATTCACCCATACAACCAGCACTCCTATCAAGAAGCAGAACACTGATAACACTCCAAAAGTCCCTCTCCTACACTTTTACTCACTACTGCCTGAAGGGTAATAGTTATCCTACTTTTAACACCATATATTAGATCGTTTTATTTTTTTTAACATTTTATATTTGGAAATATACACAAACTTTTTTTTTCCATTTAACTTCACATCGTGAAATTCATCCATGGTGTTGAGTATTGCTGTAGTTCATTCACCTTCAATAGAACTCTGTAGTACTCTAATGGATAAAACAGATGACAATTGATTCATACATTCTACCTTTGGCAGTTGCCAATATTTTGCTCTTATCTCTGGGACTGTTACTCAAATGTCATTTGGATATATATGTGCATTTCTGTTGGGCATATATGTAGAAATGGAACCACTGGTTCCTAGGTTATGGGTATGCTGCTCTTTAATAGATACTGCCAAACCATTTTCCTAAATGATAGAAGAAATTACTGTATAACATGTTTCTTGTCCATTTGGATATGCTTTTGTAAAGTGTTTTTCAAGTCTTTGACATAAACAATATATATTTTTTTATTTTTTAATAAAAATGTGTTTAAAATATAAAGAATGAAATATTGTATAGTATTTTTTAAACTTCTTCAGCAATAATTTTTGCCACAAGTTTATTGTATATCTTTCTAGATATAACCTACACAAATATAAAGTTGTGAAAAAAATTGTTTGTCTACATGTATGCATATGTGTATATGTTTATACATATGCATAAAACCTATTGTCAAAAAGCAAATGATAGGACTTGTACTTCTGGGATGATGAAGTTATTATTCCCACCAAGTATACCTAAAGACCCCTAGACATAAGAACATATACATATATTTATACATGTTTTATATATACATACATAAATATATATTTTTTTTGTTATATATGTTATGTTTATGCTTCTTTCTGTACATATAACAAACATAAGATTTAGAAAAGCAGAGACAGGCAGACCAAATAGGTAACTTGGGACCCAAGGAATGACATAGTGGTGAGTTTACTGGATTTCTTTTTCCTTCATTCACCCCAGACTAAATAATGGAAAAGCCAGGGAACTAGAAACACCAACAGGGACACAAAGAAATATCTCCCATGGAAAATCTCTCTAGGCAGAGAGCCAGGAAAGGAGCAATTTAGCAAGACTGAAAACTTTCAAGTAACTAGTCTACTCCAGCCAAATACCGCAGAAAAATTGTGGCCTCACCACCATCTCTACCAGCAAAGAGAATCTAGACTTTCACCCTTGCCAAGCTGTCATGAGGCAACTCCTGCACCCCATCCCACTACCAGTGTGGTATCAGAGAAGCCCCAGTGACAGCCAAGATTTCCATTCCCATAGGAAGTAACAAGCTGTCGCCTCCTCCCACCAGAGGGGTGTCAAAAGACATCTGCTAAAAAAAGATTTAAATAACATCTAGAGTCTTAATAATACTCAAAATTCCCAGGCATTAATAAAAAAGTACTCAACATACTAAGGACCAGGAAGATCTAAAACTGACTGAGAAAAAGACTATCAAAAGACATCAATATCAAGATGACATAAATGTTAGAAATATCTGACAAGTATTTTAAAGCAACCATTATAAAAACGCTTCAATGAGAAAATAAAAACACAACTGAAACATGAAAAAAAAAACACCCAGAAATCCTCAGCATAAGAAATGGAAAGTCTCAACAAAGAAATTTTTAAAAATAAAGAATCAAACTGAAGTTGGAAATTAAAATATGATAACCAAAATAAAATAAATTGGGCTCAATATCAGAATGGAGAGGACAGAAGAATGAAATCATGAACTTGAAGATAGAGTAATAGAAATTTTCCAATCTGGAAAACAAAGAAAAAATAAACTGGGGAGAAAAAGAACAGTCTCAATAATATGTGGGACAATAGTAAAAAATTTAACCACTGTGTTACAGGTGTCTGAGAAGGAAAAGATAAAGAGAGTGGGAAAGTATTTGAGGAAATAATCTCCAAATTTGGTATAAATAGCCCCACATAAACCTATAATTTCAAGAATTTCGGGGTGCCTGGGTGGCTCAGTGGGTTAAGCCTCTGCCTTCGGCTAAGGTCATGATCTCAGGGTCCTAGATCGAGCCCTGCATCAGGCTCTCAGCTCAGTGGGGAACCTGCTGCCCTCTCTCTCTCTGCTTGCCTCTCTGCCTACTTGTGATCTCTGTCTGCCAAATAAATAAATAAAATCTTAGGAAAAAAAAAAAAAAAAGAACTTCAGCAAATCCCAGGCAGGATAATCCCTAAGAAATTTATGCCGAGACATAACACAGTCAAATTCTGAAATCTAAAGGCAAAGAAAAAAATTATTAAAGCGGACAAATAAATTGATACATTACCTATAGAAGAAAAACAATTCAAATGACAGTGTATATTTCATCAGAAACCATGCAGAAGTGGGGGGAAGGTATAATTTAAATCAAGAGCTGAAAGAAAAGAAATGTCCACCTGTAATTCTAGATGCAGAAAATAGATCATTCCAAAATAAAGGAGAAATCAAGACCTTCTCAGATGAATGCAAACTAAGAGAATTTGGTACTGGCAGGCTTACCCAAAAGAATAACTAAGCATTCTCTGGAAATGATAAAAGTAGAAAACACAGGATAACAGAAAGGAAGAAAGAAAATGTAAGGTAAAAGTTTGGTAAAATACAAGGAAACATTTTCTCTTCTTGTTTGCTGGCTGAAGAAAAAGTTATTAATAATGCGTAATGTTGTCCTCAATATACGTACAAGGAATATTTAGGTAGTTCTATTATAAGTGGGAGGGATATAATGAGCAGTAGGTTTCTATAATTCACTCTAACTAGTAAACTGTTGACTTGGGTACACTTTGATATATATGTTATAAATATGTTTTACTTAAAGCAATCTCTAAAGATACTACACACTCTAAATAGTGTATATAGCAATATATACCCTCCAGTTCTATCCATATCTATGTAAATGACAGGTATTCATCTTTTCTGATGGCTGTGTAATATTCTATTACTAAGTGAAATAAGTCAATTAGACAAAGACAATTATCATACGGTATTACTCATATGTGGAATATAAAAAATAGTGCAGAGGATCATAGGGGAAGAGAGGGAAAACGGAATAGGAAGAAATCAGAGAGGGAGAGAAACCATGAAAGACTCTTGGCTCCCAGAGACAAACTGAAGGTTGTGGAAAGGGAGGTGGGTTGGGGGATGGGGTAACTGGGTGATGGGCATTAAGGAGGGCACATGATGTGATAAGCACTGTCATACAGAGCTAATGAATCATTGAACACTATACCAAAAACTAATGATATACTATATGTTGGCTAATTGAATTTAAATAAAACAAAAAATAAATAAAAAATAAATAAAAATAAAACACTATAGACAAATCAAAATGGAATTCTTCAAAATATTTGTATAAATTACAGGAAGGCAAGAAAAAGAAAAAGGAACAACAGTGAAAAAAGAAAAAATAACAGTGGTAGACAACCCCTGACACATCAATAATTACATTAAATATTCAGCCTTCCAAATATACCAATTAGGGGGCACCTGGGTGGATCAGTGGATTAAGCAACATACTCTTGGTTTTGGCTCCGTTGGGATGTCAGGGTCATGAAATGGAGCCCCATGACTGGCTCTGCACTCAGTACTGAGTCACTTGTCCCTTTCCCTCCATCTCTGCCCACCCTCTGTGGGTGTCTTGCACAGGCAGACACGTGTACTCTCTCTCTTTTAAATAAATAAATAAATAAACAAACAAATAAACTAAATACACCAATTAGAAGACAGGTTGGCAGACTGAACAAAAAGTTAACCCAATCATATGCACTCTAAAAGAAACCTCAACTATAATGATATACTTAGGTTGAAAATAAAAGGATAGAAAAAGTCATATGCAAAAAATCAATCCAAAAAATTAGGGATGGCTACATTAATATTAGATAAAATCAGGTTCAGAGCAAAGAAAACTGTTAATGACAGAGTGACATTCTGTAATGTTAAAAGGACTATCTACTAAAAAGATAGGGAAAACTTAAATGCACATATATCAAACAATAGAGCTGTAAAATATCATAATCATATACTGATAGATCTGAAAGAAGGAATAAACAAATGCACAATTATAAATGAAGACTTCAACACCCTTTTCTCAATGAATGATAGAGCAAATAGAAAATTACAAAGGACGTAAAAAATACAATACTGTTAACCAACAAGATTCTAATCCATATTTATAGAACAGTCCATTCCAAAACAAGAGAATACACACGTTATTTTCCTTTATTCCAGCATGGAACGTATGCCAAGGATGACTATATTCTGTACCATACAACAAAACAAGTTTAGGTATTTTTCTCTGACCACAATGGAATCAAACAAAATCAAGAACAGAAAGATAACAGAAAAAAAAAAAAAAATCTTCAAATACATTGAAACTAACTTTTTAAAAAATCATGGGTTCAAGAAGTATGATCAAAAAATAATGCATTGAATTAAATGAAAGTAAAAGTAAAGTATATCACAATTTATAAGAAGCAGCTAAGCAAGGGCACCTGGGTGGCTTATTTGGTAAAGTATCTGCCTTCAGCCCAGGTCATGATCCCAGGGTCCTGGGATCAATCAGGCTGCTTTTCCCTCTGCCTCTGCCTGCTGCTCCCTGCCTGTGTGCTCTCCCTCTCTGTTAAATAAATAAATAAAATCTTAATTTAAAAAAAAGAAGCAGCTAAGCAGTGTTAAAATGAAATTCATAGCGCTAAATGTTTATTTTATTTTATTTTTTATTTTTTTAAATATTGGAACATTAGTTCTTTTTTTTTTTTTTTAAAGATTTTATTTATTTATTTGACAGAGAGAGATCACAAGTAGGCAGAGAGGCAGGCAGAGAGAGAGGAGGAAGCAGGCAGAGAGAGAGGAGGAAGCAGGCTCCCTGTGGAGCAGAGAGCCCGATGCGGGGCTCGATCCCAGCACCCTGAGATCATGACCTGAGCCGAAGGCAGCGGCTTAATCCACTGAGCCACCCAGGCGCCCCTAAATGTTTATTTTAGAAGAAAAGGTTAAATCTCAAGTCAGTATCTTTCACCTCAAGAACCTAAAAAGAAGAGTAAGACATTCCCAAAACAAGCAAGAGAAAGAAATATTACAGCAGATGTCAATAAAATTCAAATCTTTCACCTCAAGAACCTAAAAAGAAGAGTAAGACATTCCCAAAACAAGCAAAAGAAAGAAATATTACAGCAGATGTCAATAAAATTCAAAACAGAAACAATACAGCAAATTAATTTTTAAAACGAAAGATCAATAAAATTGACATCTGTATAAAAACTGACAAAGAAAATAGAAATAAGACACCTATTACTAATATCAGGAATAAAAAAGATATACCTCAGACTCTGCAGACATCAAAAGGATAATAAGGAAATAGTATCAAAAATTCTACATACACAAATTTAACAAATTAGATGAAATAAACCAATTTTTCAAAAAGTATAAATTACCACAACTCATCCAATTTAAAATAGAAAATTTTATTAGCTCTATAAGCCAAGTATACTTTAATTATTATTTTAAATCCCTCAATAAAGAAATCTCTAATCCCAGATGGTTTAATTAGAGAATCTACCAAATGTTTAATGACGAAATAATACTAATTTACAGTTTCATCCAGAAAATAGAAAAAAAAATTTTAAATAGAAAAAAGAAAAATTTTCTATTTCTAGAAATAGAAATTCATTCCAATTCATCCTGTGCAGCCAATATTACATAGATACTAAAACCAGACAAAGATAGTACAAAAATATAAATGCAATATAGAATGAAATCTATACATTCTTTTTGGATTTGGGGGGAGGGGTCTTTTTAAAAAGTTTTTATTTGAAGGTAAAACAGTAAAATCCACAAGAAATTGTTAACAGCCCGTGTTTACATTTTATCCTGAATCAAATACATTTGAAGAATGATTCACAGCTATAGGAAATCTAGAACAAAATCAAATATTTTATCACATCAGGTTAAAAAGTTGGTGAGGACTTTTTATCTTACTGAAAAGAATTTTTCAAAATGTTTCTGTACAAATAAACTGCACTTCACCAGCTGACCAAAGATGCCAAGAGTGGCCCATCCCTGCACAGTCCCCAGCAGTGCCCAGCAGAAGCTGCTCCCTCCTGGCCTCATACCCACTGATGGTGAGGTGGGGTGGGGGTGAGCAAAGGGGAAAATGGAGGAATGGGAGGCACGGCTGGGGCTTGCTCTCCACACTCTGGATCTGAACCACACACCCACACAAGCGGTGATGTTGGGTTCCTCTAAGTGAAAAACACAAGCTGAGATGCTAAGCGTACATGCTCTTCAGGGGCATCATTCCATGATCTGAAGATGCCTCAGATCAGTCAGTTTCCTTGGAACCTTTGTTTCTGCAGGTACAGCAAATGGCTAACATTTGGGGGAAATTTTCAACTCAAACAACTGAAATAACTGAATTAAGGATCAGCACGTTTTAGAGGAATCAGGTTTCATTCTCACTGGGATCCCTAGATCAAAATGCCCTTCTCTAAAACTAAACATCTGGAATAAAAATGAAAGCCCTGTGTAAACTTAGGAAAAAAGGTTTTGCTTTTCTGTTTTTCACCAGTACCTGGCCTGAGCTTTACCATCCACTGCACAAGGGCAGATACGGGCAGGCAGAGCTGGCCGGCCCCAAGCTTATCCCGGGCTGCCAAGGTGCTCACCCAGGGCCTCTCCCCCACAGGCCCCAACTGGTTTCAGTAGAAACTCAGATCTAACTAAGGGGAGGTGTGAAACATCGTTGCCTTCAAATGTCAGGAATTCTTATCCAGGGCTGGAGGGTCTTGTGTTTCTCACTTCACTGTCAAGGGAAGTAAGCTCGTGGCCATATTGGCAGGGGCGTCGCCTGATGGGAATCCTTCATTTACATGAGAGCAGTTTCCAGGTGGGCCTGGGCCTCCCAGACCAAAAAGCATAACATTCGTCAATAAGCAGCTGTAGTCTTCCTTCTCTTTTGTCACTCCCCAAAGATGAAGACTGCATGAGAACTGAGGTGTCCCTACCATCTGTCACTGCCAATAAGCCAGAAAGGTCCCAATAGCCAACAAGGTGGCCAAGCATGGCTACTGGCCATGGAGCACCTACTTGTACTTGTCCCAGGCCTTCATGCAGCTCTTGTTCCTGCAGTAGTTAGAAGGGTCATCCAGGGCCATGCCCATACCCTTGTACTAGTCCCACTTGTCCCGGGCATCCTTCCTCCCCCTTGATAGGGTCCTGGATCCCTTGCTCTTTCACACCACGGCCGCCAGATCCACTCTAGCCATTTTCACCAGTATCTGATACTTTTTTCTCTTCCCTGAGCCTTATATCAAGTACAGAAGGTACTGAATTAGAACTCAGAGGAAGGTGAGATGGTGATCCTGGACTGAGACCTATGTCTCCTTCCTGGACTTGAAGTGCAAATAGTAGCAGGAGCCTGAATAGCTTCAGGGGGAGCAAGAGCAGTTGTGGCTCCTGGAGCAAGAGTCAGAATAGGAGTGGAAGCAGAAGGGCGATCTGGACCTGGAGTACGAGCTGAATGACTTGGATGAAGATGCCAAAATTCTTAACAAACTTTTATCAAATAGAATCCAGTAACATACTAAAAAATTATATACAGTGAAAAGTATTTCAAGGCTATCAGGCTGGTTCAATAATTAAAAACCAATCAATGGGGACACCTGAGTGGCTCAATTGGTTGGACGATTGCTTTCACCTCAGGTCATGATCCCAGAGTCCCAGGACCGAGTCCCGCATTGGGCTCCCATATCCACGGGGAGTCTGCTTCTCCCTCTGCTCCTCGCTCATGCTCTCTCTCACTGCCTCTCTCTCAAATAAATAAATAGGGGCACCTGGGTGGCTCAGTGGGTTAAAACCTCTGCCTTTGGCTCAGGTCATGATCCCAGGGTCCTGGGATTGAGCCCCACATCAGGCTCTCTGCTCTGCAGAGAGCCTGCTTCCTCCTCTCTCTCTCCTAGTTGTGATTTCTCTCTGTCAAATAAATAAAAAATAATAAATAAATAAAACCTTTAAAAAAAATCAATCAATGTAATATGTCATATTAACAAGCTATGGAAATTTTGAAAAGTCACATGACCATTGACACAAAAAAAGCTTCTGACATGGTTTAATACACATTCATAACAAAAACTTCCATAAACTAGAAATAGAAGAGTTTTTACTCAACTTGAAAAAGAGCTTCTACAAAAATTCCTATAGCTTACATTACAATTAAAGCACAGTAATTTCTCTGACATCAGTCACAGCAACATTTTTCTAGATATGTCTCCTAAGGCAAGGGAAACAAAATAAAAAATAAACAATTGTGACTATATCAAAATAAAATCTTCTTCACGGTAAAGGAAACAATCAAGAAAATGAAAAGACAACTACTGAATGGAAGAAAATATTTGCAAGCGACATGTCTGATAAAAGGTTAGTATCCAAAATACATAAAGAACTTACACAGCACATCAGAAAAACAAATAATCCAACTAAAAATGCGCAGAAGACATGAACAGACATTTCTCGAAAGAAGACATACGGATAGCCAACAGATATACAGAAAGGTCCTCAATATCACTAATAATCAGAGAACTGAAAATCAAAACCTCAACAAGATATCAACTAACACCTATCAGAATGGCTAAAATCAAATACATAAGAAACAATTGTTGGCAAGCATATGGAGAAAAAGGAACTCTTGTGGGCTATTGGTGGGAATGTAAACTGATGTAGCCACTGTGGAAAACTGTATGGCGGTTCCTCAAAAAATTAAAAATATCTAGTAACTCCACTACTGGTTATTTACTCAAAGAATATGAGAACACTAATTCAAAAAAATACATGCCACCCTTATGTTTATTGCAGTATTATTTACAATACCCAAATTATGGAAGTAGGCCAAGTATCTATCAATAGATGAATGGATAAAGAAGAGGTGATACACATATAAATGGAATATTAGCCATAAAAAAAAGAGAAGGAAATTTTGCCATTTTAAACAACATGGATTGATCTAGAGGATATAATACTAAGTGAAGTCAGTCATAGAAAGAAAGATAACATATGATTTCATGTATATGTAAAATTTAAGAAACAAAACAGATGAAGAAAGAAAAAAGAGACAAACCAAGAAACGGACTCTTAACTATAGAAAACAGACCAATGGTTACCAGAGGGGAGGTCAGTAGAGGGATAGGTGAAGTAGGTAAAAGGGACCAACTTGCTGTGATAAGCAGAATAGAATTCTTGATTCATTATACTGTACACCTGAAACAAATGTAACACTGTATTTTAATTACACTGAATTAAAATGAAATGAAGTAAAGAAAAAGCATGTTAAAAAATTTACCACTGGATTTTTTTCTCTCTAGTTTTCTTGAAGTGATAGATGCAGACATAGTGGCACAGAGATAGATAGATAAATAGGTAGATGATACCTAGATGATAGATTGATAGATGATAGATTGATAGATAAATGCAAATATATGGGGGATATTATATATACATATGTGTGTGATATATATATATATATATATAGAGAGAGAGAGAGAGAGATTTCCAAGATGTTATAAACACAAAGTATTTGGAAATTTTTCATGATTTCCCAAAAACTAAGTTTATCTGGGAAAAAAAAGGTGCTGTGCCAGACAAAGTGGTTTATTGAAAGGTCTCTAAGGATATATAAATAAAAGTATGAGTATATAGAAATAAAAAATTATCAATTCCAAGTTAAATCAGAGATTCATATATTTTCTTCTCATGATTCATATTTTTTCTCATTTTTCTTGGTATTTATCCTTGCCTTATAATGTCTGAGAGGATCTTCATTATATTGCTCTTTTTATATCTTTTAGTAAACAGGCACTTGGTGCCTCATACTGTTTTCCTTTGTGTAATGGATCAGTTTAAATTGGCCTGGAGGTTACTGCAAAATGATGTTTAAGATACTCTGTAAAACTCATTAACTCACATAGCTCAATTCTATCAATAACTCTTAAAACGCTTATTTCTAATTCTCACTTTTTTTCTAGTTCCATTCTCTTCTAATATTTTATATTATTTTTAACTTAATATCTCTATTCCATTGAGAAAAACTTACATTCTTCTACATTACTTCAAGTTTTTTAATGGGCTTCTTAAATCTAGTTTTTCATTATTTCTTTCCATAATGTTACAGTGTTTAACTTCCAAAGCTATTATCCATTCAAATTTATCACCACCCCAGAATAGTGTCATATAGATTATCATCTTTCTTTAGTTAGCTTTTCCTTTGAACAGAATTTTTTTCAATTTTAGTAACTAACCTGTTAATTATTAAAATGCGTTACATTTCCTTGACTCCTACTATCCCTTCCTTTCCTTGCTAACAATTAATGGGCACTATTAATTTTTATATATGCAACTACAACTTTTTTCAACATTTATAAAACATTGGAAATAAGTCATATAGTCAATGTCAAATCACCTTTTATTTTCTCCTTTTCTTTTATGGTAAATTTGTATTTCTTTGCTTTTCAAGTAATTGAAAGTTATTTCCAGTTGGGTCATAAATATTTGGCATATTTTATTTATGCACTCCTTTTAAGTCCCTTTTTGGAGTAAATGTAGGTGTTTCGTGTGTGTGTGTGTGTGTGTATGTGTGTGTGTGTGTGTGTGTGTGTCTAAGAGAGGGAGAGGGAGGAAATCTCCCTGTGTGTCTCAGCCTGTGCTTATATTTTTTTCTTAAGCTGTTTACTAGTTTTATTATGTTATAAACATAGTATAGTGACTCCAGTGTTAATTTATTAGAATTTCAAAGGTTTTATTAACCTAAAGTAATTTTTTAAATGTTATACCTACATATGTTCAAAGAAAAAAATAAAAAAAGTTCAGTTATTATTAAGACATACTGGAATACAACTGAAAAAGCAGAAGAAAATTCTTAGTTTTAAATGTTTACATTTCTAAAAAGGAAAAATAGCATAAATTAATTAAACACTCAATTTAAAAAATTAGAAAAATAAAATGAATCTAAGAATATTTGATGAAAGGAATCAATAAAGAAAAACGCAAACATTAAGAAACTTGTAGACAGAAAAAAATTATAGAAATAATCCATAAAACCAAGTGCTGATTGCATACAACAAAAGGAGATCACAGAACAGATAAATTACTAGTTCATTTAATCAAAAGACAAAAAGCACAAACATCGAAAATAAAAAGAGGTACACATTTTAATTTATATGAGAAAAAAAGCAATCTTAAATTTTTCAATTCCTCAATTCAGAATGAAGATGAGATGGCAATCTACTGAAAATAAACTTACGATATTCTGTAACTTCCAGAATTTCAAATAACCAGTCTATACCAAAACTGAGTATATTATATAACTCAAACATTTTCTGCATTGTTTATTTATACTCAAGGTCCAAGGCAAATCATAAAATTGAGATCAGAGAGACAGCACTGGGAATTATAATAAAGTGCAGATCAGAGAATGCTAAAATAAAAAGCATTGATTTTCCAGAATGTTTAAGAGTCATGGAATTCAACCAAGCCATATCAAAGGAAACAATGAAACTGATTAAGGGCAGCATCAACCTCCTCACACTGAGTTTGCCTCTGTTTAGATAGGCTTAGTTCAAGCTCTTTGGTATCCTGAATTTGTCATTGTTTTGACTAGAAACAATACTTAGTTTCATGAAAATATAGAATAAATCACTTTATGACTGAGGACAGGGTTCAGACTGACCTTAGCATGGTCTTCAGAAACCCCCTGGTTCAGGACTAAACAATCAGGATTCTGTTGGTGTTGTGAATAACATAACTGTAAATATTGTAGCATGAAGTATTCCAAACCAACTGTTGAAGCTATCTCATAGTCCGAACAATCTAAACAAACCTGGTTTGTAATTAAGCTGCCCATTTCTCTTCACCATTCATCAATGGAGAGATTTGGAATTCAATTTTACTGAGTCCCTCAACTAAAAATAATGAAAACAAAGGTAACAAGAAAAACCTGAGAAATATTGATAAATATCTAGGGGAAGGTTTACAGTAGCAGAGCATAGATAGCATTATGGCAGTACACTGGGAACCCCAGAACCTGACCCTCTGTCCTATTTCCCTCAGAGTCACCATGGAGTGCTGTCATCAGAGCAGGTAGGCAGTGGAAAAAGACACAGAATAGAGAGCCAATTCAGACCCCTCCCCGCCAGTCATCACAGCACTACACACGTGTGCCCACAAACATAAACAAAATAAATGCATATAATATCTCACTACTTATTGAAAAATTATCAGGTCTAAAAAATGGCAATGTGAATGAAAAGCAATGTATAAGAAAATGTAAATTATGTATATCACACATGCACAGATTTACTTTAATTTTTTCATTTTTTATTATTGATGGCACAGAACTAGAAAATTAGACAGGAAGAATTATCTGAAAAAGTTTTTAAAGTTGGTCTACTTTGATAAGGTTCAAAAAAACAATGGTTACTTAGAGACTGCTCATTCTCAGAAATTAGTATCTCATTATTGAGATATGCATTGATTCTTTGAGGAAAAAAGAGAAAACCCACAAATTACATATATTTAAAAGTTGATTTATAGAAAATATTAAAACTGGGGTGAGTTACTGGTATAATTTATTGTCAACCTACTGATTCAACCACATTTAACTTGAGATAATGTCTATATCAAAGTTTAGATAAGAATCTGTGTTTTGCAATGCCTAAGTGTAATTATTTACTTTTAATTTTTAACCTATTATTTTTTTAGTTCTGTTTAAATAAAAAGTGGCCCTTAAAAACAGCCTCTAATATATTCAAGTCTGTATATGTCAGTTGGAGGAAACTGTTAATATTAAGTGTCAAACTGTTTTTTGAATAATACATGGGATACTACAATTTTACTGAATTAATTGG
The DNA here is from genome assembly GCF_922984935.1 of Meles meles. Taxonomy (NCBI): domain Eukaryota; kingdom Metazoa; phylum Chordata; class Mammalia; order Carnivora; family Mustelidae; genus Meles; species Meles meles. The sequence goes on from NC_060074.1 coordinate 81,610,408, forward strand.
AAAGTTTTCCTATGTCTCTCACTAATCCTGTGACAGCTTCATTTAATTGTTGCTGTCCATCTCTCATTTTCACTTCCCTTTATATGGTGATTGTGAAAGTACAGCCTCAGTTCATTGCCTTCACCTGTAAATGAAATATGTCACTCATGTTCACATTTTATTGGTCAAAGCAAGTCATAAGTCATATCTAATCTTAAGGGAACAGGGTGATGTAATTCTACCAGGTAGTCAAGTAGAGAAGAACCAGACATTGATGAACCGTAGTAATAGTTCAAACTTCTGGTAACCAAATATGAGGAAACTTTCCTACCCTCACACATTATGCATTCTCCTCCTACCCAAAGTATAAAACCCCAAAAGTTATTCTAATATTGCAATCATCTTCAGTGCCCAGAATCCTTCAATGAAGGGTGATAGTCTGTCTCTCAGTCAAATATGGCAATTTTTGATCCACTGTCTTATGAACTATAATGGTAAATTACCTGACCCATGTGCAGTCAATAATCAATATTTCAATGCAGTCAGTTAATCACAATAAACATTCCCACTCAGAGAGGGAGAGACAGTGACATCTATCAATGACTGTGATAGATAATTTTATGAGGCAACTTGACAGAACCAGGGGTTCTGTAAGGGCGTTTCTAGATGAGATTAACATTTGAATCTATGGGCTAAGTAAAGCCAATTGCCCCCTCCACAATGTGGGCGGGCCCTAATTAGTTGAAGGCCTAAAAAGAACAAAAGGCTGAACATCCCACACATGAGGAGAAATTTCCTCCAACCTGACTGTCTTGAGCAGGTTGTATTAGGTTTTTATTCCTTGAGCTGGTTTTAATAGGTTTTATTCCTGCCTTTGTAAAACACTGGTTTTTCCTTGGTATTGAGCCTATAGGACTTCATCCAGAACTACACCATTGGTCTTCCTGGATCCCTACTTGTTAACTGTAGATCACAAGATTTGTCAGCCTCCACAATCATGTGAGCACATTTCTATTTCTATTTCTATTTTTTCTATTTAAAGTGGAGTTTTTAGAGAAATCCAAAGACACTAGGGGAGACCAAAAACAAACAAACAAAAAAGAAACATTGGAAATCTCTGGCAACTATAGGTATAGCAATCATTAAACACAGTACAATCCCTACCAAGATTAACATAAAATTTCACATTAAAGTCCTTTTACCTCAGTTGTAATGATCAAATGCAATATATCTGGTTTTCAACAAAAAATTGTGAGGCATGAATAAAGCAAGAGAAAACACAATATGAAGAGACAAAAGAATATTAAAACCAAATCAGATATGATGCATGCTTTATAATATCAGACAGGAAATTTGAAGTAACTATGATTAATAGTTACAATTATTATATTAATTACAATTAATATGTAATTGACTCCAACAGGAAAAGTGGAAATATAAAAGATCACATAAATTACCCAATGTAGAGAAAGATAAAAACTCTAAGAATGGATAAAAATTGTAGAAATGCAAAATATTATAGCAGAATTAAATAATTCCTTTGATGAGCTCAACAACAAACTGGACATGGCCAAGGAAAGAATCAAAGGCCAAGGAATGAAGATATATTAATATAAACTTCCCAAATTAAAAATCCAATAAGGGAAAAAAGAAATCCAATAAGGGAAAAAAGTAAAAAAAAGGCAGTTACAAAAGATATAACATAATAGGACTATCAAAAGGAAAAGAAAAAGAACATATTACAGAAGAAATACTTGAAGTAATAATAACAGAATTTTCCTACACTAATGACTGACACCAAACTAAAGATCCTGGAAGATCCGAAAACAAAAAGCAGAATAAATATGGGGGAAAAAATATCCAGGTAAGCCTTATGTGTTCAAACTGAGGAAAATCAAACACAAAGGGAAAACCTTGAAAGAAGCCAGAAGAAAAAAGTACCTCACCTATAGAAGAACAAAAATGAAAACTAGATCATACTTGTCATGCAAGAAAGAAGAAAGAAAAGGGAAATAGAGTGTTGAAAAAAAAAACAACAACCACCTAGAATTCTGACTAAATTAAATTCTCTTCAAAAGACATGGTTTTTCAAACAAACAAAAAACTAAGGGAATTTGTTGCTAGTAGACCTGCATTGTAAGACATGTTAAAATAAGTTTTTCAGAGAGAAATAATATTGTTACAATACTAATCTTTCCAACTTGATCCATAGATTCAGTGCACTCCCAATAAAAATCCCAACAAGTTACTTTGTGGAAATCAACAGAGTGATTCTAAAGTTTATATGGAAAGGCAAAGATCGAGGATGTCTACCACAATACTGAAGAAAAAGAATAATCAGAAGATGGTAATTACACAACTTCAAGACTTATTATAAAGCTACAGTAATCAAGGCACTGCAGTACTGGTGAAAGAGTAAGAAGATCAGTGAGACAGAATAGACCCAGAAAGAGACCTACATAAACACAGTTGACTGGAAAAAGGAACAAAGGCAAAGGGTTTGACTGGAAAAAGGAACAAAGGCAAAGGCAATAAAAAATAGTTTTTTCAACACTGGTGCTATAACTGGATATCCATGAGCAAAAGATGAATCTAGACAATAACCTTACACCTTTCACAAAAATTGACTCAAAATGGGTCTTAGACCTCAATGTAAACACAAACCTATAGAACTTCCAGAAGATAACATAGGAGAAAATCTAGGTGACTATGGGTTTGGCAAAGCTTTTAGACACAACAGCAAATGTATGATCCATAAAAAAAGTACATATTGGATTTCATTAAAATTTAAATTTCTCTCTGCAAAAGACACTGTTAAAAGAATGGAAAGACAATCTATAGACTGAAAAGAAATAACAACAAAACAACTATCTGATAAAGCTCATATATCCAAGACATACAAAGACTACTAGAAGTCAACAATTAAAAAAGCAATCCAATTAAAAAGTGGGAAAAGATAAGAACAGACACCTCACCTGAAAACAGATGACAAATAAGCATATAAGGAGATGCTCCACATCATATGTCATCAAGGAATTGTGAATTAAAAAAAAAAAATGAGATACCACAGCACACTTATTAGAATGGCTAAAATCCAAAATACAATATCACAGGCTATTGAGGTTGTAGAGCAAAAAGAATTTTCATGCCTTGCTGGTACAAATGCAAAAAGGAATAGCCATCTTGAAATATACTTTGGCAATTTCTTAATGATACTAAGTGTAATTTTACCATGTGATCCAGGAAAAATGCTCCTTGGTATTTACCCAAAATGAGTTGAAAACTTATTTCCAGACAAACATCTACACACGGATGTTTACAGCAGCTTTATTCATAATTGCCAAAACTTGGAAGACACCAAGATGTTCTTCAAAAGATGCATGGATAAACAAACTGTGCTAACCTATTCAATGGAGTAACAAGAAATAAGTTATCAAGCCATGAGAAGACATGGGGAAATCTTAAATGTATATTGCCAAGTGAAAGAGGCCACTCTGAAAAGACAACATACTATATGATTCCAAATATGTGAGATTCTGGAAAAGACAAAATTATGGAGAAAGACATTGATCAGTAGTTTAAAGACATTAGAGAAGATGTAAGAAAGAAAAAAATGGAATTACATAAAATACATTTTTTTAAAGATTTTATTTATTTATTAATTTATTTGACAGAGAGAGCAATCACAAGTAGGCAGAGAGGCAGGCAGAGAGAGAGGGGGAAGCAGGCTCCCTGCTGAGCAGAGAGACCATTGTGGGGCTCGATCCCAGGACCCTGAGACCATGACCTGAGCCGAAGGCAGAGGCTTAAACCACTGAGCCACCCAGGTGCCCCTGGAATTACATAAAATTCTTACTCAAAACCAGAAAAGGCAGAAAAAGAGGAAAAGGAAAATAAGAAGCAAAGAAGATATAATCAATAGAAAATAGTTACGAATATGGTAGATATTAATACAATTCTATCCATAATCACTTTAAATGCAAATGGTTTAAATATGACAAAGAAAAGACAGAGATTGTCAGGGTAACAACAGACCCAAAGACCCAGACAGAAAGACCTAATTCTATGCTATCTGTAGAAACCTATGTTAAATATAAAGACTCCATTAATAGATTAAAGGTAATGGGATGGGGAAACAAATATCATGTTAATAATAGTTAAAATAAAGCTGAAATAACTCCATTTATTTTAGGCAAAATAGACTTCAGAACAAGGAACACTATGGGGAATAAAGAGGCATTTCATAATGATAAAGAGGTCAATTCTCCATAAAGACATAACAATCCTTAACATGTATGTACCTAACAACAGAGTGTCAAAACACATGAAACAAAAACCAATAGAATTGCAAGGAGAAACAGACAATTCACCTTATAGTCAGACATCAGCAACCTTCTCTCAGTAAATGATAAATCAAGCAGGCAGAAAATCAGTAGGGATATAGATGACATGAACAGAACTATAAATCAACTTGATCTCATTGACATTTATAGAGTATTCCATTAAACAACAGAATACGTATCTTTCTCAAACTCACATGGAGCATTTACCATAAGAGACCACATTATAGGGAATAAAACATACCCCTTTAGCAGCTTAAAAAGAAGTAATGCAAAGTATATTCTCATACCACAATGAAAATGAATTAGAAGTCAATACTTACCAATAACAGAAAGTTGGAAACACCCCTCTAAATATTTGAACATTAAACAATACACTTAACAAGCAACACAGTCTCAATAAAGAAGTTTCATAAGACATAATATTTTTAAACTAAATTTAAGTGAAAATATAATTTACCAAAATTGGTAGAAAGCACTGGAAGCAGTGTTTACAGGGAAATGTACAGACTTAAATACATTAAAAAAAAAGAAGATCTAAAATCAATAATCTTAAGTCTCTACTTAGGCACTTGGAGAAAAATGAGCAATATGTCTTTTCTGACAATGTTTCAATCTTTTCAAGCTAAGCTAGCAGTATTTCTGATAATATAATTCATTAAAAATATCGTGATCTCCTGTGAATGTGTTTCAGCCAACCACACAAATCTATTTGAGATAAGCCCTTCTGCTTGGGCTTTTGCTGAGAAGACTAAGGAACAACAACCTTAAGCTTAAAAAGCCCTTTTTGCAATTGAGAGAATCTAAGGAATACCCTTTTACAGTGTTTTGTATAAGCCATATCTTAAAAAATGATTTTATAATCATACCTGCATACAATCATAAAGCTTAAAGCTTTATCATGTTTTCCTAATAGTTCACTGGATTTGCTCTTTTCTTGGAAACCATTCCTTAATTTTAGCATTCTTTGCCATCTGAAAAAGCTATAATCTTCAAAATCAGCAAGTCCCAGCTTTTTTTTTTTTAATTTAATGGTCCTCCCATTAGCTTATCTTTCTCATTTTGCATTTTACTATCTTCAGCAAGAGAAACACAGGGGACATTTTCAACCCTGCAGTTATAAATTTCCTTAGCCTTATCACCCAGTAAATTTGAGCACATCGTCTAATTTGCACTTTACTATAGGCAACAAGCTTGATAAAACTTTCTACCACTACATAACAAGGATCCCCTTTCTCCCGATCTCCAGTAATATTTTTCTCACTTTAAGACCTCACCAGCAGCCTCCTCAGAATTCTGAATTTTATAAAGAGTGTATTCAAGGCAGATCCAAAATTCCATAAATAGTGTGTTCAAGGCATTTAATCATTTAACTTATAGTATTATCAAAATCCTTAAAGCTTTTCCCAGTTCTACTCAACTGCCTGATTCCAAATCACTCCCACATAATTCTGTTTTTGTTAAGTCAGTACTCAAAATTGCCTTCAAACTTAGTAGGTTAAGATAACAAATACTTATTACCTTATACAGGTTCTAAGAAGCAGAATTGAGAGCATACTGTCCTGGGTTGCCTTGGCTCAATGTCTCTTACAAGGTTGCTGTCAAGCTGCTAGCTATGTATATTATCTTTAAAAACAGGACTGGTCCTAAAGGATCCATTCCAATCACACTCACGTGTTTGTTGGCAAAAAAGTTGCGGTTCTTCACTGGGTGGGTCATTCCATAAGGCTGTCCATGAGCTGGCTTCCTCAGAACAAGTACAGAGAGAGAAAGAAGAGAGTAACAACATTTTTATAACCTAATCTTGAAGTGGCATACCACTACTTTTTTGTATTCTGTTGGTCACACCAAAAAAAAACCCAGATTCAAGTAGACAGAGACTACACAAGTAACTGTAATGACAGAAGTTAGACTCATTGGAGGCCATCTTTGGAGGCTATCTCAGCCAGATATGTGAGTTCCCGTCAAGAGAGAATACTAGATTTTGTTGTAAAAAGAAATAGTTCACTTTTACTATTTTTTATCTTCAATACAAAGCAGAGTCATTAGTTGGGAATGAATAAAGCAAGATAGTCAATACAGTTTTGTAAGAAGGCATAAATATGTAAGAAACTCTTGGAGAATGGGAATAAAATAAAATAAGAGTATCTGGCAGGGCTGCTACTGCCAATTATTCTTAACAATAAATTTAAAGTGCATAATGTGTTTTTCTCTAATAATGTTCTGTTGCTTATTGGTCTTCTCAGCTTAAATAAACTGCTGAAGCTTAAACAAGGTGGAGTTTTACAACAAAAAGTGTTATAAATAAAAAGTTTTTTAAGTTGTAGGAAACCAAAAGTGTTTGATGAGAAATTATTAAATACAATCAAAGAGTATTTGTGATGGGTAAATATTAGGGAGTAGCAAAAGTGAATTACTTGAAAGAAAAGGGTTGTTGTCTTTAGGAATGTATTAATGTTTTTTCAAAGAAAGAATTGTTGATATGTGAGTTATTAAGAAGTATTTGTTATTATGCTTAGAGGATTTGCTTTGAGAAATTGTTTTATTAATTAAGAAAAATAAAATAAATTTAAATAAAAATTTAAGACACATGACAAAAAAGGGACTAGGTCTCAAAATAATTGTCACACAAAATTGGCTAATGTATAATTTAAGCTATGTATGCATACTTAATGTATAATTAAGCTATGTATGCATAATTTAAGATATGAGTACAACTGTATTTCTACTTGTCATAGAACTGATAGACCAGAAACAACAAAATCTTCATTATTTCCATTTAATCTACTGTTTATAAATAATCACAAATTCAAAAATATTACCTTACTTAATTTCCCTTAATTCCATTTTTAACACTCAAAAATGCTTGTGTATTGGAATAAAAAATTACTACTAAGGTTATAAGTTTTGGTATAATGAAAGGATATCTCATCACTTAGTAAATTACATAATCTAACCAAGCTTGAGAAGATCTCAGAGAAAAATGTAGATTTTTGTATTATCGTATTTCATGTATGAATGAGGAAGAGACTTATCCTCATAGTGAAGGAAATCATCTTTTCTTAATTGACTTCACAAGGACAAATAATTTTAAGAAATAACTTAAATTTTAAAAGTGATTCAGTAGAAAAAGAATCATGTTTAATCATATATTTTTTAGATTTATTTTTTATAAGGAATTCAGGTGAGAAAAGCATGTTTTAGTCTCTTATTTGTTAAATATATCAGCAACAAAAGAAACATATTACTTTAGTTACTTGGAGGGAAAACAGTGCTAAATTCTAAGTTATTCTCTTTCTTTTAAAAAATAACATTTTTAAATTACAAAAACTATTCCAGTAATGAAGAAATTATATCAGTAAAAAATCTATTTTTAAAATTCTATTTTCTGTTTTATAAATCTTTTCTATTTTAAAGAGAAAGAAAAAAGTAATGATTCTTTTAGATTCTTGTATGTATCAAATAAATTGTATAAATAGCATATTAGTTACATAACTGATATAATTGGTTAAGCTAGTTCTTTACTCAGACTTATTTTTGTGTGTCTATGGGAAAACTTATGATTAAATGACTCATTTCCTGCTTTTCTTCTTTTTTTAGCATTTGATCTTATAAATTTCTCTTTAAATATTCTTTCTTTATACCACAGAAAGTATTTTTATTATCATTTAGTCTTAACTATTTCTAAATTTCATCATGATTAATTATTTGGCACATCTTATAAAGAAGTGTGGATTTACCCTTCCAACCCTAAGGGGATTTTCAGTTATATTTTTATTATTTAATTATAGTTTAATTGCACTGTGGCCAAAAAATTTGTCTCAATTTCGGGGGGAATTTTTTAGGTTCCAATACACAGTCAATTTTTAAATGTTACCTGTTTGTTTAGAAAAAATATGTATTCTGAAGTTCTAGGACAAGATGATAGAGATAGAGGGAAGATAGATATATCTATATGTACCTATTCATACAGATCCATAGATGGGAGGTCAGTGTAGATACAGATACAGAGACAGATACGGAGATATAGAAATAAATTTGTGCATAATACACCTACACTGGATTAATTACTCTCAAAGTAATTATATTCATAATTTCATAATATTTTCTATATTCTTAACTGATTTTTGAATCTGAATATGTTAACATATCTCTTCTGAGAAGTAGTTAATTTCTCCTGTTTAATTCTGTCCATTTTTGCTTTACATATTTTCAGGTTATAAGGTACATACTACTTTAAGATTGTTATGTATTCCTGGAAAGTTGAATCTTTCATAAACAGACTGAATTTTTAAAATAATTTCTAGCAGCACTTTCCTTTTTTCCAAAAGATCTATCTGGGAACAAACTTCTTTTTGGTTAGTCTTTTCCTCATATATGTTCCCCATGCTTTCATTTTCCAACTTTTCTCTGACTATATTATACTTCAGGCATGATTTTGTTAAATTGTGCAAAAATCACATCTTTTGTCTCATCCAATTTGGTTATTTTTATCATCTATTAGGAGGGTTAATCTATTTATATTGAATGCTGATGGATATATTTTAATTCATTTCTAAAATTAAATTTTATACTTTTTATTTAATCCACTTTGTACATTGTTTTTGGTTTTTTTCTTCCAATCTATTTTGTACATCTTTTTTCTCCTCTCTCCTGACTTCTTTTACATTATGGAATTATGTTTCTTTTCTCTGAAGCCATCTTTTCCCTCTTTGCTTTATGTGAGATTTTTTTATATAGCCTTCTATCTGCATCTTTGCTGCTTAGAGAATGACTCATTAAAATCAAGGCTTTCTTTCCAGGTTCCTGAGCAAGTGGTTCATTAAAACCAAGAGGCTAGGCCATCAAAAATAAACATGGAGAGTACTGATGTCAGATCTAGAGATTTTTTTTTTATTTAGGATCATCAGACTACGTTGTGTAGTAAATATTGTTAAACTACCTGATTTCAGCAGCAAGAGGAAATACAACCCAGGCTCCATGAAATAAAATACATCCTTGGAGAAAATGTAATTCCTTATAATTCTACTTAAAGACCATGTTTGTTTTTTGCAACTCATTCACCTAGATTATTTGCAATGTGCATACAGTCTCCGTAAGTACTAGTTTATGCTTTGTGTTTCTTACTCTGAATTAATGCTTCCTTGTTTAATTGTTTAGTATCCCCCATCAAGAAAGAGAAACCTCTCTAGATATTTCAAGCAAGAGACACATATTACAGGGAAGGATAAGGGATTAGAGGAGCAGAAGTCAAAGAAAAAAATCATGAGGGAATGGAGAGCAAAGGGGGAAAAAGAGATCTGGAAGCTGCTTCCTCCTTCAGGCTGGAAGTAATAAGACTGCATGTGTCACTGAAATGCCAGAAGTGATGCCTTTGCTCCTGCTGCATTTAAAACTGGACTGCTGTCAATTCAGAAGCCCTCAGTTTTATTGATGCTATTGGAATTACCCTGATCCTGAGGGAACATGGATCCTATTTTCAGTCACCTGCTGCTACTACTGCTGGCAATCACTGATAGAAGCAGAATATAAATAGCTTCTGCCTTTCAGTCTTTCATCTGTATGTTCACACTGGCACAAGCCAATCAGAAGTCAGATGATACGCAACTTTGGAGAGTGTATTTTGCAGGCTTCTTGCTCCAATGAAGAAGAGAGTATAGAATGGGGCCCAGGGAGCAGCAGAACCGTGACAAGATTCTCAGGGGAGGAGCAGTGCAGGTGCACACTGCAGGGGTCTGCAGGGTTTGGAGACTTGAAACAGGGTCACATGCCTGAGACAGAAACACCAGGTCACAGGCTGGGAGAGCACAGAGTGCAGATGGAGACCAGGGAGACAGGAGTAATTGACTGCTTTCCCCTGAGGGCACACTGAGGAGTGAAGAACTGGGCTCTCAGCTCTGGGACTGGAGATTGGGAGGCCGCCATTTTCATTCGCATCCTCTAAAGCTATGTAGAGAGCCTTCAGAGAACAAAAGCCACACAGAGTAATCCACAGCTGTGGATTAGCTAGCTACCTAGCCTAGATTAGCCTAGCTCTCTGGCAAGCATGGTGCAATTCAGCCTGGGACAAAGACACCTGAGAATCAGCATGACAGACCCCTCCCCCAGAAGATCAGAAAGAACATCCAGCTAAGACCAAGTTGACGGATCACAGAGAACTGCAAAACTCCAGCACTAGGAGAAAATAGTATATAGAATTTGTGATTTTTTTCCCATCATTACTTAGTCTTTCAATCTTAATTTTTTTCTCTTTCATTTTTCAACCAACTTCTTATTTTAGCAACTCTTTTTTAGCCTTTTTTAAATTTTCATTTTTACAGTTAGATTCTATCCTTTCATTGTGTTTAATTTTATATTTGGATTTATATAAGTTTTTCTTTCTGATCATATTCTCTCACTCTCTCTTTTTTCTTTTTGTTAAAGTCTTTTTTAATTTTCATTTTTACAGTTACATTCTATCCTTGCAATATATTTAATTTTATTTTTGTATATATATGTTTTTCCCCATTCACAATTCTGAGATGTAGTTTCTTCTAATAAACGGACCATAATACACTCAGGATATAATGTATTCTTCTATTATGTTCACCTATCTGTTGATATTCATTGTTTTTTTAATCTTTTAATTTACATTTTTACATGAACATTCTATCTTTTCATTATATTTAATTTTGTGTTTGGACATACATAAGTTTCTCTTCCTTTACAATTTTGGGATCAGTTTTCTAACAAACAGGCCAAAATACACAAAGAATCCAGTGTATTTCTCCATTCTGTTCAATTGTCTGATTATATTCTCTTTTTTTTATTTTTTTTTCTATTTTGGGTCTCCTCTGATTTGTTTACTGTATATGTCTCTGAGGTCATTGTTGTCATTTAGGCATTTTGTTTTCCCATTCATCTATCATTCTGTGGGAAGAATGACATGACAGAAAAACTCACCTCAAAAAAGAGAACAGGAGGCAGTACTGACTGCCAGGGACCTAATCAGTTTGGATATAATTAACAGGTTGGAAATAGAGTTCAGAATAATGGTTACAAAGATACTAGATTGGCTTGAAAAAAGCACAGAAGAAACAAGAAACTCCCTTTCTGGAGAAATAAAATAACTAAAATCTAATCAAGTCAATCAAAAAAGCCATTAAGGAGATAACAATAAAAAATGGAGGCTCTAACTACTAGGATAAATGAGGCAGAAGAGAGAATTAGTGATACAGAAGACAAAATGATGGACAATAAAGGAGCTGAGAAAAAGAGAGATAAACAACTACTGGATTGTAGGGGGAGAATTCAAGAGATAAGTGATACCATTAAGCAAAACAATATCAGAATAATTGGGATACCAGAAAGAGAAGAAAGAGAGAGAAGGGGGCAGAATGTATTGGAGCAAATTATAACTAAGAACTCACCAAATGTGGGGAAAGAAACAGGCATTCAAGTCCAGGAAGCAGAGAAAATCCCCCTCAAAATCAATAAAAATAGGTCAACACCCTGACATATAACAGTGAAACTTGCAAATCTTAGAAACAAGGAGAAAATCCTGAAAGCAGCTTGAGACAAGAAGTCTATAACCTATAAAAGTAGAAACATTAGAGTGACAGCAGACCTATCCACAGAGACTTGGTAGGTCAGAAAAGACTAGCTTGATAAATTCAGGGTGCAAAATGAGAAAAAGATGAAGCCAAGAATACTTTATCCAGCCAGGATGTCATTCAAAATAAAAGCAGAGATAAAAAGCTCCCAGGACAAACAGAAACTAGGACAATTTCTGATCACTAAACCAGCCCTGCAAGTAATATTAAAAGGGATTCTTTAAATGAAGAGAGAGCCCAAAGTAATATAGAACAAAAAGGAGTGAAGACAATATATAGAAACAGTGACTTTATAGTAATACAATGGCACTAAATTAATACCTTCCAATAGTTACTCAGAATGTAAGTGGGCTAAATGCCCCAATCAAAAGATACAGGGTATCAGATTGGATAAAAATCAAGACCCATCAATATGCTGTCTGCAAGAGAGTCATTTTAGACTCAAGGACACCTCCAGATTTAAAGTAAGGAAGTGGAAAACCATTTACCATGCTAATGGATTTCAAAAGAAAGGTAGGGTATCAATCTTTGTATCAGACAAATTAGATTTTAAACCAAAGACTGTAATAAGAGATGAGGAAAGACACTATATCATAATTAAAGGGTCTATCCAGCAAGAAGATCTAAGAATTGTAAATATTTATGCTCCTAACATGGGGGCAACCAATTATATAAACCAATTAATAACAAGCTTAAAGAAACTCATTGATAATAATACAATTATAGTAGGGGACTTGAACAGCCCACTCACTGCAATGGACAGATCATCTAAGCAGAAAACCAACAAGGAAGCAAAGGCTTAGAATGACACACTAGATCAGATGGACTTCACAGATATATTCAGAGCATTCCATCCTAAAGCAACAGAATACACATTCTTCTTGAGTGCACGTAGAACATTCTCCAGAAGAGATCACATACTGGGTCACAAATCATGTCTCAGCTGGTACCAAAAGACTGGGATCATTCCCTGCATATTTTCAGAGCACCATCCTTGAAACTGGAACTCAATCATAAGAGGAAATGTGGAAAGAACTCAATTACAAGGAGGCAAATGGCATCGTACTAAAGAATGAATGGGTCAATGAGGAAATTAAAGAAGAATTTTAAAAATTAATGGAACCAAACAAAAATGAACACAACTGTTCAAAACCTTTGGGATGCAGCAAAGGTGGTCCTAAGTGGGATGTTTATAGCAACACAAGTCTTTCTCAAGAAATAAAAAAGGTCTCGAATACACAACCTAACCTTATAACTAAAGGAGCTGGAGAATGAACACGAAATAAACCCTAAACCCAGCAGGAGAAGAAAATTAATAAGAACTAGAACAGAAATTAATGAAATAGCAATCAAAAGGACAGTAGGACAGCTCAATGAAACTAGGATCTGGTTCTTTGAAAGAATAAGATTAATAAACCCTTGGCTAGACTTATCAAAAAGAAAAGAGAAAGAACCTAAATAAATAAAATCATGAATGAAAGAGGAGAGACCAAAACTCACACAGAAGAAAGAAAAACAATTATAAGAACATTTTATGAACAATTGTATGCCAAAAAAATTAGGTCATCAGAAAGAAATGTAATGGATTCCTAGAGACTTATAAACTACCAAAACTGAAACTGAAAAAAATAGAAAACCTGAACATATCCATAACCAGTAAGGAAATTGGAGCAAAAATCTCCCAACAAACAAGAGTCCAGAACTGGATGGCTTCCCAGGGGAATTCTACCAAACATTTAAGGAAGAATTGAAACCTATTCTTCTGAGACTGTTCCAAAAAATAGAAATGGAAGGGAAACTTCCAAACTCATTCTATGAGGCCAGCATTGCCTTGATCCCAAAACCAGACAAAGACCCTATGAATAAGAATTACAGACCAATATCTCTGATGAACGTGGATGCAAAAATACTCACCAAATACTAACCGATAGGATCTAGCAGTACATTAAAAGGATTATTTACCACAACCAAGTGGGCTTTATTCCTGGAATGCAAGGGTGGTTCAACATCTGCAAATCAATGTGATACACTACATTAAAAAAGGAAAAGACAAGAACCACATGATCCTCTCAATAAATGCAAACAAAGTACACCATCCTTTCTTGATTAAAACTCTTCACCATGTATGGATATAGTATCATCTATCAGGAACACAGCAGGGATGTCCACTATCCAAAGAATTCAAATTTTCACTCTTAGCAGATGACATGATACTCTATGTAGAGTGTAGGGATAGAGGGAACATACTTCAATGTCTTAAAAGCCATATGTGAAAGCTCACAGTGAATATCATTCATCAGGAACACAGCAGGGATGCCCACTTTCACCACTGTTCAACATCATTCTAGAATTCCTAGCCTCAGCAATCAGATAACAAAAAGAAATAAAAGGCATCCAAATCAGCAAATAAGAATTCGAACTCTCACTCTTTGCAGGTGATATGATACTCAATGTGGAACACCCAAAAGATTCCACCCCAAAATTGCTAGAACTCATACAGAAATTCACCAAAGTGGCAGGATATAAAATCAGTGAACAGAAATCTGTTGCATTCCTATACACTAACAATAAAACAGAAGAAAGAAAAATTAAGGAGTCGATCCCACTTACAATTGCACCAAAAACCATAAGATAAATAGTAACAAACCTAAACAAAGATGCAAAGGATCTGTACTCAGAAAACTAGAGAATACCCATGAAAGAAACTGAAGAAGACACAAAGAAATGGAAAAATCCGTGCTTATGGATTGGAACAACAAATATTGTGAAAATGTCTATGCTACCTAGAGCAATCTATACATTCAATGCAAACCCTATCAAAAATACCATCACAACTTTTTTCACAGAGCTGGAACAAATAATCCTAAAATTTGTATGGAACTAGAAAAGACTCCCAATAGCTTACGTGATTTTCCCAGGGTCACATAGCAGAGAAAGCATTGACAGGATGTGACCTGGAGTCTTTCTCCAGCACCTGAATCTTAGCCACCATTTCTGAAGATGGGATGGTCAATGGTCACCTGCCAGCTGTCTGGGTTTATGTGGAATTCTCGCTGAGTGGAGGTGGAAAGAATGGCTTTGTAGTTTCTCTGAGATATGCTGATGCTTGGGAGTTCACTGGCTCAGATATGCTAGTGATTGCTTCAGTAGACAAGAAATTAAATGGTGAGAATATATATTAAAAAAAAAAAATTCCTGGGGCACCTGGGTGGCTCAGTGGGTTAATCCTCTGCCTTCGGCTCAGGTCATGGTCTCAGGGTCCTGGGATTGAGCCCCGCATCAGGCTCTCTGCTCAGCAGGGAGCCTGCTTCCCCCTCTCTCTCTCTGTCTGTCTGCCTACTTGTGACCTCTCTCTGTCAAATAAATAAAATCTTCAGAAAAAAAAAAAAAATTCCTTTGGCTAAAGGAATATTGAAAAGAAAACCAAAGCTGATGGCATCACAATGCCAGACTTTAAGCTATATTACAAAGCTTTAATCAAGACAGTATGGTTCTGGCACAAAAACAGACACATAGATCAATGGAACAGAATAGAGAACCCAGAAATAGACCCTCAACTCTATGGTCAATTATTCTTTGACAAATCAGGAAGAAATATCCAATGGAAATAAGATAGTCTCTTCAACAAATAGTGTTGGGAAAATTGGACAGCCACGTGCAGAAGAATGAAACTGGACCATTTCCTTACACCATACACAAAAATAGACTCAAAATAAATGAAAAACCTGAATGTGAGACAGGAATCCATCAAAATCCTAGAGGAGATCACCAGCAGCAACCTCTGTTACCTCAGCTGCAGCAACTTGCTAGACACATTTCCAAAGGCAAGGAAACAAAATAAAAAATAAACTATTGGGACTTCATCAAGATAAAAAGCTTTTGCACAACAAAGGAAACAGCTGATAAAACTAAAAGACAACCTACAGAATGAGAGAAGATATCTGCAAATGTCTTTTCAGATAGAGGGCTGGAATCCAAAATCTATAAAGAACTTATCAAACTCAACACCCAAAGAACAAATAACCCAATCAAGAAATGGGCAGAGGACGTGAACAGACATTTCTTCAAAGAAGACATCCAAATAGCCAACAGACACATGAAAAAGGCTCCACATCACTTGGAATCAGGGAAATACAAATCAAAACCACAATGAGATACCACCTCACAATGGGGAGAATGGCTAAATTTAACCACTCAGGAAATGACAGATTTTGACGAAGATGCAGAAAAACAGGAACTCTCTTACACTGTTGGTGGGAATGCAAGCTGATGCAGCCACTCTGGAAAACAGTGTGAAGTTTCCTCAAAAAATCTGAAACTAAGAGCTACCCTATGACCCAACAATTGCAGTCCTACTGATTTACTCCAAAGATACAAATGTAGTGACTCAAAGGGGCATCTGTACCCCATTGTGTATAGCAGCAATGTCCACAATAGCCAAAGTATGGAAGAGCCCAGGTATCCATCTACAGATGAATGGATAAAGAAGATGTAGTATATATATATACAATGGAATACTACTGAGTCATCAAAAAAAAAAAAAGAAATATTGCCATTTGCAAAAACATGGATGTAACTAGAGCGTATTATGCTAGGCAAAATAAGTCAATCAGAGAAAAATAATTATCATATGATCTTACCCATATGTGGAATTTAAGATACAAAACAGGATCATAGGGGAAGGGAGAGAAAAATAAAACAAGATGAATTCAAAAAGGGAGACAACCCATAAGAGACTCTTTTTTTTTTTTTTTAAGATTTTTTTATTTATTTATTTATTTGACAGACAGAGATCACAAGTAGGCAGAGAGGCAGGCAGGGAGAGAGAATCAGCGAAGCAGGCTCCCTGCTGAGCAGAGAGCCCTATGCGGGGCTCAATACCAGGACCCTGAGACCATGACCTGAGCCAAAGTCAGAGGCTTTAACCCACTGAGCCACCCAGGCGCCCCCCCATAAGAGACTCTTAATCATAGGAAACAAACTGAGGGTTGCTGGGAGGAGAGGGGAATAGGCAGATGGGGTAACTGGGTGATGGACATTAAGGAAGGTGTATGATGTAATGAGCATTGGATATTATATAATCATTGTCCTTTATCTGTGAAACTAATTATACATTATATGTTAATTAATTGAACTTAAATTTTAAAAATTACCCTAGAAATCCACATGTTCATTAACAATATATGTAGAAAGAACAAAATTTCAGAAGGATGTTTATATACAATGTAAATACAGATTATAAACTAATAGTGATTCACTACATGAATAAATAATTGTAAAATTTAATTTAAAAAAAAAAACAAGTCACAAGGAGAGGGAATGGGAATCCATATACAGAGCTGTTCCAATATGTTATCTAAGATGTACAGTTTTCAACAAAACAAACTACAACACATGCACATAAATAGTAACATATGACTCAGAAAACCACCAAAACAATCTTGCAAAAGAGCAAAGTTGACAGCTCATACTTTCCATTTTCAAAACTTACTACTAAGTTACAGTAAGCAAGACCTTGTGGTACTGCAGAAGAATGGCCATACAGGATGATGGAATAGAACAGAGACAGACCAGAAATAAAAACTCTTACATTTGTAGTCAATTGATTACAAGAAGGATTCCAAGACCATCCAGTGGGTAAAGAATATGATTTTCAACAAGTGGATCCATGACATTGGATATCCACATGCAAAAGAGTGAAGATGGTTCCCTATCTCATTCTACATGTAAAAGTTAAAATGAATCAGAGACCTAAATATAAGTGCTAAACATATAAAACTCATAGAACAAAATACAGCAGTAAAATTTTGTGACTTTGAATCCAGTAATGGTATTACAATCTTAGACATGACCCAAAAAATAAAGGTTAATCAAAAAAACAGGCAAATAGGACTTTATCAAAATTTTAAAGTTTTGCACTTTAAAACATAACACAGGAAAGTATATAGACAACCTACTGGATGGGAGAAAATATTTGCTCTACTGAATTTTTTTAAAGGCACTTTATAAAATGAAAAGAAAATTTAAAAAGGGAAAAGTGTAAAAAGCCTCTGAAAGGTAATAATTTTTTTCACAGAAGTACAACATAGGTTAATTTGAAATCTGTGCATATAAATGACAAAGTTTGTATTACGCTTCAGTAGACAGAACTGGAAAATGTAAAAAAAAAAAAATGCAGAAGGCTTTGATGAAAATGAATTGCCTTAAAATAAAACCTTGTAATTTTAACCAATCTTATTGTGACATTTTGATTTCAAGGGAAATTTTTTCATCCACAGGAACCCAAGATACATATCAGAGTGGTAAAAAGCTTGGCTTTAGTGTTCTCAGCATGCCAAGAAAATTGGAAGCATGTCAAATTTAAGGACATTAGAGGATATCCAATGAAGGAAATAAAACAAACTTTTCTCTGATTGTTTAAAAAAATAAAGGAGACGTCATATCCTTGCAAGTAGAAATGTTCTGTTTTTTAAAAATCTGCTATGAGTACATAATCTCATGAAGCAATCAAAACTATAAATTACGTCCTATGAAAATACTGTTTAAAGTGGCAATTTGGATATGTTATGGGGTATTAATATGTCCTATGTAGGAATATTGCTAAACTGCAGATATTATGTATATGTAGACATCTTTATGACTGAGGCACCAATGAAGAAATTCTGCCAAAATAACATGTGTTTAAATTCTCTGCTTGTAACTCCTCCATAGAAAGGAGGATTCAATCCTAGGGTTGACGTGGTAATAAATGATAAGTTCTTGTATCTAACCTTTGTTTTATAGACTCTCATAGTTTATAGAAAGTAGCCACAGAATCACCTCACTTTTCTAACTATAACGTATCTAACTTTGTGGAATTTCTGGTTATTATAATTTTTTAATTCTGGTCTCTTGATTCATAAGTTATAACACAGTAACAACTTAAAACCATTTAATAAAGGCAAATCACTCCAAATTGAAAGGATAGTAGGTTGAATATTGCAAAAGAAATAAAAAGGGTAAGAAACTAAAATACTTTTTAAATAAGAAAAACAAAGATTTCACATCTGCAAATGTAATTATACTACAGTGTGGCTCTATAATATATTCCAGAAATTACCTAACTACTTGTAGTATCATATGTTCTCCTATAAACTCTACCTTCAGAGGATGGACCAAGGTGACCCACTTATACATAGTGGAATGGGAATAAAGCTCACCTGGTTGTTTTTCTCTCTATTAAATGATGTATTTTTACATGTGATAAAGTTTCCTGTTCCATTACTGTTTCATGATATCAAGAATGACAATTGTATTTAGTAAAATTTATCATGTTCTCATGCCTTTCACTTTGTGAAAAATAATACATAGTTCTGTGGTCCATATCCAATGTCAACTTACCAGAGAAATTATTCCACCATATACTCTGATAAATAATTTCATTTTATTCAGTGTTTTGGGATGGCATTTATTGACTTCCCCAAACTACAATAATTTAAAATGTTTCTTAAATACATATAAGGAGAAAAGTGTCTATTAAAAAGGGGATTTTCTAAAAAAAAAATAAATAAATAAAAAGGGGATTTTCTGTAGTTTTATTCCCAATATTTTATTTTAACCTTAAATCGCTAAAGCACCATGTAGTCATAAAGAATTTTTTTCAATTTATTTTACTTTTTAAAAGAACAAAAATTATACACCTTAACTACAGCCATCTATCTTCTAGTTACTACTTGCTTAGATAACTTTTTTTTTTTTTTTAAGATTTTCATTATTTTGTCAGAGAGAGAGAGAACACAAACATGGGGAGTGGCAGGTGAAGGGATAAGCAGACTCAGGGAGAAGCAAGCTCCCCACCAAGTAAGGAGCCCAATGTGGGCCTCAATCCCAGGACCCTGGGGTCATGACCTGGGCCAAAGGCAGACACTTAACTGCCTGAGCCATCTAGGGTCATAAAATGGCCATAAAATGACCTTGTTTGCCATGCCAAGATACTGGAAAATTTGTGCTTTCCATTCTTGGTAATGTTGACCTAGAGGTCCTGGTTCCCAGAAAGATATTATCCACACCACAGGAAACAGCAAAATTCTCATTAAGTGGTGGCTGTTGATAGTTACTTCAGGTACTTTGTGCCAAGAGAAGAACAAACAAGGAAAGAGTCACCATATTAGCTGGTGATTTAACCTTCATTAACAAGAGGAGATAAGAATGCTATTATATACTGGAGGCAGGACAGAATACAGTGTCTCCCTGGAACCCACTGGGATGTTTTCTTAGTACTCCTACCTTGCCTATTTGGGGCAGCAAATAGATAAGTGCAGCAGCCCCAGCCTGAAAAGACCATGGCAAATAGGAGTTCAGACCTCCCAGGTATGGAGGCCTGGGTCACCCTATTTTATACGTCATCTAGATTAGAAGAGATCCTAGCTGAGGGTTAGAGAATTTAGAATGAGTCATAGATGAGAGATAATGAGCATCATTTGTATCTTCAAGACCAGTTGCAAATATTGGAAGCTGAGTTCTTTCCACTAGCTACTCCTTGCAAATGTTCCCCTTATCACAAGGAAGGTATTTTTGATGGGCTGAACTTACTACATGATGCAAATGGACTTTTGAATAGCACAGGTAATATTATACTAAATGATATGATGCACCACCAAAACTGTCCTTCAGGCCTGAGGCCTCAATTACAAGGGATGTTGTTTGCTGACATCAGACCTCTCCAAGTGTTGCCCTCAACACAGATGGCTTCTTCCTCCTTCTTCCTATACCCAGTGATTGGTTTCAGCATCATACTAAGATCTGACCCTCTTTCATTGATCCGGGACAACTCTGCAAATCATCCACCTCTATATAATTGGCTCCCCATATAATTTTTTTTGCATCAGTTTAATATCTTTTCTTCCCAATTCTGCTTCTCTTATTTCCAGAGCTATTTTGCCCCCAAACACTCCTATGAAATCTCCTGCATAAAAATTTCTGCCTCAGAGTCTTAGATTGGAATAATTCAACATAACACAGTACAAAATTACATGATGAAGGTGAGTATTTTTTAACACATTGTTAAAATGTGCCAAGAAATTGTGGCTGGAAAGAGTACGGAAATACCAAATAACAATAAACTTTAGAAAAATGAAGTTAAGGATATGTCTTCCAATGCAACAACAACAAAAAAATGAAAGCTATAAAAATATTGAGAATTTGGGCAATAAAGCAGTGTTTCTGTTGTTCAATAAACATCATTTAACCTATCTAATCAAAATGGATTGATAAAATTGGAATATCCCCATTTTGTGATTCATAATGAAAAAGAAATAGTCTAAGCAATAATCATCAGCAGCTGCCAACATTACAAAAGGAGACAACCAGATATATGTGCTTCCTGATGGAAGTACCCAATAGCATCTTTGAAGTACTTTCCTAAAAAAATAAATATGTAAACCTGAATTATATAGTCACTAGATCCAACCACTAACTTACAAATTTATAGGAACACATTAAATGATGCTGAAGATATGATCCACTAAATTCAAACAAAAGGAACTACAGCACAAACAACGCTGTTTTTTTAATAAATAAATTGAGAAAATAAAAGAGGAGGTATATACACAATCACAAGGATTTGAACATTGATGACATTAAGGAATTATTGTTAACTATATTTTACACATAATAGTATTATTACAATTAATTCAAACTAAGTTTCTGAAACTTTTAGAAATATATGCTGAAGTATTTACATATAAAATTATATGATTTTAGGGATTTAAGTCAAAAGAAATCCAATGAAGCATGAGGAATGCATTAGAGTTCGGGTCAAAGGAGATTGACCATAAATTATTATGGTCAGTGAAAGGTGAATTGAGGTTCATCTTATAGTTCTCTCTACTTCATCTTATATTTGATTTTGTCCATGTTTAACAGTTAAAAAGTTTAAGCCCATAAAAAAATGAAATGACAAAGAAAATATCCACCATCTTGTAGCTGACAAGATATGCTGTGACTGTGTACTTCATTTAGCATATTGTTATTGTGATTGGAGCTTTCAAGTACAAGATAAAATTGATTTCTTAACATTAATATTATACCCAGCATCTTGGTAAATCTATTCTCTTAGATATTCCAAATAAACATAATTTTTACATCCCTAACTTAATAGAAATATATCTATTATTTTGCATTAAGTACAATTGTGGGTTTTGGATGGGCCATGTGTATATTTTATCACATTTAAATAAACATCCAGGTATTCCAATTTCATTAAATGTAATCAAATATATTATTGGCACTTATGGAGATGACTGATGATTTCCTAATATGGATCATCTTTTCATTAGTGAATAAACTTAACTTGCTCAATATTATTATTCTTTCAGGTGCTTCTTTTTTTTTTTTTTTTTTTTTTCATTTGTGTAGCAGAATCCAAAAAATTAGCTTGGTTTCTGGTTTTCTTATACGGTACTATCTTTCATAAGCCTTGGTATTTATGAAAAGAATTTGGAAATGTTTCCTTTTTAAAATATTCTTTCTTCTTGGGGCACCTGGGTGGCTCAGTGGGTTAATGATCCCAGGGTCCTGGGATGGAGCCCCCGCACTGGGGGCTGAGCAGCAGCAAGGAGTCTGCTTCTTCCTCTCTCTTCCTGCCTCTGCCTGCTTGGGGTCTCTGTCTGTCAAATAAATAAATAAAATCTTTAAAAAAATACATTCTTTCTTCCTTTACCTCTTTTTTTTGGTTTGAATGAATCTTTGAAAAGTCTTGAGAGGTATTATTTTACAAATGGCTTTTCCCATTTTTTTTCTCTTTTTTCCCTTTTTTCATACAGAAAGTGCTCTGTTTGGATTTTGTATGTCTTTTGGTACATGCATTTTATCTTATCCTAAAAATTTACCCATTCCAACCAGATTTTCACATTAATTTGCATAATTTTGAGTAAAGTGAGCTTACTATTTATTAAGATAAGCATTTAATACAAATTTATACTTAAGCATTACTTTAACTGTTCTCCATGTATTTGAATATGGAATGCTTTTGTTCATTAATCAAGGTCTTTTACCACAACATCTTTGATTTATTCTGTGGCTCAAAAGTCATAGGCCTTTTTTTAACATATTTTGTTTCAGGTTGGTAGAAATTTTTCCTAGGCAAGCTATATAGAAATTAAAAAAAAAAAAAATGAGACTTCAAAGAGGTTGTAGCATTTGGGCTGTGGACGTAACAACACACAGACATTATGGCTGTATTTGGAGATGGGGTTTCTGAGGAAGTACCTAAGGTTAAATGAGGTCATGTGGGAGGGGACCTGATTTGATAGAAGTAGTGTCCTTACAAGAAGACACACCAGAGAGCTCTCTTTTCACAAGCCCACAAAAAAGAAATCCTGTAAACACACAGCAAGATGGCAGTTGCCTACATGCTCAAAGATGCCTTGGAATGAAACCTACCTGGTAAGTACCTTGATCTTGGAGTTCACAGCCTCCAGACTATGGGAGATAACTATTGTTTAAGCAACCAAGTCTATGGTATTTTGTTACAGCAGCCCAAGTAGACTAATATAGCCCTTTATTGGATACTGGGATATAAAAAGAGGATGTGGGATATCGAGAGAAGAGAATACATACAAAAGGAAATGGAGGACTTTTTGATAGACTGATCAAATAATGAATGCATTATCAAGACCAGAAATATCCAATTTAAAAAATGGGCAGAGGGGCACCTGGGTGGCTCAGTGGGTTAAGCCTCTGCCTTCAGCTCAGGTCATGATCTCAGGGTCCTGGGATCAAGCGCCGAATCAGGCTCTCTGCTCAGCAGAGAGCCTGTTTCCTCCCCTCTCTCTGCCTGCCTCTCTGCCTACTTGTGATCTCTATCTGTCAAATAGATAAAACAAAACAAAACAAAAATGGGCAGAAAACATGAAGACACAGTTCACCAAAGACATAAAAATGGCCAAAAGACACACAAAAAGGTGCTCAACATCACTAATAATCAGAGAAACACAAATCAAAACTTCAATGAGATAACTACCTCACACCTGTCAAGAGTGGCTAAAATCAAAAACACAAGGAACAAGTATTAGCGACTATGAAGAGAACAATGAACTCTTGTGCACTATTGGTAAGAATGCAAACTATTGTGTAGCCACTGTGGAAAACAGTCCAGAATTCCTCAAAAAATTAAAAAATAGAATTATCATATGATTGAATAATTCCACAACTGGGTATTTACCCAAAGAATACAAAAACACTAATTCAAAAAGATAATTGTATTCCTATGTTTATTGTGTTATTTACAATAGCCAAAATGTGAAAGAAAGCAAACCAAGTGTCCATCAATAGATGAACTGATAAAGAAGATGTGATCTATTCCCCCCCACACACACATACACACACACACACACACACACACACTGGAATATTACTCAGTCATAAAAAAATAATGAAGTCCTTCCATTTGCAACAACATGGATGGATCTAACGTGTATATCCCTAAGTGAAATAAGTCAGTCAAAAAGACAAACACCATATGATTTCACTCATATGTGAAATTTAAGACACAACACAAATGAACAAAGAGAAAAAGGGACAAACCAAAAAAAAAAAAAACAACAAAAAACAACAACAACAAAACCCAGACTTAACTATAGAGAAAAAAACTAATGGTTATCAGAGGGAAGGTGGATAGATGATGGATAAAATAGGTAATAGGGATTAAGAGTACCCTTATGGTGAGTACTGAGTAATGTATAAAATTGTTGAATCACTATACTGTACACCTGAAAATAACATGACATTATATGTTAATTATACTGAAATTTTTTAAAAAATCAATT
Source organism: Meles meles (assembly GCF_922984935.1). Taxonomy (NCBI): domain Eukaryota; kingdom Metazoa; phylum Chordata; class Mammalia; order Carnivora; family Mustelidae; genus Meles; species Meles meles. The sequence continues at coordinate 81,635,125 of NC_060074.1, forward strand.
AATTTTAAAAAACAATGCACTAAAAAATTAAAAAATTATTTGCTCTTGAGAGTGTTCTACATCAGTGTAAAATACATGTTAGTGAAATACATATATCCAATTTATTAAATTGGTTAGTATTTATATACATATAATTTTATTTAAAATAGCAATAGGATATATATCATTAATTTCAAAATTCTAGTTTTAAAAATTATTATCTTTGAAGAAGGTGCTAAATTGGTAGAGTAGTAGGAGAACCCTTGGCTTACCTTCTCCTTCAAACATAGCTAGATAAATTTCAAATCATTCTCAGTACCCAAGAAATCGATCTGAGGACTGACAGAACAAACTGCACTACAGGGAGAGAAGAGGTCACATCATGGAAAGTAAGAGGTGCAGAGATATGATCTGGGTGCAGGTGCTGAAGTAAGGAGGGAGCCCTGGTCACAGAGAAAGGGGAAAGAGAGAGAGAGAGAGAGAGAGAGAGAGAGAAAGAGAATAGAATGCACAGGGATTATGCAAGGAAAACACTTCCACAAAGCTGTTGACTGCGGCTGAGAGGGGCTGATTTTCCTATTTTTACAACCAACAGTGCTCAAAGACTTGATCTTTAGAGGACTGAGGCAAGGCCAGTGTGAATCCCTGAGGACATGAGGGTAGTGTTCTTGTGGAGGAGGGGGGATAGGCCACGAGTGTAGGTGATCTGCAGGTTCCCTGGGATGCACTGAAAGAGAAGGTTCCCCCTTCTTGGGGAGCATCTGAGAAGATGGCATTGTCTCTCTGGGGACAAAAGAGCCAATGGGCATCATTACTCTTCCCTGCCCCACAGTATAGGTGCAGAGATACTTGTTGAGAATGGATAACCTGGACACTGGCTCTAAACAAGACTAACAATTGTAAATTGTAAATATTTATGGGAGCACCCAAATACATGAAACAATAACAAACATAAAGGAACTCATTGATGAAAATACAATAATAGTAGGGGACTTTAACACTCCACTCACAGGAAGGCACAGATCTAAGCAGAAAACCCATAAGGAAACAATGGTTTTGAATAACATACTAGACAAGGTGGACTTAACAACATTTTATCCTACAGCAATACAATATACATTCTGTTTGCATGTGGGACATTCTCTAAAACTGATCACATACTAGGTAACAAATCAGGTCTCAAAAGTACAAAACAACTGAGATCATACCATGCATATTTTCTGACCACAACACTTATGAAACTTGGAAGTTAACCATAAGAAAAAATTTGGAAAGGCCACAAACACATGGAAATTAAAGAATACCCTACTAAAGAATGAATGGGCCAATGAGGAAATTAAAGAAGAAGAAAAATACATGGAAAAAATGAAAATGAAAACACAATTGTCCAAAACCTTTGGGATGCAACAAAAGTGATCCAAAGAGGGAAGTATACAGCAATACAGGCCTACATGAAGAAGCAAGAAAAATCTCAAATATACAACCTAACCTTACACCTAGGAAAAAACAAGTGAAGCCTAAAGCCAGCAGAATAAAGGAAATAATAAAGATTAGCACAGAAATAAATGGTATAGAAACAAACAACAACAATAAAACAGTAGAACAGATCAATGAAACCAGGAGCTGGTTCTTGAAAGAATTAATAAAACTGATAAACCCCAAGTCAGAGTTAGCAAAAAGAAAAGAGAAAGGACCCAAATAATTGAAATCACAAATGAGAGAGATCACAACCAACATCACAGAAATACAAACAATTTTAAGAGAGTATTATAAATATTTATATGCTAACAAACTGGGCAGTCTGGAAGAAATGGATAAATTTCTAGAAACATACAAACTATCAAAACTGAAATGGGAAGAAACGGGAAGATAACTTGAATAGACTGATAATCAGCAAAGTAATCAAAAATCTCCCAATAAACAAAAGCCCAGGGCCAGATGGCTTCCTAAGGGAATTTTACCAAACATATGCAGAAGAGTTAATACCTATTCTTCTCAAACTATTCCAAAAAATAAAAAAGCAAGGACAAAATTCCAAACTCATTCTAGGAGGCCAGCATTACCTGGATTCTAAAACCAAAGTCCCCACTAAAAAAGAGAATTACAGAAGGGATACCTGGAAGGCTCAGTAGGTTGAGTGTCTGACTCTTGATCTCAGCTCAGGTCTTGATCTCAGGGTTGTGAATTCAAGCCCCATGTTCGGCTCCATATAGGGCATGGAGCCTAAAAAAGAGAGAGAGAGAATTATAGGCCAATATCCAAAATACTGATTTGCAGGGATACGTGCACTCAGATGTTTATAGCAACAACATCAACAATTGCCAAATCATGGAGAGGCCCAAGTGTCCGTTGACTGATGAATGGATAAAGAAGAAGTGGTATATACACACAATGAAATATTACTCAGCCATAAAAAGAATGAAATCTTGCCATTTGCAATGATATGGATGGAGCTAGAGAGTATTATGCTAAGCAAAATAAGTCAGAAAAAGAAAAATACCATATGATGTCACTCATATGTGGAATTTAAGTAACAAAACAGATGAACATAGGCAAAGAGAGAGAGAGAGAGAAGCAAACCATTAAACAGACTCTTAACTATAGAGAACAAACTGAAGTTTGCTGGAGGGACGTGGATGGGGAGATGGGTTAAATCAGTCATGGGGATTAGGGAGGGCACTTTTGTTGAGCACCAGGTATCATACATAAATGATGAAATCACTAAATTCTACTCCTAAAACTTATATTACACTGTATGTTAACTAACTGGAATCTAAATTAAAAACTTGAAATCTAAAAAAAACAGGAACTATATCATCTTTTTAAAGTACTCTTAAAAAGTACTTTTTGAAGTATTTTATATCTGATGCTGTTATCTTATTTAGTTGATAGTGCCTTCACGAACTCTCTGAATACCATGAGCCAATAAGTTCTTATTTCCATGCCTCTAACGAAGCTGCTCTTGCTTTGAATGTCACAGGAGCACAGTAAGTGGATTACTTGAACCATTTACTACGATAGAATTCTAGATATTCCCACCAAATAAACAGAAAATAAAATATAATCACAAGTCAAATCTACTTTTACAGGTCTTACCACGTGTGTCCCATATTAAGCTACGTTAATTTAATGGTATGAATCACCCTACTACAGGGAAAGATGGTCATTTCCACATATCTGAGATGTGTTAGACATGTTATAGAGGCTCTCGGACATGTTATAAAGGCTCTTCATAATCCTCAGACTCACCTCCAACACACAGTCTAAGCAGGTAATGCCTGTCCATCCCAAACATGCTGTCAACAAAGGGACAGTGTGAACGCCCTTGCAGGCATGTATACACGCATACGTACACAAATCCCTCACTCCGAATGAGAGTTAACCAACAGAGGTTTACGTTTTAGATTGTTAAAGAGAGCCTTGGACAGTTGGGACACACTTTCAGTTTAATCAGTTATTAGTTCAAATCCAACAGAAGTGATATCTGAAATTGGAATCTCAGGAATAAGACCACATAAAAAGGCAATTTTGGAATGCTCCCAAAATAGTTTTTTGTTTGTTTGTTTTTGGTTTTTGGTTTTTTTGGCGATGTTGCTTTTCATGAACTCTTCAGTCATTACACATTGTATTTGTCAGTTTCTACACCTGGGCAACCCTTTTCACCACAGGTAAAATTCTTTTAATGTCACATAGAGTAGTTAGTGTACAGCGTCTTAGGTTATACAGTCTTGGCAATAGGGAGTCAGTATGTATAATCTGCAAAATGAGAATAAATGATGACAATGTGAAATCAATAATTTCTTAAATCTCCAGGCATCAGTGCCTGGGGGTACTGACAAAGGTCATTGTCCTTCAGGATCCTTATAGCTTATGGCCCTGAGCAACTAAAATGCAGGAAAGAGCTCTATATCACCAAGAGAACAAATAAGGATATAAGGAGTACTAGAAATGCTGAAGAATTTAGCAATGCACATAAAACTCCATTCCTTTTTCCCTTTCCTCTTTCCCCCTTCCTTTCTGATAAAGTTCTAGAACCTAGGTGAGGTTCAGTGGGGTGAGGTCCGGAGCCAATGACCAAGCAAGAATACTTGAGATATCTTTGGTGCAAAATGGTGGTTTGTTAAAGCACAGGGACAGGACCCCTGGGCAGAAAGAGCTGCTGCCTGGGGTTGTGGGGGATGGCAGGTTATGTACCCTGTGGTTGGGGGAAGGTGAGGGGAAGAGAGGTTTCAAGGGAGCTTTCATATGCTAAAGAGGGCCTACAAGGTGCAGGGATACCAGAGGCCCAGAGGCTTGATCAATGTTGTCTTTTGGCAAGCCATTAACATCAAGATAGTTGTGAGATTCCTGGTGGGATGTCCCGAATGGGATGAGCCTGAGGAAAGTCACACATATTACCTAGGGGAGCCAGTGGAGAGGGGGTGCAAGGTGCCAGCTTTTACTTTGTCCTCAGCCAGCCTCCTGCTCCCTCATCATTTCTATCTCCTCTTGTCTCTCTCCCTGTCTCTTTTTCTCCAAGAATAGTGTGAGGGTACACACACACACATACATACACACACACACACACACACACCACACTGTCCCTATCTGCTCTTCACTGACACTGAAATAAAAGAGGATAAGATTACTGTATTCTTACAAAGAGAACCCAGCCTTTCAAAATCCCAAATATTCCCTTCTCAACATCTGGTCTCACTACATGTTCAGTCAATCTATAATTGAACATAATTTTCTAAACATCATCAAGAATTAAACAGAATATTTTAAGCATCTTATAAAGCAGGGACCATATGTGTCCTGTTTAATTTAGTATTTCCAGCCCAGTGGGACACCTGTTGTGAGCCTGTAAATGTTTGTTGTTGAAACAGAGGATCCAGTGATCCTGAGTCCTAACCACACCTTTACAGTGGACCTTGCAGATTTGTCTGCCCAGCTCCCTCCCATCATCTTGATGGGAGCGGTAACAATTGTACAATCTGGCCCCAGGCTAAGATTTAGACCGAGACTGCAACTCACAAATGAACCCCTCCTCTGGGTAACTTATTTTCGGAACTAAGAGATTCAAGAATCAGTCTACTTTCTCAAAAGGAGACAAGCTGAGAAGCTTGGAAACAGCCAATGCTTGCCTGTGAGGATAGAAATGAATGAAGCTGGTGTGCAAAGACAAAAACGGATAGGAAGGCAGACTTCAAGAGAAGCCCCCGTGAGGCACCCTCTCTCCCTCAAGGCCCTGGCTCTTGTCCATTCCTGGGGCCTAACCAAACCCTTGCTTGGTTCTGTGAGAGAGGACTGTATCCTTAAAATAAATTCCCTTTTACAAGATAACTCCAAAGGAGTTTGGTTGTGGGGTTTTTGTTTTTTGTTTTTAATTTATGACCTAAAGAGTCTTAATCAGTCCCATTGTCATCTGTGAAGACGTTTCAAAATAAAAACGCCAGGGCCCACCCCAGGAGATTCAGTCTCAGCTGTAGACTAAGTGGGAATGGATGGAGATGCTGGCCTCTCACACTATATTTTTAAGAGCTTCACAGATCATTTTGATGCTCAGCCAGGATTGAAAACCACTGCACTATACTATGTGTTATAAGAAAATATAAAGGAAAAAGAGGACAGTAACCCAATACTGCAGAGATTTTGGATTTCCCTAATTATACTGGACATGTATACGTAAATAATACTTAAGCATGCTTTCAAAGGAATGTATCAAATGTCTGAATTATATTTAAAACTAGTGAATGAATAGGGAGAGAAACAGGACATTGGAATTATCGCAAAATGTTTCTTTTGGAAATGTGCATTTATCTCAGTGTCGAAAGTACATTTCAGGGGCGCCTCGGTGGCTCAGTGGGTTAAAGCCTCTGCCTTCGGCTCCGGTCATGATCTCAGGGTCCTGGGATTGAGCCCCTCATCGGGCTCTCTGCTCAGCAGGGAGCTTGCTTCCCCCTCTCTCTCTCTGCCTGCCTCTCTGCCTACTTGTGTTCTCTGTCTGTCAAATAAATAAATAAAATCTTAAAAAAAAAGTACCTTTCAGAACTATACATCAGAAAACCTTAATCTCTTAATAATACAAAAAATGGTAGTCATTTACATTAAAATGACATAATTTGGCATTAAAGATTCAAAATGTTTAAATCATGCAAATAAACTGTAAATTAGGACTAGATTCTTGAAACATTAAGACCATAAAAGTGAAGTTTTTATTTGATTTATTGCCAGATGAACCCATTCTATGTAAATTCTGTATATCTGCTCCAAGCCATCTTCTCTGAATTACATGCTATTCATCATTCTGACATTACTAAAATAGCATAAACCTTTTTAAGGTCATTACTGATACTCCCTTTATATCTCCATGTACATTGGAGGAGATTCCTAAAAATTAACAATGTGTAAATAATGTAGACACCAACATTCAATTTGATCCCAGAGAAAAACCATAAATGTATAATAATTTTCTCCATTAAAACAACATATTTATTTCTCATAACAACTCTCTCGATAGGAAGGAATATAAGAGATGTTACTTACAAGCCTAGAACCACACAGTAGTCTTCACTCCTAAGCCACTGCTTTCCACTTATGCCTCTATTTAAGCATTCATTTTTATTCATTTCTTCTGGTTGGTAAGAAAAAGAGACATTCTAGCTTTCCCTTAATTCTACCTTGTAACACTGAATAATGTCATGCTTTTGTGGCTATTCAATAATTTTTTTGAAATGTTAAGATCAGTCAAAAAAATTTTCCCTTCCAAAAAAAAAAAAAAAAAAAAAAAAATTTTCCCTTCCAAACAGATGTTATTGCTGTTTGTAAATTTCACCCTATAAAACCCAAATGTACAATTAATTAACGAGTATTAGTTTGGGTGCCAGAAGATATCTTTCCTAGATGAGAAGGAGTCACTACTTCCCAGGTTCTAGTTCTCAGCATTACAGACACAGAAATGAGATGTTCATTCCTGAGCATTTTTTCCAAGTTTATCACTCATATGCATCACAATTTTTCTGAACTGGCTATTCAATTTTTGCCCCATTGTTTGTTGCACCTGTCAGCATTTTATTATTGATTTAAAATAATTTTGTTTTATAAATACTTATCATATGCATTGGCAATATTTTTTCCAGTTTTTCATTTTCCTTGATTTGGTATTTGCTTTTTAGTTTTCAGAAGTTTTAAACATTTTTGTCATTCAAACTATCGAGGATTTTTTGTTATTGACTTCTGTAGCCTGATCCCTAATCAGAATATTACAGATAACAAAGAAGTAAATATTTATTAAAAATAAAAAACAGGGGAGCATTTGGGTGGCTCAGTGGGTTAAAGCCTCTGCCTTCGGCTCAGGTCATGATCCCAGAGTCCTAGGATCAAGCCCCCACATTGGGCTCTCTGCTCAGCAGGAAGCCTGCTTCCTCCTCTCTCTCTCTGCCTGCTTCTCTGCCTACTTGTGACCTCTGTCTGTCAAATAAATAAATAAAATCTTAAAAAATAAATAAATAAAAATAAAAATAAAAGCAGGACAATAGTGGGGGTTTTGTCAGTCATCTTTCTTGTTTCTTGGCAGCACATATATGGCTGAGCATTCCTTTCTTGAAATTTTTTCTTTATTCCCATATTAATATAGTCTTCTGGTTTTCCTCTTTCCCCTCTTGCCCCACTCTTCTATTTTCTTCATAATTCCATCTACTTTATCTGAGAGTAAATATTGCAAAATCTTTTTAAAGATTTTTTTTTTTAATTTATTTGACAGAGAGAGAGATCACAAGTAAGCAGAGAGGCAGGCAGAGAGAGAGGAGGAAGCAGGATCCCCGCGGAGCAGAGAGCCCGATGCAGGGCTCGATCCCAGGACCCTGAGATCATGACCTGAGCTGAAGGCAGCGGCTTAATCCACTGAACCACCCAGGTGCCCCAATATTGCAATTCTTTAAGATTTGAAATGTGTCAGGATGCCTTCCAACGTCTTTTTATACTCACCCTTGGATGCCTTGACCATGTTAATGAATTTAACCACTATGTGGGGCTCATTGATTTACTCATATGTTTATATCTCCACCCCAAGTCACTCACCTGAGCCTCCTATATATTCAACTGTCTCCTTGATGCACCTACTTATAACCTCAAAGGTACCTGAAACTCAGTATGTACAAAACTGTTTTTTCTTTCCTTCCCTCTCTATCAATATTAACTAACTTAGTGAATGCTGTCAACATGCACCTGAGATTCAGAAATTTAGGAGCTATCTTTGCAATCTCAATGCATTATGGAATAGAAGTATAGTTATACCTACTGGATTCACCGGTTTCTCTTTATTTTGTAAGCTGCCATCAGCAATTACTGAAATAGCAAAAATCAGGAGTCAGTAAAATTTTTCTTTTCTTTTCTTTTTAAATATTTTATTTATTTATTTGACAGACAGAGATCATAAGTAGGCAGAGAGGCAGGCAGAGAGAGGGAGAAGCAGGCTTCCCCCCGCCCCCCCACCACCACCCCGAGCAGAGAGCCCAATGCAAGCCTCAATCCCAGGACCGTGAGACCATGACCTGAGCCAAAGGCAGAGGCTTAACCCACTGAGTCACCCAGGAGCCCCTCTTTTCTTTTCTAAAATAAATATTATGGACTTTTTGAGCTTTGTGACTTCTGTTGCAACTACTCAACTCTGAGGTGTAGTGACATTAGCGGCCATAGACAGTACACAAATGTATGAGCACAAAATATGGTCCAATAAAACTTTATTTATGGACATTAGAATTTGAACTTCATATAATTTTCATCTGACATAAAATTTTATTCTTTGATTTTCTTTCAAATGCTTAAAAATGCAAAAACAATTTTTAATTAATGAGCTTTAAAAAATTAAATAGATGATAGATAGATGATAGAGAGAGAGAGAGAGAGAGAGAGATGATAGATAGATGTGATGATGGGTTGGATTTGGTCCACAGATTCCGAGTTTGCTAATTCCAGTCTAAATGGCCTTCCTACTTGAATGTCTTTTAAATTTATTTGCAACACGAAGACAGAGGGATCTTGTCTGAATTTAAATCTGATTATGTCATAATCCTTTTCAGTGACTTTTCTCTGCTTTTAAGGCAAATGTGAAAATTTCTGACATTGTTTCAAGGCTCTGTAGGGTCAGATTCCCACCTTTCTCTGTTCTCACACAATCTTGAACATTCCATCTCATACTCAATGCATTTCTCTCACTAATAATTTTTGACAAGCACTTTTTATTAATGTAAGATAGAAACCTTGATTCTTAATTTTTATATCCTACATCACATATAAGACATGATTACCAAGTATATGTTACAAAAAGTTCATCAAAAGCTCTCTTACAAACCATAGAAAATGAATTTCATATCGTTGCTCTCTTGAGTTGTAATTTAAAAACAAAGTATCTATTTTCTGGTTATCAGATACTATGTGATAATTGTGTGGATTAAATAATTATAATCTTCAAGACAGCTTCTATTTCATGTATTTCAGAAAATCATGCTAAACACCTAACAATCAAAACTGAGCATTTTTAATAAGACCTTGTAGTGGAACTTACCCAGAGTCACTCATGAAGTGTAACAAAACAAAAACGCTTATTGCTCCAATTAAATGTTGCTTTCTACATGAATGATCTGTGCTGAATGTCATTTTTAAAGTCAGTTTATTTAAATTAACTTTGACAAGCTATTAAGTAATATCCAAAAGCTAGTAAGTCAGAAATCTGAAATTGTTATTATATCTGACACTTGACTCTGTTTGGTGAACCCTGTACAATTTAATCAAAAGAAAACTCGCCTTGCTTCTATACCTACACTGACATTTAACAGTGCCAATTAAATAGGTTATCTATGCCAAGCCTTATTAATACAATCAGCACATTCAATGGTAAAGATATCAGTAGTTTTATAAAAATGAATCTCTACAGTCAAAATAATAGTAATAATGACATCCTGACTCTTCTTAAGTCACACTTCATTGTTTTTTACAAAAAGAAAACTGAACCAACTCTGGAAGTTATAAATTGTAGTCTCTTACAATGGCCATCCAGTAGGCTAAAAATATTTATTATGAGTCCTGGACAACTTAAGAGTGAGTTACCATTACTAACTTGATTTAAAGAAATATTTTAGAGCTAAAAGAACTAGTTACTTGAATTCAAGCAAGTCACTTAAACTTAGTCTACGATATGTCACATGTAATGGACTAATAGTAGCAACCTTATCATATATATTGAATAACAGTGTGTGCAAATATTATCATACACATATAAGGTATTATGAAGTTCACTTTTCCATAATGCATTTGCCTGGGAGATCAGTCAGCCTTTTATTGTTGAATTGTTCTAAAGTATAATGATGTATCTGATACAAACTGAACAATATCGCTTTCAAAGTAAGACTGCTCTATCATATTTTAAACTGCCAAAGAACATACCTAGAGTACCCCATACTCACAATCTACTCTGCTCGTTATTCCCATAGTGTACACTACTTTTCTTATATATTTCTTTTCCCTTTTCCTCGACTATATTCTATGTATTGTGAGTGATGAGTGCCAAAACATTTTCCTATACTCTGCAGGGTGGAGAACAATGTTTATCACATAGTATGCACTTAGAAACTATTTGCTGAATAAATGAATTGATGAACTTAATACACTTTGACTCTGACGATTTCATTACCCCACTTAGTTCTAAAGATTTACTTCAAAACCTCTAAAACCAACTTCTCATTCCAGTTGCATATGGTCCCATTGACTCAAAAGACATTCCTCTAAAGCCAGTTTATTTCTCTATATTTTCCCATCTATTCTATATTTAATTTTAGAAATGTTAATGATACAGTTATTATAAACATTTCAATTGACTTTCTAAGAAAGCAAATAGCTGTTTCATCTAATCCTATGGGAGCATTTTTGTGAATCGATGATTTTTCTTTTTTCTTGGATATTTGTTCTACCAGGGAAATAGGTTGTCATAGTATCTGCTGAATTTAACAAGCACAGATCATCCAATAAAAATTATTGATCTTAAATTATAGGATACAATGACATGGTGGATTAATTATGACCACTCTTATTCTAAAACATAAAATGACTTAACATTCATTTCTCTTCTCTCATTTTTGGCAACACATTTCGATTACTATAGAAGAGATGGCTATTTTAGAAGACTTAAGAATACAAAGTGGCATAGAAGAGTCCCTGAGACAAAAATTTTAAGCCATAATTCACTTTTGTGGGAGGTATTCACCAATAATTACAACTTTAGAGAAAAATTCATTCAGGGAATGTCTAAGTCTCCAAGTATATGACCGGGCAATAAATGCAATAGGTTCAATCCATTCAGAGTATATATTAAACCACAAGTCAGTGCCAGGGCTTAAAAATATTTCAGAAAATAACAAAATTTGCAAACTTCCAAATGTCTTAATTGTTCCTGAAAGTAGGCCCAAAGGTACCTTTTCAAAAGACATATGTACCCTCTAAATCTCTATTCAGATAGGTAAAAATATTTAAATGAGACAAAGAATACATTTTTTAACTTTAAAAAACAAGTAATAAGAAAAAGAACAATTATAAAGAAAACCAAAAATTCAGGCATTTTGTCTATTCTTGCCCTAGAAATTTATCCAGGTTCTAAAACAAGAAAACTTTAAACAAATATCTCAGAATTTATCACAGTGTTATTTATTTTTAAATTATTGGATCATTAAGTAGACATGACTATTAATATAACAACAAAACAAAAATCAGACATTCTGCCTCACCTCACCATTTACCTGTGTTTGAGCGCTCCTTATAATGAAGGTAAAAAATAGATTTATACCCCTAGATAGATAGATAGATAGATAGATGATAGATAGAGTAGATTTGCTTGTATCTTACATATATTTTTTTAAAAGATAGATAGATGATAGATCAGATTTATTTATATCTTGTATACACTTTTTTTAAAAAAATTGTTTATTTATTTGAGAGTTTATTTATTTATTTGTGGGGAAGGGCAGAAAGAGTCTCACTCAACTTCTACACTGAGCCTGGAGCCCGACACAGGGCTTGATCTCACAACCCTAGGATCACAACCTAACCCAAAACCAAGAGTAAATCACTTAACTGACTGCGTCACTGAGATGCCCCTGGAATACATTTTTCAGCATAAATGTATTGACTGTGATGGTTTGGGGAGCAAGTAGAATTTTAACTCAACTGGATAACAATGAGGAAGATATAATACTCTGCATAACAAAATATGCCAATTCAAGTTTTGGTATTTCAACACTCAAGTACCCATGTTCTTTCTATGGTTTCTCTCAGCTATGCCCAGAGTGTGTTCTTGGCTCATTTTCCTGATGGCCACAGGGCAGCTTCCATTAGCCCAAGAGTACATGCAGATAGGATGACATGTAGGGAATAAGACATGGTTCCTATTAAGAGTAAGGAAATAGTTCTTAGAAGCCAGTTAACATGTATCACCTCACATCCTACTGTCCAGAAAATGTCATATGACTGTTCAAAAGAGCATTATTAGCAAACGGAATGGTGTTATGCTAACTCGTTATATGAAACCCAGGGGCTTAAAAAGGCGTGGGTTAGCTGAACAAAATGAGAGTCTGTATGACAAGAATGGAGGATGAGGAAAGTTCATCAAATATTATATGAGCATTCAAAATGTCTATTATATTGATCATTTATTTTGATGTATATGTGAATATTTATTGAAAGCCCACCATGCTCCAGGTACTGTGTATTAGGCATCAGAAATAAAACCAAGAACGGGGCACCTGGATGGCTCAGTGGGTTAAAGTCTGTCTTTGGCTCAGGTCATGATCCCAGTGTCCTGGGATCGAGCCCCACATTGGGCTCTCTCCTCAGCAGGGACCCTGCTTCTTCCTCTCTCTCTGCCTGCCTCTCTGCCTACTTGTGATCTCTGTCTGTCAAATAAATAAATAAAATCTTTAAAAAAATAATAAAACCAAGAACGAGAAAAGCAAGATTTCCACCCTCATAGTGTCTGCTTGTCAATGAAAAAGATGTCAGTATGATGAATAATAAAACTGAATATAGTGAATATTATTAGATAAGAGTAGATGAATATAAGAAATATTTTAAAGAGATGACTGCGTTTGCTGAAGAACAGGATGTGAATGGTGAGAACAAGGTAGAAATCTGGGTGGATGATTGCATTTACTGAGATAGTGAAACGTGCTGAAGACTGATTATGTGAAGCATAGGGGTATCAACAGTTCTGTTTTGGCCACGTTATTCCAGGTAGGCATGACACATTCCAAGTGAAAATATTGAAACTTAACCTCCAAGGAGAATTTCTATGAAAAGATTATATATTCTGTAGAATTACCTCTTGTTCTCTAGATATTTCTGATTTTTTAATAGAGTTTATATTGAGAATGAAAAATGATACAGCCACTTTGAAAGACATTTTGGCAGTTTTTTACAAACCTAAACATATTCCTATCATACAATCCAATAACTGTGCTCCTTGGTATTTACCAAAATGAGCTGAAAACTTACGTTCACACAAACACCTACAAATGGATGGTTATCGAAGATTTATTTATAAATGCATAAAGTCAGAAGCAAACAAGATGTCTTTCAGTAGGTGAATGGGTAAACTGTTGTACATTCAGACAATGGAATACCATTTAACAGTAAAAACAAATGAGCTACTTAACTGTGAAAAGCCATGGAGGGACCCTAAATGCATATTATACGTAAATAAAAGAGGCTAATATACACTGTATGATTCCAACTATGTGTCATTCTGCAAAAGGTAAAACTATGGAGACAGTAAAAAGATCACTGATTTCCATGACTACTGGAGCTGAGCGGGGAGAATGAGTAGGTGCTGCATGGAAGATTTGGGAGCAGTGACGTTATTTTGTGCAATATAGTAATAGTGGATACATACCATTATACACTTGCCAAAAACCATAGAATATAAAACAGCAAGAGTAAACCCTAATGTACACTAGGGACTTTGGGTGATACTGAAGTGTTAATGTAGATTCGTTGGTTGTAACAACTATACAACTTGAGCATGGCATGTTAATAGTTGGGTATGCCATATATGTATGGAAGCACAGGGTATATGAGAAGAGCACTTTCTGTTCAATTTTTGAATCTAAAACTGCTCTATAAGGAAAGTATATTTTAAAAAAAAAGGAAGTTGCAGAAACTTACTTTTTTAAATGGACTCTACAGGAAGAGATGCAATAATTTGAAATTATAAAGAGGAATTCTATCATTTAATACCCCACTAAAGTAAGCCAAAACCATCACTTCAAATTGATTATAGGAAATGAAAATATGAAATACTGGTTAAAAATGTCATTTCCAAACTGAGTTATCAGTAGATGTGTTCTTCTTTTAAAAAATTACAGGCATCAGAAGTTCATCAACCCTGCTTCCAGCAGATTTGCTCTTTCTTTTTCTGTTTCCTAAGAGCTCTGGGGTCTTTATATAAATTGCTTTTGCAAAATTTGCAAAGCTAATTCCTTTTTTATTGACAGTCAATGAACCTGTTATTGAAACCTGCATAGTTTCTAAAGAAGACATGCACTTTTCCTTGCAACAATGTATAACACTTGTTAATTATTTTACCATATCAGATTTTTCTTACAAAGAGACAATTTTATGAACAATGGTATATGATTGTACCAAATAACTCAAAATTTAAAAGTTAATAAGAAAAGTAAATAAGAACTTAATTCCAGGAAGTTGAATACAAGTGATATATTCAGTTGGTGAGGCATTTATCTCACCTTGGTGGACAGGGCACCATACTACATGTCTTTTGACAATATACAATGATAAAAAGGCATAAGCAGTATAAAGGCCATATGTATAAAAAAGAGGCAACATTAAAGAAACTTACTTTGATCATGTTGATAATAAAATGCTCATATGGATTACTGGAATTTATCAAGCCAATTCTAATTCTTAGTCAACTTAACCTTAATGACTTTCGCCAGCGTCAAGTATTTACGCAACTTGGTCAAATGACTTCTTAAAATCCTTGCATGTCCATGAACTCTATTATTTAATACATTATTTGGATTTATTGTTATATCTTCTGCATTCCTATGAGATTAAAGTTAATATATTTCACACAGGCATAAATATGGTCTCCTTGTTCTGTACTAGGCCTTTGTTTAATACACATTTCCTTAAAAAACATCTACTAACTGTTGCTGCAAACTAGAGAGGAGTAATAACCTAGGCAAAACCTCCTCTGAAAAACCTGGATATTTAGAAAATTATTTAAAAACTGTTTTCAGAGACTGGAAAAGAGGCAATTCAGAGCTGTGATTCCTGAGACAAGGGAAACAAATGAGATGAACCATAAAATTATCATGGCTTTCTACCCAGAGGCAATTTTCAAGCCATGAAATCATGGAGGGAGAACCCAAACAAATCTTGGTGGCCTAGCTGAGTTAAGAAAATAGTGAAGTTTGAACTACTTACAAAGGTCTAGTAGGGTCAAGGTTTAGTAGTACATTTCAAGTATTCCTTGAGTGACCTACCCCAGCAGATCTAAAGAAGTGGATTTAAAGGGAACAAAATAATCTATAATAACTTAAATCCCTGTCCAAGCAAAGAAAAATACTTTTTAAAGGAAGACAACAAAATCCCTACACTGAAAAAGGTAACTAACAATGTCAAACATACAGTAAAAAGCTACTACACATGTCCAAAAACAGAACAGTGTGACTTACTCCCTGAAGAAACAGAGTAAGGAATTATAGAGATGATTACACTAGAAGATGAGGGCATTCAAAAAAGGTATTTTAAAAATGTTCCTTATGTTCAAGAAGGTAGAGAAACAGATAAATATGAAAAGGAGAGAAACAGGAACAACCAAAAAAAAAAAAAAAAGGAAATTCTAAAGATGAAAAATACATTATCTGAAATGAAATGAAATTACCTCTGGATAACACTGAAAAGGAAAAGATCATTGAACTTGAGGCCATAACAGTGAAGAATAAAGGGGAAAAAAGCATCAGTGCCTTGTGCTCTGATGCCTTTCACTTTCTGCATTTTTTAAGGAAATACTATACAGAGAAGATAAAGGTAAGGATTAACACAGACTTCTGATTAGAAACTATTCAAGTCAGAAATCATGAAATTTAATCATTATATGCAGAAATTTTTAAAAAACTTGTCAACATAGAATTCTATATCCACATAAAAAATGACCTGCAAAACAAAAACTGTTCCAGAAAATCAGAAGCTGAGAGAATTCTTTGCCAGCAGCGTAACTCCACAAAAAATGTTAATAAAAATTCTTTGGAAGAATAAAAATGATTACAGATAGAAACTAGGATTTTATGCAAAGAAATGAAAATCACAAGACATAGTAAACATGTTGGTAAATTAAAAAGATAACGTTTTCATTTTTAATTTCTTCAAAGAAAAATCCTGTGTACATCAAAAATTTTAAAAACTTATGTGGGGTTTATAATATATGTGCAAGTAGAATGTGTTACAAAAACAGCACCAATTACAACAAGGAATAAAATGGAAATGTGGTCTAAGAACATTACATTCACAAAGTGGTAGCAGCTTTCTGAAGGTAAACTTAGATATGATAATGTTGTATGTAATAAACCTAACAGCAACCACTACAGAAATACAAGATGTACAGTCACTAAGCCAAGAGTAGAGATAACATGGTAGGCAAAAAATTACTTCATTAATCCAAAAGAAAGCAGAAAGGCAGAAATACAGAATAAAAAGTACAAACAGAAAACAAATAGCAGGGGCACCTTGGTGGCTCAATTGGTTAAGGATCTGCTGTCCACTGGGGTCATGATCCTGGAGTCCTGGGATCGAGCCCCGCATTGGGATCCCTGCTCGGTGGAGAGCCTGCTTTTCACTCTGTCTCTCACCCCATTTGTGCTCTCTCTCGCTCTTTCAAATAAATAAATAAAATATTTTTTAAAAAATGGCCCAGCAGTATACTCAAGAGACATAAATTCTTTGGGTTGATTTTTAAAAAGCAAGAACCGGGGCGCCTGGGTGGCTCAGTGGATTAAGCCGCTGCCTTCGGCTCAGGTCATGATCTCAGGGTCCTGGGATCGAGCCCCGCATCGGGCTCTCTGCTCCACGGGGAGCCTGCTTCCTCCTCTCTCTCTCTCTGCCTGCCTCTCTGCTTACTTATGATCTCTCTCTCTGTCAAATAAATAAATAAATAATCTTTAAAAAAAAAAAAAGAATAAAAAAATAAAAAAGCAAGAGCCAACTATATTATGTCTATAAGGAATTTATTTTAAATATTAAAACAAATTCATTAAAGTAAAAAGATAGAAAAAGATACATCATGCCAAAATTCATCAAAAACAAGTGTAGACAGTGATATAAGGCAAACTAAGTTTTAGAACAGGGAATATTATCAGGAATATATGTGAGCATTTAATGATGAAG
This sequence comes from Meles meles, assembly GCF_922984935.1. Lineage (NCBI taxonomy): Eukaryota > Metazoa > Chordata > Mammalia > Carnivora > Mustelidae > Meles > Meles meles. The sequence continues at coordinate 81,652,537 of NC_060074.1, forward strand.
GGGTTAATTCAACAGGACGACAAAAGTCCTAACTGTGCATGAACCCACTAATAGAACTCCAAAATACATAAAGTAAAAACCAAACACAACTGAAAAGAGAAACAGCCAAACTGTTGTAATCTGAATGGAGGGAAGTAAAACCTAGCTTTACATAATATTTTAAATTTTTATTAAAACAATTGGGGCGCCTGGGTGGCCCAGTGGGTTAAGCTGCTGCCTTCGGCTCAGGTCATGATCTCAGGGTCCTGGGATCGAGTCCCGCATCCGGCTCTCTGCTCAGCAGGGAGTCTGCTTCCTCCTCTCTCTCTCTGCCTGCCTCTCAGTCTACTTGTGATCTCTCTCTGTCAAATAAATAAATAAAAAAAAATCTTAAAAACAATTGACATACGTACTACAAATGGGTTATCAATCATTCATTTATTCATATTACTATATGAAAGAGAATCTTATAGGTAGTAGATAATAAACAACCTAAATATAATCTTTCTTCTTAGGGAATATCCCCTGTAATGAAGCAGCTTACAGTCTTACAGTAGGAGTTACCATTTTGCAGGTATTTAGGTAAAGCCAAGATAAAACCAAATGATAAGTTTAGTAAAGTTATCTTCATTTCTCCTAATTTCATTATGAAAAGTGTCAAATACAGAAAAGCTAAAAAAGTTATTTCCTAAATAGCTACAAAATAGATTTTAAAATATTAACATTTTCCAATATTTAAAAATCTTTCTAGCTATTCTTTTCATGCTTCTGAAAGTATACATTTCAGGTACCAGAATACCTCTAAATAATTTAACATGTATCTCCTATAAATAAGGATGCTATATTAAAATACCCTATTAAAAAACTCATTTAAACTATGCAGCCATCAAAAGAAATGAAATTTTGCCATTTGTGATGACGTGGATGGAACTAGAGGGTATCATGCTTAGTGAAATAAGTCAATCAGAGAAAGACAACTATCATATGATCTCCCTGATATGAGGAAGTGGAGCTGCAACAGGGTGGTAGGAAAAGAATAAATGAAACAAGATGGGATCAGGAGGGAGACAAACCATGAGACTCTTAATCTCACAAAACAAACTGGGGGTTGCTGGGGGGAGGTGGGGTTGGGAGAGGGGGAGGGGGTTATGGACATTGGGGAGGGTATGTGCTATGGTGAGTGCTGTGAAGTGTGTAAACCTGGTGATTCACAGACCTATACCCCTGGGGCTAACAATACATTATATGTTTATAAAAAAAAATTTTTTTAACCTCATTTAAAACTTATCAAAAACTTATTTAACCTTCAACATCTGTTAAATTCAGTCCATTCTCTAATTTTCCCCCAAGTTTCTTCATAGTAACTTTTATAAGACAGGATCAAATCAACTTTCAAGCATTGCATCTGTCATTATATGTATGCCATTTTTTTTTTTTTTTGGTAAAGTTCCTGCACTGCACACACACGTAGATACATATACCTTTTTTTCAAGGCAGTTATTTTTTTAAACAGTGTGTCAAATGAAAAAAATAAAACAATTTAGTAACAAGTTTGATTCCTTTATTCAAGGAAAAACAATCAAGGAACTGGAGGAGTGCAGTGCCTTACAAACAGTGGAGGACTCTTCCTGAGAGATTTGGGGCAAGAAAAAAGCTTTTGAGAGCTTAGAAAAAGCAACACTAAACAGGGCATAATTGGCTAGGAAGTCAGGGATTTCCTGGTAAGGTTACCAGGTCCTGCTTTCTAGGGTATGGTAAACTATTTACAGTAAGTTGGAGGATTGTCAATGGGTCTGTTAGGTTTTCTTGACAGTGAGGTATTTCTGTTCAGTGCAAGCCGACACCAGTGACAGCTGGGTCACTGGGGTGAACTCCATTTCAAGGGTCCCAATATCTGAATTACCTTTATTAATTAATTAATTAATTAAGTGCAAACCATTATTTTTCTGTTTGTTCAGACTATTGTCCGCTATGTTCTTCTATTTTTTTTTTAATTTTCTCTGAAGTTTTTGTATAAAATCTTCCTTTCACTTCAGTTCAGGATGATTTTGCGGGGGGGGGATGAGTATTTCATTGGTGATGCAGAATACTTCATATTGAGAGAAGCTCGAAGCAGAGTGTCAATCACAAGATTTATCAGTGGTGCTAGATGTGATTACTTGGTTAAGATGGTGACCATAAGACTCCTCCACTATGCACAGGTTTTGAAGTATATCTTGAAGTTAGTTTTCAATCCCCTATTTTCTGAGTTTTCCCTGTGGATTACATTTCCTCTCCTAAAATACTCAGTGACTCGGTGTTCCCTTTTTTCTTTTTTGTCGTATGTAATCTTATTCTTAGGAAGGGCTCTCTTATCACTCATAAAACATTTTTGATGGACTTGTTCAATTATGCCTTACCTTTAAAGGTAAAATGGAAAGCACAGCCTCTTATCAAAGCCAATTTAAGATCATCAAGCTAATGGGAGAGCTGAAAAGACAGCTTTGGAAGTTCTCGCGTACATAAACCACAGTTTTCCCAATTAAACTTTAACTTGATGCTGCTTTTGGTAATTGTTGCCACTTATATGGAAATAAGTAAATGTTCAATCTGTGATTATTTAAGGAGTCTTATTTTTATGTTGTATAAATAATCATATGTAACTCTAAATTCCCCAGGTATCATTTACTAAGCCCACAAAGTTAGGTTCATGGCTATAGTTAAAGAGTTTGATTGCTTTTTAATCACTGTCTTCTGGAAGAGAAACCAGTTCCCCACACAGGGGTTTCTCAAATTCCCCCAAAACTGTCTCACACATGCTTAGGTATAATGTTGCACTTTTCAGTTTTTCATATTTCAGGTCTTGCATGATGTCTATGGAGGCACTTTGCTATCATCCCTACTCCCTCCTTCTGTGAAGGGATAACCCACTGGCCTGCCAGGTGTGCCCAAAGCCCTAACACGCCTTAGGTCACCACAGGGTACACCAGTTCCGACTGCACAACAAATCATGCCGTGATGCCTGAACAAACAAGACAAGTGTTCCACTCCCAAACTCTGTGAGGCTCGGTGTCTGAAGTCACACTGCTTATACTTCAAAGAATATTCAGGCTTCTATCTAATTTTATCCTACCCATTATTAGACCAACTTCCTAAAACTAAGTGAGGAAATAAAATAACACGGCCCTGTGTTTTGGGTTCTTTCCTGTCCCTCTAGTATGTGCCTATCTATCCAATATTTTTGACTTAAGTTATCATCTTTGCTTCCATGAGCAGAGGCCTAGGATGTCACCAACCTCGTGGTCAATTTCAGTCCGTCATGCTATTTGGAACGGCTCCTCATTAGCACAGTGGTTAGTCAGTATCCCCACCTGTCATCATACTATTTGGAGTTAGGTTGACCTGGATTCAAATACAAGATAAGCCACTTATTTACTATGACCTTGGGCAAGTTCCTTAGCTTTTTTGTTTCAATTCCTTATCTCAGGAAAGATGGAAGTATCATCACATGTCATATAGGTGAGGCCTTTTTGGTGAGGCTTAATTGAAATACATGCACCAAAATCACTTAAGTCACTTAGCTTAGTACCAGGCACATGGAATACAGCAGTAAATATTACTAATTATTTATTCTGACAGTGAAATCACCCCACCCATAAAATTTCCTCCAGTTATTTCGTGACTCATCCAAAACGGGTTCGCATGTCTTCAGGTACGTTTTCATTTTTGTTTTTCAGATTCTAGATACCACATAGTATCTAATTCTAAGCAAATTAAACTTCAGCTAGAACTGAGGAGTGTTCAAATTTTTAAAAGCCAATCACCCAGTGATATGTTATTTCCAGCCCCATTTAGGAAGAAAGACCTATGCAATTGAGCATAGTATTATAGATATACTTTTGTGGCTTCCAGCAAGGTCTCAAAGTTGTCAATCATGAGCTGGTACATCAGCAAGATGGCTCTCCAGAGACATTACATGAGGCAAATCTTTTAATATTTTATCAGCTGCTGTTGATAGGAGGCACTTCAGCTTCGTGAGTCTTTTTATTACTTCCTTTCATTTATTCTTAAGAAGCTTTTATCTCTGTTTATTGATTGCTACCTTTTAAATTTTTATTTAACACCGGTAAGCAGAGAGATATGATTAATAAATTTGATTAAATTTTTCAGTAGAAAATTACTTTAAAGGTGCTTTCACAAATCTAATTAATCTTCTCATAGATATTTTTGCATTTATATGTATCTATTCTTTTGTTATGCTGATTCTCTGAAGACAGATACTCCAGTAAGAAAAAAAAAAAAGTAGAACTGTAACTAAAGAGAAGTGCCACAAAACTCTTGGAAAATTCTTTTTAGGCTGTTTTCAGCAGAGTAATACACAAGGGGCCACACGCCAAGGATCAATCATAAAGCTCAAGAAAAAAAAATGACAACTACAAATATATACACGGAGAGTATTTATTCTCAAAAATGACTGAAATATGTGTGCACTTCTTCCTCCTAGGATGAACCCCAAATAACATCCAACTGTCACATGAGAAATTTGCTAAGCAGGCGGAAAAAATTATCCAAAGCCTCTTTTAGCTTACTCACAGTCAGAAACTTGCTGATTTCAATCTTTCCCATTTTAGCAGCTGCAAAAGGAACAGAGTGAGAAACAGCAGAGCTAACAAAAGTTCATTAGACTCAATATATACCCTCATGAAACTCATTATGGAGATGTCATTGCTGAGGAGATCATGGCATATTTCAAAAGACTGCTGGGTTAGCAGTCTTTACTACAGTGCTCTCCGGAGCCCCATTAATCTTACGCTGACCAGTGGTGTTTCTTAGACGAGGTGGGATGGAGCTGAAGGATCTGCTTTTCTTTTTTTTTTTTTTTTTTTTTTAATTTTTTTTTAAGATTTTATTTATTTATTTGACAGAGAGAGATCATAAGTAGGCGGAGAGGCAGGCAGAGAGAGTGAGAGGGAAGCAGGCTCCCTGCCGAGCAGAGAGCCCGATGTGGGACTCGATCCCAGGACCCTGAGATCATGACCTGAGCCGAAGGCAGCGGCTTAAACCACTGAGCCACCCAGGCGCCCCAGGATCTGCTTTTCTATTGTTATTATTGTTTATTTGCTTAAATAGGAATAACCAGGCAATTCTGCCAAATACATGAAATTGGGAAACTTTGAACTGCTCTTGACCATGAGAACGATTGCTGATAGAACCTAAGAGAAAGGAAAAGAAAATGAGGTGAAGGTCAACTCTGCTTTAAGCCTTTGGGAAGTAGAAACCCAAGTTGATTTTTCCACATTTCCTCTCAAGATGAGGGTAGTAATATACAAAAGTTGAAGGAGCTGGTATGACCCTGAGGGAAAGATTCCAAGGAAGTTACTTGATTTAATTCCAGAATCCACTGAAGCCAAAAGAGGCCTAAAGCTGATACAATTTTCTAAACTAACTAGTGTAAAATAATTCATTTTTAGGAGTATTTTTTGTACCTATACCCCTTGGAAACTTTTTGAATCACAAGCTTTAGGTAGAGCTAGGGATTAGGGGTCCTAGCTAAATCTCTCTCATATCAGGAGGTATTCACATATAGGAAATGATGGTGTATCACTGGAAATGTATATAGAAAGAGATTATCTTAGTCTAAAACACTGGTTCTCAATCTGTCAACCTTGGCTGCACATTAGAAGCACCTGGAAAGATTTTTAAAAATTATGATTCCCAGCCCACACTCTGGGCCAATTAAATCAGAATTTCTTCAGGGTAGATTTAGACATTGGTTCTTTTAAAGCTACCTCCATTAAATAAAATGAGCAATGAAAGATGAGAACAGTTTCTGAAATAAATATCCTTCCCTTCAGGGCAGTATTAATCTGTTTTTAGTCCTTAACCAACTGAGCCACCCAGGTGCCCCCATGCACATGCTCTTATGGCCCATTTACCCTTACTTCACTGGGAAACTAAAGTAGGCTAAGATTTGTTAAACTTTCCAAATAGACACAAACTAAATCTCTTTCAGTTATATTTTCTTCAGATTACATGTCTTTTAAGCAACTGATTAGGTCTTTCAGCACTTCCCTCATCACCAATCCCTTCCCTCCAGGCAGTGCCTAAGTATCTATGCAAGATGTTTATAGGTCTTCCCTCTATCGAGAAAGGAGTTCTCCTTGAGGGGTTTCAGAAATCTCTCTAAGGGTGGTTGCTAGGTAGCTTCAGTCCTGGATCCCTGACTTTAATGCCTCTTATACTGTAGATGGCTTTATGATTCTCCTGAGTATTTGTGACCACTGCTAAAGTCTACAGTCTAAACCATAAAAACCCTACATACCCATCAGAGATTCTCCATCTTCTGGATCCTGACTCCCTCCATTCCATGGGTTTTCTCAACACTCCTAAATCTTCTCACGATTCATGGAATCTCAGGGCACTCAATGAGTCACCCCTCCAGGACTCCAAACCACCTTCCAAGACCCTTCTCAGCCTCTTAGAAATGATCATTAAGTGTCTTGCTACACTGAGAACCCCACTAAGAAACTCAAGAGTTTTCTCAGAAATTGGTCAGTTTATTTAATCTGTCTAAGAAGACAACATTTCCATGAGATTCAAGCAAGAAGGAGTCAGCTAAATGAAGATTTGGAGAAAGTACATTCTAGACAGCAAATCCAAATGCCTGAGTTGGGAAAACCTTGGCCTGTTATAGAACAAGAGGGACAATATAGATCCTTGTAAACCAGAAGGGAAAAGTGGTGGAACGTGGCAGGACAGAGATAAATTACAGCCAGATCATGGAGGGATCACTGTAGACAAAGGAGCAAGTTCGCATTTCACTATAAGTACAATAAAAAACCAAGAGGATTTCTGGTAAGAGATGATATGCTCTGATTTAATTTTAAAAGATAATTCTACCCCCCTTTAAAAGAATATAAATTACAGAAGAACAGATTATAGGTTATAGAAGCAAGAACAGAAGTAGAAAGAATAGGCCAGTAGAACTGTCTGGTGAGATAGGAGTATGGCTTAGACTAAGGTGGCAGCAATAGAGATTAACAGAAATCAACAGATAAGGAAAATATTTTGAAGAAAAGTTGGCTTTGCTAATATATTTCATTTGTGTCGGTAAGTGAAAGACTATTCCTAAATTCTGGCTTGCACAACAATAGTGGTGTTATTTATTGAGGAAGAAGACTAGAAAAAGAATTAAAAGTTCTCATTTGTACATTTTACGTTTGAATGTATGAGATCCAAGCCTAGATGTCAAATAGGTAGTTATGTATATCAGCTTTGCACTCAGCAAATACTGATTTGGGAATTACTGACATGGAGAAGACTGTTAAAACCATGAGACTGACTGAAATCCTGTAAGCAAGAAGGAATAAGCTCTAGGGAATCGAACATTTAGAGAGCAGTCAGGAAAAGAAAAGAAATGTAAGTAGAACAAAGATAGCAGAAATCCAGGAAGGTATGTGTAGTATATCAAAGGAAATAGGGTTGTCACAAGGGTAAGTGGAAGCTATTGGGGTATAGTGCAGAATCCAGAGACCAGATGTGTGAGAGATGTCCCTGTGGAGGAGAAGGGGTGGCCCCACTCCAGCTGGTGCATGAGCAGTTAGTGCATGAGCAGTTAATGGAGGATCCTTGCAAAGCGGTGAGTTGGCACCACATGTTTGAGCCTGAGCAGCCAAAGGCAGGCAACTATGCAGTGGTGGCCACAGGAGACTGGTTATATACGGAAGGATTGACCAAATAAGTACAGACATTAAAGCTGGTGGGAGTTAGATTTCTCACGCTCAGAGAATGGCCTACAGAAAGGAAGAAAACAAGGATGAATCCTGAGTGTTGCAATAGAATTGAAGGTACTGATGTTAACTCATATATTTGAATATATACAGAGCAAGAGAGAGAGACAGAAAGACAAAGAAATAAAGCTACAGATGTGTGTGTAGAAATACAGTGCTGAATAGATATAAATATATGTATGTATGCAGGTACATACGTACACACACTCCTTAGCTCTGTCTGCTGAGCCGGCCGGGGAACACTGGCACGCCAGCAGACCCAAGTGTGCCTTATTAAGAAGTGCTACCAGATCTTGGCTTCTAAACATCATTCATCACTATCAGAAGTTAAGAATCTCTGAAGAAATAGCTGCCTGGGTCAGGAAGTAGAAAAGAGGCCTGGAAAATCTTACTGTGCCAGAAATAAAGTACTTAAAGAATGATTCAGACATGTCAAAAGGACACATAAGCCCTTTGTCGCTTTGCTAAATGTGGGACAATTTGGACATCAAAGAAAGTAAACTTACTAAAAAATAAATGAATGAATAAAAAATATAGTAAAGAATGAAATGTTTATACAATCTCAAGCTCTCCATGAAATTCTTATTCATTACAAAACAAAAATGAATAATTTTACAAGGTAGCAGTTTGGCAGACATGACCCTAAATACACAAAAGTTAACACTGTGAATAATGAGGCAAATCAAACTCATGTCCCCCCTGACAGGAAGACAGTCTAATTTCTGTGATAATCCTTCTCAGTATACATAACCAGAGAAACTAATCAATAGAAAACATCAGACAAACCCAAATTCAGTGGGTAATCCATAAAATAACACACCTACTATCTTCAAAAGTGTCAAAGTTGTGAAAGTCAAGGAAACTGGCACACTCAGAACTTTCCAGGCTATTGATCCAGTATGAGATAGTGAATTTTATACACTCTACAAAATGGGGTAGATCAGAAACTAATCCCTAAAATCAGGCATGTAAACAAATTTTATTATTTAGCATTATGTCCTTCTTTTCATGTTTGTGAATTAGAATACTTAGTTCACATCAAATATTTTTAATTAACAAATTACATGACTACACATAGCAACACTCAAAGCTAAATTAAATAGCTCTGTTTTAGAAACACAAGCAATGTTTTTTTCCTTTATTACACACTGCGAAGGTAGAATATTATAACTATTTTTACTACTGATAATAACAATTCATATATTGTTTTCACATAGTTAAAGTACTCTAAGTTTAAAATGTAAAAAAAAAATTTAATTCCATTAATGTCTAAACCACAGTTGTATTATTATCTTTGAAACTGTGAACATAGCTAATTTAATTTTTGAAAGAATAGTTCCATCAAAATTTATTTTTTATTCAGCTATAATTAGCAACTTGAATTTTCCTCAAGTAAGTGGCATCAGTGCATTGAATTTGTACCTTGGCAGTCATCTGAATTATTTCCATATAGCTCAATGACCAAATTTTAGTCAAAAAGTAGGATTTATAGCCTTTGTCTGGTCTGTTATATTGTTCTTATATGACATGATTAAAAAGTGAGAGCAGTTTTCAAAATGATAAATGATACAGGAGCATAACCAATTATTTGTCATCTCTCAAGATAAGCTGATAGTATTCAACGTCTTCACTTGGGCTCTACTGGACCATAGATAACCTCTTTGGATTGTCTTATAGAGCACCTAAAAGCATTTTAGCCCTCTGGTTCAGGCAACCTATATGTCAAGCAGAAAAAATAAAACCACCGTTCTCAGGTTTGTGTTTCCCTGGAGGAAGAAAACAGTTTGATGCAATTTGTCAAAAGCCAGAGTGGTACTTTAATGGACAATTTACTTTAAATGGCTGCAGTTATTGCAGAACAAAGGCCCATAGCTCGAGATAAAAAATCCTTTCCAATTGGTTTTACTCAGATAGATTTAATTCCCTAAGATTAACTAAGGATATCTAACCTTTCATACTCCTCGTCTATCTAAAAGCAATAAAAGTAATAGTAAAAACCTCTGAGTTTCCAGGGTTTCTTCATCTTTAATGTGTGAAATGCAATCAATTCCCTAAACCTCACATTCTGCTCAGACACCTGAGATGAGAAGTGAATCAACAAAAATGATAACAACAACAACAAAAACCAAACTTCCCAAATCCTAAAAGTGTCTGAGGGAGTTTTGGGGGAGAATTTTCTTAAAATTTTATTAATAAATTTTTATGAGGATATGTGTGTGTGTATTATACATTTTTGCATTCTAATATAATTCTCAAATAAGAACAAATTAAAAATTGTGATATATAAAATGTAAGAATATTTCTATTTTATCTTACATGCAAATGTATAAAATACTATAATTTGTTTCATGATGGTCATGACAGGGAATTTAAGAAATAGCTACTCAAATTTCTATTTTTCTTTGTATTTTCCTATCACTACCTATGCTACATTAATACTTGCAATATTTGAGATTTTACTGAAATAGTAACACTATGATTCTGATTATGTTTATCTCCTATTCCAGTCTCCTTGGTTCAGTGATTAATCCCAAGTGGCAGAATGTAAGAAGTGCTGAATGTAGCCAAGTGTGTTTGCCTGAAGCTGACCAGAGTCACATATTCAGTTTCCACAGTGTGAATTGCTGTTGGAAAAGTGGCCAGCTGCCCCACAGACGGTGAGAACAAGAAAAAATGAAGTGGTTCAACGCAGGAGTCTGATATAATTGACTAGAACAATTTGAAATTTCTTTTTGGGCCTGTCTCTCCATGCATAATTAACCTTTTATGAAAGCTCACACAAGAAGAAAACTCCAGGAGACACAAATCAGCACTAGTGTTCTCCATCCCACTCCCTATTAATTCACTGGTACTTGTAAGAACCTACTGAGAAAATGAGAGTTAAATATTTGATAGGCTAATGTTATAGCTCACATGAATATTGTGTATGCTATTTTCAAGTAATATGAATGTGTATACTTTAATACCTACGTACAAAATGATAATTAAAAGTTAACTTGTATGAAAAAAGCAAAATTTTATATTCATCAGCAACTTCTATACTCTACAAAACAACACACAAGAACTCTTGTTCATAGTTTTATTTTTTCATATATCCAGCAGATAAATGAATGCCTGGATAGTATCAACCTTAAAATGTAAACTTTCTCTAAACTGATTGTACAACTTTACAACTGCACAATATTTACAACAATTGTAAACTGATTTACAGTTTTAACTAACGCAAGATGCTAATAAGGGAAACTGAGGGCTGAGGACTGGGTGAGGGACGAGAGGGCACATGGGAACTCTGTGCTTCTTGCTTAGTATTTCGGCAAATCTAAAACTGCTCTAAGAAAGCTTGTCTGTTAAGCTTAAGAGAACATTTATGATAAATATTGAGAGTTTTAGAATTATGACTGAGGGATTTCATATAAAAGGTAGAAAATATACAACAGACTTCAATAATCATTATCATTTCTCCCATTTTCTGTAAACACAAACATGAAAATTTTTGTACGGGAACCCTTGTGAGGCTGTATTTATTGATAAGCATTTTTTCAATACATTTATCTTCTTCTCCACATTATTCTTCAGATACAAAGGAATAATGAATTTTTAACTCTTATGTTCTGAATCAGCTTCATCTGAACATAGATTATATAGAAATGTTATGAAAAAAGATCAAATTGATCCTGGCCTCTGATTCTCATGATTCCATTCACTCTCTGAAGTTAAAGCATTGTGATTCTCATGATCTATGGTTGTTAATTAATGCGTGAACATACATTTATATATCTGATTCCTCATCACAATATTTTTATAAAAGCTGAAGATACATTTAGAGGAGAAGACTCGCTTCATTCTGATGGGGTGCCACAGTGAGGACCATAAGAAAACAAAAATGAATACTCTGAGTTCCTGTAAAAAGATTATGACATTGAGGTAAAATGTCCCATATATTGAAAATGCTGCCTTTACCTGATGCTAAAAGGATCAATACCCTAAAAGGATAAAAAATGACTACAATTTTGACTTAAAATGTAACATCACGCTAAGTGTACCGAACTTAATCCTATGAGAAATTTACAGGTTGACCAACAGTGCCAGGAAAGTAAAGAGTGTTTACCTGTATTCTTTTTTCTTTTTTTTTAATTATTTTTTATAAACATATAATATATTTTTATCCCCAGGGGTACAGGTCTGTGAATCCCCAGGTTTACACACTTACCTGTATTCTTTAATATTACTTTGTCACAAAATGCCTAACAATGTCTGGGTCAACTCATGCAGTCGTCTTCTCCTGTAGCTATTTCTACTACTTTTTTTCCCCAGCTTTACTGAGGTATAACTGACAAATAAAAAATGGTATATATTTAAAATGTACAATATGATGGTTTGATATAGGTTAGTTGCAAAATAATTATGACAACCCAGTTAATTCACACATCTATCACCTTCCATACTTACTTATTTTTTTTTCTTTCTAGTGTGGTGAGAACACTTAAGATCTACTCTCTTAGCAAATTTCTGGTATACAAGACAGTATTACACCTTCCCAAAACTCTACTAGAGGCAGCATTTTGGCCCTAGAGAATCTTAGTGACCTAGCCCCCATTTGACTTTGTTTTCAGTTACTCTTTTCAAATGCAGCTTCTTGAATCAAGATCAAAGTAAATTTACAGAATAGCAAATTTACTTATGTTCTATCTAATTACCAGAATGATACACAATATCTTTTCCAAACAGCAATTTTGACCATGCCCACTAGATCCACTGTATACACACACATTTCTGGGAGGAGGAAATTAAACTAAGTCAATGAGTGTGAGAATTAGTTCATTTGGCAAAACTATATTGTAACATAGTTACATATACATATATTGTAACATATGCAGACATTTTTAATCTGTGGCCTCCTATTATTTATTCAGCCATGGACTTCATTTTTGGCATGTAGTTCACCAATATTTTGCAAATTAGCATTCATTGCTAAGTTCCAGGCACTGTGCTATTCTGGGAGCACAGCAAAGAGTAAAAGAAGACACATTCTCATAAAGCCTACAATATATTGAAGGAAGCACAAGATTAAAAGATTGTATTACCAAAAACAAATGGTTCTGCATATGTGCTATGCAAGCATATGTAAGAAAGAACAGAAGGATATATTATGTAGCACCTATGACCTATCAACTTGCTACTCCAACTACTCACACATGTAAACATTACACACACACACACACATACACACCCTTGTCCAATCGCTATCACTTGGCATCACTATCACTAAACTTTTAGAATTTCAGAATCCCAGTCCTTACCCCAGACCATCTGACCAAGTATCTGGATTTCTGTAACATCTCCAGGTGATTCATATGCACGTTAAAAGTTCAAGAAGCATTGCCCTGAAAGCAACTGAAATCCACAAGAAAAACACACAACTGAAAGGAATCAAATTTACTAGCTTCAAAATAGCACATGGCAATTCCTGATTTATCATTTCTAAATAAGAAAACTTTTAACTATTTTCTTGGTATATCAGATTTCTATCTGTCAATCAATTAATTAAGGAAAGGTAGATACATTGAGATACTTACACACTCATAGTGTAAATCAATTTCATTAAATATTTGACAACTTTGTTTCCTTTATTACATATTAAGTACCAGGAACTTTTCATATATTCAAATACCCATCAACTTCTTTAATCCTCAGTTCAGATGAGGAATGCAATGTGTCTCAATAGGTAGTAAATTCAATGGGCAAATCTTCGTTTCAAAATCAAGTCTGCCTAACTTCAGAATTTAGACTAACAAGATTCTTTACAACATCCCTCATTTTCTTCTTTTTTTTTTAACATCCTTAATTTTCATATAGCATGAAAAACAACTATCTGTTTATATAGAAGTTTTACTCATGTAGACTAAATTGTCACTTAATAGAATTTTTAGAAAAATTTTAATAGTCACCAAATCATGTTTTAAAAAGGATTTAATATTAACTTATTTATGTAGTTAACTTTATATTCTATAACTCACAATGATTAAATTTTTAAATATTTATATATTATTTTAGATTTTTCTGAGCTTAGAATAGTGTATTTATTTTCATTTATGTATCAGATAATTGATTAGGCTTCTCAAGGCATATTGAAAAATAGAAAAAAATCAGAAAATTATCTTGCAAATTGAGCTGCCTTTTATCATTCTTTAGATAGTGCTATTCTACAAATATGAAAGCATACTAAAATCACATGTAACAGAATCTAGGATGGGATACAAGCATTCATTCTTTTTAACTGGTATATTTTTAAAAATCACTTTAATTTATGACCACCTGTACCGCAGCTCATCTCCCAAATAAGGTGTTTCTAAATCATTTTTATTGACATTGATTAAATCAAGAACAGCAGCCACAAAAGTCTACAAATTATCTGAAACACTGTTTTAGTCCCGCTTTCCAGACAAATAAATGACAAAGTGAGATTCCTAGTCAAGAGCACTACAATATTGTAAGAAACAAAATTGCTCTTAAAACTGAAGCTAAAAGGCCTTTAACAGAAAAATTGGGGTCAGGCCCTTTAGCATGTACCAGATATATCCAGAATCAATTTAATATGTTCTGTGGTCTGAGAGTAAAAAACAATTGATATCTGATCAATGATGGTGTTGAAAGCATAAGGGTTTTCAGGCATTCACAACAGTAAATCGATATATAATAAAGTTTTCAACTTATCGGGGCATAACAGATGGCAACAAACATAATGAAAACCATATGGTAGTGGTTAAAGAATTTGAGCAGAACATGAAATTCATAATAAAGGAATCAAACGGTACATTTAATGTCAGTGCTAACTCTATTTCTCTACAGATAATGGCTATAAATTTGTGTGGCACGGTTGAATGACTCATTTAATTCTATCAAATGATTTTCTATGTAGTAACAGGGCATTTTTCTTTACAGCTTAATTTTTTGGAATTGTCATATTATCTGTGATTATCTGTCATAGGACGTGAGTCAGAACTTAAAAGATTAAAAACCAAAATCAGCAGTTGCACTGCATCTCGATCATGGGTAATCTTAACATACATGAACAACCTGGACTTAGAAAGTGTGTATCTGAGCTTTTCCCGGTGACTTGCATGCCTATTTGAGATACATTGCACGACACCAGATGTTACCACTTTTTTAAAAAATTTTTAAAAAATATATATATATTTAAGATTTTTATTTATATATTTGACAGACAGATCACAAGTAGTCTGAGAGGCAGGAAGAGAGAGAGAGGAGGAAGCAGGCTCCCCGCTGAGCAGAGAGCCCGATGTGGGGCTCGATCGCAGGACCCTGAGACCATGACGTGAGCCGAAGGCAGAGGCTTTAACCCACTGAGCCACCCAGGCGCCCCCAGATGTTACCACTTTTTAAACATGAAATTTATTTTACAAATCATTAGGTCATAAAAGTATTGCATATAGAAAATTGCAGAGAAAAAATAATACCTAAGAAGAAAGAGGAATCATTCTCAAAATGCTCAACCAGCAGTATTTCAGTATTTCCCCCCCTTTGCCACACATTGTCTTTTTTTCCTAAAGCAGTGTCTTCACATGAAGGAAAAAAGTAAAATATACAGTAAAGTTTAAAGTAAATAAATATAACCACTTTTCAGTTTGTTTTCCATTTCCCACGACCAGACTTCTTAAAAAACAACAATTTATAATTTTCCTCATAAACCCTCTTTTTTCCCCACCAGCTCAAGATATGTGTTACTTATAACTTGTAGCTGTCATCATGGTCATATTTATAATATTAAATAATTTATTTAAACCTCTACCTCCTGTTCCATCACCCCTAAGCTAGACCTACTGGCTGATCTAGAAAACTTGAGTACCTATTTTTTACTTCTTCATCATTTAGCTTTTTGTCAGCTATACAATTAATTTTTGTCCTGTAACTATAAGATTTCTACAGTTGTGGCTATAGAAAAGTTCCTCAATTTTAAAAATGATAAAATAATCATTGTAATACTCTGCTTATTACGTACTAGAGAAGCAAACAGTGTGATTAGGAAATTTAGCTGTATTTCACCTAACCCCAAACTTCCTACTGAAAGGCAAGTGCTTCAAGAATCAAGGTCCAGTGGATTCACAGTGGAATTACTGGTGACTCACTTTATTTCTTTCAAATCATATTTAGCTGCTCTTCATTGCTGATTCTTATGTTCTGCCCTTTTGGACTGTGGACTGAATTATAAATTCAAATTCAATTTCCTTTAAAACATTGCATTTTCCAGTCCAGTGTTGTTGATACATAATCTGAAGTCATTCTCAGTTTCACTAATTTGGTTGTGGGTTTTTTTCTGCATAAGCTTAAGTCATCTACCTTTATACCTAGAGTTCTGAAATCTCATCAGATGTATTTAAATATGAAGTCTTTTTATAATCACGTTTTGACAGACAATAGGTCTTTTCAACACCAAGAATTTGAGTGTTTGTTCACTTCTTTTTCTGATGTATCTTTCCTTCATTTTTAAACTCCAAAGGGTTTACAGAAAAGTCTTCATTATTTATGTCTGTCTTCTCAGTAATATGACCACAGCACCCTATATATAATTTTATTTCTGAATAAATTATTTCTGAATTTATCACATGATTTCAAAAGTATCCTTTAGGTCTCCCTACCTTGACTGTTGAAAAAGGAATGGATGCCTTATTCATTTTTGTATTCTCAACTAGCCTGAAATACAGCAGGTGATCAATAATCATTTGTTGAACTAAACTGAAGTGGATATATGATAAGAAAGCTTAAGTTTGAAAGAGAAGAAATTAAACTATTACTTAAAGATGATGCCTAATATTTACATCAAGGGGCATATTTTTTCTTTGGGTAGTACAATAGATATTCCTCTAACTGACCTCTACAAACTTTTAAATTCCCAAGTGACTACTGGTAACTGACACCCTGCACAACTTCCAGCTGGTAGCGCTGTTCTCTAGGGCTCCAGGCCATGTTCACTGCCTCCAGTTGAGAACACCTTCACAAAGCTGCTGATAAAGGAATTGTTGGTTGTATGACTATAAAATTTCACTGTATTGCCTATAGGAAAGCTCCACAATTTTAAAGATCTTGACAAGATCTACTCACTTAACTTGGTCATTATTTAGTATGATTAAGGCCACTCATTGAGAGATTCCTGTGATTAATTCTGGCTTTGTTGAATAAATGGATGGTGTAATGTTGAAACTTTCTGTATTCTACTATCTGACGGTATCAGATAACGAGTTGGGAAAAGCAGAAAGGAATCTTTGTATACCATTCATCCAAAAGGCGAAAGGAGACTACTATAGGATTTTCAATTAGAAAGTGAAATGATCATACATGTGTTCTGGAAGCATCTTTCAAGTAGCTTGTGGGATAATAACTGTCAGAAAATAAATCTGGAAGCTGGGAGACAGAGGGCTATTTTTAAAAGCCCATCAAAAGATGATAATAGCAATGGGTATAAAGTTTAAGTTAAGCAAAATGAATAAACCCAAGAGATCTGCTGTATATTATACATATGGTCAACAACAATATATTATACACTTAAATATTTGTTAAGAGGGTAGAATTTTGTTAAGTGTTCTTTACCATTGTAAAATAAAAGTTTAAAAGGTGACAGGTATGGAGGTGGAGGGTGGCATGTTAGAGGTTAAGGAAAGTGAAGCGTCTGTGAAATCTGCTGGATTTTTACTCATCTACTTTCGATCAGTTTACCTTTGCGCAAAGCATCTGATAGTAGAGCTGTTCACAGAGAAACAGAAGTAGTTTAGGGAAAATTCAAGCTCATATAACTCTATCACGTGATATCCTAAAACTAGAATTACGAGATATAAGAAGTATTAAAATATTATCTTTGGGAAATCTATAACATGGGCATTATATGCTTAATATGCTTTGCAATAACAAACAGAAAACAATCAAAAAATCATTCTTAAGAAGCCAAGGAAACTGATTCTCTCCATTTAAATTTGACCCAGAGAGAAGAAATGCTTAACAAAGAAGAGAGATGGGAAGCTGCATTCAGAAAATGTGATCAAATGATCTGAAAGTATTCATAATCACCACAGTTAAAACCAATAACCTGATCAGAGCAAAACATCAAAATAAGCAAATACAAACTAACAGAGCACATTCTTTTGAAAGTGCCAAGTTCTTTCTTTCCCTATCTTCCCCAGGATAATTCCTAATCATGATTTTGATCCCTAAACCCCTAAAACTGTTTCGTGCCCCCTCCAAAACCACCCACAACACCTTGCACCTACCATCATTACAGCATTTATCAGCTCAACATTTTCTCTGTGTATCTCCTCCACAGACTCTTATCTTATTCACAAGTACACGATCAGGATACACACCAGCCACCTAGTAGGCATTCAGTACATATTTGCTGATTTAATCAATAAAGGTAAGAATGATTCCATGTCCTTTGTTCCTGAAAAGGACAATTACTAATAATAGATTAGATGTTTTCAGAAAACAAAATTCTGCCATTAAAATGTTAAGAGATTCTGATAAGGTAGTTATCTGATTAGCAGTTAAAGAAAAAGGAGAGGGGCGCCTGGGTGGCTCAGTGGATTAAGCCGCTGCCTTCGGCTCAGGTCATGATCTCAGGGTCCTGGGATCGAGCCCCACATCAGGCTCTCTGCTCCGTGGGGAGCCTGCTTCCTCCTCTCTCTCTGCCCGCCTCTCTGCCTACTTGTGATCTCTCTCTGTCAAATAAATAAATAAAATCTTTAAAAAAAAAAAAAAAAAGAAAAGAAAAAGAAAACATACACAACCAAGAATTATTTATTATAAGCCATTGGCAAGGGACACCTAAGAACACCGTAAGAAAATCAAAATCCATAATGAATTGAATTTGCTAAAATGGCTAAGAACAATAAGAAAGTATCTTTTGTTCTGTGTAACAGGAATAAAAATAGTACAAGAAATAGTCATTTGCACAAGGCACTGTGGTAAATTCTGTGGGTATATACACAAGAAACTCAGTGCAATCTCTAATCTCAAGATTATAATCAAAATTGGGAAGAGTGTTCCTTTTAGGGGACGAAGAAGACAGGATATAAAAAATTGTATTTGTAAATTCCTCTATAGACAATATATTCCACAGAAATATAAAGAAGAGAGGTAGTATTTCCAGCTGAAAGAGCTGAGAAGAGCTCTGAGTGGTAAACTAAGTGATGGAGGAATGAGTGATTTAACAGACATTTTGTGAAGACAAAAACGAGACAATCTGCCTTTCATGGAAGCATTAAAAAAGAAGGAAAACATATTTCAATCTATTTTTCTCATGTATGTGTTTTCCCTAATTTGGGCAAGAAGAAGAAACAAAGAAGAGATTGAACACAAATGAACTAAGGCAGGAATATTCCTCCTTTAAAGCTTTTACATTCAGGGGTGCCTGGGTGGCTCAGCTGGTTACGTGTCTGCCTTCAGCTCCGGTCATGATCCTGTGGTCCTGGGATTGAGCCCAGCGTGGGGCTTTTTTGCTCAGCAGGAGCGTACTTCTCCCTCTGCCTGCTGCTCCCCTTGCTTGTGCGTGCTCTCTAACAAATAAATAAAATCTTTAAAAAAATAAAAATAAAAATAAACCTTTCACATTCAAACGCTGCTCAATAAAATGCTTCCCCTCAGGGAATATTTTCATATAGGTCCAGTTTAAAGGTGACAAACTTAGCAGCCTGAAATTAATAAAAGCATCCACAGCCTTAAAACACTGGATGAAGAAGATGGACTGAGCATACATAATGAAGTAAAGGACTCAGACTCAGTGGGACTAGCAGGGCTCACTGTAGCACTCTCTGCCTCTGAGGTTTGGGACATTTTTGCCCTTGGATACATGGACACATTTTTACTCCAAAATGAGAACCTTTAACTCTGTCAGGTTTGCCAGGGCTTTTATTTTCCCTCAACTTCAAATGAGAAGTTTATTCTTAGCAATGAAAGCCTCTATTTTCATTGCCTTTTAAGACCCAATTTAAAGCCAAGATGCAAGAGGTCAATGGTTTAATATAATTTCACTTTGCTTTGTATAAAACATTTTTAAAATAGTATTCATATTTTTTAGAATATATGATACCTATATTCAATCCCTGAAGGGAGAAAAAAGCTAAATAATTGTGTAGTTCATATATACTTAGATCTTTCCATGTTTAAAGTAGTGATGAAATTTTTCAAATGCACACTTTACCTTAAATTACATTTCTTCCATAAGCCAAAATATGGCAATTAAATGTTTGTTTGTTTGTTTCTTACTTTTTGCAAAATCAGGAAGTTAATATAGAGAAATGAAACTGAAGATTTCAAGTCTCAGGGACAATTAATATTAAAAAACAGAATAGTAAATGTATTTTTAAATGATTAAAGAATTATTATAATGCATAATACTGATAACATATTAATGAGACCATGTGGCCATTTCCTTAATTTTATTATAGTTTAATCACAAAGGGCACTACGGCAATATGAATAAATTACAAAGAACATGCTAACTGATTAACAAAAAACAGAAGGAAATGTCTCTTTCCTCACCCAGGCCTCTGCACCTTGAGTTTTCTGTCACTGGAATGTTTTTTCTTTTCTCCTCTTCTTCCTCTGACCTCTGGAGCATGAGCTTCTTTCCATCCTTTATTTTTTTAATGCTAAATTCTAAAGAAACTTCCTGATTCCCTCA
Source organism: Meles meles (assembly GCF_922984935.1). NCBI lineage: Eukaryota > Metazoa > Chordata > Mammalia > Carnivora > Mustelidae > Meles > Meles meles. The sequence continues at coordinate 81,672,976 of NC_060074.1, forward strand.
TATCCCATCCTCTATTACTTCCTACCTTATGACTTTTCAGCAGATAACACAAATTAAAATTATTTTGCTTTTTATCTATTTCCCTCATTGGGTCAGGGACTTGTCCCTCCCATTTGCCACTATAGCCCCACTACTACAGACATTGCTGAGAATGGTTTAAAAATAAATACTGAAATCATACCAGGTTTCCTTTTCTAACCATATGTGTTTTGACATATTTTATTTTTGTTTACATTTGTCTCAAGATATTTTCTGATTTTCCTTTGAGTTCATCTTTAACCCACTGATTGTTCAGGATTATGTTAATTTCCACATATTTGTGATTTCCCAGTTTTCTTTCTGTTAATAATTTCTAGTTTCATACCATTGTGGTAAGAAGGAAGGAAGGAAGGAAGGAAGGACGGACAAATCAGAGAAGTAAAACACATTGCCAATGACATGATGTTATACATAGAAAATACTAAGGACTCCTTAAAAAAAAATAACAACAACAACAAAACACAAAACAAAGCAAAAAAACTTGCCAGAACTAATAATTCAATAACTCACAAAATACAAAATCGATATGCAAAAATCAGTTGCATTTCTCTACAATGATAACAAACTATCATAAAGAAAAATTAATAATCCCAGTAAGAAAAAGAAAAACAATCCCATTTACAATAATAACAAGAACAACAAAATGCAGAGGAATAAATTCAACCAAGGAAGTGAAAGATCTGCATACTGAAAAATAAATAAATCCACAAATGGAAAGATACTTCATGCTCATGAGCTCAGAAAGAATATTTTTAAAATGTCATACTACCCAAAGCAATCTACAGATTAACACAAAGTGATCTACAGAATAACACAATGTCTATCAAAATATCAATGGCATGCATATGATGGTGGTAAATTTGTTCCTAAATTGTTGATTTTAGGGAAGTTACAATCTTAAAGTGTTCTTCCTGCTTTCAGGCACTTGATAAGAATAGAATCATTCAAATACCATGTACAAAATCTACTCCAGTGATATTCTATATTCAAAACACTACTGTATATTTATGCCAACTAAAGAAAGAAATATAGTAAAGAAAGTCATATCATACAAAGCAATTATTTTTAATACTTAAAAAAGTGATTCTACAAATGAGGCTGGAATGAGTTACACCTAATAAAATGGAAGCCATGGACATAAATCCACAAGGGAGTTAAGCAATACAACAGCAATTTTTTTTTCTTTTGACTTAAAAAAGTCTTTTTTTTTTTTTTTTAAGCAAGCCTTGCTGCCACTATCAGCAATAATCCCCGAGTAGCAGCTGGCACCTGGAGAGTACATAGCAGTGTCTGAGAGCAAAGGCACTAATGTCAAGCAATCTGGATCTGAAAGCTGACTCTTCCACCAACTGCATTAGTCTAGATGGATCACTTAAATTTTCCGTGCCTCAATTTCCTCATATCTTAAAATGGGGATTATCAAGATAACTTTTGTTTTATGAAGATTAAATAAGTTAATTTGTGTACAGTGTGAAAAGCCAATACTCGGCATATGGTTAACCCTCCAAATAGTGGCCATTATTTTTATCAGAAAAGACTACAAACACAGGCAGGCATGATGTGTGTGGAAAAGGGTAGTAACAACCATCTTATGGAAACTGAAAAGAGCTCGAACACAGACTCAATTAAATTCACTCTTCATTGAACTGCTGGCATGTACAGAAAAATGTGGAAGACAAAATGTACAAAATATGACATCCCTCAAGCAATACAAAGATAAAGCATTTACATAAGCATGCACACAGAATAATTGTCAGAGATGTATAAACAAGAGTTGAAATAACCTGATTACTCTCATCAGTTAACCTTTATAAGGAAAGACAAATTTGAGGTTGAACTTGAATAAATAGGCCATTCATAAATAGAGGAGAGGAAGGAAAGTCTGGGAAATACAATGACAGGGAAACAAATTTGGAAGAAAGGCAGGTATTTTATGTCTATAGTAAATATTCAGACTAGTGGTAACATACAAAATATGGGAATATTAGAAATGGCAAATGAGTCCCCCAAATACTATAGAGTCAATGAGTTTATCAGTAATTCCATGACACTATAAAATAATAAGTAAGGAACAAAATCCGTTTTTTAAAGATTTATGTATTTATTTCAGAGCAAGAGAGAGAGCATGAGTAGGGGGGAAAAGGGACTGGGAGAGATAGTCTAAAGCAGAGTCTGCTGAGTGTGAAGCCCAACTGAAGGCTCAATCCCAGGACCCTGAGATCTTGACCTGAGCAGAAACCAAGATGCTTAACCGACTGAGCCGCCCAGGCAACCCCAAAGGAATCTATTTTTAAATAGTAGCATACTTACTCATAATCAAGTAAAATATTTATTATCCTACCCACTTTGTCTTTCCTGCTTTGCAGCTAAATTATAATAATCATTGTTATAAGAAGATTACACAATTAATAGTTCTCTAAGTAGAATCCATTATGTTCATATGTATTTATATTTAGCAAAGCAGCAAAATTAAAGGACAAAAATTAGTTGTAAGACTTAAGATGTAATACACGGATGAAGTTTCCTTAGACTTGTTGATTTCTATCATTTACTGGGAAAGCAAGAGAAGGTAAAGAAACAAAAGATAAATAGTAGGTATAATGAATGAAAATAAATAGGACAATTTTTCATTTTTTAAAGAACTTGCTCCTCTCCTTTATAAATGTGTACTGGAGATAAAACAGGAAACTGCTATTTCTGGCAATAATACTGTTAAGAAGACAAATCTAATTATATTTAGTTTTCTTTACATGGAAGCTATTGGCAGTTGTCTTGTTAATTCTCTGACTTTGAAGGTTTCAGCATGTAAAATAAGAAAAAGATTTTCTTTTATTCATTTATTTGAGAGAGAGTGAATGAGAGAGAGCACAACAAGACAGAGGAGGGTCAGAAGGAGAAGTAAACTTCCCGCTGAATAGGGAGCCTGATGTGGGGCTCGATCCCAGGACTCTGGGGTCATGATTTGACCAAAGGTAGCCACTTAACCAACTGAGTCACCCAGGTGCTCCAAGACAAATATTTACATGATCATAAGCAGAAAGGATATGAAAAAGTGTAAGAGTATAAGAGAAGATGCACAAATTTCTTTCATCCTCAAGGAAAACCCTCATCCTCTTTTGGTGTCTACTTAGGTGTAAGAGACACCAAAAGAAAATAATTATTGAGTTTTATTGGAATTCCTGTCTTCTATGTTTGCTGTAACATCTTTATTATGCACCCATATCTAAAATGCTACCCTCTGTATTATGTACTTAGATAAAAGTGATAAAGAGGAAATTATATCCTTTATTTAAGTCTACACTACAGATCTCCAAGTGTTCCTGATCAGTCCAACCGCTCTGTACTGGCCCTGATACCCTCCTCACCAAGATTCATGGCAGGCCCCTGAATCATTCAGCAGGGATACCACCTAATGCTCCCTTTAAAGTAACTAGGATCCCCAAAGAGACCTATATTTAAGGAAAGACCACCCCCACAGCTGCCAATTCTAATGTCACCCCTCCATTGTCTGTGGCTCCACTCCAAACAGACCACCATGCTTCCATGTAAAAACACCTTGAGCCTCACCTCTGACAACTGCCTTAAAAATCAGTTCCAAGGAAAAGATCCAATTGGAGTTGATTAACTACCTTTCCCTAGATGATCAGCATGGCTAATCCTGATCTTGTTTACATCAGATATTACCAGAATGCAAATCTCTCCTATCTAAGTATGTGTACACGTCTTACTCCATCTCACATCTTCAAAATGTAAGTTGGATCCAATCGATAATCTTCACCTCCACAGCTACAGCCCTAATTCAAGCCACCAACATCTCTTGCAAGGACCATTGAACCAGTTTCTGACTTGGCCTCTTAGTTTACTGTCCACTCGGCCTTTTGTGTGTCCCTATAGATTCTTACAATGCTCACATATCTATCCTCTGACTTACCTGTTGATACCTTTACTCAGGTTTGAAAACAGAACAAACTTTTAAGAAGAATTTTGGAGGGAGAGTGTGTAGCATCAGGAAGGAAACAAATCTTGCTTAATTTCACCATCTAATAGCTACCATTGCTTTTCCGTTCTCCTTTACACTAAGAAATGTGTCAAATGAGAAAGTAACCATCCAGATGGTGGTTTTATTTCCACCCATCATCAGTGCCCTCTTAGTTAGGAAACATAATGCCCCTTTCTCAGTTTTCATTCTCCTTGCTCTCCCTATACCACTATTTTAAATGTTTCTTTTTCAGTTTTCTTTCTCTTTCTCTTTCTCTCCTCTCTAATTTTAATGCAGGTTCTCAATCTACTTCACTGATCATTTCTTTCCTCGCTGAATACTTCTCCTTTTCTCAAAAAAAGTTATTAAAAATCTACTCTGCCTCCTTTACACATTAGACTTAATTCACACCTATGATTTCAACCGTCCCCATTTTTTAATGGGATTAAGGAGGCTTGGAATTTGGAAAAGACCTCAGGATTGGGAATATGCACATATATCCCAATTTTCCATCTTTTAATCTATTAACATCATTTTTACATAACTATATTTGTTCAGATATAATAGGTTACCAAAAAAGTAGGTAAATCATTTTCTATAGCCAGACACCTATTCTAATCATTCTGCTTCTGCTTTCTATCTCTGGAACTGTTGCTGTTAACTCAGGCTCCAGTTGTCTCTAATGATTACCTTTCTCTAATGTCCCATATCCAATCAGTGACTTTTCCATTTCAATGCCTCTTACAGCTTCCCATTTCTTTCCATTGATGCTCAGGCCCCTATCACATCTCACCTGGATTACTTCACTAGAATTATAATTGGTCTCTAGGATTCAGACTCTTCTCTTCACTCTCCATCTTGCTTCCTATTGATAGATTAATCTTCCTAAAAGACCTACAACACATTTTCCATCATGTCGTTTCACTGCTCAAAAATCTCCAGTGAGCAAGAACACAGAAAAATGAAAATAAATCACTTGCTTGGGAGAGGGACTCAGGAATAAGTCATTTTTTTCTTTTCTTTTTAAATTCAACATTATTTTTATGATTGTTGTTTTGTATGATTAGTGTAATAAAATTAATTACCTAGAATTTAAAATTCAAGTGACCTCTACAATATGTTTCCAACATCTTTTTTGCACCTTTTCTTAAACTGCTCCACGAAATAAAACTCCCGCCCTCTCTATATACCCTGCATTTTCAGGCTAGGAAAATTAAACCCCTGAATTATTTTACAATTAAATTCCATCACTGTATAAACTTCTTAATTACATTAGCTGGAAATAATTCTCTTTTATACAGACAAACTTAATGTCTTAAAAGATCCAATCATTTGACCCTCAGCATTTAACCTTTTTGCTGGTATTTATGTTTTCATTTTTATTTGTATTTTTCCCCAAATTGAAAGAAAAACATATCCTTATGAATAAGAACTGTTCATCTCCTTTAAAATGGAGAATATAGAAACTTGAAAACACATAGTAACTTGAAAATATTTAATAGATATTTATTATTTCATTAGGTAAATGATCGAATGTTTCAAAGGCAACAAGTATTTTCTCATGGAGTAACTTTGCTTTTGTTTTAAAATTAAAACCAGAAACAAAGAAATGTTATGTTTGGAAACTCTTCCCAAAAAGCCAACATTATACCAATTGTTCAGTCTAGTATGAAGAGATTGAGTATAAATGGGACATATCTACTATAGCAACTTATTTATTGCTATAATAAATATATTTAATAAAGTATAAATGAGATATTCTCCTCTCTCTAACTAAATTAAAAGGTGCCACTCAGCACCCAGCTCTCCAACTTTACCTAAAGATGCAAGGAATACAAGCAACACTCTGTCCCTTTGTTTGGTTTTGTCTTCATGTGCACCACTGAGAGACTAACACTCACTTGAATTGCTATCATTGTGGAGCATGGATGGGAGAAATTCACTGGAGCCATCATTAATGCTTTTTTAATGAAATATTAAATTGCTGTGGCACGGAGTGTATGGAGTGCGACAGTTTAACAGTAGCCCAAGGGGGGAAAAACTTGTAAACATATAAATAATTAGGACATCATTTCTCTTTTCCCTTCTTTTCCAATGAGACAACTAAGCTGGATCAGAGAAAGCAAATGAATATATCTAGTTTCTTGGACAGATTAACTGATATTTTTACTACACATTTAATCCATGTTTCACTGCAGTAAGCAATTCAGGCGAAGATCTGATTACTCTATTTATCACTTGATAATCTTTACAAAAGCTGAAAATTACACTCATTCTAAATCTTATGTTAGCTGGCAGTAAACATAGCTCAGAGTTGGCCAAGGGGCTGCTTTATAAGATGCTGCTAAATCACCAGAGGATGCAAAATAGCTCTTCTGGACTCTACTTGCCACCCCCATTGATGGCAAAAGAGAAAGGTGACAGACAGTTCAACCACCACCTTAGCCATCAGATGCTGCTTGTTAGTTTTCACCTGAGAAAAATCATAACTGGAACTATTGTTTATTGAATAGATTTCCTATGTTCAAGGCAGCATACTGAAGCTGGGGAAGTAGAATTTTCAGTCCCTGGGTCGTGGAGTCATGGTAACTAGAGCGTCCACTGATTCTTTAGGGGGGAAAAAAAGTTGAATCTAATTATTAGTAAAGTATTTTCTTTATGGTTTTTAACTTGAACACAATGAAAAACAAATTTATAAAATACAGGAAATTTCTATTTAATTCTCTCTGTTCATGCTGACTTCACAGTAGTAGATTACCAAAATCCCAAGGGAAATTGTTCTTTTCAACTATATTTCCTACCACTGAAGCTCTTAAGTACATAAAAGAAACTCGAGACATCTTTAAATTCTACCATTACATTTTGATTCCAAATAAAATGCTACTGCCAGTCACAGATATTTGTGATGCTATTTGTTGGATGAACAAATGACATCTATATCTCAGAGCAATCATATTACTTCTCCATAGTGTCAATCTCTACTCGTTACTTTCACCCAAAGATATCTACTACCAGGATTATTTCTTTCCACACTGCATAAAAGAGGTGTCTGGCTTTGTGATACCAACTGGTACTGCAGAATTTGCAGATATTTGGATGGTGACTGGCTGATTTTCTGCTTCTGTTTCCCAGTGCTCTTACTTGCTTCAAATGACACTCTCCCTCAAGACGTCCTTCAAAAGTGCCATCTTCCACCCCTCGCATCATTTCTGCCATTAACATCTGTCAACACTGACAGACGGTGCTTTAAACTGATTTTATTCAATGAATGGAACACATATTCTTCTGGGACCTGGATACTGATCTTAATAAAGACTTTATTAAAACACTGAAGAAATGGCACTGCAGTGGTAGGCTTAAGTCCTCTTAACTACCGAGAAGACTGATATGTTGCCAGTGCTCTGGAAAGCTTCGGTTGGATTTACAAATGGATCCATGAATGTAACTACTGATTTTTATCTGTTTGTTTAATTTCCTATTTCTTTCCAAAACTAGATTCTATGAAACTGAAGTAAAGATACGAACAAAAACATACACCCATTTCCCACTGGATTGCTTAAAGTTAGCCTCAAATTTATCCCTGATCTTCTCACCATCCACTGCAAATAGGGCAATGAAATTTATAGTGTTTATGAGGAAAAAAAATCTGTTCTTATAAATGAATTCTTGTATGATGCCTCAAACACTCGTTGAACCTTGAAAATATAAATCATGTACCCCTATGCTTCCCAATGTTCATGTGGTTTCAAAATAAATTTCAGTTCCATTATTTGTATTGGCATTTTTGGCTTCATGGTCCCTCCTCCGTCAATTATGAAACTATTTGGCAAGGTACTATGTATTTACAGTTTCAGTCCAAATTAGGTCAGAGCTTTTTCTGTTCTTTCACTGACATATTACAAACACCCAATCAGTACCTGGCAGATAGCTCATTAACATCTGTCAAATAAGCAAACAACATCTGTAACTTAAAGCAATCATGTAACTTCTTTATATAGTAATCTCCATTTGTTACCTTTACCCAAATATTTTTAAATCCCAGGATTATTTCTTCCCAGAAGTCCTTGACTCTTTCCAATTTTCACATACCCAGAAATACTAGTATCATCCAAATTTCTATTGTAAAAATGAAGTTATTTTCAGTATTTTATCTTATTTTTCAACATGCTACAAAATAGCAGACTCTAGTACTGTCAGTTTTTGGCCTCAGGATTCAGAGTGAGGGGGAATGTATAGGCAAATAAATCAAATAAATTCAAATCCATGTGATCTGGAAAAAAATATGTAACATCTATGTTATATTCATAACAATTTATTACAAAATACATTTAAACAACTTTAAACCAATAACTATAATGCAGACTCTAAACAAGTAGATGAAACTTATTTACAACTTTAACCCTGTTGAGTATATCAGTAAGAATTCAGCAATCCAGGAGTTATTCTACATGTTTGTACCCTCTGAAATTTGGAGATTAAAAATTTGCAGATGCTGGAATTACTTTGAGATTTAATTCTGAATCTAGTCAATTAAAAGTTGCGATGATCTAATTTGCTTTCTTATCACAAAGGCTGTAAGATTCTGGGGCACCTGGGTGGCTCAAGTGGTTGAGCGTCCAACTCTTAATTTTGGCTAAGGGTATGATCTTGGGGTCATTAGATCAAACTCTGCAATAGGCATGGAGCCTGTTTCGGATTCTCTCTCTCCCTCTACTGCCCCTTCCAATTTCACCCTTAAAACAACAACAACAACAAAAACCTGTAAGATCTACTAAGCTGAAGCAGGGTTTTTCCACCTAAATTTTAGAGGGGGAAAAAAAAACCTTTAAATTTCAAGTGCAAAGACAGAAATAGGGCACATATTCATCCACAATGTTCCTTAATCCTTTTAATAATCCCAGTTCAAACTATAATCACTTTCAATCTATACTGTAGCAAAAATCTTCTATCTAAATTTGCCACTTGTCCTTCTCTCTCCCCTACTCCAACTGATCACACTCAGTTCAATCCTAGCTGAAGATTATCAATTATTAAGAGCCGATGGGCTGACAATTTACCAGAGTAAATCTCACTGGACACAGTATTACTCCTATAGTGACCCTGTCTAAACATTCTTTAGAGTTCCCATCTCAAAAAACTCATTTCTGGTAAAAGCTAAAGAGAAATAATTCTCAAATTCCAGCTCTAGATTTTTCTATCTGGATAGCTTTATTGAACTTATTTAATTTATCAAAAAAAAAAAAAAAACACACACAAAAAACTCTGGTTGCCAGCTGGCAGCCATAAACTTCAAATAACAGCTCAAATGACTACTGTGATTCATCATTCAACTGTCCTTACTCATTATACTGCATTTTAGAAAATTCTGTGTGTGCTTCCTAGACATGTATTAAAGTGATTATAAACGAATTAAACATTATTAATCCAAGACTGTAACTGGTTACTATCTGATGCTGCTTAGTGACTTAATTATGTTAGACAGACTAAATTGTCTCAAATGAACCTTCACAAAGGTCCCTAATAAAATAAAACAGTGATTTTATTTTGTGTTATCTACCTTCTGCCAGAAGGTTCTCTAGGGGCTTCTGCAGTTTTCTTTTCTTTCCTATTAGCTAGAAAGCACAATCTAGTAAGCTTGTGAACCTTGCAGGAGCTTACTCTGAAAATATTTCTCACTCTTTGACAAGCACCATGGTAAGATTTGGGGCTGCTGTGTAAGCAGCAAGATTTAGTGGTTTTCTCTTAAGGGAGCTGGTTACTAAAGGGACTTAGAATGCCTTAAGAAAGAAAGAAAGGAAGAACTTTCACATTGGTAGTGTGTGGAGGGGATAACTTTGTATAAAATTTTGAGCCGAGCATGTATTTGAAATAGAGAGGAAATTTCCAAAGCCGAATTTAAAACGTCAGCAGATTCATAGAGGAACTGCCTCAGACAGCAGGCTGCAAAAGACATTAAATTTTAAATAAGGTGTTACATTGTTCCTTCGGTTTGCTTTGTGCAATACCAGAAGTTCCTGAGTGAGGGTAGGCAATTCGTCTATTATTTTTAAGACAGAGCATATTAGCCATGACTTCACTCAGAAAGAGGCCCTTCACCCATGAGAGGGTGCAGTGAGAGGTTGAACGTGCACGAAGTATTGCTTGCTCCCACAGCTGTTTTGACAGGCAGGTCAAATACGTGAGAAAGGATAATGGCATAATAAAGTCACTACACTTCTGAGCAAGATGTGCAATGTAGCAGTCAAAGTGTGGGTCTTTGTGGCAAGTAGCAGACAAAAGTGGTTCTCTGTAGGAAAGGACAGCCTGGGACATTGGACGCTTTCTAGACTAGTTGTTACTATTCTTAGTCTTGTCTCAGTATGAAACCCATGCTCAGTGGAGCAAGGCCATTGTACAGAATTATTTATTTCTCCTTCCCCTGCAAATTCCCAAAAAGAAAACACCACAGGCACACCAATAATATAGAACTCTCGTATTTAGAGACTCTTCAATTTTCAACACTCCTTACTTAGAGTACCAAATCATATTGGGATTTTTCAGATGTTTTATAGTTCTTTTGTTTCTGAGTATCATCCCCTTGTGCAGGGTACAATGATGCTGACAGCAAAAATTGGAAAAAAGAGTTCCATTTATTGTCATTGAAACTTTCGGTCCTTGCAATGTATACCTAAGCTCCTATCAGGGAGATAGATACCTATCAAGAATATATAGCTAAATTTTGTCTTGAGCTTTATAAATTATGATTGGTCAACACTGACAAACATAAAGAGTCTATTCGATCTAAAAGCATTTAAGAATTAGCCAAATAGAGGCGCCTGGGTGGCTCAGTGGGTTAAAGCCTCTGCCTTTGGCTCAGGTCATGATCTCAGGGTCCTGGGATCGAGCCCCACATCGGGCTCTCTGCTCCGCGGGGAGCCTGCTTCCTCCTCTCTCTCTGCCTGCCTCTCTGCCTAGTTGTGATTTCTCTCTGTCAAAAAAATAAAATATTTAAAAAAAAAGAATTAGCCAAATAAGTTGCTTCAGTGTAAGCCCCACATTTTGTATGTTTTAACTTAAAGAAAGGAAAAAAACATAAATATGGTTTGTTCCATACACGTGAAGTAGGAAGACACGAACGAGGAAGTAGAGAGCTTCTTTCCAGCCAACTGGGAAGAGCATTAACAAATAGCTCACCAAAATTTAACCACTAGTAGTACTCAGAAAAGACCTACTAGGGCTTCATAATTGAGTCCTTGGGGAAAATATAAGAAAGAAAAATAAAGTTGAGACAGTATAAAGAAAAGTGAATTTTCAAAAAAATATTTATTGTCAGAAAGCAACAAGAAGTACTTCTGTTTCAAAATGTGAACTCTCCAGGAGTTGTCCCTGATGTGGAATCTTTGAGCACCCCAATGTAAAAGACACTGGGCCTTGAAAAAGAACCCCAACCACCTCAAAAACTAGAACCAAATATCAATTTACAGCAATAATCTGAAAGGAATTTATACCAAGATGTGATCAATTGGACTGGGCATCACTCATCCTATTTGCCAAAAACTGAACAAAGCTGCTAGTCAAAATCAATGTTAGAAGGACATTTTCTTGTGTTCTCCCAATATTTCCCAAGCAGACAAAGGTAAAAGTTGTAAATAAAACTGGTCATCTCTTTCGTTGCTTTCAAACAACGTGCGATCTGGTCACCCAACTTCTATAATTACTTTTATCTTCTATTTCTATGTCTGTTCAAAGTGGATTCTCCCAGAAAAGTGGTAAGAAAAGAATACAGAGGAAGGGCGATGGATGAAGTTCAGAGCATTATGCGAAAGTGTAGACACCAACATAAAACTTTTAAACGGAATGACAGAGGAATGCAAGCTAGGAAGCTCAGTGCCATCAGTGTGTTTTAGAGATTCCAGTTTTTCATGTAGCTTTCTTCATGTAAGTGTCATAAAACCAGTCAAAAGAGATAGATTTGATAGTACATGAGTCTAATACAACTGTAAGAGATGAACGTGGTCTTAGGTTGGACTAACAGCAATGCACATTAAAGTGTGTTCCTGATATTTTTACACCAACGAAGTTGATTCAATTCTTCCCCAGGTGAACTGAAAACGAGATTAAGTATTTGGGCTTTTGGCAAACTTTTGGTCTAGAGAGCCCTTTCTTCCTTAGATAATAAAATAACAGAAAATAGCAATACCATAAAAATAATAATGATAAAATTCTCCTGAATAAACACTGAAAGATAAGGCAAATTTTAGTTCTTTCAAAATTCAGTCTGTGATCATCAAAATCTGTGGGTTTTTGATTCAAAGATAAAGCAAATGTCAGGCTTTGTATGGGAAATTCCTCACATAGAATTGTATTGATTTTTCTTCCATTGGAAAAGAGAAAGCAATACAAACAATGTTAGAAAGTGAGCGTGCTTAGACCTAAAATGTTTCATGAAGCAAATATACCCTTGTACACATCAACACCAACCAGGCAGAAGATTCTGGTTTATTAAATCTCCCTCCCTAAAGAAGACTTTGTTAAAAGTTGAGGCAATTTTAAGTACAACTCCACTACTCTAATAGGCTCTTAAGGAAAAAAAATATATATACTAGACCTTCTTACACAGCTACCTACACTCTGGAACTCCCCAACATACACATCCTCCAATTTTTTCACTTTTTATTAAATAACTTCATCCCCATAGACATTTATTTTCCTTTTGAATGTTTTTAAGTATTTAATCTGAGTCATAAAGATAAATTGGGAGAATTTAAAAAGACCAACTGAAATTAGTCCAGGAACTATTTTCCTATTGTAGGCCACATGTGTTGAAAATAAATTCTTTAGTCTATTCTTCAGATCTTTAATTCATTAGACTATGTCATAACATAAACACTGTATTTTTACATATTTAAATCTGATGACCTTTCCCATCAAGATTTCACCTTTGTTGGTAAGCTTATTCCTTCTCAATCAGTGATACTATATTGAAAAATTATTAGACGATGTAGATGAATTAAAAAATAGGTACAAGGGGGCACCTGGGTGGCTCAGTGTGTTAAGGCCTCTGCCTTCGGCTCAGGTCATGATCCCAGGGTCCTGGGATCAAGCCCCACATCGGGCTCTCTGCTCAGCAGGGAGCCTGCTTCCACCTCTCTATCCGCCTGCCTCTCGCTACTTGTGATCTCTTCTTGTCAAATAAATAAATAAAATCTTTAAAAAAAAATAGATATTAGCAACCCTTGGAAAGTGCTATTTAACTAGCATATTTTACTGTTAATTGCTAAATACAGGGAAAAATCAAGCATTTTACCTGTCTTTTCTATAAAACTCTATCTCAAAAGCAGCCAAATTGCTGCTATGAGAAAATGCCTTTCATGAAATCTTTATGGAATTAGAATATTATCATATTTGCAGCCCTTATTGAATAATGGAGCTAGGCAATGACGATCAATAGGCGATAACAACAAGAAGAAAATACATTTTGTACTTCTATTAGAAGCACACCAGGCTATCTTCAAAGTAGTACTGACCAGAAAACAAAACAAAACAAAACAAAAAAGAAAAACAGAACTTGAATCTGATCCAGCTTCTATCTTCAACTAAGAATCTGTCTTCAGGAACAGGAAATAACAGTTAAGAAAATATGTTAAGGGACACCTTGTTGACTCAGTCGGTTAAGCCGCTGTCATGGGCTCAGGTCATGATCCCAGAGTCCTGGGATGGAGTCCCACATTGGGCTCCTTGCTCAGCGGGGAGCCTGCTTCTTTCTCTCTGCCTCTGCCTGTCACTCTGCCTGCTTGTGCTCTCTCTCTCTCTGACAAATATATAAATAAAATCTTAAAAAAAGAAAAGAAAGGGAGCACCTGGGTGGCTCAGTGGGTTAAGCCTCTGCCTTCAGCTCAGGTCACAGTCTCAGGGTCCTGGGATCAAGCCCTGCATCAGGCTCTCTGTTCAGTGGAGAGCCTGCTCCCCACCCTCCCCACCTGGTTTTCTGCCTACTTGTGATCTCTGTCAAATTAATAAGTAAAATCTTTAAAAAAAAAAAAGTATGTTAAAAGAAAACTATACAAGAAAAAAATGACCCAATTTCTTCAACAATTAAAGTGTAAGGAAAAATAAGAGGTATATTAAAGATAAATGAGATATATTAGGCAAATACAATAAATGGACATTATTCATCTCTGATTTAAACAAATACATTGTTAAAAGTACTAGATAGCTGAGTAAATATGAACACTGGATATTTAATGACATTGATAATTACATGAGATTCATTACATTAAATTCTTCCCACATTTGTTTATGCTTAGAAATTTCCACCATAAAATAAAAAAAGCAAACTAGGTCTTATGCTTTAGAAACCCTTACAGGGGCGCCTGGGTGGCTCAGTGGGTTAGGCTGCTGCCTTCGGCTCGGGTCATGATCTCAGGGTCCTGGGATCGAGTCCCACATCGGGCTCTCTGCTTAGCGGGGAGCCTGCTTCCCTCTCTCTCTCTCTCTGCCTGCCTCTCTATCTACTTGTGATCTCTCTCTGTCAAATAAATAAATAAAATATTAAAAAAAAAAAGCAAAACAGAAACCCTTACAAACAGTTTTAAGTGAAAGCATTTCAATTTATTTTGTAAAGCTAGTAAAAATACAAACCAAAAACAGAAAGCGATCTCAGCACCAAATTACTGATGTGCATTTCCTTACCTCTCAGTAATAAGACTCTGCCAATAATATAACTGCTTCCAAGAACATTCTAGGCAGAAAGACAGTTCAAAGATCCTGAGGCAGGAATAAGTCTGCTTGATTAGGGGATGGAAGAAGACCAGTATGTCTAGAGCAGATTGCTCAAGAGGCAGAGTGATCAGAAATGAGATTTGAGAGGAAGCACAGGCCAGAACTTGAACGTTTCCTTGCCATGAACAGCGTTTTTATATCTAAGTATAATGGGAAGCCATAGGACAGTTCTGAACATGCAAGTGACATGATTTTATTTAAGAGTGCTTGAGCTATCATGCGGGGAACTGATCAGAAGGAAACAAAAAGAGTAGAAGAGGGAAAAAAAAGTTTCAAGTTTTCTTCACTAAACCAGGTTAGAACTGTTACCACTTGGTTTAGCATGGTAGCTGTGGGTGGTAGGCAGAAAAGGTTGGATTCAGGATACATTTTGAAGTAAGTACCAACAAGATGACGAAATGATTTAGAATGTAAGAGTAAAAGGAGAGTCAAGAATGACTTTAAGGTTTTTATCCTGAACAACTAAGTGAAAAGTAATGCCAGTTAATGAGCTTTTGGAGTCTATGAGAAGATCACGTATACAAGGAGATGCTGAGTTCAATTTCCAGTATCTCTTAGAAAACCAACAGGAAAGGCAAGCAAGCAGGTGGATATAACAGTTTGAACTGTGAGTGAGGAAGTCTGAACTAGAGATATAAATCTGGAAATCATGGAATGATTTAAAAGAGTTTGAAAATCTGAAGAGTTGGAGGAGAATATGGAAGAATATTAAGCAGGGAGGAGATATGTCAACAACTCCAATTGTGGCAATCCTGCCTCCTAGCCCCTTGGTTTCTGGAGTGTGGGGAATAAGCAGCCTATGTAAGGATCCAAAGTATCCCTGTCCTCCTGATATAATTAGTTAATACAAATGGGTTTTGAAATAATAAATAAAAAAGACCTAAACCAACAGAATAATGTATTATGTTTATCGATAAGAAGAATCCCTATTATCAAGATAACAGTTTTTCCCCAAAAGAACTTGCAGACTGAATGCAACTCCCATGAAAATTCCAACAGTCATTTTCATGGAAATCAACAATGTTAACATAAAACTCATAAACAAGAGTAAAAGACATGAATAATATGTAGGGGGCACTAACTCTACCAGATACCAAGAATTGCTATAAAATTATGGCAACCAAAAGTTTGGATATTAGTGCAAAGAGGGCTAAATATATCAAGAAACATAAGAGAGAGCTTAGAAATGAGGCATATCAAACCAATAGGTGAAATTTTACTAAACAAGTGGCTAGGTCTATCAGCTAATTAATTGTATGGTGGGCATTACATAGCAGGCACTGTTATTTCATATCTATTCTTTATTTAATTTCTTCAATAATTTATGAGGTAAAGACTATCATTAACACCATTTCATTGATGATGAAACTAAGGCACAGAGAGGTTATACAGACATACTTTGTCTTTGGACAAAGACACACTGCTAATAAGTGGCAGTTAGCACATCCATGTAGTAAAAGATAACGTTAAATCCCTACCTCTCACAAGAGAAAAATAAACATTACATGGATTTATCCAAAAATAAAGGGCACTATCATACATTTTAGAAGGAAATATTTTAACATAATTTCTTAGCCAGAATAGAAAAGACATTGATTGTAAAGGAAAAGAAGGCTATATTGATGACATTTAATATAAAAGCTTCTACACACCAAACCCAAAATAAATGCACAAAATACACCATTAACAAAATAAAAAGGCAACCAGACTGGGGGAGGATATTTACAACCAAGGCTGATCTTCAGCCATTATGCACTGGGAAAGTCAGAGCTATATCTGATATAATTCAGCACCAGTTATGATTAGTAGCAGTTGTTCTGAGCTCCCCTAAGACTGCTTCTTTCTAGCCTTCCCAGCTCCTTCTGGAGCTCCCAGACTTCTGGATAATCTAGAAGAGAGCTTTGACATAATGTTATTATTCTGCGTTAGCAAAATGGTGTTTATTATTTTGATTATCACCTTAGCTTTTAACTTTTTTATTTTAACCAATAAAGGGAGAGAAAATTATAGAGTAACTTTATCTATGATATTAAATTAAAAAAATATATTGGAGTGAAGTCAATGTCAAAACATTAACGTGGTGAATACACGGCTGTTATGTAATGTCACAACATTTGTTGTAATGTCTTAACAATAAATGAGAATTACATATTATATACCAAAAATAATAATTATATATTATATACCAAAAATACATATATACAAAAAATTACATATTATATACCAAAAATAATAAAAGTTTCTGGTTTTTGACCCTAGAATAGCATTGGAGGGCTCGACCTTCAAAAAGTTACAAGCCGGGGCGCCTGGGTGGCGCAGTTGGTTGGGCAATTGCCTTCAGCTCGGGTCATGATCCTGGAGTCCAAGGATCGGTCCCACAACAGGCTCCCTGCTCCTCGAGGAGTCTGTTCTCCCTCTGACCTCTCCACTCTCACACTCTCTCTCTCTCAAATAAATAAATTAAATTTAAAAAAAAAAAAGCTACAAGACATATAGTCATGCAAAGTTTCCAACAATCTAAAGCCCTAGTGTTCAGAAAAAGACTTCTCTCTCATCCATTGCCTCAAGGAATATCAACACCTTCTCCCTGCTCAAACCCTTTTACTCCTCCATCAGTGAGTGTATTTCCACAGCTTTGGGGCTGTGTCTGGCTCATGCTATCTAACATCTTTTAATTTACCTTTATTCTTATCCAGAGCAATCAGATAAGAAAAAGAAATAAAAGACATACAAATTGTTGAGAAGGAAGTAAAACTTTCACTATTTGCAGATAATATGATATTATATATAGAAAACTTTAAAAACCCCACCAGAAAACTACTAGAGCTGACCAACAAATTCAGTAGTCACAGCATATAAAATCAATATGCAGAAATCTATTGCATTTCTATACACTAATAATGAAGCAGCAGAAAGAGAAATTAAGAAAACAAACCCATTTACAATTGCACCCAAAATAATAAGATATCTTACCTATGGTTTAGGATGGTGAAGTTACACAGTAAAAATTTAAAGCTACAAAAAATAGTTTTCATTTGACTCTTCTCATGTTTTTCAACTAGAAATTTCACAGATACTTTCCATTTTAATTTACCTTGGCACTTTTAAGTTTTAACTGTTTCATTAAATGTTAGAAATGGACAACTGGCTTTGGGCATCATATGTTACATGACTAGAAATTTGACAGTTATATATAGACTTTTAAAAAATGATGCCATTCTACAGTATGAGTAATTCCTCTTATGGAATCTCACTTTTGAAGTCTGAACTAGTTTCTACAATTTAAGTTTGTATTACTCCTGTAAGGTTTTATCACTAACTTTAGTAAATGCTATTTTGGTAGCAGAGCTTTTAACTCCTCTAAAATCAATACTCACATTCAACTGGAGCAGATTTTGGGGGGGGGGTTCTTTAATTTTTTTTAAATAGCAGAGACTTTAACTATTCAACATTCAATTTCGTGACTTATGCACAGCTTCCTACTTCACCTGACACAAAAAGAAAGCCAAAATGTTAAAAATCAGACTGCTCAGGACTTTGAAGACACAAGCAGTTTCCCTCTTTCTAGAGAAAAAGGACTCTTGGCACAATAGCCTTGCATTGCATACTGCCTGCTGATCTACAAGTTAGCCACATGTGAGGAACCATCTGGCTGAAAGAAACTAAGGACACATACTGACTGATTTATCCTGAGATATTGTTGCCAATTACAGTACTTCTTTCAGAATTTGTGATGCTGGATTATGTTATTATTTTCTATATAATAGAACATTTATAAATGACAATTAAAGCACTGAAAAAAAAAGTTGTAGTATAAATGTAATAGTCAACTCTCATTTACACGTTCCAGTGGAGAAATTAAGGAATGCATTCACAGATGTTTTAAATTAGCACAACATTTAAATATCAATCATATTTAACTTGGAAGTTCATGAATTAATATCTATATTAAATATATATGTGCATTAAATAGACACCCATATCCACTACAAAGACTAATGTAAGCATGATTTTAGAGTCTAAAAACACATATTAACTGACAGAGGGGAAGGTGATCCATATACCTACCTTCTGTTCCTTGACAGGAGGCTGGTAACTTGTATCTAAAATTTGCTACAAAGACAACTGAAAGCTAACCCTAAGGATGGAATCTATTAACCCAAATTTAGGTACATGGAAATAAGAATGCCACCTGTTTTAAATGGTAGCTTATTTAATATATATATTATTTAATATATACTATATTATTTAATATATATACACATATACACTTATTTATTATATGGCTTACAGTAAATCAGGTAGGGATGCCAGAACCGCCTTGTGGAGTACTGGTAAAGGGTAGGTGTGCTAGAATACATTCATACATATCACCAGAAAAACCCTAGTTGACTATGTTCCTTTTGAAGTTCCAAAGGATGCTTTAATCAAACAATAAGCAATCAGTGATGGGCACTGGCACAGGTGAAAGGTTCCCTTGTGGCTGTCTCCTGCAGACCGTGATTGACAGTAGGGAAGACTATGATGGTACTAAGCTACTTAATATGATTGGCAATGACAGGATGCTGGAATAGCAGTAGACTCTGAGAGGCAGATAACCATTAGAGGTAAGTGGACATAATTACCATAAAGGAAGCAAATTCAGAATGGTAATCGGTGACCTATACTCACATGAATACTTGGCCATAGCTAATAAACAATGGCATTTCTAGGGGTTCGCAAATATGTAATAGGTTGGGTTATTATTCCATAACATGGGACAGAAATGAGAATGTCTGGATCTGAAATTAACTGGGGTGACTTTTGGTGTTTCTACAACCAATGTTAACTCTAAATTGACATTTACAGCCACTGCAACCTGAGAGACTCAGCAGCAGCTTAGATACTGATCATATTAATGCAACCAAGAAAGTAAATCTAGAACAGCAGAGTGCTCCCCAAGAATGGAAGGGATGTACATCAGGTGATGGGGAAACAATTATCCATGGCAGCGTCAGTAGCAACTGCTGCAGGATGACTAGTGTTCCACAACAAATCCCCCACTTTAAAGGCTTATTTGGTCAGTTGGCTAAATAAAGTGTAACCAAACAGCATCTTGAAGAAATAATCACGAGCTGTAGTGAACTCAGTGTAATATGTGGGTAGACTGAAGTGGTATAAAGGGTGAACTGGAAGGGGCATAAGGCTCCACTTAACCTGAGACCTGAACGTAGCGTGCTACAGAAAAATTCCAGCTTGGTGTCCTGATCTCTGTGATGAAAGTCTACTTAACGAAAGTGTGGGAAGGCCGCTTTGCCCAGCTGCAAAAGCTGGATATGCCAAGGAGTTAACCACCACTGGAAACAGATCTCACAAATGACTCTTGGGAATTGATTATGAATGCCTAATCATCCTCACCACTCTGGTAGGATAATTTTTTTAAGACTTTACGGAGATGTAATTCTTAGACCTATTTAACATAGATATAATTTGCCTATTTATAGTGCACAATATAAAAGGTATAATTCAATGATTTTTATTATATTCACAGATATGTACAACCATTACCTCAATCAATTTTAGAACATTTCTGTCATCTCAAAATAAACACCATACTGGTTAGCTATCATACTCCTATACCTCCATCCCTATCCCAGTCCTAAGAAACCACTCATTTACTTCCTGTCTGTATAGATTTGTCTTTTTCTGGACATTCTGGTAAATGGAATCATATATGTGGTCTTTGTGATTGGCTTAATATTTAGCATAATGTTCTGAAGGTCTGATCATGCTGTAGCACATCTCAGCACTTAACTTCTTTTTACAGGGGAATAATAGTTGTCTGTCTGCCATTTTACTTTTTGTCTCTGAGTCTCATGGCTCTTTGTTCCTCTATTCCTCTTTTATTGCTTTATTTTGCATTAAGTGAATAATTTCTGGTGTTGCATTTAAATTTTTTAGTGATATTTTCACTACCTTTTTTGAGTTATTTCTTTAGTGGTTGCTCTATGCCTTTCATTATACAACTTAATTTATCAAAATCAACTTCAGATGTGCTAATATAATTCCAGTGAATTATAGAAATGTTGCTCCCACATAGTGTTATTCCCTTTTCCCTTTTTTGTGGTATTATTGTTACACATATCACATCTATAAATAATGCAAAACCAACAATACAAAGTTATTAATTTATATAACTTTATGTCTTTTAAAGAAGCTGAGAGAAAAGAGAACAAACATATTTATAGCTTTCATTATATTAACTTTCTTATAATTTCTTCATTTGTTCTTGTGGATTAAAGTTGTCCTCTGGCAACTTCTCTTCACTACTGCATCCAAGTCTGATTTAATATGATTATCTCATTCATTCTTGAAGGACATTAATGTGCTCAATCAGACTATGATCAAGCCTTAGAACTGGGAACTATTTTTCCTCTTTTACATGCCCTTCTAACTCTGCACTTGATTCATCATCATTGATTTTAAAGTTTAAGTCTATGGGCTAGTTTACTTATAATTTCTGTATGCAGTTTCTCACTGTAGATGCTAAACACGTACTAAAGACATGATGAAAAAGACACAAGATGCTGGAGAGGTTTTAAAAAGGGAGAGCATATTCATTTAGATATGGATCAAAAAAAAAAAAAACTCCATAAAATTTCAAAGTGGACCTTGAATGATGGGCAAAGAATAAAAAGTTAGAGGGGCATTTTAATAAAAAGATGAGGAAAGCACAAAATAAGTTTCAAAAATTACAAGAAGTTTAGCAAGATGGAGGTCATAAAGTTTAAAGAGAAATGCCAAAGATGGTTTAGAGCACATTATGGAAGGCCTTGAAGAGGGGTGTGCATAATCTGATAGAAAATAAAGGATTACCAAAAAAGACAGTAGTAATTTAGGAATTTATCTGATTTGAGCTATGTGTTAACAAATGCTATTCAAAATCACGTAGTCCAATCTCCATTCTTAGCGATGCTTA
Organism: Meles meles; assembly: GCF_922984935.1. NCBI lineage: Eukaryota > Metazoa > Chordata > Mammalia > Carnivora > Mustelidae > Meles > Meles meles. The sequence continues at coordinate 81,694,713 of NC_060074.1, forward strand.
ATACGTCATTGTGGCTACCAGCTGCCAAGGTAAGCATGGAGCCTTTCATTCTAGTCATCTTGGAATCTGTGTCCCCTTTTCATTTCATAATACCCCAAACTAATTATGATACTGGACAGTATGTTTCCAGATAGTATCCATCTTCACTATATTGTTTCCACATAATGCTTACTCAGTCCTGAAAGCATGCCTGCCTACCTTCTGTGAAGTGCTTCTCTTCCTTTAGCTATTCAGCTTTCAGTTTAGAACTCTGGCATTCTCTTTCTGCTTGGATGAGAAGCTTTGTGCAGCTGCTTTAAAAAAACATGCTGATACCGAATGGAGATACTACATTCTCAAACTTCATTATCGAGATATTACCACCAAATTTGACTTGAAATACAGGATGCAGGTGTCCACAAACGCAACTTTCCAACTTTTGATAAAAATTTCACATTTAATTTGCCACTGCCTCTCTATGAGAAATTCATTTACGCAGCTTTTACACAGTTGGCCCTTGAACAACACTGGCACTGGGGGTGGAGAAATGTCCGTGCAGTTGAAATCCACATATAACTTTTGACTCCTTCCAAACCGAACTACTAATAGTCTACTGTTGACCAGAAGCCTTACCAATAACATACAGTCAATTAATACATATTTTGTGTGTTATCTGTATGACACACTACATTCTTATAACAAATTAACCTAGAAAAAAGAAAATATTAACAAAACCATAAGGAAAAGAAATTACAGTATTGTACTATATTTATTGCAAAAAAAATCTGCATCTAAGTGGACCCATGCCTTTCAAACCCATGTTGTTTAAGGGTCAATTACAGTTCCTCCTCACAATACTTTGGCAAATTACATAGGCCAATATATGTATTAAAGGTAGCCCTCATCATGTATTATAACTTTGGATATAAAGTCTGGGATATATATTCATGTGAAATTGTAGAAAACACTCTGTACATAGTCTTTTTAGCATTAATCATGGCTTATAAGACATGATGATATGACTGCATAAAATTTCTGACTCGGAAGCTTTACTGAATATTGAGAATAACACTATTGATATGCAACAAAACAGCAAAACTTGTGAAAAGAAATCTGCTTGTTGCAACTGTGCCCCTAAGAACTCCCTGAACAGTGTAACTGCTCTAGTATCTTTCCTCATTCTTCTCTGTCTAAAATAATCTTAATTCTACCTCCAGCTAATAACCCATCCTTCTCATTTCTTATTCAATTATCCTGCTGACTATTTATTATATAGAGAAATCTGGGCTTTTCTGGCAGCACAAATAAACCTCTTCTAAGAAAGATAGTGTCCAGGATAAGTGGAAAAGACTATAAACTCTTCAGTAATTTTAGTTTATTACCCTCCCTATTTAACCAAGTTCCATTTTTTCTAAGATCTTCTACATTAGAAGTGAAGGAATGAATGAATGCTTCACAAAGAGAACTGGCAATAACCTTTTGGTTAACTGAGACTATGCCAAGAAAGAAGAATGAGAATTATCAGAATGAAATATTTGTACTATTTCATGGTCTTAAAAGTCTCTTTTCTTTTCGAGGTCTAAAGAATTAGCATCCTAGCATCTTCATTTAATTTTGCTTTAGTACAGAGCTAAGAAGAGCATAACAGTGACATGTCATTTAATTACTTTCTGATTTGATGTGCCATTTTAATTAATTTGGCATTAAGTTCCTTTACTATAAGATACAATGGTGAGGGTGCACATTATCCCTTTAATTTTTCCATTACTCAGGGGAAGAGACGGGAGAGTACTAAAGCTTTTAATACAAAAGTTTACAAGCTGAAGAAAATAAAAGTTTAGCACAGATTTTGTGCTATTCAGGTAAGACACATATTAGCTGAAGAATGTTTAGGCACCAAATATATTTATAAACTTTCTCAGAGATTTTCCATCTTGAAAAATAATTCTGTTTCTTGAAGAAGCCACTGAAAGACAATTTTTGAGTCAGTTTTATGGTTATTTTTCAAAAGCCATCAGTACTTACCCTTTACCAAAATATCCTCTATTTAAATAAGCAAATGCTGAGTTAATATCAAAATCAAAATTAGTAGTTTATACCAAGATTATCAAGTAGCTAAACTTTTATATTTACCCAATACTACTCACCAATACTTTCTTCTCACCCAGCCCAATGCCCAGTGACTTCATTTCACATCACTTAGCAGACTAATTCTCAGAATTTAGCCATGTAGACCATCATCAATGGGCTTTGGTAGTCTTTCCCCCAATATGGATCACTCAAGAATACTTTGGCAGAAATAAATGTATGCATATATGGTCAATCAATCCATGATAAAGGAGGCAAGAATATACAATGAGGAAAAGACTGTATTTTCAATAAATGGTGTTGGGAAACTGAACATCTACATTCAAAAGAATGAAATTAGACTACATTGTTACACTATACACAAAAATAAACTTAAAATGGATTAAATACCTAAATGTGAGATGCAAAACCATAAAACTCCTAAAATAAAACATGGGTGGTAATCTCATGGACATTGGTCTTAGCAACATATTTATAGCAATGTCTCCTCAAGCAAGGGTCATCAAAAAAAATAAACTATTAAGATTACATCAAAATAGAAAGCTTTTGCACAGCAAAGGAAACCATCAACTAACAAAAGGGCAACCCTGTGAATGGGAGAAGATAATGGGATACTAACCCACAATATATAAAGAACTAGTACAAGTGAACACTGAAAAACAAACAATCCTATTAAAAAATGGACAGAGGACCTGAGTAGACATTTTGCCAAAGGCATACAAGTGGCCAAGAGACACATGAAAAGATGCTTAACTTCACTAATCATCAGGGAAATGCAAATCAAAACCACAATGAGATACCACCTCACACCTGTCAGAATGGTTAAAATCAAAAAGACAAAAAGTGACAAGTGTTGGTGAGGACATGGAGAAAAGGGATCTCTTGCACTGTTGGTGGGAATGTAAGCTGGTGCAGCCGCTGTGGAAAACAGTAAGGAGATTTCTCAAAAAAATTTAGAAATAACATATGATTCAGTAATTCCACTAGTGGGTATTTATCCAAAGAAAATGAAGCACTACTTCAAAAAGACAATTGCTACATTATGTTTACTATAGCATTATTTAGAATAGGCAAAATATAGGAGAGCAACCCATGTGTCTGTTCATCAATAGATGAACAGATAAAGAAGATGCAGTGTGTGTGTGTGTGTACACACACACAGACACCCACAAACATACACACAATGGAATACTATAGGACCAGAAAAAAATAGATCTTGCTGTTTGTCATAACATGGATGGACCTAAAGGGTATTATGGTAAGTGAAATAAGTCAAAGACAAACACCATATGATTTCACTTACATGTGGAATCTAAGAAACAAAACAAATGAACAAACGAAAAGCAAAAGGCATAAATACGGGAACAAAATAGTGGTTGTCAGAGGAGAGGTGGATGGAGGGATGGGTGAAATAGATAAAGGGGATTACGAGGCACAAACTTGCAGTTATAACATAAGCCACAGAGATGAAAAGTACAGCACAGGGTATATAGTCAATAATATTGTAATAACACTGTATGGTGACAGACAGTTATTATATTTATCATGGTGAACACTGAGTAATGTACAGAATTGTTGAATTAATATGCAGTACACCTGAAGCTAATATAACATTGCATATCAATTACACTTCAAAAAGAAAAAAGAATTCCTCCCCTTTTATTAGGAAATCTGCTGTCCAATTCTCTAGGGTTTTCAGCTCTTTAGGCATGTACCCAGTAAGGTACTAATGCATTTTTCTCTCCAAAATAATTTGTTTTGAATTTCATGCTCCGAAGAATAATGAAGAAAATTTGACTCACATTCATCCTCATTTTATGGGGTACATTTCCATTGCCATGAATCTACTGACTTAGGTAATTGATTATTCTGAACTTGGCGTTAACAAACTTTTTCCATACAGGGGCCAGTTAGTAAATATTTTTGGCATTGCAGGCCACATGGTCCCTGTCACAGTTATGCAACTCTGCCACTACTTAACTCTGTCACTGTAGCAAAAAAGCAGCCATACACAATCCATAAATGAATGAGTGTGGCTGAATAACAAAAAAAAACTTTTTTATAAAAACTGGTGGTGACCAAGTTTGATCCATGGACCATAATATGCTAATCCTTGTCTAAATTAAATTAACATACAAGAAGGCTGATCTTCATTTTTAGGAGAACAGGCATGGTTATTGAAATCAAATCAATGTGTTTAAATTCTGAGTCTGGCAATTTATAGAATTTGGGCTCGGTAATAATAACACTTTGAGTCTGTTTTATCATCTGTTAAAAGGATACCACGTGCTGAACTGTAGGAGAATAAATGTGTGTTGTTTTAAGCCAAAAAAAAAAAAAAGAATATTATACTTACCCTTTGCGCAGATAGGGAGAATAAAAGGAGTATAACTTTCTTATTATACTCTAGTCAGCGGCTTAATTTGAGAGTGACAAGAGGAAGCAGTTGCTGTCCTTAAGCATATTCTTACCAATTAACACACTTTATAACACTTTTAAATGCAATACTTTGAGATGAAAAGATTTAGAAGGGCAAATTTCAGTCAAGATAGCAGGGAATTTATGCTTTAAGGTACCTACAAAAAAAAATAATAATGATGATGATGATAGGTAAAATATAAAAATATAAAATTAAGTATCATACTGGGCTCAGATACAACACAAATATTTTTGAAAGCCAGAAACACAGTAATACTTAGCTGGCTAGCGGGAGCAAAGCAGCAGGCGTCTGACACTGTGGATCCAGAGATAAGCAAAGCCTCAAGTTTGGCTCTGGTGTCTTAATGCACGTTGATATTTTCTAGGAAGGGGATGGACTGGAGTCTGGCTCAAGATATGATGCCAGGAGGTGGGAAGGCTTATAATTGGAGCAGCATCCTCCATAAAGAAGGCTAGTCTAAACTTTTCAGCCTGCTGAATGTAACTGTGACACAGAGAAAGCTGAAAGCAAAAAGACAAAGGACAATTAAACTCCATGACCAGGGAAAGACTGAAAAACACTGCAGAGAGAGCTTTCAGGAAAAGCCAGTCTAATCACCATCGTGATCTTGGATTTTCAGATCCAGAACTGTGAGAAAATAAATTTGTGTGGAGGGTCGCCTGGGTGGTTCATTTGGTTAAGCGTCTGCCTACAGCCCAGGTCATGATCTCAGGGTCCTGGGACTGGGCCCCACATCAGTCTCCCTCCTCAGTGGGGAGCCTGCTTCTCCATCTCTCCCCAACTGCTCATGCTGTCTCTCGATATCTCTCTCCTGAATAAATAAATAAAATCTTAAAAGAACGAATAAATAAAATAATAAAAAATAAATAAATACAGACAGAACAATCAAAAAGAGAATCAACAAAGTGAAATTAGAATTGAAAAAAAAAATCACTCAAAATACAACACAGAGAGACAAAGACATAAGTGTTATAAAAGTAATTAAGAAACAAGGGATACTAATTGGTGTTATGGGGAAAAAATGAAGGAATGATGGGCAATGGTTAATAATTTTGCATAAATGTGGGGCGCTGGGTGGCTCAGTGGGTTAAGCCGCTGCCCTCGGCTCAGGTCATGATCTCGGGGTCCTGGGATGGAGTCCCGCATCGGGCTCTCTGCTCAGCAGGGAGCCTGCTTCCCTCTCTCTCTCTCTCTGCCTGCCTCTCTATCTACTCGTGATCTCTCTCTGTTGAATAAATAAATAAAATCTTAAAAAAGTAATAATAATAATTTTGCATAAATGTGCATGTAATTAGCAGTAAAAAGAACAGAATATTCTCAGTGTCAAGCAGAAAAATTAAATAGATAAATAAATAGATAAATAAATACAAATCTATAGCTCATCACATTGTAGTAAAACTGCAGATCAAGGATGTAGAATAAAACTTACAAACTACCAGGCAGAAAAAAGAAACATTATTTTTTTAAAATAGCCTTAAATATTATATAGGCCTTTTTACCTATTATTAGAAGCCATAAATCTATAAGGTTCTGTCTTCAAATTGCCAAGAAGAGAAAACTTGTCAGTGTATAATTTTGTTTCCAGGTAGCATATCATTTAAAAGCAAGAGCAAAATAATAAGATCAACAAACTTTCAAGAGAAGAGTGATTAAACATGTGATTCTGATGTAAAGCAAGAGACCTCAGAAAATACACTGGAATAACATTTTTAAATCCAACAGCCACCAAAACGTCCTTAGAATCCTTGTGTAGTGCCACCCACTCAAACGAGGCCTAAACTTGATAAACACCATATTGAATCTAGGGATTATTCCTAGAGATGATGAGAAAGTTATTGGAAGAAGTTTATGGGAGGATTTAACTGTTGTCTATATTGTTCGTTTTTTTAAGATAAACAAAAACAAGAAAAAACCTTTGAACCAAACAAGAGGCCAGCAATGAAAACATTGGGTTCTGATAAAACTGGGTGGCAAACCCATGGTGGTTTATTATTCGCTTTACTGCCTTGTATGCTTTTGAAAATACCTTGCTCTACAAAAAATTTAATGATTATAGAAAAATGTAAAATCAACAGTTGGTATTTTCCACACATACTGAAATATTCGTGGTCAATATATGAGATCTATAAAGATGGATATCGTGGTGGTAAACATTTTACGTCCTAACTCCCCTGTCAAACTATAATACATACCTAACCAAACCTTCCACTCCCCGTAATATTAGAATCTGTCCAAAAAACAGACATGGGTTCTCAAACTTTGAGTTTGTCTAGTGATTTCCAAAGAGGGGTGAAAAATTAAGACTGCTGTCCACCAGACATCAAAGAACAGAGAATGATACAGTTGACTAAGCAAGGAGTATGAGGATCTCTATGTGCTTCTGGGGCTCCAGTTAGTTGTCCTTTAGTCTTTGGCACAGGAAAAACTTGAGTACAATCAGAGGAAAATGGTAATTTAAACAGGGACATTAGGATGGAAGGTTGGAGGCACTATGAAGAAAATAGCTAGAGAGGTAAAGCAGGGTCATTCCATGGAGATCTTTGAATTCCATCTTGAGGACCTTAGACTTGTAAATTTTCATTGAGCAAATTAAACTTACTATATGTATAGATAATATTGTTAAATAGCAAAGCTGATATTACTACAATCATGAGAAAATATTTAATAGCAACTCTAGAAGTATATTATAGGGCTATGAAAAGAATGAGAAAAAAAAATAGTACTTAGCTGCAGAAATGAGTAAATGTTTTACAGTAAGTTACTTTTCTAACTGAAAATTTTATTGAAGATAAAGGGAGAAAAATTAAAGGATGCAAATTAATTTCATCTTTAAATCCATCCCCATTGCAGTGAGATCTCTGTGTGCTTCCTAGATATGCAGGGAGTTTACCAGGTATGGGAGAGAGGAGATGGGAGAGATGACTAGCTTAAAATTTTCCTAGTTACTCTGTCTCTAAGTCATCCTTTTGGTGAATTTCTTTAGAGGACAGATCATTTTGCCATCCCACAAGTACTAGCTTTATTCTAAATACAGCAAAGTTTCTACTGTAAAAAAAATGATGAGATTGTAACAAAGTATAAAAAAATTACAAATTAGGCAAAAGAGTTGACCATTTAAACTAACTTGGTGCACTATTAGAATATTTTAAAAATAAAAAACCAGGGTGCCTGGATGGCTCAGTGGGTTAAAGCCTCTGCCTTCGGCTCAGGTCATGATCTCAGGGTCCTGGGATCGAGCCCCACATCGGGCTCTCTGCTCAGCAGGGAGCCTGCTTCCCTTCCTCTCTCTCTGCCTGCCTCTCTGCCTACCTGTGATCTCTCTCTGTCAAATAAATAAATAAAATCTTTAAAAAAAAATCAAAAACCAATGCCATCTGATAAGAATTTTAAAACATTTCTCCCAAGATTACACTCAGTGAGTTCCATAATAAATAGAACTATGAAGTAGGTAATTATTCAGGTGTTTTTCTGTGAAGAAAGAGAACTAAACCTCAGTATTTGTTATCTAGACTAGGTCCAACAGAACCTTCTGTGATGATGGAAACGTTCATTCTGAACTGTCCAATATAGTATCCACTAGCCACTTGCAGTTATGGTGCACGTGAAATATGGCTAGAGCTACCAAGGAAATGAATTTTTAATTTTATTTCATTTAAATAATTAAATGTAAATAGTCATAGGTTGCTAGAGGCTAGTACATTAGCACAGACCCAGATGATTAGTGCCCAATTCAACCTTGACTAAATTTAGTCAGAAAACAAAAACAAATAGAAAATACAAAAAGTAGTTAGCAGAAATTAATTTCTAGGTATTATAAAGATATTGTCATATCTTCTTAGGACTTCTTATAAGCTGACCTAAATGACCACTCACCAAATTTTATACAGACCATCACCATTAGTAGTCAAAATTGTATCTGTGAAATCTCGATGATCAATTAAACTGAAAATCCTTTATTTCATCACATTCCTTGCAGAAGTTGTGAAGAATCCAAAGAAGACTCATTTAGCCATGCGTTTTATTGTGGGAATTCCCACATGCTACAGTGAAAGGGAAAAGACCCAAAAGCCACGTCTTTTGATGGAGCGTGGCCTTCCACTTAGAGGAGGTATATCAGGCCAGGATTCAAACTCAAGTGGTAATAACTCAGGTGTTGACTGCTCCCATTCCCATTACCTACTCTTCTCCCCATTTCTAAAACATTTTCTTGAACATTTCTAAAACGACTCTCTATTCCCCTGGAAATAATTTCTTTGCAGAAGCCAACTTTCTAAGCCAACTTTTCTACATGGCTAACACATTACTCCATTTCAAAGTACTTTGAAAGAGTGAGAAATTAAAGGCGAGAAATGGAGAACAAAGTAGAAAATCCAAATTAAACAATCTGTTAAGGCCCACTTTTATAGATCCCCCTTTCAAAGCTTTGGGAACTGTTTCCTTTGAATACAAAGTTCTTTAAACAACCACAAACCCAGCCCTGCTATTATTGCAAGATCTGGGCAGAAATAACTCCCCAAACAAATCTGTGTACAAATTACTGCAATAAATAGATTAAATATCAATTTAAAGATTATGGTTTTACAACAGTTTTAATTCCTTCTTGTTGCTATCTTCATGAATCACATGAACTCTAAGATTAGAAGGTAAATATTTGTACTTAAGTATATTATTCTACTTGAGAAAGAAGGAGGAAGCCCTCATACTTATTTTTTTGGTTTAATAAATAGGCACATCTGAAGCACTGCCTAATATTATCCGAGGTCCATGGAAAAATAATGCTAAGCAAAAAAAACAAAAACAAAAACAAAAACAAAACAAAACAGTGCAAGTGACTTTTACATAAGACTGAGTTTCAACCCAAGTATTTGGCCCTTTAACTCATTTACTTACGCTCTCAATTCTTTCGTGCAAATAGTTTTTATTTGACTTCCTACAGCAAATCCCAGTTTTGAAAATAATCAGATAGAACAGTGTGCAATTTAAGGTCCCTACAACAAGTGCAGAAATGTTTTATGCTTGAGGGAACTGTGCATCGAACATCTGCTGCCGTGGTGAATCCCAGGAAGCCTGTCAAAGCACGCACGCATGAAAACAGAGAATGGGGAGAAAGACGTACTCACAGCCCTTGGGACGGGGGCCTAGGAAACCACAACATCCACTTTGGAGATTATTCGGATTAATAATTAGGCTCATGTGGTACATTTTAGGTCCACCTACTGAACCTGAATCCCAAAAGATGAATGCTGTTGAGAGTTTTTGTTACTGTGTCACTGTACTTCATGCAGCTTGAGTTGAGGGTAATTGAATAGAACCTCATACCGCATTTGCACTGCATCTTGTGACACAATGGAAATAATATGGAAAAGGCAACTTATGCAAAACAGTCTGTGATGTGATGAGTTCACGCTATCTATGAACTTATTCCCAAAGAGCAAGAACAAAATACCACTATTCATAGAAGAACAAAAATACTTATGCTTAGTAATGTCCCCAAACACCCAGAGTTTGACATTTAAGTGAAAGGCAAAACAGTGGACAGGATAGTATATCTATAATATACATTTGTATATTATTTGGAAAAGCCCTGAAATCCCCCCAAAATAGAAAGAATTCTGAATTCACAATCACATCTCCCCCTAAGGGTATTAAATAAGATATCTGGGACTTACAGTAACTATGCAGACCTTCCAGTGAGTGATCACTGGAAATAGTATGAAGAAAGGAAATAAATTATTCACAAATCATCTAAGAGAGTAACCCACCCCTAAAAAAATGGCTTTTAAATGTAAGAGTCACACTTTTATTCCAGAAGGCAACCATTATTTTTTGAGATATTTCACATATCCAGAAATTATGTATTTGGAAGTTACAAACTAGACCATATAACTGGAAATTATTTTTATATGGAAAATGAAGCCCTACTCACAACATAGTGGGATGGAGGACTGTTAGATTTAACACACTGTCACAGGAGCATGTCATTCTACTAGCTGTATATTCGGCATGTATACACTAATTCATCCTTAAATAATGACCCAGGATATTGATTATTATTATAGTATTCATCCTTGAGTTCAACCATGAATTGAATTCAACTGAGTGTTTGCAACAGCTTATTAGAGAACCTGGTATTTACGAGAAAGAGCCTGATTTAATAAATGGTTTTATAGTAGTGCTGGAAAAACTCAATAAATTATATTTTATAAGTACACATGCACATAAGTCTATGTACGCTGAACATATTTACACAAATACACTAAATTTTTATTGAATACTGGTTTGTGACACAATTTGGGAGGTGAATTAAAGGAAGAATATCATTGTAGGAGATAATGGCAGATTCAATGGCAGTTCATTATCTGTAATCTCTTCCTAGGCACATAAAAAGCCCATATTTGGGTGCCTGGGTGCCTCAGTTGGTTAAGGAACTGCTTTCACCTCAGGTCATGGTCCTGATGTCGTGGGATCGATTGTCTCCCTCCCTCAGCCCCTCTCCCCGCCATGCATACACATTCAGTCTCTGTATTAACAAACAAACAGAACACCAACTTCCTGAACAATCTTACAACTTTTTATCCAACTACAGTGGCTGTGGGGGCTATGTGCTCCAGATGACCTGGTTGTTAAGATAGAGACCGGCCAGCCAAACTTCATCAAACTTTGCAAGAGTGAGAAATAAATCTGTTTTATGAAGACACAGAGTTCGGACTTTTTTATGCAGCATAATCAAGACTATTCTACACAATTCGGAGAATTTCTCAAAATGCTTTAGAATGCTCTCAACATCCTCTCAAACCTCTACTGCAACCGTGATACGTCAGTCTCCGTTATGAGCAATTCACAAATTTCCAGGTTTTTTCATGTATAATGGTTCTCCATTCAATTCCTTAGATACAAGTAGTTGTGCCAACAAGTTATCTCGGCCTTTGAGAATTTAATACCCTTCAAACAAATGGCCAGGTTGAAAGGGTCGTTCTTGTGGGTTGTAAAAAAAAAAGCTTTATTATCGAACTTTGGAGAGAGCTAGCCAAAGAATTTTCCGGTTGCTCAAACTGCAACTGAAGTCGTAGCTTACAACAGAAGTCATGGCTGCTAAGTGGATCTGCATCTTAGTGCCCAACTAATGCATTTTATTTATACTTTCTGAGGACATAAAAGTCAAAGATGAATATTTCCATGCTGTTTATAAAAATTGCTTGCTCATTCTTATCACAAAGTTTACACTGTCCAGGAACTATGGAATAATTTCAAATCAGTTGCTCTTTTATTTCTACCATCAGTGAGCCGTAAGATCTTTACCATACAGATTTCGTAGTGCATATGGGCCAGTGATATTGTGATATTTTAAAAGGCATTACTAAAATTGTGATTTTTTAACCTATTACGAGTAATTAGAAGCAAGTTCTTAAGAATTATATGCATAGTTTTTGTTATTTTTTTTCAGCTATAACCAAATACTGAAAAGGAAGCACATATTACTTAAATACCTACTAGAGTAACCCAGAGATAGCTTCAAATAAGTTTCTCTGCTGATTAAAGGATTACCTTAGCTAAGGGATGGGTTTATTATATCTGCTACATAATTTTGTTGTAGATAATAATGGGTTTTCTTTCTTTCACTTACTATAGCTGGCCATCAGAAACAGGTAGGATAGGATGAGCTCAGAGTTGTTCATTTTTACCTTGCTTCTCATCTGCTTAATACTGCCTGACTCAACAAATTCATGGGAAAGGCTCTGAAATAATAAATACATATATTTTCTTAATACAGTAGCATATCTGCTTTCAATCTTCTCTCTGTCCACAATTTCTTGTGTAAATTTAAAAATTCTATTGTATCTATTCAGTTACCTCAGAGATAAACTGGTTATTTTCAAATCTAAAATTTTTAAGTATAGATCACTGAGTAACTATTTTCTATTTTTGTTAGGAGTAAAAAAAGGATATAATCATCAACATGAAACAAATAAGGTTAACTTTACTGGAAAATAGTGTTTGTGAATTAAGAAGTAGACTATAAAAGAATCTTTGAAATCTCACTTCTTGGATTTTTTTTGAAAGATTTTATTTATTTATTTCTCAGAGAGAGAGAGAGAAAGCACACAAGCAGGGGAAGCAGCAGGCAGAGGGAGAAGCAGGGTCCCCACTGAGCAAGGAGCCTGATGTGGGACTCAATCCCAGGACCCTGGGATCATGATCTGAGCCAAATGCAGACACTTAACCAACTGAGTCACCACAACTTCTTGGATTATTTTAAAGAAGCAGAAACTTCTATCTCTAGAATTGCTTAGGTATGACTTTGCTAAAAATAAGAGAATATTCAAGGTAACTTTCCATTCTGATTCCATAATTCCAAACAATTTGTTGGGGTTTTCATTTTTCCTTTATATGAACTTCATAGTACTGAATTCTAAAATCAGCTGAGCCCCATTACTACGAAACTGGAGTCCTGGGTTTATCCTTAGTCTTTTATACCAATTGTCCTATAACATGACCAGGACACTCCCCTCCCACTTTGGTTCTCATTATCTTTAACTTCAAAGTTAAAGAGGCTGACCAAGATGACCTTAACTTTTCCCTCAGCCTGACTAAACTTTAGACAGGCTTCCTCCTGCCTCTAATCACCTTGACCTCCCTCTCATCCTGGCTCTTAGATGACCTAAGACAAAGATTATCTCCTCCTCCACTTCCTCCTCTCAGAGCATCTGCTATAGAAAACTTTAGCCATAAATTCTTTCTCTGAGATGTATATATTTTTTGAGATGTATATATTTGAGATGTATATATTTTTAAAAGCTTCTTGCCAGTTTACAACCCAGAAATGTTCTCAAGAACCTAGGAGCCATCTCTCTGAAATTTAGTTGTCAAGGAGGATAGCATCCCTATTTCCCAGTCTCTGTGGAAAGGTAGGAGCCTATCTTCATGGGTGACTTGCTCCAAGTTGTGAAACCACCTGTCAGAAAGATATGAAAAAGTCTACTTTTCCTTTGAGGAAAGCCACTTAGCAAATATTAAAATTCTTCTGCCATTGGTTCTAGTGGATTTGAATTCAGACTGCATTCTGCTCCCTTTCCCCTACTGCAATAGTCTTATATAAAGTCATCCCTGCCTGTTTAAACTAGTGCAATTTTTGCTTTAGCAGAGTTTACTAGATAGTCTTCAAGTCCCTTTTTGCCTGTTTTGAAATTGTATATTTCTGTGAAAAGCACCTTTTGGTTTGAGTTGAATTTAAAAAAAGTAATAGTCATTTTACACAACATAAAAAAGATGTGATGGGGCTTCAAATCAGCCAAAATGCACAAGGTCATCTACTATCCAGATTCACTAACACTTCCCAGTGGACTGGACAATCCCCCCACATCTTCTGAATCCACTCCTGACATTGTATAATGCTTCAATATCTCTTCAAGATGAAAGCCAAAGTTTTACTCTCATCACTGGCACTACTTTATTTTTTTTCTTCTATTATACTAATTTTAGGATCATTAATAGAGTTTTAATTCACAGAGAGAAGCAATTAAATTTGTATAAAAATACAGCTCACATTCTAAGGAGATAGTGAGGTAGCCAACCATCTGCTTTCCTATATTCATAAGAGAGCTACTTTCCTTAGTTAAGAAATGCAGTTGACTGCGATATCATTCACTGCATTTCTCTCCTTAAAAATCCACAGCTATCAATCCCTATCTATTCTTTGTCTCAATTTCTAATACTACTACCATCATATATTGTAAGTATTTACTGAACCAACACATGACCAACTGAATGAATGGGAAATTGTGTGATCATTTTCTGCTATAACATATGTTTCTGCAGTGACATATGCCAATATAAACATCTGATATTCTTAGCCACCTTGCATCTTTTTAGATTGCTATAGAGATGGAAGTTCATTTTTTAATACTGCTGTGACCTAAAGTTTTGATACTATGCCTTTCTTAAGTATTATTTATAGTCCCCATTTATAGTCTTTCACATTTTTACATGAAAATTTTCAAATCTAGAATATTAAACCTATAATCCTTACAAATAAACAAACAAAAAGAAATCCTGCATGAAAACATCAAATAGCAAATCTTCCCCATCATTAATCACCTCACAGTTTCAATATTATTTAACAACATGTCTTACCTCACAAGGAGTACTATCCCCGGGCAAGAAATTAGTTTTGTGATTCATATAACAAGGAACCCTGCCGTTTTGTTCAGTGGTTATTCAGAGATTTGAAACTGCACTACATAACTTTGTGACAGTGTAATGTATGATTCACAGTGGAAAACACAATAGAGAAAGACTTCGGGAAACTTAATTGACTAGAACTGCAGGTGACTTACTACAGTGTTTATTACAGACCCCCACAAGGCATCGTTTTCAGCTGCCTGAATATTCACAATGCAGTAATGTGACTGCTGTAAGGTGTGTGCTGCTTGCCAAATGATCTGAAGCAATACTTGAAGAGCACCTAGGCAAAAATCAAGATCCTCCCAAGCCTGTCTTGCTTCCCTCAACTGCTTGGAATAGTTAACACTGCCACCAAGGCAAGAACGATACGAGGGAATGTGTGGTGGGGAATAGAAGGCACTCAGTGTTCAAGGTTTTTCTACACCTTCTGCTTTTTCCAGCAGCAGAGAAAGAACCGACGAGGTATTTTGTTGGCTAGAAGGAAAGCAGTCCTTATGCACTTGAAAGAGCTCCAAAGCAACTTACCAAGAAATCTAAAATATTTAAATGACATCAAAATGGCAACTGTTGGTTTTTTTTTTTTAAGTTCGTTTGTCCTGAATCACCATCTGAAAGCAAAATACAGAATAAAAAGTATGATCCTGGCCATGAATAGAAATGGGAATTCAAGAAAATAAATATGCAAGATCTTTTGTTACTGGATTATTTCACCACTTTAATGATTCAATGATGACAAAATTTAAACCTGTGAATCTGTGACCTCACAAATTGAGGCACTTTCCTATTACTATTAATTATCACAGAAAGAACTATTCCTCAATCATTTGAAATTCTAAAAAAAAAAAAAAAACCAGTTTATCTGCTGCTATAAGACATTTAGAAAGTGTTCCGGTACAATTAGGTATGAACTGCTTCATAAACTTTACTGCATGCATGATCATATCGTTTTTACTTCATCAGATTAAACTGAAAGCAGCTTGGTTCTTCATATACCAGATGAGCAGAAACTTTAGTATTGTCTATTTAAATATTCTACCTCTCTATAAATTACCTTAATATCTGGAATAGTTCACTCTATTCAAGACTGAGCAGCTTGTATATGGGGTTCCCCCTGACTTCAGCCTTGCCGTCTGCTTCCCCAACAAACGCTGCTGTTTCTTGTTGCCACCTGGGCTGTAGCACAGCAGACTACAGTGATGTCTCTCTCACCATCCTAGACTCAAAGAATAGTAATCCCTAAGGTACTTTGCCAGGGTCTCTTTATTTCTCACAACACTCCTGGTACTCAGGGGGATACTGATAAGGTGACTTGAGGATATCGTGCTCTAAAACACTACGTGTAATTGCCACTACACAACATGACAGAATAATCTCTGTTTCTCACCCCGATCCTGTGTCATAATTTTAACCTAAGACTACACTAAACATTAGGAATAGCACGGTGGTACCTCTAGGTGAAATGGAAAGTGTGATTTGGGAAGAACCTGGGTTTCACTCATCTATTTTACTTACTAAGTTTTTTAATATTGTTTCTAAATACGGTGTTCTACATTTAAGAACAGTTTGAAACATCTTCTGGTATGTTTAGGGAAAAATGTTGAATGAATTCTGTTGATACCAGCACTATTGACAATTTTGCTATCAGTTGCACTTTTCATCATCCAGTGTCTTTATAATATTTGCTTGACTGCAATCCTGAATAAATTACCAGTTATTCTAGGAATTTCTTTGAGTTTATATTAACAAAGAGAATTCCATAGTTACATGTTGGCTTTTTACCTAAGTTTTAAATAAGCCAGGACATACTACTGCAATTATTTTAAAAAGAAATATTTGAATTGATCTGATTACTTATAAATGGTAGAATACTTATGCATATGTTATTAATGAAATAGTCCTCTTGGAATAAAAACAATAGTACAGTTAGCAATAACCATTAAATAAAAGTTTTTTAAAAGTCTCAAGTATTCAGAGAAATATTTCATTAAGAATTGTGCTGTGGACTCTGAAAAACAACCTGAGGGTTTTGAAGGGTCAGGGGTGGGAGGTTGGGGGAACAGGTGGTGGGTAATAGGGAGGGCACATTTTGCATGGAGCACTGGGTGTTGTGCTAAAACAATGAATACTGTTACGCTGAAAAAATAAATAAATTAAGAAGATGTGGTAGATAAAAAAAAAAAAAGAATTGTGCTGTAGATAAGAACAGGTGGCAATAATTGGATTTCCCATCTGCAGACTGTAAAATCATCTACAGGTTGGCTTTCACGAGTATTATAGCCAATATGTGGAAACCTATCCATTTGCAAATTATACCAGATGGACCCTGACCAGATTCAGAGAGCCATGTAGGACCAATGTTCTTTCTGATGTTTTTTAAATTTTAAAGCAGATGACCATGCCATTTGCAGAGCAAAAGATAAACTAGGAATAATATGTGAGCAGAATTTATTCAGTGAGTTGAGCAGGGGTCAGGTAATATCAGAGCTCCTTTGAACTCCAGATCCCAAAAATCGAAGTCCTCTGCAGATGTGGCCCATTCAGTAATAAGTAAGATTGGTAATAATAATACAATCAGTAATAAGTAAGATTGGCTCAGTCAGAAAGTAAGATTGGTAATTATCTATTTTTTTAACAAACAGTCCAGTATTTCAACTTCTTCCCAGGAAACAGACTAAGAAATGTCCAGAGATGTACAATTAAGTATTATCACGCTCACATTGTGACTTGGATTGTTTTCCAGTATTATCACCCACTATGTAGAAGGGTGCTCTGTGGTAGTCTGAAAATTTTTACTTTGTGAATTTTTATGCCTTAAAGCTGCTTCAAAGTTAAAGGACTCTTACACTCATCAGAAAAAACATATCAACACTGTGTGGCTGTAGCATTTTATTAGTGTCATCTACCAGTATCAATGTAGTACAGCTGAATATTTTCCTTTTGTAATCACAAAATATGCACTACTACAGTCTATGTCTAATTTTCCTTTCTCACACACTTAAGATCAGAAATATCATAAGGAAAAGAAAGAAAGAGCAGGGAAGGGGAAAGGAGGGAGAGAGGATTAGAATGAAGGAAAAATTATAGTTCATAAGAGAAATATATAAATACAATTTGCTCTAAAATCCATTAAAAGAAAAGAAAACAGTTCTTTTGTTTGTAAGGAAAGATACATTAACACTGAAGAAGATGCAGGTTGTGTACAAAATAAATTTATCTATGAGACAATAAAACAGAATAAAATTGTTTTCAAGTATCAATTCATTTCCTTTTGAGGCTCCTGGGTGGCGCAGCCATTAAGCGTCTGCCTTAGGCTCAGGTCGTGATCCCAGGTCCTAGGATCCTGTTTTATAGTTTTTAGTGTTGTATATATTTTTCAAAATTTTCTCCAGCTGATGCTTTTGTAAATGGTATTTCTTTTATTTTTATTTCTGATTTTTCAATGCCAGTATATAGAAATACAAGGTTACAACTTTAGTGAGGTATAACTGGTATTTTTTAAACTGCAAGTTTAATGTATATAATTTGTTGAATTTGGACACATGTCTGCAACTGTGAACCATCACCACAATTAAGGTAATGAACACATTTACCATCTTCAAAAGTTTCCTTGTGTCCTTTTGGGGTTTTTTTGGCGGGAGTATAGTTTTATTATGGTGTAAAACAGACTTCTAAAGATTATTCATCTTGTATAACTTAGTAACCACTGAATAAAAACAATAAAAACTCCCAATTTCCCCCTCCTCCAGTCCCCTGGTAACCAATATTTTATTTTCTGCTTCTATAATTTGACTATTTTAAGTACCTCATATAAAAGAATCCTGCACTGTTTGTTACTGTTCCCTTAAATCGTTAGTAGAATTAACCATTGAAGACACCTAGGCTTGGAATTTCTTTTGCTTGAAGCATTTTAACCACATATTTATCTTCTTTAATATATATGGGGCTTTTCAGGCTATTTCTTCTTGCATGAGATTTGATAGTTTATATCCTTCCTAAAATTTTCAATTTTATAAAAATTGCTAAATTTATTTTTGTAAAATAATTCATAATGTTTCCTTTATTTCCCTTCTTAAAAACTGCAGAATCTGTAGTGATGTCCTCCCTCTCATTGATGATATGGGAAATTTTGTCTTACTTAGCTTTTTCCTCATTAGTTGTAACAGACGCTTATCATATTCATTAATCTTCCCAAGATTAATATTAATTAATTAATTAATTAATCTTCCCAAGATTTTTGTCTCTTCAGTTTTTTCTTTTGTTTTTGTTTTCTATTTCATTGATATCTACTCTGATCTTCATCGTCTCCTGTCTTGTGATTACTTTGGGGTCTAATTTTTCTTTATCTAACTTCTTAAGCTGGAAGTTTATACTACTGTCTTAAGATCTATCTTTGATTCTAAGGATTCAGTGGTTTACATTCTTATGTAAACACTCTTGAGCTGCATTGCACAGATCTTTTTTTCATTCAGCTTAAAATACGTTAAAATTTCTGTTGTTTCTTCCCTTGCCCATGGGTTTTTCAGAATTATGTACTTTAATTTCCAAATATTTTGGTAGTTTCTAGATATTTTTACTACTGATTTCTAATTTAATTCCACTATGTTCAGAGAACATACTTTTTATGATTTGAATAATTTAATATGTGTGGAGATGTGCATCATGGCCCAGAATATTGTCTTAGTATTTGTTCTTTACATATTCTACTATTGGGGAACAGAGTGTATATAAATGTCAACTAATCAAAAGGATGTACTCTATATTGCTAATATTTATATTTCTTTCTCCAGAGAGTCCAAAATAAGTATAGTCAGGATTAAAGGTGTCCCCATAGTTTCACTGGGTTTAAGAACCATAGGTGTATGCTGGCTTCATTCTTGACAACGCCATAGGAGTACCTTCAGTGTTTTCTTTCCCCTTTGACCCTGAAGGTGAGGATACTTTTTGGCAACAGAGGCAAAGACAACAGCAGCAGCAAAGTCATTCTGTAGGGTCCTAGTGAGCCAGCGTCTTTAAAGAGCATGGAATTTGGAATGCTACAGGGTGACTGCGCTCTTTCTTCACATGAGCAAAGAATCAATGGGCCTGTATACTGCAGAGGAGAAGTCTTTCCTTGAGGACTCTATAGAACAAGAGGGAGCCAACATGGTCACAGTAGGGGTTTTTTTTTCTTCCTCTTTAAAGTCATTATTAAAATTTCAACGACATGTGTTTTCTTTGACATCTATAATTAATTTTTCAAATCTGCTAGGATTTTCTATTTCTCTCCAGAGTATAAACCACTTCTGTTTAATTTTTTCCTGTTTTTGTCCATTTTCCTTCTCAGTTGTTAAATATATGACTCACGGTTCAATTCTGGTTACTTTTATATCCCCAAATGTTTGTTTGGGCACATTTAATTTAGCTTGGTATTTTGTGTCACAGGATCCCTTTGCTTCATAGATGCTTTCTGAGGGAGGGAATGTTTTTCAGATAAAATATTGTGACTCTCTTTAGTTTTTTTCTATAGCGTTGTGTGGGGTTCTGTGGAGACTGCTTCTGTCTCTCTGCTTGATAAATAATAGTGGTAGTTTGGAGTAGCTCACAAGACTCTTATTTCAAGAGAAACCTGTTCTGTTAATGCAGTAAACTGCACTTCCTTTATCAGATGGCCTTCTGAGAAGTGTATGTGTGTGCCCTTCAAATTTCTTTTGTTTACTTTTGACTTCCACAAAGCTAAAATTTTCTCCAGATTTCTCTTCCTTTAAATGCAGTCCCCTTTTTATTCATTTTGACCTTCCTGTCTCCAAAACTTCTCCCTCAACTCTCATTTGCACTATTTTCTCCAGCTTTACTGGGATACAACTGACATATAACATTGTGTAAGTTTAAGTTATAGAACACGTTGATTTGATTTCGACCTTGCAAAATAAAGACCACAGTAGCACTTGTTAACACTACCATCACCGTCATGTCATATAATTATTATTTCTCCTATGGTTAGAACATTAAAGATAAACCCTCTTTCCAACTTTCAAGTATATAATACAGTATCGTTAACAATAATTATCATGCCGTACATTAGATCCCCAGAATTTATTCATCTTTTAACTGGAAGTTTGTACCCTTAAACCAACACCTCCCTATTTCCCCCAGGCCCGACGTCTAGGCAACCATCATCTTACTGTCAGTTTCTATGAGTTTAGCTTTTTTAGATTCCACATATAAGTGATATCATACAGTATTTGTCTTTCTCTGATTTATGTCACTTTGCATAATGCCTCAAAGTCCATCCATGTTGCAAATAGCAGCATTTTCTTGGTTCATATAGCTGAATACTGTTGCAGTGTGTGTGTGTGCGTGCGCGCGCGCGCGTATCTAACATCTTCTTTATCCACTCATCCACAGATGGACATTTAGTTCGTTTCCATATCTCGACCTATTGTGAATAATGAACATGGAATGTAGATATCTCCTTGATATCTTGCTTTCAATTCCTTTGCATATATCCCCACAAAAAAGGCTAAATCATTCCCTTCATTGTTTAGTGACCTATGAGTTTCTTGAACCAGATATCTAAACCTCTCCCCAGATTTGGAAAGTTGTGAGCCATTATTTCTGTTCAGTCCCCTTCTCTCTCTCTTCTCCTCAAACTCTAATAATAACCAAATTATTTCTTGTGCAGGTATCCCATAGATCACACAGGCTTTCCTTATTCTTTTATTCTTTTTTGTTGTTGTTGTTGCTCTCCTTCCTTTCAAAGTTCTTGTCTTCCTACTCAAAGATTATTTCTTCTGCCTGATTCATTCTTTTGATGTTTTCTACTGCATTTTTTCATTTCATCCATCTTATTCTTCAGCTTCTGTTTGGTTCTTTTTTATGATTCTATCTTTTTTTTAAACTTCTCATTGTGTGTCTGTATTGTTTTCCTGATTGTGTTAAATTACCTTCCTCCATTTTCTTGGAGCTCACTGAGTTTCCTTAAAACAGCTATTTTGAATTCTTTATTGCATAAATCACAGATTTCCATGTTTTTGGAATTGATGACTGAAAGATTATTGTGACCCTTCAGTGTCATGTTTCCTTGACTTTTCATGTTCCTTAAAGTTTGCATTGCTCTCCTCACACTTGAAGCAGCAGTCACCTCCTCCACTCTTCACTATCTGCCTCTAGAGAGAAATACCTTCCATCATCCCTGCATGGATTTCTGATGCTTTCTCAGATCTATCATGGATATACCTGATCCACAATTCTTGCTCCCTCTCACGGCAGAATTTTTAAGCTTCTATGCCTTCTCTCAATCCTACTATGAGTTTGAGTGCTGACCGTGCTCATGTTTGTGGTCTCCCAAGCCTGCAGATTACTGCCAACATTCTGTGGGTGTTTGTTAGCTGTCTGCCCAAAACATACTCTCATGACCACCACTTGGAACACCAACAAGGAGCCTGCCACAGAGTGGGAGGGTGTGTAAGTGAGGTATGCAAAGTACTTGGGATGTCTGTGGGCAAGCTGGCTGAGTCTGTAGGCAAAAGAATCCCCAGTGGCTTGTAAGTAAGTAGACTTCTTGATGGAGTTATTGATACAGTTAGTAGAATCTGTGCCCCTTTCAATGCCCTTTGAGAATCCTACCTACCATCCTCCCTGCCCCTTCCCATTGCCCAGTATTGCAGCTCATAAATCAGTACTCAGAATGGGGTGAAAATAATGAGCCTCTTTGGCAGTATTCCATAGATCATGAGAAGCCTGGAGCTCACTCACATACTCTTGCTTTCCCCAGGGGAGAAATCATAGACCAAAAAGATCTCCCTTGGTCCTAAGCTGTGCCGTCATGGGAAAGGAGTGATGCCAGTAAAGTTATACTGTTCCTCTCACCCTCTCCAAAGAGTCTAAACTTCTTGCTCCAATGGTGTTCTGGAACTTTTCCACTGGAAACCTTCCACAAAGGCTCTTTATTATAGGGGTGATTATTAAGGCAACATTTGCCTGGATCATGGCTGAGAAGGGCTAGTTTGTAGGCCACTGCAAAGTCCACAGTCAGGACTGAGGTCTATATGCCTATTACCCAATACAGGGGTTGGTGAAGACTCCCAGGTCTCTTGGAATATGGTACTGGGTCCTACAGTATCCAAAAAGGCACTTTTATTTCTTTATCACTGGGGAAGAGTGGAGGGGAACATATGAACAAGGGACATCTTATTTAGTCATGATGCTGATGTCACTACCATCCCCACACACACATATGCACTTTTAAATCCCTGTCTTAGTTATCACTGATCTTTCAAAACTCTTTCAATATTTTACACTTTGAGTTGACTTTCTTTTTCTCTGGGGCTATTTTAGTCTCAATTTCCAATTCTCTCTTGCAGTGACATTCTTTGTACTCCCCAGCTCTATATAAGACCTTGAAGTTTTGAGCTGAAAAAGTAGTTCTAATGGAAACTGTGGTTTTTAATACTTACAAAAATTTATGATTTACATACTTGGGTAGTTTATTTGCTCTTTTTGTTGTTCCCTATAGTTTGTGAAAAATTCTGGAGAGACTTAGATTTAGTTAACCATTATTACTTTAATTCTTCAAAAATGATTAATCTTGAAACAAAATCAGAGAAAGTTAGATTTTGATGGTTTTTTTTAAATTTTAAGACAATAGGTTCTTATCTCCAAATGTCAGAAGAAACTAGTGATTATTATGTGGCAATAACATAAGGTTGTTGCCAAATAAGAATCAATTTCAGACCATTTTACATCAGTCCCTGTACCTATAAAAGCAAGCCACCAGTGCAGCCTACAGTGATCACACTACTAAAAGTCAATTAGCAATATTTTCAGTCCCATAACCATAGTAATAATTTCCAAATTGAAAATTTTAAATATCAGTCAATTTGAAAACACTCCTGTTTTGTTCTGTTTTTTAATGTTTGTCAGTCTGCTAAATCTACACTCCCCCAAACTCTATATGAAGTCAGCTGTTGATCTGGGGAAGAAACTGAACCCTCCAAGTTTTAGCTCTTTATTCCTTATCAAGCAATGAATTCAGTGTTTTTGTCTGAGATAAGAAGAAGTGGTCTTTTCCATTTACCCATAATATTTGGTAAATCATAAAGTTTGAGTAACATTTAGAAGTCTCTTATATAAACACCAACCTCAAATTTCATTATATAGGCAAATGTGTACAGCCCATATTTATGTATCTCTTCCTAATCCAATCACTCAAGTAAAGATTATTTCCTAATCCTTTCTACTATTTTGTTAATACATTCTCCACTTATGAGTCATTACCTCCACAGCCTCACCCACCGCTACCAATAATTCTCAGAATCCAAAAGTCTGAAGTGTCAATCGGCTACCACTTCTATAGATTGCTCCCAATGTCCCCAGTCCTAAAAGCTCAGCACACCTAAAACGAAAATCACCTTTTCCATTAAACTTGCCATTCTTTCTGAAATCTCATTTCCTTTTGATTCCAACCCCACCCTTCACTAGACATAAAATTTTTATTTCTGGTCATCATTTTTCCTCACTTTTCCCCCATTCAGTCAGTGGCTAAGCAGTAAAGATTTTACTTTTTCAATGTCTCTCATGAACATTTCTTCCTATATATTCCCACTTCTGTGGCCCTAAGTCAGACTTTTTGCATTTTACCTGTTCTAATTCTTATTTTTAATTGGTCTTTTCTCTCCCACATTTTATTTCTGACAAACCAAAGTTTCTAGAATTATTTCCTATAAATATTGCTCAGATCAAAACATTTTCTTACTCAGATTTTCAATGGTTCTTCCAAGTAAACTTTTTAGCAGACTTAAGATACCTCTTAAGTAGAATTTTTCTTTTCCCAAAATTAGCCCTTAACACACACACCATGCACATCATTTATCTTTTAGCCAAATCAGGCTATCATTCTCTAAATTAGTTCTTTAATATTTCTGCAATTTCTCATGTAATTATCTCCTTTGAAATATTATGACTTTTTAGTATTACCTTTTAAAATTATTAAAGACTACTTTTAAGGTCCAATTCAATTTTGCATTAATTCTCCCCCCACCCAAAAGTTATCTCTCATTTCTGTTTTATAGCAATTATTTTTTAAATTGAGTTATAACTGACATACAACAACACATTAATTTCCAGTGTACAACATAATGATTTTGTTTTTGTGTATATTGCAAAAAGATCACCACAATAATTTTAGTCAACATCTATCACTATACAGAATTACAAAATTTTTTCTTGTGATGGGAACTTTAAAGAACTATTCTCTTAGTAACTTTCAAATATGCAATACAGCATTACTAATGATACTCACCATGCTGTATATTACATCTTCATGATTTAAAATTTGTTTTTTAACTGCAACTCTGTACCTTTTGACTCCCTTCAGCCCATTTGCCCACCTCTGACGACCACCTATCTGTTCCTCTGTGTCTACAAACCTGGGTTTGTTGGTTTGTTTATTTAAGATTCCACATGTAAGTGAGATCATAATGTATTCATCTTCCTCTGTCTGATTTACTTAACTTAGCATAAAGCCCCCAAGGTCCATCCATGTTGTCACAAATGGCAAGATTTCATTCTTTTTTATGGCCAAAAATACTCTATTGTCTATACATACCATGTTTTCTTTATTCATCTGTCAATGGACATTTAAGTTGTTTGCATATCTTGGCTGTGGTATATAATGCTGCAGTGAACATGGGTATGCAGATATCTTTTCAAGCTAGTGATTTAGTTTTCTATAGCAACTAGTTTTTGTCTTGTATTGTTTTTATGCATGAATGTCTTAAATAAATGAAAGGCACATCGTAATATTATATAGTAGGACAAGATTTTGTTTTAAATGTACCTTTCTTTCCACTTGAATCTCAACCAGTTGAGAGCCAAAGTAATCAGCTTATGGAAACTGGAATATCAACTTTATTAACAATCAGCCAAGGTTGGAGGAAATAACTCATATCTTTGGCCAAGTGAGCTCTATGATACTGATCTCCACAATTAGACAAATATCTATCTAGTCCCATATGTATGGTAAGGAGGCCACAATCCTGTAAATCTCATGCCATTTATAGACAAAGCAGATTATGTGCTCTCTGCTGAAAGCCAGCTAACCAGGAGGAAAAAAAGAGGAAAGGGCTTGGCTTAAATTATTTAAGATAATTTATCTTAAATTATGAATGAAATAAGTGTTCATTCTCTCTTGCAGAGTAATGAGTGATGGTGTGGGGAGAAGATAGAAGGTTTACCCAAGTGGAGCTTCCTTGACATGGTAAGAAGCAGCAATAGTGGAGGAATTCTATCTCCACCTAACAAACAAGTGCTTTTTTTTTAATGTGTGCAATAATTCAAAACTACATGCAGATAAAAATTAATACCATGTTAAAAGTCAAGTAGACACCAATGAGACAATCTAAGGTATAAAAAACAGTTAATTTTTTAAAATTCATAATGTCTGACACATTGAAATCATTTTTTAAAATCAATAACCATGTATTAAATATATCCTTGTTAAAAGTGTCTAAGCTTTTAAATTCCGTAATCTAATCCTTTAAAAAGGAAATGGGAAATTATCTGCCTTTCACAGAAAACTAAATTGGAAACTATCAGTGCTTGAGAGGTTAAAAGACCAGAACATCTGAATGTGAATTTAAGGTGTTCCCACAAGTTATAAATCAATTATAAAACTGTATAAGCAATAATAGAACTGACTAGGATACTAGAATCAGGTTTGATTTGCTCTGATTGGAGAAGCCACTGAGGGACTAGAATTTTATCACTACCATTATCTTTCCTTTGAAAATATTCATTCAATGGGCGCCTGGGTGGCTCAGTGGTTTAAGCCGCTGCCTTCGGCTCAGGTCATGATCTCAGGGTCCTGGGATCGAGTCCCACATCGGGCTCTCTGCTCGGCAGGGAGCCTGCTTCCCTCTCACTCTCTCTGCCTGCCTCTCTGCCTACTTATGATCTCTCTCTGTCAAATAAATAAATAAAATCTTTAAAAAAGAAAAAAAAAAGAAAAAAGAAAATATTCATTCAATATAATAACTGGGTAAATAGAAAAGCTCAAGAGCCCTACTATTCAAAATGGCCCTCTGAAGAGCAAAGTTGACATCTAAGGGTTTCATCAGAAATGCTGTTTCAGGCCCACTCCAACTAACTAAATTAGAATCTATATTTTGCATGATTTTTTTGTACATTAAAGTATGAAAAGCACAGAAAGTCCACCTTAGCAGAGGTGATGCCCTGTGAATGCCTTCTTCTGAAAGCAGAAGGTTAAAGTTTCCTGATACTTTCTCAAAAAATCATCAGTTCCCTAAGAGAACCAAATCTGTAACTGAGGGTTAACAGAGCTAAACATCAATGTCTTCTTCTTCTTCTTCTTTTTTTTTTAAAGATTCCATCTATTTATTTGACAGACAGAGATCACAAGTAGGCAGAGAGGCAGGCAGAGAGAGAGGAGGAAACAGGCTCCCTGCCGAGCAGAGAGCCCGATGTGGGACTCGATCCCAGGACCCCGGGATCATGACCCGAGCCGAAGGCAGAGGCTTTAACCCACTGAGCCACCCAGGCGCCCCAAACATCAATGTCTTCTTAGAGCATCAATCATAAGGCAAAAAAAAAAAAAAAAAAACCACCATAATTTTGAGGGTACAATTTGTTATCTTCTATATCTTGCTCCAATTCACCTAAGTTTTATGTTCTAAAAACAAGGAGACCATGCCTTACTTATTCATCCCTTCACTAAGTTGGTGTTTTTAAATGTCTATTGAACGTCTTTCAGAAGAAAGAATTTTCCATAGCAAATAGCAAGTTATACTAGAGAATTTCTAATAGTCTTTCTAAATCTAGAACTTTTGGACTTAAAGAGTATTGTCTGTACTTATAACTTCATGTACATGTAAACACATAGTTATATATTCATATTTATATGACGGAAGTAAGTGAAGAAAATTTCTTTTTTTTTTTCTTTTTCTTTTTCTTTTTTTTTTTTAACTTAAATTCAATTAACCAAAGTAAGGAAAATTTAAAGGTCTTCTTTAGCCTATAACTTGGCATTACCCTTGTTATTGGTAGTTATATGAATTGCTGAGAATGTAATCAAATATAAATGAACCAGTCTCCTAAAGTACATATCTAACTAATTAAAATCCCTTTTTCCTGATTAAAGCCCTATGAAGCCCCTAGTCTACCTTTCATCCTAGTGCTTAGGGTTCACACATTGGGGGAGGTATTAAAAGTATTCCCTCTTTTCTCCCACCATAGTCTTCTCCAGCCAGTGGATAACTGACCAGTTTCCTAGGAGTGTCAATGAAGACAAACAAGTAGTTTGCTAAGATTTAGGCTTTGTCATAGTCATTTGCTACCTTACAGAAGTACTGAATTTTGTTATTTGAGATATACTGGAAGCTAAAGCATTCCAGGCTCCAACACTTCTTACACTAAAATTTCAAAAGCAAGTATCTCTAGAAAATTATCTAGCAAGATCCTTGAGGTTTCTATCTTTGCTGTGATTCTAGATAGACTACTATATTTGTTTTTTATTGATACCTCAAAATCCCTGTGATGACTTCTCTGAAGAATGACATAAGAAAGGTAGATATGCTATTATGAGGAAAAAACTGAAGAGGCAAACCAAGAAAAAGACTTAACTCTAGAGAACAAACTGACTGTTACCAGAGAGGAGGTGGCTGGGGGATGGGTTGAGTGGGTGATAGGAATTAAGGAGGGCTCTTGTGATGAGCAATGGGTATTATATGTAAGTGTTAAATCATTAAATTATACACCTGAAACTAATATTACACTGTATGTCAACTAACTGGAATTTAAATAAAACCTTCAAAAAAAACAAAAAACAAAACTGGTGCTGTCGAATATACTTGTACTGGAACTAACTAGTGAGTGTTTTTCCTACCATCAGGGAATAATAGATTTCATGACTAGGAAGAAAAGGTAACCTTTAACATCAGTAGAGAAGAAAGAAACCTGGAAGTGAAGTGGTTGGGCTTTAAATATTATGCTTCAGCAGACAGAACATTCACTTTATACAAAGATCACATTTTATGATCCAAAAGGTTGTTTAGATGTAAATTTTATATAGTCTATGAACCATCTCTTTTAGAACATTTCTGTATTGTAATGATGAACTATTTAGTACTTCAATTATCTTTTTACTATAAATGTCTAGACATTAATTAGCTGGAAAATTGATAAAGATTAATTTGCATTGTTTTTATTTCAATAAGTAAAGCAAAAAAGAATTTTATCTCTTTTTCATTTACACGGTAATCCTTAATCTCCCAATTATATAAAGTATTTTTCATTTAAAAAATGTTGAATTTGACAATAAATTACTTTTCATGAGACTTGGTCTTCATTAAAAAAATATTTGGGTATTTTATTCTGGTTTTGTTTAAAAAACACACCATAAAAAGAATCAGGAGGCAGAAACAAAAGTACAAAAGAAGGAAAAAAACAAGGAAGCTTTTACTTTATCTCTTGAATTCTAGATAAGTCTCAGGAATTCAAGCATAAGGACATGGATGGATTACAGAGAAACAGAATCCCCATCACAGTAGCGCTCAGGGAATTGAGTGTGGGGGTAAAGATGTTCTTTGCGGGCACTTTGCAATTTGTTAGTTCTTTTGAGATATATAAGCTTTCTGTCAGATTTTTATAAGCTTTTTCTTATGCATAAAAATTTGGCAAAAAGTTTCTGTGGGGGGGTATGTAAGTTTCAAGAAGTATTAGAAGCAAAAAAACTACAAATAAGAAAATGACAAATTTCAGTGTGAATCGGCATCATGAAAAAAAATCAACTAATTTAGTCAGTCTATTAGTTTCAATTATTTGGACCTGAGTTCAGAGATAAGGCAGGTTAATAGAGCAGGTGTTCAGGCAAAATACCAGTAGCAGTTGCTGAAGGGGAGGCTGACAGACACTTGAACACACTCAGTATTTGGTATGAAAACAACAAAGAAGGCAACTTTTTTTTTTTTTTTTTTGTTAAGCTGCTCAATGACTAAGACCATGTCCTTTGTAGTTTTCTTGGCCATAAGCAGAACTGAGCTCTTGGCCCAAACACAAGTAGAGTCCACATACCGGGATTAGAATGTTAAGGGGCAAGGAGCCAAGCAATCTATCATGTCTACAGACACAAAATTGTATCTTTTCTTCTTACCTAAAATATATGAAAATTTGATTATGATTACCATGATAATATAAGTTTACAGAATAAAGAGTAAAGTCTAAATCCATCATTTTATGATAGGAAGGAAATGGAAACTCTAAGAGTATAATTGTCACAGGTTGGGTTCACCAGAAGCAGGTGCTGAAAAGGAGTTTGGAGTGAAAGATGGCTTATTGGGGATTAACATCTACAAAAAGAATGAGGAGAAAGCAGCATTCAGCAGGGGAAGAAGCAGAACTATAGTGTAAGTGCCACAAAGTCAGCTCCAGTCTGGAGCAAGTGCCAACCACTAAAGACTCCCAGGACAGATTGAAATGGCTGGGCTTGCCTGCCTGTCTTACTTAGTCAAGGGATATGAGTGCTCGGGAAGGGTGTGACTCAAGTAGAATAAGGCCACTCTCTACAGCCCAGTCAGATGGTGAGATGGGCTTCAGTGAAAGCCAGAGGCTGTCTCCTCATGCACCCCTGCATCTGTACAATAAGTCTTCTTTTGAGGACCTGGACAGTGTGTCCCTTGTGTCTTCTGCACCAGGACCAAAAATCAGTTTCCCAAAGGAATCCCTGTCTAGGACTTCATATTATAAGATAATTTATACTTATTTTCCTTCAAAGTGAAAAAAAAATGAGGAAAATGTATTTTATATTATTTTTCCCCAAAGGTGATCATAAAGGAAATGCATAAAGGAGTCACATAAAGTTGACTCAATTGACAAAGAAAATCACCTGCAAAGAAGATATTAATAAAATCAAGGAATACTTGCTTTATCTAAGATGCTGAATTTTGAAAATATAGTACAGGAAGTAATTAACAGAATAAAACATAATTCCAGTTTCTTACTAAATATTAATTTATATGGTAAAATACCTACCTGCACAACAATGAGAAATGTGTTTGTCCCAGAACTTCCTCCTTTCTAACAGTGCAGAGATAGAAAAATGGGTGATAGAGAGATTAATAATATATGGGCTTGTCCTTCAAGAATTTATGGGCTAATGCAAGAGAGAGAGAGACATTAATAGATAAATGACAACAGAATCCAAACGTTGCATCTGGAAACATGAGTGCTGAATCACCTAACCTAGGCTTAGGGTGGGATAGTCTGGGGACATCAAAAAAAACACTGAAGGTAAAAGCTATCTCAGCTCTTAGCATTCCCACCCTTAGTCATGAACCACCAGACAAAAAACAGAGGGCTCGTCTTTATTTATTTATTTATTCATTTATTCATTTATTTATTTATTTTTGAGAGAGCGTATGCAAGGGAAGGGTGAGGGGCAGAAGGACAAAAAGAAGTTTTAGCAGGCTACATGCCCAGTACAGAACCCAACATGGGGCTCAATCTCACCACACTAAGATCATGACCTGAGCTAAAATCAAGAGTTGGATGCTTAACTGACTGAACCACATAGGCACCCCATTGAGGAATAGAGGACTCATCTTTAAAGAAATGCAGAGATCATCTGAGGAACTCTAATGCTTCTATTATAAATAGTAGCACCCCAAAGTAAAGCTCTGCTCCTCCTAGCATTTGGGGCCCCACATCTGAAGGCAAAACCTGATTGTCCCCATGCCTCATTCCAGTCATAAACCTAACTCAACAGCCAAAATCCCAACTCATGAAATAAAACCAATGTGAAACATATATACAGACTGTGTGTGTGTATATATATGTACATATGTATACATATAAACAAAACATACACTATTTAAACACACAAACAGTAAATCCTCATGGGGGAGGGTATGTGCTATGGTGAGTGCTGTGAAATGTGTAAGCCTGATGATTCACAGACCTGTACCCCTGGGACAAATAATACATTATATGTTAATAAAAATAATTTTAAAAAGAGTAAATCCAAACTTCTTTTTCTTTTCTGATATAAATAGACAAGGAGGAGCCATTAGCATATAAGGAAAACCAAGATCACGCAAGACAAAGACCAAGATAAACAAAATGAAAAACTAATTCCAGAGGAAGGAAAGAGAAAGGAATGTACAGTTAATATTCTCAAAGAAGGTTAAGAAAATACTATTTCTATACATTAAGAATGGGATAATAATAAGAGGAAAATAGTCATAAAACAAGAATCTGAAGGGAGTTATAGTACCTAAAATGTAAAATGTCAGAAGGAGACTAGAAGAAAATCCAAGAAAACATCTCAGAACATATAGTTCAAAAAGAAACAAAACATGAAGAAAATTACATAGAGGATTAATTCAGGGAGGTCAACATTCATTTATAAAATTTCTAAAAACAGAAAGAACAGATAGAAAATATGGAAATAATAGGGGATTATTCCCCAGTACTAAAGAAAAATAAGGCTTCAAACTAAAATGAGCTATAAAAAAAAGGACAAGTCTTAATATTTGCCTATGAAATTTTAGATCATAATAAACATAATGAAAATATCTTAGTAATTCCTACAAAAGAATGATAATCAGACTAGAAACCAGATCTCATTTAAAAAATGTTAAGAAAAAAATGGAGACATAAGCTTGAAAATACAGAGGAAACCAACCGCAATGTTTCCACTATATCAAGAGTGAAGGCATTTTCAGATGTACAAAGGCTCGATAAATTCTTTTTCATATACCTTTTCTTAGACGCTCCTTAGGAAGTGTGGATATTATAGCAACATGGAGGTTGGGTTAAGGATCAACAGAAATAAACCACAGACTCAGACCAACCGGAAGTTTTTCATTTCTGTGGCAAAGGAAACATAATTTAGCAGAAATGTCCAAACAGAAAAGATACGTATCTCTGTGTGGCTTTTTCCTAGACCCCACATCCCTACGGGGCAAGTGGCTGCTGGTAAAACTCCAAATTCCTGCTAAGCCACTGTTCTTTTATACTATGATTTCATTTCCATTCCAGACCTTAACCTAACCACCCATGTACTTCTGTTAAAGAAAACCTTTAGAAAAACTAAGCTTTCTTAGATTTTGAACCAAACTTAATATTAGAAAGGTTTCTTACTCACCCCCCAGAGGCAAGCAGAGTCAGGACCCAGGTGTCCCTAAAAAATACTGCTGCCTACTATTTTCCAGTGTCTCAGAAAACCTGTCTTCTCACCATGCCAGAACGAAACAGAATGAAGTAAAAACAGTAAAAAGACCAAAGATATAAAATATGGGAAGCAGTGGGTCCATTCAAGGAAAGCGGAAGTCCTGGGGTAGCACCTGTGCAGGGGCTCGGGGGCATGGATCCAATTTTGAACAGGATAATACACAGCTCTGAGAAGGAAAGTTCTAGGGAAAAAAGAACTCCATGAACATTTATAGATTTTTGTTGTTGTTATCCTTCACTATTTTAGTCTTCCCTTTTTTTACTTGTCCAATTGAGGGTAGGTCCGTAAAACTGGAAGAAATATTTTTGATTCCCTATTTAAAAGGACAAGAGTTTGGAATCTTTACTGTTCTTGTTATTTTTTTTTTAACTTTCTTTTCAGAATTGGGCATTATTATCATTTCTGATGTTTCAGTCAGTGTCTCAACTGCATACTCAAATTTGAGCTTACTTCTTGAGTTCACTAAAAAGAGACTAATTATCAAAAATGATAGGATATAGGGAACCACAGGGAGACAGCATGGACGGGGGGCTAGCAGCAGCAGAGCTCAGCCTCAGGAAGCGAGGGAAGAAATTACAAAAACCTGAAACAGAAATTCATGCGGAACAGGTGACCTGGAAGGAACAACAATCCTTGTTTAGGGAATGTGCCCAACCCTGGGGAGGGAGTGAGGAGAATCAATGTCCAGATCTCACTCTTCATCTTCCCTATTTTCTGCTGGAACTCACCATGGCCAAACCTGACTGGAAACCAGAGGGCAGGAAAATCTCTGGGCAGCAAAGTCACTCTGCCCAGAAGACAGTTGGGTGGGGTGGAAGTAAAAGGAAATTAAGATATTTGCCCCATATGTCATTCTGAATTTCCTTATTTTTTCAAAAGATGCTATGTCCTGTGTTCCTCTTGTCCTAAAATGTTTCATCCTTTCTTAATCATATGTAGGAATTTAGCAACTAAGTTTTAATGTGTCCACTGACTCTGGACATGAAGAAAAGCTCAGAAGACCTCTTTCGTGTCACCATAAATGACTGAAGCTCAAATCTTTCACTGTTTATGGATGGTAGCTTCAAGTTACTGAAGAGTATAAGAAGAGATGTTTGGGTGCAAACACTTCTGAATTTGAAGTACACAATTCAGAGGTAAATTTTACCTTAGACATAGCCATGGTTGTCTTGGTAATGGAAGGATAAGGAAATCAGGAGAGAAACATGAAATGCTGCAATTAGTGGCAAGGTAGGAGTTTGGAATTCAAGGGTCTCTGATTATTATTTCTCTCCTTTTATTTACACGATTTGGCCAAAATGAGCTAAGTGAAAGGAATCCCTAACTAAGCCCCCTCACTTTTTTGTAAACATGATCATAACACCACTGGCTCCAAAGTATATGAGAACCTGGGCACTATATTTTATACATTGTCCCAGGACTCACTGGAACTGAATCTGCTAGTAACAAGTTCATTCTAAAATTGCTCTGTAAATACCAGTATCTGTCTTTGCTATTATTTTTTTAAAGATTTTATTTATTTATTTATTTGACAGACAGAGATCACAGGTAGGCAGAAAGGCAGGCAGAGACAGGTGAGGAGGCAGGCTCCCTGCTAAGCAGAGAGCCCGATGCGGGGCTCCATCCGAGGACCCTGGGATCATGACCTGAGCCGAAGGCAGAGGCTTTAACCCACTGAGCCACCCAGGCGCCCCAGCTATTATTTTTCCTACTTGCTTTAAACATGTTTAACTGATTTAAACATCTTTAACCAATAAGATGCAAAGTGGATGCAAAGGTCATCTTTATGACTTTCACAGATTTAAAAATTAAGCAAGATGGTTATCAGTGCCTAACAGCATCTTATTACACACAGAACCCTGAACTTCATTAGGTGAAATAGCTTTATGCCCAGGGATTCTTGTTGCTTTTGTTCTGTCTGACTGTTCACTACCTGCCCTTTGCAATGGAGTAAACTACTCATTAATTTTGTATATTTGGTATGTGACATTTTCCATTCCCAGAATCCTTGTGATGAATTACACGACACAGTGGAAACAACTATAGAACAAAACAAAAACACACCACATGTGGTCTGCTAACCAGGATTCTGTCAAGCAAAATTGGATGCTATGTTCCCATGGTTTCCTTTCAGTAGTAAAAGGGAAAATGCATGCTCGGAAGCACCATTTCTGTAAATTGCTTAAAAATCTTCATATTAGTGTAGCCTAGAAAATATTTTGGTGACAAAAAAGGCTGCAAGGAAACCAAGTTACTTTTTTTTTTTTTTTTTTTTTTTTTTTGCTAACACAAAAGAAAAATGTTCTTTATAGGAACATAGGGCAGAAATGATAACATCAATTCCATTTTTCTCATTCGGTAATAAATCCCATTTAGGGAGAAGGTATTTTAACAAGTGCTTTATCCTACCTTGCTAAAAGAGAATTTTAAAATATCACATATCACATACAGTGAGAAGGGAAAGAGATAGAGTGTATAAGTAAGAGAAAAGAACAGGACCTAGCCCTTTGAGAGCTAACCTTCTGAAATCAGTACATAATGACTGGCATTAGCCATCTCCAGGAGTCTCCGAATAAGAAGGGATGCCGCCTAGAACAAAATAGGAATACCAGAGCCTACAAATCTAATTATGTCTAATGGGATTTGAAAAACATTGTCAATTTAATCAATGGAAGGACTGTGTCAAGAAGAAAAGGGAAACAAAGTCACTTATAACTTAGAGGATCCTACATAAGGCCTTAGGGAATCCCAGAAGATTTTGCCAGAGTTTAATCCAGGGTCTCCAGCAGTGACAACCTATACCTAGAGATCTCTACTTAGAGAAACTTCAGTCATCAAGCTTTGCCATAGCCTGCAGGATGAATTCCAGAGCTATTTTCTGATCATCCATTCTGCTGTCCCTGTTCTATTCAGGGAAGGAAGCATTCTGATAGGTGACAAAGTACAGAAATATCCCCAATTATAAATAAAACAAATTGAATTCCACAATCCATGCCCGTTACTCCCAACTGGTAGATGAACTTTGACAGCACTCACAAAACTAATTTGCTGGGCCCCAAAACTGGTGACCAGACCCTGAACCATTGTTCCTTCAATTGGACACTATGAGTAGTCAGTTCTTTATCTTCTGTGACATTGTGTCAATTTTTTTAACTTTTGCACCACAGTTACCTCACACTTTTTGTTTCTCAAAAATTCCTCTATTATTGTTTTTATTTTAAATCATACAATTTAGGGGTAAAAATGGAAAAGCACAAAGAAAAGCTTTTAAATTGTCTAACACCTCATTGTTAACATTATGGTGTTATTATCAATCCAGCCTTTTCAAATTTTATTTAAATTCTCCTGTTTACATTGTAAGATATACTTACAGAAAAACACTGCATAAAACCTGTGTACCACTCCCAGATCTGGTACTATTTTCCTCCACCACAGCTGTAAGCACAATCCCAACTTTATTTTCATCCTTACCATTTTCCAAATTATTACCGATTTTCATCAAAGGTTGATACAGTAAATCTTTTCCAATTAAGTAGGTGTACAATAAACATTCACATTCTTTTTAAATTTTGGTTCCATAACGTTTAAGTTAGACAACTGTGAAATTAGTCCACAAAACTGATCCCACGTCTGACACCAACTGAGAGCGTGAGGGTTCTCAAAACTACCTCAGGTTTGATAATTCTCCAGAAGGACTCACAGAACTCACTGAAAGCTCTTATATGCATGATTATACGATATTGCAGGGAAAGGATACAGATTAAAATCAGGCAAGAGAAAAAAGCACCTGTAACAGAATCCAGGAAAATGTACCATGTACAGAGTGTCTGTTGTCTTCTCTGGAGTGAGTACAGTGTTTCTGCCCAGTGCCGATACATGGCAATATGCAGGTAATATCGGCAACCAAGGGAACTCACCCAAGCCTTGGTGTCAGGCGTCTTTACTCGTATTCCACCGCATCACAACAGTTGACTTCCCACTGGCTGATCCCATACTCCTCTCCTGCAGAGGTCCAGCTTCAGGACTCAAAGACCCACCTTAAACCATATTGTCATCACCTGGCTCCGCCTTTGGTCTTGACTCTAAATCATACTGTTATTATCTCGTTTAGCCAGTTCCTACCCCCAAATAACATTGTCAGGCTACCCGGCTATCATGCTAGGCAAAAAAGACACTTCTATTGCCACAGCAGTCCTGGCGCTTAGAGATTAACTCCCAGGATATGAAGCCAGAAGCCAGGCCTCTCTGAAGACAAGGTTAAATTCTCTACTACACACCTAATTCAGCCTAAGGCTGAGTGTCCTTTCATATATTGACCATCTGATTTTCTCTCTCTGGGTAGTACCTAAGTCTTCCACATAATTTTCAATTTAGGTCTTTTTTCTAAGTGAATTTTAGGAGTCTTTCTACATAGCAAATACTGCTCCATAGTTGAATATATATGGCAAAGATTCTGGCTTGCCATGCCTTTTTCATTCTTTTTATATTTTTAAGAACAGAAGTTCTGAATATTAATGTAGTTGAATTCATCATGTTTTCATTTAAGTTTTCATTCTTTGTGTGAATTAAATCTTTCCCTACGCCAAAGGTCATGACCATATTCCTTCTGTTACCTTCTAAAATTTTTAGTTTTGCTCTTCACATCTAGATTAAAAATACCCCTGCAGTTGATTTTTTTTTTCTATAGGATATAAGCTTGGAATTCTAGAGATATTAACACCTGTAGATAACCCATTGCACCAGAACCACATATTTTAAAAATCTATCTAATCTTCGTCTGTTACAGACAGGTATTACCAGATAAGTGGGCAGAATAGAAAGCTAGGAAAGAGTCTCTTACCACAAACTCTGTTTCTATATTTCTATAAATGACTTTATTTTGCTCTCATTCTTGAAAGACATTTTTTTCTTAGTATATAATTACAGGTTGGCAGACAGTTTCATTTAGCATATAAAAGATTTTCTAAAATACTTGCTTTTTTTGAAAACTTAAAAGCACAAGGATGAAATTTTTTAAATGCCCCAAATCAAACTGCCTGGAGTTCATTAGTACTAACATTTTTAGGTGTAACAGGCATATACATGGAATTCATTTACAAAAGTTCGATATTAGTTTTTGAAACCTAGTTTTTTTTTAATTTAACAACATACTGTTATTATTATTTGCATAGCGTTATTCTTAAAAGCCTAGGTTTTAGAATCAGCCATCCTAAATTCAAATTCTAACTCAACTGCACACTATTTAATCGTGGGCACATTACTTACCTCTGTGCCTAAGCTTCTTCATATGTAATCCACCTGAGCCTTCTGTTGTCTGGTTCCACAACTCAAAGCTTATCGACCTAGCCAAGCTAAAACTAATTTTTCCATAATCTATGACTGCTCCTTTACCACAAATGCAACTCA
Organism: Meles meles; assembly: GCF_922984935.1. Lineage (NCBI taxonomy): Eukaryota > Metazoa > Chordata > Mammalia > Carnivora > Mustelidae > Meles > Meles meles. The sequence continues at coordinate 81,733,031 of NC_060074.1, forward strand.
AACACGAATACTAAATAAATCTTAAAAGCTGACTGCAGCATTTCTTTTCCCAAGTCTCTCCAGTTTGCCTCATCCTTTGTTGTAATGCTAAGCTCCTGTTCATGGGCCTAATCATCTTCATAAACCTTACCAGAGCTCATCAGTAATTTCAATTCTTCTATCCCCTCTTGACACACAGATTAATAGGGGTGCTGAAAGGGCCTTGAAGAACATGTCTAATTATTTTGTTTCTATGTGACAGTTGACCCACTATTTAAAGAGATTCTTAGATTCTGCCTAAGTCTTGTCTAGCTATATAGCTCAAGTTTCTTCACTTATTTCTCAAGAAAAGTGATTCCCCATAACTCTGCACACTGGTTGTTACCATATGACCATTTTATTTCATTTACCTCCTATTTACAGGGTAGCACTAAGCACTCATTGCTATACTCTAAGTATTTACAAACTGTGGCTCTGGGGGAGAAACACATAAGAAAATATTTATCAGAAGGCTGGCCCAAAATATATAAAAGTAAAACAAACTACAGCAATAAATTTTTATTGTGAGCAAAGATTCAAGTGTTGTAGAAAAGAGGAAAAAAACAAAGTTTAAGAAAATGCTATATAGCTTTATAAGTGAGACAAAAATCAAATATAAAGGGGATAACCAGATATTAATTAGAAGGTCTACCATGGGGATGGACATTATTGGGATGGAAGGAGTAATATATATTTTATGATGCTTTGGAGAGCCAAATTTTGTCCAATGAGTAAAATTTAAAAGGAAGGCTTAATATAGCTTAATATTTAGACCAAACAATATACTGGTGTTTTCCATCAGTAGAAAGAGCTGTCTCTGAGGGAAAAAAATAACTATTAGTTTTATTTTGATGTCTTCCATAATCTTTCAATAAGAATAAGGTGGAGGAAGAGGGTGGGGGCGGGGGGCAAAATGGAAGAAGGAGAAGGGAGAAGAGAGAGGAGGAGGAGGAGGAAGAAGAGGGAAGTGGTGATACTAATCTTCTGTATTTCCCTGGGACTTTATTCACACCTTGATTATTGTATTTCCTCCCTGTGATGTACTGTGTAAAATCTGTTTATCTAAACAGAACTGAGATTTTTTACATCTTGGTATCATCCCCGGTGTCTAACAAATTGCTTGACACAACAGGCCCTTTTGACTCTTTGTTAAATGAATGAATGAATAAATTCTTCAGAAAATATTCATGTATTTGAAAGGAGGTGTCAAGAAAATTATCTTTCAGTTTCTCTGTAACTCCAAGAACCCAGACATCCATAAAGCTATGCTTAGGCAAGTATTAGTAACAAAACTTTATCTGAAAAACAATTTAAGGGTGTGAAGAAAACAGATGCCATGGACAGTGTCTTTTATATAGCAGGATTTATCAGGATTACATATTTATATGTAAAAGAAATACATTGGGGTACAAAATCATGAAATATTCCTTTTTCTCATGGGTAAGATAATTATGTAATGGAACATCATGATTTAAATATATTTGAATACAGTTAATATCTTTGATTTTCTCAATTATAAATTGTATAATTCTGTCAACATACGTATTAAATTTTATATATAATAGAAGTAGATTTTTCTTGAGAAAAATTTAAATATAAAATATAAATACATGGTGAAGCAAATTTGTAGAACTATAAATAATTTCAAAGCCACTACACATTTATTTTTTGGAAACAAATCCTCTTCTTACAGTAAATTAGCTAAGCCTTGAGGAGGCCCCATGATGTGATGAGCACTAGGTGGTATATGGAACTGATGAACAGTCGAATGCTACATATGAAACTAATGATGTCCTATGTATTGGCTAATTGAATATAAATTTTAAAGAAATAGCTAACCCTTTCTAGCCAGACACTCGTGGATTGGTTTTTAATACAATAACATGGCTAGAAAATCCTTCAAGACCTGGCCCTGCCTACCTTTTGGAACTCCTCTTTGACCACACTGCTCCCATCTCACTACACTCCACCCATACTGGAGACTTTCCAATCCTCAACCATGCCAGGCTTGTGTCTCTCTCTGTTCTTTTTGCCTGGAAAGGTCTTGAACCACATCTTTCCTTGACTCTGCTCTGCTGACAGACAATGCTCCATGGGTTTCTCACGGTTCTGCATGTTTATGACTATCTTTTCAAGGATATTTATAAAGTGTCTCCCTCCAGGGCAAAGAACATATTTATTTACTGTGCTAGTGAACTAAAGATTATGTCTTCCCCTGGGGTACAGTTTGAGCAGACTTGTTTACAGGCCGTTATGTAACACTGAAGTCTTCTAGCCACTCTGCACTGCCCCGGCAGGATTCAGGGGTCACAGAGGACCCACGCAAACATGCAACATACGCTGCTTGCTCGTCTGGTGTGAGGGATAAAGCCTTTTGTTTCTGACCCAAGAACTTCATGTCTTCTGCTAGCATCCATGAGACTATGTCAACCTAAAATTAAGTTGACAAGTAGGGTTAAATTCCAAACTATTCACAGTTCTTGACAACTCCTTCATATTCACATCTCAACTCTTCTATGAGGGCTTCACCCTTCACCCATTTAAATTAGCCATGCATCAGGTTTATTTGTATTTCATCGTATTTTTTTCCTACCTTCAATATCACTATTGGAAATGAAACCTTTTTATTTGTTAATGTGTCTAACTCAACTAGATTGTAAGCACAGCTAGGGTGGGAACCTTTTCTGTCATCTTCACCATAGTAACTTCAGCTTGTAGAAAACAGGCACCTAACAGGCACTTAATCCATATGCATGGACTAAGGAATTAATGACTTCCTAGTGTCATGATTAATCTTCCTTAGAGCTTGCAAATATCTTTTTTTTTCTTTTTACATAATTTTGTATTTTTCACTGTATTTAACACTTTGCATTCGTTCTGTCTCTAGTTCCAATGCTCCAGCTACACATCATTAAAAGCTTACTTTCTACTTCTCCTCAATCTTATAAATTTAGAAGCTTCTTTTTTCTGTACCTTTTTTTCCATCAAATTGCTGCACACCCCAACCACTTTAGGCCACTAGTCTAGATACAAAGCACACGCTTGTAATGCTCACAGGCTAGCACTCCGCTTAACTGTGTTGGGCTTAGTTCTCATCACTTGTCATTTGCCTTTCTGATGTCCAATGAGTTTCCTTTCTATTTATTATGACTTCAGGCAAACCCCACCAAAAAAAAAAAAAAAAAAAAACTGCCCTAAAAAACAAGGTTCACGAAAGGGATTTCCAACTCCTTACAGTTCATCCATGTGTTTGACATTACTTGAGCACTTTCATGAAATACAATGCACTATACCAGACCATCAGGAAACAGCAGATGAAGAAAATCCTAGCCTCAGGATGAAGGAAAGTGACCAAGCAGTGTGGTCCACGCACTGACAGAGTTATGAGCAAGATAGAGAGGATCCCAGAGAGAAGTTTAGGTTACATTTGAGTTCAGTGCTGAAGTCAAAGCAGAGCTGATTGAGCAGGGATCCCAGGGTCCTGGGATTGAGCCACACACAGGGCTCCCTGCCCAGCAGGAACCTTGCTTTTCCCTCTTTCTTTCTCTGACTGTCTCTCTCTGTCAAATAAAAAATAAAAATCTAGAAAAGAAACAAAAAAGAAAAAAAAAACAATTGGCATATTTTGATGTTTATACATCGGACTCTCTCCTTCATTTCAGGAATTTGGCAGAGTTTACATTTTATTGTGACTTTTTATCACTTCTTATTTAAGCATTAAACTATAGTAACTGTTAATGGACTGAACTGTGTCTCCCCCACAACAAATTCATATGCTGAACACCTAAATCCCAATGACTGTCTATGAAGATAGGTCTATAAAAAGGCAGTTAAAGCCAAATGCGTTCATAACATGTGGCCCTAACCCAAAAGAACTACTGTCCTTATTAGAAGAGGAAGGAGAACGAAGAATGTGCATACAAAGAGAAAAGACAATGTGAGGGCACAGCAAGAAGGCAACTGTCTGCAGAGAGAGACTTTAGGAAAAGCCAATCCTATCACCATCTTGATCTTGGACTTTCAGCTCCAGAACTGTGAGAAAATAAATTTGTGTTGCTTAATCATCCAGTCTGTAGTAATTTGTCATAGCATCTCTAACAAATTAAAACAGTAACCTATATAATGAAGACTAAGTTGCTTTTTAAAAATGATACAACTTTGGCCAGAGAATTTATATCACGAAGTGAAAATGGATTTTCATTGACATGTAATTCTGTTCAACAGTTATTAAGCACTTGGTCCCAGTAATTCTGTTAGAACTTAAAACAGTTCTTAATTTAAAAATAATTTATAGCTTACAACACGGAATTTCTGTAACTGTTTACTCATAATTAATCATGAATAATAACCTTCATATTAATAAATTTTTTAATTAAATTATAGAGCAGTTAAAGAATGTATGTAGCAAGATGGAAAGCCAGATCCAAACCTGACCCTCTGGTAAAAACAACCAAACAAACATGAATTTGTACCACCATCCTCCAGTTCATCTACCTCACACCAATTAAGGATTCTGTTTCCAAAGCAGAGAGCTAGTTGTTTAGTCAAGTTTAAGACTCTAAACCAAATGTCCCTAACAAGCAAGGATGTAATATAATGCATGAAAGAGTCTAAGTGTAAGTGATGTGATCTCTGGTTGAACGGGAGACTCCACGCACAGTCAGAATGCCTTCTTTACAAACTGGGTTCTAAACATTGTGCTAGCCAACAAATCATAACCTAAGGCAGATTCAGGCCTCCAAATGACAAATCTGTGGATCCTTCAATATGATTAAAGTGAAAGACAATTTTCTTGCATTTCTTGCATTACTTTATAATGACAAAGCTAAACTTTTATAAATTTATTCTATTCTGGGTACTAGGCAAATAAAACATATGCTTTATTTATTTGTTTCTATGGTTTTATTTATTGTTTTGTTCAATACACTCTTGCACTTCTCTGCCTGTGAGAAATCACAGGGTTTTCAGATAGCTAATCAATCTGGAAAGAAACCTAGATTTATTGCCCTGCAACTTTAGTCTTCTCCCATAATAAAATATTATTTCTTCCTAAAAATATCATGACAGCTATTTTTGAGGAAAAGTTCATATGAATTTTTTAAAATTCTCTTATCTAATTCTTATTATTTGCTGTGCACTGTCTCTGACCCATCTCTATTCCCCCAACTCAAAGTTTTACACTTGTACTTGTTTTTACATTTTCTTTATGAAACAGATTGTTAAAAGTGAGATGAAGAGCAAAGCAGAAGAGTAAGTTTATTAATGAATATTTAATGGGTTTTAAACTCCAACTCCAATTCAATTATTTAAAATTTGTTCGAAATATGTGAAGATAAACTAGGTAATCCTGAAATAATTTCAATCATTCATTCATTCAAAAAAAAAAGATTTTAGTGCCTTATGTCAATATTTTAGTGCACTAGGCCCTAGGGACAAGTGTAAAATAAATGTAAATGTACAACAAATATGATTCCTGCCCTTGTCCATCAACTATTACCTACCAGGTGGTAAATACTAGGAATATACTAGAAATAAAAGAGTCATCTAAAGGGTGGGGCAAGTTGTCAAAGAAAGCTTTCCAGAAGTGATATATGAGCTGAGCTCTGACGAATGAACAGACATTAGCTAGTCAACAAGGAAAGGATATTCCAGGTAGAAGAAAGAGGAGGCTAGAAGGGGAAAAGAAGTGTAAAATGGCACTGCACATTCAGGGATCCCCTAGGACTTAGTATGGCTGGAGGAACACGTATACAACAATGAATAACCGAAGGTAATGTTACCAATGAGCACAGGAATCATGTCATGAGAAATTATGTTTGAGTTTTGTCTTAGGATTAAAAGGACTCTTTAGAGGTTTTAATCAGGCTGTGGTTGCTTTTCATGAGGTTTTAGAAGCTTCTCTGTGTAGTAAGGTAGAGGGTAGGTTAGACTCAGTTCCGACGAAGCAGAAAGATGTCAACCATCAGGCTAGGTAATCAGTTGGACCTTGATGCATTTACAGATCCAGCGTGAAATCCTGGGTTTGTCACCTACTTGGCAAACTTACTTGTGTGACTTGGACAAATTACATGACCTCTATGAGGTTTGGCTTTTTTCATTTAGAAAATGGAAATAGTAAGAGTCCCTAGACCACGAGGGTCATTGTGACACTTAAATAATACATGTAAAGTTTTCCAAATATAATTATTATTCTGCAAATATCAGTATTATTATGAGAGCCTTATGAATAATACTCTAGATGGTAATCATGTGAACAGAAAGAGCAATGGCAATGGGAATAGAGAGAGATTAAGATTGTAAAATCAAAAGGGCTTGTGAACCTTGAGTTTAGGATAAGTGTTCTGACTTACGCAGTTGATAAATCTCCACATCATTCACTAAGACAGGGAATACAAGGGGATGAACAAGTTTAGAAGGAGATAATAAGTTCAGTTTGGGATATGAGAAATTTGAAATACCTATGGGATGATCATATGTAGGTATTCAGAAAGTACTGTAAAGGTCAGGTGTTCTGGCCTGGAGACATAAACATGGGAATCAGCGTCATGTAACAGGTCATTGGCAACATAAGTGTTCCAAATGAGGCCACACAAAAAGAGTACGTAGATTCAAAGGAGCATAATTTCAGGAACAGAGAACTTAAGTTGGAAAGAACTTGGAAAGATGATTTTCTTAAAAGATGCCAAGAATACTAAAAAGGAGGGGTGCCTGGGTGGCTGAGTCAGTTAAGCATCTGCCTTCAGCTCAGGTCATGATCCCAGGATCCTAGGATCGAGTCCCCACATTGGGCTTTCTGCTCAGCAGGGAACCTGCTTCTCCCTCTGCTGCTCCCCCTGCTTCTGCTCTCTCAAGCTCTCTCTGTGTCAAATAAATAAGTAAATAAAATATTTTTTAAAAATAAATAATAAAAAGTAATTATGAAAAAAGTATTGTTTTTTAAAAAGTTATACAAAAGCTGAGGGTGAAGAGAGTTTCAATCAATAACCAGTGAATCTTGTCCAATGTCACAGAATGATCCAGTAAGATAAGACTGACCACAAATCCACTGTTTTGGGCAGTGTGGATGTCATTGAGGACATCCCTGGTACAGGATGAATTGCTTTATAATCTCCATTCTCACATTTGTTCCCCTATAAATTGATAATTAGAAGTCCTATTGTACAAGTATCTTCTGAGGATTAGAATTTAGCAATATATAAATCTGAGCTCCTGAGAGATAGTTATTATACAAATAAAAGAAATAAGTGCATGTTTATATTTATTTAACAGCATTATTTATTTACTTTTAATTCACAAACACCTTCCCAAAGGCATTATAAAAACGTCCCTGTATTTTTCAAGTTGCAATTAAGCTTTAGCTTAGAGGCAACTCTTCTAAAATGTGGAATGAGAGAAGTTTATATAGTTCATAAATCAAGACCACTGGTAATGATAATCATTTAAATGCACTAATTTGACTCAGCACAAAAAGTCACCTTAAAATAATACCATATTTTAAGCCCACTATGTGAAGAATTGTGGGAAATTGACTATTGATGACTTTATCTGAGGAACTGGAAAATCTTCCCACTGTATCACCAAGGAAACACATGTACATTGATTTCCACTATCGCACTATGCAGCATGAAAGGATACACAGAAAATAAGAGTATGACTTACACTGAAAATAAGATTTTTAAGCTTTTCTCTAAATCCTACCTATTTGTGTACACCTCCTTTAAATTCTTCTCATGACTAAATAGGGAGTGTGTATAAAGCACTTCAGCTACACACTAAGGTATAATGTTGATCTCAAGAAAAAGTATTTGTTTGACTGTTAGAGTTGTGAGCTAAATTATTGTTCTTTTCATAGAACAAACAGTAATTATAGCTACTCTGACAGCAGTATTTGACAGACATCTTTTTAAAAATGAACTAAATAAGCCTTCACTTTAAGAAAAATAATTAACAGTACTTGTTATCAATTATAAAAGATTTCAAGCAAATGTTGGATTCCCAATAGTCTGATTAAGATTATTGATGATTTCAGAAAAATCCATTTTTGGATATTTTATAAGGAATAGATCAGCATTTGGAAGACTCACCTTATTCAGTGTATCAATACTTTGCAAGTGATCAATATATCATGCATGGGTAAAAGATTGATTCTAAGTGAAAGCTGAATCACTTAATTTTAATAAAAGAGAGTGCAAAGCATTCATTAGTATGGTTTCAGATTTCACATTGCAACAGACCTTTAAGAAACTTTATTGTGGTTTTTATTTGTATTTCCCTGATGCTGAGTGATGTTGACTACTCTTTCATGTGTCTGTTGGCCATTTGGATGTCTTCTTTGCGGATAAGTCTGTTCATGTCTTCTGCTCATTTCTTAATTGGATTATTTGTTCTTTGGGTGTTGAGTTTGATAAATTCTTTATAGATTTTAGATATTAGCCCTTTATCTAATATGTCATTTGCAAATACCTTCTCCCATTCTGCCAGCTGTATTTTGGTTTTGTTGGCTGTTTTCTTTGTTGTGCAAAAGATTTTGATCTTAATGAAGTCCCAATAGTTCATTTTTGCCCTTGCTTTCCTTGCCTTTGGCAAGGCCACTTCACACCAGTCAGAATGGCTAAAATTAACAAGTCTGGAAATGACAAATGCTGGCAAGGATGTGGAGGAAGAGGAACCCTCCTCCACTGTTGGTGGAAATGCAAGCTGGTGCAGCCACTCTGGAAAACAATATGGAGCTTCCTCAAAATGTTGAAAATAGAGCTACCCGATGACCCAGCAATTGCACTACTGGGTATTTACCCTAAAGATACAAATGTAGGGATCCAAAGGGGCACGTGCTCATGAATTTTTTTAGCAGCAATGTCCACAATAGCCAAACTATGGACAGAACCTAGATGTCCATCAACAGATGAATGGATAAAGAAGATACAATGGAATACTATGCAGCCATCAAATAAACGAAATCTTACCATTTGCAACAATGTGAATAGAACTAGAGGGTATTACTCTAACCAAAATAAATCAATAAGAGAAAGACAATTATCATATGATCTCACTGATATGAGGAATTTGAGAGGTGGTGGGGGGGCAGGTCATGGGGAGAAGGAAGAGAAAAAAAAATGAAACAAGATGGGACCAGGAAGGGAGACAAACCATAAGAGACTCTTAATCTCAGGAAATGAACTGAGGATTGCTTGTGGGTTGGCAGGTGCGGGGGGCGGTGGAGGAAGGGATAGGCTGGGTGATGGACATTGGGGAGGGTATGTGCTATGGTGCATGATATGAATTGTGTAAGACTGACGATTCACAGACCTGTATCCCTGATGCAAATAATACATTAAATGTTAATAAAATTTTAAAAATAATAATAATAAAAAAACTTTATTGTCAAGTTTTGGTATAACATCAAAAGTATAGTATCAAAAGTAGTATCGATAATGACCTGAAACACTACAAATATTCCACTCTTTCGCTAATACATATCTCTGGGAAACCAGACTTTGTTCTGATACTTTAACTAAATTAACACTTGGCAATATACTGAATGCAGAATGAGATAAAAGAATCTAGCTGTCTTTTATTAAGCCAAATATTAAAGAAATTTACAGAAATAAACCAAATAAGAAATTTAATAGAAATTAAAGCAAATAGAAATAAAGCAATGTTACTCTTGATGATTTTTGTTTGTTCTGGAAAACATAGTTTTCATAAAGAATGCTAAAATGTAATTTATCTTAAAACAAGTTAATAAATAAATGTTTTTAAACCCCATATAAGTTTCTAATAAAGTAAGTATATATTTAATAAATAGAAGCCACATAAGTAAAAACTTTTTGGAGTGTTGAAGAAATTTTTAGACTGTGAAGCAATTGTGAGATCAGAGTTGAGAACCTCTTCTATAAATAAATTTAAAAGGCAGGTTACACCTTGAAGTAAAGATATTTGCAGTATCTAAAACTGACAAGAATTTATTTTAGAACAAAGAATGCCAACCAATTGACATTAAAAAGAAAACAGAACTGGAAAAAAATAGGTCACATATATAAACTCGAAACCCACAGGAGGAACTCAGAAAATTAAGCAGAATATGGAAAGATACTCATTAGGTATCAAAAATTAGAAACTAAAATAACAAGAGATAACACATTACACCCATCAAACATGCAAAAATCAGTGGGATCTTATGTTCATTTGAATAATTTTTTAAGAGTAGTGTGATAGAATGTATTAAAGTTAATCGTTTTTATTTACTACAATTCCTAGGTATACAGAGAAACCTTCACATAGATCGATTAAAGTTAGAAGTCAAACAGTGACTCCCACTTTCATGTTAAGTCTTCAAGTGCATCGAAAATTCCACTTTCACATGCCTGCTGAGCAAACTGAGCAAACTGTATCCTCCTGGGCAAGTCCCTTCTATTAACTCATTTGTAAAACAGAACAATCTCGGTCTGACTCTGGGCATGTGTTAAGATTAAGTAAGATACTTTGTATTAAATACTTAGTGCAGGGCGTGGCACACAATGTATCGTTAGGAAATCCCAATGAATGTTCTAACTCCAGAAAAATAAAATGCAAATAAAATTAAAGGAACAAGATGGTCACTATTTGTATTTGAAACATAAATGAAAAACTACTGATGTAAGAAAACTGAGTAAGATTCCTAAATACATATTCAACACACAAAAACTGTTAGCTATCTTATGTTCTATGAATACATAATTAGAAAGGTCATGGGAAAACTATCCCATGGACAACATCAATGAAAACTAAAAAATACATAGGAAACATGATTAGAATTGAGTAAGACCTACAATAAAGAAATCTAAAAAGGGCAAAAAATGAAGGCCCTAATAGACGAAGCAATATATTTACTCAATGGGAAAATTTTGTGAAGTGTCAATTTAATTTGACTTTACAAATTCAATGTAATCTAACCAAAGTTTCATTCCCTTTTAGGTGAACACATGGTCACCTGATATAAGAATATATAACCTTCCATTCTTCTAAAAATTAGTCAAGCAGATTCCAAAATTTATGGAAAGAAATTTCACAAATCTAGCCACGGAAATACTGAGAGGGAATATTGTGTGAATTTTTAAAAATATGTTATAAATACAGAGGTTCTTAAACAGTGTCAGATTTGTGAATTTACAAAATCATTAATGTAACAGTATAGAAAGTTCAGAAACTACCCCACATATATTGTGGAGTTTACTATAATAAAAAAAAAATTGTTTTGTTTTAAGTCATTACACAGAGGATAGAGCATTAGTTCAGGTCTGGCTGTAAGTGATAAATCCAAAGCAACAGTGCCTTTAATAAGATAAAAGCTCATTTTTCTTACACATAAAAGGAATTTGAAGGCAGGCAGTCAGAAACTTACACAAGATCTTCATCAAATCAAGAGGGACCCTGGCTTTTCTATCTTGCTGCTCTGCTGCGCCCAGCATACACTTCTCATCCACAGCCCAAGATAGATGAAAAAGGATGTGCCTTTAAGTTAACATCTAAAAAGGTAACTATAAAATTTCTGCCTAATATTCACCAGCATTGTAACCAGAAGACTAGGCCATGCAGTCTTACACTAAGCAGCTATGTGTTCAACTAAAATTTAATGAAGGTTCTGCTACAAAGAAGACAAGTGAGAAGATACTAGAGAACAACGTGGAATGTCTGTCATAGACAGTCCTTCATTATAAGATGTTAAATCAACTAGCTCTCTATAGAAAAAGTAAATAAAATTAGAATCACAACATTAAGAATTCTAATGGCTCAAGGAACTAAATGTAAATTCGGTATTATAAAAGTGATAGTTAACTTTCACTTCTGGCAAGATGAAGTAGATATACAATTGATCCACACTGTTTGCCAATTCTGTGTTTATGAACTGGCCTACTCTTTCAAATTTATCTGTAACCCCAAATCAATACTCACGGCACTTTTGCGGTCATTTGCAGATGTGTACAGAGCAGCCAAAAATTTGAGTCACCCACTGTACACATTTCTAGCTGAGATCAAATAAGATGGTGCTCTGTTTTAACTCTCACACTGTACACAAACGTCTTTCTCACAGTCCATTTAGTGACATGTATTTTGGTACTTTCCCTTACAATGGTCCTCAAGTGTAGGGCTGAAGTGTTGCCTACTATTCCTAAGTTCAAGAAAACTATGATATGACTCACAAAGCAAACACATTAGACAAGCTTGGTTCCAGTATGAGTCACAGAGATGTTGGCTGTGAGCCGAATGTTAATGAATCAACAACATATATTAAGTAAGATGATTTTAAACATAAAATAAGGTTATGTGTTGATCAGTTGATGAAAATATCAAGACCAGAAGTTCACAGAGCCATAATATTGTGTTTCCTGTAGGAATAATGGTTCAGTATGTGCTAATTCAGTGTTCATACTAACTTTTAGGACATAATAACCATGGGTAACTAGAATCAATTGTACTTTTTTCTATTCCTCTACAATAAACAGTCTGTAACCTGGACACTATGTATAAAACAAACATAACATGCTGAAAAGTAGAAAGAAGAAAGCTAAGGAACCCAGGACCCAAAGAAAGATGTTGCAGTGACTTTGTCTTCCTTTTGCCTTATATATCCCACACTCGGAGCTGGTGAGTAACTTGAAAATGCCAATAGGCATAGACCAAAAAAGCCTCAAGAAAAGCCTATTCTCACTAACTGAAGACAGGGATAGCCCAGCAAGTCAAAAAATGTTTAGCCAATAGCATTCTACACTAGCCAAATATCACAGAAAAAGCTGTGACGCCATGTCCATCCACAGCAACAAAGGCTGAATTGGAGAGTCTAGATTTCTATCTTTGTTAGGCCATAAGGAAGCAAATGGGGTGGTGTCACAGAATAACACATAGGGAGCTGAGAGGAGCTCTACCCTCCCAGGGTCAGTGGAGACCACATGGCAAGCTTGGACATTCACCCACACCCCATTTAAGGAATTGGTGCTCTCCCTTCTTGCTAGGAGTAGTATCAGAGAAGGCCTAGTAGGGAGTCAGAAGTGAAAATGACACCACTCTACTTTCCACTACCACCAGCATTCTGGCATCAGTGGAGGCAAGGTGGAGAATAGTAACAAGGTCCTTTCTTAGGCAGAGTAATATCAATGGAAGTCTGTTAGGAAGTCTAAATTTCTACCCCTACTCAACAATAATGAGGAGCATCACCCCTGCATCCCAGGCTTCAACCAAAGTGATGTGGGAAACCTGGATTCCCACCCTTATCTGGCAGCAATAAGGTGCCATCCCTCTTCCGCCATCAGTGTAGTATCAGAGAAGACCTGCTAAAAGAGAAAGTTTAAATAAGATCCAGATTCTTAAAACTCAATACCCCAAATATCTAGGTTTATCAAAAATCATTCGTCATACCAGCAACTAGAAAAATTTCAACTTGAATGAGAAAATACATTCAACAGATGCCAACAATCAGATGGCACAGATGTTAGAATTATTTGACAATGATTTTAAAGCAGCAATCATAAAAAATGTTTGAACACAATATTACAAACTCACCTAACACAACTAAAAAAAAAAGAAAGAAAGAAAGAAAGAAAATCTCACCAAAGCACAGAAATAGAAAATTTCAGCAAATAAAAATCAAGTTGAAATTTTGAACTTCAAAATAAAACACTCGGGGCGATTGGGTGGCTCAGTGGGTTGAGCCTCAGCTCAGGTCATGATCTCGGGGTCCTGGGATCGAGCCCCACATCAGGCTCTCTGTGGTGGGGAGCCTGCTTCCCCCTCTCTCTCTGCCTATCTCTCTGCCTACTTGTGATTTCTCTCTCTCTCTCTCTCTGTGTCAAATAAATAAATAAATAAAATTTAAAATAAACAAATAAAATAAAACACTCAACAATAACCAAAATAAAAACATTCAACAGATGGGCTCAACAGCAAAATGTGGGGAACAGAGGAATCAATGACTTGAACGTGGAAAAATAGAAGTGACCAAATCTGAACAACAGAGAGAAAATAAATTGGGGACAGAAGCCTCAAGGGTCTATGGAACTAAAATAAAAGATTTAACATTTCCACCATAGGACTCCCAAAAGAAGAGGAGGAAAAGGGTAGGGCTAAAAAGTATCCAAAGAAATAATGGGTAAAAATTATTTCCTAAATTTTACAAAAGGCACAAACGTATCGGTTCAAGAAATCTTAACAGGATAAGCCCAAAGAAATTTGCCCCAATGCACACCACAGTCAAACTTCTGAAAAACCAATTACAAAGGAAAAATCTTGAAAACAATGACAGAGAGAAGACAATTTATATGTAAGAAAAGCTTTATCTATTAAAAAAAAAAAAAAAAAAAAGTCTCACCAGAAACAATGGGGCCAAAAGGAGGTAACAAAATATTTTTCTAGGGCTGAAAAAAAGATTATCAACTCTGACTTTTGCATCTAATGAAAAGTAATAAACATATGAGGTCTTTTTTCTTTAATAATCTCTCTACATGTAAACCATTATTGCAAACCTTTCCAAGTAAGACACCAGTCCAAATCATTTTTTAAAAAATTGACCAATGTGGCTACAATAAATATTAAAACTTATATGTATAGTTCAAAGACAAGAAAGAGCCTAAAAGAAAACACTTTAAAATACATAACAGGTAAAAATGTTCATTTTGGAATTTAAGAAATTTATGATAGAAAATCATACACACATTAGCCGACTACTACTACCATACAAAGAAAAAAGAAAAATAACAAGTGTTGGTGAGGATGTGGACAAATTGGAACATTTGTGTACTATTAATGGGAATGTAAAATGCTGCAGCCACTATGGAAAATAATATGAAGGCTCCTCACAAGATTCAAAATTAATTACTGGGCTACCTGGGTGGCTCAGTCAGTTAAGTGCCTGCCTTCAGCTCAGGTCATGATCTCAGGGTCCTGGAATCGAGCCCCATGTCAGGCTCTCTGCTCAGCAGGAAGTCTGCTTCTCCCTCTCTCTCTGTCCTCCCCCTCACTCGTTCTCTCTCTCTCTCAAAATAAATAAATACTAAATAAAATCTTTTTAAAAATAGAATTTCCATATGATCTAGAAATTCTACACACCAAGGACAGTTCTCATGTGAGGAAAGTGTCTTCCTCATTTTGTTGTGAATTATCCATGCTTCTTTTAAAGCAATATCCCTAATTTTAGTGTATTAGAAGCATTTGACTCCTTCCTGTTTCTGGTTTATTTTATTGGAGTCACTATATGAGCTGTGAAAGGCTTCATCTTATCCATCAGCAATGGGTCACACTAGCTGCAAATAGATTCTGATTTCCAAAACTATTCCCTTAATAAAATTAGGGTGGTGTGGAGTTTCAGTTCATAACGGTTTACATGTAGAGAAGGATTATATAGGACACATAGTATATAGACAAACGCAGGATATAAATAAGATATGGATATAAATATTATTTATCTTTATTTTGTTATGTTTATCTTCACAACCATCCATAAACTCCAAGCTGCTTTGGATTCCAAATACACTCAGGCAATGGCAGGAGCTGCAGACAGATTCTTCATCCATGAGACAATGCCATTTCTTCTACTAGAGTTTCCTGATTTAATTCTTTATACATCTTATTATTTTGAATAATGAAGCATTAGCATGACACTTTCTTTTTTTTTTTTCTTAAAGATTTTATTTATTTAACAGAGAGAGAGAGAGAGTACAAGCAGGGGGGAGCAAGGGGCAGAGGGCAAAGCAAGCTCCTTGCTGAGCAAGGACCTCAATGTGGAACTTGATTCCAGGACCCTGGGATCATGACCTGAGCCAAAGGCAGATGTTTAACCGACTGAGCCACCCAGGCGTCCCAGCATGAAACCTTCTTTCCTACCCTTCCTGTTATTTCACTCAGTGGTCCGTATATTTGAATTATTCTATGTTCTTAATCAAGGCATCAATAACTTAATGAATTCACAATTATATGATAAAGACATTATGAGTATCTATCACACATGCATTGTAAAAAAGCATGTAAAAAAAGCTCAATGCTCCTTTTATTCTGTTGAGAAATGGGTAAAAAATAATGAGAAAAAAATAAATACAAAATTTATATTTAGAGATAAATTTAGTATAAGTTAAATTTGATATAGGAATAATGAGAATTACCATGATGAGTTTAACTACTAATAAAAACACAGAAGCACCAAGAGATCTATAACATGTCATAAATATAGGATCTGCAAAATGAAGATAAACTGTATATGGCACAGTGAAGAATGTTAATACAAGTTATAATGAAAAACAGTAACAGGAATTCTAATAATCATTATAATATAAAGGAGGAAAAAAAGGAAAAGAAAGAAGAGATGAAGGAAATAGGGAAGGTGGGGAAAGAAACATAAGAAGGAGGAGAATGAAAATTCAGCTAAGGCACTAGGACAAGTTTCAAGAATCGAAAACAGAGTTAAGGACAACTAGAGAACTAGAACGCTTTTCTCTGCATTTGAAATGTGCTACCTTTAGTAATTTTATGTATGGTCACTCCTTCAAGCCGAGATGGGTAGGCGGGAATTGAGACAACGAGTATTTCTTTACCTAAAGTCGTAAATTTTAGAATGAGTTTCAAGTGCATTTCCAAAACAAAATTACCTAAGGTCAATCACAATTACTTAAAAAAGATTGAAATCTCTGCCAAGTATCTGTGCTATAACAAAATACAGAGGAAGATGGCCCAAAATTACTTCAAAAAGCCAAGAGCTTTGAAATAGGAACTATTGGTGGCATATGATTTAGAGTAACTAAGGATTTTACTAAAACTATAACAGCTATGAGCTATGTATGTTTTGAGGAACTGTAACCCAATAACCTTAAACTGGAACAGGTGAAATACTTCACTTCTTCTCTAAGAGGCTGAGGACATTAGACAGTGAACAGTTGAAGCGTGAGGCAGGATATGACAATATTTTTGAAATTAGAGATCAGTTTGCTTTAATTTCAATATCTTTCTTGATATTGGAACAAATCCCCTAGCAAGCAATTTGCAAAGCTCTAGAAAGTACAGGATGCAGGGTAATAACCAACATGACTTGGTGGACAACAAATCATGTCAGTTCAATCGAATTCCCTTTTACCCAGTGACAGCCTTATAAATGTGGAGGAACAAATGAAGTAATAGATCTTGGCTTCACAAGGCTTTTGACTGTGACTCTCATCCCATAAACATGATAGTAAAATACGGTTTAGATCATAATCTTGGAGGAGTAATTAATGATTGCTCATTGTTCAGAGATTACTCAATGAGATGATGTATACCAAGGCAATTACCTAGGCATTTCTCCAGGACATATTTTTATTAATGGCTCAAATATCATAATACATAGCATTTTCATAAAATTCATGTTAATATCTATATATAAAGATAAATTCAAATTAAATTACTACATTTGGAATAGTAAAAAGTCACTTCCATTTGGTGGCCCTGAGAGCCTATTTCTGAATCATTCGCATGGGGTATAACAATATTCATAGAATGTGAAGGTTTTCCCATTTCTATTGCATCTCCATTGCAGTTAGACTACCTACTGAAATTCAAGATAAGATCACTACTGCTCTTGGATCAGTGGAACACTATGGAATTGCTCTCCTAGAAAGATTATTTCCCCTTTGCGGATACATTTCCCTTTTGTGTTATATCGTCCAATGCCATGCTTTCATTGTGAATTCATTGACCATAGCTACTGTAGTGGGAGACACCACTTAAAATCAAGGTAGATTACATTTCAGAAATGCAAGCAAATGATCTTAAAACTAGAAATATTTTTAATAATAAGGAAAGAAAAGACATCAACATAAACTAGATACAGGAGAGAAAGCTTACCATTTGGTACTGCCAGTTTATTGAAATGGAAAGGTAAACATAATTTGAAAGCATTTCATTTAAGATACTGTGACTACATTCATCAATCTATGATTGCATGATGTCAGCTTTTGCAACAGGATTATGGTGTCATTATAACATAAATTAACTTTGTAAATGTATTATCTGTTTTCTGTAATAAATCACCAATAAAATTATCTTATCCCATACGTTTTTTGGGAAATATTACTAAAGTTATTTTAAATTTCTTCCACAATTATTAGTCTAAGTGTTCCCTTTTCTCTTGAATTGATTTTAGCAATATAAATAATCCAAGAACATCTCTCCATTCATCAAGAATTTCAAAGCATTTTCATTAAATTACACATAATAAAACATGGATTCTATTAACATGACTTACATAAGTCACTAAACTTTTTGCCTCATAATTCTGATCATTAAAGTAAGCTTTAAAACAGTGATTACTTTATAGTGTTTTTAATAAGGGCTAACTAAAAGAGTTAAAACATACTAAACTCTTAGAATCACACAGTATGCACTCAAATAGTCTTTATTATTGTTATTGCTATTATTATTCTTTCCTGAGATACAAATGCCTCTGCATAGATCTTATCACCTTTTTTAAATACTTTTCTCTACTTTTTTGTTCCTTCACTGATTACATTTCCACAGGTTTATTTCTTTCCCCCCCTTAAGTAACAACTACTATGCCCATCCTTTAATTTTGTACTTTTTCTATCATTTTTTAGCTATGTCTTTCAGTTAGAATGCTTCCTCTTGCAAGTATTAGAAAATCTAACCCTCACTAGCTTAAACAATTAAGTGGATTTAGTGCCTCAGTTCCTGAATATTTAAAGGGAGAGGAAATTCAGGAATTGTTTGATCAGGGCTCAAGCTCTGCAGTTCCTTCATTTCTACACTAGTCTCTTGGTTGTTCTCTACTTAAGCTGGCCTCCCTCATGATTATGAGAAGTTTATGTTCAGCAAACACAATTTATCCAAGGAAAGGGAGAGAAGGTTATTTCCTACAACCTTCTGATGAACATACTCAGTCGTCATTTCTCTTAAACCATCCCTCAACTAATCACCATGATCCAAATGGAAGTCATGAATTAATTGGCTTGGCTTAGGCCTAATCCTGGCAAGGGAGGTAGGGTTTCCTATGATTCCTCCTATGGATCCCAGGGGTGGGTTGAAGCCACCAAAAGCCTATAATCACTATGCAGTGGAGGAGAAAGTAGTTGGCATCAACTGCCAACCACGTGAGTGAGCCATCTTGGGTGTTCCAACCCAGGCAAGCCCCTATATGGCAGCCAATATACATGGCACAAAGTCAACAAAAGATAAGAAATAATCAAACTGTTGTTTTTCAGTTACTGAGCTTTTACAGTGGTTTATTATACAGCAATATGTAACCAAAGGATCTGGCAGTACATTTTTATGTGCCCCTGAATGAGGAGATTTCTATCTATATTCAAGGTTTGCTAATGAGGAATGTGTACTTTGTCTTTGTCCCTGATCATTGATAATTTGAGGTCCAGTTGAATAATATTCTACAATCTACAGTAGAATGGAAGATTGATATGCTCAGTTTTCAACCCAATTCCAACTCTCTCTTGGAGCATTCACCAAGATTGGGGATATCATTCTAGATTGGGATCATCTCCTATACCCACCTGCCAGTTATTTAACACTTGGAACAGAGTACATGAACAAATACAAAGCTCCCACTTACACTATGTTACTGGGGAGATCCCACCTCCAGGAAATACACAAATCATCGCTGCTCTCACAAATCCCTGTTACTGTAGAGTAAAAGTCTCCCTGAAACTTTTGGGTCTCTGACAAGATAGAGAGAAAACCAGTTTTGGTGGGGTTTTTTTGTTCTGGTTTGGTTTCTTCGGTGGGGGGTTGTTTGATTTTTTTTTTTTTTTCAGAAAAACACTATTAATATTAAATGTTTTTAGTTTCTCTACCACAGAAAAATAACATTCATGCAGGAGAAAGAAGTTTTCAGTTAGTATAAACTTTGGATTTTTCTACATAGGTCAGGAAAAAAAGCATATTTCCATCTTCCTTCAAACTGGCAGTTTTGCTCTGTCCCGGTGGTAGCACAGATGACATGGGCAAATTCCATGAGTCATGACCTGAGTGACAATTCCTCCCAAAATCTTCTCATAAGCTAACTGTAAATTTTGTGTTTTCTTTATTTAATGTTAAGTAGTTATCTGTGACTTCTTAAATTCTTTCATTAAAGTTGGGAATAACTATTAGTTGGTCAGATAAAGTTTCATCACACTTTTTACAGATACACAGCATTTTAGAACTTCCAGTTGTCTCTATGTCTCTATACGCTTTCAGTATATGCCAGAATTAAAAATAATATATGAGTATATTTAAAAGTTTACAAATATTAAAGAAAGAAAAAGAAACAGAAAGAAAGGAGAGAAAGAGGAAGAAGGAGGGGCAAAGAAGGAAAGGAGGAGGAAGAGAAAAGGTAATAAATAAGAGAAAAGAAGAGAGTTTGGGGAAAAAATGATATCTATATCATGAGTCCCAACATTTCATATTTACTTTTTTTCACCATAATCACCCCTCTTTATATGATTACTTTAATCTCTCATCAGGCTTGGTTGAAATAGATTTGTTTTCAACAATTTATGATATTTATATCTTCCACTCTTCTTTTCTTTTTCCTAAACCTCTGAAATCATCTCCCTCACTCAATTATTTTCACCCCCATAGAATAATGTCCTGGCCCCATCCTAAGCTCCTGACATTCACTCCCCCTCCGGTGATGGCTTCCTCCTAGGAGTCCCCAGACCTCTGAGAGCTGAAATGGGAGCCAGTGAGCCTGTCACTCTATGCTTTGCTCGTGCTAATACATTAACTAGCTGATTCCGAACATGCAGACAATGAAATTACATTCATTAGAATGTACTTTAAAATGGTAAGTGTATGTAATTTAATATAGTCAGAACCATTTGTTAGAGCATCTTTTGAGGAAATATAAGAAAGAATTGTATTTTCTTTGTACTTGATCACATACTCTTTTTTAATAACTTCCAAATTATAAGATACTCATAAGATGTTTTTTAATAAGTTCCAAATTATAAGATACTCATGAGATTGTTAAACAACTTGGAAAGATTATGAAGAAGATATTTGAGGCTAAAATAGGCATTTTAATATTCTTCCAATAACTGGAAACTCCATTATAGTTGGGGCCAGATCTAACACAGGCTTCAACGACAGGAAGATAAAACTGAAACTGTAATATTCCTTGTATTTCTTTACTTTTCCTTACTTGTATTCATTTCCATTTCATATGTAGATACAGATATTTACAGATTTCCAAAAAGATAACAACTAAGGACAAAATAGTTGGTATCAAAGGAAGTTTACTACTAGAACAAAATCTGAAAGAAGAAAAGTAAGGAAGATCTAGAAAAACAAACCCACACATATTACATAAACTTATAAAATAACAAACTTGGCTTTATTGGTTCAGAAATCATGACAGTCATCCCTTCCAGACTGATACCTCCCTGAGGCAGACATACAGTGGAGGCAACAAAATGTTAATTGATGTTTTACCTTGGGTGACTACTGGCCCTTCAGGAACAGTGATTTGTCAATTCGCTAGAAGGCAGAAAGAAGCCCTGATTCAGATAATGAAAAAAAATTTCAAAGAGAGTCAACAAAATTTCTCATTTTGAAATTGTTCTGGTAAAAAGAGTTGAGGGTGCCTGGGTGGCTCAGTCAGTTACATCTGACTCTTGGTTTCAGTTCAGGTCATGATCTCATGAGTCATGAAATCAAGCTCCAAGTCGGGGTCCACGCTCAGTTCAGAGTCTGCTTGAGATTCTCTGTCTATCTCTATACCCAATTTGTGCATGTGCTCTCTCTCACTCTAATAAATAAATAAAATCTTTTTAAAAAATCAGAATAAGAAACACATGAAAATAGAACTACCTATGTCTTTTATAGTTTATTTCATTAATAGCTTAGTGTGAATTCCCAAAAGCAGATTCTTAGGATTTAAGTGCAAGTGGTTTATTTGGGAAGTGATCCCAATGAACAAGATACAGGAAGAATCAATAAAGAATATATGTTGCTAGTGTGGCAACTGGGTCCCAGTTCCTGTGGGGCCCTCTCTGAAGGCCATATAGAATGCATCTCAGAACTTGCCTATGGAGGGGCTGTGGCATCTATCTACCAATTCCCATTCCTCACTGATTATGAGTAACTCCTTGTCAATTTAACTCCCGGCCTCCCAGATAGAAGCATTAGTATTTAGCATGGTCGTTTCCATGTTACCTTTCAGGTGGGTTGAAGGGATATGAGCAGGGCACTGACAGCTTCTTACCCATATAATAGACTTAACTGATTACAGTTTAAAATAGATCTGTTCTAGGGGCACCTGGGTGGCTCAGTGGGTTAAAGCCTCTGCCTTCAGCTCAGGTCATGATCCCAGGGTCCTGGGATCGAGCCCCGCATCGGGCTCTCTGCTCCGCAGGGAGTCTGCTTCCTCCTCTCTCTCTGCCTGCCTCTCTGCCTACTTGTGATCTTTGTCTGTCAAATAAATAAATAAAATCTTTTTAAAAAATAAATAAATAAAATAGACCTGTTCTAGACACATGAAAAAATGCTCAGCATCACTCAGCATCAGGGAAATACAAATCAAAACCATAGTGAAATATACCACCTCACACCGGTCAGAATGGCTAAAATTAACAAGTCAGAAAACAACAAATGTTGGTGAGGATGTGGAGAAGGGAACCTTTTTAGACTGTTGGTGGGAATGCACTGGTCCAGCCACTCTGGAAAACGGTACTGAGGTTGTTCCAAAAGTTAAAAACAGAGCTACCCTATGACCCAGCAATTGCGCTACTAGGAGTTTGTCCCAAAGATTCAAATGTGGTGATATATACCAGCAATGTCCACAACAGCCAAACTGTGGGCAGAGCCCAAATGTCTAACAACAGGTGAATGAATAAAGAAGACGTGGTATGTATACATGTACACACACATACATACAATGGAATACTACTCTGCCATCAAGTAACAATGAAATGTTACCATTTACAACAACACAGATGGAACTAGAGGGTATTATGCCAAGTGATATAAGTCAGTCAGAGAAAGCCAAATATCATATGATCTCACTCATATGTGGAATTTAAGAAACAAAACAGAGGATCATAAGGGAAGGGAAGGAAAAATAAAATAAGACAAAATCAGAGAAGGAGACAAAACATAAGAGACACTTAAACTATAGGAAAGAAACAGGGTTGCTGGAGGGGAGGTGGGTTGCTAGAGGGGAGGTGGGTAGGGGGTAACTGCGTGATGGGCATTAAGGAGAGAACTTGACTGTAATGAATAGTGGGTGTTATTTGCAACTGATCAATCACTGAACTCTACCTCTGAAACTAATAACACACTGTGTTAATTAAATGAATTTAAATAAAATGTTTAAAAATTTAAAAAGTAGGGGTGCCTGGGTGGCTCAGTGGATTAAGCCTCTGCCTTCAGCTCAGGTCATGATCTCAGGGTCCTGGGATCGAGCCCCGCATCGGGCTCTCTGCTCAGTGGGAAGCCTGCTTCCCTCTCTCTCTGCCTACCTCTCTGCCTACTTGTGATCTCTCTCTGTGTCAAATAAATAAATAAAATCTTTATAAAAATTTAAAAAGTAAAAAATTTAAAAATAATTAAAAAATAAAATAAAATAGACCTGTTCTAGATATACCCAATTTTAAAAGAGAGTTCTTCCATTTTGACAGTGGCATATACGTCTTTGTATTACCAATGTTTCCGAGAGGTCTTGGCACATAATGTACTAAATCTTTTTAGATAGTTCTTGCATGAATAATGCATCCTTTGGTTGAAAGTCGGATTTGTATGAAGAATACCACAAGAAATAGAAAAAGATGAATTTATATTTTTAAACAGAAATCAAAAAAACATAACCAGAATGTTGGCTGAAGAAGGGCCTTTATAACATTCTCAAAAGGCTGAAAAAGATGCCACATACCAAGCTCAAAGAAAACTCACAAAATGCTGAATTCCATACAAGAACTCCATAAAAACATGGTGCAACTAGACAATCCAACAGAAATAAATATTGCAAAAAACTAAAAGAGGATAAAAGAGAATAGACTTAGAATTTGTTGATACTTAAGTTCTTAAAGTTCAATTTTGGGTGAGTCAAGTCGAATTAAGCTTAAATATAACATAAGACACACTGTTTTACCAACAAATAGCATCATCTTTCAGATTCATACATTTTGAAATAATATATTCCCATAATGCCAAGGCACTTTAAGACTATACCAGTCAAATCTCTCTCTCCCTCACTCACTCTCAAAAAGTACTTATTTCTTCGATTTTTGAAGAGGTTCCCTTATGTCCACTTCAAATGACCAACACTGCCAGTCTCAATATATTGTAACATTAAATGTACATATTTAATATAAGGTGTATGACATCCCTAATAGACTTCACTACTATTTTTTTTTAAGATTTATTTATTTCACACAGAGAGATCACAAGTAGGCAGAGAGGCAGGCGGGGGGGGGGCGGGGAGCAGGCTCCCTGCTGAGCAGAGAGCCCGATGCGAGCCTGGATCCCAGGACTTCGAGATCATGACCTGAGCTAAAGGCAGAGGCTTAACCCACTGAGCCACCCAGGCGCCCCTTCATTACTATTTTTAGAAGGGTGCATATAGCATATGGGATCTAAATTCTAATTTAAACACTAAAAAACTGAAAAGTACAAGAAATGGGTGGAGCTCTGTTTTCTAATCCCAAGTATATTATGATATATCCACAGGAACCAATCCTTCCCCTCCAAATAAGTAGGATGTCCAGAAATCTCATTCTCATTAAAAAAAGACAAAGAAGAATACAGCTGGATATTTATTTTCTATCATGACCTGTAATAATTGCACAGAGAGAAAATCCTTTTAATGAATTCCAATTTGTGTGTGTGTTCTCTTATGCCTCATCAAACCTTGATCTGAGATAAGATTTAAGTCTAAGAGGTATATTTGGGAAGAGATTTCAGCTACCAAGGATAGGAACTGGGAAGTGAGAAAAACAAAGGAATCAATAAATCCTCAGTTAAACAAAATAAATATTTTAGAAATAACAATCCTAGTTTTCCTCTCCATATTTCTTATCTCTCATCATTATCCTCCCACTTCTTAGCTAATCCATATCTATTTCTTTTTTTGTCTCTTTTCTTTTCTTTTCTCTTTTCTTTTCTTTAGCTGTGCTTAAATGTTGCTTTGTTCTCCTGGGAACAAAGCAGAAAGTGTTTGCTCTTTTTTAAACTATGAAATATTTTCTTTAAACTAATTGGAGCTTATACATGTTGCTAGTTGTACATGACAGATTCACAGATAGATAGATAAACAGATGATAAATCTTCCTCAGTTTTAAAAAATTAGCTGTCTTCAAGAATGCAAACCGATGGACTACAAAAATACATATGCACAAGGTTATTGACTGCAACACTGTTTAACAGTGTTAAATATTAGAAACAACCTATATGCTCATCATAGGAGAATAAATAAACAGAATAAACATCATAGGAGAATGACTAAACAGAGTAAATAGAAAAAATAATGATTTTTTGAATCCTAAATATCCCCTTGACTTCACTTTACTTTTCATCCCAGCTACCACCATTTTCTCTCCCCTAAAAGCTATATTCCTGGAAGTATTTGTCTATATTTGCAGTCTCAAATTCTTATCCTTCCATCTTTTTTAAAGACCACTCGGTGAGACTTTCTTTCCAACAGTCATGGAAATTCAATTAGAGGACGACTCCCATATGGCTGATTCAGTTATCCGTTCTTAGTCACCTACTTACTTGACCTGTGGGCATCATTTGGTAGATTTAATCACTTCTGCAAAGACTTGATTCATTCGGATTCCAGGTCATCATACTACCCTGATGTTCCTCCTACCTCACTTATATGCTCCTCTCTGAATCTACTGTGCCTTCATCTTTTCTCTCCCACTGTTTTATGTTGGATGGCTCCGGGCCTCAGTCCTTGAAGCTCTTCCTTATTCACAGTCACTGACTTTCATCTGGTTTCACGCCTTCAAATACTGTCTACCTATACTCTGACAACTGCTGCGCAAGATAGTCCTACAAACCACAAAATAAGAGATTTTGGAAAGAGTTTGTAAGGAGGGGGGACAGAGAAATCCTTTGACTTCCATCCTTCCAAGTTCTCATTTAGGGCCTCTGTGACAAATTAACAGAAAAACAACCAGATGTTTATTAATATGTATATCTCATATTTTCATGTATGAAACCCAGTGAATGAAAAACTCAAAGGGGTGGCTTCATACTTCAGTTTATATACTATCTGCAACAAAGATCAGTACATTTGTAGAGAAATGACAAGACAAAGGAAAGTGCTTTTAGGTTTCAAATGCGGCAAACTGTGGGAAGAAAATATATGAGAGTAAGGTTTGCATATCCCACTGTTGCCATCTCTGGGCTGATGAGAGTCAAGAGTCTTCCTGCCTTTAGGCAAAAAGTGGGGGGTGGGGTGGGTAGAGAAGAACTTTTCTGGCATTTGCTGCTGCTTCATTGCCTTCAACTCAAAATAATTTTTATATCAAGAAAGCGTATTTTAGGATGACACACACTGATATCCTTCAGGTTCTAAGTGGAGAAATTAATCAGTTACAAACAGGGTAATCATATAGCTTATTGCCCAAACCAGGGTACCTGTGAGAGTAAAAGTAGATGCTACTAATTAAGCCAGCAGAGCAATTATAAATCAGGACAGTCCCAGACAAACTGGGAAATTGCAGCTCCAGACCTTATCTCCAACCGCTTCCATCTCTTCTTTAATATTTCAAAGGCACTTAAAATTAAATATGACTAAATTATAACATTCTCCCTAAAATTTATAATCCCTTTCCAGTATTCCCTTTGTCAATGAATGACACCACCGTCCCTCTACAGATAACGCAGAATGGGAAGTTATGCTTGATAGCAAATTTATTTTGTAAATGTTTTAGATTACCTACACTGCAATCTCCCTAGGTCACTGTCTTAGCTCAGGATGCTATAATAAAATACCAGAGACTGGGTGACTCAAACAAGACATTTATTTCTCACAGTTCTGAAAGCTGGTAAGTCTAAGATCAAGGCACCAGCAGATTCAGTGTCTTGTGAAAACCCCCTACCTGGCCTGCAGAAGGCCTTCCCTCAATGTATAAGCACTCATGGGTGGGGGGTAG
This sequence comes from Meles meles, assembly GCF_922984935.1. Classification (NCBI taxonomy): domain Eukaryota; kingdom Metazoa; phylum Chordata; class Mammalia; order Carnivora; family Mustelidae; genus Meles; species Meles meles. The sequence continues at coordinate 81,760,153 of NC_060074.1, forward strand.
GGGAGCTCCTATCTTTCCCTCTTCTTTTAAGAACACAAATTCCATCTGGGAACTCCACCCTCATAACCTTATTTAAACATAATTACCTCCCAAAGGCCCCTACCACCTAATAACATCAAGGCTTTAACATATGAAGGATTAGGTGGGTGGCCTACAAACATTCAGTCCCTAACAGTCACTTTTCATTATCTCTTAATGGATCTAATGAATAACCTTCTAAGTAGTTTCCCAACACTTAATTTTGCCCCCCTGCAATCTAATATTGCAAAACACAAATTCAGTCAAGTCAACCACTTGCTTAAAATCATTCAGTGATTTCTTATTGACCTTACAAAACAAAATCCTTAACATGATATACCATACCCATATTGAGGTATGATCTGATCAGGCATGATTTCTACTATCCTCGCTCCTTAATATCTGGAGAAGGATAGCTGGAAGTCAGGCAGGCAGGAACAAGCCCCCTCACCAAGAGGAAACCCCCCTTAAAAAGATTTTACACCCACCATGGAAGGAGCCCCGCACCCTTTCCCATTTGATAGATAGCTGAGAAAAACCTGATTGGATCATAAGGTGCAGGAAGAGCTAATCAGATTAAAACAGCCTGTCATCAAGCCCAGGAAAACCCCCTGAACTTAGCAATTCCCATGACAACCCTCTCAAGTCCCCTCCCTCCTTGGGAGCTTTGTACCATTACTCAAAAACCTTGTTTTGATGCCCTTCACTCTGTCTGGTCTACCTCTTCATTCTCTGAAGCGGTGTGACCAAGAACCATGGGCACCAATGGAGAAAAAAATCATGTAACCTATCCATCTCCAGACACATAGTTTTTGCTCATTTTCTCTAACACACTTGTATTAGTTTCCTAGGGCTGCTGTAACAAGGTACCACGAACTGCACTGTTTAACAGAAATTTTGTCAAATGGTTCTGAAGGCTAGAAGTCTGAAATGAAGTAGTCGACAGACCCATCTGAAACTTCTAAAACTTGTGTGGGAGAATCCCTCCTGGCTCCTGGTGGTTTCCAGGAGCCTTGGTGATCCCTGGTGTGCACCCTTAGGGCTTCAATCTCTGCCTTCACAGTCACATCATATTCTCTCCTCATATGTCTGGTATCTCTCCCCTTCTTATTAGTACAGGTGTCATACCAGATTAAGGACCCATTCTATTCCTGTATGACCTCATCTTAACAGCTAATTATATTTCCAATGATCTTATTTCCCATTAACATCCTAATCTGAGGTACTGTGAATTAGGACTTCAATATATCGTTTGGGGGATGCAACTAAACCTACGACCTGCAACAGCCAAGACTCTTTGTGTATGCTGTTCCCTCTACAAGAAACGTGCTTCCCTTCCTTGCATAATTGACTCTTAGTTATCCTTCAGCCTCAACTCCAGTGCTACTTCCACAGGGAAAATTTCCCTGGTACAGACTGTAAGTCAAGTTTCTCTATTACCTACTCTCCATACCACAAATCTTTTCTTCACGAGAATTATCACATCTATACTTTTACTTATTATTTACTATTCATTACTTCATGTATTACTTTCCCCCATGCCTAGCATAGTGCTTGGCACAAAGTAGGAACTTAACATATAGCTATTAATTTAATTAATGAAGGAAGAAATGAAAATGAAGGCTCACAATTCCTCTGACAACATAAATTAGCCTAGAAAAATTTACATTTTGGCACCTTGTAGCTATTATTAATGAAGCTAGGTGGAAGAAAGGCAGGTAGGGACAAGCTATCCCCCACCCCCCAACACCAGAAAGGAAACCACTCTTAAAAGGATTTTACACCACCCTGAATGAGGAGCCCTCTACCCTTTCCCACAGGAGACAAAAGCCTGATTGGGTGACAGGCTCAGATTAAAACAGCTCACCAAGGAGCCCATAAAAACCCCTAGAACTAAATACCAAATCAACAACCCTTTCAGAGGTTTGTACTCTCCCTCAATAAACCTTGCTGCCCACCACTCTACCTCTGGTCTACCTCTTCATTCTTCAAAGCTGTATGACAAAGAACCCACTGAAGGAAAAGAAATCTTGCAACATTATCATTCCTGAACACAGGAAAAAGTACACTCTGGACATAGTTTAAGTTCCAGATTTTAATCATATTTTGAAGCTTTTATTCTATTCCTCTTAACTCATTTCTTAGTACACTGGAATGCTTCATACTCTAGGGTCTTGACCCTGTAAGGCTCTCTTTTCTAATATGATTTTTTTTTTTTTAGTTTTAAGTCCTTTAGGATAGGAAAGGGGGAAAAAAAGAACATGAATATCTGTAACACTACCATAAAATTTATCTTTATACCCAAAACCATAAAAATCTGAAATTATATGAAGAGCTACCAAAGCAATTTCTTTTCAATCTATCCTTTATATTTAGTTTAGGACCACTTTCCCTACTTAAGATTTTCTTTTGTCAAGGTTCTGTTATTGTTACATGATTGTTTTTCCATCGGTGCCCATGGTTCTTTTTCTTTTTTTTTTTTATTTGTTTATTTACAGCATAACAGTGTTCATTGTTTTGGCATCACACCCAGTGCTCCATGCAGTACGTGCCCTCCCTATTACCCACCACCTGGTTCCTCAACCTCCCACCCCCCCCCCCTGCCGCCCCTTCATAACCCTCTGGTTGTTTTTCAGAGTCCATAGTCTCTCATGGTTCATCTCCCCTTCCAGTTTCCCTCAACTCCCTCTCCTCTCCATCTCCCCATGTCCTCCATGTTATTTGTTATGCTCCACAAATAAGTGAGACCATATGATACTTGACTCTCTCTGCTTGACTTATTTCGCTCAGCATAATTTCTTCCAGTCCCGTCCATGTTGCTACAAAAGTTGGGTATTCGTCCTTTCTGATGGAGGCATAATACTCCATCGTGTATATGGACCACATCTTCTTTATCCATTCATCCGTTGAAGGGCATCTTGGTTCTTTCCACAGTTTGGCGACCGTAGCCATTGCTGCAATAAACATTGGGGTACAAATGGCCCTTCTTTTCATTACATCTGTATCTCTGGGGTAAATACCCAGCAGTGCAATTGCAGGGTCATAGGGAGGCTCTATTTTTAATTTCTTCAGGTATCTCCACACTGTTCTCCAAAGTGGCTGCACTAACTTGCATTCCCACCAACAGTGTAAGAGGGTTCCCCTTTCTCCACATCCTCTCCAACACACGTTGTTTCCTGTCTTGCTAATTTTGGCCATTCTAACTGGTGTTAGGTGGTATCTCAATGTGGTTTTAATTTGAATCTCCCTGATGGCTAGTGATGATGAACATTTTTTCATGTGTCTGATAGCCATTTGTATGTCTTCATTGGAGAAGTGTCTGTTCATATCTTCTGCCCATTTTTTGATATGATTATCTGTTTTGTGTGTGTTGAGTTTGAGAAGTTCTTTATAGATCCTGGATATCAACCTTTTGTCTGTACTGTCATTTGCAAATATCTTCTCCCATTCCGTGGGTTGCCTCTTTGTTTTGTTGACTGTTTCCTTTGCTGTGCAGAAGCTTTTGATCTTGATGAAGTCCCAAAAGTTCATTTTTGCTTTTGTTTCCTTGGCCTTTGGGGACATATCTTGAAAGAAGTTGCTGTGGCTGATATCGAAGAGGTTACTGCCTATGTTCTCCTCTAGGATTCTGATAGATTCCTGTCTCACGTTGAGGTCTTTTATCCATTTCGAGTTTATCTTTGTGTATGGTGTAAGAGAATGGTCGAGTTTCATTCTTCTACATATCGCTGTCCAGTTTTCCCAGCACCATTTATTGAAGAGACTCTTTTTTCCATTGAACATTTTTTCCTGTTTTGTCGAAGATTATTTGACCATAGAGTTGAGGGTCCATATCTGGGCTCTCCACTCTGTTCCACTGGTCTATGTGTCTGTTTTTATGCCAGTACCACGCTGTCTTGGTGATCACAGCTTTGTAGTAAAGCTTGAAATCGGGTAACGTGATGCCGCCAGTTTTGTTTTTGTTTTTCAACATTTCCTTAGCAATTCGGGGTCTCTTCTGGCTCCATACAAATTTTAGGATTATTTGCTCCAGCTCTTTGAAAAATATCGGTGGAATTTTGATCGGAATGGCATTAAAAGTATAGATTGCTCTAGGCAGTATAGACATTTTTTTTTTAAAGATTTTATTTATTTATTTGACAGAGAGAGAGATCACAAGTAGGCAGAGAGGCAGGCAGAGAGAGAGGAGGAAGCAGTCTCCCTGCAGAGCAGAGAGCCCGATGCGGGGCTCGATCCCAGGACCCTGAGATCATGACCTGAGCCGAAGGCAGCGGCTTAATCCACTGAGCCACCCAGGCGCCCCGGCAGTATAGACATTTTAACAATGTTTATTCTTCCAATCCAAGAGCATGGAACAGTCTTCCATCTTTTTGTGTCTTCTTCAATTTCTTTCATGAGTGTTCTGTAGTTCCTCGAGTACAGGTCCTTTACTTCTTTGGTTAGGTTTATGCCCAGGTATCTTATGGTTCTTGGTGCTATAGTAAATGGAATCGATTCTCTAATTTCTCTTTATGTATTTTCATTGTTGGTGTATAAGAAAGCCACTGATTTCTGTACATTGACTTTGTATCCTGCCACGTTACTGAATTGCTGTATGAGTTCTAGTAGTTTGGGGGTGGAGTCGTTGGGGTTTTCCATATAAAGAATCATGTCATCTGCGAAGAGAGAGAGTTTGACTTCTTCCTTGCCAATTTGGATACCTTTTATTTCTCTTTGTTGTCTGATTGCCGTTGCTAGAACTTCTAATAATATGTTGAACAAGAGTGATGAGAGTGGGCATCCTTGTCGTGTTCCTGATCTCAACGGGAAGGCTGCAAGCTTTTTCCCATTGAAGATATTTGCTGTGGGTCTTTCACAGATAGATTTTATGAAGTTCAGGAATGTTCCCTCTATCCCTATACTTTGAAGCGTTTTCATCAGGAACGGATGCTGGATTTTGTCAAATGCTTTTTCTGCATCAATTGAGAGGACCATGTGGTTCTTCTCTCTTCTCTTATTGATGTGTTCTATCACACTGATTGATTTGCGAATGTTGAACCAACCTTGCAACCCAGGGATGAATCCCACCTGGTCATGGTGGATAATCGTTTTAATGTGCTGCTAGATCCTGTTTGCTACGATCTTGTTGAGAATCTTTGCATCCATATTCATCAGTGATATTGGTCTGAAATTCTCCTTTTTGGTAGGGTCTTTGCCTGGTTTGGGGATCAGGGTAATGCTGGCTTCATAAAAAGAGTCTGGAAGTTTTCCTTCTGCTTCAATTTTTTGGAACAGCTTCAGGAGAATTGGTGTTATTTCTTCTTTGAAAGTTTGGTAGAATTCCCCAGGGAATCTGTCAGGTCCTGGGCTCTTGTTTTTTGGGAGGTTTTTGATCACTGCTTCAATCTCATTACTAGATATCGGTCTATTCAGGTTGTCAATTTCTTCCTGGTTCAATTTTGGGAGTTTGTAGCTTTCCAGGAATGCATCCATTTCATCTAGGTTGCTTAGCTTATTGGCATATAACTGTTGGTAATAATTTCTGATGATTGTTTCTATTTCCTTGGTGTTAGTTGTGATCTCTCCCTTTTCATTCATCATTTTATTAATTTGGGCTTTCTCTCTTTTCTTTTGGATTAGTGTGGCCAATGGTTTATCGATCTTATTGATTCTTTTAAAAAACCAGCTTCTAGTTTCATTGATACGTTCTACTGTATCTCTCGTTTCTACCTCATTGATCTCTGCTCTAATCTTGATTATTTCCCTTCTTGCATGTGGAGTTGGTTTGATTTGTTGTTGATTCTCCAGTTCTTTAAGGTGTAGAGACAGCTGGTGTATTCTGGATTTTTCAATGTTTTTGAGGGAGGCTTGGATGGCTATGTATTTCCCCCTTAGAACCGCCTTTGCTGTATCCCATAGGTTTTGGACCGAGGTGTCTTCATTCTCACTGGTTTCCATGAATTGTTTAAGTTCATCTTTGATCTCCTGGTTGATCCAAGCATTCTTAAGCAAGGTGGTCTTTAGCTTCCAGGTGTTTGATTTCCTTCTGAACTTTTCCTTGTGATTGAGCTCCAGTTTCAAAGCATTGTGATCAGAGAATATGCAGGGAATAATGTCAGTCTTTTGGTATCGGTTGAGTCCTGCTTTGTGACCCAGTATGTGGTCTATTCTGGAGAAGGTTCCATGTGCACTTGAGAAGAATGAATATTCTGTTGTTTTAGGGTGGAATGTTCTGTATACGTCGATGAGGTCCATCTGGTCCAATGTTTCATTCAATGCTCTTATTTCTTTATTAATTTTCTGCTTCGATGATCTGTCTATTTCTGAGAGAGGTGTATTAAGATCTCCTACTATTATTGTATTCGTATCAATATGACTCTTTATCTTGATTAATAGTTTTCTTATGTAATTGGGTGCTCCCATATTGGGGCATAGATATTCACAATTGTTAGATCGTCTTGGCGGATAGTCCCTTTAAGAATTATGTAGTGTCCTTCTGTATCTCTGACTACAGTCTTTAGTTTAAAATCTAATTTATCTGATATGAGAATCGCTACCCCGGCCTTCTTTTGAGGCCCATTGGCATGAAAGATGCTTCTCCATCCCTTCACTTTCAGTCTGGGTGTATCCTTAGGTTCAAAATGGGTCTCTTGTAGACAACATATGGATGGGTCCTGTCGTTTTATCCAATCTGCAACCCTGTGTCGTTTTATGGGCGCATTTAGGCCATTCACATTGAGAGTGATTATTGAGAGATAGGTTTTTATTGACATCGTGTTGCCTTTGAAGTCTTTCTGTCTATAGCTTGTTTCTATATTTCTGTTCAATGATATTCTTAGGATTTTTTCTCTCTTATAGGACCCCCCCTTAATATTTCCTGCAGTGTCGGCTTGGTGGTTGCATAGTCTTTTAAGCCTTGCCGGTCTTGGAAACTCTTTATCTCTCCATCCATTTTAAATGTCAGTCTTGCTGGATAGAGTATTCTTGGTTGCATGTTCTTCTCATTTAGTACTCTGAATATATTTTGCCAGCCCTTCCTGGCTTTCCAGGTCTCTGTGGAAAGGTCTGATGTTATTCTAATGGGCTTTCCTCTGTATGTAAGAAGCTTCTTTGTCCTAGCTGCTTTTAAGAGGGTCTCTCTTGAAACAAAATTCCCCATTCTAATGATAAGGTGCCGTGAGGACTTTCGAGAATCTAAAATCTTGGGAGGAAATCTTTCTGCCTCTAGTACATGAATGTTGTTTCCATTCGTGAGATTGGGAAAATTTTCATAGACAACTTCTTCCACTATATCTTCTAGACTTCTTTCTTTTTCCTCCCCTTCAGGGATTCCAATAATTCTGATGTTGGAACGTTTCATGGCATCGTTTATTTCCCTGATTCTGTTTTCGTGGGTTCTGAGCTGTTTGTTCCAGGCTTCCTCCTGATCCTTTCTCTCTATCTGTTTGTCCTCCAGATCACTAATTCTATCTTCTGTCTCAGTTACCCTAGCTTTCAGAGAATTTAGATTGTATTGGAACTCATTGAGAGCATTTTGAACATCATCCCTGGTGGCTTTCAGTTCTGCGCTAACATTGTGAACATCATCCCTGGTGGCTTTCAGTTCTGCCCTAATCAATTCTGTTTGGTCATCCATGGCTTTCTCCAACCTAGCTATTGCCTGGATAATTGTTAGTCTGAATTCCTTTTCTGACATATTGTCTATGTCGATAGCCATTAGCTCTGTTGCAGAAGGCCCATCCTCTGTATTTTTCTTCTGTTGGGTATTCCTCCTCCTAGTCATTTTGGTAAGCGATGACTAAACAGATGCAGCTGGACTTATCGATTGTGGTGCAGTCAATGTGCACCCTGGAACGCTTCTGTGCAATCAGGATTCCCCCCCCAAATGAGAGAAAAACGAAAAGAAAAAGAAATAGAGAAGAAGAAAGAAAAAAAGGGGGGGAAAGAAAAAAGGAAAAAAAAAGAGAGAGAGAGATAGGAAAAAAAGGGAAGATAAAAGAGAAGGCTCAGCCCAAATGGGCCACAAGGTAAGATTTGTGGAGTATACAAACAAAAACAGACAGACAAAAAGAGTGATAAAAGTATATGACAAGAGAAAAAAATATGTATATATAAGCAAAAAAAAAAAAAAAAGGGAAGAACCTCATCAGAAAGAACCCCAAGTATAAGGTTTATATATTATCAGGACAAACACAAATTCACAGAAACACTGACAGAAGGAAAAATTGGGAGAATGGTTATAGATTCTCAGTGTGGGTGAGGAAGGTTATTTTGATTCTTCCTGAAGGTATCTTGATGTTTTTGTTAAGGGACTCAACTTTCCTAAGTTACAGGGGGATTAGAAACTGGTTTGCCTATAGGGGTAGCATTGATTGGGATTACCTTGAAGTTTAACTCTATATGTATAGTAGAAAATAAAAATTAAAAAAGAATAAACTAGACTAAACTAAGTTAAAATTTAAAAAGAATTAAAAAAATAGAAAAACAAAAGAAAAACACGGGTGTATGTATCAAAAAGTTCAGGTTAGAAGGTTATTAAAGAATTTGATGTACTGAACATCTCAGTGTGATGATAAATAGGTTAAAAAATTATCTGTATGTATAAAAAAAAGAACCAGAATATTGGTAAAGAGTTAAAAATAAAAGTTGTATTTATGAAGTAGTGGTGATTGTTCTCTTGTAGTCTTTTTTTTTTTTTTCTTCCTTCCTGGTTGGTTTTCTGGGAGAGGGGCCTGCCACGTGGGTTTTCAGACAATGATGTTCCCTGAGTTAGGTCCTCCAGCTCCCCTCAAGGGGGTGAGCTCTTTTTTTTTCAGGAAACTGTTTTTTTCAGCCTTTTGTTCTCTGGGGGTTTTTATGTTCTTTCATCTGCTTTCTCTCGCCTTGACAGCTTTTGATGGTTTTTGGAGGTTTAGAGGAGAGCAAATAGCACCCGAACTTCCCTCTCAGAGAGAAGCCTCAGACTGTTTTGCAAAAGCTGCTGGCAGAGTCGGTTCTGAATCACTGTCCCTGGGGATGCAGGAGCTCCTCGTTGTACCCAAAACCAGGGCAGCGGTGGCTGTCTAGGTAGCTCCACACCGCCAGAGAGGTTCGGAGCAGAGATCGCACACTGAGATTTTCCCGCTGTCCCGGGCTGGGAATGTCTGGTTTTTCCGGCTGCCAGAGCTCCAGGCTAGCGCCTATGAGCACCTCTCCCAAGGGAGGGTGTGGGACGCACGCGTTTCAGGATTGCCGTCTGGCCAGGCTCCCAGCCCCTCACGGGAGCCAGACCCCACTCGTTCTCGGGCGCGCTGGCATTCAGGCGCACTGGCGGCTCAGGGACGGAGACCTGATTTCTCCGCTGCACTCTCTCTGGCTCCGCGCCAGGGGAGGCTGTCCTGGGTCCGGGGACTTAGGTCCCTGACCCTAACTGCCCAGGTTCCCACTATTACCCCCCGCGATCCTTTGCTGTTTGTTTTTTGAGTGCTTTCAACCAGACTCCAAGTTAATGCTGGTCCCCAGACGCAGAGCACTCTCGTGCTGGGGTGTTACTTTCCGATTGGTCACCTCTGGTGGCTCCCTCCCCCTTTTGTTTATCTTCCAATATCAGTTGGACGTTCCCAGTCTGCTTTACCTGCCACTGGCATCTTCTGCTCCTGTAGAGTTCCAGACGTGTATAATTCTGATCTCAGGCTGATTTCATGGGTGGTCGGAGTTCTTTGGTAGGTAATCAGCTCACTTTAGGGTACAGGTTGAAATGGTGCCTCCTCCTACTTCCCCGCCATCTTGACCTCCCCCCCCATCGGTGCCCATGGTTCTTGGTCATGCCGCTTCAAAGAGTAAAGAGGTAGACCAGACAGAGTGGCAGGCAGCAAAGCAAGGTTTACTGAATGATAGCAAAGTGGGGTCCCTGAGCCCACTTCAAGTGGGGACCCCTTGTCCCTGACTGCCTTTCTTCCAACTATCCTTCATTACCAAAAATTCTTTCTTCACCATTGGCTCATGGACCCCACTTCAAACCACATCACTAGTACAAAGAAAAATAATTTACCAAGAATTTCAGGTGGTAATTTTTAGAACTATAACATAAAATTCACAGTAAAATATTTGAATGATACACATGACAAAGCTAAAAGCCTGGTATTCTAGTAGAAATAGAATTGTCCTGTTACATGCGGGTGTAATACAGAACTACGAAGATGAAAATGTACTGGGTACTTTGAGTAAAATATCTGATGTGATCTGCATTTATTCAGTATTGTTGATAATGAGAAAGGATAGTTGGAAGGCAGGAAGACAGGGACAAAAGGACCCCACCCTAAAAGGTAACCACCCTTAAAAGGATTTTACAACACCCTGGAAGGAACCCTTCACCCTTTCCTATGTGAACACCCCAGCCAACAAGCCCATAAAAATCCCTAGACTTAGAAACTCCTGTGGCAACCCTCTCTGGTCCCGTCCCACTTCAGGAGCTTTGTACTATCACACAATAAATTTTGCTTTGTTGCCGCCACTCTTCATCTGGTCTACCTCTTCATTCCTTGAAGCAGCATGAGCACTGAACCATGGGCACTGAAGGAAAAGAAATCCTGCAACACTGAGACCTTTTTGGTGCAAAAAGGTGTTTTTATTATAGCACGGGGACAGGACCTGTGGGCAGAAAGAGCTGCATTGAGGTTGTAATAAATGGCTGAGTATACACTTTGCAGTTGGTTGGGGGAAGTAAAGACAGAAGAAGTTTCTGAAAGGATTTTCATATATTAAAGTAAACTTACAGGATCCTGGAGGTTGGCTTAATACTAAGATAAGGTTGCCTTTTGCCTCTAGCAAAATATTATCAGGCAGCTAAGCTCCTTGAGGAAGGTCACTCTGTCTGTCCCAAGTACTTATCAATGGGCTATAAGTCATGAGGAGATTTAATTTTATCTACATTTATTTTGCCTTTGTTCTCTGCATCTCAAGTGTCGACTGACATGAACAATGCAGCTAACTATAGCAAAATACTTAACAGAACAGAGGAGACTGGAGAGACAAGGTAGGAGATAGTAATGTCTTTTTTTTTTTCTTTTTATTTATTTTTTTTTTCAGTGTAACAGTATTCATTCTTTTTGCACAACACCCAGTGCTCCATGCAAAACGTGCCCTCCCCATCACCCACCACCTGTTCCCCCAACCTCCCACCCCTGACCCTTCAAAACCCTCAGGTTGTTTTTCAGAGTCCATAGTCTCTTATGGTTCGCCTCCCCTCCCCAATGTCCATAGCCCGCTCCCCCTCTCCCAATCCCACCTCCCCCCAGCAACCCCCAGTTTGTTTTGTGAGATTAAGAGTCATTTATGGTTTGTCTCCCTCCCAATCCCATCTTGTTTCATTTACTCTTCTCCTATCCCCCTACCCCCCCATGTTGCTTCTCCATGTCCTCATATCAGGGAGATCATATGATAGTTGTCTTTCTCCGATTGACTTATTTCACTAAGCATGATACGCTCTAGTTCCATCCACGTCGTCGCAAATGGCAAGATTTCATTTCTTTTGATGGCATAAGTGATATTTATGAACTTACTTATCTCATTGTAGGAGACTATGGACTATGAGCAGAGTTTTTTGTTAGAAAATAATTTAATTGAAAGGAATAAAAGCCATAATGAAATTTTCTACTTAACCTATACTAAATACTTTACTTCTTCCTAACTTGTTTTTTTGAATTCTTTTAATTCTTTTTTAATTCTTTTAATCCTTTTATTCCTTTCAATTAAATTATTTTCTAACAAAAAACTCTGCTCATAGTCCATAGTCTCCTACAATGAGATAAGTAAGTTCATAAATATCACTTATGCATAATAAAAAAAAACAAATATTTCTACTTATTTTTAGAATATACATAAGGTACTATATGTAAAAGGAAAAAACTAATTCCTATATTTTTATATACATCCATTGAAAACAACCTTAGATATTAAGGAACACATGCTATTTCTTTCAAGGCTCTATTTTGGCTCCATATAAAATGATAAAGAGTACTTCTGCCATATCAAGGTAACACAGACTTATAAATCTTCTGACCTTGTTCCTGGATCTTGGTATGTCTAAGTTTCCTCACAGTATATTCCAGCGTGCTGAAGAGATATCATATCTACTATTATTATGTTTATAACATACTTCAGTATTTCATTCTGAAAACTGAACACATCAACACATGTCTATTTATCTTATTTCTATCACACTCTGAAAGTTAAATTTTCAACAAAACCTGGTCTTTTCTCTTTTTGTTCCTATTTTAGATTCTTTTCATCTTAGCTTTATAACAAACTTAGTTTTTTTTAATTCTAATGCATACCGAACCTTGAATAAATATGTCTTTTCATTCTTAATGAATAACACATCTAGAGGTATTAACCTTAAGTTTAAACACACAGAATGTGCCAAAAAAAAAAAAAAAAAGGTGACTCAGCATTTAACATCTCCAGGCATGTTTAAAGGTTTATTTGTTTATTTGGTGGGGGAGGGGCACAGGGAGAAAGAGTCTTAAGCAGATTCTGCCCTCATCGTGGGGCCTGAGATGGCTTGATCTGAGATCATGACCTGAGAGGAAACCAAGAGGTGATCACCTAACTGAATGTACCACCCAGGCACCCCTCCAGGCATATTTTAAATTCAGGTTTATATATCACATATGCTTCATAACAGTATTTAATTTCTGAATTTATGTTGGTATCCACTGGTTCTATTTCCTTAGGGAAAATAAACTGCGGTAATTCCTAATAGCTATCCAAGTTAAAGACAAATACTCTGTCTGTTTTTCAAAGTCCTATATATACTTGAAGCTTACTCAAAGCATATATGGAAGACAAGCAAAGAAGAAATTAAAATGTGTTGAATACCTGTGAGCCAGGAGCCATAATGTATGTGTGCCTTGGCTATCTCATTAGATACTATTTTGCATCACCCTATGATTTTCTTTGACTTTTCTCTCTTTTTCTTCCCACCCCCAAATGTCTAAAGGGCCTGAGTCCTTCAGGTATAGTCCTTAAAGAAAACTACAAAGCAGTTGGCAGTTAATAACAAGTTTGTTGTATTAAATAAAAACTATTTGTGACTTTAAGCTGGAAAGATATTGGAAAATAACAGTAGGGAAATGACAAGGAAAGCAATAAAACTGCAGCAGTGGTTGGCAACTCTGTTTCCTCCCTCTAGCAATCACTTCTCAGTGCCCTGTACTCAGTAGGGATGGCAAAACCCTACTTCACAAGCAGGGGGCACAGGGCTACAGGGTGCAGAGAAGTGGCAACATGCAGTGCACTCGTTGCACAGGGCAAGCATGCCCACGGATGCCTGGTGCCTTGCCAGGAGCTCCTGAATTCTTTTCTGTAGCTGCTCTGGATTATTTTTTCCAATGTCATTATGCCTGGCCTGAAAGTTAAAAGGACATTTCAAGTAAGTAGCTCAGCCTACAGAAAATAGAATCAGTAATGAGATTCTATATAAAACGTCTGTAGTACTTTGTATGAAAAGTTAGAAAAGCATCCATTTGGGGCCCTTTGTTAGAAGAGTGTGTTGTCATTTAAGATATTCTAAGCCTCCCTGTGTTGTCTAGAGTAAAATGGAGCAGTTTATGTGAACATTTGATCCCATCCCCTAAAGGATTTATTTAGTTTATAAGCATCTGAAAGTGACTGTTTTAAGCCAATAGTATACCTAGGGATGCTCCACAGGAAGCCACAAAGCCCTTGGAAACATAAACATGCTTAAATACAGAAGCTAATAAAAATACTAAACCTAAGGTAGCTAGAACTATTGTATCCCTAGTAACAGCATAAGTGGTAGCACATATTAGGTGCTCAATAAACAATGAATGAATGACCTAGTCAATGAGTGAATGGTAGGGCTTTGCCTTATGTGTCTGACTCATATCTTCTCAACATAGGAGATTTTCAGGATGTAGTTTTTAACATATCATAATGATTTAAGATTAAACAGCCATCCCAACATGTTCCTCATAAGTACTACTTATGGGGAAAGAAAATATTGTTCATTTCACTTATCCTTCTTAAGTCAGCATTCTGCTGTCTAAAATCAGGACAAAAGTGGAATTAAGATCATAAAACTTCCCTAGGTGACAATCAAACTCCTAAATGAAATGAACAACATTCTGGAGAATATATATATATATATATGTATGTGTATACACACACACACACACGTATGTATATATGTATATACCTATACATATGTATATATATGTATACATACATATATATATGAAGTTTAATATAGTATTCTTCTAGTATACATATGGTATGTTTGTGTGTGTATAATGTATACTTCATATATATATATTCCATAAAGACATTCTCGTGTTTTTAGAGCTATCTACATCTATCTATAGATATAGCTCTCTTTATACATAGATATAGATAGTTACAGAGATGTAGATATCTTTAAAAACATGAGAATGCCTTTATGATAAATGTCATAACCAAATAAAATTGCTTTCTTCCTGCCAGTAATGACCCTGGTATCCCTGATGTGTAACTTACATTTAACTGGCAACATTCTGGGTTACTCATATTAACTGCAACAGTCTGAACAGCTTGAACTTCAATAAAATGTGCATTAAGTGACTGAGTTAATTTAACCTCATTAATCCTCAACCCAATAGAACCATCTGAAGTCCTCCAAGCAGCCTGTGCTTCATCTACAACATAAACATTTCCCTGTAGGAAATCAACACCCAGAATGTACTGAAGCTCTAGCTCCCAAGTTGTCACTAAGGGGTAAATGGCTGCATAATTGCCAGGACCAGGCTCCAATTGCATTATATGATTCACTCATTTTATTATTCTTGTTAATGGTGAGATGAGTACTCTAAAAATAAATTTCTCTCTGAACTTTTTCTTGGAACTGCTTCTCTTGACTAAATGTTCCAATTTATCAAAGGGCAGGATTCTTGTTCAAGATACTTTTTTGCCTCATAACATAAACATATTTATTGCAAATAAAGGACAATGTTCAATTAAAAGGAAACTTTGACCCATCTGCTTCCTACGTCTTCCCCTATCTAGGATTAATTACAAGAGTAATAGTTAATTCTCAGAATTTTTCTCTGAAGGGCTGAAGTGTCAAAGTACTAAAAGTTATCAACACAATTTCAATATTTAGTCAAATCTTTGCTGCTGTGCATAAGACACTTTGATTTTATGTAATAGTGCGGGACTTAGGAATCCCGATCTTGATCAACTTAAAAATTAGTCTAAATTAAGATATATGATTTGTACTGAATTGCTCTTTTCTATATTTAATGACATTTAAAATATCTTTTTATTTGAGGGAATCCTTGGTTTTTTGTTCACATTACTCTCCAGCCAAGAAAATAAGTATTTTACCTGAACATGCCTTCTTCAGTCCTTGTTAAGAGACAGCAATCTCTAAGAAAACAAAATTGTATCTGAACCCAAAACACTGCATTTAGTCCAGTTCTATGAACCCAAATTTGTGAACACAGTATATAATTGCTCGTTATTCACTAGTGGGAATGTATTTCCTATTATCTTGATTAATTTTTAATGATCAAATCATACAATTTACCCCAAGAAATTTATATGCCATAATGTCTATGTAAGTACAGATATTATTATTTCTTCATAATCATAAGTTGGTGGTAATAAGAGATGCATCAGAAGGTGGGTAAAATGGAACTCAAAGTCGCTGTTATATTCATCACTAGCACCCCCACAATATTTTTAAAAAGCTGCTGAGCCTTGCAAATAATTTCATAACTTCATTACCAAGAAATATAACAAAATATAGAAGAAATTATATAGGAAAAATATCTTTATGTTGAAAAGGAAGCATCCTTCAATGATTAATCAACTGATTTTAAATATTATAAGCAAAAGAGTTGTTGGCCTGATATACACTTAAAAATAAAAACATTTAGTCAAAATAAGAGTCTAAATTTTTAAACAACTGTACAGTCCAACACTTCTCAAAGTCAAATCATAAACGTTTCTACTTGGTAAAAACATGTTTTCTCTAGCCAAATAGCTTTTTAAATTTCCTCAGTAATCAGTTAAAGAAACAGATTAATTCTTTATTTTCTGGCTTTATTATTTATATATAGGTAAAAGAAAAGCAAAACTGCTATATATTTATTCTACCATCTTTATTAAGGTGGCAGTTTACAGAGTATTATATTTGGGTTCTTTTTTTTTTTTCCTGACTTTTAAAAATCAATTAATGTGTAATTTTAATAAGTTGGTGCATTTATTCTTCTCAATTTTCATCAGTTATAGGGAATTAAATGGACCAATAGTTCCACAGGGTTATGGCTCCATAAAGCAAGCAAGTGACTCAAACTTGGTAGAAGGCAATATAGAAAAGAAATATTCCTAAGAGAGCAAAACACATTTTTGTAGCTGTAATGAAATATAAATTAAAACACCTTCCTGCTTGGCTAGTTCCAATATTTTTCTTACCAGGTAAACTCTACCAGCAAGCAGTTTAAACAGTTATTTCATTTAGAACTGCCAGTCTCAAAAATATGATAGTCCTCAAGTAAAACACACTTTTAAAAATATGTCATGCCAGCACAGTTCTGTTATAGTCTTGGAAGACAGATTTTAAATTACTATTTAACTGAGTACAATTTTACCCCAAGAAACAATTTATGAAAATAACATAAATCAGATGTGATAAAATCAGTAATAAATATTGTGAATGAAGGATTTTAGAGAAGATAAGCTATCTTTAGAGAAGACAGAACAATTTACATTTCCAAAGTACAGTGCATAACATCCTTTTAAATCACATCCAAGATGTTGAAAAATATAAATACACGCACATCCCTGGTATTGTAGTCAGAATATATCTCTTGATAGCTGCTTACTTTTACACATATGTTTGCATGCTTTCATAGAAGCCTGTTCCCTTTTTTAAATATCTTTTTTGCAATATATTTATAAAGTAAAGCAAAGCTGCAACATATTCTTGGAAATATCCTGAATGCAACATACCTGGTATTTTCAATTTCTGACCTTTGCTATTTACAAAAAAATAAATTACTCTTTCTGGATAACAATTTTTTAAAAGTACAATATTAAACCATGGTAACTTCTTGACATTTGAAGATACCCCATCAGCACCTTTAATTTGTTCCCCATATCTACTTTATTGCTCTAACGTCCTTTCATCCAGACTCCGTGCCATTCTTAAATGAACATATATTCCTCATCATGTTGTGGCATTCCTAATATCAGCCCCAGGCTCACTTCAAAAATTGGTACCTAGCACTTTCTAGATTTGCCATAGAAAAACTACTTCTCTGGAGCTTATTTATAATGAAACAAAAGTAATTTTTCTAACCTTTCCGGCACAATTGCCACCATAAATTTATCAAACATTAATGTAATAGTAAAGTGTTAAAAGTTATGGATCTTAGTATAACTTTGTTTCATGTCCATATCATTAGATATTTCTTACAAGGAAATATTCAAAATAAACATCAGAACCAAGTATGACGACAAGGCAAAATTGAAATATGTCATGTTTATTATCACATAGATTTGTTAGGCAAGGAAAAGAGATCCACTTAAATTATATCAGTTAGAGGAAGTTTCTTGTAAGGATATAGGACCTGGACCAGCATCAGCTCTCTAATGGCAGGCTAACCCCTCTACCACGAACAAAATCGGCTTAAATCTTAGTGTCACGGTTCTTTCTCTTTACCTATGTCATTCATGTTTACTATGTGGTTTCCTCCAGTCATCCAATTTTTGCTCCCTCATTACTTCAGTTGGTACATGATTTCTGTGTATCAACTACCTAAAGCATCTTTTGGCTGCATGCTTATTGCTAATGGACGCTGTGTTTCCAGTTAAAATTCTGAGAGTGAGAATCTGACTGACCTAATTCACCTGTTTACAGCAGAACAAGTCACAGGCTCCTGCTAAGCCAATCTAATGGCTGTACTATTCTCGCCATCAGTTTTCATTGCCAGTCCACTTCACTATAGCCAGAAGATAGGATCTTGAGGTACAAAAACAGCGACCAAGATAGAAAGGACTGTGTGAAATGTGTTTTATCTAGGATAACTGTGTATGTGGGCAAGTTTTAACTGACATCCTTATTATGCCATATACAAATATATTATTTTGAATGACTATTTTAATAAGGCATTCCACAACAAACCTTGTCTGGGAATGAAGTAAGTTTTTGTAATACCAATTCAAACTCTTCAAAGCTTACTGGGAACTCAACTTTAATGTGGATATGTGAAAATCAAGCTAATTTACTCTCACTTTTCCACATTTATCATTTAAGGAAAAGGAGAGACATTCCTCCAATGATATTTGCATATTTCTACCTAATGTCTAAATAGTAGCATGGCAATTAGGTTTAAAGAAATCAGAAGACTGACTCTTTACACATTTATTGCTTTGTTTAAGCAGAAGTCCAGGGTTTACTGAGTTTAGAGATCAATTTTAATATGTCTTTATGTAGTTTCATGTCACTTAAGATGAAGAGACTATCCTATTTTGTTGAAGTATTTTAAATTTAATCTACCTGACCAGCAAGAACAGGTACACTCAAAATCTTGATGAATATAACTTTGTCTTTTTCACATAACTTATGTATAGTTTCCACTGTTTAGTTGAAGACTGACATGGAATCCTCATCGTAATAAACATACCCAAAATTTATGTATTTTTAAGTTAAATCATGTTTTCACACAGATTACCTCATACTTCCTGTATAACAGCCCTTATTTGAGAAAGGAAGAAATTAAGACTTGAAAAGTTTAAATAGCATATCTTAAAAAAGACAGAGCCCAGACTCAAACCTATTAAACCATTTGTGAACTACTACCACAATACTCTTCCACAGAGAGGCATACTTGGATCAATGCAGTAACCAAAACCAAGAGGGAGGGAGAGGAGTCAAGATGGCAGAGAAGTAGCAGGCTCAGACTACATCGGGTAGCAGGAGATCAGCTCAATAGCTTATCTAAACATTGCAAATACCTACAAATCCAACGGGAGATCGAAGAGAAGAAGAACAGCAATTCTAGAAACAGAAAATCAACCACTTTCTGAAAGGTAGGACTGGCAGAGAAGTGAATCTAAAACGATGGGAAGATGGACCGCGGGGGGAGGGGCCGGCTCCCGGCAAGCGGCGGAGGAACGGAGCACAAAATCAGGACTTTTAAAAGTCTGTTCCACTGAGGGACATTACTCCAGAGGCTAAACCGGGGTGAAGCCCACATGGGGTCAGCGTGGCCCCAGGTCCCGCAGGGTCACAGAAGGATCAAGGGTGTCAGAGTGTCGCAGAGCTTTCAGGTATTAGAACGGGAAACTGGCTACAGAGAAAGAGCTGAGGACTGAGCTCTCAGCTCGGGGTTACCTTGAACCAGTCGCAGGCTGGGTGAGCTCGGATGGCGGCCAGAGGCCGGGGATACAGGAGTGATTGGGCGCTGTTCCCTGGGGGCGCACTGAGGAGTGGGGCCCCGGGCTCTTGGCTCCTCCGGGCCGGAGACTGAGAGGCCACCATTTTCATTCCCATTCTCCGGAACTCTACGGAAAGCGTTCAGGGAACAAAAGCTCCCGAAAGCGAACCCAAGCGGATTACTTCGTCCAGCCCCCGGTAAGGGCGGTGCAATTCCGCCTCTGGCAAAGACACTTGAGAGTCACTATAACAGGCCCCTCCCCCAGAAGATCAACAAAAAATCCAGCCAGGATGAAGTTCATCTACCAAGGAAAGCAGGGTCAATACTGAGGACAGCAGCGGAATTCCAGAGGAGGAGAAAGCAAAGCACGGAACTCATGGCTTTCTCCCCATGATTCTTTAGTCTTGTGGTTAATTTAATTTTTTTTTCAATTTTTTTTCTTTCTTTTTTCTTCTTCTGCTAAATTTTTTTTAAACTTTTACCCTTTTCTTTTTTAACGTTTTTAACGAGTTTATCTAATATATATTTTTTCTTTCTTTTTTTAAATTTTTTTCTTTATTTGTTTTCTTATGTTAATTTTTTTTTTTTTCCTGAACCTCTTTTTATCCCCTTTCTCCCCCCTACGATTTCGGGTCTCTTCTGATTTGGTTAAAGTGCATTTTTCTGGGGTCTTTCCCACCCATTTAGTATTTTTTTTTTAAACAGCAAACCCTCCCCCTCGTACCACACAGCAAAGGCCTGTCACATAGAACTTTCCGTAATTTTCTTTTTTTAAGATTTTATTTATTTATTTGACAGACAGAGATCACAAGTAGGTAGAGAGGCAGGCAGAGAGAGAGAGGAGGAAGCAGGCTCCCCGCTGAGCAGAGAGCCCAATGTGGGGCTCAATCCCAGGACCCTGGGACCATAACCTGAGCCAAAGGCAGAGGCTTTAACCCACTGAGCCACCCAGATGCCCCACCCTTTTAGTATTTTACTTGCTCCTTCATATACCCTTATCTGGAAAAAATGACAAGGCAGAAAAATTCACCACAAAAAAAAGAACAAGAGGCTGTACTGAAGGCTAGGGACCTAATCAATACAGACATTGGTAATATATCAGATCTAGAGTTCAGAATGATGATTCTGAAGGTTCTAGCCGGGCTCGAAAAAGGCATGGAAGATATTAGAGAAACGCTCTCTGGAGACATAAAAGCCCTTTCTGGAGAAATAAAAGAACTAAAATCTAACCAAGTTGAAATCAAAAAAGCTATTAATGAGGTGCAATAAAAAATGGAGACTCTCACTGCTAGGGTAAATGAGGCAGAAGAAAGAATTAGTGATATAGAAGACCAAATGACAGAGAATAAAGAAGCTGAGCAAAAGAGGGACAAACAACTACTGGACCATGAGCGCAGAATTCTAGAGATAAGTGACACCATAAGACGAAACAACCTTAAAATAATTGGGATTCCAGAAGAAGAAGAAAAAGAGAGGGGAGCAGAAGGTCTATTGGAGAGACTTATTGGAGAGAATTTCCCTGATATGGCAAAGGGAACAAGCATCAAAATCCAGGAGGTACAGAGAATCACCCTCAAAATCAACCAGAATAGGTCCACACCCCGTCATCTAATACTAAAATATACAAGTCTTAGTGACAAAGAAAAAATTCTGAAAGCAGCCTGGGAAAAGAAGTCTGTAACATACAATGGTAAAAATATTAGATTGGCAGCAGACTTATCCACAGAGACCTGGCAGGCCAGAAAGAGCTGGCATGATATATACAGAGCACTAAACGAGAAAAACGTGCAGCCATGAATACTCTATCCAGCTAGGCAATCATTGAAAATAGAAGGAGAGATAAAAAGCTTCCAGGACAAACAAAAACTGAAAGAATTTGCAAACACCAAACCAGCTCTACAGGAAATATTGAAAGGGGTCCTCTAAGCAAAGAGAGAGCCTAAAAGTAGTAGATCAGAAAGGTACAGAGACAATATACAGTAACAGTCACCTTACAGGCAATATAATGGCACTAAATTCATATCTCTCAATAGTTACCCTGAATGTTAATGGGCTAAATGCCCCAATCAAAAGACACAGGGTATCAGAATGGATAAAAAAACAAAACCCATCTATATGTTGCCTACAAGAAACTCATTTTAGATGCTCCAGATTTAAAGTGAGGGGGTGGAAAACAATTTACCATGCTAATGGGCATCAGAAGAAAATTGGGGTGGCAATCCTTATATAAGATCAATTAGATTTTAAGCCAAAGACTATAATAAGAGATGAGGAAGGACTCTATATCATACTCAAAGGGTCTGTCCAAAAAGAAGATCTAACAATTTTAAATATCTATGCCCCTAACGTGGGGGCAGTCAACTATATAAACCAATTAATAACAAAATCAAAGAAACACATCAATAATAATACAATAATAGTAGGGGACTTTAACACTCCCCTCACTGAAATGGACAGACCATCCAAGCAAAAGATCAACAAGAAAATAAAGGCTTTAAATGACACACTGGATCAGATGGACATCACAGATATATTCAGAACATTTCATCCCAAAGCAACAGAATACACACTCTTCTCTAGTGCACATGGAACATTCTCCAAAATAGATCACATCCTGGGTCACAAATCAGGTCTCAACCGGTATCAAAAGATTGGGATCATTCCCTGCATATTTTCAGATATTTTCAGACAACAATGCTCTGAAGCTAGAACTCAATCACAAGAGGAAATTTGGAAAGAATCCAAATACATGGAGACTAAACTGCATCATTCTAAAGAATGAAAGGGTCAACCAGGAAATTAAAGAAGAATTGAAAAAATTCATGGAAACGAATGATAATGAAAACACAACGGTTCAAAATCTGTGGGACACGGGGCACCTGGGTGGCTCAGTGGTTTAAAGCCTCTGCCTTCAGCTCGGGTCATGATCTCAGGGTCCTGGGATCGAGCCCCGCATTGGGCTCTCTGCCCCGCAGGGAGCCTGCTTCCTCCTCTCTCTCTTCCTGCCTCTCTGCCTAGTTGTGATTTCTCTCTATCAAATAAAAAAAAAAAATCTGTGGGACACAGCAAAGGCAGTCCTGAGAGGAAAATATATAACGGTACAAGCCTTTCTCAAGAAACAAGAAAGGTCTCAAGTACACAAACTAACCCTACACCTAAAGGAGCTGGAGAAAGAACAAGAAAGAAACCCTAAACCCAGCAGGAGAAGAGAAATCATAAAGATCAGAGCAGAAATCACAGAAATAGAAACCAAAAAACAATAGAACAAATCAACGAAACTAGGAACTGGTTCCTTGAAAGAATTAATAAGATTGACAAACCCCTGGCCAGACTTATCAAAAAGTAAAGAGAAAGGACCCAAAGAAATAAAATCATGAATGAAAGAGGAGAGATCACAACTAACACCAAAGAAATACAATTATAAG
Organism: Meles meles; assembly: GCF_922984935.1. Lineage (NCBI taxonomy): Eukaryota > Metazoa > Chordata > Mammalia > Carnivora > Mustelidae > Meles > Meles meles. The sequence goes on from NC_060074.1 coordinate 81,782,993, forward strand.
AACATACTATGAGCAACTCTACGCCAACAAATTTGACAATCTGGAAGAAATGGATGCATTCCTAGAGACATATAAACTACCACAACTGAACCAGGAAGAAATAGAAAACCTGAACAGGCCCACCAGTAAGGAGATTGAAACAGTCATCAAAAATCTCCAAACAAACAAAAGCCCAGGGCCAGACGGCTTCCCAGGGGAATTCTACCAAACATTTAAAGAAGAACTCATTCCTATTCTCCTGAAACTGTTCCAAAAAATAGAAATGGAAGGAAAACTTCCAAACTCATTTTATGAGGCCAGCATCACCTTGATCCCAAAACCAGACAAAGATCCCACCAAAAAAGAGAACTACAGACCAATATCCTTGATGGACACAGATGCAAAAATTCTCACCAAAATACTAGCCAATAGGATTCAACAGTACATTAAAAGGATTATTCACCACGACCAAGTGGGATTTATTCCAGGGATACAGGGTTGGTTCAACATCCGCAAATCAATCAATGTTATAGAACACATTAATAAAAGAAAGAACAAGAACCATATGATACTCTCAATAGATGCTGAAAAAGCATTTGACAAAGTACAGCATCCCTTCCTGATCAAAACTCTTCAAAGTGTAGGGATAGAGGGCACATACCTCAATATCTTCAAAGCCATCTATGAAAAACCCACTGCAAATATCACTCTCAATGGAGAAAAACTGAAAGCTTTTCCGTTAAGGTCAGGAACACAGCAGGGATGTCCATTATCACCACTGCTATTCAACATAGTACTAGAAGTCCTAGCCTCAGCAATCAGGCAACAAAAAGAAATTAAAGGCATCCAAATCAGCAATGAAGAAGTCAAACTATCACTCTTCACAGATGATATGATACTATATGTGGAAAACCCAAAAGACTCCACTCCAGAACTGCTAGAACTAGTACAGGAATACAGTAAAGTGTCAGGATATAAAATGAATGCACAGAAATCAGTTGCATTTCTGTACACCAACAACAAGACAGAAGAAAGAGAAATTAAGGAGCCAATCCCATTTACAATTGCACCCAAAACTATAAGAAACCTAGGAATAAACCTAACCAAAGAGGCTAAGAATCTATATGCAGAAAACTACAAAGTACTCATAAAAGAAATTGAGGAAGACACAAAGAAATGGAAAATGTTCCATGCTCCTGGATTGGAAGAATAAATATTGTGAAAATGTCTATGCTACCTAAAGCAATCTACACATTTAATGCAATCCCTATGAAAATCCCATCCATTTTTTTCAAAGAAATGGAACAAATTAATCCTAAAATTTATATGGAACCAGAAAAGTCCTCGAATAGCCAAAGGAATATTGAAAAAAAAAAGCCAAAGTTGGTGGCATCACAATACCGGACTTCATGCTCTATTACAAAGCTGTCATCATCAAGACAGCATGGTACTGGCACAAAAACAGACACATAGATCAATGGAACAGAATAGAGAGCCCAGAAATAGACCCTCAACTCCAAGGTCAACTAATCTTCGACAAAGCAGGAAAGAATGTCCAATGGAAAAAAGACAGCCTCTTCAATAAATGGTGCTGGGAAAATTGGACAGCCACATGCAAAAAATGGAATTGGACACACTTCCTTACACCACACACGAAAATAGACTCAAAATGGATGAAAGACCTCAATGTGAGAAAGGAATCCATCAAAATCCTTGAGGAGAATGCAGGCAGCAACCTCTTCAACCTCAGCCTCAGCAACATCTTCCTAGGAACATCGCCAAAGGTAAGGGAAGCAAGGGCAAAAATGAACTATTGGGATTTCATCAAGATCAAAAGCTTTTGCACAGCAAAGGAAACAGTTAACAAAACCAAAAGACAACTGAAAGAATGGGAGAAGATATTTGCAAACGACATATCAGATAAAGGGCTAGTGTCCAAAATCTATAAGGAATTTAGCAAACTCAACACCCAAAGAACAAACAATCCAATCAAGAAATGGGCAGAGGACATAAACAGATATTTCTGCAAAGAAGACAACCAGATGGCCAACAGATACATGAAAAAGTGCTCCACATCACTCAGCATCAGGGAAATACAAATCAAAACCAAAAAGAGATACCACCTCACACCAGTCAGAATGGCTAAAATTAACAAGTCAGGAAAGGACAGATGCTGGCGAGGATGTGGAGAAAGGGGAACCCTCCTACACTCTTGGTGGGAATGCAAGCTGGTGCAACCTCTCTGGAAAACAGCATGGAGGTTCCTCAAAAGGTTGAAAATAGAGCTATCCTATGACCCAGCAACTGCACTACTGGGTATTTACCCTAAAGATACAAACGTAGTGATCAGAAGGGCCATGTACACCCGTATGCTTATAGCAGCAATGTCCACAATAGCCAAACTATGGAAAGAACCTAGATGTCCATCAACAGATGAATGGATAAAAAAAAAAAAAGTGGTATATATACACAATGGAATACTATGCAGCCATCAAAAGAAATGAAATCTTGCCATTTGCAACGACATGGATGGAACTAGAGAGTATCATGCTTAGTGAAATAAGTCAATCGGAGAAAGAAAACTATCATATGATCTCCCTGATATGAGGACGTGGAGATGCAACATGGGGGATTAGGGGGATAAGAATAGAAAAAATGAAACAAGATGGGATTGGGGGGGAGACAAACCATAAGTGACTCTTAATCTCACAAAACAAACTGAGGGTTGCTGGGGGGAGGGGGGTTGGAAGAGGGGGAGGGGGGTTATGGACATTGGGGAGTGTATGTGCTATGGTGCGTGCTGTGAAGTGTGTAAACCTGGCGATTCACAGACCTGTACCCCTGGGGATAAAAATACATTATATGTTTATAAAAAAATAAGAAATTAAAATAAAAAATTAAAAAAAAAACCAAAAGGGAAAAGCATATGAAAATCTACCATCAGGATAACACCAAGACCCAGGAAAGAGAAGGCCACTATAAGTTCATACTGAGGGGTGCCTGGGTGGCTCAGTCAGTTAAGCCAACTCTTGATTTCAGCTCAGATCATGATCTCAGGGTCTAGGGTCGAGCCCTGCCTCAGGTTCCTCTTTCATTGGGGAGTCTGCTTCTCTCCCCTCATCCTCTGCCCCTTCCCCTACTCATGCACACACTCACTCTCTGTATATAAAATAAATAAATCTTTTAAAAATAAAGAAATAAAAGTCACACTGACATGATCAGTCTCAAAGGAATTGATCTTTATTTGTTTTGCGTTTCATTCTTGACTTGGACATAAGAACAAATTCCTTTTCATTTTACTTACAAACTTTAAAACTTGGGACTAGATTCTTAAAAACTCCATGGGGAAGAATTCTAAGGTGACATTTAAGCCCAGTGAGAAAAAGTGCCATGTTGGGAGGAATGTCTACCCTGGGTGCAGGAGCTGAGGATGGAAATATCAGTGCTGCAAAATTGCCAACCCTGACTTGGACTCTCCATTGTCTGTTTGGCTCATATGCATAGCTCTCCTGCCATGCAGTCCTGAATGTGTAAGACTAGATGCTATAAGGACCCAAAGAGACCAATTCACACACCATCAGCAAATGTTTGGAGATGTCTGTCCCTCTATTCTACAGTCAGAGGATCACCATGAAAAATGTTATTGAAAATAACAAGAAGTCAAATCTTAAAGTCAATTCTGTAGCTTCTACGTTTCCAGTATGGAGCATTGCTGTGAAAACATGTCATCAATTCTTTGGGAATTGGATTCCAGTAAATATTACCCTTTCTCTATTCTTGCTGAAGGTGGAGTCTGGTGAGGAAGGTCTGGATGGGGAGGTAGGAGAAACTAGCAGATGAGAAATATTTCCAGATGTTTCCAAGAGGTTTAAATTCTTTTTAAAGATTTTTATTTTATTTATTTGTCAGAGGGAGCAAGCACAAGGAAGGGGAGCTGCAGGGAGAGGGAGAAGCAGGCTCCCAGCTGAACCCAATGTGGAACTCGATCCCAGGACCCTGGGATCATGACCTGAGCAGAAGCCAGATGCTTAACCAACTGAGCCACCCAGGTGTCCCAAGAGGTTTAAATTTTAACATATACTTTGCTTCTTCTCAAACATGCTATTTTAACTCTTCAAAAAGAACAACCCCACAGAAGCAAGAGCAGAGGAGATTGGGCACTGGTCACCAGTCCACTGTTTAACTATGAACCCCCAAAGTGGAGGCTGGGATCTCTGGATAATTTCAGTTTTCTCTGTGGATTCCTGGGATTCCCATTCAACGGGATGATGTACAGGTAGCATAACCACTTCCTTTCCATTCACTTTCAGCTCCTAATTTTTCATCCCCCTCAGGAGCGCCAATGAAACTTTTCATATATTTCCAATAAAATGAAAAGTGGTTCCATTGCGCAAAGATGCAGAAACATCTTTGTTCAAACTATAAGATTCTATCAATGCTCACATATATAATGAATTTTTACTACTCCATCGTACAATAATTTCACTAAAGTTGTCTTCAGACATTTCATCTAAAACTGCACAATTATAATGCAATCTCATAATATTAAGGCAATAACTTTTAAGAAATATTATTCCATTCACTAGTTTGCTTTTACACAAATTCATAAATAACTAAAATTAAAATATGCTTGTCAAAATAAGAGATAAATTAGATGCTCAGTGAAAAATTTTATTAGGCATTCCTTTTACTCATTAGGGCGTAACGTTGCTATAGCTAACAAGAGTTTTATAGATATGACTACGAAATCAGATTCTATAATGTAAAATATTTTACTGCTCACCACAGAATTCATTATTACCTATATCTCATAGAACTATGAAATCAAATTATAAAATGCTATGTATGGTGTTATCCTTTAAGATTAAAGTAAATAAATTCATACATAGATATTTTATATGTATAAAACTTCTGGAAGGATAGATTCCACACTGCAAATAATCATCCATATTGTTGGAATTTTAATAAGAATGCATTAATTTTATTACCAAGAGAAATAAAGATAATCTGAGAAAATAAAAAGACTTTGGGCCACTAGTTTTCTTTGAAATGTATCACAAGTAATCTCACTTCTCCATAGCTTTAGTTCACAAAAATAAAATATTTTAAACTAATAATACTTTCTTAAGAAATTTTTGCATGTAAAGTATAATTTTTAAGAAATATCCTGACCTAATATACACAATAATCACATATTCCTCAGGAAAAGTTTACATCTGAATACAATTTAATTTTTGTTCTTCCAAGAACAATGGCTGAATATATATTAATCCTTAATATGACTAACTAATACAGTATGATATTTAGAAGCATACGGGGCATTTGGGTGGCTCAGTGGGTTAAAGCCTCTGCCTTCAGCTCAGGTTGTGATCCTCAGCTCAGGGAGCCTGCTTCTTCCTCTCTCTCTGCCTGCTTCTCTGCCTGCTTGTGATCTCTGTCTGTCAAATAAATAAATAAAATCTTCAAAATAAATAAATATTTAAAAAATTATTAGAAGCATATAATGTAGAATAGCATATGTTTTCAAAATGAACCTAACCCAATACCCTAATTTAGAGGAGTTTAGTAACTTATCCAATGTCTTGTTCTTTATGGCAATGTTTGTGACTTCCAACCCAGTACTCCTTAAGATAAAACAGATTATGTATAATGACTCAAAGCATTCAGATACTTCTGGACCAGAGAATAATAATATGCCTCCACTAAGAATACCATAACTCCTCAAATACCATGTAAAGATCCATTATTTTACATTAACCATGTCCTATTTATAATATACCAAACTGGTAAATTATGATTCAGTGTTTACTAGTTATGAGTAAGAACACAAAAGAGTGATAAAGAGAAAGGATCTAGACATGGAACACTGAGTTAAAAGGTAGAGGGAAAGCTTTTCAGACAAAGATGAAACTTCAAAGATAAGTAAAGGCATGATAGGAATTAGGATACTGAAAACAAATTTCACCTACCTCACAGTTGTGCCTCAGGCTGGCCATGAGTTATTACATTACAAAATGGTATGTTTATTTTTTAATTCATATTATTATTAATATAAAGGTTTCAATGAATAAATTAAGATAATGGAAATGACAGGAATGAAGCTCTTCTTAAAGATCCTTTGAATACCAAATTCAAAACTGAAAAAAATCCAAAGTCCAATAATGAATAAACATGATGGCCACTTCCTCAGCAAACATTTTAAAGTACTATTCCAGAAGTGGAATTTGTTCCTTCTATACATACATTTATACTCCTATGCCATTTCAGGTTGGATATAACAAAAATTCGGTTTGTTATTAAGTTGGAGTGCCACAATATAGTTCAAGACAATATTTTATGATGGTTTACTTTCTAATTCAATTTCAACTTCAAACACGTTCTCCTTTTTATTCTCTCAAAAAATTCTCCAAATGCTTTTTAAAAATCCGAAGTATAAACTCCATCTTTGTTAAAAACCTAAGAAAGGAACACCAAATATATATTTAAGTATGTGTGTATAGGTACATATGTATGTATGTATGTTATATATATACATATATATATTATACATATAAAAAATCGAACATGACTTAGATAAGGAATTTAAAATCTACCTGTCTACAGAGGACATAGGCAAAAAGGCAGTCAATTTTCCCACAGAAGACTGGAAAACTTGGGGATCTGAGCAATGCAAGGCAAGAGTGAGAAATGGAGCTGAAAACATTGGGATGTTTGAAAGTCTCTAGAGAGAATAGACATGTCCTCTCTTCTATCTACAGAAGAATGGTTGGTATTCACATATTCTTCCTATTCAAGGTGTTCTTCTAGGACCAGCAGCACCAGCATCACTCAGAAGCATATGAGAAATATAGACTCTCCAGCCCAGGTTTTAATCTGATAAAATTGAACTTGCTTTCAATAAGATCCCTAGGTATTTTTTATGCACATTAATGTGAAAAACACTGTTATCAACAAAATGAAGTATAGGGGCATAGATTTGGGAATATCAAGCAGAAGAAGAAAAAGGTGAGATACTAGAATATGCTAAGTGATGATCTCCATATTAAATGGTACAACCGTCGGCTTCTTTCCCGACCCAGCTCCAGAACACCAACAAACTGATTTTCTGCCTTACACTCTACTCTTGGTAAAAATCTGGAAAAATCATTTGTAGAGAAATTAAACCCCTAAAAGTATAATGCTTTTAGACAAGGGTCAGCAAGTTAGAGCCTTCAGGACAAATTCAGTTCACCAATTTTTTTTCCCCAACAAATAAAGTTTTATTGGAACAGAGCCACACCCATTCAATTACACATTGTTGATGGCTCCTTCGCTATAAGGGCAGAGTTGAATTGTTGTGCCAATGACTGTATATGCCCCATAAAGCCTAAAATATTTACTATCTTGTCCTCTAAAGAAAAAAAGAAAATTAGCCAATCTCTGGTTTTATATAATGACATGTGAAGATCCAAAGTTTAAAAAGAAAAGGAAGAAAAAAGAAAAAAACCATTGATGGTTACCTGATTATCCTAGAGAGAACCCATGATTCAACAACACCCACCAATGCATATAATTTCCAGCAAAGTTTTAGTGACTCACTCTTAAATTGAACGATAAGACAAGAAATACCAAACACACAAGCAAAATCTCAACATGGAAATACATATCAAAATCCACAAAGACACTCAGATGATACAGAGATAATGAAGAGAAAAGAATAAACTTTAAGTTACAATAATACCCTCAGATAAAAGATCATAATACATCTATTAAAGAAAAAAATACAAGGATCAAAATAAATACAGAGCAAGAAAATCTTCTTGGGAATTAAAAATATGAAGTTTGTTTTCCTTTTTAATGAATACAGAAAGGTTAGATAATAAAGTCAAAGTCTCTCAAAGAAAGCAGTGAAAGAGAGAAAGTGATAGAGAAGGAAGATACCAAAGGGGAAGAGGGGGAAGGGGATGAGAGGGGCAAGAAAGGAAGAGAGCAGGAGAGGGAATAAAGGAACAAAGGGACTAGGGGATAGGACAAGGAAGTGCAAAGGTGAATTAAAGAATTTCAGAAGTTCTATTGTGGTAATCATTTCCCAATATATACATATATCAAATTATCACACTGCAACCTTAGATTTATAAAATGTTATATGTCAATTATAGAGATATAATTGGTCTGGGAGAGGGAAGCATTTCCAGAAAAAAAAGAACAGAGAAGTGGATGAAAGAAAATTATTTTAAACAAAAACTGTAAGAAGATTTCTTTGAAAAGATTTTATTTATTTGACAGAGAGGGATAGAGAGGGAACACAAAGCAGGGGGAGCGGAAGAGGAAGAAGCAGGCTTCCTGATAAGCAGGGAGCCCAACATGGGACTCAGTCCTAGGACGCTGGGATCATGACATAGGACTGAAGGCAGACGCTTAACAATTGAGCCCCCCAGGCACCCCAAAGATTTTCTAGAACAGAATGAAATGAGTCTCTTCTAAACAGCACCCGCAAAATGTATGTAAAACGATCTACACCAAAGCACATCCTTATACAATTTCAGAACAACAGGAAAGAAGAGAGGATCCTAAAAAGGATTAGGCCATATAAAAAGAAGCTCATCAGCATGAGGGCTAGAAGGCAGTGAACAGTGCCTTAATTTCTAAGACCAAATTATTTCTAAGCTCAATGTGTGAGTCTATCTAAATTATTACTCAAAAATGGGCAGAGAAAAAGACATTTTCTGACATTCAGAATGTCATAATTTTATCTTTCGGGTATTCGGTATCATGAAACTGCCAGAGGGAATACAGCAAGGAAAAGAGAGACACGGAACTTGGAAAACTTAGAGATCGAAGAGGAGAGGCCAAAGGAATTTCCAAAACAGCACTTCTGCAGCTGTCACAAATCCTTTACAGCAGAGAAGAAAGGAGTTTTGTCAGACAGATGACCAGTTTATTGAAGAAAACCTAGGAGCAAATACATTAACTGATAAGACTGATTTTGTGGAAAACTAATAAAAATTTTACCGAGCTCTTAGAGAGGGTAAAGGAACCAAGATGTCATAGATTCAAGAAAATTAAGTAAATGAAAGAAAAATAAAAACCACAATATAATAAAATGAGGTAATTCTCAAAGCAGAAAAAAATATAATGATTCTTAGCTGAAAGATAAAATGTTGTACAAGAACAGAAATACAGGGGCGCCTGGGTGGTTCAGTGGGTTAAGCCTCTGCCTTCAGCTCAGGTCATGATCTCAGGGTTCTGGGATCAAGTCATGCATCAGGCTCTCTGCTGAGCAGGGAGCCTGCTTCCCTCTCTCTCTCTCTCTGCCTGCCTCTCTGCCTACTTGTGATCTGTCTCTGTCAAATAAATAAATAAAATCTTTAAAAAAAAAAAAAAAAAAAGAACAGAAATATAGGAGCACCTGAGTGTCTCAATCGGTTGACCGTCTTCCTTTGGCTCAGGTCCTGATCCTGGAGTCCTGGGACTGAGCTTGGCCTTGGGCTCTCTGCTAAATTGGGAGCCCGCTTCTCCCTCTCCCTCTGCCCGCCACTCCCCCTGCTTATGCTCTCTCTCTCAATCCCTCTCCCTTTCCAAATAAAGTAAATAAAATCTTTAAAAAAAAAAAAAACATAAATGTAAATAAGGTGTACAACTCGGCTTGGTAGTTAGCCTTTTCTACATAATCATACTAATGAAAAGAATAACTATGGATTTAATTTAAAAAAATGTAATATCACCATACACAGTTAAGGAAGCAAGAAAGAAGGAAATAAAAAAGATATAAGGAAGTAGGGATATAAGCAGTAAAGAGGTAAAGTCTACAGTTATTACAGGAAGAAGCCAATAGATAATGTTCAAAAATGACAAAGCAAAATACTGCAGTATTTAATTGTTTAGACACATGGAGGCAAATGCCAAAAGAAACAAACAAAACGCCAGAAGATTGTGTTGTAAAAGTGGTAGGATTGACCATTTTTAGTAACACTAAGCATTATTTGACATTTTAAACTAAATTAGGTATTTATTTAATTTAAAAATGTTTTTAATTATAAAGGGAAATGCAACACTCCATAGGAAGTCTCCACTGCTTGAGGAATGTTATAATCTCATAATATATGAACAACTATCCACAACTTACATTAAAAAAAAATAAAATCTATTTAACAACTCTTGGAAATTGTGATGACAGACAGACCCTGAAGAGCTTTGAGAATTTATAAAAATACATACTGAAATAAAATTCAAAAAACTTTCATATATTCTTTTTAATGAGCTCCTGTGCTATAACCAATTCTATCTTTGAGAATTTCACATTGTCTTGATGCTGACATTTAGAATTTTTTGTGCTCAAAAAAGTACGTATGCTTAGACACCAGAAAGTCTCAGGTGTGTTAAATTCCCAAGTTTCATTGCACATTGCTTCTTGGACCCTTTAATTCAATTTTGGGACTCAAAGTGCCTCAAGATTTGATCTGTGTGTTGTCCAAATGCTGTCGGTAGCCTAGTGAAAGATTTAATATTGTTTATTGCCAAATATGTCTCCAAAAGTTTTAATCCCCTTATCTCTCCACTACCCATTTGTAAAGCAGGCTAATGGGACACTGGTTGTCAGAGTGAGTCAATGCAGAAGCAATTCTAAGTAAGAGGAAGGAAACTTGTCAGTTGGTAAAGTCTTAGCAGAATATCATCAGCTACTCTTCCAAACTTTTAAGGATAGTAAGGCTTCAAGATATCTGCCTGCAGGGTTGTTTGGTCAGTTATTTGGGGGTTTGGGGTTTGTTGTTGCTGTTTTGCAACACCTGTAAACCAGATTCCTGTAAGAAAATTTATTTACTGTGTCGAATCTGTTGGAGCTTAAATTTTACTCTTAAAGTAAACAGAACAGAGAACCAGTAATTAAGGGCACTAAAATCCTAGTCCTAATTCTACCATTTATTCCATATATTCAACACTCACAAACTGAAAAGCTCAAAACCCCGTCCTGATATATCACAGATGTGTTAAGGTGATGGCAAAGAAGATGCATTCCCTAGGAAGTGAGATCAAATTATCTACCCTACAAGTCTATATATTTTCCACAGAATTTTAAGCCCTTGATTAAATGGTGATGTCAGACCTTTAAAAACTCCCCTTCCAGAAAATTACTCCTATTTGGAGAATGATTATTGCAGAGTGTAGACTCAACTTCATCTCAAGTCTGATTTTAACTGTTACACATAACCACACTGACCTTGAGAAATGCAGGGAAACAAAGCAATTAGTGTTCCTCAGTCAGATCCGACCTTAACTACATGTCTCTTACATACCAACATTTGGAATGTTAACTCCTATTTTGTTATTGCTCAAGGTTTTGATAAGCCAACAAAACCTGCTTGGAAACACTTTCACGTAATCAAGTAAGGGTTTTATTTGTACATCCAGTCTTCCTATACTAATTCCTATCCAGTCCCTTATGTCTTAGTCTCTGTATCATTACATACCTCTTAAGGCAGTTCTCTAAATATTTCAAATGGTATCAAGTACTAAAGTAGTAAAAGAAATAAATATGGTAAGAAAGGAACAACTTTAAGGTCTATGAGGAAAGTCAACTAATATACAGTTCTCTTTGTATCTATTAACAAAGACTAGAGAAAAAGAAACAAGCCATCTATTCATTAGTTCTTGGATATCCCTGAGACATTTTTATTCTATTTTGTTAAATTTTGTTCAGTTGAGGAGCACTGTAAAAGCTACTTAAGGTTAAAAACTGACACTCATAATAAGTAGGGATGGGTGAATTGAGCTGCTTAATTATAGACATTTGAGTTAGGGAAATGGATAGCATCACAGTGGTTACTGTTATTTTATTTAAGACAGAAATTACAGTGTGCAAAAATTCAGTTCAACTCTTCTGGTATAATCTCTCCCCTCCCCCAGCTGAAATAACTACTTGCTTTGCATCCACTAGGACAATCATTAAGTCCTAAATGTTCCTTTTATGTGAATATAGGATGCATTCTCTCAAGTTTAAATCACCCAGTATCTTTTCAATATCTTCCACATCCATATTGAATCCAAAATAATTAATAATCATTCATTAATTCTACTAGGATTTTGATTCCTAACAGCCAAACATTCTTTTTTTCTCTGTCTTCTATAAAGAATACTCCACATTTTCTTTTGCCCACTAGTCCAAACACCAACACTCAATGGCATACCCATCAGAGACAAAACATGAATTTTACTTCTTCCCCCAATGAAACTTGTTCTTTCCCATTTCTCTCTAAGTTTTTCTAGAGAGTCAACCCAACTCCAAACAAAATTCCAACAGGCTTTTATGTAGAAACTGGAAAGCTAATTCTAAAATTCACATGGAAATGGAAAGGACCTAGATATGCCAAAACAATTTTGGTAATGAAGAACAAAGTTGGAAAGCTAATGCAATGCAACCTGCTTTTGAGATCTAATATAAAGTTATATGTGGCATTGAGCTCAAGATCAAAAAACAGATGAGTGGAACAGGAGAGAGAATCCAGAAACAGACCCATACATATATGGATAATTGATTTTTACAAAGCTACAAAGGAAATTTAGTGTAGAAATCATGGTTTTTCCAAAAAGTTCTTAGCTAAAAATATCAAAAGTATTATCTATAACAGACAAAAATGGTAAATAGGACACTATCAAAATCGAAAACTTTTCCTCTGCAAAATATATTATTAAGGAAAGGGAAAAACAAACTATATAGGCTGGGGAAAATATTTATAAATCACCTATACAAAAAGGTTTATATCCAAAATAAATAAAGAACTCTAAAAACTCAGCTGTAAGAAAATAAATATCCCAATTTTTTTTAATAGTAACAAAGTTTAATGATTATTTAGTGTATTTAGTGTTTTCGGTATACAAATTTCTTTTTTTTTTTTTTTGTATTTCACAATCCATTTTTTTTAAGTTCTTTTCAGTGTTCCAGAATTCATTGTTTATGCACTACACCCAGTGCCCCATGCAATACGTGCCCTCCTTAATACCCACCACCAGGCTCACCCAAACCCTCACTGCCCTTCCCTCCAAAACCCTCAGTTTGTTTCTCAGAGTCCACAGTCTCTCACTGTTCATCTCTCTCTCCAATTTCCGCCAAGTCTCTTCTCCTCTCCATTTCCCCATTTTTTTCAATGGGAAAAATATTTGAACAAATACTTCACTAAAAAAGGTGAACAGAAAATATTCTGAAAATATACAGGTAACAAGCACATGAAGAAAGTCTCAACTTTGTTAGCCATTAAGGAAATGCAAATGAAAACCACAATGAGATATCACAATACACATCTAATACAATCTGAAACAAAATAAAACAAAACATTTAAGGCTAAATATTGACACTACCTGGTTCTGTCAAGATTGTGGAAAAACTGTAACTCACGTATTTCACTGGTGGAAATGCAAAATCGTACAGCTACTCTTGAAAACAGTTTAATTGGGGCACCTGGGTGGTGCAGTTGGTTAAGCATCTGACTCTCAGTTTGGCTCAGGTCAAGATCTCAGGGTCCTTAAGATCAAGTCCAGCAAAGGCTCTGCACTTAGTTCAGAGTCTGCTTTGGATTCCACCTTAGACTCCCTCTGCCCCTCCTCTCTCTCCCTCTAAAATAAATAAATCTTAAAAAAACAAACAAACAAACAAAAAAACCACACAGTTTAATAGTTTCTTACCAAGTTGAATATATATTGCCCAATGAGGCCACATTCCTCCCAAATTGTCAGGCACTCCTAAATCACCCACATCTGCATCTAATGTTTTATTTAGACTACTCATATTGATATCCCTAAGGGTTCAGTGATTGGCCCTCTTCTCTTCTTATAATCAACTTTCCTATACTCTACTTTATCCCCAGGCAATCTAACTAATCACGGATAATTCCCAATTTTACATCCTCATTTTTAATCTGTTCTATAGCTTCAGATGTCTGTATTTGAAGGTCTCCTCGGTATATCAAATGTATCAAACTCACCTCAAACTCAGCATGTCCCGGAGGTCTTTTTTTCAGAGGTAATCTTTGAGGTTCCTTGTACATTGTATGGTACAAACATATACCCAGTTCCTCAAGACTGAAAAGGGTCAACATCGACAACTCTCTCCTTTACCGCATCTTACTCTATACCCTATCAACTGCCAAGTCTAATGATGTGTTCTTTTTTTTTTTTTTAAAGATTTTATTTATTTGACAGAGAGAAATCACAAGAGAGGCAGGCAGAGAGAAAGGGAAGCAGGCTCTCCGCTGAGCAGAGAGCCCGATGCGGGACTCCATCCCAGGATCCTGAGATCATGACCTGAGCCGAAGGCAGCGGCTTAACCCACTGAGCCACCCAGGCGCCCCGTGTTCTTTTAACGCTCTATGAATTCCATCCTTTCTTTTCATCTCAACAATATTAGAAGCTGCCATCATTATTTCCCCAAGACCACAGCAAGCCACCCAACTTACGACATTCTCTCTTTGTCTACTGACTCCCTTCCCCAGGTCATTCTCAAAACAGTACATGAAGTGATCTTTTAAAATTGCCAGTATAAAAAAAAAGCAAATCTGAGTTTATCATCCTTCTGCTTTAACCCTTCTTCAGCAAATGCATAGAGCTTTCAAGATGGTATTTCAAATTCCCTGCATGTCCAAGTTCCTCTAAAGTTTCTATCTCTAGCCTCAACTCGCACCATTATCAATCCTTCTGTCATCAGTTCCTTGAAAGTGCTGGATCTTTGCCTGTGCTGTTTCCTGTTACTAAAATACCTGTTTTCCTCCTTTGTTCCTATTCTTTTACAAAGGATTTCCTATTCATTATACCAATCTCAAATCAATCAGAATATTTTTAGAAAAGCCTTCACTAACTATTCGATTTAAATTACATTTTCACATTATGATCTTTTACAGTTTACAATATTAGCCTTCACAACAGTTTTGCCATTCGAAATAATGGATTTATTTGTAGCTATTCTTAATTTGTGTCTCCCTCCCCATGCTATAAACTCCATAAAATCAATAGCCATAGCCATTTTGCTCATCATTGCACCCCTAGCCCTTATCCAGTGCCTGGTACAAAATATGTAAGACAAATATATCCCTATATTACAGATACAGAAACTATAATTTAGATAACAAAACTTGCTTCTAAGTCACAATGTGAGAAAGAGGAAGAAACAGGATTTGAATCCTATGCGGCTGAACCACTTATTCAGCTGAACCACTCCCTTTGTCCTCTCTCAGCTTGTCAGACACAGAAAGTTAAGACAGGTGTCCCCATCTTTGTCCCTTAGTTTCCACAGCTTTGATAAATAACTTCAAATAGCAATAATTATCTCCGTACAATGCCAATTGACTGAACCAACAATACCCACTCCACTTATGCAGTGGCAAAATACTAGATGACCAATTAGAATGACAACCAGAATATATGTGATTGATATCTGAGTGTAAATTGTGCGTCAAATGTTTTTGAAGAGTTAAATTTATCCTCCATTTTTTACAACAGCTGGCAAATCTATAGTTGGCAACTGGGAGAGAACTGTTTGCCACATGCAGGTGGTAGAAGAGAATTAAATTACAAACACAGGAAAATGTGGTTTTCAGCTGTTCCACAGTGCTACAACCTTGGCCGAGAAAGAAGTGGAATTTCCGTTGGCTTACATTTCCTGGGATTTTATATTTGAGTCAAATGAGTTCAAATTGGGGGCAAGACTTCCCAAACAAACAAACAAATAAAACATATATGATTTTTCCTTTTGTGTCTCTAATATTTCATACTAGACTAAGTTGGATTTACTGTGTTTTAATGTTGGCTGTCTTGGTTGAGGTTAACTGCCGACATTAACATTCATTTTTCTCTATTAAGTTATAGTCTAATACAGTTTAATAACTTTCTTTTGAAATTCTTGTCATAAATTTTGACAAAAGCTTTTTTCAGAATTTTGAAAACAAATCAAATGTTGAAGTGGTATCTTCTATCCCTATCTGGCAAAAAATCTAAGGTTCCCATAAAAAAAGAAAATTATCATGTCTATAAAATGCGAAGATTGATGTTTAATAATATAGAATCCTGAGGTAAAAAATGTTAGTGGGCTAGGAATTCTTTGTTCAAATATTCTGAATAATTTTGAATTGTTCAAAATAAACAAATATTTTAAAGTATCTGTTCAAATATATAGGAGAATATGAAGTATATGGGAAATATGGCAATTCAATGTAGTACATATATGAGTATGTATATGTATATGTGTGTATAGGAGTGATCAATTCTGCGTGGCGACTCACAAATGGTCTCCCCTCAGAGACGAAGCTTAAGTTAACACTTAAGGAACAAGTGTTCACAAGTTGAACGATGAGCCTAAGATCATTCCAAGGGGAAGGAGAAGCACTGCAACTAAGAAAAGATGACATTATCTTGCCTCTCTCTCTCTCTCTTTTTTTTTCCCCTCCTCTTCCTTCTTATTGAAGCTCTTCTCCCCATGCCCCCACCCGAACCCTCTACTGGCATATGCTTTGCTCTTCTTCATTTTCTTCTTTCTCTAGTGTCTTCCTCTAGACTTCTGCAAATCCAGAGGTAACTTTGTACAAGTTTCGTTTGTTTGTTCGTTTTTAAGATGTCCCTTAATTGGAGCATGCAACCCTGTGCCAAGACACAGAAGATTAATGAGTAAACCAGGGGTTTATTTCTAGTCCCCGCCTTCTCCAGGGGCCATAGGTGGGGGACACTGTGCATCATCTAATGAAATGAGGCAACTGCACACTCCATTTCATTTGATACAAGTGAATTCCTCTCCTTTAGTCTCTGGCAAATAGTCTTTTTGTCCTCTCACTTCTCTCTTTTTTCTTTCCTATTCTTTTCCTCTCATACTCTCTTTTTCTTTTTACCTTCACCTCTGCTCTACTGACCATAATATAAAACTTAAGTAGACATTTAGAGATTTTTTTATACTTAAAATAATTGAAACAGTGCTTTCATTACACACACACAGACACACACACACAAAGTACATTTGTTTTGATATGTGTCTCTGAAAAAAAAATCCTTTTAATGATTTCTGGTTGTTTTTTTTTTAAAGATTTTATTTATTTATTTGTCAGAGAGAGAGAGCAAGAGAACAAGCACAGGCAGACAGAGTGGCAGGCAGAGGCAGAGAGAGAAGCAGGGTCCCTGCCAAGCAAGGAGCCCGATGTGGGGCTCGATCCCAGGACGCTGGGATCATGACCTGAGCCGAAGGCAGCCGCTTAACCAACTGAGCCACCCAGGCGTCCCGAATCCTTTTAATGATTTCTGTAGAAAAATACTTTCCCTATCTCTATTTTCTGATACTACTAGAATGACTAGTTGTTTTCTACCTGACTGGAAATGTGCTGTCATTGGTTGTGAGCTGTGGAAAAATCTGCAAGCAATGGTGTTGAACCAGTGGAAACACATTCCTTCAGATTGCTGTGAAACCTGTAACACTTGTCAAGTAGGTTCCGGGATAGCATTTTGTAAGTCAGGATAGCAATGAAATGCTTTGTTGCAGAAGTCAGAAATGATCTAGGTAGAGTGATTTAGGCAGTTTGGACGCTAGATAGGAACAACTGAGAAATCAGTTATCTGACAGTAAAGATGAAAAGTATCTCTGTTAAGTGTCCTGCAAAAGGCCAAATTGAAATGATCAAATAATACGTACTCTAAAAAAAAAAAAAAAATCTACATGCAACTCTGGACATAGTAGGGTAAATACAATGTTGGAAAGGAGACTTTGTCATAGAGCACAGAAATCCACAAGTAAATGTTATGTTGGATTTGTGGGTTATGACTTAATTCTGACTGCACATTAGAATTACTTGGAATGATTTAAAAGAAAAAAACAGTGCCAATGAGAGCAAAAACTACTAGTTTGGCTCATTTAAATCATCTGTTATAAAACTACAGGAATTAATGAGAAAACAAACAAAGAACAGTAAAATTTAACTACATTGTATCTCACCTCTCCTAAACTTCATTATTTCATAACCAGAAAGGGAAGAAATTATAGAATCTTCTGAGTCACATTATTAACAATAGGAGAATTACTGTTTTTCTTCATTCTGTGGCATTCCAGGAGGTGTAGGAAATTTTAGTTACATGTACCTTTAAAAGTTACTATTCCTTTAAAAATTTTTAAATTGAGTTATTGAAATACTGTATTGAAAGTCTTCGAGAACACAGTTTAAGAGTAAACAGGAAAGGCAGAAACAGATTTTTAACAAAAATTAATAAGCAAACATCAGCCCAAATCTTGATACCATAAATGTAGAAAATGATAGATAACTGAATATACAAAAGCATTTGTAAACACTATGGCAAAAGCAATAAAGCAGTGCAGGTAGAAAAAAAAGGCTGGGTTTTGACAGGTTTGGATTGAGTGACTTCTTTATCATCTCCAAGATGTGATCTTGAGTATATAACACTTAATTCATCCTTGGTCTCCTTATCTCTAAAACGGGGATAATGACTACTTATATCACAGGGTTACCAAAATTATATAAATATGGTTTGAGAAATTTACTCCCACAAAACAGCTCTACAGTAAATATTCCCATTACCAAGAAAAGAATGCTATAATTTGTAGAGGCAGAAAGTAGATTAGTGGTTATACGGGTTTCAGGGTGGGAAAGACAGCAAAGGGAAATGGCTACAAGGAACCTCTTTGGGATGATAAAAAATATTCCAAAACTGGACGTGGAGATGTTTTTACAACTCTGAAAATTTACTAAAAGTCACTGAATTTTATACCTAAAATAGGTGAATTTTATAGTTTGTAATTTATGCCTCAATAAAGCTACTTTGTTTTTAGTGCTCTGGAGAATAGGAGGAGAGGGAATTAAATGAAAAAAAAAAAAACTGGCCATAATAATTGCTTAAGCTGTTTAATGGGTACATGGGGTTTATTAAGCACTTATCTTTAATTTTTAATATACTTGAAAATATCTGTAATAAAAATAATTTGAGAAAAAGGAATGTTGTAATTAATGACAATTAAGTTTTATAATTTAACATTGTTAAGGTTATCTAGTTTCTTAAACTAGACATAAGGCCTTATGTCTTAATAAATACAATGTTGCTAAGAAGTAAGAATGACAAATGAATAGAGGCATAGGCCAAAGTCTTTCCCAGTTGTCACTGAGGAGCAGAGGTTAATTGAAAGTTATTCTTATGCCTTTGCAATTATTCTTTGTATCACCACAGATATCATTCTGCTTTTGCTAAATTGTAAAGATGGAATTTCCTCCTCTATTGACAATTCAACATAAATTTAAAGCGAGTGGCAGAGGGTTCTGAAAACATAAACCATCAAGAACCAGCATGTTTACACTTGATATATTCAAAACGAACTTCCTCCCACCCCACTCAACTGATTTTTTACCAAAATTTAATCCTCCATTTGAATTTCCCTGAATATCAGTGTACAATCAGCCGCACAAAAAAAAAAGCTGCAATTATCTTATTTCTCTTCTCTCCTTAATTTTCTACATGCTATTGTTGATCATTTTCTATTAATTACACCACTTGACATTTTTCTTCTGCATCCTGTCTTCTCCACCCACAAAAACCCTTACTTAGTTCAGATCACATCACCTCTCAAGAAGATGACAAAGATCATCTCCAACAGATATTTCTGCTGGCCTCTCTCCATATTCTCTACATTAGCCATTCTCAATCTACTTTCCTTTTGGGAAACCAACAGTGAAAGATGTTCACAAGAATACAACTATATTTTAATGAAACTGCAAAAAAAAAAAAAAAAGAAATTGCAAAAGAAAAAAAGCATGTAGATAAAGTAGGAAAGTAATTTATTCATAGCTCTAACTATTAATAGTATCTCAGTAATGGTCACTTTTAAAGGTCCAAGTAGTAGGGGCACCTGGGTGGCTCAATGGGTTAAGCCTCTGCCTTCAGCTCAGGTCATGATCCCAAGATCCTAAGATGAGCCCTGCATCAGGCTCTCTGCTCAGCAAGGAGCCTGCCTCCCTTTCTTTCTCTCTGCCTGCCTCTCTGCCTACTTGTGATCTCTGTCTGTCAAATAAATAAATAAAATCTTTAAAAAAGAATAAAAAAAAATAAAGGGCCAAGCAGTAAAAGGATCATGGATTTGGTGTGATTCCAGCCAATAGCACTGCTCATTCTCCCCCAAAAGGCAAACCAAAAAATAAATGAGCAGCATAATTAATAAAGAATACCTCCTAATACAATGACCAAATCACTTTCAATTTGAATGTTTCTATAGGTCCTCACAGTCTACAGAATAAAGTTCACATTCTTTAATAAATTTTATAACCACAAACCCAACCCCATAATCTGGATTCTGTCATCTGTTCCTTGCCCATAACTTGAATCTCAAATTCTGTCATATTCCTAATCTAATTCTACATTCCAGCCATACTGAGCCACTCAAACCTCTCTAAATTTTTTTTTAAACAATATTCTTTTTAAAGATTTTATTTATTTATTTGACAGAGAGAGAGATCACAAGTAGGCAGAGAGGCAGGCAGAGAGAGAGGAGGAAGCAGGCTCCCTGCAGAGCAGAGAGCCCGATGCGGGGCTCGATCCCAGGACACTGAGATCATGACCTGAGCGGAAGGCAGCGGCTTAATCCACTGAGCCACCCAGGCGCCCCAAACCTCTCTAAATTTTTTATTATGTCTCACATTTTAGAACCCCAAAACTAGTTATAAATAGTTTTTAAAAATGAGGAAAATAAAAACTTATATGTTGCAAGCTGCTGGTGAAAAAAGAATATTCCCTGTATGATACATAACAACTTAATAGAATCCTGAGGAAATTCAGAGGTCTGATGACCATTCAACTGAACCCAATCTTAGTTATTTTTACTGCAGCTAAAATTACTTCATATTTCTGTTCCTAATTTCCAAATTTGCCTTTGGATCTGGAACTTTTACCTTCTGACTTTAGCACACATTAAACCATCTTATCCATAAGAACAATGAAATACTATAAAATAATTATACCATATATAATGTTCAGTATTACATAATACACAAAACTAGTCATAGTTACAGGCCAAAAAGTTATATTTTTTTTAAAAATCCACACAACTTTTTCTGTATTTTAACACAAAACTGAATTTCAGAATATTTTAAAAATACTTAAATACAGATACCTTTATAAATTCATTTGTATAAGAAAAGCTAAAAGGAAGAAGATGAAAATGAAGTGAAAAAGGCGGAGAAGGAAAAGGAAACAGAAGAAAGGTTGCATTTTCTAAATGCTAGATCTAGATATTTGGTGTTGCCAGTATTTTATAAAAAGTGAGAATTATTTTGTTTTTAAAACTGGTGTAATGGAGAAAATAATGATATTTATGACACTGCCGTCTTAGAATTAATAAATGAAAGTCACCCTTCTTCTGCTGAGCTCTTTAATGACTCTGCATATACAATGTTTTGAGATTAGAGGTTGTAAAAGACATGAATTCACTTCTCCACAAAAAATTGAGACTAAACTGGGGTTACTTAGAATATTCCAAAAAACGCAGAAAAGGGGGAAAAGGAAAATGTAGGAACATGGCAAGGGAGAAAGACGTTAACAAACTAGTAAAAAGGCAGAAATGCTGTATTGTGAGATGGTCAGTGAAACATCCCCATTTGCTGAGCAGCTGAAGAATTTTAAGACAGAAATATTCATTTTTAAAGTCGGTTATTTTGTGGGAATATTATACCCTCCAAACTCACGTAGTCACACACTTCCCTTGTAAAACTAAGCAGGCACATGGTTTTTTGGTTCATTTACTTGATGTAAATCATGAAACAGAGATGAATTCTAGGTCTGAGGCAACAGAGAGAGTAACCAAAGCACCCTGTTAAGGAAGGTGAGATAATCAATCCATAACCCAAGTCAAATCAACAGAACCAGTGGCTCAGAAGAAGAGGTTACTGAAGAATTAAAGTCCTGAGGAAAGTCCCGTAAGTTTCACAGAGGACTGTGAACCTTCAAAGAGTCTGCCATGGAGCATCAACCCAGACCATCCACTTTTGAAGTGGCAGGAAAAATCCCAGCTGATAATCAGGCTACATTAGCTTTCCAAAACTATCACACAGACACCCAATGTTAACAGGCATGCATTTCCTACATATCAAAAAATGATACCTCATGTGCTACATACAAATGTATTTGCTATTTATCAAAAAATAAAACCTCATTTTGTCTTTATCTCAGAGGAGCCACAAAGAGAGTGAAATATGATAGTTTTGCAGGAAAAATTCCATGTATTTGATGACTGTCAACCCACTCAAATCAGAATTATATAGAGTTGTGTAATAAGATACTATAATTATCAAGATACTAGTGTTATAATCCTATAAACCTATGCCCACTAATTATCAAATTATTAGCATTATAATCTTAAAAATCAATGCCCACTTACAATAGATTAAAAGAAATATGGCAATATTCATACTTCATTCATAAAAATTGAAAAAAAAAAACACCAGATGTTAACAAAATCTTCTCTGGATAGTAAGACTATGAGAAATGTTGTTTTGCCCCCCTTCTCCCCTTCATATGGAGTTTTTTTTATAACATTTTTATTTTGTACTAGAAAACAAACTGCAATTTTCATTGCTCATGAACATCTGAACTATATGGATGTAATTAGAGATAAAATGTATACATATAATAGTTCCATGATTATTCTAATTACTAAAGTTATGCAACTACGAGATTTCTAAATATGAATCTGTATATAACAGTCCTCTTATTAGTTTTTCATTTTCTTAAAACAGAAAGAAACAAAGACCCTTTGGAAAGATGACCTATTGACAATACAGTTTAGCTTTCTCCCATGCTAAAGCTATTTTGTCTTCCACTGAAAATGTTATTGCTCATTAACTACTCTATTGAAATCGGATATTCCTTACCTTGGGTAATTCATAGTTTTAAATGCTTTTAAAGTCTACCTGGTTGTAGGCTTTATAAATAAGCACTTTTAAAATAAGCACTACCACATTTTTCCTCATGCCAGTCTCAGCAACAGCTGGGGAAGTCACCATTTATTTGTAATTGTGTTGTTAGGGATGGAAATAAGTGAAAACAGTAGAAAACTGAAGTTGCTCTGCTGGACAGTCTAAACCTTTAGGGCTGTCCAATAAAGACCAAATTATTTTGCTGAGCAGAAAAAAATAGTGTCAAGCTGTTAACAGTGGAAAGTAAAGAGGTGTCATTTCTCAGTAATTTAGAAGACTAGAACATATCTTTTCTCAAGCAACTTTTATTTGTGTGGGAGGGTGTGTGTGTAAAACTGAGAGAGAGCGAGAGAGAGAACTGTCAAAACTTCACATATTTTTTAAAGGGAGCTACTATGCTTCTAAACTTTAATATCTATTCTTTTTCTTTCTCAGACCCAAAACTCTCTAAGACTTTAGAATTTCATCCACTATTTCTTCAACCTGAACACCATCCTTTGCTTTAGCGACTGAAAAAATTCTCACTCATTCTAGAAGATTCCACTCAAATTCTTTCTACCTTTTCTGTGAATCTCAGACTGTTCTAGGGAGACTTTCATGCTTATACTTCTATTCCACCAGATTACCCCTTTAAAACAATTGCCTTTTATGGAAATACATTGTAAATTTCTTGAGAATAGAGACAATAGAGTTTCATCTTTGTATTCCAAAGACTTCACAAGGGCGCCTGGGTGGCTCAGTGGTTTAAGCTGCTGCCTTCGGCTCGGGTCATGATCTCAGGGTCCTGGGATCGAGTCCCGCGTCGGGCTCTCTGCTTGGCAGGGAGCCTGCTTCCCTCTCACTCTCTCTGCCTGCTTCTCTGCCTATTTGTGATCTCTCTCTGTCAAATAAATAAATAAGAAATCTTTAAAAAAAAAAAAAAAAAAAAAACAAAGACTTCACAAAATAAGCACTACTGAAAGATAGATCTCAGGAAGATGGCAGTCTGATTCTAACACGCCAGTGCTAACTTGAGCAACATCAGCAAAAAGGTGAACCCCTCGATGCTTCCATTTCTTTAAAGCAAAAATTGTAGTGATGATAAATCCTATCTCATAAAGATGTTGTGAAGATTAACTCATATACTATTTGTACAACACTAAAGAAAGGGCCTGGCATATAATAAACTCTCAAAAAATAGTAGCTCTTGTTTCAATAACCAGTAAAATTATATCTCTTACCAGATCTCTGGTGAGAAAACACAGAAATAACATATTCTTAAGGTTCTTCCTCATTATCAATTATTTTTCTTAGGATTCCCATCGAATATAAGAAGGTTTTTATATGAACCAGAAAAGTTTGCATTCCTAGTGAAATTCCTTCAAAAGGCGATAAAAGTTACTGTCACAGATAACTAGGTTGAAGGTCTTTAATTTACCAGTAGATCATTAAAAGCCACACATGCAATTCTTTTAAATGTCGTCTATCCTCTGTAGGATATCCTAATGATGAATACGTTTCATTATATACTTGCCCAAACCCACAGGATGGATAATACCAAGAGCAAATCATAACGTAAACATAGACCTTGGATGATTATGATGTGTTAATATATGGCCATAAATTATAACAAATGTACCGCCCTAGTGGGTGATGTTGATAGTGGGAGATGCTACCCATGTATGGGGGTAAAAAGTATATGAGAAATCTCTGTACCTTCCTCTCAAATTTTGCTGTCAACCTAAATCTGCTCTGAACAGTCTTATGGGGTGTCTGGATGATGTAGTCCATTAAGCATCCGACTCTTGAATTCGGCTCAAGTTATGATTTCAGGGTCATGAGATCAATCTCCATGTAGGGCTCCACACTGCTGGGTGTGGAGCCTGTTTAGGATTCTCTCTCCTTCTTCCTCTGCCCCTCGCCCTCCTCACTCGCGCCCCCTCTCTCTAAAAAAAATAGATAAGTAAAATAAAATAAAATAAGGGCATCTGAGTTGCTCAGATGGTTGGGCATCTGCCTTAGGCTCAGGTCATGACCTCCAAGTCCTGGGATGGAGCCCCACTTCAGGCTCCCTGCTCCTCTTCCCTTCCCCCTGCCCATGTGCACTTGCTCTCTCTCGCTCAAAGGAATAAACAAAATCTTTTTAAATAAATGTATAGAATAAAGAGAAATAATAAATAACAATCTTTAAAAAAGACAGAAGCACTTAAATTGATTAGAAATCTAGAAATACATGTTCCTAAGACATACATCTAAACTAAACTGTTGTTTACAAGATTGAAATAAACAATAGGTCTGAGATATACCAAAGAAATCCTTATCAGAAAGAAAAAAGAAGGGGCACTTGGGTGTCTCAGTTGGTTAAGCAACTGCCTTCCTCTCAGGTCATGATCCTGGAGTCCCAGGATGGAGTCCCACATCAGGCTCCCTGCTCGGTGGGTAGTCTGCTTCTCCCTCTGACCTCTCCCCTCTCATAGTCTCTCTCTCTCTCTCTCAAAAATAAATAAATGAAATCTTAAAAACAAACAAACAAAAAAAAAAAAAAAAACAAAGAAAAAAGAAATGGAATGATAAGCAGATATAAACTGAGTTTATAAACTTGGGTATATAAGCAATTTTTAAATGATTCATTACTGTTTTGTATAAATTTATTTAAATTCCAAGCTCACATCTTTCCAAGCTCGAAGGAAATTCAAACATCAGCAATTCCTGAAATTCCTCCTTAGGGTTAAACTAAGGTTTAACTTTGCAAACTAGTAAACTAGTTTGGGGTCCTGGTCAACACTAGGATATTGGGGTGGGGGGTGGAGAGCATTTTAGTCATCATTTGTTTATACTGATTATCACTTAGTCCTCTATTATTCCAGCCCACATGTACCTTTCAGATCTATTGTTTACTCTATTACTTTTGTAAACACATGTTAGATACCAAGTCTTAAAGAGGTTAGGATATCTTGGATTGAAATCAGTTTTCCTGATGCATTCCTAATGGCTATTACCTCTGAGGACTTCCACATCTGAATGTCATATCCAGGCATTTTTTTAATCAGGTAGATTTCTTTTTTTTTTAATGAATAAATCCCCAGACCTTCCACTCATCACCGCCAATGGGGAAAATTTTTGTAGTGGAAATCCCTCTCTATATCCTTTAAGAGCTCTCTTTCATTGGACTCTATTGTCTTCAGTAGGCTTAAGCTTTTGGAAACAAAAGACAGGAAACAGGAGAAATGTCTGGTATACAATTTCTATTCCAACCAGCCGGAACTTCAACCTAGCCAGGAAATTCCCAAGGTAGAAAAGTCACAAAATTGATTATCTACTTGAATGGGATAAGGGAAGAGAGAATATACCAAAAGAAAACCCATAAGAAAGTGTCAAAAATTTTCATCGCACAGTGATCTATTGCTGAGGTTACACAACAATATGTATCAGAGAATCTTATTTCATAAAAGTTTTTGTGCACCTGTAGCTTTCTATGGAGGCAACTAGGATAAGATATGATATATTTTAAAAAGAAGGAACCCTGAATTTTTAATCAGGAAACCTAGATGTAAGGACTATTATTTTTATGGGTCTAGGAAGGATATTTCATTGATGTGAGCCTAAATTTCATCTTTAGTGAAGTAAAGATTCCTTATAAAAATTCTGGGCAATCAGCGGCAGCCAGGTGGCTCAGTGGATTAAACTGTCTGACTCCTGATTTCAGCTCAGGTCAGCATCTCGGGTTGGTGAGACTGAGCCCTGAGTCAAGTGTGAGGCCTGCTTAAGATTCTCTCTTTCCTTCTCCCTTTGCCCCTCCCACTCCCTCTCTCTCTCTCTCTCTAAAAAAAGGAAGAAAGAAAGAAAAAAACCTGGAGAATCAGAAAGGTGCAAATATAATGTAATAATATTATTTTGATTTATACTTTATTCTATACTCTCTAATTTTTAAATACATAGAATATATTCATTTAGGTCCTAACAGATTAAAGCTATAACTGGATGATCTTATTCTTGAATATTTGTCTGTTCTTTCTCTTACTATGAAAGAGAGGGAAAAATAAGTATTAGAATTATCCCAGAGT
The DNA here is from genome assembly GCF_922984935.1 of Meles meles. Lineage (NCBI taxonomy): Eukaryota > Metazoa > Chordata > Mammalia > Carnivora > Mustelidae > Meles > Meles meles. The sequence goes on from NC_060074.1 coordinate 81,809,925, forward strand.
GTAATATTCAAAATGCTATGTCATCACTGAGTACCTGCTTATAAAGTTCAGGAGTGCCCAAAACTACCATTACTCCGACATCAAAACTTTGGGACAGCAGTCCCCAAACAGCCCTCATTTCTGACACCAATTACAAGTCCCCAAGACCATCCTCAAGTTCCATAATTTACCAGTAGGAGCCACAGAATTCACTGACAGCTATTATGCTCATTGTTATGGTATCTTACAGGAGGGGGATACTGGCAAAAATCAACCAAGAGAAGAGACAGAAGGGACATAGTCCAAAATACTTCCACATCTTTAACTTCCAACTGTCCTCCCTCAATGAAGTTGTGGACAGTGCTAATTTCTCTAGGTAATGATGTGTGACAATATTCATAGAGTATTGCCAACTAGGGAAGTGTACTCAAGCCATGGTATTCAGAGACTTTATTAGGACTTAGGCACACAGACATGACTGACCACCTATGTGACTGACCTTTAATTGTCAGCCTCTGTGGAGAGTGAGCTGTGTGGCCAGAGTCCAGACCATAATTCACATTATTAGACTATTCTGTGTGACCCAAGGCCCACAGATAAACAACAATACTCTTATTGGCAGGTTAATAAAAGGGCTTAGAAATTATCTCTCATGGACAAAGGTAAGATCTCTCGGTGGGTAAGGTTAATTTTTTACTACACGGCAATTATGATTACCAATGATGTTGATTGATAACTTCTCAAAAAGCCATGAGAAAACAAACCTAAACTCTTTAGACTTACTGTAATAAAGAAGAACACTTTGTTGATGGTGTCATCACCAAAGTCATGGCAGGGTCCCCAAAAGAAAGGATAATGGAGAATGCTACTTATATAGAGTTTTGGGGTCTAAGATGAAGTAGTTTAAGGTTGGTGTTTCAAGGCAGGAAACAAATTCTGAATCAGGCAAGCACATGATATAACAGCTTAGAACTGACGGGCACACGAACACTTTGTGTTCTTTCTTCACATGAAGATGAAGCACACCTTCCTACGTGGACTTTTTGATACATTTGTTATTTGCCCAGGTTAGCAATCTATTCCTGGGCAAGAATTTCCTGAAACAAATATTTAGTCATGTTGACACAAATAATCTCTGTTCTCATTTACAGTTACTTAGTAAAGTGGATGCAAATGGTCTCAACTCTAAATGGTGGAATAAAATTCCAAAAGTCATATAGAAGTCTTACAAAAACAGGAAACTAGCACTACAAAAGACCATATTTCAGTGAAGTATGTGGATCTGAGCAGCTAGTTGAGGTTGAGGTTGTTTTGCTAAAAATTTTAGCTCATCTATTAAAGATTAAACAGTTAAAACCTTAAGTCTTCCTGAGACTCGGTCTCTTTATCTTTAACATAGAAATATTAATACCTCCACCGAGGTAGTGAGCAAGTTTAACTAGCTACTAAATGACCAAGTTGGGATGCAAACCCAGTCCGTTGGATTCCCAAGTCTCCCATCACACCACCTCGCCTTATATTCTCATTCTTATGCTGAAATAATTGAAATACTAAATAAAATAATATATGGGAATGCACTTACCAGAACTTGGCACATAGTAGGTGTCAGTAAATATTAATTTCCTTCCTTAATTTGTGAAGATTACTGCTCTCCATTTAAGGTCAATGACAAGGAGAAAGGGGTGTAAATGATGATAATTAAGTCACACACATCAAAAACTTTCTGAACTTGTGCAACAAAGTTCTTCCCCTGTTCCTTATAAATGAAGTGATATGCATTTATTTGTCTGGACTGAGGGAGAGGGTGTAGAGAGGTGGAGGGACAGGTAAGGATATAAAATGGTCTTTGAAATGTAGGGTTGGAAAGGGAAGAATACCAAACATTTAAAGAAGAGTTAATACCTACTCTTCTCAAACTGTTCCAAAAAACAGAAATGGAAGGAAAACTACCAAACTCATTCTATGAGGCCAGCATTACCTTTATTCCAAAACCAGACAAAGACCCCACTAAAAAGGAGAATTCTATGTTCATCCTGATGAACATGGATGCAGAAATTCTCAACAAGATACTAGCAAATTGAATTCAACAGTACTTTAAAAGAATTATTCACCACAATCACAGGGGATTTATTCCTAGGCTACAAAGGGCTGGTTGAATATTTGCAAATCAATCAAGGTGACATAAGACATTAATAAAGGAATAGATAAGAACCATATGATCCTCTTAATAGATGCAGAAAAGGCATTTGACAAAGTACAGCATCCTTTCCTGATTTAAAAAAAAAAAAAAACTCAACAAAGTTGGGATAGAGGGAATATTCCTCAACATCATAAAGGCCTCATATGACATACCCACAGCTAATATCATTCTCAATGGGAAGAAACTGAAATCTTTCCCTCTAAGGTCAGGAATAAGACAGGATGTCCACTCTCACCACTGCTATTTAACATCACACTGGAAGTCCTAGCTTCAGCAATCAGACAACAAAAGGAAAGAAAAGGCATCCAAATCAGCAAGGAAGAAGTCAGACTTTCACTATTTGCAGATGACCTACATAGAAAACCAAAAAGACTCCACCAAAAAATTGTTCCAACTGACACACGAATTCAGTAAAGTCACAGGACACAAAGTCAATGTAAAGAATTCTAATTGTATTTCTATACACCAATAATGAAGTGGCAGAAAGAGAAATCAAGGAATCAGTCCCATTTGCAAGACCTTTTTTTTTTTTTAAGATTTTTATTTATTTATTTGACAGACAGAGATCACAAGTAGGCAGAGTAGCAGACAAAGAAAGAGGAAGGGAAAGAGGCTCCCTGCTGAGCAGAGAGCCCCAGGACCAGCGCTCAATTCCAGGACCCTGGGATCATGACCTGAGCCAAAGGCAGAGGCTTTAACCACTGAGCCACCCAGGTGCCCCTTTGCAAGACCTTCTATACTCATCTTAAAGTGTTTAAAAACTTTGATAAACTGTGAATAGAGTTTTTGTGTTTGAAATAGTTGACTCCTGTTCCTTTACCACCTATAGTCCCACTGGCCTGCAAGTGAGTTAAGTGTTCTTTTTCAATTAATTTTCAAGTCAAACTCAAGGATGAATTTTAAAAGTGAGAACATTTGTCATTGGACCTTTCATATTGGGTGACAGCGAGAAAGCATGGAAGGAAGACATAAAGTGAAACTGAAAACAAGCAGGATTGCCAATATTGAATGTGTGGGGATACTGGCATTTTGTTTATTTCAATGGTAATAGCCTGATGTCTCTGCAATTTCATGTCTTACATAAAAAAGTTTGGAAATGTTGTTATAAATAGAGATAGATTATCCATTAAAGGTGAATAAACAAACTTTTCTAAATTCAGCTACTAAACTTAGGCTGGTACATTGATGGACAGCATAGCTAAAAATTTAGAAGTCAGTGAGTATTGCAGTAAGCAACATTCAACAGAAACCCTACCACAGTGTGGTTCCTATAGAACAAAAGAGTCCATCTGTGATCAACCCAGAACCCACTGGACTGGGAGAAGAGTTATCCAGGAAGCATTTTCCCTCTAATTTACTGCTGTGTCATCTTTAGGATGCCACTTTCATTCTTGTGACTGTTAGATGGCTACTCCATCTTGAGATATTGTATCTGCATTCCAAGCAGGAGACAGCAGAAGGATAGAGGGCAAAAGACAAAAGACCAGCTGTGTGTCATCTATTACCAAATAGTCCCTGAAATCCCTTCCAACAATTTTTCCTTATACCCATAGTTCCCAAGCGGTGTGTCAAACTACCTCATAGTGTAAGCTAATTCATGGGAACATGACAGGATATTTTAAGTTTTTGAGGAAAGCACCATAATAGTGAATTATTAGTCTGATAATAGTCAATTTATCAGACTAAGAGAAAAACTAACTTGAGCAAATTTGGGTTCAACATTAGATCTTGGTGTATTGAAATGACCTATCTTTGAAAAGCTAGAATTTTGACAATGCTATTGTTAAAAAAAAAAAAGCAAATATCATATGCAAATCAATGTCAAACAGAAAATGAGGACAACAGGGTCCAATCTGATTCCAAGATTTGAAAAGTTGTACAGCATTCAAGGCACAAACCTCCCACTATGCATAATTTCGTTCGTCAAGAATGTAATAAAAATAGTTTTTTCTCTTAATTCACTTATATAATTTTTTAAGTGGCTACTACCTTATTAAAACATAGATACTTATTAAGTCGTTTGGATGGAACCACTTAAAAAAACTGTTAGTTATTTCTTTTGGCTTAAGGGCACCATGAAAAAATTACTAAGGTATGAAGAGCTCCATGATTGAGAAAGTTGGGTCATCTCTGCCTTAAATCTTTAGCCATCTCTATCTGCAAAGGAATGTGGGAAGACACAAACTTTTGTTAGACACACAACCAGGACTCTATTAATAAAGAAAAAGGAGAAAATGAATATTGAGCAGGCAGCACACAGTTTCTACCCCACAAACAGACTGAGAATTTTAATACTATTCCTATTTCTCTTTCTTTTTATAACATTTTATTTTTAAGTCCAAGGAAAGGACAATTTAATAACGGGAAAAATATGGTAAATTACCAGTCAATGCTCACATTTACTAATTATATACTTGGGTGTTATCCTAGTGGACTTTGTAAAACTCACATCATTTTATTCCTTCAAATTATTATATGTTAGTTCAAATATTACAAATTTTAAATTATGTTAAGTATGTTAATTTTCACTGTCAGTTATAATGGGATCTAATAAACTGGGGCTAAGTTAAGTATCTTATAGAATTTCACTAATATTTATCAAAATTGTATTCCAATAATTAACAGATTTAGTTCAGCTTTCTAAACCCAACAGAGGAAGTAATTTAGAGATCAGAAATTTAAGATTCAATATCTAGTAATGAAAAACTTTAAGCATTTACGAAAAGAGCTTAAAATTGGCATTTTATATATTAAACCCAATCTAAGTCAATAACCTGGGTCTATATGGAATTAAGAGGAACAATAATTATCAAAGAATAGTATTCTTTAAATCTCTATTTTACCACACCATATATATTGTGTGATGACAACTGCAATGAAAGTACAAAAGAGATAACCAAATAGCACTTAAGGAGCTAAAATACCCATCTTAAATTTTACTTCGGCTAGTTGGTATTCATTTACATTATAGAACACTGGTATAATGTGTTTCCTTGTAATCACACCCAGAAATACTTAAACTGAAAATACACTGTGGCTACATCAGCCCAAAGCTTAGAAGCACAAAATGTAAACAGTAACTGATGTATTTTTTTTATTTTTATTTGTTTATTTACAGCATAACAGTGTTCATTGTTTTGGCATGATGTATTTTTTTAAAAGACACAATAACCTTTGTAAATTTGACAGAAATTTTATTTTAAACCAAAACTTCTATCTGAGTCCACAGAAACTAATGTCAGTATAGTACATCTTATGATAAGAATTGAGGGCCCTTCTCTCTCCCCCAACAACAATGAAAAATAAATAAATAAATAAATAATAAGACTAAAAAAAGAAGGCAAAAAAACAACATAATTCAAATTGGAAGAGCTGTATCTGGTACCCTCATACTGTCCATATCATTTGATGTTAGCTATAATGTGGATTTATTGATACTAACAACCTAAATCCTCTTAATACCCAGCTCTGGCATTAAACCAGTGTCATTGTGGTTTAAGTCCTGAAATAAATATCGCGTGTTGCCTTGACATCTGATTCTAAGGCTTCAAATGGCCTAACCACAGTTCCCTGCTCCACTCTGCTCTCAGAGACAAAATCCCCTAGCCAAGGGGCGCCTGGGTGGCTCAGTGGATTAAGCCGCTGCCTTCGGCTCAGGTCATGATCTCAGGGTCCTGGGATCGAGCCCCGCATCGGGCTCTCTGCTCTGCGGGGAGCCTGCTTCCTCCTCTCTCTCTGCCTGCCTCTCTGCCTACTTGTGATCTCTCTCTCTGTCGAATAAATAAATAAAATCTTTAAAAAAAAAAAAATCCCCTAGCCAAGCAAACCCATCACGGAAACCAGGTACCATGCCTACTCCCTTGTACCCCAGCTTTCAGTTCACTGCGAGCCCACAGAATTACTGAACAAGCCAGTCATATCCTCCCATAGGATCCCAGAGTCATCTCACCCTCTTGTCACTACAAAGTCTGCTCCCTTAGCCCTCTGCTTGTTCCACTGTTCTTAAGATCACCTCTCTGTGACACATGGCATGCAGTATCCTCCTCCAGCAGATTGTGAGTACACGTGACTAATAAACTGCTGTTATCTCATCTTTCCAGAGTCTAGTGTCACTTGTTTGGCCTTCCCCATAACCTGAGGGTAAGAATCCTTCCCTCACTAATGGGGTGACAACGAGGTGATCAAAATAGTCAGAAAAGCATGGAACCAAAAAAAAAAAATCATAACTTAGAGATATATATTAAAATGATTACTACTAATAAAATGATGATAATAATTATCATGAGGGCACCTAGGTAGCTCAGTTGGTTAAGCTTGTGGGACTGAGCCCCATGTGGGACTCTGTTTGAGATTCTCTCTCTCCCTCTCTCTCTGTCCCTCCCCCACTCATGCCCTTGCTCTTTCATTCTATTAAATAAATAAATAAATAATATCTTTTAAAATTAATAATTATCACATATACAGCTTTCCATATGCTAAGTACTGTGCTGGGTCTTCTATATACATGTTGTTATTCAATCTTTTGACAGTTCTATGACATATTCGCATTTTATGGACAAAGAAAATAAGGTTTATAGGAGTTAAGTGATTTAATCAAGGTTATAAAACTGTGCAATGAGCTAAGATTTAAATTTAAGCAGTCTGACACCATTACCCTAAAAGACAGAATCATTGTCATTCAGATAGATCTAATCTGTATATTTCAGTTCTAGTAAGAAGTCAACCCATATCTTTCAGGGCAGGGTTTATCAAACATCGAGAATATAATGAACTCTTTTCAAAGGAAATAATATTTACTAAATCCTATTCTTTTTTTTAAGATTTTATGTATTTATTTGGCAGAGAGAGAGAGCAAGAATGTGTACAAGCAGGTGAGCAGCAGGCAAAGGGAGAGGAAGAAACAGGCTCCTTGCTGAGCTGGGAGCTGACGCCACCCCAGGACCCTAGGAGCATGACCTGATCTGAAGGCAGACACTTAAACGACTAAACCACCCAGGCACCCCTAAAACCTGTTCCTGACAAATAATTTCATCATGAGTCTTAAATACATTCATATAAATTAAAATATAAACTGTTAATAAAAAAACAAATTTTAAAATTAATATTAAAACTAAACTGAAAAAAATTGATTTGATATGTTGAACATCTTCTGAAGTTACCTTGTCAAACACAGATTTCACATAAATGTCACTAAACTGACTTCTTTGATTTTGGGGCATGCTGGGATCTCATTCAACATTATTGTTATCATGTTTTTTAACAGTGAAGTTGATCAAGCAATGCATTATTTTGATAGTCTACTTAATAGTGAATATCAATTAACAGTAAAAATCATTAAAAAATAATTTCTTATTATTTATTTTAACATTTATTAATAATTAATTGATTCAAGTCATTATATATAAAGACAGAATTTTGGGGCAACATCTTCTCAAGATGTAAATATAGTAAACACACACACATACATCCATATTACATTGTTGGTTCTTCTGAGTTTTAAAGGCCATGACAAATTGATTCTTCCAAAACTTTATTTGAACTACTGTGAAATGTATAAATGAGGCTAATAAGAAAACTGACCTTCTCTTTACAAAACATCATTTATGCATTAACTTCTGCCACTACTCTTTCTCAGTACTATACAACAATAAAGGCAGCACATTTCTCCAATACTCCATGTCATTTTCTTGCCAGTTTAAAGTCATAGTTTATTAAAAAACTTACACTTATATTAAAATGTAATGTGACTTGATTTCTAACTGCAAAAAAAGATTTTTTTCTTAATAACTGCTAAAGGAATTCACCATGAGTACAAGTGTAGAAATGGAATAACTTTTGTTATTTTGGTACCAGAACATTCCACCTTAAAAGTCAGATTTGGGGATGCCTGAGTGCTCAGTTGGTTAAACATCTGCCTTCCGTGCAGGTCATGATCTCAGGGTTCTGGGATCAAGTCCCATACCTGGTTCCTTGCTCAAGGTGGGGGTGGGGGATGGGGAGTGGAAGGAGACTGCTTCTACCCTCTGCCTGCTCTGCCTTCTCCGCCAGCAGCATCCCCTGCTTGTGCTCACTCTCGCTCTCTCTCTCTGACATAAATAAATAAAATCTTAAAAAAAAAAAGAGAGATATTTTTACCAACACTCTGAAAGTCTGAAAGTCAAGCAACTTTTTTTAAGATTCATTTATTCCATAGAAAGAGAAAGAGCAAGTGCACAAGGGGAAGAGACAAAGGGAGAGGGACAGAGAATGTCAAACAGATACCACGCTGAGCATGGAGCCCCACACAGGACTCTATTTCATGACCCCAAGATCACGATCTAAACCAAAACCCCAAGTAAGACATTTAAATGACTGCAGAAAGTCAAGAGATTTTAGAGGTCACTTGATAAAAATGCAATTTTGGACATAAGTAAAAATCAGGCACTAAAATTGCATGGCAGGGCTTACTTACAGGTTAAGTCTAACGCAAAATCTGTATTAAAAAGTTTCATCACCACAAATTAAATTTTAAAATGATGCTAGAGGACAACATGCAAAAGAATGAAACTGGACCATTTTCTTACACCATATCCAAAAGTAAATTCAAAAAGAATTAAGATCTAAGCATAAGACATGAAACTATCAAAATCCTAGAGGAGAACACGGGCAGCAACCTCTTTAACATCAGCTGTAGCAACTTCTTACTAGACATATCTCCTGAGACAAGGGAAACAAAAGCAAAAATAAACTATTGGGATTCTCTCAAAATAAAAATTTTCTGCACAGCGAAGGAAATAATCAACAAAACTAAAAGACAACCTATGGAATGGGAGAAGGTATTTACAAATGATATAACTGGTAAAGGATTAGTCTTCAAAATCTACAAAGAACTTATCAAACTCAACATCCAAAAAAACAATCCGGTTTAAAAATGGGCAGAAGTCACGAATAGACATTTTTCCAAAGAAGACATTGAGACGTCTACTAGACGTATGAAAAGATGCCCAACATCACTCATCATCTGGGAAACACAAATCAAAATTACCAGTAGGAATTACTAAAATGAACAACATAGGAAACAACAGGTGTTGGTGAGGACGCAGAGAAAGGGAAATTCTCTTACACTGTTGGTGGGAAATGCTAAGTGGTACAACCACTCTGGAAAACAGTATGGAGGTTCCTCAGAAAGTTAAAGAACTACCCTACAATCCAGAATTGCACTACTAGGTATTTACCCAAAGATACAAAAATACTGATTTGAAGGGCTTTAAAATTTAAAAATTAATAAAAACTAAGCTAAAAAACAACAAAAACTTCCAGTTCAAGGTAACAGAAACTTTTCTGAAAATAAATTTTAAGATAAATGAATGAAACAAATAATACTAAAGCACCTAAAAGTATGATTCCACACACAAATACCAGTAACTAACTATGCATCTTGTTCTTAGGTTGATCGTATAATTTATCATTCTAACTGCAATATTTTCAGAGTGAAGAGAACTGCTACTAATTATATTGAGATGACAAGCATATACCAAAACTACACCTGGCAAACTGAAATATGTGACAGCCATTCGACTGCTCGCCTACATTTTCTAAGTATAAGAAGATTCCTCAAATCTCTACCCATGAGACAAATACAGACAGAAATGCAGAAAGGAAAATGAAGAGCGGTTATAAAGGAAAGGAAAATATTTTAATTCATCAGAGCCACTTTTTGATTTGTCTCAGGGCCAGAATCTTTTTGTGAAATTACATGCACAAATTTTGCTACTGCTTGTGAGTTGAACTAATAATAAACACAAAATATTAATAAAATCCTAAAAAATTTAAATCACTTTTAAGAGTCAGTCTTTGTTCACTTGATAATGAACAAACTGAACTGCTTCATTTTCTGAGGCAAAACATGAGAGGTGCTTTTTTTAAGATTTTATTTCTTTATTTGACCGAGAAAGAGATCCCAAGTAGGCAGAGAGGCAGGCAGAGGGAAGCAGGCCCCCTGCTGAGCAGAGAGCCCGATAAGGGGCTCAATCCCAGGACGCTGGGATCGTGACCTGAGCCAAAGGCAGAGGCTTAATCCACTGAGCTACCCAGGCGCCCCATTAGAGATTTTTAATAGTACTTCATTTCTACTAAGTTAAGTTCATCATGTAGAACCATGGAAGAAGTGCTGAGAGAGTGAGAAGTGAGATGAAAATAAGAGCTTAAGTGGTTATCATCTGAAACAAAACCAAAAAAAGGCGGTGCAGGGGTGGGAGGGGCATGTTATGATAGTTCAGGGCTTAAAGGAGTCAAATAAATAATACTTGCTGTTCCTCCCTTAGGTTTGAAAACAACTGGGAGATACACTCAAGTTTCATGCTATTACCTTTGTTTCTAATGAAAAAGACTGGAGAAAATGGTTTTAGACCTGCAGGTTTTTGCCAAGTTATCATGATACTTTACCGACAGGTCTTCAGGCAAAAGCGTGCTGGACTGTTTCAGGCTTGCGCCCAAAGGAAGGCAGAAAAAGACCCAAATTCAAGAACTTCGTGGCAGTCAGACTGAAGAACCAAGAGACCTCTGTTGCTCAGTTTCTTCTCCCAAACTCACTAGGTTGTGTTATTTTCTGCTGGAGGAGTGAATGATATGTGAGAAAGAAATTGGCCATTTTATACTCCATGAAGTCCCTCCACGCGGAAACAAAAAGCCAAAATATGAAGGTTTTCCTCTATAAAACATATGTGCCTCATAATTCTTATTGAATATTGGGGAAGTCCTAGGATCACCAACTTCTACTAAAATCAAAGTGGTTTTAGGTTTTTATTTTTAGTCAAAATTTGGTAAACCATTTTATAAGGGAAGGCAATGTTTATATGCATGTAATATATGCTTTTGTTCTCCCAGGGAACTATCCACAGAAAGTATATTCAATAACTTTCATTGAAACCCCTATACACTATGCACAGAGGAAAACAAATATCCATGTGATTAAGGAAAATGATTTAATATGAGAACAGAGAGAAACCACAGGCCATATATCCAAACCATATGAGTGTGATGGGAAAGAGAGTCAGTAGTTTCAAATAAAAATCTTAGAAAATAAAGAATATTTGACCAGGCATAAAATTTACAGAGATTTCAGGAAAGGGAAGAATAAGCTACACTTGTGAGGAATAGTTACTGTATTTGTTGAGGGTGTGCTTAAACCTATAATACTCTTAGAATAGACAAGATTCCAAATAACCCTTTTTATATTTTTCCAGCCAGTGGTGATCTGATTTCTGTTTCTGGTCCTAGAAAATCTCTGTTCATATAACTGCTGAGCATCAAGGACTGTAACAGTTCCTGAAACACCAAAAGATACTTTCTGTAAATGCCACAGTTGGTAATGTTTAATGGCCATCAAAATGCCCTACGTGGAGTATAATTTAACAGAATTGGTTCTGTGACTTATCACAGCAACTATCTTAAAGTATGAATAATTTCCTGACTGAATGCTGATCAAAGTTTTTGAATATTTATATTTCTGGAAATATTTAGCTAAGAAAAATATGCTTAAAATCACACTTGCTTGTAATCATACTTAAACTGGGATAAACTATCCAATTTCTCAAAATATGGCATTTTGTGTAACCTTCATTGCAGCTCTCATCTAAGCATCTAAATAACTAAATTTTATTGACTATCAGAGAAAAATAGTTTGTTAAAGTCTGCTTTTGAGATCCAGATGAAATTTTTTTACTCCACCAAAAAAGATCACTTTTCAAATCTTGAATTATTTTGACAAAAAAAAATTATTTTATTTAATCACCTATTTTAAAATTATTTCAATTTATCAGCTGCTCTCAAAATTTCATTAATATTTAGTATGTGCAACTGAACTGTAACTAGCACTATGTTGTCATTTATCAAAATTATTTCTACCACATATTTCTAATTATGTAACTATGAAATAAAATTGAAACTGCTCCCTATGACAGAAAAATAAATGTCAAACTTCAAGTCAGAGTTGAAAATTTGTTTTCTAGTTCTTAGATTAATTCCATTATTGTATCAAGAATTCTCCCTCATTTGGAGAATGTTATCCTCATTTTATTTAAGAGTGGTATTAGATTAGTAGAATCCCATTTTTCAGGAAAACTCCATAAATATGTTCACACTTTGTACTCTAATATCTCCTCCAGTTCCAAAAAGACACTGTTCAAACAATATCCTTGATACAGAGGAAAGAGCATTAGCCTTATCAATTCCTAAGCCATGATCATTCTAGCAGATTCTATTTCAGAGCAAATTTTATCACAAATGTAATCCCAGAAATACTGGAACTATAAATTACTGAGCACATATATAAAATTCAATTACCAGAGTCATTTAATTGATAGGAAATATATATTCCTCTCCTTTGGGAAAATGAAATAAAAAGAGAATTTTCCTTTCAGTAATACTGAATTAGAATTAATATGAAGTTCTTTAATCCAATGCAATCCTAGAACTTATTTCCAGCATCACATGAACTCTAAAGAGAATTTCTACCAATAGAAATTGGTTTGCATTAAGTCAACCAAAATTTATCTCCCAGAAATGTTTAACTTTACTAAACTGCTCTAATACCTTCCCTACTCAGTGCTGTCTCTCTCCACCTGCATCTGTCTGGAGGGCACCTTTGGCTATTTCTTCTTTCTAAACCTTACCAATTCTGCAAGGCCCAGCTCAAGCTCCCTATCATCCATGAAGTCGTCCCAGATTTCCATAGCCCACAGCAAGCTCTACCTCACTCCTGAATGCATAAAAACCTGATTGTCTATATAATTCATCTAGTTTCATCTTTTTTTTCCCTTGGATAATTAATCATATTCTCATAAATCTATAGATACATAGAAATAGAGTTATGATTTGTTTCCCCAACTAGGCCAAAAATTCTGTAAGGAACTATACTGCTTACCCAAGATTATCTACTCTAAAAACAGAAAGAAGCAATAAGAATTATATATTCTGTAAACCTACAACATAGAAATAGCCACAATCCCTGCCCCTTCCATTCTGGTTTATAAAATAGGAGTTTTACTGTCACATATCCCTCATTAAGTTATTTGACCTGATAATAAGAAGACTAATAAGTATTTGTTGTATTGATCTATTTATTTAAAATGACATTACTCTGTAAATGTATAAATTTCATAAGAAGTAAGGCACTCTGAATTGGGATTTTCCTGCTGTACTCTAAAGCATTATACATGATTAAAACAAATGCCTCACATGTCCAGTCTACAGTGCTCCACTCTACCAGCTAACCTATGGAAGGGTGAACTCACCATCACTAATTACCAGAAACATGCAAATCAAAACCACAGTGAGATATCACCCCACACCTACTGGAAAGGCTATCATGGAGAAGATAAGAGATAACAGGTGCAGCCACTATGAAAAACAGTATGGAAGCTCCTGAAAAAATTAAAGGCAGAACTACCATACAACCCAGCAACCTCACTTCTATCATATCCACAGGAAATGGGAAAAAAAGTATCAAAAAACTAACCAAACGCCCAAGTTTATTGCAGCAGGATTCACAATAGCCAAGATATGGAAACAATCTACATGTCCATCAACGTATGAAGTGATGAAAAAGATGTGGTATACACACACACACACACACACACACACACACACACTGGAATATTATTCAGCCATAAGAGAAGGAAAACCTGCTATTTGGAACAACATGTTTGGGCCTTGAGGGCATTAAGCTAAATGAAATAAGTCAGACAGAGAAGGACAAATATTATAGGATTATCACTTACATGTAGGATCCAAAAAAAAGCCAAACTCATAGTAGAATGGTGGTAACCAGGGGCTGAGAGGCAGGGAATTTGGGATATGTTGAAGGGTATAAACTTAGCAACTAGAAGGTGAATAAGTTCTGGAGATCTAATGCAGAGTATCAGTGATTATGGTCAACAATACTGTATTCTATACTTCAAAGTTGTGGAGACTAGATAGATCTTAAATATTCTCACCACAAAAAAAGAAACTATAATTACATGATAGAGGTATTTATAGTGGTAATCATATTATAATATATAGATCTATCATACCAACCAACTATACACCTTAAACTTATACAATGTTATATCTCAATTATATCACCATAAAAAATAAAAATGAAAAAAATAAAGCAAATGGTTCAAGTGAACTGCCTAGTGATTTTATCTTATGAAAGTCTCCATTATATCTGTCAGTACAAAATCCATTGCATCCTTTGGCCTCTGGGTAATAAATTATTCATCACCTCTAATCTTAATTAAGAAATCTCAAAAGATTCTCAAGTTATTGTTAGAATCAATAAGCCACAAAAAATTAGCATAGATATTTATTTTAAGGTATGTCTTTTCTCTTTTACAATAAAAATTATTTGTAGAAATATATGTTAGAATGCATTGTTTTAAGTTCAGCTTTAAACTGATAAAGTATCTCCCTGTTACGTTAGGTCCCAGGTCATACATGGGTCAATACATTTTGCAATACTCTAACTGGGCTAAAACATTAATATAAGTTAGGGCTGAAACAGTCATCTTGATCCCAGCCTTTCAAATGGGTACTGTTGTTCATAAACCTAGAATTGAAAATAGCTCAAATCCTTCTCTTCAGAAATGAGATCACAATTCAAAGGATCCTTCACTAAAAATTACCATCTTGAGGCACCTGGGTGGCTCAGTTGGTTAAGTGACTGCCTTCAGCTTAGGTCAAAATCCCAGGGTCCTGAAATCAAGACCCATATTGGGCTCTCTGCTCAGCGGCAAGTCTGCATCTGCTTCTCCATCTGTGATCTCTCTCGCTTTCACTGTCTCTCAAATAAATAAATAAGATCTTTAAAAAATTACCATCTTTTTAAGAATAGAAAATTATATCCTGAAGAAATAGTAACTGTTTGCTAGCTCTTCTAAATACTCAAGATAGTTTAAGATGAATAGAAAAAACAAAATCAGTGTCCAGATTTTAAGAGGATCAATTATTTCTATCTATGTTGGTGGGATAGGGAAGATCATGAAAACTCTTCTTTCCACTTGCCCTTAATTCTCAAAAGAAAATTGCAACAACAAATTTTATGATACAGACAGAACCACAACTAAATGGTGTTATTTCATACATTTTTGAATGGAACACTGTGGTTAAAACTGCTAAGGCGGGACTACCTGGGTTTGAATGCCAGCTCTGCCTCTCATTCGCACAGTAGCACGGGATGACCGACTGCCTCCTTGGTGCTTCCATAATACTAGAACCCACATCACAGACTTGAAGAGGAGGTACTCCACGTAATGCACTTGAAATAATACAGGATACATAGCAAGCACCTGATAAGCATTAGCTAAATATAAATTATCTATAAATGAAAATTTTACATATTTTTAGAAAAAGATTTAGTGATTGCTTTCACCAACTTAAACAGAAAAGGGAATACTTTTTAAATCTGAAAATACAAGTCGTTCTTTCTCAGTGCATAAATGCACTTACTAATGGTAGACAGACTTTGATTAGGGACTAAATGAAGAGAAGGGTAAAATAACAAAACATTTTCTGAAAAATATATAAGTAAATAACTCAGTAGGAAACATTTCTGATGTTGCTTAATTGCCTTACCTTTGGTATCCTGCCTGTCATACCAACCAGTGACCCGAATTAAATCCAGCTGTTCAGATCACATCACTTTGCTAAGCCTTTCAGGCAAGTGGGATCCAGTTCTTGTTTACCTGTCTTCCCTCACTGTTTGCTCCTACAGTAAATATGCCCACAAACAAGCTCCGACCAATTTTGGTTCTTTGCCTGAACAGAAAAATAACTTTGCAAGAACTGAAGTAAACTTCTTTGGTGAATGTCTTACACAGCAGCAAGTATGGGGATGCCATCATTTTCATTATAAAAAGAACTTTTTAATTTAACAGACTAGTGTACTGTTTAAGAATGCATTCTATTAGTGACATTCATTAATCTTAAGTTAAAATGTATGTTTTGGCAGCTTATTCTTTGCTTTAAATGAACTATTACTTTAATCACAGACATTTGGAAAACAGTTTGATTTTTCTTAATTAATGTCTGCTAAATTTACTTATGATAGACACACTCTTTTGCTAGAAGTAAAACAAATACACTGTGTGGTTATTAATTCCCACTTAGCACCACACAAAATTATTAATTGAGGTGGAACTTTTCTGCCAAGGTACTTTAATTTCTTTTTTTCAAATGAAAAGATGTAGGAGTATGACTGACTGGCATGCCCGTCCAATGAAGGTAGTAATTTCTCGCTGCCTGTCAACTTGAAGACAATGTTTCACCCCAGTGTTTTCTTTCAAAGAGCTCCAGAGGAAATTTAGCAAGATTAGGAGAGACAAAATGGAATTGTACAAAAGTTCTTGGCTTTTTCCCCTTCTTCTTTTATACATTCTGTACACAATAGTGACATCTTCTGGTTGGCTGGAATATTGATGTTTGGAACAATGCTTTGAAACCACATCAACCTTGTCATCAAAACATGCCTCTTTACATAAAGATACTAAATGAAATATTCCTGAATTAGAAGCACCTCAGCTTTATATATACGCCATCAAAATTCCAATTTAAGTTTTTTAGAGAAAACACAATAGCAAAGCACATACTTATTTCTTCAAAACAAATTTGAGACAGTTTAAATATAAAACTAATTGACCTTAAAAAAATCACTTGACACAATTAAACATCCATTTACAGAAATTTCATTTTCTGGAAAGCTCACTGACAATTGGGGGAAATTATTAAAAAAGAGAAGAGTTCAGTAATATATTTCCAGGTTATTTTCAATGAGATAAAAGAGATTTAGAGGGTCTGGGAGAAGGAAGAGCCTAACATTAATGACACTGCTTTCCTCTCCAACTTTTTCATAAGGGTCTACACCTGTGCAGAACACCATGCAATCCTGAGGATGCCTTAAAGGACTCTCCTTAATGCTAACCTCTCATTTCACCAATGTAACTGTCTCCTAGCATAGACATCCATCCTACGGCGTCACTGGGTCTAGACAGGTCCTCAGGGACCCAGAATCCCAATCCCTTTCACGAAGATTGATCCAAGCATTGGACATCTAAATATAACATACTTATATTATTGGGCATCTAAATATAACACATTTAAATTATAACCCCTTTCTCAAGACAATAAAGGAAGGATGCAGAAGGATGTCTTGAGTAGTTCCAAGATAACTTGCTTATACCTCTCTCCCTAGAAAAGATAAAAAGTACCATATATACATATCATTAATAAACTAAATAATCCACAGCAGAAAATTCTAACCAAAAACTTAAGGAAACTTAATTTCATATCAGCAACTATTTGTAAAAATAGAGAAGTGAAAAATTAAAAGAAGTTGAACTAACTTTGTTCTGTCATGAATACAATATAACAATAAGTATTATAAATTCCAGTCACACATTTTAGAAAGAGAATTTAATTCCTAAGAAGAAAAAATATGTAGATCAGGGTTATATAAAATGGTTTAAATAACAATAAACCAAAGAAGCTTATTATTAAAATTATACTAATTACATTTATCCTATCATCTGGATCAAGCTAGTATCTCTCTTGGTAATAACAGCCTTTCACAATCTTGTTACTGTACATTGAAAGGATATTTGTAAAGAACAGACCATGAACATTTTAAATGCTAAAAAATATATTAAAGAACACAGGTTACATTCTTCCCCTTTGTACTTAGAAATTTAGAATTTATGTAACCTGAAGTTGCAAATCATATTTGACCAAAAATATAAGCTATAAATAATATGTACAAGTATCCTTTAAATGATGTAATAAGCTATTATGATTAACAGGAATTTACTATTATAATCAGGATTATGTGCTGAATGTATTTCTGAATTCATAAAAAACTATACTCTCAGAAGTGACAGAGATCAGCAATCAATTCATTTCCTACCTAATCTGTGAAAGCCCTGCCACTTGTTTCTGGTATTGTGATTGCTTTATTCCTCAGTTTTCCAATATCATCTTCAAAAATGTTCTTTGTGTAAAGAAATAAAGAAGCCTCATAGAATAGATATGCCTATGACAGGCATTTTCTAAAATTCAAAATATCCTTCAAGTCAGTAGTAAAATAAGCAAACTATGAGGGCATGGGGCTGTTATCTGGTTGACAATATAATCAACCCCTCTCCATGTAAGAAATGCAGAAAATATAAATTAAGTTTCGTCTTTAGATACAGCATGTGGGGCTTATTTGCAATTTTACTCAAATATATTCAGTAAATAAAATGCTAATATCGACTTGCCATTCATATGAGTTCGAATGGATCAATAAAAGATACAACATTGAATTCATCTGTACCATGATCTATCTCAACAATTGCATTAACCAAAATAACTTTTAAATGATCCAATATCAAGAAAACAAAATAATCAAGTTATATGGTTATAAGAATGCCATTCTAAGATAACTTCTATTAACTACAAGTTTTTGAATAGCTATTTGCTGTCGAAAGGTTGAGTTTTTCAAAATAAAGTTAAATGTTACTTTTTAAAGATGTTCATTCTTTCCAAACCATTTGCAAGATTTAATGTAATTGCAACCAAAACTCCAGTGGGATTTAATTTTACTTTTTTAAACTTTGGGCAATTTCTAGTTCTTTAAATAAATGTTTACTGATACAGAACACATGCACAGAAAGTGCACAAATCCTAAATATAAACTGACTTAGCTATGCATCATTCTTCTAGGAATTTCATAACTCTTCTTCTCAGTTGCTTTTTGCTTTTTTTTTCAATTATTTATTTTTTTTTTTTTCAGCATAACAGTATTCATTGTTTTTGCACAACACCCAGTGCTCCATGCAATACGTGCCCTCCCTATTACCCACCACCTGGTTCCCCCAAACTCCCACCCCTGCCCCTTCAAAACCCTCAGGTTGTTTTCCAGAGTCCATAGTCTCTTATGGTTCACCTCCCCTTCCGATTTCCCTCAACTTCCTTCTCCTCTCCATCTCCCAATGTCCTCCATGTCCTTTGTTATGCTCCACAAATAAGTGAAACCATAAGAACCTAGATGTCCATCAACAGATGAATGGTTAAAGAAGATGTGGTATATATACACAATGGAATACTATGCAGCCATCAAAAGAAATGAAATCTTGCCATTTGCGACAACGTGGATGGAACTAGAGGGTATCATGCTTAGTGAAATAAGTCAATCAGAGAAAGACAACTATCATATGATCTCCCTGATATGAGGACGTGGAGATGCTTT
This sequence comes from Meles meles, assembly GCF_922984935.1. Taxonomy (NCBI): domain Eukaryota; kingdom Metazoa; phylum Chordata; class Mammalia; order Carnivora; family Mustelidae; genus Meles; species Meles meles. Next base: position 81,829,346 of record NC_060074.1, read on the forward strand.
TTACTTTGTTAAGATTTATTTCTTTGAGAGACAGAGCACAAGCAGATGGGGCAGAAAAGAGGGAGTCAAGCAGACTCCCCGCTGAGCACAGAGCCCAACACAGGGCTTGAGCAGACTCTCCCTGCAGGGCTCCATTCCAGGACCCACAAGCTCATTACCTGAGCCAAAAACCAAGAGCCAGACACCTAACTGAATGTGCCACCCAAGTGCCCCTCTTCTTCTCAGCTCCTTTTTAAAACAAGATTTGTTTAGCAGCGTTGGGCTTGGTGAGACAGTGTACTCTTTATGGAACTGATTTGGGGTATTTACTGAGCCCTTCTTTTTGAATGAGTTTATTGTCAATTTTTATATATATCTCCTATGTGCTTAGAAAGAATCTCTTTCTCTCTCTCCTCGGCGGGCATAAGTTTATACATAAGCAAAAGCACACTACCTGCATTATTCAAATGCCTTTGCTTATTTCTTTCTTAGTATCAAATTCTCAGAGAAGTATCTTAAAATCACCTCCATTTGTTGTTGGCTCATTGATCCATTTTAGTAGTTCTGTCAGTTTTTGCTCTATGTTAAAGCTATCTTACTGCCCACAAATATGTTCATAGCTATACTACATCGTTTTATGTTCTATATGATGTTTTGGCTATTAATTCCATGTTGTCCAAAGCTAAATTTATAACCCAATTTTCTTGACTCCTATTTGCCTTCCAAATTTTCTTTATAACTTTACAGTCACTACATTTGGACGTCTTTGAAAAAGCAGTGTGAGATTCTCGTTTTTTTGTCAGTGAGGCCCAGATCTGAGCAAAGTCAACTGTGGCAAGGAAGTGGAAAAGACCAATGCAACGTCTGGTAAAGGGTCTCACTTTTTGAGTGCTTTCCAGTAAATTAATCACATTTAGCATACAGATTTAATCTTCCCCTCCTACACTGAAATATTCCTTAATGACAAACTCTTTGGGGCCATGGTGGGGAATAATATATAACAGAGTAAAGGGATATAGAGTTGCATACTGCCAGGGCATCTGTGTTCATGAATTTTCAGCAACCAGCGTCAAGGAAAATGGGGTTCTATAAGGAGATAGATGGTGGGTATAGAAAGAGTATGTTACCATAAGGAAAACTAAAAAGTGGACAATCAAGAAGGACAAATAAAAAATTCCACAGTTTTGTATATACCAGTGGGATATAACTCTTGAAAAGAGGAAAAAAGTAACTTTTGGTGTCCATTTAGAAATTCATGACAGTCTATATTCTCTAAGTATAAAGTGAAAAATGAAGCAGTTGCTCTTGTCAGCACCATACAGAAGCTGAAGTGGTGATGCGCTTTTTATCTCCTCACTCCCTTCTATTTTTCCTTTTGACTGATTTTGGAAACATAGACTCAGATTATTGTTAGTACTCTTCCCTTTCAAAACATAATCTTCCTTTTCAATAGTAATTTCTAGAATGTGCATTTCATTCCATGACAGTTTCCACTTTAGGATTCTAACCTCCACAAGTCCTTTCATATCTTCCAGTTCTTGAGTCTTCAATTTTCATCCGCTACCTGTTACCTAGATTCTTTCTTTATCCTTTAGTAAACCATGGAGATGTTCTCCCACCTGTTCTCCAGAAAAATCTTTGTTTTGGTTCAGAGGATGGAGGTTTTGTCCTGTTTCTTAAACCATCCTCAATTTTTTTTAAAGCTTTTATTTATATTTTGACAGACAGAGATGACAAGTAGGCAGAGAATCAAGCAGAGAGAGAGAGGGGGAAGGAGGCTCCCCACTAGGCAGAGAGTCTGATGCGGGGCTCGATCCCAGGACCCTGAGATCATGACCTGAGCTGAAGGCAGAGGCTTAACCCACTGAGCCACCCAGGTGCCCCAACCATCCTCAATTTTTAAGAACATGGGATTATCACTTTCTTTCTTGTAGTAAGCCCTTACCCCTTTTTTTTTTTCCAGGGCTCATGTATGTTTTACTTTTCTCTGTCTTTATTAGTACTCCATCAGATGTTGAGAAGGGCAAACAAGTTCTTTATTAAACCACCATCCTAACTGCAGGTTTAATATTTGCAATAATTCTGTTTTCACAGAATCCAATTCCCAATCTTAGTCTACAGGCTTCTCTCTGACCAGCCAGCTCTAACTCCTAAATAATGAAGAAACATTTGAATATCACCCTTCTGTTGTTAAATTACAAAACTACAACAGAATAACCCAAAGTTATTTAAAAATTTTTTTGAAGATTTTTAATCCAGTCACCTCTCATCCACATTTTTCAATTAACTTTTTTAAATTATTAAACCTGAAAAAAATTAAAAATTTCATAAATATTTTGTCTGAAAGCAAATACTTGAATCCACTAATATACATCAAAAGTAGACCTAAATAATGAATTACGGGGTTTTTTGAGAGCATCCATTCACCTTTTTTTTTTTTAAAATTCCAGTATAATTAACATACAGTGTTAAATTGGTTTCAGGTATTCAGTATAGTGATTCAACAATTCTATAGATTACTCAGTGCTCATCAAGATAATGAACTTTTAATCCCCATCACCTCTTTCAGTCATCTTCCCACCCACACTCTCCCCCTTCTGATAACCATCTGTTTTCTAAAGTCTATTTTTTGGTTTGTCTCTTTCTTTTCCTTTGTGCATTTGTTCTTAAATCTCACATATGAGTGAGATCATACAGTATTTGTGTTTCTCTGACTTATTTGCTTAGCATTAGCTCCATCCATGCTGTAGCTGCAAATGACAAGATTTCATTCCTTTTTATGACTGAATGATATTTCAGTGTGTGTGTGTGTGTGTGTGTGTGTGTGTGTATCACCTCTTCTTTATCCATTCATCTACTGATGGACACTTGGCTGCTTCCATAATTTGGCTATTGTACATAATGCTGCAATAAACACAGTGGTACCTACATCCTTCAGAATTAAATTCTGGGGTAAATTCTTTGGGTAAATACCCAGTAGTGTGATTACTGGATCATACGGTAGTTCCATTTTTAATTTTTTGAGGTAACTCCATACTGTTTTCCACAGTGGCTACACAAGTTTACATTCCTACCAACAGTACATGGGGTTCCTTTTTCTCCACATTCTCACCAACACATGTTCCTTGCATTGTTTACTTTAGCCACTCTGACATGTAAGGTGATATCTCACTGTCATTTTGATTTGCATTATCCTGAAGATGAGTATAGGTGTCAGTTGGCTGTATGTAATTCTTCTTTGGAAAAATGTTTATTCATGTCTTCTGCCCATTTTTCAGTTGAATTATTTGTGGGGTGGGTTTTCTTTTGTTTTTTTGGTTTTTTTTGGTGCTAAATTAGGCGTTTTTATAAATGCAACACATTTATATTGTGACTTACAAGTAAATTAGTGTTTTGTTTCCAAAAGTGAGTATTTCTTAAAGTGTCAACTTATTAACTTATTATAAGGCATTAAGAAATGAGCCATAAATATACACAATGGAATACTATGCAGCCATCAAAAGAAATGAAATCTTGCCATTTGCGACGACGTGGATCGAACTAGAGCGTATCATGCTTAGTGAAATAAGTCAATCGGAGAAAGACAACTATCATATGACCTCCCTGATATGAGGACATGGAGAAGCAACATGGGGGGTTAGGGGGATAGGAGAAGAATAAATGAAACAAGATGGGATTGGGAGGGAGACAAACCATAAATGACTCTTAATCTCACAAAACAAACTGGGGGTTGCTGGGGGGAGGTGGGATTGGGAGAGGGGGAGGGGGCTATGGACATTGGGGAAGGGAGGTGAACCATAAGAGACTATGGACTCTGAAAAACAACCTGAGGGTTTTGAAGGGTCAGGGGTGGGAGGTTGGGGGAACAGGTGGTGGGTAATAGGGAGGGCACGTTTTGCATGGAGCACTGGGTGTTGTGCAAAAACAATGAATACTGTTATGCTGAAAAAAATAAATAAAATGGGAAAAAAAAAAAAAAAGAAAAGAAATGAGCCATAAGCATTACAAAGAACAAGCTTGTTGGCATTCCCATATCATTTTGAGAAATTTGGAGTTTGAAAGAATCTTACACACCTTTTAGTTTCTCCTCCAATTCAGTGCTCTTATCATCTCTCCTCTGGTCTTGACTCTTAAAATTACTTTAAGCCATTGTAACTTTTACATGATCCTCTAGGCTATGACCCTCAAACCTATGAAAAGTAAAAATGATGCAAAATACATTGTTTTTCTTATAAAGTATATCTTGCCCTTATTGCTGGGTGTTTGTTAGGGGAAACAAGGACTAGCTGATGATAGGCATCCACCTCAAAGGTTCCAGGCACAAGTCCTCATCCTCTGAATACTTTCTGTAAAAGTGAATTTACTGAGTCTTAAAGAAATATGTTTTGAGCACTGAATCAATCTATTTTTTTCTTGCCTTCAGATTCAAACTGAAACATCTACTCTTCCTGGGTCTCAAACTTGCTAGCATTCAGACTGAAATTACACCTTTGGCTCTTTGAGGAAGGATCCTAGAACACTGCCAAAAATTTATACTGGTAATCACTGTCCCAGTCTTCCCCAAAGTGACCTATAACCTTTTACTAAAGTGACCGCAGATTGGGGCAAAAGAAATATTCAGACCTTTCAGAGACCACTGCACACTGGCTCTGAACTGACAGTAATTCCAGAAGACCCAAAACATCGCTGTGGTCCACAGTTAGAGTAGGGACTTATGAAGGTTGGGTGACCACTGGAGTTTCAGCATAGATCCATCTTACAGTGAACTCAGTGGGTTCATGAATCCGTCCTGTGTTTATTCCCCTCATTCCAGAATGTGTAAGTAGAACAGACATCCTCAGTAGTTAGCAGAATCCCCACATGCTAGCTTACCAGTTGCTTGAAAAAAAAATCATCAAATTTTCTTGAAGTCTTCTCCAAGTCACACATTTTCTTTCCTTTTTATATTTCCTTAAATGAAATTATTTCCAGGGTCTTCATCATACCTAACATTGTACTACATTTTTTAATGCATGACCAATATTGAAATTGTATTTACCAAAATCCCATGAGAATTTTTTCACATGAATTGCCAACAAGCAGAGTCATTCACAAATGCACTAAAGCAAACCATTTGAGCCTAAATAATGAAATTTATATTTACTGCTGTTAAATTTCATCTTCTTGTTTCTGGACCTGCACTAAAAGCTATCAAAGATGTTTCTGAATCATAAGTAATTCAATAGGCAAACATTTATTGATGGCCTACTCTGAGTCAAGCCTGGTAATGGAGCTATAAAGATGAATAAGACACTGTCTTTGACCTCCAGTTGCTCTGTCTAGTAAGAGATATAAAAAAAGTAAATAATATAAATAAGCAATGTGATAAGTACTATGGGAGTGTTATGTCTAAAAAAAAAATCAGTAAATGGAGTTGCTGGGAGAAGGACAGAAAAGACGATCAACATTGAGCATATAGGCTTGAGATGTCACTGTAAGGAATGCCAGACGGAGTGCTGAGAGGTGAGAGAAAGTACCAGCAGGGATAGGAGATGAGAAAAGAGAGGTAGAGAGGGAGACAGGGCGGGGGGGGGGGGGGAGGAGGAGGGCATAAAAGGTTAAGATTGAGGGCCAGGGATGAGTCTAATGGATCCAGAATCCTGAATTTCCGAAATCCTCAGATCCAATGGCCCTTTAAGTACTACTGCAGACTTTAACAATCACTTAAATAAGTAAGTTTTAGATAAACTGGTAAAAGTGGCAAAATAAAATACAAGTCATTTAGTTAACTGATCTTTCGACCTCTGAGCTTTCGATAAATTTACCCAGAGTCTCAGATTTTTAAGTTGTGGAAGATTCTATTTTCTAAAAATGGCTGCAGAAATATCTCTCATCTCCAATGCTCTTCTACAAAGTGAACTTGCCCCCAGTGAGGACCAGAGTTTATTTTTCCACCATCTTATGAATGCTTTGACCAATGTAATATGACAGAAATTATACTATGTCACTTGCAGGAATAGCCCTTACCTGTCCTGGTGTTTTTGCTTCCTGCCTTTTGTAAAAACTGCTTTGGGGTCATTCCTTTTCAGAGCCCACCTGCCAAGCTGTGAAAAGTCCAAGTTACCTGGAGAGGCCACGTGTAGGTGGTCTGCTTAACAGCCCGCACTAAACATCAACTGTCAGCCATGTGACTGGGTCTTCTGAATGTCCAGCCCAGGCAATCTTTTAGAAGACTTCAACCCCATCTAACATCTGCCTGGAATTGCTTCAGAGGATCCATGTAAGAACAGAGTCCATCAACCTGAGCAATAATAACACAATACTATTTTGAGCCATTAAGTTATGAGTTAGTTTGTACACATCAGGAATTAACTAGACGAGAACGTAAGGGAAAACAGAGGGTTTACTAGCTGATGACTAAGGAAACTGAACTATGGTGGAATTAACTAAACCACAGAGTGGTTAGGAAGAGGGGATATTCTTCTCAAAGTTCAGATGTGGCCTGGGTGTTTATTTCTGGACCAACAAAGTTTCTTGCTTAAGAGACTAAGTGAGCAGCAATGCCATTACCTAAACAGAATTTAAAAGGGAACGGTGTGTTCAACCAAGAAACTGAAGCAATTTTTAATATGTTGAATTTGTGTTGTTTATAATATATTCATTTAAGATGATCTTTGTAATCTTTGTAAATATAGATTTTGAACTTGAGAAGGAAATGTGATCTGTATGTACCAGAGTCATCGGCACACAGAAAGGTATTTAGCAAAGATAAGCCAAAGAAGGTGGTGATATTACCCAGAGAAATTACAAAGAGAAGTTCCAAAAGAAAGTCACGAGAAAGACCAACAACTAAAAGCTGAGTACAGAGAACTTCTGGCACGATTTCTATAAAGGCCATCATTTTCCATTTTCAAATAGGACTCAATTTATCTTATCATTGGGATGGCGAAAAGAAAGAAATACTGTTCTCTTCTACACAATCTTATATAAATTAGACAACTTGGACAAGGGAGAACAACAGGTAATGCTGCTTAATATGACTGAATTCACATTGAAATTGCAATGATGAAATAGTCTATCAACATGATACTGTTTAGGACTTGCACTGTATAAGTAATAAGTAATGTGTATGTGGTTGAGTCTATAATTACATCCAGCAAATTAGTATGAGATTACAGACCAAAATAGGACCTGTAAACATTAGAAAACTAATTTCTTTCACACAATATTTACAAAGCATTAATAATTTCATCTTATTTTCATGACGATTTTAATCTCTGCACAAAGTTCACAGATCAAGCTGTAAATTCAGACTATTTGAGGTTAAAAATATATAGTATACATTTTGGTGAGACAATCCTGGTGCATATTATTTCAGAAAAAGTGAAGTATTTGTTCTAAGTATCAACACAAACAAACAGAGATCAAATTATTCTTTGTGACTATATAATCGGATTTTTTTCTGAATTTAAATTTTTATTTGTCACAAAAGCATACCAGTTGCATTTATTGTAAGTAATGTAGTAATTAAGCAATAGTAGAAGAGCAGTATGGTAGATTACATGATTTTCAGCAAATATTTATTCCTTAGCCCAAACCTCCATGGAAGTACATTTTCCCACCTCATGGGTATTGGACTTGGTCATATGACTTGCTTTGACCATTGAAATGTAGGCAGAAGGGAAAGATTGTCAGTTTCAAGCCCAGGGTTTAAGAGATTACTGCTCACCTTGGGAGCTTTGCACCACTTCCACTAACCAAAAAATAAATAAAAATTTAAAATGGCCCCAAGGAGCTACTTTTCTCCAATTTGGGGACCCAAAGACATTTGAAAGGAGCTTCCTTGGCTGATTTACACACCCACAGCCAGAAGCATAACACATGCAGAGTTTAAAGTGTACGAGCAAGTATCCTTTTAAGTCACTTAGCTGTGGCGATATTACTGAGGTAATAACTGACTGAAACAGGTCGCTCAGAAAAAGCTAATATACTAATTCAAATAAATTTTCTGACATCAAAATATTTCACGAACCCGTATTTAATCTATAAGAAGTAAGAAAAAATAAAGGCATGTTTTATTTTTTATATTGTTAGACCTCGACTGTGATTAAAATACAGGAGTATCATCTATCAGATAGGCTATATAATTAAGGTAAAGTTAAGAATGACCAATTTGTAAATAATTCAAGTCTACATTTATAAGCAAAGTTCAGTAATAAAAATTTTAGTAAATGGTCACGAATAATTAACACCCAAATATTATAAATTTATGTATTAATCAAAGACTAGATAAATGTCTATTTCTGAAGAGGAAGAGAAAAATAGAGTGGTAAACATATATCAAAGTAATATTCATAAAAGAAACAATGCATTGATCAGATTTCTCTAAAATTAGAAGAATTGCTAATATGACCATAAAAGCATTTAACTTGAAGTGAACTTTTTTAAAAAGAATTTTTTTTTAAAGATTTTATTTATTTATTTGACAGACAGAGATCACAAGTAGGCAGAGAGGCAGTCAGAGAGAGAGAGAGGAGGAAGCAGGCTCCCCGCCGAGCAGAGAGCCCTACGCGGGGCTTGATCCCAGGATCCTGGGACCATGACCTGAGCGGAAGGCAAAGGCTTTAACCCACTAAGCCACCCAGGCACCCATTTGACAAACAGAGATCACAAGCAGGCAGGGAGGCAGGCAGAGAGGGAGAGAGGAGGAAGCAGGCTCCCGCCGAGCAGAAAGCCCGACATGGGGCTCAATCCCAGGACCCTGGGATCATGACCCAAGCTGAAGGCAGAGGCTTTAATTCACTGAGCCACCCAGGCGCCCCTGAAGTGAACTTTTAATTTCTGTATTTAATTGGTTCTTATCTGATCAGAAAAATCATAAAAAGTCATTCAAGTCTCTCAAATAATCAGAAACTGAAAAAAAATCACTAAAACAAAGATAAATTAAATATCTCACAAAAATAACTAATCTTTCTCTTTCTCAATTCACTTCTTGATATTTGCCAGGAAATAAGGACACTTAGTGTCCTGTGAAATAAAAATTTACATATATTTCTAAACATGAACATAGGTTATGTTTTAAAGGTCTCTTCTTTTACGAAAAAAAAAGAAATTAAGATTTTCCTATCTCAGTGCCTCAAATGAAGAAAAAATTAAGTATCATTCTATAATTAATATTTTTAATGTTTTGATTTTGAAAGCCAATTTGGAAGAATTCATTATCAAGGTTATTTGGAAACAAAATAATAAAATTTGGTGTTTCTTATTTTTAAAAATTTTAAAAATTGTATCAGTTTGAATAAAAGTGAATAAACCTGGGATAGATTGCATCAGGTGATCATAAGCAAAGTAGTATCAAAATATTCAATTCACACTGACAGAAAAAGACTGAAGCAGGAAAAGTCCAGCTATGAAATCCTCAATAGGAGGAAACGGAAAAGCTAGAATGAGGTAAATCTAGTTTTGAAAAGGGGAAATATGAATGAAGAGGAAACACTACTAGGCTACCATGAAGCATTTTAGTTATGGTAGATGCAAAGCAGATGAGATATTAATGCAGTGGGAATTACCAGCACCAAAAGGCATGTTTGACAAGGGTTGAAGCTGGACTTAAGTCGAACCCTCTATGTTATTTTTGACAAGGTTACTGTTTGAACATAGCATCAAAAAAAAAAAAAAAAAAAAAAGGTTTGCCCTGAAATAAACTGGTTCATAACATTTTGCTGAACTGTGTGCAATATATCAGCTCAGACAAGGAGACTGGTGCTATTGTCCAAAGCATTTTCTCTTTTTTTAGGCTAAGTAGACACTACAGTAGATGATTTAAGACTTATGATGAATCATATTATGGGTCATAATAAAACTTATGATCCTTAAACTAGAGTGCTTCTGAATGAGGGAATGGATAATAGTTTAGAGTTATAATAAAAGTGTACATCAATTTGACATTTTAAAAGTCCAAAATAGTACTTGAAATAAAATAATATGTAAATTATTATTCCTATTTAGTAACAACCTATATACATAAAGGGAGTCATAAGAGAGAGAAAAACAAGTCTGAAAGGATACACTGCAAATAATCATTATTACCAAAGGATGAAGTGACAGAATAGAGTCCCCTTCCCTTATGTGCTTTACTATAGTTTGAACTTTTATAAGCTTTTCTATTTTTTTAGAATTTAAAGTGCTTTTTAAGTCTCCCCTCGGAAGTATCTTTTTCAAGAAAACGGAGTTCCCTCTACTCTGCTTCCCATTCTGTGCACACTGACTCATTCATATTTCCACACAATAAAATGCATATAGAATTTAGCAAAATGCCTGGACATATGATCAAAACACAAAAATCAATTGCATCTTTAAATACAAGTAAGAATCACCTAAAAGACTAAAATAAAATATTATTTACAATAAGATCAAATACTGATGGATAATAGATCTAGTGGAAGATATTTATAAGCTCTATGGGGAAAAATATAAAATAAAGAAATTAAAGGAAGAGACTTCATGGATGGAAACACTTACTACATAAAATTCTCCCCAGGCTGATCTCTAGCTACAGTGCAATTTCAGTCTGCATCTGAACACGGTATTCTTTAATTAGAACTGATAAAATTATTTTAAAATTATAAGGACATGTAAAACACCAATGACAGAACAGAGAGACAGAATCACCCTGCTAGAATCTGTGTCTTCTGCTGTAATAATTAGACACTGTTGTATACTTTAGACACAGACAAATTAAACAATGCAGTAAAGGGCCCAGAAGCAGACATATACATACACAGAACTTTGATACATAACTAAGATGCTCTGCCAAATTAGTGAAAAAGAAGGTATTTGTTAAATAAATGTGGCTGAAAAGTTATCTAAATAAGAAAAAAAAAAGATAAAATTGCACTCCTCCTTTATATTAAATACCAAAAAGACAAAAAAAATCCAGATGAACCAATTATTTATGTCAAAAAAAAAGCTTTAAAACTATTAGCAGAAAAAATAAGTAAATATCTCTCTGTTTTTGTGATACAGAGTATTTCCTTTTTTTTTTTTTTAAGAGAGAGAAAGGCAGAAGGAGGGGCAAAAGGAGAGGGAGAGAGAGAATCTTAAACAGGCTCCAAGCCCAGCAGAGAGCCCAGTGCAGAGCCCAGCACAGGACTCCATTTCACAACCCTGAGATCATGACCTGAGCCAAATTCAAGAGTAACACTTAACCAGCTGAGCCATCCAGGCGTCCCCAGAAGTATTTCTTAAAAATGATAGAAAGGAGAGGATAGGAGTCAAGATGGCAGAGAAGTAGCAGGCTGAAACGACATCAGGTAGCAAGAGATCAGCTAGACAGCTTATCTAAACATTGCAAACACCTACAAATCCAACAGGAGATCGAAGGGAAGAAGAGCAACAATTCTAGAAACAGAAAATCGACCACTTTCTGGAAGGTAGGACCGACGGAGAAGTGAATCCAAAGCGACAGGAAGATAGACTGTTGGGGGAGGGACCAGCTCCCGGCAAGCGGCGGAGCTATGGAGCACAAAATCAGAACTTTTAAAAGTCTGCTCCACTGAGGGACATCGTTCCAGAGGCTAAATCAGGGTGAAGCCCACGTGGGGACAGCGTGGCCCCAAGTCCCATTGGGTGACAGAAGGATTAGGGTTGTCTGAGTGCTGCAGAGCATACAGGTATTAGAGCAGGGAAGCCAGCTACAGAGGCAGAGCCGAGGAATGAGCTCTCAGCTCGGGGTTACCTTGAACCATAATCCATGGCACAGGCCACTGCTCTGTGAGTGGGGTCCCCACAAGATCCGGGTGACCCCCCATGGAAGAGCTCAGGTCTATGCGGGGTTCAGAGACTCCAGGCAGAGCTGTGTGCCAGAGACAGAGATGCTTGGTCACAGGCTGGGTGAGCTCAGAGCGCAGCTGGAGGCCAGGGAGACAGGAGTGATTGAGCACTTTTCTCTGAGGGCACACTGAGGAGTGCAGCCCCGAGCTCTCCACTCCTCCAGGCCAGAGACTGGGAGGCCGCCATTTTCATTCCCGTCCTCCAGAGCTCTATGGAAAGCGTTCAGGGAACAAAACCTCCCCAAAGCGAACCTGAGCGGATTACTTAACCTGGCCGCTGGTAAGGGCGGTGCAATCCTGCCTCAGGCAAAGACACCTGAGAATCACTACACCAGGCCCCTCCCCAAGAAGACCAACAAGAAATGGAGCCAAGACCAAGTTCACTTACCAAGGAGAACAGCAGAATTCCAGAGGAGAAAGCAAAGCATGGAATTCATGGTTTTCTCCCCATGATTCTTTAGTCTTGCAAAGCTAATTAACTTTTTAAATTTTTTTTCTTCTGCTAATTTTTTTTAACTTTTACCCTTTCGTCTTTTAACGTTTTTTAACTAGTTTATATTAACAATACCATTCATTTAAAAAAAATCTTTTTTGAACCTTCAGTATTATAGTCATATTTTATCCTTCATTGTATCTAACTTTATTTTTTGTATACACATAGTGTTTTTTCTTCTAAAAAATTTGGGGTACAATTTCTTCTAATAGATCAAAATGCACCCTAAATCTAGCATCGGGCTTGTTCTAGTTTCCAGCCTGAGCAAATTCTCTCCACTTTCTTTTTCTTTATTCTCCCAACAAACTTACCTTATCAACTCCTTTTTTAGGAATTAAAAAAAAAATTTTTTTTCATCTTTTTAGTCATATTCCATCCCTTCATTTTGTTTACCCTTATATATGTTTTTCATTCTTTAAATTTTGGGGAGGTAGTTTCTTGTAAGAGACCAAAATACTCCCAAAATTAAGTGGGTGACCCTGTTCTAGTCACCAGTCTAATATATATATTCTTTTTTATAGTTTTTCTTTATTTGTTTTCTTTTTAAAAAATTTTTTTCTGAACTTCTTTTTACACCCTTTCTCCCCCCTCCATGATTTGGGGTCTCTTCTAATTTGGTTAAAGCACATTTTCCTGAGGTCTTTGCCACCCTCTTAGTATTTTATTGGCTCCTTCCTGTATTCTTATCCGGACAAAAATGACAAGGTGGAAAAATCACCACAAAAAAAAAAAAAAAAAAAGAACAAGAGACAATACTGAAGGCTAGGGACCTAATCAATACAGACATTGGTAATATGTCAGATCTAGAGTTCAGAATGACGGATTTTCAAGGTTATAGCTGGGCTCTGAAAAGGCATAGAAGATATTAGATAAACCCTGTCCAGAGAAATAAAGCCCTTTCTGGAGAAATAAAAGAAATAAATCTAACCAAGTTGAAATCAAAAAAGCAATTAGGTGCAATCAAAAACGGAGACTCTTACTGCTAGGGTAAATGAAGCAGAAGAAAGAATTAGTATATAGAAGATGAAATGGCAGAGAATAAAGAAGCTGAGCAAAAGAGAGACAAAAATACTACTGGACCACGAGGGGAGAATTCAAGAGATAAGTGATACCATAAGACAAAACAACATTAGAATAATTGGGATTCCAGAAGAAGAAGAAAGAGAGAGGGGAGCAGAAGGTATATTGGAGAGAATTATTGGAGAGAATTTCCCTAAAATGGCAAAGGGAACAAGCATCAAAATCCAGGAGGCACAGAGAACTACCCTCAAAAATCAAAAAGAATAGGTCCACACCCCATCATCTAATAGTAAAATTTACAAGTCTTAGCAACAAAGAGAAAAAATCCTGAAAGCAGCTCGGGACAAGAAGTCTGTAACATACAATGGTAAAAATATTAGATTGGCAACGGACTTATCCACAGAGACATGGCAGGCCAGAAAGAACTGGCAGTATATATTCAGAGCACTAAACGAGAAAAACATGCAGCCAAGAATACTCTATCCAGCTAGGCTATCACTGAAAATAGAAGAAGAGATAAAAAAGCTTCCAGGACAAACAAAAACTGAAAGAATTTGCAAACACCAAACCAGCTCTACAGGAAATATTGAAAGGGGTCCTCTAAGCAAAGAGAGACCCTAAATGTAGTAGAACAGAAAGGAACAGAGACAATATACAGTAACAGTCACCTTACAGGCAATACAATGGCACTAAATTCATATCTCTCAATACTTACCCTGAATGTTAATGGGCTAAATGCCCCAATCAAAAGCCCCAATAAAAAGAAACAAAACCCATCAATATGCTATCTACAAGAAATTCATTTTAGACCCAAAGACACCTCCAGATTTAAAGTAAGGGGGTGGAAAACAATTTACCATGCTAATGGACATCAAAAGAAAGCTGGGGTGGCAATCCTTATATCAGATCAATTAGATTTAAACCAAAGACTATAATAAGAGATGAAGAAGGACACTATATCATACTCAAAGGGTCTGTCCAACAAGAAGATATAACAATTTTAAATATCTATGCCTCTAACATGGGAGCAGCCAACTATATAAACCAATTAATAACAAAATCAAAGAAACACATCAACAATAATATGATAATAGTAGGAGACTTTAACACCCCCCCTCACTGAAACGGAGGGATCATCCAAGCAAAAGATCAACAAGGAAATGAAGGCCTTAAATGACACACTGGACCAGATGGCCATCACAGATATATTCAGAACATTCCATCCCAAAGCAACAGAATACACATTCTTCTCTAGGGCACATGGAACATTCTCCAGAATAGATCACATCCTGGGTCTTAAATCAGGTCTCAACTGGTATCAAAAGATTGGGATCATTCCCTGCATATTTTCAGACCACAATGCTCTGAAGCTAGAACTCAATCACAAGAGGAAAGGTGGAAAGAACCCAAATACATGCAGACTAAACAGCATCCATCTAAAGAATGAATGGGTCAAAACCAGGAAATTAAAGAAGAATTGAAAAAATTCATGGAAACAACTGATAATGAAAAAACAACGGTTCAAAATCTGTGGGACACAGCAAAGGCAGTCCTGAGAGGAAAATATATAGCGATACTAGCCTTTCGCAAGAAACAAGAAAGGTCTTGAATACACAACCTAACCCTACACCTAAAGGAGCTGGAGAAAGAACAAAAAGGAGGCCTAAATCCAGGAGGAAAAGAGAAATAATAAAGATCAGAGCAGAAATCAATGAAATAGAAACCAAAAGAACAATAGAACAAATCAATGAAACTAGGAGCTGGTTCTTTGACAGAATTAGTAAGATTGATAAACCCCTGGCCAGACTTATCAAAAAGAAAAGAGAAAGGACCCAAATAAATAAAATCATGAATGAAAGAGGAGAGATCACAACCAACACCAAAGAAATACAAACAATTATAAGGACATACTATGAGCACCTCTATGTCAACAAATTTGACAATCTGGAAGAAATAGATGCATTCCTAGAGACATATAAACTTCCACAATTGAACCAGGAAGAAATAGAAAACCTGAACAGACCCATAACCAGTGAGGAGATTGAAACAGTCATCAAAAATCTCCAAACAGGGGCGCCTGGGTGGCTCAGTGGGTTAAGCCTCTGCCTTTGGCTCAGGTCATGATCTCAGGGTCCTGGGATCGAGCCCCGCATCAGGCTCTCCGCTCAGCAGGGAGCCTGCTTCCCCCTCTCTCTCTGCCTGCCTCTCTGCCTACTTGTGATCTCTCTCTGTCAAATAAATAAATAAAATCTTAAAAAAAAAAAAAATCTCCAAACAAACAAAAGTCCAAGGCCAGATGGCTTCCCAGGAGAATTCTACCAAACATTTAAAGAAGAATTAATTCCTATTCTCCTGAAACTGTTCCAAAAAATAGAAATGGAAAGAAAACTTCCAAACTCATATCCCATCAAAAAAGAGAATTACAGACCAATATCCTTGATGAACACAGATGCAAAAATTCTCACCAAAATACTAGCCAATAGGATCCAACAGTACATTAAAAGGATTATTCACCACAACCAAGTGTGATTTATTCCAGGACTGCAAAGGTGGTTCAACATCCGCAAATCAATCAATGTGATGCAATACATTAATAAAAGAAAGAACAAGAACCATATGATACTCTCAATAGAGGCTGAAAAAGCATTTGACAAAGTACAGCATCCCTTGCTGATCAAAACTCTTCAAAGTGTAGGGATAGAGGCACATACCTCAATATCTTCAAAGCCATCTATGAAAAATCCATCACAAATATCATTCTCAATGGAGAAGAACTGAAGCTTTTCTGTGAAGGTCAGAAACACGGCAGGGATGTCAATTATCACCACTGCTATTCAACATAGTACTAGCAGTCCTAGCCTCAGCAATCAGACAACAAAAAGAAATTAAAGGCATCCAAATCGGCAAAGAAGAAGTCAAACTATCACTCTTTGCAGATGATATGATACTATATGTGGAAAACCCAAAAGACTCCACTCCAAATCTTCTAGAACTTGTACAGGAATTTGGTAATGTGTCAGGATATAAAATCAATGCACAGAAATCTGTTGCATTTCTTTACACCAACAACAAGACAGAAGAAAGAGAAATTAAGGAGTCAATCCCATTTACAATTGCACCCAAAACCATACGATACCTAGGAATAAACCTAAACAAAGAGGCAAAGAAACTATACTCAGAAAACTATAAAGTACTCATGAAAGAAATTAGGAAATGGAAAAATGTTCCATGCTCCTGGATTGGAAGAACAAATATTGTGAAAATGTCTATGCTACTTAAAGCAATCTATGCATTCAATGCAATCCCTATCAAAATCCCATCCATTTTTTTCATTCATTCTTTTTTCATAGAAATGGAACAAATAATCCTAAAATTTATATGGAACGAGAAAAGACCTTGAATAGCCAAAGGAATATTGAAAAAGAAAGTCAAAGTTGGTGCCATCACAATTCCAGACTTCAAGCTCTATTACAAAGCCGTCATCATCAAGACAGTATGGTACTGGCAAAAAAACAGACACATAGATCAACAGAACAGAATAGAGCCCAGAAATAGACCCTCAACTCTATGGTCAACTAATCTTCCACAAAGAATGTCCAATGGAAAAAAGACAGCCTCTTTAACAAATGGTGTTGGGAAAATTGGACAGCCACATGCAGGAAAATGAAATTGGACCATTTCCTTACACCACACATGAAAATAGACTCAAAATGGATGAAGGACCTCAATGTGAGAAAGGAATCCATCAAAATCCTTGAGAAGAACACAGGCAGCAACCTCTTTGACCTCAGCCACAGCAACGGCTTCCTAGGAACATCGCCAAAGGCAAGGGAAGCAAGAGAAAAAATGAATTATTGGGACTTCATCAAGATCAAAAGCTTTTGCACAGCAAAGAAACAGCCAACAAAACCAAAAGACAACTGAAAGAATGGGAGAAGATATTTGCAAACGACATATCAGATAAAGGGCTAGTGTCCAAAATCTATAAGGAACTTAGCAAACTCAACACCCAAAGAACAAACAATCCAATCAAGAAATGGGCAGAGGACATGAACAGACATTTCTGCAAAGAAGACATCCAGATGGCCAACAGAGACATGAAAAAGTGCTCCACATCACTCGGCATCAGGGAAATACACATCAAAACCTAATGAGATACCACCTTACACCAGTCAGAATGTCTAAAATTAACAAGTCAGGAAATGACAGATGCTGGCGAGGATGCGGAGAAAGGGGAACCCTCCTACACTGTTGGTGGGAATGCAAGCTGGTGCAACCACTCTGCATGGAGGTTCCTGAAAAGGTTGAAAATAGAGCTACCCTATGACCCAGTAATTGCACTACTGGTATTTACCCTAATGATACAAACGTAGTGATCTGAAGGGGCACGTGCACCCGAATGTTTATAGCAACAATGTCCACAATAGCCAAACTATGGAAAGAACCTAAATGTCCCCCAACAGATGAATGGATAAAGAAGAAGTGGTATATATAAATGGAATACTATGTAGCCATCAAAAGAAATGAAATCTTTCCATTTGCAATGACGTGGATGGAACTAGAGGGTATTATGCTTAATGAAATAAGTCAATCAGAGAAAGACAACTATCATATGATCTCCCTGATATGAGGAAGTGGAGATGCAAAGTGGGGTGTTTGGGGGGCAGGAAAAGAATAAATGAAACAAGATGGGATCTGGAGGGAGACAAACCATAAGAGACTCTTAATCTTACAAAACAAACTAAGGGTTGCCAGGGGGAGGGGGGTAGGGAGAGGGTGGTGAGGTTATGGACATTGGGGAATATATGTGCTATGGTGAGTGCTGTGAAGTGTGTAAACCTGGTGATTCACAGACCTGTACCCCTGGGGCTAATAATACATTATATGTTTAAAAAAATAAAAAATTAAAAATATGATAGAAAGGAGTGCTAACTAAAAGAGACATGATATACTGGGGCTCCTGGGTGGCTCAGTCAGTTGAGTGTCTGATTTATTTCAGTTGGGGTCATGATCTCAGGGTCATGAGACTGAGCTCAAAGTAGGGCTCCACACTTACTGCGGAGTCTGCTTGAGATTCTCTCTCTCCTTCCCCCCCTGGCCCCCTGCTCATGTGCTTTCTCAATAAATAAGAAGGTGAAATCTATAAAAAAAAAAAAAGAGTGACTTGGGGTGCCTGGGTGGCTCAGTGGGTTAAAGCCTCTGCCTTTGGCTCAGGTCATGATCCTATGGTCCTGCATCGGGCTCTCTGCTCAGCAGGGAGCCTGCTTCCCTTCCTCTCTCTTTGCCTGCCTCTCTGCCTACTTGTGATCTCTGTCTGTCAAATGAATAAAACAAAAAAAAAGTGATATGATATATTTACTAATTTAAATTTAATTTTAAATTATTTAATTTGAACTTAATTTAAAATTTAGAATTATTAATTTAAAGACACTTTTTAAAACTGAGGAAAAATAATATTAAGGACACATTAAGAACAAATCATTACAAAAAAGAGAACCTAATTAAAAATGAAGAAAAGGCATAAATTGGCATTTTATAGAAGAGGAAAAAGTATATAGTGATAAATGTATACAAATATTGTCATTTCCACTAGTGGACTGGGAATACAAAAAAGAAACCCCATTTTTATCACTTGATTGGCAAAAATTAAATGTCTAACATTACAGGTATTCAAAATACTGTATCTTACACTTTGCTGGTGGAAGCATAAGTTAAAATAATATTACAGCAAATTGAATCTAAATATAGAGAAAATCTTACTAATGTAGACCAGGGGACATGTGCAAGAACATTCATAGCAGCACTGAACATAATAAAAAACCCCTGAAGTAATCCAAAGAACACCGACAGAAGAATTAATAAATTGTGATAGTCATTAGTGAAACGTTATATAACATACCTAATATGTAAATAATATAAAATGTATAAATATATAAAATAATTAATTGCTTTCATTCGCCAAACATTGAGTAAAAATATCTGTAGAAGGTACAGTCTGATACTCTTTTTTTTTTGCTTTATTTTATCAACAGACTTTATTTTGCAGGGCCGTTTTTGATTTTGAGAAAAACTGAGAAAATAGTGCAGTGTTTTCACATATCCCCTCACCTGTGCAGTTTTCCCTATTATTAACATCATGCATTAGTGTGTTATATTTCCTACAATGTATGAAACAATACTGATACTTTGTTATTAACTAAGGTCCAAGACTATATTAGGTTAACTCTTTGTATTGTACAATTCTGTGGGTTTTGACAAATGTATGATGTCATGTATCCACCATTACAGTACTATACAGAATAGTTTCTCCACCCTAAAACTGCCATGTTCTCCACCTATTCATCTCTCTCTCCCTCTCTCCTTCCCTCTTTTCTACCCCCAAACCCCTAGCAACTACTAATCTTTTTACTGTCTCAACAGCTTTTCTTTTTTCGGAATGTTGGAATAATACAGAGCATAGCTTTTTCATACTTTCATTTAGCAATATGCATTCATAGCTCTTTCATGTCTTTTCATGGCTTGATAGCTCATTTATTTTTTTGTTTATTTTATTTTATTAACAAGGAATGTATTATTTATTTCAGGGGTACAGGTCTGTGATTCATCAGTTTTATACAATTCACAGCACTCACCATAGCACATACTCTCCCCAATGTCCATCACCCAGCCACCCCATCCCTCCCACCCCTCTCCCCTCCAGCAACCCTCTGTTTCCTGAAATTAAGAGTCTTATGGTTTGTCTTCCTCTCTGGTTTCATCTTGCTTCATTTTTCCCTCCCTTCCCCTATGAGCCTCTGTCTTGTTTCTCAAATTCCTCATATCAGTGAGATCATATGATAATTATCTTTCTAACTCATTTATTTTTATTGCTAAATAATACTACATTGCATAGATTACCAGTTTGTTTATCCATTCATCTATTGAAGGACATCTTGGTTGCTTTCAGCTTTTGACAATTATGAATAAAACTTCCATAAGCCTTTTTAAGCAAATTTGTACACTGACACAAGTTTTTCAACTCATTTGGGTATATACCTAGGAATGCAACTGTTGGATTATATGGTAAGACTATGTTTACCTTTGTAAGAAACTGCCAAACTATCTTCAAAAGTAGCAGTACAATTTTGCATTTCCACCAGCAATGAATGAGAATTCCTGTGGTTTCACATTCTTGCCAATTATTTTGCAGTGTCAGCTTTATGGATTTTAGCCTTCCCAATAGGTATGTAATGTTATCTTATTGTTGTTTTCATGTGCAATTCTCTAATGACAGATGATGCTAAGTATCCTTTCATATGCTCTTTTGTTATTATTTGATCTTCTTCAGTGAGATTCAGATCTTTAGCAAACTATTTTTAAATTGAATTACTTGTTTTCTTGTTGAGTTTTTTGGTATACTTGGATACAAGTCCTTTATCAAATAAATGTTTTGTAAATATTTTCCCTAAGTCTGTGATTTGTCTTTTGCAGAGCAGAAGTGTTTAATTTTAATGAAGTCCAAATTATTTTTTTCTTTCATGGATCTCACTTCAGTGTTGTACCTAAAAATTATCACCAACCCAAAGTCACCTCGATTTTCCCATTATTTTCTGTAAGTTTTACAAATTTTGTGTTTTACATTGAAATCTATGACCCATATCAGGTTTTTAGAAAGGTGTGAGGACTATGTCTAGATTCTTCTTCCTTCATTCTTCCTTCCTTCCTTTTCTTGCTTTCTCTTTTTCTTTCTTTCCTTCTTTCATTCCTTCCTTCCTTTCCTCCCTCCCTTCCTTCCATTCCCTCCCTTCCCTCTTCTGCCCTTCCCTTCCTTTTTCTCTCCTTTTGGCATGTAGGCATCAGTAGTTCCAGCACTATATATTATAAAGATTATCCTTTCTCCATTGGATTGCTTTTGTTCCTTTGTTAAAGATCTGTTCATTTTTTTATATTTGTGTGTTATATTTGTGTGACTCTATTTCTGGGCACTCTACTCAGGTCCATTGATCTATGTCTAGTCCTTCCATGCTACATGAAATCTTTAAATGGCTTTACATGAAATTTTTAAATCAGACCTATCTGTCCCTCAACTTCATTCTTCTCCTTTAATGTTGTGTTAGCTATTCAGGTTCTTTCACTCCTCTATACAAATTTTAGTATCAGTTTCCAATATCCACAAGATAACCTGCTGAAGTTTTGATTGGCACTTTATTGAATCCATCGATCAAACTGGGAATAACTTATACCTTAACAATGTTGAGTCTTTCTATCCATGAATGTGGAATATTTCTACATTTATTTAGATCTTCTTTGACTCCTTTCATTAGTTTTCAGGTTTTTCATTCATATATATATATGAAATTTTTAGACATATATACATTTATACATATATACATCGAAAAATTTCATTTTTGGTGCTACTATAAGTAGTATTATTTTTTATTTCAAATTCACATTGTTCATGGCTGGTGTACAGAAAAGCAATTGGCATATATTAACAACTTTTATATGATAATGTTGTTATAATCACTTGTTAGCTCCAAGAGAGCTGGTTGGGTGATTTCTTCAGCAATCTGTTAATTATTGTTTATGTTTTCCTACCAGTTATTACTGTGGTTTCTACTCCCCATAAGCTGATTCTCTGAATTCACCTGTCTCTCAATTTTACAGGGCAGAAATCTGCCACTTCAATTTTCTGATGGACCTATTTCCAGTTTATTCGGTGTTTTTCCTGTTGTGAGGCTAGATGTGATGAATCCCAAGTCAGAGCAGAAACTGGAAGTCTTATATATTTTTCTTAAAAATTAAAAACCAGGGGTGCCTGTGTGGCTGAGTTGGTTAAGCATCTGACTCTTGGTTTCAGCTCAGGTCATGAACTCAGGGTGGTGAGATCAAGCCCTGCAACAGGTTCCTCACTCAGTGGGGAGTCTGCTTCTCTCTCTCTCTCTCTCTCTCTCCCCCCATCTCACTCTGCCCTCCCCTTGTTCATGTGCTCTCTCTGAAACAAGTAAATAAATCTTTAAAAAATTAAAACCAACAGAACTAAAATCAAAGAATTTAATTTTAACACAATATAGATAAATATATCTTTTAAAAACCAAAGTAAATATAAATGCAAATCAGGATTGTAGTTATCCTTTTAGCACCAAGGACTCATTCCCTTGCTACTGTCATTGATGTCACTCCCCAACTTCTAGAGGCCACTGGAATTCCTTGGTTAATGTTTCCCTTCATCCTCAAAGCCAGTTATGGTGGGTCTATCGCTTCTCATGCTTCATCTCTCCTCCCTTCTCATCAGTTTATAAATTTCATGTGATTTGCCTTGGCCCACCCAAATATACCAGGATAATCTCCTCATTTTAAGATTCATAATATTAATACCATTTGCAAAATCCCTTTCCCATGCAAAATAACATAGCCACAGGCCGCAGGGATTAGTACATACACATTTTTAAAGGCCATTATATTGCCTAACACGTAAACTCATGGTTAAAAACTTCTAAATTCACAAGGAAACAAGAAATCATGAATAAGAGTTAGCAAAGGCCACACAGGACAAAATAAAGATCATGATAACTATTCATAAGATGGAATTATGAGAGATATAAAATAAAAATAAAAAATAAATATACTTAACACGTTTAAGGAAATAAAGACCCTCTCTGTCTGCTGCTCTCCCTGCTTGTGCTCACTCACTCTTTCTCTCTCTCTGACAAATAAATAAATAATCTTTAAAATAAATAAATAAACAAATAAATATATAGGAAAATAAATTTCATGACTTGGGGTATTAGAAGTCTTTCTAACAAGATTACAAAAGTATTAACTGTAAAAGAAATGGGTCATAAATAGAATACATTAAAATTAGGAATTTATGTTCACCAAAAGACATTATTGAGAGAATTAAAAAGAAAAGCCACAGAGTGAAAGATACCAGCAACAAATAAAACTAAAGAGGCTCATATTTAGAATATGCCTTAAAACCACACACATTTACAAATTAATAAAATAAAATGAATCCCCAAAAAAGACAAAAATAAAAAGAAAGGAAAACACTAAAATATGATTGACCTTACTGACATTCAGAGAAATCCACTGTAAAACCATAAGGGGTTAATATTCTACTTTATTGGATTGGTTTCACTGATTTTAAAAAGTTAAAATTTGACAATACCAAGTACTGGAGATAATATGGAAAAATGATACTCTCATCCTCTGCTGATACATATGTAATTATGGTAAATCAAGGAAAACAATTCAGTATTTCCTCCTAAAAGTGGAAATGTCTATGTCCTATATTCAACAATTCTCTAGAGAAACACTTACATGTGTGCATCAGGATACAGTGAAAGTTTATTTGGTGCATAGTGCATAGTTTATTCACAGTGTATTCATTTTTCTTCAGAGCAAACAAAACAAAACAAAAAAACAAAAACAAAAAACAAAGGAAGGGATAAGTCAAATATCAATAATAATTCAATAAAGAAATTATGGTGTCATATAACAACAAACTACTATCCAGCAGGAAAAACAAATGAAATACAAGTACACAATATTGAGCCAAAAAAGCAAATCACAAAAGAATACATACATAGAATCAATTCAATATTTACAGTTCAAAAGAGAGAAAACTAAATGACGATTTGCAGCATATGAAATAGCTAGGAAAAAATATCTGGGGAAACAAACCATAAAATTCAGGCTGGTGGGGAGGAGGGTAGGGGAAACCCTGTCGGGAAGGGAATAAGTAGGCTTCAGTGTCATTTGATAATGTAGGTAGCATTCTATTTCTTAAGCTAAGTTGTAGATATATATTCTTTGGTGTGTATGATATATTTCACAATAAAAAAAAAATGTATTGACTTTTTCGTGGCTGACTTTCTCATTTACCCTAAGAATAAAATTCAGAATCTAACTTTCATGGACAAAAGCCAAAATGATCAGGCCCCTGCCTCTCCTTTCATCTCATCCTGGGCTCTCCCCATTTCATCGCAACTCCGGTAACCAGTAACGCAGACCTCTCTGTTAACACTCTTAAGTTGCCTCTCACCTTTGCATTTTTCTCTTGCCTCTGATCTTAAAACTATTTCATCCTGATCTTTGTAGACGTGGCTGATTTTTACCATTCAGGTCTCAGCTCAAATATCACACCAAAGAAAGTTTCCCTGAACATCTCATAGCAGGTAAGTGACAGAATCAGAAAAATATCTACTTGTCATGAAAAAAATTCTGTCAACCAAATTTATTGTAAAGTACCCTGGAAATGATGTCCTATATATAAAATAAAGATAGGAAAATTGGAGATGAAGGTGCTTTGGTGGATAAAGCAGTGTCAAATATAACTATCAGAGCCTGTAGTGAAATAGAGAATGAAGGTGTTAGAAATAACTCGAACTATTTTAAAAGTTGACTACATTTTAACTAGTAGATACTTTCCTTGAGTTTGTATGTTTCAGAATGATTACAGCTTGCTAATATAAACATTCTATTTATAGTACTTAATTCAGGGCCTTGCTATTCTTCTTCTGAACTTACGCCCCAATCAAAGTCAACTGCACTATCATTAATACTCCTCCACTTTCCCCATTTTAAATCCATTTTGAAAACTGACTCCAGTCAATTACACTTAACAACTGAATATACTAAGAAGGGCGGGGGGGAGCTTGATGAATTTTGAGTTCAGATTAATTCATCAGACATAAATAGCTTGCATATTTCCTTTTGGAAATGAAAAACATGAAAAAGAATACCACTTAACTACTTCAAAGGAGCATGAGCAATTATCTGCATTTCTATATTCTATCTTTAAACTACTTATTAGCTCATTTGTTACTTAAACCAATTAGTTTTGGTTGCTGAAGATATTATTCAATATGCAGGAAAGTAATCGCTTTGTTGTATTCTTATTATTCCCTTTTTTTCCTAATTTTTACCGAAACTCAGCTCTGCACATTTTAATATGTTCACTTTATTTTGAATATTAATTCCCTGTCTCCCTGTTAACATGATATATCTCAAAATAATTTTGTTTAATTTAAGGCATTATTTCTAATTTCTGGAAACACACGATACATTTACCAAATCTCATTGTTAAAAAAATTAAACCCAATTGCTTATAATTGACTGAAGTCTATAAATAATACCTACTATATTGCTGGTAAATTGTTTATATGTTATTCCAACATGATGTAAGAGGTGAGTGATCTGATTTTTCCTACAATCTTTGAGTCACCTTTATTTTCACCAAGATGATTTTATAAATGTTTATAGTTGGTTCTATATTATCTATTAACTAAAATATTTAACTGTAATTGTGTACCAAAAAGAATTATAATAATGTTCCAAAGTAAAGTTCTGATTCAGGTTCTATACAGTGAAAAGTAAAAACATATATAGCCATCAAAAATTATTCAATATCTTGGGGCACCAGTGGATTAGGCCGCTGCCTTCGGCTCAGGTCATGATCTCAGGGTCCTGGGATCGAGCCCCGCATCGGGCTCTCTGCTCTGCAGGGAGACTGCTTCCTCCTCTCTCTCTGCCTGCCTCTCTGCCTACTTGTGATCTCTCTCTCTGTCAAATAAATAAATAAATAAATAAATCTTTAAAAAAAAAATTATTCAATATCTAAATCTTTGTGAAAGAAAAAAAAGAAACACAGTCTAAATAGATAATATCCATTATAAAAAGTGTTATAAGTAAGAATCTCAGTATTTTCCATTCTTATTAGTTTGAAAGTATCTCTCAAACTCTCAAGAATTTATTCAGATAGAATTACCCATTTCACCTTCATGTACTACCCCTTTTTTGTGTCAACCATAATGGATGTTCTTCTATTGCTTACAAAAAGCAAGCTATACATTTGAGAGGTAAATCCAAAAAATCATACCAGTTTAAGTATAAATGCTACTTAAAAATAAGAATTCAGATCAAAATTATAATTTGCTTTAAAGCAAAAGCCACTAAATGCAACAGGATCTGCATTACGTAATTAATGATTAATATCACCAATTACAACCACCTCAAATTGTAAAAGTCTACATTTCTGTGTGCTAAGTTTCTCTAATAGAAATATAATTTGGAAAATTCCAGAAAGCCAGATCTGCAATCATTACTTAAACTTCTTTATGCTATTTTTAGTAACACTTGGGAATTGTTGTTCATCAATCTCACACTTGAAACCTTCCAGGACTAAACACATAATCTGTTAGTTGAAGCAGATCTAAAAAGATAGTAGAATGACATCTAGAATTTCTTATCTGCACTGTTTTAATCCCTCCTGGGAATGAGAGGAAGACGGCAAGAGGTTGGACATAGGAAGATTTCACAGTTGTTGCACTGTATGGGTCCCATAATGTGACATAATTTATAATCTACCCAGACTGGCAAGAGTTGGTACCTGGATTCACTAGTTTAAATCTAAAAAGTTTAAGTCTAAACTGTTTCCTTTATTTAATCCATTTCTTCAGACAGTACTATCTGTTATAGGATTATGTCTGAAGAACCCAAATTTGCTCCATACACCCTTCAATTTTTTTTCTCTTTTCTTTGAAGTAACTCCCCATTAATCTACCAGATCCTAAAAGTGGGCAACAATATAAAATATAGAATTTTTATTTACATATCTCTATTTTGTGACCTCAACCAACTTTACAATTGGTCAAATTATTCTAGTTTAGAAAATGAAACTCAATTCTCTACTCTTCAAAAAAGGAAGAGAAAAATCATAAAGGTATTACATTTCCATGACTAATACACTTCACATTCATTATTTTGTAAAAAAAAAAAAAGAAAGAAAGAAAGAAAAAGAAAAAAAAGAAGATTATCATCACTTAATAAGAAGACAAGAGTAACGAAATTTTTGTGGCATCTAATCTAAAAATAAGAATTTTCCCCAAGTTTCTCACTATAATATTCCATAAAATTTTAGAGTTCATTTTTTATATATCTCTAAAACAACATAATATTTTACTTCACTAATTTTGCTCTTCAAATATAATCACTAACAATTTTACTTAAAAGTTCAAATTTTACTTACATCAATAAATATTAGTCCTTATCAAGCAATTTATTATTATTGACAGACAAGGTTCAAAGCATTTCATGCACCTCTAAATGCAGAAACCATTACACAAAATTGCTAAAGCAACATGAGCCAAGTGATAACTACCTGCTTTTCCAAATTTAATTTAGAGACCAGAAATGCACCCACCACTAGCCATGCAAGTTATTATCAGAAAACAGTCTTTTAAATTGCTCAGGAACAATAACAGAGAGGAGAAAAAGATTGTTAGTGTTGTTTTTGTTTTTACATTAGTTAAAATAAGGATCACAACATAAAATACCCTGTGATAGACAGAATCTTAAGACTGCCTCCAAGATGCCTGCCTCTAGTGTGCACACCCTACATTATTCTTATCCCTTGAGTGTGTATAGAACTTGTGAATATGACAGGATGTCACTCATTTGATTAGGCTACATAAAACTTCCTTTTAGAAGACAGAAGTCAGAATTCTCCTGTTGGAGACATAAGTCCTACAATTGCCTACAAATTACCATGAGTCCTACAACTGCGATGAACTGAATCCTATCACTAACTTGAATGACATTGGAAGATGACCCTGAGTTTCAGATAGAACCCACTCCCACTGATGCCTTGATTTCAGCCTTGTGAGATCTGGAGTAGAAGACCAGTGAAACTGTGCTGAATTCCTGACCCACAGAATTCATAAGATAGTAAATGTGTGATGTTTAAGCCACTATTATGTGGAAATTTGTTACACCGCAATAGAAAACAAATACAAACCGTAAAATATTTTGTAGGTGACAAGTCAGATAAAGTTGTTTACACAAAAGGTGAAAAATAAACTGACAAACACATACAACGTAAACTGCACATCTAGCCAATGGAATGAAAAAGCAGAGTCTTCACAAATTTTTCCTGCACCAACAATGTACTTCCAAAATATATATATGTATATAAAGATTTTTATCTAGCACCTTCAATTTGAAGACACAAAAGTGATACAGTAACTATCACCATCCTTGGATTGTGTAATTATTATCCTAAATTTGATTTGTTTTCTTATCCTTACCAATATTTTGTTTATCAACAGAATTTAATGTATAATAAAATGTTTTTTTCTGTATAATAAACTGTTAAATGGATAATGTTTATCTGAGATAACTAATGTCTACATTTTTTGGATCAAATACTTTTTGATCCAGAGAAATACATTTTAAGGAGAAAATTCATGAGGTAGATTTTATTATCCACTTCAGAGGAAATGGTTGGAAAGAGAATTAACTTCCCTGTCATGCACATATAATTTATACTAAACAAAATATTATTTCACCTTAAATTTCTGAGTTAAAAGACAGAGGAAACATTAATGTATTCATGGAGTTACAATTCATAGACCAACATCAGCCTACATAATTTATAAGCTATGAATTGTAAAGTACTTATATTTCAATTTTATCTACTACAATTTCCTTCAAAACATTTACCTTTTTCTAATATTCAGTATTTCTTCTGTCTTTTCAATATATAATAAAATGGTTATAGTTTAGATTAAAGACAGATATCAGGGCAATGCTATAATTTCCTTAAGCAGCTAATATACAACAGATAACTATTTGTTCTATTAAAAATACAAGGGGAAACTGTAAGGGGAGATGAACCATGAGAGACTATGGACTCTGAAAAACAACCAGAGGGTTTTGAAGGGGCGGGGGGGGTGGGAGGTTGAGGAACCAGGTGGTGGGTAATAGGGAGGGCACGTACTGCATGGAGCACTGGGTGTGATGCCAAAACAATGAACACTGTTATGCTGTAAATAAACAAATAAACGAATAAAAAAAAAAGAAATTAGTTAAAACTTTGGCATTTATAGAAAATAATATATATAATGTATATGATATATGTGATATATAAAACTTTGGTAATATTTAGAATAGAATATTACCTTTTATTAAAATTTGAATTTATTTCTAAAAAAAATACAATTTGACTATTTTAAAGCTACCCTTTCCACACATTTGTTCACATTTTGCCTTAATTATACCTAACTGATTAAACAAAATTATATAATTATAGAAGAGGCAAAATTATTTTCCTTATCCAGGAAGCAATCCCAGATTGATCCAGTCTTTATTTTGCTGTTTTAAGGGTTTCAAACACACAGGGGGAAAAAAATTTGTATAACATAATGGAAATATATTATAGCTTTATCTATAAATTGGATGTTAGATATTATATCAGCTTGAAGTTTTTTTAAAAAATACAACAGTATTGGGGGATTTAAGATGGTGGAGGAGTAGAGGCACCCTAAGTTTGTCTCATCCCTCAAATACAGCTGGATAGTTCCCAAATCATTCTGAACACCTGAGAAATCAATCAGAGATCTGTGAACACAAAAGCTGCAAATCTACAAGTAGAAAAGGGACCACAGTTTCAAAGGCAGGAGGTGTGGACACTTGACTCTGGTGTGACACAGCTGAAAATACAGGGGTAGGGAAAGAGGCTGCTTAAGGGGGCTACCACAAAAAATTACAAGCACCAGAATGCAAAATCAGAACCGTTAGAAGTTTAGAAGTCTGCTACTGTGGGGTATGTGCCTAACTTAAAAGTGCTCAGGAGGTGAAGTGGGGGAGAATCTCAGGTGTGATAGTGTGGTCTGAGGATCCCCAAGATCATAGGAAGAACAGGTGATCCCTGAGTGCAGAAGAGTTCCCAAGCATAGGAGCAGGGAAACCAGCTGAGAACAGCAAGTCTGGGCGCTGGTTTTCTGCTCTGTGTTGCCATAAACTGAAAGCCGCTATGACCACTTTCCTGACACAGGTCCACCAAAAGACAAAAGCTAGCAATACCCTCCCTGGGAGAAAGAGTGTGGGTCTGCACTGCATAAGTCCCTAAAATTTTGAGTTTTGAAATTCAGTTGCATGACTGAGAATAAAAACACTCTGAGCATTCTGAGAGTCCAGGTGAACACAGAGTTCTGATGGAAACGGGGAGACAAGAGTGATCGACTGTTCTTCTGTGAGGCTCACTGAGGAGTGGGGGGCATAAATTTTCAGCTCCAGGACTAGAGAGTGGGGCGCCACCATATTCATCCTGCCCATCAGCACAGAAAGCCATCAGGGAGCAAAACAGCACCGCATAGTAGAAACAAGAGTGCTTTATAGCAAGCTCTGTCTCCCTACACTATGGTGGTACATTTCCATTAGAGCAAGTCCACCTGAGAGTCAGCACAAAAGTCCCATTCCCCAGAAGACCACCAAAAACAACTCATTCCACCAAGTTACTGATCACAGAAAGCTACAAAGCTTCAGCTCCAGGGGAAAGAGTATATTGCATTTTTATTCTTTTGTCTTTTATCTTTTTTCAAGTTGTTTTCTCATTTTTTCAATTCTTTCTTTTCTTTTTAATTTTTATTTTTATACATTTTTAAATTTTTTGTTTCATTTCATTGTATTTTATTTATATATTTTTCTTTCCTTCTATGTTTAAAAACTGGTTTCTTTTAACAAGCACACTAAAACACACCCGGAATCTACTTTTTGTCTTGTTTTTTTCATTCTTGTTGTTATTGTTCTTTTTCTTTCTTCTTTGCTTTTCTGGACAAAATAAAAACATGGAGAAATTCACCCCAAAAGAAAGGAGGTAGTATGCACAAGGAGGGATTTCATCAATATGGATATAAGTAAGATGTCTGAAATAGAATTTAAAACAATGATTATAAAGATACTAGCTGGGCTTGAAAAAGGCATAGAAGACACTAGAGAATCCCTCACTATGGGGACAAAAGAACTGAAATCTAGTCAGACCAAAATTAGAAATTCTACAATGGAGATGCAATTCCAAAGAGGGACAAGAAAATGAGGAACAAAGAATCGGAAGATCAAATCAGTGATACAGAAGATAAAATTAAGGAAAACAATGAAGCTGAAAAGAACAGGGAAAGAAAATTATTAGAGCATGGAGGTAGACGTAGGGAACTCAGAGATTCCATAAACAGAAATAGTAGCCATATTATGGGAGTCCCAGAAGAGCAAGAGCAGGGAAAAAGGGGCAGAAGACTTATTCGGACAAATGGGAGCTGAGAACTTCCCTAATCTGGGCAAGGAAAAAGGCATGCATGTCCAAGGGGCACAGAGAACCTGCCCAAAATCAATAAAAGCAGGTCAATACCATGGTATATTAGAGTGAAAATTAGAAATTCCACAGAAAAAGAGAAAATCCTGAAAGTAACAGAGGACAAATGTTCTTAACCTACAAGGGTAGACACATAAGGCTGGCACCAGACCTGATCACAGAGATCTGGCAGTCCAGAAAGGACTGGTGTGAAATATTCAACGTGCTAAATGGGAAAAATATACAGCCAAGAATACTTTATCCATCAAGACTGTCAATCAGAATAGATGGAGAGAAAAAGTTTCCAGGACAAACGAAACTAAAGAAATTCATGAACACTAAATCAGTCCTGCAAGAAATATTAAAGGGGACTCTCTGAGTAGAAAGAAAGACAAAAAGTAATAATGACCAGAAAAGAGCTAAGACAATCTACAGGAACAGCAACTTTACAGGTAATACAACAGCACTAAATTCTTATCTTTCAATATTATTCTGTATGGACTAAAGGCTCCAATCAAAAGACACAGGGTATCAGAAAGGATTAAAAAAAAAAAAAAAAAAAGACCCATGGATATGCTGCTTACAAGAGACTCATTTCAAACCCAAAACACCTCCAGATTGCAAGTGAGGGGGCAGAGAATCATTTATCATGCAAATGGGCAGCAAAGAAAGCTGGAGTAGCCATCCTCATATCAGACAAAATATATTTCAAACCTTTAAAGATTGTAATAAGAGGGGTGCCTGGGTGGCTCAGCTTGTTAAGTGTCTGCCTTCAGCTCAAGTCATGAACCAAGGGTCCTGGGACAGAGCAGTACATTGGGATCTCTGCTAAGTAAGGAGCCTGCTTCTCCCACTCCCTCTGCCTGCCACTACACCTTCTTGTGCTCTCGCTCTCTCTCTCTCTCTGCCAAATAAATAAATAAATCTTAAAAAAAAAAAGACTGTAATAAGAGATGAAGAAGATGAAGAATAATTCTATATCAGAATTAAAGGGTCTACCCAACAAGAAGATCTAACAATTGTAAATATTTATGCCCCTAACTTAGGAGAACCCAAATATATAAATCGATTAATAACAAGTTTAAAGAAATTCATTGATAATAATCAAATAATAGTAGGGGATTTTAACACCCCACTCACACCCAGGGACAGATCATCTAAGCAGAAGATTAACAAGGAAACAAGGACTTTGAATGACACAGTAGACCAGATGGACTTCACAGATAAGACAGAGCATTTTATCCCAAAGCAGTAGAATATGTATTCATTTTTTTTTTCTTTTAAGATTTTATTTATTTATTTGAGAGAGAGATCACAGTAGGCAGAGAGTCAGTCAGAGACAGGGGGAAGCAGGCTCCCTGCTGAGCAAAAAGCCCAATCCGGGGCTTGATCCCAGGACCCTGAGATCATAACCTGAGCCAAAGGCAGAGGCTTAACCCACTGAGACACCCAGGCACCCCAGAATACACATTCTTTTTGAATGCACATGTAACATTCTCCAGAATAGACCTAGGTCACAAACCAGGATTCAAACTAGGTCACAAATCAGGATTCAAACAGTACAAAAAGACTGAGATCATACCATACATATTTTCAGACCACAATGCTATGAAACTTGAAGTGAAGCACAAGAAAAAATCTAAAAGGTTCACAAATATATGGAAGTTAAAAAACATCCTATTGAAGAATGAATGGGTCAACCAATTGAGTCAACCAAATTGAAGATGAATTAAAAAAATACATGGAAGCAAACAAAAATGAAAACATGACAATTCAAAACCTTTGGGATGCAGCAAAGGTAGTACTAAGAGAGAAGCATATAGCAATACAGGCCTTCCTCAAGAAACAAAAAGGGTCTCAAACACAAAAACCTAATCTTACACCTAAACAGCTATAAAAAGAACAGTGTAAAGCCTAAACCCAGAAGGAGGAGAAAAATAATAATGATCAGAGCAGAAATCAACAATATAGAAATTTAAAAAAAAAAAAAAACCACAGTAGAACAGATCAATGAAACTAGGAATTGGTTCTTTGAAAGAATGAACAAGATTAATAAACCCCTAGCCAAACTTATCAAAAAGAAAAGAGGAAGGACCTAAATAAATAAAATCATGAATGAGAGAGGAGAGATCACAAACACCACCACAGAAATACAAACATTGTAAGAGAATGTTATGAGAAATTATATGCCAACAAAAGTAGACAATCTGGAAGAAATGAATACATTTAGAAACATATAAACTACCAAAACTGAAACAGGAAGAAATAGAAAACCTGAACAAACCCATAACCAGGAAAGACATTATATCAGTAATCAAAAATCTCCCAACAAACAACAAACAGTCCAGGGTCGGAAGACTTCCCTAGGGAATGCTATCAAGAATTTAAAGAAGTGTTAATACCAAAAAGTAGAAATGGAAGGAAAGCTTCCAAACTCATTCTATGAGGCTAGCATTACCTTGATCCCAAAACCAGATAAAACCAACTAAAAAGAATTATAGACCAATATCCCTGATGAACACGGATGCAAAAATTCTCAACAAGATTCTAGCAAATAGGATCCAATAGTACATTGAAAGGATTATTCACCATGATCATATGGGATTTATGCCTGAGCTACAGGGATGATTGAATATTTGCAAATCAATCAATGTGATACATGACATTAATAAAAGAAAGGATAAGAACCATATGATCCTCATTTAACAAAATACAACACCCTTTCTTAATAAAAATGCATTTAACAAAATACAACACCCTTTCTTAATAAAAACCCTCCACATTGTATGAACAGAGGGAACATATGGTCTTCCTATAAAGACCATATACATATACAAAAGATGTATATGGTTTTACTAAATAACAACAAAAGATGTTCATATACAAAAGATGTATATGGTTTTACTATAAAAACCATATACAAAAGACCCACAGAGAATATCATCTTCCAACAGGGAAAAACATGACAGCGATGTCTACTTTCACAACTGCTGTTCAACATAGTACTAGAAATCCTAGCCTCAGCCATCAAACAACAGCATTAACAAAAAAGGCATCCAAATTGACAAAGAAGTCAAACTTTCACTCTTCGAAGATGACATGATACGCTACGTAATAAACCTCAAAGACTCCACCAAAAAATTGCTAAAACTGATACAGGCATTCAGCAAAGTCACAGGATACAAAATCAATGCATGGAAGTCTGTTGCATTTCTATACAACAAAAATGAAGCAGCAGAAAGAGAAATCAAGGAATTGATCCCATTTATAATTGCATCAAGAACCCTAAGATATCTAGGAATAAACCTAATCAAAGAGGTAAAAGATCTGCACTCTGAAAACTATAGAACATTTATGAAAGAAATTGAGGAAGACA
Organism: Meles meles; assembly: GCF_922984935.1. Lineage (NCBI taxonomy): Eukaryota > Metazoa > Chordata > Mammalia > Carnivora > Mustelidae > Meles > Meles meles. The sequence continues at coordinate 81,864,133 of NC_060074.1, forward strand.
CAAAGAAATGGAAAAACATTCCATGCTAATGGATTGGAAGAACAAATATTGTTAAAATGTCCATGCTACCCAAAGCAATGTATACATTCAATACAATCCCTATCAAAATACCACAGCATTTCTCACAGAGCTGGAACAAACAATCCTAAAATTTGTATGGAACCAGAAAAGACCCTGAATAGCTAAAGGAATGTTGAAAAAGAAAACTAAAGCTAAAGGAATCACAATTCCAGACCTCAAGCTGTACTACAAAGCTTTAATCATCAAGACAGTATGGTACTGGCACAAAAACAAACACATATATCAATGGAACATAATAGGAACCCAGAAATGGACTCTCAGTTCTATGGTCAACTAATCTTTGACAAAGCAAGAAAGAATATCCAATGGAAAAAAGACAGTGTCTTCAAAAATTGTGTTTGGAAAATCGGACACCCCATATGCAGAAAAATGAAGCTGAACCACTTTCTTACACCACAGACAAAAACAAATTCAAAATGGATGAAAGACCTAAATGTGAGACAGGAATCCGTCATAATCCTAGGGCAGAACATAGGCAGAAACCTCTGTGACCTCAGGCACAGCCACTTCTTGCAGAACCTGTCTCTAGAGGCAAGGTAAGCAAAAGCAAAATATTGGGACTTCTTCAGGATAAAAAGCTTTTGCACAGCAAAGGAAACAATCAACAAAACTAAATGGCAGCCTATAGAATGGGGCAAGATATTCCCAAATGACATATCAGATAAAGGGCTAGTATTCAAAATCTATACAGAACTTATCAAACCCAAAAAATTGTCAAGAAATGGCAAAAGGCATAAACACATTTCTCCAAAGGAGACATACAAATGGCTAACAGAGGAGTGCTTAGGTGGCTCAGTTGGTTAAGCATCTGCATTCAACTCAGGTCATGATATCAGAGTCCTGGGATCAAGCCCCACGTTGGGTTCTGCTCCGTGGGGAGTCTGCTTCTCCCTCTCCTTCTTCCCCTCCCCCCACTTACGCTCTTTCTGTCTCTCAAATAAATAAATAAAATCTTTTAAAAAGTGGTGAACAGACACATGAAAAGATGCTCAACATCACTTGGCATCAGGTAAATATAAACAAAACCATCTCACACTGGTCAGAATGGCTAAAATTAACAACTCAGGAAAAAAACAGATGTTGGCGAAGGTGCAGAGAAAGGGTAACCCCCCTACACCATTGGTGGTAATGCAAGCTGGCGCAGCCACTCTGGAAAACAGTATGGAGGTTCCTCAAAAAGTTAAAAATAGAACTACCCTATGACCCAGCAATTACACTACTAGGTGTTTATCCAAAGGTTAAAATAGTGATTCAAAGGCGCATATGTACCTCAATGTTTATAGCAGCAACGTCCACAATAGCCAAAATATGTAAAGAGCCCAGATGTCCATCAACAGATGAATGGATAAACAAGATGTGATATATATATATATAGGAATATTACTCAGCCATCAAACAGAATGAAATCTTGCCATTTGCAATGATGTGGATGGAGCTAGAGAGTACTATGCTAAGTAAAATAAGTCAGAACAAGACAAATACCATATTATTTCACTCATGTGGAATTTAAAAAACAGAGTAACATAGGGGATGGGAAGGAAAAATAAAATAAGAAAATCAGAGAGGGAGACAAACCATAAGACTCTTAACTATAGGGAACAAACTCGGGGTTGCTGGAAGGGCGGTCAGTGGGGGGATGGGTTAATTAGGTGATGGGCATTAGAGAGGACACATGATGCAATAAGCACTGGGTTTTATATGCAAATGATGAATCTAATAATACACTATATGTTAACGAAGTGGAATTTAAATTAATTTTTTTAAATACAACAGTATGAACTTATTTGAAATGATCTGTATGTTTCTCCACATAAATTTTTATATCTGTCTATCTCAGAGGTAACCATCCTCCAGAATTTGATGCCACAAAAATATTTACTGACATTTATTTTGTTTTTTTAAAGATTTTATTTATTTATTTGACAGAGATAGAAATCACAAGTAGGCAGAGAGGCAGGCAGAGGGGGTGGGGGAAGCAGGCTCCCTGCTGAGCAGAGAACCCAATGCCAGGCTCAATCCCAGGACCCTGAGACCATGACCTGAGCCCAAGGCAGAGGTTTAACCCACTGAGCCACCCAGGAGCCCCCCAACATTTATTTTTAAATTTTGAAGAAAAAATATTCCCACTAAGATCTTCAGCCCACCTAGAAAATTCCTTTATTACAGCCAGAGACAACTGTGTCGTTTTCTTAAAACATGGATGATCAATTATCTAGGCATGAAATAATTAGATGATCTTCTTTCCATTTATTTATAGTCCTTCTTATGCCATTATGACCTTATATCTGTATCTGTCAACATCTGTATCTATACATGTTTACATATAGTACTGATTGTTGTCTCTCATTATTGGATTTTTATGACCATTCTTGCAATAACAACAACATATAATCTTAATTTCTATAGTTTTAAATAGTCTGATAATTAGTAGGGGAAGATCCTGACTTCGGTCATCTCCAGAATTGTTTGTCTATTCTTGACCCATTTCTCTTCCATGTTAATTAGGAATGGCTGTCACCTCTCAAGGAGAAACAAATACATATACTATGCTAAACCATACTATATTATACTATAGTACCACTATATATTATACATTGTATACATACTATATGGCATTATATAACTTAGTTTTATATAACATATATAATATAATACAGTATAAATTCTGTTTGGCAGTTGTTGGTGGACAGGAATATTACAGGATCTGAAGAGAAGTGGACACATTCTGTTCCAATAGCATACCTCATTTGCTTTTTTATTGCATTGGTTAGGACCTCTGTTCTAATGAAGAAGAGATAATAGAGAGCAATTCTGTTTTACTCTTGACTTTACATGCTTATAGTTTCACCACTGGTATGCTTGATATAAAAAAAGATTTAGATACAGTTTTTCAAGTTAATGAAATTCCTTTCCACTCTTAATTTGCTAATGGTTTTTCTCTTGATGAATGGTAAACTTATCGATTCTTTTTTTTTGCATTTACAGAAGTGACCCTTCACCCTCTTCAATCTATTGATACTGAAATCCTCCTGCATTTTGGTATGTATTATCGGGTTAAGATATATTAATTTGTACATAATTCTGAACTTGATTTGTGAGTATGTAACTTAGAATCTGACTATTTGAGTTCATAAATAAGTTTGGTCTACAATCTTACTTGCCTGCACTATAATTTCTCTGTTTTGATACCAAAGTAATAGTTACCTCATGAAATGAATAGTTTTTTCTCTGTTTCTAAATCCTGAAAAAATATATACATCTATGTTTGTATATATATTCATAACAAAAATATTATAAATATATTTTTCAAACATGCAGTTAGAAGACAAATAAGTTCTGGGGATCTAATGCACAGCAATGTGACTATCTTTATAACACAGTATTATATACTTGAAAATTGCTGAGACTAGATATTAAATATTTTCATCACAAAAAAGAAATGATAATCATATGAGGTAATGGGGGCATTAACTAATGATACAGTGGTAATCATACTGCAATATATGTCTGTCAAATCTACAAATCATACATCTTAAATTTATACAATGTTATATGTCAATTATATCTCAATTAAAATATTACATATAAAAAAGAAATATCCTTTTCTGGAAAGTTGGATAAAATTTATCCTGATGGCTATCAAAGTATAGTGTCTTTACTGAGTAAGACTTTGATTACAGATTCAATCTCTTTAAATTTTATTGATTTACTTGGATTTCTATTTTTTTTCTAATTCATTTATATTTACTACAAATTTATCTATTTGTAGCCGCTCAACAGTATTGGCATAAAATTGCTCATAGACATCTCCTAAGATTTGTTTTAAACTTAACATATTTCAGGTCATATTGCCTTTTTTTTGGCAAAACTATTATTTATTTGTGCTTTTTATCTTCATTCTTGCTGAGGATTTATACACAACTATTTTTTTCCAATAACTGTCTTTTGGTTTTTTAACTTATTATTTCAAAATATTTCTATGTCATTTTTTTCCTACTCACATCATTACTTTCCCTTACTTCTACTTTTTTGTTTACTTTGTTCTTTTCTAGATTCTTAACAATACAAAGCTTTCTGCCCTTTTTAGTAAATGCAATTGAGTTTCTAAATTTTCCTCTAAGCACCATTTTAACATTACCTTGCAAACACCGACATGCAGTGCCTTCCTTCTCATTCAGTTATAAGTATTTTTAGTTGCCCTCATGTTGATGATAATTCTGAGAATATTGCTTTGGCAATTTTAGCTATGTCTCTATTGTATAGGGTGATGGCTATCATGGAAGCTGAGATACTGAGTCTCATTAGGAGAGCTGTCACAGCACAAATAGAGACAACCTGTGAGATCCTGAAAGAGTAGATTTAATTGTCATCAGGGCTCAAAGGAGAACCTAGAGCCAAGATAGTCGAAGATCTTCAGTGAATCTAGCAAGCTTGCATTTTAGAATGTCATTTTTCCTTTCAGTTTTTCCGGAAGACTGTAGGTTATAAGAACTAATACAGTTTCTGGCTAATAGATAAGACTCTGCAGTATGTTTTAATGAATATGACTGTAAAATGAATCCCACAATCACTAAAGAGATAGGCCGATATTTTCCAGCTGGAAAGCATAAGGCCACAGAACACTTTTTCCTCTGTTAAAGCTGTGGCCTTCAAACAAAAGAAACCTTTAATCTATCCTGATAATAAGTCTATAATAACCAAAACACTGTATCTCATTGCTGAAGGCAACTATGTTTGAAGTATATTGCAGGTGCTCAGAAAGGCCTCTTCCAGGCTTCGGTTCCAGTTTCCCCAGGATTATGTTGGAATGAAGTGGGACTAGAAAACATTCTTGGCAGTCCCTTTAAAATTTTCTCATCAGTGCAGGTTTTTAAATGTAGTCAATTTATCCTTGCCATGGTAATAAAACTAACAGCTCTGGCTAATGCATTATTTTAATCAGCACTAATAGAATGTAAGAGTAGAATCCTCTCTTAAGTTACAATACACAATGAATTTATAAGGATGTAGTAAAAGATCACCCCAGGAATAAGAACATCTTATGAACAGTGTCAACCTTTGAAAAACTGTTAGGACTTTTTATTTATATTATAAAGTACTATGATTATCCCTGATTGAAGAGACCTAGAAAAAATTATTTTATGGATAGATATTGTACCAGTATTTATGCATAAACATGAGTATGCTTCCTTTAACTAGAAAGCCACACAATCATTGACGTATATTTATATTAGTCTTCTTACTTATACATAATTAAATTTAAAAGACTACTTTTCTTTTGATTTATCTTTCTTTTCTCTCAAATTTGGTAATCACACAACTATTTTGAATAAATTACATTTAGAAAAGACCAAAACAAACTTAATTCTATCGTCTTTCTTTTTTCTTAAATGACTCTTTTTTTAAGATTTTTATTTATTTGAGAGAGAAAGACACAATGAGAGAGTGAACACAAGCAGGAGGAGTAGGAGAGGAAGAAACAGGCTCCCCACTGAGCAGGGAGCCCAAAGTGGGGCTCAATTCCAGGATCCTGGGATCATGACCTGAGCCAAAGACAGCTGCTTAACGACTGAGTCACCCAGGTGCCCCATCATCTTTCTTTTTAAGGTGAGAAAGCAAATATTTGTGTTACTTGGGAGTCATTCTAGGAAATATGTAGATAATTCAGGCACAAAAGGCAGTTTTATTACTTAGAATTCAGCTCTATCCTCATGAGCCAAGCACCTCCCAAAAGCTCACCTTCCAATACCATCATCTTTGGGGGTTAGGATTTCAACATATGAATTTTGGAGGACAGACACATTCAAACCATATCAGAATAATAAGGTGTGAATCTTAGATTGGGGATTCTGAGAGGACATGCACTTTTGAAATAATAAGTAGGTGCAAATAAAAGGGAACTAAACAAAGTGCAAGGATAGATAAAGGGTATTGGGAGTTCAAACAATACAGAAACTGAACTTGTAGGGGGACCAATCCATCAACATGTAATTTTCTTTGCTGCACTGAGCACTCAGGCATAAGAGCAGAGAAGTTGGATTACATGAAATATGAAGTAATTTGTAGGAAGGACAAGGAGATGAGGAGCTTAGGGATAAAAGCAAGAGAGGAACTGAAGTAAATTTGAAAGGTCAAGAATCTGAACACCTAAAAAACGGGAAAAATGAAGATACTTATACAGTATCAGCCATGAGCCTGCCTCTACCAAGCACATTGGCTACATGTTATTTGGTTCTTACATTAACCCTTCATAACAGAGTTTATTTTCCTAATGGGCAAACTCAGGTTTAAAGGATTAAAATGAGTTTGATCTAGATTATTAACCTAGCAGGAAAGGAGATGATGATGAAAGAATGGGATATCCGAGTTTAAATTTCAGACATTGAACCAAAAGACCTGGGCATATCTGAACATAAATTAGTGTTGTAATCAAATGAAACCTACAGGAACAATCTGACAGATACGAATGATATTCACCATAGGTGTTACACATAAGGTAATTATCCACAGATGATACCCAGTTTTCATTATTTTTACTGATAACTATCGTTAGTGTTCATTTTATACACCAAAGCCAAGTGTTCTCTCGTTTTAGTTCTTTTTGGTTTCTTAAAGATTTTATTTATTTGACAGAGAGAGGGGGTAGCAGAAGCAGGGGAGCAGCAGGTGGAGGAGGAAGCAGGCTCCCCACCGAGCAAGGAGCCTGATGTGGGGCTCGATTCCAGGACCCTGGGATCATGAGCTGAGCTGAAGGCAGAGGTTTAACTGACTGAGTCACCCAGGCAGCCCTCCTTTTAGTTCTTTAATAGCTATTAAATGCCCCCCCCAAACCTGGTAACAGATATTCCTGATTCTGAGGAGCCTGAAGTCATTATCACATAGTGCCAGAAAATGGCTTCTACGGTGACTTACTTACTTTCCAGAGCTCCCTTTTATTTCTCCCAAGTTCACTCAATACTAGCAGGCACTGAAGAGGAGTAAAGACCTATTAACTCTGTGTAGTGAATAGAAAAAAAAAGAGCACAGAGGAATCAATTGCCCTTCTCCCAATTTCCATTGCTACCTTTAGGGCAGATACTCTTCCACGGGGTAGGTACGTTAGCAAAAGATGACATTAAAGGACACTCTGAAACCAAGACAAAACCACTTTTAATTGTTCTGTTGCTTTTCCTCAAAAAGCAGCAGCAGAGCACTAAGAGCACAGGAACTAGAATCAGACTCCCAAGGTTGTAGTTGTAGCCTTACTCCTGCTAGCTGAGTGACTAGGATAAATTAGTGAATGGGAGCACAGAGAGGAAATGTGAAAACGGGAAGTGCAAATGCTCCAGTAATTATGTTTGGTATTTAAACACCTTATGATCAAACAAGTTAATGTCCCACAGCGGTCCAACCCCTGAGTAAGACTCTGCCCCTTCTGTTATTACCTGACTAGTAGAAAAAGGCTAAATCTTCACCGTCCCTCTCCATTAGGCTGTTATAAAAGCTGAGGATTCATTCATTTCATTAATGTGCAGATTAGTACAAAATTCTCTTTTGATTTTTAAAGATTTATTTATTTATTAGAGGGAGAAGAGCAGAGAGAATCTCAAGCAGACTCCCCACTGAGCACGAGCCTGATGCAGAGCTCGATCCCGGCACCCAAGTTGAAATCAAGAGTCAGACGCTTAACCAACTCTGGCGACAACTTAGCCACTCAGGCGCCCCTACGATACTCACTTTCATAAATTTTACATTTTAAGCCAAAACATGTTTATTAGCTGACTACTTAACATTAATATTGGATGTATTTCTATATTTCAAGGACAGAAAATTATAACCACATCCTGCAAAAGAAAAATCTCAAAATACAGGCTGTCATCTCAGCCTCCAAGATTAGCTAATCACAAACAGGATGTAATGAACTATCTATATACTAACACACATTAATTGGAAAGCACGTGCTTCTGGTCCACTCCAGCCTGGAGGTCCTAAACCTCTCCCACCTCCAGCTGCATGTCTCAGAGCTCTCCTCTCCCATCTGAGAGGGTTTACGACTATACACCCAAAACAGTCTTGCTGCTCAAACTTTCTTTTCCAGAGCACCCTCTTTTGTGGCTTCAGCAGATCTCACACGTCTCTGAGGTTGCTTATTAGAGTACATTTTCTTGGCTTACTTCTTTCTCTTGAATTATTACTGCTTTCCAAGGGTCATTTTTTTCTATATTTATCTCAATTCTTGTGGATCAGGCTTTTCTCTATACCTACAGATCCTTGGTTGAACACTCACATTTAAGAATTAAGCCCTACTTAGGAGCACCTGGGTGGCTCAGTCAGTTAAGCATCAGACCCTTGATCTCAGCTCAGGTCTCGATCTCAGGATTATGAGTTCAAGCCCAGCACTGGACTTCATGCTGCGCATGGAGCCTACTTCAAAATAAATAAATAAATAAATGAAGAAAGAAAAGAAAAGAAGTAAGCCCTACTTAGACATTTTTCCAAAGAAGTATCCATTATACAAGTATCCATTAAGCACATGAAAAGATGCTCAACATCATTATCAAAATCAGAAAGAGCTGCCACTCCCATGCCTATGAGGATGGCTATAATAAACAGTGACAAGTGTTGATGAGGCCGTGGGAAAACCTGGAAATCCCATACTTACCAGTGGAAATGCAAAATGGTGCAATCTCTTTAGAGTAAGTCTGACAGTTTCTCAAAATGTTCAGCGCATAGTTACCACATGACAAAGCAATTCTACTCTTAGGTACATACCTAAAGAAATGAGAACATGGTCATGCAAAAATGTGGGTATGAATGTTCATAACAGCATTATTCATAAAGCCAAAAAGTGGAATTAAATTAGGGCAGTGGCAGTGGGAATGGAAAGAAGTGAATAGGACTGGAAAAGTTTTAGGGTGGGGGGGCTGGGAGGGATTAACAACCAGATTTATAGGATGTGAGAGGTGAGAGAGGAGTTAACATACCACAGATTTCCGACTTAAGCAAACAAATGGATGGTGTCTCCATTTAAAAAAAGAAAACAAAGCAGAACAGGTGGATTTTTGCAAAGAAGACCAAGAGTGCAGTACAGGATACACCAACCATTTTAAGATATGCAAGAATAGGGGTGCCTGGGTGGTTCAGTCAGTTAAGTGTCTGCCTTCACTTCAGGTCATGATCCCAGGGTCCTGGGATTGAGTCCCACATCGGGCTCCTTGTTCGGCAGGGAGCCTGCTTCTCCCTCTCCCGCTACCCCTGCTTTTGCTCTCCCTCATTCTCTCAATCTCTCTGACAAATAAACAAATAAATAAAATCTTTTTAAAAGAATAGGCATCGGGGCGCCTGGGTGGCTCAGTGGGTTAAAGCCTCTGCCTTCGGCTCAGGTCATGATCCCAGGGTCCTGGGATCAAGCCCCGCATCGGGCTCTCTGCTCCGCAGGGAGCCTGCTTCCCCTTCTCTCTCTGCCTGCCTCTCTGCCTAGTTGTGATTTCTCTCTGTCAAATAAATAAAATATTAAAAAATAAATAAAAATAAATAAAAGAATAGGCATCAATATGTTTATTCCTCTATTCAGTTACCTATTTTTTTTACTAACAAACATTAGTTAATAAGCTTTTTCTCTTCTACTTTCTAACCCCCTTAAGAATTGTTATATATTCTACACAAACTATTTTCTATTTTAATTAAATTAGCAGAATTAGAATATAAGTTTTATATATAATATTGCATTGAATAAAGATTAAATTTTAATATTGCAAAAAAAGTTAATACTGCATTTTCTTCTATAGCAACATAAAAATACATTTTATATAATTGCCTGTGGATGAAGAAAATGGATAGAAGTAAAATTTAAATAGTTTCAGTTTTTTCCATCCCATAACCAAGGTTCACTTGTGTAGTTATAGGGTAAAACTGAAATTACATGGCCATTCAATTACTGTGAAAAAATTGAATCTTTTAAAGTTTCCTATGTAGAGCTTTTGAGGTAGTGGAAAAAGTCTTTTCTTCTTTACTTGTACAGAATTGAAATTCCCTTCACATTCATCTAGATTTAAATGTCATTTCTCTTTCGATCATACAAGCATAGGCAATGAGTGTTCTCATTTCTTTTTTGCATCATGTAGCACATGTTTTACCTTTATAATGGTAATAAAAATACTCAAATTCATGATGATTTTATATATTCTAAGAGAAAAAAAATCTTCTCAGAACTGAATATTGCATGCGTCATTTTATTATATTTTAATTCCTGTTTAACTGTGTCACATAATACTTTTCTTAATTTCATGTAAGATCTTGAAAGTATAACTATAATTCTCCCTGTAAAAAAAATTTAATACTTGTTATTATTGTAATGTGTTCATAAATTTTTTCAAATAATTTGTTTCTACAAAATAAGGTAAAAATACAAATTGGGATAGAATGCAATGATTTTTGAAGAATGCTGGATAATCATAACTTTGTTCCCCATCCTTCGAACAAAAATAAAGATGGAGCACCTGATTGGTTCAGTCGGAGGAGCATGAGATTCTTGGTCTCGGGGTCCAGAGTTTGAGCCCAACGATGGGTGTGGAAATTACATAAAAAAAAATAAACTTTAAAAAAAAATTTAAAATAGACTTACCTTTTGTATAACATGTGTTCAATTCTTACTTTGTACTAGAAGCTATCACACATATTATTTGATGGAACAAATTTTATTATCCTAAGCAATGCAGATGAGGAAGGTGAAAAACAGACTTTCAGTAACTTAACCAGAGACCACAGTGGTACCTGGCAAAGGCAAGACTCACACCACACTTATCTGTCTCCAAAATGTAGGTTCTTCTCACGGGGGGGGGGGGGGGCCTAATAATTTTTTAATATCTGGGATCTGGGGGAAGTGCAAGAGGAAAAATTATAAATTAACTTTTAAAACATTTTGTTGATATTTTATTAAAGAAGAAAACACTGAGTGTGTGTTAATATGAAAAATAAACAATATTCTTCATAGCTCCTTGTCCTCTCAACTTTCTGGAAGCAAAATTTGAAACCAGTAACTCATAAAACCAATGGCATGACCAAGAAACAGTTGTTTTGTCTAAAGTGTTCAAAGCTATTATGAAAATTTTTTAAACTGAATTAATATTCCAGTAAAATAGATAAAGTGAATGAAATCCAAGTCTAAACATAAACTTCATAGATCAATACCCTGAAGATCAACAATTTATATAACTAACCATTACATTATTGTTTTTAAAAAATCCAACTAAATGGTGGCAAATGAAATTGCATCCAACCAAAGAACATCTCTCATTAAAAGAAAATGCTGAGAGCTGGATGGTAGTCGGGCTGGAGAAGTAAAAACGGTTACCATGGAAGCAAATTGGACCTGCTAGAAAAGACCACAATGTATCAAACTTAACACCTCAACTTGCTTCTCAGTAATTACTTCATACTAACATCCCCATTGCTTTAAAGGCATTCTGTGCTGGTTTGTTATAAGAGTAGGCTGACATATCATTAGGATTCAGGTTTTCACAGCTCTCAGACAGAAAAACTTCTGTATACGTTTTTAGTGTGATTTTTCTTGTTAATCTTCCTTATGTTTTTGCATTGACCTTGGCAATCATAACTACAGACTGCTGATTTTTAAAATATAACATTTCTGACATCTTATCGAAATTAATGAAGAATACCCTAGTTTCTAACCCAGTATGAGAAAAAGAAAAATATTCTGGGTCCAAAATTAAAAGTAAACATAACCATTTTTAGGAAAGAAGTATTTACTCTTTCACACCAATAACATTTTTTAAAATCTACTAAATGAAATATGCAATGATTAGAAACAAAAAAAAAATTGCTTTTATTCCTCACTGAGTGGTTCGCAAAAGGAACAAGGGATTCATTCTAGTATCTTTTATGTGTATATTTTAAATGAGATCACAAAATGAAGAAATGTTTCACAGGCCTAATGTGTTAGGGTATGCATTATAGCTACAGTACATCTATAATCATTTATATATTTTCCCAAATTTTTTAGCTACATGTGCGTAACTTTTGCAGTAGAGATTTATTTGACTTCTCCACTCCTTGGGCAATCACTAGCAATACCCAAAAGATGTCCAATACATCACAAATATGAAAATGGTGAAGTGCATATAGATTTCAAAATTACAGATAAAACTGGTTTTAACTCCTACAATTCCATCATGTTAAATAAACCTACCCATTCTCACACGTTGGTTTATTTTGAAATGTATTCTTCATGTAACTGAACTGCCCTAATTTATTGAACATATCATTATATGGTACCACTTCTTTTTATTTGGTCATTCTGAGTATAAGCAGTTGTAGCTATAAAAATAAAATAATATGCAGAAGTAACAACTTTATTACCTTAAGTATTTACATACATTTCCTCATATAAATGTTCAGTTCTCATCAGAAATGCAAAATTAATTTTCTTGTCTTATCACCATTCCAGTCATGTGATATCAATAATTAGCTCCTCATAAGATTGCATATTGGCAATATTCTAGAAATGGAGGCATTGGTGGTGACAGCAGTCAATATAATGCACTATGATTTGCCAACCTCTTTATCATCTCTGCCTGCAAAAAGTACAATGAGGCACCCAATAGATAAGACCAAATGCATCTCAATTTGCCCCTTCTCTCTCATTTTCTCACCATAATTCATTCCCAAATTCCCTTTCCTAAACAGGTCTGAATCTGTCGCTTCTCCAATATCCACACCAGCATTGCTTTAATTTGGTTTAAAGGATTCTTCACTCAACTGGTCTCCTGCCCTGCTGGCTCTGTCATTCCCCTCCTCCCTATTCTCCGCTCTCTTGTCTAGGTAATCTTTCTAAAATTCAAAACTATTCGTATTTGTCCCCTTATAATATCCACCAATGGGTCTCCGTTTGTTTTCAGGAGGAATTCTAAACTTTTTGGCAATTTTTTCCTGGCTTTCATGTTGTGTCCTTATTTGCATATCCCATTTCACATCCTATCATCTCATAAAACCTAATGATATATCACCACTTGAAACTTTACAGGAACAATGTTCTCTGATGCCCTCATGTGCCTGGACGCCTCAGTCCCAACTCACACTCCCTCCCAGGACTTCTCATCTCCCTTCCCCCCAGACTCAGTGAGTAAGGAGTGTCTTCTTCACACTCTGCGCCTGCCATATTTGTACTACCACCACACTGTCTATGTGCTTGTCTTCTCCTCTAGAATCTGCTTTCTGACTCCTAAAAGGAGCTTCTAAAGAATGAAATGATTTCTGGTTTTTACACAACATGTGAAATTTATAGCCATGTGGATACTATTTCTATACAACCTGGATTTTTTATTTTATCACATAGTGTATCTATACAACATGATTTTATCATACAGTTTATCTCACTGTTGCCATAAGTACAGAATAATATTCCAGGCTTGCTACCACCTCATTTTTAGTATAGAAAATATGATGACACACATAGACTTAACGGGGTAGGGGTCTGAGAAAGAAAATTAAACCATATGCTGTGGTACTTTATAGTTAATAAAAAACAACTTTCTCAGGCCTTAAAGAAAGGGACACTTGGGTATTTCTTGCCGTTAGACGTCTTCTAGCTATAAGCCAGAACTTGGGCAGTCTTCTCCCTCAATTTATACTAAAAATATTCAATTTTCTTTTTACTATAATTGCCAATTAAGATTATCTGGAAAAAACACATTAACTTCCTTCCTTTTGCACTCCCAATTAGCTTAAAGGAACTCAATTCTCAATTGCATTTTCCTCCTTTTCAGCGATAACAAAGAAACACTAGGCTACAAGGGTGGTGACAGAGCCCTCAATCAAAATAACTGCAATTGCTCTAAATTTGAAAGAAACACTAGGGTCTTAATTTATATGTGTCTCATTCTTAACTCTCTCACCTTCCAATACGTCACACCAATATGAAATATGGAACTTACATGAGCTCTGTGAGCATTTTACAACATGGATTAGATCATGTAATACAAACATATCTACATACACACGCACATTCATCCTCAACCCTCTGCCCTAATCTTTCTTATGAGTTGAAAGATACCAGAGGACAATGAGTATAATATGGAAGTTTCCCGAATGATATGCCTCCAGCAGGTAATATGTGGGCCACAGTACAGATCTCCTCAGCTTTGGGCCAAGCTAAGCAGGAGGCAGGGTGACTAGAACCTCCAGAAATTGGTTGCCTCTAACATAAGCAGCCGCTTCCTTTTACCTCGTATGCCACATTTTCATTCTCGGGAGGTGTCATAACATGAAAACGTTTGGGAAGTACTACAATGAGAGTTAATATGTCTAACAACAAATCTCCAGTGTAAACATCATTTTCCTCACCTAAACTTGCTCTTGGTCTTGTATTCTCTACCTCCCTGGCTTGTTACCACACCCCCTCAGTCACCTACGTTGGAAAAGTCAGTCATACATTACCCTTTCCTCTTTCTCATGATCTCCCTAATCACTATCAAATTTAACTTCTCAGTATTTCCCCGATAACATGGTCTGATTCATCACCATCTCTTAAATGGATATGGCCTCCTGAATGGTCTCCTGGTCTTCAGTTTTGTCAGCTTCAAAATTATCCTCCACAGAGCCACCTTTCCAAAATTACATGTGATGACAGCACTCTGTAGTCTCAACTGAAACAATGGTTTCCCGTCCACAATAGAATAAAGTCCATATGTCTCAAAACTGGGTCACAAAGCACACTGGGATACGGCAATACCTGCTTCTTGAGCTCCATATTTAGCTACATCCAGCTAAAATTCCAGAAGTACCACAGAAGTGGTACCACACTGTTTATATTTGACTAGATACAAGCACCTCTTTTTTGACTCCTTATGCAGCGATGTGGTAAAAATAGGCTTGGGGAAAGAGGGTATGTAGGCAGAACCTGATTTGTAACATTTGCCAACTTCTACATGGCAAATACTCCCGATTACAGCCTATTCCAAGCTACTAACATGGAGTCACTGCACATGGAGTTAGGAAAACAAACACAGTAACACATAATTACACAGCAGTGCCACCACACGGACACAACAGACATAAATAAGCTTAACAAAGCATAGATACTAGTAAATGTGGTGAAATAATTAGTGATGAGTTTTCTGTTTATTACTATTGCTTTTAATGTAACTTATTAACTGCAAATTCATATAAATCTAATTTTATTAATGGCCGTGTTTAACAAGCAGCACGCAAAATTACTGAAGATTTAACAACCAACTTTGGCAAGCCATATGAGCGAGTTCCAGCATACCACTGCTTTTTATGGCTTTGTTCAAGGTGTTCCCGTGCCTGGAATGCCATTTTATTCCATTATCCAGACTCCTTCCTGCCCAGTTGAGGGCTACTCATCTTCTACGGCAGGTTATTTGAAAGTGTAATCGCGAACCCCCTGCACCGAATCCCGGGCAGTGTTTGCTAAAATGCTAGTTCTGGGGTCCACCTCCCATACCTGCTGAATCTGAAGTTCCTTGGAAGCCTAGGAATCTGCAGTTCAACAAGCGAACTTACCAGGAAAGTCTGGAGCACTTTCCAGACTCTGGAGCTTGAGAACCCCTTCTTTAAACTACTTTGTGGCTAAGGTGTCCTATCACCCCGGAAACCTTTCCTGTGGGACTCACGCCCAGGACGGCAGGATGGGGAAAGGATAAGCAAAGTCGCAGCTGCCTGAAACAGCAGAACCCAGAGAACTGCAGGACGTTCAGCAGGCCTGCGGGTGATGCTGAGAAGAGTAAACTGAGCAGCACAGATGGAAAGAGGTGGCTAAGGGCTATCTCACAGAAGGCCTTTCATTCCTCATTAGGGACTTTGGACTTCATTGTAACCGCAGTGAAAAATGACTAGAGAGTCTAAAGCCAAAGAGTGACAACCAATATTTTTTTTTAAAAAACTACTCAATCTTCCTCATCCTTGTGTAAACACACAAATTAAAGTCTTTTATTCCTAGATAATAATCTTCCTTTGAGCAATGATTCCAGTTCTGGTAGATATCCTCCATGGGATTCCTTTATCCTATCAGTACCGCCAATCCCATTGTTACTCCCCACACTGCTCACTCCTTAAAGTTTTACAGCTTTGACCCATCAGTAACCTCAAAACAAATAAACAACAACAAAAAACCTTCAAAGGACATTCTTATCCTTCCATCCGACCATTTAAACTTTCAAAAAAGGCTTTATAAAAATGTTAAGTGAAAAACAAAAAGGAGGCAATGAATCACCAGAAGCATAAGAAAATCTCAGCTTACAAAATGATATGTTCTATAACTCTCTTATATGTGGAAATAATGGATATAAATTTACTCCAAAATTCAAAAACTAAATAACTTCACAAGAGTTATTACATACACACTTAACAAGTAGAGAATTACAAAGTCAAATTATGATGTGTTTTGTGGCAGCCAGCTAACTTCACTTACCAGGTAATTTACTTGTGGAAGCTCTCCTGTTTAGCAGCACCTTAAATTCAAATCTATGCCTCAGCAACTCCAAATGATCACCTCAGGAGGATATAGCTGCAAAAGTTGCAAACAGAGGAACCTTAAAATACAAAAATGCATGAATATCTATTCACATTTTTTCTTAAGGAACACATATTTCTTTCCAATACATTATATAAATGCAAATATTATTTTGATCCTGACTCCCTGAACATTCTAAGATCATGGGAAATATTAGCACCTGGAAACATCTAGTCCCTTTGTTCACTAAATCTTTCTCTGATCCCTGAATAGTGAGTTATATATAGTAGACCTTCAATACATAATCTGTAAATGAATGAAAGTCCTTGTCCATTCAAATTTTCCCATTTCATAAATAAATGTGAAGCTGTAAGAATCTTGCTGTGTAATTTGGGTACAGCTAGAATAAATAAGAGTCCTGTGGCAAATAAAAGTTCTCATGATGAATTACTTTTGCAAATATAAAAATTTAGATACACATCTAATTCCTTTTACTGCATTTTAAAGAAACAGATTGTGTGAGTTTAAAAATAATTTCTGATAAAATGTAAAGGTGGTCTCAATAATTCACGAAGAATACCTTTAGTCAAGAAAACACTATATTTGGGAGTTTTACCTCCTGTATCTGTTAAAATATGGCTAAATATATTAACTTTAGTTCCATAAGGTTAATGTTGGAGAAAATAGTTTAAAAGAATATCACACAGATTATAAGGGTGAACACAAATCTAAAATATTTAAATTTAAAAGCTTCCCTGGTGTGAAGGGGGAAAACAGAACTTCTGTCCTGTTGCCAGCTAGATCACCAAGACCTGACCTTTAACCGCCCACCTGCATGTACTCACTAACCTCAGTCTTAACATTTTTCCTTAAGCTCTTCTTTGTGGTTTACCTCTTAACTAGGGCGAATGGAACCTGAGCACCTCTCAGGTGATGGTCACTTTCCTGCTGAGACCTCGTGCCAGTCCAGCCCTCCCAAACCCTTGAACTTAACCCCAGACAGCCAGCAGTTGTGGGGGCGGGGGGGTGGGGGCAGAGATGGACAGTGAAGTGACCTCTGAAATGACCTACCATTACCTTTACCTCATTATAATACCAAAATCTCCATGCAGGGAGGAACTCCAGCCTCATTTACATAACATACAAAGTATGCACAGGCTTGTCTCCCTAAGGTGGATGGGTAACTTCATGCCGCCTCTACATACAATGACAAGTCCTCCCTATCTAACTATCCATCCTAGCCCTAAACAAAAGGTGCCCACTGACCCTCTCTCATGGAGTTAGGGTTTTGGAAGTCATTCCCTGTGATCTCCTTATTTGCTGCAAATAAAGTTTTCTTTATGCCACTCACCCTGTGCAGTTTCTCTGACTCACCAAGGAACAGACTCACATTGGTTTGGTTACACTTCCTGAGACCTCCCCTACCTTTAGCATTTCCTTTAAAAGACCTAAAATGATAAATGTTTTCTCTGTCTCTTCGAGATAGAGATATATGCAAATCTTTTTTAAAAAGTGAAATGAGCCTCAAAAAGAAAAAAAGTTAAATGAGTTTCTTGACAGTTTTGCCCCGGGAGGGTCTCTGTTGGGTGCCTAAGCTGTCCCTTTAAAATGTGAACATTTGGGAGGATGAAGCCCAGATCTCTCTGTCTCTGTAGGAGTTTAGACTAGGTGCCTGCCTCCACGTTGTAACTTCCCGGTTGTCAAGAAGATAAATGCAGTTTTATTCTTCCTTGGATAAAGACAATTAACGTGTGTGTAATGGATTGTGTCTGCAGGGCTATATAAAAAGTAGTAGCTCTTTTTGTCTTTGCAATCTCTTTAGCATATTGCCTGTGATGCACACCACAGTTAGGTTTAATGACTATACAATAATAAAACTGTTTCATTCTTTTCTATCTACATTTTGTGGAAAAGATTCACTGGGTTTTATTTTTAATTATATTTTCCCAATAAGATTCAGGTATACTAATATTTTTAAAAATCCATTTCTGTTATAAACTTGGAGTTGAGAGAAAGAAAGAGCTATGTTAAACCAAGAAAAATGAGCAAAACAAACAGACTAAGTCACTGAAATGTCTCTTGTCTATTAAAAGTGGAGTAAATGCGATGTACTTGTTCTGGCAAGAACAAAAATTTTAGAACTAATGTGCTATATACTGGATGTAGGGAAACAGAGTTTGAAAAGCTCAGAGAATTCAGAGCTGCTGGTATTAGCTAAATCCATCTGTGTAGGTTAACAAAAGGAAATTCAATAGTTCTCACATCAAAGCAACAGATTTATCTCAATAACAACTACAAAGGAATTAAACTACATGCTAATAAAAATATTTAATTGATGAAAATTGAAGCAAAACTTCTCCAAAAAAGCAGCAAGGCAAAGGAAAAACCCTCAGTGATTACTATATCAAAACTTCACTGTAGAAACAGTCTAAAAATTTTTCTTTACTAATGAAGTTCCAATAAAGTTATCCACCATTACCAGTATTGTCAGTAATTACCATTTGGTTACATTTTATATCCTCTAGTCCAGCACACGAAGAGAAGTTACCGAAGATCAAAATACATGCATAATGCTTCTTCGGTACTGAAATGTCTGTGAAATTAGGAACTTCATATTTATAAGCAAAAGGTTCTGATCAAAGAAACCAGAGTCTCGATCCCCTCTGTCTAAGCCAAGTCGTCCTCCTGACTCTAGGCTCTGGCCTCTGTTTTCTTAGAGCATTTTCTTTAGAAAACTTGTAGTTGTAAATTATTTTTTGCCCTTGTGAGATGTGAATCTTTCTAAATGCCTCTTGACAGTTTTATAGCCCAAGAATACCTTTCTCAAAGACCTGGGAACCAACCTTTTTGAAATGTAGTCATCAGTCTCTAGGAGGGTAGGAGCCTCACCTCTTTGGTCAGTACCAATGATCAACACAGATGGCCTAATCATTGAGAAAAAAAAAAAACATTCGCAAACTCAGGAAATAACTGGATGTGCTCAGCACAACCCATTGATCAACCTCCCCCACTAACAGCCTCAAGTAGTTTTCCCTGGCCTATGTCAGTGCTTAAAACTCCTTCTGCCCTTTGCTTCTGCTGCCATTTGCCAACTGCAACAGACTTGAATAATATCTTTGCCTGTTCAACTTGGTGCAATGCAATTTTTGCTTTGATAAAAGCTATCCTAAGAATTCTTAAAATCTCTACCCAAAAAAAAGGAAGTTTGAAGAGGATAAGAACTATTTAATGATTTATTTTCTTTATGTTTCAGAAAGGATTTGGTTGACTGTAGAGAGCACAGATGCATATTCTGGATCATAATATTTACATGTATATGTATATTTATATATAAATAAAATATACTTAAATATATTGAAAGGGACCAAAATACGCCATCTCAAAATATGCTTCTTTGGTGTAAGGATTATTTTGAGCTGAAAGAAATTGAGGAAGAACAGATGAAGGAAAAGCTCTAAAAACAGTGCATAAATTTCCCTTCTTCTATAGGAAATTTACATTATAAAGGAAATTTCCATTTGTAAAAGTATCTCTCCTGCACCAGGAAGGACAACTCATAATTTAATTTAAACTTTCAATTTAAATCTCAATTTAAGAGCATCATTTTTATCTTGTTAAAATCCTTTAGCTAATTATATGCTTAATAATTTTTAGTGAAACAGGGCACAAGAATATAAAGGGAGCATATTTAGCCTGAGGGGAATTTTGAGTTAGCTCTGCCTGTGCTCTTGCCACAGAGACCAAGTATGAGTATATTGAACAGACTATGCTGCTAATGCAGGAGTTTTATTTATACCTTAATGTTCTTCCAGGAGAAGACACAAACCAACAACGTGATTTTCAAATCATCATTTAAACCATGTAATGAAAAGTTAAGATATCATGTTTCCTATTTGCTAGAGTTTTTTGACCTGTAAACTTTTGTCTGTTTACCTATTTGCCTGGTTCTCGTGTTAGGCACTGAGCAGTAGGTTGTTGGGTTTGACGAGGAAAAACTGAGAAATGCTAGAGAGGATTATCTGACATTTTATTTGCTATTTTAATATGTCAACAAAGAAAAAATGAACAAAAACTGCAAAAGAGACCTTTTATTAAAATATCCTAACTCTTCCTCTGAAAAGGATCTAAGGGAAAGAGAGAGAAAGCTTGCCAAGACGCTTCAGTTTCTCTTTTTCGTTCTTTCTTTGACACTTGGGGCACTACATCATTTTTCCTTTGTGAATAAAACAATACTCTAAATACTTTGTTCCCATAGTTTAATTCAGATAAGTGAAAGTCCTCTCCTTTCTTCTTTCACAGTTTAGTCAAAGCCGAAAGGCTTTCATTCTAGAATCTGATTAGAGTTTAAGCTTCTTCTTAAAAAAAAAACAAACCAAATCTTGTAAGCAACTCTTACCTGTTATTTCCTAACAACCCAACTTCTGAATTCCCAGAGTAGATGGAAGGTTGATATCAAAGCACGAGTGACACACAAGATTCATATTCGCTTATAGTTTATCAGTAAAGATAAAAGAGAATGAAATTCAAGAACCAAATGAACATTACTGTGAGGTATTTCACATGTCATATACAATTCTCTAATGCAACAACAAACTTTGTTTCATTGTTTCACACTTAAATTGGCAAAAAGGTAAGAAAAAGAAAAGCATCACGGTGTCAGGTTTCTTTGGGTCTTGAAAGAATATTTCTCAATCACTTAGGGCTCCCCAAATTAAAATGGGATTAGAGGCTGCCGTTAGAAAGACTATGTACTTTGAAAATATTTCCGTCTTTTGTAATGATGGTGACTACTAGCCCCAGTTCTCCCACCTGAGCACTGACACGCGTAACTTCAGCTTCCAATATGTCTGAGAGTCTTTCATTTCGCCTTTACTCCTATATTCCTTCACCTCAATTCTAAATTACGTGGACTGAGTGAAGACACACAGCTTTTGCTCTTTTTCTGACAAAGATACTTCTTAATAGTACGCAAATACCTAAAAAAACATTCACAGAATCTCCTTCCTCTCACTCCCCATTACCTCCTCCTCTTTTTGTATGTCACGATTTTTAAGCTGGATTTCTGTCACCCTGACTGTTGTCACTACTGCCTACTCGGGAATTCCCTCTGCCTCCAGCTCCTGCTACCCAGCAGAAGGGCCCTTCCCCGTTCTTACACTCTAACACCACATCGACCCCTGCATTGTTGGATTAGACTGTTCTTAAAATGCCTTCTAAGAACTACCTTAAAGTCTTTGCCTCCCTTCCCATTTTCCAAATTCTTTTTTCAGCGTTTGCTTTTCCTTGACCGTGGGTATCCTTTCTACTTCGATGGTTCCCCAAATACCCTCTGCAACCATAATGCAAGACCTAAATCTCCCTTCCTCAAATTTGGCCACACTGCCTTCATAAGTTCAGCTGGCTTTATAAATGATCAAAATGTCCCCAAGTTTGGCCTTGCTAATTCTATTTCTACTTCATACAATTTCTGTCCACCTCTACTTGTATTGTCCATAGTTTCCCGCTTAAAGACAAGTTTTTGTTTTTGTTTCTTTAAGATTTTATTTATTTGTCAGAGAGAGAGAGACCACACAAACAGGGGCAGCAGAAGGCAGAGGCAGAAGCAGGCTCCCTGCTGAGCAGGGTCCCCCATATGGGACTGAATCCCTAACCTGAGCTGAAGGTGGATCCTTAACCAACTGACTGAGCCAACCACCCAGGTGTTCAAAGACAAGTTTTCTTAATTTCAACTTGACTTTTCAGTTTTAATTTTGGCCTTCCACACTGTACGAATTTCCTTTAAACACACTATTTTCTGAAGACTTCCATATAACCAATGTTTCTCAATATGTCTGAGCAAATACGGCTTTCAGATCCAGAATGTTCCAAGCAGATTTTAAAATATTCCTTTGTGAAAATAAAAGGGGGTGGTGACCTGGGTGGCTCAGTCAGTTATGCGTCCAACTCTTGATTTCAGCTCAGGTCATGATCTCAGAGTTGTGAGATCCAGCCACACATCATGCTCCATGCTGGGCATGAAACTTGCTTAAGATTCTCTCTTCCTCTCCCTCTGCCCCTCCCCATCCCTCTCTTTAAAAAAAAAAAAAAAAGGAAATATATATATATTCCTTCCTGAATCAGTATGTTTTTCTATATCTTGGGCTGTTAGTTTCTTTTTTTAATTGCCCACATAACAAAGGATCTCTTCATATTTTATTGAAGGATTTTACCCTCCAATACACTTGGCTGGAGATAAATATGCCCATGATGAAGATTTACTTAAGGTCCATTAGAGGTCTAAAGATCCCCAAACAAAAAAATACAAGATCAGGGGAACCCATAGATATCCAGCAATCAAGCCTGGCAAGCAATCATGAATTGATATCTTTTTATGTGTACAGATGTATCCATGCATTTTATTATATCCCCTAACTCTAGTCTCTCTCAAACATTCAGTACCAAAAGGCAGAACAAATAAGTCCCAGATTGCAGAGGAGACCAGGAGACAATTAATGCAGGTGATCCTGCCAGTGCTCCCCGTCCTGCACCCTAAAGCCAGTGAAGAACATCAGAAGGCCTAGGAAATAAGGTCCTGGTGCCAATCTCAAACCTTGAGAAACAGAGACAAAGGGAAAAAACCTGAAACCAATATTCTGGAATGGCATAAACTAATAATAATAATAGTAATAAGAAGAATAAGGAGTATGGTAAAGCAAGGAGGTGAATAGGGAGAAAAATTCCCTATGCCACAAAAATGCTTTTTGCTACTAGAGATGAATGGAGAAGTAACAAAGAACAGGGCCTCTCTAGACTTCTCTCAAGGCCTAGAAATTCAAATAGTGAGTGAAAATTATTCATTCCAAACACTTTCCATATCATAAACTTTATAGTCTCAAATTAAAATATGTGAATCTATGCTATATTTTCCCAGCTAATAAATTTATTGTGGATCTGATTAAAGTTGTTCAATATTTTAGTACTTCATGAATTATTAAAACTAAATATACTTGTACATGATTGCCTAAAACTAAATCATTACAAAGTCTATGCCCTAAAAAGAATCCTATGCCTGCAAGAGATAGATTAAAAGTGATTAATGACTCTCTTAGTTGAGTATTATCATTTACCATAATTGAATTACTTTGAGAATTTGGCTCAGTAACGTACTATTATTAAATATATACAGAACAGTACGAGTAAAACGTGTCATGAAAACAATGTCTTTCACCTCCAAAAAACTCACAGTTTAATTACTTAACCAATCCAATTTATTATCAACAATGCAGAACAGTCTCTCAGTATAGGATTCAAATATATGCCATATGCACTACATGTGGAACACTTCCAGAGCATTTCCTCAATCCATTGTATATCATGACATACCAAATGTCTCTCATCGCTATAATTTGAATTTCAAAGGCTATTTATACCTGTTACAATTTTTCTCAAAATGACCTACTTTCATGATTTTTCAAATTACTATATCCTTATCGTTGTTTATTTGAGATGGGAAGGGAAAGAAATTAGAGCCCTCATTTGAATTTTACATAACCTTTTTGATCAACTAAAGAAAATGATTTATCCTATAAATTATAGAGCATATAATAATATAATTGGACTGAATTATCTTAAGATAAAACTGTTTATTAAGCCAGCTTGTGATTTACAAGGCTGATATACTGAATTGCACTAATTAAACATTATTCAGGTAGGTTTTTTTCTCCCAAACCTGACATATTTTTAATCTGTCTTTGTGTTTTACTTCCAGCATTCATTTTTTTTAACAAATTTATGATTTTATATATAGTAAAATTCACCCATTTCAAGTTTACAATTCAGTGATCTTAATTTCACCAAGTGGTGCAACCATCATCAAAAATTAGTTTTGGGGGCACCTGGGTGGCTCAGTGGGTTAAGACTCTGCCTTCGGCTCAGGTCATGATCCCAGAGTCCTGGGATCGAGTCCCGCATCAGGCTCTCTGCTTGGCAGGGAGCCTGCTTCCTCCTCTCTCTCTCTCTCTGCCTACTTGTGATCTCTCTCCTTCAAATACATAAATAAAATCTTTAAAAAAAAAAAAATTAGTTTTGGTAGATTTTCATCCAACCAATAAGATCTCTTATGTCCATGAAGTTAATCTCTTTTCCCACTCCAAGTCCAAGAAACCACTAATTTACTTTCTATCTTATGAACTTGTCTTTCCTAAGCATTTAAGGTAATAATATGAACTGGATTTTAAGTACTAGACAATCTATTGGGGAGAAGAAAGTTAAAGCAACTGGATTGTGATTCATTTCCCTCCTCTTTTGGTAGGAGAGCAGTGATTCTCTGGGGAAAGAAAGAAGGCATATGTCCTGGTCTAATGATCTTATAAAATGTTGGTAATTAGATTGCCTACAAAATAGAATAATCGTATATGATAGAAGATTAGTCCTTATCTATGGAATACTCTGAGGGGAATGTACATGAGTTGGGATTATTTATTAACATATTAATATTAATACATTAATATGTAATAGATGGTTATAAAATGGATATATTTTATAACCTAAAGGTATCATTCTACCCAGAAAGGCTTTAGCCAAAGACCATAGCAGAGGTACCAGGTTCCAGCCATTTCGTCCCAATTCAAGGTCCTAACGGGCAAGCATTAGCTTCAAAGTTCTCCATTGAGTTTCCTATGATCGATATTACTGGCTAAGGCATTTCCCCCACCATCTTCTGCTTCCTTCCCTCATTCCTTTCATAGACTTACACCATAGCTTGAAAGCTCTTCTTGCCTACTTAATACATCATGCCCTTTTATCTTCCACAGGTGTTAACATCTCAATAAAGCTTGTTCTGACTGAATTATGACTTCTGTCTCCCCAAAATTCAAAAGTTGAAGACCTAATCCTAAATCTGACTGTCTTTGGAAATAAGAAGGACCTTTAAGGAAGTAATTATAGTTAAATAAGGTCATAAAGATGGGACCCTAATTCAACAGGGCTGAAATCCTTGTAAGAAGAGAAAGAGACACCAGGGCTGTGTGGGTATGGAGAAAAGGCCATGTGAAGACACAGTGAAAAGACAACCATCTGCAAATGAAGGAGAGGCCTCAGGAGAAAACAAACACGCTGGCACCTTGATCTTGGACTTCTGACTTCGAGAACTGAAGAAACTAAATTTCTGCTGTTTAAGCCACCTAACCCATGGTATTTAGTTACGGGCAACCCTAAGTAAAACAAATCCTTTGCAATCCTCACTGTCTCAGCACTGCTTCCCAGAGAACCTAAAAGTCACATTCTCTAAGAACAGAGAACATAACATATTAGTCTCATTGAGGACTGACTTCCTAGTTCATGAGATAAGGCTGAAAGAGATTCCTTTGCATCACAATGAATAAGCCTTTGCAAAAACACACACAGTTGCAAAGTATGGCTACAATACAAGCTACCCTAATGCTGCTTCCCATCCTCCTGAAATCCAATGGGAAAGAAATCCAAAGAGAAAAGATAATGTCCACACAGAGACTTATATAAGAATTTTCATTATAACTTCATTGATAATAGCCAGAGACTGGTAACAGCCAGAGTGTTCATATAAGGGAGAATTAATAAGCAAACTGAGATGCATCCATAGAATAGACACTACTCAGAAATAAAAGGAACAAATTACTGAAATCCACAACAATATAGATGAATTTCATAAATGTTATGCTAAGTGAAAGGGTCTTATCCAAAAGATAATATACGATTCCACTTACATGAAGGTCTAGAAAAGGCAAAGCTAATTCATAATAAATGTGATCATAATTTGATCATAATCATAATGACTGCCTCTTGGACAGGAAGGAGGACAGAGATTAACTGGTGACCCACATCGCATAGCTCTGGACATTGAAGAAGAATAATAAGAATAAGCAGAAGCCCTTAGGGAGTGTTTGCTTTCCTCTATAAAGCCAAACAGAGATCTTAAGGAACTTGCAGTTTTCAATCAACCAAAAAATATTCAATTATTTCATGCATCCAGTATTGTCTCAGTCAAGAAATATTTCCAAAAAAAAATTAACAAGGCTTAACAATTTTTTAATGGTTTTCTGTTTAACAAATCAGAACAAACTTTGTTTTCTAAATGCCTATTTCATGAATTGACTGGTGTATTTATATGTAATGAAGAAGCAAAAAAAATAGTCATACACTTTTAGTGATAGCATAAGATCATGCTTCTTCAACTAGGATAAATACATTCAGTATTATCCAAAGAAGTGTATGAAATAACAAAATAAATATGTCTAGTAATATATTCATTTTCCTTGCAAATAAGTCATTTTAAGCATCGTATTCTTATAAAAGACACACATGTAACATAGAAAAGAATAGAAAAAAACTTGCATGAATATATATCTTACAAATAGGAGAAATTCTATGTTTTGAATAATGTCATGAAGAAAAATATTAAAAGTTGAGTTTCTGGGGGCAGCTGGGTGGCTGTCACTTTAAGCAACTCGGCTTCAGCACCTCGTGATTTCAGCTTGAGTCATGATCTCAGGGTCCTGAGATTGAACCTGATGTGCAGCTCCATGCTTAGCAGGGAGTCAGCTTGAGATTCTCTCCCTCGGCCTCTGCCCCTCCCCCACTCACATGCACCTTCTCTTTCTCTCTCTCCCTCTCTCTAAAATAAATAATCTTTACAAATCGATTAATTGATTGATTTCAAAGTTGAGTTTCTGGACACAGATGACATTTAGCTTTTTCCACTCACTCTGCACTATTCAGCTTGAGTAATAAATCATATAGGTGATATCTATGCTTTCTCATCAGCCTCACTATAAGAAATAAAACTGCAGAGATCAGGTGCTCTCTGATGCTTGATTTAAGTCTTCAAAACAGTCTAAAAATCGGCTTTTAGGATTCCCTCCCATCTATGTACCACCAGCCATGGAATGGGGAGCAGAATAAATTGCAAACACTTTCTCCCCAAACTTTGACTCTAGAGCAAGTCAGACAGTGCTGTTTGCACTGATGTTCTTCTCAGCGGCACGGGCAACTGCAGGACAAGGTCCAAACTCTTCCTGCAGGGCCACCTCACAGGTGGGTCTTCCTGACACGTGTCCCCAGCCCCACCCACAACTGCCTTAAGTCCTGCTCCCTTTGCAAAACTGGTCCTTCAGACTCCCAACAATTCTGTGAGCTTGAAAAAGATTCTGAATAGAGTTCTTCTTTTGCTTAAGTTAACCACAATTGATTTCTGTTTCTAAGCAACAAAGACAGACCCCAGGCACAAAAAAAACAGTAATAGCAAGATGCCTCAAACAGGACACCGTCAAAGTTACACAAGCAATCACAACACCAGGATTTAATAGTAAGTGGGAGATGGTACCAAGCCTTAAGCTGATATTATTTTATAGTAGTTACTTGTACTTTGTTAAGAACAACTGTCCTGCTTTTCAGACATTCCAGAGTTCTGGCAGGACTCAGAGGAGAAAGAAACGTGCCAACCACCCACACTGAATCTCATGCATGCTAGTTTAAAACACAGCTTCTGGAACCCACCCCAGGAGTGAATCAGAATCCTAAGAGGGAGCCTGAGAATCTGAATTTTAAACAGCCTTCCTTTGATGTATATGCAAAGGAAAGTTTGAGAACAATTGGCTTAGATGAATTTGAATTAGATGAATTGAATTAGATGAATTAATATGTACCAGAACAGACATCACAAGTGTCTTATTTTTTTTTTAAGATTTTATTTATTTATTTGAGAGAAAGCACACAAGCAAGAGCGAGAAGCAAAGGGAGAGAGGGAAGCAGACTCCCTGAGGAGCAGGAAGACAGATGCCACTGGACCCCAGGACCAGAGATCATGATGTGAGTCAAAGGCAGAGGCTTAACCAACTGAGCCACCCAGGTGCCCCACGTGTGCTTTGTTAATAGCAGTTAAAAGTGTTACTCTTGACCCTTGGTTAAAATAGCATCCTTAGCACAGTCGCAGTGCTATATTATAAGGAGCTAATGCTTGAATGTCCCCTTCTAGCTCTATAAATAACAAGCTGTTATCCTCTGAATCAATAATATAAAGCTTTCCTTTTTTATTTCTCTCCCCTTTATATCCTCCTCTTCATATTCTCTGCCCTAGCGACTTACCTGATAAAACTAAAAATAAATAAATAAAAAGAGGGCAATAGCACATCATTCACAAAGTCTTACCTGTTGTGGCATGTATCATTTAAGTGATGAATTGCATATGCTTGTTAGTGACTCAACAACTTGGTTATCTAGTTATTTTAGAGCTTTCAGTCAGCTTCCCTGATTTATTGCCCTGGGAAATAACAATACATTCCAAGTCCAGAGAGATAACTCTGTATGTATCTAAAACAGAAGATAAATTTGATTCTACAATCTAGGGCATAAGAGAAACCATGAGAGATTAACATGAACATTGCAGGATCTTCTCATTTTTATAATACCAAGAAGTTAGGGAATAAGTGAAAAAATCTATAATATTTAAAAGAGATAAACAACTACTGTATTTTTCTTTTTTCATAAAATGATTTATCTTTAATAACAAAGTCTTTAAAAGCTCACTTTTATACAACAAAGTCATAATGATAAATGTATGATATCAAATATATCATTGAACTTTTAAAAGAGTATTTGGAAGTATCTGGAGAGTTACAAAATAGAACAGAATGCATAAAAGGATGTCAGAGGCTTATAGATTGCAGAAAGGATCTTAAGAGCCTCTCTTTGCCCCTTCCCTTCCCTAGACCTCCCTCCAGGAAGGATCAGTGTGAAAAGCAAGCACATTTGGGTGGATCTCAGTAGTACAGGATATGATATTTACAGTCATGAGTACAGAAGTTAAAGGTCTGGACCTGTTTGGTGTTCCTTTCCCAGGTCCCTTTTGGAGTCTCTAAGTATGCACTCCCATGCGGGTACAGAAGAATCAACTCCTACTTGGGAGCTCCAACCCCCACAAAGGTCTCCAGTACCTAAGCCAGTTCTGCTCCAATTCTTAGAGCTCATCCAGCAGCCCTACATCTTCTACCTGATCATCACACTTAGCATAAACATAACACAGAAGATCACTTTGATTCTAGGATGGAGTGTATATCCTTCTGATATAAAGGATCCTCAACATGGTCTCACTTAGCCCACTAAGCCAGAGGATCAGGGTTTGAGGAGAATCCTATAATCATGACACAGTGTTCTGTCCACCTGTATGTCATACACCTATATATCTTCCCAAAGAAAAGAAAAAAGAAAGGATGAACTGGAGAGCAGAAGAATGGAGGAGGTGACCCTTTAAGAATAAGACTGAGGGATTGGCAGTCCTGAGCTCATG
Organism: Meles meles; assembly: GCF_922984935.1. NCBI lineage: Eukaryota > Metazoa > Chordata > Mammalia > Carnivora > Mustelidae > Meles > Meles meles. Next base: position 81,893,985 of record NC_060074.1, read on the forward strand.
CAAACTCTCTTTCTAGGTCTGCCCCGCTCACTAGATTAGCTAATAGGGACTTTTTCCCAAAGAAGTTTGAGTTAAAGAAAGTTTTACTTATCTAAATATGTGACTGTATATGAGTTCATTTTTCTATGTACATAGATCAAAAAATGTGATTATTTGTATCTCTAATGCAGCAGTAATTAGAAATGCTCTCTATCAACTCCGTGCTGTAGGGTATTGTAATGACAGTATATACAACACTGTAGTCTCACGTTAATAGTGAGAATTGAAAAAAATGGATAATGACACATTCTTAAAAGTCAAATGCTCAGGGTATCTGGGTGGTTCAGTTGGTTAAGTGTCTGCCTTTGGCTCAGGTCATGATCCCAGGGTCTTGGGATAGAGCCCGGAGTAGGGCTCCCTGCTCAGTGGGGAGCTTGCTTCTCTCTCCGCAAATCCCCCTGCTTATGCTCGCACGCTCTCTCTCTCTCTCTGTCAAATAAATAAAATATTTAATAAATAACTAAAAGTCAAATCCTCGTGTTTTCTAATGTATTTTATATATATATACACACACACACACATATATATACATATACACTGTGAAAATTTTAATCATCTTGCCTTAGGAAAAAAAATTAACTTACCACATTGATTTAGTAATAAGAGGAACTGTTCTGATAAATGTTCCTTCCAAAAACATATTATACCAGACTTTACCTTTAAAAAAACCTATTAGTCTATGAAACAAATAAGCAAAATTGTTGTTTATCTATGTTACTGGTTACTGGTTACTATTGTGTATATTTTATGGAAAAACATTTGCTTTAAATAATTGAAATCACCCATCACTCAGGGAAAAGTTTTCCTGTACACAGCATTCATTTTCTAGGAAAAACAAGGAAGTGCCCTCTTTATTATATTAAAGTTGTTCTCAGATCTATACTACTAGTGAAATCAGTATCGTGTTAAATGTCCCAGATAAGAGAACAGCTACAGAATTTTAAGGATTTTCCTTCATCAGAATAAAGACTAACTGGATATTTCTTGGTTAAGAAATACTGGCACCATACAGCAACCTGGTGTGCAGTTGAGAAATAAAAAAGGCAATTTAATTTCAAGAAAATCACACAGAATCCAGTGGAGTGGAAAAGTAGAACAGGCCAAACATGAGTCATCTCCACCATAATTTAATGCCTAAATAGATGTCCTATCAGGACTATCTTCTCAAAACATATTAGATAATAGATACACAAAGAAAAGAGACTATGATTACTGCTTAAGAGTACACCTACTGAGCCTCCTACATGTTTAATCATAATAGTTTGAGTGCTTTCTACGTGGGTCTGCACTGTGTTTAGTAAGAGTTAATAATAATAGCCAACAGTTAATAAATACGTATTTGTACCAGGCACTGTGCTAAATATTTTACACGGATTATCCAATTTAATGCTCAGAACAAGGACATAAAGTACTATTAACCCCATTTTTACCATTGAAATAACTGAGTCTTAGATTAAGTAAACGAAACGAAATCACACAGTTCTTAAGGGTTGGAGCCAAAATTCAAAATCAGCCTGTCTAATATAAGAGCCCTTCCTCGTAAGTACTATGCCACCTTTCAAAAAATTACATATCGGGGTGCCTGGGTGGCTCAGTGGGTTAAAGCCTCTGCCTTCGGCTCAGGTCACGATCCTTGGGTCCTGGGATGGAGATCCTAGGGTCCTGGGATGGAGCCCCACATCGGGCTCTCTGCTCAGCAGGGAGCCTGCTTCCTCCTTTCTCTCTGCTTGCCTCTCTACCTACCTGTGATCTGTCTGTCAAATAAATAAATAAAATATTTTTTAAAAATTACATATATTACAAAATTTTGCAAAGGGAGAAAATGAGCACCAGAGGTAAACAGAGGTAAACAGAGTTTTATCGTGGACTCAAAACCATCTGTGCTCTTTGACTATGCCACATACCACCACTCTGTCAACAAAAAGAATCTGAAAAAATAAAAAAAAAAAAAAGAATCTGAAAAAATATTAAGCTTCTGGAACAAAGACTGCATTTGAAAAAGTAATCTCTGAAATGAGATGCGGATTTCACCATTTCATTAATCCTTCTCTTATTTACAATGAGGGAGCTCTGCTGAAGCAACACGACAGCAGGAAGAAACATGCCCACGTTTCATCACTCACCAGGCAGGGAAGAACAACACTTTCCAGGCTAAACATTATTTTGAAATCACTTTGCACTAAGATTGCCAGAAGAAGCTGTCACGGTCTTCAGTGAAGAAACAGAGACATAATTCCTATTGGGCATAATATTCAGTCCCATGATAAGCAGTGATTTAAAAAACTGAAATCCCAAAATACACACAAGAACCATGGTTGCTAAACTCAGATGATGAACGGAACTTTTAAACACTGTTTTTCTAATAATGACTTAAGGACATGTAATTTTCAATCATTTTAAATGGTTTATATCTAATTGTATCCATCTACTAACATCTCTAAAGCAATCTTAAAGTGGTTGCAAGGACACAGTGTGTACATGCAGTACTTTGGATAAACTCAGAATGAGTGACATTATCACTAATTGAGGAAAATAAAGATGGCTCAATTACTCTGAGCTCAAATTAAACAAATACAGTAGTTTGGAGTTAAGGGACCTTTAAAGATGATCCAGTCTGACATTTTCTACCTAGTGAGAGAAATTAAGACTCATAGGTTTGACTTTGTGATTAAGATGGCACCTAACTGGAAAACTCTTAGTCTTCTACATATGAAACAACTAAGAAGAGGGTAACACAACATTCTCACTGAAATATATAAGAAAACACAGAATATATATATTAAAACTCGGCATTATAGCCACACCTCCAGGATCCTGGGTCTTCTTTAACAGAGGGAAATCCCTCTAGAGACTTCCATTCTACCCCCCACCGCAACTTAAAAGTTATATAATCAATTTCTATTCACAGTCACAGTGCAGCTCTTTCTGCCCATGGATCCTGTCCCCTTTAATAAAAAGCTTTTTGCACAAAAGAAAGAAAGGAAGAAAGAAGGAAAGAAAGAAGGAAAGAACCTCAACACTGTAAAATTTATATTTATATTCAACCTATTGACAGTTCTATAAAGAAATTTCATAAACTACAAGATATATGGGACTTAATAACCATAATAGAAATTAAGACATGCTTTATCATTGCTAGAAAAAAAAAAAAACCGCAACAACCACATTATTCTAAAAGTTGGTAGAAAATACTTGGTTTTGTTGGTTTTGTACCCCAGCTGAAAGTCCCAGGATTTATACCAATTATGACATGAACAGGCATATGATCATTGTTTTATCAAATAACCAGATTTCTCTTTTTGCCACAATTAATGCTTCACCTGCTCCCACCGCAGTGGGAATTGGAAAAGGTTAACTGTCACTCTGATAGAAGTACTAGAGGGCTTCAGTGATGCAGTATGGTGCTGATCACAGAAATATCATCAATGATGACCCTCCATCTTAAAACTGGGCACTCAATTCCACAAAACCACCTAAAGCTCCAGTTAAAGCAAGTCAATATATTTTTGTTTCAAGAGTGTTTTGAAATTTTTGCACTGCAACTTGACACAAGGAACACCCAAGAGCTCTTATATTTCCAACATGGCTCATTTATTGAAGCTCGTCTTAAGAATAAAAATTTTACACTGAGAGACCCACTAGTTCACCTCCATCTTTTTTTTTTTTTTTTCCAGATGAAACTGAGGCTCAAAGGGCTAAGAAACTTGTCCAAGTTAAATCTACTTAGGACAGAGTCACTATGTGTCTAATACCACTATTATTACACCCAATACTGCTCAACCATACAAGATCAGAAACAGTTAAGTTTCTGATTTCTAACACTAGGAAAGAGAGGTCATATAAAGATGAGAAAACAGCTGCAGGAGAATTGCACAGTAGGTAATTACCTCTACCTTAAGGGGAAAAAAAAATGTTTTATTTTTTTCCTAAACAGTAAAAGGGTTGTATTTATATGAGTTTTGCTTACATTCATCATTAACTTTTCTACTGAAATTCTGTGAGTGATTAGAGTGAGCCAATTTTTCTTCTTTTAATGAGCCAATGTGCAAGTATTACCTCTAGTTAATTAATCTTAACAAGCGAGCCAGTGTTTCAACTTGGATTTTGATATGTGAAAAATAACTCATTTTTAGGACCTGATCCTGACAAATCTTACTTAACAACCTATAATTTAAAAAATAGGAAGCCAGAAGTCACTCACCTCATCGCCTCACTATACTAGAACATATAATTTCAGTACCAAAGCAAAGAAAGGCATATTTTTTCCTACTGCTCATAAATGGTAAATTGAGACACAACAATTTATGATGGGACTTACTAGTGAACAGGTGAATACTGATTTAAAAAGAGAGATTTCTGTGTTATTCTAAACTTGCCTTCAGTAATTAAGATATGTCAGAAGAAACCTTTACACAGAAAAATTACTGGTAAATCATGACTCACGATTATCAACATTCTGAATTACAATAAATTTTAATACTTCACATTTATCTGTGATTTATTTATACTTTGCCTTGCTCCTATGTGAACAAGGGTGGCTTGCAAAAATACATACACTATAGCAAGATAGCAGAAATTTAAAGTTGTTTGAAAAATATAGCAAAAGTAAAATCAGCTCAGGAATGTCTGAAGAAACCAGATAAAAGGAAATGAAGGGTAGAAAGAAAAGTCTAAATATGCTGATGTCTTTATTTGCAGTTGACAATCTGTAGCTACCCTCTAATGTTGAAAAATATACTTAACAAAATGCAATGACCCAATCTCTTAAATTTTTTAGAAATTTTTTTTTAATTCCAGAGAGATACTTCAAGGCCTAATACAGCTTTGTGAATAAAAACAAGTATTTAGTCTGAAGTTAAGAAATTACTTCAGTTTCAAGACTTTTTATCAAATGTATATGAAATGTTACATTTTAATTAAAAATTACAAGTAGATGGGGTGCCTGGGTGGCTCAGTGGGTTTAAGCCTCTGCCTTCAGCTCAGGTCATGATCTCAGGGTCCTGGGATCAAGCCCCGTATCAGGCTCTCTGCTCAGCAGGGAGCCTGCTTCCCCCTCTCTCTCTGTCTACTTCTGATCTCTGCCAGATAAATAAAAATAAAATCTTTAAAAAAAAAATTACAAGTAGAGAATTCTCCCATCTGCTCCAAAATTACTTTTACCTAAGTGTCTATCTTTCTATCTACATATACACAAAGATATATTCAGTGCTATTCAGCAAATATGTGAAGTGACTGTTCTGTCAAATAACGGCTGTTTTTTTACTTTCTTCCTTGTAATTTTCCATATTTAGTTCTTTATATGTAATGAAACTGTTCCATTCTTATGGAAATAATAAATACATTATTCTTTTTTAAAAAACTCTAAGTTGTAATTTATTTTTTTTCTTTTTTTTTAAGATTTTATTTCTTTATTTGACAGAGAGATCACAGGTAGGCAGAGAGGCAGGCAGAGAGAGAGGAGGAAGCAGGCTCCCTGACAAGCAGAGAGCCCTATGCGGGGCTTGATCCCAGGACCTTGAGATCATGACCTGAGCCGAAGGCAGAGGCTTTAACCCAATGAGCCACCCAGGCGTCCCTAAGTTGTAATTTAAAAAGAATTTTTTTTAATGCAGGTGTTGAGCATTTGGATGTGCTTAAATGTGTGCAATGCAATTTAATCTGCTACTAATCTTCTTCCCAAGTTACACCCTATTTTGAAACATTCAAGATCTAAGGTATAATTACAATCCTAATCATATAAGGCTTCAAATCCCAACCCAGTTTTATAAACAGGACCACTACTAAAACCACAACCACCACCACCACAAATACACACACACACACACACACACAAAGCACACACACAAACACACACCCTCTATCCTATTTGGAGACTACTTTCCATCCTGTTTATGTGCAGATTTTTGCACCCAAAGAAGGAAAACCGTTACTCTGGCATTTCTAGGAGGTCCAACATTATTGTCATTTCTACTGTTTCAACTTTCTCATTCTTATGCTCCTGATAATATACAAATGGAAGAATTTCCTCCCATCTTTCAATCTTCAAACCATTCAGGACTTTCTCCAGGGCCCTCTGTAAGAAACCATTTTAAGCTCATAAGGGCAGGCACAATAGGGCCATTTGAATCAGCCTACAAAGAAGGATTAAATTTTCAAGGTAGTCCTTGCTAGTTGTGAGCTAGCATCCTAGAAGCATTTCATGAGCTTTTCCTCCTTCCTCAAAAGAAGATACTAAGTCTGGGTTTGAATCCTAGTCCTGACAATTACTAAGCAGGTAGCTCAGATACATAACTTTATCCCACCGCATCTCATTTCCTCACCTGTAAAATGGGGTAGTCCTGAAGTTGTGAGATTATGTGAGATAACTGAAGTTTTCTAGCACAGTATTTTACCATAACAGGCAGGATTTCAATTCACCTTCCCAGATCTAATTGTCCTGCTTCACATGTGTCAGTAACTACATTAGGCATTATAAATCACATTTGTCTGTCCAGAGTTGAAGGGGAACTTGACATTATCTTGATTTTTTTTCAAGAGCTAATGAAGGAATAATCTGTGAATAAAATCTGTGAAATCTTGGTTTATGATATAAAATTAATATCAACTATGAGCTACTTGATATAAATATTAACCACATGAGTAATAAATGTATACATATAATTAATGACTGATTAATGTACCTATTTAAAATGAATATAATATCAACCTTGCTCATATAATATAATATCAACTTGGTTCAGAGTATGATCTTCTGCCAGAACTTAAAACGACTGAAAGAAATCTTAGTTAGGATGTCTGACTTCTTCCTCCCTCTAATACTAGTTAGCTTTGTCCCCTCAAAATTAATCTTTCAGCACTGCCAGCCCTCCATTCCCTCGAGGATTTGGGATTATACCATCCAAACAGCACTCCTTGTCCATGAATTCAATAGTTCATTCTCGCTTCTTATTTGTAAGAATAAGAGAGTGACAGTGTGAGCTATACGGCATTTCATTAAAGAATCATTGATCCGCACGGCCCTTGCGTGTAACTATTAGGCATGTAATGATAGTTTAGAGCCTCTTCTTTTTTTGGAATATCCACATCGTAGCACAAACATCAACATCAATTACTCCCTGGAAACTCTGCCTGCCTTCTTAGTGTTCATTACCCACCCCCAAATGAAAAGCAATGGTATCTGTGAGTAAACATCTCTTTGGTTTATTGCTAATTTCTATGAAAATATATATGATAAATACAAAAGAGAGGCAAAGTAGATAGCTATTTGATATTCAACCTTCTGTCAGAAATTATTCACGCCAATTAACTAGAATGCTGAGGTGTTCCATCTATTTTAAAACACTCATTTTCTAGCCCAGTAGGTTTAGAATTTCAGGAAACAGTACTTGTGTTCTACTAAGCTCAAGGAAAATGATGTTGTTGCAAATATCCCTAAGAAATGTTATTAACATTTTGCTTAAAATAACCACTTATTTATTTGTCCAACATTTAATGATTATCTATGAGTGTGTCAAGAGCTAAAGACACCTAGAAGAATAAGACAGATTTCCTGCCCTATGGAAGCACATGGTTCAGTAAAAGAGGCAGATAAATACACAGATTTTGACAATTCAATTTGATAATGGAGACGTGCACAGAGCAAAATGAAAAGTGCCTGGTAATAAAGGAATTATTCACAAAGGATTGACTAGCACAGTGCCTGATGCTTAATAAGAATTTCTGAATATTAAATGAGTTGATTTTGAGTTGAGAGCTTAATGTATATATAAAGACTTAGAAACAAGATAGGGAAGGTTATGCTAAATAGAGAAAACAATCTCTGCAAAAACATTTTAATATTGTACCCTGAGGGATGCATAGTTTAGTAAGACTGATGAAGCCAAAGAAGTAGGCACGGTCTGACCACTAGCAGTTTTGTATGTCAAGATAAGAAGTTTGAGTTTTATCCTGATGGATATGGGGATAATATTTGCATTCAAGGAAAAGACTTAAAATAATTTGCAGAGAAAAAAGATAGGAGGCAAGTAAACCTTTCAGAAGGATATTATAGTAATCTATCCAAAGAGGGCCTGAAATACAGCCCTTTCAGGGGGAAAAAAGGCATACTGAAAACAATTTAGGAGATAACAACTGATCACAAGCAGAAGGTAAGGCAGAGGGAAGTACCTAGAAAAATTCCTAGGACACTGGCTTGTCCTAGGAAAAGTCAGTTAACAGTGACACCATCTACTCGGAATTTAAGAAGAAATACCCCAGGAAGGGAAGACGATAAACCACTAACTTTTAGACGTGTTAAGTTTCAAATATTTGTGTCATAATACCTAGGCATGTACATTCAGCTTGATGTAGGAAAAATGGACATGAAACTAAAGAGAACAAGATTCTACTAAATAAACATAAAAACTTACACCGAAATTGGTTGAAACTGTGGGCGTTAGAGAGATCACCTAGGAATAGCACAGAGAAGAGGACGAAGAATGAGATTCCAGGAAAGGTCAATATACAGGAGAGTGCAAAGCTAATCAAAGAGCAGAGTATGCAGAGGCCAGAGGCTGTGAGAAGAACCAAGAAAAGGAGGTGTTACAGAAGAGGAAGGAGAGTTAAAAAAATAAATCATCAGTTATGCTGAACTGCGCAAAAGGTCAATTAAGATGAGGAGGAAAATGAGCATCATCAACTGATCATCCATATGAACAGGCCAGTATGCTAAATTCTTCACATAATTTATCTCATCAACAATTCTCAAAAACCTTGAGTTATGTACTATTTTACCCATCTCACAGTCAGAAGATGGAGCTCAGGGAATTGTGACTTTTCTAATAAGAGCAAGAAATGGAAATCAAACACACGTCTGCTTGGTTCTTAAGCCCTCTTCTCACAGAAAAAAGATTCCCGGAAAATTAACATTTTCATACACGAGTCTAAAATGCAAAATGAAGATGGTAAAATTCCCGGCTTCAACAGGAGAAAGCTAAAATCAATGAAAGCTGGGTTGGTTTGTCATTAACAGGAAGTTAAATATGCACAAAGAAAACAGTTTGCATATAAAGGGCTCTACAGAGAAAATGAGGCACATAGTTGAGCCCATATGGGATTGCCATAGGGAATGGGAGTTTCAGGTCTGAGCAAAGTACAGCTATTTCCACCATGTGGAATGCAATAACATCACGGTACCCTCCACGTACAGAGCCTACATCTGCAAGGAAACCAGTTACCCATCTCTTCCCTTTTCTGCTACCAGTGCAGTTTACAAACCACCATCAGATTATATTCTATAAAGCTTGAGTCCCTTTATTTTCCCACCCAACTCAAGAAGGTTATGGTTGTCCACTATCTCCAAAAGTCCAAAATCAGAGCCAGGTATTGAAATCTATTCATATTTCTCCCAAATTTATCTTCATCTTTATCATACCCAGAGATACTCCGGCAAGAAAATTAATCTCAGCTCCATGCAGACACTCAGTTTCCACTTCAATCCTCTTTCTATCTTCTCTCTCTGGAACTCCTTTTTCCCCATGTCCTCTTATGTAACTCCTCCTCATGCTTCAAGGCCTCCTAAATATCACTTCCTCCCTAAAACTGCTCCTGATTCTGTATTTCTATGTCCTTCAACCCACGTTTAACCTCCCTTCAACCCGTCGTTTACTAGCTTTGAATTCATCTTTGTATACCATGCAAAAAAGGATCTCTGAAGCCCTGAACTCAAAACACGTATGTAATAGAAAAGTTAAATGGATCCTCTCTTGTTAGATTAATAACATCTTTGGTATTTAAATAAATTCATCCCAAGCATGTTTTCATTATGTGGCTCGTATTCAATTTGATATAATGAATGAAGAACAAAAAATAATTTTATATCCCATAAGCTTCTCCTGCCTTAGAATGTCTCCAACTTATTATGAATATAATGTCTTCTTTTGCCAATGCAAAACTGCTTACCTATTAACAAAAATACTTTGAATAACCATTATATCTATGTAATATTAACCAAATGCTTGAGGCAAATATAATTTATAATATATTTTATAATATAACTTCATTAAAATCATAATCATTAAATTACTTGATATATACATATGTATATACTATGGTGTCTTACATTAAAACACAATGAAAATGCTGTGACCTAAATATGCAATGTTCAAGAGTTTAATCAGACATTGCAAAGCATGTTTCCACTCTGGTGTGAAGTATGTTGTCACTAATTAAAATTTATACCTATAATCCCTCCTTGCACCATTAATGTCTTACCAAACATGTGATTAATTTCTCTATAAAAGCATGCTTTCTAAGGGCTCTTAGCATTTGGTAGGAATAAAATATTCCTACTAATAGCTATTTTACATTTAATCATTAAAGATCTAAATTTCCAAAGGAGTTCTTATTCTTATAAAATTTATTTTGATCCTGGAACGACTTTCAACTCCATGCAAAAATATTATCTTCATGAAAGCTTGCTTTCTTCACTGCATAGAAGTTTGGAAGAGGAATAGGTCTGTAACACACTGTTGGCAGGCTAACTAAGTGAAGATGTTGATAAGGAAGTTAGAGATGTTGGTGTGAGGCTTGGGAGTGAAGCTAGATTAAGACGTAAATGTATGAATCACTCTTGTTGAAGGGATAACTGAAGTCATTGAAACCATAACACAGTGGGAAATTAGTATTGAAGAATGTATAAAAACTAAAGGAAAAGAAGGTTAAGTACAGTCTGAGGAAGGAAAAAATAGAGACAAGCCAAAAAAGAAAGAAAAAATGTAGTGAGGGAGAAACAATGTTGTAGAAGGTTGTGGATATCAAGAGAAAGTTTTAGGAGGAGAATGAAATACAACTATGCAGTCACTGATGAAAAGAGCAGTTTACTGGAATGGGAGACATAGAATCTAGAGTGACATGGTGATAAAATTGAGTGGCTGGAATATAGGCTACTTTGGGTGAAAGAAAAGTAGTAAAAGGAAAATGAGGATATAGTTCAAAGATGTATTTAATGTGAAGAAAGGTTTTGGACTTCATTGTTTTGGTTTTTCTGTTTGCTTTTCTAAGTTCTCTGTTTCTGTTTTGTTCTTGTTATTGTTGTTGTGGGGCTGTTGTATATCCTATTTTTTGTTTTAATTAAGTTTTATGTATATCCTTCTGCTAATCTTATTTTCTTCTTAACTCACATCAGTCTCTACCACTTCCATCCCTACAACACCACTAACACCCCTCTTGCTAAAGTCACTCTAATCTCTGTTCTATCAAAGTCAGAGACCACTTCTCTGTCTCAACTGTATCTGAAATTTGCTACCTGATCTATTTGTTCAAGTCTGCTGCTTCCTTTTTGCCTGATCTATCCATTATTGGAACCAGGGTATTGGAAGTGGGGTATTGAAGTCTTCTACTATTACTGTATTGCTGTCTATTTCCTCTTCAGCTCTGTCAATGTTTGCTTTATATATTTACGTGCTGTGAAGTTGTGTGCATATATATTTATAACTGTTATACCTTCCTGTTGAAGTGACCCTTTTCTTAATATATAATAACCTTCTTTGTCTCTTGGGACAGTTTTAACTCAGTTTATTAACAAAATGAAAGACAACCTACAGAACTGGGAGAAAATATTTGCAAACTGTGTATCTGATGTAGGGCTAATATCCAAAATGTAAAACGAATTCCTATAACTCAAAAGTAAAAGAAAGAAAAACCTGATTAGTAAATAGGCAAAGGACCTGAATGGATATTCCCTCAAAGAAGGCATACAAATGGCCAACAGGCACATGAAAATGTGTTCAACATCACTAATCATCAGGGAAATGAGAATCAAAACTACAATGAAATACCACCATGAACCTGTTAGGATGGTTATAATAAAAGTAAAAAAAAAAATTAAGATTTTATTTATTCATTTGAATGACACAGAGAGAGAGAGAAGCAGCAGCAGAGGAGAGGCAGAGGGAGACACTGACTTCCCGCAGAGCCAGGAGCCTGACATGGGGCTGGATCAGGACCTCTACTTGTATTTTTCATAGTTTCTTTCTTAAAGACAAGTTTGTTTTTTTTTTAAGATTTTACTTATTTATTTGTCAGAGAGAGAGCACAAGCAGTGGGAGCAGCAAGGAGAGGAAGAAACAGGCTCCCCACTGAGAAAGGAGCCTGCTGAGCAAAGACCCCAATGTGGGGCTCTATCCCAGGACCCCGGGATCATGACCTGAACCAAAAGCGACACTCAACTGAATTAGCCACCCAAATGCCCCTATTACTTAGTCTTTAAAAAGAAAGAAATCCTGCCATTTCCGACATGGATGAACCTAGAGGGCATTATGCTAAGAAAATAGGCCTCACTCCTCATGTCTTTTCTGGCTCAGTAAACTGCACTATTAACCATTCATTTGCTCAAGCCAAAAACCTAGAGTCATCCCCGACTTCTTACCTTCAATCCATCATCAAATTCTATTAACTCTGTTTTTGAAACTATTTCCCTAATCCATGTATTTCAATGCCTCTCCACCACCACCTCAGTCCAAACCAACATCATCTCTCACTTGCACTCTCAAATAGCCTTCCAGCTGCTTTCTGCCTGACACTCCTGTCCCACTTCAGTCCATTATCCATATGACAGCTGAAGGAATCTTCTAAATTCTAAACATATTAATGCCCTGCTTATTACTCTTAAAATAAAATCTAAAATGCTTTACCTAAATTGTTTCCTATAAAGCCCTATACCATCAAGCTCTAACTTACTTTTTCAACCTTATCCTGTGCCACTCCTCACCTTGCCTGTATGTTCCAGGCCAGCCTCAGTTTATAGCCATAGTATTAACTAGTCTCTACGTGGAATGCACCCTCCTCTGAAATTTCTCTTGTGGACTTTTTCTTCTTATTCAATTGTTTCTGATTTGTCTTTGTTAACAAGTTATAAAGAAAAAAGGGCATCTGCCTGATCAGTGGCTATATACTATGAACTACGGACAAAGTTAATTTGCTTAAGTAAAGAAATCATTTCCAGAACACTACCTGCTAATGAAGTCACTACCTGATTAAGTCCTTCTCCAAGTGATGTTGTCTTCTATACAAGATAGACAAGTTTAATAGGTATGTAACATGAATATCCATTCTTACTACTTTCAAGTGTGTGATGGTGCCACAAATGTCTGAAATCACTGTAGGAAAGCTCTACTTTATTATGATGGCAAGAAGCAGCAGCTCCAGGGCCTTCCACTTGACCCTCCTCGTGACTAAATAAGTCAGGGAACCAATATGAGCATTCCCACTAATTGCTGAGCACGTGTACTTTAAACAATCACTGTGCTTTGAGTCAAGCAGCAACTGCAACTGGGAATCTAACTTGCTGCCAGGTTTGTCATCCCTCTCTATGTGCGATAAAAGCAGAAAAATCCATTTGGATAGGACTGATCTGTAACCATTCTTTTATTCCCAGTGCTATCAACATAAGCTTCAGTACACCTATCTCTTCTTGTATGCGTACAAACACAAGACCGATACAACTATGTTGGGCTATGCTCTGTGTAGCAATCAAGGCAGCAACTACTTGATTACACCACCCATGTGGTTAATCCAAAGCAAGGTAATGGTCATCCAATCAGGTTTACCAACAAATCTCAGACTGACTGAAGTTACCATGCTCTTCAAGTTTTATGTTTATCTGTGGAAGAGAATGGTCCACAGAATATCTCTCCATTGGGAATGAGGATGGGTTTTGTGCCATCTATTGCCCCTGTACCAATAGCAATGAAACCAAAGATCAGCAAGTCAGTCTAAATTCCTTTGAAAAGGTCATAATGGGTAATAGACTGGACTTAGATTACATCCTTGCAGTCTGAAATGAGACATATTGATCTTCCTGGGACTTACTCACCCTTGAGTGAGCCCAGGACCTTGGGGGACAGAGAGGAGGTCAATACTGCAGGACCGCAATACTGCATTCTGATGTTTGGAGTCATGTTGATAGTATCCTTAATTAAATGTTTTCTGAAACAAACTGAATGGATTTAGTCTCAGCCTTAATCCTTCAGATTAATCAGAATGACCAATGAAGTGCATATAAATATGCAAATCTGAGTTTTGCTGAGAACATGTAGGACCGAGTAGACTTACGGGAAAGGCATTCCACCATGGACTCTGAGCAAAACCACATGCTCTTGCCAGTTCCATGAATACAAGGCCCTGATTGCTCTTTACCCAAGCCATTTCCCATGGTTGTGTTTTCAGCAATCATTCCAGGTGTGAAGTAATGTCTCCATCAGCCAAAGCATACACTCGCCACAGAACAGGTCGATTCCCCAAGCTCATTGTTTCTCGTCCACAACACAAACCCACAGCATGCACATCATCTACTTGTGCCCTCTGAATTATCCTTCTGAGACTTCGAGAACAGGGGAAATAATGATGCAAAAGTTATGCCCATACTGCTTGTTATGCAGTAATAAAGTTCTGTATTACAAGAGTCTTATGTATCCCATGAAACTGTAACAGGCTAACTTTTTTTTTTAATATTTTATTTATTTGACAGAGAGAAATCACAACTAAACAGAGAGGCAGGCAGAGAAAGAGGAGGAAGCAGGCTCCCCACGGAGCAGAGAGCCCGATGCGGAGCTCGATCCCAGGACCCTGGGATCATGACCTGAGCCGAAGGCAGAGGCTTTAACCCACTGAGCCACCCAGGCGCCCCCAATGTAACAGGCTAACTTATTAGCTTGTAAAGAAAGTAAAATCAATCCCAGACTCTGACAAAAGCCACTCAGGTTTTAGTCAACCAACTGAGCAAACTCAGAGAGCCTCTCCCAGGTACTCAAGACAACACCGAATCCAGAGTCTTTGCTTAGAAATATGCAGATAGTGATCGTTTTGGCAAGTTTAGTATCTCCTCCCAGGTCACATTTTGTATCCATCTTCCTGTGGCATATAGAGCTTTCTGTCTAATTATAGGTCTAGAAGAAATGATAAGAAGTGGAATTTTGAAGATGATTGACATTTCTCAGAAAGGTGATTACTTCAGGAGAGCTCATCATGTGTTCTTCAGCCAAACGGCAGCTAATCTCCTCAGACAACAGTCAAAGAACTGCTTGTGTTGTTCTTTTGGAATTTGGAAGACTCTAATCTAGAACCATTCAAAAAGCTGAGCATTCTTGAAAATGTAGTTCCCAGCCTCAGAAGGAAGTGGTAATGGTGCTAAGTTGGCAAGAGACAATCCAGCACAAATGAGATAAGCAATCATTTATTAGATGATTTTCAAGCACAAAAGTGAGCTTAAATTTCCCCCAAATTTCCCTACTCCAACTTATGCTGAATTTGATTTCATTTATAGGTGCGCATGCAAAATTAGAACTTTGTCCTATGTTAAGACACAAACTCATAAATTTCAATAAAATGCCTATTAATTTGAGTGTATCAAATGATGCTTTCTTGAAATGGAGTTTTAAAGAGAAGACAAAAAGAGCAGAGGACATAAGAACTTTTAAGTTCCTGAGAGGGATCAATACCACAAACTGAGAACAAGGGGAGAGCAGAGAAAAACAAGATAGTGAGAGGGACTAAGCCACAGTTTTTGCCTAAGAGTAGCCTAAATAAAATGAGGGAAAATGGTCTTTGGTTTCCATGTTAAAACAAATAAAATTAATTTAAATGCCCTTACTAAATTGTGACAATAAAGTTACTGGCTTAAAAATAAGTTATTTCACTGAGAAAGAACTATTTTATAATTAAACTTTTCATCTTTGAACCATGAAAATAAATAAATTTACGACCACACTCATGCTATAAAGGATAAATATGTCCTTATCTGTCAAATTAGAATTCTACTTCATTCCTCTTAATAGTTGGTAGGATTTTTCCCCCAATGTTTTATTTAGAAAAATTTCCGATAATAACACTGTGTTTATAGCTCCCTTCTACCCAAAATAAAACAAAACAAAAACAAGCATAACTTTTTTTTTTATGGTAAAGTCATTCACCAGATGTTAACTGATAGAAGTCAATCATCTGAGAGGCAACCAGACAACTGGGAAAGCCGAATCTCTTAAAGTGCTTATTAGGAATATAAAAGAACTGCTGTTAAGATTGGACTGGCACACACAAATCAGCAAAGTTGGAGTCCCTAATTCCTTTCTACTACTAATTAGAAGAGACCCCAGGAGACATAAAAGAAATTGTAATCCCCAAAGAAAATGCCTCGCAAAATTGCCTGAATGATATGAAAAGATGTCTTCAGAAGGGAAAAGAGAGAGGATTAAGATAAATACCAGAGTTTTCAGAATACAATCAGAAGAGCTGAGACTAGTAATCCCCTGTTGATATATGATAGAAAGCACTGACGTAAAGAGCTTTTCAAGATACTGGCACGATGAACTGAATTCACAGAAGAACATTATTTACTTGTGCTTGGTCTGTGAATGTACTGGGTAGAAAATAATGATAGGGATCAAAAATTTCAATCTTACTGAAGGTACCTAGGGATGATGCTGTAAGACTGTGCTGGCAAGTTCATCTTAAAGTTCTGCTTTCAATTGTTATAAATTTTCTCAAAAAATAATACTTCAGTGTTGATATTTTTCAACTGGTCCCTTGGTGACTATTGTAAAGAAGATTGAGCAAAATCTATTCAACTGTTTTGTGTATTTCATCTAGTAAATATTTATTATTTCCCAATATTAATGCATAAAGCTGTCACTGTATGGTTCCCTGTACTGATCAAAATACATTCCCTGAGACCTAGGAATTGACATATTCTGTAAGCACAATAAATAGTAAATTAAGGTTTTAACACAACAGAAAATAAAAAATAAAAGATCAGGTAAGAAAAACATAATACAAAATATAATAAAATGTATTAACCTTAGTCACATTCTTAGGCAAAACATATTTGTTACCTTATATGCATACTTTCCACCCCAATTTTAATAATGTCACATCAAGAAGACCCCTAAGACTACCTAAAGAATAAGTTTACTTGGATGATTTCATCTTCTCTGACATCTTACTAGTATCTAAAATTTCATGATTGCAGATTTTTCTTTTGAATTAAAACATTAAACTGGTTCTTGCAAATGGTATATTCAACCTTTTTATATCTTCCTCCTTTAATGTAAAGCATGCATCTGATATCTTTCTAAATGTGGAATTCAATGTGGCAAGAGTGTGACCTCTGGAGCCATGAAAATGATCTTTTCTCTTTCTTTCCCAAATCTCTCCAGGACCTACTTTGGTCCAAAGCCCCAGGGAGGAAAAAGTCCAGGAAAACTATAACTGATCTGTAGACTCATCTCAGAAAGAAGGCAAGTTTCCAGGGCAGAGCTTTCTGAGGAATATAGCATAGCTTATGAGAAAACATCAACAAAAAAGATTCAATTAGTTCATACAATGGCTTAAGATACAGTTTAATGAAGAGGCAAAGATTAGCTCAAGAAAGAATCTGAGTGGGGTGCCTGGATGGCTCTGTCAGTTAAGCGTCTGACTCTTGATCTCAGGGTCATGAGATAGAGGCCTGCATCGGGCTCCGTGGGGACTATGGAGCCTGCGTGAGAGTCTCTTTCCCTCTCCCTCTGCCTCCCCTCCATGTTCTTTCTCTCTCTCTCTAAAAAAAAGTAAAGAATCTGAGCAAATTCATCTACCATCCCTTTCAGAATCCCTTAAAAAAACAGAATACATATGTACTAAATCTATTATATATGTAAGAAAATATATCACAGTATATTATATTATTAATACAGTACTAAAAACAATAAATAGTGATATCAACTGATCAAATGTGTGGGGGCATTTGAAGAAGGTAAATTGACAGAGCACACAAAACAAAGACAATCCACAGTCAAAAATGAATGTAAGACAAATCTATACAAAAGAAAGAACAATTTCAGAGATATCCAAATCTCAGAAACAGGATATAAAACGAGAAGTTAAGGGACCCTGAAGTAAATAAAGGATTTCATAACTCTACAGCTAAATGAAAAGACCCTTTATTCTCCTCCTTCCCCTTGCTGAGCCAGAACCAGTAACAGCTGTAGCAGAAAGAGAAGTTTGTCTAGGAAGAGCTCCCAGAGCTAGGTAGTAGTACACATTAGAATCGCCTAAGAAGGGCGCCTGGGTGGCTCAGCGGGTTAAAGCCTCTGCCTTCGGCTCAGGTCATGATCCCAGGGTCCTGGGATCGAGCCTCACATCGGGCTCTCTGCTCTGCAGGGAGCCTGCTTCCTCCTCTCTGCCTGCCTCTCTGCCTAGTTGTGATTTCTCTCTGTCAAATAAATAAAATATTTAAAAAAAAAAAAAAGAATCGCCTAAGAAGCTTTTAAAAACCCCATTGCCCAGACCTTGCCCCCCAACTAATCAAATCATAGTTTGAGGGTGGGGGGAGAGACCCAGACCAGATGTCACTAGTTTTTAAGTCTCCGCAGGTATATTCAATACAGTCAAGTTTATGATGCACTATCCTAAAATAGTGGAGCTAGAAAAGGAAGAAGAAAAAAAGCATAACGAAATTCTAAAATCTAAAAAAGAAAGAGAAAGAAAAAAAGAAGGAAGGAAGGAATTCTAAAGTCTAACAAAACTACAGCAAAAAAAATTTTTAAGGAAAAAGGAATATTAATATCAACGATTGCCTATCTGAAGTACAGGTCCTAAGAGGAAGATTCAGAGTTGAGTCAGGGTCCAGACTGGCAAAGTGCTTACTTCTAGCCAGTTGCCCCCTTAAGTAAGTGCAAGTCACAGCACAAGCCCTGTAACTAAAAATGTACTAACATGCACAATGAGTCAAGGCACTGGATCTGTTAGACTAAAAACCTTTTCAGGACAAGAATTCAAAAGAAATGAAGAAAGATAGGCAAACATTAGAAACCAAAAGAAACTGGCTGAGGTAGTATTAATGTCAGTGTAAGTAGAACTTAAGGCAAAAAATGAAGACATTAGCCAAGATAGGTCTTACATAATAATAAAAGAAACAGTTCATGAAGATAAAACAATCATGGCTAGGTATATACTAAAACATCCAATTTTGATATATATGCAGCAAAAATGGGTTCAAACAAAAGAGGAATCTGAAAAGCCCTCAGTCATTTGGGGAGAACTTTAACCCCCAAACGTCAGATATTGATGGATCAAGACAAATTTACTGAGTACATCAAGTGTTATAAAACAAAATTAGCAGGGTGCCTGGGTGGCTCAGTAGGTTAAGAATCTGACTCTTGACCTCAGCTCAGGTCTTGATCTCAGGGTGAGGAGTTCAAACCCCATGCCTTCTAAATAAACAAATAAATAAATAAGTAAACAAGCAAATGTGATCTAAGAGATATAAATACTGGACTTTCTTCTTCTTTTCAAATATATATGAAATGTGCAAAACCAACTTCATAAAGTGGAACAAAGGAAGAGTCAAAAAATGCTGAAGCATTGCTTCACATACACAGTATTCTCTGATAACAAAATTTAATTAGAAATCAGCAAGTAAGAACAGCCTTGCTTGGGAGGAAGGAAAACAAAATATTAAGAATTAAGCAATATAAGCACTACACATGGGATGCAGCTAAAGCTTGTATCAGAGTTGAATTTATAGCCATAAATATACGTATTATAAAATAAGATATAAAAAAATAACTTGAGTTGTGTTCAATTCAACATGTTAGAATAACAATCACAAAATAATTCTACAAAATGAGGGTAGGAAGAAAAAAAAAGAGACAACAAAAGACATTCTATAGAAGACAAAGAAAAAACCCATGAAAATGATTTTTAATTAATGAAAGAAACAGATCTCCAATAACGCTTACAGAGAAAAGGGAAGCTGAAATGAAACAATATTGACAGTGAAAAGTTAAACAAAACAGGTATATTAAAGATTGCCAAGAAATTTGAAATTGAAATGTGGGGCACCTGGGTGGTGCAG
This sequence comes from Meles meles, assembly GCF_922984935.1. Taxonomy (NCBI): domain Eukaryota; kingdom Metazoa; phylum Chordata; class Mammalia; order Carnivora; family Mustelidae; genus Meles; species Meles meles. Next base: position 81,913,888 of record NC_060074.1, read on the forward strand.
TTGGTTGAACATCCAACTCCTGGTTTAGGTTGTGATCTCAGAGTCCTCAGAGTCCTGAGATGAAGCCCCTTCTGGGGCTCTCTGCTCAGTATGGAGTGGTCTTGAGACACTCTCTCCCTGTCCCTCTGCCCCTCTCCCCATGCGCGTTTGTACGAGCGCGCGCGCTCTCTCTCTCTCTCTCAAATAAATAATTAAATCTTTTTTAAAAAAAGACATTTGAAATGTAATTTTCTATAAAGAGATAACTAAGTTGACTCAAGAATGATAGAATTAAGCAATGGACATTAAATAAATTAATCGTGCATCAGAGTGTCTTCTCTCAAGACACCATGAGCAGACAGACTGCAGTTTTTCAGACCAGTTTTCTTAACCTTACCAAAAAAATAAAAATAAAAAGGGGCAGGTGTTTTTTTGTTTTGTTTTGTTTTGTTTTTACTTTCTAAAGATTTCTTTTTTTTAATTTTTTATTTATTTCTTATTTCTTATAAACATATAATGTATTTTTATCCCCAGGGGTACAGGTCTGTGAATTGCCAGGTTTACACACTTCACAGCACTCACCATAGCACATACCCTCTCCAATGTCCATAACCCCACTCCCCCTCTCCCAAGCCCCCATCCCCCCAGAAACCCTCAGTTTGTTTTGTGAGATTAGAGTCACTTATGGTTTGTCTCCCTCCCAATCCCATCTTGTTTCATTTATTCTTCTCCTATCCCCCTAACCCCCCATGTTGCATCTCCACGTCCTCATATCAGGGAGATTATATGAGAGTTGTCTTTCTCCAATTGACTTATTTCACTAAGCACTAGTTCCATCCACGTCGCCACAAATGGCAAGATTTCATTTCTTTTGATGGCTGCATAGTATTCCATTGTGTGTATATATATACTACATCTTCTTTATCCATTCATCTGTTGATGGACATCTAGGTTCTTTCCATAGTTTGGCTATTGTAGACATTGCTGCTATAAACATTCAGGTGCACATGCCCCTTCAGATCACTACGTTTGTTTCTTTAGGGTAAATACCCAGTAGTGTAATTACTGGGCCATAGGGTAGTTCTATTTTCAACATTTTGAGGAACCTCCATGCTGTTTTCCAGAGTGGTTGCACCAGCTTGCATTCCCACCAACAGTGTAGGAGGGTTCCCAAAAAGGGGCAGTTTTAAGCAAGGATAAAGAAAAACAAGAACTCATATGCCACTGCTGGGTTCGCAGGTGTTAAAATCACCACAGAGAACAATCTTGCATCATCTAATGAAATTGAAAATTCCCACAGATAAAACACAACAATTCCAACTCTAGGTATTTACTAAAGGAAAATTCCTAAATAAATTCTAAGAAGTAATATACCTGACCTTGCTGCAGCATCCTTTGCAATAGCAAAATTTGGAAACATTTTAAATGTTCATCAACAGGAACAGGAATACATATATGTTGTGATATATTCATAATGGATACAAAATAAATGAAGTAGCGTTACATATAACGACACAGATATTTCTCAGAAACATAATATTAAATGAAGAAAAGACATGGCTCATAATGATGTCTACAAGCATGATACTATCTAAATAAAATTCAAAAGCACACCAAGAAAGATGAAAGAAATAGGGAGGGAAGGAGGAAACCACCACCACCACCACCACCACCAGTATACGTTGCTTATGGATATAACAACTATTACACCATGTAAAAAATGAAAATAAAAATTATCTTTAAAAAGTAACTTTCTGGAGTGCCTGGGTGACTCAGTGGGTTAAAGCCTCTGCCTTCAGCTCAGGTCATGGTCCCAGGGTCCTGGGATCTAGCCCTGCATCAGGCTCTCTGCTCAGCAGGGAGCCTGCTTCCTCCTCTCTCTCTCTGCCTGCCTCTCTGCCTACTTGTGATCTCTGTCTGTCAAATAAATAAATAAAATCTTTAAAAAATTAAAATAAAAAAAAATTTTTAAAAAGTAACTTTCCTCTGGAGAGAAAAGAATATCTATAATGAAGAAAATCAAACAATATAATTTAGGCAAGTAAAGTATATTTGAGATTAGTTATTTTTTTAAATACAACCTGCTTTAAAATTATATTTTTATTTTGGTATTTTAACTAATCCTCAAAAATTGAGTATCTCTTTGCTGGTAATTTTAAGATCTTTTAAGATATACCTAGCTCTTTTTATAATGCTTGAAACTACAATTCAATTTTTCAACAAACATTCCTATTGTGCTCCATAATATGTCTTCTCTTCATTTCTTAATATTGAAAAATCCTGAACACTGACAGTAAGAAAATGAAAGCCAAGTACTTGTCTGAGTGTTGAGTACACAGAAATGCAATCTAATTCCTCATTATTAGTTGACACTCTTTTCTAATGTTTTGAAGAAATTAAGGACTATAAGCACTGGCTGATGAAAGGGGATTAAAGTAAATACTAAAAGGTTATTGTGTAAACCATGAGGTGCTTATTAATTATCTGATGATGTCTTAACAGCAATACACATTAGTTTCCTTGTGTTTAGAAAAAAGCAAAGAAAATAACAACAAACAAGAAGAAATTTTTGCCTATTATATCCTTGAATATCTCATAAATGTCTATCTGGCAGTCTAATAAAACAAAATGTATAGATAAAAAGATGCATATATACATAAAAATCAAGGATAATATTCAAAAAAGTTAACAACCAGTATGGCATGGGTATCAGACAATCAGACAAGCAAACTGACCAATCAGAACAGAAGCTGACCATTAAAAAAAAGCAAATCAGACCCTACTTCTAAGGGACTAAGAAAAGGTAAAAAACAACAAAACAAAACAAAAAACCCTCATTTCCTTACTATATATAGTTCACCTTTCTCATTTGAGAGCCATGCTTCTCAATTTCAATGTGTGCATATGAACTAGGGATCGAATAAAATGCTGATTCTGATTACTTAAGTGCAGACAGGGCTATGAAACTTTGCTGTTCTAAGCATGGTTCTCTGTCCATCAAAATAGGCATCATCTGGGAGTTGGTTAGAAACACAAAATCTTTCAAAGCACTGGGGTGGTTCAGTCAGTTGGGCAGCTGACTCTTGATTTCAGCTCAGTTCATGATCTCAGGGACCTGGGATTGTGTCCCACATCAGGCTCCACACTCAGCAGGGAGTCTGCTTGACAATCTCCCTCTCACTCTGTCTCCTCTCTCTCTCTCTCTCCAAAATAAATCAATAAATCTTTTAAGAAAAGAAAGAAATACAAAATCTTTTAGCATCACTCATCATAAGGGAAATATAAATCAAAACTACAGGGGCACCTGGGTGGCTCAGTGGGTTAAGCCGCTGCCTTCAGCTCAGGTCATGATCTCAGGATCATGGGATCGAGTCCTGCATCGGGCTCTCTGCTCAGCAGCGAGCCTGCTTCCCTCTCTCTCTCTCTCTACCTGCCTCTCTGCCTACTTGCGATCTCTCTCTGTCAAATAAATAAATAAAATCTTAAAAAAAAAAATCTTAAATCAAAACTACAATGAGATACCACCTTATACCTGTCAGAATGGTCAAATTTTAAAAAATTAAAAACTCAACAAACAAGTCTTGTTGAGGATGTGGAGAAAAAGGAACCCTCAAGCACTATTGTTGGGAATACAAACTGCTGCAGCCTCTCTGGAAAACAGTATGGATGTCCCTCAAAAAGTTACAAATAGAAGTACCCTACAGTGTGGCAATTTTACCACTAGGTATTTAACCAAAAGATACAAAAATACTAATTTAAAGGATGCATGCACCCCATTATTTATGGCATATTATCTACAATTGCCAAATTATGGAAAAAGCCCAAATGTCCACTGACTGATGAATGGATAAAGATGATGAATGGACAAAGAAGATAGAAGATATATTTTATTTATTTATTTATATAAATTTATATAATTTATAAATTTTTATATAATTTATTTAATAATTTACATGATATAATTTTATATAATTTATTAAATAATTTATATAAATTTTTATAAATATATATATAAATATAAATAAATTTTATCTGTTTTGTATATATAAAACAGACTATTACCTGGTCATTAAAAAAAGAAAATCTTGTCATTTGCAATGACATGGGTGGGGCTAGAGAGTATTATGCTAAGTGAAATAAGTCAGTCAGAGAAAGACAAATACCATATGATTTCACTCATATGTAAATGGAATTTAAGAAACAAACCAGGTGAAAATATGAAAAAAAGAAAAGGAAGGAAGACAAACCATAAAACAGACTCTTAACTATAGAGAACAAACTGAGGGTTGCTGGAGGGGAGATGGGCAGGGGGATGGGTTAAATAGGTGATAGATATTAGGGAGGGTGCTTGTTGTGATGATGAGCACTTGGTGTGTGTGTAGGTAATGAATCATTAAATCCTACACTTGAAAATAATATTACAGTGTATGTTAACTAACTGGAATTTAAGTAAAAACTTGAAACAAAAAAAAATAAAATCAACAGTTTAAATTCTAAAAAAATTAAAAATAGAGAGAAGTGGTGGTTGTCAGGAGGAGTGGGTAGGGGAATGGGTGAAATAGGTAAAGGGATAAAGAGTATATTTATCATGATGAGCACTAAGTAATGAACAGAACTGCTGAATCACTAAATTTATTGTACACCTGAAAATAATATAATGTTCTATGTTAATTACACTTGAATTTTAAAAGCAAAAAATGTTTTAATTAAGAAAAAAAAGAAATACAGGATCTTATGGCCCTTCCCAAACCTACTGAAGAAGAATCTTCATTTTGACAAAACCCTTGGACAAGTTATATCTCAAATATTAAAGTTGAGAGGCACTATTCTATATAACATATGACCTGAAACTTCCACTAATCACAGACCAAGAAAGGGACAGGAAGATTTTAGTGAATAAAAAAAGACTCAAGAACCATAGTAACCAAATACAGCATAGGAATGAGATATATGGATTGGGATGAGACTAGAGAATTATTCTTAATTCTGATAGATGTGATACTGGCATGTGATTTTTAAAAAAAGGCAAAATGATGACTGTTAAATAAATTACATGATATATGAGAGTATAGAGGCATACACAAATCTACTTTATTTATGTGTGAAAATTTTCATAATAAAAGGTTAAATACTGATTCCCCAAAGGTTATTAATTCATTTATTCAAAAAATATAGAGGGGGTCCCTGGGTGACTCAGTGGGTTAAAGCCTCTGCCTTCAGCTCAGGTCATGATCCCAGGGTCCTGGGATTGAGCCCCACATTGGGCTTTCTGCTCGGCAGGGAGCCTGCTTCCCCCCATCTCTCTGAGACTGCCTCTTTGTGTACTTGTGATCTCTGTCTGTCAAATAAATAAATAAAATCTTAAAAAAATATAGAGAGAGATACTGTGTTCAGTTTCTTTTCATGCCAAACTGAGAAACATTCAAAGTATTCCCATTATGCATATTTTCCAAAGTGCTAAATCCAAAATTTTATGTATTTAAACTCCAATTTTCATGGTTCATGAGTATTTACGGTCTTCTTTGTAAGAATCCAATACACACAAGAGATGACAGGAAAAAAGAAAAAGGTTGTTGAAAAATTATCATTGCTTCTCTTAAAATACAGTCCAGAATGAGGATGGTGATTCTTACTACCAAAATTTTTTTCTAGTTTTATAATAATTTTCCTCGTATCCAAAGCAGTTATCTTTTCCTGTCTAAATCCTGAATAACTTAAGAAATATTGAATTTAGATAGCTCCCTGAATAATGGTTCCAAAATGTCACCTAAGCATTACTTGTATGAGGATTATTGAGTTTGTTTATAAAAATATAGATTCTGCACTATTTCCCATAGACTCTTCAGTGGGACCAGAGAATCTTTATTTATCAAGGCACCCAAATAATTTTTAAGCACACTAAAGTTGACATTTAAATTTAAAAATGCAAAAATGCTGTGAATGGATTTCTACTTCCAACATCAAGCATGACTTTTCCTCCTAACATAAGTAAGTAGAAAACTGGACAAAATATGTAAAATTACTATTTTGAGATCTAAAACAACAGAACAGGATAGTGATACCTTAAAAAATAGAAACAAATGAGATAAATACTGGGATTGTCCTAGCTTACTCCCCGAGGCAGTCTCACCAAATGGAGTAAGAAAATTTTGAGTTCTGTGAGTCCTAGGTCTAGAATTTACAGATCAGAATGCACAAGAGGAGGGAGGCACAATAAGAAAAGGCTTGAAGATCTGCAAAGAGATCCTCCATATTTCTACCTACATATCCATGTGAAAAAAATCACACGACACAAGGAAAGAATTATCAGAAAATACTAGGATAAACAATTCCCAGAGCTCACACAGGACAAGGAGTAATTCCTATTCCAACCCGAATGGAGAACTATCGTGATACACAGGGAATTTTTTTTAGTTCTTCAGAAAGGTAATACCTTGAGAGTGGATCATCAAGTAAAGGCTATTCTTCATTCACTTAAAGCTTCAAAGAAAGTGTGAAAGGATCAAATTGATCCATAAACAACTGTTTATCGGAACAAAGCCCAACACTCTTTAAAGAAATACAACAAAATTCTTCCACTCAACAATTCATATTTCACATCAAGTGCCAAATCAATAATCATCCAGCAACCAAAACACTAGAAGATATGAACCTTAAACAGGAAAAAGAATAATCAGTAGAAATAAGACCAGATATGACAGAGATTATATAATTAGCAGTAAAAAAAAAAAAACCTTAAAATAACTATTAGAAATAAAAAAGACTCAAGGATTCAAGGGAAAAATATAAATACAATGTCTGAAATTAAAACATACTTAATGGGAATAACAAGCGATTAGATACCGAGGAAAAAATATCAGTGAACTTGAAGACATAGCTATAGAAACTATCCAAAATGAAAGAAAGAAAGAAAACAATTTTTTTTTTTTTTTTTTAGAGAGACAGTGTGCAAGCATATTCAACCAGGAATGGGGGCAGAGGGAGGGACAGAGAGAAAATCTTAAACAGGCTCCAAGCCCAACATGGATCCAACTCAGGGTTTGATCTCATGACCCTAAGATCATGACCTAAGCCAAAATCAAGAGTCAGACACAACTGCCTGAACCACCCAGGTCCCCCAAATTTAAAAAATAATAATAAGCAGTGCCTTGGTGTCATGTGGAACAATAACAAAAGTCTGCAATGTATACTACTGTTTCCAGAAAGGGCAAGAGGAGAAAAATTATGCAACAGTGTGATGGCCAAAATTTTCCAAGTTCTTAGAAATTATAAATGGTACAAATCCAAGAAACTCAACAAAATCCAAGCATAATAAACAAAACCACATCACAGCATTTAAGAACCAAATTGCTGAAAACCAGGCATAAAGTGAAAATCATAAAAATTGCAACAGATAATTATCATATGGTTTCACTTCCTTGTGGAGCATAAGGAATAACACAGAGGACACTGGGTAAAGGAGAGGAGAAGTGAGTTGGGGGAAATCGGACAGGCAGACGAACCATGAGAGACTGTGGACTCTGAGAAACAAACTGAGGGTTTTGGAGGGAAGAGGGGTGGGGGGTTGGGAGGACCTGGTGGTGGGTATTAAGGAGGGCACATACTGCATGAAGCAATGGGTGTGGTGCATAAACAATGAATCTTGGAACATTGAAAAAATAAAATTAAAAAAAATAGCAACAGGAAAAGACACTACGTACAGTGGAACAAAGGTAACAATGACAGTAAAAATCTCATTAGAAATTATCCCAGCAGACAATGGAAAGACATCTTTAAGTTGTTAAAAGAATTAAATTGTTGAAATAACAGCTTAACCTAGAATTCTAGACCAGTGAAAATATCTTTCAAAAATGAAGATCAAATAGATACTTTGAAACAAACAAAAGCTGAAAAGTTTTACTGAATGCCACCAACCTGGAATAGAATAAATGTAAAAGAAAGGTGGTTTTTTTTTTTTTTAAGATTTATTTATTTCTTTGACAGAGAAAGAGAGAAATCACAAGTACGGAGAGAGGCAGGCAGAGAAAGATGGGGAAGCAGGCTCCCTGCTGAGCAGAGAGCCCAGTGCAGGACTCAATCCCAGGCCCCTGAGACCATGACCTGAGCTGAAGGCAGAGGCTTAACCCACTGAGCCACCCAGGCGAAAAGAAAGTTCTTTAGGCAGAAATAAAATGATACCAGATGGAAGTGGTAAATTTATGGATGAATATAAAAGACAAAATTTTATATCTTAATCTTATAAAGATAATAAATTGTTCAAACCAAAAATAATAACAGTGTATTTTGTCATTTATAATATATGTAAAGCAAAATATGACAACAATAGCACAAAAAGGTCTGGAGGAATAGAAATGCTGTGTTGTAAACATCTTTCACAACATTTAAAGCAGAGTAACATTATCTGTAAAAAGTAAAGGTGCAGGGGTGCCTTGGTGGCTTAGTCAGTTAAGCATCTGCCTTCAGCTCAGGCCATGATCCTGGGGTCCTGGGATCAAGTCCCATGTCAGGCTCCCTCCTCAGCAGAGAGTCTGCTTCTCCCCCTCCCTCTGACCCTCACCCACCATTTGTTCTCTTTTTTTCTCTCAAATTAATAAATAAAATATTTTTTAAAAAGCATTAAGATTATATTGGAAACTTAGAGCATCCACTAAAATTTTAAGAAAAGGGGATATAATGAATAAGCCAAATGTGGAGATAAATGTGGAATTATTTTTTAAAGCCCAACTAATCTCAATCCAAAAAAAATGCAGTAAAGGAGGAAATGTGAAAAATATATATATAGGACAAATAGACAACACAGATAAAGAGTGTAAATTTAAGAGCACCTGAGTGGCTCAGTGGGTTAAGCCTCTGCCTTCAGCTCAGGTCAGTATCTCAGGATCCTGGGATCGAGCCCCACATCGGGCTCTCTGCTTGGCGGGGAGCCTGCCTCCCCCTCTCTCTGCCTGCTTCTCTGCCTACTTGTTAACTCTCTCTCTGTCAAATAAATAAATAAAATCTTTTTAAAAAACAAAAACAGAAACACAGATAGATTAAATGTCATTATGTAAAGATAAAGGGGTCATTTTATCAAGAAGACATAAAAATATTAAATATATATTCACCCCAAAACAGCTTGAAAATACTTATGAAGCAAAAACTGATAGAACCAAAATGAAAAATAAGCAAACCCATAAATACAGTTGAAATTTCAATGCTATTTTCTTGGCAATTGGCATGGCAGACAAAAGAATCAAACAACAGCAACAAAAAAATACATGAGAGTAAAACAACACTCTGAAATATTAACCAAAAGAAACCACATACTAAGTCATAAAATAGTATCAATAAATTTAAAAATATTGAAAACATACAGAATATGATTCTTGATCAAAACATTTTATGTAAATAAACTATAAATCAACAAGAAAAAATACTAATATAACAATCCCTATATATTAAGAAATCAAACAACATACTTGTAAATGACCCCTGGTTCAAAGAGAAGATCACAATGGAAATCTTGAAAATATTTTGAACCTAATGAAAATGAAAAGTATATCAAATTATAAGATACAACTAAAAAATATTTAATGTACAGATACTTTGAAAGAGAGTTTGGCACTTTCTCACGGAACTAAGCATATACTTACCATATGGCCTAAAAATCCACTCCTAGGTATTTATCCAAAGAACTGAAGATATAAATAAATAAAATAAATATAAACATAATAAAATACAAAAATATCTCCGCTCAAAGAAATTATGTGACTGTCAGGGGCACCTGGCTGGCACAGTCAGTAGAGCATGTGACTATTTACTGTGGAGTTATAAGTACTAGCTCCAAGCTGAGAATAGTGATTACTTAAAAATTTAAAATCTTTGAAAAAAATTATATGAATGTTTTATATTTCATATATATAGTATAATTTCAAAAAAGAAATACCTAGCAAAGATAATAATAACACAACATAGGTAAGATTTATAGAATGAAAATTATAGAAAAATTAAAGTAGACCTAAATAATGAAGAGATACACCATCTTCAGGAGACTTGAACTATATGATATCAATTGTTCCAAAAAAGAGCTGCATATTCAACAATAATGCCGATTAAAATCCCAGAAGGATATTTTTTGACAAGTTGATTTTTTAAATTACAGAAATTCAGAGAACACAGAATAGCCAAAACAATTTTTAAAAACAACAAAATTTGTTACACTGATTCAAAACCTTACTATAACTCTACAGTAATCAGGACAGCATAGTATTGCTGTTACATTATGTGTTTAGATAAACAGAACCATACAGAGACTCCAGAAAATATCCACTCAAATGCAATAACTGTGCAAGCTGAAATTGTACAAACTGATCTTAGTAATCATTTGGAAAGTTTATAATTATTTTGTGACCTTTATAATTTTTTGTCAAACATTTAAAATTCTCTTACTGTTGGCTATAAATATATAGGGAAGTGAAAAAAAAACAGTAAAGCTGATATTTATTCAACATACTGTAATTTAAAATATCAGAAACATTAAGAATTAGAGTGGTTTAATTCTTCCTTTTAAAAAGTAGTGTGGTGTAAAAACAATGAATACTGTTATGCTGAAAAAAATAAATAAAATGGGAAAAAAAAAAGTAGTGTGTTGGGGCACCTGGTGGCAGTGGGTTAAGCCTCTGCCTTCAGCTCAGGTCATGATCTCAGGGTCCTGGGATCGAGTCCTACACCGGGCTCTCTGCTCAGCAAGAAGCTTGCTTCCCGCCACGCCTGCCTCTCTGCCTACTTGTGATCTCTGTCTGTCAAATAAATAAATGAAGTCTTTAAAAAAAAAAAAAGCAATGTGTATATGAAAGAGTACACTACTATAAAGAGTAGTGTGAATGGGATTCCTTGTCATATACTACAACACAGAGCAAGCACCTCTTCTATGCCTTGAAAATTGTCATATTCCTGTTTGGATCAGCTTCCACCCTTTTCTGTGTATTTTCTATGTCATGAAATATCCCCAAATGTTCCCTTAGTGTTAAATTCTATGCCAGTGTCACTTTCTCTGGCACATCTTTCTCCTTCTCATCACAGCTATCTTCCTCACGTATGTTAGCAGTTTCGCCATTACTAAATTCCTCAGGCCACATATCTAGTCTCTCCAATGGCAGGCAGTGTTAACATTCCCACAGTCAGCTATTCCCTCTCTAACTAACTACATTTACATTCAACTGGAATTTCACTTCCAACACTATCATCTTTTGTTTCTTTGCTGTACTTTCATCCTGATTAACCAATTTCCTCTTCTAAGTATCCATTTGTGTAAAATGACACGTGCATGTATCGGTTCGTGACAAAGAAGCAATACAACTTTACATTTTGCACTAACTGAATAACATGCTCACTGAGAAAATCAATAGATTTTGAAAGAAATGACATGACTGGTCACTATCATAATGCCTATGTTGTTTATTTATTTAGAGACAGAGAGAGTCGGAGCATGCATGCAAGTGGGTGGGTGGGGGGCAGAAGAGGGGCAGAGAGAGAATCTTAAGCAGACTCCACCCCCAGCATGGAGCCCAATCTCACCACCCTGAGATCATGACCTGAGCCAAAATCAAGAGTCAAGATACTTGACTCACTGAGCCACCCAGGGGCCCCTCCAATGAGCATTTTTAAAATGCAAAAGAGTCTGTGTGCCCAACAGGAAAAGGGAATCTTATTTGTTAAACAACTATGCAGTTTATGTGCCAGGAGTCCTCTAATCTATGTTTTAATTTACATAAAAGGCTTTTGGGGTCCAGGAAGATAAAGGTCTCATAGTGAGTGAAAGTCTGCCTATGACCAGAATTTGCGTGATCTGACTCCCATTTCAGTTCTCTTGGCTTTCTACCAAATGGCAACAATTTGCTCTCGCTCTCATTCTATTTTCATCATTGCTTATTTGCCCTTTAATTGAATTCATTTTAAATTCAAATACGAAAATAGATTCAAAGATGAAAAAAATTAAGCTGCTAATAAATTATACGGCCAAAAATTACTTCAAAGCCAAGTTTATTATGTGTTCAGATCAATACTATGGAAACTATAGATTCATAAACATATAAAGCATTTTAAACTATCTCCCTTAAATATGATATGATAGATGAATTGTATTTAATTATATGCACAAAGATAACTCAGTTGTGAAATCTCAACCCTTGGTGTTGACTCTTATACGCCACTGCTACACGTCTTCTTATCTCCCTCATGAAGATCAGACTTTCTTAATTAAACAAATAGATCATCTATACCTTGTGATCATAATGCAACAATTAAAATCTCAGAAGAGACTTCATTTACTTTAGAGTATGCAGAGTTGTTCATCTTTCCAAATAACTAGAGAAAAGAGGCTCCCTACAGTTCGTATGCTGTTTATAAAGGTAATATTGTATAATTCATCATGAGATGAAACATGACAGGCAAGTTCAAAGGAAGCAATGGCATTTTAACTTTTGAGCCTAATGAAGCATATAGAACAGCGAAACATTCTGCTTGTTACTATTTCATGGTATTGGAGCATGAACTTTCTCTCACCTTAGGCCCCACTTAACTTTACTATTAATAATTTCAGTATTATCCTTGCACTCTTTCTATCTTCCCAAACCACATAGATAAATAAGTCTACTCTACACTCTCCTCTACTACTTTTGCTTAAATATTGAGGTATTATTTACTAATATTTCTTCCAACTTGCCTTTTGCAATTTATTTTCCCATTCTTAAACCTCCATGACACACAGTATGGTCTATGCCCTGATTTAGGACATCTAGATGCTTCTGTCATACCTGAAAATTTGTACTATACCTCTAGTAATTAGATTTCAACCTCAAATGCAGTTCAATGTTCATAATTCAAAGACAAATTATCTACACTGGGCTCCAAACTGACCACATACACAAAGTGTGCCTATTCTCAATGCAGATCAGCCAGGTAGGTAATTAAGTATGAAGTAACCAGAATCTCTAGGAAGTTAAACTTTAACAGAAAAAATATGTATCACTCTCCTGGAGAACATGATAAGGATTTTTAATGTAAAATCTCACATTCCTCATTATTTCCTATGACTTGGAGCCCAACCCAGTAAAATTTCATCAAATATTTCACTAACATCTTACATATCAAAAAGGACACAAATGGCTGAAATAAACTTGAATTCTAGGAAAGCCCAGAAACATAAGTTATCAGGAAAAGACCATTTAGAAAACTTGGAACTAAAATCACAAGAATAAAAATACAACATGTAGATAAATCCAAATTCAAATAACATTTTAGAAATAGCTAGGTTTAATCATCTAAGGGAGAACAGCCTTTTATCAAAAACAGAACCAATGAACAAAAACAGTGAGGAAAATAGTTCAATTTAAGGTTAACTGATATCTGTAAAATAAATTTAAAATAATTAATATAATCTAATATAACGCCTGGGTGGTGCAGTCAGTTAAGCGTTCAACTCTTGATTTCAGCTCCGGTCGTGATCTCAGGGTTGTGAGATGGAGCTCCACGTCAGGCTCAGCGCTCAGTGCCCAGTCTTCTTGAGATTCTCTGTCTCTGCCCCTCCCCCAACTCGTGCATGCATGTTCACTCTTTCTTTCTCTCTCCCCCTCTCAAAATAAATAAAATATTTTTTAAAAAGTAAAATGAAATAATTAATATGCAGTTTTTTGTTTGTTTTACACAATTAAGATTACAGAAACATGAAACTGTTTCTAAGCATTTGGAAAGAAACCAAGCAGGGTAAGAATTACCATTGAGAAAAAAACCGCCCAAGTACCAAACAAGGGAGCCTAGGACCCCAAACCTCTTTCCATATTATACTGATATGATAGCACTAGTACAATAAACTAGATGCCCGAGTCTAATAGTGGCACAAAATAAGCAGCATTTTGAGGACTCTCCAGGAATTGGCACATACTGTTGCCAGAGTAGAATTGCAGAGAAACTTTGTGAAGGCAAAGGAGGGAACAATGAAGAAAAGGTATGACTGCTATTTGTAAAAGTACATAAATTCCCATATGCTTATTTAGAAAATGTAGACCTGTCAGTGCTTCCACTGACTCAGCAGTGAGTCAGTGTAAATAAATTAGTGATATCTGATTTCTGTTGCTTCTCCTCCTCTACTCCTCTGCCTGTGGGCACCTCCACAAATTCTTGGACTACGAATCAGAGGAGGTCAACTCTAAACAATACTTGGGAGTTGAATAGGCTGTTTTACAATCCTGACAGCCAACTAATGTTTCTCATATTCCTTATAGCTGCCAAGGAGATTACCTGGATTAAGAAAAGGTGGGGGGAGGGGAGCCAGTCAAGTAGAGTGGAGTACAGTAGTCCCCCTTATCCAGTTTTGATTTTCAGGTTTCAGTTAACCAAGGTCAACAGCAGTCAGAAGTAAACAATCCTGCTTCTGACACACTGTCAGAAGGTCAACAGCAACCAAACACTAGATCACAATGCCTAGTCAGTCACCTCATCTCCTCATGCAGGCATTTAATCATCTCACATCATCACAAGAAGAAAGGTGAGTATAGTACAATAAGGTATTTTGAGAAAGAAAGAAAGAAAGACCACATTCACATAACTTTTACAGCAGTGTGTTATTATAATTGTTCTATTTTATTATTGTTGCTCTTAATCTCTCACTGTGCATAATTTATAAAATAAACCTTATCATAGGTATGTATAGGTATGTATAGGAAAAAGCAGAATATATATATGGTTCGGTAGTATCCATCATTTCAGACATGCCCTGTGGGACTTGGTACATAGCCCCCAGGGGTGGGGGGACTACTATACAAGGATAGAACATGGACGTCATAACGAAATTGAGCATTACCTAAGAATTGGAGTAGTCACTGGAAGAAGTAATAGCCAGTAGAAACTTCATCTGGGAAACTATAAATTAGATAAACGGTAAATCAGTTTATCTCAAATACACATGATTAATATGCCTATTAATTACAGTCAGGTAATCATCAAAGGAAAAAAAATCCAACTTTCAGTGCCTAAATTCATGGGAAGGCCCTGGTACTGGGAGTCTATAGACCTGCTTTTTTTTTTTTTTTTTAAGATTTTATTTATTTATTTGACAGAGACACAGCGAGAGAGGGAACAGAAGCAGGGGCAGAGGGAGAGGGAGAAGCAGGCTTCCCGCTTAGTAGGGAGCCGCATGCGGGGCTCGATCCCAGGGCTCTGGGATCACGACCTGAGCTGAAGGCAGACGCTTAACAACTGAGCCACCCAGGTGCCCCTATAGACCTACTTTTTAACCAAGAATTTGTCAGTAAATAGCCAAGTCATCTTGAGAAAAATAGCTATTCTGTATCTCAATTTCCTTATCTTGAAAATTGTCATTTTTATTAGATTATTTCTTCTAACATGAAAATGCTATAACTCAACTAAAATTAAGTATATCGAACTTTCAGCAGCAAAGAATTCAGCATTAAGTTCAAGAGTCCCAAATAAAGCATGTCTGGTTGGCTCCGTCTGTTAAGCATCTGCCTTCAGCTCAGGTCATGATCCCAGGGTCTTGAGATTGGAGCCCCACATCGGGGTCCTTGCTTGGCAGAGAGCCTGCTTCTCCCTCTCCCTCTACCTACAGCTCCCCCCACTTGTGCTCTCTCTGTGTCAAATAAACAAATAAAATATTTTTTTAAAAAAGAACCCTGAATACTTAGCTCTTGACTTCAGCTGTGACACTAGGCACTCTAACATCGCAGACCATTACAACATTATATACTGTGGTTTCTCAGTCTTCTTTCCTGTGTTTCTTCTTCCCTAATTGTTTTTTGTTTGTCAAGGTGTCCAACTTCACACATTAACACCTGGCAGTCACTACAGATTGACTTACTGGTCAGCATATGGATTGCTGGATGGCATCCCAGGTTTTTGGAAATGGCAGAGGACCACAAGTCCAATACAGTACAAGCTATGAAATACAGAAAAAGTAATCTTTTCTCAAAGATTAAAAGAAGAAAACCAATATATCTTGGATAGCAATTCAGGATGTTCTATACATTATTCTATAAAATAATTTTAAATATTTGCCCATTCCATGCACACACATACACACATACTCACATTACACTTACTCACAGACGTCCACCAACTCTATATTCTCTAGGAAATCTCAGCAAAATCTTCCCTCCAGAATCTTTTAAATCTGAAGAATGACAAAAATATTACATGGAGAAAAAAGTCTGCAAAGGCTGTTAACAAATATTAATTCGTAATCCCCATACAGCTTCTTAAAGGTTCCTCAGAAATAAATCCATATGAATACATTCAGCAATCCTAGAAAACACCAATAATTTTCCTACCTTTCAATAAAAAGGACACCAAAAAAAAAAAAAAAAAAAAAGGCTACCAAAGGTAAGGGGGAAGTTTAAAATGTAATCTGAAGGAAAAAGACGATAAAATAGCAGGATCTAGCAGACCAATTTTCCATCCTCTGCAGTTACACACAATGATCCCCCCAGTTCCCTGAAACCATACAGAAAGCAACTTTCATCTAAAACACACATGCAAGCAGAACATAATGTCAGGAGACAAAGCTACTGAGAGTAACTTGTTCAACTGATGATTATGTATTTTGCATCATAGAAAGCTGCTCAGATCAACTTATATTCAAGTATAAATGGTCAAGATACTAACTTCCGGAACATATTGTTTGGAGGATAAACAGATAATAGCCACATGAAAACAAGTTATATTACTGTATAATCTGGATCCTCTCTTTAAGAAAATTTCAGAGAATCAAACATTCTGGCTGGCATCATTGATTTAGTCCCATTTCTTCAACAAAGCAATTTTCCCTCACTCCAACCCTGATCCAGCTGGGGTGAGATCCCCAGTGATCCTTAAATATACACCTTCATGTACATACAAACACATAGCCAGATACAAAACTTCAGAACAAACATTCACTCAAGCATATACCTTTAGTTTTTTTATACTTAGAAACTTATTTATAAAGAAAAAAATTCATATATATATATATATATATATATATATATATAATATCTTAAATGTCCATGGAGACCTGGATATTACACAAGGATGATGAGACAGACACTGGCCTTCTAACAGATGTGAAACTTAACAAGTTCAAAATAAATTCAGCTGGACTTCAGCCAGTAATGACAGAGTAAGACACACCAAACCAACTCATACAGAAGGGAAAAAAAAAAAAAAAACTATAAGGTATGAATATAACACAAAAACAGCTACCTGAAGGTATTTGTGTGTTTGTCATCCGCAATATATGACAATAAGTTTCTTGAAGGCAAAATTATTTCATCATCTTCTTATACTCCAAATTATTTAATTTACTAAAGGGTTTTCCCATAGTTACTGCCATAATACATATAGGTTGAACTGAATATCTGTGCTCAATAAATAAAAGAGTGGTTAATTGTAACCGATATTAGCAGAGCTACAAAAATGGCCTTTCCTGGGGTACTTGGGTGGCTCAGTCAGTTTAGCATCCAACTCTTGGTTTTGGCTCAGGTTATGATCTCAGGGTCATGAGATAGAGCCCGGAGTCTGGCTGCACACTCAGCAAGGAATCTGCTTGAGATTCTCTCTCTGCCTCTCCTTCTGCCACTCCCCTCTCATTCATGCAATCATGCATGTGCTCTCTTTCTCTCTAAATAAAATAAATAAATCCTTATTTTTAAAAAGTGCCCTTTCCCTGGTCAGATTGTACACACTGATTATAAGTACAGGTGCACCTCAAGAGAGACAGGTCTATGGGCATGATCTGACACCTTACACTGGGAAAAAGCATAGCAAAAACACCTTTTCTAGAATTTTCTCTTCCATCACAAATACGGCAACAGTTACTACAGAGGGAATTATCTCTTCCAGTATTCAGTATTCTTTCTGGCTAAGCTCTCCTGGATTTAGAAGGAAATAAGAAAAGTGTTAATAGCATAGGTGGGTGCCTGGGTGGCTCAGTCATTAAGGGTCTGCCTTCAGCTCAGGTCATGATTGCAGGGTCCTGGGATCGAGGCCCACATCGGGCTCCCTGCTCAGTGGAAAGCCTGCTTCTCCCTCTCCCACTCCCTCTGCTTATGTTTCTGCTCTTGCTGTATCTTTCCCATGCAAATAAATAAATAAAATCTTAAAAAAAAAGAAAAGAAAATTTTTAATAGGATAGAAAAAACCCTGAGGATCATCCCAGAATCACCTCAACTCTTAAGAATGACAGAATTGAATAGAAGAAATAATTAAAGTTTAACTAATCTTCTTTTTACTCAAGGCCAGATACAATATAGCAGGTCAGTCCCCAGCATAGTCTGACCCATAACAGGAATGCTTTGAGACTATTCTTTATGACATCAATGAGTCTCTTTCTTTGAGCTCTATGGGTGTAATTTCCCTTAGGTTTCAATATAAAAAATAACAAAAACTGCATTGTGAACAAGTCTTGAAGCTCAAAAAATACATTAAAGTGTTTAGCACACTGTCCAGCATATGAAAACTCTCTAAGTGGTACTATTACTGTTAGTAGTAGTTGTGTTCCCAAATAATTGCTTTATTCATAGCTATGAACACATAAATCATAAAAATAATCTGCTCACAGAAGCCAGGAAATGAAAAATCTAATATTTATCTTCAGACACTCATTGATTTCCTACTGTGTCCCAGGCTCTTCCTCTTTCCATAGAATAATTTTACTTAATTTTAATGCTATGTTGCCAATACCTTGCCAATGAAGTTCTGCCAATGAACATAGACAGAAAATAATTCAAGTGATCTTGTAGCCACTGGATGAGGTACTCTGAAGACTTGTGTTGACAGTGTCTCAGTAGCAATTGAAGGGACTTATTAGTCATCCTTTATAGATCAATGCTTACAATTAATGTTTTTTTGTGGCTGTTGTGTTTGCTTCCTATTATGTTTGTTTTTGTTTTTTTCATTGGATGGGTTTTTTTGTAGTTAGAATAACATGAGCTAAGAGAAACTTTAGTGAAGGCACAAAAGACTTATATCCAGGAGCAGTCAGTGCAATGAGATTAACCAGGCCAGCCAGGGTAATATTTTATTTTAGTTGGTTACTACATCAGCAAGTTATGTAAAGGAGTATATTGGGAAAAGAACTACCACTAATATCCCTACCACTACCACTACCCTAATATTCACTAATCCCTACCACTAATATCCACAGACTGAAGGAAAAACACAAAACTGTTGGGGCAATAAGCAGATCATGTCAAATCAAAAACATACATATGTGCTAATAAAGGTAATGAACAAATAAAGTAGCAGCAACTTGGGAACTATACCCCTGATACAGTAGGCCACTGGGAAGCAACATAATTAATGAATATTTATGGTTGAATCCTTTTTAGTAAGTAGAGTGGTAAATACAGAGAACCAAAAAGCTATGCCTACCTGAACCACCACTGATGTTGCTGTCAAATCACACTCAATATATGCTATGAATAAAAATAACCTTTTTTCTACATGTGGACAAAATCACTAAGTCATTTAGGACAGTGAAGGCAATCAGGTTCTGGATACCATCGGAGGCTGTAGAAATCGTGTCATTCACGAAGTTTAACCCAACAGATACATAAAAAGATGCCCAAATCACTAGTCATCAGGGAAATGAAAATCAAAGCCACAATGAGATATCACCTCACACCCGTTAGAATGGTTATTAACAAAAATACAAAAGATAAGAAGTATTGGTATGGATGTAGAGAAAAGGAAACCCTTGTACACTGTTGGTGGGAATGTAAACTGGTAGAGCCACCATTTAGAACAACATAACAGATTCCTCAAAAAATTAACTATAAAACTACCATTTGATCCAGCAACCTCACTTCTGGGATATATTTAAAAGAAACAAAATCAGTACCTTGAAAAGATATCTGCACTCCCGTATTTATTGCAGCATTATTCACCATAATCAAGATATACACAGAAACAAGCAAAGTGTCCATTGACAGATGAATAAAGAAAATGTGGTGTGTGTGTTTATATACACAATGGAATATTAATCTGCAACAATATGGATGAACCTAGAGGACATTATGCTAAGTGAAATAAGCCAGATGCAGAAAGACAAATACTTCATGACCTCACTTACATAGAGAAGCTAAAAAAGTTAAACTCATAAAAGCAGAGAGTATAATGGTGATTCCCAGGAACTAAGACAATAGAAAAAATGAAGAGATATTGGTTAAAGGTCACAAACTTAAAATTATACAGGATGAGTAAGTTCTGGAGATCTCATGTCCAGCACAGTGACTACTTATAATACTGTATTATACACTTGAAATTTGCTCTGACAGTATATCTTAAATGTTCTTACCATAAAAATAAAAGTAACTATGTCAGGTGACAGATTTCTTAATTAACTTGATTATGGTAATCATTTCACAATGTGTACATGAAGCAAAACATCATGTTGTACACCTTAAATATACACAATTTTATTTGTCAGTTATACTTCAATAAAACTGAAAATATTTTTAAACAAAATATTCCTTTGAAATTAGGAGGTTTTAATATCAAGTTATGATGCAGAAAATAGGATAAAAGTTTAGCAAAAAATTCACAATAGAGTTGTCCTTCCCTTGTCTTTAAAAGGAAATACTATATTTCTCCATCTTTGGATATACTATCACCACTACTAAAAGCCTTATATAGGAATTTTTTTTTAATTTAATTTCTTTTCAGTGTGACAGAGTTCGTCGTTTATGCACCACACCCAGTGCTCCATGCAATACGTGCCCTCCTTAATACCCACCACCTGGCTCCTCCAAACTCCCACCCCTCCCCTTCAAAACCCTCAGATTATTTTTCAGAGTACATAGTCTCTCATGGTTCATCTCCCCTTCCAATTTCCTTCAACTCCCTTATGCATCTTCCCCTGCTTTTAAAATCTATAATAGAAACTGAAATGTTTTAGAAAAAGAACCTTTCTCGTATATTTCTAGTGGCAATGCTATATAGTATTATTAACATACTTAGAAGCTTATAATCAGATTTTATTTAGAAACATCACTGTTATAAATGTTAATGTTGAGAGTACCCCAGACTCCAATTATGCTTCTGTGGTGCTGTGGTAACAGAGCCGAATATTTGTCTTAATTGAATAAGTTCTTTAAAGGTACAAAATCATTAACATTTTCAAGTGTCAAACTGTAACCTTGTCAAATTTATTTACAACTAATATTTTAATGGCAGTAAGGTACAGTAGATGTATACAGGAGATCTAGCTTCTGACTGCAAACTTCCACTAATACTGTGAATTCGAACAAACCATTGTGCTTTCCTGGTCCTCAGTTTTTTAACTGGTAAAATGAGATTATTTGAGTTAAGTTCCAGAACCAGGTAGAAAATGCTTTGAAATAAAAGTACTAGAGCCTAGAAGATTCTTCTCTAACTTAAAGATGAAATAATGACAGTAAGTGGAACAAATTAAAAGTGAGACAATGACACTAATTTCAGGAGAAATAGGACCACAAGATGGGGTTCCATCTAATATATATCAGGGGCCAATTTAGCTTATAGTCTTTATTGCCAAAGACAGATGCTGAATGGTAATTTGTTCAAGTTACACAGCAGTTAACTTCTTGGAACAATGGCTTTTCCTCAGTGGTGTCTTTGAATTTTTTCTGCATGCCAAAATCTGAAATGACCTTTCTTTTTCCCTAAAATGTAGCTCAAAAATAGGAAGACTGGATCAAAGTTTTAATATCTCTACTGTTATCACAATGGCAATAGTAAGTCTGTTTGAAAAATTAAACATAGTAAATCCATAGTTAATAGATATACATCATAGTCCAAATGATAATATCTAATTCTAAAAATAAATGTTTATATTTCATGGCTATGCTTCACTTTACCAAAAAGAAAAGAAAAGAAAAAAAAATACCACAATCAAAATAAAAAATCAAAATAAAAATTACCATAATCAAGTTAATTAAGAAATCCCCATTATATTCTGACCTCCTTCTTTATACAGCACTTGCAAGTAGCTGGAGAAACACAGAACCATGCTGACTGGTCTCACTTTGAAGTCAAGAGCACTAACTTCAAGTAGGCCTTTCATCCTGCCCAAGCCATCATATTATATTTTCCTACCGTAACTTTGATTTTCCTTGTATTTCACAGCTTTTTCACTTTCCTCAAATCATTAATGCCTCCACCCCCAGATTATGACCACCTTCCTTCCTTCCATCTTAGTATGACTTCTCCATGTGTGCCCTAGATCCCAATATCCTCTACCTACTCAAGAGTATTGTTCTAGGAATTCTCCTCTCTTTAAGGTAGCATCACATTACCCCACCTGTACTGCATTAGCACACAAACACGCAGTAATATATGTCATTTTATAAGTAACTCCTTGTTACCAACTATCCTTCCCGCCTTCACAGCAAAACTCATCAAAAAAAATTTTTTTTGCTGATTTTTTCCTATTAAATGTAATCCAGTTAAGGCCTCTACTTCATGCATTCTTGTGAAGTCACCAGTGATCACCTCGTCCTCCTTCTCAGACTTCACCTTACTTAGCATATCTATACCATTTGAACCTGTTAATCACTTAGACTCCGTGTCAAAACCCTTCCTTCAACTGGTTTCCATGCAAATTAAGGAATGGATCCTATTTACAACTGCATCAAAAACCGTAAAATACCTAGGAATAAACCTAACCAAAGAGATAAAGGATCTGTACTCTAAAAACTACAAAATACTTATGTAAGAAATTGAGGAAGGGAAACAATAGCAAAAATGAACTGCTGGGATGTCATCAAGGTAAAAAGCTTCTGCACAGCAAAGAAAACATCCAGCAAAAGTAAAAGGCAACCTATCGAATGGGAAGAGATATTTTAAAATTATGTTATTTAAAAATTATGTATCAGATTAAGAGCTAGTATCCAAGATCTACAACGAACTTATCGAACTCAATACCCAAAGACCAGATAATCCAGTCAATTAATGAGTGGAGGACATGAACAGACACTTCTCCAAAGAAGACATACAAATGGCCAATAGACACATGAAAAAATGCTCAATATCACTTGGCCTCAGGGAAATACAACTCAAAACCACGACATACCACTATATACCAGTCAGAATGGCTAAAATTAACAAGACAGGAAACAACAAATTTTCAAAAGGATGCAGAGAAAGGGGAGCCCTCTTAACACTATTGGTGGGGATGCAAACTGGTACAGCCACTCTGTAAAACTGTATGGAGGTTCCTCAAGAAGTTAAAAATAGAGTTACCCTATGACCCAGCAATTCCACTACTAGGTACCCCAAAGATAAATGTAGTGATCCAAACGGGTACCTGCAACCCAATGTGCATAGCAGCAATGTTCACAAGAGCCAGACTGTAGAAAAAGCTTGAGATGTCCATCGACAGATACAGAAGATATGGGGTGTGTGTGTGTGTGTGTGTGTGTGTGTGTGTGTAATGGAATATTACCCACCCATCAAAAAAAATGAATACTTACTATTTACATGACATGGATGGAACTGAAGGGTAGTATGCTGGGCAAAATAAGTCAAACAGAGAAAGACAATTATACTGTTTCACTCATATGTGGAATATAAGAAACATTTCAGAGGATAATAGGTAAAGAGGGAGGGAAAACTGAGTGGGAAGTCATCAGGGAGGGACTGAGGGATGCTAGAGGGGAGGTAGATGGTGGGATGGAGTAATTGGGTGATGGGCATTAAGGAGGGTATGTGATGTGATGAGCCCTGGGTGTTATACACAACTGATAAATTATTGAGCACTACATCTGAAACTAATAATGTACTATAAGTTGGCTAATTCAATTTAAATAAAAAATTAAAAAGAAAAAATTTTCAAATAAAAAAATAAAGTTATTATCCACACAATTGCCAGGGCAAGCCATTTTACAACATAAGTTATGTAATATTACTTCTCTGCTCAAAACCGCCCCCATGACTTCCTACCTCATTCGTACTGAAATCTAAAGCCCATACAGTGGCCTAGAAATCTGACATGATTTTTCCCCATCTCTCCACTCTCCCTACCCCACAAACCCCTGTAATATCATCTTCTACCACTCTTCCTTTTGCTCAGTTTAATCAAGCCACATGGGTCCCTTTGCTGGTTTATGGACATGCCAAGCATGCCCCTACCTCAGAATCTCTGTGTTTTGTGTTCTCTCTTCAATGAGGACTTTCTTGACGATCCTACACAAAATAGCAATACAGACTCCCCATTCCAGAAGCTCCAGCTCCCTCACACACTTATCTTTCTTTATAGTACTAATCATCTGGCATTCAACATACTTATTTTTTTGTTACGTCATTCCTCACTAAATACAGGCTCCATGAGTGACAGAATATTTCTTTACTTGCTTGTCTGTTCATTCACTTATTCCAAAACCTAAATATTCCAAAACCTAAATTGCCTGGTATATAGTAGTAGCTCAATAAATATTTGTTGATTAAAGGAATCATTTACATAATTCAATATGGAATTTCGATCCAAAGGGAGTGTACCATTATGTAAAACCACAGAATCTCAAAGCATTAGAACTGGAAAGAACATAAGGACTATCTACCAAAAATAAAATAGTTTCATTGTCTTCTCTGGAAATTCTCATCGGCAATGGGAGCAAGAGTTAGAACCAGAAAAACAAGTGCTCAGTTACCACAGCCCCAACCAAAGCAGCCCTATTTTGTTGTTGTTGTTTGTAGTGGTGGTGGTGGTTTTATTTCAGGCTTAGACATAATGGTTTAATAAATATTTTAACCCGCTGAGCCACCCAGACGCCCCCCCTTTTTTTTTTTAAAGATTTATTTTTTTGACAGATAGAGATTACAAGTAGGCAGAGAGGCAGGCAGAGAGAGAGAGAGGAGTAAGCAGGCTCCCAGCCAAGCAGAGAGCCCAATGCGGGGCTCGATCCCAGGACCCTGGGATCATGGTTTTAATAAATATTTTAAAGTTCTGAAACCTAAAAACTAGAACTATAGATCTGGTGTAAATCTTCAATCACAAAGAAAGAGATTAAATCCTGGAAAATGAAGTGATTTAACCCAGGTCAAATCACGAGAGTTTCAAAAAACCAGGGCTAGAACTCTGATTGAATTCCTCAATCCTGGGGCGCCTAGGTGGCTCAGTAGGTTAAAGCCTCTGCCTTCGGCTCAGGTCATGATCTCAGGGTCCTGCGATCGAGCCCCACATCGGGCTCTCTGCTCCTCGGGGAGCCTGCTTCCTCCTGTCTCTCTGCCTACTTGTGATCTGTCTGTCAAATAAATGAATAAAATCTAAAAAAAAAAAAAAAAAAAAAAAAAAAAGAATTCCTCAATCCTGTCCTCATGTTTGCCCTATTCTAGGCCAAGATTTCTCCATATAGAGCTGTTCATCAATAGGTATAATGCTTGAATGAGATATGTGTTGCCTTTCCAAAAGATCCAATTATTATTTCAGATTTAGTTATCATATTTCCAATTTCTTACAAAATGTTTTAAATTTCAAATTTGATAATTATTCTTTTGGATTGCTGAAAACAATACTCATATGTTTGAACTTTTCATAATTTTTCATAAAAACTAATCTATATTCACACTGCTAAGGCAGTGTAGAAGACTTGATTACAATTCGCTATATTTAAGTATTTCCCTAAATAGATAATGTAATCTAAATTTTCTGCACGCTTTTTCTCAATTTCTCTTCATGCATCTATGGGTAGACTTTTCAGCACACAACCCACCAAGTTAAATTGGTTTGTGATTGAAACAAATGAAAAAGAAAATGTATGACCCTTGTGCATTCTACTAAGCTGACACAATGCATGTGTTTCTCTGCCAGGTTTAGATTAACCACTGATTTGATGCACCAACTGGCCCATTTCTTATAAATGGGTTTTCTTCTATTCAGTGTTTAGTAAGCTCCTTGTCAACAAAATAACCCCTAGGCTGAATAAAAATCCCTTTAGACCCTGACAGCCTTGGAGGATTATTTGCTCAGCAATGCTTTTAGGGATCTCTGACAACTTCATTTTGATATATTTTCCAAGAAAGTATATTACTAAAAACCCTAAACACTTAAGCATTTGCAATTTTAAAGACTTAATGCTTGGAGAAAAATGGTAATCCTACCAGGATTTTTGATGGCTATTTAGAAGATGGGATATCTAATCCATCCCTTCACTTACTGCAAAGAAAGTAAATTCAAGACAACAGTAATTCACTTGATCAAAAGACGTTTTCAGCCCCAAGGGCTGTTTGGGGTTCTCATAATTGGTCCTGTGTCCCCCCCAAAAAAAACAAAAAAGCACAGACTGAAGGCATCCCAGTACGGTCTTCACTTATCATTACGTTTCCAGGATCCTATCTGTTGGTAGTGGAATACTGAAAACCACAAAATCATGTTTACAGCTTGTAATTATAGTCCATAAAATATTATTTACAATACAACAGAATGTATTGCTTCCTTACTTTATATAGTCAGTAATTCTCATGTACTTAAAATTATTTGACATACAAATTCAGTATACGGAGACCTTAAAATCTATCTTTGTCACTAATCAGTGCTAGGATTTTGATCTTGGCCTCATAGGTGTGAAGATTAAGTATGATAATGTATTCAAGGTATCTAGCACAGGGAATGGGCACACAATAGTTTGTCAATCGATGTTAATCTCCTTTCTTCTTCCTTTCTCTCTTTTCAAGCACATACAATTTTACCACAAATAATGCCATAATTTTATTCACTATTTATATTTAAAATATTTACTGAGCACATACTACATGCCAATTTCCCTGCATTGCACCAGGCAAGAGAACTGTATATAAACCCAAAACCAAGGAAGTCCCTGTCTCACAGAATTTATAATTCCGTGGGAAATACAGTAACAGAATTTTTCCTTAAATGGGTCAGTCATGAATGACTTCTCCAAAGAGGTAAAGCAAAAAGTCATATGAAGTTCTGGAAAAGAGCTTTCCAAGCAAAGAGAATTGCTAATTCATAAGCCTAAAGAGCACATGGGTGCATCGGAACTTAACACTAAGTGGGATAGCAAAGCCAAAATTCTCTGGAAGACAGAGACTTAAATAAGACTCTCTTATTTCTAAAATGAAGCTGAAAAAATCTGCTTCCTAGCACTGACTGAACCTATGGCTTATGTAACAGTGTGGAAGTGGAGGAAGAGCCACCCACAGGCTGGATGAGAAATCTGCAGTATCTTCTATATGACAAAAAAGAAGTTCCAATCTGTAATATAAATCTGGTTCTTTCTTTGGGATCAAGGAGCTAGTGAGAAGCATATGCAAACCACTCTTCATAAAGGCAGAACGAAAGAGAAAATGTCTTTTAAAACCTTTCACCTGCTCATGTGCTTGCTCTGTGGGAGGTCCTACTACTATGTTTTAATTCTGTGGAAATTCCGTGGAAAGGCCCATTTGGCGAGGAATTAAGGCCTCCTGACAACAAGCCATATGAGGGAGTCTTCCTGGAAGCAGATCCACCAACCCCAGCCACGCCTTCAGAGACTGCAACCCCTACTGCTATCTTGAATGTAGCCTCATGACAGACCCTAAGCATGAAATACCCTGCTGAGCTGTTCCAGGATTGCTGGCCCTAAGAAATTTAACAAAACTTCACCAGCCTTTTCAGCTATAACAGCACATCTGGTAGTATTTCCTCAGGCTTATAAAAGCCCGAAAATGAAATGTGTTGGGTGGGGTCCTGGGTGGCTCAGTCCACTGAGTGGCCGACTCTTGATTTGGACTCAGGACATGATCTCAGGGTTGTGACATCAAGCCCCGAATCGGTCTCCGTGCTGGGCATGGAGCCTGCTTAAGATTCTCTCTTTGCCCTTCCACTTTCAGAGTTAAGGAAGGAAGGAAGGAACAAAGGAAGGAAGGAAGAAGAAGGGAGGGGAGAGGAGGGGAGGGGAGGGAGAGGGAAGAAAGGGAGGAAGAAAGAATGGAAGGAAGGAAGGAAGGAAGGAAGGAAGGAAGGAAGGAAGGAAGATAGATGTTTATCTTTTAGTGCAAAGGTTAGAGAAGGAATCTTCCAGAACACACGCAGGAGACAGAGAGAGAGCTCCTGGGAGTGACCAGTCTGGACTCTGGGCCAAGAGATGCCAGCATGATTTCCCCACTTCTAGAATCACATCTTTATCATAGACACATAGTGTTGGTTGAATTACAAACACTTTCATTCATGTTCAAAAATTTTCAGGGGCACCTGGGTGGCTCAGCTGGTTGAGTGTCTCCCTTCGGCTCAGGTTATGATCCCAGAGCCCTGGGATGGAGTTCTGCATCTGGCTCCCTACTTGGTGGGAAGCCTGCTTCTCCCTCTCCCTCTGCCTGCTATTCCCCCATGCTTGTGCACTCCCCACCCCGCTCTCTCTCTCTCTCTGTCAAATAAATAAATAAAATTTTTTTAAAATCTTTTTTAAAAAGTTTTTTTTCAATGGCCCAAAGATGAGATTGACCTACAGCATCCTAGATGACCTCTTTCCGGGCCCATACCTAGCCTAACATGATACTACCTTCTTTTCCTCTTGTTCCCTTCATCTAAGCATTTTCAAGCCTGGCCCAAAGGGCTCCATGAACAAAAGAAAGGTCAAGAACCACAGTCACTGCCACACAGTGGTTGATGGTGTCATCTTAAAAGAAATGACCATGCAACCAAACATTTCTCCCTCATTATTAAATGTGAGTTTTTCCTTCCTTGCCTGCCTCCCCATAGAGATCTGTGTTCAGAAACATACAGCTTTCAGCTTCTCACATCTGCATCACAGTTACAAGTACTGTGAGAAAGAAACCTGAGCAAGTGGCTCTGAGTAGGAAAATTTTATCTGCAAAACGAAAACTTTAAATAGCTAAACAACTTTTTCTCTTCACATTGATAGTCACTCAAATTAAAATGCAACTATCTTTGGAAGCTATGATTTATTGGGAGCCGTGTCCAACAGACACTTTTATCTCATCACAATCTCCAAGGTAGTCTTATCATTCTCATTTTAAATATCCCCATTTTAAATTGAGCCTCAGAGATGTTAAGTAACTGACCCAGATCACATGGTTACTAAGCCATGGGGGTAGTAGTTGAATCCACAACACTGTCCCTGGATGTCATCCATAGGGCCACTTAGCTCATTCTGACTTCAGCCCCCCTCCCGCACAAGACGAACTAACAACTACCCATAGACAAGGCACCCTTGTGAAAATTCCAGAACCCCGTGGATAAAGCTGAAGCCACCCCCTGGACCACAGACACTGAAAGGGAAGGGTAAGAGGAGCAGCTACACTTTTACCGCACTGCATAGTCACGGACAGTCCTGCCCAAATGTTCAACACAGCCTCCAGTCTATC
This sequence comes from Meles meles, assembly GCF_922984935.1. Taxonomy (NCBI): domain Eukaryota; kingdom Metazoa; phylum Chordata; class Mammalia; order Carnivora; family Mustelidae; genus Meles; species Meles meles. Next base: position 81,943,198 of record NC_060074.1, read on the forward strand.
CCTCCGGAAGTCTGGCCAAGGCAGCCAGCTGCTGTGGAACACGTCCTGCCTTCCTGGCAGGGAGCCAGGAAGCTATGTCGAACATAGCTTCCAGGGCCACACAACCAGGGACCCTGAACAGGAGCAGCACCCAGCCCACAACTGCACCCTGCGGCGTTGCCCGGCACCAGACCCTGCCCCACTGCAGAACGTAGACTGCGGCCTCCCCCACGCAGAGGACGGTCTGCAGTCCCACCGGACAAGGAAGCCAGGACACCACCGGGCAGGCCACGGAGCACAGCCCCGCCCCCAACTGCAGGACACAGCTGAAGGCCCCTCTACACTACGGAGCTGGGCCAGCAACTTCACCCCGCAGCAGAGCACAACGGAAGCCGTACCTGCTCTCGAAGCCTGACGCACAACTTGGGGCCGCAGTTTGCATCGCGGCCACATCACACAGAACAGCCTGAGACGCCGGTCCAACTGCGAAACCAGATCCGAGGCCGCCTGAACCCAGAATCTCGTGGGTGGAACCATCCAGAGTACAGTCTGAGGCTCATCCAACCAGGAGTGACGCCGGTGCACAGCTTGCAAGCCCCGTGCAATCGCCGAATGCATTAGTGCCACTGCCTTGCTTGGGGACAGGGCCTGCAGCCTCATCAGTCCAGAGGGGATTCAGAAGCGAAACTAGTGGCCCCAGGCTCAACGTAGGTGTGGCCAGCTGCCCTGCCTGACCAGGGAACCAACCCAGTAGTCTCACTTGAATGCAGAGCCCAGCCAGCAGACCCACCCAGGCTCAGCACAGGCCGCTACCTCCCCCAAGGAGAAACCCCTATAAGCAGCCCCACCTGTCCCCAGATTCTACCAACTGACTTGTCCAGTACCCCAAACTGAGCTAAATGGTGAAGGTCTTTCCGTGTAAAGTCTGGAGGAGAGTGCTTACTCAAGTATACTGATACCAACACAAAGATACAAAGGTCGATAAGAATTAAGTAAAGATGATACCACCGAAGGAAACAAAGCGCCAAAAACTGACCCTAAAGAAACAGAGATCTAGGAAGTTCCTAAAAAATTAAAAATAGAGGCGTGCCTGGCTGGCTCAGTCTCTAGAACATGCGACCCTTGTCTCAGGATTGGAACCCCATGTTGGAGGTAGAGATTACTTTAAAAAAAATAAAATCTTTGGGGCGCCTGGGTGGCTCAGCGGTTTGGGCCTCTGCCTTCGGCTCAGGTCATGATCTCGGGGTCCTGGGATCGAGTCCCGCATCGGGCTCTCTGCTCAGTGGGGAGCCTGTTTCTCCCTCTCTCTCTGCCTGCCTCTCTGCCTACTTGTGACCTCTCTCTGTCAAGTAAATAAATAAAATATTAAAAATAAAAAAGTAAAATCTTAAAAAAAAAAAAACTAAAAATAGAACTACCATAGGATCCACTAATCCTACTTCTGGATAAAATCACTGACAGAATAAAATTTTGAGATAAAATCAATGTCTTATAGTGATATCTGTGCCCATATGTTCATTGCAGCATTATTTACAACAACCAAGACATGGAAATAGCCTAAGTGTCCACCAATAGATGAATAGATAAAGAAAATGTATGGGATATTAGTCAGCCTTATAAAAAAAAAAAAAAAACAGGGGCACCTGGGTGGCTCAGGAAGCCTCTGCCTTCGGCTCAGGTCATGACCCTAGGGTCCTGGGATAGAGCCCCACCCACATCGGGGTCTCTGGTCAGCGGGGAGCCTGCTTCTCTTCCTCTCTCTCTCTGCCTGCCTCTCTGCCTACTTATCTCTGTCAAATAAATAAATACAATCTTTAAAAAAAAAAAAAAAAAAAAAACAAGGAAATCCTGCCGTTTATAACGCGATGCATAAAGCTGGAGGACATTATGCTAAGTGAAATAAGCCAGTGACAGAAAAAATACTGCATGTTCCCAAATTTATGAGAAATCTAAAATGGTCAAATTAATGGGGCAGAGATTAGAATAATGGTTACCAGGCTGGAGGAAAAGGAGAAATGGAAGGTATTAAAAGCAGGTTACCACTTGGGTGCTGGGACTAAATCCCACTGTGGACCCTCTGAGAACCAGGTAAAACATGCTTCACAGTTATCTCACTGATATATGGGAAGGTTGAAGCTAGTGACTCACTGACTCCTGCCGCCATTGGCTGAGGCTTTCTCCCACTCTTCCAGGCTGCCACAGTGCATGGCACTGTCTTCCTCACCATTGCCAGATTAAATGTTCTGAAAACTGGGCATGTGGGTGGTTCAGTCAGCTAAGTGTCTGCCTGTGGTTCAGGTCATCATCTCAGGGTCTGCGATTGAGCCCCATGTCAGGTTCTCTGCTCAGTGCAGAGTCTGCTTCTTCCTTTCCCTCTATGCTCTCTCTTGCTTTCATGCTCTCTCTCAAGTAAATAAATAAAAACTTATAATAAATAAATAAGTGTCCTGAAAAGTTACTTACAAAACTTGAACATGCATACAAATCATGTGTAGGTCTTGCTAACAAGAAGTTAAGATGAAGGCTCTATCCAGTAAATCTTGTTTGAGATTTTATATTTCTTTCAAATTTCCAGATGATGGCCACTCCCAATCCACAAATTGCACTTAGATGATTGGATCCTAATTGTTATTGCATCAATAAACAAACTGATTAATAATTAAAATAAAATGCCCTTCTATTATTTACCAACTACTATGAACATAACAGAGAAAAGTAAGAGTACATTCTTACAAGCGTAGGAAGTTACATACACCCAAATATATAGAGACATACATACACATATATGCAAATTAGTGTAGGGAAGAGTTCCTTAGGTATTTCAATTACTGATTATTCTCTAGGACTTTCACTCCAGTCCTTTTTTTTTTTTTTTTCCAGATTTCTGTCCACATCTCTGAGCTCTTTCCTTATTTTCCTTCAGTTTGAACTATAAAATTATCTTCAACCAATTAACAAATAAAAGTGTATTGACTGCCATACTACAGATTAAGACTTCCAGAGTCATGAAGAAAACTACTAGTACCACTTCCTAATTCTGGGACCTTTTTCTTTTTTCTTTTTCCTTCTTCTTATGTCACTTAATTAATTTGTCATTTAAATGTAAAAAGTAGATTCTCCTGCTGCTTAATGAATATCCATAATGGTTAAAATGGTAAAGAAAAGACATAGATTCTTTGAGGTCTTGAAGCTCTAGGACAGCTCACAGGACAAGTCTAATGTACAGTAGAATACTCTGTCTTCTTATGGATAGGCACTGTACATATATTTCTTCCCGGAGCAACGTTAGGTTATATAAACTATTTAAGCCAAGGGTTGGCAAAGATCACTAAAAACTATAATTTATGATGGGTAGGGGAGGAAAGGAAGAAATAGAATCAGAAGATTAGAGAAATACATTCTTTTTTAAAAAGAAGATTTTATTTATTTATTTGTCAGAGAGAGAGAGCACGCACAGGCACAAGCAGGGGGAGCGGCAGCCAGAGGAAGAAGCAGGCTTCCCACTGAGGAACCCAGGAAATGTCTCGATCCAGGGACCCTGGGATCATGACCTGAACTGAAGGCAGACACTTAACTGACTGAGCCACCCAGGTGAACCTAGAGAAATATATTCTAACAAACTTGATTCTCTATTCTCCCTAGCCATCTATTTTTGTATTTTAAAAAATAACTTCTCATTATGGTCATCTAGAAATTAGCCACACTAAGTGGAAACAAATACATAACTGGTGTTATATACTTATTTTAAAATCCAATGACAGCAAACATAAAGACTGGAAAACATTCTTCAAGAATTGATGACAAGTATTACTTAATCTTACTGTAATCATTTATTTCCTGCCTTGTCTTACCCAAAATCCATAAGAAGAAAATATTAATAATTTGGGTGTTCAAGTCTTCAGACACAGACTGGAACTACATCTGCCCCCGCTGGGTCTCCAGTTTCCTGACTGCAGACCTTAAGACTTTCAGCCTCCATACTCACCTGAGGCAATCCCTTATAATAAATCTCTTTACGATATATACAATTAATAAATATGTATACATCTCATCCGTTTCTCTGAAGAATCCTAACCAATACAGTGTTCAATACATAAATAGTTCCAGATATGAAAGACGAGAACGTTCTTGAGATCTGTTATACAACACCACACTCACCGGAACAGTAGTGTGCTGCACACTAAAAAAATTGGTAAAAGGGTTGGGCGCCTGGGTGGCTCAGTGGTTTAAGCCGCTGCCTTCGGCTCAGGTCATGGTCTCGGGATCCTGGGATCGCGTCCTGCATCGGGCTCTCTGCTTGGCAGGGAGCCTGCTTCCTTCTCACTCTCTCTGCCTGCCTCTCTGCCTACTTGTGATCTCTCTCTGTCAAATAAATAAATAAAATCTTTAAAAAAAATAAAAAAAAAATTGGTAAAAGGGTAGATCTCGTATTATGTGGTTTTTATCACAAGAAAAAGCGTGGAGAAGGTTTTCCTTTGACGAGGTCAATATATTTGAATGGCAGAGTCACTGAAATAAGTATACAAACTACTAAGGTTAGTAACCCCCATGAAGAAGATAATGCTTGCTTGGATATAGAAGTTCTGATGTTTCTAAAGTCTCTCATTATTTGCCAGTATTTAAACTAAATTATATTTAACTGTTTGTGGGTTTCATCATTATAAAACAAGGAGCTTTGAACAGGCATTAGGCTGTTTTAAGGTTGAATTTTTAAGCGGATATCAACTACTGAATTATAGAAAGTGTTTTTATAAGCCGGCAGCTACCATTCCCTCTTAAGCTGGCTGTGGCAGATCCCGTGTAAATATCATGAGAGTTGCAGTTTTAATATTTAAAGTCATCACCAGAATCACAAACACATCACAAGCTATTACACCTGTGAAACCTTGAAAGTGTAACCTGAGAGTCTTTCCAGCCTGAAATGAATTATAAGAAATGAAGCAAATTACAAATATGTCCCCAGCCTGAGGTTAGAAAGCTCATGAATTACTAGAGCAAAAGAGCCCCCAAGCCCTAAGTATCATTGTAAACCTCATATACTTTGTTGTTATGCATGGAGCTATTTATAATATCAAAATAATATGGTATTTGGGATTTTCCCTATAATTCCAGTACTCATAATAGTTATAGTTTGCTTCTCAAACTACCCTTGAGAAAAAAACCCACATTACATGATCATAATGAAGTCACTGGAGGACTACTGTTGCTTAGGAACATTACAGAATTCTAGCATGGATTGAGGATTTATTATCATATGAGCCACTGAAATCACAATTGGGTGCTTTTCCTTTGATTAGATGCTATATATCAATGTTGCATCTCTAATACTTCCCAGTTAAGCTGATGAATGAAATCAGTTTTATATTACATTGCTCACTGTCTGTTGTTTTAATTTGGAAATAAAATTGTACCCTTATAAATCTGAAAATATAAACTCTAGAAATGTAAACACAGCATAACAAGTGGTTTTACTGTTGTAAACATTTTTACTGTTTTCTAAGTTTTGCTCACGTTCATGTTTTTAGTTCTCCTTGTCACCTTTTCTCTTTATCAAAGAAAACACAGAATTGACACATTTCTCAAAGGCTATTGATGCATAAACACTTACTCAAAGAGCTGTTTCTGATTACTAACATACTATGTGCCAGGGGGATTTATGTTTACAACTGCTGAAATAAATGGTTCGGGTTTTAGGTTTTCATGAAAAAGACAAACCTCCAAACTCAGAATTTGATTATATACAGCATTAATTTTTACAATGACGTCTTAATGTGGGAGATAGAAAAACCATTTCAGCCATCTGTTTTGTCAGCTAACCTTTACAATGGTGTGCCGCATCATTTTTCTTAGATTAGCTCTATGAATTAGGCAGTTGGGGAAAAATACAGCTCATCCTCTGTTCCATTTAAAACCTATCCATTGATGTAGAACATAGAATGTGTCACTAGAATCTAACTGATTGCTCCCACCTTCTCCTTTGTATTTTATGTATCATTATTAAGATAAAGGAGTGATAGAAAAACGAAGGGGATGGAGAACTGTTGGGTATATAACAAAGTCAAACTCTAAGAAAACAAAGTGAAATTAATGTTTCCTATTTGAGTTCAAACACTAGATTAATTATTAGAATAAGATAAAGAACAATTTGCCACTTGCTTGGAAATTTGTTAGTGAGGGCATATCAAATACTCTAGGTGCAAGCCTAAAAATAATGGTTTTCTCATATCATAGTTACAAAGTTTTCTAATATTCAAGAAACTATATCAGATCATTCTAACACAAAATGATTCATCCTTTTTATGATATTTTATGTAAATTCAATTAACATATAATGTATTGTTGCTTTCAGAGGTTAGAGGTCAGTGACTCACCAGTCGTATATAATACCCAGTGCTCATTACATCATGTGCCCTCCTTGATGTCCGTCACCATTACCCCACCCTTCACCTCCCTCCCCTCCAGCAACCTTCATCATTCTTATCTCAGTAGAATTTTATTTCATAAACAGCTCTTTCACCCATTTGATCAGCAATCAACAAATATTTAATGAGCTCTTTACTGTGAGCTACACACTATACAAGATGTGAATAATGAAGCTGGGAACAATATAAACAAAATTCCTGCCCTCTAAGAGCTTTCTTTTAGTATGAAAGAGAGGCCTGAAACTAATATTACCCTGACTGGAATTTAAATAAAAACTTAGGAAAAAAAGAAAGGCAAAAAGTAAATAGGTAAATAACATAGTCAGGTAGTGATAAGTTTTTCAAAGAAAAATAAAACAGAAATAGAATGGAGAAATATGTTTAAAAGCTTTTAGCTTTAAGATTAACAAGAAAAACTTTCTAAAAAGATATTTGAGCAGAGATCTGAATGGAGTAAGGAAGTAAGCCTCAGGAATATCTCGGGGAAATACATTCCAGGGAGAGGGCACAGAAAGTGCAAAGGCCCTGAGGAGAGAGTGTGCGGGGGGGTTTTCAAAAACAGGAAGGAGATCGGGGCACCTGGGTGGCTCAGTGGGCTAAAGGCTCTCCCTTCGGCTCAGGTCATGATCCCAGGGTCCTGGGATCGAGCCCCACATCGGGCTCTCTGCTCCGCGGGGAGCCTGCTTCCTCCTCTCTCTCTGCCTGCCTCTCTGTCTAGTTGTGATTTCTCTCTGTCAAATAAATGAAAAAAAATAAATTAAAAAAAACAGGAAGGAGATCAATAAGGCTAGTATAATGAATAAGTCAAGAGAAAGAGTAGCAAACAGTACAGGCCAAAGAGGTAGCCAAGAGAAAATAATGTGAGTTCTATCAATTACAAGAATGAAAACCCAACTATTGAAGTAAGGGAACACTGGGGAAGAACCAGTGCAGATGAAAGATTTCTGTTGAAGTATAAGATACCTATTTAAGATTCACATGGAGATTTTGAAAAAGACAGTTTGATAAATGAGTCTAGAACTTATAGGAAAGACTAGAGATATAAAAAGGAGTTAGCGCACTGATGGAAATCAAAGTCATGGGACTGGAAAAAATGAACTGGGGAATGGGTGTAGCTTGAGAAGGAACGAGGGGTAATAGAGAAGTTAAGAAAAGGAAGTAAAAGCAAGGGAAGTGAGAAGGTATGGTCAGGGAGGTGTGGGTAAAACCAGCTGAGAACAGGACCCTTAGTCAAAAGAGGAGAAGGTTCAAGATTCAGGGACTACTTGTTGCCAAATGATGCTAATAAAGTCAGGTAAGATGAGAATTAAGATTTGGCCATCAACTTGGGCAATTCAGAAGTTATTAATGACCTTTACAAGAGTGAGTGTAAGGAAGAGAGAAAATGAAAGTCCTATTGGAGGGTGTTCAGGAGAAAGTTGAGGTGAAGAAGTAGAAAGAAGGAATAGTGACAGCCCTTCTTGAAAGGACTAAGAAAAATGGAGATAATAAATGGGTTAAGATAAAGAAAATAAGACAACTAAGACTGATACCTGGAGGGGGATGTGAGGTCAGGGAGGGTTATTTTAAAGATGGCAAATATGTTGATAATTGTTGGTAAATGTCCAGCAGGGAAAAGGCAATGGTTAATAAAGAAGCAAAGGGGATATTTGTAGAGCCAAAATCTTTTAACAGGGTGGGATCCAGTATACTCGTGGAGTACTGTCACAAATAAAAGCAGAGAGAGTGGACTCACTATAACAAGTAGTGGGCAGGGTATGTGTTACACATACAGGAGGATCCTAAATTTGCTGGCATAACTTTATACTTATTTTCTAAATGCTATACTTATTTCTAAGTGCTAGTGTACTTATTAATACTCATCTGTATTAATTAATACTCATCTGTAACTAATCAGTTAAGTCTGCCTATTTAGTTCCATGAAAATCAACCTGAGGATATGAGCTCTGTTTAACCCTCCATAGCCAATTGATTATTTCTATTCTGTGGCTGTGAACTACATCCCATGTAAGAGAGATGCCCTTCTGCAAAGGCAAACCAGAGCTCTCATGATAGAATCCTATAAGAAAAGTAAATGGGTTTGTGAGAATCTATCAATATCAATCTCCACATACCTCCATGTTTGGGTAATGATAGCATGTATTTTGTAGGCTCAACCACATCCACTCCCCAAATCAGAGAAAGTCTTGTTTAATCACCACTATGTTAGAAGTTTCTTCCCCAGGACACCTGGGGGGCTCAGTCAGTTAAGCATCTGCCTTCTGCTCAGGTCATGATCCCAGGGTCATAATCAACCCTACATCAGGCTCCTTGCTCAGCAGGGAGTCTGACTTCTTCTTCTGCCTGCTGCTCCCCCTGCTTGTTCTCTCTCTCTCTCTCTCACAAATAAATAAAATCTTTAAAAAAAAAAAGAAAAGAAAAGAAGAAGTTTCTAGAAGCTCTCTAGAGTGAGAGGGGGCCTGAATGGGTTGCCACTGAGTGCCTTTGTTGGCAGTCTTTTATTGAGAACCTGACTGGAAAGCTTGTGGTTTTGAGATTCTTGTGCCAGCTTGGCTTGACCATGGATGATTGATCATATCTTTAATGACTTAATTCTTTGAGGTTTGGCCATTTTCTATGATTATACTGTAGCCACCAAAAAAAAAAAAAAAATACTCCTGACCATCTGAACCCAGGTGGTCTGCTTCCTTATCTCTGATTTGCTCTGGCTTAGCACCTGCCAGGAATAGTTTCAGAGCCCAGCCAGGAGCCCCTTATCTCTCCCTGCCTATGCCTTAACCCTGTCCTTACTCACATCTAAATAAAACTCAAGTCTCAACTCTTCTAGGACCCCACCTCCAGATATCCAGTCCTGGGTTCTCAAACATGGCTGTACATTAGAATCACTTGAAAGCTCTAAAAATGAAACGGGGGTCTGGGACCTACTCTTAGAGATTCTGACTGAATTGGTTAGGAACGGTACCTGGACATTGGGATCTTTAACACCTCCCCAGGCGATTCTAATACGCAGCTGAAGTTGAGAACTCCCACCGCAAATGGCATGGATGCCTTCCTGCTGCAACTCCATATCACTTTATACATCATTATCAGAACTTCTCCCCTGTACCTTTCGTTGTCTGCAGACCATACTTTATTAGACTTTGCATCCCCAGTGCCTTGCCCCTCCAAAACAGAATGTTCAATACACAGGTTTCGATCAAATGAAGGAATAACATTATTTCATGTTTACATATGGATGTGAGTACTTTTTAATGAGGTAAGAAAACCTGAAGTATCTTGGGAGGAAAAAAATCACATAAGTGGAAAATAAAGGAAAGAATATAGCTGGAAGAGGTTGCATGATGTGAGAGCCATCTTGGAAGCTAGAAAAAACTTAGAAGGATTCCTGAGCTACACTGAAAAAAAAGGAGAAAAAATCAGCAGGTCTTTTACCAAAGTAACAAAATGAAATAATGGACAATCATACTTTCCCCCCAGTGTCCTAAAAGTGTCAACAGAAATGAATTTCTAGAACTGCTCTGGTACCTGTTGTTTCATAATTCTGGTGATTAGATAACATGTCAGCACTTTTTTTTTTATTTTATTATTTTAAGTAAGCTCTGAGCCCAACATGGGCCTTTAACTCACAACCCGAAATCAAGAGTCGTATGCTCTACCCACTGAGCCAGGCAGGCACTCTGATATGTCAGTACTTTTAAACTGACCTACCTATTTGATCCCAAATCATAGAGTTGTTTTTAAGTTGGCAGAATCTAATGCCTTTTATGTTACTGAGGCATCTGGATTCTCCTCGCTTTGTTATCCATACTCTATCTTCTTATTTGAAGGTAAGCAAGCGTAAGAAGATAAAAAGGGGGAGAAAAGTACAGTAAAATAAGCATGAAAATAAATCCTGGGAAGCACTAGGAGACTGGATGTAATGTCAGACATAATTTTATTGGAACATGCCCCAATTGTGATATGCTTAATCTTGGGTAAATATTAACTATAAATTCAGTGATCAGATTGTTAGTAATATAAGCCAATTTTGCAAAACAAGGGAACAAAACCTGTATTTTAGGTTCATGCTTAGGTATATGCTATGATAACATTTACTTTTTCTTTCATTTGTAATGATAATTGCAATAAAAATCAGAGTATTCAGAACACATTATTTTCAAATTAAAGGGAAAGAAAACATTTTTGTTGTTGTTGTTGTTGTTGTTTTGTTTATTTAGAGCATAACAGTGTTCATTGTTTTGGCATCACACCCAGTGCTCCATGCAGTACGTGCCCTCCCTATTACCCACCACCTGGTTCCTCAACCTCCCACCCCCGCCCCTTCAAAACCCTCTGGTTGTTTTTCAGAGTCCATAGTCTCTCATGGTTCATCTCCCCTTCCAGTTTCCCTCAACTCCCTCTCTCTAAGAAAAGTTGTCCCTGTCATTGAAGATACAAGCTCCAAAGCTGACAGTAAGAATTCAGCAGAGTTCTATCAGTTTTCAGAGGACCTGGAACTGAAACTGTTCAATCCTAAGATTTCTATGATTCCTGACTTAGGTACAGACATGTTAGAAATAGGCTATGCTGAAAATAATGCTATTTACAGAGGGAAGTATGCTACCATTCTGAAACTGAAAAACAAAGTAGATCATTTTTATCTATTTGGGTGGAAGTTGATTTGTTTTGCCCTTTTCTGTTTTGATATAATCAGCTATTGTTTTTGTTAGTGCTGCTATTTCTTTGGCCTTTGAAAGTAGCACATGAGCACAAGTATCTGAGTTTGTATTACTGCAGCTGATGCTCTGGTAGGCAACTTCCACATTCCACTCACAACTCAGAAAAGGGAAATTGTCTTGCCTAATAATAAATCCTAGGATGAATGCTTGAAACCATAGACAACAAACAAATATTTACAAGAACTATTCGGGTAGTATAAAGGAGGGAATTTGGCCGTTAAGACAACAGGAAATGCTGGGAGCTAAAGAAAATTGCAAATGCCATGTTCCATGTAATGGCATTCAGATTATCGTCATCATCATCATGCCATCCACCCTTTGCCCCTACTTTAAAATCATTATTTTACATAATGGTTTTCTCTAAAATAAGGAATTTTAATGATAAAATTTGTAAAGAAATCACACACTTTTGTTCAGAAATACTCCTTAGCCCTAAACCAATTATACCCATTAGCAAAATTACAAGGCTGAAATAACTTGGAGCAAAATTACACAAAAGTCTTTTCTTCTTGCAACATATTTTCTTAGATTTACCCATTACCTAATAGAGTTTGCAACTAGGAGGCAAGAATAAAGAAAATGTAAATATAAAAATGAATATTAACTTAGTACTTAATATTTCTAGAATCTATATCAGGATTATGTCATATATTCACTTATTTTATCCTCACAACAGATTATCAAGAAGGTTTTATACCCAGGCACACCTGATGGAACTGAAAACAAAGATATTAATTGATTTATTCAAGATCACACTAATAAACAACAGAGTTAGGACTGAAACTCATGTTTTTCTGTCTTAATCCAGTCTCTTTCCACAATATCTTTAAAAAACAAAATAAAGGGGCACCTGGGTGGCTCAGTGGGTTACAGCCTCTGCCTTCGGCTCAGGTCATGATCTCAGGGTTCTGGGATCGAGCCCCGCATTGGGCTCTCTGCTCAGCAGGGAGCCTGCTTCCTTCCCCTCTCTCTGCCTGCCTCTCTGCCTACTTGTGAGCTCTGTACATGAATAAATAAAATCTTTTAAAAAATAAAATAAAATAGAACTTTATCCTTAATAAACCATTATCATGATGACATCAATGTTTATTGAAAAAGGTATATAGGTGTATTTTGAACTTCATTGTCCAAAATAGTCTTCACTGAGATTGCTTTATTTGGTAATTCCTCTGTGGAAACACTAAACAGTGGTATTTTTTTACAATGTATCGGTAGAGTCTATCTTTCAACTGCATTGACATAAAGCAAACCAACTTCTACAAAAAAAATCTAAAATAATTTTACTGATGGAAATATCATAATTATGCTCTCTTGTAGAAAATAGCTAAGAGCAACATTTGGCATCACAGAACACTCCGTCATGTGAAATTTGCATTAAAATGTTATTCTGGACAAGAGGTATTTGTCATTCTCCTCCAAATATCAAACATAGAAATAATTCTCAAATCAGTTAAATGCTGCTGACTTAAAAAAATAATGCAATACGTTGCCAATTCAGAATAAGATCTCTACATCACCACAATTATGACTGAAAGTATCTGGATGACACAAATTTCAATGTGGCTAAAAGCCTGTTAATACTTTCATTGTAGGATTGCATGACCTCAATCATTCAGTTAGATTCGTGTGTAACTACTGAGAGGTGCCTCTAGAATATGGAATCTATTTCACACTTGAAAATGAATGTTTTTAAAATATGTTTCATCATTTCTCTCTTTGATTGATTCCGTCCAAGAGGTATTTCAAAATGGGAGTTCATAAGCATCTAGAGAGAGAATACATATATGTTTATATAATTGTTAAATGCAGGTGTGGAAAATGATCTCCAAATATCCTCAAATAGATGATACGTGCAGGTTAGGAAAATAAGAGAAAAGAGTGAACACTTTAAGCACTTGTTTCTTAGGTTTTCACCACTATTGTAATCAGGGAGAAATATTTAAATATTTAAAATACATGCATAAAGGCAAACATACACATTTTTAAAGCTTAGAATGACACCTTCACCCTGCCCTTTGCTGAAGGAAGCTGGCCTTTGTACCAATCAAATCTTTAGCACAGAGATATAATGGAAAGAGCAGCATCAAAATTCCAGAGCGGCATGTATTTTCCCCCAGAGACACTCCTGTTATTGGTATAATACTTAAAATGAACCTCTTTCCCATATCCTCTGTTCTCTAGGGTTAACCTGCTTTGTGGCAATGACAGCAGCCAGTTCTCCTGCTGTCTAAAGTCCAGACAATGGCTAACCCTGCACCTTTCTCACTCGCTAGAAGTTACAGAGGCAATTTTCAGGCATGTGCGAATAGGTCAGTTCAAAGAAGAGTCATTGTTAATGTGAGCAGCAATCCCTGCCTTTATGCAAGAACTGTAAAACCGACTCACACAAAGTTAACACATTGGCATCTTCATGATGAATATGTGGGATCCAGGCTCCAGGATGGCCCCCAGTGAACCTCATCCCTGGAATTCACACCCCTGTCACAATGGATAGGACTGGACCGTGATAGCAACAGAATACTGTAGTCAACCACAGAGTGGGACTTCCTGGTCACGAAGTCTTCTTTCTTTTCGATCCCTTACTCTGAGAAAGGTGGTCACCTTTGTGATTAGGGACAAGTAGTTTGCATTTTTGCAAACTCTTTGGGATGAAGATTATTGGGATGATTATTCAGAGCTGAAGGCAGTGGAGACTCTACCACTACAAGAGAAATTTTGCCCCTTCCTTAAGTACATAGAAGAACATAAAATTGGGGGTCTTTCCCAGAATAAGAGTTATTAGCCTAAATAAATTCTATTTGAGTGACCCATCCATATGGCAGGACAAGCATCTAATTACCAAACATCAGCTTTTCCGCTTCTTGTCCTGTGAATTGCATTCTTTCTTCTGAAACCTCACACTGCCTACCCCCTTTTCCTCAGTTCAGGATGACATATATACTTCATTTTGCCTAACTATCTTTGGAATTTCCATGTCTGCATTGATACCCCATAAATATGCTATCAGATTTGATTTTCTCCTGATAATCTGTCTCACGTCAATTTGATTCGCAGTCCAACTAGAAAGACCCTTGAAGGGGACAGAAATTCTTGCTCCACGACAACTTTTTGTACACCTATGCCCAAAATCTATTCCAAATGGATTGGGGATGGACTAGTATGCAGGAGAAGAAAATTTTCAGTTTTTAAAGATTTGACTTCCCAAATATTCTGCACTTATAAATCGTCTTTTTCCTACAGATAAGCCTTACCTATGCTAGTTTGAAGGCTTTTAAAATAATGTTTGACATTTTAGTTATCAAGTTTGCCTCAGATAAATACATGACTTTGCATAGATAGCCCTAATGTTGAAAAGTAACTTAAATATTTTCAGTACTACTGAAACTGATAGGTTAAGGTGGCAAGTGCTTGATCATGCTACCTTTAAGAAACTCTGGCTAAAGGTACCTGGGTGGCTCAGTGGCTCAGTGGATTAAGCCTCTACCTTTAGCTCAGGTCATGACCTCAGGGTCCTGGGATTGAGCCCTGCATCAGGCTTGCTGCTCAGCAGGGAGCCTGCTTCCCCCCTCCCTCTGCCTGCCTCCCTACTTACTTGTGATCTCTTTCTCTCTGTCAAAAAAAAAAAGAAATAAAATCTTTAAAAATCTTTAAAAAAAAAAGAAAAGAAAAGAAAAGAAACTCTGGCTAACTTGCTTTATGAGCCTATTTTTGCAGACATGGTACTGACCACCATGAGACTAGCTAAAAATGGAGTAAACCAGGAAGAATTCTTGCAGTTGTACAGAAGGGATAAGAGTGAAGGAAAGTAGTCCTCTGTGAGGACACACCCTGAGATCCTCCTGTCCATTCCTCAAGTTGGCAGGCCATTCATTTTTTTATACATAGGAGGTATATACAAGCGTGTCGCTAGGTGGCACCTGGGAGAAGCAGTAATACCTTCCCTTCCCCTCACCTCACCTTTTTCTAACCACCAATCCCCTACATCCACCCTCAAAACACCTTCCCCACCCCCTAAAATCCTATAAATTCTCAGCTTCCCCTTTCCTTGGAGAAGCAGATTTGAGAAATTCTTTCCCGTCTCCTTGCTTGGCACCCTACATTAAAACCCTGTTCCTCTGCCACAAAAAATGGTGACAGTGTTCAGGCTTTGCTGCACATTGGTCAGCAATGCTTGGTCAGTCACACTACCACGGGTGGCTCACTTTTGAGCATCCAGGAGGCCCTGCTTTGAATACATCTATGTAAACCCTTATTTCACTAGCTTATTTTTTTCAATAAAATAATTAAGAATGTAGCTTAGAGGGACACCAGGTGGCTGAGTCACTTAAGCAGCTGGCTCTTGATTTCTGCTCAGATCATGGTCTCAGAGTCCTGGGATCCAGTCCAGGGTTAGACTCCCTGCCCAGCAGAGGTCACATAAGGATTCTCTCTCTCCCTCTGTTCCCAGCCCCCCCAAATGAATTAATAAATCTCAAAAAAAAGGGGGGGGGGAAGGAAGGAAGGAGGAAACAAAGAAAGAAAGAAAGAAAAGAGGGGCACCTGGGTGGCAAAGTTGGTTAAGTGTGGGATTCTTGGTTTTGGCTCAGGTCGTCATCTCAGGGTCCTGGGATCCAGATCTGCATTGGGCTTCCTGCCGAGCTTGGCGTCTGCTTAAAATTCTCTCTCCCTCTTCCTCTGCCCCTCATGCTCTTGCTCTATCTCTAAAATAAATAAATAAATCTTTAAAAAAATGTAATTTAGAATTCCCACAGCATATTTTTACAAAAGCTAAAATAGTTTTCTTTTTCTTGCTTCTTGCCTAAATGTACCTTGAGCTATGGTCTGATTTCTCTCCTGCCATCCTCCTTTTATTTTTTTTTAAGATTTTATTTATTTATTTGACAGAGAGAGATCACAAGTAGGCAGAGAGGCAGGGGGAAGCAGGCTCCCTGCTGAGCAGAGAGCCCGATGCGGGGCTCAATCCAAGGACCCTGAGACCATGACCTGAGCCAAAGGCAGAGGCTTAACCCACTGAGCCACCCAGGTGCCCCTTGCCATCCTCCTTTTAATCACTCCTCAATCTACTGTGGCATGATTTGTACCAATCATGGTATAGATACTATGCTTAAAAAGCACCAAAATCTTCTAACTCCCAAGTCTAACCGCCTCTCTTCATATCCCCTTCTGTAAGCAGAAAGGATTAGCGTTCCCCAGGAAAAGAAAGGTGAGATACATCTTTCTTGAAAAAAGTTATTTTAGGCTCCCAGACATCTTAATCAATGCTACTTTCCCAAAGCCCATTTCTTGCAGAACTCCTGGTATATGTAGAAATTGCAGAATTGACTTTGGTAGGTAATGATTTTAAGGAAACACACAAAAACAAAAACAACAAAAATATAAGAACAAAGAGACACTGTCAGGTCAGGAGATAGCCTAATCAAATCAGTGACAATAAATCAGTGGTAAAACTCCCACTTCTGGTTCAAAAGTAGAGATTGGACTAACATTCTTGAGTTAACTTTGGCATCTCTAAATACCTTTGAGCACTCACATACTGGACCAACTAAGCCAAAGAATTAATGATACTTTGACTCTCGTGGGCTCTGATGACTTCAACCTGGACTCTCACTTTAAGGCAACTTTTGTCCCTCCTCCCCCCATGTGTTCATGGAGAGCAGGAGGTGCCTGGATGCTCTGTGAAGATGCCTCAGCACCCTTGTCCTGTCCCATTTCCCCTGCTGGCTGGCATTTTCTCCCTTCACTCAGGGGGACAGTTGGAGTGAGGGTGAAGTGGATGACAAGGACAGATGCAACCAAGTGGCCCCCGACCTATGGGCAGAGTTCTCAGCCAGGGTGTCATCAGAGCCTAGGAAGGGCTCATTACTTCAGCAGGACTGGGACGGGTCTCCAGGTCTGCCCGATCAGTACAATGGCCTTTTCTTGATGGATGCGGGTGGCCAAGACGTAGGTAGCCAGTCCAGTTCCTCTCAATTCCCTGTGCTATTCGCCATCCTTCTTCTCATCATCGCCTACCTGATCATAAAAGAGTTAACATGCTGAGAATTTGAAGAATAAAGATGACATACATATTGGGATTCTGGACTCTACTTAAAATATCCCTATCAGCAGGATTCTCTTGCTGTAGATTTTCTTGAAAAGTGATTTATTTTGACTCTTTTGGGCCAGGAATGTTTCCTTCTACCTCTCTTTCACCTGTCGGATTCAGGAAACTGACCAGACATTCTTTCCACATGGGTTAAATACCATGGCAATTTTGAGTGATATTCTAGCTGCTCTTAACTATAGCATGGTCCCCACACCAAAGCAAAAATTTTGGCAAAACTTAGTCACGATTGTTCTGTAAGACGAGGGAAGAACAACATTTGCCTACTTGTTAAAGACCAAGACCAAGAAACCCGCTATTCATTGTGGGGTTCATATATGTGTCATATCATAGTCATTATGGAGGACTTTCTGTTTGTTTTTGTTTTGTTTTTTATGGAAGATTTTCTTAAGCATCATTCTAGAGCCTAGGCATCAAGAATATCTGAGTATTAAGTTTCAAGTAACATCTTAAAATTGTAAGATATTTACCTCATCTTTTTACTTTTGTGTTTGTTGTCCTTATAAATTATAGAAAACACTTTAATGGAAATCAAACATGAAAATTTGAATACAGGACAATGCTTACTTTTCTATGTGTAATACTACATTTTTGCTAAGAAATACTAGTAGTGCTATTCAACTGCAATAGAAATACTTATTTATTCATTATATTAGGACAGCTAGGAAAGCAAAAAATACATATTACTTTGACATTTTATAGAAGCTACTTTCATTTTATTTTTTTTCAGATTTTACTTATTTATTTATTTGACAGAGAGAGAGATCACAAGTAGGCAGAGAGGCAGGCAGAGAGAGAGGGAGAAGCAAGCTCCCTGATGAGCAGAAAGCCCAATGAGGTACTCCATCCCAGGACCCTGAGATCATGACCTGAGCCAAAGGCAGAGGCTTAACCCTCTGAGCCACCCAGGTGTCCCTAGAAGCTACTTTTAAATCAGAATAGTTTTCAATAATCATTAAATCAATAGAAGGTACATTATATATTTTTATTTATTTGTTTAGTTATTTAGAGTAAGATCCATGCCCAGCATGGAGCCCAGTGAGGGGTCTGAACCCAAAACCCAGTGATCAAGACTTGAGCTGAGATAGAGTCAGACTGTTTAACTGGCTGAGCCACCCAGTCACCCCAAGGTGTATTTATATTTTTTAATGGGGTATAATTCCTTATGTATTTGGTTTTGGTGGGGTTTTTTTGTTTTGTTTTTTCCATATTTTCCTACTACATATTGGATTTGTAAATATCTGACTCTTGATTTCAACTCAGGTCAAGATCTCAGACTCTTGAGATCCAGCCCTGGCTCAAGCTCCATGCCCAGTGAGAAGTCTGCCTGAGGTTCTCTCCTTCTCTCTCTACCCCTCCCCCTGCTTTCTTTCTTTCTCGCTCTCTCTTAAATAAATAAATAAATAAACAAATCTTTTTTTAAAAACTCTATAATGTTTGGGGCACCTGGGTGGCTCAGTGGGTTAAGCTACCGCCTTCGGCTCAGGTCATGATCTCAGGGTCCTGGGATCGAGCCCCACATCGGGCTCTCTGCTTGACGGGGAGCCTGCTTCCCCCTGCCTCTCTGCCTACTTGTGATATCTCTCTCTCTCTCTGTCAAATAAATAAATAAAATCTTTAAAAAAAAATCTATAATGATTGTCAATAACCTGTAAGATATAACTCAAAAATCTTCGCTTACAAAATTCATTGCTACTTACTCACAGCTAAGCTTTTCAGGCCCATTCCCCAATAACCCCCAACATGTCTGAAAACCATTCGTGCCAAACTATTTCCTCTTTTCCAAACACACTTGTATCCCACACCCTTTGCCTTTGTTTACTTTTTTCTCAGCCCCAAACCTTCCATGCCACATATGTCTCTCTGGAAAGATCTTTTTTTTAATATTAAAGATAAACACTGTCTCTTCTCTGGAGTCTTGACATGTTTTCTCTAGTAATTATTCGTTCGCTCATCTGACTTTCCTCAGTACATTAAATATACAGTAGTGGAGTATTAAAATAAAACATATTACATTGTGTGTGTTTTTTTTACATTGGATGTGTTTTTACTTCCTAGGGAAAGGAGTCTGGTCCTAGCCATCTTTTATTCCCAGCATGCTAAATCAAGAATTGAATCTAGATTTATTAAATAAATGAACTAACAAATTAATGAAAGTTTGAATGTACTATCTCTCCTCTCTTTCATTTTTTTACCCTTAACAATGAATTGGTCATAAGCTCCTATTTATTTTACTTTCAGATTGTCTCCTCAACCCATTCTTCCTTCTTTCCTCCATTTTCATTGCTTTGGTGGAACACCTAGATGCAAAGGGACATAACATTGTTTAATCAAATGATGTAAAAAGAGGCTTTTGATTTTTTTTAATATTGTATGGGAATTAAGGAAAGGAAGAGAAGTGTTAACGTCTTAACACTGTCACTTCAGTTAGATTCCACATTTAACTATCAAAAATAAGTGAACAATAAAATGATCATTGGAATCTGAAGATAATATTTTTTGTGGCCCATAGGAAGTTCGGGATTATCTAATTATTGGACATGCAATTATACTTCATGTTGAGTTATTCTAATATATTTAATTTCATCATTTCCCTTAGTTGGCTTCACTACCGTCTCTTTAGGAACCATCAAATAATACCTTTTGACCATACTTCAAGCAAAATCAGTGCTACTTTAACCAACTTCTTAATGTTTGCTAGCTCGTCATAACTCTTCATGGTGTGTCTTTGTAAATGTTTATATGTGCTTAATACTATTAAGTACATTCTTGTGATGATAAAAATATATCATAAAAACTTAGGTAGAGACAAATCTCAGAGAACTCTACGCACTTATTTTCAAAATTACAGAATTTTATTTTTTTTTTCATTTTATTTATTTTTTCAGTGTAACAGTATTCATTCTTTTTGCACAACACCCAGTGCTCCATGCAAACGTGCCCTCCCCATTACCCACCACCTGTTCCCCCAACCTCCCACCCCTGACCCTTCAAAACCCTCAGGTTGCCCCAACCCCCACCCCTGACCCTTCAAAACCTTCAGGTTGTTTTTCAGAGTACATAGTCTCTTATGGTTCGCCTCCCCTCCCCAATGTCCATAGCCCGCTCCCCCTCTCCCAATAAATAAAATCTCAAAAAATAAAATTCTCTTAATCTCACAGAATTTTATTTTTTGAGATTTTATTTATTTGACAGAAAGAGCGGGTACAAGTAGGGGGAGTGTCAGACAGAGGGAGAGAGAGAAGCAGGTGCCCTGCTGAGCAAGGAGCCCCATGTGGGACTCAATCCCAGGACCCTGGGATCATGACCTGAGCTGAAGGCAGTCGCTTAACCAACATCACTTAAACAGCATCCCGAAATTACAGAATTTTAAACGATGTATAGGAAGTATCTGATTTCATGACTTTAAATTTCTGTCCCAAATAGATTTTCTGCCACATTTACAAAATACAAACTATAATCCAGCTGGCCTATCAGCTACATGCTCAAATTAGTGGATTCATTAAATATATGCCTGTTGTCATTGGTATTAAACACAACACAAGAAAAAAAAAACCAGCAGTTATGTAAAGCAGACTCAAAATAGACTTTTGGCCAAAATACCCGCACTCGTTTCCAAAGTTCTGAAAAGGAGAAAATTGTTTACCTTTGTTAATTACCAAATTAATGAGAAATTATTTAACTTATTCAAATGGTCAGCAAACAAAAAATATAAAATATTAATTATGCAGAACCATATCAGTTTGCTCAACCAAAAAGTTCATTTGATTTTTTAAGCATCTGTGTATAAGTGTTTATCTGTTTATACAGTATTATATTGTACATTCTAATCTACAGTTCTGCACTGCAGTAATTAGAGAGAATATTCACACTTCCTGTATAATATACTACTATTTTTGTGTGGAATTCTAATTAAAAGTCTATCTAAGATTCTTTTTCCAACCATGACTGAGTAACCAGTACTAGATTAACTATTCTGGTTTAAAAAACTATAAAGCTGAACAAAATAGATGAAGCATCAGATGACAGTTTTGGTGACAGGTAACACAGAACAGTAATCTATGAGACTGAGATGAGTCCCTCATTCCCCAGATTTTGGTGTGGAGACACTTTTCAAACTACTGCACAAAGATGCAGAGCTCAGGCATAGCACAACAATCTCCTTTATGTAGAAATTAATGAAACTATAAGAATTGTGTAAAAATGAAAAGGGTACATAATACCTAAAATGATCTTGAAAAACAAGAACAAAATTGGAAAATTCATATTATCTGATTTCAAAATTTACAACAAATTTACAGTAATCAAGACACTGTGGCATTTGCTCAAGGGTAGACAAATAGACCAATGGAATAAAATAAGAGAATCTAGAAATAGACACGCATTTATATGGTCAATTGATTTTTGCACACCTCAAAGTAATTCAATGGAGAAAGAGAAGTTCTTTCAACAAAAGGCATTGGAACAACTGGATATTCATATGGAAAAAACCTAACTTCAAATGTGTCTCTCACAGTTCTTGAAAATTATTTCAGGAAAGATGATAGATCTAAACACAAAAGCTATTATAGGGTCCTAGAAATTCTTCAGAGATTCTAATAAAAACCCTTTTTTAAAATATAAGTACTGCACATATTTTCTAAAACCCATGAATGTCTATTCACTTTTATATCACTTTCTTAATGGTATCTTTGATAACTAGAAGTTTTCAATTTTTATGAAGTCTAATTTATTATCTTATCCTTTTATGATTTGTGCTTTCTCTGTCTTACCTAAGATATATTTGACTCCAAGTTTGCAAATATATTCTCTATGTTTTCTTTACGAGGTAGAGGTTCAAATTTTTAGAAAGGTTTTAGATATGACATCTTAAACTTTGATCTAAAATAAACGACAAGTTATCTTGCTCAATTTTCTTGTATATCGTAACAACAAACATAGAGCATTAAAATAAAACTAAACTGGCTCAGTTGGTAGAGCATGTGACTCTTGATTTGGGGGTCATGAGTTCAAGCCCCATCCTGGGTGGAGAGAAATCCGACATAGTAAATGCCCAGACTTGTGCTAGGTTTTGGAACACAAAGATGAATGAGACACAACTTAAGCCCTCAAATACCTTAGCTATTGAAATAGCCCTCAAATATTCTGAATGAAGCCAATTTTACTGGGACATGACCCACAGCCAATCTTCCTGACTCTCCAATCTTCCTGACTCTTGATTTACAAACAAATTTGGAGAACATTACGCACTAACTTTCTTTAGTAAGAGAGCTATAAATGAATTATTTTAAATTAAAATCCATCTGTACTTCATAGTCTCTAAATGTATTGCTGCATGCTGTTTGATTATATAAGCAGCTCAAAACTGATAAATCATTGATAAAATGACATCAAAAATAGTGACTTCTTTTAAGCTAAAATCGAGAATAGCTGCAAGTTAGGAATCACAGTACCACAAGGAGTAAGAACCTAAAAACGACATTTCCCAGACGTCTTGGCAAACAATTTTCTGTTTTAAATTCTGTCTAAGAGAGGTACTCAAAATGTGGAAGATTGAAGAGAAGGAGAAGCATTATTCTCCTCCAGAAGCAATGCGTGTAACATATGTTTCTCAGACCATGAGTGCAAATAGCTTGTGTTGGAGTTGATCCAGAAGTAGGAGTGGGGGGGTATAGCTCAGTGGTAGAGCATTTGACTGCAGAAGTAGGAGTGGGAAAATCAACCAGGGAAGGGAATAAAGCCACTAAAAGGACACTGACATGTGGATTACACTGTACTCAACTAGGGCTCAGTCCTGTTGGAGACCCTCTAAGAGACTATGTAGAACAGATTTCAGGGAGAAAATTGAAGAGTAACAAATAAAAAGTAAGAAAAAAAAAAACTGGAAAAGAATGGTGTCAAAGAAGCCAAGAAAAAGGGAAATTCGAAAACTAACCACAGTATCAAACTGAACAAAATTGGCAAGAAAGATAAGGTCCTAAAGTGTCTTTGAAATGGGCATTGATGGGGTCATTGGTAATTGAAGCAAAGGCATTTTCAGTGGTATGACTGGGACAAAATTTGACTGAAGCAGGTTGAAATTTAGAAATCAACTGTGAAAGTGAGCAGAGAGTAAGAGAGACTGCTAGGAAAAAATATATAAATGTAAATGTATTATAAATTCTATAACAGATTCTTATATCATTCATTTACTTATGTATATTCAAGTTCACAAAAATACTATATAAAACACATATATAGATGTGTTTATATATTATATAAAAACACAAAAATGTTATATAAATATAAATACAAATACTAAGATTTTTATATGCAACATTTCATCAGGTTTTTAGGACTTTATTATGCATAGTGAAATGGGATAATGTTCTCTTGATTTATTAGTTTATCTGAGTACTCATTTTAAATGTACAATTTTTCCTCATACTTAATAATATTAAATAAAAAATTGAGCTCCTTTATATACTCTAAACATTTGGCTTCTATGTTTTTTCCATGCTAAAAGTGACAAAGCTTTTAATATATGAGAGCTGCCTACTGAAAGCTCAGAAATGCTTGTACTAATTGAGAATTTGTCACTATGTTACCCTTGGATGCATGTGGATAAGTCACACTGGTATTAGGAGAATTACAAAAATGCAAAGCAATAAGGCTTCACAGTCTTTTATTTTTTAACACAATTCATGGCTCATGGATACGCTACCTCTTAAAATGTGAATTTAGAAAATCCTATTCTGAGCATAGCGGAAGCATCTTCTTTTTTCCTATATTAGAATTTACATCTGCAGTACTATCTAAAATAATTCCATAGGTCTGCATTCAACCAACAGCACAAGAGCCTATGCTAAACATCAGAGACATGAGCATCAAGAAGACACGTCTTGGAGTAAGTTTTTCAAACCACAGCTTGAGATCAATTAGAGTTTTCATTAAATCAATATATTGGGTTGCACCAATGTTTCCAAAGAAATGGAGTGGAATGGAAGATATCAGAGTATATTTCCCTCAGCAAATATAAATATTGCTTCAAGAAATTTAATCTCAGTTTTATAGGTAACTCACATAAAAGGTATTTCTTACGATACCTGAAGGCAAAAAGATTTGAAAGCTACTGTTATAGACTATTTCATAATCCAGGGTGGTGGCTGAGGGGAGAGGGAGCTGTTTGATGATAAAATGTAAAGAGAGCGTCTCAATGTAATAATATAAGTGCTATGGTAAAATGATATTCAGGGTTGTATGGAAGCTGGAGAAAAGGCATTTATTTAACCTAGCCTATAAGGTAATAGGTATTTTTAAGAAAAAAATAAATGCATATGTCTACCAATTATATTATTCAACAACACAAGGTTTTTTGTTAAATAAAGTTCTAAATGTGTTACATAAAAACAATTTGAAGTACTACTTTTAGAAATACTGTCATGCCTTATAAAATGCTGTATGATACTGCTTAGGTATTAAGCTACGATAACATGTCTTTAAATGGACTTAAGAAAAAAAGTTATATAACTTTTATCCACGAATTTTTGGAGCTTACTTTTGAAGTTATAGTTATAAAATATGTATTAAAACAAACATGATATTATTCACATTTGGATACATTTCGAATTGATTTTTAGCTTCATATTAAAGAAAAGAAAGTACAGGTCAAGAATGCAACATACATATTTAAAACAGTCTCTAAGGAGTAGAGTGTTTCGGGTTTCAGTAACCACTTACACAGTAACGATTCACAAGTCTACCCTCGGTTCCAGACCTGCATCTTCCAGTATTGAGCATTGCCTTCCAAATTCCCACAAATACCTCAAATTCAACATTATCAAATAAATTTTTATTCAAAAATAACATTCTCTTCGTGGTGCCTGGAAAGATTGTTTGGTGGAGCTTGGCTCTCTTGATATCGGAGCCGTGAGTTTGAGCCCCACATCACATGTAGAGTTTGCATTAAAATAATAATAATAGTAATAATAATAATAATAATAATATTCTCTATGTGCCTGACCCAGTTCTAACTAGTTACTTGAGTTAGGAACCTAGTAATTACCTTAAATTCCTTCCTTGCCATCCAATATCATTTCCATTAGTTAATGAAATTGGTGGATTTTCCAAACTTAATTTACCCCTCCCTTTTCTTTCGTCTTCCACTTCTTTAATTCATCTCTTACGAAAAGTTCAGTAGCCTTCATACCTCCCATCTTGCCTCCTCAAATCCAACCTCTTTTCTGCTGTCAGAGAGATATTTCTGTAAAAGAAATCAAATGATGTTTTCCTCTCCTTAAAATTCTACAATAGCTCCTTATTTCTTATAAAATAAGATCTTTAGAATCCAAGAGTTTTCTACTAGCTTGACCTCAAAGACAGTAATCTTATTGGGCCATTATTATTTCTCACCCCTCACCAACCCATCAGCATGTTTAATGTCAGATGTCTGTTACTGGCTGTTACCTCCTTTACCTCTGCAACTTGCATCAACTTTCCACCTCATGTGCACATTATTTTCTTTGGAATACTAAGCGCTTGTTGATCCTGAGGACACAGTTCTGTCCGAAGCTATGATTTTTCACAGCCAAGCCCTTTTTCCTGCAGTTGTAACTTTCCTTTTACCATCAAGGTTTCAAGACTCAACACAAATGTTCCCACATGGTTTCATGCTTAGCTTTTTTTCTGAACTTTTTGATATTTTCTTTTCTAAAATCCTGGAATTATTAGTAGAGGCAAAGTTAATTGTTACCTCTTCTGTATTCCAACTGACTCTTGTTTTATTCTATTTATCATATAAATGTTTTATTAATATATGAATTATTATATTATGATACAATACTTCATAATTTTTTATGTTTTTATCTCCACCTAGATCGTGAAACTTCAAGGTTTGGGACTTTATTTATCACTGTATCCTGAACTTGTAGCACGGTCTAAAACCTAGGAAACGGATTTGGTAATAAAGATTGTTGAGTAAATAAATCAACATAAGACAAAAGCACAAATACCATTTTGATTGTTATTTTAAATACTGCCTTTCCTCCAAAGAGTCCATGATAATAATATGTGATCATTAGGCTACATCCAAATTAAACTTGAACATGATTATCATTGTCACATGCTTTTACATATATACAAAACCTTACAGTTATTATGTTATTTCTGGTTTTTTTCAATATCAGAGGAACCGATTTCAACTTTGTCAGGATCCTTTTATATCACTGTGCATTTTGCATCATGGGATATCTTTTTTCAATATGGAAAAGCAAGTGAGGGGAACAGAAAAAAAGACTAATTTGGCATGCATTGATCTTGGCAAAAATATGATTTCTCTTCCTGACTTGGTTAACAGTTCCTTCAGTATTTTGCTCGAAATCCATATACTAGACTATAATTTATAAGATTCACGTTTTCCAGCCCTGGAAACCAAAATTGTTTGTCTCTAGTTGCTTATTTTTAAAAAAAATCAAAGTTCTGGGTGCCCAGGTGGCTCAGTAGATTAGGCATCTGCCTCTGACTCAGGTCATGATCCCAGGGTCCCGAGATGGAGCTCCACATCAGGCTCCCTGCTCTGCGGAGAGCCTGCCTCTCCCTCTCCCTCTGCTGGTCTCTCTCTCAAATTGATAAACAAAATCATTTTTTAAAAAATCAAAGTCAGGGCGCCTGGGTGGCTCAGTGGGTTAAAGCCTCTGCCTTCGGCTCAGGTCATGATCCCAGGATCCTGGGACGGAGCCTCACATCAGGCTCTCTGCTCAGCGGGGAACCTGCCTCCCCCCCACCCTCTCTGTATGCTGCTCTCCCTGCTTGTGATCTCTATGAAATAAATAAATAAAATCTTTTTTTAAAAAAATCAAATTTGCTTCTCTAGGCTTTCGTAACTTCTCACGTTCTTCAGCATTCCTCAAAAGTTTTGGACAGTTCTTTGATAACAAGAAAAGAAAAATTCATGCATTTTTTAAAATACAAGTCAATCAGCCCAAAAATATGAATTCATCGAAGTGACTATGCTTTTAATTTATTACCAATTTTCAATTTCCTCTTAGTTATGTTTGCTTCATAATTTGGAGGCCTTTCCCTTTTAATAGGTAAAACAGGAGCAAAATACAGATTGAGTACTTGCACTTTTTCCTAACCTCTGTAAACACTACACCAACGACTCCAAATGGCAAGCTTGCCTTTACTTCATGTTCCCTCTCCTTCCTGCTTCAAAATATGCTTTAATTCCATATTTCACTTATTTGTAGGATATTTCAAAAAGTGAATTTATTATGAACTTAGTCTTCCTAATTATCACTTTATAACCCCCTACCACTCTTGGTATTCACTTTCTTCCCATCTTCTATACAAAGCCTTTAAGTCTCCTTGTGGCATGCCATTCACATTGGTTTCTTCCATTGCAGAAATCAGTTAACATGATTTAATGAATGAACTGCGTGGAACACATTGTAGATACTTTACTCATTATTCATTATCCGTGGAACACATTGTAGATACTTTCTGCCTTTCCTTTCAAACTTCCCAACCATCTCAAGCCACATTTTCAGTTAAGTCTCCAACCACGGTTTCATGCAAAATTTTTTTCTGAAATTTTTGAAATTTTCTTTTCTAAAATCCACTCTTTATACGGGACTATGCTTTGCATTTCTCTCAAGGTGCACATCTATTTCCCCATCATCAATCAAATCTTTCTTATTTAGAATTAATCACAAGCAATTCCCCTTAGTCTCTTTTGACCTTTCCAGAGATGAGATTATGAGAAAAATGTGGCAAGAATTTATCAGAAGATCAGCTGTTACAGAATTCGATTTCTTCAAGACACAGAGATGGGGGTGACAGTGATACATTCATAATAACTCTCAATTAGTTTCAGAAGCTTTTAGGTAATGCTCTACTACTTGTTATTTGTGTGACTTTAAGAAAGTTATTTATCTCTGAACCTGTTTTCTCATCTGTAAAATTTAGTTATAAATACTTTCTACAGTTGTTATGAAGATCAAATGAAATAATATGAATTTAATTAGCATATGGCAGACAACATAATATGGATAATATACACTATAAAATGTTATGTTGTTGGGGCGCCTGGGTGGCTCAGTGGGTTAAAGCCTCTGCCTTCAGCTCTGGTCATGATCCCAGGGTCCTGGCATCGAACCCCGCATCAGGCTCTCTGCTCCGTGGAGACCCTGCTTCCTCCTCTCTCTCTGCCTGCCTCTCTACCTACTTGTAATCTCTGTCTGGCAAATAAATAAATAAAATCTTTAAAAAAAAAATGTTATGTTGTTGCAAATGGCAGGATTTCTTTCTTTTTAAGATTGAATATTATTTTGATATTCTTTATCCATTCGTCTATCAATGACCACTTAGGTGGTATTCTAAGCCCAATAAAAACAATCTGTTCTTGTAGGCAAAATTCTAAAATGGCCATCGAATTGTATGTTAACTGATTGGAATTTAAATAAAAACTGTTTTTAAAAGTTCAGTAGAACTCACCTGTGGAAATTTTAAAAGTAAAAAATAAAAATAAATTAAAAATAAAAAATAAAATGGCATCAAGATTCACAGACCCTCATGTACACACATACCTTCTCTCAATTATTTAATGAAACACTAATCTAGATGTGATGGCATTTTATAGATATAATTAGACCCCAAGTCAGTTGACCTAAAAATTAGGAAATTACCCTCACTGAGTTTGGCCTACACAGATAAGCTTTTTTTTAAAAAAGATTTTATTTATTTATTTGAGATACAGTGACAGTGAGAGTGAGAGCACAAGCAGGGGGAGTAGAAGGCAGAGGGAGAAGCAGGCTCTCCACTGAGCAGGGGGCCCAATGCAGGGCTCGATCCCAGGACTCCAGGATCTGAGCTGAAGGCAGACTCTCAATGGACTGAGCCACCCTGGCACCACAAATCAGGTAAGCTTTTAAAAGGCATCGGTTTCCTCCTGGCAAGAGATGCAGAGCATCAGAAGGATTTGTGTGAGAGAGGTTCTCTTTCACTAGCTTTGAGTATAGAGAGCCACATAGCAAGGAATTTGGGTGACCTGTGAGAGTTGAGAGAAGCCCCTGAGTGACTATCAACAAAAAAATGGGGATCTCAGTCTTACAAGCACAAGAAACTGAATCTTGCCACGTCCACATGAGCTCCAGATGATAACACAGCTGAGCCAACATCTTGAACTGGGTTATAACTTGAGTTATACATAGTTATACATAGTTATACATAACTTGAGTTATGCCCAGTCTTCTGACTTACAGAACTGTGAGCTAATCAGTGGGTGTTTTTTAAGCTATTTAGTTTAAGGACATTTGTTGCACAGCACTAAAAAACTAATACACTGATGTAAAGAGTTCCTTATTTGAATTTTACAATTCTGAAAAGCAAAGTTTCCTAGGTCCATCGTCGTAATTGATCAAAGACCCAAAACAAGACAATGCCTTTCTTGACTCTGTAAAATCCCATAACAAAACAGCTTAATATTATAAAAAATAATGTGTTTATAGGGTAAAATTGCCTCTTAAAACAAATACTGTTTGTTTTTAAAAACAAAATCTTCACTGTATTGATCCTTGTCTTGCTTTATAAAGAATCTTTCTTACCTACCATAAAAATGGGTTAATTTTATTTATGAATTTAACAAAAAAGGTATATATTATTCAAAAGAACTCAACAATCAGTTCTGACATACTTTCTAAATGACATATTAATATTTCATGTACTTAATTTTTAATACTGCTGAAATAATCACTAATATTACAATTTATTTTATTTATTTGAGAGAGAGAGCAGAAGAGTGTGGAGGGTCAGAGGGAGAAGCAGACTCCTAAATGAGTGGGGATCCCGATGTGAGGCTTGATCTCCGGACCCTGGGATCATGACCTGAGCTGAAGGCAGACACCTAACAGACTGAGCCATCCAGGTGCCCCTACAATTTATTCTTTAATCCTACTTCTTTACAGGTAATTTTAGATTAATATTCTGACAGAAACCACTGCTCTCTAGGCAGAAGTTAAAAAGGGAAAGAGAAATCTATTCAGTTTGCCTTGTAAAATATTCTGAGGCATCTCTTTTAAACCCACTTAAACAATGAGATATCCACATTTAGAATTTCAGCAGTTTTTGTTCTTTTAATGATTGTTTCAGTGTTGATGTTACTAAAATAAAGAAAAAACATTAAAATTACCATGACAAAGTAGCAACATAATTTACAAAAGATGTTGGCTGCCATCTTTTGGACTATCTGAGCATTGTGCTTTCAAAAAGAACAAACGAATTAGGCCTTCAGCCTTCATATTGCTAAAATTTCTTCTAGAAAGAAATAAGACAAGTTATAATATGATTTTTATGTACATAATTATTTTACTAAAAACCTGGATTTTGAAACATTTATGTATGAGGTTAAATTTTCCTGGATGTGTTTAAAGAGGTTTATCCAAACAGAAGGGAAAAAAGTATATATATAAAACCTTAAACTTTATGCTTTTAGTTAAATTATTACTTGAGGGACACCTGGGGGAGCAGTTGGTTAAGTGTCGGACTCTTGGTTTCGGCGCAGGTCCTGATCTCAGTGTATTGAGATAAAGCCTTGCACTGGGCTCCGTGCTCAGTGTGGAGTCCGCTTGATATTCTCTCTCTTCCCTCTGCTCCTCCTGCTCATGTTTTCTCTCTCTCTCAAATAAATAAATAAATGAATAACTTGAACAAGTCCACGTAGTGACTCTTCTGTCTTGTTATATAGTTATGGCAACACCATTGGCCACTTTTATCCTTAATAGTTTGGTTAGTAAGATGCCAAGGTTGATTCAGTTCTTTTGAAACTAGTTGACAACGTGAATCAAGAGATGAATAATTATTGCTTCTCTCTATATATATAATTAGTATCAGGTTTATTTTTATATTATGGGCATCATGTATCTAAGACTAATAGGACAAAGAGAAAGCTTAATTATTAGAATAAAACTACAGTGCAGGTAAATAAATTTATTTTAAAGAAGTTTATGATAAAACTCACAGTTTTATCTTTTTAATCCTCATGATTGCTTCTGATCATCTTCATGATCATACATTCATGATTGCATCTATTTATGTTTTTTAATTTTTTAATATTAATGGTATTAATATTAATTATTTTCTGAAAGTTAAGGAGAAAGTATTTGAGATGTTTCAATCTCTAAATACATAGTTTTACCTAGAAAATGTTGAAAGAACAAGACTCTAAAAATTAAAATAATGGAACATAAAAACAAAGCCATTTATCTCTCATTTAAAAAGGAATCATAACAACCTACAAATAACAAAATTTAAATTCTTAAGTGATTCTGCTTTTCAAAGTAATAAGTGTTAATAAACTCAGACAACAAAATCCTTTTGGGCTCACTATATGTGTGAAAAGTAGAAATCTTTGTTGGCAATTAGTAAATAGCAGTAATGGTATGAAAATAAAAGAACATTTTGTGACTCTTTAAAACCTCGGTTTTCTATTTTTAATGTGTTCTATTAGACAATTTGAGAAAGTAAAAAGAACACCATTTAATTGCTCCTGAGGTTGTGAAAATTGCTTGGGCATTTGAAATGATCTAACTTTGAAGTAATTATTATTATCTTGTTAAGGATTGCATGTACATGTAATTCATAATTATTAACTCTTTCACGAGTCAAATCATCTAGGATGAGATTATAGAAAAAGTTAGGAATTGTGGGTCTCATACACAAATAATTTGAATTTGGACTCATTGCTCAGGTAGTAAAATCCATATTGTTTGATTTCTTAATTCTCTAGACAAAAACCTCAAGGGAAATTACAAATATGCAGGAAGCATAAAATATGTTAATACAAATAGAATTTCAACAATTGTCACCAAGAGAGAAGAAATTTGTTGGTGCCTCTGGCTGAGTTGTAAACTCCTTATGACACCTGGTGGTTGTTGTTGAAAAGGCAAGGAATATCCTCGTGCTTCCGAGAGAGCAGCCACCAGCCACTTGTGGCTGTTAAGCACTTGAAATGTGGGTAGCCCAAATTGAGATGTGATGTTCAAAGACTTAATATGAAAAAAATGTATAATATCTCATTAATAATGTTCTAAATTGATTACATGTGGATAATATTCTGATTATATTGGTTAAAATTATTATTAAAATTAATTTCTCTTGTTTCTATTTACTTTTTCTTCATGTGGCTATGAAAAGTTTAAAAGTTATATATGTGGTCCACATTTATGGCTTGGATTATAATTGTTAGACAGTACTATGATAGCATCTAAGCCTTAAATATTACTATAAAGGTATTATAAAATTTCTTAGCTCATTTGTGAAAATAGAAAAAATATTTGTAATATAGGATTGATAGATATGGTAGGCAGAATTTTTTATTTTTATTATTTTTTATTTAAATTCAATTTGCCAACATATAACAAGTATATCATTAGTTTTTGATGTAGTGTTCAATGATTCATTAGTTGCATATAACACCCAACGTTCACTGCCAATGATCCACATCCTTATATAATCCCCTCCCTCTTTAGTGTAGGGACTGTAAAAATGATGAGATATCATTCTTTTGATTAAGAACAGTAGATGGCAAAAATGAAGGGATTTTACATATGTAATTAAGATCCTTAATTAGTTGACCTTGAGTTAATCAAAAGGGAGATTATTCTGGGTAAGCCTGACTTAATCAGAAGAACCCTTAAAAGAGACTCAAGGTAGCAGTAGACCCTACTCTATTGGCCTAGAAGCAAACTGGCATGTTATGGAGAGAGCCATGTGGCAGGGAATGGCAGGAGTCTCTAGGGACTGGCGGACTCAGATCCTCAGTTGTAAAAAAGAGTTCTGCCAACAATCAGTGAGCTTGGAAGAGGACGAAAACCTCAGATGAGCTGCAGCTCCATCTGACTGCATCCTCACAGTCTTCTGAGACTCTGAGAGAGAGGACTTCAGCTAAGCTGTTCCTGGACTCCCAACACACAGAAACTGCAAGATCATAAATATTGTTGTTTTAACTACAAAGTTTGTGATAATTTATTATACAACATTAGACAACTAATATATTATACCTCAAGCCATACATACAGCCTTTACTTTCTGTGTTATGATCATATGAATAATAGCAATATTAGTAATAACAGCTTTTCCCCCCCCAAAGACATGCTCATCATAAGAAGTCAAAACCTACAATGAAAACTGTAACTTTACCATAGCACACACTAAATTGTAACTTTATTGTTGCATGCATTTTATCAGAGCATATAAGTGGAAATAGAAATAAATACAAGAAAATTACATAAAGTCTAATATAAACCTCTCAACAGAGCTGTGCTATGATGCAAATTATAGTAGCCCCAACCCAGAGCTATTTTAAATTTAAAGCAGTGACACATTCTTTTTTCTTCATCATTTAGTGCTGTTTTGGCACTCAAGGTCACTAGACTTCTAAAGTTAAGGAGACAAATATGTGCTGGTAAAGAGAAATCCAGGGTACGTGAAAAGGTAAAACTAGTCCTAAGGAGCTCATATCTAAGCTAGGACCTCTAAACAGAAGTTTTAACGATATGGAAGTTTATCTAGTATCAGAGACCTTTCACTCTGCTGCCTTGAATTCCCCAAATTCATAACATAGTCTTGACCCACATTTCCTCAAGTTGTAGATTAGCTCAAAGAATAGTGGCACAACCAAAACCTCTGCCCTGTAGCCTTGCGGTGATTCTGTCACTCCAGCTTCTCCAGTCAGATTACTATTCATCAAACTCACCACAAGTTTCCTATGTTCTCAAGACTTTGTGCACACAATTTGCTTTTCCTGGAATGAATTCACCATTGCTTCTATGCCTGGAACATGTCATCTCCCCTGTGAAGATTTCCCATAACCTTGAGTTGACTTCCTGAATAGCTTCTAGTTTTTTCCATTTAGTTTCTTTTATTCCAGGAGGCCAAATAGCAGAACAAGTATGGCAACATTGGGTGGCAATTTTGTGATTTATTAGCTACACTGATTGCATCAGAGTCAGTGAGTAAAGACACAAGTTTGCAAAAAAGTTCTCAAGTACATGGGTTTAGATACACATACAAAAAAATAAAAACTCCTTCTCTGTTTGTTTCCTTCTTTCATCACCTGCCTTGAGATTGCACTGGATCCACTGGATCCTTGGTTTCTCTCATTTGCATCTTATTAAAATGCAGGACAGGACGTTATCTGTCCCTTTGTTGTTTTATCTCCCTCATGTCTGCCACTATCTGGGCAAGGGTCTGTTTTCTCAGTAGCCTTGTATTTTGGCTTCCAATTTTTATAAGAAGTTTTCTTTCTTAAATTACTTTTTACTATGTCAGCACATTTCCAAATATAGTAACTTCTACTTTTATATCATATTACATTTCTTGTAACCCTAAGATAGAGTTAATTGTTGGCACTATAGTTTCAGAACACTTTGTAGACTTCTACTACAGAATTACCATATAGTATAGTATCTTCCTCATGTCTATATTGTGGGGACCAGTGGCAGGCTGACTCAAGATGGGCCACTTTGGCACGAAGACTATTTTGAGTTAAAGAGTAATCAAACCCAGCATATTGAGGGAAAGCTCTTTATCTCCCCTTCAACAGCCTTTATCTCTAAAAAGCAACAAAACAAAATAAAATACACTATGTAACTTAACTTAATTAAAGCATTTAAGACAAATGTGTTATTACTAATAGTAAACTTCTTATCCCTCTGCAGTAAGCTGATGTTTCAGATGGCTGACCCAATGGGGATGGTGGAAGGAAAGGACTGAGCATGAGGAGTTGTGTTACTCCCCCTCCAACACCCATAGTGACTTAACCATTGTCATTAAGATTTCAGAGCCAGAACTTCTTCAATGAGTTTTTTTTTTTTAATTGCAAAAAAAAATGTGACTTTCCTTTAGGTGAAGTTGACCTTGTAGATTTGCAGAAAAAGAAGAAAGTAAGAGGAGGTAAAAAGAATATAGTTCATGAGGAGAAAGAAAAAAAGACTAAAAATACACCCCCTTCCACACTGAAGGTCATGAGTAACCTTGAGGTGTTTGGGTTAGCTTCACTTCTCATTACTGGTGATATTTACTTTGATAATTACAGTGTAGAAAGGTTTTTAAAAGTGAACATTTTTCGACTCCTATATTTATCTGAGTTATTATCTCTGTATGAGCTTAGCTATTGTTTGAGCCTGTCTCAACCAAGTTTATTGGCAATTGAAGTCTATTTGCCAACAACTTAAGGAGCACTCATTTTAAACTAAAGTACACCCCAATCCTTAGATGCAATCCTGCCTCACGGTTCATAAAGCCGAATCAATAGAATCATTCAAATCCAAGGTTAACTCTTATCTTGGAACCAAGCTCATTCCTATTGATTAAACTTTTTTGCCTTATTATAAAGAACAAAAGGACCTTGGGAGGACTGCAGGAAGAAAAGCACCATAAACAATCTATTTATGACCCTTTGAAATACCAGTTAGTTCATATAATTTTTACTTCTATCTTAATTCCAATATACTAAGGTGTCTTCTTATATATTAAGAATTATTTTTTCCTGGTTTATGAGAGCCTTTTCAAATGCCAACTATTATTAGTATTTTCTAAAAATATTGTGGAAATGAGAAGAATGGGACTAAATCAGATTTACCGCACATGGAACAGTCACAGAAGTCTCTTTTAAATTGGGGAAGAAAAAATGTGTTTGTTGGTGCATGTTTCTAAGAATTAATCTGTTTTTAAGGACTTCTAATTTACACTAAGCTTATAATTGGCTCTAGAAAAGTACCTGATATTTTTATTTTCTCTGTTTTTTCCTTAAGGACATTTCAATAAACTTTTTATTTTGTCTATGATGACAAAAGCAAATACATAGGTAATTTTAAGGATAAAAAAGCTTTAGGGAGCAAAACTAAAGTTTCCCAGAAGAGAAGGAATTTTGGCTCAAGATGGTGAGTTTACAGTCTGCTCACCTGTCCTACAAATTTCAGGCAGGCTAGCTCCCAAAATCACATGAGCCAATTCCTTATAATAAACAAATATACACACATTCTTTGTAGAACACTCACTGACATATACTGTATTTCCAACTATAAACAAATTTGCAAGAAATGCCAATTTCCATTTTTTCCTTATAAATCAAATTAATTCCGTCTCTGACTTCCATTCCATTAACAAGGAGGAAATTCTTCTGAGGTCCTTAAGAGTTCAAAAGCATCCTCTCGTCTTTCCTTAGTATATTCCCCTGTGATGTCTTCCAAAGCCACTTGATTCCTGAAGGCAAACAACTCTACTCATTAGTGTCACACCTGAGCCCTAGAATCTTTGTCAAAGCTGGGAGTCTCCTTGCTGTGGACCAGGTCTCTCTAGGAACAACACATGGTGTATCTATTCAGATCTCTTGCCAGTTCCTGAGGGTGTTACTAGGTACTACACTGTGGATTATCACTATTCTTGAGGGGCATGAACCTCCATTCCTAGTCTTGGGGAATTGCTCTTCCTTTATTCACTTTCCACAATGGGATTCAACTTTCTTCTCTGCACTGACTAGTCTTTGGAAGCTCAACTCTCTCCATAAAACAAAGGAAGAAAACAGTTCTTTGCAAGTAATATCTCCATTCATTCATGTAATACAAATTCTTCTCGAGATGAAGAAGAATAAAGACCAAACTATTTGCTCCTAATAGAGCAGAGATACAAATATAAGAGGAGAAAACTCAAATTAATATAATAAAAGATCATCATATTCATTGATATGTTGGTAAATGCTTACCAAATGGTTCTCTGTGGGGAGAGGGAGATAGGGGGAGAAGGGGGAGGGGAACCCTGCTTTGTAGGAATTGCCTAATTCCATGTTGTAAATATTCCACAGTGGTTGATTTCTAGCTAATCACATGATATGACTGAATATAATGAGAAAGAGATGCACACTAGCATGTAATCATGTAAGGTTGCCATTACAGATATAATAGATATCATCTCAAGAGTGTGGAGAATGCTGAATATTTATTACTTTCTTATGGCCTAAAATATCTATTATTTATTTGTAATACAAATGATTTACTTGTAAGTTTGTATAATTTAATTTCTTAAAAATGGCTTTTTAACAACTGTCATGCATAATTCCTAAAAACTTACCAATCTACTTTTATGATATACTAATACCAGCTATAAGAAATGTCAAAGGTCCAAGAGCTGGCTGCAGCCCACCACTGATCCTACTGCACAGTAAAGACCCCAAGCCTGACACTGGAA
This sequence comes from Meles meles, assembly GCF_922984935.1. Lineage (NCBI taxonomy): Eukaryota > Metazoa > Chordata > Mammalia > Carnivora > Mustelidae > Meles > Meles meles. Next base: position 81,980,640 of record NC_060074.1, read on the forward strand.
ACACTGTGATGAAAATTGACTTAGTCTCTGCAAGTAAGGACAACAGAGAAAAGTTCCTTTACTCTCCGCAGTATAAAGAGAAACCTTATCTGTTCAACTTAGAACTCCAAGTGTTCCATCATCTGTCTTACTGCACGGACAACAACAACTCTCAAGTTTGTTGATCTCAAGACCGCTTTGTGTTCTTAAAAATGATTGAGAAACTAGGGGAGCCTGGGTGGCTCAGTGCGTTAAGCCACTGCCTTCGCTCAGGTCATGATCTCAGGGTCCTGGGATTGAGTCCCGCATCGGGCTCTCTGCTGAGCAGGGAGCCTGCTTCTCTCTCTATCTCTCTCTGTCGCATAATTAAATGAAAAAAAATAATAATAATAATAAAAAAAAATGATTGAGAAACCAAAGAGCTTTTGTTTATAAGGACAAATCACTGAATATTTACCATACTAGAAATTAATACTGAGAAGTTTGCGTAATACATAGTCATTCATTTTAAAGATTTTTATTTATTTATTTGAGAGAGAGAGTGAGAGGAGGGAGAGACCAAGAGAAAAGGAGAGAGACAATTTCAAGTCAACGCTATGCTGAGTACAGAGCCTGACACAGGGCTCAGTCTCACAACCTTGAGATCTAGACCTGAGCTGAAATCAAGAGCAGGTCAATCAACATACTGAGCCACCCACACATCCCATATTCATTCATTTTAAAGTAACAGTAGGGATGCCTAGGTGGCTCAGTGGTTTAAGTGGCTGACTCTTGGTTTCAGCACAGGTCATAATCTCAGGGTCCTGGGATTGAGCTCCTGGCCACACCCTGTCAGGTACCACACTCAGCGGGAAATCTGCTTGTGGATTCTCTCTCCCCCTGCCTCTCCCCCACTCATGTGCCTTCTCTCTCTGTCAAATAAATAAATAATCTTTTTAAATAAACAAAATAAAGTAACAATAAACCTCTTACATGTTAACTATTTTTATGAAAAATAACAATATTGTCCAGAATAAAAAATTTAATGGAAAGAGCAGTATTTTTGTAAACTCCTTTAATATCTATCAATAGAAGGTGACTGGATATTCATACTTGCTTCCTGATTAAAACAGAAGATGAAAATCCAGTATCACACAGATAGACTGTTAGAAAAGAGAAGGAACTTTATTATTTTTTAAAATAATTGTGAATAACATTATTTAATAATATACCATGCCTCAAAAAAATGGTAGTTTTTTTTAAAAAGGTTGGTTGCAACGTGGAGTCTGAAATTATGTCAATCAATTTTTCTACTCTGTTATATTAAACTGACACAACTTCTACTTTCAATGTTTATTTTACCCACATATAATTTTGTTAATTCATGCAGTGGTTTTTTGAAATATAATCAGTTAAACTAGTTATGTAGATTTTCTGAATGTTAATTATTTTTCATGTTGTATTTAAATTCCAGTTAGTTAACATACAGTGTAATATTAGTTTCAGGTGTAGAATTTAGTAATTCATCACTTACATACAATACCCAGTGTTTATCACAGGTGCCCTCCTTAATGCCCATCACATTATTTAGTCCATACCCCCACTCATCTCCCCTACAGCAACCTTCCATTGGTTCTCTATAGTAAGAGTAGCTTTTGGTTTGCTTCCCTTCTGTTTTTACCTTATATTATTTTCCTTTCCTTTCCTCTATGTTCATCTGTTTTGTTTCTTAAATTCTGCATAAGGTGAAATTATATGGTATTTGTCTTTGCCTGACTGACTTATCTTGCTTAGCATGACATTCTAGTTCCATCCGTGTCATGCACATGGCAAGATTTCATTCTTTTTATGGCTGAGTATATTATACCATTGTATACAGATACCACCTCTTCTTTATCCATTCATTAGTCTATGGATATTTGGGTTCTTTCCATAATTTGGCTATTGATAATGCTGCAATAAACATTGGGGTACATGTATCTCTTTTAATCAGTATTTTTGTATCCTTTGGATAAATACCTACTAGTGCAATTGCTGTGTCAGAGGGTAGTTCTGTTTTTAACTTTTTGAGGAACCTCCATACTGTTTTCCAGAGTGGCTGCACCAGTTTGCATTCCCACCAACAGTGTAAGAGGATTCCCCTTTCTCTGCATCTTCGCCAATACCTGTTGTTTCCTGACTGGTTAATTTCAGTCATTCTGACAGGGGTAAGTTGGTACCTCTTTGTAGTTTTGATTGGTATTTCCCTGATGTTGAGTGATGTTGAGCATCTTTTCATGTGTCTGTTATCCATCTCGATGTCTTTAGAAAAAAACAGCTATTCATGACTTTTGCCCATTTTTTGACTGGGTTATTTGGTTTTGGGGTGTTGAGTTTGACACGTTCTTTACAGATTTGGGATACTGACCCTTCATAAGATATGTCATTTGCAAATATCTTCTCCCATTCCAAAGTTTGCCTTCAAGTTTTATTGTTTCCTTCACCATATAGAAGTTTTTATCTTGGTGAAGTCCCAATAATTTATTTTTGCTTTTTGTTTCCCCTGCCTCAGGAAACATATCTAGAATGAAGTTGCTACAGCCATATCAAAGAGGTTACTGCCTACGTTCTCCTGTAGGATTTTGATGGTTTCCTATCTCACATTTAGGTTTTTCACCAATTTTGAATTTATTTTTTGTGTGTGGTATAAGAAAGTGATCCAGTTTCATTCTTTTGCATGTTGTTGTCCAGGTTTCCCAACACCATTTATTGACGAGACTGTCTTTTTTCCATAGGATATTCTTTCCTGTTTTGTCAAAGATAAGTTAACCATATAGTTGTGGATCATTTCTGGGTTTTCTATTCTGTTCTATTGATCTATGTGTCGGTTTTGTGCCAGTACAATACTGTCTTGATGACTACAGCTTTGTAATATAACTTGACATCTGAAATTGATGATCACTCCAACTTTGCTTTGCTTTTTCAAGATTGTTTTGGCTATTCAGGGTCTTTTGTGGTTCCATACAAGTTTAGGATCACTTGTTTTAGCTCTGTGAAACATGCTGGTGGTATTTTGATAGTGATTGCATTAAATGTGTAGATTTCTTTGGGTAGAATAGACATTTTAATAATATCCATTCTTCCAATCCAAGAGCATGGTATGTTTTTCCAATTCTTTGTGTCATCTTCAGTTTTTTTTCACCAGTGTTTTATAGTTTTCAGAGTGTAGATCTTTTACCTCTTTGTTAGGTTTGTTCCTAGGTATCATATGGGTCTTAGTGCAATTGTAAATGGGATCCATTCTTTGATTTCTCTTTCTGCTGCTTCATTATTGGTGTATAGAAATCTGATTTCTGTACATTGATTTTTGTATCCTCTGACTTGACTAAATTCATGTATCACTTCTAGAAATTTTTGGTGCAGTCTTCCAGGCTTTCTACATAGACTATCTATCATGTCTTCTGCAAATAGTGAAAGTTTGACTTCTTTGCTGATTTGGATGCCTTTTTTTTTCTTTTTGTTGTCTGATTGCCGAGGCCTGGATTTCAGGTACCATGTTAAATAACAATGGTGAGAATGGACATCCCTGTCTTGTTCCTGACCTTATAGGAAAAGCTCTCAGGTTTTTCCCATTGAGGGTGGTATTAGCTGTGGGTCTTTTCTACACGGCCTATGAAGTTGAGGTATATTCCCTCTAACCCTACTTTGTTGAGGGTTTTTATCAAGAATGTATTGTGTATTTTGTCAAATGCTCTTTCTGCATCTTTTGAGAGGATCATATGGTTCTTATCCTTTTTTTTATAATTGCAGTGTATCGTGTTGATTGATTTGCAAATATTGAACCACCCTTGAAACCCAGGAATAAATCCCATGTGATCATGTGAATGATTATTTTAATGTACTGTTGGATTTGATTTGCTGGTATTTTGTTGAGAATTTTTGCATCCATGTTCATCAGGGATATTGGCCTGTGGTTCTCCTTTTTAGTAGGGTCTTGTCCAATTTTGGAATCAAGGAAAGGTTTGCCTTTAGAATGACTTTGGAAGTTTTCCTTCCTTTCCTATTTTTTGGAGCAGTTTGAAAAGAATAGGTACAAACCCTCCTTAAAAGTTTGGGGGGCGCCTGGGTGGCTCAGTGGTTTAAGCCGCTGCCTTCGGCTCAGGTCATGATCTCAGGGTCCTGGGATCGAGTCCCACATTGGGCTCTCTGCTCGGCAGGGAGCCTGCTTCCCTCTCACTCTCTCTGCCTGCCTCTCTGCCTACTTATGATCTCTCTCTGTCAAATAAATACATAAAAAAAAAAAAAGTTTGGGAGAATTCCCCTATGAAGTCCTTTAGCCCTGGACATTTCTTTTTCGGAAGATTTTTGATTACTGATTCTCTTTGCTGATTATGGATCTGTTCAAGTTTTCTATTTCTTCCTATTTCAGTTTTGGTAATTTATGTTTCTAGGTATTTATCCATTTTTTCCAGCTTGCCCAATTTGTTGGCATATAATTTTTCATAATATTTTCTTATAATTGTTTGTATTTCTGTAGTGTTGATTGTGACTTCTCCTCTCTCATTTGTGATTTTATTTATCTAGGTCCATTCTCTTTTCTTTTTAATAAGTCTGGCAAAGCATTTATCAGTTTTTTAGTTCTTTTGAAGAACCAGCTCCTGATTTCATTGATCTTTTTTTGTTTGTTTGTTTCCATATCATTTATTTCTGCTCTAATCTTTATTATTTCCCTTCTTCTTCTGGGTTTAGGTTTCATTTGTTGTTCTCTTACTAGCTAGTTTAGGTGGAATGTTAGGTTGTGGATTTGAGATTTTTCTTGTTGATTATTTCTTCCAATATTAGGGGATTTACTATCTGAAATCACAAAAATTGACTACAAAGCTAATGCAGTACACAGAACAAGTATTTTGTAAGAAACTAAACTTTATGAAGAGAAATATATAGTTTTCTAAGTTAATATGAAATCAGAAAATGAAAATTTGACCTATAATTTAATTATTTTTAAAAACCAATTTCATCAAGTACAGGAAAATAAAGCACAGTACCAAAAGTATATGGTTCTCAATAAACACTGGTTGAACTGAAAACCGAACACCGGTAAAATCCGTGCTGCCTAATTACTTAAAAGCCTTGACTTTGACGAAGGGGGTTCCTGTCTCTTCAACTTAAATAAGTGACTCTAGAAAACTAACGGGTTTTACATAAGCCTAAATTTTTCTTACTTGAAAACTGGAAGTTATTATAACTCTATCTTTAGAAATAGATTTTTTTATTAGCTCATATTAGGTGATGTAAGTGAAAGCATTCTGCAAATGTTTAGGCCATTATACAATTCTTACAGCTATTCAATCAGAGCTATCAGACCATAAGCACTAAAACTTAAACTACAGCAACTTAAAAACCTATTTTCTATTTAACTGGTAAAAAAGTGTATTTTGATTTTTAGCCTTGACATATGGCAATGAAACATGAATTACACATTGGATTCACACATAAATGTCAGAAAATTTCCGTATTTTTTTATATGATAGTTATTCCATTTGGAGAATCCATTGCATTTTCATAATAAATTAATAACTTGATCAAAGCCATGAAATAAAATTTGCTGCATATATTGTGCCTTCTTTCACATAATGGCTTTTTCAGATCTGTGTGTGCTACCAACCTTTGCCTCACAATACGGAAAGGAGAGCATTTACTAAAGAAGACTGTTTGCTCTGTGTATCTTTGAGTTTTGTTTGCACTTGATATTTGAATTAATATGTCCCAATTCTCCCTCCAATTTACTTGAGAGTTTATTGTAGTTGGTTAAAAAAAAAAACTGCAGGTAAGTCAGACGATAAACTGTGATAAGCCATTAATCCTCAGTAACAAGTAGAAGTCAGAAAGCTGCACAGACAACTGGGCTATAGCCTTCAATAAGACAACTGATAGTGAATCAGCTTGTCACTTCCTATATCCTATTCTGTAGGCCTCAACAAAGTAGCTGCCATTTTCTTCCCCTATTGGAAGTTACATAACATACTCCATTTAAAGAAAAACGCTTACCTCACAAGAACATACAGGAGAGAATATATTTTAAACACATTAGAAATACCAATTAGCATGATTTCCTCCAACAGTTTCAAGAGTAGATGAACTGGAGGGAAAAGGTCCATTGTGGAGAGAGATCAAGGAAGGAGATACTGATCTGGAACAGGTGCAGAACGTTTCCCAGTGAGGTCCAAAGTTACCTGCCTATCCATCTTGTTCTCCTTACCTTTAGTCAGTGGTTTTTCTTTTAAGTGGACTATCAGAAAAAAACACTTCATTTGTTTTTACCTTTATCTCCAAACACCTTTATTTATACCTCATACTCCATTTCCTCTTATTTCATAGAGACTGGTATTTTCCTAACCTATCCAGAGAAAACGTTTCTTCATATGTTTTCCATGCAATCATATTCAGCCTCCTTGATTTTAACTAATTCACTCATAATGGCTACAGCTAGTGGTGCCTGGGTGGCTCAGTGAGTTCAGCATCTTCGGCTCGCGTCATGATCTCATCAGGGCAGTAGGATCAAGTCCCTTGTCAGGCTCCCTGTTCAGTGGAGAGTTTGTTAGTGCCTCCCCCTCAGTCTTTCCCCCTGCTTGTACTCTCTCTCAAATAAAGTCGTTAAAAAATAAAATAATTGCTACATCTAGGCTGTCTTTGACCTCACAACCTATAAACACATTCAAGCTTCCCCACTACCTTGGACAGATATTTCCTTATTTTTGTCATTCCCTCAATCAAATTTTTTCCCTCTTATTTCCAGTATCCTTAAGATGTCATTTATATTATTTGTTATAAGATGTCATTTATTTTCTAATTGATTTTTCTATATGGCTTTTATTACCATAAACTCTAATAAAATGGATCTCACTTAGATCACCACAGCCCTCCTAATCAGAACCAAAGGTCTTTTCCAAGTGTAGTACTTTCACCTATTGCATTTGACATAACTCCTCCTCCTAAAAACATTCCTCTTTTGGTTTTTTCAACACTGTTCTTTGTTTTTCTCCCACATCTCTGACAACTCCCTTTTTTTTTCCTTCAGTGTCCTTGTATTAGTTATCTATTCCTGTGTAACAAGAGGCTCAAAGCAACAAATGTTAATTCACTCCAAGCGTCTGTTGGTCAGGAATTCATTCTGGCTCAGGTCTCTGATGAGGTGCAGTTATGACATTGCCTGGGGCGATAGTCACCTAAAGGTTGGAATGGGACTGGAGGGTCATCTTTCATGAGCTTCCTCCATGTGGCTATTGGCAGAAGTCCTCAGTTCCTCTCCAGCTTATTACAGGTATTTCAGTTCTCCACAGTTCCCCACTTCTACCTCAATTGCTAGAAACCTCAGTTCCTCACTCCATGGATCCTTCTACATATAGGCTGCCTGATTGTCTTCATGACGTGGCATATGACTTCCCCCAAATCAATCAACGAGGTAGATAGACATAAAGACAGACAGACAGAAAGCTGCAATGCCTTTCGTGCTCTAGTATTTAAAGTTGTACACTGCCACTTTTACTTGAATTCTGTTTGTTGGAAGTAAGCCACTAAACCCAGTCCAACACTCAAGAAGAGAGCAATTAGATTCTACCTCTTGAAAAGTATCAGTTAATATCTGGACACATTTTTTATATTACCATCGACTTCTACGTTGCATTCTTTGAACTTTACTGTTCCTGAAGAGTCTTATCACAGTCCTCTTACCTTCTCACTTTATTCTCTTCCTCAGTGATCTCAACTACTCCAAAAGTTCCAAATGTCAGCTATATTGCTTAATATATTCTCCTATGTTTAGTCTCAAATCATTATTTGAGAGATTCATTATTCTAGTTCTGACCTGTCTTCCAAATTCATATTTGTATTGTCAACTGCCTGTCATATGTCACCAGAAAGTCAACTCAGCTTAACCAGAACCAAATTCTTGTTTTCCTTTCTCTTTGCTCCCAGTTCTTCTATATCGTCAACCCAGTTTCCAAGGTAGAAAACATGAAATTATCCTCAATTCCTATTTCTCCTCACCTCTCAGGTCTTTGATATAGATTCACCCTCATTGTTTATACCTCCTAAATAACAGTTTATTTCCTCTCTTCATCATCACTATCTCTGTAAAACTGTCATCATTTCTCTCTAAGACAACTACAGTAGCCTAATAATTGATCTCTATGTCTAGTCTCTCCTCTAATTTATCTTTTGTCAGATTTATGTTGGCTAAAATATATATCTGAGATCATATATCTCTATAAAAACCCTGAATGGCTCACTAATAACTTCAGTTTAAAGACCAAGTCCTTTAAAATGATATATAAGGCCCTTTAAAATCTAATCCTAAAATGTTTTTAACTTCATCTCTTGTCACTGTCCTAACACATCTTCACCAAATCACTAGCATTCCCCAAAAATGTCATGTACTTTCACACAGTCATATATTTGCACATGCTATCTTCTGTCTGAAATACCCACCACTCTCCACTCTGCTTGGTAAACTCCTATATTCAGAGTTCAAACAGCACCTCCTCTAAGCTCCTCTCTCTGATTTCCCTAGGTGAGAAGTCATTTTTATCACACCATCACATATCCTGTTGGCATATCTTTGTCACCCATATGTCAGGAATGTTTTTTAGGACTGCTTCAATTTCAGATGTTCTGTCTTTATTTCCTCAAGAGAACATGAATAAATTTGTCAGACTATGTTTCCCACTTCTTAATTCGGAAAATGTGATTGTTAGTGACACTACTTGTCCCCTCCAGGAACTGCAGAGTAACTATTGCAGGAAGACACTTTCTCTTGCAGAAATTTTGGAACATAGTTAAATTTTATGTTGCAAACACTCATCATTAAAGAAGACAAAGAGTCATTTCAAGACCAGAGCACAAGTAAATATTTTAATAACGTTTACACCCTTCTCCACATTGCCCATTCCCCACCCCCCCTACCCCAACACACCATTAAAAATCACATTTCATAATAAGCAGCTGTGTCATCAAGAGAACTGGAAGAAAGGAAGCCTACAAATGCGTCTCTACACCTAATTAAAGATATTTATCCTCAGAAACCTCACCTATTAATGTTGTCCTTTTCTTGTGGAATCTTGGCATTTGGTGACATATAGCATATCCCCATAATTACTGGAAAATTCCCCAAATGGAAGTTGATGCTCAAAACATCTTGGCCCAGAGGCTTTTTATCAAATTCATTTTCCATAGATAAGATAAATACCAAACTAAATATACTTTTGCAGAGCAAATGGGAAGGAACTCTCAGCTATCACCTCAGTTCTAAACCACCACTTACTTAACACACACACACACACACACACACACAAATATTCATTGAGATCATTCTAAGAAACAGGTTGTGTTAGATGCTGTCAATGTAGTGGTAAATAAGACACTTAGGATCCCTGCTCCCATAAAGTCTACACTCTGGGGCAAATAACATCTGATTAAGAAATAAAGAAACAGGGGCGCCTGGGTGGCTCAGCAGGTTAAAGCCTCTGCCTTCAGTTCAGGTACTGGGATCCAGCCCAGCATTGGGCTCTCTGCTCGGCGGGGAGCCTGCTTCCCTTCCTCTCTTTGCCTGCCTCTCTGCCTACTTTTGATCTCTGTCTGTCAAATAAATAAATAAAATCCTTTTAAAAAAAGAAATAAACAAAAGCACAAAGTAATTACAAACTGTGGTAAATGCTATTAAAGAAATGATGAGATGGAGATCACCTGGGAGTTGGGGGATGGAAGTCCTTTAGATATAATGGTAATAGGTAGGCATTTGGAGGACTGGCATTTGAGCTGAGACTGCTGAGATGAAAATGAGCCAGTTATGTGGAGATCTGGCAGAAGAATATACCCCAAAGAGGGACTAAGAGCAACCATACCCTAAATACAGTACACTAATCACAAAATGCAGGTTACCAGCAAATGACAGTATCTACATACACATGGGAAGAAATAGAGGCCAAGACAGTTTGAAATATCTACAAACATCGGAACTTTATGTCTTACATTGGATGCTCAGTACAATTCATCCTAATTCTAAATGAGTTCCCACATTTTTAAACCAACTCCAGAGTCAAAATTACCCTGTTGAAAATCTCCTATCCGAAAGGTTCATCTCAGTAAGCATCCCTGTCACAGTTGCCTCTTCTCATTTTCCTCCCTGAGCTGCATTTCCTATGTTTGCCTTTTAAATGCTGTTCCCCTATATTCCTATTGTTTTTGCTCTGTATAATCTCCCTCAACATCATCCATTCCCATTGATGTTCATATGTTCCAAAGTCTGTCCTGAGTTTTCAATATGCCATATGTCAAATATCCATATGTCATTTCTCAACGTGATGTCCTGCTAGCACCACCCTATATGCAACTGAGCCAAAACTGGATGCATTACCCCCTACCCCCTACACTCTGTACATTACTGGTATAACCTACCTAACATCATCACTGACCATTTGGCCATGCTTGACACATGGAAATCCTCTCCTTACTTTCTGGCTTCTTCTGCCTCAGCTCCCACACCTAGTCACCCAATCTCCTGTTTATACATTCCTAATATTTCTTCGAGTAAGTTCCTTTAGAAATTAATGAGTCAGCACTAAACTATTTACTTCTTTATACTATGACCTGGATTATATAGTAATATAAACCAATTTTGTGCTTACCATGTGTCATGCACTCTGATGCATTATGTCATTTCATCCTTCCAATAGCTTTGTAAGGTATGAAGAGTATAATTATTTCTCTTTTATATATGAGGAAACCAAAGCTTAGAGGTGTTCAGGAATTTGCCTAAAATCACTTACAGAAGTGGAAAGGATGAGATTTACCCCATATAGTTCTGACTCTAAAATTTGATCTTCTAAACATTGTATCATAGAAAAGAAGTAGAAGTTAGTTTTCTTAACAGAAAAATGAAGCATTTAACTTGATAGTTCTTTCCAGGAACAAACTTAAAAACCACTTCCAAGATTTTAGCATTCTGGGATAACTGCTAAATCCAGATACATAGGTGACATGGTGTTTGATTAATTAAATCAGTTATTCTAAAATGTATTCAGATAGCAGACATCTGGAAGTTGTGGTGTTATTTGGGCAATAACTATATATATATATATATATATATATATATATATATATATATACTTAATTTCACAAAAACCTAGTTATGTTTCAAACAGAAAATAAGACTCATTTTATGTAATATCCTCAGATTATTTGAAATGTATATAAAACATGAAGCCACATGAAGTATTTTACCCATGACTGCTTGTTTCTTCTTTGTTCATTTGTTTGATGATATGCTAACTAAAAATGCTAGCAATCTACTAACTTTTAAAGAACATATGTGAAGGAGAAATATTGAAAATGAGAATATGAGTTTTTTGCAATAGTTCAAGCAAGAGATGTGTCCTGGGAATAAAGTAGTGAGGTAGGAAGGGCATAATCTGAAAAATATTTAAAAGGTAGAGTCATTAGGGGGCACCTGGTAGCACAGTAGGTAGAGCATCCCACTCTTGGTTTTGGCTCGGGTCATGATCTGAGGGTCATGGGATCAAGCCCCACATCAGGCTCCTCCACTCATTGTGGAGTCTGCTTCAGCCTTCCTCTCCCTCTTCCTCTGCCCCTCCTGTCCCCTTCCCCGCTCACTCTCTTGCTCTCTTTCTCTCTCTCTAAAATAAATAATTCTCTTTAAAAAATAAAATAAAGAATAACTAGAACTTGACTGGATTTGGAAGCTGAAGGAGGAATCAAAGATGACTCATCAGTTTCTATTTATGGTACCTAGATAAAAGGTAGGTAGTTTCTGTTACATACATGGGGCTATTTATGAAAAACTGAAGAGTGTGGAGTCTAGTATGTGGGGTACAGAGGGAATAGGAAAGTTTCCTAAAATGGAGAGTATAAATTGAAATAATCAGATAAAAAGTAATCATTATTGGGCTGAGGAAAGTATAGAATCCTTAGTATTGAATTCGAAGGGGCATGGTAAGCCATCAGAAAACTATTACTAGGGCAATGACATGATTGATGGGAACTGGTTTTAACTTCAATGAAACAAAAAATATTTGGAAATTGTACATCTTGATATCTTGACAAATGCCATAATAACTATTATCTGAATAGCACCAAGAAATATTTCAAATAGCAACAGATAAGTCACCCACATAAGTCACCCACTTAAGAAAATTTTATGTCAGTGTAGGTTGAAGTGAAGGTTTACAGAATTTAAACTCATACTGACAAGTGAAAAGAGATTTTACATGCTCTATTGAAACATTGGCAAATCTTTTGTAATAGTTTGTTATTTTGGAGAGAAAAAAATGTCTTAAAGGAGACTGCCTACATGTCAGAAGCATTTGAAGAACCCAATATTATATATAAATCAAAATACTTTCTACTATGTACTGCCTTACCTCATAAAATGCATCAGTGACTTATAGGACCAGATTGGTCTTATTTCTATGACAAGAATTGATTTAGATAAGCTAGCAGTCTTGCCTCTGCTCACTGTAATAGCAACATCTACAGAAGAGACTGGTCCTTACCAGTCAGGGCCATAGTATTTTGCTAGAGCAGCCATGACAAAATACCACAGATGGGTGGCTTACCCAACAGAAATTTATATCCGTATGATACTGGAGGCTAGCAATCCAAGATCAAGGTCATAGTTTCTTCTGAGGCCTCTCTCCTTGACTTACAGATGGTGGCTTTCCTGCTCTGTCCTCATGTGGTATTTCCTCTCAGTGCAACCATTTCTAATGTCTCTTTGTATGTCCAAATTTCCTCATCTTATTAGAAGACCGGTTAGGTTCCTATAGAGCCAACCCTAATCACCTCATTTCAACTTAATCAACTCCAGAAAAGCCCTATCTCCAAACACAGTCACAATTTCACATTTGGAGGTACTAAGATTGGTGCTTTAACATATGAATAAAGGGGGAACACAATTTACTCCACTACAGAATCCTTGGTTGCAAACAACTAAAATCAAGACTAACTTAAGTAAAAGCAAATTTATTGGAAATATTTCTCACAGAATTTAAGGAATCCTGGAAATCTTAGTAAATCAGAATCTTAGGGAGCCTAGAAAATCAGGCTAGGAAAACAAAGCAGCAAGAGAGAATACCAAAGAATATAATTAAAGTCTAGTGCAGATGTTGCCACTGGCCTACCACCACTGGATCTGTAATCCCTAAAATGCTCTTAAGACCTCCAGAACTCTTCCTGAGTCTTGTCTCATTCCTTTGATGACAAAGCCTTCGGTGTAGGTGGGAGAGAAAGAAGAATCTTCCTGCCCTAGATTATGAATTGAGGATCTGGTTGTGTGGGGTAAGGGAAAAGAAGAAACTTGCCCCCATTTAGCTTGTAAAGTGGGAATAATAATGGGTAATTCTCTTTCACACACACAGGGAGGACCTTTGTTTGCTTTGTCTTACATCTTGGATATCTACCCCGTTCTCTTTCTTCCCTCCATTTTTACTGATATAACATATATCAGTATATATGATATAACATATATCAGTAACATATAACACTGTGTTAAGTTTAAGGTATACAACATGATTTGATATATATATATATATTACAAAATGATACTGTGATAAAGTTAGTTAACACATCCATCGTGTCACATAGTTACTTTCGTTATGTGTGAAAGAACTTTTAAAATCTATTCTCTTAGCAATTTTCAAGAATACAATACAGTATTATTAACCATGGTCAGGAAGGACCTTTGGATGTGGGGTAACAACAATAATAAAAATCTACTTTCATATCAAATCTACACCCTAGTGACTCAGGTTCAAAAAATATATTCTGATGTCTTCTAAAGATGTAAAGCTTTAGAAATGGTATCCAAGGCAGTAAATTCACAGCCTGTCCATCAAATCAGCCAAGCAGGTATGGCTCTTTTTTTTTCTCTCTCTCTCTCTCTCTGTAATGGTGTGCATTTACCTCAGGGTTGGCCGTGGTCCCTCCATTCCCTAATGTATTTCACTCATCTTGACACCCAAATGTATATCCCTGCCATTTGGGCATTTGAATTTGGTAACCACTGACTACAACTTCAAACTCTGTTTTGTGGGAGTTTAGCTTGAATTATGAAGAAGTAGAGTAGCAGGATAGAATTCCTCCTCTTGTGGCAGTTTTCTATCAGAGATTGCAAACCAGCAATTACCTTATTTCAGAAAACAGTGAGTTCAATTAGCCAGATTTCTGACTGATGAAGAAATGACTGTGAGAGAGAGCTATCAGAGAAGACACCATATTTAGAAATGTTTATTTTTCAGTTGAGACCAGGAAGGATCTTTTTCCTCTATATAAATCACAACTTCAGGGCAGAAACAAAATCAAATGTGAAAGGCAGAAGGTAGTTAAAAATTATGGACCTGACACTCCTATTATAATTTATGAGATTCTAGATTCTTTGTATTTCCCCCATATTTGCTACTTATTATTGATTAGATTCATGAGAACACTTGGCAGTAAAATTCTTCAAAAAACAAAGGGCCCAAAGTGTATTTTTGAAAGCACTAAAAAGTAACAATTAAGACAACTACATTCCACCCCTCTTAAAGGAAAGAATCCCCAAAGAATCAAATCAATTACAAAACTGAGTAAAGAGGAAAGAAGGCTGGGTCCCTCTGTGCTCTAACAAGAACAACCACAAAAATAACAAAAGATAAACAAGGAAATAAATAAGGGAGTAAATAAAGAAGTAAAAGATAGAGTAGTCCATCAACCTGGGACAGGAGCCCAGAGGAAGTAAATTTCATGATTGTATATACAGCCAGTACCCAACTTATGAAGGTGACTTAATTTTTTTTTACTTTTAGTGATACAAACATGATATGCATTCAGTAGAAACCATATTTCAAATTTTGAATTTTTATCTTTTCCCAGGCTACTCATATGTCATAAGATACTCTCCCAATGCTGGGCAGAAGCAGCAGCGACAGCTCCTAGTCAGCCACGTGATCACAAGGGTAAACAACCAACAGACCCATAACCATTCTTTACCCATAGTGCCATTGTTTTTTTGTTTTGTTTTCTTTCATTTTGTTTTAAGACTTTGTTTCTGTATTTATTTACTTTGACAGAGAGATAGTGAGAGAGGGAATAAACCAGGGAGAGTGAGAGAGGAAGAAGCAGGCCTCCTGTTGAGCAGGGAGCCTGATGCGGGGCTTATTGAGGACTTGATCCCAGGATCCTGGGATCATGACCTGAGCTGAAGGGAGACACTTAATGACTGAGCCACCCAGGCACCCCTGCCATTCTTTTTTTTTTTTTTTTTTTTTTTTTTTGCTTTCAGTACAACATTCAATAAATTGCATGAGCTATTAAATACTTCATTATAAAATAGGCTTTGCCTTAGATGATTTTGCCTAACTGTAAGCTAATGTGAGTGTTCTGAGCATGTTTAAGGTAGGCTAGGCTAAGCTATGATGGTCAGTGGATTAAATATATCAATTGCACTTTGACTTAATATTTTCAACTCACCATGGTTTTATCAGGACATAACCCCATCGTAAGTCCAGAAAGATCTGTATATACACAAACACATATACACAAGCACACACACCTATACTTGGGATTATTTGGCATTATCTAGCTTATGTAGAAAGCTACTACTCAAATAATCAATTGCACTAATTAAAGGAACTCTTAGTTCTCTCCTTATGGAAATTAATGAAAAATATTTAAAACCTTTATCTATAAAGATGATTCTAGGCCCTATAGTACTTTTCTAACAGAAACAGATTAAATGATAATTATGGAACAAAAATAACAGCCAAGCATTACATTAAAAAAAAAAAAAGAAACCAGTATTTTGGTTTGTAGAAATATTAACAGGCACCAACCATTCATTCACGTACTTTTTCAAACAGGACCATTTTTGTAATATTAGTGATAGAAATCTAGACTTTTGTAATATTAGTGATAGGAATTTAGATAGGAATGAAACTGTCAAAGTTGTAATCCGTGGCTCAGCCTTTAACATAACCTTGGGCATGTTTCTTTCTTTCTGTGCTTCATCTATAAAAAGCAAATAGTAACAATTCCTACCTCAAAGTCCTTGTGATAACTAAATGAAATAATGTGTGTAATGTGCCAAGTAGTTTCCAGCCTTTCAAGAACTTAATGAAAGTTGTTGAGATGTGTGCTCCACCCCCAAACTAGGTTTGGTTTTCACATTACAAATAGGTTTTTAAGGAACCATCTAGACACTTTACTGAAATCTGAAAATGACTTGATAAGTACAGTACATCAAAAGAGTTCAAGGGGCGCCTGGGTGGCTCAGTGGGTTAAGCCGCTGCCTTCGGCTCAGGTCATGATCTCGGGATCCTGGGATCGAGTCCCACATCAGGCTCTCTGCTCAGCAGGGAGCCTGCTTCCCTCTCTCTCTCTCTCTGCCTGCCTCTCTATCTACTTGTGATCTCTCTCTGTCAAATAAATAAAATAAAATAAAATAAAAAAGAGTTCAAGGGGCGCCTGGGTGGCTCAGTGGGTTAAAGTCTCTGCTTTCAGCTCGGGTCATGATCCCAGGATCCTGGGATCGAGCCCCACATCGGGCTCTCTGCTCCGTGGAGGATCTGCTTCCTCCTCTCTCTCTGCCTGCGTCTCTGCCTAGTTGTGATTTTTCTCTGTCAAACAAACAAACATAAATGAATGAATGAATAAGTTCAAGTTCCCCCTTCTCTGGGCTGCCACCCCTGGCTCCCTTCAAATGAAAATTTTTCCATGTCTTAATAAGACTTTGCAGGAACCCGAAGCATGCTGTATTCGCCGGCCCTGTTCCATCTGTGCCTAAGAAAGTAACCTGAGTATGGTGGCCCTCCAAGCAGCCCTGAGTTGAGCCGGCCGCTCGGTGATCATTCAGGATGGGAACGGTAAGGGCAATTATTAACCGAGCAGGCAGGACAAAAGAATCGCCCATCCTCAACAACGACGAACCTGAAGGGAGGACCAAAGCGCAGCGGGAGCCAACCAACTCGCCGCATTGATCCTAAGGCCTGACACAACCTAGAAATGACCGGGTGGATGAACGACATCACAAGTGATGCCAAGTCATTTCCCCACGTCCCTTCCCTGCCCCCTCCTGGCCGGCCGCGGCACCAGCGCACGCGCAGCTCCGTTTCCGGGCGCCCTCCTCGCGACCCACAATGCTCTGCGGCACCGACCTGTCGCAAAGGCCGCATTTCGGCGGCGAGTGAGCGTCTTGCTTTCCGTGCGGTGCGGCGGCGAAGGAGGCCCGTGTCCTCTTCCTCCTGCCGCGGGGCCAGATCCCCTGACGGTGTCCAGCTGCGCTTAAGTCTGGCCGGTGCCACCTGTCTCCGCAATGCCCCCCAAGAAACAGGCTCAGGCCGGGGGCAGCAAAAAGGCGGAGCAGAAAAAGAAGGAGAAGATTATTGAAGTGAGTACCTACCCCCTCCCCCACTCATGCTGTGAGCCCTCAGGGAAGCAGCCTCCAGGTTCCCCGCTCCACAGCTTCTCGCGTCTTCCGGGACGACGTGTACCCCTCTGGCTCTGTGGCCCACTGCCCCTTCCCCAGCCCCATGATGACGCTCCCTACCTCTCATCGCTATAGTGACGCTGTTGGCGCCCCCGCACCCAGCCTTTGCTTCTCTGCCCACGCGCCCGCCTTCACCGACCCAGGTCCGAAAGGGCACCCCTCTCCCCTACCCGTTTCAGGGTTTTGACCTTCGCTAGTACTTAAAATTGAAGACGTTTCTAGCCTGGTGTTTTGGAAAGTACACTGAATGGGCTCGGATCAGACTTTTTCTGAGGGGGTCGGCTCGTGAGGAGCCTTTGTGTTCCAATTTTACCTATCACTTAGGAGTGGTAGTAGTTTCGAGCTAACAAATTACCACTTCGTGGCTTTTTAGATCTATTACAAGTTTCATGGAGTGGTGGTTTCTTTAATTAAGGTCGCAGCTCACCGTTTTGTACATGGCTCTATACATATACATTGTGAATTATATCGGCTCTGCTTTAAAAGAGATTGTTTAGTGTCACTAGCTGTATTAAGTGCCGTACCTGAATTTGTTATGCATTCACAGATATGTAGATGCACATACATATGTGTGTATACACACGCATTTATTCAATTAGTGCCCTGAGTCACAGCTCTTTATGGCCGAGGAACATTATTGACGTTCTTGAATGTTTTATATTTGCCTTCTAATGACTACCACTGAGTTTCCTGAGAACTTTTAAACAGTTCTTCGTGTTCTTTGGATATAATTGGAAAAACCCATGACCATTTTCCTGCTTATGGTATGCCTGAGTAATGGACACCCTTTGTGGAATTGTTACTTTTTATCAGAACTAGACCAAAACGCACGTTGGTTGTTTTGAAATGAGTTTATTTATAAATGATTACTGGTTTTATTTGTTTTTCAAAGGTTTTATTTATTTGTCAAGAGAGAGAACACTCAAGCAGGAGGAGCGGCAGACAGAGGGAGAAGCAGGTTCCCCACTGAGCAAGTAGCCCATGCGGGACTCAATCCCAGGACTCTGGGATCATGACCTGAGCAGAAGGCAGACGCTTAACCAACTGAGCCACCCAGGCATACCTAAATGATTACTGTTTTTAATATTTGCTACTTATAGCCTTGAAAAACAGCAGTGAAAACCCTCAGGGCTTCAAAATATAAACCTTATTGGAACTTGTCTTTGTCAATTTTTACATAATTTTTAAATTGTGCTGGTTTAACATGCTTGTAAAGAATTCTAGTAATCTTAAAATTAAAAAAAAAAAAGAAAAGAATTCTAGTAATCTTTGCTGAGTTCCAGCTCTGAAGCAGAACCTGTATTCTTTTTTTCTCTATTTTTTTTTCTTTTTTATGGAGCCCACCTTAGGGCTTGAATTCATGACCCTGAAATCATGGCCTGAGCTGAGGTCAAGAGTGAGAAGCTGAATTGACTGAGCCACTCAGGTGCACCCTCCCAACCTGTATTCTTATTGCTAATTTGTTCTGTTTAGAACTGTGATGAAGCAGACAGCCAGAACTTTAAAAGCAATGACTATCTTCTTCACACATATGTCTCCTGTCACCTTTTTGAACAATCTGGACACTGGCACTTTAGATCTCTGGAAATGGTGATCTCATAGCACTCAGTACTATATAAACCAGGGACATGTACCCCTGTTTTGACATTTTAGGGATCACATTATACTTGTCAGTTTCCTTTACTAAGATTGAATTAACATGATACAAAGCAAATTTTCCTTATAGACATGAAATTGAATATTACCTGACTAAGTATACCTCCTGCATTATTGAACTTTTAACTGTATGCAGTGATTTTATTTTAAATTGGCAGGAGTAGTAGTTTTGTTTTAAGGAGTTTTACATGAAAGTTATGTACTGTTTATCAACCAAAAGTGTAGGTATATAATGGGTACATTCATCTTTTACACAGTTATTCTTTAGGTAAGGAGAAAGCAACCTTAGTTTCATTAATGAAAACTTAGCCAAAGAAAAATACAAAATAAGACAGCTGCATTTTTTAACCAAAAATACCCTAACAGTGATGATGTTGGCCCTCCCCTCCCCCCCCATTTATCATATATGGTGGGCATTTTTTTTTTTTTCCTTAATGGTAGTAAGGTTTTGTAGACTCAAGTGTACTGCATGGATATTTGCTACCAGTGGAGAGGTACAACAATATTGTGAATTTAGTGTTAAGGTTATCATTTGTTGTGAAATGAGATATACGTAGAAAATTCCGTTACTCAGCCTGGTTAGGAAACAGTATAGTCCTCTTTGTTAAATATTATAGATGACCTTTTTTTTTTTTTTTTTTTTTTTAACTTCCCCCAAACCCTAGCATATCCTGATGGCTAGTGTATGGGTTAAGGATGAAAATTGATTGAGGAGCTGGGAGCAAAGACTGTTGTACTTATCAGCAAAATGGAACTAATTCCTGTATTATAGAGCTGTGGTTTAAATGAAATGACATTTGTAAAATACTTGACATATAGATAATAAATGGCAGCTGCTATTATTTACTATTTAAAAAAGAACTAGTAGGTGAAAATAATCAGTCTGGCCTGTGCCGTCTGTATAGGGTTTACTTTCTATCACCTGAAATAATTTCCTTCTGTTGCCTACATTTTTTTCTTTTTCTCTTTAGAACCTTCCAAAATGTAGGGGCGCCTGGGTGGCTCAGTGGGTTAAAGCCTCTGCCTTCGGCTCGGGTCATGATCTCAGGGTCCTGGGATCGAGCCCCGCATCTAGCTCTCTGCTCTGCGGGGAGCCTGCTTCCTCCTCTCTCTCTGCCTGCCTCTCTGCCTAGTTGTGATTTCTCTCTGTCAAATAAATAAAAATATTAAAAAAAAGAAGCTTCCAGAATGTATTAATTGATTTGCATTAATAGGTATTTTCTTTCTGAAATGAGTATATTAAAATATGTTATGGTTCTGTTAGACATTTATGCAGTTATCGCAAATGGCATATACTATTTGCTTTCTTAGAGCTAACATTTAATAAACTGAAGTCAACTTTGAGATGTAGATTTGATAATGGAAAGAGAAAGGATCCTTGGGTTGTAGGGCATGCAAATAAAGTGTCCAGCTAAGGACTTGTAGCAGCAAGAAAGTGGTAGTAAGACACCTAAAGAGATAATATCCAGATGTGTAAAGGATGGAGAAAGAAATGATTGGTTGCCAATGGAAAAACTTTAGTCGAGGTCAGTTGTTGATTATTTGAAGTTAGATTAACCATCTGTAGAATATCCATTTCATGAATGGAGAACAAAAATACATTAGACCGTGCATGTGGCGGGTGGGGGAGGCAGACAATGACTATCGAAATAAAACAGTGCTTGCTTCTGCTTACCCTAGTGTCCCAAAAGGTTGTCTCTAGTTGTCTTGGAGTACTATTCAGTGTTGTCCTGCTTTACCAACCCTTCCCCCTTGTTTTCACACATCTTATTTAAGGAGTGGAGGCTGGCTGTAAAAAAAGCATGATTACTTAATGGAATGGCAGGGGGAAGAAAGGGTCAGTTTTAAGTGAATTCTGGAGTTCATTGAATGTTAAGGCTCCTGGAGCTTCAGGGAGCCATCCTAAAAAAAAAAAACCCCAAAAAAACGTGTTTTCTAAACTGCTTTGTATTCAGTTTTGCACATCCAAAACATACACATACACTGTTCCTTCCTTATAACCTAAACTTTGGGACCATATTGATCCAATGAGGACTACTATTTCCAAGTTTATTTTTTATTTTTTATTTCTTTTAAATAAGAGATTTTTTTTTTTTTAAGATTAGAGAGAGAAAGCATGGGAAGTGGAGGGTCAAAGGGAAAAGCAGGCCCCCTACTCAGTGGGGAGCCCAATGCCAGACTCCAGGATCCTGACCTGAGCACAAGGCAGTTGCTTAACCAACTGAGGCACCCAGACACCCCTCCCAGTTTTATTTTAAGCACGATTTGGGTTCAATTGTAACTTCCAGTCTTCCTGTCTCATACTCCCCACCTGCAAAAAGTCCAGTTTAATCTTCACATAAGTGTCCTAAATTCAAGAAAAAGGGAGAAAGCCCTTTTGAAGTATTCCAGATTATAAATCATCCTGTTTTCAATAGGTGGTGGTAGTATCCCACATCAACAATGTGGTATTCAGAAAGCATTTTGTGTACCAACCTGCACAGTAACCTAACTAGGTTTCTCTGGAAAATAGTTTTTCATGGTGGAAAGAACAAAGACTTTGCTTGGAGTCAAATATGCCTTGGTTCAAATGTCATCTGTGTCACTTAATAGTTAACACTTAGTGAGCCAGACACAATTATCAGTGTGTTGGGGAAAGGAGAGAAGACAAGCCACGTACAAGTGATAAATTTATACAGCTTTTTTAATTCTCTCAGTGAGATAAGTTTTATCACCCTTTTTATAATTGAGGAAACAGGTACAGGGATTAAATAACTTGCCCAAGGTTACTAAATTGGCCATTGGCAGAACTATGATTCAAACCCAGAAAGTGTGGCTGCAGACCCCCTACTGTTAACCAGTGTGCTCCACTACTTTGTAGTAAATCTTTTTTTTTTTTTTAATTTTATTTATTTATTTGACAGAGAGAGATCGCAAGTAGGCAGAGAGAGAGAGAGAGGAGGAGGAGGAGGAGGAAGCAGGCTCCCTGCCAAGCAGAGAGCCCGATGCAGGGCTCGATCTCAGGACCTGGGATCATGACCTGGGCCAAAGGCAGAGGCCTCAACCCACTGAGCTACCCAGGCGCCCCTGTAGTAAATCTTTTAACTTCCACAACAGCCCTAAAAGGTTAGAGTGAGACCCACTTTATAAATAAGAAAACTGTGGCAAAGAAGGTAATTTGCTCAGTTTTGTTTGAGCTTAGAACTTTTGCAGCCTGGTTCGAGCTTATACTCTTAAATCGTTACACTATACAGTCTGACTTCAGAAGAATTGTTGAACAGTTCTCAGCTTCAATATAACATAAGATTGTTAACAGGATTCAATAAAATATATGTTGACTTTAGGTTTCATGAATGCTGATTAGATGTGTCCCCTGTCTCTGTGAAAAAATGATTTCTGAGCTCTAACCTAATTAAAGACTTTAAAAACACAACTCATTCATTATCTCTTTTAGGCTGGTTAATTATGTGCTAAAGCGGTGTAATTAAACCTGAAAAATTGTTTTTCTTCTGGGATCTGGAGCTTGTATACTTCTATCAGAAACTGTTGTCATGAATATTTTTTTCTAACTAGGCAAGTCCGCTTAGAGCACTTTTTTCTTTCCTAAATCTTCATATGTTAGTATCTGTCTTGCTGTTTGGCCTTGTTTATTCAGTAGTTTTGTGGTTAACATATGGGGCATGGTTTGAACCCTAGTTACGCTCTTCTCTGGCAGGCCTTATGTAGATGCAGTTGCACTTTGATCTTGATATTTTTATCTAGGATTTTCCATCTCCCCTACCTCCCAAGAGAACTCACTTTTTGTAAAAGGAAATTGTCATTTCATACCCGGTTGCTGCATGTGCTCATTTCTTTTCATATATCACGTTATACTTGACTATCTTTTCTTCTTACTGAATTGAATGTTGAACTCTCTTACCTATAAAAACAAGGGACACCAAGGGCACCTGGGTGGCTCAGTGGGTTAAGCCTCTGCCTTCAGCTCAGGTCATGATCTCAGAGTCCTGGGATCGAGCCCCACATTGGGCTCCCTGCCCAGCGGGGAGCCTGCTTTCCCCCTCTCTCTGCCTGCCCCTGTGCCTAATTGTGATCCCTCTCTCTGTCAAATAATAAATATATATTTTTTTAAAAGGGGGGGATACCAGCCCTAAAAAAAAGTTCAGCATGTTTGTATGTCCTACTTTTTTTACATGCGTAAATTATAGAAAATTGATGTAGAATTTTGAAATACGATGGGATATTAAAACGAGAGAAATTTAAGTAGGGGAAAGTGAAATTTTGGTATATGGATGGATGTAGATGTGAATGAATAAAAAGATACTTCTTAATGAGCACCTTCTAGAGCTGAACTATCTTCAGCTTGGCAAATGTTAAGAAAACTGAAAGATCTGTTTTACTGATTTTGAGATTCTGTAAAGTTACGTCGTGCTGAATATTTTCCAATACTAATCATATCAGTACTGTTTTTCATTTCCAACATGTCCACATAGGTATTCTGCAGCTGTAATACTTCCTATTACTTTGTCCCTTCCCTCAGAATAATACCAAAATGAAGGCTTTAAAATTGTCAGTTTATTTCAGACTGATTATTTTCAGAGGGTCTCACGTTCCTTTCAATAGTATAGACCTTTTTACCTGCTCATCCTTTCTCAGACCTACCCACAAACAAGAGAATGAAAAAGATGCAAACTCCCATTTTAAAATTAAACATCTAGGGTCAGCTAGTCAATTCAGTTGGTAGAGCATGCAACTTTTTTTTTTTTCCAGATTTTATTTGTCAGAGAGAACAAGCAGACAAGCAGGGGAAGCAGTAGGCTCCCCACTGAGCAAGGACCCCCCCCCCCCCCAAATGGGACTTGATCCCAGAACCCTAGTATCATGACCAGAGCCAAAGGCCAATGCTTAACCAGCTGAGCCTCCCAGGTTCCCTGAGCATGGAACTCTTGATCATGAGGTCATGAGTTCAACCTGCATATTGGGCATGAAGCTTACTTTAAAAAGTAAATAAATTTTTAAAAAGGATGAAGTTAAATATCTGTTTAAACCTCAGTCTACAAAGATTGATAGTGTATGGATAACGTTGGTAACTGGCTCAGTAGAAGAACAGAGCTCAACCGAATAAGCCACTCAGGCACCCTTATAAATAAATCTTAAATTTTTAAATTGTTTTGAGAAGATAATTCTCTTACAAAAAAGCAAACAAAAAAAAAGTGGAGTACATAATACTTATGCAGTATTCCTAAAATGTGTTCGGTTGTACATAATCCCTTAGGGTACTCTGAAAAGACTGCATTCTGAAGTTAAAAAAAGATTCAGAATCGCTACATACTACATCCCTTCTGGTAAAGGCTCTAAGATAGCTTACGTTTAAGAATTAAAAACATTGTTAGGCAAGCATTTTCCTAAACTTTCTTGACTGTAGGTCATCTTGTCCTATATTCCAACACTGCACATCCTGTAGAATTTATATGCTGAAACACACTTTGGAAAAAGCATCCTAGAGTAACAGGTTTAATAACGATAGTTTTAAGTATATATTGAATTGTGAAGAATCCTGGGTCGACTTGATGTTTTAGTGTTTTGCATGTTTATATAGCATACTAAAGTAAAGTTTTCTTACCAGTGCATAAATGAAAGAGTGATTTTTAGATCTGACTGGAAAAAAAAATAGATGAGAAATTAATATAAATTGCTAAGATATTTCTGTACTCTTTTTCATTCAGGACAAAACTTTTGGTCTAAAGAATAAGAAAGGAGCAAAGCAACAGAAGTTTATTAAGGCTGTCACTCATCAGGTTAAGTTTGGTCAACAAAATCCACGTCAGGTAAATAACTTAAAATTTCTGCATTTTCTTCATATGGATGTAATAAGGCATCTGTTACAGATAGACGTATTTGGAATGGTAATTTATTTTAAAATGGAATCCTACTCTAAAACTTTTCTGCATCTTGCCTTTTGTTACTCAGCAGTATGTCTTAGATATTTCTCTAAGCCATTTTGATATAGCTCTAATTTCTTCTGATGGCTTCATACTGTTCTACAATATGGGTGTACTGTATACATCCATTTCACTATAAGTGATCACTTTGTTTCTAGCTTTTTGACATTAGAATAATTCTATGAGAAATGTCTGTGTACGTGTGTTCTTACAGGCATTTGTGCTTTTTTGTGACACATTTCTAGATCAAGGGAAATGGACTTCTTTTTTTGTTTGTTTGTTTTTTGAAGAGAGTGTGAGAGTGCCAGCTGGGTGGGGAGGGGAGAATCCCAATTAGCTCAGAACTAATGCAGGCCTCGATCTCATGACTCTGAGATCATTATATGAGTGGAAATCAAGAATCTGATGGTTAACCAACTGAGCCACCCAGGTGCCCCAGATATCTAATTTTAATAGATGAGATTAGTTTCTGTGGCGAATGTAATCCTTCACATTTTCATTTGCAGTGCATGAGTTGTAGGTACTAACGTTCTTTTTAATGTTTTCCAATCTGGTAAGTATAAATTGAGACCTCATTCTTTGCTTTGTTTCCCTCACTACTAGTGAGTTTGAGTATCATTTGGTTTATTTTATTGTTGTTCTGTTTTGAGTACCTTTTCAAATGGTTGTTGACTGTCTGGGTTTATACTTCTCTGACTTGTGTATTCATATCCTTTGCTTTTCTGGTTGTCTTTTCCTTGTCAAATTTATGAGAGACACCTTTGTCTGCATTACAGATAATTTATGATGTTTCTGTTTCATTTGCTGTACAATAATTTTTATTTTTTGTATTGTCAGGTATGTCTAGCTTTTTAAAAATACAGTTAAAAGTCTCTTGTACCACTGGATTATGTGTGTTTTTCCTAGATTTCTATTTTATTTTTACAGTCTATAATTTGTGATAAATTTATTTTATATGTCAGTAAGTTAATTTTCTTTCAAATAAATAGCCACTTACACAAGCGTCATTTATGCCACCAAATTGAAATACTATTGTTGACATATAGTAAAGTCTCAAGTTTATTAGTATCTATTCCTGGATTCTCTTTTCTCTTCTGTTTATTGTCTGTCCCTAAACCAGTATCCCATTGATTTTTATTATAGTGGCTTAGTAACATGTTCTGTTACCTTTTTTTTTTTAAGATTTTATTTATTTATTTGACAGACAGAGATCACAAGTAGGCAGAGAGACAGGCAGAGAGAGAGGGGGAAGCAGGCTCCGTGCCAAGCAGAGAACCCAATGCAGG
This sequence comes from Meles meles, assembly GCF_922984935.1. Taxonomy (NCBI): domain Eukaryota; kingdom Metazoa; phylum Chordata; class Mammalia; order Carnivora; family Mustelidae; genus Meles; species Meles meles. The sequence goes on from NC_060074.1 coordinate 82,006,970, forward strand.
GCTTGATCCCAGGACCCTGAGATCATGACCTGAGCTGAAGGCAGAGGCTTTACCCACTGAGCCACCCAGGTGCCCCTGTTCTGTTAGCTCTTAAAGGAGCTGATTTCCCCCAAATGTTACTTCTTTTGTATTTTTCTTGGCTATTCTTAGGCATTTATTCTTCCATATGAATTTTGAAATCATTTTATCTATTGACAACATGTTCAAAAAAGTTAGCTCCTTTTCTTCATGTTCTTTAAATCTTTCACTTTCTTGAGTTTAAAATTTTACAGACATGATCTTTATTTTAAAAAGTACTCTTTTTGCCGCTCTATCCTTAACTTTTGGAAATACTTTTTTTCATCTGAGAATATCAGAATATATGTTTGTGACTGCAGTCTGAAACAAATTTCTCTCACATATATTGTCTGCAGATTAGTGCATTGAGCATTTTTCTTTTCTTATACCCAGCTTGATTCTAGAGCCAAAAACTATTGATCTTTCATGCTGCTAATTTAAGAAAAGTGTATGCTTAGATCTTGGAGTCATCTTATTTGTTTCATTAACTTAAATTTTAGTGACACTTATCCGTACAGTGGAAGGATAGTTACCCTTGTAAGGTACTTGCGGTGGTTAAATGAGAAGATAATATGAATCTTCTGGTGAATATAGGTGTGTGGAAAGAATTTACTTTTCTTCCCTTATTCCTTTTTTCAGTCCTGTTCTCCTCTCCCTATTTTTTCTTCTAGTAGGAAGTATATTGACAGGTAATTTTATATTTTATAGACCTGAGAAAGCCTGAAATTTTCAGTGGTGCTGGTGATGGTTAGGATTGATGGTACTTTCAGTATTATAATTTTTGATAATTTCTTAGGTACTTGGACTTTTATCTGCAAAATAAGCAGCAGTCTTGCTGTTAGAGCCAGGCAGTAGGTACCCCACTGTAGGCCCTGTAGTGTAGAGGATGACCCTACTCTATGTCTCCTCTAGACATAGCTCTCCCACAGGCAAGGAGTCAGTGAGGTTAAGGGAGTTTATACCATCCCTCTCCACAATACTTGAGGGCCTACAAAGGTCATGTTGCCTATACTTAGAGCATACTATACTGCCAATATGCCTGAAGTACTCAGAAGGAAAGTTGTGTGTTCACTCCAGCAGCGCATACACAAAAAAAGAAGGGTATGTGCTGGGAGTATGGACAGATCTGAATCCATACCATGTCCTTCCCCACACCTTCCACCTTCATGCACACACATGGTGGGATGAAACTCTGTGTGGGAAGACGAAGAGCCAGAAGTTGACTCTTGTTTTACTGCCGTGCTCCAGTGTAGAACTCCATGGAACCTGGACATTTTAAATTTGAACCCGTCCTTCCAGGTTGTAAGGTATATTTGTCAAGTAGGGGTACAAACCATTTTATTTAGCATTAGTTTGATTTCTAACTTATAAATATTCACAGAAATGGTTTATGGGCTTCCAATGTATCCTTGCTCTGGGTCCATAAATGTTTGAGATGAACCTCATGAGCAAACGATAGTTTTATTATAGATAAAATGACTTAAAATTTTTTTTTAAATGTTTTCCAATTTTTCCATTTGAACACATCTACCATATGATCAAAGTTAGGATTTGGGATGTCTTTAACCTTATAGCATTTGACCATTGCCTTCCTAAAATTTCTCCTTCCTTAAGTACTTTTTTTGTGCTGGATTTCCACCTGTATCTTTGATGTTTCTTGGACCCTTTTATGGGCTTTTTAAAGTTGTGTTGGCTCATTTAATATTGGTATTCTTCAGGGAACTGTCCTCTGCTCTTGTCACTTTTTTTTTTAATCACTTCTTTATGCTATTCTTGAGTAATCTCATACATACTCAAAGTTTTAATCAATTATTATCTATAAGCTGTTTCTAAAATCTTTATTTCAAATCAGGCTCTCTCCCCAGGTATCAAGATCCTTGTCCACTTGCCTTCTCAGTAGCTCTATTCAGTTGCTCTGTAAGCATCTCATACTCAGTATGTCTAAAACTGAGTTCATCTCCACCTTCTGCCCTGAAACCTGTTACTCCTGTATACCCTGTCTTGTTTAACAGCACTAACCATACATGTGATAGTCCTAGACCCCACCCTCTCTTTTCTACTTCATTTCTAGTCAGTCACTTCGTACTGTCAGTTCTACCTCCTTAAGAGTTCTCACCTCTTTTCTCCAACCTTGCTACTAATGCCTACTTTAAGCTCTTGTGTTTTCTTGCCTACAGCAGTTGCATTAGCCTCTTCATTTTCCTTGCTGTTCTTGGGCTCCTTCTAGTCCACTTTTCACACAGTTGCCATTGTGGTCTTTATAAAATACAGTCTGATTGTGTCATTGACTTCCTTTAAGCCATGGAGTTTTACCTGTCACCTACTGATGCAGTCCAAACTTTTCATTGATGTTTCTCATACTGTGTTCCTTCTTGTGCCTCTATCTTTGCATTGGCTGGCTCTCTGCATTCCTTTTCTTACCCATCAGAAAAATTCATCCGTAAAGTATTAGCTCAGTCTAATTTTCATAGGCATATAGGCGTTCCTTGTTCTCAGAGAACCATGTATTATATTACAGTTGTTGACATGTCTGTCTTCCCACTAGAGTCTGAGCTTCTTTAAATAAGCATCTTTATCTTTTCATCTTTGTATTCCCTGTCATCTAACATAGGACCTGACATATAAATGTTTGGATGAATCCTCTAATCATATTAGGTATGTAAATCGTGTGCCTGGAACTATGTCATATGTCATATTTGTTTTGTTTTATCTCCCACATTGACCTAGCTCAGTGATTTTCCACAAGGGGAATAGGTATTTTGGGTGGTACAGTTCTTTATTGTCTGGGACTGCGCATTTCCGGATGTTTGCATTTCTGATCTTCAAAAGGCACCCTCATGTTTCTGGGAAGTGGGTGGTTGTCATAAGAAGAAAATCCCAGGTGAGAACCATTTACTAAAAGTGCTGGGCATGTAGCAAATGCTTAATAAATGCTTATTGCTGTAAGCTTTTGAATATGCTTTTTACTTGGCATGGTACCATTTATAAATTTTTTTAAGTCAACTGATACAAGATTTCGCAGTTTCATTTAATAGTTTAACCACACGATTTAATATATACTTAAAGGCCGTTGTAACACTGATACTAAGAGGTATGGACTATATATACATAAAGGTGCAAATGTTTGTTAGTGATGCTCTATGTACTATTGTATAATGAGAACAGTTTTATTATATGAAACCAAATTTTCATATTATTCCTGGGAATATTTTAGGTAGCACAAAGTGAGGCCGAAAAGAAATTGAAGAAAGATGACAAGAAGAAAGAATTGCAGGAACTAAATGAGCTGTTCAAACCCGTAGTTGCTGCTCAAAAAATAAGTAAAGGTAAACTTTAAATGTCAGAAGTATTATTTTTATCAAATATAATTCATATTTAAAAGCCTCTTGATTTGTTTTATGAATACACACACACAAAAAGCACAAACCCATAAATACAGAGAATAAACTGATGCTTTGCCAGAGGTGAGGAGGTTGGGGGCCTGGGATGGGCAAAAGGATGAAGGGGAGTGGGATGTATAGGCTTCCAGTTACAGAGTGAAGAAGTCATGAGTATTAAAGGTATAGCAGAGGGAGTATAGTCAGTGGAATTATAATAGCATTGCATGGTGACAGATGGCAGCTACATTTGTAGTGAGGGTGGCATATCTCTATGTTTTCAAATCTCTATGTGGTCAAATCTCTATGTTGTACTCCTGAAACTAATGTAACATTGTGAGTCAACTACAATTTAAAAAACCTTTCATTTGTTTTGATGTATATTTTCTTCATATAAGCCAGTGTGTCAGCTATGGAAATGATATTCCCTTTGTCAAAATTAAACTATATCAATGACTTTCTTATAGTTCATCTATATATGTGCTCAGCTATGTGATTGTGTAACTATAAATCCAGCCACTAGCCCCCCACTTAAGGTAAAATTAAGGATTTAGACAGTCTGCTAGTTGATTTATAATATCTGTTCTTTGGTAGACAACCTGTGGTTCTATAAATTATAAGTTCCAAACTCTTGGTAGTATATCTCCATGTATGTTTATATTTCTCCTTTGCCTCTGCCTCATTGACTGAAACTAGACAAGTGACTATGGAATAACCTATGAGTTTGTTTGGTTTCCCACCCCTGGAAATAAGAGTAAGAATGGAAGGAATAATGGTAAGAATAAAAGAAACAAAAATGGGTAAAAAATGGTGTAGAGTGAGCTTTAAAGAAATGTCTTAGTAATCACTTATAAGTGGTATTTTCCTCTCACATCAGTGAATGGAAAATAACAAGTTCACCAGTGGTAATTATATCTCAGATAGAAGCTATAATTTGTGATCTGGCAGATTGTAATACAAATACCTTGTGCCATTTGACATAGGTGCAGATCCCAAATCCGTGGTGTGTGCATTCTTTAAGCAAGGACAGTGTACTAAAGGAGATAAGTGTAAGTTCTCTCATGACTTGACTCTGGAGAGAAAGTGTGAAAAGCGAAGTGTTTACATTGATGCAAGAGATGAAGAACTTGAAAAAGGTATTTTTTAAAGACATTTTCTTAAAAATATCTTTTGGTTGTTACTAAGATATTTAGAACTTGAAGATTATTTTGCTCTTAGGAAGGCTGTGTTTGTAAAAAAAAAAAAAAATTCTTTTTCACAAAATCTGAGTTGACAGCATTATGTCCTTTGGTTAAATAAATGAGGATGTATAAAAAGCAGTTGCTTCTTTTGAATTAGTCCCACCCTTTCTTCCAGTACTACCTTCTCATTTGTCTAAACTGCTTGGGATTTTGGTGAATAATTTCATAGCACTGTTTATTCCTATCTTTGGTGTCATTTAAAGAAAATGTGTTAGGTTATAAGTCTTACATCCAGCTTTCCTGTCTAAGGAGATATGCAGTATGTTTTGGGAACAGTAGATAAAATTACAGTATTTAGTTTTCGTATCTCTTTTTATTTAGATACTATGGATAATTGGGATGAGAAAAAACTGGAAGAAGTAGTGAACAAGAAGCACGGTGAGGCGGAAAAGAAAAAACCAAAAACTCAAATAGTATGTCCTTTTCTTGAATTGAGTTGCTGTGATATTTATCATTAGGGAGAATTATGTGGCAAGGTATATGCTGCTATTTTTTACTGGATTATTTTTTAAATTATTGGAGCTTTTTATAAAGTGCATCAAGCTTTGTTGGAATTTGCAAGTGTTAAGTCATACAAAATTAGATTCTTTTTCAAAAGTAGCCTTTGGAAAGCATGTGACTAAAGTCCTCAAGTGTCATTTTCTGAGGTGATTTTACTTTCTCTCAGATATGGATGAACACGATCACATATTCAGACAAGAATTCTTTCCTTGTGCAAAGTGAATGGAGGGACAATTGATAAACACCTACTCTAATGATGAGATTCTTAAATCAAGAAGGTGAAAATGAGTTTTGGATAGGTAATGGCTCTAGTATTCCAGGAAATGCACTTTTAAAAATTTGTACCTTTTTTCTCGGACCCAGCATTTGTGTCCACATATTTACCTATAGTGCAGTTATAAGTGAAAAACCTTGATATGCTAGAAAATTTCTAAGCACCAGTTTTATTTATATCTGCTGTATTTTTTTCAGGAAAAGAATATTGTTAATTTTCACTTCTTTCTTTTAAAGTTTATTACCTGAGGCTTCAATACAATTGTATTCTGCACCAAAGGTCACTGTCCTTTGTGTTCCTTTTGTACCTTGCTTGCTTTCTCCCTTCTTAGATGTGAGAAATTACCTATAATTTCAGGTAATACAAATAGTATTTGTATCACTATTGCATGTAATGAGTTTTTAGGAAAGATCAAAACAAAATCATTGGGTTTAGTTTTTTATAACCAAATTCTTTTTTTTTTTTTTTCATTTATGTAAAAATCAGGGTTGGATTACATTTACAAAGTCTAAAACTGAGGCATGTCCTTTTGTGTAATTCAGAATTTGGAGCAGTGTTGAAAATAGAAATTTTATATAGATCTTCTCTAAAGGGAATTTACCATCGTATTAAGTATTTTAAGATTGATTTACGTGTACGTTTCTGTACCAAGGGTGTTCTGAAAAGTGAATAGCCTACGGGTGTGAATAAGAATGTACTTGTTCCATATATTTAAGCATTTACCTTGCAAATGGACGACACTGAGCTGCTACTGTGAATAATATTGTCTCATAGGTGTGCAAGCATTTCCTTGAAGCTATTGAAAACAATAAATATGGCTGGTTTTGGGTATGCCCTGGAGGTGGTGATATTTGCATGTATCGTCATGCACTTCCTCCTGGATTTGTATTGAAAAAAGATAAAAAAAAAGAAGAGAAAGAAGATGAAATTTCATTAGAAGATCTAATTGAAAGAGAGGTAACTAGAATTTTTTCCTCCTATAAAACTAAAGTAGTATTTATCGTGAAATTATAATATTTACCACTTGGGGGCAATAGCATGTTATTATGAAAGGGGAAAAAATACGACCTTTTCCCAAAGTTGCCTAATTTTTTTCTTTAGTTATTTTATGTCTAGAATATAAACCTAACCATAATCACTAGTCCATCATGACATTAATTTTAGGATTATGAAACAATTTTTTATGCCACTGGTTTATCAGATAAATTCTATAAGATTGTTGTACTAGTATATTCATTAAAATGATATTCAGACTGATTGAACTTGAAGTTTTAGATGTTTCCCCTGATGTCTTATTTTTAGCCATTTTACTAATCAGTAATATGTATTGAAGAAAACAGTTCCTACAGTTTTCCAGTTGTATATTTTATCATCCCTTGGGTCAAAACTCTCACTGTGTTGGTAGAGGGGAATATGTCTCATTGAAGAAAATCTTCTGCTCCTCATTTCTGGTTCAGCACAAAAGAGGTTTACTCCATGAGATTGCAGATGGGGCCATTGAGTTAGTAGATATGGCTCCTGGGAGTGACAAGAAAATGTTGAGATTATTGGAAATTCTAGATTTAGGATTGTATATTTCAAGTTATGTACATTTGTTCTTAAATGGACATATTGTTTAGTGTCTCATATGAGGCACTATGCTATAATAGAAAATACAGACTTTGGAATCTGGTATATTTGGGATTGTTTGCATCCTACTTCTACCAGGTACTAGCTGTTAACCTCGGTAAATTTCCCATATCTTTCTGTTTGCTTATTTGTGGAGATCAGCGTGTTAGCATGTGTAGAAAACATTTAATACTGAATAGCTGGCAGATGTTCAGGAAGTATTATTTTTCAATACATTTATTACTTGAATATTGGCTCTGAGGAGCAGATGGTGTTTTTGCCTAGTTTTTTCCCTCTTTTCCTGAGGAAGACAAATGAAACTTGGATATTTTCATGGTACTTTTGATATTTTTTGTTTTCAGCAGTTGACTTATTTTAAAACCTTTTCTCATATGACAGGTTTTACTCACTTTCAGTACCGAAAAGAAATGCACCTCAGAATAATATATTTTACTGTGTTTATAAATGTTTGTATCTCTGGACACTCATTTTACTCATTGCCATATAAAATGAAAATAAATCTGTTTATTCTAAATTTGATGTCTTAACAGTCATGGGCAAGAACTTAATTGCATTAAGAGAAAATTATTAAATATTGTTATAGGTGATTTGGGGGAAAATAAACAACTCTTTTGTCTTTGCAGCGTTCTGCCCTAGGTCCAAATGTTACCAAAATCACTCTAGAATCTTTTCTTGCATGGAAGAAAAGAAAAAGACAAGAAAAGATTGATAAACTTGAGCAAGATATGGAAAGAAGGAAAGCAGACTTCAAGGCAGGGAAGGCGTTAGTGGTACGTCCCAAACTCACCTGAAGAGATTGTTTATTTTTTCTTTCATTTTATAATTTCTGTGTCATGCAAGAATTTATTATAATTTAATCATGTTTATGTCTGAAATCCATGACCAAGAAATGTTCAAATTTTACCATGAGTTGATATATTTGTGTATCTGAATAGATTAGTGGTCGTGAGGTGTTTGAATTTCGTCCTGAACTGGTTGATGATGATGATGAGGAGGCAGATGATACCCGTTACACCCAAGGAACAGGTGGTGATGAGGTAAGAAGAAGCTTTGGCACCTCATCTCCTCATGTTGATGGAGAGAAACAGTGGAGAATAACAATAGAATAGCATGGTTAAGAGAATCAACTCGGGCCTCAGTTCAAATCCTGACCCTAACCTGGGAAATCATTTACACTGTAGGTCTCTACCTTGATCTGTAATAAAGAGATAATGATAATCCCTGCATGCAGGCTACTTGTGGGAGTTAAATGAGTTAATAAAATTATATTACAGTTCTTTATACAGAAAGTAGAACAGTGACTGCGGTAGAGTTAAATGCTTGTATGTATTAGCTAAAAAGTATGTGTTTTATTCTCCTAAAAGGAAAATGATTTTTTTTTTTTGTTTGTTTAATATTTTGTACTGGAAAAAAAACGGGACAGAGACTAAAAAGTACAGAGTGGGGGAAAATTGAGTAGGGAGCAGGAAACAACAAAATCACTCAGTTACAGGCAAACATAGCTGATTATTCATTTTTTGTATAGTATAAAATTTTAACTTCTGTCTTTGAGTTGAAAATAAGTGTCATATTCTGTATGTGAGAGGAAGAAAGTTGAAATATTACATTGCTCTTTTTTTTCCCCAAGAAGTTTAGGAAAAGGAGTGAATTTTGGCAGTTGTCAGTTATTGTTTTCACTTGGCATTAGTAATAATTTTGTTTCACTAAGATAAATGTCAGAGGTAAAAGGTAAGTAATTTATGAAAGCTGTTCTCATAAGTAACAACTTTATTTTTTTATGTTTTTAAAGGTTGATGATTCTGTGAGTGTAAATGACATAGATTTAAGCCTGTATATCCCAAGAGATGTAGATGAGACAGGTATTACTGTAGCCAGTCTTGAAAGATTCAGCACATATACTTCAGAAAAGGATGGTAAGTATGCTAACTTTTGTATTCCAAGATTCCAAGAACTAGAACGCTGTCTAAACATAGCAGGGGTGAGACTATGGACTCTGAAAAACAACCTGAGGGTTTTGAAGGGACGGGGGTGGGAGGTTGGGGGAACCAGGTGGTGGGTAATAGGGAGGGCATGTGTTGCATGGAGCACTGGGTATTGTGCAAAAACAATGAATACTGTTACGCTGAAAAAAATAAATAAATTTAAAAAAAAAAAGATAAAATTAAACATAGCAGGGGTGGACAGTTAGACCAGACTGGCAAACTTTGATGTCTCAGGTACCAGACTGGTAACATAAATATGTGTGGTTTGGCTATATACAGAAATAGTGAGTCGTGGAAGCTGTAGAATTGGTGGCTAGGTGGATACTGAAGCCATTAACTGGAAGTAGAAGGGGACAAAAATGAATTTGGAGATGTAACTAATCAGTTTGGAACCTCATGACTTCGAGATATTTTAATTATCAAAAGTGGCACTGTCAACAGGAGGAAAACTTTGAAAATAATTTTTGTTGGTAGCTCAGAGTGAGTGAACTCACCCAGGCACAATACTTAACAGGAGAACATTGTAGAATATACTGCAAACATCAGTTAGAGTACTCAAAAGAGGGAAAGCTTGAGAAGTACAAAGGAAAAGAAAGAAGAGTTTCAGAAAAATTAAGTAGGATTTAAACTGGAAATCTTTAGTGGCAGTAAGAAAGGAGTTGTAGGAATTAGGGTGCCAGTTTTCATCAGGACTACAATGATAAGAGGAATGAAGAGAAAAATAAGTGCAGATCACTCTTACAAATTTTGTTTGAGGGGGAGACATGGTCATGGGAAGGGCTTATATACCAGGGGGAAAAGATTGGGAGAAGAAAAATGGAAGATGAAAGGATATTAGTTACAGAAACAAGATCTGGAAATATAAGTAATAAGTTCAGTTAAGAGTGAGAATTGGGGGCACGCCTGGGTGGCTCAGTGGGTTAAGCCTCTGCCTTCAGCTCGGGTCATGATCTCAGGGTCCTGGGATCGAGCCCTGCATGGGGCTCTCTGCTCAGCGGGGAGCCTACTTCCTCCTGTCTCTCTACCTGCCTCTCTCTGCCTACTTGTGATCTCTCTCTCTCTGTCAAATAAATAAATAGAATCTTTAAAAAAAAAAAAAAAAAAAGAGTGAGAATGGGGGAAACGCTGGGTAGTAAGGCTTGTTGATAAAATTTATGTCTAATGGTGCCTTGTCTGAGGAGTTGAAAGAAAAGTGAACATCTGGCATGGTTAATATGAGAGGAAAACGTAGAATACTAATCAAGACAAAGGTTGTGTATCCTTTATTTTTACAATAAAGGAATGCAAGTTGTAACTTGAAAAACTGGCTTGCCCTCCTGAGATCTGAGTGCTGTCAGGCTATTGTCTTAATGCCAATCTGAAGACTGAATTTGCTCCTTTTAGAAGTAGGGCTGGTAACAGTAGGCAAAATTGCAAGTACTTCAGAGTCTGTAATCCCCCAAGACTTGACATCAAAGATGTTTAAAACAGCTAAAATCTAAGTAAGGCTATTAAAAATTGTCTTTGTGTAAATATTGGTGTCTTTGAACATGAAAAGACAGCATTTTTGTTTTCTCAGTCTTTCCTAGCCTATATTAGTAGCTGCATAACCCTAGGTTCTTTTTTCACAATTTGATAAGTTGAAATGTTTTGGGATTCACATCTCTTTGCAGCATTACAACTAGTGTGATTTAACTGCTGTACCCCAAATCAAAAGCTAAGTAGCTGCTAATAAACATTTTTTGATTCCATAGTCATTTATTCAAAATACTATGTGGAAGCTGACTTTTTATTTTTTTTTTATTTTTTTTTTTTTAAAGATTTTATTTATTTATTTGACAGAGAGAGAGATCACAAGTAGGCAGAGAGGCAGGCAGAGAGAGAGGAGGAAGCAGGCTCCCTGCAGAGCAGAGAGCCGGATGCGGGGCTCGATCCCAGAACCCTGAGATCATGACCTGAGCCGAAGGCAGCGGCTTAATCCACTGAGCCACCCAGGCGCCCCGGAAGCTGACTTTTTAAAAACCTAATTGCTAGGTCATATAGGAAACACTAAATTACATGAGATAAATCTTGCTTTCAAATGTGTACCATTAAGCAATCAGATGTCTATAGTGCATAACATACTTGCACTAGGTATATAGCTTAAGCTTTATTAGGCTTAGAAAAAGATCATTTCTTGTTGGAGTAATCAATCTTAGGAAAGGCTTTCATTGAAAAAGGAAAAAAAAATGTAGTATCAGTCTGTGACTCTCAGTTGCTAATGGAATAGTGTTTGTTTCTTGGCCTTACTGATTTCAATGTTTACTTTTAGAAAACAAATTAAGTGAAGCTTCTGGAGGTAGGGCTGAAAATGGTGAAAGAAGCGATTTGGAAGAGGACAACGAAGGGGAGGGACAGGAAAATGGAGCCATCGATGCTGTTCCTGTTGATGAAAATCTTTTTACTGGGGAAGATTTGGATGAACTAGAAGAAGAATTAAACACACTTGATTTAGAAGAATGACACCAGACAAGTCTGAAAAAATTAAGCCAGCTCAGCATGAGTTGAAATTGACTACAGTAATTTTTTTCCACCTAGAATTCTTCAACAGGATGTTTATTTCCCATGCTGATTCTGGAGGGCTTACTCTCCTCCAAAAAAGGAATATTCTCCCTACGTCTTGTCTTCTGACTTTGGCTACATCTCATAGTAAGTTCAGAGTAGTTCATGATAAATTGAAAATATAATGGTCATTGCAGAAAATGATTGTTGTAACTGTCCATTCAAGTAGGAAGTGTGACTGCTTTTCCAGCTTTTGGTTTTCATTGGGCATGTATTATAAGAACAACATAAATTTAAATTTAAAATACCCTTCATTTAACACAGTTTTTAATGAGTGTTTTTCTTTGTATTTATGTGTTTCAAAGACTGCCTAAAATATGAGCACTGTATTTCATAAAGGAAACTGCATATGCAGATTCAGTATTGTATATCTTTGGACAATTAGATGGACATTTAAAAAGAAACTACTTTAACCTGACAGAATCAGCTGCAATGCCCTGTGTTAAACTGTTTTAAATGTTTCCCTCTTCTTTTTTGCCAATAAAGTTGTAAATAAAGACCATCATACATTAAAATCCAAATATAGTCCTTTTTTTCTTTAAGTTTTTATATGAATATTTTCTTAGAATTTATAGTTTGAGGATCTCTTATAGTTAGCACAGGAGGTATAGACAGTTAATGGATTCTCTTAACTGGTTATGGGACTGTGTAGAATACTGACAGTACTACTATGAATTCAGTAAACTATGAATTTGGCTTTAAAAAGAGACTATACATAATGCTATAGGAAAGAGTAATTCCCTAATTGATAGATACCAGCCTAATTAAAGATCACCTACAGAACTAATTACTACTTAGCCATTTTTGTGGAGATCCATGGTATTAACAATATTACATGCTGAAATTTGATTACTATGAAAGAGTGTAAACAAATTCACCAGAAAACAGCTGAGGGTCTTTGTCATTGAGTTCCCTAAAAATTAGGATGATACAGTTAAATGGACATAATTTACAAATGGCAAATTTGTGCCAGCAGCTTTTTGTCATTTTCAAATATTTGTGCTGTTTCTTTTATCTGCAAATAAAAATGGATTGTAAAGCATTAGACTAAGATAATAGTATGAGCATGTCTGGTGATGGCGCAGTTTCATTTCTGCCTCATAAATTTTTTGATTTTTAAATCTGAAATTTAGTTTCTTCATCTGCGTAAAGCAGTGCTTCTCAGTTATAAAACCTAAGAAAACATGATTGTAAATCTTGTCAAATGATAATATCAAAGTTGATAATGACTTGTACTGTAATTGACACTTTTAAAATGTAGAACTTGAACCAAGTTTATTTCCCATATGCAATGAAAGTATACTTTGTATATAAAAAGACTGCTTGAGTTTTAAAATTTTGATCTATGAAAGATTGTTTATTTCTTTATGAAAAGTTTTAAATGTTACCAATTATAATATTTAATAATGAAATATTTTCAAAATAATGTAGAGTTTAAATCTTTCTAAAGCTATAGCCCAAGCAATTCTTTTCTTTTTCACTTTTGAAACCATCTAAAACTTTTCCAAATGATTGTATTACTTTAGACCTTACCTTTAGTCCTTTTACTTTAGGCCCTAAATTGTGTGTGTGTGTGTATTTTTAAATATATGTGAAAGGCCTTTTTAAACAAAAGTATGCTGAAGACTTTCAGTTCTTGAATTTAAAGTATTACTACCTTACAGCAAATACGTGATTTTGAAAACCCAAATTTTCTTTAGTAAGTCAGTCGAAGGGAAATGCTGTCATGGAGGTAACTTTTGATACCAACGATTCTTTTTTTTTTTTAAGATTTTATTTATTTGTCAGAGAGAGAGAGTTCGAGAGCACAAGCAGGCAGAGTGGCAGGCAGAGGCAGAGAGAGAAGCAGGCTCCCTGCCAAGCAAGGAGCCCAATGCAGGACTTGATCCCAAGACCCTGGGATCATGACCTGAGCCTAAGGCAGCGGCTTAACTGACTGAGCCATCCATGCGTCCCGATACCTACAATTCTTTAAGGTGGCCTTTCACCTATCTTGCCCTTAGGTTTCTTCCATCATAAATACAATCAATATATGCTCAGAGAATGCAAAATATTTTAATATGAGAAAATCAAAATGTAAAATTAAATCTTCTAAAATAACAGTATATTTCAAAAGCAGTTTTGTTTTGTTTTTTTTAAGATTTTATTTATTTATTTGACAGAGAGAGATCACAAGTAGATGGAGAGGCAGGCAGAGAGAGAGAGAGAGAGGGAAGCAGGCTCCCTGCTGAGCAGAGAGCCCGATGCGGGACTCGATCCCAGGACCCTGAGATCATGACCTGAGCCGAAGGCAGCGGCTTAACCCACTGAGTCACCCAGGCGCCCATAACAGTATATTTCAGAGGCCAATCGATAGTTTTGTATTGTTCACAGTACAGTTACCGTATATTAGTACAGTAAATCTGAAGTTAGCTCCTCTTTTCAAACCCATTTACACATAACCACATAGTTTTTTCTTACAAATTGTTCTTTTCTCTCATTCCCATTGTTAACATAGTATATCTCTGTAATCTAATTTCAGTTATGTGACTTAGCTTCATTTTAAAAGGCCTGTGATTTAGACATACAGAAACTTACAGTGTAAGCCTTCCATAGTTTTGCACTTATTTCCTTATAGTCTGTAAAATGAAATTATTTTCCAAATGTAAGAACTTTTAGTTTTCTCCTCAATATCCAGGAGATTTCATCAGCCCATGTTCTTTTTAGCCTATTAACCACTTTTTTGGGTAGTTAATCTCCAGGTTGTACCAGTGTTCTCAAAGGAACATACATCAGTTTTATTCTACATGTACAGCTGTTTCTACCTGTGAATCCTTGAAACTATTTTTATCTAAGTCTTAAGGTTCTGTGTATTTCAGGGACAAAGGTCATCAGAACCACTTTGACTACACTACATATTTTAAGAATTTTTGTGATGGTGTTTCCATATTTAATATTTATTTTGAGTAATCCTGTTTATGGCATATAAAGTAAGAATGTATAATTGAAAGTACTTGAGTTAATAGAAACCCCTCAGTTTAAAAGTACAGTGAATAATACACTAATTGTGTGGATCAGTTCATAATTGTGCATTATTGTATATAGTGTATGTATTGCACTTAGAAAAGTTCAACGTAGGGTAGTAGAATCCACTGCAGTAATAGTAATGTTCATCCTTGAATTTAGTAACTAAATCCTTTTGATGATTTTGTGAATTAACATGTGATTGGAAGCCAGTTAATTTGTGGAGATAATGCATAACTATACCAGCTGTTATCCATTCAGTTATAGTCAAGCTAATTAACTAACTACATTGGTAGTTCACTCCATGGATTATTTCCTTCTGATATGCTAAGAATTATTAGGTAGTCCAATACCGCTTGCACTGATTACCCACCACGGAGGAAAAGTAAATAATTAATATCTTTTATACTCCAGAACTATCTTCCACTCCTGTAGGGGGGTGGGGATTAATTGCTAATAGTTTTAGCCTATTTATCTTCAGGCAGGACTAAAAAGAATTACGATACCATCTAGTTTGAGCTAATCATTGCCATTTTTTAATTATTTGTTTGGTCTTAACTTTTCCCCCCTGTATCTTTTAATGGGAGGGGTAAAGACTCAGCTTGCTAATATGCAGCCTTCAAGGACACTTAGATGTGTGAAATGGCTTATATATAGGAGACCCCATTCATCCTTGACACCCATGCCACATCTCCCCTCTCCCAAGATTTTTGACAGCAAAGAACTTGATCATCCAATATTCGAGATAAAAAAAATTATATATACTCTTTATTTAAAACAGTAAGAACCACTATTAGAAGTGACAAAATTATCAACACAGGTGAGTTGTCTGTAAGAAAACAGTGTTCAGAAGGCTGGGAAGGCATTCACTGGGATGGTAGTTCCATGCTAATCATAGAACCCTGTGTCCATACACAGCATGCTACTGTACAAACATGTAATACTCCTTAAAAATATAGGACTGCAAGAACAAGTGAAATGGTTTAGGATCAATTTTCCTGATAATTCATTTGCATAAAATCAAAAAGTTTCATCTGGGCAGGAACATAAATCTCTTCATCCTTTACATGTGTCATGTATATATAAAAGGAAGAAAGGAAAAAAAATTTCTTAATTTCTTAAATTCTTTATTTGGCGGGCGGGGGGGAGTGTTGCAGAGGGAGACAGAACCCCAAACAGACTCCCTACTCAGCACGGAGCCTGACCACAGGACAGGATCTCAGGACCCTGAGATCATGACCTGAACCTAAATCAAGAGCCAGAAGCTTAACCTACTGAGCTACCCAGGTGTCCTTATAATTTAATACAAGCTTTATATGCTGCCTAGAACTCTGCCAGTTTATTTGAAGTCAAATGAAAATAAGTACAGGGGCGCCTGGGTGGCTCAGTGGGTTAAGCCGCTGCCTTCGGCTCAGGTCATGATCTCAGGGTCCTGGGATTGAGTCCCGCATCGGGCTCTCTGCTCAACAGGGGGCCTGCTTCCCTCTCTCTCTCTCTGCCTGCCTCTCTGCCTACTTGTGATCTCTTTCTGTCAAGTAAATAAATAAAATCTTTAAAAAAAAAAAAAAAGAAGTACAGATTCTTTTTTAAGTTGCAGTAAGTTTCTAAAATGATCATGCATATCACTCACTGCATTCTTCCTAAACAGAGTTGAATGGTGCTAACAGTTTTCAAAAGCCTGTCCATCTTTTTCATTTTCTCTTCTCTTTGATAGTTGAAGATCAGAAGACCAAGTGCAAAACTGACTGTCAGAACTTGTCCAGAGGCAAACAATAAAAGCATAGGAAAAAATTAAAAGTGAGCCAATAATATTTCAGAGGCTTTGACAACAACCTTAAGCTGCTAACAGGTTTATTCTTGTACTTATGTTTTTGTATCTGATCTAATTTCATACATAAGTAAGAATCATCATACTTGTCTGTAGAACTGAGAATAAGCTTTTCTGTGAGAAGTATATAACACATTGGAATTTGCTGTGCAATGGCCTTCACATGGAGTTTTTTGCCACAGTTTTAAATGAAATTTATTTTTCAAAATGTGACCTTATATAGTGAGTTACTAACATTTGAAGGTGTAAAATCAGAGGTAAATTGATAGAAATGTCTGAATTAATTCCTCTGATAAAACCAAATGGCTTTTCAGAGTACCTGGGAGGCTCAGTTGGTTAAACATCTGTCTTCAGCTCAGGTCAGGATCCCAGGATCCTGGGATCGGGTTACACATCAGGATCCCTGTTCCTTGGGGAGTCTGCTTCTCCCTCTGCCTCTCCCTCCACTCATTCTCTCTCTCTCTCTCAAATATCTTTTTTAAAAAACCAAATAGCTTTTCATTAAACAGATTTATTGAGGTATATTGACACAAGCTATGCATATTTGAAGTAAACAATTTTGTTTGACAAATGTATATACCTGTAAAATCATAATCACAGTTATGATACGTTGTACATATTCAACCACACCAGATTATTCCTCATGCCTTTGGTAGTCCTTCCGTCTTCAAGCAAGCACTTATCACCATAGTTTCATTTGTGTTTTCTTTAACTTTATGTAAATAGAATCATGTATTTTTTTTAACTCGGCATAATTATTGGAGATATATTCATGATGTTGGAGATATCAATAGTGCATTCTCTTTTGTTGCTAAGTAGTATTTTCTTGTATGGATAAAATAACTTGTTTATCTGTTGGTACATTTTAGGGTTATTTCCAGTTTGGGGTTACTGTAAAATTACCGTGAATATTCATATACAAGTCTTTGTATGAACATACAGTTTCATTTCATTTGGATAAATAACATAAAAATGGAATGTCTAGTTCATATTTATTTTTTTAAAAGATTTATTTGACAGAGACAGAGAGGGAACCACAAGTAGGGGGAATGGGAGAGGGAGAAGCAGGCTTCCCGCTGAGCAGGGATTCTGATGTGCGACTCAATCCCTGCACTCTGGGATCAAGACCCAAGCTGAAGGCAGCCACTTAACCGACCAACTCACCCAGGTGTCCCATCTAGTTCATATTTTTAGCTTTTAAAAAATTTCTACAATGTTTTCAAAGTGGTTGTACTATTCTGTGTTTCCACCAGCAGTTTATAAGAGTTCTATTTGCTCTACATACTCACTAACACTTGATGTAATTAGTTTTAATTTAGGTCTGTTAACCATTTAGGGTTAATTTTTAATCTGGTCCAAAGTATGGATATAAGTTAATATATTTGTGCATAGTGAACAACCTGATAATTCCAGCACCATTTATTGGAAGACTGTTCTACACTGAATTGCCTTTGTATCTTTGTTGAAAATCAACTGACCATCAATTGACAATTCAACTGTTGTTGTTGTTTTTTAACTATTTTGATTCATTTATCTCTTTGGCTAGCATATCGATATCATGCTTTCTTCATGACTGTAGCTTTATACTAATAAGTCTTGAAATCAGAATAATTCCTCCAACTTTGTTAATCTTTTACAAAGTTGCTTTGGCCATTCTAGATTCTATGCATTTCCATGTGCATTTTAGAATAATGAGCTTGCCAATTTTTACCAAAAACAAAACAAAAAAAAAAAAAATACTGCTAGAATTTTGATCAGACTTGCATTAAATTTGTAGATCAGGTTTACAAGGAATTGACATTTCAGTATTGAAACTTCTGATCCATGAACATGATACATGTCTCCATTTTATTTAGGTCTTTGAATTTCAGTGTTTTGTAGTTTTCAGTATGCTGTTCTTACACATCTTTTGTCATATTTATCCTTAAGTATTTCATATTTTTTGATGTTATTGTAAATGGTATTTTCTAAAATTTCAGTTTACAGTTATTGGTGGTTAATATACAGAAACACGATTTTGCACTTTGATTGTATTCTGCAACGTTGCTAAACTCACTTAATTCTACTAGCTCCTTTGGTAGATTTCACAGTCTTCCACATAGATGATCATCTGAGAGTCACATGTGAATAAAGAGAGTTTTCTTTCTTTCCAATCTGGATATGTTTTGTTTCTTTTTCTTGCATAATTGCATTATTGTACATGAGTCAGCAAGCCTGTTTTTGTAAATGAAGTTTTATTCAAATACATTTGTTTATGTATATTATCTTCCCTTCTTTCATGCTACAATGATAGTTTAGTGGTGACTACAAAGATGAAATGGCCCCACAAAGCCTGACTTATTTACTACTTGAACCTTTATTAAAAAAAATTTTTTTAAATATTTTTTTGAAAGGCTAGAACCTTTAGTAAGGTATTGAATAGAAGTGGTAAAACGAAACATTTTTACTTTGTTCGTGATCTTAGGTGAAAAGCATTCAGTCTTTTCACCAGTAAATAATGTTAGCTATAGATTTTTTATAGATTCCTTATATAAGATTGAGCAAGTTCCCTTCTTTTCCAAACTTACTGAGAGTTGGAGGGGTTTGGTTTTGTTTTAGTCAAGAATAGGTGTTGGCTTTTGAATCATCTGAAGTGATCATATGATTTTTTTAATTTGTAACATGTTAATATGGTGAAGCCAACTTTGAATTTCTGAGATAAATTCTACTTGATCGTAATGTATTTTTTAATACATTGTTAAATTTGATTTGATAAAATTATATTTAGAGTATTTATGGTTATGTGTATAATTGATGAGTTAGTTTGTAGTTTTCTTGAAATGTCTTTCATTTTGGGATCAGGGTAGTACTATTCTTATAGAATGAATTGGGAAATATTTCATCTCCTTGATTTTCTGGAAGGTGCTATGTATTAGATCTTCCCTAAATATATGGTAGAATTTACCAGTGAAACCACCTTTGTAGAAAGGTTTTCAAATATAAATTCAATATCTTTTAATAGATAAAGGGGTGATTAGATTATGTCTTCTTGTTTAGGCTTTGTTAGTTTGTGTCTCTCAAGGAATTTGGCTATTTCGTATGTTTTCAATGTATTAGCATACATTTACTTATATCCTCTACTGCTTTGGCTGCATCTCGTAAGTTTTGATATGTTATATCCCATAAATTTGCATTTTAATTCAGATCAAAATGCTTCCTAATTTCACTTGACCAGTGAGATATTTAGAAATGTGTTATTTCACAAATATTTGGAAATTTTCCAAGAATCATCTGTTACTGATTCCTAATTCTATTTTGAATGGAGAACATATTTTTTTAATTTGGATCCTTTTAAAATCATTGAAATTTATCTTATGATCCAGTGTATGGTTAATCTTGGTGAATGTCCCATGTGTATTTCTGCTGTTGTTGGTTGTTATGTTCTATAAATGTTTATTAGGTCAAGTTGGTCAGTAGTGTTTTTTAGTCCTTTTGTATCATTACTGATAAGTGCTAGCATGGCTTATCTTTTCCATCCTTTTACATTTATCCTATTTATGTCTTTATATTTAAGTGGGTTTCTTTTAGACAATATGTAGTTAGGTCTTGGGTTTTTTTAATCTAATCTAATAACCTGTGCCTTTTAATTGGGGTCCTTAGACCATTTACATGTAATATGATTACACATCTGATTGGGTTGAAGTCTACCATCTTGCTCTTATTTCTGTTTGTTCTTTTTCCTTTAACTACCTTATTTTTAGATTGACTGTATGATTTCATTTTATTTCTTTTCACTTATTAGCTCTAATCTGTGTTAATTTTGATTGGTTAGTTTTCTTCTCATTATGGGTTATATTTTTGTGCTTCTTTCACCTGATAATTTTCAATTGGATGATTAAATATTTTGAATTTTTTTTTTTAAGATTTATTTATTTCTTTATTTGACAGAGATCACAAGTAGGCAGAGAGGCAGGCGGGTCGGGGGGAGCAGGCTCCCCGATGAGCAGAGACCCTGATGCAAGGCTCGATCCCAGGACCCTGGGATCATGACCTGAGCCTAAGGCAGAAGCTTTAACCCACTGAGCCACCCAGGCGCCCTTGAACTATTCTTTGTTGAGTGCTGGATACTTTTGTATTTCTGTAAATATTACTTGAGTTTTGTATGTAGTTAAGTTGCTTAGGAACAGATTTAGTCTAGGTGTAATTTTCCTCACAAGTGAGGCAAAACCTTTCTGAGTACTGTGTCAGATGCCCCATGAATTAGGATATCTTCTTCTCTGATTGGTGAGAGTAAGAATTGTTCTGGCTCAGTCTGAGCTTTTTTTTTTTTTTTTTTTTTTTTTTTAAAGATTTTATTTATTTATTTGACAGAGAGAGAGATCACAAGTAGGCAGAGAGGCAGGCAGAGAGAGAGGAGGAAGCAGGCTCCCCGCAGAGCAGAGAGCCCAATGCGGGACTCGATCCCAGAACCCTGAGATCATGTCGGTCTGAGCTTTGAGTATTATTCTCTCTAAAACTTTTAGGTGGTTTTTTCCTCCAGCCTTGTATACTTTACTGAAATGCATGGACATGTCATTAATTCTCAGTTGAGAACATCTTCTAAATATCTCTAGAGTGGCCTTGTGTATGGCTTTCTTCTCTCTAATACTCTTGTCTTACAAATTGTAGTTGCCTTGGCCTTCCTAGACGCCATATCCTCCTGGGTTTCACCTTCCTGCTCTGTGGCCTGGAAACTCCACATAGTTAGCTGGGAGCAATCACGGGGTTCACCTTTGTTTTCCATCTGTTAGGGATCACTTCCTATTGTCTGATACTCAGTGCCTGGAAAACCATTTTTCAAGCAGGAGATAAATCTGATTCATTGTGACAATTGGCCAAAAGTGAAAGTGAAGTCTAAATTTAGATTTGCACTACTTCTTTGTTGCAGGAAAAATTTGGCCTAACCTTCAAAATCTTGCAGAAGTGTGGGGGTTCACAAAGTTACCACTCCCCCCATTAATTCTTCACCACAGATCCTTATGTTTACCCAAGTAGCTTGTGTTTTTAGTCAGTACTATTTGTGAAATTACTTGACAGAAATAGCTTTGTAAATATTAAGAATGTTCATACTCAAGAAAGAACAATTTGCTTTATTTTGTTAAGATTTTTTTTATGGTTAAACATTTGAGTAGAAATTCTCTGTGTGATTATAGTATGAAATATTAAAATCTCATGAGAACAACTCAGATATAAGTAAATGTAAAGAACTTCAGCAGAAATTGATAAAGAGGTCTACTGAGTGGCTGAAAGAATGGTCTTATTATTGCACATACTTTTTTTGAATTCACTATTAAAAAGATGTGTCTGGGGGCACCTGGGTGGCTCAGTGGGTTAAGCCTCTGCCTTCGGCTCAGGTCATAATCTCAGGGTCCTGGGATCGAGCCCCGCATCTGGCTCTCTGCTCAGCAGGGAGCTTGCTTCCTCCTCTCCTCTGCCTGCCTCTCTGCCTACTTGTGATCTCTCTCTATCAAATAAATAGATAAAATCTTTAAAAAAAAAAAATGTGTCTGTATTTAGATGATTATGTGAAACAAAAAAATTTTCCCCAAATTACTGCTTTCAAATCTTTCCTAAGACTTTCTATGTAAAAGCCGCAATAACTAACAAATTCTTTAAAACTATATAAATTTATAGAAGCTAAAATATTCAGTGGATTATCTTCTCAGAGAAGATACAGATGTATCTTTATGCTTTGTTTTTATTTCCATATGTTTAGGTTAAAAGCTATTGCTTTATATTGGATCTCAAGAAATATTTTGACACATTTGACCTCTTTTGGTGTCTTGGTTCATTTACTTGCCTATATGTTAATGACAAAGACTGAAGTTAACACCATCCTAAAAATGGGGAAAACATTTGAAGTGGTAATAACAAACTGTTCAAGCTCTCCACTTTAAAATTTGGAAATTCAGGGAACATACAAGACCACAGTTTATTTTGCCTCATCCTCTGAACCTATCATGGGAATAGTTTAGCTCCTGGGAAAGAAAACTTCTCAGGCTCTATAGGCTATTTACTAAACCTATCACCAAAAACGGTTTACAGATTTTTTTTCTTGATGTGAATATGGTAGTCCTTTTTCAAAAAAAACAAAGATGAAGCCATTAACTATGTCAAACGGCATAGTATCTAGCTAGATTCTAGCCATTAATTGACTTTACAACTTAATAATTAATGTGTTTTACCATCAGGCACAAGTTTCCAATGATGACTGTATTAAAAATTTTCAGTTTTACATGTGAAAGTCCTAATACCAACCTGGAAAAATTGGTTGCATTGATGAGTAATGAACTCTGCATATTGCGGATTACCATACCACCTGAATTCATCTTACAATATTGGCAAAGTATCTGAATTCTTAACTGGACACATACATTTTTTCCCCCAAACAGGTATTAAAAACACATTGCTTTTCAGAGAGTCTTAGCAGAGTTGCTGCACTATTTGTCTTTTTGACAGTAGGTTAAGGTTTGGAATGTATTAAAATTGCTTGGAAAGATTCATTATAATCCTCTGTTTTCTTCCTAAATTAACTCCAGTTGACTGTGCCATTTGTTTTCAGATATATGGAAAAATACGTGGTTTACTTTAAAACTGTTTCTACTCCAAAAAGTGAATTTTGTTAAATGAAGGAAGAGAGCATAGCGGTTGCAAAGTCTCTGTTTTCAGTTAGACTTGTAGTTAATTATAAATGTTGTTGGTACTGAAACATCAAAGTTTGGTTTGGTTTGGTTTGGTTTGGTTTGAAGAGACAAGCTAAAAACCATGGGGGTACTCGTGTTTGATTTCAACTTCCAGCACAGTACATGAAGTTTTGCATTTAAAATGCTTTCATATGGCTTTGTTTTAAGGGAAAAAAGAATATGAATTTGCTCTATAAAATAAAAACATTTTTAAGGCACCCTTTTCTCAATTGTCAAGAAGCCTTAAATTCAGATCTCTTTTTTTTTTATATATGTTTATCAATTCCATATAGTAATTTTAAGATGTATCTGGTCTTTCCTGGATGAAATTTACATCTCTAGATATAAATCAAACAGTAAATCATGGGCTTTTACATATGAATGCTTGATAATTTGCCAGTGTACCCTGTAGTTCTGAAGACGCTGATAATACAGAGATGAATTCTGTTCTTTAGTCATGTACAGGGAAGTGAGTGACAGAGAATGTAGACCCTTAAGTGGCCCACATTATCTACTGCAATATTTACCTTCTTACATCTGAAGGCTCACAAAATATGCCACTTAGGCATATTGATTATTTTGAATTAAAGTACTTAAGAAATAGCCAGTGTAAAAAGGACACTGTGAATGCAGGAAATAAACCTCCCATGTGAATTTATCCTTTCTATACCAGGTAGGGAGAAAGCATCATTATTGCCAGAGATAGGGAATTCAAGGCCAAGAAGGCTGGATAAGCAAACCTTATTACTTCTTCATTAATTTGTTACCTTAAGCCCAAACCTCTTTGCTTTGTCAAATCTTCACAGATACTGTTTCTTTGTCCGAAAGCTATAAAAGCTGCCTGCTTTGGTCACTTTTTTTGAAGTCTCTTATCTTTGGGGCTCCCATGAGTATGAAATTAAATTTGTTTTTCTCCTGTTTGTTTTATGCCAACTTAATTATGAGACCAGCCAAGGGACCTAGAAGGGAAGAAGGGAAACATTTTTTTCACCAGCATATTAATCACTCTAGTCCTGGACTAAGAATATGTGTTATGGTTATAACATAATACTTGGGAGGAATTCACATTCGCAAGGAAAATGTTAATGCAGATTTCACGAAGTGTTAACATGCAGCAAAGTTTGTGAAGTTGCCCTTTGGTTTCTTGACCAGCTACTTTCAAACTCATCATTCCCCGCGGGCGATTGTTGACTGGGCTCAACATGCTCAAGTAATTGCAGAATTATCTATTAACTCTATTAACTTCGTTTAGTATTTACAGTTTGAGAATTTTTCTACATAGGCTTTCCTTGAAGTCCTCTAGGCCTCTTCGCCATCTTTAATTATTCCTTGTTCTTTGGCAATCTCATTCACTTCCATGATTTCAATAATCACTTCCATATGAACTCCAGCCTCATATTTCCAATAAGCTACCTCATGGCTCAACATGAATTTCCTGCCACCACATCAGATTCCAGGTTAAAGTCATCATTTTCTCTCCTAAATTGTTTCTTCTTTTTCTTCTTTCTCTCTTTTATCGTCCTTGTTACTGAGATTTTATTATCCATCAACTTGAACTAAAAAATACAAATTGATTATTCTAACAACACCAAGATTCTCTCACATCCATCTTCCTTTCTATTTAACTATCCTCCATTACTGTTCTGTATTACTCAGGCTCTCAACTGCCTTCATAATTATTTATCTTCCAAACTGGGACATTTTGAGTGTGAAAAAGACATTGTGGGAAGTGAAGAAACTCTTTTAATACTTATACTAGTGCAACTGACACACATTGAAACTGCCCCCTTTCAAACCTGTGCATTTGGTCACTGTGCTCTAACTAATCTAACTTGTTTCCTTTCCTTCCTATAACTAATCATCCAAAGCACTACCAGATTTAGCTTCTTAAAGCATTGCTTTAATCATGAGGTCTCCATCTTCCTAATTCTTCAATGGCTCTAAATTGTCTAAAACAAAAAAATCTAAACATCCGGGCATTATGTTCCAAGTCTACTTTGGTCTGGTGCCATCTTCCCTCTCTTAGATTATCACTTCTTCCCCCCCCCGCCAGTTTTATTGAGGTATAACTCAATACATACAGCACTGTACAAGTTGAAGGTCTACGGCATAATGACTTCACTTAAATATATTGTGAAATTATTACCACAGTAAGTTAACATCCATCAACTTATATAAATACCCAAATTTTTAAAAGATTTTATTAATTAATTTATTTATTTGACAGAGAGCAGGAACACCAGCTCACACCAGGGAGAGTGAGAGAGGGAGAAGCAGGCTTCTCTCTAAGCAAGGAGCCCAGTGTGGTGCTCAATCCCAGGACCCTGGGATCATGATCTGAGCTGAAGGCAGATGCTTAACAACTGAGCCACCCAGGTGCCCCAATATTTTAATGTTTTTTTCCTGTAATGAGAACTCTTAGGATCTACTCTCTTAACTCTCTTTTTAATGTTTTTATTCAAATTCCTGTAGTTAGCATACAGTATAATATTAGTTTCAGGTGTACATTATAGTGATTCAACACTTCCGTACAACAGCTGGTGCTCGTCACAAGAGCACTGCTTAATACCAATCACCTACTTAACCTACACCCCCCACCCACCTCCCCTTTGGTAACCCTCAGCTTGTTCTCTATAGTTAAGTGTCTGTTTCTTGGTTTGTCTCTGTCTCCCTCTCTTTTTCTCTCTTTTCCTTTGCTCATTTGTTTTGTGTCTTAAGTTCCATGTATGGAGGCGCCTGGGTGACTCAGTTAAGTGTCAGCCTTCAGCTCAGGTCATAATCCCAGGGTCCTGGGATCGAGCCCCGCATTGGGCTCTCTGCCCCGCAGGGAGCCTGCTTCCTCCTCTCTCTCTGCCTGCCTCTCTGCCTAGTTGTGATTTCTCTCTGTCAAATAAATAAAATATTAAAAAAAAAAGAATACAAAAATACTAATTTGAAGGAATACATGCACCCCAATGTTTATAGCAGCATTATCACCAATAGCCAAATCACGGAAAGGGCCCAAATGTCCCTTGAATGATGAATGGATAAAGAAGTGAGATACAGGGGTACTTGGATGGCTCACATGGTTAAGTGTTTGCCTTTGGGCTCAGGTCATGATCCCAGGGTCCTGGGATTGAGCCCCACATCAGGCCCCCCGCTGAGCAGGGAGCCTGCTTCTCCCTCTCCCACTGTCAGCCCCTCCCTCTGCTTGTACTCTCTCTCTCGTGTCAAATAAATAAAATATTAAAAAAAAAATGAGATACACAGACACACACAAATTATCCAGTCATTAAAAAAAATGAAATCTTGCCATTTGCAATGACATGGATGGAGCTAGAGAGTATTACAGTAAATGAAATAAATCAGAGGAAGATAAATATCATATGATTTCATTCATACATGGAACTTTTTTCTTTCCTCAAAGATTTTATTTGAAAGTGAGAGAGAGAGAGTATGAGATGGGAGAGCAGCAGAAGGAGAGAGAGAAGGAGGCTCTCCACTGAGCAGGGAGCCCAAAGGCAGAGGCTTTAACCCGCTGAGCCACCCAGGCGCCCAGTATTTTTGTATTCTTTGGGTAAATACCTAGTAGTACAATTGCTGGATCATAGGGTAGATCTGTTTTTAACTTTTTGAGGAACCTCCATGCTATTTTCCAGAGTGGCTGCACCAGTTTGCATTTCCACCAACAGTGTAATAGGGTTCCTTTTTCTCCACACCCTCAGCAACACCTGTTGTTCCCTGTGTTGTTGATTTTAGCCATTCTGACGGTGTAAGGTGTTACCTCATTATAGCTTTGATTTGTATGTCCCCCATGATTAGTAATGTTGAGCATCTTTTCATATGTCTATTGGCCATCTGTATGTCTTCTTTGGAGAAATATCTAATCACGTCTTCTGCCCATTTTTTAAGTGGATTATTCATTTTTGGGGTGTTCAGTTTTACAAGGTCTTCCTAGATTTTTGGATACTAACCGTTTATCAGATATGTCATTTGCAAATATTTTCTCTCATTCTGTAGGTTGCCTTTTAGTTTTGTTGATTGTTTCCTTCACTGTGCAGAAGCTTTTTTATTTTACTGTGGTCCCAATAGTTTATTTTTGCTTTTGTTTCCCTTGCCTCAGGGGACATACCTAGAAGGAAGTTGCTATGGCTGATGTCAAAGAGGTTACTGCGTATGTTCTCCTCTAGGATATTTTCTTATCTCATATTTAGTTCTTTCATCCATTCCGAATTTATTTCTGTGTGTGGTGTAAGAGAAGTGGTCCGGTTTCAGTTTTTTGCATGTTCTGTCCATCTTATAACTTTCAAATATAATATACAGCAGTATAAACTATAATCACCATGTTGTACATTAAATCCCTAGTATGTATTTATCTGCTAGCTGGAAATTTGTACTTTTTAACCACTTTTATCCAATTTCCCCATCCTCATCGTCAGAGCTGGTAACAAGATATCTGACCTCTTTTTCAATGAGTTGGTTTTTTGTTTTTGTTTTTGTTTAGATACCACATGTAAGTGACGTCATAGGGTATTTGTCTTCCTCTGACTTATTTCTCTTATCATAATGCCCCCAAGGTTCATCCATGTTGTCACAACATTATCCTTTCTTTAGTCAAATAACTCAAAATGTTAATGTTTACCTTTCCTGGTCCTGAATTACCTCACTAGTAAAATAGGAATAAAATAGTTCTCAGTTGTGAGGCTAAAATATGGTATTACATATAAAGAATGCAGTTTTGTACGTAGGTACTTAGTACTTGCTACCAAGTGCTTAGTACATAGGTGGTGAGGAACTGGTAGGTTTTTATGTTATTGTATTGTAATTTCATATGTTTTATCTACCTGTTCCTACTTTGTGAAGTATTTTGCTCTTTTCCAGTCTCCCAAGCGCCACATTCCTAAATCCTTCCTATCCTTCAATAGTCTGAAGACACATTCCCTCAAAACCACCTTTGATTCCCCCAAACTGGTGGTCTAAAATTCACATTCGAATATTTCTACCTTGTTTATTAATGTATATATCTTTGGTTCCATATTAGAGTATTATTTGCTTGAGGACAGGAACTCTCATTAATTTTAGCACTCCCCCCCCCCGCCAGTGCTGTGCTTTTCATAAATATTTATTCATTATTAAAGTATTTATCATTAAAGTGCTCATTCCTTTGGTAATATTAAATCTCTGAGACCTGTGGTTCTACATTTGTCAAATACGGCACATCCATACAATGAGGTACTTTGCAGCTGTTTAAAAGAATGAGGTAGAGGACACCTGGCTGGCTCATTCCATAGAGAGTGCGACTCTTTCTCATGGACTTGTGACTTCAAGTCCCATGCCAGGTGTAGAAATTACTTAAAAATGAAATCTGAAAAGAAAAAAAATGAAGTAGATTTTTCTACATACTGACGTGAAAAGATAATCACGATATCACGTTGACTATTAAAAAAGAAAGGCAAGTATCAAAAGTGTACTGAAAAGCGTGTATAGGTGTATTGTGTGTGTGGATCTTGTTAAAAAGAAAAGCTATATACTTGTTAACAGTAGTTGTCTTTGTATTAACGGTTTTTATGTAGTAGAATCGTAGTAGGGAGGAAGTATAGTTACAGAGACCCTAGACATTCAGATTTGTGTGTGTGTAGCAAAAAACAAACCCCATAACATTAAATTTACTATCTTGACTATTTTTAAGTGTAACAGTCAATAGTATTAAGTATACTCACATTGTTGTTCAACAGATCTCTAGAACTTTTTCATCTTGCAGAACTGAAATGTTAATTTCCCCTTTCTCTTTTCCCCAACCCAAGGCCTGGGAAGCCACCTTTCTACTTTCTGTTCCTATGATTTTTGGCTACTTCCGGTACTTCATATGAGTGGAATCATATAGTAGATGTCTTTTTGCAACTGGCTCATTTCTCTTAGTTTAACGTCCTCCAGGTTCATCACTGTTGTAGCATGTGACAGTATTTTCTTCCCTTTAAAGGCTGTATTACATTCTATTGTATGTATATACCATTACTGTCGCTTTGTAGTATATTTCGAAGTAGGGAGGTGTGAGGGCTCCAACTTTGTTCTTTTACATTGTTTTGGCTAGTCAGGGCCCCCATGGGATTACATATGAATTTTAGGTTTTTTCCTATTTCTTCAAAGGATATTGTTGAGATTTTGATAAGGATTTCCTAAATCTGCAGATTCTTTGGGTAGTATGGACATTTTTAACAATGATAAGTCACTTATAAAGTTTTCCACTTTTTTGGTATCTCCTTCAGTTTATTTTAGCAATGTTTTATAGTTTTCAGTATGTAAGTGTTCCAGTCCCTTAATTTATTCCTAAGATTTTATCCTTTTTCATACTTTTATAAATGGGATTGTTTTCTTAATTTCCTCTTCTTCAGATTGGTCATCATTAGTGTATAGAAATGCAACTGAATTTTGCATGTTGCTTTTGTATCCTGTAACTTTGCTAAAATAGTTTTTTAGTTTTAACAATTTTTTGGTGTGAAATATGAAGGATTTTCTACATATACATGCATTCTACATGTCATCTGAGAGCAGAGATAATTTTACTTTTTGCTTTATAATTTGGGTGCCTTTTATTTTTCTTGTCTAATTGCCCTAGTTAGACATCCAGTACTATATTGAATAGTAATGTCAAGAGTGGACATCTTTGCCTTGTTCTTTATAGAAGATAAGTTTTCAGTCTTTCACATTTGATTATGATGTTCTGTGAATTTTTCATGTATGGCTTTTAATATGTTTAAATACTTTCCTTTTATCCCTCATTTTTATCATGAAAGGGTATTGATTTATGTCAAAAGCTTATTCTACATCAATTGAAATAAGTATTTTCTTGTCTTAAAAACTATATTCAGGGTGCTTGGCTGGCACAGTCAGAAAAGTACATGACTCTTGATCCTGGAGTCATGAGTTTGAGCCCCATGTTGGGTGTAGAGATTACTAAAAAAAAAAGGAACTTTAAAAAACCCTATTTTCACATCCTATCAATAGGATGAGTGGCACAAAGTTTCCTTTTCATGAAACTATGCCTAAATTCCTAAATTATTTACAAAGTATGTATATAAATCAATATTTTATTTATATTTTATTATAAATACATTATAATTATAAAAAACAAGATATTAGAATTGTTTAGTGGATACTTAAAAGTACTGTGAAGGATTTTTTTTAACCTATTTGAATTTTGTTAATTACTAAATTTAGATTTGATTTTCCTCTACTTGGGGTTCAACCCAATAGAGTTGAGAAGGAACAACACTTACATGATAACACTCACATGTAGAAGCGGTAGTAGTAATGATGATAGCACTTTACATCTATTGAGCACTTACTGTGTACCAGGCATTATGGCATTATGCTAAATTCTTTCCATTCTAATCTCATGTATTCCTCACAAGAACTCTCTGAGCTGAGTACTCTTATCCCTCTGTCCCATAAAAACCAAATGAGTCCCAGAGAGGTTAAGAAAATGTCCCTGGGGTGCCTGGGTAGCAGAGTCAGTTGAGCATCTAACTCTTGGTTTCAGCTGAGATCGTGGTCTCAGTGTCCTGAGAGCAAGCCCCGTGCTCAGTGGGGAGTCTGCTTGAGATTCTCCCTCCCTGTCCCTCTGCCACTTCCAATCATGCTCTCTCACTCTCTCTCTCTCTCTCTCCAAAATAAAAAAAAGAAATCTTAAAAAAAAAGAAAAAGAAAATGTCTCAAGGTCAAATAACTACTAAGTGTTAGAAGCAGAATTAAATCTCAGTCTTTTAGACATAATTTTATGAATAGTTCTTTATTTTTAACCTCAGCTAGTATACTATGGGGCTATTGTGATTATCAATATAAAAAATCAGCATTACTGTGATTTAATTAGAAAAATATCTGAGTCTATTCAGCTACCCATTCTGCTCATATTCTGGGCAGTGGATCTGCAAGATTAATTAATTGGGCTAAGGCACAGCAGATCCTTTCAGAATGAATACTGAACCCTGGGACCCAAATTATTATGCAGTGATACCAGTGAACTTCTAAGGCAAAAACTTAGCCATTTAATGAATCCACTATTTCCATTTTTTGGATCTAGTCATTCCCTTCTTTTCAGGGTAACATTATCCTCACAATCATCTTTAGAACTTTTTAATTAGAATGACCAAGACATCCCCATTAATAATGTGCTATTATTATATATAGCATTAACTGCTTGGTAATTCACTTGACATCATTAGAGGAGAAAGAATCAGTATAGAAACACATCTGTGTGCTGAGTTTACTTAGCAATGACTAGTTCAGTCGCGCATAGAGGGAAAAAAATAATCCCCACAATTTTGTTCCTTTGTTAAGCATCTCAACTTTTTCATTTATTCAACAAACACTTGCTGTGCAGGTACCACATGCAAGCACTATACTAGGCTTTAGGGATAACAGAGATTAAACAAAACAAAACTCTTCACGAGGCCCCAGTCCAGTGGGGAGGTTGGAAAATAAATGGATGAGTTTAATACAGTGTCACAGAGATATCACCTAACTCAGAACAGGGAGGACATGTTACTCAACATATGTTACTCAACATGACATGTTACTCAACAATAGCTTTAAACATAGTTATTAATGTTTCAGACTAATATGTTATAATTAGGTAGACATGAGCCCATTTATAAAACATAAATTAGATTTGATTGAACTACATTGATCAAATTCTTATATTTATTGAATTAGATGACCCAGAAAAAAGAATTAAACACAAGGGTGTTTAATCTCATGTGATATACTTTAACTTGACAAATGAAAATTTTGAAACCATGGATTGTTATACATGTCTGGTGTGAAAATACAAAATTTATTCTTGAGTCATTTCATGTATTCAACATTAAAATGAAAAAAATATTATTTCCAGAGTTGACTTCAATTTCAAGCTAATTTCTAGAAACTGTGAAGGTCTCTCAACCATTACCTTGGGTTTTTCTTTCTAAAAAATAGTAAAGTGACATGTGAAAGCTTTGTATTTCCCACTGAATTAGAAGGTATTATTATAAATTAAGTTCTGGAGTCCCATGGTTGAACATAAAAAAGACACGTTTCTCTCTCCTTACACTCCTCCACCTTGCTCACCATGCTTTTTGCACAGACCACAAACTGACAAAGTTGTGTATTCCATAATGGATAAAGAAGAAAGAATAAAGTTACCTGGTGGTCATGATTTCTCACTTCTTATGGTCCCTGAAAACTGCCTCATGCCTGAACACATTCACAACAATCATAGGCGCCTCCCCCAATCTCCAGAAACCACATAAGCAAGGTACGGTAACCACCACTAATAAGGGTTTCTTGAATCTGGACCCGCAGAAGTCTAGAGTGGATTGAAGAATACAAAAGTGCAGGCGTAAGGGCCTTCTTGGCCTTTGTGTCATCCCTCTCCTCCCCCAGCTGTGCTGTGGTTTTATTTGCCAAGTGGTTTTCCCATCCATGTACAGAAATACTGCTGTATATGTGTATTAAAAGGTGTGGCTAAATTGGACTTTTTCCTGGAATCTTTTAACTGTATGATATAATGCTGTGAACAACTTCCTTATTAGAGCATGGTAACACACTGGTGGCCCTAAACGGAGATTGGCTACTATTGCAAATTCTTGAGCGAGAAGAAACAAACAAAAAATGTTAATGTAGATTAAAAACCTGTTTTAATTGGCACAGCACAAAATGTTAATGGGAGTGAGAATATTTGCAGTGACAAATGAACTAAACAGTGACTCTAACAGGAAAAGTAGATACCAAACTAACATGGCTGGAGTATCAACAATAAACCTAGTAGGGCAGCTGTCCCAATGAAAACCCCAAGTGATGATTTTTTTTTAAAATACATGTTTTCATAAGAATTACTGGAAAATTTTTGTGTCCTTGTGTCCATATCTCAGCACTGGGAATATATAACATATTTTGGCAAAGATTCAAAAAATAGCAATGAAAGCAATTTATGTGCAAGACAGATTAATTGAAAAGACACTTCAAGGATTAATTGTAGGTTGGTTATGCAAAGGATTTTAAAAGAATACCCTGCCTTTATTTCCGTTCTCCGACTTCATGAAGGAGGTGAGGTGGCCGATTTAAATGCCTGCTTTTTGCCCAGGAAATAGCTCATCCCAAATAGCTTTTGCTTTGCCTGGGAACTAACAAAAGAAGGGGCCCCTGGAGGATTTCCAGAGACTATGGACTAGTTTGAGTACACCATGCTCTCTTTGTACATAGTATCCAACAGAGTTCAAAGCACAAATAGATAATAAATAATGTTACTTGAGTGAATTAACCTGATATCTTACAGTAGTTTAAAGTTAATTTCTCTTGGGAAAGATATCAAATTATCCTCTTTAAATGTTTCTCATGTGATGTACTTTAAGCCACAATATAACAGTAAATAATCATCATTTCTTTAACATATACTCTTCAAAAATTTTTGCTTACTAAAAGGCAAGTTCAGGGGGACTCTTTAATTCTTACCCTAGATAAAAATTTGACTGCATCTGATAAAAACAGATGAGCTGGGCGCCTGGGTGGCTCAGGTCATGATCCCAGGGTCCTGGGATCAAGCCCCACATCCGGCTCCCTGCTCAGTACGGAGACTGATTCTCTCTCGCCTTCCGCGGCTCTGCTTGTACTCTCTCACGCTCTCTCTGTCAAATAAATACATAAAATCTTTAAAAAAAAAAAAAGAAAGAAGAGAAAGAAAATCAGATGAGCTGATTTTTCTATTTGTAGTTAATTCATAGCCTTCTCCCTCATAGACTTGGTTCCAAGAAATAGATGAGTTATTGTCGCTATATGCAGTAACATTTTACCAATCTTTAATCTTTAAAAGTGCTGATAGGAAATTTCTTCTGTTCCTCATATTTTTATAAAAGCCTGAGTTACAAGATTTTAAGCTCAATGGTAAGAACACAGCCACATATTATCATCCTTGACATTTGCAGACTGAAAAGAATTTTTTTTTCCACTTGGTTTCTGGCTTCACTCACTGACTCAATAAATAGTACTTATTTATTGTAGAAAGATTTAAAGACCAAACCCAGCATGGTGAAAATGGCAAAAGGATAGATTTTTAGAGTAACACAACCCTAGTCACAAGTGCTATTCCCCTTAATAGCTAGATGACCTTAACTTTCTGCCCTTCCTCGTCTGTAAAATGCAGTGGAAAACGTTTGCCCGGGGGGGGGGGGGGGTTGCTGAGTTTCAGAGAAGAAAATACATGTGAAGCACTTAGCATAAAGCCTAACAATTTATAACTGTCCGCTCTCTTCCCTTTGTCTCCTTACCCTGTCTTTACTCTTTTTTCTTCATGTTTTACAACACAATAATATCTTTAGAAGAAAAGATTAAGCCATACATTTCTCCATCCTTTATTTACACAAATTACAACTTTCTTTTTGCTAATACTCATTATGCAATTCTACAACATTACAATATGAGTAATAAGTTATGATTAAAATATACTAATGATAGCGATATTTTTCACATACAGTGCCTTCCAGGTTGTTTGCCAGAAATGTTAATCAGCTCTACAGGGCGTGGTTGCCTCATGTAACAGTCCAAGGGTACGGCTGTCATTAGGCAAGGCTTGATCTAGATGCTCAAAGAATATCAACAAGAACCTAGTTTTGAAGGTTTAACTTTATCTACAGACTAGGTCCTCTCCTGGTGGTCATGATACTGCAAGAGAGAGGAAAAGTTTTTGAGGGTGATACGAAAGAAGGCAAGAAACGATGAGCAGAGACATTTGAGCGGATTATCTGGAGGAAGGACATTCCAGGCAGAGGGAAATCAAATGCAAAAGTAATGGAGGAAGGAATATATTTGGTATAGTTAGGAAACAGCAAGGAGGCTGATATGCTGAAGTGGAGTGAACTACACAGAGTGACAAGAGATGAAATCAGGAGCACCAAGCCAATTAATCTAAGGTCTTGTAGGCTATTGCACAGATATTGGCTTTTGCCCTGTATAAGATGCACAGCCCTTGGAGGAGTTAGAACTAAATAATGTCAGGATCTGACTTACATTTTAAGAGGAGCACTTTGATTGCTGTGTTGAACTAGACCAAAGGGCGATAAGGAAAGCAGGGAGACTCGTCCGTAAATTTACGGTATAGGTGGAAGGTGATGATTGTACCTTGGACAAGGATCTAACAGGAAAAGTAGATATGATTCAGTTTTCTGCTCTAGTGATGAGAATGGGAAGAATTGGTCCTGAATATATTTTGAAGGTACAACCACCAAAATTTTCTCATAGGCCAGATGGTGAATATGTTAGGAAGTAAGTGATAATTTGAAAAAATCTACAGGAGGGGGAACCCAAGAAAGAAAAATTGAAAATTTAGTTTTGAACACATACCATTTGTGATGCCCATAATACAGCTACCAAGTTTCTAGCTGATTATGTAAAGTACTTACTCTGTTCCAGACACAAATTTATATATATTAACTTACTTAATCCTCCCCACAGCCCATAAGTTGGGTGTTTTGAATGAGGCATCCTCAGTTATCCATAGTAATTAGAACTATGAGTCTTGATGAAATCACCAAGAAAGTAAGTATAGATACAAAAAAGAAGACCAAAGACTGAGTTCAGTCCACTCCAGTGATTAGCATTTAGGAACAGGAGGGAAAACTAGCAAAGGAGATTAAGAATGAGTGATGCATAAGGAAGAAGGAGAATATTTAATCTAGGAACCTAGTGAAGTAAGTCTACCAAAAAAAAACCTGAAATGATCACGGTGTCCAAAGCTCCTCATATTTCAAGGAAGGTGAGGACTGACCACATTTTGGTGAAGTAATGAGGGCAAAAGCTTGGTGTGAATACATTCAAGAGAAGGGAAGAGGGGAAATGAGGAGTGAGCACAGGCAGCTCTTTTAAGGCATTTTCCTCTAAAAGAGAGGAGATAAGTGAGGTGGCAGCTGGAAGGGAATGTGAGGTCCAGGGAGGTTGTTTGTTTTGTTTCAGTTTTGTTTTTGTTTTGTTTTGTTTTTAAATTAACTTTATTTTTAAGATGAGTTTCAGTTTATAGCAAAATAGAGCAGAAAGATCAGAGGTTTTCCACATACCCATTGAGCACACATAAATAGAGGCCTCCCAACTATCGAAACCCCACATCAGATTGGTACATTTATTACAATTGATGAACCTATATTGATATTTCATTATCACTTTAGGTTCATAGTTTACATTGGGGCTCCTCTTGGTGTTGCACGTTGTATGGACTTAGACAAATGTGTAATTGTGCATATCCACTATTATAGTGTCCCACCTAATAATAGATCCACTGACATAAACATCCTACGCTCCACTTGTTCATCTTCTTCTCCCCCAAACCCTAGCAACCATTGATCCTTCTCCTTCCTCCATAGTTTGGCTTTTCCAGAACCAAATTCTCTAAAAATCCTTTGTAACCTATTCATATGCCCAACCCCCACCCCCAAAACAAGTGATCTTTTTATTGTCTCCATAGTTTTGTCTTTTCTTAGAAGGTCACATAGTTGGACTCATACAGGATGTAGTCTCTCCCAACTGGCTTCTTTCACTTAATAATATGTACTTAAAGTTCCTCTGTCTTTTCATGGCTCAATAACTCATTTCTTTGTAGCGCTAAGAAATATTCCATTGTCTGGATGTACCACAGTTTATCCATTCACCTACTGAAGGGCATCTTGATTGCTTCCCCATTTGGCCCTTATGAATAAAGCTGCTATAAACATCTTTATGTGCCAGTTTTTGTGTGGATATAACTTTTCAACTGATCTGAGTAAATACTAAGGATCTTGTGACAAGATATGTTTAGTGTAGTAAGAAATTGTCACACTGTCTTCCAAAGCCTTTCACGTTCCCACCAGCAATGACACTTCCTATTCCTCCATATCCTCACCAGTTTTTGGTGTTTGTTCTGGATTTTTACCATTTTACAAGGTGTATAGGGGCTTCTCATTATTTCAATTAACAGTTCCCTAATGACATATGATGTTGAGCATCTTTTTATGTGCTTATTTGCCACATATATTTTCTTTTTTTTTTTTTAATTTATTTGACAGAAATCACAACTAGGCAGAGAGGCAGGCAGAGAGAGAGGAGGAAGCAGGCTCCCTGCCGAGCAGAGAGCCCGATGCGGGGCTCGATCCCAGAACCCTGGGATCATGACTTGAGCCGAAGGCAGAGGCTTTAACCCACTGAGCCACCCAGGCGCCCCTGCCACATATATTTTCTTTGATTGAGTATTCGGGTCTTTGACTCAGTTTTTGATGCAGTTCTTCATTTTCTTATAGCTGAGTTTTAAGTGTTTTTGTGTATTTCAGAAAACAGTCCTTTATCAGATATGTTTTGGAAATATTTTCTCCAACCTTGAGGCTTGTTTTCTCATTCTCTTGATGATTGTCTTTTGCAAGGCAGAAGTGTTTGATTTTAATGAAGTCCACCTTACCAATTTTTTCTATCATCTGAAAACTACCACCATACCTAGGGTTACTCAGGTTTTCTCCTGTGTTCTCTTCTAGGAGTTTTAAGATTTGTGTCTTACATTTTGGTTTATAATCCACTTTGAGTTAGTTTTTGTGAAGTGCTTAATTATCTTTTAAATGTCTGTGGAATCTGTAGTGATATTCCCTCTTTCATTTCTCTTTTTCTTCTCCCTCTAGTGTTCCCATTATGTATATATTCCACCTTTTATAATTGTCCCACAGTTCTTGGACATTCTTTTTGTCTTCTTCCCCACAATCTTTTTTTTTTTTTTTTGTCTCTTTGTTTTTCAGTTTTGGAGGTTTCCATTAAGATCTCCTCAAGCTCAGAGATTCTTTTCTCATCTGTGTCCTATCTACCAATAGGTACATTGGTATGAAGATATTTCTTCAGTTCTTCATTTCAAAATGAAGATATTCTTCATTTCTGTTATAGCTTTTTTGATCTCTAGTATTTCTTTTTTATTCTTTCTTAGAATTTCCACCTCTCTGTTTACATTGCCCATTTCTTCTTGCAAGCTATCCACTTTATCCATGAGAGCCCTTAGCATATTAAACATAATTGTTTTAAGTTCCTGGTCTGATCATTCCAACATCCCTAAGATATCTGAGTCTGGTTCTAATGCATGCTGTCTCTTCAAACAGTATTTTTGCCTTTTAGTATGCTTTTAAATTTTTCCTTGATAGTCATACATGATATACTAGGTAATATTAACTATAGTAAATAGGCCTTTAGTAATGTGGTAGTAAGATGTAAGGCAGTAAGGGAAAGTGTTTTATAGTCCTACTAGGCCTCGGTCTTTTGTAAGTCCCTCTAAGTTGTGAACTCCACAAATGCATCTGTGTTTGCCCCCCAGGTGGGACAAGATGGCTAATGGGGGCTGGAGTGGGCTACTTCCCTTCCCCCATGTAGAAGGCTAGAAGGGATTGGGTTGGGTATTTCCCTTCTTCCACAGGGAAGGCTAGAGCTGGCTAGAATTGAGCATTTCCCTTCTGATAAAATCTCAGTAGCTTAGGATCTATAAAATAGTTTCTCTTGTGGGCAGGCCTTATTAAGAAGAGATTGCTCTTGCAAATTAATTTCTTTTCTCTTCTCCCTGCCAGAAATACAAGCTGATTTTTCTCTGATACTCACTGTGAGAACCAAGTCAAGTTTCTAGAGATAAAACTCACATAATTGTTGGGGACCTCTGAGGACTGAGTCTCTCTGGAGTTTTTAACTCCCAGATTTGTCCACACTGAGCCTCCAGTAACTCACCAATTACAGTTCAGGTTTTCCTGACACAACAAACGTTCTTACGCAGTTTTCTGCTCCAGTAAGTTGTTACTGTCTGTATTTGCCTGTCTGTCTCTCGTATTTGGAGATAGTGGTTTGATATGACCTCACTTCTCTGGTGAATCTAAGAAAAGTTTTTGAGTTTTCAATTTATTCAGCTTTTTACTTATTGTTAGGACAGACTGATAATTACCTCTTTTTTAAAAAAGAAGATTTTATTTATTTATTTGAGAGAGGGTGGGAGAGTGCTTGGGAGCCATGCAGGTACACTGGGGTGGGGTGTCAGAGGAGGGGCCAGAGGGAGAGGAATAAGAAGACTCCCCATTGGGCAGAGAGCCTGACAGTGGAGTTGGATCCCAGGACTTCAAGATCACGACCCGAGCTGAAGGAAGATGCTTAACTGACTGAGCCACCGGATGCCCCAGTTACCTACTTCTTTACATGCCAGCCCAGAAACCCAGAAAGTCTGTTTTTGTTTTTAATATAGGAGATATTATAGAATATCTATACTGATGGGAATAACTGATGGTGGGAAAATTGATACAATGAGGAGGATACATTTGAAAGAAACCAATCCTAGAAAAGGTAAGGAAATGGGATGCAGTGCACAATAAGAAGCTATTGGATTTAGAAGGAGTGTAGACATTCACCCATGGTAAAAAGTCAGGCAGTGTTGAGAGGGCCCAAAGCTAGTAGATGAGAAGATGTGTTGGTGGGAGCATATGGAAGTTCTCTTCTGATTCTTTGTTTCTTCTCGATGAAATGGGAAGTAACACTTGGACAGAGTGAAGATTGGAGAAGTGGCAGCAAAGGTTTGAAAAGGGAGAAGGTGTGAAATAATACACAAAGGAACTGACTTAGAATGTAAAGTAGGCTTTCCGGACTATGTCAAGGCCTGAATGTGAAGGGAGAACACTCAGCATGATCATTTTTGTTCAGTTACATTCAACTTCCCAAGGACAGGCAGGGGGAAGTATAGAGTTGAATTTAACCAAGGAGAAGTTTTACAGGAGCGTGAAGTCTAAGAGTATAGATTCTGCAGTGAGACTGTTTGGATTTGAATCATGGTTCTGCCATTTCGCAGCTATGTGGTCTTGAACAAACTGCTTACTCTCTCTGTGCTTTAGGTCCCGCATCTATAAAATGAGTATAGCCTGTTTCTCATTTGGAGAGACTAGAAGCGTTTAGAAGAGATCTTTTGTATGCTTCCACCACACTGTCTTCCAACCTCTCTGCATTTGGACCCGTATACTCTGCCATATATGCATAGGGTATTGTCGAGTTAGTAGGTGTACAGTGCTTAGAACAGTGTTTGGCACATAAAAAATACAACAGAAATGCTTTATTATCTGCTAGGGGGGGAGTAAGATGGAGGAAGAAAGTGATTAAAGTGATGAGAGGAACTGAAATCCTGCTTCTTTAGATCTCAACAAAAATGAAGGAAATTCTTCAACTTCAGGGAAACCCCTTCTTCCAAAAGAATACCGTGGAATTTG
This sequence comes from Meles meles, assembly GCF_922984935.1. Lineage (NCBI taxonomy): Eukaryota > Metazoa > Chordata > Mammalia > Carnivora > Mustelidae > Meles > Meles meles. Next base: position 82,047,377 of record NC_060074.1, read on the forward strand.
ATTTGAACCCAAATGAAAGTGAGGCAGACTTGAAACACGTGATTTCTCATACAGTTAAGTGATGAAAGGAAAAACAAGTGCCAAGAAAATGACAGATGCTTAATGCAAATTAGAGAAATTCTGCAACTTTATTGAAAACAGTCCTTCTTTTTTCTACTGTAATTACTTTAGTGGTATAGGATTGACTATAATCCCTGCTCAGAAGCAGCCTTGGAGCTGTTTCCATACTACCAATTTCTGGAATCTAGAGTTACATAGTAGCTTGGTGTGTATCTTAAGTACTTTATGTTCATTGGCCACGAAATGACTTCCACTTACTTGTTGAAGTGAAGGCAATTTCAGCGGTGGTTCTTACAGAGAAGTGCACCCGATTTTCCCTGTCCCTTGAATATATTATGTTCGTCATGAGGATCTTTCTTCCCTAATGCAAATAAGGGAGTCTTTTAGAGAAGGAAGAAGAGAATGATTTTAGGAGGTAGCAAGGCTTTGACAGTCATGCAAATGAGCAAGTGATGCCTAGAAGCATGCTTGGAAGACAGACTACCAGGTGGTGGGATCCTTGCCCACTTCCCATCAATGCTGATAACTGTACACCTTTGGAGATTCCTCTTGGTTTTCTAACTTGTAAAATGGCCATAATAATGACGTAGGTGTGAAGATTAATAAACTAATATTTGGAAGTATTCAGAACAGTACCTGGCACAATATACACTTGATAAATATAAATATTACACATCACCATTAAATAACACATGAATGGGTTGTGGTTTTCAGTAGTTTTCTCCTTAAGTCCCATGCCTTGGGACTCAGCATGAGCAAAATATATTTACATACCCTTATCTTTTTTGCTTGTTTGTTTCTTTTCTCAAATAATCCTGGGCTTGTCCCTGCAAAAACTGTCTGCTATCTTTTTTTTTTTTTAAAGATTTTATTTATTTATTTGACAGATCACAAGCAGACAGAGAGGCAGGCAGAGAGAGAGAGAGGGAAGCAGGCTCGCTGCCGAGCAGAGAGTCCGATGCGGGACTCGATCCCAGGACCCTGAGATCATGACCTGAGCCGAAGGCAGCGGTTTAACCCACTGAGCCACCCAGGCGCCCAAAAACTGTCTGCTATCTTAAGGATAGCTCAGTATATGGGGGGCAGAAAAGGTCTAAGAGGAGGTTTTCCAGTAGGGTCATGAGTTCATGTATTCTACCACATACTCACTTGGCTATTGTTGAGTTAATACATATAAAGTGCTAAAACAATGCCTGGCTAAAGTATTCTCTGTTAGGAAAGAAAGAGGGAGGAAGAGAGTAGCAAGAGAGAGAACTATCTCCAGTTATCCAAATCGTTACCTGGTTCTGTCTGTTTTCTCCTGACTACCTTGTGGGATGTATCCCCTTGCCACCAAGCTTCTGAACACACTGGGCTTCCTTCTGCTACAGGACCCCTGGGAATGTTTGTTGTTCTTCCTGGAACAATTTTGCGCCCCCCCACCCACACACACATTCTTTCGCTTTGTAACCCCCGTTCCTCCTCAGATCTCAGCTCAGGTATTGGTTCTTCCCAAAAGAAGCTTGTTGGGACTCCTTGGTCAGGTCTTCAGTCCTTTGTTATAGGGAAACTTCCTAGCACTGATCTTTATAGTCTTGCTTATGATGATTTGGTTAGTCTGTCTATTTGTGGTTAGTCCAACACATGGTAAGAAATCTGTAAGTATTTATTGAACAGTGAATGAATTGCTCCCATTCTCCCACTTTGAAAGTTTCTCTTTCTTCCTAAGTCCCTCACTGTTAGAGGTTGAACAGTGACTTCAAGAAGTAACCAGAGGAGGGGCACCTTGGTGGCTCAGTGGGTTAAAGCCTCGGCCTTCGGCTCAGGTCATAATCCCAGGGTCCTGGGATCGAGCCCCACATCGGGCTCTCTGCTCGGCAGGGAGCCTGCTCCCTCTTCTCTCCCTGCCTCTCTCTCTGCCTGTCTCTCTGCCTACTTGTGATCTTTGTCTGTCAAATAAATAAATAAATCTTTAAAAAAAAAAAAAAAAAAAGAAGTAACCAGAGGAGAAAAGGGTCTGGGGGATGATATCATCTGGTAGCTACATAACAGGGACAAAAGCAAAAAAGGTATAAAGCTCATAAAAAAGTATAGGACGTAAGAGCTGGGAGTGTTCTTAGAGATTATCTAGTCCCAACTTCTTCAGTATTGACAGCACAGGAAAATCCACCATTTAGGGTTTTAGCTGAGGATTTCAGCCAACCACCTTCCAAACAACAGCCCTATACACGAATAAAACATGTGTTTCAAACTATGAGAGCTTAAATGTGACTCATCAACATCTGCTTTCTTTAAATATTTTTTTCTCTCAGAGACTAAAACCACTTACAAGGATGGGATAAATTCTTGCAGCTTAACACATGGCAAAAGACAAACCTTTTATCCCACTTTCTTTGTAGTCCCCTCATTTTCAATCTCAAATGATTTTCTCTATCATATAACTCTTTTGTGAGGAATATTCAAAAGGATCTATTAAGTCCTAACTGTAGAACTTCTTATTTAAGGTGGCTTTAATAAGGGAATAATCAGAATACCATCTAATTTCAGTGGAAAACCATCACATTTTCATACTGACCTAACAGTAGCCCAGTAGTATTAGAAGACAAAAAGAACTTTGGCCAAAGGGAGGGAAAAAAAATCATAGTTTGTTTTGAGAGTATTCCTTTTTGTCTTTCTCTTTTCTCCCTATACCTGACAAAGAGAAAATGTGCCTTGAAGCTACTTCTTGCTATTCAAGTCCTCCATAAAAGTGCTTCAATAACATGGGCCAGGCACAGTGTTTCAGATGTTCTTTACTGTCCCTGAACACCTTGCTCCCTCCAATAAAAATGAATGGCAGAAACATGTAACCAGAAAACACAATCAGTGTAAATATGTTAATGGGTTAATATGTCTGAGCAGGATAATAACACCCTTTGCTCGGTTAAAATCCAGGTTCCCAGAAAGCCCCTTGGGAGTGACTCATGAGGGGGAGTTTTGATGGCATCAGACCAGGGGTTAAATTATGTTTAAGGAGTTGAATCTTTCTTTCCTTACCCTACAAGTAACAATGTATAGGGAGCTTCCTGGATTAACTTTGGGCAGGGTTTATCCTAAAGATGAAATAGCTAGTTACTGCCAGCAAAACAGCCCAAGAACCTTAGAGTGCAAAAAGTTCTGTGCAAATGAAAAGTTGTTTCCTACTATAGACAGCTTCAACAAAGCAAACAGACAAAAGATAGAAATAGCAATCACTGGTACCTGGGTAGCTCAGTTGGTTAAGCATCCAACTCTTGATCTCAGTTCAGGTCTTGACCTTGGTATATGGGTTCAAACCCCACATTGTGGTCCACATTGGGCTCTATGCTAGGCACGGAACCTACTTAGAAAAAAAGAATAGCCATCAAAGGATTGCTATGTAGTATCCAGACTATATAAAGAATTTCTGTAAATTGAGAAAACATCAACAGCCCAACAGAAAAGCAAGCAAAAGTTATGAGCAGGAAACTCATAGAAAATTAAGTGCAGCTGACCCAGAAACATTTGAAAGGACAATCACCTTCAGTTGTAACCAGGAAAATGACACTGAGAGAGCAATGAAATATATTTTTCATCTGCCAGATTAGCAAATATCTAGAAGTTTGACATTACCAAAATTTGGATGAGAAGTATGGAAATTTTTACTTTTTTTTATATATTTTATTTATTTATTTGACAGACAGAGATCACAAGTAGGCAGAGAGAGAGAGGGAGAAGCAGGCTCCCTGCTGAGCAGAGAGCCTGACCTGGGGCTTGATCCCAGGACCCTGGGATCATGAACTGAGTTGAAGCCAGAGGCTTTAACCCACTGAGCCACCCAGGTGCCCCAGAAATTTTTACTTTTATATACCACTAATGAGAGTGAAGAGTAAAGCAGTAATGCCATCTGTAAGATTTGACAACCATAAAATGTGCCCACTTTGGAACACTGTATCTCCTTGATCATCTTAGAAATACTTCACACATGTGGAATGAGGCCTCTACAGGGGTGCTCATTAGAGTATCATTTATTTACCAAAGTATGAAATGGTGCCTCTCTGTTGTCTTCTCCCACAACCTGAAACCAAAGGTACTAACCCCCTCACATCCTAAAGAGATCCACTAAGGGTCCCTCAGATTCATTTCCTAAAGATACCTGAAAATAAAGCTGCCGATGCTGGGGACATGATGGGAAAATAGCCTGAGAAGACAAGCTAACAAGGAGAGGCAGAATCTAGGTTTTTCGGGATATCATTAAGCCAGTGGCACTACACTTCGGAGCAGTTCCACTTGGGAATTTCTTGTTTTGAGGTAGTCAATCTCTATTGTAGAAGGCATTTTTTAGCTGGGCTTTCTAACCTTCCTTACCCAATCATCCACTTATCTCTAAAATTAGTACTCAATTTATAGTCTTCCCCTTCACCTTAAGCCATGTCATCCTCCCAAGGATAGACATGGATGTATGATTCATGACAATATAGGAAGGTAACAGTAAATATTAATAAAAACTATACTTTGAACCCTTATTAGGTGTCAGTTGTGAGACACTTTATTTGTATTATCCCATTTAGTGCTCACGACAATTCTAGAAGTTGGGCACTAATATGACCCCCATTTTCCAATGAGAAAACAGATGTGGAAAGGCTTATAGCTTCCACGGAGTCACCTAACTAGAGAGTAAGTTGGGCTGGTCCCTGAGGCCAGACCACTCTTACTGACCCACCAGATCATATTCTCACACTGCCTTTCTTTATATTCAAGGACTTATTAAATCTTCACAACAATTTTAGGAGCTACTAGTCCTACCATCTTGAGAAGTTCTAGGTATAGATCATTAAATTTTTACAACCATAGAGATGAGCCAACCAAGGTTTAAAGAGGCCAAATAATCACACAGCACTTAAATGACAGAGCCAGTATTTGAACCTGCCTGGAAGGATGATGACAATAGTGATAGCTATCATTTCTTAGCAACCTACCCATTCCAGGACCGGTGCCAGTTAGGTCCATGTGTTATCTTCTCTTACTTTCAGAAGTCTATGCGATTTTCCTTTTGACATATTAAGAAACTAAGGCTGAGAAAGTTTTAAAAGCCATAGGTTACAGAGCTAATAAATTGAAGAACTGGTATAATGGATTAAAAGTTGCAACAAATCCTTTATATTTCCTGCCATAAAGAGGTGAAGTCTGTTTTCCTACCAGTTGGAGGATAGAATGGAGCCAGAAGTGACTAGAGTAATTCACTTGAATGTTCCTGTGGCATCTCAAACTCAATATATAAGTCTGAGCTAATTATCTTATCCATCTAAGATAAATCTTTGTTATATGCTTGATTTTGATAAACCAAGACTTAGAGTCAAACAGATAGGAAATAAACTACACCCCAATTACTCCCAATCTCTGAATTGAATCTACCTTATGTATCATAGCCTAATTAATCTTCGTTAAATGCACCTCTAAAGTTAGTGTCCCATTGAAAAACTTTGCATGGGTTTCCCCTATATAGGCCATGCCTGCCCAGCCTCTTCCCCTATTCCTTATTTATACTCTAAATTTCAGCCAGAATGAACTATTTATTGTTTCTCCACAGATATCTCCTCACCGTCCCCTACACACACATTCACGATTTTCTGCCTTTATGTCATTGCTGTTTGCTTAAAATTCTCTCCTCTTCCCCAGTGCAATCTGCTAAAGTAATAATCACATTAAATACTATCTCTTCCTTGGGTGTGTGTGTTTTTTTTTTTTATGTCTGGAAGTGATTTTTCTCTCCTTTGAATTGCCCATAAAATTTTATTTTATTATTTTAAGTATTAATCTTGTGTTATAGTTATTAATGAAAAGTTGTCATTCCTTTTCTAGATTTCAAGCTCCCTAAGGAAGAGAAGGTATCTTAATCATCAATGTATCACCTACAGTAAACTCCTTTAACCTTACACATAATAGTTTTTGAGAATCTGGAGAAAATGTTTTATTCTCTCCCTGAGTCAAAACCAACTGAGGAAGACATTGAAGTCATATTGGTGGAGAAATATCAGCTTCATTATTAATAAAAACTAGATTAGAAAATATGACCAAATGACTTGATATTATAGCTCTAAAACAGTAGGCTTATCTACCCTCTCATGGAAGAGCTAGGTAAGTTCAAATCTTCCCCAGGACCAAGACTAACTGGTGTAGAACCAGACGAGAATGTATCGGTTCAGCATATGATGGATGCATGGACCACAGAGCCTACATTCTTCTCCCAAACCCTCCCAGAAGATAAATGAATGACAAAGCAGGGACCTGAGATATTTGAGAGCAGTTGAATTCCCTCTGCTTGGTAACATGAGGATTGGCCTTGATGAAGATGATGAAATCTAAAAGGATAGTCTATCTTCAACTAACACCCAATCAGATTCATGAACAAGGAATAGAAGAAAAACGATTTACAAAGGGGAGTTTAGAAATGTACGTGAATGTAATAATAATGTTAGTACTTGTAGCAATATGCGCTGAAATTTACAATGAGTTAGAGCATTGTTCCAAGATTTTTCATTGTATTAATTCAGTTATCATCCCAATAACTCTATGAAGCATGAACTAATATTATCTCCACTTTATAAAGAAACTAGGATGCAGAGAATTTTAAAAATTCATGCAAATTGGGGCGCCTGGGTGGCTCAGTGGGTTAAGCCGCTGCCTTCGGCTCAGGTCATGATCTCGGGGTCCTGGGATCGAGTCCCGCATCGGGCTCTCTGCTCAGCAGGGAGCCTGCTTCCCTCTCTCTCTCTGCCTGCCTCTCTGCCTACTTGTGATCTGTGTCTGTCAAATAAATAAATAAATAAATCTTTAAAAAAAAAAATTCATGCAAATTCTCACAGCTAGTATGTAGTAGAGCTAGAATTCACACACAGCCTCCCTCTAGAACCCAACTATTCATAAGCTGAAAAATATTAATGGCCCTTTTCATACTGCTTTGCTATTGAAACCTTCCCAACTCATACTCCACTTCCCCATCCCTAGCAATTTCAGCTACTCAAGGTTTCTCTTTGTCACAAATAGGTTATTACTGATTTGGTAGCCTGCAAATGAAAACTATCTGTTACCGTGTGATCAGACCATTATATGATGCATCAATAATGAAATCCCAGATTACTTTCCAGAATCTACATGGCCTTCCAGAAGTAGCGAAAAGCGTGCTTCAGATGTTTTATTTTTCATTAACTTGATTTCCATTGTAAAATAAGTATTTAAGTGACAGTCTCTTGTCTGGAGGTGCCTCTTTCCCCTCACTACTATTCCCCCAAGCCAGGAATGTGCTGTATTTTCTTTAAAAAGTTCAGTTTACTACTAAGACACTTTCCTTAGCGAATAAAACATGATAGAGGCTGTGTGACATGAAGGCATTCGTGGGAATGAAAAATTCCTTGCTGATTAAACGCAGGCCTGGCAGACTAAACTGGCTGTTTCTTGGGACATGCTGAGTTGTCACAAATCAGAGCCATGCATTCTGAAGAGAAGTAGATATATACAACTCAGATCTTGAAGACAGTTGCCTCCATTGCTGCTACCAGTTCGAAGCTCCAGAAAAACACCTCCACACAAGCCTAATAGGAGGTAACAAACTCTGCCCAGCGTTACTGCAAGCAGAGATGTAGTGTGCCCACTTTAGAATTCCCAGAATACCCCGGAATGTGTGAGTCGGTTAGGGGAGGTTAGAGAGGGGGAGCAAGATAAGGTAAAGAAAGCAACACGCACGGACTGATTGATAATGTCGCAGGCATCAGTGAGTTGCCTTTTGATGGCTGATTTAATGAAAATCAAGGTTTAAATTATCTTTGGGGGGCGCCTGGGTGGCTCAGTGGGTTAAAGCCTCTGCCTTCGGCTCAGATCATGATCCCAGGGTCATGGGATCGAACCCTGCACCGCTTTAAAAAAAAAAAAAAAAAAAGGAAAAAAGTAAATTATCTGGAACATGGACAAAATCTGGTACAGTCTGATATGCTCTAACACACTTAAGCAGTCCCTCCTCACCCACAACCAAGCCTGGGATACCCTGTAGGAAGGGTCAGCAATTTCAGTTAGCTGCCCAGTGACTGTCCCTGTATCTGCTCCTGATCCTCCGTGCCTTATCCCACTTGTTTTGTTTTGGCAAATCCAGCCTCATTTTATTCAACAATATTTATTGAGCAAGGGGCCCTACAAAAAAATAAATGCATTCTCTACCCTCATTAAAGCTGTAGCCTAGAATAGAGAATATGTATTCCTGTGTGAAACACTTAGATAGTTCTTACCTCATAATTACATAGAATCATACAGATATTATTATTAATATATTATGTATGATATTAGTAGTAGTAGTATCTGTACTAATCTTACTTCCTATGTCTCCTGTTTGGTCGCAGCCTCTCTGCTTATTTCTCTGCGATTCTTATTTTGGTCAGACTTTGATTTTGTTTTCTTTTTTTTTTTTAAGATTTTATTTATTTATTTGACAGAAAGAGATCACAAGTAGTCAGAGAGACAGGCAGAGAGAGAGGAGGAAGCAGGCTCCCTGCTGAGCAGAGAGCCTGATGCGGGGCTTGATCCCAGCATCTTGGGATCATGACCTGAGATGAAGACAGAGGCTTTAACCTACTGAGCCACCCAGGCACCCCTTGATTTTGTTTCTTAGCATTTTCTTATAACACCTTGAATTCCATGTTCCCCAGAGAACTGATCAATTTTGATAATTCTCTGTTGCTGTCTCTCTGTCTCTTTTCATCTCTCAAACACACACACCCCCCTTCCCGATACCCAGGATCAGAGCTCAGGTTCAAATGCCTCAAATTTAAACAGATGCTTCTCAACCTTTAAATTGACTAACCGACACCTTAGTTACAATTGAAAGGGGGAAATTTTCCTTTTCCTGCTCTAGAAAAATCATCCATATTCAAAAGAAAGGTAGCATGGACCTAATTGCTAAAAACCACTTGGTAAATGATCCAAATTAATTACTTAAAATTTTGTTTCCATTTAAAATGTAACTGTTGAATGAGCAATTGCTCTGTGGAGGGAATGTATACATCTTTCCAGTCAGCAGGATGTTCAAAATATGTTTCCAAAGAACATGAGTTACGATGATTTCACACTTGCCAAAAATAATTATAATTCCTATTTTGAAGCCAACAGAAGCTCAGATGCTTCTGACTGTGTCAGATCTGACTGGAAACAGAACCCTTAAGTCAATGAATCATGAACAAAATCATGTATTGATACTGACATTACGTAGGGCACTGGGTAGACCCGAGCGCCTTGCAGTGTAAGAGAGAGACAAAACTGTTGGTGAGAACAATGGCATCACCACGAGAAAACAGCCTGAATTACATGCCGGTGAGTAGGACAGCCCTGCTAAGCATCTCTAAGCTGGAGTGAAACAATTACTGGTACCCTTTACCTCTTAAGGGGATTTCATACCTAATGCCAAAGCAAGGGTATGTTTTCTCAGGATTACCACTGTATAGAATATAGTTGCATTTTAGCAGTGCCTATGACACATGGCAATGGGTAGTGTGGGAAACAGTTTTTCTGGCTGCCCAGCAAACATGACTGCCCACGTATTATATTTAGGTATTGACCCCCTCCCCACTCTCAGTCCATGTGGTTACCATGCAGTTAATTCCACTTTCAGCTCTGCAGTGTGTCACGTGACCCAGGCTTGGCCAGAGCATTATTTTATATGTGCTCATTAGTAATTCACAAGCTTGTCAGTCATGTGGAGACTCCCAGATTTGTTGGAGCTGTCAGGTTGACAGTCTTCTTTCATGCTGGACTCCAAACAGAAATATTGTGAGGCTGGGGCTACTGCAACTCTCTTGTCACCACTGGGAGCCTTAGAATGAAGCATGAGTATATCACGCGTGGCTCTTCATATGCATATTAAAGAGAGAGAGAAGTCAAGAGCTTCTGGGGCACCTGGGTGGCTTAGTGGGTGAAGTGTCTGCCTTCGGTTCAGGCCATGATCTCAGGGTCCGTGGATGGAGCCCCATGTGGGGCTCCCTGCTCAGCAGGGAGTCTGCTTCTTCCTTGCCCTCTGCTGCTTCCCCCAGCTTGTGCTCTCTCCCTCTCTTTCTCTCAAATAAATAAATAAAGCCTTAACAACAGCACAACAACAACAAAAGAATTTCTTACCTCTGGATTTTTCAGTTATGTGCACCAGTGAATCCCTTTCTTCATCTAGTTTGTGTTTGAGGGTTTTATAAGTTTTGTTTTTGCCTACCACAACTTGCAAGTGCAGTTTATTTTATCTTAGGCAAACAATGGCTGATTCGGGAACTAGTCCTTAAGGAAACTCCCTTTCTCTTCAATCCATTGAGTCAGTGTTGCTTTTTCTCCAAAACCCATGACTCACGTGGTTACAGCCAGTGTTTTGCTCCCTCTGTGAGCAAATTTTTAAGTCAGATTATCTCTACCTTCCACTTAATTCTGGAAGTTCCCCAAGAGCCAGTATGGGTGGGACTCCATCACCCTCTCCCTCCTTACCACCTCATGGTACCGCCACTTACTGGCTGTGGGGCTTTGGAAAACCCTCTCCTTGCCTTCCCCATCTCCTCCCTTCTCACCGTCCCCTCTGCTAGAGTCCTTTCTCCCAGGAGTTCTCTTGCACAGCCATTATTGAGAAGGGTCTCGCCTACCCATGGAAAGTGTGAGCATCATCTCCTACCATTCTGTTTCATGACCAAGTAATAATTGTTAACATATGCCGAATCAAAGTGAGACAGTTATTGCTAAGAGCTCTGCATGGATTACCTCATATAATCCTCTCAACAATCCGATGTGTGGGTTTATTATTCCCACTTCAGGTAACAGAGGCATAAATCAGTTAAATAAATTTTCCAAGATCATACAGCCTGTAAGTAGCAATAATGTAAGATGGGAAGGAATGCTGCGGCCTCCTGTGAATCTTGGAAGTGCGGTTTTGGACTCCACTCAGGTAATGCCGATTTATCTATGTCACAGGATTGGGGCTGGGTAGGAGAGAATGAGCCCAGGGTCTGGCAGAGACTAGATGATTCAAGTAAAGATAAAAGTAAAAGAATATATGTAAGATCTGTCTTTTGGTAGAATAGAACAAAATAATTTATTATTATAAGGAAACTGGCACCTTCCAGTTTGCAATTGCTTATAGCAAAGCCTGTTCTGGAAAGAGGTGATGCCTCACAAATTCGCATACCTTTTATCTTTGAAAGGCCCTGCTCCAGACCTTGTTGTTATGCGTCCTATCTGCATTCCTTTCCTATCACCCTGTCTTCTACATATTCATTTCATTAATTCAGCAGTTTGGGGGACGTTTTTTATTGTGTACCAAGCACTGCGCCAGGCATGGGGATATAACCACTGGCAAAAAAGTTCAGTGTGCCTGCTTTAAGGACGCTTATGCCGTCGATCTATACATTACACAAACAAGTACTAACTCAGTGTTGAGATAAATGTTTCAAAAAAGAGATGATGGTCACACCTGTGAGAGTCTAAATGGGAGAAGTGGCCAGTGAGGGAGGCTAAGCAAAACAGAAAGAAAAAAAAAATATATATATATATATGTATATATAATATAGATAGATAGATAGATAGATAGATAGATAGATTTGGAACACATTTATTCAGACCCTCAGTCTCAACATTTGCTCCAGTTGATTTGCTCCACCTCCATTTACTCCACCTTTATTCCTTCCTTTCTTATTCTTAACTTCTCAACACTTTTATGAATGCCCATAACCCACCCAACATACTGCCTGACCTGGCCTGCCCTTCCCTGTCCATTTCCCAGCCTCTAGGTCATTCTCCAGTCCTAGGTTCTAATCAACATGTATATGTCCTCATGTTTGTGTCTCTTCCCACCGGCCTTTTCTGTTTTAAAATCATATAGCTGTGCTCATACTGTATAGGTGTGGCAAACAGCCAACTGCCTAGCTGGTATCTATGGTCCCTTTTTTCATAGTAGTAGAATCTTGATTTTATTTGATTTATTAATGCACTTGGCCAAAAATACTGTTTCTCCAGCTCCGTTGAAGCTAGGTGTGGCCATATGACTAAGCTCTAACAAATGAAAGATAAGCAGAAAGATGGTATGGGAGCTTCCAGAAAAGTTCCTGAAAAGGTATGTGGGATGAGCTGCTTGCCTCTTCTTCTTCTATGTCTCTTTCCCTTTTCTGCTGGCTAGATTATAGATACGGTGTACAAAGGGAAAAACACTCCTGTCACTCTGTGTCTCTCTGCTCTCACTACTCTCCCTCCACTCAGAACACACTTCTTCAGAACACTTCTGACCAGAGGTGTGGGGTTTCCACATACCAAGCAATTCTGCAATAACATCTGGGTGTTGTACAATTTCACTCAACTCTGAGACTATCTACCTGGATATAGCGCCAGATCCCACAGGCTAAGGGCTGAGTCCCCTACGACTGCCCCCAACCCACCCACTGTAGATGGCAGGTGTCACCTATGCTTCTGACAGATGCCTATAAATCAGAGGTTCACAAAACACACTCCCGGGCTGGAATAATTTGCTAGAGTGGCTCATAGTACTCAGGAAAATAGAGTATGTACTAGTCTGGCAGTTTATTATAAAAAGGATGTAACTCTGGAAGAGCCAAATGGAAGAACTGCATAGGGAAAGGTATGGGGGAAGGGGTATAGACCTTCCCTGTTTTCTCTCGGCAGCTACTCTCCCAGCACCTAATTATGGTTGGTTCCTTGGACAGTAAGCACCCCCATCTTTATGAGTTTTCAAAAAAGAATCTCATTAGGTAAACTAACGAGTTTACTCATTAGTTTTTCAACCACTAATGTGGTTGAAAGGTGTTTGTTAAGAAAAACAAAGAGTACCTACATTGATCGCCTGATCACTTAGGAATTTCCAAGGGTTTTAGGAGCTCTGTCCTAGAAACCATGAAGACCAAATATATATTTCTTACTACAGGTCACAATATCACATGGTGGCTGGAGCTAGAGCAGCTATTTTGATCTATGAGGTGATCCTGGAATGGAAGTCAGCTAGAGACACCCCACAAAACAGAAGGAGCCTGAGTTCCGGAGGGGGTTTGGAACAGAGTTGCCATATCGACCTTAGGCTGCCAGACTCCTCAGGAAATAAACTTTGATTACACTTAAGCCACCATGGTTCTGAATGTCTGTTACTTTCTGTCCAATTTAATTCTAACTAAAACAGTGAGGCTTCTGGGACCCCTTCAAAAGACGACATGCCCCTAACATGAACTTTTTTTGCTCTTCTTTTCTTCTGCTTTCTGCCTGTAGCATGGACACAAGGGCCAGTGCATGGGGAACTATTTGAGCCAACTTGGAGGATTATAGAAAGAGATGGGGTGCCTGGTGACTACGGAACTTCATTGTCATGGATTCATTTAGTGTGAGAGAAATGCAAACCTCTCTTGTTTAAGGACTGGAGTTTTAGTTCTTTGGTAATAGCAGCTGAACACAATTTCTAGTGGATAATATTTATAATTCTGTAAAGAATCTCCTTTATCCACTTGACATAACAAAGCTTCTTTTATGCAGTTTTAGAACTTGAACTGACAATCTGCTGTTAGCACTCATCTGCGTCAACTGTCAGTAGATTTTTGACAGTGGTGACAGGTACGTAGGTAAACAGCTATATGGCCTTCTGCATGTATTGTCCTCATTGTGTTTCTGGAAAACTGCATTTGGCTATGGCACAGAACGTTCTTTATTCCTTTAGCCCAGATAGCTTTGTTGAGCCTTGGTGTCAAAGGTACCTCTGGAGTTCCCCATCTCCTTCATGGGAACTTTCTGGATCTCTTTGAGTGCCCACGGGGCACGCCTCTTGAAACCCACTTCATGGATGCGCGTGTGGATGTTGATGATGAATTCTCCAGTCGCTACCTCCCTGATGGCAGAATGGCCTTCTTTCCTCTCCACCTTTCTTTTTCTGAGCCATTCAACTGGGCTTCGGTTGGAAAGAAAGAACTCAAGCTATTGTGGGAGAGGGAAAGCACCATCGACCAAGAGCATTTTGAAGTCATCAAAACTCTTTGTGATTATATTGCTAATGTCACCATTATATTCCATTGCCTAAGTGAGCCGTGATTTAACCACATGAGTTCTGGTCTTAAGATGTTTACGACCTTTCTTTCATTTAATTGCCACTCTAAGCCATGCTTAAAAAGTATGTCACACTCAGGGCGCCTGTTTAAGCGACTGCCTTCAGCTCAAGTCATGATCCCAGAGTCCCGGGATCGAGTCCCACATCGGGCTCCCAGCTCTGCGGGGTCTGCTTCTCCCTTTGACCTCTCCCTCTCATGCTCTTTCTCACACACTCTCTCTCAAATGAATAAATAAAATCTTTTTTAAAAAAAGTATTTCACACTCAAGTGCGATTATTACACATGTCACTTTCTACCAAGACTCACACTTCTCAGGTTTCTGGTTTCCTCATCTCAAGCTATTTGATGAAGAATATTACATTGGGTCTGAATAAACTTAGTGCCCTTAGAGGTACCCACCTCACTCCCTAAGAGGAGGACCTCGGTAAACTTCTCTTCCAATGACAGTACAGTGTTTCCCTTCCCACTACCTCTGTGCAATTTCAAACCCTCCACTCTGACATTCTGGATTTCAGGCTTTTGCTTGATGCCTAAATTTTGTCTGTTTGTTAACTTTCTCTTGAATGACACCTCAGCGATACTGTCTCCCTGATTCTCATTTTCCTTTAGACGCTGTATGTCTGCTCGCCTCCTGCATGCCAGGCCCAGCCCACACCTGCGTCCAGCCTGGGTCATTCCAGGTTGAATATCGAGTAATCTCCCTGTGGGCTTATGTGGTATGTTTTACTTATTTGAATGAATTTTGCTTGGGTATTTCGGGTGTTTGACATTTCCATACCCCAAGCCTCTAACTCCAGTTATGATCTTCTGTGGGGAGTTTCACTGCTTTCCTATTGGCTGGGGATCTGTATTCTTGTCCTCGTTGATCAAAACTACTTTTCAGAACCTGGCCACTTTTCACATTCTACTTTGCCTTGTTTCTAGATGAAATTCTGGGAATATTTGGGCTATGTGACACTAATTTATGCTGCACTTTGTTTGTTTTTATTATGTTATGTCAGTTGCCATACAGTACATCATCAGTTTTTGATGTAGTATTCCTTGATTCATTGTTTGTGTATAACACCCAGTGCTCCATGCAATACATGACCTCCTAAATACCCATCACTGGGCTCACCCTCCGATTTCCCCCCTTCATTCTTCCCCTTCCTTCTCCTAATGTCTTCCATGCTATTCCTTATGTTCTGCAAATAAGTGAAACTATATGATAACTGACTTTCTCTGCTCAACTTATTTTACTTTATGCTGCACTTTGAGAGCTTCCAAAGTGCCTCCAAATTATGACCCCACTTTGATTTTGGATTTTGGATAACTGGCCGTCAGTAGATTAAATTTATAAATCTAAATTTAGCTTCTGTCATTTGGTCTTTATCCTGGCCACTAAAAACCTGTCCTAGTTTACCACTAATCTTACTGGGCTTTTGTTTATTCCCCTCCCTCCCTCGGTGTTAGTTTTCTTACTCTCAACTTGCCACCTTTACGAGGAGAGGTATACTGGTAGATCCCAACCCCTCTGGTCTCCAGTTTGCTAGGAGCCAACCATGACAACCAAAGATGCTGTTGCATCTAGCAGAGAACCACCAAGTTAATTCAGTGAATTACAGCAGACCTATCGAGTCGTTGATCTCATCAAGCGTCAATAGTCATACCAGAGATCAGTCCCCAGGTGAATCCTGAGGATACCCCCAACAGAATTCAGCCACTAAAGGCTTACATTTATTACCCAGTTACCTGTGTACCTGGCATATGGCTAAGCACTTTAATCCTTACCTCATTTAATTTTTACCAAAACCACACAGGGTATGTGCCATCATTATCTCTATTTCTCATACACAGATATCCAGGTTTCAAGGGGTAAGAACACAGTTCTTGTGTTATGGAGGACTAAATAATAAGAGCCCTTCCTACCAACACCGTAAGACCAAAAATAAATAAATAAATAAATAAATTTTAAAATACTTAGGTAACCTTGCAAAAAAGAATGGGAAACCACCAGGCATTAAGGGGGAACTAAAGCTTGGTGTGGTAAAGTAAGCTGACACTATGTCTGCATGGGGGTTCTAAGCTTGAAATAGGTTTTACAGGCTAGAGATTTGGAATTCACCATTCAACAGCAACAAGAGACAAGGTAGAGATTTGAAATGGAGATTTCTCTATGCACCAACACCACCAACGTCTCCATCCTTGATGAAAGGAGAACAAGAAAAAAGTCTGTCCAGGAGCCAAAGGAAAACTTATCTCTGCCTAAACGATTTGGTTCTGGACCAAATCCACTGGTTCTGGATTAGTGATTGTCAGTGATATCTGGTAGAAACAAATGAAACATTATAAGAAGCACTTCCAGAAATAAAGCCACAGGAAGTTTCTCTAGCAAAAGCCATCACTGATGAATTCTAGGAACATCAGCAGGTACTGTAATTGGGGAGATTAGCACCCCCACAAAGCTAAGAAAACAGAACCGTAAGAAATCGGCTATGAAATAAGTTTCCTGAAAAAAGTAAACAGATGAAGGAAGAGAAACATAAGGGAAAAAACTACAAAGAAAAAAAGGATAGGTGGATTTGAAAAATGACTGGATAGAGCAACTGGAAGAGGGAAATAGTCATGGAGAGGTTAAGTGACTTGCCTGAGGTCACTCAGCCAGAAAATGGCAGAATTGGACTTCAAAACCCGGCTTTCTGTGTTCCACATTTTGCTCTAAACATCAGGCCACCCTAGCTTCCTACAGGTCAAAATCTAAGATACCGAATTCCGTAGGAAAACCTCACTCTGATGGCAAAACCTCTTTGGAATAAGCTTATTACTAAAAATCACATGCAGGAGCTTGAAGTAAAACCAAACCAAACCCTTGCCTTTCTAGAGGGATTCAACAAGTTACAGCAAAAAATGTTTTGAAATTAGTAAGATCCCCGGGAAGATTTTTATAGATCACTAAGTGACGAGATTCATCAGTGGCTTTAACCATGAATGACACGACCCATTCATTTTAAGTTTCTGAATGCTTGTCATTTGTCATATGTGGTTGTTTGAATGAGTCGGGGAGGAGGCGGGGTGAGACTGCTGGGTGGAAATGATACGCAGCGCAGCTGGAGGCTGTTGACTGCTTTGAAAAACATAGATTCTGCTCCAGTTAGCTCCCTTCTCCTCCCCCACTCTTCCACTAATCCTGACACACAGGCAAGTTTTCAGATGTTTACTCCAAACTGAACAGCGGCAACTGAGGGTTTTCTCAGTTTGATTGCTCTAGAAGCCTGGCCATCACCGGAAACACTGTTACTCTGCGTTGTCTCCAGGTCACGGAGCTAGAGCCCTCATATCAGACTTTTCTTACGAGGCCTGTTGTATGGGACATTTAACAATCTTTCATTGTTTTTAAGTAATACCGTTTCCAGCGTGAGGACCTGTAAAGGTTATTGTTAATGAAAAAGTCATTATTTTGCCCTGCTTGTTAGATTAGCTTTTTTTTTTCATTTTATTTTATTTCTTTTCAGTGTTCCAGAATTCATTGTTTATGCACCACACCCAGTGCTCCATGCAATGGGTGCCCTCCTTAATACCCACCGCCAGGCTCACCCAACCCCCACTCCCCTCCCATCCAAAACCCTCAGTAGCATTATTTTGCAGGTAGTTATCTCTGTGTTCCCAGGATCTCAATGTAGTTAAGTATTATTCTGTTCTTTCCACACTTTCCATGATGTCTTGTGAAAGCCATCTCATACATAAAGTGCTCAAAATGTTAGTGAACACAAAGAAGAATAGAATGGGAGCATTATGTGGTTGATGCCAGGTGGCAAAGTATAATGAAATGAATGTAATATATCCTCTTTCTAACTAATGCCTGATCATGGGGCAGAGTGTGTCTCTTCTCCTCCAACTAAGCTACAACTTTCAAAAAGGTGTTTATTGAAATCTGATCTTTTACAACCAGGGGTTTATGATCTCATACAGCTAGCAAGGACTGGTCTTGTGTTTTCTGCCCTTTTGAATTTTCAGGATGTAATCTGATTTTAGTTTTTGTCGGGCAACTAGAACCTGGCAGATTTAAGAGCTCTGAATAAAACTGGGACATCCAGTACAGAACATGCTCAGCAACTCGCTGAGCTGACCACGCAGATAAGCCTCTCTGGAAAAGTGTCTCTCTGCAGTTAGTCATTCAAAAAGAGAAGGCAGTTTGGTCATCCTTTCTGGCAATAATTACATTCTGTTCCGGTGACCGGTGGTAATTAATTGTACTTTGTGCCCAACATAAAAATAAACACAGGGGAAAGTGCAGTGTCTGGTAAATGCCGCTGGCATTCTTGGAATTTAGGCGAGTTTCTTTGAGTGGTGTAAAGGAAGTGAAAGCCTCTCTTCCTCCAAGAATAATATCGGGTTAGAACAGCAGCTGACCTAAGAGCACCCTCCTCGCACCTCCAAATGAGCCTTTATATTTAGTAATTTTTGATAAAAACAGAGGCTTGATGAACTAAGCATTAATGTCGTTTATGTCCTCTCAAAAAATGTAAACAAAGATCCACTTGGATAAGCACTTTGGAAGGGTTAACCTTATAAAGAAAACAATTATTTTACCAGCAAAAATGGTCTTATTTGGGAATAGCATAGAATTGCAGTTTGGGATGTAAAAGCTATGGCAAAACCTTAAGCAAGTCCAACAAACAAAGGAGAGGACTGTCAGGGAGAAGAAGGAAGAAGTTGGGAGGGGTTGTTTTGAATGAAAGTCCGTTGGCGGTTTCTCATTAGCAGAGTTGCTGAAGTAATGGATTTCTTGTAGGAGATTTAATGTACATCTCTCCCTGTTTACCTGTAACTGGTGATTCTTTCCTGTGGATACCTTTCCCTTGGCATCTGTAACTGACAGTTCTTCCTGTAATTGACAGTCGAGTGGCATAGTTCCCTCTTCGCCTCTCACTTTAGTGAGGTTTCCCTTTATTAATTTCTACACAATAAAGGCAAATACCTGTGCAGGTCACTGAAAGTACATTGACCGAAGCATCACAGATTAAAAAGCTAGAAGACAATTTTACCTAATGTGTTAACTAGAATTTAAATAAACACTTGAAATTTTAAAAAAGGCTAAAAGAAATAGTTTCATTTGGGCCTTTATTTCTCAATGGAGAAACTGCATTCAAGGAGGTATTAGGACCTACCTAAAGTTAGTGGCAGAGCATGGACCCAAGCTGAGTGTGAGTCCAAAGCTCTTTCTACAATACAATACAGCACAGAATGAGGGAGGAATAATGAACTTTCCCATAGTTTAAAACCCTAAGGTCTAGAGACTAGGGAATTCAAAAGCAATTAACATTCTGTCTTCGTTAAGACTAGGAATTAACAAACATTTTCATGCAGCTAGCGGAAATGAGACTGCAGAATTGATTTGGTGGTGGTGTTTTTTTTTCTTATTTTGTTTAAAGTATTCCAGATTTTAGCAGCTGAAGTACCAATGGTGTGATTTTTAACACGTCTGCATATCCACTCTATTATGTAGTTTAAAAACAGTATTTACATTTTATTATAAGAGCATATACATTCCTGCCATAAATGGAAAACAAGATCAAAGAAAAACAGAATCATTTGTCATAAAGAGCAGGTAACCTTAGAATGAATATAAAATAGTGTTTCTCAACTTTCAGTATATACTGTTGTCTACTAAATATTCCTACTCCAAGGCCCGCCCTTCTTTGTTAAAAAGGAAGATTAGAGGGGCACCTGGGTGGCTCAGTGGATTAAGCATCTGACTTTGGCTCAGGTTCTGATCTCGGGATCCTAGGATGGAGTCCCCGCATAGGACTCTGCGCTCAGCAGGGAGTCTGCTTCTCACTTGCCCTCTCTCTCTGCCCCTCCCCCTGCTTGCGCTCATGCTTTCTCAAATAAATAACATCTTTAAAAAAAAAAAAAAGGAAGATTAACAAATGTGGATGGGGATGTTAATATAAATTAGCACCAATCTGAGACTTGATTTTTGTTATAATCGGAAAAACAGAAGGAAATTTGAAAAGGAAATAAATTATTACTGTGACTCATTTATATAACACTTCTAATAACCTCTTTAACCACTGCTTCAGTTTAGAGAAAACTACTACAGCTACTGCATTTATTGTCATTAGTACTTAAAATTAAAGTCCTTTAGGACCCTGTTATTCTCTGCAAGAACTGTAAGAGGTGGTACAGGATAGCGGAGGTCCTGGACGTATACAAATACACAGAAGCAAAGCTATTCAGGGTTCCCCTCTAACTTGATTTCCTTTTTGGATTCACATCCTGGCTTTACTACTAATTATCTCTGTGACTGTGGGCAAGTCATCAGTTTCTTCCTTCCTTTCTTTCTTTCTTTATTTCTGTGAAATCATATGGTTTTTATCTTTCTCTGACTGACTTATTTTGCTTAGCATAACACTCTCTAGCTCTATCCATGTCATTGCAAATGGTAAAATTTCATTCTTTTTTATGGTTGAGTAATACTGAATTGTGTATATATATATACCACCTCTTTATCCATTCATCAGTTGCTAGACATTAGGGCTTTCTCCATAATTTGGCTATTGGTAATAGTGTTGCCATAAACACTGGAGTGCATGTAACCCTGCAAATCAGTACGTTTGTATCCTTTGGGTAAATACCTAATAGTGCAATTGCTGGATCATAGGATAGTTCTATTTTTAACTTTTTGAGGAACCTCCATACAGTTTTCCAGAGTGGCTGCACCAGTTCGCATTCCCACCAACAGTGTAAGAGGATTCCCCTTTCTCTGCATCCTTGCCAACACCCGTTGTTGCCTGCATTGTTCGTTTTAGCCATTCTGACAGGTATGAGGTGGTATCTCATTGTAGTTTTGATTTGTATTTCCCTGATGATGAGTGATGCTGAGCAACTTTTCATGTGTCTGTTGGCCATCTGTATGTATTCTTTGGGAAAATATCTATTCATGTCTTCTGTACATTTTATGACTGGATTATTTGTTCTTTGGGTGTTCGTTTTACCAGTTCTGTATATATTTGTGGATACTGACCCTTTGTCAGATGTGTCATTTGCAAATATGTTCTCCCATCCCATAGCTTGCCTTTTAGTTTTATTGATTATTTCCTTCACTGTGTAGAAGCTTTTTATTTTGGTGAAGTCCCAATAATTTATTTTTGGTAATTGTTTCCGTTGCCTCAGGAGACGTATCGAGAAAGAAGTTGCTACAGCCATGTCAAAGAGGTTACTGCCTGCATTCTCCTCTAGGATTTTGATGGTTTCCTGTCTCACAGTTAGGTCTCTCATCCATTTTGAATTTATTCTTGGGTGTGGTATAAGAAAGTGCTCCAGTTTCATTCTTTTGCATGTTGCTGTCCAGGTTTCCCAACACCATTTTTTGAAGAGACTGTCTTTTTCCCACTGGCTATTCTTTCCTGCTTTGTCAAAGATTAATTGCTGATATAGTGGTGTGTTCATTTCTGGGGTTTTCTATTCTGTTCTGTTGATCTATATGTCTGTTTTGGGGCCAATACTGCATTGTTTTGATGACTACAACTTTGTCATATAACTTGAAGTCCAGAATTGTGATGCCTTCAGCTTTGCTTTTCTTTTTCAAGATTGCTTTGGCTATTTGAGATCTTTTGTGGTTCCATACCTATTTATTTATTTAAAGTAGGCTCCATGCCCAACATGAGGCTTGAACTCACAGCCCTGAGATCAAGAGCCTGACAGGTACCCCGTCAATTTCTTCATCTTTAAAGCCAGAGTTGGGGTTGTTACAAAGATTTAAAGGCCTGATGTGTATCTCAGACAATTAAGTATCTGACTCTTGATTTCAGCTCAGGTCATGTTCTCAGGGCTGTGAAATGGAGTGGGCCCTGCACTGGGCATGAAGCCTGCTTAAGATTCTTTCTCCCTCTGACCCTCCTGCCTGTCTCTCAAAAAAAAAAGAGAGGTCTAATGCATATAAAAACACACAGTGCTTTATAAATGTTAGCTCAGTTACTGTTTTTAAATATTGTACACTGCTATACTACAGGTTAAATTTTAAGAAAATGTGTATAAGCCTCTTATGACAGGAAGATTAAACTACCATTATTCAGAACAAAAATATTTTTAGGTGGATACTTTGTATGCTGGACAGATCAGATTAACTTCCTCCTCCTGGGAGACTTCTGTTGCCTAAGAGCTGCTCTCCTAGGTTCTCTGAAAGGGCACACTACGGAGAGAACCCACAGTTAAATGTTTGCAGAACAATTTGCCGTCCACCCCCTAATGGTCTTGTTGTGCCTCTTCTGAGGCAACTGTTCATGTTGGCAGGCTTTCAGCCAGCTGCTTGGGCCACCCAGGGTCAGGGACATGTGTGAGATTCTTAAGGGTTATTTCCCAGGGCATGGTAACTTCTGGGGCTGGTGAGGGAGGCCAGTAAAATGAAAAGTCTAGTCACGGACTCTAGAATGTTTGGACACAAGGTAGGAAATTGAGCAGAGAATTGATGGACGGTGTAGGTTAGGCATGAATACAAGAAAAATAAATGCATGAGGAATGACATGGACAAAAACAAAACAAAACAAAAACAAAAACCTGTTAGATAACATTCCACTGTAAAGTACAGGAAACCCCAAAAGCGTTCTTCAAGCGAAGCAATACTGCAGAAAAGATGTGATTTAAGGGAAGATGGGATAAAAACAAATGACTGCCATGACAAAAGAGGAAGGTATTCAGCTAAGAAGGTTTTTATAGAAATTTCCCACAGCTAACTTTATGTTAGGACCTAGTCTGTGAAAAGTATGTTGTATACATGCCATATTTTTATCAGCAGCTTTGAAGGCACACTTTCCTTTTAACTGACATGTCTTTATATAAAAAACAAGAATGGGGCACCTGGGTGGCTCAGTGGGCTAAGCTGCTGCCTTCGGCTCAGGTCATGATCTCGGGGTCCTGGGATCGAGTTCCGCATCGGGCTCTCTGCTCAGCAGGGAGCCTGCTTCCTCCTCTCTCTCTCCCTGCCTCTTTATCTACTTGTGATCTCTCTCTGTCAAATAAATAAATAAAATCTTTACAAAAAAAAAAACAAGAATGTAAAGATTTGATTTTCTTCCTTAAGTTGCATTCCTCGACTCTAGCCAAGCCTCACAAAGAGTAACAGATGATAAATTCCAGTGTTTTCCGAGCCAGACTGACTCGGAGGTGGTGGCTGTTTGGCTTTTATTAGAAACATTAAGAGAAATAAATTATTTTGACTCACAGAAAAATGCGTGTTATAGACATAAAATCTCCAAATTCGGAAAATATTTAGTGATCCGACAATTAAAGTAATAAAATCTATTGCTTTTCTCCATTGCTTAGAAAACATGACTGAAAGTGGACGCATTGAAAGACCGTGGTGGCAATTCTGCACATTTCAGTTTCTCAAGATTACAGTTAATGTGTTATCACCACCAGGCCGATTTTTTTTTTAAGTCTTTGCTTCCCAGGCAAGTGATAGTAAACATTAAC
This sequence comes from Meles meles, assembly GCF_922984935.1. Taxonomy (NCBI): domain Eukaryota; kingdom Metazoa; phylum Chordata; class Mammalia; order Carnivora; family Mustelidae; genus Meles; species Meles meles. The sequence goes on from NC_060074.1 coordinate 82,070,971, forward strand.
TAGCCCATAGTGGATTCATCAAAGACAGTGGTTCTCAACATTAACTGTGTTCTGGAGGCAACAGAGGAGCCTTTAAAAATACTGACACCTGGCTCGCACCTCTAGCAATTTGGATTTAACTTGGATGGGATGCATCTTGGGCACCAAGAGTTTTCAAAGCTCCCTGGGTATTTCGAATATGCAGCCAAGTTTGAGAAACACTGAAAACCTTTCACTTGCTACTGAACAGGGGGGTCCACGGACCAGTCTCATTGCTATCAGCGGGGAGCTTGTTAGGAAAGCAGGATCTGAGGCCCCACCCCCAGATGCTGAAGTAGAATCTAAATTTTGCCAAGATCCCCATGTGTCTCACATGCACATTCAAGTCTGAGAATCACTGCTCTACAGAATTCTTATCTTTGATCACTTTTTCTTTCTTCATGTTAGGCAGTAATTACATGAAAGGAAGAATAGCTCAACTTTTGTTCTCTAAAACTTCGGAAACAGACTTTCATTTCTATGACATTCTGCAAAGTAATAAACAGTGGATGATATGAAGTGAGATTCATATATTCAGGGTTGCCAGATAGAATATAGTATGCCTAGTTAAATATGAATTTCAGATAAGTGACATTTTTGTTTGTTTAAGTAAAAGTGGGTCAGAAATATTGTATGGAACATATGTATACTAAAAATAGTATTCATTGTCTGAAATCCAAATTTAACAGGCATCCTGTATATTTATTCCTGAAATCTGGTAACCCTGTATATATTCCCAGGAGCGTCTCTTTGCTCTCTGGGCTGTCCCAGTAAAAAAAGAGGAAATGATACCATAAATGGCCAAGTAGCTGTCCCCTAAGCTGTCTAGACTGATTGACTGTAATGTTTCTCATCCCGTCCAGACAGCCAGGCCTCTGTGACTTTCCTAAACCGGACTGGTGACTCACCCAACTGGGAGAGTAATGGGAAATTTACTTGCTGACTCAGGAACACATAAACCTTGGCAAACTTTTCCTTCAGTCTAAAACAAAAGAAAAAAAAATTCTAAAGCAAATGTTAGATACAGTACAACATATAAAACACTTCAACTTGAGGCTGCAGGCAAAGGCAACAGCTTGTAATCCCATGTTTTCTATTGGTTGATTAAAAGACATTTTCATGGTTGGTTCCACTATTGCACTCAGAAGCTGGTATTTTTCTTAAGAATCACTGCTATTTAAGCCCCTCCAAGGCTGCTTTCCAAGAATACATTTTAGATCCATTTTCTCCATACTGCATGGAGTTGGCAAATCAAGTAAGGCATTTTTGAACACAGATGTGGGTCTGGATTCGATGTGCACCCTCCCTTTGTCAATGACTCACAACAGGCTTGATAACTACAGGCAATCCGATATCTCCTAGGATGATTTAATTTTAAACTCTTGTACCTAACTTGTCAGGTTGGCTTCAGTCCTTCACTCTGTCCTGCAATTTTACCATTTTAAATAAGATCTCTTGCTGTTATCAAAAGCACCAAATCATAAAGCTGTGGTAAAAGAGGAAAGTAAATTTACATCAGCCAGTTCTGAATTTTTTAATTTAGAAAAATTTTATCAGAAAATCTGAATAAAATAGTCACGAAAATTTTGCGATTTTGTGTAATAATGACTTTCCTTAAATAATTCCATAGTTGATTTTGAATACGTTGAAAATGGTAGTGTACATACCAACTCTTTTTCTGAGCTGCTACATCTTTTCTGCTGAGGTCGAACCCTTATATTTAATGAATCATGATACTGGCAATCTGGTTTCAGGACCTGAAAACAAATCAACTTGTTTCCAGCAAATACAGGCTAAACTTCCATTTATTTATTTATTTATTTATTTATTTACATTTCCTTTAAATTTTTTTAAATTTTATTTAAATTCAATTAATTAACATAGAGTGTATTATTAGTTTCAGAGGTAGAGTTCAGGGTTTCATCAGTTGCATGTAATACCCAGTGTTCATTACATCATGTGCCCTCCTTAATGCCTATCGCCCTGTTACCCCATTCCCTCACCCTCCTCCCTTCCAGCAACCCTGTTTGTTTCTTATGGTTAAGGGTCTCTTATAGTTTGTCTCCCTCTCTGATTTCATCTTGTTTTATTTTTCCCTCCCTTCCTCTATGCTCCTCTGTTTTGTTTCTTAAATTCCACATATGAGTGAGATGATATGATAATCATCTTTCTCTGATTGACTTATTTTGCTCAGCATAATACGCTCTAGTTTTATCCACATCATTGCCGATGGCAAGATTTCATTTGTTTTGATGGCTGTGTGATGTTCCATTGTGTAAAAATGCCCCATATTCTTTATGCATTCATCTGTTGATGGACATCTCAGCTCTTTCCATAGTTTGGCTATTGTGGACATTGCTGCTATAAACATTGGGGTGCAGGTGCCCCTTCAGATCACAACATTTGTATCTTTGGAGTAAATACCTCATAGAGCAATTGCTGGGTTGTAGGGTAGCTCTATTTTTAACTTTTTGAGGAAGTCTCCATATTGTTTTCCAGAGAAATTCCATTTAAAAACAAAGCCCAAAAAGGGCTTGGCTGGCTCAGTCAGTAAAGCATGCGAGTCTCGATCTTGGGTAGTGAGTTCAAGCCCCATGTTGGGCGTGAAAAAAAAAGTCCACAAATCACATATTCCAGAAGTTTTATAACCATTTCAATCCCTGCAAACATGAAAGCTAAAAGTATTAAGTACCTAATATATATTTAGTAATACCCTACGGCAGCCACAAATGCTTTGCCACTATCAAGAAATAATCTATTTCCCATATTTTGAACCTAGTCCTGCCTTGGGACTTGCTATTGACCAACAGAGCGTGGGAGAAATGATGTTATGTCAGTAAAGCCTAGGCTCAGGAGAACTTGCATCTTCTACCTTTGTCCTCTTGAAATATTGCCTCGAGAATGCCATGTAAGGAAGCTGAGCATGGTTTCAGGAGCCCAGTGGAGGATGAGAAGCCACAAAAAGGAGAACTGAGGCACCCCGCTGACAGCCAGCTCTGACAACGATGTGAGTGAGACCATCTTGGCGCTTCCATTCCAGCCGTGCATCCACCAGAGTGAGGCTGCTGAGTGAGACCAAGAGAAACGGCTACATAGAATCACAGAATCTACATAGAATCATGAGAAATAGTAGATTGCTTTAAGCCACTGTTTTTGGGGGGTGAGGAGTGTTCATTAACAGTCAGTAGCTAAAACTCCACAAAGGAAACTGTTTTTTTAAAAAAAGCATGGGAGCCTGGGGAGCGCAGGCAGTTAAATGGCTGCCTTTGGCCCAGGTCATGATCCCAGGATCCTAGAGCCCTGCATCGTGGGGAGTCTGCTTCTCCCTTTCCCTCTGCCCCTCTCCCCTGCTCACGCTCTTGTATTTGTACTCTCCCTCTCAAATACATACATACATACATACATGCAGATCCCAGGTCCCCACTTCATAAATTCTGGTTTGGAAGGCCTGGCTTGGGATCTCCATGTCACACTTTTCACACAAGGACCCCAGGTGGAGGTACTCCTCAGACTGCCACTTGCGAAAACATTCAGAGGCGATGTCCTTCCGCACAAAGGAGGCCCAAAGCAGGTGGCCACAGAATTGTGCGTCACACCTGCCAGCAGTGCTCCTGGATTTGTGCAGTGTACGTTTGCATCACCATATTCAGTGTCTGGGTACAGACAGAATTCTTGAAAAATGTACGAGAATAGAGAGCCATATATACATACGGTTACTTTTTATTCCTCTTCATTTGCCTAATATGGATTCATTGGCATGGGGGCTGAATGGGAGAGCAGTAACGGTCCTGCTGGGGAAACAAAGATCTAGTGGGAGATTTTCAGTGAAAGTGATATGGCCTAGAGTCTTGAAGTAAGAGGTCAGGTATAAGAAATGCAACAGAAATGAGGCAGAAGCAGAAAAGGTGTGCAGATTTTCTCAAATGCTGTGAAAGGAGGAAACAGGACAATGGGAAAAGGCAGATGCTTGGGGAAGTTTATTTGAGTGAGTGGAGAGCAATATGAAATGTAGGTGAATCTTCTGAAGTCATGATAGAAAGGTCATGAATTTGCTTGAGAGAAACACCTCAGGTTTTTACTTTTGGGTCCTCCTTCCTCCTATCCGCACCACAGGGGCATCATGAGCTAACCTGGTAAGGGCCTGGCTCTCAGGTGTGCTGAGTCCTGATACTTAAGTGTCTGGGTCCTGCTTTTATCTGTCTTGTTTGTGTGAATTAACATACCATTGGAAGAGAAGGTTCCATGGTCAAGAAACATTTGAATAAGACAGAGCTAAAGCCTGTAGGAAATTGTTATTTAGTTTCAGATTATGGACCTGCGGTTGTGAAGTAAAGATTAAGGAAAAAAAAATCATAGGTATGTACAGAGAGTTGGTATAGATGATCCATCTGGCTTTTATGGGTTTGAAGACTCTCTAACACCCACCGAGTTATGATTTTTTTTTTTTTATCTTAGGAGGAAAAAGGTAGAATTAACTCACTGTTAGGGAAATCTATGTGTTTTTTGCCTGGAATATAAATTATATTATTATATATTGTATTATATATATAATATATAATTGTATATAATATAAATTATATGTATTGTAATAAGAGAAAAGTTACAATATTTACAGAATTATGGTGAGAATCTTTTTGCTTACAATTATGATTATCTGTGTTCACATCTATATTTGTCAGGATTGCATAGGATATATTATGGTATCAAATTAACTAAAAATTAACTAAAAAATCTCAGTGGCCTAACCCAACAAAAGCGTGTATTTCACACTCTTGCATGTGAGACACATTTAGTAAAAATATGTGACGCAAACATTGGGCTTTTTTCTTTCTTTGTATATACCATGACAGCATGAGTAGAAAATAACACAATTATGCTTTCTAGTCAATACACTTCCTCTAAAAATAGCAGGTTTTTCTGTCAAGGCTAAAATAAGTTGCCTCCAAATATAGTAGGAACCAAAGTATGGCTAAACCAAGAAACAATTTTCAAACCATTGCAACCACAAAACCAGAGTTAACTGAGGAAATGGCCTGTTAGATTTGACATAGTTTCCACAATATCTAAAGATAAATTTATCATTTATCATCCGGAGAAAAGTTTTAAGCCAACATTGCATTTTGACCACAAAAATACTAGGCTAATGATCAAATAATTTTCACACTTAGTTTATAACTAACAAAACCAGATTTACATAAGAATAAAAAGGGGGGCGCCTGGGTGGTTCAGTGGGTTAAAGCCTCTGCCTTCGGCTCAGGTTATGATCCCAGGGTACTGGAATCGAGCCCCGCATTGGGCTCTCTGCTCAGCGGGGAGCCTGCTTCCCCCTCTGTCTCTCTGTCTGCCTCTCTGCCTAATTGTGATCGCTCTCAAATAAACAAATAAAAAGTCTTAAAAAAAAAAAAGAATAACAAGAGGGGATATTTAAATGTTTTATAATCTAGATAACTGATTAACATTGAAATTAAAAGTTTTGGGCACAGGTGCTTGCATGGGTCAGTCACTTAAGTGTCAGACTCCTGATTTCATCTCGGTCGTGATCTCTTGTTGTGAAGTAGAGCCCGGGGTGGGGTCTAGGAAGAGGACTCCATGCTGTGTGTGGGAGCCTGCTTGGGATTCTCTCTCTCCCTCTCCCTTTACCCCTTCCCCCAAGAGAGTGTATGCTCTCTTTTGCTTTCTCCTAAAAAAAACAACAACTCATAAATAATAATTTTGGAGAAAATATGGGGATTTTTTTTTTCTCTTACATAACTACTAAGATTTATACAAGGAAAACTCCTTGAGGACAAGACATGTTAATCCACAGGGGGCACATATTGTATTTGTATGTGTGGTTTCATCCCCTTCTTTGCAGAACCACCCTTGCTCCATCCTGAATTGTTAAGAAAATCCTATTTACTACTGTGCTGTGTCGCAGCCTTGCCACAGGAGTGATCACCTGACCAAGGCATGGCCAATCATAGTATCTCCCTTCTCTGCACATAGTATTTGGTTCAATGGTGAGCAGTTATTATAAATAGGGCCATTAAGAATCATTGCCTGGAGTTGATATGTTTATTTGAGAAGAAGACATCTTTTTCATCTAGGATGGGATTGCTAAACTATGACGCATAACCTAGGATTGCAGATAGTAACTGCAGATAGTTAACTATCTGCAATCTAGCCTGAAGCACTAGGAGAGGATAAGAACGAAATAAAGACAGAAACAGAGGTGGAAAAGAGGGGAAAATGAGGAAGGGCGTGGGGACCACATTCCTTGGAAATATGCTATGTTTGAAGCCAGAGCCAACCCTGAGTTTCCCGGTTATGTGAAGCAATCGATTCTCTTTTTGCTTTAGCTAATGCGAGTTGGGTTGTTGGCACTTGCATCTGAAAGAAACGCAACAAACACTTCATTCCTGAAGGCCCTGTAGTTCTGCCACATGGTGTCTTACGTGTAGTACTGTCTCCGGAAAGGTTTACACTCAGTGAAAGCATATGTGAATCTTCCTGATGGCATCATGGAAAGGTACTACTCTAGACGACATGGCATAACGTTGTCAAAATTATTATTATTACCTAGTTGCTTCTGTAAGTCAACTCAAAGAAAAAAATATTTTTTTTCCTTTTAAATTTCCATTTTCTCTATGTCACATTATATCCTCACAGTATGGCTGAATTCTTATTCTATTTTCTTTATTTTTTATTTTTAAAAAATAAATTTATTTATTTACTTACTTACGTATTTAAGTAGGTTCTATGCCCATTGTGGAGCCCAATACAGGGCTGAACTCACGACCCTCAGATCAAGACCTGAGCTGAGATCAAGAGTCAGACGTTTGACTGACTGAGCCACCTGGCTCCCCTCGAACACATTTTGAATTCGTACAGTTTTAATTTTTATATGACTTGTTTTCCAAATGTTTGTCATGCCATTTTCCAATGCTCATGAAATATTTCCTATTGAAGATGATATTGTATGTAGGTTGCGAGATACTCAGACCTGCTTATAGAATCTTATGTAGCCCACACTTGTTATGGCTCTGATATAATGAAAACATAAATGCTTCTCAAGAGCCCTGCCTTCCAGTCCCCACAACACTTTTTATTAATTTTATGACGAGTCTTCTCTGAAATTACTTTAGAGTAATATACAGTTGTATGAAAAAGAGAAAATTTTATTTTAAAATCTGGAGCCAGAATATTTTTTCAGGTAAGAAGATATTTTTTAGTTAGTTTTTTACTTGGAAATTTGAATCTGACAATGTAAGTCCTAAACACGGTTTGAAAAATTGGGCAAAACAAAGAAGACTCAATTGTTCAGGATATAGAAATGAGAAAGATTTAGACACGGCCTTGGCCCATAGGGAAGAAATGGGGGCCCGAGAGTGAGGAGAAGAGAAAAGAGTGTCTGGTGGAGGTGGATGCAAACAGCACGATGGGAGGTCAGGAGTCTGAGAATGAGACACACGCAGGAGGGGCTCCCACAGAGGGAATGCTGAGGGCTTTAAAGAACAAATCTAATATTCACTGCAACCTACTCTATCCACCATCACCCTCAAACTTTCTACTGAATTCTGTTACATGTGACCGCCTTGTTTTTAGGCTGCTTTTTGGAATCAATGTAAAAGGGACCATGTTCCATGTTTGGGTGGAGCGAGGGTGTGTGGAGGTTGAGTGAACAGACGAGATGCAGAAGTGACATGCAAGTAAGATTGAGAACTCTCTGTAGGCAGAAGCCCCTTCATGAATCTTGGGAAACGCTGGGAAAGATGCTGGCAAGAGTGGGAATCTCAGATGTGCAAATAATATTGCCCTATTTACTTTAAATCACCTTGAATCTGAGTCAGAACGCTTAGTGCTTCTGCAAGAAACCCATCGGTTCCTGTGGCTTTGCTCTATCCGAGCACGGATATCTCCGGTGAGTCTGGAAATTCCACCATTTAGGTATGGTATCCATACCCTGCTACCTAACCATCACATTTGAAGATGAGAAAGGTGTTCCAGGAAGGAAGGGCTAATGAGGACAGTAAGAAGGAAAATCAGGAAGGTTAGAAATGTTAATGCCAGGGGCTCCTGGGTGGCTCAGTGGGTTAAAGCCTCGGCCTTCGGCTCAGGTCATGATATCAGGGTTCTGGGATTGAGCCCCACATTGGGCTCTCTGCTCAGCGGGGAGCCTGCTTCCCTTCCTCTCTCTCTCTGCCTGCCTCTCTGCCTACTTGTGATCTCTGCCAAATAAATAAAATTAAAAAAAAAAAAAAAAGAAATGTTAATGCCAGAACAGACTTTGGTTTTTTTCCATCACACTTGGCACATTGTAGTTCTGTGATGACTAAATTAATGAATTATTTACTTCTAGATATTAGAAACAGGGAAAATTTGGTGCAGAATAAAGACACGGGGAAGAAATGAAGTTTAACCATTCATTTTTGTAGCTGTGGTAGTAACAAGTTGGAAGAGACTTCAGAATCCAACCAATCCGATTCTTTTACCTCTGTGTGAATACCACCTAGCCACTAGCTACACATGGCTCTTAAAATTAAATAGAATTTGAAATTTAATTTAATTTCTCAGCCACATTTCATGTGCTCCATAGCCACGTGTGACTAATACAATAGTCTTGTATATTACCAAGTAATATACAAGACTGTATAGATACAGAATATTTTCATCATTGCTGAAAGTTCTATAAGACAACACAGATCTATTTTATCTCTATCAAATCATCTCTATCATTAGTTTAGTTTAAATTACTATTATTTTTTTAAAGATTTTATTTATTTATTTGACAGACAGAGATCACAAATAGGCAGAGAGGCAGGCAGAGAGAGGGGGGGAAGCAGGCTCCCTGCCAAGGAGAGAGCCTGATGCAAGGCTCGATACCAGGACCCTGGGATCATGACTTGAGCCGAAGGCAGAGGCTTAACCAACTGAGCCACCCAGGCACCCCAAGTTTAAATTATTTTTAATGAATGTCATTAACCACTGCATTTTGGTTCAGACATAATTATTAGGTTGTCCTTGAAGATTTCTTCTATAGCCGTATCCTGGATTTTTTTTTTTTTTTTGATGTATGAAAATATTTATTCTCTATAGGGAGCATATTATTACAGTAACTTTTTAAAAGATATACATTTTAAAGAATTATTTATTTTAAAGAAAGAAAGAGAGAGAGAGAGAGTAGGGGGAGGGTCAGAGGTGGGGAGAGAGAGAGTCTTCAGCAGACTCTGAGCTGAGCACAGAGTCAACATGGGGCTTGATCTCAGGACTCTGAGATCAAGGCCTGGGCTGAAACCAAGAGCTGGATGCTTAGCTGACTGTACCTCCTAGGTGCTACAGTAACTGTTTAAAATTTTTAAAAACTGTTTAAAAATTTTGTTAATGATAAAGGAATTCTAAACTGATATAGATTAACTGACATGAAATACCTGGAATAAAAAATATACCCCAGTTTCTTAAAGACTCTCATTTATCCCTAGGGTAGCATTAATGTAACAAACCCCACAATAGTAATTATTTTTTCTTAAACTCAAAGGGAAAAATACCCTGTAGAAATACCTTTAGGCTTCACAACAAAGCTGAACATGCATCAAGCCTTTTATTTAATTCTTTTATGTTTCTATGAGCTAGACCTAATGCAATTATGTGATTAAGAGCTCTGTATCTAACTTCTTAGTGAATGTAATCATTTCCTATTAAATCCAAATATTTAACATTTCATGAAAATCCCCTGGCACATTTCCATAATGACTGAAAGGTGGAAATCCTTAATTGGTATTCAAGTTTTTAGAGGAAGTAAGAGTGGAGAGCTTAGAAAACCCCTCAAATGAATCATTTAGAAGGAACAAAATTGGTAAAGGTACCAGCTGATCTAAGAGTATTGCTCATAAGAACTTAACTCATATTTGTTTTATTGAAATCAACAACTGAAAGAACTTCCATAGAGCATGTAAACCTGCATTAGGCACTAAAAAGTGAACTGACTTGTAAAATCAAGAAAACTGTTGGGGCACCTGGTTGGCTCAGTGGGTTGAGCATCCAACTCTGTGTTTTGGCTCATTTCATGATCTCAGGGTCATGAGATCAAGCCCCATCATGTGAGGCTCCACACTGAGCTTAGAGCCTGCTTAGGATTCTCCTTCCTTCTTCCTCTGTCCCTCTCTACTCTCTCTCTCTCTCGAAGAAAACTGTCAGATAATGCTTCTGTTTTAAGCACTTTTAAAGGAGGAAGAATGGTCAATATATCTAGAATCATTTACATCAAATAGGATAAAAATACAGATGTTTGGTGCTCAAATTTAAATCTATTGGTTGAGGAATTAAGGTGGGTTAAAGTGTTACTGAAAACACTAGCAATATCTGCTTAAACAAAGAGAGAAGTATATTTTTCTCTTATAGAATATAATCTGCATGTTTACCTCCCAAGACAGGAATGATGGGTTCATGGTTATCAGAAACCCAGACTTTCTTATACCTTGAGCTCTTTTGCCACGTATTGGTCCTTATGTTGTCATAGAGGCTACTGTACTCCAGCCATCATATCCATGTCCCAGGCATCAACTGTAAAGAAATTACAAAGGAAAAATGGCTCCTGATATTTAAGCTAGACCTCCTCTAAGAGGCTAGTAGGTCTACTGAACAGCTTTTTTTTTAATGATTTATTTATTTATTTTAAAGAGCAGTGGGAGGGTGGTAGGAAGAGGGAGCAAATCTCCAAGTAGACTCCCTGCTGAGTGCAGAGCCTAATGATAACATGGTGCCGGATCCCAGGACCCATGAGATCATGATCAGAGCCAAACCAAGTTTCAACACTCAACCAGCTGAGTCATCAAGGTGCCCCTCTACCTAACAACTTCTACTGACATCTTCTGGGCATCTATCTATAAGGGTGCTGGGAAATGCAGGGGTTTGGGGGTTTTGTTTTTTCCAGCTAGACATATTATTGCCACCACAGAATATAAGAATTTTGTTACCAAACAAGAAGGGGACAATGAATATTGGGGAGGTAGCTAGCGGTCTCTGCAGGCCAGATGGATTGTCTCTTCCCTGTACTTTACTTCTGGTGTTGAACTGGTCACACTGTGTATACTTAATTATACAGGAGACAGAGTAGTCTAACAGTAAAGAACATAGGCTGTAATTAGAGTGATCCTATGCCCCAGTTTCCCTAGGTAGTTCCAGGACATAGCTGCGGTACCATATATTTATTATCAGTATCTCTGTTACTCTCTACAGTGTCCCTGTTGGACAATAAATTATATGGTCACTTTAGCTATATAGACTGGGACATCTTTAACACTTTCCTGCTCTGTGACCCTAATGACAAACGGTATAACTTCTCTAAACTCATTGTGTTAGTTATCTGTTACCCAATAGTAAATTGTCCCCAAAATGTATTGGCTCAAAGCAACAGATATTATTTCGCAGTTTCTGTGCCTCAGAAATTAAAGAACAGTTTAGAGGGATAATGTCTTAACTCAGGATCTCTCTTGAGTTTAAACATTGTCAGGGGATGTCATCATCTGAAGGCCAGATGGGGAAGAAGAATCCACTTTGTGGATTCCACTCAAGCGGCTGTTGGGTGGAGGCCTCACATTCTCACCATGTGGGCCTTTCCCTAGGTAGCTTGTTTGTTCTTACCAGATGGCATCTGGTTTTCCAACTGAGAGAGAGGACCAAAGGAAGTCACATGCCTTTTATGACCAAGGCAATGAAAGTACAGTCACTTCTTTATCCTAGTCGTTAAAAGCAATTCATGAACTCCAGCCCACACTCAAGAGGTGGGGAGTTCTGCTCCACGTCTTGAACGGAGCATATTTTAGTTTAGTTTTAAGATTAATTAATTAATTAATTTATTTATTTGATAGAGAGAGTACCCACAAGGGGGGTGCAGTGGGAGAGAGAGAATCCCAAGCAGGCTCCACGCCGTTGCACGACCCTGAGATCATGATCTGAGCTGAGATTAAGAGCTAGATGCTCAGCTGATTGAATCTCCCAGACACACTGAAGGGAACATATATATATATATATAATTTATTTATTTATTTTCAGCATAACAGAATTCATTGTTTATGCACCACACCCAGTGAAGGGAGCATATTTTAAACAAATTTTTTAAAAAGTAGGCTCCTCACCCAATGTGGGGTTTAAACTCATGATCCTGAGATCTTGAGTTGCATGCTTTACCAACTGAGCCTGTCAGGTTCTCCCAAAGGGAGCATATTTTAATATCACTACACTTACTGTTCTCATCTGTAAAATGGGATAAAATTACCCACATACAGTAATTTTATTTTGTGAAAGGGCATAATCCATATACATAATTTTAATAGAGCACTTGGCACATAGTAAAACATGTCTCTTAATAAATCGAAGCTCATATTATTTACCTAAGTATTTGTCTAATTAAACCATAAGTTGCTGGCAAGTGTTATATCTGATTTGTCTTCGTAATTCAAGCTCTAATTGCAGAGTTAGGCTTATAGGGGACACTTAATAATAAATATCCAATGAATAAGTGAATGATTAACATATTCTTTAATAAGACCAGTATAAATGGAGTGAGTCAAAAGAAAAATAATGCAATAGTCATGTGAATAAATTTATGTTTTGTGTTAAAAATCAGATTTACATAACTCTTTATATAATAGGGCATGGAAAGGTGAATACCAATGTAATGGATACTAAGTTACATAACATCAATAACATTCACTGGCATATGATACTCTAATAGTATTACATAGTATCATACTTTAATAGTATTGTATAGATATAATAATATCACCTTGTTGTGGTCTTGATATTAAAATTTCTCCTGAAAAATTCTGTTTTGTAGACAGATGTTTTAGCTATGTCTTTTTGAGATATGGAGTTTATTTTTACTTACTAAAAAAAATTTCGATAATCATTTAGATGACACACTACTAAATAATAGTAGGATTAAAGCATGTATCCAAGGAAAAGAATTTTAGGAACTATACACACATAGTAGTCATACATACATATGTGATATAAAAATGGTGTGTTTTGTCATTAGTGACACTTTCTTGCCATTTTTTCCAAGGAAAAGAATAAATATATGTAAAACTCTGTAGACTGTAGTTCTAAAAGATCTTCTGATTATGACTGTTTATATTTACCATTCAACCAAAGGAAAAAAAAGAATTAAAAGTTTTGAGTTTAAAAAAAAAAAAAAAAAAAAAAAGAAAAGTTTTGAGTTTTAATCTCAGTAACAGCAAGGCTACATTTATACAAAATGATTAGTAGGAGGAAAGTATTAGCAATCATTTATCAAGTGCCAGAGACATTTTAAGTTATACCATGATTCCTTTTACAACTCATGATATAAATAAAACATAGTGTTCTTTGAAACTCTGTTTTTTCAATGTATTATTTTTAAAAATGTGTTTGCTAATTCTGGGTATAGGACAAACAATTTGTTTCTGTATCTAAGGCTCTATCTGAGCCTCTTGACTTCTTAGTGATAGAAAAGTAATTTAGACAGCATTACCCTTTTTCAAACATGGATTTTTTGGTAGTACAAGTGCTGTACTGAGAAATATAGTTGATGTCTTAGCACACACTCACACTTCCAAGACTTTAAAACAAATTAAATCCTCTTAGGTAGTTATAATATAAAAGGACGCTATAATCTTTAATTAGTTTAAATTAAATAATATACATAATTTTCCTTTTAAATTTGTACAACATGTTGATTATTTGAAGGGAAATTTGGAAAACCACCAGACATGTCCTTGAAGTAAAGAATGCCTCAGGGTACTTGGTTGGCTCAGTTGGAAGAGCATAAGACTTTTAATTTTGGGGTTGTGAGTTTGAGCCCCACATTGGGTGTAGACATTACTTAAATAAACTTAAGAAAATGCCTATTTTGAGAGCACAGTGGTTTTTCACAATGAGATGTAGAGAACTCCAGGAATGCAGAGGACATTTCTTGTCATTGGTGATTAATTTTTATCTCCTTCATAAGCCCTAAGACCTAATCCCAAAATGCAACCAGGAATGAAAAACAGCTACAAATCTTGGAAGCACTATTCTCAATAAAGTTAGTAGTTTAATCCTACTTCTTTGCTAGTTATAAAATGAACTTACTAGATATTCTTGGACTTTTCTACTTCTTGAAAATATATTCATTCATTCATTTATAGAAGAATATTTATAGAGTTATTGCCTTCCTGTGTTCAATTTATAAAGTTGACAATTGCTATTTTATTCTTTTTTCCATTTTTTTTTCTTTTCAGTGTTCCAAAATTCATTGTTTATGCACCACACCCAGTAGTCCATGCAATACATGCCGTCCATAATACCCATCACCAGGCTCACCCAAGCCCCCATCTCCCTCCCCTCCAAAACCCTCAGTTTGTTTCTCAGAGTCCACAGTCTCTCATGGTTTGTCTCCCCCTCCGATTTCCTCCAACTCACTTCTCCTCTCCATTTCTCAGTGTCCTCTGTGTTATTCCTTATGCTCCACAAGTAAGTGAAACCATAGGATAATTGACTCTCTGCTTGACTTATTTCACTCAGCATAATCTCTTCCAGTCCGGTCTTGCTATTTTATTCTTACATTTGTTTATTTATCCTTCAGCAAATACTTCTTGGTTTTTTGCAATTCAGTAAGAACTGTGCTTTGCACTGAACATTTAATGATGGGTAAGATCAACATGTTTAATACTATTTTATTTGTCAGTTTTGCCTCAGTAAATGTGTGGGGAAGATCAACATGTTTGGTTCTCTCATGGAATTTTATAGACAATTCTTTAACAAGTTCTTTGTGATTTTTTTGAAATATAAATTTAGCACTGTATTCAATATTGTGGGAGAATATATAAATTGAGAAAACACAGCTCTTATTTTTAAGGAACTGGTAATTTTATTGGAAAAAAATACTGGATGTCTGAAAACATCAAGAATATTAAACAGAATTTTATTCAAATACTGTAAAAAAACACCAGGAAATAAGTAGAAGAATAATTAAATGCTAAGTTGTGAGTGGGTGAGACTTGGAAATACAAGTCATTTTAAAGAGAAGGGAGAAACTGAAGCTATGTAAAGCTTCCTGGAAATGTTGAGTCTTAGGCCAAATGCTGAAGTTTGGGTGGAATTGGGGTGGGAGAGCAGGTGAAAGAAGATATTCCAGATTGAAAAAGGAAAAAAAAAAAAAAAAAAGAGCCTCGGGAATAGAGCCCCGGGAATAGAGGAAGTGGTGATCATGGCACATTTGGAAGACTTGAGGAGACCTGCACAGGCACTTACCTTACCAAAGCTTCCTGGCCACCATGCTCTGCTGCCTTTGGGCACAGAATTCCAAGTGCTTGTTTTCCTATTTATAGGTATTAAAGTTACTTTGTGTTCTGTCTTCTGATTTGATGCTTTGGATCTCAGTTTTGTACTATATCTTCTATCTTAGTTTATTCAAACCCTGAAAGATTGTTTGAAAAAAGACTCTTGTGCATGAACAGACACTTCTCCAGAAAAGACATAGAAATGGCTAAGACACATGAAGAAATGTTCAGTGTCACTTGGCATCACGGAAATACAAATCAAAACCACAATGAGATATCACCTCACGCCAATCAGAATGGCTAAAATGAACAAGTCGAGAAATTACAGATGTTGGCGCGGATGCGGAGAAAGGGGAACCCTCCTCCACTGTTGGTGGGAATGCAAGCTGGTGCAACCACTCTGGAAAACAGTTGAACACAGAGCTACCCTACAACCCAACAATTGCACTACTAGATGTTTACTCCAAAGATACACATGTAGTGCTCCAAAAGGGCACCTGCACACCAATGTTCATGGCAGCAATGTCCACAATAGCCAAACTATGGGAAGAGCCCAGATGTCCATCAACATATGAAAGCATAAAGAAGATGTGGTGTATATATATACAGTGGAATATTACTCAGCCATCAAAAATGTAGAGGGTATTATCCTAAGCAAAATAAGTTAATCAGAGAAAGACAATTATCATATTATCTCACTCATATGTGGACTTTAAGAAACAAAACAGAGGATCATTGAGGAAGGAAGAGAAAATAAAATAAGACAAAATCAGGGAGGTAGATAAACCATAAGAGATTCTTAATCATAGGAAGAAAACCGAGGGTTGCTGGAAGGGATAGGGAGTAGGGAGATGGGGTAACTGGGTGTGGGCATTAAGGAGGGCATGAGTTGTAATGAGCACTGGGTATTATATAAGACTGATGAATCTCTGACCTCTACCTCTGAAACTAATAATACACTGTATGTTAATTAACTGAATTTAAATTGAAAAAGGAAAAAGGAGTCTTGTAGCAATAGGACCACAAGGAAGGTGGTCAATAATTGTACATCCCCAGGAGGAAACATGACTGGTTAAAATGTAAGTTTGGGGGCGCCTGGGTGGCTCAGTGGATTAAGCCGCTGCCTTCGGCTCAGGTCATGATCTCAGGGTCCTGGGATCGAGCCCCGCATCGGGCTCTCTGCTCCACAGGGAGCCTGCTTCTCCCTCACTCTCTGCCTGCCTCTCTGCCTACTTGTGATCTCTCTCTGTCAAATAAATAAATAAAATCTTTAAAAAAAAAATAAATAAAATGTAAGTTTGACTTTAGTGGAAACAATGTGTTTTATGTATAATTTCTTAATCCATTCACTAACTTCCTCTTTGTACTTGAGGTTATATAGTGATATTATTAATTTTTTCATATTTGCATTTATACATGTTACTGTTTTAGGATTTTTATACAAAAGTAATCAATATGGTAATTTCGGTTTTTACCATTAAGTCCTATGGTATTAAAAAGAAAAGATGAGGGGCGCCTGGGTGGCTCAGTGGGTTAAAGCCTCTGCCTTTGGCTCAGGTCATGATTCCAGGGTCCTGGGATCAAGCCCCGCATCAGGCTCTCTGCTCAGTAGGGAGCCTGCTTCCCTTCCTTTCTCTGCCTACTTGTGATCTCTGCCTGTCAAATAAATAAATAAATAATCTTCAAAAAGAAAAGATGAACATTTTAAAAGCCGGCGAAATGAATAAACTGAAAGCTTGCTGGTGAGCAATTTCACCATTCCAATGGTGAAATATTACCTGTTCATCAAATTAGAAAAGACAGTACATATTTGCTTTGGCTTATCAACATATTTAGTCCTCAGGGTAAAACAATCAAAAGAAGCTTCTTGGATAGCAAATATTTCGAGTAAGCAATGATCTATATAAGTTAAACCCACTGAAAGACAAAAACAAAACAAGACAGGAAGAGAGTTGCATATTTTTTGAAACTTCAAAAGATTAGTTATCTTTGTCTCCTTCTTTCAGCAGGAGAACTAAGATATTTCCACGTTTTTCCCAGCATTTATGTGAATGTTACATTTGTAACTAATTTTTGCTAGTATATAGAAGGAGTGTCTGATCTAAAGGCAACAAGTAACTGATTCCTGCTATTATGAAAATGTTATGATGAGGATTAGACCTATAAATGAGGATGAACAAGTTTCCGCTTTTCATGTTATGATGAGGATTAGACCTATAAATGAGGATGAACAAGTTTCCGCTTTTCATTTCTAATGTTCATGGACGTGAGCCAGTTTATCCTCAGTGGGCATCTTATTCTGCCTAGTGTAGGGGAAAGATACATGAATGTGACCAGATGACTTCATTTCATGGGGGTTATGAACAATCACCCTAGTTGGCCTGAGGAGGTCACTGAAGGTCCAGGTTCTCAGGCATGGGGAAGACCTTGGAGATTACCACTAGCTCCCTTCCTTGACCACACGGATATGTGATGGCTGGAAAAAATTATTCAATCTCCTAGAGAATCAGTTTCTTCATCTTTATATTTGGGCTACTAATAAAACCTATGTGATAGGATTTTATGACCAATAAGTGATTTAGTATGTATCAGAATGCTTAGCACAGTGCTCAGCACATAATGAGTAAACTTAATAGAATTGTTAGTTATTATTTAATCTTTGGACAGTAGAATTAATTCCATTGTTGGGCTCAGTGTTGAACGCAAGGGAAAGAAAAACAGTAAATCATGGTTCTTTATGGGCTTCGTGGAGGACATGATGTAGCCTAATATATGTCTTGAAAGAAAAGGAGGAAACTGCTAAGTAGAGGCCCTTCTGTAAGTTTGTTTGTGGCAGAAGGAGGAAGGCTGGGGGAAGTGGTTCAAGAGGAGGCCAATGTTTTCTAGGAAGATAGAGCCCTGTGAACCAAGATGTTCTTGTGGGGAAACTGGAAGTAATTAATTTAACATGGCTAAAGCTACTTTGTGAGGTGGAAAGTGGTAAGAGCATGCTGATGAGTAAGATCATGCAGGGATTATGTAGAACAAGAAATGCAGTAAATCAAGACAAAGACTTGGATAATCCTAACGTGGTGTAGATTAGGAAGCAAAACCCCAAAAGCAAACAAGTTTTCTCCTTGCTTTCCTTTCCCAACCACCCAAGGAACACCCGGTGCTGGCTGGGAATCATTTCTTATCTTTTCAGATAGGAAAAGGCAGCACTGGGGGTGGGGATGGGGATGAAGCCTGAGGGGCCAAGTAAATGTTCCTCATTAATCATAACTGGGAGAGGAGAAGCAGGAGTCAGGCAAAAAAAGCAACAAAAGCAACGGCAACACTGGATTGAGTTTAGTGGATTGAAGCCATGGAGTAATGGAGACTAGCAAAAAGGGGTTTGCCGAGGGTTTCCATAAGTTATGACCTGAATCCACCCTGATGTTGAGAGAGAAAAATTTGAAATTTCTCTTACATTATTTTGGAATAACGGGACTGTGCTTTTGTGTGGGCAGAGACAAAGCCAAGTGGAGTCCTAGTTTGATTATGGTTATTGAAGGAACTGCTGGATAGGTATTAGGAGAACTAAGAGAGTGTAATAATACAAATTTAGTGTCATACAAATATACTATTACTACTATACTAAACTACTAATAGTAGTAAAAGTCTTGCCAACAAGTACTGTTCAATTCTATGGGTAGGTGCTATCATCCTTCCCATTTTACAGATAAGAAAACTGAGGCACAGAATGTGCCCAGGGTTACAGAGCCAGTACTGAATGAATTCCGGAATTGAACTCACTCAGGCTTTTGAATTTACAGAAGCCAGTGGAATCAAACTTCTAATTAAAGGACAGCATTGGTAGAGGGTAAAATTTGAAGTCAAAATTCTTTTTTTACTATCGAATATTTTATCTCCTCTGTCAGAGGAAATTATACTTAATGTAGATATATTATTATCCAGTTCATTTAAGTTGGGAAATTATTATAATGTAGTTAAAGAGTAGTGTCATTGGACTGGGGAGAGGCACATGTTTTCTTCCATAGACTAAAATATGCTTCTCCCTCTCCCATGCCCATAGTACCTTAGCACATTGTGGATCCTGAATAAGTGCTGGCTGAATTGATACGTACTGTAATAAATTCCCTCAATTTGCAAGATGCTTGGTAGATGACTGCTCAAGTATGACTACCCTGATTAAAAAAAAAAAAAAGCTTGCATTTATTTATTTGAGAGAGAGCATGCATGAGCACACACACTTGCCCATGCATTAGAGGGGAAGGATAGGGCAGAGGGAGAGGGAGAAGCTGACTCCCTGTTGAGCAGGGAACCCAGGACCCTGAGATCATGACCTGCGCTGAAACCGGTCACCCAACCAACTGAGCCACCCAGGCGCTCCAAGATGCCTGCATTTATAACCCAGTGTGCCTTAAGGTATTGGGTTAGTCTGATTCATTGTCTCCTAATAGAAATGAGGTCCCGAGTTCACTCAATTTTTTTTTAAGGTTTGATTTATTTATTTGACAGACAGAGCACAAGGCAGAGAGGCAAGCTGAGAGAGAGAGGGGAGGAAGCAGGCTCCCTGCTGAGCAGGGAAGCCAATGCAGGGCTCGATCCCAGACCCTGAGATCATGACCTGAGCTGAAGGCAGAGGCTTTAACCCACTGAGCCACCCAGGCGCCCCAAGTTTACCCAATTTTGGTGGGCACATAGGTGTTGCCATTGCTTTGGATTCTTCCTTTTCCTGGTGTTTTTCCTCCCTTCCCCTGATCTATTGGATCTCTGTCCTGGATCAGAAGTTGGGGAGTGGGAGGGCTTACCTGTTCCAGCCAAGTTTAAAACTCCACACTCTTCTGCCTTTCCAGTCTGGATGGATTTCCAAGAGGATTGGTTATCAGGCTTTTAGGGAATAAAAACCCCTTTGAGTTTATGCCGCTTTGGTGCATCTGGAATACAGGAGAAACGTGCATTTGTATTCTTGTGTATTTGTGTAGCATCACCTGTCTCACATGGTAAGTTCCTTTAGACAAGTGCTGGGCCATGGTTTGAAACATGGCCAAGGTTTTGCTGCATATTTTTTAGGCAAATTTAAGAATCAATATATATAATCCAATTAAGTATTATAAATTCAAACTAGCCATTTCATTTCTCCTTATATACATATTCCTTCACAGGATTAATTAAAAACTATGAGATTAATGTGCATTGTGATTGAGTTTTAATAGCTACTTTGGGAAAATGATCCAAAATTACTGTTCTAGTACTTGTAAGTTTTTAAGGTCTATACAATGCATTTATACTCTCTTGTCTTGTTCACCAAATTCTTCAGCACATGATACACAGTATAGGAGTCAGGTCCCTGGGCAAAGTTTACCCATCATTTCATGTCCATTCAACATTGTATCGTTCGTTCACTCTCTGCTTGGCAAGGTGGTAGGACTACAGACTATCAAGACAGAAATCAGGGTTCCTGCCCTCGTCTCTCAATCCCACCGTCAGGAACCTGGACGCCACGAAACACACCAAAAGCAACAGTCCAGAGAGGCCTTACTTCAAACGTGCACATGACTTCCTCCAACTCTAAAATAATATTTCTACTCAAATGTCTTAATTCAATGAGAGTTATTTGAAATCTCACAACGTCAGCTAATAAACTTAAGGTTTCGGCTAGTCCTACCTGATTTAAAACTGTTACTGCCAGTTCTTTGCCTTGCCAATCCTTCCAGTTCCGCTTTAGCACAACTCGCCTGGAAGAGGCTGCGCTAGCATTCTGGAAGTTTATGATTAAGTTCAGTGGGTATGGGAGAGTGGGGGGAGGAAAACGACCGTTAATTATAGAGTTTCGTTTGTGAGAGCGTGCCACGGTTTTAAGAAGCAGAAACAGAGAGGCGAATAAAGCTTTCCTGGTCTCTAAACAAAAGTCGCACGGAGTTCTCGGCGGGACCGGGGATGTGGGGTGCCCTTGGACGTGGGCGGGTTGGGATGCTCGGCCAGCCCTTCGTCCACCACTTTCCCCTTCGAGCTGGGTCTGAGGCCCTCGTTCCGCAGCGCTAGCGCTGCCGCGGACTCGGAAGGACCGGGGCTCACGCGCGGGCACCTCACTCCCGGCACCGGAGCGACAACGCGCACGGAAGTGCGCTCAGCTCTCCCCGGTCGCAGGACGACTCTCCTCCCCCACTTCCTCCGGCTCGGCAGCCCGGCCTCCGGCGGCCCCGCCCCCTTCCCCGCCCCCTCCCCCCGCCCGCCGCCGCGCTCTAGCCGGGGGTGAGGCGCTCACCCGCGCAGTCCCCAGCCCGAGCCGAGGCGCTGGGTGGCCGAGCTGGAGGAAGGCGAGGGGCCGCCGCCGCTGCTGTCCCCGCCCCGCGCGCCCTGCGCCCCACTTCCCGGGCGGCCGCTCGGCAGCTCGGCAGCTCAGCCCTCCTGCTTCCTCCGGCGGTGTCCGGGACTCGCCGCCGAGCGAGTGACGGGCAAGTTTCGGCGTGCGAAGGCGGCGGCGGGCCGCGGACACCGTGCGCTCCGGGAGGGGTGGCCGCGGCTCCGGCCTCGGCGCCCGGCGCGCACTTCGGCGATGCCTTCTCCGCCGCGGCAGCGACTGCGCCTTCGCCCTTGCCGCCTGCTGTTCCTTCTTCCCGGATTCCTGCTGCCTCTTTGCGGCGCCTTCAACCTAGACGTGGACAGTCCTGCCGAATACTCCGGCCCCGAGGGAAGTTACTTCGGCTTCGCGGTGGATTTCTTCGTGCCCAGCGCGTCTTCGTAAGTGGCCGCCCTGGGAAGGGGAATCAGCCCCCTCCCCCACCGCGCGCACCCACCCTGCGCTTCCCGAGGGAGAGTCTCCGGGAGGGATCCCGGCGTCTGCCTGTCTGTACCCTCCACCCGCCACCGGGGGGTTAGCTTGGGGGGGGGGATGAAATATCTGGGGGACGTGAACCCCCGCGGCACCCACCCGTCTCCGCAGTTCCCCCTCTCCTCTCCCCAGAGGAACAGCTTTGAGGCAGACTTGTGCTTAAAATTTGGGGGAGGTGGAAAGCAACAAAGGCTGGTCCCGCCGGACTCCGCGCCGCCTCTGCTGGTGTCCGGGGGACTCGGGACTCGGATGGTCCTATTTCCGAACTTCTTTTTCTCGGGTACCAGTTGGCCTTCCCCGTACGTACTCTGTCCGCTTCACGGACTTGAACACCAGCCCCTTTCGCTCTCCCTGCGCAAGCCCTCCCCCACACTTTCCGCCTGTTTCTCATTTACTCCTTTTACAGACTTTCTGATGACTAAAATGACCAGACTGTCGTAGTAAATTCATTGTGTCTTATCTCCGGTACTGACAGACCTTTGCACATGCGAGAGTGAACAGATGAATGTGTCCTGTGTTCTTTTTATAGTGATTCATTATTTAGGTCATTGTTCAGAAAGAACAAGGGTGTTTGCTGAGTTTTCACTCACTCCAGGTCATTTGAATACTGCAGTATTTAACAATTCAGTTATGTTTTCAAATTGCCAGTGTTTCGCGTTTCAAAGGCCCTCAGGATTTGTAACAAGAGTTAATGTCATTATTGGATTCAGAGTTGTCTCTGACTTTACCAAACGATGACCTCATTGTCACCACCTCACCCCCATATTAGCGTTAGAAGTACTTACTTAATAAATGTTCACTAGATGTCTTATGATGTTCAAATATTGTTTTCAAGAAGCAAAACTATCCTTAGGACTCTTTGCAAGCTCTTAGAAATTGCAACATTTTCCCCCCTTCTATAATGAAGATACTATTTTTGAGGTGGGGGAGAGAGGATAATTTTGATGGTCAGTACTGGGATAGGACCATTTTTCCAACTCATTCGTGCCTAATTTGAGGATGATCTAAGTATTTCCCATAGTAATTTCATGACTGTTATAACATTCAGCAGGATTTATTCTTAATAGTGCGAGTGTTGATTATCATTCATTTTGGTGAAAACCTTTGCAGCAGTAAGTTGGTTGGAAGCAGTTACTGGAAACTAGACATTTTATGTCATGAACTCAGTTTTGTTTGTTGTCTCCAGTTTCAGTGCTTTTTGTTGAGCACAAATTTTCCAGAATGATAAAAAATAATCATTAACTTGGATAGTGTTTTCTGTCTTCTCATTTAATTTAATCATTTTGCCAATCTTACCTGTTATTTAGTATATGTGCTGCCGAAGCGAGCACAGTCTTACCTGTTATTTAAAAGGTTTTTTGTTTCCAGATATTTTTAAGTTTGTGCCTTTATGGTACAGATTTTATTTTATTTTATTTAAGATTTTATTAATTTATTTGACAGAGAGAGATCACAAGTAGGCAGAGAGGCAGGCAAAGAGAGAGGAGGAAGCAGACTCCCTGCTAAGCAAAGAGCCTGATGTAGGACTCGATCCCAGGACCCTAAGATCATGACCTAAGCCGAAGGCAGAGGCTTAACCCACTCAGTTACTCAGGTGCCCTCTGGTACAGATTTTAGTTCTTAGCGGTGCTCTTTTAGATTTAATTTGTACAGAAATTCTAATAGTTTTGAAAAGACCTGTCAAGAGTTGATCCTTTAAAATTAGCAAGAGTTAGCACTTAAATATTTCATAGTTGGAATGTTTTGCAAAAGGTGGGAGTAATTCTCTGGCAACCCTCTGAGTTTAGTAGTATAAAGAAAATGACAAGATGATAAACTTTAAGTGTTGTTGCTATGGAAAATGCAGTAATATTGAATGTTGGCTTGAGTTGTTTACTATTTTTGTTTACAAGGCTGGATGGCTAATCTTTGACTAATCATTGTAGTCATTGAATATATTATGAACCCACAGGTGACATGACTTCTCATGCCGGCCTACAATGAATGGTAAGGTAAAATTGAACTTGGTTTGGTTTCATATAATATTTTGAAGTGTTCATCAGTGACTTTATAACTGATAGACAGGTGAGGTCTAGATGTAGCCTACCTTAAAAAACATCACTCTTGAGATTTAAAAAAACAAACAAACCCAAAATACATAGAAACAGATTTCTAGTTACTGAGCTTTTCAGATTTAACAAAGATTAATGTAAAATTACGCTTAATTTTGTAAAATATGCCTTTAAATTTAACAAGCATTGGAATCCAAGGTATACGAGGATACCATTTGTATTAGCTAGCAGCTGTGTTTATTGTTGTTGTTACTTGGTATGATTATAAACTTCTAAAAGAAAAAATATCCACATAATAAAAAAATGTTTGCTAATTAAAGATTCCTTTCTTCTGAAGGAAGAATGCCTGGATTAATGAAGAAGCAATGGTAATGAAGTCTTCTCCTGTCCCTTCTGGTTTCTTTCCATGTCTAAATACCTACAGCAGTCGGGTTGGGGGAGCTCCTGGGTGGCTCAATCCGTTGAGCACCCAAACTGTAGCATTCTACTCCTGTAGTGATACTCAGGGTCCTGAGATTGAGTCCTGTATCAGACTCTGTGCTCTTCCTCAGCACCAGAGTCTGCTTGGATTCCGACTCTCCCACTTTCCCTGGCCCTATCCCCTGCCCTCTTGAGTGCTCCCTCTGTCTCTCTCTAACATAAATAAAAATAAAATAAAATCTTAAAAAAAAATAAGTACCCACAGCAATCATCTTAGGTTTTACTGTTGTTATAAAAAATTGGTATTAAATTATTTCCATATTTATGTGAAAAGTAATGAATCACTGTTTATTAAAGAAAAGGAAAAATAAATTACTAAGGAAATATATTAGGGGGACGCCTCAAGAAAATCCCTCCAGTAATGAGTCCTTGGTTTAAAGTGAAAAGTCACAAGAATTGTGTTTTAAAAATTCTGAGAAATGAAGAGTTAGCATTCCATTATTTTTTTTCTTGTATGCATTGATTTACAGTGATTATATTGCCAAACTTACATAAAATTTAAGGATCATATATAGGCCATGGAGTAAAGTTACAAAGTTACATTTATCCTCTGGGGAATAATTGGAAACATTAAAAATTGTACCCCAGGTTTAACTACTATAATGATCTTATGTTGGTTGGTCTATTTTATAAATTATAAAGCACTTTAATTGCATATGTATGATCTCTCACTTTACTCTATATAGCACAAACCACCAGGGGAAATAGGGAAGTGGATAAACTCATTCTTATGAATGAGGACACTGAGGCCAGAAGGGTTTTCAGTCATTTTTTTTTTTTAAGATTTTAAAATTTATTTACTTGAGAGAGAGCGTGGCAGGGGAGAAGGAGAAACATGCTCCCTGCTCAGCATGTGGGGCTTGATCCCAGGAGCCTCTGATCCTTTGTGACCTGAGCTGAAGGCAGATGCTTAACTGGCTGAGCCATGCAGGTACCTCCACTACTGTTTCAGTCTTTACTTGTTAGGGTGGATTGGTGTGGGGGAGAGGGCAAGGTGGGATCAAAAGACAGTGTATGAAATTCAAATTCCATTTAATTTTCCTATTCAAATATAAATTTTTGAGAAGAAAGTAATTGGATGATTTTCTTACTTATTCTTCAAATAGAAGTTACACAGTTCTCATTTTACATCTGTACTTATTTTTAAATAATGCTATAATGAGCAACACTGGATTAGAATTCTTGCCCTTTTCTCTGTTTAACACTAGTGAATCCTGGGGTCCCTGGGTGGCTCAGTCAGTTAAGTATCAGCATCTTGATTTCAGGTCATGATCTCAAGGTGGCGAGATCTGAGATCCAGGCCCCAGTCAGTTTCCTGGCTCGGAGGGGAGTCTGCTTCTCACCTCCCACTGCCCCTCTGTGCACTTGCACTCTATCTTGAATAAATAAATAGATATTAAAGAAAAAAAAAACACTAACAAAGCGTATTTACTGTTACTTCATGTTCCTATGACCCCAGGGACAAGGTGAGGGTGAGTATGCCCTCAGCACAGGTCTTGCAGAACATTCTGTAGTTCTCCATCTAACATCCTGTTTGTAGCACCTGGAGAGCTTTTAAAATAAAACTGCTGTTCTGGCAGCATCTTGGACTTAAAAATAGAGCTCCACCTTCATATTCCAACAGCTTGTGGATCATTTCTCCTTGACTAGCCCATCTTACCTCAACTAAAAATGATCTCTTTCACCAAATGGGGTCAGTTGCACCTTTGTTTCTATTAATGGTGCCATCATCTTCTCTTGTTGCCCTGGAAATAATTTCATATTCCTCCCTCTCATTTTCTATTTTTCTTTGTCTCTCTTCTTGTACTCCCCTGATATTAGTCAGTGATTAGTCACCAGACAGAAGGTCCTAGAAATTCTTGGTTGTTAATGTTCCTTGCATTCATCTCTGCCTTCCATTTCGACTTCAGTCTCCTTATTTCAGCACAGTCCAAAGTGTGGTCTGTGCCACTCAGATCCTTATCACTTTGCCCATCATTTGGCTCTTAGATCTTACTTTTTCCTAATAGTTTTATCTTTCTGAAGTGTCTTTTTGATCTGGTATTCTACTAAAATTTCCTCAGCAGTGGAAGTCCGACTGCTTTACTTGGATGAAAACCCTTTCAGTCTGTCACAATTCACATGTCCTTTTCAATGTTCATGCACCATTTCTCCTCCTCACCATTGTAACCAGCTTCATAACCCTTGACAAGGTGATGCCTGCTCATTTTTGTGAACTTAGTGTGGATCTGACTATTTTGGTTCTTTATTCTTTTTTTTAAAAAAGATTTTATTTATTTATTTGACAGACAGAGATCACAAGTAGGCAGAGAGGCAGAGAGAGAGGAGGAAGCAGGCTCCCCGCTGAGCAGAGAGCCAGATGCAGGGCTCCATCCCAGGGTCCTGGGATCATGACCCAAGCCTAAGGCAGAGGCTTTAACCCGCTGAGCCACCCAGGTGCCCTGGTTCTTTATTCTTATCATAAATAATATATACACTACAGCCTTGTTATTTAAAAACCAAACTCTATATTGATTTCTCTTGATTAAGACTCTGGATTTATAAGACCTTATAAGAGAAAATGGAAAGTGCATAGAATTTACAGTTACTGTGTTGTTTTACATCATATAAATGTTGACTCTGTAGCATTTTTTTAAATGAAAAGTAAATCAGACTGGAATTACAGCTCTGAAAAAATATTCATGCTATTTTAAACACATTTTTCTATATATGCAGATGATAATTTTTATAAAGTTGCTTTTGTTGAAGCCTCATTCATTGGTCAGCCCAGAGTCAGCCAACTATATTAAACATGCTTTATCTTGGAGAAGTCAGTGCTGAAAGCAGCCAAATAACTTAGTTCATTTGGAGGGTTTAAAAAATGTACTTGTCATTGTTTGGCTGGTTGCCTCTCCTTGGTACTGAAGGTCACATTCCCTGAAGCAGCTGCCCTTAAAGTACATTTTGGATAGGAAGTACATCCCAAGGGCATTCTCCTGGCTGGTTTCTCTCATCCTCTTGTTTCTCTCACTTCCTTTTCTTTCTCCCTCCCCATCTCTCCTTTTTTTCTTCTCCCCACCTCTTCTCTACCTTTCTTCCCTCTTCTTCTTCTCCATCCTCTGCCCCCCCACCTTTTCCCTTACGTTCCTTCTCTCCACTCCCTCTACCTCTTTCTTCTACTCCTCCTCCTTCCTTCCCCAGCACGCTCTGCCCTTTATCTTTTAGAATTTATTGGCGTGATTTTAATTAATAGTGTGCTCAGGTATGTAAACCGTAATGTATAAATCATATTATGGAAATGCCTCAAGTCATTTGAGAATGGTGAGGATGAGGATCCTGATACTGTTCTTGGGTAAACTTTTTGGAGGGAGATGGAGTCCAGCAGAAGGCTGCAGGGATATGAAACTAAGTTGCTTAGCTTCAGATTTTTGCTGCTAAGCAGTGAAATCTCTTGTTAGCCTCGGCTAACCCCTTGTATCTTCCCCAACTCATCACCATTTTCAGGAAATGTTGCAAGTACCCTATTTGGTACTCTACTTCCTTTTCTTCTTGAGATTTTGCATTTAAGTTAATTACTGGTTCTTTGAGGAAATGGGAAAAAAACCCTTTTGAAAACAGATTTTAGCTATTATATTTCTTATTTTATTAGAGAGTGTTTTATTCATTGTTTTGAATTCCAGTGCCATCATTTTGTACTTTTATGATGCTTTCAGATTTTTCTGTTGTCTACTGTCCACATTCAGGAATTTTTTGAAAGTACTTATCATGGGCATTGTTACAAGAAGAAGAAACTGAAGCTCAGAGATTTAGAAGTGACTTTCTAAATTAATTTATATTGGGTGATATAACCTATAGTATCAGACTATCAGACAGTGTTGCTTATATTGCAAAGATTTTCTCAGTGCTGTCGCTTCCCTTATCCTAAGGTGTTGTAGACATGAATTCTTAGATAAACTTAAAGTAATGATTACTTAATTTTTAGAAAACATTTCATTAACAGGCTATTCCACTATTGTGGCAGAAAAATACGTATGACATAAAATTTACCCTCCAAATACACATCAGCAGGCTTTTGTTTTCTGTAATATGTGTTGCTTTTATATTCCTTAATTTTCTCAAATACCCTTTTTTAAAAAATCATCCAATACCCTATTCTCTACAAATATTTAATTTTTCTTCTATACAACTCCCTCTTAGGACTTAACATTTGTCTAAGGTAATTTACTTTTTCCATCTTTCCATTTTCCATTTATTACATAAAGTTTATGAACTTTCTGGGAGGAAGTTTATGAACTTTCTGTAATACTCTTTAAAAGTAATTTAAATATCATGCTGACACTTTGGACAAAGCACTTTTATTCCTCAGCTTTTTTCCCCCCCATTAACACAGCATTTACAAATTGACAATGCTCACACATTCCTTTTATATTATCCTACCATTTCTGTGGCATTTCACCAATGTGCAAGACTGCACATGAAGGTAAGCTTAGGAAAACCTGGTGAACAGCCATTAAGTACATCTAATTACTATCATTTCATGCTTTCAATGTGCAGATGGTCTGATGAAAAGCAGCAGCCTTGTCCCTGGTCTTATCCAAGGAAGGTGAGCTTTGTGCTGCCAATGGAGTGCAGTTTGCTTCCAGAACTCTCCTACTGTGTCCCTTTTCCGTCTTTGCTGAAGTCCATGTCCACTAGTAACTTCTCAGCCCTCTCTCTGTCTTACAGTGCCCAAGTAAAGAAAGTATCTGAAATCCAAGATTAAGAAGAGATATGTTCTATAATTTATTTTAAGGGTAATTTAAATAATTGGATGTTTAATAGAGGATGATTTCTGCATTCTAAAGGGGTTGGTGAGAGTGGAAATGGCCTCTTTATACATGGCTTTTTTAAGATTGAGACCTGTAACTATCCAATTTACTTGCTACTTACCTGTCAGTTTAAAAAAACTTCTCTTGGGGCACCTGGGTGAGTCATTTGGTTAGGCATCTACCTTCACCTCAGGTCATGATCTCAGGGTCCTGGCATTGAACCCTGTTTCAGTCTCCCTGCTCAGCGGGGAGCCTGGTTCTCCGTCTCCCTCAATGCCTCCCCCACCTCCATCATGCTCTCTGTCTCAAATAAATAAATAAAATCTTCAAAAAAGTTTTAAAAAGTCAAAAACTTTTCTTAAGTGCTGGTTATGTGGCAGATGCATAGATAAATTAGATCCTCCTACCTTCAAGGAAGCGATTTATTATAAAGTAGGAAGAATAGCTTTGAAAAAAAATTACAGAAGATTCTGTAACATGCACTATGATGGTGGTCCAGAAATGAGTTTTGCTTGTAGATTGCTAGGCGGATTCTGAGAGCACCTTTTCTGTCCTCTTCTGGAACCTGGTTATTATCCACAGCACTGAAATCAGGGGGATATCTGTGCTTGTATTATGCTTATTAGAACTCTTGCAGGAATTGATCCTATGTCTTTTCAGGTATAGATCTTGAAAAGTACTCTTGTATGAAATACTCTTTTTCCCTGTCATGCATTAAAAAATCATTTCATCCAGATGAATGGGGGAAGTTTTATGATTTTTGTGGCCAAATTTTTGACCTGTTGAAATAGAAAATTTCATATGTATATATGTAATTTAGCTGTTAACCAGCTCTCTGCAGTAAAGGAGGGTATGGCGATGCTTAGTGCTCTCTTATTCATGGGGGGTAAGGGCTCTCTTACTCATAGCCTTATTTTTTTTTTTTTTTCCTGTTGAATGAAAACTCAGTTGGCTCTGATGAGAAGGAGCCAACATTGATGTTTTACTGATGCCAAATATGACTGCATAAAGCTTTATTAAACAGGGTGTGGTTCGGTTGGGAGTTTTGCCTTTATTTTGAGTATGGAGTTTTAAGATAAATATCAGCAGGATTTCTATAACCCAGCCATTCATGCAGCCAGCTCTTGACTAGTTTAAGTATGATTTACCAAATGCCACCCACAAGAAATGAAATTGAAATTTGTAAATAAAAGTTAAAATGAGTGCATTCCATATTAAAATGTAGGTTTGTTCATAACTGCAAAAAAGTGAAAGACATTTAAATATTTTCTTCGCTAGAAGTTAAGTGTTTAATAAGGAAATGAAATAATGGTGATAGCATTTATTTAGGGCCTTCTGTGTATAACTATATCCCGTTTTCTTTTCAACTTCAATCAATTTCTTCTCATTCTCTTTTACTCTTTGCCCTTTTTCTGTCTGACATTGACAACTGAATTCTTGGTTCTCCTGTGAATACTTAATCTGCCTTTTGCTTCCCTATTCTTGAAGCATTTTTTGTGTGCAATAAATGGTTCTCCCATTCATGCAGTCCTGAAGGAAACCTAAGTGACTTTTTAAAAATTTCCCTTTCCCCATATTCAAGCCACCAGCGATCCCTGTTCATTCTGCCCTCAGATATTTTCCAAGTCTGCCCACCCATCTCTTTCTCCATCCGCCTTTCCAATCTAGGTCATTATCATCTCTCAGCTGCTTAAAGTCTCTTGCTTTCCTTATTCCGTTTTGTTCCCCTCCCTTCTTACTTCTATCCCCAGAAGGTGCCAGATTTAGTTTTCTTAATTAGATTGTGTCATTCTTTTGCTTAAAAAAAAAAAATTCCACGTCTTCACATGGCCCGTATGATAAAATCCAAAGTTTTACCCTGGCTGAATAGCGCTGCTTGGTTTAGTTCAGGCCAAGCTCCCCGCCTTTATCTTCTGTCACTCTTAGCTTGCTCTTTGCCTCAGCCACACCTCTTTTCTTGAAACTCTTGGAGACTAAGCTCTTTCTAGTCCAGGGTCTTTGTCCCCTGCTGGGGGGCGGGATGGGGGGCAGGAGGGTGCTGCCTTCTACCACTTTACTTCCTTAATTCTACTTCATTCACCACTTCAATTCACCACTCCATTCCCGAATTCTCCCTTTCTCCTCCTGCCCTCCACTGCTGACACACAAACACTGCTTGGTGACCTTCTAATCTTGGTTTATTTAGAAATAAGTTTCCTTGCGAAGTGAGGGTCTTGCATATCTAAATGAGGTCTCTCTTCGGTCTTTACAGAAAACTTCCTTAGACTTCATTATCTAAAGGAAGTCTTTCTCTCGCATTCCTCAAAGATAATCACTTTCCTTTATCTAAAGAAGGTTTCCTTTCCTTGTTTCCAAATAATCTGTCTCAGCCAACTGTTGGTTTCCTTCACAGCACTTGTAACCATGACTAATTTTTTTGGTTAGGTTCTCTGTGTCTCCCAAAAGGGAGCAAGAACCTAGGTTGTGTTTTTCATCTTGGTGCCTCCAGTGCCCAGCACTGTGCTTTGTGTAGAGCAGACACTCAGGCCATTTCTTTTTCTGAATGAATAGGAAAAAACTGAAGAAAAAGTCTCTTTTGCTTAAAAACTTAACTCCTGATTATTTTGTCTTCTGCTCATTTTATCCAGATAAGAAATTGAGTACTGATCCTATTCTTTGGCCAGGGATTGATTAGTCCTCTGAAAAGAGGAATCTGTTTGGCACTTAAAATACAACAGTTCTGAAACAAGGTTTCCATAAAGGAAAATATTAATAATATTTAGAATTGCCATACTTTTTTAAAGATTTTATGTATTTATTTGACAGAAAGAGAGAGCACAAGCAGGGGGAGTTGTAGACAGAGGGAGAGGGAGAAACAGGCTCCCACTGAGCAGAGCGCCCAATGTGGGGCTCATCCCAGAACCCTGAGATCATGACGTGAGCCGAAGGCAGAGGTTTAATTGACTGACCCACTGAGGCACCCCATAGAACTGCCATACTTTAGAATAATTTATATATATGGTTTTTTGTTTAGCATTCAAGATATAGAAAGTCTGTAGCTGACCATGAACACAGACCAAAAAAAAAAAACCCTCCCAAAAGACAAAATATAATATCAAAAATTCAAGATGAAACATCCAGACTCTAGCCAGCATACATTTTTCATAGAGTTTTTGACATGTAATTGACATATGATAAATTTTCTATATTTAAACGTAAAGTTTGAGCAACACACATTTTTAAATGAGATGTAACCCTGAAACTGCCTTATAATGTGTTGTTAGGACGAATAAACTATGTTAAATAATATATGTATGTAAGAACACCAAATGAATCTAGAAGATTGATTATGCTCTCAGTGAATGCTTTTAAAAAAATTGGGATAATAGCAAGAGAATGGTTTTTCTTCCTAAATTATAAGTTATTGTTTATGCTTTGTTCCATTTAAAATCCTGTCTTCCCTTTTGTATTTTTGCAGGATGTTTCTTCTGGTGGGAGCACCGAAAGCAAACACTACCCAGCCTGGGATTGTGGAAGGAGGACAAGTCCTGAAGTGTGACTGGTCTTCTCACCGAGGGTGCCAACCAATTGAATTTGATGCAACAGGTAAAGGTTGAAGCAGTGGTCCCTTTTCTTATTATTTGGTATTTTCCCCTCTTCCCTTCCCTCCTGTTGGGGAGCAAGAATGCTTGTCTCCTCTAAAGGTCCTTCTAGCTGGACTAAGAATCAAATTGATATGAGACAGATTAACAGGAGAGAATGAGAAGTACCAGGAAACCATGGAGATATGGAAATTCCAAAGATAGGCAAAATGAGGTATATATGTCATTCTGAACTAAGGAGAGAGGGAGTAAGGGGCTGGGATTTCAGAGGAAAGGAATGCATTCATGGAGTGGTAAGAAAAGCAGATGTTTGGGGCACTTGGGTGGCTCAGTTGGTTAAGCTCTGCCTTTGGCTCAGGTCATGATCTCAGGGTCCTGGGATCTAGCCCTGTTTGGGCTCTCTGCTGAGTGGAGAGTCTGCTTTCCCCTCTACTTCATCCCCTCCCCGCTGCTCGTGCTCATGCTCTCTCCCTCTCTCAAATAAATAAATAAAATCTTTTAAAAAAAAAGAGCAGATGTTTGATAATTAGATGTTTGCCCTACCATACAGATGGGTCACTCAGCTAAAATTTATCTCTGTTAGTAACTACTCTGGGAAAGACCCTCAATTTAGCTTCTTCTCTGTGGTTAAGGGGACAAAAGTAGTCTTTTGAGCTGGCAGGATCTCAAGTGTCTTCAGCTCAAAATAATCCATATGCCAAAGTGGTGCATTCAGGAATAGGGGGAGAGCAGTCCTGAATCCCTTCATTCCACTCATTTGGTATGTTTTAATATTATTTAATTTTTGAAAGAACTTACTTTAAGTGTAACTACTTAATGGAACAATGTATATAAGCAACTCACATCCCCAGAGAAAGTTACATGAACACTAAAGACGTATTATATTTTACAATTTTTGTGGTATATAAAAGACTTAACAATACATTGTGTTTTCACTATTTTGGATGTCTTCAATTTCAAACTGATAGTCTGTAGAAATCTGGGGAAAATCTATTAAAATGTTTTTGTACCTCTTCTAAGAAGAGGGAGCAAAGCTTTCTTGTCCTTTTTTCTGTCAGCAAAATTGAAGAATGCCTCATTGACAATTGTAGATCAACTCCCTAATCTTGAAATAATCTAAGCCTTGAGTTGTACTACCAAAACCAGTTGTGGAATCTTTTATATTCAAGTAGATTTGGTTGACTTAAAAAAAATTCTTACACCAAATTTACTGGGGGAATTATACATTATGGTTTGGATAACATTAAAATCTTATCTACAAGGATAAATTTCTGTATCATTCACAATTGTGGTGGAGAGGAGAAAAATCACATAAGGAAGATGAGAAGAAATAAGTTGAGTTTTAATTTATATCTATGAAAGAAAATATATATAATCCTGTACACATATGTATTAGTATATTTATCTACATTTGTGAAAACTTAGAGAATCTTTAAAGAAGTAATATGATATCATTCTGGTAAAATAGTTTCACAAAATTTTTTTAGCTCTTCGGATTTGCTGGGCTTTGATAGAGTTATTTTAAGGTAAGCCTGAAGATAACTAATTTTTTTCTTTTCCATATCGTTTCCTGCTAGTTCTAAAACATAGTAGTTCTGGGAATTATATTAGTGAAACAGGAGTCATGATGTAGATTGTTCCATTTGACATCCTAATCAGTGCCAAAATGAGTGTCAGTCATTAAACTAACTTTTAATGGAAATCAGGTCACGTTTGTTTTTTTCCACTTGAAATCATCTACATTAAACCCTGTTGTTTTTTCCGTATATGGCTGACATTTGGAAAAACCCCAAGAGTATGTAAATAGGCTCAATTTTGCCACAAATGGAGAAATACCAGTGACTCAAAATATTAATGGTCAGGGCATTTATATTTTCTAACAAAATAGAAATAATAATAGAATAAAACTGTAGTTCAGTTTTGATAGGTGGTACTGTTAAGATATATTTCTGCGTTCAGCACTATTTTTATGCAGTATAAGATAATTTATTATTTTTTTGAAATTTGGCTTTATATACTATTTTGTTTATTCAAAAAATAATATATGTACTTGGTCAAAAATTTCAAACAGTCCACAGAGAGTATACGATGAAAAATAGGAGTCTCTAACATCAGCCTGCTTAAAGGCAACTGCGCTAAACAATTTCTTTGATCTTTCTAGAATTTTCTTATTCCTACATATATGTATATCCTTCAGAAAAAAAAACAACAACTCACAAATAAGAATATACTAAATATTTCTGTTAGGCACCTGACTCCTCCACGCCCCCTCCAGCAGTATAAATCCTTTGTAGATCTTTCTTTTCCATAATTGATATATATTGATATACGTATGGATTTACTTCATTCTTTGCAAATCACTAATAGTATTTTATTCTTTAGTATATATAACCTAATTTATTTAACTCGTATTTCCTGTTGCTGGACATTTAGGTTGTTTCTAGTCTTCTGTAATTATAAACACTTCAGCAGTCAAAAAAATCTTGTACTCATGATATGTGCAAATATGTGAGTATGTTTATAGGATAAAGTCCTAGTAGGGGATTTTTAAATATATATATTTAAAGTTTTGGTAGATATTGCAGATTACTCTTCACAGAGGTTTAGGCTCCTTCAATTATGTTTTCTGACATTCATGACAGGACCATTTATCACCATATATTTATCTTTGTCAATTTTATATGGGATATTATTTCATATATCATGTATTATATATTATATATGTTTTATTGTTTTATATGGTTATATTAATTAGCATTCCTTTAAGGGTAAGAGAAGCATATTTGCATTTGTTTGTATGCCATAGTATTCCTTTTTCTGTATGCCGGTTTTAATATATTTACACATATTTTCTGTTGATTTGTGATTTTAAGAAATGAATCTCAGTTGATGGCATTCCATCCTTTTGGTTGCTTAGGCCAAAATCTGGAGTTAAGCTTGACATTATATCTGTCAGCAAATCAAGATCTAACTGCTTCTTGACATTCTGCTGCTAACATCCTAGTCTAAGCTGCCATTATCTTCCACCCGGACTGTTGCCCTGGACTGCTGAATTAGTCAGGGTGCTGCCAGGAAGGAGATGGTACATTTAAATTGGGATGGTTTGAGGAGCTTTTAGTAAAAGGACTGTTTACAAAAAGTACTGTGCAAGGTCTCATTAAAATTGGGCCTGTCGGCCTGAAGGGAGGTAGGAAAGAGCAGTTAAGGGAAGGAGCAGTTAGCAGAATCCAGAGGATTAGGTGGAGAGAGCCACAACACAGGGGCTGTGGCATTTGTCAGAGGGTAGTAGCCAGCCCAGAGCAACTGGAAGGGAGGAGCCAGGGAATAAAACCTGACCTCACCCTTCTTCCTCCCTGTAGTCCTGTGTGTGTTCCCCACTGCTGGAATCCTTCTGGGAGCCAGCAGCCCGGGCATCCTGGGCAAAGATCAGGGTGCATGGGAAACCTGGAGGGGCAGTTGGAAGAGAGCTAGCACATCTCACTGTTCTCTCTACTTCTGCTCTGGTTGCCTCTGGACTGTTCTCTACAGCAATCAGAGTGATTCTTTTAAAACATTCAGATGATAATACTCCTGCTTGTATTCCACTAATATCTTCCCATCTGTCTCATAGTAGCTGAGAGGTCCCTGAGTATTCCAGTCCACTCTTTGTATCTTTACCTTCATCTTCTGTTCTTCCTTACCTTTTCTTTCAGCCTCACTTGGCAGGGGCTCATAAACAAAGGACACAGTCCCACCTCATCCTTGTGTGGGCTTTTCCCTCTGCCTGAAACATTGTTTGCTGAAACACCTTCGGGTGCCCCCTCCACCTCTAGCTTCAGGAATTGCTCAAATACTGTCTTCTCAGTAATTCTCTGACCATCTTATTTAAAACTGCAGTTACCCCTTTCCCACTTTGTACTCGGTCCTCTTTTTGCTTCATTTTCCCCTGGAATACTCACATTGCTATACATTTAGCGTCTCCTTCTCTCAATTAGTTTATATGTTCCATGAGGACAGGGTTTTTTGTTTGCTTGTTTGTTGTTTGTTTTGTTTTTATCTGTTTTATTCATTGCTGAAACCCTAAAGCCTACTAGAATAATGTGTGTTGCCTAGCACAGGTTGGGACTTCTGAGACTTCCCTCATGAAAAGAATATACAAATTAAGACTTCATTTTTTTACATTGGAATACATTCATTTTTTATGTTAGAATTTTTGTCCATATCGTGTTTATTTGAATTTAAGAAAGAGGACAATATAGATCGCAAAAATCTAGTCAAGATAATGTGTATCTGGAAAATAGACTGTGTCTTGACTGTGGAAGAACTGCTTATAATTTAAGCATCCCCTCAACTTGCTTTACACCTCTCTCCTGAGGAGCTCTCACTCTATCCAAGCCCAGACACATAAAGCATCTCCACACCGTAGATGCCTTTTATCTTTTCCAGCATCTCAAGGGAGATAGTGGCTTTTCTGTCTTTCTGTCATCTCAGTCACATTTCAAGGGAGAGAGTAGCTAAGGGGATGAGTGTGGTTTCTGGAGGCTGCCGGCCTGGGCTCAAATGCTGGTCCTGCCATTTATAGTGGTTTAACTTGCACAGTTACTGTCTTTTCCTCCTGCAGTGTCCTCCTCAAACCTGCTCCTGGGTATGCATTAAACTGAATGAGTTAAAAATGTGTGAGTTCAGCCGTGTAAGGTGCTTGGTACTGGGAGCGGCACCTCACAGTGGCTCAGTTAATACAGGCTGCTTTGTGTTATCACCTGCTCCCCTCAGCCTTCTCATGGACTCTGCCTGTTCCTTCATTTATCTCTCTGTCTCTGCTCTGTATTTGCCCTTTTTTTCCCCTTTTAACTTGCAAATATGTTTACATTGTTTCTACCTGAAAAACTAATCAAAACAGCTTTCCCGTGAACATTATTATTTCCTTTTAGTCATTTTCCTTTCTCCTTTTATCACATTCAGGATATGGAATCCTCTTTATCACTTCCCATGTCCAGCCACTTCAGTCCAGCAACCCAGCAGTGGCTCTGACTGAAATCATTATTGGCTGCCTACTCCGTGGTCCCTTGGGGTCCCTCATCTTGTTGGGCCTTTCACAGTTTGCCTCGCTGACCATTCCTTCCTTGTTTTAAAGTCTCTGCTCTTTGTCTGGAACTATTGTGTCCCCTTACTGTTCCTAACCTTCTTGATTCTGTAGTTGAGTTTGCCCTGTGACTCTTCTTTCTTCTCTTACTCTATATTTGTTGTACGTTGTAGTGTCTTGGAAAGAGAATAGGCCTTTCCAGTGTTGGTTGGAAAAATTACCTCCCTTTCTACATTCTGTAGTACATTAGTGGGATGATCCTGAAGAATTTAAATTAGGTAGTTATCTGCTACTTTATTGTGTTTCTGGGTGCAGAAGAGACTTTAATGCTTAAAAGGGCTCCATCTTCATGTTTTTAATATTTTGAAAATAAAATTCCCAGAATCATTTAAATAAGCTCTGGTTTATATGATGTGGTAGACAATACAACTGTTCCTCAGTATCATGTTTCTAAAACTCTGGAGAAAACCTTTGAATTTAGGTACACTCATATGACTTTTTGTAGCCAATAAAACATGAGTAGAAATATATAATTTGTGGGTAGAGGGGTTTAGGAGTTGGGGTGTTATTCTACCTCTCCTCTTACCAAATGTGAGTAGTGGTAGTTTAATGATAGAACCTCCATCAGCCTGGGTCCCCCGAGTGAGGAAGACGTGAAGCATAGATGCTTACTAACCTACAGTGTACATGTACAAAATAATTCTTGGTTGTTTTCAACTAAGATTTTAGGGATGCTTGTTATTATAGCATAATGCAGCCTAACTGAATAATACATGGAGGGACAGTAAAGTTGAATATTCTGTTGAAAAATGGTTGTTGAAACCCTTTCCTGTTCTACATGCCGATCTTATTGATCTTATTTTTTGTTCTGTTTTACTGGATCCTAAGTGGTTAAGTAACTAGATACCATTGCTTATGCTGAAAATGGTCCTTGGTTGGTAAATTGCATTTAGACTGGTTGCAATTATAAACAGACTGAAATTCACGATGGGGATGCTGTACATAGCTTTGGGGTTCCCTGGGTACAGTTAACAATAGATGGCATGCCCTCTGTGGGCACTCTGGAACTTCTGGCTGTGGAGTCATTACGAGAGAGGCTTTGAAGCCAGGGTAGCTCCTATACCCACAGATCTGGTTTCTTCCTATGTGAGCTGTCACTTGGTGAGGCCAAGAGAAGAGCTCTGGACAGTTGTATGTACATATTGCTGCACAGGCAAGTTCATGTAAGCACTCTCATTTGGGAGGTATGTCTGATTCTGTCCAGTGTCCTCTAAATAGACTGCTGGTATGTGTGGCCTTTGGTAGTTTTTTGAGTTTGAAAGTTCACTCGAACCTTGAGAAGTCTTCCCTCGTGATTTTTGCTGCAACATTTGATGTTTGTAGCTGCGTGAAGTACTTTAGGCTCCTTTGTTTCCTAGGCTGTTTATCCTTAAAAAAACAGAATAATGACTATCCCTTCCTATAAAAAGAACAAACCTCAGCTAGCTCCAGAGTCACTATAAAAATTTTTATAGGGGCGCCTGGGTGGCTCAGTGTGTTAAAGCCTCTGCCTTCGGCTGGGGTCATGATCCCAGGGTCCTGGGATCGAGCCCTGCATCCGGCTCTCTGCTCAGCGGGGAGCCTGCTTCCTCCTCTCTCTCTGCCTCTCTGCCTACTTGTGATCTCTGTCTGTCAAATAAATAAATAAAATCTTTAAAAAAATTTTTGTAGTAAGGTACTTTTTGGAGATGTATAAATGCTTGCTGTTAAATTGTATGTTTTGAACAGCCTTTGCCAAGTTTCCCTCCTCTTCCTTTCTATCAAGTTCTGCTATACAGGCTGTCTTAGTGCACTAAACACAGCTCTTTTTCTTTATTAAGGTAAAATTTACATTGATTTTCTTTTCTTTTCTTTTTTTTTCTTTTCCTAGTTATGTTATGATGTATTTGTTTTCCTGGCTAGACTAAGCTCTCCAAACCAGGGAACAAACTTATTTCTGCCTACTGTTGTATGCTAGTGTATAGAGAGGTATCTGGCATTAGGGTAGAATGCATAGGTGTATATTTTGCATATAAGTATTGGGTTCTTTGTGAAAAGCAATAAAAACTGACTTTAGCTAAATTTAACTGAACAGAAATTTATTAGAAGGATATTGTAACTCACTAGATTTCTGAAAAATGGGCAAGAGAAGCTAGCAGAGGAACTATTGATACCGTGTTTTATTGCTGCTGGAATTGCTGTCATTGGCCAGGGACACCATAAGAATGATTTCTTATCTCTCTCTGCCTCTTTGCATCACTTGCTAGAGATTCGGAGCTTTTGTGGTAGTATTTGATGGTATGGGTCTAAGTCTCATGCCTGTGAAAGTCAGGAAAAGCCTGACTTATCTAGCACAACTAAGAAATGATAGGTTATCAGCTTATAGAAATAAAAGTGTCCTTCAAAAGAAGAAAAAGTATAGAAGCAAGAGGGTACATTTTTCTTTTTGGCTGGAAAAAAGGTACTAGAAAGAAAACATTCTATACAAATACAAGGTGTATATATTACTGATCAATAAACAATTCAGGGGCTAATTTTACTTTTAGTGTTTACCAAAGATGTCCCTGGATATTTAGGGAGTGTGTAATTTATTAGAAGTCAGTTTCGCTGTAGCTGGTCACCTGCATTAAGACATGTAGTAGCTAAAGGAAGGAAGTCTAGATTTTGATTTTAAGATGGCGTAATGCTTAGTTTAAGAAATTAAGGAAGCCCTTATAGAAGAAAGACAGATATGCTTACTGTGCTTTTTTTCCTACCCGAGTGCATGATTTTGGGTAGTGGGGGCAGAGGAAGACCAGTCTACATTTATTTCACTTTAACTTTGCGTAGTAGACAGATACATTTATACGGAAATAAAGCATAACCGGGAAGTCGAACTCTGCTGGCATCTTTGAAGAAGGCTTTAAAGCAGCTGGTGACATTTGAGCTAGCTAATGAAAAAGGAGATGGAATTCACCAGATGTAGAAGAGGGTTCCACGTAGAAGAAACAGTATGTGCATAGGTTGGTAAAAGATGTTTGTAATGAAAAGTCATTCTGTGTGACCCACGTACATGGAATCTATGTGAGTATCAAGTTTCTATATATAGTGTGAGGGACAGTAAGTCCTCATTGAGGACGTGATGAGAAATGAAGTTGAAAGTAAGCTGAAGAAACATCTAAATGAATTTAAAAGGTACTCTAAACCAGCAGTCTAACGAAATCCAGTGACCGTAAAGCCTAACACATACAGAGCATGGTATTAAAAATAAGAGGATCTAGAGCTCAGCAGATAGATCTTGGTTCTTTGTCCTACTGTGTCGATTTGATGTGAACATTACAGAGAAAATAACACTTTCAGTACCCAAATTATTAATTTTATTAGTCATTAGTTTTAGTAGAATTATATATAGGTTATATGAAATGATGGATATTATCATGGATATCCTCAAAATATTGTACCTAATGCCTTTTAAACAGCAAGGGAAAATATAAGGTTCCGTGATTGAAAGTTTCAGTAGAAAATTCAGTGCAAGATGGCAAGCGTAATTGCTACTCTGATTTTTGAATGATATTTATGTATGACTGAGCCTGCAGGAACAAAAGGAAACCACAGCCTAAAATTTCTTATCTCTTGGATTTGTGAAATTTAGCTCTCAAACATGTTGTGTTATTTTTCTTTCAATCTACTGAATTTTGCTTGCCATTTTTTATTGTTGTTAACTTCTAAACATAACCTTTATTGCATTCCTAGTTGTGTCCCTTTGTGTGACTTCTTTGCTTTTCTTTTCCTGCTGATTTTCTTGACATTATATGTAAACAGTCATGACTAGGATGTAAAAAGGAGAATCTAATGTCTTATTTTACAAATATTTGGATAATGATTGAAATAGTACAACTTGGGGCGCCTGGGTGGCTCAGTCGGTTAAGCTGCTGCCTTCGGTTCAGGTCATGATTCCAGGGTTCTGGGATCAAGTCCCACATTGGATTCCTTGCTGGGCAGGGAGCTTGCTTCTCTCTCCGCCTCTGCCTGCCACTTTGCCTGCTTGTGTGGGCGTGCGCTCTCCCCCTCTCTCTTTCTCTCTCTCTCTCAAAATAAATAAATAAATAAATAAAATCTTAAAAAAGAAAGAAATAGTACAACTTGCTTTGAAATAGTAGCCCTCTTGGATTTTTAAACCCATTGATCTAATGACTGCACACCATTTGTAGGTTTTAACCAAGGTCTGCATAATGGCTGAAATGGATTTTTCCCTAAATTGACAGAATAATATGAACTTTGAACCATTGTAGAATTAGTAAAAATGAAAACATCATTTTGATGATTTGTCTTATGTGAAGATGATTAATAGTAGAAAACACAGTTAATCTGTCTGAATGTGGATGTGAAAAAGTAGGACTTAAGGAAAGTTTAACATATGCTTTAAGATTAATGTGTTTTAAGAAGTAAAAATATTCTAAAATATATTATATTGGGTTGTAAAACAATATCAAGAATATTTATGTAGTCCACTAGATCTAGTCCATTTCCTCAATTTTGTCTTCATGCCCGAATTAGTTTCTTATTGTCGTTGTAGCAAGTTACTTTAAACTTGGTGGCTTTTAAAAAAAATTATTTATTTGAGAGAGAGAGAGACCATGAGAGGGAGAGAGCACAAGCAAAGGGGAAGAGGAGAGGGAGAGGGAGAAGCAGGCTTCAGGATGAACAGGGAGCCGGATGTGGGACCTGATCCCAGGACCCTAGGATCATTACTTGAGCTGAAGGCAGATGCTTAATGACTGAGCCACCCAGGTGCCCCTAAACTTGGTGGCTTAAAATAGAACAATTTATTATCTTCAGTTTTGGAGGTCAGATGTCCAAAATGCGAATTGGACTAAAGTCAGGGTTTTGGCAGTACTGCCTTCCTCCTAGAGGCTTGAGGGAAGAATCTGTTTTCGTACCTTTTCCAGCTTCTAGAAATCACCCACATCCCAGCAAGAGCTAATCTGGTCTTTCTCGGGCTACATCATCTGACACTAACTCTTCTGCCCCCTCTTGCGATTACACTGGGCCTGCTCGAATAATCCAGAGAAATCTTCCACTTCTTCACATCTGGAAAGTTTCTTTGGCCATGTGAAGACACATTCACATGTAAAGTTCTGGAGATTAGGACAGGGAGCTTTTTGGGCATGGGACATTTTTCTGTTACCCTTTTATATATTTGTTGTTGGATACTGGTTATACTGTAAGCTACTTCAGGGCAGGAGCCATGCTTGTCAAAGTCAGCATTATTCCCTCTTGTTCTTTTTGCTTTGGCTCCAGGAGTATGAGGAATGCAAATTTGACTTAGAAGAGGTAGGCTCACACTCCTTAGATGTGACTTGGGGAAAATGACTTGTTGGCCAGCCTTCGTTTTTCCCATTTGTTAAATAAACATAATACCTTCCCCCAAGTGTTGTGTGTGTGTGTGTGGGGGGGGATCAAATGAGATGATGTCTGAAGGTATTTTGTAAACAATGAAGAGGTATACAGGTTAAGAAAGGGTTGTTTTTATCATGCCTATAAAACAGCTATGGGGAAGTGAGTAATCATAGAAAATGGAAGAAATAAAGATAATTATAGTTATTCTTAAATGGATTATATTTGGGTTCCCATTTGACCCATTACAGTGACATTTGGGAAAAATCCTCTCCTAGCAACATGATTTCCTCTTCTGTAAAGCAGATGTTGTGAACAGACTGACTACTGCCTGGTTTTCTCAATGGTGAGTCTTTCCCAAAAAGATTAGACTGATGATCTGCACTGAGGGAGGAGAACATATAGCACCTGGCCAAAGTCTCCATTTAGAAATGTGGGCTTTCATTAAGGAGGGCACATTTGCATGGAGCACTGGGTGTGGTGCATAAACAATGAATCTTGGAACACTGAAAAAAAGAAATATGTTAAAAAAAATGGGCCTTCCCGCATGATTTTTAAATATGTCCTTTAAGGGGTGCCTGGGGTGGCTCAGTGGGTTAAGTGGCTGCCTTCAGCTCAGATCATGATCCCAGAGTCCTGGGATCAAGCCCTGCATCAGGCTCCCTGCTCATTGGGAAGCCTGCTTCTCCCTCTATCCCTCTCCCTCCTTGTTTTCACTCTCTTGTGTCTCTCTCTTTCAGATAAATACATAAAATCTTTAAAAAAAAGTCCCTTAAAAGAAGGAGAAGCTCCTATATTTGTATTCCAAATTCAG
This sequence comes from Meles meles, assembly GCF_922984935.1. Taxonomy (NCBI): domain Eukaryota; kingdom Metazoa; phylum Chordata; class Mammalia; order Carnivora; family Mustelidae; genus Meles; species Meles meles. Next base: position 82,115,253 of record NC_060074.1, read on the forward strand.
TGAATGAATGTCACCTCTCACTAACTATATCTGTCTTAGAGAAGGCCAGAAGTCAGTTTACTGCCCTGCCTACCCAAAACAGCTTGCTGGGACACTTAAACCACTTATTCCCAAAAGGGCGTGGCTGTAGGCTGTGGGCAAACCCACAAACTGGCTCTGCCAGTTCTCTGGTCAAGAAAAACACTGTGGAGTATTTTCTGGCTATTACTACACTTTGCATTTAATAGAAAATAGAAAACTTTTAGCTGCTCTCTGACCTCTGTGCCATTCAATTTGTAATTCAGTGCAATTAAAATAATCAGGAGCAGCCCAAGTTTGTCTTTGTTGTCTTTGTGCATTTTCTTTCAGAGTTCTGTCTCAGTGTCTCTACAGCTGTGACAGGACTGAGAATTAGAAAGTCAAGACACATAAAAAATAGTCTCCTTTCCTTGTTTAATACAAAATACATTTATTTAAAAAAAATTTTTTTTTTTTAAAGTAAGCTCAAGGCCTAAGTTGGGGATTGAACTCATGACCCTGAGATCAAGAGTTGCATGCTCTGCCTATTGAGCTAGCCAGATTGCTCCCCAGAAGTTTAAAAAAAAAATTATTATTATTATTATTATTATTATTATTATTATTATTATTCTTGAGAGAGACTGTGCGTGCCTGTGAGGCAGAGGGAGAGAGAATCTTAAGCAGGTTCCATGCCCAGCACAGACCCCAAAGCAGGGCTTGATCTCAGGACCCTGAGATATGACCTGAGCTGAAAGCAAGAGTCCTTTGTTGGGGGCTTAACTGTCTGAGCCACCCAGGTGCCCCAGGAATTTTGTTTTATTTAAATGAAATTGTTTCTTCTGATATAACCTGTCCTTGGTACATTCCTTTCCACAGACAGCTGGGAGGCAATCTAGAAATCAGTTAATCCAATTAATCCATTTCTTTTCTTACTAGTCAAGTAATACACATGCAGTTAGCTGTTATTTTAACACTTTAAATGTTTCACCAAAACTAAACTTAAATGAACCTTTAAAATCCATCTTTTTCCTGCCCCGCTTTGACCTGACTCATACCCATTATTTTAAGACTTAACAACGACTTGGCTTTTTTTTTTTTTAAATCTTTAGTAAAGAGTTTTTGTTTTAAACTGTTAGATGCTTTCAGGATCATTTCCTTCTCATTGCTAGGAGGAAACAAACCAGCATTGATAAAGCAATAGAGGTTTTCAAAGGGCCTGTATTCTTTGTGCTGGCTCCCACAGAACCATCAGACTTGCTCATGGAAGGAGAAGGAGATCTCGATTCTCTGTACCCAGTGGTAGTCATAATTCAGTAAATAAATAAATACAAATCCCAGTGAAATGAGCTTCATCATGTTTTCTTCTGGCTCTGCTTTTGACTTTTGTTTCCTTTTGGAAAACAATCTAATTTTATATAAAATGTTTCTCAACACTTTCTCATCTTTGTAGATTGTGATTTCAGAACTTACTTTTATATTCACAAATAATTAGTTTTTCAATTATCTGCAAATTCAAACACTTTGAGTTTAGGGATTTTTATCTCATGTTATTTTAAGTCAATACTATCATGCTTCTGAAGACTTTTAAAGACATTTTGAAGTTTATAAAACAAATCACTCTTAATACTGATATATAACTACTACCTATTCATCAGTTTCTTAAATTAAGAAACTGTTTTGTTACTAAGTCAAAGAAATCATTAACTTCTATTTTGGTTTTCCATAATATCTAGAGTTTTGATTTTTTTAATGGATTATTTTTTGCAACATTCTGCTCAATAGTTTGACTCTAAAACAATTTAAACATAGAATAGAGGAGTAGGAATAGTAATGCTTACTCAGTTTACTAAATGTTCTTGAATTTTATGAACTAAAGCTGCTTTATGTGGGGGATGAAAATGTAAACATAAAGTTGATTAGGAGAGGATGTAGAGGGCACCTGGGTGGCTCAGTTATTTAAGCATCCAGCTCTTGGTTTTAGCACAGGTCATGATCTCAGGGTGGTAAGATCAAGCCCTGTGTCAGGCTCTGTGCTGGGTGTGGAGGCTGCTTGGGATTCTCTCGCTCCCTCTCTCTCTGTCCAGGTTCTCTCTCTCTCTCTCAAAAAAAGTTGGGGAGGGGGATGTAGAAGTTCCTGACTAAAGCTTTTATATGTGAAGATTGATACATATCCACACTACTCCCCCCCCTTTTTTAAAACATATAAATAATTCATATTCATTGGTTGAACAAATGAGAAAACACCAAGAGGCTAAAAGAAAAGAAAATCTTCCAAATCCCAACCACTAGTAGCCATAGACTATATTTGTATGTGTGTGTATAGTGTGTTTTTGTATGTACCCTGTGGCCTGTGTAGATGTGTGTGTGTGTGTGTGTGTGTGTGTGTACATAAAAAATTATAGTTCAGTCTGCCTCCTGTGGGGCATTTTGTTGCTTTTTTAAAGCTATTATACCAAAGCTTTGAACATGTTTATTAAGTCTTTGTTCATATTTTTATTTACTTAGGATTTCCAAAAATGAAACTTAGAAGCCAGTGAGATGTGTTTTTTTTAGCATACGTCTGATAAAAATTTGCTAAATAGGAAAAAGTGATGCAGCCTATCCCTGAACCAAGCTTTCTTAGTCTTGCTTAGTCCCACAGGTGAAACATTTATGTTTCAATTTCTATTTCTGATTTCTAGGGAGATTTAAGTCTTTTCTCATATGTTTATTAGGTCTTTCTATTTTTTTTTGTATTCTCTATCTGTTACCCTACTAATGCATCTGTTTATTTCCGTTAATTTTGAAAAGCAGTCTTTGTTATATACATACATTTTTGCTCAGTATTGCAGTTACCTTTGCACTTGACAGGTTTGTTATTTGTTTTTTACAACAGCTTTATTGAGATATAATTTACCATACGGCTCACTGGTGTGCAGTTCTTAAGTGTACACTGAATTGTACATGTTCATAGAGTTTTACAGTATTATAATCTAATTCCAGAGCATTTCCCTAACCATGTTCATGGTCAGCCACTCTCCCATTTGCACCCCTAACCCTGAGCAATCACAAGTCTACTTTCTAGGCTTGGGTGTTTCCCTTCTCTGGATATTTAGTACAAATAGAGTTATATACTATGTGGTCTTTTGTTTCTGGAAATTCATCCACGTGGCCACATGTATCAGTACTCCATTCCTCTTTTACTGTCCGGTAGCATTCTTGAACCCCTGTTTATTCATTCACCAGTAAATGTACATTTGGGCTGTTTCTTTTTGGTTACTGTAAATAATGTTGCTATGAACGATCATGAGCAAGTCTTTAGACATATGTTTTCATTTCTCTTGGATGGATACTAGGAGTGGAATTACTGGGTCATAAAATAACTCTGTGTTTAGCTTTTTAAAGAAACTGCCAAACTATTTTAAAAATTGGCTATACCACACCATTTTACATTCCTACTAGCAATATGTGAAGATTCCAGTTTTTCCACATCCTTATGGACATATGTTGTTTTATCTCATTATAGTCATCCTAGTGAATGTGAAGTGATATTTCATTGTGGTTTTGATTTGGTAGACCTGATGGCTAGTGATGTTGAGCATCTTTTCATGTACTTACTGGGTGTATGTGTATCCCTTTGGGAGAAACATCTATTCAAGTACTTTGCCTATTTTTAATTGGGCTAGATGTGTGTGTGTGTTCATGATGTATACAGGTCTCCTATTGAAAATATAAGCTTTGCAAATATTTTCTCCTGTGCTGTGGGTTGCCTTTTCACTTTTTTTAATGATGTTTTTTGAAGCTCAAAAGTTTTGAATTTTGATTAAGTTCAATTTGCCAACCTTTTATCTCTTGAACTTTGGTTTCCTGAATCTTGTCTAATCTAAGATTTTAAGGTTTATTCCTGTTTTAAACATTTTATACTTTTAGCTCTTACATTTAGGTCTGTGATCTGTTTTTTGTTGTTGTTTTATATGGTTTGAGATAGGGTTTCTCATTAATCTTTTTGCCTGTGTAAGGATATCCAATTGTCTCATTACCATTTATTGAAAACAGTATTTCTTTCCCATTGAATTTTCTTGGCACCTTTTTAAAAAAATCATTTGATTGTAAATGTAATAGTGCCATTGATTGTCAAAATGTATTATATGTATTTCTAAAACATGCTAATTTTAAGTCACTACTGACTGTAGTACTCCGATTTCAAAGGTATTAATAGTATCTTAATATTTGCAGCTCCAAATCAGTGAAATACATTATTTCACAATAGCATTAGATTACAAATGCCAGTCCTGTCTGACTACCTCTTTATTGTTTTCTCCCAAATATCTTTTATAGCATTTGTGACTCCCTGAAGACATCTTACATAATTATTTGCTTATTATTTCTCTCTTTTGAAAGCCAGGGACCTTATCTTTCTCATTTACTGCTATATATACCTTGAATTTAGATGTAGGAGGTAACTATGATTTATTTATTTAACTGAATGATCAAAGAGATTCTTCCTCTGGCCTGTTAATTTTCAAAATAAGTAAGCAATATTGGGAGATTTTCCTTTGAGGCAGATTTATATGAAGTGCAACTGAGCAAGTTATGTCTGAGGCAAAAAGCTGCTTAAAGAAACTTGTAAATTGGTTATTAAAGGATAACTGGGGGGTAAAACATTTTTTTTTGTTTTGTTTTTATTAAGGTATAATTGATATATGATACTTGTTTCAGATAGACAGCATAATTATTAGATATTTGTATGTACTACAAAATGATCACCCCAATTAGTTACCATTTGTTGCCATATATAGTTACAGAAAATTTTTTCTTGTTATGAGAACTTTTAAGATCCACTGCCTTAGCAACTTTAAAATCCACAATACAGTATTATTAACTATAGTCACCATGATGCTGTATATCACATTGTTTTAGTAGTCACTTGTTTGAGCAAAGAATAAGCTCTCTGAGGACCTAAATAATTTCTTGACCCATAGAGTCATATAATTATGAATAGGAACCAGATGAGTAAAAACACAAAAACTTCCAAATAGAAGTTTATTGCCTTGGTTCATTCTTTTTGACTTTGGTCTTTTCAAAAAAGAAGACATAATCTTGTTGCTCCAAAGGATATTCTTTAGGTATGAAAAGAAGAAACAACAACAAAACAAAGATTAGCTTTAGGGTGATAAGGTAACTTTGTCTTAAAAAACATCCCCTGTAGAGCAAGCTGAATGTTCAACAGTGTCTTTTGAAACACTCTGAGGAAAGCGCTGACTCCTAATTGGGACAGAGTCTAAAGCTGTGACAGTTTGCTCTGCTCAATATATATGCTTCTGTCCTGAAGTATTCAGTCATAGGAGTCTGATAAATTGCAATTGACAGTTTAAAAGCAGGCAAAAAAAGACATTAAATTTTCAACCCTCTAGTGACTAACTTGCTAATTAACATCAAGTTTCTCTAGCAACATTTTTCTCTATGTCTTTTTGAAAGTGACAGTACAGAGTTTTATGTTATGCAACACATGTCAGTTTCTCATTTTTACCATTGTGAGACATTCTTTTCCCCTTTAATTTATTTGGAAGATCAGCGCTGGTCGTCCAAGGTGTTTTATAGAACTATGGGTAGAAATCTTTGTTCATGGGGTACTTGGGTGGCTCACTTGGTTAAACATTGGACTTTTGGTTTTGGCTCAGGTCATGACCTCAGTTAGGGTCCTGGGATAGAGCCCTGCGTTGGGGTCCTGCGCCCAGTGGGTAGTCTGCTTCAGGATTTTCTCTTTCCTGCAGCCTCTCGCCCTCCCCTAAAATAAATCAATCTTAAAAAAGGAAAAATTTTTGTTCTTTCTTGACTGTTGCCTGAGGGAGCAGTTCATCTGGCTTTGCAGTTTCTGCAGTTGTCTGTGTCTAATTTCCCTTTCAAGGTTGGTGGTGTGGTCCAGGCAGTCTGTGGAGTCCCAGTGTCACTTGAAATGGTGACTTCAGGACTGTGACTCAAAATATTTACTTCACTCAGGCCCCAGAATTGCTGCCAGTTTCAGCCAGGTTATGAATGAACCTCTTGTCAGTTTATTCATAGAGGACACTTTCCTTTTCTTTCTCCCCACCCACCCCTCTGTTCACACTTCCTCTGAATGAAACTTACACCGGAATCAAGTATTTTATTTTAAGATAATTATTTTAATTTTCTGGGAAGAAAGTTCTGATTGGTAAAGGAAAGCTTCCTGTTGAGGAAACTTCTTGAAAATTTGGTAATCTGAGGTTGTGACCTTGTTTAAACTGAAAGTATTCAAAGCAGTGGATAATACGTATTTTCTTGAAGACTCTTGCCCAAGTTTTTTCTTTTTTTAAAGATTTTATTCACTTATTTGAGAGAGGGAGAGAGAGAGCAGGGGGGAGGAGCAAAAGAAGAGGGAGAAGCATACTCACCACTGAACAGGGAGCCTGACTCAGGGCTCCATTCCTGGACCCTGGGATCATGACCTGAGCTGAAGGCAGCCTCTTAATCGACTGTGCCACCCAGGCGCCCCAGCTCCAGGTTTTTTAAATGTACTTTCTTGTATAAAAAAGAACCATATAGGGGCTCCTATTTTTTTTTTAAAGAACCATATAGTTTGATGGGTTTTCACACTTGACTGGTAGTCCTTCATTCTTATAAAAAACTATTGGGTATAGATTGCCAAATGGAAAGAACTTTGGATTTTTGTGTTCCACAATACTTGGTGATGAAAATAAAACAAAAATTTGTAAAATTTTTAATTCTTTTCCAGGACATTTTCTAGCTTAAGCTAAACCTGTTATCCACAAAGGCAGATATCATAATCATTGTAGCAGCGAATGTTTTTGATGCTTGTTTAAAACGGAAATAGAACATGGTAGCAATTGAGAAGCTTATGCTACATGACAGTGTGGAGCCATATCCTGTTGCTGCTGCATGCACATTTAGAGAAAAGTCTGTTTCTTCAGAAAAAAAGAAATTCACAGAGATAGTTTATAAAGAGGAAACTTCTCTTCCACTTTTCAGGAATATAATTAAAGAGAAATTGCTTAGCATAGAGGGCAATTAAAAAACCCCATGAAACCCATTCTTAGCATGGCAGTAAATAAAGCTCTTGACAACCATGCCCCTCCTGACCCTTCCCTCTAGTCATAGCCAAGAGCTCACAGTTTTCTAAAAAATTCAGTCATATCCACTCTTCCATTTCTTGCCACAGATGTCCCTTGGCCGAGAAAGCATTCTCTTCCTTGTTCTCTGCCACCCTCTTACGGTAACACCTCACACATTCCTCTGCCAGAGCTCCACCGTCATTGCTGGTTCCTGTGCTTGTGTCTTCGTTAGGTTATTTCCCAGGGTCAAACTCCTCTATTTGATCTTGCGTTAGGGTCATGACAGGACAACTACAACTTAAGGGTTTTATTTTATTTTATTTATTTTTTAATTTATTTATTTGTCAGACAGAGATCACAAGTAGGCAGAGAGGCAGGCAGAGAGAGAGAAGGAAGCAGGCTCCCTGCTGAGCAGAGAGCCCGATGTGGGGCTCCATCCCAGGATCCTGGGATCATGACCTGAGCCGAAGGCAGAGGCTTTAACCCACTGAGCCACCCAGGCGCCCCGACTTAAGGGTTTTAATCAAGAATGGGAAGGAATAAGGGTTTCCAGGTTAGAAGCCCATGGTTGCAAAGGCAGGTGGGAATTGAGCAGGGATTTGCAGGTAAGAATGTGCATGACTTTTTTCTGGAGCTGGGGGCTGAGGGTAAGGCAACTCTTACATGTAAAAATAAGTGTATCCTGGAGCCTTGAAAAAAACTTCTCCATTATAATAATAATATATATTACACACCATTTTCTGAAGGGTTTATCATGTTAATTTTTCATTTAGCCCATCTCATACCCCAACAATGGTTATTATGCTGTGCTTCTTAGCTATATTGGAAGAGAAAGTAGATAAGAATTTGAGGAAATGTGTATGTTTCTTTTTTTTTAAAGATTTTATTTATTCATTTGAGAGAGCATGAGAGAGAGCAGAGAGCATAAGTGGGGGGAGAGGGCAGAGGGAGAGGGTGAAGCGGACTTCCTGCTGAGCAGGGAACCTGACATGGGACTTGATCCCAGGACCTTGGGATCATGACCTCAGCCAAAGTCAGATGCTTAACTGACTGAGCCACATAGGTGCCCAAGGGAATGTGTATGTCTCTTAAATCAAAATAGAAATATTCTTAAATGAAACTGAGAGAGATAAGAATTGGTTAAATAAACTACTTTATGGCTATATAGTGATGTACTGCATAACAATGAAAATAGTGCTGTAGGTCAACCTTTTTTAATGTATTGTTAAGGGGAGAAGGTACGTACATTTATATATAATAATAACTTTAATGTTTTGTAAATATTGGCTTAAAATATGTATTATACAAATAAAAGGATATGCATGTATTCATTAAACAAGTCATTAGGATAGACACTAAAATATCAGCAGAGGTCATTTCTTTATGGGGGATTGTGGAATTTTAGATGCGTTCGTACATGTTGCTTTCTGTCTTAATTTGTTTTGTAATGTTTTATAATCAGAGTAAATACAATAAAGAGTTCAAATAAAAAGAAATAGAAGATATCCTGTTGTGGCCTTATAATACATATAGTCTGTACTTTTTGGTTGCTATGCTGTTAACATGTTTAAACTTACATAAAATTTGCAACTGTAATACAATGAACAATATATACTTCATCTACATTCAGCCATTCCTGCAGATATGGTAACATTGTTCCCCTAAGCATCAGAGCATGTATCTTCTAAAAACTAGGATCTTCCCTTACATAATCAGAACACTATTATCACAGCCTGGTAATGTGTTATTATTACAGTATGGTCATGTACTGTATAGTTCATATTTAAATTTCCACAATTATAATTCCTAATAAAATTCTTTGGTAACTTTTAAAAGAATTTTAGACACTAGATTCAAAGATCATATCGTCCATTGGGTTACTGTATTTCATTCTTCTTTCTTGATTCTCCCTTACTATTTTGTTTTTCTTGACATTGACATTTTTGAAGAATCTATATCAGGTCTTGTAAGCAGGAATAATTGTACTGGCAAGAATGTAGTGATTTTGGATAGTCCAAAGGGAATAGGAGATCTTAGTTTTGTCTGGTCCCAGGAATTCAGCTGGATAGTTGTCAGATCATTCTGAACATCCTGTGAACTCAACCAGAGGTCTAAGAAAGAATAGGTACAATTCTACAAACAGAAAAGTAACCACTTCTGCAAGGTAGGAGGTGCAGAGAACTGAATCCGAGGTGATCTATGGGAAGAAAAACTGCAGGGGGATGGAGACTTCTTAAGCCAGCACCAGAAAGTAGTAAAGCAGTGGAGGGCAAAATCAGTAAAAGTCTGCTCCATTGAGGTGGCAAAATGGGGCAGAATCCTAGGTGGAACAGTGTGACCCCAGGATCTCTGAGGTCACAGGAAGATCATGGGTGGCTGAGTACGGCAGAGTTAGTGGCACTAAATTTATATCTGTCAGTAGTTACTCTGAATGTAGATGGGCTACATGCCCCAATCAAAAGACACAGGGTATCAGATTAGATAAATAAGCAGGACCCATCCATATGCTGTCTGCAGGAGATGCATTTTAGACCCAAAGTGCCTCCAGAATGATAGTGAGGCAATGGAGAACCATTTATCATACTAATGGACATCAAGAGAAAGCTAGGGTAGCAATCCTTATATCAGACAAATTAGATTTTAAACCAAGATTGTAATAAGAGATGAGGAAAAACCACTATATTATAAATAAAGGGTCTATCCAACAAGAAGACCTAAGAATTACAAATATTGATGCCCCTTACATGGGAGCAGCCAATTATATAAACCAATTAATAACAAAATTAAAGAAACACATTGATACTATCACAATAATAGTAGGGGACTTTTTAAAAAAAATCTCGTTTTAAGATTTTATTTATTTGACAGACAGAGATCACAAATAAGCAGAGAGGCAGGCTGAGAGAGAGGGAAGCAGGCTCCCTGCTGAGCAGAGAGCCCAATGTGGGGCTCGATCCCAGGACCCTGGGATCATGACCTGAGCTGAAGGCAGAGACTTTAACCCACTGAGCCACCCAGGTGCCCCAATAGTAGGGGACTTTAATACCTCGCTCACTGCAATGGACAAATCATCTAAGCAGAAAATCAACAAGGAAACAGGGGCTTTGAATGGCACACTGGACCTGGTGGACTTCACAGATATATTCAGAGCATTCCATCCTAAAGCAACAGAATACACATTCTCCTTGAGTGCACGTAGAACATTCTGCAGAATATGGGTCACAACTGGTACCAAAAGATTGGGGTCATTCCGTGTGTATTTTCAAAACACAGTGCCTTGAAACTTGAACTCATTCACAAGCGGAAAGTTGGAATGAACTCAAATACATAGGCTAAAGAGCATCCTATTAAAGAATGAATGGGTCAACTAGGAAATTAAAGAAGAATTTAAAAAATTATGGAATTATAAAAAAATGGAAAGAAATGAAAATGAAGACACAACTGTTAAAAATGAAACACAACAGTTCAAAATCTTTGGGATGCCACAAAAGCAGTCGTAAGAGGCAAGTATATAGAAGTACAAGCCTTTCTCAAGAAACAAGAAAGGTCTCAAATATACAACCTAACCTTACACTTAAAGGAGCTGGAGAAAGAGCAGCACATTAAGCCTAAACCCAGCAGAAGAGGAGAATTAATAAAAGTTAGAGAAAAAAAATCAATGAAATAGAAACCAAAGAATAGTAGAACAGATCAATGAAACTAGGAGCTGGTTCTTTGAAAGAATAAATAGGACTGATAACCCCCTGGCCAGACTTACCAAAATGAAAAGATAAAAGACCCAGATAAAATCATGAATGAAGGAGGAGAGATCACAACCAACACGAAGAAATAAAACAATTATAAGAACATATCATGAGCAGCTATATGCCAATAAATTAGGCAATCTGGAGGAAATGAATGAATTTCCAGAAACATATAAACTACCAAAACTGAAACGGGAATAAATAGAAAACCTGAACAGGCGCATAATTGGGAAGGAATTGAAGCAGTAATAAAAAAATCTCCTGATAGGGGCGCCTGGGTGGCTCAGTGGGTTAAGACCTCTACCTTTGGCTCAGGTCGTGATCCCTGGGTCTTGGGATTAAGCCCCGCATCGGGCTCTCTGCTCAGCAGGGAGCGTGCTTCCCTTCCTCTCTCTGCCTGCCTCTCTCCCTACCTGTGATCTCTGTCTATCAAATTTAAAAAAAAAAAACAATCTCCTGACAAGTCCAGGACCAGATGGCTTCCTAGGGGGATTCTACCAGACGTTTAAAGAAGAATTAATACCTATTCTTCTGAAGCTGTTTCAAAAAATAGAAATGGAAGGAAAACTTCCAAATTCTTTCTCTGAGGTCAGCATTACGTTGATCCTTAAACCAGACCCCAGCAAAAAAGAGAATTACAGACCAATATCCTTAATGAACGTGGATGCCAAAGTTCTCACCAAGATACTAGCCGATAGGATCCAACTATACATTAAAAGGATTCACCATGACCAAGTGGGGGTTATTGCTGGGCTGCAGTGTTGGTTCAACATCCTCAAATCAGTCAATGTGATTTGTAATACACTATATTAATAAAAGAAAGAACAAGAACAATATGATATTCTTAGTAGATACAGAAAATGCATTTGTCAAAGTAAAGTATCCTTTCTTTATTTAATTTTTTTTTTTAAGATTTTATTTATTTGACAGACAGAGATCACAAGCAGGCAGAGAGGCAGGCAGAGAGAGGAAGGGAAGCAGGCTCCCTGCTGAGCAGAGAGCCCCATGTGGGGCTCGATCCCAGGACCCTGGGATCACAACCTGAGCCGAAGGCAGAGGCCTTAACCCACTGAGCCACCCAGGTGCCCCTCTTTATTTAAATTTTTAAAAAAGATTTTATTTATTTATTTGACAGAGAGTACAAGTAGGCAGATCAGCAGGCAGAGGGAGAGGGAGAAGCAGACTCCCTGCCAAGCATGGAGACCGATGCGGGTCTTGATCCCCAGACCCTGGGATCATTACTTGAGCTGAAGGCAGCTGCTTAACTGACTGAGCCACCCAGGCACCCCTAAAGCATCCTTTCTTGATTAAAACTTCAGCGTAGGGATAGAGGGAACATACTGAAGTATTGTAAAGCCATATATGGAAAGCCCACAGTGAATATCATTCTCAAAACTGACAGTTTTTCCCCTAAGGACTGGAACATGGAAGGGATGTCCACTTTCACCACTGTTGTTCAACATAATACCGGAAGTCATAGCCTCAGCAGTTAGACTCCCGAAACAAATAAAAGGCATTCGAATTGGCAAAGATGAAGTCAAACTCTTACTCCTTGCAGATGACTTGATACTTTATGTGGAAAATTTGAAAGACTCCACCCCAAAACTGCTAGAACTCATTCAGGAATTCAGCAAAGTGGCAGGATATAAAATTATTGTACAGAAGTCAGTTGCATTTCTATATGCTAACAATGAGCGAGAAGAAAGAGAATTGAAGGAGTGGATCCCATTTACAGTTGCACCAAAAAGCAAAAGATACCTAGGAATAAACCTACCCAAAGAGGCTAAGGATAGTAACTCAAAATTATAAAACACTCATGAAAGAAATTGAGGGTGACACAAAGAATTGGAAAAATGTTCAATGCTCATGGATTGGAAGAATAAATATTGTTAAAATGTCTATGCTACCTAGTGCAATGTATACATTCACTCCAATTCCTGTTAAAGTACCATCAGTTTTTTTCATGGATCTTGAACAAATAATCCTAAAATTTGTTTGGAACCAGAAGAGACCCCAAATAGCCAAAGCAATGTTGAAAAAGAAAACCAAAACTGGTGGCATCGTAATTCTGGACTTCAAGCTCTATTACTAAAGTGTTATCATCAAGACGGTAAGGTACTGGCACAAAAACTGACACCTAGATCAGTGGAACAGAATAGAGAACCAGAAATGGACCCTCAACTCTATGGTCAACTAATCTTTGACAAAGAGGGGAAGAATATCCAACGGAAAAAAGACTGTCTCTTCAACAAATGGTGTTGGGAAGATTGGACAGCCACATGCAGAAGAATGAAACTGGGCCATTTCCTTACAACATACACAAAAATAGACTCAAATTAATGAATAACCTCAATGTGAGATAGGAATCCATCAGAATCCTGGAGGAGATCAGCGGCAGCAACCTGTGTTACCTCAGGCATAGCAACTTCTTGCTAGACATGACTCCAGTGGCAAGGGAAACAAAGGCAAAAACAACTATTGGGACTTTATCAAGATAAAAAGCTTTTGCACAGCAAAGGAAACAGTTGACAAAACCAAAAGACAACTGACAGATGGGAGATGATATTTGCAAATGTCTTATCAGATAAAGGGCTAGTATCCAAAATCTATAAAGAACTTACCACACTCAAGACATGAACAGACATTTCTCCAAAGAAGATACCTAATGACCAACCGACACATGAAAAAGTATTCCACATCACTCAGCATGAGGGAAATAAACATCAAATGATTCCATCTCACACAAGTCAGAATGGCTAAAATTAACAAATCAGGAAATGAGAGATGTTGGTGAGGATGAGGGAAAAGGGGAACCCTCTTATACTGTTGGTGGTAATGTAAGCTGGTACAGCCACTCTGGAAAACAGCATAGAGGTTCCTCAAAAAGTTGAAAATAGAGCTACCCTGTGACCCAGCAATTGTACTACCAGGTATCTACCCCAAAGATACAAATGTAATGATCTGAAGGGGCACCTGCACCCCAATGTTCATAGCAGCAGCATCCACAATAACCAGACTATGGAAAGAGCCCCGATGCCAGGGGGACAGATGCATGGATAAAGAAGATGTGGTATATGTATACAGTGGAGCGGTGGAGGGATGGGGTAACTGGGTGATGGACATTAAGGAGGGCATGTGATGTGATGAGTTCTGGGTATTATCTGAGACTCTTGACAGGGCCTCTGGGTGGCTTAGTTGGTTAAGCCTCTGCCTTTTGCTCGGGTCATGATCCCAGGGTCCTGGGATCGGGCCCTGCATCGGGCTCCTTGTTCAGCAGTGAGCCTGCTTCTCCCTCCCCCTCCACCTCTGCCTGCTGCTCTGCCTCCTTGTGCTCTGTCAAATAAATAAAATCTTAAAAAAAAAAAAAAAAGACTGATGACCTCTACTGAACTCTACTGAGCTCTACTTTGAAACTAATAATATATTATATGTTAATTAAATTTCAGTTAAAAAAAAACATAACAGATAAACATCCTCTTTCCCCAACAAAGAATATAGTGATACTGGTTCTGCATCATTTTGTATTTGAAATCGGCAGTTGTAGAACTTATGAGGAAATGTATGGAGCCTTAATTTGAGCCTTTCTGATGTGGAACAGGCAAAGTTTTCTTCTAGTAAAAAAAAGCTTTGTTTCTTCTTGGACGTCTTTAGGGTCTTGCTGAAAAGGCTTTGTTTTAAATGAAAGCAGAAGGGAGAAGTAGCAATTCTGAGAATGTTGCACTTTTTGTTCACATGCATTCTTGCTCATTAGCTCAGTTCCCTTGGGCTACGATTACCTGAGTGTATTTGTGGTCTCAGGGGACAATGAGTGGCAGTGAATCTTTTCAAGCACCAGCTGTTTCACAGTCCTGCTGTATTTCTCCTCCTTCATTAATGTGAGAGGTAAATGCCTTCATCTCCTTTGTAGTTAGGAATAGAATAGAAAGTCTGTAGCACAGTAAGAGAACAGTTAGCTTGCAGTGGAATAAAAAAAAATCCTGTTAAGTAAATTGTAACCATAAATTTTATGGTTTAAATCATTGAAAATTATCAGTTGAATCCCATTTCGTCCAGAGGCTAAACTTCTTTGTAATTGTTGGTCAGGCCCTTTTGGAATCAGTCATGCTTTATTTCCAAACAAAACCCCAAATTTCACTTAAAAAGTAAAAAAGACTCTTTCTTGCTCATATCATCCTCTAGGGTGGGTCATTCGGCTGTTCTTACCGTTTCAGGGCTTGGGCCAAAGCTGCTTTTATCATGTGACTTTACCATCTATTCTAGCCTAATGGATGGGAAAGAGAAAACATGAAGATTTCATATCTACTTTTTTTTGTTTTATTTGCTTTTTAGTGAGTTGATTATTTTAGATTCCACTTATAAGTGATATAATGAGGTATTTGTCTGTGTCTGATGTATTTCACTTAGCATAATACTCTATAGATCCATCAGTGTTGTCTCAACTGGCAGGATATTCTTTTTTGTGGCTAAATAACATTCTTTTGTATCCTGTCTTGTTGACCTATCAGCAGGTATTTAGGTTGCTTTCATGTCTTGGCTGTTATGAGTAACGCTGCAGTGAATTTGGGAATACAGACACCCCTTTGAGGACAGTGATTTCATTCCTTTATACCAGAAGTTGGATTCCTGGATCATACAACAGTTCCATATTTAATTTCTTGAGTAGCTTCCATACTGTTTTCCATAATGGCTGTATCAGTTTACATTTCCCCTTGTAATGTATAGGGGTTCCCTTTTTTCCACATCCTCACTAACACTTGTTAGCATTTGTTTTTTGTTTTGTTTTGTTGTTTTTGGATAATTTCCATCCTAGCTAGTGTGAGATGATATCTTACTGTGATTTTTATTTGCATTTCTTTGAGGATTAGTGAGCTCAGACCCACCTTTAACTTACTTGAACTGGAAGTGACATCTGCCACTTCTACTCTTATCTTATTGGCAACCACTAGCTATGTGGCTTTAACCTAACTGTAGAAGGATGGGAAATATAAGGGAGTCCGTGGACAGGTGGATTAGTGATCTATGGGTCATTGGTCGTATTGTTCCCAGTGGTGATGGCAAGGTGAACAAAGGCTTCAGAGTCAAGCCAACCACTGCTGGGAAACCTTGGTCTTTACGGTGAAAGGCATATACTAAGTAAGTTCCATTTCTCCTTCCTTCTACTTCTAAAAATGTATATTTGTGACCACTGACAAAGAACAGCTATATTTAGACTACAGATAGGGGCCTTTGGAGATTGACATATTAAAGAAAATTTTTTGAAAAATAATGAGAAAAGGGGGTGCCTGGGTGGCTCAGTCAGTTAAGCATCTGCCTTTGGCCCAGGTCACAATCTCTTGGTTCTGGGATCGAGTCCCACATTGGGCTCCCTGCTCAGTGGGGAGTCTGCTTCTCCTTCTGCCTGCCTCTCTGCCTACTTGTGCTCTCTATCAAATAAATAAATAAAATCTTTAAAAAAAAGAAGAGGGGCGCCTGGGTGACTCAGTGGGTTAAAGCCTCTGCTTTCGGCTCTGGTCATGATCCCAGGGTCCTGGGATCGAGCCCCACGTCGGGCTCTCTGCTCAGCAGGGAGCCTGCTTCCTCCTCTCTCTTTGCCTGCCTCTCTGCCTACTTGTGATCTCTCTCTGTCAAATAAATAAATAAAATCTTTAAAAAAAAGAAGAGGGGCGCCTGGGTGACTCAGTGGGTTAAAGCCTCTGCTTTCGGCTCTGGTCATGATCCCAGGGTCCTGGGATCGAGCCCCACGTCGGGCTCTCTGCTCAGCAGGGAGCCTGCTTCCTCCTCTCTCTTTGCCTGCTTCTCTGCCTACTTGTGATCTCTGTCTGTCAAATGAATAAATAAAATATTTTTTTAAAAAAAGAAATTTATGATGGGGTTTTAAAAAAAATTTTATTTATTTTAGATTGAGAGTGTTCTCATGTGAGTGGGGATAGGACCCTGAGGTCACGACCTGAGCCGAAACCAAGAGTTGGACACACAACCCACTGTGCCACCCAAGTGCCCCTTGGAATATATGTTTATAAATAATGATTAATATAAATAGATTTTAAGAAGAACAGACTAGACTTTAAAAATAATTTCTCTCTCTCTCTCTCAAAAAAAAAAAAAAATAGTCTCTTTCCCTAAATACTTTATGGATATATTTCCATAATTTTTTTCTTGAACAATTTAACAGCTTTTCAGTGGAAAGGATCCTCTCCTCTCCTCTCCTCCTCTCCTCTCCTTTCCTCTCCTCTCCTCTCCTGTCAAGCTAACCGATTTTGGGTTCTGTGCCCAGATCACCGCAGAGCAGAGCAAACAGCACCATGGTGAGAACTCCATACTGGATGGCACCAGAGGTCGTGATGCAAAAGGACTGTGGACCCAAGGTTGACATCTGGTCCCTGGGCATCATGGCCATCGAAATGATTGAAGGGGAGCCCCCATACCTCAGTGAAAATCCTCTGAGAGCCTTGTACCTCATTGCCACCAATGGGACCGTAGAGCTTCAGAACCCAGAGAAGCTGTCAGCTTTCTTCTGGGATGTTCTGAACCGCTGTCCCGAGATGGATGCAGAGAAGAGAGGTTCAGCCGAAGAGCTGCTGCAGTGTCAGTTCCTGAAGATTGCCAAGCCCCTCTCCAGCCTCACTCCACTAATTGCTGCAGCATAGGGGGAAACCAAGAACAGTTGGGGTAAACCATGCTTACCCCAGCCTCATTGTGCCAAGACTTCTGTCAATAAATACTCATTTTAGAAATTCTAAAAAAACAGAACAAACAAAAAAAACACTCTCCTCTCCTCTCCCCTCCCCTCCCCTTCCCTTTCTTCTCTTCCGTTCTCTTGTCTCGTCTCGTCTCTTCTCTTCTCTCTGTTACTTTTTTCTTTTCTTTCTTTATTTTATATGTGCTTTACATGAGTGGCTGGTACATTGGGAATAATTTTCTCAATAATGTAAACTGAAAGTAAATATTTGTATGTGCCAAATCTAATTCCTTTTCCCACCAGCCAAGTCATGTCTTCTGGATTCTAACTCCTGTGTTATAATGTCATTTGCACTGTCTCAATCTTTTAGTCTTTTATTTTTTAGTCTTTATTTTAGTCTTCTGCTACTGGTGTTTTATAAAGGAGCCTTTTTTTTCTTAAAGATTTTATTTCTCAGAAGGGAGAGAGAGTGTGCACGCACAAGCAGGGGGAGCAGCAGGCAGAGAGAGAAGCAGGCTCACCATTGAGCAAGGAGCCATATGCGGGACTTGATCCCAGGATCCTGGGATCATGACTTGACCTGAGGGCAGTCATTTAACTGACTGCACCACCCAGGCATCCCGGCATCCTGGCAGTAGCCTTTTGTTTTCATAAATATCTTTATATTGCAGAATTTGTGGATGTACAGTAGGTGACTGTAAGTATTTGTTTAATAGTTAATTATCTGATAATTTAGCAGTTGGGAAACTTTACTATTACTTTTTCACATCTACATGGTAATAGTTAATAGGGGTTAATAGCAACCCTGTGAGACACTTTTAGTCATCCAGTGTTTTGTTTTTTGATTAGTTGAAAGTTTCAGACATTCATAAAGTGCATGAGATAAAAGCTAATGTGGAATTTGATTAATGAAAGGCACACTGTTTGTACACCTGGATAGATTGAAATGAATTGTTTTACTAAGAATATTTTGTTTCTCACCTCTCAAAATATTTTTCTTAGGCAATAGAGATTTTGCTAAGGATGATCCATTGGAGTTTAAGTCTCACCAGTGGTTTGGAGCATCTGTGAGATCAAAACAGGATAAAATTTTGGTAAGTCTTTTGGTTATTTCCTCATAGGTTGATTTGTCAATTTATGTGGAAACACAGAAGATTTTATGTTTGAAAGGTGATAGTAAAACTCAGCCTGTTCTGGAGCACAGTGCAAGATGAGATAAGATAGCTCTGATCAAAGGTCTTCTGTCTGCGGATCCCATCCATCCCACCCTTCACAGACCTGGGTTCTGCTACTTTCTACCTTCATTCCTATCTTGTTCCTTTCTCCTGGCCCTGTTGATACTTCCGGTCAGTATGTTTCTATCCAGCCAGGTTTAGGACTAGTGGGTCTATGATTAATCAAACACACTAGTACCTCCTCTCTTTAAAAATAACAGCAACGTTCCCTTTGCCTCTTCTGCACTGCTATGCCTCATTACTTTGCTCCTCTTTTCAGAAACTTTTTGAAAGTGTTTTCTACAGTCTACCATCTCTACCTTCTTCACGTTCTCTTCCCAGCCACTGTGGTCAGGCTCAGGTAGGCATGGCCAAAGTCACCTTGGCTCTCAGGTCACTGATACCAGTGTTTTCTTATGTTTCTTGTCCTCTCAGCACCATTCAGCAAGGCCAGTTAGCCCATTCTTTTTGAAATGCTTTTCTTCCCTTGGCTTCTGGAACACTGTATTTTCCTAGTTTTCTCTCATTCACTTGTCTGCTCCTTGCAGTCTCCTTTTTGCTCAGTCTCTAGATGTTGGGTTATTCCCAGGCTGTGTTCTGGACCCCTATCTTCTCTAACTATACCTTTTAGCTGTCTGTTCCTATCCTGTTTCATGGCTATTAATAAAATCCATACGTCATAATCCCTAAATCTGTCATTCTAGCTCTTAATTCTCTTTGGATTTTCAGAGTCATATTTCCAAACTAGCTATGTGGCATTTCCATTTGGATATCTCTTATATTACTGAAAATGAACATGGCCAGAATAGAACTCTGGGTGGCTCAGTCAGTTGGGCGTCTGCCTTTGGCTCAGGTTGTGGTCTTAGGGTCCTGGGATCAGGCCTGTGTCCGGCTTCCTGCTCAGTGCTCAGTAGAGAGCCTGCTTCTCTCTGTCCCTCTGCAGCCCGCCCTGCTTGTGTTCTGTCTCTCTCTCTCTCTCTGAAATAAAATAAATACATAAATACATAAATAAATAACAATTAAAAAAGGGAAAAAAACAAAGATAACTGTTTCCATATAAAACCTTCCCACCTTGTATAGAGCCATGACTCTCCACCTTATCCACCAGCAAGCCCTATCAATTTGGCTCCGGGAATATATTCCACATCCATCAATAAGTTCTCACCTGCATTTCCACCCTGTATCAAGCCAGCGTCATTGCCTGCCTGGGTTACTGCAGAGGCTCTCTTCCTCTTTCTGCTTCCTCTCCTGCCTCAACTACAATCCATTCTCCATGGGAGGACCAGAGGGAATCAGAACATTTCATCTTCTTGATTAAAACAGTTAAGTGATTTTCTATCATTCTCAGAGGACAAATCCCTGCTTCTTCTGGTTTAGGAGCACCTCCATAATCCGGTCAGTGGCTCTTGTCTCTGGCCTCATCTCATTCTGCCTCACATGCTTTAGCTAGACTGGTCTTTATCCCTTCCACATGACAAGTCACTGCAGTTAGTATCTCACTGTTTCTGTTCCCTCTGCCTATTTTATGCTCATCTTGTTGATTTTCACTTGGCCAACTCCTTTGCCATTCTGATTGCAACTTTCATTTCACTTCCTCAGAAAGCCTTTCCTTGTTTTAATTATCTGCATTGTGTTCATTTCTGTTTTTTTAAAATCCAGTTGTGGAGCATTAGGAAAGAATTTGTTTAGGAGCTGCAATTTCAAAGGAGTTTTAATGGATGCGTCCAGTTGGAAATGAAGGATGGGCTTGAGAGTGGGGGCACTCTAGGCAGAAAGCACAGAAGCAGACGTAAGCAGGAGGAGCAAATAATCCGTGTACATGAAACATCAAGTTAATGTAGAGAAGTAGCAATAATCGTCTCCTTTCACCTTTTCCAGCGTAGATATAAAATAACCTGCTATTAATTTCTGCAGTGTTTGTGTTAATGTTTTGCTTCAAAAAAGTATTACAGAAAGTTAATTGAACCTTTTTCCAGCAAGTTAAATGTTACATTTTGGTAAATTACTATGTTATAAAATGTGCATTATTCCACTGCTTGTACATGGTGTTAAAATCTGTAACACAGAAAACAAAAAGGTCATTATTTGGAAAATAGGTAAAATAAGCACTCTGAAGTCTTTCTTCTTGTTCTTTTTCTTTCTTTCTTTCTTTTTTTTTTTTAAGATTTTATTTATTCATTTGCCAGAGAAAGAGAGAGTGCACACACAAGCAGGGGGAGCAGCAGGCAGAGTGAGAGGGAGAAGTACACTCCCCACTTAGCAGGGAGCCCAATGTGGGACTTGATCCCAGGACCCTGAGATCGTGACCTGAGCCAAAGGCAGATATTTAACGACTGACCCACCCAGGCATCCCTATTTTTTCATAATAACAAATTATTTTCTTTATAATTTCAGGGTATATTCTACATGCATGAGAATGTTATTTAGTGAAAACATTAATTTGATCTGTGACCATCAGCCTAGTGCATAACATCAAGAAAAATGCTATATGAAATAGTTTTGCTAACTATTTTGAAAAAGAGTATGTGAGGAAAGTACTTTTAAAATCTGTATCCACTGTTGTAATAAAGAATTCTTGGTATAAGACAGGTTTCATTAATTTTTATTAATGCTTAGAAAGTGTTTTTGCATTCTAGAGTAATACAGATTGTCTGAAACACTCAGTTTTTCAGGGAATTTTTATGCTGTGGACTATCCCTTTGATTTTAGGCCTGTGCCCCGCTCTACCACTGGAGGACTGAAATGAAACAGGAGAGAGAGCCTGTTGGAACATGTTTTCTTCAGGATGGAACAAAGACTGTGGAGTATGCCCCATGTAGATCAAGTATGTGTAGGAAGTTGTACCAGCTTTTAAAAGAGGGTTGGGAAGGCTACTTTGTTATGTGTGTGTGTGTGTGTGTGTATTAAAAACTGTAGACTTATGGTGTGTGAGTCAAAAGATGCTCCACTGAGCTTCTCTAACATAGGTGTGGGACTCTTATATAAAAGATTCTGATGCAGTAGATCTCTGTCAGGCCTGGGTACCTTCCTTTTTAGGAAAACTCCACAAGGCAATTTCAGAGATACCAAAGTTTAAGAACTAGAGTTTTATATTAATAATGGTGTTAAATGTAAAAAAAAAAAAAGTCTTTAAAAAGAGCCAGAGTTTATATAGGAAGGTGAAGCATTGAGCTCAGGACTCCTGAGTTGGAGTTTTCCTCCTTTAATTTTTTTTTTAATAAAAATTTTTTTTTGAGAGATTTTCTTTTAAATAATCTTTACACCCAACCTGGGGCTCAAACTCACAACACCAAGATCAGTAGTCGTACGCTCTACCGACTGAATCAGCCAAGCGTTCCTGAATTTCCTTCTTTTAAATCAGAGTTTCTCTGTTAATCTTTTATCAAGCTTACTCCTCTTTTAATGGTCGGAAAGATCTCACTTTGTTGTCTAATATTATTTGAAATTTCAGATGAAATTCATATTGCAATTAAAAGTGATTTTGAGCACTTGTAGTTTTGATAATGCTTTTCCAAAGGAGATTCCAGTTCTTTTTTTTTTTAAAGATTTTATTTATTTATTAGAGACAAAAAGAGAGAGAAAGAGCACAAGCAGGGGAGAGAGGCAGAGGGAGAAGCAGACTCCCCACTAAGCTATAGAGCCGGATGTGGGGCTTGATCTCAGGACCCTGAGATTGAGACCTGAGCTGAAGCCAGATGCTTAGCCTACTGAGCGACCTTAGACTGATACTTTGTTCCGTTGGTCACCAGATAGTTTGGTAGAGGGAATTAGTAATAGAAGTATGATTGTAACATGTAAGATTGTTACTGCTAAAATTCTTTTTTTTCCATGTTAGGGGATTTAGGACACCAGGCCAAAGTCAAAATTCTAAGCACTTGAACCTCCAGGAAATTGCAAATTATTAACAATTAACTTCTTAATCCACCAGCTTTACCCTATTTGTTGTAAGTGAGAGGTACACATAAAAGAATGACACCTCCAGAACTGCATTACTTATGAGGCTAGGCCAGAAAGCATACAGACCAGAGGAGGTTGGTGGCCCTACACTCAGTGCTTGATGCCATCTGTATCATCACCTTTATGTTGCTGTCTTGGTCACAGTACTCCTGACTTTGTGGTATGTGGAACATGCGAGAACTAAATTTGTGTTTTGCTGCATTGCAAAGATGTTCTTGTTGTGAAAAGATAATCTTATAGCTATGAGGAATGAGCTCACTCTTGCATGCCGGGTTTGTAACTTACCACTTATATGATGGACTGACATATAAAAATCACCCTTATTCACACATGGTAGTTGTGGGAACCGAGACTCAGATGATTGCAAGTAATTTTTTCCCAGATCTTGTAGTAGTGAGCGGCCTAATGAGGATTTGAACCCAGGTCTTACTCCAAATGAGAGTACTCCTTACCTAGTAATACTAACAATGGGAAATATTTTCCGTTTCACTTGCCTCAGTGTTAACCATACCTTATCCATGAGAAGTACATCTTGCTTTTACAAATACAGGTTTGGATTTTTCTGGATGTGGAAGAGTACTCAGTACCCATCTGAAAACGAGCATTCTAATGATGGTGCTTTGGGTATATACTGCTGGGTTAGGCTAATAGTTTCTGTCATTTTGCCTCTTCAGTGATGACCAGTTTTTTTCTCAGCATGTATTTAAAGGATGAAGGCAGTATTTGCATGATGTTTCTGTTACATAATGCTTCTGTTCATTTGGTTTAGACACAGAAATTTTACATATCAGCACAGAAATTGTAAAATTGTTTTAAACCTTATTTTCTGAAGTATTTAACATCCAAATTGGGTCACGAAACTGGCTTGTGAGCCTCTTTTTGTAAATAAAACTTTATTGGAATACACACCCCTACCCCAATTTGTTTACATGCTGTGCATAAAGGGAAAGCTGAGTGGTTGCAACAGTGACCATATAGCCCCTAAGTCTAAAATAGTATCTGGTCCTTTACAGAAAAAGTTTGTTGATCCCTGATCAAATAATAATACCTCAAATCTTAGAAAAAACAAAAGAATGACTTCAAAAATCAAAGTGAATGCCCTTCTTCCTGATAAATCTGGCTTTCAGTTTCCCCTGATCATTGTACATGCATGCTTTTTGGTGTAACCTTTGCGATATGAAGCTACCTACGGGTCCAGATTACAAGGGGCAACATGACCGCAGGGGAAAAAAAAATGCTCAGGAGAGGGAATCTGAGAACCTGGGTTATATTCTCACCTTTTGTCAAAAAAGCCTCCTGTAGCTATGCGTGATTTACTTAATCACTCTGGGCCTTTGTTTCACCCTTGTTAAAACACCGATTTGGATAACAGACTTTAGAGGTACAGTTTTTGTATTTTGTATTTTCTTGATGCTTCATTAAATTATGTAGCCAATGACTGATTTTACATGCCAAGTTTGAACGGCTGCATTGTTAGTTGATAACTTGCCTTGTTTTGGTAGTTTGTGGGGCTTTTTGTTTGCTTTTGTTTTTAGCATGACTTGTGTGGACACCCTGGGCATGAAACTTCTCTGTCTGTAAAAAATTTCTTTATTTCTAAGTATGTTTGCTTTTGGCTTTTCTTAACTATCTATGGCCTAATGGCTTTACACAATAGGCCAGGTGTCTCTCTAAAAGTTCCAGAGCCACAAATCCTGTAACTTAAATACTTTCAATTCCATGGTCAGGCTGTGTCCTTTGTTCCTTCCGCTTTCTGATGACATTATTTGTACGTAGATTTTTCTGTTTTGAAAGCTAGTTGCCTTTTCTTTCCCCTTGATTGTTACTCAGGAAATTCTAAGTACATTGTTGATTTGAGATAGTGCAGGTTAATGGTGTGGACACACTGGGCTCAGATCCCTGCTCTCTCATTTACTAACTAGCTGGCTGACTCTGGTCAAGTTACTTAATTTCTGTAAGCCTTCATTCCCTTATCTATAAATTGTGAATAATAATAGTATCTCTCATAGAATTGCATAAGATTTTAAAAGATAATGCCTTGGAAAATACTTTATTTAGTACAGTATGTGGCTTGGGGAATGGGCTTAATAAACATTAGCTGCTCTTACTATCATAATCAATAATATTATTTATCATGCTGTCAGGCTTGACGAATGGGAGAAATATTATTCATCTGTCAGAATGAAAACAAAAGCCTTCACTGAAATAGCTTGTGGTTAGCATAAAATTCTTTACATTGCCTTAAACACTCAGTTTAATACGTACCTGTTAAGAAAATTTAAAGGATGATCATGTTTTCTAGCTGGACATTCTGGGAAACCAAATAAGGCAGATAAATATACAGTATGATAATCAAAAAGGGATGTCTTTATAAATGGCCTGAAATAGTTCCCCTGAATACAACTTGAATAAAGGAAATAAATGGCTGACTTGAGGTCAGAGCAGGATTCCTTAGTATGATTCACTAGATACTGGAAACCCCAGCCCACATTTTCCCATTCCCTCTTGGTTAGAAAAATTTACATTGGGGTAGCATTACACTCTTGAGGCTATTTTCTAAAACAAATCTAAATTTAGTTATTAAG
Source organism: Meles meles (assembly GCF_922984935.1). NCBI lineage: Eukaryota > Metazoa > Chordata > Mammalia > Carnivora > Mustelidae > Meles > Meles meles. The sequence goes on from NC_060074.1 coordinate 82,140,498, forward strand.
TGTATAATCATGGGGCAGTTCCCAGGTTTTTAAAATGTATTCAAAATTTTTGATGGGAATATTTGACAAAAATTTTTGGAAGTTGTCCTTTCAGTTGTACTGAAAATAGATATTTTTGGTTTCTGTGTTTGGGTGGGAAATTTAGTAAATACTATATAGCATAATGATTTACGTATTGTAACATTGACTAGAAGAATTCCTTGATAATGAAAGAGTAGTGTTTTCATTGTTCCTTGTTATCCTCAAAATAAAACAAGGGAGAGTCTTCAGGTTCATCCTAACCTGTATTCTAGGTACAGTATTACTTATGATTAGAGTTAATTTGAATGAATTGGCTAATTGTCCAGAAATGGTACCCTTTTGTGAAAACTACCAGATAAAAGGTAACTACAAAAGAGTCTTAACTAGTGAGTCTGTTATCTTCTGGAAAATAATTGAAAGTGTCATGTTTAAAGGTGTTCTTGTTCATTGGACTGCAGTTCTAAATAGGTTGTGAAGATAGTTTCATATTTTGTTCTTTACTGTACATTAAGTTAGGGCCTGGCTTTCTCCCCATATTCCAAGCTACGGTTTTAATAGTTTTTTTTATTGTTGTTGGCTACAAAATGTATGTGTGGTGAGTATGTATTAGGAATGTATGTATTCTCTTTACCAGTATTCACAATAGATTTGTGAAGACCATAGGCTAGCCACTGTAGGGTAATAATAGGAATTTAGGATTGGAGTTTTTAACTCATAGAACACAACTCATCTTTGTTTTATGAATTCAAAACAGTGGTTCATAGCCAGTAATTTTTTAAAAAATGGAATGAGATAAAATAGAAAATGTCAGAATATATTGTACATGGGAATATTGATACCGTTTTGTGAAATTTTGTCTTATTGATGTATCTAGAATATACACATATAACATGTAAATATTGGGTTTTATGGGTTATGATATATAATCTTGCTGTAGGTTGTAGTTAAAAATAAGTTTTAAATCTCCCATTTTAGGTGATGTTTCTGTTTCCTGGTGACTGTTCCAGGTACTTTGATCTCTCTTGCCATTTCTGAGAAAATGGTGCTGATAAAAATGGATACTAACTTTTTCAGAATGTGATAATAGCTCATTAAGTGCTTGAGTGAATGAACATTCCCAATTCATGGTACATTGTCTTATGGTTATAGTGATAGAGATTTCTCTCATGTTTTGTTTTATGTTATTTGTTTTTGGGTTTGTGTATATTTCTAATCTTTTTATTTTAGAAAATATTGATGCTGATGGACAGGGATTTTGTCAAGGAGGATTCAGCATTGATTTTACCAAAGTAAGTTCTTACTTTAAGACTAAATGAGATTCAGATCTATCTCATTATCTAAACCATTGTTAAAAATTAATTGCTTAATACTTCAGCTTCTCTATAACTATTACAAGATTTATGAAAATAGCTAATAAAAATGACCTATGTATTTTGATATTCTTTGCCTTATATTATTCTCTCCCTAACAGATGTTGCTTATTTGAAATAGACATCAGAATGGGAATGGAGGACAGTAGAAAATCTCCTCAGGAATGCAGATAACTATTATGACAATATTAAAATTTCCAGTTAGATAAATTTATATAATATTAAAGTTTTTCCTGTTTGACTGAAATTGGGTTTTCACAAAATCTTGTCAGTAGGAGCTCTGTTACAAAATTGTAGTTTTGTTGCATAAAATCTGAGAAATATGCATGTTTACCATCTATTATGTGCCTATAGGCACCAAGTAAAGTTGGACAACTTAATTACTGTAAAAAATCTCATATGTGTGGCTCTATGTATTTTTCACTAAGCTAGTATGCTCTCCAGAGTTGATAGTTTTTATCTGTTTTCCTAAAATAACAGTTCAGTGTATGTTTTCAAAGGAAAATCTTCTGGAGTATTTTTCTTTCTATCACTTTCTTTTGTGTATGTGGGGGTTTTTTTGGGGGGGCTGGGATATATGAAAATTTTGAATATCAGATTGAGAATATTAATTACACCTAGAGAAATCTTAAGTATATTGATTTAAAGTAGAGCATCCTTAGAAAGCTCAATATGGCTTTCTTAGAAAATGCCTTAAATTTATTAAAACAATAGAAACTACCTAATTATGTAATTCAGAAAATTAATAAAGCTTTTTCTTATATTTTGAAATTTGTATTTTATCTTTACTAAAAATTTTTTTTTCTAGACTAGGACTATAATTATAGTTAACTTTCTTTACTACCTAATTGATTTAAATCACTCAGTTTGAGATTCATAATTCAAAATATACTTGTAATTACTAAAAATTCAAAATTTGAGGAAGCAAAACAAGAAGTATATTAATAAATACTAGCTTTAAACTTTGATGAAATATTTTCAAATAGACGTTGATTCAAAAAAAAGTCCATGTTTTCTATACCTATGCCCATGCAACTGTAACCCCAGAAATAGTCTCATACCATGAATATTCGTTGCTAAATTAACTGTTTGCTTTCTTCAACCCATTTCTGAAAAGTATCTCTTTTTTTTTTTTTTAAAGATTTTTTTTTTATTTATTTGATAGAGAGAGATCTCAAATAGGCAGAGAGGCAGGCAGAGAGAGAGGAGGAAGCAGGCTCCCCACTAAGCAGGGAGCCCAATGTGGGGCTCAATCCCAGGACCCTGAGATCATGACCTGAGCCAAAGGCAGAGGCTTAACCCATTGAGCCACCCAGGCACCCCTGAAAAGTATCTTTTTGAAGTAGACAATTTAGAAGTATCTTTTTCATAGCCAGGGCAGGAAATTGTCTGTTGAAATCTTAGGACTATATGTATATTTGGAGGGGAAAACTGTTTTCTCTCCAGTTGGAAGAAATATCAAAATATGCTCAAACAGTAAACACAGTTTCCTTGAAATACTTACAGTTTGTTATAGATACATGAAATGCTAGTCAAGTGTAATTTGTATATATTAATATACCCTGAAAAATTTACCTTCCAACTTCATTTCTGTGTAGATCTGCAGGATGAAAAATAATTTTTCCTTAGCCAAAGAATTTTTTTTTAAAGATTTTTATTTATTTGTTGGACAGAGATCACAGATAGCAGAGAGGCAGGCAGAGAAAGCAAGGGAAGCAGGCTCCCTGCTGAGCAGAGAGCCTGATGCGGGGCTCAATCCTAGGACCCTGGGATCATGACCTGAGCCGAAGGCAGAGGGTTTTTTGTTTTTGTTTTTGTTTTGTTTTGTTTTGTTTTGTTTTTTAAAGATTTTATTTATTTCACAGACAGAGATCACAAGTAGGCAGAGAGGCAGGCAGAGAGAGACGGAGAAGCAGGCTCCCTGCCAAGCAGAGAGCCCAATGCGGAACTCCATCCCAGGACCCTGGGATCATGACCTGAGCCGAAGGCAGAGGCCTTAACCCACTGAACCACCCAGGTGCCCCTAGCCAAAGAATTTTTAATTATTTGTGTAGTCACAAATGTAATAGACAGAATCAGTGACTTTTTGTCTTTATTGTAACTCAGAAATGTTTTGCAGTAGTACTTCATAACAAGTATAGGAAGCAGCCAGATCTATAGAATCCATGTGTGTATTTGTGTATTTTCAGATATTGAATCATTATAACTATTTTTTGATTTGTATTGTATTTTAATGTATTTTAGCAAAGGGGCAATGAAAATTTACTGAGAATGAGTTAGAGGAGTTTGAGATTTATGATTTTGTTATATGTATATATATGTATATAGCTTTTATATATATTAAATGTTAGATGTGTATGCATATATAGCTCTTATGTGTATTACATTGCTTTCAGTTTTCAAACTGCCTGTTTTTAAATATGTGTCTTTTTGTTGTTTGATTTAATCTAGGCTGATAGAGTACTTCTTGGTGGTCCTGGTAGCTTTTATTGGCAAGGTAGGTTAATATTTTTTTAAATTACTCAGCAATGATTATAAATACTTTCTTGGCTTATATGCCTGAGATTTTTCAAATTATTTTAAAGGAAGAAATTGAAAAATACAATTTAAATGTATAATCACTATCTGTTATACAGTATTTTTTTAAAAAGGACCGTAGTATCCTATATATAGTATGATATATAGAAAATAAAATATATGGCATATTGTAATATATTTATATATATTCCTAGGAGAAAATAAACAATGTTTTTAAAGTAAATAATAAAGCAAATCTATAAAGTAATTTAAAACAATTTATTTTTGTTGTTTGTGGCTTATGCTTCTTCATCTCTGTACTCCAGAGGCTATGATGTAAGCATTAGGAAGTGCGGAACTGATCTGTGACGGGCAAATTTTGGCATTCTGAAAGCTCATGGTTTTAAAGTATTTTGAATTTGCTCATTAGAATATTTAAGTGGTTATTTTCTCATTAATTACTGACATCAAGAGTGATTTCTTTGTGTGTGGGGAGTTTTTGAAATAGTGGATCTTATTAAGTTTCAAAAGAGTAATTAAACTGGCATCAGTATAAATATAAAACACTTGCTTCAGTCATTTTGAGAGGCCTAGTAAAATTGCCATTTGGACAGATGCATAACACATCATTATTTGTTGACAATTTCAAAACAGGTAACTAAATTTGCTTACTTGCTTTACTAGTTTCATTTATCATTAGGTACACACAGATATTTATTTAGTTCATATATTCACATGTTTGCTTTCTGCTAAGAAGTGCTGTTTACAAGGTCAGAATTTTTGTTTTTTGGCATTCTGATATTTAAACATTACCAGTATTTGGAAGAAATCTGTGACTACATTAATGTGCAAATACTTTCTTCCGAATTTTACTTCTGTATTTGACACTATGGTTTCCTGACTTGCTTTTTTGTAGGAAAATCCATGCTTGCTTTTGCTTCATAGAAAAGGAAACTAAAGGAAGAGATTTACTGAAGAAAAATAGTAAAGAAAGAAAATAAGGGATGAGAAATGGGAATAAGTAAAAATAAAAAAATAAGTAAAAAGTTGAAAAGTTTGATGGCAAAGGAGAAAATGAAGAGAAAAATCAGGGAAAGATGGATCAACATACTCACTGAAGCAGAAAAATTTGAATTTCAGTGAATTTATACACCTATTGGAAAATGAAATGATGTAGGAAAACTGTTTTGGGTTTTACAGTTTAAAAATGAAAATGAAAATAGTTTAATTGCATAGGAGATTAAAATAGGAGATATTAGTGCTTTCTAGTAAGATGAAAAACATGGATTTTTTTTTTCTTCAGTGCTAATTATGTCATTCAGTGGAGGGGAGGGAGGTGTCTGCTGGGAATGCCTGGGAACCAACGATGATTCTGTGATTCTCAGTCAGGACCACTTGTTACCACTGCCTTTTTAGGAGACACACTGTGAACATGTTTTTGTGACTAGTTTTTTGTGTTTTTTTTTTAATTTTATTTATTTATTTGAAAGAGTGAGAGAGAGAGAGCACAAACAGGGGAAATGGCAGAGGGAGAGGGAGAAGCAGGGAGCCCAAGGCAAGGAGGCTGAGGCAGGGAGGCAGGATTTGATCCTAGGACTTTGGGATCTTGACCTGAGCCGAAGGTGAACACTTAACGGATGGAACTAGATGACTTGTTCTTGTAATACCTTTGAGTATTATACAGTGCCTATTTATTCCTATTTAAAAATTAGGACTGATACAGATAATTGACACTGTGTTGATTGGTATTTTATTATAAATGGTCTAGGATATGTCATTGAAAGATTCAGGGGCTGGACAGAGAATATTTTGTTCTAATAAGTTTAAAATCAGCAGGTTTTACTCTGAATTAATAAGTATGTCAGAATGAATTTTCCATAGATCTCAGAATTACCTGTGTACAAATAGACAAAATTACAGTGTTTTATTCAAAAGAGATAATAGCATTTTCCTGTGTTTTGTTTTTTTTTTAAAGATTTTACTTATTTATTTATTTGACAGAGAGAGAGAGAAAGAGAGATCACAAGTAGGCAGAGCAGCAGGCAGAGAGAGGGAATCAGGCTCCCCACTGAGCAGAGAGCCCGACGCAGGGCTCAATCCCAGGACTCTGAGATCATGACTTGAGACAAAAGCAGAGGCTTGACCCACTGAGCCACCCAGGCACCCCAGATGTGTTCTTGGATTCAAGGAATAGTTATTGAGTTCTTGCCATGTGCTAGGTACTGTTTAGGCACAGAGCATAAAGTAGTGACTCAAACAGGAAGTGTTCTTACCCTATAGACTACTCAACTTTTGTGACTGGACAGATTGGAACAGACTGATAAACATTAACTATGAATTTTTTTCCAAAACAACAGAAATGAAGAGATTATTTACTTCATGTATGGAGATGACATTTGATAAATTAGCCAACCTTTCTTAGGGTAGGGAACAATCTGATTTTTGTGTAGTGCTCTAGATTTCTTGTTGACCTGGTAACTTAAGGTTATGAAGAAAAGTGAACTTACCCATTCAGGCTTCTTAAAGGTATCCAGATAATTTGTGGGGGGAGGAAAAAAAACCAGTTGAACCAATTATTCTTACTGTAAAAGAAAAAGTAATTATTTAAATGGATTTTTATTTTTTATTTTTTTTAAAAGATTTTATTTATTTATTTGAGAGAGAGACAGTGAGAGAGAGCATGAGCGAGGAGAAGGTCAGAGAGAGAAGCAGACTCCCTGTGGAGCTGGGAGCCCGATACGGGACTTGATTCCAGGACTCCGGGATCATGACCTGAGCTGAAGGCAGTCGTCCAACCAACTGAGCCACCCAGGCGTCCCTTAAATGGATTTTTAAATTCTAATATTTGTTTGGGAAACAGCCCTTGATTTTATTATTCCAGTTCTTTAACATCAATTTTCTTTGTGAATTAAGACAAATCCTATATTCATAATTTTTGTTTACTAGCAGTGGCTAATTTTAAGAACTATCTTGAATAGAAGTAATTGTGACTTTAGAAATACTAGATTTCAGATCTAGTATTATGGAAAGTTATTTAAGGCTAAGAATTAGAAATACTCATCTCTAATGCTATGTGTGCAGGTGCCTTCTATCATCTGGATCATAAATTCCCATTAGGAACTTATTTTATATATATTTTTCAGGTCAGCTCATTTCAGATCAGGTGGCAGAAATCGTATCTAAATATGATCCCAAAGTTTACAGCATCAAATATAATAACCAGTTAGCAACTCGGACTGCTCAAGCTATTTTTGATGACAGTTATTTGGGTGAGTAAACTAAAATATGGATTCATTTTCTGGAGTTGCAGTGTTCCTTTTCCTGTATTCACATATGCTACTGTAAGCTGGAAAATCTTTTATGTTGAAATAGATTAAGATTTTTTTTTTTTTCAAATATAAAGAACAGGAACATAACAGTTTCAGATTGTTATTGAGTACTTAGGTTGTATTTCAGTAGTTGAAATTTAAGAGTGGTTATTTATACAATGATGAATAATAATAGATAACTTATTTATTTTTATTTTTTACTTTATTTTATTTTTTTGAGAGAAAGAGTGCATGAATGGGGAGTGGGTCAAGGCAGAAATAAAGAGAGAGAGTCTTAAACAGGCTCCAAGCCCAGCACAGAGCTTAACTTGGGGCTCAGTATGAATACGTTGAGATCATGACTTGAGCCAAAACCCAGAGTCAGCTGCTCAACCAACTGAGCCACCCAGGCACCCCAATAATAATAAATAAGTTTTAAAGTGTGCTTGCATATTCAAGGCATTGTTCTAAATGCTTCATCTGTATTAATTGACTTAATCTTTACAACAAATCTATAAAAGCATAGTGCTATTATTCCCATTTTGTAGGTAAAGAAACTAAGGCACAGAGGCAAAATAACTTGCCCAAAGTCACTCATTTAATAAATTGCTGTTCTAAGATTCAAACCCAGACAGTCTGACTCCTAGGCTTCTGTTTACTGTATTATTTGTGATGTTAAACTGTGGTTTTTAAGACTTACTAAGTTTTGTTACCTCCCTTTAAACGTCTCTTATTAAACCAAGTACATATGACGGAAGCTGTACTTTGCTGATTGAGGAAATCTATTATTTGTTTCTTCTTTAAGATGAATTACAGATTTACCATTTTAAAAAAATTGAGATATAATTGACTTGTAATATTATATTACTCTTAGGTATACAACATAATGAGTTGGTATTTTTATATATTGTGAAATAATCACAGTCAGTCTAGTTAACATTTATCACCACACACAGTTACGAATTTTTTTTTCTTGTAATGAGAACTTTTAAATTCTACTCTGTTACAACTTCCAATATACAATGCGGTATTATTAATTAAGTCACCATGTTCTCATTACATCTCATGACTTATTTATAAGCGGGTATTTGTACCTTTTGACCACCTTTATGCGTTTTGCCCATCTGTTACCTCCTGCCTCTGGCAATCTTAATCTTCTATCTCTTCTCCATATCTGTAAGAAATTTACTGTTCTTAACAGATTCCTTTGTAAAATTGGTAAGTCTTCTTTTTCTAATAGGGCTATACTATTTGAATGTTTAGCTATTTCCTTTAGATTCACTTACCATACACATATGAATCTTTTACCCCTAGAGACCAAAATATTACATTACTAAGGGAATTATTTTCACCCTTGACCAATGCAGGGCTTAGGTGCGTCAACCCCTGTGCAGTCACAAATCTGTGTGTAACTTTTGATTCCTCCAAAACCTAATGTTGTTGACTGCAAGCCTTAGCAATAACACAGTCAATTAACATTGTAGGAATATTGCATATTCCTACAGTAAAGTAAGCTAGAAAAAAGGAAAATGTTAAGAAAACCATAAGGAAAAGAACATACATTTACAGTACTGTATATATTTATTGAAAAAAAAACCCGTGTCTAAGTAGGTCTGTGCACGTTAAACTGCTTGTTCAGGAGTCTGTTCTACTTGAAAATATTTTCAAGGAAAGCCTACTCAGCAAGTATGCTGTAGGTAACTGTGTGTGCCCTGATGGTGTTTCTCATTTTGTTCCTCCTTTAGGTTATTCTGTGGCTGTCGGAGATTTTAATGGCGATGGCATAGATGGTATGATGCACTTAAGCTATATTTAATTCTTTTCTAAAGACATAGACTAAGCATCTGAAACAGGAGCCATTGAAAAACAGGTGCCATTGAAAAACCTCAGCAGTTAAAGAGTTTGAAAACATTGCTATATAATGTAACAAGAGAAATGAGGGAGATGTTAGTACGCGACTTGAGCTTGGTTTATATTAAACTTTCTCTAGCAGCTGCTGAACGTTGAGCCAGCAGGTTTCTGGGGGCCCCTGTGTCTTTCCCACCTGCTCCTTTCCAGCCCCTAACATTGTAGTTTATCTTCACCTTCTTCCTTCTTACTTTCAGTAGTTTGAGTCCTCTTGGAAGGGCTTAGTTTCTTCTTTCTGTAGATGTAATTTGTAACTTTCTGGGTTCTGTCTGTAAGATTGTTACCCCATCCTCTGTCCATCCATCTTCCTTCTGAGCTCAGTTTAGGAATCAGAGACTGCCTGGTTTTGACCATATTCCCGAGTCACTGCCACCTCTACCCTATTTCACTTTGTTCAGTATTATTTGTCATTATTGTAGATACAGCCTTCTTTTGTTCTTAGGCCACTTTATCTTAGCCATTCACACATGCATTTATTTGAGGGTTCTTAAGAATCTTTCTGTATTTTGTAAAGATTTGATTTTTGTAGTTAAAAAATACTATGGTCATTTATTCTGGAGTGCCAGTTTTTAAGATTTTAAAATTTGTTTTCTACTGAAATAATAAAACAGAACTTAAAGTTTTCTGATATATCCATTTCCTCCTGCAGTTTTCAGTATTGGTCTTGAAAGTGAGTAATCATGTTTTTCTTTTCAGACTTTGTTTCAGGTGTTCCAAGAGCAGCGAGGACTTTGGGAATGGTAGGAAAATTAAAAGGAATCTAAAAAAAAACTCTGGGTTATCTTATATTTTACTATATTTCATATGCTTTTGTTTTTCCTCCACAGGTTTATATTTATGATGGGAAAAACATGTCCTCCTTATACAATTTTACTGGTGAGCAGGTATGCTTTTAAAATGTTTTGTTCATTTAACATTTTAACATCAGCATTCCTAATGTGAAATTTTTCTCCATAACATCATAATGTTTTACATTGACTATATAATAAATATTGGTTTAATATTCAGTATTGTAAATATAAAGTAGGCTTTAAATAATTCACCTTTAACCAAAGTAATTTGTATAAGCAGAGCCTTTTGTAATTGCACATTATGGCTTGTTTTTTAAGGAAATACAGAAATTGCATGCATACATGCTGTATACACAAAACCAGAAAAACTTCCTTTTTCTTTGCTGATGTCATCAGATTCTCCCTTAAGAAGTGATCTGTGCCTTTTAATTTTATTTGATGCAAAACAAAGCCTGGCACAGACGTGTACATTATAGATATTATAAGTAAACTTCATATGTAGTACATGAAATAAAACATTCTTCAATTAAGGGCACCTGGGTGGCTCAGTGGGTTAAGCCTCTACTTTTGGCTCAGGTCATGATCTCAGGGTCCTGGGATCGAGCCCCACATTGAGTCCTGCTGAGCAGGGAGCCTGCTTCCCCCTCTCTCTGCCTGCCTCTGCCTACTTGTGATCCCTCTCTCTCTGTCAAATAAATAAATAAAATCTTAAAAAAAAATTCTTCAGTTAAAAAGTAGTACTTTTAATTATATAAGACTGATGAATCACTGACCTCTACCTCTGGAACTAATAATACATTATATGTTAATTAATTGAATTAAAAATATTTATAAAGTACGGTAAGGTACTAGACATTTTCTGCAGGTATGGGCATCTTATAACATTTTGATTGTATATCTCGGAGAATTAAATGACAAGTTAGGAATGACAAAGGGAAAATTAGTAGGTACAGGAAAAATATGTATCTCCCAGTTTGCAGATCCAGATGGGATTCAGGCCCACTTCTTGTTCAGTAGAGATTGTTGGTCTGTGTGAGAGGATTGAGAGAATAAGGAAGTAGACTCATGATCTCCAGAAACCTCATGTATGGCAGTCAGGGTTGGCACACAGCACAGAGTGGGCTGCAGCTGACGGCTGTTAGAGTTGGGACAAGGGTGGTTATCCTTTTGTGTGGCCGTGACTTCTTGACCTCCAGCAGTTTCTCCTGTTGGATGCCCATGTGTGTCTCTGGATCATGTTGTACACAGTCCACAATGCTTTCTTTATTCCTCCTGAGCTGTTTTGTGGTAGGGGGAAAATCAGGCTTTGCTTTAGGACAGAATTAGGCTCTAAATTCTCAGTCTTATTGCACTGGACAAGGTATATGCGACTGTAAATCTGGTGGATCATTTGTAAAAAGGGGGATACTCGTAACTTCCTTATGGGGTTGTAGTAATAATCAAATGAAAACCTTTCAGTCCTGGTGCTTAGGATAATACTGTCTCAGTAAATGCTCTGGTTTCTTTACACTTTCAAGCAGAGCACCCTGCAAGACTAGGACCCAAAAGTAATATTCTGTTAAAGTGCACTGCAGATACAATATACTTTATACACATGCTCTTATCTTGTAATTGAATGCAGACTGCCCCTTTCATTGTCTTCAGTTGCACTGAATCAACCCAAAATAGATAATGTAGGAATCTCCTGTATCATTCCCTCCTGATAGCTCCATTAATCAAATTTTGGAAGCTTTGCTAACTTTACTTCTTTTGGTTTGTTGACTCATTCCTCACTTTAGCTCATCTTTAAACTGTCATCTCTTGTAGTTTTGCTTTGCATGTTGGGCTATCTCTAGAACTTTTCTTTTCACATTTATTTCCAACCAGGCTGTTCTGTCTGTGATGGTCCCAGTCTCCTGTAGTGGGGGAAAGGACATTCCTTCACTCTATGCATAATCCTGTAATAAATCAAAAACATTTGTACTGTGTGTAATTCAGAAGCAAATCCACTGGCAAGTCATCAGTTGAGATGTGAGACAAGAACAAAGCCATTCCAGTATCTCTAACCAGTGATTTCTTGAGAGTAGCAGTGATTTCACGTAGGAAGAACCAATTATGATCTATTAATAATTATTCTCTATTATCTTTACTGTATAAACTCCCACTGATAACTTCTTGGGCTCATTTAAAACTTCTGTCTGTGACTGTATGGCTTTCTGATAGTGTGTCTGTATCTGGCACCTGTTGGGTAGTGGAGAGGAAGGGAGATAGGATATTAGCCCTGGGAAGGAGCATTTATTATACTTGGACTTAAGTAGGATGTGTTGAAGACACTGAAATAATATACATGGGATATGTTTTGCCCATAAATCTAGAAACATAAAAAAGCCTCATTACCTGATTGTGTTGGTAGTATAAACTAAAGAAATTAAGATTGACACACTATGTGCAGAGAAAAAAAAATAACCCAGATATTAACTGTCCAAACTAGTTGGAGGAAATGTAAACATTTCATTTTCTTTTTGTTATCCAGATGGCTGCATATTTTGGATTTTCTGTTGCTGCCACTGACATTAATGGTGATGAGTAAGTTTAAAAAGATGTTTCCAGGAACAGTTTTCCTCTCATGTTTATGAGTGCTTTACTAAAACTAAACATTTTTTCTTCTGTTTCTTTGTCCCCTTCCTGCTAATCTTTCTATTTAAGGAAACAGTTTGAAGCAACCTTATCATGAATATGAGAAAACCTCTGTGTTGTTCATAATTACTTTCAGTAGCATTTATGATATGAAGGAATAAAGTAATTTTTATGAATTACTCATGGTTCCTTATAGGAGTTCAAGGAAGGTTTGAATTTGAAATGGTTCTATACTTCAGTTTGGTTATTAGAGATACAGAAAGAGGGAAAATGGGTTTTATAAGAAAAAATATTGTTAATAGATGGAATTTGATCTTGCTTTGGTGACGAAGATTTTGTTCTTCTAGTTATGCAGATGTGTTTATTGGAGCACCTCTGTTCATGGATCGTGGTTCTGATGGCAAACTCCAAGAGGTGGGGCAGGTGTCCGTGTCTCTGCAAAGAGCCTCAGGAGACTTCCAGACAACAAAGCTGAATGGGTTTGAGGTCTTTGCAAGGTTCGGCAGTGCCATAGCACCTTTGGGAGATCTGGACCAGGATGGCTTCAATGGTAAGATCAAAGTTCAGCAATGGTGGGTTCCTAATTTTGTGTCTACCCTCATCAATTGAAGTTCATACCAGCAAATCTTCCTAGAAAGAAGCGTTTGATTGACAGTGACACACTAGGTTAAACAACAGTTGCTCTTTTTTGTTAAAAATCAGAGAAAATTTTTAAAAAAAGGATTCTCATGAGTTATTATTCATATAGCCTCAAGTTAGAATTTTGCAGTAGTTAATTTCTGAAAGGAAATCTGCCTTCTCAGGGAGCCCAGTATAAGGTGGGGATTTTCTCTGTCCTGCTTACAGCAGCGCCCTCTACTGTCCCATTTGGATACGAATGTAAAAAATGCACGCAGGTACATTGTCAAGGCTGTTTTTACTATAATTGAATCTCTCAAAGGTTTGAATGGACATTCATACATTTTTTTTTTTTAAAGATTTTATTCATTCATTTGACAGACAGAGATCACAAGTAGGCAGAGAGGCAGGTAGAGAGAGAGAAAGGAGGGAAGCAGGCTCCTCGCCAAGCAGAGAGCCCGACATGGGGCTTGATCCCAGGAACCCGGGATCATGACCTCAGCCAAAGTCAGATGCTTAACCGACTGAGCCACCCAGGCATCCTGGACATTCATATTTTTAAAGCCATAACTTTGTTGTGGCTGTCTAAGAAATTCTGAAAGTGGTTTTAACTCCCCTCGTGGGGGCAAGTAAAGAATATAAGCTCATTGTTTTATGATATTCCTATTTAATATTGTAATTAATATCGTAGGTATCTTTAAAAATCAAAGTTGGATTTTATTTTAGAATAAAAGCTAAATTACAAATTATCAAAACTTGTAAAAAAATAAACACATTACAAAACTCTGGAGATCACCGAATAGAGTTGAGTGGTTGGTTTTATGAATAATCGGTAATATTTAGGAATATGTCCCTTAAAATTTAAAGAAAGCTATAATTGAAAGAGAAAAATTCAAAAATACAGTTGACTCGTGTCTTCCAAGTAGTAGTGGAAAAGAAAACATTTTCTAGACTTCAAGACCACTCCACTCCTGCCTCTCCGATAGTTTGGAAGTGTCACTTCTGAGATTAACCCTAGATGTTTTCAGTGTTAGTGAGAACTACCCACGGAGACATCTTGATTCCTAAAATAGAGTCCTAAAGATCTTTACTACCAAGAGGACATAAATCAAATGGAACTCTGATGTAAAGTTTAAAATAGAACTTGAAAAGAACAGCATAGAACAGATGAAGCTATCACTTATTGATAATAAAACTACCGAGAAAACACAGGGCCAGATTTGAGGTTCTATCTTGAATAAATGTAATGAGTTCTTTGCTATAGCAGGACCTTCGTCTCTGGGTTCTCTGGGAGATCGTAGGCATGTTTGCTGTCACGTGTCTTAAGGGTATTTCAGCCACTTTAAAGAAAGTTTCCTCAGTATCATGATCTGGCCAACATCTCATTCTGCTTTCTGTACTTTTATCAAAATGTTTTCTGTGAATATAACAATGATAAACAACAGATAAAAAGTACTGAAGTTTTACAAAGATTTAACAAACAGATTTTACTTCTAGAGATGGATACCGTAGAGAATGATTTTGTTCTTTCCAAGTTTCTCCTGGAGTCTTATTGTCCCAAGTAGTAGATTATGAATGATATGAGCTGTGCTTATGTAACCATTTATATATACTTACAGATTGCATGTCTGTATAGTTCATATACATAAAATGAGCTATTAATTATGACCTGGATCTTTTCTTTGTTTAAACCTGAGGATATTAACCCTTTGTTATGCCATTCATCTTCTGTTCCTCTCTTTCTGCTGACACCCCCTAGAAAACCCTCGGTATCATCAAGAGGGATACTGAAAACAAAACAGTAAAGTTGTGTTCTATAATAATGTGCAGTTTTTGTCAGTACCCCTCTAGAAAGAGGGAAAAAACACAAAATAAAAACTGAAATGATCAAAGGAAGAAATCAGTTGAGTAAAAAAGAAGGGCTTTCCAGACTGAACAGATGCCAGCCAAGAGAGAAGATGATTAGAATGTATGAAATAATGAGAACCTTAGAAGAGTTAAAGGTAATTTTTATTAAATGATTTCTCAACACTGGAGTTCTCTTTTGGGAACTTGTATTTTGATGAATACATTCTTAATCATATGTCAAGTTAGAAGTTATGCTTCCCTTTGAAACTTAAGAAAGGTGAAAAGAGTCTTCCATAATTTAAATACTACTAAAAAAAAAAAAGAATTCTTAGTTGGTGTTTACTGTAGGCCATGCACTGTTCTAAGGGCTAAAAATGAGAGGATAAATCAGAGCTCATTCATGCCCTTAAGGCATTTAGCATCACTAGGGGGCAACTTTTATGTAAACAAGTAAACATTAGAATGCAGTCATCACAACATTTGAGATGTTCTTGGGCGTAATGGTCTTCCATAAAAGATGAGAGATCAGGGAGTCTTTGGTGTGTCAGAGGACGCAGCATCCAGGAGGCTGACAGCAGTTTGTGTATATTGAGATGTAACTAAGGCAGTTTGGAATGGCTGTCACAGGCAAGATGGACACATCCTTGCTCTTATGAAAGCTATGTTTTGTGGGGAAACCATAGAATAAACACGTAGTGGGGGAATTCAGACAATGATAAAGGCTAAGGGTTAAAATAAACAACAACAAAAAAGCAGGTGAGTGTGATAGTGCCTAGACAGTGTGAGCGAGAGGGGAGAGTGCATGGGTTCGTTGTCAGGGAAAAAAACCTTTCTGATAAGATGACATTTCATCTGTGATTTGGATAAACAAAAGGAGCAAAGCTTGAAGAGCCCTGGAGCAAGAGCTGTTAAGGCAGAGGAAGAAGCAAGTATAAATCTGAAGATGGGAACTAGCTTGGCATGTTTAAGGAACAGAGGAGAAGGCCAGGATTGATAGGAAGGGTGAGGGAGGGATAGAGCTGGGGCGTGGGGAGATGGGGAGCAGTGGTAGAACAAGTAGACAAATTAGGTAGTGTTTAAATGCTTTGGGAAATAATCGAAGGATTTTCAGAAGGAAGCTGACATGATACTAACCTTTGGCAGCTTTGAGGAGAGTGGCTTTTAGGGTCAAGAACAGAAGCGGGAGCCAGTAGGTTACTTTAGGGATCCAGGGAAAGGGTGAGAGTGACTTGTCTAGGATGGTACCAGCAGAGACAGGGAAGTGGACATATTTATAATACATCTCAGACTTAGAAATGGTCATAGTGACCATTTGCTTAGCGTTGTTTTGTTTTGTTTTTAGTAAGAATTTCGAGCTTCTAATTTGTTTGTGTTATCTTAATACAAGTTGAGCAAGATTGAAATGAAATCATAACTTCCAAATTTCCAAGCCAGACTGTTTCTTCTTCAAAAAACAAAATCCATGTACATCTAAATTAAGTAGAATTTGAGAGCTGGAATGAACCTTAGATGAACATTTTGCCGTGTCCCCTTCTTTCCATTTTTAAGGAAGAGGTATTTTGAGGTCCAGAAAAGTTAAGTGATTTATCCAAGGTCAGACCCAGAATATCTGACTCCAAGTTAGTGTCATTTCCACACAGTTTTGCTTGAATCTCCTTAAATTAGATTGTTGCTTTTGAATAATATGCTATGGAGCTTTGACTCTGTATTTATTGGGATACATGGGTTGTGTGAATATAGGTTTCTCCCCACTGTCCAGAAGTGTAGAGCCTTCCTACGAGAACTTTTATAAGCAGAGGGGCGCGTGGGTTGCTCAGTTGGTTAAGTGTCTGTCTTCAGCTCAGGTTATGATCCCAGGGTCATGGGATCGAGTGCTGATATGGCTCCCTGCTCAGCAAAAGTTTGCTTCACCTTCTCTCTGTCCCTCTGCCTTGTTCATGTGTGCTCTCTCTCTCAAATACATAAATAAAAATCTTAAAAAAAAAACTTTAATAAACAGAAGTGGTGTAAAGTGAAGAAGCAACTATCATTAATTTATATGGAAACTTCTCCAGAGCCAGAAAATTTCCCCAACCCGAAAAGTAACCTCTCTCAGGCTTTCGTGATACCTTAGGACACATCTTGCTAATGGAGGGAAAAAAAAGTTGAGATAGAGTACAGATGTTCACACAGTTCCATGCTATAGTGGTTTAATGCTGAGATGCTGGATGTAACTTCTCCGGAAAGAGCTTAGGGGTGCCGCTGTTGCTACTCAGGGTGCGCACAGCCTCCAGAAGGGTTCATTGCAAAACAAACGCTGAAGGCTATTTTGGCTTTTCTTTGTAAAAGCGAATCCTCTTCAGATTTCTTTCAGTCAGCAAAACAGGTACTCATGTAGGTCTTACCTAAAAGCAAGTGGTGCTATGTTTGGAATGCAGAAGCCATCTGTATTAAGATCTTCACCATGTAAATAATAAGTACTGAGACTTCTCTCTGTCCTTGCCCTCCCTCTCCATCTTCTTTCCTTCTCCTTCTTCCCCGTCTCCTTCTTTTTCCTTCTTTCCAAATCCCCCCTCCCCTCTTTTTTCCCCTACAGATATTGCAATTGCTGCACCATATGGGGGTGAAGATAAAAAAGGAATCGTGTATATTTTCAATGGAAGATTAACAGGCTTGACTGCGGCACCATCTCAAATCCTTGAGGGGAAGTGGGCTGCCCGGAGCATGCCACCAAGCTTTGGCTATTCCATGAAAGGAGCCACAGATATAGACAGAAATGGATATCCAGGTGCTTTCCTAGAAATACATAGAGTTTCTTAGGTTTTTCAGTCCTAATAGAAATAGTTTTAGTTACTGCTCTCTTGATTTATGTTATGAGTCCTTTCCATTACATACTTCAAGTATCATTTGTACCCCTGTTAGACTGAAAGCTCTGTTCTCATCACTGCAGAGGGTATGAAGCATAGACAGCTCTACATCCTGGAAGCTTCCAATAAAATACATACTCTTAAGTTTCATCTTTTGTTGTTGTCCTGAAGTCTGTAATGAAGTGTCAGAGAAAAATGTTGTAGAAGCTAGAAACAAAAGCTGAATGTTCATTCTGACTTTTAAAATGTCTTTTTAGTTTGTTTTTAACGGTCTAGCATTTTTATGACTTGACTAATCATTGATTTTAAAAAAATACATTATCTCATTTAATTCTCCCAGTAAGGCTGGTGAGGAATATAACCTAGCTCATCTCTTTATTATACCATTTTATGGATAAGAAAAGAGACTGAAAAAAGTGATTCGCCTGAGATTTGCCTATTGGTTTAAACCTGAGCAGGAAGGGAGGCCTTTTTCTAGCTCTTACATACTTTGGGTATTTTAATGGATCTGGATCATAGTGGGTCCATTCTTTAAAAGAAATAATAATGCAGAAAAATTGGTTACCTTTATTGTTGAAACAGTTCCTATGTGCCCAATATACAGGTGTGTTGACATGCTTTTAGAAGTAGGATAGAAGTTGATTTTTACCTGTTAGTGTTATTTCAGGAAATTTTTTGGTTATTAATGCAATATATTTATTGTAGAACTTTTAGAAAATACAGGAAAGCATATCTTTTAGTCATTTTTTCCAATGCGTTCATACAGTTTTTTAACAAAATGGAAGTATGCCTCAGGCACTGTTAATAGCATATTTTATTCACTTAAAACCAGGAATGTTTCCCTGTATTATTAATTACTCTTCTAAACATGAATTGTGTTTCCCATTCTGTCAAATGTCAGCATCATATCTTATTTAAATTTATGTTTGGGCATTTATATCCTTGCATGTAATTCCAGGACATTACTTCCTTAGGACAAAATTCTAGAATTGCTGTGTCAAAGATAGGCACTTTCTAAAGTCTGTTGAAACATACTGTCAAATAAAATCCCACTCCCTCCAAAAGAAGGTTTTACAACTTTTTTAAGCACTTACCAGAGTGAGTGATCATTTTTCCACATTTGTGCCTACACTGAGGGTCACCTGTTTTTTCTTTTAAAATAACTTTAAACTATGTGATAGGTGGAAAATGTTACTTTGTTCTGCCTTATCATTTTTAATTATTAGGGAGGGTATGCATTTTTATTTATTTTGTATATATTTGCTTTCATGAATTTCTTTTTATTTTTTTTTGCTTCGTTTTTATTGAGATTTTTTTTTCTTTTTTTTTTTTTTTTTAATTTGTGGCAGTGCTTTCAATATTGAAGACTCTAACTCCTTAGCATGTATTTATTTTTCAGTTTGCCACATTTGGGTTGTGTGCATTAAAAAGTTCTTAATTTTTATGTAATCCAATCTACTGATCTTTATGGTTTCTCATGTATTTTTTTGCTTAGAAAGGGTTTCCCCAGGTTTACCTTGGATATACTATGAGATAAGGCTCTTCATTTTTTTGTGATCGTGAACCTGTTGTTACTAACTGCATTTAGAAATTAATGCGTTTTATTCTTGTTAATTCGAATGCTACCTGCTACTATTCTAAGTATTCTACATATATGTAATACGCTTTTTTGGTTTTAACAGTGAAAAAATTTATAATGAAATTTTATATTTATAATGAATTTTATAGTGAAATTGTAAAATCCACAGGCACATATAAAACTTTTTCCTATGAGAGGTATATGTATTTGGGTGATGTGCATTTCCTTATTGTAGAAGTATCCATTAAATAGACACTCATCTACCCCGATGAAAGATTAATTTTATGATGAGTGTTTGCCATTTGATAATATCCTATTTAGAGTTTTGATATGTTTTCACCTTTTAGATATTATCTGACAACCACTTAATGAAGACTAGTTTTGAAACTGTGTGTAAATCTTTATTGTATGCACTGAAAGTTTTATAGAACGGTATGTGAATAAGAAAAACAATATTGTTATTTACATGTTTTTCTACTCTCTTTTAAGACTTAATTGTAGGAGCTTTTGGTGTAGATAGAGCTGTATTATACAGGTGAGCATTTTCCATATCCTGTAATATAGGAATATTCTCAATTATTTGACAGTTTTATAGTTAAGTCCAGTGTTTGATTTTCAGTTTAATTTTCTTCAAGTAATGATAAAGTTTGTTTGTTCTTTTTAATCGTATTGTTGCAGGCAAGTAGCATTTATATAAGGAAATCCCAAAGTAGAGAAAGGTGTAGATTCTTTAATTTAGGAAAACATTCAGATTTTTCCCTCTTTATTCTTTAAATTGTATTAAAGAATATTCTCCTGCATTTTAAATCTCTTTAAAATTTATATGAGCTTACATTTTCTTCTAAAGAGGCAAGAAATTAACTTGATGTTTATGCTACAGCATTCTGTGACCACAAGGGCAGTATGTAATGACTCCCCAAATCAGTGTTTTTATTATTAGAGCAATACCTATAAATCCATATAACCTATATTTCTCAGCTTCATCCGTGTTCCTGGTTATTCTCTATATTTAATCAATTCCCCATGCTTCAGGCTACCATGTGGCATCCCAAGTAGATTAAGGTGTTTACACTTCCATGGGATGTGTTTATATATGCCAGGATAATGAACATTAATTCTACGTAATGGAATTTATGTTGGCTAACTTGGCGCCACCTGTGTATTCATGTAGATTCCAGGATTTATCATGGTTGAGACTGGCACTCTGACATGAGCCTACCCGATTTTAATGCAGGGTTTAAGTCTGTGCATCTGAACTTTGGAAAACTATTTATTTTATCATTTTAGGTTTTAAAATTGTTATCAAAGAATTAATAATGCATGTAGTAAAAGCTCACATAGTACAGAAAGGGTATAGACAAAAAAACATACTGTATCTCATATCAGTTACTAGTTTATAAGTATACCCTCCCAGAAATATTCCGTGCATTAAAAAATTGTGGGTGTGTGTCTGTGTGTGTGTGTTTGCATGCATCTTTTGTACATCGTGGGTTTTTTTCTCTCTCTTATTTAAAAACTGGATCTTGGATATATCTTAGAAATCATCTCATATCCACACAGATGGATTTATGTCGCTCATTTCCTCTACTATATTGCGTTGCATTAGATACATGCTCCATGACGTTTTAACCATTCTGCTGTGGTGGACTCCGTTCAGATAGGTTGGCCAGTTGTCCCTCTTTGCCTGGAACTAAAGGATTTATCAGGTCATCGGACTTTCAGTGCTAAAATCAGCACTGTCCCTGGCAAACTGGAATAGTTTGTTGTTCTGTGTTTAGGTTGTTTTATTCTTTTTGCTATTATAAACAGTGCTTTAGTAAACATTGCACTTACATATACTGTGAATGTAAACCTAAGATGCTTGGGTTAGTATAACATTTCAAATAACTTTCTTTTTCTTTTCTTTTTTTTTTTTTAAACCAGGGCCAGACCAGTTATAACTGTCAATGCTGGCCTGGAAGTATACCCTAGCATTTTAAATCAAGATAATAAAACCTGCGCACTGCCTGGGACAGATCTCAAAGTTTCATGGTAAGGGCATTAGTTTCGTAATAGTTATTATTGTGATTATTTGTGTAGTCATTGTGAAAACAGTTGAAAATAAGCTAAAATATTGCTTAAACAGTTTCTGTGAGTATACTCTCTTTTCATAGATTGAACTATGGAAATATTGTTTCAAAGGAGATATGTAGAAGTCTCTAGAAATATGGTACAAACTAGTATGAACTTCATTTTAAATAAATGATGCATGCTCAATCAATATATTCAAAAAGAAAAAGCTAATAAGATCACAGAACTGATTTATATATACTTTTAAACAAGCCCATGAACATTTTAATTTTCAAAAGATATGATCTTTTCCAGATTAATATCTGCAAATGGTTGTATGAAAAATATTATATACATTAAATCTATATTATAAATAACCTATTACTAGTATAATGTACTTGTTTTTCTACTTGTTCCCTTACTAGTTTCTAAAGAAAACTAATTTTTTTGGTAAGTTTAATGTCTGAATTCTTCTCTAGCCCAGTGTTTCTCAAGTCTCCTTTATTTGTATGCTGTTTTTTGCTACATTATATGATTTTTGCTATAGTTTCATTCTACCTGTATTTATAATTTTTTTAAGCTTTTTTTTTTTTTCTTTTTTAAGTAACCTCCATGCCCTGCGTGGAGCATAACGTGGGGCTTATACTCATGACCCTGATATCAAGACCTGAGCTGAGATCAAGGGTTGTATGCTTAACTGACTTAAGCCACCCGGGCATCCCTAAAGTTTGTTTTTTTTTTTTTCTTTAAAGCAATTCATGTTTTACTTAAAAATGTTTGAAAATAAGATCGAAAAACCCAGTATCTTTCTCATACATGTCAAAATAAGTATTAAATGAAGAAAAATCTTGACCCTATTTACTACTAAAATTACCATGAGTACCCTACTTTGGAGGACACTGTTCTTTATGTTCCTTGGTTACACAGAAAAATCAGAGAACTTCTGACAAACGCAGGGTAGAATGATTGGAAGCTGGGAAAATTTTATTTCAGAAGAGCTAATGAAAAAAATATTTTTCCTGATTTTGTTTTTGAGTTATTACACTCATTAAAAACATTTTTCAAAATTTTATTTCTTTCATTGGATTGCATTAAAAATTTGGTAACATTTTGTCTTAATTTACATTGATTAGCAGTGAAGTTGTTTTCAGATTTTGGCTTTTTAAGTTTTACTGTCTTTCTTCCCTTCACTTACCCTGCATGCCCCTGTGAAGTTGCTAATAATAAATTTTAAATTATGCAAATAATCCAAAGGCTTTGAATACACTAAGCAGTAGCTTTCATGTGTTTTTGATTATGGCACGTAGTATGAAATGTATTTTATATCATAATCCACCAAAGACATGTATGTAATTAAAACAAAAATTCCATGAAATCTTACCCTTCAATTTTATTTATTTATTTTTTTAAGATGGTGGCTAACCTATCCTATTAAACTAATTTCACGACCCATTAATAAACCTATTCATGACCCATTAGTAAATCGTGAAAAGCACTATTCTATAAGAGCTTTCTAATTAAAGGAAGCTTTGGTGGGATTTTTTAGTAAATGAGATGTTATTTTAAATCTGGTCAGTCATTTCCTTCATTGGGGTTTATCAGTATGTTCTCTAAATATGAGAGAAAGTTAGGAGATTCATTTCTTTTTCTTCTTTTTCTTTTCTTTTTTTTTGCATCAAGGTACCATGAAAGTAAATGTGCTTAAATTACTGAAGCATGAGTTAGGTTACTCTGTGTAGTTTCATGTTTCGGGAATAATATTAAAACATGAGGAAAGATATAAAAGGTTTTACTATATATATAAACTGTGTATTAGAAATGTGATATTTGGGGATGATATTCAAAAATATGTCTAAACTGGATTATAGGATTTGTATATATTTTTATTTTTCTACAGTTTTAATGTCAAGTTCTGCTTAAAGGCAGATGGCAAAGGAGCACTTCCCACGAAACTTAGTAAGTGTTCTACGGAAAAATTATATAATGACTCTACATCTATAGCACTCAGAAAATATTTTAAGATATTTGAATAGTTAACACAAATACCTGTTATTGTTGTTCTTTGTTTGACTTTTTATGGTTAAAGACAGTTAACACTGCAACATAATTACCTTGTTGACTTTTAAGTTCAGATAGAATACATGTTTGTTTATTGACATTGTGAACAAAGTAGCCACTGAATGGTAAATATGGACTTCAGAGAGTTAAACAATTAACAATGAGAGGTAAATGAACTCTAGGGGAAATGGGTATCATTGTTTTTAAATAGATGATGTACAGAAGAGTTGCTATTTTATGTTTTAGAGAAGCCACCAGCAATCTTAGGACTAAGGGTACTTTAGAAATGGCGGAAGAAGAAGTCTGGGCTACTAAATTTAACCCACATGGCAAACTCCTAACCTGACTTTTCCTTCCCCAAAAATGGTTTATGTGGTCCAGAAAGTAAGGTAGGAGAACTAAGTGATTGTTGCCAAGATTTGTCATTATGTTAGTGACAGTGCTGAGAAGTAACAATAAAGCAGGGAAAGAGGACTGAATCTTTGGGATATGTGGTTTGCATGAACATTCACATATAGGAGCAAGGCAAGGCATCTCTGGAAGATGGCTTTTCAGTAGAGACCTGAAGGAAATGAACGAGCTAGGGGATGACTGGAGGAATATTTTGCACGGGGGAAATGGCAGTTTCAAGAGGCCTAAGATAGGAGTATGCTTAGTGTGTTTGAGAAGCACAAGGAAGGCAGTGTGGGTGGGTGGAACAGAACTGGAAGCAGGGTAACCTGTGTTCTCACCCAATTTGACCTGAAGTTCAACATTTAGAAAAACTTAGAAAGTTGGTTTTCAAGGTCTGCACTCTCCGCTTTGAAGAAACTACTTAAAGAAGAACTGAATCTTAGCGGGAAGTCACCCTAATGACAGCTGTGCTTCAGACTATTGGTTGTACATTCGTTTTAAGATTGTTCTTGATCCAGTCAACTTTGGCTACCTGCTTCGTGAGGGACATATGTGTCTGACAATCTGATATGGCAGCTTCATTAGAAGTAGTAGTTGCAGGTGATGAAAACTGTATTCATCATAGTGTCTAATGAAATAGTACCAGTACATATTACTAAATATTTCTTAATTGCAGTCAGCAAGAAATTGCTGCTACTCTCATTAATGGTGGAAGTCTCAGTTCACATACGTTTCATGCTCTGAACTTCTTCCTCTCAGCTTAAATTAAATGAAAAGAATTTCCTTTTCATCTGATAGTTATTTTACTACTATTGTCTGTTATCTAGATTAATATATGGCATTACTTTGGCGGTCATTGGATTGATTACTCTTAAATATTTGTACAGAATTAATGTGTTGTACTCTCACTACATTGTATGACATTTTTAGTGAATTACAGGAAATTACTTCTTAAGAAATAAATATCTCTGTTTACATGACAGCTCTAGGTATCTAGGACAGGTAAGTGTCCATAAAGATTATGTTAGTTATAAATCCTTTGGTTTGTATAGACTTCCAGGTCGAGCTTCTTTTGGATAAGCTCAAGCAAAAAGGAGCAATTCGACGAGCTCTATTTCTCCATAACCGGTCGCCAGGTCACTCTAAGAACATGACCATTTCAAGGGGGGGACAGATGCAGTGTGAGGAACTAATAGCATACCTGCGGGTAAGAGATACTTTTCTGCTTCAGTATCTTTTAATTTTTACTATTTTTTAAAATCTAAGTGATTTTCACTTTGTATAAAGTTTTTGGTATTAAATCAAAAAGGAAACACTGAAAAATACACTTGAGAAAACTTGACTTTTTAAAGTATCAAGCCTGAGTAATGGATTTTTGTTGCTGGCAAACTGAATATTCCAAATGACTGTTCTATAGTAATGCTGCTGAATAAATTATAACAAACATATTTCTTAAATATCACTAGATTCTCAAAACATAAAAGAAATCTCCAGGGTCCAAAAAAATAAGCACTCAGTTAAAAAACTACATTGGTAAAATTTGACCTGTTGTATGTGAATATGTGAGCCAGAGTGGCTGGGGAAAGGATGAGCAGTAATTGCCCCAGATGAAACAAATTTTAAACCTGCAAAGGCTTGAGGTGTTGGAATTATCAGTCGCAAAATACGAATTTTTATAAAATGTTTAAAGAAAGAATAAAACTTTTAAAAAGAATATGAAAACATCAGTGAAGATTTGGAAGACAACATAATTAACACCCTCAATTTAACAGACCTATATAGAATACACAAATTGACCATATATAGGTCACAAAGGAAGCCTAAACAAATTTCAAAAAGTTGGAATCATAGAAATACACTCTTTGATCATGGTATAGTTTTTAGAAAGCTATAACAAAAGATAAATGGGAATTAGGGATTGTGATTTTAAATAACTTATGGATCAAAAAGATCATTATGGAAATTTACTTAGAAATGAATCATAATGAGGTGCTTGAGTGGCTCAGTGGGTTAAGCCTCTGCCTTCGGCTCAGGTCATGATCTCAGGGTCCTGGGATCGAGCCCCGCATTGGGCTCTCTGCTCAGCAGGGGACTGCTTCCTCCCTTCACCTCTGCCTGCCTCTCTGTCCACTTGTGATCTTTTTCTCTCTGTCAAATAAAATCTTTAAAAAAGAAAAGAAATGAATCATAATGAAAATTCTGCTTATCAAAATGTGTGGGATGTCACAGAAGCAGAAAATAAAGTAAATGTATAGCCTTAAATGCTATTTAACTTAAATGAAATACTGATCAAGAAAAAATTGAGGGAAAACAAAACCAAAAAAATTTAGCTCCACAGAATAAGGAATTAAAAAGGGACATAGCTACAGGTAAAGACGAGTTTACAATAACAGAATATTATAATATCCTTGTGCGCTAAGACGTAGAAAAACTTAGACAAAACAAGGATATTCTTAGAAAATCATAACACAACTACCAAAAGAAGAAATAGAAAACCTGAATAATCCATTAACCTTATAAACCATTTTAAAAATTGAGTTGACAGTTAAAAATCTTTACACAAAGGAAACACAAATCCCAAATGGTTTTATAGGTGATATCTACCAAGCCATGAAGAACAAGACATTCCAATATTAAGTAAGCTCTTTGAAGGAATAGAAGAATAGAAAATACATCCAACTTAATTCTGTGAAGTTAGTATAATTGATACCCAGAATGTGTCATTGTGGAGGATAGTCCCAGCAAGAATTTCATGCCAGTGTTTCAGACAGACATAGATGTAAAATTACTAAATTAAATATAAGCAAACTAAATCCTAGCTGTTTCTAAGAAAAGATAAAATAATTAGACCTATTTTGATTTGTTCTAGGGTGAGTTAGCTTAAAAATATAGAAATATAACTTAACATACGAATAGACTGAAAAAAAAATGAATGTCTTAAATATAGGAAAAGCTTTTGACTAAATTAAGTAACTCTTCATGATTTAAACAAGCTTCAAGGTAGAGGTTTTCCAGGATGGTGGAGTAGGAGACCTGAATTTTGTCTGGTCCCAGGAATTCAGTTAGCTAGCTATCAAATCATTCTGAATACCCGTGAACTCAACCAGAGAGCTAACAAAAGAATAGTTGCAACTCTATAAGTAGAAAAGCAATCACTTCCTGCAAAATAGGAAGTGCAGAGAAGTGATTCCAAGGCACTATATAGGAAGATGAAATGTGTGGGGGATGGTGGGGGAGCCTCTGTAAACCAGCACTGGTAAGGGACACAGCAGTGGAGCCCCAAATTAGAACTTTTAAAAGTTGCTCAAGTAAGGGACGTCACTACCTTAGAGGAGCTTAGGTGGTGAAGCAGGGTAGAATCCTAGGTGGGACATCCTAGGTAGAATCCTCTGGATCCCTGGAATCACAGGAAGACCACAGGTGCCTGAGTGTAGCAGACTTCCCAGGCATCAGAGCAGAGCAGCTGGCTGCAATCATCATACCCAGAAGTGGGGTTATGGGATACCATAAACTGTGAACCACAGCATGGTTAGGCAACCACTCTCTGAGCAGGGGCCTAGCAAGCAGCAGAACCCCAGCAAAACCCCCCTCCCTCCTTTGGGAGGAGCGGGAGGAGTGGTGCAGGTGGGTGCCACAGGAGTCTGCAGGGTTTGGAGACTCAAAACAGTCACATACCTGAGATAGAAATGCTCAGTCACAGGCTAGGTAAGCACGAAGTGTGGACAGAGACCAGGGAGATAGGAGTGATTGCCTACTTTTCCCAGAGGGCACACTGAGTAGTTGGGAGTACAAGCTTTCAGCTCTGGGGCAGAGATTGGGAAGCTGCACTTTCATTTTCATCCTCTAAAGTGATGTGGAAAACCTTTAGGGAACTAAAGCCACATAGAGCAACCTAGAGCCATTTACTTAGCCTGGTCCCCTGGCAAGGGCAGTGCAATTCTGTCCCAGGCAAAGACACCTTGAGAATCAGAGTAACAGGTCCCTCCTCCAGAAGATCAGCAAAACATCCAGCTAAGACCAAGTTTACGCAGATCACGTAGAACTGCAAAACTCCAGTGCTAGGGGAAAAGAGTATATAGAATTCATGGTTTTTTTTCTCATGATGCAATCTTTCCATTTCCGTTTTTTTTCCTCTTTCCTTTTCAACCAGTTTCTTTATCAACTTTTTTTTTTTAACATATAATATATTATTTGTTTCACAGGTACAGGTCTGTGATTCAGCAGTCTTACACAATTTATAGTACTTGCCATACCACATACCTTCCCCAATGTCCATCACCTAGCCATCTCATCCCTCCCACCCACCTCCCTTCCAGCAACTCTGAGATTGTTTCCTGAGATTAAGTCTCTTATGGTTTGTCTCTGTCTCTGGTTTCATCTTGTTTCATTTTTCCCTCCCTTCCCCTATGATCCTCTGTCTTGTTTCTCAAATTCCTCCTATCAGTGAGATCATATAATTGTCTTTCTCTGATTGACTTATTTTGCTTAACATAACACCCTCTAGTTCCATCTGTGTCGTCGCAAATGGCAAGATTTTCATTTTTAAATCTTTTTTAATTTTCATTTTTACATTTACATTCTAGCCACTTTTGTATATATACAAATTTTTCTTCTTTACAGTTTTGGGATCTAGTTTTCTAACAAACAGACCAAAAGACATATAGGACCCAGTGTTTTTCTCTGTTCTGCTCACCTGCTTATATTTTCTCTTCTCAATTTTTTTTTTAAATTTTTTTCCAGTTTTGGGTCTCTTCTTATTTAGTGTATTTTTTTCCTGGGATTGTTGTTGCCATTTTAGTATATTGTTCTTCTGTTCATCTATTCTTCTCTGGACAGAATGACAAGAAGGAAAACCCACCTCAAGAAAAGAACGAGAGAGTACTGACTGCCAGAGACCTAATCAGTGTGGATATAAGTAAGATGTCGGACCTAGAGTTCAGCATACCAATTATAAAGATATTAGCTGGGCTTGGAAAAAGCATAGAAAATACTAGAGAATCCCTTTCTGGAGAAATAATATAACTAAAATATAATCAAGTTGAAATAAAAAGGCCACTGAGATGCAATAAAAAATGGAGGCTTTAACTACTAGGATAAATGAGGCAGAAGAGAGACTTAGTGACAGAAGACAAAATGGATGGAGAGTAAAGAAGCTGAGAAAAAGAGATAAACAGTTATTGGATAATGAGGAGAAAATTCGAGAGATAAGTAATACCATAAAGTGAAACAATATTAGAATAATTGGGATCCCAGAAGAAGAGGGATAGAGAGGGGCAGAAGGTATTTGGGAGCAAATTCTAGCTGAGAACCTGTCTAATCTGGGAAAGGAAACAGGCATTCAAGTCCAGCAGGCACAGAGAGTCACCCTCAAAAATCAATAAAAATAGATCAACATCTTGGCATATAATAGTGAAGCTTGCAAATCTCAGAGACAAAGAGAAAAAAATCCTGAAAGCAGTTCAGGACAACCTTTACCTTAACCTACAATGGTAGAAACATTAGATTGGCAGCCAACCTATCCATAGAGACCTGGCAGGCTAGAAAGGACTGGCATGATATATTCAGGGTCCTAAATGAGAAAAAGATGCAGCCAAGAATACTTTATCCAGCAAGGATGCGTTCAGAATGGGAGGAGAGAGAAAAAGCTTCCAGGACAAACAGCAGTTAAAAGAATTTGTGATCACTAAACCAAGCCTGCAAGAAATATTAAAGGGGATCCTCTAAGTGAAGAGAGAGCCCAAAGTACCATAGACCAGAAAGGAACAGAGACAATATGCAGAAACAATGACTTTACAGGGAATACAGTGGCACTAAATTTGTATCTGTCAGTAGTTACTCTGAATGTAGATGGGCTAAATGCCCCAATCAAAAGACACAGGGTATCAGATTGGATAAATAAGCAAGACCCATCCATATGCTGTCTGCAGGAGATGCATTTTAGACCCAAAGCACCTCCAGAATGATAGTGAGGGGGTGGAGAACATTTATCATGTGAGAAAGCTAGGGTAGCAATCCTTATATCAGACAAATAAGATTTTAAACCAAGACTGTAATAAGAGATGAGGAAAAACCACTACCTTATAATTAAAGGTCTGTCCAACAAGAAGATCTAAGAATTATAAATAATTGATCCCCCTAACATGGGAGCAGCCAATTATATAAACCAATTAATAACAAAACTAAAGAAATACTTTGATACTATTATAATAATAGTAGGGGACTTTAATACCCCACTCATTGCAATGGACAAATCATCTAAGCAGAAAATCAACAAGGAAACAAGGGCTTTCAATGGCACGCTGGACCAGGTGGACTTCACAGATATATTCAGAGCATTCCATCCTAAAGCAACAGAATACACATTCTCCTTGAGTGCACACGGAACATTCTCCAGAATGTGGGTCACAGTTGGTACCAAAAGATTGGGGTCATTCCCTGTGTATTTTCAAACCACAGTGCTTTGAAACTTGAACTCATTCACAAGAGGGAATTTGGAAAGAACTCAAATACATAGAGGCTAAAGAGCATCCTATTAAAAATGAATGGGTCAACCAGGAAATTGAAGAATTTAAAAAATTATGGAATTATAAAAAAATGGAAAGAAATGAAAATGAAAACACAACTGTTCAAAATGAAACACAACATTCAAAATCTTTGGGATGCCACAAAAGCAGTCGTAAGAGGCAAGTATATAGAAGTACAAGCCTTTCTCAAGAAACAAGAAAGGTCTCAAATATACAACCTAACCTTACACCTAAAGGAGCTGGAGAAAGAGCAGCACATTAGGCCTAAACCCAGTAGAAGAAGAGAATTAATAAAGGTTAGAGAAAAAAAAAAATCAGTGAATTAGAAATTAGAAACCAAAGAATAGTAGAACAGATCAACAAAACTAGGAGCTTGTTCTTTGAAAGAATAGGTAAGATTGATAGTCCCCTGGCCCGACTTACCAAAATGAAAAGATAAAGGACCCAAATAAAATCATGAATGAAGGAGGAGAGTTCACACCCAACACCAAAGAAATTATAAGAACATACCATGAGCAACCATACGCCAACAAATTAGGCAATCTGGAAGACATAGTTGCATTTCCAGAAATATATAAACTACCAAAACTGAAGCAGGAAGAAATAGAAAACCTGAACAGATGCACAGTCAGGAAGGAAATTGAAGCAGTAATCAAAAATCTCCTCTAACAAGAATCCAGGACCAGATGGCTTCCTAAGGGAATTCTGCCAAACATTTAAAGAGGAATTAATACCTACTCTTCTGAAGCTATTTCAGAAAATAGCAATGGAAGGAAAACTTCCAGACTCTGTGAGGCCAGCATTGCCTTGATCCCTAAACCAGACCCCAGCAAAAAGGAGAATTACAGACCAATATCCCTGATGAACATGGGTGAAAAATTCTCACCAAGATACTAGCCAGTAGGATCCAGCAGTACATTAAAAGGATTATTCACCACAACCAAGTGGGATTTATTGCTGGGCTGCAAGGGTGACTTAGCATCCACAAATCAGTTAGTGTGATACATCACATAAATATAAGAAAGGACAAGAACCATATGATCTTCTTAATAGATACACCTGATCAAAATTCTTCACAGTGTAGTGATAGAAGGAGCATACGTCAATATCATAAAAGCCATATACAAAAAGCACTCAGAGAATATCATTCTCAATGGAGAAAAACTGACAGCTTTTCCCCTAAGGTCAAGAACATGGCAGGAATGTCCACTTTCACCATTGTTGATCAACACAGTACTAGAAGTCCTAGCCTCAACAATCAGACAATAAGAAGACATAAAAGGCATTCAGATTGGCAGAGAAGAAGTCAAACTCACAGTCTTCACAGATGACATGATACTATGTGTGGAAAACTCAAAAGACTCCACCCCAAAATTGCTAGAACTCATTCAGGAATTCAGCAAAATGGCAGGATATAAAATCAGTGCACAGAAATCAGTTGCATTTCTATATACTAACAATGAGCCAGAAGAAAGAGAATTTAAGGAGTCGATTCCATTTACAGATGGACCAGAAACTTTAAGATACCTGGAAATAAACCTACCCAAAGAGGCAAAGGATCTGTACTCAGAAGAATATAGAACACTCATGAGAGAAATTGAGGAAGACACAAAGAATGGAAAAACATTCCATGCTCATGGAGTAGAAGGACATATATTGTTAAAACGTCTATGCTACCTAGAGCAATCTATACATTCAATGAAATTGCATCAAAATACCATCAACTTTTTTCACAGAGCTGGAATAAGTAATCCTAAAATTTGTATGGAACCAGAAAAGACCCTGAATAGCCAAAGGACTTGTTGAAAAAAGAAAACCAAAACTGGTGGCATCATAATCCCGGAGTTAAGCTCTATTACAAAGGTATAATCATTAAGACAGTATGATACTGGCACAAAAACAGACACCTGGGTCAGTGGAACAGAGAACCCAGAAAAGGACCCTCAACTCGATGGTCTACTGATCTTTGACAAAGCAGGAAAGAACATCCAGTGAAAAAAAGACAGTCTCTTCAATAAATGGTGTTGGGAAAATTGGATAGCCACATGCAGAGGAATGAAACTGGACCATTTCCTTATATCATACACAAAAATAGACTTAAAATGGATGAACAATCTTGATGTGAGACAGGAATCCATCAAAATCCTTGAGGAAAACATGGACAGTAACCTCTGTGACTTTGGTCCAGCAATTTCTTGCTAGATATGAGTCCAAAGGCAAGGGAAACAAAGGCAAAAATCGACAATTGGGACTTCATTAAAATAAAAAGCTTTCGCACAGCAAAGGAAACAGTTGACAAAACCAAAAGATAGCGCTCTGAATGGGTGGAGATCTTTGCAAATGTCTTATCAGATAAAGGGCTAGTGTCCAGAATCTATAAAGAACTTAGTCAAACTCAGCACCCAAAGAACAGATAATCTGATCAATAAATGGGCAGAAGACATGAACAGGCATTTATGTAAAGAAGACATCCATATGGCCAACCGACACACGAAAAAGTGCTCCACGTCACTCAGCATCAGGGAAATAAAAATCAAAACCACAGTTAGATACCACCTCACACAGGTCAGAATGGCTGAAATGAGCAAGTCAGGAAATTATAGATGTTGGTGAGGATGTGGAGAAAAGGGAACCTTCTTATACTGTTGGTGAGAATGCAAGCTGGTGCAGCCACTCTGGAAAACAGAATGGAGGTTCCTCAAAAAGTTGAAAATAGAGCTATCCTGTGACCCAGCAATAGCACTAGTAGGTATCTACCCCAAGGATCCAAATGTAGTGATCTGAAGGGGCACCTGCACTCCAGTGTTTTATAGCAGCAGTGTTCTCAATAGCTAAACTGTGGAAAGAGCCCCAGTGCCAATCAACAGATGCATGGATGTGGTATATATAGATACATCAGAATACTACTCAGGCATCAAAAAATGAAATCTTGCCATTTGCAATGGCATGGATGGATCTAAATGGTATGCTAAGAGAAATAAGTCAGTCGGAGAAAGACAATTATCATATGATCTCACTGATATGCAGAATTTAAGAAACAAAACAGGGTCATAGGAGAAGGGAGGGAAAAATAAGATGAAATCAGAGAGGGAGACAAACCATAAGAGAGCTTTAATCAGGTTTTCTGATGGGGGAGGGTAACTGGGTGGTGGACATTAAGAAGGAGATGTGAAGTAATGAGCACTGGGTATTACAGAAGACTGATGAATCACCAAACTCTGCCTCTGAGACTAATAATATACTCTTTGTTAATTAATTTAAATTTAAAAAATGTAAAACAAAAAAATAAAATTAAATAAATAAGCTTCAAATTGTGACTATGAACAAATACCATCATCGTACATTCAAAGCCTGTCACTACTTGTTTGTTGGTCATGATGTGAATTAATGGAATTCTTACACACTGCTGATGGCAGTGTAAGTTGTAAAGACTTAGGAAAATATTATGATATGATTTTCTAGAGCTCAAAAATCTACTTGCCACTATGTAGAATTGGTTTTTTTGTTTTTGTTTTTTGTAATGGCAAAAACAAAAAGCCCAAAAAACTCAAATAACCTTTGAAAGGAGAATGAGTAATTATATTATGGGTTTAATATTTGATGAGAAACTACTCAGTAGTGAAAACTAGCTTCAGCTATTTCCAACAGCATGGATGAATCTTAACAAGGGTCTTGAAGAGAAAGCAAATCACAAAAGAATACATATGACCTCTGTTTGAAATAACCTGGAAAAAAGGAAAAGCAAACTGAAAAATATAATTTCTAAGGACAAATATACAGTATAGTGAAATGCTGAAAACAGGGGAATGATGTACTTAAAATGTAGGATGGTGGTAACCTCTGAGAAGAAATGATAAGGGAACTCCTGGGTACCTTAAGCATTACTGGTAATATTCTAGTTATTTTGGTTGTGGAGCACCTGTTTTTTTTAACGTGCCTTAAATATTTTTGTGTTGTATAAATGTACATGTATACAAATATTTATACATGTATAAATATTTTATACATGTATAAATATTTATACATGTATAAATATGTATAATATACATTATACATATATAATATACATTATATACATTATATACATATATACATGTATAATGTACATGTATATAATGTACATGTATAATGTATAATATACATGTATAATATACATTATACATATATAATATACATTATATACATTATATACATATATACATTATATACATGTAAATATTTATACATGTATAAATATTTTGTATGAATCAAGTATTCCATTATAAATAAAAATTAAGGGTTCTCACTGAATAATAAATCTTTTTGGATACTCTTATTCTTACATAAGTGTAGTTTTTCAGAATTCTGGTAGAATTGGATCAGGGTTGAATATGGCTGGCTTTGTGTTTACACTTACAGATTTCTGTAGATAGTTTGATGTCATAGATTGGTATTATCATTAATTAGGAGCTTTTCTGTTTCTAGGATGAATCCGAATTTAGAGACAAACTCACTCCAATTACCGTTTTTATGGAGTATCGGTTGGATTACAGAACAGCTGCTGACGCGACAGGCTTGCAACCCATTCTTAACCAGTTCACTCCCGCCAACGTTAGTCGGCAGGTACTGTACTATCTCCACTTGTCGCTAATTTTATACTTTAATTTTTTTAAAGTCTTACACTTCATCTTTTTAAATGTCATATGGGATTCCTTTTAAAATGTTGGGTTTCTAGTCAAAGAAGTCAGAGGAAAGAATCTGAATTTTCGGGTCAGAGATATTGGAAGCCACTCAGAATTTAGTTATATGCAGAGAAAGCAGGGTCATGTTTCATACACATTAAATAGTAAAATAGTTCAAGGAAAACTCTGTTTACATACTACTTTACTGTTTTTGATAAACTAATTTTATATCTATTTTTTCTTTGCTTTACATTTTAATTGTAAAAAATAGTATATGTGTACATGTATGCAACCTCTTATATCTCTGTCGTCTAATTAATTCATGTGTATTGTTTTCATTCCAGTTAAATTGACAGTTAAGATCTGTGTCATGTAATTTTATTCTGTTCTGCATATCCCTTGTGACTTGGAAGAGGAATCCTTTCATTATTTTCCCCCTTCAAATCATTTTCTCTCTTCTTTTTGTCTGTCCCTGGGCTTGAAGCTTTTTGAATATTAACAGTAGATGGGGAATGGCTGCTTCTTTTTCGTCTTTCTTCTTTTAAAAATTTTTAGATTCCTTCTTTTCATATTCGGCCCAGCCTCTTCTGCTACTTCCCACTATTTCTGTCTTTTGGATTTTCCATACTGCTCTAGCCTCCAGATCTAAAGGGAGAAAATTCAGGTTTTTTGTTTATTTCACCCATCCTGGATTGGTTAATTTCAGTGCTTCTAGTCCCTTTTCCTTCATCTCCTTCCAAATGGCCATGAATATGCTGGACTCATTTTGTCCAGTTTCCGTTCCTTTTGGTGTGCGCATCAGAATTGCTTCCATGTGCCCATAGTTCCTTATTCTTTTACACTCTGCAGCCATATATCCATGATGTTGACAGTGGCATAGTCTGCAACAAGAAATTCTGAAAGGGAAATTTGTTTTTCCCAAGATCACGCAACTTAGCGAGCAGCAGCAGGTTCATGCTGAATCCTCATTTCTTTTCTTCTTCTTTTTTTCCAAATCTTCATTTCTAGGCTACTTTCTCTTCTGTATAACACTTCATTCCAGAATCATAACAACTTAATTTGAGATAGAACTAAAATGTTCCAGCTAATTGTATTATATGCTGTGAGTGTTTTTCTTCTTTTTCATTCTTGACTAGCTACACTGACCTATTTAAAAATAAGCAGCCATGGGGCTCCTGGGCGGCTGTCGTTTGAGCATCCGACTCTTGATTTCAGCTCAAGTCATGATCTCAGGGTCCTGGGATCGAGTCCTGTGTTGGGCTCTGCACTCAGTGGGAAGTCTGCTTGAGGATTCTTTCTCTGTCTCTCTCTCTGTCCCTAAAATAAATACATCTTTAAAAAAAAGCAGCCACGATACTTTTTACATTCAGGTATGCAAACAGGTTGATGAGTGTATATAAATATATGTGTGTTTATGTATATTCACATATACCTGCATATACTTTGATTTATATTGATTTACACTGCATATGTGTCCTACCTTGGTATTTTTTCAAGCAAAAGCAATAAAATGCTTTTTTCTAGGCCCATATTCTGCTTGACTGCGGGGAAGACAATGTCTGCAAACCCAAACTGGAAGTTTCTGTAGATAGGTAAGTTTTGCTCCAAACAATAAACAGTATAACAAGAAATTTAAATGGAAGAACACACTTACTTTTCTGTTCAAAGCAACAGTATGTTTTAATGTGAACTAGTTATAAAGGAGGATAGTTCATAATTTTCTGTAGTAGTAAAACTATCAGTATTGAACTCTGAAAAAATAAGCACTCTTTTCACTACTAGCCTAGGTTGACAAATCTATTTGCATGCAGGATGAGCAGTGTTACAAAGTAATATCTCTTAAAGATATATTTCATTGTAGATACCCTGTTAACTGCAGGGATCTGTTTAGTATTTTATGATATATAAATTTTAAAGAATATTTTGAGAATCGTGACAGTGATTAATTCAGCTTTTAGAAAAAAATTCAGGGAATTATTAAGTACCTACAAAGAGATACAAAATTACTTCAACAGATATGACCGGTAGTTATATATTAGTGGCATTCATTCTTTTTTTCCTGAGAGAAGCATTGGATTTGCATCTAGTGTGCTATTTCTAGTTTTCTGTTGAGCCGTGAAATAGGCTTAAAATATCTTGAGACACTGTTGAACATGTCAGTGCTATATATTTCTTTTGTTTCTTTGAACAACCGTGCTCTCCCCGTGCAGTTTTTTTTCATTGTCTAGATTTGTATTAACTTCTAGTGATCAAAAGAAGATTTATATTGGGGACGACAATCCTCTGACATTGATTGTTAAGGCTCAGAATCAAGGAGAAGGTGCCTATGAAGCTGAGCTCATCGTTTCCATCCCCCCGCAGGCTGATTTCATCGGGGTTGTCCGCAATAGTGAAGTAAGCACACTGCCTCTTTAAAAATTGAAACGCACTCATAGATCTCATTAACATTAATGAGTTACTCCCCTATTAGTGTAGTATATGCTTAGCCATTCTACTTAAGGCTAAATTGCTAGGCAGTAGAGTGCCTGTCTTACATAATTCCTTTCAAGCCTAATACTTTGCATAATGCATTGATGGGACATTTTTAGAATTGCTGGCTAAGTGCCTGAAACAAGGTCAGATAGATAAAGTGTCTTAGCCTGTCCATCAAATAATTTGTAAGGTTATGTGTCTAAATCCTCTAGGGATCTTTTAGAAACACCTTTGCATTTATATGTGGCAGTTGTACATAATTCTGGCTTCTCCCATACCCACTCCCCATTTGCTCAAATGGATGGATATATTTTTAAAATAAGAAGCTTAACTCTGCAACTGCATGATGTTGTTTAGGAATTTTATAGTTTGTTTTTTTTGGAGTCATTAATTTATTTTCCTTTCAATCCCCCCCCCCCCCGCCTTTTTTTTTGGCTGTCAAAGGCCTTAGCAAGACTTTCCTGTGCATTTAAGACAGAAAACCAAACCCGCCAGGTGGTATGTGATCTTGGAAACCCAATGAAGGCTGGAACTCAAGTAAGATACTTTAACTAAATGGATTTTTTTTCTTTTAAAGAAAAAAGCATATTTTTCTGTGAGTTTTTCCACAGAAATTTTTTTTAATAAATACTTCGGAATAGCTCTGTAAGTTGGTTTTAATTTAGAATTAATGATTATCAGAGTTTGATTATGACTGAGAAAATATAATAATGGATTGTGCTATTACACTGTATTCAATAAGCAGTGTTTACACCGCCTTCGTTTTGCTAAATGGATTGAGAACGTGGTTAAACTAAGGACTAAAATTGTAACTCTAATATTCTTACCAAATGCTTTAATGAATCCTTAAAGCTATTCTGACAGATACCAAGACTATCATTATTAAGTGTGATAGAATTATCTTATGAATTTGAAACTTTATCATCGTCCCAAATAGAATCAAAGAGCATCTTAGTTGGATCAGGCTCCCCTTGAGGTGGAGAAGGGAGCCCAAGAGTTTGAGAAAATGCACTCAATGGGTCTGCTTCTGAAATGCTCTAAAAAGTGAACAAACATAGCTGGAGAACTCTTAGTATCAAGGAAAAATGGGAGTATATTTCATCTTACTTTTTTTCTTGATACTTTTCTTATAAAATTTAATTATAGTACAAAGACTTTGGTAATCTGAAGATCTGTTTATCTTTCCTGTTAGATTATTATTTAAAGGTACAGACTTGGCAGTTAATAGTAAATAAGCCTTAGAGATATAATGCACAGCTCTGCCTGGGTGGCTCAGTCAGTTAAGTGTCTGACTATTGGTGTCAGCTCAGGTCATGATCTCAGGGTCACAAGATCAAGCCCTGCATCCAGTGTAGATAATTTCACGTTACTTCAAGTGGCCCACTCCAGGCTTTATAAAGTGAGAGGTGGTTTGATGAAGTCACCACAGAAGTTTCATTTTTGTGTATCATAAATGATCCCCAAGAAGCCTGCTTTCTCTTACCCTGTTAGCTCAGTTCTTTTTTTAAAAAATATTTTATATATTTATTTATTTGACAGAGACAGTGAGAGAGGGAATACAAGCAGAGGGAGTGGGAGAGGGAGAAGCAGGCTTCCTGCTGAGCAGGGAGCCTGACATGGGGCTTGATCCCAGGACCCTGGGATCATGACTTGAGCAGAAGGCAGACTCTTTTTTTTTTTTTTTTTTAAGATTTTATTTATTTATTTGACAGAGATCACAAGCAGGTAGAGAGGCAGGCAGAGAGAGAGAGAGAGAAGAGGAAGCAGGCTCCCCGCTGAGCAGAGAGCCCGATGCGGGGCTCGATCCCAGGACCCTGGGATCATGACCTGAGCCAAAGGCAGAGGCCTTAACCCACTGAGCCACCCAGGCGCCCCAGAAGGCAGACTCTTAATGACTGAGCCACCCAGGCATCCCAGTTATTTTCTTTAAGAACAATGTTCCCATGCAGGAATTAGGATGATTATTGTTAGTGGAGTTGTGATAGGCATAGAGAAGTTCTGGCTCTAACTAACCCTATCTCTCAAGCCTTGTGTAAGCCAGGTTCTCTCGCTTCTTAAACTCATTCATTCTTCTTCCTGCTCCAGTAACACAAGTTCAGTTGTTAATTTCCTGTCACTAAATCAGTGTGCAGAATTGCTGTACTGTCACTGAATCAACAGATACTCACTTTTGCATTTTTTACAAAGTTAATATTAGGTATTATTATGAGTAGATAAAATTATGTTAATAATTGTTAAGTAGGCTCCTTTATGATTGGCCAATGTATTTTTAAATAAAAGAGATTCGATAGAAGATCAGATTTAATTATCTCTGTTAGAGTGTTTTCAGTTTTATTATAAGCTCAGAAAAACCCTATTTTGGAACAACTCTTATTATTTGGACATTGGAATTTATCACTGATTAGACATTGTTTTAATTAACACATTGCTATCTTTTCCTCCTTCTTCAGCTCCTAGCTGGTCTTCGTTTCAGTGTGCACCAGCAATCAGAGATGGATACTTCTGTGAAATTCGATTTACAGATCCAAAGGTATGGAAACAACTTTTTTCAGTGTGTAAGAACTACTGAGGAAATGTTACTTGTCATAAACATAATATTAATATATTCTAAATGCTATGGAATAGAGTAGGCTGAAATTTCAGTACTTGACTATGTCATTTTTATTATTTTTTTATTTTTTAATTTTATTTTTAAAATTTCACATAATGTTTTAAAGGTTGATTATCATTTTTTTTTTAAAGATTTTATTTATTTATTTGGCAGAGAGAGATCACAAGTAGGCAGAGAGGCAGGCAGAGAGAGAGAGAGAGGGAAGCAGGCTCCCTGCTGAGCAGAGAGCCCGATGCGGGACTCGATCCCAGGACCCTGAGACCATGACCTGAGCTGAAGGCAGCGGCTTAACCCACTGAGCCACCCAGGCGCCCGATTATCATTTTTAAAAATAAAATAGTATTCATTTTTTTGCATAAATGTATTAATGTCATAAATTCTAAAAATATGGAAAATCTAGAAACAAATAGAAAGAAAATAATAATTACCCATAAATACCCTTGTGAACATTTTGTTATATATCGTATTGTATCAGTTTCTTTTACAGAAAAAGATTCTTATTTTACTTGAACACATCTCTATATGTTTAACCATTTTTCTTATTGGTGGACATTTAAGTTGCCTCCAGTTTTTTTTTTTTAAGATTTTACTGATTTTGAGAGAGAGAGACCAAGCAAGCGGGCGGAAGGGCAAAGGGAGAGAAAGAATCTCAAGCAGGGGGCGCCTGAGTGACTCAGTGGGTTAAAGCCTCTGCTTTTGGCTCAGGTCATGATCCCAGGGTTCCGTGATGGAGTCCCATATTGGGCTCTCTGCTCAGCAGGGAGCCTGATTCCTTTCCTCTCTCTCTGCCTGCCTTTCTGCTTACTTGTGATCTCTGTCAAATAAATAAATAAAATCTTAAAAAAAAAAAAAAATCTCAAGCAAACTCTGTGCTGAGCATGGATCCAAACGTGGGCTCCATCTCATGACCGTGAGATCATGAGACCTGAGCCGAAATTGAGAGTTGGACCCTTAAGCTACCCAGGCACCCCTGCCTCTAATTTCTTTTTTTTTTTTCAAACTGTGATGGACATCTTTGTAGAAAATATGTTTTTCATTTTTTATTATGCCATTTTTAAAATCAATATTTCTAAGAATAATTTATTTTGAGTTTTGAGCTTATAAAACAAAAGTAAAAGAAGTAAAATTTGGTCATTTTGGAACTAAATGCCAATGAAAATCATTTTAGTAATTTTTTCTTTTCTTTGTTGCTTTTAATTTGTTCATTTTTCATTTCACTGCATTTGCCTCTGTATGTCTTTGATGATCATCATGCTTAGTTCAGGCCTAAACGTGTATTTTTTCTTTTTCAGCTCCAATCTCTTTGACAAAGTAAGCCCAGTTGTTTCTTACAGAGTTGACCTCGCTGTCTTAGCTGCTGTTGAGATAAGAGGGTCAGTATGATTACTGAGTTGAGTGTCTCATTCTTGTGAGATTTAAACTGCTTTAAAAATGCAATTACTTTTTAAAAGCAACTATGAGGCTCAGTAGCTTCGTGCGGGAAGTATCCCTCCAAGCTTCATGGTAGTTTTACTAGCGCTATAGCTTCTGTAGAAATAAGGTCTTAGGTGTATTCCAAAGCCCCAAATATTTATTTGGTAACCTCTGGAAATAAACGGGATGTGGCAACAGCAGGCACAAAGAAAGTGTGTTGAACTTTTATGCGACTTCATTTGCCAATTCACCTGTTACATTAGATTCAGTAACGAGTAGTTTGTGTGCAGGTATGTGTGCCTGTTCACATATACATACAGCTCTTTTTCTTTTAAATGTGTATATTTTTAATTAGTAATGATTTGATTCGTTTGGATACAGAGTACTTTTGAAAATGAACTGACCATATCAGTTTGGTATTCATGGTAGGTTTTCTTTGGCCATTGTTTAGAGTTTCAAGTCCTGATCATATCTTTCTTCCAATTCCAAACTGGGAGCATAAGGAGAACCCTGAGACTGAAGAAGATGTTGGGCCAGTTGTTCAGCACATCTATGAGGTTTGCCGTTGTTAGCTTTAACTGATACGTGCTAGAGAGCTTTTAAAGAGAAGAACAGGTAGTCTACTTATAAAAAAACAAATCTGCTTAATGATTATGTAAACTGATTGTTTAAGGATGTATCAGAACTTTCTTTGAATTGTTTCCCTATTCAGAAGTTCCTTTTTTAAAGACAAATAGCTTCAAGTGGCTAAAGAATGCAGTTTATACAAATTGTTGTCTAAAACCAGTTACTTCTACTTGAATAAAAGCAGTAGGTAATCGTTGAATATTTTCATATGGACGTTTTTCAGTTCTAACTAAAAATTGAAAGTGCCTGTAGCAGATCATCAGAATTTTCTTCCTACAGAAAGAAAATTTTCTATGCCATCGTTCATTTGAAAACTTTTTCATATTTTCCTCTTTTTACATATTTTCATCCTGACATATACCACCCTATAGTAGAGGCAAATGCTGAGTTTGATCTCCTTTGGCCAGTAATGATCATGTTGTAATGTCAGAGTAACCGTGGAACCTCTGTTGTTATTCAGCTAAAATTGGTGTAGGGGGAGGATTAAGGAATAGATTTTTGCTCAAAGTATTTACATTTTCTTTTCCCCATTAGTTGAGAAACAACGGTCCAAGTTCATTCAGCAAGGCAATGCTAAATCTTCAGTGGCCTTACAAATACAACAATAACACTTTGTTATACATCCTTCAATATGAAATTGACGGGCCAATGAACTGCACTTCAGATATGGAGATCAACCCTTTGAGAATTAAGGTAATGTGCTTAATAGCAACTTTTTATTATGATGATATTTAATGCTTTTCTTTCTATATCTATGAGAGAAATGTATGAAATAAACCATTTATTTATTTTTAAATATTTTATTTATTTATTCAAGAATGAGAGAGAGATGAGCAGGGGGAGGGGTAGAGGGAGAAGCAGTCTCCCTGCAAAGCAGGGATCCCGATGCAGGACTTCGATCCCTGGACCCCTGGGATCATGACTAGAGCGGAGGGTAGACACTTAAATGACTAAGCCACCCAGGTGCCCAAAATAAAACAATTATTTTAATAACACAAACCCATTCTACAAAAATATTTTACTTCATAACCAGTACACTAAGGATTAAATTGTTTATATGTATAAGAAGTAAGGATTAATTCCTTACTCTGAGAAGTCCTAATGAATCATTTATTTATGGAGAGACCCGGTTTGACTTTGGTTCCATTGCATTGTGGTTTATCCACATATGATATTGCAACAGGGGTATTTTGTCGTTCAAATTTTTGCCTGTGGAAAAGATCTAACATTTTATTTAACCTGGCTCTTTTGACTTCCGTGACTTAGAAAAATGTCATTTTGTGGAATTCTGTACTTTTGGATATAGTCCTCTCCATCCTAGCACATGTATTTGGATAAGAAGCTATTGCCCAATTTGGACTAAGGAAAGTTAAGAAAACAGAACAAAAGGCTCTTTTGAAATGATACATATTCATGATTGACACTTATCACAGTTGTGCACCGTGAAATTTCAGGCTGTTCCCTTGTGTTTTATCCGTGTCTCCCCTAGCTGTGCAAGGGAAGAAGAAAATCATAGGTAGGCAGAGGTAACTTTCCATATATTAAGGACTCTCTGTGCTTACTTTCTACCATATACTAAGTGGTAAGTTTGTCCTAACACGTTTTCAGCCACCGTGTTTTAATCACATATAACGGTTTATGCCAAAACATCAATGCAAAAATGTTTTCCACTCTTATATATCACCAGTTTCTCTGTAACCCTAGATCTCAAATTCACAAACCGAAAAGAATGACACAGTTCCTGGGCAAGGGGACCGGAACCATCTCATCACCAAGCGGGATCTCACCCTCAGTGAAGGAGATATTCACACTTTGGTAAGCGCCACTTCAACAACAAGCACTTTAAACATTTAAAAATATGTGATTATAGAACTGATGCCAAAGAACGCTTCAAAAATAACATCTGTGCTTGGAAGAACCACATATATTTTTATACTATTCATTCCTCTTATTTTCCTTGTTCCGAGTCAAATTAATGCCAGATTTTCTTCAAATGATCTATCTTTGTAGATTGGTAATAAAAGTATTTTATATTCCAATTTTTTTTTTTTGGCCATACTCCAACTGATCTCTTTCCTGACCGCACCCTAATTGTGGAG
The DNA here is from genome assembly GCF_922984935.1 of Meles meles. Taxonomy (NCBI): domain Eukaryota; kingdom Metazoa; phylum Chordata; class Mammalia; order Carnivora; family Mustelidae; genus Meles; species Meles meles. The sequence continues at coordinate 82,184,827 of NC_060074.1, forward strand.
GCTTTAGTGCAGTATTGGGAGAAAAACCCAGGAGGCCTCAACAAAAATGAATTACAAGAATAATTAGCATTATGATCAACTTTTGTTGAGTCAGGACTACAATGTTGTAAAATGGCTTATCATTTAAGTTTTTGAAATTTAACAGATCGGCAAACCATTAGCTAGTGGGGAATCCAGTATAGTGTTTATATTCATTAGCAAGCACCAATTGCATTCACGTCACCAAATTCCATAGGTCTTCTTAGTTTTCATCTGCCTCAACTCTCAGTGACTTTTGGCACCGTTCGTCACTTCCTCTCTTGTGCCATCACTCCTCATTCACTTCCGAGACACGGCTCTCTTGGCTCTTCACCTGTCACAGCTTGCTGCTTCTCATTCTTCACTTCCAGACCTTTAATTCTATAGAGTGGTCCAGGGCTCACATCTCAGATTTCTTACCTGCTCCATGTACATTCATTCATTAGATCTCTGCCTTCCAATACTATAGACACCAGGGACATTTCAAGTAGCCACATGTGGCTCTTGCTTTGGGAGGCAGAGATATCTCCATACGGATGATTTCCATGATTGTAGGAAGCTCTGATGAGACAGGGCTATACTAGAGGATGTTACTCACTCTCATGGCTATAAATACTGTCTCTGTGTGGATGACTTCAGTTTATATTCCTAACCCGATCCCAGTCATTGAACTCCAGACTCCATTATCCGACTGCCTACTGGAACTCCTCTTAAATGTTTATTAGTAATCTTAAATTTAATCCCAAGAATGTACCCCTGAGTTTTCCCAACTCTGCTCTTTCTGCAGTGTCCCACATCTTAGTAATTCATTGTCCAGAACCTGGGAATTGTGATTGACTCCTCTTTTTCTCTCAAACCTCACATCCTATATATTAGCAAATGCTATCAATACTAGTTTCAGATTACCCTGAATCTGGCCCCTTCTCAGCAGCTATACCGCTGTTAGAGCCTTACCCAGGCTACCTTCCTCTCTCACTTGTATTATTGCCAGACTTCTAGTTGGACTCCATATTTGTCTTTTTCCCCCATTACAGTTTATTTGCCAAATAGGAACCATAGTGATATTTTTTTTTAAAGATTTTATTTATTCATTTGACATGCAGAGATCTCAAGTAGACAGAGAGGCAGGCAGAAAGAGAGGAGGAAGCAGGCTCCCTGCTGAGCAGAGAGCCCAATGCGGGGCTCGAACCCAGGACCCTGGGATCATGACCTGAGCCAAAGGCAGAGGCTTTAACCCCCTGAGCCACCCAGGCGCCCCTCATAGTGATTTTTTTAAATGGTGAAGAGGTCACGTTAATCCAGTGCCTTCCCATCTAAGTCAGAGAGGAAGCCAGAGCATGAAAAGCCTTTAAGCCCAACAAGATCTAGGCCCTTAGAACTTGCTGGCTGCGTTTCCGCTCCTTACTGTGCTCTTCATGTTTTGGCTACCTTAGTTTTTTATTGAATAGACATCCCCAAACATGTTTCTGCATCCAGGCTTTGAAAATTTTTCTCCCATCTGCCTGAAACGCTCTTTAGGGGGAATGCTCTTTGTCCAGATAACCCCGTGGCTTATTTTCCATCTCCTTCCAGTGTCCTTAGATGGCAGATTATGACAGGACTTCCCTCACCAACCCATGTGAAATAGAAATTACTTTTAACCCCCACCCCAGTTTTCATTCTGTACGTTATCCTCCTATATAGAACTACCTTAAAAAAAAATTGAGATAAAACTTACATTATATAAAATTCACCATTTTGACCAATTTACAGTATGCAGTTGAGTGATTTTTAGTGTATTTGTGACTTGTGCAACCACCACCATTATCTAATTCCAGAACATTTTCATTGCTTCAGAAAGAAATACTGTACCCATTGGTCACTACCCATTCTTCCAGAACTGTTACCAGTTCCGGCAACCACTGGTCTGCTTTCTGTCTCTAAGGATTTGTCTGTTCTGGACATTTCATATACGTGAAATCGTATGATATGTGATCTTACATGTTTGGCTTCTTTGACTCAGTTTAATGTTTTTAAACATTAAAGTTCATATTTTAAACATAAAAGGTTCACCGTGTTATAGCATATAGTAGTACTTTAGTCATTTTTTATGGCTGAATAATACTCCATTCTGTGGATATATGACATTTTGTCTGCTCATTGGTTGACGAACATTGTTTCTTTTTACTTTTTATTTACTTTCAATAGTGCCATTATGAGCATTCATGTACATGTTTTGTGTGGATATGTTTTCAGTTCTCTTGGAAGTAAACCTAGGAGTACAGTTGGTGGGTCACATGGGAACTCTGTTTAACTTTTGAGAAACAACAAACTTTTCCAAAGTGGTTGCACCATTTTTATTCTCAACCAGCAATTCCATTTTTCCACATTTGCTATCACTTGCTCTTGCCTTAAAAAAAAAAAAAATTGTTTTTATTTTGTTTTATGGTCATCCTTGTCAGTGTGAAGTGGTGTCTCATTGTGGCTTTATTTGTATTTCCTTAATGACTAATGATGTTTAGCATCTTTTGAGTTGTAGGTCTTCTTTTAAGAAATGTCTTTTCAAATCCTCTGCCCATTTCTGTTTGTTTGTTTATTTAAATTTATTTATTTTAGAGAAGAGGGGGAGGAGAAGTGAGAGAGGGGAAAAAATATCCCAAGCAGACTGACTCAACACTGAGCATGGAGCCCAACACAGGACTCCATGCCATGACCCCAAGATTATGACCTGAGCTGAAGCGAAGAGTCAGTTACTTATCCAACTGAGCCATCCAGGCACCCCATTTTGCCCATTTTTAAATTGGGTTGTTTGCCTTTGTTGTTAAGTCAAAAGTTCTTTATATATTCTAGATACTTCTTTTTTCAGAGCTATTATTGCACATATTTTCTCTGATTTTGTAAGTTGTCACTTTCTTGATAGTATCCCTTTGATGCAAAAAGTTTTCTAATTTGAAGATGTTCAGATTTGTCAAACTTTTTTCTTCTTTTGTTGCTTCTGCTTTTGCTGTCCCAGTTAAGAAACCATTGCCTAACCTGAGATCCTGAACATATACACCTAAGTTTTTTGGTTTTCTAAATTTTATACTTTTGAGTCTTATTTTGATCTATACATGTATCTTTATGCAAGTACCAAATTGTTTTGATTATTATAGCTCTGTAGTTAGTTTTGAAATTGAGAAGTGTGAGTCCTTGAACGTTTTCTTCTTTTTCAAGATTATTTTAGCTATGTGGGGTTCTTTGCAATTCCATATGAATTTTAGGATCAGCTGATCATTTCTACAGAAAAGGTAGTTGGAATTTTGGTAGCAGTTTTGTTGGATCTGGAACAATTTAGGAGTGTTTTCATCTTAATAATAGTAAGTCTAACAGTTCTTGAACATGAGGTATCTTTCCATTTATTTAGGTCTTCTTTAATTTCTTTAAAGTATATTTTGTACTAGTAAGTGTATGCAAGTCTTGCACTTTCTTGGTTAAATTACTTCTATGTATTTTATTCTTTGGGGATGCTCTTTTTTAAATAGAATTGTTTTCTTAATTTCATCCTCAGAATTTTCATTATTGGTATGTAGAAATACAAGTTATTTATATATCAGTCTTGCATTCTGTACCTTTTCTGTACTTGTTTATTAGCTCTAATAGTTTTACTGTGGATCTTTAGTGTTTTTGTATATAAGATCCTGTCATCCATGAACAGATAGCTTTACTTCTTCCTTTCTAATTTGGGTACCTTTTATTTAATTTAATTTTTTTCTTGCTTAATTGTACTGGCTAGGGCCTTCTGGACAATTTTTGTCAGTTTTCTGTCAGGCACTGTTGTCTTGTTTCTGATCTTAGGGGGAAAGCATTTTTCTTTCGCCATTAAGTGTGGTATTACTTACCAGCTTTTCGCAGATGCCCTTCCTTGGGTCATGGAAACTTGGTTATTCCTTGTCGTCTACTAGTAGTACTACTTACTGGATAGCATTGTTGTGTAACTATGCATGTGACAGGCCTAATGCAGTTTGACCAGCACATGCAAGGTGGTCATTATTTCCTATCTTTGACTGCCTGCCTTCCAGTTATTGATAAAAACACTGAATGTAGCAAAGACCATCAGCATGCCATTTGATTTCTACGGGTCTGACATGGCATAGCTGTTAAGATTCATTCTGGTTCTTTTTCTTTTCCAAAGGCATAGTATGATCTGATTATTATGTCTTAATATAATCATCATGCTCTGGGTTTACCTAAGAATATTAATTTCTAGAAGAATGTTGACTTCTGGCCATGAAAATACATCTTTTAATATTATAGATCTTATCTTTATATAACAAATCGCATTAAAACCAACCCCTTTATTTTTATTTTATTATTTTTTTTAAGTAGGCTCCATGCCCAATTTGGAGCCCAACATGGAGCTTAACCTCACAACCCTGAGATGAAGACCTGAGCTGAGACTGAGTCAGAAGCCTAACCAACTAAGCCACCCAGGCGCCCCTAAAACTGACCCCTTTTAACAAAAAAGCATTCATAGACTCCACTATTAGCCTGTCATTTTAAATATTATTCTTAGGGGCGCCTGGGTGGCTCAGTGGGTTAATTAAGCCTCTGCCTTCGGCCCAGGTCATGATCTCAGGATCCTGGGATTGAGCCCCGCATCGGGCTCTCTGCTCAGCAGGGAGCCTGCTTCCCCCTCTCTCTCTGCCTGCCTCTCTGGCTACTTGTGATCTCTCTCTCTCTAAAAAAAAAAATAAATAAATATTATTCTTATAAGGCAAAAGAATCTGGATCATCTCTTTATTCCTCACATAAAACATTACTTTTCTTTTAAGTAAAGAATTTGTTTCGGCAGGGTTGTGGAATTGCTGAGTGCCTGAAGATTGTCTGCCAGGTTGGACGACTAGACAGAGGAAAGAGTGCCATCCTGTATGTAAAGTCCTTGCTGTGGACTGAGACCTTTATGAATGTAAGTAGATAGATAACAGCATTCAACAGTCTATCATTTTCTCCAAGACATGAAAAAGGCCTCACATCTTGGAAATCATTTCATTGTTATTTCCATACAGAAAGAAAACCAGAATCATTCATACTCTCTGAAGTCATCTGCTTCTTTTAACGTCATTGAATTTCCTTATAAGAACCTTCCAATTGAGGATATCTTCAACTCCACATTAGTAAGTCATTGATTTGGGGAAATGGAATAAATGTACTCAGTTCAATGCCATAGATTTTTATTTTATTTTATTTTAAATATGACACCCTAACTATTGTAAAAGTTACCTGGTAGGCTAGTAACCTAATTAAATATTATTTTACTCCCTTACCCCCAAATTATTAAAGGTAGATGTCTTTACTTTAGCATCCCTATGTAAGAGATTTCATGGGGAATTTTTCCCCATGAAGTTAGAAAGTTGGAAATTAACTATAAAAGGTGAAGGTGAACGATTTTAAAGATCTATAATTTGAGGATTAAAAATGGGACCAGTACATCAAAGCTGGATATTCAATTATTTAAAATTATTTAAAAGTCACTTCAGAGGTACCTTGAAGTTAACCAGCTGTTGGGAATTTTATGTGCGTATGTGCGTGCTTCAGTACCAAGTACACAATCACAGATTATCATATACAAGAAAAGAAAATGTGAATACCATTAAAACAAAATGTAATAGGCATTCAGACATTTGTTGAGTGATTTAGTGAACTATTTTTAAAACTCAAAACCTTTTCCCCCCAACAGGTTACCACTAATGTCACCTGGGGCATTCAGCCCGCACCCATGCCTGTGCCTGTGTGGGTGATCATTTTAGCAGTGCTAGCAGGATTGCTGTTACTGGCTGTTTTGGTATTTGTAATGTACAGGGTAAGTAATGGACTTAGGAAGAGCAGCGGGGAGGAGAAGCAGAAGAAAAGGGTACGGGAGGGAGGGAAAGGAGGAAGAATAGAAAAGAAGGGAAGGAAGAAAGGGAACTTTAATGATGCATGATGAGCACCATATATTTGAAGGGAGAAAAGTTGTATGAGGTGCTGCTCAAATTTTCTTGGTGATAATACAGTCACTTAGTACTTTTAATTTTCTTCACTGATGTGGTAGTAATGTTAGTTTTTCTTCACCTAACAGATGGGCTTTTTTAAACGTGTCCGGCCACCTCAAGAAGAACAAGAAAGGGAACAGCTTCAACCTCATGAAAATGGTGAAGGAAACTCAGAAACTTAACTATGATTTTTAAGTTATGCTACATCCTGACCCATTAGAATCACTGACTTCATTATTGGTTTCAGTTTCTTTTGCGAGGAATAAAATTCCAGGACTGTACTGCTGATGGTGCCCATTGGTATTAACCACAAAACAAGAGCAATATTTGTCAATCTTTCTGTGATAATTAAGTTACGTGTGTAATTAATTACGTGTAATACACACCCACTGACTTGTGTTTTTAGGTATTTAAATAATAAAATTTCAAGTGATAGTTCTTCAATGTACATAAGACAGGTAGTGCCTGAGTTACCACTTTATATAAAATAGTACCTCCTATAATTATTGTTTCTGATTTTATATGTTGATTTTGTTTGTTGTTGCTTTTGTTGTTTTAAAGCAATCCATATTTGGACCTTAGGATCCACATCTTTTGTACAGGAATTTATTGTTAATATACATTACACTACAGATGAGTTTTTAAGCTACTAACTTTATAACTGCATGAACTTGGATTTTAATATTACCTATGTAGTAGAACTTAAAAAAAAAAAAGAAAAAAAGCATGGTCCATCCAAATTCTTTGCTGTAATAGTAAAGATACAGTATTTTTAATATAAAAATTGGGTACATGCTATTACATTTTAATTTTTGTTTAATCCACAGTCCATTTCCTTACATTTTAATTTGTATGTTTAGGTTCTATTTCAAATCCTTTAAGCTAACCTGTACTAAAAATTCTATGATCAAAAATGCCTCTTTTGTGTAATAGTTTAATTTCCACTCATCATCATCATGCTTAAAGCCATATGCAGTTGGGAATCGTTTCCAAAGTACATGTATTCCATTGTATTAGTCCAGCTATTTACAATACAAAAAAAAAAAAAAAACATTTAAATTAAAACACTGTAGTTCTTTGATAAAGTTGCTTATTTGTAGTATGCTCTTAGAGCAAGGATTTTTAGTTGAGATTAATTTATTTTCTTCCTATATATGTATTCTTCCTTATATTTCCTAAACTTTACTGAGAATGGGCTAAGATCAATGAGGAATCTTTACAAATTACAGGAACCTGCATCCAACCTTCCAACCCCATGAGAAATGCTTGGAATTGAAATCCTTAACGTAACTTGCTGGTGTCCTTGTAGAAATAGCATGATGCTATTTCACATGGGTATTACCTTAGTTTTGACAAGGTATCATATGGAAAACCAGTTTCAGCTATCAAAATAACTATAAAAGTTACTTTTATAAGCAATTCAGGTTAACTGGGAGCCTTTTAAAACTTTTGTAGTTTTATTAACATAAATTACTTTTTTAGGATTTTTTATATAAAAACTGCACAGGTGGCACATTGTAGTTTTATATGCCTGTAGGGTGATGATTCTTCTGGAGGAATATGTGATATATTCACATTTCCTCAAGGTCTGGGAATGACTCCTAATTGAACCTATTTTTGTGCAATTACATCATGTTATTCTTTAGAAATTGAGAGTTTAAAGGTTTTTAACTGCTGTCCTCATTAGGCAATGATAAATATTTTCCTCAAATAATTGAATACTTTTCTGTGTTTTAAAAATAATTGAAATTTATCTTGCCATATCTTGTGTTCTAATTCCTTACACAAATGGCTAAGTTTGTGTAAACAGAGGAATGCGTGTTATATATGTTAGAACATGACAAGACCCTGTATTTTGCTTTAATGAATCTCAAAATTAATAGGTTTATAGTGTAGATTTTATTAGTAGCTTAAAAGATCTTAGTCATATGCAATAAGTATTTTTACTACCAATGAGTCTAAAGTTTTTTTAAGAAAAAAATACTTTTATCCTAGGGTCTGCCACCGAACAGTCACTAAGTTGACAACTTTCACTACCTGTTTTCCCACCTAATAGTAATTATCCCTGAAAGTATACGTTGCATAAAATTCACTCTTTTAAAAAAAACTTAACTGTTCACTTTTGCACGTTCTGTTCTTTTTATGGCCTCTATCTCAAGTATAGTCTTGTATGGGAGACTGAAGGTTGTTGTTATTGGAAGCATGATGTTTTAAGTTCCCTTTTATGAAATGTAGTTTTAAGCAGTACTATTTTCTTTTAAAAAATGAAAATGCATATCTCTACAAAAATATGGTAGAAGAATGATTTGGAAGCTTATTCTTTGAGGAAAATATTTGGGAAATTGTTGGGATTCTTTTTACCCTGAAGCAGCATTGAATGTATTTGGTTAAAATGTCAGACAGTAGTTCTATGAAAACTTTTAATTTTCAAACATTTTAAATGCTACTGTTTATGATTTATTGAGAATTAAAATCCATTTTGAGTGTAAAATTTTAATAATCTGATCAGTTTTAAAAAACATGAGTGAGATAGTATTTAAAGCATTTAATGTTGGTAAGAACTATTGATTCTGTTGTCAATTTCTTATGTAAGCATATATTTCAGGATTGATATTTTGAAAAACATTTGTGCAAGAGATATTCTTTCTTTTTCCCCTTAGCTTTCTCTTGTGATGAATTATTATTTTATTATGATGATGACTGTTATGATATAGGTCTTCATAATTCTGAAGGATAAAACAATTAAAACTTTAGTGCCACAATTTTACCTGTGTTTTAAAACTACTACTTCATAGTAGATTCTCATCAATACTTCGTATAACAAGAAAATTGAAGTATTAGTAAAGGAGACTGTACTTATACTGACTTCCTTAAGAGGGCTGTGAAAAGACTTGTGATAGTTAATGTTGACCCCAAGAGAGATTTAAGTGGCAAAAGTACAGTATATAATAGATCAGCTGCTTTATATAAGGCAAACTGTAAGTTGATAGACACTTCTTTGTTGCAAAACACAGTGCCAAGCTTGGAGAAGAAGAATAATTGGAATTTTATATACATGTGTATAACCATTGCCTATCTTAATGTCACTTTGTATGTTCTCTTGGATAGTTTGTATATGTGGTAGTTTCGCAAATTAAAAAATGTGGAAATCAGAAATTGAATATAGGATCAAAAATGGCAAATAAAATAACTGAATACTCAGTGTTTTGGAGACTAGCCCTTTAAATTTGTTGATATGCTAGTTTGGACAATGAACCCCAGGCATATATGCTTGTATTTCTTTGTAATTGCTGATATGTAATGAGCTTCTTGGGAGAGGTACCAAATCCTTGATATTTGTTGTCATTGTTCTCAAGTGCAATATAACAATGTAACCAAACCTAGATAATTTTCAGAGTCATTGTTAATTTAATAAACCTAATCTAAACAGATTTAAATTTATTAGAATTTTGGTTAGTAGGAAGGAGGGATTCTGCTATGGATATACAAATAAAGTTATTTACCCCTAAAAGGTACATTCTACATTTTGTTTCAGGTTGGACATGACCTATTCCCTACTAGTTTTGAAACACTTTGAAATATCTTAAACTAACTTGGAACTGTGTATCAGATTAATTTGCTACCTAATAACATAGTAATTTTCTTTGTTTAGCTTCTCTTATGATCACCCACATTGGGTGAGACATAAAACGCGTGTCTTCTAAAACTTGTCATTTGCTGACTTGATTTAGTAAAAACCGGTACAGTGTTTTATTTAGTTTCCAATGTGTAACTTGTGTCTGTTCAATAAATTTGAGCATATGGTGCCACTTTTGTGTATATTTTCCTTTGTGATCACAGTTTTGTTTTTTAATCACACGAACCAGCAATAGTGGACTGAGAGGATGACCTCAAAGAGGTGCCTCTCTGAAAGTCTGAATTCCTTATGAGTGTTATTTCTTTGAAAAAAGGTAACACAAACAAAGCAAAATGAACCTAAGTTTAAAATACACCAATTACAAATCACAGAATCATAGACATTTTAACTTTTTATTTATTTATTTTTTCAGCGTAACAGTATTCATTGTTTTTGCACAACACCCAGTGCTCCATGCAATACGTGCCCTCCCTATTACCCACCACCTGTTCCCCCAACCTCCCACCCCCGCCCCTTCAAAACCCTCAGGTTGTTTTTCAGAGTCCATAGTCTCTTATGGTTCGCCTCCCCTTCTGATTTCCCTCAACTCCCTTCTCCTCTCCATCTCCCAATGTCCTCCATGTCCTTTGTTATGCTCCACAAATAAGTGAACCATATGATACTTGACTCTCTCTGCTTGACTTATTTCACTCAGCATAATCACGTCCAGTCCCGTCCATGTTGCTACAAAAGTTGGGTATTCATCCATTCTTTTCTTTTTTTTTTATAAACATATAATGTATTTTTATCCCCAGGGGTACAGGTCTGTGAATCATCAGGTTTACACACTTCACAGCACTCACGAAAGCACATACCCTCCCCAATGTCCATAACCCCCTCCCCCTCTCCCAACCCCTCCTCCCCCCAGCAACCCCCAGTTTGTTTTGTGAGATTAAGAGTCATTTATGGTTTGTCTCCCTCCCAATCCCATCTTGTTTCATTTATTCTTCTCCTATCCCCCTAACCCCCCATGTTGCATCTCCACGTCCTCATATCAGGGAGATCATACAAATCACAGAATCATAGACATTTTAAAATTTAAAAGGGGTTTCCATTTCCAATAATGGCAAGGTAGCTTTTATCAGATAAAAATGATAAGTGATGAGGGGCGCCTGGGTGGCTCAGTGGGTTAAGCCTCTGCCTTTGGCTCAGGTCATGATCCCAGGGTCCTGGGATCGAGCCGCGCATCGGGCTCTCTGCTCACCCGGGAGACTGCTTCCTCCTCTCTCTCTCTCTCTCTGCCTGCCTCTCTGCCTACTTGTGATCTCTCTCTACCAAATAAATAAATAAATAAAATCTTTTTTTAAAAAAATGATAAGTGATGAACAAAAGAAGGGGGGAAAAACCTTTTTGAAAACACTGAAGTTAGTAAAAGCAGCTTGACAGAAACTGGAGTGGATTCGATTATTAAAGAGGGGAACCACCTTTTTCCTGGAAGTTACTTTCTGTTGTTGGATAGAATATAAGCAGAGAAGGGCCCTCATTTTCCTGGAATGATGGGACTGCCATCATGGATAAAAGTTGAGGAAAGAAAGGAGCTGCACTGTGGAAGGGAGGAATGTTTTCCCCTCAAATTCTTTTCTGACCCTGACCACGACCTGCTCTATTGAGACTCCAAGGGGCCCAAAAGGAAAACAGCAGGTGGAAGTTTGGAAGAGCTGAACAGTTAATTCAGCTACTGTCTACTGTAGGAGAAATGAGATTGGCGAAATTGGAGACTGGAGTGACAAGAGCTTGGAAACACCCAGTCTTTCCATTGAAACCTTGGAGGATCTATGCCTTAGGAATAAATACTACACACCAAGATTGACTGATTAGCCCTAGGATGAAGAGCAACGCTATTGGACCCCCTAACAAAGCGTAAAACCAAGATTTCACAAATTTAAGGTGATCCACGTGCAATTCATTTGCTCCTTTAGGCAGTTACTTTGAGTGGAAGACCACGTATAAAGACTGCAGTGTTCCATCCACGATGTCGTGTGTGTGTGTGTGTGTGTGTGTGTGTGTGTGTGTGTATGAGAAAAGAAAATGTTACCCATAGTTTGAAGGGGGAAAAAAAGAGAAAAAAAGTCAATAGGAACAGACCCACAAACAATTTAGCAGGTGTGACTTTAAGTAACCATCATAAATATGTTAAAAATTTAAGAAAAACATGGAAATTATGGGCATTTCAGAAGAGACTGGAAATTAATAAATGACTCAAGTGGAAATGCCATTACTAAAAGATGCAGTATCTGAAGTCAGAAACTCATTGGAGGGGGATAAAAAGTAGATCAAGAAAAGGAAGAATTCGTGACTTTAGAGAGCAATAGAATGCATCTAAACCGAAGCGCCACACGGGGGTGGGGCAGGGGGCTAGTGGTGTGGATTATAAAATAAATGGCCTCAGTGATAGGTGTAAAAGAAAAGGAGTCAGAAAGGAGAGAGAAAATGGAGACAGACTAACTTGAAAAAGTTGTCAAATTTGGTAAAATGTAGCAACCATACAGTTGTGGAAGCTCAGTGAACCCTAAACATGACAATCACAAAAACACTATCTATGTGCATCATGGTCCAACAGCTAAAAACTGCAAGTTAGAAAGGGTTCATCTGGGGCACCTGGGTGACTCAGTTGGTTAAGCAACTGACTTCAGCTCAGGTCGTGATCCTGGAGTCCCGGGACCGAGTCCCGCGTCCCGCGTCAGGCTCCCTGCTTGGTGGGGAGTCTCCTTCTCCCTCTGACCCTCCCCGTTCTCATGCTCGCTTGCTCTCTCTCTCTCTCTCAAATAAATAAAATCTTAAAGAAAGAAAGAAATAAAGGGTTTACCTCACCCCTACATACCGGTAATGATGTCCAGAGTTCATTTCTTGTCCAAATTCATACTGGCAGGATTGGAACTAAAGCTTATATATCCAAATTCTTAGTCCCATGTGCTTTCTGCTGTGCAAGACTACATTCCTACATTCCTAGTGACCCTTTATATAAAATAGATTTGTTACTATCTACTGCATAGGCTGGGTGCCTGAATATTAGTTGGTACAATACTGGGATGTTTCCAAGTGATGTTTTTATTCACTTTCTGAACTGTTCTGGACTGCCTAGAGTTATGTGGTTTAATTTCCTTTTGCACCCTGGTTCACTTCCCTTATCAGCTTTATTTCCTGAAAAGTAACAAATACATTAATTGGTGGTGTTTTAATAAAAGGAGCATTTAGATTTTGAACTTGAAGTTTATATAGTAATTTACCTTCATGGTATTAAAAAAATTGTTCAAAGTAATTAATTTCAACTTCTATACCATTTTTCAGATATTAGAGTATCAAAATGGAATCTTTACGGATTACTTTTTAGCCAATTTTGTATTCAGAATATTAATGACTACAGGGTTATTCACAAAAAGTACTAAATGATATATACTAGTAGTACTTAATTTGGAGAATTATGCTTTCCACCTGAGTAATAGAAATTGATCTTGTGTAAGATACATGGTAAATTTCCCATGGGAGACAAGAAAGTTGGTATCTTTAAATTTTCTCATCTTTGAACAGTGCAGTTAAAATTGTTTATGAGATTATAAGTGACAAGCACTTTCAAAATTCAGAGATATTATCATCTGACAGAGAAGTGAATCATTTTGAATTTTTCAGTATACTTTAGTGAGGAAATGAAAGGAAAGACTTAATTAAAGAATAATGAATTTCCAACTTCTTAGTAATACCGGTGTTGACTTTGACTAAAACCTTTAATACTAAACCAAAGCCAAGCATTTCATCACCGTGTGGTATTAAACTACTGGCACAAATTGAAACTCCAGGGTCTTTCCTCAATCATCCCACAGGTACTCAGTGATCCCCAAGTAACAGAGATGACATAGTGGTAACTAAGTTCACCTTATTCCCACTGGAAAGCTCTAGCCTCGCAAGGGAACCCTAAAGCAGCTGCAGTAGAGCAGTGGTTCAGTAACAGCCCCGAGAATGTGGTTTGCCCACCATACAGAGATGGGCTCTTCTTCTCACCTCTAATATTCCAAATTCTGTTCTTCACCTTACCCACTCCACATCCTCTCCTAGATCCATTCAATCTTGGTCATCGGATGAGCCTCATTATTTTATCACACAGTCTAGATATGTTGAGAATTTTGCAAATCATCAAGTCCTGGTTTCCTGAGTTCTCTTTTTATAAATTTATACTTGCTTAATGAATTTATATAATTAAGGACAAGAAACACAAGAGTGGGGCTGGAGGGATTGTACATGGATGGTTACCTGAAATGCCACAGATGAAACTGCCCACTCTTTGACATACGGCACGTAACCCAGGTATTCTGACTGTAATCTTGATGACTTACAATGCCTGTCACTTGAGAAGGCTCTAAACCTGAGTGTTAGTAACTGTTCGAATCACATGATCCACTTTGGCTAATAATCCTAAACTGTCTTTATCCCCAGGAGTGTGGGTAGCCCTATCTGGGTAAACAATTCTTGTTCCCAAAAATACAAATATCAACCTTGCTCAGTCCTCTTCAATAGTGGCTTTCAAACTCAAATGAAATGGTTCACCATCAAATGAAAACAGCAGTAGTGCAGGAATAGTCATAATTTAAAGAATAGTTGATGCTGACATCTCAAAAATCGTATTTCTAAAAAACGTAAAAGTTCTCACAACAATTTGTTTGAAAAGGATTCTGACTTCTCCCTCACATCATGTTCATTCTGGCTAGTTTTTGTCGTGGCTATGTCATGGTGGGATCTCTGAAGACACAGTGTACAGAGACTACCAGTGAACACACAGCTCCTCACTCTGTTCCATGAACTCCTTGTTGGCCTCAGCCACATCGAGCTCCGGCCTGGGGTCACTGGGGGCATTACCTCCAACTTCTTCCTATGTCCGTGTCCAGCTCTGGGGATAGCCATTTGGGGAGTAACTGTAGCTGTTGTTGCCTGTGTTCTAGTCATAACTCCACTAGGCATGGTAGTCTGGTACTGCTGGGAACACTGGTTGTAGCTACAAATGGACAACTGATTATATTCCACTGGCTTCACATAGCTCCCTTTAGTGACTGCCGCACTCAGAAGCACTGGTTTGGACCCCAGTCCCACTGTTCCCTGGCATCCTGTTGGGGTCTGCTTCTGTACAAGTTCATCCACGAATTCCATAAAACCAAAACCCTTAGACATAACCTGTCTGATTCAAAACCACCTTGTCTCTTCAACAGGACGGGAGGATGCTGGCGATCAGCCATATCACATACCACTATCCCCCTCAACCCCACCCCAAAATGGGAGTACAAAGGGCTATTATCTGGTTATTTCCATAAGTGGCAGAGTTTAGTTTAAAATGTTGTACAGGTGTGGCTCCTAGAATACGTTTCCCATTAATTTTATGCAAACTCTTTTCAGCTGTGACCAGTAGCCAGGTGGGATGCCAGCGAGGCTATCTACTTACTTTATTCTTATTTTTTCAAGACTGTTTTGGCTATATGGGGTCCCATGCAACTCCATGTGAATTTTAGAATCAGTTTGTCAACTTCTACAAAGAAGTCATCTCAGATTCTGGTAAGGATTGTTTTGATTCTGTAGATGAATTTGGTAGATGAATTTGATTTCTTTCTTTCTTGTTTCTTTGCTTTTTTAAAAAAAATAAGGTATAATTGACATTTATTATTATTAGTTCCAGGTGTACAACATAATGACTGGATACTTGTATATATTGCAAAGTGATCATCACACTAAGTCTAGTATACATCTGTCAGCACGCATTGTTACTATAATGTATATTTTATAAACATTTATAAATTTTATAAATATTATTTATTTACTTAAGGACTCTTAGTATCTTTAAATATGCAATACAGTATTTCATTATCGTCACCATGCTGTACATTATATCTCCATAACTTATTTATTTTACAGCTGGAATTTGTAACTTTTGGCCCTTTTCACCCACTTCTCCCACCCTCCACCCCCTGCCTGGGGCAACCACCAATCCATTCTCTGTATCTATAAGCTTGGCTTGTTTTTATGTAATTCCACATAACAAATGAGATCATAAGGTATTTCTTTCTCTGACTTATTTCATTTAGCTTGGCACCCTCACAATCCATCCATGTTGTCACTAATTGTAAGATTTCATTTTTTCTTATGGTTAAATAGTATTCGTGTGTGTGTGTGTGTGTGTGTGTGTGTAACACATTTTCTTTGTCCATTCATCCACTGAAGAACACTTATGTTGTTTCCATATCTTAGCTATTGAAAAGAAGCTGCACAGAACATTAGAAGTACAGTTATCTCTTTGAATTAGTGTTCTCATTTTCTTTGGATAAATGTCCAGAAGAAGAATTGCTGAATTGTAGGATAGTTCTATTTTTTAGGTTTTGAAGACCCTCCATACTGTTTTCCACAGTGGCTACACCAATTTACTTCTCCACCAACAGTGCACAAGGGTTCCCTTTTCTCCATATCCTGCCAACACTTGTTATTTCTTGGGTGTGAGGTAAGATCCCTTTGAGGTTTTGATTTGCGTTTCCCTGATGATGAGTGATGTTGAGCCTCTTTTCATGTACCTGTTGGCCAATGATGTGTCTTCTTTGGAAAATGTCTATTCAGATCCTCTACCCATTTTCTAATCATATTGTTTTTTTTTTTTCCTATTGATTTGTGTGTGTGTTCTTTATATATTAACCCCTTATCGGATATATTATTTACAAATATTTTCTCCCATTCCATAGATTGCCTTTTCATTTTGCTGATGGTTTCCTTTCCTGTGCAGAAGCTTTTTAGTTTGATGCACTCACACTTCTTTATTTTTGCCACGGTCAAGATGCATGTTGAGGAGTTTATTGCCTATGTTTCCTTCTAAGAGTTTTATAGTTTTAAGTCTTACATCAAATCTTCAATCCATTTCTTTAGATTTTGGTATTAATCTCTACACCCAATATGGGGCTCAAAATCACAAGCCTGAGATCAAGAGTCACATATTCCACCAACTGAGCCAGCCAGTTACCCCTCATGTCTATAATCTCTTTTGAGCTAATTTTTGTATATGGTGTCAAATAATAGTCATTTCATTCTTTTGCATGTGGCTTCTCAGTTTTTCCAACACCATTTACTAAAGAGACTGTCCTTTCCCCAGTGTATATTCTTGCCTCTTTGTCATAAGTTAATTGTCAATTTTTGTATGTCTATTTCTGGGTTCTCTATTTTATTTACCCATTTTAAAATTGGATTGTTTTCTTGCTATTGAGTTGTTTAAATTCCTTACGTATTTTGGACATTAACCCTTTATAAGATGTGTGGTTGGCAAATATTTTCTCCTGTTTCAATGGGTTGTCTCTTCACTCTGGTAATTGTTTCCTTTGTTGTGCAGAAGGTTTTTGGTTTGGTGTAATCTCATTTGTTTTTTGCTTCCAATGCTGTTGCTTTGGTGTCACGTCCAAAAACAACACTGAGAAGAGGGATATCAAGAAGTTATCCCCCATGTTTCCTTCCAGTAGTTTTATAGTTTTCGGTAGTGCAGTTAAGTCTTTAACACATTTTGGATTTTATTTCTCTGTTTGAAAGAGAGGAAGAGAAAGAGCATGAATGGTGGGAAGGGACAGAGGGAGAAGAAGTAGATTCCCACTGAGAAGGAAGCCTAACTCAGGGCTGGATTCCAGGACTTCGAGATCATGACCTGAGCTGAAGGCAGCCTCTTAATTGACGGAGTCACCCATGTGCCCATCTTTAACCCATTTTGAGTTGATTTTTTGTTTATAGAGTGAGATGGGGTCTGATTTCATTATTCTGTATGTGGCTAACTAGTTTTCCCAATAGCATTTATTGAAGAAACTCTCCTCATTGTGTGTTCTTGGCTACCTGCTAAAGATCAATTGACCATAAATGTTTGGATTTATTTCTGGGCTCTTCATTCTGTTCCATTTGCCCAATGTCTGTTTTTACACTGGTGCCATGCTGTTCTGACTTCTATGGCTTTAGAGCGTATTTTGAAATCGGGTAGTATAAAGTCTCCAGGACTTTTTTTTTTCCCCTTGAGATTGTTTTGGCTAATTCACATTCCTTTGGAGCTCCATATGAATTATAGGATTTTTAAAATTTCTATGAAAAATGCCACTAGAATTTTGATAGATATTTTATTGAATCTATAGATGGCTATAGGGGAGTATAGACATTAAAACAATATTAATTTTTTTCATCCATGAACAATGGATATCTAGCCAACACTTTTGTGTCACCAATCCAGGGGTTCCCAATCTTGAGGGCGTGGGGGCCAGGCCTTTGGGGATGGAAGCCTGAAAACCCAACCTAGGGTTAGGATTAGGGCCTAGGAGCATGGCAGGCCTGAACTGCCAGCGCTGAGGCGGCTGCCCAGGGGACTGAATAGAGGGCCGGGTTGGCCGGCATTCTAAGGTGACTCAGTCCACCCCTGCACCTGGCCTTTAGAGCACTTTCTTACAGGGTTCAGACCTCCACCACTCCAGAACTTGGGCCATACCCAGGTGGCTCTCCTGAAAGTCCCTGCCACCAGAAGCGAGCTCAGCGGGGGTCTCAGGCCAATTCTCATGAGCTTTCTGCCAAAATCGATGTCATTTGAGCAAACTCCTGAGAATTGGCCAGCGTTGTGTGGTAATTCTGACCGCAGGTGCACTAGGTGTTTGGAGCTATTTCTCTCTAGGTGTGTGTTGCGACCCTCTGTGACCATGGGCTGGCCCAAGCAGCTCCCCTGAGGACCCTGTTGAGGCAAGTTCCCAGGCGGGAAGAGTTGAGGAAGGGGGTCAGGCTGAGCGTCAGGCTGTGTTTGTGGCCCCAGGGGGTGCCCAAGGTGGGGGTGGCCTCAGGGTGGCTTGCAGATTTCTCCTGTGCTGAGGGTTGTGCACAGCTCCAAAGGGCACGGCTTCTTCCTGGGTGGCAGGCAGACTCCTGAGGTATGGTTCAGGGGTCCTCAATTTGGAGGGCTTGGGGACCAGGTCTCTGGAGACAGAAGCCTGAAAATTCAACCTAGGGTTAGGGTTAGGGGTTAGGAGCATGGCAGGCCCAGTCTGTCAGTGCTGAAGCAGGATCCCAGGGGCGCTGAGTGGAAGGCGATTTTCAGATGGAGAGTCAGGCCTGGGTTTATTGCCGGGGGGCTACAAAAGGTAGGGTGGCCTCAAGGGGCAAGCAGGTTTCTCCTGCGCTGAGGGATCTGCGCAGTTCCAAACAGTGCGGTTTCTTCCTGGGTAGCGGGCAGACTCTTGGGTGTGACTCAGGGGTACTCAACCTGGAGGGCTTGGGGACCAGGCTTTGGGGATGGAAGCCTGAAAACCAAACCTAGGGTTAGGGTTAGGGCCTAGGGGGATAGAAGGGCTGACCTTCAGTACTGAGGCGGAATCCTCAGGAGGCAGAATGGAGGGCGTGGGACAGAAAGGGCATCAGGCTATGGGTTTGTAGCCAGTGTGTCCACCGAAGTTGGGGGTGTCATCAGGGGGTATGCAGGTTTCTCTTATACTGAGGTTGAGCGCGGCTCCAGACGGCCCAGTTTCCTCCTGAGTGGCAGGTAGATTCCTGGAGTGTGGCTCAGAGGTCCCCAATCTGGAGGGTTTGCGGGTCAGGATTCTGGGGACAGTAGCCTGAAACCCAACCAAGCGTTAGGGTTATTGTCTAGAGGCATGGCAGGCCTGATATGCTGATACTGTGATGTGGAGGGCAGGGATCAGATGGGGTGTCAGGGTCAGGATTTAGAGCCAGGGTGTCTGCCAAAGTCGGGGTTGTCCTCTAGGGGCATGCAGGTTTCTCCCTCACTGAAGGTTTTGTGCAGCTCCAAATGGTATGGTTTCCTCCTGGGTGCCAGGCAGAGTCCGGAGGTGTGGTTCAGAGGTCCCCAGACTTGAGGGCCTGGGTGTCAGGTATCAGGGGATGGAAGCCTTAAAACCGAACCAAGTTTAGGTTTAGTGACTAGGGCATGTCAGGCCTGTTCCGTTGGTGCTGATGCAGGATCTCGGGAGTGCTGAGTGGAGTGAGGGTTTCAAATGGGGTGTCAGGCCTGGGTTTATAGCCGGGGGGTGGCCTCAGGAGTGCATGCAGGTTTCTCCTGCACTGAGGGATCTATGCAGCTCTGAATGGCACAGTTTCTTCCTGTGTAGCAGGCAAACTCCAGGGGTGTGACTCGGGCCCTCAATCTGGAGGGCTTGGAGAATAAGCCTCGGGGGATGGAAGCCTGAAAACCTAATCTAGGGTTAGGGTTAGGGCCTAGGGGCATAGCAGGTCTGATCTGCCAGTGCTGAGGCCGGATCCCCAGGGGCTGATTGGAGGATGTAGTTCAGACAGGGCATCAGGCGCGGGGTTTGTAGCCAGTGCGTCTGCTGAAGTTGGGGGTGTCCTCATGGGGCATGCAGATTTCTCCCTCGATGAGGGTTCTGCACAGCTCCAAATGGCATGGTTTCTTCTTGTTTGGCAGGTGGACTCCCAGGTATGACTCAGGGGCCCTCAATCTAGAGGGCTTGGGGAGGCATCTGAGGACAGAAGCCAGAAAAACCCAACCTGGGATTAGGGTTAGGGCCTAGGGGCATAGCAGGCCCAATCTACCAGTGCTGAGGCAGAATTCCAGGGTTGCTGAGTGGAGGGAGTGGTTTGGACAGGGCATCAGGCTCTGGGGTTGTAGCCAGTGTGTCCACCGAGTTGGGGGTATCCTCAAGGGCGCATACCGGCTTCTCCCATGCTGAGGGTTATGTGCATCTTCAAAGGGCATGGTTTCCTCCTGGGTGGCATGTGGAGTCTTTAGTGTGGTTCAGAGGTCCCCAGTCTGGAGGGCTTGGGGCCAGGCTTTTGGGACTAAAGCCTAAAACCCAACCTAGGGTTATGGTTAAGGCCTAGGGGAGTGGGAGGCCCAATCTGCTGGTGCTGAGGTGGGATCCTGGGGTAGCTGAGTGGAGGGTGTCAGGCTCTGGATTTAGAGCCAGGGTGTCACCGAAATTGGGGGTCTCCTTGGAGGTCATGCAGATTTCTCCCTTGCTGTGGGTTTTGTGCAGCTCTAGGAGACACAGTATCTTCCTGGATGACAGGTAGAGTCCTGGGATGTGGCTCAGAGGGCCAGGGGTCAGGTCTCAATGGATGGAAGTCTGAAAACCCAACCTAGGGTTAGCATTAGGATCTAGGGGCATGGCAGTCCAGATCTGCCAGCCCTGAGGTGGGCCCCCCTGGGGGCTAGTCAGAGGGCAGTATTGGTCGGCATTTCAGGCAATCTGGGTCCTGTGTGTGCCTAGTGTTTAGGTCGCTTTCTCACAGAGCTTTGGCCTGCAACCACTTGGGACCACGGGCCAGGTCCAGTCGGCTCCCCTGAAGGACCTAACACTGGAAGTGAGATTGCCGCTGGTTCTGGCCAATTCTCACAAGCTTTCTGTCGAATCAATATCTATCTGGGCATAAATCTCATGAGACTTGGCCGGCATTTGGCAGCGAATCGGGCCAGGAGCATACCAAGTGCTGGGAGAGCTTTCTCAATAGGTGTGTTTTGCAACTGTCCTGGACCAAGGGCCAGCCCATGCGGCTCTCTATGGGCTCCCACTGAGGCTAGCTCTCAGAGACAGAGTTCAGAGAGGGGGTGAGGCTGATCTTCAGGCTTGGGGTTACTGGTCCAGGGGGTAGCACCCATGGTGGGGGTGGCTTCAGGGGGGCATACAGGTTTCTCCCGCGCTGAGGGTTCTGTGCAGCTCCAAATGACATGGTTTCTTCCTGGGTGGCAGGTGGAGTTCTGGAGTGTGGCTCAGAGGTCCCCAATCTGGATGGCGTCACGGCCAGGCCTCTGGGGATAAAAGCCTGAAGTACAAATTCGGGTAAGTTTAGGGACTGGAGACATGGTAGGCCCCATCTGCTGGTACTGAGGTGGGATCCCCAGGGCGTTGAGTGGAGGGTGAGGTCAGAAGGGGCATCAGACTCCGGATATAGAGCCAGGGTTTCTCCCGAAGGTGGGGGGTGTTCTCAGGAGGACATGCAGATTTCTCCCTCACTGCGTGTTTTGTGCCACTCTAAAAGGCACGGTTTCTTCCTGGGTGGCAGGCAGAGTCCTGAGGTATTGCTCAGAGGTCCCCAAACTGGAGAGCCTGGAGGTCAGGTTTCGGGGGATGGAAACCTGAAAACCCAACCTAGGGTTAGGGTTAGTGCCTGGGGCATAGGAAAGCCCATTCTGCTGGTGCTGAAGCAGCATCCCAGGGGTGGTGAGTGGAAGTCGGGGTTAGATGGGGCATCAGGATCTGGGTTTATGATCAGGGTCACCGCTGATCATGGGGGTGTCCTCAGGGGGCATACAGATAGATGATTCCCACTCTGAGGGTTTTTTTTTTTTTTTTTTTGTAGCTCCAAAGGACACCTTTTCATCCTGGGTGGCAGCCTGACTTCGGGGGTGTGATTCAGGGATGCCCAATGTGGAGGGCTTAGGGACCAGGTCTCTGGGGATGGAATTTGAAAACCCAACGTAGGGATAGGGTTAGGGCATAGAGGCATGGCAGGCCCGATATGACGATGCTGAGGCGGGATCCCCTGTGGCTGAGTGGAGGGCGGTGGTCAATTGGGGAGTCAGGCTCTGGATTTAGAGCCAGGGTGTCCGCCGAAGGTAGGGGTGTCATCAGGGGGTCATGCAGGTTTCTCCCTCGCTGAGGGTTTAGTGCAGCTCTAAACAGCACGGTTTCCTCTTTGGTGACAGGGGGAATTCTGGGATGTGGCTCCCAGATCCCAAACTGGAGGTCCTGGGGGTCAGGTCTCAGGGGATGGAAGCCTAAAAACCCAACCTAGGATTAGGGTTAGTGACTAGGGTCATGGCAGGCCTGTTCTGTTGGTGTTGAAACAGGATCATAAGAGTGCTAAGTGGAGGGAGGGTTTCAGTTGGGGTGTCAGGCCTGGGTTTATAGCCAGGAGGGCTGCTGAAGGTGGGGGTGGCCTCAGGGGTGCATGCAGGTTTCTCCTGTGCTGAGGGATCTGCACAGCTCCAAATGGCACTGTTTCTTCCTGGGTGGCCGGCAGACTCCTGGGGTGTGACTCAGGGGTCCTCAGTCTGGAGGGCTTAGGGACCAGGCCTCTGGGGACGGAGACTGAAAACCCAACTTAGGGTTAAGTTTGGCCTAGGGCCATAGCAGGCCAGATCTGCCATTGCTGAGGTGGGATTCCGGGGGACTGTGTGGAGGGTGTTGTTCAGATAGGGTATCAGGCTCTGGGTTTGTAGCCAGTGTGTCCGTCAATTTTGGGGTGTCTTCATGTCTAATGCAGGTTTCTCCTGTGCTGAGGGTTCTGCTCAGCTCCAAACAGCATGGTTTCTTCTTGAGTGGCAGGTGGACTCCTGTGCTGTGACTCAGTGGCCCTCAATCCAAGCCAAAAAGGCTTGGGAACCAGGCCTCTGGGGATGGAAGCCTGAAAACCCAACCTAGGGTTAGGGTTAGGGCCCAGGGGCATAGCTGGCAAATTTGCCGGTGCCGAGCTGGGATCCTGGGAGGCTGAGTGAAGGGCATGGTTCAGATAGAGTGTCAGACTCTGGGTTTGTAGCCAGTGTGTCTGCTGAGGTTGGGGGTGTCCTCATGGCGCATGTTGGTTTCTCCCACACTGAGGGTTCTGTGCACCTCCAAATGACACGGTTTTGTCCTGGGTGTCAGGCAGAGTTCTCGAGTGTGGCTCAGAGGTCCCCAATCTGGAGGGCTTGGGGGCCAGGCTTCTGGAGACAGAAACCTGAAACCCAAGCTGGGGTAAGATTAGGGCCTAGGGACATGGCAGACCCGATCTGCTGGTGCTGAGGTGGGATCCCAGGGTAGCTGAGAGGAGGGCGGTGGTCAGACTGGGTGTCAAGCTCCGGATTTAGAGCCAGGGTGTTCACCAACGTGTGGGTGTCATTGGGGGGTCATGTAGGTTTCTCCCCTGCTGCGGGTTCTGTGAAGCTTGAAATGACACGGTTTCCTCCTGGGTGACAAGTGGAGTCATGGGGTGTGGCTCAGTGTTCCCCAATCTGGAGGGACAGTGCCAATGTGGCTTTAGACCTGTGGAGGGGTTGGGAGCTGCATTAGTCTTTGGAAGGCCCGGCAGTGCCGGTTCACGCCACTGGAGGGAGTGGTGAGCTGTGGTGCGAGAGTCCCTGGACGGCATGGTAATGCTGCTTGCCACCACTGGAGGCAGTGGCGAGCTGCAGTGGGAAACACGCTGTAAGAGGAGTCAGTGCAGCCTGTTGGCTCTGACGACAGTGGCGAGGTGCTGGGTGAGAGACCCTGAAAGGTGAGGCACTGCAGCTTGTTTTTACAGGAGGGAGTGGTGAGCTATATAGTCTCTGTTTCTGCAGGCTCAGGAGTGGTGGTAACAACCCCTGGAGCCAGGCCCCCACTCAGCCTTGTGCCCCGTTTTCCCAGGTTTGCTGGTAATGTGCTGTCAGGATGGTCGGGAGGGTCCTCTCGGTGGGGCTCTGGAGCCAGGGGGGAATCAAACCCTACTCATGCTGCATTTGGAACCGAGGAGTTGAGTGTTTGTTTGGAAGAGTGTATTTGCTTCTCCCAAAAGGACAAGGGCATTGGTCAGCTTTAGAAGTAAGTTAATGACCACTTAAGAAACAAGCATGTGTCTCCTTCTCCCAGGAACTGGAGCAGGTGTGCAGGCTTCAGGTGGGAGGTGCCTGCTTATCCCCGCCTGACAACCCTTCTTCACTCTGGCTCCACGAGACCTGAGGTTTGGAAATCAGCGTCTGAGTCAGTCCTGCAGCTTGTCCCAGGACGTCAGCGTTCAGAGAAAAGAGCAGGCCCATTGGGCGCAATGTCACATCCATGGCAGGATGAGAGGTAAAACTTCTCTTTCACCCCAAATCTCCTGGGATTTTCTCTTGTCTTCAGTGGAGCCACAAAGTCAAATTGAAGCAGCTGTCAGCAATCTAGGGTGGGTGTCAGAGTTCCTGAGTTTCCCTGCAGGGAGTCCGTGGCAGGGGATCCCATTTTCTCTTTATTTCTGGCTTACGAAGGTATTTGGAGCACCTCTTTCCTAGGCAATCCCTTGGATTAGAAAGGGAAGATGAAATTGACTCGGTGTGTGTTTTCTTCACCAACTGTGTTTATTCCATTGGGTCTAGGCTGTGGTGGAATGGCCAGCATCTAGAGTTAGGAGGCTGTTTGTGGTCAGATAGAGACTTGGATGATATCTTGTCCTTTGTCAGAGGTGATGTATCCTAATGGATTCGTCTTTTCATCCAAAGAATTCCAATGAGGGCAGAGGGAAAATTCAAAAGGATTCCAAGGAGCCTTGGGCGAGTTAAAAGGGCAGCTTGACTTTCTAGTTTCACTCAGTAGACCATCTAGATAGTTGGACATGCCATATTTTCTCTGCAGTTTCATGGGTGGTGAAGTCAGAAGGAGAGTCTTTTGGAATTCCCCTGGATAGAGGCATTCTGGTGGCTTCAAGAGGATTGGTGTCAGGAAAGCTGGGGTGAATTTCAGTGACTGCTTGCCTCATGCTGGGTGAGTCAGGTTATCCCACAGGTTTTCCATTTCCTCCTTAGGAAATTGCTGGCAGAGAATGTTCTGCTTAAAGCAGAACCCTCCTGCACTGTTGGTGGGCAGGCGGGCTGTTGCAGCCACTCTGGAAAAGAGTATGGTTCCTCCAAAAACTTAAAACTGAACAACCCTAGGACCGAACAATTGCCCTCCTAGGTATTTTCCTGAAGGGCACAAAAATGCACATTCAATGGGGTACAAACACCGTGATATTTACAGTAGCATTATCAACCATAGCGAAACGATGGAGGGAATCCCAATGTCCATTCACTGGTGACTGTGTGAGTATATATATATATATATGTATATATATATATAATCTCCCACATCTTTTGAATGGAATAGGACCCAGCTTCAAAAAGAATGAAATCTTACCATCTGCAAAGATGTGGATGGGTCTAGAGTGGATTAAGTGAAGGAAAATCAGTAGGACAAGATCAATACCCTATGACTTGATGCCTGTGGAATTTCAGAAAGAAAACAGATGAACATAGTGTGGGGAGAAAGGCCAATGAGGAAACAGACTCAAACTTAGAGCACAAGCCGAAGTTTGCTAGGGAGCAGGGGTGTGGGGGGAAATGTTAAATGTGTGACGGCTCCTAGGGAGGGTGTTTGTTGGGATGAGCTCTGGGTGTTCTATGCAGGTGAGGAATCATGGAATCCTACCCCTGAAGCAAAGGAATTATCACTGCATGGAAACGAACTGGAATTGAAGTCAGTAAAGAAGACCATGTTCTACTTCATGAAGAGTGAGGTAAAATGGAGTGATTTTCGCTCTCTTGCTCTGTGGATGATCATTTTCAGACACACTGTGGTAGGATACGCTAGTTTCTGATTGCCTGAGGAGTCCTCAGGAAGCTGCCACGGACGATTCAGATGTCAGAGCATGTACATGTTCCATTGATTTGTCATTTACAGTTTGCCCAGGTAGAAAGTTAAGTGGAGAGAAATAGGACAGAAGAGGAAAGGAGGTGTTAAGTGTTCAGGAGATGGCCTTTCCCCTTTCTCATGAAAGCCTTAGGCCAGTGTAATTTTAGAAGAAGCAGGGGGGGATCCCAGAGCTTTGTGGCAGACAGGGGAGTTCCGGGTCTGCCTGGAGTCTACAGGGTTCCCTGAAGAGAGTTGAGCTAGGGGCATGGCAGGCCCGAACTGCTGGTGCTGAAGTGGGTTGCCTGAGGGGCTGAGATGAGGATCAGGTGAGGATCAGGCTCCGGGTTTGTTGACAGGGCCTGCAGAACGTGGGGGAGTTCTCAGGGGGCCATGCAGGTTTCTCCAGCTCTGAGGGTTCTGCACAGCTCCAAATGGACTGGTTTCCTGCTGGGTGGCAGGTGGACTCCTATGGTGCGGCTCCAGGGTTCCCAATCTAGAGAGCTTGGGGGACAGGTCCCCCGGGAAGGAAGCCCAAAAACACAATTTAGGGTTATGGCCTGGGGGCATGGTAGGCCTAATCCCCTGGCGCTGGGGCGGGCTCCCCTCAGGGTTGAGTTGAGGGAATGCATCCGGAGGTGTGACAGAATCGGGTTTGTGGCCAGGGGGGCTGCTGATGGTGGAGGTGGCTTTAGGGGGGCATGCAGGTTTCTCCCTCTCTGAGGGATCTGCGGAGCTCCAAATGGCATGGTTTTCTCCCACGTGGCAGTTGGATTCCTGGGCTGTCACTCAGGGGCCCTTAATCTGGGGAGTTTTGGGGCCAGGCCTCTTGGGATGGAAGCCTGAAAACAGAAAGTAGACTTAGGGTGAGGGCCTAGGGGCATGGCTGGATCTGCCAGTGCTGAGGCAGGCTCCCTGGTGGGCTGACCTGAGGCTAGGCATGAGGCAGCATGTCTGACTCCGAGTTTGTGTCCAGCGGCTCCACAGAAACTGGGGGTGGCCTCAAGGTGGCATGCAGGTTTCTTCCTCTCTGAGCGTTCTGCACAGCTCCAAATGACACAGTTTCCTCCCATGTGGCGGGCACAGTCTTGGGGTGTCACTGAGGTGTCCTTAATCTGTGGGGCTTGGGGGCCAGGCCTTTTGGGATTGAAGCCAGAAAACCCAAACTAGGGTTAGGGTTAGGGCCTAGGGCCATGGCAGATCCGATCTGCCAGTTCTGAGGCAGGCTCCATGGTGGGCTGAGTTGAGGGCAGGCATCAGGTGGCACGACGGACTCCAGGTTTGTGTCCAGGGTGGCTGCAGATGCTGGGGATGCCTCAGGCGACAAGCAGGTTTCTCCCACTCTGAGGTCCTGCCCAACTGCAAAAGGCACCTTTCTGGGTGGCAGGTGGAGTCCTGCGGTAAGACTCAGGGGTCCCCAATCTGACAAGCTTGCGGGCCAGGCCTCTGGGCATGGAAGACTGCACACTCCACCTAAGGTTAGGGTTAGTAACTTGGGGCATGGCAGGCGCGATCTGCTGGCGCTGAAGCAGGATCCCCCTAGGGCTGAGTTGTGGACATGTGTCCAGCAGTGCACCAGATCTGGCTTTGTGGCCAGGGGGCCACGGATGGTGGGGGTGGCTTTAGGGGGGCATGAAGGTTTCTCCCTCTCTGAGGGTTCTGCACAGTTCCAAATGGCAACATTGCGACTGAGGCAGCCATCAGAGTTCCAGCATGAGTCTCAGGGATCCCCAATCTGGCAGGGCTGAGGTCAGACCTCTGGGAATGGAAGTCTGGCCACGCCACCTAGGGTTATGGTTAGGGTTTATTGGCATGGCAGATCCGATCTGCTGGCGCTGAGGCAGGCTCCCCTCGACTGAGTCAAGGACAAAGGTCTGAGGCACATCATGCTCTGAGTTTGTGATCAGTAAGGCTGCCGAATTTTGGGGTGGCCTCAGGGAGGCAAGCAGGTTTCTCCTGGTCTGAGAGTTCTGCACAGTCCCAAACAGCAGAGTTTCCTCCTGGGTGGCAGGCAGACTCCTGGGATGTGGCTCCAGGGTACCCAATATAGAGGGCTCGGGGGACAGGCCCCTGGGGACAGAAGCCTGAAAATCCAACCTAGGGTTGGAGCGAGGGCCTAGGGTCATGGGAGGCCTGATGAATAGTAGGAGGCATTGGCCTCGCGTGCACCTGCCTCATAAAGCACTTTGTGGTGGGTTTGGGCTACAACTGCTCAGGACCCTGGGCCAAGCCCAGGCGGTAACCGTGCTGGTCCACGCCGCCAGAAACGAGTTTGTGGGGGGGTTTCCAGCCAATTCTAAAGAGCTTTCTGCCCAAATCGATATCGATTTGGGCAGAAAGCTCTTGAGAATTGGACAGCATTGGGCATCGATTTGGGCTGAGCTGGCACCCATAGTCTGGAGCACTTTCTTGCTAGGTGTGTGTTAAGGCAGTCCGGGAACACAGGTGGGGCCCATGTGGCTCCCGCGAGGGACCCCGAGAGTGTAGCTTTCCGGGTACAGATTTGAGGGAGGGGGTTCACCTGAGTGTCAGCCCCTGTGTGGCTCCATGGGGCGCCGAAAGTGGGGATGGTCTCAGGGGGAGATGCAGGCTCCTCCCGCTCTGAGGGTTTTGTGCAGCTCAGAAGGGCTCGGTTTCCTCCTGGGTGGCAGGCAGAATCTGGAGTGTGGCTCAGGGGTCCCCAATCTGGAGGACTCCAGGGACAGGCCCCTGGGGACGGACTCGGAAAACCCAACCAAGGTTTAGAGCCAGGGACTAGGAGCATGGCAGGTCTGATTCGCGAGCACTAGTGCGGGCAACCCAGTGGGCTTAGTAGCAGAAGGCATTGGCCTCGTGTGTACCTGGCTCGTCAAGGGCTTTCTTGCAGGGACCGGACCGTGACCACTTGGGACCTCAGGCCAGACCCAGATGTTAGCCCCATGGGCCCGCACTCCGGAAACGAATTTGCAGGGGGTTTTCCAGTCAATTCTCACGAGCTTTCTGCCCAAATTGATATCGATTTGGGCAGAAAGCTCGTGAGAATTGGCCGGTGTTAGACGGCGATTCGGGCCGCGCTGGTGCCTCGGTCTACAGTGCTTTCTCACCAGGCACGTGTCGTGGCCATCTGGGAATATGGCCCGCGCCCATGTGTCTCCTGCGAGGACCCCCACGCAGGGGAGCTTTCAAGGGGTAGAGTTGAGGGAGGGGTCCGGCTGAGCGTCAGCTTCTGTGTTTGCGGCCTAGTGGGGTGCCAAATGTGGGGGGTGGCCTCAGGGGGTGCCTTGCAGGATTCTCCCGCTCTTAGGGTTTTGCACAGATCCGAACAGCACGCTTTCCACCTGGGTCGCAGGCAGAGTCCTGGGGTGTGATTCAGGGCTCCCCAATCTGGAGGGCTCGAGGGATAGGCTCCTGGGGACGGAAGCCTGAAAACCCAACCAAGGGTTAGGGCCAGGGCCTAGGCACATGGCAGGCCCAATCTGCTAACACTGGGGCAGGCACCCCAAGGGGCTGAGTAGCGGAGTCATTGTCCTCCCATGTGGCTGCCTTTTAAATGGCTTTCTTGCATGGTTCGGGCCACTACCACTCAGGACTCCAGGCCAGGCTCACGCAGAGTCCTTGGGGGCCCTTGCCTCTGGAAGCAAGTTTTCTGGGGGTTTTCCAGCCAATTCTCACGAGCTTTCTGCCCAAATGGATATGGATTAGGACAGAAAGCTTGTGAAAATTCACCGGCATTGGACAGTGATTCTGGCCATGCTGGCACCTGTGGTCTAGAGTGTTTCTCTCTCGGTGCGTGTCGCAGCCATCCGGGAACATGGGCTGGGTTCATGCCGCTCCCGTGAGGGCCCACGCACAGAGCACATTTCCTGGGGCAGAGTTGAGGGAGGGGTTCTGGCTGAGCGTGAGCCTCTGTGTTTGCAGCCTGGTGGGTCATCAAAGGTGGGGGGCCTCAGGGTGGGCATGCAGATTTCTCCCACTCTGAGGGTTTTGCACAGATCTGAATGGCACACTTTCCACCTGGGTGGCAGGTGGAGTCCTGGGGTATGGTTTAGGGTTCCCCAGTGTGGAGGGCTTGAGGGACAGGCCCCTGGGGATGCAATACTGAAAACCCAACCGAGGGTTAGGGCCAGGCCTAGGGGCATGGAAGACCTGATCTGCCAGCCCCAGGGTGGGCAACCTAGGGGGATGAGTCATAGGAGATGTTGTCCTTGCATGCACCTGCCTCACGGAGGGCTTTCTCGCAGGGTTCAGGCCGTGACCACTTGGAAGCCGGGGCCAGGCCTTAGCATTGGCCCAGTGAGGCTGAGCCACTGGAAGCGAGTTTGCCAGGGGTTTTCCGGCCAATTCTCAAGAGCTTTCTGCCCAAATTGATACCGATTTGAGAATTGGCTGGCTTTGGGCAGCAATTCGGGTTGCTGGAGCCTGTGGTCTAGAGCGCTTTCTTGCTAGGTGTGTGTCGGGGCCATCCAGGACACGGGCTGAGCCCACGTGCCTCTCTCAAGGGCCCTCGTGCAGGGCAGCTTTCTGGGGGCAGAGAAGATGGAGCGGTTCCGGCTGAACGTGAGCCTCCATCTTTGCAGCCCAGTGGGTCACTGAAGGTGTGGGTGGCCTCAGGCTGGGAATGCAGGTTTCTCCCGCAGAATCGTACGGCACACTTTCCACCTAGGTGGCAGGCAGAATCCTGGGGTAGGTCTCAGTGGTCCACAGTCTGGAGGGCTTGAGGGACAGGCCCTTGGGGACGAAGCTTGAAAACCCAGCTGAGGTTTAGGGACAGGGCTTAGGGGTATGGTAGGCCTGAACTGCCAGTGCCAGGGTAGGCACCCAGGGGGCTGCGTAGTGGGAGGTGTATCCTCCCACTTTATGAGGCATGCACCTGCCTCATAAAGGGCTTTCTTGCAAGGTTCAGGCCATGACCACTCGGGACCCTAGGCTAGGCCCAGACAGCGGCCCTGCAGGCCCGCGCTGCCAGAAGCGAGTGTGCCAGGGCTTTCTGCCCAAGTTGAAATCCATTTGGGCAGAAAGCTCGTGAGAATTGGCTGGTGTTGGGTAGTGACTCAGGCCACGTTGGGGCACACGTTCTAGAGAGCTTTCTTGCTAGGTGTGTGTCGTGGCCATCTGGGAACACAGGCATGCCTGAGCGGCTCCCGTGTGTTCCCCTGCACAGGGGAGCTTTCCTGGGGCAGAGTTGAGGGGGAGTTCCAGCTAAGCATCTGCCTCTATGTTTGGTGCCCAATGGGGCGCTGAAGGTGGCAGTGGCCTCAGGGTGGGCATGCAGCTTTCTCTTGCTCTGAGGGTTTTGTGCAGATCTGAACGGAACGTATGATCCACCTGGGTGTCATACGGAGTCCTGGGGTCTTGCTCAGGGGTCCCCTATCTGGAGGGCTTGAGGGACAGGCCCCTGGGAATGCAATCCTGAAAACCCAACTGAGGGTTAAAGCCAGGGCCTAGGGGAAGCCTGAGCGAGCAACACCAGTGTGGGCAACCCAGGGCGCTGAGTAACGGGAGGCTTTGTCCTCGTGTGCACCTGCCTAGTAGAGGGCTTTCTCACAGGGGTGGGCCGCGACCACTTGGGCCCTCGGGCCAGGCCCAAGTGGTGGTCCTGGGTGCCAGCGCAGCCAGAAGCAAATTCGCCAGGTGTTTTCCAGCCAGTTCTCACGAGCTTTGTGCCCAAATCGACATTGATTTCGGCAGAAAGCTTGAGAGAATTGACTGATGTTGGATTGTGATTTGGGCCACTCTGGCGCCCGTGGTCTAGAATGTGTTCTTGTTAGGTGGGATTCGTGGCCATCCTGGAACACGGGCCGGGCCCATGCAGCTCCTACGAGGGACCTTGTGCAGGGGAGATTTCTGGGTGCAGAGTTCAGGGAGAGGGTCTGGCTGAGCGTCAGCCTCTGTGTTTGCGGCCCAGTGGGGCACTGAAGATGGGGTGGCATGGGGGGAGGCATGCAGGTTTCTCACTCTCTGAGGGTTTTAAGGAGCTCCGCAAGGCACAGTTTCCTTGTGGTTGGCAGGCGGAGTCCTGGGGTGTGGCTTAGGGGTCCCCAATCTGGAGGGCCTCTTGGGACAGAAGGTTGAAAACCCAACTTAGGGTTAGGGACTAGGGGCATGGAAGATCTAATCTGCCAGCGCTGAGGTGGGATACCTGGGGGCAATTTTGAAGACAGGCATCTCGGGGTGCATCAGGCTCCAGGATGGTGACCAGGGGTGCTGCCGGAGGTTGGGGTGGCCTGAGGGAGCCATGTAGGTTTCTCCCTGTCTGAGAGTTCTGCGCAACTCCAGATGGCAGTTTCCATCTGGGTGGCAGGTGGACACCTGAGGTGTGTGTCTGGGGTCCACAATCTGAGAGCTTGTGGGACAGGCTCCTGGGGACAGAAGCCTGAATACCATAGGGTTCTGATTAAGTCTTGGGGCATGTCAGGCCAGCTTAAGGCTGGAGAATGTCTCCCAGAGCTGAGACGGGCACTCCAGGGGCTGAGTAGATGGAGTGTTTGGCCACGTGTGCACATGGCTTTTAGAGCACCTTCTGGAAGGGTTTGGGTAACACCACACAGGACAATGATTTGGGCACCAATTTGGGCAGAAAGCTAGTGAGAATTTGTCGGTTCTGGGTGGTGATTCAGATGGTGCGCCGGCCCCGTGCTGGGAGCGCTTTCTCGCTAATTGCATGTAGTGGCCTTACGAGACTGCGAGTGGAGCCATGATGCTCCCTGAGAGTCCCCACAGAAGAAAGCTCCCCAGGGGCAGAGTTGAGGTAGGGTGTGAGCATTAGCGTTAGCCTCTGGGGTTTTTTTTTTGGCAGCAGGGAGTGCCAAAGGGCATTATGGTCTGAGGTGGGCATGCAGGTTTCTCCCGCTCTGACAGTTGCCCGCAGCACCTGCTGGTGCTGAGGCCTCAGGGGATGGAAGCCCGAGAACCCAGCCCTGGGTTAGGGTTCGGGCCTAGGGGTATGACAGGACCACCTGCCGGTGCTGAGGCAAGCTCACTGGGGGGCTGAGTAGAAGGCGGGTTGGGCCAGCATTCAGAGGCTAACCGGGCCGCTTGTGTACCGGGCATTTAGAGCGCTTTCTCGAAGTTTTCGGGCAACACCACGCAGGACCCTGGGCCATGCCCAGGCAGTTCCCCAAAGGCACACGCTGCTGGAAGCGAGTCTGCTGGGTTTTCCAGCCAATTGTCATGAGCTTTCTGCCCAAATCAACACCGATTTGGGCAGCAAGAAGTGAGAATTGGCCGGCGCTGGGCAGTGATTTGGGTCACTCGCTGGCTCGGTGCTGGGAGCGCTTTCTCACTAGGGGTGTGTTGGGGCCATGAGGGACTGCCAGCAGAGCCCACGTGTCTCTGCCTGGTCCTGGCTGAGGAAGGCTCCCCCGGGGCAGATTTGAGGGAGGTGGTGTGCATTAGCATAGGGCTCTGGCTTTTGTTGACAGAAGGGGTTGTGGAAGGTGAGGGTGGCCTGAGGTGGGCATGCAGGTTCCTCCTGCTCTGAGTGTTTCCTGCAGCTCCCAAGGGCATGGTTTCCTCCTGGTGGTAAGCAGAGTCTTGCAGTATAGCTCAGGGGTCCCCTCCAGAGGGGCCAGGCTTCTGGGGACGGAAGCCTGAGGACCCAGCCTGGGTTAGGGTTCAGGCCTAGGTACATGGCAGGCCCCAACTGCCGGTGCTGAGGCAGGATCCACAGGGGGCTGAGTAGAGGACAGGTTGGGCAGGCATTTGGAGTGTCCTGGGCCGTGCATGCACCCAGTGTTTAGAACGCTTCGGGGGAGCCGCCTGGGCCTGGCCCAGGGTCCCGCATGGTGTCACCAGATGCCTGCCAAAAGGCACTCTAAAAACTATGAGCACACGTGGGCAAAGACTCCATCTACCCAGCCCCCTGGAGTGCCCATCTCAGTGCTGAGAGATCGGGCCTGACATGCCCCAAGCCTTAATCAGAACCCTATGTCAGGTATTCAGGCTTCCGTCCCCAGGGTCCTGTCCCCCAAGCTCTCCAGATTGTGAACCCCAGACCCACACCTCAGGTGTCCACCTGCCACCCAGATGGAAACTGCCATCTGGAGTTGCGCAGAACTCTCAGACAGGGAGAAACCTGCATGCTCCCTCAGGTCACCGCAACATCAGTGGCCCCCCCTGGTCACCAACCTGGAGACGGACGCTCCCCATGATACCTGTCCTCAACATCGCCCCCTGGGGATCCCACCTCAGCACTGGCAGATTGGGCCTGCCATGCCCCTAGGCCCTAACCCTAATTCTAAGTTGGGTTTTCAGGGTTCCATCCCAAGAGGCCTGACCCCCAAGCCCTCCAGATTGGGGACCCCTGAGCCACAACCTGGACTCTCTCTGCCACCCAGGAGGATACTGTGCTGTTTGGAGCTGCACAAAACCTTCAGAGTGGGAGAAACTAGCATGCACCCTGGAGGCCACCCCTTCCTTTGGCGCCCCACCGGGCCACTAACATGAAGCCTGGGGCTTGGTCTGAGCCCCTTCCTCAACTCTGGCCCTGGAAAGTTCCCCTCAGCTGTGGCCCTCAGGGGAGTCGAGTGGGTGTGGCCCAAGTTCCCAGATGGTCACAACATGCACGTAAGGAGAAAGCGCTGTAAACAGCAGGCGCAAGCACAGCCTGAATCATTGCACAACGCCAGCCAATTCTCATGAGCTTTCTCCCCAAATTGATATAGATTTGGGGAGAATACTCATGAGAATTGGCCGGAAACCCTCAATGAACTTGCTTCTGGCTGCATGGGTCTTCAGGGAAGCTGCCTGGGCCTGGCCGGAGGTCCTGAGTCGTCGGGGCCTGAACCCTGCAAGAAAGCGCTCTAAAAGCCAGGCACACAGATGGCCGACTCTCCTTCTACTCAGCTCCGTGGGGTTTCATTTTCAGCGCTGGCAGATCAGGCTTGCCATGACCCTAGACCCTATCCCGAACCCTAGGTTGAGTTTTCAGGCTTCTGTCCCCAGGGCCTGTCCCTGTAGCCCTCCAGATTTGGGACCCTGGAGCCACACCCTAGGAGCCTGCTTGCCACCCAGATGGAAACTGTGCCATTTGGGGCTTTGCAGAACCCTTCAGAGCCAGAGAAACCTGCATGCCCCCCTGAGGACACCCCCATCTTCTGCAGCCCCCAGCTACAAACCCGCAGCATGACGTGCTACCTGATCCTGCCTCAACTCAGTACCCTAGGGAAGCCACCTCAGCACTGGCAGATCGGGCCTGCCATGTCCTTAACTCACCTCAGGGACCCCTGTCAGCTCTAGCAGACCTGGAACTCCCATCTGCCGCAAGGCCTGGGATCCCCCCTTCTACTTCCAAAATTACACTGGCCCAAGTCTTTCATGAGAAAGGGAGAAGGCTACTTCCTGAATGGTTAACACCTCCTTTCCTCTTCTGTCCTATTTCTCTCCACTTAACTTTCTACCTGGGCAAACTGTAAGTGACAAATCAATGGAACATGTACATGCTCTGACATCTGAATCGTCCGTGGCAGCTTCCTGAGGACTCCTCAGGCAATCAGAAACTAGCGTATCCTACCACAGTGTGTCTGAAAATGATCATCCACAGAGCAGGAGAGCGAAAATCACTCCATTTTTACCCCACTCTTTATGAAGTAGAACATGGTCTTCTTTACTGACTTCAATTCCAGTTCGTTTCCATGCAGTGGTAATTCCTTTGCTTCAGGGGTAGGATTCCATGATTCCTCACCTGCATAGAACACCCAGAGCTCATCCCAACAAACACCCTCCCTAGGAGCCGTCACACATTTAACATTTCCCCCCACACCCCTGCTCCCTAGCAAACTTCGGCTTGTGCTCTAAGTTTGAGTCTGTTTCCTCATTGGCC
Source organism: Meles meles (assembly GCF_922984935.1). Lineage (NCBI taxonomy): Eukaryota > Metazoa > Chordata > Mammalia > Carnivora > Mustelidae > Meles > Meles meles. The sequence continues at coordinate 82,220,635 of NC_060074.1, forward strand.
TTTCTCCCCGCACTATGTTCATCTGTTTTCTTTGTGAAATTCCACAGGAGTCAAGTCATAGGGTATTGGTCTTGTCCTACTGATTTTGCTTCACTTAATCCACTCTAGATCCATCCACATCCTTGCAGATGGTAAGATTTCATTCTTTTTGAAGCTGGGTCCTATTCCATTGGATATAGATATAGATATAGATATAGATCTCCCACATCTTCTTTCTCCATTCTTCAGTGAATGGACATTGGGATTCCCTCCATCATTTTGCTATGGTTGATAATGCTGCTATAAACATCACGGTGCTTGTACCCCATTGAATGTGGATTCTTGTGTCCTTTGGGGAAATTGATGGATCCTAGGGTTGTTCAGTTTTAAGCTTTTGGAGGAACCACCATACCCTTTTCCAGAGTGGCTGCAACAGCCTGCACGTGCACTGACCTTGCAGGAGGGTTCCACTTTAAGCAGAACATTCCCTGCCAGCAAGTTCCTAAGGAAGAAACGGAAAATCTGTGAGATAACCTGACTTATGCAGCATCAGGCAAGAATTTCACCACAGGGTTCTTGATGCCAAGCCCCTTGAAGTCACCAGCATGCCTCTATCCAGGAGAATTCCCAAAGACTCTCCTTCTGATTTCAACGTCCACGAAACTGGGTGTTCCTGGCCCAAGTTCCTGGATGGCTGCAACACACCCCTAGCCAGAAAGTGATCTCAATAGCAGGTACGAGTGTGGCCTGAATCGCTGCACAATGCTGGCCAATTCTCACGAGATTTCTGCCCAAATCAGTATCAATTTGTGCAGAAAGCTTGTGAGAATTGGCCAGAAACCCCCAGCAACTCCTTTCTGGCTGTGTGGGCCTTCAGGAGAGCTGACTGGGCCTGGCCCAAGGTCCCGCGTAGTCGCGGCCCAAACACTGCAAGAAAGTGCTCTACATGCCTGGTGCACGTGCAGCCTGGGTCGCCTATGAATGTCGGCCAATCCCCCCTCTACTCACTTCCCTGGGAGGCTGCCTCAGCACTAGCAGCTGGGGCATACCATGCCCCTAGCCCCAACCCTAAGCGTGGGTTGGGTTCTCAGGCTTCTCTCCCCAGAGGCCTGGCCCTCAAGCCCTCCAGACTGGGGAACCCTCAGCCATACCGTAGGACTCCTCCTGCCACCCAGGAGGAAGCCATGCCTTTGGGAGCTGCGGGAAACACTCAGAGCTGAAGAAACCCACATGCCCACCTCAGGCCACCCATACCTTCGGTACCCCTTTTTGCCAACAAAAGCCGGAGCCCTACACTAATGCTCACCCACTTCCTCAAATCTGCCCCTGGGGAGCTTTCCTCTGCGGGGGCCAGCATGAAGCCCCGTGGGCCCAACTTGCAGTTCTGCACAGCCCCAACACGCACTTAGCAAGAAAGCACTCCCGACACCAGGCCAGCCCACAGGCTGAAAAACTGCCCAGTGCCAGCCAATTCTCACAAGCTTTCCACCCAAACTGATGTCAATTTGGGCGGAAAGCTCGTGAGAATTGGCTGGAAAGCCCTGGCAAACTCGCTTCCGGCGGCAGGGGCCTTCATGGGAGCCGCCTGGGCATGGCCCGGGGTCCTGTGTGGTTGCGCCCAAAGCCTGCAAGAGAGCCCTCTAAACCCCAGGTGTATGCACAGCCCCGGTACCCTCTGAATGTCTGCCCAGCCCACCTGGGATCCTGCATCAGCACCGGCAGGTGTGGCCTGCCCCTAGGCCAAACCATAACGCAGGGTTGGGTTCTCAGGCTTCCGTCCCCAGAGGCCTGGCCCTCAAGCCCTCCAGATTGGGGACCCCTGAGCCATACCACAGGACTCCTCCTGCCACCCAGGAGGAAAGCATGCCATTGGGAACTGCGGGAAACACTCAGAGCGGGAGAAACCTGCATGTCCACTTCAGGCCACCATCACCTTTGGAGTCCCCTTCTGCCAAAAGAAGCTGGAGACTGAGGCTCAGGCTCACAACCTAACTCAACTCTGCCCCTGGGAACCTCGCCTCTGTGGGGGGCCTCCAGGAGCAGGTGGCCCGGGTTGCAGTCTCACATGGCCGCAACACGCCCCTAGTGAGAAAGCGCTCTCAGCACGGGGCTGGCGTGTGGACCGAATTGCCGCACAATGCCAGCCAATTCTCAGGGGATTTCTGCCCAAATCAATGTCGATTTGGGCAGAAATCCCCTGAGAATTGGCCGGAAAGCCCCATCAAACTCTTTTCTGGCAGTGGGGCCTTCCACGGAGCTGCCTGGTCCCGGCCTGTGGTCCTGTGTGGTGTCGCTGGAAGCCTGCGGAAAGTGCTCTAAATGCCGGTTGTAGGAGTGGCCCAGGTCTCCTTGAATGCCGGGGTAACCCACCCTCTAAAGCCCCCCAGGGAGCCCGTTTCAGCAGCAACAGGTGGGCCCTGCCAGGCCCCTAAGCCCGAGCTCCGACCCTGGGTTAGGTTCTCAAACTTCCATCCACAGAGCCTTGGCCCTGAACCCCTTCAGATCAGGGACCCTTGAGCTACACCCCAAGAGACAATTTGCCCCCAAGGAGTGCCATTTGGAGATGCACAGAACCCACAGAATGGGAGAAACAGCCTGCCCCCTGAGGCCACCACCAACTTCCACGGCCCCTTGCCACTAACCCAGAACCTGAAGCCCCGTCTGACAGCTGCCCTCCTCTCAGCACCCCAGCGATCCTGCCTCAGCACCTGCAGATCTCTCCTGTACTCCCAGACTCTCATGGGACTCTTCATGGGGAATATTCTTACTATCATCTTTTTTTTTTTTCCTTTCATGGGCAGGGGCTGGGGTCAGGTAGGATAGATCCCAGTGTGTTCCCACTCTGCCACTGGAAAAGAAGAGCCCTCTCCCCCATTATCCATCATGTTGCGGATCTGGGGTGTGGGAAACTACCGCCCATGGGCCCAATGGACCTCCCCCCATGTTCTTGCAATCAAGTGGCTCTGGAACATTAGTTATGGACAGTCTGTGGCTGCTCTCAAGCCACAGTGTAAGAGTGGAGTCATTGCCAGAGACATCACATGGACTGCAACACCTCACAGAAAATCTTTACAGAAGACTTCCCAGAAAAGTCTGTGCTGATCCCTGGTCTCAAAGATCCTAGGATCATGTCCCTTCTTTGAATAGAACGTAGCGCCTTCTGGGTCAAATCTAATTTCTTCACCCCCCAGAGGCAAGGACGTCCATCCTTTTAGCCAGAACACCATCTCCATCCTCCTCTATTGACACTTTGAATGGCAGGTCTACAGGTCTGCAGCCCAATGGAAATTCACTGTCCTTTCCATGGTACTGATGCTCAGAAATGGAGGCGTAAGTGTGAACTTGTGAGTGTGAGCACACTCTTTGTTTCCTCTTTGTTAGCCACAGTGTGCTAGGAGAATAAAATACAGTAGTGAGCTTTCTATCCCACAGGAATAGCCATGCAATGTGGTTCCATAATGATCTCAGAAGGAAGCCACCTTCATAGAACAAACTTCATCTGGGAGGACTCCCAAGTCCCTTGTCCTGGACACTAGGTTTCACTGAGGCTGGGGGCACACAGAGGGACAGAGAGTCTCCATTCCCATCAGGGTTTTGAGGGATTCCTGCTGTTCCAGGACAAAAGATTCTGAAACCATTCATCCACCTGTCACCCAGCCAGGCATTTGTGACAGAGATCTACTCCAAGCAGAAAGGACAGAGTGAGAGACAACAAATGACAGCCTTGTGTGGCAAGTGCTATGACAAGGGACACTCAGGAGGACTGGGGCTGTGCAGGGTTGGCCAGACCAGGGGTACAGGGGGACAAGGGGGTGATCCAGGAGGATGTCACAGCTGTGCCCTTGGGTGACTACACATGTCAGTGTGACTGGGCATTGGCCAGATGGGAAATGACAGCATGGGTGAGGGGCGGTGTCCCTAAACTATCTTCTGCAAAGCAAAATTTCAGTAACGAGATTTCTTTCAGTACAGTTTCATGTCACATGCGTCCATGAGTCCCTAAAGTTCATTGCATAGAACATGAAACACCTATTTGGACATGGCTTTCAAACCTGAGGTGCTGGGGGCAGAGCACACTTGATATTTCTTTTTGTCGCTTTCAGAGTAGGATGACTTTTCCCACCTTCATATCCGACCCCAGGACAGGGAACAAAGGCAACACAGATCTACACTTCAAAATGTCCACAGAAATCTGCAAACCCAAGTTCTCACAAGAGCTGAAGTTTTAGGACCTGGGTGACAGAAAGGGGAGGCCATTAGCAAGGAACTAAAGGAACACGTCATGTGCATGTGAGCTGGCGCACTTCTCTACCTCAGAAGTAAGCCGTGCCTGACAGGAGGGAGTCCCACCTGCACCTGGTCCATCTGTTTGCTGCCCTTGAGCAGAGCAGAAGATGGGCTGAGCTGGGTGTGGCTGCCGAGGGGAGATGGCCAGCTGGCCACAGATGCTACCTGCCAAGTACCTGTAGGACCAGTTCCTGGTCCTCAGTTAAGATGAAACAATCATTATGTGTAGTGACCTATTTCTGGGGACAGGCCATGTGCTCAGTGCTTTGGTGAGCATATCCTCTCCCACTGTATATTTTAAAAACACCTTAGGCAGGTAAGACTGACATACACAAAGCTATCCATAGTTAATGTATGTAACTTGACCCTGACCCAACACTAATATCTAGTTAAGATATACTCAATTTAGAATATTGCTCATAAATTAGAGGATGGTTTTTAGGAGATAAGGAATTCAGGGACCAACAATTTTCCATCGTATTCTCCCTTGTATCTGGTAAATGGGAACACATTTGGCCATGTGCTATCTGGAGAGTGGCCACACGGGGGCAACAGTGAGTAAGCATTGCCCCAAATCGCACTGCAAAGCCAATTCTTCCTTCATCCTGTCAAACATTGTTCATTCAATGTTTACAGATCATGCTATAGATTATGAAAAGTGTGACTTTGTTGAATTTTTTAAAAACCAAACTAATTCTTTCAACCTGTTAAGAATAGTAGATGTTTTAAAAAATCTTTGTGTTGGCGAGCTGATGAAGCCCAGGGGCCTGCCTGGGAAAAGGCTGTTACTGTTGAATCTATTCAGGTCTACTTAGGAAACAAGGATGACTACTATTCCACTTCTTTTCAGGAAGAATTTGTGTCAGCTAACAGCACTGAATTCACACCAATAAAAGAATGCAAAAATGGTGCAGCTCAGAGGCACACAAAGGAGAATCAACAGCCTCCAGAAGCAGAGAAAGAGCCACACCCAGGAACAAAGAAGATGTACCACGAAGGCTCTGCTCAGGCCAACTGGCATTTCTATAGATCCTCTGGAGCTAGAATGTCCCCAGTACCCCTGGGGGTCATGTGTCAGGCAGAGTGCACACCCTGATGCTGCCCTGTGGGAACCCGTGACAAGCCTCCTGGTCCCTTCCTCCACAGGACACCCCCTACCCCCTGATGACTCCAGACTGCTTCTCGGAACTCCTATTTCCCTTTCTGACCCCATCCTCTACTTTTTCCATCACTGCCATCATATAGTGTACATTGAACTACTTACTATTCTGTCATTTACACGTTTTTGGTCATGATTTCTGTGAAACGATGCTTTGCATCATCTACCCTGATGTAGAATCCCTTATCACATTGGCTGACTTTGCTGTGCCCTCACAGTGTCATGGGGCTAGTGTCCTGGGCAAGGTCCTTACTAAGCCGGCTCAGCGGTTGCAGTGAAGTCCTGACCCAGGCACTGCTATTTGTGTGCAAGTAAGGCAGAACAGCCTTACTTGCAAAACCTTACAAAAACTTACAGCCAAAACCTTGATTTGGGTTCAGGATTGCTCATGGCCCCTTGGCCACATCAGATGGCCTGGGGGCACACCCTGAAGACACTTGCTAGTCCAGTGTTGCCCTGGGGAATCTCCATGGAACAGCCATTGTATGTAATGGGGGAACAGCCATTGTGTGTAATGGGGGAACTCCATAGGAGCTGGGACGCTGGGAGTCAGAACTCCTGAGATAGAATCCATCTTGGAGACACCCCAGAACTTAAAAACATTTAAAAATAGACTACTCTATGACCCAGTAATTGTATTACTTGGTTTACCCTGAAGATACAGACTGAGTGAAAAGTAGTGGCACCTGCCCCCCAATGTTCATTGCAGCATTATCCGCTCTAGCCAAACTATGGAAAGGGCCCAGATGTTCATGGATAGATGAATGGATAAAGAAGATGTGGTTCATAACTACAATGGAATATTATTCAGTGATCAGAGAGGATGAAGACTTACCATCACATCCACCTGGATGGAATTGGAGGGTATTATGCTTAGCGAAACAAGTCTATAAGAGAAAGACAATCGGCACATGGGTTCACTCATATGTGAAATAGGAGAAGCACCACAGAGGATCAGAGGGTAAGGTAGGGAAAACTGAATGGTAAGTCATCAGAGAGGGTGAAAAACCATGAGAGACTCTTCATTACAGAAACAAATTGAGGGTTGCTAAGGGGAGGTGGATGGGGATTAGGGTAACTGACTGATGGGTATTAAGGAGGGCATGTGATGCATTGAGCACTGGGTGGTATACACACCTGATCTATTATTGAACACTACATCTGAAACTAATGATGTACTACTGTAGGTTGGCTTATTGACATTCAGTTAAACAAAAAGAACTCAAGCAAACACTTCTAAAAATCTATATGGAACCATCAAAGATACTGAACTGCCAAGCAATGTTGAGAAAGAAAAACAAAGCTGGATGAGTCATAATTCCAGATTTTAAGTTAGACTACAAAACTGTGGTCATCCTAACAGCATGGCACTGGCACAAAAATACACAGAGTGACCTAGGGAACAGGAGAGAAGCTCGGATATAAACCTGCAATTGTGTGGCCAATTAGTATTCCCCAAAGCAGGCAAGAATATCAAAAAGGAAAAGGACAGTCTCTACAACAAACAGTGTTAGAAAAACTGGATATCTACTCATAGAAGAATGCAATTACTTTGCTTCCTTACACCATACAGACACATAAAATCAAAACAATTTCAAGACCTCAACGGAAGACCTGAAACCATAAAAAACCTACAAGAGGGCACAGACAGTAACTTCTTGACATGGACCAAAGCAACATTTTTCTAGACTGTCTCCTGGGGCAAAGGAAATAAAAGAAAAAAATAAACAAATGGGACTATATCGAAATAAAGTTTCTGCACAGCAGAAGAACTAGGAAGAAGTAATAATAATAAGACAACCTACTAAAAGGGAGAAGATATTTGCAAATATCCTATGCAGTAAAGAGATAGTGTCCAAAATATGTGGAGTGGATACAGCTCAACACCCAAAAACAAACAACCCAATTAAGAAATAGTCCAGGGGGCGCCTGGGTGGCTCAGTGGGTTAAAGCCTCTGCCTTTGGCTCAGGTCATGATCCCAGGGTCCTGGGATGGAGCCCCGCTTCGGGCTCTCTGCTCTGCAGGGAGCCTGCTTCCTCCTCTCTCTCTGCCTGCCTCTCTGCCTAGTTGTGATTTCTCTCTGTCAAATAAATAAAATATTAAAAAAAAATAGTTGGAAGACATAAACAGATATTTCTCCAAAGAAGAAATACAGATGGCCAATGGTCCCATGAAAAGATATTATTACCTGACCTCAGGAAAATGCGAATCAAAAGTATAATGAGATGTTAGCACATACTGTCAGAATGGCTCCCATCAACAGCACAAGGAACAACAGGTGCTGGGAAGATGTGGAAAAAGGGGACCCTCGTGCACTGTTGGCGGAAAAGCAACCTGCTGCAGCCAGTCTGGAAAACAGTATGGAGGGTCTGCAAAACGTTAAAAATAGAGCTGCCCTAGGATCCTGCAACCACACTACTGGGTATTTACCCAAAGCATATGAAAAAATAACACAAAAGGATACATGCAATCTATGTTTCTTGCAACATTATATACAAGATCACAATGTGGAAACAACCCAAGTGTCTGTTGATAAATTGATAAATGAGATGAGAGATGTGTATACACACACACACACAGAGTGGAATATTACTCAGCCATAAAAAGAATGAAATCTTGCCATTTGCAGCCACATGGATGGATATCTAGAGAGGATTACCCTAAGTGAAATCAGTTATTCAGAGAAAGACAATACCACATGATGTCATTCTTGTGTAGAATTAAAGAAACAAATGTACATAAATAATGGAGAAAAAAGAAACTAACCAAAATACAGATTCTTAACAATAGAGAACAAACTGATGGTTACCAAAGGGGAGGTGGATGGAGGGATGAGTGAAATAGATGAAGGGGACTAGTAGTACACTTTTCTTGATGAGCATTGAGTAATATAGAGAATTACTGACTCATGCTATTGTACATGAGAAACTAATATAACACTGTATGTTAACTCAACTGGAATTAAACAATAGAAAAGAAATTTCTTTCAGTAACCTATTTGAAAAGACTTTGGCACACAATGTTCATATGCCCAATTGGGAGGATTTCCTCATCAATATTTATTCATTCTATGCCTCAAATTCAATTTTCACTAAATTCTTATATCTTACCTGTTAATCCTAGCCCACAGGAGCCATGGTCCCTTTTCATCCAGGATCAGCACCTATGCATTCGAGAGAGTGTAAGTAGAGATAGATGCCATGTCATAATCCAAAAAGCTATTACTGTTTCTGTTTTAGTAGGAGATGGTCACAGAGTGTGGGACAGGTTTCAGGGCAGGTTTGTTCTCTGTCCTGGGTCCCTAATTCAGTGGTCATTACTTGGATTCATTTGGCTAATACATTTTCTGTAGAAGAGCTTGCTTCCAAGCACATCCAGGGAAGACACAAAGGTGGGTGGGCTCAGTGTGGGATAGGAAGAGGGTCAAGTACAGACAAGAGTATAATCCCTCCCCTGATCCAGGAATTGCCATGGGTGTGGGTATGGGAGACAGAAGCAATGGGAAGTCACCAAGCCCACCAGATGAATGCAAGAGACACAGGTCAAGGGATCTTGTGATGTGGGGTGTGGAGGCTGCTCTGAGCTACCTCTGGGAGAGAGAGGGGGGAAGGAATAAGAATGAAAACTGCCTGCCCCTGGTCCATGCCATCTGCCCACCGCTCCTGGCACACATCAGTCTACACCACTGACACAGCCTGGGCTCAGGAAGCGCTGGCTCGGGTCCCTCAGCACTCAGTGGGGCAGCTGGCTCCAGGACTCCGTGACATGTTGAGGGAGGTGGCAGGGAAGTCTGCCCCTCCGAGGTCATCCCCTCTTTGAGCAGACAGCCCTGCAGGACTGCTGAAAACCCACTGAGAGGTTTGAAAGACATGCCATGGATGAACTAAGGCATGGAGATATAGAAAATAATATTGGTTTTTAAGGTCAGAGCTGTCACCCGAGGAAGTGGGGACAGCTTCCCTGAAGAGGACTGAGGGGAGGGCTGACAATGCTGAAAAGGAAGACATGGATCTCCTGATTGGGGACCTGTAGCCTCCTTCCAGGACAGGGCATCATCCTTACCTCACAGGGGATTGAAAGAAGTGTTCCATCAGGGGATCAAAAGAGCTACCTCTTGAGAAGGCTACTTCAGCATTGGCTTGCACAAGGCAGAGGATGAGGGCCAGTTGGAAAGAGGGAAATACCCCAGGGGGCCATGAGGCAAGAGCATAGGCTCATGATCATGAAGATGATGAAAAGCAGGAGGTGGCAGCATGGAAGACTCGGACCTGAAAGTGCCATGGGCACCGTGTCCACAGCTACAGTGACTGGACGCCTTCTGTGCCAGGCACAGTTCACTTCAGTGGACTCCAGATTAGTGCTGACCACAACCCTAGGAAGTGTGCACCACCACCACCCTCCTCTCCCCATGATGCTGCTCAGAATCACAGTCACCAGATCCTGATCTGTTTTCATGGAAAGCAAGCACTGGCTTCCACCACACACTGCTCCTCTGGTGGTGGTCTAGTGTGACCCTCGTGCCTGGCCAGAGACTGCTGTCTACCTGTCTCCACACAACTCAACAGACAGGAGGGTATCCCTGAATTCCACAGTTTCTGATGAGACAGATCCACAGGCTCCATGACCATACCCACCACCAACACCCAGTGGGTCACTTGGGACCTCATCAATTGTCATAAAACTCACCATGCCCTGTTTCTGTCACTTCCAAGAAAAAGTCAGATTCTGATGCTCCAATTTACCATACATCCTGGGGGCCATGCCATGAACCCACATGGCACACTTGTTAGAGAAGCCACCCTGCACCTCCTGGAAAATGTTTCTAAGGAAGTACATGTCCATCAGGACTACAGTGTGAACAGTGGTACATAGCCTACATGGTAGTAATCAGTAATTCTAACAAGGGTTGAGCACCTCTCCCCAAGTCTCACGAAACCTTCCTCTGTCCCCATGGAACTCATGGTCTGCCCTCAGAAAGTATTCCAGGAAACTAACATCTAAACTGAATGCTCCCTTCATGCTCTGGTTCAAATCTTGTCCACCACAATAGTATGAAAGTAGAAATCAGTCACAAGAAGAAAACGGGATAGTCACAAGTATGTGGAAATTTAACAACATGCTAGTAAACAATCAAAAGTCAAGTAAGAAATCAGAAGAAAATTTAAAAGTACCTTGAGAAATTGGAAAAGAGAACCTATGAAAAGTTATGAAATACAGCAAAAGTAGCTCTAAGGGGGAAGTTCATAGAAATTCAGGTCCTCGTCAACCCATCTGAAAACTCTCCAATTGCCAACCTAATATACATGAGGAGGAAGTGGAAAACAAAACAAGCAAACAAACAAAAAAAAACAAAAAACAAGCAAAGCTCCAAATCAGTAGATAGAAGGAAATAACAAAAAGGAAAGTTGAAATAAATCCAATGGAGACTAAAAAGACAAAAGATCAATGAAAATACGAACTGCCTTTTTGTGAAAGATAAACAAAACGGACAAACTTTTAACTAGACTCACCAAAAAAGAGAGAGGGCTCAAATACAATCAGGAAAGAAAGATAACTGATTCCTGTCTCACTTCAAAATCCTAGAGGAGAACACAGACAACAACCTCTTCAACCTTGGGCACTGCAACTTCTTGCAAGACATGTCTCTAAAGGCCAGGGAAACAAACACAAAAATGAACTATTGGGACTTCATCAAGGTAAAAACTTCTGCACAGACAAGGGAACAATTAACAAAATGAAAAGGCAACCTACAGAATGGGAGAAGATATTTGCAAATGGCACGACAGATAAAGGTCTGGTATCAAAGATCTACAAAGAACAGCTCAAACTCAACAACCAAGAAACAAGGAAAACACTCAAGAAATGAGCAGAAGACAGGAAGAGACACTTTTCCATAGAAGACACACAAATGGCCAACAGTCCATGAAAAAATGTTCCACATCAATTGTCATCAGGGAATTCAAAACCACAATGAGATACCACCTTCCAGCAGTTAGGATGGCTAAAATTAACAGGACAGGATACAACAACTGTTGACGAAGATGTGGAGAAAGGGGAACCCACTTACCCTGTTGGTGGGAATGCAAGCTGGTGCAGTCACTCTGGAAAACAGCATGGAGGTTCCTCAAAAAGTTAAAAGTAGAGCTGCCCTACGACCCAGCAATTGTACTACTGGGTATTTACCCCAAAGATACAGATGCAGTGAAAAGAAGGGGCACACGCTCCCCAATGTTCATAGCAGCAATCTCCACAAGCACTAAACTGTGGAAGGAGCTCAATGTCCTTCAACAGAGGAATGGATAAAGAAGATGTGGTACATACATACCATAGAATAATACTCAGCCATCAGAAGGGATGAACACTCACCATTTGTATCGACATGAATGGAAGTGGAGGGGGTTATGCTACATGAAATCAGTCAATCAGAGAATGACAATAATCATATGGTGTCACTCATATGTGGAACACAAGGAATAGTGTGGAGGACCACAGGGGAAAGGGGGTGGAAACTGAATGGGAAGAAATCAGAGAAGGGAACAAAACATGAGTCTCTTATTCATAGGAAACCAATGGGAGGAGAGGTAGGTTGGGGGGGGGGGGGTGGTAGGGTAATTTGATGATGGGTATTAAGGAGGGGACATGTGGTGATGAGCCCTGGGTGTTATATGCAACTAATGAATCATTGACCATTACATCAAAAGCTATACTTTGCCTAACTGAATTTAAATGAAAAATCTGAAAAACTTTAAAAAAAGAAACATGAGCTATTACAATGAATATCACAAAAATACAAAAGATTAGAGAGTACTATGAGCAAGTAGAGGCCAACACCTTGGACAGCCTAGAAGAAATGGATATGTTCCTAACAACCTAGAATGAATCTTGAAGGGAAAAAGAAATCTGAACAGACTGATCACTAGTAAAAAGATTGATTCGATAATCAAATCCTCCCAAAAAACAAATGCCCAAGACCAGACAGTTTCATTGACACGTTCAACCAGAGGTAGAAGAAGAATTAATACAAACCCTTCACAAACTGTTTTTAAAAAGGGAGAGAAGGGCATACATCCAAACTCATTTTATGAAGGCAGCATTACCCAGCTACTAAAAAAGACAAGGATGCTATAAGAAATGGAAAGGCCAATATCCCTCATGAACAGAGATGCAAAAATCCTCAACAAATGATTGGCAACATTTATTCAACAATACATCAGGAGAATCACACGACATGACCCAGTGGGATTTATTCCAGGGATGCAAGGATGATTCCACATCTGCACATCCACCAATAGCATACACCACCTGGACAAAATAAAAGATAAAAACCCTAGGATTGTTACAATAAATGCAGAAAGAACACAAGATTCAATGCATGTATGGTTAAAGACTCTAAACTATCTGGGTACTGAGAGAACATACCTCAACCAAACAAAGGCCTATATGAAAAGCCCACAGCTGATGTTACACTCAAGCGTGAAATGCTGAAAACTTTCCCACTACCAGCAAGAACAAGATAAAGATGCCCACTCTTACAACTTTCATTCATCATTGTATTGAAAGCCCTTGCCAAACCATTTAGAAAAGACAAAACAAAACAAAAAAAGATATGAAATCTAAATAGGAAAAGAAAATGGTCACTATTTGCAGATGACATGATACTATATGTAGAAATCTCTAAGGAGTTCACACAAAAAAATTAATTTATTAACAAATAAATGAATTTGAATAAATTAGAACAAATAAATTCAGGAAAGCTGTAGGATACAAAGTCAATATATGGAGGCATGTTGCATTTCTTTCTTTTTTTTTAAAGAATGTATTTACTTGACACAGAGAGAGACAGACAGAGAGACGGAGAGAGACAGCATAAGCAAGGGGAGCAGCAGAGAGTCAGAGAAATGCAGACTTTCTGCTGAGTAGGGAGCACAATGGCAGTCTCATTCCCAGAACCTCAGGATCATGAACTGATCTGAAGGCAGACAACTGACTGAGCCACCCAAGTGCCCCACTTGTGTTTCTATATACTGATGACCAACATTCATAAAGAGAAATTAAGAAAGCAATGCCATTGACAATTGCATCAAGCAAAACAAACAAACAAACAAAACAAAACAAAACAAAACAAAACAAAAATCTAGGAATAAAAGTAACCAAGAATGAAAAAGACATGGTATACTGCACACGTGGTGGAAAAGGAAGGAAAAATATATGTGTGTTGGTGGGTGATGTAGGGGCCAAAGATTTGGAAGATGATGCAAATAAATGGCATGATGCAAATGATGCAAATAAATGGAACCATATGCTTCCATAAGCATATGCTTATTAACTGGAAGAGTTAATAATGTTAACATGTCCACCATAACCAAAGCAATCTGGAGAAAGAAGGAGAGAGAGTCCAAGATGGCAGAGGAGCAGGACACCTTCATTTCATATGGCACAAGGAATTTAGCTAGATAGCTACCAAACCATTCTGAACACCTGCAAATTCAAGCACAGACCTGAGAAAAGAGTAGCAACAATGCTACAAACAGAAAAGCAACCACTTTCCACAAGATAGCAGGTACAGAAAAGTGAGTCTAAGTTGATAGGCATGAAGATAAACCCCGGGGGAAGGACCTCTGTCAGCCAGCTACTGCCAAGTGCTAGGAGCAGCAGAGCACAAAATTAGAATGTTTAGAAGTCTGTTCTGGTGAGGGATGTCACTCTGGTGGCTGGGCAGGGGGTAGCACCCTTGATGGGACAGTGTGGTCTCAGGATCCTCGGGGTCCCAGGAAGACCAGGGGCACTTGAGGGTAGCAGAGCCCCAGTTATTAGAGCAGGGTAGCCAGCTGCAAAGAGTGAGCCCAGGAGTGAGCTCTAAGCTGGAGGTTGCCATAAACTGTGATCCACAGCATAGTCTGGCCACTGTTCTTTGAGAAGGGGCCCAAGAAGTAGCACAACTGGGGAGAGCCCCCTTCCTTCCCCAAGAGTGATGCCTGAGCATGCTGCAGGAGTCTGCTGGGTTTGGCAACTCCAAACAGGGTCATATGCCAGAGACAGAAATACTTCGTCACAGGCCCGGTGAGCACAGAGTACAGATAGAGACTGGGGAGACATGAAGGATTGTGAGGGAACATTGAGAAGTGGGAGCATTGAGAAGTGGGGCCCTGAACTCTCAACTCTAGGACCAGAGATAGGGAGGCTGCCATGTTCATTCTCATCCCAAAAGACTGGGATCTTTCCCTGCCTATTTTCAGACCACAGTGTTTTGAAAATGAAACTCAGTCACAAGAGGAAAGGTGGAAAGAACTCAAATAAATGGAGCCTAAAGAGCATCCTACTAAAGAATGTATGGATCAACCCATCAATTCAAGGTGAATTTTGAAAATTCATGGAAACACATGAGAGTGAAAACACAACCATTCAATATCCTTGGGATGCAGCAAAGGTGGTCCTGGGGGGAATTATATAGCACTCCAAGCCTTTCTCAAGAGCCAAGAAAGATGTCAAATACAAAACCTAACCCTACACCTAAAGGAGCTGGAGAAAGAAAAGCATAGTAAGCCTAAAACCAGAAGGAGAAGAGAAATAATAAAGATTGGAGCAGAAATCAATGAGTAGAAACCAAAAGAATAGCAGAACAAATCAATGAAACCAGGAGCAGCTTCTTTGAAAGAATTAATTAGATTGATACATCCCTGGCCAGATTTCTCGAAAAGAAAATAGAAAGGACCCAAATCAATAAAATCATGAATCAAGAAGGAGAGATCACACCCAACACCAAAGAAATACAAACAATTATAAGAACATAGGATGGCAACTCTATGTCCACAAATAAGGCAGTCTCGAAAAAAATGGATGCATTCCCAGAAACATAGGAATGACCAAAACTGAACCAGGAAGAAAAGGAAACCTGAAGAGACTCATAATCAGCAACGAAGTTGAAACAGGCATCAAAAATCCTCCAGGAAACAAGAGCCCAGCGCCAGATGGCTTCCCAGGGGAATTCTACCAAACATTTAAAGAAGACTTAATACCTCTTCTTCTGAAACTTTTCCAAAAAACAGAACTGGAAGGAAAATTTCCAAACACTTTTGATAAGACCAGCATTACCTTGATCCTAAAATCAGGCAAAGACCACATCCCAAAGGAGAATTACAGACCACTATCCCTGATGAATATGGATGCAAAAATTCCCACCAACATACTAGCCAATAAAATCCAACAGCCCATTAAAAGGATGATTCACCATGACCAAACTGAATTTATTCCCGGGCTGCAAGGGTGGTTTGACAACCACTAATTAATCAATGGAATCCACTACCTTAGTAGAAGAAAGAGCAAGAACCATAGGATCCTCTCAATAGATGCAGAAAAAGCATTTCAGAAATTAATGCACCCCTTCTTGATCAAAACTCTTCACCGTGGAGGGATAGAGGGTACCTCCACATCATAAAGGCCATCTATGGGAAACCCACAGAGAATATCATTCCCAATGGGGAAAAACAGAGAGTTTTTCCCTTCAGGTCAGGAAAATGACAGGGATGCCCATTCTCTTCACTACTGTTCAACATAGTACTAGAATCCATAGCCTCAGGCATCAGACAACAAAAAGAAATAAAAGGCATCTGAACCTTTCACCCTATGCAGAAAATAGGACACTCTGTGGGAACCCAAAAGACTCCACCCCAGAATTGCAGAACTCATCTAGGAATTCCATAAAGTGGCAGAATATATAATCAATACACAGAAATCACTTGCATTTCTCTACAGCAACAATGTGACATAAGAAAGAGAAATTAAGGAGTCCATCCATGTATAATTGCACCCAAAACCATAAGATACTTAGGAATCCATCTGAGCAAAGAGGCAAAGGATCTGTACTCAGAAAACCATACCATAGTCATGAAAGAAATGGAGGAAGACACAAAGAAATGGAAAAATGTTCCATGCTCATGGATTGGAAGAACAAATATTGTGAAAATGTCTATGCTACCCAGAACAGTCCACAGATTCAATGTGCCCCCTAAGAAAATACCATCCACATTTTTCACAGAACTGGAATAAAGAATCCCAAAATTTGTATGGAAGCAGAAAAGACCCCAAATAGCCAAAGGGATGTTGAAAAAGAAAACCAAAGCTGATGGCAAAACAGTTGCAGACTTCAAGCTCTATTACAAAGCTGTAATATCCAGACAGGATGGTCCTGGCACAAAAACAGACACACAGATCAATGGAAAAGAATAGAGTAACCAGAAATGGACCCTCAACTCTAGGGTCAAGGAAGGAATATCTAATGGGGAGAAAAAGTGTCTTCAATAAATAGTGCTGGGAACACAGGAGAGCCATATGCAGAATAATGAAACTGGACCATTTCCTTACACCATACACAAAAAATAGACTCCAAGTGGATAGAAGACCTCAGTGTGAGACAGAAATTCATCCAAATCCTTGAGGAGAACAGAGGCAGGAAACTCTTTGACCTCAGCCACATCAACTTCTTACTAGACACATCTCCAAAGGTGAGGGAAACAAAAACAAAAATGAACTGGGATTTCATCAAGATAGCAAGTTTTTACACAGCAGAGGAAACAGTCAACAACATGAAAAGACAACGAAAAGAACAAGAGAAGATATTTTCAAATGACATATCAGATAAAGGGCTCATATCCAAAATCTAGAAAGAACTTACCAAACTCAACACCCACAGAACAAATAATCCAGTCAAGAAATAGGCCAAAGACATGAACAGACATTTCTCCAAAGAAGACATCTAAATGGCCAACAGACCCATAAAAATGTGCTCAACATCCCTTGACATTAGGAAAATACAAATCAAATCCATAATGACATACCAGCTTGCACCAGTTAGAATGGTTAAAAAGAGCAAGTCAGGAAACAAAAGGTGTTGTTATGGATGTGGAGAAAGGGGAACACTTTAATGCTGTTGGTGGGAATGTGAGCTGGTAAAGCCACCCTGGAAAATAGTGTGGAGGTTCCTCAAGAAGTTGAAAATAGAGGTATCCTACAACACTGCAACTGCACTACTGGGTATTTAATCCAAAGATACAAATGTAGTGATCTGAAGGGGCACCTGACCCCTATGTCTATAACATCAATGCCTGCAAAAGCCAAAGTATGCAGAGAGCCCAACATCCATTGACAGATGAATGGATATATATATGGGTACATATATCATTGAATATTATGCAGTAATCGGAAAATGAAATCTTGCCATTTGCAATGACATGGATGGAACTAGAGGGTATTATGGTCAAAATAAGTCAATCAGAGAACTACAATTATCATATGATCTCACTGATAATTGGAATTTAAGAAAGAAGACAGAGGATCATAGTGGAAGAGAAGAAAATAGGAAGCAAGATGAATCCAGAGAGGGAGTCAAAGCAAAAGAGACACTTTATCTCAGGAAACTAACTGAAGGTTTCTGAAGGGGGGTGGTGGGAATGGGGTGGATGACTGATGGGCATGGGGGAGGTATGTGCTGTGGTGAGCACTGTGTGCTGTGTAAAATGGAAGGATCACAAGCATGTACCCCTGAAACAAATAACACTTTATATGATCATAATAAAAAGGATGTGAAAGAAAAAAATTAGAATATAAACTATAAAAATAAATAAATAAATAATCTCCCTGATAGAAAGCAAGCAAGCAAGCCAAGTGACTAAGCCACCTGTAGTCACCACACTCCAATTTCAAGCAAGATTACAAAACTCTTGTCATCAAAACAGTATGGTACTGGCATAAAAACAGACATATGGGTAAATGGAACACAACAGACAGCTCAGAAACTCATAATCATAGTACTTTTGGCAAGGTTTATTCATTCATATATTAAAGGTATATTTAAACTTAACCCTGATAGAATTATTAACTCTGAATGGGAATTAATAATATTTATGTTCTGTTCCAATGTTTGCTTCTAACAAATGCATTTTTAAACGATACTGTTTTGTATAAATATATATTATAAAATATGGATGATTTAAAATCCACACTTTTAAGAAAAATTAATCTCACTTTAATAAACCTACCACAGAAAAGGAAATATAGATATCCATCATCACAACTGAGAACATCACAAAGAAGACAATCAGACACAATCTGGTATCTGATGGAAGAACAGAATACTACTTAAGTAGTTCTGCCTAAATATTCAACCTATAGCTATAGATCCAGCTACTCATTTACAAAAACATAGATGTGAGAGAAAAGTCCTAACAAAGAGTATGAAGACATTGCCTTTGAAGTCCACAATGCATATATTCTGACAGGAAAAATATTTTCCCAACAAATAAACCATAAGACCAGAAAGAGGGAAAGAAGGAAAGAAGGAGGAAAGGAAAGAAGGGAGGAAAAAGAGAAAGAAAGAAAAACAGATCAGAAACTAACCCATACATGTATGGTCTTAACTTATGACAAAGCAAAAAAATACACAATGGAGAAAGGATTGTCTCTTCAGTGAATGGTACTGGGAAAACTGGACACTAAATGTGGGAGAATGTGACTGGATCACTTTCTTACACCTCACATACAAATTATGAATGGATGAATGACTTGAACATAAGAACTGAATCTATAAACCTCCAAAAAGAAAACACAGGTAGTAAGTTTCTCAATACTGGTTTTGGGGAAGAGACTTTTACATCAGACACCAAAAGCAAAGGCAACAAAAGCAAAAATAAACAAGTGGAAGGACATCCAACTGAAATTTCTGCATGACAAAAGAAACCATCAAACCCTTAAAAGCAACCTCCCCAATGAGAAAAAATATCTGCACATCCTATGTGTGAGAAGAGGCTAACATCCAGAATACACAAAAGGCTCCTTCAAATCCAAACAAAAACTGAATAAAAACTGGGGAGAATATGTGAATAGACACTTTCAAAAGATGGCATACATGTGGCCAACAGACACAGAGAAAGTTGTTCGACATCACTAATTGTCATCAGGGAAATACAAGTCATAACTGTAGTCAGCTATCACCTCACAACTGTGGAAATAGCAATTGTCCCAGAGACAGACACCAGGTGTGGTCAAGGGTGTGTACATCAGGGGACCCTGTGCACTGTTGGTGGGAATGGAAATTGGTGCAGCCACTATGACAAATGTTGTGGAGGTTCCAGGAAAAATTAATAGAACTATCACATGACCTGGTAATTGCTCTACAGAGTATTTCTTTGGCGAACACAAAAACATTCCCTCCAAAAGAGAGATGCATTCCCATGTTCATGGCAGCATTATTCACAATAACCCAACATGGAAACATCAACCTTGGGAGCATTATGTTAAGTAACTCAGACATAGAAAGACAAACACCAGAGGCTGTCATGGACATTCCACATGGAAAAAAGAATTACTGAACTTATAGATAATGAGAACAGATGGCTAGTTGCCAGGTTTGGAGATGGTGAGGAGAAACGGGTAAAGGTAGTCAAAGGTGCCATGTTTGATTGGTAAAATCAGCAAGTCATGGAATGTTCTGTGCAACATGGAGACGAAAGCTAACCCTGCAGGATGGGGTACAGGCTTAAAAGTACAGTGGTCCTAGGAAACCTTTCACAACAGAAGTGGTGTAAACAGAAAAAGGAATTACCATTCATTTCTACAGAAAAACAAGTGAGCATGCTCAGACAATAAAAGTTCCTTCTCTTTGGCTCTTCTTGGACCTCAGGACACAACATCTTAATGGGATGCCCAAAATAAATGGAGATAAAGCACAGCAGATACTCGCAGACACAATTCAAAGCACTGATGGCTGGATGCAGAGAGCGGTGCCCAGGAAGGAGCTGGTTGGAGTGCACGCCGCCTCTGTAGTGGTTCCCCACAAAACAGATGCTGAATGCAATGCCCACTTTTTTACTTTTTTCATAAGAGAGAAATCCTCTTCAGGTTTCTTCCTGATACTGGAGCTGGGTAATAACATAGACCTTTTGAAAAAGCCAAGTGTCTTACCATTAACTTTGAGAAAAGTGGGAAAGACTTGTACTTGACAGATGCTGAAGGGGGTAGAAGTTCAGAGTTCTCCCAGACACAAACATCAGCAGATCCACTGTGAAAGGCACCTTCCTCAGCAGGTGGAACACAGACTATCTCTTACCCCCAGAAACCTCTTCCTTCACCTTGATTGGGACAACCAGCAAGAGCTCGGAGGTACCTCAATTCCTCCTTTCTCCCATACCCAATATCAAACCCATCAGCAAATCCTGTGAGCTCCATCTTCAATAGGTACCCAGAATAGCATTAACCCCTCCTTCCAAGGCCACCTGTCTGGTCCAAACTGGAGCCCATCTCTTGCCTGAGTTCCATGAAAATCTTCATCATTGACCTCCTTTGTCCATCCTCAACCATGTGTCATCTGTTCTCAACACTGTAGCCAGGATAGCTCAGTGAAACAGGGTCCCATGGGGTCACAGCCCTGCAATGGCTTTCTGTTACCCTACTGTCACCTTCTTGAGGTCATGTCCTAAGCTGTCTCCTGTGGTCACAGGGCTTCTGTTCCTGGACGTACCTGGTATGCTCCTGCCCCAGGGCCTTTGCATATGCTTTCCTTGCCATTTATAAGGCTCTTGGTTTGATATCACTCACCTTATTTAGAACTTGACTCAAGTGTCACCTTCCTAGTGAAGTCCCACCTGGCCCCTATGTGAATAGCAAGCACCACCGCCACCTCCCCTTCAGCATCCTGGCCCTGTCTCTCCTGCTTTCTATTTCCAGAGTAGTTATCACAGTCACCAAGCCATCTCGGCAAGGAGGAAATAGAGCCCTACTCAGATGGTTTCACCACTCACTCCCTCCGATTTCCTAGTCCAGAGCCCTGGGGGAAAAGATGACTAGAGCTCTTACATAGTCAGGATGCCTGGAACAATGGGTCCCCCTATGGCACCCTGAAGACCATCAGGGAAATGACCCATAAGAGGAATTCACTTGCACATGAAACCTGAAACCAGATACCTTCCTTGATTCCAGGTGAGCGCACATACATCCTCCCCTTGCCTGATGTGCTCATCTGAGAAAGCTGAGCAGAGAAGCATCCCAGGATCCAAATCTCCCTCTGGCCAAGGTCCTAGGAAACAGACATCTCTCCTCCCTGCACCAGCCACCCGTGATTGATGTCTGGCATCCTCCTGTGCTGGGGCAGAGTGGTACACCTGTCCCTCTTTCCTGGGACGTCATCTCAAACCAGGGTTTGCTGCACAGTTTTAAGGAAGGAACCAGTAGCAGCAGCAGCAGCAGGCCGCCAGGTTCAGTCTCAGCCTTGCACATCAGGCTCCATGTAGAACTAGAGCTTCAAGGAGACTGGTGTGCCATGTGGCCTTGGAACCCAATGGCAGGAGCTGGGATTTGAGTTCCAAATGAACACTGGCCTCTTCCACATAGCACAGGAAAGTGGAGGATTTCTCAGGGGTGTGGTTCTGGAATAAGTGCTTCTGCTGGCTGAATTCACAGACACCAGGCAGAGGACACCTATAGTGCCTCATCCGAGGAGGCAAGGGGCACACTGGGCAAGAATCCATAATGCTGCCTGTGGGCTGCTTCCTACCAAGCCCCCTGCTGAGATGAGGGCTAGAGAATCAAACAGGAAGCAAGTTTCACATCTGCGGGAGGGCTGGCTGGGGAGCAGAGCCCTGTCGCTGGAGCAAGTTGGCCTGTGCATCAACAGCGAAGGCCACTGCCACAGCCTCACAGTCTCCCAGCCATCTGAGCAGACTGCCCTGTCAGGCTCACGCCTGCTGACACGGTGACTCCTAAGACCCAGAGACTGCTTTCCACCCCAGCGCAATGTTACTCACAAAGAAGCAAACTCCAGTCTCAGAAACGTGTTCAGTGTTCAAAAGGCTGGAATGGGTCCATTTAGGCAGACCAGCTGAGTGACTCTGTGGGTGGGAAACTTGGACCACATCCTCCCTGAGCACCAACGCTTCCAAGTCCAAATTTCAAACCCTCCCTCACTGGGTATGGAGCACCACGTCAGCATGAACACTGCTCTTTCAAATCTCTTGTCTCCCATTCCTTCAAATGAGAAACCAAGCTCCAGTCACCACTCTATATTCCCTTCAGAGAAGTAAGGAAAGGATAGAATAAAACACTATGTGGGCACAGCACACTTCTATCTGAATAGAATTCCATGTTCCTTCTCATACGGGCAGCCCTACATTGCCCATACTAATGAGAGATACCACAAGTTCAGTCCTCTTATATATATTTGGCCTTGTGTTTTTCCCTTTGATATTTGGATCTCAAAGTCAGTGTCTATATTGCTTTCTTAAAATAACAAGAATAATAGTGACATGGTCACGTAAAGGTCTGGGTCTCCATAAGCAGACAACATGGCTCTGGTTCAGATAAGGATCAAGGCAGAACCTTTTCCCAGGAAGCAAAGCCCACACCCTCAGGGATCCTGACATGCCTCACAGGTGATGAGCTCCTTTGCTCCAGGAGTTGTCCGAGTGCAAAGAATGCAGGCACCCTCCAGGGTTCATTCTGTTTTCTTCAGAAATTCCCCAGTTCTAGTCACAAGGGACTCACTGGGTCAGGTTTCAGAGCCCAGGATGGGCCACCAAGTAAGCAGCCACCCCTCCCCACCGAGGGAAGGATAGATGTTCTCTGGGAGCACAATGAGTCCCTCCCTGAGCTACTCAACAACCTACACTCCTTCTCCATGTGTCCTCCTCACAAAGGCCACTGTGCCCTGTTGAGTCCTGCCCCTGTGTTTTACTTTAAAAAATATTTTCCAATATCGGAATGTGGTTCATGGAAGAGAAAACCATGAACACCCACAAAGAATTCTTTTAATATATCAGAAGTTTTGTTTCCCATTGTTTAATTAAAACAAGAAATAAACATGTACAGATAGTCCCTTCCACTAGCAGGTACAATTCACTGTGGTGACTTAAAGGAGAGCAGGAAATACAAGAGGAACAGATGTTCTTATGACCCATTATTTCCATCATCTAGGTTTTGAAACTCCACACACACTCAAAGAAAGAAGCCTGGGGTGCCTGGGTGGCTCAGTGGGTTTAAGCCTCTGCCTTCAGCTCAGGTCATGATCTCAGGGTCCTGGGATCAAGCCTGACATCGGGCTCTCTGCTCTGCATGGAGCCTGCTTCCCCACCCCCCACTCTCTCTCTGCCTGCCTCTCTGCCTACTTGTGATCTCTCTCTCTCTGTCAAATAAATAAAATCTTCTAATTTAAAAAGAAGAAGAAGAAGAAGAAGCAGCAGCAGCAGCAGCAGCAGCACAAACCGACATCTTGGCCTGACAAGGCGAAGTCTGAACTAGAGTGATAGGGACAGACAAAGAGCTCATGTGTGTTGGCTGAGGCCAGTGGCTCAGAAGAAGGGGCTCTGCCAGCTTGCCACCCAGGCCTCCCCTGTCCTCAACCAGGAACATGCTCACGGCCCTGACCTGTCACAACTGTCACATGGGAGACACACAGCCACCCCTGGAGCCAGCCCTGCCCACACCCTCCTGCAGAATGCATTCCGTTCTCCTCCAGGATCCCTGCCAGCATTACCCAGACCTGGAACTCCCCTTCTCCTGCAAAGCTCCAGGATTCCCCCCTCTTGTCAAAATTACACTGGCCCAAGGCTTTCATAAATGTGTCGTATTTCTCTCAACTCACCTTCCTACCTGGGCAAACTATAAGTAACGTATTAGTGGAACATGAACATGCTCTGAGATCTGAGTCTTTCATTGTAGACTTATGAGGACTCCTTGTGCAATAAAATACCATAGCCTAGGACGGGGGTTATAAAACTATTATATACAGAATAATACAGCCCAAAACACCTCATTGTTAGTTGCTCTTCATTAGCCTGAAAGTTTCTGTGTAAAAAGCCTTTCCATAGATATTACCTTCTAGCATTTTCTTGAGGAGAAACAAACTCCATGAGATAACCTGACTCACCCAGCGTCAGGCAAGCAGTTCCAGAATTCACCCCAGGGTGAAGTCTGCCAAGCCCCTTGAGGCCACCAGTGTGCCTCTATCCAGGAGAATTCCCAAAGAATCTCCTTCTGACTCCACCACCAAAGGAACTACAGAGAAAAATATGGCATATCAAAATATCTAGATGATATATTTAGTTAAACTAGAAAGTCAAGCTTTACTTTTAAACGGTAAAAGACTACTTTGAATAATTTTGAGTTTTCCCACTACCTTAATTTTAGCTCTTTAGATGAAGACACTAATCAGTTACGAAATATCACCTTTGACAAATGACAAGACATCATCCATGTCTCTCTCTGGCCGCAAAAAGCCACCTAACTCTAGATGGTGGCCTTAGGACCATCCCCCAGGCCCAAGTGAATAAACGCTGTTAGAGTAAGGATCAAATTATATGTTAAAAACAAACAAAGAGTAAATCTCATCTTCCTTCTCTAAAACAAGTGATTTCCCAGAAAACAGATGTGCAGATGACATTTTGTAAGCAGTAAATGAACAGAGAAAATGGCATTCCCTGTGATGTTCTACCTGCAGGGACACTAAGTCACTCTTGCACCAAAGCCAGAATGCAGACAGCTACTTCAGTTTCACTTTGTGGCTCAACTAGAGAAAAGAGAAAAGCCCAGGAGGATTTGGATTAAAAAGAAGTCTTACCTCCAGTCCTGAAACATGACATTGTGCCCAATGTACCTGCTGCTTTCTCAGAACACTGACATCTGGTGACAAGCTGCATGACTGACTCAGATACTGTTGTTCAAAACTTTCGGTCTCATGGAGCCAGATCAGAGAAGCATTGTCAGGTGTGGATGAGAAGGCACACCTGCTTCTGTTCTTGGGTGAAGGGAAAACACATACTATTTGTTTTCTTTTTTCATTCTTTTTTCTTTTTTGGAAACACATGCTTGTTTTCTTAAGTAGTAATTATCAACATTCTAAAGTGGACCAATGACTTTGTCTTTTTTGGAAAAGTGAAATTATCCTTCCAAATGAACACCTCAACTCACCTGTTCCTCATGCAACTTGAATGGGATCTGGTTTCCTCCAGCTTCCAGGCCCCCACTTGGAGGACACCCCTGTAGGATCCTGACAGCCCACTACCACCATCCTGTGGGACATGGGGCACAATGCTAAAATTGGGGGATGGCTCTAGGGCTGTTACCACCACACCTGTGCTGGGGGGTGGGTGGCAGGAACCTGGAGGACCCTCCAGCGGGATCCTGACAGCCCATTACCACCATCCCTGGGGAACACGGGGGACAATGCTGAAGCTGGGGGATGGTTCTGGGGCTTGTTAGTGCCATGCCTGTGGGGGGTGGGGAACAGGAGACATCCTGCTGAACTCTGGGTGCTTGCTGCTCAAAGTCCATTACCTGCACTGTGCCAGGGGACGGGAGGCACTGAAGTTGGGGACTGTGTGCTGTCTTTACATGCATTCTTCCTGGGGAACACAGGAAACCCTGAAATGTCTGCAACCCATCCCACAAAAGCTTGGGTGAGAAGGTGCCCTGGAGTTCAGGAGTGTGGGGGACAGGGCCTGTTGATGGAGATTGGGCAGAAGAGACTTTCAAGAGAAAAAGAAAACCCATCTGAGTCCTCACGATGAACTTGCTTCATGCGCCCTTCAAGGACCCTATACCTGGGAACCCCACGACAGTGGACAGCCCACATTCAGTGAGCCAGAACCCGCCCCCAACCCCCCCTCCCCCAGGATCTCTCCTAGCATCCGTTTGCCTGCCCTGCTTCTGCGTCCTAAGGCAGCTCTGGGTCTGCCCACCGAGGACATAGCTCCATTCCCACGTGCTGATGGATGGAGGGTGGTGCCCTGAGCCCATTGCACGCTGTGCCTCCCTGTACCAGGTGAGCCGCCCTTACACCCACACCTCCCTGCTTTTGTAGGGACTGCTGGAGGTGGCATCTCCTTGCTCAAACACCTGGCTCCACAGGGCAGTCACGGGCGGGTTGTGGGCAGGGCCCCCTCCCCCAGACATCTGGCACCTTCCGGGGACCCCTCTGGCTGCAGACCACCCTCAGAGCCCTACCCCTTCCCTTCCTTCACCAGCCCTGCCTATAGAGCTGTCCCTGGCTCCTGGCAAGGTCAGCTGCTCTCAGACCTTCCCAGGCTTGGGCTTTAGGAAATGCAATTGTTGGGGCACATTGGTGGTTCAGTCATTAAGCATCTGCCTTCAGCTCAAGCCATGATCCCAGGGTACTGGGCTCGAGCCCCACATCTGGCTTCGGGCTCAGTGGGAAGCCTGTTTCTCCCTCTCCCACTCCCCTGCTTGTGTTCCCTTTCTCACTGTGTCTCCCTCTGTCCAATAATAAATAAAATCTTAGGGGAAGAAAAGGAAATGCTGTGGTTTCCCACATTTCCAGCCAAAAAGTAATGCTCTAAGTGGGAGGAGCTTCACCTTCTGGTCTCACCCATGGAGTGGCTAGTGCTTCTCAGACCTTCCGAGCCTCCTTCTAGGATGAGTCCACTTGTGCTGGAATATGTATACAAATGCTTGGTTCTGCAGGGAAGCTCCAGGATGAACAAGAACAACTGCCCTTCTGTACTGTTGGAGTTGTGAGCCAGGAACATTGATTTTTCACTTAAAAAGAAAACGTATTGTTATTGTTGACACAAAGGAACAAACCCTTTTAAACATTTTAGGGAGAAAAGAAGAGAATTTTCTTCAAACCCAAGTCAAGACAACTGCCTGGGAGACACAATCTTCACAAGGCAGGGAGTGCTCCGGGGGAGGAACATTTGGGGCAGGTTTCTACATTTGTTCTATTTTGTTTTACACACAGAGTGACACATCATCATGAGGAAAAACATTCCCGAAAGTTAGACTTTTTCTTATGTTTTCAGTATGTGCAAGTCAGTATGACTTTAATCTTGTGGGAGCAGGAGGGGTTCTTCTGTTTTTCTCATCTTTGTGTTTGCAATGGCATTTTTGTTGTTGTTCTCTCTTTCTTCTCGAAGGAGATGTACAACATGTGCTTGGGGCAGAAAAAGGGTCCATGCTCTGAGGTTTTGCCCAGTCACTTTGAGCTTCGTAAAATGTTAAAGGATAGCTTCCCTGGGAGCCCAGAATCTGGGCCCATGGATGGTAAAAGACAAAAATTTCCATTATCCTTCTAATTACTACTAAAGAGAGGAACTTGAGACAAAAGCACCTTTAAAAATGCACTAAGAAATCGAAATGATGCCTACAGAAGGTTACCTGTTCCATGGTCAACACAGGTAACAGAGGTGTTCACAGAAGCTGGGCTCCTCCTTTCTCCTGCCCAAATCTCTGAAACACACAGATAATTTAAACTCAGAATTTTAGAACCTCCCAACATCTTAGAGATGTCTGGCACCATTCCCTTGGACTACAGAATGAAACAGAGTAGCTCATTGTCACAACACTAAATAAAACATGAAGTCCCCCTAACGCTTGGATACACTGTCTTAGTTCTTTCCTTGCAGATTTTTACTAATGCAAGTCATAGTCATACCATATAAACACTGCAATAGTTGGGAAATAAGTAACCATGGGCAAGGTAAGAGTTTAGTATGTTTATAAGCATTGTCTCACTTTGTAGAAGAGACTGAGCTGAGTGTTTTTAAACACTATTTCAGACCTGTCTTACAGCACACTCTGAACATACCAGAACCTGAATCAATTTTAAAAAGATAGTTCTTTCAGTAACTTTAATATCAGAAAAATATTATGGTGTCTCTATTCCTAGGGATCTTTGCATCTTTTACTCAAAGCTCCTCCATGCTTAATGATCATGATGGACAGAGGTAAAAAGGCCAGCTGAATTCATTCCAGTCGACCACACAACAAGAAAATCCTGAGACTTGAGGTGTTTCCAGACTGAGAAGACCAGAGATAAGAGGAAAATATTTCTGTGTATGGAATAACAAAGGATTTGGAGTCAGTTTGGGGATCCCACTTAGGTTTCTGACACTAAAATCCTCTGAGACTCCCATCATCTCTGAGCCCCTGTATAACCATCTAGAAAATGTGACTAATAATATCCACATCATAGTTTGGAAGTTTAAAAGGGAGAATTCCACAAAGAGCCAGTGTGATGGCTCTCAAGAGCAGGTGTTCAGGAAGCCATGATTACTATTGGGGTCTACTTCTTTTCCAGAAGAAAGAACACATGTTGAATCCATATTTCTTTTTTTTTTTTTAAGATTTTATTTACTTATTTGAGAGAGAATGAGTGATAGAGAGCACGGGAGAGGAGAAGATCAGAGGGAGAAGCAGACTCCCCAAGGAGCTGGGAGCCCGATGCAAGACTCTATCCTGCAAGTCTGGGATCATGACCTGAGCCAAAGGCAGTCGCTCAACCAACTGAGCCACCCAGGTGCCCTGAATCCATATTTCTAATAGATGACTCACAAGATGATTTTCAGACCTTAAGGAAGGTCAATAACCTGTTACTGTGTTATATTTCACTCAGAAAACATGCTGTTGGACTGGTGAGGACAATACAATAGCACCATCATCACTAGGGGTGTGGATCTTCCCATTTCCATATGGCTATGTTGTCCCCCTTAGCTCAGGGCCACCAGAAAGGGCAGCTTGGGCGGGGCCACCATCATCACTGGGAGTGGGGAGCTTCCTATTTCTGTATGGTCATGTAGTACCTCTTAGCTCAGGGCTACCAAAAAGGGCAGCTGTGAGGGGACCATAGACCAAGGCTGCCCCGTGTGGCTGGGGCAGGCAGAACTCTGACTTAAGGCTCAGCTCCTATCTATCTAATTATACTGCTCTTCACAGATAGAGTGCCATTGTCTGCAACCTCTGATGTAGGAAAGGTTGAGAATTTCCCTTGTGATTCCCTCTCTGACCCTTAGGATATGTAGCAAAGTTACATTTAATTTTTAAACATTGAGGGACTTCATGGTTTTCTTTTCATTATGACTATGGCTCAATTCTCCTGTGATCTAAGAATATAATCTAATTAATTTCAGGCTTTAAAATGTGTAGACTAGCTTAATGGTACAACATTTTATCTACTTGGGCAATATCCTAGGACCACTTGAAAATAATGTATTCTGTACTTAATGTGTAATGTTCCATATTTGTCAATTAGGTCACACTTGTTACCAATGTTTCACCTGTTTTTTTCTATCAGATATTGAGAAAGATATATTAAAATCTTCAAACAATGCTACTCTAGTCAACATTGCATTGGAGAATCTACCAAGTGTTATAAAGCAAGAGAAACAAAAAGAATAAGAATTGAGGGATAATTGTGACTATACACAGATAATATAAGGGTATATATAGAAAATATAAAATATCTATAAATACACTATTAGAATTAAAAATGGAAAACTTGCAAATCTTAGAACCAATAAAGCAATCCAGAAAGCAGCCTGGAGGAAGAGATTTCTTATGGATGGAAGGAGGAACATCAGAATAATGTCAGACCTGTCCACAGAGACATGGCAAGCCAGAAAGGGCTGGAAAGACATATTCAGGATACTAAATGAGAAGAACATGCAGCCAAAGATACCTTAACCAGCAAGGCTGTCATTCAGAGAAGAAATAGTACTTATTCTTCTGAAGCTGTTTCAAAAAATAGAAACAGAAGGAAAACTTCCAAACTCATTCTAAGAGGCCAGCATTACCTTGATACCAAAACCAGGCAAAGACCCCTTCAGAAAGGAGAATTACAGAGAAATATCCCTGATGATCATGGATGCCAAAACACTCAACAAGATCCTAACCAATAGGATCCAAAAGTACATTAAAAGGATTATCCATCATGACCAGCTGGAATTTATTCCCGGGATGCAAGTGTGTGGTTCAACATCCGCAAGTCAATCAACATGATAGAGCACATTAATCAAAGAAAAGACAAGAACCATAGGATCCTCTCAATTAATACAGAAAAAGCATTTGACAAAATACAGCACCTTTTCCTGATTAAAACTCTTCGGAGTGTAGGGATAGAGGGGACATTCCTCAGTTTCATAAAAACCATCTATGAAAAGCCCACAGCAAATACCATTCTCAATGGGGAATAGCTGAGGGCTTTTTCCTTAAGATCAGGAGTACATATACAATACCCACTCTCACCACTATTGTTCAACATAGTACTAGAAGTCTTAGCCTCAGCAATCAGACTACAAAAAGAAGTAAAAGGCATTCAAATTGGCAAAGAAGTCAAACTCTCTCTTCCCAGATGACATGATACTTTGTGTGGAAAACCCAAAAGATTCCACCCCCAAACTACTAGAATTCATACAGCAATTCAGTCATGTGGCAGGATACAAAATCAATGCACAGAAATCTGTTGCTTTTCTATACACTAACAATGTAACTGTAGAAAGAGAAATTAGGGAATTGATTCCATTTATAATTGCACCAAAAACTGTAAGATACCTTGGAATAAACCTGGCCAAAGAGGAAAACAATCTATACCCTAGAAACTATAGAACATTTATGAAAGAAATAGAGAAAGACACAAAAATATGGAAAACCAATCCATGCTCGTGGATCAGAAGAATAAACATGGCTAAAATGTCTATGCTGCCCAGAGCACCTTACACTTTCAACACCATCCCTGTTAAAATACCATTGGCATTTCTCATAGAGCTGGAACAAATAATCCTAAAACTTGTATGGAACCAGAAAAGACCCCACATAGCCAGGGAAATGTTGAAAAAGAAAACCAAAGCTGGAGGCATCACAGTGCCTGACTTCAAGCTACATTCCATAGCTGTGACAGCATGGTATTCACACAAAAACAGACACATAGATCAATGGAACATAATAGAGACCCCAGAAATTGACCCTCAACACTATGGTCAGCTCATCTTTGACAAAATAGGAATGAATATTCAAGGGAAAAAAGACAGTCTCTCCAATTAATGGTGCTGGGGAAATTGGACAGCCACATGCAGAAGATTGAAACTCAACCATTCTCTTACATCACACACAAAGTTAAACTCAAAATGGATGGAAGACCTCCATGAGAGACAGGAATCCATCAAAATCATAGAGGAGAGCGTAAGCAGTCACCTCTTTGACGTCAGCCACAGCAACTTCTGCCTAGACACATCACCAAAGGCAAGGGAAACAAACGCAGAAATGAACTATTGGGACTTAGTCAAGATAAACCCTTCTTCACATCAAAGGAAATAGTTAACAAAACAAAGAGGCAACCCATGGAATAGGAGATGTTTGGAAATGACTTGTCATATAAAGAGCTAGTATCCAAGATCTATAAAGAAACTCTCAAACTCAACACCCAAAAGAGAAACAACCCAATCAAGAAATGGGCAGAAGACATGAACAGACATTTCTCCAAAGCATGCAAATGGCTAATAGACACAGGGCAACATGTTCAATATCACTTGCCATCAGGGAAATACAAATCAGAACTGTAATGAGATACCATCTTACACAAGTTAGAATGGCCAAAATTAACAAGTCAGGAAATGACAGATGTTGGAGAGGATGTGGAGAAAGAGGAACCCTCCTACACTGTTGGTGGAAAATCAAGCTGGTGCAGCCAGTCTGGAAAACAGTATGGAGTTTCCTCAAGATGTTAAGGATAAAACTACCCTACCACCCAGTAATTGCACTCCTGTACCATAAAGATACAGACAAAGTGAAAAGAAGGGGCACCTGCACCCCAATGTTCATAGCAGCAATGTCCACAATAGTCAAACTGTAGAAGGAGCCGCGATGACCTTCAACATATGAATGGATAAAGAAGATGCGGTTCACATATATAATGGAATATTCCTTGCCATGGCCCGTGTGACAAATCGACCAGGAAGCGCGAGGGTAAGAGGATGGTGAAAAGAAATTAAAGAGACAAAGAGATGGGGGCAGGAGGAGCATAGGGGATGATTTCCACCAATGCCGAGTTTATTCAAGGCAGCAAGGCATTATATAGCCAATAGTAACTATTTTTAACTGATTATAAAAGAATTTACTACATCCAGAAAAAACCCTCCAGACTTCCCCATTATCTACTTCTCACGGTCTAAATGCAGATTCTCCAAGGCCAGTGGTCTCTGTCTTCAGATAATTCCTTAACCAGCTGCATTGACTCCAAAGTAACTCAAAACATACAAGAAGTAACAACAAACCTGAGAGTGATTCATAAGCTGTGCTGGAACAGCAAGGACCAGTTATGAATTTATGACCCCAACCAAATTGCTCTCATCTAACAAATAAACATGTGGGAAATCGCATAGGCGAGTGCACATAGCACAGACCCTTTCTCAGTGCTACTCAACTTTTCCATCCTAAACCTTTGGTTAGGCTATTCGGACTTTAAAGGAGACACAAGTCAGGGCCTGGTTTGGTCCTCATCTCAAGCCTTATCGCGGCCTCCCACAATTCCTCTGCCATCAGAACGGATGAATACCTACCATTTGCATCAACATGGATGGAACTGGAGGGGATTATGATGAATAATATAAGTCAGGCAGAGAAGGACATTTACCATATGGTTTCACTCATATGTGGAATGTAAGGAATAGTGTGGAAGACCATAGGCGAAAGGAGGGAGAAATGAATGGGAAGAAATCAGAGAGGGAGATAAACCATGAAAGACTGTGGACTCTGGGAACCAAACAGTTTACAGAGGGGAGGGGAATGGGGTAACAGGATAATGGGTATTAAGGAGGGCAAGTGTTGTGATGAGCACTGGGTGTTACATGCAACTAATAAATCGTTGAACACTACATCAAAAACTAATGTTAAGGACACCTGGGTGTCTCAGTTGGTTAAGCGGCTGCCTTCGGCTCAGGTCATGATCCCAGCGTCCTGGGATCGAGTCCCACATTGGGCTCCTTGCTCAGCGGAGAGCCTGCTTCTCCCTCTACTACTCTGTGCCTGTGCTCAGTCTCTCTCTCTCTCAGTCTCTCTGACAAATAAATAAATAAAATCTTAAAAAAAAACTAATGTTGTACTATAAGTTGGCTAACTGAACATAAATAAATACATAAATAAATAAATATGATATGTTTTCTACATGAAAAACATAATAATGGGAACAGAATTCCAGATTTGCATGATGAAATATTCTCAAGATATGTTTCACAGCAGTGTAAATATACTTAACACTACTGGACTTTATACTGAAAATGTTTAAAATGGCAAAATCAATGTTAGGATTTTTTTTTTACAATTTTTTAAAAGTACGCTCTGTATGATTCCATTTTTATAAAGACTTCATTAATTTATTTTAGAGAGCGAGAGAGAACATGGCACAAGAGTCATGGGAGAGGCAGCAGGTAGAAGAGAAAACCGTGAGCCCACACTACACTGAACACGGACCTACATGGGGCTCAATCCAGCACCCTGAGATCACATCTTGAGTCAAAATCAAGAGTCAGGGGCTTAAACAACTGAGCAACCATCCATCTCCCTGAATATTAGTATTGGTACATTCCCTGCTCTCTCCACCACTGCTATTCTGAACACTCCTGAAAATACATCCATGAAAAATCGTGCCAGAGTTTCCTGAGGTGAGTCTAAGTATGAGCACAGCTCACTGTTTTGTCAAACAGGGGTGACCATCACCCTTCTCTCCAGGGGACCCCCATGTCCTCAGGCACCTGAGGGCCACTCAGCCTAGGAATTCACCTTCTCTAGAAGAGGACATATGGGACTTCTTTCTCTGGCCAGGACTATGAACCGTGATCCTGGGAAAGGAGAGCTCTCCTGGGACTCCTGGCCCAGCCAGGCAGCCATGGCCACTGTGTATGTGACAGAGTCAGAGCCTCTGGGCCTCGGAGGGAATGAGGGCCTTAAACCAGCCTTGTGTGGGGCATGTGGGAGCAGCAGCCCCTGCTTCTTGGGGAGCAGTGATGTGTATAGAAGGAGGGAGGCTGGGATGGAGCCTTCTAAGCCATAGCACAGTCTCCTTTGGTCCTGAAACCAGCAGGAAGGAAGCTCTGAGGACAGAGACTCCAGGAGGATTTCCATCCAGGGAAAGGGAGCCTTTTGGAGGCCACTGAAGCTGCCAGCCCCACCAGCTGCAGGCCATTTGCACAGGATCCCCTCCAGTGCTTCCTTAGCATGTTTTCCATGTTTGTGTGGGGACAGTGATTGGTCCACTCAGTGCTGGTGCACATCCAGAGACAGACTAGAACCCTTCCAGGGCCTGCTAGTGGGTCAGAGGACCCCCACCCAGAGAAGGAGAGGATGTCCCTCTTCCTCCAGAGGGGAGAAGGCAGCCACCATCCTGGGGTGGGATGTGGGCCAGGTATGTGTTCTTTCTGAAGTCCCCATGTTCAGTGGGCATTGCTGTGCCTGAGAAAGGCCCTCTCAGCCCGAGTCAGGAGCCATGAGGGGCTGTCTCCCATCGGCCCAGGATTATGGCCTGAAATGATCCTGTGTTTGGGAGGATGGGTCTCCTTCAGGAGCCAGGGAGGGGCAGGCCCTGTAACAGCTCTTCATTTGAGGAGGAGTCATGGAGAGCCTGTGTGAAAGAACAAAGCCCATGCTCAGATTCTAACAGAAGCAGAATTTCAAGGCAGCCACCTCCCCTCTTATGTGGCCTTGGGGGACCCCAGGGAAAGTCTTCCTTGTTCTTGTGCCCTCAGAGGGAGGAGCTGGCCCTGTATCCTGGGGTCCCCACCCTGTTCCACTGCCGAGGAAGAGCCACACACTGGGACCGGGTGTCAGGAGTGTGGTCTTCCCGGGGCCTGGCAGTTGCATGGAAGGGCTGAATTACCTTTTTTTTGGGGGGGGGGGCTCACTGGTGACACTGTTCACCATCCCCCACTGGACTCTGCAGTCCAGGCTCTGGGCCCAGCTTAGGTCAATCACCAGCACCTCACATTCTCTCGCCATGGGAGCAATCATTCAGCATCACCACATTGCACAGAGGCGGAGAGCGGGGCCCAGAGAGGGGAGGCAAATGGTTCCAGTCACTGGACTGGTCAGCGAGGGGCTGGAAGGCCAGCTCTCCTGAGCCCCCTGTTAGCCCAGCCAGAGACTCCCTGAACCCGGAGCCAGCCCTCCCCTGCCTGCCCAGCCACACACTGGCCCCTGAGCTGGATGATGCACTGTTCTTCTTGGCCCTGAGGGTGTTGCTGGCCAACTAGGAGTGGGAGTACAGCTGGGACAGGCTGTAGCTATAGGACAGAATGACACATCTGAGCTGGCAGGAGACACACTGTGGTCTCCCTCCCAGATGCTGCCTGGGAGATGGAGTCTGGGTGCCCTAGGGGCCAGCACACAACAGGGTCTGTGCTGACCAGGGAGCCATGACCTACAGGGAGAGTCCACTCTGCCCTCTCCCAGCCCCTGTGCCGCATCACCTTTCCTCACTGTAGGGCTCCAGGACCCAGAACCAGACCCCATAGGACTGACTGGGCTCTAGCTTGTAATAAGTTTGCAACCCCTGGAGCAGCTGGATTTCCTGGGGCTGGAGGGAGGACTGGCTGCAGACAAGGATGGGGCTGGGGGAAATGCAGGGCCTCGTGAAGGGTGAAGGATGGGGCAGGGGCTGAGTACTGGGACCACTGCTCATGTCTATAAAGGGCTGAAATCCCTGAATGCCCATGGGGTCCCTCATTACAGTAACAGCACCCTCACACTCGGGCATCCTGGTGGTGGGCCCCTCCTCCCTGCCCTCCTTCTCACACTTCTGACTTCAGCCAAGGCTGCAGCCAGGGACAGGCTGGATCTCTGTCCCAGGGTCCCACCAGGAAGACAAGGAAGGAGGAGAGGGGAAGGGGAATGTGGTGGAATGCTCTTCTCCCTGCCCTGAGTCGGCCTCCATTGCTGCCTCCAGGTCTTCTTGCCCAGCCCTGCACTTAGATGGATCCTGGGAGGCAGTCTGCATTCCTGGCCGGCTGGGTGGGGTGTATTCAGTGACCTTCGTGTCCCCAGATGTCCAACCCACCTAGCCTTGTACCTTGAGGCTTGCTGCCCAGGATAGGTGTGGTTCCAGGGCTAAGCAGACCTTGGGGCCACAAAGCCCTTGGCAGCAGTGAGGAAACACTGGGGACCGGCCAGGTGCAGAGCCCTGGGTCTCATGCATGTCCACTGTGGGACTGGGTCATGGTACAGATGCTGTGTCCAGGTCCCCTGTGTATACCTGGCCCTCTCAAGAGGGAGGCCTGTGTGCCTGGTGGACCTGTCCTGCACCTACCCCTGGAGGAGTGGTCAAGTTCAAGAATTTCCATGTCAAACACTCAGGAATAGTTGGGAACCTGGGGTCAAGAGAGGCAGGGACTGGCCCAGGACAAATGAGGGGTACAGAGTCCAAGGAGAGGGGCTGCTCTCCAGTCCCAGCCCCAACCCTCCCATGCGGTTTGCTTTGGGGATTAGAGTGCCTCAGATCCTTGGGGATAGCTACCCACCCCATCCCATGTGGGGACAAGACTTTGGGCATCCCCAGACAAGTAAGGCATGTGTGCCTGCACGTGCGCATGCATACACACACACACACACACACACACACACTACTATGACTGCCCAGCTTGGGGTCAGAAGGGGTGGACACCCTGGGGGAAAAGTGGGTGACAAGGAGCAAAGAAGAAAGAGGTTGGAGACAGCTGGGCCATGGGGCAGGGACATCAGAACCTCTAGCAAGACCCCATATCCATAGCATGGGGTCGGGAGACAGGCCAGGCTTATGGTCAGGGGGTCCCCAAAGGGCCCAGGGGGGTTGCCAGGGCACTGGGAGAGGACAGGGTCTGGGGTCTGGTTTCCATCACCATCCTGGGCTACTGGAAGTAGGAAGAGATGCCCCCTAAGTCCAGACGGGGCTACAGCACAAATGGCCTCAGCTCACTCTTCTGTCAGTTGGGCCATAGAGATGGGATGTCTTTAGGGTCCCACAGGCTTGTAGAAAATTCTCTTGGCCTTGGATCTTCATCACTGACCCACTGTCCTCCCAGTCCTGGGAAAATGCTTTGTACTCTCTCGAGGTCCTTCTGAGCAGAGGACAGCCTGGGGGCTTGGGGGCATGATGACCTGGGTTTGCAGGATGTGGCAAAGCTCTGGACCACTGGTCTAGGGACCAAGGTCAGGACTCTCCTTGTTGCAGCCTCAAGGCCCCCATTTAGAAGAGGTTCCAGAGACAGTGCTCTTGTCAGGGTGAGGAGGCCTTAGGAAGGAGCCAAGCACCAGGACAGGAGAGGGAAACAGGAAGAAGGTGGGTTTCTGAGGTCTCTCACATCACCCCCAGAGCCCCCAGGTCCTGCTCCTGGGAGACACAAGAGAAGACAGAGACAGAGAATGAACACAAGAGAGAGAACCAGGAGAAGTCACAGACTTTCTTCAATCGGGTTGGAAACAACATCCCATCATTGTGCTCCATTCTGTTCCTTAGAGCACAGCCACACAGGCCATCCACCCTGGAGGGGAGAGGATTCCACAGGCAGGTGTGACCAGGATTCAGGAATGTTAAGAACCAGTGTGGAGACTGACCAGCACATGGGTGCAGACGAGGCCCTGGGACTTGGGCCTAAATCTAATCGGAACCCCTGGACATCTGTGTCATGAGAGGAGACTCAGTCAAGGTCAGAATCAGTTCACAGCAAACTTCCCAAGGGGTCTGGGAGACAGGCAGGAGGAGGGTGGCTTTGCCTGGACCCCAGAGCAGACCCAGACCTCTCTAAGGTGTGTTCTAAGCTCCATCCAGCCCCCCTCTCATCCTTGCATTGCCACATGCATGTCCCAGTCTCCTGCGACAGCAGGAACATGTGTAGGGGTCCTACCCCTGATGGCGTCCCTAGAAGTAGAAGCCAGAAGACCCCACTGTGCAGATGGGGATCCTGGGGAGCCCTGAGAGGCACAGGGTCTGTCCAGGGTCATAGTCCTGGGTATGAGCAGGAGCCTGGTCTGAACCTGGCTCTGTGTCCTCACAGCAGGGACACCATCTGCACCCAGGCCTCGTGGGGCTGTGGGTAGGCTATGTGGTTGTCACTGTATGGACAGGGCATGAGGTAGAGGGTGAGCATTGAGCAGCTGGGGGAGGGGGGCCCTCAGGGAGCTCTGGTGTGAGGAGGAAGTCGGGTAAGGGGTCCCTAGGAAGTGGTGACCTCATTTCCCTGACAACAGAGCCTAACAGAATTTGGAACCCAAGTAACCTGGCACCCACATTCCAAAGACACCCCCAGCCCAGCTCATTTCATTGGAGATCCTCAAAAGAAGAACGTGTTTGCATGTTGTATCCCAAAGTCTGGAGGCTGCAGGCAGAGGAAAGCACACCCTGCAAACACTTTCTCTGCTCAGAAGGACCTCAAGGGAGTACATGTCATACCACGGCTCCCCGACATCTCTGGTCATTTGGCCAGAAGTACAGAAAGGTGACATCATGAGGCCCAGAGCCAGCCCCTAGCCCCATACGCTCTGATCCAACCTGTGCAGCCCCAGGTCCCCTCCCCATGTGTGCATGCGTGCATGCGTGTGTGTGTGTGTTTTCAAAGAAGATTCACTTGGGCTGCACCCACCCCACTCAAGAGCAAGGGTCTTAAGAGCTGCCCAATGGGCAGGTCGTGTCCACATCCCAGGTCAAGGCTGGCTGGGTGGGACAGGGTGTGGGGGGCTGCGAGCTTCCAGGGTTTATACTGTGTCCTGCAGGTATGGGTCCCTGTCCCAGGTGTGGGGTTGTGCACGCACAGGTCTGTGTCTGATCTGGGAGCAGCAGGGGGCCTGGGCAGGACAGTGTGGATGCCCGGGCAGAGCTGTGTTGCATCCAGGCTGGCTACCAGTCCCTGTCTTTGCAGAACACCAGGGATGATGAAACAGGAGGCTGGTGGACACCGGCTCCATCTCCCTGACGGAGTGACTTAGGGGGCTCTCCAGGAGCAGGGACTGGGCACTGCCTGGGAAGGCCTTTGACATTGCCCAGGCCACTGTCCCTGGTGGTACCACACTGGAGCCCATGGAAGCCGAGCCTGAGGGTGAGAAGGCCAGGGCTGGGCTGGTTGTATGTGATTGTCTGGGGACAGATCAGTGCTAGGCCCCACAGGAAAGAAAACCTCAGAGGCTGGTGTGGGGCCAGGAACAATGACTGGGCTCAGAGCACCCAGTGGGAGGACTGCAGTTGGGAAGAGTACCTGGTGAGGGTTCTTCATTTCAGGATCTCCAACAAGATGAGCTGGGCAGGGGGCTTTCTCTGGAATGTGGGTGTCTGGATACCTGGGTCTAGTTCTGAAGAGCCAGAGCCAGCCCCAACTTCATCCGCAGCTCCAGATGGGGGGATGGTGCCTGGAGAGACTTCAGCAGGAGACCAGGAGCCAGCAGGTGACCAGGCACCTGCCCAGGGAGGGTCTGATGCTGTCCTGGAAGAGATGGCTCTTGCCTCTGCCCCTCCCCCAGCCCCTGCTCCCACCCGTGCTCCTGTTCCTGCCCCTTCCCTTCCCCAGCCTGTGCTCCTGCTCTTGCATCTGTCCTGGATACTGCCCCTGCCCCTGTCTCAACCCCTACTCCTGCTCCCACGAGGCTCCCAGAGCCACATCCAGAGCTCACAGCCCTGTTCTTTGTACAATTATCCCTTGATCAGTCTGCCAACCCTGATGGCCCACAGGAATGTTTCATCCCCTACCTGTATGTTCTTTTTCTCTGGTACCTATTAACTGTTATTTATCTTTCCATGGTCTGCATACTGTTTATTATTTATTTTAAATAAAATTACTTGTTTTCACTTGAACACATCATGAACATTAAGCACATTCCCAACGCTGTGTCACCACACCACAGAACATTGCTGCAGGATATCCCCTTCCCCAAAGGAGACCCTGGACCCAAAGCCCTCCCTGCCCATTTCTCCTCCAGCCCGGCCTCTTGCAACCCCTAAGCTGCTTTCTCTCTCTGTTCCTTTACCTGTTCTGGATGTTTCTGTACGTGGAATCACACAATATATGCTTTTGTGTCTGTCCACCTATTTTCAAAGGGGACTCATATTTTTTTTCTGTGTTTATGTGACATAGAATTACCCTTATTCCATATTGAAGCCTCTGATGGATTACAGATTAGATGTAATCATAGAGGCCCCTTTAGGAATTATGAACACAATCTCGGGGTCAAGACACCTGTTCCTTCTGGGTCACTACAGCCTGACCCCAGACAGGACATGGCTGGTTCCTCCTGTGGCCCACACAGAAACCAGGGAAATGCAGAAAGCTGGAAGACACACCACAGAGGGCAAACATATCGCTCACAAACCAGAGCCAGAGAAAAGTTTCACCTGACTCTGCTCCAAATCAGGCTCCAAGTCACGGGGTTCCACAGGGACAAAAACCAAATGCATGCAAGTCCAGGGGGGGAGGATAGGCATGTGGAGAGTATGTTTTAGAGATGCAGGAGCTCCCAGGGAAGGACTCTGGCAAAGGAAACCCTATGAAAGCAGCGCTGGTCACCCTCAGAGTGTCAGGTGTTTGGTCCAGGGACCAGCAGTCCTGGGGAGAATGTGAGGAACCAGAAGTCCAATGCCTATCCCCTGGAGAGAAGGGTGATGGGCACCCCTGTCTGGGAGAACAGTGAGCAGCACCCATCCCAGCCCGCAGGTGCACCCATCACCCAGCAGTGCTCAGCCTCAGACTCAGCCCCAGAAACTCTGGCAAAATTTTTCACAGCTAGATTGTCCGGAGTGTTCAGCACAGTGGTGGTGTAGGGAGCAGGGAATGGAACAGCGCTAATGCTCAAGGAGATGGATGGGATCCACAGTCCCAGTCCTCGTGATAGAATGTCCTGTAGCTACTGTCCCAGGGTCATCTGGGCACAGGATCTGGGAAGTCCCTCCTGAGAACCCCTCCTGCCACCCTGTTCCTGGGAAATTTCAGAATTGTTTGAGGAGGTGGAGAGGATTCAGGGTGACAGGAGGGCCAAGGAGAAGGAAGGTCAGCCCTGGGAGGACAGATGGATGTGCTCTGAGCCACCATCCAAGGCCCAGGCTGTGATGCCCTCAGACCTCACCCCAAATAATGGCTCCTGATGTATGGACCAGACTTCTGCTCTTTCACTCCCTCCTTCCCTACCTCATTTATTCGCTGTCTCATTCATGACCCTTCTTCCCCTCCACCCCTCCCTTCCCTCCCCCACTCCATCATCCTCCCTGTCTCCCTCCCATTGCTCCTCCCTCCTTCCCCTCACTCCCTCCCTCTCATCCTTCCTCCCTCTCTCTCCTGTTTTCCCCCTCCCATCCTCCTGCCTTCCCTCCCATCACCCCCCACTCTCATCCTCCCTCACTCCCACCCTGCCATCCTCCTTCTCTACACTCCCTTTCTCCCTCACTCCCTCCCTGCCTCCCCCATCCTCCCTCCTTTCTTCCCCTCCCTCCCTCCTTTCCTTTTCCCCCTCTTTTCCCTCCCTCCACTCCCTCATGCCCTCCTTCATTAGCAGAAGATCTGGGGTCCCTGCTCTGTACTGAGCACTGGGATTCATCAGTGAGCAAACCCCAAACCCACGTGGTCTTGTCCACTGTGGAAGGTGACAGGGGGCAGTCCTCAGGGCTAGCAGTGGTGATGAGCACCAGGAATCTACCCCTGAAAACAGGCCAGTTGCACAAAGAAAAGAATGGAGAGACCCATGCTTAGCACTTCCTCTAGAAAAATCTAGTCCTGAAAAGTGATGAAAAGTAAACGTATCCTAGACTTCCTTCAGTTTAAGTGCTGACGGCCCATAGGCCTGGATTCCTAGAAGCAACAAAGAGTAAATCATCTAGTGTCGACTCAGGGTTTGTGACACAAGTTTTCTGACCAAATGACAGCATTTCAGCCGACATCTCCAGATCCTCCGTGTTTTCCTAAGGGTCTCTGTGATCCTCTGACTCTTCCATTGACCTCCTTGTGAAGCTCTGTATTGCCATCCTCCTTGTCTCCTGCCTTTTCTGTGACCCTTCTGTGGTCTCCCCGCCCCAACCAGGGCCACCCTCACCAGGATTCCCCATGACCCTTGGCTGGGTGCCCACATCCACACTGGGCTCCATGAGCCCTATGTTTTGTGCAAGGCCTGTGCGCTCCATCTGGGGTCACCTGGCTTCTCTGTTGAAGTGGCCTGCATCTTCCTGCACTGGGTCTCCTCTGACGAGACTGTGAGGCCAGGCTGTGCCCATGTCACGGGCATGGAAGTGCGAGTCCAGAAGGTCCAGATGACTTGCTCCCAGTTCCAGCGTGTGGAACCCGGGCCGAGAGTGGTGCCTGAGCA
The DNA here is from genome assembly GCF_922984935.1 of Meles meles. NCBI lineage: Eukaryota > Metazoa > Chordata > Mammalia > Carnivora > Mustelidae > Meles > Meles meles. Next base: position 82,263,132 of record NC_060074.1, read on the forward strand.
GAGGAGGAGTTGGCCTCAGGGACCCTGAGGGAGGATGTGGCACAGTGAGCCCCCAGGAGAGTGAGCACCATGGAGGCCTGGTCCCACCCACAGTGGATCTGTCTCCAGGACTGGAGGTCATAAAGGTATCCACGCTCCCAGGCTGCAGGATGGCAGTGCCTTGTAGGGGAGGGGCATGGCTGGTGCAGGAGAGAGCCCTCAGGTAGAGAGGAGGGGGCAGGTGCTCCCCAGTAGCAGGTGCACTGGGACGGACTGAGGGGCCATCAGCAGACAGCAGTGTCTGCAGCTGGGGTCTCCACACAGGCCCCTTCCTGAGGCTTGGCACAAGCTTGTCTGGATGGCCTACGTCCCCAAACACAAAGTCTGGCCCAGAATGTCCCCTCAAGCTCCTACTCCCAATCCTTTGTACTCCGCTCACGTGCAAGGAATGGCCAATAGTTTAGGTGGTGTTGGGCGCACAGAGACGTGTGATTTTCTGGCCCACATTGTAACATTGCTGGCATTTTAAAGATCTCAAGGCTTGGATTCAAAAATGGTAGAATGCCAGGGACCCCAGACAGTTTTCTGGAAACCTGCCTCTGTGCCTTGCAGCCCTCCCATCCCACCAGCTCTGTTCAGAACACCTCCAGACCACAGGCCCATGGTCTTGTGTCCTCAGACAGTCCAGACGATGTGACTTCAAAAAGTGATCCAGGTGGGGCAGCAGGACACACTGCGGATTCCAGTAACTCCCCCTCCCAGAAAGTGAGGCTACTGCTGGACAAGCTCTCTGAAAACAGGCAGGTCAGGGTTCCAGAAAGACACCAGAGGCACAGGAGTAACTGAGGATCATCTGAAGGTCAGGTAGGGACAGTGGGAATCTCGGATGGTTTTGCCTAGGGGCAGCTCTAGTCCCCCTAAACCCTCAGTGTGATGGCTCCACTGGGTGTTGGGGGAGGGACCATGCCAGGAGGACCCCTGGCTTCACTGTCAGAGGTTGCAACTTGATCTGTGCACAGGTGGGGAAAATCAGCCACACCCCCAAAGAATTTCTGGAAATAGTAGCCATCTCAGTGGCAGCCGACCTGGGAGGTCAACCTTCCAGCGGCCTGAGGTGGGATGGAGCCACAGACCGGCACACTAGCCAGAAATGGAAGGACAACCAGCTCTTCATTTCAATAGTTTCTGAGTTACCAGTTTGTTCCTATGGTTAGTAAACATTGCAAGGCCTTGAATATGTTCTCGTCCTGTTCTCTGCTGGAGAGGTTCTTGAAAAATCTCTGGTTTATAGGTAAAATAATCCAGAATTGACTTTGGTTAGCACAGCCATGCTGGGAAAAGTATGGAGTTTCCCCCAAATGCTCAAAATGGAACTCCTGTATGATCCCATTACTGGGTAGACATTTGCAGGAAATGAAGTCAGTTTCTCGAAGTAAGAGCTGCACACTCTCACCCAATCTCCCCGAGGAGGGGCGGCCACCCTTAGGAACAGGGCACTCCTGTGGGAAGTCATAGGCAACCCTTCCCTGGAGGCAGGTGCCTCCCTGGACAAGGGGCTGCCCCAGGGCTGGGCGGTCTCCACAGCAGCACATTCAATGTCTTGGATACTAGGAGGAGATGGAGTACAGCATCAGGTCAGTGAGGTTCAGGACACACTGCCCCAACTATGGCACCTTGGCAAATTAAATATAGAAACTGAATGAATTTTCCACAGAGCAGAAGCAGGAAGTTCCCTCTGATCCCCAGCCATTAGCCCTTCCTCCCTGCAGCAGGTCAGAATACTCCCATGTGGCACTTTCTCTCCCCAGACTGCAGGGAGGAGATGCTTATAACCAGAGTCAAGGAATTTAGGGCCACAAAGGCTATAGAAACAAACCTGTTTAAACTAACCTTCATCTTCCTAGTTAGTTTTTTACTGTTTACCAGTCCTAGCTCAAACCCCCGTGTCTCTCAATTCTTCACACATTTATTGCTTCTTTGCCTAAAACATAGAAGAACTGTCATTCCAATTGCCTCTGCTGGTCTCCATGTTCTTGTGAGATTCCCAGCAAAAAAATCAATACGCTTTGCCAGCTTTTCTCCTGTTTATCTATCTTTGTCAATTTCCAGACCCAGCCAGGGACCTTAAGAGGAGTTGAAGAAAACTTACCTCTCTTGCAGCCCAGGGTCGGTGGTGGTGGCAGGTGGAGTCAGGAAAATCCATCCTGTCTTCCTGACCTTGGTTAAAACCGCCCTCTGCTGGGAAGCAGCACAGGGCTGTGCATGGCTGGGGGAGCCAGGGGGAGGCAGGTGGAACATGTGGGAAGCTACCTGACCCCCAGCTGGAGGACTTGGCCCCACTGACAAGTCCAGGGTGTGATGATGAATATTATAGTGGAAGCATCCTGAATATCAGACCTTCCCCAACCCAGGCTTCATTATTGCTACTCATTGTGGTTGCTACTGTTGGCTTAGTGACTTTTCTGAACTAACTTTGCCAAGTCTATGTTCTTTGCTGTGTGTGGCCACTGAATTCCTGTGCTGTTAACTTAGTGGTCAGCCAGTGGCTGAGCAGAGAGGTCACCCATGTTTCTGAGCTATGGCTACAGATCGTAGGGCCCTGCAACCTCCTCCTCAGGTTCAAATAGTTTGCTCCAGTGGCTCATGGAACTCAGAGAAACACGTTATTTCCTAGATGACCAGTTTATTAAAAGGACAGAACTCAGGATCAGTCAGCTGGAAGCAATGAGCAGGGCAAGGTGTAGCAAAGTTTCGGAGCTCCCCCCATCTTGGAATGAAAGAGGACTTTACCCACCTCCGCTCTGACCTTCGCTTGTACTTCCTAACTGATGATGTCCCTCCTTCCGGCTTATCTGTTAACTCAAGTCAAAGACCCAGTGGGCACCAAAATTAGCCTTCAAGCAATAACCACTGCCTGAGGTCACCAGCAAGACACCACATGATGGACCCCAAGACACTGATTGACTGGAACTTTACTGACCTCCTGCAACTGCCCACCGACCTTTGTTCTAGATTTTCCTTATACAAAAGCCCAGGAGTGTTTTCAACACCTTGAGACCCTGCCAGTCCTTGGCCTTCCCGTGTCGGCTGCACTGAGATACGTTCCTTTCCTGTGTCACCGCCACTTGTCTCTCTGCATTTGGATCTGGGACCCTCTGAATAGTGTAATGTAGCAAGTCAAATACCAGTTCTTCCCCTCCCCCAGGGTTCACTGCTGCTGCTCCTCTCACTGTAGTTCTGCTGTTGTTTTAGTGACATTTCTCAACTGATTTTGTCAAATTTGTATCTCTTGTTGTGTGTGGCCACAGAAGTGTCTTGTCTGTGAATGTAGCAGTCAACTGTTGACTGGGTGAGATTTTCTTAAATATCTGGAAACTGCCCTCCTTCTGAATAAAAAAACAAAACAAAACAAAAAAAACACAAAACCATCCAGTCCTTGCAGATGGGGAGGAGGGCTCTGGGGGTGTTGGTGTCGGGATACACCTTCAGCACCAGCCAGACCTCTTAGCACTCCGCCTTAGCACTCTGCCTTGGCAAGCACTACCTACTTGCCATGTCTGACAATCACCAGAGGGCAGAGCCTAGGGCCATCTCAAGTCGGCCCTGAGCAGGCACCCAGCCCATGCATGCGGTGTCCCAGGGGCTCAGGAATAGGCCAGAGCTTCCAGGCCCTTCTTCCCTAAAGCTCCTCATCACTCAGCCTTTCTTCCAGTGATTCTGCTTGGTTTCAGTTTGCCCCAATTCTTACCCATTGCCCTAGGCAGCAGAGACTCACATATGCCTTTAAATGGTTTGGACATCAAATGTCCTCCAGTAGCCACCTCACTACTAGGAGAGTTGGTGGAAAGCAACAAGTCAAGTCACAGAGGAATCCAAGGGTCTGGACTTGGTGTTTCCCTCTCCTGAGATGGGGACATCTGTGAGAGGAGCAGTGGCCAGCTGGTGGTGGGGGTAGGGGGTACGTGTACCTGACATGGACAGGGTAGATGAGCAGGTGAGGCTGAGACCCCCGGGGTATGTTCCTGGCATCTGGACTGAACTGGTCTTCAAAGATGCAGATTGGTTGGGATCATCTTTAGGCTGAAGAGGAAAATGAGGGGAGCAGAGGAGACCGAGGAGGTTCATAACAGACACATAAAAAAAAATTGTTCAACATCCCTTGACATGAAGGAAATACAAATCATAACTATAATGAGATACCACCTTACACCAGTTAGAATGGCTACAGTTATCAAGACAGGAAACAAGTGTTGACGAGGCTTTGGAGAAAAGGGAACCTTTTTACACTGTTGGTGGGAATGCAAGCTGGTGCAGCCACTCTGGAAAACAGTATGGAGGTTCCTGAAGAAGTTGAAAATAGAGTTACCCTATGACCCTGCAATTGACCTCCCGAGTATTTACCCCGATGATACAGATGTAGGGAAAAAAAGGGCCACCTGCACCCCAATATTCATAGCAGCAATGTCCGTAATAACCAAATTGTGGAAAGAGCCTAGATGTCCTTCAACAGATGAATAGATAAAGAAGATGTGGTCCATATATACAAGGGAATATTCCTCAGCCATCAGAAAGGATGAATACCCATCATTTGCATTGACATGGATAGAACTGGAGGGGATTATGTTGAGTGAAATAAGTCAAGCAGAGAAAGACAATAATCATATGATTTCACTCATATGTGGAACATAAGGAATAGAGTGGAGGACCACAGAGGAAGGGAGGGAAAACTGAATGGGAAGAAATCATAGAGGGAGACAAACCATGAGAGACTCTGGACTCCAGGAACCAAACTGAGGGTTACCGAAGGGAGGGGGGTGGGGAGTGGGGTAGCTGGGTAACAGGTATTAAGGGGGGCACATGTTGTGATGAGCACTGGGTGTTACAGGCAAATAATGAATCACAGAACACTACATTAAAGTCTACTGATATACTATATGTTAGCTAATGAATTTAAATTAAATATTAAATATAAAAATAAAAAAATAAAACTAAGGCATAAACTGTACGTAACTTAGAGGGCTCCATGCTCCAGGAGGCTGAGCAAGCAGCCACAGCCAAGGCCTCTGACAGTCAGGGGACTGAAGGTCTGAGAGGTGGCTCGGTGCACCCCTGCCCCTGAAGCACCATGGTTATGACAAGGTTCAGAAACTGGGAGGGAAGACCTGACCAGAGGCCATCCTGGCTCCATGGCCACTGCAGGACCACTCCCAGACCCACCAGGTGGTGTCTGTAACCTTTTCCCTTGATTGTTCTTTTTAAAGACAGTTGCTCAGCGTTGACACAGAAAATATCCGACCTAAAACTGGAGCCATTCACAGCTGCAAATGACCCAGAAGTTATCAAAATGTAGTGACCACAAAGAAAGGACCTTGTGTGTCCAGGCAGGCCACCCTTGTGTGGGTGCAGCTGGGGGCCCTGGACATGCATGTGTGGGCGGGCTGGGTTCCATGATCTCTCTCAAGGGGACAGAAGCAGACGCCTGCTCTGACAGCTATGCTCAGGACAATACCCCCTGATGGAGACGGAGACAGCCCCTCATGAGTCCCAGATGTTCTGGTGATTCTTGGGCATGGCCTGAATCTCAGCATCTTCATGAAGAGGTGGGGAGGGCAGCCCAGCCACCCTGGGTCCCCCAGGTCCCCCAGGGGACAGCCCAGAAGCCATGGGTCCCACAGGTCCTTCTGGGACAGCCCCTCATGAGTCCCGGATGCCCCGGTGATTCTTGGGCATAGCCCAAATCTTGGCTTCTTCATGAAGGGCAGAAAGGGCAGCCCAGCCATCACGGGTCCCACAGGTCCTCCGGGGTAGCACCTAGGTGGGCTTGTGGTCCAGCAGGTACCTGTTCAAGTGGCTCTCGTCATGCCACACAACCTCAATCCCATTAGCCAGGTTCACCTCCATCACCTGGTGACAGGCCAAGGTCAGTCGGTGAACCTCCACAACCAACCTCCCAAAAAAGGTCCCCATGCAGTAAACGTCACCCTTGTCCCTGGGGATGTGGGCCTGGGACTGTGGCCTGTGCTGGTAGCTGAAGTCTTCACAGGACACCCAGTAGAAACTGGGGTGCAGGGTACTAAATGGGGGACAGGATCTCCATGCCCACATGATCGCAGAACTTCATGTCCACATCCACACACACCAGGTCGCCCAGCTCACAAAGGAAGAGCTGCTCACAGAAGAAGCTGACCATCACCATGTGCTGCATGGACACATCCTGCCAGTGTGGGGCGCTGGGGACATCAAGGACCACCACCCTTCGGCCTTCCCAGGGGGGCACATGGGCCTGGGTGCCCGCTGGTCAGTGACGGCCTAGTAGGTGACCTTGTGTCCCACCATGATAGGCTTCTCTGCCCTCTGCAGGGACAGCTCCAGGAAGACCACCTATCTACAGAGACAAGGGACAAGGTGGGAGGAGGGTGACTGTCAGAGGCTTGTGGCAGGACCCAAGAGCTGGGGGCCATGGATGTCTGCGCCTTCATCCAGGGGACAGGCCCTGGGCTGCTTTAAGCAACAGTCGTTCTCCCAGCCTGTCCTGAGCAAGTCTGCTTGTGGGGCCTCCCACAAACACCCCATCAGTACCCCATCATACAAAGGGGAGTCTGAGGCTTCAGAGGTGGGAAACCAAGCCCACGTTCAGCATGCTGGAGCCAGGAACACTCCCCCTGAGCCAAGCTCCCAGGCAAACCCCGCAGGTGCCCTGCCCTGGCCAACCCCCTGCAGGTCCTGTCCCCATCTGCCAGGAGTGGAGCTCCTTTAGGCACAGCCCTCCTTTCTATGGCCTACAGGCTGGCTGGAATCATCAGGGCTGGCCTCCTGCCCCACTTTGCTTTGAGTGAGCTATCGCTGGCCCCCACAGAGCTGTCTCCTCCCCTTAGGGTCCTCCCTTGAAGGCTACCGGGCCTCTTGCTGACAAGGCCCATCAGTCAACCACTGCTATTCCTAGGAGCGGTCACCCTCAACCTCCCCCAGATCAGGAATCAGGTCCAGCCCATGGGCAAGGGGAAAGAGGACTGCTGGAAGAAAAGGGGGCTTGTTTAGGCCCTAGCCATATGAATCCAAGAGTGGAAGCTTCCAGGTCCAGGTCTACATCTCCTGGGCTCCAAGAAGGTGGAAGGCTTGTCTCTCTGAGGGGACTGCCTGTGGGGACAGCAGCTTCCCCATTGTCAGCAAGGGTGGGGAGCCCCTCTGAGTCTGATTTTTTAAGGTTTTATTTATTTATTTGACAGAGAGAGAGACAACGAAAGAGGAAACACAAGCAGGGGGAGTGGGAGAAGGAGAAGATGTTCCCCACTGAACAGGGAGCCAAATATGTGGGGTTTGATCCCAGGACCCTGGGATCATGACCTGAGCTGAAGGCAGATGCTTAATGATTGAGCCACCCAGGCCCTGAGACTGATTTTTTCACACAGGCACTAAGGCTACTTCCCTGTGCCTACCCCATACTTGGCAGCTTAGTAAATCGCTCACACAGGGAAAGTGGTGCTATATTTAAAAAGGGGACAAGGCCACACACAGCCGGCAGATACAAGTCAGGTCACTGTGGGGCAAGTCCAGGTCCAGCCAGCAGGGAGAAAAGCCAGACATGAAGCAGGGGGAGAGAAGAGTGCTCCTGGCAGAGGGTAGAGGGAATGTAAAGGCCTGGAGTCAGGCCCAAGGCACATGTGGGAGGATCACACACCTGGGAGGCCCACGGGGGGTGGGAGGGATATGGTGGGAGAGGAAAGGCTGGGGAGGACAGGCAGCTGGGGAGTAGATCACAGACAGTATCAAAAGTTATATTCTGAAAAGATCACTCTGCTGGTTACCAGAGAAGAATGGGCTCTGTACAGCAGAGGACATGGAGACCCTAACCCTAAGCCCTATCCCTAACCCCACCCTAACCCTAATCAAACATCATGCTCAGTTTTGAGGACTGACAGCTCTACTCTGAAATCACGAACAAGTCCATCATGCTGGCTTTCACTCCTTGCTCAGTAGTGCATTGAAAGTTCTACCCAGAACACTAAGGCAAGAAATAAGGAATCTACATGTGAAAGGAAACAGTAGAACTAGGTCTATTCAGAGACCAGGGATGGCATCATCTTATATAGAGAGCCTCCGAACGAATCAACAAAAAAATGATCACAGCCAGTTCCCTAATTCTGCAAAGTTACAAAAATATCAATACACAAAAATCTCTCTTATTTGTGTACACTAATAATGAATCATCAAAAAGAAATTTAAGAAAACAATTCCAGTTTAAGGAACATCAACATTGACAAAATACTTAGGAATAGATGTAATCAAGGTCTACATCTTGTACGCTAAAATTTACAAAACACTGCTGAAAGAAAGTAAGGGAAACCTAAATAAATCTGAAGACACCCCATGGTGATGCAAAGACATACTATTGACAAGATGGCAACAGTACACAAAGCAATGTGGAAATTCAATGTGTTCCCAAGAAATTTTGCAAAGGCCTTTGGGAAGAAATGCACAAACTAATCATAACAGTCATATGGAATTTTAAGGAACCACAAGATAGCCAAAACCATCTTGAAAAAAAAAAAAAGTAAGGTGAAAGGTCATACTTCCAAAGTTCAAATCTTAATACAAAGCAACAGTAAATAAAACATTGTGATACTGGCATAAAGGTATGCATACACTTCGAAACAAGTAATACACTATATGTTAATTAATTGAATTTAAACTTACAAAAAATTTTTAAATAAATAAAATAAATTTTTTTTTAAATTATGCATACTTTTAAAAGTATGCATCAGTGGGATTTAACTGAGAGCCCAGAGATAAATCCCTTCATCTATGGTCCACTGAATTTTGACAAGGATGGACAACATTACACTGGGGGGGACAGAATGGTCTTTTCAACAAAGGGTGCTAGACAATCGGCTATCCATGTACAGAGGAGTAGAACTGGACCCTCACCTCACACCACATATAAACATTAACTCAAAATAAGTTAAAGGCTTAAATGTAAGAGGTAAAATTATAAACCCTAGAAGAAACAAATGGGGATAAATCTTCATAACCTTGGATTTATCAATGCTTTTAGATATGACACCTAAGTATAAGAAGGGAAAGGAAAAAATAGATAAAATAATACCCTCAAAAAAGATTTATTATATATATATATATATATATACATATATATATATGTATATATATATATATATATAAAATAATACCCTCAAAAATAGATAAAATAACACCCTCATGCCTAGGGGGCCTGCTTAAGATTCTCTTTCCTTCTCCCTCTGCCCCTCTCCACTTGCACAATCTCTTTCACTCACTCTTAAAAAAGAAAGGTTAAAAAAAAATTAAAAATATTTGTACATCAGAAGATACTATCCAGAAAATGAAAAGACAGCCCCCAGAATGGAAGGAAATATTTGTACATTATTTATCTAATAAGACTCTGTTGCCAAGAATATGTAAAAAGCTTTTACAACTCAACAAAAAGACAACCCCATTTTTTAAATGGACGAAGGACTTGGATAGACCCTTCTCCAGAGAAATTATACAAATGGTGAATAGCACATGAATAGATGTTAAACATCATTAGTCTTTATGGAAATGAAGATTTAAATCAGTTAGATATCCTTTTACAGAAGTAGAATCACTATGATCAAGAAAACTAAAAATAACAAAAGGATGTTGAGAAACTGAAACCCTAAAACTCACTTGTGAAAAAGGGTGCAGTCTACATATAAAATAATTTGGCATTTACTCGAATAGATCAAAGCAGAATTACCGTATGGTTCAACAACTGTACTCCTAGATATATATGCCCCCCCAAATTTAAAACACTGTTTCAAACAAACAAACAAAAATGTACAGGAATGTTCATAGTGGCAGTGTTCACAATAGGCACTACCCAGAAACAATGCAAAAAAAAAAAAAATGCAAATGTCCATCCATGGGGAAAAGGATAAACAAAATGAGGTAGAGCCATAAATGGCTATCTTCTTCTACCCTATGAAGGAATGAAGTAAAATGGATCATTTGTGGGGGAAAAACATGGTGGTTCCTTAAAATATTAAACACAGAATTCCACTGTAGCCTATATGCCCCCAAAAATTGAAAGTAGAAGTACCCATATTCAGAGCAGCATTTCTCGCAACAGCCAAAAGTTGGAAGCCACCCAAGTGACCACTGACAGATGAATGGATAAACAAAATGCGGTTGATACACCATGGAACATGATTCAGACTTAAAAACGAAGGGAGTTCTGACACAGGCTACAACACGGGTTGAACCTGGAAGTCATTACACGGAGTGAAATCAGCCAGTCATGGAAGGACAGATACTGTATGATTCTACTTGGATGGGGTGTCTGGGACACAAAGCTGGATGTGGCTTCAGGGGGCTGAGGGGAAAGGACAATGGGGAGTTGGTATTTCATGCACGTAGACTCCCTCGGGGAGAATGAGAAAATTCTGGAGAATGATGAACAACTATAGGAACTCAGCTAAGGCCAGAGAATTATGTACCTGAAATTTTAAGGGGTCAGTGTTCTTATGTTTAGTCACTGTGAAAAAGTGAATGAAGGACTGATGCATGTCACAACAGGGATGGACACTGAAAACAGCCCCAGTGACACAAGCCATATAGAAATACCACTCAGACTGGAACCGTCTGTGCTCCTTAAGTCCATCAACGTTACCCAAATAAGGGAAAGTCCTGGAAGAAGCTCGAGAAGAAGAAAACTGGATCCGAATGGAGAAGACATTTCAGACCGCCAGGCAGGTGGTGGCAGCTGAAGTGGCCTGTGGTCTGGGTTCACATGTGGGAACCATCATGACTTCCTCACGCGGGGTCACGTGGTGCTTCTATGGCAGTGTCCCTGTTTGTGGTAAAATGCACTGAAGCAGCCCGTGTGAAGTGGCACACGTGGTAAAGAAACAACAGCTGGGGGGTCTGAGTGTGGAGATAAATCGTATTTGTGCTGCTGTGACAAGTTGCTGCAGATTTGAAATCACAGCAGAGTAAATGACTCTTCCAAACATCCACATTAGCACCATGTCACAGAAGTAGAGAGGACATCAGCCAAGCCCCCCCCCCCACCCCCCAAATCCAGTTTATCCACCATGGAGAGGCCACTTGCCCTTGGAGGAGCCACATGTTAGCAAGAGACTTGTGGGAGGATTAAATTGTGCACTCCGGTGTCTTGGGTGCAGTAGAAGCAGTGGGATTCGGAATTCCAATTCTCCACAATGCTCCACCACAACCTGGTTAGAACTGTGAAAAGGCATGAAGGAAGCCTCAGTAAAGTGGACTGGGGACTCCAGAAGGGGAGGCTGGAAGGGGGCACCTGGTGCTCAGTGCCCATTACAGACCCCACATTAGAATCACCCACAGGAGAGACTCATCCATTTCAGGCCCCACAGGGGAAGCTGGAAGGTTCCTCTCCTACAGGAAATCCACAATGCCCACAGCTCGGCCAGTGAGAATACTCCCTCACCCCAAACCCCTGCCTTTCTCCAGTGAACTTCCTTCCAAGCAACCCTCCCAACTGCTTTCTCCTTCTCCAGGAAATGATGTTTCTCTCCTTTGTTTCTTGCACTTGCCTGTGATGTGACCATAGCTTGCAAATCCCAGATTGCCATTCTCTGCTCTTCCCAAATAAACCCATTTTGCTGGTCAAATAACTGGCAATTTGAGTTTAAGGCAAACAGAACTAATAAATTCAAGAAACTTGCAAGGAACAAAATCAATATACACAAATCAGTTTGCATTTCTACATGCTCCGAGGAAACCACCAGAAAGAGACTATGAAGAACAATCTCATTGACTACTGCATCCAAAAGAACAAGATACCTAGGAGTCCCCTGAACCAAGGCGGTGACAGACCTGTCCTCTGACAGCCAGGAGACACTGATGACACACAGGCAGGGAGACACACGGAGACGGGAAGACACTTTGTCCTCAGGGAAGAGCCAACACTGGGAAAATACCTACTCTCCCCAAAGCCATCTACAGAGTCCACGCTGTTGTTCCCAAACTTTCAGACTCCAGACCAACCCTGAAGGGTGTGGATAGGGCCAAGGTGGGGGGGGGGGGCACGAGCACCCAGCCAGGCAGCTGCTTCCTGACTGCAGACTGTCTGAGGAGCCCCAGGAACAAAATCCACATGTGCAAAAACACAGACACAGGATCCGGGGAGTGCATCTGAGCCCAGAAAGGCGAGACCCCACAGCCATGCGCACAGCACCATGGGAGGCCACTACACCACACACAAAACCATGGAAGCCCCAGTGTCCACACAGTCCGCCCTTCCTCCATGGGGTCCTGAGACCACAATCCTCCTCACCAGTGCCCTCTCAGGTGGCTTCTCCTCACCTCCTCCTCCAGTGGCTGGTCCTAGGGGGCTAGACTGCTATCAGTGTGGACACGGCCCCATGTCCTCCACAGTGGGTCCTGTCAGTGTGAATATGGACCCACATCCTCCCCAGCTTGTCCTGTCAGCATGGGAGTGGCCCCACATCCTCCAGAAGTCTCCACAGTGGGTCCTGAGGAGGCCAGGCTCCTGTCCCAGCTGTGGCTGCACAGGCCAGGCTAAGGGCAGGAGCTGGGGTCCTTTGCCCTCTGCAGGTGGTGGAGGCAGTGTAGGACTAGGGGAGCTTACCCTTCAGTGGAAGCACCTGCTTCCTCCGAGGGTTTAGCTGAAGCCATTTCATTCTGGAAATTCAAGCTGCATGGAGCCCAATATCTCCCGACTTCTCTAAAAATAGCTAAGGAACAATGAATTGGAAACAATATGGAATGACAACAGCCCCTGACCCAAAAGGTGGCACTGAACATGACCCTGGCCCTGATGCAGACCCACACTCTGACCTCAACTTGCTCTCAAGCCTGGCCCTGACCCCAGTCCAAGACCCTAACCCTAGCCCCCAACCCAAACAGTGTTCACAAGAATCAAAAGGTAGAAACTGCAAATATCCATTAGTGGTGAATGTATAAACAAAGTGTGATGAAGGGGTTGAATTTGGGTTCAGGTTCAGGTTTTAGTCGGAGTTCTAGATCAGGCTTTGGAGGTAGGGTCAGGGTGAGGATTTAGAGTGAGGGGTAAGGGAACAGTTAGAGTCTAGGCCTTTGGGTTTATGATTTAGGGTTTAAGACTCAGGGCTTCTAGATTAAAGTTCAAGGTCAAATTTGGGGTTTGGGTTCATGCTGGGATTTGGGTTCAGGATTCATGGCTCAGAGTTCTGGTTTAGGGTTTGGGTTCATGGTTCAGGGCTCAGGTTCAGACTCTAGGCTTTGGGTTCAATTTCAAGTTTGGGATTCAGGGTTCTAGTTTGGGGTTTAAGGTCAGGTTAGGTTTCAGCATTTAAATTAGGAGTTAAGGTTAGGTTTAGGGAATGACACATTTTCTTCAGTTGTCATCCTGGACACAACATTTCTATCTGAACTTTCTAAATCTGAAACATATTTCATCTGGGTGTCAGGAGCTGGTTTAGAATTTAAGATCTCAGTAACTCCCTACTGACAGCATACTGATCCCAGGGATCCAAATCACCCAAATTCACTTTGTCTTGTCTCAAACATACCCTTGGCAGAAAAGGGCAAGCTGCTGGTAAAGTTGGGATGATTACACAATGGTAGAGAATCCAAATATTGTGGAACTGTTCATGGAAAATGAAACAGGTGACAAATAATTGGTCCACTTCTGATTCTTCCACAATAATAAAGACCAAGTTTCCAATAGAATCTGATAATGTTCCCTGGGAAGGCCTATGGTACTTGTTACCAGTACTGAAATAGGGCCCCCTCCCCTGCTTTAAACTAAGAATCACAGCAGGATACTTCCTATATTGTGTCAAAACAAAATTTTATTATTTGGCTTTCCAATGTACAATTTGTGGAAGCACTGACAACATTTTCCTTTCTCAAATCCTCATCAACACATGGGTAAAATGCAGGCAATGTCCTCCTCTCTCTCTCTGCCTGCCTCTCTGCCTACTTGGGATCTCTCTCTCTCTCTCTCTGTCAAATAAATAAATAAATCTTAAAAAAAAAATAAAAAAAAAAAGGGCGCCTGGGTGGCTCAGTGGATTAAGCCGCTGCCTTCGGCTCAGGTCATGATCTCAGGGTCCTGGGATCGAGCCCCGCATCGGGCTCTCTGCTCCGCGGGGAGCCTGCTTCCTCCTCTCTCTCTCTGCCTGCCTCTCTGCCTACTTGGGATCTCTCTCTCTCTCTCTCTCTGTCAAATAAATAAATAAATCTTAAAAAAAAATAAAATAAAATGCAGGCAATGTTGTAATGCACTGCTCATTGGATACCAAGTAGAAGGAGGGCTATTAGAAGCAATAAAAAGATAGAGAATATGAAACTCAGAAAAAGCACCCTTGATGGGCACTTAATAAGGTTCCCTAACCATAAGATCTAACATCCCATCCAATAGAATTCACCCATAAAAATCATCAATAATAATAGCCTGCTGACCACTGTAACCACCTCACCATTGATATTTAGGCTTGTAATACACACTCCAACCACTAGAGACACACTTCTCCCCATGAGAGCAGAACTTGCCCACTCCCAGTGGATCAATTCTTACAGTGAAGCCAAAAAAATCCCACTCCTTGGAAATCACAGACATTAGGACAAAGTCACAGAAACCACACCCAGAACTCAATAAAGGACAGACATCTCATGAAGCAGATGCTGCAGATCACCACCACTCCCATGAAGTAACTCTACAGAGGACTCCAGGTCTGTCCCCTTCCTGGGATTACACGGGCACCACATTCTTCCATTACTCCATCCTCAGAACAAAACCATGAACTGTCCTCATCAGTCCTGTGTACAGGCTCACAGTGAGCCCTGCAAAAGCTAGACATCTTCTTGAGAGCACTCAGCCTCTCACGCCTATCCTAGCAGATAGAGGGTGCTGCTTTCCCCAACTTCCATACCAACAAGAGAATACTTGGAACAAGTCTTGCCTTGCTCCATGCAAAAGGCACATTTTTCATCTACAAAATGATGAATGGTGTAACGCCATGGATTCCCCGCACCTTCTTGAACCTAGATAAGTTGGAGATACAACTTGGCCAGAGCTATTACGCCAACCCTCTAGACACACACACACACACACCCTCACCCTTCCCTTGTGCACTCCAGACCAGTTTCCATCCACCTTGCTCATTCTCAGCCATTATCTCTGTAGAGTAGTACCGATGTGCTGGAACTGAGGTAGTAGGTGCTCAGCCAGCACCTTGGACCCACTTACTATCAGAAATTAATATTTATTTTATTACGAGATGCATCCCAGAAGATCTTGCCACCACAGCCATTAGAAAGGTCATTATAACAGAGATCCTAACAACCTGTGCCAAGCTCCATGGCTCCACAACCTGGCTCCAGGGATTGGCTCATCCATGGGCATGTGACCTGGTCCCAGCCAAGGAGGTGGGAGAAACCTTGGGTCTGAGCCTGCAGAGCCAAGCATGGGGTGGACACCCAGGCCAGGGGTTTCCCATCATGACTATGAAAGTGGCCTAGGCCAGGCCCATGCCAGTGCCACAGATGGCCCAGGAAGCCAGGTGCTCCACAACATTGCTGAGAGCTGAATCGGACTTGACCTGAAGCCCACACATGCTAGATCCTCTGCTAACTCAGGAGAACCCTAAATTTGCTCATGGTCTTTGCCTGAACAAGATGACCATCTGTGTGGTATATAACCTGCAAGATATTCCCACCAGGAAATGGGGACTTACACAGCCAAACAATACCTACATGGAATTCAACCACAGACAAACATGTTGTGGGAAGTTCAAGGCCTAGAGAAATGGGGGGCGGGGGGGATTCCTGAGGTCTTAATTGTTGGCCAATCTCACTATCAACTTTTTTTTTTTCTTTCAAGTGGAGGGACCAGAGTCAGGCAGAATAGATCCAGTGTGTTCCCACTCTGCCACTGGAAAAGAAGAGCCCTCTCCCCCACCATCTATCATGTTGCGGATCTGGGATGTGGGAAACTACCACCCATGGGCCAAATGGGACCTCCCCCCATATTCTCTCAATCTAGTGTGGCTGGAACATTAGTTAGGGACAGTCTGCGGCTGCTCTCAAGCCACAGTGCAAGAGTGGCGTCATTGTCAGAGACATCACATGGACTGCAACACCTCACAGAAAATCTTTACAGAAGACTTTCCAGAAATGTCTGTGCTGATCCCTAGTCTCATAGATCCTAGGATCATGTCCCTTCTTTGAGTAAAACATTAGCACTTCTGGGTCAAATTTAATTTCTTCAGAGGCAAGGACATCCATCCTTTTAACCACAACACCATCTCCATCCTCCTCTACACCTTGAATGGCACATCTACATGTCTGCAGCCCAACAGGAATTCACTGTCCTTTCTATGGTACTAATGCTCAGAAATGGAGGTGTAAGTGTGAACTTGTGAGTGTGAGTGTGTGCTTCCTCTTAGTTAGCCTAGCTGTGTGCTAGGAGAATACAATACAGTAGCGAGCTTTCTGTCCCACAGGAACAGCCATGAAATGTGGTTCCATAATGATCTCGGAAGGAAGCCACCTTCATAGAACAAACTTCATCTGGGAGGACCCCCAAGTCCCTTGTCCTGGACACTAGGTTTCACTGAGGCTGGGGGCACACAGAGGGACAGAGACTCCCCTTGCCCATCAGGGTTTTGAAGGATGCCTGCTGTTCCAGGACAAAAGATCCTGAAACCATTCATCTGCTTGTCATCTATGAGAAAGATCTACTCCTAAGGAGAAAGGACAGACCAAGAGACAACAAATGACAGCCTTGTGTAACAAGTGTCATGAAAGGGGATACTCAGGAAGACTGGGGGTGTGCAGGGTTGGCCAGACCTGGAGGTAGGGGGACCAGGAATGCTCCAGGAGAGTGATCATAGCTGTGTCACTATGAGGGATGCTTGGGAGGACTGGGTGTGTGCAGGGTTGGCCAGACCAGGGGACAGAGAGACCAGAAATGCTCCAGGAGGATGTCACAGTTGTACCCTTGTGTGGCTACACGTGTCAGTGTGACTTGGCATTGGCCAGACTGGACATGACAGGGTGGGCAAAGAGCGGTATCCCTAAACTGTCTTCTGCAAAGCAAAAGTTCGGTAATGAGATTTCTTTCAGTACGATTTCACGTCACATGCATCCATGAGTCTCTAAAGCTCATTGTGTAGAACATGAAGTAAGTCGTTGGACATGGCTTTCAAACCTGAGGTGCCGGGAGGCAGAACACACTTGATATTTGTTTTTGTTGCTTTCAAGTATGACGACTTACCTGCCTTTATATCCGATCCCAGGACATGGAACAAAGGCAACACAGATACGGACTTCGAAATGTCCACAGAAATCTGCAAACCCAAGTTCTCACAGGAGCTGAAGTTTCAGGACCCGGGTGACAGAAAGGGGAGGCCAATAGCAAGGAACTAAAGGAACACGTCATGTGCATGTGAGCTGGCCCACTTCTCTACCTGTCGGAAGTGAGCCATGCCTGACAGAAGGGAGTCCCACCCGCATCTGGTCTGTTTGCTGCCCTTGAGCAGAGCAGAGGATGTGCTGAGCTGGGTGTGGGTGTCAGGGGGAGATGGCCAGCTGGCCACAGAAGCTACCTGCCAAGTACCTGTAGGACCAGCTCCTGGTCCTCAGCTAAGATGAAACAATTATTATGTTAGTTACCTATTTCCTGGTGCAGGTAATGTGCTCAGTGCCTTGGTAACTATATCCTTTTCCAGTCTATGTTTTAAAAGCGCTTTAGGCAGGTAAGATTGACACACAAAAAAACCTGTCCATAGTTAATGTATATAACTTGACTCTGGCCCAAACCCTAGTATCTAGTTAAGATATACTCAATTTAGAATTTTTCTCCTAAATTAGAGGGTGGTTTTTAGGAGCTAAGGAATTCAGGGACCAACCTTCTTCTGTCTTATTCTCCCTCCAGTCTGGAAAACTCGAACACATTCGGCCATGTGCTATCTGGAGAGTGGCCACACGGGGGCAACAGTGAGTAAGCATTGCCCCAAATCGCACTGCAAAGCCAATTCTTCCTTCATCCTGTCAAACATTGTTCATTCAATGTTTACAGATCATGCTATAGATTATGAAAAGTGTGACTTTGTTGAATTTTTTAAAAACCAAACTAATTCTTTCAACCTGTTAAGAATAGTAGATGTTTTAAAAAATCTTTGTGTTGGCGAGCTGATGAAGCCCAGGGGCCTGGGAAAAGGCTGTTACTGTTGAATCTACTCAGGTCTACTTAGAAAACAAGGATGACTACTATTCCACTTCTTTTCAGGAAGAATTTGTGTCAACTATCAGCACTGAATCCACACAAGATAGTGCAGCTCAGAGGAAAACAAAAGAAGAGTCAACAGCCTCCAGAAGCAGAGAAAGAGGCACACCCAAAAACAAGGAAGGCAAACCACAGAAGCTCTGCTCAGGCCAACTTGCAGTCCATAGATCCTCTGGAGCTAGAATGCCCCCAGTGCCCCTGGGGTGTCACGGGTCAGGCAGACCACACAGCCTGATGCTGCACTGTTACAACCTGTGACAAGTCTCCTGGTCCCTTCCTTCACGAAACACTCCCTACCCCCTGAGGACTCCAGCCTGCTTCTTGGAACTCCCATCCCCCCCCCTTTTTTTTAAAGATTTTATTTATTTATTTGACAGATAGAGATCACAAGTAGGGAGAGAGGCAGGAAGAGAGAGAAAGAGGAGGAAGCAGGCTCCCTGCCAAGCAGAGAGCCTGATGTGGGGCTCGATCCCAGGACCCTGGGATCATGACCTGAGTGAAAGGCAGAGGCTTTAACCCACTGAGCCACCCAGGCGCCCCCCATTCCCCCTTTCTGACCCCATTGTTTGCTTTTCCCATCACTGCCATAATATAGACTATGTTTAACTACTTACTATTCTGTCATTTAAATGTCTTTTGTCATGTTTGCTTGAAACTATACCTTGCATCATCTACCCTGATGTAGAATCACTTGTTGCATTGCATGACTTAACTGTAGACACCAAGGCCCTCACAGTGTCAGGGGCTGGTGTCCTGGGCAAGGTCCTCACTAAGCCAGCTCAGCTGTTGCAGTGAGGGCCTGACTCAGGCACTGCTATTTTGTGCAAGTAAGGCGGCACAGCCACATCAGATGGCCGGGGGGCACACCCTGAAGACACTTGCTAGTCCAGTGTTGCCCTGAGGAATTTCCAAGGAACAGCCACTGTGTCCAATGGGAGAACTCACTAGGAGTGGGGAGGATGGGAGTCAGAACTCCTGAGGTAGAATCCATCTTGGAGACTGCCCAGAACTTCCTAGGAGTTCATTCCATTGTCTTGTATGAATAAATTAATCTAAAAACATTTCCTCGTTTTAGAAATGAGGAGCCTCAAGCTCCAATGAAATGACTCTCCTAAGTCATATTGGAAATCAGCAAAAGAGCCAGACTGAGATGGGAGGTGGCCTCCAGCATGATCCCCCAGAGTGGCTTTAGCTAGAGCTGCAACCACCCATTGATCTTTCCTGGACTCCCAGACTCTCATGGGACACTTCATGGGGCATATTCTGGGAACCAAGGTCATGTGAGTGCCACAGAAACCTCTAACACTAGTCATGAGACTCTGTGATATCAATGGAGTCCCAAGCCATAGGTCATCTCACAGCAAAGATATGGCTGATGGAAAACCCACACGTTGACAGGTGGTAGAAGATGATGGAAAAAGCTAGGGAAACAGGGGCTGCTCACGTTACATCTGGCCCCACATGACACAGTGGTGTCCAGCAGGGCAATCCCCAACGTCCCCCCCACTGTTTTCACAGAACTCACTCCTAAGCTTTGAAGCTGAGATTCATACATGTGCCATGAGCACTCTGGATAGCTCAGGGAAGCATGACACAGGACATAATAAAGTCACAGCCTTGACAGGTGTATACTCATGGAGCAATAGCTTTCTCCAAATATATTCTGATATGGTAAAAAATTCACTGATAAAACATGGATATTTTTTATTAAAAAGAAAGCCATACTTGTTGAATTAATAAATATTTATGGAGTATCTACTTAGTGCAAATGTACATAGCTCTAGTTCCACTTGGGAGCTTGCAAAGAGTGTGGGATATAATCAATAGATTAATGATTGGAAGGAATACAGGGTAAGGGCTAAGAGAGCAATTGTATTCAGAGAAGCCCATTAAGGAAGCCCACTGAGAAGATGCTTTTAGCCAAGACCAGAAAGACAGGGCCAGCAAATTCATCTGGGAGAAGAGTCACAGAGAAATTCAATTTTTAATTATTTGACCATAAAACATAAATATTAAGAAATATTGCCTTAAGTGTTGCTTTGGAAAATTTGGTTCTCTGTAACTATTTGTGTTGTATATTAAACTTTACTCACTGTAAAATACTCTAAGAAAGTGTTATTTAAGCATGTATATCTTGTATTAAAGACAAATAAATTAACCCTAGCAAACCCCTGAGCCCTAACCCTAACCCATGACCCTAAATTTGGACCCTAAACCTGACCCCACCCCTGACCTTAGGTTGGGCTTGGGGTGGAGGGGTCTTTCCCAGAGATCTGGCACCACAGCCCCAGGGACTGGGGACATCCAAGCAATTCCAGAGGACTCTGCCTCCCCCCAGAAGGAGACCAGGACGTTGGGAACTCTGGAAATGATTCAGAGCAGGAGAAATCTGTATGCCTACCTGAGGCCACCCCCACATTCAGTGGCCCACTAGACACAAACCTGGGGCCTGATACTCACCCCAACCCATGCCCTCAACTTAGCCCTCTGGGAGTCTTGCCACACAGCTGGCAGATTGAACCTGCCATGATCCTAGGCCCCAATCCAACTGTAGGTTGGCTTTTTAAAGGACCAAGCCCAGAGGCCTGGCTCCAAATCCCCAGGGAATGGGGACACTTAAGCAAAGCAGAGGGCTCATCCCACAACAAAGTCAGAAATCATGCCTTTTGGAACTCCAGAAAGGATTTAGAGCAGGAGAAATCTGAATAACATCTTGAACCAATCCCTGCTTATTTATACTTTCATACCATACTGAACACAAAGCCTGAGCCTGATACTCTCCTTAATGCTAGCCCTCAATTCAGATGTCTCTTAAGGTCTCCACACTGAAGCATCATGCTTTCCATGCTCCTGAGACTACCCCTATCCTACCTTAAGACATAAGTGAAAACATGAACACATCTTTCTACCAAAGGACATAGAAGAGACCCATAGACACACAAAAATATGCTCCACATCAATAGCCATCAGGGAAATACAAATCAAAACCAAAATGAGATACCACTTTACAACAGTTGGCATGGCTAAAATTATCAAGGCAGGACAACAAATGTTGGCGAGGATGTGGTGAAAGGGGAACACTCTTACACTGCTGGTGGGAATGCAAGCTTGTATAGCCACTCTGCCAAATGTTATTAAGTTTCTTCAAGAACTTAAAAATAATAGAGCTACCTGGGACACCTGGGTGGTTCAGTGGGTTAAGCCTGTGCCTTCAGCTCAGGTCATGATCGTGGGGTCCTGGGATAGAGTCCTGCATTGGGGGTCTCTGCTCAGTGGGGAGCCTGCTTCCCCCTCTCTCTCTGCCTGGTGCTCTGCCTGTTTGTGATCTCTGTGTCAAATAAATAAATAAATAAATCTTAAAAAAAAAAATAGAGCTACCCTATGACCCAGCAATTGCACTACTAGGTATTTACCCCAAAGATATAGATTGAGTGAAAAGTAGTAGCACCTGCCCCCCTCTCCAACGTTCATTGCAGTATTATCCACTCCAGCCAAACTATGGAAAGAGCCCAGATGTCCATGGACAGATGAATGGATAAAGAAGATGTGGCTCATAACAACAATGGAATATTATTCAGTGATCAGAGAGGATGAAGACTTACCATCATATCCACCTGGATGGAACTGGGGGGTATTATGCTCAGCAAAATAAGTCTATAAGAGAAAGACAATTGGCACATGGGTTTACTCATAAGTGAAATAGGAGAAACAACACAGAGGGTCAGAAGGAAAGGGAAGGAAAACAGAATGGGAAGTCATCAAAGAGGGAGAAAAATCACAAGAGCTTCTTCATTACAGAAACAAACTGAAGGTTGCTGGAGGGGAGATGATCGAGGATGGGTTAACTGGCTGATGGGCATTAAGGAGGGCACATGATGCAATGAGCACTGGGTATTATACACACCCGATCTATTACTGAACACTACATCTGAAACTAATCCTATACTATAAGTTGGCTCATTGAAATTCAGTTAAACAAAAAGAACTCAAGCAAACACTCTTTCAAATTTGTATGGAACCACCAAAGATATTGAACAGCCAACACAATGTTGAGAAAGAAAAACAAAGCTGGACAAGTCAAAATTCCAGATTTCGATTTATACTATAAAGCTTTAGTCATCCTAACAGTATGACACGGTCACAAAAACACACACAGCAACCTAGGGAAGAGAAGAGAAGCTCAGATATAAACCCACAATTGTGTGGCCCATTAGTCTTTCACAAAGCAGGCAAGAATATTGAAAAGGAAAAGTCTGTACAACAAATGGTGTTGGGAGAACTGGACAGCAATGCACACAAGAATGCAACCATTCTGCTTCCTTCACCATACAGACTCAAAAGCTCAAAACAATTTCAAGACCTCAGTGAAAGACCTGAAACCATAAAAATCCTACAAGAGGGCATGGACAGTAATCTCTCGACATGGACCAAAGCAACATTTTTCTAGCTTGTCTCCTGAGGCAAAGGAATTAAAGGCAAAAATAAACAACTAGGACTACATCAAAATAAAAAGTTCCCCACACAGCAGAAGAACTAGGAAGAAGTAATAATAATAAGACAACCTACTAAAAGGGAGAAGATATTTGCAAATATCCTATGCAGTAAAGGGATAGCATCCAAAATATGTGGAGTGGATACAGCTCAACGCCCAAAAAACAAGTAATCCAGTTAAAAAACAGTCTGAAGACCTGAACAGACATTTCTCCAAAGAAGAAATACAGATGGCCAACGGTCCCATGAAAAGATGTTCACCATCACCTGACCTCAGGAAAATGCAAATCAAAAGTATAATGAGGGGTGCCTGAGTGGCTCAGTGGGTTAAAACCTCTGCCTTTGGCTCAGGTCATGATCTCAGGGTCCTGGGATCGAGACCCACATCAGGCTCTCTGCTTAGCAGGGAGCCTGCTCCCCCCACCCCACCTGCCTCTCTGTCTACTTGTGATCTCTGTCTGTCAAATACATAAAATCTTAAAAAAAAAAAGTATAATGAGATGTTAGCACATACTGTCAGAATGGCTCCCATCAACAGCACAAGGAACAACAGGTGTTGGGAAGATGTGGAAAAAGGGGAACCTTCGTGCATTGTTGGTTGAAAAGCAACCTGCTGCAGTCACTCTGAAAAACAGTATGGAGGGTCCTCAAGATGTTAAAAATAGAGCCACCCTAGAATCCAGCAACCACATTACTGGGTATTTACCTGAAGCATACAAAAACAATAACACAAAAGGATACATTCACCCCTATGTTTCTTGCAGCCTTATATACAAGAAAACAATAGGGAAGCAACCCAAGTGTCCACTGATAAAGTGCTAAATGAGATGAGAGATGTACAGACAGACAGACACACACACACACAGTGGAAACTTACTCAACCATAAAAAGAATGAAATCTTGCCATTTGCAGCCACACAGATGGATATCTAGAGAGGATTACCCTAAGTGAAATCAGTCAGTCAGAGAAAGACAATACCACATGATGTCACTCTTGTGTAGAATTGAAGAACAAGCATACATAAATAAAGGAGGAAAAAAGAGACAAACCAAAAAAAAAAAAAAAAAAAAAGATTCCTAACAATAGAGAATAAACTGATGGTTACCAAAGGGGAGGCAAATGGAGGGATGAGTGAAACAGATGAAGGGGACTAAGAGTCCACTTTTCTTGATGAGCATTGAGTGATATAGAAAATTACTGACTCACGCCATTGTACACATGAAACTAATATAACACTGTATGTTAACTCAACTAGAATTAAAATAAACAATAAAAAAGATTTTTCTTTCAGTAACCTATTTGAAAAAGCTTTTGTACACAATGATCATATGCCCTACTTGGGAGTATTTCCTGGAAAATATTTATTCACTCTATGCCTCAAATTCAATTTTCACTAAATTCTTATATCTTACCTGTTAATCCTAGCCCACAGGAGCCATGGTCCCTTTTCATCCAGGATCAGCATCTATGCATTCGAGAGAGTGTAAGTAGAGATAGATGCCATGTCATAATCCAAAAAGCTATTACTGTTTCTGTTTTAGTAGGAGATGGTCACAGAGTGTGGGACAGGTTTCAGGGCAGGTTTGTTCTCTGTCCTGGGTCCCTAATTCAGTGGTCATTACTTGGATTCATTTGGCTAATACATTTTCTGTAGAAGAGCTTGCTTCCAAGCACATCCAGGGAAGACACAAAGGTGGGTGGGCTCAGTGTGGGATAGGAAGAGGGTCAAGTACAGACAAGGGTATAATCCCTCCCCTGATCCAGGAACTGCCATGGGTGTGGGTATGGGAGACAGAAGCAATGGGAAGCCACCAAGCCCACCAGATGAATGCAAGAGACACAGGTCAAGGGATCTTGTGATGTGGGGTGTGGAGGCTGCTCTGAGCTACCTCTGGGAGAGGGGAGGGGGAGGAATAAGAATGAAAACTGCCTGCCCCTGGTCCATGCCATCTGCCCACCGCTCCTGGCACACATCAGTCTACACCACTGACACAGCCTGGGCTCAGGAAGCGCTGGCTCGGGTCCCTCAGCACTCAGTGGGGCAGCTGGCTCCAGGACTCAGTGACATGTTGAGGGAGGTGGCAGGGAAGTCTGCCCCTCCGAGGTCATCCCCTCTTTGAGCAGACAGCCCTGCAGGACTGCTGAAAACCCACTGAGAGGTTTGAAAGACATGCCATGGATGAACTAAGGCATGGAGATACAGAAAATAATATTGGTTTTTAAGGTCAGAGCTGTCACCCGAGGAAGTGGGGACAGCTTCCCTGAAGAGGACTGAGGGGAGGGCTGACAATGCTGAAAAGGAAGACATGGATCTCCTGATTGGGGACCTGTAGCCTCCTTCCAGGACAGGGCATCATCCTTACCTCACAGGGGATTGAAGGAAGTGTTCCATCAGGGGATCAAAAGAGCTACCTCTTGAGAAGGCTACTTCAGCATTGGCTTGCACAAGGCAGAGGATGAGGGCCAGTTGGAAAGAGGGAAATACCCCAGGGGGCCATGAGGCAAGAGCATAGGCTCATGATCATGAAGATGATGAAAAGCAGGAGGTGGCAGCATGGAAGACTCGGACCTGAAAGTGCCATGGGCACCGTGTCCACAGCTACAGTGACTGGACGCCTTCTGTGCCAGGCACAGTTCACTTCAGTGGACTCCAGATTAGTGCTGACCACAACCCTAGGAAGTGTGCACCACCACCCTCCTCTTCTCTGGATGCTTCTGGAATCACAGTCACCAGATCCCGATTGGTTTCCATGGAAACCAAACACTGGCTTCCACCACACACTGCTCCTCTGGTGGTGGTCTAGTGTGACTTTCGTGCCTGGCCAGAGACTGCTGTCTACCTGTCTCCACACAACTCAACAGACAGGAGAGTGTCCCTGAATTATACAGTTTCTTTCTTTCTTTTTTTTTTTTTTTTAAAGATTTTATTTATTTATTTACTTGACAGACAGAGATCACAAGCAGGCAGAGAGGCAGGGAGAGAGAGAGGAGGAAGCAGGCTCCCTGCTGAGCAGAGAGCCCCATGCGGGGCTCGATCCCAGGACCCTGGGATCATGACCTGAGCAGAAGGCATAGGCTTTAACCCACTGAGCCACCCAGGCGTCCCGAATTCTACAGTTTCTGATGAGAAAGATCCAAAGGCTCCACTACATCATCCACCACAAAAATGCACTGGGTTACTCGGGACCTCAACTATTGTCATGAAACTCACCATGACCTATTTCTGTTACTTCCTACAGAAAGTCAGGTTCTGATCCCCCAACTTACCATACATCCTGATTGCTGACTTGGGGCCATGCCATGAACCCACATGGCACCCTTCTATTAGAGAAGGCCACCCGGAACCTCCTGGAAAATGCTTCTAAGGACATACATGTCCATCAGAGCTATAGTTTGAACAGTGGCACACAGCCTGCATGGTAGTAATCAGTTATTAACAAGGGTTGTGCACCTCCCCCTCAGTCTTACAAAACCTTCCTCTGTCCCCATAGAAGTCATGATGAGCCCTCAGAAAATACCCCAGGAAAATAACCTTTAAACTGAAGCTCCCTTCATGCTCTGGTTCAAATCTTGTCCAACCACAATAGTATGAAAATAGAAATTAGTCACAAGTAGAAAATGGCACAGTCATAAATACGTGGAAATTTACCAACATACTAGTAAACAACAAATAGTCAAATAAGAAATCAAAAGAAAATTTAAACATACCTTGAGACAAATGGAAAAGTTATGGGATACAGCAAAAGTAGCTCTAAGGGGGAAGTTCATAGAAATTCAGGTCCTCATCAATCCATCTGAAAGCTCTCCAGTAACCAACCTAATATACATGGGAAAGAAGTGGAAAAACAAAAAGAAACAAACAAACAAAACAATCAAAGCCCCAAATCAGTAGGTAGAAGGAAATAACAAAAAGGAAAATTGAGGGGCGCCTGGGTGGCTCAGTGGGTTAAAGCCTCTGCCTTCCGCTAAGATCATGATCCCAGAGTTCTGGGATCCTGTCCCGCTTCAGGCTCTCTGCTCAGCAGGGAGCCTGCTTCCCTTCCTCTCTGCTCCCCTGCTTCTCTGTCTACTTGTGATCTTCATTTGTCAAATAAATAAAATGTTAAAAAAAAAAAGGAAAGTTGAAATAAATCCAATGGAGACTAAAAAGACAAACGATCAATGAAAATATGAGCTGCTGTTTTTGGAAGGATAAACCAAACTGACAAACTTTTAGCTAGACTCACCAAGAACAAGAGAGGGCTCAAATACAATCAGGAAAGAAAGATAACTGATTGCTGTCTCACATCAAATTCCTAGAGGAGAACACAGACAACAACCTCTTCAACCTTGGGCACTGCAACTTCTTGCAAGACATGTCTCTAAAGGCCAGGGAAACAAACACAAAAATGAACTATTGGTACTTCATCAAGGTAAAAAGCTTCTGCACAGCCAAGGGAACAGTTAACAAGACAAAAAGGCAACCTACAGAATGGGAGAAGATATTTGCAAATGGCATGACAGATAAAAGTCTGGTCTCCAAGATCTACAAAGAACTGCTCAAACTCAACACCCAAGAAACAATGAAAACATTCAAGAAATGAGCAGAAGACAGGAAAAGACACTTCTCCAAAGAAGACACACAAATAGCCAACAGTCCATGAAAAAGTGCTCCTCATCAATTGTCATCAGGGAATTCAAAACCACAATGAGATACCACCTTCCAGCAGTTAGGATGGCTAAAAGTAACAAGACAGGAAACAACAACTATTGACGAAGATGTGGAGAAAGGGGAACCCACTTACCCTGTTGGTGGGAATGCAAGCTGGTGCAGTCACTCTGGAAAACAGCATGGAGGTTCCTCAAAAAGTTAAAAGTAGAGCTGCCCTATGACCCAGCAATTGCACTCCTAGGTATTTACCCCAAGGATACAGATGCAGTGAAAGGAAGGGGCACACGCTCCCCAATGTTCATAGCGGCAATGTCCACAAGAGCCAAACTGTGGAAGGAGCTGACATGTTCTTCAGCAGGGGAATGGATAAAGAAGATGTGGTACATACATATCATAGAATAGTATTTAGCCATCGTAAGGGATGAATGCCAACCATTTGCATCGACATGGATGGAACTGGAAGGGGTAACACTAAATGAATTCAGTCAAGCAGAGAACGACAATAATGATATGGTGTCACTTATATGTGGAACACAAGGAATAGTATGGAGGATCACAGAGGAAGGGAGGAAAAACTGAATGGGAAGAAATCAGAAAGGGAAACAAACAATGAGAGACTCTTAATCATATGAAACAAACTTCAGAAGAGGTAGGTTGGGGGGGTGAGGTATTTGGGTGATGGGTATTAAGGAGGGGACATGTGGTGATGAGCCCTGGATGTTACATGCAACTAATGAATCATTGACCATTACATCAAAAACTATACTTTGGCTAACTGAATTTAAATGAAAAATTTGAAAAACTTTAAAAAAAGAAACACGAGCTATTACAATGAATATCACAAAAATACAAAGGATCATCAGAGAGTACTATAAGCAAGTAGAGGCCAACACCTTGGACAACTTAGAAGAAATAGATATGTTCCTAACAACAACCTAGAATGAACCTTGAAGGGAAAAAGAAATCTGAACAGACTGGTCACTAAAGTAAAAAGATTGATTCGGTAATCAAATCCTCCCAAAAAACAAATGCCCAAGATCAGACAGTTTCACTGACTAGTTCAACCAGAGGTAGAAGAAGAATTAACGCCAACCCTTCACAAACTTTTTAAAAGAGGAGAGAAGCGCATATGTCCAAATTTATTTTATGAAGGCAGCATTATCCTGCTACCAAAACAAGGAAGAAAAGGAAAGGCCAATATCCCTCATGAACAGAGATGCAAGAATCCTCAACAAATTATTGGCAACATTGATTCAATAATACATCAGGAGAATCACACAACATGACCCAGTGGGATTTATTCCAGGGATGCAAGGATGATTCCACATCTGCACATCCACCAATAGCATACACCACCTGGACAAAATAAAAGATAAAAACCCTAGGATTGTTACAATAAATGCAGAAAGAACACTTGACAAGATTCAATATATTTATGGTAAGGACTCTAAACCATCTGGGTACTGAGGGCACATACCTCAACCAAACAAAGGCACTATATGAAAAGCCCACAGCTGATGTTACACTCGAGGGTGAAATGCTGAAAACTTTTCCACTACCAGCAAGAACAAGATAAAGATGCCCACTCTTACCAGTTTCATTCATCTTTGTATTGAAAGCCCTCCCCACACCATTTATACAAAATAAATAAATAAATAAATAAATAAATAAAGATATGAAATCTAAATAGGAAAAGAAAATGGTCACTATTTGCAGATGACATGATACTATATGTAGAAATCTCTAAAGAGTCCACACAAAAAAATTAAATTGTTTTATTAACAAATAAACAAATTTAAATAAATTAGAATAAATAAACTCAGTAAAGCTACTGGATACAAAGTCAATATACAGAGACATGTTGCATTTCTTTTTTTTAAAGAATGCATTTATTTGACACAGAGAGAGACAGACAGAGAGACAGAGAGGGAGAGCATATGCAGGGGAAGCAGCAGAGAGTCAGGGAAAAGCAGACTCCCTGCTGAGCAGGGAGCCCAATGCCAGAATCATTGCCAGAACCCCAGGATCATGGCCTGACCTGAAGGCAAACACTTAACCGACTGAGCCACTCAAGTGCCCCAACTTGTATTTCTATATACTGATGACCAACGTTCACAAAGAGGAATTAAGAAAGTAATGCCATTACAATTGCATCAGGCAAAAAAAAAAAAAAAAAAAAAAAATCTAGGAATAAAAGTAACCAAGGAAGAGAAAGACCTGGTATACTGCACACATGGTGGTAAAGGAAAGAAAAGGATGTGCGTGTTGGTGGGTGATGTATGGGCCAAAGATTTGGAAGATGATGCAAATAAATGGAAGCATACGTCATGCTCATTAACTGGAAGAGTTAATAATATTAACGTGTCCACTGTACCAAAGCAAACTGGAGAAAGAAGAAGGAGAGAGAGTCCAAGATGGCAGAGGAGCAAGACACCTTCATTTCATATGGCACAAGGAATTTAGTTGGATAGCTATCAAACCATTCTGAACACATGCAAATTCAAGCACAGACCTAAGAAAAGAATAGCAGCAACTCTACAAACAGAAAAGCAAACACTTTCCACAAGGTAGGGGGTACAGAAAAGTGAGTCTAAGCTGATAGGTGGGAATATAAACCCTGGGGAGAGGAAATCTCTGTCAGCCAGCTACTGCCAAGTGCTAGGAGCAGCAAAGCACAAAATCGGAACTTTTAGAAGTCTGCTCTGGTGAGGGATGTTGCTCTGACAGCTAGGCAGGGGGTGGAACCCTCAATGGGATAGTGTGGTCTCAGGATCCTTGGGGTCCCAGGAAGACCAGGGGCACTTGAGGGCAGCAGAGCTCCCAGGTATTGGAGCAGGGAAGCCAGCTGCCAAGAGTGAGCCCAGGATTGAGCTCTAAGCTAGAGGTTACCATAAACTGTGATCCACAGCACAGTCTGGCCACTGTTCTTTGAGAAGGGACCCAAGAAGCAGCACTACTGGGGAGAACCCCCTTCATCCCCCAGGAAGAATGGTGCCTGTGTATGCTGCAGGAGTCTGCTGGGTTTGGAGATTCCAAACAGGGTTGTGTGCCAAAGACAGAAATACTTGGTCACAGGTCCGGTGAGCATGGAGTACAGACAGAGACTGGGGAGACATGAAGGATTGACTGCTTTTCTATGAGGGCACACTGAGGAGTGGGGCCCCAAGTTCTCAACTCTGGGGCCAGAGATAGGGAGGCTACCATGTTCATTCTCATCCCAAAAATCTGGGATAATTCCTTGCATATTTTCAGACCACAGTGTTTTGAAAATAAAACTCAGTCACAAGAGGAAATGTGGAAAGAACTCAAATGGAGGCTAGAGATCATCCTACTAAAGAATGTATGGATCAACCCATCAATTCAAGGTGAATATTGAAAATTTATGGAAACACACGAGAGTGAAAACACAACCGTTCAATACTTTTGGGATGCAGCAAAGGCAGTCCTAAGAGGGAAGTATATAGCACTCCAAGCCTTTCTTAAGAACCCAGAAAGATGTCAAATGCACAACCTAACCCTAAACCTAAAGGAGCTGGAGAAAGAAAAGCATAGTAAGCCTAAACCCAGAAGGAGAAGAGAAATAATAAAGATTGGAGCAGAAATCAATGAAGTAGAAACCAAAAGAATAGTAGAACAAATCAATGAAACTAGGAGCTGCTTCTTTGAAAGAATTAATTAGATTGATACACCCCTGGCCAGATTTCTCAAAAAGAAAACAGAAAGGATCCAAATCAATAAAATCATGAGTCAAGAAGGAGAGATCACACCCAACACCAAAGAAATACAAACAATTATAAGAACATAGGATGGCAACTCTATGTCCACAAATAAGGCAGTCTCGAAAAAAATGGATGCATTCCCAGAAACATAGGAATGACCAAAACTGAACCAGGAAGAAAAGGAAACCTGAAGAGACTCATAATCAGCAACAAAGTTGAAGCAGGCATCAAAAATCCTCCAGGAAATGAGAGACCAGCGCCAGATGGCTTCCCAGGGGAATTCTACCAAACATCTAAAGAAGATTTCATAACTCTTCTTCTGAAACTTTTCCAAAAAATAGAACTGGAAGGAAAATTTCCAAACCCTTTTGATAAGACCAGCATTACCTTGATCCCAAAACCAGACAAAGACCACATCCCAAAGGAGAATTACAGACCACTATCCCTGATGAATATGGATGCAAAAATTCTCACCAACATACTAGCCAATAAGATCCAACAGCCCTTTAATTTTTTTTTAAAGATTTTATTTATTTATTTGACAGAGAGAGATCACAAGTAGGCAGAGAGGCAGGCAGAGAGAGTGAGAGGGAAGCAGGCTCCCTGCCAAGCAGAGAGCCCGATGCGGGACTCGATCCCAGGACCCTGAGATCATGACCTGAGCCGAAGGCAGTGGCTTAAACCACTGAGCCACCCAGGCGCCCCGATCCAACAGCCCTTTAAAAGGATGATTCACCACAAACAATTTGAATTTATTCCTGGGATGCAAGGGTGATTTGACAACCACTAATCAATCAATGGAATCCACTACCTTAGTAGAAGAAAGAACAAGAACCATAGGATCCTCTCAATAGATGCAGAAAAAACATTTGACAAATTAATGCATCCTTTCTTGATCAAAACTCCTCACTGTGGAGGGATAGAGGGTACCTCCACATCATAAAGGCCATCTATGGGAAACCCACAGAAAATATCATTCCTAGTGGGGAAAAACTGAGAGTTTTCCCCTTCAGGTCAGGAAAATAACAGGGATGACCATTCTCATCACTACTGTTCAACATAGTACTAGATTCCATAGCCTCAGGCATCAGACAACAAAAAGAAATAAAAGGCATCTGAATTGGAAAAGAAGAAGCCAAACTCTCATCCTTTGCAGACAACAGGACACTTTCTGTGGGAAACCCAAAAGACTCCACCCCAGAATTGCTAGAACTCATCCAGGAATTCCATAAAATGGCAGAATAGAAAATCAACACACAGAAATCACTTGCATTTCTCTACAGCAACAATGCAATGGAAGAAAGAGAAATTAAGGAGTCCATCCCATCTATAATTTCACCCAAAACCATAAGATACTTAGGAATCCATCTGAGCAAAGAGGCAAAGGATCTGTACTCAGAAAACCATACTATAGTCATGAAAGAAATGGAGGAAGACACAAAGAAATGGAAAAATGTTCCATGCTCATGGATTGGAAGAACAAATATTGTGAAAATGTCTATGCTACCCAGAACAGTCCACAGATTCAATGTGCCCCCTAAGAAAATACCATCCACATTTTTCACAGAACTGGAATAAAGAATCCCGAAATTTGTATGGAAGCAGAAAAGACCCCAAATAGCCAAAGGGATGTTGAAGAAGAAAACCAAAGCTGATGGCAACACAGTTGCAGACTTCAAGCTCTATTACGAAGCTGTAATATCCAGACAGGATGGTTCTGGCACAAAAACAGACACACAGATCAATGGAACAGAATAGAATAACCAGAAATGGACCCTCAACTCTAGGGTCAAGGAAGGAATATCCAATGGGGAGAAAAAGTGTCTTCAATAAATAGTGCTGGGAACACGGGAGAGCTATATGCAGAATAATGAAACTGGACCATTTCCTTACACCATACACAAAAAATAGACTCCAAGTGGATGGAAGACCTCAGTGTGAGACAGAAATTTATCCAAATCCTTGAGGAGAACAGAGGCAGGAAACTCTTTGACCTCAGCCACAGCAGCTTCTTACTAGACACATCTCCAAAGGTGAGGGAAACAAAAACAAAAATGAACTGTTGGGATTTCATTAAGATAGCAAGCTTTTACACAGCAAAGGAAACAGTCAACAACATGAAAAGAAAATGAAAAGAACAAGAGAAGATATTTTCAAATGACGTATGAGATAAAGGGCTCATATCCAAAATCTAGAAAGAACTTACCAAACTCAACACACACAGAACAAATAATCCAGCCAAGAAATAGGCCAAAGACATGAACAGACATTTCACCAAAGACGACATCTAAATGGCCAACAGACACATAAAAAAAATGCTCAACATCCCTCAACATTAGGAAAATACAAATCAAATCCATAATGAGATGCCACCTTACACCAGTCAGAATGGCTAAAATGAACAAGTCAGGAAATGACAGGTGTTGCTGAGGATGTGGAGAAAAGGGAACACTTTTATACTCTTGGTGGGAATGCAAGCTGGTGAAGCCACCCTGGAAAATAGTGTGGAGGTTCCTCAAGAAGCTGGAAATAGAGCTACCCTACAACCTTGCAATTGCACTGCTGGATATTTACCCCAGATACAAATTTAGAGATCTGAAGGGTCACCTGCGCCCCAATAGAGCAGCAATGCCCAAAGTTCACCTGCACCCTATAGAGCAGCAATGCCCACAAGAGTCAAAGTATGCAAAGATCCCAGATGTCCATCCAGAGTTGAATGGATATATATACCATTGAATATTAGGCAGCCATCAAAAAATGAAATCATGGGGCACCTGGTGGCTCAGTGTGTTAAAGGCTCTGCCTTTGGCTCAGATCATGATCCCAAGGTCCTGGGATCAAGCCCCACATTGGGCTCTCTGCTTAGCAGGAGCCTGCTTCCCCCTCTCTCTCTGTCTGCCTCTCTGCCTACTTGTGATCTCTGTTGTCAAATAAACAAATAAAATATTTTAAAAAAAAAGAAATCTTTTGCAATGACATGGATGGAACTAGAGGATATTATGCTAAGTGAAATAAGTCAATCAGAGAGGGACAATTATCATATGATCCCACTGATACATGGAATTTAGGAAACAAGACAGAGGATCATAGAGCATGAGAAAAAAAAAAAATGAAGCAAGATGAAACCAGAGAGGGAGTCAAAGCAAAAGAGATACTTAATCTCAGGAAACAAACTGAGGGTTTCTGAAGGGGAGGAAGGTGAGGGAATGGGGTGACTGGGTCATGGGCATGGGGAGGGTATGAGCTGTGGTGAGCACTATGTGCTCTGTAAAACAGAAGGATCTCACCTGTACCCCTGAAACAAAAAGATCATATAATCATAATAAAAAAGAAGTGAAAGAAAAACATTTGGAATACAAATGTAAACTAACTAAAAATAAATAAATAATCTCATTGATGGAAAGAAAATACAAGTGACTAAGCCACCTGAAGTCACCACACTCCAATTTCAAGCTAGATTATAAAGCTGTTCTCATCAAAACAGTATGTTACTGGCATAAAAGACACACAAATCAATGGAACATAACAGAAAGCTCAGAAACTGATAATCATAGCACTTTTGGCAAAGTATATTCATTCATATATTAAAGGGATATTTAAACTTAGCTCTGATAGAATTATTAACTCTGAATGGGAATTAATAATATTTTGTCCTGTTCCAACATTTGCTTCCAATAAATGCATTTTTTAAACATGCTGTTTAATATACATATATATTATGTCCCCCCTTGCCACAAACCGGGAGCCTGATGCCCTGTCAGACCCCTGCCCTCTACTCAGTGTCCAGGCAATCTCACCTCAACGCTGGCAGATCAGGCCTAACCCTAACCCTAGGTTGAGTTTTCAGGCTTCTGTCCCCAGAGGCCTGACCCTCCAAGTCCTCCAGACTGGGGATCCCTGAGCCACATCCCAGGACTCCTCCTGACACTCAGGAGGAAACCATGCCCTTTGGAGCTCTGCACAACCCTCAGAGTGGGAGAAACCTGCATGCCACCCTGAGGCCACTCCCACCTTTGGTGCCTAAGCAGGCCACACACGGAATCTGATGCTCACCCTGACAACCTTCCTCACCTCTGTTCCCAGAAAGCTCCCCTGACGAGGGACCTTAGTGGAGCCACGTGGCTCTGGTCCGTGTTCCCATATGCTCACAACACACATGGAAAACGCTCTAAACAGTGGGTGTGAGCGCAACCAGCATTGCCCCACAACACCAGACAGTTCTCATGAGCTTTCTGCCAAATTGATATCAATGTGGGAAGAAAGCTCATGAGAATTGGCCCCCAAACCCCGAACTTGCTTTGGGCTGTGTGGGCCTTCAGGGGAGCCACCTGGTCTTGGACTATGGTCCCAAATGGTCTCAGCCCAAACCCTGAGAGAAAGTGCTCCAAAAACCAGGCTCACACGTGGCCAAACACTCCCTCTACTCAGCCCCCTGGTGTGCCTGCCTCAGCGCTGGCAAATCAGGCCTGCCATGCCCCTAGGCCCTAACTCTAACCCTACATTGGGTTTTCAGGTTTCAGTCTCCAAAGGCCTATCCCCCAACCCCTCCAGACTGGGGACCCTGGAGCCACACACCAGGAGTCCTCCTGCCACCCAGATGGACACTTTGTGGTTTGGAGCTGTGCAGAACCCTCAGATGGGGAGAAACCGGAATGCCTCTCTGAAGCCACCCCAACGGTGGTCCCCTTGGCCACAAACTCAGACCCTGACACACCGCATGACTCCTCTCCTCAGCTCAGCCCCCCAGGGATCCCGCCTCAGTGCCGGCAGATCTGGCCTGCCATGCCCCAGGCCCTAAGCCTAACCCTAGCTTGGGTTTTCAGGCTTCCATCGCCAGAGACCTGGCCCCAAGCCCTCCAGACTGGGAACCCCTCAGCCACACCCCAGGACTCTGCCTGGCATCCAGGAGGAATCGTGCTGTTTGGAGATGCACAGAACACTCAGAGTGGGAGAAACCTGCATGCCCTCCCACAGAAGCCATCTCCATGTTCTGCAACTCCCCTAGCCACAAACCCAGAGTCTGACTTGCCACATGACCCCTGCCCTCAACTCAACCCCCAGGGTAGTCTGCCTCAGCCCTGGAAGATCGGGCCTGCCATGCCCCTAGGTTCTAACCCTAACCCTAAGTTCTGTTTCCAGGCTTCCATCCCCATAGGTCTAGCCCCCAAGCCCTTCAGATTGGGGATGCCTGAGACACATCCCAGGACTCTGCCTGCAATGCAAATGGAAACTGTGCTGCTCCGAGCTGTGTAGAATCCTCAGCAGGAGAAACCTGCATGCCCCCCAGAGGCCACCCACACTTTTCACAGCCCCTTTGGCCACAAACCCAGAGTCTGACAGCCTTCTGACACCTCAACTCAGCCCCCCTGGGATGCTGCTAAGTGCCAGCAGATCAAATCTGTCATGCCTCTAGCTCAGCTCTCCCCTGGGACGCCTGTCAGCTCTACGCAGACCTGGAACTCCCTTGTCTGCAGCAAAGCTCTAGGATTCCCCCATCCTTCTTCCAAAATTACACTGGCCCAGGGCTTTCATGAGAAAGGGAGAAGGCTACTTCCTGAATGGTTAACACCTCCTTTCCTCTTCTGCCATATTTCTCTCCACTTTCCTTTCTACCTGGGCAAACTGTAAGTAACAAATCAATGGAACATGTACATGCTCTGACATCTGAATCTTTCATGGCAGCTTCCTGAGGACTGCTCATGCAATAAGAAACTAGCATATCCTTCCACAGTGTGTTTGAAAATCATCGTCTACAGAA
Source organism: Meles meles (assembly GCF_922984935.1). NCBI lineage: Eukaryota > Metazoa > Chordata > Mammalia > Carnivora > Mustelidae > Meles > Meles meles. The sequence continues at coordinate 82,299,999 of NC_060074.1, forward strand.
TAGGAGAGCAAAAATCACTCCATTTTAACCTCACTCTTCAGGAAGCAGAACGTGGTCTTCTTTTCTTCATTGACTTCAATTCCAATTCATTTTCATGCAGTGATAATTCCTTTGCTTCAGGGGTAAGATTTCATGATTCTTCACTTGCATAGAATAGCCAGAGCTCATCCCAACAAGTGCCCTCCCTAATAGCCAACACCCATTTAACCCTGCCCCCCACACCCCTGCCTTCTAGCAACCCTCGGTTTGTGCTCTAAGGTTGAGTCTGTTTCCTCATTGGCCTATCTTTCTCCCCTCACTACGTTCATCTGTTTTCTTTCTGAAATGCCACAGGAATCAAGTCATGGGGTATTGGTCTTTTCTTACTGATTTTGCTGAGCCAAATCCACTCTAGATACATCCACGTCTTTGCAGATGGCAAGATTTCATTCTTTTTGAAGCTGGGTCCTATTCCATTGTGTGTGTGTGTGTGTGTGTGTGTGTGTGTGTGTGTATGATCTCCCACATCTTCTTTTTCCATTCATCAGTGAATGGACATTGGGATTCCCTCCATAGTTTTGCTATTATTGATAATGCTGCTATAAACATCATGGTGTTTGTACCCCACTGAATGTGCATTTTTATGTCTTTTGGGTAGATACCTAAGAGTGCAATTGCTGGATCCTAGGGTTGTTCAGTTTTTAGCTTTTGGAGGAACCACCATACTCTTTCAGAGTGGCTGCAACAACCCGCATGCCCATCTACAGTGCAGGAGGGTTGTGCTTTAAGCAGAACATTCCCTGCCAGCAATTTCCTAAGGAGGAAATGGAAAACCTGTGGGATAACCTGACTCACCCAGTGTCAGGCAAGCAGCTACAGAAATTCGCCCCAGGGTTCCTGAAGCCACCAGCATACCTCCATCCAGGAGACTTCCCAAAGACTCACCTTCTGACTTCACCACCCATGAAACTGCAGAGAAAATACAGCATGTCCAATTATATAGATGATCCATGTCAAGCTTCACTTTTAAATTGTTCAAGACTCCTTGGAATCATTTTGAATTTTCCCCTCTGCCCTCATTGTAACTCTTTGGATGAAAAGATGAATCCATTAGGATACATCACCTTTTTTTTTTTTTTTAATGTTCTCTTCCTTATTTTTTTAAATTTTTATTTATTTCTAAAATTTCTTTTCAGTGTTCCAGAATTCATTGTTTATGCACCACACCCAGTGCTCCATGCAATTCATGCCCTCCACAATACCCACCACCAGGCTCACCCAACCTCCCACCCCTCTCCCCTCCAAAACCCTCAGTGAGCATACATCACCTTTGGCAAAGGACAAGACATCATCCAAGTCTCTATCTGACCACAAACAGCCACATAACTTTAGATGCTTGCCATTCCACCACATCCTAGGCCCAATGGAATAAACGCTATTAGATGATAATTTCACTGATGTTGTAATATTCCTAGTCCATCATAGTCAACTAATTAAAGTTAGAAGCCTGTTTTGCCACTACTAAGTCATATCTCTACCATCTTTTTCATGTGCCATTAAATTTTTAGATGATGATCAAGAAGACTGAGTTTTATCTTGGTAGATTTGGGCCATCATTTCAACCTAATGATGATTGTTATAGGTCCTGATTTTGTCACTATTTGTTTGCTAACCTTCCCAGCTCTGTTCATCTGAAGATTAATGAACATGTCTTGCATATCTTTAGTCAAGTTTCTGATTAAATACGAATCAAACAGTGTTCAAGTTAGAGGCCTATGAAAAGACACTAAAGAGTGTCCTGCAGGATAACATCTCTCTATTAATCAGCATCCTTTGGATACAATTGTTCAATTCATCAATTTTAATGTACCTCATTTTTCTTCTGTTTTGTCCCCAAGGCTATCCTTGGGATTTGACTGTTCCATACATATCTCTTTTATCATTTGTACCAGTTTAATAACCATGACCCCCCACCTTGAAAATCAGATTAGTTTGATATGACTTCTTCAATGATACTTACTAATCCCCAGGTTCCTGTTATACACCTGACCTCCCCACCACCCTATTAATAGGTAATTCTAGAATTTTACTTAAAAATCTATGAAATTGCCACTGGTCTGCCATGAGGAGAATCCCACATCTTCTTCATTTTGAGAACCAGAATCACACTTGTTCATCCCATCTTTCAAGATGTCTCTTCCACTCCACAACTGTCTGCCTGGAGAAAAAAATCCATTCCTCCTTGGGACCTCAGGATTCTTTGAAACCTCATGAAGCAGATCTTACCCTCCCTTATATTAGGGTTATTTATATGGACATCTTATTCCTTCCACCTGCAGCCCTACTGGACTGTGAAATCCCTGGTAACAGGGGATGATGCTTATTTTCCTGCTATGCCCTGTAGTGCTTTGCACTGAATATTTGAAGGTCTGAATTGAACTGAATTGCACAAAGGAAGAAAATTAGTTTGACCTATGCAGTCTCAAAATCATTTTTTGGTCAAATTGGATTCTCTTCATCTATCTTAATATCTAATTTGTGCATAGTTGAATCAGTCTTGCAGTTAATCTGATGTGGTCATTAAGACTACTAAAGACAGTAAATTCATTTTCCTGATCTGGTGATTTTTAATCATATAGTCACAGCCACTCACACAGAAAAATAAAACAGCAGATTAAATACCGAGCTAATAGCAGAATGATGAATGAAATTATCCCTAGGCATAAAGGCTATTACAGATAATCTATAGTTTCTGCCAAATCATTCATTCAGTTTTGATCCAACACCCTTTTGTTAAGTGATAACAGTAGTCACCAATTACTGAGTACTTCCTACAGGTGAAGCACTTCACTAGGAGAATAGCATGGAGGCTGGTAATGTGGGGCTTGGCTTGGCTTGTGTCCTGGCTATACCAATTACAAGCTGTGTGACCCTAAGCCAATTATTTCAGCTATAAAACAAGTACAGAAGGTGTTATGCATACCATTAGTTCTGAAGTGTATTCTCTCATCTAATCCTCATAACAACCCTATGAGCCACTACTATTTTTTTCTGACTTTACAAATTTGCAAGGTACTGGGAGCTATATGCTATAGGAGTCATAGAAATTACCATGCCAGAACCAGATATAATCTTACCCTGAAGGAATTCACAATCAAATGAAGAGTATTGGATTTTAAATAATTAACTATAATCAAAAGCAGAATAAAATATCTAGCATACAGATATGAATGCAAAATCCATGAGAGTGCAGAGGATTAAATGGATGGCTTTATATAAAAGTTTGTAAGGTGTTATTTTAAACCAGAGGAATGAAAATGATCTCCAAAATCATAGCAGAGGTTAAGGGTGATCCAGGGTAAGGGAGCCACAGAGCAAAAAATGGCATTAGAGGTACAGTACTAGCTAGAGAGTATTTCTCAATCTGCTGGCTGTAAGATCATTTTAGTGTGGCTCAAACAGAATTTTTTTTAAGATTTCATGTATTTATTTGAGAGAGAGTGCAAGCAGGGGAGGAACAGAGGGAGAGGGAGATAATCTCCAGCAGACTCCAGGCTGACTGCAGAGCCCAGTTCGGGGCTGATCCCATGAACCTGGGATCATGACCTCAGCCAAAACCAAGAGTCAGACACTTAAACAACTGAGCCAGCCAGAGTGTCCCCAAACCAAAATTATTTTTAAATATGCAAGACATTGACTAGAAAATATTACAGTATGTTGCACATAAAAAAATAAGATGCCTTTTGTGAAAGTTTTCTCAGTGATATATGTGGGTGTTGGATTACAATATAAAATATATTTTTTGTTATGGGTTATGGGATAAGAAGTTTGAAAGGCACCCATTTACAGAGGTTGGAAGTTAAGCTGTAGAGAGATGTGGCGTGGGTGTGACACTGGTATTCTTAGGAAAATAACAAGCAGCTATGGGATGGTGTATGGCTGGTCCTTGAGCAACACAGGTTTGAACTGCACAGGTCCACTTATAAGCAGATTTTTTTTTCAGTAAGTACAGTACTGTAATCTATTTTCTCCTTCTTTGTGATTTTTCCTAATAACATTGTCTTTTCTCTAGCTTACTTTATCATCAGCACACCATATATAATACATACAACATACAAAAACAGATGTTAACTGACTGCATATATTAATCAATAAGACTTCTGGTTAAGAGTAGGCTCTGAGTAGTTAAGTTTTAGGGGAGTCAAAAGTTATATATGGATTTTCAACTGTGTGGGGGGTTGGTGCCCCTAACATGTTGTTCAAGGATCAACTGTATGTTTGAGGTGAGAGAGGTGAGAGATGAGAGAAGGAAGGCAAGTTGGAGAATCCACAACAGGCTGTGTCAGTACGTCCTACCCTGATGTTAAGTAGCCTATTCTGGTGTCATCAGTAGGTGTGGAAGTGAAAAAAGTCTTCTCATAAGCAAATATGGTCATTTAATGCATAGGTAGAGGTGGATTTACTGTAAAGCTACTGAAGCTGGAGCTTCAGAAACCATTGTTTCCATGAGTCCCTGCCAAGCTGTTCTGGATTTTGTATTTGCAATTTTGTATTTTTTAAAAGATTAATGATTGATTTGTCAGAGAGAGAGAGAGCAGGAACAGGGGGAGTGGCAGCAGCAGTGGGAGAAGCAGGCTGCCCATTGAGCAGCAAGCCCAATGCAGGACTATCCCAGGTCCCTGGGATCATGACCGGAGCCCAAGGCAGATGCTTAACCAACTGAGCCACCCAGGCAGCCCTTGGGTTCCTTTTCTTAAAAGGGTTTTCAAATTGAATAAGCTTCAGGATCCACCAAAACTGGACCTGTCCTAGCTTGTATGTAATTTGAACAAGTGTCTTTTTTCTAAAACAAGACTTCTGAAAGACTTTTAAGCTACTAAGGTGCATTTGGAATCTCCCTGAGACAGTTTTATACCTTCTCTCCTTTTCTCAAATTCCCAGATCTCTTTCTTAACTCCCACTCTCAACCAATACTCACTTCACATTTCATAGGCACAATGAAAGCCTTGTAATGCAACCTCTCTTAACTTCACACCAACAAACCTACCAATTCACTGTCCACAGAGACAGAGCAGCCCATGTTTGGGGAAATGGCGAATTTAATTTTCTCTCATTGACTTCATCTTTCCCTGGTGTTCCTACTTCTGTGGGGAAAATGAAAACAAATTTATTAAAAGTAACTTACTTTCTTTCAATTTAAAAGAGGCTTTGGTTAAATATACTCCTTGTTGTAAATAATCTTTCAAGGTGTTTTCCATTTCCTATTGTCTTTCTCCTCTCCCTGGAAGCATCTGGACATAGCGAAATCTCACATGCATTTACAGAAATAAAAGCGAAGCTTCTGGTCCATGCACTGTCCTTTGAGTTTTCACCAGTCCTGGCTAGGGGTTGGCTCATTCTAATCAAATCCTGGCTGTCCTATGGTATCCACAAATGATGCCCTGGTCTCCTGTCACATCACATGCTTCTCATCCCAAACTCAGACTTATTATGAATCTCTGTTCCTCTCAGCACCTCCATCCCTCCAGGAAGCTGGAAATATCTGCTTTTTCCCACTCCGATGAGTGGGTTTTTGTTGATAGAGAGGCTCTGTGAGGCAGCTCTCATGCATCTTTCAGTTTGATTTAATTGCCAGCCCTGCACCTTGCTGAACGTGATGCCAAGTGAAATGCAGGGCTTATTTGAGAGGATTTCAGCCACTCAGGCTAGCCCCCAGGAGAGTAAATACCAGCTGTCTGGATTCTTTTCCTGCAAATCTATCTGGAACTTGCCAACACGACACACTCAGGTTGGACCTCAAAAGGATTCTTTCTTTCACATCTCCTCTATTCTCTAGCCTCTCCTCACTTCCTACTTCCCTGTCTGCCAGGCAAGAACTCCCATTACATCATTTCCTTATATCCTTTACACTTTATTCAAAGCAATATCCTCCACTTCTTCCCTGGGGCAAGAAGATTTATGCTTTAGACTTATAGTAGAAGGCTAAGGAAGAAAAATCCAGATGAGGAAGAAGGAAAAAATATGTCAGGATATGTTTTTTAAATATCCAATTTGCTACACTATAAATAGATCTGTTAATCCACCATCTCTTTCTTTTCCCCTTACCACTGAGAACAATCACATCAAAGACCTCCTCCACTTGTCCTATGACAACAACCCTCACCAACGTCAAGGATTTCTCTGTTTAGGCTTTCCCCTTTGCTCTGTCTTATCAGTCTCTTCCTCTGAGATTACTGCCCTTAGAATATAGATTCCAATATCACCCATCATAAATGATTTGTTCTAAACCCTAAATACTCTTCCACTGATGCTACTATCTTTCCCGTCATTCAGAGCAAACCACTTAAAAGTACTTTTAATGCCATTCTGATCAAAATTCCACCAATATTTTTCAAAGAGCTGGAGCAAATAATCCTAAAATTTGTATGGAATCAGAAGAGACCCCGAATTGCTAAGGAAATGTTGAAAAACTAAAACAAAACTGGCGGCATCACGTTACCCGATTTCAAGCTTTACTACAAAGCTGTGATCACCAAGACAGCGTGGTACTGGCATAAGAACAGACACATAGACCAGTGGAACAGAGTGGAGAGCCCAGATATGGACCCTCAACTCTATGGTGAAATAATCTTCGACAAAACAGGAAAAAATATTCAATGGAAAAAAGACAGTCTCTTCAATAAATGGTGCTGGGAAAACTGGACAGCGATATGTAGAAGAATGAAACTCGAGCATTCTCTTACACTGTACACAAAGATAAACTCAAAATGGATAAAATACCTCAATGTGAGACAGGAATCTATCAGAATCCTAGAGGAGAACATAGGCAGTAACCTCTTCGATATCAGCCACAGCAACTTCTTTCAAGATATGTCTCCAAAGGCCAAGGGAACAAAAGCAAAAATGAACTTTTGGGACTTCATCAAGATTAAAAGCTTCTGCACAGCAAAGGAAACAGTCAACAAAACAAAAAGGCAACCCACGGAATGGGAGAAGATATTTGCAAATGACAGTACAGACAAAAGGTTGATATCCAGGATCTATAAAGAACTTCTCAAACTCAACACACACAAAACAGATAATCATATCAAAAAATGGGCAGAAGATATGAACAGACACTTCTCCAACGAAGACATACAAATGGCTATCAGACACATGAAAAAATGTTCATCATCACTAGCCATCAGGGAGATTCAAATTAAAACCACATTGAGATACCACCTAACACCAGTTAGAATGGCCAAAATTAGCAAGACAGGAAACAACGTGTGTTGGAGAGGATGTGGAGAAAGGGGAACCCTCTTACACTCTTGGTGGGAATGCAAGTTAGTGCAGCCACTTTGGAGAACAGTGTGGAGATTCCTCAAGAAATTAAGAATAGAGCTTCCCTATGACCCTGCAATTGCACTGCTGGGTATTTACCCCAAAGATACAGATGTAGTGAAAAGAAGGGCCATCTGTACCCCAATGTTTATTGCAGCAATGGCTACGGTCACCAAACTGTGGAAAGAACCAAGATGCCCTTCAATGGATGAATGGATAAGGAAGATGTGGTCCATATACACAATGGAGTATTATGCCTCCATCAGAAAGGATGAATACCCAACTTTTGTAGCAACATGGACGGGACTGGAAGAAATTATGCTGAGTGAAATAAGTCAAGCAGAGAGAGTCAAGTATCATATGGTCTCACTTATTTGTGGAGCATAACAAATAACATGGAGGACATGGGGAGATGGAGAGGAGAGGGAGTTGAGGGAAACTGGAAGGGGAGATGAACCATGAGAGACTATGGACTCTGAAAAACAACCAGAGGGTTTTGAAGGGGCGGGGGGGGTGGGAGGTTGAGGAACCAAGTGGTGGGTAATAGGGAGGGCACTTACTGCATGGAGCACTGGGTGTGATGCCAAAACAAATGAACACTGTTATGCTGTAAATAAACAAATAAACAAATTAAAAAAAAAGAAAAAAAAAGCATTGTATCCCACCACATTTATATGTCCTTGTATCTTCTCAACTACTTAATCCACTACAATCTGATTTCTTCCCCAGCCATTCCATTGAATGCCACATTGTAAACATCACCAATGACTTTTGGTGTATAGCTTATGGTAAAGCTTATGGACACTTGAATTCTCATGTTTGCCTTCTCAGCATATTTGATATAATCAATTAATTCTGCCTTCTTAAAGCATGCTCCTCTCTTAGTTATGTAGTATCACTTTTGTTTTTATGGTTTTTCTCTTACCCACTGGCCTCTCCTTTTCAAACTCTATTGCTAGATCCTTCTCTTCTTCCTGGCATTTGATTGTTGGACTTTCTGAAGGTCAGTCCTGGATGCTCTCCCTTTTTAAACTCCTTCTCTATGTTCATGTCTCCCAAATTTATATTGCCAGCCCAGACTTCTGCTTTGAGTTCACTCCTATGTCCGTTACCTACTTAACATCTCCTCTTAAATGTCTCATATATATCTCAAGCTGGACATACTTAAAAATAATGATTGATTCTTCTCAGGACACTATACTCTCAACCCCAATTCCTTCCTATCTTAGTAGAAAGCACCATGTTTCAATCAGTTGCTCAAGATGACTAGGTTTCTTTCTTTCCTGCTCCTCCCACTGTCTTCTGAGAGAAAATGATCCCAACTTCCCAAGTGGTTTTTTTTCCCACTCCACTACCTGACCCTTAAATCATTCACCATCATCTCTCAGCTAACATTGTTGGGTACCCTTCAACTGGTCTCCTTGTTCCAGTTCCTGCCTTTTCTCATCCATGCTCCATAAAACAATAAGAGATACTGGCTGAAAATATACTGTGGCTCTTCTTTTCTATTTTGCTTTCTCAACTTTCCTCAGAAATTTTGCCCTTTGGATACAGTTCAGCCATAAAAAAGGCAATCCTACCATTTGTGATGATGTGGATGGAACTTGAAGGCATTACACTAAGTGAAATAAGTTAGAGAAAGACAAATACTGGAAGATTTCACTTATATGTGGAATCTAAAAAAACCAAACCAAACAACAACTCACAGGAAAAAAAAATCAAATTTCTGTTTACCAGAGGCAAAGGGTAGGGAGTGTTGGATAAAAGTGCTCAAAAGGTACAAACTTCCAGTTATAAGATAAATAAACATTGGGATGAATGTATAACATGATGACTATGGTTAACACTGTTATATGGTACATTTGAATGTTTTTAGGAGAGTCCTTGTTGCAAAGGAAAAAAAATTCTTTTTTTTTTGTATCCACATGAATTAATGGATGTTAACTAAATTTACTGTGATAATCATTTTATAATACATATATCAAGTTATTATACTGTACACCTTAAAATTATACGGTTCCATATGTCAATTATATCTTAATAAAACTGGAGGGAAAAAAGCCCAATTCAGCTCCAAAGTCATTCATTGGTGCTAAATAAAGAAGGCATCCATGTAGTGGGGAATTAACCACAATGGCCTACAACTGGGGATCAAAACCTAAGCAGGGCTGAGGAAGACATCTACATGGGGTGATATCATAGTACATATTGCCAAGCCTGGATGAGTGAGAAGGATATCCACACAGAAGAGGTGGATACGGTAGTAATCCAAAATGGCTATGGGAGCCTGAGTGCCATCAGGAGATCATCCATACTGGGAAGTAGGGGAGCAGGGATTGGTAGTAGAAATTGGAGGTTGATTGCATACAGGGATACTGTTTAAACAAGTAAATATACCAAGTATAGTGGAAGTCAGGTTTCTCACTGTGGGAAAAGGGGCTACAAATACAAAATGGTAGAAAAATAGAATTTGCCTTGTAGTGTTGCACTGGAATTGGAGATAGCAGTGTGAATTCACAGTTCCCCATATACATCAATAGACATGAACATAAACATAAATATAAATGTGTGTAAACACACATGTATACACACATGTGTATGGCTATACATGTATACCTCCCTAGCTCTATCCTTTGAGAAAGCCTGGGAGATATAACACCCCAGTAGCAATATGTGCATGTCTTGGTTTCTAAATACCACTCTCCACTAAAAGAAACAAAGGACTTCTTAGTGAAATGGATAATCCCAAGGCTGGGGTAGAGGAAGTACAAGATGAACCTGGAACGTGTTTTTATGTCAGAAACTAAGGAAGTGCTTAAAAATGATGGGGACATGTCAAAAAACATAGAAGCTAATTTGAAAGAGCTCCCATGGGTCAAATCTGAAACTATTTAGCATCAAAATTAATAGTGATAGTAATAAGATGGAAATCTATACTGACTAATCTATACTGATACAAATAAAAAAATGAATAGATTGGATGTTTCTATGGGAATGGGAAAGCTGGGAAGCACCTCTCCACAAAATATTTATTAATTACAAGGGAGGGAGAAAGGTAACTAACCTTATAGTCGAGAAGCTTACCTGATATCATCCTAATTAAGAGATCAAAGTTAAAATCACCAGCAATGAATGGGTTAATCAAAACCATGTGCCACCTGATAGGATGCAATGCATCCCTTCTATGATATTCCTGCCAAAGAAGCATAACTGGAATCCAACCATAGAGTAATGTCAGAAAACCCCAAACCAAGAGACTGACTACAAAGTAAGTAGCTTGCAAATATTCAAAAATGTCAAGACCATGACTGTCATGACAGGATTGAAGAAGCAGGCAGATTGAAGGAAACTAAAGTGACATGACAACTAAAAGAAAAGCATGATTCTGAACTAGATCATTTTGCTATAAAGGACATTACTATAATAACTGGTAAAACTTGAGTAGGGCCTGAGGCTAGTATTGATTTGATTTTTAAATTTTGGTGATTGCATTTTGGTTAGTAGAACATCCTTATTGTAAAGTGCTTGGTGTGATGGGTCATGTGGTAGGTAGTTGTTAAGACGGTCCTCATGATACCCACCTCTTGATACCCATGCCCAATTTCGTCTCACTGAGTGTATTTACATTCAGGGATTCACTTCTAATTATTAGAAAATAAGAGAAATGATACCATAGCACTTAATAGATTAGGTTATAGCAAGACTCTGTCTCCCGGCTTGCCTGCTCTTTCTCCTTTTCTTGCTCACTCACCCTGAAACAGGTCAGCTGCCATGTTGTGAGATGCCCTTGGGAGAGAGCTACATGGCAAGGAGCTGAGGGAGACCTGTAATAAAGCCTGTGAGGAACTGAGTCCTCAGCAAGGCCTTGGGTCAGTAACATATGAAGAAGCAAATCCTGTCAACAACCACCTGAGCAAACTTGGAATTGTTACAGTCAAGTGTCAGGTAAGACTACAGCCCCTCTCAACACTTTTCTTGTAGCCCATGAAAGACTATGAGACAGAGGAGCAAGCTAAGCCATGCCCAGATTCTGACCTGCAGAAACTTTGAGATTATAAAGCTGTTTTAAGCCACTAAATTGTGGGATAATTTGTTACACAGCAATAAATAAATACAGGGTATCATACAATGACTTATTCTCAAATGGTTCTGGAGGAAGAGCTATACTTTAAGACCAAGATTGTTTTAAAAAGTGTGTGTGTGTGTGTGTGTGTGTGTGTGTGTGTGTGTGTGTGTATTGTTTCTTCCCTGCTAAAAGCTCTTTATGGACTTCCTATTACACTTAACAAAATCCAAATTCCTTACTACTCTCTTGGTCATTTTTCCATCCCTCTTTATACTTCTCACCCTTCTCAACTTCTACCACACTTGTTTTCTTTCAGTTCTTTGAACAAATCTTGAGAGGGCCTTTGAATTTACTTTTCCCCCTACCCAAGATGCTCATCCTCCATTCCACATGACTATCCCATTCACATTCTTTGAATCTCATCTTAAACATCCACTTAAAATACCCCTTAATCCTTACCTATGTTCTCTTTCTCAGTCCCTCTCTGGTTTCATTCATATGCTTATCAGATTTTGTAAATATTTTATTTGGGTACTTGCCTTTGATAAAGACAAGCCTTGGGGGAATCATCCTTCTCCTCCACACCACTGCATCCTTAGTACCTAATACAGAGTAAATATTATTTAATATTTGTTGAATAAATGTATTAACATATGCTTGATGACTTGGGTAGAATTTTCAAAAACAAAGTTTCATTTGTCCTGCCTCCAAAAAAATAAATTTTAAAGTTACACAGAAAAAGTTTAATTTTATTTACATAGGCAATCAAGCCTGATCATAATAGACTTTTTATATTCCAATATCAAAATTGATTGTGTATATGGAATTGAAAAACCAGGTCATCGTAGCCCTTTTCTATACTACTTCCATTTTCTCCTATCTAAAAGTTGGTTTTGTTTATTCTTTTAGTCCCTATTTTACAGATAGCCCACCTTAGAATTTTATGCAATGTATAGTACAATTTCATATGCATATAACAGTGTCATCTAACAAGAATTCCGGGAATGGTCTCCACATAGATTTAGTGGGCCACAGAGCTGGTTTTGATGGCGAGGCTGGAAACCCTCTCGGATATCTACAAGCCCCCTCCTGCTTCAACAATTCAGTACCACTGGGGAAGAGGAAAAAAGTAAGAGAAAGAGACCAAAATCTCCCAGCTTGTTTCTGCCAGAATATATCAGTTCCAGGTCATGTTTCTGCAGCACCCGTGTCATGGAGTGAGCACAAGCTGTCAATATGAAGAAGAGAGTAGCTCTTTTGACAGATCCCACATCTACATTCCAGACCCATTACAGCAGGAGAGCTTGTTCCCCTTGAATGAGCTGCCGCTCCCTCAACTGGGTCCCCCAGCTATAGAAATGCATCTACTGCTGGAGGAAGTCTCAGGGTCAAAGCCTAGAAGAGACTGTGTCTCTGCTTTTCATATATATTCATAGGACAGACTTATGATATTTAAAATTGGGGGTAGGGGTGAGGAGGGACAAACAGGTAGGAACACAGCATGTCTCCCCAGAAGGTGCTACCTGCCATTTCACATTCTCACCATGTAAGCACGTTCAGTTCAAACCTGGAATCATAAAATAAGTGAACTTCAGAATTAACTTACTTTTGTAAAAACCTCACATTTCTGAAAGTATCTTTCAAGAAATGGGTAAGCAAACATCTTAATGAAAATGACAGACTCTGCCTAATTGTCCATTACCTTCAAATTCTAGATTCTGGATATTAGGAGGTTGGGGAGGAAGGCAAAAAGAGATAAGTAATATGCCTGATTGAAAATTTAAAGTAATGGTCATATTCAATGGACTTGAGGAAAGAGTGTAGGATCTCAGTGAGAGATAAACAACAAAGACCTCAACAAAGAAATAAAAATAAATAAATAAAAAAGAACTATTGAGGAAAGCGTGTAGGATCTCAGTGAGAGATAAACAACAAAGACCTCAACAAAGAAATAAAAATAAATAAATAAAAAAGAACTAATCAGAAAGGAAGAACTCAATAACTGAAAATAAAAATACACTACATGGAAAATAATACACTGAGGAAACAGAAGAACAGATCAACAACCTGGAAGACAGAGTAGTGGAAAGCACTAATCAAGCTGAACAGGAGAGGGAAAAAAATAATAAAAAATTAAAGTAGACTAAGATAATTCAGTAACACCATCAAGCATAATAACATTCTCATTAGTTATCCCAGAAGAGAAGAAAAAAAGGAGCAGAAAATGTATTTGAAGAAATAAAAGCTGAAAACTTCCCAAATCCAGAGCAGGAAACAGAAATCTAGATCCAGAGCCCCCAAAAAATCAATCCAAGGAGATACACACCAAGGCAATGGTAATTAAAATGGCAAAAAAAAAAAAAATCGTAATAAAGAAAGAATTTGAAGGGTTGCAGGAGAAAAGACAGTTACATACAAAGGAAATCCCAGAAGTCTATAAGCTCATTTTCAGCACAAATCTTATAGGCCAGAAGAAAGCTGCATGATATACCCAAAATGCTTAAAGGGAAAAACCTGAAGCTAAAAATACTCTACCCAGCAAGGCCATCATTCAGAATAGAGCGAGAGACAGAGAGTCCCCCCACCCCGCCACAAAAAAAAAGTTAAATGAATTCATGACCACTAAACCAGCCCTATAAGAAATGTTAAAAGGCATCTATGAGTGAAAAACAAAAACCATACATAAGAGTAAGAAAAATAGGAAGCACAAACACAAAAACAAGTATATCTGTAAAAATCTGTCAAAATTAAAGGGTGTAAAATATGAACCAAATAACTGCAACACTGAGGGGAAAGAACTAAAGAATTTCAAAATTAAGAAATCATCAGCTTAATATGAACTGCTATATGCATAAGATGTCATATACAAACCTAATGATAACCACAAATGAAAAACCAGTAATAGATGTGCAAAAAATAAAGAGAAAGCCAGCAAACCGTGAGAGAAGATAGGAAGAGAAGAAATGGACAGAGAGGAATTATTTAAAAAAAAAATAATACATCTAACAAAATGGCAATAAGCACATACCAATAAATAATTACTTTGAATGTAAATGGACTAAATACTCTAATGAAAGGGAGAAGGTGATATGATGGATAAAAAAGCAAGATTCATCCATATGCTCCTACAAGACTCATACCTAAAGACCCATACAGATTGAAAGATAAAGGATGGAAAAGTATTTATCATGCAAGTGGAAGTGAAAGAAAACTGAGGCAGCAGCACTTATTAAGACAAAACAGACTTTAAAACAAAGACTGTAATGAGCCAAAGAAGGACATAATCATAAAAGAAACAATTTAATAAGAAGATATAGCAATTATAAATATTTATGCACCAACACATAAGCATCAAATACATTAAAAAGTAGGTAATAACAAACATAAAGGAAGTAATCAATAGTAATACAATCATAGTAGGGGATTTTAACACCCCACTGACATCAAGAGATAGATCATCCAAAAAGAAAATCAGTAAGAAAACAGTGGCTTTGATAGATACATTGGACCAGATGGATCTAACAGGTGTATTCAGAACATTCTATCCTAAAACAGCAGATATACATTCTTTTCAAGTGTACGTGGAACATTCTCTAGAATAGATTATATTTAAGCCACAAAACAGGTCTCAACAAATTTAAAAAGATTGAAATCATACTATGCATCTTTTCTAATCACAACATGATGAAACTAGAAATTAACCACAAGAGAAAATCTGGAAAGAACACAAATACATGGAGGGTTGCAAGAGAAAAGAAGACCAAATACATGGAGGTTAAACAACATGCTACAAAACAATGAATGTGTCAACTAAGAAATCAAAGAGGAAATTTTAAAAATACATGGAGACAAATGAAAATGAAAACACAACAGAACAAAATCATTGGGATTCTGCAAAAGCAGTTCTAAGAGGAAAGTTTAGGGCAATATAGACCTACCTCAAGAAGCAAGAAAATTTTCAAATAAACAACCTAAACTTATACCAAAAATAGCTAGAAAAAGAACAAACAAAACCCAAAACTAGCAGAAGAAAGGAAATAATAGGAATCAGAGCAGAAACAAATGAAATAGAGATTTAAACACAATAGAACAGATCAATAAAACCAGACGCTGATTCTTTGATAAGATTAACAAAATTGAGAAACCTTTAGCAGACTCATCATAAAAAGAGAGAGATAAAGAGAAAGAGAGAGAGAGAAAGAGAGAGAATATTCAAATAAACAAAGCCAGAAATGAAAGAGGAGAAATAACACCAATGCCATAGAAATATAAAGGATTATAAGGGAATATTATGAAAAATTATGTGCCAACAAATTGGACAACCTAGAAGAAATGGATAAATTCCTAGGAATATACAACCTCCCAAAACTGAATCAGAAAGAAATAGAAAATTTGAACAGACCAATCACCAGAAATGAAATTGAATCAGTAATCAAAAATCTCCTGGGGTGCCTGGGTGGCTCAGTGGGTTAAAGTCGCTGCCTTCGGCTCAGGTCATGATCCTGGGGTCTTGGGATCGAGTCCCTCATCGGGCTCTCTGCTCAGCAGGGAGCCTGCTTTTTCCTCTCTCTCTCTGCCTGCTGCTCTGCCTGCTTATGATCTCTATCTGTCAAATAAATAAATAAAATCTTTTAAAAAAAAGGTTATCTATTTAAAAAAAAAATTAAAAATCTCCCAATGTGGGGGAGGAAGCAAGATGGTGGAGTAGCAGACTGAAATGATGTCAGGTCCCAGGAGTTCATCTAGATAGTTATCAAACCATTCATAACATCTATAAACTCAACAGGAGACAGAAGAGATGAAGAGCAGCAGTTCTAGGAACAGAAAATCTACCACTTTCTGAAAGGTAGGGCATGCAGAGAAGTGAATCTGAAGTGATGGGAAGACAGATTGTGAGGGGAGGGGATCCCTCCTGGCAAGTGGTGGAGCAGCAGAGCACAAAATCAGAACTTTTAGAAATCTGTTCCACTGTGGGACACCATTCCAGAGGCTAAGCAGGGGTGGAGTCCTCATGAGGACAGTGTAGTCTCAGGTCCTGGAGGGTCACAGGAAGACCAGGAGTGTCTGAGTGTGGAAGAGATCCCAGGTATTGGAATAGAGAAGCTGACTACAGGGACAGAGTTGAGGTGTGGGCTCTCAGCTCGGGTTACCTCAAACTGTGATCCAAGGCACCATTGGGCCACTGCTCTTCAAGCAGGGACCCCACAAGTGGCAAATCCAGAGAGATCACCCCCCTTCTTCCTCTGGGAGGAGTAGCATGGGAGCACATGGCTGGAATCTGCTGTTTGGAGAGATAGAAATGCTCAGTCACAGGCCAGGTGAGATTGGAGTACAGCCAGAGACCACGGAGAAGGGAGGGATTGACTACTTTTCTCTGAGGCGCACTGAGGAGTGGAGCCCTGAGCTCTTGACTCCTCCAGGCCAGAGATTGGGAGACCGCCATTTTCATTCCTGTCCTCCAAAGCTCTACAGAAATTGCTCAGAGAACAAAAGCTACCGAGAGTGAACCTGAGCAGATTACTTAGCCTGGCTCCTGGCAAGTGCGGTGCAATTCCGCCTCGGGTAAAGACATTTGAGAATCACCACAATCCCTCCTACAGAAGATCAACAATAACATCCAGCCAAGAACAAGTTCACCGATCAATGATAATGGTGGAACTGCAGAGCTAGGGGAAAGCAATACATAGAATTCATGCCTTTTTTCAGCTCAAGGTTACCTTAAACTGTGATCCTTTACTATTGCAAACTTAAATTTTTAAATTTTTTTTCTTTTTCATTTTTTTAAACTTTCCTCTTTCCTCTTTTAACATTTTTAAACTAGTTTATCTTAATACTACCTTATGCTGAGTGAAATAATTATCATATGGTTTCACCTACTTGTGGAGCATAAGGAACAACATGGAGGACATTGGGAGATGGAGAGGAGAAGTGAGTTGGTGAAAATTAGAGGGGGAGACAAACCATGAGGGACTGTGGACTCTGAGAAACAAACTGAGTGTTTAGGGGGGGAGGGAGGTGGGGGGGTTGGGTGAGCCTGGTGGTGGGTATTTAGGAGGACACATATTACATGGAGCATGGGATGTGGTGCATAAACAATGAATGCTGGAACACTGAAAAGAAATAACATAAAATGAAAAAAAAAAGAAAAACTTCTTAAAATTTTCATTGTTATAGTCATATTTTATCCGTTCATTGTATTTAACCTTATTTTTTGTATATATATAAGTTTTTAAAATTTTGGGATACAATTTCTTCTAACAGATCAAAATATAACCTAAATCTAGCACATGGCTTTGATCTAGTCTCCAGCCTGATCACATTCTCTCCTTTTTTCCCCCCCTCAACCAACTCATCTTATCAATTCCTTTTTTAGAATCTTTTTTTTAAAAATTTTCATCTTTACAGTCATGGTCCATCCCTTCATTGTGTTTACCCTTATTTTTGTATATAGATAAGTTTTTCTTTCTTTAAAATTTTGGAAGATGGTTTCCTCTAAGAGACCAGAATACACCTGAAATCAAATGGGTGGCTCTGTTTTATTCAGCAGTCTAATATATACACATTTTAAAAATTTTTTTATTTATTTTTATTTTATTTTTAAAAAATTTTCCCCCTATCTTCTCCCCCCGGTTTTGGGTCTCTTCTGATTTGGTTAGTTTACGTTTTTCTGAGGTCTTTGCCACCCTTTTAGTATTTTATTCTCTTGTTCATATATTCTTATCTGGATAAAATGACAAGGCAGAAAAACATAACAAACACACACACACACACACACACACACACACACACACACACAAAAGAACAAGAGGCAGTACCGATGGCTAGGGAACTAATCAGTATGGACATTGGTAATAAGTCAGAACTAGAGTTCAGAATGACGATTCTTAAGGTGCTAGCTGGGCTCAGAAAAAGGCATGGAAGATACTAGAGAATCACTTTATGGAGAAATAAAAGAACTAAAATCTAACCAAGTTGAAATTTAAAAAGCTATTAATGAGGTGCAATAAAAATGGAGGATCTTACCACTAGGCAGTAAATGAAGCAGAAGAATTAGTGATATAGAAGACCAAATGACAGAGAATAAAGAAGCTGAGCAAAAGGAAGACAAACTACAGGACCTCAATGGGAGAATTTGGGAGATAAGTGATATAGGACAAAAGAGTATTAGAATAATTGGGATCCAAGAAAAAGAAGAAAGGGGGGGGTAAAGGTATATTGGAGCAAATTATAGTAGAGAATTTCCCTAATATGGCAAAGGGAACAAGCATCAAAATCCAGGAGGCACAGAGAATCTCCCTCAAAATCAATAAAAATAGGTCCACACCCCCATTATCTAATAGTAAAACTTACAAGTCTTAGTGACAAAGAGAAAATCCCTTTTCTTTGTAACAAAGAGAAAATCCCAAAAGAAGTTCTGGACAAGAAGTCTGTAACATACAATGGTAGAAATATTAGATTGGCAGAACTTATCCACAGAGACCTGGCAGGCCAGAAAGAACTGGCATGATATATTCAGAGCACTAAATGAGAAAAACATGCTGCCAAGAATACTATATCCAGCTAGACTATCATTGAAAATAGAAGGAGAGATAAGAACCTTCCAGAACAAACAAAAATTAAAAGAATTTGCAGACACCAAACCAGCACTACAGGAAATATTAAAAAGGGTCCTTTGCTTAGAGGAAAAGAGAAAGGAAAAGAGACAATACACAGTAGCAGTCACCTTACAGACAATACAATGGCACCAAATTCACATCTTTCAA
This sequence comes from Meles meles, assembly GCF_922984935.1. NCBI lineage: Eukaryota > Metazoa > Chordata > Mammalia > Carnivora > Mustelidae > Meles > Meles meles. The sequence goes on from NC_060074.1 coordinate 82,319,130, forward strand.
TAGTTACCCTGAATGTAAATGGGCTAAATGCCCCAATCAAAAGACACAGGGTATCAGAACAGATAAAAAACAAAACCCATCAATATGCTGTCTACAAGAAATTCATTTTAGACCCAAAGACATCTCCAGATTTAAAGTGAGGGGGTGAAAACCAATTTACCATGCTAATGGACATCAAATGATGCTGGGATGGCAATCCTTATATCAGATCAATTATATTTTAAGCCAAAGACTATAATAAGAGATGAGGAAGGACACTATATCATACTTAAAGTATCTGTCCAAAAAGAAGATCTAACAATTTTAAATATCTATGCCCCTAACATGGGAGCAGCCAACTATATAAACCAATTAATACCAAAATCAAAGAAACATATTGACAATAATATTATAATAGTAGGGGACCTTAACACCCCCCTCACTGAAATGGACAGATCATCCAAGCAAAAGATCAACAAGGAAATAAAGGCTTTAAATGACACACTGGACCAGATGAACACCACAGATATATTCAGAACATTCCATCCCAAAGCAACAGAATACACATTTACCTCTAGTGCACATGGAACAGTCTCCAGAATAGATCACATCCTGGTTCACAAATCAGGCTTCAACCACTACCAAAAGATTGGGATCATTCCCTGCATATTTTCAGACCACAATGCTCTGAAGCTAGAACTCAATCACAAGAGGAAAGAACTCAAATACATGGAGGCTAAAGAACATCCTACTAAAGAATGAATGGGTCATTCATTAATTAAATTAAAATTAAAGAAGAATTGAAAAAATCCATGGAAACAAATGAAAATGAAAACACAACCATTCAAAATCCATGGGACACAGCAAAGGCAGTCCTAAGAGGAAAGTATATAGCTATACAAGCCTTTCTTAAGAAACAAGAAATGTCTCAAGTACACAACCTAACCCTACACCTAAAGGAGAAAGAACAGCAAAGAAAGCCTAAGAGAAGAGAAATAATAAAGCAGAAGAGAAATAATAAAGATCAGAGCAGGAATCAATGAAATAGAAACCAAAAGAACAGTAGAACAAATCAATGTAACTAAGAGCTGGTCCTTTGAAAGAATTAAAAAAGATTGATAAACCCCTGGACAGACTTAACAAAAATAAAAGAAAAAGGACCCAAATCAATAAAATCATGAATGAAAGAGGAGAGATCACAACCAACACCAAAGAAATACAAACAATTATAAGTACATATTATAAGCAACTATACACCAGCAAATTTGACAATCTGGAAGAAATTGGTGCATTTCTAGAGACATAGAAATGACCAAAACTGAACCAGGAAGAAATAGAAAACCTGAACAGACCCATAACCAGTAAGAAGATTGAAGCAGTCATCAAAAATCTCTCAGCAAACAAGAGCCCAGGGCCAGATAGCTTTCCAGGGGAATTCTACCAAACATTTAAAGAATTAATACCTATTCTCCTAAAACTGTTCCAGAAAAATAGAAATGGAAGGAAAACTTCCAAACTCATTTTATCAGGCCAGCATTACCTTGATCCCCAAACCAAAGACCCCATCAAAAAGGAGAATTACAGATGAGTATCCTTGATGAACACAGATGTGAAAATTCTCACCAAAATACTAGCCAATAGGATCCAACAATACATTAAAAGGATTATTCACCACTACCAAGTGGGATTTATTCCTGGCTGCAAGTTTGGTTCAACATCCACAAATCAATCAGTGTGATACAGTTCATTAATAAAAGAAAGAACAAGAACCATATGATACTCTCAATAGATGCTGAAAAAGCATTTGACAAAGTACAGCATCCTTTCCTGATCAAAACTCTTCAAAGTGGAGGGATAGAGGGTATATACCTCAACATCATCAAAGACATCTATGAAAAAACCCACAGCAAATATCATTCTCAATGGGGAAAAACTGAGATCTTTTCCTCTAAGGTCAGAAACAGGGCAGGGATGTCCACTATCACCACTACTATTCAACACAGTATTAGAAGTCCGAGCTTCAGCAATCAGACAACAAAAAGTAATAAAAAAGCATCCAAATCAGCAAACAAGAAGATAAACTCTCACTCTTTGCAGATGATATGATACTTTATGTGGAAAACCCCAAAGACTTCACTCCAAATATGCTAGAACTCATACAGGAATTCAGTAAACTGTCAGGATATAAAATCAATGCACAGAAACCAGTTGCATTTCTATACACCAACAACAAGACAGAAGAAAGAGAAATTAAGGAGTCGGTCCCATTTACAATTGCACCCAAAACCATAAGATACCTAGGAATAAACCTAACTAACCAAAGAGGCAAAGAATCTGTACTCAGAAAACTATAAAGTACTCATGAAATAAATGAGGAAGACACAAAGAAATGGAAAAACATTCCATGCTCATGAATTGGAAGAAAAAGTATTGTGAAAACATCCATGCTACCTAAAGCAATCTACACACTTAATGCAATCCGTATCAAAATACCATCATTTTCTTTCAAAGAAATGGAACAAATCATCCTAACATTTATATGGAACCAGAAAAGACCCTGAATAGCCAGAGGAATGTTGAAAAAGAAAGCCAAAGTTGGCAGTATCACAATTCCAAACTTCAAGCTCTATTACAAAGCTGTAATCATCACAACAGTATGGTAACTGGAACAAAAACAGACACATAGATCAATGGAACAGAATAGAGAGCCCAGAAATAGACCCTCAACTCTATGGTCAACTAATCTTCAACAAAGCAGGAAAGAATGTCCACTGGAAAAAAGACAGTCTCTTCAACAAATTATTTTGGGAAAATTGGACAGCCACATGCAGAAAATGAAACTGGACCATTTCCTTACACCACACACAAAAATAGACTCAAAATGGATGAAAGACCTCAATGTGAGACAGGAATCTATCAAAATCCTTGAGAAGAACACAGGCAGCACCCTCTTTGACCTCAGCTGCAGCATCTTTTTCCTAGAAACATCAACAGAGGCAAGGGAAGCAAGGCAAAAATGAACTATTGGGACTTCATCAAGATAAAAATCTTTTGCATAGCAAAGGAAACAGTCAACAAAACCAAAAAACAACTGACAGAATGGGAGAAGATATTAACAAATGCCATATCAGATAAAGGCTAATATCCAAAATCTATAAGGAACTTATGAAACTCAACACCCAAAGAACAAATAATCTAATCAAGAAATGGGCAGAAGACATGAACAGACATTTCTGCAAAGAAGACATCCAGAAGGCCAACAGATACATGAAAAAGTGCTCAACATCATTTGACATCAGGGAAATACAAATCAAAACCACAATGAGATACCACCTCAGTCAGAGGTGCTAACCAGTGCTATACCAGTCAGAATAGCTAAAATTAACAAGTCAGGAAATGACAGATGTTGGAGAGGATGCAGAGAAAGGGGACCTCTCTTACATTGTTGGTGGGAATGCAAGCTGGTGCAGCCACTCTGGAAAACAGCATGGAGTTTCCTCAAAAAGTTGAAAATAGAGCTACTCCATGACCCAGCAATCACACTACTTGGTATTCACCCTAAAGATACAAATGTAATGATCCAAAGGGGCATGTGCACCTGAATGTTTATAGCAACAATGTCCACAATAGCCAAACTATGGAAAGAACCTAGATGTCCGTCAACAGAAGAATGGATAAAGATGTGGTATACACATAAAATGGAATACTATGCAACCATTAAAAGAAATGAAACCTTGCCGTTTGCAGTGACATGGATGGAACTAGAGAGTATTATGCTGAGCGAAATAAGTCAATCAGAGAAAGACAATTATCATATGATCTCCCTCATATGAGGAATTTGAGAGGCAGGGTGGGCAGTTTGGGGGGTAGGGAAGGAAAAAATGAAACAAGATGGGATCAGGAGGGAGACAAACTATAAGAGACTCTCAGTCTCACAAAACAAACTGAGGGTTGCTAGAGGGAGAGAGGTTATGGAAACTGGGGAGGGTATATGATATGGTGAGTGTTGTGAAGTGTGTAAGTCTGACGATTCACAGACCTGTACCCCTGGGGCAAATAATACATTATATGTTAATAAAAATAATTAATTAAAAAAAAACCCTCCTAACAAACTAAAGTTCAGGATCAGATGGCATTTCAAGAAGAGTTTATACTTATTCTTCTCAAACTATGGCAAAAAGGAGAAGAGGAAAGAAAGCTGAGAAATTCATTCTACGAAGCCAGCATTACTCTGATACCAAAACCAGATAAAGATGTTACCAAAAAAAAAAAAAAAAAAAAAAGAGAGAGAGAGAGAGAAAGAACTAAAGGCCAATGGCTCTGATAAACATAGATGTAAAAATCCTCAATAAAATATTAGCAAACTAAAATCAGTAGCCAAATAATACATTTAAAAAAAATCATTCAGCAGGGTGCCTGGGTTCCTCAGCGCATTAAGCCTCTGCCTTCAGCTCAGGTCATGATCTCAGGGTCCTGGGATTGAGCCCCGCATTGGGCTCTCTGCTCAGCGGGCAGTGGGAAGCCTGCTTCCCCCTATCCCTCTGCCTGCCTCTCTGCCTACTTGTGATCTCTATCTCTGTCAGATAAATAAATAAAATCTTTTTTTTTAAAGATTTTATTTATTTATTTGACAGAGAGAGATTATAAGTAGGCAGAGAGGCAGGCAGAGAGAGTGAGAGGGAAGCAGGCTCCCTGCCGAGCAGCGAGCCCGATGCGGGACTCGATCCCAGGACCCTGAGATCATGACCTGAGCCGAAGGCAGCAGCTTAAACCACTGAGCCACCCAGGCGCCCAAATAAATAAAATCTTAAAAAAAAATCATTCAGCATGATCAAGTGAGATTTATCTCTGGAATGCAAGGCTGGTTCAATATTAGCAAACCAATCAGTGTGATACATCATACCAATGGGAGAAAGGATAAAAACCATATGATCATTTCAATAGATGCAGAAAAAGCATTTGACAAAGTACAACAACCATTCATGATAAAAACAACAACCACAACAAAATCACCTCAACAAAATAGGTTTAGAGGGAACATACCTTGACAACATAAAGGCCATGTATGAAAAACTCATAGCTAACAAACACTCAGTGAAGAAAAACTGAAAGCTTTCCCCCTAAGTTTAGGAACAAGACAAGGATGTCCACTCTCACTCTCACCACTTTTAGTCAACATAGTACTGGAAGTCTTAGCCACAGCAATCAGACAATGAGAAATAAAAGGCATTGAAGGGGCGCCTCGGTGGCTCAGTGGGTTAAAGCCTCTGCCTTTAGTCAACATAGTACTGGAAGTCTTAGCCACAGCAATCAGACAATGAGAAATAAAAGGCATTGAAGGGGCGCCTCGGTGGCTCAGTGGGTTAAAGCCTCAGGTCATGATCCCAGGGTTCTGGGATCGAGCCCCGCATCAGACTCTCTGCTCAGTGGGGAGCCTGCTTCTTCCTTTCTCTCTGCCTGCCTCTCTGCTTACTTGTGATATCTGTCAAATAAATAAATAAAATCTTAAAAAAAATAAAAGGCATCTAAATTGGTAAGGAAGAAATAAAATTTTCACTATTTGCAGATGATATGGTACTATAGACAGAAAACCCTAAAGACTATACCAAAAACTACTAGAACTGATAAATAAATTCAGTAAAGTTGCAGGATATAAAATTCATGTACAGAAATCTGTGGTATATGTATAGACTAAAAATGAAGCAACAGAAAGAGAAATGAAGAAAGCAATCCCATTTACAATTGTACCAAAGATAATAAAATACTTAGGAATAAACCCTACCAAGGAGGTGAAAGACCTATACTCTGAAAAGTATAAAACACTGATGAAAGATATTGAGGATGACACTAACAAGTGGAAAGATAGATATTCCAGTCTCATGGTTTGGAAGAACAAATATTGTTAAAATAACCATATTATCTAAAGCAATCTATAAATTTCACTCAATCCCTATTAAAATACCAAAACCAATTTTCACGTAACTGGAACAAAAAAATCCTAAAATTTGTATGGAAGTCCAAAAGACTCTGAATCATGAAAGGAATCTTGAAAAAAAACAAATTGGAGGTATCACAATCCCAGATATCAAAATTTACTACAAGACTATAGCGATCAAAAAAGTATGGTCCTGGCACTAAAATAGACATATTGATCAATGGAACAGAACAGAGAGCCCAGAAATAAAGCCATGCTTATGTAGTCAAGTAATCTTTGACAAAGGAAGCAAGAATATTCAATTTGAAAAATACCGTGTCTTCAATAAGTGGTGTGGAGAACACTGGACCACTACATGCAAAAGAATAAAACTGGACCATTTCTTATACCATACACAAAAATAAGCTCAAAATGCATTAAAAAACCTAAGTGTGAGGCCTGAAACCAGAAAAATTATTGATTGCAATGACATTTACAAATGGCGTATCTGGTAAAGATTTTGTATTCAAAATATACAGAGAACTTACATAACACCAAAAAACAAATAATCTAATTAAAAATTGGGCAGAAGATATGAGCAGACATATCTCCAGAAAATATACATATGGCTAAGAGACACATGGAAAGATGCTCTACATCACCAATTGTTAGGGAAATGCAAATCAAAACCACAATAAGATCCACCTTACACTTGTCAGAAAGGCTAAAATCAAAGACAAAAGGAACAACAAATGTTCATAAAAATATGGAGAAAAAAGGAACCCTTAGGCACTGTTGATGGGACTGCAAACTGGTGCAGCCACTGTGGAAGACAATATGAAAATTCCTCAAAAAAAAAAAATTCCTCAAAAAATTAGAAATAAAATTACCATATGATTTACTCCTGGATATTTACCTAAAGAAAATGAAAAGACTAATTCAAAAAGATATATAAACTCCTATGTTTATTGTAGTATTATTTACAATAGCTAAATTATGGAAGTATCCATCAATAGATGAATGGATAAAGAAGATGTAGTGTGTGTACATATATATACACACACATATATATGTATTCCATAATATTCCATTATATATATGTGATATATTAAGAAACATTCCAGTTATTGAAGATTATTTATAGTGCAGGAAATCATTAACATAAAATTTACATACATATAAACAATCTATGTTGTTTATCAATATATATTTAGAAACATAAGAACAAGGGCAGAATCACAAAATTCACAGTAACACTTAACTCTGAAGAGACGGTTGAGGAGAAATGCGACCCCAGAAATGTTTATAGGAGACTTTAACTTTAATGGTAATAGTTTATTAAAAGATTGATAAAATATAGACAATAAAATATGATATAATATTAATATTTGTTAATTCTGGGTTATAGCTACATGGGCATTTATTTTATTATATTTTTAAAAAACTTTAAAAAATAATATTCAAATTATTTTTCAAAATAAGGAGGGCACGTGGAGTGACGAGCACTGGGTGTTATACATATCTAAAGAATTGTTGAACACTACATCAAAAATAATGATGTACTATATGTTGGCTAACTGGATATAAAAATAAATAAATAATGACAGTTTATAAATTAAAAAAGATAGTAAAACAAGGTAAGTTGGGTTTTTAAAAGACTATTAACAGGGTGGCATTTACCATCGTAAAAAGCTTAATAAAGTCATGCTCAGGGCAGGGACAGGGCAGGGAGTGAATGATAAGGCCCTTCACCATTTCATTCCTGCTTAGGAGTCTGCACCTGAGCCCCAGAGTGAATTTCCGCTCCTTCAGGTCACCTGGCTGACTCCACCAAATCTGTCCTTTCTTAATTTACACATCCTTCTTTGGAGGAAGTATTTTCCATCTTGTATGAGTGAGTTGTAATTCCCTTCTTTGAAATGGAAAAGTACTCTGTGCGTGTGCCTCCTTGCAGTATATTATAACTCTCATATAATTTCTTGTTTACCAGATTGTCTCCCCTGTGAGATTGTTGGCTCCCTAGGCCATGTGAGAGCTCTTGCTGGCCTGGTTCCCAGCCCTAACTACAAGCTTCCCACATTTCTGCTGAATTTTACAGATTCAGCCAGGCACGGTTTGCAGTGGGGCTCTCTGCTGGCAGCCGCAGAAGGAGGGTACTGATTGCCTGAAGATGCTAGTAGGAAATTTTCAAGACAAACAATCTACTGAGAACCCTTTGCTTGGGGCTGGACTTGCATTTCAGAATCATTGATGTCTGAAGCTGATTTTCATGGAGGGGGGGCGGGTAAGTTCAATGTTTAAAAATCAGCTGATCTTCACTGATGCCTTTCCTCCTTGCTTTATCTAAAAACACACAAATAGTGAAAGTTGGCTCCGAATGATTCAAAATTGGATTTTTCTTTTATAACCTCCACTCAGAATCCCCCATGTTACAGTTTTCTACATAAAAAAGTCAAGTCTCGGCCCTACAGAAAATATCCTATAGATATTTTCCTGTTTTGCCATTCTGCCAGATTCTTAAAAATGTAGGAACCATATCAGCCATACCCATTGTTCAGTATCGGGTAAAACATGGGTGGTGAAAACCACATACCCATCAAGTTTGACCTTAACCCATTCCTAGTTTTAAAATCAAAATTTAATATTGCTTGCTGTCCCTTGGTTTGAGAGCTACCGCTCAGAACATGTCAAAGGGCATGAACTCCATTCTGATCTTTGAGGAACACAGTACAGCCAGGATCCATGCATACCGCTGAATCAAGGATCCCGTGGTAGGCTGTGTAGCCATGGCTGAGTGTTCCCTGCCCCTTCTCACACTCTACCTGCCCCTGGTGCTGCACAGCCTGGCTGGAGGGTGCACTGCCCTCCCTAGGGGCAGCACTTGGCCATATGACTTGTTTTGGCCAGTGAAATGTGAGCGCAAGTGAAAGTGGCCCTATCCAGCAGAAAGTTCAAAGAGGCATGGTGGTTTTCTCCCAGCATCCTTGATCTACTTCTCTCTTTAGTAGACTCTTATAGCCCGAATTCCAGAATCAAGCAGATACATGGAGCTAACTTGCAGCTGATACATAATGTGAGCCAAGGGGAGAAACATAACAAGATAGAAATGCTTTGTTTTTGAAGCCATTAGTATTTTAAGGTTGTTGGTTACTGTAACATAACCTACTGAAAGATGACTGATAGAGAATGTTAAAAATCAGAATAAACTGGAAATACGCTCTACACAGTAAGCACCTGACCAGGTTGCTGGTCAGCCTCCTGTCTGCCACGGACATCAGGAGCTCTGTCGAAGGTGAAAGGGAACTTTGCCATACGCCAGACTCTTTTCTTCTGCAAGGCCAGCTGTAGCAAATATTCTCATTCTGGTACAAAAGCTGGCAAAAAGCTTCCTAGGTCAGTCTTTCTTTTCCTTCCTTCCTTCCTTTTTCCTTCCTCTCTTCTTTTTTCCTTCCTCTCTTCCTTTTTTTTTCCTTCCCTCCTTCCTTCCTTCCTTCCTTCTTCCTTCTTAACCCAGTTCATCTCAAAGACTTAGAATCTTCTGAGTTCACAACAAGTTCCAGTATTCCACCTAAATTCCTAGGGAGAGCTTTAACAAATTTCTCATCTGGTTGCAAGTGAGCATGACTGATTGAATAGAACAAACTGTTTTCTATTTTTCCTGTATCACTGGTTGGAAAAACTAGAATTTCCAAAATCAGAAATAATTTTTCTCCTATTGATTTCATAACTGTGACTCTTACCTGTTTCTCCAGGAAGACAGAAGACCTTTCATTAAATATTCCTTGGATGTGGGTATAGCCAAGAGCCTGCCTGTGGCCATCCACTGTATAGGAGCTAAACTGGAATTCTATATTTGCAGGGAGACAGAGAAAGAAAAGAAAAAAAGTAGTTTCACAGAAACATGATCCTTGGCAGGGGTGCTGTTCTGGAGGAAACAAATTGACTAAAGAAGGCGATAAAAAAAAAAATGCTCTATAAATACTGGAAACGTACTGAATTGGGCCTTGTCTCCATTTAAATTGAGTAGAATCAGTCCATCATTTTATTCAGCACACACAGGAACAGTCTGCATATCAAAATAACTCTCAAGTCCATGTATATGCTTCTGAGACTTCAACATGCCATTCCTATTAGCTATTGTCCTACACACGTATTTAATACAAAAACAGGACACATGACTACAATGATTGCTTTTTTCTAAGTAAGCTCTGCACCCAATATGAGGTTCTGACTCATAACTCCAAGATCAAAAGTCACATGCCCTACCAACTAAGTCATTCAGGTGCCACTCTAATGATTGCTTTTAATTTTTAAAATATTATCTAATACTAGTAACAAACAGCCTCTTGGTTTCTTTAGAAGCTAAGGTAGGATGCGTTCTTGTGCAGTAAATCATGTGCCTTTGTTATCAACTTTCTTTTTAACTTCTCCCAACCAAGTGTTTTATTTTGCCCCCCGACCCCAACATTTCTTCTTTCATTTCCTTCTCTCCTGTCCCCCACCTTCTGCTCTGGACAAGTGCAATCTCCTTTCTCAGTATCCATTTCCCACCTCCACCATCTACCTGATCTTCTCAACAGAGGGACAGTGGTGCAGCAGAAGGAGCATTAAAGTTAGAGTCATGGGAGTTAGGTTTGAGTTCCAGTGCGGTCACCAACATACTGAGTGCTGTGAGATAAGTCACACAAGCTTTCTGTGTACCCCTGTGTCCTCATCCACATAATGAATTCTTCAATTATATGGGTGTTCTTGCTTGGATATTTACCAGTTGGGTATTTGAATCTGCTCTAGCTTTCATAAGCCATTTTTGCCACTTCTTTTTGTTATTACTGACATTTGGGCTTTGAAAATAGGTATTCTGCATTATCCAACAGTTCCCTTTTATATTTAAGCAAAACATCAGTTGTTTCAATGTGATATTCCTACTTTGTAGATTAAAAGAGGAAGTCCAGAATACAGGATTGCAGACTTGGATAGGAAGTCGTAGGGTATTTTCTTCTGCCAGGAAATGGCAAGTGAGCTAATCCAAGTTGCCAGAGGGCCATAAGCTACTCTTAATAGAATCCCAGCATCTGTTCCACAAAAGGCAAGAGTGTTGATTTCCATTTGTACTTCCAAAGTTCTTTGCTTCATAAGCCAAGTCCTAGGCAACAAAAGGTGGTGGTGTTACATTTACCTCTTAGCTGGTGGAATAAAGGAGAAGTAAAATCAGTCCCACCAGAGTCAACATAGCTCGTGTTTAGCATAGCTGAGAAATGGTAACCAGGCTTGTTTTATGCCGTTTGAGTTATGATCTGACACATGGTAGATGCTGAAAGACTTCACAAAACAGCATGTCCTGCAGAGAGCCAATGGCCAATCAAATCTCTCCTGGAAGTCAAATCTCTCTTGTTCCATATGCAACTCCCCAAATCCCCCCCCCCAAATTATTCTAGGATTGGCAAGGCCATTACTTCCTCTTATCCACACATCTCCTCCTTTCCTCTACTGAATTAATTTAAACATTCTTGTTGCTATTTACTAATGAGAAAAAAGTTCACAAAAATAAAGTATTGATAAACCAGCTTTGGAAAGGGTATACAGATTTGGACATTCTTCATAACACTGTTGGTGTAAGTTTACATTGGCACAACTTTCTGCAGGGTACTTTGGCAATATAGATCAACATTTTAAATGCATAAAGACATTCCATTTCTACTAGTTATCCTAGAGTTATCTCAAGAGGGTGCACAGGTGTTCATTGCATAACTGTTTATGACAGCAAAATCTAGAAACAATTTTTAGGATATGCTGAATGTGGATCAAGAGGGGATGGGTTAAATAAATTATGATCCATCCATACAATGGAATGCATACAGCCACTTAAAGAATGATAGATCTACATGTTCTGACAATAAAAGATACCCCAAATATACTCATTTTAAAAGCCACACTGCAAAAAAATAAAAAGAAATAAAGTAAATAAAAGCTGCATTGCAATGATCTGCACCTCAAATGAACTTCAGGAAATTATCAGATGAGTGACCCTTATCATGAATAAACTGATTAACACAAGAATATGACAAATACATAATCATACATTTAAAAAAAATAAAAGATACATTGCAGAACTCATTTTCTACAAGTGTAGGTGAAACCATTCACATCATTGTATGAATATATTTAAAATTGTTTATGCATTAGAAAACACAAAAGCATATTCAAGAAATTATTAATAAAGGTTATTGTGTAGAAGGGAAAGAGGTGGGAGTAGAAGGAAGAATTTTGCTTTTCTAATTAGAAACTTGTTTACTCAATGAATTCTGGAACATTGAAAAGAAATTAAAAAAAAACTTGTTTACTTAATTACTTCATATTTCAATGCTCATGCATTACCTTCACCTTTATACAAAACCTTTTCAAAGCAAAAAACTAGAAATACCTTTTTAAAATGTGAAATAAATTATGATACAACTATAAAGTGTAACAGTAAACAAGCATGAAGAATTATTTCCTACAACTATATTTGCTGGCAGAAAAACATTTGAGACATATTGCTAAATTTTAAAAGAAGCTTACAAAGCAAAAAGAGCAGGAGGATGAGCAAGAGAACAGTTAGAGTCTCCCAAGGACATGTTCCAGGTTGAGTTCTTACAACATCCGTGCCAGCACAGGACCCAGCACACCTGTCTCAAAAGTACCACTGATCTGATGTGCATTTTGTGCCCTCACTGTGCTACAGGCTTACGTCCTTTATTGTTGATCCTCACAACAAGCTCGGACTGAAGATTAGGGAGGGTGTCTAACAAATGAAGCTTGGATTCAAACCCAGATTTTTCTTCCCAAACTCAAAGGTTTGTGGAATAAATTAATCAAATCAAAGAATGACAGAATGAATCACAGCAAGATTATAAGACTACACCAGACTGGATAGGTACAGCAGTGAATATAGAACTCATAATTCAGGGAGAAATCCTTACCCTCTCAGAGCACCTAAGCAAGAGAGGGGAAGTGGGTCCTAGACCGGTGTTGAATCCTGATTTCTTGACTTCAGGTATACAATGAGAAATAAGCACTGGAAAGATTATGCTTGATCACATCCTTCACTGTTTTTCAAAACGTAAATTGTAACCCATTAGTGAATGCTGAAATCATGTAGTGAGTCATAACTCAGATTTTTCTTTAATAGTGAACTGGAACAAAATGAAATATGGGGAAAATCAGACATAATGCATATTTTTGTGAAACATAATTTCAGTTATATTTTATATACATAGAAATGTAGGCATTGAGTTGAACTACAAAGAATTAATATAAATGGCAGCCAGAAGAGTTTTAAAACTATCAATTCAACTTCATCTCCCTCATCAGGAGGACCACCCTGAGATCTAGAGGGATTAGATAGTTCCTTTAAGACAATAATATCTGTGTCCGCAAAACCTGACTCCATCTCGTGTCTCCCCACCTACAGTCTTTGTGTTTTAATAGCCCCATCCTTCAAAATTAATCCTACTGAGCTCACCTTTCTGACAAGGCTACTAGGGAAGATAATGTATGTCTAAATATGGGAGCCTCCATGTTACTAAATTACTACATTAAAATGTACCATGCTATCAATGTAGTAATTTAGTGGATTCTGGCAGGATCCAAAGTCACTGCCTCGGAATCAGGTGAACAAAGCAGGTTTCCTGCCATGAGAAGTGAGAATTCTAAGGCTGATGTCTTAACAAGAATGTTTCCAAGTCATAAATGACCCACAGGTAGGAAGAGAAGCATCTGCCATGTGATATGATAATGAGTAGTTGTGGAGTATCTAGCATCACTGTCCTCCAAGCACCTGAAAGCAATTCTTTGTTCAACTGCAATTCTTGCTCCAACTGTACATATTTCATCTGAATAAGTATATTAAAGTCACAGGAAAAGACCCATTCAAATGCTTTTCCCAATGCATTGCCCTACCAGTTTTGTGCTATGTGAAAATTGTTGCTTTTCTTTAGTCTACCAATTCACTATTTCATTAAAGAATCACAAGAATTTTTTTCCCTTCAGGAACATAAAAAATGCACTCTTCTTCTTGAGACTGAGGTGCAAGAATTTCATCTCTCCCTACTTGGCTGTGATTACTTGGACTATGAGCCCTTTGGATTTTAGCTCATGGACCTAGTGAGGATCCAGTTAGTAGTAATACTCCTTCCTATAGATCTGATACAAGGCACAAAACACTGTGGCAGGATATTGGATATCTCAAAACAATATGCCTTTTCCCCAAATCAGAGTAAGACTTTGAGGTTAACCAGATATTGCTAGATTTTTGGGTTTCCAACCTTTTACTTTTTTACCACTATCATCCCTGACATGTGTGGTCTGGGCAATCTAAGGTATTCTTAGAGGAAACTGGGAAAATAATAATGCTAAAAATCCAAACTTTTTGTAGTTTACAACATATTCCCTTAAACTACTCATTTGTTCATTGTAACTGGTTTGGTTTAGATGTGATTCTTATTATCCTAATTTATTCTTGTGTCATTAGGATTGGCCTGACTTAGAATATCTATTTTTAATCCCATTTTCAACCTTTCCTTACACACTTTCTCAAAGAACAACCTGAAACCCTTGATCCACTGATTTTTAAGGATGACTTTACCATATTCTGCGGGGTTGGTGTGCATGGATTATATGGTAGCTGTGGATCTAATGAGATTCTGCATTTGTATCTGATTTTTCTGTCACTAATGGTCTTTCCATAAAATCTAAGCTTTCTGCTCTCAGTGCCCATGCCAGGAATTTTAGACTTCTGTTTGGTATCTGCTCTGAAACTAGATTCCCCATTGGGCAGAAGCTGTGGCTCATGAAAACTCTTGTGTGACACTAAATATACCTCAGTCTATCTCCAATGCAGACCATCAGCATTAACAACAGATCATTTTGTTAGCAACAAATGTTAAAAATGCTTAACAGCAGAAGAGACAGGTCAGATTCTCTTCTATTTTAATTCATTTCCCAACTCTTTGAAAAAAGTCAAATAAATAGCTGATGAACTTAAAACCTAAATCAGATGATACTACTACAGGTTTACTCAGTTTAAGTCAACTAAACTTAATAAGCAGTTACTCTATGCCAAATATATGCTAGATGCAGAAGGTTCAAAGGGATGGATGCTTCCCATCCTCAAGAAGCCACCTAGGAGAGATCAACACCTACAAAAATCTAATAACTTGTGTTGTAAGCTCACTGTGTGCTAGGTTAACACTAAGAGCTTTCTAGGATCTCTTTTGATTCTCAAAACAATGTGAAGAACTTTGTCCGAGGCTTTACATTTTTGGTGGCTGAGCTGGGACTTAAATCCAAGCCTATTGACCCAAAGCTGTTGATCTTTCCATTTCACAATTCTCCCTTTCACTGCAGTATATATTATAGTTTCTGGATTTGTAGCAATGACTGTAAGATGTACCATTGGTTTAATAACATTCTAAACCAATTGCAAATAGTGTGCACTTATCCCTTGAACTATAGTTTATAGTTCTATTTGTACAGTTTGAGTCCAGCCCTTCTTTCTGTTCAATGAATCTTCAGAATCACTCTTGTCCAGTGGTTTGTAAACATTTTTTAAAAGATTTTATTTTTAAGTAATCTCTACACTCAGTGTTGGGCTCAAACTTATAACCAGAAATCAAGAGTCACATGCTGTACCTACTGAGCCAACAAGGTGCCTCTGCAAACTTTTGAGAGAAGGAGGAGTCTAGAGGAGGGAGAAACCCCCAATGTTTTAGAATTCAATGGGAGCATTAAAACCTCCCTTCTTTCTTAACACAATAACCCTGTATGTCAGACCCACATAAGCTGGAGATAAGGAAGTAGAGAGGCAAGAAATGAATTTTTAAGCATTTTTCCTTCTCCAGGGAAATATACAGCTCACAACTCCAGGAGATGAGCAGATATCCTGAGACACAAGTTCCCTTACCACAGAGTAGGCAAGAGTTCTGAACCTGAATGCCTAAATGCTGGAATGCCAGACATTGGCAGTCTCCAGCATCTTGCCCGGAGGCCAGGGTGTATCCCCCAGGCCCACAGACACTGCTTTCCCTGCAACTCAGACCAGAGGGGCTGTTAGTAACAGGTTTAGACCTGACAGCTCTCTGCCGGGCTCTCAGATGCCACCCATTTGGCAAGGTCTCCACGCACAGGGAATTGGTGCAGTGTTCTTTAAAGTTCCTGTGTCTGGAGGAAGTCCTGGGCCATGGCTTCCTCAGGTGTTGAGAGAAACAGGCTTTCAGCCATGCTTTCTGCCCACTCAGAGCCCTAGACTGTCAGGAGTTTTCTTGAGCCAGGATTTGTCAGATGTGCTCTCCTGTGGATGGGTGTAACACTTGCCTTCCACCAGTTTCTTTAGAACACTGTCTTCTACTTGTTCTTTATTTATGGACCATTTGGTGTCTTCAAAAAGGAGAGGGAGAAATGTCCTAGAATAGCCTATAAAGGCCAAAAGAAACCAACAAGGGACCCAAGTACTCTATAAACAGTCCCAGCTCAACTACTCTGACCCAGCAGAATTCCTAGTTGGCAAGGAACAGAAAGTGATCTCAGCTAATGTAAGGACTTTACTGGAATAAATGGGAATTGCTTAGAAAGAATAGAGAGAAGCTCATGGATTGAAGAAAGGATCGGGAAAAAAAAAAAAAAAAGAATAGAAAAGGACAGAGCTGGCTCCTCTTGCTTTGTAGCTTTTGGCTTTTGTTGCCCATGTTACAATTAGAAGGCAGCCAGTTCCTCCATACCTCCTTTCTTTGTGGCATGCTTATTCAGAATTAGAGTATGCATACAGTACTGTATCCATATTAAGTTTCCTGACTTTGATATCTGCACTGTGGTTTTAGTATAGAACATCTTGTTCTTAGGAAATGCTAAAGGAGTAAGGGGTAAAAAAGCATGATGTATATATGCAACCTTCCTTAAAATGGTTTGATTATAAAACAATTATTATATTTTAGAGAGAAAGAATGATAAACTGAGTGTGGCAAAATTTAAAAATTAGTGAATCTTCTTGAAACTTTTCTGTAAGTTTGGAATTATTTTGAAATAAACAGCTAAATAAAAAGTAAAAAAAAAATCATGCTTTCCAGATCTCATCTAAGATCAGTACAATCCAAATCTCTGGGGGAAAGATGCCAGCATCAGTAGATTTTAAAGAATCCCAGGGACCACAGTGGGAGGCCAGAGCTGAGAATCAGATTCTAGGACTCTGAGGTCTGCCCTGCGTTAACAACAACACTGAAAAGTAACCTCCAGATTAATAACAACCATTACTTTAACCATCTATCATCTCAACTGTTTACTATATTTATGATTTTCATTATAAAGCAATATAAGCACATTATGTAAAAATTGGGAAATATTTTTAAAAGAAAAATTACTGTAATATATGCAATAAGAGCATTTTAGTCTATTTCCTCCAAGCATTTTTTAATGTATATATTCACTTCCTAGATAGTATGACACATTGAACATATGACTTTAGTGCTGCTATTTTCATTTGACATTGTAAATGTCTTCAGAGCAATCATTTTTGATGAAACTGTACCAAGTAGATATGCTGTTATTGATTTAACTGCTCTCCTATGCTTGCACCTTTAAGTTGTCTTGAATTTTTATTTATTTTAAGGTTTTTTTTTTTTTTAATTACAAATACTGCTGCAGGGAAGAAATGTGCTCATAGCAGTGTTTCCATATTTCAGGCCATTTACAAGACTGGGGTTGTGGGTCAAGATATGTCCATGCTCATAGCCTTCAACTGGCAATGCCAAACTGCTTTGCTAAAAAGCTTTAACCATATATGCTGCAATCAGCAAGAGATCCTAGTTTTGCAGCATTTGACATTATAAATTTTTGTTGCAAATTTAATATATGAAAAATGTTTCAGAAGTAGGCCAGGCCTGGCAGAAGGGAAAGTTTGATTTTAACTCTTATTCTGTCACTAACTAGCAGTGACTTCTGAGATTTTTCCCTTAAACTTTCTTCATTGTTTCTTGCATTTATTAAACAAATTCTTATTGAATACCTGCTGGGATCCAGGCACTGTGCCCAGGCTGGGAGTATAGTGGTGTTGTAGGTTGGGATCCCTGAGAAGCAGACTCTGAAATGGAGATTAGTGCATTGCAAGAGAGTGCAATGCAAGAGAGTGCAAAAGAATGATTACAGAGTGCTTTCGGATCAACATATATGGAAAGGAGATGACAAATGCAAGATAGGGCAGAGGGAGGAGGAGGCTGCCACAAAGTCTCAGTGAAGCCACAGCTAACCCCATGTACAGCTGTGAAGATGAGATATGCCTTCAAAAGTACCCCAAATTGGGGTGAAGTGTTGGGCCCTTATGTCCTCCTTTATTCAGAGACTGGATGCGTGTTGCATGAGGAAGCAGGCATGACCTTGGGTGAGGCAATTGTCTTTAGCCCTGTCAACTCCTGAGGAGGAGTGCAAGCTGAGGGCTGTGGGTGGCAATGCTCCCAGGAGTTGGGGACATAAGTCTTTATCTCCTGTAGGGAAATCAGGGTGGTACATCACAACACTACTACAAGTGATGAGAGAAACATAATTGTCCTTGCCCCATGAAGGGGAGATAAATAGACATTGATATTACACACAAACTCATACAATGAGAAACTGAAAATCACTGTGACAGAAAAGTTCAGCGTCCCCTGACTGTGGAGAGCCAGGAGACTTAATCTCATCTGGGGGTTTCGAGGAAGAGAACCCTTGAGTAGTAATATATAGCTAAGATATGGAGGACAGAAAGAAAGGGAAGAGTGCATGTGTTAGAGGAAAGAACACCATGCAAAGAGCTGAACCTGGAGGGAGCACATGTTTCGAAGAATGAAAAGAAAATCAGAGTGGCTGATGGGCAGGGAGTCAAAGGGAATGAGACCAGAATGAGGGCAGGGGGAAGGCTAGTACTAGCTCAGGGACACTTTCTAGGCCACGGAGAGGATATTGTTTTTCCACACCATAAACAATATGACATCTTTGAAGAGTATTAAGAACATGGGTGACATAATCAGATTCATATTTTAAAAGTATTTCTGGTTGTGATAAGTGGATTAAAATGGGGGGGGGGAACGAATGGGAGAGACAAATTAGGATCATAGCTTAGGCCATAGTAGTGCAAGTGGACATGGAAAGAAGCAGACAGAACTTGAAAGAGATAAAATTAATAGGACTTGGCAGTGGATTCATTTTGGGAGGTAAAGGAGAGGGAGTATGAAAAATGACCTTACGTTTTTGGCCTATACAGCTGAAAGGCATTGGTGATGTTCACTGAGATAGAGAAGACAATGGAGTGAGGTAGAAGGCACGTTTGGTTTTAGTCTCTCTTGAATCTGAAGTCACACACAAATGATATCTTGAGAAGGTAATCTGCGGAGAGCTCTCTAAAATTCACAGGAGTCTGTGATAGACATTTGACAGCTACTGGGAAATGGCTGGAAATTTAAATAATGGATATGAAGATATCAACTGAGAGAGATTACAGAGTGAGAAAGAGGCTATGACAAACCTTGGGAAACCTTGACATTTAAATTTCATAGCGAAGGATAATCCACCAAAGGGGATTGACAAAGCAAGGGCAATAAGGGGGAGGGTGGTTCATAGAAGCCAAGATTAGTGAGTCAGCATGGAGGGATTAGTCAAAGTATAGACCAACAATGACAAGTTAGGTGAGAGGAGGACGGAGTAGTGACACTGGGCTGAGCGGCCTGTCTGTCATTAGTGAATTCAGGAAATTTTCTGTGGGCTTAGCAGAGCAGAGTGGGTGGGAAGTGAGTGGGTGGTGAGGAAATGAGGATAGTGAGCACAGATATCTTTCAAGAATTTTGGTTGCAGAGTGTAGTAAAGAGGGGGTAGCTGGAGGGGAAACCTAGGGGTCAAGTCTGTTTTGCTTTGCTTTGCTTTTATGGTATTTGAATGTGGATGAGAGAGATAGAGTACAGTGGGAGAAGCTACTGTGTAGAGGTGGGAAGCCTTCTGTACCGTGAGGTCCCTGAGAAGGGCGGAGGGAAAGGGATCCTGCGCACAGGAGGGAGCAACCTCACCCATGTCACGAGAGAGACAGCATTAGTACAGATGGAAGAGGGCACATGGTTTGGTGGAAGAAAGTTGAAGTGTTCTTTATTGCTTATTTCTCATCTCATGTAAATAGGAGGAGTGCCATTTGTGGAGAATGAGGGGAAAGTTTGAAGGCTTGCAAGTTTTGAAGACAGTGAAGTTAAGGGGTTCGATCAAATACTGTGTAAAGTGCTCCAGACCAAAGTGCCTTCAGTTTCCAAGTTCAAGGCACTAATAAAGCAGTGCTGGTGAAAACTGAGGACTGAGATGGGTTTTCAGAATGGTCCTGGTAAGGAAAGACCCTCTTGGTCAAGATGTTTGCACTAGAGGGAAAGAAAGATTTCTAATCCCCTCCCCATTCCCAGCCTAATTTTTAGACCTATCGTTCAACAACTCAGCTTAAATGAGTTACTTCTTCTTTCTGGGCACAGTATAATCACAGGACAGGATCAGCTAGTGGAGGATAGCTTTCCAGCTCTCACGCGTAATCTGGCCAACATTAGTATTTTTGGAGGAATTATACCCACAGAGAATGTTACATAGTCAAGGTCCTGTTCTATCAGTTTGGTCTTGTAAGTTAATAAATGTTTATTCTGTGTCCTCTATGTACTAGATACTTAGAATAAAGCAGAGATGAAAAAAGAGATATTACCCATCTTCACGGAGCTTTGGCATAGTGGGGAATCATAACAATAGCTAATTAAATAATTGTAAGTGATAATAATCATGAAGGAGAAGTTTAGAATTCTGTAGCAATTAACAGTAAGAGGGCTCCACTTTATTTTACAGGTGAGTGAAGACTCCCTTGGGAAAATGAATGCAATCCAGACATGAAAACTGGGCAAGTATTTGGCTAATGAAAAGAACTAGTGTATAATGGTATCAAAGGGCTGTGAATGTTGAATTTGGGAAAGCTATGAAGTCAGTTTTGGGAGAAGTTGGTAATTAGCTGTAGGTGACTGTAACTGAAAAGTTGGGTGCCAATGGACTAGTTCATGATTTATTTTTCTAGATTGGTCTTCACTAAGGTTGTGTCGGTGATTATTATTGATCATCCCTGATACATGTTTAGACTTCCATGTTTGTTACTCAATGGCTGTCCATTAGAGTCCCTGGGATAGGAGGAGTTTTACTAACTGTCTAGTGTTTTGAAGCACCCAGAAAAACTAGATTAGAATTGCTGGACATGGAACCCAGTCATTATTAGTTTTAGAACGCTCCCAGGTGGTTCTAATAAGTACTTGGTGTGGAGACCCACTGCTGTGGGGCTCTGGGAGCCACGAGGGTGCTGGGGTTTGTTCTTAGGACATCAGATCTCAGGTCTCAGAGTGAGGGTGCAGAATTAGAACAGGATCATTTGCCTCTTTCAACTCTACCTTCTTCCCTCAAGTACATTTCTGCTTCCACCAGGTCCGAGAGATTTAATTCTTACATATGTTGAGTCTGAAAACGCTCTTGCTCTTGTTGTGAGATTTGCACTAATCTCAGTAATTTTAGCCTTATTTCCTTGCCTACATGATTTATAGGAGCTCCAATCATCCTTCCACCCCTCCCCTCTCCTCCCTTCCCTGCAGAGACCTTTGTCACTGTCTCCTTTGCCACCCAGTGGGTGGGTGGTATGTCCTCAGCTGTTCTCTTGCTGATGCTTTCTCCACTGCTCCCTAAGTTGAAAGAGTTTTGTTATTTACAGTGATCTACAGTCTTTCATGCAACCTATTCTCTTAGACCTTCCAAACTTTGCTCTGTTCCTTCAAATTTGTCATTCCTTTTGTGTAAGTACCAGGAATAAAGTGTCCCAGCTACCAATCTGAAAAGCTTGGAGTTCCTGAGGTAGACACACAGAGAGGTCCAAACTGTCCCCTTCCCATGAAATGAAGGTGACCACGGGCCAAATATTTGACTAGATACTCAAGCTGACTATTCTCAACATGTTCTACCCCAGGTGGCCTAAACACACCAGCTATGCTTTTCTCCCAGACTTTCAATACTCTGAATAGACTTTTAAGAGAGTTCCTGGGAGGTCTGATCACATTTTCACATTGGTCTTGTCTGTCTCACATGAAAAAGGGCATGTCTCTATGCAACACATGTGGTATTCAGGTTAGTGGCAAAACACACACAGAGTAATTAATTCATTAATTAATTATGATATTAAAGTCAGAGCTGGACCCAACAATTTAAGCATTTAGAAAGTCTTTAAAGGTAGGGATAAGCCCAGTTCTGACAGGTGTCAGGAACAAGCCCAACTGAATGAGTCCCAAGTGAGCCCAAATATGTTCTCTCAGACCATGGAGTACCCGTCCCTCAGACCATGGAGTACACAGCACCTTTTCACTCTAAACACTGCAAGCATGATCCCTGTCCTTAAATGATTCATTTTCATATATCACTGTGACGCAGGTCCCTAGTTGCTCACTCTGTCCTGTTTTATTGCTGGGAGTGGCTGGGGTGGAGAAGAAGCTAAGCTGCTGGGCAGCTGTGAGGCTGGACCAGTAGCCATCATCCAGTGAACACCAGGGGGAAGGCAGGCAGAATAAGGGGTGGGTACACCTTCCATGTGCCAAATAGTCAGGCTTCACTGTAGAGAGTATAGGGATCAGACCGTGAGTCAGTTTGAATTCTTCTCAAAGATGAATGGATTTATGAGGGTATAACTTAGTTTTAGTGCTTCCTTTTGCATCATGGGTATATTCTGGTGATATTTTATTCATTTTGCCTAAACTCAACAGAGTTACTTTTCATACATACCTTCCAGACTTTGACAAAATGATCCCTGTCACTTCCACAGGAGGACTTCAAATGGAAGCCTAAATCCTAGGTCTGAACATGGCTTTTGAGTTTGGCTTCTGAGAATGGACAAGCCATAAACCCTGAGAAAACTATTTCTGAATAGTTTATAATCTCTAACTTAGACAAATTATTCTGCTCTTTTTAGACCATGATTCTGATAATTTTTATTTCCCTGAATGACTTTCTTCTCAAGTTAGAATGAACAACTATGTTCCCTGAAGGCTAGCTTCCTTTCTTGGCTTGCTTTCTCCACATTTATTATGTGCCCTTTCCTATACTGACGGTCTGTGTGATACTGCAAAGCACACAATGAGCACAAAGGAAGAGGAAACCTGTAAACTCTTGTCCATTTCTGATGTTGTAAAGCATCAAAGAAGGGAGAGTTTGATGGTTCTGCCTTTTCTTAACACAAACAATGTAGCTTTCTCAGAGACAAATGGCCTGGGTTCTCTGGGGTTCCTTTTCCTTACGTATATAAAAAAAAAAAAAGGAGATGGACTAGATGTTTTCTAAGTTCCCATTAACCTCTAACTCTGTGGCTTGAGAAATGCCTTTTTAATAAAAGTGCCAAAGAAATGTGGAGTCAACATGCATGTCACCATGGTGGGGGTGGAAAAGACTCCTGGACCAGGAATCAAAGTTCTTATAAAATAAACTATAAGTGGCACCTCCCTTGACCACTTCAAAGCTTCAGCTGTGAAAACTGTAAATGAGATCATGTTGATCAACTGAAGCAATGTATGTGAAAGTACTTTAAAAATAAAATCAAATACAAGAATCAGGGGTTGCTATTAGGAGACCTGCAAAGAGGGTCCTTCAGAAATCGTTTCCCAGCCTCTGGGTTTTAGGTCTCCAATCAACTTAAAATATAGCTACACAGAGATTCCCCTCCCACCCCCCCCATCCAACTTCAGCAACTGCAGTGAAGTTAAAATTTGCCAAAGGAATAGCAAGACAATAGTAATTTGCTAATGGGAAAATCCATGCTTTTAAAATTAGCTAAGGAGAGCAACTGCTGAAAATAAAGGCTTGATTTGAGAGACATTTTGGAAATCTGCATTGGCTTTGCAATATCAAATTAGGTTAGAAATTTTCATATTTAAAAAAATCTGAGACCTATTTTCTAGTAGATTCTAGTGGAGAACATTCTAGGCTAAACCCATGATACTTCATATTCATGTCTTAGTAGTGCTTCCAAGTTGCTATGCAAGCTTAGGAAAATGGCTGAATGTCTAAGGTTAAGCTCTCCCAGTTACAGTGTAGATTAATACTACATGCTCAAGGACCTTTTGTACATTTCACTCCTAGTAGGTAAGTTAAAGGTAATTTATTAAAAACATTTGTAAAAGTACTTTAGGTATTTTAGATAAAAGTTATCATAATGTGGCCAAGGTACAACATCTGGCTTTTCATAACTGGTATGCCCTAAATTTGTTTGTAAATAAAATCTTACAAATGAGTTAGACATATAAAATGCCTTTATAAAGTGAAGAATCCTTTTAAACCACTAAGTTGCCTTATCATGTTAGTCTGTGTTTTTAAAATCAGATTTTCTAAAAGTACAGTCTACCTGCAGTTCTGTTTACATTAAACACACAGGGCTATTCACAGAGGTTAGTGATAAGAGTTATTTTCATGGAAGTATGATGCTTTAAAAGTATCAACCATGTCACTGATCCAGAACCCAATAGAAAACCTCTAACTTTAAGGAAAACATGTATTTCCCTGAAAATGTCAAAATATGGGGTATTAAAAAAGAACAAAGATTCATGTCTGGTATCCCAGTTTTTGTGGGCTGCCACCCAGGGAATACCCCTTGACCACCTTGCTCTGGTGGCCAACACAGTTTGTATTCCTGGGTCCCATGGCAGTGCAACAATCAGAGATACCATTCTTGGCAGGCTAACACCATGAGAGCAATGTATGGGCAGCAAACTGAGGCATCCCCACCCAGTTTTTTTTGTGGAGACCTCTTTGCTTGTCCTGGCTTTTGGCTTAAGGGGAAGGCATCAAGATTGCACATATCTAGAGGCTACAGAGGCGCTTGCTTGGAATGTGGATCAGGGGATGCCATCTCTGTGCTCTTTCTACCTTGTTCCTGCTCACTGGTATTTCCCAGAAACAAACATGCATTTCCCTGGCTCCCTGATTTTTGTGACTGTCACCTAGGGGAAACTTCCAGATTACCTGGCTCTGGGGGACAGTAGGGTTTATGCTTGTAGTCCCACAGAAGTGTATATATATTATCATACTATAAAAGTTGCTCCCAGAGGTTCTGGCTTCCAATTAGCTGGAAGCTAAGTACTAACAGAGAACACTGACAGGTCTTAGCATACCCTCAATGAGTGGGAGATGTTTAAAATATAATAGGCCATGTGGACAATCAGAGGCTGGAGAGATAGCCAAGAGCTAGAACAGAGTTGAACAAGATTCATCTCCTACACAAGGCCACTACTTCAAGACTAAGAGAGGTGGTTATTTTATTTAATGCATAAAAACCAACACAGAGTCAAGCAAAATGAAGAAATAGAGAAATATGTCCCAGATGAAAGAACAAGATAAAGCCTCAGTGGGGGGGGGGGGGGGAAAGCTTAAGAAAACAGAGAAAAGTAATTTATCTGAAAAACAGTTCAAAATAATGGTCATAAAGATGGTCACTGAACGAGGGCGAAGAAAGGATAAACCCAGTGAGAACTTCAACAGAAACAGAAAATATAAGATAGTACTAAAACAAATAAACAAACAAAAAGTACCAAGCAGAAATCACAGAGCCAAAGAATACAATCATTGAACTGGAAAAATACACTAGAGAGATTGAACAAGAGACCGGATGAATCAGAAGGAAGGATTAATGAACTAGAAGACAAGGTAGTAGAATTCACCTAATCAGAATAGGGGGAAAAATTTGAAGATAGCTTAAGGGACTTATGATACATCAAGCTCACTAATATTTGCATTACAAAGCTCCCAGAAGGAGAAGAGAGAGAAAAAGAGGCAGAAAATTATTCAAAGAAATCATGTCTGTAAAATTCCCTAACCTGGGCAAGAAAACATATCCAGACCCAGGAAACCCAGAGCTTTTAAGGGAAACCCAAAAAGACCCACATCAAGAAATGTTGTAATTAAAATGTCAAAAGTTAAAAACAAGGAAAGAATTTTAAAACCAGCAGGAGAAAAACAACTAGTTACATACAAGAAATATCTGTAAGAGTATCAGCATATTTTTCAGCAGAAACTGTGCAGGCCAGAAGGGGATGACAAGAAATATTTAAAATTCTGACAAAACCACAAATGAACAAACAAACAAACAAACTTCCAACCCCAAATACGATATTCAGCAAAGATATCAATCCAAATTGAAGGAGAGAGAGAGGAACTAAAGGCGTTTACCATCATTAACCTGACCTTACAAAAAAGGTTAAAAGAACTTCTTCAAACTGAAAAGAAAGAACACAAATTAGTAACACGAATATATATAAAAGAATAACTCTTACTGGAAAGATAAATATATGGTACAGGTAATGGATTAATCACTTACAAAGTAAGTATGAAACTTAAAAGATCAAAGTAGTAAAATTAACTATAACTACAAAAATTAGTTAAGGGATACACAAGAAAAAATGTAAAATGTGACACCAAAAATAAACACAAAATATGGTGTGAAGGGGAGTAAAAATGTAGAACTTCAGAATGTGATCAAACTTATGTTGTCACCAACTTAAAATACAGTTATAGATGTAAGTTTTTTAATATGTAAGTCTCATGGTAACCACAAAGCAAAATCTTATAGTAGATACATGAAAGATAAAGAGAAAGGATTCTAAGCTACCACTAAACAAAATCACAAACCACAATGGAAGGGAGCAAGAGGAGAAGAAGAAACTACAGAGAGTAACTATAAAACAGCTGGAAAGCAATTAACTAAATGGAAGGAAGCACATACTTATCAATAATTACTTTAAATGTAAATGAACTAAACTCTGAAATCAAAGGACATAGAATGGCAGAATGAATAATCATAAAAAAAATGAACAAAGAAACAAGACCCATCTATATATTACCTACAGGAGATTCACTTCACAGGTAAGAATGCACAGACTGAAAAGGAAGGGATGGAAAAGATATTCCATGCAAATGGAAACCAGAAGAAACCTAGGGTAGCAGTATCTCTATCCAGCAAAACAGGCTTTAAAACAAAGGCTGTAGGGGGGAGGAGTCAAGATGGCGGAGAAGTAGCAGCCTGAGACTACATCAGGTAGCAGGAGATCAGCTCGATAGCTTATCTAAACATTGCAAACACCTACAAATCCAACGGGAGAGCAAAGAGAAGAAGAACAGCAACTCTAGAAACAGAAAATCAACCACTTTCTGAAAGGTAGGACTGGCGGAGAAGTGAATCTAAAACGACGGGAAGATAGACCGCGGGGGGAGGGGCCGGCTCCCGGCAAGCGGCGGAGGAACGGAGCACAAAATCAGGACTTTTAAAAGTCTGTTCCACTGAGGGACATTGCTCCAGGGGCTAAACCGGGGTGAAGCCCACACGGGGCCAGCGTGGCCCCAGGCCCCGCAGGGTCACAGAAGGATCGGGGGTGTCGGAGTGTCGGAGAGCTCGCAGCTATTAGAACGGAGAAGCCGGCTGCCAAGACAGAGCCGAGGACTGAACTCTCAGCTCGGGGTTACCTTGAACTGGTCGCGGGCTGGGTGAGCTCCGAGCGCGGCTAGAGGCTGGGGATACGGGAGTGATTGGGTGCTGTCCTCTGGGGGCGCACTGAGGAGTGGGGCCCCAGGCTCTCGGCTCCTCCGGGCCGGAGACTGGGAGGCCGCCATTTTCATTCCCGTCCTCCGGAACTCTACGGAAAGCGTTCAGGGAACAGAAGCTCCCAAAAGCAAACCCGAGCCGATTACTTAGTCCGGCCGCCGGTAAGGGCGGTGCAATCCCGCCTCGGGCAAAGACATTTGAGAATCACTACAACAGGCCCCTCCCCCAGAAAATCAACAAAATATCCAGCCAGAATGAATTTCATCTATCAAGGAGAAAGCAGATTCAATTCCTAAGACAGCAGAGCAATTCCAGAGGAGGAGAAAGCAAAGCACGGAACTCATGGCTTTCTCCCCATGATTCTTTAGTCTTGCGGCTACTTCAATTTTTTTTTCTTTTTTCAATTTTTTTTTCTTTTTTCAATTTTTTTTTCTTTTTTCTTTTTTCTTCTTCTGCTAAATTTTTTAAAACTTTTACCCTTTTCTTTTTTAACATTTTTTGACTAGTTCATCTAAATATATATATTTTTTCTTTCTTTTTTGTATTTTTTTATTTGTTTTATTTTTTAAATTTTTTTCTTTCTTTTTTTTTTTTTCTTTTTTTTCAGAAGCTGTTTTATCCCCTTTCTCCCCCCCACAATTTGGGGTCTCTTCTCATTTGGTTACAGCGCATTTTTCCAGGGTCTTTGCCACCCTTTTAGTAGTTTATTTGCTCCTTCATATCCTCTTATCTGGACAAAATGACAAGGCGGAAAAAATCACCACAAACAAAAGAACAAGAGACAGTACCGAAGGCTAGGGACCTAATCAACACAGACATGGGTAATATGTCAGATCAAGAGTTCAGAATGACGATTCTGAACATTCTAGCCGGGCTCGAAAAAGGCATGGAAGATATTAGAGAAACCCTCTCTGGAGATATTAAAGCCCTTTCTGGAGAAATTAAAGAACTAAAATCTAACCAAGTTGAAATCAAAAAAGCTATTAATGAGGTGCAATCAAAAATGGAGGCTCTCACTGCTAGGATAAATGAGGCAGAAGAAAGAATTAGTGATATAGAAGACCAAATGACAGAGAATAAGGAAGCCGAGCAAAAGAGGGACAAACAGCTACTGGACCATGAGGGGAGAATTCGAGAGATAAGTGACACCATAAGACGAAACAACATTAGAATAATTGGGATTCCAGAAGAAGAAGAAAGAGAGAGGGGAGCAGAAGGTCTATTGGAGAGAATTATTGGAGAAAATTTCCCTAATATGGCAAAGGGAACAAGCATCAAAATCCAGGAGATGCAGAGAACCCCCCTCAAAGTCAACAAGAATAGGTCCACACCCCGTCACCTAATAGTAAAATTTACAAGTCTTAGTGACAAAGAGAAAATCCTGAAAGCAGCCCGAGAAAAGAAGTCTGTAACATACAATGGTAAAAATATTAGATTGGCGGCAGACTTATCCACAGAGACCTGGCAGGCCAGAAAGAGCTGGCATGATATATTCAGAGCACTCAATGAGAAAAACATGCAGCCAAGAATACTCTATCCAGCTAGGCTATCATTGAAAATAGAAGGAGAGATCAAAAGCTTCCAGGACAAACAAAAACTGAAAGAATTTGCAAACACCAAACCAGCTCTACAGGAAATATTGAAAGGGGTCCTCTAAGCAAAGAGAGAGCCTAAAAGTAGTAGATCAGAAAGGTACAGAGACAATATACAGTAACAGTCACCTTACAGGCTAATAATGGCACTAAATTCATATCTCTCAATAGTTACCCTGAATGTTAATGGGCTAAATGCCCCAATCAAAAGACACAGGGTATCAGAATGGATAAAAAAACAAAACCCATCAGTATGTTGCCTACAAGAAACTCATTTTAGACGCGAAGACACCTCCAGATTTAAAGTGAGGGAGTGGAAAACAATTTACCATGCTAATGGGCATCAGAAGAAAGCTGGGGTGGCAATCCTTATATCAGATCAATTAGATTTTAAGCCAAAGACTATAATAAGAGATGAGGAAGGACACTATATCCTACTCAAAGGGTCTGTCCAACAAGAAGATCTAACCATTTTAAATATCTATGCCCCTAACGTGGGAGCAGCCAACTATATCAACCAATTAATAACAAAATCAAAGAAACACATCAATAATAATACAATAATAGTAGGGGACTTGAACACTCCCCTCACTGAAATGGACAGATCATCCAAGCAAAAGATCAACAAGGAAATAAAGGCCTTAAATGACACACTGGACCAGATGGACATCACAGATATATTCAGAACATTTCATCCCAAAGCAACAGAATACACATTCTTCTCTAGTGCACATGGAACCTTCTCCAGAATAGATCACATCCTGGGTCACAAATCAGGTCTCAACCGGTATCAAAAGATTAGGATCATTCCCTGCATATTTTCAGACCACAATGCTCTGAAGCTAGAACTCAATCACAAGAGGAAAGCTGGAAAGAACCCAAATACATGGAGACTAAACAGCATCCTTCTAAAGAATGAATGGGTTAACCAGGAAATTAAAGAAGAATTGAAAAAATTCATGGAAACAAATGATAATGAAAACACAACAGTTCAAAATCTGTGGGACACAGCAAAGGCAGTCCTGAGAGGAAAATATATAGCGGTACAAGCCTTTCTCAAGAAACAAGAAAGGTCTCAAGTACACAACCTAACCCTACACGTAAAGGAGCTGGAGAAAGAACAAGAAAGAGACCCTAAACCCAGCAGGAGAAGAGAAATCATAAAGATCAGAGCAGAAATCAATGAAATAGAAATCAAAAAAACAATAGAAAAAATCAATGAAACTAGGAGCTGGTTCTTTGAAAGAATCAATAAGATTGATAAACCCCTGGCCAGACTCATCAAAAAGAAAAGAGAAAGGACCCAAATCAATAAAATCATGAATGAAAGAGGAGAGATCACAACTAACACCAAAGAAATACAGACAATTATAAGAACATACTATGAGCAACTCTACGCCAACAAATTTGACAATCTGGAAGAAATGGATGCATTCCTAGAGACATATAAACTACCACAACTGAACCAGGAAGAAATAGAAAACCTGAACAGGCCCATAACCAGTAAGGAGATTGAAACAGTCATCAAAAATCTCCAAACAAACAAAAGTCCAGGGCCAGACGGCTTCCCAGGGGAATTCTACCAAACATTTAAAGAAGAACTCATTCCTATTCTCCTGAAACTGTTCCAAAAAATAGAAATGGAAGGAAAACTTCCAAACTCATTTTATGAGGCCAGCATCACCTTGATCCCAAAACCAGACAAGGATCCCACCAAAAAAGAGAACTAGAGACCAATATCCTTGATGAACACAGATGCAAAAATTCTCACCAAAATACTAGCCAATAGGATTCAACAGTACATTAAAAGGAT
This sequence comes from Meles meles, assembly GCF_922984935.1. Taxonomy (NCBI): domain Eukaryota; kingdom Metazoa; phylum Chordata; class Mammalia; order Carnivora; family Mustelidae; genus Meles; species Meles meles. Next base: position 82,350,050 of record NC_060074.1, read on the forward strand.
TATTCACCACGATCAAGTGGGATTTATTCCAGGGCTGCAGGGTTGGTTCAACATCCGCAAATCAATCAATGTGATAGAACACATTAATAAAAGAAAGAACAAGAACCATATGATACTCTCAATAGATGCTGAAAAAGCATTTGACAAAGTACAGCATCCCTTCCTGATCAAAACTCTTCAAAGTGTAGGGATAGAGGGCACATACCTCAATATTATCAAAGCCATCTATGAAAAACCCACCGCAAATATCATTCTCAATGGAGAAAAACTGAAAGCTTTTCCGTTAAGGTCAGGAACACGGCAGGGATGTCCATTATCACCACTGCTATTCAACATAGTACTAGAAGTCCTAGCCTCAGCAATCAGACAACAAAAAGAAATTAAAGGCATCCAAATTGGTAAAGAAGAAGTCAAACTATCACTCTTCGCAGATGATATGATACTATATGTGGAAAACCCAAAAGACTCCACTCCAAAACTGCTAGAACTTGTTCAGGAATTCAGTAAAGTGTCAGGATATAAAATCAATGCACAGAAATCAGTTGCATTTCTGTACACCAACAACAAGACTGAAGAAAGAGAAATTAAGGAGTCAATCCCATTTACAATTGTACCCAAAACTATAAGATACCTAGGAATAAACCTAACCAAAGAGACTAAGAATCTATACACAGAAAATTATAAAGTACTCATGAAAGAAATTGAGGAAGACACAAAAAAATGGAAAAATGTTCCATGCTCCTGGATTGGAAGAATAAATATTGTGAAAATGTCTATGCTACCTAAAGCAATCTACACATTTAATGCAATCCCTATCAAAATACCATCCATTTTTTTCAAAGAAATGGAACAAATAATCCTAAAATTTATATGGAACCAGAAAAGACCTCGAATAGCCAAAGGAATATTGAAGAACAAAGCCAAAGTTGGTGGCATTACAATTCCGGACTTCAAGCTCTATTACAAAGCTGTCATCATCAAGACAGCATGGTACTGGCACAAAAACAGACACATAGATCAGTGGAACAGAATAGAGAGCCCAGAAATCGACCCTCAACTCTATGGTCAACTAATCTTCGACAAAGCAGGAAAGAATGTCCAATGGAAAAAAGACAGCCTCTTCAATAAATGGTGCTGGGAAAATTGGACAGCCAAATGCAGAAAAATGAAATTGGACCACTTCCTTACACCACACACGAAAATAGACTCAAAATGGATGAAGGACCTCAATGTGAGAAAGGAATCCATCAAAATCCTTGAGGAGAATGCAGGCAGCAACCTCTTCGACCTCAGCCGCAGCAACATCTTCCTAGGAACAATGGCAAAGGCAAGGGAAGCAAGGGCAAAAATGAACTGTTGGGATTTCATCAAGATCAAAAGCTTTTGCACAGCAAAGGAAACAGTTCACAAAACCAAAAGACAACTGACAGAATGGGAGAAGATATTTGCAAATAACATATCAGATAAAGGGCTAGTATCCAAAATCTATAAGGAACTTAGCAAACTCAACACCCAAAGAACAAACAATCCAATCAAGAAATGGGCAGAGGACATGAACAGACATTTCTGCAAAGAAGACATCCAGATGGCCAACAGACACATGAAAAAGTGCTCCACGTCACTCGGCATCAGGGAAATACAAATCAAAACCACAATGAGATATCACCTCACACCAGTCAGAATGGCTAAAATGAACAAGTCAGGAAATGACAGATGCTGGAGAGGATGTGGAGAAATGGGAACCCTCCTCCACTGTTGGTGGGAATGCAAGCTGGTGCAACCACTCTGGAAAACAGCATGGAGGTTCCTCAAAATGTTGAAAATAGAACTACCCTATGACCCAGCAATTGCACTACTGGGTATTTACCCTAAAGATACAAACATAGTGATCCGAAGGGGCACGTGTACCCGAATGTTTATAGCAGCAATGTCTACAATAGCCAGACTATGGAAAGAACCTAGATGTCCATCAACAGATGAATGGATAAAGAAGATGTGGTATATATACACAATGGAATACTATGCAGCCATCAAAAGAAATGAAATCTTGCCATTTGCGACGACGTGGATGGAACTAGAGCGTATCATGCTTAGTGAAATAAGTCAATCGGAGAAAGACAACTATCATATGATCTCCCTGATATGAGGACATGGAGAAGCAACATGGGGGGGTAGGAGATAGGAGAAGAATAAATGAAACAAGATGGGATTGGGAGGGAGACAAACCATAAATGACTCTTAATCTCACAAAACAAACTGGGGGTTGCTGCGGGGAGATGGGATTGGGGGAGGGGGAGCGGGCTATGGACATTGGGGAGGGGAAGCGAACCATAAGAGACTATGGACTCTGAAAAACAACCTGAGGGTTTTGAAGGGTCAGGGGTGGGAGGTTGGGGCAACCTGAGGGTTTTGAAGGGTCAGGGGTGGGAGGTTGGGGGAACAGGTGGTGGGTAATGGAGAGGGCACGTTTTGCATGGAGCACTGGGTGTTGTGCAAAAAGAATGAATACTGTTACGCTGAAAAAATAAATAAAATGAGAAAAGAAGCCTGGGGGAAAAAAAAAAAAAAGAAAGAAAAAAAAAACAAAGGCTGTAATAAGAGACAAAGAAGGGCATGTCATAATGATGAAGGGGTCAATCCAACAAGAGGATATGACATTTGTAAATATTTATGCACTCAATATAAGAGCTCCTAAATATATAAAACAAATATCAATAGACCTAAAGGGAGAACTGTACAACAACAAAGTAATAGTAGGGGCTGTAATATACTCCACTTACATCAATGGATAAATCATCAGACAAAATCAATAAGGAAACATTGGCCTTAAAAAACATGTTAGACCAGATAGACTTAACAGATACATCCAGAACATTTCATCCAAAAGCAACAGAATATACATTCTTTTCAAGTGCCCATGGAACATTCTCCAGGATATATCATATGTTAGGCCACAAAAATGTAGATATTAAACAACATGCTACTGGGCAACCAATGTGTCAAAGAAGGAATCAAAGGAGAAATCAAAAATACCTTAAGACAAATTAAAATGGAAATACAATATACCAAAATTTATGGGATGCAGAAAAGCAGTTTTAAAAGGGATACTCATAGAAATAAGTGCTTACTTCAAGAAACAAGAAAAAACAAAACCTCTAACTTTATACCTCAAAGAGCTAGAAAAAGAAGAAACAAAAAAGGCCAAAATTAGGAAAATAAAGGAAATAAAAAAGATCAGTGAGAAATAAATGAAGTTGAGAGTAATAGGACAGTAGAACGGATCAATAAATTCAAGAGCTGTTCCTTGGAAAGATAAAGAAAATTGACAAAACTTTAGCTAGACTCACCAAGAAAAAAGAAAGGATTCAAATAAATTCAGAAATGAAGAGAAGTTACAACTGATATCACATAAATACAACAGATCATAAGAGACTGCTATGAATAATTATATAGATTTGACAATCTACAAGAAATAGAGAAATTACTAGAAACATATGACCTACCAAGACTGTATCATAAAGAAAGAGAAAATTTGAGCAGATCAATTAATAGTAAGGAGAGTAAATCAATAATCAGAAACCTACCAACAAACAAAAGTCAAGAACCAGGTAGTTTCACTGGGAAAGTCCACCAAATATTCAAAGAAGAACTGATACCAATCCTTCTCAAACTCTTCCAAAGAATAGAAGAAAGAATGCTTTCAAATTCATTTTATGAGGCCAGCATTACTCCAATATCAGATCCAAGGATACCACAAGAAGAGAAAATTACAAGCCAATTTCTCTGAAGAACCAGAGATGCAAAAATCCTCAACAAAGTTTTAGCAAACCAAATTCAGCAAAACAATAAAAGGAACATACACCACAATCAAGTGGGATTTATTCTGAGGATGCATGGATGATTCAATATCCACAAATCAATCAATGTGATATACCATATTAATAAATAAACAATAAAACTCATACAACCATCTCAATAGATGCAGAAAAAGCTTTTAATAAAACTCAATATCCATCTATGATAAAAACTCTCAACTAAGTGTGTAGAGAGGGAATGTAATTTGACATAATAAGGGCCATATATGACAAGTTAATAGTTAAATTATACTCACTGGTGAAAAGCTTAAAGGTTTTCTTCTAAGATCAGGAACAAGAAAGGGATGTGCACTCTCCCCACTTTTATTCAACATAGTACTGGATGTCCTAGCTAGAGCAATTAGGCAAGATGAAGAAATAAAAGTCACCCAATTGGTAAGGAAGAAATAAAATTGTCACTATTTGCAGATGACATTATACTATATTGAAAACTTAAAGACTCCATCAAAAACAACAACAACAACAAAAACCTTTTAGAATGAAACAATAGAGTTGCAGGATACAAAATCAATATATGAAAATCCGTTACATTTCCATACACTAATAATGAACTATCAGAAAGAGAAATTAAGAAAACAATCCCACTTACAACTGCATCAAAAAGAATAAAATACCGACTTAGAAAATCCCAAGTCTTTCAGGGGTACTGTGCCAGGAATGCAGATGAAGACCAAATACGTATTTTTTACCATAAATCATAATATCAGAGATGGCGGAGAAGTAGCAGGCTGAGACTACATCAGGTAGCAGGAGATCAGCTCGATAGCTTATCTAAACATTGCAAACACCTACAAATCCAACGGGAGATCGAAGAGAAGAAGAACAGCAACTCTAGAAACAGAAAATCAACCACTTTCTGAAAGGTAGGACTGGCGGAGAAGTGAATCTAAAACGACGGAAAGATAGACCGCGGGGGGAGGGGCCGGCTCCCGGCAAGCGGTGGAGGAATGGAGCACAAAATCAGGACTTTTAAAAGTCTGTTCCACTGAGGGACATTGCTCCAGAGGCTAAACCAGGGTGAAGCCCACGCGGGGTCAGTGTGGCCCCAGGTCCTGCAGGGACACAGAAGGATCGGGGGTGTCGGAGTGTGGCAGAGCTCGCAGGTGTTAGAACGGAGAAGCCGGCTACAGAGACAGAGCCGAGGACTGAACTCTCAGCTCGGGGTTACCTTGAACTGGTCGCGGGCTGGGTGAGCTCGGAGCGCGGCTAGAGGCTGGGGATACGGGAGTGATTGGGTGCTGTCCTCTGGGGGCGCACTGAGGAGAGGGGCCCCAGGCTCTCGGCTCCTCCGGGCCAGAGACTAGGAGGCTGCCATTTTCATTCCCGTCCTCCGGAACTCTACGGAAAGCGTTCAGGGAACAGAAGCTCCCAAAAGCGAACCCGAGCCAATTACTTAGTCTGGCCACCAGTAAGGGCGGTGCAATCCCGCCTCGGGCAAAGACACTTGAGAGTCACTACAACAGGCCCCTCCCCCAGAAGATCAACAAAATATCCAGCCAGGACGAAGTTCATCTATCAAGGAAAGCAGGTTCAATTCCTAAGACAGCAGCGCAATTCCAGAGGAGGAGAAAGCAAAGCATGGAACTCATGGCTTTCTCCCCATGATTTACTCTTGCAGCTAATTCAATTTTTTTTTCTTTTTTCAATTTTTTTTCTTTTTTCTTCTTCTGCTAAATTTTTTAAAACTTTTACCCTTTTCTTTTTTAACGTTTTTTGACTAGTTTATCTAAATATATATATTTTTTCTTTCTTTTTTATATTTTTTCTTTATTTGTTTTATTTTTTAAATTTTTTTCTTTTTTTTCTGAACCTCTTTTTATCCCCTTTCTCCCCCCCCTCCCTCCCCCACAATTTGAGGTCTCTTCTGATTTGGTTACAGTGCATTTTTCTGGGGTCTTTGCCACCATTTTAGTATTTTATTTGATCCTCCATATCCTCTTATCTGGACAAAATGAAAAGGCGGAAAAAATCACCACAAACAAAAGAACAAGAGCCAGTACCGAAGGCTAGGGACCTAATCAACACAGACATTGGTAATATGTCAGATCAAGAGTTCAGAATGACGATTCTGAACATTCTAGCCGGGCTCGAAAAAGGCATGGAAGATATTAGAGAAACCCTCTCTGGAAATATAAAAGCCCTTTCTGGAGGAATTAAAGAACTAAAATCTAACCAAGTTGAAATCAAAAAAGCTATTAATGAGGTGCAATAAAAAATGGAGGCTCTCACTGCTAGGATAAATGAGGCAGAAGAAAGAATTAGTGATATAGAAGACCAAATGACAGAGAATAAAGAAGCCGAACAAAAGAGGGACAAACAGCTACTGGACCACGAGGGGAGAATTCGAGAGATAAGTGACACCATAAGACGAAACAACATTAGAATAATTGGGATTCCAGAAGAAGAAACAGAGAGGGGAGCAGAAGGTCTATTGGAGAGAATTATTGGAGAGAATTTCCCTAATATGGCAAAGGGAACAAGCATCAAAATCCAGGAGATGCAGAGAACCCCCCTCAAAGTCAACAAGAATAGGTCCACACCCCATCACCTAATAGTAAAATTTACAAGTCTTAGTGACAAAGAGAAAATCTTGAAAGCAGCCCAAGAAAAGAAGTCTGTAACATACAATGGTAAAAATATTAGATTGGCGGCAGACTTATCCACAGAGACCTGGCAGGCCAGAAAGAGCTGGCATGATATATTCAGAGCACTAAACGAGAAAAACATGCAGCCAAGAATACTCTATCCAGCTAGGCTATCACTGAAAATAGAAGGAGAGATAAAAAGTTTCCAGGACAAACAAAAACTGAAAGAATTTGCAAACACCAAACCAGCTCTACAGGAAATATTGAAAGGGGTCCTCTAAGCAAAGAGAGAGCCTAAAAGTAGTAGATCAGAAAGGTACAGAGACAATATACAGGAACAGTCACCTTACAGGCTAATAATGGCACTAAATGCATATCTCTCAATAGTTACCCTGAATGTTAATGGGCTAAATGCCCCAATCAAAAGACACAGGGTATCAGAATGGATAAAAAAAACAAAACCCATCAGTATGTTGCCTACAAGAAACTCATTTTAGACACGAAGACACCTCCAGATTTAAAGTGAGGGGGTGGAAAACAATTTACCATGCTAATGGGCATCAGAAGAAAGCTGGGGTGGCAATCCTTCTATCAGATCAATTAGATTTTAAGCCAAAGACTATAATAAGAGATGAGGAAGGACACTATATCCTACTCAAAGGGTCTGTCCAACAAGAAGATCTAACCATTTTAAATATCTATGCCCCTAACGTGGGAGCAGCCAACTATATCAACCAATTAATAACAAAAACAAAGAAACACATCAATAATAATACAATAATAATAGGGGACTTTAACACTCCCCTCCCTGAAATGGACAGATCATCCAAGCAAAAGATCAACAAGGAAATAAAGGCCTTAAATGACACACTGGACCAGATGGACATCACAGATATATTCAGAACATTTCATCCCAAAGCAACAGAATACACATTCTTCTCTAGTGCACATGGAACCTTCTCCAGAATAGATCACATCCTGGGTCACAAATCAGGTCTCAACCGGTATCAAAAGATTAGGATCATTCCGTGCATATTTTCAGACCACAATGCTCTGAAGCTAGAACTCAATCACAAGAGGAAAGCTGGAAAGAACCCAACTACATGGAGACTAAACAGCATCCTTCTAAAGAATGAATGGGTCAACAAGGAAATTAAAGAAGAATTGAAAAAATTCATGGAAACAAATGATAATGAAAACACAACAGTTCAAAATCTGTGGGACACAGCAAAGGCAGTCCTGAGAGGAAAATATATAGTGGTACAAGTCTTTCTCAAGAAACAAGAAAGGTCCCAAGTACACAACCTAACCCTACACGTAAAGGAGCTGGAGAAAGAACAAGACAGAAACCCTAAACCCAGCAGAAGAAGAGAAATCATAAAGATCAGAGCAGAAATCAATGAAATAGAAACCAAAAAAACAATAGAAAAAAATCAATGAAACTAGGAGCTGGTTCTTTGAAAGAATCAATAAGATTGATAAACCCCTGGCCAGACTCATCAAAAAGAAAAGAGAAAGGACCCAAATCAATAAAATCATGAATGAAAGAGGAGAGATCACAACTAACACCAAAGAAATACAGACAATTATAAGAACATACTATGAGCAACTCTACGCCAACAAATTTGACAATCTGGAAGAAATGGATGCATTCCTAGAGACATATAAACTACCACAACTGAACCAGGAAGAAATAGAAAACCTGAACAGGCCCATAACCAGTAAGGAGATTGAAACAGTCATCAAAAATCTCCAAACAAACAAAAGCCCAGGGCCAGACGGCTTCCCAGGGGAATTCTACCAAACATTTAAAGAAGAACTCATTCCTATTCTCCTGAAACTGTTCCAAAAAATAGAAATGGAAGGAAAACTTCCAAACTCATTTTACGAGGCCAGCATCACCTTGATCCCAAAACCAGACAAGGGTCCCACCAAAAAAGAGAACTACAGACCAATATCCTTGATGAACACAGATGCAAAAATTCTCACCAAAATACTAGCCGATAGGATTCAACAGTACATTAAAATGATTATTCACCACGATCAAGTGGGATTTATTCCAGGGCTGCAGGGTTGGTTCAACATCCGCAAATCAATCAATGTGATACAACACATTAATAAAAGAAAGAACAAGAACCATATGATACTCTCAATAGACGATGAAAAAGCATTTGACAAAGTACAGCATCCCTTCCTGATCAAAACTCTTCAAAGTGTAGGGATAGAGGGCACATACCTCAATATTATCAAAGCCATCTATGAAAAACCCACCGCAAATATCATTCTCAATGGAGAAAAACTGAAAGCTTTTCCGCTAAGGTCAGGAACACGGCAGGGATGTCCATTATCACCACTGCTATTCAACATAGTACTAGAAGTCCTAGCCTCAGCAATCAGACAACAAAAAGAAATTAAAGGCATCCAAATTGGCAAAGAAGAAGTCAAACTATCACTCTTCGCAGATGATATAATACTATATGTGGAAAACCCAAAAGACTCCACTCCAAAACTGCTAGAACTTGTACAGGAATTCAGTAAAGTGTCAGGATATAAAATCAATGCACAGAAATCAGTCGCATTTCTGTACACCAACAACAAGACAGAAGAAAGAGAAATTAAGGAGTCAATCCCATTTACAATTGCACCCAAAACTATAAGATACCTAGGAATAAACCTAACCAAAGAGGCTAAGAATCTATACACAGAAAATTATAAAGTACTCATGAAAGAAATTGAGGAAGACACAAAGAAATGGAAAAATGTTCCATGCTCCTGGATTGGAAGAATAAATATTGTGAAAATGTCTATGCTACCTAAAGCAATCTACACATTTAATGCAATCCCTATCAAAATACCATCCATTTTTTTTCAAAGAAATGGAACAAATAATTCTAAAATTTATATGGAACCAGAAAAGACCTCAAATGGCCAAAGGAATATTGAAAAAGAAAGCCAAAGTTGGTGGCATCACAATTCCGGACTTCAAGCTCTATTACAAAGCTGTCATCATCAAGACAGCATGGTACTGGCACAAAAACAGACACATAGATCAGTGGAACAGAATAGAGAGCCCAGAAATAGACCCTCAACTCTATGGTCAACTAATCTTCGACAAAGCAGGAAAGAATGTCCAATGGAAAAAAGACAGCCTCTTCAATAAATGGTGCTGGGAAAATTGGACAGCCAAATGCAGAAAAATGAAATTGGACCACTTCCTTACACCACACACGAAAATAGACTCAAAATGGATGAAGGACCTCAATGTGAGAAAGGAATCCATCAAAATCCTTGAGGAGAATGCAGGCAGCAACCTCTTCGACCTCAGCCGCAGCAACATCTTCCTAGGAACAATGGCAAAGGCAAGGGAAGCAAGGGCAAAAATGAACTGTTGGGATTTCATCAAGATCAAAAGCTTTTGCACAGCAAAGGAAACAGTTCACAAAACCAAAAGACAACTGACAGAATGGGAGAAGATATTTGCAAATAACATATCAGATAAAGGGCTAGTATCCAAAATCTATAAGGAACTTAGCAAACTCAACACCCAAAGAACAAACAATCCAATCAAGAAATGGGCAGAGGACATGAACAGACATTTCTGCAAAGAAGACATCCAGATGGCCAACAGACACATGAAAAAGTGCTCCACGTCACTCGGCATCAGGGAAATACAAATCAAAACCACAATGAGATATCACCTCACACCAGTTAGAATGGCTATTCACAGACCTGTACCCCTGGGGATAAAAATACATTATATGTTTATATAAAAAAAAAATTTGGAAGGGGAGGCAAACCATAAGAGACTATGGACTCTGAAAAACAACCTGAGGGTTTTGAAGGGTCAGGGGTGGGAGGTTGGGGGAACAGGTGGTGGGTAATAGGGAGGGCACGTTTTGCATGGAGCACTGGGTGTTGTGCAAAAACAATGAATACTGTTACGCTGAAAAAATAAATAAAATGGTAAAAAAAAAAAAAGAATAAAATACCTAGGAATAAACTTAACCAAGGAGGTGAAAGACCCATACAGAGAAAACTACAAGACATTAATAAAAGAAATTGAATATACACACAAAAAAGGAAAGATATTCTGTGCTCAGGGATTGGAAAAATCAGTATTGTTAAAATGTCCATACTGTCCAAAACAAGCTAGAAATCCAGTGCAATTCCTATCAAAATTCTAGTGGCATTGTTCATAGAAATAGAACATGCAATCCTAAAATTTATATGGAACCACAAAAGACCCTGAGTAGCAAAAGCAATCTTGAGGAAGGAGAACAAAGCTGAAAGCATCATGCTCCCTGATTTCAAAGCTATAATAATCAAAATCGTGTAGTATGGGCACAAAAATACACACATAAATCAATGGAACAAAACAGACAGCCCAGAAACAAATGCATGCCCATATGTCAATTAATCTGCAACAGAGGAGGCGAGACTATATACTTGGGAAAAGACAGTCTCTTCAATAAATAGTACGGGGAAAACTGAACAGCGACATGCAAAAGAATGGAACTGGATCACTGCCTCACACCATACACAAAAATAAACTCAAAATGGATTAAAGACCTAATGTAAGACACCAAACCATAAAACTCCTAAAAGAAAACATAGCCAATAAACTCTTAGACATCAGTCTAAGCAATATATTTTTGGATCGGTCTCTTCAGGCAAGGGCAACAAAAGCAAAAATAAACAGTTGGGACTATATCAAACAAGGAAGCTTCTGCACAGTGAAGAAAACCATCAAAATATAAAAAGGCAGACTACAGAATGGGAGAAGATACTTGCAAAGGATACTTCCAATCAGGAGTATCAATATCTAAAATATATAAAGAATTTATACAACTTAATCCCAAAAAACCTATCTGATTAAAAATGGGGCATGGTGGGACCTGAATAGACATTTTTACATAAAAAATATACTGATGATCAACCAACACATGAAAAGATGCTCAACATCATTAATCATTAGGGAAATGCCAATCAAAAGCACAATGAGATAACAACTTGCAACTGTCAGAATGGCTATTATCAAAAAGACAAGAAATAAGACATGTTGGCGAGGATGTAGCGAAAAGGGAACCCTTGTACACTGTTGGTAGGAAGGTAAATTGGTACAGCCACGAGGAAAAACAGTATATAATTTCTTCAAAAACTTAAAAATAGAAATGCCATATGACTCAGCAATTCCACTTTTGGGTATTTACCCAAAGAAAATAAAAACACTAACTCCAAAAGACTTATGTGTCTCCCCGCTCTGCCCCCACCATTATCACTGAAACCTTATTTATAATAGCCAAAATATGGAAACAACTTCAGTGCCCATTAATGTGTAATTGGATAAAGAAGATACATATATAATATATATTATTATTCACCCATAAATATAATATGTATATTATTCACCATAAAAATAATGAAATCTTATCATTTGTGACAACATGATAGGAACTTGAGGGCATTATGCTAAGTGAAATAAGTCAAAGAAAGACAAATACCATATGATTTCACTTATATGTGGAATTTGAAAAACACGCAAGTAAAAAACCAAGCCCACGTTACGCTGAAAAAAAAAAATAAAATAAATAAAAAGGGAAAAAAAAAAAAGAAATCAAAGGAGAAAAAAAAAATGTGAACATTCAAACATTTGATTAAAGGAAATATGTTGTAAAAAAAAAAAAAAAAAAAAAACCAAGCCCATAGATACAGTAAATAGACTTGTGGTTGCCAAAAGTGGAGGGGCAAGGGGAAATCGGTGGAGGGGGTCAAAATTCTAGTTATAGAATAAGTAAGTCATGGGGTTGTACAACATAGTGACTATAGCTAATAATACTGTACTGCATATTTGAAAGATACTAAGAGAGAAAATCTTAAAAGTTCCTATCAGAAGAAAAAAGCACTTCTAACTATGTAAGCAGACAGATGTTAACTAGAATTATGGTGGTCATTATACAATGTATAAAAATGTCAAATCATTATATTGCAGACACCAGACTAATAAAATGTTATATGTCAATATGCATCAATTTAAAATAAATAAATACATAAATACATAAATAAATGAGAATGACCAGAGATCACAAACTGAGGTTTTTCAAAGTCCCTTTCAGTATCTATAATTTCACTATGAAAAATAAAATGAATTCACTGTATAAACATTTATACTATTCAGATGTTTGTTTCCTGTTGCAGAAGAAACCATCAATAGAAAACACTTTCTGTTTTTATCATCACTAACAGAAAGGAAGGAGATTTAAAAATTAAGAGTTAATGGGATAGTATTTAGAAACATACATGCACACACACTTTTATTTTTCCTGATTTAACAAAGAAAATGCTCTAGGGGAACTGCAGACCTGATTAAAAAGTCTGGTAATCTTTCCCTCTTTGATTTTCTGGGGCACTTACTGTATACATGTATCATTTGGTGTGAGTGAATTGTCTTGTATCTTCTCATGCATGTATTTCTTGCCTACACAACAAGAAAATGAACTTCAGGGCTAAGTTCCCTGTGATCCCAAGCCCTATGCCTTATACATAACCTGAGTGCTGTAATCACTGGCTGACATGAACATTGGCAGGGAGGAGCCTGGTGAGATACACTTAAAACCTTTATTCATTGATTTACAAAATGTACAATATTTACAAAGTTTAGGCATTCATCCCGTATTGACACAAATGCAATGGGGAGTCTGAAAATAAATAAGTGGCACATAGGTTAATGTACATATCACGGCTGTTTGCACTTCAAGCCGCCACCAGCTGTGGGATTTAATGGAAAGTTTAATGTAGTAGAAAAGTTACACGGATGACCAGTCCTGGGCCTTCCACATGAATGGCCCTTCCTTGGCTCCTTCAGGCTGGGGATGGTGAGCAAACCACTTTCTTTCAAGAGAATGAAACACCAGCCATTGTGATAGGCACACGAGGTGCGCATGGTCACATCTGTGTAGAGTTTGTAGTGATTCCCTCGGGTGGCAGATGAGTTCGCATCACTGGGGACCTCGTCCCTCACACCAGACAGGGAGGCTCTGGTATGGTCGTTTTCTCATTAAGAACCAACATTTGGCCTTCGTCTCTTACCCACACTGCATGCAGTACTTGGCAGGTATCAGTGGAGAGTGGCCATGTGCAAAAATGGTACTTGTAGATATGTACAATGTCAAGTTTCACTGTCTTAGAGCATTTACAGCAGTTAACCTGCCACCTCTTTTAGCAAGAGGAATGAACTAGGAAGCTGTACCCTCCACCCCTGGAAGAAAAAACACCATCTAGAGGACACACACAAATGGTGTCCTGCAGAAGCAGGACTGGGAAAACTCCACATGAGCAGATGGACAGATTCCTGTGGTCAGGTCTAGAAGTTTTCCTAGGGGTGGTAATTCCATCTTCCCCTCCCTCTTCAACCCCACCTCAACCTATAAGACCTAAGCTGGAAGGAAAAGGCTTCCTCTTATTGAGCTTCTTAGAGCCTTAGTATCTTCATCCGTAGCGTGAAAATACTAGTAATATTCTCTAGAGGGTGCTTGCAGGTTTTATATGAATATATATATATATATATATATGCACTATATATAGAGAGAGAGCTTAGCATAGTACCTGCCACATAAAAGGTGCTTAGTAAGTGTCTTATTTTCTCTCCCTCTACTTCCCTCACCCCAATTAAAAGCAATGTATTGATAAGCCTACCAAACTCTGATTTAAGGCCATTTGATGCAATTTAGGTTATTTTATATCAGAGTTACCATTGTCAGTTTATATCTGGTAATCCCTGAGGAGGTCTCATATTAAAAGCCACACACATTTTCCTGTGTAAGGCAGATGGACCCCGACAATGATGGCTCCACCAAATTTCATGCAGATATACTCCATAGCCCTGCAGAGAAACTCATACCAGTGATGATCACCACCTGAATACTTCTGGGACAACACCATGGAAGAAACCATGAGCAAAAACCCTTAAGGCCAACGCATTCCTCTCACTCAAACATAAGTTAATTGTTTTTCAACACTGGTGCAGGTACTATAGATAACTTTGAAAAAACATGTATCATAAGCTCTACCACTGTTGAAAATAAGTATTCTCATTTGATCATTTCATTCAGAATAAAGAATATTTTACAATATATTTAAGTTTCTAGTTATGCCATACAAAAATAAATATCGTATAAATGATTTACAAGGAAGAAGAACAAGTTGTAACTCAGGCCAAAAGTATTGGAGGGATGGCAAAAGTTTACCATCTACTTCAAAAGCAATCACCCAAATGAAAGAAAAATTCCCACTGGGTCTTCTTACTAGTCTCACCATCACCCAACTTGCCACCTATTTCTTGTCTTAGGATATTATGTCTTCTTTCCCTATCAACCTTGAGATAATGTGATGCAGAATCTTCTCCCTAAAGTAACTGGGGACTTGAAAGAGGAAGAACCCAGGAGGGCTCTCTGGCAATATGAAGTGCAGATGGGAGATCTGGCTAAGCCACTGACTGGGCCCTCATAGCGAACTTGGGTCAACCTCCACATATCTCTATCCTTTCATTCTGAAATCCTATGTCTATTCTAGCTATGCCTGAATAGAACCCCATGAGTGGAGAAAACCCCTTCCTGCTTTAGGACTCTTAGGACACCCTTTGGCCCAGGTAGAATTCAGGATCTCCTGGAGCACAATGAGGTTCCAAATCAAGGCCAATCTCACCAATTATAATGAAAGGATACACAGCTACTTTGTGGATGCTAGTTCCATTAAGTTGGGAAAGATCCTTCTCCAGCTACCCCTCCCCCTATGCAACAAACTTATGATTGGCTTTTATTTCTTGCACAGAGTAGAGGGAATTTGATTGCTATCATTGGGAGAAGGATATTGGGAAAATTAAGTTGGACAAAGGCTTACTACTTTTCCAGAGAGTCTGACTCAGTCAGAATCTCCAAGGAAATAGTCCATTCATTTCAGAATCAAAGTTTTATAATTTTAAAGCTATAAATAAATTCATGATTATATTTAAACCACTGGTCCTTTACCTTTCTCCTGAAGAACACATATCTATGCATGTCTATATAACATACTGTCTAACATCTCAGAGGATCCCAGGACCTCCTATGGATCATGCATGTATTCCAAATTAAGAGCCTCAGATCTCAATAAATGCAGAATTATTTCCTGGAGTGAAAAGAAAGGTTTGTGGTATATGACTCAGGGTTTGGGGGCAGGCTGGCTTTGATGAGGTCTTAGGCTTGGAATGACTACACTGAAGCAATGCTTGTTCCTCATGGTAGGTGTAAATGTTTGGCTGTGAAGACATCTGAGAGTGTCATGTTTTCACATGTCTAACTATTGTCAAGCCAACGACTCATGCAATGACCATGGACCATGGACCATGGAGATCTCCATGGACTGCTACTATACATGGCACCTTGGAGCTGCTATAATGTGAGTCCCAACCACATCCACAAGCAGGACACCATCACTGACATGAAGTGTGGGTGCCCATTTGTCTGATTTATGGGTGACGTTGTGGCAAATGTGGCATCAGTTTCATTTCGGGGAAGTGGCAAGTTACAGATATTTCCTTCACAACAGGAAGTGCAGACCTGAAAGAAAGGAAGAGAAACAGAAGGCTGATGAGAAGCTGGCAGATCTTGGAAGGAGGTAAGGATTTCTAGAAGGAACGGTCTCCCTCACAGTCAGACTCAAACGAGAACTACCTGTTCCACAAAAGAGGCACCAACCTTGCATTTAAGGAAGTGGGATGAAATTTCATCTGGAAGCAATGTGGTCAACATGGAAGCCCTCTGGACTAAGCTTCAAGGAACTCTAGTTCTGTTTTTGACATCCCACCAGGTGATTATTACATGGTTCTACAACCTTCCTAGGTCTCAGCTTTTCCATCTGTGAAATGGGGATTATACTCTATATAATACTCTACTATCTCAAAGAAGCCCCTTCTGACTACTTGAAGGCATCATTCAGAGGGTAAACTTTCACTTGCCAAATTTCCACAGTGTAACTGAAGTGAAAACAACCCAACTTAAAATTAACTATTTACTTTTGTTAGAATTGTCTACATAACTACTGCCATTCTTGTGTATGAGTTAAAATTTGGAGGGTTTTCATTAATGGAATTATTCCTGCTTTATACTACTTTATTCATAGACTGTAGGAAAGAAAGAAACCTAAAGGATTGTTGGCTGAAATTATCTGGGGCCATGGCTACACAAAGTACAGACCAGTAGCTTCAGCATCACGTGGGAGTCTCTTAGAAACGCAGAATCTCAAACCTCACTCCAAATTTAGTGAATCAGAATCCACATTTTAACAAGATCCCCAACGGATCCATATGCAGAGTAATACTCAAAAAATTCTCTGATCGTCAATATCCTATTTAGTCATTATCCTGCAAGGATCTGAGGCTGGTCACAGTTGACATGGGCTAGGAAGACATCTTGAGGAGCGAAACTGATCAACTTGAGCAGAGAAACTGAAGGTCGGAAGTGAGCCTGAATGCTGTCAGACAGAATTACCAGCTCTTGTGATCTGAGCATATGATGTCACTTCTCTGATCTTTAAATTTTTCCATGGTAAACTAGCCCCAATAAAGCCTGAGAGCCTAGCTCGCTGGTGGTGGGGTGGAGAGTGAGATATAAAACCCTTGGGTTTATCTTTTACATTTCAAACCAGGATCAAGTCAGCAGATTATATTTTAAATCTGAATTCCTAGTGTATTTCACAAGTTGCTTGAAAATCAGGTGTCTTCTACTAAATGCTACTAAACATGGTGTTCCAGGGTTTTGAGAGCAGAAGTTGCCTCTGAGCACCAGGAAAGCAGCCTGAAGGGGAGAAATGAGCCAACTCCAAATAAAGGCCAAGGCCTGATATACAAGATTATATGTGGAGCCAGATCTGAACAGCCAGCAGGAAGAGTCAGGGGCATTCCCCATTCCAACCATAGTCAGGCTGGTCCTTCATATTCTCCTTCAAGGCTGCACTTGAAGTTCATTTAACACTCAGTGCTTCTGTATAGGCACCAGATGGGAATAAACCCACAAGGAGATGGTTCTCTGATCACCTACTTAAATGATTCAGGACCCAATGGATGCATTCCCCAAATCAGCATTCCAATGAAGCCATGAGCCTCACTTCACAGATAGTTATCAAAGCTAAACTGCTGTGGCCATCCTCAGCAGAATGAATTGTTGCTACATCTGCATTACCACTGAGGACATACACTTCCCTAATTCCTCATCCTTCTGGTGGCTTGATTACTTTCTTCTGAGTAAAGAAAGGGCTTACGGCAATTTTCAATACCCTCTTGGTGTTATGTTTACATGATTTATATGGGCTTTCCTATGCTCTGATATAAATGTATCTTCTTAGAGCAAACAGGAAAGGAGAATCTTCTCATCATGGTATAAAGACCATCAAAAGCCAGGCTACATCAGGGAGTGAGAATTTGCTCATGAGCACTGGCACACATCTGCAGCAGAGGAAGGCTGACTGTGCTGTACCCATCACTTGCTTTGTTGCTCAGACCTTGTGGCCTTCATGTTCAGAATCTCTGCAGCCAGTGGACAAGCACTCTTCCAGTGGGACGCAGCGTTTGGTGACAGAGATGCTGTTTCCTGTGACTTCCATTGTATGCTGAGTGTAGCAGTATCTGGTCTCTGTCAACAGAGAAAATATGTTTCAGTTGAGATGGGAAACATTAGCCCATCCTGCCTGGAAGGGAAACAACAGGGGAGTCAACACTACAATCTTGAAGAGATTTAACAGCACATGAGATGTGTTGTAGTACATGTAGCACATGTGTAGTGTTGACAGGGGAGTCAACACTACAATCTTGAAGAGATTTAACAGCACATGAGATGTACACTGTGTTGAGTTCTGTCCAATCCCAAAGACATCCTTGGAGAGATGCACTTCTGCACGGTACGGGGAGAGCCTTCTGAAGAACACTGGTCTCTCTGCCTGTCGTCATCCCCATAAGCCAAGATATAATGGTGTCATTCCTTGTCTTTCAAAAAAATGTTCCCACTGTATCGATTTTTGTTTTGGGGGATGAGAGGCTTGGAGGGATGATTAGGATGCGAGAGTCCACAATTTTCAAGAAGATAAAGGGGTGAAGAAGTTCAATGAATACAGGTTAAAGAAAAAAGAAGTTAGGCAGGTAACAATGGTCTTCAAGGAGTGAAAAGGCTATAGCAGGAGCTGGGGGTGTGTGTGTTGTGTGTGTGTGTGTATGTGTGTCTGGGTGTGTGTTTTGGAAATAGCTATTCCCATGTAAGGGCTGAACAATTAAAAGTAGATTCATTTTATCTTGAGAAAATGACTTTATCCAAAAGAAAGAACTTCTTGACAATACGCATAGCTGGATCCTAGAATTTAACCCCACAATGAAGGTGTGGAAATGGAGGAGTATCATTTCTCCCTACTATGATTTCTAGGATGGCAGATGTAGACAGATCATGATGTAAGTTTCTAGATAGCCCTCAAAGTCTTAGGAATCCAAAAACTTCAGATTTCTCCCAAACTACCATGGAGAATTTTTCTACTTCTAATTTAAAGACCAAAGAAAAATGGCTTTGTCAAAGTAATTCTTTAAGGCCTCTAGGCAGTGTTCAGCTTTCTAAGCCGGGGATTTAGGAAAATGTTCCTGTTCCACTTTCAGATTGAAAAAGAAAATGAATAATTCTTAAGAAATGTCACTGAGCTGTTTTTCATCCATATCTTGGACTCAATTTTGCATGCTTTATACATTTTGGATATTTAGTGGCTAATGTGGAATTATGACCTTCTATGATATTATTTATTAGGCAAAAAAATTCCCCCCACCAGATTCTGTCACAATTTTGGCAGCTTTGAACCAAAGTACTAAAGTCCAAAGAAAGAAGCTTAAGAATTTCAGGCCTTGAGAATGAGCTAATACAGACCACATTGACACATCTTGAGAGTTAGGAAAATTCAGGGTTTTTAACAATCTTCCCAAACACTCCCACCTGACAGGAACCTGAGTGACCTCTGACTGAGTCTTGCCAAGGACAGAGATTTTCTTGATGGGTACACTATTGGGGAGGGTGCCTGGGCTGAGTTTAGTCAATGCCCTCCCCCAAATGCTATCCCCACAGTGCATCCTAACCAGAATTTTGTCAGTGGGAATCAGGTCAAGGAGCCCTAGATAGCTCAGGGTCCTGGGGAGCTCTTTGCAAGTGCAGTAGGTAAGGCAACCCTATGAGCTCACAGGAAAGGTTGGAAGTTTTACACCAGGCAATGATTCTCCCAAAGTCCTAAAATATTTTAAAATTGGAGTGACTGTTTTTCTGATGCCAAGGAGGTGGCAGATCTCTGATTTTTTAAGCCTGTGACAGGTTTTAGCAAATGGAGACCAGTAGCCTGAGAGATTTACCACATTTCCCAAAGTGGACTGGTTGACCTCTTTGGTACCAGACTTGGACATTTACGGTCATGACAAGTATACCTTTCCCACCGGCGCACCTTCAGATGTTCAGGAAACCAGTAAAGACAGGAATGCCCTTATCTCCTGTCTTCTCTTCAGCAGACAACCAGGAGGAGCTGCCAGAGGTTTTATTGCTCCAAAGGTAAATCTGAGCAGATAAGATCAAACATTTATGGAATAAGTAAACCACTACATGGTTTCAGTTTTGAAAATTGGGTTTGTCCCCCAAGCATTAAATTCTCCTGTCTTAAGTAAGCCCTGAATAAGAATCGGTGAACTTGATATAACTACTTTTTGTTCTTACTTTTGTGTCCATAATAAACTCTCTTTTAATTTATTATTTGGAAATTTATTCCACTGCAGAGATAACTAATGAGCTTTTTTTTTTTTCCCTCAGGAAATATGCAAAAGCCCAATACCTAATAAGTTAATTCTTGCCATCCTGGGGAGAGAAAAATGATCAGCGATGAGGCTAGATAAAAAATTTTCTTACACTTGCCATATCTAACCCGTGAAACAAAGATATTTTAAGAACACCCCATTACTTCTAGCAGCAGCTACCTTAGATCTGAAGCATTAATCCATTCTACTTCTTATCTTATAAAAACCCCTAGGTGAGTTATGAAATGTTTAACGTTAAAAAAAAAAAAAGGTTCTACAGTAAATAAGTCTTGGAAATATTCAAATAAAGTTGAACAGATTTCTTTAGAACACAACTTAGGAGAGCCTTGAATGTGTATGGTGATCTTCAAGGCGAGCAGGGGGCACGCGGGCAGCATTTCCCAAGCAGGACTAGGTGGACCGCGTGTGGCTTATCACGGGGCTGTAGAATTGATAAAAAAGGAGTTTCAGCCTCAAAGCATTGCTCTCCATGCATTCTGAATAATCCTTGGGTTAGTAATGAGGTTACAGGAGAATCAAGCCTGCTGATAACTTCACACTAAAAGGATTTCAAAGGCTTTTATCTAAAAGATAAAAGATGGATTTGAATTTCTACCAGGTTAGTTTCAGCCTCTAAAATCTCATATTCTGCAACTGCAAGGTATTCCCAGCGGTTGTGAAACAAAAGCCTTTCACTTTAAGACTCACAGGCATGCAACTGAAAGCAGAACTGGGTATAAGAGGGCTAAATCAACTAGTGGAAAACACAAAATATATAATTTTTCATGAAATACACACACACACACATACACACACGGAAGTTCCATAACCTAGTTCTGAAATCAAAAAAATGTTCAAAGCTAAAATGTAAATTACCAATTCCATTTTACCCACCAATATTCAGTTTCTAATAACAGAAACTGTTTAAACAAAATATACAGCAAATGATTTGAATTAAAAATGACCAACTCTTTGGTAAAAGACTTCCTCGGTACTCAGTTATTCCCTATGGGTCCACTAGTTTTTTTGTTTTTTGTTTTGTTTTGTTTTTACAAACATATATAATGATTAAAGTGATGCTAGAGAAACACTCACCATGTGTGAGAAAATTAATGGGAGGAATGTAGCTTTAATCATAGCATTACAAATTATATTGAAAAAATAAAAGTCTAGTGGCAGCTGCCGGCCACTCCCAGCCCTCAGCCCTTCACATCTGGCTCTGCTCCTTCCAGGCCCTCCTCTGTAATGACTGTTTGCCTAAGGGTCCCACTGGATGCCCTTTTCCCATGTGTGACCCCAAAGGATCTACTTTGTGTAATGTAGATCTGGGACCTACTGTGTATAATGTCCTCTGCGTGATTTCCCTAGACTTCAGAGTTTTGTCTTCTAGATTTTTTCCTGCATCTCTGGTCTCTTTTTTTCCTATACTTTCCTTAACCTGAACGTTGATATTCTTCCATGTTCTCACTGAAGTGACTTCCTTCAACCTCTGGTGACATTATCTTCAGTCTGATACTCTCTCCCACACTATAGAACTAATCTCCAGCTATCCCCTGCACATTGCCAGCAGCACCTCATACCTCATGTATCTCAAACAAATCAAATTCCCCATTTGTCTTCTCATGTTTCTGTCTTAGGAAGGGACATCCTGAGATGCGGCACCTCCATCCTGGACTAGGAAATTCAGAATCAGCTCAGAATTCTCTTCCCAAGCTGGGTGTCTCCAAGTCCCCTGAAATGTCTCCATAATCCTTTTAATCTTTCTGTTCCATTTTCCATTTTCCCAGTGCGGGACCTCATCATTTCCTATCTTCTTTGTCTCTGACTTCTCTCCTTTCTAATGCAGATGCTGGACAACCACCAGATATATTACTGGAACCAAGGTCAGATAATGCCTCTTACTGCCTACGAGAGCCTGAGTGACCCTACCTGTCCAGGAGCCTCGACTGCCTACTGCCAGGTTTGTTTAGCCTACTGGAGTGGCCAGTTTTCTCCCTGCTCCTAAAGCTGTGTGTCAAAAGTGTAAGAGTAACTTTGCTTCACTGCTAAAGGAACCGATTACTTTTATACCTCACATCTTGAAACTCAGCACTTCTTATTATTCAATATTGATTGAATCTAGGCCCAGACTACCTCATGATTGCTGGCTGGATATTTGAGACACGACGTTACAGGACACCTGGGTGGCTCAGTTGGTTGAGACATGACGTTAGAGCTTTTGACCATTCTTCACAACAAAAAAATTTCCCCCTATCTTCTGCTCCTGGAAACCTGTTCTTCAGGGTTCAATCTAAATGTGACGAATTCTGTGGAACCTTCCTTGATTTTCCTTCGAACCAGAATCACAGACCTTCTTAGCTTCCTCATTTGGTAGGTCTGGCTTTCCTTCTAAACAGTTTCTCAACATGAGCACAATTGAAGTTTGGTTTTTTTGGTTTGTTTGTTTGTACTGACTGATTTTTTTAAATCAGTGTTTTATTATTTTGAGATAATTATAGATTCACATGAGCTTGTAAGAAATAATACAAAGGACGGGACTGGAAGAGATTATGCTGAGCGAAATAAGTCAAGCAGAGAGAGTCAAGTATCATATGGTCTCACTTATTTGTGGAGCATAACAGATAACATGGAGGACATGGGGAGATGGAGAGGAGAGGGAGTTGAGGGAAACTGGAAGGGAAGATGAACCATGAGAGACTATGGACTCTGAAAAACAACCAGAGGGTTTTGAAGGGGCGGCGGGGTGGGAGGTTGAGAAACCAGGTGGTGGTAATAGGGAGGGCACATACTGCATGGAGCACTGGGTGTGATGCCAAAACAATGAACACTGTTATGCTGTAAATAAACAAACAAACAAAAAAACACAAACAAACAAAAAAAGAAATAATACAAAGGGACCCCTTCACCCACTTTTCTCCAAATGGCAACATAATGCAAAACTATGGTACAGTGTCACAACCAGGATATTGACATTGATACAGTCAAGATACAGAACATTTCTATCTCCACAAGGATCACTCATGTCAACTTTTCATTCTCACATCCTCAACCCACCTTCCTCCAACTGCTCCTTAGTCCTTGGCAACTACTAATCTGTGCTCCATTTCTATAACTTTGTCATTTTAAGAATGTTGTATAAATGGACTCATACAGTATGTAGACTTTTAGGATTAGGCATATTCGCTCAGCCTTATTTACTTGAAAGTTATCCAGATTGTTGTATCCACAGTTTGCTAATTTTTGATCCTGAGTAGTATTCCATGCCATGGATGTATCAAGGTTGGTTTAACCATTCACCCATTGAAAGGGTATCTAGGTTTGGGATATTATTAGTAAAGCTGCAATCAACACTTGTATTAAGGCTTTTGTGCGAACATAGGTTTTCATTTCTCTGGGATAAATGTTCAGCAGTGGAATTACTAAGTTATATGGTACTTGCCTGTTCAGTTTTATAAGAAACTGCCATACTATTTTCAAGAGTAGCTATGCCATTTTATACTCCCACCAGCAATATATACATGATGTAGTTTCTCCTAATTCTTACTGGCATTTGATGGTGTTCCTATTTTTCTTTTTTAAGTTTAGCCATTCTGATAGATGTACAGTGATATCTCGTGTTTTTAATTTGCATTTTCCTGATGGCTAATGATGTTGAACATGTGCGTATTTGCCATCTATTTATCTTTCTTGGTGAAATATTTATTCATTTTTTGTCCTTTTCTTAATTATTTTGTTTTTTTTTACTATTGTATTTTGAGAATTCTTTATATATTTTAGATACTAGTCCTTTGTCAGATATTTGATTAGTAAATATTGTATGTCAGTTTGTTGTTTGTCTTTTTGTCCTCTTTATAGGGTCTTATGTAGAACAAAGGTTTTTAATTTTGATAAAGTCCTGTTTACCACTTTTTCCTTTTATAGATCACACTTCTTATAGCAAGTCTAAGAACTCTTTGCCTACCCCTAGATTTCAGAGATTTTCTCCTGTGTTTTTTCCCTAAACGTCATGTAGTTTTATATTTGGCATTTAAGTCTGTGATTAATTTTGAGTTAACTTTTGCAAAGGTTATTATACTTAGGTTAAGGTTCATTTTTTGCTCATGGATATCCAAATTCTCCAGAACATTTGTTGAAAAGGCTCTTTTCTCTAGTGAATCAGATTTTATATCCTTGTCAAAAATAAGTTGGGCATATTTTTGTGAGTCTCTTTCTGAGATCTCTGTTTGTTCTATTGATCTGTGTTGCTATCCCTCTGACGATACTACTGTCTTGATTTCTGTAACTATATGAGAAATCTTGAAAGAGGGTAGATTGGTTCCTCCTACTTTATTTTTTTATCAAAATTATTTTAGCTATTCTAGTTTCTTATCTTTCCATATAAATTATACAATAATCTTGTCTATAACTACAAACAATTTTGTTAGAATTTTGATAGGAATTGAGTAAAACCTGCATATAAGTTTGGAGAGAACTGACATCTTTACTATGTTGAGTTTTCAATTCATGAATATGGTATCTATTTACTTAAATTTTCTCTGAATTCTTTCATTAGCATTTATGATTTAAGCATACAAGTCTTTACACATTTTATTAGATTTACATTGAAGTATTTAATTCTTTTGAACAATTGTAAATGGTATTATATATATTTTTTAAAGATTTTATTTATTTGACAGACAGAGATCACAAGTAGGCAGAGAGGCAGGCAGAGAGAGAGGAGGGAGCAGGCTCCGTGCAGAGCAGAGAGCCCGATGTGGGGCTCGATCCCAGAATCCTGGGATCACGACCTGAGCCGAAGGCAGAGGCTTTAACCCACTGAGCCACCCAGGATCCCCAATGGTATTATATTTTTAAATCCAATGACTTCATGTTAATTGATAGTATATATAAGTTGAATTTTGCCAAAATTGAATTTTACGTGTTAGTCTTAGTATCTTGTAATCTTGCTGAACTTATTAGTTCTAGGAGTTTTGTGTAGATTTGCTGGGATTTCCTACTTAGAAAATCATGTCGCCTGTGAGATGGGACAGTTTTATTTCTTCCTTTCCAATCTGTACACCTTTTATTTCCATTTCTTGCTTTATTGCTCTGGGTACAACTTTCAGCATGATGTTGGATAAGAGTGGTAAAAGAGACATTCTTGCCCAGATCTTGATCTTACCAGAAAAGTATTTTGTCTTTCACTAGTAAGTATAATGTTTGCTACAATTTTTTAAAATAAATATTCTTTATCAGGTTGAAGAAGTTTCTCACATGCTGTTTTTTCTGAAAGTTTTTGAACAAGAATGGTATTGAATTTTGCCAAATGCTTTTTCTGCCTCAGTTGATATTAACATGTGACTTTATTATCTTTAGCTGTTAATACTGTGGATTATACTGATTGATTTTAAATATGGAACCAGCCCTGCATCACTGAAATAAGTCACACTTTGTCAGGCTTATTTTTAAATATTGCTAAATTCTATTTAATATTATAATAAGGATGTTTGAGACTATATTCATAAGGAATATTAGACTGCAGGTTTTTGTTTTTGTTATTGTTTTTGGTACTTGGTCTTGTTTTAGATTCAGGGTAATTATAGATTCTAGATAAACTGCACAACAGAGTACCTTAGATTAGGTGGCTTAAACAGCAGAAATTTATTTTCTCACAATTCTGGAGGCTGAAAGTCCAAGTTCAAGGTGTCAGCAGGGTTGATTTCTTCTGAGACCTCTCTCCTTGGCTCACGGAAGGGCAACTTTCCATCTGTGAACATCTTTACATGTTCTTTCCTCTGTGTGTGTCTATGTCCTAATCTCCCCTTTATCACTAAACCTGATTTACCACTTTAAGGACCCTATCTTCAAACACAATCACATTCAGAAGTACGGATGTTAGGATTTCACATGTGAATTTTGGGAGGACACAACTGAGCTGCCTATAACAGGATCTTTGGTGGAAGAGATAGTAACCAAAAACAGTCATGTAAGAAGACTCTGGGCTGTTGAAAATAATCAATTTCTTAATCAGGGTGCTGCTTCCATAATGTGTTCAATTTGTGGAAATTCATCACGCTGTTCACTATTCTGTGTATGTTACATCTCAATTATAAGTTCAGTGAAATGGAAAGTGAAAGAAAAAAGAATCCAAGATAAAAGAAAATAGACTTATGAAAAGAACGAGCTACAAACTGAGTCGCAGATAAACTCAATTATTTAAAGTGTATCCCAATTAGAAATTATCACATGGTCTCTGATACCCAGGCATCTGATTAATCTCTTGGCTTTCCTGGTCCTATCAATCACTCTCCACAGAACCCTAAAAGACACTCTTTTCTTTTCTTGCCCCAAGTAAAAAATTCTTCAAGGCAGAAATTAAAAATAAATGAATACTTATTAACTTCACTGAGTCATAACTGTCCTCCTTTACCCTACAGTTGACACCACCTGAAGAAACTGCCAAACAGATATTTTCCTGGTTTGTGATTTTGTCTTGTCTTAAAAAAAAAAAAAAAAAATCATCCATACCTCCTAAGGACAGGTGACTTGTTAAGTTGAGGAAACTCTCTTTTAAGGCAAATCACTGAAATTCAGAAAGTTATGTGCTTATTACCAGGCAAAAGGCAAAAAATGTGGTTGGGAAGGTATGTCAAAGTAATGAGGATAAAGAGGACCTTCCCATGAACAGTAGTTAAAATAAAAGTGATAAGAAAGAGGCATCAAACAGATGCTTCCTATCTGAGGCAATTATGTTAATAGAAAATACTGGGCAAAACCACTGTGAAATGGAGCAGGTTAGATGAATCCAGGGTGTCAAAAGAAAACCCATTTTGTTTAGGCTATTAGAACGTGGGTTAAAAATTACTGGAAAAGTTCTAATTAAAGACTAGGTCTGGGAATTAAAATGCCAGCTGAAATGAACTAGCTTGTACCTTCTTACCAAAAAACAATAAAATAAAATTACAATAGCCAGATGGAACTAAAATAATAGAAATCCATGTGGAAGCATAGATGAGCTACCAAGGCAGATAGGATTTGAAGAGCAATACCAGTGAAATGAACGACATGTCGAGTTGGGCCTGACATTCTATACCTGTTCTCCCCTCAAGGCACCTGTGGACTCCAAAGTTGCACATGCAGAAGCTGAGAAACCGAGCAGAAAACCCTGCTAAGAAGCTACACAGAACCTTGGTTACTCTCAAGGGAACTGGGAGGCATGAACAGAAAATCAGAGGCAGCAGGGTAGCCGGGAGAGAGGGGAAATGCAGTGAAGTTAGCCTGCAGTCTGAGTACAGAATTCTAAGGCTGGCGGTATTTACTTTCAGTGCCTTAAAAATATCATTCCATTAACCTCGAGCTTCTACTGTTTCTGTCAACACTAAGCATTGGCAAGGTTGTGCAGCAGCTGGCACTCTTAGGCACTGATGGGGAGAGCATACACTGGTCCAGTCAGTCTGGAAAACTGCCATGCAGAATCCAGTAAGGCCAAAGCACACATACCATGTGCCCAGCATCCCCCCAACCCGGGCTAGACCTAGCAGAAATGAAGACATACATGTACCAAAATGCATGTACAAGAATTCTCATGACAGTCAAAACCTGGAGACAATCTAAAAGTCCATCAAGAGTGGAATGGATGAATTTCAGTACATACACATCTGTGAGACTAACTCTGTGGCTCAAATACATGGATGACTTTCACATAGAAAATGTGACAAAGAAAGGAATACATTCTGTGATTCCATTTATGTACAGTTCAGTGATAGTAGTCACAATTGTGTTACCTCCGGGAGATGGGGTGTAGTGACTGGGGGACCCTAGTGGCCTTCTGAAGTTCTGTTACTTAACATGGGTAACAGACACACAGCCTGTTCACTTGGTAAAATTTCAATGAGCTCAGCACCTGTGATCTATACACTTTCTGGCATGGATGTTACACTTTAATTTTAAAATGTCTACTTTAAAAAAAGGAAGTCTAAGACTTCCATTTAGCAATATGACAAGATAGAACGCCTAAACACCACTTCATAACACAGAAGCCAGGAATGTCGGATAACATGTAGCCAATACCTTCTGTAGACATACAAATGAACTCTCCTGAACTTAAGAGAAATTCTAAGGGCCAACACTCGGTTCTGAGTTCTCTACCCAGGATAGAGGTGGGGGCTGGGAGATGTTAATAGATAAACCATAAGAAGATGTGAAGCCTGGGGTCATGATGGGGTTTAGAGTTGGAATAAAGACCCCTTTAGAATGGTAGAAACCTCTCTGTGTATATCCATTCGACCGAGTTTGGTTTTCAAAAATTCTTGAAACCCAGGTGGTCCCCTAAGCTATTTGGAATGGGGGGTTTGTTCCATAGAGATAAGATTAAATACTTACATGAAATGGTTTTATTCACTTTCAACAAGTTATTTTCACATCATGTGATAATTAAAACCTAGCTAAACAAGTGATGAAACAAACAAAAACCCAGGATATCACAGAGAGCCAGGATGTTCTTCCATGGCGGCTACTGAGCCTTCCCTGACTAAGCCTCTTGGTAGTTCTTCAGCTGCTTCCAACTAATAATCAACAGAAAAAATAAATCCAGGGTTAGTCAGTTGTTTTTAGTCGTTAGACACAACTCAGATTTGAATTTAAGAATTATGACGCTGTTTCCATTGTGAGAAAAATTTGGAGAAAACCCAGGAGGAAAGAGAATGGCTCCTGGGAAGTGGGGCTGGTCAAGAAGGAAGCCAAGTGTGGCTCCGTCTTTTCTCAGGTTACAGCTTCAGTCTCTACTCCTTCCCTGAAAGGGTCAAGGCCCCACAAAAATAATCAAGCTACATTTCTTTGCTCCCGCTATTCTCCCGCATGAACTAGTTGCTCCACCCAGTTTCTGTCTCTTGCTGTCCACTGATCACACCTGCGAATCCCCTCTCCACACCTTTGCTGTGAGTGACTTTCCAGAAGCCACGCCCTCCTCCACATTCTACTTAGGCCGCCCATTTGTAGGGCTTTTGCCTCTTCTTGGTCCACAGTGCGGTCCCTAGCCACCTCAGCCGCCAAACGGCAGTTGTTCCCATGAGCTCTCAGGGCACTGAATGCCAGGCTTCATTTGGCATTTGCTTTTGTCCTGATATTTTTGACATTTGATGCAGTCAGATCTGATCTCCCCAGCTAACTGGGTGCTCCTGGAAAGAAGAAACCAGATTCCTATCTTTCACTGGCTAATCCCCTAAAAAGCCTGGCAGGGTGGTTCTGTGTCAAGAACCTCAGGGCATCACTTTCCATTTATCCTTATAAATTTAAGGACAAAAAGATGAAAGTGGGAGGAAAGAAGGGAAAAAGAGAAATTGTGTGGACACTGAGATTCTTTCAGATATCTGTACATTGGAAGAATAGATCTTGACCTTTGAAGAAAGCATCAAAAGGGATTGTTCTCCTTTCCTGAGAGGAATTCAAGCAGAGTGCTACCGGTCACCTGTTTTTCCTTTGTCGCAGGGATACACTTGCCCACATCAGACTTGGACTGGGCCTCTGTGAAATCTGGCCCAGTTCACAATCCCTCCTTGTCCTCTGCATCCTCTCTGCTAGAGCAATGCCGAGAAAAGCACCCCCACGTGTCCTCTGTGGTACATCCGACTCGTGGCAACTGTTTCAAAAGCTAACCTGCCAGCTTTGTCCCTGCTGGAACCATCCCAAAGGTTATTGGCTACACAAGCAAACCATCCTGTTTTTGTCCAGAGTCACTGTTTACAGTGGGTCTCAAATTTTGCTGCCTAGTAGAATGACCTGGGGCAATTTCAAAAATCCTTGCACTCAGCCACACCCCACACCATTTAAATATGAACCCCTGAGAAGGAACCCAGGCCTCAGTGTTTTAAAATCTTCCCCTGTGATTTCAGTGTGCCACCAAGCTTGAGAAGCAGTGGTTAAAACAGTCCATCACCAGCCTCCCCAAATGTAGGGGTGATGTTAGGAAAACACTGGCTTAGTCCAAAATAAGCATGTGACTACAGAAGGCACAGCAGACAGAACTTTTTAGCTCTGATTACCAGGATGGTGGGATATCTAGCTTGTGATTAAGGTAATCTTCAGCATCTCCGTGCTTTTCTCTTCCCTACGGTCATTTGGGACCCCATTAGCATCTTTACGTAAAAGTAAACAAGAGGAACTTGGTTGGAAATGACAACAGTACATTTCACTTTCTGTTACTGGGGAGAGGAGCTCCCAGTGGTTCTTGCCCCGACTGTTCATTAGTATCACCTGTGGTATTTGAATCTACCAGTGCAGCGCCCCAATCTCAGGGATGCTGGCTCAAGTTCTGTAAAACTTGCATTTCTTATCATGTGGTCACCAGCCCAGCAGCAACTGTATCACCTGGGAATTGCTCAGAAATGCAAATCCTCAGCCCCCATCACAGACTTACTGAATCAGGAATGGGGCATGTGTGGGCACATAAATCTGTGTTTAATAAGCCCTCCAGGGGATGCTGATCATGACAGAGTTTGAGGACCACTGGCCTAGGGAGGACACACGTTCCAGTGATTTTGAAGAGCTGGGCAGCTTATGTGAAAGTTGATGGGTTAAATAGTATTGTTTTACGCAGCAGACACCTGTGTCTTAATTTCACTTTCTACCTTCTCCTGATGTCCAGTCCTCCATGGGAGAAAGAGGGCCTTTCCCTAGGGTGAGCGTGAGAACTCCTGCATCATGTTAAAAAATAATAGATTTGGTGTTGGTGTATTCAGTCATTTTAACAACTGGATTAAATCTCAGCGAAACCCATCTAACTACTCAAACATTTGTCAATAAAATGCTCTGTCCTCATCATCTCCCCATCAAATGAACTTTCCTCCAAAATTAAAACAGCCAATTAATAGTAACTCCATAGTCAAATATAACTGTCTTTTTTATTCAAGAGAATAAAAGAGATATGAATGTGAATGTGAAGCCTCTATTTCATTTTGAAATGGGCCTCTGGGTCAAAATTTCATGCTTTAATTGGGCATCCATCTCATCCTTCAAAAAGAACTTAATAGTTTAAAAAGCTCAGGTTTTCTTGTGCAATGATGGCATTTAGAATTCTAGCTTTCATACACTCTTAGGATAGGTGCCTCTGGCAAGATATGTAATAAATGGGATCTTTATATGAACATCAATTCATACTTTACATAAAAGAATTTACTATGCAATGACTAATGCTTCAAAGAGTGGGCAACAGGCTGGTTGTTCTCTTCTTGTCCTGCATTTGGCTGAGCCTGGGGGTGGGAAGGATCTCTTACTTCTTTTGGCACTCCAGTGATGCTTCATGAGAAAGGGGACAAGCCTATGATTAGTTTATGTCTGTAAAAGCCTCTGATGATAAGTTGATGAGGAAAGATCTACTAATAGCCTTAGACAAGAGAAGTGGTTGAGATTGCAAGCATGCCTCTATTATGCGTCAAAGTTAACAAATGCTGTTCACTCATGGGCAGCTCGGGGCACCCCAGTCTGTGTACTGAGAGTTTACCTCGAGGACAGTAGATGTCTGGAGCCCATCGGTTGCACTCGTAATTGTCTGCTGCCTTTTCACAGGTGAAGCACTTAAATCCACCAGGATATGGTGTGGCTAGAAAAAGGATCAAGAAAAATGATTAATTTTTTTTTTTAGACTGAGTACAGAATCCTGAAGCTAGACATTTTTATTTTTCAAAAAGTATTCTCAAAACAGCCTGCCTGGCAGTTTCTTAAAAAAAACAAAGCATGTAACTACCATTACTCAGCAATTGCACTCTTGGGCATTTATCTCTGAGAAATGAAAACTAATATTCACAAAAATCCTGTATGAAAATGTTCACAGCAACTTCGATTGTGATAGCCGAAAACTGGAAACAATTCAGATGTCCTTCAATGAATGCATGGTTAAACACATGGTGGTACCTCCATATTATGGAATACTAGCAATAAAAGTGAACTATTAATACATTCAACAAGTTGGATGATTTCCAGGGAATTATGCAAAGTGAGAAAAAAAAAAAAAACAATCCCCAAAGGTTATATACTGTATGATTCCATTTATGGAACATTTTAAAAATGCCAACATCTTAGAAAAGGAGGAAAGATTATTGATTGCCAGGAATCAGGGGTAGGAGTGGTTGGGGCCAGGGTGAGAGGAAGCTAGAGCGGAGGCCAATAGGAGGGATTCTTGTGCTACTGAAACTGTTTAGTGTCTTGACTTGGTGGCGGATACACAAAGTTACACATGTGAGAAAACTGTGCAGAACGAAATACACACACACATACATATGAACACAAATAAAATTGGAGAAATCTGAAGAAGACAGGTGGGTTGATTATATCAATGTTAATGACCTGGTTGTGATTTTATTCTACAACTTTTCAAAATGTTACCACTGGGGGAAAGTGAGTGAAGTGAACATGGGATCTCCTTGTGTTACTTCTTAGAACTGCTTATAAATGTACAATTATCCCCCCAAAAATTCCAATTAAAAATAGCCGCTCTAAAATAAGTCAACCAGAGAAAGACAACTATCATATGATCTTCCTGATAGGAGGAAGTAGAGAGGCAATGTGGGGGGTTTGGGGGGTAGGAAAAGAATAAATGAAACAAGATGGGATTGGGAGGGAGAAAAACCATAAGACACTCTTAATCTCACAAAACAAACTGAGGATTGCCCGGGGGTGGGGGGTAGGGAGAGGCTGGTGGGGTTTTGGACATTGGGGAAGGTATGTGCTATGGTGAGTGCTGTGAAGTGTATAATAAACCTGGCGATTCACAGACCTGTACCCCTGGGGCTAATGATATATTATATGTTAATTTAAAAAGTTTTTTAAAAACTAGCCGCTCTAGATTTCCAATGATTCACTCTTCTGTTTCAACTTACATAGACATGTCAATATGTATATATAAATATTAGGTTGAATCATTAAAAATTTCTTTAGATTTGACCATTTTTGACCTATAAAACTGGCCATATCTCTGGTTCAATCTGATATTTTTATCTAGTTGACTTGACATGGTTAAGAATTACTAGAGATGGACAGGGTGCCGGGGAGGCTCAGTCGGTTAAGCGACTGTCTTCGGCTCAGGTCATGATCCCAGAGTTCTAAGCTCAGTCCTGCATCAGGCTCCCTACTCAGTGGGGAGTCTGCTTCTCTCTCTCTCTCTCTCTCTCTCTCTCTACCTCTGCCCCTTGCCACCACTCATTCTCTTTGTCTCTATCAAATAAACAAATTCTTATTAAAAAAAAAAAAACCCTTAGAGATGGTAAGAATCAGCTGAGATAAGAGTCTCCTTTACTAAAATCTATGCTGTGCAGAGGCAACGCTCCCAAGGGCTGTCTCAGTCCATTTCCAGCATCCACGGGGCAGTCTGCTGAGGGCGCCTGGTGGATGTGGAGCCACTAAAGGCCTCTAGCTCGAACCTGAGGAATGGGTGATTCCAGGAAGTCCTTCCTGGCCTTTCCTCTCCCCTCCCCCTTGAACTGCGCACTCCTACCTTCTGAAGAGACTGTCCTCTGGGTACGAGTATCTTTGCCTTCACTTAGCTCGCTCAGGCAGTGAGGCGTCTGGTGAAGTCACGCTGCAGACCGTACCCTGCACACGCAGAGCCCAGCAAACATCTAAGGACGAGCCTCCCCAGCTCAGGGTGCCCGGAACGCCAGGGTGTCTCTGTCCTTTTCGCTGATGTGCTTTAACTTGCTGCTTATCAACTCAGTTTTGCATTTCATAAACAGAACTTTTGCATTTTTTTTTTTTAATTTGTAAAATTACCTGGCCCCTTTGAAAACTACAGACGCTCACACAGCTCATCTGCAGGACCAAATGTTCTCCCTCACAGATGGCTGAGCCTGCGCATCCCCCTGGTGGAAATCATAATCTCAGGGTAAATTGCTTTGCCCACATGGAACCAATTAAGTATGTTATCAAAAATAAATGAAGGAGGAAGCAGCAGCTTAAGGCCAAAATTATGGGCCAGCTTTAACTTTGATTTTCACCTTGCGTGGAACGGCTGCCATCCTTGTACTTGCTTACAACATGTCACGGAGCTGACTGACAATATCCAAGAACCTGACAGGATCCAAACTCATAAACTGTCTAAGAAAGACAAGGAACTGGACCTCTTTAGAGGTTAACTACATTCCTTCAAGTAGTTGGTGGCTCAAATTCCGAAACAATGCTTGTGAGTGCACGGACTACTTTACAACGGACAGCCACACTTCACCATGGAAATTTCACCACCGGGAGACACACTCTCCCCATCGTACAGGTATAATAAAACAGAAGTAAACTATTTTCTAAAACTACACACAAATAATGTTTATATCTCCACATCTTGCCGTCTAGATAGGTGAGTTACATTTGAATTGAAAGATGCTACTTAGATAAGTACATGCCTGAAGAATTTAAAACAAACAGGTTCTTTTTTTAAAATATTTTATTTATTTATTTGAGAGAGAGCGTGCATGAGTGGAGTGAGGAATAGAGGGAGAAGGAGAACCAAATACTCTGTCTGAGCAGGGAGCCCCATGCAGGGCTCAATCCCAGGACCCTGAGATCATGACCTGCACGGAAGGCAGCTCCTTAACCAACTGAGCCACCTAGGCTCCCTGACAAACAGGTTCTTAAATTCCAAAGCCACTCCATATTCTTATGGACACTCAAATTAGCTTATTTTGACAAATACTGTTATGAGATAACCCATACATAGTATTTTAGGACACTGTCCTATTGGGTACATGGAAAAACTAGCTTCACTATCAATTTAAATGTGTAATCTATAAGTCAGTTTAAAAGAAGAACTTTAAGAGGTGCCTGGGTGGCTCAGTTAAGCATCTGCCTTCAGCTCACGTCATGATCCCAGGGTCCTGGGATGGAGCCCTGCATTGCATCGGGCTCCCTGCTCAGCGGGGAGCCTGCTTCCCCCTCTCCCACTCCCCCTGCTTGTGTTCCCTCTCTCGCTGTGTCTCTCTCTGTGTCAAATAAATAAATAAAATCTTTTTTTAAAAAAGTATTAAAAAAAAGAACTTTAAAACAGCTTGTAAAATTTGAGGAATTATCAAAGTAAGTGTTTTGGGGGCAAAAGATGTAAATGATTTGTCATGGAAAAGTATTTCTCAAAAAATTATCATCATATGCACCAAGGTTTATAACTGCAAGCTAATCAAACTGCATGATTAATTCACGAGAGCATCCAATTTTATTTGTCACTACAGCCAGTAAAACTTTTCACTGGAATGTTGGATTAGTTATTCCTGGAAACTTTCCCATCAAAGAGATAAATTAAGAACTCTGAATGAAGATTGGTGATTGAGCCACTGTAAGAATAAACTTATTGAGAACCTCACACTAATAAGTTGTAGTGTTCCCAAATTTGGATCATTTAGTAGACTCTTCAAAATGACCTTTTGTAAGACTAGTGACATATTACATTAAATACTAAGTTATGGGGTGCCTGGGTGGCTCAGTGGGTTAAGCCTCTGCCTTTGGCCCAGGTTATGATCTCAGGCTCCTGGGATAGAGCCCCACCTCAGGCTCTCTGCTCAGCAGGGAGCCTGCTTCCCCGCCCCCCCAGCTCACCCCCCTCCCCCACCCCCGCCTGCTGCTCTGCCTACTTGTGATCTCTTTCCCTCTGTCAAATAAATAAATAAATAAATAAAATTTTAAAAAAATAAATAAATACTAAGTTATTAGGAATAACTTACACAAGGAGGTCTGGATTCTGAAGCTAACCCAGAGTATATCAAAATCTAAATGGGAATAGGAGCTAACACATTATGGTAGCAAAAGGAAGCTTTGTTTCACACCATTTATCTCTGAATGTGTTTATCAGCACATACCACTGACAAATAACTAAATGATCTCCTTTTCAGCGAGTTTTACTTTTAAAAGTAAAAGTTCATTTCTGTGTGTGTCTCAACCACTAATGTTCGCTTATAGGAACTTGTGTTTGCATCTTGGTTGGTAGTACTGATCAGTGAATAATCAAACTCCTTTCAGTGACAAATCTTTTCAAAGGGCCTCCGTTTTTTAAGTGGCTAATTATAGCACAATACCAAGTAAATGGTTAAATTCTTCCCTCTGAAAATATTTAACCCAAACTAAGGTCTACAGATGAGCCACTGTCTCCAGTAACTTGCTAACTGATACTGCATCTGATAAAGAAGTTCTTTTTTTAAAAGGAAGGAAAAAGATTCCTAAGAGATGTGTTATTTTCTTCTTTGCTACTTCAAAGCATTGCAGGGCAAGTAGAGTTTCAAATCGTTGTGGGCTCAGCTGTGAGTGAATCTAATTTGGCTCTTGATCACAGAGTTAATAAGCTTAGTATTCTGTATTTCAGGGCATAAGTCCTTGGTCCCTCAAGAGTAGGTGATTGTAAGGAAAAAAAGAAACGTCAAAGTACCTAGTTACTTCCTGTAATTTAATCTGTCCATTAGAGTCCCATGGTCAGATGTGGTTCAACCGACTATAATTCATTCGTAAGGCAATGGAAGAGATTTCATCTTTGTTTCCATCTCTTGGAACTTTTGCCTGGACAAAGGCCTTCAGTTATCAAAACTGTGGTGAGAAGAGACTCTTGTTGTAAGAGGCATGCTGCTAGGTAATGCACCCAAACTTGTTTTATTCTTGCCAAATCAGTTCCCATTGTTTTTGGAAACTGGATGCAAACTTAAAAGTTCTAGAACTCTAATAAATCGATCTTCCTTCTGAGTCCATCTAGCAACAAAATATTGCCAGTATAACTTGAAGAGTATGAACATATTTCTGACAGAAATGCAATTTCTGGTACCTTTCTTGAGAGTGCCCTTACTTCCTAAGACCTACATAGCATAGAATTATGAAGAAACTTGGTTGCTCACCAATCTGGAGCATAAGCCTCCAGAGATATAACTTTTTGTTCCACGTGATTAAGACTCAGAATATGCAACCAGAGAGGAAAATGGATTTCTCAGGAAAGGTTTCTATTATGAGTAAAGAAATGGAGGCCAAGGGGCACCTGGGTGGCTCAGTGGGTTAAAGCCTCTGCCTTCGGCTCAGGTCATGATCCCAGTGTCCTGGGATAGAGCCCCGCATCGGGCTCTCTACGCAGCGGGGAGCCTGCTTCCCCCCACCCTCTGCCTGCCTCTCTGCCTATTTGTGATCTCTTTCTCTCTGTCAAACAAATAAAATCTGGAAAAAAAAAAAAAAGAAAAAGAAAAAGAAATGGAGGCCAAGAACAGGTTGCAACCACTTAGGATGTTAACTCTTCTGATGTCTGGAACCCAAATAAGTCACTCCATTTCTCTGAATGCTAACTCCTGTTTTGAAGGTTTTATTAGTCTTTGGTATTTTAATCATAGGGTGGGAAGAAATTCACCATTTTTTAAATGAAAAAGAAAAGAAAAGCATGTAAATTATAGAAAAGAATGTTATTGAGGACAGTGCCTCAAGTTTGAAAGCCATAAAGTTGATTTTTTTCCCCAAAGGTTAGAAACTTCAAAAATTAGAGAACCAGGGGGTGTCTGGCTAGCTCAGCTAGTAGACCATGCAGTTCTTGATCTCAGGGCTGCAAGTTCTAGCCCCACACTGGGTTTAGAGATTATTCAAAAATAAAATCTTTAAAAACAAACAAACAAAAAACAGAAAGATTAGAGAACCAGAGATCAAAGGAGATTAGTCATGGGATGCTGAACTTTCCCCACCAGGGTTTCAATCTCACCCCACTTATGATCTCTGAGGGCTGTTCACAGCCCATGGGAAATGAGTTTGTTTGCCCAGTGCAGAAAATTCATGTGTCTCCTCAACATCTCTGGCATCACTGATTTCTCCTTGGATAGGTTCTGAGCAGTATCTAATATTGATGGAATCTGGCTCACTCGCTGACCCCAGGAAAGCTGTTTGTTCATCCATCTACAAAGTGAGGTGATTATATTAATAATTCAAAGTCAAAATAATCCCACTCTTCCCTCTACTTTTTATGCTCTATGTTCTACAGATACCGGCTTATTTGTAGAGAGATCACTCTATCTAAACCTAGTCTAGTGGGTACTGCTCAGGGGCAGAGGAACATGACCTTTTAAAAAAACCAAAGTGTAAAAACAAGCAAACAAACATCAAAAACCTCTGAAATGGTACGGAGAATTGTGAAGTAGGAACTGTTGGCAGTAACTTCAATCTAGCAAGAACTTTTATTTCCTGTGACCAGTCGCAGAGACTCTGAGAACTCAACTCAGAGCTGTTGGTCAATCATTTATGTATAATATAGCTTAGAAATGACATCTTCTAGGCTCCATATCTGAAGATCAAATCAGAAAATGCTACCAATTCTTTCTATATGGGGAATTCTTTTCTCTTAAGACTTACTTATTTGTTTTAGAGAAAGAGAGAGCATGAGTCAGGGAAGGGGCAGAGGGAGAGAATCTGAAGCAGACTCCATGTTGAGCACAGAGCCCAACGTGGGGCTCAATCTCATGACCCTGAGTTCAAGGGCTGAGTCGAAACCAGGAGTTGGCTGCTCAACCGACTGAGCCACTCAGGCACCTCACTATGGTGAATTCTTTCTAATCAGGTCATAGCCTTATTTACTTAAAACAGGGCACATGAGCGGAAATTTCTTGCCAACTTCCAGAGAGCGGGAGTGATTGCTTCTCTGGCCTGGCAGAGCTCATCCTTCAGAGATTCCATTCTGAAATGGCCTTTTCAGATAGGGGTCCACTCAGCCCAGGCACTGACCCACCACAGCACTGGCACAGGAGTGGTGTGTGTGTTTTATTCTTGCACACTTAAATCCAATCCCCTTGGTTTTCCTCCCCACCCTGTGTGGACAATGACAGCCTCAGGGGAGGCCTATTTTTTGACCTAGTGACTACTGAGTTTATCACTGAAGTGAACAAAGAATCCCATAGAAACCAAAGGCTTTAGCAATCACAACCGAGACTGAAATCTAGGTTTTTGTTCACCAAGTCTAATAAAAAAGCATGGCTCTTTAGAGAAAAGAACAAAATGCAACCCTAGAAAACACAGCAAGGATCCAAGCACCTTCTTTTCATGATTACTAAAATCGACAGTCCTGCAAAAAAAAAAGGAGCCAGATAATCTTTCCACGTAATTAACCAGTAGGCACCAGCCTTTATTGGTGAGAATGTACAAAAGCATTAAGTCTGAAGGAACTATCTGCTGCCTGTAAAATGTATATTTGGAGTTCAAAAATTAGAATGACATATTTTCAGCAACCTCAGTTGACCACCTAAGCCAATTACCACAACATCATAAGCGATGAACATCCAACTGCCTATTATGTATGTGCCTAGTATCTTACGGCTATTCTTTCTAGTCCACAAAATAATGCAACAGGGTGCATATTATCTTATCCATTCTAGAAATGCAGAACTCAACACTAAACAAGATGCCTCTACCATTCATTGAGCATTTACTCTAAGTGCTTTGCACACTTTCCTTTATTTAACCTTCACAAAGTTAGGGAATTTATTGCAAGCCAGAAAGCTGCAAAGCAGTTGAACTAACCACTCACCCAAGATCCAAGCCCTTGTGCATTCTGCGGAACACCTCTCATCTAAAGCACAACACAGACACATTAAATACTGCAACCGTGTGGAGCTGAGGGAGTCCGTGTGTCTGCCTCCACTTGGGCTATCAAGATCCTCAAAAGCAAGAACTATGTTTTATTTGCCGTAATACCTCCATGCCTATCACAATGCTTGACACATAGTAGACACTCAAAAAATGTTTGCCGAACAGAACATTTCCAAAGAGTTATATACCTCAGGGCCAAAGCTAATGGTCAAAATATACCCAACAGACCCAGCTCTCACCTCCACAGGGGCCATGCAGAAGACGACTCAAACAGATATAAAAGAGAGAAGATAAATACAGAGACAGAGACCAAAAGAGGAAGTAAAACTGCTGTGTTTTCCCCAAGTGTGATCCTTAGAACACCACCAGTAACAGGAGCAGCTGATATTGTTGCTGAAAGCAAAAATTCATGAGTACAGTCTCAGATATGTGCAATCAGACACGCCGGGGAAGGTATCTGGGCACCGACATTATTATGCACTCCCTAGATGATTCTTAAACACAGGAAACCAAAAGGGATAGGGAATAGGAAGTTGTGGGAGGCCAATCACGCTGAAATGGAGATCAGATGCACAGACAGGAAGACCAGCTATTATCTTGCCTACAAAGGATTGATCTTTGACAAACACCTCCATCCAGGGACATGCCGGTTCACTTTGATAACTGATTTGAGAGCTGGCACGAGTTAAAGGGAAGGGTGTTCAGAATCAGAGCAACTGTTCTGGGAACAGAGAAAACAAGCCTTAATGATTTGCCTAGAAATATAAAACAAACACCCTATAAAAAGGGAAGGGTAAAACAGGGAGCACCTGTACCCCCCAATTAAGTCAGCCAGTGTTTCTCCTGCAGAATGCTGGGGACAGAAGGCTGACTTCTCCTGTCCATTTTTCAACTCACATCTTATTCAAAGTAAAATGACATTTCTGCAGCAAAGAGAACAGAGTCTTACTTGAAGGATGGAGGTAGACAATATCTTTCACTGTGAAGTCTCTTGACTGAGCGGCTTTCAGACAATCTGCCAGCAGGCTCAGGAGCAGGAGCCAGGCCAGGGCAGGGCCAGGTTCCATGGCAGACTGAGGTGTCACTCATACAGAGGGCCTGGGAGCCAGAACTTGGGACCACGGGAGGGAATTCGCACCTGAAATATGAAGCAAGACTCATCTCAGTGTCCAACTCCAGGAAACCATGGGAGACTTGGCAGAGCTCCTGTGCTGGGAGGATGGACTCGGGGCAGACAGGGAGCCAAAGGCACCAGGAAGTGAGTAGACATGGAGAGAAACAGTGTACACAGTAATTTTAGAGCACTTAGAACGGTCCAGTCCCAATCTATTCTTAATCAAGTAGCTAAAGCTCCATAGGTTGGAGTCTCATAAGCAGCAGAGATGGTATCAAGAGAGATTGGATTTTAATGAAATCCAGGTACTTTTGCCAGGAGGCCGGGGATGTCTGCCAGAATGCAACAATGAGCAAGTCAGGTACAAGAGTTCAAGAGCATTTCCTTGATAATGGTGAAGGCCAGGTATGAGAGTGCAGTCTTCCTGGGTCATGGTGCCCAAAAAAACCTATACAGTGTAGACTTTCAGATTTGGGGGGGAAAAAAGAGAGAGAAAGAAAGAAAGAAACGGAGGAAGGGAGGAAAGGGAAGGGGAGGAGAGGGAAGGGGAGGGAAGGAGGAAGAAAGAAAGAAATGAATGTAGGTAACTTAGCCTCTCCCAAAACAAAAAGGATCTTTGCAGTTCAAAATCTCCTTTACATAACTAACAGTATTGGCTGCGTGCTGTTGAAGCCCTTTCCACATGTCAATTAATTCCCCCAACAACCCTATTACCATCCCATTTTGAGTAAACTGAAGTCCAGCAAATAAGGAGAGGAGCTGGTTCACACCAAGACAGTCTGGCCACTGAATCCACATTTGCAAATGCTAGGTGTTACTCTGTTCTTCCAAAGACTGATTCAAAGTGTATCAACTAAACTGATAAAATGAGGTAAAAGTATCACTGTAGCATTAACCAATCATCACTGTGTCCTTCATTCTGGTTCTGTCCTTTTCAATTAAAATCCAGAGCAGTAAAATCTTTTACTAGGGTTGAACTGTCGCTATTTGCTTGCCATCTTACTGCTTTCCTATAGAATCTGTTCCTCATGTTCTACTCCTTGGCAAATACCATCATTCTATTGCCCACACAAGGGGTCACATTAGATAGTCACTTTATTTTAAACTGGCAGAAAAAAACTCCAGTTGGACATTTTGTTTACAAATTTTAATATGAATATTCAATGAGATTTTTTAAAATCATGGCAAAATAATTTTATAATTATTAGTTAATTCATAGTATATTTAATTTTATAAATTAATATAATTAATTTATAATTATAAAATTATTTTCAAAATAAATAGATCAAGAGTAAATAGATTATAAAACAATCATAGAGAAAATCAATATGAATGGATCAGATATTAATTAATATTTATGACAGCAGGATAGAAAGTATAAAAATGAATACAGAAGATAGAATACTCTAAGGAGCTCAGAAATACACACAAATATTGACATGATATAAATAATTTTTCAAAATTATAGAACAGGAAAATATTAACTGAATAGTATTCTGATTACTTAATTAAAAACTGGAAAGATTAAGCGAAACCAAACAATGTACAATACACTGCAATTAACTCCAGATAGACTGATGCATTCATTATTTTTTTTTAAATAGACAAACTATTAGGAAATAAGAGTGGAATTCTTATCACCTGGTAGCAGCTTGCTGATGCCAGCCTGGCCAATTTCACGCTCACTCCCCATCTTCGGTTTACATTTGGTTCCCCAGGCAAATGTGCATTCGAGAAGGGAATGAGCTGCTTGTTCCCTTAACAAGTGTGACTGCCAGGCACTGTACTAGGCACTTGTTTAAAAAATATGATGAGAAAACAGAACAATAGTAAAGATATTTTTCATTTGCCAGGGGACAGAGAGAAACATAACCTCATCTTCAGTGACTGCAGTGGTGCTATGTTCTACTCACAGCTGAGGAAGGACTCTGCCCTCTCTGCAGTCCCCAGCCCCTCACAGTCTGCAGCCCCGCCCAGGGTGAGAGGGATGGTGAGGAAAGCCACCGGGTTTTCTTTTGATACAACCTAACATTAAATATCCACTAGAAGTTCTGTCAACCGAAGTTCTTTGTAATGTGATTCACTGTCAGCACCAAAACTTCCCATGCACCAAACAATCCAAGGGGCATGTTTTTATCAAAGCCTCTGTGAACCACGGTATTTCTTCTGGACCAATCGAAAGAGCTCCCTCTGCATGGTACTTGCACTAAGCAGTACACATTATTTAATGTCCCCTGAAATTAAACATCCCCAGCCTTCATTGCAGAGCACGTGTGTACAACTATATGTAAGTAATGGACAGAGATAATGGCTAGATGCCTGGATTTGAAACCTTGCTCCAACACTTTTTTGCTATGCAAACTTGAGCCAGTTACTTAGCCACTCTGTGCCTCAGTTTTCTCATCTGCAAAAGAGGATCATAATACTACCTATCTCAAAAGTTTATTATGAGAATGATGTGAGGTAACAGAGTGAAGCACTAAGAACAGTGTCTATCGCATAGGAAATACTGTGTAATATTTCCCAATATTTTTACCACTATCATTTTGTTCAAAATATAGTTTGAGAGTCAATATCGTTTTCTAAGTCAGGGTAACTATGATATAAATGTGTTCTAAGTGAAAGTGAACATGGTGCCATGTATTTGGGTCCAACACACAGCTCCCTTTCCTTAAATCAGAAAAAATATAACAATTTCTAGAACTACTGGAAATCCACACATTTTGACCCCAACAGCTGACCCATGGCTAGCCAGGCAGGGGCAAATCAGGTGGGGGACAGGGCGAGGGTACCTCCCGCCACTGCCATTTTCATGCAGAGGCTCCTGCAGACCTGGGTGACTTCCTGCCACCCTTAGGCAATGAAGCAAATAGATGGCTGATGCCCATCTACACTCTCTCCATGTCACCCCCAACCTATCCCGTATGGCCTGTGCTCCATCTCCATTACCTTTACATATCCATGTACTATTTACATAACGGATTTACAAAATCCGTTAGATTTTACTTGTGAAGAAGATGTTGAGAGAGCGCAGGTTATGAACACACCATCTTATATCCCTCTGAAGCCGCATGTCTCCGTAGATGTTTCCTGACACATGTGTTTAATGTACAATTTCTGAATTCTTAAAGTAGCTAAAACTATAAGACCCCAACACATTTTACTCATGAAATTGTTTCTTCTTTAGAAAAAAAGGAAATATGTATTTGCTAGGCTTATATATAATTAGAAGAAGGACTGAAAGGATAGATACCAGAATGGTTTAGGATTTCTGGTAATTTCTTTTTAAGATTTATATTTATTTATTTGACAGAGAGATCACAAGTAGGCAGAGAGGCAGGCAGAGTGGGGGTGGGGAGAGAAGCAGGCTTCCTGCTGAGCAGAGAGCCCCATGCAGGGCTCAATCCCAGGACCCTGAGATCATGATCTGAGCTGAAGGCAGAGGCTTAACCCACTGAGCCACCCAGGCACCCCGGATTCCTGATAATTTTAAAGTTCCTCTTTTTGCTTCACTTGTAGGCTCAAAAATTTCTGATCAGCATGTATTACTTCTGTAGAGTGTTTTTGTATATTCAGAATATTGTATAACCCAGCCCCTTGTCCAGAACGTCTCCAGCCCTCCTCCAGAACTCTTGTACAATTAGCATCCATTCCCAATGCCCTTCTCTCTCTAACACCTGCCACCACTGATC
The DNA here is from genome assembly GCF_922984935.1 of Meles meles. Classification (NCBI taxonomy): domain Eukaryota; kingdom Metazoa; phylum Chordata; class Mammalia; order Carnivora; family Mustelidae; genus Meles; species Meles meles. The sequence continues at coordinate 82,394,689 of NC_060074.1, forward strand.
TACTTTCTGTCTCTATGGATTTGCCTATTGGGAACATTGTGTGTCGACAGAATCATACAACATAGAGCCTCCTGCGTCTGGCTTCTTTCAGATGGTATAACATTTTTAAGAGTCACCCATGTGGTAGCATGGATGGGTACATCTTTCCTTTTTGCAGCTGAGTAATACCTCATGATATGGATATAACACATTTCTTTATCCATTCATTGGTTGACGAACATTTGGGTGGCTTCCACTTTTTGACTACGGGAAATAATGCTCCTATAACATTGATGTTCAACTTTTGTGTGACCATAGGTCTTCAGTTTTCTTGGGTATATACCTAAGAGTGGGATTGCTGGGTTTTAGGGTAACTCTGAGTTTAACTTTTTGAGGAACTGCCAAAGTTTTCCACTGTGGCTGCACCACACTACATTCTCATTGGCAAAATACCAGTGTTCCAATTTCTCCACCTCCTTACCAATCCTTATTTTCATTAATTTTTTGAATTATACCTGAGTGAACATGAAGTGGTATCTCATTATGATTTTGTTTTGCATTTCCCAAGTGATAGGATGCTGAACATCTTTTCATGTATTTACTGGCCATTTGTAGATCTTCTTAGGAGAGACATCAATTCAAATCCTTTGCTCATTTTTTAATGGGTTACTGTCTTTTTATTACTGAGTTATAAGAGTTCTTTCTATATTCTGGATTCTGGATACTTTTCAGATATATGATTTGCAAATATCTTTTCCCTTTCTCTGTGTTGACTTTTCACTTTCTTGGTGGTGTCCTTCAACATAAAAAATTTTTATTTTGATTCAGCCCACAATTGCTTTTTATAAATCTAGATTTTGTTTCCCTTACACAAGTCAGGCCCAACATAACACTAAAAAAAAAAAAAAAAAATTCTGCATATAATGCACTGTAAAAGAACTTGTTTACTTTATAGTAGCCAGGGCCAGGGCACCTGGGTGGCTCTGTGGGTTAAAGCCTTTGCCTTCAGCTCAGGTCATGATCCCAGGATCCTGGGATCGAGCCCCACGTCGGGCTCTCTGCTCAGCGGGGAGCCTGGTTCCTCCTCTCTCTCTGCCTGCCTCTCTGCCTACTTGTGACCTCTGTCTGTCAAATAAATAAATATAGTGGCCAGGGCTATATTTTCCACCTCTCTTTCCCATAAGAAAAACAGAATGGGCAGAACTATTTATTAATATCACCACCAATTGCTTACATTCTTGCAATAAATCATGAAAAACTACTCACTCTATTAGTATATTCTAGGAACTAAAATATGAAAGATGAGTTACACATATTCACAATTAGTCTAACCATTACTGAAATACAGGCTCTGCTGACAGGGATGTATTTTTCCTGTACAGATTCTCAGCAGGCAATGAAGCTTTAATCCCTAAGCCTCCCAGATATGATGCTGGACATGCTCGGATAATATGAAGGGTGTTTTCTAGGACTTTGACACTTTTCTCTGGAGTCCACTGTGCCTTTGGACTGTCCTAGACATTTAGAAAAGATGTTGTACTTCCATTTTATACGCTGCTATTTGAATACGCACTGAGGACCCCATCCCTGACTACAGTTCTCTTTATGAAGAAGTACACTCTCATTTTCACAGCTCTGTGACCTTTCATTTGTTATTTATGAGCTTTTGCAAATCTAATACCACTCTGACAGATTTAATTTGTGCTCTAAATTACCTTTGCATGAGTTACTCAACTGCCGGTTTTATTCCAAAGGATTACTTGCTACATTCTGAAACAGAAAAAAAAAATTAGTTTGAGATCTATTTGACTTCTTCCACTTGGGAGAAAGTTGAAAAGAGTTGTATTTTTTATACCATGGTAACACTTGGTATAGAGGAGGATTTCTAATACTGGTCAGGGAGGCAAAGTGATCGACCCATAACCCAGGTCAAGTTTTACAAATCCACACCCCAATTGCTATTTCATATACAGTCCATAAAATAAGATACTCCCAACTCCTTAAACTGGTCACTAAGACAACTAAGCACTTCTGGAAGCCACAATGACTGAGGTACCAGTTACCAAATGACCACATCTCAGTACTAAATCAATATACAAACAATGATGAAGTAGAGAATTAACACAAATCTAAGTATTTTCCAATGCTATTTATGTTGAAGTTTGAAGTGCCTAATATGGGAACAAAATGAAATTCTGAAGCCTGAAATCATGAGAAATCTTGACTTAATTTTAGATATGTATAATCTAGGCTTGGTGGTACCTTAATGACTTGAGAAAGTTAATCTGGTTCCCAAAAGTACAAATTAAAGACATGTCTTCACAAAACTATTTACATACATCATTCCCATTATAGTAACTTCTCACAATGTGAGAATTGCTTATAACATGGTGGTGGTTTACAAACGTCTGCAAATTCGTTAACATGTCTCCATTGAGAGGTAGGGTCTACAGCCTCTCCCCAGCCTTACTGACCAATTGAGCAGAGTATGGTGGAAATAACACCCTGTGGCTTTTAAAGCTAGGTCATAGAAGGTACTTCAACTTATACCCAGTGTTTTGTAACACTCAGCCATGTAAGCGATCTGAGTGCTTTGAGTGCCATGATGTGAGGAAGCCCAAGTTGTTGACACAGAGCTCTCCAGACTTCATGAAGAGACAGTGCTGTCCTGTTAGCCCTGGCTTCTCCCGCCCCACTGCCTGCTCCCTTCCAGCTCCAGCCCATGGTCTGGTTATAACTGCATGGAGACTCCAAGTGAGATCTGCCTAGCCAAGCCCTTCCCAATTCTGGACCCACATAAACAATGAGAGATAAGTAAAATCATAACTACTTTATGCTACTATATTTTGTGGTGATCTGTTATGTAGCAATAGACATCTGGAATATGAGGGACTGGTGCAGGAGAGCTCACTAGGAATTATAACACCGCTCATGAAGATGATGCCATTTTTCACATTGGTTGCAAGGTACAGAAATCCAAATCAAACAGACTGTAACCAAAATAGGGGTAAGGGGAGAAGGGAAAGAGTTTTACTGTCTCATCTGACAGTCCAGCTTGGACATGGCTGGACTTTAAATCCTCTTTTCAGGAACTTCTAGCCCTCAACTCTACTCCTCTCATTTGCCTTTATTTTCATTCAGGTCTTCCCACACTGTGGCCACCAGCAGCTTCAGAAGCATTCCCAGACTGTTTCCCAACTCTTTTGGGGAGGGGTGGGGGAAAGGTGTTCCATCCTTGGACCACAACTGGCCGAATGCTTGGAATGCATTGGAATGTGGCGTTCCAACTGGCCAGAGCTGGGTCATTGGCATGTCTCTTGGACAAACACATAGTGTCAACTTCATGTAAATCACACGGTTTGAGAATAGGGGAGATATTGGTTTCCCAAAGGAAAATCTAGGTATTATTGTCATGTGAAGGAGAAGAACTAAAAGCCGGCCTAGGAAAATCACACAGACGTCCCTGCAATTAACAGTACTAACTCCTAGAAACCTCATTAAACTGAAATTGCAAAATGAAGCTAATGATGCCAAAATGAGTATTTCTGCAAATGCCAGGAGGTGGGGAAGTTCCTGTTGACATGATTCCCTTCTCTAAAACTAGAATGCCATGCTGTTACAACTTTACAGATCAAAACATAAGGCACCTCCAATAAACATTTTTGCCCAAGTTATGTCTGAGGTGGCTTTCTGCCCCTTGCAACCAGGAGTTCTGTCCAGTTCAAGAGTCATCTAAAAGGGGCCAATCACCAGCATAAATTTTTCTTTGTAACATATATGGTTTTGACATTAATACTTCTTTAAGGCTTATCAATAAAAAGGTTAGAGTTGGTTTTTAAAAATGTTAATAATAGGGGCAGTTGGTTAAGTTGGTTAAATTGATCTCAGCGCAGTCTTGAGATCAGGGTCATGAGTTCAAGCCCTGCGCTGGGCTCCATGGTGGGTGTGGAACCTACATTAAAAAAAAAAAAAAGAAAGAAATTTAGCTTTGCACAGTGGCAGTATCATAGCCAATGAGGTTTATCCAAGGCACGATTATTGCTAATTGAAAAAAAAATGTTTTAAAAGATATCAATAATAGAGAACTACTCAGAGATTACCTCTTTTGACTTCTTAGACATTGATGTTGCATTTCCATAAGTTATAGGGAGGTATATGATCGTATTCCAATATGAATTGAGGATCTACTTGCATAAAAATCAATGCTTTAAAAAAATGTGTACTTCTTTTTCTGGAACCCTTTGGCAAGGCTAGAGTTATAGGGAAAAGCTGCCTTCGTACCTTTCCCAATCTGATTTAAAGGTCAATTGCATCAAAAAGGCTTCAATTCCTGAAGGATTAATGATGTCTGGCCAAGTATGCCCAGCAGTATATTCCCAGTTCTAAAAGATGTTATATTAACTCTCTTCTGCTTGTTGGTTGTTTGCTCGTTTGCTTCCTCAATCAATTTGAAGTTTCTAGAGAACTGATGAGAATGCATTCTGAAGTACAAACACCCACAAGGGGATGGAGTCAAAGAACTCTTCAGGCTGGAATGGAACACTAGGTGCATTTCAGTTCCAGCCTGCCATTTTTATTTACCTGGAAGGGAGTGGTGGCTTGGAGAAATTTTTGCTTCCATGTCTTTTATTAAATGTTTCTACAGGATCAAGAAAGTCGTATTTTCACTTTATTTTTTCCAGGAATTATCATCCTAGAGACCTTCCAAAAGAATTGGAAGTTCAAAATGTTTGAACATATTATTACTAATTCCCATTTCCAACTTATTAACAATCATTTCACCTAATCTTGATTGTCACCTAGGACTGAGAAGAACCAATCCACATTAAATATTATTTCTTATTTTGCATGGAGTAGGGTTTTGCTCATGGTTTCAAGAATCCTAACCAAGTTTTTGTCCAAAGGCCTTTCAAGTTGTTTCCAGTTAGCCATTTATAACTCAAGTTCAAGAAAACTGTAGTTGCTAGTTTTAGAGGTATGGAGATCTCTTTCTAAATTTCTTCCAGGGTTGGAAAGCCAGTCTATACGCTCTCTTCTTGTGGGAAAAATGAAAAATTAAGATCAAATAGCTAACATCAAAACAGTGGCTTAGGTAAAAATTCCATGGCTATCATTTTTCAAATCACTGGGTTCCTTATGAGCTAAGTACTAAATCTTAACTGATTTTTCTCATTTAATGAAGAATATGTTTCCCAAAACAAATCTGTCCATGCACTCACCCTCCAAATTTCTGATCAACCAATACCTTGAACTACACACAACATGTCTCCTCAGAATGCAAAGACCATTACAGTTTCATTTTGATGAAAGAGTACAGGGATCTGTGAAAACTCCTGTTCTAAACTATAATTTCACTATTTCCTCACCCTGGGTGTGAAGGCAGAGCAATGTTTCAGATGACCTCCTGACTCAGTATCACTGGGGTGTGACTTCTTCCTTTGTAGTGCACCATCTTCATTTACAAGCCCCCACAAATAATGGTTATTAAAGAAGTCTATTATTGTAGCAAAACAGAATATAATAAGATTTCATGTAGTAGTATTCATCCAGGCAGAAAAAGATGTAGGAGTTATTAATAAAAGAACATTTTCCTTGATAATAGAAACTTTTTATTCTTGCATCTAAATTAACTGCCTTTTAGAGACAAAATACTGAGTAGCTTCTTGTGGATGAGGAAATGTAGATATCTAACTTGACTCCACTCCCTCACTGCTGATACTGAAAGAGCCAACAGGAGATTGTCCTCCTTGTTGTGTATCTTATTAGCTCATTCATTCATTCATCATCCTCTACAGGGCAGGTATAGATAGTGTTATCTGTTATACATGCTGTCATTAAGAGTGCCAGCTGGGTGCTCGCTTCGGCAGCACATATACTAAAAAAAAGAGTGCCAGCTGGAAGCTCAAATTATTGAACCCTATAACAAAAACCATTGATGTAATGCTTAAGAATCCCCTTTAGGTTGCTAAGTACATGGGAGGAAAGGCTGATTTGCCTTGTATGCAAGGGAGAGATGACACATGGTTGAGTCATTTAGTCAAGAGTGATCTCGAGGTGATGCTGACCTCCTGCCTTTACAACTAAGGCCACACACTTGCGAGATGCCAAGTAGAAGAGGCAGGTAACACAGTGACTGCACCAGCCTTACACAGGCCCTCAAGGAGGTCACCAGATGTTGCCCAAAAAACCCAACCAAGGGCCACAGTTCTTGCTGTCAACCAGGGCAGCTTATCTGGAAGAAGGAAGAAAAGGAGAAGTGGAGACAGGGAGGACTCTACTGTTTCATAGAGGCCCAGATAACATCTAGCTTCCTGTGACTTAGCAAATAATTACACCAGTAATAAGACAGGGATACGAAGGATTAGGGGAAAAAAGAGAAGTTTAAATTCCAAAGTATCACAGCCAGAGCTGGAGGTACTATGTAGTGAAAGGGAAGCTTTAGGGTCCCCGACTGTAGGGGCCCCTCCCAAGGCCCTGTTCTTCACTTTAGGATTATTAATTCCTTCAGGATTTCCTTAAGGAGCTCCTCCCTAAAAACCTGGATCAGCCACCCGTAGCCACAGTAATGCAAAAACAATTTTTGGTATGAGTAATAATATTCTTGCCTTTTCTCCAAAAGACATTAGGTTAATAAACAGAAATACATGCTGTTATTCTACTCTCATGGAAAGGGAGGAAAAAAAAAAAGTAGATAAGAAGCACATTAACAAAGGCCAACATCCAAACTGGGGAAGCGGAATTATAGCTGGAGAAAACAATCCACCAACCAAATAACTCCGTCCCTTGGGACCCCCTCCAGCACCACCTGTGAGCAAATCTCCCAGGACCCTTGAATGGAGAAGGAATGTAGGGCACCCCTAAGGCAAAGGAGAAATTAAGGCCCAGAGACAACCCCAACCTTCAGATAACACATGTTTTTTATTTGGTTGGTTTTTTAAAACTATTTTAAGAAGAGCCAAAGAAGCTACTTTATCTTATCACTGGACTGGAAAGGAGATCACTATAAAAGGAGTAACAAGATCACACCCAGCAGTCGGCAGTGCTGTTCAGGCCCCAGGTCATCGAGGAGAAAGGGCATTAAGTACCGGCTCTAGGGCCAGGCATCCCAGACCCTTCTACTTTCCTCCTAGGATTACTGTGAGAGCAAACAGATAATGCCTGGAAAGACTGAGGAGCATGGGTTCTGGAGCCAGCCCAGGCTCTCATTCTGACTCTGTCATAACCTTGGGCCCATTTCTTAATCCCAGTACCTCAGTTTCCTCATCTGCAAAATAGGGGCAATCATACCGCCTATACCATAGGGCCCTTAGGAGGACTAAAGGAGTTAATACACATAAGGCACTATGAACCATACCTAGCACATGCCTGCTAGCTGAGAAAACTCTCAAAACAAGCCCTGAGGGTCCTAACAAGGCAACGGGTTAGTCAGTTGGGGTCAAGATGCTGGCTCAGAACCTTCTGCTCCCCAGTCCGGGAAGGAATCTTCTATGGAATCCTGTGTTCTACTGGGAGAAATCAAAAGCCCAGGTTGCTTGCCAGATTTTCTAGCTGATCCCAACTAAGAGCAGCAGCCTCAGGTGGGGATAATAATACAGGGCAAGTGAATTAAGTGAGCCGGATCCAGAAGGCCCAAGACAGGGATTTCTCAAATTTGAAAAACGCTTTCTCCTTTAAAGAGAAAAAAGTCTCATGGACAGCATCTCATTTATCCCTATTCTCAAATAATTAATCTTAATTATAATAATTATAATGCTTCTTACATACACACAGAAAACTAGACTAAGCTCCCTTGCTTAAAACCCACGTAACAGCTTTAAAGCTAAACAAAATTACCAAATATAAATAAAATTACATTCAAATTAAATATACTAATGAAATAAAATGGAAAATAACAGTAACGACTAGCACTTATTGAGCACTTACTATAGGGCTGAACAGCATGAAATCACTACTGTTTGATCATTTTTGACCTACAGAAATGGCAGTCTTGTATGGTTCAACCCACCACGTGCAAAGCACACTCTAAGTCCTTTCTTGAACCCCCCATAGCACTGTGAAGTAGGCACTATGATTACCCCATTTTACAGATGAGAAAACTGGTTCATTCACCAACCAATGAAAACACACATTTTTAATCTTCTACATAACTGGCAAGTGCCCAGGAGTGAGCGGACACCACTTGGGGAAGCCTAGACCTACAAGGCAGATAGCACCTGGGGATGGGGTGATGGAGGCAAAGCCAGACCCAGAAAAGGTGTGGGGTAGCCAGAGAGCACAGGAAGGACACCAAGATGCGGATGCTGAAGTGCAGGTGCCAGCCACAGAAGACCATCTTGACTGGGTGCCCTTTGGTGGGTGTTCTGGGTGGGGCAGAAAGAGGGCCTTGCTGGGTGGGACTCCGAGGAAGAGAGGTCCTGGCCCTCCCTGGGGAGCAAGAGTCAAGGGACAAACCTGGAGAGAGGAGGTGCAGGGGAAGATAGGTGGAGAGAGGGTAAGGAAGAGAGAAGGAGGGAGTCAAAGAAGGGCCAAGATTTCCAAATTTGCTGTACATTAGTATCAGTTGGGATCCTAAGATCCAACTGAAGATGGCTATCATGCATTGCAGTGCCGACGGATTGGGGTGTGACCTCAGTAGTGAGGCTCAAAAAATCGCTCCTGGTGATTCTCATTTGCAGCAGTATTCGGAAAGCTTTATCCCACCTTTGCAAGTGCTAGTGGAAGGAAACAGCTCTGAGGTGCATTCCATTCTTCTAAGGCATAGGCGAACTGGGTTGAAAGTTCCCCAGAGCATTCAATTAAGGAACTAGAAAGCAGCCCAAAATAATCAACGTTATGTATTCCACTAGGTCTCCTCTCTATCTTTCCTGGGCTCCTCAGAGTACCCGGGAAAGGAAATGAGTGGACTATGATCTATAAAATGACCACAACTTCCAAGCTGGCTTCTCCAATACTCTGGTTCCAAACCTGACAGGCTTCTCTTGGCCACTTTGGTAATGACTTCCCAAAAATGGTTTTCATCCTCTTGAGGAAGTGATTGTCCCATGTTGCCCTTGAAAGACTCAAGGGTAAAGTGCACTCTACCTTTCCAATCTGCACACTTAATTTTACAACAACAAAAGAGAAAATGTCTTGAGGCCTCTCCTGGGACAAATAAATGCTTACAACTATTACTCTTCAGGTCGTCAGAAAGAAGGATACATTTTTGAGAAAGGAAACAGACCAACATTTTCAGAGGCAGCATGGAGTGTTGGGAGGGGAATGGCTTTTGCAGACTACAGACTTGAGCTTGAACTCTCGCTCTGCTACAAAGAGCCATGTGAACTAGAACACTACACTCCCCGTGGCTCGGTCTCTTTGTCTGCTCTGACACACAGGGATGCATTCAATTCATCGGGACCCCCACACGGCCATTTCCACTGTAAGTGACTATCATTGTGAAGCCGAGCTTTGATCAAGAAGGGACCCTCTCCATCCCTTTAGAGCTGGCAAAATATCCATCTTTACTGACTTTCTAGTCACTCATTCTGATGTTATTCATAGAAGGAAAGCTGGGTTGAGAATAAAGCAAAAAGAAAAGAATCGTTGGGAATAAACAGGAAAGGTAGTAATACATTCATCCTGATTTCACTTTGTAAAGTTACTGTAACATAGTTCCAATATCAAAACCATATAATTTATGCAATTGCATTGGCTCCTGCCAGGTCTTTTTCATAGAAGTTACAAAACAAAAATGAAAATGAAAACATGCATATATAATAGAAAATAATCCTACAAGAGACAAAGAACTGAACCAAAAATCTTAAAAGGATTGGGACTTGATACAGGATGACTGGTTCCTCCATTTCCTGTTTTCATGTTTGTAAGGATCTGGAGTTTCTGGCCAGCCTGTGTGTGCACAGGAGTCCTGTCAATAGTGATGAAAATGCTGCAATGATTCATGTACACAGCAAACATAAGGGTCGAAACCCGCACTGTCAGTTAGGTCTTTCTGCAATGACAGGATGTTCTACATTGGCACTGTCCAATCTGGGGGCACTGTCCAATCTGGGGGCCACTAGCCACATGTGGCTACTGAGTGATGGACATAGGTGACTGAGGAACTGAATTTAGTTTTATTTAACTGTAATTTAAACTAAATAGACACATGAACATTGGCTACAGTTCTGGATAGTTGAGTTCTACGTTAATGATAAGTGAATGGAAAATAGTCCAACTTATAAACCCAGGACCAATTAGGGCTAGGGAGACGTAGCATGATTATTACCCAGCTAAATACCAACCCATCACTGTTAATTAAATCAAGTCAGAAAACATCATGCAACTGCTTCTGTGGAAGGTACTCAGCCTGCTCATCACTGCTGGGGGGAAAGGAGATAAAAAGGAAACTAACTGAAGAATATCCTCAAATTCTTCTAGCTGTGTGTGAATGAGTAAAGGAATACAAATTAAAAAAAAAAAAAAAAAAAGGAAACTAATGGGGCGCCTGGGTGGCTCAGTGGGTTAAAGCCTCTGCCTTCGGCTCAGGTCATGATCCCAGGGTCCTGGGATCGAGCCCCGCATCGGGCTCTCTGCTCCACAGGGAGCCTGCTTCCTCCTCTCTCTCTGCCTGCTTCTTTGCCTAGTTGTGATTTCTCTCTGTCAAATAAATAAAATATTAAAAAAAAAAGGAAACTAACTACACCGAGGCATCATTTTTCAGAAGTTCCACAATCACTCTAACCCTACCTTTATTTTGTTTTTAGTTGATGCCTGAAAATGTTAGCTTATTACATGTGACAAGAATCATCCTACATGCTTTAATTTTTAAAAAGATTTATTTATTTGAGAGAGAGAGAGAGCATGAGCAGTGGAGAGGGGCAGAGGGAGAAGCACACTACTCTCTGAGCAATGAACCTGACACGGAGCTGGATCCCAGGGATCATGACCTGAGCCAAAGGTCATGACTGAACCTCCCAGGCACCCATCCTCCTATATGCTTCATATTTGATCCCATCAATTATTTTATGAGGTCAGTATTGCTTTTTGTTGTTGTTGTTCTCTTATCAGCACTATATACTTCACAAAAAAAACCAGAAGAGAGGCCAAAGTCCAAATTCTTCTACTCTTGCTTGCCACATTCTCACTAAACACGTATTCAACATGAGATTGCAGCAGGATATATACACTTTGCTTAGTTAACACTGGTTTAAAGTTTTGGGTTATGAATATCATGAAGCAGACAAGAAGTCTCTAATCTCCATTCCCGCGCTATTTCTTTCACTGCACAGAAGTGTTTTGCCCATTTTTATTATTTTTATTATTATTATTATTTTTAATCCCAATTTGGGAGAGAAGAGATAAGTCAACCGCTCCAAGATCCCCTGGGTAGAAAGCACAGGAGTGGACATTTGAACTCAGTCATCTGGCTTCATACATCATGTTTCAAAAAGGCATCTGTAATTTAGAAGTTAGAGCGACTAGAAGAAATGCCTTTGAAAGGAAGTGGCCTGGCTCAGTGTATCCCAGACATCCTAAGACTGTGACACTTTAGGGGAAGTGGTCATTTCAACTTGGAGAAGTATACAGGAAGTGTGGGAACACTGGACACTGAAGGAAGAGGGTGAAGAGACAGATGCAAACAGGGAAACCAGGGGCTTTGCAAGACTCACTTTGCTAACCATTCTCCCTCAGACCGTCTCTGGATCTACTGATTTTTTTTCAAGTCATTAAAGCCGCTGGCAAGACTGCAGATAGAGGTGTCAAACATAGTGCAAGTCTTGAAAGAATTAGAGGAAAAAACTGCTTCTATTATATGTTGAGAGTCTCTAACTCAGTTTGCTTGAACTATAAAATCTTCACCTTGTAAATCAAATGTAGGTAATTGTAATGGGCTATCCCCCACTTTTAATCCTCCATTATTACTCGTTCCATAGGGTTCCAAATTTCTGTATTCTAAATAATGCTGTGAGTAGCATCCTTGCTACTATAGCACAGGGTCTATTCCCCATTATTTTCTTAGAATAAACTCAGACGTGGGGGAAAAAAGAAAATGAAAAGGCCCTGTCCTCCACTGGGTAGCCCAGGAAGAACGTTGGGGTTTTCCTTTCCCTAGAATTGTGTCACGAAGTTATGATGTAAGTATTTCCTGGGATCCTTTCTTTTTCTCTGCTCTCACTCAAGAGGGAAAGAAAAGAATGTCTCTTGGTCCTTCCATCCCGCAGGACTGATTAAGCCAAAAATACCAAGTCCAGATAAAATGAGGAAACATTTGAGTTTCCCATGAAAATACAACCCATCTCTTTTTACCATGTGAGACTTGTGAACAAGATATCTTTTCTAGCCTTAATTTACACTGCAAATTCAACATCTCCCACTAATAATGCATGCTCTAAATATGGCCAAAGAAAGTATCATAAACTCCAAATAAATTACTGGTTTATTTGGGAGAATTCATTTATTTAATATAAATTTCTGTGTCTAATATTTATTGGGTATTCTACATTCTGGGATTATAGAGTAAACAAAACAGATGAAAACAATATTTGATGTTCTGGCTCAATATATTTCTGATTTATTCCATCTCAGTATTTTTGGAAGAAGAAACTGATTCAAGAAAAATTAATATTGAGGTTCAATTTAAGATCCAGCTCATTAAAGGCAGCTCATTAACATTGTTGCCTCAGCATAGTTCAAGTTTATTTTAGTTATATAGTGCTTGTGGACTCTCTACTCCAAAAGGAAACAACAAAAATAAAATAGATGAACTTCTTTGTTGTTGTTACTCACCAGGTCCTGAAACCCCAGAATTGTTTTGGACATTTTTCTCTTTCTGATATGTAATATCTTCCAAGGTTTTTTGCTCCTACTTACTAAATACTTTTCAAATCAGTCCCATCTTCTTCATCATGCCTATGGCCAGAACTTCAGTTCAGGTCCTTAATTTTTGGTTGGACTGTTGCCATAGCTCCTAAACTGGTCTGCCTGTCTCCAGTCTCTTTTCATTCCAATATTTCTGTCTTACAGTTTTCCAAAACAGAGATCTGAGCATATAGTTCTACAGTTAGAAACCTTGAATGGTTCTCACTGCTTGCAGGATATAGTTGAATTTTTTTTTTTTAATCAGTGCATACGAGGAGATACAGTGTTCTAGTGTAGTGTAGAAAATAGGCCCCAGCATTCTGCATTAAGGCCTTCTGTACCAGAGAAGTGCACCCCTTCTGAAAAACAGCCCCTGGCATATTGCTGAGCCCTGCTAGAGGCAGAATGCTTGTGTCTGCTAGCAAGTGATCATGCATTCAGAACTGCCTGTTATAAACTGGGTTCTATTAGACCTAATCATTCATAAAGGCATTCGTACCTACCAGAAACTCAGCCAGCATCATCACCTGGGGGCTTAATAAATGCCTGATGCGCAGGCATGGAATCCTACACAACACAGCATCTAACCAGGACCCACTTCCCAGAAAAGGGGTGTGGCACAGAGCCCAAGACTATGTAGCTAGCCCCACCAAATGCTGAAGGTAGAGCTGAAGCACCAGCTCAGAGGCAATACTTTGACAGGATGGGGTGCCAGCCTCAGGAGGCAGCATATACAGGTCAGGGTCTCCATATGATGCTGTGTTCTGATTAGGAAGAATACATGAGTCCAAAAACCAAGGGGTAAAAGCACAAGCGAGCAGTCTCTCTGACCATTGTCCCCAGTAATCCATGCAACTCTGAGCTCTGTGATCTTGGAAGTCCTCATTTACAAAAGGGCACAGTCTTATCAAAGGACATGGAAAGGTCCCACCAAACCACAAGTTTCAGCTTGCACCCGGGCACCTGGGACTCTTTGTGTCCAGAGACCAGCAGAATGCCGTACTGGCAGGGATAACTGGTCCCACATAGGAGGGGGAGGCAAGGCTCCTTTTACACTACGAAGGCAGAGAGGAATGTAGGAAACCTACTTGATTCTTAAAGGTGCTTCCTGGTACTCCCTTACCCCAGTGTGGCTGTGAAAATATGCATGCAGCAGTCCCAGTCTGAAAAGGGAATGATTATCAAGGTTCCAAACCCCCCACGAATAAAGATTTGGGTTACACCATTAGGAAAACCATCAAGACCTACCAAAGAGATAATAAAGGATGTGAGAAACTCAGAATGGATATTGTAGGAGGGAGAGAGTAAGCACCCATTGCAATCCCTAAATCAATTGCAGCGAGGATGGGGTATCATTTGTCCAACCAACCTTCATCTTCTGAGTTTCCTCTTAGGAATAGCAGCCTATAGGAACTAGAGGGGTGCTCCTCCTTGAACTTACATGGAGAAGGACGTCTGTGGGGCACGAAAGGCAGACTGTAGCAGCGTGAGAATAAACCTCATAATCTCTGACTATAGAGAGCACAATTAACCTACAGCCCTAGCTGCACTCCCAATTCTATCACCACGTTCATACTGAAGCCCCACTTCCAGAAGGTTCCTCCTAGCCAATGAGCATGGCAGGGATCCTAAAGCTGGCTCATTTTCTGGGAATACAGGAGACTCCTCCATTAAGTGACTTTGGCTGGAAGGTGCCCCATCTTCCTTGCTAAACTTTCTGGGAATTGACTATAGGCTAAGGCCCTCCCTCTTTCCTTCTCCCCCTCCCTCCCAAGGGTTGGGACTTTCAACTGCTTCTGCCAACTCTCCCAGCCTCCCCAGTACCTCCCTCTTTTCCTCACAGGTATGTAATAAATCTCTTACACATTTAATGCCATCTCTGCATCTGCTTCACTGTCTTCATGATCTCTCTAGCCTCACCCCCTCTTTGCTCCCAGCAACCCCTAGCCCACTGTGCAACCCACAGACACCACTAATGAACATGCTGCTTTCTTCATCCAAACCTGGGAAAATCTATTCGACTATCTTTGTCTAGATTGCCTTTCCCCGTTTTCTTTCTCTCAGAGGACTAAGGTTTGGCAGCCAGTATAAGGAACACTCTTTGGCCTGGCCCTGTTTTCACTACTTCTGTTTTTGAATGACCAGTTCAAGGGGATCTGCCTGACTACAGAATATAGCTTTCTTCCTATCCTATACCAAGTTGGAGGGCCTCGTATATTTATCCCATATGGCACGCATCCCACAAAGTGTCTCTCCTGCTGGACAGTGATCGAGTCCAGAGTGCGTCCATCGGTAAGGAACAGTCACTACTCAGCTCCAGCCGAATGTTGACATGAGGCCTAGTAAGGCAAGATTTGTTGCGTTTCTGAAAAGCCTTTGAAATTCAGATTTTCATTGTGAGATTGTTGTATTTTAGAAATTATAAATGATTCAAAATTTAAACAAAACCCAACAGGAGGTCACACACAGATTATCCACTGACTGCTATGGTTATTCCTGCCAGCTTCTGTCCACCACTCTTAAACACAAGAACGACTGCGACCATCACCCTTACGGATGGTCCCTGTAGGTCTGAATGCTGGAGGCTCAGCACACAGTGATGTCTCCAAGAGCTGCAGTACTCTCTTAAGGAACTTCACCAGTACATTTTAGATTTTGTCCTCTTAATTCCTGAAGTATTTCATAACCCCATGCTACTGCAGACTGTATTCGCCTCACCAAAGAGGCAACTAATTCACCGTCTTGCTCTACGAATATTTGAGGACTTAACATGGGCAAACCCTGTGCTATGCCTGGAGGTTCAGACCTGAATAATCGAGCCCTTCTCAATTGAGAAAAATCACAATTAAGTAAAAGAGACAGAGATGTAGAGGATACAATGTTCTGTTGTTTGAGATTTTATTAATATATTTATTCTCTACTAAAGGCAAATATCTTGACCTTTCAAAGAATATTAGTATCTTTCAAACAAAAAATAAAACAGAAAATATATTTTAAAATATATATTTAAATATGTATTTAATATAATAAATAAATATATATTTAAAACATATTTTCAAATAAATTATATATATTTAAAATTAAAAATAAATTACATATATAATTAAACAAATTATATACTTAAAATATGTTTTTAATATATATAAGTATATAAATATATATTTATATATAATTTATATATATAAATATATATATATAATATATATTATATAAATATATATTATATATATTATATAAATATATATAAATATAATAATATAATAAATATATATATAATTTATAATATAAAAATATATATAAAACTATATATATACACACACACACATGCATATATATGTATATAAGGTGTTTCAAGAAAGACCTTAAACCATAACTTGGCTATTTGAAAGATTTTAATGGATGAGAAATCTTTTCATTTTAAAGTTTTATAAGCTAAATGAGGATTTAGAAAATATTAATAAATATCTGGTAGAAAATGCTTTAAAAAAATCACTTCAAAACTGTTTCTCATTCTTACATTCTGAAATTTATTTTTCTGAATAGCAGAATAAAATATAAATTAATTTGGGGAAGAAGACAAAAGTATAATACAATTTTCTTAACTGAATATCTACCCTATCAAGTTTCCATTACTTATTAAGTCCTATTTCTAATGATGTAAATTTGTAAAGAAACATGAATACAACAGCTAGTTCCAGGGAGACTTGGCCATAGATTCTGGGATTGCTGAAGACCCATCTACACATTGAAGATAAAACTAGCTACCCTTGGCCTTGTCCCTAACTTAAGCACACCTGCACTAGGCTAGTCCAAATTGTGTTCTCATCATGTGGTACGGTGTGGTGTATGGATGGAGCCCCAAATTAGAGTGAACCTGGAGACTGTTCCAAATACTTCTTTCCATCTTTCCCTCAAGTCCCCAATCACACTGCAAATCAATTGCCTAGTACCGTTCCAGTTCCACAAAGCAGATATGTGAACTTCGCTTTCCTAATAACCCTGGCCAGCACTTTGAAACTCACAAACTGAAGCTGCTCTGTGTCTCTGAGTACTGGGAGAATTTTAACAACTGGATTAAAAGGCCAATCAAATGGTAAACTCCCAGGGGAAATGCTCATGCCAGAGAATAGATTAACTGTTAGCTGATTTCAAGGACAAATGGAAAGTGCAAATCTTGGAGAAACGAGTGGGAAAGGAGAATAAAATAAGTAGGATAGAACAACTGAAAGAATTCAGGCCACAGAAACCATGGTTTGGTAAGTCTGTAACACAGTAGAAAGATGAAATCCTTTTTTCCTCCTGATTTTTTTTTAAAGTCAGGTTTCTTTTTTCTTTATACATGATAAAATTGGGGCAGGTTTATTCTCTTCATCTATTTTCCTGTATAATGTGATAAATGAGGGGGTAGGAAATGTACTGGGAACTTACAAATTAGACCTCTTCCTTCCCTTAGTCCAGGCTCACCTGAGCAAGGAAAGGGGGCAGGCAAGGATGCTGGGTTCAGGATTATTGGACATCAGGGGATACCTGGAGGACCTTGCTGGACAATCTCCTAAATATTCTCAGTTTGCCTTGTGTGAAGAGAAAACCAACTGTTTGATGATGCTTTTTTTTTTTTTAAATATTTTATTTATTTGACAGAGAGAAATCACAAGTAGGCAGAGAGGCAGGCAGGGAGAGAGGAGGAAGCAGGCTCCCTGCGGAGCAGAGAGCCCGACGCGGGGCTCGATCCCAGGACCCTGGGATCATGACCCGAGCCGAAGGCAGAGGCTTAATCCACTGAGCCACCCAGGCGCCCCCTGTTTGATGATGCTTAACGATATGTTAAACTTTTATAAAATCAGAGAGAAAGGAAAATGCAAGCCACAGGAGAGATCTTCAGAGATGAGTGTGACATTGTCAGAAATAATGAAATGCAAGGGAAATTAAGAATACCAGAAACCTAGCAAAATATTGTTACTATGTTTCATCTTAAAATTTAGTTCTGGGGGGCGCCTGGGTGGCTCAGTGGGTTAAGCCGCTGCCTTCGGCTCGGGTCATGATCTCAGGGTCCTGGGATCGAGTCCCGCATCGGGCTCTCTGCTCAGCAGGGAGCCTGCTTCCCTCTCCCTCTCTCTCTCTCTCTCTCTCTGCCTGCCTCTCTATCTACTTGTGATCTCTCTCTGTCAAATAAATAAAATATTTAAAAAAAAATATAGTTCTGGGCTTCCTGGATCAAAGGGGAGCATGAGTTCATGTTTATGAAAGAAGTAAATTTCACTGGCATGTAATTCACAAATAGAAATTCTCCTGGAAGTATTTATTATCTACCTTTCATTTTCATTCCCACCACATGAGACAGTTTGGATCCTAATATGAAATGAATTTTTATCCACAATTTTTTATATTAAAAAATGGAAAAAGTTGACAATATTTTGACTCCTAATTATCACAGTGCTCACAATGCAGTCTTGAATATTTATTCCCTGTTAAGTGGATAAAAAGAAAAGAGACACTGCTGGTTTAAGAGATCTCTCCTGGACACTGTAGTGTATTCACAGCATTTAGAGACCACAGTCCCAATGTGACCAATCATCAACATTATCTGAAAAAGTAGACTATTGCAGACACAACTCAGGAAGTCTAAGGTAAAATCAGAAAATCTATATTAAAACAACAAGAACAACAAGTACAAATTCCTTGGTGCTTTAAAGATTTCCAGGTATGGAAACCTTAGGATTAGATCAAGAAAAACATGGACAGGGTCCCTGGGTGGCTTAATTGTTCAGTGTCTGCCTTCAGCTCAGGTCATGATCCCAGGGTCCTGGGATGGAGTGCCACATCGGGTTCCCTGCTCAGCGAGAAGCCTGCTTCTCCCTCTCCCACTCCCCCTGCTTGTGTTCCCTCTCTTACTCTCTCTACCAAATAAATAAATAAAATCTTAAAAAAAAGAGGTATAGATAAACATCATCCCTAAATAGCAGTTCCCAAAAAAACAAAATAAAAATGGACTAATACATCTTTTTAAAATGTTTAACCTTACCTTGACTTAAAGAAAAGTGAATCAAAACAATGATTCAAAACAATATAATTCGTTCACCTATAAAACTGGCAAAAATACTTTCATTTAATAATACGCTATATTAATGGGTGTGTGGGGAAAGGACAATCTCATTTGAGAAGTAAATTAGTTTATCTTTTTTGGGAAGGTAATTAAAAAGTATCTATCAATTTTTTGTCCTCTTTAATCCAAAAATTCCGTTTCCAACAATTTACCCAGCAGATATATTTCAAGTATGACAAGATAATATAGGGGAGAATGTTCATGGTAACCTAAATATCTAATAATAACAGGGAGGTCTATAAGTTAAAGTAATACCATACAAAGGAATATTGTGTAACTTTTAAAAATAGAAGATCTACATGATATATTATGAAGAAAAAAAAAGACAATGCACACAAGAATGTACACTGTGATCCTTTTTGTGTTTTCAGAATACAAAATGCATAAATACATACACACACACACACAACACACACACACACACATATAGGAGCTCTACATGTAGTCTTTATTTTCTGAAAAGATACCTACAAAATTATTGATAATTATCTTTGGGGAGAGGGCCTCCACCTGAGAAGTGAGGGAAGTTTTTACTTCCATTTTATATGTTTCTATACTGTTTGCATTTTCTCACCACGTACAGAGAATCAAGGGCATTTATGGTGTTTTCTGCAAGATGTGTTTAATTCCATGCTGGCTTCCCTCACTCTCTAGCACATTTCTTAGTCAAATACTTCTGTCAATCACTATGTGAGTGAGTCAATTTATTTCAGATTATATCCCACCCACGCTGCCAACCCACTTACTAGAAAAATGGATTTGAGAAGGCCTATAATAAAAGACTCATAGTAAGGCTATTAAATAAAAGAAGCAAATAAAATTCATGGGAAGGAAGAGGAAATAAAAAGCCCAAGCAAATGTATTGACTATGATTGAGCAGTCAGCATGGCTCCAAATTTCCTAAAGAAAAAGGCCAAAGTAGAAACACGATGGCTGATGTCATTCTTATTGCCTGGAAAAAGATTTCATGCCTGTTTGTCAAAGATTTTTTTTTTTTTTTTTACTTAGTGCTGAATTTTAAGAGTCATGATCCAAGGCACTTTGAAAACATCTGGATTTTATGGCCTTAGTTTCTCAAATTGGACCTTGCATCAAAATCACCCAGAGGATTTGTGAAAACATAGATTTCTGGGTTTCACTCACAGGGTTTCTGTTGAGTAAGTGTGGGTGGGGCCCGGGACTTCTCATTTCTAACAGGTTTCCTAGGTGATGCTGATGCTGCTAACTCCAAGACCGTACTTTGGGACACAGAGATCTTTGACCAACCCTTCATTCATTAGCCTTTAATGGTTAATGGCTTCATCAGTAGTTTTACTGAGGATCTGGAGATGCTCTTCACATAAGCGTTCCAGTGGAAGTTTGAAATGTCACAGTTTCTTATGATCTAATCAGAAAACAAAGATGGAACTCAAGACAGCTGTAGACATAAATGTATTGCACTTGACTTGGGGCTTCTAAATACAAATTCATTCCACATCACCTGCCTCTGATAGGGTTTAAACAGGAACTCATAATGCAAATTCATGACTGGCATTAGCAATAGCCTCATTTTATCCACACAGGAGACTGGTCTCCTGCCAACATCCAAAATATATTATCATTCAATTCCAAAATCAAGAATCAATGACCTTTAGACAATCTGCACTCTTTTTTTTTTTTTTCTCCTCTTGACACGGGGAGTAGAGGATTAACTGTACCAGGAATTAACATAGGACCTTTCTCCTGGAGAGGTGAGAGTTCAAAATACTTTTCAGATAAACAACCTTATTTATCTTCCACTATCCTTGGGTGGGGGGGGGGCAGTGCAGGTAGCAGTGGTGTGTAAGCTGTGCATTCATTATAGCGCTGGATTGCTATGTCTGAGGTCTCTGATCCCTACTTGGATCATGGTTCCCAAAGCACTCAGTGCCTTAGGAAATAATTGGTGCACTTACCAGTTGCACTCAGATAAAGATCACACACACACGCACAACCACAGAGACATCTGCATGTATACTGATACCAACAACCAATATGTTTGGCAAAATTAAAAACATCTAAAAATATATCCAACAGATTCTCCTATAAATGTATATAGATTATACCTCAGCCAGGGGAAAAATTTTCTTAAAAAAGAAGACTTTTTAAAAAACTAAAAATGCTCTGAGATCCCCAAATTTCAGTAAGCTTGTTTTCAACAGTTCAGGTGTTTTAAATAAGCACCTACTGCGCACCAAGTACTGTTTCCAGGAACTGGGATTAAAAGTTGTACACAAACCCTACTCTGACAATACTTACAAGACCTGTCATAAAATAGATCATTCCAGATGACAGGGATAGGTTAGGTGTAATATTAGCTGTATAACTAAACAGTGCACAGAGAATGGATGGTCACTTTACCCCTCCTGGGGGTCCCAGGGGGCTTCCTGGGGGAGAAGATACAGACAGAGACCTGACAGGAGAGCAGGAGACAGGTGGAATGAAGACAGAGGGGTATGGCCAACGATCCTGGGCTAGGCTGAAGGTTACATACCCCAAATCCAATCACTCCTTCTTTGTTACAAACAGAAATTCAAGTTTGTTCAGGGTGGCATCTGGCATGACTGGAAATACACTTCCCAGAATTTCCTACAGCCACGGTGATCATGTGACACAGTCTGGGCTAATGAGATGCAAATGACAGCCACAGTAGGGCTTGGAGGAAAGCTGATGCCTCACCTGTGGTCTTCTTGCTGCCTGTAATATAGATGAGAAGCCCAGAGGTGTGAGTGTCATTTGGGGAGTATGAGGAGTAGGAAGATGGAAAAAAACTGGTCTCTCAGAGCTGTCACATCTGCCCTGGATTGCCAGCTTCCAGTGTTCTTATTAATGAGAAAAGTCAGTGCTTGTTAGGTGTAGCCCCTGGAGTGTGGATGCATCCAGATGGATGCCAACAGAACCCCATTTTACATACATAGGCAAGACTCTTGACGCATTACTATTTGTGTTGCTTTCAAATCTTAGAGCAAACGCTAACATTCAAAAGCAACCTTCCTGAATCCTTCACTTTTATCAAAATATGAAATTAAGGATGTCCTGGCACTTTTAAAAAGTGCTGTTATAATGAAGGAGCAAACACTATTAACAATTTTGTTAGCAGGGGTGCCTGGGTGGTTCAGTGGGTCAAAGCCTCTGCCTTCAGCTCGGGTCATGATCCCAGGGTCCTGGGATGGAGCCCTGTATCGGGGTCCCTGCTCAGCTCCCTGCTCAGCTCTCTCTCTCTCTCGCTCTGCCTGCCTCTCTGCCTACTTGTGATCTATATCAAATAAATAAATAAAATCTTTAGAAAAAAAAAAAAGAAAGGAAAAAAAACCTAGCCTTCTAAAAACAAAAACAATTGTGTTAGCAGAAAATTTAAATGTGATATTAAATCCAGAGCTAATAAAACAGGATTTCAATGGCCAATAACATGTGCAGTTTCCTTTGAAAAAAATCACATGAAGACATAATCCCAGGGCTTAAATACAATTTGTTTAGACAAGATTTTTTCTTCTTATCCTCCAGAAAAAGAACTATGAAATTTTTCTCCCTCCTTCCCTGTCCGCCTTCTTTCTTTCTTTCTCTCTCTCTCTCTCTCTCTCTCTCTCACACACACACACACACACCTGCCTTTTGTTGGTTTCTTACACACAATCACAATCACACAATTCATAGTCTTAAGCACAGACGTTGCTTTCCTTTTGCTACAGAAACAGCAGCTGAGACCTATCATCAGCAGAAAACCATGCAACATTTTAAAGGCTGTTTCTTTGTTACAGGTGGGAGGGGAGGAATATATGAAGAGCCAGATACCCCTTGAAGGCCCTTGAGGGTGGAGTAAGCAGAGTAACCACAGCTGCTCCCCCCCACTACTGTCTACCCACCCCCCTCCCCCCACCAGCACAGATCACTTTACGTTCCTTTGGGTCTAAAGGCATCAGGTGGTTGTCCTGGGACTTCCCTATCAGCACCCCCAGGCCCTCTTCAGTTGAAGAGGCTAGGGACTGGCCTGAAGGTGTGGGGTGCTGATGCTCCAGCCCTGGCTTTTTCCCTAAGTCGCTGTTCCCCATGGACAAGCACAATGGCTTCTCTACCTGGGCAATAAGGGGTTTGACTTGTATCAGTTACTTTAAACCTAGGGGGTTTTGTGGACCAGTAAAATTTAACTTGAGAATAAAAAACTACATTGCAGCAGTGTTTTGCCAATGTTGCATTTTTCTTTATAAGACCGTAACAAATAAAGCAATAACAAAAGTCAAAACAGACATAATGTTCCCAACCACACTCTATTGGGAAGATGGATCCTTTTTTGGTGAAGGATTCCATTCTGCCCATTTTGTAAGTGGCACGCTATCTGCCCAGTCTCTTAGTATGTTCCTAATGATTTTTTACCTTTTATTTATATATTTTGCTCTGTATTTTGAAATGTTTTTTCCCCTTGATTGTCCAGACCAGTTTATCCCAACAGTCCCAATTCCAAAAGTTCTTGAATTTTTTGGGACATAGATGCCTTCGTCAGTCTAGTGAAAACCAAAAGACCTATTCCCAAAGCAGTATTTTTATTTTTTTTTTAAGATTTTATTTATTTATTTGGGAGAAAGAGAGGGGGGGGGAGCAGAGGGAGAAGCCGACTTCCTGCTGAGCAGGGAGCCCTATGTGGGGCTCGATTCCAGGACCCTGGGGTCAGGACCTGAGCCAAAGGGAGATGCTTAACCAACTGAGCCACCCAGATGCCCCTCAAGGCAGTATTTTTAAATGCATAAAGTGAAATACATAGCATCACAAAGCAAACCAATTATATTTAAATATCAATATAAAATATTAAATACACAAACTTGTGATACAGCAATATATATGCTTCTTTATTATGACATTACATATCAAGCTCTACTAGAGATGCTAATAATGATCGTAATTTCAAGCAGTGATGAGCGTAAATGATATTTTAAGATGTGTTCAACCACTCTAATGTTATCTGAAAATATTTTAGATTTTTACTGATGACAAAGTCACAGGCACCACTAATCCCTTTGTGGTTTCGTTAGAAGATAATAAAAATAAAGTGCATTTTTCCTTCCAAATTAAATGCTATATTCTTCTATAATTTGGAAACAGAAAATTTCCAGCCTACCCCAACACCACTACTTTTTTTTTTTTAATAGCCCAACTCCAACCCAACTGTATAACTACATTCATACAGGAGGTGTCAAAGTGATGCAGACCTAAGTATCAAGGAAAAAGAAGTGATCTCACACTGGTCTTCCAGCCATCCCCCTGACCCCTCTCCAGAGGTAAAAACTGCCAACAATTCCTTGATGTCTACAGAATGGTTCATTTACAAAGCATTTTCTTTGAATCCTAGATAACTTTATTTTGCAGTGGGATTCTTCTCCCCTTAATTATTCGCCTCCATCCTTCTATTTGACAAATTTCACTAATCTTCTGCTTATTATTCTTTGGTGCCTGGGTCCTTTTATCTTGATTGTCCATGGCTTATTCATTGCTTTATTCCCCCTCAAAGTACAGGTCCAGCTATGGGACATTTTGAACAGCTACAATTTCATGAGCCTGAGGCTTGTCCAGTGGGCCGACTCCACCTGTCTGTTCTCCATTGAGGTCCTCAGAAGAACCTCCCTGCACACTCCTTTTCCAGCCTCCCAGGTAGCAAGGTAGAAGAAAGCAGCCTCTCTCTCTTCCACTGGTAGCACTTCTAGGAGAGCTGTGAGACAAAATAACACCCCTGTCCCCTCCAACACACACAGACACACAGCCACCTTTTGCCATCCCCATCCTATAATAAAATAGAGGACACCTCAGAACCTCATAGTAAAAGGGCAAATCTACCCCCAAGAAAAGGAAGTTGGCATATCATAGTTAAACAAATCACAAGAACATGCAGAGAAAAAGGAGCAGATGGAGGAAAGGCAAAGACTGAAGAAATCTTAGAAGAAAATGCCCCTACCTTGCAAAATGACTGCAGTTGGCAGGTTGGAAGAGCTTGTCCAGTCCCAAGTTAAGGATGATTACAAAAGACACATTTCAATGCAAACCCTGGTACTTGCTAGAATAAAGAAGAGCTATGATTTTTTTGTGTTTCTTTCATAATCACTCATCTTACTATAGTCCCTCTTTAATTCTCGTTAGTGTTTCTTAATAGAGACTCCTGGGTTTTCTAAAAATAATCATGAGCTCAAAGAGGAAATTTTATTTTTCCTTTTTAATATTTCCTCCTGTCATTTCTTATCTCATATTTTCTAAAACCTCCAAAAGTCTGTTAAAAAGTGGTAATAGCTGTCTTCTTTCTGATCTTAATGAAAAATATTGGAAGCTTCTAGACAAAAATAACAAGTTACCTATGAAGGAAAGAGAATTAGATAAACATCAGACTTCATCTGC